>NC_139396.1:100700000-110700000 GCF_054392235.1 Sus scrofa | reverse complement strand
GTACAATAAGGCAAGGATGAGAAAGCAAGTCTGTAGATGGGAAAGAAGAACCTCAGTGTGAATATCCCTTTAGAAAACTCCAGGGAAACATAGAACAGAGTGGGTGAGTAAATGAGTTTAACAAGGTTGCAGGATATAAGATCAATACACAATGAAAAACTGAAAATGAAAATTTTTTTAAAAGTATCACAATAGCACCCCCAAATAATAAGAAATATTTAGATATAAATCTAACAAGATATTTACATGATTTATATTCTGAAATCATACAACACTGATACATCAAAGAAGACCTAAATAAACAGAGATTGGACATCTCAGTATTGTTAAGAGGTCAGTTGTCCCCCAACTGATCTATAGATTCAATTCAATCTTAATCAATTGCCTAATTTTAAAATCAATTACCTGTATCTAAAATTTACATGGATGATCGAAGAAACTAGAATAACCCAAAAAAATGTGATGAAAAATGACAAAGTTGGAGGGATTATACTAGGTGATTTCAAGACACACTATAAACTATTGTAACCAGAAGTATGGTTTGGCAAAAAGATAGATGAAACAGCAGGACAAAGAATACAGAAATAGACCAGCATGTATGTGCTTAATCACTTTTTTACCCAATTTCAAGGCAATTCAATGGAACAGGGAAGTTTTTTCCACAACTAGTGTGAGATTAACTAGATAGCAACATGGAGTCAAGGGCTTCTGACTTTACCCCAACTCCAAGCTCAACCCCCAAGATCACAACGAGATTCTGTGTAGCCCCTGGGCCAACAGCTGGAAGGGGCTGGATAGGAAGTTCCTCCCAGCTCCCATGATGGGACTTGCCCAGAACACACTCTCCTTGGCCGGCTGCCACCTGCTTATACCCCATTCCTCTGGGGCCCAGGACATCTCTGGATCCCAGAGTGTTTGGGGAACGCCAGTGACAGAATTTCCTCCCACTGGCTTCAGGTCTCACCTATAAGAGGACACCTTACCTCCCCTTGCAGGTACTAACTCAGGTACTTCAGGAACTTGCCACAGACCCCAGTTCTGTTTTTACGTCCTCCCTAAAGCTCTGGGCCATTCACATAAATCAATACCCCACACCAGCTTCAGGCAGCTCATCCTGAGACTCTATTTTAATAACAATCCAGGGGAAATGCTTTCCCCAAACAGAGACTTATTCCTGCTCATCTTCATCCATCCCTGACTTTCTTGGTCCAGAGGCTCTGCCCGGGCTCAAGCGATGAAGGAAAAGTGCCCTCAGAGGACCAGGACGGCGTGCTCTGGGTTGTGACTCCCCAAGTGGAGGTGGAGCAGAGGGCTCAGCCTTTCCAGGAGGGACTAAGGAGGACTTATTATTACAATAAATCAGTCTCACTTCATTGGCTGCAAATGGTGGAGTGGTGTGACCATATGTCACTTGGGCATTAAACAAATCCTAATGAGCTAAGAATATGTTTGTTTTAGCTAATTGACCTCTTTGGCCTTCATCAACCACTTGGTAAACATCCTCAGATAATGATTTCCAGAGAGCAGATTGTGGCTCCTGGGCATGCTGATGAGGCCCCCTGGCCCCAAGACCACCTCCTCTGGCTGCCTGCCCAGTGCTGCCTTGCCCAAGGAAGATGCCCTGGCGGTAACACGGCCAAGGGAGAAGAGTAGAGCCAGGCAGCTCTCCAGGGCCCATCCCTGGCTATGTGACCACACTCTGAGCCATAGTCCTCTCATCTGTTAAGTCAGGGAAGTGCCCACCCCCAGAGAAATGGGAAGACAAATCAGGGGTTCTAGCGTCTAGGCTTCATGGGGGCTATTCTTGGAAATCTGTGGCAAGTCAGTCGCAAGCTGGACCATGCCATTTCCATGCAAAGGTGCAGGAGTCCAGCAGTTTACCTGGGCCTGGCTCACGTGCTCCCTGTAGTGGGGTAACTACAGGCCCCATCTGAATCCCTGTGGGGCCTGACACCACAGAGACCCAAGTCCCCTAACTTGGTTCTCCCTGCAAGCAGGGGTGGGGAGCTTCTTTAGCCAGGAGAATGGACTCTCATTAGAACTCAGAGCTAACTTCATCCTCCCTGGAATCACCAACCCCATCATCACGCCCCACGACAAAGTTCGGACATTTCATCCCTCTTATGTGAAAGCTGTTGGCGGGGTGCAGGGGGTGGGGAATGACTTCGGTTCCCTGGGTACACTGGAAAGACATAGGAATAACTTTCAAGCCCTGAGGTGGATGGAGCCTCGGACTCAACAGGGGTACATTATGAGTGACTGTGCCTCCCATCCCAGCTGCTTCTCGCTGCCCTCACATCCCACCACCAGGATGGTGGGCTTAGTTAGCTAGAGAACTCTTTCTTCAGCCAGAAAACAGAGAGATTATCTAACACAGAGAATTTGTCAGTGAGTGCTTCCTTCTTGCCTGACACTGTGAAGTGCCTTACACATATTTTCTCACTTAATTTGCACAATAAGCAAGATGCTTCCCTAAGGTCACAGAGTGAGGGGGTCAGAACCAGGCCTCCAACAAGTTCTACCTAATTCCAGAGGTGTGGGTCACCTAGCACAGTGAGGAAATGCTCCTTTCTTGCAGGTTAATCTGCTTTGCAGATGAAGACTGTCAGCATATAAAGCACGGAGCACAGTGCCTGGCATGTGGCAGTAATTCAAAATAAATGGTAGTTATTCACGTTGTGGTGCAGCCAGATGAGATGCAGCATACCTTCTGGGTCAAACCACTTCCGCCCCTTTGCCCCAGTCCTCAGGGCTGACGCACTTGAATTAGACAGGATTAAAGGCTTACCAGAGCTGGAAGCTGCACCCCAACTCCCGTGTTTAGCCCCAGACCTTCTGTCCACCGGCTGAGAAGGACGCAGGAGAAAGGCAGCCACACAGAGCAGTGCTGTGGCCTTGATCTCGGTCAAGAGAGATTTTGCGCAGGAGCCAGCTCTCCCTCTGGATCCCCATGCCGAGAAAATGGGCCCTGCTCCTGCCCATGCTGCTCTGCAGCCTAACTGGCCCCACACACATGTTCCAGCCAAGCCTGGTGCTGGACACAGCCAAGATCCTCTTGGATAACTATTGCTTCCCGGAGAATCTGATGGGGATGCAGGAAGCCATCGAGCAGGCCACCAAGAGTCCTGAGATCTTAGCCATCACCGACCCTCAGACTCTGGCTCATGTGTTGACAGCTGGGGTGCAGAACTCCTTGAACGACCCTCGCCTGATCATCTCCTATGAGCCCAGCACCCTCGAGGTTACCCCGAAAGCCCCGGCACTCAGGAACCTCACACTAGAGGAACTCATTGAGGGGCTGCACAATAGTCTCCGCCATGAGGTTCTGGAAGGCAATGTGGGCTACCTGCGGGTGGACGACATCCCAGGCCAGGAGGTGATGAACAAGCTGGGGAGCTTCCTGGTAGTCAACGTCTGGGAAAAGCTAATGGGCACCTCTGCCTTGGTGCTAGACCTCCGGCACTGCACCAGGGGCCACGTTTCTGGCATCCCCTATGTCATCTCCTACCTGCACCCAGGGAACACGGTCCTGCACGTGGACACCGTCTATGACCGTCCCTCCAATACGACCACTGAGATCTGGACCCTGCCCGAAGTCCTGGGAGACAGGTACAGTGCGGATAAGGACGTGGTGGTCCTCACCAGCAGCCACACAGGGGGCGTGGCTGAGGACATCGCCTACATCCTCAAACAGATGCGCAGGGCCATTGTGGTCGGCGAGCGAACTGTGGGGGGTGCCCTGGACCTCCAGAAGCTGAGGATAGGCCAGTCCGACTTCTTTCTCACCGTGCCTGTGTCCAGGTCCCTGGGGCCCCTGGGTGAGGGCAGCCAGACATGGGAGGGCAGCGGAGTGCTGCCTTGTGTAGGGACACCAGCCGAGCAGGCCCTGGAGAAAGCCCTGGCCATCCTCAAGTTGCGTCGTGCCCTTCCAGGAGTGATCCAGCGCCTACAGGAGGTCCTGCAGGAATACTACACGCTGGTGGACCGTGTGCCAGCCTTGCTGCACCACCTGGCCAGTATGGACCTGTCCTCGGTGGTCTCCGAGGAGGATCTGGTCACTAAGCTCAACGCTGGCCTGCAGGCTGTGTCTGAGGACCCCAGGCTCCTGGTGCAGGTGGTCAAGTCCAAAGAACCCTCTTCTGAGCCCAAGGATGAAGCTGAGGAACCGCCAGAGGTGATCCCAGAAGTGCCCGAGGACGAGGCTGCCCGGCGGGCCCTGGTAGACGCCGTGTTCCAGGTGTCTGTGCTTCCAGGCAACGTGGGCTACCTGCGCTTTGACAGTTTTGCTGACGCCTCGGTGCTGGGGGTGCTGGCCCCGTACATTGTGCACCAGGTGTGGGAGCCCCTGCAGGACACGGAGCACCTCATCATGGACCTGCGCCAGAACCCCGGGGGGCCATCCACCGCTGTGCCCCTGCTGCTCTCCTACTTCCAGGGCCCCGACCCCGGCCCCGTGCGCCTCTTTACCACCTACGATCGCCGCACCAATGTCACACAGGAGCACTACAGCCACACAGAGCTGCTGGGCCAGCGCTACAGCACCCAGCGTGGGGTGTACCTGCTCACCAGCCACCGCACTGCCACTGCAGCCGAGGAGCTGGCCTTCCTCATGCAGTCACTGGGCTGGGCCACGCTGGTGGGCGAGATCACCGCAGGCAGCCTGCTGCACACACACACGGTGCCCCTACTGGAGACAACCGAGGGCGGCCTTTCGCTCACAGTGCCCGTGCTGACCTTCATCGACAACCACGGAGAGTGCTGGCTGGGGGGTGGCGTGGTCCCTGATGCCATTGTGCTGGCAGAGGAAGCCCTGGACAGAGCTCAGGAAGTGCTGGAGTTCCACCGAAGCCTGGGGGAGTTGGTGGAGGGCACCGGGCACCTGCTGGAGGCACACTATGCTCGGCCAGAGGTCGTGGGGCAGACGGGTGCCCTGCTGCGAGCCAAGCTGGCCCAGGGGGCCTACCGCACAGCGGTGGACCTGGAGTCGCTAGCCTCCCAGCTCACAGCCGACCTGCAAGAGATGTCTGGGGACCACCGTCTGCTGGTGTTCCACAGCCCAGGTGAGATGGTGGCTGAGGAGGTGCCTCCCCCACCCCCCGTTGTCCCCTCCCCAGAGGAGCTCTCCTATCTCATCGAGGCCCTGTTCAAGACGGAGGTGTTACCTGGCCGGCTGGGCTACCTGCGTTTTGATGCCATGGCCGAGCTGGAGACAGTGAAGGCCATTGGGCCACAGCTGGTGCAGCTGGTGTGGCAGAAGTTGATAGACACGGCCGCACTGGTTGTTGACCTGCGCTACAACCCTGGCAGCTACTCCACGGCTGTGCCGCTGCTCTGCTCCTACTTCTTTGAGGCGGAGCCCCGCCAGCATCTCTACTCTGTCTTTGACAGGGCCACGTCAAGGGTCATGGAGGTGTGGACAGTGCCCCAGGTGGCCGGTCAGCGCTACGGGCCCCAAAAGGACCTCTACATCCTGGTCAGCCACACCAGTGGGTCAGCGGCTGAGGCTTTTGCTCATACCATGCAGGATCTTCAGCGTGCCACCATCATTGGGGAACCCACGGCTGGAGGGGCACTCTCTGTGGGCATCTACCAGGTGGGCAGCAGCCCCTTATATGCCTCCATGCCCACGCAGATGGCCCTGAGTGCCAGCACCGGCGAGGCCTGGGACCTGGCTGGGGTGGAGCCAGACATCACCGTGCCCATGAGTGTGGCCCTCTCCACAGCCCGAGACACAGTGGCCCTGCGTGCCAAGGTGCCCACTGTGCTGCAGACAGCTGGGAAGCTGGTAGCAGATAACTATGCCTCCCCTGAAATGGGGGCCAAGATAGCAGTCAAGCTGAGCCGACTACAGAGCCGCTATGCCAGGGTGACCTCAGAAGCCTCCCTGGCTGAGATGCTGGAGGCTGACCTGCAGCTTCTGTCTGGAGACCCACACCTGAAGACAGCCCACATCCCTGAGGATGCCAAGGACCGCATTCCTGGGATTGTGCCCATGCAGGTGAGTTACAAGGGGGACTTGAACCAGCAGGTCCCAAAAGGGAATTGATCACTTCCAGGGCTCTGTGCAGGGGTCAAGGCAACAACTTCCAGATGTGTTTTCATGTGTAAGTTTTCTCCAGTCACACCTTTTCCTCTTTCTCTCCCTATCATCCACTCCCCGTGCCCATCAGGTCCTTGAGCACCTGTGTAGAACATTGGTACCTACAGGAGCTCAGTTTGAAAATCTCTAGTATGGAAGGGGCTTCCACTCTTGGCTGAGTGGAAAGCAAAGTATGCAGGCTTTCTCACTGTCATTGTTGGGGTAAGAAGTCCATAAGGCTCATGAGGTCCCTGTGATTTCCTCATCTGGAAATGTGGGGCTTCTGTGTATCCACAACACCTGCCTGCCTTGGGGGTTCACAGTTTGTGTGAGTGAGCTGTGTGGCGGGGCTGGGGATGGTGGGGGCTGGGCAGGGGGCGGCAGGGAAGCAGTCAGAGGTCCTGGCCTCCCAGTGGCCTTGCAGCTAGAGCGTGGAGCCTAGACCCAGGCCCAAGAATGCTGGTGCACAGCCCAGAGAACCCCTGTCTGCCTTCTCCTCCCCTCCCACAATGCCAAATAACATCTCCCAAAGGAGTTGCCCTGGGTAGGTGTGCCCCCCATACAAGGGCCAGCTGGATGGGAAATTCTGATCAGGGTTGTGTTATCAAGAATATTTGAGGGCAGCATGGCAGGTCTGGGGAATTCTGAAAAGATACATCAAGGCTGAGGAATTTGCCACAGGGTAGATGAGGGAAAAAATTCTCCGAACCAGGGGCCAAACTACGCCATGGGATTCACCAAGCACTCCTGTCAGGGCAGTGCTCCAGAAAAAGCAGCTTTACAACCCCTCTCCAGGGCGTTTATCAGCTCAGTTTTCACTACATAATCACAATAGGCAGGGCTGCATTCATCCTCCTGGTTCCCTTGAAGGAAGGACCTGAGATGGCAGTTTGACATAGGAGGTGGTCACTGAAGCAGGAAAGAGGTGGTGGGGAGAGTGGGAGAGGAAGGGACGAAAAGGCTGCAGGTGGGTGTGTTATTGATGCTGCTGCTTCTGAAGGTTCCAACGGGGCCACCCTGACAAGTGTGAGGAATGCCTCCTGGAGCAGCTCCTCTGCAGATGGGACCCAGCCGTTCCCATCCTCCATTGGCTGAAGGTGCCCTTGGGGACGTGGACTCCCTCAGACTCTGAGGCAACTTGAAGAAGGTCCTGGGGAGAGCTGAATGACATAGGGGTGGGTTGGAGGCAGGGCCCTGTCAGTCTGGCTCAAGCGGTGGCTGAAATCAGAGGACGGCTGAGGGCACCAAAAACCTCTCCTGCAGAATTATCATCCCATTTTACAAAAAGGGCAACTGAAGCCTGGAGGGGTACAGAAGATAGTGGCCTGTCGTCAAAGAACTTGTGACTGAGGCCAGTGAAGGGTCTGGAGGCTGAGTGTCCCAGGCTACAGGGATGTTCCTGGTTTGGAGTCACATGTGGACTCAGATTCTGGCTTTACCATTTACTGGCTGTGTGATCTTGGGCAAGTTACCTAATCACTCTGTGCTTCAGTTTTCCACTGAAAAGATGGAAATAATAGTGTCTCCACTACAGTGACTGCTGCAGTGTGCTCAGCACAGGGCCAGGACCCTGGTAAAGCCTCAGGGGCTGAGTAGTTAATGTCTCCATCCCTGCCCAAGGGAGGAAGAGGATGATGAGCTCAGAGATAAAAAGTGTCTGATAAGCTCAGGGAAGTCAGAGTGGAGACCTTTCCAGCTCTGACACTAGGGCAAGTGAGTGGCACCCATGAGCGTGCCCAGTAAGGAGGCTGCTGACCACACGTGGGTTCACATCCCAGGCCCACCACCCAGGTAATCTCTTGGATACCATCAGGAAAGGCCCTGGCACCTACTACCTGCTTCAGAAATGGGAGCTCCCTTCCCAGACCCTCAATATTACTCATGATAAAAGGAACTCCATGGTACCCACTTTCAAATCTGAGTTCTCACATCTCTCCTCTCTTGACTCGGAGCCCACCACCCAATCTTTCAGATCCCTTCCCCTGAAGTCTTTGAAGACCTGATCAAGTTTTCCTTCCACACTAACGTGCTCGAGGGCAACATTGGCTACTTGAGGTTTGACATGTTTGGGGACCGTGAGCTGCTCACCCAGGTCTCCGAGCTGCTGGTGGAGCACGTCTGGAAGAAGATTATACACACGGATGCCCTGATTATCGACATGAGGTCAGTGGGCCAGGGCAGCTTCCAGAGGACAGTCAAAGCCATGAGTCTAGAAGGGACCTCAGGATGCAGCTTAGGACCCGAGTAGAACAGCTACCTGGCTCTCAGGGCTCTGGCCAGCTAGCCTAGGGTTTCTGGTTTAATTGGCTGGGTGGGGCCCTAGCATTGGTTTTTTAAGCTCAGATGACCCCAATATGCATTCCAGGGTGAGAATCACTGGTCTAATCTGGTGGTTTCCAAACTTGCCTGGTCATAAGATTCAGTGAGGAGGGAGGGGAAGGGTGACCTTAAACGCACTGATTCCATGGCCCTTCCCAACCCTGCTGAATCCAAAGCCCCAGGAGCAAGGCCCAGTGATCTGTATATTTGACAGGCATCATCCAGGTGACTCTGATGGTCAGAATTTGGGACAGCTAGGCCTCCACCTGTGGCTGTGCCCAGGACAAGTCTCATAATAAGAAACATAAAGCCGGAGTCCCAGAGAGAATTTTCAAATTAGCCACTATGGTTACAAAAAGAAGACACTACACAGAATGATTATTGAAGGGATGCTTGCAGCTAGAGGTCTCCCTTTCTGCTTCTGTGAAGGTGCCTCATACAGGGTGAGTTCCCTTCATAGAATTGAGGGGGGGCGTTAGGGGGCTAAAGGTAGAAGAATGCCCTTGGGCAGTGGCCAGGCTTCTTGTCAATCCCAGGTCCATTAGCAGACTTGTCCTGGGCACTTTCCATGGGCTATGGAGAGGGGGCAGCCTGCTCCCCTGGGATGTGAACACTCCCCTCATCCACTGCTGCTAGATTGACTAAGGGAGCTCTGGCTGCTGGCTTGCAACACTCCCTTGATTCTTAGTCCTCACTAGGTGGTGCTGGATCCCAGGGGCGGGCTCTCTTCCCTGCAGATAAATGATCTCCCAGGGCTTGGGTTTGTGTATGCCCAGAACTTGAACTTGGGGCCTCCTGTGGTAACTCTGATCAATTTATTCTTCAAACACTCTATTGAACATCCAAATAACCCTCATGATAAGTCCCCTTCAACTTAACTGTGAGGCTCACATTTTTAAAAGAGGAGATCCAGCGCATAGGTGTGCTTTGCTTAAAGACTCTTCCAAGCCAAGGTTTGGCATTTCGGATGCTGAAGTCATGAGCCCTGAACCCAGCCAGGCCATCCTAGACCATCAGCCAGAAGATACTCCTAACATATTGCCAGCCCAGGATTCCTTATTTCACAAATGAGGAGACAGGGGCCCAGCAAGTTCTCACAGAGGGACAAATCCAAATGGTCTGGAATGATCACAGGCTCTCTCACCCCGATGCACTTTTATAGCTCTGAGCACTCTACCACGCTAAGTGTCACATTAGGACACGTCAACTGAGATGCCTAATGGGTTTGTGAAATTATCAAGCATGCAACGAGCTAAGAAAGTGTTCCCAAAGTGTGCCCCACTCACAGGCAGCATGGGTGCAGGGGAGCAGTCCGTGGTCAGTAAGCAGGGAAGATTTATCAATGAGTTCCAGCCTGTAGGACTTGTCAGAGCCTTTAATGTAACACTTACAATATGCAACACATTATGTATTAAGGTGTTATCAGAAGGGGTAGGTATGTTGTGCAGTATTTTCTAAATGAATCTGACCACGGAGTCTCTTGTTCTCAAGAGTCTTATATTCTGGGAAATGCCAACCAAAGAATTCTGTAGAGGAGGAAACGGCACCAGACTGAGGCTGCCTAGAATTAGAACCCTCCACAGGGCAAGAATTCAGGCCTCCAGAGGAGCACCGAGGGCTTCTGTGTGGGTTCCACCCCATCAGTGGCCTCCATTTCTCTTCGCTCAGGTTCAACATCGGTGGCCCCACATCCTCCATCTCAGCCCTGTGTTCCTACTTCTTTGACGAAGGCCCTCCTATTCTCCTGGACAAGATCTATAACCGGCCCAATGACTCTGTCAGCGAGCTCTGGACCCACACACATCTCACAGGTGCGTGCAGTTTTCCCTTCCTATTACCCATCCTAGAAGCTGCTGGGAAATCGAAGAAAGACAGTTTGGGTTCAGGTGGAAGTAATTGTAGCTAGAATATGAACCCCCTGTCCTATGCCCCGTGTTTTGTACCTATGACTTTTAATCTCTTCAAAACATACCATTATGCCCATTTTCTAGAGGAGAAAGATGAGTCTCAACTAGATTGACTATCTTGTATAGGGTCACTCAGCTAATAAGTGATAATGCCAACATTTGAACATTGGTTTGTCTAAACCCACAATGCCTGTCATTCTTGCCTTTACAGCCATCAGTCTGCACAACAAATGTGAACTAGAAGGATGCCTGCCCATTACCAGACTCCACAGGGTTTCCACTGGTTTTCTATCTTACCTCCTGAACTCTCAGCAGCTGCTCAAGACAATTTTATAACTCTGATGGGCTTCTATTACCTGCCCTGGGCCCAGAGCTGGAGAAGGCAGTATAAGCCCTGTACTTTATAAACCAGGACTCTTCAGCTCTATCCCTGGTGGATAGCATTGCTCTTTCTCCCTTGCCTAACTTGCAAAAGATCCAGGAACCTGTACTTCCATCTGATGAGAGGGGTATCAGATCAGAAAAGTACCCTGTGGAGTTCCTGCTGTGGTGCAAAGGGATTGGAGGTATCTCTGCAGCGCCAGCATGCAGGTTGGATCCCCAGCCCAGCACAGTGGGTTAAAGGATCTGGCATTGCCACAGCTGCAATGTGGGTTGCAACTATGGCTCATATCTGATCCCTAGCCTGGAAACTCTATATACTAAGGGACAGCCAAACAAAAAAAAAAAAAAAAAGAAAAGAAAAAGAAAATACTCTGCAATTTTCATTTACACATTCTCAATCATACAAGCATTTGGGGGAACTTCCAGGACATACATTCAGTAATATTGCAAAATGTAAAAAAAGTCAAGACCAGGAGTTCCCATTGTGGCTCAGCAGTAAGGAACCTGACTAGGATCCATGAGGATGTGGGTTTGATCCCTGGCCTTGCTCAGTGGGTCAAGGATCTCGTGTTGCAGTGACTGTGGCGTAGGCCGGCAGCTGTAGCTCTGATTCAACCCCTAGCCTGGAAACTTTCATATGCCCCGGATGTGGTGGCCCTAAAAAAAATATCAGGACCAGAAGAACTCATGATTCAAATTTAGAAGTTAAAAAAACATATCTGCAGATCATGCGTGGGGTCCTGGAATTGTGATGTGCAATATGAGAGCCACATGCCACATATGGCCACAGTGTTGAAATATGGCTCCTATGGATCGAGATGTGTAAATTGTTAAGTGCGCACCAGATTGTGAAGATTTTTTTGAAAAAAAAAAAGATGTAAAATATTTCAATAATTTTATTGATGATATTTTTGAGAGGAACATATTTTGGTCTACTGAGTTAAATAAAACAGTATTAAAACCCCTTTCATCAATTTTTTTTTTTTCAGGGCCGCATCTGTGGCATATGGAGGTTCCCAGGCTAGGGGTTGAATTGGGGCTACAGTTGCCCACCTACGCCTACACCACAGCAACGCAGGATCCGAGCCCTGTCTGGGACCTACACCACAGCTCACGGCAACACCTAATCTTAACCCACTGAGCGAGGCCAGGGATTGAACCTGGAACCTCATGGTTCCTAGTCAGATTCGTTTCCGCTGAGCCACTATGGGAACTCCTCATCAATTTCTTTTTTACTTCTTTAATGTGGCTTCTAGAAAACTTGAAAGGACATCTGTGGCTTGCATTCTGGGTCATGTTGCATTTCTATTGGGCATCACTGTCCTAGAAGGTTGTTGTCATTAAGTCACAAATTTGGCTCTTCTGAGGCTTCAAAGTGAAAAGAGAGTCTGGGTCAGGTTAACCATTCTCATCATTTTTGCAGGAGAAGCATGCCCTTTTCTCAGATAAGTCAGTCAAGCCTTCTCCCATCGCTTGGTGATAAAAGCTCTCAAGTGCATGTGTGCTGGGGATGGGGCACACATTCTTATTCCCATTTAGATGCAGAAACTGGGGTTTAGGAAAGTGGAGTGACTTTCATGTGGACACAAGGACACAGAACTAAATCCCAGACTCTCCTTTCTGTAGGTCTAGACAGCATAGAGAAGGCAGGTGCCCAGGGTGGGGACTTAGCTCCCTATTTTGAAGGGCTTCATATCTTGCAGGTGGAAGCTATGGCTCCAAGAAGAGTATCATCATTCTGACCAGCAGTTTGACGGCAGGCGCTGCAGAGGAATTTACCTACATCATGAAGAGGCTGGGCCGGGCACTGGTCATCGGGGAGGTGACCAGCGGGGGCAGCCAGCCCCCGCAAACCTACCACGTGGATGACACCAACCTCTATATCACCATTCCCACGGCCCGCTCAGTGGGGGCTGCAGATGGCAGCTCCTGGGAAGGGGTGGGTGTGGTGCCTGATGTGGCTGTCCCTGCGGAAGGAGCTCTTGCCAGAGCCCAGGAGATGCTCCAGCACACCCTGCTGAGGGCAAGGCGGAGCCTCCGTGGGCAGCGCCTCCGTAGGCAGCGCCAGGGGCGGGCGGGACCTCTGGGCCACATCCAAAGGACACTCGGACATGAGGTCCTGACCGAGGCCCCCAAGGGATGGAAAAGGGGCCTTCTGCACTCTAGTTGGGCATAGAGTCAGAGGTACCCTTGGAGCTCAGCTATCTACTCTCTTCCCCACTGCCAGTGTTCTCTCTGTCAGGACACCTAGGAACAGGGAGCTCACCCCCTTCAAAGTCAACCCCCTCCATAGTAGTTATTTTAAGGAAACTAAGTCCAGATCTGTCCCCATCCATGCTTCTTAACCACCCATCCCTGGTCCTCATGCCATCAACTAGAGCATTTCTGTCCAGTAGCAACATGATGTGAGCCACGGATGCCAGGCACACATGTCACTTTACATTTTCTCATAACCACATTTAAGGAAAGTAAAAAGAGTTGCCCCTCTGGCACAATGGGCTAAGGATCTGGCATTGTCTCTGCTGCAGCATGGGTTAGATCCCTAGCCTGGCTCAGTGAGTCAAGGATCCAAAGTTGCTGCAGCTGTGGCTTAAGTCACAATCCCTGGTTGAATCCCTGGCCTGGGAACTTCCATATTCTGCAGATGGGGCAAAAAAAAAAAAAGTATAAAGAAACAAGTGAAATTAATTTTAACGGTAGTATGTTCATGGTAGTATCATTTCAAGGCATACTCAATATATGCCTTTATTATGAATGAGATGCTTTTGCACAAAGTCTTTGCGATCTGGCATGTGGCCTACGCTTACAGTGCATCTCCATTCCCACATGCCATGTGTCTAGCATACAGAGGCCACCTTCAGCTGGTGGCTCCCATGTGGGACGGTGCAGGTCCAGCAGTCAGGAGTCCCCTCACCCCACCACACTGTCCCCATTGTGCTCTCCCTGCACCTGCATCTTCCCCATTAGAGCATCTCTCCCACTCTGTCTGGGATCATTTCTGTCCCTGCCATGCTTTGTAGCCCTTAGGGACAGGAACCGTCCTAATCACCCTTGTCCCCTACTACCTGCCACCTGGCGCAGCACCTGGCTCAGGGAGTGGATACACAATGAATACCCATGACCACTGGGCTGCACATCTTCATTTTCCTTGAGGTGGCAGCCCTCAGACACTTGAAGATAAGTCTAGGTCCACTTAGAATCCTCTCTCCCTGCTCCAAACCCTCTCAATCCAATTCTACAGAGCAAGTCTATTTCCTTCATATGTTCCTCCCATGACCTTGTTCTCCAGCTTCTGCCAGGGACCCAAAACTGAGCTCTAGCACCAGGCAGCATCCCACCATCCTGTATTACTTCCAGCGGGGAGAGTGGCCCTGAGTGGTGGTCTAGGCACCTGCTCTGCTTGGCCAAGTGCAGCCTGTCACTGTGCTGGCTTTGGCGACTGAGCTGACTGCTAACAGGCTGAGAAGCTTGCAGCAGACAGAGCTGCACCAGCTCTGGGAGGAGACCTAGGGGATTCAGAGAGACCACAAAATGAAAGACCTCTATGGCCCTGGCCAAAGTCATGGTGGAGTGAGGCCCAGAGGGCAGGAGGACCCTGGAGCCCAATCCCTGTTCCCTGAGCCCCAGGTTCTAGGAGCGCTTGGGTGAAGATGAAGTACTGGTCCTCTCTGCCCTGCCTCCTGGTGAGTTCAAGGCTGCAGCTGGTACAAGCGGCTCCTCCAAGGCACCAGGCACAGCCCAGATTTATTCAGCCCCCCTCCCCATACCCCAGAGATCTGGGAACTCTGGGGCACCACCAATCTCTAGGGGTTTCTCCACTAGAAGACCACAAACCAACCCTATTTAAACAAGAAAGCCCTGATAGAAGGCAAGCTTTCACTCCAGCTCCTTTCCTCCTTGCTAAATCCAAGTAAGATTCAGTGCATGGTTGAGTTTTAGTAGTGTTATATATACTGTGATCTCACCTTTTTCGTCATTAGACCCACTACTATCCAGGCAAATGTGTGATGAACCTAAATGCTTATATTCTAGGAATCTGTCTCCTCCCTCTTCTCTCGCTCTCTTGCTCGCGCGTGCGCGCGTGCGCACGCACACACACACACACACACACACACACACACAGAGATCTATATCTCTATCTTATCTGTATCTGTATAGATAGATATATGGCCATCTGATGATTACCTAAATCATCATTACAACAGTTTCTTCTAGGTGGTAGCATTTGAGATGATATTTTAACTTCCTTCTTTATGCTTTCTCTTTTTCTTAAATCCTCATAATTAGCATGTATTATTATTTTCAAAGGTAGCAAGTGCTATTCCAAAAATACAAAATAAAATAAATTCCATAACTGAGTCACTATCCAAACCTAGCGATCATTGTTTTTGTTTTTTTGTTTTTTTTCTCATGGGTCTTCCTTTCACGTCATTTGGATTTCTTTATATCCACCCCTGGCATTTATTACAGTTTATTTTGTTTAAGGTGCCCCGTAGGTGCTGTGGGGTCAGCAGACGGCAAAGATCTTGGTGGGTCTTAAACAGGGGGAGGAGCACAGCTGTTCTTAGGAGGAGTGACATACACAGTTAGTTCTCTTCTGAGCTTTACACCACATGGACCTCCATCATTATCATCTCCACTGGAGTCTGCTCTCCTCAGAGCCTCAGACACGATCAGTAATTTACCAGCCATCAAACATCTAGCACAGTGGACATGTGTCCTCCTTCAGGGCACCAACGTTTGCACTCCATTTGGATGTCCAGAGAATCTCCCCCCATATGAACCTGTGGGAAACAGGTCCTCTCACAAACAGAGAAGTGGTTAGGAGCCCAGGTTCTGGCTTGAGTCTGCCCAGGAGGGAGGCAGGGGAAGGCTGGTTCTGCTACTTCCCAGCTGTGTGACTCTGGGGAGCTTATTTCACGTCTCTGTGCCACATTTTTCTCATCTGCGCAATGGGAGAGATGACAGCACCTTTAGGGCCATGTAGATTAAATGGGTTAATCCACTGCCTGGCCAATGTCAGCTATAACCATTCCCCCACTACGAAACTGGACACCCCAGAAGCTCAATTTTCCAGCTCCCTGGCAGCGAGGGATGGAAATGTGGTCCTGCCTGGGCCAATCAGAGGTTTCTGTGCAGAATTTGTTTTTCTGGAGCCAGTGACCCAGGGAAGCTGGGCAGTAGCATGGGCAGATGTCCATGTGTGGGGCAGCACAGCTATGCCCAACTTAGCAGGGACAGCAGCAATGCCCACCAGAGGCAGTTCCCCTGCCTGACCAGGGCTGAGGTCCTGCTGAGGAGCTTCTTGCTTCTGTCCACTGTCCAGCCTGGGCCCCCAACTTGTCCATCCAACACTGGGTGCAGCCTTGTCTCCTCTCAAGACCTCCTTTTCTGCTTCAACCAGGTAAAGGTTTTGCTCTCTTATGATTAACTGCACTGTCCATCCTCTCTCCCTGTCTTGGGTCCTGGCTCAGTGTCAGCCTCTAGCCCCATTTATGTGCCCTGGCATGTTTCTGCCATGCAACCATCTCACATCTCCCCCTGCCACCCACTGACATGTCATGAGAGGAGCTGGACCAGGTACCCCCAGCCCACAGGCAGGGTGGACCCTCACCATCAGGGTCACTGTTGAAGACTAGGCCCAACTCCCAGGCACCATGGTGGAGCACCAGAGGGGAGGACCCCAGCTCTTCCCCATCTCACTCACCCTTCTGCTTTCTGTGTCCCTGCATCTGCCCATGCAGCCCAGCACGAAGCAAATGACCATGTTTGTGTGTCAGTGAGGGTCCTGGCAATACAATGAGAGGATACAGCTCAGAAAGAAAAAGGATGTAGCCCGAATCATAGCTGTGGACAAGGAAATCCGCTTCCAAGGTCCCCACTGGAGGGCCCCCAGCTCACACCTCCAAGATCCTATAGGATTAGCTGCCACCTGGCCTAAGGACCTCCTTGCTACCTTGCAGATCAGGTGGCTGGCAGTGAAAATAGCTTCCTAATCCAAGCAGATTAGAATAGCAAGTGTATCAGAGGCCACTAGCTTCCTGTCTCCCACTCCAGGAAAACACGAGATGGCTGGGGAAGAAAAAGTTAAATTTAAATAAGCTTGACCCTCCTTCCAGAATGCATGGCCTCTCCAGCTTCCATTCAAAACTTTTCCAAAAATTCTCTTCTAGGATGTGACACAAATCAAAATTCATTGGAGAATAGTTTGTTTTTAAAATAACAGTTTTATGTTATTGGATTTATATCTTGCTCTATGCTCTTTAGACCTTGCAAATGATGTCTATCACAAAAAACAAAAACAAATTTTAGTATAGGCAGGGTATCTAAAAACTCTTCTCCCAAGAGATGGAGCCTGCAGGGGGGGGCTTCTGCCACCAGGGGGAGCCAGCACCTACCAAGAAAAGGAAGGATGCAAGGTTCACCTTGGGAGAACTCCTGTTGACTTTCACCCCTATGCAGGGCCTTCTCTCTGTGCCCAGAGGAATAGGGTGATAGGTTGAGTTATCAGAGCCACGCCCAGCACCCAGCTAGTTCAGAGGCTGGGACCACCACAGTTAGGGGTCTCCAGCCAGTGGTTCCTGTGCCTCCCCATCACCACCGCCACTAATGGCCATGCCATTCTGGCCATCAGCTTTTAAAAAGACAACATAATGCCATTTACAGCAATATGGATGGAACTAGAGACTCTCATACTGAGTGAAATAAGTCAGAAAGACTCAAATACCATATGATATCACTTATAGCTGGAATCAAATATACAGCACAAATGAACATTTCCACAGAAAAGAAAATCATGGACTTGGAGAACAGACTTATGGCTGCCCGGGGGGAGAGGGAGGGAGTGGGAGGGATCGGGAGCTTGGGGTTATCGGATGCAAACTATTGCTCTTGGAACGGATTTACAATGAGATCCTGCTGAGTAGCATTGAGAACTATGTCTAGATACTTACATCACAACAGAAAAAAGAGTGGGAAAAAATGTATACATGTAAGTGTAGCTTGGTCCCCGTGCTGTACAGCAGAAAAAAAATAAATAAAATTTTTTAAAAAATGAAAAAAAAATTAAAAAAAAATAAAAGACAACCGAATAAGTGATCACTAATTCTACATAGAGTCCTGATCTCTGGCCTCCAAGGCCTGCATTTGGCCTAGCACTGGGAAGCCTTCACATGAGCTCCAGGTGTCAGGACCACCCCTACCTCTTCTTCCACCCCTTCCCCACCCCTCAGCCCACTGGGCTTCACTCCCTTTCATTACCCTAGTTATATAGTCATTTGAGTAGAATCCCTGGTCTAAGGTTAAGGAATTGGCCAGAAGTTGATATCTAGGCCACTGAGTTTGTTTTACTTCTCTTACAGATAAAAGCAGAAAAAAAAGCGTATCTTGGTTCAAATGGAGAACTAAAATGGATCTAAATGCAGAATGTCTTATTGTAGCCTCCTTAGAATACTTGGCGGACTTTTATAAATATTAATTGGATGGTTGCTGCCTAGAAGATCATATATTAAGGTATACTTTGCTATTTTTTCAGCCACTATATGTATTTTCCCTTCTATTGTCCAAGAAGCAAGCCAAGACTTTCTGTTTATTAGCTCAGTGGCTTCTGTGTTGCTTGCCTAATGATGGCATTGCCAGAAAACCACAAGGGCTGAGATCCTGGGAGAAGATCCAGAGCACATTGGGAGAACAGAGGCAAAAATACCAATGCCACATGGGGATCCTGAATGATGCTGAGAGAACATTCTTAGGTGAGAGGTACTGGGGAACTTTCTGTGAACTGGTGAACCAGAGGAGGAATTTTTAAAAGACAGATTGCCTCTCCTAACAGAACAGGGCTGGGGTACAGAGCAGATGTAGACAATATAAGAGATGTAGCAACTCTTACTCCAGAATTGTTGAGTAAAAGTCAGACTTGCTGATGTGATATTTTGTGGCAACATCACGCGCCAACCCTTAACTGGGATGGAAGGTGGCAGAGAAAATACTGGTAGAGCCATGATTAAAAGTGACTGCTCTCCAGTTGATAGAGCAGGCAGGAGAGAAAAGGGATGAGACAGGCTTCAACTGCCATGGGGACTTTGGAAACTCAGCCTGGTGACAAGTAGGAACTGCCACATTAATCAATGTTAAGTCATCATGTCCATGAGTCATCTTGTCCATCTGAAGGACTGCAAAGCAACTTGCATCTACATCAATTTTTACCAAAATGAACTCCATCTTAAGAAGCTGAATGGGAAGAAAATGTTTTCTTGTGCGTATTCATAAAATTAACTTTATTTTTTTTAAATGTCACTCTTGCTTATGAATAACATAGTCACTATTAGTAATCATTCTGTTTGCAGCCATAACTGAGGTTCCCAGAGGAGTGCAGGCAGGCCAGGGAAGAAACACCAGTCTAGACATCTCAGGGGTCCTAGCCTTGACCTCATCACCTCTTAACCTGCATTACTTTGCACATCAGTTCATCATGGACCTCAGTGCTCACCGCTTTGAAGCAAGGGGCAGACTGAGAATAGAACTTCTTTCAATTCTAAATTTCTACTGTCTTTTGGTAGAGTGCACTCGTGCCTGTCAAACTGATTTCGAAAAAATTATGGAGTCATCCAACGAGTTAGAGGATATAGCTGTGCACATGGTTTAACTGATGTCAAAACCCTCGTGAGAAGCTGATTTGTCAGGAGTGAGGCCAGAACCAGGCATACCACTGATCCTTCAACAAAGGTCTGTTGAACACTTGCTACTTGCCTACATTGTTCTCACTCCTGGGGACACAGCAGTGAACAAAACAGCAAAAATCCTTTGCAGAATGGGAGACAATCAACAAGACAAAGTAGGAAAATAACAGCATGCAAGATAGTGAAAAGTGCTCAAGAGACAGGCAGTAGAAAACAGGGGCAGGGTACAAGTTGAAATTTTAGACAAAAGACTCAATGCTTGGCCCTAAGTTCCA
Source organism: Sus scrofa (assembly GCF_054392235.1). Taxonomy (NCBI): domain Eukaryota; kingdom Metazoa; phylum Chordata; class Mammalia; order Artiodactyla; family Suidae; genus Sus; species Sus scrofa. The sequence continues at coordinate 110,680,358 of NC_139396.1, read as the reverse complement.
GTTTTTCAACCATGAGACTAACCCATGTGACCAGGCTGGACTGAGCAGACACATGACAGGTCGGGAAGGACGTGAACACAGTGTGGGGTGGTCCTAGGGTCTTATTTGGCAGTGCTTCTCCTGAACTCATGGTCTTAGGAAAGTCAGTTGACCTCTTGGGGCTGTTTCTTCTGCAGTATAATGGAAATTAAATATCTACCTCCTGGGCTCATCAAACAGATTAAATGACATAATATACATCAGTTCACAGTGTGGAGTCTCAGGTGCAAACTTCGTGAGGTGCCCTTTCCTGCCCCACAGGGGACAGCAGAAGAGGGAGAACCCCCCCCCCCAATCCCTGACACACACAGAAGCTTCAGCCCCCTTCTGGGCACAGCCTCTCTGTGGACAAGTTCTAGCCCCACGCAGCTCCCAAAGGGGCCCAGCATGCAGTGCCACTCACCTCCCTCAGGAAGGATGGTCCTCCAAGCCTCCCTATAGAAATGGGAGTCCTTCCTTGGTGACTCCACAGAGCACTGCTGCTTCCTTTCAGCAGAGGAAATTGGCTAAGGGGGTCCATCTCCTCCCCTCCAGCCCACCTTTCCTGCTATAGCCAGAGGTCCCTAAGAAGGGCCTCTGGGAACCAGCCCCCAGGTGCCCTGGTCCAAACTCCCTTCCTTCAAGGCCCTTCTAAGTCATCTCAGAGGCCGCCTCCCCACTCAGTCCGCCCCACCTAGCCCTCACAGCATCCTCAGACACCTTGGAACCACCCTTCTCCCCAGCCCAGCCATCCCCATCAGAACACCCAGCAGTGCCTGCTGGACTTTGAGGCTCAGCTCATGCCCCCGCTCTTCAGGAGGCCTCCAAGGGTACCCACTCCCCTACCCACAGGTCTGACTTGGACACGCCCCTTGATGCACCCAGCCCCCCAGAACAGGCCTCTGCTCTGCACCTGTCACTCTGCATCCTAATCATCTACACCCTGAACAAGGACTATGGGTAGAGTACACTGCGCCCTCACCAGGGACTGGCACAGAATCTGGCAGAGCACAGGTGCCCAGGGAGACTGATACATGAATGAATATACCACTGGCTATGGAGAATGGGTGGGCCTGTGGTAGGAGGTGGGGGAACAAAAGAGAGAGGGATGGGGGCAGAGTGGGCCAGGTGGAACATGCTGCTGCCTCGGACGAGGTGGGAGCTGAGGAGATGGAGAGAAGAGGTGGAATCTGGGAGAGTTTGGGTGGCTGGCTGGCTTGCTGAGACCTCCACCAGCTCCTTCCCATTCACAAGCCTGAGCTCTGTGACAGACGCCCACTGCAGGAGATGGAAACTGCAGGTCAAATGAACAAATCCTGAAAGTGACATGGAAACCAGTGAAAAGAACTGTACTAGCTCCACAGAAATCCCAATAGACGGTTTTCACACAAACTGGCTTGTGTTACAGCAGCTTATGACCTGAGGTTTGCATTATTAAGAACAAAGACAAATGTGGATAAACAGCATAGGTACTGAAACTCAACATGCATTACATCATAAACGGTATCCAGAACTTTCCCAGTCCTCTCAAAGTTTTAAGCCTTAAAGTTTTGTGCATGCTTACTTCCTGAGAGCAGAGGGGTGTGTGTGTGTGTGTGTGTGTGTGTGTGTGTGTGTGTGTGTGTGTGTGTGTGTGTGTGTGGTTCCATTTTTCCATTTTGATGCATTCAGAAATCCATGGGCCAGGTGTTGGTTGAATTATTGGTCCCAATTCTGACACCACTGTAGCAGGATTATACACTCACTCATGACCTCCCTGTGGTCAGTAAGTATATCTCACTCCGTAACTTTGGGCTTCGCCATTGGCCTGCATTGGCCAAGGGGACGTCGGCAAAATTGACCCAAGCAGAGGCTTGAGATGTGCTGGTGTATCTGTACTTGCCCCACTGTGCTCTTGGCACAACCATGAAAGACGCATGACCGGGTAGGTCATCAATCCAAGAAAAAGTGCAATTTGGAGCCAAGCCAAGCCAAGCCCAGCTTGACCCCAGCCAACCCACAGACCCACAACTGAGAAACAGGGGCTCTGTGTTGTTTGCCACTGAGATTTTGTCACTTAACAATAGTTGACTAATCTGGACCGTGATTATAAGTACCATTTACTCAGCAATGACACTACCAGGCACGTGCTGGTCATTTCCCACTTATCTTCCTCCAAACCCTGACAACATCCTTTAGACACATGTGTCATTATTTCCATTTTACAGATACAAAAGCTGTACTCAGAATAATTTGTCCAAGGTCAGGGCTAGTATGTGAAAGGGCCAAGACTCCAATCCAGGTCTGTCTGCCTCCAAAGCCCATGCTGGAGTCTAATATGCTTCCACGTGGAGCAAAAAGAATGGTGACAGAAGCAGCGTTTCCGCTTCAGAGCACATCAGAAATACTTTTGTGCCTATTCAACACCACACCCTGCAATTAGCAAAATGCATCATTTCATGACTTTATATCCTTTAAAACACATCACGGTGGCTGGTGGTAATTTTCAAATTATGACTGAGTGGTTCATACTCAAATGCCCAAGGAGACAGCCCTGAGGACAGCTGTAACCAGCCTTTTCAAAGGAAGGCTCTGTGAGCCATCTCTGACTCATGGCCAAGTGCCTGACATCACATCTAGAGGTTTGTCCCAAACCACCTGCTAACTGTGAGAAGTCATGTGCCTGGAGAGATGGTGGCGCTCCCGGAAGTACTCGTGGCAAATGGGGCATGTGAGGGCCTCTTCTCTCAGCTTCTTAGAATGTAGGTCAGGTCCCGCTTGCTCCTTTTTATGGTGGGACCGCATGTGGAAGACCAGGTCAGAGGTCAGGCGAAAGGAGAGGTTGCACTTGGCGCACCAGTTCTGGGTGGACAGGCCCAGAGAGGTGAAGGTGGGTGGCAGCAGGGCCCAGGAGGCTGTGGAGGAGGAGGACGAGGGTGTGGGCATCTGGGCAGTGGTGTGCTTGAGCCACAGTGTGGGAGCACCCAGGAAAGTGCCACAGAGAGGAGCATTTTGTGGCACAGTTTGCAGGTTCCAGAAATCACCCACCAAAAGCTTGGAATTGGAAAGTCGACCCCAGCAAGTGACATCTACTGTGTTGATGAGTCCCAACAGCTCCCCCAGGGTGTCTGCAGTTCCGCCTGCCCGGAAGACAGAGGCTGGCCCCTGTCTCCCTGTCGGACACCTGGCCGGCTTGCTGAAGGCGCTTCTCTGCTCCCCTCGAGCCCCACTGGGCCACAAAGAGAAGGTGCTGCCAGCTGGGTCCCTGGGGACGTCCTGGGTCATCTGCTGGGGATCAGGCTGGCCTGCAGGGCCACTGTGTTCCTTCTCCCGGGCCTGCCCGCCCCCCAGCCTCTTCTTGAGCTGAGGCACCTCCGTGAAGGCGCTCTGCCCCTGTTCCCAGCAAGCCTTCCGGGGCATCAACTTTCCCAGCCTGGGCTTGCCCGGGGCTGCTGACAGCACCATCTCCGCACAGGCCTCATCCTGGCCACCACTGTCCGGGGCTGCCTCAGAGCCCAGGTGGTTTGCTTTCTCCAGCAGCACTGGCTTGCGGCCCCAGCCCTGCTCAGGTTCACTAAGCTGCCATCTGTTTTCAGCTGAAGGGCTCCGCAGGGCTCCCTTCCCGGACGCCATGGGGACTGAAGGGCCAGCTGAGCAGTGTGGCTGTTCCAGCAGCTGTCAGTCTCTGAGGCTTTGGGGCTCTGGAGGGCTTGGCCTGGGGAGGGGCCGTGAGATCAAAGGGCTCCCCTAGTGCCTGGACTGCAGGGCTCTGTGGAGAGAGGAAGCAACAGCCAGTGAGATGTGTGCTCTCCACTCAGGACATAGCCCAGCATACAGGCTGCAGGGCCTAGAAAGTCTCCTGTCACCTGGGACCTTGGTATCCAGGCCAAGAGCTGATAGGAGCATGAATTTGGAGGCAGTCATGTGTCCATGTGGGTCCAGGTTCTGCCAGCTCTTAGCTGTGTGATGTTAGCCATACCACCCTTCTAATTGATCTTCTTGGCTACGTTGGCCAGAGTCTGTCTTTGTTGTTGCATCCAAAAAACCCTGACTACTACCAAAGCAGCAACTCACCCTGACTCAGAGTTCAATGCCACCTGCTTTCACCTCCTGGAGTCCACTAAGGAGGGACCACACCGCACAACCCTGCCACCCAGAGGCCCGACTCGGTATTGCCCTGCACCTGTCAGCATCCAGGCAGCAGCTGCTGTATTAACAGAGCCACAAGGCTTCTACCAGCCAGTTCTGACCTAGTTGGCAGCTCTAACATGCTTGCACCCTGATTTTGAAGTGGTTTTTCTTCCTTGCTGCTCAGCATGCTAATTTTTCTCCCAAATCATCAGAAATGGCAGGACACTTTCAGCACTTGGAGACAGGAGCTTCTGCAGCACCCATGGCCAGAGGGTAAAAGAGGGACAATACAGGCTCAGGCGTGGCAGGTTGTGTTTAGGGATGTGCCTCGATCTGACTCCCACACCTGGGGGTAGCCCCCTCTCCACCAGGCCCTGCCCCCCAGGAAAGGGGGGGGTCTTCCCCTCTCCATTTGCCCAAAGTGACCAATCTTGTTCTCCTCACACATTCATCCACTTGCTTCTCCTCTGCTCACCTCAAATGTCCTCTGGTGTCAACCTGCTGGGCATTAACAAGTGAACCAGCCCCTGCTTTGCCCTCAAGATGCTTGTGGATGCAGGGGAGATGCACAAACATCCAGTGTGAGAGTGGTACTGAGGAGGAGAGGGAGCCATCAGTCCTGCCGGGAAGGCATTCATCCCTGCTCTTCCCTACTCAGCTCCACCTGCAAGTTCTTGAAACGGGGAGCCCCATCTTCGAGCGCCCCTCTCAGTGAGTGATCGGTATTGCTGGACCACACTCCACTGAGTGTTCCAAGTTTTCATCTCTATAGAATAAGTATCTTCCAGCCTAGGAGGACTCTGAGGAGTGGGCAGCTGAGCTCCTTCCTCACAAGGACATCGCTTGGGCTCAACTCGGCTCCTTCCTCTTGCCTTGTCTCCTGTCCCACCTGTAAAAGGAAGCACCAGTACCTGCCCTCTTCTCTATCTCAGCAACAGGAGTCTGTAACAGGTGTTTTGCACAAGTCACCTTTTTTTCCATATTCAATCCAACTGGAGGATCATCACCCTCATTCACAGATGAATAGGACCCTGGGTCCTGAAATACTCAATGTTCTGTCCAATGTCCCCTGCAAGGATGAGGCACAGCTGGGACTAAAACCCAAGTGTGAGTCCCCAAAGCTTGCTCTGGTTGCACTGGCCATGTTGCCCTCACAGAGCCCCTAGTCCAAACCATATGCCACCAGGGGAAGCCGAGCCTCTCCTAACATCCTTTCCAAACTGAGTCCTCCAAGGGGATGTCACTGACATCAGAGATTAGCACTGGCCAATGCTCTTGGAAGAGGCAGAGGAGGCCACATCAGTCCCCCAAATGACCCTGAGCTGACCTTTACACCTCTCTCAGCCTCAATTTCCCAGCTATAAACTGGAGCGGGGCTGAGCTATCTCTGAAGTCCTTTCTAGATCCACTAGACTCTTATTGGGATGATGCCATGTCCCCCCTTCTCAAAGAATAACTGGTCTGCTTGAAGCCCTGTTGCTGAGTTTCCATGAGTTCACAAAGGCACACACACACCCAGGCACACTCACATCCTCACACACACACACACACACACACACACACACCCCTTTCACAACATGTACACTCACAATCTCACATAGACATGCATACATACATACATGCACATATACACACAGTCACATATATTCATATACACATACTATCACACACTCAAATGCATATACACAAAGTCCCCCTTTCTCCCTCTCTCTGTGTCTCTCTGTTCTTCAGATGACAGTTTAGAACCCACCCAATGTGTTTCCCACGCCAAGGGAGGAGGCTGCCCTACTGAGTCCTGGTCCAGCTAGAGCCCTGCATCCCTCTGTTCCCAGCCTCGCTGGGCTGCCTTCACAGCCCAGGCCACCTTGTCCAAGCACAACCATGCAGACTCCATTGACAGAAGATTCCAGAACACCCTGAGCCCCAGATGAGGCAATGTTCTCAGCTCTCAAGCTTGGAACATCTGCAGGATGGAATATTTGCCATTAGAATTCTTTATTGTATAAACATACAACTCACCAGTCATTGATTATGGAAGTGTCCATGCCAGAGATGCCAAGAGCCTACTATACCATATTTCATGGGATTTTTACCGTAACCACATGGGGGAAGTGGCAGGTCTCAACCCAAGTGTGTTCATCTCCAGCGTGCCAACGCTATGTTGCTAAGCTCCGTGTTGCTTTCCAGCTTTCCAAGACCACTGCTGATCTGGATTCTGCTAGCTGCTGAATCCACCCAAAATCACTTCCATTAATGCTATCATCCAAGTCTTAATAATGATGAGAACAAGGAGGAGGAGGAAAAAAAGGAAAAGGCTAAGGTACTGAACTGAAAGGGAGACTTCAGCATGCTGCCTGCCCTCCTTGAGTGTCACCTCTCTCATGGGCACCAGCACTGCATTCCGCACTCAGGCAAGTGCAAAGGACATCCTAGCGAACTCCTTCTGGGGCCCCAGCTAAGCTTGGTCCACTCTGTGGCAATCGCCAAATGGAAGCTTCTCAAATGGAAAATGATAGGAGTCTGACGTGGCTTGTTCCTGAAGCACCCCTGCTGGCTTCTAATGCTCCTCCCCTCTTGCTGAGAGACCACAGGCTCTTTCCCAGGGTCAAGAGCAGACTTGGAGCCTCATCCAGCTCCAGGCTAATGCACCCCCATCACGATCCCCCCCACCTCTCAGAGGACCTCTGCAGATGTGTGAGGTCTTCTCTGGGTCATTCCAGCCCCTGGACAGTGAGTTCTGGGTCAGGAGACCACATGCACAGAAGCTCAGGGCTGCCTCTGTCCCCCTTTCCTACATGGACCTACCCATGCCCTTGGCAACTGGAGGATGGTTCACTGTTCAGACATTCCCTGGGCAAAGCAGAGCTGCTCTTTCCTCTTTCTCCTTCCACAGACACCAGTGCTTCTGGCAGCCAGTGGATCTATGCAGCCCTTGTTCTTCTGCTCGCATCCAGTATTAAAGGGCCCTTTGCTGTTCTCCACTCCCCTCAATAGCCTCAGTTCATTCTGCGCTCTCGCTCCCTGACACTATTTACTCATCCTCGTTGCTCCCGTGCATGTCCTGAGAAGGGGCTCTTCTTGTGTTCCCTGGTTCTTTCAGTCTGAGCCACACAGACCTCCTTCAGTACCACCACTGTCTTCCTACTGAAAGAACTTGATTTCAGTCGCAGACTCTCCATGCTTTCCCTAGCCCTTAGATCATGAGATCATGAAGTGATGATCTTGGCAACCTTCAGAAACCAAGCTCCCCATGACGATCGGGTGTCTCACCATGTCCATCTTTCCCCACCAGTGGGGCTCCTTCTCCCTCTGAGCCCCCGTTTCCCTGGCCTCCAACCATGATTCTACTAACCCAGACAGGAAGGGCTCCATTCTGAGACATGAAGCCTTACCTACCTCATGATATAAAGCACGTTTCTCTGTTCATTACCTTTCCTGGGGCACTGGCTGCAGACTCCCATCATTCCTTCATCTGAGAAGCACTGACCACATTCTACCTTACTGATCCTGCTCCAACCATGCCATCCCAGGAGGCTTCCAGCTTCACATCCTCATAGAGGTTAAGGGCGCAGGTTCTAGGGTGAGCATGCTTGGGTCAAAGACAGCTGGGCTCTTACCAATCACGTGACCCTGGATAAGTTGATGCTTCCCTCCTTGCCTCTGTTTTCTCATCGTGGATCACCTTGGTGCCCACTTCATCAGGTGATTGTAAAGAATAAATGGGTTAACATATCTAGAGTGCTAAAGAGCCTGGCTCAACAAACGTTAGGTAGCATCAATTTATTATTGCATGCACTAGTGCTGAAGTTTAGAGTCAACCTCATGGCTGCTTTTCTTCTACTCGTGCCCTCCCAGGGGCCAGCACACAATAGGGTTTAGTAAGTGGCCAAATGGCCTGGGCAGTTTCCTCCTCCCCACTCCATTTACTGAAGCAAGAACTCTTTGCAAACAACTGGACAACCTCATGTCCCTGAGACGTCTGCAGATCCACACCACCCCAAGTTAGCTGGCCAGCATCCAGCTGTTCCAAGCTGAAGTTCACAAACCAGATCTTACTCAGTGATACCATCTATACTAACAGCCAGCATCTTTCTGTATCTTCCTTCCTTTCAGCTAAAACAAACCAGAACAGAAAAAAACCTCATGCCCCTCAATACTTGGGTTTCCCTAGAATTGGGAGCTTCTTTTGGGGAAGATTTCTGGGGATAATCATCCAACCAACTCTTCCATGTGTGGATTGTGAGGTACTGGGTTTTCCATATATTTTCAAGGCATCTGCCTCGCCTGGAACCCAAGAAAATCAGAAATGTCAGAGTTGTCCAGTCCTTCCTGGAGGCTAGCTGGTGGTGCCATGACACTGGGGAAGAGGAGGACTTCCCAGCTGGCCCTCAAAGGCTCCATGTCCAGCCGTGCCTACACCCCTCTAGCAGCAATTCCTGCTATGTCCACAAAACCAAACGCAGGATCCCCAGGATGTAGCCAGTTCCCAGGCCCACAGAGAGGTCAGCTTCAGTCCTAACACAGCTTGGCCACATGGACCAATTCCAGATCAGCCTTCAGGGGAAAAGTCTATGGTTTATATGAAAGACTGCCCAGCCAGACTCTGAAGTAGCATCGTGGACTAGAAAAAAGGGAAGATACATCCTATTGACGAAAGAAAAGAAATTACAAAGCACTAAAGCACTGTAGCTCAAGACTTAGCCCTGTATCAAAACAAACAAAAAAAAAAAAACAACAAAAAACCACACACAAAAAAACTAATGAGATTATTTATTTCAAGGAAAAGCTGTCACCTCCTAGATTTTTGAAAAAGACCTCTGCTGAGCAAAGACATGAGAGTTCTAAATCATTGGAAAAGCATCCCTTCCTTCTCCCCCCACCAAAGCTAACCCATGGAAAGTTACTGGTTAAATGATGTAAAAGACAATTTAACTCTTCAATCCAGAGAGCAGTCTCCCCCCAAAAAAAGTGCATGCTACACCTATGAATTTGTCCAACATACTTTGATATAAAGTGGAAAAAAAATTCTTTCAACCAACACTGAAATCTTCTTCCATCATTCTTAATTTTGGCTAATTCTGTGTGATTTATCTATTGGCAAATTTTCCTTTGCACATCAACTGAAAAGTTAAATCAGCTGAATTATCACTAAAAATCACAACAAATTCAAAAGATGGATTAATTATAAGAAGAACAAAAAGCTTCAAGTGTTGGGCAGTGATTAGCAGCTTTAAAAACAAACAAGTTTTCTTTTTACAACTTAAGTGTGTATACAGTATGTGTATATGTGTGTTTGAACACATAGCTATATATGCCATACAAATATTAAATAAGGAAATCATGTCTCTCTGGCAAGATTAAATTTTTAAGAAATGAAAAAAATTACTTTAATATACAATACCTTCTACTGTATTCCTCAAAAACTAATCAAATTTGTTTTTCTATATTTCTTAAGTTTGTGTCTAAGGCAATCCTTGATATTAAGATGAAGCATTTTCACTGTGTGAAAACATTAATTTTAAATGCCACAATAATTGTAATAAGAAGTTTGAATCATTCAACAATGATTGTGAAATCAAATTTTGCATACCAACAGCACTGACAAGTATAGATATACTTTAGAAATTTACAGTTGATTGCTTATTTCAACTCTCACCCTTGCATATGTAAAGCCTTGGTCACCCTATTGTCTTCCCCAAACTGAGGTGTTTTTGTTTTTTTTTTTCCGTTAAAGCTGACCAAACCGCGTTTTAAATGCCACCCTCACTCTCCCCACCGACTTGGCTTTTGCACTGCCTCCACAGAAGGATGGTGTGGCCCCATGTCCCTTAAATGTTCCTGCAAGATTTAGCTTCCTGGTGCTGGCTGTGTCTATTACTAAAGGCAAAATGCTAAGAAAAGGATTCCATAAATGCCTTGTCTTTAAAATTTTCAGTGCACTCTGAAAACTCAGAGATTTTTCAACTTGACCCTTTATGTATTTTTCCCACAATAGGCATTGAACAGGTAACACACCCAGATCTTTGGATAGAATCTGTTGCAGATGCACCGTTATTACCCTAGTGCCCAGCACAAGCCCTGGCTGAAAATAATGGAGCAGCACACCGTGAGTGAAGGGGTGGATGGAGGAATTAAAATAATTGCAGCTCAAAAAGTCAACCTATGATAAATATATATATATATATATATATATATATTCAAGGTTTAATTCTTGCTGAGGGGAAGGAAAGGAGGAAGAAGGTGGGAGGAGAGAGACGGAGACAGAAGAGGAAAGAGAAAGGGAAGGATAGGGAAATCGGTAATAAAAAAATGGACAGGAAAAAGTGAGACAGATGAGAGATAAATACAGGAAGAGATGAAAAGACAAAAGACAGAGGCAGAGGGAAGGGTCAGGAGTAGCACAGGAGGGGAAAAAAAAAAAAAAGGAGAGATGGAGAAAGCTGGTAACAGCGGGAGGGCAACAACCGGGCAGTCAAAGGCAGGACTGAGAACTTGCCCTGGGGAAAGGACCGTAGAAATGAGATGACTCCCGACCCCCGCGCCCACTCGCGGCCCTGTCCCGGAGGGCAAGGACAGTGGGTCTCACCTCGGCTCTCCTGCGGCGCTGGGCACTGGGGACGCGCTGGGGACGCGCTGGCAGCCACGGCCGCCTGCAGGTCAGAGGCGCCTCGCAAGGGTCGGAACTTGGCGCGCGAGCCCTGGGGGCTGGCCGGACCCCGCCTTCCCGAGCCGCTCCCGCCTCTGGGGCGGAGCCTCGGGCGCCGCCCCGCCCCTGGGGGCCCAGGGGCCTTCGGGGAGGGGCCTGCGAGTGGGCTGAAACCGCCGAGAGGGGCGCTGAGGAGACGCGCTTCCTGGACAACGCCGGCCAGAGGCCCCGAACGCGAGGGCGAGCGCCGGTTTCGCGGCCTCTCGGCGGAGCCTGGCCCTCCCACGAACTCAGCTCGGAAGACCCAGGCCCTGCGTCCCACTGGCTCCGGCCTCGCTCGGCGCCTCCCAGCTGAGGGACCGAGGAGGGTGCCCTGACTCGGGCCGCTCCACAGTGCGCTCAGCCGCCGCTGCCTTTGGAGGTGGCGTCTGGGCCACAGCGGAGGCTGCACTTGCCGCTGTTCACTCGCCCCCTGCGCCGCGACTTCTTCCTTTTTGGGTCAGTGGGACCCGGGCGACAGCCAGATTCCTCAGATGGTCCGTGCCTTGCAGCTGCGGATCCTCCGTGCGTTGCCCAGCTCCCAGGACTTTCCTCCCCGTCCAGGCTGAGCGCCGCGGGAGCTCCATCTTTGTGGCGCCCTGAGAGTCTCCCAGACTTCGCTGGAGCAGAGCCTCGGCCTCTTTGCCTTTCCTGGCCCTCCTAAGTTCTGAAATGGCAGCATTGTGCCAAGTAATGGTGAGTTCTGTGACTTCACAGAATGCGAAGGTGTCAGGGAATTTACCTGCCCATGGAGGCTGGGACAGGCCAGGGCCTGAAGGGTGGCGACGGGAGGGAATGCCTTCTGAGTGGCTACATTCAGGCCAGGGCTTGGCCCACGTAGGACTTTCCCCTGTAAGGAGGATGAGGGGAGATGGACATGGAGTCTCAGGAGTTATTGCAGTGGCAGCCAGGAGAATGGCTCCCATTCAGTTTAGCAGATTAGAGAGGGGAAGAGAGACTCCTAGAGGAACTGAGTCCCTGTTCCTTCCTTTCTTCCTTAACTCAGTAAATGTTCTGGATGCCCTTGAGGGGAGAGAGTGTGGGGATACAAGGTGATAAAGCTCTGTGCTTTTCCTCAAGGTTAGGGAGCATCTTCACACAGATAAGATTGTAAAGGAACAAAATTATGATGAGTCTGAGGTGCAAAAGATGAGATTCAGAATAGACATTAAAGCTCTGGATAATGGTCCCCAAAGCAAACTTTTCTTCTATGAGGAGAGCCCATTAATGAATATGAATGTGAGAAATCAAATCCCTAATGTGCTGTTCACATAGTGAAATTATAGAACTTCTAGGGCCTCGATAATAATCTGTCTACTTAGAATTTTGTATTTAACTGAACTATTATGCAAGAGTGAGCACAAAACAGATATTTTCAGAGGTACAAAGCCTAAGTTGAAACCTTCACAACCTTGGTGAAAGAACTACTAAAGAATGTGTTTCAGAAGGAGGGAAGCTGAACCCAGATGAAAGGAGAAGATTTCAAGAAACAATGACCAACATTGAGGTGTCAGCAGGGTTGGTTTCTATTGAGGCTTCTTCCTGGATTGCATATGGCTCCCTTCCCTCTGTGTCCTCTACTGGGCATTCATTGTGACTGTGTGGGAAGATAGCCATGGTGACTTTTCTTATGAGGACACCAGATCTATAGGATTAGGGTCCAATCCTTATGACCTCATTTAACCTAATCACCTCTGTAAAGGCCCAACATCCAAATGCAGTCACATTAGGATTATATTAATTTGGAAGGAGGGGCACAATTCAGTCCATAGCATTAAGTAAATATTAAATATATTGTATCCAGTAATTTAAAGACTTCATACAAAGAAAACACCAAGTATAGGAGATATACCAAATGTTCAAGAAGCAGATTAGTGTGATCATGTTCAAAGTCTTTCCAAAGACAATGTAATACTCCCTTGTGCATTTTATGAAGCTGGTCTTACCTAATATCAAATCCAGATAAGAACAGCACAAAAATAGGAAATTGATCATAGGCCAAAAAAATCTAAACTAATACTAAACTTAATCCAGCAATACTTTAAAAAATTATCATGGCCAATTTGGGCCTATTTACAAATATTAATATTTGTTAATATTATTTCAGCTGTATTAATTCAGTTGGAGATAAATATATATTTCTCAAAAATTATACAGAAAAAATTTAGATAAAATTCCACACTCATTCATGGAGTTCTCTTGTGGCACAGTGAGTTAAGGATCCAGTGTTGTCACTGCAGTGGTTTGGGTCGCTACTGTGATGTGGGTTCCCTCCCTGGTCCCAGGAATTTCCACATTCCATAGGCATGCCCAAAAAGAAAAATTCAATACTCATTCATGATATCTAGCACACCAAGAATGTTAGTGAAATACCCATATCTGATAAAGGATTTCTACCAAAAGCTTTCCATAAATAAAATAAATAACATTTTTTTGGTTCATTTGGGGGGTTTTGTTGTTTTCAATTTTTTTTTTTAGTTTTATTGAATTATAGTTGATTTACAATGTTGAAATAATTTCTGCTGAACAACAAAATGAATCAGTTAATACATATACACATACCCTTTTTTTCCCCAGATTCTTTTCCTTTATAGGTTATTACAGAATATTGGGTAGAGTTGCCTGTGTTATACAGCAGGTGCCCAATGACCAATAAATATCATTCTTTTTTTAATATGTATAATGATTTTTATTTTTTCCGTTATACTTGGTTTACAGTGTTCTGTCAGTTTTCTACTGTACAGCATGGTGACCCAGTTTCACATATATGTATAGATTCTTTTTTCTCACATTCTCATGCTCCATCATAAGTGACTAGACATAGTTCCCAGTGCTACACAGCAGGATCTCATTGCTAATCCATTCCAAAAGCAATAGTTTGCATCCATTATCCTCAAGCTTCCAATCCATCCCATTCCCACCCCTTCCCCCTTGGCAACCACAAGTCTATTCTCTAAGCCCATGATTTTTTCTGTGGAAAGGTTCATTTGTGCCGCATATTAGATTCCAGATATGTGATATCATATAGTATTTGTCTTTCTCTTTCTGACTTACTTCACTCAGGATGAGAGTCTCTAGTTCCATCCATGTTGCTGCAAATGGCATTATTTTGTTCTTTTTATGGCTGAGTAGTATTCTATTGTATATATATACCACATCTTCCTAATCCAATCATCTGTTGATGGACATTTGGGATGTTTCCATGTATTGGCTATTGTGACTAGTGCTGCAATGAACATGCGGGTGCATGCGTCTTTTTCAAGGAAAGTTTTGTCTGGATATATGCCCAAGAGTGGGATTGCTGTGTCAAACGGTAGTTCTATGTCTGGTTTTCTGAGGTACCTCCATACTGTTCTCCATAGTGGTTGTACCAGCTTACATTCCCACCAACAGTGCAGGAGGGTTTCCTTTTCTCCACACCCGCTCCAGCATTTGTTATTTGTGGACTTATTAATGATGGCCATTCTGACTGGTGTGAGGTGGTAGCTCGTGGTAGTTTTGATTTGCATTTCTCTAATAATCAGGGATGTTGAGCATTTTTTCATGTGCTTGTTGGCCATCTGTATATCTTCTTTGGAGACAAGTCTATTCAGGTCTATTGCCCATTTTTCCATTGGGTTGTTGGCTTTTTTGCTGTTGAGTTGTATAAGCTGTTGTATATTTTAGAGATTAAGCCCTTGTTGGTTGCATCACTTGAAACTATTTTCTCCCATTCTGTAAGTTGTCTTTTTGTTTTCTTTTTGGTTTCCTTTGCTGTGCAAAAGCTTGTCAGCTTGATTAGATCCCATTGGTTTATAATAAATATAATTCTTAATGGTGATGTGTTGGAAGCATTCTTTTTGAAATCAAGAATGCCTCTATTGTAGCTCTGCTCATTGGAGAAGTAGTCAGCACAATGTGTTTTTGTTTTCTGAATTTTTATACTAACCCAACAGATTTTACAGTTAATTTTTGAAAATAAGAGCGCTTAGCAAGTTGAGTGAATATATCAGCCAGTAAATACACTTCTTCACAATACCAATAAACTGTTTAAAAACTCTATTTGAAAATGTCATTTAGACTAGCAGCAGAAATATAAGGTATTAAGAGAAGAGAAATCTTCATAGGGATCTTCACAGGGAAATATAAATGAATGGCATTGAAAAAGACCCAAATAAATGAAGACATTCCCTGATAAGAAGTCTGATTGCTGATTCAAATCCCTCAAAATATATCTGTATATATGATGGTATCATAAACAAATATTAAGAGGGTTTTGGTGGAATGGAGACTTAGGAGTTGATTCTAAAATTTGCATGAATGAGCAAATGGCCAACAATTTCTCTAAGAAAAATTAGTGGGTGATTTACTCAGACCTATCAAGCCTTGCTATAGCATTCTGTGTATGTTAGGTTAAGTAATTGAACCTTGTGTATATCAGATTCTACTGGGTTATCTTCTGTAATAAAACCCAGCTGAAAAATCACCTGAAAAGCACAAACTTTATTTCCCACTCATATATCTCACTGTCCCACACATACATCTCCATCTCAGGTTCTCAAGAGGGAGCAGCACATCACAGCTGCCAGGCTGTCAGGTCTGCTTGAATCACACCTGGATTTTTATAGATTCTGTTCAGACATGGTACATGTTACTTCTATTAACATTTACTTGGTGGAATCAAGTCCAAGCCCACCATGAATGTGGCAGGGAAGCACAATCTTTCTCTGCAAGAGGAAGGGACAGTGAGGAATAGCAATAGACTCATTCACACAATAATAACTTAGTGTAGCATTGGCACTTTCAGTATAAACCAATAGACAGATAAAGGCACTGGAACAGAGAGCATAGGAACAGGCCACACCTATATGGAAGTTGAAACACATCAAAGTGACAGACAAACCACTGAGAGGAAAAAAAAGAAATAGGTGACAAATGGTGCTGGGACAATTTGGTCTCTAAATGGGAAACATGAAATCAGATCCCTGGCAAGAACCACACATTTAAATTAATTCCAGATGGATTAAGGACAATGTGAAAGGCAAATCTTTAAAATTTTTTAAGACGGAGTTCTCGTTGTGGCGCAGTGGTTAACGAATCCAACTAGGAACCATGAGGTTGCGAGTTTGATCCCTGCCCTTGCTCAGTGGGTTAACGATCCGGCGTTGCCTTGAGCTGTGGTGTAGGTTGCAGATGTGGCTCGGATCCCACGTTGCTGTGGCTGTGGCCGGCAGCTACAGCTCCGATTAGACCCCTAGCCTGAGAACCTCCATATGCCATGGGAGTGGCCCAAGAAATGGCAAAAAAGACAAAAAAATAAAAAAATAAAAAATAAAAAATAAATTTTTAAGATAAAATCTGTTTCACCTTAACAGGGAAGAATTTCTTAAGATATAAACAGTGCAAATCTTAACAGTTTCTAAAAAGTGACAAATTCAACTATATTAAAATTCAGAACTTGAAAAATAATATACACACACAAATAGATATATAACCAAATGAATCACTTTACTACACACTTTAACATTGTAAATCAACTATATGTCAATTTAAAAGATTAAGAACTTATGCTTTATTAAAAAGTATTAAATAGAGTGAAAAAAAGATCCACATGCTGAAGATCTTTGCAATGACTGATGCAAGATTAGAATCCTAAGGAATACTAAGGAATCAGTATGAAAGAGAAACACCCAAATTGGAGAATGGATACAGGCAGAAACAGACATTTCACAAAGGAAGGACCCAAAATCTGTTGAACAGAAGACCAATTCCACCAGTGATGAGAATGCAAATTAAGAGCAAAACAGATGTTGAATCAATAGAAAAATACATAAAAATATGACAATACCAAGTGTTATAAAGGATGCAAAGCAGGGAAAACCTAAGGCTGTGTGGAGTACACCAGATTTCTTTAACTCCAAATATAATTTATTTAATATATTCCATTATTTAAAATACCACTTGAACAATAATAAGAACTACAAAAATCACCAACACAATGCTTTCTGCCATGTATAATTTTTATATCTTTGCTATGCATATTGAAAGATCTATTTTAGACTTTAGAGAATAACTTTTAACATATATCACACCGCTCTTTTGTGCATACAAAATAAAGTAAATTGGTTAACGTATTTCTAAAAATCTTTATATTCACAGTCTGAGTTTTTAAAACACTTTTGAATCATAGTTGTTAATACCCAGTGCGGATCCTCCATCCAGTGCAGGTCATCCCTTTCTGATTTCTGATCACAGAAACTGAGCATAATAAAATAGTTCTTGTTTCATGTCACTAGGTTTGAGGTGATTTGTTGCACAGCAGAAGATAACTAGAATGTCTCCCGTTGACAAAAGGACTTTAACATCCTTCAGGACCTTCTTCCTCTTCTAGATCCTTGGATCCACTGGGTCACAGGAATGAGCACTGCAACACCCTGCACTCCCAGGTCCTAGACCTCCTCCCTCATAGTGATGTCCTCATCTAAGCCATTCAGCTGCCTTCCTTCAGTTGACAAAAAGGCAGGATTGCTCCCAGATTTAATGGCCACCTGAGAGGACTTTGGATGCAGAACACATGGAGGCCTCATCTTACCACCTCTTCAAGGATCCCCTGACACCCCCTGGGATTGTCAAAAGGCAGGCCCCTGAGCAGAGCAGCAGGTCATAAAGTCACCATGCCAACCTTCTTGTCCATCATAAGGGACATCACAGGTAATTCCACCTCCTTGGGGTGGAGGACAGGCTGCACAGGTAGTGAACCATCCCTCAAGCCAGCAATCTTTTCCTCTTCTGCCCTGAGGGCAGGTACCAGGGGGAGGCTTACAGTGCACCTTAGTGAAAGGGCTGGAGGGGCCAAGGCTTTTGGACACAAGTGGAGGTGGTAGAGGCCACGGTCTGAGGTGGCCTGGAGTGGCCGGGGTCCACTGGGGCCACAGGTGCAGCCAGTTAAATGGAGAGTGGCAGGCCCTGGATGCCTGGCCCCAGGCTCTTCCTGCTGCTGTTGCTGCCCCCTCCACTGCTGAGTGCAGGAAGCTTGCAGCACAGTGTCCTAGACTGGAGAAATTTCCACCACCTTGACCTTGGCTGGAGAAACATTCACCACTACCTCAGCCCAGACTGGAGAAGCTTCAACAGGGACACTGGTCATCAAGGAAGCAAGGCAGACAGGTTGTATGACTGCAGAGGAGAATTCGACCTCTACTTCATCATAGATGCGTGAGTGGCCCTCCCACCCATCCCCACCCCATCCCCACCCCACCCCCACCCCACCTGTGCTCCTCAAGGTGCCTCTGTCACCAAGGTCACTGATGGCAAGAAGTGGTAAGGGCCTCTGAGAGAGGGGAAGCAAGGACCATCTTGGTCAGACCCAAGAAGCAGACCTCTGTGATCTTCTTGTTCCTAGACAGAAAGACCTAGGCATTTATTTCCTGGGTCTCTCACTTTGGGAAAGGAGAAGGGTCACCATGAGGTTTCTAGATGGCTGTTAGTCAGTCCCTCCATTGTCTTGACCTGAATCTGTGACCCGCATATCCCTTAAACAGCTGGAGGGTCAAGTGATTACTCAGCTGCCTTCTCAGCAGTTGTGAGAAGCTCATAGGGAATTTTGAACTTATTTTGTTTTGTTTTACCCTAATGAGTTCAATTTTTACTGGACCCCAGAGGGATTGCTGTGACATTTTCATAGTGTTACTACTTAGAAAGTCCTTTGCTTTGTTGGTTCTAAGTGTTCTGCTGCTTTCTTTGACAACTTGGAGACTCATGTTACAGTTTGTGTGCGCTTTCTGAACAGTTTGTTCTATCTCCATGTGGCTCTGGGAAAACTGGGCTGTGCCTTAGGCACCTTCTGGGTCTTGAAGAAGGAAAGGGAGGAGCGAGTCCTCAGACCAGAGAGATTTCTTTAGTTCTGTTTTTAACTGCTCTGTGGGGCTGAGTATAAACTTTACTTAGTTAGTAACAGTGGCATGACTCTCAATATCATTGAAGCACATTATGCCCCAAAGCCCATCACCGCATGTCTGTGGGAGTAGAGTCGGGAAGGTATTTGCATATGCAATCTCCTGGAAAAGGGAGTGGGCTTCTACAGGTAGGATGAGATAGCCCAGAGGCTGATGGGGGTGACAGGACTGAATCCTGCTGGATTCTGCAAATGGAAGGAGCTGAGGGTGTCCAAGAAAGAGCCCTGCTCACCCATTTCCTAGCCCCAGGCCATCAGGGAGGAGTAAGCCTAGAGCATGGCCACAGTGTGCCAGACCAAGATAGTCCTGAAGCTCAACAAATTCTTCAGTCCCAGAGGAATGATACCCTTCCCTGGGATCTGTGCTACCGTAGTCGAGTTATGGAAATTCTTGCTGCCTTCAAAGCCACCTTGATGAGAACTTTTGGAAGATGGGGCAGATTCCCTCCTGATTTTTCCCAGCTACTCTTGGAGAAAGGAGCCCCAGCTTTGCAGTCAGACAGACTCCACTAATAAGTGACACAGCTTTGGGCAAGTGGTCTCACCTCTTTGTGTCTCGGCATCCCCATCTGTACAATTGGATCTTCATATCCACTTCACCAGGCTGTGATGAGGTGGAAAGAGAGTTTATAGGTGGTTTGACCAGCATGTGTCAGATGCAATCATAGAGGAGGAGCCTACAATAAACTGCCAGGGAAGGCAGAGTCCCATACTCTGGGAACTCCCTGGCACTACAGGGGCCCCTGTTCCAGTCCTGATTCCCTGGATCACTCTTTCCCCATGTGTCCTTTGTGGGGAGGTGGGGTGCACACCCTATACTCCTGCTAGTGGCAGTCCTAAGATTCTCTAGATCTTCCAACCATTGGTGAGCAGTCCTTTTCATTCACTGGTTACTTTATTCATCCACTCACTGAAATAATTACCGGAAAAGTGCTATATGTCGTCAGTGGACACCGGAGACAAGGTAGCAGACAAAACTTGAAAAAAATCCTTGGCCTCTGGCACTTTCATTGTAAGAGAGAGACAAGATACAAATAAAAGAGGAACTAGTGTATGGTATGGGGGAAGTTAGTACATGAAGATGTGCTCAGGGAGAGGCTATTTTAAAGAGATGCTCAGGAAAGGCCATGCTGATAGCCTGGGGGGTTGGGGGGTGGCTTGGGTGATTTTCCAGCAGAGGAGGTGTGTGATTGGGTCATTTTTAAAAAGGGTCACACTTGAGGGGCAAAAGAACAGAGCCTTCCAGGAGACCAGTGAGGGGCCTGGTGCAAGGATCCAGGAAGGGGATGATGGTGGTGTGGACCAGTAGGCTATGTGTGGCAATGATTAGACAGATTCTGGAGCTATTTTGAAATTAGAGGACACAGGATTCCAGACAGTGTTGATTGGGGAAGCCAGGTGTGTCACTAGATTGGGGATAGGGGTAGGGGAGGAAAGCAGTTTCATCACTGTGTCTTCCTCATAATGTGAATAAATATTATCCCTATTTTACTGATGAGGCAAGGAGCCAGCTCAAGGCCTGGGGAATGACCCTTCAGAACCTCTGTATAAGAAATATAGGTTCAGAATTTGAACTCTGTAATCTTAGTCTTTGTCTTCAATATTGATTGTAATGTGTCTTGATGTGATCTTTATGTGATCTTTTTTGTTTTACTGAATTGAATTTAGTTGAGATTCTTGGAATTGTGGGATCATGCTTTTCATCTAATTTTAGACATTTTTGGATGTTACTTCTTTAAATAATGTTTCCACTTATTTTTCTTATTGGCTTCAAGAATTCACACAACATGTTTATTGGTCTGCTTAAGTGTATCCTACAGGGCCCTTAGACTCGGACCACTTGTATTCATTCTTTTTCCTTTATGCTTCTGACACTAAACAGTATCAATTGTCCTATCCTTAGTTTTGCTGATTCCTTGCTCTGCTTATTATAATCTGTTATTGAACCACCCTAATGAATGTTTTAATTTATTATTGCATTTTTCTTCTCTAAAATTTCTGCTTGATTTGTTAATAACTTATGTTTTCAACAATATTTATTTTTCCCATATATCATTATCCTGGTTTCCTCTATTTCTTTGTCTTTACTCTCCTACCTCTGAGCATATGTAGGATAGATGCTTTTTAGTGTTTGTTTAGTAAATCTGATGCCTTGGCTTATTCAGTAATGGTTTGTGTACTTTTATTTAGTTTCTTTGAATGAACAGTGGTCTTCTTTCTTTGTAAGTTTTGTGATTTTTGTTGAAAATTAGTATTTTTGTTACTATAATGTGGTACCTCTAGAAAGTAGAATTCACCAAAGCTTACAACCCAGGATTGTATTGCTTTTATCTGTTGCTGTAAGTGGATGACTTAGTCTCTTTATTCTGAAACTTTTCCAAACTGCTTTTACAAAGAATATTCCTTGTTGTGCATGATCACTGGAGTTTCTGTTCCCTTAATTCTTTTTCACTGAATGTATTGACAGAGATTCCCCAATTGCCAGGATCTGAAATAAACATAAAACCATTGCAAAATTGTAAAAAGGCATGCACACACACACACACACACACACACACACACACACACACACATTAAAGAGAGAGAAAGAAGGAGGGAAGGAGAGGGAAAGAGCAGTCACCTCTTCTGTTCTTTTCAGAACAATTTTTTTTTAAAAGAAACCAAGCATAGTTTATTTTTTGAACTTTTCATGTTTGTACAACTTTTGACGATAGCTGAGAAATTTCCCGTTGGCTAAGGTTGCTGGCCTTTGAGTACTTTTGTCATTGACAAGAGAGGAGAGACTGTACGTGTCTGCTGTCCCTGCCTATTGTCTTTTATTTGAAATTTTTTTCCATTTTTTTAAATTAAAGTATAAGTTACAGGTGTACAACATAGTGGTTCACGGTTTTAAAGGTTATGTATTCCCTTAATAATTATTACAAGATACTGGCTATATTCTTTGTGCTGTCCAGTACATCATCATAGCTCCTTTATTTTGTACATAGTAGCTTGCTCTTTTCTAGGACATTCCTTTAGCACTTAGCTAAACCAGCACTGAGCCTAGGTATAAGCCTAAGGTGAAAGCTTAAGGTCTTCTCCAGACTTTCCTGGGCTTTCTCCTGGCATGGGTGTATGTGTCTGTTTCTAAATTCAACTATGCCTATAGCTCATTTTAAACATACTAACTGACTCCAGTCAGTTAAGGAGAGTTTTACACAATAATTTGTAAGTAAAGTCTACACTGCTCCCTTTGGATCAAGGATAACATGGGACTGGAACAGTGATCAAGACCAAAACTGCCACCATGTGAGAGAAGGTGTGGGGAAAATGTGATGAAATATGCAGCAAAACTCTCCTACTGTTTTGAAGATAGCTATTTCTTGATTGCATATTTTGCTGTTTGTTGTAAATATTTTATTGTTTTCTAAAGCTTCTGTAAAGTTGGTGCTGACAGTTTATGGTTAGCTGTTTGATGTCTCCATGGGGGAATGGGGGCTTAGATTTTTCAGAATCTGCCATTTTTGTGACATTCTCTTTGCTACAAGTTTTCGTTTACAATTTTATTTTCACATTTAGAAGAAAATGCTTGAGCCTAATTTAAATCAAATACTGTTACTATTCATAACAAAAATCTTGAGTCTCCCGACCCTTGCCTCCCAATTTCTGATCCCACTCCCCAGAGGAAGCCACTTATGAATCTTCCAGATTTTTCTTCTGATATTATGACCATGTTTCTAATGCTGTGCCTGCACTGACTGCTATTTCCTGTTTTTTGTTTGTTTGTTTGTTTGTTTGTTTTTTAGAGGTTTATACCTTCTCTGTTGAGTTCTTACTATGAGGGGGAAGAAAATTTAGCTTTCTTATAGCTCAGCTCCCCTCTATGATCCTGTCATAGCCACTTCCAATGTCCTAGCATGGTTATCTCACTAGGATGTTTTGGCCTCAAGATTTAATAGCAGAGATGTCCTCAAATTTCTGGTGACCCTCATATCTCCATTCTCATTTAAGAGTGGCACTAATTCATGCTTGAAGTTGTGCCAGAAGCCCCTGTGGTTGTTCTTTTCCAAACCACCTCCTTCCTAGGGACCTTAAGGCCCCTGTGGTATTTTCCACTACCATAAGCACTGTTCTTCTGCATTCTAGAATCTAGACCTTCATTCAAAATAATCACACACTGGAACCTTTTCCAGAGTGTGGGTTGAAGACTTTTTTTCCCTTTATATGTTCTTTGGAAGATCTTCAAACACAGAGGAGAGGAGTAATGAGAAGGAAAGCAGAATGTGGTATGAATAGTTAGGAAAGGACTTGCCTTGCACTTAAGCATAGGAGCTTCCAAGAGAAGGTCTGTATTGTGGGTGGATTGTCAGAGTTTTGTGCTTTGTCACCCAGCAATTGTCACACCCAGCAGTGTCTCCCAGAACTATCAAGTTCAGGGGATAAGTCATGGGGTTTGCAGCTAGCTCTGGGTTCAGGTCCATGAGAATTTTGACAAATTCTTTGATCTGTGAGAGCTTCAGTTTTCTCATCTGTAAAATGGGAATAATGATGCTATCAGCGTTCTTTTGGAATTATAAATCATGCATGCCTGGTGTATATGTGCTCCATTAATGATAACCCTGGTATTGTTAGAGTCATCCATCCTTAGTTTCCTTACCACCGCCTGATAGTTTTAGATAGAACCAAGAGGAGACAGAAGGAAATATAGAGGAGAAGGATGCTCTTGGGAATGTGAGAATCACACACACACACACACACACACACACACACACACACACACACACACGACATTCAGGGTATTTATGGGCATAGTGATCACTGGAGGTGAAAGGAAGAAACCAAATGAAGCACATTTGCCAACATTCACTGGAAAGGGCCCAGAACAGGGCACCAGCCTTAGTTTCACCCCTACCATTGGAGAACCTTGACAAGACACTTAGCCTGTGAGACCAATATTTGCCCTCCATAACCTGGACTAGTGCAGACCTGCAGATGTGTGGGATTGCAGGGACCTTTGAACCCTGGCCAGTAGGGCAAATGGAAGTTCTTCCCACCTAGACAGAAGGGGTTATACGGCCCTAATCCCCTTCAGCCTCCCAGTCTCCATTCAGGTACTAAAGTTAGTGCCAATAGCAGGGAGAAACTGAAAGTAGGAATAGAAAGGTCCTCCAACTTACCCGGCTGGTTAGGGACAATGATGCCAGGACAGCAGTGTCCTTGGCCAACTTCTGCCCCTTTATAGGGAGAGATCCCAGAAAAGCCTTTCAGTGTCCAGAGTGGCTCAGTTTTGCAGGATGATAAGAAAAAAGTGAAATAAAATAACCTGAGTAGCACATCCTTCTCATGCCTGAGGCCAGGGCTCTTCTGGGTGTGTCCAAACTGGGGTACCAGGGGAGCCAGCATATCATAATTGCTTAGCCTTTCCCAACCAATGCACCCTCCCTTATTCCTTGTGAATCCACATCCTGGTTTGCCACCCAAAGGCCCTCCTCCCCATGCATTTGAGTAAGGTTGGTCACCCTCCCCACTACTCACATTGATGAAAGTTGCCACCAGAGTGACCCACCGAGTGTGGAGCATCCTTTAGCTACTTGAGGCTGGGGAAGAGTAGTTCATGGGGCTACTGGAACTGGGGAGGTAGAAAATCTGCTCACCAAAT
This sequence comes from Sus scrofa, assembly GCF_054392235.1. Classification (NCBI taxonomy): domain Eukaryota; kingdom Metazoa; phylum Chordata; class Mammalia; order Artiodactyla; family Suidae; genus Sus; species Sus scrofa. Next base: position 110,655,974 of record NC_139396.1, on the reverse strand, counting down.
GGAGATGCCTCATCCCTTTTAATCAAGTCTTCTTGGTTTTCAGGTCGAAGAATGTAGGCGACTCCTGGAAGGACATTTGCAAATTAGTGGAAAAATTGGTGAAGAGGTTTACAAAGTACGGCTGGAGTTTTCCTCTGCCAGGCAGAGTACATATCTCTTTCCATTCGGTGGGCATAGGAGTCCCTCGGGTCAGGAACAGAGAGCCCAGGGGGGTGTTCTAAAGCAGAGAGAATGACCAGTCACACTGATTCCATCGTGTCCCAGCAGCTTTCTTGGCTCCTGCCTGGGTCACACAATGTAGGGGACACAGTCTGTCCTTGAGGACCTTGCAGATTAGGAAACAGGCAAATCCGTAACACATAACTAAGCACTAGGTTAAAGGGTTCCAAGGACCAAAGAAAAGGGCAAAGGTGTTGCTTGCAACTTTAAAGAAAAAGCAAGTGCTCTTAGGGAAAAAAATGTAAATGGATTCCTAGAGAATGTGGAATTTTGAACTAGGTCTTGAAAGACAGGGTAACAGAAACTATCAAGGAGATTTTTTGTGAGCGGTCTGTTCTGCTGGGAGCAGGGTTATCTCAAGGGAGAGCTGGGAAATGAGGCTGGACAGCACAGCTTGGGGCCAAGTCCATGGGGCTCATAATGCCAGGCCCAGGGGTTTGGATTTCTTGCTGTGAGCAATAGGGAGCTATAGCTGATTCTTGAGCAGGGGTCTGACATGATCAGGGTTGTGCCCCCCAGGAGAAAAGTCTCATAATTATGGGTAAAAGGGGTTGGAACATGAACCAGGACAAGTGGGGAACCCAGCTAGGTATCTATGGTATATATTTTCAAAAAGATAATGTGGGTCAGTTGGTCTTAAGATAGTGGAGGAAAGAGGGAAGGATATATATGAATGGCTGCTGAAAGGTAGAATAATTTCTTTGAGATGAGAGGGAGGCAGGGAAGACAGGTAAGGAGAGAAGTGTGGGAAGTTCCAAAGAATTTTACATTAGAAGAGAGGCCAGAGGAGAGGCCCTCATGCAGGAATGCACAGGCAGCTACCCTCTTGTGTATGCAGGGAGTGTGTGCATATGCCTATATGTGTGTTTGTGTGTGCATGTGTGTGAGAGAGAGAGAGACAGGCAGACAGACAGATAGATAGAGACTTGGGCTATTGGGATTGTAGGAATGGAACACGATGTTATCCTAGCAGTCACTTCCAGTAAGACCACATATCCTATAGGCCTCTGAGTCTGTCACAAAAGAAATGGGAACTTCCAGGATTCAAGAAATGCACACCAAAGCAAAAGAGTTGGGATGGGGACCAGGAAAATTGGCATTCACCCCCATTGGTATAATTTTGACCACTTGTTCATGGCTTCTTACGAGCCATGCTTCCTCCCCAGCCCTGAATTGCGGGTTTCACTCATCACCTACTCCTCATATGGAAACACCATCCTGTGGCTCAATAAAGACAGGTAAGTGCTGCTTTAAGCCCCCAAGTTAGGCCTGGTGGGCAGGGTCGCAGAGAGACACAAGGAGCTGATAGTTTCCACTGGGTGTGGCAGGCCCCTTCTGGGCTCCCCTCAATGCCTAACCTGATCCCCAGCCCCTGCTCCCTTGGCTCCCACTGACCCCGGCTGCACTGACAGTAGACCATCTCCACCCCCTCTTACCCCTGCTCTCTACCTGTCCTGAGTCCTTCCATGGGGGCTTTTCCTTTTCTTATGGTCAGGCTGGCTATGAGAATTTTCTTGATCTGGTGGAGCAGATGTGCAGGCTTTTTATGAACACTGGCCAGGGTTGGGCATCTGCTGTGTGTGTCACCCTCTGCTTTGGGCCAGTGGGGGTGAGGAGGAGACAGAGGGGATGAGGAGGAGAGTCAGAACCAGGGACGAAGGCGTGGGAATATTGAAATATTCGGGGCTTCAGTGTATAGGAACTTTGTCCTTTAGTGGTCTGAGACAAGGGAACCCATGAGTATGATTCCAAATACCAGGCTGGGCTGGAGTGCAAGAGGGAGACATGACATGCAGCATCCGAAGTGGGCCAGAAGTAGACCCAGTGTGCCCAAAGGCCTGGAGGAGGGAAGATCTGGAACTTCTGGGTAGTTTGGAGGTTAAGATTCTCATTATGCAAACGACTGGAATTTGGTGGGTGAAGCAGCAATGATAGGTTGAGGACATTTAAGATTGGTATCCCTCCTCCCCTGTTCAGGGCCTTGGGGAGAAGCCAGAGCAGCAGATGAGCAAAAACTGCAAGGCTAGAGGGTAGGGAGAGGTACCAGTGCATAGAGACAGCACTCCCCATGCCTGGCTCCCTGGAGAAGCAGGGAATGAGCTTCCTACTCTGTGAGCTAGGAGGAGGTGTGGTTTTGTGCATGTATGTAGTTTGAGTTTAGAAGAGAGAGACCAGAGTGAATTTGAAGTGGGAGAAAGAAAGTTCATGGGGGAGGGATACTGGCAGGTGGCAGAGGGTGAGGCAGAGGACACTGACATGCGCCTCTGGGGGAGTGGCTGTCTGTGGGGGAGAGGAAGACCACTGTCTCCCCTGGCATGTACCCAGACAGCATCAATGAATCTCATGAGAGACCTCCCCATTCTCCTCTGGAGAGTGAAGGAGGAAAATACATGAGGGAGGATTAAGGAATAGGAATGGAGCTCAGGGGAGTGGAAATGATGTGAAATCCTTTGTGGGATGGGTAGGAGATGGCAGGGGATACTTACCTAGGAAGACAACTCAAAACAACCACGGCTGTCATGGTTCCAGCTCAGGGAGAGCTCGCAGAATCTTCTTGGGAGCTGGGCTGAATTTGGGATTAGGCAATCTCCAAAGTATCTCTCTGCCTAGGAGTTTAGCAGGATATGGCGAAGGGCTAGGGTGGGTCCTGGTGTGCAGAGTGAGTCCAGAAGTGGCTGCAGGAGTCTGATGAGGGAGACCTCTGGTGGGTCTGGGGAGAATGTGGGGGCAAGCCTGGGACCAGGCATGGTGCTCTCTGAGTCCCGTCCACTAGGGGGAGCAGGCTGAGGATGGCAGAGCCCACAAAGACGCTTGGTCCCAGTGTTGGAAAAGCCAGACAGCACAGGGCTAGGAAGCCCCAGGGGTGATGGCAGTGGTGGCGGGGGCCAGTAACAATTGGGAAGAGTTGGAAGCGGCTCTTTTATGATATGAGAGGGGTCCTTTCAGAGCAGGAGGGCTTACTGAGGATGCTAGGAGCCCAGTGTCCCTCTCTGAGCAGAACTGGGAGTAGCACTGGACAGGCAGCACTGGAGAAAGCCCACTCAGGCAACAACTTTGCCTGGTGGCCAGGGTGCTGGGCAGGAGGCTGGGGAGGAATGAGACCTCTAGCCTATTTGGGGCGTGGTTGACAAAATGGAAATCTTCCCTAAAGTACGAAGATGTGTGTTCCTTCTAGATTAGGCAAGGCCTGGTTTGGCCTCCACTGGCCCTGGGTCACAGGTCTTCTCTCTTCCTGGACTGGGATGGTCTGGGGCTCTGAGATCGCTCTGCACATCAGCATCTCTTCTGCCCACTGTCAGTGTCAGTGTCATCTCTTGCGCCAGGCTTCAGAGTCCAAGCTCTCCTTAGACTTGTTGTGACCTCGCACACCGTCACCCTGGATTAGCCTGAACAAGCCCACCCGCTGGAGTGTCCCAGTCCCATCCCTTACTGTCTGCCTTCACAGAGGCTGATAGCCCATCCCTGTGGCAGCCTGGGGCCAATGCTTTTCCACGCACACAGACAGCCCTAGGGCCTCTTTTCCAGATTATGGTCTTTCTCTTCAGGAGCACTTGAAGCCCAGGAGCCCTAGACTCAAATGGAGCAGCTTGGCTATTTCCTTTAGCCCCGATCCAGAAAGAGGAGGACACTTTCAGAAATCATGTCCAGTTGAGGGGCCTATGACAGGGGATCATGGGAAAGGACAGGGAAAGTATCAGGAAAGCGAGCTTTGCAAACTCGTCCTACCCTGTTTGAGGCTAACATGCCTTCACCAGGGACCCCTTAGGTGCCAGCAGTAGCACAGGTCACGTTGTGAGGGCCAATTCACAGGTGCAGATGCCTGGGTGCTCCCCTTCACCATGGAAGGTCAAGGCTGGGCCCTTGCTGAGTCCCCTGAGGTCTGCATGCCTGAGACAGAGGTGAGCACATGGAAAGCCGGGCCCTGACCTGGGACCAGCAAGGCAGCATCGTCCTCCATGCTCACCAAATTGGGGACAGAGAAGACCTGTCAGTGTCAAAGACTTGGGCAGAAGGATCATGACAGGGTGATGCGTGTCTTCCTGTCCAGGCAGGTCTGCACACAGCAGAATGATGCCAGGGCAGCTGGTCTGTTTCATAACAGTCAGCCCTCATTCCACCACTACTCTTTTCTGATTTGTTTTCAGAAATGTAATACGGAATGCTCTTAAAAGACTTCGGGATATAGTGCCTGCAGGACCCGCAAAAATGCAGGAAGGATTTAAAAAGGTATAGACTCTACAGCTCTGTTAATTTATTCTGCTTACAAGTTCTTATGGGCATTACTGGGTCATCTTACTGCCCTCCTCCAACTTTCCTTCATTTTGTTGCAGGCAAATATGCAGATTCAGAAAGTTTTCTACCCAAGTAAGTTGCCTGCCAACGTCGCTGTGCTCAGGTGGGACAGAGCCTGGCCCGGGCCTCAGTGAGGGCTGCTGCAGACCCACCTCAGCCAATTCCTAGTGCTGATGCTTGGAGCAAATTCCTTACCCTCTCTGTGCTGCAGATTCCTCCTCTGCACAGTGAGGAAGAAAACCGCCCCCAGGACTGTGTCTGAGAACCACCTGGGGTCATGGCTTACACTCCTGGTTCTTTCTAGATCGCAAGTTCTTGATCTGTGATTGGGCTGCATGGAAGACAAAAGAGAAAATCGAGGGACCGCAAGCAGACAGGGTTCAGTTTAGGGACCAGAGACCTTGCTGTCCCCCTGGCTGCCCACACTTTTGTCCCCCGCAGTTCTGGCTCTGCCTCCACCCCTTCAGCTTCTTCCCTCTGGTTGAGTCTCGTCCTGTGACTGTGCCTCTGATGGTGGAAAAGCCTGTGCTCTCCCAGAACCATCTACATCTAGAGTGTAGGGTTGCAGCTCCTGCAGGAAAGATGCGTGGGCTGGTGGGGACAGGTAGGGAGCAGGGCAGGGGCCACTGCACAGGCACCTTGACCTCGAGTTCTGAAGGCCAGGACCCATAGAGCCAGCAGAGGTGCGTGTCAGCAATGCCCAGGCCAGAGCCCAGCTGTCCCCTGATCCAGCGGGAAGCCTTGTACAGTCCATGTGGCTGCTCCTCCCTTGCTCCCCTAAAGGCTTGTCCTCACGCAGTGACGTGGCTGGAGCTTCCTTTCAGGGCAAAGGCTGTGCCTTCTGCTCGTGGTGAGGGTCACTAAGAAGATCTCTGAGCTGGTCTCAGACTCCTCATGTGTCAAGTGGGTGCTGGGTTAAGGCCTCCTCTCTCTGCAGGCGCTCTGGTTGGTGGGTGCTAGGGTCGGGGTAGCTTCTCTCCAGGAAGAGGAGGTGTGGGGGGCAGTACTGTGGGCCTGGCAACCTGAGGCAGGTCACTCCAGGTACCTTGCTGATGGGCCTCTCTCTGCTTCTTCTGCAGACAGGAAAGCTTCCAGCCTGATTTACACTCTGACTGCTGGACCACTGCAGCCATCGGCACTACAGGAGACTAAGAAGCAAGTGAGTCCTGTCCATCATCTCTAACTTTGTGCTCCACATATTTGTGTGTTTTATAGTCAATGCCTTCTTTCACTTAGGTTAGCATGTCTCAGAGGATGAAGACCAAAATTTACTCCCTGGGTTTAAAAGACTATAAGAAAAACCAGGTAATTCAGGAGAGGTAATCAAGTGTGACTCTGGAACCCAGTTGGGGAGAGCTTTCAAAAGCTGCTGTGCCAGAGTCACCCAGAGAATGGCCCTCCACCCACCCCAAGTGTCTGGACACCAAGTAGCCTGTGCAGGTGAATTACAAGTGTTGTGTAAACCTACACACCAGAGGTTGGGGTGCAGGAACTTTCCACTCCCTAAGGGTGGGCTGCTGGCAGATGCCAGGGTGTGGCCCTCGGAGTCTGAAGGGCAGGAGTCAAGAACCTGTCTCTTGATATGGGACCTGCTGTGTCCTCAACCCCTGGCTGTTTTCCAAGCCATCTTCTTTTCTTGTAGCTGCTTCAAATTGTAGAAGGAAAGAAGCACTTGTTTGAAGTGCCCAAATCTGGGGAGGAAGGTTTTATTAGATCGGTGAGTGTGGGCTAAATATGAGAAGGGAGAAGGAGTCACTTCTCTCCATGCTCATGCCTTCTCTCTCCCCAACCCCTGCCACCTATGTATCTGTTCCAGTTCGTGGGAAATTCCTGTAAGGACGTTATGGGTGGAGACACATTCTATGCTTGTGTAGGAGGTAAGTCCTGGGACCACTTTTCTAGACAGAATGGCATTCCTGTACGTGTGATGTAAATGTGAGCAGGAAGTGTCTCTGTGTGTGGTGTATGCTTGGTTTGAGTGGAGTGAGTATGTATGCTGTGCGTGCGGTATGTGCATGGGTGTGGTTTCCAAGGGTAATGATATGTGTGCATGGGGTGTTTTTTATAGAAATATGTGAAGCACATGATTGTGCATTGACTATACATGTAAGTTCAGTTTTCTGTGAGTCATGTCTGCTAGGGGTTGTGGTGTGGATATGTGTATAATTACTTTTTCTTCAAGTTCTATTGAGATATACTTGACATATAGCTGTGTATATGTTTAGGGTATAACTTGACTTATATATGTTGGAAAATAATTACCCTAGTAAGTTAAGTGTAAGTACCTTTTAACAACTCAAAACCAAAAGTTTTATTAAGAAATAAAAAGGACAGAGTGCCTCAACCTTGTTTAAGAAAAAATCAGGAAAGGTATTTTTAAACCCTGAATATAACACTAGCAAATGGAATCCGACAGCATATAAAAAGGACAATTCATCAAGACTAATTAGAGCTCAGGACTGAAATGAAAGCCTGACTCGGTATATAAAATATCAAGTGATTTTCCTCATCCAGAAAATGGAGAAGGAAGACATGATGATTTCAATGGATGAATAAAAGAATCGAACATTAGTCATGGTCACCATCGTACCAGGAATACAGATTGACAAAGACATCCACACCAATACTCACAGCTACCACTGCACCCAGTGGTTACGTGGGGAAGGCCTGTCCTTGAGCTGTGGGACTGGACAAGGATGCCCTCTCTCCCCTGGAAGGGTCCTCGCACCAGTGAGTTGAGGACCCCGTACAGGAACTTCCTGAGAGAAGCCCTCTCTCTGAGTGAGCCCCACGTGTGCTGGCTTCTGTATCCACATCACGGGGATTCATAGAGCTGAGGCGGTTGGAGAAGGACACGCTTCCACTGGTGACAGCACAGCTGGATGCAGCTGGACACAGACCCAGGAAGGGGGTCCTGGCCACTGTGCTCTTAACTGCAAGGCTCCAGGGCAACAGGTCCTGGGGTCAGACAGAGTAGTGTTCACATCTGAGCTCTGCTGCCCACAGGCACGAAACCGGAGCAAACTGCCCAGTACCTGCCAGCTCCACTTTCACCTCCAAGAAGTAGGAACAACCCCCACCCCCAGTATCAGCTCTGCAGTGAGACAGAGATGCAGTGGAGCCACAGTGAGTGGTAAAGGCTCTGGAAGCTGGTGGCCCTAGAAAAAGCACAGAGTGCCTCAACAGGAGCTGGTGCTAAGCCTTCCATCACTGACCTCTGGCTCTGCCCCGATCCCTGTGCTGAGCCCGGGACAGGGAGGGAAGTGGATAAAAAAGAGCAGGGTGAAAGCCTCCAGCTGAGCCCCCTGTGGGTGGCAGCTGTCTGACTCCTCCTGTCCTCTGACCCTGGGACCCACAGTGTGAGGTGTGGGCCTGAACCAGCAACTCCCACACACACAGGGTCTTCTGCTGCTTCTCTTGTGTAACATGCCAGCTGTGCAGCAACCTGACAGCTTCAGTTCCCTGATTATGTCCCCGGGACACACACAGACCTGTCAAACATCAGGGAAGGATGCCAGTTGTCATTCATGCCCTATGGTGGCCCAGCTGAGGTGACAGGTGCCCGCTGCACACCCTCTGCCAGCGGGGTACAGCAGTGCTGCTCTGACCTTCACAACTGCTGTCATCTTGTCAAAAGCTGCCACACAGCATGACCGTCACTTGGAAGGGAAGCTCGAGGCAGGAACTGGGACCATAAGTAAAGTAGAAGCTGTTTATGAGGCTGTTGTTATGAATAAGTCAGTGGGCTGAGCATGGGTGTGAATAGCTGGGAAGGGTGAGCATGAGGCACGTGGCCTCTTCAGCCTCTCGGGCTACCTCGGGACTAGGCAGAGGCCTCTGTTGGCCTCCCTGCCTCCAAGCCTGTGCTCCAGCCCATCCTCTGCACAGGTCCCAAGGGGCTGAGAAGGCCACTTCCCTAACCCAGCCTTACTGGGAAGGCTAAGGTCCTCAATCCAAACACCAAGGCCCTCCAAGGTCCAGCCTCTGCTGTAAGCCCACCTACTGCAAGCCCCTCCTCCGTTTTGCAGTATTTATCCTACCATCCTTTTTAGGCCTTACCCTCAGGGCACCTCGATCCCAAAGCTTTCTTGGTCATCTAGTCCTTCAGGCTTCCCACAACCCTTGATCTTTTCCTGTCATTAGTCACTTATCACCCAGTATGAACCATGGCTTCTGCCTCACTGTGTCCATGTTTTATTTTTAATTTTTATCCTTTATTTTTTTTCTTTCTTCCTTTTATTATGGAAATTTCAAAACTACAGCAAAGTGGAAACAGTTATACAATGGACAGCCCTCTCCATTTCCTGAATTTTCCATTTATATCTGACAGCATTTCCTTTATCTTTTATCATAGGCTACCTCACTCCCATACCCTTCATTCTGCATATATTTAACTGAGGAACGATTTTTCTTAAGAGTTCTCCCTTTGAAATCCAGCAAACTTAAGTGTATCATTTGATAAATTATGAAAAATTCACACAACACCTGTGTAAACCCAAACCCATGAGACTTTGAACATTATAATTGCCACCAGAAAGTCCCCTCAGATCCCATCCCAGGTATTCCCTGACCTCTTCCCCAGAGGAAGCTCTTTGATTGTTTACTTCTGTGGGTTAAAATTCAATTAATAATCAAGTTAGGAATTTTTAAAGCCCAATTTTATGGAGCCAAACTGAGGGTTATAATCCAGGAGACTGACTCTCAGAAAACTCTGAGAACTCTTCCACCTGTTAGGAGTCGAAAGCATAGTCATAAACGTTTTTGAGACAAAGGGTGATATATCCAAATAACATCGATATTTTACACAAAGCTTACCAAGGATAATAGTCCAGACAAGCATGTACAAAGTGAGCAGTAAGTCACTATGACCCCCTACTGAGTTGGAAAATAGTACTGTTCTCCACTCCCCCCAACAATGGAAAGTCTTCTTCCTCTCTCTTTTTTTTTTTTTTTTTTTTTTTGGCCTCGACCAGGGCATGTGAAAGTTCCCAGGCCAGGGATCGAACCTATGTCACAGCTATGACCCAAGCCACTGCAGTGACAACTCTGGATCCTTAACCCGCTGCACCACAAGGGAACTTGATAGTGCTATTCTTTTAAGAAATTACATTACTAGCAACAGAAGAAAGGAAAACCTTTTTCTGTATGGTCAAGCAGGTGCTCACTTCTTTGAGGAGCTCTGGTTAATATGTGATGCAGATGCACACTGCACTTTAAAGAGAGAGGGAGGAAGCCCAAATGGACACAAGAGAGAATTTTATGTTTAAATTTTCTTGATCTGCCTTACAATGTAAATTTTGTTTCATCATTTCCCCCTTTTGATTATTAATTTTTTGATAGAAAGCATTAGGCAATCAAATATTTGGTCCCTTGATGCCAGGGTGGCTGCTTACCTGGCCTGGATCCATCATGTTTCTCAATGGCAGGTCTTAATAGCCCTGTTATTTTTTTCTTTTCATGGATTTAGGGTAGTAGAATGCTTGGCAAGAATAGTCAATTCTAGGTTGTCCAATAGGATCTATGCCAGATTTACCCTGAATGTGCATTGTGTGTGCCCATCTTTTTATAGAGAACTATAGATATGATCAATAGTTTCAAGTCATTTAGATATTTATTTTAGTTGGACTTTTGAATATACATCAAGAAGCACAAGAGATTATTATTCTATAAATTATACAGAATACAATCAATAGAGCCAAAAATAATAAAGTCAGAAGCAGAGATTTAAGCCATGAATCCCTTCCATAATTTCATTTAGACTAAAAATGGAATCCTTCAATGAAGAAATTTTATTTTATATGTGTGTAATTAAATGACAACATTAGAGGACTTATCTAGTATGAAAGCACAACATTCAGTCTGGATTATAGTACAAGTATCCCTTTTCAAAGTTGTTTTAAAAATTAAGAGCTATTGGGTTTTGCAATATCACTTTCAAATCATAGAGACTTCAGAAGTAAGTGAATTAGTTGAATAATTAGCAAAATTGGATGTATGCTGACAGGGAAACATTTTATAGATTTAGGAACATCTGAAAAGTCATTGATAAGAATTATGAGGAGCCTATATTGGCCTTGTAAATCCATGAATGTATGTCTTTAAGTATGGCTGTGCATGAGTTGGTTAATAGTACTTGATAAGATTCTTTTCATCGTGGCAGCCAAGAATCCTTTTTTTTATTGTTTGCTTTTTTTTTTTTTTTTCCGGGCCACACCCATGGCATATGGAAGTTCCCAGGCTAGGGATCAAATCAGAGCTACAGCTCCTGGCCTATGCCACAGCCACAGCAATGCAGGATCCGAGCCATGTCAGTGACCTATACTACAGCTCACAGCAACACCAGATCCCCAACCCACTGAGCGAGGCCAGGGTTCAAACCCACATCCTCATGGATACTAGTCAGATTCATTTCCACTGTGCCACAATGAGAACTCCACAGCCAAGAGTCTTCTATTTGATATCCTTTCCAGTAAGCAAAATCTATACATTGTAATCTAAGATCCTTAAGGTTTTCATTTCCTGAGAGATTTTTGTAAAAGAAATTCATTACTGAATTTTTTAAGTGCTTCAATAAGACCCTAACAATACTGTAATATATTTGCTCTGAACTACTATGGGTGAAAGTTTCCAAAAATATTGTTTTCTCCATAAAACCATTTTCTTAGGTTTCCAGTTGAGTTAAAGAATATACAAGCTGAAGTAATGGCAGTTGTGTTCCAACCAACAATATAAATTGTGTTTGTTTTGGTTTGGTTTTATCAAGTCTAAACCATATTTGTATGCTTAGACCAAAATTCCCCCTTTTTGTAACATCTGTTTTCTCTTTTTTAGTGGTGATTTCTTGAAACTGTAGAAAGAAATCCTTTATTAGGTTAGCAAGGTTAATGGAGAACAGTGGACATCCCTGAGTCTGGACAGGATGAGTATTTAAAGCTGCCTGTTTTCAGAGTACAGGTCTTTTGTCTCTTTAGGTAGGTTTACTCCTAGGTATTTTATGCTTTTGGATGTGATGGTAAATGGGATTGCTTCCCTAATTTCTCTTTCTGCTCTTCATTGTTAGTGTATAGGAATGCCATCGTTTTCTGTGTATTAATTTTGTATCCTGTGACTATGACAAATTCATGGATGAGCTCTAACAGTTTTCTGGTAGAGTCTTTAGGATTCTCTAGGTATGGTATCATGTCATCTGCAAATAGGGATAGTTTTACTTCTTCCTTTCCAATTTGGATTCCTTTTATTTCTTTTACTTCTCTGATTGCCATGGCTAGGACTTCCAAAACTATGTTGAAGAGTGGTGAGAGCAGACATCATATATATATATACACACACACATATATATATATACCTTTACTGGTGAGCCTTGTCATTTGAGGAATTTTTGTTTCCTATTGCTGTCTTTTCTGCCTAGAGAAGTTCCTTTAGTATTTGTTGTAAGGCTGGTTTAGTGTTGCTGAATTCTCTCAACTTTTGCTTATCTGTGAAGGTTTTGCTTTCTCCTTCAAATCTGAATGAGAGCCTTGCTGGGTAAAGTAATCTTGGAGGTTTTTTCCTTTCATCACATGAAGTACATCATGCCACTCCCTTCTGGTCTGCAGAGTTTCTGCTGAAAAATCTGCCGATAACCTTATTGGGGTTCCCTTGTATGTTATTTGTTTTTTTTCTCTAACTGCTTTCACGATTTTCTCTTTGTCTTTAATTTTGGTTAGTTTGATTAATATGTGTCTCGGGGTGTTCTTCCTTGGGTTTATTTTATATGGTACTCATCGTGCTTCCTGGATTTAAGTGAGTGGTTCCTTTCCCATGTTAGGGAAGTTTTCAGCTATTACCTCTTGGAATATTTTTCTGTCCCCTTCTCTCTCTCTTCTCCTTCTGGTACCCCTATAATATGGATGTTGGTGCATTTAATGTTGTCCCAGAGTTCTCTGAGGCTCTCTTCATTTGTTTTCAATCTTTTTTCTCTTTTCTGTTCTGCATCCGTAATTTCCACTAATCTGTCCTCCACCTCACTTATTCGTTCTTCTGCCTCCTGTATTCTGCTGTTGGCTGCTTCTAGTGAATTTTTTATTTCAGTTACTGTGTTTTTCATCTCTTCTTGTTTAAGTTTTATATCTTGTATCTCTTTGCTCAGTGTTTCCTGTAAGTTACCCATCTTTGCCTCCAGTTTCTTTCCAATGTCTTGCATCATCTTCAGCATCAACAGTCTAGTCTTTTTCTGGAGGCTGAGAATCTCCTGATCACTTAGCTGATTTTCTGGGGTTTTTCCTTTCTCCCTCATCTGAGTTATAGTCCTCTGTCTTTTCATTTTTATAGGTTTTTGGTGTGGTGACCTTTTTGCTGACAACAGAGTTGTAGCCTCTCTTACTTCTGGTGTCTGGCCCCCTTGTGGCTGAAGTCAATATGGGGGCTTGCTGTAGGCTTCCTGATGGGAGGGGCTGATGCCTGCCCACTGGTAGGTGGAGCTGATTCTATCCCTCTGGTGAGTGGGGCTTAGTCTCTGGATGGGATTAGAGGCAGCTGTGTGCCTGAGGGGTCTTTAGGTAGCCCTTTACTGAGAGGTGGGGCTGTGATCCCACCTGGATTGTTGTTTGCCCTGGGGCTTCTCAGTCCTGACTGAAGGTGGGGCCGAATTTTCCCAAAATGGCCTCCTCCAGAGAAAGGCATGCTGCTGAATATTTCCAAGAGCTTTGCTTTCAATGTCCTTCCCTCACAACAATCCACATTCACCCCTGTTTTCCCAGATGTCCTCCAGGAACTGCAGTCAGGTTTGACCCAGATTCCTACGGAGACTTTGCTTTGCCCTGGGACCCAGTGCACGTGAAAATATTTGTGCACCTTTTAAGAATGGGGTCTCCATTTCCCCCAGTCCCGTGGAGCTCTTGTGCACAAGCCCTACTGGCCTTCAATGCCAGATGCTCCAGGGGATCTTTCTCCCAATGCCAGATCCCCACACGTGAGAGTTTGATGTGGGGCTCAGAACACTCACTCCTATAGGTGAGTCTCTGTGAACCAGTTAGCTTCCAGTCTGTGGGGCTTCCCACCTGGGAGGTATGGGGTTGTTTATATTGCTGAATCGCCCCTCCTACCTCTTGATGTGTCCACCACTTTGTCTTCTGGAGTAGGGTATCTTTTATAAGGTTTCTGGTCCATTTGGGTGGAGATTGCTCAGCCTTTAGTTGTGAATTTTGTTGTTTTTAGGAGAGAAGTTGAGCTCCAGTCCTTCTATTCCACCATCTTAATTCCATCTCCCCACATTGTCTTGATGACTGTGGCTTTGCAATATTGTCTGAAGTCTGGGAGAGTTATGCCTCTTGCTTGGTTTTTGTTCCTCAGGATTGCTTTGGCAATTCTGGATCTTTTGTGGTTCCATATAAATTTTTGGATTGTTCTAATTCTGTGAAAAATGTCCTGGGTAATTTGATGGGGATTACATTGAATCTGTAGATTGCTTTGGGTAGTATGGCCATTTTTACAATATTAATTTTTCCCTCCCAGGAGCATGGGATATCTTTCCATTTCTTTACATCTTAATTTCCTTGAAGTTCTCAGCATATAAGTTCTTTACCTCCTTGGTCAGGTTTATTCCCAGATATTTGATTTTTTGTGGTGCAATTTTAAAGGGTACTGTATTTTTGTATTCCTTTTCTAATATTTCATTGTTAGTATACAGAAATGTGACTGATTTTTGGATGTAAAACCTATGTCCTGCCACTTTGATGGTTTTGTTAATCAGTTCAAGTAGTTTTTGGGTTGAGTCCTTAGGGTTTTCTATATATAGTATCATGTCCTCAGCATACAGTAACAGTTTTACCTCTTCTCTTCCTATTTGGATGCCTTTTATTTCTTTTATTTGTCTGATGGCTGTGGCTAGGATTTTCAATACTATGCTGAATAACAGTGGTGAGAGTGGACATCCTTGTCTTGTTCCAGATTTTAGTGGGAAGGCTTTCAGCTTTTCCTCATTGAGTATTATATTTGCTGTGGGTTTGTCATAAATGGCTTTTATTATGTCAAGGTATGTTACCTCTACACTCACTTTGGTAAGAGTTTTTATCATGAATGGATGTTGGATTATTATGTGGTTTTTGACTTTTCTTTTGTTAATGTGGTGTATGACATTGATTGATTTGCATACGTTGAAACAATCTTATGAATCTGGGATGAATCCCACTTGGTCATGGTGTATGGTCTTTTTTATGCGTTGTTGGATTTGGTTGGCTAAAATTTTGTTGAGAATTTTTGTGTCTATATTCATCAGAGATATTGGCCTATAGTTTTCCTTTTTCATGGTATCTTTGTTTGGTTTTGTTATTAGGATGATGGTGGCATCATAGAATGACTTTGGGAATGTTCCTTCTTCTTCAACCTTTTGGAAAATTTTAAGGAAGATGGGTATAAGTTCCTCTTTGTATGTTTGGTAGAATTCACCTGTGAAGCCATCTGGTCCTGGACTTTTATTTGTAGGGAGTGTTTTTATGACATATTCAATTTCATTTCTAGTGATTGGTCTGTTCAGTTGGTCTCTTTCTTCTTGATTCAGTTTTGGCAGGCTGTAAGTCTCTAGAAAGTTTTCCATTTCTTCTACATTGTCAAATTTGTTCACATATAATTCTTCATAGTATGCTTTTTTTTTTTGTATTTCTGCAGTATCTGTTGTGATTTCTCTCTCTCTCTCTCTTTTTTTTTTCCCCCTTATTTTGTTTATTTGGGTTTTTTCTCTCCTCTTCTTGGTGAGTCTGGCCAGAGGTTTGTCAATTTTGTTTACCTTTTCAATGAACCAGCTCTTGGTTTGATTGATTTTTTCTATTGTTTTTTGAATCTCTATTTTATGAGTTCCTCTCTGATCTTTATGATTTCCTTCCTTCTGCTTACTTTAGGTTTTATTTGTTCTTTTTTTTTCTAATTTACTTAGATGGTGGGTTAAGTTTTTGAGATTTTTGAGATTTGAGATTTGAGATTTTTCTTCTTTTTTGAGGAAGGCTGGTGTTGCTATGAATTCCCTTCTGAGCATTGCTTTTGTGGCATCCCAAAGATTTCGAGTGGTTGTGTCTTCATCATCATTTGTCTTGAGGTGTTTTTTAATTTCCTTCTTGATTTCCTCGTTGACCCATTTGTTTTTTTAGTAGCACGTTGTTCAGTCTCCATCTAGTTAGTTTTTTCTCATTTATTTTCCTGTGGTTGATTTCTTTCATATCATTGTGGTCAGAGAAGAAATTGAAATAATTTTGATACTCTTAAATTTGTTGAGTTTGGTTTTGTGCCCCGGTATGTAGTCAATCCTTGTGAATATTCCATGTGCACTTGAGAAGAATGTATATTCTGATTTTTTTGGATGCAATGTCCTGAAAATGTCTATTAAGTCTAACTTTTCTATTGTGTCGTTTAGGATCTCTGTTGCCTTATTGATTTTCTATCTAGAGGATCTGTCCATTGATGTGAGTGAAGTGTTAAAGCCTCCTGCTATTATTGTAGTCCCATAAGTTTCTTCCTTTATGTCTGTTAGTATTTGTTGTAGGTACCTGGGTGCTCCTGTAATAGGGGCATGTATATTGATGATTGTAATATCCTCTTCTTGAATGGATCCTCTTACCATTAAATAGTGTCCTTCTTTGTCTCTCTTTATGGCCTTCATTTTGAAGTCTATTTTGTCTGATATGAGTATTGAAACTTCTGCTTTCATGTCTTGTCCATTGGCATGAAATATCTTTTCCCATCCCCTCCTTTTCAATCTATATGTGTCCTTTGCTCTCTTTATGGCCTTCATTTTGAAGTCTGTTTTGTCTGATATGAGTATTGACACTCCTGCTTTCATGTCTTGTCCATTGGCATGAAATATCTTTTCTCATCCCCTCACTTTCAATCTATATGTGTCCTTTGCCCTACGGTGAGTCTCTTGTAGACAGCATATTGTAGGTTTTTGCTTTTTTATACAGTCTGCCACTCTGTGTCTTTTGATTGGAGCATTCAGTCCATTGCCATTTAAGGTGATTATTGAGAGATATGTATTTATTGCCATTTTAAACCTTGTTTTCCAGTTGATTCTATGTTTCTCCTTTCTTTTTTTGGTTGGATGATGTCAATTTATTTTCTGCTTGAGTGTTTTTCTTTTTAGTTTTTGTGAATGTAATGTTTGGTTTGATTTGTGGTTGCCCTATTTTTAAAGTATGTTAAGTCCTTCCTGTATCTGCTTGCTTTAGCCTAATAGTCTGATAGTGATATAGGCTCAAACACATTATTTAAAAAAAAAGAATCTATATTTTCTTACTTTTTTTCCCCACATTCTATGATTTTGAAGTCCTTTTTTAACATTTTCATGTTTGTCTTTTTGCTGTTTCTTGTGTTTATCATCGCTTTTACAGTAGGTTTTTTTTTTTTTTCCTCTTTTAGATCTGTATGCTGGCTTATTTAAGTGATTGCAAGAAGCTCTTAAAAATATTTCTTCAGTAGCCTTACATGAGAGAGCCCTTGATGAAATGGCCCTCATACAAGGTGGCTGTCTTTTGCTACCAAGTGTAATTTAGTTTCAGAGCATAAAAACAAGTCATCTACAAGCATTTTCCTATAAAATGAATAAGACACAGTAAGACAATAACTGTCAGAGTTCCCATTGTGGCTCAGTGGTAATGAACCACCTAGTATCTATTTGGGTTCAATCCCTGGTCTCACTCAGTGGGTTACATTGCAGATGCAGCTCAGATCCCATGTTGCTTTGGCCATGGTGTAGGCCAGCAGCTGCAGCTCCGATTCAGCCCCTAGCCTGGGAACTTCCATATGCCATAGCTGAGGCTCTAAAAAGCAAAAAAATAAAAAAGCAATAATTGTCTGTCAATGACAAAGGTCTAAAAAAGCATTAAAGACCTGATTACAGTGAAATCTTCAAAGAAATTTGGCTGTTTCTGTGACATACATTTTAAGATTAATATTTACCAATACAGTGTAACTTGAGTTTTATCAGCACTTATTTAACAATGCTTCCCCCTGTAACTTAGATGAAATAAACGTAACTGGTTTAATATCTCTCTTTGAGATGTTTGGGGGCCCTCCGAAGCATTTCAAACTTAGCAAGAGGTCAGAGGACCTTCATTTAGAATTTGATTGAGAAATTTGTCCAAGCTATCAAAATGTTCTAAATGTTTGGCCAATTAGGATCATAAGTCACTGCGAAACAATACTTATTCACTTAACAAAAGTGACAATAAAAGATTTCAAAGGCAAATACAGAAAGTTAAAGAAACTCTACAATCTGTTATCAAAGCAGATGAATAGTTCAAGATAACTTCCTCCTTTTAACAGAGAAAAGCCAAGTTCTAGGTTTGTACCATTTTACCTTTAATATTTAAAATTCATTCAGTTAATTAAATTCAGTCTAAACTCAGTCCTTTTCTCAGGTTTCCCTTTTAAAAATTAATTTTGAACAATATATGCCCTTTCATAGTACAGTCTTCAAATAAGGCAAAAAATATATTAATAGCCTCAAACATTTAGTCTCTCTATAATAAGAGGTCATAAGTAGGTAAACATAAACTTCTTTAGCAATGTTTCTGTGTTTTATCTTATTAAAAATGATCTAGACATTCATGACTTCCCATTATTTAACTTAATTTCGCAGAGCTCTAAAATTTCAAGTTATCAAAAATCTGGAGAGACTGTTTAAGTAGACATACCACTAAACACAGTTATTCTTAGAGGTGACCCAAAAGGTTTTATCCCACTTATCTCTATTTCATTACTTATGAAAATACCATCATACCAATAATTTTCTTACAATTTTTTTAATTTTAAAAATTTTTTTAATTTTTATTTTATTTATTTATTTATTTAGCTTTTTAGGACCACACCCATGGCATATGGAAGTTCCCAGTCTAGGGGTCAAATCGGAGCTACAGCTGCTGGCCTACACCACAGCCACAGCAACTTGAGATCTGAGCCTCATCTGCAACCTACACCATAGCTCTCTCTCATGGCAACACCAGGTCCTTAACCCACTGAGCGAGCCCAGGGATTCAACCTACACCCTCATGGATACTAGTCAGATTCATATCCTCTGCACCACAATGGGAATTCCCCTTACTGACAAATTTTGTAACAGAGATAACAGGACATTACTGACTTATTGGCTTAAATGGGTCCCAGATCTGGCATCTGAGGTCAGATCCTGGCCCTGTACTTGCCAGAGGTCTGTGGGTACCTCTTGTCCTGTCTTAGCCACAGTTTCCCTCTCTGTTAAACTGAGTAGTAGATCATGTCTAGCTCATGGGGCAGTTTGGAGATTTAAGGTAGTAAGTGTAAAGTCTGGTACATGGTAGACTCTCATTAGTGGATAATGTCATTTTGGATGAACATAGGAGTTACAAGACTTGATCTGGCACAGATTTCCCACTTCTGGTTCCTTTTGGCTTTTTCTGGCAGGAATGCTATACTGGCTCATTTTTTGACTCATCTAGTACCTGACGTCTCCATATTCAGACAGTTAAGTTTTCCCTTCTCTGCCTATATCTAATTCCAGTAGAGTTTCTTGGTTTAGAGTTATGCTTATTTGCAATAAATAATCCTAAAATGTAAATATCAGACAATCCCCTGTGAGACTGAGGTTATAGCCACCCTACTCAGGGTGGACCAAGTTGTGCTGGCAGAAATGTGTGTGCAGGGGAGTTCCCGTCGTGGCGCAGTGGTTAACGAATCCGACTAGGAACCATGAGGTTGCGGGTTCGGTCCCTGCCCTTGCTCAGTGGGTTAACGATCCGGCGTTGCCGTGAGCTGTGGTGTAGGTTGCAGACGTGGCTCAGATCCCGCGTTGCTGTGGCTCTACATAGGCTGGTGGCTACAGCTCCGATTGGACCCCTAGCCTGGGAACCTCCATATGCCGTGGGAGCAGCCCAAGAAATAGCAAAAAGACAAAAATAAAATAACATAAAATAAAATAAAATAAAATAAAATAAAATAAAATAAAAAAGTAAAGAAATGTGTGTGCAGGACACAGTTCCAACTGCTTCCAAAGCAAATATCAGTTCCCATGTTATGATGGGCATGGCTTTTATAAAGTGTAAGCAGTAAGGGTGTTGCCTGGCAGAATTGGGTTCAGAAGCAACACTGTGCTCTTGGCCATTGTGTGGGAGACATGATGTGTCACTTAGGAACATTAGGAATGTCCTGAGTGGGCCACAATGCCTGATCTTAGAAGAAGGCAATCAGCTCACCTTCCCCATTCTTTCTCAAAGCCTCAGTGCTCTACCCATTTTTCCACAAACTCAGGGTCTTCCAAGGGCAGGGTCACTGCCATAAGGTGCCCTTGGAGGCCAAATAAGTACCATGAGTAAGAGGAGTGGGCCAGGCCAAGCCAAGGACAGTTGGCTGTAGTGAGAGGGGTCCTAGAGGGAAGTTAGTTTCTGGGCTGTTACGGAGCTTTCTGATCTAAGAAGGGCAGTGATGTCTAGCCCAGTCAGTGGTTGACACACAGAAATATAAATCCACTGATGCCAGGCATCTCCATTTTCTGAAAAAAAGCTAGTAATCTGGCTTATTAGGGAAAATGTAAGACTGTTAATTTTAAAATAATTTTTAATTATATTTCATATTGAAGTATAGTAACTTTCAGTATTATATTTGTTTCAGGTATATAACATAGGAATTCTAAATTTTATGGATCATACTGCATTTAAATTTATTATAAAATATTGGCTATATTCCCTGTGTTGTACAATATAACTTGTAGATGATTCATTTTATACATATTAGCTTATACTTCTTAATCCCCTACCCCTATCTGGCCCCTCTCCCCTTTCCTTTGTCCATTGGTAACTACTAGTTTGTTTTCTTTTTCTAAGAGTCTGTTCCTGTTTTTTTTTTGTTGTTTTTTTTTTTTTATTTTTTAGATTCCATGTGTAAATGATAACTGATAGCATAAGGCATTTTTCTTTCTCCAACTTATTTCACTAAGCATAACACCCTCAGGACCATTCATGTTGTTACACATGGCAAAATTTCACTCTTTTTTATGAATGTATCCGTTGTATAATTATACCACATTTTCTCTATGCATTTATCTGTTGATGGATTGTATAATTATACCACATTTTCTCTATGCATTTATCTGTTGATGGACACTTGTGTTGCTTCCATATCTTGGCTATTGTAGACAGTGCTGCTGTGAACAATTGGGGGGCATATATCTTTTCAAATTAGTGTTTTTGTTTTCTTCAGATAAGTACCCCGAATGGAATTTCTTATTCACATGATAGTTTCATTTTTAGTTTTTTAAGAACCTTCATAATATATTGCACAGTGACTGCACCATTTTACATTCCCACCAACAGGGTGCAGAGGTTCCCTTTCTCCACTTCCTGGCCAATATTTGTGATTTGGGGTATTTTTGATGATAGCTATTCTGACAAGTGAGAAAAGTCTCATTATGGATTTGGTTTGCATTTTTCTGATTGTTACTAATGTTGACCACACTTTCAATGGCCTTTTGTCCATCTCTATTTCTTTTGGGGATTTAAAAAAAAAATCTGTTCAAGTCTTCTGCCCATTTTGTAATCAGGTTCTATATTTTTTGATATTGAGTTGCAT
Source organism: Sus scrofa (assembly GCF_054392235.1). Taxonomy (NCBI): domain Eukaryota; kingdom Metazoa; phylum Chordata; class Mammalia; order Artiodactyla; family Suidae; genus Sus; species Sus scrofa. The sequence goes on along the minus strand of NC_139396.1, from coordinate 110,634,896 downwards.
TCCCTGTTTATACTTTTTGGATATTAATTCCTTGTCAGTCATATTATCATTTAAAAATCATTTTTAAAATTCTGTTTACCAAGTTGTCCTTTCATTTTGTTGATGTTTTGATTTGCAAAAGCTTTTAAGTTTAATTAGGTCCCCTTTGCTTATTTTTGTTTTGTTTCCCTTGCCTTAGGAGACAAATAAAAAATACTGCTCTGATTTGTGCCAAAGGGTGTTCTGCCTCTCCCTTCTAGGAGTATTATGGCTTAAAGTCTTAACATTTAATTCTTTAATCCATTTTGAGTATACTTTTATAGATGGTATAAGAAAATGTTCTAAATTCATCTTCTACGTATAGCTTCTGATTTTGCCTGCAAAATTTATTGACAAGAGTGTCTTCTCCCCATTATATATTCTTATTTTTTTGTCATAGTTCAATTGACCATGTGCGCATGGGTTTATTTTGAGGCTCTCTGTATCCATATGTCTGTTTCTGTGTCAATACTATACTATTTTGCTCACTGTAGCTTCATAGTATAGTCTGAAAATAGGGAGAACATATAATACCTCTAGCTCTGTACTTTGAAAATAAATTTTTGGCGATTCAATGTCGAGAAACTATGCAGACTTTTAAACAGGGAGTCCAGTTTTTTGAAAACCCAACAAAATATGCCATCAGACCAGCTTCAGCCCACCAGCCAAGAATCTGTTTTTTGCAAGTAGAGAAATCGCAAACTATGCCTTGATCTAATGGGAGCTGCAAGAAGACCTGAAGCAGGAAGAATCAGGATTTTCAGTTCCAGGGTCGTGTGGCTGGCATTTCTTTCTTTCTTTTTTTTTTTTTTTTTTTTTGGCCACACACTCTTGGCATGAAGAAGTTCCTGGGCAGGGATCGAACCCAGGCCACAGAAGTGACAATGCTGGATCCTTAACCACTGGGCTACCAGGAAACTCCTGTGCTGGCATTTCTAAGGACTATTTTTTGAGTTAATTGACTGCAGGCAAGTCAAGGATCTGGGTTGAAATTAACCAGCCTGGGCCAGGAGGCAGAGGTGGGAGCTAATAAACTTGGACTTGCAGCAAGAAGACATGCAAGTTATACTGGCTAGCTCCCCGAGGGCCACACCAAGTAGCTGCCCTCTCTGGATCCCCTGGTATTTGTTTCAGTTGCCAGGAAGCACCAGTGTGAACCCAGCAGACTGCCAAAGGGCTATGACCCATAACTGCACCTTGCATACCAATATCTCCCACCATGGCAAAAGGAAGTACTTGGTGAATCCCTGGGGGTGTTGTGTGAGGTACATGAAGGGTCAGGAAGAAGGGAAAGAACAGTCATTGCAGACTTCAGAACCACAGCTAAAAGAGGATTTCATCATCCATGGGGGATTTGCCTGTGCACAGTCTTCGCCTCCTTGCTTGCCTCACCCAGGCCCTGGCTCTGCTTCTGTGGTCTCCAGTATTCCACACTTACAGAGAAACACCCCCAAGGCTCAGAAAGACCCACAGGCACTCAGGCTTGTGTGCTTAGCTCAAAGGGCAGGGCTGTGTTCACATGTTGTCTTTGTTCTTCTGTCATTTATGTGAGGGAGGCCTGATGAAAAGCACCACCTGCACTCCTTAAGGAAGACCTTGGGACATATAAATCAGAAACCCATGGCCAGGTTTGACCCTGTGGAGAGGACAGCATTGGTCTTGATGGGTCAGGAGCAGTGGTGGAAGGTCCCCTGAGTGCTCATGGGCCAGCCCAGGTGCCTTACAGTAGATCCTCAGAGAAATCAGATGAGTGTGCACAGATGTAAGTTCAGACACAGCTGCTTCCTCATAAAAATTCCTAGGAATTCAGTTACGGGGTGGACTGTTATAAATGTGAGATGAGAGGGAAGACAGCATTCAGCACCCCCTAACATAGGCTTTGGATGTTCCTTGCAGAATCCTACCAACTTGGGTTTTTCGCACAAGGCCTAAATCCACAAAAAATTGGAGAATATATTTGCAGATATAATTTCAGCGAATCCATAATCTACAGTAAGTACCCACCCTGTTGCATCCAAGTGACACACTTCCCACATAATGCTGCAGTGCCTCAGCAGAGCCCTTGCTGACCATTGAGTGTGGACACTGAGGACAGAGGGAGCCAGAACAATGGAAGGAGGGACCTGGCAGGGAAGCATGGCCACCTCTCCCTTTATCTCAGGCCAGGAAGTAATCAATCCCCCAGCACAGCAAGAGCACCCTGGAGCAGGGCTGACCCCTGCAGAGGCTGGATCTGCCTTCACTGACACCCCCACCCCCCCAGCCTTTCTCAGCTCTCACTTCCCTTGAGAGACAAGGACATGGACTCAGAGTCTGAAGGGGGAGGTGGAGGCAGCCCCAGGGCTCTCAGCCCCTACCAGGTGGTCTCCTAGGACTGAGCAAGGGTGCCAAGTGCCAGGCCTGGGCCCTGGAATCCTGGCTCAGGCTCACACTCCATGTGTGGTCTTGACCTAATGAGTGCTGTGTTGTCAGCCTCTATTATCTGTACTGGAAAGTGGAGCCAGTATAGTGGGTGCACTAACTAAGCCCCGTCACATGTGTAAAGCTCTTATTTGGAAAAACTCAGGCACTAGGTGACTGTCCACGATGGGTGAGAGGCCTGAGGAAGCACACGGTTGGGGCAGCAGCTGTGCCCTCAGGGCTGAGGTGGGGCTGATCTCCCCCACAGAGGGCCTGGGGGACAGTTGGACTTTCTCTTCCTCCTCAGCTCTCCCTGGTAGCCCCTGATACAGGGATTTGATATGATTATGTATGTTCAAGGACATCTAGTTCCAGGTAAACCCAGAACGGGTCCCCTCCCCCAGCACACTTCTGGGCTGTCTGTCCTTCTTCCATGGGTGCCCAGGATGGCCTCACTCCCACGGCACACAGTGTGTAGATGGCCCCAGGGAGTTAGATTAGCCTTGGTCTGTACTTTCTCAGGAGTGGCCAGGGACTGAGTAACTCATTTGTATAGAGTGCTCATGTTTATTGAGCACCTACTGCCTCAGGTAATGTGCTAAGTGCCTTAGATGCACTAAACCAGTGAGTTCTCCAAAGACCTATTGTTATTACTTTGTATGGAGCTGAAATCATAAAAGGGCAATTAAGGAGTTTGCCCAAGGCCATGACTTGGTGTATCAAAAGCTGGAAAGTGGACACAAGCAACCTGATGGCCTGGTGCGCATATTCAGCCTTCCTATTGACAAACCTTCAGAAAACTTAGGAACAACCCATCCTCCAAAAAGGTATTCAGATACTTCCTCTGGGTTTGGTGACTATACTGTTTTTCCACTCTGGGTGTGTCACCATTGTTTCTCTCAGAGGTGCACCAGCACCAAGGTCTCCCACAGGAGAACCAGTACCATGGTCCTGGGATCCTCTGCTGACCGATACACTGCACCTGGTGGGAGGCTGATCAGAAGTGTCCCAGCAAACTGTTTGTTGCCGTAAGCCCTGATGCCCTGATGAGGACTGATTTGCTTGACTCTCATTGTATTTTCCTCTGTTTAAAACATCTGGGAAAACATTTTAGTAAATATAGGAGTTCCCATCATGGCTCAGTGGTTAATGAATCTGACTAGGAACCATGAGGTTGAGGGTTTGGTCCCTGGCCTCGCTCAGTGGGTTAAAGACCCGGCATTGCTGTGAGCTGTGGTGTAGGTCACAGATGCGGCTCAGATCCTGCATTGCTGTGGCTCTGGCACAGGCCAGCAGCTACAGCTCCCATTCGACCCCTAGCCTGGGAACCTCCATATGCCATGGGTATGGCCCTAGAAAAGACAAAAAGCAAACAAAAAAACATTTAAGTAAATGTAGAAAAGCATAAAAAGAATAATTATTCAGTCAACATTTCTATGTTTTGTATTGTCCATCTTTAGCTTATAATGATGTTATATGTTAAGAAATCTTAAAATATAGCAATGGAAATATTTGGTTTGACCAGTAATGTTGATTTCAGCATTACTTTTAAGTCAGCATGATTTTCTGTCCCTTCAATATGTGAGGTGCCTGCCATCACCTCACTCTTCCTGCCCTGGACTATGAATCCTGTGGACAGCACACCACATTTCCATGACATTCTTTTTACACTAAAGGCAACCATCGTACCCCACAGACACAAATCCTTCCCTCTAAGCATACTTGGTGATTAGTTACATGATCAGCACCATTAAAGAGGGAAACAGTTCAGAAGTTCATAGCTACTCTGACAACTGAGTTATGGCAAAAAGCAAATCACCTGGAAGTGAACCATCTGTGGGGACCAGGCCTGACCTGTGGCCACAGTCAAGGGTGTGAGAAGACTTGAGGCTCTTCCCTCAGGAGAGAAAAGTCTCCACAGCTACTAGTTACAGACTGTCTGAGCCTCCTGAGTGCCACCTCCCAGCTCCACAAAATGACAGAGCAAACACAAGCAGGAAGACCTGTTCCCTCAGGCTTCCTGGGTCAATAAAAGCACCAGCACCCACCTAGCTCTGCTCACAGACCAGCTCCTCATCCTCACTCCTCTGTGCTCTCATCCCACAGCCAGTCCACCTGCTGCCTCGGTGTCCAAACCCACCTGGACCTGGCCAGCCCTCCCCAGACTCACTGTGCCTGGAATAGAGCCCAACCCCCTCCCAGGGCCCCGAGGCCCCGCCCCCTCTCCTCACTCACCTCTTTCCCCTCAACCAGCCCAGCTGCTTATGCCTCAGGCCTCAGCACAGGCGCCCACAGCCCAGACCCTCTTCCCTGGCTTTCCCTTCATCTGGTGTCGCCTCCAGGACCATCACTTCAGAGAGAACTCATCTTAAAAGGAAATTTCCAATAATAAACACAAGTCGCAAAAATTACATGGAGCACCTGAAGCAGCCTTGACCTACTTTGAGGAATTATCAACCCGGCCAATCTGGAATGGCTGATACCTCACCACTGATCATTATGAAGCAGATCCCAGACATCACCTCGTGTCCTCTATAATTATCTCACTTTCCCTTAAAGAGAAATTATGTCTCTGAAAGATAGGACAGGTCACTTGCTCCTAAGCAGCTGTCCCTTCCCCTCCCTTCTCCATCCCTTCTCCTGTTTATTGATGTCCCAGTATTTTTCTCTCTGGCATTTATTCTGTTCATTGCTTGTTACTTTATTGTCTGTCTCTCTCTCCAGTTGCTCAAATGCCAGGCCCTGGAGAGCAGGGCCTCTGGCTGCCTTGTTCCCACTAAACACCAGAGCCCCGCACAGAGCCTGGTGCGCAGTAGGTGTCAGAAGGCAGAGCAGAGAAGCTGCTTCTGCCAAAGTGTGAGCTCTGCTAGCCGAGGGCAGGCAGGAGGGAGGGATGGATGGATGGATGGACAGTTCCATTGACATTCTTCTTATGTGATTGTCTTTTAGCTAAAATACCCAGCAACGTGACTGGAGAAAGAATAATTTGCCCAGGACATATTTTTGATAAGGATGGACAGTAAGTGTTTAGGTCTGGGGGCCATTTGGGCAGGTTTTTTAATCACCACAAGGAGTGCAGATGTGGGATGCCCCCTTTACAAAGGGGCAGCACAGATCTGTCTCCAAGAGGGCTCAGGGCATCCTCCACACCTGCCCTGGTTGACAGTCCCCTGAGATGCTCAGGGATCTGCTGTGGCCCAGGCTGTGCTGAGGAGGGCAGGATGGAGGAGACGATGTGCCCCAGGGATGGTACTTTTGTTCCAGGAAGCTTTTCCAAGTGAAGCCAACTTACTCTGTACATACAGAGAAGTTAGGATGGTGACCTCATACATCCATCCCTGGTCTCTTCACTTATGGCAATGAGGGCATCTGACCCCATGCAGGGCTCCTCGCTGCTTGGTCAGCATTCATGGCAGATGTTGACATCATGGTGCTTGGGAATGAGCTCCTTGCCCAAAGCTCAACAGTACCCTCTAATGCCTGATGTTCAAAGTCATTATAGTGAGGAGAGTTGGAACTATAGAATAAGCCAAGTATAAGGACTGTGTCTATCCCAGGTCATGGATCACCATCTGCCCTTTCTGTGCTTTAGGGTGGTCGTCGTTGATTACACCCTGGACCAGGGTGAGACATATGGTAGCCGAGGCTTGAAAATCACGAGCAGGGACTGTGTGAGTAAATGGTGGGGCTGTAGGGCTGTCCAAAGACCATGCTGGGATGGAGAAACACCCAGGGAAATAACATCACCAGGGAAAGACCAGCAACCAGCCATGCAGACAGGCAACTACATAGCATTTCACTGCTGGCTTGGTGCCCATAGGCCTTTATCAGGGAGCTCTCCTCCCACTCACATTTGTGAAATTCACAGGAAAGCTTCTCCAGGACTAGGGAGTATAGTCACCCCTCTTGGCCTTTTAGAAACTCCGCTCTGTCTGTGAACAAAGTGTCATTGAAGGCACTTGACAGGAAACAATTAGAGATCTAAGCAGACTACAGAAACAATGCTGTAGCTCTGACCACCCTGGACCCACCTCGTCACCTCCCTTGGTAGGGCCTTGTGGTGGAGAGCACCAGACTCCATCCTAGATTCCAGCCAGGGTAAGTGGGAGAGACTAAAACACTGCATACTAGCTGACAGAGTCCAGGACCTCTGGGACATTGGGCCCTCCAGTCAGGGTCCGAGGCACAGGGTCTGGAGGCAGGGCAACTGTGGCCTTGCTCAGTCAGGGTGTGTCTCCACTGCATTGGTGCAGCAGCTGGCAGGGCTCTGACACCTCTCCTGACCTCGCAGCCCTGCCCCCCATGACTCTCTGGGGAACCAGCCTCGCATCTGTCTCTACCGCTTTCTGGGGCTCCTCAGTCGCCCCTCCCTACTCACTGGATCTGACCTCTGGGGGAGGCCTCCCCTCTGCTGGGTGGGAGGCTGTAGGGATGTCAGGTGGGGAGGGGTTGGAGGGGTGGGACTCAGCTCAGGGGGAGGCATCTGGGAACAAAGTGCTACTCCCAGCTCCTGCTTTTCAGCTCCATGTCATCCAGGCACTTTAGTCTGGGGCAGCACAACATGGGCCACAGAGAGCACAAGGCTGGGCTGAGGTTTCCTGGGAGGAGGGACATCTGTGCCTGGTGGCCACAACCCTGGAGTCCAGTGCCAGCTGGTGAGGGTTCCCGCAGTGGGATGATCCTCCATGTGTCTGTCTCCACCCGTCCCTGCACATCCACCCGAGGAGCCCAGAAGGAACCTCTGCATTTCCCAGCAGGAGCCCCAGCGCCTGACAGCTACCTGTCCACAGGCACATTGACAAGAGAACATGGGGGCTGCCTGGGGCTCAGGGCCCAGCACGGGGTCGCCCTCAGCCTGACTGTGCCTCTCCTTCTGGCTGCCCTTTTCCTGGGCACAGGCTCACTCTGCCCTCTTCCCGCCCTGCTTCTCTCAAGCAGAGCACTTGACATGAGGAAGTGCTGGGCATCACTGGGGTCCATGGGCACAGCACCTGTGCCCTTGGTCAGGAACATCAGCAAGAGAGCAGATCCCATTCCTTAAGCCCCACGTGGACCTGGCCCGTGCTAGGACTTTCTGTAGACTCCCTCTGATGCTCTCCAGTGCCCGCTCAATTCCTCACTACACATGGCGGCTCAGAGAGATGGAGGAGTTTTTGCCCAAGGCTGCAGAGCCAGGAAGGAGGGGAGAGGAGCTACGGAGAAGAGATCAGGGTGTCCTGCCTCTGCTCTTGCACCCCCACCTCTCAGTGGGCCCCACATCCCCTCCCCTATCATCTGTGTATCATGGCCACGAGTGGTCCCCATAGGACCCATGTGCTGTCAGTACGAAGGCTAAGTTGTGACTCCATGGGGATTGGACTTCATGACAAGGGCTGGGGAGAGCCTCTAAGTAGGGGTGGCAGTGGGGTCTGTGTCCCAGGGCTCCTCAGTGGCTCTCTGGGGGCTGACCCTGATCTCCTAGCCACAGTGGGGTCCCCCAATATGCAGCACCCTGACAGGCAGTGGAACGGTGAGGTCTGGTGTGGGAAGTGGCTCTTGGTGCACAGGAAGAGGCCACCCAGGCCAGGATTTGCCATGTGTGCTTTTTGCAGTATGAGCCTACAGAGCCCACGACTGTCCCCACAACAACCACAACAACCACAGTGCCCACCACAACCACAACAACCACCACAACAACTGTGCCTACCACAACCACAACAACCACCACAACAACTGTGCCTACCACAACCACAACAACCACCACAACGACCGTGCCTACCACTACCACCACCACCACAACGACAGTGCCAACCACCACCACCACCACAACAGTGCCAACCACCACCACAACCACGACAGTGCCAACCACCACCACCACCACCACAACGACAGTGCCGACCACCACCACGACTACCACAACGACAGTGCCGACCACCACCACCACCACCACAACGACAGTGCCGACCACCACCACCACCACCACAACGACAGTGCCGACCACCACCACCACCACCACAACGACAGTGCCGACCACCACCACAACGACAGTGCCGACCACCACCACCACTACCACCACCACCACAACGACTACAACCACAACCACCACAACGACCACAACCACCACGACGACAACCACCACAACGACCACAGTGCCTACCACCACTACCACAACCACAACAACGACAACGACCACAGTGCCTACCACAGACACAACGATGACCACGGTGACTACTGAGGTCATAGAGGAGGAGACCACGGTGCCTGAGGTTGTCCGCCAGAGCCCGGCCCCCAGCAATCCTCTCTTGTACCCCACACTCATCCCATCCCTGGTTGTGATCCCACTGCTGATTGTCTGCATCTGCTGCTACAAGAGGGTGAGTGACCCCTTCCCGCCCAGGCTGTTTCCAGTCCCTGATGCCCCCAAAGGACCAGGCATGTCTGCCCCGTAACCTTGCCTGTGGGCAGGTTCCCATCAGCTCCCGGGTCCTCACACAAGCAAACAAGCACAGATCTGTCCTCCCATCCTGGGTACAGACACAGCCTGGGCTTCTAGGGGGCCTCCTGCCTCATGCTCTCCCAGAGAGGTGGCCTAAGGGCTGTCCCTGTTCCCGGGGAAAAGGGAATCCAGATCCCGGGAGACCAGGGCTGCCTCACACAGTGAGGCTTCTGAAGGACTCAGGTGGACAAAGGCTGCAGGAGGCCTCTGCTGTTGGGGGAAGAAGAGGGTCTTCAGGGGGCACCGTGGCCCCAAGGGAGCTAGCTAGAAGGATGCTAACCTTGGGGGCAGCCTTTGAAAACAGCACGGATCCCTGTACAACTAGGTGCTCTCATCATGCCTTCCTCAGTCATGGCTAAGTCACCAGCATGTGCAGGGCTCCATGCTGGACACACAGGGGCAGAATGAAGCCACCCTTGCCCACAGGAGCTCACAGTGGGGTCTGGGCTGGTATTGGCACCTGGGAGGCATTGAGGGCACATGTCACCTTTAGAGGGTGTGGCAGTGCCCTGCTAATCATAAAGGACAGAGACGGGCCCCTGGGAGGGAGGGAAGGCAGAGGCGCTGGCTGGCTGGCTTGCAAGGACACCTGTCAGAGGACTGGGTGAAGAAGAGGAAAAGCGGGGCTGAGAAGGGATGAAGCAACCAGCGCAGAAGCCAGCAGGTGGGATTCCTGCAAAGGGGGAGAAGTGAGGAGAGAAAGCCTGGAGAAGGGGGAAGAGGGCTGTCATCCCTGAGGACTGGCGGGGTGGCCGGGAGGGCTGCAGGGCAATGGGAGGAAAGGGGCCAGGAGCAGGGGTTGGGGGGTGTTCTTTTGTCTTCACGTGATGTCAGGGCTGCTGCCGGAAACTCCCAGGTGAGGCCTCTACCAGGGCCCAGGGCCCTTAGTCCACCTGTCTCCCCATCAAGCCTACAGGGAGGTCCTGATTCCCCTTTGATAACTGAGGAGGCTGAGCCTCGGGGAGGTGGAGTCTGTTGCCCACAGACCATCAGGACATGGGTTCCCAAAGCCCATGTTCCATCCCCCTCCTGCTGCCGAGCAAGTCCCCTTGTCTGCATGGCTGAGCCCGAGCCCCCCTGCCCCTTCCAGCCTGTGTTTGCGTCTCTTTGACATTCTAGGTTGTCCAAGAGCCACCACCAGCCCAGAAACCAGAAAGGGTAAGTTCTCTGTTTCGTCCTGCTGTTCTCAGCATGTGTGATGCCCACAGTGACCTGCACAGAGAGGGTCCCTGCCGCCTTTGGGGAGGTGTCCTCTCCCTGCCCCTGCAGCTCCCACCTACTTGGGCAGAAAGAAGTGACAGAGGGGCAGGGAAGGGCCCCAGGGAGGACATGGGATTCAAATGTCACGTAGGCAAAGCCATTCTCGAACTCCCAGCATAGCCTGATCCAAGGCCATCATCAGTGAATCAGCAACATGGGGTAGCCTGTCTCAGAAACAGCTATGATCTCTCTTGAAATGACTGGGCTTTCTGCCAGTTCCCAAGGGACTGCCTGTAGGATGGTCCTTCCCCAGGACTCGGGTGAGCTTTTAGAAAAGGATCCTCAGGTGTCATGGACCAAGTCCCCATCCCCGGACTCTGGTGTATGTTTTGCTCCCTTTCCTTGGTCCTCATCCCCGTCTCATGTCAGGGCACAGGTCTCGGCAGGGTTGGCCTTTAGGGACAGCGGGGCTGAGGAGGGTGGAGGGAGTCTTCCCTGGCATTGAGCCGGGAGGGAGGTGCAGCCCAGGTGAGCACAGGGACCAAGGGTCAGGTGAGCAGCTGTGGCCCACCCAGGGTGGCACCCCACACCAGAGGCCATAAGAGACAGTTATGGCAGGGGTGCGGTGTCCCAAGGAAGGGGAACCTGGGCCTGAGAGCTTGGGAAAGAGCGTCACTGCCTGGGCTGGTTTCTACTCTGGGTGCTATGTGGCTTCAGGGAGGCTGGGTCTACCAGAGTTGGGTGAACACAGCCCTGTAGGTGCTAATGCCCACACCCCTGACGGCCCCCATCACATGGCACAGCCTGGAGCCCAGCCTCCCCAGCAAGGGCGGGCTGCAGGAAGCAAGGAGACAGGATAGGGGTTATAGGCCTTTGGAGGGGAGTCCTCTTTGTAAACCAAAAGTTGTTGGTGTGTTTTTCACATGGAGGCCACTCTCTTACTGTGCCGGGTGCTGCTCATTGGTCCCCGATTCTCCACCAGACATTCTGAGTGGCCAGTACTTGGCAGGTGCAGGAGCAACAGATGTCATGTGTCTGCACCCAGGAGCTGCCAGACAAGGAAGCAGACAATTCTTTTTTTCTTTCTTGAAGCCGTGCCCTGTACACAAATGTACCACAGTGATTGTCCCCTACTGTGAGTGCGAGGAAGACAGTATAAGACGGATGGAGGTGAGAAGGGCCCTTAGGAAGTGAGTGATGATCCCTCCAGATGGGGATGTGGGAGGAGAGGGGAGCCAGCTCACCCACACAGGCTTGAGTCTGAAAAACTTGGTTTGAACGGAGATGAGCTTTATGGACTCTGGACTCCCACCACTTGGTGACAAAGTAAAACCCAAGGCCCTCCCTCCCCTAGAGCCCGGGGAGAACAGTATGGGTTAGGTCTCAGGTGCCCACTCCTCCAGGCAGTCTGAGCACCAGGGTCTCCCCCTCAGAACAGGCCCTTGATTCTGGATGTTGGTGGCTGTTTCATAGGCAGCCGGGCCTTGGTTCTCACAGAGGTTGTCCTCAGCCCTGGCAGTGTCCTGGGTTTCATGGGCCAGTGACTGGATGAGTGAAAAAAAAGAAGGACATATGACCACACACATACCAGGGAGAAAAAAACTTTACAAAGGAAACTTCTGAGCCGAGTCGTGACCAGCATGAAACTCCCAGGACGTTCCTGGGTGCCTGCTGTCTGTGGAGGAGTCTGTTCAGTGAGGGAAGGAGAGAGCTCCCTGCCCTGTCCCTGTGGTCCCTAAGACTGGGTGACAAGGGCCATGTGCAGGAGCGGGACGAGGACACTTCCCTCCACCAGGAAGAGCTGGGCCCTCCTGGTGATGAGATCCCAGCCCTGCAGAGTGACTGAAGTTGACCAGGACTTAGCCCTGGGTGGCCTGTGGGAAGAAGAACTCACCAGCTTTGCCCAGCTTTGCCTTTGCTCCCTCCTGGGACCATCAAGTGGCAGCAGGAGGGCCAGCTGCATATGTCCCTGACAGTCAGGATGGGGACCCATAGAAGCCACTGCACACCTTCTGGAGAGGGAGGACACCGCCTGTGAGGGACGTATCCCTGCTCACAGGCCTGACTCCAAGCCCCCCGCCCCCCGCCAGGGCGCAGAGGGCCCTGAGCTACAAGGTCCAGCAGCCATGAAGCAGCACACCCGACCTCGTGCCTGTTCTTCGTTTTCCTTGTCTCTCTTACTCACCCCAAGTACCAGGACCCCTCCCCCTGAGCAGGGCGTAGGTGCTTCTCCCTCTGTGCCCCCCAAATGCAGGCCCTCCTCCCCTCTTCAAGCTCCTGCCATCCCCATGCTCACATCAGATCTCTCCCCAAGGACCTCTCCTTGGCACCTGGATCTCCCCTCCGACCCTTGAACTTTTTGTAGACGTACCCCCTGATTTCTTCTCTTAAACCGGAAATACTTACTAGCCCCAGAACCCCAAACACTCTGTGACCCTCAGGGAGCATGGGCACCAAACACCCAAGGGTGCCAGGTCCCCCTCAGCCCTGGAGGCTGCAGAGCTGTCTCAGGGAATTGGTGGGGACAGAGCCCTGGAGAACATGGGAGATGGAGGGGACACTGTCCCCCTGGAGGCAGCATCTGTGCCTGTAACTTCCTCACAACCACATGTGCTTTTCAGGGAAAACTGAACACCTTGTGCGCCTTGGTTCAGCGCTGCAGCCAGATGCCACTGATGTGGTATCAGCCCAGGGACATGGTAAGCAGGGCATGGGGATGCTTCCTGTGGGCCGGGGTCTTGGTTTTGCCCTTGACAGTTGCTCCCTGGGACTGTGGGTCAGAGAACCTGTCAGGGCCTCTGTTGAGAGAAACCTAAGATGTGGAAATGTGGGGCCCACGAGCCTGCAGACAATTCTCTACATGGCGCCTGTGCATTTCCCTTTCACATTATCACAAGAATGTTGGGAAGTTTCTGGAGTTTCCCTGGTGGTGCAGTGGGTTAAGGATCAAGCATTGCCACAGCTGTGGTGCAGGTCACAGCTGTGGCTCAAATTCATTCCCTGGCCTGTGAGCTTCCATTTGCTGTGGGTACCACAAAAAAAAGGAAAAGAAAAAAAGAAAGTAGGGAAATTTCTTATCCAAAGCAATACCCGGCTCTTCCAATCTTATGTAAAAAAAGGGCTGGAGAGGAAGGCAGGACAGCAAATGCTATTGGCCTCCCAGACCATCATCCTTCCACACTGCCTACCAGACCCTGTGAGACTGTGCTGGCTGCACCACTCAGGTGCCAGGAATTGTGGAGACATGGAGATGTGTGCCCCCCCCCCCCCAACACCGTATGGCCAAAACTGACTGGTTTTATCAGGTAGGAAAGTTGCCTTCTTGTGTCTTTGCCTGTGACAATGGGAAGAAGCCAAATTGTTCCAGTTTCATTCTTGGAATATAATCCTAATGATAGAACTTTTATTGACTCCTTTATATGGGCCAGTTTCTAGCCTTTCCCCATGTTTCCAATGCTTTATTCTTCCAAGTAACTGTACATGTAGAGACTGCGTTATCACAGCTTGAGCAAAAGGGAGCTGACCCACAGAGAGGGTAACAAAGGCTGGGAAAGGCAGAGTTGGACTTGACCTTTTCACAGCTCTTGTCCCCCTTTCGGTTTAGCACTCCTGATCTCATGCTGGTTACCCTCACACCACCAGAGGGCTGCCCTACTCAGGTCCCCAGATCCAAGGAAGGTAAAATGCCTGCGTCGCCTAGGAATCACCTGCCTGGGCATCATATTCCTTGGGGTATCCATACTCAGACCCTCAACACAGACTGGGCCAGGGGCCCGGAGGATATTCTGGTGGCAGGGTCTGTAGTGATGGCTACATTGGCCACCTTCCCAGAACCCAGACAAACACTGGCTCTAGGTAGTTGGGCAGGTGGTCAGTGAGAAGCCCTGGACAGGCCTGAAAGCCTCTGGGCACTGCTGATGACACATCTAGGTTGTCCCATACCCAGCAGGTCCTTTTTCTAGTGATAGAGGTGTCAGAGTTCCTATAGCAGCTGGGCTCCTGGCTCTGGGTCCTACTCAAGCTCTCAGTCTCAGCCTTGCTTTCCTTGCGTGGAAACGTCACTCCCCACCTGATTCTCCTGGACCTTCCCCACCGAATCACAGCTCCAGGAGGGTAATGAGAGCCCCACACCATCCTTATGCCCTGAACAGTGGCAACATCCACCTAGAGATGTCCACTCAGGAACAAGAGGATAAAGCAAGACAGAAGACTCAATCCCTGGGGACATGGGTCTGCCTCCCACTCATCTGCCCCCCATCCCATTTGACCTTGTCCTTCCCAACCTTGTCCTAGAGAGCCGAGAGCTGTAGGATGTCCATGGGTACCCAATATTCCAGTAGGTGCAGAATCCTGGCTCCCCCTCTGGAAGCCTTCAGTGCTCTGGTCCCAGGCCTTACAGTGAATCCTAGACAAAGAGACAGGGTGTCAGCGGAGACCTACAGTCTCAGCCTCTAACCCCAGGCCCAAGTGTGCAGAGGAGACACCCAGCCCGGCTACTTGGGGATATTTCCGAGCACGTTCTCCTGTCCTTCCACACACTATGGCCATCAGCCATGTTTGCTGTTACCTTCTGTGAAATGACCATGTCTCTCTGTCCCACTGCCTTCTAATCTTCAGAGGAAACTTTCTAATAATTGTCTCTTCCAGAGCATCTCTCCTTGCACAAGACAGTTGAGTTTCTTAGTCTTGAACCAAACCCTGACGCCCCATCCAGGGTCCTGATTCTCTTCCTTCCCTGCTTCTCCCAGGGCAGCTCCTGCAGTTCACAGAAACCAGTTCTCATAGATCCATCAGGAAAATCCATTAGAAATGGGAAACTTACCTCTCTCACTGATTGTGGGGCTGCCAGTGACATACCTGTCTCCAGAGAATATGACCTAGGTGCCACCAGCTCGCAGGGCCCTTTACACAAGCATCTCATTTCATTCTCACCACAACAGTGGCCGTTTATACAGAGTAGGGATCACCGGACCCTGTCTAAGTGCTTTACACAAACTCACTCTTTTCATCCTCCCAACACTCTGCCAGGGAGGCACAGCCTCTCTGCAAGGTCGAGTCACCTGCCTGGCGGCACAGCCGAGAAGCAGCAGGGCATCAACAGCCCCGGGCCCAGACCTCACCATGTGCTTGGCTGCTTCTCTGTCCTGGCAGGTGGTCACTGCTCAGCATTTGGAAGCTGAAGAGCCCTTGGCTATAACGTTTAGTGATGGGCCCAGTGTGACAGGGCTGTGGAGGGGTGCAGCAGGGCTGGGAAGGACCCCAGGGGAAGCTCACTTCCAAGGCCAGGCTGTGCCTCCTGTGCCCTGCTGTCATGGTGATGGGGAACATCTCAGTGAGCTTCCTTCTGCAGTGCCGCGTGTTAGGTGTGTAAGCAGAGAGTTTCCTGTTAGCCTAGTGGCTAAGGATCTGGCATTGTCCCTCTTGTGGCGTGGGCTCAATCCCTGGCCTGGGAACTTCTGTACGCTACAGGCGTGGCAAAAAAAAAGATATGCAAACAACTGTGGCTGTGAATATCTTACTGTCACACTATGTTCCTCGCAGCCCTCCTCTAGATAGAGAGTTCGTATCTATATTTGCTGGAAGCGGTTTCCTGCATAACAGTTAGAGCTCCAGAGAGGCCCTGTGATGTATTCATAGCCAAGGAGTTCCCATCCTTTGCCCCTGCCCACAGAAGGTGCCCCGAGGGCTGTGGATAAAGCTAGGACAGGACTTCAGCCCTCCAGGAAGTCTTAACTTGGCAGCTGTCCTTCAAGCCAGTGACCTTCACTGAAATTCTCTGATCATAGCTTTGGGATGGTGACGACAGCCTGCTCCCCCATGTTTGACAAACCTCACCCCCAAACCCCTGACACACACACACACACACACTTCCCTATGTACAAGCAGGAAATCCCCAAATGGAACTGAAGCTCCAAAGCACTGGAGATTAATGTCCAATCAGCCATCTTCCAGTCACTAAAGAAACATTCCTTCGTGTGGAGCAGCTGAGCTGATGTAAGAAGTAATCAGTCACTGGCTTAGATCTCTTTGTCCTCAGAAAGTCAGAGAGTAAAGAGATGCCCCCCTCAGCCCCCAATCACCTCCCTCACCTCCTTAAGTTCACACAAGGGACTCGGGGGCTCTGCCACTACCTGGGGGTCTCCACTGCTGTCCCTAGCCCCTCAGCCCTCTCCCTCAGTCCCTGTGCAGATCCCTCTTGCAGCTCCAGTGATGGGCTGTGGTTGGGGGGCAGGGGAGCCAGGCCTCAGCACAGGTGTCCTGCAGTCATGCTCTGAGGAAATCAAAGGGATCATGGTAGATGGTAGACACTGGGTCTAGAATGCCCTGTTCACGTTCTGGAGTAAATAAGAAACAAAAGAGCTTAGAAATAAAGATAGCAGATTCCAATCTATTCACAGTAGCAGCAGCAAAAGCCGTGTTCGTATGTTCTTGTGTAACAAAAGCATACTGTCCTGTGAGGAAAAGAAACTAATACCTGACTCTGCTATAGAAGAAGTTGTGAACAGATGGAAACCTTGACCTCTGTGTCAGTTTTCCTAGAAGAATTAGTATAATAGACTTAGCTCTTTTCTTGTGTAATTGTAATGAACATTTTTAGGGAATTTGATCGAAACCATTCTTAATTTCACCTGAAAAAGCAAACATTTAAGAATATTTAAAGAATTTTTGGAAAGAAAAGTAATGCAAGAAGATTTACTTTATCCTATCCTAAAATATTATGCTCTGACAATTAAAATGAATATAAAGGACCCATAAAATAACTGTCCAAGTACACCAAACACCAGCTGGAAACATTGTATTAATGGAGTGGAGGCCCAGGTTGGTGTGAGTGTGTGTGTATCTGTGCATGCCTTTGTGCTTGGGTGTGCCATATATATGTTTAACAACTGTTAACATGATTTTGTAAAATTTGGCAAGTTCTTGGAGAAAAGAACAGGTTAAAGCCTTATTTCACAACATGCTAAAAAATTCAAATACTGATGTAATTAAATTTTTGAAAAACCTTACTATTAGTAACTAAAAAAGTAAGAATAGGTGCCTGGCTAATCAAACCATTAGCTTTGGAATGGATAAGCAATGAGGTCCTACTGTTCAGCCCAGGGAACTAAATCCAATCTCTTGAGACGGAGCATGAGTGAAGAGAGTATGACTGGGTCACTGTGCTGCACAGCAGAAATTGACACAACACTGTAAATCAACTGTCCTTTAATTTAAAAAAAAAAAGAATTAAACTGGAGGAAGGAAACCACCAAGGAAAATATTCTCAGGTTGAACCATACCCAATAATGCAACAAAGAATTATTCTGTGTCAGATGCTGGGGAGACAGACGGGAACCATAGGAATCGTGATAGCAGTTGTGATAGCTGAACGATTTTTGGCAGGAGAGGGGAAATGTCAGTGGGTGGCAGACACTGTCATACTCAGAAGGTATGGGTATATCAATGAGTGCCTATTTTGCCAGAGCAGAATCTGTGGCAGGGTGATGGTTTAAACTGAGAAATAATTGAGAAAAAGGAGTTGGTGACATGAAAATCAGGAGAAGTCGTTCAAAACAGAGGAAAGAGCAAGTGTGAACGCCGTGGGTGGTTGGGCTTGGCGAATGGAAAGGCTGCTGTAGCTTTGTCATCAATCCAGGGGTCAAGATGTTCCCCCAATGCCCAGGGCCGCCCTGTGAGGTGTTGGGGACAGATGCGCACAGCCCTGAAGGTCAGAGTGTCGCAGGAGCACCAAAACCAGTTGTTTCCCTGCCTGTGTGTCCACATACACAGAGCCTCTGGTGGGGACGATTGAATGAATGAGCACTTCTAGTCACATGTACAGATACCTAGGGTCATTTTCTGACACACAGAGGCCTTTTGGATCTAACAATATAAGGCACAGAAATCTGCTCTGGGGGCCACTGCAGGGATGGGGAAGTTTCCTTTGGAGTGAAGTTTCCTTTGGAGTGCCACTGCAGGGATGAGGAAGTTTCCTTTGGAGTGCTCTTAGGAAAAACCTTGCTTCAACCTATGAACTTTGCCTAGTTTCTTAAATGCTCTAGGCCTTACCTTACCTCAAAAATAGGGATAAAAATAATAAAACTCTAAAGTCCAAGTGATGCACTTAGGAAGAATTCTGGGTAGTTTTGGTGAGGCTAAGGGAATGCCCAAGTGAGAAAGAACAGCCCAAAGTCCAGAGGTCCTGGAGTCCCATAGACAGATCCAGTCAGGCCTGCCTACTGATTATTCTATCCGGTGGCAGTTGCCACTCCAACTTCAGTATAAACAGGGATGGTTCTGGCTCCTGTTCCATCTGAGACAGACATCAGGACAACAGCAGCATGTCTAAGAACCTCTTATGCTCACTGACGCCCATCTTCTCTCAGTGCTTGGCTGGGAGGACCCTGGATATATGGACCCACTTTGGCCTCCCACCGTGGACAGGAGCTTGTCTGCTGGGTCCCCACCTTGTCAGACCCTCCCTGGTCACAGTTGGAAAGGGAACCTCTTCAGCCCCAACCCAGGAGTGTCACCAGTCACCACAGGATTCTGTTTCAACTTGTGGCACTTCAACCTGTGCTCCTGTAGGGCTTTCCCCGGAGAAGTAAATAAGATGCAGTGTGTGAAAGCAGCTAGTGTGAAAAATGAACGTGGAGCTCTTGGGAATGAAGGAAGAGAAACTTAAAGGGGAAGGGAAGAAGACAAATATGGTCTGACTTGGACCATGCCTGGAAGGAGGTGGTGGCCAGGAGACAGACCCCTGGCACTGCGGTTGGTGGAAGCCATGGAGAGAGGCCAGTGGTCAGTAGTTGGCAAGTCCCAGGACCCTCGGGCCCCATAGCCTGCACGTCCTCCTCACACAGTGCCTAGCAGAGGTGGACCCTCTCAGCATCATCAGAGACCCTACTGCCGAGTGGGAAGAAGCTGAGCAGGACAAGGGCCCACCCTTTCCTGGCTCATGTCATACCACCCATGCCAGAAAGGGAGGCGTAGCAATTTTTACCCTGAAGGTGATACAGTTCCAGGGAGGATGCCTGTAAAGTAAGGATGAGCTGATGGGTTTCAGCCTCCTGGCGTACTTCGGAAGCCTTCTCACCTAGGCCCAGTTTGTGCTAAAGACATCATGGTCTCTAACCTGTGCGTTAAAAATCTGCACAGAGCACCAAAGACAATTAATGAGGAGGATTTATTCTTGGAAGAATTAGTTTGTCTTAGTCCAGTCTTTTGTTAGACTGAACAGTGTGACCCCAGCGGTCTGTCCAGGCCAGAAGTCAGGATTTCAATCCCACCCACTCTCCAGTTGTCACAGCACCCCAGGGACAGGCAAGTAATGAAAGAATCTCAGAGATCAGACTTCTTGCTATAAAAGAACCATTACTACAGGGTTTATAAGAAAGAATGAGTAGGAAGAGTCATTTTGTTGAAAAAAAAAAAGAGTTTAGGAGAATTCATGCAGGAGGTAGGACTTAGGGCGAGTCTTAACAGGTAAACAGGAGGTCACTAGGCAAGCAACATAAGGAAGGACACCCCAAGGGGAGAGAATAATTTATTTTAAAGCTTACAAACTGGAACTTGAATTGCTCTACAAAAGATTTTCATCTGATTACCTGCATCCTAAGTGGCCCAGAGATGATGTCAGTTGATGAGTGGGCCCCAGCCACCCTCCTTGTCACATCCAAGACATAGTTGGGGACAGGCGAGAGGTGAAAGCAAAGCCAGGGACAGTTGGTGCTACAGACAAGACTATGCTGTCCCGAAGGCTCCGCATTCATCTCTATTCAAACCAAGGGATCCATGTGCCTCCACAACCCATCCCCCATCTGAGGGTGTCCCCATGCCCTTGACCTGTGGGTCTGGAGTCCAGCCTGAGGGTTGTGGTGTGGACTTATCCCTTCAGCACACACTCAGCAAGAGAGCCTGAGCAGTGCTGGTGCTACAGTGACTGTCAGCCCTTGCTCTTGCTCCCCAGACTCTCAGTCCAGAGGGGAACAGACGAGTTCAACACCAGAGCAAAGGGAGTCAGGGTCAGAACACTAGGGTTCCCTGGGGAAGGGAGGGCAGTATGTCCAGTGCCTGAACAGAGTCTGGAAATAGGAGCACCAGCTGGAGGCCAGCACCCAGGGAGAGGAAGGGCATCAAGAAAGCCCTGGGGGTCCTGATGAGTACAAGCCTGATCCTCTAAGCCAAGGAAACCACAGCCTTCTCCTCCCAATTCCAGTGGCTTCTCAGTGACCTTCTCTTTCTGCTCTTCATACAGGGGAGGTGCATCAACTTCACCCTAATGAATCCCTACTGCGCCCAAATGCTCTGCGGCTCTAACATCTGCCTTCCACCCAGCCAGGAGTACTTCCCTCTCACCAGCTGCTGCTCATGCTGTCAACACTCCCCACCCATATGCTCTCAGCCCTCCGGGGTGCTGCCTTTGATCTCTACCCCTTCCCAGGAGCTCTTCAGGACTACTATGTCACCCACACCCCCATAGCCCAACATCTAAAGCACCAAACCCCCAAGATTGTTAAGAGCCCCCCCTTTTCTTATTGATTTGAACATACATACTGTGTTCTGTTTAACAGTTAGAAGGAGTTGAAATTTGTTGCTGATCAGTTTGTTACCTGGTGAGTACTTCCCCACTGTGTGAGATGCAGGCTACACTGCTCCTGCCAGGACAAAGCATCCTGGTCCATGGTGGATAGACATGATGAGTCCCATTCCCCAAAGACAGGTCTTCCTCTGTCATCAAGTGTTGGGGTGCATGGGGTTTTAGCCAAAACATGCTCTTTCAAAAAAGTCCAAATATCTTTGATGTATCAATACAATCTGATATCCATTATTCACTTGCTGTTACTTATTCTCTTGGGCAAGTTGCTTAATGTCTTTCTGCTTCAGTTTCCTCCCTGAAAAGATCTGGATAATGGTGTCTCCTCTGAGGTGATAGGAACTGCTGCAGTGTGCTGAGCACAGGGCTGGGTCATTTGTAGAGACTCAGGGGCCCCGTATTTAATGCCTTCCCTTCCCTGCAGAGGGAGAGGAGAGGATGATGTGCTCAGAGACATCAAGTAGTTTGCAGTGAGGACAGATGTTTTAGAAATCATGACTGGGACTTTCAGCTCTGGGTACCAAAACATGGGGTTGGCACGCCTGAGAATTCTCTGTTAACTGCCGACTGCGCGTGGGTTCACATCCAAGGCCTCCACCCATGTAATCCCCAAGACACCATCAAAAAAAATCCTGACACCTACTCCCTCCTTCAGAAATGTTAGTTCCCTTCCTGTACCTTAATATGTCTCATAGAGGTAATTCCTCGTACCCAATTTCGCATGCTTTCAAATCAGCTCAGACCTGTCAAGGGAGGAAGAGACCACATACTCCAGTGTGCACACATCCGTGCAACAAATCAGGGGCCATGAAGAATCAAGTAAACATGAGATGATGAAAAGAAGTGAGTAAAGCTCCAATAACTGACCCTAAAGAAATAGAGTTATGTGAAGAATTCAAAATACTTCTCTTTAAATTGTTCATTGAAATACAAGAACACATGGACAGACAACTGAATGATATTCAGGAAAAAACGTGCACAAACAAAATGAGAATTTCAAGAAAGAGGTAGAAAGCATCCAAAGAACAGCTGGAAACTAGGGCTTTTTTCACCATTGAGAGAGATGTTAGCTGTGGGTTTGTCATATATGGCTTATTATGTTGAGGTAGGATCCCTCCATGCCCACTTTCTGGAGAGTTTTTATCAGAAATGTGTGTTGAATTTTGTCAAAGCCTTTTCTGCATCTATTGAGATGATCATATGTTTTTTTTTTTTTCATTTTGTTGATGATGTGTATCACACTGACTGATTTGAGGATATTGAAAAAATCCTTGCATCCCTGGGATAAATCCCCTTTGATCATAGTGTATGTTCCTTTTAATATATATTTGCATTGAGTTTGCTAATATTTTGTTGAGGGTTTTTGCATCTATGTTCATCAGTGATATTGGCCTGTAATTTTCTTTGTGTGTGTATGTGTGTGTTATCCTTGACTGGATTTGGTATCAGGGTGTTGGCGGCCTCATAGAATGAGCTTGGGAGTGTTCCTGCCTCTGCTAATTTTTTTATTTAAAGAGTTTCAGAAGAATAGGTGTTAATTCTCCTCTGAATGTTTGATAAAATTTGCCGTGTAGCCATCTGGTCCTGGACTTCTGGGTTTTGGCAGTTTTTAAATCATAGTTTCCATTTCAGTACTTGTGATTGGTCTATTCATATTTTCAGTTTCTTTCTGGTTCAGTCTTGGTAGATTGTACCTTTCTAGGAATGTGTCCATTTCTTCTAGGTTGTCTATTTTATTGACACAGTTGCTTATAGAAGTCTGTTAGGATGCTTTGTATTTCTGTGGAGTCAGTTGGAACTTCTCCTTTTTCATTTCTAATTTTGTTGATTTGAGCCCTTTCCCTTTTTTTCTTGATGAGTCTGGTTAAAGGTTTATCAATTTTGGTGATCTTTTCAAAGAACCAACTTTGGGTTTCATTGATCTCAATTGTTTTCTTTGTCTCTATTTCATTTATTTCTGCTCTGCTCTTTATGATTTCTTTCCCTCTACTAATTGGGGGCCTTTGTCTTCCTTCACTTAGTTACTTTAGGTGTAAGGCAAGGTTGTTTATTTGAGCTTTTCCTTGTTTCTTGAGAGAATATTGTATTGCTATAAACTTCCCTGTAAGAACTGCTTTTGCTGTGTCCCTTAGGTTTGTTGCTTGTTTTTGTTTTTGTTTTGTCTTTTTGCCTTTTCTAGGGCTGCTCCCGTGGCATATGGAGGCTCCCAGGCTAGGGGTCTAATCGGAGCTGTAGCCGCCAGCCTACTACAGAGCCACAGCAATGTGGGATCTGAGCCGCATCTGTGACCTACACCACAGCTCATGCCAATGCCGGATCCTTAACCCATTGGGCCAGGCCAGGGATCAAACCCGCAACCTTATGGTTCCTAGTTGGATTCGTTAACCACTGAGCCAGGACGGGAACTCCTCCCTTAGGTTTTTGATTGTTGTATCTTCGTTACCATTTGTCTCTAAGTATCTTTTGATTTCCTCTTTGATTTCTTCAATGATCCATTGTTCAGTAGTGTATTGTTTCACTTCCAGGATGTTGTGGGTTTTGCTGTTTTTTTTTTTTTTTCCTAGTCACATAGCATTGTGGTCAGAGAAAATGCCTGAAATAAACTGGAAGCATTTCCACTAAGATCAGGAACAAGACAAGGATGTCCACTTTCACCACTACTAATCGACATGGTGTTGGAAGTCCTAACAATGACAATCAGAGAAGAAAAAGAAGTAAAAGTGATGCAAATTGGAAAAGAAGAAACAAAACTTTCACTGCTTGCAGATGACATGATACTATATCTGGAAAATCCTAAAGACACTACCAGAAAACTGTTAGAACTCACCAGTGAATTTGGCAAAGTTGCAGGATACAAAATTAATACACAGCAATCAATTGCATTTCTGTATACTAACAATGAAAGATCAGAGAAATCAGAGAAACCATCTCATTTACCATCACATTAAAAATAATAAAATACCTAGGAATAAACCTCCCTAAAGAGACAAAAGATCTATACTCTGAAAACTATAAGGCCCTGATGAAAGAAATCAGAGAGAACACAAGCCAGCAGAAAGAAATACCGTGCTCCTGGATTGGGAGAATCAAGATTGTCAAAATGACTATATACTACCCAAGGCAATCTATTAATTTAGTGAAATCCCTATCAAATTACAAAGGACATTCTTCACAGACCTAGAACAGAATATTTTAAAATTTGTACATACACGCAAAAGACCCCGAATAGCCAAAGCAATATTGAAAAAGAAAAAACAGAAATGGTGGAATCAGGCTCCCTGACTTTGGACAATACTCCAAAGCTACAGTTATCAAAACAACATGGGACTGACACAAAAACAGAAGCATACATCTGCAGTGATGGGTGAAGATGTTTGACAAGATCCACACCCTTGGATCAAAAGCCCATGCCCTCCCTGCAAGGGATCTAGGAAATGTACATTTAACTTTTCTACCTCTACAGACAGGAAAGCCAAGCAGAAGGGGTGACAGAAAGAGGCTGACTGAAGCAATTGACAATATCTGTCACTGTGGCACTGAATGTGGCTCACCCCATGAGGAGGCTGAAGGGACTCTGTCGCCCCAGGATCTCTTCTCTCTCCTCAACTCTCTTTGAGTAAAGAGTTTGTGTGTCTGTGTGTGGCACATGGCCAGTGGTGTTCTGGAGCAAGCTCATGGTGCCTTGTAAGATTTTCAAGAATTTTGTGACCCAGCTGTTTTCACACAGCCATTATTAAAAATTGTATTAAGGAAACCACTAACACATAAATTATTAAATGAATTCAGCAGGGTTGCAGGATACAATATTAACATATAGACATCTCCTCCATTTCTTTACAATAATCATGAAATATGAGAAAGAGAACGTGAAAAAGAATCCCTTTTCAGATTGCATCAAAAAAATTATAATGCCTAGGAATAAACTTAACTAAAGAGGTGAGAGACCTACAGCTGAAAACTACATAACACTGATATTGGAAATTAGAGATGACTCAAAGAAATAGAAAGTGAACTGATGCTCTTGGATTGGAAGAATTAATATTGTTAAAATGCCCACATTACCCAAAGCATCTACAGATTTAATGCAATCTCCATCAACATACCTATGTTGTTTTCAACAGAACTGGAACAAATAATCCTAAAATGTGTATGTAACCACAAAAGACCCAGAATTGCCAAAACCATCCTGAGGAAAAGAATAAAACTGGAGGTGTAACTCTTCTAGAATTCAGATTTTACTACAAAGTACTGTAATCAAAACAATATTGGCACACACACACAGAAGACATATAGATCAGTGGAACAGAATAGAGAGCCTAAAAATAAATCCACACACTTGCAGTCACGTACTCTATGATAAAGGAGGCAAGAATATACAATGGAGAAAAGACAGTATCTTCAGCAAGCGGTGGTGGGAAAGCTGGACAGCTGCATGTAAATCAACGGATTTAGAACACTCTCTCGTGCCATATACCAAAAAAAAAAAAAAAACCCTCAAAATGGCTTAAAGACATAAATGTAAGACATGACACCATTACATTCCTAGATGAGCACATAAGCAAAACATTCTCAGACATAAATAGTAGCAATAATTTCTTAGCTAACGCTCCTCAGGCAAAAGAAATAAAAGCAAAAATGAACAAATGGGACCTAAACAAACTTAAAAGCATTTGCACAGGAGAGGAACCTCTCAACAACACGAAAATATTTGCAAATATTCTACCCACAAAGGCTTAACATCCAAAATACACAAACATCTCATGAAGCTCAATATCGAAAAGTCAAACAACCCAATCAAAAAATGGGCAAAAGACCTAAGTAGAAATTTTCTCCAAAGCAGACATAGAGATAGCCAAAGGGAACATTGAAAAGATGCTTAACTTGGCTAATTATTATATAAATGCAGCTCTAGGCCACAATGAGGAATCACCTCACACCAGTGAAAATAGCTATCATCAAAATGTCTACAAATAATAAATGCTGGAGAGAGTGTGGAGAAAAAGGAACTCTCCTACACTGTCAGAATGTAAATTGGTTCAACCATTATGGAAAACAGTGTGGAGCATCTTTTAGAGCTAAAAATGCAGCAACCATTTGATCTCACTCCTGGATATATATCCAGAAAGAGTGAAAACTCTAATTTGAAAATATAACATACACCCCAGTGTTCATAACAGCGCTATTTACAACAGTCAAGACATAGAAGCAACACAGTCAGCCATCAGCAGATGATTGGTTTAAGAAGATGTGGTATATATGTGTGACATACGTATACATGCGTAGTGGAATATTATATAGCCACAAACAAGAATGAAATATTGCCATCTGCAGCATTTACACACCTAGAAAATATCATACTAAGTGGAGTAAGTCAGATAGGGAAAGATAAGTATCATATGATGTCACTAATATGTGTAACCTAAGAAATAATGCAGATGTACCTTTATGCAAAAGAGAAGCACATTCACAAACATAGAAAACAAACCTGTGGTTACCAAAGGGGAAAGTGAAGTGGGGAGGGACAAGTTAGGATTATGGGATTAACAGATGCAAAAGCTATACATAAAATAGGCAACAAGGATTTACTCTATACCACAAGAAATTACATTCGGTACCTTATAATTTATAGTGGAATATAATCTGGAAAATTATCACCAAATTAATTTGCTATACCCTTGAAACTAACATGATGCTATAAATCAACATACTTCAATCCTTTTTTAAAAAGGATATTGAATTAATAAAGAAAATAGGACAATGAAGTGTGTCACAAAGGATGTGAAGCAAGGAAAACCTAATATGGTGGTGAGAATAGTTTACCAGAATTCATCAATGTCATGTATCATTTGATTAAGATATTCCATTATTTTATATACCTTTGCAGAAAAGAACAAGAACAAAAGTAATCACTAACACAATGCTTTATTTTTGTTACACATACTGAAAGATCTATTTTAAATTTATCAGAGAAGAACTTTAAGCATTTATCACTCTTCTTTTGTGCGTAAAAAGAAAAATAAATTGGTTAAAATATTTCTAAAAATTTTTGCATTCAATGTCTGAATTTTTTCATCCCTATTGACTCAGAGTTGTTAATGCCTAATGTTGATCCATGGAGCAGAGACTGGCCATCTCCACTCAGTCCCTTCTGATTTCTACTTACAGAACCTGTGAGCATAATAAAAGTAGTTCTGTTGTTATCATTCAGTTTTGGGGTGCTTTGTTACCCAGCAGAAGATAAAAGCACAGTATAATGTAAAAAAAGAAAAGAAGATAACTGGGCATGTCTCTCGTTCACGGAGGACTCTGATATCCTTGCAGGACCTTCTTCCTCTTCTAGATCCCTGGGTCCACTGGGTCACAGGAGTGACCACGGCAATGCTCTGCACTCCCAGGTCCTGGACCTCCTCCCCCACAGTGATGTGCTTATCTAAGCCACCTCAGCTGCCCTCCTTCAGTTGACAGAAAGGCAGGATTGCTCCAGGATGAGGAACACACGGAAGCCTCATCTTACCACCTCTCCACAGATCCCCTGACTCCCCCCGGGATTGTCAACAGCAGGTCACAAAGTCACCATGCCAACCTTCCTGTCCATCACAAGGGACATCACAGGGGATGCTGCCTCCTTGGAGCGGGGGAAGGGCCATTGCCCAAGGCCTGCCATCTTTGCCTCTTCTGCCCTGAGGGCAGGCATCAGGGGAGGCTCACAGTGCACCTTGGTGGAAGGGCTGGAGACGCCAAGGCCCTTGGGCACAAGTGGAGCCCTGAGGTGGCCTGGAGTGGTCAGGGTCAAGTGGGGCCTTAGGCGCAGCTAGGTAAATGGAGAACAGCGGGCTCTGGGTGCCCGGCCCCAGGCTCTTCCTACTGCTATTGCTGTCCCCTCCACTGCTGAGTGCAGGGAGCTTCCAGCACAGCATCCTGAACTGGAGAAATTTCCACCACCGCCTTGACCTGGGTTGGTGGAGAAACATTCACCACTCCCTCAGCCCAGACTGGAGAAGCTTCCACAGGAGCGCCAGTCAGCAAAGGAACAAAGAAGATAAATTGTCTGACTGTGATGGTGACTTTGATGTCTACTTCATCTTGGATGCGTGAGTGGCCATCCCGCCTGGCCAAGGGTGCTCCTTGAGGGGCCTCTTGTCACAAGGTCACTGATAGCAGGAAGTGGTCCAAGGGAACCCTGGCACTGGAAGAAGGGAGGCAAGGACAGTCTTGATCAGACCCAAGGACAGATCTCTGGGGCCTCCTTGTTCCTGAGGCAGAAGGAATGCTAAGTGAGAGAAGCCAGACGCAAAGGAACACATACTGCGTGATACAATTTATATGAAAAGTTCAGGACTGGCAAATCCATAGGGACAAAAAAATAGACTAGTGTTCACAGGGGATAAGGAGATGGGGGTTTGGGAATGACTGCCAGTAGTGACAGATATAGGGGGGAATAACAGAAATGTTTGACAGTTAAATAGTGGTCATGGTTGCATGACCGACCTAGTGAATGTACTGGAAACTACTGAATTTTTTGCTTTTAAATGGTGAACCACATATATAAAATTCTATCTCAATTTTTTAAGGTATCCAGAGAAAAGATGTAGGGGAAAAGTATAGAGGTGTGTCAGGCAGTTAGCTAATAATAATTATATTAAAATCGTTATATCATTTTTCTGAAAAAAAGATGGGAAGAAGACTTGAATAGACATTCTTCCAAAGAAGATGTATAAGGGGCACATGAAAAGATGCTCAACCTTGACAAGTATTAGAGAAGTGCAAATCAGTACCATAAAGAGGTATCACCTTAACCCTGTCAGAATGGCCATCATCAAAAGTCTATGATAGCAAAAGTTGGTGAGGATATAGAGAAAAGGGAACCCTAGTACACTATTGGTGGTAATGCAAATTGGTACAACCACTATTAAAAACAATGTAGAGTTTCCTTTAAAACCTGAAAGTTGAACTACCATATGGTCTAGCAATCCCACTCCTGGGCATAACCCCAGGAAACAACTCTAATTGGAAAGATAGAGGGACCCCAAATGCCCATCGACATATGATTGGGTTAAGAAGCTGTGGTATATATGTACCATGGAATAGTACTCATCCATAAAGAATTAAATATTTCTGTTTGAAGCAATGTGGGTGTAGCTAGAGAATATTATGCTTAGTAAATAAGACATAGAAGGACCAATACTGTATGCTACCACTTAAATGTGGAGTCTGAATAATCATACAAGGGAATGTACACACAAAAGAGAAACAGACTCACAGGCAAAGACGATGAACTTGTGGTTACCAAAAGGGAGAGGCAAAGTGGGATGGACATATTAAGAGTATGGGATGAAGAGGTACAAACTACTGCATGTAAAATAGGTAAGCAACAAGAATTTACTGAATAGCACAGGCAATTATAGCCATTCTTTTGTAATAATTTATGATAGAATATAATCTGCATGAATGCTGAATCGCTATACTGTATACCTGAAACACAATCTTGTACATCAACCACACTTCAGTGAAAGAAAGATTATTCTGAACACTTTGTCATATAATTCAAAGACTTCCATTTTTTAAATCGAAGTATAGTTGATTTACAATGTTGTCTTAGTTTTAAGTGTGCAGCGAAGTGATGCAGTTAAACATACATACATGCTTTTTCAGATTCTTTTCTAATGTAGGTGATTACAGTATATCAAATGCAGTTTGTTTTCTATGTCTGTGAGTCTATTTATTTTTTATTTTTATTTTTTATTAAAGTATAGTTGATTTACAATGTTGTACCAGTTTCTGCTGTACAGCAAAGTGACCCAGTCATACATGTACATACGTTCCCTTTCTTATCTCCCATCATGGTCTGTCTCAAGAGACTGGATATAGTTCCCTGTGCTATGAGTAGAATCTCTTTGCTTACCTGTTCTAAATGTAATGGTCTGCATCTACTGACCCCAACTCCCAGGCTATCCCACTCCCTCCCCCCTCCTCCCTAGCAACCACAAGTCCGTTCTCCATGTCTGTGAATCTGTTTCTGTTTTGTAAATAGGTTCATCTGTGCCACAGTTTACATTCCACATATAAGTGACATCACATGGTATTTGTCTTTCTGACTTACTTCACTTAGTATGAGACTCTCTAGCTGCATCCATGTTGCTGCAAAGGACATTATTTCATGCTTTGTGTGGCCAAGTAGTATTCCATTGTGTATATCTACCACATCTTCTTAATCCATTCATCTGTCAGTGGGCATTTAGGTTGCTTCCATGTCTTCACTATTGGGACTAGTGCTGCGAAGAACATAGGGGTGCATGTAGCTTTTTGAATTGTAGTTTTTCCTGGATAGAGCCCAGGAGTGGGATTTCTGGACCATAATGGTAGCTCTATACTTAGTTTTCTTAGGTACCTCCATGCTATTTTCCATAGCGGTTGTACCAGTTTACATTCCCACCAGCTATGCGGGAGGGTGCCCTTTTCTCCACAACCTCCGGCATTTGTTATTTGTTGACTTGTTAATGATGGCCATCCTGACTGGTGTGAGGTGGTACCTCATTGTAGTTTTGATTTGTACTTCTCTAATAATTTAGCAGAGGGGATTTGAAATTTTAAATGATGCTTGACAAGTTTCTGGTATATATGCTCTCCATGAATGGTAATTCTGTTATCATCAGAGTCTTCTATCCTTAGTTTCCTCACCACCTGCCGACAGTTTTAGATACAACCAAGAGGAGACAGAAGGAGTAATAGAAGAAGGATGCTCTTAGGTCTGTAAGAATCACACACATAAATATAATATTCAGGATGTGCATGGGCATGGCAAACACTTGAGGTGAAAGGTAAGAGCTCCTGCTGGGTTCCTCTAACTCACATGCCAAACGAAAGACATGAGCGAACATTCACTGTGAGAGAGCCCAGAACAGGACATCAGCCTCAGTTTTACCCCTACCATCTGCAGAACCTTGACAAAACACTTAGCCAGTGAGACCCACATTTGCCGTCCATAACCTGGACTAGTGCAGAACCTTTGAAACCTGGCCAGTAGGACACATGAAATCTCTTCCCTCCTAGACAGAAGGGGTTATGAGGCCCCAGTTTCCATAGGCTCCCCATTCTACATCTGGGTACTAAAGTGGGAACTGACGGGGGCGAGAAGCTCAAAATAGGGACAGGAAAGTTATGCAAATTGGGGGACCGAGGAAGCCAACATATGAGAATTGCTTAACCAGGTCCTACCAATGCATCCTCTCCTTTTCCTTGTGTATCAACCATCCCAGTTTGCCAGCCAAAGGCCCGCCTCCCCAAGCACACATGTCTGGTGTGTCACCCTCGCCACCACTCACACTGGTGAACATTACCACCAGGGTGACCCACTGAGGATGCTGAGGGAGTGTGGCTGGCTTTCAGTTGCATGGGATGGGAAAGAGTTGCTAAAGGGTCTGCTGGAAACCGGGGAGGCAGAAAATCTGCCCACCAGATGGAGGCGCCTCATCCCTCTTAATTAGGTCTTCTTTGTTTTCAGGTCGGAGAGTGTAAGTGACTCCTGGAAGGACATTTGCAACTTAGTGGAGGGAATGGTGAAGAAGTACACAAAGTACGGCTACTATTTTCCCCTGCCAGGCAGAGTACATCTGTTTAGATTCACTGGGCACAGGAGTCCCTTGGGTCAAAAGCAGAGAGCCCAGGGTGGTGTTCCAAAGCTGAAAAGAAAGACAGATCACTCTGGTTCCATGGGATCTCAGCCGATCTCTTGGCTGCTGCCTGGGAGTCAGGATACATTGTAGGGGACACAGTGTGTCCTTGAGGACCTCACAGATTAGGGAACAGGCAAACTGGTAACACAACACTAAATACCAGGTTAAATGGTGCTGAGGTCCGAAAGAGAAGGTCAAAGGACTTCCTTGCAATGTAAGGGAAAAAGCAGGTATCCTTGGGTGAGAGGAAGGCAGGGATGGCTTCCCAGAGGACGTGGAATTTTGAGCAAGGTCTTAAAGGGTGAGGAAAGACAGATTAACAGGAACTGTCAAGGAGACTTTTTGTGCAGTGACTGGTCTGTTTGGCTGGAAAGCAGGGCTAACCCAGGGAAGGCTGGTAGAAGAGGCTGGATATCACGGCATGGGGCCAAGTCCATGGGGCTTGTAATGCCAGGCCTAGTAGCTTGGAGTTTCTGGTATGAGAAATAGGGGGCTACAGATGATTCTTAGGCAAAGGTCCGACAAGATCAAATTTGTGCTCCAGGAGAAAAATTTGATAGTCATGGGCAAAATGAGGAAGAACATGAACCGGGAGAAGTGGGGAACCCAGCTAGGAACTTATGGTAGCAATTTGGCTAAAAGATAATGAGGGTCAGTAGACCAGAAAAGAGGGGGCAAAAGAGGGAAGGAAGGATCTGAATGGCTGCTGAGAGGTAGAAAAATTTCTTTGAGATGAGAGGGAGGCAGGGAAGACAGGCGAGGAGGGAAGTGTGGGAAGTTCCAAAGAATTTTACATTAGAAGAGAGGCCAGGGGAGAGGCCCTCATGCAGGAATGCACAGGTGTCTACCCTCTTGTGTATGCAGGGAGTGTGTGCACATGCCTCTTTGTATGTGCTTGTGTGTGTGTGTGTGTGTGTGTGTGTGTTTGGGGGGTTTGGGAGTAGAGGGGTAGAGCATGATACCATTTTGGCTCTCTCTTCCAACAAGACAGCATATCTTACAAGCCTCTCAATCCTTCACAAAAGTAATGAGAACCTCCTGGGTTTGGGAAATGGGGCCCAAACAGAAGAACTGGGGAGGGGAGCAGGGAAGTGTCATGCACCCCTTTCCTGACTTCTCACTGGTGTCATTGTTAGCTTCTCATGTGCACATGCTTTCTTGCAGCCCCAGATTGCGGATGTCATTCATCACATACTCCACGCAGGGCAACACCATCATGAAACTCACCTCAAACAGGTAAGTGCTACTTTAATCCCCTAAGGTAAGCCTGATGGGTAGTGCCACACACACAAAACAAAACAAAACAAAACAAAAAACTGGGACTTGAAGTGTTCCCTGAGGCATGACTGGGAGCCCAGTGGGTGCAGACTGGGCCATCCTAGGCAGCCCTCAGTGCCCACCCTAACCCCAGCCCCTTGCCTCCCACTAACCGCTGGCTACACTGGCACTGGCAGCCCCCTGTGCTCTCAACCACCCTTGCCCCCTTTAGGCCCTGCCTCCACTTGTCCTTTTCCCTCTCAGTACTCTGCCTTAATCTGGTTGAGTAAATGGTCACCAAGGCAGTATCCTCCATGCTTACCAAACAGGGGACTGACCAAGGTTTGTCAGTGTCAAAGACATGGGCAGAAGGGTCATGACAGGGTGACATGTGTCTTCCTGTCCAGGCAGGTTTGCAGATGGCAGAATGATACCAGGGTAGCTGGTGTGTTTCATAACAGTCAGCCCTCATTCCACCACTACTCCTTTTCCAATTTGTTTTCAGAAATGTAATAAAGAATAGTCTTAAAAGACTTCGGAATATAGTGCCTAAAGGAGCCAGAAACATGCAGGAAGGATTAAAAAAGGTACCGACT
Organism: Sus scrofa; assembly: GCF_054392235.1. Taxonomy (NCBI): domain Eukaryota; kingdom Metazoa; phylum Chordata; class Mammalia; order Artiodactyla; family Suidae; genus Sus; species Sus scrofa. Next base: position 110,601,701 of record NC_139396.1, on the reverse strand, counting down.
CTACAGCTCTGATAATTTATTTAGCTTATCAAGTTCTTATGGGCATTATTGGGTCATCTCACTGCCCTTCTCCAACTTTCCTTCATTTTGTTGCAGGCCAATGAGCAGATTTACAAAGTTCAGTCCAGCAGTAAGTTGTCTGCCGATGTCACTGTGCTCAGGTGGGACACAGCCCAGCCCGGGCCTCAGCGAGGGCTGCTGCAGACCCACCTCGGCCAATTCCTAGTGCTGATGCTTGGAGCAAATTCCTTGCCCTCACTGTGCTGCAGGTTCCTCCTCTGCACAGTGAGGAAGAAAACCACCCCCAGGACTGTGTCTGAGAACCACCTGGGGTCATGGCTTACACTCCTGGTTCTTTCTAGATCGCAAGTTCTTGATCTGTGATTGGGCTGCATGGAAAACAAAAGAGAAAATCGAGGGACCGCAAGCAGACAGGGTTCAGTTTAGGGACCAGAGACCTTGCTGTCCCCCTGGCTGCCCACGCTTTTGTCCCCCGCAGTTCTGGCTCTGCCTCCACCCCTTCAGCTTCTTCCCTCTGGTTGAGTCTCGTCCTGTGACTGTGCCTCTGATGGTGGAAAAGCCTGTGCTCTCCCAGAACCATCTACATCTAGAGTGTAGGGCTGCAGCTCCTGCAGGAAAGATGCGTGGGCTGGTGGGGACAGGTAGGGAGCAGGGCAGGGGCCACTGCACAGGCACCTTGACCTCGAGTTCTGAAGGCCAGGACCCATAGAGCCAGCAGAGGTGCGTGTCAGCAATGCCCAAGCCAGAGCCCAGCTGTCCCCTGATCCAGCGGGAAGCCTTGTACAGTCCATGTGGCTGCTCCTCCCTTGCTCCCCTAAAGGCTTGTCCTCATGCAGTGACGTGGCTGGAGCTTCCTTTCAGGGCAAAGGCTGTGCCTTCTGCTCGTGGTGAGGGTCACTAAGAAGATCTCTGAGCTGGTCTCAGACTCCTCATGTGTCAAGTGGGTGCTGGGTTAAGGCCTCCTCTCTCTGCAGGCGCTCTGGTTGGTGGGTGCTAGGGTCAGGGTAGCCTCTCCCCAGGAGGAGGATGTATGGTGGGCAGTGCTGCAGCCCTGCCATCTGAGACAGGTCACTCCAGGGCCTCTCCCTGCTTGTTCTGCAGACTTTGGCGCTTCTAGCCTGATTTTCACTCTCACTGCTGGACCATTGCAGCCGTCAGCAGTACAGGAGACTAAGCAGGAAGTGAGTCCCATCCATCATCACTAGCTTTGTGCTCCACATATTTGCGTGTTTTATACTCAATGCCTTCTTTCACGTAGGCTGACAAGGCTCGGAGAATGAAGGCCAAGGTTTACTGCATTGGTATGAAAGATTATAAGGCTTACCAGGTAATTCAGCACAGGTAATCAGGTGTGACTCTTGAGCCCAGTTAGGGAAAGCTTTCAAAGACAGCTTCCCTAGGGTCTCCCAGAGGATGGTCTCCTACCCACCTCAAGTGTCTTGTCAACAAGTAGATTCTTCAGATGAGTCATGAGTATTGTAAAGGAGTTCCCATCATGGCTCAGCAGTTAATGAACCTGACTAGTATCCATGAGGACGCAGGTTCGATCTCTGGCCTTGCTCAGTGGGTTAAGGATCTGGAGTTGCTGTGAGCCATGGTGTAGGTTGCAGATGCGGCTTGGATCCTGCATTGCTGTGGCTGTGGCATAGGCTGGTGGCTACAACTCCGATTTACCCCCTAGACTGGGAACCTCCACATGCTGCAGGTGTGGCCCTAAAAAGTCAAAAAACAAAAACAAAAAACCCAAGTGTTGTATAAACCTATACAATGGAGGCGGGGGTGGAGGAGCTTTCTACTCCCTAAGGGTGGGCTGCTGGCAGATCCAAAATGTAATTCTTGCAGTCTAACAGGGCAGAAGGCAAGAGCCTGTCTCCTAGAATGAGACCTGCTGTGTCCTCAACACGTGGCTGTTTTTCGAGTCATCTTCTCTCCTTTGTAGCTGAATAAATTTATAGAAGCAAAGACTCACTTCTTTAACATGGAGCAAATCGAAGACCAGAAACGATTAATTGCATCGGTGAGTGTGGGCTAAATGTGAGAAGGGATATGGGGTGGCATATCACCATGCACATGCCTGTCATTCTCCCTGACCCTGCCACCAATCCGTCTGTTCCAGATCGTGGGAAATTCCTGTGTGGAACTTATGGCTAAAGACACTTACTATGTCTGCGTAGGAAGTAAGTGTTGGGGTTATTGTTTTAGAGAGTATGGCGTTTGTGCTAACTGTGTGCGTGACATGAAAGTGCTTAAGTGTGCCTGTTCCTTTGAGTGTGCTGTGTGATGTGTGCTTTTGGTGTGAATGTGAAGTGTGTAGGGGGACTGTCACATGGAGGGGAAGCTTGAGGCAGGAACCGGGACCACAAATAAAGTAGAAGCTGTTTATTAGGCTGTTGTTATGAATAAGTCAGTGGACCAGGCATGGGTGCGAGGAAGCCAGCAGGGGTGAGCATGAGGCACACGGCCTCTTCAGCCTCTCAGGCCTCCTCAGGACTAGGCAGAGGCCTCTGCTGGCCTCCCCGCCTCTAGGCCTGTGCTCCAGCCCATCCTCTGCAGATGACCCGAGGGGCTGAGAAGGCCACTGCCCTAACCCAGCTGACCAGGAGTACTGAGGTCTCAGAAATGAACAGTTGAGCCCTCCAAGGTCCAGCCTCTGCTCTAGGCCCACCTTGGGGGCAGGGGATAGACTTCCTGCAAAACCTCCCTCAGCCCTACAGGGTCCAGCCCACCCAGCCTTTGAGACTTTATCCTCAGGACAGCTCAACCATGAAGGCTTTCCTGGTCAGCTGCCCCTCTGGCTTCCCACAGCCCTTGGTGTTCCTCTCATTAGTCACTTGTCTCCCAGTATGAACCCTGACTTCTGCTTGCCTTGTCCACAGCTTTATTTCTTCATCTTTATCATTCAGTTCACGGTTTTTCTTCCTACCTTTTACTATGGATAATTTCAAACCTATGGCAAACTGGAAATGATCATATAATGACACCCCTATCTCCACTACCTGGATTTGCATAGGCACAGGGCGTGCCCAGATATTGGTTCAGCCACAACTGCCTCCTCATAGGAGTCCCTGGGATTCGGTTATGAGGTCGCCTGTCATAAATGTGAGATGAGAAGTAAGAAAGCCCTCAGCTTCTCCTAACACTGACCTTGGATATTGTTCTTGCAGACGACTACAGTCTTGAGTTTTATACATATGGTCTAGAGCCAGAGAAAATTGGAGAATATTCCTGCAGATATAAGTTGGATGAAACCGAAGTCTTCTGTAAGTGCCCAGCTTGGTGCATCCAAGTGATATACTGCCCACACCCATTACATTCCTCTATCCAGCCGAGCTGTCAAAGCCCTTGCTGACCATTGAGTGTGGACACTGAGGATAGAAGCAGCCAGAACAATGGAAGGGGGGACCTGGCAAGGAAGCATGGCCACCTCTCCCTTTATCTCAGGCCAGGAAGTAATCAATCCCCCAGCACAGCAAGAGCACCCTGGAGCAGGGCTGACCCCTGCAGAGGCTGGATCTGCCTTCACTGACACCCCCACCCCCCCCAGCCTTTCTCAGCTCTCACTTCCCTTGAGAGACAAGGACATGGACTCAGAGTCTGAAGGGGGAGGTGGAGGCAGCCCCAGGGCTCTCAGTCCCTACCACGTGGTCTCCTAGGACTGAGCAAGGATGCCAAGTGCCAGGCCTGGGCCCTGGAATCCTGGCTCAGGCTCACACTCCATGTGTGGTCTTGACCTAATGAGTGCTGTGTTGTCAGCCTCTATTATCTGTACTGGAAAGTATAGTGGGTGCACTAACTAAGCCCCGTCACATGTGTAAAGCTCTTATTTGGAAAACCTCAGGCACTAGGTGACTGTCCACGATGGGTGAGAGGCCTGAGGAAGCACACGGTTGGGGCAGCAGCTGTGCCCTCAGGGCTGAGGTGGGGCTGATCTCCCCCACAGAGGGCCTGGGGGACAGTTGGACTTTCTCTTCCTCCTCAGCTCTCCCTGGTAGCCCCTGATACAGGGATTTGATATGATTATGTATGTTCAAGGACATCTAGTTCCAGGTAAACCCAGAACGAGTCCCCTCCCCCAGGACACTTCTGGGCTGTCTGTCCTTCTTCCATGGGTGCCCAGGATGGGCAGGGCTCTTCCATGGCCTCACTCCCACGGCACACAGTGTGTAGATGGCCCCAGGGAGTTAGATTAGCCTTGGTCTGTACTTTCTCAGGAGTGGTCGGGAACTGAGTAACTCATTTAGATAGAGCGCTCATGTTTATTAAGCACCTGCTGCCTCAGGTAGTATGCTAAGTGCCTTAGATGCACTAAACCAGTGAGTTCTCCAAAGACCTGTTGTTATTCCTTTCTATGGAGAGGTTGCAGCAAAAGCTGGAGTAGACACGTGTATTCTGATTGTCCAGTCTGGACAATGAGCCTTGCTGATGGCAGTACTTTAGAAAGGCTGGATACAACCTAGCCCCCCCAAATTATATTAAGTTAAATTCCCTGGGGTGTATAACTCAAAACATTCCCACTCCAGACTCATAATGTTTCTTTCAGAGGTGGATCAGCACAAAGTCTAATATGTGAGAGCCCAACCCACAGTCCTGGGCTACTCTGCTGACCGCCATTCAGCACCTGGCCAGAGTGATGGACTAGAGGCTGGCCAGAAGTGATGGATTAGGACTGGTTATTGCCAAGAGTAATGCCTCACTAATGAGTATTGCTTTGGTTATTTTAATTACATTTTCATCTAACTCTAACATCTCAGAAAACATTTTAATATATGTAGAAAATTATAACAAAGGAAAAAATTGAAATCAATATTTGTGTATGTTTTATGTTGTTTATCTTTGGTGTATTCCATTTTTACGTTAAGAAATCTCTAAAATATGACAAGAGAAGTATTGCTTTAATCAGCTAATATTAGTTTGAAAACTCCTCTGTAGCCAAACATGCTTTTCTGTCCACTCAGTAGCAAGACCCCTGCCATCACCTCACTCTCCGTGCTCTATGAACACAGTGGAAAGTACACCACTTTTCCTGGATATTTTTCTTACACTAAAGGCAACCATCATACCCCACAGACACAAATCCTTCCCTCTAAGCATACTTGGTGATTAGTTACATGATCAGCACCATTAAAGAGGGAAACAGTTCAGAAGTTCATAGCTACTCTGACAATTGAGTTATGGCAAAAAGCGAATCACCTGGAAGTGAACCATCTGTGGGGACCAGGCCTGACCTGTGGCCACAGTCAAGGGTGTGAGAAGACTTGAGGCTCTTCCATCAGGAGAGAAAAGTCTCCACAGCTACTAGTTACAGACTGTCTGAGCCTCCTGAGTGCCACCTCCCAGCTCCACAAAATGACAGAGCAAACACAAACAGGAAGACCTGTTCCCTCAGGCTTCCTGGGTCAATAAAAGCACCAGCACCCACCCAGCTCTGCTCACAGACCAGCTCCTCATCCTCACTCCTCTGTGCTCTCATCCCACAGCCAGTCCACCTGCTGCCTCGGTGTCCAAACCCACCCAGACCTGGCCAGCCCTCCCCAGACTCACTGTGCCTGGAATAGAGCCCAACCCCCTCCCAGGGCCCCGAGGCCCCGCCCCCTCTCCTCACTCACCTCTTTCCCCTCAACCAGCCCAGCTGCTTATGCCTCAGGCCTCAGCACAGGCGCCCACAGCCCAGACCCTCTTCCCTGGCTTTCCCTTCATCTGGTGTCGCCTCCAGGACCATCGCTTCAGAGAGAACTCATCTTAAAAGGAAATTTCCAATAATAAACACAAGTCGCAAAAATTACATGGAGCACCTGAAGCAGCCTTGACCTACTTTGAGGAATTATCAACCCGGCCAATCTGGAATGGCTGATACCTCACCACTGATCATTATGAAGCAGATCCCAGACATCACCTCGTGTCCTCTATAATTATCTCACTTTCCCTTAAAGAGAAATTATGTCTCTGAAAGATAGGACAGGTCACTTGCTCCTAAGCAGCTGTCCCTTCCCCTCCCTTCTCCATCCCTTCTCCTGTTTATTGATGTCCCAGTATTTTTCTCTCTGGCATTTATTCTGTTCATTGCTTGTTACTTTATTGTCTGTCTCTCTCTCCAGTTGCTCAAATGCCAGGCCCTGGAGAGCAGGGCCTCTGGCTGCCTTGTTCCCACTAAACACCAGAGCCCCGCACAGAGCCTGGTGCGCAGTAGGTGTCAGAAGGCAGAGCAGAGAAGCTGCTTCTGCCAAAGTGTGAGCTCTGCTAGCCGAGGGCAGGCAGGAGGGAGGGATGGATGGATGGATGGACAAGTCCATTGACATTCTTCTCATGTGATTGTCTTTTAGCTAAACCACCCATCAGCGTGACTGAAGAAGTAATAATTTGCCCAGGACATATTTTTGATAAGGATGGACAGTAAGTGTTTAGGTCTGGGGGCCATTTGGGCAGGTTTTTTAATCACCACGAGGAGTGCAGATGTGGGATGCCCCCTTTACAAAGGGGCAGCACAGATCTGTCTCCAAGAGGGCTCAGGGCATCCTCCACACCTGCCCTGGTTGACAGTCCCCTGAGATGCTCAGGGATCTGCTGTGGCCCAGGCTGTGCTGAGGAGGGCAGGATGGAGGAGACGATGTGCCCCAGGGATGGTACTTTTGTTCCAGGAAGCTTTTCCAAGTGAAGCCAACTTACTCTGTACATACAGAGAAGTTAGGATGGTGACCTCATACATCCATCCCTGGTCACTTCGCTCATGGCCTTACTGCCTGCCTTCATGGCAGATGTTGACCTTGTGGTGCTTAGGAATGTGCTCTCCTTACCCGTGCTTCCTGCAGTTCCATAGCCCCAAATGCATAACGTTCAAAGCCATTACAGTGAGGGGAGCTGGGGCTATGGAATGAGCCAAAATCTAGAATTGTGTTTATCCCGGGTCATGGATCACCATCTGCCCTTTCTGTGCTTTAGGGTGGTCGTCGTTGATTACACCCTGGACCAGGGCGAGACATACAACCAGGATTTGTTTAAGGTCATGGGAAAGGACTGTGTGAGTGACAGGGCGGGGGGGGGGGTGCAACTTCCCTCCAGGGCTATCCAGAAACCCTGCTAATAGGAGAGATACCCTGGAAATCAATTGAGGGGAACAATTACTCAGGGAAGGCCAGCAAGTAGCCTGTGCAGACAGGCACTTCAGGCCACACTTCTCAGCCGGCTCAGTGCCTTTAACCCATTGTGGAGGAGCTGTCCTCCCAGCGTGGGTTTGTGAAATTCTGTAAGAATTTCTATAAGAAACCCGCAGGGCATCTGTCCAGGCCTTGCAGAAACTAAATTCTCTGTGAACCAAACATCATTGAAGGCACTTGACAGGGACCAATTAGAGCTCTAAGCAGACTCCAGAAATGAAGCTGTGACTGCCCAACCTGGACCCACCTTGCCACCTTCCCTGGTAGGGCCTTGTAGTGGGGAGCTCCGGGCTCCTTCCTAGATTCTAGCCAGGGTGAGTGGGAGAGGCTGTGATGCTTTGTACTAGGTGACAGAGTCCAAGACCTCTGGGACATTGGACCCTCCAATCAGGGTGCCAGACACAAGGACTGGAGGCAGGGGCAGCTGTGGCCTTTCTCAGTCAGGGTGTGTCTCCACTGAATTGGTGCAGCAGCTGGCAAGGCTCTGACTCCTCCCCTGACCTCACAGTCCTGCCCACCCCACCCCCAGCTGACATGCTGCAGATGTCACCAGCCTCCCTCCTGCCTCGCCCCCTTTCTGGGGCTACTCAGCAACCCCTCCCTGCTCACTGGATCTGACCTCTGCAGGAGGACTCACCCCTCTGTGGGTGGGAAGCTGTCAGGGCCGTGATGCCAGGCTCAGCTCAGGGTGAGGCATCTGGGAACAAAGTGCTAATCCCAGCTCCTGCTTTTCAGCTCCATGTCATCCAGGCACCTTAGTCTGGGGCAGCACAACATGGGCCACAGAGAGCACAAGGCTGGGCTGAGGTTTCCTGGGAGGAGGGACATCTGTGCCTGGTGGCCACAACCCTGGAGTCCAGTGCCAGCTGGTGAGGGTTCCCGCAGTGGGATGATCCTCCATGTGTCTGTCTCCACCCGTCCCTGCACATCCACCCGAGGAGCCCAGAAGGAACCTCTGCATTTCCCAGCGGGAGCCCCAGCGCCTGACAGCCACCTGTCCACAGGCACATTGACAAGAGAACATGGGGGCTGCCTGGGGCTCAGGGCCCAGCACGGGGTCGCCCTCAGCCTGACTGTGCCTCTCCTTCTGGCTGCCCTTTTCCTGGGCACAGGCTCGCTCTGCCCTCTTCCCGCCCTGCTTCTCTCAAGCAGAGCACTTGACATGAGGAAGTGCTGGGCATCACTGGGGTCCATGGGCACAGCACCTGTGCCCTTGGTCAGGAACATCAGCAAGAGAGCAGATCCCATTCCTTAAGCCCCACGTGGACCTGGCCCGTGCTAGGACTTTCTGTAGACTCCCTCTGATGCTCTCCAGTGCCCGCTCAATTCCTCACTACACATGGCGGCTCAGAGAGATGGAGGAGTTTTTGCCCAAGGCTGCAGAGCCAGGAAGGAGGGGAGAGGGGCTACGGGGAAGAGATCAGGGTGTCCTGCCTCTGCTCTTGCACCCCCACCTCTCAGTGGGCCCCACATCCCCTCCCCTATCATCTGTGTATCATAGCCACGAGTGGTCCCCATAGGACCCATGTGCTGTCAGTACGAGGGCTAAGTTGTGACTCCATGGGGATTGGACTTCATGACAAGGGCTGGGGAGAGCCTCTAAGCAGGGGTGGCAGTGGGGTCTGTGTCCCAGGGCTCCTCAGTGGCTCTCTGGGGGCTGACCCTGATCTCCTAGCCACACTGGGGTCCCCCAATATGCAGCACCCTGACAGGCAGTGGAACGGTGAGGTCTGGTGTGGGAAGTGGCTCTTGGTGCACAGGAAGAGGCCACCCAGGCCAGGATTTGCCATGTGTGCTTTTTGCAGTATGAGCCTACAGAGCCCACGACTGTCCCCACAACAACCACAACAACCACAGTGCCCACCACAACCACAACAACCACCACAACAACCGTGCCTACCACGACCAAAATGACCACCACAACAACCATGCCTACCACAACGACAGTGCCTACCACCACAACCACCACAACAACAGTGCCTACCACCACCACCACCACGACAGTGCCTACCACCACCACCACAACGACAGTGCCTACCACCACCAGGACCACCACAATGACAGTGCCGACCACCACTACGACCACCACAACGACAGTGCCGACCACCACCACCACCACCACCACGACAGTGCCAACCACCACCACAACCACCACCACAACAGTACCAACCACCACCACCACAACGACAGTGCCGACCACCACCACGACCACCACAACGACAGTGCCGACCACCACCACCACCACCACAACAACAGTGCCGACCACCACCACCACCACCACAACGACAGTGCCGACCACCACCACGACCACCACAACGACAGTGCCGACCACCACCACCACCACCACAACGACAGTGCCGACCACCACCACCACCACCACCACGACAGTGCCTACCACCACCAAAATGACCACAACCACAACAACCACAATGGCCACAACTACCACAACAACTACAACCACAACCACCACAACCACCACGACGACAACCACCACCACCACGACAGTTCCGACCACCACTACGACCACCACAACGACAGTGCCGACCACCACCACCACCACCACAACGACAGTGCCGACCACCACCACCACTACCACCACGACAGTGCCGACCACCACCAAAATGACCACAACCACAACAACCACAATGGCCACAACTACCACAACAACTACAACCACAACCACCACAACGACCACAACCACCACGACGACAACCACCACAACGACCACAGTGCCTACCACCACTACCACAACCACAACAACGACAACGACTACAGTGCCTACCACAGACACAACGATGACCACGGTGACTACTGAGGTCATAGAGGAGGAGACCACGGTGCCTGAGGTTGTCCGCCAGAGCCCGGCCCCCAGCAATCCTCTCTTGTACCCCACACTCATCCCATCCCTGGTTGTGATCCCACTGCTGATTGTCTGCATCTGCTGCTACAAGAGGGTGAGTGACCCCTTCCCGCCCAGGCTGTTTCCAGTCCCTGATGCCCCCAAAGGACCAGGCATGTCTGCCCCGTAACCTTGCCTGTGGGCAGGTTCCCATCAGCTCCCGGGTCCTCGCACAAGCAAACAAGCACAGATCTGTCCTCCCATCCTGGGCACAGACACAGCCTGGGCTTCTAGGGGGCCTCCTGCCTCATGCTCTCCCAGGGAGGTGGCCTAAGGGCTGTCCCTGTTCCCGGGGAAAAGGGAATCCAGATCCCGGGAGACCAGGGCTGCCTCACACAGTGAGGCTTCTGAAGGACTCAGGTGGACAAAGGCTGCAGGAGGCCTCTGCTGTTGGGGGAAGAAGAGGGTCTTCAGGGGGCACCGTGGCCCCAAGGGAGCTGGCTAGAAGGATGCTAACCTTGGGGGCAGCCTTTGAAAACAGCACGGATCCCTGTACAACTAGGTGCTCTCATCATGCCTTCCTCAGTCATGGCTAAGTCACCAGCATGTGCAGGGCTCCATGCTGGACACACAGGGGCAGAATGAAGCCACCCTTGCCCACAGGAGCTCACAGTGGGGTCTGGGCTGGTATTGGCACCTGGGAGGCATTGAGGGCACATGTCACCTTTAGAGGGTGTGGCAGTGCCCTGCTAATCATAAAGGACAGAGACGGGCCCCTGGGAGGGAGGGAAGGCAGAGGCGCTGGCTGGCTGGCTTGCAAGGACACCTGTCAGAGGACTGGGTGAAGAAGAGGAAAAGCGGGGCTGAGAAGGGATGAAGCAACCAGCGCAGAAGCCAGCAGGTGGGATTCCTGCAAAGGGGGAGAAGTGAGGAGAGAAAGCCTGGAGAAGGGGGAAGAGGGCTGTCATCCCTGAGGACTGGCGGGGTGGCCGGGAGGGCTGCAGGGCAATGGGAGGAAAGGGGCCAGGAGCAGGGGTTGGGGGGTGTTCTTTTGTCTTCACGTGATGTCAGGGCTGCTGCCGGAAACTCCCAGGTGAGGCCTCTACCAGGGCCCAGGGCCCTTAGTCCACCTGTCTCCCCATCAAGCCTACAGGGAGGTCCTGATTCCCCTTTGATAACTGAGGAGGCTGAGCCTCGGGGAGGTGGAGTCTGTTGCCCACAGACCATCAGGACGTGGGTTCCCAAAGCCCATGTTCCATCCCCCTCCTGCTGCCGAGCAAGTCCCCTTGTCTGCATGGCTGAGCCCGAGCCCCCCTGCCCCTTCCAGCCTGTGTTTGCGTCTCTTTGACATTCTAGGTTGTCCAAGAGCCACCACCAGCCCAGAAACCAGAAAGGGTAAGTTCTCTGTTTCGTCCTGCTGTTCTCAGCATGTGTGATGCCCACAGTGACCTGCACAGAGAGGGTCCCTGCCGCCTTTGGGGAGGTGTCCTCTCCCTGCCCCTGCAGCTCCCACCTACTTGGGCAGAAAGAAGTGACAGAGGGGCAGGGAAGGGCCCCAGGGAGGACATGGGATTCAAATGTCACGTAGGCAAAGCCATTCTCGAACTCCCAGCATAGCCTGATCCAAGGCCATCATCAGTGAATCAGCAACATGGGGTAGCCTGTCTCAGAAACAGCTATGATCTCTCTTGAAATGACTGGGCTTTCTGCCAGTTCCCAAGGGACTGCCTGTAGGATGGTCCTTCCCCAGGACTCGGGTGAGCTTTTAGAAAAGGATCCTCAGGTGTCATGGACCAAGTCCCCATCCCCGGACTCTGGTGTATGTTTTGCTCCCTTTCCTTGGTCCTCATCCCCGTCTCATGTCAGGGCACAGGTCTCGGCAGGGTTGGCCTTTAGGGACAGCGGGGCTGAGGAGGGTGGAGGGAGTCTTCCCTGGCATTGAGCCGGGAGGGAGGTGCAGCCCAGGTGAGCACAGGGACCAAGGGTCAGGTGAGCAGCTGTGGCCCACCCGGGGTGGCACCCCACACCAGAGGCCATAAGAGACAGTTATGGCAGGGGTGCGGTGTCCCAAGGAAGGGGAACCTGGGCCTGAGAGCTTGGGAAAGAGCGTCACTGCCTGGGCTGGTTTCTACTCTGGGTGCTATGTGGCTTCAGGGAGGCTGGGTCTACCAGAGTTGGGTGAACACAGCCCTGTAGGTGCTAATGCCCACACCCCTGACGGCCCCCATCACATGGCACAGCCTGGAGCCCAGCCTCCCCAGCAAGGGCGGGCTGCAGGAAGCAAGGAGACAGGATAGGGGTTATAGGCCTTTGGAGGGGAGTCCTCTTTGTAAACCAAAAGTTGTTGGTGTGTTTTTCACATGGAGGCCACTCTCTTACTGTGCCGGGTGCTGCTCATTGGTCCCCGATTCTCCACCAGACATTCTGAGTGGCCAGTACTTGGCAGGTGCAGGAGCAACAGATGTCATGTGTCTGCACCCAGGAGCTGCCAGACAAGGAAGCAGACAATTCTTTTTTTCTTTCTTGAAGCCGTGCCCTGTACACAAATGTACCACAGTGATTGTCCCCTACTGTGAGTGCGAGGAAGACAGTATAAGACGGATGGAGGTGAGAAGGGCCCTTAGGAAGCAAGTGATGATCCCTCCCCCTCTTCAAGCTCCTGCTGTCCCTATGCTCACATCAGGTTTCTCCCTAAGGACCTTTCCTTGGCACCTGCATATCCCCTCTGGCCCATGAACGTTTTGTAGGTGTATCCTTTGACTTCTTCTGTTAAACTGGAAATCCTTATTAGCTCCAGAACCCCAAACACTCTGTGACCCTCAGGGAACATGGGTGCCTGGCCCCCCTCAGCCCTGGAGGCTGCAGAGCTGTCTCAGGGAATCAGTGGGGACAGAGCCCTGGGGAGCATGGGAGATGGAGGGGACACTGTCCCCTTGGAGGCAGCATCTATGCCTGTAACTTCCTCACAACCACATGTGCTTTTCAGGGAAAACTGAACACCTTGTGCGCCTTGGTTCAGTGCTGCAGCCAGATGCCACTGATGTGGTATCAGCCCAGGGACATGGTAAGCAGGGCACAGGGGTGTTTCCCATGGGCTAGGGCCTTTGTTTTGCCCTTGACAGTTGTTCCCTGGGACTGTGGGTCAGAGAACCTTCCAAGGCATCTGTCAAGAGGAACCCAAGGAGGTGCAAGGTGAGGAGCCTTCAGATGAGTCTCAACATGGCACACATGCATTTCCCCTGCATGACATCTCAGGAATGTTGGGAACTTTCTCAACTCAAGCATTGCGCAGCACTTCCAATCTTAAGTAAAAAAGAGCTGGAGAGGAAGTCAGGACAGGAAATCTTATAGGCCTCCCAGTCCATCGTTCCTCCCCCACTGCCCACTGGACCCTGTGAGTCTGCCAGGTGCACCCTATCCAGGAGGTCATCCTGGGCTGTCCTTCAGGTGCATGTAGAAGTGGTAGAGGACATGGTGACACCCCCTCCCCAATGTTGTCTGGCCAACAATATCAGGTAGGTAAAATGCCCTCCTTGTGTTGCCTGTGACTACTGGTGAGAAGCCAAATTGTTCCAGTTGTCATCTTTGTAATTTAATAATAATGACAGTTTACTTTATTGAGTCCTTTCTGTGAGCCAGTTGCTAACCTAAACTCTTTACAAATTTTCCCTGCCTTGGTCCTCCCAGTAACTGTACATATAGATACTACATTATTCCAGCATTACCAAGAGCAGAGCTGACCCACAATGAGGCTAAATGACTTGTCTCAAGTCACAAAGGCTGGGAAAGGCAGAGTTGGACTTGAATCTGAGCCCCTGTCCTGCTTTTGGTTCAGCAATTATGATCTCATGATGGTTACACCCATACCACCATATGGCTGCTGTACTCTGGTCCAGAGGCCCATAGAGAATGGGGGGCCTGGTTTCCTTCCTGGGCTTCATATTCCCGGGTGTCCCCATACTCAGATCCTTTGCACAGACTAAGCCAAGGGCCTGGGAACCATTGCCAGGACCTATAGTGAGGGCTGCATTGACCACATTCACTAAATCCGCCAAACACTGGCTCTAATAGACTGGGCAGGTGTGCAATTAGAAATTCTGGAAAGGCCAGAAAGCCCCTGGACACTGCTGATGACACATCTGGGGCATGCTCACAGTCAACAGAGACCTTATCTGGTGATAGAGGTGTCCGGTCTCCTGTGACAGCTGGGCTCCCAGCTCTGGGTCTGAATCAAGCTCTCAATCCCAGCCTTGCTTGCATGGAAGCCTGACTCCCCAAATGATTCTCCCAGAGTCTCTCCCTTGAACCACAGCCCCATTAATGTAATGAGAGCCCCACACCAGCATTAGCTCGGAACAGTGGAGGCATCTACCCAGAGCTGACCACCAGGGGTGGGGGTGGGGGAGTTTGAGGGTATGTGCAATACAGAAGGTTCAAGTGAAAGGAGTCAAGGGGCTGAAGGATGGAAAATGCCAGGCATGGCCTTCCTGCCCAGCGAGGTGAGGGCAGGGGTGCCGAGTATGTCTCTGAAATAGTCATGGTCCCAGAAATAGTCTTTGAATTTTAGGTCAGGTGGTAATAGAGATATGGATTATGGGCACTTACAGTCACCCAGGGCTCTGCCAGGCCCAAGAAATGCCAGCTTTCCAGCCCACCCAGCAGTCTGTGAGCCAGTTTTACCACCTACTTCATGGACAGCAAAACTGAGGCCTGAGAGGTCAGGGAAGTTGCCGAGGCCACCCAGAGAGCAAGTGGCATCAGCCAGAGCTCCTGAAATCAACGCTGCTCATCCTGAGATGGGCAGGACCATAACTATGCCCCGGGGACACGGGTCTGCTTCCCACTCTTCTGCCCCCCATCCCTTTTGACCTTGTCCTTCCCAACCTTGTCCTAGAGAGCCGAGAGCTGTAGGATGTCCATGGGTACCCAATATTCCAGTAGGTGCAGAATCCTGGCTCCCCTTTGGAAGCCTTCAGTGCTCTGGTCCCAGGCCTTACAGTGAATCCTGGACAAAGAGACAGGGTGTCAGCGGAGACCTACAGTCTCAGCCTCTAACCCCAGGCCCAAGTGTGCAGAGGAGACACCCAGCCCGGCTACTTGGGGATATTTCCAAGCACGTTCTCCTGTCCTTCCACACACTATGGCCATCAGCCATGTTTGCTGTTACCTTCTGTGAAATGACCATGTCTCTCTGTCCCACTGCCTTCTAATCTTCAGAGGAAACTTTCTAATAATTGTCTCTTCCAGAGCATCTCTCCTTGCACAAGACAGTTGAGTTTCTTAGTCTTGAACCAAACCCTGACCCCCCATCCAGGGTCCTGATTCTCTTCCTTCCCTGCTTCTCCCAGGGCAGCTCCTGCAGTTCACAGAAACCAGTTCTCGTAGATCCATCAGGAAAATCTGGTAGAAATGGGAGACTTGCCTCTCTCACTGAATGTGGGGCTGCCAGTGACATACCTGTCTCCAGAGAATATGACCTGTGTGCCACCGGCTCACAGGGCCCTTTACACAAGCATCTCATTTCATTCTCACCACAACAGTGGCCGTTTATACAGAGTAGGGATCATCAGACTAAGTGCTTTACACAAACTCACTCTTTTCATCCTCCCAGCACTCTACCAGGGAGGCAGCTGCCCCCCTGCATGGTCGAGTCACCTGTCTGGTGGCACAGCCATGTGTATTAATAATGTTCTTAAATATTCCAATCCTTATCTTTCTTATCTCAAAAACATGGACAAAAATAATAAAACTAAAGTCCAAATAATGCACTTAGGAAGAATTCTGGGTAGTTTTGGTGAGGCTAAGGGAATGCCCAAGTGAGAAAGAACAGCCCAAAGTCCAGAGGTCCTGGAGTCCCATAGACAGATCCAGTCAGGCCTGCCTACTGATTATTCTATCCGGTGGCAGTTGCCACTCCAACTTCAGTATAAACAGGGATGGTTCTGGCTCCTGTTCCATCTGAGACAGACATCAGGACAACAGCAGCATGTCTAAGAACCTCTTATGCTCACTGACGCCCATCTTCTCTCAGTGCTTGGCTGGGAGGACCCTGGATATATGGACCCACTTTGGCCTCCCACCGTGGACAGGAGCTTGTCTGCTGGGTCCCCACCTTGTCAGACCCTCCCTGGTCACAGTTGGAAAGGGAACCTCTTCAGCCCCAACCCAGGAGTGTCGCCAGTCACCACAGGATTCTGTTTCAACTTGTGGCACTTCAACCTGTGCTCCTGTAGGGCTTTCCCCGGAGAAGTAAATAAGATGCAGTGTGTGAAAGCAGCTAGTGTGAAAAATGAACGTGGAGCTCTTGGGAATGAAGGAAGAGAAACTTAAAGGGGAAGGGAAGAAGACAAATATGGTCTGACTTGGACCATGCCTGGAAGGAGGTGGTGGCCAGGAGACAGACCCCTGGCACTGCAGTTGGTGGAAGCCATGGAGAGAGGCCAGTGGTCAGTAGTTGGCAAGTCCCAGGACCCTCGGGCCCCATAGCCTGCACGT
Organism: Sus scrofa; assembly: GCF_054392235.1. Classification (NCBI taxonomy): domain Eukaryota; kingdom Metazoa; phylum Chordata; class Mammalia; order Artiodactyla; family Suidae; genus Sus; species Sus scrofa. Next base: position 110,585,195 of record NC_139396.1, on the reverse strand, counting down.
CCTCCTCACACAGTGCCTAGCAGAGGTGGACCCTCTCAGCATCATCAGAGACCCTACTGCCGAGTGGGAAGAAGCTGAGCAGGACAAGGGCCCACCCTTTCCTGGCTCATGTCATACCACCCATGCCAGAAAGGGAGGCGTAGCAATTTTTACCCTGAAGGTGATACAGTTCCAGGGAGGATGCCTGTAAAGTAAGGATGGGCTGATGGGTTTCAGCCTCCTGGCGTACTTCAGAAGCCTTCTCACCTAGGCCCAGTTTGGGCTAAAGACATCATGCAAAGGATTTATTCTGGTGGGGGGGCGGGACAGGAATTGATTTGCATGGCAGTTCAGTCTTTTGTTGGACTGGAATATGTGACCTCAGCAATCAGTGTGACACGCTTCCCAGCAGTCTCCCTTTAGGCTGGCCAGACCAGAGGACAGGAGCTCAACTTCCCCGACCCCCAGTTGTCACAACACCCCAGGGACAGAGAAGTAATGAAAGAGTCACAGAGCTCAATCTCCTTACTAGAAAAAAATGCGATTGCAGGGCTCATAATAAATGCTGAGCAGGAACAGTCATTTTGTTCAAAATGAGGTTAAGAGGATTCATGGAGGAGGTACGGCTTGGAATAAGTCTTAAAATGTAAGTAGAGGTCACTAGGAAAACAAGGTAAGGAAGGACACCCCCAAAAGAGGTAACAGCCTATATAAAAACTTAAAATGGGAAACTTAGTTGTTCAAAGGTAGATTTTTATCTGATTACCTGCATCCCAAGCAGCCCAGATGCTATCAGCTCATCAGTGTGCCCAGGCCACCCTCCTTGTCACATCCAGGGCACTCAGCTGGGGACAGGGGAGAGATGAAAGCAAAGCCAGGGACAGTTGGAGCTTCAGACAGATTACACTGCCCAAAAGGGTCCGCAGTGATCTCTACCCAAACCAAGGGATCCATGTGCCTCCACAGCCCATCACCCATCTAAGGCATCCCCTCCTGTTCTTGTTCTGTGGGCCTGGAGTCCAGCCTGAGGGTTGTAAGGACTCATCCCTTCAGCACACACTCAACAAGAGAGCCTGAGCAGTGCTGGTGCTACAGTGACTGTCAGCCCTTGTTCTTGCTCCCCAGACTCAGTCCAGAGGGGAGCAGACAAGTTCAACACCAGAGCAGATAGAGTCAGGGTCAGAACAGTTGGGTTCCCTGGGGAAGGGAAGTCAGATGTCTGGTGCTTGAACAGAGTCTATAAATAGGAACACAGGCTAGAGGCCAGCACCCAGGGAGAGGAAGGGCATCAAGAAAGCCCACCCTGGGGATCCAAAATGGTAATGGGCCTGATCCCCAGAGCCTAGGAAACACAGCCTTCTCCTCCTAATTTCAGGGCCTTCTCACTAATCTCTCTTTTCTCCTACTTACAGAGAAGGTGCGTCAGCTTCTCCTTAATGAATCCCACCTGCGCCCAAATGCTCTGCGGCCCAAAGATCTGCCTTCCACCCAGCCAGGAGTGCTTCCCTCTCAATAGCTGCTGCTCACATTTTCAACACCCCCCACCCATATGCTCTCAACCACCCTCCAGGGTGCTGCCATTGATCTCTTCCCCTTCCCAGGAGCTCTGCAGGACTACTCTGTCCCTCCCACCCCCATAACCCAGCATCTAAAGCACCAAAAACCCAAGATTGTTATGATCCCTCTGTGTACAGATTTGAACATATATATTGAGTCTTGGTTTATACTCAGAGGGAGCTGGAATTTGTTGCTCATAAGCAAGAGAGTTCACTTGGCAAGCACTACTCCACTGAATGTGACATTGCTAGGCCAGTGCTGCCAGAACAAAGCACCCTGGTGTCCTCTGGAAGTAGACATGATGAGTCCCATTCCCCACAGATGGGTCTTCATCTGTCACCAATGCCTGGGATGCCCGGGGTCTTAGTCAAATTCTGATTTTTGAAAATTGCCCATAACTTTGAAGTATGAATACAATCCTGCCTCCCAACTCACTAGTTGTTAAATAAACTCTTTATGCTTCAAATTCTTCATTGAAAAGGCAGGGATAATGGTACCACCTCTACGAGCTGCCATGAAGGTAATGGTCACTGCTTCAATGTGCTCAGCACAGGGCCCGGTCCCTGGTAAAGGCTCAGGTGCCCCATAGTTAATGCCCTCCCTTCGTGCCCTGGAGAGGAGAAGATGATACACTCAGAGACATAAGACATGTCTTATGAAGTCAGGGGAGTCAGAGAGGAGAACATGACCGGACCTTTCAGCTGTGGACACTAGGATAAGGGGTTGACAGACATGAGCATCCTCTGTAAGGAGGTTGCTGACTACACGTGGGTTCACATTCAAGGCCCATCACTCCTATAGCCTCCTAAATATGCCATCATAAATGTCCTAGCATCTACCACTTCCTTCATAGAGTTCCTCTCCCATGCCCTTAATATTTCTCACAATATAAAGGAAACCCATAGTTCCCATATTCCCAAGCTTTAAATGTGCTCCTCTATTGATAGAGTCAAACTTCCCAATCTTTCAGATTCCTTTCCATCTAGACTTTGAAGACCCAGTCAAGTTTTCCTTTGACACTAATGTTTGTGAGGACTATCAACAATCAAGGCTCCATTGTGAAAATGTCAGAACACATTGTGAAAATGTCAGCATGAGGCTGAAGCATCAACCTGGACCACAGAGTTGAGAAGGTAGGAGGAGATTTCTAACTCAAGTGTACACATACCAAGAGAACAAATCAGGAATCATGGAGGTCAGGTAAATAAGACATAACAAAAGGAAATGAATAAATCTCTGATAACTGACCCTAAATAAATAGATATTCATGAACTGAGAGTCCCACAATTAACCTCACACTCAGTGGTGAAAAGATGAAAGCATTTCCTCTAAGATCAGAAACGACAAGGATGCCTACTCTAACCACTTTTATTCAACATATTATTGGAAGTCCTACCCACAGCAGTCATAGAAAAAAACAGAATTTTAAAAAATCCAAATTGGAAAGGAAAAAGTAAAATTGTCACAGTTTGTAGATGACAGGATACTATACATAGAAATCCTAAAAATGCCACCAAAACGCTACCAACACTCATCATCAATGAATTCAGTAAAGTTGCAGAATACAAAATTAAGATACAGAAATCTGTTGTATTTCTACATACTAACAATGAACCATTGCATTTACACACACTGACAATGAACCATAAGATGGAGAAATTAAGGGAACAATCTCATTTACAACTGTGTCAAAAAGAATAAAATACCTAGGAATAAACCTGCCTAACGAGGTAAAAAACCTGTACTCAAAAAATTGACAGTGATGAAAGAAACTGAATTCAACACAAACAGATGGAAAGATATAATGTGTTCATGGACTGGAAGAATTACTGCTGTGAAAAATGACTATACTGCTCAAGGCAATCTACAGATTCAGTGCAATCCTTACCAAATACCAATGGCATTTTTTAAAGAATTTAAAATTTGTATGGAAACATAAAAGACCCTAACTAGCCAAAATAATCTTGAGAAAGAAGAAGAAAGCTGAAAGTATCCACTTCCAGACTTCAGACTATACCTCAGAGCTACAAAAATCAAAGCAGTATGGTACTTGCACAAAAACACACATAGTTCAAAGGAACAGCATAGAGACTTCAGAAATAAACCCACACACCTATGTTCAATAAATCTATGACAAAGTTTGCAAGAATATATAATGGAGAAAAGACAGTCTATTTAATAAGTGGAGCTAGGGAAACTGGACAGGTACATGTAAAGGAATGAAATGAGAATATTTTCTCACACCAAATACCAAAAAAAAAAAAAAAAAAAAACTGAAAATGAATTAAGACCTAAATGTAAGACCAGAAACCATAAAACCTTTAAAAAGAGAACATAGGTAGAACACACTTTGGCATAAATCACAGAGATTTGAGGAGTCTCTCTCCTAAGGCAGAGGAAAGAAAAGCAAAAATAAATGAGAACTTACTAAACTTAAAAGCTTTTCCAGGAGTTCCTGTTGTGGCACAGTGGTTAACGAATCCAACTAGGAACCATGAGGCTGCGGGTTTGATCCCTGCACTTGCTCAGTGGGTTAACGATCTGGCATTGCCATGAGCTGTGGTGTGGGTCACAGATGCGGCTCAGATCCCACATTGCTGTGGCTCTGGAGTAGGCTGGCAGCTCAGCTCCAATTAGACCCCTAGCCAGGGAACCTCCATATGCCATGGGTGCGGCCCAAGAAATGGCAAAAAGACAAAAAAAAAAAAAAAAAGCTTTCCAACAGCAAAGGAAACCATCGACAAAATGAAAACAACCACCTATCGAATGGGAGAAAATATTTGCAAATGAGATGACTGATAATGATTAATGTGTAAACAGCACAAACAAAAACAAAAAACCTAATTAAAAATAGGTAGGAGTTCCCACTGTGGCTCAAACGTAATGACCCTGACTAGTATCCATGAGGATGTGGGTTTGATCCCTGGCCCCACTCAGTGGGTTAAGGATCCAGCATTGCCCATGAGCTGTGATGTAGGTCACAGATGTGGCTCTGATTTGACTTCTACCTGGGAACTTCTATGCCACAGGTATGGCTCTAAAAAAAAAAAAAAAAAAAAAAAAGAGTAGAAGACCTGAATTGAAATTTCTCTAAGGATGATATATACTTGGTCAACGGGCACATGAAAAGATGCTCAACATCGCTAATCATCAGAGAAATGCAAATCAAAACTGCAATAATCTATCACTTTGCATTATTAGAATGATTATCAGCAAAAAGACCACAAATAACAAATATTGGCCGGGATGTAGAAGAAAGGAAACCCTCATACGCTATTAATGGAATGTAAATTAGTGCAGCCAATTTACAGTGAAGAGGCTCCTTCAAAAACTAAAAATAGGAGTTCCCGTGGTGGCGCAGTGGTTAACGAATCCGACTAGGAACCATGAGGTTGCGGGTTCGATCCCTGCCCTTGCTCAGGGGGTGAACGATCCGGCGTTGCCGTGAGCTGTGGTGTAGGTTGCAGACGCGGCTCGGATCCCACGTTGCTGTGGCTCTGGCGTAGGCCGGTGGCTACAGCTCCGATTCGACCCCTAGCCGGGGAACCTCCATATGCCGCGGGAGCGGCCCAAGAAATAGCAACAACAACAACAACAACAAAAGACAAAAAGACAAAAAAAATAAAAAAATAAAAAACTAAAAATAGAACTATCATTATGATCCAGAAATTCCACTCCTGGGTGGATGCGTATCTGAAGAAAACAAAAAGCATAACTCGAAAAGACACATGCACCTCAATGTTCATAGCAGCATTATTTATATTAGCCAAGATATGGAAGCAACGTAAGCAGCCATCAACAGATGATTCAATAAAGAATATGATAAGGACTACTCAACCCTAAAAAAAAAAAAGAAAAAAATGAAATTTTGCCATTTGTAACAACATGGGTGGACCTGAGGAGTACCTTGCCCAGTAAAATAAGTCATATAGAAAAAGATAAAAGTACCATATGTTATTACTTGTATGTGGAAACTAAAAAAATGAAACAAACTAGTGAATATAACAAAAAAGAAACAGACTCACAGATATAGAGAATAGACTAGTGGTTACCAGCGAGAAGATATAAGGGGGAGGAGCAAGATAGGGATAGGGAATGAAGAGGTACAAACTACTATTTATAAAATAAATAAGCTATAAGGATATATTATTATACAGCACAAGGACTATAACAAATATTTTATAACAACTATATATGAAATATAATCTATACAAATTTTGAATCACTGTGTTGTACACCCAATATAATATTGTAAATCAACTATATCAATAAAAATTTTTGAAAAAAGGTTGTGGTGTATATATATATATATATATACATGCACACACACAGCGGAATTTTATTCAGTCATAAAAAGGAAGGAAATCCTGCCATTTGTGACGACATGGACAAAACTTGATAACATTTTGCTAAGTGAAATATGTCAAACAGAGAAAGGTAAATATTGTATCTCACTTAAATGTGGAATCCTAAAATAAAATTTAAAAACTCATAGAAAAAAAGATCATATTTGTCGTGGTTACCAGAAGTGGGGAGTTGGGGGAGGGGGAGTTGGATGAAGTTTCTCAAAAGGTACTTGGGATGTATTTTACGTGATGACTAGGTAACAGTCATCATGGTGTATCTGAAAATTGTTAAGACAATAGATCCTAAGAATTCTCATCATAGGAAAAAACATTTTTTCTTTTTTCTTTTTGTGTGTATATGAGATGTATGTTAACTAAACTTATGGTGGTAATCTTTTCACATTTGTAAGTCAAACGTCTTTGCTGCAGACATTAAATTTATACAATGCATATGCTAATTATATCTCAATAAAACTGGGGGGATCTCAGCTAATAAATACAGAAGAAATAATAAAGTGAGAAATCACCATTTTTCCACCTTTAAAATAAAGAGGCCCTAAATAATCCAATGTGTTACCCTACTCAGGCTGCCTTAACAAAATACCATGGACTGGGTGGCCTAAAAATAGAAATTTATTTTCTCACAATCTGGAGGCTGGAAGTCCAAGATCAAAGTCCAAACCAATGAGGGCTGGTTTCTGATGTTTTTCCCCTTCCCCAGATAACAGATAGCCACCTTCTCACTGTGTTCTCACATGGCCCTTCCTCTGCCTAAGAGGGAAGAGAATTCTGATGTGTCTCTTCTTATAAGAATACTGCTTATAGGATTAGGGCCCCATTTATAACCTCATTTAACAGTAATTACCTCCCTAAAGACCCCGTCTCTAAATGCAGTCTATCACATTACAGGTTAGGGCTCAAAACATAAATGGTTGGGTGCACAATTCAGTTCATAACATTCAGTAAATATTACATAAATTGTATCAGTAGTTTAAAGACGTCACACAAAGAAAACACCAGGCATAGGTAATATCATATCAAATATTCAAGGAGCAGATTATTATGATCATGTTCGAAGTCTTTCCAAAAGAAGGTAAAGACATTCCTAAATGTGTTTTATGAGGATAGTATACCTAATATCAAAACCAGACAAGAATAGCAGACAAAATACGAATTAAAAGCCAAACTCTCCTATGATTATAGGTTAAAAAATTCTAAACTCAATCCAGCAGTGTTTTTAAAATTACCATACAACTCAACAGAAAAAAAAAAATCAAAAAATGGGTAGAACTTAACAGATATTTCTCCAAAGAAGACATTGGATGGCTGACAGCCACATGAAAAAAATGCTTAACATCACTAATTATTAGAGAAATGCAAATCAAAAATACAATGAGGTACCACCTCACATCAATCAGAATGGCTGTCATTAATAAGTCTATAAATAACAAATGCTGGAGAGGATGTGGAGAAAAGGGAACCCTCCTACACTGTTGGTGGGAATGTAAATTGGTACAGGCACTATGGAAAACAGTATGGAGGTTCCTCAGAAAACTAAATACAGAACTACTATATGATCCAGCAATCCCACTCCTGGGCATATATCTGACAAAACTTTCATTCAAAAAGATACATGCACCCCTATGTTCATTGCAGCACTATTCCCAATAGCCAGGACGTGGAAACAACCTAAATGTCCTTCGACAAATGAATGGATTAAGAAGATGTGGTACACAAAAACAAAAAACAAAACAAAAAAAAGGAGTTCCTGTCATGGCTCAGTAGTTAACAAATCTGATTAGGAACCATAAGGATGCAGGTTCAATCCCTGGCCTCACTCAGTGGGTTAAGGATCCGATGTTGCCATGAGCCATGGTGTAGGTCACAAACGCAGCTCAGACCCGGCATTGCTGTGACTGTGGCGTAGGCCGGAAGCTGTAGCTCCAGTTAGACCCCTAGCCCAGGAACCTCCATATGCCACTCATGTGGCCCTAGAGAAGACTATATATATATGTATATATATATATATATATATATATATATATATATATATATGGTACATATACACAGTGGAATACTACTCAGCCAACACTACACAATGGAACAAAATAATGCCATTTGTGGCAACATGGATGCAACTAGAGTTTCTCATACTATGTGAAGTAAGTCAGAAAGAGAAAGACACTTATATATGGAATCCAAAATATGGCACAGATGAACCTATCTACAGAACAGAAATAGACTCACAGACATGGAAAACAGACTTGTGGTTGCCAAGGGGGAGGGGGAGGGAGTGAGATGGACTGGGAGTTTGGAGTTAGTAGATGCAAACTATTACATTTAGAATGGATAAGCAATGAGGTCCTACTGTATAGCACAGGGAACTATATCCAATCATTTGTGATAGAACATGATAAAAGATAATGTGAGAAAAAGAATGTATATATATGTATGTATGACTGGGTTACCTTGTCATACAGTAGAAATTGACAGAACATTGTAAATCAACTATAATAAAAAAAATTTTTTATCATGACCAAGTTTGGTTTATTTATAAAATATTAACATTGTTTTCACATGCACCAATGTCACTTTAACATTAACAGATTTTTGGTGAAATATATATGTATTGGTGAGTATGTGTGTTTGTATATATATCCAAAAATATGCAGGAAAAGAATTTAGATAAAACTCAATGTTCAGGACTTCCTGTTGTGGCTCAGTGGGTTAAGAATCTAACTAGTATCCATGAGGATGCAGGTTCAATCCCCAGCCTTGCTTGGTGGGTTAAGGATCTGGCATTGCCATGAGCTATGATGTAGATCTCAGATGCGGCTGGAATCTGGCATTGCTCTGGCTGTGTCATAGGCCAGAAGCTGGAGCTCTGTTTGACCAATTTCCATATGCAGTAGGTGCGGCCCTAAAAATAAAAAAAAATTCAATATTCATTCATGATTTGTATCAAACCAAGAATAGCAAGGGAACTCCCTAATCTAATAAAAGATTTCCACCAAAGGCCTTCAGTAAGTATCATTCTTTTTTTTTTTTTTTTGTCTTTTCTAGGGCCACCCCCCAATCCCCACATATGGAGGTACCCAGGCTAGGGGTCTAATCAGAGCTGTAGCCGCCAGCCTATGCCCCAAGCCGTGTCTGTGACCTACACCATAGCTCACAGCAACACTAAATCTTTAACTCACTAAGCGAGGTCAGGGATTGAACCCTCAACCTCATGGTTCCTAGTCGGATTCGTTAACTGCTGAGCCACAAGGGGAACTCCAATAAATACCATTCTTAAAAGTGATGTGTTAGAATTTGTCTCTTTGAAATCAAGAATGCCTCCGTCACAGCTTCTAGTCAATATTTCATTGGAGAACAAGTCAGCATGTTTTTTGGGTTTTGTTTTTTATTTTTGATAGAAACACAAAAAATTCTGTAGATAAATTTTTAGAATAAGAGAGTTTAGCAAGCTGGGTGAGTATATCAATAAATAAGTAAATTTCTTAGCAATAAACAGTTTAAAAACTTTATAATAAAAATGTCATTCAATAGTATTGAAAAGTATAAATAGGGAAGGCACTTGACAAAAGAGGTCAAGATATTCATAGGGAAATTTATATAAAAGACATTGAAAACAACCTAAATAAATGAAGGCATTGCCATGTTTATTGACAGGAGGTGGCCAGATTGTAGATTTAAATCCCTCCAAATATTTAAAGTTCTTATAATCAAGTATTAAGAAGGTCTGGGGGGAGTGAAGAACATGTGCTACTTCTAAAATTTACATGAAAGAGCAAATGGTTTTTGCATGTTTTTCCACAGAGCAGAGACAAGCCATCATTAATCATCCCTCTCTGACTTTCTGGTCCACAGAATTGGGAGCATAATAAAATGGTTTTTGTTTAGTCATTCAGTTTGGGGTGGCTCTTACAAAAAGGAGATAACCAGCATGTCCTTCACTCATAGAGGACATTTTCCACATCTTCCCCTTCTAGGTCCTTGGATCCACTGAGTCACAGGAATGACCACTGCAACACTCTGTACTCCCAGATCCCGGACCTCCTCCCCAACAGTGATGTCCTCATCTAAGCTACAGCTGCCTCTCTTCAGTTGACAAAAAAGGAAGAATTGCTCCAGGATTTATTGGCCACCTGAGTGGACTCTGGATGAGGAACACACAGAGGCCTCATCTTACCATCCCTCCAAGTATCCCCTGAATTCCTCTCAGGATTGTCAACTGGCAGGGCACTGAGCAGAGCAGCAGGTCACAAAGTCACCATGCCAACCTTCCTGTCCATCATAAGGGACATCACAGGGAATTCTGCCTCCTTGGGGTGGGGGACAGGCTGCACAGGTAGTGGACCATCCCTCAGGCCAGCCATCTTTGCCTCTTCTGCCTTGAGGGCAGATACCGGGGGAGGCTCACAGCGCGCCTTGTTGAAAGGGCTGGAGGGGCTGAGAGCCCTGGGAACGGGCAGAGGCAGCAGAGGCCGTGGCCTGAGGTGACCTGAGTGGCTGGTGGCCGAAAAAATGGGGAGGGGTGGACTTGTCATGCCGGGACCCACACTCTTCCTGCTGTTGGTGCTGCCACCTCCCCTACTGAGCGCAGGGAGCTTCCAGCACAGTGGTCCAGACTGGAAAGACCTCCACCGCCTCACTCGGGACTGGGGAAATCTCTACCGCCACCTCATCCAGAATGAGGGAACTTTCCAGCATCTCCGTGGCCCAGCCATCTGGCTCCAGGAGAACAAGGAAAAAGACAAGGATTCCTGCCAGAGCACATATGACCTCTACTTCATCTTGGACATGTGAGTGGCCCTTCTGCCCTTCCCAGCGCCATTGAGTGGTGCTATCTCTGCTGTCAGTATGGGCAAGACTTAAAGGGACACCAGCTTCTGTGAGGGGAGAGGGAGGAGTAGTCTTGGTCAAACCCAAGGAACAGAACTCTGTGGCCTCCTTGTACTGAGAAGGAATTCCCTGGACATTTGTTTCTTGGGACTTTTTCTTTGGGAAAGGAAAATGGGCCACCATAGTTTTCTGGATGGCTCTCAACTTGGCTTGGACTTGTGATCTCCATGCCCCTTAAACACCTGCAGGGGCAGGTGATTTCTAGGAGCTATCTTCTCAGCAGTTGTGAGAAGCTCACTTTGGGTTTGGAGTTGTGCTTGGTTTTTGCTTTGTTTTTACCAAATGACCTCTATTTTTGCCCAGCCCCAGAGTGTCTTCTGTTGGGCACCCTCATGCTGTCACTGCATAGAATGGCCTTTGCTTTGTTGTTTCTAAGTTTTGCTTCTTTTTTGATAACTTGGAGACACATGTTACAGTTTGTGCATACTTTCAGAGCAGTTTTGTCTGTCTAATTTTGTCCCTGGGGAAACTGGGCTGTGCATTAGGCACTTTCTGTGCATAAAAGAAAGAAAGGAAGGCATGGGTCCTCAGACTGGAAAGATTGCCTTGTTTCCATTTTCAATTTCTCTGTAGCATTGTGAATAAACATTATATATTTAGTAGTAACAATGGTATAACTTCCAGTATCACTGAAGCCCTTTACAGTATACAACCCAAAGTCTTTTACTGCACATCTGTCATCATCAAAACAACCTGGGATATAAAACAGGAAAGTATTTGCATGTGTGATCTCCTGGAAAGGGTGCTGGGCTCCCGGGAATTGGGTGAAGTAAGCCCAGAGGCTGGTGTGGGTGACAGAACTCAGGTTTCCTATGTTGCCCTAATTCTAGGATCCAACTTGCACTTCCTCTGATTCCTCTTATTCTTTATGGAGACTGATGACTGGGGGGATGTGCCCCCCCCAGTTCCCCAACTTCTAAGCAAAGGCAGCAGAAGTGGGAGCACCCTGTTAGCTAGAAGAGAAGTTCCCTCCTTACTTTCCAGTGGAGGGACTGCTGAGATCCCCTGGGCACGGCTTGTCTGGTTGCTCCTTAGCACAGCCCAGGGTAGTAGTGATTCCGCTCTTGGGCACTAGGGCTGGGGATGGATGAGCATGGTGTGGGGATGACAGCCTCTTTGGGTCAGTCTTTCCAGAGAGTGGCAGTGACTCCAAAGTGTCCTCTCAGAGCTTCTGTTACAGTGCCCTGCCCACACCACTGGTCTCTGCGGTCAAACCCATAGCTTATGTGCTTTGGTTGGCAGAGGACACTGAAACTTGGATCCACTAAGCAATAACTCCCATTCATCTCTCCCCAGTCCTTGATAGTATCTATCCTATTTTCTGTATCTGTGAATTTACCTATTCTAGGTACCTCATACAAGTGGAATCAAACACTAGTTGGCCTTATTTTGTTTAGTAGGCTTATTTCACTTAAAATGTTTTCGAGGTCCATCCATGTTGCAATATGTATGAAATTTTCATTCTTTTATGGTTGAATAATATTCCTTTGCATATATATACCACATTTCCTTTATCCGTTTATCTGTTGATAAGTACTTGGATTGTTTCCATTTGGGACCTATTGTGAATGGTGCTGCTGCAAACATTGGTTTGCATGTATCCACTTGAGTCCCTGCTTTCACATCTTTTAGGCATATGCCTAGGATATACTGTCCTTTCCCACATAGGTTTGCCTCAGTATCCTTGTCAAAAATAAGTTGAAAACACATATTAGGCTTTATTTCTGGGTTCTCAGTTTCTTTCCATTGTTCTATATGTCTGTCCTTATTCCAGTACTACACTATTTTTATTATTATAGCTTTGTAATAAATGCTGAAATAAAAAATGTGAATCTGCCAACTATGTTCTTATTCAAGATTTGCTTTTAGCTATTTGAAGTCCCCTGAGATTCCATATGAATTTTAGGGTGGATTGTTCAATTTCTGCAAAAAAAAAATTGCTTTTGAGATTTCATAGAGATTGCATTGAATATGTAGATAACCTTAGCTAGTACTACCAATTTAACATTATTGAATCTGCTAACCCATGAATATGTAATGTTGGCTGATGAAAATGAGCTAATTCAAAGAAGGAAAATTTTAGAATTTTATTTGAGCCAAATTGAGCATTATAATCTTGGAGACAACTCTCAGAAGCTCTGAGAAGAGTTCCTGTGAGGATCCAGTGTTGTCTCTACAGCAGCCCGTGTTCAATCCCCACCCTGGCATAGTGGGTTAAGGATTTGACACTATTGCAGCTTGGCGTAGGTCACAGCTATGGCTTGGATTAGATCCCTGACCCGGGAACATCTGTATGCCATGGGTCCAGCCAAAAAAAAGAAGAAGAAGAAGAAGCAGTTCTGAGAACTGTCCCACCTGCCAGGAGCTAGATATACAGTTTTATATATTTTTGAGATAAAGAAGCAGGTATCATACTGACAGGTTAACATTATACATAGAGTTCATCAGAGAAGTTTTGGCCAAGTATGCACATAACAGAGTGAGCCTTTAGGTCAATGTGATTTCCCTGGCAGGATGAGAAAAAAAAAATGATCTTGATCTTAAAAATAGCAATGCTGGCTGGCACCAGAAGAGACCATTACACTCAAAAGTGATTACATCCTGCTGCCTTGAGGAGGTCTGAATAATGTATAATATAGATGCACAGTGCATATTTGGGAGAGGCCCATCACAAGTTGGGGGCAAGTTATGGGTATTTCAATTCTTAGTTTGATTATCCCTCCATAGAAAAATGTATGATTTTCTTTATATATGTATGTTTTTCCAATGACATATATTTTAAATTTTCTTTCATCAATTAATCTAGTTTTCAGTGTACTAGTTGTTGCTCCCTTGATTAAAGTAATTACTAAGTATTTTATTCTATTTGATAATACCATAAATTGAATTGTTTTCTTAATTTCTTTCTTGGAATGTTTATTATTAGTATATAGAAATATAAATGATTTTTATACACTCCATATCCTGTAACTTTGCAGAATTTCTCTACTAATTCAAACATTTTTTGTGAAATCTTTAGGGGGGGTTTACATGTAAAATTAGATTATCCAAGAACAGCAATATTACATCTTTTTTTTTTTTTTATTTTTAGGGCCACACCCACAGCATGTGGAAGTTCCCAGGCTAGGGCTCAAATCCAAGCTACAGCTGCTAGCCACAGCCACAGCCACAGCAACTCAGGATCTAAGCCACATCTGCGACCTACACCACAGCTCATGGCAACGCTGGATCCTTAACCCACTGAGCAAGGCCAGGGATCAAACCTCCATCCCCATGGATCTTTGTCAGGTTTTGCTACTGCTGAACCCTGATAGGAACTCCCCCCCACCGCGTTTTTAAAAATTTATATGCCTTTATTTCTCTTTCTTGCCTAATTGCTTTGGCTATAATACTATGTTGAACAGAAGTGATGAAAGAGGGCATCTTTGTATTACTCTTCATCTTTGGGGAAAATCTCTTAGTCTTTCACTATTGATATGTTAGCTGTAGGTTTTATATATTGGCTTTTATCATGTTTTTCATAGAAATTTTATTTTTTTCTTTCTTTCTTTCTTTTTTTTTTTTTTTTTTTTTTTTTGGTCTTTTTTTTGCCTTTTCTAGGGCCGCTTCCTGCTGCATATGGAGATTCCCAGGCTAGGGGTCTAATCGGAGCTGTAGCCACCGGCCTACACCAGAGCCACAGGAACATGCAACCCGAGCCATGTCTGCAACCTACACCACAGCTCGTGGCAATGCCAGATCCTTAATCCACTGAGCAAGGCCAGGGATCGAACCTGCAACGTCATGGTTCCTAGTCAGATTCATTAACCACTGCGCCATGACGGGAACTCCTCATAGAAATTTTCTCTATTCCCAATTTTAGAGTTTTTAGGAAGAAAGATTTTAGATTTTATCAAATTATTTTTCTACATCAGTTGAAATTTTTGTGTAGTTAGGTTTATTCAATATGTTAATTCTATTAATTACATTCTATTCTATTATTTACATTGATTTTCGTATGATGAACTATCTTCGCATGGTGGAAATAAATCCTACCTTTTAATATGCTACTGAATTCAGTTTGCTAGGTTTTTTTCATTTATATCCATATGGGATATTAGTCTGTACTCTTCCTGTAGGGTTTGGCTTTGGAATCAGGGTAGTGCAGGTCTCATAAAATAAGTTTGAAAGTGTTCCCTCCTCTTCAATTTTTTGGAAGTTTGAGAAGGATTAGTGTTAACTCTTCTTTAAATGTTTTGTAGAATTAATCTGTGAAACCATCTGGTTGTGGACTTGTCTTTGTTGAGAGATTACTGATTACTGGTCCAGTCCTTTTCCTAGTTATAGGTCTATTCAGATTTTGTTTCTTAATGATTCGGTTTTGGTAGGTAAGTTTGTTTCTTGAAATTTCTCTATTTCATCTAGGTTATCTATTTTGTTGGCTTTATTTATTTATTTATTTATTTAGCCACTGCAGCAACAGAGTAACAACACCAGATCCTTAACACATTGTGCCACAGGACAACTCCTCACTTCATTTTCTGATTTCAGTAATTTGAGTCATCCCTCTTTTATTTAAATCAATAGATATATAAAGATTTGTTGATTTTGTTGGTCTTTTTAGTGTACCAATTTTTTATTTCTCTATTTTTCTATTCTGTATTTTATTTATCTCTATTATTACAACCTTATGTATTTCCTCCCTTGTGCTAGTTTGGGTTACTTTTCTTTTTCTAGTTCCATATGCTGTAAAGTTAGTTTATCAATTTGAGATTTTTCTTCCTTTTTAATGTATTTGTTTACAGCTACAAATTTCCCTCTCAGTTCTACTTCCATTGTATGTTTTGTTTTTATTTTAATTTGTCTCCTGGTATTTTCTAATTTCTCTTGTGATTCCCTCTTTAACCTATTAGCTGATTAAAATGGTATTGTTTAATTTCCATGTATTTGTGAATTTCTAGATTATCTTCTGCCATCTACTTCTAGCTTCCTTTCATTTGGGTTAGAAATGATTTCCAGCTTTTGGATGATTTCCAGATTTTAAAATTTTTAAGAAACGTTTTGTGGTCTAACATGTAATGTATCCTGGAGAACACTTTTTTTCCTTTTTTTAGAGCCACACCTGAGGCATATGGAGGTTCCCAGGCTAGCGGTCCAATCAGAACTACAGCTGCTGGCCTACACCACAGCCACAGCAACGTCATATCCAAGCCGCATTTGCGACCTAACCAGGGCTCACAGCAAAGTCGGATCCTTACCACTGAGCGAGGCCAGGGATCAAACCTGAAACCTCATGGTTCCTAGTCATATTCATTTCCACTGCACCGTGATGGGAACTCCCCTGGAGAACATTCCATATGCACTTGAGAAAGATGTGTATTCTGCTCTTTGGGGGAAGAGTGTTCTGTACATTATATTTTAGGTACAATTGGTTTATGATGATGTCCACATCCTCTATTCCCTTATTTCTCTATTTTCTTATACTCTGTCTGGTTGTTCTATCCATTATTGAAAGTGGGGTGTTGAAGTCTCCAACTATTATTGCAGAACTTTCTATTTCTTCCTTAAGCTCTGTCAATATTTGCTTCCTAAATTTTGTTTCCCTGATATTTAATGCATATCTGTTTAGAACTATTTTATCCTTCTTAATGACATGACCCACCTGTAATTATGTAATGTCCTTCTTTGTCTTTTATAACAGTTTTTGTGTAAAGCTACTTTGTTACTTATAGTATAATCATCCCAGCTCTCTTTAGGTTTCTCTTTGCCTGGAATTTCTCTTTTCATCCTTTCATTTTCAATCTCCTGTTGTCTCAACATTGAAAGTGAGTCTCCTATAGACATCATATGGTTGCATCTTTAATCCATTCTGGCAGTCTATTCCTTTTTATTGGAGAATTTAATCCATGTACATTTAAAGTAATTACTGATAGGGAAGGAATTACTTCAGACATTTTGCTATTTGTTTTTTGTAGTCTTCTAGCTTTTTTTTTTCTCCCTAATTTTCTCCATGTCTGCCTTCTTTTATGTCTGGTTGATTTTTTTTTTTTTTTTTTTTTGGTAGTGACGCATTTTGATTCCCCTTTCACTTTCTTCATGTGAAAATATTTTCCATATCTATTAAAAGTATTTTTCTTTTGGTTATATGGTTATTAATGATTACAAATTAATATTCTCTCTCTTTTTTTTTTTTTTTTTTTTGTCTTTCTAGGGCTGCACCCATGGTTTATGGAGGTTCCCAGGCTAGGGGTCAAATCAGAGCTGTAGCCACCGGCCTACACCAGAACCACAGCAACTTGGGATCTGAGCCATGTCTGCGACCTGCACCACAGCTCACGGCAACACTGGATCCTTAACCCACTGAGCGAGGCCAGGGATCGAACCCGTGTCCTCACTGATGCTAGTAGGGTTTGTTAACCACTGAACTACGACGGGAACTCTGATAGTCTCATTTTATATATGTAATTTTTCCTGATTTCCTTTATTTCTTTCTTGTCAAAAATTATTGTTTTTATTTAAATGTGTTTGACATACATCAAATATATTTAGATAGCACCTCTATTATATCTCATAATTATTATTTCTTTTTTGAGGTGAGAATAATTAAGATCTAGTCTTTTAGAAAATTTGATGGTTATAAACATTTTCTACATTCACTAAACTGTGTGTTAGATACCCAAAATATACTTGTCTACTAGTTGCAAGTTTATACCCTTAAACAATGCCTCTTATTCCCCCAAGCCCCTGGTAACAATCATTTTACTCTGTGATAAGTTTGGCTTTTTTAGATTCCACATATAAGTATGATAGCATATAGTGTTTTTCTTTCTCTGCCTGATTCATCTTACTAAGCAAAAGGGTCATCAATGTGCCATAAAAGGTAGAATGGCCTTCTTTCTTATGGCTGAATTATATTCCGTTCTATATACATACAATGTCTTTATTTACTCAACTTCTTTTTTTTTTAACTTCTTTTTTTTTTTTTAAGTGAAGTGATTTTTTTTAATTTATTTTCCCACTGTACAGCAAGGGGGTCAGGTTATCCTTACATGTATACATTACAATTACATTTTTTTCCCCCACCCTTTGTTCTGTTGCAACATGTTTACTCAACTTCTGATAGGCACTTAGGTTATTTCTATACCTTGGCTATTGTGAATAATCCTGCAATAAACATGGGGGTGCATATATCTCTTCAATATCCTATGTTTCTTTCCCTTTAGAAGTATACCGGAAAGTGGAAATGCTGAGTCATGCAGTAATTCTATTTTTAATTTTCTCAGGAACCTCCATATTATTTTCCATGCTGGCAAAGCAATTTACATTCACATCAATTGTGTACAAAATTCCCTTTTCTATACATACTCACCGACACTTGTTTTCTCTTGTCTTCTTGATGGTAGCCATTCTAACAGGTTTGAGGTGTATCTCGTTGTCAGTTTGATTTGCATTTTCCTGATAATTAGTGACATTGAGTATTTTTTCATGTACTTAGTTGTCCATTTGATATCTTTGAAAAAAAATTCTCTTTCTCTGCATGTTTTTCAATCAGATTATTTGAGAGTTGAATGTGTCCTTTATATATTTTAGATATTAACCCCTTACACAGTATATGGTTTATAAATATTTTCTCTCATTCTGTTGGTTGCCTTTTCATCTTGTTGATTTCTGCTTTTGCTGTGCCAAATATTTTATGTTTGATATAGTCCCATTTGTTGATTTTTGCTGTCATTGATTGTGGTTTGGGTGTTATATCTAAAAATATCATTGCCAAGACCAATTTTAAGAAATGTCTTCCTTATGTTTTCTCCTAGGAAATTTTTGGTATCAAGTCTTACATTTAAGTCTTAAATACATTTGCAGTTAAGTCTGGGGGAGTGGTGTAAGATACAGGTCCATTTTCATATTTCTGAATGTATTTACTTTTTATAAACACCATTTGTTGAAGATATTATCTTTTACCCATTGCTGCTCTTGGATCCCTCTGTTAACCTTATATATGTGGCATTAATTCTGTGCTCTCTATTCTGTTCCATTCATTTATGTGTCTATTTTCATTCTATTACCATACTTTTAAAATTATGGTAATTTTGAAATTGAAATCAGGAAATAGATTTTGATATAAAGAATTATGATGACTACAAATTTGTTCTCTTTCCCAGGATTTTCTTGGTTTTTTAGGGTCCTTTGTGGTTTCACACAAATTTTAGGGTTGTTTTTTCTATTGTTGTAAATACATTGGAATTTTTTTTTTTTTTTGTCTTTTGTCTTTTGTCTTTTGTTGTTGTTGTTGTTGCTATTTCTTGGGCCGCTCCCGCAGCATATGGAGATTCCCAGGCTAGGGGTTGAATTGGAGCTGTAGCCACCGGCCTACGCCAGAGCCACAGCAACGCGGGATCCGAGCCGCGTCTGCAACCTACACCACAGCTCACGGCAACGCCGGATCGTTAACCCACTGAGCAAGGGCAGGGACCGAACCCGCAACCTCATGGTTCCTAGTCGGATTCGTTAACCACTGCGCCACGACGGGAACTCCCATTGGAATTTTAATAGAGATTATAATGAAGCTATAAATGGTTTGGGTAGTATGGACATTTTAATAATGTTAATTCTCCCAATCCAAGGTGTCTTTTCATTTATTTGGGACTTATACTTTTCATCATACATATCTATCATTTCTTTGGTTAAATTTATTCCTAGGTATTTCATTATCTTTTATGTTATTATCAATGAGATTGTTTTTGTTATTTCTTTCATATGTTTCATCATTATACATGCAACTGAGGGAATTCCCACTGTGGCTCAGTGGAAACAAATCTGACTAGCATCTATGAGGACGCAGGTTCAATCTATGGCCTCACTCAGTGGGTTAAGGATCTGGTATTGCCGTGAACTCTGGTGTAGGTCACATATGAGGCTAGGATCTGGCATTGCTGTGGCATAGGCTGGTGGCTACAGCCCCGATTTGACCCCTAGCCTGGGAACCTCCATATATCGTGGGTGTAGCCCTAAAAAGACAAATAAATAAATGGTCCAAAAATAAGAAAAGAAATGCAACTGATTTCTGTATATTGATTTTATATTCTGAAAATTTACTAAATTCATTGTTCAATTCCAACAGATTTTTTGGCTAAGTCTCTGGGGTTCTTTATATACAAAATTGAACCATCTGCAAATAATGATAAGTTTACTTCTTCCTTTCCAATTTGGATGCCTTTTGTTTCTTTGTTATGTCAATTAGCTCTAGCTAGGACTTTCAGTATTATGTAGAATACAAGTGGTAGAAGTAGACATCCTTGTCTTGTGCCTGATCTTCAGGCAGAGGGTTTTTTTGGGGTTTTTGCTGTTTTTTTTTTTTTTTTTTTTTTTTACTATTAAGTGTAATGTTAACTGTGGGTTTGTTGTGTATGGCCTATTTATGCTATGCTAAGTTCCTTCTATACCCAACCTGTTTGAGGTTTTTTTTTATCATGGAAGGTTATTGTAATTTGTCAAATGCTTTTTCTGCATCTATTGAGATTATCATGTGGTAGTTATCATTTATTCTATTAATGTAGTGTATCCCATTTTTTTTTTTTTTGCTTTTTTGGGGGGAGAGGGTGCTTCCATGGCATATGGAGATTCCCAGGCTAGGGGTCGAATCAGAGCTACAGCCGCCAGCCTATGCATGCCACAGCAACACGGGATCCAAGCCACATCTGTGACACACACCATAGCTCACAGCAACACTGGATCTTTAAGCCACTAAGTGAGGCCAGGGATTGAACCTGCATCCTCATGGATCCTAGTCATGTCCGTTAACCACTGAGCCATGAAGGGAACTCCTATCCCATTTTAATTTGCATATGTTGAACCATGCTCACATCCCAAGGATAACCCTCATTTGGACGTGGTATATAATTCTTTTAATGTGTTCTCTTTTTTGAGTTAAGTACATGTTTCTACTCTTTTTATTGAAGTATATTAATTTGCAACATTAGATTTGTTTCAGGTGTTACCATTAGTTAAGAAAGGAGTTGTCTTGCACATTAGCATGGAAGCTTCTGATAGAAAGTTTATACTTTGGGTCAGTTGTCAGAGTCCAGCATTTGCTATCTAGAAATTTTTGGACATAGCTGTGTAACATACATCTGCCTAGTGCAATAGGTAGAGCATGGGTTTTGAGGCTAAATCTGGGTTCAGACCCATGCTAGCTATGGAAATTCTGTGACCTGTAAGAGCCTCAGTTTTCTTATCTATAAAATGGAAATTATGCTGATATCATGGGGTTTTTCTGGATTTGGAAACCATGTATGTAAAGCATCAGGTATAATGTCTCAATGAATGATAATCTTGATAATGTTAAAAGAATCTATCCTTAATTTTATCACTATCTGTTGACAGATTTAGATGTAGCCTAGAGGACACAGAAGGGATGGTACACAGAACACACTAAGAGACATTTGTTGGAATATTGTCCCTGTCCGCCCCCGCCACACACACACACACACAAACACACACACTTTCAAGGAGCAAGAGAAAAGCAGATAGATGGGAATGGTTTATTCTCAAGGGAAATTAAGGGACCAGAAGAGTCATCAGAATCGCTGGAGGCTTTTTCTAACCAATGCCTCCTACATCATTTCCTCTGTGACAGCTCCACCAAGCCTGACCAACTCTCCTGGTTTGCCACCTGAAGTCCTTTATCCTCAAAGTTCCTGAGTTTCGAGCACACAGGTCTAACTGGCCACCCTTCCCACACTCACCGGATGAAGCCACCACCAGGGTGACCCGCTGAGGTCTCTGAGGGAGTGTGGCAGCCTTCAGCTACACAGGGTGGGGAGGAGTTGATACAGGGTCTGCTGGAAGCTGGGCAAGCAGAAATTCATCCCACACCTCCCTGGCCTTGGAGGTGCCCAAGAGAGATGCACCTCATCCCTCTGACTCAGGTCTTCTTCATTTTCAGGTCAGGCAGTATAAACAACAACTGGATGGACATTTACGCCCTTGTGGAGGATTTGGTCAAGAAATTTGACAAGTATGGCTTCTCCAAGTTTCAGGGTATTTTCCCCTGCCAAGCAGAATACACAGCTACTTAGACTTGGTGGGCCTGGGAGCCCCTCAGGTCATGAGCACAGAGCCCAGGGCAGGGAGTGTTCTGAAACAGAAAAGAAAGACTGATCATGCTGATTCCATCATTTCTCAGCACCTTTCTTGACTCCTGCGTCGGAGTCAGGGCACATTGTAGGAAACACAATTTGCCCTTGAGGACCTCAGAGATTAGGAAACAGGCAAATCAGTAACACGCTAATTTTAAGCACCAGGTGAGATAATGCCAAGGGCCAAAAGAAAAGGGCAAAGGTATAAGGAAAAGAAATTAAAGAAAAAAGCAAGATTTCCTAGAAAAAATTCAAGGATGGTTTCCTAGAGGATGTGGAATACTAAACTAAGCCTTAAAGGATGGGTAAAGACAGAATAACAGGAAACAGGTCTGTTTGGCTGGAGAGTAGGGTTAACTCAGGAAAATCTGGGAGATGAGGCTGGACAGGACAGATTTGGACCAAGGCCATAGGGCTTATAATGCCAGGCCAAGGGAGTTAGATTTCCTTATGTGGATAATATCAGGCTATAGATGATCCTTAGGTAGGAGTCTGACGTGATCAAAGTTATGTCCCAGGAAAGAAAGTCTGATATTGTGGGTAAAATGTGTTGTAACAAGAGCCAGGAGCGGTAAGAGCTTATCTAGGAACTTATTGTAGCAATTTAGCTAAAAGATAATGAGATTCAATTGACCAAAAGACAGTGGCCAGGGAGAAGAAAGGGAAGGATATATATAAATAGCTGCCAAGAAGGAGAATAATTTCTCTGACATGAGAAGAAAGAAGACAGAGAGGGCTGTAAGGGAGGGAAGAGGACTGAAGGTACAAAAAATTTACAGAAGAGGACAGCCAGTTGGGAGGTCCCCCTGCAAGAATGCATAAGTGTCTATCTCTTGGTTTGTGGTGTGTGTGTGTGTGTGTGTGTGTGTGTGTGTGTGTGTGTGTGTGTTTGAGAGAGACACACATTTGTGGAGCTTATGGTACAGGGTTGGAGCAGAATGCCATCCTGCCACTCTCTTCCAAGAAGATGTCACATCTCCACTAGGTCTTCTTCACCAGGATGCCTAAAATCCTATACTAAAGTTATAGAAACTTCCAGGTTTTGGGAAATAGACCCCAAAGCAGAAGCTCTGGGGTAAGGAGAGAGAAATTGTCATATACCCACTTCCTGGTTGCTCACTGGCTTCATTTTGAGCCTGTATCATTTATAGCTTCTAACAAGCATATGTTTCCTCCCCAGCCCTAAGATACGGATGTCTTTCATCACCTACTCCACACAGGGTCACATACTCATGAAGCTCACCTCAGACAAGTAAGTGCTGCTCTAATCCTCCAAGGCAGACCTAGTGGATGGGGTCCAGGGAGATTCAGGGAGGGAGCTGAGAATTTCCGCTGAGTGCAGGTTGGGCCTTCCTGGGCTCCCGTCCATGCCCACTCTAATATGCAGCCCCAAATTCTTGGCTCCCACTGACCCCTGGCTGTGCTGGTACTGGCACATCCCTGTGCTGCTAGACCATCTCCACCTGTCCTGTGTCCTCTCAGGGCTCCTCCCTTTTCTTTGAACTTGCTTTCTGTGAAGACTCCTAGGATCAGGTGGAGAGGATGCATGAGCCCTCTGTGAATACTGGCCTGTGTTGGGCACCTGCTATGTGTGTCACTCTCTGCTCTGGGCTAGTAAGGGACATGGGGAGGCAGAGTCAGAACCAGGAATCAGGGGTGGGGAGCATCAAAGTGCTGGGAGCTTCAATAGATGGAAGCTTGACTTTTTGATGGGTCTGAAGCAAGGGAGTCCATGAGTATCATTCCAAACACCAGGCTGGGCTGGAGTGCAGCAGGGAGGCATGACATGCCAGCATCCTAGGTGGGCCATAGGTGGAACCAGCTGTATGCCGAAAGACCTATAGGTGGGAAGATATCGAACTTCTGAGTAGCTGGGAGGTTAAAATGCTCATGATACAAATGGCTAGAACCCAGCTCTGTGGGTGAAATACCAAAAAGAGGTTGAGGACATTTAAAAGTGACTGGGCCCAGGATTTGTACCACAGAGCCAAGTTCAGGACCTTGGAGAGAAGCCAGAGCAGCCCTGGAGCAGGAACAGCAATGCTGCAGGGGAGGGGATGTGCTGGTGCCAGTGCATGGAGAGATCACTCCACAGGCCTGGTTGGAGAAGCAGAGATTGGGCTTCCTGTTCAATGAGCTAGGGGAAGTGTGTTCCTGTTGTCTGAATTTCACAGAGACCTAAGTGAGTTTGAGGTGGAAGAAAATGAGTCAGTGGGGTGCTATCATTCAGGAGGCAGAAAGAGAGGCAGGGTTGGGTGTGGGCCTCTGGTGGAGGAGCTTCCCATAAGGGAAAAAAAGACCACTGCCTCCTCCAAGGCTGGGATTCAGAACCTGAAGCAGGAGAGTTTTGGGGAGGCTTTTGAGGGCCTCCCAGATCCTCTCTACAGAGTGGAGGTAGGGATGTCTTCCTCAAGGAAAGGTGTCAGAAATGGGAGTTGGGCTCAGGGAAGCAGAAAAGATGTGAAACCATGGTTGATGGGGTGGAATTTTAAGAGGCAAAGGACTTGATGAGGGCATAAGCAGCCTGGTGTTCTTTCTAAGGACAGCGCTAGAAGTAGGGATGTGGGGGTAGCCCAAGAAAAAGACATGTTCAGGCAAGAGTGAGGCCTGGCCAGGCTCAGTCCCAGGGCTGGGGAGAGCTGAAGTTCCAGCATATTTGAGAGTGCTGTCAACAAAACAGAACTCTTTCAACAGTTTTCAAGAAGAGGAGAGAGTGTTTGTGCTTGGGTGGGCAGGGCGTCATTTGGCTTCCACTTGCCCTGGGTCACAGGTCTCCTCTCTTCCTGGGATGGGTCAGACAAGGCAGGACCTGGGGCTCTAAGATCTCACCCTGTAGCAGAATCTCTTCTGCTCAAGGCAAGAGCCACCCTTGAGGGTCACATTTTCCGTAGTCTTGCTGTGACCCCCTCAGCCCATCACACCAGATTAGCCAGAACTAAGCCCACCCCCTGGAGTGTCCCAGTCCCATCCCTTACTGTCTGCCTTCACAGAGGCCCATAGCCTATCCCCTTGGCAGCCTGGGGTCACTGCTCTTCAGCCCACACAGACAGCCCTCGAGCCTCTTTTCCAGATTATGGTCTTTCTCTTCAGGATCACTTGAAGCCCAGGAGCCCTAGACTCTAATGGAGCAGCTTGGCTATTTCCTTTAGCCCCGATCCAGAAAGGGGAGGACACTTTCAGAAATCCAATCCAGCTCAGGGGTCTGTGACAGGGGATCATGAGAAAGGACCAGGGGTATCAGGAAGGTGAGCTTTGCAAACTCTTCCTGGACTGTTGGAGACTAATGTGCCTTCACCAGGGACCCCTTAGGTGCCAGCAGTAGCGCAGGTCACGTTGTGAGGGCCAATTCACAAGTGCACATGCCTGGGTGCTCCCCTCTCACCATGGATGATCAAGGCTGGGCCCTTGCTGAGTCCCCTGAGGTCTGCATGCCTGAGACAGGGGTGAGTACATGGAAAGCCAGGCCCTGGCCTGGGACCAACAAGGCAGTGTCCTCCATGCTCACCAAACAGAGAAGCCCTGACCAAGGCCTGTCAGTGTCAAAGACATGGGAAGAAGGGTCATGACAGGATGACGTGTGTCCTCCTGTCCAGGCAGTTCTGCACACAGCAGAATGATGCCAGGGCAGCTGGTCTGTTTCATAACAGTCAGCCCTCATTCCACCACTAATTCTTTTTCTGATTTGTTTTCAGAAAAGAAATACAGGATGGTCTTAACAGACTTCAGAATGTGGTACCTACAGGAAACACATACATGCAGGAAGGCTTTAAAAAGGTATAGACACTATAGGCCTGAGATTTTATTCTGTTTATCAAGTTCTTATGGGCATTATTGGGTCATCTCACTGCCCTTCTCCAACTTTCCTTCATTTTGTTGCAGGCCAATGAGCAGATTGAACAAGCTAACTCAGGAGGTAAGTTGACTACTGACATCACTGTGCTCAGGTGGGACAGAGCCTGGCCCAGGCCTCAGCGAGGGCTGCTGCAGACCCACTTCCAATTCCTAGTGCTGATGCTTGGAGCAAATTCCTTACCCTCTCTGTGCTGCAGGTTCCTCCTCTGCACAGTGAGGAAGAAAACCACCCCCAGGACTGTGTCTGAGAACCACCTGGGGTCATGGCATACACTCCTGGTTCTTTCTAGATTGCAAGTTCTTGATCTGTGATTGGACTGAATGGAAAACAAAAGAGAAAATCGAGGAACCGCAAGCAGACAGGGTTCAGTTTAGGGACCAGAGACCTTGCTGTCCCCCTGGCTGCCCACACTTTTGTCCCCCGCAGTTCTGGCTCTGCCTCCACCCCTTCAGCTTCTTCCCTCTGGTTGAGTCTCGTCCTGTGACTGTGCCTCTGATGGTGGAAAAGCCTGTGCTCTCCCAGAACCATCTACATCTAGAGTGTAGGGCTGCAGCTCCTGCAGGAAAGATGCGTGGGCTGGTGGGGACAGGCAGGGAGCAGGGCAGGGGCCACTGCACAGGCACCTTGACCTCGAGTTCTGAAGGCCAGGACCCATAGAGCCAGCAGAGGTGCGTGTCAGCAATGCCCAGGCCAGAGCCCAGCTGTCCCCTGATCCAGCGGGAAGCCTTGTACAGTCCATGTGGCTGCTCCTCCCTTGCTCCCCTAAAGGCTTGTCCTCATGCAGTGACGTGGCTGGAGCTTCCTTTCAGGGCAAAGGCTGTGCCTTCTGCTCATGGTGAGGGTCGCTAGGAAGAGCTCTGGGCTGGTCTCAGACTCCTCATGTGTCAAGTGGGTGCTGGGCTAAGGCCCCTTCTCTCTCCAGGTGCTCTGGTTGGTGGGTGCTGGGGTCAGGGTGGCCTCTCCCCAGGAGGAGGGGATGTTGGGGGTAGTGCTGAGAGTCTGGCAGCCTGTGGCAGGTCACTCCAGGTGCCTTGCTAACGGGCCTCTCCTTGCTTCTTCTGCAGAAAACAAAGTCCCCTCTATGATTATCGCTCTGACTGATGGAACTCTGGAGTCAGTCTCATTGCAAGAGACTAAGCAACAAGTGAGTGCAGACCATCATTACCAACTTAGTGCTCCACGTTTTTGGTGAATGATACCAATGCTTTTTTCTCTTAGGCTGACAGGGCTCGGAAGCTGGGGGCAAATGTATACTGCATTGGTGTAAAAGACTATGAGACAGAACAGGTAATTCAGAACAGGTAACCAGTTGAGCCCACTTGGGGAAAACTTCCAAAGGCAGCTGTCCCAGGGTCCCTGAGAAGATGGCCCTCTAAAACCCCAAGTGTCTGGACAACAAGCAGCCTCTGCAGGTGAATCACAAGTGCTGTGTAAACCCACACAACAGAGGTGCTGGTGGAGGAGCTTTCCACTCCCTAAGGGTGGGCTACTGGATGCCAGGGTGTGGCCCTCTGAGTCTAACAGGGCAGGAGGCCAGAACCTGTCTCCTGGGATGGGAACTGCTGTGTCCTCAACCCTTGGATATGGGCCAATCACCTCCTCTCCACCTTAGTTATCGGAAATTGCAGACAGCTCAGATCATGTGTTTGGTGTGGACCAAGGATTCAAGGCTCTTAAAAACATCATTGATCCAGTGAGTGAGGGCTGATGTGAGAGGTGGGAGGAGGAGGCTTCTCACTATGCACCCGCCACTCACACCTCTTGCCTTTGCCTCTCATCTCCCTATTCTAGCTCATGACAAAGACCTGTATTGAAATTACAGATGTGGAGCCTTCTGATCTCTGTACTGGAGGTAAGAGCTGCAGTTGCTGTTGTAAACACACAGCAGTTTGTGTCTGTGTGAATGTGCCCAGTGTGCACTGCGGGTGTGCAGTGAGCACATGATTTCAGTCTGTGTGGAGTGTGCAGAGTATATTTGGTATACATATGGTTTGAATGGAATGAGTGTGTGTGGTGCGTGCACGAAAATGAGTGTGTATGTGTGTGAGTCTGTGTAAGTGTGGTGTCTAAGTACATGGTGTAGGCGTGCAGGGTGGTTGTACAGAAATGTGTTTGGCATATGAGTACACTGGACA
Source organism: Sus scrofa (assembly GCF_054392235.1). Taxonomy (NCBI): domain Eukaryota; kingdom Metazoa; phylum Chordata; class Mammalia; order Artiodactyla; family Suidae; genus Sus; species Sus scrofa. Next base: position 110,557,303 of record NC_139396.1, on the reverse strand, counting down.
TATAAGTCTATGTTTATGTGAAGTGTGTGTGCCAGAATTATGGGGGTGGGTGGGTGTGTGGGTGTGTGTGCATGAAATTGCCCATTCTTCCAACTTTATTGACAAGTAATCAACATAGAGCTCTGTATAAGTTTAAGGTGTACCACATAATGACTTGACACAAAAAAATTGCTGAGTACCGTAAGTTTATCGTGCATATTTTTTTTAAAAAAAACAAGGTTTAAGAAATAAGAAAAACATTATTTTAATACCTTTTAATACCAAACCACTAGCAAATAGAATTCAACAACATAAAAAAAGGACAATTCATCAAGACTAATTAGAGCTCAGGCCTGAAATGAAAGCCTGACTCAGTATATAAAATATCAAGTGATTTTCCTCATCCAGAAAATGGAGAAGGAAAATGTAATTTTTTCCACAGTGAAGAAAAGAATTGGACAGTTCAATTCCAATATCATACTAGGGACACAGACTGACAAAACACAAACACAGCTACCACTGCACCCAATGGTTACGTGGGGAAGGCCTGTCCTGAGCTCTGGGACTGGACAAGGATGCCCTCTCTCCCCCGGGAGGGTCCTCGCATTGGTGAGGTGAGGACCCCATGCAGATACTTCCTGAGAGAAGCGCTCTCTCTCTGAGTAAGCCCCGCGTGTGCCAGCTTGTGTATCCACATCACGGGGATTCATAGAGCTGAGGCGGTTGGAGAAGGACACGCTTCCACTGGTGACAGCACAGCTGGATGCAGCTGGACGCAGACCCAGGAAGGGGGTCCTGGCCACTGTGCTCTTAACTGCAAGGCTCCAGGGCAACAGGTCCTGGGGTCAGACAGAGTAGTGTTCACATCTGAGCTCTGCTGCCCACAGGCACGAAACCGGAGCAAACTGCCCAGTACCTGCCAGCTCCACTTTCATCTCCAAGAAGTAGAAACAACCCCCACTAACAGCCTTGCAGTGGAGATGCAGTGGAGCCACAGTGAGTGGTAAAGGCTCTGGAAGCTGGTGGCCCTAGAAAAAGCACAGAGTGCCTCAACAGGAGCTGGTGCTAAGCCTTCCATCACTGACCTCTGGCTCTGCCCCGATCCCTGTGCTGAGCCCGGGACAGGGAGGGAAGTGGATAAAAAAGAGCAGGGTGAAAGCCTCCAGCTGAGCCCCCTGTGGGTGGCAGCTGTCTGACTCCTCCTGTCCTCTGACCCTGGGACCCACAGTGTGAGGTGTGGGCCTGAACCAGCAACTCCCACACACACAGGGTCTTCTGCTGCTTCTCTTGTGTAACATGCCAGCTGTGCAGCAACCTGACAGCTTCAGTTCCCTGATTATGTCCCCGGGACACACACAGACCTGTCAAACATCAGGGAAGGATGCCAGTTGTCATTCATGCCCTATGGTGGCCCAGCTGAGGTGACAGGTGCCCGCTGCACACCCTGTGCCAGCGGGGTCCAGCAGTGCTGCTCTGACCTTCACAACTGCTGTCGTCTTGTCAAAAGCTGCCACACAGCATGACCGTCACTTGGAAGGGAAGCTTAAGGCAGGAACCAGGACCACAAATAAAGTAGAAGCTGTTTATGAGGCTGTTGTTATGAATAAGTCAGTGGGCTGGGAGTGGGTGTGGGGAAGCCGGGAGAGGTGAACATGAGGCACACGGCCTCTTCAGCCTCTCGGGCCTCCTCAGGACCAAGCAGAGGCCTCTGCTGGCCTCCCTGCCTCCAGGCCTGTGCTCAGGACCTGAGGGGCTGAGAAGGCCACGTCTCTAACCCAGCTGACCAGGAGTACTGAGGTCTCAGAAATGAACAGCTGAGCCCTCCAAGGTCCAGCCTCTGCTCTAGGCCCACCTTGGGAACAGGGGCTGGGCTTCCTGCAAAACCTTTCTCAGCCCTACAGGGTCCAGTCCACCCAGCCTTTGAGACTTTACCCTCAGGGCATCTCAACCACAAAGCCTTTCCTGGTCAGCTGCCCCTCTGGCTTCCCACAGCCCTTGGTCTGTTCCTCTCATTAGTCACTTGTCTCCCAGTATGAACCCTGACTTCTGCTTGCCTTGTCCACAGCTTTATTTCTTCATTTCTATCATTCAGTTCACAGTTTTTCTTCCTACTTTTTACTATGGATAATTTCAAATCTATAGCAAACTGGAAATGATCTTATAATGACACCCTTATGCAAATGACTGCCTGGATTTGCAATTAATATCTAACCATATTTTCTTTATCATGTATTGCTCTAATTCTGTCTCCCTTTCTTGTCTCTCTCTTTTCATCAGTCCACCTTTTTTCTTGATGCATTTCAAAGTAACTCACAGCTACCAGGCTACCACATCCCAAATCCTTCATTCTACATTATCTTTACCTGGGGAACAATTTTTGTTGAGTTCTTTTTTTGAAATGCAGCAAACTGAAGAGTATCATTTGACTAGTTCTGATCAATGCACACAATACTTGTGTACCCCAGGCTCCATGGAGACTTAGGACATCACATAGGTCCCCAGAAACTCCCCTCAGCTCTTTTCCAAGGCGATTCCTGCCCCCTCCCCCCCACCCCACCCGAACACAGCTACTCTGATTTCTTTCTCCATCAGCTAGTTTGCTGCTTTAGAGCATCTGCTCAGTAAATCCCATGGGATGAACATGGTGTCTGGCTGGGGCACTCAGCACCATGGTTTGGGGACTCCCCCCTCCCTTATGTTTGCTGGGTTTGCTTAGGGCTTTCACCCCAGGAGGTGGGTTGGAGGTGGCTTGCTCACTCTTTTTCCTATATGTGACCGGGCCAGGGTGAGGGTCTGCAAGAAGCCCTGCAGGTGGGGCCCAGCAGTGGTGACCATAGTATGACACAGCACAGAGCAGGCCTTCCCTCTGAGGTCTGGCATCTAGCTCTGTGTCATGGCCAGAGACCTTCTGGAGGGGGGGGGGGCGGGGGAGGGAGGGGGGCAGGCTGTGTCGGGCAGGAAGACCTGCAGGAAGGACAGGCTCTGTAGGCAGGGACACTCTGCAACCAGCCTGGGTCATACTGTCCCCCCACCATGATAAGGTTCCTCCTTGTCTCATCTTACTGTCTCTAGAGATAAAGACCACAAGTAGTTCATTTTTATATGTAAAGCCTACCTAAGGATACTTTGCAAGGATGTTTTTATGTTAATGGGATTGTGGCCTTGGCTCACTCCTCTGGCCCTGACAGGTACCAAGAGCCACAAGAATGAGCCAAGGCCAAGCCAAAGATGATGGCCTCTAATGTCAGGGGTCCTTGTACAAAGTCAAATACTTGGTCACTGAGGAGCTTCCTGATGTGAGGGGTTAGTTCTCTGGCCCAGCCAGTGGCGGACACATAAGAATACAAACCCACTCGTGCCAAGTGTTCTCATTTTCACTGGCAATCTTGGGTTATTAGGGAAAATGTTCACACTTTTAAACATAGACTCCCATTTTTTTAAAGCATGTGAGAGCCTATCAAAACATGTCAGAAGGATAGATGCTACCCACAGCCTAAGCATCTTTTTGCTTCAAAGCAGAGAATTTGCAAACATCATCTTACTCTAATGGAAGTTACAGGAAAACCACAGCAGGAGGAAACAGGACTATCAGGCCAAGGTTGTGCTGGCATTTCCAATGAATGTTCCCTGAGTTAATTGACCTTGGACAATTAATTGACCTTGACAAGGAAGCAGTGGTAGCAGCTAATGATCTAGGACTTATAGCAGGAAGGCCTGCTCATTATCCTGGCCAGCCCCAGGGCCAGGCCCACTAGCTGCCCTCTCTGGATCCTCAAGTACTTGCTTCAGTGGCCAGAAAGCACCAGGTGGGACCCACCAGACTGGCGAGGGCCTATAGCATAGATCTGCACCTCAGCATATCAGGGCCTCCCACCCTGGCAGAAGGAGTTGTTTGGTGAATCCCTGTGGAGTTGTGTGAGGCACACGAAGGGTCAGGAAGAAGGAGGGGAGAGCAGTCATTGCAAACTTCAGAGCCACAGCTAAGACAGGATCTTGCCTTCCATGGGGGTTCTCCTGGGCAGGCTTCCCGCCTCCTTGCTTTCCTAACCCAGGTCCTGGCTCTGCTCCTGGGGTCTCCAGCCTGCCATAGGCACAGAGAAACACAGGGAAGGGGAACAGACCCCCAAGTATCAAATAGTCCCACAGTCACCCAGGCTTGTATGCTCAGCTCAGACAAGAGTCAGTACTGTGTTCAGCCAGCTTGTGCTCTGTCATTTAGGTAAGGGAGGCCTGGTGGAAAACACTGCCCGCACCCCATGGAGAAGACTGTAGGATATATGAGTCGGGAACCCACAGCTGGGTCTGCTCCTGTGGAGGGGACAAGACTGGGTGCCTTTAATGGGCTTGATGGGGCCAGGGCTGGTGGTAAGGGGCCCCCAGTGCTCAAGGCCCAGCCACATAGGTTGTACCCTTTGTGACACCAGGTGAGCCCAGAGGGTGAACAGATGTTGGTTCAGACACAGCTTCTTCCACATGGGCATCCCTGGGAATTCAGCTATGGGGTGACCTGTCATAAAAATGAGATGAGAGGGAAGACAGCACTCAGCCCCTCCTAACACAGACCTTTGGATGTTGCCCTTGCAGATGAATATGAATTGATGATTTCTGGAAGAGGCTTCAATAATGCAAAGAGCAAGGATGAAGTTATTTGTAGATTTATATTCAGTGACAAAAAATCGATTGGTAAGTAACCCCAATGTTGCCTCCAAGTGACACACTTCCCACATCATGCTGCATTGCCTCAACCAGCCAAGCCTCAAAGTCCTTGCTGATCACTGACAGTGAACACAATGGAAGGAGGGACCTGGCAGGGAAGGCTGGCCACCTCTCCCTTCATCTCAGGCCAGGAAGTAATCAATCCCCCAGCACAGCAAGAGCACCCTGGAGCAGGGCTGACCCCTGCAGAGGCTGGATCTGCCTTCACTGACACCCCCACCCCCCCAGCCTTTCTCAGCTCTCACTTCCCTTGAGAGACAAGGACATGAACTCAGAGTCTGAAGGGGGAGGTGGAGGCAGCCCCAGGGCTCTCAGTCCCTACCACGTGGTCTCCTAGGACTGAGCAAGGATGCCAAGTGCCAGGCCTGGGCCCTGGAATCCTGGCTCAGGCTCACACTCCATGTGTGGTCTTGACCTAATGAGTGCTGTGTTGTCAGCCTCTATTATCTGTACTGGAAAGTGGAGCCAGTATAGTGGGTGCACTAACTAAGCCCCGTCACGTATGTAAAGCTCTTATTTGGAAAAACTCAGGCACTAGGTGACTGTCCACGATGGGTGAGAGGCCTGAGGAAGCACACGGTTGGGGCAGCAGCTGTGCCCTCAGGGCTGAGGTGGGGCTGATCTCCCCCACAGAGGGCCTGGGGGACAGTTGGACTTTCTCTTCCTCCTCAGCTCTCCCTGGTAGCCCCTGATACAGGGATTTGATATGATTATGTATGTTCAAGGACATCTAGTTCCAGGTAAACCCAGAACGGGTCCCCTCCCCCAGCACACTTCTGGGCTGTCTGTCCTTCTTCCGTGGGTGCCCAGGATGGCCTCACTCCCACGGCACACAGTGTGTAGATGGCCCCAGGGAGTTAGATTAGCCTTGGTCTGTACTTTCTCAGGAGTGGCCAGGGACTGAGTAACTCATTTGTATAGAGTGCTCATGTTTATTGAGCACCTACTGCCTCAGGTAATGTGCTAAGTGCCTTAGATGCACTAAACCAGTGAGTTCTCCAAAGACCTGTTGTTATTCCTCTATATAGATCTGGAACCAGAGTCAGGGAAAATTCAAGAGCTTGCCCAAGGTCACAAGCTGGTTCAGAAAGAGCTGGAAAGTAGGCATGGGTGATGTGATTGCCTGTCTGGGCGTTTGACCTCACAGAGATGTCAGTTCTTGAGGAAAGGTGGAGCACAACCTACCCTTCAGGAATTGTGTTCACATGTTCCTCTGTGGTCCATGGCTATTTGCTCCCTGCTCTAGACATCACCAGCGTTTCTCTCAAAGGTGGACCAGCACCAAGGTCCCACATGGGAGAGCCCATCCCACAGTCCTGGGCTCCTCTGCTGACCACCATGTTGCACCTGGTGAGAAGCTGGCCAGAAGTGGTCAAGCAGGACTGTTTATTGCCAGGACCTCTAATGTGCTGATGAGGATTGATTTAGTTCTTTTTAATTACATTTTCCTCTGATTAAAATATAGGATAAAACAATATGGAAAATATAAAGTATAAAGAAGAAACATTTTAATCAAGATTTCTATAGGTTTTATGTTGTCTGTCATTAGTATGTAATGTTTTTGTGTTTTAAAACAAAGTGTTTTTTTTTAATGTGACAAGTGAAGTGTTCTGTTAGTCAGCTAATATTGGTTTAAAAACTCCTTGCCGGAGTTCCCGTCGTGGCGCAGTGGTTAACGAATCCGACTAGGAACCATGAGGTTGCGGGTTCGGTCCCTGCCCTTGCTCAGTGGGTTAACGATCCGGTGTTGCCGTGAGCTGTGGTGTAGGTTGCAGACGCGGCTCGGATCCCGCGTTGCTGTGGCTCTGGCGTAGGCCGGTGGCTACAGCTCCGATTCAACCCCTAGCCTGGGAACCTCCATATGCCGCGGGAGCGGCCCAAGAAATAGCAACAATAACAACAACAACAACAACAAAAAAGACAAAAGACAAAAAAAAAAAAAAAAAAAAAAAACTCCTTGCCAATCAACCATGCATTTCTGGGCCCTCGGTATGTGAGGTGTCTGCCATCACCTCCCCCTCACTGCTCTGGACTATGAACATCCTATGGAAAGTAAATTGCTCCTCTTTGGAATTTTCTTCACACTAATCTCAACCATCCTACCCTTCAGATGCAAATCCTTACCCCTAACCATACTGGGTGATTAGTTTTCATTTTCAGTCTCAATGAAGGATGAACGCTGTCAGAAGTTAATCTGACAAATGAGTAATGTCCAAACAGCTTTCCACATGGAAAGGAACCATTCTGTAGGGAATAGCCCTGACCTGTGGCAAAAAAAAAAGGGGTGGGGGTGGGAAACAATTTTAAAAATCACTAGAGATTGTAAAGTATAAAGTGCTACACAGTAGAAAGCAGGGAAATACAAAAAAAAAAAAAAAAAAAGTAAAAAAAAAAAAATGTTGCCTCTAATCCCAAGCTCCCAAATAAGTGCCTGTGACATCTCAAATACAGCTTAGTAAACATAATTTTCCTTGAATAATAGGAAAAAAAACTGAAGTGGAATTGAACATCACACAGATATTTTTTGATATTGAGGTACTGAGCATCACACAGGTATTTCTTCATGAGACATATTAGTTCCCCCAAAATGCCCATAAAGTTAAACGGAGGCTTTAAAAACCCCTAACAGTTTAGAGCTGTAAGTGGAGAATCTTTAGTTTGATCACGATCTGTGTGCTGTTAAAGTGTCCAGGTGGTAACACCCAGACTCTTGTAAAATTAGAGATTATTTCTAAACAGACAACAAGCTTGCTTTTGAAAAATTTTAAAAGAAGAATATTTAAAACGATCTCCACTTTCAGGGAGATGCTCTTGAAAGTGTCCCTAGAAGCTTGGCCCTGAGCATGGCTCCTCCTGCAGGGCTTCCTCCTGCCCTCTGATGGCAGCCCAGTGGGTACAAGTCCAGGAGAGGACCTGCCTTCTTCCTCCAGAAGGGAACATGCAGACCCACGTCTGTCCACAAGGGGCAGCAGAGCTGTGGCTCCAGCCCCTGGGAAGTGGTGCCTCTAGCTCCTAGGGTCTTGGGGAGACTGGGTCATGAAAAAGGCCAGGGGAAGGACTCTCCTCCTGAATCACAGAGGTCAAAGCCAGGTCAGCCCTCAGGGACCCTTGATTCTAACTTTCAGAGGGAAAGTCTGGGACCTGGGGAATTTGAGCAGGATGAGGAGAAAGCTGGTAGGAAAGTCAGCAGGAAAAGCAGCTGGATTTTCCTTTTTTTTTTTTTTTTTTAATATCAGGGCTTCAAAGTATTATGACTCAGGAGAGAGAAGTTTCCAGAGAGCTACTTGTTATGGACTGAGTCCCCTGAGTGTCACCTCCCAGCTCCACAAAATGACAGAGCAAACACAAGCAGGAAGACCTGTTCCCTCAGGCTTCCTGGGTCAATAAAAGCACCAGCACCCACCCAGCTCTGCTCACAGACCAGCTCCTCGTCCTCACTCCTCTGTGCTCTCATCCCACAGCCAGTCCACCTGCTGCCTCGGTGTCCAAACCCACCCGGAACTGGCCAGCCCTCCCCAGACTCACTGTGCCTGGAATAGAGCCCAACCCCCTCCCAGGGCCCCGAGGCCCCGCCCCCTCTCCTCACTCACCTCTTTCCCCTCAACCAGCCCAGCTGCTTATGCCTCAGGCCTCAGCACAGGCGCCCACAGCCCAGACCCTCTTCCCTGGCTTTCCCTTCGTCTGGTGTCGCCTCCAGGACCATCGCTTCAGAGACAACTCATCTTTAATGGAAATTTTCAATAATATACAAAAGTTGGGAGTTCCCTGGTGGCCCAGTGAGTTAAGGTCCTGGCAATGTCACTGCTATGGCGCAGGTTCAGTCCCTGGTTCGGGAACTTCCACATGCCATGATGAAGCCAAAAATAATAATAATATACAAAAGTAGCCAAAAATTGCATAGAACACTTGAAGCAGCCTTGACCTACTTTGAGGAATTATCAACCCGGCCAATCTGGAATGGCTGATACCTCACCACTGATCATTGTGAAGCAGATCCCAGACATCACCTCGTGTCCTCTATAATCATCTCACTTTCCCTTAAAGAGAAATTATGTTACTGAAAGATAGGACAGGTCACTTGCTCCTAAGCAGCTGTCCCTTCCCCTCCCTTCTCCATCCCTTCTCCTGTTTATTGATGTCCCAGTATTTTTCTCTCTGGCATTTATTCTGTTCATTGCTTGTTACTTTATTGTCTGTCTCCCTCTCCAGTTGCTCAAATGCCAGGCCCTGGAGAGCAGGGCCTCTGGCTGCCTTGTTCCCACTAATCACCAGAACCCTGCACAGAGCCTGGTGCACAGTAGGTGTCAGAAGGCAGAGCAGAGAAGCTGCTTCTGCCAAAGTGTGAGCTCTGCTTGCTGAGGGCAGGCAGGAGGGAGGGAGGGATGGATGGATGGATGGACAAGTCCATTGACATTCTTCTCATGTGATTTTCTTTCAGATAAAAAAGCTGCTTCTGTTGATGATACAACCATAACATGCCCAGGAGTAAGGATAGAGAAGCCAGATGAGTGAGTGCCCAGCCTGGGAGCCAAGCAGGCAATTTTTGCTACCATGAGATGTAAAGAATGTGGGAAGCCGTCATGGCGCAGTGGTTAACGAATCCGACTAGGAACCATGAGGTTGCGGGTTTGATCCCTGCCCTTGCTCAGTGGGTTAACGATCCGGCGTTGCCATGAGCTGTGGTGTAGGTTGCAGACATGGCTCGGATCCCATGGCTCTGGTGTAGGCCGGTGGCTATAGCTCCGATTGGACCCCTAGCCTGGGAATCTCCATATGCCGCAGAAGCAGCCCAAGAAATAGCAAAAAGACAAAAAAAAAAAAAAAAAGAATGTGGGAAGCCACCTCTACTGGACAGACACTCCTGAGTGTCTCCAGGGGGCTGAAGGCATCTTCTATGCCTGCCCTGGTTGGTGGTCCACGGAGGTGCTCAGGGATCTGCTGTGGTCCAGGCTCTGACGAGGAGGGCAGGATGCAGGAGATGATGTTCTGCAGGGATGGGACCTTTGCTCCAGGCAGCCTCTTGGAGCTAGACTCACATCCTCTGTACCTACAGAGGATTTGGGATGGTGACACCATGCTGACATGGCTGGTCACTTAGCTGGTCACATGGCCATGAAGTCATCTGACCCCATGCAGGGCTCCTCACTGCCTGATCAGCCTTCATGGCAGAAGTCGACCTCGTAGTACTTTGGTATAAGGCTCCCTTCCCCATGCTGTCTGCTCTCCAGCGGCCCCAAGTACCTGAGGTGCAAAATCATTATAGTGAGAAGATTAGCAACTTCAATTTGACCGAAGAGTAGGAAATGTGTCTGTCTGGCTTAATGGTCACTGTCTGCCCTTTCTGTGCTTTAGGGAAGTCTTTATTGAAGTCAGCCTGAACAATGGCATCAACTTCATCTATAACAATGTTAGCATTATCAGCAAGAACTGTATGAGTTCTAAGGTAAGGCTCAAGCATCTAGAGCTGTCCTGACTGGAAAGAGAGAGATACCCTGGGGAGGCAACTGAGGGGAACAGCGTCCCAGGCAGGCCCAGAAAGTAGCCTGGGCTGACAGGCACCTCAAGCAGCATCTCACAGGTAGCTTGGAGCCCTTAGCCCTACAGCCAGGGGCTGAACCCCCACAGACTTGGGGTGTGCTACTAAAAGCTCTCTTGGTCCTCTTCCCACCCTGCTTCTTTCATCAGAGCACTTGACATGAGGAAGCACTGGGCATCACTGGGGTCCATGGGCACAGCACCTGTGCCCTTGGTCAGGAACATCAGCAAGAGAGCAGATCCCATTCCTTAAGCCCCACGTGGACCTGGCCCATGCTAGGACTTTCTGTAGACTCCCTTTGATGCTCTCCAGTGCCCGCTCAATTCCTCACTACACATGGTGGCTCAGAGAGATGGAGGAGTTTTTGCCCAAGGCTGCAGAGCCAGGAAGGAGGGGAGAGGGGCTACGGGGAAGAGAACAGGGTGTCCAGCCTCTGCTCTTGCACCCCCACCTCTCAGTGGGCCCCAGAGCCCCTCCCCCACCATCTGTGTATCACAGCTGCTTGTCGTCCTCACAACACGTATGCTGTCAGGAGAGAGGGCTGAGTTATGACTCCATGGGGATTGGATTTCATGACAGGGGCTGGGGAGAGCCTCTGAGCAGAGCTGGCGGTGGGGCCTGTGGCCCAGGACTCTGCAGTGGCTCTCTGGGTACCAGTGCCAACCTTCTAGAATCTTTTTCCTTAGATGGGAACCCAAGTAGGAGGAGGACTAGGAGGTCTGGTGTCAGAACCAAGTGGTAGACACTCGGAAAAATCACCCAGGTGCATGCCAAGATTCTGTCCTGTGTTCTTTCTGTAGGTGAGCGAGCCAGATACTGAGGTGATAACTACCCTCCAGACTACCCAACAGCCTACCACACAGGCTTCCTCATCGCCTCTCCCACCGACATCCCCACAGTTCATCCCCTATGTCAATTCTTCCTACTTCTTTATGATCATCCCAGGCCTGCTCCTATTCCTGTTGATGCTCTGGTGCATCTGGTGGATGTGCTGCAAGAAGGCAAGTGACCACTGTCGGTACAGCTCTGTGTCCTGCTGCCACCAACCCCCTGAGGGACTGGACATGTGTCTGCCCCATGATGCTGCCTGTGGGCAGGTTCCCATCAGCTCCCAGGTCCTCACACAAGCAAATAAGCACAGACTCTGTCCTCCCCTCCTGGGCCTGGACACAGCCTGGGCTTTAGATGACCGCCTGCCTCATGTTTCACAGGGAGGTAGCCTATGGGCTGTCCCAGCCCCTGGAAGGAAAATACCAGACCCCCTGAGACCAGGGCTCCCTCACACAGTCAAACTTCTAGAGGATGCAGGTGGCCTCTGTTGTTGGGAGAAGAAAAGGGTCTGCAGGGGGGGCACTGTGGCTGAAAGGGAGAATGATGCTGTCCAGAAGGATGCTAACTTCAGGGGCAGCCTTTGAAAAGAGCATGGACCCCTACACATCTCTGGTGCTTCCATCATGCCTTCATCAGTCAACGCTAAGTCACCAGCATGTGCAAGTGCTGTGCTGGGCACAGAGGGGCAGAAATGAAGAGCCACCACCCTTGCCCACAGGAGCGCTCAGTCTGGGGTCTAGCCTAGTACTGGCAGTTGGGAGGCTTTGAGGATAAATGTCACCTTCAGATGATGTGGTAGGTGCCCTGTGTGGCTGAGCTGGAGCCCTCCACACCCCTTCTAACCTGAGATTATGTCATCATGCCCACAGTGATTGTCCCTTGTTGTGGATACCAAGTAGGCAGAAAAAGAAGGGAGGTGAAAAGAGCCATTAGGGAAGGAGCTGGGACACCCCTCCCACACCAGCTGGGGCATGGGAGTTGAGAGAAGCCAGTTCATGTTGCGAGGGCCTGGTCTCCAAAGGCGCAGCATCTGTGGAGATCAGCTGCATGGGCACTGGACTATGACTGTCTCAACTTTGATCACTTCCTTTCTAGACTGTCAAGGAGCTGCCACCAGTGCAGAAATCAGAAAGGGTAAGTGCTCTGTTGTCAGAATGCCTGCTGCCCACTGTGACCTGCACAGAAAGGGCCCCTGCTGCCATGGGGATGTGCCCTCTCCCTGCCCCTCCAGCTCCTACCTACTTGGGCAGAAAGAAGGGGTAACAGAGGGGCAGAGAGGGGCCCCAGGAAGGACATGGAACTTACAGATGTCACCCCATCAACACTGTTCACCTGACCCCAACATGACCTGAACTGAAGCCCTTGAAACTGAATCAGCAATGTGGAGTAGCCTGTTTCAGAAACAGCTATAATCCCTCCTGAAATACCTGGGCTTTCTGTCAATTTCCAAGGGACTGTCTATAGGATGGTCCTTCCCCAGGACTCAGGTTAGCTTTTGGAAAAGGATGGTCCAAAATGGACCTCAGGGAAAAGGTCCCAGAGGATGTCAGGGACCAGGTGTATATTTTGCTCCATTTTCTTGATCATCCTCCCCGTCTCACGTCAGGGCAGGGGTCTTGGCGGGCTTGGCCTTTAGGGACTGTGGGGCTGAGAAGGGTGGAGGGAGTCTTCCCTGGCATTGAGCCAGGAGGGAGGTGCAGCCCAGGTGAGCACAGGGCCAAGGGTCAGGCTCACCCGGGGTGGGGGCCCAGTGTCAGGGGCACCAGGGCTGGAGCGCTGGTGGGAAACAGGGTCACTGCCAGGGCTGGAATCCTCACTGGCTGCAGTGTGGCTTCAGGGAGGCTGGCAGCTGCTAATGCCCACACCCCTGACATGACACATCCTCAGGTCCAGGCTCTCCAGCAAGGGCAGCCTGTGGCAATCAAGGGAACAGGAGTTTATAGGCCTTTAAAGAAGACTCCTCTTTGTAAACCAAAAGTTGTTGGTGTGTTTTCACATGGAAGCTACTCTTTTACTGTGTCGGGTGCTGCTCATTTTTCCGCAATTCTCCACCAAACATTTTCTGAGTGGCCAGTACTTGACAGGTGCAAGTACAATAAATGTCATGTGTCTGCACCCAGGAGCTTCCAGACAAGGAAACAGTGTTTTCTCTTCCTAGGAGCCAGAGGAGGTATGTCACATGCAGACATGCCCCACAGTGATTGTCCCTTGTGGGTGCCAAGGAGGCGGGATAAAACGGATGGAGGTGAGAAGGGCTCTTGGGAGGGAATGATGACTCTGAGGCTGGGGGGCCAGAGGTGAGGTAGCTGGAGCTGAGGTGGCTGGTTCATGCTCAGGCCTGGACCCATAAGGCATGATGGCTTGAATAGAATGGAGCCCTAGACTACAATCACTTGGTGCCCAAGAAAAGCGAGGGCCTCCCAACCCTACTGGACAAGGGGAGGCCAAAAAGGTTGAGGGTTTATGCTCCTGTTTCCCCCAGGAAGTCCTATCACCAGGGTTTCCCCCTTGAGGCAGCCCAGGTTTCTGGATGTTGGTGGGTAGGAGGGAGCTGTAGAACTGTCTCAGGGAATCGGTGGGGACAGAGCCCTGGGGAGCCTTGTGAGATAGAGGGGACACTGTCCCTCTAGAGGCAGCATCTATGCCTATAACTTCCTCACAACCACATCTGCTTTTCAGGGAAAACTGGATAGCTTGTGTGACTTTGTTCAGCGCTGCAACCAGATGCCACTAATGTGGTATACCCCTAGGGACATGGTAAGCAGGGCACAGGGATGCTCCCAATGGGCTGGGGTCTTGGTTTTGCCCTTGGCAGTTGACCCCTGGGACTATGGGTCAGAACGCCTTCCTGGGCATCTGTCAAGAAGAATGATGCCCAGGACCTGGAGACCTGGGGCTCATGAGCCTGTGGTGATTCTCAATATGGTGCCCATGTATTTCCCAGGCATTGACCACATTCCCTGAATCAGGCAAACACTGGCTCTAGGTGGCTGGGCAAGTGGCATTTAGAAGCCTCTGCTGACGACACATCTAGGATGCACTCACACCCGGTAGAGACTTCATTTGGTGACAGAGGTATCAGGGCTCCTATGACAGCTGGGCTCCCACTCTGGGTCTGAATCAAGCTCTCAGTCCCAGCCATGTTTGCATGGAAGCCTCATTCCCTGCCTGATTCTCCTGGACCTTCTCCACCGAACCACAGCTCCATTAAGGTCAGAGGGCCCCACACCAACCTTATGTCCTGAACAGTGGCAACATCCACTTAGAGATATCCACTCAGGAACAAGAGGGATAAAGCAAGACAGAAGACTCAATCAGAGGGAGGCAAGAGACCAGAGGGTGGATGCAGGGAGATGCCAGTCATGGCCTTCCTGCCCAGTGAGGTGGGGGCAGCAGTGCTGAGCACCTCTCTGAAATGCCCACTGTCCCAGGGCCACTCTTTGAAGCTGAGGTTGGGAGGTTACAGAGAGATGGATTAGGGAGCTCTTACAGTCACCCAAGGCTCTGCCAGGCCCCCATGATGCCAGCTCTCGGGTCCACCGAGTGGTTGTGAACTCGCAGTGACCTATGTGCTTGCTGAAGGCAAAACTGAGGCCTGAGAGGTCAGGGAAGTTGCCGAGGCCACCCAGAGAGTAAGTGGCATCAGCCAGAGCTCCTGAAATCAACGCTGCTCATCCTGAGATGGGCAGGACCATAACTATGCCCCAGGGACACGGGTCTGCTTCCCACTCTTCTGCCCCCCATCCCATTTGACCTTGTCCTTCCCAACCTTGTCCTAGAGAGCCAAGAGCTGTAGGATGTCCGTGGGTACCCAATATTCTAGTAGGTGCAGGATCCTGGCTCCCCCTCTGGAAGCCTTCAGTGCTCTGGTCCCAGGCCTTACAGTGAATCCTGGACAAAGAGACAGGGTGTCAGCAGAGACCTACAGTCTCTACAGACCAGACTCAGCCTCTAACCCCAGGCCCAAGTGTGCAGAGGAGACACCCAGCCTGGCTGCTTACAGACACATTATCTGCAAGTGGCTTCATGTTTTTCCTGCCTGAGCCACAGGCTCCCTGGGTGAGAAGGGGGTCTGGAGCTGGGGGAGAGGGCATGTCTCAGTGGGCACATGTGCAAGACTGGGCTTGGGGCCCAAACAGGGAGATTGGGGGCATTGGTCAGATGGCTGGCCCAGGACAGACATGGGCCATTCATCCCCCTCCTTGCAGGCCATCCTGTGTGCCCTGCAACCCCTTTCCAATAGCTGTGCTCAGACAGAACTTTACCCAGACCCTCCTCACCAGGCTGTGCTAGAAAACAGAGCTATAGGAAAGGGGATTCCCAGCAGCACAGGGGCACAGGCCCACCACCTCCATCCAACCCCAGATCTACGAGGGAGGTTGATTCCAAACTCCTCAGCCTGGACTAACTGCTATCAGCCTGACGATGTGACGTGCTGGTGAAGTTAACAGTGGAGCCTGGGGCAGAACTTACATGAGTTACTGCCTTCTAAAACCTCAGTTAGCTGCTTGTTTCAGTAAATTCAGATGTTTCTACACTTCAGCATAATACAATGCAGAAAATTCTCAAAGGTTCACTTTTCCAAGAATCTCAGCATTTTGGTGGCAGAAGCAGCCATTCTTGTTTGCTGCTACCTTCTGTGAAATGACCATGTCTCTCTGCCCCACTGCCTTCTAATTGTCAGAGGAAATTTTCTAATAATTGTCTCTTCCAGAGCATCTCTCCTTGCACAAGACAGTTGAGTTTCTTAGTCTTGAACCAAACCCTGACCCCCCCATCCAGGGTCCTGATTCTCTTCTTTCCCTGCTCTCCCAGGGCAGCTCCTGCAGTTCACAGAAACCAGTTCTCATAGATCCATCAGGAAAATCCATTAGAAATGGGAAACTTACCTCTCTCACTGATTGTGGGGCTGCCAGTGACATACCTGTCTCCAGAGAATATGACCTAGGTGCCACCAGCTCGCAGGGCCCTTTACACAAGCATCTCATTTCATTCTCACCACAACAGTGGCCGTTTATACAGAGTAGGGATCACCGGACCCTGTCTAAGTGCTTTACACAAACTCACTCTTTTCATCCTCCCAACACTCTGCCAGGGAGGCACAGCCTCTCTGCAAGGTCGAGTCACCTGCCTGGCGGCACAGCCGAGAAGCAGCAGGGCATCAACAGCCCCGGGCCCAGACCTCACCATGTGCTTGGCTGCTTCTCTGTCCTGGCAGGTGGTCACTGCTCAGCATTTGGAAGCTGAAGAGCCCTTGGCTATAACGTTTAGTGATGGGCCCAATGTGACAGGGCTGTGGAGGGGTGCAGCAGGGCTGGGAAGGACCCCAGGGGAAGCTCACTTCCAAGGCCAGGCTGTGCCTCCTGTGCCCTGCTGTCACGGTGATGGGGAACATCTCAGTGAGCTTCCTTCTGCAGTGCCGCGTGTTAGGTGTGTAAGCAGAGAGTTTCCTGTTAGCCTAGTGGCTAAGGATCTGGCATTGTCCCTCTTGTGGCGTGGGCTCAATCCCTGGCCTGGGAACTTCTGTACGCTACAGGTGTGGCAAAAAAAAAAAAGATATGCAAACAACTGTGGCTGTGAATATCTTACTGTCACACTATGTTCCTCACAGCCCTCCTCTAGATAGAGAGTTCATATCTATATTTGCTGGAAGCGGTTTCCTGCATAACAATTAGAGCTCCAGAGAGGCCCTGTGATGTATTCATAGCCAAGGAGTTCCCATCCTTTGCCTCTGCCCACAGAAGGTGCCCCGAGGGCTGTGGATAAAGCTAGGACAGGACTTCAGCCCTCCAGGAAGTCTTAACTTGGCAGCTGTCCTTCAAGCCAGTGACCTTCACTGAAATTCTCTGATCATAGCTTTGGGATGGTGACGACAGCCTGCTCCCCTGTGCTCAAAAATCCTCGCCCCCCAACTCCTGATACACACACACATCTATAAAATTTATAAATGGAACCAAATCTCCGAAGCACTGGATTAATGTCCAGTCAACCGTCTGCCAATCACTTAAGGAAACCCACCTTCACTGTGGAACAGCTGAGCTGAGGTTAAGAGTTGGTCACTGGCTTAGATCTCTTTGTCCTCAGAAAGTCAGAGGGTAAAGAGATACACCTCCTCAGCCCCCAGTCTCCTCCCTCACCTCCTTAAGTTCACACAAGGGACTCGGGGGCTCTGCCACTACCTGGGGGTCTCCACTGCTGTCCCTAGCCCCTCAGCCCTCTCCCTCAGTCCCTGTGCAGATCCCTCTTGCAGCTCCAGTGATGGGCTGTGGTTGGGGGGCAGGGGAGCCAGGCCTCAGCACAGGTGTCCTGCAGTCGTGCTCTGAGAAAATCAAAGGGATACCATGGTAGATGGTAGACACTGGGTCTAGAATGCCCTGTTCACGTTCTGGAGTAAATAAGAAACAAAAGAGCTTAGAAATAAAATAGAAGATTCCAATCTATTCATAGTAGCAACAAAAGAACACAACCTTGTGCATACTTGTGGCCATGTGTACTGAGAGGTAATAAAAAGAAACCAGGAAACTTTACTCTTCTCTATAAAAGAAGACTTGAAAATATGAAAACCTAGGCCACAGTGTCAGCTTTTCCAAAATAGTTCATGGGATTAATACTGCTTTAGTGAAAAATGTAATGAATATGTTGAGGGAATTCGATCAAAATGATTCTAAAATTCACCTGAGTAAATAAACCATTAAGAGTAGTTAAGGAATTTGGGGTGCAGTCTTAGGGGGAAGTGTGTAAATCCTGCCAGTTACTGAACCCCTGCCCGTGGGCCCGAGAGAAGCAGGAACCAGCTCCAGTGCCCTGGGGCTTGAGGGGCCTAGGTGCTCCTGGGCTGGCTT
The DNA here is from genome assembly GCF_054392235.1 of Sus scrofa. NCBI lineage: Eukaryota > Metazoa > Chordata > Mammalia > Artiodactyla > Suidae > Sus > Sus scrofa. The sequence goes on along the minus strand of NC_139396.1, from coordinate 110,539,399 downwards.
GGGGAGGGCAGACACCACATTAGAAGATGCATAGTCTGGATCTGGGAAATGGAGAGGCCAGTACCACATGCCTAAAGCAGAGAAGCACAGGGACTCTTCTCATGCATGCCAGCAGTGTTGGTGATGGACCAGGAGCCTCAGGTTGGATGGCCTGGTGGAGGAAGCACAGCTGAAGGTGTGAGTTGAGGAAAATAAGCCTCTTCTCAAGGAAGATAATTCCATGAGGTCTGAATGGGGGTGGGAGGAGAGCGGAGCCAGGTGAACGGGGAGAGGAGATGCTTGAGATAGCCTAAGAAGAGAGCTGAGGGCCTGAACAGGCGGTAAGGTGCAGGGGAAGGTGAGAAAGGATGGGCAGCTGGAGACACATGTGGCTCAGGACAGGGTTTGGGCAGAGTGGGCCCTGAGGCTGGTGCTGGGGACCTGTAGGCTGAGGCGACCTGGAGAAGAGGAGGCAGGGGAGGTGAGCCAGTAGGAAGATGGCAGGAGACAGCAAGCCTGGGCCATCCGTCTAGAAGGGAGATAAGCTAGCAAGGGGGTGGAGAACTGAACAGGGGGGATTGCTGATAAATGACCATAGAAGTTGCCGTCTGCAGAGAGTTCAGGATCCTATTTATAGTGGTTATCATGGGTGCTTGGAAAAGAAGCATTTATTTCCTCATGTTTATTTTTCTGTGTTGCCTAGGTTCTCTGTAATGGGAGAACCATTACACTTTTTCTACAATCAGGAAAAGTAAAAATGTTTCTCTGTAAAAGAGAAAATATTAACTTGATGAAGCCCAAGGGGATTTTACATAGTAAGTTGCTGGAAAGTGACGTTTAGCAAAGCTATCCCCATCTTGTCATGCTGGGGAAAGTCAGAGTGAGAAATCCCTTCCCATCTCTGGGTTCAGCTCTTCTCTACATCCAGGGGTGCAGGTCCCAAAGAAGGGTATCTTTCCCAAAAGTTTCCTCAAATCAGACATCCCTGTGAGTGTGGAAGAGGACAAGGCCAGGCTCTAGGTGTGGTTGAGAATATCCTTGTAGGAGTTCCCGTTGTGGCTCAGCAGGTTACAAACCCAACTAGTCCATAAGGATGCAGTTCCATCCCTGGCCTCTCTTAGTGGGTTAAGGATCCACCGTTTCTGTGACCTGTGGTGTAGGTTGCAGATGCAGCTCGGATCCTGCATTGCTGTGGCTGTGGCATAGGCCAGCAACAGCAGCTCCAATTCAACCTTTAGCCTGGGAAATTACATATGCCACAGGTGTGGCCCTAAAAAACAAAAATAATAATATTTTTTATTTTAACTATAAATTCAAGGGGACAGGCCTGTTTTGTTTTTCCTAATGTGGCTACATAACTGGGGAAAACCATGATCATTCTAAAGGGTTACTAAGGATTTTACAACCTAGGATGATGAAAATGACAGCCTCAGGGGGAGAAGGCAGAGTTCAATGGCCTTTGTCTTTCACAGGCACTGGAGGTAACACTTCACACATGAGTGGCAGGTTCACAGAAGCCTGAAGTCTGCACACCACGTGAAGCACCTGAAAGGACTGATGGGTTTTTGGGGACTGACAGGCCCAGACAGATGCAGCAGAGGATCAGTGGGGCTCTGGGCAGCAGGAGAAGGGTGGCCTCAAGGCAGAGAAGGAGCCCAGCAAGCCCTAGAGGCCAAGGAAACCACAGCCCTCTGTTCCTGGTTCCAGCGGCTTCTAGTGACCTTCTCCCTCTTCTCTCCGTGCAGGGGCGGTGTGTCAACTTCTCCCTGATGAAGCCCTACTGTGGGCAGTTGCCCTGCAGCCCTAAGATCTGCCTCCATCCCAGCCGGGAGTGCTTCCGCATCAACAGCTACTGCTCGCGGTGCCAACACCCCCCGACCACGTGCTCCAGGCTCCCCTCCAGGGTGCTGCCGCACATCTCTCCCAACTCGCGGTCACTCTGTGGAGCCACTTTGTCGCTCCAACCCCCGTAGCCCAACCTGTAGAGCACCCAAAGCCCAATACTGTTAAGAGCCCTTTGTTTGCTGAATTAGACATGTATGTTGAATCTTGGTTTCCCATCAAAAGGCGTTGGAATTTGTTGCCGATCAGAGCTTGTTTTCTGGTGAGCACTGCTCCACTGTAGGAGATGCAGCTTCACTGCTCCTGCCAGGACAAAGCACCCTGGTGGCCTGAGGAAGTAAACATGATGAGTTCTAATCCCCTCAGATGGGTCTTCACCTGTCACCAAGGGCTGGAACGCATGGGGTTTTAGTCAAATTCTGCTTTTTGAACAGAGCTCCAAACTTCTCTGAATACAAGCCTGTGTCTCCTTCCTTAATCTTATGCAGGGAGAAGTGCTTGAATTCCTCACCTCCTCCACTCCCTCTTGCAGGTTTCCATTTCGTGGCTGCCTACATTGGGAATGTGTCACAGAAAGAGCTGAGGCCCTCTACAGGTCACCAGCTGGAACTGCATCTTCTCTTTCCAGATAACCTTCAAACTGTCCCTAAGCCCTGGGGAATTTGAGGGGTCATTTTCCTAGAGAAGTTCAACCTCTCCTATTTGCCCTCTGCCACCATAGAAGAGAATGTGCTCCCGACAGAGATATTTTAGCACGCAGTGTCCTCCCCACCACCCGGTGTGTGCACACGTCGTTGGTGTAACTACTCCAGTGCTTGCACACAGTCCAGGGAGCACTTGAGGAGGGGTCCTCCAGGAGGTCCATGACCAGCTTTCCCAAATCCATGTGGATAGTAAGGTAAATACTCTCCCCCCTCACCTCCTTCTCTTCCAGTGTTATATTTACAGATTTCAGTTGAATTTCTGTAGGTTAAAGACATCAGGTGTGGGTTTTTAATCTGTACCGATTAAAGTGGACGGATAGTAGTGACCATAACTTTCCCTATGGAAATACAGACAGACAGACAGACAGAGAAGAAAGGAAGAAAGGCAGGCTTGCTAGAATGGCTTGTGTATATGTAAGTAGGGATCGTTTGCAGGGTTACCCCAGATCACACAACTTTTAACCTTCAGAGCATCCCTAACTGGAGTTGCTCTTCCTTGTGAATCCCTCCCCCACTTCTCTGTCCTGTCACAGCTTGGGCCTCAGATCTGTGTCCTGACAACAGTCAGGATAGGAGCAGTGAGAGCCTCTCCCACCCCCTCGTGGCCTATTCCGACTCTGCCAACTCCTCTGTCTCCCAAGCTCTTTATTAGAAGAGCTTTATTAGAAGGCTTTTTCTGGCACAACGTGGCAGGCACAGACATTTCGGAGAAATAAGCCAATTCACAATGGAGGAGCTAGAAGAGGGTGTGTCAGGCCCTGTGGGCTGGGACTCAGCAGTTTGATTTAGGTCCGTTCAGAGAGGGTGTGGCTAGCTGGACCCAGCTCTGCCTGACCCAGGCTGTGGCTCACTCCGCAGGGCTCAGAGAGCACCGTGGTTTCGGCCACCCTCTTCCTGCCTGACTCCATGACATCACATGGCCATACCCAGCCAGGTAATCCAGGGGAAAAATATCACTCGTCAAGGCAGAGGTCCACGGTCGGAGCTGGTGAGCTGCCCACACCACCCAGTTGTGAGAAAAGACCATTCAGGAGGAAGTAGTAGCATAAGGGCCGGCTATGGGCACAAGCGGGTGGGTAAGAGGTTCCCAAGTGGAACATGGGGATGACACAGGATGTCAGAAGCCCACAGTGACATGAGACCCAGTGGATGATGCTGGGATGGGGCTCCTGAGCCAAGGGGACCCTGAAACAGCAGGTGGGGGCCTCAGGGCTCTTGTCTCTGGGGTGGGAGTAACCCAGGTAATCCCCAAAAGCAGCCAAGCCTCAGAACTACCAACATGAGGGGGGAAGGACAGAGGCCCAAGGAGGAGTCCTGGGTGACAGGTAGGTAGCAAAAAAGAGATGAAAAAGAATGGCTGGGGGTGCTGGGTATCCTAGAAGCCAATTAAGGAATGAGCTTCAAAAAGGTGAGGTCTTGGGTGTTCCCACTGTGGCTCAGTAGGAACAAACCTGACTAGTATTCATGAGGACATGTGTTTGATTCCTGACCTCGCTCAGTGGGTTAAGGATCCAATGTTGCCATGAGCTGTGGTGTAGGTCGCAGATGAGGCTCAGATCTGGCATTGCTATGGCTGTGGTGTAGGCCAGCATCTGCAGCTCCAATTTGACCCCTAGCCTGGGAACTTCCTTCCATATGCTGCGGATGTGGCCCCAAAATGTGTGTGTGTGTGTGTGTGTGTGTATTCTTTAAGAAATATGTTTCTTTTTCTAAAAAGAAAAAAATATTCTTTAAGAAATATGCTTATTTGGGGGCTGCCTCTCTGCTGGTTTCCTGCTAAGTAATCTGGCAGGGGCTTCTTTCTTGCTTGTAGAAAAGGTGAGGTCTTGCCTGCAGGAGCTGGCAAGGGTGGGGCCTCAAAAGAGGGCACAGGCTGGTGAGAGCAAGTCACAGAAGGCTGGTCTTCTCCTGTGACCTCACTGAGTCACTGTGTACTGCAGACCCTCAGAGGGTAGGTTCCTTTCTGATATTCTCTCTGCACCAAGGTCTATGGCCTTTCTTGTTCTCAGAGTCTAGCATTTCTCTCTGGGCTCTGCCCAGAGCCACCACACTGCGGTAACCTAGCTAGGGTCATCCTCATAATGACTTTGGCTAGGCCCCCTGGAGGGGGGCTGCTCCCCAGACACTGACCCTCATGGCAAGACATGGGCACAGCCTCCTGCAGCTGAGGTCCTGAGAAAGCTTTGGTTCTGGCTCCCAAGGACAGTGGGGAATTTTGGGCCCCCAAGCAGGCCCTTTTGCCATCCATGTGACCAGAGGTAGGCTACAATCTTCCTCTTTGGTGGCATCTCACAGTGATAGGTAATGACCGATGCTCAGTTCTCACGGCAGGTCTGGGCAGCAGCTGCTCACACCCCTGCACAGCTGCCTCCCCTCTGCTCTGCATCTTGGCCCAGCTCCCTCCCCACCCACCCCAGCCTACACTTCCAGAAGGAACAGCTGAGGACACTGTATGTGCAGAGAAAAGAGCACTGGAGCCAGGGTCAGGAAACTGGAGGGGACAGTTCTTACCTCTTACCCTTGTGAAATAAAATTCATATTTTCTGGCAAGACAAGAAAAATTTAAATATACAAAATGGGAGTTCCCATCGTGGCGCAGGGGTTAACGAATCCGACTAGGAACCATGAGGTTGCAGGTTCGGTCCCTGCCCTTGCTCAGTGGGTTAACCATCCGGTGTTGCCGTGAGCTGTGGTGTAGGTTGCAGACGCGGCTCGGATCCCGTGTTGCTGTGGCTCTGGTGTAGGCCGGTGGCTACAGCTCCGATTGGACACCTAGCCTGGGAACCTCCATATGCCGCGGGAGCAGCCCAAGAAATAGCAAAAAGACAAAAAAAAAATAAAAATAAAAATAAATAAAATAAACATACAAAATGTCCCCTGCCCTTTGGCCCCCTCTCTCCCCTACTGTGCATTGTGTCTCTGCATTACACATTGACCAGGCCTCCCCCCACAGCACAAATACCTGCTCAACCATAAAGAGCAACATTCTTCTAGCATCAGCGGGACAAATCCTTAAAAGATAACATTCTTTCTTGATCTTGTAAGGGACTGATGACGCTCACATCTGGACTGTGCAAACTGTCCACAACATGTCATTTAATATAGGCCTCATTTCTCAGAAAACTTCTGTAACTGTGCCTTGACTTCTGATGGGTGGAGCAGTTCCCAGCACTTTTGGAGATGCTCTCTCCAGGTCATAACCTTTGAATTTGGCTTAAATGAAATTTTCCATTTTTTGAATTGACTGATTAATTTGTCATCAATCTGAAAGACTTCACTGCACGTGAGTCATACCATATAGGGGCTGATTTTCTCTGGGGTTCTAGGAGCAGTGGGCATTCTGGAAGCCCTAAGGAGCCTCCCCAGGATGGAGGGGCTGCTGGGTAGTCACTGAGGCAAGGTCTTTAAATGGCGAGTTAGGGTGTGGCATGGAGAGAGCAGTGCTAAGGAATATTCTAGGCAGGGGCCCCAGGGAGGGCAAACTCACAGAAAGGAAAAAATTAACTTCTTCCCAGAAGATTCCTCCCTCCCACAGCAGCCAATTCATCCTGCAGGGCCCAGGGCAGAGCAGGCTAGTCAAAGAGGCTTGGGGGATCGTGGGGCTGCTTCCTACAAGAAGAGTGATTTATGCAAATTATCTAAACATTGGAGCCTCTATTTCTTATTATACTGCATGGAATTTCTTAGAGTTATGACAAAGATTAAAGGGGACAGACTACACGGAGTGATTAAAGAGTTATCTAGGCATGTAGACACCCCAGTAAGTGGAGGCTGCTATTTATGTCCTTAGGTGAGCTCCCAGTTGTGGAGAAGCTTTGCAATAAATAGACTCCTTTTAAATATAGATCAAGTCTAGCAAAGACTGAGTGAATAGCTGTGTTTACTAAGTGGGGCTTTCAAAGGTTGGAACTCAGAATTTCCAGTCTGTGCAACAGCCACAGCCCAAACATTTGGCAGTGGCTGTTGTAATGAGTGGTGTATTTCCACTGGGCAGGCCTGGGCTGGTGCTGGGGTGGGGCCTGAGAGTCACACGAGGTACCCAGAGCAGAGCCCACAGGGTGGGGGCGGGGCAGGGGTGGTGCTGGGTGGAGCCTGGGGCCCTCTTGCTGGTGCTGCCACACCCAACTCTGCCTGTTCTTCTGAGTGCAGCAGGGGCCAAGCGTGCAGAGTCTCCAAGTGGAGGGAGAGCTGACTGGTGTATCTTCATCTCCTCTGGATAAGGCGCCAGTGAGGTGGACCAGATGGCCTGGTGGAAAGCCTGGGTAAGTACAGAGCAAGCAGAGGTGGAGGGTTCCCAAACAGTGTGGGTCTAGAGAAAGGTCTGCTCTGGCCACACTGCTGCCTGCTGGCCCAGGCACAGGACTGGGCTGCCCACTGGGGAGGAAGACAAGGAGAAACTGCCCCAATCCCAGAGGCACTCAGGGCCGGCCAGAACTGAATAGGGAGAACAGGCAGATAATGGAAACTTTAAATGCACCTGGGGCAACTGAAGGGCTGGGGGAGCCCAGCCAAAGAGACCCTGCAGGGAGGGGTCAGGCTGCCAGAAACAAGGGAGAATCATGGTTGAGCCATGTGTGTGTGTGGTATGTGTGCACATGCATGTGTGTAGGGAGAATCAGGCAGATATTCCCTTAAGGAGGGAACAGTATGTGCAAAGGCTCAGAAGAGTGGGAAACTTGACTTTAAAGAGAAGTGGCTCACATTGGCTTCAACATCTTGGAGGGGAGGGTAGAAAGTAGTAGGAGATGTAGGCAGAGCTAGAGAAGCAGGCAGGGCTGGGTCCTACAGAGTGTGTGCAGCAGGCTAAGGAGCTCCAGCTATAGCATAAGAGCAATGGGGAGCCATGGAAGGGCCTCGAGCTGGAGAGCACCGTGATTGAGTAGGCTGACGCCGGAGGGCTCATCAATGCCGCTCCTCTAGGGGACGGGAGGGCAACCTGGCCTGCAGGAGCCTTCCCTATTTGAAATCCATAAGTAAAATTGCAGATCAAGAGTGGGCTGAGTTAGGGAGGACAGAACATCCTGTCCCCAGGTCTCCTGTGTCCCAGCTGAATGAACAGATTCTCAGGAGTGTTTCATCTGGGTTTGAGTCTGAGGCAGTCTCATGCCAAGGAGTTGAAAATACAAAAGGGGGACGAAGATAAGGAGCAGAGGATCACCTTGGCAAGTACGATGTCGTGTGCCCTGCACACCTTCCTTCATTTCATCCGCAGGCAGCCGTGGGACATCAGGGCTACTCTTTCCAATTTACAGATAAGGAAACTGAGGCTCAGCAATGTCTAGTGACTTGCTCAGTCCCACCTCTAGCGAGGGTCTAGCGTGAACTGCTCCCACCCCAGGCTTTCTGTGAATCTCAGTGTGTGACCCAGGCTTATCCCAATTCAGAAAATCTCTTTGTCACAAATGTCACAACCCAGGGACTCTCAGATTCAGACATGCTAGACCTGGACAGATGGGGCAGAGAGGAAGCTGGGGCTCGGTGGGGCAGCTGTTGGGTCCCAGGATAGGTCAAGGGACCAGGGCAGCTTCCAGTTTCCTCCTGGTGGAGGGGAACAAGCCTTTGAGGAGGCAGACATAGCAGGGAGAGGCCAGTGATGGGCACTTTCCAAAGTCAGCTGCTTCCCAATGTGGTTTGATTCCAGCCCTTGATTCCAGTTGGGTGGGGGCAAAAGCCCATTCTTGGGCCCCACCCAGCCAGGCAGGCAGAAGCCTCCTTGTAGGGCCCTGACCAACCTGGCAGGGTAATAATGACATTCCCTGAGCACCTACTGTGTGTGGGACATTCCTCTATGCACCTCAGAGTCAATATCTTACCTGAGCCTCTAGGCACCTTTACAATGTAGATGCCAATGACCTTACCCACAGATGAAAAATAGAGGTACGAGGAAGCAAAAATAATGCCCAAGGTTGCCACACTGGTAAGTGTTGGATTCTGAGTTAGTGAAGCCTGATGCTGGAGCCCAAACTCTGCAGGCCTCGGCCACCCATAACTGTTCATCATCACAGATGAACCCCACCTGAGACTGGGTGAGCTGCCAGGGAGGAACAAGTGACCTCTGAGGCCCTAACTAGACCAGGACCAGAGAGGCCTGTGTGTGGGAGGGGGCCCCATTTGTACCTCTCTTGTGGAGACAACGTTCTGTCTCCCAAGTTCTCCAGGGCAGCCCCGTGACAGGAAAAGGCACAGGCGTGGCAGCTCCCCTGAAACCTTCACAGACATGTAATAGATGTAGAGTCACAAGCCAGGCTGAGTCACCTTTTTAGTGAAAATGTTCCTGTCTGGACTAGCCTGCTCCACCCAAGACCCAGAAGTGGCCTAGGTAGACCCTCCCTCCCACCCTGGGAAGAAGCAGATAGAAAATTTGGAGCTCCCCCACTCCATGCTGACATCCAGAGCTGTGATTCCCAGGAAATTGTCTTTTTTCCCCCTAAAATCATAGTGTGGGAAGTAAGACTGAGGCTTCTCAGAGCAGGGAAATCACAGCCCCAGGGAGCAATTTACAACCAAGTGCACAGGCCACTCCTCAGTGACCAGGACACACAGCCTGGCCAGTCACAGCCCCCTGAGTGCCAGCCTAGGGCAAGGGACAGAGGGAGAGCCCCTCCCAGGTGGCCCTCGAAGCTTAGCATTGAGATCTGAGACCACCCCATTCTCCCAAACCACCTGCATTCCTGTGGGCGAGGTTTCCTTCAGTGAGGGATTCCAGGAAAGTTCAATGTCTGGAAAAGGTTGAGTCATCAAGAGCAGGGGGCAGACACAGAGCTTAGCTTCTGAGTCAGTCTGTGGGTTAAGTCCGGCACCACCATTTTACTAGCTGTGTAACCTTGCCAGGTGCCCTGAGCCCAGCCTATAAAACGGGACATTCATACCTACCTAGTGCCACTAGCAGAGACGTCAGGAAGAGCATTGCATCTCAAGCACCTAAAGCCCCCAGCACACAAGTCCTGGCACGTAGGTGATGCTCAAATCTCTAACAGCAATAACGGCCACTCATGATTCCACCAACAAGGGATGCGATGTATGCATACATTCAGCCGGGCAACATCTGGGACCACACAGGCTCCCTGGATGAAATTTTCACAAGGGAATTACTTGTAACAATTTCTCTGGAAAAACATGGTGCTTATAAATAAAGTAGGAAAATCTGTCACCAGATATTTGAAACTCAAGCAAAGACTATGGAAAGACTCCTTACCTTTTATTCAAAAGAAGTATCTTTACAGATATACTATAGAAGGGAAGCTGCTCTGTGTTTTCAGGTGCTAACCAGGGCCAGGAAGGAAGGAAAAAAGAGAGGAAGGAAGAATGGGTGTGGTGATTGAATACATGAGTGGATGTGGTGGATGGATGGATGGATGGATGGATGGATGGATGGATGGATGGATGTGGTGGTGGGAGGTCTGGATGGAGAAGGGATGAAGAGATGAGTGAATGAATGGATTGGTAGGTGGGTAGGTGAAAGGGTAGTTGAATGGGTGAGGGGTCAATAGAAGGAGTAGGTGAACAGATGAGTGGGAGATCAAATGCAATGGGACTAAACTCCCTTCCATTTGAAGGTTCTCTGAGTTGCCCTCAAACTCAATTCCCATCTCCAATCTCCTTCCACACCTCTACACACCCTTAAGAGGGGTCATTCATTTAGACCTGAGAAATTCAAGTCTTAAGAGCCCTCAAGCAAGATCTGGATTAGAGATGTGGAAGTCAAGAGCCCAGATACTGCGGTTATCTGGTTTATTTCACAATTTTTAGAGCATCTTGCCATTTTTTGTAAACCTAACCCTCTTCCCCTCTGCACCAAGTACCTACATATTTGCAAAGCTGTCAGGATGGTCAACTTTGTACCCTGGCTCACTACTTCTTGTAAGTGCCCACTTCTCAGGAAGAGGGGAGATTGAGGTTGAGCCCCACCTGGCTTTCCAACCTTACCTGCTCTCCTTCCAGGCAGCATGTTCAGCTCCAGAAAGCCTTTCCTTACTGGGTCACTGTCCTTACAGTGTTCCTTAATGGGTCACTATAGTTTTGGGCAGAGTTGTCTTTTTCCTGCCGCCTGCTGAAGGTACTAGAGGGGGCTGGGGGCAGCTGGGCCTGCTGCCTGCCCTCAGATGCACTGGCTGGGAGATCCCAGGCCCCTGGGCAGGGTCAGGGATGGGAGAGGTTTTGTGGCTTTGGCTGGTGCCAGCCCATGAAAACAAGAAGCCATTCTTCAGAGGAAACAAGGCAGTCCCACAGAGCCCAGAGGAGAACCAGTGACCCCTCACAGCCAGGCCACTGTCTCCAGGGGGCTACCCTCACACACTGAGTATGCTCCCTACACAGCTAACTCCTCTGAGTGTCTGGCCCCCAGGTCATCTGGCCTCACAGATCTCCTAGGAGGTTCAACTGCTATGCCTGGTCACCCCAGTAAAACCATTGCAGGACTCTGGAGGAAACTCCCTCTTCAGCATTCCCTCAAGCTCTTACTGGTCTTTTTTCAGGCCAACCCCCCCCCCATCACCATCCCCCCAAAATTTGTTTTGTTTTGTTTTTCCTTAAAGTCCATTGATCATCACAAAAACCCAGGAAATTTAAGTAAAGAGAAAACATATGTCCAACTGAGGCTCTCAGAACCCAGAGCCATGCAGGAGACATATTACAGGCCCACTGGGTATGCAGGATAGGGTGGCGGTGTGGTCCCCACAGGGCAGCTGGCCATGAGAGACACAGGATCCCACCACCAAAAGCTGGAGTTCAGTCCCTAGACCTTCTCCTGGCTGCCCCACTGTCAGCGTTGCAGCTCTGGAAGTGGCTACAACACCAGCCATCCTTGAGGTCTTTCCCTGCACCATCTGAGCCTGTAGGCTCCAACTCCCCAGAGCTGCCACTAGCGCTGAGAGCTGGGATTCTATCTTTCAGGGTGGCTGGGGCCACTGAGCAGCTCCTCCTCAGGATGCGCCTCCTTCCAGCCAGAGGACCGAGCTGGCAGGACAGGCCTCCCTTGGCCGAGGGGCTAAGAGGCATGTGGGGCCTCTGCAGCCCTGACGTGAGGGCTATTGGCAATGGTGCAAAGTGTACAAAACTTCCCTTTCCTCAGCAAACATCTGCTGGAAACTGGTTTATCCAGGAGCTTCAGCCTCCCCTCACCCAGGGGGATGGGCAGTGCCGGGAGGGATGGAGACCCAGCCACTGGTCTGCAGGGACCAAGTCAGCACTCACACTGCCAGGCCAGCCACAAGCTGCACAGCCTTCACTGCCTTCTGGATTCTCTTGCAGATAGAACAGGAGGGCGTCTCGGTGAAGGGCAGCCCCCACTTCAACCCAGACCCCGACGCGGAGACCCTCTACAAAGCCATGAAGGGGATCGGTGAGTGGCTGTGCCATGGGATAGCAGTGACTCTCTGGGGCTGTGCCTGCCCTGCTCACAGCCCTGGATAGGGGGTGCTGGGGCACCCTGGGGGTGGGGAGTTCTCCCCATCATCCTCTAGAGATTCATACAGGCCCCACCATCCCCAGCACAGGCCTACATAGACCCCCAAGACTGGAGAGGGGTGAAGGTGGTTGTGAGCAATGGGGTAAGATAGAGGGGGAACACATGCTATGTGTTCCCACGTGTTCTTGTCCAAGGGACTTCATGCCACTCAGTTTGAGCTTTTGTACACGTCAAATGGCCCCAAGAGCTCTAGATCCTGCGTGTCACTGTGAATTTTGGATGGGATGATGTTGGGAGTTTTGCAGGGCTGATCCAGGTCCAGGGGGCTCTGGCCACCCATGTTCTGCAGTTTTGGCCCTGCCCCCACCCCTACCCTCACCCCACTTAGGCTGGCCATAGGCGGCTTGGTCCTGTCTCCAGGGTCTGCATCCCTGTGAGCAGGAAAGGATGGCCAGAAGCCAGCTGGGATTTGGATAACCCAGCCCAGACAGACCTCATGCTGTCACCCCAGGCAGGATTTACACTCTGGCTGCCTCTGACTGATGAATTGGAGCATGAACAAAAACTGCCATTCCCAGACGGGCTTAGAAAGCACGTGAAATCTTTATTATCTCTACATCCCAAAGAAGATGGGAGAGTAGGGTGGGGCCAGATGGCAGAAGGCTGGACAAGCCAGAGGCTTGGGGAGGTGAGGCTTTGAGCCCATCCAGACGCTGGGCCAGGACTCAGGTCCAGTTTTCTGGACCCTCAGGCCTGACCATCCCCACGGCCGCCGGCACAAGGGAGGTCAAGGCAGGAAGTCTCACTATTTGAGTACCAAAGGGCCCAAGTGATGTCCAGAGCAGATCAGATGAGCAGAAGGGCCTCAGAGTCTATCACCGTAAGGCTGAGTAGGCCTCAACACTTTGTAGGTAAGGGGTGGACTGGTAGATTTTCTGCCTGTCTTGTCTATCATGAATATTATCGGGTTTTGGAGCTATCCAGGCATGTGTCTCCACTACTTGGCCACCAAGCAGCTGGCCCCCATCCTCCCCAGCCCTCATCAGCCTCCCTAGGGGCAGTGGGGGTGCTCATGCTGTGAACCCCTCAGGGACCAACGAGCAGGCCATCATCGACGTGCTCACGAAGAGAAGCAATGCTCAGCGGCAGCAGATCGCCAAGTCCTTCAAGGCTCAGTTTGGCAAGGTAAAGGGGGACAGGTGTGCCAGTACAGGGCTGGGGGGCACCCTGGGGACTGCTGCTATCAGACACAGCCTGGGAGGCAGCCCCTTGTCTAGAGCACAGTTTCCTGGCAACACAGGCCATTTGGGACCTACTTAGACTAAATTCATGATGCATTGGTTCCCTGAAAATCAGATTTATCTCACAGTCCTGTGCTTTTTCTAAAAAACTTACTGATGGTTCCCCACAGCCCTGGCTTGTCCAGCCTTCTGCCATCTGGCCCCACCCTACTCTCCCATCTTCTCTCACTTGCTCCTTTACATCTGCTCCACATCCCTGAGCTGTTTCCCCGCCTCTGTGCTTTGCTTGTCGTGTTCCCCAAGCCCGGAAGCCCCTTCTCCCCACATGCCCGAGATGCAGGCTGGGCTCCGCTCTGTGTTGTGCTCCAGAATGTCTCCTGGTGCTGGAGCTGCTGTTCCCACCTCCTCCCACCTGCCATAGGGAGCTCCAAGAACAGGGAGCATGCAGGCTGGACCTTTTGTTCCTCCTCCCACCTCCCACCTCCCACCACCCCAGGACAGACCCAGGCTAAGGAAACACAGGAATAAGTGCACACAGAACCAAAGTGGCCAGAAGCCCCAACAACATATATTGATAATGTGGAGATTTAACCCAGGAAGATGAGTGATGAAGTCCAGATGCTCCATGGGAGAAACCAATGTGCCCTTTAAAAAATTATATCTCTCTCAATCTTCACAACTACACATTATTCTCTGCATTCAACGCTAGAGGAACTGATGTTGTGAGAGGTGGAAAATGTTGCCCAAGATCCCAGAACCTGTAAGCAACCAGGTTGGGATTTAAATCCAAGTCCTTGGGGCTTCATTGTTCTATTCGGATAGATGAGCTGGGGGTGGTCTTATGGCTTCTTATAGACACAGTTGCCTTCAGAAGGAGACACACGTGAGATAGTTTCCTTAATTCATTTCATGCCTTCATTGAGTGCCTCCGGGCTAAGTGACAGGGACTTGATGGTGAGCACTGACACACGTGTATTTTAAGCCTTTGATGTGCCCACCACTGAGTGGAGCTGAGCCACTCGCATCTCTCTGCCAATCTCCTAAGCAATGGAATAAAACAGGAGCACCATGGCCTTCATTTCAGAGGAAAAGGTAATAACACTGAGAGAGGCTGAGCTGCTGGCCCCAGAATCCCCAGCCAGCACAGGCACATGGCAGAGCTCACAGGGGAATCCAGCTGGAGCCCCTGAGCCAACCACCATCTGCTGTCCACACTCCAGTGGGCACAGCATACAGAGCATCACTCTTCCTTGATCCTGCCTTAGGATCTCACCGAGACCTTGAAGTCGGAGCTGAGTGGCAAGTTCGAGAGGCTCATCATAGCCCTCATGTACCCTCCATACAAATACGAAGCCAAGGAGCTGCATGATGCCATGGAGGTAACCAAGCAGGAGGGGAGGGGGAGGGGAGAAAACTTACAAGGACGTGGGACGGGGGTGGGGGGGGTAGGGGGCTCCAGGACTCCTTTCCCCAGAGATCCTGGCACAGCTCCCCTTGAGCCACCATTTGGAATGAGTCTAGCGAGCATGCAGCCTGCTGTTGAGGCTGCCACCAAACACAGACTGGCCTCCGCCATCATGTAGCCATGATGAAACCAAAATCAGTCCTTCTCAGGACACTGCCAGACCAGGAGTGCAGGAATTAGGAAGCAGCCTCTGCCATCACATGCCTGGTCCCCCCCTCCCCCGCCCTGGTCCCCATACTTCCCACTGCTCCTTTTGCATTCAAAGACAATTAAGAGGGAGCCAGGACCCAATAACAATAATCACCTCCATTGAAGGGCAGTTACGTGCCAGGCATTTTACATCCATTACCTCTAATCCACCTTCTGGATGGGGGACGCTTATCCCTGATGAAGACCTCCCTGTCTTCTCAAGGAGACAGAGTGACCTATTGGGACCCCCCAGCGAGGGAGAGCCAGGCTGAGACACAGCTCTCCCATTGCATCACTTGCCCACATTAGCTGCTGCTGGAAATAAATGCTTATGACTTCCCCCAGGAGCACCCTCCCACAGCAGCCCTCCAGCAGAGCAGTGACCGGTTCTTCCCAGGGCTCTTCCTTTTGCCTCTTGACAAAAGAGGGTGGGGACAGAGCCTGGGCAGGGTGCAGGCAGTGCTCTCCAGCAGGCTGGTTTTTACCCACAGGGCTTAGGTACCAAAGAGGGTGTCATCATTGAAATCCTGGCTTCTCGGACCAAGAACCAGCTGCAGGAGATAATGAAGGCGTATGAGGAGGGTAAGGGGCCTGCCGGGAGGGAAGGTGTGGGAACGGCCATGAACTTTGGCAGCCTAGCAGGAATCAAGGGGCAAGCAGTGTACTAGGCCACGCTGGACTCTTTCTGGGCTTTTTTTTTTTTTTTTTTTCTTTTTAGGACCACACTTGCAGCATTTAGAAGTTCCCAGGCTAGGGGTCAATCAGAGCTGTAGCCATCGGTCTACACCACAACCACAGCAACTCGGGATCCAAGCCATGTCTGTGACCTGCACCACTGTTCACAGCAACACCAGATCCTTAACCCACTGAGAGAGGCCAGGGATCAAACTCACATCCTCATGGATCCTAGTTGGGTTTGCTAACCACTGAGGCATGACGGGAACTCCCTGGACCTTTCCACACAAGGGAGCTGAGCACCTACTGTGTGCCAAGCCCCATGTCTGACCATGAAGTTGGCTATGACTCAGGCTCAATCCCTAAGCTCCCTCAGCTCACGGGCTGCTGGGGGGAAGGGCGCATACCCACTAAACTCTCTTCTTCCCCCTGAAAGTGTGACAGCTCTGTGAGCCACAGGCTGTGTCAGCAAGCTGATAGGACTGGCCCCTTTCTAGCCAGCATAGGCTGACCCAGGGGAGCTCGCAGGGCTTTGCCAGAGCCAAAGGTATGGGGCAC
The DNA here is from genome assembly GCF_054392235.1 of Sus scrofa. Lineage (NCBI taxonomy): Eukaryota > Metazoa > Chordata > Mammalia > Artiodactyla > Suidae > Sus > Sus scrofa. Next base: position 110,523,340 of record NC_139396.1, on the reverse strand, counting down.
CAGCTATCATGGAATCTATGGGAGGCAAGGCAAAGCCCATCCTCCCTGCGGTCTGCCTGGTGGGGAGTCTGCCTAAAGGTTCTGCCACAGATAAAATGGAACCCGATGGGCAGCCACTGGCTGGCCTGGCCCATCTATGTGCTTTGAGCTAGGCTGGCAACCCACCTTGCTTCCTAGTTCTATACAACCACTGGGGGTGGAGTCTCCACTGAGACACCTGGGCAGTGCAAACATTCCCTGTGCCAAGGACACTTCCTTCCTGGAAGGCTTTAGTCAGAAGTGTGGGAAGCGGGGCTGGGAAGAGGTGAGCTGGTCTGAGCCTCATGCTCTTGTTTCCCTGCAGACTATGGGTCCAGCCTGGAGGAAGACATACAAGCAGATACCAGTGGCTACCTGGAGAGGATCCTGGTGTGCCTTCTACAGGTATCACAGCCCAGGCTCCTGGAAGCCCTTGGTCTGGGGGATCCCCACAGCTGCCACCCCCAGGGAGTGGCTCTTGGGCAGAGCTGCTAGGTCAGTGGTGGAAGGGTGTGGTCCAGCCACTGTGGCCTGGGCTCATCCCAGTGTGGTTGGAGGGTTCTCAAGGCAGAGCCCTCATGCCTTGCCTGACACGAGGGCCCGTCACGGAGCAGGTCCTTCCTGCCAGGCCCCATGCCAGGCACACTGCTTACCTTAGTTCACTGAAGCCCCCAGCTCCCAAGGAAGCCTTCCTTACTCTTATATGACGAATGAGAGAGCCGAGGCCTGGGGAGGGTGACTGCCTGCCCTCCTGCCTGGCTCTCCCCTGCTCAGCCAGCCTGCCTTACAGAGCTGCCTCTTCTGTCCCTAGGGCAGCAGAGATGACCTGAGTGGCTTCGTGGACCCAGGACTGGCCCTCCAGGATGCCCAGGTAAGGCCACCCCCCAGCAGCTTCAGTTCTGCTGGCCACTGGCCCCACCCTCTGCCATCTAGACTCTAGAGGCTGATACCTAAAAGCCTCCCATAGACCCTTGCCCGTGGGGGTTTTCGCTGATGCTAAGCTAGACCCAGCTCAGCCCTCTGCCACCCTTTACCCTCTGGGCCTGAGGAGGAAAGTGAGGGTATAGGGGAAGAAGGAGACTGATTTGAGTGGGATCTCCTGAAGCCCTACCACAGCAGGAACAGCCTACAGACCTGGGGATGCTGGGCCTCTGAGGCCTGGATGTGTGTATTCAGCCCTCCAAGTGTCTGCTTGCTACCAGAGTACTTGGAGGCGCCCCAGCAGCAGAGCAAAGCCCCCAGGGTCAGTTCCTAGAGCAGCCAGGGATCGAGAAGAGAATTTAACCAGCCAGGGAGAGCAGGCTTCCCATCAAAAAGAGGATCAAGCTGAAGAGAACACCACCTGGCAGCGAGGACAGGGGGCTGTCCTTCACCCCCTTGCTTGTCTTCACTGGCGTGTCATGGGTGTCCCAATGCCAGGATCTGTATGCAGCGGGTGAGAAGATTCGTGGGACTGATGAGATGAAGTTCATCACCATCTTGTGCACACGCAGTGCCACACACCTGATGAGAGGTACTGGGGAGGTGAGGGGGCAGTGCCAGGGCTGTAGGGGGCGGGAGCAGGCAGGGGGTGCCTTGGTCACAGTGCCTCTCCCTTCACACTGAATATCCAGTGTGTGGCCTTGTCCAGTCCTGGAGCTGGGGAGGGTGCCGGAGCCCTGGACCTTTTCCCCGGCAATCAAGGGGAGGTCACCGGTGAAGCCTTGATGTGGGGTCTCTGATCTGAGATGCTGGGGGCATCACGCTGAGGTGTGCGTGTCCCCTAAGAGAATGCCTCCCTCCGCAGTGTTTGAGGAATATGAGAAAATCGCCAACAAGAGCATTGAGGACAGCATCAAGAGTGAGACCCATGGCTCGCTGGAGGAGGCCATGCTCACAGTGGGTAAGAGACAGAGCTCAGCCTGGGGCTCACGTGTGTCCACCGGCCCTGGGCTCAGCGTGGGGCAGTGCCAGAGGGTGAAGGGCCCAAGGTGCCATAGCAAGGTCCCTGTGTTCACCTTCCAGCCTCCTCTCCAAGCATGAACCCTTCACCTAGGACACTGGAGCTACTGTAAGGGGAGACCCCAGTATCCCCAGTGTGCTGTGTGCTGGGGACATTCCCTGCGTAGCCCACATAGTGCCCAGCACTGTGTGAGTGTGTCATGGTGTGTGTGTGTGTGTACATGAGTATGTATGTGAGGATATGTGAGTGTGTGTGTGCACGTGCACATGCAAGCTTGCAGGATTGTGCCAGGCCCAGGACCTGCCCTTACCTACAGCAGCCACACAGGGAACATTCTGGTTCTGACTATGAAGCCCTGAAGAAATCACCTGTCTGAACCTTAGCTGGGGGTCTGGCCCCCAATTCACCTGCTGATTGGAGAGATGATGTGACCACCAAACTAAGGGATTGATGGTCTGACACCGGGGAACACCGAGAACCCTCCCCCAAATGTGAGGTCAAGCCCATGTGGGAGGACCGCCTCCAGAGCACATCCTGGGGTCCAAAGCTGGGGTGACAGGGACAGGAGTCAGTGCAGAGTGCAGAACTGAAGCCCAGGCTGGAGGTACTTCTCTTGTTCCTCCCACGATGGAACCAAGGTCACCTCCACACCAAGCTGTCCCTATTCGGTGCCAAGCAGCAGCCAGGGAGCTGCAGCATAGTGTGCCCTGGTCCCCAGGGGTGGACTGGGACATCTGACACTCCCCAGCCACCTTAACTGCTGTGATAAATCCAATCTATGTAGGAACAACTCAGATGCCCCCTGCTCCAGCCTCTGCTTCCAAAGGCAGCCCCTGGATCCAACTTAAGTAATTCCTGAGTAAAATCTTCAGTCAGGGAAAAGCGAAGCTGTGCAGGCCCTGGCATGCTGGCCACTTCCTGCTCATTCATCCCTGAAAACTCACCTCCCTCACTTCATGAGTGAGGACAGTGCAAGCCAGGGAGGTCAATTCACAAGGGCACCCAGTGACATCAGGCGGGGTTCGAACTCACGCCTACCTCCCTCAAAGCCCTTTCTGCTCTTTCCACTGCCTTGGGTTAAAACGCCAACCTCCCCGCCCAGACAATGAGTCTCTGAAACAGCATCCACGGAGGAGAGCATGGGGCCAGAGGCCCTGCGTGTCTTCGTGCCAAGCACCATCTGTCACAGAGAAATTCAAACTGCAGGGGTCCTCTGATAAGTGACATGAAAAGCAAGCCCTCAGAGTCCCGTGGTCACCAAAACGGTGGCTCAGCCATGAAGCTGAGTTGCAAAGCTGGGAGGAGCTGTGCTCTTCTAGATCAGACCCTCCCTGGCCCTGTGGGCCAAGTGCTATTCACGCCTGGCCCTTTTGCCTGCCTGCTCTGGGCCTCTGCACCTGCGCTTGATGCCCCGGGCTTCTTTCCCTGCCCCACCCCTCCTAACACAAAGCCTCTCCTTTTAAGACTATAGGCAGAGCAGAAATAAATAGGCCAAGCCTTACACAATGCTTGCTAACCCTTAAGACCTGAGGCAAAACATAAATAAACATGTACACAATGCCACCTACAACCTCTGGTTGCTAACAGAACTTTCCTGTTTCCCAGTAAAATGTACCCGGAACCTCCACAGCTACTTTGCCGAGAGACTCTACTACGCCATGAAGGTAACTGTTCTGTCTTCTGCCCACCTGACCCTCAGCCCGACACAGCACCAACTACAGAGCCAAGGAGCTCAGAACCACCACCCAGGTCTTCAACACCTGGGTCTCCTCTAAGCCCAGCCTGTAGTGGGCCAGACCAGTTTTAGTTCTCAGAGGGCAAACCAAGGCTAGGGAAGGGAAGCCGCCTCTCCTGAGAGCTGAATCGGAGCAGCTGTATTTATCGGTGTTCATTGCACTGAACTTTTACCACAATCCTGGAGAGGTGTCATAATCCACCCTCCTAGAAATGGTGAAAGCAAAGTTTATGGTCAAGGTCACACAGCTGGTAAGTGGCAGATCTTTGATTTGAGCCCAAGTCAGTGCAATTGTCCTTTTTTTTTTTTTTTTTTTTTTTACTACATCCTCAGCATGTAGTAATTCCCAGCCCAGGGATCAAACCCATGTCACAGTAGTGACAACACCAGATCCCTAACCTACTGTCCCACCAGGGAACTCCATGTCCTTTTTGTTTATGATTTTATTTATTTATGTATAAATGTCCGTGTGGCCTCCTTGAGAAAGAATAGGTCAGGATTGCCCTGAGGTCAAGGCACCCTGTGAACGGACACGTTCTAAGGGAGATTACGCACGCAGCCCCACTTTCCTGCATGTGCTGGGGTGCCAGTCTGGGTTTGCCTGTTGTTCAAAAGGCTGCATGAGCCACTTAAACAGATGTTCAAGACACTCGAGCATGGAGGTTCTGGTATCTGGAAGAAGACTGACAGTCAAATTAATTTCTGGAGACTAAAGTCAGTGCCCACCTTCTCTGACTGATTGTTGCTAACATCACCTGAATAGGAACCCCAAGCTTGCTGGCCAGGAAATGAGAGAAGGTGTGAGATTCCTTTGGCCAGTCCCTCCGACACGAGGAAGCTCTTGGATGAAAGTGAAAGATCCTGCATGTGAACTAGTCAGTTAAGCCGATTTCATGTTGTGCTGTCCTAGGAAGAGATCTTATTCCTGGAGCAGCGAGCATTGTGTGTCTAGAATCTGAGGTGATAAATCAAACACACTGCCATCGAGGGCATTTGGCTTCTAATAGGGGAGAGAGGCGGGCAGTGAGGGAGAAGAGATCAAGGGACCCCTTGGCACATTCCTCCTAGTGCTTTACTGCTAAAGCAGAGGCTCATTCCTGCAGCCCCATGGACTACAAAAGCCCCCTGGACTCCACATAGATTTGTCCATCATCACAGAGATGAACCAGGAAGGCAAGAAGCAATGGCTGATTGCTGTGTCTTATCCAGGGAGCAGGAACTCGTGATGGGACCCTGATCAGAAACATCGTCTCGAGGAGTGAGATCGACTTAAATCTCATCAAGGGTCAGTTCAACAAGATGTACGGCAAGACCCTCAGCAGCATGATCATGGTAAGCCACGGGCTCCTAATTCTAACACCAGTTTGAAACAGAGAGGTCACTGGGAAACCTGAATGCTATGACCAGTTACATAAGTCCCATGTGTCCATCCCTGCCCCGTGGGTGTCACAGTCTTGCATTGCTATGTCGTATGTACAGGGATCAGCAAGAAAGTGAGCTTGGCCAGGGCCTGGAGGGGAGTGGAGGTCACTGTATGTTCACCCAGAAAGTTAGATACATTTGCATCTGAGTTATGGTTGCCCCTTTGAAAAAGACACACTGAATCCTTGCAGAAAGAACCATATCTAAAGAGTCAGTGGTTTAGGAGGAATCAAGGCATCACTTTCAAATCCAGATTTTAGTAGCCCTGGCAGCAAAAATTTAAGGACATAAATCAGATGGGCTCCAGCGGGTTGCCAAACCCTATTCCAATTAGGGAAAGTTCTAGAGCTGAGAAAACGCAGAGCGGTTATCACGCTGTCGTAACTTCAAGAGAAATAGGCCTTCTAGTCATTAATGTCAATTGAGGCCTTGACAACTTCATTAACAGATGTCAAGTCATGAGAAATATATGCCTAAGTCTGGCTATTAAGTCAAGTCTCTAGTAATTCTACAAATGTCTATTGTTCACGACACTTCCAAGAAACACATAGCTTACAATATGCTAAAAAGACATTTCTGGAGTTCCTGTCAAGGCTCAGCAGTTAATGAACCCAACCAGTATGCATGAGGATGCGGGTTCAATCCCTGGCCTTGCTCAGTGGATTAAGGATCCAGCATTGCTGTGGCTGTGGTATAGGCTAGCAGCTGTAGCTCTGAATGGTCCCCTAGCCAAGGAACCTCCATATGCCACTGGTTGGGACCTAAAAAAAAGGACCAAAAAAAGGACATTTCTGCTTTGAAAGGTTTCAGAATGGGGAAGCAGGTAGGCAGAGGTGGGGCAGAGCATAATTATTCTTGGTATTGTTGTAGGATTTCCAGCTGTCTTGTCAAGAGACAGGAGGGCTAGGTGCAAGTCAGCCCAGGCCGCTGCTGTGTCACCTTCAGGAAGGGCTTTCCCAATACTTAGTCCCAGCCAGTGTTGTGAAGTCCTACAACCACACCTGCTTTCTGCGACATCAGGGAGATTTCTATTCTCTCCCACCAATCCAGTTAGGTAGAGCCACAGTCAGATTTAAGAACAAAAATACTGTTGGGTGAAAATGATTACTTCCGCCCTCTTACCAGGTATACCTCGTTACGGAGATAGAGTAGGCTAATTAGTGTACAATCAATAAAATAGCCCCTTGCCTAGATGTCCGTGAAGCCCACCCTCTTAGACTTTGCCTAAAGTTGTCTCTTCAGAAAATTTCATTGGACCTGTAAGTTGACCAAATAGTTTCTTTTTAATATAGACCAGTCCTTATAAATGTCATCAAAGCAAACATGATTTTCAATATCAGCATTAAAAACTCCTACATAGAAACTAAGAGGAAAATGTATAAAAACCCCATGTGTGACTTTATACACATACATTTGAAAAGGCAGACAGAATGAATGGCTTTTTAAAAAAAAATCTACATTCAAAAATTTGCTTGAAAGTAGTGAAAAAAAAAAGAAAAAAGATATTTAAAATGTGGTTTAAAATCTTCAAGAAAATTTCAGGCTCAAATGATTTTACCAGCAAATTTGTCAAAACAGTTAAGGTAATTGCGAGAATTGTCATGACATAAACCGCTGTAGAGCCTAGAAAAGTGGAACTAGCCTCCAGCCCTAGCACTTAGTCACTGAGTGGCCTTGGATAAATCCAATACTCTCTCTTGGTCCCATTTTACTTAACCACAAAAAAAAAAAAAAAAAAATTCTCCTGTTCTGTCTGGTTCTATGTGCAGACCCTTGACTGGCCAGTGCCATCAGGATCTGCAATAGCTGAGGGGCCTGGTAGACCACAGAAAGAGTGTTCAGCCATTGGACCTGTAGGCTCTATCCTACTGGGAGACCAATGTTATTTGATCCCTACATGAGGCAGCTGCTGTGCAGTCAAGATCATGTTTCTCCTGCTAATTATTTCTCACCACATCTCAGCAAGAGTCATATCATCAATGCCATTTAATAAATGAGACTGAGGCTCAGAGTGATGATGGAGTTTGACTCAGCCACAGGGTCAGTGAGTGATGAGGCTGTGGTCTAAGTTCTGCATGGTCTCAAAGCCCATACTCTCTCTACTGCACCCCCTATCTCCAGGTGTGGCACTGGGCACCCTGCTTTCAGCCTCTGTTCCCTGATCTGCAATAGTAGGTGCTGAATAAATGATGGATCATGTTGAATAAATGAATGGTTGGACATACCTGGGTCCTGAATGAAATGTAGGGAAGGCCCCTGGGGCTATGGATGGCATCAGGGCCCACTTAAATGCCTGTCTTGCTCAAGAGCAGAACTGAGGGGTTTTTGTTTTGTTTTGTTTTTGTCTTTTTAGGGCCACACCTGCAGCATATGGAGGTTCCCAGGCCAGGAGTCGAATCAGAGCTGTAGCCGCCTGCCTATGCCACAGCCACAGGAACACCAGATCTGAGCCACATCTGTGACCTACACCACAGCTCACAGCAACACCAGATCATTTACCCACTGAGCGAGGCCAGGGATTGAACCCGCAACCTCATAGTTCCCAGTAGGATTCGTTTCCGCCGCGCCATGACAGGAACTCCCAGAGCAGAACTGTCTTTGTGATTCATTTTCCACATTAAGCCTGCCTGAAGTTAGTAAGAGAATTAAAAAGAGATACAAAGGAATAGCCTTAAATGGAAAATAAGGAAAGACAGGGGACACAGTGTGGGGCTGGTGGCATGGGAAACTGCACAGGAACGGACCACGCCTCCCCCAAGAAGCCCTGACTCCTAGTATGAGCAGCAGCTTCTGATGGAGGTGACTCCAAGCCAGGCCAATGGCACAAACCCCCTCTAACTCTCCTGTCCCTCCTATCCTCAGGAAGACACCAGTGGCGACTACAAGAATGCCTTGCTGAACCTGGTGGGCAGCGACCCCTGAAGGCTCAGAAAGACAAGAGCAAAGGCCAAGAAGCCGGAGCCCCTGGGTCCTGCTTGCTCAAACTTGGCCATGGGGGGGCGGGGGAGGGGAGGCCACAGCATGCCTTTCAGTCTTCTATCTCTCAGCTTCCAGTGCTATTCAGCCAGGTTCTCTCTGACCCAGAAGGAAGGATCAGCCTGGGGCTCCTACCTCCCCTAGACTCCCAGGTCAATTCCAGATGTGAACACACTGCCAATCTCAGCATGAATCTGGTCTGACAACTACCTGGACAAGAAGGGGTCTGCAAGGGCTCGTGATTGTTTCTTCCTTTCTACACAGGTCATACAGTCCCCTTGTGCCTGACAGGTCACAGAGTCCCCTAGACACAAGGTACACAGATATTCAGTCCCACCTCCATTTACTAATCTGGATCCGCAGAGACAGGACCATGGAATATGGAATTTTAATAAGAATCTCAGCTGATACCCTTCTCTTTCAGGCAAACAGAGAAGACTGTGAGAGCCCATGTGTTTCAGAGCACATACTCATGGGTAGCTTGAGAAAGAAACACACACACACCCAGGCCACAGGGCTGCCACTAACATTCATTTACCAGCTTCTTCGAAAATATTAGGCTACAGGTAGACCAACAGAGAGAGCTGCAAGTAAGTGTCCTGACACAAGGACACTGTGTTCCAAGAGGCTCGGGCTTCTCTAGTCCTTGATCAAATTAGCTGCTCCTTCCTTCCATGACACAAGCACGGAACAGCTCTAATCCTGACCAAATGGCAACAGCAGCTTGTTAGAGGAGAAGCTGAGATGCCTGTGTCATGCTTTCAGAATAATAAAGATTTGTACATTTGGTTCTAAGTGTCTTTGAAGGTTTAGCAGTGGCTAAAGCAAATCCGTCAGTAAACCTAAAAGAAATATAATTAAACAATCTTTGAACATCACAAAACCTGAGCACACAGGTGAGCATTTCCCTGTGGGAACACTCTGAGTGTGCTTGCTGTCACCCTAGGGTGACACTCTTTCTCTCTCCATCTCTCTCAGCCTCTTTTTCCTTACTTTTAACTGCAGGGATGGAAATTCAGTTGCAAGGCTACCTTCAAACCACCCCAAAGGTAGTGATATAAAATCATCTTGTGTGTGTGTGTGTCTTTTTAGGGCCACACCCACAGTATATGGAGGTTCCCAGGCTAAGGACTGAATTGGAGCTGTAGCTGCTGGCCTACGCCACAGCCACAGCCACAGCAATACCGGATCCTTAACCACTGAGAGAGGCCAGGGATCGAACCCTCATCCTCATGGATCCTAGATGGGTTCATTAACCACAGAGCCACAATGGGAACTCCCTAAAACCATTGTTTTATATGAGTTCTGTAGGTCAGGGCTTTGGCTGAGGCACAGTGCAGATAGCTTGTCTCTTTCCTGCCAGTCTGCGGACTCTGTTGGGAAGACCCAAAAGTCAGGAGAATTCTAGGGCAGGTGCTGGAGTTATTTGGAGGCTTCTCTCACATGCCGGTGAAACGGCTGACAGGCTGAGCTCAGCTGAGACTGTCCCTGGCACTCCCACATGTGGCCTCTCCAGGATGGGGCCTCAGGCTCATGCGCGTCCTTACATAGTGGCTGTGTTGCCTTTTGTAACGTAACCTCATGCAGATCACTTCAACTGTGCCCTCTTGGTCAAAGACATCACAAGCCAACCCAGCTTCAAGGGAAGGAGACTTAGGCCCCAGCTATCAATGGGAAGAAGGTCAAAGAATTTGAGGGCCATTTTCTTAAACCTCCGACATGCAGCTTAAAACATTGAACAACTTGTGCAGCACAGGTGCCCTGTGTGCACAACTCTAGGGCTGAAGCAGCAGCATGTAAGAGACCCTGCAGGTCCGGACCTCAATCCTTAGTGCTGAACTGTGGGGCTGTCTGCAAGGCCTCAGGCAAGGCTCTCCAGTGGTGATGATTCTGTTTTTCTTTCCTTTGTTCAAGTCCTCCCCCAGAATTCCTTTCAGTGCTGAGTCACTGTGTCACTTTATTTACATCAAAGCCCTTCAGAAAGAACTCAGAAGACCCCTGTCATCCTTTGGAATGCTGGTTCTCTGGGCAGAGGACTCCCTTGTGGCCCATTCAAAAGCTGGCCCGTGTGTCCAACAGGAGCCTCAAGAATATCCGTGACCAAGGAGACAGCCCAGGAAACGTGGTCATGTCCAACTAAGTGCCCAGCAAGGGAATCTGTTTAGCAGAACCATGCAGTTCATCCATTACTCCAGATGGAGCTGAAAGGAGCTCTCTCGTCCCCACAGGGTCCAGGAAGCAGGGGTCTCCTCAGATTAGAGAGACACTCTCTCTTCCAGGGGTCACAGCTAGAGCATCATAGGAGGTCACATGGCCCCCTCTGAGCTGGCTCCTGTTCAGCTGAGGGCGTTCTCTAGAGAAGGGGCTGGCGAGGTGTTATTAGCTAACTCTGGTGGTGGTTGGGGAAGGGGGCACAGGCTGGCAAAGGGACTTGGCCATGACACTGGTAATAATCCGCTGTACCTCTAAATCATTTTTGCTGGAATAAGCTTTTGGGTACTTCTGACAAAACAGGTGCAGGCACATTCCTAAGGTACTTTTGCAATTGCTTTTGGGGATTTTCTTTCTTTTTTAAAAATGTTTCTTCATACTTAAAGATAACTGGGGGGTCTGATCAGTTTGATTTCAGCAAGGAAGGAGAATGAGAGGGTCCATATGCCCTGCTTGTGGCTCTATAACAAAAAGTGTTGTGTTTTCTCTCTGCAAGACATCATGTATTCATGTACTTCCTCATTATCCTCGGATCCAAGGTTTCCTATTCTCTGAAGTTGGATTCATTTTCTTCCGTTGAAATGCCTGGTAGGGGAGGGCAGAAGCTGATCTAGTGAACTGAGTTCAGAGTTTGCCCGAAAGTGTGACTTGAGACATTTTCCTTCAGAACAGGAGTCTGCGAGCTATCCAATGCCCTTTCATAAATCCCTTTCTGCTAAGTGTCTCTATTGTGTATAATCATGGCGTTTATGGCATCAGAGGATAGTTATCTGTTTAGGTTCTCCTTCCAAAAAGCTATGAGCCCCTTGAGATTTTGTTCCTTTGGGAGCATGCAGTGCCTGGCACACAGCAGACACTCCATGAATGTGTTCGAATGAACGACAACAAACAAAAGTGTGGATTTTCGGGAAACAGAAGACTCAACAGCCATCGAGACTGAGCTAATTTTTCATCATCTCTGATTCTGAGAAGATGCTCTGGGCTTTTTGGACTTCCCAAGGGGGGACCCCTACTCAGTGAACCCAATGCAAATAGTCCTGAAACCAATCTAATGAGCAACTCTTTTGGCACCGACTTGGCCCCAGGCCCTGTTTCAGATTCTGACACTGCTATGACAAACAAGCCCTGCAGAATCAGACCCTAGTTGAACCCTTTTTAAAAGATCTTGCAATCCCTGACCACCAGTCCCAATGGCCAGAACTAGCTCTGCCCACCAGTGTCGGTTTCTTGCTGCCGGGTGATAGGTCTGGCATTGCTGGACTTGAATTTTTTCCAGTTTCTCCTTGAGCACGGCAAGAGTCACCTTGCTGAGGGTTGAATATTTGGACTACATCAGGATTCTCTTGGTAAGACACAAAAGGAGGAATCAAATTGAGGTCAACATCCTGTGTTGTCTGTTACCACGGCCAAGCACACTACCTGCAACAGAGTTGGAGCTGGCCAGGTAAGTCTTCATTAGGAAGGTTAAACTTGATAGCATCTCAAAGGATGGCTTAGAGCTTATCAGTGAGACAGGACAGGGAAGAACATTCCAGGCAGAGGGAGGAATGCAAACATACTAAGAAGTCTGGTCTCCATCACACAACAGGAATGGTATGTTCCTGGCACTGGAGGTGGGATGGTCAAAAGATAAAAATGTTGTCAGAGGCCAAGTCAGGGAGGGCTCGAGCCATCAAGCTGAGAAGTTCAAACTGTTTCCTGGCCAACAGGGGCCTTTCAGGGGTCAGGCAGGGGGCATCTGGGATGGATCTGAGCAAGATTCTCCGGAAAGTAAATGTGCCTGCCTGAGTCTGGAGGTGGGGAGCACAGCACTGAAGCTATTGCAACTACAGATAGCAATTCCCTCCATCCTCCCAGCCTTGTGCTTTGTGGTCCTGGGGGTGACTCCCAAGGAGGAAGCTTGCCTTGGCCACTCTCCTGATTCTGGAAAGTCTTTCCCCATAGTTGTGATAGAGCCCCGGGCCACTGTGTCTCTGTCCTCTAATGCGGAGTGAATGCTGATTGCCACAGCTCTCCTCCTCAGCCCATAAATTCTGAAATAGCTCTGTGAGCCCTGAGTCTGTGTCTGAGGTTCTAGGTACTTCCATGGTCTTGAGTGGGTGTCCACGTTCCCACATGGTATTGGGCTGAAGTGGACCCTGTCTGATTCCCCAGTGACCTGTGACTACCTTTGTTCCCCGGCCAGCCCATTTCTGGCTCTGGCTCTGGCCTGGCCCTTGGGCTGCACTCTGATGGGATTCTGGGGCTACCAGCTTAAAGATTAGGGCTTATACTATCTCTGTGATGTCCCCTGGAGCTGGACTCCCATCAGCATCTCCCAGACCAAACCCTGGGGGTGCCTGGAACTCAGCCATGACTGGATGCACTCATCTCACTCTGTCCCGGACGGTCAGCTCTGACCCAGGGCCACAGCTTTACAGCCAAGCCTTCCTCCTCAGAACTCAGTATTTCTCCCACTCCCAGAATGCCTTGCTGCCAGAGTGAGTGGGCGTAAACCCTAACCTCCCTACCCTATTGCCCCCAGCTCTGCTGTCTGTAGCTCCTCATAGACAAGTTCACCATCCCTTACCTCCGTCCCACCCTGTCATAAATTCATCTTCATTGAAACAGGAGTCAGTCATCTAAGTTCTGCCCCTGGCCTAGTGGGACATGAGCCAGCCCACCCTATGTTGCTGACCTATCACTGACCCCAGACTCTGCTGGTTCCCCATGTCTGACTGGGGCTTGTTGACCCATGCTGCCCTTTGTCTCAGTGCCTTCTACCTTCCCAGGCTGATTTTGTTCCCCTGACAGACCCATCCCTACATTTGTATTCTAAGGAAACACACCAGCTGGGGCAGGACCTTTCATACCTTAGGTGAAGCCACTTCTCTGCCAATACCACCCTTGCACAAGCAGGCAGAGCCCAGCACTGCCTGGATGCAGCAGGCAGCACCAAGCTGGCCCAGAAACCTGCTCTCGCAGTGCCCTCTTGTGGCAACTCCAACTAGCGGGAAAGCTAAATGTCAACGTGGGCAGATGGACACCCACTGCCCAGGGTATGTGGGGGCGGGGGAGATCCTGGCCCTCATCAGCACTGGGTGCAGGGAATCCCATATTTTCGTGTACATCAGCTTTTTGGAGTGTCCTCACTGCTGAGCAGTTTCTCCACTTAGATTTTAAAAACGCTCACCTTGCTGTACAGTGGGAAAAAAAAAAAAAAAAAAACGCTCACCTGTGCTGACCCTCAGTGGGTCTCTGCTGTGCTCACCCCCTTGGCCCATTTTGTTCCCTTGGGAAGGAACTACCCAAGGCCACCTGGCTGGACACAATCAAGATACACCTTGGGCTTCAAAGCCAGTTATGCTCACACTGACTCCATGTTTTTCTTTAATTAAGCAGTAACTAGGAGTTCCCGTCATGCTACGGTGGAAATAAATCCAACTAGGAACCATTAGGTTGTGGGTTGGATCCCTGGCCTTGCTCAGTGGGTTAAGGATATGGCGTTGCCATGAGCTGTGGTATAGGCTGCAGACTCGGCTCGGATCCTGCATTGCTGTGGCTGTGGTATAGGCTGGCTGCCACAGCTCTAATTTGACCCCTGGCCTGGGAACCTCCAAATGCCACGGTGCAGCCCTTAAAGAAAAAAAAAAGGGGTAGCTATAATAGGAAAGCACCGATAAATTGGACCTCATCAAAATTTCAAGCTTCACCAGCAAGAAAATTGATAGACAAGTTAGAGACTGGGAGAAAGTACTCACAATACATACCAAACAAGGGACTTCATGCTGGAATATTTAAGAATTCCTACAACTCTCAGTCAAAAAAAAAACAAACTTCCAGTTCTAAGAAGAATAAATTCCGGAGTTCTCATATATAGCATAGTGATTACAGTTAATAATACTGTATTATATACTTGCAAGTTGATAAGATAGTAGCTCTTGAATGTTCTCAAAACAAAACAAATGGTAATTATGTGACATGATACAAGTCATACCTAAGGCTGTGATGGTAATCGTTTTGCAGTACATAAGTGGATCAGATCAACACTATGTATACTTTCAACACATACAATATTATATGTCAATTACCTACTGATAAGGCTGGAGAAAAAAAGATTTCCTACAACTCAATAATTAAAAGCCCAATTTTAAAAAGGGCAAAAGGGAGTTCCCTTCGTGGCACAGTGGAAACTAATCTGACTATCATCCATGAGGACACAGGTTTGATCCCTGGTCTCACTCAGTGGGTTAAGGATCCAGCATTGCCGTGAGCTGTGACATAGGTCACAGACCTGGCTCAGATCCCAAGTTGCTGTGGCTGTGGTGTAAGCCAGCAGCTACAGCTCTGATTTGACCCCTAGCCTGGGAACTTCCATGTGCCACAGGTGCAGACCTAAAAAGACAATCAATCAATCAATAAAATAGGCAAAAATCTTGAGAAAACACTTTGCAAAGGAATATATACAAAAAGCACATAAGATGCATATAAAAACTGCATGTGTGCTAAAAATTTCAAATAGGCCCTTCTATTTTGCTGGCAAGAAAGTAAATAATGTAAAAACTTTTGAAAAAGGCTGGTCATCTCTTATAAATTTAAATATATATCCTACTGTATGATCCAGCAATTCCATTCATTTCAAACAAGTGAAAACTCACCTCTAACAAAAAGACTTGTTCAATGTTCATAAAAGCCTCATCATAAAAGACAAAAATGAGAAACAATCCCAATAGGTACCACAAGGAAATGAATAAACAAATTGTGATATATCCATGCAATGAAATATTAACAGGCAATAAAAAGAAAATGAACAATTGGTGCATGTTACAGCACAGAAGAATCTCAGAAACATATTTTTGAGCAAAAGAAGCCAGACGTGTGTGATTCCAGTTATATGAAAACTAATCTACAGTGAAGGAAATCAGACTAGTAATTGCCTTGGGATTCGGGAATGTAGCAGAGATTAACTGGAAGGGGAACAAAGGAAGTTTCTGGAATGTTAGAAATGTCCTAAATCTTATAAAAAGTGGGTTACAGGAGTTCATGCATTCGCCAAACATAATGAATTGTAAAACAAGATTTGTACATTTTGTTGCATGTGAATTATTCAATAGAAATATTACAAATAAAGCTTCTATGAACATTTGAGTGCAGATTTTTGTGTGGACTTAACTTTTAATTTCTCCAATAAATTTCTGGGAATGTGATTGCTGAGTAAGATGATAAATGCTCAGTGGACTCTTAGGATGTTTGGGGTTATTTTTTATTGGAAAAAATGCTGCAATAAACCTCCTCATAAGACTTCATACAGTACAGTCATAGGATAGACTCCTAAAATACAGTGTACGGATCAAAGGGCATGGGGAATTGTAACTGAGATAAATTTTGCCAAATTGCTACCAAACTGACTTTCTCGTATAAAGAAGCAAAGTACAGTTTCCGAACTCTCTCACAAACACAGTAAATTTTCAAAAGTTGATCTTTGCTAATCTGATGAGTAAAGCAGTAATTTGAAATTTTAATTTGTCTTCCCACAACAATAAGTGGTTTTGAACATGTGATGCTTTTTGTATATAAAAAAGGCTTTTGTACTTGTTTTCCTGTGAATTGTCAGTTCAGGTCCTTTCTTCCTTTTAGTGAGTTTAGTGAATTGGCCTTAATCAATTCTCTCTCTCACCACCAGAATGAAATACCACATTTGTTTATCTGTCTATCCACCGATGGACATTTGGGTTGTTCCTACTTTTGCCTATTATGAATAAAACAAAAAAAGATTTTGTGTGGGCATACATTTTAAAATTCTTGGATATATCCCTAGCATTGGAATTACTTGGTCATATGGTAATTCTTCATTTAGAATTTTGATCCATTTTGAGTTAATTTTTGTAAATACTGTGAGGTAATGGTCCAACTTCATTCTTTTGCATGTGGGCATCCAGTTGCCTCAGTATCATTTATCTTGGCACCTTTGCCAAAAATCAACTAACCATAAATGTGAGGGTTTTGTTTCTGAATTCTCAATTCTATTCCACTTCCAATACCAGACTGTCTTGGTTATTATAGCTTTGTAGTAGGTTTTGAAATTGGCAAAATCAGGTGTGCAGCATGGGTCTTCTCTTTCAAGATTGTATTGGCTATTCTGGGTCCCTTTCATTTTCATATGAATTTTAGCATTAGCTTGAAATTCTCTGAGAAAAAGGAAAGTGAGATTTTGATTGGATTGCATTGAATCTGTAGTCCAAGTGGAAGTATTGCCATCTTAAATAATATTAACCCACCCAAATCCATGAATATGGGATGTCTTTCTATTTATTTAGGTCTTCTGTAATATCTGTTAATGGTATTTTATGGTTTTCAGCCTATAAGTCTTGCACTTACAACTCAACCTCAGTCTACTTCCTGCTTTCTCAGCACCTCAAGGTCAATCAGAGGTTAAGCCAGACACAGGTCTTTCTTGGGCATGTGTACAACTCAAGAACATGCATTCTAGAATTCTGGCAATATGCCAGAGCTTTTCCAAGCCCCCATGAATACCTCATTCCCTAATACTTTTTTTTAAAGTGTTTTGGTCAGTTTCTTATTAGCCCCAACTTGTATTACCACTCCAGACTGCTGAATGTTTTTTGACAAATGCCCTCAGATTAGGTCTTTTACATAGAGTAAGTTCTGAGCCATGTCAAAATAAAGTAATCCCTAAGAAGAAAGCTCTTCCAGGGAGCTGTCAGAGCAAATAGTAACAATTCTCTGGGGGTGTTTTTTTTTTTTTTTTTTTTTTTTGAAAACTCCAAACCGTTCTTTCCCCTCCTGCCAGGCTGCTGGTTTTCACAGCTACCAGGGTTGTGAGGCCTTTGATTTTTAAGTCTACCATGGAGCATGGGAGGAGGATGGGAATAAGGTAAGTTAAAACACTGTGGGGAGTTCCTATTGTGGCTCAGCAGTAACGAATCCGACTAGCATCCATGAGGATGCAGGTTAAATCCCTGGCCTTGCTCAATGGGTTAAGGATCCGGCATTGCCGTGAGCTGTGGTATAGGTCACAGACGTGGCTCAGATCCTGTGTTGCTGTGGTGGTGGTGTAAGCTGGCAACTGCAACTCTAATTTGACCCCTAGCCTGGGAAATTCCTTATGCCAGAAGTTCAGTCCTTAAAAAAACAACAACAAAAAAAGTAAAACACTGTAAAACTTGCTATTCTTAGCATGATTCAGCCATTCCTCTTCACTAAAGTATACTCACATTGTTGAAAACCCTTGAATTGATTTCAACAATTTTTGCCAGCATTCTCATCACTTTAATAGAGGAGCATGTTTTCAGAGGTCCTTATTTTGTCATTCTGGAAATGCTTCTCTTGGTTTGAGTTTCTACATGATTTTTTTTCATTTGTTTGTTTGGAGATTTTTTAACTTGACTTTAAAAGGGATGGTTTTTCTGCTGAACACCCTTAGAATTTTTTTCTTTGAAGTCAAATGTTCATTTACTAGGATCTGTCTCAGCGTTGACTACTTTAGATCAATTTACCTTTCAGTCAGTAAATTCCAGTTTCCCTTTATTCCAGGAAAGTTGTTTTGAATGTTGACCCTAATTTCTTTTCTAAATAATAGTACATATTTCTCTAATCAAGGGAGCAGAATGTTCTCTTCTGTGTTGAATGGCTGTCTGTGTATCACTTGCAATTCAAAAGAGGGCTTCTCTGTGGAAACTTCTCTCTACCCAAGGCAATGTTTAGAGGTCTGTCTGTGTTTCTACAGATAATTATAATAGCAATCAGTACTATAAGGTAAGCATTTAGTGCTTCAAAATCTGATGTCATTTAATGACCATAACTACCTTGTGAGATAGGTATTATCTTTTTTTTTTAAGGGCCGCACCCATGATATGTGGAGGTTCCCAGGCTAGGGGTCGAATTGGAGATGTTTCCGCTGGCCCACACTACAGCCACAGCAACGCCAGATCCAAGCCGAGTCTGAGCCGAGTCTGCAACCTATACCACAGCTCACAGCAACACCAGATTCTTAACCCACTGAGCAAGGCCAGGGATCAAACCCGTGTCCTCATGGATGCTAGTCAGATTCATTTCTGCTGAGCCACAACAAGTACTCCTTATTTTCTTTTTTTATTTTTGTTTTTTTATCAAAGAATATCTGATCTACTATATTGCACTAGTTTCAGATATACTGCAAAGTGATTCAGTTATAGTTTTTCAATTTTTTTCCATTATAGGTTATTATAAGATATTGAATATAGTTCCCTATGCTATAGAGCAAATCTCTATGCTTTACAGCAAATGTTCATAGGGAACACAATTCTATATGGTATGCATAATTCCCTACGCTATACAACTAATCCTTGTCTGGACTTATCTTCTTTTTACAGATAAAGATACTGTGGCTCACAGCATTTAGGTGACTAGCCCACTGCTGTTAGCACACGTTCTTGTGCGCCAACACACAGTGAGGCCAAACAAATTGAAACATCAGAGTTGGAAACAGAGAAAAGTTGATTGTAGGCCATGCAAGAAGACAGATGGCCTGTGCCCCACAAAACCCCCTAACTCCCCAAACTAAAGTCGTAAATAATTTTTAAAAGCCAGGTAAAGGAGCAGGGGTCGAAGGGTAAGTGATCAACTTGTGTACAATTTTCTGCTTGGCTGATGGCAAAGCAAAATGTCCAGGGCACAGGGTTAACATATTGATCTTTAGGCTCCAGGAGGCCTGGGGGCTATCGCCCATGGTCATCAGTTAATTAACATCTTTCCCTGGGGGTGGATTCTCACATTTGTAAAACAACTCAGGAAATGAGCATCAGATACCATTATGTAGGTACTTCGGAGAGGAATTAAAGAAGGGATATGGGGGAGGGCCCCTCCATGGGGTCCTGCTCAGTTATACTACCACCCAGCAGTTAAGTGTCAAAAGCAGCTCCAAAGTCCATGCGTGGACACCCTGGCACACTGACGCCTACAGCTGTCTCAGCCAGAGCATTGGCTGTTGACCTGGGAGTGCTTGCTGGCCCATTATTCCTGCTATCCTGAGAACGACTTGAGGGCCAAATCTATTTCTCTTATTAACAAGGCACCTTTCAGAGTTTAGAATGATTTCGTGCAAAGATAACAGATCATGTGACACGTGGGCCACCTCTCACCTTTCAGCAGGCATGAAGAGCCTCTTCCCCTCTGTGCCCAGTTACGACTCAGAAGCCTTCTGGAGCAGCCACCACCAATCTATTAGAGCACACAGGCAAGTTGAAAGATATTTGCTGTTCCTTATCTCAATAGTTCACAAAATGAGGAGGCTGAACTGTGGGTGGAGGGATGGGAGGGGGAGAAGTCATAGTACAAATGAAGTCCTCATAAAATGAGGAGGCTGAGCCCATGGACCAATGTAATCCATGAGGTATTTCCAGTGGCAGGAGTGGTTGGGGAAAAGATATAATAGTCCTAGAAATTGGGAGGTGAGTATGAATCAGAAAAATTCAGAAACTTTTGATTTTATGGCCTGATACAAAGCCATGTAGCACTTACCTAATGGCACACTTGCGTTTCTGTGTCTATGAAGCTGATTAAATGTCTTTGGGGTCTGCTTGCTGTATTGCTAAGCTCTGAATATCTGATTTTCTAACAGTCTCTTCTTCAGTGTTTGTTGCCAAGGAGCAATTCATGCAGCCTCATGCAAGTGGTTCTCCAGCTAGGAGAGCTTTGAAAATGCCCAGGACTGCCTAGACTAAGTGGGACTGAGGTAATGAAATGCTTGCATTCACAGAAAGCTTGGAATTGTCCTGAGCACCCCAGTGCCTGGGACCAAGAAAAGCCTCTCTCCTCAAGCTTTGACCCCAATTCCTGTGGCTGAGGTGGGGGTCAGGAGAGCAGCCCAGGCCCCAGTGGGAGGGTCAGAAGTTTGCCCTGCAGACCTCAGGAAGCCTTCAGCCACGGAAGTAGATGGTGGGGGGCTGTGGAAGTCAGAGTGAGGGATGAGAAATGATGCAGCCCTGAGCCCTAATTGGATTCTGGGTTTCTGTGGGGTGTGCTATCACTGCTTACAAATGTGGCCCAGCAGCAGAATTGAGTTATCAACCAAGCAGATTCCTGAGTCACGGATCATCCTGTCCTCCACAACATGATTAAAGACCAAACGCTGCCCAGCAGATCTCTGCAGCTGTGGGCTTGGAGGATGGCTTTTTTTTCTGCTAAAGCACAGGAAAAAAGAGGCCAGCAAATATTATCTTGGGCCTTGCTATGTTTTGCACTGATTCCAAAAGTTGGAGCAGTCAGGAGAGGGTGTGTGTGTGTGTGTGTGCGCGCGCGCGCGTGCGCATGCACACACACGCACACTTATGCATGCAGGATTGGATAATCAGCGTGAATAAGTGAAAGCTGACTCCTCCTATACCTACCCCACCTAGAGTGTATAAAGAGTGTTCTTTGAGGATGAGAAAATAGAAAGACCATCCCCATACCTCAGCATTCATGTAGTCAATCAGCAAACTTTGGTGGAGTATGAACAACACACAAGGCCCTGAACTCAGATGTCATGTCCCAAACCAGGTGATGGAAGGGGAGGGAGCAACCACTCATGGAGGGTTTACCATGTGCCGAGAATGTGCTGGATTCACATTATGCTGTTAGGCTATGTCCACGCCACACATACACATCCCTCCTTCCCACCACTAGTGATGATGCATTCCTTTGGGAGTGAGTATAACCACACTGGTGGAAAGATCACTGGGGGACCCCTTGGGAGACTACTCCAGGTCTACTGTGTGGTATTAGGCAAATCACTCACACTGTTGTGACTACAGTCTAAGCCGGGGGGAGAAACTATGGCACCGCAGGTGTGTGGCCCCAGGAGAGAAAGTTAAGGGGCCTCTCTGGGAACGACTTCAAAGGAATGACTCAGAGTCCCGCATCCTATCCCCCTCCCAGCACTCAGCCTTTTTCTGGCTTCACTCTGGAGGGCTCAGAAGCTGAGGCTTACCTTTTGCCATAGTTTCTACCCCAACTCAGACTCTGATCCCACAGGTTGACATAAAGGGGAAGACAACATGGAAAAAAGGCACAGCCCACCAGCCCTGCCATCACCAGGAGGTGACCTTGGGATAAGTAACTGCCCTTCCCTGAGGCTCAGCTTCCTCCCCCTCACTCCTTCGAAGAGACCACTCCTCATTCCCCTCCCTAAAGTCTAACCCACCCCTACCCCTGTTATTTTCTCTCTGTCCCTTGGTTTTTCTCTTCAGGGGAGTTTTGTAGCCATTGTCTATTTGTTGGGTGATGGGGTATCGTTTCCCTTTCTAGAATGTGAGCCTCATAAGTGAGGGATTTGCCTGTCATTCATGTTTAATCTCCGATGCCCACAGCACTGTTTAAAATGTATTCCTGATACTAGCAATAGTAAAACAGCAATCACAGTAGTAACACCATACCTGGACCTCACTTTTAGCAGAGGAGTAACCCCTGGCTTGGACTCACCTGCTGGGAGAGGCACCCAGGCCATGGCTGCCCCATGACCTTGCCCTCCCACACCAGCCTGGCCTTTCCCCTGTGTGCTGGCAGCCTGGGCATGATCCCAGCCAGGGTCCAGCCCTCTTGGGCATGGCCCTCCCAAGCCCGGACTGAGCCAGCCCAGAACCCAGCAGGCAGAAGTTCCCATGCCTCCCCTGCTGCCCTGCAGGGTCTCAGGAAGCACTTAGTCTCCAGGGTGAGATACTGGGTGGACCCCAGTTGGCCTCTCTTTTCCATTTACCCGGGAGCATCAGTCTCACTCACTCCCATCAGTGTGGAGACCATGTGTTGGGCTGAACTGGAGGAGGAAGGCTTTAGCAGTTTAGAGTCACAACAGAGGAGATAAAGACCTCACCAATGTCTCCCATCAAAGAAAGATCCTCATTCTCCTAAATCAAGCACCTGATCTCTCTCCCTTCCCCTTTGCCAATTCCAGCTGTGAGTTTCCCCCCATTCCTTCTGCACAGCCTCAAAGTCAGGGCAAGGAGAGTGCAGAGAAATGCCCCCCTTTAAGCCAACCCAATTGCCCATATTTGAGAAAAGGAGTTAAATAAGGGGCAGCAATCAACAATACAGAGCCTCGTGGCCATTCCGGTCCTAAATGTTCTAAAGGTAAAAAATCCTTAGAGCATTTGTGGATCAGAGTGAGCAAGTGACTCAACCAAAGTCACACAGCCCAAAGGCAACAAAGCCAGGATTTCACCCACTGGTACCCCAGATGCTGAGCCTGTCATGTGTACCCTGCTCACTGGTGGCTCACTCTGGGTTCTGAAGGATCAGTCCAGTGTTCAGCAAGCTGATCACTGTGGCACGATGCCCTGCCTGCACTGTGGTGGGCACCTAGCTGACCCTCCTTCACGGAGCCAGGTCCCCTCCATCCTCCTGAGAACATCGCCTAGGGCTATCCATTTATTATGAGCCCAGAATCCAGGTCTTTTGAGTTTTTATGGGGCTTGTAAAAATGTTTGAGATGTGAGAAACCATTGGGAGCTCTGAAATTCTCAAAAACTACAAAACATCTTTTAATGAAATACCTTACAATAAGCAGGTATTTTAATCACATGCCTGCAATTAGTTAAATGCCTACAATATATAACATTATGTCAACTGTGAACTTGCTGTTTTATAGTAGTTATATATCACTCACATAGTTATACATAAACTGCATTTAATGATGTTGGATGTGGTGGTGATTTTATTGTTTGAAATGGGATGGATGGAGCCTCCTAGAATAAAGTATAGTGGGCAGTGACTTTCTTCACACGACCCTGCCCATCTCCCTTGCTAGGCTGTTTCTGCCACCAGGAAGCTGCCCCCTCCAAGGGGGACACATTTCCTTTCCTGGGACATGCCTTGGCACCAAAGGTGGTTTAGTCAGACTGTTTCAGGAGTCACCAGGGAATGAAGCCTGTGGTCAGCCCACAGGAACGTACGGCACTCTCCCTGCACTCAGGTTGGACCATGGTACTGGCATGGAGATAATAAAAGCCATGTTATCTCATTAACATGGAGCTGGGCACCAGTTCTGCCAGGACCAAACCGGACTCCTCACACTCTCCATCTCACTCACCCTCCCAGCAACATCATGAGCTGCCAGGGAAGGCACAACACTTAGTGTGATCACAAACTCACCCAAGCCATAGGATGAGGAGTGAGCAGTGCTAACTCACGGTGCACCAGATCTTCCCAGAGACAAGATCAAGACCCTCCCACTGCATGCCTTTTAAAGGGTCCTTCTAATCCTTGCCATTCTAATGCTTGGCTCTTTCACCTCCTATTCTTCTGAAGATAGGCTGAAATTTTCTTAAATGTTTTATTAAAATATAGCTCATTTGAAATGTTGTGCCAATTTCTGCTGTACAGAAAAGTGACTCAGTCATACATACATACATACATTCTTTTTTTATTATATAATTTCCCATAATGGTCCATCCTAGGAGTTTGGATATAGTTCCTTGTTCTAATGACCAAGATTGAGGACCATGCCCAGTGTTGAGGCTGTTGCCATGGCAAAAGAGATGGAGTGCACTGATTGGCCAACCAGGAGCATGCTCCAGTCCGGCCCTGGGAGAGAAGGGAAGATTCCTTCCCAAAAGAATAGGGGTGTGGGAAGTATAGGAACAGACCAAAACTGGCTGCCATGGTGCATTACCCTGACTGAGGTTGACGAAATGCAGGAGGAAGGTATAATTACACAGTGTAGTTATAAGAGTAAATAACGGAAAGAACTAAAAATAATTATGGGAAAACTATAAAACTATGAGAGAGTGAAGGGAGGAAAAGAGGCATATTTGAGAAGCAATTTCTTACTTTCCATTGTAGGGCTCAGTAAATTTTCTGCAGATGATGGATCAAGAAGTGAGAGTCCATATACACGCTCCTTAGAATTATGGAGGCATCTACCAGAAGGACTAAAAATGGAAATGTTTAATAAAAGAAGTTTGCTTCTGGAGAGTGAGACCAGGACTGGGAAGAAGCGAGGTTGGCAACTGTTTTCTTTCATCATAAACTTCTCTCCTATTTGATTTGTTCCTATTTGTATGCATCACGTCAGTGACAAGACACACTGTGAGAGCGAAAGATCTTCAAATATTTGGATGAATGGCCTAAGCTTTGAAAAAGATTTCTCAATCTAATTCGTGACTCCATTTGAGATGAAATTTCAGGTTCAAATACAGTAAAGATGACTTGTTATCTTTACTAGCATTTAAGTTATGCTTTTTTTAGATTTTTCTTTTTTCCATTATAGCTGATTTACCTTGTTCTGTCCATTTCTGCTGTACAGCAAAGTGACCCAGCAATACATATATATATCCTTTCCTCACATAATCCTCCATCACGTTCCATCGCAAGTGACTAGATATAGTTCCCTGTGCTGTACGACAGGAGGGTTATGCTTTTTAGGAAGGAAACTACCTTGTTTCTTAGATGCTTGGCTGAAACCTCTAGGAGTTTGACCTGTCACAATTTTCAATAAAGGAAAGATGTCCCAAGGTTTTAAAAACTAACAAATACACCTGCTTTAACACTAACAACAACAAAGCAATTATAAGCAGATGAAGGAATAAATGAATGGACCTCTCGTCAACCCACTCCCTGCAGGAGATGGCAAGTTGCCTTAGTTCTCACTAGAAGATCTGCCCATCCCCCATTTATCTGTTTTTAGGCATGCGGCTTATCTGTCTCTGGTGTCTGCCTAGAGCACTGACCACACCATGCTCATCCCTCTGCTCCTGCCATTCATCTGAGGGATGAATGGAAGCTGCCTGAGAGCAGTTAGCCAAGACCCCATTCACTTTTGCTTTCCCAGGTCCCGGCTTGGTGCTCAGACTGTTGGCCTAGGCCCCATTTCTTCTTCTTTTTTTTTTTTGTCTTTTTGCCATTTCTTGGGCCGCTCCTGCAGCATATGGAGGTTCCCAGGCTAGGGGTCCAATTGGAGCTGTAGCCGCTGGCCTACGCCAGAGCCACAGCAACGCGGGATCCGAGCCGCGTCTGCAACCTACACCACAGTTCCTGGCAACGCCGGATCCTTAACCCACTGAGCAAGGCCAGGGATCGTACCCGCAACCTCATGGTTCCTAGTCGGATTCGTTAACCACTGAGCCACAACGGGAACTCCAGGCCCCATTTCTGATTGCCCAGAATCCAGGCTTCACCTCTTCATACCCACATTTCCTTTTTTTTTTTTTTTTTTTTTTTTTGGTCTTTTTAGGGCTGCATCCGTGGCATATAGAGGTTCCCAGGCTAAGGCTTGCATTGGAGCTGCAGCCACCGGCTAACGCCACAGCCAGGATAACTCCAGATCCAAGACGCCTCTGTGACCTACACCACAGTTCATGGCAATGCCGGCTCCTTAACCCACTGAGCAAGGCCAGGGATTGAACCTGCATCCTCATGGATACCAGTCAGATTCATTTCCACTGAACCACGACAGGAACTCCTCACATTTCCTTTTGACTCACAGGTCACAGCCCCCTGGGATTCCAAGTTTGAAAAGATCCCTACGTCATCTGCATCCCCTCTTTGTCAATCCTAGGCTTTCCAGACCTTCTTGATCACCTGCAAGGACAGGGACCCCATCCCTACCTGGTGGCTGCTCCTTCTCCAGGTGAGTCACCCATCACTGCCAAGCTTCCCCATAAACAAAGGGGCAGCAATAGGACCAAGATGTGGGACTCACTGAGGCAGAACTCAGCCCGCTTGGCCAGCTGACCCCGAGGTGGCCAGGCCATTGCCCTAAGGATGCTGATAACCAAGTCCTGGGCCTCATGGTGACCTCCAGCTCTTCTCCAGGTCCATGCTCACCCACGTAGGGTCACATTCAGAGAGGAATTCTGCACCCTCCTCCAGGGTCCAGGTCATTTATTCACACCAAAGCTGGGGAATGTAAATTGGAAACCATAAATAACTCTAGTTGATCCCACCCCTGTAATCTCTGATCTCCATCCCGAGCAAGCCCATGGCTACCCACCAGCCTCTCCCTCCCCCTCCCTCCATCCTGCTCTGGGACTCCTCTCCTTCTCACTCTTCCCCCATGGCTGACTCCAAGTCCTTTTACTGTACCCTTGGGAGCCCTTTTTCCAGAGCAAACAAACCCCCAGCATCATCCTCCAGGAGGAGCTTCCTCCCTTCTGAGGCTCTCTGAGGACACATGCCCTTTGCCTTCAGTCAGGGGCTTCTCACCCTCTCACATTCAACTGGGTCAAAGGTGGAGCAGGGGCAGGGAGGTTTCCTCTCTCTCCTGTGCCCTTCTGTGACACCATCTGCCCTCCGAGGTCCTGGAGACAGCCCCTCCTCAGCTCCTTCCAAGTCCTCTGCAGCCACTGCCTCTCCTCCACACTGCTCTCCACCTGAGGATCAGCAGCCACCAGGGGGATCGCCTCTCTGTGCTTCACCTGGAAGTTCCCAGGCCTCCCTGTCTTCATACCAGTCTCCCAATCTAGAAGCCCCCTTTTACTCTCAGTTGCAATCCCTCTCCTTGGGGGACCCTCCACGGAGAAGATCAATCAAAAAGCGGATTTAGGAGTTCCAGTCGTGGCTCAGCAGTTAGCAAACCCAACTAGCATCCATGAGGACACAGGTTCGATCCCTGGCCTCGCTCACTGGGTTAAGGATCCGGCATTGCTGTGAGCTGTGTTGTAGGTCGCAGACTCGGCTTGGATCTGGCGTTGCTGTGGCTGTGGTATAGGCCAGCAGCTACAGCTCCAATTCAACCCCTAGCCTGGGAACCTCCATGTGCCACAGGTGCGGCCCTAAAAAGACAAAAAAAAAAAAAAAAAAGCAGATTTAGCATCTGTATTGTTAAGGGTAATGGCAGGAAATGGAATTCATTCATCCCAGATGGTTCAACTAATGAGACTTTAATGACAATATTCCATTTGGAAGTGTGGGCAGGGTGCAGAGAACAAACAAGGGATATTGAGGAACAGGGAGACAATAACTCTTGGATGCTGTTACCTCCCATGGGGCTGAGGAGACCAAGAGGCAATTGCGTCACCACTGCCAGGAAAATCTGGAGATGTGGAGAAAGGGCTGCTAACAGGAGTAGCATCCTGAAGGAACAGAGCCAGGGGTGGGTGACAGAGGGGTACCCTGACCCCACTTTTCTTCTCCTTTGGCCCTTGAGCCAGGGCCTTCTCATTGGCTGAATCCGAACTATGACAGCAAGAAAGCCCTGGAGAGGCAGCCAGAAGAGGTCAGGTTCCCAGGCCAAATGGGTCGGAGAATGACAGTGGGAGGAGGACAAGAGGGGGCGGCGGGCAGGTGGGCAGCACAGAATCCAGAGCTATCCAAAATGTTTTTGAAGTCCAACTCCCTCTGTTTGCAAATGGGGAAACTAAGGCAGGGAGAAGTTGGAGATTTACTCAAGTCACATAGAGATTGTGGCCAGGCTGAGCCCAGACGTCGGGTCACCATGTCCCTTTGCTGCCTGTCACACAACAAAGTCCATGACTCCAACACTCCCTTCTATGTAGCTTCTTGTAGTGTTTGTGCACTAAATATAATTTCAAACCATTTTAATCGGGTATGTTGCTTTGAATCCCTCCCAAAAGGAAATATGCTGGTTCCCTGACAGGAAGCTTGGCCTTGAACTTCTTTGACCTTCCCACGCCCAGGCTGAGGTCTTCCATCCAGCACGCTGTCACCCCAGCCCAAGCTGAATGGCAGAGACTGGAATTTAACAATAATAGCCCCTTCCAGGTATTGCTCTATAGCCTGCAGCTGGATTAATATTCAGAGAAGATTGGAGGAGAAATCTAATTGAATTCAAAACATAATAAATTGAAGCCAACTCATTCGATTTATGTCAGTGTCTCCTGGCATCTTTTAATTTTGCATCACATTCATTTGGAATCAATCAAATTAAGGTGCTCATTAGCGGCTGAGGTGGGCAGTGAAGGTGGAGCCACGCTCCCTGCCCTCGGCAGTAATGAGGTCTGGGCAGGAGAATAATTCAGGAGGCAGTCAGAGCAGAAAAGCCTGTGAGGACACAATGATCACTGCCTCATTATCAGGACAATTGACTTGGGGAGGGGTGAGTGTGGACACCAGACCCAGGTTCTTGCTTACAGGGTGACCTTGGCCTTCACCTTCCACAGCCTCGGTCTTCTCTTCGGGGTAGGAGCAGCTCCCATCTCTGAGGCTGAGTGAGTGTGAACCGGGATCATGACGTAAAGAGCACCTCCTCTTCCAGTTCCTCAGAGTCCATCTCTGCTCCCTGCCCCCTCCACACCCCACAGCTCCAGAGACAGTGCCAGTTCTTACCCACAGGCCTCTGGCTTAGATGACCACCTGGGGTTCACCCCACCTCTCCAGGGAAGCTCTGTCCAAGACTGGCAATATATTTTTTTTTTTTTTTTGAAGGCTGCACCCATGGCATATGGAAGTTCTCAGGCTAGGGGTTGAATCTGAGCTGCAGCTACCAGCCTACGCCACAGCCACAGCAATGTGGGATTGAGTGGCTTCTGCAACCTACACCACAGCTCACAACAATGCTGGATCCTTAACCCACTGATGGAGAGCAGGGATGGAACCCAAATCCTCATTTATACTATTCAGGTTCACACCAGGAATTCCTGACTCTATTTTAATTCCATTGTACTCAGATAACATTCTTTATTGTTTTGGTCCTTTTAAATATATAGAAACTTGTTTTCTACCCCAGATATAGTCTATCGTTATTAATGTTCCATGTTTACCTTCAAAAGATTTTGTATTCTGCTGTGTTTGAGAGGAGTGTTCTATTAACGTCAATTAGATCAATTTGGTTAATAGTGTTCAAGTGTTTTATTTGTTTACTCATTTTTTTTTCCTACTTGTTCTCTCAGTTGCTGAGGGAGGAGTGTGACAAAATTTTAATATCTTTGTGGATTTGTCTACTTCTTTCAATTTTGTCACTTTCTTTGTCATATATTTGAAGTTCTTACACATCGTTAGAATTTTTTGTGTCTTTCTCATAAACTGACCCCTTTATCATTATGAAATGTTCCTCTTTATTCCTTTTTCTGATTAATATTTCTTGGGGGGGGTTGTTTTTTGTTTGTTTGTTTGTTTTTCCCTGCCCATGACATGTGGAAATTCCTAGGCCAGGGATCGAACCCATTCCACAGCAGCAATCCAATCCAGTGCACCACAAGAGAATACCGCTCAAGCTTTCTTATAATCAATACTTATGTGGTCTATCTTTTTCTATCCTTTTAGTTTAAATGTAACTGTCTTTAAATTATTGAGTTTTTTTTTTAATTGACAGCATATGGTTAGGTCTTGTTTTATTCTCTAGTTTGAAAATACATTCCTCTTAATTGGAGTTTTTAAACCAGTTACACTTAATGTAATTATCACTATTGTTGATTATATGTCTATCATTTTACCTTTTGTTCTCTATTTGTCTCATCTATTCTTTGTCCCTTATTTCTCCTTTGCTGATTTCTTTTGGATTAACTGAATTTTTATGGTTCTATTCTATCTCCACCATCAGTTCATTAACTATACTTTGCTTCCCTTCATCATGAAACCCAGTCATATATACTTCTTACTCTTTGGTGTCATGAGATGTCACTAATAAATGTTCTATTTTTGCTTGACCTAGTATAAGTAATGCCATGTTCTTTGTAACCAAGAGATTGCTGAATTAGACAAATACTCATAAAGCCACCCAAGACCAAGTCTTACCCAGCATGACACCTGGGAAACTCTCACTCAGGATTTTTTTGACAATAATGGCCAAGGATTCATTGAGACTAACTGGAGTGGACCATTGCTGTCCCTTCACTCCGATTCAATCTCTAATGTCCCTTGAGCCAGTCAGTGGGGTGTAGCTTCAGCTCTTGTCTCTCATGTCAGGGAATTTGAAATAACACTCACATGGCTGCAAAAAGTTCCCTCTGGTCTTCTCTGCATTGTCCCAGGTCAACTTGGCCTCCCCCATGAGTTCTCTGGTCCTTGCCCAAGGTCACCTGCCTAAAGGGCACCTGTCCTCTTCCCACCAAGGGTACTTTGTCTCTGTTCCTATCTTGCACCTGTTCATAGCTTCATTGAAGTACCATCTTTATCAGTGTGTTTCTGTAGTAGCATCTCACCCTCATCAACTTTTCCTCCTTGTTCTAGGGAAGTTCTGCAAAATGCCCTACCGTGGATTCCTTATTCCATGGAAATGAGATCTCACTCATTCAGCAAAGCCCTGTGCCTTTCTCATCTCTCTCTAACTTGAGCGTTCCAGTGAGGATTTCACACCTGCTGTCAGGTACAGGTAGGTGCCACAAATGAGTAAAGAAGGCCCAGTAAACCAAAGGGTAACATGGGCATCCAGAGGGGCAGCAGGGAGTCAGTTACAGCCAGGCAAGAGGTGCTGGACTCCCAATTTTTCAAAAGAAGCTGCAAGTCCTGATTTTATA
This sequence comes from Sus scrofa, assembly GCF_054392235.1. Lineage (NCBI taxonomy): Eukaryota > Metazoa > Chordata > Mammalia > Artiodactyla > Suidae > Sus > Sus scrofa. Next base: position 110,492,670 of record NC_139396.1, on the reverse strand, counting down.
TGAAACCTCTTACATGTTAAAAGTTAACAACTGTGGCAGGCAAACAAAGTAAGGCTGATCTTGACTTTTAGATTCCTGCTTGGTTGGAAGGGGAGTGTCAGACCCAATGCCTTTGGCAGGAGAAAACACCTCTGGTTCAAGTCCAAGCTGACCGCAGATTCTCCCTGACTATTGGTGCCAACACCCCTCTGGCTACAGCTTGATTCAAGTCAATTCAGCAAATGATCATTGGGTGATCCACTGCAAGCCAGGCTCTGGCCTGGATGATGCGAATAAAATTAAGCCAGTTACTCATGCCTTGCCCTCGTGGAGGTTAAACACCAGTGAGGAGTCTGACATTAATCTAATTGCTACAATAAAATATATAATTACAAACTTGGATAAATGCTATGAAGGAAAATCAGAGGAAGTAAAGAGAGTTTATTATACTAATTTTTCCTAGTCTGGCAATGATATTTGAGCTGAATGTTGAAGGCAGGGTAGGAGTCAAATAATTAAAGAGGTTATGGTGAGACTAGAAGTTGAGCTTTCCATAAATTGAGCATAGCATGTGCAAAGGCCCTGAGGTAGAGCAAAGCACATTCTGCAAACTAAAAGACAGTCAGTGTGGCTAGAATGCAGGGAAGGAGAGGAGAAGGAACCCAGATCTTCTGACACCTAAAAAGAAAACATGTTATCTATCCACTTCTCCAATTCATTGAGGATCTAAGAACCCATTAAAAAAGAGCGACCAAAACTGGAAAAAAGCCCAGATGTTTGTGACCACCCTCTACATAGCAGCTCCCGTACTGCTAACCATTCCAGGAGGAAAGAACAAAACCAGGGGTCTCATGTTTGACACTGTAATTTGCATCACAGCTCCTCCAAGTACCAGGGCCTTTCCCCATCAGTTCCTGGATGCTGCCAAGGCCATCCCCTGATGAACTCCCCTGAGACCAACATTTCTAAGCCATGGAGGGAAAGACTCCTTGCTCTCGGTCTGGCCCTTCTGGGCCTGCCACTTATCCTTTGTCTACCTAGGGCCCCTCCCTGTGCACATACATGGCTGGAACCCTCCCCACAGGGTGAAGAGCTCTGGTGTCATCATCTGGGAAAGGTAGATCCTCACAAGGAAATAGGAGCCCGTGGGAAGGGGGCTCTGCTTGGCCCTAGAGCAACCCCAAGGAGTCTAAATATGTCTGAGGCTAGGGCAGTTTTATGGGGCAGTGAGAATGTGGGCAAGGAGGCCCCTCGTCAGTGAATGCAACAGGGGTGAGGCCACCAGAGGGGAAGCCCCTTAAAGAGAAGGGACCTGTTTTTGTTCAGTCCATCACTATTACTGAGTGTCCACAGCTGAGCCCATTCTCTGTGCTGATGCTGGGACACCTGGACAACACGGGCCTAGGCCCTAAACTAGGAGATGGACACAACGTATGAGTATAAGCCAGGTTACGGCAGTGCCAGAAAACCCAAGGAGCCATGAGAGGGTCAAACTCGGGTTGAGTCAGCCTTGGGGGTCAGCAAAGGCCTCTCAGAGGGAGTGATGTGAAATCTGCCCATTCCAGGTTAGTTGGAGATGGGGATAAAGGGATGGAGAACATTCCCCACAGAATGGGGAATGCATTTCCAAAATCCTGGGGGCAGGAGGGAGCATGGAATATTTAAGGAAGAGAGATACCCTGTGGAGCTGGAATGGGGGAGACAGAGACCCAGACGAGAAGAGACGGAGAAGAGGGTCCCAGGCTGTCAGGAGATCTGTGGTCCCTCCTGGACTGAGACTGGGGGTGTGGGCACTCAGCTGGGGGCAGAGCCCAGAGGCCAGCATGGGGTGTGGGAGGGTCTGTGAGGATTGAGCGGCCCCTTCAAGGAATGTCTACATGGGGGACTTCAGAGCTAGGCACTGCCCCCACAAGAGGCAGGCCTCCAGGCCTTGCCAGTTTTGAAAGGTCTAGGCTCAGGGTTACAAAGTGGCCTGGTAGTCTGCCTCAGAGTAGACAAGGGCACCCCATTTACATGGGAGGCCAGTGAAGATGACCAGGCTGGGCACACGGTGGAGCTGGGCCTTCAGCCCACCTCCAAAGCCCTCCCTTCCCACCACACCAAGTGGCGTCCCACAGCCCATTCTGTGGTTCAAGGTGGAATTCACCACCTGCAAGGCTGGGGAATCTGCATTCTAACTTAGGAAGCTCGACTTGCCAGAAAATGATGGAGAGAAACCCACTGAAGCCCTACTCATAGCCCCACGCCCCTTACCATGACACCCCAGGAGTGGCACCCAGGCTCTGGGAGAATATGGGAGTGCTGGAGCACCCCTCCCCACCCCTACCTCTCTTCCCACTCGCCACCTTCTGCTGAGTCTGGGAGGGCAGAGTCCACTTCTCTTACTTTTTTTTTTTTAGGGCCACTCCCACGGGCATATGGAGGTTCCCAGGCTAGGGGTCCAATCAGAGCTGTAGCCACCGGCCTAAACCACAGTCACAGCAAAATCAGATCCAAGCCATGTCTGCGATCTACACCACAGCTCACGACAAAGCCAGATCCTTAACCCACTGAGCGAGGCCAGGGATTGAACCTGCATCCTCAAGGATGCTAGTCAGATTCATTTCCGCTGAGCCAGAACAAGAACCCCCACCTTCTCTTCTTTCCAATAACATCCTAGGGTTTCTCCTCCATACCTTTTGATTGTCCATCCTCCACACGGGGGTTCCAAGGCAGGAAGCACTGCGACCCACTGAGCATGCCTGGGCCTCATAGGGACAGCACAAAGTCATCACGTGTGGGAGGAAATCATGCTCAGAATCCAGGAGGGACCCCAAATCTCCTGACAGGATATAATGTCTGCTTATTGTTGAAAACTTGGGAAATGTGAAAAAATATGAGAACAAACAAATATCACTACAATCCCCCAATCACTGGTGAGTTTCCTTCTAGCACTATTGAGTTTTTTTCTCCATGATTGTGTGAGCACAGTTATATAGTTGGGTGTATAGCTATGTTTTAACATCCTGATTTTAAAATTTAGCAGATCAGGAGCAATCCCAGTACATGCCCAGTAGCCTGTCATGCCATGTTATTTAGCTTTCTCTGACTGTAGGACATTTGCTTGTTTCCTATATTTCACTAGCACACAGAAAGGCCTTTTCGTACATAAATCTTACCATCAAATACAGGTCTCCTTTAGAAGCGCTAAGCTCCTCCAGGCTGCCTCATACACTTCCATAGTCCTGCCTTCCTTGGTTCCAGGGCCTGGCACGTGCCTAGGCGTCTGATGATGGTGACTGAATGGCCCTCATTCATTGATGACTCACACATAACCCATCCCCTCTCATTGTTAAGTGACAGAGTGCATGGATCTAGCACACAGTTCAGCTAAAGAACAGGTTAACTGCCGGAAGCTAATGACAGCGACCACAGAAGCACTCAGAGCACAGCAGCGAGACTGATGAAAACAGGTGGGTCCAGCACCTGGCTGCCCGGAGGGGGGAGCCACAGCCGGCACCCCATCTGGACCTGTGTCTGTTGAATAGTCCTAAAAACTAAATATTTCTGAACCAAATGTCTGCTTACCCCTGTCTGCATAAGGAAGTTTGCTTATTTGCACAGGAACCTAGTGTTTCGTAATTGGTTTCTGTGTTGATATATACAAATGTAGTTTCCTATGTCAACAATTCTGCCTGAGGAAAAAATGGAGGAAGTATGACCAGGTGATAAAATACTGAGCCCAGGAAGAGAGAACTTGCCTCCATCAGGGAGTTTATAGAGGACAGTATACTTCTTTTTTTTTTTTTTTTTTTTTCTTTTTAGGGCCACACCGTGGCATATGGAAGTCCCCAGGCTAGAGGTCAATTCAGAGTCATAGCCACCAGCTTACACCACAGCCGCAGCAATGCCAGATCTGAGCCACATCCAAGATCTATATCGCAGCTTACCACAACGCCAGATCCTTTAACCCACTGAGCAAGGCCAGGGATCAAACCCACATCCTCATGGATGCTAGTCGGGTTATTAATCTGCTAAGCCACAACAGGAACTCCCAGAAGACAATACTCTTGATTCCTCCCTCTCATCTCAATCTCTCTCAATTTACATTATACTGCCCTGCTTTCTTAAATAAAAAAAAAATAGGCTACATTCCCTCAACACCAGAGTTTAAATGCTTCATATCTCCATATGGTTACTGGAGACACTGTAGCCTTAATTCGCAGTGTTGTAGGAAGAAGTTGCTGGTCCAACCCTTCCTGGTCTCCTCCTGGAAGCCCAGCTCCCCTCTAAGCTTCACGGTTCATTTGTGTGTTCTTCGTGGTGGACATCAGCACCCTGTCCATTCATGGGGCACTTGCTCAGGGCCTGGGGTGGTGCTGGCAGCTCAGGAGATAACAGCCCATTACCTTTGCTTGAGGAGCTACAGCCAGGTGGAGAGACAGAGACTCATTCTTTTTTTTTTTTTTTTTCTCCAGTTCTAAGCTTCCCTAAGGGGCTATCAGAGACATTGCAAAGTGCTGTGGGGATGCAAACAATGAGACAAGGGAGACAGAGAAAATTTTCAGAGAAGATAAACTTAGAAAGTACACAGGAGTTTACGAGGCATCAACCTGGGCAAAGTATGATATGTCTGATGAACAGAAAATAAGGAGTCTGGTGGACCGGAGTGGGGTGGGCTGGGGTGCAGATAGTATTAGAACAAATAGAGGATGGGAGGGTCAGCTAGAGGTAAGCCAGGATTGGCCCCAGGGCCATGTAAAAGCACTGGGACTTAATCTTATAGATGGTAGGAACAGCCAACTGGGAAAGTCAAAGTCAAATCAATGCAGTAGAAAAGGGACCACAGTGCAGCAAGACTGGAAACAGGAATACGTTTGAGAGGGTTCTGCAATAGTCCAAAGGGACAGGAATGAACCAGATGTTTTGAATTAGGAAATCAGGTAGTTGATGATAACAGTAACTATGACAGAACATCCAGTGGGAATGTAAGAGAAGGGCCCCCATCTTGCTTTGGACTTGCACTTGAGGTCTGTGTGGAACACCCAGGTGGCGATGTCCAGCAGCAAGTAAGTAAGGTCTGGAGGAGGTGTACATTTGGGAACTGTCCACTTGCAAGTGGCAGCTGAAGCCACAGGAACAGGACACAACTGTTCATGGGAAGTGTCAAATGCCAAGGCAGGACCAAGATAAGAGACAGAGGAGCAGAGAAGGAGCAGCCAGTGTTAAGAGAACAAGGCTGGAGTCGTGTCATGGAAGTTCACAGAAAAGAAGAATTCAGGGACATGCTGGCAAAACGAAATGCTGCAAATATCAGGGGGTGTGAACCCAAAACATGTGGTGATGAGCACATCATCTGTGACTTCAGAGATGGCAACTTCAGCAGCTGTGGGTGTCAAAACATTGGGCAATCGAGAAGCAAAAAGAAGGCAAGAACGTAATGGTCATGAGTGTAGACTATTCCCAGAGGATCCTGGCTTTGAAAGGGAAGAATACCTATAAAGGGGCTTGGCTAAGTCACCAGAAGAGTTTTTTCAATGTGGGGCTTCACCAGGTTTGTGGGTTGGGATGCCAGAGCCTGCAGAGGCAGAGGGGATGAGGAAGACATTGAGGCTGCCAAGATGGGAGAGTAGAGAATTGTGAGTTCATTAATTATGGGCTAAACTTCCCCCCAAAGAGTCACCCTCACAGGCTTTGGATGCATCACCCCTCACAGGTTCAGATACTTTGACACTCCCCAGCCCTGAGCTGCAGGCCAGTTCAGGCGAGGCAGGAGGGATGGGGAGACTCAGGGCCCCATGGAGAAGCTGCCTGGCGAGGCTCAAATGTTGACATCCCAAGTCAGTGGAGTGTCGGGAATGCAGCACTGGACACAGGCCCACGTTCTGGAGCCCAGTGGCAAGCTGGCAACAATGTGACCTGGGTGTCCGACTCTGCTTATCCCACATTTTTTTCTCAACATCTTGGACATTTATGGTGTGTTATCTAGCACATGTCCCATTGGTGCCCAGTTATAATTCCAACTAATGAGGCTGTTGTCTGGCTTTTAATAGCCAACTGCACTGCTCTGATATGGCTGAGGTTAACTAAATGACTAAATTAACTCACCCAGCCCTGGACTCATGCTCTGGCCTGGAGAGGCCAGGCCAGAAAAATCAGAAGAGTCTTCGTGAAAATGAGACTATGAGAGTTCCCCGTGTGGCTCACCCAGTTAGGAACCTAACGAGTGTCCATGATAATGCAGGTTCAATCCCTGGCCTCACTCAGTGGGTTAAAGGATTCAGCATTGCCATGAGCTGCTGTGTAGGTCACAGACAAGCCTCGAATCCCACATTGCTGTGGCTGTGGCATAAGCCAGCAGCTGCAGATCCTATTCAACCCCTAGCTGGGAACTTCCATATGCTGCAGGTGCAGCCCTAAAAAGACCAAAAAAAAAAAAAAAAAAAAAAAGGAGACTATGAATTTAACAAGCATCAGGGGTTGCCCACCATGTACTGGGAATTCTACTCCCTGGTCCTGAGGCTGGCTCTGCCAGCCAGGGCCTCTGCTTCATTCTATGGAGAAGTGGGAGGGCTACAAAATTACTCTATTTGCTACAAAGATAAAGAAATTATGGACTCTTCTAAGAGAGCATAGCATCATGAAAATATTCTAGTCCAAATTCCCCCATTTGACTAATAGGGAAAGAAACTCAGAGTCAGTGACTTCCAGACCTTTCTCAGTGAGTGGATGACACAAAATCCATTGAATACAAGATGGCTTCCGTGACATGACAGGGCTTCAGTGAGGTCCAGTCACCCCTTCGGAACAACAAACCATACCTGGCGGGGCTTGGAACTGGGCACAGAGAACCTCATAACTTCTGGGCTGGAGGACAGACCTGGATAACGTGCTGTGGGAAAGGCATCTGGGCAAAGGAGGGGAGGCGGAGGAGGAAGTGGGTGGGCACAGCAGTGAGTGCCCCTGTCATCAAGGTGCCCTGCACAGCCTATCATCCTCCAAGTTCCCACATTCATTAGGACCCTGTGCTTGTGAGTGAGGGCAGCCTCCCTTTAGCAAGCTAAGTCAAAAGTCATGGAAATGGCCTCAGGGCCCCAGACTCCTTGAGCAAACAAATGAAAAATACAGAGCAGCCTACACGCTGCCTGCTGGAGCAGGGTTCAATGGGGAAACCCACAGATATAAGCTCTGGAACAGTACATGGACCCATTCCAGGGCCGAGCATGGCCATCTAGCTGGGCTGGTGTCGGACTCCAGGAGAGGAACACAGAGCCTCGGGCTTTCATGATTAGGGCAGAGTCAGACCCTCTCCTGATTGGATCAGGATTTGGGATTTGATCCTAGTGTGATTTGGCAGAACACTGGTCATCCGCTCTGCTCTTCCAGCTCAGCATTCAGAGCTGGGGAGCAGCAACCCCACTCTGACATGGCCTACAACATGGCAGTGATCTACCTTGGTAGATCCTGAGTGTCTTCAGGATTCAGCTGGAGCCAGATTCCCTGGAGCTCCGAAGGAGACCAGCTTCTTTGTGAGGCCAGCCTGCAGAGAAGAGCTAAACCAGGAATCAGCTGACTACACTAGTTCTCACTCCCCCAACAACCTCTTCTCCTCACTGCAGCCGAAGGCAGCTTTCCTAACCTAAAACTAAACAGTGGCAGCCCCTGCTAAGACCCCTCAGTGTCTTCACTCATCAGCATGAGAGAGTCAAACTATTCAGTTTGGGGTGCAAGGCTTTCACCCCAGGCTGCACCTCTCTGTCCAGACTTGCCCTCAGCACCCTCATCCCCCAAAGCACTGGATCGGCCATCTTCCACCATTGCTTACAGCAGTATGAGACTTTCCCCATGCTGCTGGCCCAGTGAACTTGCACACATGCTACCCCAAATGCCCTCGTGGAGAATGACTGGCTCCTCCTCCACACCGTGACTCTTCAATTACACTTGTCATTGCACTGGGTAGTTGTCATACCTGTCTGTCTGGAGGCAGCTCAGTCATGCCATCTGCAGAGAAGGTGCCGGTGAATAAGGATGAAGTGCATCAGCTACACACGCCCCTCCCCAGAGCTCAGGCTCCAGGCCTATCTGCCCAACCCACAGCCATAGACCCCAGACTTCACAGATGGTAAAACACCCACCATCCTATATAAACCTTGTTATATTTAACTGTTTTAAAACTATGCATGAGACAAAAGGCAGTGCTGGCCATTTCCTCTGAATAGTGAAATATACTGATGAGAACCTCAGTATCCCCTCCACCAGGATGTGACTAAGGCCCAACTATCAATTGGCAGGACACTCTACCTGTGCCCAAGGGCCTGGGGAAAAGGCTGGTGATCACACCTGCCCAGGTGCAGCATGAGAGTCTCCTACTTGCTCCAGACAGGTGGGTCTGTAAAAAAGGTAGGAAAGGAGGTCTCTTTTTAAGAAATCCTTTGTAGAGGACTTCCCATCGTGGCACAGTGGAAATGAATCCAACTAGGAACCATGACGTTGTGGGTTCGATCCCTGGCCTCGCTCAATAGGTTAAGGATCCAGCGTTGCCGTGAGCTATGGTGTAGGTCGCAGACGTGGCTCAGATCTGGCATTGCTGTGGCTGTGGAGTAGGCCGGCAGCAACAGCTCCGATTTGACCCCTAGCCTGGGAACCTCCATATGCCTCGAGTGTGGCCCTAAAAAGACAAAAGACCAGAAAAAAAAAAAAAAAAAAAGGAAATCCTTTGTAGATCCACTCCCACACCTTAAAGTCATCAAATGTCATTTACAAGGTGGCAACAGGCTGCTGGCCATCACAAAGTCCACTATCCAAGAAGGAGATACGGCTATCACAGAGAGCTGAAGTTCTTTGTTCTGTATGCGTGCCCTCTTTTCAGTATAGTTTCTTTGGCAGTCAATTGAATGACTAATCGAATGCCCCGTTAACAGGTTCATGAATGAAAGGAAATGTATTTTAAGAGAGCTTTGTGCCAGTACCCAATTGTACTGATAAACTTTTCAAAGTCTGACAGGAATCAGGTTCAAATAAAGCGTGACATTTAAACAACCAGAAACTTCAAGGGCCATGATTACACAGCGGCATTCACAAGCAACCTCCTGCTCGAAGTTTCATTGGCAAGTTCACCCTGCAGATGCCTTTTCAGCTGACCAAAGTAGGAAGTGCCTGGCTCCTGTGGGCTAAGAAGGCTTCTTCTTCTTTTTTTTTTTTTTTAAGGGCAATACCTGCTGCATATGGAAATTCCCAGGCTAAGGGTTGAATCAGAGCTGCAGCTGCTGGCCTACACCACAGCCATGGCAATGTGGGATCCAAGCTGTGTCTGTGACCTATACCAGAGCTTATGGCAACACCGGATCCTTAACTCACTGATCGAGGCCAGGGATGGAACCCCAGCCCTCATGGATATTAGTCGGGTTTGTCATGGTTGAGCTGCAGTGGGAACTCCATGACCCACTGTAAGACAGAAAGGACAGCTGTGCTCATTCCTCTACCATCAGACCAGATCTCTCAACCTGTATAAGAATCAAACATTTCTTCGAAGAACTTCCAGGTTTTTTCAGCATTTTCTCAGGCATCACTATATCCCTGCAAAGCAGTAAGTCCAGCAACAACTCCCAACTTCCTGCCAAGATGCTTGACCTTGAAGCAGTCTGTGATTCTCTAAAGTGAAGCCATAGAACACAGATGAAGGGCAACTTACCTGTTGACATCTCTGGGAAGATAACTCCTACGCCTGGCTTCCTCCCGCCCTGTCCATCAGGGCCTCCCTACTGGGCACTGCTCCACCCTGTATCCCAGGCCCCCACCTTGTTTGCTGACCTCAGTGTCCCATCATCAGATTCAGCCCTGGGAAACTGGAATGCCTTTGGCCCACATCCAGCTCCAGAGCAGCCCACGCCCCAGTCATGCCACATCCCAGCCCCACCCCTCTGCATGATTTGACCTGAGCCTTGGCCAAAGCTCTCTCTAGACTCAAGCATCTGACCATCCATCTGCACACCCAAGACACCCTTAAACACAGCGGGTCCAAAGATAAACCAAAAAACAAAAGCCCTCTCCATTTCACTAAAGACCAGACATATATCTATGTTCCCTAGTCTGGAACCTGGAAATCTTCCTTCTCTCTCCCATACCTAAGTTATTCTGTCCATTCAACACCCAAATACCTTTCCAATCCATTCTCCTCTCTCCAAGCCCACTTCTGCTTTTGCAGTTTTGCCCGCCTATCATCACTTTCTTTGGGAAGCTACCTCTGTCCTCTGGTATGATAATCCTGAACATCCATAGAATTCAAGTGGGGCTGACCCACCATCCTGATCCAGGAGTAGTCAAGGGACCCAGACCTGGCTATAGAAACTGTTCCAGCCCCTTGGCCATGGTCTCAGCTCAGGAGCGAGCTATCACAATCCTCCCCAGAGTTCTCACTAGACACAGAGGGAGAGCTATGCTCCTTCTCCTTAGGCTCACAAAGACCAAAGTAGAAAGGAAGCTGTGGGGCCTCTTACTGTGGCATGTAGAGAGTGTAAAAGCCATGAGGAGACCAGCAGAAGCAAAGCATTTGAAAGAATGATGGAGACCAGGAAAGGAAAAGAGAGCTCTGATGTCATGGTTTTAGCCCCTGAATCCAGCCCACGGTCAAAGAATGTCCTTCCGATAGCCCCATTACATGAGTCTATAAATGCCCTAGTTCATCATCACAAGTTTGAGTTGGGGATTTGTCTCCAACAGCCAAACACCTGACTGACACCACAACTCATGTGGACAGGTCTCCCTCCCTTCAATCTCACCTCTTCTATTAGTCTGCCAGGACTGCCCTAACAAAGTATCACAAACCTGGGGACTCCAGCAACAGAAATTAATTGTCTCACAGTTCTGGGGGCTAGAAGTCTAAAATCCAAGTGCCAGCATGGTTGGTTCCTGCTGAGGGCTGTGAGGGAGAATCTATCAATGCCTCTCTAGTAGCTTCTGATCTGCCAGAAACCTTTGGCCTTCCTTGGCTTGTAGAAGCATCATCCAGATCTCTGCTTTCATCTTCACAGGGCATTCTTCCTGCGTGCGACTGCCTCTGCGTCCAGATTCCCTCTCTTTATAAAGACACAGTCATCTTGGATTAAGGACCTGCCATGGTCCAGTGTGACCTCATATTAACTAATAACATCTGCAATGCCCCTGCTTCCAAATAGTTACACTCTGGGGTACTTACTGGGGGATTAGTATTTCAACGTATAAATGCTGTAGGGGGGAGGGGACACAATTCAACCCATAATTGCTCTCCCATCCCAACTGCAGCTCTGCCCACATCTGAGGCCTCCTTAGCCTTGCTTCAGATCCTCTGGTCTTTACCCACCTCATGGTTCAGTGGCCTCTGCAGCATCCAGCCCTGCAAGGCTCTGCCCAACTTCCATGGGTGTGACCCAGTGCCGCCTCCCCTCATACCCTCGCAACACTTCTCCTCCCCACTTCCCAGAGCTGCTCTGTTCACAGGAAGGTGCATTCAGTGCCTCTGAGTGCACAACTCCACAGGGTGAACCTTTGACAAATGGACTGAGACAGATGGTCCTGAGATAGTCACAGCACAAATCAAGTGATCAGCTGCCTCTTAGAAGCAGCCAGCTCAATAACTCCTCTTGGAATTGGCTGTCTCTCCTTTCCTGTCTCATTTCCCAGGTCCCTCAATCTATTTCCTGAGATTGGATTCTCTAATAAAAACAGAGGCCATTAGTCTCTGCCTCAGCTTCAGTTTTTTTTTTTTTTTTTTTTGCTTTTTAGGGCCACCACCTATAGCATATGGAAGTTCCCAGGTTAGGGGTCGAATTGGAGCTACAGCTGCCAGCCTACGCCACAGATACAGCAACATGGGATTTGAGCCTCACCTTTGGCTTACAAGTGCCAGATCCTTAACCCACTGAGCAAGGCCAAGGATCAAACCCCGTCCTCATGGATACTAGTTGGGTTCATTACTATTGAGCCATAACAGGAACTCCTCAGCCTCTGCTTTTAAGGGAACCCAAGCCAGTTCAGCCAGTGTTCTTTCTCAGTGTAACCTCACCGTGTCATTCCCCTGCCTAGAGTCCTGCAATACTTCTCCATTGTCCTAAAGTTCAAACTCTCTAGCAAGAAGCTGGAAGACACCTTAGAGATCAACTGGTCAACCTTCTTTCATGCATGGACAAAAGAGCACGAGAAGGGAGGAAGCAAGGACTTCGAGATTACACGAGCCTTTAGAGGAGTTTTGTGTAAAGAGAAGCTCAGAAAACTGGTGATGTTGGTGTGATATTCATGAGTGGATGAGAGGAAACGAGATAGAGTGACCATGGGGTCTTTTCACTGACATAATTTTTCAACAGTGGCCAGGGCACAGGGAGTAACGTGCTATTCAGGGAATGGAAACCACTCCATAGCCTCCTGGGAAATCAGTTTAGCAGAACACATCAAGAGCCTTGAAAAATGTCCATATCCTTTGACCCAGTAATTGTACTTCTGGAAATCTCTCCTCAGGAAATAATTCTAAATACAGAAAAAGTTCTCTGTATAGACATTCATCATATAACTATTTATAATAGGTCCAGGAACATCTAAATATGCCACAGCTGATAATAATTAAGGATTAAGCCTGGACCCAGTAACTGGACTATAAGCTTCCTGAGAACAGGGACAGTATCTATTTTATTTATCACTTATCCCCAGCACCTACTATGTGACTGACATATTTGTTGAATGAATGAATAAAAATTGTTAGAGTTAAGCAAAAAATATATAAAATAATTCTTAAATTCATATGGAAATATGCATACACTCACAGTATGATCCCAAACTGTTTTTTTTATTTTTTGGCTGTTCCCAGGCCAAGAATCAAACCCAAGCCACAGGCATGACAATGTTGGATCCTTAACCTGCTGAGCCACCAGGGAACTCCCTCAACCATGTTGGGTTTTTTTAAGTTTGGCGGGTTTTTTTCATTTATATATGAACTAAAGAAAAAACTCCCCAAAATGTAATCAGTGATCACCTTTGGGTGGTTGAATATTATTTCCTTTTTCATTTTATTTATTTTGCACATTTTAAAAATAACTATGATTACTTTTATAAGAGAAAAAACAAGTCAAGATCATTTCTTTAAAAAGGAAGGTCTATGGAGTTCCTGTCATGTCTCGGCAGAAATAAACCCTACTAGTACCCATGAGGATGTGGTTTCAATCTTTGGCCTCGTTCAGTGGGTTAAGGATCCAGCACTGCTGTGAGCTGCGATGTAGGTGGCAGATGTGGTTAGGATCTGGTGTTGCTGTGGCTGTGGCATAGGACGGCCACTGTAGCTCCAGTTTGACCCCTAGCCTGGGAACTTCCATATGCCATGAGTGTGGTCCTAAAAAGCAAAAGCAAAAAAAAAAAAAAAAAAAAAAAAAAAAAAAAGAAGGGCTAGAGTTAGGCAGGATTTAAACACTCATCACCAGGTTTTACACCCTCTGAGGGTCCCCAGGCAGTTTTTGTGGCTGTGTCTCCAAATCCAGCCACTGGGCTCCTCTGAAGATGGTTCCCTCCCACTACAACTGGGAACAGGTGTATTTCCTGGGTAAGAGAGAGCCTCTCTGGGAGTTAAAGAGAGATGCTATCCAGAAGTACCAGCTTTCACTGGAGCATTTTCTAAACTTAACCAGCTGTCAAAAGTAATATCCAACAAGATGGAAAATGGTTGATGATACAGTTTTAAGTAAAACAGAGCAGAATACAGAGGGCCATGTTCACCAAGGAGGTAACCATGCAAAACTGTTCATTTCACAAATATTTATTGAAGGAAGGAAAAGGCTTCATAAGAAATATGTCCACGTGCAGTCAGAGATGGACAACCAACCAAAACTGAATCTACCTTTTCAGCAAGACCATTCCCAGCCCTCTCTCTGGAACTAGGATTCCTATAGATCCCACAGGGGGTGTCTACAGGTGCTCACCAAGTGTCTCCAGGATCCAAGGCAATCTGTTTCCTAGAGCAAAGCTTCTCAAATTCAAGTATTTGCACCGTTAACTTGGAGATCTTGATAAAATACAGATTCTGATTCACTAAATTTAGGGTAGGAGGAGAGATTCTGCATGTCTAACAAGCTCCAAGTGATCCTAAAGCTTCCGGTCTTCTTAGCACACTGAGATCCAAGTGCCAAGAGTGTTGGATAACTAGGAAACACCAAGGGTCATTAGGAACCAGGAGCAGGGGACAGCTATCCAGACCGTCTGTGCCAACCCAGCAAGGGAAGGGAAGCACAGAAGATGCTCAACAAGATTTCCACACACTACCCCAATTTCCAATGCCAAAGACCTTCACCAGATGCCCAGCCTGGTCCCCCAGTCCTCAGGCATGCTAGCACCCTAAAGCATTCTTGGTCTTAAGCATCTTGGCACCACTGAGGAATGATGACAGGCAAACTCCCAAACAATTCACGGGATCTGGAGGAAACTGAGGCCCCCAATTCCTTGGAGAAAGTAAGCAATGATATCTTGCTGGTCTAGGTCCCAGGGCCTGGGCTTCACGGGCATGTGGTTACCTGGAGCAGCCAGCACGGATGGCACCAGAGGACAAGCACAAGCTGCATCCAAGAGAATGGCTCAACAATCTGTCCCAAAAATTCCAGATAAAAGCAAGCAAAGGAATATAACGGGAGATGCAACCAAAACTTGAGACAAAACAAACAGCTCCAGGAAGGGCACTGGTGGCTCCAAGAGCAATTGATTTGCGTGTTGAGTGTAAGGGTTTTTGTTCAGAGGCCAGGTCAGAGAGATGGTCAGATGTGGCTGTTCAGTCTCCTGCTGCTGGATTCCCTGTGTAAAGCCAATCTTCTAGGCTCCTCACAGTGAGGCTCCTCAGGGGTTCTAGAAACCTGAATCCCTGCCCCCAGGAGGCTATGGTGGGTTGGCCACTAATCGCTCAGCTGGAGGCAGAGTGCCTCTGAGCAGGCACAGCCAGGCCTGGACATACCAGCCAAGGTGGCCCACGAGCAAGTTCCTTCTCTGCAAGGACAAGCTGTCTTTTCCATAGAGAGATGAAGCCTTGGATCTGGCTCAGCATCTGGAAGACTGACCCTTGACCTCCAAGGGTGAGATACTCACATACATCACAGCTCCTTCTCATTTTCCCTGGCTGGCTAGAGGAAGGAGGACCCCCTGCTCCTTTCAGCCAGTGCTCCATTAAGCCAAATTCTAAGAACTCCCTGGCCCTGCCACTACTGAGAGCTTCTGGGAGGCCCAAAGTCCTAGGGGGGCTTTGGAAGAACCGTGGCACATGACTTGGGACAAGGCACCTTGGGGCAGAGTGTGGAATGAACAGGCTAGAGTCACAGTCTTGAGTACTGTAAGTCTCTGTAGGGGGTTGACAATGGAGAGTGTCACAGAGTCCCTGGCAAGCTGCCTTGTCAAGAAAGGTCCTGGGAGGTAAGGAACGGCAGGTGAGAGAGTGTGACTGCCACAGCCCGAGCACTGCCCACACTGAACCGGGGGCCAGGTGCCTCTTCTCAGCTGAGCACCCAGTTGGGATGCCTACTGCCTTAGTAACCTTTCTTGTCTCCATGGTAAACCTTTCTGGAGCTCTCTCCCTGTGTCAGGGCCTGTCCCAGGCATGGAGGACCCAAGGTCTATGACCATACAGACGGCATCCTCAAGGTGCTCACAATCTCATCAAGGAGAGATACTTGCAGGCTTATATCCATACATGGTGGTAGATGCAACGAAAGAGAAAAAGGATGGAGTAGGATGCCAACCCTGGAATTCCTGCTGCAGGGGGCTGATCTTCCTACTGCAGAGGAGCATGAGCAGGCTACCAGAATCCCTTCTCTGCAGCTGGATATAATAATGACATACAGTAATCCCACTGGCTTGCCTCCGCAGAACTCTTTACCACTTACAAAGCCTATCCACAAACATCATCTCCCACAGTGGTAGAGGTTGACCAAAGTCCAGAACTCTGATTCCACGTGTTCTTCCCAAAACAGCCTTGCAGTTTTGCTGGTGGAGGTGAGACTCCTGGGTTCTCAGGCTCAGCATCTGTTGCTGAGTGACCAGAATGAACTCTGCCTGCTACAATCAGACCATCTCCGGCTCTGGCATCTGCTCAAGCTGCAAGGCACACTGTGTGTGCCCTGTAGAATCCAGACTCAGAATTCCCCTAGGAACAACAGCTGAATCATCTGAATGCCAGGCTTCATGGCACTAATGGATGCAAAAACAGGTTCTTGCCACCCTATCTGGGCCCCACAAAGCCAGTAATGTTGGAGTGCCACCCCTAGCTTGCAATGTGCCCAGTTAGCTAAGTGAAGGAGTCTGGCAATGAACATGGCAATGAAAAGCCCTAGACCTGGCTAGATGGGGTTGGACCTGCCACTGAGCCTCAGAGACCCTTTGGAGATCTCTGTTTGCACTGTAGACAGAGGCAGATGCTCGGACTCCTCCACAGGGATGCTCTGCTGGCAAGTCAGCACCAAGGCCTTGACCTCCTTCTTGAAGTTGGTGTTGAGAAAGCCATAGATGAAAGGGTTGACACAGGTGGAGGCCATGGCGAGCAGGTGGCACACCAAAAAGATGAGGTTGCCATGACAGATGGGGATGGCCTCATGGTACCAGTCCTCCAGACTGTTGAACACATGCAGGGGCAGCCAGAGCACGGCAAAGGCCACCACCATTGCCGCAAGGATGCCATTGATCCGCTTCATCTGCCAAGCCCGCGAGCTGTAGGCACCCTTGTGGAATACCCGCCCCCGCTTTCGCAGACGCTGGTAGATGCGCACGTAGCAGACCAGGATGAAGGCCAGCGGGATACAGTACTGGAAGAGCAGCAGGAAGGTGGTATAGATGATGCGGTGATGCTCCAGTGGCCAGGACTCGGTACAGACAACCTTATCTGCCAGAAACTCCACAGCCTTGGAGTGGTTCTTGTGAAAGACATTCTGTAAGATGCTGTTGGCCAGGAAGGGCAGGGAGAGGAAGCAGGCAATGAGCCAGATGACCACAATCCCCAGGTAGGCCTGGGAGACACTGGGTTTCCAGCCTGTTGGGTTGATGATGAGCTGATGCCTCTCCAGCGCCACAAGGACAAGCGAGAGGATGGAGACCGTCACTGACATACATTGGATAAAGGCTGATATCTTGCAAAGGACCTCGCCAAAGACCCAGTAGTCCATGATGGTATAGATGGCCGTGAGCGGCTGGCAGATGAGGCACATGAGGAAGTCAGAGAAGGCCAGGTTGGCAATAAGAAGGTTGGTCACATTGGCCTTCTCCTTCTGCCTAATGGTCACACATATCAGGCAGAGGTTGCCCAGAACCCCCACAATGGTCTCAATGCTATAGGAGGTGACAACGAAGACCATTGGGTCTATGGAATCCTGGCAATGGTCAGAGAAATTGTATGGGATGCCCTTTGCCTTGCTCCTGTTTTGACCCTGTGGGGCTCCTGGGAACAGCAAGCCCAGGAAGTGAGAGATGTTCATGGCGGTTGTGAGAAGATTCCAGGTGATTCAGTGACAATGCCTGCAAAGCAAAGACAAATGGTACTTAGGGATAGTGCCTCCTGTGTGAAATCCAGGGAAGAGTGGAGGCCAGGTAGAGAGGTTCATGGCTGCTTCCATCTCAAGGCTGGGAACTAAAGGATGGAGGCTCAGAGATGTCAAGCAACTTGCTCATAATTACACAGCTAATAAGCAATGGGCCCAAATACAAACCCAGTTTTGTCTGATGCCAGAACCTGTTCCCAAAATTCCCTCTGAACTCAAAGTTTGAGGCTGTTTTGATGATTAAAAAAAAAAAGTTGGGTTATTGTTTTCAGAGTTCAGGGAGAGAATTCTTTAAGGATCACAATAGAAATCCCCTTACCACTTTTTTTTTTTTTTTTTTTTTTTTTGCAAATAGAGACAGCAATACATTCTGCCACATGCTCAGGTCCTTCCATTGGCAGCCCAGGCACTTTAGGATAGAACCAAAATCTTGGGGCTTGACACACAGTGTGCCCTCCTGGTCTCAGCCTCTACCTGCCCTGCCAACCTTGTTTCTCAGGTGACACATGGCAGAGTTAAAGACAGCCAGGTATGCAAAGACTCAGCCATCAGCACACCAGCTCTCTCTTCCTGACCCCTATGTGTACACACACACCAGGTCAAGGTCATGGGATGCCCACTGCCTTCCCTATGGGTCCCAGGTCTATGCTTGAGTCAGAGCTTACAGCTTCCAGACGCCAGCCAGGTCCACACGTCCATGTCCCAGCCCAGCCTGGCCCTTTTCCACTGGTCCCTCAAGACAAGGGACCCTCCACCAAGACCAAACTGGAATCTGGACTCCAGAGCCTCCAGGTGGTGATGCCACTGACAGGTATTTTGACATGGAGCACTGCCACACCGTCAGGCACACCATCATGGCTCACCTTCCTCAAGACTCCTCTAGTGGCCATTAGTCCCACAAACGGTTCTCAACCTTAAGGAGACACCAGAATCCTTCCAGAAGCAGATTGAAAGCACAGATTCCAGAGACCCTCACCAGGAGATGCAGCTGAGTGAGTCCGGGATGGGGCCCAGGAATCTGTATTTCAACAAGTGGCCCATCTGATTCCAATACACATGGTTTTCGGACCCCATTTTGCTAAGTACTTTTCATAGAGGAATATCCCATCTCAGATACTCATTAAGGCCCTTGTAACAGTCGTGTCTATCTGTGAATATACATGTGTTCTTTAGGATCAAGGGTTAAGGATCTGTCTCTGCAGCAGCTTGGATCACTGCTGAGACACAGACTGGATCCCTGCCCTGGGAAGAGGGCTGGGGGAGAGGCGTGAAAAGAGAGCTAACACAAGGGAGGGTCAGGATGGTCGTTGGTGGTCCAGGAAACCCCATGCCAGTCTCTGCTGACTAGACCACATGGATGCCTGAGCCCGAAGAGCCCTTCCCAGCAGCTTCTAGGACCAGGGCAGAGGAGGGAAGTGCCAGGGCTGAGAGAGCAGCAACATGGGAAGAAGTTCATCAGGGAACTAGGAAAGGAGCAGAACTGCCAGCCTACCCTTGTATCTTTCTCCAGACCTGCAGAGGCTGGGAAGGAACCCCAGGAAGGGGACCACTCCATAAGCTCCACCCCAGAAAGCCCCTATGTACAGACACTGGATTTCCAGAAGCATATTCTAGGGGCAAGGCAGCAATAATTCAAACCCCCGAGCCCCAGGTGAGCATGAAAGCTGGATTCCTTTTGTAGACTGTGCACAGAGGCAGCAGGGAAAAGGCAGTGGCAGCAAGCACAGGGAGATGACTCTTGAGTTTGGTCCCCCAGTCACCTGGGAGGCCCAAGCAGCCTCAGGGGCTGTACCTGGGGGAGGGGGGGTGGTTGGGGAGAGAATGGAGATAATTGAGCCTGCGGTACCCAGAGGAGCAGGAAAGGGAATTTGGAGAGGCAGGTAGGAGCGGGATGGTGGGACCCCATCCTTGGAGAGAGCCCAAGGATGGAAGGGGCTCTCCACACGCCAGAGAGCACGAGCTTTGCTGGGAGACAGAGGGCAGAAGGGACATTAGCCTTCACCGAGCTTTGGTTAGGAGACATTTCCCTGAGCCGTGGGAGGAAGGCATTCCTAGGCTGAACCACATGAAATTGCCAGTATCCAACCATGTGCTACCTGCAAAAACAGCAAAATCATCTTGTCAGATCTAATATCAGCCCATTTTAAAGAGAAGGTCACTGAGTCCCAGTCGAATGTAGGGACCTCCCCAAGGTCTCCACAGTCAGTAAGTGGCAAATCTGAACTGAAACACTGGTCAGTCTGATCCTGAAGTCCCTGGCACCAGGCCCTGCCAGACAGATTTTTGAAAAGGAGGAAAGGGAAGCGGGGTCTATGCCAAAGCAGGAGGTGAGCTGTGGAGTGGCAGAGGCAGGGTTGGAGATGGACATCCAAGGTCCCCGTAAAAACCTGGCCATGGCCTACATACAGAGCCCAGAGCCCGAGTGAGCACCTGGGGGTGCTGGTGTGTGGCTCTACCAAGGAAGAAGATGCCCCATGCAGAGTGGCAGCTGCCCAGGGTCCTTGGCCTTGGGCCCCAGCACGCTGGCTCAGAACCACCTCCCTGGCAGCTCCGGGGACTGCCTAGTCTCTCCAGCCCCTTGTCTTTCACAAGCAGACCCAGGCTTGGAGTCCCTAATGAAATGACACTCTTAGATAGAGCTGCCTTCCTTCTTCCCTCCTGGGCATCATGCAGTTTGGAACCTCAGAGGTCCCTCTATGGGGCAGAACACGGAGCACAGCTCCCAGGGCAGAGAGTGGGCTTGAATGGCTATCCCTGAGCAAGTGTCTGTGGCTTGCAGCCTCCAGCAGTGCAACTCATCACCTGGACCACCTCAAGGTGATGGCATCCACTCCCGGCGGGGGGGGGGGGGGGGGGTGCTGCTAAGCAGGGGCCGCACTGATTGATTCAGACCCTTCTGGGAGATTTGGCTTTCCCCCAAGGGACCTCACACCAAGACTGTTGTCACTTCCCAATGCATCTTCAGAGATGCCCAAAGAGGACTCAGAGGTATCAGGTCCTCCAAGCGTACCCTTGCAGAAGGGATCTGGGACGGGAAGAGTGGATTATTGTGCAAGGCCAGTGAAATGGTGTCTCCAGCTTTAGTTCCCAGACAGCTCTCAGGACAAGGTGGGGCACCTGCAACCCGAGGGGAACCCTCCACCTCAGCCTTCCCGGCAGTCAGAGGAAAACTAATGAATGAATACAAATAATACCAATCTCCCAATAAGTTAAGAATGGAGAGAAGAATGTCTTTGTTTCCTGAAATTTCAGCAATCAGCTCCCTTCTTCTAATGCTCGCGGCGCTCAGTTTCCACTCACCCCTGACCTCCTCTCCCGCGTGCCACCCGCGCGTCCCAGGTGAGGACACCAAAGCTGCAAGAGTTCAGGGTTCCCTCGACCCCCACCCCGCAACGGCCCCGGCTGTGCGGCTCTGAGCCCCGAGCTCTAAGCAGCCCACCGGGCACCCCCGACCCAGGCGCCCGGCAGAGGTAGCGCGCAGCTTCCCGGAAGCCCCTCGGACCCCCAGCCCTTCTGCCCCTGGGACCCAAGGGCGCATCACAGGGCTCCCGTCGGCCTCACCTGATCCGGCGGCCGGTCGCTCTCTGCCTGCCGAGCGGAGCCGCCCTGCCTGTCCGCCCGCCCTGCTCCCTCCCGCGTCGCCTCGGCCAGCGCCCGCCCAATCTGCTGCCCGCGCCGCCCACGAGGACGCTCCGGCCGCCCGGGACCCAGGCGCCTGCCTCGGCGCCGCGCCCGCGAGCTCTCCAGTCCGAAACTGCAGACCCGAACTCTGCCCCCGCCCCCATGCCCACCCCTGCCCTGCACACCAGCAGGTTGGAGCTGCCCAGCTTTCTCTCAGTCTCTCTTTCCACCCCACAGCCTCGGTGTCCTCATCCATGAAATGGGCATAATAAGATCCGCCTTTGTTCACGGACATTCATTGCAGGCCTCCTCTGAGCCGGTCTACAGAGCTGGGCAAAACTGGGTTCCTGCTCTTTGGTCAACCTGGGGCTCCCAACCCTGGGAGAGAAGGCAGACCAGGCACAAGGTAAATAAGTTATTGCTGGAGAGTGAGCTGCGGTGAGGAAATGGGTCAGTCTTTTTGATACTAACTTATAATTTCCTCTCCCAAGGAGACCATATGTGCAAATATCTCTAAAACGCCTCTGCCCAGTTCTCAGCAGCTAGAGTCCAGTCATTGAAAACGCTTCTCCATTTTCAGTTGACATGTGGTTGTTGGGAAACCTACGTAACAACTTCAATTTGCGGGGCGAGTAAACTCCCTACCTCTCCCAGGTTCTCCTGGGTTATTTCACCTTTCCGGCTGCCTCAGCTGTCCGAGAACGAAGAGGTCCTGGATCTCTTTTCTGCACGTTTCATTGCGGAATTCATTCTGCTTCATTGCTTCATTCATTCTGCTTCAAGGTGATTCAGATCACCTTGCCCTTCTGGAGCTGTTCCCCAACAAAGGGATGAGGGGTTTGTTGGGCTTCAGTATAGCTTCTGCGGGTGTCCACGCTGTGCTAGTTCAAGAGAGTAGATATTAAATGGTGTCGCCACAAAAAGAAAGAAAGGAAGAAAGGAAGAAAGAAAGAAGGAAGGAAGGAAGGAAGGAAGGAAAGAAAGAAAGAAAGAAAAGGTAAGTATGTGACAGGCTAAAGGTATTATCTAACGCTTTGGTTGTAATCCTTCTGCCATATGTAAATGTATCAGATTGACTTATTGTACACCTTATATCAATTATATCTCAATAAATCTGGTTGAGGTGAATCTTCTATGGCTTCCCATGACCCACAGGACATGGTCCAGTCCTCCCAGCCATTCCCCACACACACCAAGTAACCCCAGAGGCACCAATCATGGTGTTGACTATGAAAATGGTTCCAGAGTTGTAAGCAGTGGACTTTTCTAGAACGACAGTTGCCATTTATAGCACCTCTGCATTCTGAAGCCATTGCCCTACTGGATCATCACAACAGCTCTGAGAGGTGGGCATTTTTATTTCTATTTTACTGATAGAGCAAGTGAGACTCAAGGATTGAGCAACTTCCTCAGAGTCACTTGGCTAAGAAACACTCAGACTCAGCCTGCCAAACACCCAAGCCTCTGCTCACTGGCCCCCCAGGTTTGCAGCTGCAGGGACCATGCTCCTCCCTGACTTGACTGCCTGGAAAACTGCTGCTCCTCCTTCTCAGCCCAACTCCAATGTCCCCTATGCCATGGCGCATTCTCTGCTGCACAGGCAGGAGGTGCAGCCTGCGTGTGTTTGCACAACATTCTCCGCAGGCCTAGGGCACCAATTCCTATCTCTGCCCTCAGAGCCCAGCATGGGTTCACACACAGTGACCGGTGACTGACGAAGGAAGGAATGCATTTAATGGAACTTAATTGCAAAGGTAGCTTCCTGGAGTCCAAAGTGGAAAATCCTTCCTGTCCAAAACCCACTCACGTATAGACATCTGTACCCTGTGTGGTCAAGAACTTAGACACTGACACTTCATCCCTTGGGCAGCTGTGTGGGGCCAAGGACTAAGGTCTTGCAGGTAATCCCTTGGCCTAAGCCCAAGCCCCCACGGATCAAAGAGCAGTGGAGGGGACCGTGAATATAGCGACCAGCTCCTGTGCCAGGTAGAAGCATCTGCTCTTATTCCAGCCGAAAACCCACCTCATGAAGTGGATCCAGCCATTTCACAGGTGAGTATCCCTCCACTTGGCAGCTGGTTCCTTTCAGTTCTTGGATGTGGAATAATCTGCTTGGATTACTGGAGATACCTATTTTACTGTTGCAAAACAGATGCAATGCACAGTATACACCTCCAGAGCTCATTTGTCTGAATTTGACTTTTCATAAGTTTGGAACAAGACAGCCCAACTTTCATTCTAAAGTGCCTCATAACATGTGGCAGTAGTTAACGCTTACATAGCAGCAGGTTTTTATTTATTTTTAAACCATAGTGCTCCCCGAGCATTTCTTTATCTTCGACCTATTTGTGAAGTACATGTATTCCAGAAGACATTATGGGATGAAAAAAAAGCCTTCATTTATTCATGCATTTATTTACTAAATAATTACCAGGCTCCTACCACATGCCAGGTCCTCCTGCAGACCCGGAGGATGCCCAGAGCGATCTCCTCACTGTTTTTTAGGGGCAGGTGAGCATCCATCCAAGAAGTTTCTTGGAATCTGTGTGAAAAGAAGCATCGCTTCCCTCCCCCCCCCTCGCCCTTCCAAATGTTCCCGCTTTCCCAGAAGTGGAGAGGAGGTCTCCAGGTTTACGTGTGCCCAGGAGCCAGGAGTGCGTGACAGAGTCGAGGGTCCCTGTTCCTCTACAAGGAATAAACATAACATCTTTGAGCTCTTCAGGGGACTAGCGAGGTGGTGGCTGAATCAGGGAGCTCCGCCCCCAGGGCCCCTGGCGGCGCGGGGCGGGGCAGCGCGGTCAGCTCCTGGCCCTTGCCTCCGCCAGGCCCCCAGAGGGCGCCCGCGCCCAGGCCGCTAAGCCCTCAGCGCATGCGCTGCGGGTGCCCGCGGATTTTGTCAGAAAGTGGAAACTCTCCGCGAAGGCTTTCCTCGCCGCTGCGGCTCGCGCCTTGCTTCTTCCCCTAGGTTCACCTGCCTGCCCGAGTGACTGAGAGCCGAGCGGACCGGCCCCCGCCGCCCGGAACGCACTTCCAGTCCCATGGAGCCCGAACTCCTGCTCGGCATCTCTACTTTCCGCTCCGGCTGAGCTGCTCTGGAGCCCGAGACCGGGGAGGCGCGACTCTCGGCCCACAGCCGCACCGCCGCCGGGTGCTGTCCGCCCTCCGAGACCCGCGCCAGGTAAGTAAAGGTGGACCCTGCACCGCGTCCCGGGGCTGCTGTTGCGCGAGACCAACTTTTGAGTCCTATGTACGCGTTCGCTCCGAGCCGAGTGTTTGGAAAGAACTGTTTGCAGTGTTCCAGGAGAACTTTGTCCCTGGTCAAGCCCCTGCCCTCCCGCCCGGCTCGCTCCGGCTGGCGGTGCTCCAGAGGCGGCCGACCCGCGCGTCCTGGGGAAGCGGAGTGGGAGGCGCAGGGTCCCGGCTTCGAGTTTCTGCGCCCGACCTCCTGACGGTGGGGAAGTGGGGAAGAGGGGGGTTGTCCGGCGTTGCGGGGCTGGATCTGATGCAGTGGGACTCAGTCTCCTAACCATCCCCCCTCACCCTTACAGTGGGTTCCAGTAATATTTAATTTCGCTTTGGGCTCTTCGGCTTTAAACTCAGCCACCGGCTCGCTGGTCCCCTGAAGACCTCAAAGATACTATGTTTATTCCTTGTAGAGGAACAGGGACCCTGCCCCAAGGCTGCAACTTTTCTTGACTGTCCCTCATTCCCTGATTGGCAAATGTTTAAACCTGCCTTTTGGAGCTAGGGGAAGGTTTTGGAGGCTGAATGAATCCTATTTCCTACAAACTGGAACAAAGGAACACAGAAGGACTTTTGTGTCCAGGAGGGTCCCACAAGGTCCTGCTGGGTGTCAGGCTGACCCCTAAGAAGTACTGTTAGGAAGATGTGTTCCTCCCTCCCCTGGAAGGACATGGGTAGGCTTTAAGACTCTAGTACCCCGCTACCCTGTGCATGGAAGAGGGGGCGCAGGAGGGGCCAGGGCAGCGCCTGGGGAGTTGGCAGTGGGGGAGGCATGGCTACTCGCCAGTGAGTGTCCTCAGAGGCACTCCCACCCCCATCCTTTGGAGGTCAGGAGCCTTAATTCTGTAGCCAAAACACAGCCTCTGTCCACCAGAACCAAATTAAGTCTGGGCAACGAGAGTTTTGGGTAAAGCAGATAGAACAGCTTTATTGGTTTGCCAGGCAGAGGATATCACAGCAGGCTGATGTCCTCAAAACTGTGTCCTTCCTTGAGAGGGGATGACAAAGGGTCTTAAAGTTTTAGCTCAAAGAAAAACAAGGCTGTTGATAAGGATCAGGATGCCTGCGTTCTTCTCCTTCCACAGCTGTTTTTAAAATCGTCCAGGCCAACATCAGTCAGGTGATGGTTTCTGGTAGTCTTTGGGGTTATTACACCAAGACCACCTTTTTGGAATAAAGAATGCTTACAAAGGAAGGGAGTGTTAGTGTTTCAAAGGAGGAAAACACCCAGTCGGTGTGCAATATAACTCTAGCTAGAAAGTAATCATTAGTAAAAGAAAGCAATTAAGCAAGGGTGAAATCACTTGAGTGGGCCAAGGCAGGGCGTAACAGAGTGGAGACTGTTTTAACTGGTTTTTAGCTGTAACAATTCCCTGACAGGCTGCCCAGGAAGCCAGGCTGTGTGTGTCATGTGATGCCTTGGCACAAAGAAGAGATGCACTCCCAGTGGAGGGCTAGTAGTGCCTAGGTTTTTGCCCAGACATCCTCCAGAACTCAGAGCCCTGGGCCATGAGGCACAGCTCCTGGGGCATTGAATGAATGCTAATCAAAGAAAACAGTGATAAGTGAATGTTTGATCAGCAGAATAAATGGAACAGTTTTATTCCACATTTCATTAAGAGTGATTTAATGAACTTTTCAAGACAAAATTTTTAAATGGAGGATAAAATATATTTCAAGAATACAAAAATCTTTGCCAAAGCTATGCAAAGTGTGTTTAAAAATATTTTAGTAAAAAAAGCAGTCAGACTCACTGCTCATGACCATCTCATGATAAGGACTTTGGAGATGTAGAATGCTAAGCTTATTAAAACTATCTAAAACCAGCTATGATGGAAAAAATAAAAATCATTATAAATGAAAAAATAAAAATTAAAAAATAAAATAAAAGCTATCCAATTGCTCAGAAACTATTGAATAACTACTCTGTGAAAGACACCAAGTACACAATATATTAAAAAATGATAGAAATACAATCGTTCCCATATAGCATGGGATGCAATCAAAGCTGTAATTGGACTACATTTCCTACCCCCAAATGCCACTGTTAGACAAGAAAAATAGAGATTAAAATAGCTTCTGAATCAAAAATATTTCAAGAAATCAAAATAACCTGGGTATTAAGGGAAAAAACCAAGTGGTCTAATTGAAGTAGGAAGTAGATGGGCCCCTGGGCTGAGAACTGCTGACACTTGTGAGGCTGAGTAAATTGGGCTCTCCAAGATCAGGATAAGCAAAGGTATCATTTCTAGCCCCAGCTTGATAGCGTCTCTTCCTTTTCAGCTGCCCCTCATCCTCACCCCAATCACCTGAGGAAATTGGAATACCTGCACTCCTCTAAGTCAGGATCTTGGGGAGATGTGGAGAGTGGGAGTGGGCTGCCCTGGAGCCATTTTCTCTGCCTTGTCCCTTAATGAAGCCTGCGGGGGTTGGGAGCGCTGGCCAGAGAGAGCGCTGTTCCCAGCTCTAGGCACGTTTCTAGATCCTTTGGCTCATGTGGTTGAAAAACAGCCTTCTGCAGCTCCTCCAGTAGAAGCCACCCTATTAGAGCCAGGCTCCTGGTGCAGAGCCCTCAAGACCCATGTCTCCCCCTACTCCACCCCAGAAGAGTATGCAGAGTGAGCTCACTGGCAGTCATGCACATTTTGGCTTAGCTTCAGACCTCCTCCTTTGCTTCGCACCTCTGAGTAACTCCTGTTACCCACCCCAAACATTGACCGATCACCTGTGTGGGCTGCATTATTAGAAGCAGTATAATTAGAAGTTAAGAACACTGGCTCTGGAACTGAGATACCTGATTCAAATCTAGGTGCCGCCACACTTGTAGCTGCATGGTTTGGGGTAAGTTCCTCATCCTTTGTGTCCCAGTTCCATTATCAGTCAACATGGAATAATGAAAATAGGTCCCAAAGCATGAGTTGTGAAGTTGCTAAATAGAAAAGGACCTAAAAGCTCTTTGATAGTGCCTGGCACAGAATAATTATTTCTCAAAGATTTGCAATGATTATTACTTTAACCTGTAGAGATACTGGTTAAGGGTGTCATAAAACTGTCCCTGCCCTGGAGGGATTATGCTGTATTCTAGGAAACTGAACATTTTTTTCTCTCTTTTTTTTTTTCTTTTTAGGGCCACACCTGCAGCATATGTAAGTTCCCAGGCTAGGAATCCAATCGGAGCTGCAGCTGCTGGCCTGCTCAGATCTGAGCCATGTCTGCAACCTACACCACAGCTCACAGCAACACCAGATCCTTAACCCACTGAATGAGGCCAGGGATCAAACCTGCATCCTCATGGATACTAGTTAGTTCTTTACCACTGAGCCACAGTGGGAACTCCTTGAGCATTGTTCAGTCATGAAGAAGGAAGCTGGCCTTGTGATCTTGGGCATCTAGCAGAGGATCAGTTGTCTTGTCTGAGGATGCATCACTCTCCTCACCGTCTGGCATGGATGGAGCAGAGGCCCCTTGTTTCCCAAGATAAGCTAAACTTTCTAGTCCTGTTACTTTCTTCCATATCTTGGGCTTCTGAGAAATTCTGTATATGAGTTTCATTTACTCTTTAAAATCAGAACAAACAGAACTGGTTACAATTAACTGCATGTAATTGCACCAGGAACCTACACCACTCCCAAGTGTCTGCTTTCTGTTATTAAAGGGGCCAAAGGAAGATGGAATGTGAAATCCAGGCTTGTTGACCAGGTTGCAGGGACAGCAGAGCGCCCAGGAGCCACTCATTTTCTGTGTATAACTGACTCCATCTCTACTAAGAGGTTGTCAGTCTGATCTCAGCTCTGTGACCGCCCTTTCCCAGAGCTTCTGCACAGGACTGTCTGCTGGCCTGAGAGCTACGTTGTTTGTTGGCTGCTCACCCTGGCCCAGGACTGCCTTCCTCCTGATGCTATTTTTGATTTGCACAAAGGTGCCCTGTGGGCTGAGGGCAGCCCTGTCCCTTCCTCTCTATGAGCTTCAGTCTCACCTACTTGGGGAAACTGTGCTAGATGGCTTCCAGGGCATCTCTTAGCTCTTTGATTTGAAGGCCGTTTGAAGCCGTCAGAGTGGCTGGCTAAGCAGCCCCCTTCATGCTCTGTGGTTCTTCCCTGCCTGCAGAGCCTTTGAAACTGGCAGAGGACGCTGCACCAGGAAATCTGTGGACTTGGGATGAGGCAAGCCCCTGGACTGCTCTGAGGACAGGGCTCTGGATACTGGAGGTAACCGTGTTGAGGCATATATTGGCTCTGAAAAGTGTGGGGTGGGGGCGCATCAGACCAAAGGCAGGTATGGCCAAGTCTGGCCTGGTTTTGCTCAGCATTGGAACAGTGGAAAAAAGCTCCATGCACAGGGAGAACAATGACATGGGGCCATGTGTCTTTTTCTCTTGACCAGACCATTGCTGGGCTCATGCTTGGCCTCTTGCAGTAGAGACCTGGACACCAGAGTGACCAGATGCCTGGGCTGAGCAGAGATAGTCAATAGGAAGGACATTGAGGCACCCTGTGGGTGTGAGTACACAGAGGTGAGGCTCGCTGGGGCTAAGGACCCTCTAGGGAAGAGGCACCTTCTGAGCTTCTCTGAGATCTTGTCAGACTCAAACTCCACTTCCCTCAGGTTACTGAACTGTCTGGTGTATTTCTCCTAAACTTGTTTCATTCTGTTTTGCCCCCACTTTGCTGGGACTTGATGATGCAGGGTGTGGACATGGTGCTAAATGCTTTCTTACCATCTCAAGTAATTTGATCCTCACAAGGTTAGCTGTGGCCAATCTTTTCTACGTTTGGCAGAAGAGAAAACTGAAGCTCACTGGAGTTAGATCACTTATCCAAAGTCACAGAGCTGGACAGTTCTGCAGCTAAAATTCAAGCCAGGCTCTACACCCAGATGATACTGCTTTTGAGTGCTCTGTGCTGGTGCTGAGCATGTGACTAATGTAATTACTAGTGCAGTGAGGTTGCAGGGGCAGCTTTCTTACCTGTGCAGAGTTAACATAAGCCAGATTTCCTCAGCTTCGGCACTACTGACATTGGGACCAGAGAATTCTTTGTTGAGGGGACTATCTTGTGTGTTGTAGGATGTTTGGCAGCATCCCTGGTGTCTCCACCCACTAGGTGCCAGTAACACCCTCATCTTTGCCTGGTTGTGACAACCCAGAATATCTCCAGACTTTGCTAAAATATATCCTAGGAGACAAAATTGATCTTGGTCGAGGCAGAATCACTGACATGAACTAACGTTAATTTACCAATAAAGAAAAAACTGTGTGTGTGTAATTTCTTTGTTGTCTACTTTTTTTCTTTTCACCAAAACTCTGTTATTAACAGCTTGAGCCGTTCTTCCTGCCTGGCTGGCATTCTGAACTGTGTCGCTGGGAACCCTTTACCTTACTGGCATCTTCCCACACATCCCAGACACCCTTTCTTTGAGCGTGGAGCCCTCTGGGGGAAGTATTAAGAGCCAACTAGCCATGAAAACAATGTGTTCTTCCTTGTGCTAAGTGCCTCTGCTCAGGGAGTAAAATGCTTCAGTGGCGTGACCATGTGGCGTCAACACAGACTCTGAAAACCACACTGCATATCTAACAAGCACGGAGGGAAGGGGACAGGCTGCACCCAAATTAGAAGCTTTTGGATGAGACCTCCCTTCCCCCACAAGCAGCTGGGCTGGGGTTATTCAGGCATCTTGACTCCACACAGGTCAAGGCTTTGCAGGGAAGAGGGCTGGTGCCTTAAAGCCATTGTGCTTTGCTCCTTAAACACTCCGCAGATCTTGACATTGGCCACAGAGAAAGGCCTAGAGCAGCCTTGTGGCCCAGTGCCAGCCCTCACCTCTGGTTCCAGGCAGGCATCCTGCTCAACCACGTGGTCTATTAGGTGAGGGGTGTGGGTGTCTCAGCAGGGACCCTCTGCTGTGTAGTGATGAGCAGCACAGTTATGTAGGGATTTTTTTGTTGTTTTGTTTTTAATTTTATTGGAGCATAGTTGACTTAAAAAGTTGTGTTAGTTTCAGGTGTATGCAAAGTAAATTAGTTATATGTATATCCATTCCTTTTCAGATTATATTCCCATACAGTTTATTATGCAGTTTTGAGTAAATTTACCTGTACTATAAGTAGGTCCTATCTGGTTTATATATAGTAGTGTGTTTATGTCAATCTCAACCTCCTAATTTAATCCCCCCCAAGCTTATGGTTACAACGTTTCCCCTTTGGTAACCATAAGCTTGTTTTCAAAATCCTTGAGTCGTTTTCTGTTTCGTAAATTCTTTTGTATCATTTTGTATTAGATTCCACACAGTAGTGATACTATATGATACTTGTCTTTAACGTCACTTTAGTATGATAATCTCTAGGTCCATCCATATTGCTGCAAATGGCATTATTTTGTTCTTTTTATGGCCGAGTAATATTCCATTGTATACATGTACCGCTTCTTCTTTATCCAGTCTTCTGTTGATGGACATTTAGGTTGCTTCCATGTCTTGGCTATTGTAAATAGTGCTGCAACAAACATTAGCGGTACGTATATCTTTTCGAATTATGGTTTTCTCTGGATATATGACAGGAGTGGGATTACTAGGTCATATGGTAACTCTATTTTTAGTTTTTCGAGGAACCTCCCCTTCATACTGTCCTCCATAGTGGGTGCGTCAGCCTACGTTCCCACCAACAGTTTAAGGGGATTGCTTTTTCTCCACACCCTCTCCAGCCTTTGTTGTTTGTAGATTTTTTGATGCTAGCCATTCCAACTGATGTGAGGTAATACTGCTGCCAAAATTTGGCCCTGTCCACAGGTGCTGAGCAGAAATGTAAAGGCAGAGTTTTGGATGAAGGAGAAAAAAATAGTTTTTATTGCTTTGCCAGGCAGAGGAGGCCACAGCAGTCTAATGCCTCAAAGACTTGTCCACCCTTGGGGAAGAATTGCTGGGAGTTTTATAATCTAAAGGGAGAAAAACAGGGTTTCAGATAAGAATCAGGGGTTAGGGCAAACATCCATTCTTCTTTCTCTCAGGGAATTTTAGTCATTGAAGCCGGCATCAGATCTCATCATGATCTTGGTGGTGGTCTTCTGGGTTATGGCATCTTGATTTTTTCTGGAATAACAATACTTGGGGAAAAGGTGTATTCATCAGAAATTAGAACAAACTAGGAAAGTTCCTGAAAAACATCAGGTACTTAGCATAATCTTTAACTCACAGGCTGCTCAGGGTGCATAATCTTTAACTCACAAGTGATTGTGTTTAGGGTACAGTCAAGGGAGGGAAAAACATAAGGAAGGTCTCCAAACTATTCAGTTTTAAACTGTTCATTTCTAAAAGAGGCGGAAGGATTACAACTTTTCTTTTAGGTGTATGAGATGCCTGCCATTAATACTGCATGGTAGTTTTTGGCATTTCTCTAATAATTAATGATCTTTTCATGTACTTTTTGGCCATCTGTTGTCTTTGGAGAAATGTCTGTTTAGATCTTCTGACCATTTTTTAATTGGCGATATGTATACATATGTATATATATGTATGTATGTATGTGTGTATATAGGTTAGTCTCATGTCAGTCTCTTCATTTGCAGAGATATTTCTCATATTCTGTGGGTTGTCTTTTCATTTTGTTTATGGTTTCCTTTGCTGTGCAAAAGCTTTTATAGGTTTAATTAAATCCCATTGGTTTATTTTTGTTAGTTTCATTCTCTAGGAGGTGGATATCCAAAAAGATATTGCTGCAATTTATGTAAAGAGTGTTTTTCTCTAAGATTTTATATATCCAGCCTTAGGTTTAGGACTTTAATCCATTTTGAGGTTATATTTGTGTATAGTGTTTGAGAGTATTCTAATTTCATTGTTTTACATGTAGCTGTCCAATTGTCCCATCAGCACTTACTGAAGAAACTTGATCTACAATGGTCTTTTTCTCCATTGTATTTTCTTGCCTCCTTTGTTGTGGATTAATTGACCATATGTGCATGGATTTATTTTCAGGCTCTCTGTGCTGTTCCACTCATCTATATTTCTGTTTTTGTGCAGGCACCATACTATTTTGACAACTGTAGCTTTGTAGTATAGTCTGAAGTCAGGGAGCCTGATTTTTCCAGTTCAGTTTTTCTTTCTCAAGTTTTCTTTGGCTATTCAGGGTCTTTTGTGTTTCCATACAAATCTTAAATTTTTTTTCTAGTTCTGTGAAAAATGCCATTGGTAATTTAATAGGGATTGCACTGAATCTGTGGATTGCCTTGGATAGAAGAGTCATTTTGAAGATAATGATTCTTCCAGTCCAAGAACATGGTATATCTTTTCATTTGTTTATATCATCTTTGATTTCCTTCATCAGTGTCTTAGAGTTTTCAGAGTACAAATCTTTTGTTTTTTTTTTTTAGGTAGGTTTATTCTTATGTATTTTATTCCCTTTAATTTGATGGTAAATGAGATTATTAATTTCTTTTTCTGATCTTTCATTCCTAGTGTATAGGAATGCAGGAGATTTCTGTGTATTAATTTATTATAGTTGATTTACAATGTTCTGTCAACTTCTGTACAGCAAAGTGTCCATTCATACATATTTATACACATTCTTTTTCTCACATTATCCCCCATCATGTTCCATCACAATTGACTAGGTATATTTCTCTGTGCTATACAGCAATATATCATTGCTTATCCACTCCAAATGCAATAGTTTGCATCTACTAACCCCAAACTGCCAGTCCATCCCACTCACTCGACCACCCCCTTGGCAAACCACAAGTCTGTTCTCCATGTCCATGAGTTTGTTTCTTTTCTGTAGACAGATTCATTTGTGCCTATATTAGATTCCAGATATAAGTGATATCATATGGTATTTGTCTTTCTCTTTCTGACTTATTTCGTATGAGTGTCTCTAGTTCCATCCATGCTGCTGCAAATGGCATTAGTTTGTTCTTTTTATGGCTGAGTAGTATTCCATAGTGTATGTATACCACATCTTAATCCATTCAGCTGTTGATGGACATTTAGGTTGTTTCCATGTTTTAGCTATTGTGAATAGTGCTGCAATGAACATAAGGGTGCAGGTGTCTTTTTCAGTGAAAACTTTGTCCAGATGTATGCCCAGGAGTGGGATTGTTGGGTCATATGGTAGTTCTACATTTAGTGTTCTGAGATGCCCCCATGCTGTTTTCTATAGTGGTTGTACCAATTTACATTCCCATTAACCATGAAGGAGGGTACCCTTTTCTCCACAGCCTCTCCAGCATTTATTATTTGCTGACTTGTTAATGATGGCCATTCTGACCAGTGCAAGGTGGTATCTCATTGTGGTTTTGATTTGCATTTCTCTAATAATTAGTGATGTCAAGCATTTTTTCATGTGCCTGTTGGCCATACGTATATCTTCCTTGGTGAAACATCTATTCAGGTCTTCTGCCCATTTTTCAATGTTTTTTGTTTTGTTTTGTTTTTTGCTGTGGAGTTGTGTAAGTTGTTTGTGTATTTTAGAGATTAAGCCTTTATCAGTTGCATCATTTGAAAGTATTTTCTCCCATTCCGTAGGTTGTCTTTGGTTTTTTGTTTTTGTTGTTGTTGTTTTTATGGTTTCCTTTGCTGTGCAAAAGCTTGTAAGTTTGATTAGGTACCATTGATTTATTTTTGTTTTTTTCTGTATGAATTTGTATCCTGCAACTTTACCAGATTCATTGATGAGCTATAGTAGTTTTCTGGAAGCACCTTCAGGATTTTCTTTGTATAGTATCATGTCATCTGCAAATAGTGACAGTTCTTTTCCAATTTGGATTCCTTTTATTTTTCTTCTCTGATTACCGTAGCTAGGGCTTCCAAAACTATGTTGCATAAAAGTGGTGAGATGGACATCTTGTCTTGTTCCTGATCTTAGCAAAAATGCTTTCAGCTTTTCACCATTGAGAACGATGTTAGCTTTAGGTTTATCATGTATGGCCTTTATTATGTTGAGGTAGGTTCCTGCTATGCTTACTTTCTGGAGAGTTTTTAATCACAAATTGTGTTGAATTTTGTCAAAAAGCTTTTTCAGTGTCTATTCAGATGCCCATGTGGTTTTTATTCTTCAATTTGTGGTGTATAACATTGATTTGTATATATTGAAAAATTCTTGCATCCCTGGGATAAATTCCACTTGATCATGGTTTATGATCCTTTTAATATATTTTTTGATTTGATTTCTCATACGTTGTTGAGGATTTTGCCTCAATGTTCATCAATGGTATTAGCCTGCGGGTTTTTTTTGTGGTGCCTCTGTCTGTTTTTGGTGTGAGGTGTGGCCTCATAGAATGAGTTTGGGTGTGTTCCTTCCTCTGCATTTTTTTTTTTTTTTTTTGGAAGAGTTTCAGAAGGATAGGTGTTAACTCTTCTCTAAATGTTTGTTAGGATTTGCCTGTGAAGCCGTCTGGTACTGGGCTTCTGTTTGATGGGAGTTTTTATTTTTATTTTTGGCTTTTTAAGGCCACACCCGCGGCATGTGGAAGTTCCCAGGCTAGGGTTCAAATCGGAGCTACAGCTGCCAGTCTACACCACAGCCACAGCAATGTAGGATCTGAGCCACGTCTGTGACCTACACCACAACTCATGGCAACACCGATCCTTAACCCACTGAGTGAGGTCAGGGATTGAACCTGCAACCTCATGGTTCCTAGTCGGATTTGTTTCTGCTGTGCCACAGTGGGAACTCCCTGATGGAAATTTTTTAAATGCAGTTTCAGTATTTGTGATTGGTCTATTTATATTTTCTGTTTCCTCCTGGTTGTCTTAGAAGTTTGTACCTTTCTAAGAATTACTTCTAGGTTTTCCATTTTATTGGCATATAGTCACTTGTAGTAGTCTCTTATAATCCTTTGTATTGCTGTGGTGTCAGTTATATCTCCTTTTTCATTTCTAAGTTTATTGACTTGAGGCCATTCCATTTTTTTTCACGGCCTCAAGTCAATAAACTTGAAAGTTAAAAGTTTATCAATTTTATCTTTTCAAAGAACCAGCTTTTAGTTTCATTGATCATTGGCTGTTTTCTTCATTTCTATCATTTTTTCCTGTTCTGATCTTTATGATTCTTTTCCTTCTACTAACTTTGGGTTTCGTTTGTTCTTTCTGTAGTTGCTTTAGCTATAAGGTTAGGTTGTTTAGTTGGGACTTTTCTTGTTTCCTGAGGTGAGATTGTATTGTCTTAAAATTGCTTTTGCTGTGTTTCATAGGTTTTGGATTGTATCTTCATTGTCATTTGTCTCTAGGTATTTTTCAATTTTCTCAGGTTTTTTCATTTCTTCAGTCATCCATTGGTTGTTTAGTAGCATATTGTTTAGCTTCCACATGTTCATGTTTTTTTTGCAGTTTTTTTTTTTAATTGTTGATTTCTAATCTCATAGCATTATGGTTGGGAAAAAATGCTTGATATGATTTCACTTTTCTTAAATTTACTGAGGCTTGATTTGAGGCCCAGAATGTAATTCATCCTGGAAAATGTTGCATGTGCACTGAGAAGAATGTGTATTCTGCTGCTTTGGGATAGAGTATTCTGTAAGTATCAATTAAGTCTGTTTAGTCTAATGTGTCATTAAAGGCCTGTGTTTCTTTAATGATTTTCTGTTTGGATGATCTGTCCATTGATGTAAGTGGGGTGATTTCCATTTGCCTGGAGTATCTTTTAGCCTGTATGTGTCCCTAGATCTGAAGTGGGTTTCTTATAGATAGCATATATATGGGCTTTGTTTTTATATCCATTCAGCCAGTTTATGCCTTTAGGTTGGCACATTTAATCCATTTACATTCAAAGTAATTATTGATATATATATACTTACTCCATTTTTTTAAATTGTTTTGGATTTGTTAATGTTGGACTTTTTCCTTCCCTTCTTCTTTCATTCTCTTGTGATTTGATGATTATCATTAGGGTTGTATTTGGATTGCTTCTCCTTTTTTATAATGTGTGTCCTGTACTTTTTTCATTTGAGATAAGAACAAAGTTTTGATATAGCATTTTATATTATAAATATTTTAAGTTGCTGGTCTCTTAATTACAAATGCATTTTCAATATCTTGTATTTATACTCTCCTCTTTTTACAGTTGCTAGTTTTGATATCATTTGTGTATAGATGATTTTCTACCTTTACTGTATGTTTGCTGTTACTGGTGATCTTTCCCATTCATAATTTTCTTGTTTCTAATTGTGGCCTTCTCTTTTCTATAGAAACTCTTTTAGCATTTGTTGTAAAGCTGGTTTGGTAGTGCTGAATTCTTTTAGCTTTTAATTTCTCCATCACATCTGAATGAGAGTCTTACTGGGTAGAGCATTTTTGGTTGTAAGTCCTTCCCATTCATCACCCTAAATATATCTTATCACTCCCTTTTGGTTTGCAGAGCTTCTGCTGAAAAATTAGCTGATATCTGTATGAGGGTTCCCTTCTGTTATTTGTTGCTTTTCCCTTGTTGCTTTTAATATTTTTTCTTTGTATTTAACTTTTGTCAGTTTGATTAGTATGTGCCTCACCATGTTCCTTCTTGCGTTTATCCTGTATGGGATTTTCTGTGCATCTTCAACTCGAGTGTTTCTTTTCCCACATTAGGGAATTTGTTTTTGGCTATTATCTCTCCACTTATTTTCTCTGGCTCTTTCTCTCTCTTCTCCTTCTGGGACCCCTATGGTGTGTATGTTGGTACATATATGTTGTCCCAGAGGTCTCATAGACTGAAATTTTTTGCATTCTTTTTTCTTTATTCTTTTCCATGGCAGTGATTTCCACCACTGTCTTCTACCTCACTTATTTGTTTTTCTGCCTCTGTTATCCTAATATTGATTGCCCCAGTGTATTTTTCATTTCAGATATTGAGTTATTCATCTTTGTTTACTTGTTCTTTTTTTGTTTGTTTGCTCGTTCTTTAAATATTCTAGCTCTTTGTTAAATGTTTCTTGTAACTTCTTGGTCTGTGCCTCCATTCTTTTTCTGAGCTCTTGGATCATCTTTACTGTCATCACTCTGAATGCATTTCCAGGTAGATTGCCTGTCTCTTCTTCATTCAGTTTTTTTTGTTATTTTGTTCCTTTGTCTGAAACATTTATTTGTCCTCTCATAATCTTCTAAATTCCTATGTTTTTGGTCCCCTTGACAGCAGGTGTGTAGATGTGGTGGCTGGTGCCCTGTGCTAGAGTTCTTGGTGGTAGTGGCTCCTCTCATGCACCCAGAGCACGTGATGGGAGCAGCAGTGGCTTACTGCCTCTTCTGGAACCAGGTGCCTGCTAGGGATGGAGTCTGTGACAGAGGTGACAGTGGTTTGCAAGACCACTCCTAGGGTGGAGGAGCCTGTGGCTGCTACTGCAACTCCTGTCATTGCTAGGCAGCAGCTGCTTGTGCTACTGCTGGTGGTGCTGGTATAGGTCCTCTTATTCCCTGAGAGCATGCAGGGAATAAGGCTGTAGTGGTGGAACCACACTCTCTCTCTCCTGCACCCCTCTAAGCCAGTCAGGGTTTCCTCAGCTTACACCCTCAAATGTGGTCACCCTAGACCTCTAGTTCCTCAGGCTGTTTCCACACCGCCAACCCCAGTTTCATCCCATGCAACCAGCCCAAGTTCTTTCTCTGAGTCTGATCTCCAGAGCCACAGTTTCAGTGCTCAGGCCCTGCCCACACCAACACAGTCATCTTGGGCTGCGGACTGTAGGGTGGTAACACTAACTACTTGTACAAGACTGTTCCCATTTTAATTGCCACAAACCAATTGCTGTGTTTTCTTCTGAGACTCTGAAGTTCCTCCTGTATCCTGGCTGAGCTTCTTGCCAGTTAGAGACTTCCCTGGGTGTAGAAATTTTCTTTTTTCCCACCTCCCTCCTAGGGACACAGGCCCCATATCACATCCTTTTTCTTTCTTTCTTTTTCTTTTGTCCTACCTGGTGATGTGGAATTTTTCTTGCTTTGTCAGAATCCTGAGGTTGCCAGCATTTAGTTCATTTTCTGTGCACATCATTCCACATGTAGATATATTTTTGATGTGTTTGTGGGAGAATGCGAGCTTCACATCCTACTACTCTGCCATCTTAATCCCCTCCCAGCTACATTATGTAGTTTTATAATCAGTTTGGGTAGCTTGCCTGGGCCCTCCAAGAAGTGGATCACATTCAGATCCTGGTAAGTCTGATGTCAAAGTCAGTCATACTTTAAACACCCCAACTATTCCATTATAGCAGGAGATCATTAACCTCTCAGTTTCCTCATCTCTAAAATGGAGATGATAATAATAGTACCACTGATGGGGTTGCCTTGAAGATTAAATGTCAGGGCATGATAAGAGCTTAGAACAATGCCTTGGACAAAGTAAGTGTTCAATAAATGTTGGCCTATCAGGGAGTTCCCATTGTGGCTCAGCGGAAACAAATCTGACTAGTATCCATGAGAATGCAGGTTCCATCCCTGGCCTCCCTCAGTGGGTTAAGGATACCATGTTGCCATGAGCTGTAGTGTAGGTCACGGACATGGCTCGGATCCTGTGTTGCTGTGGCTGTGGTGTAGGTTGGCAGCTACAGCTCCGATTTGACCCCTAGCCTGGGAACTTCCATATGCTGCAAGTGTGGCACTAAAAAGCCAAAAAAAAAAAAAAAGTTGGCCTATCATTATGAGAAGACCAATTGTCACTGAAAACTCACTTTTTTTAGAAATTGTAGTTGGCGTTCCCAGGGAAAGCAAATCTGACTAGTATCCATGAGAATGCAAGTTCAATCCCTGTCCTTGCTCAGTTAAGGATCCATTGTTGCTGTGAACTATATAGTGTAGGTCTCAGATGTGACTTGGATCCCGAGATCCTATGGCTGTGGTGTAGGCCAGTGGCTATAGCTCTGATTCGACCCCTGACCTGGGAACCTCCATATGCCATGGAGGCGGCCCTGAAATGCAGAATAAATAAATAAATAATGAAAATTAACATATAGTTGATTTAAAATATTGTGCCAGGAGTTCCCGTCCTGGCTCAGCGGTAACAAACCCAACTAGTATCCATGAAGACACAGGTTCGATCTTTGGCTTGGCTCAGTGGGTTAAAGATCCAGCATTGCCATGAGCTGTGGTGTAGATCACAGATGCAACTTGCTGTGGCTGTGGTGTAGGCCAGCAGCTATAGCTCTGATTTGACCCCTAGCCTGGGAACCTCCATATGCTGAGGGTGCAGCCCTAAAAAGACAAAGAAATAAGA
Organism: Sus scrofa; assembly: GCF_054392235.1. Lineage (NCBI taxonomy): Eukaryota > Metazoa > Chordata > Mammalia > Artiodactyla > Suidae > Sus > Sus scrofa. The sequence continues at coordinate 110,453,166 of NC_139396.1, read as the reverse complement.
AAAATTTTAAAAGTAAAATACAATATTGTACCAATCTGCTATACAGCAAATTGACTCAGTTATATACATTCTTTTTTATATTCTTTTCCAGCATGGCCTGTTCCAGGAGATTTGATATAGTTCCCTGTGCTGTATAGCAGGACCTCATTGCTTATTCATGCTAGATGCAAAAGTTTGCATCTGCTAACCCCATTACTCCCAGTCCATCCAACTCCCTCCCCTTCAGCAACCATTTCTCTTTTCTAGATGGGTTCATTTGTGCCATATTTCAGATTCCACATATAGTGACATATGGTATTTATCTTTCTCTTTCTGACTTACTTCACTTAGTATGAGAATCTCTAGTTATATCCATGTTGCTGCAAATGGAACTATTTTGTTCTTTTTTATGGCTGAGTAGTATTCCATTGTATATATGCTCTACATTTTCTTAATCCATTCATCTGCCAATGGACTTTTAGGTTGCTTCCATGTTTTGGCTATTGTAAATAGTACTGCAGTGAACATTGGGATGCATGTGTCCTTTTCAGTTATAGTTTTGTCTGGATATATGCCCAGAAGTGGGGTTGCTGGGTCATATAGTAGTTATCTATATATTTAGTTTTTTGAGGAACCTCCATACTGTTCTCCACAGTGGTTGTACCAATTTCCATTCCCACTAACAGTGTAGGAGGGTTCCCTTTTCTCCACACCCTCTCTGTCATTTGTTATTTGTGAACTTTTTGATAATGGTCATTCTGACCAGTGTGAGGTGGTACCTTATTGTAGTTTTGATTTGCATTTCTCTGGTAATTAGTGATATTGAGCATCTTTTCATGTGCTTACTGGCTGTCCTTGTATCTTCTTTGGAGAAATGTCTATTTAGGTTCTCTGCCCATTTTTCAATTGGGTTGTTTGGGTTTTTGTTGAGTTGTGTGAGTTGTTCGTGTATTTTGGAGATTAAGCCCTTAGTTGAATCCTTATTTTTTCCCATTGTATAGGTTGTCTTTTTTTTTTTAATGGTTTCCTTTGTTGTGCAAAAGCTTTTGGTTTGATTAGGTCCCATTTGATTGTTTTTGCTTTTATTTCTGTTGCCTTGGGAGACTGACCTAAGAAAACATTGCTACAGTTTATGTCAGAGAATGTTTTGCCTGTGTTTTCTTCCAGGATTTTTATGATATCGTGTCTTATGTTTAAGTCTTTAAGCCATTTTGAGTTTATTTTTATACATTGTGTGAGGATGTGTTCTAGTTTCCAAGCACCACTTGTTGAAGAGACTGTCCTTTTCCTATTTTATATTCTTGCCTCCTTTGTCTAAGATTAATTGACCATAAATGTCTGAGTTTATTTCTGGGCTCTCTATTCTGTTCCATTGGTCTGTATGTCTGTTTTTGTATCAGTATCATACTGTCTTGATTGCTGTAGCTTTGTAATATTGTCTGAAGTCTGGGAGCATTGTACCTCCTGCTTTGGTTTTTTTCCTCAATTGCTTTTGCAATTCTCAGTCTTTTATATTTTCCATATAAGTTTTTGGATTATTCTGGTTCTGTGAAAAATATCGTGGGTAATTTGATAGGGATTGCATTAAATCTGTAGATTGCTTTAGGTAGTATGGCCATTTTAACCATATTAATTCTTCCAATCCAAGAACATGGGATATCTTTCCATTTCTTTGAATCCTCTTTAATTTCCTTGATTAATGTTTTATAATTCTCAAGGTATAAGTCACCTTCTCAGTCAGGTTTATTCCTAGGTGTTTAACTTTTTTGGTATGATTTTAATTTTTTGTGTATTTTTTCTAATATTTCATTGTTAGTCTACAGAAATGGGACCAACTTCTGAATGTTAGTCTTGTATCCTGCTACTTTGCTGAATTTATTGATCAGTTGGAGTAGTTTTTGTGTGGAGTCCTTAGGGTTTTTTTATATAAAGTATCATGTCATCTGCATACAGTGACAATTTTACCTCTTCTCTTCCAATTTGGATACCTTTTATTTATTTTGTTTGTCCAATTGCTGTGGCAAGACTTCCAATACTACGTTGAATAAAAGTGGTGAGAGTGGGCACCCTTGTCTTGTTCCAGATTTTAATGGGAAGGCTTTCAGCTTTTCTCCATTGAGTATTATATTGGTTGTGGGTTTGTCTAAGTGGCTTTTATTATGAAGAGATATGTTCCCACTGTACCCAATTTGGTAAGAGTTTTTATCATGAATGGATGTTGGGTTTTGTCAAATGCTTTTTCTGCATATATTGAGATGATCATGTGGTTTTTGACTTTTCTTTTGTTAATGTGGAATTACACTGATTTGCATCTGTTGAACCATCCTTGTGAACTTGGGATGAATCTCACTTTGTCATGGTTTAGGGTCTTTTTTATGTGTTGGATTCAGTTGGCTAAAATTTTGTTGAGAATTTTTGCATGCATATTCGTCAAAGATAATGGCCTGTAATTTTCTCTTTTTGGTATTATTTTCATCTTTTTTTTATAGAATAGCTTTGAGAGTGTTCCATCCTCTTCAGTCTTTTGGTATTTTGAGAAGGATCTGTATAAATTCTTTGTCTGTTTGGTAGAATTCACCTGTGAGGCCATCTGGGCCTGGACTTTCATTTATATGGAGTTTTTAAATAATATATTCAATTTCATTTCTAGTGTTCAGTCTGTTCAGATTATTCTTGGTTCAATTTTTGGTGAGCCATATGTTTTTAGAACTTAATCCATTTCTTCTAGGTTGTCAAATTTGTTGGCATGTATTTATTCATAGTATTTTCTCTTTTTTTTTGTATTTTTGCAGTATCAGTTAATATTTCTCCTTTTTAATTTCTTATTTTGTTTATTTAGGTTCTTGCTCTGCTTCTTGGTGAGCCTAGCCAGGGTTTTCTCAATTTTGTTTACCCTTTCAAAGAACCAGCTCTCAGTTTTATTGATATTTTTTTAATTTATATTTTTTATTTCCTTTCTGATCTTTATGGTTTCCTTCCTTCTGCTGACTTTAGGTTTTGTTTGTTCTTTTTCTAATTCTTTCAGGTGGTAGGTTAGGTTTTTGTTTTGAGATTTTTCTTTTTTTTTTTTTTTTTTTTTAGGAAGGCCTGTATTGCTATGAACTTCCCTATAGGAATTGCTTTTGTGGCATCCCATTGATTTTTGTATGGTTGTGTTTTCATTATCATTTGTCTCAGGTATTTAAATTTCCTTATTGACCCATTGTTTTTTAGTAGCATGTTGTTTAGTCTCCATGTAGTCAGTTTTTTCTCATTTCTTTTACTGTTGTTGATTTCTAGTTTCATACCATTGTGCTCAGAGAAAATGGTTGAAATAATTTCTATACCATTGTTTTTTGTTTTTTGTTTTTTGTTTTTTTTTTAGGGTGACACCTGTGGCACATGGAAGTTCCGAGGCTAGGGGTCAAATTAGAGTTGCAGCTGCTAGTTTACATCTCAACAATGCAGGATCTGAGCCATGTCTGCAGCCTACACTGCAGCTCGTGGCAACACCAGATCCTTAACCCACTGAGTGAGACCACGGATCGAAGCCACATCCTCATAAATACTAGTGGGGTTTGTTTCCAGTGAGCCACAGTGGGAACTCCTACACCGTTAAATTTGTTGAGGTTAATATTATGCCCCAGTATGTGGTTAGTCTTAGAGAATGTTCCATGGGCACTTGAAAAGAATGCTATTCTGGGTTTTTTGGATGTGATGTCTTGAAAATATCAGTTAAGTCTTAACTGTTCTGTTGTGTCGTTTAGGATCTCTGTTGACTTACTGATTTTCTCTCTGGAAGATCTGTACATTGATGTGAGTGGGATGTTAAAGCCTCCTATAGTTATTGTATCCCCATTGATTTCTCCCTTATGTCTGTTAGTATTTTATGTATTTGGAGCATACATGTTGACGAGTGTAATGTCCTCTTCTTGAATTGATCCTTTTATCATCTTCTATCATCTTTTCTTTAATCTTTCTTTTTTATTTTTTTATTAAAGTATAGTTGATTTACAATGTGTCAGTTTCTGCTGTACAGCAAAGTGACTCTGTCTTTCTTTATGGCCTTTGTTTTAAAATCTGTTTTGTCTGAGTATTGTGACTGCCGCTTTCCTGTCATTTCCATTTGCATGAAATATCTTTCTCCATCCCCTCACTTTGAATTTATATGTCCTTTGCCCTAAAGTGGGTCTCTTGTAGGCAGCATGTTGTAGGCTCTTTTTTTTTTTTTTTTAATCCAGTTTGCCACTCTTATGTCTTTAGATTGAAGTATTCTGTCCATTTACATTTAAGGTAATTATTGATAAATATGTGTTTATTGCCATGTCAAACTTTGTTTTCTAGTTGATTCTGTGTTTCTCCTTTGTTCCTTTTTTCTTTTTTTTTTTTTTTTGGTTGATTTTATTTTATGCTTGTGGCCTCTTTTTTTTTGGGGGGGGGCTTTTCTAGGGCTGCTCCCTTGGCATATGGAGGTTCCCAGGCTAGGGGTCCAATTGGAGTTGCAGCCACCAGCCACAGCAACTCGGGATCCGAGCTGTGTCTGCAACCTACACCACAGCTCACGAAAACGCTGGATCCTCAACCCACTGAGCAAGGGCAGGGATTGAACCCGCAACCTCATGGTTCCTAGTCAGATTCGTTAACCACTGTGCCATGACGGGAACTCCTTGTGGCCTCTTTTTTAAAAAAAAAAAAAAATACTGTTTTTGATTTGTGGTTGCCCTGTTTTTCAGATACGTTAATCCCTTCCTATATCTGCTTGTTTTGACCAATATCTTTTGAGTCATATAGGCTCAAACATTCTAAAAAAGGGAATCTGGATTTTCTTACTCTCCTTTCCCACATTTTATGATATTGATATATTTTTGTTGCATCTTCAGGTTTATCCTTTTGCTGTTCCTTGTGTTTGTCATACTTTTAAAAATAGAGTTTTTTTCTTTTTGATCTGTATACTGGTTTATTTAAGTAATTGCTTTCCAATTGTGATTTCTTCTATTCTATATCTTCTTAACTTCTCTCCTATTTAGAGAAGACCTTTCAGTATTTCTTTTAGGATAGGCTTAGTAGTGCTATATTCTTTTAGTTTTTTGTTTGTCTGAGAAATTCTTTATTTTGCCTTCTATTTCAAATGATAATCTCACTGGGTAGAATATTCTAGGTTGCAAGTTTTTCCTTCTTAGAACTTTGAATATATCTTGCCACTCTCTTCTGGCCTAAAGTGTTTCTGTAAGGAAATTCTGATAGCTTTATGGGGGTTCCTTAATAATTAACTCTTTGTTTTTCTATTGCTGCCTTTTGAATCCTCTCCTTATCTTTAACTTTTGCCATTTTTATTATAATAGGTTTTGGTGTAGGTCTGCTTGGTTTCCACTTATGTGGGGCCCTCTGTGCTTCCTGTATCTGGATATCTGTTTCTTTCTTTAAATTTGGAAAGTTTTCAGCTGTAATTTCTTCAAATATACTTTCAATCCCTTTTCTTCTGGAATCCCTATTACACATAATTTGGTACACTTTTCTGTTATCCCATAGATCTCTTAAATTACTTTCATTTTTTTTTTTTTTTCCATTTGGCTTTCTGCCTGCTGCCCCATTTGGGTGATTCCATTATTCTATCTTCCAAGTCACTTGTTCCTTCCTCTGCATTATTCACTCTGATACTCATTGTCTTTAGCTCAGCTTTCATCTCAGCAAATCAATTTTCTTTTCTTTTTCTTTTTTTTTTTTTTTTTTTGTCTTTTTGCCATTTCTTGGGCCGCTCCCGCGGCATATGGAGGTTTCCAGGCTAGGGGTCGAATTGGAGCTGTAGCTGCCAGCCTATGCCAGAGCCACAGCAACGCAGGATCCGAGCCGCATCTGCGACCTACACCACAGCTCACGGCAACGCCAGAACCTTGACCCACTGAGCAAGGGCAGGGATCGAACCCGCAACCTCATGGTTCCTAGTCGGATTCGTTAACCACTGCGCCACGACGGGAACTCCAGCAAATCAATTTTCTAATTTATCTTGGCTCCTCCTCATAGTTTCTAGTTTCTTTGTACAGTAATCTGCATTTCTGTCCATGGCCTTTGTGAATTTCTTCAGTATTTTCATTACCTCCTTTTGAAATCCAGACTGAAGAGGCCTGTTTCATTGTTTGCTCCTTCAGGGGAATTCTCTTATACTTTGAACTCAGAATGGTTCCTCTGCTTTTTCATCTTGCTTATATTTCTCTTACTCTGTGAATTTAAGGAAAATAATTGTCTACTATTGTCTTAGAGGGCTATTTATATGCAGGAGCATTCCCGGATAGCTTGTGAATGTTACTGATTTTTGGCATGAAGGCTTCTTTTGGCTTCGATGGTTTCTGTCTTTTTCCTCAGTGTGTGCTGGACGTTATCCCCTTGGTAGCGAGTGTGCAAGTGTTTGGCCTGCACATGCTTCCAGGGAGGTGTAGGCAGGGCCTGCAGGCAGCACCTGGTCACTGGGCCCTTGGCAGTGGTGTCAACCCATGGGGAGGTGGGGGTAGTAGTCTACTCTTGGTTGTAGGGCCCTCATCCATGGTAGTGACCCTTAGGGAGGTTGGGGCGGCACCCCGATCCCCTTGGTGGCAGCAGCAATACATGTGCATTCCCAGAGGTGAGGGCCATGGGCAGCACTTGGTTGCAGGGCTCTCTGCAGTGGCAGTCCCAGAGGTGATTGTGGCCCCAGGCAGTGCCTCTTCATGGGACCCTTAGTAGTGTGGGCTTTGCCCACCCCTGAAGTCCAAGATGGCTACAGCGGTTTGCAGCCACCCCTATAGCTCATGCAAGTTGTGCCATGCCACCTGAGATCCTGCCCATGCCCAGAGAAAGAAGTTCCTGCTTTTCCCCCTCTTGCCCTTCCAATAATGGTGCCTTGTTTCTCTGGTGGGCCCAACCCTCCCCTCCACATTCCCTCAGCTGTGGTGCACTGCTCTCCAGCCCCCTCAGGCTGTTTGCACACAGCCAGCCCCAGTCCTTTCCCTGCATCTAACCTCCATAGCCCAAGTCTCAATGTCCAGCCACCACCTGAGTGTCCCAGGCTGTGGTGCTCTGGGCAGTGATTCTGATCATCTAAGCAGCTCTCTGTCTGCTTTGCTCTCCTCAGATCAGCTGCTGAGCTTTTCTCCAAGGCTTTGAGGCTCTTCCTCTCTCCTAGCTGATCTTCCTATTAGTCAGGTGGCCTCCCAGGGTGCAGATACCTTTCCTCTTTAAGAGCTCTCTCTCAGGCATGCTAGTCCCATCCTGATTCCTTTTTTTCTCTTCTCTCTTTCTCTTTTTTTTTCCCCCTTTTGTTCTGCCCAGTTATGAAGAGGGTTTCTTGCTCTTTTTGGTACTCTGAGGTCTTCTGCCAGCATTCAGTAGATGTTCTGTACGAATTGTACCACATATAGATGGGGCTTTTTTGAAGTGTTGGTGGGAGAAGGTGAACTCCTCCTCCTCCTTGATCCTGCCCTACCTTGAGATTTTTTAACAACTTTATTTAATTGATAATAAACAGTTGTACATATTTAATGGCTATAATTTGATGAGTTTGGACCTGTGCAAACATCTGTAAAACCGTCACCACAATCAAAGTAACAGATCCTACACTCCCCAAAGTTTCCTTGTGTCCTTTTGACTTGTTTTGCAGTTGAAAATACCTGATATGAGATCTACCCAAGTGCACAACACCGTATTGTAGACTATAGGCACAGTGTTGTACAGCAGTTCTCTGGAACTAAATCTTACATGACTGAAACCTTATACCCATTGAACAACAGTCCTCCAGTGCCCCTACCTTTCAGCACTTGGCAACCTCCATTATATTCTCTGCCTCTTTTTTTTTTTGACTGTTACGGATGCCACATAAATCGGGCAGTAGTTGTCCTGTTGTGACATGTCCATCCATGTCACAAATGGCAAGGGTTTTCTTCTTTTTAATGCTAAATAATATTCTATTGTATGTATGCAACACATTTTCTTTAGTCATACATCTGTCTGTGGACACTTGGATTGTTTTCAAATCTTGGCTGTTGTGAATAATGCTGCTGAAGTTAGCATGGGAGTGAACATCTCTCTCTGAAATCTTGATTTCAGTTCTTTGGGTGTATACCCAAGACTGAGATTGCTGGGTCATATGGTAGTTCTGTTTTTAATTTTTTGAGGAACCACTGTACTGTTTTCCACAACTGCTGCACTGTGTTATATTCCCACCAACAGTGTATAAGGGCTTCTCCAGTTTCTCCATATCTTTGCCAACAGTTTTATCCTTTATGTGTTTTTTTTAATAATTGTCATCCTAATAAATATGAAGTGATACCTCATTGTAGTTTTGATTTGCATTTCCTAATAATGATGTTGAGCATCTTTTCATATATGGGTTGACCATTCGTATATCATCTTTGGAAAAATGTCTGTTCCAGTCCTTTGATGATTTCCTAATCAGGTTATTTGGGGTTTTCCATTGAGTTGTAGGAAGACTTTTATGTTTTGGAAATTATAAGCTTATCAGATAAACAGTTTGCAAATATTTTCTCCCATTCTGTAAGGTGCTTTTTCATTTTGTTGATGGTTTCCTTTGCCACGCAGGAGCTTTTTTTATAGCTCCTGTAGGAGTTTTGAAATAGTCCCACTTGTCTGTTTTTCCTTTTGGTATCATATGCAGGAAATCATTGCCAACTCCAATGTCAAGAATATTTCCCCCTGAGTTTTTTTTATAGGTGTTTTACAGTTTAAGGTCTTAAGTTTAAGTCTTCAAACCATTTGCAGCTGATTTTTGTGTATGGTATAAGGTAGGGAATCCAATTTCAGTTTTTTTTATGTGGATATTTAATTTTCTCGACGTCATTTGTTGAGGGACTACTTTTTCCCCAGTGTGTATTCTCAACACCTTTGTTAAAGATCAGTTGACTATATATGCACAGTTATTTCTGGACTATCTATCTGTTCTTTTGGCCTATAGATGTGTTTTTATATGAGTGCCATGTTTTAACTCCTGTGGCTTTGTAGCATATATATATTTCTTTTTCGGCCGCACTTGCAGCATATGGAAAATCCTGGGCCAGGGATCGAATCAGAGCTACAGCTGCAGCCTTATCCTTAACCTACTGTGCCAGGCTGGGGTCAAACCGGCGCCACCACAGAGACAAGCCAGATCATTAATCTGCTATGCCACAGCGGGAACTCCTGTAATACCTTTTGAAGTCAGGAAGTGATATCTTCAGCTTTGTTCTTCTTCTCAGGATTGCTTTAGCAATTCTCTGTTGACAGAAATCAACACCTTTTCATGAGAAAAATGTTCAACAAACTAGGAATCACCTCAACATAATAAAGGCTGTGTATGACAAGCCCACAGCTAATGATGAAAATGTTAAAGCTTTTTTCTAAAATTAGGAATAAGACAAGAATGCCCACTCTTGCCACTTCTTTTCAACATGGTATCTAAAGTTCTAGCCAGAGCAGTTAGAGGAAAAAGAAATAAAAAAAAATCCAAGTAAGAAAGGAAGAAGTAAAATTATTTGTTTCGAGAGCACATGACACTATTCATAGAAAACCTTCTAGACCCCACCAAAAAACTGTTAGAACTAATACATGAATTCAGTAAAGTTGTAGGATACAAGATCAACATGTAAAAGTACAATTCCCCCCAAATTAAGAAAACAATCCCGAGTGGATAAAGATGTGGTTCATCTATACAGTGAAATGTTGGTCAGCCCTGAGCAAGGAGGACATCCTGCCATTTGCTAAAATATGAATGGGCCTTGAGGGCATTATGTTAAGGGAGTTAAATCAGAACCACAATACTATATGATCTTGCTTGTATGTGGAATCTTAAAAAAAGAAAAAAAAGAAAAGAAAGAAACAGAGAGTGGAATGGTAGTTTCCAGGGATTAGGGGTAGGGGGATTGAGGAGATGTTGGTCAGAAGGTATAAACTTAGTTGGAAGATAAGTTCTCGAGATCTATGCACAGCATTGTTATTAGAGTCAACAATCTAGATCTTAAATGTTCTCACCATAAGAGAAAAATGGTAGTTTTATGACCTGATGGAGGTGTTAGTTAATGCTACCTTAGTAAACATACTGCAGTATATAAATGTGTTACATCAGTATGTTGTACACCTTAAACTTACTCAGTGAATCACTTATATATCAAAGGAAGGAGGACATCCCATTTATAATAGCATAAGAAAAGAGAGTTTCCTGGTGGCCTAGTGGTTAAGGATCTGACATTTTCACTGCTGTGGCTTGGGTTCATTCCCTGGCCTGGGAACTTCCACATGATGTGAGGGTAGCCAAAAAAAAAAAAAAAAAAAAAAAGAAAAGAAAAAAGAAAGAAAGAAAGAATAAAAGATTCAGGAATAAACTTAACCAAGGAGATGAAAAACTGAACACAGAAAACTACAAAACACTGATGAAAGAAAGTAAAAGTAAATGAAAAGGCATTCCATGTTCATGATTGTAAGACTCAATTTTGTTAAAAATATCCATACTGCCCTAAAAATTAGGTGCTATCTCCATGAAAATCCCAATGGCATTTTTTACAGAAATAGAAAAAACAATCCTCTATCATATGGATCCACAAAATCCTTACTTTAAAGTCAACTGATTGGAGTTGCTGTTGTGGCTCAGCGTAAATGAATCCAACTAGGAGCCATGAGGTTGTGGGTTCAATCCCTGGCCTCGCTCAGTGGGTTAAGGATCTAGTGTTGCCCTGAGTTGTGGTGTAGGTCACAGACATGGCTCAGATCTGGCATTGCTATGGCTCTGGCATAGGCCGGCAGCAACAGCTCCAGTTAAATCCCTAGCCAGGGAACCTCCATATGCCGTGGGTGCAGCCCTCAAAAGACAAAAAAATAAAGTCAACTGATTAAGAACTGAAATTGTGTCTATAAAACACTTTCACTGGTTGCAACAACTAGATTAGTGTTTGATTAAATAACTGGGGGCTTTAGTTGGCATATAAAGCTGACCATTACAAAAAGGCTAGTGAACAATAAGTTGGTAGAGCACCTTTCTTCTAATGGGTTCAGTGCAAATGTTAAGTGAGAGTAGGATGGGGTGGCCCAACCTCTCAATACACACCTATCCATGCAGTTCCCATACAGAGCTGAGGACCCCGGGGGAATAATGCACATTCTGCTATCTTTATATCTTAGGCAGGGATGATGAGCAGCTTCTCTGCGTTGCAGGTGGGTTCATTGAGCCTAAGAGGATCTCAGTAGTTTATAGTTTCAAAGAATGGTGCTTTTTACATAGAGCAGTCTGAGACCTCGATTCTGCATTCCTGCTTCCCTTAGGAGGCATAACAGAAAACATCATCTGTGACAGCAGACCCCTGGACTCAAATCCATCTTTGTCACTTGTCTAGTCAAGTTACTTAACCTCTCTAAGCCTGTGACTGATACCTGTGAATGGTAATCATAATATTGTCATTTCAGGGTTATTGTACAGAATTAAAGATCATAAACACAAATGGCCTGGGTTCATAAGAGATGATCTGTTAGGACAAGCTATGAAGTTTAACTTCTTTTAGTTCAAAGACTACCTATCATTAGCCATGTGGCCTTGGGGCATTTATTTCACTTTTCTGTTCCCTTGGTTTCCTCATCTGTAAAATGAGCATGATGATGAATTGAGGAATTAAGTGCATTTATATGTGTAAAATGTTCTGTGTAATTTCTGGTATATACTAAGCACTATATATATTTATATATAATGTGTACATATTTATATGTTTGTAATTATTAAAGCTTGTGGTTTGGTGGCAATGGTGAAATTAGGTAGACAGGAAAAGTAGACTTTTAGTCTCAGCCCTGCGCTGGATGAACTCACAGGAATCACTTCCCTTCTCTTCCATTAACTTCTTTCTTTGTAAAATGAGGGCACTGACAAGACCATCTGTCGAGCTCAGACATTTGAAAATGATATACCTAAACTCTGCTATGAGCTAAGGACTCAAGAATGCCTTCTGGCTTGTAGATGGTTCTGAGCTGTCTCTCTCTCACCCGTATGTCCAGGCTTCTTTATTGATTCCCACCAAGAATCCCGCCTCTGTTTCAGCTTTTCTGCAAGGCAGTTGATTTGTTTACTTTTCACTAAGATGCGTTCCTCTGTCAGCTCTATCAGAGCTGTCATAAGACAGCTTCATGGCAGGGAGAGAGGGAAGAACAATGTTTTTATTTTTTTGCCTCTGTCTTCTTTTTTTTTTATATATATAATTTTTCTTATTTTCCCACTGTACAGCAAGGGGGTCAGGTTATCCTTACATGTATACATTACAATTACATTTTTTCCCCCACCCTTTCTTCTGTTGCAACATGAGTATCTAGACAAAGTTCTCAATGCTATTCAGCAGGATCTCCTTGTAAATCTATTCTAAGTTGTGTCTGATAAGCCCAAGCTCCCGATCCCTCCCACTCCCTCCCCCTCCCATCAGGCAGCCACAAGTCTCTTTTCCAAGTCCATGATTTTCTTTTCTGAGGAGATGTTCATTTGTGCTGGATATTAGATTCCAGTTATAAGTGATAATCATATGGTATTTGTCTTTGTCTTTCTGGCTCATTTCACTCAGGATGAGATTCTCTAGTTCCATCCATGTTGCTGCAAATGGCATTATGTCATTCTTTTTATGGCTGAGTAGTATTCCATTGTGTGTATATACCACATCTTCCAAATCCAATCATCTGTCAATGGACATTTGGGTTATTTCCATGTTCTGGCTATTGTGAATAGTGCTGCAATGAACATGCGGGTGCATGTGTCTCTTTTAAGTCGAGTTGTGTCCGGATAGATGCCCAAGAGTGGGATTGCAGGGTCATATGGAAGTTCTATGTATAGATTTCTAAGGTATCTCCAAACTGTTCTCCGTAGTGGCTGTACCAGTTTACATTCCCACCAGCAGTGCAGGAGGGTTCCCTTTTCTCCACAGCCCCACCAGTCAGAATGATGGCCATTCTGACTGGTGTGAGGTGGTATCTCATGGTAGTTTTGATTTGCATTTCTCTTATAATCAGCGATGTTGAGCATTTTTTCATGTGTTTGTTGGCCATCTGTATATCTTCCTTGGAGAAATGTCTATTCAGGGCTTTTGCCCATTTTTCCATTGATTGATTGGTTTTTTTGCTCTTGAGTTGTATAAGTTGCTTATATATTCTAGAGATTAAGCCCTTGTCAGTTGCATCATTTGAAACTGTTTTCTCCCATTCTGTAAGTTGTCTTTTTGTTTTCTTTTGGGTTTCCTTTGCTGTGCAAAAGCTTTTCAGTTTGATTAGGTCCCATGGGTTTATTTTTGCTCTAATTTCTATTGCTTTGGGAGACTGACCTGAGAAAATATTCCTGATGTTGATGTCAGAGAGTGTTTTGCCTATGTTCTCTTCTAGGAGTTTGATGGTGTCCTGTCGTATATTTAAGTCTTTCAGCCATTTGGAGTTGATTTTTGTGCATGGTGTGAGGGTGTGTTCTAGTTTCATTGCTTTGCATGCAGCTGTCAAGTTTCCCAGCAATGCTTGCTGAATAGACTTTCTTTTTCCCATTTTATGTTCTTGCCTCCCTTGTCAAAGATTAATTGACCATAGGTGTCAGGGTTTATTTCTGGGTTCTCTATTCTGTTCCATTGGTCTGTCTGTCTGTTTTGGTACCAATACCACACTGTTTTGATGACAGTGGCTTTGTAGTATCTCTTGAAGTCTGGGAGAGTTATGCCTCCTGCTTGGTTTTTGTTTCTCAGGATTGCCTTGGCGATTCTGGGTCTTTTGTGGTTCCATATAAATGTTTGGATTGTTTGTTCTAGTTCTGTGAAAAATGTCGTGGGTAATTTGATAGGGATTGCATTGAATCTGTAGATTGCTTTGGGTAGTATGGCCATTTTCACAATATTGATTTTCCCAATCCAGGAACATGGAATATCTTTCCGTTTCTTTACATCTTCTTTGATTTCTTTGATTAAAGTTTTATAGTTCTCAGCATATAGGTCCTTTACCTCTTTGGTCAGGTGTATTCCGAGGTATTTGATTTTGTGAGGTGCAATTTTAAAAGGTATTGTATTTTTGTATTCCTTTTCTAATGTTACATTGCTGGTATACAGAAATGCAACTGACTTCTGAATGTTAATCTTATATCCTGCCACTTTGCTGAATTTATGAATCAGTTCAAGTAGTTTTGGGGTTGAGTCCTTAGGGTTTTCTAGGTATAGTATCATGTCATCTGCATACAGTGACAGTTTTATCTCTTCTCTTCCTATATGGATGCCTTTTATTTCTTTTGTTTGTCTAATTGCTGTGGCTAGGACTTCCAAAACTATGTTGAAGAGCAGTGGTGAGAGTGGGCATCCCTGTCTTGTTCCAGATTTGAGTGAGAAGGCTTTCAGTTTTTCCCCATTGAGTATTATATTTGCTGTGGGTTTATCATAAATGGCTTTGATTATGTTCAGGAATGTTCCCTCTATACCCACTTTGGCGAGGGTCTTGATCATGAATGGATGTTGGACTTTGTCAAATGCTTTTTCTGCATCTATTGAGATGATCATATGATTTTTGACTTTTTTTTTTTTGTTAATGTGGTGTATGATGCTGATTGATTTGCGTATCTTGAACCATCCTTGTGAACCTGGGATGAACCCAACCTGGTCATGGTGTATAATTTTTTTGATATGTTGTTGGATTCGGTTGGCTAAGATTTTGTTGAGAATTTTTGCATCTATATTCATCAATGATATTGGCCGATGGTTTTCTTTTTTGGTGGTATCTCTGTCTGGTTTTGGAATGAGGGTGATGGTGGCATCATAGAATGTCTTTGGGAGTATTCCTTCTTCTTCAGCCTTTTGAAAGAGTTTAAGGAGGATGGGCACCAATTCCTCTTTATATGTTTGATAAAATTCACCTGTGAAGCCATCTGGTCCTGGACTTTTATTTGTAGGGAGTGTTTTTTGTTTTTGTTTTTTTTTTTTGTCTTTTGTCTTTTTTGTTGTTGTTGTTGTTATTTCTTGGGCCGCTCCCGCGGCATATGGAGGTTCCCAGGCTAGGGGTTGAATCGGAGCTGTAGCCACCGGCCTACGCCAGGGCCACAGCAACGCGGGATCCGAACCGTGTCTGCAACCTACACTACAGCTCACGGCAACGCCGGATCGTTAACCCACTGAGCAAGGGCAGGGATCGAACCCGCAACCTCATGGTTCCTAGTCGGATTCGTTAACCACTGCGCCACGACGGGAACTCCTGTAGGGAGTGTTTTTATGACCTCTTCAATTTCATTTCTAGTGATCGGTCTGTTCAGTTGGTCTGTTTCTACTTGATTCAGTTTTGACAGGCTGTAAGATTCTAGAAAATTGTCCATTTCTTCCAGATTGTCAAACTTGTTGCCGTATAGTTGTTCATAGTATTCTCTTACGGTTTTTTGTATTTCTGCTGTATCCGTTGTGATTTCTCCTTTTTCATTTATAATTTTGGTTATTTGGGTTCTTTCTCTCCTCTTTTTAGTGAGTCTGGCCAGGGGTTTGTCAATTTTGTTCACCTTTTCAAAGAACCAGCTCTTGGTTTTATTAATTTTCTCTATTGTTTTTTGAGTCTCTATTTTATTGATTTCTTCTTTGATCTTTATAATTTCCTTCCTTCTGCTGACTTTAGGACTTTTTTGTTCTTCTTTTTCTAATTCGTTTAGGTGGAGGGTTAAGTTGTCAATTTGGGATCTTTCTTCTTTTTTGAGAAAGGCCTGTATCACTATAAATTTCCCTCTGAGCACTGCTTTCGCAGCATCCCATAGATTTTGAGAGGTTGTGTCTTCATTATCATTTGTTTCAAGGTAGTTTTTAATTTCCTTCTTGATTTCCTCATTGACCCATTGGTTTTTTCAGTAGCATGTTGTTGAGTCTCCATGTAGTAGGTTTTTTCTCTTTCCTTTTCCCATGGTTGGTTTCTAATTTCATGGCATTGTGGTCAGAGAAGATACTTGAGATAATTTCTATGCTCCTAAATTTATTGAGGTTAGCTTTGTGTCCCAATATGTGGTCGATTCTTGAGAATGTTCCATGAGCATTTGAGAAGAATGTGTATTCTGCTTTTTTTGGATGTAGTGTCCTGAAGTATCAATTAAGTCTAACTTTTCTATTGTTTCCTTTAGGATCTCTGTTGCTTTACTGGTTTTCTGTCTAGAGGATCTGTCCATTGATGTGAGGGGGGGTATTAAGGTCTCCTACTACGATTGTATTCTCATCAATATCTCCCTTTATGTCTGTTAATATTTGATGTATGTATCTGGGTGCTCCTATATTTGGGGCATATATGTTGATGATAGTAACATCCTCTCCTTGCATGGATCCCTTAATCATTAAGTAGTGTCCTTCTTTGTCTTTCTTTATGTCTTTTGTTTTAAAGTCTATTTTGTCTGATATGAGTGTTGCCACTCCTGCTTTTCTGTCATGTCTATTGGCGTGAAATATTTTTCCCCACCTTTTCACTTTCAATCTATATGTATCTTTTGTCCTAAGGTGAGTTTCTTGTAGGCAGCATATTGAAGGTTTTTGCCTTTTTATCCACTCATCCACTCTGTGTCTTTTGATTGGGGCATTCAGTCCATTGACATTTAAGGTGATAATTGATAGATGATTATTTATTGCCATTTGAACCTCGTGTTCTAGTTGATTCTATGGATCTCCTTTCTTTTTTTTTTTTATTTTTTATTTATTTATTTTTTTTGGTTGGATGGTCTCCGGTTATTATCTGCTTGAGTGTATTTTTTTTTTTCATTTTTTGCAAATGCAATATTTGGTTTTGGCTTGTGGTTGCCCTGTTTTTTAAGTATGCTAACCCCTTCCCATAATTGTGTGTTTTAGCCTGATGGTCCTGTAAGTTCAAACACTTCATTACTATATTAAAATTAAGAGGAGAAACATACAAACAAACAAAAAGGGTTATTTATTTCCTAACATCCCTTGCCCACATTTTATGGTTTTGATGACTCTTTTTTATTTTTTTCTTTTTAATTTTATTTTGTTTGAAGCATGTTCAGGATTAAATCTGTATGCTGGCTTATTTGAGTGACTGCTCTCTGATTGTGGTTTCCTCAGTCCTAGTTCTTCCTCTTCTTCTTTTTTTTTTTTCTTTTCTTTTTTCTTCCCTTTCCTTCCTTTCTTTTTGTTTAGAGAAGCCCTTTCAATATTTCCTTTAACCTGGGTTTTGTGTTGCTGTATTCTTTAAGTTTTTGTTTGTTGGGAAAAATTTTTATTTCCCCTTCTATTTTAAATGATATTCTTGCTGTATAGAGTATTCTAGGTTGCATATTTTTTCCTTTGAGCACTTTAAATATCTCTTGCCATTCCCTCCTGGCTTGTAGTGTTTCTGTAGAGAAATCAGCTGATATTCTTATGGGGGTTCCCTTGTAGGTAACATTCTGGTTTTCTCTTGCTGCCTTTAGGATCCTCTCTTTATCACTAACTTTTGCCATTTTTATTACGATGTGTCTTGGTGTGGGTCTGTTTGGGTTCAGTTTGTTTGGGGCCCTCTGTGCTTCTTGTATCTTGAACCCAGTATCCTTTAGATTTGGGAAGTTTCCATCGATAATTTCTTCAAATATATTTTCCATCCCCTTATCTTTTTCTACTCCTTCTGGAATTCCTATTATGCATAGATTGGCCCGCTTTGTATTATCCCATAGGTCTCTTATATTACTTTCCAGTTTTTTGATTCGGTTTTCTGTCTGTTGACTGGATTGAGTGATTTCCATTATTCTATCTTCCATATCACTGATTTGTTCTTCTGCATGATTCATTCTGGTTTTTACTGCCCCTAGTTCAGTTTGCATCTCTGCAAATGAATGTTCTAGTTTTTCTTGGCTCCTCCTTATATTTTCTAGTTCCTTTCTGAGGGTATCTGCATTACTGTTCATATCTTCTCTTAATTCCTTCAGTATTTTCACTATTTCTCTTTTGAACTCCAGGTCTGTCTGACTGCCGAGATCTGTTTCATTGTTGACTGTTTTAGGTGAGTTCTCCTGTTGGTTTGACTGGGGGTGGTTTCTCAGCTTCTTCATCTTGCTTGTTGTTTTCTTTCTCCTGAGGGAGTTGGACTCTCCGTTATCGGGCAGTGTTTGCCTTGTCACTGCTGTGGAATATTTCCTGAGGGCTGGCATTGTTGGTCAATCTTTTTTGAGGCAGTGTGGCTTTTCTGGAGTGTTGATGGGGCTAACAGTGCTTTTTTGAAGCAAAGGAGGACTTCCTGAGGGCAGACAGGACTGGGAGGTCCACACCATGATGGTAGCAGATTTCACTTGGTCATGCAGAGCTTGCTCTGGTGTTTTTAGGCTGTGGGGTTCTTGCAGGGGGTTGGCGGTATTGGGCAGCTGCTCTTCAGGGTTGCATCACCCCCTGGGGGCTGGAGAAGCTATCTGGGTCACTGAGAACCTAAGAGGCTCTTCCCTAGGACAGCCCAACTCAGAAGGATGGCCTGCGAATGTAGGCGGATCTTTTCACAGTCTGGCCAAGCTTGTTGCAGCTTTTCTGGGCTGCAGGGGCTCCTCCAGGGGGCTGGTGGTGTTGAGCAGCTATTCCGCGGGAGTGGGGCACCCCCTGGGGGCTTGGGCGGGTAGCAGGGCCGCTGGAAACCCAAGAGGCTCCTTCCCAGGGCAGCCTGACTCAGAAAGACCGTCTGTGGTCTTTTCCCTGCTCGGCCAAGCTTGTTGCAGCTTTTCTGGGCTGCAGGGGGTCCTGCCTGGAGCTGGCAGTCCTATGCAGCTGATCCACTAGATCTCAGGACCCCCTGGGGGCTTGGGCGGGTAGCAGGGCCACTGGAAACCCAAGAGGCTCCTTCCCGGGGCAGCCTGACTCAGAAAAACCGTCTGAGATCTTTTCCTGACTCGGCCAGGCTTGTTGCAGCTTTTCTGGGCTGTAGGGGGTCCTGCCTGGAGCTGACAGTCCTATGCAGCTGATCCTTTAGAGCCTGGCACCCCCTGGGGGCTTGGGCGGGTAGCAGAGCCACTGGAAATCCAAGAGGCTCCTCCCCAGGGCAGCCCGACTCAGAAAAACCGAGAATTAGGCAGATCTATTCACGGCCTGGCTAGGCTTGTTCTAGCTTTTCTGGGCTGCAGGCCTTTTCTCAGGGGCTGGTGGTGTTTGGTGCTACTCTTCGGAAGTGTAGCCCCTCCAAAGGGCAAGCAGGCCTGTGCAGGGACAGCCCCTGCGGTGGTAGGCTTCAGGCAATTGTTGAGGCCAGCCCTCCTGGATGGCAGGCAGCCCCAGGTTCAGGAGAGCGTAGGGGGTGGCGGGAGTGGGGGGAGGGGATGCACTGGGAAGCACAGCTTTCAGCTAGCTAGCAGGCCTGTAAGCTTGCTGTGGCGTGGGGGGTATTCTATGGGGACCCACCCCTTCTTCTCTCCCCTCCCCAGCACGGGCGCAGACCAGGCTCTTTTCCCAGGTTCCTTCTGATGCGGCTTTCCACTTTCCCGCCCCTAGAGTATTGCTCCCTTCCTCTGCGACAGCTTTGTTTTCTAGTCTCCCAGGCAGTCTCTGCCCCATCAAATGGTTTCTAGACCTCCCAAGCAGTTTCCGCTCTGCCCCGCCCCCCCCAGCCCGTTCTCGAGGACTAACCTCTGGAGCCGAGGTCTCGGTGCCCCGCCCCCATCCAGGCGTCCCCTGTCCCTTTTCCGGGGACTAACCTTCAGAGGCAAGGTCTCGGTGCCCAGCCCCTACCCAGGCGTCCCCCGGCCCTTTCTCGGGGTCTAACCTTCGGAGGCGAGGTCTCTCTGTCTTCTTTTCAAATCCCTTCTGAGATCCCTGAGTTGCAGAATTCCGTAACTGCTATGATGATAAATGCCACTATTTGAACAAGCAGGACCTGTTTTAAGCTGTGATGCCTGCCTCAGGAGGCCAGGCATGGAGCCCTTTTGAGCCTGACTCATCCTCCAGCTCAGGAGATTCTGCCTCAGAGAGCAAACATCTTGAATGTTATGGTGGCAGGTGGAAGGAGGGCAGTAACTAGCTGAAGCACAACGGGTAATTTAAGCGAGGGGAGAGAAGCGATGGGTGGTTTTGCTTGAGATGTGGTGACCATCCAGAGTACTACATACATTCCCTCTTGCTTTTTCTATATCCTCTTCTGGCTCTGGAGGCAGGAAGAGTTAAAAAGAAACACAAGGGAATGTCACAAAGGCTGCTTCCTCTTCTTTTGTCTTACTTGTTTCTGCCCCTTTGTCCTTCTCTCTGCTCCTCCCCAAGATAGAAGACTGAGTATCTGAGTGGCAGACTCAGGTGTCCCAGGGCTACATTCACTACTGGTCATAGTTAGGCAGGACTGGCCATTAGATCTTCATCCCAAAAAAGAACCAGGCTGTCCCTTGGACCCCAGTATTCCAGGGAAAACCTTTAACTAAAAGACCCCTTTGTTGGCCTTGATCTTATTAGATGTCTGGGGCTTACTGGCTGCAAATCCCTGGTTTAAGATGTAGATGTGACCTCTGAAGTGCTTGAGAACCTACTATACCCTAGAAGAAATGGAGGACCCTCTCTTCATCTAAGGAAGTATGACCAAGCAGAGGGGTGACTGCTGAATTAATCTGCACCACTCTGCAAAATGTTGCTGGTGAGCCCAGAAGTTAGCCTTAGCACTGTTAGACAGAGCCTTCTTGTTGGAAGTGAATGGTTACGCTTTAGGTGTGATGCGTACCTACTTTTTACCAGTGTGACCCACCTGTCATCATTTTTCACCCATTTTTCATGTGGATAACATTAAAGGTCTCAACTTTTTGCCATCTTACTCATTTTTGTTAACATCACTCCTTTGCCTTCAGGAAAGGAAAAAAAAGAAAATGTGACTCATATGATCAAATCATTGATCATAAGCTACTACTGCAGGAGCTACAGGCATGGACTCAGCCACCTGATTCCAGCTGTAACCACAGAGGCTTTCTGCTGGGGAGAAAAGAGCCCTGGACTTGGAGTCAGGATACCTGCCTTCAACTCCCAGGTTTTTCATTCACTAGATGGTCCCTTTGACAAGTCACTTATTTCCTTTTGGTCTTACTGACCTTATCTGAAAAATGGACAAATTAGCAGTCACTGCTGCATTGCAGGGCTACTTGGAGATCATGGCAGAAAGGCTAAGTAAAGCCAGTGAAAACCAAAGGCATACCTGTTCCCACATGCTGCAAGCCTCACTTTTGATCCAGACCAAGCATCCTTCATTGAGTCTTCCTCATAGAGTTCATATTGCCTTCAGCTGCTGTGGATGCAGTCTTAATTTTTTAAAAGTACTTTTTTCTCTTGCAGCACATCGTATGGGACTGGGGCTCCAATGGCAAACATGACTTCATTGGCGAATACACCTCAGCATTCAAGGAGATGAAAGGAGTGATGGAAGGGAAACAGGTACGTGGTAAACCACTCGTGCCATTTCCCCAGGCTCATCTCTCATGATGAATCCTTAGCACCCAGCTACACAAGAAACAGCTAGAGGCATGACATTAATACATGATTAAATGTAGTAAGGAGGGAGTATGGTGGGATCTGAAACCTAGGTTCTAGTGTTAAACCGGTCCACAGCAGTTGACAGTTTCTCCACTGCAAAATGAAAGAGGTCAGGTGAGAATGCTTCTAATTTCCTTTAGCTGTGTAGCCTTGGACAAGTGACTTAATCTCTTTGTGCCTCTGTTTTTTGGTTTGTTTTTTTTTTTAAATTTATTTTTTTTTCAGCCGCTCCCATGGCATGTGGAATTTCCCTGGGCCAGGGATCGAACCCTCACCACAGCAGTGACCTGAGCAGCAGCAGTAACAATGCTGGGTCTTTAACTCGCTGAGCCACCTAAAAAATACGAAGGTGATAGATGTGTTTTCTGGTAGGATTCTGTGAAGATTAGATGATATATAATTCATGGTATGCACTTGACAGGGTGTCTGGCACAGGACTCGCATTTCCAAAGCATGTGCTAGTAACAGTATTGCCTCTTGCTTTTTTATTTTTTAGACTGTGCCGGCAGCATTCAAAAGTTTCCCAGGCCAGGGATTGAACCTGAGCCACAGCAGTGACAATGCCAAGTCCTTAACCGCAAGGCCATCAGGGAACCCCTCTAGTAGCAGTATTCTTTCCAGCTCTACATTTCCATGACCTGGTGGCATTAATGCCATATTATAAGCTTTAGACAAATTATTTGATTCCTCCAAATTGGAGGGTGGGGCACCAGATTTTCATCTAGTCCCAGTATTTCACACTTACACGTTCTTTTTTTTTTTTTGTCTTTTTTTTTGTTGTTGTTGTTGTTATTGTTGCTATTTCTTGGGCCGCTCCCGCGGCATATGGAGGTTCCCAGGCTAGGGGTTGAGTCAGAGCTGTAGCCACCGGCCTACGCCAGAGCCACAGCAACGCGGGATCCGAGCCGCGTCTGCAACCTACACCACAGCTCACGACAACGCCGGATCGTTAACCCACTGAGCAAGGGCAGGGATCGAACCCGCAACCTCATGGTTCCTAGTCGGATTCGTTAACCACTGCGCCACGACGGGAACTCCAACACTTACACGTTCTTGATACTAAGATACAAACCCAAAAACTATCACATACCACTAGAGCACATAGGGATTTCATCACGACATGCAGAAACCTATACCTCCTCTGCGTGTCTCAGGTGCAGACTTTGATGGATATACACATACATCTGTTAGCGGGGTCCCTTCTTTCTGCTCAATCACTAGCATCAGTGTTCTTATGTGCCTTACTGATGTCTAGTCTTAATTCTGCTTCAGTATGATTCTGCTGCTCGAGTCTTAGTAACATTCATCTATTCATTTATTCAATAGGGATTTATTGAGCCCCCTAAGGATACAGAGATGAGAAAAACAGTCACGGAGCTCACAAGCTGGATCCTTTTAATACAGTTTTAATTTTTTATTTTATATCATTTAATTTAAATTTATCATGTAGTTGATTTACAATGTTGTATTAGTTTCAGGTGTAGAGCAAAGTGAATACATATGAAGAAACCCACTTTTTTCCCATCTAGGTTAAAACCATTACAAACTATTGAGTAAATTTTCCTAGGCTATGCAATCCTAATGACTTTACCAGAATAACCTCTAGCTAATTTTTGACCCTCATTTTTCAGACTCCAGAACCCCGTGGTGTTGTTTCCACATACCACCTCCAGCTGGAGCACGTCTATTGGCAGGCGTCTCAGGGCTGATGTTTACTGGGCCCCTGAGTAGTGCCTGCTCCTGGCTTCCTTATGACAATGCTTTGCCTGATAGTTAGGACACCCTACTACTGTCTGTATACCAAGAAAAAGAGTTCAGTAACCATGGCCTCTGAGTGTCAAACACTTGAGATCGAATCAGATATAAGCGTAGTCATGTTATAGAGATAGATTGTTGAAGTGGTTCATCTGGAGCTTTTCTCAGTGATGGTCATAAGACTGTTCTGGATGTACCAGTATTTGGTCTGTATCGGTAAGATGACCAGAGACAGCTGCTTTTGAAAGAAGAGTTTATCAGAGTTCCCATCGTGGCTCAGCGGAAACAAATCTGACTCGTATCCATGAGGATGCAGGTTCGATCCCTGGCCTCGCTCCCATGGGTTAAGGATCTGGCGTTGCCATGAGCTGCAGTGTAGGTCGCAAATGTGGCTTGGATCTGGCGTGGCTGTGGCGTAGACCAGTGGCTACAGCTCTGATTCGACCCCTAGCCTGGGAACCTCCATGTGCCATGGGTGCAGCCCTAAAAAGATAGAAAAAAAAAAAAAAAAAAGAAAAGAAAGAAGAGTTTATTACTCACAGCTCCCAAGGGACAGGAGGTGTGTCCTGCCACACAGGGGAGCCACATGGAGAAGCACTAGGGTCAGTCAGGAGGCAGGAGGAGTAAGGGGGGAAGCGGAGGCACAAGTCTTTATTGTGGTTTTTGTGGGAAGGAAAGAGTGGAGCAAGGTAAACAGTTAAGCAGGTTTAGGATTAAAGAGTTTGAATAATTTTGGAGACTCTGGGAGATAGGGGTGGTCTCTAATTGTCTGAATCCTGACTCTGGGGTAATACAGGGCCAGGGGAATATTGGGTTGGTGCATGAGCATTTAGCAAAGGAGGTGGCTGTGGGTTTAGGCTCTGGATGGGTTTGTCTGTATGTCAAAGGCAAGCTCATTGGCAAGTTGATTGCCATCTCTAGGAATTAACTAACTGGAGAAGGGGCAGTTCTTCCCTAGTATGCAGGGCCCCAAGATGTTAAAGCATCATAAAATATGGGGCAGGGGGTTGGGGGGTGAGACATTAAAACAATGACCCCAAATGGCCAATCACAATGCATTTTTCCCTAGTTCCACATTCAAGGGGTGGTCATGTGACCTAAGCCAGAACTATCAATCTTTTCCTTTACTCTTGTCATGTAAGGATATGTTCCTGCAGCTCCTGGCAGCCAGGAAGGGCCAACTCTGAGTGAAGGAACCTGATATATACAGAGAGCAACTGGATGGCACTAAAGTCTTATGATGGAGTCACACAGACGTAATAAATTAAAATCTCAGCTCTTTAACTTCACATATGACTATGACTAGTTACATAACCTCATTTGAAAGTAGAAATCTCAGGTTTTTGATTCAAGTAAACACAATGTCCTAATAGTTATTTTCACATAGTAAGTACTCAACCAGTGGCAAAATTATTCTCAGATATGATTTAAGAGGTTTAATTATTAGCACATGGGATTTTCTGTGAAGTGCCCCTCCAGGAGAAATTTTTAGGCCCTCTAATCTTTCCCCATTGTCTTGTTTTCATGGTACCTACCCTTTCAGCATGGGGGAGGTGCCACACGTACAGCACCAAACACTGTGATAGGCATATAGTAGATGCTTTAGAAAAGTTGTCACCATCTTTGGGAATCCCTGTGCCGAGAAGAGCCTGAGTTGTGACCAGGACTCTCCTATATTTGGGGGCAGGACTGTCCTTGTGGAGGGGATGGTGGCTTTAGGTTACCTCAGCTCCAAGACCACCCATACTTACATATCTTATGTATGTCCGTTAATACATTGACTTTTGGATTTTTATTTTTAAAAAAGATCACATCTGCTTGACACTTTCTCTTTAGGACCAAACCCCTGAAGTCTTCCTCCCAGAGAGCCCTAGCTTCATACTGCTTTAAGACAGGGGCCATGTGTATATCTTACACTGATGTAAAATCACAATACCCAAGTTCTTATAATTCTGCTTCTTGGCTTTGTGCTTGGGGTTGGTGCACTCCCACCACACCTGCAACAAGAAAGGTTATAGCATGACCGCTAGTTCAGGAAGAAGTGGAGTCATTCGTGAGGAGGCTCTTGGGCACTGCTGCAGATGGACCTAAGGGCTGACAAATGGTCCCTAGTGGATACCCTTGCATCTGGAGGGGTAATAAGGAGCAGTGGTAGAGAGGAAGATTCTAATATCACTGCACCTGGTTTGAACCCAGCTCTTCCACTTTCCAGCTGTGTGGCCTTTTGGCAAATTACTTGATTCTTCCTTGCCTGGCGTATCTCCCTGTAAAGTGGAACTTAATTGTAATTCTCTCATAGGATTATTGTGAGGATTGAGTGACTAACCCCTGTAATACATTTAGAACAGTGCCTGACACTTAAAAGCCCTTATTACTAGTAGGGTCAAATCAAGCAGCAAACGGAAGGAGCCATCTGAAGACACACAACTGAGTAATCCAAATGCTGAGGCTTAGTGTCTGGGAATTGATTTAAGAGGTAGGGAAACTGAGGAATGTCGAATAGCGGCTACGAGAAGTTGGTGAGGATAATGATGAGTTGGCATAGCGCTTCTCAGAGGAGAACTAAAATAATGGACTGGTACAGGTCAACAGCAGTGGCACAATGGATGCCACAAAGGGGCTTCTGTGAGTGAGGCATAGAGTCAGATCTACAGGAGGTGCTGGGAACTGAGGAGGTAGTTGGGAGCTGAAGGGCTCTCGAGTCAAGCAGATCTCAACTTGTCCAGTGTACAGAAGACTTCAGGGGATAAGTCAAAAATCCAAGTCATTGCTGCTGCCCACTGTGCTATGGGAGTAGATCTTTGGATTTCTACTCACAAAGCAAATTTTTGCTCCCTCACAGCTTTTTTTGTTTTTTTTTTTTTTGTTTTATTTTTGTTTGTTTTTTGCTCTTTTGGGGCCACACCTGCGGCATATGGAGGTTCCCACGCTAGGGGTCAAATCCAAGCTCTAGCCACCAGCCTACACCACAGCCACACCAGATCCAAGCCGTGTCTGTGACCTAGAGCACAGCTCACAGCAACACCAGATCCTTAACCCACTGAGCAAGGCCAGGGATCAAACCCGAGAACTCAGGGTTCCCAGTCAGATTAGTTTCCACTGCGCCATAAGGGAACTCCTTTCACAATTTAAAGTGTCTGAAAATGAAGCAGTTTCTGAGGCACATGTGAGTGAGGTAGACTGATAGAGCATTGGCCCCAGTGAACCATTCCTCCCATTGGTCCTGCATTTGTGCAGTTCCCTCTCACAATGATTCTGAGCTTAGTCATGTGACTTGTTTTGACCAAGGGGACAGTAGCAAAAGTGATATAAGCAGAAGCTTGAAAAGTACCTGCGTGTTGGGGCTGGCTAGCCTGTTGTTGCTGGGACATTTTCACTACCATGTGAAAAAGCTTAGGCTGGTGTCCTGGAGAATGAAAGAGCACTTGGAGAGATGGTCCCAGCTCCAGAGGCACAGATGCAGGAGTGAGTTCCCTCTGCACCATGTGGAGCAGAGGGGAGCTTCCCAGGGGAACTCAGCCCAGATTGCTGACCTCTTGTACTAGCTATAGTAGTAGCCTCCTAACAGATCTCCTTGTCTCAGTCTCTTGTCTCTCTCTGATTATCCTCACAGTAGCCAGAGTCATCTTTTTTTTAAAAAAATTAAAACCAGCAGTTCCCATCATGGCTCAGTGTTTAACGAACCCAACTAGGATCCATGAGGACACAGGTTCGATCCCTGGCCTTGTTCAGTGGGTTAAGGATCTGGCGATGCCATGAGCTGTGGTGAGGTCACAGACGTGGCTCAGATCCTGAGTTGCTGTGGCTGTGGTGTAGGTCAGCAGGTGCAGCTCCGATTTGATCCCTAGCCTGGGAACCTCCATATGCCGCAGGTGCGGCCCTCAAAAAGACAAAAGAAAAAAAGACGTATAGTTGATCTTTAAGGTCGTGATAGTTTCTGCTGTACAACAAAGCGATTCAGTCATACATGTATACACATACGTTCTCTTTTAGATTCTTTTCCCACACAGATTATTGCAGAATATTGGGTAGAGTTCCCTGTGCTCTACAGCAGGTCTCCAATGGCCAGTCACACAATGTACCACAGTGTGCATATTGCCAACCAATCCCAAACCACTAGTCCATTTCACTCTCCATCTACCTTTTCCCATTGGTAACCATGAGTTTGTTTTCAGAGTCTGTGAGTCTGTTTATGTTCTGCAAATGAGTTCACTTTTATCCTTTTTTTAGATTCCACACAAGTGATACCATATGATGTTTGTCTTTTACTATCTAATTTCACTTAGTATGGTAATCTCTAGCTCCACCCATGTTACTGCAGATGGTGTTTTTTTAAGGCTGAGTAGTACTCCCTTGTACCACATCTTCTTAATCCATTCCTCTGTCCATGGACATTTAGGTTGCTTCCATGTCTTGGCTATTGTAAATATTGCTGCAGTGAACATAGGGGTGCTTGTATCTTTTTGAATTACAGTTTTGTCCAGATAGATGCCAAGGAGAGGGATTGCTGGATCATATGTTAGTTCTGTTTTTAGATTTTTGAGGAACCTCCATACTTAGCTCCACAGTGATTGTACCAGTTTACATTCCCACCAACAGTGTAAGAGGGTTTCCTTTTCTCCACACTCTCTCCAGCTTTTGTTTGTAGACTTTTTGATGATGGCTGTTCTGGTTGGTGTAAGGTGGTACCTCATAGTTTTGATTTGCATTTCTTTAATAATTATGATGTTGAAAATCTTTTCATGTGTTTTTTGACCATCTGTATGTCTTCTTGGGAGAATTGTCTGTTTAGATCTTTTGCCCATTTTTTGATGGGGTTGTTTGTTTTGGTCTATATATATATATATATAAAGCATCTCTTTATATTTACATATTTTGGAGATTAATCCCTTGTCAGTCACTTCATTTGCAAATATTTTCTCCCATTTTTTGGGTTGTCTTTTTGTTTAGGGTTTCCTTTGCTGTACAAAAACTTAAGTTTAATTAGGTCCCATTTGTTTTGTTTGTTTTTATTGTCATTCCTCTTGAAGGTGGATCTAAGATATTGTTGTGGTTTATTTCAGAGAATGTTTATGTTTTCTTCTAAGTGTTTTATCGTATACAGTCTTATATTTAGGTCTTTAATCCATTTTGAGGTTATTTTTGTGTATGGTGTTACGGAGTGTTGTAATTTCGTTCTTTTACATGTAGCTTTCCAGTTTTCCCAGACCACTTATTGAAGGGACTGTCATTTCTCCATTCTCCATTTCTCTTTTACGTGTAGCTGTATTTTCTTGCCTCCTTTGTAATAGATTAGTTGACCGTAGGTGCGTGGGTTTAATTCTGGGCTTTCTATCCTATTCCAATGATGTATACTTCTGGTTTTATGCCAGTACCATATAGTTTTGATTAATGTAGTTTTGCAGTATAGTCTGAGGTCAGGGGACCTGATTCCTCCAGATCCATTTTTTCTTTTTCAGGATGGCTTTGGCTATTCTAGGTCTTTTGTACCTCCAAAAAAACTTTCAAATATTTTGTTCTAGTTCTGTGAAAAATGCCATTGGTAATTTGATAGGGGTTGCATTGAATCTGTAGATTGCTTTGGGTAGTATAGTCATTTTGATAGTATTGATTCTTCCAATCCAAGAGCATGGTATATCATTCCATCTGTTTGTGTCACCTTTGATTTCTTTCATCAGTGTCTTACAGTTCTCAGAGTACAAGTCTTTGTCTCTTTAGGTAGGTTTATTCCTAGGTATTTTATTCTTTTTTGAGGTGATGGTAAATGGGATTGCTTCTCTAATTTCTCTTTCTGATCTTTCATTGTTAGTTTATAGAAATGCAGTTGATTTCTGTGTATTAATTTTGTATCCTGTAACTTTACAAAATTCATTGATGAGCTCTAACAGTTTTCTGGTAGCATCTTCAGGATTTTCTAGGTACAGTATCATGTCATCTGCAAATAGATGGTTTTACTTCTTCCTTTCCAATTTGGATTCCTTATATTTCTTTTTCTTCTCTAATTGCTGTGTCTAGGACTTAGAAAACTATGTTGAATACTAGTGGCAAGAGCAGAAGTCCTTGTCTTGTTCCTGATTTTAGTGGGAATTCTTTCAGATTTTCACCATTGAAAATGATGTTAGGTTAGGTGTCATGACCTTTATTATTGAAGTAGGTTCCCTCTGTGCCCACTTTCTGGAGGGTTTTTATCAGAAATGGGTGTTGGATTTTGTCAAAAGCTTTTTTTTTGCATCTATTGAGAGGATCATATGGTTTTTATTCTTCAGTTTGTTAATGTGATGTACCACACTAACTGATTTGTGGATATTGAAAAATCCTTGCATCCTGGGATAAATCCCACTTGATGATGGTGTACAACCGTTTTAATGTATTGCTGGATTTGGCTTGCTGGTAATTTGCTGAGGATTTTTGCATCTAAGTTCATCAGTGATATTGGCCTATAATTTTCTTTTTTTGTGGTATCTTTGTCTGGTTTTGGTATCAGGGTGATGATGGCCTCATAGAATGAGTTTGGGAGTGTTCCTTCCTCTGCAGTTTTTTGGAATTGTACCAGAATCGGTGTTAGCTCTTCTCTAAATGTTTGATAGAATTCACCTGTGAAGCTATCTGGTCCTGGACTTTTGTTTGTTGGAAGTTTTTTAATCACAGTTTCAATTTCAGTACTTGTGATTGGTCCATTCATCTTTTCTATTTCATGTTGGTTTAGTCTTGGAAGATTGTACTTTTCTAAGAATTTGTCCATTTATTCTAGCTTGTCTATTTTATTGGCATCCAGTTGCTTGTAATATGATCCTTTGTATTATTGTAATGTCTGTGGTAACAGCTCCTTTTTCATTTCTAATTTTATTGATGTGAGTCCTCTTTTTTCTTGGTGAGTCTGGCTAGATGTTGATGAATTTTGATCTTTTCAAAGAACCAGCTTTTAGTTTCATTTATCTTTTCTATGGTTTTCTTCATTTATATTTCATTTATTTCTTCGCTGATCTTTATGATTTCTTTCCTTCTTCAAACATTGGGTTTTGTCTGTTCTTCTCTGTAGTTGCTTTAGGTTTTAAACTTAGGTTGTTTATTTGAGCTTTTTCTTGTTTTCTGAGGTAGGCTTGTATTGCTGTAAACTTGCCTCTTAGAACTGCTTTTGATTGTTGTGTTTTTGTTGTCATTTACTTCTAGATTTTTTTTTTAATTTCCTCTTTGATTTCTTGAGTGATCCATTGGTTGTTTAGTAGCATGTTGTTTAGTCTCCATGTGTTTGTGGGTGTTTTTTTTTTCTCTTTCTTTCTTTCTTTCTTTTTCTTATTGATTTCTAGTCTTACAGCATTGTGTGGTTGGAAAGGGCTTGATATGATTTCAATTTTCTTAAATTTACCAAGGCTTGATTTGTGGCCCAGCAGGTAATCTATCCTAGACAACATTCTTTGTGCACTTGAGAAGAATGTGTATTCTGCTGCTTTTGGATGGAATGTTCTATAAATATCTATTAAGTCCATCTGGTCTAATGCATCATTTAAGGCCTGTGGTTTCCTTGTTGATTTTCTGTCTGGATGATCAGTCCATTGCTTTAAGTGGGGTGCTAAAGTGTCCTGCTATTATTGTGTTATTGTCAAATTTCTCCTTTTAAGGTTGTTCGCAGTTGCCTTAAATTTTGAGGTGATCCTTTGTTGGGTGCATATATACTTACAATTGTTATATCATCTTCTTGGATTGATCCTTTAATCATTATGTAATGTCCTTCTTTGTCTCTTACAATATTCTTTATTTTAAGGTCTAATTTGTCTGATATGAGTATTGCTACTCCATCTTTCTTTTGATTCCCGTTTGCATGGAATATTTTCTTCCATCCTCTCACTTTGAATTTGTATGTATTCCTAGAACTGAAGTGGGTCTCTTGAAGCCAGCATATATATGGATCTTGTTTTTGTATCCATTCAGCCAGTCTATGTCTTTTGATTGGAACATTCAGTCTGTTTACATTTAAGATTGTTTTAAGTTTTTGGACTCTTAATTGCCAGTGCATCTCCAGTATCCTGCATTCATACTCTCCTCTTCTCACAATTTCTGATTTTGCCAGCATATTTCTGTGTGGATGACTTCCTGCCTTTACTATATGTATGCCTTTACCGGTGAGCCTTGTCATTTGTAATATTTTCGTTTCTAGTTGTGGCCTTTTCTATTCCACTTAAATTCCTTTAGTATTTGTTGTTAAGCTGGTTTAGTGGTGCTGAATTCTCTTAGCTTTTGCTTGTCTGTAAAGCTTTTGATTTCTCCTTCAAATGTGAATGAGAGCCTTGCTGGGTAGAGTAACCTTGATTGGAGGTTTTTTTCTTTCATCACTTTAAGTACAGTGTGCCACTCCCTTCTGGCCTGCAGAGGTTCTGCTGAAAAATCAGGCAATAACCTTATCACAGTTCCCTTGTATGTTATTTGTTCCTTTTCCCTAGCTGTTGTCAGTATTTTCTCTTTGCCTTTAATTTTGGTCAGTTTGATTAAAATGTGTCTTGGCAAAACTTCCCTTGAAAAAGACACATGCACTTGCATGTTCATTGCAGCACTATTCACAGTAGCCAAGACATGGAAACAACCTAAATGTCCACCTACAGATTTTTGGATTAGGAAGATGTGGTATATATATACAACGGAATACTACTCAGCCATAAAAAGAACAAAATAATGCCATTTGTGGCAACATGGATGGAACTAGAGACTCTCATACTAAGTGAGGTAAGGCAGAAAGAGAAAGACAAATACCATATGATAGTACTTATATCTGGAATCTAATATATGACATAGATGAACCTTTCCACAGAAAAGAAGTTCATGGACTTGGAGAATAAGACTCATGGTTGCCAAAGGGGAGGAGGAGGGAGCGGGATGGATTGAGAAATTGGGGTTAATAGATGCAGACTATTGCCTTTGGGATGGATAAGCAATGAGATCCTGCTGTGTAACACTGGGAACTGTATCTAGTGACTTATGATGGAGCATGATAATGTTAGAAAAAAGAATCTATACGTGTATGTGTAACTGGGTCAACATGCTGTACAGTAGAAAATTGACAGAGCACTGTAAACCAGCTATAATGAAAAAATAAAATAAAAATCATTATATATATATGAAAACCATAAAAATAAAAAAAAAATGTGTCTCGTAGTGTTCCTCCTTGGGTTTATTTTTTATGGTACTCACTGTGCTTCTTGGATTTGAGGGAGCAATTCCTTTCCCATGTTAGAAAAGTTTTTGGCTGTTACCTCTTCAAATATTTTCTCTCTCTCATCCTTCTGGCACCCCTGTAATACAGATGTTTGTGCATTTAACTTTGTCCCAGAGTTCTCTGAGACTCTTCATTTCTTTTAAATCTTTTTTCTCTTTTCTATTCCATGTCAGTGATTTCTGCCAGTCTGTCTTCCACCTTATTTGTTCTTATACCTCCTGTATTCTGCTCTTGGCTTCTTTTAGTGAATGTTTTATTTCAGTTATTGTATTTTGCATCTCTGCTTGCTTAGTCTTTAAATCTTCTATTTCTTTACTCAGTGTTTCTTGTAATTTAGCAATCTTTGCATCCAATTTATTTCCAAGATCTTTAATCATCTTTACTATCATTAGTCTAGTCTTTTTCATGGAGGTTAGTAATCGCCACATCACTTAGTTGTTTTTCTGAGGTTTTTTCTTTCTCCCTTATCTGAGTCATAATTCTCTGCCTTTTCATTTTGTATAGATTTTTAGTGTGGTCTCCTTTTTGCATACAATAAGGTTGTAGCCTCTCTTGCTTCTGATATCTGCCCCTGTTGTGGCTGAAGTTGGTACAGGGGCTTGTTGCAGGCTTCCTGATGGGAGGAACTGGTGCCTGCCCACTGGTAGGAGGAGCTGATTCTTATCCCGCTGGCAGGTGGGACTTTGTCTCTGGGTGTGATTAGAGGTGCCTGTGTGCCTAGGGGGTCTTTAGGCAATTTGTTAGCTGATGGTTGAGTCTGTGTTCCCACCTAGTTTGATGTTTTGCCTGTGGTTTCTCAGCCCTGATGGGCCAGATTTTTCCAAAATGGCCACCTCTGGAGGAACACACACTGATGGATTGTTCCCAAGACTTTTGCTTCCAGTGTCATTCCTCCTCAATGAGCCACATCACCCTATTTTCCCAGGAGATGCTGCAAGAATTGCAGGCAAGTCTGACCCAGATTCCTATTGAGTCTCTGCTTTGCCCTGAGAGCCAATGCACAAAAAGCCTGTGTGCACCTTTCAAGAATGGAGTCTCTGTTTCCCCCAGTCCTGTGGAGCTCCTGCACACAAGCCCAGCTGGCCCTCAGTGCCAAATGCTACAGGGATCCTCCTCCCAATGCCAGATCCCCAGGCGTGGGACCCTGATGTAGGGCTCAGAACTCTCACTCCCATGGGTGAGCCTCTAGAGCAATATAGTTACTTTCCAGTCTGTGGGCATCCAGTCTGTGGGCCACCCACCCGGGAGGTATGGGGTTGCTTATATCGTGTCATTGCCACTACTACTGTCTCGATTTGGCCTTTTCTTTGTCTTCTAGAGTGAGATATCTTTTTTTTTTTTTGATAGTTTCCAGTCTATTTTGTTGAAGGTCATTCAGTAAAAGCATTTTAAATTACCTTGTTGAAGTGATACTTAACATTGAGACATTGACTATGGAGACAACTTGAATCTCATTTCTAATTTCTTAAGGCCACAATTTATAGAGGCTCATGTCATATGGAGATTTCTACCAAGGAGGAAAAAGATGGACAGATTGCATCCTCACTGTCAGAAACTCCTCCAGATGTCCCCAAAATACCAACACAGTAATTCTCCCTTTTCTCTGTGACACACAGTTTATTGAAGGGACTGTCCTTTCCCTGGTGGATGTTCTTGGCAGCTTTGACATAAAATAACTGACCACATATGTGGGCTTATTCCTGGGTTCTCTATTCTATTCCCCTGGCCTGTGTGTGGCTTTTTATGCTATTTCTATACTGCTTGGTTACCACAGCTTTGTAATACGGCTTCAAGTCAGTGAGCAGGTTTTCTCCAGCTGCTGTTTTCCTTTCTCAGGATCCCCTTTGCTGTTTGGAGTCCTTTGTGATTCCATATAAATGTCAGGATTGTTTGTTGAGCTTCTGTGAAAAATTCCATTGGAATTTTGGCAGGATTTGCATTGAATGAGCATACTGTTTTGGGTAGAATGGACATTGTATCACTGCTAATTCTTTGCGTCTAAGAGCACAGGATATCTTTCCATTTATTTACATCTCCAGTTTCTTCATTGATGTCTTATAGTTTTCAGTTTGCAGCTCTTTCACATCTTGGGTTAAATTGGTCTAATGGTAGCACCATACATTCAAAATGGTCTGCACACCAAATTGGCCATAAACATAGTGGTTCAGAGACCAGGGATGTGCATCTGCCTCTGACCCAATCATTGCTCTAGAGATCCCAGCATCTCTCATCAATCTTCTCCATGTTGTTCTGACCTTTGCTCTTCTTTTCAGCTGGTATCTTGCCAGATCATTTATGGAGAAATAAGATCCTATCTGGCAAGAACAGAATCACCTTCCCAGCACATAAGGAAAGAATGGGCATGGGCCCACACCCATCTTAGCTTTCTCTGCCTGTCTAGCCCCATCACTTCAGAAAAATGTTTCCGTCCTCCTGTCAGAAGCCAAACCCCACGTAAAGGACTTAGATGTAAAGGAAAGCAGAATATTGCCTTGAGCAATGAACACCTTCAAAACAGAAACAAAACAAGCTCCCCAATACTGCAGGTGCAAGAACGGTGTGCAGAGCCTTCCCCTTTTCCTTCCTGGAAGCAGGAGACAACATATCCATCCTCCCACCCCAGCCCCATGGAAGGTGTCCTCTCTCTGCTGGAAGGAGGATGACATTGTTATCCTCAAGGGCAGAAAGCAGAGAATGAGAGAATTCTGTCCAAACAGATGTTGCTCAACATAATTCTCGTCCTCCTTAGCCTCCCCACACAGTGTATTTCCTTTTCCACAATCGCCTGTCTTTGTTCAACCCCACAGAAAAGCATTTACATTTTGCCACTTAGGCAGTTCCCATCGCGGCTTAGCAGTAACAACCCAACTACTCGGCATGAGGATGCGGGTTCAATCCTTGGCCTCACTCAACGGGTTAAGGATCCAGTGTTGCCGTGAGCTGTGGTATAAATAGGACACAGACATGGCTGTGGCTGTAGCGTAGGCTGCTGGTAGCTGCAGCTCTGATTGGACCCCTAGCCTGGGAACGTCCACATACTGCAGGTGCAGCCCAAAAAGATAAGTTTTGCCACTTCTCTGGTCCTTTCTTCATTTCCTTAGGAGGGTGCCCTGGGTTACAACATAAAACCTAGGGGAAATAAATGTGTGTGCTTCTATCCTGTAAATCTATCTCATTTCCATTTAATTTTCAGGACCAGCTGTCAACTCTAAGAGGGCTGAGATGTGATTTTGCCTCAGAAACATCTTTCTTGCCGACAGTTTTGAATTCTGCCTCTTTCTTTGGCTTGATTCTTCAGTATGCTGCCATGCTTTCAGCTACCATCTTCAAAAACTCTGTGACCATGGGCTCTGTCATTCAAAATGAAAACACATTCTTACCGTATGATCCAGCCCTGAACATCTTGGGCCCAAATGAGTCCAGTGCTTACATCTGCACAGAAACCTGCACTGGGATGTTTAGGGCAGCTTTATTCATAACTGCAAGAACTTAGAAGCAACCAAGATCCCTTTCAGGAGGTGAATGGAGGAGTTCCCATCATGGCTCAGCAGAAACAAATCTGAATAGCATACATGAGGATGCAGGTTCAATCCCTGGCCTCATTCAGTGGGTTAAGGATCCAGCGTTTCTGTGAGCTGTGGTCTAGGTAGCAGATGTGACTTGGATCCCAGGTGGCTGTGGCGTAGGCCAGCAACTGCAGCTCCAATTGGATTCCTAGCCTGGGAACATCCATATGCTACAGGTGTGACCCTAAAAAGCAAAAAAAAGGAAGTGAATGGACACATAGACTGTGGTACATCTGTGCAACAGAATGTTCTTCAGCACTGAAAAGAAATGAGATATGGAGCCATGGGGAGACAGGTGGGGCACCTTAAGTGCATATTACTTGCTGAGAGAAGCCAATCTGGGAAGGTGGCATAACTTAGGGTACCAAATATATATACAACATACAGGGAAAGGCAAACCATAGAAGGGGTGAAAGTGTGTTGCCAGGGGTTTGTAGCAGGACTGGCATGGGGGTGGTGATAAATAGTTTGAGCACAGAGGATTTTTAAGACAGTGAAACTGTTCCGTATGATACATTTGTGGTGACATACAGGTGTCAAAACCCATAGTCTGTACATCACCAGGAGTGACCCCTAATGTACACAGTGGACTCTGGTGATCATGTGTCCATGTAGATTCACCCATAGCGACAGACACAGAGAATGCTGACAGAATAGTTGGGGAGCGGCAGGCCCTCAGCGCCTGTGGGGTGGGGGGTGTTGGGACGACGATGCAGCACAGCACAGCAGGGGGCATGACATCCCTGCACTCTGCCCAATTTTGCTGTAAATTCAAAATTTCTTTTAAAAAAAAAAACTTAAACAAATATTCCAGTAGTATCACATGGTTGCTCCTCTTCCAGTCTTCAGTTTGTGTGGGCCACTTGCCAGTCAAACTTCAGCATACATTATCCTTTCAGCCTGCACTCTCAAAGTTTCTGCTGACATCTCCTTTTTATCTTGCTGTGCTCTTTTTTGAACTAGTATTTTTCTCTTCTTTTTTAAGATTGATGTATAATTGATGTGTGAGATTATATTAGTTTTCTGATATACAATATAGTAATTTGCTATTTTCATACATTACAAAATGATCACCAAGTTAAAACTAGTTACCATCATCCCCATACAATGTTATTACAGTATTGTGGACTCTGTTCCCTGAGCTGCACATCACATCCCCACGACATCTGTTTTATAACTGGAATTTGGTACCTGTTAACCTTTCTCACCTATTGTGCTCATCCCCCACCCCATTCCCTCTGACAACCATGAGCTTGTTCTTGGAATCTGAGAGTCCGTTTTAGTTTATTGTGTTTGGTTTTGTAGATTCTATATAAAAGTGACAACATCTCTCACTTAGCACAATACCTTTTAGGTCCATTCATGTCACAAGATACCATTCTCTTTTATGGCTGAGTCATATTCCAGTGTGTGTATGTAAACATATATATATATGAAATATTTATCTGTTCATCTGTAGATGAACACTTTGGTGGCTTCACTAGAGAACTCAAAGGGTGCATATATCGTGTGTGTGTGTGTGTGTGTGTGCACTTTTTAGGGCCAGGCTCGAAGTCGAATTGGAGCTACAGCTGCCGACCTATACCACAGCCACAGCAACACTTGGATCCTTAACCCATTGACTGAGGCCAGGGTTCGAACCCGCAACCTCATGGTCCCTGGTCGGATTTGTTTCCACTGCGCCACAATGCGAACTCCCAAAGGATGCATGTATCTTTTTGAATTTGTGGTTTTGTTTCCTTCAGAAAAATACCCCCAAGTGTGATTCCTTCATCATACAGTAGTTCTTTTTTTAATTTTTTGAAGAACTTCCGTATTGTTTTCCATAGTGGCTGTACCAATAAACATTCCCAGCAATATGCCTGAGGGTTTGTTTCCCTTTGCTCCACATCCTCACCAGTAAGAGTTATTTGTGGTCTTTTGAATGATAGCCATTCCTTCAGGTGTGAAGTGATAATCTCATTGTGATTTGGGTGTGCCTTTCCCTGAGGGGTAAGTGATATTGATCATCCTTTCATGTGTTTGCTGGCCATATGTGTATATTCTTTGGAAAAAAGTTTGGTCTTCCGCCAATGTTTTGTTTGTTTTTGGTTTTTGTTGTAAGGTTGAGTTATGTGAGGTTTTGGTCTATTTTGGATATGAACCCCTTACCAGATACATTGTTTGCAAATATTTTCTTACATTCAATAGGCTGCCTTTTCATTTTGTGGATTGTTTCCTTTGCTCTTAAAAAGCTTTTCAGTTGATGAAGTCCTATTTGTTTCTTTTGCTTTTGTTTCCCTTGCTTAAGGTGACAGACCCCAAAAATATTGTTAAGACTGATGTCAAAGAGCACACTGCGTGTCTTCTTCTGGGGTTTTATGGCTTCAAGTCTTACATTGAAGTATTTGATTCATTTTGAGGTTATTTTTTTAGATGTGTTTTTATATTATTTTGTAGACTTATAAGATTTCAGTTTGTTCTTGTGCTTGTAGCTGTAGAGTTTTCCCAACTTTGTTTATCAAAGAGGAGGCTATCTTTTCCCCATTGTATTTTCTCACTTTCTTTGTTATAGATGAATTGACCATATAAGCATGGGTTTATTTCTGGGCTTGCAGTTCTGTTCCATGGATCTATGTGTTTTTTTTGTTTTTGTTTTTTTTTGTTTTTGTTTTTGTTTTGGAGTGGGGTTCCCAAGCCAGAGATCAGATTCAAGCCGCAGTTGGCAACCTATGCTGCAGGCGTGGCAGCATAGGATCCTTAACCCACTGTGCTGGGCCAGGGATCAAACCTGTGTTCCAGCACTGTGGAGACACTGCTGATCCCATTGCTCCCTAGTGGGAACTCCTGTGTGTATTTCTTTTGTGACAATACCTTATTGTTTTGATGATTCTGTTTGTAGTATAGTTTGAAATAGGGAGAGTAATATGTCCAGGTTTTTGCTTCTTTCTTAAAATTGTATTGACTCTTCAGGTTCTTCCTTGTTTCCGTAACATTTTAGAACCATACACATTTTTATTCTGCAAAAAATCTCATTAGTGTTTTGATAGGATAGGAATGGCATCAAATCTCTAGATTGTCCTGGGATGTGGAATCATTTTAAAAGTACAAGTTGGTTGAATTCATGACCAGCACATATCTTTTCATTTGTTTGTGTTATCTTCAACTTCATTTTCTTCTTCTTCTTCTTTTTTTTTTTTTTTTTTTTTTTTTTTCTTTTTAGGGTGGCATCCACGACATATGGAGTTCCCAGGTCAGGAGTTGAATCAGAGCTGCAGCTGCCAGCCACAGCCACAGTAACTCAGGATCCAAGCCACATCTGCAACCTACACTTCAGCTCATGGCAACACCCAATCCTTAACCCACTGAGTGAGGCCAGGGATCAAACCTGCATCCTCACGGATACTTGTTAGGTTCATTACCACTGAGCCACAGTGGGAACTCTGTCTTTGGTTTCTTTCATCAAGGCCTTCCAGTTTTCTGAGTTCAGGTCTCTTACTTCCTGGGTTAAATGTAACCCTAGGTATTTTATTTTTGTTAATGTCATTGTCAGTGGGGTTACTTTTTTAATTTCTCATTCTTTTTTTTTTTTTTTTTTTTTTTTGGCTGTACCTATGGCATGTGGAAGTTCCCAAGGAGGGATTGAACCTGCACCACAACTATGTATGACCCAAACCACTGCAGTGACAATGCTTAATATATAACTTGCTGTACCACAAGAGCGTGACTTAATTTCTCATTCTGATAATTTATTTTTAGTGTGTAGAAGTACAACCAATTTCTGTGGATTAATTTTCTATCCTGCCACTTTACTGAATTTTCTACTGGGTTGTATTTGTTTTTGGGTGTCATCTTCAGGATTTTCTCTTTTTTTTAATTTTTTTTATGATTTTTATTTTTTTATTTTAGTTGGTTTACAGTGTTCTGTCAATTTCTACTGAACAGCAAAGTGACCCAGTCATGTATATATACACACATTCTTTTTTTTTTTTTTCACATTATCCTCCATCATGTTCCATCGCAAGTGTTTGGATATAGTTCCCTGTGCTGTATGTCTTCAGGATTTTCTATACAAGTATTGTATCATCTGAAAACAGTAAAGTCTTACTTTTTCCTCTGCCGTTGGATTCCTTTTTATTTCTTTTTCTCATATAATTACTATAGCTCCTAGACCATGTCAAATGAAAATGGCAAGAGTGGTCAGGTTTAGAGTTAGGTTTAAGCATAACTAGCCCTCTTCCCCTTCCTCCTTCTCCGTCTCTGAGGCCTCTAGGAAGGACAGGACTAGTGCAGGGTCGCACATGACTCAGGGACTTAAGCTGGACTGTTGTTTCTCTGCCTCCTCATCCTGGGCATAGTTTTGTGTACTATCTGTGTACCTTCTTTGATCAAGTGTTTATTCAGAGCTTTCCCTATTTTTTTAGGGTTGTTTGAGTTAGAATTCCTTGTATATTTTGCAACAAATCCTTTGTTAAATGTCTATTTGCAAATATTTTTCTCTCGGTTTCTGACTTGTCATTTGATTTTTCTAAGACCTTCCACAAAGTAGAAATCTTGAATTTTACAAAGTCCATGATATTCCTTGTTTTACTTTCTGGATTCCCTTCTTTGTCGTGTGTTAAAACTCAGAGCTCATGATCTACATGACCAAACCCAAGCTCCTTTTGTTTTTCTATTTTTTCTTAAATAATTTTTAATAGCTTTGTATTTAAAATTTGTGTATGGATAATTTTGCGTGAACTTGATGTACATCGTAAAGTTTGCAACAAATTCATTTCATTCCCTGGGGTTTCCAATTAATTGTTCCTTAACTATTTTTAGAAAAGTTTTGGCACGTTTTGAATTTCTACAGTTTAAGGGATTCAGCAGTTGTGCCAGCAGGGGGCGCTGTCTCCAGTGACCTGTGAGTGAGGCACAGCCTGCAGTTCCCACGCTATCCACAGGAGGGCCAAGTCCCTACCCCGCGACCCACAGCGTATACACATTCCACCCGCGACTTGGCTCTGTGCAGTGGAAAGTGATTCCAAGTCTCTTCAGGCACCGGCAGGGCTTAGGCTTGGGTCACCTTGGATCACCAACTCTGCTGACAGGAGCTCAGTCTCCTTAGGAGTCACTGGGATTTAGCTTCAGGGCAACACAGGTCTGCGTCCAGACAGACAGGAGCTGGGTTTCCTGATGGCCTGGGAGGAAAAGTAGGGAGAAGCTTCAGTGTGACTGGCCTTGGCCTTGCGGGGGCTTCATGTGACCCCAGAAGGGCTTGATGTTGAAAAGGGTTTTTAGTCAGTTTTGTGCTTCGTGTAACCAACATGAGTTATGTAGTGTCCATTTTTCCCAGAACTGCTTATTGTGGGGCCTGTCCTTCCCCTTGGTGTGTCCTTGGCCCCTTTGTCATAAATTAACTGTCATAATTAACTGTCCTTGTGATTTTAATTCTGAGCTCTCTAGTTCCTCTGGTCCCTGCACCTGTTCCTGTGCCAATTCCACACTGTTTTGGTGACTGTAGCTTCATACTGTACTGTGGCGTCTAGGAGCAAGATGCCTCCAGCCTCTTCGGCTTTCTGAGTAGCATTTTGGCTGTTTGGGGTCCTTTGTGGTGCCACACCAATGTTAGGATGATTTGCTCTGTTTCTGTGAAAAATACCATTGGAATTATGGTAGGGATTGCATTCACTGTGTCTGTTGCTTTGAGTAGAATGAAAATTTTAATAGTATTATTCCATTACATGAGAATAGGCTATTTTTCCATTTATTTGTGTCTTTTTAAGTTTCTTCATCAATGTCTTAAAGCTTTCAGTGTGCAAGTCTTTCATGTCCTTGGTTAAATTTAACCCTGGATACTTTGTTCTTTTTGATGGAATTATAAATAGGGCTGTTTTTTCCCTCTAATGATTCATTATTAGTGTTTAGAACTGCAGTTGATTTTTGTGTATTGATTTTGTTACTTTATTGATTTCAACTTACTGAATTCATTTATTTTTAATAGTTTTTTGGTGGAATAATGTGGAAAATGGAAATTCAGAAATCCCACTGTTTCTCCCACTTTCAGGTCACCCACAACATGGAAGAAATCGACTCCTAATACAATCTTCCCACAGTATCTCTAAGTTACATGTGGACTTTGGGTGAAATGGATCTGGTAAGGCTTGGCCTCTATATGGATGTTTGATGTTTTCTCTGCTTTTCTGGCATGGTACTGATGTGGTATTTTGAAAAATAATGTATTTTCCACTAATTTCAAATGTGTAGACTTTACATACACAAAAACAAGTCTTATATTTTACTTAAATATATTTCTAAGGCGTTCCTGTCGTAGATCAGTGGGTTAACAACCTGACTAGTATCCATGAGGATGTGGGTTTGATCCCTGGTCTTGGCAGGTTAAAGGATCCAGCGTTGTCTCAAGCTGCAGCATAGGTCGCAGATGGTGGTAGCTTGGATCTGGCATTGCTTTGGTGTAGGCCGGCAGCTCCAGCTCAGATTCAACCCCTAGCCTGGGAACCTGCATATGCCATGGGTGTGGCCCTAAAAGACAAAAGAAAGAAAGAAAGAAATATATATATATTCCTAAATATTATCGTTGATATTTAAAATTGAATTGTTTTCATAAATTCTTTTTTAGATTATTTATTGCTAGTGTATACATTTAAGATTTTTGTGAATTGACTTTTTTCTTACAGCTTTGCTGAACAAGTTGACATGCTCAAATAAGTTTTGTTGATATAGGTAGTTTAGTATGTAAGATGATGTGATCCGTGTTCTGTACATGGACACAGTTTTAATTTTTCCATTGACAACTTGGATGCCTTTATTTCTTTCCTCAAGACTCTGGGTAGAACTTCCAGTACGCTTTTGAGTAACAGCTTCCTGGCCTTGCTCCTGATTTCAGGAGTAAATCTTTCAGTCTTTAACTTTGAACATGATGCTTGTATACTGTTCTTTTCCATATTGAACAAGTTTTCTTTTATTCCTACTTTCTTGAGTGTTTGTATCATAAAACAGCACTGGATTTTGATTATAGCTTTTTCCACAATAATTGATATGATCATATGTTTTTACCTCACACCTTTATTATGGTTTAATACATTCCTTAGTTTTAACATGTTGAACATTTCTAGTGTAGATACTTGATTATGGTATCACTCACTTAATGTTGTACTGGTTTCATGTTACTCTTTGGTGAGGACTCTCTTATATTCCTGTTTATAGGGTATACTAATATAGTTTTCTTTTTTATGATGTATTTGTGTGATTTATTAGATTTGGTTTGGTGGTGGTGGTTTGAAGAGCTAGCATTAGGTCTGGGACTGTTGTGGATGCTGGGGCTGAGTTATGGTTTAGGGTTGCCCTTATGGTTTAAGTTTTGTGGTTATGGTTTACAGTTATGACTTATTTATGCATATGATTATTGAAAACATTTAATAATTTTGTTTATTGGTTAAGGTTTATGGTTTTCATTTCAGGGTGTGAGGAGTATGGGTGTTAGGGTATGGGCTAGAATTAGGGTTCAGGTAGGATAC
The DNA here is from genome assembly GCF_054392235.1 of Sus scrofa. Classification (NCBI taxonomy): domain Eukaryota; kingdom Metazoa; phylum Chordata; class Mammalia; order Artiodactyla; family Suidae; genus Sus; species Sus scrofa. Next base: position 110,409,755 of record NC_139396.1, on the reverse strand, counting down.
AGGGATGAGTATGGGTTAGGTAAGGTACTTGTTTAAAGTACAGGCTAGAGAGAGCTAAGATTAGGCCAGGGTCAGAGTTTAGGGTTAGGATCAGGGTTAGGGTCAAGGTTGAGCTAAACCATTGTTTTTCTCCTCCAGTCCTAGGCTCTGATAGAAGATGAATGAAATGTCTGCTCTGGTCACTCACTGTTTCAAATTGAATTCAGCCTCAGTCAAGTGTTCTTAGGGCCTCAATGGTCTTGCAGGGCTTCCGTCCACCCTCCTGCCTGGGAACGGTGATGCAGGCCCCACTCTGTCAGGGCACTCAGTAGACATTTGTGGATCTGTACAGGACTGGGTGCATCGAGATTCCAGCCCCCAGCTGTTGCCTTCTTGAGGGCTGGCAAGGCCCTACTGGGGACGCGATGGATCCTTTGTTCCACCCACATTGATGTAGAAACGCTCAGGTCTCAGAACAGCCCTTGCCCTCTGAGCATCCAGGCAGCCATCCATGGTCCTCCAGCTCAGGACAGCCTTGGCTCTTCAAACTGCTGTGACCAGTCACTAAGCTGATTGTGCTGCTTAGTGAACAGCTACCTGGGCGGCCAGACAGTTCCTTGGGCTGTTTCCATCCCCAACACCCATGTCAGTGAGACAAATGCCTCCTTCCTCAGCCTCTTATCCTGCCAAGACGGGCAGTAACCCTCCACATCTTGCATTATGGCTCTGATCATGGCAGCCGCACACACTGGCCCTGTAGTCTTTTGACTTTCAGGGTGTAACAAAGATTGACATTCCTATTCATCGAGAATCAAAGGTATGGAAGCAGCTGGGCCTCCTTACAGGCAGTTTTCACATTGAGGCCATATGGCCTTGGGGGGGAGGTATGTGCTTCTGTGGCCCATACCCTGTGGTCTCTGGAAAGCCCCCAACTCTGTTATGGTGTAGAATAATCCTTGAGAGTCCCATTGTTTCACTGACTAAGTATTTACCCCTCTAGTAAATACTTATTCTGTAGAGAGCAAAGACTGAAAGATGAGTAGATATGTTCTTCACGGGTAGGTGATTAATGTGGCCAGGGGCAGATATGACTCTTGGTCTCCCACCTCCCAAGGTCAGGAATGAGGTCCGTGTGCATTCTGAGGGCACACAGGCTATTCTTGGCCAGTCTCCGAAATGTGAGGACCCGATACCCAGGGCAGGAACTCTGAGTTTACCATCACCAACAAAGTTGCTTTTTCAGCAAGTGGAAGAAGATCTTGTGATCCTGGAAGGATATAAGAGCACTGGATGGGTAATCCCAGTCCCTGACCCTAAGAGAACCCCTTCCTTCCTTGGGCTTCAGATACACAGTTATTCAGTGAGCTGTCAGTGATGTGGAATCTGCTGCTTTCCCCAACCCGGCATCTATTCTCAGCATGTCAGCTTTTGGTCCACACATTTGAAGAGGACTGATCCCCTGTTCCACCCACCTCAAAGGTAGACATGTGCCTACCTCTGGCTAATCCCATGTTCCATCCTCCTGGTACTCTAGTGGGTTCAAGGATGAGAATGTGACCCAGGCCAGAGCAAAGGGATTTAAAGCCCTGACTCCCATGGAACCTAAAAAATGAAAGACCCTTCCCAGTAAAATGGACATGAGCAGTTTCAACCTGGAGTTGCTGGAGGCCCCTGATGCAGAGACAGTCTGTGCAGAGGAGGGGGCCACCACAAAGTCACTTAGTAGGACAAAGGGGCCAGGTCACACTGTGAGAGTGTGAGCCCCTGTCCCACCAGGCCTAAAATCACTCTTATAACTGCCTCTTGCAAGTATTAGTTCTATCATTAAGAAGTTTACAAATTTATATCAATGTTTCCAATCCATTGGAATCAAAAAAGTCTAGCTGACATGTCAGAATCAATACTCCCCAAGGCTCCTGGGAGTTCCCTTGTAGCTCAGCAGTAACGAACCCAACTAGCATCCATGAGGATATGGGTTTGATCCCTGGCCTCGTTTAGTGGGTAAAAGATCTGGTATTGCTGTGAGCTGTGGTGTAGGTTGCAGACGTGGCTTAGATCCCATGTTGCTGTGGTTGTGGTGTAGACCAGGAGCTGCAGCTCCGATTGGACCCCTAGCCTGGGAACTTCCTTATGCCACAGGTGCAGCCCTAAAAAGCAAAAAAAAAAAAAAAAAAAAAAATCCCTGAGCCTCCCTCTGGCAGGGTGTCCTCATTCATGGGGGTCATGGTGGGCAGCGGTAAATACACTAAGTGGGGTCAGATCTTAGGGGAGCTGCCAGACATCTCTGTTCCAGGAGAAGGAAACCCGAGTAATGAGAAGAGAACCAGCTGAGGGAAGAGGTAGCTTATTGATCTCTTTGTATTTTCCTTATTTTAGGGTCATTTTGTAAATTTGTTATCATTACAGAATCACTCATTTCCTCTAAATTTCCAGTTTGATGCAATAGTTTTATCTTATTTGCCTTTTAAATTTTCCCCTTTTCGCTTCCTATAGAACTGTCACAATGAATACATGTTGATACCTTTTTATAAGCTGAAGTCCATTATTTTATTCTGGTTCCCCTTGTTCTACCTTTTTATATGCCAGACCTCATCCAGGAAACCACATGTCATATAGTCATCATATCTGTTTAGGGTCCTCTGGGCTTTGGTAGTTTCTCAGATTCTCCTTGACAGTGTGGAGAGGACTGGTCAGGTATTTTGTAGACTGTCTCACATTGGGATTTACTTGGAATTTTTCTCAAGATTAGACTGTGTTTCTGGGTTTCACGGAGGCAGATTTCAGAGGTCAAGTGCATATTCATTGTACATCTGGGGACAGGCTCTCAAGGCAACTTAATCACCATTCATGTTACTTTTGGTCATGTGGCTGAGGTCGTGTTTGTCAGGTTTCCCTGCTGTGAAGTTATTTTTCCCACGTCCATTATACTCATGGTTATAATTCAGTCACTATTGGGGTGCTTGGTTCATTCTTGCTTTGGCTATTGAGAGCTTTTTCCAGTGTCTCATGGAATTATGTCAAATGAAAACATCTTGTGGAGTTTTTTTATTTGCTCCTTTTTTTTTTTTCACCTGTGCCCAGGACATAAGGAAGTTCCCAAGTCAAGGATCAAAGCCATGCCACAGCAGCAACCCAAGCCACTGCAGTGACAACACTGGATCCTTAATATGCGGTACCACAAGGGAACTCCCTTTCTTGATACTTCTTTACTTTCTGATACTTCAAGATTATCCTGGCTCATACGTTTACTCTCTGAGTCTTAGCAGACATATCTTCAAAGAGCCCTGTTTCCTTTTATTAGAGGATGGTGTTAAAAACTTGCATTTGGAAGCTAAATGTACTCAGCTGACAATGCACTGAAATTGAAGCATTTATTCCAACCTACACTTATACACTTAATTACAAAGATTTCTATATGGAACTGTCTGTATCCATGTTAAGTTAAAGATTAGTTTATATAGATGTCACCAACCTGACCCATTATTACATGGATATTGTTAATTGCTAAATTGCCACTCCAGTGGTGAGAAACGTTGCTTCCACCATCTGTCATTTTTTTCAATTCATTGCTAGCTCCATTCCATATTACAGATACAGTGGGTTCAGCATTTTTAGCTCCTACCTGCAGGGAAGGCACTTCATACAGTAGAATCCACTGTTTAGGGATAGTACATTTTGCCTTTAGTCTACAGATTCCATTTATTGCCAGGGTTACTGAGATCAGTACCTTTTGTCCCACCACCGACAGTGAGGGTTTTTTTAATACATTTCTAAATTAGTTTTTGTTAAATTCTGTAATACATCCATATCTTAAATAACTAAATTTGAATATACTTTGATTTGATGGGCTATAAAAATGGGTTTAGACAAATACATAGTGACAGGTATCCATCACTAAAGTATCACATGGAATATTTCAGTCTAACACTCTCCCAACTGAGCTATTTCAGCTATTCATAAGAAATAGCTCAATCCCTGACCCATAACCTGTTTACGATCTGTTTTACCTGGTCCAGAATGTCATTAATGGGGTCATAAGTATGTAGCACTTGAGACTGGATTCTTTCACTTAACAATATAGATCTATTTTTTCCCCTATGGGTTGATGGTTTATTCCTTTATATTTCTGAATGCTATTCCATTACATGTGTATGGGAGGAAAAATAGTTTTCCCTCTACCCTTCTTTCTTCTTCATTGACCTCACCCCCTGTAATGAAGAGGAAAGGCAGATAAACTAGAAAAAACATCAGAAGTTTAATAACGTGTACCTGCTACATGCAAGGGAGATATTTGGGAATACTGAGTATTGCCCTAAAATGGCCAAAGCCATCACCTTAAATACCATCTTCATCGAAAAACAGAAGAAGCTTATGATTATTGTGCAGATTTAAGTCTTAGTTTTCTCCATTGATAAGAATTTCTTGAGATTTAGTCTTCCTTCCATTCCCAGTGCGGAGAGGGAGACAACCTTTCTAATAAAGATTTCCTTTGTAATGCAAACTTCCCTCACAGAAGGGCCATTTCGACTTGGTTTTCAAAGACTGTGTCATATGTCTTTTTAAAAAGAAGGGTGATCAGCTCAAAATAATCCTATGCCAAGAGGCAGGTGTATTTTGGGGTGGCATATTCTGCCCCTTTGATATGGATGAACCCCAATTTGCTTATGCTTTTTTCTACTGAATTGCACCTCAATTTAAGTTTATAGCCATCATGAATAGAGATCCTTGGACATACTTCTTCAAAGCAATTGTCTAAATACTGGAGGCACGATGTTGGATCTTCAGATGAGCCTCATTTAACTTTGGAAAAAACCTCCAAAATAGTTTTTTAAATAGCTGTATGTGTTGCCTGGTGGCTCAGCAGGTTAAGGATCCAGTGTTGTGAAAGCTGTGGATGAGTTCAATCCCTGGCCTGGGAACTTTAACTGGCCACTTGTGCAGCTGAAAATAAAGTAGCTGTTTATGCATTTCACCAGCAGCTAAGAGTTCCTGTTTCTTCCAGTAGGTGTGCAGTGCTATTTCATTGATGTTTTAATTTGTAATTCCCTAATAATACATGATGCTGAGCATATTCTTATATGCTTATTTATTATCTGTAAATCTTTGGCCAGATGTAGTTCCAGTCTTTACCACCTCCCTTTTTTTTGGCCGCTCCCGTGGCATGTGGAAGTTCCCGGGCCAGGGATCAAACCCCAGCCACAGCAGTGACCATGCTGGGTCCTTAACTCCTAAGTCACCAGGGAATGCCCCTTTACCCATTTTTAATGGTGTTTGTCCTAGATTTCTTGGTGTAGTTTGAATCCAGATCTTTTTTATCAGTTTGTGGATTGGCTTTTGGTTTTCTGAATAAAATACTTAATAGAGTTTAAAATTTTAACTCTTTAAAGTCCATGTTCAAAATTTTATTTCTTTTGTGGATAGACTTTTGGGGTTTTATGTTAAAATTCATCACCAAACCCAAGGTTATGTAGATTTTGTTATGTTTTCATCGACAATTTTTACAGTTTTCCATTTTAAATTTGGATAATTTTGAGTGAATTTTGGTGTGAGTTATAAAGTGTGTGTCTTCTTTTGATTTACAGGTGTATTCCAATTCTATAATTTTCAAGAAGTCTTGGAATATTTGGCTCTATTTCAGTTTGAATTTCCAAATTTAGTGATTTCTGCAGGCTTCCCCTGAACTGAGGTTCCCAGCTGGCCAGCAAGCGGAACCAAGCCCACCTCCCTGACCCTTGAACAGAAGTCCAACCTGTGAACTTGGTTCCTGGGGTAACATGGCTCCATGTGCCACTGATAGAAGCTTGGTCTCTTTAGGATCCACCATGAGTTCAGCTTCAGGACAGCACTCAATCAAGTCCATGCAGACAGGAACCAGTTGTCTTTAGGAACTTCCAGAGGAGGCACCACCATGGGATTACAAGGTGAGGAAAAAGTGGGGAGAAGCCTGCGTGTAGCTTATTGCTAAGGGGTTACATTTCCAGAGGATCCAACAAAGGATCCGCTCGGTGTGGAAAACTGTGGATTTTAGTGAGTTTAGTGTGTGGTGTTGATGGTGTTCAGTTATTCTTTGATGTGTAGTGTCTGGTTTTCTTCTCACCATTTACTGAGGGCGTCGGTCCTTTTCCCATTTTGTGTCCTTGGCTCCTTTGTTGTGAATTAACTGATGACATACAAATGCGTTTATTTCTGTGCTCTCTATTCTGTTCCTCTGGCCCATGTGTCTTTTTTTGTGCCAGTACCACAGTTTTAGTTCTTGTAGCTTCGTAACTTGTGAAGCCAGGGAGGGAGATCCTTCCAGCTGTGTTCTTTTCTCAGGATCATTTGGGCTGTGGAGGGCTCTTTGTTACTTTGTTCTTTCTATACAAATGATAGTTCTATACAAGTGGTAGGGTTAGTTTTTCTAGAGGTGTTGGTCAGCAGCTCTCTAAATACCATTTTTCATTGGACCTCTACTGCCAGCATTTTTTAAAAATGGGACAAGATCCCCTATGTCCAGTTTTTCACGGTGCTTTGGCAAAACAAGGGCCTCCCTAGGAAATACAAGGTTATTTCTAATATCTCTCCTGGTGACGGAACCTCAGCCTGAGGATCCTCTTGACTTCCTCCCTCCCCCTTCTGACAATTCACCCAAGACTTCTGAGTCATCCACCCCCTGGTTCCTTCTGCTCCCTCCAGTTCACCACCACCTTCCTGCTGCCCCTGCCTCCTCCTCACCTCCACCACCTCCATCTCTTGGCATGCCTACCCCCCGGGACTAGTCCAATGCAGACCCATGGCGGCGTTCAGTACCAGGCTTCTGGAATCAATAGGCTATTCCACCTCCGGGAAGCCCCCATTGGAGAGGGCAGACTGACTGCTGTATATGTATCCTTTTCATCCTCAGATCTCTGTACCTGGAAGGATCCATCCAAGGGTTTGAAAGAGGACCCCGAGGGCATCCTTAATTTAGTCCAGGGAATATTTCACACTCTTTCCCACTTAGGCAGATGTCCAGACTCTCCTAAACATCCTAATCCTGGGGAAGAAAAGGCAGTGATTATAACTAATGCAAGGGAGGAAGCTGGTAAGAGCGATTCAAATGATATGGGGCTAGCTGGGAATCTAGGCCATTCCCAACATGGACCCTGGACGGGACCATCGAGAGGAAAACAGTCGGCAGCACCTCACACATTCAGTGATTTGATTCTTAAGGGGATTCAGTGGGCTGGGAAGAAACCCATAAATTGGAGTCGGGTTCAGGGAGCGATCTAGGGACCAAAAGAAAACTCCTTGGCCTTCCTGGAATGCGTAAGGGAGTGCCTCCATGTGTACACGAATGTAAACCTGGAGTCAGTGGAAAGGCAGGCCATTCTTAAGTCCCATTTACCTTCCCAGAGTGCCCCAGACATTAGGAGAAAATCATAGATGTTGGAGATAAGGTCCACACACCCACTTCCTAGGAGTGGAGTCAGCATTTCAGGTGTTCAGGAGCCAGAATCTGGAGGGAGACGCCAAGACAGACACGTAGAATGAACTGCCGGTATTCTGGCTTCACTGATTCAGGGTCAGTCAACTTCCCAGTGACGATGGGGCTCCCCTGAAGGGACCCTGTGACATCAGTGAGTTGCCCCAAGTTTCAAAGATCACGCCCATAATGGAGAGAAGGGCTTAAAGCCAGTCAGTGTACACAGTGAATTGAGGAGGACCACCAGAAGAGAGAATGCCCCAGACATCCCGGAAGGAAGCTAAGGGACTGCGGTGCCCTGGCCCATCCTCGCTGATCACACACACAAAAGGACTGGGGGGTCCCAAGGTTGTCCCAGGGGCTCCCTGAAGGAACCTCACCTGACCCTGACTGTGAAGGGTAAAATAGTTCACTTTCTGGTCGACACAGGGGCAACTTACTCAGTCTTGAACACCTGACAAGCAGAATAACCAAAGATAAATGTGGGATAATGGAAGGGAAGTCCCAGGAACCTAATTTTAAGGAGTCTCTTGAGTGCCATTTGGAAGGGAGGATGTTATCTCACTCTTTAATGTACCAGAATGCCCAGTTCCCCTGATAGGAAAAGACTTACTGTACAATTTGGGAGCTACAGTTTATCTCAGAGACAAAAAAACTTACACTCCTAAAGAAACTGGCCACAAAACCAACCTTAGGGAGATATGGACCACCTAAAATATGCCCTACAGAGAGGGGGAAATGAAGCTTTACACACTTGCGGGAATCCAGAACTGCCTTTCCCTCCTGACATGGTTTTAGATCCTTTCTCCCCTAAGGATTGGATCTATTCGAGAACCTGAAAAGCTGGAAATCCACAAGACCAGTGGACAGGACCTTATCATAATCTTGATTACTCATTCTGCTTTAAAATTACAGGGCACAACTCTGAGTCCACGATACCAGAGTGAGGCCAGCACCTACACCTGAGGAAGGAGTTACTGAGCCACCCACTCAGTACACCTGTGACCTGACACAGACCTTAGGGGACTTTTGAAAAGGACAAATTTACCAAGAGATGTGGGGGATAGGCTTAGTCATTGGCTTCGTCATTGCTCTTGCCTTACTTGGCTTGTGCTGCTGTGTCAGACATCTCTGTCCACGCTGGACCCAGGGGAGACTAACACTGAAAGTAGGGTGAGCAGCCATTATTGTCTGTTCCTTCTTACCTTCTCTGCTCTCTTACAGCCATCCACATGGACTAGGACCTGAATGTAGTAATAAATTTCTCGAAGCTTATACCCCTGTACAAAATCTGTCCTGGTGCTGGTCTCTCACCTCCCACCCACAAAGTAATACCTATGGATTAAAGGTATTATTACATTTTACCGCCAAAACGACAACCTCACTGCCACCTTACATCCTAGGCCTGCTAAATTTATCCCTTTTGAAGTTCACACCTCGTCCCTAACACAGCTTCTCTGTTTGGACCCCACCCTCACAATAACATCTGTAGCAAATACAGAGCACTCATTCTGTATTGCTGCCACTGCCCCGATCAGTGGCTCCTACCAAAGGGAGGAACTTGTAGTAACACCCTGGGGCTTCTCTGGACTCTGATCAGTGCTTCTTCCCTTACCCCACAGCTTAAGGGACCCAGGATTGACTCCTATGGAAATCTCAACCCCTCAGTGCCCTCTGCACCAACGCACACAGGGACAAGATTAGAGGTGTGTACTTGTTGGAGAGGGAAGATAGCAATTTGTCTGGCATTTAGTATATGGCCCTCCTGAGGCCTGGGAGAGAACCATTAGTCCAGAATCCTCCCCCCGTGATCCCAGCTGTGTAGGTAGGCTTCTCTCCCCACACTGCAGGGCAACCCCTCTTGGGCTAGCCACTCAGAGAGGTGGTGGTTCAACTCCTCAGAAATGCACCAGGCATGGGCTTCCCCCAGGTAACCTATTCCTTTGTGGCCTGAGAGTAAACCAGTTGCCCCATCAGAACAACCCCCAAATCTTTCTCTTCTCTGGGATGGGCTCAAGCCTACACCCTTGCTTACATAATACCCAGTTTTTATACAGTGCACACTAGGCTGGCTAAGTCCTAGGAACCTAGATCTAACCATTCATAATGTCACCCAGCTTTGAGATAAAAGGGCAGTAGGACTTAATTCTGGCAGGAGTACGGATTGCTCTGGTACCGGTGGCCCCCTGGGGAGCTTTCACATATCATGAAACCACTTTACAGAATCTCTCACAGGCCTTTGAGGACTTGTCTAAAAACATGGGGTATGCCTTTCAAGGGCCCTGTATTTCTGTGGACTCACTATCAAATGTTGTTCCAACAGTACGCTAGCCCTTGACTATCTCTAGGCTAGGCAAGAGGGAGTCTGCAGTTATCTGTAAAACCTGCTGCATGTATGTCACTACCTCCATCTAACCAGATTTAAACATAAGAGATACATGAACAAGCTCTAAGGCTGCATAGATCTAACACACAAGGTCCATCTCCAGGATCCATCTGGATATGGGCAGACAGCCTCCCCGCTTAACATGGGTTCTTCCATTTCTTAGCCTACTAACTGCCTTTATTCTTCTGCTTGTCTTGGAGCCTTGCCTCCTTAAATGCCTTGTCACCTTTTTTAGTAAATGACTTGAAGCCATCAGACTTCAGATGATACTAAGACAAGGCTATGTGCAGCTGGGACTGCAGCCTGGAGACAAATCAGACTTATCTGAGGCTAGTCAGGAACAGTTCTTCTCTAATCCAGGGAGAAACCACACCCGTGTTCCTCAGGAAGCAGCTTCAGAAGATAGACCGTCAGTCAGAGGGTCTGGAGATGAGGAAGGTATACAAAGAGACCAACAAAAACCAGATGAACCAGGTGGAATCAGGGTGATGAGGAATCTGACCTCCAACAGGCCCTGAGTCTCATTCTACATGGATTTTACTACATTAGCTACTAAATGACACACCTACCAACAGCCATGACCAGAAGATGCAGAAAAAGAGGATAAGGGAGTGGTACCCCATTTCCAGGAAAGCCCTGCCCCTTCCCTGGTGGACTAGCTTCATTCCTCCTCCCTTTGTCTTTTCTCTTTAAAATCAAATTCCTCTCACCACCTGGGTGATAAGTTGATCTGTGAACTAAGTTGCTGCTTCTTCATTCTTTGGCCACAGACTAAAACCTGGGCTGCACTGATCTCAGCTTTAGTTTTGGTTTTTAGCTACATGAACTAGCCTCTATTCTAGACTTTCTTTTAATTCTTGTCCTTATACCAATAACAAGCATTATTGGAAGTAACCTTCCCCAAAGAATCTTTGCAGTATATTTATTACCCTGATTTGGTAAATCAGAAAAGGAAAACATCTCTTCCTAAGACTCATGGAAGCAGCTTCAGCTCCCAAAGCTTAAGTTCTACTTACACTATTCCCTGAATAACTGCTTGTAGGACATTCACTTTAAGTGCTGTGTAAACATTAAAAAATGACGTCGTAGAAACTGATATTACTACATACTTTGTGCATTATATGCCCTTCCACATATAAGTTAGTACATACGCTTTATCTTATATAATATATGCTCATATAATCACATTCTCAATCCCATGTGTATAAGCATGTACATCAGCCTATTGATATCATAGGACACGTTAAACAGTTCAATCCATATTAGATTCCAGTCCCTATGGAATATTCATGGGTAATTGAAGTGATACTATATAGGATACCACATGTTTATTCATTGTACATGCCACATTATGTCCAATCATTTCCAGTACAACACGGTTATCCTAACCAATAACCAGAGCTTAGTCAAAAAGCCTTGATAAACCATCAGCCTACCCACAAATGTGCCTCTCTCCACATTTTGGATCCAAGAACCAGGGGGGTTGCTTTTGGGGGTGGCCACACCCACAGCATATGTAAGTTCTTGGGCCAAGTATCTAATCTGAGTTGCAGCTGCAACCTACAAAACAGCCATGGTAATGCCTGATCCTAACCCGTTGTGTCGGGCTAGGGATCAAACCTACACCTCAGCAATAAGCCAAGCTGCCGCAGAGACAGTGCTGGGTACTTAACCTGCCATGCCACAGCAGGAACTCCCATGGGGATTTCTATAAGCAATATCTGGCATCTGGTTCTTTACAGCCATCTCAGGTAAAGTTGCCCACTCTCTCCCCTTAAATAAGACATCTTAGTGGACTGTCAAATCAGCTTATGCTCACATACAACTGGTTTCATGCATTTGGTATTTTTTAATTTAGGGGGATGCTGTGGTCATCAGAGGCCTTAACACAGCCAAGCAACTTATAGCTGAGCTTAAATTGAATATTATTTGCCAACATAATTAACTATGTTAATCAAGACAATGATCACAGAACATAGAGCATTTACATACATACACACACACATGTATACCAGGTAAAAGAGCGCCTTAACCAAATCCTCCTACCTCCCACTAAATCTTTATACTTTGCATGCCATTATTGCCCTGCCAAACTCCCCAGATAAGGTAAAGCATATAACAACATGAGTCAGCTACTCATCTAAAAACATATTGTCCCTACTTTACCAACCCAAAGTTAATGTAACTACAAACTAGCCTCCTAATAATACCCATCAATGACTTAGATATCTGAGTCTTACAGAGAAAGACATCCCCCTTGATCTCTGCCATTTACATCAAATAAATACATTTCATAATCTCCAAAGAAAAAATATTTAACATTTCAGTACTAATTTTAACACAATCCAAACTACTATAATGAATACCAATATATCACATAAAACTTATGCATACACAGTCCAACTCAACCTGTTGATGTAGCTTCACAAAGTGAAGCACTGTAAATGCCTTGATGAATTTACTAACTCCATAAACACATAGGTATGGCCCCAGACTACTAAAGTCTAATAAAATTACACATGCAGTCTATCCAGAGAAAACCATGACTTGAGAAGACACAGGTACTCCAGTGTTCATTGCAGCACTATTCACAATAGCCAAGACATGGAAAAAAACCTAAATGTCTCTCAACAGAGGAGTGGATAAAGGAGATGTGATACACAATGGAATATTACTCAGCCATTAAAAGGAAAGAAAGAATAGCATTTTTAGCAACATGGATAGACCCAGAAATTACAATGTTAAGTGAAGTTGGTCAGACAATGAGACACCAACATCAAATGCTATCACTGACATGTGGAATCCAAAAAAAGGATACAGTGAACTTCTTTGCAGAACAGATACTGACTCACAGACTTTGAAAAACTTATGGTTTCCAAAGGATACAGGTTGGGGCCTGGGGGTTTGGGATGGAAATGCTATAAAATTAGGTTATGATGATGATTGTACAACTATAAATACATTTTTTAAAAAACCACCAAACTTAAATATGCTAATGATATTAAAGGTCTGTATATTTCTATTCTTTGAAAAAAAAATTACACATGCAAGTATCTGATCATTGAGAATGGCCCTGTAAAATCATAAAAAAAATTAAAAGAAGCAGGCATCAAGCACCCTAAAAAGTAGTTACAATGCTTTGCTTAACTTTGCCCGCATGGGAAATGGTAATGATAAAAAGCCATAAAAGAAAGTTTGAGCAAGTTGCATTAATTACGGTTGGTAAATTTTTTATCCACCTTGTCATAAGATTAACCCATATCAATAGAAATCCAGCATGGCATGTTAAAGATTACCTCCAAATATTAAGTCTTGGCTAAGCTGCACAAAGCTATAGCTAAAATAAAAATAAGCTGTGAAAGTGACTAATACGGAGTTCCCATTGTGGCTCAGCAGAAACGAATCTGACTAGCATCCATGAGGACTCAGGTTCGATCCCTGGCCTCACTCAGTGGGTTAAAGATCTGGCATGGCCATGAGCTGTGGTGTAGGTCGCAGACACAGCTCGGATCTGGCTTTGCTGTGGCTGTGATGTAGGCCAGTAGCTATAGCTCCGATTCGAGCCCTAGCCTGGGAACCTCCATATGCCACAGGTACAGCCCTAAAAAAAAAAAAAAAAAAAAAAAAAAGGAGTTCCCGTCGTGGCGCAGTGGTTAACGAATCCGACTAGGAACCATGAGGTTGCGGGTTCAGTCCCTGCCCTTGCTCAGTGGGTTAACGATCCAGCGTTGCCGTGAGCTGTGGTGTAGGTTGCAGACGCGGCTCGGATCCCGCGTTGCTGTGGCTCTGGCGTAGGCTGGCGGCTACAGCTCCGATTCTCCCCCTAGCCTGGGAACCTCCATATGCCGCGGGAGCGGCCCAAGAAATAGCAACAACAACAACAGCAACAAAAAGACAAAAAAAGACAAAACAAAAAAAAAAAGTGACTAATATTTCTGATTACATGACAGGTAAGATCCAAACTGGGATTAGGTGTCCCACTATGCTAAGCCCTAAGTCTAAATAATTATAATGATAAACTTACTCACCAGAATACGCCTAGCATCAGCCTAAGAGAACTTGATGGTGTTTCACGCCCTTCTAGAGGAGTCTATTCTATAATCAATAAACTGATAAACCTCACCAGCCCTGTAGACTGCCATCCTCAGGAAAGCCTGGTAAACAGCAACAGTAAGCGTAATTGTCAGACATAAAAATGTTAGGTCAAAGTGTAACCTATGGAAGGAGAAGAGTTGGGCTATGTTTTCTACCACAAGAATATAAAATAATTTATATGAAAGTTTTTATGAAATAAACTAAAGGAGGATTTAGTAGTAAATTCAGAATAGGGTGCTTGATTGAATCGGGCCATAACGCACACACACATTGGCCATCACCCTCCTCAAATGTAACTTCTCATAACCTATTAACAAGTACCAAATATAAAAAGAGATAAGCTGTAATAAGGTGAGCATACTAGAAAGTGTGCTTGGGTGAATCAAAGTGTAGTTTACACGCAGGACATTTCATACTGCTGCTTGAACACTTCCTACCAAATTCAGCTATCAGAAGTAAATTAAGTGGAACATTTACTCAACATCTAATGTATAGAAGATATAAATTTAAATCGTGCTATATAGATAAAATAGCAGAAGGGAATGATGATAGCATTAAAAGTACCAAAAATTTACCCCTTTTTACCTTTTGCATAATGATTTAACTAGAAGACTTTAACAAAAAGAACAAATATCCTAAAACCAAGTGAGCTACTTATGAACAGTTTACAAGAGCAAATCCATCTAAATGGCAAAATAGAAGAATTTTGTTTATCTTTTTGCCTTTGCTAGGGCCGCTCCCACAGCATATGGAGGTTTCCAGGCTGGGGGTCTAATCGGAGCGTAGCTGCCGGCCCACACCAGAGCCACAGCAATGAGGGATCTGAGCGGCGTCTGCGACGCCAGATCCTTAACCCACTGAGCAAGGCCAGGGATCAAACGCACAATCTCATGGTTCCCAGTTGGATTCATTAACCATTGAGCCACGATGGGAACTCCCCAAAATAGAAGATTTTTGAATAGAGATGACAAGCCTGGTGACAGCTGATTGTCCAGAAAAGGTTTTTTTTTTTCTTTTTTTGGCTTTTTTAGGGCCACACCCACGGCATATGGTGGTTCCCAGGCAAGGAGTCCATTCAGAGCTGTAGCTGCCAGCCTACACAGCAACCTCAGTATCGGAGCCACTTCCGCGACCTATACCACAACTCACAGCAACACCAGATCCTTAATCCACTGATCGAGGCCAGGGATCAAACCTACAGCCCCATGGTTCCTAGTCGGATTCATTTCCACTGCACCACAACGGGAACTCCCAGAAAAGAATTTTAGTTCAACTTTAAATATTACTTTAAAAACATAACTTAATGTAATTTTTAAATGTTACTGTAAGATGCTAACTATAGCTTTTTAGATACAGTATACATACGTTAGAGAATAAGCATAATACCATAGTCGGCTTAAAAGTAGCCATCAAGTAAAGCATTCAGGGTCAACCACACATTCATCTTAATACCAATAGTAAATAAATCAACTTCCAGTGCTAGACTAACCTGTTAACAGAAGCAATACTATTTTTTAATGATTTTTATTTTTTCTGTTATAGTTGGTTTAGTGTTCTGTCAATTTTCTGCAGTGTAGCAGTGACCCAGTCACACTTACTTATATACATTCTTTTTCTCACATTATCCTCCATCATGTTCCATCACAAGTGAGTAGGTATAGTTCCAGAAGCAGTATATTAATATGAGTAAGAAATATTTCTCCTTGCATAATCTTATTATCAGAACAGATAATCCACAGATAGTTAACCATAAACCTATGCTAATACTTAATCCATTCAAACAATGTTAACCCAAGTATGCATTTAAGGAAAGAATTTTAAAAGTAAAAGGAACTTGGCAATCACAAATAAGCATTACTTCTAGCACTGCTGATATTAGAGGCACTGCCAGCCCACTGACATCTGTTTAATAATGGCTGTAATATCCTGACTGTGGAAAGGTAGCACTGTCATTTGTTCTCTAAATAAGGACTTGTATGGTGGTCACACAGGAGTTTTACTGTCCCTTTTAATCAGTGAAACTGACCTTCCAATGAAGAGGTGGGAATAAAATGAGAAGACCCTATGGAGCTTTAATTAATCCCCCCCCCAAAAAAAAAAAAAAAAAAAAAACAGGCCCAGTGGGTTAAGGATCTGGCATTGTCACTGCTGTGGCTCGGGTTACTGCCGTAGTGCAGGTTTGATCCCTGGCCTGGGAACATCTGCATGCCATGGGCATGCCAAAAAGAGTGACAAAAAATTAAAAACTGAACTTTTAAGGGACAACATAGCTTTTATGGATTAACAGTTTTGGTTGGGTTGACCTTGGAGACTAAAACAACCTCCAGGTGATTAAAATTAGACCATCTAGTCAAAATGTTCTATCACCTATTGTTCTAAAACATTGTTCAGCAGAACAAGTTATCCTAGGGATAACAGCATAATCCTCTTCTAGAGTTCATATCAACAGCAGGGTTTATGGCCTTGATGCTGTCTCGGGACATCCCAGCGGTGTAACTGCTATTAATGGTCTGTTCAACAGTTAAAGTCCTACATGATCTGAGTTCACCAGTATGAAAGGACTGGAGAAATAAAGCCTACTTTACAAATGTCTTCAAACTAAATGATGATATAATCCCCAATTAATTTACACATACCCCACATAGACAGGGTTAGTTAGGGTTTGCAGAGCCCAGCAACTGCATAAAACTTAAACCTTTATCTACAGAGGTTCAAAAATATCCTAAGAATATATTTAGAATCAATATTCTTTCACTACCCACTTCTACTGGCTATATCCTTCCTTACACTATCGGAATGGGAAATCCTAGGCTATATACAAATCCAGAAAAGGCCAAACATCGTCAGCCCCTATGGATTATTACAACCCATTGCTGATGCAGTCAGATTATTAAAGATCCACTACAACTCTCAGCATCGTCAATGTAAATATTATTATACAATGTTAGCCTTAACTCTGGCTCTCTTAATATGAAGTCCTCTTCCCATTTTTATTCACTCATTAATATAAACCTAGGCATCCTATTTATATTAGATAATGAAGCCTAGCTGTTTATTCCATCCTCTGATCTGAATGAGCTTCAGATTCATAATATGCACTAATTGGAGTTCTATGGGCAGTAGCACCATCTCATATGAAGCAACACCAGCAGTTATTCTCTTACCAGTCCTACTGATAAATGGATCATTTACACTTTCACCAGTAAGAATTACATAAGAACACCTATGACTAATTTCCCCTTCGTGACCCCTACCTAGAATTTGATTCTAGCAGAAATCTGGTGGAACCCCATTTGATTTAACAGAAGTAGAAATAGAATCAAAACTTGTATTTGCCTTAGGAGTTCCCGTCATAGCTCAGTGGTTAGTGAATCCGACTAGGAACTATGAGGTTGTGGGTTTGATCCCTGGCCTTGCTCAGTGGGTTAAGGATCCGGCGTTGCTGTGAGCTGTGGTGTAGGTCACAGACATGGCTCAGATCTGGCGTTGCTATGGCTCTGGCATAGGCTGGTGGCTACAGCTCCGATTGGACCCCTAACCTGGGAACCTCCATATGCCGCAGGTGCAGCCCCAGAAAAAGACAAAAACGACCAAAAAAAAATCCCTGTATTTGGCTTTAATGTAGGAAACATGGCAGGCCCATTCACCCTGTTCTTCCTAGACAATATGTCAATATCATTATAATAAATGTTTTCACAACAATCCTATTTTTAGGAGCATTTCACAACCCCTACATGTCAGAACTACATACAGCCAAAAACACTACTGGAGTTCCTGCTGTGGCACAGTGGGTTAAGAGTCCAACTGCAGCGGCTTGGATTGAATTGCCAGTTCAATCCCCACCCCAGCACAATGGTTAAGGATTGGACGTTGCCACAGCTGTGGTGAAGGTCGCACTGCGGCTTGGATTTGAGCCCTGGCCCGGGAACTTCCATATGCCATGGGTGCAGCCATAAAATTAAAACAAAACCTACCCCTAACCATCTCCTTTCTGTGATTTCAAACATCCTACCCACGATTTTGATATGATCAATTTATACATCTCATATTTCTTATTTAAAAAATTTTACCGCTAACATGAGCCCTGTCTATATGAGAGGTTCCACTGCCTGTCATCACATCAGGCATCCCTTCTGCAGACATAAGAAATATGTCTGACAAAAGATTTTGATAGAGTTAGCAGTTGAAGCCCTCTTATTCAGGCACTCACAGGGATTGAACCTGCTCTAAAGAATTTTTATGTTCTCTGTATACCACATGCTATATAGTAAGTTTCACTAAGTAAACTAGCAGGCCCATACCCCAAAGTGTTATTTGATATCCTTCCTTTACTAATATACCCTATTGTTTTACTGACCATTATCTCAGGAACCATAATTGTAATAAAAAGCTCATACTGGTTAATGTTAACCCTATTCTAATAAAAACATTAACTCGTAAGCTATGGAAGCATCCAACAATTTATTTTCTAAAATAATTTACCACATCAGTACTGCTTATAATGGCTATTATTGTTTTCTTTTGGGTTTTTTCATTTTTTTAAGTTTTATTGACATATAATTGATTTACTATATTGTGATAATTTCTACCATACAACAAAGTGATTCAGTTATACATGTACACACATCCATTCTCTTCCAGATTATTTTCCCACATGGATTATCACAGAATATTAGGTAGAGTTCTCTGTGCTAAATGGCAGGTCCCCGCTGGCCAATCATTCCATATGCCACAGTGTGCATATGTCACCCCCAAACCCCCAGTCCATCCCTCCCCCACACCTGTCCCCTTCGGTAACCATAAGTTTTTTTTCTAAGTCTGTATGTCTATTTCTCTTCTGCAAAGAAGTTTATTTTGTATCCTTCTTTTAGATTCCACATATAAGTGATATCATGTGATGTTTGTCTTTCCTTGTCTAACTTAGTATGGATTACAAAAATATTTAATCCTACAGCATCCACCATAACAATAGCCCTTGTCACAAAATTAGGACTTGTCCCCATTTCACTTCTGAGTTCCTGAAGTAACACAAGGCATTCCATGAACAGCAGGCCTGATGCTATTAACGTGACAGACTTGCACAACTGTTAGTTTTATACCAAATCTCACCACCCATCAACCTAAACACAGTATTAATCACGGCTGTATTATGAGTAATTGGCGGCTGAGGCAGACTTAACCATACTTACCTAGAAAAAATTATAGCCTCCTCATCTATTGCCCATATAGGATGAATACAGCTATTATAATAATCCAACCACAATAATCCTAAACAGACTACATCATAATTACTCCATCTTCTTACTATTTATACCCACCTTATTACCCCAACGGTATCATCATCACACACATGAAATAAAACACCCCCCATCACAGTCTTTATCCTCACCATTATGGTATCATTTGGAGGTCTTTCACCACTGGTTGGTTTTTACCCAAATGATAATTATTCAAGAGATAACAAAAATGTTAACATCATTCTACCAACACTAATACCCGTCATAGCAGCACTCAGCATACATTTCTACTGGCAGCCAACATACTCCACATTGCTAACTATATTCCCTTCAATAAACATAAAAATAAAATGACAATTTGAACATGCAAAACAAATAGCCTCCCTATCATTACTAATCATAATATCCACACTGTTATATTACCCTTAACACCCGCTCTGTCAGTGCTGGTCTAGGAATTTAGGTTAGTTTAGACCAAAAGCTTTCAAAACCCTAAGCAGGTACAGTTTACCTAAAATTCCTGAAAATGAGGATTGCAAGACTCTCTTACATCCATTGAATGCAAATAAAACGTTTAAATTAAACCAAATCCTCACTAGACTGATAGGCTTCCACCCCAGGGAATTTTAGTTAACAAGTAAATACTACAGTCAACTAACAGGCTTCAATCTACTTCTGCCTTCAAGAAAAAAAAAGGCACCCACAGAACTAGCTGCTGCTTTGAACTTACAATTCACTTTATTGATTCACCACAGATTTTGGCAAAAGAGGGGTTAATGTCTTTCTTTAGGTTTATAGTCTAATGCTAGCTCAGTCATTTTACCTGCATTCATAAACTACTGATTATTTTCAACAAATTGCAAAGATGTCTGCAGTATATATTTACCATTTGGTACTTGAGCTGGAACAGCAGGCAACAGCTTCAGCCCTTAATCTGTGATGAGCTCTGCTAACCTGGAGCGCTACTTGGAGATGACCAAATCTGTATCATAGTTATAACAGCCCCTGCACTTATAATAGTTTTATTGGCCCCTCCTGCAGCATGCAGAAGTTCCTGGACCAGGGATCAGACCTGTGCCACAGCAGTGACAACACCAGATCCTTGACCACTAGGCCACCAAGGAACTCCTGTCATAATTTCCTTCATAGCTGTACCCAGTATGTTTGCAGCGTTCAGAAACTGACTTGTCCTACTAATAACTGGAGCACCAGATACTGCTTTTTTCTGAATGAATAATACAAACTTTTGACTCCTTCCCCCCATTTACTCATATCATCAGTAGTAAAGGACAGTTCTGGTACCAGTGGAAACATATATCCACCTCTAGCTGGCAATCTGTTCGTGAAGGAGCCTCTGATGACCTAACCATTTTCTGCTTGCATTTAGTAAGTGTCTTCAATTCTTGTTGCTAATAATTCTATTTCTATAATATTTTATATAAAACCAGCAGACATTTCCCAATACCAAACACCATATGTGTTTGATCTGCCCCAATTACAGCCATATTACTGTAATTATCCCTCTCGGTCCTAGCAGCCGGAATTACCTATATTGTTAACAGATAGAAACCTAAACACTACTTTTTTTGATCCTGCAGGAGGAGACCCATCCAATACCAACACTCATTTTGATCCCTTTTTTTTTTTTTTTTTTTTTTTTAGGCCCATCCACAGCATATGGAAGTTGCCAGGCTAGAGGTCGAATCAGAGCCACAGCAACGCAGGATCTGAGCCACATCTGCGACCGACACCACAGCTCACGGCAACACCAGATCCTTAACCCACTGAGCAAAACCAGGGATTGAACCCACATCCCCATGGATACTAGTAGGATTTGTTACCACTAAGCCACAACGGAACTTCCCCATTTTGATTCTTTGGTCACCCAGAAATCTATATTTGTAGCCTATCAGAGTTTGGAATAATCTCACATATCATTACATGCTATTTAGTACAAAAAGAGCCTTTCAGATATAGGGGAATAATGAGTCATGTCCATTGGTTTTTTAGGATTTATCTTGTGGGCCGTCATATGTTTACTGTAGGGATAGGTGTCAACCCATGAGCATACGTTACATCAGCTACCTTAACTCTTTCTATCTCTAAAGGAGTATTTAGCTGAGTAGCAACTCTTCAGGGAGGTAACATTACATCATCTCCACTGTGTGATAAGCTTTAGGCTTTCTCTTTCTTACAGTAGGTGGTATGAATCATAGCTAATTCATCCCCAGCCATCGTCCTCCACAGTACATACTAGGTAGTAGCACAATTCCGTTATATAATGTCAGTGGGAGCAGCCTTCAGGAGGCTATTACAGGAGGCTTTGCACCCTTTGTACACTATTCTCGGGTTATACACTTAACATGAGCAGAAATTCACTTGACAGTTACATTTGTAGTAGCACACATGACTTTCTTCCCACAGCATTTTCTTGGCCTTTCAGGGGTGTCACTACATCACTCTGACTACACTGATACACACACAACATGAACTATTTCATCTATAGGCTCATTGATCTCATTAATGGCAGTAACACTAATTTGAGAGGCACGTGCCTCCACATGAGAAGTCTAGGTAGTGGAAACTACTGCTCTTCAGCTAGAATGGTTATTCAGATGCCCTCCACTGTATCCTATGTTTGAAGACCCTAGCTGTGTAAATTTAAAATAAGGAAAGAATCAAATTCTTGTCAACCAGTGTCAAGCCAACACCATAATCATTATGCCTTTCTCAATAAGTGAGATAACAGTAAAAAATTACATTAACCTGTCAAAGTTAAATCAGAGGCAAAAATCCTGTATATCACTAAGGCATATCCATTTTATCCAGGCTCTTAACATCACCTATCATGGAAGAACTTTCACATTTTCATGATCACACATTAAGAAGCATTTTTTTGGGAGTTCCTGTCATGGCTCAGTGGAAATGAAGCTGACTAGGATCCATGAGGATGCAGATTCAATCCCTGGCCTCACTCAGTGGGTTAAGAATAAGTCCACAAATAACAAATGCTGGAGGGGGTGTGGAGAAAAGGGAACCCACCTGCACTGTTGATGGGAATGTAAGCTGGTACAGCCACTACGGAGAAGAGTACGGAGGTACCTTAGAAATCTATACATAGAACTGCCATATGACCCAGCAATCCCACTCGTGGGCATATATCTAGGCAAAACTTTCCTTAAAAAAGACACATGCACCTGCATGTTCATTGCAGCACTATTCACAGTAGCCAAGACATGGAAACAACCCAGATGTCCATCAACACATGAATGAATTGGGAAGACATGGTATATATACACAATGGAATGCTACTCAGCCATAAAAAAGAACAAAATAATGCCATTTGTAGCAACATGGTTGGAACTAGAGAATCATACTGAGTGAAGTAAGTCAGAGAAAGACAAATACTATATGATATCACATATCTGGAATCTAATATGCGGCACAAATGAACCTTTCCACAGAAAAGAAAATCATGTACTCGGAGAATAGACTTGTGGTTGCCGAGGGGGAGAGGGAGGGACTGGGATGGATTGGGAGCTTGGGGTTAATAGATGCAGACTGTTGCCTGTGGAATGGATTAGCAATGAGATCCTGCTGCGTAGCACTGGGAACTATGTCTAGTCACTTATGACGGAGCATGATAATGTGAGAAAAAAGAATCTATACATGTATGGGTAACATACATGGGTCACCATGCTGTACAGTAGGGAAAAAAATGTATTGGGGAAATAACAATTTAAAAAAAAAAAAGGATCTGGCCTTGCCATGAGCTGTGGTGTAGGTCACAGACGCAGCTCAGATCCCACATTGCTGTGGTTGTGGCACAGGCTAGTGGCTACAGCTCTGATTCAACCCCTAGCCTGGGAACTTCCGTATGCCACGGATGTGGCCCTAAAAAGACAAAAATAGTAATAATCATTTTTTGGAGACATTCTCTAGTCATTTATATTATTTCACTAATATTGACACCTAAACTGAATTATACATGTACACTAGATGCACAAGTAGAGACAGTTTGAACCATTTACCAGCCATCATTCTAATCTTAACCACCCTATCATCATTGTGAATCCTTTACATGATACGTGAAATCACTAACTCTTCCCTAACTGGAAAGACTAGAGGTCATCAGTGATACTGAAGCTACAAAATACATAGATTATGAAGATTTAAATTTTGACTCCTCTATAATCCCACATCAGATCTAAAGCCAGGAGAATTATGACTGATGGAAGTCAAGAACCAAGTAGTATAGAGATAGTCATCGAATATTTTTCATCTGAAAATGTTTTTACACTCATGAGCTGTTCTTTAGGCCTAAAGAACAGCTGCTATCCCAGGATGCCTAAAATCAAGAACCCTGATAGCAACAGGACAGAGGAAGATGACTGAGACGCAGGGTGAATCCACAGCCCCTGGTTGATGCTCTCTCTGAGCTCCAGGACAGGACCGAGCCTCCGGGGTCCCAGGCCACCCACACACTCCCTTGTGAGCAGGATCTTGGGAACATTCCATGTCAGTAGTGAAGTGGCCTGAGCACTTGTCACAGCCCCAACACTTGTCCTGTGGGGGCTCCATGCAATTACAACCCACACTTTCTGGGGTTCTTCCTGCAGGGTCCTTCCTACCACAGGAACAGAGACCACCCAGCAAGCAGCTCCCTGCCCAACCAGCAGGAAGAGGGGAGAGGAGCGGGGGCACGGAGGACTCTCACTCAGACACCAGGATCCCAGGGCCACCAGCAGGGACAGCAGTGACGGAGATGAGGCACAGCCCCAGAGATGGGACTAGAGGGTCCACAGATGGCTGGTCAGGTCCTGGCTCATCTTCACCCCAGACACACTGTCCCCCATACATCCTGTCCCTAAGTGTAAGTTCTTCCAGTGCAGTCAGGCAGAGCTTCAGACTGAGGGGCAGCTCTTCCAAACTGACCCGTTGGCAAACACCTCAGGATTCACTCAAATGGGGGCCCTGGAGCTAACAACTCATGGACCAAAGTGGACGTCGGTGCCAGGGATGTGGGGGGCAGGGGGGAGTGAAACTTTCATGGTTGGGAATTTGGGGTTTACAAGGTGAAAATTTCTAGGGGTCATGTGATGGCTCCATTGCCAGAGTCCAGCTCCTGCAGCCAGGGATGTGCACCCTGTTGGAGATGGACGGTGTCGGTGAATGCACACAAAGACAGCCTCTTTGTTCCTTCTTTCAGGGCGCTGGACTGCTCAAATTTTATTGGCATAGATGATTGTTTATATAGACAGTTTTCAATTACACCACAATGTTAAAAGTACACCTGAAGGTCAAGTTCTAAAAGTTAACTCCCAGATTATGCTTCCTAAAAGGCTACAGTCATAAGGATTTGGCATTCACAAGTCTCGTTTTTAGATTAGTGCTATCTCCAAGGCGTCATGGCAAGAGGACAGTATGAGAAAATCAACTTCAGTTAGCTATCACTTAAAAGTTTCTAAAATCAAGGACAACTCTCATAGCTAGGTTTCTTTTGATCATGAATAATATATGTCTAACTTTTATAAACCTCATTAAAATCCTAACTCTAAAGTTTACGGTATAACTAGTTAGTAGATAAACACTATATTTTTAATTAAGTTGGATTTGAATGGGGAAAGTCCATCAGGATGAAATTTTTATATTGTTGTCATTTTGTTAAATCACAAATCACCATAGGAAAATAAGAATAATAAGGAAATAACAGGAAAGACTGAGGAAAAACTGAATAACAAGTAAAACAACAGGAAAGACTAGGTCACCCGAGAAACAATCCATGTTCTCCGGCGCAAACATGGAAATTGTTTTCCCGGGAAGGCCCCAATTCTTCCCCATCAACATCAATAAGAGAGCCATGGAATGAGGCCTGACCTCGGATTGCACCGCACAGGCAGGCCTCAGCCTGCCCTCAGTTTTGCACGGTACAGGCAAGAATCAGCCTGCCCTCAGTTTTGCACGGTACAGGCAGGCTTCTATCCTGACCAGAAGCCCGCCTTTGGCATGCACCATTCAGGTGAGCTCCCTTCCTTGGTTAGGAACCTGCCTTTGGGGTTATTTTTTTTTTAGCCATCAGGCAAGGTCCCTTCCTTGAGTCCCTGCATCTCCTCAGCTCCCCGCACTCCATGACAAGGTAAAGAGACCTGATGCCTCAGACGTGCACTTAAAAGGACAACAATGGTAAAGGGCATGTGATGTGTTTTATTTCACTTAAAATAAATTTTTTTCTCTTTTTGCCATTTCTTGGGCCACTCCCGTGGCATATGGATGTTCCCAGGCTAGGGGGAGAATCGGAGCTGTAGCCGCCAGCCTACGCCAGAGCCACAGCAACGCGGGATCCGAGCCGCGTCTGCAACCTACACCACAGCTCACAGCAACGCCGGATCGTTAACCCACTGAGCAAGGGCAGGGATCGAACCCGCAACCTCATGGTTCCTAGTCGGATTCGTTAACCACTGAGCCACGACGGGAATGCCTAAAATAATTTTTTATTTTATTTTTTGTCTTTTTGCCATTTCTTGGGCCGCTCCCACGGCATATGGAGGTTCCCAGGCTAGGCGTCCAATCGGAGCTGTAGCCACCGGCCTACGCCAGAGCCACAGCAACGCGGGATCCGAGCCGCGTCTGCAACCTACACCACAGCTCACAACAACGCCGGGTCCTTAACCCACTGAGCAAGGACAGGGATCGAACCCGCAACCTCATGGTTCCTAGTCGGATTCGTTAACCACTGCACCATGACGGGAACTCCTAAAATAATTTTTTAAATGATGTTACTTGAGACGCCACTTTGACTCCCCTTTATCACAAATGTGAGGCCCAAGCACCATCCCCCACCTTGGGGGCTATCACGGTACCTTCCCACGGCAGGTAGAGGACCAGTCTTAGGGGGGGCTAGTCTGTGCTCCCTGAGCTCCATCCAGGGGAACCCAGAGGGCAGTGACCTCTGTGGAATAGATATGATATATATCATGCTGTGATATTAATATGATCCCACCAAGGGTTACTTATTGATCACAGCAGAACATGGAGCAGAAACCTGTTCAAAGATTCCTTTCATGTGAACACAAGATTAAATGAGAAGAAAGGGGACCACAGGTGAATCAGGGCAACACCCTCAGTTCAGCTGTTGGAAATCTCAGAGGGGACAAGACACACTGCAGGCAGACCTGGGGTCACCCCCTACCTGTGGGCCTGACCCCCACAATCCCCAGACCCTGCCCCTGGGGTCCCACACCCACCTGGGTCAGGACACCATGGCTGTGCTGGGTTGGCCCCCAACGTGTGAGCATCCCTGGGGCTGCAGAAAGAAGTGTAGGGTCCACCTCCTCTCCAGAGATGAGTCCCAGATAAGTCAGTCCCCTCCTGTTGGTCATTTTCATTGTTCTAAAGCTTTCATGCTAACCTTGAACACACTACCTTGGTCCTGGCAGGCTCCTTTCCTTTCTTACTGAGGCACTGAGGAAACTCACAAGATGGCAGGGCTGAAAGGGGCAGCTCCCGACTCTGCTCAGTGGGGAGGGTCCACTGGAAAGGGAGCACAGCAGCAGCCTCACCCGCTGCCCATCGGCCTTAAGCCCACATCCACGTGCCCAGCAATCAATTCACCAGGTAAACCTGCTTACCTGCTCACTGTGTGCATGCTGGTGAATTGGAACAGTTACCAAGCAGCCCACCTGAGGAGTCTTACCAGCCCCTCACAGGGGTAAGGACTAAGGCCCCTTCCCCAGCACCGACCCCTGGGAGGGCCATGTAGCCACACTCAAGAGCAGAGGCTATTACCCAGACCCCAGCCATCTGAGCACTGACATTCGGATGCGGACACAGAGCTTCCCAGGACTGCGGCCCGGCTCTACCCAGGTCTCCACACCCCCCGAAGCTCCCACCACTGAAGCCAGGCTCAGTCTCTACCCAGGTCTCCGTGTGCTAGTGTGCACAGAACACAGGTCTAAATGTTCCCACTGTAGACAGCACATGGTCAGGTCTAAACATTCTCGGTTGTAGACAGAGCATGGAAAGATCTAAATTTACTGTGTAGATGGAACTTGGCCAGATTTCAGCTAGTTTAGGGCTGCTCTCCTAGGAGGCACAGGTCACACATGTGGGGTCTCTCAGCTCTGGACAGGGGCTCACTGTCAGGCAGGAACTAGGATGTGCATTTCTTTTTTTTGTTTGTTTTTTGTCTTTTTAGGGCAACACCCACGGCATATGGAGGTTCCCAGGCTAGGGGTTGAATCAGAGCTGCAGCTGCCTCCTATACCACAGCCAAAGCAATGCAGGATCTGAGCCACATCTGTGACCTATACCACAGCTCGTGGTAACACCAGATCCTTAACCCACTGAGCAAGGCCAGGGATTGAACCTGCATCCTCATGGATACTAGTCAGATTCATTTCCTCTGAGCCATGGCAGGAACTCCAGGATGTACATTTCTTAGAGAATAAATTAACACCCCACCCACATCAGGAAACTGAACAAAATCTTCAACATGCAAAACAAAAAACATCACCAATTTCTCTGGCCATATTATGGCCAGGATCCAGAGGTAAACCAGGAGCTTCTTGTGGTGCAGCTCGGTCTCCGGTAAGGACTGACTGGAAGTGGCCTGATCCCAGCTTCCCAGGTTCCCAGCACAAGGCAGCTGCACTGGAAGCCCAGGCCAGACAGACCATCCCCAGAATGGATTCAGGGTGGAGCACGCTCAGATCCTGCTTCACAGCAGTGGGTGTGGGAAGGCTGACAGCACCTGGGGCTCTGAGTCGGGCAACTTCGTGCCCTGGGGCTGATGCCCAGAGTGTGCACTGTGCTGTCTTTTAGAGGAGGATGAGGGAAGAGGCTGGGACACAGAAGCCGCCCAAGCAGAGAACCCTCAGGCCAAGCTCCACATGCTCCTCTGCACAACAACCCGCCAGCCCACCCCAGCCCGCCTCCCACCACCCCCACATGCAGTCTCACATGAGGGAGACCCAGTGGGGTTGTCAACCCCACACCCCACTCCTGATACTGAATTTAGGGAGAATGAACTCCCTTGACTGGGCAACAGAACCCTGGGAGGAAAGAGGTGGTGGCCCCTTCCAAGTCAGGGCCTCTGAATTGGACTCTGAATTGGGTTTAAAGCAGGTGAAGGATGTTACTGAGACAGTTACGGCAACCAAAAAAACAGACTCTTGGAACTCCCGTTGTGGCTCAGTGGAAACAAATAGCATCCATGAGGATGCAGTTTCGATCCCTAGCCTCATTCAGTGGGTTAAGGATCTGGCATTGCCATAAGCTGTGGCATAGGCCAGTGGCTACAGTTCAGATTTGACCCCTAGCCTGGGAACCTCCATATGCCATGGGTGTGGCCCTAAAAAGATTTTTAAAAAGACAGACTGACAGACTCTGTTAGGACATTTGCTCCATCCATTTAAATACCCAGGATCCATGAGCTTTACATGGCTCTGCAGGATTGTTTGAGCAGGTGCATGCTGACATATCTGGGGCCCAACTTAGTCTGCAACTGACTTGCAAGTGGTCCTAGAAAACACATGGGTGTGCACACAGCCACGCACAACACATGCACTAATATGCACATGCACAGTACAAATATATGCACACACTAGTATATGAACACACATGCACACGGATGTGTAGCCCCCATTTGCCCATGTACACACTGATGTGCATGTGCAAATGCACACATGCACTACACACGCTCATGCACAGCAAATGTATGCACACGCAGAGCACACGCAGGGAATAAAGTGAGTACTGTTAATTTCTGAACCCAAGTGAAACTCCTATGTATTCTTCCCTTTTTCCTAACTTTGAAGTTTTTCAAAATAAAAGGTTCAAGAAAAAAGTTGATGGCCAATGACTTCTGAGTCATAGGACTTTCTGAAGTTATTCCACCAATATTATAAAGTATGAGAAATTAATGTAGGTATTCCATGTGTCCGTTGATGGATGAATGGGGAAGACGAACATGGTCCATCCATACAATGGAGTGTTATTCAGTCTAAAAAAGGAAGGAAATTTGGACTGGGCGTTATGCTCGGTGACATAAGCCAGACACAAAACAACAAATAATGTTTGATCCACTCATACAAGGTCCCTAGAGCTGTCAGATCAATAGAGACAGAAAGTGAGTGCCAGGGGCTGAGCTGAGAGGTGTTGGGGGAGGTGGAGGAAGTTACTGTTCAACTGTTTAGTGTTTAATGGGGACAGTTTCAGTTTTGCAAGATGAAAAAGTTCTGGAGATGGATGGTGATCATGGTGGCACAACAGTGTGAATTACTTCATGACCATGAAATGAGCACATAAAAATGGTGAGGACAAAGTTTATGTTATGTGCATTTAACCACAATTTTTTTTTTTTTTGTCTTTTTTTGCTATTTCTTTGGGCCGCTCCCGCGGCACATGGAGGTTCCCAGGCTAGGGGTCGAATCGGAGCTGTAGCTTCTAGCCAAAACCACAGCCACAGCAATGCGGGATCCAAGCCACATCTGCAACCTAACCACACAGCTCACAGCAGCACCAGATCCTTAACCCACTGAGTGAGGCCAGGGATCGAATCCGTGTCCTCATGGATACTAGTCAGATTTGTTTTCCGCTGAGCCACGATAGCAACTCCACCACAATTTTTTAAATTTAAAAAAAAAAAAAAACCACGGGAAATAGTTCATGAATACAACAAGATGTACAACTTTACTAAGAATTAAAACCATAGAAAAAACTATGTGTACACCTACCAGATGGGCAGATATTAAAGACACAGTATCAAATAGCAGCAGCACTGGAAAGCTTGGTACCCAGCTGGGGACAACTTCTGAAACAATCTGGCTTCAGTGAAGTCCCTGAACACAGACCCACAGTGCTGCTCCCAGTTAAACACAAACCTGTGAGCACTGCACCAGGACACACAGACACGGACTCTGCAGCCGCAGGAGCCAAACCTGAAACCAACCTAAAGCAGATGCAGCAATGAGCTATGCATGCTCATATGAAGGAATATTCCACAGCCATTGAGTATGTTTTTATTTAAAGTAAGACACAGAAGCAACCTAAATGTCCATCAACAGAGGAGTGGATAAAGGAGATGTGGTACATAAACACAATGGAATATTACTCAGCCATAAAAAGGAATGAAATAATGGCATTTGTAGCAACATGGATGGTCCTGGAAATTATCATGCTAAGTGAAGTTAGTCAGGCAGTGAGACACCAACATCACATGCTATCACTTATATGTGGAATCTAAAAATAGGATACAACGAACTTTTTTGCAGAACAGATACTGACTCACAGACTTTGAAAAACTCATGGTCACCAAAGGAGACAGGTTGTGTGGTGGGGGGAGGAATGGGCTAGGGGTTCGGGGTGGAAATGCTATGAAATTGGGTTGTGATGATCATTGTACAACTATAAATATAATAAAATTTATTGAGTTTAAAAAATAAAGTTAGTAAAACTATAAAAATTATCTTTTAAAAACTATACCCACAGGATGTATCTCACAGACACAATGCTAAGGCACCAAGAGCAACAAAGCAGCATGCACGAGACAGAGTTCAGAACTAGGCAAACCTGGGCTGTGTTATTTACAGATGCGTTGCCTGGGGGTAAAATGAGGACAAGATCACAGTCATGAAATTGAAAGAACAGCTACCTCATGATGGGAAGGAGGCTGTGACCAGGGAAAGGCACTCCTGAGTGCCCACTCGTCATGTCCTGTTTCATGATCTTTATGATTCTTTTTTTTTTTTTTTTTTTTTTTTTGGTCTTTTGTCTTTTTTTTTAGAGCCGCACCTGCGGCATATGGAGGTTCCCAGGCTAGGGGGCTAATCGGAGGTGTAGCTGCCAGCCTATGCCACAGCCACAGCAGCATAGGGCCCGAGCCGCATCTGCCACCTACACCACAGCTCACGGCAATGCCAGATCCTTAACCCACTGAGCAAGGCAAGGGATCGAACCCGCAACCTCATGGCTCCTAGTCGGACTCGTTTCCACTGTCCCACAACGGGATCTCCAGATCTTTATGATTTTTCTTGACATGTACTAAACGTAGTTCTTTTCTGTTTGTGGGTTTGGGAGGTTCTTTCTTTCTTTCTTTCTTTTGGCTATGCCTGCGGCATATGGAAGTTCCAGGGCCATCTCTGTCTCCATCTTCACATGGCTTCTCCTCTGTGTCTGTGTCTCCCCTCATCTTATATGGACACAGTCACACGGGATTAAAGCCACCCTAATGCCCTTGTCTTAACTACTTACAGGACGAGGCCCGACTCCAAGTGACATTATGTCCTGAGGCCCTGGGGTCAGGATGTGAATGTTTCTTTCCATGGGGGGTGGGAGGAGGACCACAATCCCCCTTTACTCTGAGGTAACAGATCCCATAGGACAAGTGTCCTTATAAGAAGAGGGGATCAGGCCATGGAGACACCAGGCACATGCCCAGGACCACACAAAGTGACCAAGACTCTCCTCAGCCATATCTCACCCAGTCCCAGTCCTTGGCCTTGACCTTGGCCACATCCTTGCTGGGCCTGCACAGCCCAGTCTCAGCAAAAATCCTGCTGAATGCAGAAGTGAGGGCACCAGAACACGCCACCCCAGAATGTGCCTCTTTGGCATGTGGATTACTTTGGGTTAAAGGCCACCAAGAAATAGCAGATGTAGGGAAAGCTCTAGAACAGGGCACAGGCATTCCTTCTGCAAAGGAATTTCACATTTACAGAGGGGGTGCCCATCGAACAAACCCCACTAAACACCCTTGTTCACCATGGTTTTCTGGCTGCCTTTCTGTAACTTTCTCCCCCTCAAAACAAGCCCAGACCCCTTTCCTTTGTGCAGCCCATGAGGGGTGACAAGGCCCAGCTCTATTCACTCTTGGGGTGATCATCACTGGATGCCCCCATGCACATGTGCAACGTCATGAAAGCTTCTGTGGACTAACACTATTCTAATGAACTTGTGTGTGTCTTTCTCTTGTTGATCTGTCCTTGGCCAGTCTCATGTGTGGGGCCCCAGCTGAAGAACCAAGATGAGCAGAGAAAGATCCTTCCTCCTCTGCAGAGAGACCCTCCCTCGATATGTGGTCACCCCAGACACCTGCTCACCCCAAGTACCTGGTCACCTGGGCTATCTGATTGGTTCCTCGTCCTCCACCTCCCCCAGGCGATGACTTATCGCAACGATCCTGGCAGGTCAGTTTAGCCTGAATCCCCACTGACCCCAGATGTCTACCTTAGCCAGCGTTCACCACTGCTCCCTCCTTCTGCTCGCTGGCTGTAAACCCCTTGCCCACTCTGCATTCTAGATGGAGCCTGGCTCTCTACAGAGGTTTTTTTCCTCCATTGCAATAGCTGCTGAATAAAATCTGTGTGGGCTGCTTTAAAGACCATCTGGCTCTGGTTCTGTTTGAAAGAGGATGCAGCAGGAAGATGACTGTCTCCATGCCAAAGAGGGAGGCCACAGAGAAACCAACCCTGCCAACACGTTGAACTCGGAGCTCCAGCCTTTGGAACCTGTGAGTCAATACATGTCTATTGTTTAACCACCTCATCCGTGGTGTTTGTTACAGCGGCCCCAGGAAACACAGACACCATCGTCTGTGGAGAGGTGGTGGAGAGCTGGGTTTGTACTTGAGCTCCACCACCAGTGAGCCATCTGCCTGTGCCTTGGTTTCTCACCTGTAAAATGGGATTGGTAATAGGGCCCATCTCACAGATCATAGGGAGGCTCCCGCAAGTTAAAGCATGTGAGGCACTCAGGGCCCATGTTAACCACGCAGCGTGTTGGCCATCCGCCCCACATTCTGGACCCTCTCCTCTGGTGGGGAGGTATTCCTTCTAGGCTGGAGGGGGTCCATCCACCGGTACCATCTCCAGCTGTTAGAACCTCTTCGTGTAGAGGCAGAGAGGGTTCAGAATTTGCCACCCCAAATATGCCGCATTGGCCCAAGCGTTACTTTGAGTTGAAGGCTTGAGAAGCAGCAAAAGGAAAAACTGCCCCCCTCCACCTGCCTGATCCTTTGTGAGGTTGGTCCCCTCCCTCTCCTGTACCAGGAAGGGGAGAAAGGATCTTATCATCTGAGAAGGTACCAACTTCAGTCTGTGTAACAAACCTCACTGAATCAGCTCTGTCTTCCATTATGTCCCCCTGTTTATTTACCTTCCCACAACTTACTGCCCCAAGAAACTGAAAGCTGCTTTCCTTTGTCTTGTCTCTTCTCCAGAAATTGATCACCCTTTGTCAACACGGCACGTAAACCCTATCTAACTATCTCTTTGCATCTCCACTTCTTTTCTGTGAAGGCCTCTGTACACAGACATAATAAACCTTTTGCTCCTGTTAATCTGTTGTCAGTTTAATTTGCAGATCCTGGGTACAGAACATAAGAGAGTAGAGGAAGATCTTTCATGCCCTGCACAGCATCGAGTACACCAAGAGTCAACCCCCCTTTGTTCTTGTTCTGTCTCAGCAGCAACAGAGACCAACCAACCCTCTCCCCATCTATGAGATATTCGACTAGCACCCTCTGCCTCCATCTTCTCTCATAGCCTGTCCCATGGCTCTCTCAGCTTATGCCCTGTCTCATAAATGTCCCCCTGGGCATAAGCGTGGGACCCCAGGCCACCAGGGAGGTGTGTGACATTCAGGCAGCAAGTGTCCAGGGGGCTGGAGCTGGACGCTGCCACACGGCACACACAGAAGTGATTCCATCCCAGTGCCATCTAGCTAGGATGGCCCGCACAGCCCACATGCAAGTTTCTGAAATGCTGGTGGATTGGGGCCAGGGTTCGGACTCCAAAACCCCACTCTCAGGCCTCTGCAGCATGGGATGGCTGCATCACAGGGGCCCCAAGGGGGAGTGTGGTCAGCCCCATTGCAGGGACAACTCTGATGTCCTTATTAGGAGAACAGGGGCGGGCCTGTGCCCCTCTCAACCACCCACCTCACTGGGCCCCCTTCAGTACTACAGCCAATGGAGTACTGCCTGGAAGCTGTGCCCTCCTGGATCCTATCCAAGTTGGGCCAGGTCTCAATGATCCCAGACCGAGGGGGTCAGGTGACTCCTGGTCTCTCATAGGGATTCCCCATTTTTCTTTTAAGGGAGAACCTCTGAGTTTCAAATGAAGAAACCAGAACTTACCAACCCAAAATGTGCCTGTTTGGTGTTAAGGATATTTCTGAGCAGAAGGCCGCTAAGAACCAGCAGACTCAGGAAACTTGAGAACAGGACTCAAGCATCCCTTCCGTAAAGGAAATCTCCATTGATAAAGGAAATGCCTGCTTGTAGGGACCTCTTCTTCCATATGTGGAAGAGGAGGCTGCTTGATAATGCTCATCAATTAAAAAAAAAATCACCAACTTGAATCCACATCACAAACTTCCCTAAACACCCTCATTCACTGGGCTTTCCTGACCTACTCGCCCCAGACACCTTTCCTTTGTCCAGCCCATGATGGTATTACGTCCCCAGTTCTCACTGCCCCCCTTGGGTAACATTTCTTTCTAAACTCCCACATGTCATTCAAACATTTATGAAACAGGGCATAAGCTGTTAGTCTGTCTTTTCTCAGTTTAACTTCTGGGTTCCAAGCACAGAGCCTGGAAGTGGAGAGGGCACTGGGCTGGCTGCCATCCACCGTGAAAGCCATGCTGGAGTCTTCAGGAATGGCAGGAGCCACTGTTAAACACAGCTCGTGTCAGAAGTGTACTTACAACCTTGGCACTGAATAAACCATAAAGGCAGCAAACCCTTGAAACTCACCACTGTGACCAGACCTCACCACTTATCATCGTACTTTATCTACTACCATCTCTGTGCTGGCTCCCCCACCTCCCCCTACAGCGTGTGTGGTGGAAACGCTCTCTGGGTTTCTTCCCAACCCCATGTTCAGGAATGCCACATTGAAAGCTTTAAACTGGCTACCGTGGGAATACCTACACCACAGAAACAACAAATGCCACAACCCAGCCTTGGTTGATTGTTTTGCTGATGGTCTAAACTTAGAAAGTGATGGGGAGGGGAGTTCCCATCGTGGCACAGTGGTTAACGAATCCCGACTAGGAACCATGAGGTTTCGGGTTCAATCCCTGGCCTGGCTCAGTGGGTTAAGGATCTAGCATTGCCGTGACCTGTGGTGTAGGTTGCAGATGCGGCTTGGATCCTGTGTTGCTGTGGCTCTGGCATAGGCTGGCGGCTACAGCTCCGATTAGACCCCTAGCCTGGGAACCTCCATATGCCACAGGAGCGGCCCAAGAAATAGCAAAAAGACAAAAAAAAAAAAAAAAGTTATGAGGAAAGTGTGACTTGTGCAGACCAGGTGCACAGGTGCGTGTTCACAGTGCTGCATGGTGAAAATGAGAGAACACTCTTGGCATCTGAAACCCAGGATGGGATCCTCTGCTGACATCACCGAGGAAGGAGTGAGGACTACACATGTGGAGTTTGCAGTCTTATTCCTTAATGTTAAGAAAATACCAGAGTTACCATCGTGGCTCAGTGGTTAACGAACCTGACTAGTATCCATGAGGATACAGGTTCGATCCATGGGTTAAGGATCCGGTATTGCCATGACCTGTAGTGAGGGTCGTAGGCATGGCTCAGCTCCCGAATTGTTGTGGCTGTGGTGTAGGCCAGCAGCTGTAGCTCCGATTCGACCTCTGGCCTGGGAACCTCCATATGCTGCAGGTATGGCCCTAAAAAGACAAAAGACAAAAAAGAAAAAAAGAAAATACCAAGCAATCTCAGAACCACACTTGTATGTTGACTAGGGGGCCATGTAGGATAGGGGAACAGGAGCCAGGCAAGCATCCACAAAAGCATCTTGTGAGGCTCTGGGCTCTGTGGAATTGACATCAGAATCCTGTCCATTAGTATTTTTTGTTAATTGTGTGGTACACACCCTGTATATCAGTTTAGCTAATAAACCCTTGCACCCATAAACGCGCCTTCAGGGAGGAGCGCACTGACAATAGAGGATTGTATGTTATCAGTTATCATATGGTAGATTATCATATGTGTACCACTGTCCTTCATATCAACTTGTAGCATAAACTGTGCATGCTGGCTTTTTCCCTGGAGAGCAGGGTCCTGACCATTGGCCAGCGCACCCCTGTCCACGACCCTGTCACCAGCCCCCCCGACAGGACTCGGACTCAAACATCGGCAGGACTAACAGGCAACACCAAGGTGTCCAGGGGTATGTGAACTTGAAAGAGGAAAGATCAGCCCTTCCTCGTACCTACCTCATACCTCCCCTAGGCCTGCCCACCTGCCTGGCATCCTCGGTGCACACACCCCATCAGTCTGCCCTGTGACTAATACTAGTAGTAGCTATTCCAGGAGTGGGAGTGATGGTGGTAATTGTTCCATTACTAGCGCATTGCTTTGCAATTTTAATCCTCAGCGGAGTGAAATAATTCCTGGGACCTCATCTACCTTGAGACAGAACAGAAAACATCCATCCACAGTGCAGACGAATTTGCAAAGGGGGTGGGAGAACTTGGTTTCTACACAGCCCGCCTGGGACTTACACTGGGCAGTGTAAGAGCAAATCTGAATTCAAACCTCTGGGCTTAATTCTCTGAGAATAAAGAAAGACTTCCCCTTTCCCTTTCTTAGGACATTTACTTTAGAAAACGTGGGAGGAGTTCCCGTTGCGGCTCATTGGTAATGAACCTGACTAGTATCCATGAGGTTGCAGGTTTGACCCCTAGCCTCACTCAGTGAGTTAAGGATTTGGCATTGCCATGAGCTGTGGCGTAGGCCAGCAGCTGTAGCTCCAGTTGGACCCCCTAGCTGGGAACCTCCATGTGCCATAGGTGCAGCCCTAAAAAAACAAACAACAAAAAAATAGAAATTTTGGGATTACCTTCTTTGTCTCTTTTAATGTGTGTGAACATCTTTTTAAAGGCAGGCATGCTTCTGACCCTGTCACATCTCAGAATGTTTTCTTCAAAACTGGGTGTGTCTCTGAAATGTGACAGAGAAATAACCCCCTGCTCCCAAATCCTGAGGGGAGAACCTGGCCCCAGGGGGGCCTGGCTCCAAACACAAACTTGCTTCCAACATGAAGAAATTTGGGGAGTTGAGGGGAGAGGATTAAGATGGCGGAATAGAAGGACTGGAGCTCAACTTCTCTCCTAAAAACAACAAAATTCACAACTAAAGGCTGAGCAATCTCCACCCAAATGGACCGGAAACCTTATAAAAGATACCCTACTCCAGAAGACAAAGTGGTGGACACACCAAGAGGTAGGATGGGCGATTTCACGATATAAACAACCCCATACCTTCTGGGTGGGAAGCTCCACAGACTGAAAACTAACTGGTTCACAGAGACTCACCTATAGGAGTGAGAGTTCTGAGCCCCACATCAAACCCTCACGTGTGGGGATCTGGCACTGGGAGAAAGAGCCCCTGGAGCATCTGGCATTGAAGGCCAGTGGGGCTTGTGCTCAGGAGCTCCACAGGACTGGGGGAAACGGAGACCCCATTCTTAAAAGGCGCACATGGACTTTCATGTGCACTGGGTCCCAGGGCAAAGCAAAGTCTCCATGGGAATCGGGGTCAAACCTGACTACAGTTCTTGGAGGACATCCTGGAAAAACAGGGGTGAATGTGGTTTGTCAGGAGGGAAGGACGTTGAAGGCAAAGCTCTCGGGAATATTCAGCAGCTGCCTTGCTCTGGAGGTGGCCATTTTGGGAAAATCTGGCCCCACCTTCAGTCAGGACTGAGAAGCCCCAGGGCAAACAACAGTCCAGGTGGGATCACAGCCCTGCCCCTCAGTAAACAGGCTGCCTAAAGACCCCTCAGGCACACAGCAGCCCCTAATCCCATCCAGAGACTAAGCCCCACCCACCAGAGGGATAGAATCAGCTCCACCTACCAGTGGGTAGGCATCAGTCCCTCTCATCAGGAAGCCTACAGCAAACCCCCATGCCAACTTCAGCCACAAGGGGGGCAGACACCATAAGTAAGAAAAGGCTACAACTCTTATCTGTAAAAAGGTCACCACACCAAAAACCTATAAAAATGAAAAGACAGAGACCTATAACTCAGATGAGGGAGAAAGGAAAAACCCCAGAAAATCAGCTAAGCAATGAGGAGATTCTCAGCCTCCAGGAAAAAGACTTTAGACTGTTGATGCTGAAGATGATGCAAGACATTGGAAAGAAACTGGAGGCAAAGATGGATAACTTACAGGAAACACTGAGCAAAGAGATACAAGATACAAAACAAACAAGAAGAGATGCAAAATACAATAACAAATCAAAAATTCACTAGAAACAGCTAACAGCAGAATACAGGAGGCAGAAGAATGAATAAGTGAGGTGGAGGACAGATTAGTGGAATTACGGATGCAGAACAGAAAAGAGAAAAAAGATTGAAAACAAATGAAGAGAGTCTCAGAGAACTCTGGGACAATGTGAAACCCACCAACATCTGTATTATAGGGGTGCCAGAAGGAGAAGAGAGAGAGAAGGGGACAGAAAAAGTATTCCAAGAGATAATAGCCAAAAAATTCCCTAACATGGGGAAGGAACCACTCACTCAAATCCAGGAAGCACAACAAGTACCATATAAAATAAATCCAAGGAAGAATACACCGAGACACATATTAATCAAACTAACCAACATTAAAGACAAAGAGAAAATCTTGAAAGCAGCTAGGGAAAAGAAACAAACAACATACAAGGGAACCCCAATAAGGTTATCGGCAGATTTTTCAGCAGAAACTCTGCAGGCCAGAAGGGAGTGGCATGATGTACTTCATGTGATGAAAGGAAAAAACCTCCAAGATTACTTTACCCAGCAAGGCTCTCATTCAGATTTGAAGGAGAAAGCAAAACCTTCACAGATAAGCAAAAGTTGAGAGAATTCAGCAACACTAAACCAGCCTTACGACAAATACTAAAGGAACTTCTCTAGGCAGAAAAGAAAAGACAGCAATAGGAAACAAAAATTCCTCAAATGACAAGGCTCACCGGTAAAGGTATATATATATATATATATATATATATATATATATATATATATATATATATATATATATATACAGTAAAGATACGAAATCATCCATGCACAATTATACCACCAAAATCAGGAATCATGAGAAGAGGTGGGTACAAATGCAGGACACTGGAGATGAACTTGCAATTAAGAGAACAACAACTTAAAACAACCTCATATTCATATAGACTCTTATATCAAAACTTCAGAAAAACTGCAAACCAAAAATCTACAATTGATACACAAACAAGGAATCTCTGAAGAAGAAATATATTTCTAATAAGTAAGTGCATAATCCACCATGAATGGGGTCATTTGACATCATTCTTGGAATGCTGAAGTCTCCTTAGAACTGATTCTGATTTCCTCTCCATCAAAGAATTTATGATAATTATAACTAAATAACGCAACTGTACAATTAAATAATGCAGTTCTACAATTGTGGTTTTTTTGGTTTTTTTTTTTTTTTTTTTGTCTTTTTGCCCTTTCTTGGGCCGCTCCGGCGGCACATGGGAGGTTCCCAGGCTAGGGGTCTAATTGGAGCTGTAACCACCAGTCTATGCCAGGGTCACAGCAACGCAGGATCCGAGCCACGTCTGCGACCTACACCACAGCTCACGGCAACGCCGGATCATTAACCCACTGAGCAAGGGCAGGGATCAAACCCGCAACCTCATGGTTCCTAGTCGGATTCGTTAACCACTGCGCCACGACGGGAAGTCCCTACAATTGTATTATTAATAACCATTTCTCTCCATGGTACAATGTAAGGTCTGTAATGTCTTGTTTATCACATCACCTAGAATGGTCTAATGCCTATACTGAAGAATCAATAAGATGTAACAAATTGTGAGGACAAAAGAAAAAAGAAATCTGGGATCATTTATCTGAGCACATGGTTGGAACAGGTGATGTCCATGCTGCAAAAAGCTGCAAAAAGGGTGAGACTCTTCGGTCTCTGCCACCTCTCCTCAGGTCCTCCCCAATGCCACCTGCGATGCATGTCCCACTGTGGTTTCATGCTGGTTCCAGAAAGAAAACTGTATGTTTTCTCTCATGTTTGTGGAATGTCCCCTCCTTCCTAACACAGGTCAGGGTCTGAGTGTCCTCTCCTCCTGTCACAGCCCAAATCTGAGTGTCCCCTGCCTCCTGTCATAGCCCATTGCTTTCTGACAATATTGAAGGTGACCTGAAGGTCCAAAAATCCCTCACCCTCTTTGTCCGGAAAACAGCTTCCTGCAAAGACCCTTCCCTACAGAAACTCAGCTGGGACTCAGGATCCCCCTTTCCTGACCAGGCCACACAACTGACCCCCACCCCGCCCCTCGGGCTCAGAAACCAGGATCATTCAGAACAAGGGCTGGTTACCTACGTGATCCCCTCCTCCCCAGCCCAACCTGCAGCCAAGACCCTCCACCTGGGCAGAAGCCCCTCTCAGGGCACTCCTGAGTCAGGGCCTGTAATCCATGTGCCATGAGGCCACATTTCCTGCCAACCCCACACTCTGGCCTTTATACGTGTGTTTACTCTTCTCCATGGAGAAACCTCCTTCGCCCCAGCTATCCAGATGCTTGCAGACCTTGTCAGGAGCTATCCCTATTGTCACGGTCCCCCTTCTAAAGTAATAGTTCACCCCTATTTTTATATCCCCCCTCCACAGCAACACCCCCCCTTTACAGTAATAGTCCTTCTCTGTTTTATATAATACCTCTGTAGTAACAGCCTCCCATATAGAGCAATTATCCTCTTTGTCATAGTCCCCCCCATAGTAACAATCCACCCTCTAGAATAATAGTCCTCCTCTACTGTAATTGTCTCCCTCCATTGTCATAGTCCCTCCTCTACTGTGATAGTCCTCCTTTATTGACATAGTCCCCCACACACACCAGTAGCTCCACTATAGTGTCATAGTCCCCCTCTATAGTAACAGTGCAGCTCTACAGTTATAGTCCCCACTCTATGGTAATAGTCCCCCCTACAGTTATAATGCTCCTCTATTATCATAGTCCCCCCCCCATAGTAATAGTCCCTCTTTGCTGTAATAGACCTCCATCCATTATAATGTACCCCTGAACACTAGTAGTCCCCCTTCTTTCATAATAGTCCCCTCTGTACAGTAATTGTCCCCCCTAGGGTAATACACCTCTTTCTATGTAATAGTCTCACCTATACTCGAATAGTCTCCTCTTAATAATAATAGTCCTCCTCTACTGCAATAGCCACCGCCCCATAGTAAGAGTCCACTCTCTACCAAAATAGTGCTGCCAGTAATGTAATAGTTCCCCTCCTCAGAGTGGTCCCCCTCTATTGTCATAGTCCCTCTTCTATTTTAACAGCTCCCTGTATTATCACAGTCCCCGCATCATAACATGTCTCCCTCTATAGTAATAGTCCCCCCTCTACAGTAGTAGTCCTCCTTTACTCTAAGAATCCCCTCTCCACAGTAATACCCCCCCACATTGTCATAACCCCCATTTATGGTCATATTCCCCCTCTATCATATGAGTCACCTCTCTACAGTAATAAGCCCCTTGTACAGATATAGCCCTTTCTCTACAATACCAGCCCCCCTCTACTGTAACAGTTCCTCCCCCTATAACTATACTCCCATCCCCTTATAATAGTTCCCCTTCTTCTTCTTCACAAGAATTCTTTTGAAATACTAACTCAGATTTTTTTTTTTTTTTCGGCTGTGCCCAAGGCATGCAGAAGTTCCAGGTAAGGGCTCAAACCCACACCACAGCAGCAACCTGAGCCACAGCAGTGACAACAATGGATCCTTAACTCACTGCACCACCAGAGAACTCCCCAGCACTCTGAATTTCAAGTACAGATTCAGTTGTGCTCAGCACTAGTGCAAACCCAGAACCTTCCAGGCAAGCCCCACTCCCCAAG
Organism: Sus scrofa; assembly: GCF_054392235.1. Taxonomy (NCBI): domain Eukaryota; kingdom Metazoa; phylum Chordata; class Mammalia; order Artiodactyla; family Suidae; genus Sus; species Sus scrofa. Next base: position 110,367,716 of record NC_139396.1, on the reverse strand, counting down.
TGCAGCTCACCCCGAGCCCTTAGAAATCACAGTCCCAGGCGTAAGGTGGGTGCACCTGCACACGGTACTGTCTTCCCCACCCAGCACCTCCCCAGCTGCATCCACCCCACCCTCTGCCTTCTAAGCACACGGACCCAGGTGAGCACTAGGAGAAGATTTCACAAAACAGAGGGTGCAAGATGATTCAGGGTTCCCGTCCCGGTGACCTGCCCTGGCCAAATGAGCCACCAGCCTGTGACTAGGCAGGAAGGCTCCTTCTGTCCCCATGGGCACCTACAGGTGGCGACTGGCACAGAGGAGACACTCAGGAAATAGTTCTCAGGTGAAGGATCGTGCACACAGCTGGCAAACCCACCCAACATTCCCATCCTCCTCCTCACCTGGGCCCTCAACGGCTCACCAGGCCCAAATGCTCAGCAGACTCCCCAAATGCTTGCCGGGCTCCCCACAGTGCTTGCCAGCTCCCCTTGAATGTTCAGCAGGCTTCTCAAACACTACCCAGGCTCCCTAAATGCTCATCAGGCCCCCTGAACACTTACTAGACCCCCGCAAATGCTCACCGGACCCCCAAACGTTCAGCAGCTCCTCAAATGCTCACCCACAGTGACCTGCCCCCATGGCCTTGTCCCTGCAGCATAAGGACAAGACAGATAACCTGAGCCAACAAGTTCTTCCCTGACCCAGACCTGACCTACCCACGGAGTCAGTAGCACAGGAGACAGCGGGATTGTCACAGCACCCCTGCTTCCCACCCCCTGCTGTGAGCTGCAGTCCAGGGGCTCCTGCAGGCTCAGCAGCTCTGACTCAGAGGAGCTCCCCACTCCACGCTGGGAACCTAGGAGTGGACGCTTCCCACACCCACCCCCGCCCTTCAGCCCCTCCTGCTGCCCCTCCGGCCCCTGGGTCCCAGGAAGGACAGAGGAGCCCAGGCCTAAGGGGAGCGGGGTCCAGCCTCCACTCCCCCTCACCTGGACACTCTGAATTCAGGCAAACAGTCCTCACCATGACCTCTGAGTCCAGCGTGTTCTGCCGCAGCCCGGGCCTCCTTGCTCAGTCTCTCCGGAGGGCGGCTCCACACAGCTTCAAACAATCTTGAGCGGTGATTGGATGGGAAACACCTACTCCTGAGAGAGGTGGGAGGAGCTACCTCCCAGAGCTGACCTGTCCCAACCCCAGTCCAGGTAGCAACCCCTTAGCTCCAGATGGGAGCCCACTGTGGGGGCAACACTGCCCAGCTGGGGGTCCTCAGCTCCACATGGCAGACAGTTTGCAGAGACCAGGTTCCCACAGGGGACGTGAGCACTTTCTGAGTGTATAACCATGGCATCCAGCGGTCAGATGACGGGATGTGAGGATGTCCTGGGTGTGACTCCTTGGATAGAGTGTCAGGCCATGGGTCCCCGGGGCCAATGCTGGTGGTGCAGGGCCTCCAGGAAACTCCCCTCAACTGCAATTCCCCCAAGTTTCCTTACTCCTTCCTGCGGTCTGCACTCGCTCCTTTGAGAAACCATCTCCCCACAGATCCCCCCCATTTGCCTCTAGCATTGAAGCCCCCCCTCCATGGGGCAAGATGGTGGACAGATGAGGCTAAGGAATGGCCTGGGGACTCCAGACATCCACAGGCTGCCCTCAGGCTGCAACACACCCAGCCCACGGGTCTTGAGCCCACAGACGAAAGGTCGCCTTCCTCTCCAGGCTGGCTGTGAAGCAGCCACACTGAGCTTCCACCCCAGCCAGACGGCCTTGGTAGAGAACAACCCAGGCCAGAGGGAGGTTGGACCCAGGAAACTGCACAATGACAGGCCCTCTGTAGTGTGTACAGTCAGCTTCCAGAGACCCTCGGAAGGGAAGGCCCCTGCCCCCACCACCTTCACCCATAACGCTATGTCCTGCCCCTGGCCGGCTGCTGTGCTGCTTCAGAACGGGAGCCTTCGTTGCCAGCACCTGTGGCAGGCAGGGTAGTGATGTGTCTGAGCCTGGGACAGAGAGGAAGGGCTGGGGAGGGGAGTGGAGGGAAAGGAAGGAAATGGAAAGCTAGGGAAGCAGGGAGGGTAGAGCAGAGACTTCACAGCAGGTTCAAAGGCCGTGGCCACTGAAAACAATGAAGCTCCTGGAAGGGATCTGGAACTGAACAGACATCAAAGGGAAACGTGGGAACTGCTAAGTCAAATTTGTAGGGTGTTTTTCCCTTTTCTTCTTCTTCTTTTTTTTTTTTTTTTTTTTTCTTTTTATGGTTTCACCTGCGGCATAGGGAAATTCCCAGGCTAGGGGTCCAATCAGAGCTGCCGCTGCCGCCTACAGCACAGCCACAGCAACACCAGATCCGAGCCACATCTGTAACCTACGCCGCTTCTTGCAGCAATGCCAGATCCTTAACCCACTGAGAGAGACCAGGGATGGAATCAGCATCCTCACAGACACTATGTCAGGTTCTTAACCCGCTGAGCCACAACAGGAACTCCAGGTTTTGTTTTTTGTCTTTTTTGCCACGTTGGGCATGCGGAAGTTCCTGATCAAACCCGTGCCACAACAGTGACCTGAGCTGCTGCTAAAGTTTGTAATTTAGTCAGTACTGTACCAAAGTTAATTGCTGGGTTGTTGACAAATACACCATGGTTATATGCTGGATGAGGGGTATGCAATAACTACCTTTGCAACACTTCTGTAAATTTAGTATTACCCCCAAATTGAAACTTTTAATTTTTAGTTATTTATTTTTTTGGCCATGACTGCAGCATGTGGAACTTCCCAGGTCAGGGATCGAACCCATGCTACAGCAGTAACCAGAGCCACAGCAGTGACAACACCAGATCCTTAACCCACTAGGCCACCAGGGAATTCTTAAACTTTTTTTAAAAAATGCTGTGATAGGGAGTTCCTGTCATGGTGCAGCGGTTAATGAATCCGACTAGGAACCATGAGGTTGCGGGTTCAATCCCTGGCCTTGCTCAGTGGGTTAAGGATCTGGCGTTGCTGTGAGCTGTGGTGTAGGTTGCAGACTCAGCTCCGATCAGGCATTGCTGTGGCTGTGGTGTAGGCTGGCGGCTACAGCTCTGATTAGACCCCTAGCCTGGGAATCTCCATATGCCGTGGAAGCAGCCCTAGAAAAGGCAGAAGGACAAAAAAAAAAAAAAAAAAAAAAATGCCATGATAGCAGAAATGGCACCTTAGGAAATCAGAAGCCTCTTGCACTTTCTGTTATGGCTCAAGGCTTATAAGTGGACTGGTGGCCCCAGAGAAGCCTGGCTTTGGAGGCAGAATGCTCTGGGTTGTCATGCAGCAGGGCAGCTCATCACCTTGCACTCTCACCCAGCTACTCGCCCCTCTCGCTGTGCTTCTGATGGGGAGGATGCCCCACAGAGCTCTCACCTCTGCTTGTCTGGAGCCCACTGCCTGGCACACAGTGGGTGCTCCACCAAAGGGGGTCAGCCTTCACTCTTCTATGGCACCTACCAAAATGGAATGTGGGGGAGCCCCACCTGAGCCCAGCAACCACTCAGCATGGATACAGAAATCAAGGACCCCTGCAGGCTTGGCCCACCAGGCTGCTTGTGTCTCGAGGGCACAAGTGGAATGTAGACAAGGCCACAAGACTTTGGTCAGATCAATGATGGAAGCCAGCGTGGAGATGCCAGAGGAGGCTGCAGTCCCAGCAAGAAGCAGAAGGAAAATGCTTTTCTCCTCCCAGCCTTGATTCCAGAGGTCGGGTCAGGGCAGGCTGGCCAGCCGAGCACATGCGTTGTCTACCTGGCACACACTCTCAGGTACAGCAGCTGCTGTAGGGTCCTGGATGGGAGCCACCTGGGTGGCAGCCCCTCTAAGGGTTGAGAAGGTCAAGATGCCCATGGCCACCAACAGGAGACACTCATGTAGACAGTAGTCTTTGGGTAATAAAGCTATGTCAAATGTAGGTTCATCAATTGTCACAAATGTACACTCTGGTGGGGTTCTGGTAACGGGGGAGGCTGTGCTTGTGTGGGGACAGGAGGCAAATGGGAAATCTCTGTACCTTCCTCTCAATTCTGCTGTGACCCTAAAAGTGCTCTTAAAAAATTGTCTAAGAAAATGTAAACAAAAAATACGTGGGAATTCCCACTGTGGCACAGTGGGTTAAGAAGCCAGCTACATTGGCTTGGGTTGCTGCAAAAGCATGGGTTTGGTCCTTGGCCTGGTACAGTGGGTTAAAGGATATGGTGTTGCCACAGCTGTGGTGTAGGTTGCAGCTGCAGCTTGGATGCATTCCCTGGCCCGGGGGACTTCCACATGCCATGGGTGAGGCCATTTTATATATACATACATACACATATCTGTGAGAGTTCCCATTGTGGTGCAGTGGAAACGAATCCAACTAGTATCCATGGGGATGTGGGTTTGATCCCTGGCCTTGCTCAGTGGGTTAAGGATCAGATGTTGCTGGGAGCTGTGGTGTAGGTGGAAGACATGGCTTGGATCTGGTGTTGCTGTGGCTGTGGCGTAGGCTGGCAGCTATAGCTCTGATTCGACCCCTAGCCTGGGAACCTCCATATGCCACGGGTACAGCCCTAAAAAGCAAAAAGAAAACGGAGAGAGGAGTGCTTGTCCTGGACACACGCACTCCCCTTCCCCCATTAAAGAGGAAAAGCCTGTCCCCGTGCAAGTTCTACTCTCTCTTTCAACCCCAGGCACACCCCGCAGCCACACTTCAGTTGAGAGGCTTTCTCCAGCCCTCCTGCTCAAAGAGCTGCAAAGAACAGGCTCTCCTTTCACCTCTCTCTTAGCTGCCATCACCCCTGGCACACCCAGGCAGCCTTAGGTGCCAACAGAGCCAGTGGAAATCATGCCAGGTAAGGAGTGATGGAGGGAAAGCCCCTCAGAACAAGCTCCCCACTGCAGTGAACTTTAGGCCCCAGTCCCTCTCTGACAGTCAACTCTAACTCATGCCTCCTCCTCAAGCCCACTGCCCCCCATTCTCCCTCTGCTAGACAGGATCAGTCCCCCGTGAGCAGAGGCACACTCCTGGCAGAGCACACCTGCTCTCCCAAGGCCCAGGAAGAGGACCCTCATGGGGTAGGTCCACAGGGCACATTTAGAGGCTCTAGGTGAGTTTAAAGGCAAAGGCAGCCAAAGAAGGGTTACAAGACAAGGCCCCTACCCCAGCCCCCATGGCATGTGTAACTTGCTTTTGGAGTCAAAGATATATGCCCATGGAGGCTGTCTTGCCTTTCAAAGTCCGAAATTGCCCCCCCCTCCCCTTTCTGGTACCAGAACCGCACCCCACACCCACCTCTTCGCCTTGCCTGGATTCCACCCCCTCCACCCCCTTCGTCTCTTTCCTCCCCTCTGGAATTTTCCGGGAGTGGCGGGAGGCGGGGAGGGAAAGGCACAGGGACCGAATATGGTCGTGACTGCCATTCCCCTGCCCCGCCCTGTCTCTCCTGCCCTCGGTGGGACCCGAGGGAGTCCGCTCGTGCCAGACCGGGTTACAATAGCTCAGCCGGCGCCTGCAGGTGCATCTGGAGGGCGACACGGCTGCCACTAGAGGGCGCCCGGGCCTCTCCGGCGGGGCTGCGCAGCCTGGGAACCAGCCCCTTACCGAAGCCCTTGACCGATTCAACCTCCCACGAGGGGCCGACGCCCCCTGCAGTCGCTGTCAATCTCCCCGAAGCCCCTGACAGACCTCCCCTTCCCAGTGCCACCCAGCATTCCCCAGTTCATGGAGAGGGGGCGGGAGGAGGAAAGGGGGCTTCCCAGCCCCAATTCCGTAACCACAAGGGACCTAGGACGCCTAAGAGGAGGCCAGGAAGGGACTAGGTGCAAAATGGAAGGGGCTGGCAAAAGACTCGGTAATCAAGATAACTCATATTTTCATGCAATATTTTTAAATCAAAATTAATCCTAAAAAGAAGCGATCAAATACCAGAAATTCAAATAAAGTTAGGATCCAGCCTCCCTCCTAGTTGTCCTGCCCTCAGCAAGTCTCAGGCAGAGTTCCTGGTGCCTCCAGTAGCGCCCAGCGCTCTGTGTCCCAGCCCCTCTGGAACCACCGCCCTGCTGGATCCTGCCTCCCCCTTCTCTAGCCCAGTGGTGTGACCATGGAAGAGGCTGTGGGGGGCCCAGGGGATTGTATCAGGGGAGAAGGGAGTTCAGTTGAAATCTTCTCAAGAAGCCCCTTCTGCTCTCCCTGAATTCCCTCAAGTCTGAAAGGAAAGAAAATGAAACAGTGTCCACAGAGCCTGCATACAGAGTGGTGCCCTTGGCCACTACCTTCCCAGACCCTTGACAACTAAAACTGAGATACCAACAGAGAGGGTGAGGCAGGCTAAAGGGGAGGGGCCGAGTGGGCCTGGGGTGAGGGGCAATTCCACCCCTCCCAGCTGGACTCCAGCACCCCAGGTGTAGTTCTTTGTTGAGCCATGGAAAATTCCAGCCCCAACAGAGGCTCCTTCTGTGAGTCAAGCTCAGGCGTTCTCAGTGGGCGCCTTCTCAGCATCTCTGAAGTCTTTTCAGGAGTCTCCTTCCCCTGCCCCCAGCCCTGGCTTCTAGACACAAGTCCAGCCCCACACAGGAGGGAAGCAGAGACTAGACAGCATGGTGTATCCCTATCGAGGCCAGGCCATGCCTCAAACTAATTACAAGCCAAGCCAGGGCTAATAAAGGACTGACAGTGTGCCCTTCTAGCTGGATCAAAGCCTCTTTGCTCACCCAGCAGGATCACTGACCACTGATTTCTCTTTTCGGGCAAAAGCAATGGAAACAACCTGACAAAGCAACCTCAGGGAGTCCCAGGAAGGCCTCCTTCTCCAGGGAGAGGCTCAGAAGCTATCTGGCAAGCGCAGATGCTTTGGTTTGTAGGACAGATGAAGAGGAGGGGCCTAGATACATGGGAATCAGGAATGCCAAGACCTTGACCACAAGGAGAGACTGCTGTCTGGAGCAGGAGGGCTAAGGCAGCGTGGAGCCTTGGCAGAAAAGGATGGAAGCAGGGGGAGGGGCAGTGAGCTGCAGAAGCTTTCTAGCAGGACCTGCTGTGTAGCACAGGGCACTTTACCCGATACTCAGTGATCAAATATATGGCAAAGAATCTGAAAAAGAATGGATGTCTGGGGAGTTCCCATGTGGCTCAGTGGTAATGAGCCTGAATAGGATCCAAGAGGATGCGGGTTCGATCCCTGGCCTTGCTCAGTGGGTTAAGGATCTGGCATTGCCGCCAGCTGTGGTGTAGGTCGCAGATGAGGCTCGGATCCTACATGGCTGTGGCTGTGGTGTAGGCCGGCGGCTACAGCTCTGATTCAACCCCAAGCCTGGGAACTTCCATATGCTGCATGTGTGGCCCTAAAAAGCAAAAAATAGTAATAACAATAAAGACTGGAGGTCTGTACGTGTATAACGGAATCACTCTGTTGTACAGCAGAAATTATCACAACATTGTACCTTAACTATACTCTAATAAAACAAAAAAAAAAAGGTTTCTGGGGACAAAGAGGACATGAGTCAGAAAAAGAGAAGAGGGGGGAAGCTGAAACCATAGAGAAGTAGGGGGTGGAGGAGAAAGAGCACCAAGAGCAGTGGATGCAGGGCCTGCAGCCTCCCCGCTGCTTCCACGGTGCATGCACCACGCTGAGGACACGCACTGTGTCTTTTCTGGGGAGAGATGTAGGGAAGCAGACAAAAGCTCCTGGGGAGCCTGTTACAGGCTGGTGGTGAGAGATGGGATGGTCTCCTTACCTTGGCTCTGGGAATCAGGGTTTCTGAGGACCAGAGCCAGAGCACACGTGACCCAGGCAGGGTTCAAGGCAGAGGGTGAAGGACCTGGAAAGAGGCGCTGAGTGAGGAAGGGTTCAGGAAACAGAACATGGGCCTTAAGCAGTGCCAAGCCGGCAGGGCAAGAGCTAGCCTGCTGGTAGCTGTGGAGGTGGTACCCAACAACAGCAGTCGTGCTGGGTGCTAACTCAGTGCCAGGCACCTTCACCTGAGGTGGGTTACGTCATTCACACCCCACAGCAAGCCCGAAGAGGGAGGAACCACTGTCATCCCCATTTTACAGACAAGGAAGTTGAGGATCAGCCAAGTTAGTGACTTGTCTAAGATCTTGCGTTTATAGATGAGAAACAGGATTCAAACTCAAGATTTAGACCACTAAGCTTCAGTGCCCCCTCCATATCTTAAGTATTGGGATCTGCATTGGGAAGACCCCACAAGCCCCCTGTGAGATAATCCAACTTACAGGGGATGGAGACCCAATCCAGCTGACTCCGGAGGTGATATCACTGTGTGAAAGGGCCTTTCTCTGCTTTTCCACCCTCCCCGACACTGTGACCTCAGACCAGCAGTAGCTGACACTCTGGCAGGAAGAGCTTCTCTCCCACAGGGACTGGTGATCCCTGGAAGAGTGATGGCAGCCTAGGCTTGGACAGGAGAGGCAGGCCCTGTGTCCTGGAAAGGTCCACAAGTGACAAGCTCTAGAGAGCCGGGCTTCAGCTATTGGAGGCCCAGATGGCCCAGCAGGAGAGCTGCTGGACAGAAGAGAGAGTCCCTGGAGAAGAGGGGAGGGTTTCCTGCCTGGGCAGGGAGCTCCAGGAATCTGGGGGATGCTCCAAAGGACAGAATCTACCAGAATAGAACAAAATAAGACCAGCCACGACCAACTGGACCCTTCCCTGGCAAAGCTCTCACCTCCAATACTTTATTTCAAATTCAAAACTAAACATGCAAATAATAAACTCCACCACCTCCCTGAGCCAGGCTGAAGGGGTCCCAGAAAGTCTGGTCAGAAATCTGGAGTCTGGAGATCCCGTTGTGGTGCAGTGGAAACGAATCCGACTAGGAACCATGAGGTTGCAGGTTCAATCCCTGGCCGTGCTCAGTGGGTTAAGGATCCAGCATTGCTGTGAGCTGCGGTGTAGGCCGGCAGCTATAGAGCTCATTCAACCCTTAGCCTGGAAACTTCCATATGCCACAAGTGTGGCCCTAAAAAGCAAAAACAAAACAAACAAACAAAAAAAACAAAAAAAGAAATCGGGAATCTGAAAGGAAGAGATCTATAAACAAAACTGGTGGCCACGTCTTGGGCCCCTAAACCCCTGCTAGTCAGGCCTGACCAAGGAGGAGGTTGGGGGCGGGTCTCCAGGTTGAATTCAGAAATTAAGCTGCATCTGCTCATGGCCTAGTGAGGCCAAGGACTCCATTTCTGCTGTTTGGGGTGGCAAGCTTAACTGGTGGTGGGGGTGGGGGGTTGTATTCTGGAGGTGCCAACCAGGCACAGCCCCAAGGCTGGACACAGGCTGGGTTGGATTCCAGCATCACCCTGCAAATCTTTATCTTGGTCATGATGAGGTGGGTGGGCAGCTAGGCTAACCTTTCCCAGTTGGGGTGCAGCCCAGTCTGCCATGTTGGTACCAGGTGCAGCCGGGAAGTGGCAAGCAGTGAATGAAGTCGTGACAATTTGCATAGGACAGAGGAGTCTCCTCATGAAAGGTTTCACTGGTCCCAGCCAAAGCGTGGCCCTTCACCTCCCCCTCCTGACCTCCCACTGCCTCCCCGTGTCCCAGGTGGTGGCCTCATCTCCTTTGCTCAGACTGGAAACTGCAGCTTCCTGGAACTCTTCCTCCTTCCCAAACCCACCACGCAACCATGAGTGTGTATGCACCTGGCCCCCAGCTGCCCCTCCATCTCCCCCCAGTGGTCCCCCTGTGGCTCCCACACACCATGTCCTGCCAGGCTCCTGCCTGCCACCTCTTCTACACAAGTCTCTTCTCATGACAGCCAAAGGGCTGTTTCTTAAATGAAATCTGGCTCCATCCCGGCTTCCGCAGCTCCTACTTCCACAGCTTTCCTCAGTCACACTAGGAATCTCACAATCAGGACCCCATTGCCAGCCTCCCAACCCGACAAACACCCCAACACAGCCTGCGCTGCAGTGACTCACCCTGGCCCAGGCAGGAAGACACCTCCAGGGCTCTGGTCAGGCTGTTCTCCCTGCCTGGTGCGCCCTCCCCCTGTCCAGCCCCACCGTGTCCCCAAGACCCTGAACAGCTCTGGTCTGTGTGAAGGTACTCTCCCTACCCCAGCTCATCACCCCTCTCCTCAGGTTCCCACCACTGGAGTTCTTGGTGCCCCTGTGCAGGGCCACAGATGAGGGCAGCCTGGTACCCACACCACTCCCCAGAGTGTGACATGCCTGGCCTATACCTCGCATGGCAGGACAGACAGGGCCAGGCCCCTAGGCTGCACAGTGCCAGAGCCTCATGACTGCCCGAGAACCGGCTTGATCACATTTTTAAAGGGGGATAAGGTCATGTCCCCTCCTGCACACCACACCCATCCCCTCTGCTCCAGCCCCACCCTCAGAAGCAGTTCTGATTTGCTGTCATCCGTAAGCAGGGGTGGCATTTCACATGGCTTAAGCTAGGAGTGGGAGAGGCACATTTGGGGGTAAGAAAGCATATTGGGGCCTTCGGATGCATTCTGACCTGAAGCATGCCTTTCTCACCTGGTCCCTTTGGCCTGTTAAATGCCACTCTTGCTTTAAAAGTAGCGCATCGTAGGAGTGCCCGTTGTGATGCAGCAGAAACGAATCCAACTAGTATCCATGAGGATACTGGTTTGATCCCTGGTCTTGCTCAGTGGGTCGGGGATCTTGTGTTGCTGTGAGCTGTGGTGTAGGTTGCAAACAAGGCTCAGACCCCACGTTGCTGTGGCTGTGGTATAGGCCGGCAGCTGTAGCTCCAATTCAACTCCTAGTTGGAACTTCCATTATGCCATGGATGTGGCCCTTTAAAAAAGAAAAAGAAAAAAAAAAAAAAAAGCCCATTGTGAAATTTCCTAGTGGCCTAGTGGTTAAGGATTCGGCATTGTGGTGTGTATTTGATCTCAGGCATGGGAACTTCCACTTGCCGTGGGCACAGCCAAAAAAAAACCCAAAAAGCCAGGCAGCTATCAGGTCCTGGGTTCCCGGATACAGAAGGGGGCTCAGGAATGGGACCAGGTCACGGACAGGGCTGCATATGGGCCCTGACCCCACCCTCCCATGCCAGGCAGGACACCAACTTTTGGCTCCCTCACAAGTGTGGGCTGGCAGATTCTGTCCCAGGAGCTTGGAATCCTCAACACTAAGCCCCAGGACAAGGACACAAGCTCCTCCCATCCTCCACAGGTCTTGAGCACCCCTTGGGCAATGAAGTCAGGCTGTGCCAAGCCCCAGGGTCCTGGGCTCCCCACCCCCCAGGGTCCCCTGACCACTTGCCTCACAGCTCCAGCCATTTCCCACTAAGTGAGAGACCCCACCCCAGTCTCCTTTCCTTCTCCCACCCACTCCTGCCCTCCCTCCTTCAAAGAACTGCAGGAGCTGAGAATAAGTCCTTAAGCCAAAGGAATAGGTGATAACAGTACAATTTCAGGCACTGCAACATATCTGGGGACAGGTGGACACCTGTTCTCGCCTTCCTGAGACAACCCCTGACACCATGACCTCCCAGGGGGCTGGCTCTTCGAAGTGCCCTGCAGCCTCTGCAATGCTCAGCCCCTACCCCACACCCCGCCCCACACACTTTGAGCTCAGCAAGGGCACAGGCAGCTTCTTCCCCAAGGATCCCACAGAACCTGGCACAGAATATGGGCTCCATAAATTCTTCTTGTTCACAACTGCCTTGCAATGACTAGCCCAGGGCTGCAGGAAAACACTCCAGGCTTCAGCCAGCCCCGACTCTGCTCTTAGCCCAACCCCTCAAGCGGTGCACCCTGTGGCATGGCAGCAATAAACTTGCCAAACAGCTGTGGCTGCATCTGTAAAACTGGGTGAAGATTCAACAAAGTAAGGTGACAAGCCCAGTGACACACGGGAGGACTCAACAAGGTCGGTTCCCTCCCCTCAAGACCCAGACAGTTCTCGCCACTCCAGGCCCCACCTCTTCTGTCAGGGATTCCTTGTATCTCAGCGCTGCTGCGAAAATAAAGCCACCAAGAGGCCTCCAGGGAAATCACAGCAGAGTTATGAGAAGAGACTGAACAGAAGGTGGAGGATTTTTACAGAAAAGTCAGGATCCCCCTTTCGCACAGTGCTGAAACTGCCCAAGAGTTCAGAGCCCACATGTGCAGATGTGGCTCCTGAGAACCAAGCCCTTAACCAGCCTGGCTGCAGGGGGCAGGAAGCCCCCAGGCTGCAGTCCTCTGGTCCGCAGGCAGCCAGGAACAGAAACACGTCCATGGGTGCCAGTGAGTCCAAAGAGCACGGGGCTCCCACTGTCCCAAGGGCTGAGTCCATGGGCCCAGGACAGCAGAAAGGGCTGCCCTGCCTCACTCAGGGGCTGTGCTGGAGCAGCCACAGCAGCTGGGGCGCCGCAGGGACTGCATGACAGCTCGAAGCGGTCCCCTCCGGCCCTCGGCAGACAGGCTGTCCTCGCTGGCAGGTGCCCGCTGTAGCTGCTCAAACTGCATCTCCAGGTGCTTCTGGATGGCCACGCCGAGCACCTCAGGGTCCACTGCAGCTCCATACACCTCCCATGTCATTCCCTCGGCATCCCATCGCACATCCCGCACAGGGGACGGTGCCTCCTCCAGGCTGGAGCCCAGAGTTACCTCTGGGAATGTGTGCAGGGCCACAGGGGCTTCCAGGGGTGGGCTAGTGGCCACAGCCTTGCAGACTGCCTTGGGAGCCGCCTGCACACCAGCATCCTGGGCTGACAGAGGGGACGCCAAGACAGGGGCCAAGTCACTGGCTGAGGTCATGGTCCACACATCCTTGGTCCTGGTGCCAGGCTCCATGGCTAACCCGGTGGAACCCCAAAGGTGGGCACAGCAGTGGGAATGCCCAGGAAGCCCCCCAGGCAGCCTACACTGGAATTTCACCCCATGCTGAGCCTGCAGCCCAGATTCACTCACTGATGCCACTAGTTTGGGAAAGGCCAGGATCCCTGGGGCAGGCAAGGCATGACAGCAGCCACTGGCCCCCACCTCCCTCATGCCATAGAGTAGAGCTGCTGGGGGCAGAGCATGGCAGGAGGTGGTGGCCAACTGCTCCGTGGCCTTGGGGCTGCTGCTGTGCGCCACAGTGCCTCCCAGGTCTGGTGGCAGCACCCTCATCTGACTCTCCCCCAGGGTCCAGGCTGAGTTCGAAGTCCCATCCTCTGGAGCCAGGTCCCTTTCCAGGCCTGCGGGGGCCTGGCTGCCCTGTCCAGAAGTGCTGCTGGGCTGCAGCTGAGCCCTGTGGACAGGCGAACTACGCAGGGCTGAGCAGCTGAGGCTGGCCTTTCGAGCACCGCTGTGGCCCCGGGTCTGGGTGCTGTGGACCAGGTCCGAGTGACTTCTCTGCACAGCAGCGGCGCTGGGGTCCTGCAGGCGACACAGTTCACCGCCACCCACTGTAGACACGTTGCCCACAGTGCTGCTCCGCCAGTGACCCACAGCTCTGGGCTGTGGCCGGGGGCTGGAGGCCTGTGCCTGCTCCTCGCTCTCAGCCCAGAGCCCCTCCTCCTCTGGGACGTGGGGACCGGCACTGGCCTCACCCGGCTCGGCCTGCCATACAGTGCTGCTGGTGCTCTTGCGGAGCTCTGGTCTCTGCCCCTGGCCCTCACCCATCAGGCTGGAGGAGCTCCGGGATAGGGGCTGAGGGCAGGGGCTCAGGGGTTCCTGGGCCCCAGGCTCAGGGCGGCTGGATCTCATGGCTGCCTGCAAGAGAGACAGAGGGAGAGGCAGCACTGAGTCAGGCGGGCAGCACCTCCACTGGACTCAGCTGGGGGCTCACGCATGACAAGGCACACTGCAAGGACAGCTTCAGTCCCAGCTGCTTGACAGGTCAGAGCCACAGGCAAACCATGACAGGATCCCAGACAATTCAAATCAAGGTCACCACACATTATACACACGGATGACACTTCAACAATCCATAAACCAGAGCTAAGCGATCAGAATCAGCCCTAGGGTAAGGTCCTGGAGACCATCCACCAGGCAGGCTGTTGACTCTTTACTGCTGGGCTACTGGGGGGAGGGGCAGCCAGGGGAGAGGGCTAGCCTGCTGGGCCCTTGGGGGTGGGGGCTTTGGGACAAGAGTCAGCACAGAAGCGTCACAGTATTTTAATTTTAATAACCAGTAAAGCTCGATGGGCGAATACCAGCCTGGTTCCTCCCAGGACTATACGCGTCCCCCTCATTTGTACTGGAGCCTCTGTGGCACATGGTGGGGACTCAGAGAAGGTCTGTGGGATGAGCGTGAATTAAAGGCCTGCTGAGAACTGCCCTGAGTTCTCCTGAGCCCCCTCCCCATTGTCTCTGGCCTGGCCTGGCCTGCTGAGCTGTCACATCTCCGGGGCTCAATCTCTGGGGCTCTGTCTTGGTCACTGTGAAGGGGTTTCACTGGCTCCAGGGGTAGGGAGAGGTCCCACACGTCAGCCCTTTACACATGGGACTCACTGGGCATTTGCTCATTCTTCCCATGGCCATCTCCTGAACACCTATTGTGTGCCAGGCTCTTGGAATTAGGCAACATGGAACTAATTTAGATCTACTGCGCCCCCCCAGAATCAGGTCCAATATAGGTTTCCCCCACTGTTCCTCTACTATTGGAAAGTAGAGCATTTTTAGGAAACCTCTGTAAACGGAAATGGTGTAAAGCAAAGCAAACACTTTTTCTTATAAAAGCAAAAATCCTCTTCAGATTTCTTCCCATTTATGAAAACAGGTACTAAACTAATGTAAGTCCATCATACAAGCAAACTTTTGAAAAGTGGGGGCTACCTGTACCATCAATCAGATGCCTGCACCCCTCTTGCCCACCTCTGTCCCTGCCATTCCTGTCCCTTTCTCCAGCCACACAGACCCCTGTGGACCTGCCCCCAGGCCCATGGGCAGCCTCGTCAGCACTGGCTCCTTCCACCCCAGCACCTCCTCCCAGGGACGCTTTCCCAAGAAGGGCTGGCTCCGTCTCTGGCTGAGCACTGTCTGGCCTGGTTAGAAGAACCTGGCCAACGTGGGCCTCCCACCAGCCTGAAGCCACCGGCCTGCTCCCCCTCTGTCTGTCCTAACACATGGCAGGCACTCAGAGGGTCTGCTGCATGCCCGATGGAGAGAACAAGCGAACACAAGAGTAAACCCACAGAGCAAAGGACTGAGTGCCAAAAACAGGAGGGCATTTCCAAGGCAGGAGAGCACACTTTCTGTGATGGATCAGAAAAGGCATCCTGGAGGTCCAGCCATGCAAGTCAAACCTGGAGAGAGAGAGGAGGGAGATGGTGCCGGGGGAAGGAGCAGGGCGAGCAGGAGGCAGGAGGCACAAGAAGAGAACAGAGAACTGGAGGCTGGGCAAGGCCCCAGAGGGAGGGAGTGGGGTCGGGGCATCTGTGCCAGCCTGGCCAGGGCCAGCGCTGCAAATGAGAAACATCACTCTGAGATGCCCCGCCAAGCAGGACCGGCTGGAGAAACAGGGCGGGTCAGCAGGCCACAGCTGCCGCTTGGCAATCCCAGTCCTGCCCTCCCAGCCTGGCCTGATAAGTAAGAACTGCTGGGAAACCAAGCTCCCTGGCCTGGTGAGCAGGGCTACCTGAAAGGGAACGTGGGAAGGGCTCTCGGGAACTCGGTTTCTGTATACTGCAAACTTCTTGCTGTCCCAGAGCTCGTGATAGCTGGTGACTGTTCAAGGCAACAGTGAGGATGTTTCTGGAGCAGCTGGACCTGAGAGCCCTGGGCTTGCTATGACGTCTGGTTCAGCACAACCTCCAGCAGTGACAGAAAGATGCTGCTCTGTGCCATCCAATTTGGCAGACACTGGCCACGTGTGCCTACTGAGCACTGGACAGCTCACCAGTGCAACTGAGAAACTGGTTTTATGATTTTACTTACATTTAAGTAGTTTAAATTTACTTTCTTTTCTTTTTCTTTCTTTCTTTTTTGTCTTTTGTCCTTTTAGGGCCGCGCCCACAGCATATGGAGGTTCCCAGGCTAGGGGTCTAATTGGAGCTGTAGCCGCCGGCCTACACCAGAGTCACAGCAACACCAGATCCGAGCTGCATCTGCGACCTACACCACAGCTCACGGGCAACGCCAGATCCTTAACTCCAGGTAATTGAAATTTAAATGGCCACATGTGGGAGTTTTCATCATGGAGCAGCAGAATTGAATCCAACCAGGAACCACGAAGTTGTGGGTTTGATCCCTGGCCTCGCTCAGTGGGTTAAGGATCCAACGTTGCCATGAGCTGTGGTATGGGTCGCAGACACAGCTCAGATCTGGCGTTGCTGTGGCTGTGGTGTAGGCCGGCAGCTGCAGCTGCCATTTGACCCCTAGCCTGGGAACCTCCATATGCCTCGGGCGCAGCCCTAAAAGGACGAAAGACAAAGAAAATAAATAAAATAAATAATGGCCATTACATGGCCACATGTAGTTAATGATGACCATACTGGACTGTGTGGCTCTAGACATGGCCCCAACCTGGGCAGGAGTGTCCTGTCCTGGCTGCTCCTTGGGGCTAAAGCCAGACTGGTCCCTGGAAGGGTCAGGAGAAGGATAAGTACCCCAGAAAGCACTATGGCCCAGGCTCTACCCTCAAGGAGCTCTAAGATGGATGTATAGACAGAGAAGGGCGATAAAAGCAACAACAATCACAGTGATGATAATAATAATAAAAGCTCCCAGTACCCAATCACCCACTTTGGGCCAGGCATGTGCCATCTCCTTTCCAATATTGTCTCATTTAATACAGCAACCTCAGGAGCTATGGCATCTTCTCCATTCTACAGAAGAGAAGGCCAAAGCTCAGAGAAATTTGGTGACTCGCTCAAGGACACACAGCTAGTAAGTGGCTGAGCCAGGAGTCAAACCCAGGAGTGTCTGAGGTTTTCTGTGCCCCCACTGAGTATCTGCAGATCTTCCTCCTGGACGCTATCACCCTCTACTGTCATCCCTTTTTATTAGTTGTTGTCGTGACTCAGTTGCAGTCTCAGCACCCAGCACAGCGTCTGGTACTCCCAGTGGTGACCATGACATGATGGTGGAACAGGTAAATGAGTAGGAACAAAGCCTGGATGCCCAGCCCACCACGCCTGATTCTTAGCAGCTTCACAGGCTGCCCAGAGTCAGGTGGGCAAGAGGCACACTGCTGGCTGGGAAGGCTGTGGTCCTAGACTGTCCCTGGCAGGCCGGCAAGCACCAAACCACAAGTCCAAGAATGCCAAGGAAACCCTATCTGGACAGCACACATAGCCTCTCGCTGAGCCCCACTTGCCCTGGGCCCTCCTCGGAGGAAGGGCCATAGAGCCAGGCCAGGTCCTGGCCCCCCTGAGGAAACAGGTAGACCAAGGCTCGGGGCACCCTCAGACCCTGCCAGGAACTGGTGAGAAGCTGTCCATGACAAGGGTCCTGCTCTGCCTACCTCACCAGATGGCTGCCCAGTCCCCAAGGCTGGCCATTCCCCAGAGAGAGCAGTGACCACGAAGACCCCAGAGAGGTCTGTTGGTTGCCTTCCTCCACAAGTGGCAGGTGACCAGATGGAGCAGATGGAGACCTGAAGAAGCTCAGAAAGGTCAAAGAACCCAGAGCTGAACCCCAGCTGGCCTTCCCAGCCAAGGGAGGAAAGAGCTTTGAGGGAAGTTACTCAAGTTATGCTAGGGAAAGGAGGGTTCACCAACACCAAGAGGGGCGGCCCAGGAAGCAATGGAGCTGACCAATGAGCCTTGGAGCTGTGAGCAAGCAGGCAGGGCAAGGGGTCTGCTTCCAAGCCAGGCTCTTCCCCTTCCTGCACAGGTGCAACTCAGGAGGACCCCTAACCTCTTTGAGCCTTCGTTTCCCCACAGTCTGCAAATCGGAAATAAATCTCCACCCTGCAGGGCTGCTGTGTGTATGGACTGCCTAGAATGGTGATTGTTAATCATCTTATCTTTGCTTAACGTTCCTCCTCTAATCTGAAGTGATTTGTGCTCAAGTTATCCCAGGACTAGTATTGGGGAGAGGCAAAAAGATGGCTTTTAGGGAACCATTGAGACCCCCTCATAAGTTAGCCTGCTCTTGCTTCTGAATCTTTCCTACCCCCATCCCACACTAGGACTAGTTACCACCAGTGTTCCTAATGCCTCCATCATCACACTGATTCCAAGTCTATTTCAAACCTCAACTTGGGACGATACACATGCACATGTTCATACCCACACGCAAATGGACACATACAAATTTGGAGTCTGCACGCTACATGCCCCGAATGGCATGCTTGTCTGTATTAAAAATCATGGAAAATGTGGAGTTCCCGTTGTGGTGCAGTAGAAACAAATCCGACTAGGAACCGTGAGGCTGTGGGTTTGATCCTTGGTGTCTCTCAGTGGGTTAAGGATCCAGCGGTACATGACATGTGGTATAGGTCTCAGATGCAGCTCGGATCCTACGTTGCTGTGGCTGTGGGGTAGGCCAGCATCTGTAGCTCCAATTCGACCCCTAGCCTGGGAACTTCCATATGCTGTGGGTGTGGCCCTAAAAAGCAAAAAAAAAAAAAAAAAAAAAAGGAAAATGCAATAAACACCAATAAAATAAAATTAAAATTAAAATCATGGAAAAGCCTCCAGTTTCATTCAAAAAAGCACCTGGGAAGATGTTTTAGCACAAGTTAAAGGACAGGTACAGAGGTATTCAAGACCCCTAGTGTTCTTTAGATGACTCCTTAGTGTTCTCTCTCCTGCCCCATTTGATGCCAAAGTTGCAACGTGGCCAATTCCTGTGGCCAAGGCCGGACTCTCCTGCTGCCACAGTGCTGCATGTCAGCAAATGGAGGAGCCACCAGCCTCACATACAGCAATCAACCAATGTCATTTTGAGTAAAAACTCCCAGTTCTGCAGAAACTTCCAGACTGGCCCACCAAAGAGAACGGTAGGTCGACCTGGTCAGAGGTTCCAGCTCTTGCTATGTCTCCCAGCAGAGGGGCCTGGGCCTTTGAGGGGTGCACCCACAGGGACCACCAAGGCCACTGCATCAGGTCCCATGGCAGACCACACTTGTGGCATCCCATGTGAGTCTCCTCTTTTAAGGATCAGGCTTGGGTAATGACTTCTGCTTCCAGAAAAACCAAAACAGGAAGATGTGAACTATGTGGTCAGGAGGGGAAACAGCTCAAATGTTGAAATATGGACTTACCCCTCAGGGACTAAGGGGGGATACATGTCACCCAAACCCCTCATTGTATGGGGAGAGCAGGGCAACCTCGAGCAGGTGGTTTGATCCATCCCAGCAGCAAAAGAGGGCATGACAGGACCAGTCAGCGCCAAGGCTGGGGAATGCAGCTGGGAACATTCCTGAGCTACTGAGAAGGGTTCAGAGGGATAAAACCTGCCGGTCACAGGAGGAAAGGGCCCTCGGAAATAAGATGCCCAGGTCACAAGCAGTGCCAGGAAAGGGTTCTGGGTTAACGGTGGGGCAGAGGTCCCAGAGCCCAGCTCTGCTCACCAGAGAGGCCTAGGCCCCACCAGCCCCAGAGCCTCCTCCCTGAGGAGGATATGCCCATACTTCCCAGGAGGAACCTGAGATGGAGGGCAGCCTCCAGACTCAGCCACCCCAAACCAGAAGCAGCCCACATGGCTGGTCTGTTCCCACCTGTGTGGCTCTGGGCACCCATACACCCATGAACCAGCATAGGCCCACATCCCACCAGTGGACACACCAGAGGCCGACACACAGGCCCGTTTGCTGTGAGCCTGCAGGAAACAGCATCCACACAGCTGCACACTGCACACCAAATATTCGGGCCGCCTCTGGCTGCGGGGGCCAAAGGCCTAAACACACCACACCACACACTCTCCCCCAGGGCAAGGGTCCCTGTCCTGCCCCTCCCAGGCAAGGCCCACCCAGACTCAGGGAGAAGGTCCTCAACACGATCCCCCAAACTAGGCTACACACCTTCCCAGCAGCAAAGACAGTGACTGAAAGAAGAGGCGGCTGGGGGGTAAAGGGGTAGGGATGGAGGGCAGAAGGAATGAGAGAGAAGGGAGGTTTGGGGTTGGGGCACGGGGAGGAAGGTGGGGTGGGAGGTGGGGATGGAAAAGGGAGGAGGAGTGGGAGGGGGAAGAAGCGATGGGAGCAGGGGTGGAGGTGGAAGGAGCCGGGGTCCTGGGCAGAGTATTGAGAAATGGGAGGATGGGCGGAGGAGACGTGATAGAGGGGATGGGATAGGCAACGAGACCAGAGATGGGAGGAGGGATGCTGCCGTGGTAGGGGGGTCTCTGAGCACTCGGCGGGGGCCGGGATGCGAAGGGTCTGAGCGCAGGGAGAGGTGAGGAGTGGGGTTCCGGGGCACAGGAAGGAGAGGCGCCGCCCATCCCACCCCGATCCCTTCGCCCCAACACGGGCGAGCATGGAGCTGGCCTCTCACCCTCTCGCCCGCCCGGGGCCGCGCAGGCCGGCAGAAGCGCTGCTCCTGCGGCCGCCACAGGTGCCCGGCGCAGCTGCCCAAGATGGAGCCGAGCCGGACCTGGCCTGGGCCGAAGACGCCGCCAGCCGCCGTCCGCCTGGCCCGCGGAGCCAGCGCAAGGGAGGCGCCGAGGGGTGACTTGTGCGGGGAGGCCGGGGGAGGAGGGACGAAGGGGGCGGTGGCCCTGCTCACCTGGACCCGCCCCCGCGCTCCACCGCCCACGTCGGCGTCCCGGCCCCGCCCCCCGAGTCCCTGCTCGCCCCGCCCCCACGGCGCAACTGCTCCCCACACTGTCCCCCCCTAAGCCCACAGCCCCACAGGCTTTCCCCTTTTCTACCCCGCGAGTCCCCCAGTCCTCCTTCTGGACCCCTTCCTCAGGGCACGTCCCACTGTCCCCTCCTTTAGGCCCCACCCCCACCATGACCTCTAGTTGTTTAGTCCTGCCCGAGGACCCTCCAAGACACCCATCTTCCCAACCTGACCCCGCCATCCCTGGTATTACAAGCTGGGCTCCTCACAATCCTCCAGCCCCTGACCCAGTTCTCCAGCCCAAGTCCTCATAGCTCCCCCCCGCCCCCAGCCCTCGTTCCCCTCCCTCACCAGGCCCTGCACAGAGGTCTAGAGCCCCTCTGGGGACCCCCTTCCTCATAACCCTGCCCCATGTCCTTGTTATCCTGGCCCCACCCTTCTCAAGTCTTGGATTTCTGACGCTGCCCTTGAGACCCCAGCGCTAGGACCTATCTGCTCCCTGGGATACCTAGTCAGGTCCCTCTTAGTCCTGGCCTTGTGGAACTCCATTCTCCAAGCCCTGGACCAGCAGTCCCATCCTCTCAGGTTCACTCTTGCAGACCCCAAGACTGACTCTGGCCCATTGAACTCCGCCACCACGGGCCCCTCAATGATCCAGGCGTTGTCCCCAGAGCCCTCTACCTCGTCCCCATGGCTTCAACCTCGTAAATTCCATGCCCAGATTTGGGTCCCCAGTTCTAGCCCAAAAGGCCATATTCTCCTACCTTTCTTCACCCACGTCTTGTCTCCAGTTTGGCCCCCAAGCTAACCCAGCTCCGAGGATTCAATCTCCAGCCTGCCCCTGTGGACCCCAAGAACTGGCAGGCACAATGACTGAGTGGGGATAAGCCAACCCCACCCAAGCCCACACTTGTTCCTGCTGCTCTCTGCAGCCCCCCACAGCCCTGCCTTTCTCTCTCCCCTCCCTATGATGCCAGGAGCCAGTCTTGGCCCTGGGTAATCCCAATTCTGCCCTACTAGGATGGGGGCCTGTGCATTCAGTTCATACACTATCCCCCAATCTCTGACAGCCACAGACTCCTTATACACAGACTTCTAACTAGGCGGCCACTTGCCCATTCCTTCCTCCCTGGAGAGATTCCTACCACCTTCCCCCACGGCCACGTGATAAGAGAAGCTTGCCCTACCTCTGGGTCCCAGTCTCTAAGAATTGAGTCCCAGTATTGACCCTCCTCTGTTGATCCCAGCTCTAGGGACTAGGGACCTCTGATTTGCTTGCTCAGCCCTTTGCTGAGGGATCCGCACGCCTCTGATTCAAGGCCTGAGAAGCAGTGCCATCTCTGCTGCTCTTCCAGCTTGGGAAGATCTCCGGCCCAGCCTCACCTCTCTGGTCTCTTCCAGCCCTGCTCCTCCACCTAGGGGCAGGGGACATGTGGAAAGTTCCCCAGCCATTGGAGCATGGAAAGCCCAGGCAAAAGCTGCACCATTCACTCCCTGCAGCCTGGCACCTAGTCCAGAGGAGGGGTGCGTGGCTTGGACCTTACACCCAACTGCCCCCATCCCATGCCTTGGTGTGTTCTCTGCGTGTGGGACCGCTCCCAGCCTCAGTACCCCTGTCTGTAGCTCTGAGCTGCCCTTCCTCAGTGTGTCTCATAGACCAAAGTAGACAGCAGATACAGTCAGTGGGGGAGAGGAGCATTGATTCCAGGACACGCCACAGATACCAAAATCTGGGGATTCTGAAGCCCTATAGTTGGCCCTCTGTATCTGCAGATTCCACATCCTTAGCTTCAATGAATCGTGATTGATATATTAAGTTTGCCCTCCACAGTTGATTCAATCTGTGGATGCAGGAACCCATGAATGTGGAGGGCCCACCCTATGACCATGTCACGCACAACATTTGGCCCTATGGGTCATGCCTTCACTCTTCCCCACCTGGCTTTGAATGACAGCTACCACTGTCTACTCCCCACAGCCTGAGATCCTGCTGCTTAGGGCCTGGAAGCCTTGGTTTTTACCTTCTCTACCCTACCCCTTTCCAGTGATCAGCTTTAGGTTGTAACTGGTGGGGCTCCATCACTGGTAGAGAAGGTGGAGTTCTGCTCAGGAAGACTCAGACTGTGCTAAGCCCCCTTCCCAGTGGGATCTTAGAGTACCCTCCCAAGGTCTGGCAGATGGCTGGCCTCCTCACCACACACAATATGGTAGAAATGCCCTGGCTGCGGGGGGCACATTGGAGAAATGTTTTCCGAGGCTGCCACCCACTGCTGCCCTTACTCAGGAATCAGGGCCCTTCCTCCAACATCTCAGGAATCTTACTCATATTCCCTTTTTAGGGAAGTCACTTGAGCCCCAGGATCAAAAGAGCTAGATGAGGTTACACTGAGAGTTGGTGCCAGATCCAAGACTCAGATCTGGGGCTCCCAGCTCCCTGAGCATCAGAGAGCCCCCCAAACCTCACAGAAAGTGTTTCAAGGAGCCCTGCTTGGCATGGAGTGTCATGATGTATGCCATGCTGGATGCGCGCAGATGCAGCCTGACTGCCACTAGGGTCCCGAGCATCACGACCTGGCCTTGGTTATTGCCCAACGGGTCCTCTTCTTCTATTTGCAGCGATCCCAATGGCCCTGCGTATTCACTGGCTCTGCAATCCCACACCCCAGGAAAGCTGTCCCTCTCTCTGGGCATTAGTTTCCCCCTCTGCCGAGTGATGATAATTATTCTTACCTCACAGGACTGTAGGAAAGATATGGTTTAAGTGTTCTGAAGTATGTTCTTGCAGCTATCAGTCATTTGATCAAATATTTATCAAGCTCCTCTTGCATCAGTTTCTGGAGATACAAGCTAGGATTGCATGGATGGAGATGGGAGTGAGGTTTGTTGATTGCTTTGGTAGAGAGAGGAGGCTCTGGCTTAGACTCAGACCGTGACAGAAGAAGAGCAGGTGTGGTGCACTCAGGAGTTCAGTGGGGGCACCTTGGGTGGGTGAGACACCAGGTACAGAGGCCAGTGGCACATAAGACAGGAGGCATAGAAGTTCCAGTTGTGGTGCAATGGAAACGAATCCGACTAGGAACCATGAGGTTGCAGGTTCAATCCCTCGTCTTGCTCAGTGAGTTAAGGATCTGATGTTGCCATGAGCTGTGGGGTAGATCACAGACGTGGCTCAGATCCTGCGTTGCTGTGGCTGTGGCGTAGGCCAGATGCTGCAGCTCCAATTCGACCACTAGCCTGGGAACTTTCATATGCCATGGGTGCAGCCCTAAAAAGACAAAAAAAAAAAAAAAAGACAGCAGGCACATACAGGACTGGAATTTCCCAGGACATCGGACATCACAGGCCTGGGGGTCCCTGAAGTCACAAGAGTGGATAAAGTCATCAGGGAGAGTGTGGAGAACAGGGCTGGGATGCACCTGTGAGTAACCAGGTACCAAAGGACCAAGAAGGAGCAGCCAGAAGGGAAAGAGGGAAGCAGGGACATTGCTGTGACCCAGGGTGCTTAGAGCAAGCAGCTTGAATGAGGTGATGGAGCCAGAGCCACTGGAGTGGAAGGAGGCATGAGTCAAGGGGGAGAATGGAAGACGGTGTGTGTGCAGACAGCTCTTAAGTGTGGCCATAAAGGGGAGAGGAGAGAAAGGTGTCACTTGGAAAGGGGTGTTGGTGCTGGTTTTTTGTTCAGTTTTTAACATGGAGCATCATACAGTAGATTTTTTTATTTCAAGCAGCAGAAGACAACCCTGGTTAAGTTAAGCATAAAAAGAGTGTATTGGAAGATCGCAGGGAGCCCGGAATGGAAGATAATGCTGGAGAGTGGCCTTGGTTCCTCAAGGCAGGAGCCAGGTGACTACAGACCTCAGCAGCAGGGGCTTCCCCAGCATCTCACCCTGTCATCGCCCAGGAAGGAAGGATTCCAGTTGCTTGTCCTTCGTGTGCCTCTCAGCTCAAGATTCAAAGAACCAGGGGAGCAGGAGCTTCCTGAGCTGAGCCCACAGCCATGTGCCTTCTGTCCTTGGACAGTGAGAAGAGTATCTGGATGAAGGCATCTCTAGGAGCATCACACAGGACTCAGAAGGAACACACATACACACCCACACACATCCACAAACTGAGCATGTTTGGCAGGGGGAGAAGGGCCCCTAGAGAGGGAGTGGATGAAGAACAGGAAAGAGTGGGCATTTCTGCTGGTGGAAGGTTCCCAGGGGGATCCTGAACATAGTAAATAGGCCAGGGGTGGCTTCTCTGGGTGACTAGAGGGCAAGAAGAAATGAGGGGGTAGTACCGGGGTGGATAATTAGATCTGGAAACTTAAGGATGATGATTTCTGTTTTCTTGTCTGTTAGTTCTGTTTTCTCTGTGTAATAAAAGGCAAGACCACGTGCTGAGACAGAAAGAGGAAGATGAAAAGGTTGGTGGGGCACGGAGGGTGGAGGAGGTTTGAAAGAGTCATTGCAGAGAGTGGAAGAGCCTGTTGGCCAAAGAAATGCAGTAGAAGATCATGGGCAGTACTCGGGCCCACGCAAGTTTGGAACCAGTAATCGTGAAGAAACGTCATCAAAGAAAAACAAGATTTAGTTAGGACTCACGTTACAAGAGAAATAGAGACTCAAACTTGAAAAGGTGCTTTTGACCCAGCTCCACTTAACCAACCTGCGGAATGAGTCAAGTTCCCCATTCCGTCAGTAAAAATGGTAAACAAGTCCTTTACCTCTTTCGGCTGAAAGAAAAGGTAATGAAGGTGAGCTTTGCTGTGGTGTGGTTCCCAAGCTGCAAAGATTAGAAATTTGTTGAGGAAGGAAAGAAAAGATGATTGATCGCTCTTATTTCACTTTTTCTTTTTCCTTTCATTTTTGAAGCTAAAATGTTGCCTTTAATAATGAACAGGCAGGAGTTCCCATCGTGGCTCAGTGATTAACGAACCCTACTAGCATCCATGAAGACGCAGGTTCGATCCCTGGCTTCACTCAGTGGAGTAAGGATCTGGCGTTGCTGTGAGCTGTGGTGTAGGTCGCAGATGCAGCTTGGATCCTGTGTTGCTGTGTCTGTGGAGTAGGCTGGTGGCTACAGCTCCGATTTGACCCCTAGCCTGGGAACCTCCATATGCCTCGGGTGCAGCCCTAGAAAAGACAAAAAAAAAAAAAAAAAAAAAAAAAAAAAAAAGAAATACAAAAGGAACTTTTGAAATAAAGCAAATTTTGTTTGGGAGGATACTAGGTTCTCTTCCTGATTAGTTGTTAAGAAAGCAAACTAGAATTTTATAAAATTTGGAATATTAGTTTATATTGAAAGCATAAAATAAATATTGGTTGTATTTTTTAAAAAAGAAAAAAAAAAAAAAAGGTAAGCAAAGGCCACAGCCTTCTGGACGCTGGTGGCCCGAAGGACACACTCTAGCTAACTGGTCACCTCTGCTCTCACCCATTGAGTTGTTGGCTTACCAAGAGTCTGTTGAGTTTGTATCCAAAACTTACTCCCACTGTACATGTTGTACATTATGCGAGATAATTAAATAGCACATGAACCGATGGAATATGAATATGAAAAGAAAGTTTTGTTCCTGTGAAAACTGGGTTAAATGCTCTGGAAAGTGAGTCATCCAAACTGCTGCCAGTGTGGGAAAGGCAACTTGAAAAGCGTAGGAAGAAAATTATAACAATCTAGAAAAATTCTGAATCAGATTGCTCCCCCACTGCCTTTAAGTAAACTGATTTGCCTGGTAACCAATCATTTATCAGAACTGAACCCTGGATAAAAGAGCTAAGAGTTTGGGCAAAGAATTTATTGACTCCAGCTTTAAGCATTGCTAAATCCAAAGGCTCTGTCTCTCACACCCCTTCCCTCTGGGGTTAGAGTCATTCTTACCTATGCTCTCCCCTCTGTAAGAGAGAGCCTGGCAGCCCCAAATCTACATCCTCACATCTCTGGATTCACAAATCAAACCTTACTGACCCTGCTTGGAAATTCAGGACCAGGACCGGGGGCTGGGGGTTGGGGGAGGAGCTCCTTGGCCAGCCTTTGTCATATGCTCCTGCCAGGAGGGTGGGGACCTTGTGCTATGACTGACCGCCCCTCCAGGGTCGCAAAGGTTGGTGAAAAGGCAAGATGCTGTTGTCAGACTCAAGGGAAAGTGATGCTGACCTGGCCCCAAAGCACAACGACCACTGGGGGCAGCATCTCTGGGAGGCTTAGAAAAAGAGATGCTGAAAGTTCGAATGTGTCAGTGTATCATTGGTGCCTAAGGTTTGACTAAGTTGAAAGGTATATGCTTTTTTTTTTTTTCAGATGAAAACACCCCCAAAGTGTGAGATCTAGCCATCAGATCCAAAATTGAAAAAGGACCACCTGGAGAAAGAAGACTCTCTAGGACCTAGCATCTAATAGATGCTCACTGAATGAACAAACAGATGAATGAATGAATGAAAAGCAGTTTGTCCAGGAATACCTATTGCCATTTCAGTTCAGTTCACAAACATTTTACGGAGCCCCTAATAATTGCTAGCCCTAGACTGGGAATATAGGCTGAATCACAGGTGCCTATGTGATGGGAGATTCAGGGACAGCAATGACAGACACACAGACAATTAGATCACAATGATTAAAGGAGACAGAAAGGATTGGGGCACAAGAGGAGAGGCCCTGGAAGTAGACATCTGTTGCTTTTTGCTCCCCACAATCCATCCCCTCATTTCATTTGAGGGACCGCGCCAAGATGAGATTTCAGTTGTTCCATTATATTTCTTTTCCCTTTCTATAGTAACAGAACTCCTTTAGCCAAGAACTTGACTGCCCAGAATAAAGGCCACATTTCCCAGACACTGAGCAGCAAAGCCTGCCAAGGGACTAGGTTGTGTCCAGTGAGATGTTAGCAGAAGTCACGAGTGCCATTTCTCGGCCATGCTCTTCAGAAAGAATGTGCCTCACCCTTTCCCTCATCACTGGATGGGATGAATCCATGGCATTAAGCCAGTCTATACCATTTAGACAAGGGCAGGCCCTAGGGATGTCAGAGCAACAACTAGAAGAACCCTAAATCCCAACTTCATCCTATTAGCCCTGGACCATTTATGACAGAGTTTCTGAATATGTGCTATTGCAGACTGGGAAGCTGGAAACCTTTGTTATGCCACACTAAAGCAGTTGATAAATTGTTCCCTGCAATGCCTTCAAAACTCATCCAAAGCTCTAGGGAAATGGTTGAAAATATCAGAATGTTGGTGTTAGCTGATACTCAGGCCTGACCCTGCAGATCCTCGCCCAGATCCTAGGCTCAGGAGTTCCCATCGTGACGCAGTGGTTAACAAATCCGACCAGGAACCATGAGGTTGCGGGTTCGGTCCCTGGCCTTGCTCAGTGGATTAAGGATCTGGCGTTGCCGTGAGCTGTGGTGTAGGTTGCAGACGCGGCTCGGATCCTGCATTGCTGTGGCTCTGGCATAGGCCGGCGGCTACAGCTCTGATGTGACCCCTAGCCTGGGAACCTCCATATGCCGCAGGAGCGGCCCAAGAAATGGCAAAAAGACAAAAAGAAAAAAAAAAGATCCTAGGCTCAGAGCTGGGTGCAGGCATTGGATGGAACTTTTGGGTTGTCTCCCCCATGGAGAGGACACTTGAAGCTTTGGGAGAATGGGGCACACAGACATTTGGTTGACCAGAGGGGCAGAATAGGGGTGAGACTGCTAACTGACCCCTAATAGGCATTATCTCCTTCTATCTGGGGACATGGAATCCAGGGGGAAAAGACCGTATTGCCTCATCTTCTTGGAAGTTATGTTTGTCTAAGTAACTGACCAGCAGGACTGAGTTGGGGAGAGGAGATGCTTTTAACCTGAAGGGGTGAGCCCACCTCTTTCTCCTCTCTGTTCCCACGGGTTGGGTGGTAGGGGTGGTGAAACATCGCAAATCACACAGATACACGAGAGTTACGGCAGGTGAAGCAACAAGATCAGAAAAAAACCTGAGCTCCCAGGCTGCTTACCTGAGACGGGTGAGAGAGAAAGAAACTTCTATCTTGCTTGAGTCAGTCTCACTTGAAGTCTCCCTTCCAGCCATTCAACCTATATTCTAAAAATTACTCACCCTCTCCTCTCCCCCACCCCCACGTGCTTTGGGTGCTTTGGGCGGGTCTGAGAAGGAGGGGCATAGAACAATGCCTAAGCCAATCACTGCTTCGCATTAGCCAGGCTGCAGAGGTTGTTCAGGATAAGCATGTGTCCCATTTAGAGCCAATGCAATAAAGAATTTCTCTGGGAGTCCTGAGAAAGATACTCTATTTCCCTAAAGGGATGTGGAAACTGAAGCCACCATCATACACAAATAGTGTGAGCCAGTGATAGTGGAGCCAGCGACAAAGCAAGGATGTGGAGAGAAGAAAGGTCCTAAGTACCTCATTTGAGCCTTGACACCAGTGAAGACTTAGGCTGGTCTCATCCCTTGACTTCTCAGCTAAGGAAGACAATAAATGTCCTTTTTGTTTAAATGAGTTTGGGTTAAGTTGCCATCCCTTGCTACCCAAAGTGACCTCAGTGATACAGTCCTCCCCCAAGGCTGGGAGTATTGTCAAGGCAACATGGAAGGCAGATGCCTGAGCTCAGTCTTGCAAGGTAAGTCAGAAACCACCTGAAGCTTGCTTGGGAAAAAATAAGTTTGTCATAAAGATGCATGTGGATTTGAACCAGAATTGGAAAATCCTTAGGAACAAGCAAGACAGATCCACAGATATCCACTGCTGCCTTGCTTCCTTCTTGAAGTTAGGTGGACCATCTCCCTCCTGACTTTCCTCTGCTCAGCTCTTTCTACCTACTAGTGCCCTCTACTGATGCAGAATTTCTGCTGCCTGGATACCTTGGATCACCAAGGACCCAGCTCCTCCTGGTGGCATCTCTCAATGCATCTTTCTTGTTTCTTCCCCCAGCAGCTAGTTGCCTTGCTCCTGCCACTTTTCCAAACTCCCATTTCAAACAAAAGGAATCTGAGAGACATATGTCATCTTTAAAGCCAGAGAAAAGCTCACAAGGCCTTGTCAGTTAATGAACTCAGCACCTGGGTCAGGTACCTGTTCCCATCCAATAGCCACATGGGCATAGCAGGTACCACTACTGACATGTCTTGTATATCTACACAGAAATATATTAGTCTCTGTTGACCTCAAGAGGCAGAAATCCAACTCAAACTGGCTAAAGCACTAAAAGTACTTTTCTTTGGCTCTTAAAGGCAAGAGTCCAGGGCAGTCAGGTTTGGCTGAATGCAGAGGCTTAAATGATGTCATCAGAACCTGGTTCCTTTCCATCTCTTTTAGCCAGATTTTCCACATGTCATTGGCTCTGAGAAGCTCCTGGATTATATCCTCACAGTGCTAAGTCCATGGAAAAGAGTTTAAGGAGTCGAGAATAATGTCAAGTTATTGTAATAGCTATTACTGTTATCATCACTCTCAACAGTCCTCCCTAACATGCATCACTGCCCAGCTCTTCATTCATCACTGTGGTCTAAGGAATGTGATGCTCTGACTGCCATCTCAGGATCAAGCCTAGCTCTAGAGTCAAGGAGAAGTCAGTCTACCCTAAAAAGAGAGGTCTGAGAATAGAAGAGGACATACAGGTTTTGTCACCAGGAGGAGCAAGAATGGATTCTGGGAATTCTGTGGCAGCATCTTGGGAGCACTGGAATGCAGGTGCTCCCCGTGCAGTAGGTTATAGATTCAGCACAGTGGGTTATAGATTCAGCTTTGTCACAGCTGTGGCTTAGGTTGCAACTGCGGCTCTGATCTGATCCCTGGCCTGGGCGTTCCGTAAGCCAAAGGGTGCCCCCCCTCAAAACAAAATGTTATAGAATGGATTCTGGATGGGCAAAAACAATAAGCATCCACTGCAATCTGCACCTTTGGCTGCCTGACACCCACTCCTCTCCTTCCTTCCATAAACCTACTTGTTAAAATAGTCTTGCTTAAGATAATGCAATTTTACTATATGCCACCAAAACTCTATTCATATCCACTGCAACAGAAGACCACAAGGGACTAGACTTTCAATCAGTGGGTGCCTCCAGCTCCAAGTCCATAATCTCTGGGTGATATGCAGTCCTTTCAGGGAGCCCAGAAAGAACTATACTAAGTGAAGATCTGAGGACTAGACAGTAGGACCTAATGACTCATCTATTCACAGGGCCACAGGGCCAAATCAACTCCAATCAGTTTCCAATTCATCCAGAGCATTCCACTCAAGATTCAAGATTCATACTGAGAGCATCTGATTGACCCAATTTGCAAACTACATCCACCCCAAGACTAGGACAGGGTAACCTGGCCTCTATTACTGTATGAGGGAAGCAGGAATGCAGGGCTGACATGGCAGATCCTCACCACATGTATTTCTAAGACTTGACAAAGAGACAGACACTGCTGCAGAGCTAGCTGGTGGCTGCCTGGCTGGGTCAGTGGGCTCAGATATGCCATCAGTGGCCACTCCAGATGTGCAGGTCTCCCTCATGCCTGGGAACCTAGGGACTCAATTCTTTGTGGGTTTTTGTTTTTGGTTTTGTTTCTTTGGTCTTTTTTAGGGCTGCGCTCATGGCATATGGAAGTTCCCAAGCTAGGGGTCGAATGGGAGCTGTAGCTGCCAGCCTATACCACAGCCACAGCCACTCAGGATCCGAGCCATGTTTGTGACCTACACCACAGCTCACGGCAATGCCAGATCCTTAGCCCACTGAGCAAGGTCAGGTATCAAACCTGCGTCCTCATGGATGGTAGTCAGATTCGTTAACCACTGAGCCACAATGGAAACTCCTGGAGGCTTCTTGACACATGCTTTTACAGTTACCACGCTGATGCAGATGGATGGGGAATCATGGACCAACTCTTAAAGCTTCCACTGGAAAGTGATATGTGTCACTGCCACTCATATTGATGTCATTGACCAAAGTAAATCACACATCCATGCCTAAGCCCAAGGGGAGCTTTGTACTCCCTGCCTGAGCCTGGGTCTTGGATGATAATCTCGCCAAATCAAATCTGAAGCCACTAACTCCAGTTTCTTGTTAAGTAACGCCATATTTCACCAATTCTACGGCCCAGATTCTTTTTCACATATAACATCTCTGAAATCAAGTCATATCTCACAACTGATTTGATAATTAAGAATTGCTTCATAGCTTGACAGCATTTTTTCTTATGCAGATAAAGTGGTGCAACAGCAATACATTTCACAAGCAATGGCATCTTCAAGATAATAAAATATGATAATAAATCTCCTTTTAGTTTAAGCCACATTTTGTCAAATTTTCCATAAGCCATAGCCAATATAAATCCTAACTGATAAAAAATTCCTACTATAGAGAGTAACAGTGACAAATGAATGAATAAAATAAAGAAAATAAAGTATGTACTTTGTGTACACTGTTTTAAAGGGACGGTATTTGGTCAGCAGCTTAAACTTTTTAATTAAATTCTTTTTTATCTACCATTTCCAATGAAAACACACACACACACACACACACACACACACGCATGCATGCGCAAGCACATGTGCACACACTCACCTAAGAGGGTCTATGTCCAGAAAATAAGGTCAAGTAAGGAACTCCGAGTTAAAGTTTGGGCAACAGAGAACTCAGAGTGGTAATCTTGCATCATTTAAGACTTTTGATTACAAATGGCAGATAGCTACTCAAACTGGCTCAAATACAAATGGGAATTTGTTGACTCACCTAAAGGAAAAGTTGAGTGGTGTTCTGGCTTCCGAGGAGTCCGGATTCAACTGTCACCAGGACCCAGTTTCTCTCTCCCTCTCATCTCTGGGCACCACAACTCAGAGTTGATCCTCTTCTCAATAGAGCTCTTTTCTCATCATGCACGTTTCCCTCATTGGATTCAAAGCAGCTGCCTCTATCCCAGCAGAAGAACGGGCTGTATCACATTGGCCCTGATCCATCCCTGTGCCTGTGTCTTCTGAACCCATCACTGTAGCTAGGAGAGGGAACTGCAGAAGAATCAAGGTCAGCTCCAAAAGAGAGGGTGGGGTCAACCACACCTGAGCCATCAGCACTAAGAGAACACACTTGGGGTTCCATTTCAGTAGCAGAAGGATGAAGGAGGCTGTGTTACTCCTTCATCCAGGTGTCCTCCCTCAGCTTTTTTCTCTCTTTGCCCTAAATCTAGGCCTTGGATCTTTATCACTCCTACAACAATTAAGGCTGGTCCAGAGAAGACCAAAGTCAGCCAGTAAGGAGAAGTGGCAAGACCATCCACCTGGAGCCATAGCCGCAAGGGGTGTGAAGCAGGAGAAAGGATGTAGCTCTTTAAAGGTGAGCCCTGCTCAGCTCATCACTCCAGTCTCACCAAAATAATCAACAAGAGGATGACTGTGTTTCAGCCAACTCTTGCTGCCTACAGAATCTCCATGGCAATCATCCACCAGTATCTGGCCTTGGCTGGGTGGTGGTGTGGGGGGGTGGTTGGCATAGGCTGGCCTCATTGATTCCAGGCTCCCATAAGGTTTGGATCTGCTCCACAGACCTCTCATCAGTCTGGAACCAGCAGCTCCCTGGGACACATCCTGCTCACCTCAATAGCAGAAGCATGAGAGCAAGTCACGCCCAGCCTCTGCTCGCAGCATGTCTGCTAACATGTTATTGGCCCAAGCAAGTCACAAGACCAAGCTCAAAGTCAAGCAGCAGGGAAACACGTTTCCCCACTATGTTGCAAAGTACAATATTCGTACAGGAAAAAGAGGCCTTGGGACCGATCCTTTAACCTGCCACAGAAGGTAATCAAAGAACGACCTTCCCCACAAGCTCAGCACTTTTCATTGATTTGCTTGTTATAGTGAAAGCTCAGCCTTGAGCTCTGAAGCCTAATAAGCTGGCCCCTGATCACATGATCCATTTGGGGGAAAGAAGGAGGAAGACATGAGAGAGACCTGAGCATGTGATAGGAAGCAACACTCAACAGGGATTTATTCTCTGTCCACTGCCCTCAACAGTCTTTTTTTTTAGGGTCACACCCATGGCATATGGAGGTTTCCAGGCTGGGGGTCAAATTGGAGCTACAGCTGCCGGCCTACACTATAGCCACAGCAATGCCAGATCTGAGCTGCATCTGTGACCTACACCACAGCCTGTGGCAACTCTAGATTTTTAATTTACTGAGCGAGGCCAGAGTCGGGTTCCTAACTTGCTGAGCCACAATGGGAACTCTTCCCTCAACACCTGATTTGAAACCAGGCAGGGATCTGTGGGGCCCTCCCAGGTACAAAAGCCTTTCCATGTCCCCCATTTCTTGTTTGCAGGAAAAAGGCTTCAACCTCCTAGACATTCCCTAAGTTCCAAAGCGCAGATTCAAACTGTTCTAATTAGAGGAGTGAGGAAGCACAGAAACAAATGAAAGACAGTCAACAAGAAACAATAATGCAGCAGTAGGGCAGGTCCTGGTTTCTCCTGGCGGGGCAAGAGGGGGACAGGATATGCATAGCCATTTGACACAAATTCTATAGGAACGAAGCCCCCCACCCAGGAGGACAGTGACTACCTGCCAAGCACAACCACAGGGACCCCAGACTGGTCAGAACCAGAAGGCTGATGACTGAGATTCCTGGAACACCACCCTGTTACCCCCCCACCAACCACTCAGTAGAAAGTCACACACCCTGCAGCCCTCCCCCAACTTTGCCTTTAAAAACTCTTCCCTGAAACCCCCTGGGGAGCTTCAACTTTTTCAGCCCTCTGTCCTTGCTTGGCCCTTGCAGTAAACCATCTGAGGTGATGACACCCCGGCTCTTTCACTCACATGGCTCACATCAGGTCACGGGAAATATGCCCACAGCCCACGGCCTAACAAGCCCCCAGGAGCAGGTTAGTGGTAATTTGCCATCACACTCAGGTCCACATTCCCACCACAAGTGGCACATCTAACCCCCAATTTCCACAAGTCTTTGACCCCCATTAGGGGGACAGCAGCTACTGCCAACACAGCAGCAGATTGCTCTGGCCTCCTGCGCTCTCTCACCGCCATCTCAAGCCAGAAGCCACAACTGCCTGTGCATGTCAACTGCTAGTCCATTTCTTCCCACAGCAAGTTCTCAGTGTGGTCCTGTTGAAGCCGAAGTTCCCTAGGCTTGAGGGGAGGGTGTAGCTACTCCACCTGCCCCCCCTGGCGAGGGTCCCACCTCACAGCCTCAGTCCTTAACAAGGGCACCTCCCGAGCCCTCTCTCTCTCTTCACTCTCACAGCCTTTTCTCTCTCACTGTGGGCCAGTCATCCAGCTGGTTTTCAGTTGCCTTTGGAATCTGCATTGTAGGGAGTTCCCATTGCGGCTCAGCAGGTTATGAACCCAGCTAGTATCCATGAAGATGCAGGTTCCATCCCTGGCCTCGCTCAGTGGGTTAAGGATCTGGCATTGCCACAAGGTGCAGTGTAGGTGGTAGATGTGGCTCAGATCTGGTGTTGCTGTGGCTGAGGTGTAGGCCGGCAGCTGCAGATCCGATTCGACCCCTAGCCTGGGAACCTCCATATGCTGCAGATGCAGCTGTAAAAAGGAAAAAGGAAAGAAACTCTGCATTGTAATCCATCCCCACTCTTTGGAGTTCGACTGCTAACTTCTTGGTATCTCAGCCAAAATATCCATTTAACATCTTGATACATCAAAAGAAAAAAAAGTTTCTCAGCAGCCCCTGGAAGATGTCTTTGTGTGTCTCATTGGCTAAAACATCGTCCTATGGCCACCCCTAGCTGCAAAGAAGGCTGGTCAAGTCAGGATCTAGCAAAGGGGTATGTGGGTGTCAGGAATGGCTCAGACCATTCAGATGCATCCCTAGGGGCCAAGCACATTGCTGCCCCTACAAAATCTGGGTTCCTCTGTTAGCACTGGAGAAGCTGCAGGAGGGGTGGGGCTGGGTGTTGGAAGCTGAATAGTAAATTAACTGTTGTTTGCCACAAATGGCCCTGGTTGATAAGACCCTACCCTTGAGGGGCCAACAATCCTTGAGCAGCTGCATAGTCACAGGTGACAATTCAGAAAGGCAAGCCTTGCATTAATCCCTGACTTCTGCTCTGTCTGAGGGGCAGCCTTGGTGTTGAAAAGACCCAGAGCTAGGAGTTCCCATCGTGGCTCAGTGGAAATGAATCCGACTAGTATCCATGAGGATGCGGGTTCGATCCCTGGCCTCACTCAATGGGTTAAGGATCTATCTGGCATTGCCGTGAACTGTGGTGTAGTCAGAGGAGGCTTGGATCCCGAGTTGCTGTAGCTGTGTCATAAGCTGGCAACTGCAGCTCCGATTCACCCCTCGCATTTGGAACTTTCATTTGTAGTGAGTGCAGCACTTAAAGAGCAAAAAAAGAAAAAGAAAAAGACCCAGAGCTAGAACAGCTAATCATAATCATACCTGCCCAGCCACTTCCTAGCCTCATCACCTCAGTGTCCCACACTTTCCATGTGAGTAAAATGGGAAAGAGAGCCTCACAGAAGTTTCTCTCTATTCATCTCCTGCCTTGGCTAACAATTAATTAAGATTCTTAGTAGCAAGTATCAGAAACCAACTCATACTGGCTTAAGGAAAAAAAAAAAGTTAATTTATTGGATTACCCAGGGACAGATGGCTGCTGGCACAGCAGGACCAAGTGTCAGATGGCGTCATCGGGCCTCCCACACTGCCCTCTGCTCCCATCTCACACACACTCCTCCACATGGGTGCTCCCAACCACCCCAGACTTAGCTCCTTCAGCTCAACAAGTCCCACAAAAAAGGAAGTGATTTCAAAAAGACTCCAGAGTTGATCCTGATTAGGTCACGACCAGCCCCTGAACCTATCCCTGTGGCCTGGGTCATGATCAAAGCTCCAGAACAGAGACGAGCTGGTGATGTGGGGAAAGGGAAGAGGTTTGCTTCTATCAGCTACTGTGTGGACAAGAAGGGGAGAAAGTAGTTCCCAAGAAAGAAAAGTCAGGATGCTGTTGCCCAGAGAGGAAAAAGGCTGCCAGGCAAGGGACAGGAAGTAGGGAGAACTGGGTAGGGAGCAAAGAATATCCCTGGGAGGCAGGAGTGAGTTGTGGGTTCCTGGCACACATTTGGAGCCAGTGTGGTGGAGTCAGGGAGGAGGGGACTTCTGACCTGATAAGGACAGGAACTCCCTTAGAAGAAGGGGCTATATTCATGCTGAGGCCACCCTAATAAAACTGGGGAAAAAGACGATGCTGGTGGGGAAAACCTCACCTCACCTGGGGTGACCAGGCTGGAATTGACATAAATTTCAGAAACACAGTCTTCCACATGTTTCTCAGCATGGCCTTTATCCTGCTCTGGCTTCTCTGTTCCTAAGTGATGAGAGATGACACTTCCTTAGGCAGGGCTGATTCTTAAGGTTAATTGAAAGTGGCCTTTCTCGTGAATCATCCATTGCACTGAATTATTAATCACCTGCAGGCATTTTCAAGCCTTTAAACACTTGGACTTCCTGCAACCCTCCTTGGAAATGTTTTTTCCAATGGAAATATGACTTCCTTTTGGCCACGGAAAAGAGAAACATTGTCTGCTGCTGTTTCCAGATTTCCCAGCTCCCAGAGACCCAGTAAGGAGCAAGATATGAAAACAGGAAGCAGGGCCAGAGCTGCAGCCAGACCTGGAGGCCACTCTGTTCTGTGGAGTTGGCTCCAGGCCAGCTCTGTCTCAGAGCCTCCAGGGGACAGAGGATAGAGGGAGACTGACCATAGTGCCTATAGCTGTTGGCCTTGTTCATGGTCATCTCCACAGGAAATGGTTTCCTGGGGCCTTCGGCAGGTCAGTGAGGAAGACGGAATGAGAAGGATCAGATGTCAGGTCTAGCTCCCCCACTTACAGAGTAGGCCATGGAATTTCTTTGATGTGGTTTCCTCATCTGAAGGGGTGGCCCCAGCCCTACAGGCTGACATAAGGCAGGGCTCAATGGGGTCGTGTATGGCAAGCCTGCATTGTGACACCCAGAACACAAAGAGCAGCAAGAAATGTGAATTACCTTCTGCGATCTGCTCTCACCTTCCCATAGAAGAAGAAAGACTCAAAACTCAGAGAGCTGGCTAGACAAGTAAGGTGCTTGCAGACAAAGCCAGCAAAGTAAGCGCAAGACCCAGCAGCTGGTCTCCAGGGCAAGGCCGAGGAGCTCCTATCAGGCCCCAAAGTGTGGGCCCAGGATGTGTGAGATACATGGGCAACGGTGGCAGAAGCCAGGGAACAGCTCAACTGAGGGCACAAGTTCTTCATCTACCATCCAGCACAGTCTTAGCCCCAGAGGTGGATATTGGGAATGCTGAGCTGAGTAAGACATGGCCCCTGCCCTGGTGGAGGTCCTGGTCTGCCAGGGAGAGTGAGGTGGGATGATGGTCAGAGGCCCAGAGTTCAGTAAACCAACACTGTATCTGCAGGGACGGTGAGGACAAGGAAGGGCTTCATGGAGGAGGGGATGCTGGAAGTTCCCCTTGAAGGATGAACAGTGGGGAAGGAGGGTGGGCGCCTCGGGCAGGAAGAGAGCAGTAAAATGAGAAGGCAACTTGTGGGTTGGCGGAAGTGTCAGAAGTAGTTCTACCATTGTGGGCCCTGGGTTCTGCAGAGGGTTTGGGGGATAGAGGGTGTCCAGGTGAGAGTGGGGAAGAGGGCCTGGAAGACATAAGCTGGGGCAGGGGTAGAGGATGGAATCAAAACTGCAAAGAGGAAATGGATGCAATGATCAGAGAGGGCTGGTGGAGACCTGGGCAAAGTTCTGGAAGGTGATGGAGATGGATGGAGGAGGAAGCTCCAGCAGGATTTGGTGACCGTGTGGTGTGGGTGGTGGGGGAGGAGGCCAGGGAAGAAGCTGGGGCCCTGGGAAGGCGCAGCACAGGGCTAAGGGAGGAGCGGCTCTGGGTCTGGTATAGACAATGAGCACCCACTTCCCCACCCCACACCTAGAAGGTTCCCAGTGCAGTTCAGGCCCAACAGTGGAGGTGGCCGGGTATGGATGGGTGTCATGCCCATCAGGGAGTCAGCCTAGGCAGGACAGGTTCAGGGGGCAGGGGGTGGGAAGTTGCCGTATTGAGGGGTCATGGTAACTAAAGGGTTACCATGTGCGGACACATGGGCCTTAGTAGCTTCCTGGTCCCAGCCTGGGGGTGCACTGAGCTCCAGGCAGCAGCAGGAGGGAAGATATAAACCATCCTTCCCAGAGGGCTGCCCAGACATCGTGCTTAGCACCATAAGCTCCAAAGGTGTCCACACCCTAATTCCTGGAACCTGCAAACAGTTTACTTTACCTGGCAAAGGGACTTTGCAAATATAATTAAGTTAAGGATCTTGTGATGGAGAGATTATTCTGGATTATCCAGGTGGGTCTCATGTAATCACAAAAGTCCTCGTAATAAAGGAGGCAGGAAAAGTGGATGTGAAAAGGACAGGGAGTCAGAGAGATTGGAAAGAGCTGCTACTGGCTTTGAAGATGAAGGAAGATACCACTTGCAGGCAGCTTCTAGAAGCTGGGAAAGGCAAGAAAATGGATTTTTTCCAGCCTCCAGAAGGAAAACAGCCCTGCAGGCTCATTTTAGTCTTCTGCCCTCTAAAACTCTTAACATAATAAACTTTTGTTTTTCAAATGTGTGGTTATTTGTTACAGCAGCAACGGGAAACTTATACAGACAGCACTCTAGCGACCATAGGCTCCCTGGTTCACCCCTTTCTATTTTATTTTCATCTTTTTTGCCACTTCTTGGGCTGCTCTCACGGCATATGGAGGTTCCCAGGCTAGGGGCCTACGCCAGAGCCACGGCAACGCGGGATCGGAGCCGCGTCTGCGACCTACACCACAGCTCACGGCAACGCCGGATCCTTAGCCCACTGAGCAAAGCCAGGGACCAAACCGGCAACCTCATGGTTCCTAGTCAGATTCGTTAACCACTGAGCCACGACGGGAACGCCTGGTTCACCCCTTTCTGTGCCCTGTTCACCACCCATACCGCTCTAGGTCACCTGGGGTTCAGGTAGTGCGCAGCCTCACACTCACAGACAGCCTGGGGGGATAGTTCCATCTTCTCTGCCCCGCCTCCTCCTTCCTATAATAGGCATGGGTGCCGTGGGAGCAACATCCAGGCTTGATATTTGGATACAATCTTCAAGTCCATAAAACTAACCCCCCCCCCCCAAATATCTTCCTTTCCATCCCCAGTCACAGACGCTTCAAGGGCTAAGACGCTCCCACACCTTCGGCCAGCACCGATCTAAATGTCCCTTATATATCTTAATCCTAGAGGAATTACTATCTTTAAGACAATTGTGGAAAGTGAGTCCAGAGTTCTGAACTACAGCTGGGGAGGAGGGTGCCAGAATTGGAACCCAAGTGGTCCGGCTGCAGAATCCGCGCTCTCAAATGCCTCATTGCTTTGTCTACTGAGAGCGAACTTGAGAGCCTTCTCGCGCGCCCTGGGGATCACACCGACGGCTCCTGGCCGGGGACAGCACGCGGAGTCTCGGCCCTAAAATCTAGGAAGGCCCCCCGGGAGGATGGGTCAGAGCTGGGCCTCAGCCTGCAGAGGATCTGCGGGAGGTGGAGGCGCATTCCCACACCCGCACTGCGCGTGCCAAGACCGCCAGGGGTGCAGGGCACGGTGCCGAGCGCGGTCTATCAGATGCGGCGGCGAAGGCTTTATTTAGCTCTGCCCGCGGGAGGGCTGGCTCCCTCGCCTGGGCCGCAGGCAGCCCCGGCCGCCGCGCCCCGCACGGAGCCCTGCAGATTCCGTGAGCTCAGAGTCGGATCTGAGCCCCTCCCTGGGCCACGACCTGGGCCGGGTAAGAGCTGCGGCCTCCAAGAGCTGGGTCCCTGCCCCCGCCATCTGCCGCTGACCAGAGGGCGACGAGGGACCGCCCCCGCGTCCGCCCGACGCCCGGCTCCGCGCTTTAAAAGTCCGCCTGGCAGCGGCGGAAAACACCAAGACCGGCGAGACCGCGCCCCGACGGCCAACCAGCAGCCCGATGGCGGGTAAGTGCCCTCGCCTCCCCACCCCTGCCCCCGAGCCCCGGCCCCTCCGCCACCCGCCACGCCACCTGTCGCTGCCCTTTCCCCCCTCCCGCCCCGCCCCTCGAGCCTCGGCTGGGGCACGGACCCCTCTCCAAGTGGGCTGTGGGGATGGAGAGTAAGTCTGCTCCTCGCAGACAGTTGTGGGTCAAGAGGTGTGGGAATCTTGCTTTCTCACAACCCCACCCAGAGCGGCCCTGAGAGCCGGCAAGCTTTCCCCCAGGCATCACAGTCCTGGTGGTGTCTGCCCCCAGAGCAGGTGGCCCTGGTGATTGGGGGCATCCTTGGGGGGCTGCTGCTGCTGCTGCTACTGTTGATCGGGGTGAGCTGCTGTCTCTGGAAGAGGCTTCGTGCCTTGTTCACCTATGAGGAGCTGCCGGGGACCAAGGCTGTCTCCAGCTCACAGGGGAACAAGATCTGCTCACCAGATGCCAGGACCCAGGCAAGCAGGTGAGGCAGGATGTGGGGCCAAGGGAGCCCTTGGCCTTGCTTTGGGCCCTCCCTGTGGAGCTTCCCCTGGAGAGGGGTCGGGGGAGGAAAGATCTGTTTATGAAGCCCTCCTCCATGCTGTCAGCATGTGGGGAGCTATCACAAAGAAACCCAGAATCCTCAACACAGCTCTGAGGAAGGTGTTATGAAGTCCATTTTTCTAGCTGAGGAAACTGAGGCTCAGAGGACATAAGTAATGGGTCCAGATAGCACAGCTAGGAAGCGGCAGAACAGGCATTCAAATGCAGGTGGGCCGACTCCACAGGTTGTGCTCCTTTTCCCACTCGTCACTGCCATGGGCAGACAGAGGTGTGGGCTCTGGCTGTGTGTGTTTGTGTGTGTGTGCGTGTCCTAGTATGGTCCAGAAAATGGTGCCCTTGCCCCCTCCTGAATCCTGCTGGCTTTTTCTCCTCCTGCGCCTGGCACTCAACCCTCTGGGCTGAGTGCTCTGAGGCCACACCATTCACTTGCCACCTATGTGTTGTCTCCCTGCCTCTGGACAGGCCACCAGGTGTGCCATTCGTGGTGCCCCCTTCTATCCAAAGCCGAGACTGGGTGCCCCTGAGCAGTGGAGAGTGGGCCCAGACCCCACAGGACCCCTGCCCAGCCCCAGAGCTCCTGCCACAGGCTACCAACAGCAGTTTTGGTGAGTGTGTCTGCCAGGGCCTGCCCAGGGGTCACAGTCTGCTCAGGCCAGGGTAGACCATCTGCTTTCACAGGCCTGGCTCTGGAAAAGAGCTTAGATGGTCCCGGGGATGCCAGAGTTGCCCCGTGCCCACTCTTTCCAGGTACCTGGGTTATCAAATGTCTGTTGCACCCCAGCCTGGGCCAGATATGGCCTCATGTGCCACTTTGAAGTTAGACCTCACCACACCTCTGTGGAGGTGGGGATCGTCTCCTCATTTGACACATTTGTAAACTGAGGCTTGGAAAGTTAACAGTGCCTTGCCCAAGGTCACAGAGGCAGGAAGCAACAGATCTGAGATTGGAACCCCAGTGTTCCCAGGTGCAGAACCTGTGCTGGGTCCTACT
The DNA here is from genome assembly GCF_054392235.1 of Sus scrofa. Taxonomy (NCBI): domain Eukaryota; kingdom Metazoa; phylum Chordata; class Mammalia; order Artiodactyla; family Suidae; genus Sus; species Sus scrofa. Next base: position 110,325,593 of record NC_139396.1, on the reverse strand, counting down.
CCAGGAAGATGGGATGGCTAGTCCAGAGGGCGGAATGGTGGAAGCTGGGCACACAGCTTCCAGCCCACCTCTTTGCTCTGAAGACTTTCCCAGGAACCACCCAGTAATCTGCTAGGCTCTTCTAATTTGAAGAGGAAGAAAAAAGGCAACACTTCATCACTGAGACACACCCTCTGAACACCACAGAAAGGGGCCAGGCCAGATGCTGGGCACTGTGCCCATGCCTGCCAGCCCTGACTTCTGGGGGTGGGGGTCAGTCGTGGGGGCAGGGGTTGAATGCATACTGTGGACCCCAGGGAGGAGCAGTGCTGAGAAGGCCTCCTGGGAGAGCTGCGCTAGACAGGGCAGCCGTACTCAGTCTGGAGAAGAAAGTGGGGCAGACATGGTCAGAGAGGTCAGTGAACTGCCTAGTAAAGGCTCAGCCTGGGAGGGGGGCATCCCCCTGCCCCTGCCTTCCCCTGGCCTGCCAGTCCTCCCAGCCCCTGTGTGTCGCAGGAGGTACATGTGTGGTGGGGACCATCAACCCAGAGCTGTACAAGTTCCCGGAAGACCAAAGTGAGACCGACTTCCCTGAGGGCTGCCTGGGGCGGCTGTGGTTCTCCGTGGAATACCAGCAGGAGGCAGAGCGGCTGCTGGTGGGCCTGATCAGGGCGCAGAGGCTACAAGCCCCCTCAGAGACCTGTAGCCCCCTGGTGAAGCTCCACCTGCTGCCAGATGAGCGGCGCTTCCTCCAGTCCAAGACCAAACGCAGAACTGCCAGCCCACAGTTCGACGAGCACTTCATCTTCCAGGTATGGCCTGTGGAACGGGCAGTGTCTGGTGTCCTCTGCCTCCCGGAAAGGACAGACATTGTGCAGGAGAGCCCCGGCCTCCCGTGCTAGCCAGGGCCCTGCAGCCCCCAGGACACCGAGCCACAGGCTCTGCTTTACCCCACTTGCCGGGTCAGGGTGTACAGGAGCCCTGACCCTTCGTGGCAGGGGGCCGATGAGAGACTAGAGGGATGAGTTGGGCAGAGGGCTGGGCTCCTCCCACCTAGGCTGACTGCAGAAAAAGAGAAACATATTCTTGGAAAAAGAGAAACTGAATGCCAGGCTGTGGCCCATGGGGCTCAATGAAGCCCCCCAAAGCCCCAAGCACTGGGAGCTTTCTGGTAAGGTTTCCAAAAAAGGTGGAGGGTGAGACCTTGGGGCAGAGACAGGAACTCACCCATCCTGTGAGAAGCCAGAAAGGGACCGAGAGCCATCCTGCGGCAGGTGGTGCCTTTGCTGCAGTCGGTGGCCGGAGTTGGGGTCTGGAAGTGCTGAGGCTGTTGGGACACTGAGCCAAGCTCACAGTGACCTGGGAGCCTCAGCAGGTGACTGGGGCCCTTGTGGGAGCCAGCAATCTAGAGCTGCCAAGAGACCTTGGGCAAACATTTTTAAGGGCAGGGCAGCAGGCTGGCTGGCAAGGCAAGAAGAGGTCAGTCAGCACCTGAGAAGAGTGGGATTCTTGCCTTCTTCCGTGGCCAAGAGCTGAGAAGAGGGGTGGCACAGGACCCAGCCCCTGGCTGACCTGCTGGGGCCGAGGCTGTGAGAATTCACAGGTGAACCTGCTCCTCTCGGGGACATCAAGATCCAAAGCGGCAGCCTTGCTGACTAGCCAAGCCACACATCGTGCTCGCATACTTATTTTTCTTCACCCGTCACTTCCCTGTCGTATTACTGTACCAACTTGGTCCTGGCCTCTCTGTGCTTTAAGGGGGAAGGAGAAGGAGAAGAGGAAGAAAAGAAAATAGGTAGTAATTAACCATTTGCTGTAGGTCAGATCCTGTGATTGGAGTTTTAGAACCTAGAGAGTAAGAACCATTAGCCCATTTTACAGGTGAGGAGACTGAGTCTCAAGGAGAGAATTGTTCAGTACCCAATTCAGCAGAGATAGGCAGTTTCCCTGGGCTCCAGTGTGGGGTCCTCTCACACTTTCACATGTAAGCAGATCACTTGGCCGCCCTGTTAAATGGTAGATTCTGCTTCATGGGTCTGAATGGGGACTCAGGGTCCTGCATTTCTAACAGGGTCCCACGGGTAGTGGGTGCTGCTGGTCCTCAGACCACACTCTGCATGGCAGGGTCTGACACCCCTTCCTACCTCCCCAGGATACTGGCCCCACTTCAGCAAAGGGTCCCCTGTAGATGCCTGGTGTGTGCAGGTCCCTGGTTGAGACACCCCTCATGGAAAGATCCTGTGTCTGGAACAACATAGCACATCATTCCGTCCCCTGACCCCAACCTGGCCCTCATCTCCCCCAGGTGTCCAGCAAGAGTGTCACCCAGAGGGTGCTGAGGTTCTCAGTGTACCACGTGGACAAGCAGAGGAAGCACCAGCTCCTGGGCCAGGTGCTGTTCCCCCTGAAGAAAGAAATCCTGGCGGGCGACTGCCGGCGCATCATCTGGAGAGACCTGGAGGCCGAGAGCCTGGAGGTAAAGGTCAAGGTCACCAGACATGTGCTACTGTGTGTCACACTACCATGGACCTCCAGCTGGTGTGGCCCAGTACCTGCTGGCCAGCGTCAATCCTCAGCGTACCACCACCCCTACAAGTGTGACTAGAGAGGCACGGGCTGAGGGGGTGCGTGGAGCCCAGCAGGGAGAGCCACCTGCAGCTCTTTTGGCCTGGAGGTCAGATTACCTGGAGCATCCTGAAAAACCCACATTTGGATTCCCATCCAAATCAGACTGCTGTGAAAGGCAACACCATACATGGACCAGCCAAGTCCCTCAAACCCCAGTGGGGGTCTGGGTGGCTCTGAATAGGCCTTGGAATCCCCCACACCTGGGCTTGAATCCCCAGCTCTGGTCATTACTACAGTGCACTCTTCAGTGGGCCCCTCAACTCCCCGGGCCTGTCTCCCCTTCTGTGAAATGGGGGGTGAGCTTCAAGGAGGGAGTGTGGCTGTGAAATGTAGCTCCTTGGGCCTGGCCGCAGAGAGAAAGGGAGAAGGCCTGGCTCCTCCAGCACCTGCCAGGGTGACTGGGTGCTTTCCTCTCGGTCTCCCCAGCCTCCCTCAGAGTTTGGTGACCTCCAGTTCTGCCTCAGCTACAACGACTGCCTGAACCGCCTCACCGTGGTCGTGCTGCGAGCCAAGGGCCTCCGGCTCCAGGAGGACATGAGTTTTGTCAGTAAGTTTTCCTCTTGGGACAGGGCCACCCTGCGAGCTCAGGGCCTGGAGCTGGAGTCTGGCCCTCACCCCTGGCCATCCAGTTTCTGCTAGGATATGGCTGCCCTGAGCATCCATTCCTCCCAGGCCACACCCTCCCTCTCTGCACAGTTGTATGAGGAGCTGCTTCCTTGTTTTGACCCCCAAGGCTGCATCCCTTTGACCTCAAGACCCCTAAGGCCTCTGGGACCAACTGTGCCCCTCCCTTTTCACAAGTAGTGCCTTAGCTCCTCAACTGCGCTGCCTGCCTCCACCCCCACTCTTCTGGGAAGGTTCTGGTTCCTCAAGGGTGAGGTCCTGTGCCTCCCTGCCCCTGGGGGGAGGAGACAAGGGACACCCCTGCATGTGGAACTTGACACTGGACTGGACTCCTGGAGCTGGAGGAGCGGAGGCCCTGCTCTGGCTTGCCTCACACGTTCCACCCCCGCCGTGGACCCCCAGCAAGGTGGTGGTTGTCTAACCCCCGTGTGTCTCTGCAGCTGGGTCCCTGTAAGCAAGCTGGGATTCACCCTTCCCGTTGTGGGTCCAAAACCCATCTAAGCGTCCCCCACAAAAAAAAGCACTTGGCCTCTGGAGGAGGTTTAAGGGACCCAGGAAGCCTGAGCCGCCAGCAGGCAGGGCCCGCCCCCCTGAAGAGGAGGGACGGGTGAGTGGTGCCAGGCTCAAGTTACAAGGGCCAGCCAAGCCGTGGGTGGGTTCAGGAGGCAAAGGAAGAAGAAGAGTGCTGAGCGTTTCCTCGGCTGTAAGCAGAACACTAATCAACCCAGTTTCCTCTTGTAACGCCCTTTGGCTGTAGCAGCTGTTGAGTAATGAGGTCCTGGCGCCGAGGCGGGGCATGCGGCCCCCAAGCCCGACCTCAACCCTGCATGCCCTCCCTGTGTGCCTTCCCAACCCATGGTCTGCACTGCCCCTCAGGTGTGTTTGTCAAAGTGTCTCTGATGAACCACAACAAGTTTGTCAAGAGCAAAAAGACCTCAGCTGTGCTGGGCTCCGCCAGCCCTGTGTACAGTGAGACCTTCAGCTTCAGGGTCGACCCTGCCGCGCTGGACACTGCCAGCCTCAGCCTGACAGTGCTGCAGAGCACCGGAGAGGACAGTAAGGCTGCTCCCTCACCCCCAGGCTGTTGGGGTGCCGGGCAAACCAGGGGCTGCATGCATTCGGGAAGCTTGGATCCTTTGGAGGAGGTTGTATGGTTTCTGATCTCTGCTTAAGGAAACTAGTGCTCAGAGAGGCTGAGGTATTTGCTCAAGGACACAGAGATTGCTAGTGAGAGAGCTGGGATTCACACCCAGCATTTTCCAGTTTGACCATCTGCAGCACCCCAGAAAGGTTACAGGATGCTCTCTGCTACCCCATCTTGGGCAAGTCACCAGAGAGGCTGGGAGGCAACATGGCTACCTGCCACTGGCCAAGTGACCTGGTACCATGGGTCATTATGTGCCCTGCATTGTGTATGAGCTTTGAGGGTCCTGAGTAAGGTTCAGAGTGGATGAGAGGGTGTGTATCCCAGCCAGCTCTCCCACATGCACCCTCCCCCCGCCCCACCCCGGTGTCCATTGTCACTGAGGCAGAGCTGTCCAGCCAGCTGGTCTCATCAGCCAGAGCTTAAGACCCTTCTCCACTGTGGTAGCTGGTGGGTTAAAACTATTGCTGAATGTGCCCCCTGAATGTACAAGCCTTCTGATGGAAGAGGGCTTCATTCTGGGGGCCCCCCTTCCTTCCTCAGCCATTTGATGTGAGGCAGGTTTGATGGCCCTTCAGGAGGGTGGGGGCAGAGTGGGTGCCCCCGAAGAGCAGGCTCTCCGTTTGGACTCCCTTTTACCACCAGCTCCAGCTCCAGGTCCAGAGCAAAGTCAGAATTTCTTTGGAGGCTGTCAGTTCTGATTAAAGGGCAGGGGGCCTGGCCACTTCCTTCGAGGGGAGGAATGAGAGAGGGAAGGGCTGGGGATGGCTGAGGGTGTGGCTTCTGTGCTCCAGAGGGTGACAGTGTTCTCCTCCCCCGCAGGGAGCCATGAGCTGGGCCGGGTGGTGGTGGGCCCCTACATGTACGCCCGCGGCAAAGAGCTGGAGCACTGGAACGAGATGCTCAGCAAACCCAAGGAGCTGGTGAGGCGCTGGCATGCGCTCTGCTGTACCACCGAGCTTTGACTTAGGTGGGACCCTCAGGTCTGCTCCGGGAGGCCTCTTCCCATAGCCATGCCTGACAGCCACAGGCCTGAACGCTACATCCAGCATCTCATTGGGCTGTGGGGCCAGCCCGAGCTGGGGGAACATGAATGCTGATGTGCAGGAGAGAAGAGGGGAAAAAGAGCCCCGGGTGGGGCAGCGGTATGGCTAGTGGTTAGCATCTCCCCAGCCTGAGAGCCCTCTGACTCACTCTGTCCTTCTATACCCACTGGGCTGCCTGGGCTGAGAATCCTGGCTCCTGGTTATCACCATCACAGTCTGGACCAGAATCTCACACACGCGGCAGAAATATTCTATTCAGTGATAGTGTAGCTGTGTCATCTGCGTGGAAGTGCCGGGTAAACTTGGAAAGCTGATGATGTGTTGATGCTCAGCCTACACTGTTTTTCTGCTGTGGTTTCTCTGCCTTCTGCCTTGTGAAGAAAGCAGGCTGCTCTGGGAGAAATAATGGGAGGGGGAGCAGGGGATATTTCAGTTGGTCCACAATAAAGAGCTCAGTCTGAGAACTAGGTGGAAGTGTAGGTCTGGAACAGTCCCAGGCTGCCCAGGCAACACAGTGTGCCTGCAGTTCAGGAGGGAAGGTACCCAGGAATCATGACTGTGAGAGGATCTGTGGCCATGAGCAGCCTGCCCAAGTACCAAGTGGTGGACAGGTTCTCAGTACCCACTCCCAATGCTAGGCAAGGAAGAGCTCACCTCTGTGTTAGGTCCCTCCCCAGGGCTGTGTCTAATCCTGTCCCATGTCATGTCAAGTCTTGCCTGCAGCTCACCCTCCCCTGAATCCAAGGCCTCACACAGTTGGTTTGATAGGTAGTCTGCTACCAGTTTCTGTGGTTCCCCTGTTTAACAGCATTCAGCTCCGGGGGCTCTCACTTTGGGTAAGAAATGGTGAAAGCACATGGCCAAAGCATAGCCCACAGGACTGAGAGCTTTTCCTGCAAATCTAGCAATTCCATTACGGTTACTGCATTATGGTAGGCATCGGTGTTAACTTCATTAAGATAGAGGTTCTGAAACCACCGTCATCAACTCCCCATGCAGATGCACTCAGGGTCCTGGGAGCCCATGGGCTTGTCACTGTCACTTACCAGGCAGTTTGTATTTTCACCCAAATGCTACTGAACTGGCAGATTCAAGCCCAGTTACTGTTAATTAAAACAACACTTAGACAACCTACAGAACAGGAGAAAATAGTTGTAAATGATGCAACCAACAAGGGCTTAATCTCCAAAATATACAAACAAGTCATACAACTCAACAGCAAAAAAAAAAACCAACAACCCAAATGAAAAAAATGGGTAAAAGACCTAAATAGACATTTCTCCAAAGAAGACATGCGGATGGCCAACAGACACATGAAAAAATGTTCAACATCACTAATTGTTAGAGAAATGCAAATCAAAACTATAGTGAGCTGCCGCCTCATATCAGTCAGAATGGCCATCATTAATAAGTCTACAAATGACAAATGCTGGAGAGGGTGTGGAGAAAAGGGAACCTTTCTACACTGTTGGTGGGAATGTGAATTGGTACAAAGATCTATGGAAAACAGTATGGAGGTACCTCAGAAAACTAAATATAGAACTACCATATGATCCAGCACTCCCACTCTTGACCACAAATCTGGACAAAACTTTCATTCAAAAAGATGCATGCATCATTGTACAATGATAAATGTAATAAAATTCATTAAGTTAAAAAAAAAAACCTTCAAGAAAAAAGATATATGCACCCGTATGTTCACTGCAGCACTATTTGCAATAGGCAAGACATGGAAACAACCTAAATGTCCATTGACAGATGAATGGATTAAGAAGATGTGGTAAATATACACAATGGAATACTACTTAGCCTTAAAAAAAGAACAAAATAATGCCATGTGCAGCAACATGGATGGAACTAGAGATTCTCACACTAAGTGAAGTAAGTCAGAAAGAGAAGGATAAATACCATATGATGTCACTTATATGTGGAATCTAAAATATGGCACAGATGAACCTATCTACAGAACAGAAATAGACTCATAGACATGGAAAACAGACTAGTAATTGCCAAGGGGAGGGGTAGTGGGATGGACTGGGAGTTTGGGGTTAGTAGATGCAAACTATTATGTTTAGAATGGATAAGCAAAAAAAAAAAAAAGAATGGATAAGCAATGAGGTCCTACTGTATAGCATGGGAACTATATCCAGTCGCTTGTGATGGAACATGATGGAAGATACGAGAAAAATAATGTATATATGTGTATTAACTGGGTCACTTTGCTGTACAGCAAAAATTGACAGAACATTGTAAATCAACTATAATAAAAACTTTTTTTGGATTTCCCATCATGGCTCAGCTGAAACGAATCCGACTAGGAACCATGAGGTTGCAGGTTTGATCCCTGCCCTTGCTCAGTGGGTTAAGGATCCCAAGTGGCTGTGAGCTGTGGTGTAGGTCACAGACACGGCTTGGACCTGGCGTTGCTGTGGCTGTGGTGTAGGTTGGCAGCTGTAGCTCCAACTTGATCCTTAGCCTAGGAACTTCCATATGCAAAAAACAAACAAACAAAAAAACACGTTCTCTATGTGTCTGAATAGCTGGCTACTAAAATGGAACTATTGCCACTTCACCTGGGGTCCTGAGACCACAGGTACCAACCACCTCCACATTTTCAAGGGAATGTTCATGCCTATCAGTGGCCTTTCCAAGGCCACTTGGAAAAGTTGGTAAGTATCCCTTTCCAGGACAGAATGGAAGAGTATATCCAACTCACAGTTGAAAAATTTCAATGGCATAAACCTAGCAGGCTCTCTGCTCTGATGGGGAAGTGAGGGGTGCTATATGGGGTTGGCCCCTGTTTACAGATCATTTTCCTTCTATCCGAAGAACTCTTTTTAGTATTTTTCTAGAGCAGATCTGCTGGTAGCAAGGCCTCTCAGTTTTTGAATAGAAATATTTATTTCAGATTCATTTTTAAAGGATATTTTTGTGGATATAGAATTTTAGAGTTCCTTTTTTCTTTCTCTCTTGCTCTTTTTTTTTTTTTTTTTTTTTTTTTTGCTTTTGAGGGCCACACCCACGGTTCTCAGGCTAGGGGTCAAATCAGAGCTGTAGCCGCCTGCCTACACCACAGCCACAGCAACATCAGATCTGAGCTGCATCTGCGACCTACACAACAGCTCACGGCAACGCTGGATCCTTAACCCACTGAGTGAGGCCAGGGATTGAACCTGTCTCCTCAAGGATGCTGATCAGATTCGTTTCTGTTGAGCCATGATGGGAACTCTTAGAGTTCCTTTTCTTACAATAGTTTAAAAATGTTATTCAAGTTTTAGAATTACTTTTCTGTGCCTCCCTTTTATCTCACATCTTGGCCCCTCCAGTCCTAACTGGCTCGGCACCCCCGCTGTCCAATTTCTTATCTCCAGCTCCAGAGACTGCCACTTTTCTGCCTTGTAGCCATGGTCCTCTGTCCAAATGCTCTTAACTAGAATCAGCAAGTTTCCTGAAGGGAAAAGTGGTTCACAGAGGGTCAGTTTACCTTGTGTTTTCCTTCTTCTAAGATTGTGGCCCATCAAATGCTTGTCAACTTGGCAGCTCTTCAGCAAAGAGATTTTCAGTATTTTATTCAGGTTTTCTAGTTGTTCTCAACATGAACACAACTCTGCCTCAAGCAGAAAAATAATTATTTTCTTAGAATTCCTCTCCCAGAAAAAAAAAATTTCTCAGCAAAGAGTGATTTTTTTTTTTTTTTTTTTTTTTTTTTTTTTTTTTTTTTTTTTTTAGGGCTGCTCCCATGGCATATGGAGGTTCCCAGACTAGAGGTCAAATTGGAGTTACAGCTGCCGGCCTACACCACAGCCACAGCAACGCCAGATCTGAGCCGTGTCTGCGACCTACACCATAGCTCACAGAAACACCGGATCCTTAACCCACTGAGCGAGGCCAGGGATCGAACCCTCAACCTCATGGTTCCTAGTCAGATTCGTTTTAGCTGAGCCACGACGGGAACTCCAGCAAAGAGTGACTTTATACAGGGGATTTGATGACACAAATTATACAACCTTCTTGGGAGACTTATGAAAATAAAAGGAGAAAAGTTGCTTGTATCGGTTGGCTATTTTTATAATAATGGTCCATAACAAACAATCTCAACATCTCAGTATTGTACTGAAATGAGCATTTATTTCTCACACATCCGTGGGTCAGCTGAGTGAGGGCTGATCTAGGGTAGGCAACTCACTGTTAAGCTGTGGGTCTGGTCAGTCTCAGGTTCTCACCCAGGCCTCTTCCATGTTTGTTCTCTCTTGAGCACCAGCTAAAGGGGCAGGAGCTGTTCAGGGAAAGCTCTTCTCCTGGGGAAGGCAGAAGGACAAACACAGTTCTACCCTCTGCTTGTGTTGTGTTACCTAATATCCCACTGGCAGAGGTAAGGGGCCAAGTTCAAAACCAAGGCGCAGGGAGGTAAACTACACCTTTTTGTGAGAGGAGCTACAAAGCACCATGGCAGCAGACATAACTACAGGGAGGGGTTAAGAATAGGAGTGATAATTCAGTGCACCATATTGATGTTCCCTGGAAATGGGAAACTCCAGGGCAGACCCTGAGGAGGAGACCTCTCTGCCATGTAGCTGCTGCTGGGTCTCAAAGCCTCTGCTGCCTCTTTAGTATCCCATAGTGAAGATTGGCTGGAATTTGTACAAATTACTCCAAGAACTTCATACATCCTGCATAAATATTGAAGAAAGGAAATGATTTTTTTTTACCTTCTTTCTGCTTTCTAGTCTCACCTGAGTGCCTCCCATTCAACAAACTCAACTTGGAACCCTGTTCTAAGGGTGTCTAGGAAATATAATTTCCAGACTTCCACCTCCATGAAATGTAATTAAGACCTTTGAAGGGGATAGGGATGGTGCTGTGTGTCAACCCACACTCTGGGGCAAACCAGAGTCACAGACAGGAACCTGTACAACAAGGAGGCTGTTGGAGAACACGGATGAGTACTCCTGTTCATAACTGGCCATGTTTGAACTTCTCCTCTCTTTAGGTGGCCTCCTTCCTGGACCCCTCCCTGTGCCAGTGTGGATGATCAGAAATCCCTGTTAGCAAGTTGGGAGAGGAGGAATGCAAGCACAAAATGGAGAAATAGGAAAATAGTGCCCTGTGCCCTTTGCTGCTGCAGCCTGCTATAGGCATGAGCCCAGGTCAGGGCAGGAGTGAAGGGGAGGCTATAAAGTTTAAATTTGGAAGTTTGGACCACTACTTGAGATTGGACATTTCAAATGCTGACACAATCTGTTTTTGCAACTAGAAGCTATAGGAAAAATTTATTGTTATATAAGAGGATCAAAAAAGTCATAGGACTTGCCCTAGATTTTATCCAAAGGGAGAAGCTACCTGCCAAGCAGGTTTGAATGGCTCATGAGAAAAAAAAAGGATGAAATAGTTTGCTGATTACATTCTATAAGACTGGCTCTTTCAACATAGTGAACATATTTCTTAATTGAATTTGCCCTTATGAAGGCAGATTGGAATATCTGCCTATTATGTTTTATCCTCCTAATTTTAAAGTATGGAATTATTTGCTCAGATTACTCTTCCCCTCTCTACTGCAAGAGGTATGCTTCTCAGCGTGGAATTGACAAGGTAGGAAGAAAGCAACTGGCTCTGAGGAACTATACCAGGTCTTTGTTCATCAGCTCATTAAGTTGCAAGCGGTCCAGGAGGAACTTCCCCACACTTAGAAGTGAGGAAAGAGCGCATCAAGCAGGGGCTGCCATTTCTCAGGCCCCAGAGCTTAGGAAGTGATGAAGCTAGAATCTGATTCCAGATGTCTAAAAATTGTATCATTACCACATATTGCCAGAGAGACCTCAAAAAAGAGATGCCACATTGTGCCCTCACGTTCCCCACAGCCTGGGTTCCCTTAAAGGACCTTTAAGAGCCTCTTAGACAGAGCTGCTTCTATTTGTGCACATTTAGTTGCTGGTGAGGCTACACATTTCTCCGCATTTCCTCTCTTTCTCCTTTCTTTCCTTCATTCTTTCCTCTCTCCTTTCCTTTACTCCTTCTGTGTAAATTCTCTCTTCATCTCCACTGATGAAGTATAATTGAGCAAGTAGTCAGGTTTGATTTCTATCTGCCCTTTGTTTTTGATAACATGCTTTTCCAGTTTACTGATTGACAAATCCGATTAAGACAGACCTGCAGGGAATAATGGGGGGTGTGGAGCAGCCCTGGTACAGACCAGATGGCGGCCTGGAGCTGAGGGTCTCCTGGTCAGGAGGTCCTTGAGAATATGACTGACAGGTCAGGCCGGCCCCGGGCCATAAGCTTTTGGAGGGACCGCGAGTCCAGAGCAGGTGGCTGGAGCAGAGTGCCACCCAGTGTCCTCACATCCACATGGGACTGATGTGGAGCTACTGAAACCAGAAAGAAAAGCGCCGGCCTTTCTCAATGTGTCTCTAGCGCCCTCTACTGTTTAGCATCTTACTCACTGCGAAAGAGAGGCCTTCTGTCTGCAAAGTAGGTATTGAAGGACGAATTTGGAGCTGCGAGGAAGTTGACAAATGGTAAACATGACTTTCCAGAGTCTTCCCTTGTGCCTGCTCCCAAACACTACTCACTCCTCCTCCCACAAAAATAGCCACTAACCTTATTTTTATGCCAGTCTCTTCTTTGCTTTTACCACATAACTATGCAGACTTGGCGTAGGTTTTTTTGGTTTTGTTTTATGTAGGCAATCAGAAAGCAAGCATTCTTTTGTTTGGCTTCCTTCAATTCACGTTATGTTTTGAGATACATCATACATTTTGGGGAGCATAAAACTAGAAATGGAGCTGCTGGGTCACAGGGTTTACATATCTTCCAATTTAGTAGATAAAGCCAAACTGATCTCTAAAGTCAATATACCAATTTACATCCTTACAGCTGTGCATGAGAGTTCCCATTGCTCTCTGTCCTTGTCAGCACTTGACATTATCTTTTTATCTTAGCCATTTTTAAAATATGTAAACATATCTTGTTATGGATTTAACTTGTACTTCTCTGATGCTAATGAATTTGAACAATGTTTTATACATTAGTCAATCCCCCTTTGTGAAGTGCCTGTTCATGGATCTTACTCATTTTTCCACTGGCTTATTTATGAGTTTCTTATTGACTTGTAGGAATTTCTTTTGATTAAATATATTGCAAATGTTTTCTCTTATTCTTTTTTTTTTAATTACTAACATTTTTGGTAGATTTCCTCCCATTTTATGGTTTCTTTTGATAAACAGAAGGTTTAAATTTTAATGTAGTCAAATGAAGCAATCTTTTATATTAGTGTTTCGTATTCTAAGTCTTTCCATTTCTTGAGATCATGAAGAATTTCTTCTATACTATTTTAAAGAGGCTTTATTACCTTGCCCTTCACATTTAGATATAGAATCTACTTGAAATAGATGTTTGCGTAAGTTGTAAGATTAGGTTCAAGTCTCTTTCCTTTTTATGTGAGGATATCCAGGTATCCCAGCACCATTTACCAAAAAGACTAAACTTCCCCCCACTGGTCTGCTGTACCACCTAGGTCATAAATCAAGCATCTGTATATGTTTGGGTCTGTTTCTGGGCTCCTTCTGTTGCATTGGTGAATTTGCCTATCTTTATATTCATACCACCATGTCTTAATTACTGACTCGTAATGTCAGTATCTGCTTGAGTAAGTCCTCAATCTGGTTCTTCTTTTTTAAGACTGTCTTGGTTCTTTGGACACTTTGCATTCCCTTATAAATTTTAGGATCAACTTACTAAGTCCCTCCCCCCTCCCAACAAGGAAGCCTGTTGTGATTTTCATTGGGATTACATTTAGTTTATAAGTTAGTTCAGGAGAGGGCTGACATCTTAAAAAAAACACGTGTTCCCTTTGTGGTGCAGTGGAAATGAATCCGACTAGGAACAATTAGGTTGCGTGCTTGATCCCTGGCCTTGCTCAGTGGGTTAAGTATCTGGCATTGCGGTGAGCTGTGGTATAGGTAACAGAAGTGGCTCAGATCCTGTGTTGCTGTGGCTGTGGTGTACCCCAGCAGCTGTACTAGACCCCTAGCTAGATTCCCTAGCCTGGGAATCTCCATATGCCACGGGTGTGGCCCTAAAAAAGCAAAATTAATAAATAAATAACAAAGTCCTCAAATCCTTGGAAATGGTATATACTTCCATTTAACTTAGCATCTCTCTAATTTCTCTAAATAACATTTTATATTAGTAGGTGGAGAGGTTTTGTACATCTTTCATTAAGTTTTTCTTTAGACACTTTATTCTCTTATACTATTGTAGATAAAATTGTTTTGAAATTTTATATAACTCTGCTAGTCCTAAATAAAACTAGCTTTCCCTATTGACCTTGTATCCAGCAATCATGCTAAACTCACTAATTCTAATAATTTATCTCTTAATTCTTTTGAATTTTCAATATATACAATCATAGTTTTATATCTAAGTTCCAATCCTTATTTTTTTTTTATTTCAATGGTTTGCTTTATTACTCTGGCTAGAGACACTAGAAATGTTTTGGGTGTAAGTGATGACAACATTCTTGTCTGATTACTGTTCTCAAATTTTTCCATATTTCATTGTTCAGTGAAATGTTTACTATAGGACTTCCTCAGTAGGTAAAGAACCTGACTAGTATCAATGAGGATGCAGGTTTGATCCCTGGCCTTTCTGAGTGGGTTAAGGATCTGGCATTTCCACAAGATGCAGTATAGATCATGGATGCAGCGTGGCTGTGGTGAGGGTTGGAAGCTATAGCTCTGATTCGACCCCTAGCCTGTGAACTTTTCATATGCCACAGGTGCGGCCCTAAAAATAAGAAAAAAAGTGTTTACTATAATTGTTAGTTTTTAGGATGAACATTGTTAAAATCCGTTGATCATTCTCCTGTGATTTAATGCATATCTTTACAAAAATGAAGTATTTTACATACTGTTTCCTAATATGATTTTTCACTTAATATACTGTAAACACTAAATTTTTTTTTGTTCATTGTTTTGCTTACCTTATTTTTTAAATTTTAACTAAAAATTCACCCATTGGAATTCCCGTCATGGCTCAGTGGTTAAGGAACCCGACTAGTATCCATGAGGATGTAGGTTCGAGCCTTGGCCTTGCTCAGTGGGTTAAGGATCCAGCGTTGCCATGAGCTGTGGTGTAAGTCACAGAGGCGGCTTGGATCTCTCGATGCTGTGGCTGTGGTGTAGGTTGTTGGCTACAGCTTCAACTACAGATTCAACCCCTAGCCTGGGAACCTCCATATGCTGTGGGCGTGGCCCTAAAAAGACAAAAAAAGAAAAAGAAACTCACCAATTTACAGCATATAGTTCACATTCTTTTTTATTCTTCTCAATTAATATTTATTTATTTATTTATTTATTTAGGCTGTGCCCATGGCATGTGGAAGTTCCTGGGCCAAGGATCAAACATGTGCCACAACAGCAACTTGTGCTGCTGAAGTAACAATGCTGGATCCTTAACCAACTAAGCTACTAGGAAACTCCATCAATTATTTTTTGAATCAATTGATTAACTTCTTTATGCCATCCTTCAAGGACTTTGGTCATTAATGAATCAACTCTGCATATCAAATCTTCTCAACCGGCAGGAGCACATATAATGTTTTGTTGATTCCTATTTCCTTTTATTTCCCTTGTAGTTTTTAAATCCTTTCCTTTGGGTAAATAAAGCTTTTAATGTTTTTGGTTTATCTTTAAGCCTGATTATTTTTATTATATTTAGAACTATTATTGGCATGTTATAATATGTTATATTACTACATTTTAAATTTATATATTTGTTATGTTTAATTCATGTTATATGTAACTAATGTATTACCAATATATTGTTGGTTGATTTCTTGGGATTATTTTTCTGGGTATATATTTTCTAGGTATATATATGCTTTTATCTAGAACATGCTTATGATCAGTAAAAAAGACAAAACTCAATAAACTAAATGTGCAAATTACGTAAGCAGACATTTCGCAAGTGAAGATGTACAGAGGGCAGTTAAGCACATAAAAAGATACTCAACATCATTAGTCATCAGGGAAATGCAAACTATAACCATAAAATACCACCTTACAACCAGGAGAATAGCTAAAATGAAAATGATTGGCACCCCCAGAAGTTGGTAAGGATGTAGAACTGGAATCCTCATACCTGTCTTCTGAGTATGTAAAACTGTACAACCTTGGAGCACTGTTTGACAGTTTCTTATAAGGTTGTATATTTATCTATCCTAAACCAGCAATTTCAATAGGCATTTACTCCCTACACAGCTTCAAAATGAAAACATACATCCAGAACAAGACTTATAAAAAGATGTTTAAAGCAGCTATTCATACACTGGATTCAAAAACTGGAAATGACTTTCAATAGGAAAATCAATAATGTAATATACTCATAAAATTGGCATATTACTTGGCAATATAAAGAATGAATTACTGAGTCACATAAAAATTTGGATGAATCTCAAAAATGTGTGAAAAAGCAAATCACAAAGAAAGATAAATTGCATGATTTCATTTATGTGAAGTTCAAGAACAGATAAAACTAATCTATGGTGATAGAAATCAGAACAGTGGTTTCCTATTGCGAGTGGGGAAATGTCTAGAGGTGGAGATGAGAAATTTTTAGAGTGACAGAAATGTTCTAAATCTTGGTATTGGTTACATGAATGTATATTTTTTGTATATTTGGGAAGCGATTTTTTTTTTCAGGGCCACACCCGTGGCAATATGGAGGTTCCCAAGCTAGTGGTTGAATGGGAGCTACAGCCGCCAGCCTACACCACAACAACCCCAAATCCAAGCCACGTCTGCGACCTACACCACAGCTCATGGCAATGCTGGATCCTTAATCCACTGAGCGAGGCCAGAGATCGAACCCACAACCTCATGGTTTCTAGTCAGATTAATTTCCGGAACTCCAGAAGTGATCTTTTTAACATAAGGAATTTATAATCTTTAGAAGTGAGGGAAAATTTTCCAGTAATTTCATCAAGTAAAAATAAAGGAGAGGAGCTCCCTTCGTGGCTCAGCGGTTAACGAACTTAAGATCCATGAGGATGCAGGTTCGACTCCTGGCCTCACTCAGTGGGTTAAGAATCCTGTGTTGCCATGAGCTGTGGTGCAGGTTGCAGATGTGGCTCGGATCTGGCATTGTTGTGGCTGTGGCTGAGTCTGGTGGCTGCGGCTCTGATTCAACCCCTAGCCTGGGAACATCCATATGCTGCAGGTGCAGCCCTAAAAAGCAAATAAATAAATAAATAAATAAAGGAGAAAGTAAAAGCAGGATTTCCCACTAAACTGTTTGATAAGATCCTTCTAGATAGTAGTAGATCACTGTGTTGCATGAATTAAAGTGTACTATACACATATGCAAAAGGACAATTCCTTCACTTGTCTAGTCTGATTATGCAATTTTTTTTTTTTTCACTTTTTAGGGTCGTGTCCTGACCTATGCCATAGCCACATCCATGCCAGATCTGAGCCACGCCTGCGACCTACACCACAGCTTATGGCAACACCAGATCCTTAACCCACTGAGCAAGGCCAGGGATCAAAACCAAATCCTTATGGATCCCAGTTGGGGTTCATTAACCAGTGAGCCACAACGGGAACTCCCTGATTATACAGACAATTTGCTGACCTGCTACCCTGTGTTTATTTGAGTATAGACTGAAGTGAATCAGAGGGATGCCAGGATGAAGAGAGGAGGTGCCATCTGGAACAAGTTGTGGGTGGTAGACATCAGGTAGAAGCTTAACAATAAATTGTCATATACTGTATAAGAAGACTTTGTTGGAAACTACAGCCCCTTCTCTACAAAAAAAAAAAAAAAAAAAAGGAACTTTTGTGGGTGTGCACTCTCTACACCACTTTTGAATATTGTTTTGGGGAGAATCGCAAACCTCCTGAGGTTCACTTTTAGGGAAGCCAAGGTAAAAACAAAAAATGCCTGAATTAAAGAAAACAATTTTTGAGTTCCCATTGTGGCTCAGTGGTAGAGAACCTGACTAGTGTCCAGGAGGATGCAGGTTTGATCCCTGGCCTCTCTCAGTGGGTTAGGGATTCAGCTTTGCTGAAACCTGTGGTGTAGGTCACAGACAAAGCTTGGATCCTGCATGGCTGTGACTGTGGTGTAGGCTATCAGCTGCAGCTCCCTAGCCTGGGAACTTCCATAAGCTGCACATGTGGCCCTAAAAAGCAAAAAAAAAAGAAAGAAGAAAGAAAGGAAATAATTTCAATGTCCCAAAAGAATTTTTTAAAAACACATCTAGCAAAATATAATTATTCTGTTTATCATGAATTTAGTTATGTTTAAGCAATATGATTAATCTAGTAATACTTGACATCCTTCAAACTTCCACGTTAAGTACCCCTCCCTATTTCCTTATTGGTGACTATCATTTTCTGTGAGATTCAGCTACCATCATATGAGGGAACTAACTGCTAAGTGTCTGCAGATAAGTAAATTCAGCGAAGCACTCAAGACCTAGAAATAAGCTAACACCATGACTCTCTGTCTCCTCATAACGAGTTGAAATATGACCATGTTTCCCACATTTTCAAACCTTTCAACTAAAAGACATGCTTGTCTGGAACTTGTCTAAATGTAGGCTTCCGTGAACTAACCCATGGTCATGAATAGTTATAATCAAGGAGATCATGTCATGTCTCTAGTTTATTAAAGCAGGAATAAGGAAAGCTCTTAAGAGTCTGTAAACATAGCAGAAAAGCAATTCCCGAGGAAATGCCTCAGGTCTGATCCCAGTTCTTAGGATGGTGCCTGGAATGGAGCAGGGACTAAATGGAGTGAGCCTTTGATTCCTAATGTACTGCTATGTGTTGTTCTCACTGCTAGATCTTTTGTCTAGAATCCAGAAAGGGAAAGACTAAAACAAACAAACAAAATACTTTGCAGAATTTTCTTAGGGAAAAGAAAGTTTTAATAAATATATGTAGCACAATTCTCTTTATAAAATATTCTTATTTAAAAACCCTGAGAAAAAGCCCTGGTAATTCACTTTGAAAGACACCATTTCAGTGCTTTTCCATGAAATGACTGCAGTTTCTTCATCTGGCCTCAGAGAGGGGCATGGGACTTATGCTTCACATCGTTGGGATAAAAATCCAGGAGGGAGAAGTCCTGTTGCAGCGGGTAGCTGTTTTCATCCAACACAAAGAGGCTCTGCACCTTCAGGACACGAAGAGCCCCGCTGACTGCCAGCAAGGAGTGGAGCAGGTCTGCAGCGACCATGCCATAGGTGACATCAGAGGGAGGGGCTGAGAAGAGGAAAGGAGCACAGCTCTTAGTATCCCTTCCAGGGGGATGGAAACTGCTCACACTGAAGGATTTGTTGTTCCCTTTGGTTTCGCACGTCCCAAACCCACTGTAAATGTCTCTTTCTAGCCCTACTTTTTCTAGTCACAAGTTACTCTAGAATGATGACATGTAATTCCTCCTGATCATGGAGAGCAGGCACAGAAAATGCAATGTTCAGACTGATGGCGTTTCCTATTATAGCACAGATACTGGTGGCTTGGAACAATAGAGGGAAGAACTGAGATTAATATTTTCCTAAATTAAGTCTGAAAAAAAGCAGCTGTCCATATCAGAAAAGTACTTTTATTTTTATCTAGTCTATAGCTCTTATCACAGTTATACACATCTAGTTACTGTTTATATAAAAGAACACTGAATCCATTACTTAATGAATATCAAATCTTGATAATAAAAACCACTAAAATTATAGATAAGTATGTCATTATATTGTGCATTTGTCCTATTTGTCCATTCTGTCATACTTTTAGGACATCAAATCATTTAGCAGGTTGCTCAATTCTAGACCAACAAGACACTATTAACTATGCTCAACCATACTGGTTCCCTGACCAACACCACCAGCCTTTCTTGGATTAGGTCTACAGACTCCTGGAGGGCCAGTGATATATTTCTGGAGGTGTGAGGATTCTCTATAATACGTAAAATGTTTGTAGTTTCACTTTGATAAACCAGAAAAGATCAAGGTTAATGATAACCTGAATAATCTGATGACGTGTTATAATTAACTTTTTATTGAAGTATAGCTGATTTACAACGTTGTGTTCATTTCTGCTGTACATATACATATATATTCTTTTTCATATTCTTTCCCATTATGATTTATCTCAGGATATTGAATATATTTCCCTGTGCTAGACAGTAGGACCTTGTTGTTTATCCTTTCCATGTGTAACAGTTCACATCTACTAATCCCAAACTCCCAGGCCATCCCTCCTCCACTCTTTGGTAACCACAAGTATGTTTTCTACATTTGTGGGTCTGTTTCTGTCTTGTAGATAGGTTCATCTGTGTCATATCTTAGATTCCATATTTAAGTGATATGTGGAATCATATCACATATGGTATTTGTCTTCCTCTTTCTGACTTACTTCACTTAGTATGATAATCTCTGGGATGGACTGGGAGTCTGGGGTTAACATGCAAACGATTGCATTTGGAGTGGATAAGCAATGAGATCCTGCTGTAGAGCACAGGGAACTATATCTAGTCACTTATGATGGAACATGATGGAGGATAATGTAAGAGTGCATATATATGTGTGACTGGGTCACTTTGCTATATAGTAGAAATTGACAGAACACTGTAAACCAACTATAACAGGAAAAATAAGAACCATTTTAAAAAAGTGTGATAATCTCTTATTTCATACATGTTGCTGCAAATGGTATTACTTTGTTCTTTTTTAAGGCGGAGTAGTATTCCACTGTATATACGTACCACATCTTAAATCCTTCATCTGTCAATGGACATTTAGGCTGGCTCCATGTATTGCTTATTGTCAGCAGTGCTGCTATGAACATAGGGGTGAATCTATCTTTTTGAATTATAGTTTTGTCCAGATATGTGTCCAGGAGTGGAATTGCAGGGTCACATGGTAATTCTATTTTTAGTTTTTTGAGGAATCTCTACACTGTTTGCACAGCGGATGCGCCAAGTTACATTCTTAGCAACAATGTAGGAATGTTTCCTTTTCTCCATACCTTTTCCACCATTTCTTATTTGTAGACTTCTTCTTTCTATCTTCCCTTTTTTTTCTTTTCTTTTTAGGGTCGCACCTCTGGCATATGAAGTTCCAAGGATGGGGCTGAATCAGAGCTGCATCTGCTGGCCTATGCCACAGTCATAGCAATGCCAGATCCAAGCCACATCTGCAGCCTATGCCCTCAGCTTGGGGCGATGCCAGATCCTTAACCCACTGAGTGATGCCAGGGATCTAACCCTCACAGACACTATGTTGGGTTCTTAACCCTCTGAGCCACAATGGGAACTCCTGTTATTTGCAGACTTTTTATGATGGCCATTCTGAACTGTATAAATGAAGAGGTACCTCACTGTAGTGTTAATTTGCATTTCTCCAATAATCAACAATATTGAGCATCTTTTCATGTGCCTATTGGCCACCTGTATGTCTTCTTTGGAGAAGTGTATGTTTAGGTCTTCTGCCCATTTTTTGAATGGGTTGTTTGTTTTTTTGTTGTTAAGTTGTATGAGCTATTTGTGTATTTGTGAAAGAAAGCCCTTGTCCATCACATTGTTTGCAAACATTTTCTCCCATCCCATGGGTTATCTTTTTTTTACGGTTTCCTTTGCTGTGTAAAAGCTTGTAAATTTAATTAGGTCTGATTTGTTTATTTTCATTTTTATTTCTATTGCCTTGGGAGACTGACCTAAGAAAGCAATGATACAATTTATGTCAGAGAATGTTTTGCCTATGTTCTCTTCTAGGAGTTTTATGGTGTAATGTCTTATGTTTAAGTCTGTAAGCCATTTTGAGTTCATTTATGTCCATGGTGTCAGGGTGTGTTGTAACTTCACTGATTTACATGCACCTGTCCGACTTTTCCGGCACCACTTGCTGAAGTGATTCTTTTTCCTATTTAGTATCCTTACCTCTTTTGTCACAGATTAATTGACTATAGGTCTGTGAGTTTACTTCTGGGCTCTCTATTCTGTTCTATTGATCTGTATGACTGTTTCTGTGCCAATACCACACTGTTTTGACTTCTGTAGCTTTGTAGTATAGTCAAATCAACATTTAATAACTGATACCCATATTTTCTGTTATGGTTACAATTAAATTAATGCTGAAAAGTATGACTTTTTTTTTTTTTTTTGTCTTTTCGCCATTTTCTTGGGTGCTCCCACAGCATATGGAGGTTCCCAGGCTAGGGGTCTAATCAGAGCTGTAGCCACCAGCCTACACCAGAGCCACAGCAATGGGGGATCCGAGCCACGTCTGTGACCTACACCACAGCTCACAGCAACGCCAGATCCTTAACCCACTGAGCAAGGCCAGGGATCGAACCCACAACCCCATGGTTCCTAGTCGGATTCGTTAACCACTGAGCCACGACGAGAACTCTGACTAATTTTTTAATTGTCTCAGGAATGGGCAAAACACAGATGTATACTGGATATGAGAATGATGCTTCTCTGAGAAATAAAGACTAATTGACCTTGTGCAAAAAATGAAAAGACAAGACTAAATGTAACAAAGAACACTGAGAAAAGACATGAAAACTGTGAAAAGAATTAAAATTAATAAAAAAAGTAAATTTAGGAGTTCCCGTCGTGGTGCACTGATAACAAATCCGACTAGGAATCATGAGGTTGTGGGTTCGATCCCTGGCCTTGCTCAGTGGGTTGGAGATCCGGCATTGCCATGAGCTGTGATGTAGGTAGCAGATGCAACTCAGATCTGCTGTTGCTGTGGCTCTGGCATGGGCTGGCAGTAACAGCTCTAATTGGACCCCTAGCCTGGGAACCTCCATATGCTGCAGGAGTGGCCCTCAAAAGACAAAAAAAAAAAAAAAAGAAAGAAAAGGAAAAGAAAGTGAATTTGAAAAAGAGATTTCCAATTACGATGTAGAAAACTGGAAGAGTGTGGCTCCTACTCTAATAATTATTTTAAAAAGCTGAATAGGAGTTCCCACCATGGTTCAGTGGACGTGAATTTGACTAGCATCCATGAGGACACAGGTTCGATTCCTGGCCTCGCTCAGTGGGTTAAGGATTGCCATGAGCTGTGGTATAGGTCACAGACGTGGCTCAGATCCCAAGTTGCTCTGGCTGTGGCATAGACCAGCAGCTATAGCTCCGATTTGACCCCCAGCCTAGGAACCTCCATATGCCATGGGTGTGGCACTAAAAAGACAAAAAAAAAAAAAAAAAAAAGAAAGAAAGAAAGAAAGAAAGAAATTAAAAGAAAAAGCAGAGTAAACTACAGTGTTACAATCTTCTTGAACCTGTAAGTGAGCCAAGGTTGTGGAGCTTCCAAGAAGACTGCAGTGTAAGATGAGATAGAACAGAAACATGGGCTTACCTGGGACAGAGCTCAGAAAGAAGACAGTCCACCAAACAAACAAGCAAGAATGAAGAAAGTGCTTAAAGTTTCAATGAAGTGCTAAAACACAAGCAAGCCACAGACAAGGGAGAGAGTACCAGGTTCTCACAAGGCTGGATGAAGGACAAGACATCAGAGAAAGTTTCCAGCTATGGTGAAGGCCTGGGTAAAGGAAGCTGTCACCAGGAAAAGCACAAAACACCACTCAGGACAGTTCCCTAAAGGAACAAAAGCCTTAAGCTGCTGGAGGAAGACAGAAGTCCTACTGCCCCAGGATACAGATGAGTACCTGCTGAAGACAGAGGAAAGATAAGAGGAAAATCACTCTATCCCTGAGTGAGGGGCAGAAAACCATGCTAATCGATCAAGACCATTAGCGGTGCCCTGCTGCTGGGAGAGGGGCAGGACCACACAAACATCCACTAAAGACACTATGGCAGGAGGGTCACTGAGAATGAAACCAAGCAGAACCCCGTGCGGCTCCTGGGCACAAGCCTTTCTGTGTCCCCCATTTATTTTCTTTCTTCCTATTTATTGTTTTTTGGAGAATAAGCTTCAGCCTCCATGACCTTCCCTGAGCTCCAACTAGCAGGTTTGAACAACTGCTAATCAGGGAAGGAGGAGGATGCAGAGACAAGGGAGAGTATAGTCTTAGGGCAGGGTCCTGGTTCTTCTTCAAGGAATATACATAGCAATATATTTGAGTTCTTCTGCAGAACTAAAACCCCCAACAAATGAAAACCAGAGAGGAGGACCACCAGAACCAGTCCTGGGGTCACTAAACACCCATTGTGAAGAAGAATGAAAGCTTGCATCTACCCTAATCCTTATCTGTGGCCCTATTTTCTACTTTCAAACTATAAAACCACTTCCTATTCTCCCCTAAAGGAGGGCAAGGTCTTTAGGGCATTAGCCTGCTGTGGCCTCCTTTAGCTGGTAAAGCAATACAACTATTTTTTTCTCCTTCACCCCAAACTCTGTGTTTCTATTTGGAACCAGTAGACAGAGGCCAGGTTTTGGTAACAAGAACACATTGCATCTAAGACCCAGACACAGGGCCTGTGTGAGACTAAGGCTGGACCAGAAACAAAGAGAATCACTCTTGCCCTCTCTTTAGGCTGGGATGCACCAAATAACAACCAACAGAGCCTTTATAACCTGGGAAGGTACAAGACCATGGAGAGAAACTCTGAGGCCCAGGTGCAGAGTGAAGGGTTAAAGGTGATGGAAGAGCAGGAATATTGGGAACTCTCTAGAAAACCACTCCCCACCATAAGCACAGATAATGCTAAATTGCCAGATAATACCAGCAATTTGAAGCCTGTGGTGGCCTGAAGGTAACCATAGCAATAAAACACTCAAATCCAACTCCTGGTCTAACAAGATTAACTCCACTCTATCACACACCACCCCACCCCACCCTGCCCAGTAAAGGTCTAGGAAAACAGACATTCCCATTTCAGGTACAAATACCGTTTATCTCAGTTTGTATTGATCTATGGGCCATGTTCAGCATTCAAGCAAAAATTAAAGCCAGAAAAAGTAATCCACTATTAAGAGCCAGAGCAATCAATTGAACCAGATTAATTTATCTGCTTAGAGAATCTAAAAGTAATGAGGAAATGATAGAGTTTGATCATGTGACAAAAGGGTTATCTTCACTTTGTTGCTAGTCACTGACTGTACCTAGCATCAGAGCTGAAGATCCTGCAAATCCATTCCACTGACACTGGACAATCTTCGTGTGTGTTTGTGTGTGTGTGTGTGTGTGTGTGTGTGTGTATACATATATATATATATATATATGTATGTATATGTGTGTGTACATATATACACACATATAGAGAGAGAGTGTTACACATTCATTTACTTAACTATTATAGAACTAAGGTCCTAGTGTTTTTTCTTACCAATTAAAAATTTAGAGTAAGAATATATTAGGCATCTACATCTCTTCATATTCTGAGACAAGTGTAGAGAAATTCTTACATTCCAACTTACATAGTCTTGTGTTTCACTCAAGCTAAATTATTCTGCTTATATGCTGGAAGAAAAAAATGTTAATTTACAGTATAGTGTTCCTTCTGTTCTAATACACCATCTACACTCCTTATATAAATGGTTTCACCAAGAACAACCTCTTTATGGCTTGTTGATATCTTACCTATTACTCTGTTGAGCCAGTCAGGAGGAATGTTAAGAAGAATCTTCTCTATCAGCTTTGATCCTATGTGGATGCAAACCTTAGATAGTCCATCAACTATGGTCATTAGAGCTGGCCTACAAAAGAGTAAACAGCATATGACCTTCAAAGATTTTCAATTCAAGAAATGCTTAAATGCAATATAATTTCAAAAATCACTGAGTTTTTATGCAGTGTAATTATAATCCCTGGAGTTCCCAGTGGCTCAGCAGAAATGACTCTGACCAGTATCCATGAGGACATAGGTTGAATCCCTGGCCTCACTCAGTGGGTTAAGGATCCAGTGTTGCCACGGGCTGTGGTGTAAGTCATGGCTTGGATCTCTCGATGCTGTGGCTGTGGCGTAGGCCAGAAGCTACAGCTCCAATTCCACCCCTAGCCTGGGAACCTCCATATGCTGTTGGTGTGGCCCTGAAAAGACAAAAAAAATTTTAATCCCTGAAGCAACTCTAGGATATCCTAAAACATCCTAGAAATAAAAGAGGAGCTTTTTAAAAGAGAGTTTCAAGTGATAAATCAATAAATTTTATTTATTCCATATTCATTTACAATTTTTAGGTACTAATATAAGAAAACATTATTTTACATTGTTGTGTAAATTATTTTTATAAAACAATAAAGGTGAAAATCATATACATCAAAATCTTAATATCAACTTATTTTTTTCCCCCACTGCATTCTTTCTTATCAAAAACAAACTGTTTTGGAGTTCCCCTTGTAGTTCAGTAGTAATGAATCCAACTAGTATCCATGAGGACTCAGATTCAATCCCTGGCCTTGCTAAGTGGGTTAAGGATCTGGTGGTGCCATGAGCTGTGGTATAGGTCGCAGACTCGGCTCGGATCCCATGTTGCTGTGGCTGTGGAGTAGGCCGGCAACTGCAGCTCCAATTGGAACACTAGCCCGGGAACTTCCACATGCCACACACAAGAAAAAAAAATATTACAGTGAGGTACACGTCACACCAGCCAGAATGTCCATCATTAGTAAGTCTACAAATAGGAGCTTCCCTTGCAGTTCAGTGGGTTAAGAACCCAACTGGTATCCATGAGGATGTGGGTTCCATCCCCAGCCTCGCTCAGTGGGTTAAGGATCTGGCACTGCCGCAACTGCAATACGTTGCTGATGTGGCTTGGATCTAGTGTTGCTGTGGTGTAGGCTGGAAGCTGCAGCTCTAATTCAACCCCTAGTTCCAAGAACTTCCATATGCCATGGGTGTGGCCCTAAAAAGAAAATAAATAAATAAATAAATAAATAACAATTTAGAAAGACTCATTAGTATAGGGGAATTCAGTATAACAGCTACAAGATGACTACTGATTTTCTCCTAAAAAACCCGCCTCCCCCTTTATCTACATTATGATTCTAGGTCCTTCTCTCTTTTGCACTCTATATACTCTTTACTATCTTTCTCCATTCTTCATCTCAACTAACACATAGTCAGTATCTATATGTACCAGGCAGCTCACTGAGCACTGGGCATATACTAGTAAATAAAACAGATCTGTTTCCTTCACTGAAGGAACTTAAGAGGTTAGTGGGATAAAGAGATAATGAGCTTTTCAACAATGGTGCTGTTGCAGGAGAGGGAGATGTCCTGCCCTGGAACCAGCAGGCGTCCTTAGGACAGACCTCCAAGTAAGGGTCCTTGACTTATTTGGAGGGATATACTCTCCACAGGTGGAATGAGGACCATCCCAGATAGTGACAACAGCCCTGGGTTGGGGTGGGTGGGTGCTAGGTTTTTATTGGGATGAGTAATTTCATAGGTTAAAAAGTGGGAGTGATATTTTTTTTTTTCCTGTCTTTTTGTCTTTTCTAGGGCCGCTCCCACAGAATATGGAGGTTCCCAGGCTAGGGGTTGAATCACAGCTGTGGCTGCAGGCCTATACCACAGCCACAGCAACGTGGGATCCAAGCTGCGTCTGCAAACTACACCACAGCTCACAGCAATGCTAGATCCTTAACTCACTGAGCAAGGCCAGGGATCGAACCCACAACCTCATGGTTCCTAGTCGGATTTGTTAACCACTGAGCCATGACGGGAACTCCGGGAGTAATATTCTTGCTATTTCAGGGAAGGGTGGCATTTCCCAGGAATTGGGCCACTGCCCACTTTTTGTCCTTGTATGGCCCTCCTTGGAACCAGCAAGAGTTAGGTAGGAGTGATTTTTAGTATTACAATGAAGGTGTAATGAACTAAAGGTCAAGGACTGGACTATGCTCAAACCACCCTAGTTTCAGATGGCGCCAGCTGTTCTTTTTTTCTTCTTTTTTCTTTTTAGGGCCACACCCAAGATGTATGAAATTTCCCAGGCTAGGGGTTGAATCAGAGCTGCAGCTGCTGGCCTATACTACAGCCACAGCAACACCAGATCCAAACTTCATCTGCGACCTACACCACAGCGTGTGGCAACACCAGATCCTTAACCCACTGAGTGGGGCCTGGGATCAAACCAGCATCCTCCTGGATACTAGTCGGGTTCATTACCACTGAGCCACAATGAGAACACCTCCAGCTGGTCTTTATGGCATCCTAACCTAACAGCTGAGCCCTTCTTCATTACCTAGCATTTGAGTCCTGCCCCTTACCTCCCATCTCATAATTACTTTTAACCTTTAAATTTCAATAATATGTTAAGTTGGGGAAATAAGTTTCTTAGGAGCCATTTAAATCTTCGTTAAAAATGTAAACCAAGTGGAGTTCCCGTCGTGGCTCAGTGGTTAATCCAACTAAGAACCATGAGGTTTCGGGTTCGATCCCTGGCCTTGTTCAGTGGGCTGTGGTGTAGGTTGCAGATGCGGCTTGGATCCCTTGTTGCTGTGGCTCTGGTGTAGGCCGGTGGCTACAGCTCCAATTAGACCCCTAGGCTGGGAACCTCCATATGCTGTGGGAGCGGCCCTAGAAAAGGCAAAAAGACAAAAAAAAAAATGTAAACCAAGTAAAAGTTTTCTTCAACACAGCTGCTTAAGACAATAAAATCTCCCAATTACTGCTTTAAAAAATTCGTGTTATGATTACCAGGAAATTTTTGCTTTCATAAATAGCTATTTATCACTCAGGAGGAAAAATTTATTCTTTTGAATAAGCTTTAATTAGTTCTCATTAGAAAGAGTTGATATATGTAATTTTTTGGTCATTTTCAACCCTATAATAAATATTTTCCATCTAATTGGCTTGCTTAGTTGCCTTACCTATAATATATTTTCTTCACAGTAAATGGCAAGCAGCTGAAACATTGTTTGTAGATCTTGTTCTCATCTGTTTCTAGTTCTAATCCACATTTTGCACAGCCAGTGTATATAACCTTGGGAAGAGCAGAAAAAATACTCTCCAGAGAACTGTGAGCACTTAGAGTTATCTTCTGAGTTGCTGAAATAGGAAACACCAGCTCTAAAATCTGGGCTTTGATTAGAATCACTCCTAAAAAAGACAAACAAAAAGAAATATCATAAATTAGAAGGCCAAAACTATAACTTTAATTTACAAACTTGGTTAACTATACAGTTGATTCAGTTATATAGTAAAGGATACACCTGAGGTCTTGGTCTTCTCTTCACTCTTTTCCTAGACAATCTCATTCACTATGGCTTCAGTATCTGCTCTAGAGTATATGGGGTGATTTGCCAACAAGTAAAAGTAAAAATTTACTTCTTTAATTTGGCTGAACAGGTGGTTGTCTTCTTCTTCCCTATCCTCTGGAGTCATGCAAAATAAGTTTACTTTCTTTTTTTAGGAGAAATCTCTTCAAACATTTGAAACTAGCTAAGATGCTCTCTCTTCCATCTTTTTAATTAATCATCATCAAAAGTCAAATAGGAGGTCAGTAGTTCTTCTATTCTCTACTTTGTCCAAAAATAATAAGCCACTGGCTTATATTATTTTTAAACTCCCCCCCACCCTGCCAATTTCCTGCCCATTACCACCCACATTTGGTGTTGGTAATGGCCATGTGTACTGAACATTTTTTGTGTTACTTACCAGGAAACTCAGGCATGTTCACTCACTATTCACTGGCTCATGCATTCACCCAATTAAACCAATACTGAGTATCTATTATCTGCCAGACATTCTTTTTTTTCTACTTTATGAGTGACTTACTGTATACTAGTAAGGGCCATGAGTTTATCTGAGCAATCTTCTCTTTTTCTCTCCAGATTCGGTTTTGTTTTGTTTTTCTTTTTCGGGCCACACCTGCAGCATATGGAAGTTCCCAGGCTAGAAAAATTGGAGCTACAGCAGCCAGCCAACACCACAGCCACAGCAATGTGGGATCTGAACTATGTCTGGGACCTACATCACAGCTTACAGCAATGCTGAATCCTTCACCCACTGAGTGAGGCCAGGGATCAAACCCGCATCCTCATGGATATTAGTCGGGCTTAGTATCATTGAGCCACAATGGGAACGTCCCTCCTAAAACCTTTTTTTAAAGGCTTTAGGGTTGCTCCTTTTCATCCTTTTAGCATGCAGTAGTGCACTCCAGATCAAGAACTCATCATTTGAATGTCCTATCCCTTTCCTGGTTATCTCTTCGGGAGTCCCATTAATGGTGACTTTCCTATTCCTAAGCCTTTCAGTTTGCTTTAGTCTTTTAGTGCCCAAAGATTGTTTCATCTCTCCCAATCATGTCATATATCTCTGAAAGGGATGGAGTAGAATAGTTACAGGTAGTTGTAGGACTCCCAATAGGGGACCATAGATAGAGAGGAAGACCTAGGGAACTTTGGGAGACCACTGGGAGTTAATAACCACTCAAGAAAGCCATCAGAATGAAGCAGGCTTGTTTAACTACAAAACCATAATTAAAAGCACAAGATATACCTCAGGTCATTAAGTGAAAGATAAAATGAGGCCTGCATTCAAGTTCAGCAAGACAATGACCCTTAGGACCAAGGACAGGAGTTTAAGGGAAAGATGACATTCCAAAGTAGTAGACCTTCATTATACGAACACCTGAGATGATTCAACATATTTTAGCATATATTACCACCCTTCTGCTTAGTTGAATAAGCGCCATGACAGACCTAGTTTAACTTCATACTCTCTTACCAGATACGAAGGAGGAGCTAATGATATAAGCCTGACTCCTACTCAAAAGAGAGGAAGAGGCAGTCTTTTCCCACTCCCCCCTTTCCTTGGATTATAAAAATGTAGCCCACCAAATCCTTGGAGCAGTGCTTCTTTGCCTGCCTGCTTGTATCTCTCACAAGCATCCTATATTAATAAATTTATTTCTTGCCTATCACTTTGTCTCTTGCTAAGTTCCTTCTGCACTGAGACACAAAGAACCTAAACTTCAGTAAATCCAGACACCAGGTGAGTGATTCTAATTAAAAAATTGTGGGTTCAAGTCCCAATCTGAGTTCTGGCTAGGTTCAAGTCATAAGTGTTGTCAGTTTCATCTCAACATGAATTACGAGAGTGTGTGCCAGTCAGCACACCTAATAAACTACAGGAGACTCCACACTATGCCTTTCCATAGACATGTTGAATCACTACGAAAT
Source organism: Sus scrofa (assembly GCF_054392235.1). Lineage (NCBI taxonomy): Eukaryota > Metazoa > Chordata > Mammalia > Artiodactyla > Suidae > Sus > Sus scrofa. The sequence continues at coordinate 110,295,069 of NC_139396.1, read as the reverse complement.
TATTCAATGAAAGAATTCAATAATTTTAGAAGAATGTTAATATAATTGCTAACATTTTTGAAAATTTACACACCTCCTTAAAAGAATTAAAAGTTCGTGATGGGGAGTTCCCATCATGGCTCAACAGAAATGAATCTGACTAGTATCCACGAGGATATAGGTTTGAGCCCCAGCCTCACTCAGTGGGTTGGCGATCTAGTGTTGCCGTGAACTGTGGTGTAGGTCACAGACTCGTCTACGATCCCAATTAAACCCCTGGCCTGGAAACTACCATATGCCAAGAGTGCAGCCTTAAAAAAAAAAAAAAAAAAGTTTATGATGAATGCGGACTCTGCTTTCAAGGGGCTTACAGCCTCCTTGCACTGATGTTTTGCTGATGGCAGGATGAGACTGCTGAGGGAGCATCTTCATTTCTTTACAAGAAGTCAGGCACAGACTCAACCCATCTGGCTTTTATTAAGCAAGCAGGTGGTCTTGGGAAATTCCCCCATGTTAATCTCCCTTTCTTCCTCCTTTCACTTAACTAAGTATGAAATAGGTTAGAAAAGCATTGCTTGTATTGCCATGTGCTCTGGCCAAGTCTGCCTTAAAAACACAAAACAATGATAAAAACTATGAATTCCACCCTCGTAGCTGAACATCAAGAGAAGGAAAATGGCTAAAAGAGCCTCTCTCTACATAGGCTAAGTTTACGGAACCCAAGTTCATGTGCCTGAAACACAGTGAGGCCAAACAAAACTGAAATGTTGGGAGTCTGGAGAAGAGAAAGTGAAGTGGGAAGGGGAAGGGCCCTCCCAGAACAAAGGGAAGACAACATGCAACACCAGCATATGAGCGCTGGCATGCACAGTTCTGCAACAATGTAGCATAACCTGTATCCATGAGCACAGGCATATCTATAACTGTCTGCTCAAAATTTATAGAACACCTTATAACGGGGACAAAGAAATTTGGATGTTTCGGGAAAATTAACAGGGTATATAAGGCGGCGCCCTGTTGTGTTCGGGGCTCAGCCTTTGGATATGAATCTGCTGAGCCAGTGCCGGCAGGAATAAACACTTCTTCCTGGCAAAAAGACCTCAGTGTCCTGTCTCCCTGTACGAGAATCTACAACAAAAGGTTTATTGCAGGGCCAGGCAAGGAAAACAGGCAGCTTTTGCTCAAAAAACCCAAACTCCCTGATAGTTTCAGAGGAATTTTTATAAGCAAAATTTGGGGTGAGGGCTGCAGGGCCCTGAGATTGGTTGGTTGTGAGGGAGCAGGGAGGTGCCCCAGGATTGTCAATCATCAGCCTGTAGTTACCATCTTCCACCTGGGTGGGGGCTTTAGTTCCCACAGAAGAACTCAAATATTTTGTTATGTATATCCCTTGAGCAGGAACCAGGATCCTGCTTTAATAGCTGCACTTCATTTCTTGATTGCTCCTCTTTTGTTTCTGCATTCCCTTTCTTTGCTGGTTAGTAATTGTTTGAATCTGCTCTTTGGTATTCAGGAAGGTCTAGGAGGCTAAAGCCTTTATCCTACAAATAAGAAACTGGGGACTTGGAAAGGTTTTCGTACCTGGGAGGGCACCACTAGGTCCTGCTCAATTTCAATACCAAGGACTGATTATAACAGCACAAAGTTTTACAGGGTTTTCCTGCGGGGAGTACATCTCCAGGGTTTGCAAGAATAATCCCAATTCCCAGACTCATCCCCCAAACTGATGAGGCTATAATCCTTGGTACCATTCATTAATCATCAAAATTGCAGTCACCAATTTCACTGTTGTCCATAATGTTGCTTATTTTTAAATCTAATTCTAGGTCTTAAGTCCCAGCAGGTAGCTGTATTATGTGAAAGGCAGACTGGGGCTGACTTCTCTATGACACCAAATTAAATATAACCACCTATGGCATTCTTGCAGGGTCCAGCTCCATAAGCCTGTGGGTTGTTTTGTTTTGTTTGAGAGGGGCACTCAAGTTAGTAAGAAACTAGTTTAGAAACTTAACACAGCACTACAATACTACCCAAGACTTTAACAGTGAGTATAAATCTAGAGTCTTCTGTAGCCACAAGCAGCTTATTTCCATTTCTGAAAGTTGTATCAAATTTGCTTAATGATATAAAACTTTGTAAATTTTCTATTTTCTGCGTTTATTTTCCAGAAATATTACTAATTTAATCAACTGTTAGAATTGAAAGAGAGCAGGACCTTGTGGGGCCCTCTGGGATACAAATCCTTTCTGTGTCCCCCACTTCTCCCAGAGTTCCAAAGAACAGATTTAAACAGTTGCTAATAAGGGAAGGGAGATAGGGGCTGCAGACACAAAGGAAGAGCAGGCAAGAAACAATAGCGCAGCTTTGGGGCAGCATCCTGATTCCTCCTCAAGGAATATACATAAAAACACCTTTGAGTTCTTCTGCAGGAACCGAAGTCCCCATTCCAGTGGAAGGTGGTGACTTCAGGCTGAGCACAAGATTCCTGGAACATTATCCTTTACCTTCACCAACCAATCAGAAGAAAGTCATACACCCTGGAGCCCTCACTTCCAATTTTGCCCTTAAAAAGTTCTCTCTTAAAATCATCAGAGAAGAGTTCCCTTGCGGCACAGCGGGTTAAAGATTTGGCATTGTCACTGCAGGAGCTCAGGTTGCCGCATTGGCACAGGTTCAGTCCCTAGCCCAGGATTTCCCACATGCCTAAACAAAACAAAACTAAATAAACCATCAGGGGGTTCAGGTTTTTTGAGTACGAGCCACCCATTCTTCTTGAGCGGCCCTGAATAAACCTTTCTCTGCTCCAAATTCCAACATTTCAGTTTGTTTGGCCTCACTGTGCATCAGGCATAAGAACTTATATTTGATTACAGCATCAATAAATGTTTCCATGCCTAAGTGGGTACATGGAGTTCTTCTCTAAGAACAAATTCTGTATTCAATTAAAAGATGGTTTTTTTGAGAGGTGCTGTTTTTGTTTTCTATTTGCATTCTCCTTAGCTTAGTTTTATGATGTAATAATGCTAACTTATAACCACATTTTGGAAATCACACATACATGCATTAAGGCAGCTTGCAAATTTTTAATCTGGCACTTGGTCAAGGTAGAGTATGGGACTAGATTTATGCTCTCATCTTGTGACATAATAAAAAGTACGAAAAAAAAAAAATTGGAGTTCCCATCGTGGCTCAGTGGTTAACAAATCCAATAGACACCATGAGGTTGCGGGTTCAATCCCTGGCATTGCTCAGTGGGTTAGGGATCTGGCATTGCCGTAAGCTGTGGTGTAGTTCGCAGACACAGCTCTGATCCCACGCTGCTGTGGCTGTGGTGTAAGCCGGTAGCTACAGCTCTGATTCAACCCCTAGCCTGGGAACCTCCATATGCCATGGGTGTGGCCCTAGAAGAGGCAAAAAGACAAAAAAATAAATAAATAAAAAGTAAATACTTGGTCTTTGTCCTTAGTTACTAGTACTCCCTTCCAAAAACCCTTGTCATCTCTGAAATAAGAGTACCCTGTGCTAATGAGAAGACTGGCAACTGAGGGCACAGAGGTAGCATCAGGATACAGGCTGGTTACCAGAAAGACTAATGCAGATTAGAGGGTGAGAACTTTTAGCCCCACCCACTGACCTCTGCGGAGGAGAGACGGTCTGGAGACTGAGCTAATCACCAATGAGCAATGATTTAATCAATGATGACTATATAATGAGACTTTGAATAAAAACCTTAAAGAACAAGATTCAGGGACTCTCTGGGTTGATGAACACTTAGAGGTGCTGGGAGGGTGGTGCACCTGCAAAAGGCATGGAAGTTTCATATTCCCCCCAACCATACCTTGCCCTACACATCTCTTCCTTTCGGCTGTTCCTGAGTTGTATCCTTTATAATAAACTGATAAATGTAAATACAGTTCCCGAGCTCTATGAGCAGTTCTATCGAGTTACTAAACCTGAAAGTGGGGAGGGCTACAGGAACTTCCAAATTTGTAGCCAAGTCAGACAGAAGGGAACCCTGGGCACCTAATACTTGTGAGTGGCATCTGAAGTGAGGGTAGTCCTGTGGGACAGAGATCTTAAACCTATGGAGTCTAAAATTGAATTAAAGTGTAGGACTCCCAGTTAGTACTCACAGAATTGGAGAACTCGTTGATGTGGGGGTTGGGGGGGAGCCCATACATTAGATGTCCAAGTGCTATGTGTAAAAACAGTTCAGACACTTGAAACAACTAAAAAACCAGATAAAACGTATGAAACAATTCTCAAGACATACATCAGGCAACAGAGGACAATGATCCCTTAATGATGAAAAACTAAAGATGTAAGCCTGGTGACTATCCCAGTTTACAGACAAGAGAGTTTCCTGGCAGGAAACAGGACTAAGGCAAAGCCTGGTGGTTTTTCTGAGTTGAGAGAAGACAGGGCTTTGAGTCTGAAAGGCTAATACAACTGGAGTTGTCAGGGCAAGTTACTAGATAGATGAAAGCTGCAAAGAGAGAACTCTGGAGAACTGCACAGGGTACCTCCCCACCCCCCGAGAATACAACAGAGTTTTGACCTGTATATGTAACCAGAGGCAAAGGAAAGCCCACCCAAAAGGATTACTGGGAACAATCCCTGCAGCTTGCACAGAGCTGGGAATAGTGCCTTCATCTCTTTTTCTTTTTTAAACTTTTTGGCCACACCAGCAGCATGTGGAAGTTCTGGGGCCAGTGATCGAACCTGCGCCACAGCAGCAATTCAAGCCACAGCAGCGACAACATTGGATCGTTAACCCATTGTGCCACTTGGAAACTCTGGAAGAGCATATTTTTTCACCAGCTAGAGTGGAAAATTTCATAATCCATAGGGCAATGGATAGAGAACTTAGGTATTGTACTAAGAAAATTTATGGCATGAAACTCCTACATTGGAAAAAAGAAAGAAAAGTTTCCTATCAGTGACCTCAATTTCTACCTTAAGAAAGGTAAACAAGTGAAACCCAAGAAAGTAGAATAAAGGAAAAAATTAAAATCAAACCAGAAATTAATGAAATATAAAATAGAAAAATAGATAAAAATTAATGAATACAAAAGGTAGCTATTTGAGATTAATCAAATTGGTAAAACTCTACACAAATGATCAGAAAAAAGAGAGAAAACACAAATTAGCAATATTATGTAATACCAATATCACTACATCTACATATATTAAAAAGGATAATAATAGAATCTCATAACTTTATGCCAATAAATTTTTGTTGTAGTGGTGCCAAGAGCATAGATTGAAAGATACAAACTACCAAAGCTCACTCAAGAAGAAATAGATAACTGGAATAGCCCTATATCTACTAAAAAAATTGAATTTGTAGATAAAACCTTCCAATTAAGAAAACCCCATATGGCTTCCCTGAGGAGTTCTACCAAATAGATAAGGAGGAAATCTAGATAACTGAAACAAATTTTTCCAAAAAACTGAAGAGGAAAAAATTATACACCAACTCATTCTATGAGTACTGCTCTAACACCTAAACCAGAAAAAGATACTATAAGAAAACTGCAGGCAAATATTCCTCATCAACACAGACATAAGGAGTTTCCCTCATGGCTCAGTGGTTAACGAATCCAGCTACTAACCATGAAAAAGTCTTACTGACAGATGTTATCCAATTGAATCGAGCAATATATAAAAAGAACTCATCACGACCAAGTTGGATTTATCCCACAAATGCCATGTTGGTTCAACATTCAAAAATCAATCAATGTGGAGTTCCTGTTGTGACTCAGGGGGATAAGAACATGACATAGTGTCCAGGAGGATTCAGTTTGATCCTTGGCCTCACTCAGTGGGTTAAGGACACGGTGTTGCCACAAGCTGCGGTGTAGGTCTCAGAAGCAGCTCAGATCTGACATTGCTGTGGCTGTGGCATAGGCCACCAGCTACAGCTCTTATTCTACCCCTAGCCTGGGAAGTTACATATGCTGCAGGTGCAGCTGTATAAAAAAAAAAAAGAAAAAAAAAATCAATGTGTTTGATTATATTAACAGATTGAAAAAGAAAAACTGTATAATCATCCCAATAGATGGAGATAAAGTATTTGACAAATTCTAACATCCACTCCTGATTTGAAAAAATCTTTCTTGGAGTTCCTGTTGTGGCAAAACAGAAACAAATCTGACTAGGAACCATGAGGTTTGGGGTTCGATCCCCGGCCTTGCTCAGTGGGTTAAGGATCTGGCATTGCAGTGAGCTGTGGTGTAGGTCGCAGATGCGCTTGGATCTGGTATTGCTGTGGCTCTGGTGTAGTTCAGCAACAACAGCTCCAATTAGACCCCTAGCCCGGGAACTTCCATATGCTGAGGATGCAGCCCTAAAAAAAAAATAAAATAAAAATAAAAAAATAAAAATCTTTCTTCAGCAAACTAGAAAAAGAATGGAACTTTATTAACCTGATAAAAGGCATCTGTGAAAAACCTCCAGCCAATACTATACTTGATAGTGAAAGAATAAATGCTTTCTAAGATCAGGCACAAGGTAAAAATGCCTGCTCTTACAACTTTTTTTCAATAGTAGATTAGAGGAGTTATCAAGTACAATAAGGCAAGAAAAAAATAAATAAAAGGCATCCGGACTGGAAAGAAAGGAGTAAAACTGTCTTAACTCATAAATAAAAGGTCAATGTAGAAAATCAACTGAAGAGTTGCTATTGAACTTAGTGAGTTTAGCAAAGTTATAAAACATAAGGCAATATACCAAAAATATCAATTATATTTCTATATATTATCAAGAAAACAATTGAAATTGAAATTTTTTAAAAATATCATTTATAATTGCTTACAAATAGAAACTAGGGATAAGTCTAACAAAAGATGTGAAAGCCCTACCTATATTCTGAAAACTGCAAAACATGGCTTTGAAATTGGAGAGACACATCTTGTTCATGGATTGGCAAACTCGATATTAAAATGCTTCACTTTTTCCCCAAATTGACATATAGCTTCAGCACAATCCCAATCAAAATTTCAGAGGGTTTTTGATAGAAATTGACAAACTGACTGTAAAATTCATATGAAAAAGCAAAGGATCTAGAATAGCCCAAACGACATTGAGAAAGAACAAAGTTGGAAGGCTCACAATATCTGACCTCAAGACTTAGCATAAAGCTACAATGATCAAACAAAAAAAAGAAAAAGAAAAAAAAGCTACAGTGATGAAAATAGTATGATATTTGTGGAAAGATGGACAAAGTGATCAAGAGAAAATCCAGAAATAGACCACTCATGTAGACAATTGATTTTGACAAAATTGCCAAGGCAATTCACTGAAAAAAAAATAATCTTTTCAACAACTGGTGCTTGAACAACTGGATATTCATACAGGAAAAAAAAAAAAAGAAAAAAGAAAAAATAAGAAACCAACTTGAAGTCTTACCTCACACTATATACAAAAATTAACTCAAAATAGACCATTAACCCAAATTTAAAACTTAAAACTCGGAGTTCTCCTTGTGGCGCAGTGTAAATGAATCTGACTAGTAACCATGAGGTTGTGGGTTAGATCCCTGGCCTTGTTCAGTGGGTTAAGGATCCAGCACTGCTGTGAGCTGTGGTGTAGGTCACAGACAAAGCTTGGATCCAGCATTGCTGTGCCGAAGGCTGGTGGCTGTAGCTCCAATTGGACCCCTAGCCTGGGAATCTCCATATGCTGCGGGTGCAGCCCTAAAAAGCACCCCCCCCCAAAAAAAAACACAAACCCTCTAAAACTTTTATCTTATTTTTGTCTTTTTAGGGCCACATTTGCGGCATATGGAAGTTCCCAGGCTAGGAGTTGAATCAGAGCTACGGGTGCCAGTTAACATCATAGCCACAGCAACTTGGGATATGAGCCACGTCTGTGACCTACACCACAGCTCACAGTAATGCCAGATCCTTAACCCACTGAGTGAGGCCAGGGATCGAACCCACATCCTCATGGATACTAGTCAGGTTCACTACCACTGAGCCATGATGGGAATTCCTCTAAAACTTTTAGAGTAATACGTAGGAGATGAATTTTTGTGACAATGGGCAAAGCAAAGTTTCCTAGAAATGACACCAAAAGCACAAGTCACACAAGAAAAAATGGATAGACTGGACTTCGTTAAAATTTAAAACTTGTGCTCTTCAAAAGTCCTAGCTGAAAGAATGAAAAGACAGCAGTTCCTGCTGTGGTGCAGTGGGTTACGGATCGATCCAGCATTGCCACAGCTGTGGTGTAGGTCAAAGCTGGGGCTTGGATTTGATTCCTGGCCCAGGAACTTTCACATGCCTTGGGTAAGGCAAAGAAAGAAAAGAAAAGAAAAAAGAAAGAAAAGGAAGGAAGGAGAAGGAAAGGAAAGAAAGAAAGAAAGAGAAAGGAGAGACAAGTAACAGTGATCTAGGACAAAGACAAGGAACATATTTGCTAAGTTTATAGTTAAAAAAATTTTTTTTACCCAGAATATAAAGAACTCCCAAAATTCAATAAAACAATCAACTCGATTTTTATAGGTAAACAAAAGATTTCAGTTGACACTTCATCAAAGAAGATATATAGATGGGGGTTCCCTTTGTAGCAAAGTGGAAAGAATCTGACTAGAATCTATGAGGATGTGGATTCGATCCCCAGCCTTGCTCAGTGGGTTGGGGATCCAGCGTTGCCGTGAGCTGTGGTATAGGTTGCAAATGTGGCTCAGATCCCACTTTGCTGTGGCATAGGCTGATTCGACCCCTAGCCTGGGAACTTCCATATGCCATGGGTATGGCCCTAAAAAGCAAAAAAAATAAAAAGAAGATATATAGATGTCAAGTAAGTATATAAAAGATGTTCAACACCATCAGCCAATAAGGAAATGCAAGTTAAAAACCCTAGTGACCCATTACTATATACCTTTTAGGATGGACAAAATAAAAAATTAAAACTAATGTCCATACCAAGTGTTGAGGTAGATATAGAAAAAAACAGAACTTGGGAGTTCCCATCATGGTTCAGCGAAAGGAATCTGACTAGCATCCATGAGGATACAGGTTCAATCCCTCACCTCACTCAGTGGGTTAAGGATCTAGCCTTGCCGTGAGCTGTGGTGTAGGTCGAAGATGTGGGTCGGATTCCGCACTGCTGTGGCTGTGGCTGTGGCCAGCAGCTGCAGCTCTGATTAGACCTCTAGCCTGGGAACCTCCATATGCTGTGGGTGCGGCCCCAAAAAGACGAAAAAAAAAAAAAAAAAAAAAAGAAAAGAAAAGAAAGAAAAGAAAAAACAGAATTCTCATACACTGTGAAATGTAAAATGGTACAACTGTTTTGGAAGACAGTTTGTCAGTTTCTTTAAAAGTTAAACATAACATTTACCATATAATCCAGGTATTGATTCAATTCATAAGTATTTACTCATGAGAAAGGAAAAACTAAATCCATATAATGCCTTGTACTTGAATGTTTAGAGAAGCCTTATTTATGATAGCCAAGAACTACAAACAACCTAGATGTTCATCCACAGCTGAACAGCTAAAAAAAGTCAAGGTGATCCTGTTGTGGCTCATCGGTAATGAACCTACTAGTGTCCATGGGTTTGCAGGTTCAATTCCTGGCCTTGTTCAGTGGGTTAAGGATCTGGTGTTGCGGAGAGCTATGGTATAGGTCTCAGACGCGGCTCAGATCCCTGCGTTGCAGTGGCTGTGGTATAGCCCAGCAGCTGTAGCTCCAATTCAGTCCCTAGCCTGGAAACCTTCATATGCTTCAGGTCTGGCCCTAAAAAGCAAACAAAACAAAACAAACACCAAATCACAGTATATTCATATAATAGCATAAAAAGGAATGAACTATTGGTATGCACAATCACACACATACACCTTAAAGAATTTGCTAAATTAAAGATGCCAAACAAAACAGTGTCTACATTGCAAGATTTCACATATATAAAATCCTAGAAAATTCAAACTAATCTCTAGTGACAGAAAGCAGATTGACTGCCTGGCAGGATCAGGGGGCAGGGATGAGGGGAAGGAAGAAATTACAAAGAGGTAGGTGATATTTTCATGAGTGTGGCAATGGTTTCACAGGTTTTATGTCAACAATCACCAAGGTGAAGCTGCTTTAAATATACTTTAAATAAGGGTAATTTCTCGTATGAAAATTACATTCCAAAACCCTTGCTAAATTTTTTTTTTTTAAATCTGATACTCTGTACCACACGTGAAAAGCACTAACTCTGAGATATTCTATTAACTGCATATGCCACAACCCTTACATTTCTGTGGATAAACCAAAAGGGGGCACAGCATGCTAGTAAAAAAGCCTCAGAAATATACTTGAGAATTTTAGCATGTGATCTCTGATGAGCTTCAATTTATTTTATTTGGGACCAGATTCTTTTCATTAGAAAAAAAATTATAAAACTAATCTTATTTCACCTAAACCACATCTAACATTTAGTAAGTTCTAAAACCATCTGTAACTCAGCCATTAAAATGAACGAAATACCGGCATTTTTAGCAACATGGATGGACCTAGAAATCATCATGCTAAGTGAGGTCAGCCATACAATGAGACACCAACATCAAATGCTTTCACTGACATGTGGAATCTGAAAAAAGGACAGATGGAACTTCTTTGCAGAACAGATGCTGACTCACAGACGTTGAAAAACTTTTGGTTGGAGTTCCTGTTGTGGCTCAGTGGTTAGTGAATCCGACTAGGAACCATGAGATTGCGGGTTCGATCCCTGGCCTTGCTTAGTGGGTTAAGGATCCGGCATTGCCGTGAGGTGTGGTGTAGATCACAGACATGGCTCGGATCTGGTGTTGCTGTGGCTCTGGCGTAGGATGGCAGCTACAGCTCCAATTCGACCCCTAGCCTGGGAATCTCCATATGCCATGGGAGCGGCCCTAGAAATGGCAAAAAGACAAAAAAAAAAAAAAAAAAAAGAAAAACTTTTGGTCTCTGGAGGAGACAGTTTGGGGGGTGAGGGGATGTGCTTGGGTTGTGGGATGGAAATCCTGTGAAATTGGATTGTGATGATCATCATACAACTATGAATGTGATAAAGTCATTGAATAATAAAAATAAGTAAATAAATAAATAAAACCATCTGTAAGAATTCAGAAAATTATTTATGTAAACGAGAGAATAAAGTTAAAATTAGGTATCAGGATTCAAAATTCCTGAGTTATTCTGAATGACTCAACCTTCAAGAACATCAAAAAGAGTAATCTTACACAAATTCTGTGGAAAATTTTTGACCAAATATTTTTTCTTCATTAAAAATTTTAAATTAGGTAACAATAAACCTACAGATACATGTCATTTTTTTATAAAATACATTTGCTATAATAGCCACTGGAAAACTTTCTATTAGTTTCCAAAATTGATAGTCATTGACATTTGCTAACTACTGGCATTTAAATGGTGTTTGCTACACCTTCAACCAGGAGTCAGCATCTTTTAAGCAGCACCTCTGTAGTTATTTAGAAAGTCAATGCAACTCATTGAAAAGTATATCCCACTAAAATTGTACCAATTCGTTTAGTTATTTTTACTATTTTACTCTCTCTTCATTCAAGTATATAGCATATTGAAACTAAAACATACTCCTTTTATTACTTCACTCAAAATAATTACATTTAGTTCATGAAAATTGTGTATGAGTATAAAATTCATCAAGTGCTCTTCTACCAATGTTAAATTTTAACAATCATGTATAGATGATAACTTAGTAACTTGATAGAATATTTATCTTAACAGTAACTCTGGTGAGGGTCATTTTTCTATTTCTGGCTTATGAAATGATAAGCTGCTTATAACTATATGCAAAAATATTTGAAGTAATCCCTAACAATTTCAAATTAATCTCAAAAGATTATAGGCAAAAAGATAAGATGTCAGTATCTGCTTCAGCTATTTTACAAAATCTGTTTCACTTTTATATTTAACTATACATTTTTCCCGTAAATGGCAGCTTCTTTGCTTATATTAAAACTAGCAATGGAGTTCCCACTGTGGTGAAATAGGATCAGCAGTGTCGAGGGAGTCTGGGATGCAGGTTCCATCCCCAGCCCAGCATGGTGAGTTAAGGATCCCCTGTTGCTGCAGCTGTAGCTTAGGTCGAAACCGCAGCATGGATACTGTGGCCTGGATACTGTGGCAGAGATCTAGCCTGGGAACCTCATATGCTGCAGGTTAGGCAAAAAAGGAAACAACAGAAATGACAACAAAAAACTAGCAGTATCTTATATAAATAAACTCTTACCTGAATGCTTATCCTCTAGGTGTGTTGCTAAATCTGAAATCTTCACAAAGGAGGGTGTGTTTTTTTGAAATTTTGCTTTAAATTCAATTGCCCTTGTATCATCATCAAACAGGCACTCACAAGATGACCATGGTGTTGTATGTAATTCTAGGTTTTCTAGGATGCAATTCCGCTGAACAAAAAGATATTTAAATTCCCAAATAGAATCTTAAACAAAACAAACAAGAAGAAAAAGTTACCAAAAAGGAAATAATCTAGGCTCGGAATCAAGTTAAACAGATTGACATGATTAAATCAGGTAAATACCACTTTTATCATCTTAAGAATGTGGGTATAAATAATTTAATAAAAAAATTTTTCTTTTGTCTTTTCTAGGGCTGCACCCATGGCATACAGAGGTTCCCAGGCTAGAGGTCTAATTGGAGCTGTAGCTGCTGGCCTATGCCAGAGCCACAGCAACGCCAGATCCGAGCCGAATCTGAGAACTACAATACAGCTCATGGCAATGATGGATCCTTAACCCCCTGAGCGAGGCCAGGGATCAAACCTGCAACTTCAAGGTTCCTAGTCAGATTTGTTTCTGCTGCACCACAATGGGAACTCCTCTAAAGAAAATATTTTTAAAAAATAATATGGACATAGAAATGGACACATGTCTGCCACAATCAGTATCTCTGTTTGATTTTCAACACCTTAATTTTCTTATTTGGCTGATTTTTTTTCAGGACAATGAAAAGAAGCATTTAGATGCATTTGCTCCTGTTTTTAATTCCTTCAAAAATAATTCTAATCCTTAAAATTACAGTAGAGCAAAATTTCTTGCCAAATAATCATATATTAATAAATTCAAATTTAAAGCTATATTAAAACAAAAAGAGGCCTCTTAGCACTAAGTTTCCTAATGACAGCTTCCCACATACCTCAGGCCATAAATCTAATACACACCCACCCACTTCCTCAGCTTCTTTCATAGGACAGTTTGTTTTTTTTTTTTGTTTTTTTTTTGGAGAATCTTTTTTTTTTTTCTTTTTTCTTTTCTTTTCTTTTTTTCACAGCTGCACCTGTGGCATACGGAAGTTCCATAGGGATCCAACTGGAGCTGGAGCTGCAGCTGCTGGCCTATGCCACAGTCACAGCAACACTAGATCCTTAAACCACTGAATTAAGGGATCAAACTGACATCCTCACCAACACTATGTCAGGTTTTTAACCCACTGAGCCACAATGGGAACCCCCTTTGTGGAGAATCCTAAAACAAGTCAGTAAATTTGTACAGATAAAGCATCATTAGAAAGATTTAAAACATATATATTCCAAATTATTGATTAAAATCATCACTATTTTGAAAATAGCTTTTTTGTTTTATTACAAAATACATGCTTAGAAATCACAGATTTATTTATGCGTTTATTTATGTTATTTATTTACTTATTGTTTTTTAGGGCTTTACCCGTGGCATATGGAGGTTCCCAGGCTAGAGATCTAATTGGAGCTACAGCTGCCAGCCTATACCACAGCCACAGCAACGCCAGATCCAAGCCTCACCTGCGACCTGCACCACAGCTCATGGCAATGCCGGATCCTTAACCTACTGAGTGAGGCCAGGGATCGAACCTGCAACCTCATGGCTCCTAGTCGGAAGTTTCCATTGTGCCATTATGGGAACTCCAGATTTATTTATTTATTTCTAAGCAAATAAATAGCAGCCATAAGCAACACCCCAAAATAAACACAGTTAATATTTTAGTGGCCATCCAGTTGTTTTCAATTTGTTTGATTTTTACTTACTATGTCAAAAATATTTTTCCATGCCATAAAGCATTATTCTATATTATTTTAAAATACTGCATAAAAACCCACTGCACAGATACACCAAAAATTTTTTTTAAATTGAAGTATAGTAATTTACAATGTTGTGTTAATTGCAAGTGTACAGAAAAGTGATTCAGTTACACACATTATTTTTCATATTCTTTCCATTATAGATTATCACAAGATATTGAGTATAGTTCTCTGTACTATAAAGTACACCCTTGCTGCTTACCTATTACACCAAAATCTTTTTTATTTCTTTTTTTTTTGTCTTTTTTGGCCATTTCTTGGGCCACTCTAGTGGCATATGGAGGTTCTCAGGCTAGGGGTCAAATCGGAGCTGTAGCCACCGGCCTACACCACAGCCATAGCAACTTGGGATCTGAGCTGCATCTGCGACCCACACCACAGCTCACAGAAACACTGGATCCTTAACCCACTGAGCAAGGCCAGGGATCGAACCCACAACCTCATGGTTCCTAGTCGGATTCGTTAACCACTGCACCACGATGGGAACTCCATACAAAAATCTTTTTAAAAATTATATTATAGCAATCCTCTATATTGGAGTTTGTTGGTTGTTCCTCATTTTTCACTATTATAAATAGTACATAAAATATTTTTAGTAGAGTTCCCAATGTGGCTCAGTGAAAACGAACTCAACTAATATCCATGAGGCCACAGGTTCAATCCCTGTCCTCGCTCAGTGGGTTAAAGGATCTGGCATTGCCATGAACTGTGGTGTAGGCTGCAGATTCCGCTCAGATTCGCTGTTGCTGTGGCTGTGGTGTAGACTGGCAGCCACAGTTCCAATTCGATTCCTCGCCTGGGAACTCTCATATGCCATGGGTGCGGCCCTAAAAAGACAAAAAAAAAAAAAAAATTTAGCTACATCTTTATGCATAGCCTGGATAAATTCCTATTAAGTGTAATTATTACGCCAAAGGTATTCCAAATACTAAGGCTTTTATATGCATTGTTAATTATCTTCAAGAAAGGTCTTTCCCTTGAAACTAATTATATTAAGTAAATTATACTTCAATTAGAAAAAAAGAAAAAAAAGATTTTTGCCAACTTATATCTCTAATAGTTCATAAGAATTGCTATTTCCTCATAACTTCTCTATCAATTTCTTAGGAGAAAAATCATGTCATTATTATTTTATTTGTCTGTCTTCAATTACTAGTATGAGTAACTTTTTTTCATACATTTATTAGCCACTTTAATGTCTTCTTTGGGGACCTGCATGTTCATATCTATTGTCCATTTATCCTTATAGATATTTGTCTTTTGCTTATCGCATTATTTTCTGACAAAATATAATTATTTTTCTGATTTTTCACTTGAGGTGTCATTTTACTTTTTTTTTTTTTTTTTTTTTTTTTTTTAAGGGCTGCACTCACGGCATATGGAAGTTCCCAGGCTAGGGGTCCCATCGGAGCTGCAGCTGCCAGCCTATGCCACAGCCACAGCAATGCAGAATCCGAGCCGCGTCTGTGACCTAACCTCAGCTCAAGGCAACGCCAGATCCTTAACCCATTGAGCGAGGCCAGGGATTGAACCTGAAACCTCATGGTTCCTAGTCGGATTCGTTTTTGCTGCACCATATGATGCTTTTTATATATGGTAGTTTTTGTTGCTTCATTTTATTTAACCTACTAATCTTTGGATTACAAATAAGTTTGTTTATATTTTCTTCTACTACTCATTGTTCCTTTTAGTTATTATTCCTAGGAAGTTAAACTCTTTTTTTTTTTTTTTTTTTTCTCAAATTGTTAGCTATATAGTCCAAATACTATCTACTCTCTCTCTCTCTCTTTTTTTTTTTTTTTTTTTTTTTTTTTCTTTTTAGGGCCACACCTGCAGCATATGGAAGTTCACAGGCTAGGGGTTAAATCAGAGCTACAGCTGCCAGCCTATGCCACAGCCACAGCAATGCCAGATCTGAGCCATATCAGCAACCTACACAGCAGTTTGTGGCATGCCGGATCCTGATACACATCTGTATACTCTCTTTTTCTTTTTTCTTTCTCTCTCTCTGTTTTTTTTTTTAGGGCTGCACATGAGGCATATGGAAGTTCCCTGGCTAGGGGTTGAATCAGAGATACAGCTGCCAGCCTACACCACAGCCACAACACCACTAAATCCAAGCCCCGTCTTCAAACTACACCACAGCTCACAGCAACGCCGGATCCTTAACTCACTGATCGAGGCGAGGGATCGAACATGCCACATTCTCATGGGTACTACTGATCCAGTTCGTTACCACTGAGCCACAATGGGAACTCCTGAATACTTTCAAAATATCCCCCTTAACTGCTTAAGTTAACCAGAGTAGAGTTCTAACTTTAACTCTGAGTCCTCAAGTGCGCAGAGGAAATACAATTTCTTCAATAAATCTAATGTAGGGCAACATTTACATGCATGCATTTTTAACTTTGTTTATTTTTTTCTTATCATTTGAAACAAGTAAAATTATTTCCTCCTCAGAAGTTTCCTTGTAGCGCAGTGGGTTAAGGGTCTAGTGCTGCTGCTGTACCTGTGGCGCAGGCCACAGCTGCTATGCAGGTTTGATCCCTGGCCAGAAACTTCCACATGCAGGTACAGCCAAAAATATAGACTCCACAAACTTGAGTCTCTTACTCTTTAAAGCAGTGGGAATTTTGAATGGTTGCCTGATCTCTATTTTATTTATTTATTTATTTATTTGCTATTCAGGGCCCCGCTGGCAGCAAATGGAAGTTCCCAGGCTAGATGTCAAATCAGAGCCACAGCAGCAGTCCTACATCACAGCCATAGCAGCTGGGGATCTGAGTCGTGTCCGCAACCTACTTCGCAGCTCACAGCAACCCTGGATCCTTAACCCATTGGGCAGGGCCAGGGATCAAACTTGCATCCTCATGGATACTAGTTGGGTTTGTCACTACTGCTGAGCCACAATGGAAACTCCCTGGTCTGTATTTTATTCTTCATTCATTCCTTTTTTTTCTTTTTTTTTTTTTGTCTTTTTGCCATTTCTTGGGCCGCTCCCGCGGCATACGGAGGTTCCCAGGCTAGGGGTCTAATCAGAGCTGTAGCTGCCAGCCTACGCCAGAGCCACAGCAACGCTGGATCCGAGCCACGTCTGTGACCTACACCACAGCTCACGGCAACGCCGGATCCTTAACCCACTGAGCAAGGGCAGGGATCAAACCCGCAACCTCATGGTTCCTAGTCAGATTCGTTAACCACCGCGCCACGACGGGAACTCCTCTTCATTCTTAAAGAAAATATCTACTTACACAGGGAGTGCTGTGTGAAGGGAATACGATGATGAACAAACTAGTCAGGGTGCCTACATTCACAGAGTTAACAACCTACTGAGAAATTTAGTTAATTACCAAGCAAGCAGATAAGCTAGATGATCCCGACTATGTTAAGTGGCAGGAGTGGACTACAGAGAGTGATTATGGGAGTAATTATGTATATTATGTATATTCATGTGTGCGGATCTGAAAGTGGAGCTGAGAGAGGAAGGAGCCATCCAAGGGGAGAGCTGGGGAAGCACTCTAGGCAGAGGAAACATATACATGCAGGATCCTGAAGCAGGAGTTCCTGTTGTGACTCAGCGGGTTAAGAACTCAATTAGTAACTTAACTTAGCTGCCATCAGGCCAGCAGCTACAGCTCCAATTTGACCCTTAGCCTGGGAACCTCCATATGCCACGAGTGCGGCCCTGAAAAGTCAAAAAAAAAAAAAAAAGACTTCTATTCAATGACTTCAGGAGAATATTACATTAGAATGGCATTTAGTTCTGAATAGCTTATTTTATGCATACCCAATTATTCCCAAGAAATGTAACTTACATCCCTAGTCCACCCTTATTAGGACCTAAACTGTGACCAATGCTTCCTACATCTGAGGCATACCAAACTTCTATTAGCAACACATGTTTCAAAAAAAAAACATGAACTTGGGATTGATTTCTTATTCTTCTTCTCCAAAATATCAACTCTGTTATCTCTAGTATGCAGTAATGACTGCGTGACAATCATTTCTAATTATATCACCTAAATGTGAGTTTGTTATCTTTGGGAACAAGCAAAACCAATGCCCAGTACAGAGGCTAATATGGGGAATGCCTCGAGAAATACTAAATGAATGGCTAGAATGCTAACAATTTCTGAAAGTAGAAATCATTTCACTTACTGAAATGATTCTTCAAAATTGGTATTTTCAGGGTTCCCATCGTGGCTCAATGGTTACAAACCTGACTAGTATCCATGAGGATGCATGTTTGATCCCTGGCCTTGCCCAGTAGGTTAAGGATCTGGCATTGCTATGAGCTGTGGTGCAGTTCACAGATGCAGCTCAGATCCCGTGTTGCTGTGGCTGTGGCATAGGCCAGCAGCTACAGCTCCAATTTGGCCCCCAGCCTGGGAACCTCCATATGCCGAAGGTGCGGCCCTAAACAGACAAAAGATTTAAAAAAAAAAAAAAAAAAAGGTATTTTCCCATTTAGAGAGAATAATCTTGAGGTATTAAGAGGGATATTACAACTTAAAAATATCCTGCTGTATAGCACAGGGAACTATATCCAGTCACTTGTGATGAAACATGGTGGAGGATAATGTGAGAAAAAGAATATATATACATGTATGACTGGGTCACTTTGCTGTGCAGTAGAAATTGACAGAACACTGTAAATAAACTCTAATGGAAAAAATAAAAATCATAAAAAACCTCAAAAACAATGATTATAAATAAATATACTGAACAAATGAAGAACAATTACACTTTAATTCCTAGATTCATAAATTTTCAATATTAACCTAAATATCACAGAATTATCTAGAGATAACAATAATTCCTCTTCTATAACCAAATAACTATTGATTTTAAAAGAATATTCATACTAAGCATGGAGCAATCTGCTTTGGAATAACACCTTTGACCTACATTCCGTCCAGCATGCAGTAGACTTGTGCTCCTGGCCATGTTACCTGTGGTCAATAAGGATGGTTTGTCTATTACTGACACATGTTTGTCAGATTTCTCAACCACACAAATACTTGTCTTCGTTTGATCTTAACATAAAAGTCAAAAGTCAGACTTATCTCAAATCCTAGTTTTGGGCTATTAATGATTAAGAGAGACAATGCAACAGATCCTATCTTTAGACAACTATTTTGAAATAGAAGTTTGCAAGAAACATTAACTCTTTCAGGTAAGAAAAAATAAATCACATACTTAATCAGTCTCTGAATTAATTTAGCAGAGTAAAATAATTCATAAACCAGTAATTAAACTATCTGATTGTTAAAACTAAACGATTTCACAATACCAAAAGGAAGATATTATGCTATTTTATTGAAACACCAATTCCATTTAATTCAATACATCATACATTATTTACTTTTTTTTTTTCCTCTTTTTGTCTTTTCTTGGGCTGCTCCCGCGGCATATGGAGGTTTCCAGGTTAGGGGTCTAAACTGAGCTGTAGCCGCCAGCCTATGCCACAGCAACATCAGATCCAAGCCGCGTCTGCAACCTACGCCACAGCTCGTGGCAACACCAGAGCCTTAACCCACTGAGCAAGGCCAGGGATCGAACCCACAACCTCATGGTTCCTAGTCGGATTCGTTAACCACTGCGCCACAACAGGAACTCCAACATTATTTACTATTTTTTAAAAAATGTAATCATGGGTCATACTTTAAACATGAACATTCTATGGCTAATAGTCCACACTTTCAAAACAACTGGGATAAAAACCTGGAACACAGTAATTAATTAAACAGTAACATTGTGACGAAAGAGTTAATACAACTCCTCTAACATCTGCCTTATAACTAGAGAGAAGTTTATTTATTAGATTACTTTCGCTGAATAAAAATTGAAGAAGCTTCTCCAGGATTAAATTTTTTAAGAACATTATCAGAAGAAGGTAAGATCCTCACTAAAAAGGTAAAGTAGAACACCTGGGAATAAATGGAAGCTTTTATTTTGCTACCATTAATTACAGAGGACTTTTTAGATCACTGAATTGCTTGCAGGAGGTATAAAATCATAACAGAAGAAGTCTGCAAGAGAATATCTAATCGTGATCAATTATATTTCAAACATAGTCTGATCTCCAGAATCTCTTCATCTTAGGTTCATAAGCATTAATCATTTACTTAACTATAAATAGGTTAAATGCTTTTGGTGTATTTACCTTTTTTCCTTTGAAGCTGAGGGTACCAGGCTGCTCCAGGACCCCATAATACAAGCACATAATGTTGACCTTGGGTCTGCTCCACTGTTAACATAACTTTCCTTTGCTTCTGTCCTCTATAACTGTATAATGCCTCTGGAAAAGGAAAAGGAATATTTTTTTCATTGGCACTACTCTATTAGATGTGATACTGTACTTTAGTGTTTAATGATAAATATCTACTGATAACCAAATGGTATACTAAGATGGTCATGTACTTTAATTTTTTTTTAACCTAAAATTAAGGAGGAGCCCACAATGTTTACCTGTCAGTATAGTGATATCAACAACTCTTAGAACTGCGTGGACTAATATGTCTGGCTGAAGCTGCTCCAATTCTACAAATTCTATACTGCTCATTTTCTGAGGCTGCCTTTGAGGAAGGTCTCTGAGATAGGAGTGTTTTGAAGACACATATGCCAGTAAATCTTGAAGTACAACATCACTAACTACACCGGAATCTAAGAAAGAAAAGAAAAAAAAAACGTACAAAAGATGTAAACATTGTATTTTCTCATGGTTTCTAGTTGGATTTGTTAACCACTGCGCCACGACGGGAACTCCTATATTTTCTCAATACAATATTTTCTTAGAACTGATATTTTATGCTGTAAAGTGTGATTAAATGTAAAACACAATTTCATTTCTATAAAACAGCTTATTCTTGAATCAGTTTAGATGACAAAATAAGCTTGATACTTTTAACCAATGAAAATGGAATTATTTACCATTTCCAAAGAAACTTGTCCTGTTCCCTTACTTCTCTATTTTGTTAACATCATTTTCCACCAATTAACCAAGACCAATATTTCAATTTTTTTTCAATTATTTTTTGACTTCTCCATACCCTGTTGTATCTAACCCATTCCCTAATCCCTGGAATTTGATTTGATCGTGTCTTCCCCACCTATCCCTGCTCTTCTTCCTCAAAACTGTCAGCATTTCACCTCTGAAATACTCTAAGATTCACTGAACTGGCTCTCCCTCAACATGCCTTGTCCTTTCCCACCTCTAAGCCTCTCTCCTCACCATTTTCACTGGCTGCAACACTGGCATCCTCCCTACCCATTCAAATACTACACAGAACAGATTAAGTCATTTCTCCTTCTCCCAAGCTTAGCTTTTCTCTCTCATTTGGCATTTGTGCATGTTCCACCTCATAATACTTTTCTTGATTGTCACAGCAATTATTTTTCAGTCATTACTTGACCTAGATGTTTTTCTCTCCTGTCTCAATTTTTTTCCTCAGTTTTTATTAAATACACATATACAATAAAATACATGCATTTTAAATGTACAGATTGATGAGTTTAGCTCATTAAATTTTAATTTAACTGAAGGAAAGGTAGGTATGCTTTAATAAAATGATTATTGACCAAAAATAAGATCTTAGCAAAAAACACAAGTACTTTTTAGAAAGAAGAGTCTATTAGCCAATTTCAATAGAAAAAAAAATCATTCATCTTTCTTTCTCCCAGTATCATTCTCATCTTAATGTATTTCTCATGCCACACCAAAGCCTCCTTAGTCATTCACTTATTAGTAGACCATTCACTATGTGCCAGGCATTACACCAGGAGCTAGGGATACAAAGACATACCATGTCATGATCCCAATGCTGAAGAAATTATCAGCCTAGAGGTGGTCAGTAACTAACACTGGCTTAGGGTATAAGCAATATATATATAAGGATTCCTAACAGCACACAAAAATAATTGCCCAGGGAAGTTGGACAGGCTTCAGAGAGGGAATATTTGAGTTAGGTTTTGGAAAAATGCCAAACAAAAGTTTTCAAGGTAGTCATTGGGAAGGGGGGTATATTTCCAGTAAAGAGAAGGGATTTGTAAACCTTTATGTACCTACCATAGGTGCTTTTGGTAGCCAAATAAAGTATATGGGCCCATTATCAGAATAATATTTTTATGACAGCTTTATCAGAATGTGATTCACATAAACTTCACCCTTTTAAAGTGTGCAATTCAGGGAGTCCCTGCCATGGCTCAGTGGTTAATGAAGCCGACTAGTATCCATGAGGATGCAGGTTTGATCCCTGGCCTTGCTCAGTGGGTTAAGGATCAGGCATGGCCATGAGCTATGGTGTAGGTCACAGATGTGGCTCAGATCCTGCACTGCTGTGACTGTGGGGTAGGCTGGCAGCTACAGCTCCAATTCAACCCCTAGCCTAGGAACTTCCATATGCCATGGGTGAGGCCCTAAAAAGACATTTTTTAAAAAAGTGTATAATTCAGTGGGGTTTTTTTAGTATTTCACCAAGTTGTGCAAATATTACCATTATTTTAGAACATTTTTTATTACAAAGTAATATTTTTAAATTCATAAAATGAAATAGGATAGTAAAACAAATTATACAGAAATACAGTAATCAAAATATTTTTAAAATGGCAATAACTTATGTGCCTCATTAAAACATTAAATAACAAGGTATAGCAGAATATGCAGCAACTACTATAATTTTAAAGTATCATGGGCATAAATAATATTCAAGTTATCATTAACAACTTAATCAGAACATACGTGCTTTCCGTTGGTGACCAAGTCACAAGTATTGATGATATTACTGTGGATTGCTGCCTTATTCAAAATGGAAAGAAATGCTAATTTTCACTAAGCAGCTAGTGAAAATAAAGATGTAATGTCTTATGGCAGGGGTGGAGGGAGGAGGATTGAATGAAGGCAATCAAAAGGTACAAACTTCCAGTTTTAAATAAGTACTAGGGATATAATGTACATGATAAATATAATTAACACTGCTGTATGTTACATATGAAAATTGTGGGGTTTTGTGTGTGTGTGTGTGTGTGTGTGTGTGTGTGTATGTGTGTGTGTTTTTAGGGCCGCTTCTGCTGCATGTGGAGGTTCCCAGGTTGGGGTCCAATCGGAGCTACAGCTGCCGGCCAACACCACAGCCACAGCAACGCCAGATCCGAGCCATGTCTGAGACCTACAACAGAGCTCACGGCAACACCAGGTCCTTAACCCACTGAGTGAGGCCAGGGATCAAACATGCAACCTTATGGCTCCTAGTCAGATTCATTTCTGCTGCACCATGACGGGAACTCCTGAAAATTGTTAAGAGAGTAAATCCTAAGAGTTCTAATCACAAGGAAAAAAAAAAATTTTCTGTTTCTTCAATTTTTTATCTATATGAGATGATAGATGTTCATGAAACTGTGATAACCATTTTATGATACATGTAAGTCAAATCATTATGCTATACACCTTAAACTTACACAGTGCTGTATGTCTATATTTATCTCAATAAAACTGGAAGAAAAAAAAAAACACATAATGACTTCCCATCCAAGTTTATAGACAATTTAATGTAGAGAAATCAATTTTCATAAGTAGGAAAAGAAGTTCCTTGTGGTACAGTGAATTAAGGACCTGGTGTTGCTGCAGCTGTGCTGCAGGCTACAAGTGAGGCATGAGTTTGATCCCTGGCCCAGGAATTTCCACATGCCAAGGGTGTAGCCAAAAAAAAAAAAAAAAAAAAAGAAAGAAAGAAAGAAAAATAGGAGGCTAATGACCATCCAGTAAATGATAAGGGCTGGAAACCAGGCAAGACTGCAGGGGGAAAAAGGGTGATAGATCTGTGAAACAGTTCAGAGGTATATCCAAGAAACAATTAGATGTGTAGGGTAAAGAAAAGACTGCAGAGAGTATCTGGCACAGCTGAGTGGATGAATAAAAACAAACGTTTTTAAGTTTTTAGCATCTGATACATGAAATCTATTCTAATTAGGGTTACTGAATTCCCAAGTGAATTTTATAAAACAATGGTAATATCACTAGCAAAGATAATGCGGATAAGAGAAAAGAACAGACAGTATGAAAGATGAATGAGAGAAGGAGGGGTACAGTAGGGAGGAGGAGACCAGTTAGGTTACAGCAAAACCCAACTCCAAAATATCTCCTTTCACAGCTCCATTTTATTCACCAGGCCTTCTGGTTTTTCTTTCATAATAATCTAGCACATTTGGAAACAGAAGAACTGGGTTCAAATTCTGACTTTGTTAATAATGACTCCTCTGAACTCATATATAACTTCTCTGAGCTTTATTCTTTATCTACAGTAAGAGCTTTTTTTTTGATATTAGGGGAATCCCTAATAGTAAATTGTCTACTTATTCCTGCTTCATAAAAATCTATATAGAAACATCTGATTAATTAGATTCCAAATAAAATAGTCTAGGAGTTCCTGTGTGGTGCAGCAGGTTAAGGATCTGGTGTTGTCACAGCAGTGGTTGAGGTCATTGCTGTGGTACACGTTTGTTCCCTGGCCCGGGAACTTCTACACGCCACAGGCACAGCCAAAAAAACAAATAAAATAGTTTACTTCATGGAAACCTTGTGTTAACTTTCAATTTATGTATGTAATTTCATAATATTTAATGTAGTAACATTTAAGGTAAATTTATAATCCTGTCACATTATCAGGACTAAGTTTGTAAAATTTATAACACCTTACCATAACAAGGAAAGAACAAAAGTACAATATACGTATTGATCAGAAGTAAGAATGCTCTCATGAGTTGTAACAACCTGCCAAAAAAACCAAACAAACCTAAACTAACCAAATTGATTATCCTTTCAGAAAAAAAATAACTGCAATACTTTCAAAGTATTAAGTTTTAACTATTTCCTTAAATCAAACAAAAAAAAGCCTCAGAATATACTTTATTTAGCTACTAACTTGTGTAACCTCTGAAAAACAGGCAATATAAATTCCTATGTATAAAAACAAATTTGAAGTAACTTCAAGGTTATTTAGGAGTTCCCTTTGCAGCTCAGTGGTTTAAGAACCCAACTAGTCCATGAGGATGTGGGTTCAATCCCTGGCCTCACTCAGTGGGTTAAGGATCTTATGTTGCCCCAAACTTTGGCATAGGTTGGAGCTCCCATCGTGGTGGAGTGGTTAACAAATCCGACTAGAAACCATGAGGTTGCGGGTTCGATCCCTGGCCTTGCTCAGTGGGTTAAGGATTCGGCATTGCCATGAGCCGTGGTGTGAGTTGCAGATGTGGCTCGGATCCCGTTTTGCTGTGGCTCTGGCATAGGCCAGTGGGAGACAAAAAAACAAAACAAAACAAAACTTTGGCATAGGTTGCAGGTGTGGCTCAGATCTGGTGTTGTTGTAGCTGTGGCATAGGCTGGTGGCTGTGGCTCCAGTTCAACCCCTTAGCCTGGGAATTTCCATATCCCACGAGTGTGGCTCTAAAAAGAAAAATAAATTTTTAAAAAGGTTATTTAATTAGTTCAAGGTTTTTCACTTTATCCACAAAAACCTGAAGCTCCCCAAGGGTTCCACAGCATATTCTCCATTGAGAATTAGACTCTTTTTTTTTTTTTTGATCCTAAGATTTTTTTTTTTCCTTTTTTGGTCTTTTTGCCTTTTCTAGGGCCGCCCCCTTGGCATATGGAGATTCCCAGGCTAGGGGTCTAATTGGAGCTGTAGCCACCGACCTACACCACAGCCACAGCAACTCGGGATCCGAGCCAAGTCTGCAACCTACGCCATAGCTCACGGCAACACTGGATCCTCAACCTACTGAGCAAGGCCAGGGATCGAACCTGTAACCTCATGGTTCCTAGTCGGATTCGTTAACCACTGCGCCACAATGGGAACTCCGATCCTAAGATTTTTATGAAATTACTTAACTAGATAACTAGATAAGGCTGAATCTAGATCAGTCTTAAAAGCAGAGCTATCTACAACATCGCCACTCTCTCTAATCCCTTGCAAAACATTTACATACCATGTTATACGCATTATTTCAAGACACATTTTCCCCTTCCATTGTGTTAACATCTATAAAACATGGTGAATTTAACTTAAAAGCCATTTAGTTCCTTGGAGATGTGCTTTCCAAGATGTAGAAACTTCAAATATTCATAATAAAAGATTAAACTTAAATTTTAAAAAGAAATCCCCAAATTAAAAACTAGTTGACTTCAACTGGCCAAAACCGTACTGTTTTTACTTACTATAAGTTCATACTAAATCCTGATATCTAAGAGGGCAGGTTATTCCTTCCTGCTTTTTTTCAAAAATGCCCAGGCTGGAGTTGCCATCGTGGCTCAGTGGGTTAAGAATCTGACTAGTATCCATGAGGACGCAGGTTTGATCCCTGGCTTCACTCAGTGGGTTAAGGATCCAGTGTTGCCATGAGATGTGACATAGGGTGCAGATGTGGCGTGGCTCTAGTGTGGCTGTGGCTGTGGTATAGGTCAGCAGCTGCAGCTCCAATTTGACTCTTGCCTGGGAACTTTCATATGCCGCAGGTTCGGCCCCAAAAAGAAAAAAAAAAAAATGCCCAGGCTGCTTTTGACCATTTACTCTTAAATATCAGAATTATCTTACCAAATTTCGCAAAAATTTTATTGGGATTTTGATTGGATTTATACTGAATTTACAGATCAACTTGGGGAGAATTGAAATCTTCACAATGTTAAACCTTTCAATCAATGAAAAAAGTATGTTTATTTAGTCCTTTAATGTCTCTTAATTTTTTTTTTTTTTTTTGTCTTTTTTTGCCATTTCTTGGGCTGCTCCCGCGGCATATGGAGGTTCCCAGGTTAGGGGTCTAATTGGAGCTGTAGCCACCTGCCTACACCAGAGCCACAGCAACAGCAGACCCGAGCTGCATCTGTGACATACACCACAGCTCACAGCAACACTGGATCCTTAAGCCACTGAGTGGAGGCCAGGGATTGAATCTGCATCCTCAAGAATACTAGCCAGATTTGGATTTGTTATTGCTGAGCCACAATTATATATATATTCTTACATATAATTTCTTTCTGCAAAACTGAGAAATGATTATCAACATCTAGAATTTATTTACTTATTTGTCTAATACATACACAAAGTTGTTGTTAACTCACTCCTCTTTGAGAAACACTGTTACTAACTAGATAATAGCACATAGGTATAGTTTTCTTTTTTTCCTTAGCCTTACAGAATCCAGTCAATACACTGTTTTTCACAGTTTCTTTGGTTTGTTCTTTTCTTCCCCCTACCCTTCTGTTTAGCTATTTTATTCATTTGTAATACTGTTAGGTTTACTTGTCAATGTTTGCATTCCATTTTGGGTTCCTCTTCCACCACATTATAATTGATTTTAATGGTTTATTTTGGAGAGTATATAAAACATTACTATGGTTCAGTGAGACAGAGCCACAAAAAAGACTTACTCCTAGGAGTGTCACTCCCCTTCATCAATGCTACCCTATTTCCATTTCCTTTTTCTTTCTATTCCCTTTCTCTGCCCTTCCCTGTAGGTAACCAATCTTATCAATTTCTGGTTTATCTTTCCTGCATTTTTTTTTTCTTGCACAAATGAGGAATTATATGTGTATTTTCTTATTCCCCCTTCTTTCTTACAGGAAGGATAGCATATTACATATACATTTTTAGGCTCTGTATTTTTCACATAACAATATGTCCTGGAGGGAATTCCCTAGAAATCTCCTGGTTAGAATTTGGCACTTTCGCCACTGTGGCCTGGGTTTGACCCCTGGTCTAGGAACTGAGACCTTTTCTACTTCAAGTTACTGCACATCACAGCACCCCCAAATTAAAATATCAAATAAAATTTGGAGAAAAAATATGTCCTGGAAATCAATTCATATTAGTCCACAGAGCTCTTTTTTTCTTTTCTTTTTTTACTTGCTGGCTAGTTAGTATTTCATTGTATGAATTTACAGCAGTTTTTGAAACCCAATCCTCTGAACCCATGACCCCTGAGTTCTTGCCACCTTGGTCTTTCACTTCCCCCAAAGGCCGGGTTTTTTCCACAGCAGGGCTTTGTCTTTTTTTTTTTTTTTCCTGGGGCCACACCCATGGCAAATGGAGGTTCCCAGGCTAGGGGTCTAATCGGAGCTGTAGCCGCCGGCCTACGCCAGAGCCACAGCAACGTGGGATCTGAGCTGCGTCTGCGACCTACAGCACAGCTCGCGGCAACGCCGGATCCCTAACCCACTGAGTGAGGCCAGAGATCGAATCTGCAACCTTATGGTTCCTAGTCGGATTTGTTAACCACTGAGTCACAATGGGAACGCCCTCATTTTCCTTTTATATTTGCATAGTATTCCACTATGTGACTTACTATAATTTAATCAACCATTCTAGGCATTTCAATTATTTCCAGTGCCTTGCAATTACAAACAATACTGCAATGAATAACCTTGTTCATATGTATTTTCATATTGTTGTAATTATATCTGCAGGACAGTGAGGTTGCTGGGTTGAAAGCTAAGTACATATGTAATTTGGTTAGATATCGCCAAATATCCCTCTGAAAGGATTGTAGCAATTTACATTCCCACCAGCAATGTAAGAGAAAACCTGTTTCCCTACAGCCTCAGCAACAGAATGCGTTGTTCTATTATTTAATTTTTGCCAGTCTGATAGGTGAAAATGATATCTCTGTGTAGTTTTAACTTAAATTTCTCATGTATGCTTCTCATTATACATTGAGGTCCTTTGTTGCTCAATTTTTAAGAGTTCTCTATATATTAGTAATACGATTTTGTCTAAGGTGTATGTTGCAACTATTCCCTCCATGTACATCAGGTGTCTTTTGACTTTTTTTTTTTTTTTTTTTTTTTTTTTTGCTTCTTAGGGCTGCACCCATGGCAAATGGAAGTTCCCAGGCTAGGGGTCCAATTGGAGCTGTGACTGCTGACCTACACTACAGCCACAGCAACACAAGATCCAAGCTCTTGTTTATAACCTATACCACAGCTCATAGTAACGTTGGATCCCTAACCCAATGAGCGAGGCCAGGGCCTGCATCCTCATGGATCCCAGTCAGGTTCGTTACCACTGAGCCATGACGAGAACTCCTCAACTTTCTTTATGTTGTTTTTGGTCAAAGTTTTATTTTTCCATAGGTAAATTTATCAGTCTTGTATTTTACTACTTCTGGATGCTGAGTAATAGTAAGAAAGCCTTTCCCTATACCAAGATTAGAGAGGAATTCATCTATATTTCCTTCTAGTAGTTATATAGTTTTATTTTTTTTTTTACATTTAGATTCTTTATTTGGAATTTATTCTTGTTTGAGAATTTGTTACATGGAAATTGAGTTTGGTGGATAACTTTTGGTGGGTATCCAACCAAAAGACACAACCAAGTGAAAGACATGGAAAAGGAAAGATTTCTTACTTGAAGCAAGTAAGGAGAACACTGGCAATATTTCCTAATGCAGTATCTCTCCAGAGAGCAAAATTGGGGAAATTTTAAGCTAAGGGTACCCGCCTATTCGTAAGGGCCTTGGACAGTAAGGCAGACTCCAAGATTGAAAAGGTCAGCATCATCATCCCTTAGGTTCCAGTTGATCTAGCACTTGACAGCCTCAGGCTAATCATTACCAGTGAAACAGAACTGATATATTATCTTTGCTACTGTTACTTCTCTTGCCTGATAACAGTTATTTGTTCCTACATTCTCTTGTTCCCTTAAAATGATTGTCCTATTCAAGGACAAGCATCATGGCCAGGCTTAGATCACAAAATGGCTTAGGCCAAAAATACCTTCTCATATCAAGAAAGCATGCCTGATTCTCTTTCTCTATCCTACCTGGTTACAAAATGGATCTCATTTTATCTTTTTCTAAATGGCTACCCAGTTACCTTAGCAACATTCATTAAAAAGCTAACCGTGGAGTTCCCGTTGTGGCTCAGCAGTAACGAACCCAACTAATATCCATGAAGATGTAGGTTTGATCCCTGGCCCTGCTCAGGTGGTTAAGGATCTGGCGTTGCCATGAGCTGCAGCGTAGGTTGCAGATGTGGCTTGGATCCGGCATGGCTTGGATCCGGCATGGCTTGGATCCGGCATTGCTGTGGTATAGGCCAGCAGCTGTAGCTCCGATTTGACCCCCTATGTTGCACCCGCATCCCTTAAAAAAAAAAAAAGCAGTTCACCTTTTCCTCAGTGGTTTCAGAAACCATCTTTGTCACATACTAAATTATACACGAAGGGAGTTCCCTTCGTGGCTCACCGGTTAACGAACATGACTAAGATGCGTAAGGATGCGTGTTCGATCCCTGGCCTTGCTCAGTGGGTTAAGGATCTGGCTTGGAGAGCTGTGGTGTAGGTTGCAGATGCGGCTGGGATCCTGCATTGCTATGGCTGTGGTATAGGCCGGTGGCTACAGCTGTGATTCGACCCCTAGCCTGGGAACTTCCACAAGCTGCAGGTGTGACCCTGAAAAGCAAAAATAAAAATAATAATAATAAATTATACGTATGTGGTCTAATTCTCATCATCCTATTCTATTCCATTCGTCTAGTTGTCTATTCACGTACCACTATCAGATTGATTTAATCACGGAGGCTTTATATATGTTTTAATGCCTGGTAAGCCTATTCCCTAGTAGTTTTTCTTTTTTTTTTTTTTTGTCTTTTTGTTGTTGCTATTTCTTGGGCCGCTCCCACGGCATATGGAGGTTCCCAGGCTAGGGGTCGAATCGGAGCTGTAGCCACAGGCGTACGCCAGAGCCACAGCAACGCGGGATCCGAGCCGCGTCTGCAACCTACACCACAGCTCACGGTAACGCCGGATCGTTAACCCACTGAGCAAGGCCAGGGACCGAACCCGCAACCTCATGGTTCCTAGTCGGATTCGTTAACCACTGCGCCACGACGGGAACTCCCTAGTTTTTCTTTATCAATGTTTTCCAGCTATTCTAGAATAGCTATGGTGTATATCAAATTGTATTTGCCATAACATAGCATGCTGGTATTTTTATTGATATTGCATTGAATTTATAAATTCTCTTAAGGAAAATACATAAATAAATAAATAATCTTAAGGAGAACTGGTATCATTACAATGTTGAGTCATCCCATCCAAGAATAGGGAATGCTGTCTTTCCATTTGTTCATGTCTTTATTTTTCTCTGGTGTATTTAAATTTTTTCCTCATATAGATTTTGTACATTTCTTCTTAAATTTATTCTGAAATACCTTTTTTATATAAGTATTTTCCTACCGTTATGTCCTCTGTTTGGTGCTTGTGTACATGAAAGCTATTAATAAGCATTAATTTTTATATTCTGTTATACCACTGATTTCTTTTATTGCTTGAATTGATTTTATCTTTGATTCCTTGGAGTTTTCCAGATATGTTATCAGAGCATGTGGAAGTTCCGGGCAAAGGATCAAACCCATGCCACAGCAGTGACCCTTAACCTGCTGAATCACCAGGGAACTCCCTCAGAGCATTTTTCACACAGAGTAAGCTTTCATTCTTCATCACTCATTCAAATGCCACTTCTTGTCTAATCGTGTTGGTTAATAACTCTTCTATAATGGTGAAGAATAACTGAGACAGTGGACATTCTTATCTTCCTGATTTTAGTGGAAATGCTTCTAGCGTTTCTCTACTAAATAAAGTAGGGCATTAGGGTTAAACAAATCTATTTTATTGATGTAGTATCAATTGTATTGTAATTGTAACAGTGTACTGGTACTGTATTTTACTGACAGAAGGATAAAGTATCCTTCAATTTTGATTCCCTGGAGTGCTTTTTATAATAAATGGATGTTGAATTTTGTCAAAGGGAAATAGCCATGTAATTCTTCCTCAGATTTATTAATATATGATATTCATGGTTCTTCTAATATTGAACAAATCTTCCATTTCTAGAATAAATCTCACTTGGTCATTATTTCTATGTGGTTTTATATTTTGTTTACTAAAATTTTTATATTTTTTGCATCAATAATCATGTATAATACTGGCCTGTATTTTTATTCTTAATGTCTTTATTTGGTTCAGGTGTCAGTGTCATACTCACTTTAAAAAAGGAATTCAGAACTTTCCTTCTTCAATACTCCAGAATAATTTATAGAGCATTAGAATTATCTGGTCTTTGAAGGTTTGGTAGAATTTCCTAGGAGACTGTCCGAGCCTGGTATTTCTTTGTATGGTAGTTCCTTTCTCCATTTCTTCTGCAGAAACTGGTCTGTTTAAACCTTCTATCTCTAATGGGAACAATTGTGGCAATCTATATTTCCCTAGAAAATTATACATCTAAGCTTTTTCAAATTTATTTGTATTAAGTTCTGTGAAATAGCCTTTTACTGGTTTTTAACTTCTTCAGTGTCAATGATTATTTCCTCCTTGTCTTTATTTTGCATATTTTTGCTATCTCTCTTTTTTTCTTGATCAGATTAACTAGTTGGTTCATCTATTTGGGATTTTTTTTTTGAAACAAGATTTTGAGTAATTATAGTTATCATTTAAAAATCCTCATTCTTATTAATTTCTGCTTTTACCTCTATTTCATTCTTTATTGTTTCTTTTCTTTTTTTTTTTTTTTTTTGGCTTTTCTAGGGCCGCACCCGAAACATATGGAGGTTCCTAGGCTAGGGGTCGAACCGGACTGTAGCCATAGCAACGCAGGATCCAATCTGCATCTGTGACCTACACCACAGCTCACAGCAACACTGGATCCTTAACCCACTGAGCAAGGGCAGGGGTCAAACCCGAAACCTCACGGTTCCTAGTCAGATTCATTAACCACTGCGCCACAACATGAACTCCTTCATTCTTTATTGTTTCTTTGCTTTACTTTGTCGTCCTTGTGCCAGTTTTCTAGGCTTGAAATTTAATTCACTTATTTTTGTTGATAAAATGAGTTTACCTAAAAATTTTTCTTTGATAATTCCCTTAAATGCATCCTAGCTATTCTGGCATGTAGTGTTTGTACTGTCATTATTTCTTTTCTTTTTCTTTTCTTGTTCTTTTTTTTTTTTTTTTTTTTTTTTTTGTCTTTTTAGGGCCATACCTGCGGCATATGGAAGTTCCCAGACTAAGATACATTGCTGGTAGTTTAAATGGTATAGCTACTCTGGAAAATTGTTTGGCAGTTTCTTACACAATTAAATGTGAATTTGGCCTAGAACCTAATTTTTTCATTACCTTAAGAATTTCCAAGGCTAATAAATTCTTCAGAAGAATTTGGGAGGTCCATTAGAATGATACGCAAAATTATGTATCTAGCTACATGTCTATTTTTCTGAAAAAAATGGCTCATAACTTCTTAAAGAGGTTTATGACTCCCTAAAAGGTTAAGAACCACCACTATATTGACTCTCTAAGAGTAAGAAAATGAAATACAAACTCCAATATTTCTTAAAATAAACATGATTTATAATGTACAAGTTCATTTTTATAAATTCCATTTTCATTCTTACTAAAGAAACCACTACCTTTCAGCTAACCTGTTTAGAAAACATTTTGTAAAATTACCATTTTAGCTCTACTTTTTTCTAAAGTGTGCATATACTTTAAATACTAAGAAATTATTATATTTAAAAATATGACTTACATTCTTCAGGCCGGACAGATGAATAACTCCCAAGATTTAATAACTGACTGGTAAATGTTGACTGCAGTACTGTCTCACCAACCCAATGATCTTCATGAATAGTAACATCTGGAAAGGGGGGAGCGGAAGGTTGGATCTTGTTATGAATTCTGTTTGTAAATAAACGAATTCTTTGTTTATAAATTCATTGTGGTTAATATAACCATCAGAGCAAAATACTATGCACCCCTCTCACAAGTCAGGCAACTGAAGTTCAAATAGGTTAAATGATCTGTCTAAAGGCATAAAATGATTAAATAGAAAATGTGGGGAGTTCCCGTCGTGGTGCAGTGGTTAATGAATCCGACTAGGAACCATGAGGTTGCGGGTTCGGTCCCTGCCCTTGCTCAGTGGGTTAATGATCCGGCGTTGCTGTGAGCTGTGGTGTAGGTTGCAGACGCGGCTCGGATCCTGTGTTGCCGTGGCTCTGGCGTAGGCTGGCGGCTACAGCTCCAATTCCACCCCTAGCCTGGGAACCTCCATATGCCACGGGAGCAGCCAAAGAAATGGCAAAAAGACAAAAAACGAACAAACAAAAAAAAATTGGTGGGTGTTCCCATTGTGAAATAGCGCAAATGAACCCAACTAGTATCCATGAGGATGAGGGTTCAATTCCTGGCCTCACTTGGTGGGTCAAGGATCTGGTGTTGCCATGTGCTGTGGTATAGGTCACAGACAAGACTCAGATCCCAAGTTGCTGTGGCTGTGGCAGAGGCTGGCAGCTGTGGCTGGGAACCTCCAAACGCTGCCGGTATCACCCTAAGAAACAAAAAAACAAATCAAAAACAAATTGTATTAAAGTATAGTTGACTTACAATGCTGTGTCAGTTTCTATTGAACAGCAAAGTGACCCAGTCATACATATATATATATACATTCTTTTTCTCATATTATCTTCCATCATGTTCCATCCCAAGAGACTGGATATAGGTCCCTGTGCTATAATGTAATGTATACTTCTGATAAATTAAATCATGTGGGGCAGGAAGCACAGTAGTTGTTCCAAAATAGTAGTGCCTAAAAGAGTAAAAAATATTCCTATGCATTTACCCCTTCTGCTATGAGCATATATAAATGCAATGTAAGGCCTTCTTAAAGGACTTTGATTATTTTCCCCTAAGTGGCAAGAGTAATCATCTAGTGAAATACATTGGGGAGTTCCCTTTGTGGCTCAGTGGTTAACAAACCCAACTAGGATCCATGAGGATGTGGGTTCAATCCCTGGCCTTGCTCAGTGGGTTAAGGATCTAGCATTGCCATGAGCTGTGATGTAGGTCACAGACTCAGCTTGGATCCCGCGTTGCCGTGGCTGTAATGTAGGCCGGCAGCTGTAGCTCTAATTCAACCCCTAGCCTGGGAACTTCCATATGCCATACGTGAGGCCCTAAAAAGCGGGGAAAAAAAAAAATACACTGAATACGTTGGAGGTAAGGAACACTTCCCAGAAGGAGAAAGAGAATTGTATGATCTAAGATGGAATGAGAAGAAACATTTAGTGGAACTAAACATACCAATAAGGAGAAACAGTTCTAAGTAGAGCAAAATCGGTTACATTAGGGACAGAGACAGATCAATCCTAGGCAGGATACAATCAATGTATAAAATGTTGGAGTTCCCATCATGGCTCAGTGATAACAAACCTGACTAGTATCCATGAGGATGAGGTTTCAACTTCCATATGCCAAGGGTGCGGCTCTAAAAAGCCAAAAAAAAATTCTGGAGTTCCTTGGTGATTCAGTGGATTAAGGATCTGGTATTGTCACTGCTGTGGCTCTGGTTACTGCTGTGGCTCAGATTCTATACCTGACCCAGGAACTTTTTTTTTTTTCTGACCCAGGAACTTTTACATGCTGTGCCTCCCCCTCCCCCCGCCAAAAAAAGAGTAGGGATTCTGGAGTCTGGGTGAAACCTTGCTTTGCCTCCTCCTAGCTAGGTAACAGCAGGCAAGTTACTTAACCTTTCCCTCAAGCTTAAAAACGGGGATGATAATCAGTGCCCTCCTCATACAGTCATTGTAATGAGTTGAAAGACCTGTAAAGTCTAATACAGAGATGGACACAAAATAAGTTCCCATAAATATTAGCCATTATACATGTATGCATACACACTGAGGAGCACAGGGAAGATAACTGGGAGGGAACACTCCACAACTCCACTGGCAGTTATATGAGGTTGGTGCAATACCAGGATTTTCTCCTTTCCATTTCCAAATGTGATTAATATACAGTGACTCAAGAGTTTCTGTTGTGGTTCAGTGGTAACAAAACTGACTAGTATCCATGAGGATGACGGTTCAATCCCTGGCCTCACTTGGTGGGTCAAGGATCCGGTGTTGCCGTGAGCTTGGTATAGGTCACAGACAAGACTCTGATCCCAAGTTGCTGTGGCTGCAGCTGTGGCCAGCAGCTGCAGCTCTGATTCAACCCCTAGCCTGGGAACTTCCATATACTGCAGGTGTGGTCCCGAAAAGCAAAGCAAAGAAAAAAAAATATGGTGACCCCTGAACAACTCAGGGTTGACCCACCTGTAACTTTACAGTTGGTCCTCTATAACCCCAACCTCTCCATATCCACGTATTCAACCATCCATGAACTGTGTAGTACTGCAGTGATTGCTACTGAAAAATATCCACATATAACTGGACCTATGCAGTTCAAACCCATTTTGTTCCAGGGTCTACTATAATTTTAATAATTTAAAAATGCAATAGAGGAGTTCCCGTCATGGCACAGCAGAAACAAATCCGACTAGGAACCATGAGGTTGTGGGTTCGATCCCTGACCTTGCTCAGTGGGTTGAGGATCCCGTGTTGCTGTGAGCTGTGGTGTAGGTCACAGATGTGGCTGGGATCTGGCATTGCTGTGGCTGTGGTATAGGCTGATTGGATCCCCAGCCTGGGAACCTCCATATGCCATGAGTGCAGCCCTAAAAAGCAAAAATAAATAAATAAAATAAAAAAATAAAAATGCAATAGAAATTCTATGTCCCCTCTACAAGAATGTAATGTTTATAGCTTTATTAGAGATTAAGTCAAGTAGCATAAATGTTGTCCTTTTATCATAAGGCTGCTAATAGAGTTAAAGAAAAGGGTTAAACATAAGACACATAAAAAAATAAACCATAAAAAAAAAAAAAGTGTGCTATCACTCCGTCCCTATGAGTGAGAGCACAGGAAAGGAGCAACCAGAGCAGGCTTCTTAAGGAGATGCTGAACTAAGAAGGCCAGAACAAACACCCAGAAATGGCAACGCCTAAGACCTTAGGCAGTGCTGAGGAGACGCCATAAGGCGCTCAATCATGTTGGAACCCTGAATGTAAATGGGAAAGGCTTTAGTGGGAGAGGAAAAAAGCCCACAGCGTTATAAATTCCCACTATACAGTGATGACCTTACCTGTTAGTAAAATTATATCTCCAAGAAACACTGTAAGTGCCCAAAATGCTGCAGTCCTCCACAGAAAAACCTTCTTCTTAATTTCTGACTGGTCAATTACCACAATTGTTGCTAAAGGCACTTTAGAGCCAGAATTTGGTCCAGATTTTATAGTTATTTCTTTCATGTGACAGGGGGATAACACCATGACTAAGCAATGATACTTCTGACTTTCAGAATCACAGTTTTTTATCAATGATGTTTTTTTAATGCCCTTAAATTCAGATGCATTCCTTTGGCCCACTGCTACAATATGATCTCTCCCATTAGAAATCAACTTAATTTTCTTAGCCACATGAGGAGCTTCAGACAGAGCTTTAGGAGGGCCTGATTTCTTTTCAGAGGTCCAGCTTCTTTTACTAGAACGTTTGTGGAAAGTATTTAGCTGGGAACACAGTATTCCTGAGCTACATGGCTCAATACATATCTCATTCGGTAGCAGCTTATCTTCAACACTGAAAAGTTCTGGAGATCCTATATTTTCTTCAAGACCTTTATCAGAGTTTAAGTGAATGTGGTGACTTCTTGTTTCAGGACAAACAGGACTAACAAGTTCAAGGGAATGAGCTTGATTTTGTCCATCTTCATATACTCCTTCTGCAGTATCATCATTAGGCTGATTCAAATTGTCTTTGGTTATTCTTATTTCCCCATGACTTGCCTCTGGTTCGGTCTCCATGTTTACGGTCTTATTTATAGAATTCTGCCCTTTATACTTCCTTTGAGCTAAAAAAGCAAGCTGGCTGGAGGTCATTATACTGAGAAATTCAGTATTGGTTGATATTTTAAGGCCTGAGACCTTCCCAACTGCTTCTTCAGGCTTTGGCTTGTCTACTGAATTAGAGGAAAAGAACTCCAGGCACTGGTTTTGTATTTCACGATGTTCTGTTGGTACACATTTTGTTTTGATAGCTCCTGGCCCTGTGTCCATCTGTTCAGGCCTACAGACCACATCCAATACAGCTGCACACTTAGGATCTAACTGAAAGGAATTTTTTGGAAAGTTGTGATCACATATGTTTGACCGATCTTGATGTTGTTCATCTGCGATCTTATTTTCACTGAAGAGATTTTGATACTTTTTTTCTTCAGCTAAATGCTGAACTCTGCCCTTAAACTCACATATTTGCTCATTGGACTTGGTTCCATCACTTGAAACCAAGGGGTGACTCTTCTGGGATTTTAAAGTTTTTGTTTCAGAAATGCCATGTATGAAGTCATCTTTCACATGAACAGAGCTGTTCACAGAATTTGCTGGAAAGTGACCATGAGGAAGATCTGGAGAGCCCACAGCTTCTAAGGCTTGATAGTCTTCAAGGGTTTTGTGCCTGGATTTTTCATCCTTCAGATGTAAAGGATGTTGATTGTACAAAAGCTGAATTTCTTTCCAGGGGTCAGCAGTGGACATTAAAGAAGTTGGTTCTTGAGGTACTGTCATTTCCAATGGACCAAGTGGAGCACCCCAAAAAATGTGGACTTGAGATCTTCCACTCATGGTTTCTGAAAAAAATGAAAAATCTAAAATGAATGTTTGTCAGTAAATTTATATATATATATATATATATATTTTTTTGTCTTTTTGCTATTTTATGGGGGCCACTCCTTCGGCATATGGAGGTTCCCAGGTTAGGGGTTGAATCGGAGCTATAGCCCCTGACCTATGCCAGAGCCACAGCCCAACGCAGGATCCGAGCTGCGTCTGCAACCTACACCACAGCTCACAGCAACGCCGGATCATTAACCCACTGAGCAAGGGCAGGGACCGAACCCACACCTCATGGTTCCTAGTCGGATTTGTTAACCATTGCGCCACGACAGGAACTCCCAAATTTTTATATATTAACTTATAACATGCCCAAAGCAAATATAGCTGTGAATCAAAAATATAATAGAAGTGATTTATATTGGTATTCCATTTAATTATAAAAGTGATACATATATAGGAAATCATAAGAAAATAAAATATTCACACACACAAAAATCCTTATATAGACTCTTTAGGAGTTCCCTTTGTGGCTAAGTGGGTTAAGAACCCAAGTAGTATCCATGAGGATGTGGGTTCAATCCCTGGCCTCACTCAGTGGGTTAAGGATCCGGTGTTGCTGTGAGTGGTGGTGTAGGTCGCAGACATGGCATGGATCCCCTGTTGCTGTGGTGTAGGCCTGCAGCAGTAGCTCTTATTCGACCCCTAGCCTGGGAACTTCCATATGCCACAAGTGCAGTCCTAAAAACCAAAAAAAAAAAAAGGGGGGGGGAGGGAAACAGCATTTAATTGTACTACAGTCACTTTTAAATCTCCTGTTTTCTTTATTCCATGGATTGACAATCAAGTTTAGGGCCTCCTTCCTTCAACTGTGACCTCAATTCCCAGAACTGAAACAGAAGGCTTGGTAGTTCCTATTGTGGCTCAGTGGGTTAAAAATCCAACTAGTATTCATGAGGATGTGGGTTTGTTTCCTGGCCTCACACAGTGGGTCCAGTGTTGCTGCAAGCTGTGGCAGCGTAGGTTGCAGATGCAGCTCAGATCTGGCGTTGCTGTGGCTGTGGAGTAGGCCGACAGCTATAGGTCCAATTCGACCCATAGCCTGGGAACTAGGGAATGGATACTGTGTCAGGCTCTTAACCCACTGAGCCACAATGGGAACTCCCTGATAAATATTTTACAGTGCTACAGGGACAAAAAGACACACAAGGAT
The DNA here is from genome assembly GCF_054392235.1 of Sus scrofa. Taxonomy (NCBI): domain Eukaryota; kingdom Metazoa; phylum Chordata; class Mammalia; order Artiodactyla; family Suidae; genus Sus; species Sus scrofa. The sequence goes on along the minus strand of NC_139396.1, from coordinate 110,255,272 downwards.
CTTGGCTTAAGGGAACTATCAGACTAGTTTAAAAAAAAAAGAGAGAGAGAGAAAAATAGGGAATGTAAACTAGTAATTTCAAAGTAATGTAATATATGCTATAAACCATAACTTGCAGTCTACTGGGGAAGAATGCTACTATGGAAGGCAAGCACTGTGGCTGAGAGCATCTAAACCAATGAACTGGGAGCAGAATAAAAGGCTGAGTTATGAAAGACCATGGTATGATTGAGGACTTTTGATCAGGGATCAGGGTCCTTTGTAAGAAGGTTTCTAATAATGAAAAGTCCATATGGAAATATAGGAAGTATGGTAGTCTACAGGAAATGACAGATGTAATGCTCAGTCACTCTTAGCATTCCTTGAAAATTCGATCATGGTCACCTCCTCCAAATCTAACAACATATCCGATTATAATTCTTGTTCTTTTTTTGTGTGTGTGTGTGTGTCTTTTTGCTATTTCTTGGGCCGCTCCCGTGGCATATGGAGGTTCCCAGGCTAGGGGTCGAATCGGAGCTGTAGCCACTGGCCTAAGCCAGAGCCATAGCAACGCGGGATCCGAGCCGAGTCTGCAACCTACACCACAGCTCACGGCAAAGCCGGATCGTTAACCCACTGAGCAAGACCAGGGACCGAACACGCAACCTCATGGTTCCTAGTCGGATTCGTTAACCACTGCACCATGACAGGAACTCCTATAATTCTTGTTCTTTCAGTATCAGTGTGGATGTTCCTTCCAGTACCCTGACCTCTTCGTGCCTTGCCCACCTCTCCTTCATTGATTTTATTCTCCAACTCACCTCAGTTATCCATTCTTATAACTTACATAAGAATTCTTATTATAAGTATTCTTATAATCACATACCCTACCATTATCAATAACTGCACAGTTTTTAATTTCAATTTTCAGTTTTCAACTCCCTGACTACTTTCTCCTATCTTCCACTCACTCCTTCTAAATGCACAACTCCAACAACGTGTTGACCACATGGGATCTACAATGAACCCAACAATCACAGCACATTTTCACAACCTCATTTTTTACCTCCCTCCTTAAATAGCCTAAATCACTCCCCATCATCATGCATCTCAAATTCAGCTGCTGTCCTCTCCAAGGTATTTGCCCAGCTAAACTCAAACCCTGGTTGAAGCATTACCTAATCTAACACCTGTAGCCAATGAAAATGAGTCTCATTTTGAGTTCATTATCACTAACCTCAAGGTGGTGTCCAGGAATCCCAGAAATTTTATCTTTCCCTGTCCATTCATTCTCCAAGATAACTCTTTAATGTCTTTTCACTCTTTAAATCCCCAGCATCTCCTCCCCTATTCTCAAGTGCAGCTGATGACCATGCTACCATTTCCATTTACAAGTTCTCAGCAACACACCTACCCACTTCCATCACACCCATATACTTTGCCCACCTTCCTTTGTTGTTTTTTTTAATTATTCTTTTTTGCTTTTTAGGGCCATACCAGCGGCACATGGAGGTTCCCAGGGCAGGGATCTAATCGGAGCTACAGCCACAGCAATGCCAGACCTGAGCCGAATCTGCAACCTACACCACAACCACAGCAAAGCTGGATCCTCAACCCAGTGAGCGAGGCCAGGGATGGAACCTGCAACTTCATGGGTCCTAGTCGGATTCATTTCCACTGAGCCACGACAGGAACTCCTTGTCCACTTTCCTATTACTAACTGTGTTTCTATGCGAGGGCTATCCCTTCCTCACAGGCGTTACTTATTTATTTATTTGTTTTTGGCCATACCCATGGCATGTGGAAGTTCCCCAGTCAGGGATTAAACCTGTGCCACAGCAGTGACAACACAGATCCTTAACCACCAGGCCACTGGGGAATTCCTAGAACTTACACCCTCTTTCCTACTAGGCTCTAACAATTCTCCCCTTCCCCCGACATCAATGATTTTTCTCTCTAGAGCAACATGCTGTTATTTTGCCTCATGTTCCTCTACTCCTCGCAACATTTTCACGCTCCCCTCTACAACAAAATTCCTTGAAAGAACTGCCTATCCTCCCTCTGTTCTAATTCCCTCTGAAACCCACTTCAGTCAAGTGTTGGTCCAGCCATTCCATTGAAATAGCATATTTCAAGGTCTCCAATAACCTCCACGTTGGCATCAGTTAACTCCCCGTTTTTAACTTACTCTTCCAGCAGGATCTGCCACCATTGGTCACTCCTTTCTGTGTTTCATCTGGCTTTAGGGATACCACATCCTCTTGACTCTCATTCCACCTCACACCACCTCATCAGTTGCTTCTTCTCAGTCTCCTCAGCTCCTCCTTACTACCTCAACTTCTTGCTCAAGGGCTCAGTACTCACTGTACCCACCCCCTCGGTGATTTTTATTTAGCCTCAGGATCTAAATACCTTCTAATGACTACCAGATGTCTATCTTCTTCACTAATGACTAATGACTACCAGATGTATATCTGATGTAATAGCTAATGACTAACAGATGTATATCTCCATCACAACCTCTCTTCTGGACTCCTGACCCCTTATCCAACTTTCTACTTATTCCTTATCTCCATAAAATGACCAATAGCCACCTGTGTAGAAAAGAGTTAACACAGGAGGCTTGAGATTACTGTCCTTAGAAAGACCTGCTTGTAAGGTGGGCCCTTGGCTGGCATTTTTGAATTTAGATTTCAGGAGGGTTCCCACTGCTCCTTGATAAGAATGGTCTACTGTGCCTAAACTGTCTATATAAACAACATTATGATGAATACTTCATAACATTTTGGTATGTGTTAGGCAGAGGATGGCTATGAGACCAGGACTCTTTAGAGGGATGGCTGATTCTAGGTTTCAGGCAGGGGATGTATAAGATGAACTTGAAACATTTCACCATACCAGGAAACAAAACTATCAAAGACTAGGAGCACTGAATCAAAAGAATTCAGAAGCCAACTTAAAGGCTCCTACTGGCCAAAGCTGGGCAATCTGAGCATCAATGAGGACGGTTACTGTGATGGTCTGGAACACATCGAACATGATTAAATCCATGAGTTCACAAAGATGAGTAACACAAACTCACTCAATGAGCCTTTGGAGGATACTGGGTAACTAAATTTTAAAAGTTGGTGAATAAAAGGAAAAAATTTATCCTATCTCTCTTTACCTACAATATCTCAAGATGGCCAAATATTTGATGAGAGGAAACCTCTCTTTATAGAGGTATACTTCTAATAAGCAACACAGAAACAATAACAAAAAGAATGAGAGAAGAGCACCATTTCGCAACTCCCGGTGAATTAGTGGATTTTCTAGGCAATTATCAATGGCTGCTAAGATCACAAGGTAGATGTTATTAGGAAGAGTGGAGAAAATCTGTAGATTAAGACCAATTACAATGTACAGACCTTATTTAGATCTTGATTTGAAGACATAAATGTAAAAATATTATAAGACAACTGGAAAAACTAAAACTGATATTTTATAACAGTGAGACATTATGAGTTTTTTACGGGATCATATTACCGAGGCTATTTATGAAAGAGTTACATGCTGGAGATGCAAGACGAATGTTTCCATATAAAATGGTGAGACATCTCAGATTTCTTTAGAACACAAGGGAGAGGGAAGGAGGTTATAGATGAAACGAGATGCACCATGTGTTGATAACTGCCTAGGCAGGTTGATGGAACACACAGCTCTAATCACTCAACTTTTGTACATCTTTTAAATATTCTATAACAGAAGTCTTCTTTTCTGTTGTTGTCTTAATTTTTTTGGCAGGGGTGGGGAGGGGGGCGTGGGTGGTGCTGGTACAGCATGCAAGAGCTTGATGTAGGATCTCAGTTTCCAGACCAAGGATCCAACCCAGACCACAGTGGTGAAAGCACTAAGTCCTAGCCACTAGATCACCAGGGAATACTCTTGTTGTTGTTTTTAAGAAATATTGTTGAGAATTCTCATTGTGACTCAGTGAGTTAAGAACCCAACTAGTATCCTTGAGGATGACAGTTCAATCCCTAGCCTCACTCAGTGAGTTAAAAGGATCTGGCATTGCCACAAGCTGCAAATGCAGCTCAGATCCCACGTTGCTGTGGCTGTGGCTGTGGCCAGCAGCTGCAGCTCCAATTCGACTCCTAGCCTGGGAACTTCCATATGTCACAGGTGCACCCCTAAGAAGCAAAAAAAAAAAAAGTGAGAGAGAGATCGTTTCATACCCACAGGATTGAGAAAGGATTTAGGAAGTCTAACAATGTCCAAGGTTGGAGAACTCATTCACAGCTCTAAAGAACAATTTGGTAAAAGTGAGGAGGCACATACCACACAAACAAATAATTCCACTTCAAAGTTTCTGCCCCAGAGAGATCTTATACATATCTACATGAGAAAACAAGTACAAGAATGATCATGGGAGACTTTATAAACAAAAAATTTAGAACCTAAAAATCCATGAGGAGGAGATAAAACATCAGATATTCAGCAAAAGAATACTATACGGCAGAAAAATAAATGACCAAGAGTTACATGTCAACATGGATACATTTTACAAACATAATTTTAAGTGAAAGAAGCAATCTGAAGAATATATAACTTATGATATCAGTATATTGAGCTTTAAGATATGCCTGAGATTGCAGCAACATGGATGGACCTAGAAATTATCACACTAAGTAAAGTTAGTCAGTGAGACACAAACCTAATATGCTATCATTTATATGTGGAATCTAAAAAAAGGATACAATGAACTTCTTTGCAGAACAGAATCTGACTCACACACTAGGAAAAACTTATGGTCACCAAAGGAGACAGGTTGGGGTGGGGGATGGGATGGGGGTTTGGGATGGAAATGTAAAATTGGCTTGTGATGATGGTTGTACAACTACAGATATCACGGGGAGTTCCCGTCGTGGCGCAGTGGTTAACGAATCCGACTAGGAACCATGAGGTTGCGGGTTCGGTCCCTGCCCTTGCTCAGTGGGTTAACGATCCGGCGTTGCCGTGAGCTGTGGTGTAGGTTGCAGATGTGGCTCGGATCCCACGTTGCTGTGGCTCTGGCGTAGGCCAGTGGCTACAGCTCCGATTGGACCCCTAGCCTGGGTACCTCCATATGCCGCGGGAGCGGCCCAAAGAAATAGCAAAAAGACCAAAAAACAAACAAACAAACAAACAAACAAACAAACAAAAAAACTATAGGTATCATATCATTCACTAAGTTTATTTTTATTTTATTTTAGTTTTTTGCTTTTCAGGGCCGCATTTGTGGCATGTGGAAGTTCCCAGGCTAGGGTTTGAACGAACTATAGCTGCAGGCCTACGCCACAGCCACAGCAACAAGGGATCCAAGCCACATCTTCGACCTACACCACAGCTCACGGTAACGCCAGATCCTTAACCCACTGAGCAAGGCCAGGGATCAAACCCGCATCCTCATGGATCCTAGTCAGGTTCACTAACCGCTAAGCCACGAAGGGAACTCCCATTCATTGAGTATTTTTTTTGTTTTTAAAGATATGCCTGAGAACAAAACTAAATTCAGGGTTGTTGTGACCTTCGGGAGGGAGGAAGGAACATGATGTGCTAGGACTGTAAAGGACATCAACTGTACTAACCATGTTTTATTTTTTTAACCAAGTGTGACAGAGGTACTCCTTACATTGTTCAGAAGTACTCTGTAATATTAAAAAAAAAAAAATCCCAGAAAGGAAAACACTGAGAAACAAGATTAAGGATGGTTTTTTAAAAGATTTATATGTTTCCAAAGTTTTATTGTGATGAACAATTAATGTTTGTTATTTTCATAATAATCAAATCTTTTTTTTTGTTTGGTAATTCAGGCTTTTCTCTCACCATCTTCAAACTGAATATGATGTTCCAACAGATATACAACAATATATACAGATATACAACAATGGACCTAAATCCAACATGCAAAATAAAAGTTGAGAATGATGATGGCAGCTGTTATTGTATTATAAGCTAAAACAAAGATATACTGTTATTTTCAAACAGTTTATACTACTGAATTATCACTAAGGAAACAAGATTATAGTAAGTTTAGGTGTCAAGTCCTAACTCATAACAAAACAAAGAGGGCTAATTATCACTAAGCACTATAACTACATATCCCAACCCCATTTAATCTTTACAGAAAGAATAATCTGCATAAGGAATATTGGTTTATTGGATTTAATTGAGTTTACTATTTATGTGCCATTATTTCATTAGCCACTAGGGGCCCAAACAGCACAGCAAAAAAAAAAAAAAAAAAAAAAAAAATTCAAGTTCAGAAGATATATCAAAACCAAGTACGGAGTTCCCATTGTGGCTCAGCAGAAACAAATCTGACTAGCATCCATGAGGACACAGCCCTTGCTCAGTGTAGGTCGAAGACACAGCTTGGATCCTGCATTGCTGTGGCTGTGGTGTAGGCTGGCAGCTAGAGCTCTGATTTGACCCCTAGCCTAGGAACCTCCATATGCCATGGGTGCATTCCTAAAAAGCAAAAAACAAAAAACAAAAAATTAGTGGAAGATGGAGAAATATATTTTTCTGACATGTAGCAGGAACACTTAAATATATTCAAATCAAATGCATAACATTTCTATGCTAACAGATTCCCCTCTCTCTAACCTTTGGGTTTCTAACAGTTTCTTCTCTTTAGTCTCAAATTTTTAAAAACGAACCAAAAAACCTTGCATGTTGCTTCTTTGTTCTCATTTCCCATTTATTCTTCAACCAGTTAAATATGGCTCTTACACCAATCATTTGGCTGCAACACTTTATTCTATGGAAACAAATGACCGCTAATAGCCAAAACCAAATGTCAGTTTTCAACCCTTATCTTACTGCTATTTGAAACTGTTTATCAATCCCCTCTTCCTGAAACATTTTATTTGTTTGATTCTATGAGACCATCAAATTAAAATTCTTTTGTGCTTAAAAAAACAGAAAACTGTTGATTTATTCATTCAGTCGTTCATGCAACAAATATTCAACAGTACATGACAGATATTTGTACTGGGAATTCAACAACAGTAACAAAGAATTTTAAGGACCTTACAGTCTAATGGAAGAGCTAAACTGACAATTTTTTTTTTCTTTTTAGGACCACACTGGCAGCATATGGAAGTTCCCAGGCTAGGGGTCGAATTGGAGCTGCAGCTGCCGACCTGCTCCACAGCCACCACAATGCAGGATCCAAGCCACGTCTGCAACCTACACTACAGCTCACGTAACCGAAGATCCTTAACACTGAGCAAGTCCAAGGATCAAACCCAATCCTCATAGATACTAGTCAGGTTTGTTACTGCTGAGCCACAACCGGAACTCCCTAAAATATGACAATTTTAAAATAGTGATGTTGAGCTATCACAGGAATATATGCAGGGGTGGCCCTAGGAGATAGAAGCCTGGGAAAACTCAACCAAAATAGGACTGACCATTAGCAGCATTCCTCACAGGCCCTATGGAATACAGTTAGTGATAAAATTTTGAAACTGTATTTAAATATATTCATTAGGGAGTTCCCTTCGATGCTCAGCTGTTAAGGAACCTGAATAGAATCCATGAGGATGCGGGTTTGATCCCTGGCCTTACACAATGGGTTAAGGATCGGAGTTGCTATGAGCTGTGATGTAGGTCACAGACGTGGCTCGGATCCCACGTTGCTATGGCTGTGGAGTAGGCGGGCAGCTGTAGCTCTGATCTGACCCCTAGCCTGGGAACTTCCATATGTCGCAAGCGTAGCACTAAAAAAGCAAAAAAATAAAATAAAATAAAATAAATATATTCGTTTAAAAAGGAGTACAATACAGCCCCAAGGCATCTCTTCTCCCCACCTTAACACAGAAGCCAGTAAAGGAGCCTCAGCTGTCTTATCCAAGGGACAAACCTACTGGAGGTAATCTCTAAAATGTTGGAAAAGAGTGCAAGACACTCACTGCTTCTGTGTTCTCACTTAATGTTTTCTCCTAAATTTCCTGCAATCTGACTTCTATTCCCTATCTCTATTAAGACAACAGAGAAGTCCAAATTGTTGAATACCCACAGTATTTCGCTACTCCAATTGTGAAACTATTTCCTTAGTTTCTAGAACACTACTCTTTCCTGTCTTATTCTTCTACCACTCTGATTTTTCTTTCTCTGTCTTTCCTTAGACCATCTCTTGTTTTCATTCCATACAACACTGCAGAATTCCATCCAACCACATTCATTTAGCTACTTATTATCCAATTATGCTTTACTAGTCCATATTGAATCAACCATTCTCCCCAACATCAGACTTATATTTCTATAAGTATCACGTAGCATTTTTATCTACTATGATTGTATCATATTTGACACAATCACAGTAGATAAAAAAGGTGTTCTTAAGGAGATTTCTCAAAAGCCTAAAACTAGAACTATCATATGACCCAGGAATTCCACTCCTGGGTATATATCTTAAAAAGGAAACCAGGACCCTAATTCAAAAAGATGCATGCACTCCAATGTCCATAGCAGCATTATTTATAATAGCCAAGATATGGAAGCAACCTAAGTGTCCATCAACAGATGAAAGGATAAAAGAAGTGATTCACACACACACACAGAGGAATACTGCTCAGCCATAAAAAAGAATGAAATTTTACCATTTGCAACAACATGATGGATTTGGAGGGCATCATGCTAAGTGAAACAAGTCAGAGAAAGACAAACATTATATGTGGAATCTAAAAAACAAAACAAACTAGTGAATACAACAAAACAGAAAGAGACTCACAGATATAGAGAACAAACTAGTGGTTACCAGTGGGAAGAGGGAAGGAAGGAGGGGCAATAAAGGGGTAGGAGATTAAGAGGTACAAACTACCATGTATAAAATAAATAAGCTACAAGGATACAACACAGGGAATATAGTCAATATTTTATAATAACTATAAATGGACTGTAACCTTTGAGAATTATGAATCACTGTTATATACCTGAAACATAATACTGTATATTAACTATAACTCAATTTTTCAAAAAGCCATGTTGTATTTAGTCTCTTTCTTAAAGGAATAATCTGACTAAGTGACCCAATATCAAGGCTAGACATAGTCCTTGAATTCAGTTTGGTATGGTTTAAGGTTACGAGGCCCTGAGCCCACAGAGCTTTAGAGCCCTACTTGCCCTCTATGCTGGGGAAGTTGCTGAAGCACTCAGAGGTGACACAAGAGCAGTCTTGAGAGTTCAGAGAAGACCTCCCAGGACCAGAGATGGCTGAAACAAATCAAAGTCCTATAACATACAAAGTTATTTGAATATAACAATTACTTTAGCATGCCTTCACTTATTTGTCTGAAACATAATCTACTGTAAATATGGGATTCTACCTGCCCTCTCCAAAAAAAAAAAAAAAAAAAAAAAACTGGCTAGAAAGTATGGTCCTAGGAGTTCCCGTTGTGGCGCAGCAGAAATGAATCTGACTAGGAACCACAAGGTTGTAGGTTTGATCCCTGGCCTTGCTCAGTGGGTTAAGGATCCAGCATTGCCATGGGCTGTGGTGTAGGTTGCAGGCACGACTCGGATCTGGCAACACTGTGGCCCTGGCGTAGGCCGGCAGCTATAGCTCCGATTGGCCTCCTAGCCTGGGAACATCCATGTACTGCAGGTTCGGCCCTAAAAAGACAAAAGTTAAAAAAAAGAAAGAAAGTATGGTTCTATAAATAAAAAAAAGAACCATTTTTTTTAAAAAAAAGTTTTCATATCTAAAGCTGTGGCTACTAATTCCTCTAATTTATAGTGGTGAGTCTGTGAGCAGGGGGATGGGACATAGTGAGGGTAGAGGGAAACAAAATATTTATTGTAGCAAAAATACACAGACTGAAGAGTTGTGAATGTTTATAAATTTCAAGGATTCTAGGATATGTTTTGGGTGTACTCGGAGGGTTAAAGCTCATTAAGATACCAGATGAAACTTGCAAGTACATATCCATTACCATAGTTAATAATTAATACAATTTCTCAATCGGCAGAGGGCCACTTCAGTCAGAGACCAATGCAACCAGAGTCCTTTATCTCTACAGTGGTCAGAGTCTGATGAGTGGGTCAAAGATTTATAAAACAGGATGAACCGTATCAGCAGGTTTTGTCTTTGCAGAACACTCCAACTAAAATGCATGTTACAAAACACATGTGGTTAAAACACGGTGCTTTCTTCCTCTTATTTCCAAACTAAAAACTCACTACTATAATGCCTTTCCCTGTCTATTTTATGAAAAATGGAAGCATCATAAAGTTACTCAATAGTATCAGACAGCAAAAGGAAGAGGTAGCACAGAATTGTAACTAAAAGTATGGGTTTTGGAGGAAGATAGATATGGGTTAAAACCCTACTCTGCAACTTACTAAAAATATAAACTTGAAATTCTTTTTCTTTTTTTTTTCTTTTTGTCTTTTTAGGGCCACATCCACGGCATATGCATGCTCCCAGGCTAGGGTTGAATCAGATCTGTAGCTGCTGGCCTACACCACAGCCACAGCAATGCCAGATCCAAGTCACCTTTGCAACCTATACCACAGCTCACGGCAATGCCAGATCCCCAACCCACTGAGCAAGGCCAGGGATCAAACCCACGTCCTCAAGGACACTAAATCAGGTTCGTTACCACTGAGCCACAATGGAACCCCCTATACTTGAAATTCTTAAAGCTAGGTGATGATTACATGGGATTCATTACACTATTCTTTCTATTTCTGTACATATTTGAAAACATCCATAATAAAAAATAAATTTCTTTATATATCCAATCAGAATTGTTTCTTTATCTCTCAAATGAGAACAACAACAATACATAATACGTGAGGAGTGTGAAAGCATGTGTATACACAGACACACAGGAGTAATAAAAAAAAAAATGGGTTAAGAAGATAACCAGGTGAGTTCCTGTTATGGCTCAGTGGAAATGAATCCGACTAGTAACCATGAGATGGCAGGTATGATCCCTGGCCTCAATCAGTGGGTTAAGGATCTGGCGTTGCCATGAGCTGTGGTGTAGGTCAAAGATGTGGCTCGGATCCTGCTTTGCTGTATTTGTGGTGTAGGCCAAGGGCTACAGCTCCAATCTGAGCCCTAGCCTGGGAATTCTCTATGCCTCAGGTACGGCCCTAAAAAGACAAAAAAAAAAAAAAAAAAAAAAAAAAGAATTGGGTGACCAGACAACCTGATCTACCCAGAATAGTCTCAGTTTAAATTTGCTATCCTGGTGTCCTGTTTTGTCAGTTTCCATTTCTTTTTTTCTTTTGAGGGCCACACCCGTGGCATATACCATAGGTCCCAGCAATGTCGGATTCTTAACCCACTAAGTGGGGCCAAGGATAAACCCATATCCTTATGGATACCAGTCAGATTTGTAACCAGCTAAGCCACCACGGAAATTCCCTCTATTTTCACTCATAAAAATGTCTCAGTCTATCCTATTGTAAAGCATAGGGAACTAAGTATTCTGTAATAAACTGTAATGGAAAAGAGGACAAAAAAGAATCACACTGCTGCACACCAGAAGCTAACACGACACTGTAAATCAACTAAACTTCAATACCAAAAAATAGAAATAAATGTCTTGGTGTAGAGATAAATTACATAGTGGCTTAGTTAAGAATGTATAGATATATGCATGAAATACATACATGAATAAGTGTTCTATTAGTGAAGAATGTGCCTTCTAATACATTTTATCAGAAACATTATAGCAGGAACAACTTAAGTAAAGGGAAGCATTGTTCCATTTTCCTATAGAAATTAAAAAAATACTAACACAAGTAAGGTTGAATTGTACCAAAAAATTATAACATGCACTTAAGAATCTCACGAGAGTGGAGTTCCCGTCACGGCACAGCAGAAACAAATCCAACTATAAACCATGAGGTTGTGGGTTCGATCCTGGACTCGTTTTGTTGGTTAAGGATCTGGTGTTGCCATGAGCTGTGGTATAGGCCACAGACATAGCTTGGATCTGGCGTTGTTGTTGCAGTGGTGTAGGCCTGCAGCTATCTATAGCTCCAATTCAGCTCTTAGCCTGGGAACCGCCCTATGCCACGGGTGAAGCCCTAAAAAGACAAAAAAAAAAAAAAAAAAAAAAAAAAAAATCTTATGAGAGAGAGGAGAATTAAATGAGGTAGAAAAGAGAATTAACCTCTTTGGAAGTTTGGAAACAACCTGGCTTCAAGTTCTGGGTAATGAGGCGGCAGACAACAGAGTAAAACCTTTCGAATCCAGTCTTCCAAGAAAATGTCTCAGCAAGACGTAAACTTGTCCAAGCCTTACCTTTTCTAAAGGAAAAGTCAAAGGAGTATTCCTAAACTATCACACTTCATTCCCCCTTCCCCCACAGCATGTAACATCAAAAGGACTGAACTGTAAAACTAGTAATCAGGATTTCCTAAGCATAACATGGGTCCCAGGGGTCTGCATGCCAACTCAGTGGTTGTTCTCATTCTCACCTACTGCCTAAAAAAGATGAAAAACCTAACTAAATTAAGGGGAAAAAATTTTAAATTTTAAAACTTTGCAACTTAAGCTCTGACATTCCTTTGTAAAAAGGCATACTCAGTAAATAGCAACTAAATTCTCCTAGGTCCTCAGACCAAAAACCTTGGTGTCTGCAATGATTGTTCTCTTTTTCTCATGCTTCCAATTTATCATCAAATCCTTTAAGCTCAACCTTTAAAATTCATTCAGCACTTGACCACTTTTCTCCACCTTCATCTGTTCCTGCCCTGGTTCAAATCTGGATTATCTGCAATAACCTGATTTCCCTTCTTATCCTCCTGCCCCACTCAGAACACAGATTTAAAGAAGTTAAAGGAAACTGCCCCAGGTCACACAGCCTGCAGGCAGTGGAGCTAAAACTGGAATGCAGGAAATCAAACTGGAGAACCTAAGATCCCAACCAGTATATTATACTGCCTCCCTGGGTTTGGTTTTTTCTTTTTTTAATGGCCACACCTGTGGCACATGAAAGTGCCTGGACCAGGGACTGAACCCATGCCTCAGCTGCAACCTAGCTACTGCAGTCAGATTCTCAACCCAATGCAACATAGTGGGAACTCCTGCCTCTCTGGGTTTTTGTTTTTGCACAACTGTGGAGCCAGAATCCTGCCATTGAGTCATATGAAATACCCTCACAAAGCACTGGCTTATCTAGAGAGGTAAGAACCGAACTTCAATACAAAAGAGCTTCATTACCAAAGAGTTCCACTTGGAAAGCTTACTATAAACTTAATAATGAAGTGAATAATAAATGTCTTTTAAGAGGACATCTCTCTTTCTTTTAATCCCTTCCTTCATATTTGACAAATTTTTCTCCCTCCCTCTATCCTCTGTCCCTCCACTTCCCTCTCCCTCCCTCTCTCTGGCAGTAGGATGCTAAGCTTCCAAGACATTAAACATTTACATGCTAATGGAGTTGCCACTGCAGTGCAGTGGAAACAATTCAACTAGGAACCTTGAGGTTGCAGCTTTGATCCCTGCCCTCGCTCAGTGGGTTAAGGATCCCAAGTGGCTGTGAGCTGTGGTGTAGGTCACATACTCGGCTCAGATCTGGCGTTGCTGTGGCTCTGGCGTAGGCTGGCGGCAACAGTTCCAATTAGACCCCTAGCCTGGGAACCTCCATATGCTGCGGGTGTCGCCCCAAAAAGACAAAAAGACCAAAAAAAAAAAAAAAAATTACATGCTAAAATGTCGCTTAGTGGAGTTCCCAGCTTGGCTCAGCAGTAACAAACTTGACTAGTATCCATGAGGATGGAGGATCTGGCATTGCTGTGAGCTGTGGCTTGGATCCCACGCTGCTGTGGCTGTGATATAGGCTGGCAGTTCCTGCTCCAACTGGACCCCTAGCCTGGGAACTTCCATGTGCCCTGGGTACGTACCTTAAAAAAAAAAAAAAAAAAAAAAAAAGAAGCTTAACAAATTAAAATCTACAGAGTAAACCATATATGACAGAGCTAACTTCCTGACCTAAACTACTTTCTTCCTTTCACCTTTAAAATTCCCAAGTACATCTCAGCATCTATGTGAACTAAGCCATTCCCTAGCATTAAATATTCTTCCCCTGGGCTCTTGTTTACTATTTTTAAAATCTGAAGTATAATTAAACATTCAATAATAGGCACAGGTCTTAAGAGTTCTGCTTGGTGGCTATTGACAATGGTCTATACCCATGTAACTGTCACTTAAAACAAAATACAGAACATTTCCACAGACCATAGGAAGTTCTTTCACGTCCTTTTCTAAACAGCTTCCTTCCCTCTCCAACCTACAATTATTTTCTGATTTCTATCATTACAAAATAGTGTTACCTTTTCTTGGACTTAGTATAAACAGTACAGTATATGCTAATCTCGTTCCTTTCACTTAACACAATGCTTTTGAGATTCACCTGTGTTGCTTGGGCGTCAGTTGCTGAGTACTGTGAGTATACACTAAGATTTGTTTACCCATTTTCCGATACATGGACTCTTCAGTTGTTTCCAGTTTGGGGCTACTACGAATATAACTGCTATGAACACTCTTGAATTTATAATTTTGGGGACATATGTTTTCATTTCCCTCATTAAATATTTAGGAGCAGAATTTCCAAATCATAGGATGGATATATGTTTAACTTCATGTAAAAAAGCCAAACAGTTCTCCAAAGTAACCATACTATTTTGCATACCAACAAGCAATGGATGAGTTCCAACTGCATCATATCATGCTCAACATTTAGTACTTTCAACCTTCTGTTGCTATGGTTAGCCGTTCTAGAGGGTGTAAAATTGTATCTCATGATGAGTTTACTTTGCAATATTTCCCTTTTGATGTTGAGTATATTTGCAAGTGACTATTGGCCATTAATAGATCCTCTTTGGGAAAGTTTGTTACTGGGTTATTCCTATTTTCCTCATTTTGCTATTGGGTTATTACAGTTATTTTCATATCCTAAATACAAGTCCTTTGATGGATAATACACTAGAAATATTTTTCCCCTACTCTGGGCTTAAGCACTCTTTTTCTTAGTGGCGTCTTTTTTTGTTTCTTTGTATCCACCCATGTCTCAGCATGCCAAGGACCAATGCTAGGTCACAGCTATAAGTAGAGTCACAGAAGTGACAACACTGGATCCTTAGCCTGCTGAGCCACAAGAGAACTCCTTCTTAGTGGTATCTTTTAAAGGACAGTAATGAAAATTTAGATGAAGTCCAATTTATCAATTTTTATGTATCTTTTTATGTTTTAAGATCTTATCCAAGAGCTATCTGAATACTCCAAAGTCATGAGGACATTCTTTTTTTCCCCTAGAAGTATGACATTTAAAAATATGTCCATTGGAATTCCCTTGTGGCTCATCAGGGAGAATCTGGTGTTGTCACCACTGCGGCTTAGGTCACTGCTATAGCTTGGGTTCAGTCCCTGGCCCAGGAATTTCTTCATGCCACAGGTACAGCCAAAAAGGAAAAAATAAATAAATAAGTACATGTACATCCACAAATTTTTTGATATTTTTCCCTCTAAGAGGTGAGGACTAAGTCCTCTACCCCTAAGCATGGGCTGGAGCAATGAGTAGAATATGGTGGAAGTGATGATACGTGACTCCCAAGACTTTGTCATAAAAGGCAATGCCGCTTCCTCTTTGTGCTCGATTTTTTTTTTTTTTTTTTTTTTTTTTTTGGTTTTTAGGTCTGCTCCCATGGCATACGGAGGTTCCCAGGCTAGGGGTTGAATTGGAGCTATAGCTACCAGCTTACGCCACAGCCACAGCAATGCGGGATGTGAGCCACGTCTGCAATCCACACCACAGCTCACAGCAATGCCGGATCCTTAACTCACTGTGTGAGGTCAGGGATCGAACCCGCAATCTCATGGTTCCTAGTCAAATTCATTTCTGTTGAGCTCCAGGTGCTAGAAGTGCTCACTCTTTGATCACTCCCTCTGAGGGAAGCCAGTTGCCATGTTATAAGGGCACTCAAGGTAGCCCATTGAATAGGCCCATGTGGTAAAGAACTGAGTCTCCTGCCAACAGCCAGTGAAGAGCTGAGGCTTCTAGATAACAGCCTAGGGAAACAAGCCATCTTAGAAGGGGATTCTCTAGCCCCAAACATTCAGATAATTGCCTTTTTTTTTTTTTTTTTTTTTTTTTTTTTTTTTTTAGGGCCATACCTGCAGCATATGGAAGTTCCCAGGCTAGGAATCTAATCAAAGCTACAGATGCAAGCCTTACACCACAGCCACAGCAATTCCAGATTTGATCTATGTCAGTGACCTGCACCACAGCTCACAGCAATGCTGGATCTTTAACCCAAAGAGCAAGGCCAGGGATCAAACTCGCATCCTCATGGATCCTAGTTGGGTTGGTTTCCACTGAGCCACAATGGGAACTCCGATGATTGCACTCTCACTAACATCTTGACTACAATCTCATGAGAGATTTTGTGCTAGAATTACCTAGTTAAGTTCCTCCTGTGTTCCTCACACAGAGCAACTGCAATGTAATAAATACTTGTTGCTTTAAACCATAAAGTTTCAGGGAATTTGTTATGAGGTAACAGATAATACAGAAGTTGCATAGTTTTTGTTTTTGCATTTTAGATATATGATCCACTGAAAACCAGTTTCTATGTATAGAGTGAGATGAGGTGATAGTTCAATATTTTCCATATAGATATTGAGTTAGAGCAACATTTGTCTTTCTCCCATTGCATTGACTTGGCAAGCTGGTGATCTATTTCTGAGATCTCTATTATGTGCTGGATTTGACCTTTAAGCAGAAGTTTGCTGCTCTCTGGTTTAGACCATTGATATGAGACCTTCCTTCTTTTCTAATATAAAAATTTAATGCAGAGTTTCCCTCTAAACACTGTTTTAACTGCATTACTATTTGTTTGTATCATTTCTGCTTTGTACTATTTTTTAGCCATGGTTATAGGATTTTCAATTTACATCACTAACTTTTACAAATACTTCAAATAATACATGCAGCATGCTGGGGAACCTGGAATGCTCATGTCATTTATTTCTCTTCTGTCAGAGATCACTATCCTGTGCTGACTGTTGTCCAACATGTGAAAACAGCTATTTCATACATTTTTATTCTGTTTTCTAGTTACAGTAGGAGGGCAATTTTCACAGCAGTTAATCCTGCATGAGATGTACTCCTTTTTTTTTTGTCTTTTTGGCTGGCCCTGAAACATATGGAAGTTCCCGGGCCAGAAAGGATCGAATCCAAGCCTGAGCTGCAACGTACACCACAGCTGTTGCAATGCCGACTCAACCCAATATGCAGGGTTGGAGACTGAACTGGTGCCTCCACAGATGCTTTAACCCACTGTGCCACAGCAGAAACTCCCAGATGTGTTTTTTATAGCATTCCTCTTTTTTTCCCTTTTGCCTTTTTAGGGCCTCACCCACAGTATATGGAGGTTCCCAGGCTAGGGATCTAATCAGAGCTATTGCCACTGGCCTATGCCAGAGCCACAGCAGCAACGCCAGATCCGAACCGTGTCTGCGACCTACACCACAGTTCATGGCAACGCTGGATCCGTAACCCACTGATCGAGGCCAGGGATCGAACCTGCAACCTCATGGTTCCTAGTAGGATTCATTTCCGATGTGCCACGATGGGAACTCCCACAGCATTTCTCTTTATGATATTTTTTTTAGTGGTTGCCCTAGAGATTAAAATATGAATCTCGAAATTATTATAGTCTACCTTCAAATAAGAGTATATTAAATCACAGTATATGAAACTTATGACAATAAAATTCCATTTCCATCTTATTGCATTCTCATGGTTCTATACCCTACTTCTAAATATGCTGTAAAACCCATAAATATTAATTTTTTTTGCTTTAAACAGTCAATAGTCTGTGTGTATACATTATAGGTGAGGGTACAAATTTTTTTTTCTGTATATTTGTGCAGATATTTACCTTCCTGGTGTTTTTTAGTTTTTTTGTGCAATCCCAGGGTCCCATCTGGTCTGTTTTGTATTTGGCTGATGGAAAATTTTTTTTAGCAAATGTGGCAATCCAGATCTGCTAGAAACATATTCTTTAACTATTTAATCTGAAAATATCTTTGTTTTGCCGTTATTTTTGTAGACTCTTTCTGCTGGTTAGAATTCTAGGTTGACATATTTGTTCTCCTTTCAGCACTTTTATGAATGTGGACAATTGAATGTCCATTGTCTTTAAGCCTTCAATTTTCCTGGTGAGTATTTAGCCATAATTCACCTTGTTACTATCATACATTTAATGTCTTTTATTATTCTGTTGCTTATAAGAGCTATTCTTTAATTTTCATCAGTTTGATTATGATGTGCTTAGGTCTGGAATTGTTTTTTTTTTTTTTTTTCAAGGCTGCACCTGCAGCATATGGAAGTTCCCAGGCTAGGGGTCAAATATGAGATGCAGTTGCTGGCCTAAGCCACAGCCACAGCAACACTGGATCTGAGTCACATCTGTGACCTACACTGCAAACTGTGGCAACAACAGATCCTTAACCCACTGAGCAAGGCCAGGGAATGAACCCACATCCTCACGGATATTAGTTGGGTTCTTAACCTACTAAGCCACAATGGGAACTCCTGGAATTTTTTTTTTATTTGTTGGTTTGTTTTTTCTTTTTTTTAATTTAACCTATTTGAAGTTTGTTGAACTTCTTGAATTTGTAAGTTGATATTTTCCATCAATTTTAGAAGTTCTTGACCACTGTCTCTTCAGATATATTTTCTGCCACATTCTCCCCTCTCTTTCTGAAATCTCAGTTACACGTACATTAGACTGATATTATCCCTCAGATCTGGGAGCTCTTTTCTACTTCTCCCCTGCTCTTTGTTCCCATTATCAATCTGGGTATGTTCTGTCAATACGTATTCCCATTCACTAAACTTTTCTTCTCATATATTGAGAAGGTGTTAGGCCCATAAAATGCATTCTTCATTTCTTTCTCTCTCTCTTTTTTTTTTTTTTGACCTTTTTAGGGCCACACCAACAGCATATGGAAGTTTCCAGGCTAGGGGTTGAATTGAAGCTGTAGCTGCTGCCTATGCCACAGCCACAGCAACACAAGATCTGAGCCACATCTGTGACCACAGCTCATGGCAACACCGGATCCTTAACCCACTGAGCGAAGCCAGGGATCAAACCTGCATCCTCATGGATGACAGGTTCGTTAACCTCTGAGCCACGACGGGAACTCTGAAAATCCCCATTTTTAAACGCATGTTGTCCATCTTTACCATTAGATTCTCTAGCATATTTTTTTTCATAGTTACTTTTAAATCCCCATGGATAGTTCTGCCATCCAGAGATATATCTGGATCTCCCTCAACTGACCGTTTCCTTTTTTGACATTTGATCACATTTTCTTACTTGTGTTTCCTTGTAATCTTTTATTATAAGCCAAATATTTCATAGAAAAATATATTAATGGTTGAAATAAGTAATATTCTACTTCTAGAAAAAGATATAATACTGCTGACAGGCTACTAGAATGAGGTCTGAGTCAATTTCTTCCAAAATTTAGCTGGGTCAAGGCTTTGATGCAGCTCTATTTTCAGTTCATCACTAGCTTCCAACATTTAGAAAGTGGGAATCAGGACTTTCACTTCAGCAGGGTCTGGAATCTGAGCCCAGGTAGGATTCCAGAGATCTGCCTGTGCTTCACAGCTAAGCCACCAGCTTTCAAAACTGTGAGAGTACATTACATATATACTAGAACTGAACAATTAAGGAAACAGATGGCAGATGGTGTGAACCAGGTTTCTCACTATTGGAGTAAGAGTTTACAGATAAAACAGAAAAGAAGATTAGAATAATCTATGCAATAATGGATTTGAGTTTTAGTACACTAGTACAAAGTCATGTTTAGATTAATATAGATATAAATGGATACATATAGATATATTTATAGATATGAGTATATATTCAGATTGGTATATGCACAAAAATGTCCTGGCTCAGTCAGTTGAGAGGGTCTATACGTAACAAGACTCCAGAAGCAACAAGCACATCTAGCACCTAGAGTTTAGTTTCTCCTTTCTCTAATAATAGGAACCAGTGCTCTTTGGAGAAATGGTTGATTCCAGGATGGCAGCAGGAAATACACAAAATGAACCTGGAGCACCACATAGAGCCAAAAAGTAAGGACATACTCACAAACACACACACATACACACCCACTGATGGGTGTATGTCAGAGACATAGGAGCCCATTTGAAAGAGCTTCTAATAGCCAAAACTGGAACAATTTTACCAATAAAATTAATCAAGCAGTAACTGGATTATAAGTTTGAGTATAAAGTAAATATCCATGAGTCCATCCCAATATAAAAAAAGGATTAAATAAACACATAAATGAGGAAGAAGAGACAAATTCCCAGCACAGGAGAATTCCAAATCATTTACATAGATAACCCACCTTTGAGGAAAAGGAGGATAATTACTCACTCCTTAGGTGTGGGCTGCAAATAAACGGCTTCCTTCCAAAAGTATAGTCTGGCGAGAAGAGGAAAAGAGTAACTTTACAGTGGAGAAACTTGACAAACATTACTTTGACCAGATGATCAAGGTCAAGATCAACAATGATAAATCATGTTGACAGTATGCACCCTTAATACAATGTGATGAAAAAGGCACTTAACCTCAGTAGTCTTCCTTCAAAACCCCCAAATCCAGTCTAATCATAAGAAAAACATGAAACAAATACCAATCGAGGCACATCCTACAAAATATCTGAACAACACTCCTCCAAACTGTCAAATTAATCAAAAACAAGGGAAGTCTGAGAAGCTGTCACAGCCGAAAAGGACCTAAAGACATATGACAACTAAAGAAAACGTGGTACCCTGGATGGGAACCTGGAACCAAAAAAAGAAAGAAAGAAGATTAGATAAAGACAGAGAACAAATGAACAAAGAATGGACTTAGTTTAAAAAGTCTCAACCCTTGCTAGGTTCCAGGGTCCTCCCACTGACCCTTCCTCCTGCTGCAATTTCTTCCTCTGGAGCAGGCCCAGTTGAACCAAGCCAGGATATCTGGCATGGTCAACCTTGCACATGATCTGAGGCCAGCTTCATCCTAAGCTGCCTCATCATCCCCTAAGGCCTCCTTCCCTTCCTCCTCCTCCTCTTCCTTTTCTTCCTCCACCTTTCTCAAGGACCCTTCTCTTCCCTCTTTTTCTTCTTCCTCCAAGGCCTCTCTCCCTCTCTGTTCTTCCTGCCTACCTCCTCCTCACTAGTGAGCTTCTTGGGCCTTAATGCTATAACCCTACTTCCCACCTTCCTGTCAGAAGTACATATGAACCAGTTGCTTGGGGAAGTTGTGATTTTAAACCACTTTCTTACTTGTTGGGAAATGTAGCTGTGCCTAAATAAAGTCCACATCTTTGTTGCCACTCACCGAAAAAAAAAAAAAAAAAAAAGTCTCAACCTTAAAAAATGAAGGAGCAAGCTATGTACACTGGATACAACACCTTATCATGGACAAGAATAGCTCCCCCCCCCCCTTTTTTAGGGCCACACCTGCAGCATATGGAAGTTCCCAGGCTAGGAACCAAGTCAGAGCTGCAGCTATAGGCCTACACCACAGCTACGGCAACATCAGATCCAAGCTGCATCTGCAACCGACACCAGAGCTCATAGCTGTAACCTTAACCCACTGAGTGAAGCCAGAGATCAAACCCACATCCTCATGGCTACTAGTCAAGTTCTTAACCCACGGAGCCACAACGGGAACTCCAAGTATACCTATTTGATGTAATGTAACATCTTACTAATGTAACAAACTTCATTTTTGCTAAGACATTTACATTAGTTGATCTTCTTCACTTTCTGTCTCTAATCATTTATCAGTCTTTCACAAAACTTTCTGTCATGGGGTAGGGGACCTAAAATACAATCCTTCTAAATAATCAGAGAAGCAAAAAAAAAAAAGGAAAAAGGAAAAAGAAAAAAGAAAAAACTATTCCTGTTATAGTGCAGCAGAAACGAATTCGACTAGGAACCATGATGTTGCAGGTGCAATCCATGGCCTCTTTCAGGTTAAGGATCTGGTGTTGCCATGAGCTGTGGTGTAGGTCACAGATGAGGCTAGGATCTGGCATTGCTGTGGCTGTGGTGTAGGCTAGCAACCGTACCTCCAATTTGATCCCTAGCCTGGGAACTTTCATATGCCATGGATGCAGCCCTAAAAAGCAAAAATAAAAATTAAAAAAAAGAAAATAACCAGAGAAATATACCTAAATGACACTATTTCTGTCAGTATTACATCATAACCACAGAATACATAACAAAAAAACAACAAAAAAAAAAAACATGTATAGAGGGAAAAAATTATTTGCAAATCATATTTGGGAAAAGGATCAAGTATCCAGAATATATACAGAACTCTTATAACAACAACAAAAAGACAAACAACCCAATTTCACCATGGGCAAAAGAGTTGAATTTCTCCAAAGAAGATATTCAAGCAGCCAATAAGCACAGGAAAAGATGCTCAACATGACTACTTAGTAAGGAGATGCCAACCACAACCACAATGAGATACCACTTTACACCCACTAGAATGGATATAGTAAGAAAGTCTTAAAGGAAAAAAAAAAGTGGTGGCAAGACTGTGGAGAAACTAGAACACTAGTACATTGTTGGTAGGAATGTAAAATGGTGCATTTGCTATGGAAAAGTTTGGAAGTTCCCCAATAAGGTAAACATAGAATTACCAAATGACCCAGCAATTCCACTCCTAAGTATATACTCAAAAGAATTGAAAACAAGTGTTCAAACAAAAATTTGTACCCAAATGTTCACAGCAGCACCATTCACAATGTCTGAAAAGTGGAAATAACCAAAAGTCCATCAACTACTGATTGGATAAACAAAATGTAGTATATCCTGGAGGTCCCATCGTGGCTCTGGGGTAATGAACCCAACTAGTATCCATTAGGATGTGAGTTCAATCCCTGGCCTCACTCAGATGGTTAAAGATCCAGCATTGCTCTGAGCCATGGTGTAAGTCATAGACATGGCTCAGATCCCATGTTGCTGTGGCTGTGGTGCAGGCCAGCAGCTGCAGCTCCAATTCAACTCCTATCCCAGGAGCATCCACATGCTGCAGGCATGGCCATAAAAAGAGAATTTTTAAAAACAAAAATAAATGAATAAATAAATAAATGAATGAAACTCCAAAGCACCAAGTTGAATGAAAATACATAACTCAAAGACCACATATTGTATGATTCCATTTATAAGAATTACGCCCAGTAGGCAAATCCAGAGACAGAAAGCATATCAGCAGTTGCCCATGGGCTGGGAAAAAGGAGAACTAAGGGAATGACTGCTTGAATGCATGTGGGGTTTCTTTTTGGAGTGATGGAAAAGTTCTGGAACTAGATAGTGGTGATGGTTGCACAACTCTATGAACGTATTTAATGCTTCCGAACTGTACACTTTAAAATGGTTAATAAGGGAGTTCCCGTCGTGGCGAAGTGGCTAACGAATCCGACTAGGAACTATGAGGTTGCGGGTTCGGTCCCTGCTCTCGCTCGGTGGGTTAACGATCCGGCGTTGCCGTGAGCTGTGGTGTAGGTTGCAGACGCGGCTCGGATCCCGAGTTGCTGTGCCTCTGGCGTAGGCCGGTGGCTGCAGCTCCGATTCAACCCCT
The DNA here is from genome assembly GCF_054392235.1 of Sus scrofa. Classification (NCBI taxonomy): domain Eukaryota; kingdom Metazoa; phylum Chordata; class Mammalia; order Artiodactyla; family Suidae; genus Sus; species Sus scrofa. The sequence goes on along the minus strand of NC_139396.1, from coordinate 110,231,632 downwards.
AGCCTGGGAACCTCCATATGCCGAGGGAGTGGCCCAAGAAATAGCAACAACAACAACAACAAAAAAAATAAATAAAAATAAATAAATAAATAAAATGGTTAATAAGGGAGTTCCTGCTGTGGCTCAGCGGGAACAAACCTGACTAGCATTCATGAGGACGCAGGTTTGATCCCTAGCCTTGCTCAGTTAGTTAAGGATCTGGCATTGCCGTGAGCTGTGGTATAGGTTGCAAATGTATCTCGGATCTGGCATTGCTGTGGCTATGGTACAGGCCAGCTGCTGCAGCTCCAGTTCGCCCCCAGCTTGGGAACCTCCATATGCCGTGGGTGTAGCCCTAAAAAGACAAAATAAAATAAAATAAAATGGTTAATAATTTTATATGTAAGTTACAAGAAAGAAAGAGAGAGAAAAAGAAAAAGAAACAAAGGCTGGCTTAAACAAAGACATCAGGAACTAGACTCTGAGTAAAGATGGAAGATTGAACACACATTTAATTTCATTTCCTTCTTAAAATTGTGCTAAATTGCTAATGAAGTACTTTTTAAGGCATAAACAAAAGTTTAAAGGCTGGAAAGCAGATGGACCACTGGCAACTAACAGCAGATCCAAGAAAGCTGGGTCCTCAACCAGCAATATGGAAAGCCAAAAACCAACCTGACTTAGTCCGCGAAACAAAAGTTTAAAGGCTGGAAAGCAGATGAACCACTGGTAACTAACAGCAGATCCAAGAAAGCTGGGTCCTCAACCAGCAATGTGGAAAGCCAAAAACCAACCTGACTTAGTCCGCGTAATTCTCAAAATGCTCAGGAACTGGTAACAGACGTTACCTCTAGAAATAGGGGAAAAAGGAGCACTAAATAAGGAAGTTTGATTGAAAGGTCTTTTAAGAAGGGCTTCAGAGTTCGCTTCGTGGCTCAGCAGTTAATGAATCTGACTAGTATCCATGAGGACACAGGTCCAATCTCTGGCCTTGCTCAGTGGGTTAAGGATCCCGTGTTGCTGTAAGCTGTGGTGAGGTCACAGACTTGACTTGGATCTGGTGTTACTGTGGCTGTAGTGTAGGCTGGCAGCTGTAGCTCGCATTTGACCCCTAGCCTGGGAATTTCCATATGCTGCACCTGCAGCCCTAAAACAGCAAAAAAAAAAAGAAGGGCTTCATCTAAGTGCCTTCCTACATTCTATGTGGTTGTGTTACTATGCCTCTTTCACCAAGGGAAAATTGTAGAGGATTAGTCTCTGAAAAGGATTTCCTAACAGAGGGACACAAAGCACACTGTATATACACTTAATGCAACCAGGGGCATCAAGTAAATACATATATAAAATGAATGCAGAAATCCTCAGCCCATTCATCTTCCAGAGAACCATCTTACAGACTCCCCCGCCATCCCAGGCAGAAGATTAAAACACTCTTGTCTTTATGGAAAGGGGAAAGAAGCAGGTATCAAGGGCTCCCAATTACATGGCAAAGCCAGGTCACCCTACAGTGAGCTTATAATCAACAAATAACAGACATGTACTTATAGCTTCCAATCAACTTTTAGGGTCACACTTGTGGATGCTTGCTAAGGCTCACCACTTACCTGAGAAAAGTATCTATCAGAAAACGAAGGAAACAAAGAAGGGCAAGGGGTAAAAAGAACTTGGAGGGAACATGAACAATGTAGAGACGAGAAAATTTTAAATTGAACAGGACTTTTTTTTCTTTTTCAGCTGCCCAGAGCATATGGAATTCCTGGGCCAGAGATTATACCTAAGCCACAGCTGTGACCTAAGCTGCAGCTGTGGCAAGGCTGGATCCTTAACCCACTGCGCTGTAAAATTAAAAAGAACTTTTAACTCTATTATTAATGTCCTTGGAGAAGTAAGAGTAAATAGTCTACTAAAAAAAAAAAAAAAAAAAAAAAAAGAGTTCTCATTGTGGTGCAATGGGATTGGCGACATCTCTGCACCACCAGGACACAGGTTTGATCCCTAGCCCAGCACAGCGTGTTAAAGGATCCGGCCTTGCTGCAGCTGCAGTGTAGGTCACAGCTGTGGCTCAGATTCAGTCCCTAGCTCAGGGACATCCATATGTTGTGGGTGTGCCCATTTAAAAACATTTTTTCTAAAGGCCTTTGGAAATTAAACTTAAGAAAATTAATAGAAAGAAGGAAGAACAAAATAGATTATAATAAGAGAAGAAATGTGCTACCAGGCAGTCAAAAAAAAAGAAAGAAAAAGAAATGGGCAGTCTAGTTAAGATGATTTAACGTCTGCACAACAAAGGAGAAAAATCAATGACATAATTCAAGAAAATTTCCCAGAATTAAACAATGGAAGTTTCCTACTTGAAAACACAGAATGTACAGCATTATGAATTTAAAAATACATCCATACTAAAGCTTATCTTTATGAAGTTTCAAAATAGTGGAAACCAAGGTAAGATCCTACAAACTGCCAGACGGAGAAATAGGTTACAATAGGTGAAGAATTAGAATGATTCTGAATTTTCAACAGGCAAGTGTAAGCTAGAAGACAATGGAACAAAATCATCACTGAAGAAAAAAACCCTGCTGTACATCACAAGGAACTATATTCAATCACTTGTAATGCAACATGATGGAGGATAATTCAAGCCAAATAATTAATCAAGGGTAAGAGGAAAATAAAGGTATTTTACCTTCAGAAATGCAAGGTATCAAATAATTTGCCTCCATTTCACTCTTTCTTCAGCAAAATGTGGGAGTAAACCAAGAAAGAAGACATAGGGCAGAAGAAACAGAAGATTCAACACAAAGAAAAGGAAATTCCTAGAATGACAGCTGAACACTGAGAAAATGGAAATTCTTCCAGTTTCCATTGGAAGTCTACAGGGACTTCTCTGAGATGACAACAATGACAGAATAAATTATGTGAAAGAAAACAGGGAATCTGGGCAATAAATAGCAAATTTTGAACTGAGTTAGTGATAAGGCACAAAAAAACAATAAACAAGGTACGTCTAAACTAAAAACCTGGAGTTTCCCACAGCAGAAACAAATCCAACTAGTATCCCTGAGGATGCAGGTTTGATCCCTGGCCTCACTCAGTGGGTCAGGGATCCGGGGTTGCTGTGGCTGTAGTGTAGGCTAGTAGCTATAGCTCGATTTGACCCCTAGCCTGGGAACTTCCATATGCCACAGGTGTAGCCCTAAAAAGCAAAAAAATAAAATAAAATAAAATAATAAACTAAAAACCTCAATTCAAATACATTACTAGAAAAATCACAGGGAGGAGTTTCCGCCATGGCTCAGTGTATTAAGAACCCAACCAATATCCATGAGCATGTGGGTTTGAACCCTGGCCTCAATCAGTAGGTTAAGGATCCAGCCTTACTGTGAGCCGTGGCATAGGTGGCAGATGCAGCTCAAATTAGGTGTGGCTGTGACGGAGGCCAGCAGCTGCATCTCCAATTTGACCCCTAGCCTGGGAAGCTCCATATGCCACAGCTATGGCCCTAAAAAGACAAAAAGAAAAAGACAAAAAAAAAAAAAAAGAAAAATCACAGGGAATTCCTAACAGCTAGGAGTTGAAAGTGGTTACCTCTGAGAAGGGGAAGAGAAGGTGGGGACTGAGAAGCACAGTTTGTCTGGATAATCCTTGATGAACCACTTAGTTCATTAAACTGTGTAACTTCGGGGGAAAAAAATGAAGATTAAAAAAGAGGTGGAAGACATGGAAGTAAGGTCCTTAAAGATTTTCCAAGGACATAAAACCACCCCGGAAACTAAATGTGACCCCTGGAAACTAAGAAGTCTAACAAAATTGTTCTGCAAAGTAAAAAATAACAAAAGTGAATTATTTAATGGGCAGAAAAGAGCAAGAAAGAAGAAACATTATGCTCATGCTATCATGACTCTTGCCAAATGACAAGAGCAGAAGTTCCTAGGTTCCTGTGTGGCAGTTCCCCAGCCTGTAAAGTGGGGATAACAGTATCCTTTTCCTAGGATTTCTCTGAGTCTTGAATCCGATAATGAACATAAAGTGCTTATAGCAATGCCAGAAATAAATATGATTAACACAATTGATGCTTTATTCTTTTTTAAATAATTAAAAAATTTTTAATTTCAAATCATTCAATTGCCACAATGATACCGAAAGGTTTGACTGCTTACCTTGCACACTCAAACATCAAAGCCTCTAATCCGTTCACACATATCTCCTAAAAGGGGAGGAAGGAGATAAAGTGTCTGATTACCCAAGAAAAATAGAAATAACAAGTAACAGTTAATGAAGGTTGTTTGTAAAGATGCTTATCATACCAAAGAACTGACTGCACCTGAAAAAATACTCAGGCCACCAGGCTTTATCTTACACTTTTCAGTTGATTATGATCAATCATTCACTCACTGAGCAAGTCAGCCATTAGAAATGAAAACTTTGTACTAATATACATTAACTCAGTAATGCTGAGAAAAGCATTTTCCCATTTCTAAATGGGAAAAGTATCCAATTTATACATGGATTGTACTTTCCAAGTTCAGTTCTACTCTGTTATAAAACCCAAGAAACATTTTTCCAAAGAAACAAAATTAAGAAATAAAGTTGAGATCCTGAGCAATAAAGGCCAATTTAATCCGTAAGTATCTAAGAACCATGGTAAAAAGAAAAGGATAAATACAACCATGTTAGATGGCTTTCAGTCACTTCCCTTGTGTTCTCATATCTAGCAAAAAAAAATACCTACTTGAGAATAGGAACTGTGCCACACTTTGTTTTATTCATCTTTGTATCCTTGTAAACATAAACAGTATAAGACAGAGTACCTGCCTTCTATTAGGAGCTTAAAATATTGATTTAACAAATGAATAACTAGAATTAAGATTACATTTGAACCATATTCTTTTCATGGAGAAATACACTACAATTACCAATTGAAGGAAGATTTTTCTTCATCTTGGCAACAAGATCAGAGTTGGAACACCAAGAACAATTAAAAGTTGGGCAGATACTCCTTCTCTATAATAGTCATTTCTCCTATTTGGTCACAGATCACTCAAACTGTTTTCAAGTATGTATAAATCACTAAGTTGCATTCTCATAATAGAAAACTTGACCTCCAAAATTCCCTGCTTCTTTTCTTTTACTAGTATCTTAAATAAAAACAGCAGCTGCGATGTTTTATCTGGATTTCCCCAGGTTTTACTGAGATACAAGGGACATATAACGTTGTATTAGTTTAAGGTGTACACTACAATGATTTGATGTATGCACGTATTGCAAAATGATTACTCCAAGTTTAGTTAACATCCATCACCTCACACAATTCTAAGTATTTTTCTTTCTTGTGATGAGAACTTTTAAGATATTCATACAGTACTACTAGCTACAATCACCATGCTGTACCTTTTATTTTCATAATTCATATATCTTTTTTTTTTTTTAAGGGCCGCACCCATGGTATATGGAGGTTCCCAGGCTAGGGGTCCAATCAGAGCCACAGCAACACCAGATCCTTAACTCTCTGAGTGAGGCCAGGGATTGAACCTGAAACCTCATGGTTCCTAGTCGGATTTGTTACCACTGCACCACAACAGGAACTCCCATAATTTATATATATTATAATTGAAAGTTTGTACTTTTTGAGCACCTTCGCCCATTTCCCATCCCCACTCCCTGCCTCTGGCAACCACCAATTTGCTCTCTGTTTCTGCACCTTCAGGGTTTTTTTAGATTCCACATATAAGTAAGATCATACAGAATTCATCTTTTTTGGTTTTGACTTTTTTTTTTTTTTAGGGCCACACCCAAGGCATATGGGAGTTCCCAGGCTAGGGGTTGACTCAGAGCTACAGCTGCCAGCCTATGCCACAGCCACAGCAACTGTGGGATCCAAGCCACATCTGCAACCTACACCACAGCTCACAGTAAAGCCGGATCCCCAACCCACTGAGTGAGCAAGACCAGGGATCGTCGAACCCACATCCTCAGGGATTCTAGTCAGATTAGTTTCCACTGTGCCACAAGAAAGAACTCCTAAGGTAGATTTTTTATTTGCAGTTTCTATACTACTTCTGGTCAGTACAGAAGGTTATCAACTGAAAAATTAATATGAGGGGCCAAAAAAATATAATAAAAAAACTTATTAAAAAACTCAAGTTCCCTGGTGGCCTAGCCATTAAGGATCTGGTGTTGTCACTGCTGTGGCTCGAGTTCAGTCCTGGCCCAGGGAACTTCCATATACCTCAGGCACAGCCCTCCTTCCCCCAAAAAACCCTCAATATTCAGAGGAAAATCCTGACAAAAACACACTATTTCTCTAGTTCAAATGCAACTACCTATACTCAGACATTCTAGCAATGAAGTAGAAAAAATTACCTAACATGATAATATAAACTATTTTAAGAACAAAAATAACTGCAAAAACAATGGAAATTATAGGTTAAATTTACAGAATTTAGTACACAATGTATCCAATGTTGACACCACAAAGCTCACTTTCATAGTTTAAAACCTAAGTTTACCTAAAAAAGAAATATTTTAATTTTTCATTACACAAAGAAAACAACTCAATGTCTACGATACATCCTTAAAGGAATAAAGCCTAATTTATCCCAGAGAGCCAGAGCTCACTTCAAGATTTATGGAATGATTGGTAATCACATTCCTTCTTCCAAACATAAAATTCATTTGGAGGGAGTTTCCACAGTGACACAGTGGAAACAAATCCTGCTAGTACCCATGAGGATGCAGGTTCCATTCCAGGTCTCACGTAATGGGTTGGGAATCTGGCTGGCGTTGCCAAGAGCTGTGGTGTAGGTCACAGATGAGGCTCACATCTGGCGTTGCTGTGGCTGTGGTGCAGGCCGGCAACTGTAGCTCTGATTCGACCCCTAGCCTGGGAACTTTCATATGCCTTGGATGTGGCCCTAAAAAGAAAAAAAAAAAAATTCACATGGATCATCAACTTAAATGAGAAAGGCATGAAAAGCATGTAAGCTACAATCTAGCATTAGAAATTACTCCATAAATATTATTTCTCTTGAATACCCTTTCTGCTTTGAAAGTCTATACCCCAATGAAATCAAAATACTTTATTCTTCTACAATGATTTCATGTAAATTGATGAAGGCTGTATAAATGTTTGTTAGAACAAATGTAGGAGTTGAAAATAGTTGATCGGTGAGCAACAGAAGAGACAAGGATAGTATCACTAGGAGAGGAGACAAAATCATCTCTAAGCCACCTATGATAGTAATCACACATCTCTAACACAAAGATTTTTAAGTGAGGTCTCTGTGATATTTTTGAAAAAAATTTTATATTCAAGAAAATTTAACCACAATTAATTAAATCTATTTTAAATTTTGATTCAAGACTGTTTTCTGCAGACATAACAATGCTCAATTTCTCTGCTTTAGTAAACTATAAAATAAAATATGAAACTCACTAAGGAAAAGCAAAGCGAGAAACTGAGTATGTCACTTTTAGACCCTTATCTTTATGTGAAAGTAAACAGCATCAGTTTCAAGCATATTCCAAACTTTTAGAAGTGAGTGGGTAAAGGAATAAGAGAACATAAAAACTGACACTATTTCTATAGTATAGGTTTATATTTTAATGTTTTCATTCTGAAAAACAAATGATGCAAATTGAGACTTCCATCTGACTTGTCAGAAGAGTTGTCAGGAGGAGTTCCCGTCATGGTTCAGTGGAAATGAATCTGACTAGTGCAGGTTAGATCCCTGGCCTCACTTGGTGGGTTAAGGATCCGGTGCTGCTGTGAGCTGCAGTGTAGGTCAAAGATGCAGCTCTGATCTGGCATTGCTGTGGCTATGGCACAGACAAACAGCTGCACTTCTGATTCAAACCCTGGCCTGGAAAACTTTCATATGCCACTGGTGTGGCCCATAAAAAAAAAGAAAAACCTTGAAGGGTTGTCATGAGTACTAACATTTCTAGGTTAACATTTTCATAAACCTTTATCTCATTTTTTCTAAGCATCTTAAATAACATTAAAAACATGGAGTTTCCTGGCAGAACAGTTAAGTCCTGAGGCTTAGGTCACTGCTGTGGGTGCTTGATCCCTGGCCCAAGAACTTCTACATGCTGTGGGTGAAGCCAATTTAAAAAAAGAAAAAGAAAAAAGAGTTCTCATGGTAGCTCAGTGGTAATGAACTCAACTATTATCCATGAGGGTGTGGGTTCAATCCCTAGCCCCGCTCAGTGGGTTAAAGGATCCAGTGTTGCTATGAGCTGTGATGTAGGTCACAGACACAGCTCCGATCCTGAGTTGCTGTGGCTGTGGTGTAGGCTGGCAGCTGCAGCTCTGATTCAACCCCTAGCTTGGGAGCTTCCATATGTGGCAGGTATGGCACTAAAAAAGCAAAAAAACAACACAAAAAAACAAAAAACAGGAGTTTCCATTGTGGTTCAGTGGGTTGAGAACTCAACATAGTGTCCATGAGGATTCAGGTTCGATCTCTAGCTTTGCTATGTGGGTTAAGGATCTGTCATTGCCACAAGCTGCGGCACAGGTCACAGATGGGCTCAGATCCAGTGTTGCTATGGCTGTGGCATAGGCCCACAGCTGCAGCTCCAGTTTGACCCTATTCTGGGAACTTCCATATGCCACAAGTGTGGTGGTTAAAAAAAAAAAGAAAAAACCCAAAAACCCAATTATATAACATGATGCAGCTGCTTTGGAAAAACGGTTTGGCAGTTCCTCAAAAAGTTAAACACAGAGCTACCATATAACCCAGTAATTCCATCCTAGGTATATACCAAGGAGCATTGAAAGCATATGCCCTCATAAAAACCTGTACACAAGTGTTCATAAAAGCAACATTTCTAACAGTCAAAAAGTGGAAACAACCCAAAAACCCATCAACGGATGAACGGATGAACCAAATGTGGTATATCCTTACAATGGAATATTATTCAGCCAAGAATAACAACAAAATACTGATACACCAAATCACAAACAAACTCTGAAAACATTCTGAGTGAAAAGAGTCTACTTATATGAACTACTGAGAACAGGAAAACCATAGCGAAATAAGCAGATTAGTGGCTGCCAGGGGCTGGGAGAAGGGGGAACACTTCAGAGGAGTTTCCTTTGAAGCTGATGAAAAAGTTCTGGAATGAGATAATGGTGATGGTTGCACAACACTGAATATACTCAATGCTACTGAAACTTTAATGTTATATGAATTACACTTTTAATTAATGAAGGAAATCCTACAAAACAAAAAACAGATGTTAACATCTTACCAGAGAAAGCTAATTTCCAAAATAAATGATTATTTTGGTACCCCTTTAAACATTATTAATTTGGATAAGGATATTAGAAACATTTAAAAAATTGAATCTTTTTCTATAATTCCCAATACCATCCTTAAGCTTTTCTTTTTTTGCTTTTTAGGGCAGCACCCACGGCACATGGAGGTTCCTAGGCTAGGGGTCAAATCGGAGCTGTAGCTGTTGGCCTATGCCAGAGCCACAGCAACGCCAGATCCGAGACAAGTCTGCAACCTACACCACAGCTCACAGCAATGACAGATCCTTAACCCACTGAGCAAGGTCAGGGATTGAACCTGCAACCTCATGGTTCCTTGTTTCCGCTGAGCCACGATGGGAACTCCAAGTTTTTCCATTGTCATGAATTCTCATAAAACTTTCAACACCAGCCTTACAATGCTTTTTCTGCTAGGTTAGAAATCAATTTTATAAAATATATAAATAAATAAATTTAATTTTAAAATGGGTAGAATGTCTTATTAAATTTGGCTTACAAATATCATATGTTGAATTTTTTGTTTTGTTTTTGGCATGTCCTCGGCATGTGTAAGTTCCCCGGCCAGGGAGCAAACCCCCACTACAGCAGCAACTCAAGCCGCTGCAGTGACAACACCAAAGCCTTAACTCCCTCTGCCACAAATGAACTCCATATGTTGAATTTTAGTACAGAAGAGGAACATGTTTATTTCTATTTTTATTTTTATTTTTGATCGTCCCTAGGCACACGGAGTTCCCAGGCCAGGAATCACACCTGAGCTGCAGTTGTTGCAGCTATGGCAACACCAGATCTCTCAGGCGGGGGATGGAACCTGCATCCCAGCACTCTATAGACGCTGCCGAACCTATTACACCACAGTGAGAAACCCGGAACAAGTTTATTTCTAATGAAGAAGTTGAGCAAAAGATAAAAAAACTTTTTAGATAGCAAAATTTATCTGGTCTGCTTTAGCCCTCATGAATCTATCTCTGACACTTACTTTTTAAAATTTTGATATTCAGGAGTTCCCGTCGTGGCTCAGCGGAAACAAATCCAACTAGGAACCATGAGAATGCAGGTTCAATCCCTGGCCTTGTTCAGTGGGTTAAGGATCCAGCATTGCCGTGAGCTGTGGTGCAGGTCACAGACTCAGCTCAGATCTGGCATTTCTGTGGCTGTAGCGTAGACGGGCAATTGTAGCTCTGATTGGACCCCTAGAACCTGGGAAACTCCGTATGTCCCAGGTGCAGCCCTTTAAAAAAAATCAAAAAAATAAAATAAAATATTGATATTCAATACAGAAAAGCAACATCCAAAGAAAAATAAAGGCTATGCCAAATGTAGTAATAGCCCATTAATTTATTTTACCTCACGTATAAGAGAAAATACCACTTCTGCAGAACCTGATTCTAGACAAGGCCACATTCAATTGCCTGCATAATAATTCATCAAATGTTCATTCACAATCTTCCTGCTTGCTCTTAATGGGGTTTGAGGATAGTAGGCTCTTGATATACATGAATTATGTAAATTATCAGGTTAAATAACCGTTTAAACTTAAAACAATAACACCTATTTGGGGCTTATACAAATCAGGCAATGGAACTAGAAGCTTTATATATTTTACTTATTTTAGCCTCACAATACTTCACAGAGAGGTTAGGTAAGTAACTTCCCTAAGGTCACAACCCTAGTACATTGCAAATCCAGGATTCAAACCAAGGTCTGTCAGACATACAACCACTTTTGCTCAAACTTTCTAAGTGTGGGCTACAAAGGAATACAATTTCAGTTTAGCTGGCAAACATTCATATTCCCTCTGGAATACGGCTCCTTCTTCCTCTTTTTTTTTTTTTTTTTTTTGCTTTTTAGAGCCATACCTGCAGCATATGGAAGTTCCTAGCCTAGAGGTCAGGGGTCAAATTGGAGCTGCAGCTGCTGGCCACAGCCACAGCAACGCCAGATCCAAGTCATGGTCTGTGACCTACACCACAGCTCAGGGCAATGCCGGATCCCTGACCCAGTGATCAAGGCCAGGGATGGAACCTGAATCCTCATGGATACTAGCTGGTTTTTTTTCCGCTGCACCATAATGGGAACTCCTTGAATACAGCTTCTAAATTTCAGGGAAAGAGAAAGAGAAAGAGAGCTTGAAAAGAATGTTACTGAAAAAGTGATGAGATGTCTGGGGAAACATGCAATGCATTGTGTACCTACTACGTTCCATGTGCTGGGGTGGATATTTTAATGCATAAACACTTAATTGCTACAACAATCCTGGGAGGTAAATATTGATACCTCCTTTTTCACGTAACAGGAAACTGACATCTAGATGGTGCAAAAAGGAGTTTCTGTTGTGGCTTAGTGGTAACAAATCCGACTAGTATCCATGAGGACTTGGGTTCAACTCCTGGCCTTGCTCAGTGTAAGGATCTGGCATTGCTGTGAGCTGTGGTATAGATTACAGACACGACTCGGATCCCGAATTACTGTGGCTGAGGTGCAGGCCTGCAGTTGTAGGTCCAATAAGACCCCTAGCCTGGAAACTTCTATATGCCTCAGACGTGGCCCTAAAAAAGGAAGGGGAAAAAAAAAAAAAAAAAAAAGAAGGTGCAGGAAGGTCCAAGGTTACAGAAGTTGCAAAGCACATAGTTGGGATTAGAAACCAATTCAGTCAATAAATATTTACTGAGTGTATACCAGTGCTATACGAGGCACTTAGAATATTAAGAATCCCCCATATAAGGCTAAAACCAAACCTATTCTCTTTTTGCTTAGGAAGTAAACCATTGTGAAATTGAAAAAACGCCATAGATTTTTCTTTTAACAGCTTTGTTTTTAATGATTGTGCATGCCTTGGTTATACATGTGAACTACTACCTCTAAAGTAAAAAGTGATTGCCATAAAAACTGAACAAGCCTCCAGCAGTAAATGTGAAAATATAAGCAAATTTGTCCTAAATGCACAGTTTTGAACATATTGCTAGATAGAGAGGACCACTTTGGAAAATATACTTTCTATGTTCTGAAGGATGATTTAAACCATTAAGCATTTTACGAAGCTTTTGAAGGTCTGTCAGATTTTAAATGACAACAGTAAAATTTCAAAAGGAACAGAAGTCAGCACCAAAGCTAGTTTAACATTAATAATAAGTGAGCTAATAAATAGGTCTATGTTTGCCCAGTCAGGTTTTGCTTATTATGTTGGTTGGAAAGCCGGAAGGAAACTGGTTTTAACTCCCATACAACCTGTATCATGACAACAACACTTTATCAGAAAAGTAGCTGATGTCTGCATAGCACTGACACAGTTGAAATTTATAACAGATCTTTCTATTCCAATTATTTTCATAATTCATTCATGGTATAGGATTGAGATGATAACTTAAGTGGAAACAAAAAAAGAAGGGTAATCAACACTTATTGAGACCTTTGTATGTGCCAGCTGCTAAAATTCTTAAATGAATTTTCTCATTTAATTCTCATAGCCACCCTGCAAGATAGTAACCTTTTGGCAGAAGAAACAGAAGTTTTGAGAAATGAAATACCTTTCTTTTCTTTTTCTTTCTTTTTTTTTTTCTTTTTGGTCTTTTTAGGGCCACACTGTGGCATATGGAGGTTCCCAGGCTAGGGGTCGAATCGGAGCTACAGCTGCCGGCCTATGCCACAGCAACGCAGGATCTGAGCTACTTCTGTGACCTACACCACAGCTCACAGCAAAGCAAAGTGGGATCCTTAACTACTTAGTGAGGCCAGGGATCAAACCCACATACTCATGGTTACTAGTCAGGTTCGTTAAATGCTGAGCCACGATGGTAACTCCTGAAGTACATTTCTAAGGTCACAAATCTAATAAAGATAGAGAGCCAAGGTTCAAACTCTGATGTCAATTATTACAATGTTCCACAGCACTAAATACCTATCAGTTTATTATTGTTTTTTTTTCCTTCGTCTTTTTGCCTTTTCTTGGGCCTCTTCCACGGCACAAGGAGGATCCCAGGCTAGGGGTCTAATCAGAGCTGTAGCCGCCTGCTTAGGCCAGAGCCACAGCAACATGGGATCCAAGCCACATCTGCAACCTACACCACAGACCATAGCAACGCCAGATCCTTAACCCACTGAGCAAGGCCAGGTATCAAAACCTCATGGTTCCTAGTCGGATTCGTTAACCACTGTGCCATGACGGGAACTCCCAGTTTATTAATTCTTTAAAAATTATGATAATACCATAATAAAGCATAGGAAATAGAATAAAATAATGATTTGATTATGAACTATTGTAGTACCTCAAAAGTCCTATAGAGTAATGTTGACTTTTAAAAAATTCCTAGGACGGTTATTGTTAAAGAGAACATAAAATGTCTTCAAGTCAAAATACTAGAGTTTCAAGTACGAAAAAGTAATAAATAAATAACCACTTAAAATGATAAAAATAGGAGTTCTAGTTGAGGCTCAGCAGTAAACAAACCCAACTAGTATCCATGAGGACAAAGGTTTGATCCTTGGCCTCACTCAGTGGGTTAAGGATCTGGCATTGCTGTGAGCTGTGGTGTAGGCCAGCAGCTACAGCTCCGATTTGACCCCTAACTTGGGAACTTCCATGTGCCATGGGTGTGGCCCTAAAAAGACCCCCCAAAAAAAAAAATTTATCTAAAGAGACCAAGTTAAAAAAAAAACAACAACAATGAGTTCTATTCTAAAGTAATGGTTTTTAAAGGCCTGCAGAGCACCAGCATAGGCTGGCTCAAAGCAGCATTTTTCAGAATTAACTCCACGGAAAGACTAATCCCTACAAAAATATTGAAAGATGATAAGTTTCCATAGTCAAACAAGCTTGTGAAATGCTTGACTTAATGCTAAGCCAGTTTCTTCGCTGGTAAAACAGAGAACAATGCAGTGCTGGGAGTCCTCTGGAGCCAGACTATCTGGGTTTGACTCCTGCCTCTTCTACCCACTAGCCTGGCCATGGGATTTGGGGCATGCTTTTTCACCACTCTGGGCCTCAGTTTTCTGTGAAAATAAAGGAGATAACTGCAGAAGACAGACTTGTAAAGACTAGAAATATTAATCCATGTAGGGTTGTTAGAACAGAGCCTTAAACTAATAAGCACTTGACAAATGTTAAATTATTTGTAGTAATATCATTTCCCTGAGCCTTTATTAAGGTGAAGAAAGCTAATGTTCATCACGAATTGCAAAGGGACAAAGGGATATACCTGGTAGCAGTTTCCCAAACTTATAAAATAGCCCTCTTTTCCACAGACCATCCCTCAAGACTGGTTAATATCTTTTAAAAACAAAACAAACAGGAGTTCCCGTCGTGGCGCAGTGGTTAACGAATCCGACTAGGAGCCATGAGGTTGCGGGTTCGGTCCCTGCCCTTGCTCAGTGGGTTAACGATCCGGCGTTGCCGTGAGCTGTGGTGTAGGTTGCAGACGCGGCTCGGATCCCGAGTTGCTGTGCCTCTGGCGTAGGCCGGTGGCTGCAGCTCCGATTCAACCCCTAGCCTGGGAACCTCCATATGCCGCGGGAGCGGCCCAAGAAATAGCAACAGCAACAACAACAACAACAAAAAGACAAAAAAAGACAAAAAAAAAAAAAAAAAAAAAACAAAAAACAAAAAACAAAAAACATTGTGATAAACAACAGAGAATTCTACCACTAATATAAAAATGTTTTAAAAAATGCAAGGTAAGTGCTTCCCAGTTGCTGGAGGGGTGGCAAGTCCTGAGAGGGTATGGAAGCTCCACTCCTTCCCCTCATACCTTGTCCTATGCACCTCTTCCATTTGGCTGTTCCTGAGTTGTATCCTTAATAAGAAACCAGTAATATCTCCTTACAAATTTCAGCACATAGAGTCAGTGCCCAGAGCCTGTGCATGCAGTAGGATGGAACATCATTTTATTTTCCATTCTCATAGCCCTCAGTGGCTTCAAATGATCATGTCTTATCAGAGTAGTCGACTATTCAGTTATCCAAGATATTGTGTGGAACCTAGGCAGTCTTAATCCAGCCTGCAATCATCTCAATAACGACATGAATGGTTTCCATCACCAAGATGCAGCCATCTATCTGAGTCTCATATCCATTGCATAGACTCAAAGTCAATATTCAAATGATGGTGTTTTTTCCATTTGGTATTTATTATACCTATTTGGCAAATTTACAGTCATTACCAGAAGTGCTAATTATGCTACCCTTCCATTTAGAATTTTTTCTAAGCAGTATGTGTCAGGATCTTCAGAAATGCTTATACCTTTGGATCAAACAAATGAATTTCCAACAATCTATATTATGGAAATTAATAAGAATACAAGATAAAACCATATATAAATATACATACTGCAACATCTTTAACATTCTGGAAAACTAAAAATACCAAGAAAGTCTAAGAGTTCCCATTGTGGCTCAGCAGGTCATGGCCCTATCTAGGACCCATGAGGATGCAGGTTCAATCCGTGGCCTCGCTCAGTGGGTTAAGGATCTGGTGTTGCCATGAGCTGTGGAATAGGCCACAGATGCATCTCAGATCTGGCATTGCTGTGGTTGTGGTGTAGGCCAGCATCTGTAGCTCTGATTCGACCCCTATCCTGGGAACTTCCATATGCCGCAGGTATGGCCCTAAAAAGTAAAAAAAAAAAAAAAAGAAAAAAGAAAGAAAAAAGAAAAAGAAAAAGTAAAAGAAAAAAGTCTAATTTTAGGGGAAGGATTAAACAAAGAGTGGTACATTAGTTGCATTACACAGTCATTGCAAGTTATATCTTAAAGGTCATGAATAATGCTATGTGAAAAAGAAAGTTACTAATTTATTTTTAAAGTATAAGCATAATTTTCTAAAACAAGCCAACAAAATACCAAGTAATCAAAATTTAAGACAAAAAGGAAATCTACAAATACATCGAAATGTCCACTGTGGTTGATTTGAGCCATAACTGACCCTTCTTCCTATTTCTCTATATTTTCCAAGTTTTCTTTCTTAATTTATTTATTCTTGGCTACAACCACAGCATGCAAGAGTTCCCAGTACAGTGACTGAACCCAAGCCACAGCAGTAACAATGCCAGATCCTTAACTGCTAGACCACCAGGGAACGCCCCAAGTTTTTTCCCCCAAATTTTCTTTATCAAGTACGTCGATTTTGCTTAACTCTTTCTTGATACCGCTTGCCTTGGGCTAAATTTCTACTAGATGGCAATAGAAATATGGAAGCAAACTGGCCTAGTGGTCAAAGATGGGAAAAGTACAAAATGTGATTTCTTTCAAAGGTTATCTATTAGTTTGTGAGAGGCAGAGATGGTTAAACATACAATGAAGTCATATTTCCTGCTAGCAAAATTGTTCTTCGTTTGTATAGTGAAATCACACACATCAATATTTCTTAGTGTTCTGCAAAAACACCTTGCATCATGATTTATAAGTATTCTGTGACCTGAAGAAATCTGGAAGCACATAATAAATATGCCAAAGATTAATGCAGTGTAACCTATGGTATTAAGACCTTTTGGGAAGAGTTCCCACTGTGGCTTTTCGGTTATGAACCCAACTAATATGCATGAGGATGGGGATGAAACCAACTAGTAACCATAAGGATCCCTGGCCTCCCTCAGTGGGTTAAGGATCCTCATTGCCATGAGCTGTGCTATAGGTCGCAAATATGGCTTGGATTCCATGTTACCTTGGCTGCAGTACAGGCCAGCAGCTGCAGCTCCAATTTGACTCCTAGCCTGGGAACTTCCACGTGCTGCAGGTGTGGCCCTAAAAAAAAGGAAAAAAGAAATAAATAAAAAGACATTTTGGGAGAGGTAAAATTCTTATTTAGAGCATTATTTTCCAACTTTATGAATTTTTATATGTTTTCTCTAATTTCAAAAATAGCCTTTTTAAATATAGCATTTCGAGTTATACTTTATAACTTAAATATGGCTTAAATATTGCTCCAATATTACTAAATTTATATGCCTTGAAGGAGATCATGAACTATTCATTTTACTATTCCGTCCTATTGTGACTCAGAAATTTTTACACTCTCCCTCAACTGGGTTTGAGCTGTGCAAAGGACTGATGACCTAATGATTTTATCACCCCAGTTTGGACTCAGGGTTATCTCTGTCCATCTATCTACCCCTTAGGGACAAGTTTGTCAAGGCCAAAAGATCAAGTGAGCACCAACTACTTCCACCCTTTGCCTTCCTCCTTCCCAGGACTAAGCCTTGCCGCAAAAGAAAACAGTCCCATGCTAGGGTTCTTTATGACATGCTGAGCAAAGGTGACAGATGCTAAACATTGGCAAGGATCTGAAAACAATGAAGTCATTTAGTTTAATGCAGAACCCAGAATCTCAGTCTCTCAGCATCAATGCCTTTCCCTACAAAATTAGCCTAAAATTTGAAATTAGCAAAGACCACCATGTTCTTACAATCGCCCAAAGTGTAAGCCCTTCCAATTAATTCCTTTCCTGCTCCACTCTGATCTCATTTCTGCTCTGTACTCTCCCTCTCCTCTACCATCACACATCCTGCAATAACTATACTTCCTGCTAATTCTTCACACTGTTCCATTGCAAACAAATACCCTAAACCTCAACCAATTTAAATAAATGTCAACAGTCTTATTCTCTAATTAGGGCGGGAGCTATCACCTCTCCCACTCAGCAAATACAAGGCATGGAAGTCATTCCTAGTTCACCATCACAGTTCTTAACCCTCAAATAAAGGTACTTTTGAGGATTTGGTCATCTGTTGTTACCTCTCTCTCCTTGTCATTCACTGGCTTCTTGGTCACTCTCCCACATTTACCAAAGGGCTTTGGAACCTGGTTCAGAATCTTTCCACCCCTGATTCTGCTACCTTTCTGAGCAACTCAGGTCCTACATAGCTGACTCTCATAAAATTTCTAGCTTAACAGTTCCCTTATTTGCTCAACTCCAAGAACCTTTACTTTCTCCCCATTTTAGAAACCCGTTCCATAGCCAGATCTTGCATTTATTCATAACAAGCAACTGCTCCTTCTATTTAATCTTATATTCCAATACCCAATCTCAATCACTTCATATCCTAGCAGCTCCTTTTGGGCTTCATTTGTTCCCTCTTCAGCCTAGATTCAATGGCCCACCACTTCAAATGCTCTCAGTACCAGAAGTTCTTGCCTCCTTATCCTCCCATACCACACCGGCCCATAAAACTCAGCATAAAATCACTCCAACTGTTCAACTTGCCAGGTCAGACCTTCAGGCTGTTGAGGCCTGAGAAAGGGTACAGGGGAAATCATTATACGACTATATATACCAGAGCCATGAAAAATGCATTATTATAATTCTGCTAACCCATTCGGTTAGCCCTCTTATTTCTTTCAATGGCCTTCTCGAAATTCTCACTTTCTCCTCGAACTCTACCCTAAAATCACCATCACCTTCCCCATTAATCTCAGCTAATGAGGTGATACCTCCACTTCAGTGATAAAAATTCATCAAGTGTGCTGAAGCCTCAAATTCCTCACTAACACCCAAACACTTTTCTCTATCTCCACCATCTTTACTCTTTATTCCTACTTCAATAGAAACCATATTCCTATTCCTACTCAAATCCAGTATTTTCACTGTTACCTCCACAATATTCAATCTCACAACACTGTATTTTCAACCTATTCCCTCCTCCTAACTTTTTCCATTTAGCATATAAACATACAGAACTTCCTCTCATCTTGATAGAACATACCCCCCGCCTACTATCTTCTATCTCTACAAGCTTGTTTGTTTGTTTGTCTTTTTGCCATTTTTGGGCCGCTCCCGCGGCATACGGAGGTTCCTAGGCTAGGGGTCGAATTGGAGCTGTAGCCACGGGCCTACACCAGAGCCACAGCAACGCAGGATCCAAGCCGCGTCTGCGACCTACGCCACAGCTCATGGCAACGCCAGATCGTTAACGCACTGAGCAAGGGCAGGGATCAAACCACAACCTCATGGTTCCTAGTCAGATTCGTTAACCACTGCACCACGACAGGAACTCCTCTACAAGCTTTTTGAAAAGAATGTCTGCACTTCCTGCTTCCACTCTCTCAGAACTACGCACTCTTCAATTCTTAGCAACCTGGCAGTTATCTCTACCCCAGAGATGCCCCTAAAACTATTATACACAAGATGATCAATCAGTGACTTGTCACTCTGTCCTTACAGTAGTTGACCCATTCTCTGCATTTGACACTGCTGATCATTCTTGTCTTAAAACTTTTCAGTCTTCATTTAACAACATTTAATGAAAACCTACTTTATGGGAAGAACTGGGAATAGTGATGAACATGATAGTCTTAGCCCTCAAGAAACAAAATCAAGGCATTTCCTGGTAGCCTTGCAGTTAAAGGATCCAGCATGGGTTTGATTGCTGGCCCAGGAACTTCTGCATGCCACATGCGCAGTCAAGAAAAAAAAAAAAAGAAAAAGAAACTTAAAATCAAGTTGGGGAAGCCTCTGTGAAAATTCCTATCTCTTTTCAACCCCTCAGATCATCACTTCCATTCTCTACTCAGCCATACCCCCCCAGGGTTCCCCTTTGCTCTTCTCATATCCATCCCAGGATTACCATATTTACATAACCTATTCACTGATAATTACAAAATTTATTTCTCCAGCTAAGAATTCTATCCTGAGTTCTAGACTCATTTACTCTCTATGAAAAATATTAGTACTTGGATGTTTATCTTGATGGTATCCTTTGATACACAAAAGTTTTCAATTTTCATGAAGTCCAATTTCTCTAAGTTTTCTTTGGCTATTTGTGCTTTAGATGTCATATTTAAGAAACTGATGTCTGGAGTTCCTGTTGCGGTGCAGCGGAAATGAATCTGTCTAGGATCCATGAGGATGCAGGTTCAATCCCTGGCCTTGCTCAGTGGACTAAGGACCCTGCGTTGCTGTGAGCTGTGGTGTAGGTCACAGATGTGGCTCAGATCTGGCGTTGCTGTGGCTGTGGTATAGACCGGCGGCTACAGCTCCGATTGGACCCCTAGCCTGAGAACCTCCATGTGCTGTGGGTGTGGCCCTAAAAAGCAAAAAAAAAAAAAAAAGGCAAAAAAAACTGTTGTCTAATCTAAGATTATAAGCATTTACACCTACATTTTTCTTTTTTGTTATTATTGTTTTTGTCTTTTTTGGGGGCAGGGGCTGCACCTGAGGCATAAGGACTTTCCCAGGCTAGGGGTTGAATCAGAGCTACTGCTGCTAGCCTATGCCACAGCCACAGCAACACCAGATGGGAGATACATCTGTGACCTACACCACAGACCTACATCCAGCAGTGCTGAATCCTTAACCCACTGAGCAGGGTCAGAGATTGAATCTGCATCCTCATGGATACTGGTCGGGTTCTCTACCACTGAGCCACAGGGGAACTCCTACACTTAATTTTCCTAAGAGTTTTACAGTTGCACCTCTTATATTTAGGTCTTTAATCTATTGAAACCATATTCTTGAAAGCTAATAATTTCAATGGCAGTATCTAAAGGCTTAAGAGTAAAATTCTAAACTCCAAACTAAGAGTTAAATTCCAAAACCATGGCTTTAAATATCACATCCCAAGGCAAGAAAACTTTGCTGGCAGGGTTTACACTGTAAACTACAGCATAGAGGAAGTAGCAGGTGGTGACGTAAGTATAATTCTCCCACAACAACTTAGAGGATATAAAAACCTGGGGGAGGAGCACCAAGGGAAAGAGTAATTAGCAGATAGCTTAGACACAAGTTCCAAATACTTACCTCCTCTCCCATCTGGGGCTAAGTCTTAGGGTGAGGAAGGATGAGAAAGATCTTCAGTATGTTTTTGGCAAAAGGACCCAGAATAGAAAATAATTATGTTTCCCATTCCTAAAGTTATGGTCCAGGGAACTTCAAACCTTTTAGCAAAACTTGCAAGAGTCAATGGCATACCCAGATCACATTCCTGGAAAGCTACCTCAGGGTCCCAAGTATGCTGGAGTGATATAGAAATCATTCAGGAGTTTGCCTTTGGGCAGGGACCCAAAAAGGTCTGAGATTAAAAAGGACCCAGCACAGACAGACTTGTTAACCAGAGGCCATGGAAGCAATAGGAACACGAGCTTCAGATGCAGCAGAGCAGACCAGGGCCATGCAGGGTACAACTGAGCAGTGGCCAAGGGCAGAGGATGGCACAAAGA
This sequence comes from Sus scrofa, assembly GCF_054392235.1. Classification (NCBI taxonomy): domain Eukaryota; kingdom Metazoa; phylum Chordata; class Mammalia; order Artiodactyla; family Suidae; genus Sus; species Sus scrofa. The sequence goes on along the minus strand of NC_139396.1, from coordinate 110,210,229 downwards.
TGAGATGTCCCTTCCTCAATGCCAGAAAATACTGTAGGATTTCTCTACCAATACTTTCCAGCATAGGGAAAACAAACAAAAAAAACAAACCAAAAAACCCAGCTATGTGGAAAAACTGAATATTTATCCAAAGGACTAATTATTTACTCAAGGGTCTGAGTTAACCTGGAATTGACTAAGTTAAACCAGAGTCAACCGACTTTATCCTAAATTGGCAAGACTGTTTTCCACTACCCAGCAGAAATAAGAAATTCCAGAGCTAAGGAAACTTTAGTTATACAGAACAAATGAAAGTTACATAATTGCACATTCAAATTTGCAGTTTGCAAAATTTACCCTTGCTATACTTCTGAGTTTATCACTGCACAAATGTAAAATGTAAAGCCCTTGCCTACATGATCCACCTCACCAAAATTACGTACTGTTCTTCACCTGGACAACCAAAACCATACTGGTTTCTGTCCATTCTTAAAACACGTCAAGGTCTTTCCTCCCTCATGGCTTCCCCACATGCTGTTTCCTTCACTTGTCCCGTAGCTCTTTACATAGGTTCCTCCAAATCAGCCTTTAGTTTCAACGTAAATGTTTCCTCCTTGAAGAGGCCTCTCCGACTACCCTATATAAAGGATCACAGCACCCTATTCCTTCCTATCTAGCATTCCTTGCAATCTAACCTCCCAAACTCTGTCCTTGCCTGTCTTGTTCACCCCAGGATCTAGCCAATAATAGGTGTTCAGTATATAGTTAGACATGAATGAAAGAATCAAAGTAAATTTGAAAGACAAAATACACTTTAAAACCTTCTAATAAATGTAAGTATTAAGGCGATTAATACTCCCCCACAGCCCACCTCTACACACATACATACACTCCAGTCACAGTGAACCATGATGTAGCTCCTGAATACAAACTATTTTGATCGTTTAATAAAAGAAAACATTTGGCCAGTTTTCTGTTTTTTCTTTTTTTTTTTTTTTTGCTTTTTAGAGCCACACCTGCGGCATATGGAAGTTCCCAGGTTGGGGGTCAAATCGGAGCTGCAGCTGCTGGCCTACACTACAGCTTACAACAACAATAGCTCCTTCACCCATTAAGCGAGGCCAGGGACCGCATTCCCATGGATACTAGTCGGGTTCTTAACCCACTGAGCTACAATGGGAACTCCCTGGGCCACATTTAAAAGGAGGGACAGGGGAGTTCCCGTCGTGGCACAGCAGAAACAAATCTGACTAGTAACCATGAGAATGCAGGTTCAATCTCTGGCCTCGATCACTGGGTTAAGGATCTGGCGTTGCCATGAGCAGTGGTGTAGGTGGCAGACACAGCTTGGTTCTGGCGTTGCTGTGGCTGTGGTGTAGGCTGGCAGCTATGGCTCCAATTTGACCCCTAGCCTAGGAACTTCCATATGCCTTGGGTATGGCCCTAAAAAGACAAAAATAAATAAATAAATAAAAGAAGGGACAGGGATATTATTAAGATACATACAGATGAGAAATAAAATTAAAATTGGAAAGCCATTTTTCTGACCAAGTCACATCACAGGTTTCTGGCCAAAAGGCAGCTACTGCTCAAAGGCACCTTCCAAAAAGGGATTCAGTCACCCGTAGCCTGAGGAACAGGGGATGAAAGTCACATGACCACCTAAAAAGACTAAAGACAGAGCAGTGACTGTGATTAAGATCAACAGTACAACAATATAGGTGACTTGGCAAAAAAGATGTTGATCAATTTGGCTAAAATGATCAAAAATAAATATACCTGTACTGACATTAAATTCTTAGTTTTGATAAATGTATGTCATTACTATATGACATTTATGGGAGGGAAAGATGGGCAAAGGGAACCCTTATAGTATATTTGAAATTCTTCTGTAAATCTAAAGTTATTTTGAAAGAAAAATCATTTCAAGAAAAATTATTTCAAAGTTAAAAGAGTCAATTTGCAAAAGTGGAAAAAATTGAAAATATCTAGTCATTTTTTTTTAATTTATTTCTTTTTTTTTTTTTTTTGGTCTTATTAGGGCTGCACCCTTGGCATATGGAAGTTCCCAGGCTAGGGATCTAATTGGAGCTGCAGCCGCCAGCCTACACCACAGTCAGAGCAACACCAGATCCAAGCCGCATCTGCGACATACAGCTCATGGCAATGCTGGATCCTTAACCCACTGAGTGGGGCCAGGGATCAAACCCTCATCTTCATGGATACTAGTTGTGTTTGTTACTGCTGAGCCATGACGGGAACGCCTCTTTTTTTTTTAAGGGCCACACCTGCAGACTATGGACGTTCCCAGGCCAGCGGTTGAATCAGAGCTGCAGCTGCTGGCCTACAATACAGCCACAGAACACCAGATCCGAGCCCTGTCTGCAATCTATGCTGCAGCTCACAGCAACGCTGGATCCTTAACCCACTGAACGGGGAAGAAATCAAACCCACATGCTCATGGATACTAGTTGGATTCTTAACCTGCTAGGCTACAATAGGAACTCCTGTTTTTGTTTTTGTTTTTAACTACAGGTTTCCCACACCATCTTAAAGTAGAGTGTTCCAATGAAAGCTTTCATAAGCCGGACATGGTATAAAGCAGAAAAGCAATTATCTTAGAAAACATCTAGCTAATGGATGCACAAAATAAAGATAAAGGACAGGAACAGTTTAAAGGTATGGTCACTTGGAGTTTCCACTGTGGCACAGAGGAAACGAATCTGATTAGTACCCATGAGGATATGGGTTCAATCCCTGGCCTCACTCAGTGGGTTGGGGATCCAACATTGCTGTGATCTGTGGTGGAGATTGCAGACGTAGCTTGGATCCCACATTGCTGTGGCTATGGTATAGGCCGGCAGCTGTAGCTCTGATTTGACCCCTAGCCCAGGAACTTCCATATGCAGCAGGTGCAGCCCTAAAAAAAAGCAAAAAAAAAAAAAAAAAAAAAAAAAAAAAAAGCTATGGCCAATTGATGCTGAGATGCTCAGGGTCTTCATTACCTCTAACAGCGTGGCTCCCTTCAAAACAAACACTGAATGCTATTTTTGCCTTTTCTCATAAAAGCAAAAATCCTCTTCAGATTTATTTTTTATTAAAAACAGGTACAATGTAGGCGAAGTGGTATAAAGCCAACTATGCAAAAAAGCAAGGGACACATGCAACGTCATATACTTAACCCACTGAGCGAGGCCAGGGATCAAACCTGCATCCTCATGGATACTAGTTGGGTTCATTATTGCTGAGCCATGACAGGAATTCCTGTGTTGTATTTTTTTAAAGCACAAAGAATATGAAAGTACAGAATATAGTCAGTCTATAATTCATTAGCATAGACTTAAAAAAATATACCAGATAATTATTGTTCCTTTTTATATCCGACCTAGAAAAAACACATGAAGGCAAGGATAAATAACTGCTTTAATTTGAATCTTTCACCACAAACTTCCCTCATTCTTGAGGTCTTGATATTTCTGTATTAGCACCTTTTCAAACTTCATTTTTTTGTTTTTAATAGCTGACTGGAATTTTCATTGTGGATGGCTGGCAGATATCAACTTCTAGAATCTAAGATGTAATTCCTTTGTGCCTCGTTGGTTTTAGATGGCCCTGCAAGAATGCAATCATAAAGATTCTACAGTTGATGAGAATACTGTGGAGGACAAAACTGTATAAAGGGCACCTTTATATATCTAGCCCCTGTATCTTCAAAACAATCTTATCTCAAGCTGTGTTTCGACAGTATGTTACTATAAAACAGAGACTAAGAATAAGGCTGTCATTTCCACTCTTAAGACAAAGATAATGAAAACTTCTAATTTCAACATAAAGGCTAGATTAGGAGTTCCCGTCAGGCTCAGTGGAAACGAATCAAACTAGGAATCATGAGGTTTTGGGTTCAATCCCTGGCCTCACTCAGTGGGTTAAGGATCCAGCGTTGCCGTGAGCTGTGTAGGTCGCAGATGTGGCTCAGATCTGGCATTGCTGTGGTTCTGGCATAGGCCGGCAGCTAAAGCTCTGATTAGACCCCTAGCCTAGGAACCTCCATGTGCCACGGGTTCGGCCCTAGAAAAGACAAAATAATAATAATAATAATAATAATAAAGGCTAGATTAGTCACCTTGTTAATTTAAGCCACTTGCCTATGTGTTACACTAATGACAATAAGTTGCTGATGGCAGCTCATCTGAAAATTGGTGAAATCATTTGAGTACTTGATATTTCATTACAATTCCCAGATTGTTTCCAGAACTTGAGGATGAGTTTCTGTTCTATCCTCTTTTTTGATAAGAGTAAACATCACAGCAGGGAGTGACTGCCTTATAAGCTGTAAATGGTAAAAAGCCATTCAAAAAAGGAGGTTTTTTTTGTTTGTTTTTTCGTTTTTGTCTTTTGTCCTTTTAGGGCCACACCCACAGCATATGGAGGTTCCCGGGCTAGGGGTCAAATCAGAGCTGTAGCCGCCAGCCTACGCCAGATCAGAGCCGTGTCTGTGACCTACACCACAGCTCATGGCAACACTGGATCCTTAACCCATCGAGCAAGGCCAGGGATAGAACCTGCAACCTCATGGTTCCTAGTCACATTTGTTTCCTCTGCACCACAAATGCCAGGAGGTATAATCTCAAAATTATCAGCATTATATAAGATGTCAAAGGGAACTAGACTCTGCAGATTTCTAATGTAGAGAGCATGAAAAATAATGATAATTTTCAAAGGGAACTAAAACCTGCAGATTTCTCAATGTAGAGAATATGAAACCTTAAGCATCACAATTCCCAGTGCCATAGTTAAGAATGCTTCATCCTTTTTTTTTTTTTTTTTTTTTTGGAGTTCCTTGGCTAGGGGTCAAATGAGAGCTGCCGGCCTACACCACAGTCACAGCAATGCCAAATCTGGGCTGCATCTGCAACCTACACTGCAGTTTATGGCAATATAGGATCCTTCACCCACTGAGAGAGGCCAGGGATTGAACTCGCATCCTCATGGATACTATGTCGGGTTCTTAACCCACTGAGCCACAACAGGAACTTCTATTTCACTCTTCATAAACTGCACTTGTATCCTAGGAAAATACATTACCATAATAAGATAGCAAAGAGAGGGTCAGTTATTTTCAATGGCAAATATTACAAACACCGTTGGCTGCCAATTTAACAATTATTCCTTCCAAAACTTTCTTGCTTGCTGGCACAGCCTGGGTATACTTCAGAAGTTAAGAGTGCCAGAAATTCTTCTTTCTAGTCTCCTTTACAGCAAGAGCAGGGCAAATAAACCATCCGAGCTCTTGGGGTCTAAGAGTTGAAGCTGGTTGGCAGGCCTTTGGAAAAGGTTTTCTTCACCACTAGAGAGCTATGTATGGGAGGAAACTACTGTTCTTCTACATAATACTTGTGTCTGTCTGTGACCTCTGGAACTGCTTTAGCAATCTTATAACCATGAGGAAAGATATCACCAACTTGCTGAAAATAACAGAGAAAAGCCTTGGGTCCCTGAAGCACTGAATCACTAAGCCCTATACCTGCCTTACCTACAGACTTCTTATTAGATAATAATTATCAGTTGGTTTATGACTTTAGTTTAAACCGTCTTTATTTGGATATCGTTACTTGAGGGCCAGAGCGTCCTAACTAATTAAGCTAGCAAATATCTGTTCATTCCTTGCTATCCACATCAGGATGTTAGACTGCTGCTCCTTAGCTGACTCCAGCCCTTACTGTTACCCCAAAACTGGGTTCCCCTCTTGGTGGGTATTGAGCCAGTATACACAATCACACCAAAGACTGGGAGAAGGAAGGATTTATTATTACCTACAGCAAGTAAAAAGAATACCAGGGATCTTTCCCAAAGCCATGTCTCCCCAACAGCAAAAATGGGTAAGTTTTAAGCTAAGGGTACATGCATATTCACAGAGGGGCCTGAGCAGAGGGGAACTCAGCATAGAACTGGGACAAAGGTGGACAGAGTCCAGGCTTTAGTTGATTGAAGGCAAGTAGGTCAACATCATCATACCACCCTCCACTTGGGTAGGGGCCTTAGTTCCCTATAGAACTTATAGATATATTAGGTATATCCCTTGAGGAGGAACTAGGAGTCTGATTTATCACTGCATTATTGTTTGACTCTCTCTTCTCCATTCCTGCATTCCTTTATTCCCTTAAGATCACTAATTACTGAGGCTTGTTCAAGGGCAAGCATTGTGGCCAGGCTTAGATCACAAAACGGCTTAGGACAAAATGGCTTCTCTTATGTCAAGAAAGCTATATCTGGTTCTCTTTCTCCAGGGACCCCCCTAATTTATCTGCCCACATTACCAGTGTCTCTACCCTAATCCCTACTGCTTCAGTCATGTTTTTCTTTCCTGCCTTTCACTAAGGAACAAGCTCAGTATAATTATATGTACATTTATACTTCACGATATAATCTATTTTTTCTGCATCTCTCCGTGATGGTCAACAAGAAGGTGCTTTTTTGCTTCTCCAGTATATTTTTCAGTTATGTCTGCTTTTAACACCATCCCAGATATGTTGCAATTTTTAGCTTACACTTGCTTTCTTACTCTTCAAACCCCAATCCCATATCGAAATCACAACTCATCTAAAATTTCTATAAAGAAAATGCTAAAGATAGAATAAAGATTTGCTTTTATACAGGGTCACCCACATAGATCAAGTGGCACTGACTGGTGAGGTATCCTGAATAATAAACAACTGAATGTACTATCTTTCTTTTCCTGAGGAAAACAAAAAACTGAACCTCCAGTTAAAAAAAACCTGAGAAAAGAAAAAGGCAGAGACATAATGAATTACATACAAGTGAGTTCAAAATCCCAGTTTTTCTTTTTTTTTTTTTTTTAGGGCCGCATCTGCAGCACGTGTAAGTTTTCTGGCTAGGGGTCCAATCAGAGCTGCAGCTGTCAGCCTATACCACAGCCACAGCAACATGGAATCTGAGCCACATCTGTGACCTACAGTGCAGCTCATGGCAACGTGGATCCTTAACCCACTGACCAAGGCCAGGGATCAAACGGGCATCCTCATACTAGTTTGTTTCCTTACCAATGAGCCACAACAGGAATTCCCCCCCCCTCCTTTTTTAGAGCACAATTTTAAAATAAAAGATTTTAAAAATTCAAAAATCTACTTGATGGGTTCTTTTAGAGATACTTTTAAGGCATCTATACATAGGAGATTCTCAAATTAAAATAATTTCCGGGAGTTCTCATTGTGGCTCAGCAGTAAATGAACCCAACTAGTATTCATGAGGATGTGGGTCTGATCGCTGGCCTCACTCAGTGGGCTAAGGATCTGGCATTGCCATTAGCTGTAGTGTACGCTGCAGATGTGGCTCAGGCCTGGCATTGCTGTGGCTATGGTGCAGGCTGGCAACTACAGCTTGGATTAGACCCCTACCCTTGGAACTTCCATATGCCATGGGTGTGGCCCAGAAAAAAAAATAATAATAATAATTTCCTTACTTCCTTCCATAGCCTTTCTACCTTCTTGAATTCAGGTGAACAAAACTTGGAAGAAGCAAAGTTAAACATTTATTTTTCTGAAGGCTAAAGTTATCAAGGAGATAAACAAAGGCAATAAAACTAAGCTTTTAAACCACTTTCCTCAAAACATATCTAAGAATTTAATCCGAACGTAATTTAGTGAAGATCCAGGTTCTCACCTCATACTTTACAGAATATTGTGAGAATTAAAACATTCTCCCTGTTGTATAGCAGAGGGAACTGTTATCTAGTCACTTGGGATGGAATATGATGGAGGATAATGTGAGAAAAAGAGTATATACACACACACACACACACACATATACACACACACACATATATATATGTATATATATACACACACACATATATATATATACGACTGGGTCAGTTTGCTGTACAGCAGAAACTGAAAGAACATTGTAAATCAATATAATAGAAAAAATAAAAATCTTAAAACAAATAAACAGTAATACCCCTTGTGGCTCAGTGTAAGGGAATGTGACTAGTATCCATGAGGATGTAGGTTCAATCCCTGGCCTTGCTCAGTGGGTTAAGGATCTGGCACTGCGGTGAGCTGCAGTGTAGGTTGAGAAGGCCACTCTGATTTGGCGTTGCTGTGGCCATCCTGTAGGCCAACAGATACAGCTCCGATTGGACCCCTAGCCTGGGAACCTCCATATGCCACGGGTGTGGCCCTTAAAAAAAAAAAAAGGCAAAAAAAATTCTCATCCATGCTCTAATAAGTGAATAAAGTCAGTATCAGAAGGCAAAGTCGTTTTGCAAGTCAAAAAGATGCCGTTTTTAAAAATCACCAAAGTACAGAGGGGATGCTAAAGCTAGTAATATGGCCTTTGATAGCTTGTCTTACAAACTGAGTCAGTACACTTTTACAAGCAACAAACTTATCCACAGGAGTGTTATAACTTAAGCATAGCTCATCAAGTATAAATTCAAAATCAAACCCTCATATTCTTTAAGTCTACGAATCCTATTCTAGATCATTAATACGTATATTATTGAGGAAGAATTTCTAGTTTTATTGCATTTCTATAGTGTGTTTTCAGACTATTTCAAGAACATATTTCTGAAATAGGGACGCACAGTCAGTAAATTTTAGAAAGACACAACAATGATTTACATGTCTATTTCCTCTCAACCTCATTGAACAGTTGAAAGGGACAAATAAGAAACTTCGAGCGGTGAAAGCCAATGGGTAAGGGATTCCCCAGCCCCCAGGCTTTCTGCTTTCCCCTTCCTGCAAGCCACCTCAAAACTTCCACTCCATTGACAGGAGTTCTTCCCAGTCTCGGCGGATAAAGTCAAGCCCTTAACCCGGCCTCCAACCGCTGCCTCTCCCGGCCGCCGGAAGACAGACGCGGGACGGACTCCCCGCCCGAGGGCGCGCAGGCTGAAAAAAGGGATACCCATGACTCACTCGCCCCGGGCCCACCGCCAGACCACACTACCTTCACCCACGCTCCGTCCCGGAACCAGACTCTTAGCGCCCCCCAGAGGCTGGAAGGTCCCTTCCCCAGCGAGGCCTCCCCTCCCCCGGCAAAAACCCTTCCCCGGCAAGGCCGGGACCACGCACAGACCTACCAGGACACCAGCTCCGGGCAGATCTCAGCAGCCTGCGGGAGCCCTCGCCCCACCCCCACCCCCGCCCCGCGAGCATGCGCGCTAGGCCCGCCCGCGCCTGCGCGCCTCCGAGCGGCCTCGCCGGCACGCGCCGCCGCCGCCGCCGCCGCCGGGGAGGCCGGGCGAGGCCACGGCGGAGGCGGAGGCCCGGCTCCCTGGGCGGCGCGCGCCCCCCGCCCTGCCATTCACAGGCGACGTTGGCCCGCGGCCCCCAAAGTCCGTCCTCCGGGTTAGGCGGCGAGCGGCGGAGGGGAGGGGACAGCCAGGAAGGAAGGAAGCTGCGGCTTAAAAGGGAAGACAGTGCCGGGTCCTTTCTCCCTCCGTCCGTCAGTCCCCGGGCCTGCGAGAGCTTCTCTCCTCCGCGGCCTCCGCCCCGCCGCCATGTACCGCTGCCTAGGTGAAGCGCTGCTGCTGTCCCGCGCCGGGCCCGCCGCCCTGGGCTCGGCGGCGGCAGACTCGGCCGCGCTGCTGGGCCGGACCCGCGGGCAGCCCGCCACCGCCCCGCAGCCGGGTCTCGCGCCGCCCGCCAGGCGACACTATAGCGAGGCGGCGGCCGACCGCGAGGACGACCCCAATTTCTTCAAGATGGTGGAGGGCTTCTTCGATCGCGGCGCCAGCATCGTGGAGGACAAGCTAGTGGAGGACCTCAAGACCCGGGAGAGCGAGGAGCAGAAGCGGAACAGGGTGCGTGGCATCCTGCGGATCATCAAGCCCTGCAACCATGTGCTGAGCCTGTCCTTCCCCATCCGGCGCGACGACGGATCCTGGGAGGTTATCGAGGGCTACCGGGCCCAGCATAGCCAGCACCGTACGCCCTGCAAGGGAGGTGAGCGCTACCCAGCTCCTCGCGCCCTGCCCCGCCTGGCCGCCTGCCTCACCCGCCACGGCTCAGTCCAGCCCGGGCGGGCATTGTCCCCCACCCACGTCCCCCCCGCCCCACCAGCCCGGCCTCGGATGTATCAGGCTCCAGTGGATAGTGAATTTTCCACCCTATCACCACCGTATAGTTACCCCATCTCCTTCCCCCGCTAGCCATCACCCCCGGCTTCTGCATGTTGATGCTGTTTGCAGAAGACACCGTACCGCTCTTTGATCCTAGCGTCTGTGACAAATTGGGTGGGTCTTAACGAAAAGCACTTGTGGAAAAGGGATTGACCGGCCTATCTGATTGTGCCTCTGCTAGATTTTGTGGGCTTCTATGACTCATGCGAATGCAAACCATGAAAGAATTGTTTGCGGATTTTTTCACCCTTCTACAGCAGTGACAGATGACACAGGAACATACAAAATGAATCGCCTTTTACGTTTGAAATCCAGTTTTACTAACTAAATGAATTTATTAATTACATGTTTATTAATTATGCATTTTCCTACCCTGACGGCTTCGGTCTTGCACACACAGAAAAGGTAATACATGAGCAGAGTAACATCTGACAAACACCGGGCGTCCTGACAATAAATCTAAAGGGTTTAGACTGCAGGACGGCCAGCCAGCCAATGGAATGAAATAGCCCGGGGGGTGTGTACTGATCCTAGCTAGTACTAGATTTGAGCTTGAGGAAAAGATAAAGTACTTGAAGGAGCTGAGTCGGTTAAATTTTGATAGTTAACAAATTATCCTGTAGTTTAAAATTTTGAATGTCTGTAGATTTGGCTTCTTCTACAGTTAAGATTGCTTTCTTGAGCAAATAACACCCCCCCCCAAAATTGCACAGTGCATGTTTAAAGTGCTTAAAAAATAACGTGGCAAAACCACTTATTTCTATTTTTTAAATTATGTAGAATAAAGGACCCAGGGAGGTAAAGAATCTTGCTGGAGGTTGCTTGGCTAATAAAGAGGATCTTTGTCAAGACCTTTTGTTTGGGTAAATCTGGTCCGGTGTTCTATTATACCAGCTGACTAAAAGGATGATCTTTAGAAATCTCTCTACCTGAAAAATCTGAGCTCTGCTGGCATTCTTAGTATAGGAACAAAGGTTGCTTCAAACTGCTTAATGATTTACTTTTACAAATTGCTAGTTTTGCATTGGCCCTCCCCACTTCTAGGACTTAGCTTTAGAGCTTAATTACCCTCCAGCTCTCTGTTTTTCTCTCCTAAAACCTACTTTTTGTCATTTTAGGGCCCCAGTCTTTTGGCAAATGGAGGTTCCCAGGCTAGGGCTCGAATCAGAGCTGTAGCTGCAGGCCTATGCCACAACCACAGCAACGTGGGATCCGAGCCACGTCAGCAACCTATATACACACAGCTCATGGTAATGCCAGATCCTTAACCCACTGAGCGAGGCCAGGGATAGAACCCGAGTACTCATGGATACAGGTCAGGTTTGCTAACCTCTGAGCCATGAGGGCAACTCCCTAAAACCAACTTTTGAACCACTTTGATCTCTCTTTCTAGCTCCAGTATTACATAAAACATTCACACTGTCCATTTCCTATGTCACCTTCCTTCTTCCTCCTCACTCCCTTAATCTCTAACCAAGAATGCAAGCTCACCATCCCAAGACAATCAGACAGAATGTTGAAAGAAGAAGCAAAGTTAGCAAATATTAAAGTGTAGTGTTTATTTAGAATGGACATCAAGTTCTTATACTGTCCTTTTGGCAGTATTTTCCAGTCATTTAAAAGATATGCAACTAAATCAGCTTATTTTTCTGCAGAATCTGATTTAGTTCCCTTGATTTTTATATTATGCTGTTCTTTATATGCCAAGCCCTTTCCTATCATTATGAGTCACAATTCCACAAACTCACTAAAGCAACTCAAGATTGCCATAGTTTTTCAGTCCTCTTCCTCTTGTTGCCACAGCAGTTTTATATCAAACTATTAATAAACCTAGCAACAAATTGCATCAGCCATACAAAACACTGTTATTGTAGCACTTGCGCTTGCTAGAGCTATTCTGCTAGAGCGAAAGATACAGTTCTGTTCTGTTTATCCCATTTACAAGAAGGCATGCTACTGAAAGCACTACTAACTCGTGGCATATAAATGGAAACTTAATTGTAATTAATAAATAGTAGCAGGCATTGCAAGATAGTATAATATGAAGGAAAATCAGCCTGTATAAGGTTTATTAACTTAAGAAATTTGAAAGACTTTATGGAGAGAACAGGATTGGGGAGGATTATATACCTGTGGGAGCTCTTCAACATATTTTGAAGTGTTTAGATAATACTAAATAGATCAGCAAAATTGGGTACTGTAGGCATCCATGCTTTGCTTTCAAAACAAAGGGGATCTTCTAATCCATTAGATGCCCTTATTTATTTATTTATTTTATTTTCCCACTGTACAGCAAGGGGATCAAGTTATCCTTACATATATACATTACAATTACATTTTTTTCCCCACCCTTTGTTCTGTTGCAACACGAGTATCTAGACAAAGTTCTCTAGATGCCCTTATTGCAGAGAATATATTCCAAGAGGGAAATATTTTCAGTGATTTTTTTTTCTCTAATTAAACACTATAAAAGTTGTTAACCTCCTTGGTTTCAAGTTTTAGAAATACAGCATCTATTAGGTGATTGAGATTTTTTAAATGCTTTGGATAATCTCTATGAACTTCATTGAATAAGGTCCTTCCCCCCCTTAAACATCCTTTTTCTCTCCCTATTCTCATTCCTCTGCTTAGTCAAGCAACTGTTCTTTGGGGGAGGGGGAACTTGTCTGCTCCCCTTCATCCTTTTTCCCATCCACAGCTTTCTAATCTTTCCTCAAGAGCAACGTTGTACTTGTGTTTTCCAAAATAGAATACTCAAGGTTGAAGCAAAGCAATAATCATAATTTATAATCTCTATAAGGGAAACAGGTGGTTTTAAAACCTAAGGGTGGCTGATGTGTACTTTATCACAGGTAAATATTTAATAATACATATCATTTTTGTGCAACTTTTTTCCTACATAACCATATTTAACTGAAGCCAATGGATTTGCATCTGTTAAGGATTTGCAAAAGAGTATCCTTTAAGGCTCTGAAGGGAGGTTTTTTTGTTTTTTTTTATTTTGGTTTTTGGAGGTTTTTTTTGTTTGTTTGTTTGTTTTGCATTTTAGGGCCAGACCTAAATTCCCAGGCTAGGGGTCCAATCGGAACTGCAGTTGCCTGCCTCCGCCACAGCCACAGCCACTCAGGATCTGAGCAGCGTCTGTGACCTACACCACAGCTCATGGCAACACTGGATCCTTAACCCACTGAGTAAGACCAGGGATCAAACTCAAATACTCATGGAGACTAGTCAGGTTCATTACTGCTGAGCCACAACGGGAACTCCCTGAAGGGAAGTTTTAAGAAAGCCCTTATAAATATTTTCAGCAAAGATGAATCTTGTGGAAACTTAGGCTTTGAGAATATTAACAGTAGTATTCCTGTTAACATTCTCAGAATAAACTCTCTATTTTATTGGTCATGGACCTACCTGAGATTGATATGCCTTTTTAGAAGGAAATTTATTACCTAAAAGTTATTTGAGGGGGAAGTAGAGAGATGGATGACAGCAGTTCATTGTAGGAGACAATTTACTTTCTCTTGCTGCCTGTCCTCCTGTCCCCTACCCCCCCACCATCCCCACCCCCACCTCCTGGTCTTCAGGTTTAAATTACTGGGTCCAAATTTCCTGTGACTGATTCTTCTTATCTTAGAACTTTCTAACATTATCTTTTAATAGAGTTGGTGGACTCCTCTGATACACTGACTTAAATCTTTTATTTAACTGCAGATATCAAGACCAAAAAAAAAAAAAAGTATACCCTAGTTAACCCATAGACTTGTTTTTAAGAGCAAAATACAAAAAAAGCGAAACTGTAGGAGGTCAATGGTCTTTGTTCTCATCTTTGGGTGGCAGGATGCAGGGGTGGGGGCAGAGGAGGCTGCTCGGATTGGAGTCAATACAGTATTGAAGTCCGCCTTGGCCTCTGGAATCTAATTTTGTGGTGAATGGTAGTGCTTTGGGGGAAACTGTAGAAAGTACTGATAGTGTTTTAAAATGAGATATCCTCTGATTTCACTGGAAAAAATGGTTTCTGACTTATTTCTTCTCTGCTGAACTGACAACCATCAAACATAGGTAACTTGGAATAAATTCACACTTTCTAATATTTTTAGAGTGTGTGTCTACATCCGCTGCCACAAGGTAAATGTAGACTTTATATATAAATTTAAAATTTAACTCAATCTGAAAGTTCAATCAGAATGTAAGTCATTTGTCTTCTACCCTCTAGCTCTTAGCCTTGAGGTGTTTGTCTTTGTTATTGTTATGGTTGTTAATACTTTTTAGTTAAATATGAATTGCATGCATTGCTGTTAAAAAGTCCTTTTATTTTAGGGGAGCCAGGTGTCTCCACTCCCCTCCTCTCCTTGAATATACTAGGGACTGAAGAGCTATGATAATCTTGGAAATCCATATGCCAGGTTGTCCTTCAGTCCTTCTGTCACTTTGTGTAATTCTCCTTTAGCTAGTTTGCTTTGGCAGTAAAAACCCCACATGCAGGAAGACAAAAAGTTACTGCTCACTCATTATGCAAAGTATGCTTTGCAGGAATTGGGGCATCAAAAATTGGAGGACAAACACCAGTATGTAAAAAACTCCAATAAGACTGACAGTGTTTGAATCCTTAAGTACAAGACATGACCATTACATATGAACTTTATGACAGAGTGGGAAGAAATTGGGTTTCACACTGTTGGTGATAGTTTAGGTTGCTTAGGAAAAATGTTTCTTAATCCTGTTTTGTTAAAGATACCAGGGCTCTGCCAAGAACCAATAAAGACTAAGTTATTAGCTTTTGGATTTGAAAAATCCCTCTAAAATGAGACTTTTCATCTTTTTTTTTCTATTGTCCATAATTAGGTTTTTATAATACAAATTATAAAGGAAAAAACCTTTACTATCACTTTAATGAAGGACATTGATTCATAAATGGCCCCTAATTGCTCTACTTAACAAACTGCTGTTGAAATACATATATATTTTATTTCAGATAAAAATGAAAGTTATAAAATGAAAAATGAAACAGCTCTACTCCCAATCCTTCCCTACAAGATAACCATGAACAGTCTTAAGTCCACAGCTGTTATCTAAAACTGACCTAGCTTTCTAGAAGAATCAGTGCTTTCCTCTTTCAGAGGCAGAAATTAAAAGTTCTCACTATCAAGACTGAAGTGTTAGTGTATGAAATACTGCTAATAAAGGCAGGAAAGGTTTTATGAAGGGGAAGAAGACAGTCTGCAAGAGAGCTGCTCAAGACATTTTTAGTTACTTGTCACAAAGGCAGCTGTACCTGGGAGAGTCTGCTTTCAGAAGGTCAACTGGCAAAGCAAGGGATAGCAATAATAGATAACATCTATTAAGATCTCGTGTATTTTGCTAAGGTTTTTGTGCATCACTTTGATTCCTCAGAACAACCTCATGAATACATTGTTAACACAGCTTTTCAAATTCAGACACTAAGGCTGAAGAGTGAGGTCTCCCTTGGCAAAATTACACAGCAATAAGTATCGGGATTGGGTTCAGGCTCCAGCCATCTGATTTCAGCACCCATCTTCTTAGTCATTACTTTATTCATGAAAAAAGTTACAAATTGTATCTTAGGGTAAGCACTGATTGAGAACCATGTCATGCCATCAGCACCTTGACTTCTACTACTTTGGATCACTTGAAATCTGTTAAAAGCTATTAGAAGAACTACCTTCCTAGAAAACAAATGCATTCATAGATATCTTTACTGGTCCCTTTGTTCTAGTTATTTAGGATGAGAGAACATTTTAGATTTAAAGAGAGTTTTCTATTGAAAGAAATTTGAACAGCTTTGGTGTTTAAACAGTTTAATTTCAGCCAGAACAACTCATTTCCCTACCAGAGTGTGATTTCATGTCTTTTCAAGGGTTTTCAGTGCAGTAATTTTTAAATGCTTTCATCTGAGTGTCTCTTCCTAAAAACTAAGAAGAGTTTGTTTATCATGAATTGCTATTTCTCTTGATTCTTCTTGGAGAAAGTCTGCCAGACCTTCCGATTTTTTTGAATTGCTTTTTTGGCTAGAGGAGAATGTGAAATGACACAAGTGAAACTTATAAAGGTTGATTTTCTCTTCCTGGAACCAGTCAATAAGTGACTCAGTTGAAAGCACGCTGGACAGTGTGTTGCTACACTAGTTCAAAGATGCTAGAGAAATACAGTCTTGATCTGGAAGTAGGGAAGGCTGGATAGGAGTTAGATAAGGGAAAGGTCTTAACCACCAGACCACCAGGGAACTCCCTGGTAAGGTCATTTTGGATAAAGAGAAGTAGAGGAGGTGGCTTTAATCCAAGCTGGAGGTAGGACTGTGTGTGTTGGGACATGGGGACAGACTATGTGTTGTTTTATGGCCTGATAAATATTTATTCGGTCTCTGCCTGCCGTTCCTAATACAGAGCTTTTAAAATCCTTGTAATTTCCTGAGTGATAGGGGTGCTGGGAGCATCCATTGTTCTAATATTTGGCCTTTGACTCCAGTTGCTGACACAGAGCTCCTGAAACCCTTGTATTTCCTGAGTTATGGGGAATGGTAGGAGCATCCTACACAAAGTTCCTAAGTCCCTTGGAATTTCCTGGGTGGTAAGAGCACCTTTTGTTCTAATGAAGCAGCTTTTGATGGGCTCCTGGGTAGCTTCAGGATTCCCCCAACAGGTGGGGTATATGGAATGGAGATTCAAAGATGACTCAGTTTTCTTATCTGAAACAATGCTAGAAAAACTGGTGGAATCAGGGAGAGAAAAACGTTATCAGGAAAAAGGATTGGATTTTGAAAATAAAGGAAATCTGGTGTAAAATGGTCCTTAGGAAAAATGGAAATACAGGCCTATATTCTCAGTCTTTCCCTTGCAAAGAGTACAGTCTCTGTGGAACCTATCCCTACCTTGTCTCCAGTATCCCTATAATTCTTCTCTTCCTCAAAGATGCCTCTCAGATATCATCTAGATTTGTAGATAATTTATATGAAACTGGATATCTAAAATTTTTTGAGTCTTTACCTCTTTGACTTTTATAACAAATTATTTTTGTCTTTTACTAAGTGTTACCCACTTTACATGCACCAGCTTTACTAGCATCATTTCTTGAGACCTGTTTGGTATGCAGTGTGACTAAGTTTACTGTCATTTATTATCAGAATAAGTAATCCGTAAAACAGAAATTAACAGAATCTCCCTTTTAATGCATATTCTTCCCTCCATCCATTGGGCAGTAAGTTAAATACTTAAGCACAAAACAGCTATATATTCTATAAATATGTATAGAATATGTATGTACATAAATACAGAGAAATGACTTGGAAGGATGTGTGTACATTAAAGTTGCTAAGAATGGTCACCCCTAAGGACTGGAGTCACAAATGGTAATCAGAAGACTTCAGCTTTTTTTTATTTGAATTTTGATGAAAACATATGCATGTGTGTTATATAATTTTAAAACTTTAATGGAAAGAAGAAATGAAGTATTTTCCATTTTGTTTTTACAGAATAAACTAAACATTTGCTTCCTGGTAAGCTTATCTCTTCTAACTGCTTAAAATAAAGATTTTGATAGTGGGTTAAAACTATATAAAATGTTTATTCCCTGCCTTCGTACATAGAATAGTACACAGATGCCGTCAAAAGCAATTAAAGTGTATGATTGTCCTTAGTTCCTATACAAAATGCTCCTTCCTGGTGCTGAAGGAATTTTTGTGAGACTTAAGTATTTTTAATGGTCATTAGTTGCTGGCGGGTACTGGTTCCTCACTGCTTTTTCCCTCCTCTTTTTTAAATAAGTTATACTCTTTATTACAAGTTAGGGAATTATATCAGTATTAAATGAGAAAATAGTTATTAATGAGTAAATGGTAAGAGTGTTAGTACATGCATTTTAAGAGTTCTAAGTCCTCTTTGCCTTTCTGGGATTCTAGGCTTGTGGTAGAACTCTGAGTTACTGAGTAAATAGTTTCTGAAAAGAGACAATACAGTTGGAAATTGCATTCCTGATGAATAAATCAAACGCTATTAAAATGCTCAGGTTCAAGTAACTTTTAAAATTATTTGAGTTTTCATGAATGTATTTAGTTAATGATTCATCATGAAAAACAATGGTGACTTAGTCAGTAGGAGCTTTTTTGTATGTTTTTGCTTTTGAGTCATCTAGCAAAAGGAAGAAAAATTCAAGCTCAAGCTTGGTTGTGGTTTTCACTGCATCTTTTTCAGAGTAATGAGCTGATGTGTTTTTTTCATCACCATAGCAACCTACCCAGTTTTTGCTTTTGATTTACTTACTATACACCAATCATTAGGCCCTGGAGGGTTTAGGAAAATCTTTGGGAATTAAGTTAAAAGGCTGAGAAATACTTTTGTGCTATGTATAGTTTTCAAATGCCTGTATTTCATTAATGTTCTTCTGAAACATCTGGATACTAGTTAGCTCAAAATAACTATGCATTAAGTTAATATCTCTAGATAATCAGAGGTGTGACTTCAAAGTTCTATTACCAACCCTTCTTCTGAGTTTGCCAAGTTTGATAAATAGTGAACATTGTCAAGGGCAGTGTTTCTTTGGTTTTCTTTGATGTACTGAAAGCACAGATTACTCTGTCAGCTGTGATCCTTCATTTTAGACCCCGTTTCTAATGACATCAGTCCTGTGGTCAACATTTTTATGATCACCCAATTCCCTTTCCAGTGTTGCCAACCATGGACTCCACCTTCTCCAAAAAGCATCTACTTCCATTATTACATCTGTCCTTCAAAGACCCAGTTGATCTCTTTCCAAATGCTGGTAATGCTAGTGTCAACATAGGCTAATGGTGCTCTAAGCCTTCATTATACCAAAAAAAACTATAATATACTTTTCTCCATTTCTGTAATAAATTTGTTCCTTCTAGTTTCTATCCCTGTGCCCCATCCTATCCCTGTTGGTCTTGCTTATCCTTAGCCTTCTCTGCCACAGGAAAGGGGAAAGGCTTGGTTTTGTAAAAAGTAAAAATATTCCTACTGCAAATATGATCCTTCTTCATTTTGGTTTAAAGTATTTTAAGTTTTTCCAGCTTTCTTTTATGCATATGTATTTGGCTTTATTGAATGACTTTGTCTTTCACTTTACTATTTGAAATTCAGTAGGCATTCAGAAATGTTCCCCATTTTTTTCAGAACTTTGGAGTATATGTCATTTTGTCCTTCATTGTGCTAATACCTCCCAATCCACTGAATTTACAAATTGAACAAAGAATGTTATCTTTTTTTGCAGTCATATTCTTAGCTTTCATTAGAATATGGTTAAGAATTTTCAGGTTGCAGTATATTTTTTAGTAATTAGCTTTGGCTTCCAATCCCAGAGGAGAAAGAGTAACTAGCTTTCCCTTATATTACTGGAGCCCATTACTTGTTTCAGGTATTTAGTGCAGTGTTTTGTTTACTGGTATATGTTGAGAGGCTTTTTGTTTGTTTGTTTTTCAGATTAACAGCTTGAGTCACCCTGTACTAGTAGATCTGCCAACTTCCAGAAGTAAAAACATTCACATATCACTAATTAATTAGAAAGTTAAAATAAAAGCATATATCTTCTTTTTAGCCCAGGTCCCCTCTGCATTGGATTCTGGGTCCTTCTCTGTCTCCATCCTTAATAAGGACTTATTTCCCTGACTGTTCTGGTACTTTGCTTTTAGTCCTCCCTTGCCTCGATTCACTAGAAGTCTTCATGGGTTCATAGCCTGCAGAAAATGCCAATGGAGCTAGAGGTAATTGATGTAACTACTTCTCTTCAGTGTCTTGCAGTTGAGTTCTAAATGGGTGTGGCTAAGAAAGAAAATTTCACTTTGCAAACAGGAATTCCTGGGTGTCATTCAGTGAAAATATGTTTTTTGTTACATGCACAGATTCTGACTCATATCATTCCAGGACTTCTGCAATAAAATAGACATTTTGTTTATACCTTTTTATAGAAGAGGGACCTTATGTCTAATTAGCATTTATGTCTACAATGTTAGGATTGCTGTTTGATTTATGAATGTTACTATTTCAAGCTTGTTTTATTATTAATAATTAGCTTTTTTTTTTTTTTTTTTTTTTTTTTTGGTCTTTTTACGGCCACACCTGCTAGGGATCGAAGGAGCTACAGCTGCTTCCTACGCCACAGCCACGGCAATGCAGGATCTTTAACCCACTGAGTGAGGCCAGAATCAAACCTATATCCTCAAGTATAATAGTTGGGTTCTTAACCTGCAGAGCAATGGGAACTCTGATTTCAAGCTTTTTTTTTGTTTCCTACTGAATGTATTAGTTATAAGCACTGGGTAAGGGAAAGTAACTTCTCCCACTTAAAGCAAGGAAAGAGTTCCCTGTTGGCTTATCAGGTTAAGGATCCAGCATTGTCATTCCCATGTCGCAGGTTTAATCCCTGGTCTAGGAACTTCCACATGCCATGGATGTAGCCAAAAAAAAGAAAGGAAAGGCAATATAACTTAGTAACTTAGTGACTACTTCCACAGATTCTAAGAGAACAATGAAAACAGTTCAAGTGTAATAGGAAAAATACTGATTTTTAATAGTGTACCATTTTACCACCCCCGTAAATTTGTCTTGAGAAGTAGTAAAAATGAAAGTTTATTGAACTGCTTGTTTAAAATCTTATCCATTTAGACTTTAAAAAAATAACTGTGTGGGAGTTCCCATTGTGTCTCAGTATCCATGAGGTTGTGGGTTTGATCCCTGGTCTTGCTCAGTGGGTTAAGGATCCAGCGTTGCTGTGAGCTGTGGTACAGGTCACAGACACAGCTTGGATTTGGCGTTGCTATGACTGTGGGGTAGGCCAGGAGCTGCAGCGACAGTTCTGCCCCCAGCCTCGGAACTTCCATATGCCTCAAGTGCAGCCCTAAAAAGCAAAAAAAAAAAAAAAATTGTTATTTACCACTTCTTTGTAACGCTGAAAATATCAGTGATAGTGGTTAAGTTTGCAGACACTATGCCAGCTGCCTCATACACATTGTCCCAAGCAGTTCTGGCATGAAGTGTAAGAGCATTGTTTGCATCTCTAGAGGTGAGCAAGGGCAGATGTCCCCAGCAGTTGCTTTGGGGCTGGATTCACTTGGTTAGGAAATGCTGGACACTGTACCCAGCCCAATTCTCTGGACTAGTATAGTTTCCATTAAATGATATGCCTAATAATGCCTGTTCACTAATAACTATTCATTTTAGTGTTTTAATTAATTTTTTTTGGCCATACTTGTGGATGCCAAGGAATGTATGTCCATACTACCCAAAGTAATCAACAGATTTAATGCGATGCCTATCAAAATGACCAAGGCATTTTTCACAGAACTAGAACAAATAATCCTACAATTTATATGGAAGCACAAAAGATCCTGAATAGTCAAAACAGTCTTGAGGAAAAAAGAGCAAAGCTAGCAATATCACACTCCCTGACTTCAGACTATACTACAAAGTAATCAGGAGTTCCCATTGTGGTGCAGCAGAAACGAATCCGATTAGGAACCATCAGGTTGAGGCTTCTATCCCTGACTTCACTCAGTGGGTTAAGGATCCAGCATTGCCATGAGCTGTGGTATAGGTCACAGACACAGCTCGGATCTGGCATTACTGTGGCTGTGGTGTAGGCCGGCAGCTGTAGCTCCTATTAAACCCCTAGCCTGGGAATCTCCATATGCTGCAAGTGCAGCCCTAAAAAGCAAAAAAAATAAAAATTAAAAAAATTTAAAAAATAAATAAAATAATCTGCAAGGGTGTATTGTAGAGTACAGGGAATATAGCTAATATTTTATAATAACTTTAAAGCATTGAAGCACTATGTTGTATACCTGAAACTAGTAAAATATTGTAAAGCAACTGTATTTCCATTAAATTTTTTTATTAAAAAAACCAACTTTTGTTTTAAAAAACAAATATTTAGTCTTAGAAATTTTTAATTTTTTTTTTTCCTGAAATACTTCTTAGTCCCTGGTGCTTTTACTTTTTGAGTGCCTATTAATACATGCCATTTTCTGGATTAGGCACCAAGAATTAAATCAGTAAGCAAAAGAAAGTCTGTCCTCATGGTGCTGTCTTGCCTGGGTGGGGAAGCCAGAGAGTAAACATAAAGTCCCTGGGACACATTAAATAAGGTAGCAAGGCCTAGAGAATGCAGATGAGAAAGAGGTGCTATTTAAATGGGATGGTCAGGGTAGGCCTCTCAGAATGAAGAAAAATTTTAATAGAGACCTGAACAAAATGGGGAAGCAAGCTGTATAGCAACAGCTGTCTGCTATATGCAAACAAAAAACCCTGTCATTACTCATTCTGAAATTTTAATAAAAGTAAATTTATTCCACAAATAATCTGGAAACCCATTATATGCAAGATACAGTTATTATAAGAGCTCTGTCCCATCCCCCCGCCCCAGCCCCTTTTTATTTTTTGGCCATGCCTATAGCCTATGGAAATTCTCTGGCCAGGGATCAAACCTGTGCCCCAGCAGCAACCGAAGCGGCTGCAGAGACAACACAGGAACCCTTTACCCATTGCACCACAAGAGAACTCTTCACTTTTCTAAGTATATTCATTTTATTTTTCTGATAGGCCAAAGTTTCTTTATGATCCCATGCAGACAGATAAATTCTCTAGAAACATGTCATTTATGTTTAGATAGATTTTTTTCTGAAACATACAAGAACTCAGCTTTTTAAAGTGGCTAGTGAAGCTTTTTCAAACTGCCAGTCCATGAGCATACTATAAAGCAAAAACTGAACTTCAGCACCAGTCTTTTTCTCTTAAATATGGGAGTACTTGAATCAAATTCAGGGCTCATTCTTTCTGGGTGTCTAATTAGCAGCTTTTTTTCTTTTGACTTTGATTTTAATCATAAGCTACTTTTAAGTGTTTTTAAAAATAACCAGTGAAAAGTGGACATTTTCAATTTCTAGCACTTTTTTTCAACATGCCAGAGGGGTGTTCTAAATACATCCCCTTCTTTCTCACCCCCTCCCTTTTTTTTTTCTTTAACTGCCAGGTATCCGTTACAGCACTGATGTGAGCGTAGATGAAGTGAAAGCACTGGCTTCTCTGATGACATATAAGTGTGCAGTGGTTGGTAAGTGATCTCCTTTGTTGCTACCTAATAGTAATTCTTTGGGGAAATATTTTTGCATACAGGGCTATTTTTAAGATGTTAGAGGAGTACCATGTCAGAATGTTTTTTGTTTGTTTCTGTTTTTTTCTAGATTGCACAGCTTAATGCTTACATCACTTTTCAGTTATCTTAATTAAGATTTAGTCTTTTTTTTTTTTTTTTTTTTTTCCTTTTTCAGGTCTCACCTGTGGTATATGGAAGTTTCCAAGCTAGGGGCCGGCCTACACCACAGCCACAGCAACATGGGATCCAAGCCGTGTCTGTGACCTACACCACAGCTCATGGCAATGCCTGATCCTTAACCCACTGAGTGAGGTCAGGGATCAAACCCACATTCTCATGGATACTAGGCAGATTTGTTTCCGCTGTGCCACAACAGGAACTCTTTTAAGATAATCAATGATACAGTTTGTTTCCTTTTTTTTTTTTTTTTTTTTTTGCTTTTAAGGGCCGCACCCACAGCATATTGGAGATCCCAGGCTAGGGGTCTAATCAGAGCTACAGCTCCTGGCCTATGCCACAACCACAGCAACACCAGATCCGAGCTGCATCTGCAACATGCACCACAGCTCACAATGCCAGATCCTCAACCCACTGAGCGAGGCCAGGGATCGAACCTACAACCTCAGAGTTCCTAGTCAAGATTCATTTCCACTCACCATGACGGGAACTCCGACTTAGTCTTCTTTTAATGGGGAACTTTTTATAGGAACTCATTGGATTTTTCTTAGGCATAGATCTTTGCTTAAATCCCTTTCTATACTTTGTAAATAAGACCATGATAGAAGGGAAATAAATATGCTGTTATATTTTAGAGGTATTAAGGCACACAGATTAAATATGCATTGTAATTTGTTTATTAGCCTTATAGTTTCTGTTCACTGGAGTTTTAATTAAAATACAACAAGATTTTAGTATTTTTCTTGTGGCACAGCAGGTTAAGAATCCAGCCATGTCACTGGAGCCACTTGGGTCGATGCTTTGGTGCAGGTTTGATCCCTGGCCCAGAAACTTCCTCATGCCTTGGGCACAGCCAAAAGGGGAAGAAAGTACAATGTTGTAGAAGAGATCATTGTGGATTTATTTCTTGCATTTTCTGAAACTAAAGTTTAAAGGGGCATACATTTTTAAAATATAACTGCTTTTTGCTTTTTTATTCTTTTACCCTTTATATGGAATAACAACTTTCAGCCTTCTCTTTCAGATGTGCCATTTGGGGGTGCTAAAGCTGGTGTTAAGATCAACCCCAAGAACTATACCGTAAGTATGGAATTGACATTATTTCACATGGTACATTTACAAAGGACTTGAAATTACTGGGCTCTGTGTATCCCTACCTATACCAGTGAAATTCATGGTTCCTGTTGCTTTTAAAAGAAATGGAAAAAACAAGTAAATAATTAACTCATCGAGTATTTTGCCATATAAAAGGTCACCTGCTTATACCAATGTCCTTTTTCATTTTCTTACTTGGTTAAAAGGTAATTTGTGTACCTTCATATTATATTTGTGCTTACATTATAATATATATTCCAAATATAATATATTTTATATATATATATATTTATATAAAGTTATATATTATTGGAGTTCCCATCGTGGCTCAGTGGTTAATAAATCCGACTACGAACCATGAGGTTGCAGGTTCGATCCCTGGCCTCACTCAGTGGGTTAAGGATCCGGCGTTGCCCTGAACTGTGGTGTAGGTTGCAGATGCAGCTTGGATCCTGCATTGCTGTGGCTCTGGCGTAGGCCAGCAGCTACAGGTCTGATTTGGACCCCTAGCCTGGGAACCTCCATATGCTGTGGGTGCGGCCCTAGAAAAGACAAAAAGACAAAAAAATAAAATAAGGTTTTATATATATAACTATGATTTGAGATTTTTACGTTGGGATCTCAAGGTTTTAGTGACATATCTTAACTAATTAGGTAAAATTTTTATTGTTTATCCTATTTGTTGCTTTTATAACATTTAAAATGGATATCCCTTCTTTATGAGTTGTTCTGAGGATCACACAAAGAAAATGTTCTATAAATAGAGAATAAAATGCAACTGTTATCTCCAAAAGTGGTTTTTCCCTCAAATTATTTTTTCATTATTATTTTTGTTTTCACTTTTTTTCCTTGACAGGATAATGAATTGGAAAAGATCACAAGGAGGTTCACCATGGAGCTGGCAAAGAAGGGCTTTATTGGTATGTATTGCTATGTAGGTTTCTGCAGAGTGGAAACATCTAGAAAGTAATTGTCTCAATTCAAACTCCTGCTCTTTCTATACATGTGTAGATAGATTTACCCTTTTCCTTTGAGAAATCGAGTTCTGTGTTAAATATGGTGAATATACCTGGGCCTATTATGATACATCTCTAATAGAAATTCTCAATATGCCATGTAGACACCAAGAGGCATCACTTCCACCTCTTCTCCTTGCACAGACATAGAGAAAGGCCCTTGATCAGTATAACAGCATTGAACATTCTCTATTGTTACATCCAAAACGATTTTAAGAACTGAGTAATACCTGCAATATAAATAATTTTTCATATGCAAAAAGCAGTTTTACAGTAGAGTTCCAAAAACAGTGAGAAATCTGATGCCCTTTGGACTTGAAGGCTTATGCAGGCCTTTCCTTTAAGCCTTGGGCACAGGCTAAGAGGTGCAGAGGCTCATGCTGACTTACTCTGCCATCAGTGGCTGATTTTGAGCCTTTCTGGGGCTCCTAATATTTGTTACTAGGAGTTTTTGCCAGTCAGACTAAATTTATGAGGGTACTAGTCTTCGTTTGCTTGATGTTTTTGTATTATGCTGTTGTCTATGTGTTCTTTTGTGTGAGAAGTGAATATTCTTTTCTCTGATATAAATATTATTTAATCTTTGATTTTTCAAGCAAATTAAGTCTATTTCATTTGTTTTAGAAAGACTCTGATTTGTTTTAACCCAATAAAATCATTTAATAGAATTTTGGGAGTTCCCGTCGTGGCGCAGTGGTTAACGAATCCGACTAGGAACCATGAGGTCGCGGGTTCGATCCCTGGCCTTGCTCAGTGGGTTAACGATCCGGCGTTGCCGTGAGCTGTGGTGTAGGTTGCAGACGCGGCTCGGATCCCGCGTTGCTGTGGCTCTGGCGTAGGCCGGTGGCTACAGCTCCGATTCAACCCCTAGCCTGGGAACCTCCATATGCCGCGGGAGCGGCCCAAGAAATAGCAACAACAACAACAACAAAAAAAAAAAAAAAAAAAAAAAATAGAATTTTGCCCTTTTAACATAGTTAAACTAAGAAGACTCACTAAAACAGGAAAGAAAAACTATTTTCCTGTACCTTCTGTTTTTCTTCTTCAGTATTCTTGACACTGATGACAAGTTCCTATTAACTTAAGATATACTAATTTTGAAAATTGCCCCATTTAAGTAACACTAGAACTTTACTAGATTTGTCTGTCTTTCATAATTTAAAAAGCGTTTGGATTTTTTTTTTTTTTTTTTTTTTGCTTTTTAGGGCCACACGCACGGCATATGGAGGTCCAGGCTAGGGGCTGAATCGGAGCTACAGCTGCTGGCCCACACCACAGCCACAGCGACATGGAATCTGAGCCGTGTCTTCGACCTACACCACAGCTCACAGCAATGCCAGATCCTTAACCCACTGAGCAAGGGCAGGGGTCGAACCCGCAACCTCATGGTTCCTAGTTGGATTCGTTAACCACTGCGCCACAACGGGAACTCCAAGGCATTTGGATTCTAAAGCATCCTCCCTAGCACTGTTGTGAGCTGTGCTTACGTAGTCATTATACAGGGGAAGTGCAGTTAAAATGAGTTGAGGACCTCCTTTACAGAAATAATTTACTAATTCTGATAATCTTCATAGTTTATTTCCAACTTAATTTTCTCTATATTGACAAGAACCTTGTAATTCCAAAGGTTACAGAGTGATTCCTTGAAACATTGAAAGCTTAAATATTAGCAATTTGATTTTTTTGCTTATGTGCAAAAATCCACCATGCAACTAAACTAACATCTGGGCCCAGAAAGCTTTGTAGCATAACGAGAAGGCAGTTGGCATTCTTTCCCCCTCTCTAGGGCACTGAACTAGTCCTGAGCAATTTTGGAATTGATGTCCTTTCTGTTATTTTCTGACTTTCCTCTCCTAGAGAGTTTCAGATAGTGAGTTAGACCCTAGTCTGGGTCCTGCCCTGTCACATTGTGTGAGTTTAGGGTCAGCTTTTCAGTTTCTGCCGAAAGGTCATCTGGGGTTTGAAAGGGGTAGCTTTGAATCTATAGACCTATATGTAGAGTGTTGCCATCTTTTTTTTTTCCGGTCTTTTTAGGGCTGCACCCACAACATATGGAAGTTCCCAGGCTAGTGGTCAAATTGGAGCTGCAGCTGCTGGCCTACGGCATAGCCATAGCAACAACACCAGATCTGAGCCACGTCTATAACCCACACCACAGCTCACAGCAACTCCGGAACCTTAATTCACTGAGCAAGGCCAGGGATCAAACCTTCATTTTCATGAATACTAGTTGGATTTGTTAACACTGAGCTACAGTGGGAGCTCAAGTGTTCCCATCTTAACCATACTGAGTCTTTCAGACCATGAACACTGAACATCTTTCTAGCTGTTTAAAGATGTTTTGTAGTAAGTATTTTATTCTTTTGATACTGTTCTAAGAGTGTCAGTGGTATGCAGTATTCTTATGAAGTCTTTATTATCAGGATAATACTTAACTATTATGGGATCGAGTGATGGCAAAAGTATTTGAGAATTTGCCTGTAATTCAGGAATTACTTGTAATCTCTGCATCTCTATATACATATGTTGGTTTTACATGGAGTAGAAAACTCATAAGCCTAGTAATTTTTTGCATTTGGGTAAGGGGAGCTCTCTCACTTTGGCATATCTAGACTAACCGTTTTTGGAAAACAAGTTGTCATTATACATTTTTGGTTGACAAACCGTGCACCTCAAATGTGCCACCTGCTAATAGATTTTCTCTGAATGGAATTGTTACTTGGGGCAACAAGAATATTAACTTGGTATTGCTGAAAACAAGTACAATACTTTTGTAGATACCTATAAAAGGATTTGGAGCGATTTGTTATTTATACAAATTGAAGGAGAAAAGCAATATGATTAAACAAATTTACTAACTTCCAATTGAGTTATGTCCCTGTAAAGGAATGGAAATTGTGAGAAAATGGGAACAGGGAAGGACTTTTTCAGAAGATAAGGCTAGAATATGCCATTAACTGACTGTTCCAGGCAGGAGGGGTGTAGGGGATGAGGGCGGGTAGGGGAAGTTAGATTTCTTGGTTTGTAAGACGCCTAAGGAAAAGAGAACTAGGACATAGGAGGGTTACAGATTGGGTGCAGAAGGAGGAGCAGGATTGTATGGAGCAAAACTTTGGGCATTTCAAAGTTGTCTTCCACCAGTTCTATGTTCGTTACATCAAACTTGTGCAAAGAAATAAATTTTCTAGGACTTAGGCCCCTAAAATGTAAAGGAATATTAAAATGGACCTTATTCTGTTAATTCAAGTAATGATTATAGAAAGAACTTAAGTACAGCTCTTAGAACTTTATTTGGGAGACAGTAGCTTAACCATTTTAAAGTTGTATTATTCTTTTTTATGAAGATAGTGTGTTTATATTTTATAATTGAAACAATAATCAATATAAGAAGTTATAAACAAGGCTGAAATCCAAACACAGTGAAAAGGTTTACATATCTTTCTAAACATCTGCATATATGTTTATGCATGGGAATATTTGTATATTGATTATGTGTAAAAGAGAATATTATGTGAATGGGACTTATTATACATGCTGTGTGAGACCTGCTTTTTCCCGCATGTATGTTTTGGTGATGATTCCAAGTCATTTACATGGATATACATCATACTTTCTAACAGCTGCATAGTATTTCTTGGTATAAGTAGACTGTATTTTATTTAACTGACCCACTAGATAATTAGATTGTTTTTTGTTTTGTTTTGTTTGTTTGTTTTTCTATCTTTTCTAGAGCCGCACCCACAGCATGTGGAGGTTCCCAGGCTAGGGGTCAAATTGGAGCTACAGCTGTCGGACTATGCCACAGCCACAGCAATGCCAGATCCGAGCCGAATCTGTGACTTAACACCACAGTTCAGGGCAACGCCGGATCCTTAACCCACTGATTGAGGGCAGGGATCGAACCTGCAACCTCATGGTTCCTAGTCAGATTTGTTAACCACTGAGCCATGACAGGAACTCCATATTTTTTATTCTTACTGTTTTGATGGACTTATATCTATGTTTCCTGCCTTTACAGATTTGAAACACATTTTCATTTGAGATCTTACTCTGGACATCAGTTTTGTTTTGTTTTGTTTTTAACAAGAGAACAAATCTACACTTTTTTTTATCTATTTACTTTTCAATAAGTTTAAATCCTTGAAGGGTACAGCATCACATGGATTCTGTATCCATTGGCCTTAGCAAGAAGGTTGACTCAGAATTTGGCATCAATCATGCCACTGTTTCCATGAGGAAAGTTACTCTTTCCCAGATTACTCTGGTTTTGTTAGGTTTTCCACCAGGAGTTCTTGTTGCCTTTTATACATAAGTACATCTCTTGCCTAGATAGAATTCAGTTTCATCTCAAGCATAAACACCTTAAATTTTGTGGGGGTTTTTGTGTTTTGTTTTGTTTTTGCTTTTTAGAGCTATAGCCACAGCATATGAAAGTTCCCAGGCTAAGGGTTGAATCAGAACTATAGCTACCAGCCTAGCCATAGCCACAGCAACTCGGGATTCCAGCTGCCTCTGCGACCTACACCACAGTTCACACAATGCCAGATCCTTAATCCACTGAGGAGACCAGGCATCGAACCCACATCCTCATGGATCCTAGTCAGGTTTGGTAATCTGTGAGCCACAAAGGGAACTCATTCTGTGTGTGTAAATTTTGTACTGAAACATTTAATGAGTATTTCTGTGACTTCAGTTAGTAACCTTGATGAAACCTAAAGTTTTCTACCCATGGTAGTATTGTCGTTATAGGGAATTGTAAGAATCTATGTGTTTTCATCTTAAAAACTGGTGCAATGCCCTTTCCCTGTGCCCCTAGGTCCTGGCATTGATGTGCCTGCCCCGGACATGAGCACAGGCGAGCGGGAGATGTCCTGGATTGCTGACACCTATGCCAGCACCATAGGGCATTATGTGAGTACCTAACCTACTAAAAGCCCTGAGGGCTTCATCTTCTGTCTTCCAGAAATAATTGTTCAATTGATGATATGTACAAGAGAATTCACTGGGTTTTTCTCCTCTCCTCTAGCAATACCTTGATTCATATATTAATTTACTTCTGTCTGTTTTTAAATCATAAATGTAGTGGTCTTGGATTGAGCTTTTTACTCCCTATCCTGGTGGGACCCTCGAAGACAGATCACCTATCAGAGCCGGACGAATTGTAAGAGAGTAGAAGGGAAATAAAGAAGCATTCAATTCTGCTTTTCCCTCAAAGAGCTTTCACTTAGAGGAACTAAGACACATAAGCAGATACGATATGGAGACAGTATAATACCAAAGTAGAGAGTTTCTGAAAGAAGGCTTCCTGGAAGAGCTGTTTGTTTGGGTCAGGGCTAGTCCTCAAAAATGGACAGAATTTAAACATGGAGATTTAGGGGATAGGAAGAGAAACTGTAGGGCTCAAATTGTCTGAACATAAGGCGCATTTAGAAAGGTAATAGAAAAATGAAGTAAGTAAACTCAGAAAAAGTTTGAGTCCTAGTGTTTGTCTTATTTTTGGCTACACCCACAGCATGTGGGAGTTCCCGGGCCAAGGCTTGAACCCAGGCCACAGCAGTGACGAGGCTGGATCCTTATCCTGCTGAGCCACAGAGGAACTCCTTCACGTCCTAGTGTTTTTATTTTACTTGCTAGTCAGAGAAGATCCTTTGGTGCTGACCTTTCTTTAGGGGAGAGGTGTTAGCTGCAGTGTTAGGCTGGAGCAAATAGATGGCCTCCACAGTGTCAGCATCTGCCTTCACAACCTGGGAGCCGTAGGGCTGGTGAGGATCATTGACTCATGACAGAGGTAGACTTGGCAGGACTGTGCTGCATGTGTGGGACCAAGAAAAAGGCCAAGACTGAGTGGGAGAGGGCCAGGAGGACTTGAAAATTCAGTCTGGGGGACTGAGCAGAAGTAATACCACTAATAAAGAAAGAATACATGACAGCTGTCTTTGAAAGGGATGGAACCTTGAAAAATAAACATTTAAAGAGTAGGAAGAGAAAGTGAGTTGAAAAGACATTTTGTTACCTGAAAACTGTGTAACCTCTTTGTAGGTGTTGAGCCAGAAGACACAACTAAGCCAGAGATGAGGAGAAGGAAGGATCTATTACTTGCAGCAAGTCAGAACACTGGGGGTCTTTCCCAAAGTGTCTCTCCAACAGTAAAATTGAGCAAGTTTTAAGCCAAGAGTACCTGCATGTTCATAAAGGGAATATGCTGTGGAGTCCAAGCTTTTGTTAATTAATTTACTTTTTTTTTTTTTTTTTTTTTTTTGCCTTTTTGTCTTTTTAGGGCCGCACCCACAGCATATGGAGGTTCCCAGGCTAGGGGTCGAATCAGAGCTGTAGCTGCCAGCCTATACCAGAGCCACAGCAAGTCGGGAACCAGTCCGCATCTGTGACCTACACCACAGCTCACAGCAACACCAGATCCTTAACCACTGAGTGAGACCAGGGTTCATTAACCGCTGAGCCATGATGGGAACTCCAGGCTTTTGTTAATTTAAATCTCAAGGGTCAGGGAAGGTCGTTATCATCATCCTTTAGGTTCCAGTCAGTCTATCTGGTGGTTGAGCACTTAATTTTTAGCACTGAAACAAAAATAGGAGTCTTTACTTTTTCTATTGTTACTTTTCTTGCCTGTGACAGTCAGTGTTTCTGAGTTCTTTTTTTTACCTTAAGACATTAATTACTGAGACCTGTTCAAGGACAAACATTGTGCCCAGGCTTATATCACAAAATGGCTTAGGCCTGAACTGGCTTCTCTTAATGTCAAGAAAACCATCTCTTTCTCCAGGGACCCCCCCCCCCACTCTTATCTGCTTATAATTTAGCTTAAAATATGTATGAAATACTTACTGCATGCGAAGCTTAAAGTGCAAGCAAGGAGTTCAGTATAACTGGGATAGAGGCTAGAAAGAAAAGTTTTGCTGCTATGAAAAGAATACTGGGAACCTGACCACATCTCTAGAGTAGGATCAGAAAAGCCACCTTGCGATACAGCCTTCTGGGCTGCACTCTGAAGGTGAGTAGACCTCAACCCGCTGAAGAGGCGCTGGGCAAGTGTGGAGGCAGAAGGTAGCACCTGGGTACAAGTCCTGCCATGAAAAGAGGTGAACCTAAGAGACTAAGAGAAGACTGTGGTGGCCAGAGTAGAGAAGCCGGCAGAGGAGGGTCGGATCAGATTCTCCTCCCCCTGTCGGCGACAGCAAGGACTTCCAGTTTTTGTCCTAAAAACAGAGGGAAGCCAGTGAAGTGCTCGTTGTAAGCAGGTGTGTGACACAGCCAAGTGTGCATTAGGCGCTTCACTCTGCCAGAGATGGGGCAGGAGACTACATGGGAGCCCAAAAGAGAGGTGATATTGGCTTGCCTGTGTTGGAGAGGAATGAATAGATTGAAGAGTGATTTAGGGGGAAAGCAATTAGTTACAAAAAAAAAAAAAAAAAATGAGAAGCTCCAAGAGCTCCACTTGTGGATGCTGAGGGAGGGGGTTTCTGAGAAGAGGCCAATTCAGCAGCTAGATTGTTGTGTAGAAGAGTGAGATTGGGGCCAGACTGCAAGGGAGGGTGTGTTTAGAGAGGAAAGTAGGGCATGAAGAGTAGCCTTCACTTAAGAAAAATGGTGCTGGAAAGGAGACAACATGAATGATGCCAAAGAGAAAAGTTTTTGTTGTTGTTTGGCATGTTGATGGGGCTGTGAGCCACAGATTCATCTTTTTTTTTTTCTGTTTTCTTTCTTCTTGGCAAAACTATGTGTATCCACCTAAGATTTGACACAGTTGCACTACCGGAGTATCAATTGTAAGAAAGGAATGTGAAACTATACTTGTAACTTTATGTATCATTGAATTAAGTGCTAACCTTAGAAATGTCAAACACATTTTCCACATGCCTGTCCTCAAGTCACTGGAGGGGCAGATGAGAAGCCTTGAGGGTAGCCTAGGTGTTTTGTTTCATATCCATAGTAGCACCATACACAGGTGAGCTCACAGGGTTAACTGGAGATTTCAAAACCACACCCAGGGGCTGCCACACTGCTGTGCAAGAAGTAGAGGTTGGGGTGATTTAATGAGGGGATTGCTCTGCTGACTGGATCCAGATTCATCTTTAAGGACCCTAGTGGAAAGATCAGCCTCTGAGAGGGATAATAGGGGCTATGGCATCTGTTGTGGTGGTGTAGTGTGTACTTGGGAGCATGGGCAGACACCTTGGATTCTAGAACTGGCTCCTTTACAGATCAGTTCTGTGACCTCTGGCAAGTACCTAAAACTCTCTGTGCCTTGGTTTTCTCATATGTGAAATCACAATAATAATGACCTAATTAATGGAACAGTCATGAGGATTAAGTGAATAATAGTATAATGCAGCCCTCAGCACAAAGTAAATATTTATAAATACTACATCAGCT
The DNA here is from genome assembly GCF_054392235.1 of Sus scrofa. Taxonomy (NCBI): domain Eukaryota; kingdom Metazoa; phylum Chordata; class Mammalia; order Artiodactyla; family Suidae; genus Sus; species Sus scrofa. Next base: position 110,176,311 of record NC_139396.1, on the reverse strand, counting down.
AAATTCCACAAATCCCCTGAAATAAAACAGGAGCAGTATGAGACACTTGAAAGAATTTTGGTTTTGACTGCTATTCCCCAAAAGATTGCTTTTCCATGTCACCTTATGTTAAATGAGCTCTGGGTGTTGTCTCCTTTTTAAGCAAGGCATTGGATTAAATAGTACAAAGCAGTAGGCAGTACATTGTTATTCATAGCTCATTCCCAAAGGTGACTGCAAAAGAAAGTTTTGTGAGGCACTGCCAGCTAAACCTTGGCCTAAACACTGGTAAAAGACGCTTAATAGGAGATTCAAAATCAGGGCCTAGGGTAAGGAGTCACAGTTTTTGTACTTGTTTTCAGAGAAGTAAACGAGTGAACCTGAACACGCAGCTCCTTTTGTCCAGCCTCGCCCGGGAGTGTGGGCGCTGGAGAGCGTGTTCTCTGCCCACCAGGGCTTCCAGGACACTTGGGTATGCTGGGCAGCCCACAGCCAGCCGGCACCATGCCTGACCTCAGACAGGATTGCTGGATTGCTGTCAGCTGCACTCATTGCATTTTCTCTGTTCAGAAGCATTTGGCACTAGGTTTACAATTCTGTATTCATAAGTGTTAACTATTCATGAAGAGAAACTGTGGGAAAACTACAAATGCCATAAATCACTTTACTAGGCTTTTTTTTTTTTTTTTTTTTTTTTTTTTGGGTAATTATACAACTAATTCTAAGTTCTCTCATAAAAATATTTAAACAGTCCCTTTTTAACTTACCCAGCTAGAATATACATTGTGGGATAGAGGGTATGGTATGAAGTAAGGCAGTTTATCTTGTGGGTTTGTTTTGTTTTGTTTTTTGGTCTTCTTGTCTTTTTAGGGCCACATATGGAGTTTCCCAAGCTAGGGGTCGAATCTGAGCTGTAGCCACTGGCCTACACCACAACCACAGCAACACCAGATCCGAGCCACGTCTGTGACCTACACCACAGTTCATGGCAACACCAGATCCTTAACCCACTGAGTGAGGCCAGGGATCGAACCTGCAACCTCATGATTCCTAGTTGAATTCTTTTCTGCTGCGCCACGTTGTTTTTGTTTGTTTGTTTGTTTTGTTTTGTTTTACTTTATCTTGTTTTACATGGGTAGCAAATTGCTTTAACAAATTTATTAAGTAGTCCATGCTTTAGCCACTGATTTAAAATGCTTCTTTCATTTTATATTGATTTCCTATGCATAGTAAGACTGTCTCTAGGTTCTCCTCTCCCACCAATCAATGGGTCTATTCTGTTCACTATTCTGGTTGCTACAGTTTATAGTTTATTTGATGACTTGGAAGGGAAACCCCTCCCAAGCCCCTTTCTTTCTAATTATGCTTGTTTCTGAGCCAGAATATGTGTCAATTCAAAGAGTACAGAAAAGTGTAGAGTGTTACTCTGGAGCTCAGCTTCTTAGAACTGTTCATTGCTGCAGAAGGTACTCTGCTGACACCTGGGCATGGGCCTCTGTGTCTCACCCTCATGGACCCTTTTAATTTTTAACCTCAGGTGATACCATACTATACTTACAAAAACTATATATGTAGTATGGAATATGCTATATATACAAAAACTGTATATAGATAGAATTTCTGGGTTAATGGATATTTTTTATTTTGATAAATATACCAAATTGCCTTGCAAACCTTAGTTATTTTGTCTTTTTTTTTTTTTTTAACTTAATGAATATTTTTGTTAATCCACTCTTAGGTGAATTTTTAGGGTTCCTGTTTTAAAAAATGGCATTTTGGAGTTCCCACTGTGGCACAACAGGATCAGCAGTTTCTTGGGAGGGCTGGGTCATAGGTTCGATTCCCAGCCCAGCATAGTGGGTTAGGGGTCCAGCATTGCCACAGCTTAAGCTTAGGTCAAGACTCGGACCTAATCCTCTAATGGAGCTGGCTGCCCGGGAACTGCATACACCGCAGGGCAGCCAAAAATTGGGGAAAAGAGAGAGGGAGGGAGGAAGGAAAATTCTTTAAAAGTGGTGTTTTATTGAATTTCCAGATTAGTTTGACAGAAAAGTGTTTTTACAGTGTTGAGTCCCATTTAAGAACACCATAATTCCTCTTCCTATTAGATTCTGTTTTGGGGGCATACGTGCTCAAGTCTTCTGGTAAATTTTAAGCCACTTATAGGTGACCCTGACTTAGTTGAACTTAAACATTTTTTGAAGAAATAATAAATAGTTTTAAGCTGAACTATTTCTACTTTTGTGATATTGCTCTTTGTACTAACTTGAGTTAAATTCCTGAAAATTCCTGTGTTTCTCACATCAGAAAATACAATCTGCTTTAGATTTTCTAGGAACAGAAATTTGAAAAAGGGAGGCTTATCCCTGTTGATAAAAGTATACCTTCAATATACGCACTTCTATTATGCATATTAGTCAAATAAGAATGTGTTTTGATTTTAACCCTTCTTTATTGCAGTTTATCATAGAAATTAACCTGACATTTCACCTTTTTCTTGCAGGATATTAATGCCCATGCCTGTGTTACTGGTAAGCCCATCAGTCAGGGTGGAATCCATGGACGCATCTCTGCTACTGGTCGTGGAGTTTTCCATGGGATTGAAAACTTCATCAATGAAGCTTCTTACATGAGTATTTTAGGGATGACACCAGGGTTTGGAGATAAAACATTTGTTGTTCAGGTAAAATGTTTGCTTTCTTAAAGAATAACTTTCTTAAAGAAACACGTATAGCATGTTTTTCAGTGTTTTTAGATTTGCAATTTTTAAAACTTATTCTTTAGATCTCAAGTTTGGGGATGGATGCTTATAGAGTAGTACATCCTTTATGAACCTTGGTATGATTCATGTGACTAAACCAAGTAAATTATCTCTCAGACATATATGAAATTATCACCAATTTCTTTTGTTTAGTATTTAAAATGAAATTATATAGAGAAAGGGACATCTCTTATACTATTAAGTGTATCCATAAGGGTTTGCAGGAAGAATTTGCTTGAGGTTTGATTAAGTTACTTAGAGGGAGCTAGATTAAGTTGAATACTACTTTAAAATAAAACTCATATTCCTTCTAGGTTAGTGATTTTTCATGACCATAGAACATTTGGTCATCAGGGTCTGAGGTTCTAGGTAGCGTGGTTGACCACTGCCATTTCTTTATGAGCCAGCAAGGCTGCATCTAACCACTTTAGAATGTATTATCAAAGATGACAAAGAGTTGAATTCCACATTCTTACACATAAAAATGTATTGTTAGAGAGAGATCATCTAGTACATTTTTTCTTTGTCAGGGATTTTGAGAATCCTTTTCAAAGCTAACAAAATGTGTATTTTGTACCATCTGTGCTAGGACTTCAATTTCTGTTTCATTCATAATTGTTCTTCATAGGGATTTGGTAATGTGGGACTGCACTCAATGAGGTATTTACATCGTTTTGGTGCTAAATGTGTTGGTGTTGGTGAATCTGATGGAAGCATATGGAATCCAGATGGTATTGATCCAAAGGAACTGGAAGACTTCAAATTGGTATGTTAATATAATATCTAATAATCTGATATTTGACCATCCGAATATTGTAAAGTTGAAATAAGTCTTAGTGAAAGCTATTTCTACTGCCTTTTTTTAAGTGTTAACTCAAAAAGCTCTTAATAAATGAGTCTTTATATCATAGGCACTAAACAAACATTTAAACTGTGATACAGCCATTAATTCTGGTTCTCCATCAATTATAGCAACATGGAACAATCCTGGGCTTCCCTAAAGCAAAGATCTATGAAGGGAGCATCTTGGAGGCTGACTGTGACATACTGATTCCTGCTGCCAGTGAGAAGCAGCTGACCAAGTCCAATGCACCTAGAGTCAAAGCCAAGGTGACAGCATGATGGGTTCAGTCTTACCAATGTGGAATGATGTGGAGTGTCATAAAAAATATCTATGGGTTTCCTCCTTTTTAAAAAAAATAGCTTTATTGGGATTAATTTACATAGCATACAATTCCCCAAGGGTACAGTTTAAAGTGGAATTACACTTCTCTCCAACAGCCCCTTCCCTATATACACATATCTCTTGAGCTCAGTTAGAGGGGACTTGACCGTGTTACTGACATTTCTGTATGTTCCTAACTTTCTTGCAGATCATTGCTGAAGGTGCCAATGGACCAACAACTCCAGAAGCTGATAAGATTTTCCTGGAAAGGAACATTATGGTTATTCCAGTAAGTCATCTGTATTTGCCAAGTTTTATATGTACTTGGAAACATAACTGTCTTTTGCAAGAAACTGGAGGGGAAGGAGGATTGCTGGTTTCCCAAGCCTTAGTGAATTCATCTTTATTTTGCTTTTGAGAAAATAAAGTAGAGGAGTTCCCACTGTGGCTCATCAGTAAGGAACCCAACTAGTATCCATGAGTATGTGAGTTTGATCCCTGGCCTCGCTCAGTGGGTTAAGGATCCAGCGTTGCCATGAGCTGTGGTGTAAGTCATAGTCATGGCTTGGTCCTACATTGCTGTGGCTGTGGTGTCAGTTGGCAGCTGCAGCTCCAATTGGACCCCTAGCCTGGGAACTTCCATATTGCGAGGGTACGGCCCTTAAAAAAAAAAAGAGAGAGAGAGAAAGAAGGTATAAGTGTGGTTAATATAATAAGCCTGTCTGTCAGTACACTTGGACTTGAACATTTTCTTCCAATTTCAGGCTTTTTCTTGCCTAAGTATTTAGCCCTCTTTAAAATCCGGTTATGTAAATGTATAATGTGTTAGAAATACTATTAAATTCTTATGATTTTTGTGATTACTAACCTTATACATTTCAAATGTCTCTTGCTGCTTTACTCAGAAAGCTAATATGAGTAACATGTGCCTAGGATCTATACCAAAAGGTGATTGGAAATCAGAAGTTAGTGTAGACTCATGAGGCATTTTGAAGAACCCTTTTCTTTTTTTTTTTTTTTTTTTTTTTTTTTGGTCTTTTTGTCTTTTTGCCTTTTCTAGGGCCCCTTCCTGTGACATATGGAGATTCCCAGGCTAGGGGTCGAATCAGAGCTGTAGCTGCCAGCCTACGCCACAGCAACATGGGATCAGAGCCACGTCTGCAACCTACACACAGTTCACAGCAACACCAGATCCTTAACCCACTGAGCACGGCCAGGGATCGAACCCGCAACCTCATGGTTCCTAGTTGGATTCGTTAACCACTGAGCCACGACAGCAACTCTATGAAGAACCCTTTTCGATGAAAGCACTTAAATTCAATTTAACTGAAATAAACTGCCCTTTCATAGTGAGAGAGGAAATACTAATCTCCTTGTGAAACACCCTTACACAATCCAATCTAGTGGTTAGTGGGCAGCAGTTTTGTCTCAGAACTTTTGTTGGAGAAGAGGATCTAACAATCAATGTTGATTTTTTTAAAAAAATGGTTTTCTTCCAAATGGAGAAAACCTCAGATGGATTGCGAAGGGGTGTTGTCAAATTTAAGCGTAAAGTTTCTGATAAACTAAGATATACTTGTGAAATGTGAAGCTTAATCTGCTTTAATATTAAATTTGAGCTCTTGTGTTCATTGTAAGCTTTTTGTTTGTTGTTTTTTGTTTTTAGGGCCACACCCGTGGCATATGGAGGTTCCCAGGCTAGAGGTCTAATTGGAGCTGTAGCCACTGGCCTACACCACAGCCACAGCAACACAGGATCTGAGCCAAGTCTGCCACCTACACCATAGCTAGCCAAGTCTGCCACCTACACCATAGCTCACAGCAATGATGGATCCTTAACCCACTGAGCAAGACCAGGGATCAAACCTTCATCCTCATGGATGCTATTCAGATTTGTTTCCCCTGAGCCATGGCAGGAACTCCTCTCATTGCAAGGTTTTATTAAAATCATTGTCTCATTTCTTTGGTGTTTTCCTGTCACTTCGTGTATAGGATCTCTACTTGAATGCTGGAGGAGTGACAGTATCTTACTTTGAGTGGCTGAAGAATCTAAATCATGTCAGCTACGGCCGTTTGACCTTCAAATATGAAAGGGATTCCAACTACCACTTGCTCAGTAAGTTCTGATTATCTTGTTCTCCAAAGATAATCTTTTGGGCCATCTAAAAAGTTGGGGAAAATCTGAATATAATAAAAGGACTAATTAAACTCACAGAGAATTTAATCTTAGAACAGAAAACTATTTTTTGGTCTTGGGAGTCTTAGACCAAAAATATACAGTTTCTTAATACGTATTCAAATATTCATCCTCTTGAATATATTTATATTAAAATGTTTATGTTCTAGGGGCATTACCTTATAAAGCAGCTGTAAATTAGTAGTATAAAGAGTATCATTTTAAACCAGGAACTCCCATTGATACTTATCCATTTCTATCTTACGTTGCTCTTAGTAAAGGCCTGTCAAGAATTTTTTGAGTCTTTTGATGAGAATACTGCTTGTCTTTGGCTAGAGTAGGCTCCAGAGTTAACACTAGAATGATCCTCAAGCTGAAATAAGACCAAGACCTCCAGCTGAGCTTTACTGAGCCCACTCTGAGAATCTGGGTGAAGTGTTCCCATCGATTTCCGTTCCTTTTTCCCTGAGCATTTTCTTTTTTAAAGAGCCAAGGAAAAGCCCTGGTAATGGGTGTTATGGAAACAGAGCAGTGACCTAAATTCACATTTATATAGGAATTTGGCAACGTGCTTTATTCCTTTTTAGCTTGAGTTTTAAATGATTAACCCGCTTATGACATTAATGTTAAAGGTTTCTAAAACTACTTGTTTTGGGGTTGTGGATATAGTTTGGGACCACTTTTGGTGTTATGTCATTTTTGGCTTTTTATAGTGTCTGTTCAGGAGAGTTTGGAAAGAAAATTTGGAAAGCACGGTGGAACCATTCCCATTGTACCCACAGCAGAGTTCCAAGACAGGATATCGGTGAGTGTGCTTGTGACAGAGTCACATTTTACACACCCAGCCTGCTCTCTCTTCTTTAGATCAGGCCGGGTAGATTAATTGGAATTGAGGAGTGGTAGTCAACATGACAGTAATTGTATGACTTGTGTGCTTGTGTGTGCTTTTGACCTTCCTCTTTCACTCTGTTCTAAAAATGGGCTAAGAATCTTAGTTTGAAGTAAATGATTAACAGTTCTCCTTTTGATACTTTTGCAATGCAGATGACTCAACAAGTTATTCTAACATAATTGTGGAGAATTACTGTAGATTGTAACTCTTAAGAGGCTTTAGAGAAGTAAAATTGGACAGTGAACTCTAGATTGAACTATCTAAAAAAATGAAATTGCTGTATTTACATGAAGAGTTAAAGAAAACAGATTAGACAGACAATAAAATCCTACTGTTTAACCTTGCCATTAAAGAAATACAAATTAAAATAAGATTTCTGTAATGTATTAAGCTAGCAAAGACAGTGGATCTTATACTCACCACATCTGTGGTGAAACAGTTGTAGCTTTATCCTGATGACAGTGCAGAAGTGTGTTCCTGCCCTTTGACACTGTAATAACATCCTCTCTGGTAATGTATCCTAAGAAAACAATTCAACATGGGAAAAAGTTTTAAGAGTTTTGTTTGGAAGGAGAAAAGATTCTTTCTCTGCTCTCGGTATTCACTGCTCCCTCAAAGAACCTTCCGCTTACCCAGTATGAGGTGTCTCTTGGTTCTGGTCCCTCTGGCCCACTCCCTGCTTAAGTATCTGCATCTCTGTGGCTTTCCTCAAAGGGCCTCACTGTGTGTTAGCATTTCATTCATCTTCCCATCATGTAACTTATAGGACCTGCTACTGTTCTGTGTTCTAGATGGGCTTCTTGCTCCTCCCTGTGGTCACCCAGTGTCCCAGCAAGTGCCTGCCGCATAGCAGTGAAATTCCTGGGTTGGGAATTAAGAGGACAGCAATGATAGCTTTCATTTTTATCCTTTTTTAAAATAATCTTCACCTAATGTATTAGTATCCTGATTTTCAAATGCTTTCAGTACTTAAATTTTAGGCTTTAATGTTATTTCTTTTATTGATAATAAGTAAGAGTCTTATATAATAATTGTCAGTTGAAAAACAAGTTTTTTCTTTCAGCTCCTTTACTTTAGTTTCCCCCTCCCCAGCCATGCTCTGGCCCTGCCGGGATCTACATCATTGACCTGATCACCTTTCACTGTCCCTCATCACCTCTGTCTTCACGTAAACTTGATTCGCCATCACTGTCACTTCCTGGACTTGTTTTGCTTCATCACACCCCCTTGTTAACACCTGAGCCCTGGTGGAATCCAGCTCTCTTTCCCTTCTGTGCCTGTTCACCTGTAGCAAGAGGCCTGCTGATTCTTTCACCTCTGACCATTAACTTCAAGTAGGCTCTCAGCTCCCAACAATTTAACTGCTTTTCCCTGTTCGCTTCATTTTCTCATTCTCCTGGTTATATCGTATTTTCTCCTTTTCTCTCACCCCTGCACCCAAGTTGATGACCTGCTTTCAGTTCACAGAGAAAAGTGAAAGTTCCCTGCCTGCTCCACATCTACCCAGCTCCTGCTATCTGTACCCTGTCTTGTGTCTTCTCTCTTGTTATAGAGCAGCTCTGTGCTTCCATCTAAACCTCAGTCTTATTCTAGGCATTGAATGGCCTGTTTTCAGAGGTTCCCTCATGGTGGCGAGGGTTAAGGATCCGGTATTACTGCAGCTATGGTGCAGATTGGATCCTCGGCCTGGGAATTTCCACATGCCGCAGGTGTAACCTAAATAAGTAAATGGCCTGTTTTCAGTTTCTCAAATGCACTGCTCCAGCAGATCTCTTGCATCACCAGTTTTCTGTCTATTCAGTCGTTTCTATCAATAGAACAAATGCTGTCTTTAAAAAAAAAATGTAAATCTTAATCCCACTCCCTCTTCCAAGTCTTGCCATTTTTATTTCTGAATAGAAAACCTCAAGAGTTGTATGTATTCTTGTCTTCAGTTCTTCCATATACTCAAACCTCTTATTCTGCCCACCACTGCACCAAAACTGTTCTTGTCAGAGTAACCCGTGATGTCAGCACCAGACCCAGTGGTCACTTACCAGTGCTCATCTTTATTGGTCAGCAGCTGTTGTCACAAGTGGTTACTCCCCTGAAATTATTTCTTCCCTTAGCTTCCAGGACACCACATCCTGATTTTCTTCACTCTCGAGTCCTTCTCATTGCTTTTCACTGATCTTCATCATCTCTATACCCTCTTCACAGTGACAGGCCTCAGTAACGTGATCTGCGTCTCAGATGGATGACCAGTGCTGAGCCCACTACTTGCCTTCATGTTTGTTGTTCCATACTTTGTCGTTTTGCCATGATCTTAATTTCATAAATGTTTGCCGTCAAATAGAGTGAAAACTAAATTGTGGTTAAAACATGACTATTTAAATGGTATCAAGATACTATACAGAAATCAAGTATATCTTTACTGAAAGACAAAGCAATTCTGTCTGGCTGTATAGTGACTTAAGAATCAATTGTGCTTTTATAGGTGAAGCATGTCTTTATATGGTTTTGTTAAACTTATATTTCCTAACAGGGTGCCTCTGAAAAAGACATCGTGCACTCTGGTTTAGCTTACACTATGGAACGTTCTGCCAGGGTACGTATACAGATGCTATTGATGTTTTTTGCTAGCTACATGAAGTATAGGTCAATTGTGTGCTATTTTCTATTACAGCACACATAATCTGTTTACTTGTTTGTCCCAAAACATGTTTTCAGTCTTAAATTATGAGGTCTTGTTTTGTTTTTTTAAGGATCTTCAATATATTTTCCAGACTTGGGGAATAAATAATAATGCCAAGTTAAGAGGAATGATGTTTGACAGTTAGCCAAATTGGATTGCAGCTCAGTGCTCCACTCTCTTAGAGCTATAGGAAGCTACCTTACTGTAGAGTTTGGGATATGCGAAAAGTTCTTTGACCACTTAATCCTTATTTTAATGCCTTAAACACAGTTTGAGTCCAGATTTAATTTCTTTTTGAGTTCAGATTATATTCACTTGGCCTTAAATTAAAATATCAGGAGCAGATAAAATACACAGTTTCGCAGCCTGGAAGTATGTTCATAAGGATGTATAGCTATCACCACTAACTCCAGAACATTTTCATCACCCCATCCTTAGTTCTTTTAAATTATCCCAATGTATATCAAATACACTTGGTCCGGGAAGTTCCTGTTGTGGTGCAGCGGAAACAAATCCAACTAGTATCCATGAGGATGCAGGTTCAATCCCTGGCCTCCCTCAGTGGGTCAGGGATCCAGCGTTGCCATGAGCTGTGGTATAGGTCACAAACTCACATCCCACGCGCATGCTGTGGCTGTGGTGTAGGAGGGCAGCTTCTAGCTTGGGAACTTCCACATGCCAAGGGTGTGGCCCTAAAAAGGGGGGGAGCAAAAAAAAATAAAATAAACTTGGTCCAGATGTCAAGATGTCTACAAGGGCATAGAGTCAGCTCACATCTTAAATTCTAAAGAACAACTTCTATCAATGAAATAATAGTGATTATTCCAGAGAATAGTCCTTCCTGACTAGAGGTTCTACTGCCTGAGTAGGTTCTCTTTGGCTACCCAAGTCCAGCCCTAAAATGGTGCCAGGGTAACTGTACCAGGCCCATACCTGCCTTGTATGCTGATGGCCTGGCTGCTTGAGTTAGTGATCTTCATTGCGTTTTCATTTCAGCAAATCATGCGCACAGCCATGAAGTATAACCTGGGACTGGACCTGAGAACAGCTGCCTACGTTAATGCCATCGAGAAAGTCTTCAAGGTGTACAATGAAGCTGGTGTGACCTTCACATAAATGTGCCGAGGCTGACTTCTTCACTACCCTCTTCACCTCTTCATCTGCAGACCTATCACAAGTTTACACGTAACCACAGAAATCTCTTTCTCTCTCATGACTTACTAGATAATGGATACCATTCTCAACAAGTCAATCCAAATCAGCCCCTTAAGAAGAAAAAAAATTAAGGTTAGGGGATCATTTATAAGCTAATAAATGTGATAGTAGAAATAAGCCATGTCAGAGAGCCATTTGGGCACTTTGCCTTTAATAAAAGTCTCTTCCATCTGGCTTCGCTGCCTTGCTCCATAGCTGCTTCCCAGCACAGTCAGCTGGGGCCCCAAGAGAGCACCTGTTGTCCGATTGCTTGCCCCTTCAGCTCTGGACACGTCTCTAAAGTGCTTTGACACACTGGTATATATATGGCATTTTCAGAAGGTGACATGGTCCTCGAGTTATCGGTATTTTACATCAGCAAAATAACTCAGTTTTACAGGTTGCAAACAAAAATAAAAGCTGTCTTTCTGCATTTTATTCTTTTAGAATAAAATAAGTACATGCTGCTGTAATAAAATTGCCTTTAATCACTTAACAAGCCTAACCTTGATTCAAGCAGTGAATGCCTGTAAACATGAAAAAAGCTAGTATTTTTATAACATAAAAACGGTATCATTTATAGCATATTGTCATCCAGCAAAAATAAAAAGCCCAGTGGAGAATTAAGTTATCTTCATACCTGCAAATGATCGAGGCTATTTTTATTAAGACTGTCTTGGAATTTACTAACTACAATTATGACATATAGTCCAAAGAATGCAGTAACCTCCTTATCATGTTAATTAATTGTTCTTCTCTTCAAAGATCTATTATGTTGACTAATTGAAGAGTAATTCAAGTAGAGTGTCCCAGATAAAAAACATTGGGCTCCCTCTTTGGAGTCTGGCTGGCGGCTCTGAGCATTGCCAATGGCCCCAACTTGCCCCGACTTTGTGTCCTCTTTAGAGGCCTCAAATTCGGCACACAGCTTCATTCCCAGTGGGCTGGAAATAACGTGGGCTTGCGTTTTGTTTGGGAGTTATTTGGCCAGGGCCTTTGAACGGTAGTATCCCAATAAAGTACTAGATATTATTTATGTAAGAATGAGCTTTTTTTTTTTTTTTTAACAATAAAATCCTTTCAGAAATTTCTAACTACTTTGTAACTGCATGACTTAACCTGGTGATAAAAAGCAGTTATTAAAAGTCTACCTTTTCCAAAGTTTGTGTTTCCAGTGTTTTTATGTTTGATAGTGTCTGTTTTGGTAGATGATAAAAACTATAGTTGGGTTTCTGAAATCTTTGAAACAACTACCTGCATAACATTTCTTTCCACTATGTGGTGAGCTGCCCAAAATTTGTTCTTGATTTCTTCTGTGTTCAAAGAGTATCGGTGGCTATTCTTAGGGAAGAAGTTATAGTGCTTAAAGCTGATAGACTGACATAATTTATGTACCTTTATTTATATATGCCTCTGTTTTAATGAAGGAAAATTTCATTGATTGCAGTTTCAGTTTTTAATCATTTTAGTCACAGAAAGTAAGACAGAAAACCATAATCAACAGAAGTAGATTCTAGACCTGATCCCACCAGCCTCCATAGCCGCTATATCTAGAGCATCACTTTTGGCTGCACTTTGTGTCTGTTTTGTCCTGATTCTTCCTCCGTGGTTTGGAGCATCAGGTCAAGGAGTAGATAAACAAACCCATGGCAACTGTGGCCATGGCAAGCTCTTCCCCAGCACAGTGGTGTCTACTTGCCTTTAAGAGGCAGCATTAAAATCCAAAGGGGAAGTAATGTGAAAACAAGTTTTAGAATATTTGGAACAATACAGGGTGGAGCAGTAGATTCAGGTCATGTGAAGTCAGTTACTTAGTTGTGACCTTTGGCTAACATAGCGGGAGTAGTTATAGTGGCGTTTGTAAGATACATGTTGATGGGCATCACAGTATTAATGTTAGAAAACTTGTACCGTTCACGATGCCTGTGTATAGGCAAATGGCACTAGTGTGTCAACTCTGGATCCTGGAGGTTTGAGTTAGAAAATTCTGGTCACTTATTCTTGGCTTCACTGAAATATTCTTATTTACTTATAATTCTTTTTAAAACTTACAAACTCTAAAGTTAATTGCTTTTGAAATAGCTGTAGATGACTCAAGTAGCACCTGAAGAATACCTAACTGTTGCCTCATAAGCCCCTTCACCAGAATGTTCTAATTACCCTAATAGATAAAGTTTAGGAAAGTAAAAGCTTGATTTTTTTTTTAAACTATATAAATGATAAACAGGCAACACCAACACATTTATTTATTCTTGGACATATCCATGGTGCAGACACAGCAGCCTGTGGAAAGCTGATTTTTTTTTTTTTAAACCCTGCATCTGGCAACTCATTTACTAGAATTGACGATTTAATTTTCTTTTGTTTTTAGAAATCCTGCATCTTAACACATGCTTTAAATAAATTACCTAAACATTCTTGGCAGGCTTTCTCAGCCCTGCTATGCATAAAGCAGTCAAGGCATGGCTCATGAAGAAAACGCCCATCTGTGAACCATGCACAGATACCTCTGCAAATGAATTTTTTTTCTTTGTAACATGGGTGTTAATGACTTTGAATTTTTTTCACAAATAACTTTCGGCTTTTTAATTTTTTTTTTTTTTAATCAAAGCTTAGACATGGTTTAGATGGGATTTCTCAGCCTCAAACTGTCAGTATTTTGGGACAGGTGGTCCTTTAGGGGACAGCCCTGTGCACTGTAGGATGTTTAGCTGCACTCCTGACCTCTAATCATAGATGTCAGTAGCATCCCTCAGTTGTGACATTGTATTCAGATTGTAAAATGTCCTATGAGAAATACAGTCACCCCCTTTTGAGAATTACTGGTGTAGGGATTTTATATAGGTTTATATAGCCTATGGCCCTTCAATTTGTACATATGCCCACCTCACCATTTTCTAACTCCCAAGAAGGAGTTTTAGATGTTTCATTTTTATTCTATTCAAATCGTTTATCTTTTTGTTGTTGAGTTTTATATGTTCTTGATACGTAACTTATCAAATAATGCGATTTGCAAGTATTCATTCTGTTGGTTTGTCTTTTCATTTTCTCAATGTTCTTTGACAAGTTTTTAACTTTGACAGAAAACCAAGAAAAAAATAAATTGGACTCTTAACACCTATGAGGCTAGCAAAGCCAGAAAAAAAATCACTAGAAAATTATACACCAAAATCCCTTATTAATGTATGTGTAATAAACTGCTACTGTATAGCACAGGGAGCTATATTCAATATCCTACAATAAACCATAATAGAAAATTATATGTATATTAAAACTGAAGTCATTTTGCTGTACACCCAGAAACAGCTTTGTAAGTCAACTATATTTCAAATAAAAAATGAAGAATATCCTTATTAACATAGGTACAAAAATGTTAAACCATATCCAACAGCTCCTAAGTATCATACATCATGACCATGGAGGATTTATCCCAAAAATGCAAGAGTGGTTCAACATAAGAAAATCTAATATATCCCATTAATTGCATAAAGAAGGAAGAAACACATAATTAACTCAATGGTTGTGGGGAAAACTGACAATTATAGACCATTTGTAAACAGAGGGCATTTATGAAAAACTCACAGCCAACATCATATTCACTGATGAGAAACTATTTGCAGGTGAAATGTTCTATGTATTAACATCTTCGTAGACTATACACACACTCTACTAGAACTAATTAACGAATTCCATTTGTTTGGGTTTTTTTGCCTTTCGTCTTTTTTTTTTTTTTTTTTTAGGACCCAACCCGTGGCATATGGAGGTTCCCAACTACAGTTGCCGGCCTACGCCAGAGCCACAGCAACACCAGATCCGAGCCATGTCTTCGACCTACACCACAGCTCACAGCAACACTGAATCCTTAACCTACTGAGTGAGGCCAGGGATTGAACCTGCAACCTCAGCGTTCCTAGTTGGATTCGTTTCTACTGCACCATGACGGGAACTCCATGAATTCCATTTACAATAGCATTCAGAAGAATAAAATAGGAATAAATTTAAGGAGGTGAAAGCTTTACAAAACTACAAAACAATGTTTAAAAAATTTCTCAAATGGAAAGGGCTTCCATGTTCATAGATGGGAACTTAAGATGACGTTATTTCTCAAAGCAATTTATAGTTTCAAAATTCTAATGGCCTAATTTGCAAAAATAGAAAATTTTATTCTAAAATTAATATGAAACTACAAGTGGCTCCAAATAAAACAATATTGAGATTAAGATGGAGTAGAGGAGTAGAAGGGCTGGAGCTCACCTTCTGTCATAAAAGCAACAAAATTACAACCAACTGCTGAACAACCTTCAACCAAATAGACTGCAAACTATGAAAAATACACCCTTCTGCAGAAGGCAAAGAAGAGGCCATATCAAAATGGTAGGAGGGGCGATTACATGATGTAAGCAACCCCATACCTGCTGGGTGGGCAGCCCACAGACTGGAGGGTAACTATCACAGAGACTCACCTACAGGAGTGAGAGTTCTGAGCCCCATGTGAGGTCCCCATGCCTGCAGATCTGGCATTGGGAGGAGTCCCTGGAGCACTGAAGGCCAGTGGGACTTGTGCACAGGAGCTCCATGAGACTGGGGGAAATGGAGACCCATTCTTGAAAGGTGCACACAGGCTTTCATGTGTGCTAGGTCCGAGGGCAAAGCAGAGACTCCATAGGTATCTGGGTCAGACCCGATTGCAGTTCTTGGAGAATCTCCTGGGAAAACAGGTGACTGGCTTGTGGGTGAAGGACATTGGAGGCAAAGGTCTTGGAAATAATCATCAGCATGTGCTCCTCTACAGGTGGCCATTTTGGAATAATCTGGCCCCACCCATCAGGACTAAGAAGTCCCAGGTCAAACAATAATCTGGGTGGGATCACAGCCCCACCCATCAGCAAACAAGCTGCCTAAAGTACTCCCAGGCACCCAGCCAGCCTCCAATCTCACCCAGAGACAAAACCCCAACCTACAGAGTGATAAGAATCAGTTCCACCTACCAGTGGGCAGGCACCAGTCCCATCAGGAAGCCTACAGCAAGCCCCCATACCAACTTCAGCCACAAGGGGTCGGGGGGCAGACATCAGAACCAAAAGGGGCTACAACCTTATTGTCTGCAAAAAGGAGATCACATCAAAAATCTATACAAAATGAAAAGGCAGAGAATTATGACTCAGTTAAGGAAGAAAAAGCCCCATAAAAACAGCTAAGTGATGTAGAGATTATCAACCTCCACAAAAAAGACTTTAGACTGATGATAGTGAAGATGATTCAAGATCAGGGAAATAAACTGGAGGCAAAGATTGATAAGTTACAAGAAACACTGAGCAAAGAAATACAAGATTTAGGAGATCCACTACTTAAAAAAATCTTCCGTGTGTGTGTGTGTGTGTGTGTACATCAAAACTTCAGGGTAACTACAACCCAAAAATCTACAATAGATACACACAGAAATAAGAAAAAGCAATCCAAATACAACACTAAAGGTAGGCATCAAGCCACAAGAGAAGAAGGGAAGAAAAAAGACCAACAAAAATAAATTCCAAAACAGTTAATAACATGGCAATAAGAACATACATATCAATAATTACCTTAAATGTAAAACGGAATAAATGCCCCAACCAAAAGACACTGACTGGCTGATTGGATACAAAAACAAGACCCATATATATGCTATCTTCAAGGGATCCGCTTCAGTTCTAGAAAGACATACAAATTGAAAGTGAGAGGATGGAAGAAAATATGCCATGCAAACAGAATTCAAAAGAAAGCTGGAGTAGCAATATTCATATCAGATCAAATAGACCTTAGTATAAAGAATATTATAAGAGACAAGAATATTACATAATGACCAAAGGATCAATCCAAGAAGAAGATATAACATTGTAAATATATATTCACCTAACATAGGATCACCTCAATATATAAGGCAACTGCTAACAACCTTAAAAGGAGAAAATGACAATAACACAATAATAGCAAGGGACTTTAACACCCCACTTACAGCAATGGACAGATCATCCAGACAGAAAATCAATAAGGAAACACAGGCCTTAAATGACTCATTAGACCAGATGGAATTAATAGATATTTATAAAACATTCCATCCAAAAGCAGCAGAATACACACTCGTCTCACGTGCACATGGAACATTCTCTAGGATTGGTTACATTTTGGGCCACAAAATCAAGCCTCAGTAAGTTTAAGAAAATTGAAATCATATCAATCATCTTTTCCAACCACAATGCTATATGACCAGAACTCAACAAGAAAAAATTGCAAAAAAACACAAACACATGGAGATTAAACAACATGCTACTAAACAACCAATGGATGGATCACTGAAAATCAGAGGAAATTTTAAAAATACCTAGAAGCAAATGACAAAAAAGACACAACACTCCAAAACCTATGGGATGCAGCAAAAACCATTCTAACAGGAAAGTTTATAGCAATGCAAGTCTACCTCAGAAAACAAGAAAAAGCTCAAATAAACAACCTAACATTACATGTAAAGCAGCTATAGAGAGAAGAACAGATGAAATCTAAGTTAGCAGAAGGAAAGAAATCATAAAGAACAGAGCAGAAATAAATGAAGTAGAAATGAAGAAAACCATAGAAAAGATCAATGAAACTAAAAGCTGCTTCTTTGAAAAGATCCAAATTGATAAATCCTTAGCCAGACTCATCAAGAAAAAAAGACAGAGGACTCAAATCAATAAAATTAGAAATGAAAAAGAAGTTACAATGGACATCACAGAAGTAAAAGGATCATAAGAGACTACAAAAAACTGTATGCCAATAAAATGGACAACCTAGACGAAATGGACAAATTCTTAGAAAAGAACAATCTTCCAGGACTAAAGCAAGAATAAATAGAAAAGATGAACAGAGCAATCACAAGTACTGAAATTTAAACTGCGATTTAAAAACTTCCAACAAACAAAAGTCCAGGACCAGATGGCTTCATAGGTGAATTTTGTCAAACATTTAAAGAAGAGAAACACCTCTCCTTCTGCTATTCCAAATAATTGCAGAGGAAGGAATACTCCCAAACTCATTCTATGAGGTCACCATCACCATGATACCAAAACCAGAGAAAGATAATACAAAAAGAGAAAGTTACAGGCCAATATCACTGATGAACATAAATGCAAAAATCCTCAACAAAATACTAGCAAACCAAATCCAACAATACATTAAAAGGACTGTACATCATGATCAAGTGGGATTTATCCCAGGGATGCAAGGATTTTTCAGTATCTCCAAATCAGTCAGTGTGATTCACCACATTAACAAACTGAAAAATAAAAACCATATGATCCTCTCAATAGACGCAGAAAAAGCCTTTGACAAAATCCAACACCCATTTCTGATTTAAAAAAAAAATCCCTTCAGAAAGTGGGTAGAGAGGGAACCTACCTCAACATAATAAAGGTCATATATGACAAACCCACAGCAAACATCATTCTCAATGGTGAAAAACTGAAAGAATTCCGGCTCAGATCAGGAACAAGATAAGGATGTCCACTCTCAACACTATGATTCAACATAGTTTTGGAAGTCCTAGCCATGGCAATCAGAGAAGAAAAAGATATAAAAGTAATCTAAATTGGAAAGGAAGAAGTAAAACTATCACTGTTTGCAGATGACATATACTATACCTAAAAAATCCTAAAGATGCTACCAAGAAAATGTTAAAGCTCATCAATGAATTTGGTGAAGTTGCAGGATACAACATTAATACACAGAAATTGACTGCATATCTATCTGCTAATAACAAAAGATCAGAAAGAGAAATTAGGGAAACAATCCCATTTACCATCACATCCAAAAATAATAAAATACCTAGGAATAAACCTACCCAAAAGACGAAAGAACTGTACTCTGAAAACTCTAAGACCTTGATGAACGAAATCAAAGATGACACAAATAGATGGAAAGACATACCATGCTCTTGGATTGTGAGACTCAATATTGTCAAAATGACTATACTACCCAAGGCAATGTACAGATTCAATGTAATCCCTAACAAATTACCAAAGACATTTTTCACAGAACTTGAACAAAATATTTTAAAGTTTGTTTGGAGGCACAAAAGACTCAGAATAGCCAAAGCCATCTGGAGAAAGAAAATGGAGCAGGAGGAATCAGGCAGGCTCCCTGACTTCAGATTGTACTACAAAGCTACAGTCATCAAAACCATATGGTACTGGCACAAAGACAGAAATATAGATCAGTGGAACAGGATAGAAAGCCCAGAATTAAACCCATGCACCTACAGTCAACTAATCTATGGCAAAGGAGGCAAGAATATACACTGGAGGAAAGACAGCCCCTTCAATGAGTGGTGCTGGGAAAACTGGACAGCACTTGTAAAAGAATGAAATTAGAATACTTCCTAAAACCATACACAAAAATAAACTCAAAATGGAGTAAAGACCTAAATATAAAACCAGATACTATAAAACTCCTAGAGGAAAACAGGCCAAACATTCTCTGAC
Organism: Sus scrofa; assembly: GCF_054392235.1. NCBI lineage: Eukaryota > Metazoa > Chordata > Mammalia > Artiodactyla > Suidae > Sus > Sus scrofa. Next base: position 110,156,978 of record NC_139396.1, on the reverse strand, counting down.
ATAAACCACAGCAATGTCTTCTAGATTCACCTCCTAGAGTAATGACGTTAAAAACAAAAATAAACAAATGGGACTTAAACTTAAAAGATTCTGCACAGCAAAGGAAACCCTAAACAAAATGAAAAGACAACCCACAGACTAGGAGAAAATCTTTGCAAATGAATTGACTGACAAGGGATTAATCTCTGAAATTTATAAACACCTCCTACAGCTCAATGCCAAAAAAAAAAAAAAACAACACCACTGAAGATGGGAAGAAGATCTAAACAGACAATTCTCCAAAGACATACAGATGGCCAAAAAACACATAAAAATATGTTCAACATCACTAATATTAGAGAAATGCAAAACTACTATGAGGTACCACCTTATGCTGGCCAGAATGGCCATCATCAAAAAGGCTACAAACAGGAGTTCCCGTCATGGCGCAGTGGTTGACGAATCCAACTAGAAACCATGAGGTTGCGGGTTCGATCCCTGCCCTTGCTCAGTGGGTTAACGATCCGGCGTTGCCATGAGCTGTGGTGTAGATTGCAGACGCGGCTTGGATCCTGCGTTGCTGTGGCTCTGGCGTAGGCTGGTGGCCACAGCTCCGATTAGACCCCTAGCCTGGGAACCTCCATATGCCGCGGGAGCGGCCAAAGAAATAGCAAAAAGACAGAGAAAAAAAAAAAAGGCTACAAACAATAAATGCTGGAGATGGGTGTGGGGAAAAGAGAACCCTATTACACTGTTGGCGGGAATGTAAACTGGCTCAACCACTACAGAAAATAGTATGTATATTCATCAAAAAAATAAAAATAGAATTACCATTTGATCCAGCAATCCCACTCCTGGGCATCTATCCAGAGAAAACCATGACTCTAAAGTATACAAGTACTCCAAAGTTCACTCCAGCACTCTATATATTGCTAAGACATGGAAACAACCTAAATATCCATCAACAGAGGAGTGGATAAAGAAGAGGTGGTATATATACACAATGGAATATTACTAAGCCATAAAAAGGAATTAAATAATGGCATTTACAGCAACATGGATATACCTAGAAATTATCATGCTGGGAGTTCCCATCACGGTGTGGTGGAAGCAAATCCAACTAGGAACCATGGGGTTGTGGGTTCAATCCCTGGCCTTGCTCACTGGGTTGAGGATCCAGAATTGCTAAAGCTTGTAGTGTAGATTGCAGATGCAGCTTGGATCTGGAGTTGCTGTCACTCTGGCATAGGCCAGCAGCAACAGCTCTGATTGGACCTCTGGCCTGGGAACCTCCATATGCCACAAGTGTGGCCATAAAAAGGCAACAACAACAAAAAATTACCATGCTAAGTGAAGCTAGTCAGACAGTGAGATACCAACCTCATATGCTATCACTTATATGTGGAATCTAAATAGAGGATGCAATGAACTTTGCACAACAGATACTGACTCACATACTTTGAAAATTCTTCCAAAGGAAACCAGTTGGAGGGTGGGGGGTATGGGCTGGGTGTTTAAGATAGAAATGCTGTAAAATTGGGTTGTGACGATCATTGTACAACTATAAATGTAATAAAATCAACTGAGTTTAAAAAACAATATTTAAAAAAAGAGGATTCAATTTCCAAACAATACAAAGCCAGAGTAAACACTGTGGTGCTGACATACACATATTTGGACCAGTGGAATAGAGTTGAGTGTCCACAAATATCTCTGGTCAATTGATTTTTTTCTATTTAATTTAATTCTTATTTTCTATTAGAGTGTAGTTGACTTACAATGTTGTGTTAATTTCAGGTTTACAGCAAAGTAAATTAACTAAACATCTATGCATTCTTTTTCAGATTACTTTCCCATATTGGGAAATATGGGAAAATATTGAGTATAGTTCCATGTGCTATACAGTATGTGCTTGTTGATTATTTTATGCATAGTAGTGTGTATATTAATCCCGAACTTCTAATTTATCCCTCCGCACCTTTCTTGTTCATTATCCATAAGTTTGGTTTCTGAGTCTGTGAGTCTAAGTTCATTTGCATCATTTTTTTTTAGATTCCACATAAGTGGTATCACATGATGTTTGTCTTTCTCTGACTTACTTCACTTAGTATGATAATCTCTAACTCCATTCCTGTTGCTGCAAATGGCATTATTTCATTTTTTTATTGCCGAGTAATATTCCATTGTATATATGTACCACATCTTCTTTACCCATTGATCTGTTGATAAACATTTAGATTGTTTCCATGTCTTTGCTATTGTAAATAATGCTGCAATGAACATTAGGGTGCATGTATCTTTTTGAATCATAGTTTTCTCCGCATATATCCCCAGGAGTGAGATTGCTGGATGGTAAGGATGTTCTGTTTTTAGAATTTTAAGAAAACTCCATACTGTTCTCCACAGTGGTTGTACCAATTTACATTTCCACCAATAGTATAGGGTAATGTAAATTGGCTCAACCACTACAGAAAACAGTATGTATATTCCTCAAAAAAATAAAAATAGAATTTCACTACACCCTTTTCAGTATTTTATTTTTATTTATTACTCAATGAATTTACTACGTTTTTAGTTGTACAATGATCATCACAATCCAATTTTATAGGATTTCCATCCCACAACCCCAGCATACCCTCCCTCCCCCCAACAGTCTCCTTTGGAAAACATAAGTTTTTCAAAGTCTATGAGTCAGTATCTGTTCTGCAAAGAAGTTCATTGTGTCCTTTTTTCAGATTCCACATGTCAGTGAAAGCATTTGATGTTGGTGTCTCATTGTCTGACTGACTTCACTTAGCATAATAATTTCTAGGTCCATCCATGTTGCTAAAAATGCAGGTATTTTGATCCTTTTAGTGGCTGAGTAATATTCCATTGTGTATATGTACCACATCTTGATCCACTCCTCTGTCAATGGACATTTACTGTTTTTCTTTTTTTTTTCTGTGCCTGTGGCAATGTGGAAGTTCCCAGGCCAGGGATCAAACCTGCACCAGAGGAGCAACCTGAGCCACTGCAGTGACAACACTGGATCTTTAACCCCCTTTGCCACAAGGGAACTCTGTTTGTAGACTTTTTATGATGGGCATTCTCACCGGTATAGTGTGATACTTCACTGTAGTTTTGATTTGCATTTCTCTAACAATTAGCAGTGCTGAACATTTTTTATGCGCCTATTTGCCATCCATATGTCTTCTTTGGAGAAGTGTCTATTTAGGTCTTCTATCCATTACCCATTTTTTATTGGGTTTTTTGTTTGTTTGTTTTTGTTTTTTTAATACTGAGCTGCATGAACTATTTGTTTGTTTTGTTTTGTTTGTCTTTTTGCCTTTTCTTGAGCCACTCCTGTGGCATATGGAGGTTTCCAGGCTAGGGGTCTAAATGGAGCTGTAGCCACTGGCCTATGCCAGAGCCACAGCAACACAGGATCCGAGCCACAGCAACTCAGGATCCGAGGTGCATCTGCGACCCACACCACAGCTCACGGCGATGCCGGATCCTAACCCACTGAGCAAGGCCAGGGATCGAACCCACAACCTCATGATTCCTAGTCAGATTCATTAACCACTGCTCCATGACAGGAACTCCTGCATGAGCTATTTGTATATTTTGGAGGTTAATCCCTTGTAGGTCGCTTCACTTGCAAATATTTTCTCCCATTCTGTGGGTTTTCATTTTGCTGATGGTTTCCTTTGCTGTGCAAAAGCTTTAAAATTTAATGAGGTTCTATTTATTTCTTGTTTGGAGACAGATCCAAAAAGATATTGCTGTGATTTATGTCAAAGAGTATTTTATGTTTTCCTCTAAGAGTTTTATAGTATCCGGTCTTAAATTTAGGTCTTCAAGCCATTTTCAGTTTATTTTTGTGTATAGTGTTAGAGAATGTTCTAATTTAATTTTTTTACATGTAGCTGTCCAGTTTTCCCAGCGCCATTATTGAAGAGACTGTCTTTTCTCCATTATATATTCTTGCCTCTGTTTCTGTAGATTAATTGACCACACGTATGTGAGTTGATCAATTGATTTTTAACATTGGTACCAATACAATTTGTATTAGTGCCTTACAAGTACTAGGGCTGCCTTAAAGTGCCACAGTTGAATGGATTAAAACTACAGAACTTTATTGTCTTGCAGTTTGGGCAGCTATACATTGAGAGGTCAGCAGGGCCATGCTCCCTCTGAAGCCTGAAGGAGAGAACTTCTTGCCTTTTCCTAGCTTTTGGTGGTGGCCATTAATCCTTGGTATTCTTTGGCTTGCAGCTCTATCTCTCCAATTCTGCTTTTGTCATCACATGGCCATCATTCCTCAGTATGTCTTCTCTTTTTTTTTTTTTTTTTTTTTTTGGTCTTTTTGTCTTTTCTAGGGCCGCAGCCACGGCATATGGAGGTTCCCAGGCTAGGGGTCTAATTGGAGCTGTAGCTGCCGGCCTAAGCCAGAGCCACAGCAATGCAGGATCCAAGCAGCATCTGCAACCTACACCACAGCTCATGGCAACACTGGATCCTTTAACCCACTGAGCAAGGTCAGGAATTGAACCCACAACCTCATGGTGCTTAGTCGGATTCATTAACCACTGAGCCACAACGGGAATTCCCCTCCGTGTGTCTTCTTATAGGGACACTGTTTATACTAGATTAAGGGTCCACCTTACTTCAGTATGACCTCATCTTTAGTTACATCTGCAATGACCCTATTTCCAACAAGGTCATATTCTCAGGTACTGGGGGTACCACAACTTTAACATCTTTTTTAGGGCTTCATCTTCATCTTAGGGCTTGAACACCTTCTTGTGAGGAACACAATTTAATATATAACACACCCAGTGAGAAAACAGTCTCTTCAACAAAAGGCATTGGTACAACTGGATACCCATATACAAAGGAACAAAGTTTGACCTCTTCCTCCATACATAACAATTAACTCAAAATGGATCAAAGACATAAGAGATAAAACTATAAGAAAACATTGGTAAATCCTTATGGCCTTGGATTTGATAATGTTTATTTTTTTTAATTTCAGTTATATTTTGAACTCTACAATTTCTATTTCATTCCTTTTTATAATTTCTAACTCTGTATTCTCTATTTGCTATTGATCTTATCTTTCCTTTAATATTTTTAGATGTGGTATCCTTTAACTCTTTGAACAAGTTTAAAGTAGCTGATGTAAAGTCTTTGTCTAGTAAGTCCACTTTCTAGGCATCCTCAGGCACAGCTCCCATTTTTCCACCCCTGTAAGTGGGTCATAATTTCTTTCCTGGTGTATCTTTTTTGTTTTGTTTTTGCTGAAAAGTGGACATTTTAAATATAAAGTGGCAACTGTGGAAATCAGATTCCACACTCCTCCCCCAGATTTTTATTGTTGAGAATTTAGTGACCTTTCTAAACTAATTCTATAGTCTATTTCCTTTGTTGTTGTGTGGCCACTGAAGTTTCCCTTTAGCTTAGTGGTCACCTAAGGATTCAGGTAAAGATTTCTTCACGTACATAGAACCAGTAAGTCTCCCACCTTTGCCAAGGCTGTGTATTCATTCTGGGCTTCACTTTACTACTCAGCCAGGCAATTTACATCTTGGCCTTTGTGCAAGCAGGAAATGGGAACCAAGCCTCAGGGTTAGAGGTGAGAACTTCAGGCCTAAAATGAGCTTGCACACAACCCCACACATGTGCATGGCCTTTCTGCAGTATGTTGGAATTTTCAAAGCCCTTAAGGATATTTTATTCCCAGTTTTTCTTTTAAGCTTTTTGGTTAGCCTGTTGTTTGCTCCAACTGTTATTCACCACCTCATGTAGTCACCATCTTTAAAAATTGCCTCTAAACATTTTATAACAAACAGGAAGCCCTGGGGAGGCCACTTTGTACTGGGGAGCTCCTAGGCCAGACAAATAAAGACAGATTTGCAGTAGGGTCTTCTTAGGAACCACTGGTCAAGTCAAATAATGACAGTTCTCTGGGAGTAAGGCTTTGAAGAAACACCAGCTCTGCTCTACTCTTTCTAGTAGCTGCCAGACTATTGATTTTCACTGTGATTGTGGGCTGTTGATGTTACCGAATCCAAGCTCATACTGATAGGCCAATAAATTGAGAGGTGAGTTGTTGGGGCAAGGAAGATCAACTTTATTCAGGAAGCCAGGGGACCAAGAAGAGAAGATGGTGGATTCCTGTCCCTGAGAACCATCTTGCCTGAGTTAGAATTCAGGCTTTTTTTCCCCCTTCTTCTTCTTCTTTTTTTTTTTTTTTTTTTCCTGCCTCATGTAGTAGCTTTAAGTGAGATCTCAGTTCCTAGACCAGGAATTGAACCCAGGCCACAGTAGTGAAACCACTGACTCCTAACCATTAGACCATGGAACACCTTCAGGCTTCTTTTATACTAAAAGTGGAGAGAGTAAAGTCAAGCTTTTCCTGGTTCCCATCAGCCTCTGGAGAGGATGCGTTCACTTCTTCTTCCCTGCAGTCAGTCACAGATGGGCCTGGTCAGGATGTTTCCTGTGAGCAAAGGCATTTTAGTTTAATGCTCATTGCCTGAGAGGCACAGTTTCCAGAGTTGGGTTTAGGAATAATTTAAGCTTATATGCAACATTCCATTAGTGACTAACCTGTAATAGAATACAAAGTTTCTTCCCTATTACAATACCCCACTGTTAATGGCCATTCTACAGTCTTACGAGAAAAGGGCTAAAGACTGCTCTGACTACTTACAGAATCTTTAGTCAGTCTTTTTTTTTTTTTGGATGTGTCTGCAGCATGCGGAAGTTCCCAGTCCAGGGATTGAACCCCTATCACAGCAGCATCTCAAGCCACTGTAGCGGCAATGCTGGATCCTTATCCTGCTGTGCCACAAGAGAACTCTTGGTCAGTCTTTTTTTTTATCTGCAACTTTTTGAACCTGATAAAACCCTTTAGCACTTTGTTGTCTAATTTTTAATTGAACTGGCATTTTGGTTCCTGTTCCCAATACATTGCTATTTATTTGGACAAAATTAAACAAATGGTTGACCCTTCTCCAGTGACAATGAAATTACCATTCACTTCAGTCGGATAGGTAGACCTGTTCGGAGGCAATCTCATGAAGAGTGGTTAGTAAAAATGCCCAAAGCTTTAATGTAATTGGCCATTACTAGGTCTTTTAGAGCATTTGTAGATTCTCTCACCTGGACAGAGCCCTGGAATGGCCTCCCATACACTATTTCACAGGGGCTTAATTTAATCCCACTTCTGAAAGCCACTGAGGCATGAGGCAAGGCCTTATCCCAAGTTAAATTAGTATTCATCTTCTCAGTTTTCCTTGCTGATTGTGGTCTCTGGGATGAATGTAGTTTCAATGCCTTAATCCAAATCAGGGGATAATTTCCTTAAGGAAGTTTCAACCAATTAAAATTACTGATTTTTTTTTTCTTCCCTTTTTAAGGGCTACGCCCATGGCACATGGAAGTTTCGCTGCCAGCCTACACCACAGCCACAGCAATGTGGGATCCAAGATGCCTCTGTGACCTACACCACAGCTCGCAGCAATGCTGGATCCTTAACCCAGTGAGTGAGGCCAGGAATTGAACCTGCATCCTCACGGATACTGGTTGAATTTGTGTCCACCGAGCCACAACAGGAACTCCCCAAATTACTGATTTTTAAAAATAGTAACTTAAAACTGCCACATGCAAAACAAATGGTCCATAGAATATTTTCCTTTCCTTCTGAAGACTTTACAATGCAATTGTTATCATTAGCCAGTCTTTTACTATTAAACTTAAATGGCCAATTGAGACAAAGCATTTCTGTGGCTGTTTTTCTGCCACAGATTTAAGAGTGGGGGTGGCAGATATTGGGGGTAATATTCATTTAGCCTTCCTCACTTTCTGGGCAGACTTGGCAACTTTGCCACTTCCTGCTGCCTCTTCTTGTCTAATGCTCTGATGACACCCACAGCAATCATCTGTCTCATGTCATGAGCAGCAAAACAGCCCAGAGGAGGATAGTTAGAGAATCTCTCAACACAGATGGGCTTGCCAGGAATCACATCAGCAATGGCAGCATCACTAGATTTCAAGGATTTGGGTAAGTTCCCTGGTGGCTCAGAGGGTTAAGGATCTGACATTGTCACTGCTATGGTGTGGGTCTGATCCCAGGCCTGGGAACTTCCACATGCTATGGGAGCAGACAAAAGAAAAAAAATAAATAAAAATTACAACTTAAAAAAAAAAAAAGAATTTCTGGGGCCATCTTCCAGCTTTTTCCTGGAACAATGATCAATTTCCTTCAGCCCAGCAGACCTGCAAGCAATGTGAGCTGTGTGACACTCCAGCACAGGTACAAACCCAGCATCTAATTCTCCACAGGAGCCTGGATGGTTCCAGATAATCACTTGAGCTATGACGCCAGCTGCTTTCTTTGGTGGGTCATTTTTTTGTCACCAGCCGCATAGCCATGACAAACGTCTTTGACAGACACGTGCTTGACACTGAAGCCCACATTGTCCCCAGGAAAGGCTTGCTCAAAGCTTCATGGTGCATTTCAGACGTTAATTGTAACACTGACTGGAGCAAAGGTGACCACCATGCCAGGCTTGAGATCACCAGTCTCCACATGACCCATGGGGACAGTGCCAATACCAGACCTGACAAATACACTGGCTGGTATTTTGACAAGTCAATTTCTGGGAGAAGTGATCCTCTTGCCTCAGAGGATACTTTTTTTTTAGATTAGGTGTCCCTGCATCCCTTTTTAACAGGATTCAGATTGGCCATGGCTCTCCCTAGGGTGCTGTTAGCATAGGCTTCTGGCCTCACCTTTTCATAGACCAAGGGGTGGGGAAAGAGCTCTCTCTTTTCCTGGGGTTTTCACGAGAGCCATTGAAAGTGTGTTCTGGTGCGACTGAGGTCAAGCTGTCTGGTGAAAATCTTGAAGTCTATCAGAGAGTTAATCAGCTCATTCCGCACTGTCAATTTGACCTGGGGTTCTCATGGCGGGGCATTAGGTGCCTCAAATCCAAGGGAGCCCCTGGGCCTCTTCATTCAGACTGTTCCTCTCTTTCTGACATATGAGAGGCTCTTGACTTTTACCGTTTTGTTTTGGCTTTTTTTTTTTTTTAAATGTTTCACTCTAGGACAATCTGTTTTCTTCCCCAGTGGTGACTTATTGCCAAAAAATTGGTGTTTCATTTTGCAGTCTTTCTTCTGTTGTTTTTCCCGGCTGAACACTTTAAAAGCAACATCTACCAATTGGGAAGTGTTCATTCCAAATGCACCACCTAATCTTTGCAACTTACTCCTAATATCTGAGGCACTTTGCCCCTAAAAAAGCATCAAATTTACCATTCTGATATTTTCCGGGGCCTCAGGATCTGCCTTAGTATGATGTCTATAGGCCTGAAAAATCCTTTCCAAAAATTCAGAGCTCTTCATTTGCTTCGGCAAATATCTTGAAATTCTTTTGCTTTGGTTCTCCTTTTCGAAGCCCTGCCCAGATGCACTGATAAGCCATGCCTTAGTAAGGGCATCCGTCTCTCACTGGGGTCCCAATTTGGTTCAGCTGTGGGTACTGCCAAGTGGGCTCAGATAAGGAGAATCCTTCCTATAAAAGGAGGGTTGCAATCCTTCCAGTAAAAGAAGTCTAAGAAACCCAGCTGGCTGCTTATTTGTTTTTTGTGTTTTTTTTTTTTTTGAGGGTTTGCTTTTTTAGGGCTGCACCTGCAGCATATGGAAATTCCCAAGGTGGGGATCGAATTAGCCAGCCTACACCACAGCCATAGCGACACCAGATCCGAGCTACATCTGCAACCTACTCAGCAGCTTGTGGCAACATCGGATCCTTAACCCACTGAGCAAGGCCAGGGAATGAACCCGAATCCTCATGGATACTAGTAGGTTTGTAACCTGCTGAGCAACAGCGGGAACTCCTGGTCATTTGCTTTTAGCCTCCCACCTGAGATAACAGCAATGGCAATTGCCCTCCCCTGGGAGGGTCTCCAGCATGCCCTGTCGGGTCTTGGATGGTGATACCAGACCAAGTCCCTGTGTCCCTGAAACTAATACTAGATTTTCTAGTTGATTTTAGAAGGAGGGGAAGCCCCAGTGTCAGGAAATGGGGCTGGATAGAAATGGAAGGTGGGGGCAGGGGGACCTATTAGCATAATGTCCGGGGCAGCTGGGACAGCCAGCTCAGCAGAGGAGTCAAGATGGAAGTAACATGTCCTCACTCTCGTTTCTTCCTTTTCTTATTTTCCCTGATGTAATAGCACGAAGTGCTTGCACATAAAGGATTTCATCATTCTTCCCTGCTTCACAAAATAGCTATAGAGTTGGTCAAAAGCCACTGTAAAACCATATATGGCAATTGATTGTCTCTAACCATTAAAAAGGACGATTTTTCCTTGGGCATCAACCAACAGGGATTACAATGCAATTGAAAAGAAACTTGGTTACTTCTGTGCCACAGAACAATTTAAGATAATTATTAAAATTGTGACTAATAGCATTTACCAGGATATACCATAATTTTAGAAGTTCTACATAATTTCTAGAATGTGTATATTTATAACATTTAACCATATAATACAATCCAAGAGGTTTTATCAGGATTTCCTGTTGTGGCTCAGTGGTTAAGGAACCCAACTAGTATCCATGAGGACAAGGGTTCGATCCCTGACCTTGCTCAGCAGGTTAAGGATCCAGCGTCGCCCTGAGCTGTGGTGTAGGTTGCATTTGCGGCTCAGATCCCAAATTGCTATGGCTGTGATGTAGGCCAGCAGCTATAGCTCTGATTCTACCCCTAGCCTGGGAACCTCCATATGCTGGGGGTGAGGCCCTAAAAAGACAAAAAAAAAAAAAAGGTTTTATCACCACTTATTTGACAATGCTTTCCGTGTAATTTAACATACAAAATAAGGCTAATTTGTTTAATATTTTTCTCTCTCTGAGATGGAGAGAAAAAAATAATTTGGCTTATTCCAGGGACCTTTTGGAAAAACTCAGCTAGAGGTTAAATGAACTTCATTTAGAATTTGATCTTTGGGAAGTTTGTCAAAAGTGTCAAAAAGTTTTAGCCAGTGATAAAAGGTCTCAGTGGCAAATACAGATCACTTAGACAAAGAAACTCACACTCTATTACCAAAAGCAGTTGAGTATCTTAAGAAAACTTTGTCCTTTTAGAGAACCATTTTCAGTTTTTGTACCATTTTACTGTTAAAGTTCACTTCCTTAATTAAGTTCAATCTTAGCCGATTTTTTTTTTTTTTTTTTTTTTTTAAAGGGATGCCTGTGCGACATACAGAAGTTCCCGGGCTAGGGATCAAATTGGAGCTACAGTGCTGGCCTACACCACTGTTCACAGCAACACCAGATCCTTAACCCGCTGAGCAAGGCCAGGAATCGAACCTGCACCTTCATGTATCCTGGTTGGGTTCATTACCACTGAGCCACAATGGGAATACCCTATCTTAGATAATCTTGACCGTGCACAAAATTCTTTCAGTGTTCCTCCTCCACAAAACCTTCCACAATTTTCTGTATCAATATTGATCTGTCCCTCATATTCATTTCTATTGAGAAACAACTAGTTCCAGGACAAAACCACTTTTTTTTTTCCTTTAATAAAATGCATTTTCATTCTCATACTTTCTTTCTTGAAAAAACACAATCTGATATATCGGCATAACTGGAATGTTTCCCTTATGATTCTTAATCTCAAAACATTAATCCCTAGTGAAAACCAAGCAAATAATTGTAAACTGTCAGACCAGTGTTTCTGGATTGACAAACTTATGCCTTAGCATTCCCCTCCTAAGAGGACAAACGTAGATAAATTAGACCTGCCCAGCAGTTAAATGTTCTAGTATTTTACCCTATTCAAAGTGACCCAGATAGTCAATCAATTCTCTTCATTTAACTTAGTTTCAAGTTACAAAAATCTGGAGAGACTATTTTAGATAGACATTCCCAAAGCATAGTTCTTCCTATAGAGTTTGCCTAAAACTCTTTATCTCATTTGCCTTTCTTTACTTAAAATCTTTGTCATGTTATTTTTCTTGTTAACAAACTTTATAACAGGAACAAGGTCTTATTTGATTTCTAGTAGACCTAGGTAATAATAAAAGTTGTTTGTTTTTTTGTCTTTTTAGGGCCACACCCATGGCATATGGAGGTTCCCAGGCTAGGAGTCCAATTGCAGCCACAGCTGTCAGCCTACCCCACAGCCACAGCAACACAGAATCCAAGCCAAGTCTGCGACCTACACCATAGCTCACGGTGACACTGGATCCTTAACCCACTGAGCAAGGCCAGGGTTTGAACCTGCTTCCTCATGGATGTTAGTCAGATTCGTTTCCACTGTGCCATGATGGGAAATCCGCAATAAAAGTATTACACTTAATATTGTTGATGGGTCTAAAGACATGTCTACTAATCATACCAACAAGCTTATCTAACATTAATAGCAGATATTAATTCGATAGGAATGTTTCCTAAATCATGTCGACCTGAAATTTGTTCTAGCCAGTGTCTTTTATATTTGAGTATTTGTATAAGTGCTTGACTTCCTTTAAGCCATTTAAATAGAACTCTTTCACAGATTAATTTTGGTGATGCCACACATCTATGACACACCTACAAACAAAAACACAGGGGCCTCTTAGTTCCCATTCTAAAATTTCAGCCATGAATCAGGTACAACAGTATAAAAGCACAAATCGAAGTCAACTGTCTCAATGGCTAAACCCTTTTTACTAACATTTACGGAAAAACACACTTCTCTTTGTAGCTTTTGGTGACTTTAGGAACAAAGAGAAAGCTCTTTCTTCCTGGGGATGTTGACTCTTGTACAAGTTTTTTGTTTTGGGGTTTTTTTCTATTCCTTTCCTTATTTGACATTAGTAAAAGTTTTAAATATCACAAACCTGATTTGGCTGTAAATGGAGAAAGAGTGTCAAAGAAAATGAAGTGAAAACCCAAAAGACAAACGGAAAAGCCTAAATAAACCATCATGTTTGGTCTTGGGGTTTTACATATACCAACAACATAGGAGTCCATAAATGATGTAATTAGCACAGCGAGGTGCACAGGATCCCAGGATAAGCCCGCCTACACCACTTGTGGAGATCCTAATGGGTACTATAGCACACATTGTTTTGGGGGTTTGGGGGGGGGGTTTTCTTTTGTTTTTAGTGCCATACCCAAGGCATATGGAAGTTCCCAGGCTATGGATCAAAGCAGAGCTACAGCTGCCGGCCTACACCCCAGCCACAGCAACGTGGGATCCGAGCCACGTCTGCAACCGACACCATAGCTCATGGCAACGCCAGATCCTTAACCCACTGATCGAGGCCAGGAATGGAATCCGCATCCTCATGGATCCTAGTCAGGTTTGTTAACCCCTGAGCCACAAAGGGAACTCCAGCACACATTGTTAACAATAAAATATTACCTTTTCCTCACCCATGCGTTCATAGCTATAATCAAATCACTTATACAAAATGTACTTCAGAGGACTTTCTTTAGGGATAGTTAAAACATTCCCCACTTTTTCTTCTTTCTATGGCCACACCTGTGGCATACGGAAGGTCCCGAGCCAGGGATCAAATCCAAGCTGCAGCTGGAGCCTATGCCACAGCCATGGCAACACAGGACCTAAGCCTCATCTGCAAACTAGGCCACAGTTTGTGACAACACCAGATCCTTAACCCCACTGAGTGAGGCCAGGGATCGAACTTATATCTTCAGAGAGATATTGGGTCCTTAACCCACCGAGCCACAATTGGAACTCTCAAAGTATTCCCCATTTTTAAAGATAGAAATTCAACACAAGCAAAACACAAACTGCGCACACAAATGCTAACATCCCAAGAAAAAAACAAACCAGTTCACAAATCAAAGTTCAGCAACTCTTTCCTCTCTCAACAGGGTAATTTACTCAAATACCACACAAACTGGTTTATTTCAGAGAAATAGCCCCACACCAAGAGGAAATAAAGTTCTCAGCTTCACATACTGGAGGACTTACCCTACTGTATGGAGTCCATCAGCTCCCCAAAAGTTGACTCCTTTTTCCAACTGCGAAGCCCTGGGGCAGCCAGTGCTACTTTGGGGAATTCTGAAAGGAAGCTCCTCAGGACAAGGGGTCCTGGCAGCCGCTAGGACCTAATCCAAGAATTTTCCAACCGGGCCAGCTAGCCCCGAGTAGCAGGCCTTCCAGATGGCTGCACCAGTATTTGTTATCAAGTCCAAACCCCTGCTGCTCGCCACACGACAGGCCAATATTTTCAGAGCTGGGTAGTTGGGGCAAGGAATAGCCACTTTATTTGGAAAGCCTGCTTGCCTAGTAGATACTGGACTCAGAGAACCATCATATGGTATATGTCAGAGTATATGTCAGAGAACCATCTTGCCTGAGTCAGGAGTCAAGCTTCTTTTATACTAAAAGGGGAGGCGTAAAGGCAAGCATTTCCTGGTTCCCGTCAGCCTCCGGAGGGGAAGTGTCAGTTTTTTCCTGCCTGCAGTCCTTCACAGGTGGGCCTGGTCAGGATGTTTCCTGTGAGCTAAACAAGGGACTTTTAGCTTAATGCTCATTACCTGGGAGGCAGGGTTCCCAGAGCGGCAACATTAGGCATAATTTCAGTTTATGGGCAACATCCATTTAGGGATTAATTTGTAATAGAATACAAAGTTTCTTGCCTATTGGTTTTCCAGACTACAGTGGATTGGAAAAGATGGGGAGAGATGAGAAAAGAATAGAGCAAGTTAAAAACACCACAAAGCTTGTTATTCTTAAAAAGAGAGTTCCCGTTGTGGTTCAGTGAAAACGAGTCTAATATCCATCCATGAGGACGAAGGTTCAATCCCTGGCCTTCACCAGTGGGTTAAGGATCTAGCGTTGCTGTGACTGTGGCGTAGGCCGGCAGCTGCAGCTCTGTCCGATTGGACCTCTAGCCTGGGAATGTCCATATGCCACAGGTGCGGCCCTAAAAAAAAAAAGCTTTGTTTTTAACTTGCTTTATGTAACTCCCTGACTTGCTGTAAGGCGTTGGTTAATTTGAAAAGTTCTGAAAAAAGTTGATTTTTTTTTTTTTTGTCAGTTTTTTCACTATTTTTATGGATTTTTTTTTCTTGCTTTTTAGGGCTGCGCCCACGGCATTTGGAGGTTCCTAGGCTAGGGGTCCAATCAGAGCTACAGCTGCCGGCCTACACCACAGCCACAGCAATGCAGGATCCGAGCCACGTGTGCAACCTACACCACAGCTCAGGGCAACTCGGGATCCTTAACTCACTGATCCAGGCCAGGGATGGAACCTGCAACCTCATGGTTCCTAGTCGGATTTGTTTCTGCCTTGCCATGATGGGAACTGCTGGAAAATTTTTGGAGGTCCTCACTCCACCACTTTCTCTCACATCACTCTTTTTTTGACATCATTCTTGATTGCTTCTTATGAAGGACGTAGAGTTTGTCTGGAGTTGATGCCATGCCCCTCATTGCACAACACACACAGTAAAGAAAAAATGAGAGAAGTATTTATTCGAGAACAGAACACTGCAAGATCAAGTTAAAGGAAGGGGGGCAGTGCTTCTCCAACTCTCTGTGGAGAAGGTCCAGTATTTTGGTTTTCTGTCAGTTTCTTAATCTCAATATAAGAATCTGAGTATCTCATCAGATACCATGTGGTGGTACTTCATGTGACAAGTTTACATGCACTTTACAATGCAAGTTCAACAATCTGAGCTTGTCTATAGCCCATTCCACAGGAATTCTCCACTGATCACGCTCTTGGAGGTTCAGGTGAAGTCAAATTACTGTAAGGGTTTTTAATCACTCTATCTTATCACCAGTGTAACTAAATTTGCAAACCAGCACACTTGAGGTAGCACTTAATTAGGAAGCAATCTTCAGTAAGCTAGCACATGACCTCCGCAACCACATTTGCAAATATGTCTGGAGAACTATACTCAATATTTTGGAATGACCTATAAGGGAAAGATATGTATGTATGTACAGCTGAATGACTTTGCTGCATACCGAAAACAAACACATCGTTGTAAATGAACTATACTTCACTTTAAAAAATGGAAAAGGTGTTCCCACTGTGGCTCAGTGGATTAAGAACTCGACATGGTGTCTGTGAGGATGTGGGTTCCATCCTGCCCTCACTCAGTGGGTTAAGGATCTGGCATTGTTTTGGCTGTGTCATGAGCCTGCAGCTGCAGCTCTGATTCAACCCCTAGCCTGGGAAGTTCCATATGCCACAGGTGCGGCCATAAAAAGAAAACAAATAAATAAATATCTGTATTGATTTTCTCCTAAATTCAGGTATCATGGAAATACGTAATATAAAAGTGAAGATTCCTCATATACCCATAGACACACAGAGTTGAACACTGTTAATATTTGCTATATACACGCTACCAGTTTTTTTAATATGTTTTCTTTGTCAAAATGAACTTATTCTGCATACATACTTTACAAGTTATTAACTTATTAGTACATGATCACTAATGATATATGTACCTTTTCCTCATTCTTTTTTTTAGGCTATGCCCACAGCATGCGGAAGTTCCTGGGCCAGGGATCAAACCTGTGTCACAGCAACAACCAGAGCCATAGCAGTGACACCACCAGATCCTTAACCTGCTACGCCACAAGGGAACTCCCATTTTCCTCACTCCTAACAGCCACAAGGTATTCCATTTCATACAAATGTGATAATTGTTAACCAGTCCTCAAGTGGACATCTAGGCACAAGTCCCATTTTTCAAGCTAAAGCGTTATAATACACAGAAGTAATGTGTGAACTCTTGATTGTGTGCCAAACCTAATAAGCAGAGCAAAACTTGCCATCCAGGTGATTTTTTTTTTTTTTTTTTTTTTTGTCTTTTTGCCATTTCTTGGGCTGCTCCCACAGCATATGGAGGTTCCCAGGCTAGGGGTCAATTCAGAGCTATAGCTGCCAGCCTACGCCACAGCCACAGCAATGAAGGATCCGAGCCGCATCTGCAACCTACACCACAGCTCATGGCAACACCAGATCCTTAACCCACTGAGTGAGGCCAGGGATCCAACCCATGTCCTCATGGATGCTAGTCGGCTTTGTTACCCGCTGAGCCACGATGGGAACTCCAGCGCTTGGGTTTGGATTAGGAGAATTCACAAGTCATCAGAAACCAAACTGAGATATGAGGTCCAGATCCAGCTGAATGGTGGCAAATATTCCAAGCCTGGACACTGGCTGTTCCTGGGTCATCCAGAAACTTGTGAAGCCTATTCTGAAAGAATGCCAGGTAGATGGTGAACAACTAACTCATTCCATACAATATCTTTGCTTCTAATTTCTAAGAACAGGCAACTTCCAGCAAGATAAATAAGCCATGCCATATCTTGGCAAATCATTTCCTTTTTCTTTAATCCAAAATATTAAGCTAAATGCTATTTAGATGTGTTTACCTTTTAAGGTTGACTCACTTGTGGTGGGAAGGAGAGGAGGCCAGGCTTTCTCACCCACTGCCACCCACTGAGCCTAATGTAAGTCTCCAAGTGAGGTCAGACAGCAGCTCCAACAGCCAACACATAGTGGACTCAGTCTCTCCTTGACCCGATTCTGTGTCCAGCAGAAACACTTCTCTGAAACCTCTTTCAAAACTCAAACTGCCTGAGCCGGCCCAGCAAACTTCTCAGTCAGGTTGGTCTGTTATTTTCCCTGAGTCTTATAAGAACATTTTAAGAGAAACATAAAGAACACGTAAGCCAAATTATGGTCCTCCCTTGGAGTGTCCTTGAAGCACTGAGGTGTCTGAAAGCTACGTACAGTTTCTGGGGCAATAATCTCATAGGAAATGTAGCAGGGACACCAGCAATTCTCAAGAGCTCCTTGCTGGCACCAGAAATTATAATGTAAGAGCAGCACATCTGATTCATCAGGGGCCCTCTTCTACCCCCAAGGGTGCTGCCCCTTGTCCCTGCAGAGGGGACACTCAGGAGAGATGCAATGTTTCCATCCAAACAGGAATAAATCCAGGGCTCAGTGTACACATTTCACAGCTTTTTATTGAGATTCCGGAAGGGTCTGCTGGTGGTGGGTGTGCTCACTGCCCCAGGTTGCCCAGGCCTTCTGCTGCGTGCGTGACAGCATTTGTGACTGTGTTGGTCACTGTCTCAGTGACCTCCTTGACCACTTTGTCCCCGGTCTCATGGGCCTTCTTAAAGGCTTCAGCAATGGCTGTCGGGAAAAAAGAAAAAGACACTGTAAACCAACTATAATGGAAAAAATAAAAATCATTAAAAAAAAAAAAAAGAAAGAAAAAAGAAAAAGAATATCCAGGTGATCGAAGTAAACAATTCAAGTCACTCGCTGGGCGGTTATCACCTGGAGTGGCCTGTGGGAGGTGGCAGTCTTACTGGGTCCTGCCCTGGGGGAGGAGGAGCGCATGGGACAGAGGGCAGCACAGTTCCTAGAGGAATGCATTCAAATTTGCTTTTATTTCTCCAAACAGCTTGCTTTTCTTCAACTATTAGTGAGACAGAACCTCTGCTCATGGGTATACTGCCTACTCACGCCTCGGTTTTCTGTGAACTGCCTGTTTATATCTTTTGGTCATTTCTATATTGGGTAATCATTTCTACTACAAGTATTTTTTTCTCAGTTTGTGGTTTTTCTTTCAGTTTGGCTGATAGTATTTTTTTCACTATGGAAAATTTTGAAATTTTATATTATCCAATTTACCTAATATTTCCTTTACGGCTATTGGATTTTCTGTCATCGTTAAAAAGAGCCTCTCCTCTTAAGTTCTCCTGCAGAAATAAAACCCCCAACAAAGGAAAACCAGGAGTTCCCATCATGGCTCAGCAGTTAACAAACCTGACTAGTATCCATGAGGATGTGGGTTTGGTCCCTAGCCTCGCTCAGTGGGTTAAGGATCCAGTGTTGCCATGAGCTGTGACGCATAGGTTGGTGGCTACAGCTCTTATTGGACCCCTAGCCTGGGAGCCTCCATAGGCTGTGGGTACGGCCCTAAAAAGACAAAAAAAAAAAAAAAAAAAGGAAGACCACCAAAACCAGTCCTGGGGCCACTAAACACCAACTTTGCAGAAGAATGAAAGCTTTCATTTGCCCCAATCCTTGTCTGTACTCCTATTTTCTATTCCCAGACTATAAAACCACTTCCTATTCTCTCCCAAGGGCGGGCACAGTCTTTAGAGCATTAGCCTGCTGTGGTCTGCTCTGCCTGGCAAAGCAATAAAGCTATTTGTCTCTCCTTCACCCCCTCCCCTCCAAAAGAGCCTCTCCTCTCCAAGATTATGCCAAAATCTATGTTCTCCTCTATCAATTTATTAATTTCATGTATTTATATTAAGTCCTAATCCATCTAGAATCTATTTTGTTGCAAGGAATGAGGTAAACACATGCTTTGTACCTCGTGATACAGCACACAGAAACCTATAAATATGTATGTAAATATGTATTTGTATGAATACATAATTCTGTGTCCCAGCACGCTGCCTCCGGGTCCTTTGTGATGCTGTCCTCTTAACATTCCATGGAAAGGACTATCTAGATGGATCTTGCTTTTGCAAAGTATAGTCTATGCCCTCAGATGAGCACAGATAATTGTATACCAATTAAAAGGATGCATCATCGGGGTCAGAGTTTGAGCTGATGAGGCAAGGGACAGGCTGCTCCAGCACCCAGCTTTTCTCCCTCCCTCCCTCCTTCCCTGCCCCGACCTTGGCCGTACCTTTCTCTCCAGCCTCCTTGGCGTGCTCCACCACCTCCTTCACTACTCCTTCCACGACATGAGCTGAAAAGATGAGACAAGCCCAGGGTGAGAATATGATGCAAGCCCCTTCTCCCCAGAGCAGTGCCCAGATAGCTCTAGATATCCGGGATGAGCCTCCCGGATACAGTTCCCACCAGGACAGGACCAGCTGGCTCTCAAGAAGGGCCCCCAGCTGGCTTCCTTCAGCCACTGGGGCCAAGGGGCGGGGCTGGCTGCTGGGAGACACGTTGCGTGAGTCAAGCAAGAACACAGGGCCCTCCATGCCCCTGGGCCTGGTGAGGCCTGGAATGCCAACAAGTAGGCTCTCCTGCCATCTGGGAACCTGGAGCCAAGGCTGGGCCTGTTTCCAGGCCACCACGCCTTTCAGGTGAGCTGCTATCCTGCCTGTGGCCTGAAGGAGGCTGCAGCAGGAGGCCACAAGTCAAAGCCTCTTCCAGCAACATCAAGTCCCTCAAGGCAACGGCTCCAGGAAGAGGGAACTCTGCTCTTGGAGGGTGGGGTGTGCTACAACTGCTTCTGATTCTAACTCCTAGAATTAACTCCACTGCTTGGTCCCTCGTCTGTAGGATGGGAATAACACAGCTGTCAGAGAGCCAGTGAAAGATGAAAGCGGACGGTCATCACCAGCGGCAGAGTGAACAACTGGATCACAGACATGCTCGCAGCCATTCAGAAGGAGGACAGCAAACTCAGGCACGAGCTGTTTTTTACAAAATGTCCAACAGGTGGGGCCTGCATCAGCCTCCTTGCATCCAGGGCGGATGTACAAAAAAGGGTTTCTTCGGACTTTAAAGAAATTAAAATTATCCTTTGTGTAAACCCTGGGAGCTGGCTTTGAACGGAATCAGACTTGGTGGTTTCGTAAGGGAGAAAGCTTTAAAGCTTTAAAATTATGGTGAAAATAAAAACCCATTTTCCTTTTTCTGTATAGGATACTCAGAATAGACCGTTTTAATACAGAAAGGGGAAAGCCCCCCCCCCGCCCCCCCCCGCGCTTGGTTTGCAGAGGGAAGGATTCAAGCCATCAGCTGCTCACCTAGCACCCTAACTCCCCTCCTGCCACCAGGGGCCTCCTCTGAGCTGCTCCCTCCGGGCCTCAGCCACAGACCCCAGAATGGGTCAAGCTCAACTGGCAGAAGAGATCTGACAAGGAGGTTTGCTTGGGGCAGTGGATCCTTCATGGCTCCTCCCCAAGCTGCCCTCCTCAGTTTCCATGGCCCCCACCTCTATCCTGTCCCTATAGGGCCGATTGGCCCCCGCTCCCCATGGGACCAATGCCTGCCCCAAATCTGCTGGGATCTGCTTCACACAGGCCCTGTCGAGTCTGTCCTGATTCCCCAGTGGGAGGAAAGGCTCAGGTGGACAGGAGCCTCAGGGGCCTTACCAGCTTCCTCAGTGGCCTTCTCAGTGCGGTGGGCCAGACCCTCAGCAGCAAGCTTCCCCAGGCCTCCCAGCATTGTGCGGTGACAGGTAGTGATCAAGCAGGATGCTGGGTCCTGGACCAGAGTGCTTTTATAGATGCCTCTGATGCCTGGCTAGGCTCTGGGGCATGAGTCCTCACCCCATTGGTGAGTCAGAGAAGCTGGCAGGAGGAAGAGGCTGGGTGGGGCTGCCTCAGCGCTGTGGCTTGGGCAGGACCCCTCTGGCAGCCTAAAACCCCATACTCTGGATCCTAGGACCCTGTGAGGGGCAGGGACAGGGAGCAGGGCAAGGCTGGATAATGAGTGCTGGGACATGCTTTCCCCCCCCAGAGCAAGAGGTCTGAGTGCCCTACGGGAAGAGAGGCATTTGGGGCTGCTAGCCCCCTGGGCACTGGTGTGTACCCAGACAAGGCCCAGGACTTCCAGCTCACTGCCCAGGGTCCCTCAGGCGGCCTAATCAGGAGCTTAGGGTTTTATGGGTCTGGAGACCTGGGTGGCCCTTCAGGTCAGGAACACAAGTGGAGTAGGGGCCATGCCCTCCCCATTCCCAAGTACCTCAGCTCGGCAGAGTGGCTGCACAGCATCCACTGGACAGTTGGGTTGGGGATCTAGGTTGTGCCTGGCCCACGGCAGAAGAGGACACAAGGTTGACCAGAAGCCTAGTCATCCCTGGCTTCCATCACCTGGCTCTCACACATGGGAGCACCTGAGTGGCCCTGCACTGGGCTGGGGTTGGGGAGCCAGCACACAAGGGCACCCAGCCCTCCCTGCACTTGGGGCCTGGCCTCTCAGGGGAACTCTGTGAAGTCAGCAGTGCCCACCCAGGAGGTCCTAGAGGAGTAGATGGAGGACCCCACCCCCACCTGGGGAGGAGCTTCTGGCCCTAGCAAGAGTTCCCCAAAAGAGCTGTACCAATCCCTGACTCATCACATGCTTAGGGAGCCAGGCTGCCTCCCGAGTTACTCAGGATGGAGAGAGATGCCTCAAGCCACGTGCCACACGCTGCTTCCCTTAGTCACTAGCCCAACTTAGCCTCAGTTTCCTCATCTATAAAATGGGGACAGCCATGCCTTCCCTGGCCTTGTCACTGATACTTGGTGGGATCATGCAGGAAAACTCTTGGTAAACTTCCATCCCCACCCCACATCGCTGTTGTACTAGGGAGGGGCTGCTTGAGGGAGCCCCACCAGCCAGTGGGTGAGCAAAGAGTGGCAGGGGTTTGAGGCTGCCTTGGAGTGAGAGTGCTGGGGGTGTGACCCCCACTGGCCAGGAGTCATGGAGCGAAGGCCCTCCCAGGGCCCTGCTCATGCAGTCCAGGCCTGGTGTGGGAGTTTGAGGCTGCTCCCCTGATGCAGGCTCCCTCCTCCCGCAGAGGGGCCTAGGAGGGTGTGGCGGGGCCTAATTAGTGTTTACCTGACATGGGCCCTCGAAGCCTGGGCCCCACAAGGCTGAGGCCCATCCGCATTCCGAAGTGGTGCTGGGAGGCCCTGAGCAGCGGCCAGCCCCACTGGAGTGGGCAGTGAATGCTATGGGCAGCAGGAACTCTGGGTCACAAGGCCACAGTCCCACATGCCATTGGCAATAGAACACATCTTAAACAGGTTGGAGAGCCCAAGAAAAAGGGTACAATAATATTACTCTTGCAAAATTTTGTGAATATATATGTATGGCCCTGTGGACTCAGCAGGCACCAAGAAAGTGAGGGGCCCTGGAGCTTAAGCAGGTCCAAATGATTCTGTTCACTCCCTGTTACAGCCAAATGCCAGAGAATTCTGCTCAAGGTATCTGGACAACGCCACCCGGGGTGGGGGCACTTCTGGGACATGGCTGGTGGGAATTGGACTAAGAGGCCCACAGGGACGTTTCCTTCCTTGTTTCCTCTGAGGTCGTGCATGCCCCCCACCCTCACCAGGGTTCTTTGTGCTGGCTCCCCTGACAGGATGGCGGTGTCACCCACCCGTTCTGGGATGGCCCCCAGACCCCATGACCCCTCCCCACTAGTGCCCACCCTGGGGTACTCTTTGCCACCCACTTCTCCTCGGGAGCTCTCCAGCTCCTCCGCAGGCCCTTGTCAGGGCTCAGTCACTCAGCAGGGTTCTAGCCCCAGTGCCAGATGGGAGCCCAGCCCACTACAGCCTCCAGCTGTACTCTTCCCTTGCTATCAGGCCGCCGAGGCCCTCACCACATCCTCTGCCACTAGGACCCTCTCCTCCTTGATGCCCTGCCCTAGTGTGAGCACCCAGACTCCAATACAACACACTATGGCCCCAGGTCTCCTGGCAAGGCTGGGTGAAACACAGATCCCAAATGCCTACAGGGAGAAAGCAAGAGGCCTGGAGAAGACAAGCTGCCCAGGACTGGACTTGGTCCCAGACTCGGTGCTCTGGGTTAGGTCCACTCCCACTGGCTTTCCCACTCCAGCTGGGATCAGCTCCCTGTCCTCTGAGCTTAGCCCAGTCCACCCAGGGCTCCTCTCCAAGCATAAGACCCTCCCTAACCAGGGCTGGATTCTGGTCTGAGGGGCTGGCCTTGGGTGACTCCTGCAGGGATCAACGTTACCTGCTCAGATGAGGTCAAGATGACTCAGATGGGACCTTCCCATCTTGGGAGAGGCCTGGCCCACATTGGGCCCCAAAAGAGCAGGCTTGAACACAGGTACCCGAGTCAGCCTGTCCTGAGTCAGAAGGTCAAGTCCAGCACTTGGGGTGGGAAGAATTGAGCCTTGACAGGAACCAACTAATTCTCCAAGTGGAATCTGCTCAACAAACCAGTTTGGCAAAGGACCAGCTGACTACATCATCGAATCGAGGAGAGTCAATTTTTCAAATAGCAATTTGCCAACTGAGCAATTAACAACTCTGAAAAAAAAAAAGTGCTTGAGACTTAGGGCTGCCTTATATCTGAAGCATGACAATTTCTCATACAATTTGAACTGCAAATGTCATGAATATCAAGAGTTTTATGACTGTCGTCCTGCCTATACTTTCTCCTACTCCTATTTCATGGATTTGGGTTCTCAGAATACATTGGAGCCCACATATGTTGCACACACAGACTCCTCCCAGACACAGGGAGCGCCAAGAGGAGACTCTTGGAGATTTAGTTTGTCGGTCACCAAAGGAAGATTTCCGCAGCATCTCGGCACCCAGCCATGGGTGTCAGTCAGGGTTCCAGACAAAACCAGAGAACACGCAAAGGGGTACCTGAGGAAAGGGACAGTTCACAAGCATGTGGACTGACTGGAGGGGACAAGAGATGGACGGTGAGGCCCTCCAGGGACCAGGAGTTTCCTGGGCCTGAAGGGGCTACAGAGCCTGAAGAGAGCCACAGCTTAGGGGAGGATCAGGAGGAGCTACAGCTGTCAGCAGAGGAACAGGCCCCTGTCTAACTGTGAAGAAGGGAGCAGGAGGGGGAGTTCCCATTGTGGCGCAGCAATAACGAACCTGACTAGTATTCATGAGGATGTGGGTTCAATCCCTGGCCTCACTCTGGGTTAAAGATCCAGCGTTGCCATGAGCTGTGATATAGGTCACAGACATGGCTCGGATCTGTTGTTGCCAGGATGGCAGCTGTAGCTCAGATTCAACCCCTAGCCTAGGAATTCCCACATGCCTCGGGTGCGGCTCTAAAAAGCCAAAAAAAAAAAAAAAAAAAAAAAAAAAAAACCCAAAAAAAAAGAAAAAGAAAAAGAGGAATATGTTCGCCTCTTCTTCCTCTCCATCGCCTGCCAATAGCCCCTATGGGCTGAGCCCAGCCAAGTCCCAAGGGTGGGGGAGCCCAGGTGAGGCCGTTCAGGAGGGCAGGTTCCCAGGGTGAGGGCAGGGACAAGAAGGTAGAGAGTGAACGTGGGTCCTCTGTAAACAGAGAACACCAGCTCAGCCTGCCAGACTTCCAGGTCTAGAAAGTAACAGGGCTGCAGCTTAATATTCCCATTTCTCCTTCTTGAAACTCTATGAGGCCACAAGGGTAGAGATTCAGTTTTGTTTTGATTTTTTTAAGTGAGACTCCCCACCATTAGATTAGTAAAGATGCTTTTAGTTTATTTATTTATTTTTTTTTTTGCTTTTTAGGGCCACATCCACGGTACATGGAGGTTCCGAAGCTAGGGCTCTAATTGGAGCTACAGCTGCTGGCCTACACCACAGCCACAGCAATGGGGGATCGGAGCTGCGTCTTCAACCTACACCACAGCTCATGGCAACGCTGGATCCTTAACCCACTGAGCGAGGCCAGGAATCAAACCCGCAACCTCATGGTTACTAGTGAGATTGTTACCACTGTGCCATGAACAGGAACTCTGAGATTCAGTTTTGCAAGATGTTTGTATTCCACTCTGGGTTCCCCTCCGCCCATATTCTAGTTGGGTCCAATGGTTTATTTTGGGGGCATGCAGAACATTACTATGGTTCTTCAAGTCAGTGCTACACGAAAAGACATATTCAGAGAAGTGTCACTCTCGCCTCATCTCTACCACCCTGTTGCCTTTTCCTCCTTCTTTCCTTTGCCTCCCCCCCTGCCCCATAGGTAACCAATCTTTTTAGAGTCTGGTTTACCCTCCTGCATTTTCTTTCCACAAATATGCAGAGACATGTGTTCTGCATGTTTTCTTACACCCTTCTTTTCCTTTACAGGAAGGACAGCATACCATAGATATGTGGCTTTGCATTTGACTTTATTTTCTACTTAACAGTAAAAACATACTCATTTTTAAGTATGAAGCAGAATATCAAAACTACATTGCATATGAAGAAATCCCACCGAAAAAGCTTCCTTCAAAGAAGGCATATGAATATTATTACCTAACAGGAATTAAATTCCAGCAATAATTTGAAAAAGAAAATAAGACACTGAATAAAGCATTCGTGGCTATGAAGGAAGACTGTAAAACAGAAATACCAAAATTCAGAGATGAAATGGCAGACAACAGGTGTAGGCAGAAGAGAAACTTACAAAACTCAGGAATAAATTAGAAGAAGAAAGATAAAATAAGCCATTGCAGAAATAAAGACTAAACTAGAAGAAGCCACAGCAGGTACATATGGGAATAGAATGAAAAAAAGCAAAGGAAAAAAGAAGGAGTCATGTTAGATTCATACACAGGGTTTGGGAGACAATGGCAGGTGTGGAAGGTAGAAAACTTTGGGCCCACAAGGGAATTCTGAACAAAGAAAACCAAGCAATGGAACAGAACAAATATTTTAAAATACAAATAAGAGATGCTCCTAAAATAAAAGAAATCCAGAATCAATACTGAAAAGACAAATTACATACTAGAGGCAAAAGAAAAAGAGCAAACCAAAAAAAAAAAAAAAAAAGAGTTCCTGTGTGGCTCAGCAGTAACGAATCTGACTGGGATAAGGGTTCAATCCCTGGCCCCGCTCAGTGGGTTAAGGATCTGGCGTTGCAATGAATTGCATCATAGGTCACAGATGTGGCCTGGATTTGGCGTTGCTGTGGTTGTGGTGTAGGCCAGCAACTACAGCTCTGATTCAACCCCTGGTCTGAGAAGTTCCATATGCTGCAGGTGCTGCCCTAAAAAGAAAGAAAAAAAAAAAAAAAAGCCAATCAGCTAGAAAAATCAAGTCACTTATTAATAATTGCAGTGAATTATAAATCAGACTTCTAGGAACTGCTCAGTCTTCTGTATCAAAGGGCAGTGCAGCCATATCTAGAAGACCTTCAAGGAAAAAAGTGTGAGCTGTAAATTTCAAACCCAGTTGAAGACAAAGTATAAAAACAAACAATACCACACATTTAAGAACTCAGAATATGGTTCACAAGAACCCTTCCTTTTTAGTTTTAACTTTTTTTTTCTTTTTACAGCCACACCAACAGCACAAAGAAATTTCCAAGCTGGCATTTAAATCAGAGCTGCAGCTGCAGGCCTACACCACAGTCACAGCAACACCAGATCCAAGCCATATCTGCAACCTACGCCACAGCTTGTGGCAATGCTGGACCATTAATTCACTGAGCAAGGCCAGGGATCAAACCTGCATCCTCATGGAGACTATGTTGGGTCCTTACCCACTGAGCCACGGTGGGAAATCCCTTAACTTTTTTTTTTAAATAGAATTTGCCCTACACAAAAATAGAACACCATGAACCCTCAGGGACACACCACAGTAACACAAAGTGCCTACCTATAAAAATTCTCAGCTCAGATCCCAGATGTCTTCTCAGTTGATCTGAAAATATTTTATGATTGAGGAAACTTCTAGATGACTAACTCCAACACCCATGAGATAACAGAAAATATTTCAGCAGAAGGAATGGCAGATCTGAGACAAAAACAAAGGTGTGGAGGAATGGAATGTGAATGCTATGTGTTTTCACAAAGTAGGAATTAGACAACTAACAACACACGCAAAAGGAGAAAGGAAGAGAAGGTGGAAAGCAGAAAACTCTGTCCTTCTCATCTGTAATTCAATGGAAGCCAGAGCTGAGAAGTCCAATGGAACCAAAATGTGATGTTAGTGTCTCTGTGTTTGGCTAGTTGGGAACTGGGATTTGGAGAATTGGGAACTATTTGGAATTGCTAATGGAAGAATTAATACTGGAGACTTGACTGGGACCCAAGAGGTACAGTGGCCACAGCCTCTCTTTAGCCTGTCTGGGCTCAACCACCTTCACGAACCTCATGGAGACAGGCCTGGGTTCTCATAGGCCCCATGGCTCTCCAGCATTATACCCATCTTGCCCCAGACATTGGGCCAAAGACAAATCCAATCTGGCTCTTCAGAAACACGCATTTGCACAGTGCATGGGAGTTCCAGCTGCACTCGGGCAGGGGGTTGTGGAAGAGGCTGCATTGAAGAGATGGCACCATGGCAAACCTGACAATGTGTCAACTCTTACCTGGTAGAAGAACCAAAGTACCATCATTCCTGCATTCATGTGGCCGGTGTTGCCAGATCCCCACTCTAGGCGCTGGATGGGGACTAATCAGTAGAAGGGACTTGACTGCAGCCCATGGACAATCATCACAGAAAAGCACACAGGAAAGTGACTCAGTATAAAAGTATGGAAAAGAAGTGCAGGGGGTGTGAGAACATATCAGCAGTGTCTGGACCCATTCTCTGTGTGTGTGTGTGTGTGTGTGTGTGTGTGTGTGTGTGTGTGTGTGTTGGAGCTGATCAGGGAAGCTGAGATCTGAAGTCTGAAAGAGAAGGAGCCACCTAAACAAGGATGGTTTATGAGGGAGGATGGAGAGCATTCCAGGTAGAAAAAACAGCACATGCAAAGACTAAGGTGAGCAGAAGCATGATGTCAAGGGAAATGAGCAAAGGTTAATATGGCTGAGGCAGAGAGGAAGGGGCTCTTACAGGAGGAGGTTGGGGAGGTGGGTGAGGCAGCCATTGAGGGATCTTAGCATCAAAGTAACATCAGGATTTAAACTTTTGCTTGTGACAGAAAACCGAATCCACAGGGTCTCAAACAATAAGGAAACTGATCCTCTCATCTAGTGTGTAGCAGCCACAGGATTGGTTAAATTAAGGACTGAATAAAGTCACCTGGGATGCAGATTCTGTATTCCTGCTTTTCCTTAGACCTGATCCTCCCATGGTTACAAGTGGCTGAGTTCTAAGCATCGTCTTTCCAACCACAAAAATGCCCAGTGGAGGGGGAGAAAATGCTTCTTCCTTAGTGTTTTTTGTTGGTGGTTTTTTGGGTTTTTTGGTTTGTTTGTTTTGTTTTGTTTTGTTTTTTGGGGTGGAAAACCTTTCCTAGCCCTCCCACCTGACTCCTTTCCTTGTTCTGAGCTGGATCACACACCGTCCCTAAGGCCAACATCACAAGGAGAACAAGATGAAGAGGGATTGTTGGGCCAGGTGGGATTTCTTCTGAGTCAGGCAGGGGAAGGATACACACCAGAAAAGATGTGAGAGCTCTGCTAGTCCAGCACCACCCATCTCCCAGTGTGGCCCAGGTGGCCTCTCCTGACCCTGCCATTCTCTCCTGGGGTGGGGTTCCTGAAGATGCTGGAAGCACCCCCAGATTACCTCACATGTCTCTTTAAGGACTTTTCCTTTAGGCCAGAAGGAGCAACCTTGGCTCATTCTGCAGACTGGGTGAGGCCTTCTTTTAGGAACAGTCAGCAACAGGAATGAAGCATGGAGCTGGGTTGACTGGGGTGAGGATGGGAGATGCTGAGGGTAAGAGGGAGGAAGACCTGCTGCTCGCTTGGGAGGGATCTCAGACTGAAGAAGGGAAAGGTCACCTGGGCAGATCGTCACTCACAGAGACACTTGAGCTGGGCAGTGGCGGCGTGGGGACCCGGTGACACTGCCCCCTGCTGGTAAGTCGTGGAAGGCCTCTGGGTAAGTTGGCCTGGAGTCAGCACGCGAGGACGACCCTTTTTTTTGTCTTCCCAGAACTGGGTAGTGCTGTGTAGCCAATATTTATGAGTTAAAGAGGAACGATTACCTATGTGTTCGTCTAGAAGCGAAATATATCATTACGGACAGAGGGAATAGCTCGTGCGAAGGCAAGTGGGGAACGGGGCGTCGCCAGCTGAGGTGTGGCAGGGGATTCAGATGAAAAGGGCTGCCGGCGCCAGGGCTGGGCATTATCCTGTGGTAACAGTGAGTCACTCAGCAGCAGGGCGCCCCCAGAGCTTGTGTCTCATGCATGGACACGTGCTGGGAGGAGGTGGGGGGGGGAAATAGTTTGCGCGAACTCTAGGCCATCTGGGGACCTGCTCCACGAAAATACCAGCCTCTATCCTGGGTCAGAAGGTACCGGCGCATCCGGAAAGGAAGGGGTGCTCGTGAGAGCGGTCTCGCACGCAAGTACGCACACCCCTGGGTTCCAGTACTTTAAGCCCACGTGCACCAGCCCGGGCGCCGCGGGTCCCGCCCCAGAGGGCGTGTCATAGGCGGAGCTCCTGCCGGCTGCGCCAAACACGAGACAACTGGGTGGGGCTCAGGTCTTGGGGCGTGTCCTCGCCCTCCAGGTCCTGTCCGGTGACTCACCGTTGGGTGCGGCTGTCACACAAACACCGAGGGGGAGGGGAAGGGTAGCAAGGGGCCAGAGACCCGCCCCTGCGTCCCCTATCTTCCCGGAGAGTTTCTGACGCCTGAAGTCCTTGCGAGTGCCTGGCCCTCGGATGCCCGGGTGTTTCCAGCCCCCGGGGTTAGCTCATACCCACCCCCCCACACACACACCCAGAGCAGAGCTCGGGGCTCTGGGACCTAGTAGCCTCCTGTGAGAAAGAACCGGGTTCCTGAAGCTGGGGGAGCAGTTCTGGAATTGGGGGCAAGGGGAATAGACCAGAAGAGGGGAACGTACCTAGATGAGGGTTGAACCTCCGATAAGGGAGAATCTGGATACACCACTGAGACATGGAAATGAGTTCTTGGACAACCCGCCTGGCTTTCGGAATTTGGAAGGCCAGGACTCTGGATGTCTGGGTACCAGGGCTCTGCTTTAGACGAAGGACGGCTGGACCCAGTTTGGGCGGAGGCATGAAACGGACACAGGTTAAGAATATGTGCTTTAATGAGAGGGCCGGCTAAGAGCCTGGTAGAGCTCAGGACCTGGTAGGAAGTCACCCTCGTCTCCTTTCTGTCATTTTAGGAGGCCGAATTTTTTCCCAAAACCGGAGAAAGTCTCCGAGGCCTGGTTAGCAGTCTTGTCGATGGTTTCCTGGGTAGACTTGGCCACCTGGTCCATGGCTGAGGAAGGAAAGGATAGGGCAGATGAGGGTGGGGCCCTGGGGAACCACAACTATGCAGGTCTTCCTGGGTCTCCCTCCCCAGGAAGCAGTGTGGGTGGAGGAATTGCAGGGAGAAGGTGGGTGTCTGCCCAAGGGCTGGGTGGGGGTTGGGCAAGGTGTGAGGGATATGCTGGGGATGCCCACCCCCCTGCCCACCAGCCCCACCAGACCTTTCTGCCCTGCTTCTGTGGTCTGATCCACCACTTGCTGAGCTGCTGCTCCAGCTGCAGTCACTGGAACGAGAATTGCGGCCTTTAGCCCCTGTTGAGATACCACCAACCACAGGGGCCCCACCACTGTCAACCCCTATCCGTTCTCTAGAGTGGTCTGCCCTTCAGGCCCCAGCAGAGATGGATGCTATTGAGGTAAAGTCCTTTGACCAAAGCCAGTGAGGGGCATGAGCCCTTTCCATGACTCCAGGGTAGTCTTGTTTATTTATAACTCTGGGCTCCTCCGCTCTGGCCTGTTGCCCTTGCCATCTCCAGGATTGCTGAGAAAATATCCAACAGAGGAAGGAAGGCAGGGCAGGGCCAGGCTGGAGCTGGCATCTGGACTGTGGCTGCTGGTGGGCATGGCCAGGAAGAATCCTGCCCCCTTTAACAGCTTCTCCCCCAGAAGCTTGGCCCAGATGCCTGAATTCCCAGCTTTAGTGCTTTGGGGCTTCTACTTTGCAAGGTCCTCTCACTACTTCCTCTCTCCTGTGCCTCTCCCCAGAGGGCACAAAAGCAATGATGCCAGTGTCTCTGTGGGCAGGCAGCTTAAGGCATTAGAAAACAAAGAGCAGAAAATAGGTGAAAATTCCAAGGTCAGGCCATATTTTCTGGACCATCATTTGTGCCTGTGGAGAACAGGATCTGCAGGGGCTCAAGTGGGTAGGCAAACAGGTGATTCCGGCCTCCAGAGATCTGACTCATCCCTGCTGTTGAACAGGAAAGGGCCTGCTTTACCCAGACCTCAGGGGTCAAGCAGGCCCTGGGGTCTGTGGCTCACAGAGAGTCCTGGGGTCCTTGTCTGACATAGCCAGTCAGGACCACAGAGAAGGAGCCTTTGCACCCAGCTAACGGATGGGGAGAGTGAGGCCCAAAAGGAAGGGTAGCGTAGGCTTCCTGGTAGCATTTAGCCTTAGGGAAATGACTCTGGCTTTCCTAGGCATTTCCCCTGGGTTTTGGTGTTGTCTGTCGACTGGGATACGTGTAGGACATATTGGGAGCTGGAGTCCCAAGGGAGACTGAGCTGGGACTGGAAGAGCTGTCACTCGTGGGCCCAGAGTCTCCCCACTTACCAGACGTGTAACCTCAGGTCTGTGGAGAAAGACCTGGTAGAAAAACTAAGATTGGGGCCACCCACGCTGTGGGGTGAGGGTGGGAAGGTCCTCTGGGTAAGGACTTAAAAGGAATTGATTTTTGGTTTTTGTTTTCCAAGGAGTGGGATGTGCCTCAAAACAAAGCCCAGTCTGGGTCTGGAGCTGCTTCCCCCATCCCATTCTGGCCCTGGGTGCTTCTGAGACCCTGGCTGGCTCTGGCTCTCTCTTGGTGGACCTTCACTCTCCCCTAAGGACCTGGGTGGGGCCTCTCCCCACCCTCATAGCAGCCTCAGATTGGCCCCGTTAAGGCCCAGAGTGAACCCCTGGAGCTCCTCAAGGCATCATTCCCCGGCTGGTCGGGGTGGGCATCCTGCCAGGTCCCTGCATCTCAGGAGAGGGCCTTTCCAACCTGAGCCACCTGCCAACTTTGGCGCTGCACAGACCTCCAGCTTCTGCCCCCCACTCCCATCCTGAGTCCAGCCAGATGCCCCAGTATGTGCCCTAGATAGCGGGCCGTCCTCACCAGCTTCCTGAGCCGCCCCCTCCACTTGCTGCTTCAGGTCCTGCAAGCCCTTGCTGGCCATGGCTGTGCGGGGTCTCCAAAGAGGTCAGGGTTAACCGCAGCGACGCTGGATCTTGCTCAAAGCGGCAGCGACCTGAGCACCAGCTCTTGTTTTTAAGGCGCCCAGGGGGCTGGCCCGCCCCGCAAGGGGAGGGGGGTAGAGGGGGGCACGGGGCGGTTCCCAGCACTTGGACTCCGGGGAGTGACTGGGCTCTGCTCCAGGCCCTGCCAGCCGGAGAGCACATTCTGGCCTCAGGCGGGCCGCCGTGGGAAGGTGGCCGTCCCAACCAGGATTTGAAGAGTGTCTAGGGGCTGCAAGGGGGCTGGATCGGGTGTCCAGAGAGTGGCTGGGGACAAAGGAGGGCTCACAGCCCTCCCTCCCTGACTCCAAGGATCCCCCAACTTGTGAGCGCAGGGTCAACACCAGGTCAGGATCTGGCATTGAAATCAATAATAGCAGCTGCCTTTTTTTAAGCATTTACCTTGTCTGGCACTGCCCTTAATGTTTACAACCTGTTGTGTAAGCTTTACAACTGAAATGGGTGTTATTAGCAATTTATTGGAAGAAACTGAGGCACAGGGCGAGTTAGGTCTTACCCAAATTCACATGGCAGGAACTCAAATCCCCATGGTGGGCTGTAAAGCCCAGGGCCCTGACCAACGCCCAGCCAGCGGTTCCCACACACTCAGCCTGGACACTGCAGACTGGCCATCTGCCCAGCTGCTGCTGGGACGGAGGAGGGTGAGGGGAGTGCAGTGGGGAGAAGGAGTAAATCCACCCCGCCCCCTTCCCTAGAGGGCAAGTAGCTGGCTTGTGGCTCTGGCTGGGGACCAGGCAGCCCAAAGTGGAGGGGCGGGTAATGAGGAGGGCGGTCTGTGTGTGGAAGGCCCAGGCAAGGAAATCATTGTCCCAGACCACACATTGAAGATGAGAGCAGCCAAGCTGCAAGCTGCTCAGATCACCTCTCCCAGGCCCAGGGGCAAGTGGGGCTTGGTGACTACAGGGTGGGGGGTGGGGGCGTGAGAGGTGGGGGGGTTGTTAGAGACCTGCATGTCAGTAGCACAGCCAGGGATCCCAGGGACAGCAAAATGACCCTCAGGGCACATCCTCTTGCCACTCAAGGGTGAAGGTTGTTCCTCCACCCCACCTAGAGCTCTCCCACTCTGGCTGTCCACCCTGGAGTTCACCAGCTCACCTCTCAGTGCGATGGTTGGACCCTCTCTAATAGTGCTTCCTTTTCCTTCTTTCTTTCTTTCTTTCTTCCTTCCTCTCTTTCTTTCTTTCCATCTTTCTTTCCTTCCTTCCTTCCTTCTCTTTCTTTTGGGGGGGCGCACCTGCAGCATATGGAAGTTCCCAGGCTAGGTGTCAAATCAGAGCTGCAGCTGCTGGCCTACACCACAGCCACAGCAATACCAGATCCTAGCTGCATCTGTGACCTACACCGCAGCTCATGGCAACAGTGGATCCTTAACCCACTGATGCAGGCCAGGGTTTGAACCTGTTTCCTCATGGATACTAGTCAGATTTAGTTAATGCTGAGCCAGGACCACTGAGCCATGACGTCTGTCAGAGTTTCCCTTATCCTGGAGTTCTGTGATGTCCCCTCCTACCCAGGTCCACTCTGCTGGCCCGTGGGCAGGGGAATAAGTGGAAACAGATGCACACATATGGAATTGATTAATGGAGAAGGGTTCCTGAGAAAGAGGGAGGGGGGAGATCCCATTGTGGCTCAGTGGTTTAAGAACCCAACTAGCATCCATGAGGATTCAGGTTTGATCCTGGCCTTGCTCAGTGGGTTAAAGATCCGTCATTGCCCTGAGCTGTGGTGTAGTCTGGTAGCTATAGCTCTGGTTCGATCCCTAGCCCAAGAACTTCCATATGCCACCCCCCACCCCCCAAAAAAGAGGAAGGGGCAGGCACTGAGATCAGGTGGGGTGGGAGGGGATACCAAATGCAGACTAACAAAATGGCTGTCCCACCCCATCTCGGCCATGAATCTGGTCCAGCCTAAAGCTCCAAGGCTCTGTGGCCTGCCTCACTGCTGCCTCTGAGACTCCAGGGGATCCTCGTCCAGCGCCTGCCTCAGGCCTGCCATCACTCCTGAAAAACCACCAGTAGCACCACTCTCTTTAGTTGGGAAGGCCTTTTACACTGTTCCAATTAGCTCACCACTGAGCTGCTGATGCTCTTTGGCACCAGGCCACGTGGGCAAGGAACAAGATGGGGAGGTAGCAGCCTCTATTGGAAGGACAGCCGGGCCCAAGCAGCTGATAGTGTCAGGGCAGCCCTGAATGCAAGTGCCGAGAAATAAAATATTGTCTGCCATCGTGGTAAACCAAAGATGTCACAGTCATCAGGGATTACAGTCACTGGCCACGGGTGAGCGGATGAGCCCTGAGGGAACTCAGGAAGGAAACTGAAAATACCTGCCATGAAGCAGCTATCTGACCAAAGCCACTCTCAATGGTGAGCACTGAGGAAACTCAGGAGGTGAAAACACAGGATACTGGCCTCAGACAGCTGAGGTGCTTATCACATGAATGATTTCAGAGAGCCCAGACCTTCCTGTACATAGAAAAGCACTAAATTCCATTAGCAGTCACTTTTGTTCCTACTACCTGCCCTTTGCTGCCAAACTCCTATACATCCTAGGGTGCCCCCCTCACCTCCTTGGAGCTGTTTTGTTTTGTTTTGTTTTGTTTTTTCAGAGTTATTTGAGATGCTGCCTCTGGGGCTTGGGGCTTAAGTTCCCATTTTGCCCCAAATAAAACTTAACTCTCAACTTCTAGGTTGTGCCTATAGTTTTTAGCTGACACTGCCCACCTTGGCCAGGCACGATGATAACTGCTTGCCTGAGCTGACAGGTGGCCAGGATAAGGTACATGGTGCTGCCCTGAAAACTAACCTGGAGAATTTGGGTGGGGCCCATAGGAGGGAGGAGAGGAGCAGTCTCCCAGAATCCTTGGCACTGGAATCTATCTTGGCTGAGATGCGGGAGCCACCAAGAAGCACCCTGAGCCAGACCAAACATAAGCCGAGCAAGACTGGCCAGAGACAACCCGGAAACTAACCTCATTCCCATACAGTCCCATAAAACCTGAGGCTGCGAGCCATGTGGCAGAGCAGTTCTTCTGGGTCCTCTTACCCTGCTGCTTTCCACCCAGGTGTCGCTTCCTGATAAAGTCTTTTGCTTTGTCAGCACATGTCTCTCCTTGGACAGTTCATTTCCAAGTGTTAGAAAAGAGCCCAGGTTCGGACCCTGGAAGGGGTGCCCTTTCCTACAACAATAATAGAAACAGCTGAGTGGCTCTAAAACTGCAGGCACTGGAGTAGGGCCTCTTGGGTTCAAACCCCTACTAGGGCAAGTTCCTTCATCTCTCATAGCCTCAATGTCTTTTTTTTTTTTTTTTTTTTTGTCTTTTTGCTATTTCTTGGGCCGCTCCCGCGGCATATGGAGGTTCCTAGGCTAGGGGTCCAATCGGAGCTGTAGCCACCAGCCTACGCCAGAGCCACAGCAACGCAGGATCCGAGCCGCGTCTGCAACCTACACCACAGCTCAAGGCAACGCCGGATCGTTAACCCACTGAGCAAGGGCAGGGACCAAACCCGCAACCTCATGGCTCCTAGTCGGATTCGTTAACCACTGCGCCACGACGGGAACTCCCGCCTCAATGTCTTAAGGAGCTTCATCAAGCCTCAATCCTTGATGGTGGAGGACACAATGATAGAATCTCCCCAAAGTGTTACTGTGAGGATTAAACAAGCTGATGGATGCCCAGCACTCAGCAGACGGCCCTTCAAGATTAATGCCCTTCATCTTGTTAGTTTTTATTCATCCCTCCAGTTTTCTCAAGAAAATCACTGGAGGAGTTCCCATCGTGGCTCAGAGGAAACAAGTCTGACTGGCATCCATGAGGACGCAGGTTTGATCCCCGGCCTCACTCGGTTAAGGATTCTGCATTTCCATGAGCTGTGGTGTAGATCGCAGACACGGCTCAGATCTGCCATTGCTGTGGCTGTGGTGTAGGCCAGCAGTTGCAGTTCCAATGAGATCCCTAGCTTGGGAACTTCCACATGCCTCAGGTACAGCCCTAAAAAGTTAAAAAAAAAAAAAAAATCACAGGAGTGCCCATTGTGGCTCAGCGGGTTACAAACCTGAGTAGTATTCATGAGGACTCGGATTTGATCCCTGACCTTGCTCCGGCGTTGCTGTGAACTGTGGTGTAGGTCACAGACATGGCTTGGATCTAGCATCACCATGGCTGTGGCATTGGCTGGCAAGCTGCAGCTGTGATTCAACTCCTAGCCTGGAAACTTCCATATACCGCAGGTGCGACCCTAAAAAGGAAAAAAAAAAAAAAAGTCTGTTGCAGCATCGTTGGAGGAGGTCATCAAGAGGATGTAACCATTGGTTGCCTTCCAAGCTGGACTGGGGCAATCAGAGGCTCCTCACACCGTCCCCTGTCCTGCCTACGATGCTCATGCTAGCAGCTATTTCAAGGATGCAGCCTTGAGCGAGTAAGGTGTTGTTGAGACTGTCTGGACTGTATACATGACTGACCCCAGTTAAAGCCTCTATGAACTTTGAAGATTCTAGTGGGCTGCGGCAGAGATCTACCCAAGACAAGTCTCTTATCTAAGTTCTCTTGCTCATTAAAACTGCCACCTACCAAAAAAAAGAAAGAAAAAGAAAACACAAAGAAAGACAGGTCGCTCAGGACTTCTCAGAGAGGAGACGACTGGGGGAGAGCAGTTATCCCTCTGCAGAAGTCAAGGGCACAGAGCACATAATAGGGGACTTAAAGGCAAAGAGCATGGCAGGGGTCCGTGGGGTGGGGAAGAGGCTTCATGGACAGGGCAGACCTTGTTGTTTGACCTCAAGAACAGGCCCCGAATATGTCTGAGGGTGAGGGGGGCAAGCAGCAGGGACCCTTCCAACTTCTTCAGCAGAGGGGAGGGCCCCCGGACCCCAGGGACTGAATCTAGGTATCCTCCTCCCTCAGTCATCTGAGTGGACCTGGCTCCTCCTCGCTTCCTCTCAGGCACGCCCAAGCCCTGGGAGGCCTCCTCCTTGGGCGGCCTCCTCCCTGGGCATGCACAGGCCTGCTGATGAGTGGTGTCTGAGCCAGGGAGCAGGAACACCCCTGACTGCCCTGAGGCTATTCTAGACCCCTCATTCCTCCCACGGTAGGGTTTGGGGGCTGAGGGACCAGCAGCCCACGGTGCCTTTCTGCCTCCTCAGCAGTGGATTCCCATCCATGACAACCCAGCTCAGCTGTGCTTGACTGGCTTCCTAGCCCCCAGGGTTGCCCTTGACCTCTTGCTCGGAGATCTTGACCTCTTGACCTCAGAGGCAGGATGGGAAGGTGGTGTGGACCCTGTGGCGCCTGTAGTCAGTATGGACTCAGGATCTGGTACTCACACCCAGGGCTGTGGGCCTGAGGCAAGACATTAAGATACTCTTGTTGGTTTGACACCAAACCAGGTGTCAAAGGAGAGGGAACCTCCACCTGGTCTCAGTTCAGCCGTCACTGAACCATGCAGGGTGTGATGCAGTAACCCCCTGTATAGGACAACGACCACCCCGGTCCAACTTGGGGGTGGCTGTATCTGCCATAAGCCCACCGGAGCCCACGCAGCCACAGCAGAGCATGGGAATCAGCTGCGTGCTCTGAGCCAGGCCACCTGGGCTTCTGCCCAGGCCCCAGCTTCCTAGCTTTGTGGCCTTAGGCAAATTGTTTAACCTCTCTGTTTCTCGGATCATTCTCGGCAAAACTGGGCCATACCAATTAGTAGTTCCGAGGATTCAAGGAAGTGAAGCTCTCAGTACAGTGTTCCCGGCACCTGGGAGGGGCTCGACAAATGTTCATTTTTACTTTTTTTTCTCCCCTGCATGTCAGCTGCTGTGTTTTCTAATGACACTTGACAGGACTCTCTGGTGGAAGGAAAGCTCAGCTCCAACCTGGTAAGAAGCTCAAGGCTGGGTGGGGCCACGCAGGAGCCTGTGTGTTGTGTCCTCCTCTGCCCAGGAGGATGCTGAGTCCTTGCTATGGGGTGTTTTTTTTGTTTGTTTGGGGGTTTTTTTGGTCTTTTTTTTTAGGGCCGCACCCACAGCATATGGAAGTTCCCAGGCTAGGGGTCGGCAGATCCAAGCTGCATCTGTGACCTCCTCCACAGCTCATGGCAATGCCAGATCCTTAACCCCCTGAGTGAGGCCAGGGGTTGAACCCATGTCCTTGTGGATACTAGTTGGGTTCATTATCTCTGAGCCACAAGGGAACTCCCTTGCTATGGGTTTAGACTTCACATCTTTAAAAGGTGTTAGGTGACCCATTCCCCAATGGAGCCAGAGCCAAGGACACACGTGGTGGGACAGCCCAGGAGACCCATCCTCAACCCCCACCCCGTCAGTGGGGTCCATCCCTGAAGGGTGAGCTGAAGCTCGAAACCTGGAGCATCCAGGTCTCACACTCCAGTGGACACTGTGTCCTTAAAGGTGTCTTCAGGAGCCGAAAGCAAGGCTAGCACCTCCATGTTCAAAGGTGATTGTGGAGGTGGTGGTAAGGGGGTCCCTGAAGGCAGTGCCTGCTCTCAGCAGGTTCCAGAAATGCTTAGGGTGTCTGTGTATCATACCTGGCCCAGCTCCTGTTCCTGGTGGTGGGTGCCGGGGGAGGGCCCACGGGGGCGTCTTCACGAATGAGGCAGCACAGAGAGGAGGCATGAGCAGATATGCAGTGCAGATTTGAGTGTTATTTGAAATCATCAAAATCATTAAAAAAAAAAATTCACAGCAGCATCGGTGGGGTCAGAAGGACCAGAGGGTGGGAGAGGGCAGGGGAGGGAGGTGAAGGCAGTGGTGGCATCCTGGGGCAGCTGGGAGGGGATGCAGGGACTGTGGGCAGCCCTGCAGGTCACATTCCAGGGTCAGACACTCCTTGTACCAGGAGGGGGTGGGATCCGAGGCAGAAGAGTGTTCCTCAGGCCCTCCGCAGCTCCTTGGCAGGCCTCTAATCTCCCCCACTCTTGGCCTGGGAAGAGAGTGACTTTTACACACTGCCCTGGGCCCCCATCCCTCAGTGGCCACCCTGGGTGTGGGGGTGGGGATAGGTGTCTTCTGAGGGGGATCATTCATGAGGGGACCTCACACTCGGGCTCAGGGGACTGCAGGTTGAGGCTCCCCTGGGGACTCTGGGGCCCAGGAGGGACACACGCTTGCCCAGGGACCCCCAGGTAACCCTAGGACCCCAGCTCCTACCTCTCCAGCCACTTCCTCTTCCACTTTGGCTGCCTCGTCCTGTGAGGGGGCAGGTTGATGCAGGTCCTCCTGTGGGAAAGCAAAGGGGATGTGGGACCAGGTGGAGGGCACGGGGCCCCTGGCTTCCCTGTAACAAGGGCCTCGTCCTCATGGCCTCAAAGATGAGCAGAGGCCCTCATCACCTTGCTGTACATGGAGGGCTGGAGGAGAGGGAGGTGGGAAGGCCCGATTGCCCATGGAGCTGACAGAGCCTTGTGTGAGGATTCACAGTGGGGACTCTGTCTGACGATGCCAAGTTCTTCTGAGGGGGCACTGAGTACCCTCGAACCTAGCTTCACCACCAAAAGCTGATGCTGAGTCCTGGCCAGTTCCTGGTTGAGCCTCCTCCTGAGGTGGGGTGCGGAGGGCAGTGGCCCCTGAAGCCCTAGGCCTATCTACTCTCAATGTTTCTGAATCACATGATCATATACCCTTGTCCCTAGGGAGACACCCAACAGCCCTTGGAGGAGGAGCATGTTACCACTGCTCACACAGGGACTCTGAGGCCAGGAAGTCATGTAGCCAATTCAGGGCCTCAGAGCTCAAAGCAAAGGGGCTTTCAGAGATCAGGTCTGGCTTGCTCCAGGCACACCCCTATCCTCAGTAGCCTGAGTGACTCCCTCTTTCCTCCCCCTTGCCTCTTGCATGCACGCTGGGCTCAGGCTGGTCTGCTTGGGACCAGCAGGGGTTACACAGTCCTCTCCCACTTCCTGCGTCCTTCTATCTGCTTCTACCCTGCCTGAAGGTGGTTGTGTGACAGCTGCAAGGCAGAGCCAGACTGGGTGATCATCTTGGACCCTGGTTTCAGCCGCTACCTCTGGAAGGTCATACCACCTCTGTGTTACCACAGGGCCATCCTGCCCCTTGGTAGACTCAGAGACAGCCAGAGTTGGGGCAGACTCTCCAGGCAAAGGACAGACTCTGCCTAGTCCTGTGGCATAAGGGTGGTGCATGAAGCCAGTGGCATGAGTGGTCAGACAGACTGGCAGTGCTATATCCTTCTACAGTTCACTACAGGGTGAGTCATGGCTGGTTTTGGGGTGTCACCAGGAAATGGCTCCCTTAGGGTAGCTCCAAGGGCTTACCAGCCCTTCCCCAAAGTCAGAGAAGAGTGCCCAGGCCACTGCTCAGAGACCCGCCCAGGTGCAGCCTGGCCCCGTCCCAGGGCATCCTTGGCTGGGGGGTGAGGGAAGGAGGGGCTTGGCATCTCCTAAGGCACATCTGGGTCCTGCCAGGGGCACTGATGGGGATATAGTCACCCCGCTTTGCTGGGTGCCCACCAGCAGTGAGGCCTAGCCGCCTCACTTCCCTGAGTCAGCACACAGCCCCGGGAGATGGATACGCTCAGCTCCACTCCCCTCCCCTCCAGTTTTATAGCTGAGAATGGAGGGCCCTAGAGGCTGAGGAGCTTCCCAAGGTCATACAGCTAGCAAGAGGCAGAGCTGGGAACTAGGACAGGGAGCACCCACCTGCTCCTGGGACCTGTAGACCCCGTCCTTGCCGTGGAAGCAGAGGCCTGGGCGCTGCCCCCAAAGCCAGGGGCAGGGCGATCCCCTGCCCTTCCACCCACCCACTTCTTCCTGCTGGGTGCCTAGGACTCTACCGGCCAGGGGCCTGTGCCAGTAGGGGAGCTTCCTAAAGGACAGCCTCACACAAAGCTGGAGACAGCACGTCTCTGGTTTAGGAACACCCCTGCCCTCAATATGAACTCGCTCCCACCACCATCTCCCCATCTCCCACTCAATCTCCCTTTAAGAGCGCGGGCTAGGGAGCCAGGCTGCCCCGAAAATTTCACGCTCACTTAGACTAGCCATGGGACTTTGCGCACATTGCCGTATCTCTCTGGGCCTCATTTCCACACTCTGTCTCATGGGATGTTGTGCCCATTAAAT
This sequence comes from Sus scrofa, assembly GCF_054392235.1. Taxonomy (NCBI): domain Eukaryota; kingdom Metazoa; phylum Chordata; class Mammalia; order Artiodactyla; family Suidae; genus Sus; species Sus scrofa. The sequence continues at coordinate 110,115,059 of NC_139396.1, read as the reverse complement.
GAGTTAGTAGGTGTAAAATGCTCCAAGGAGAGTTTCTTTGTGGTGGGTGCTGCAACAGTTCTCCCAGCCTGTCTCTGTCCCGTGGGAGTGCCCCCTGCCCCTGTGCTCTATGCTGCCCAGCGCACGCGCATACGCGCGCGCACTCACACGCACACACGTGCACGCTCGCTCTGAAAGGCGGAGGTGGTAGGCGTGGTCAGAACCCTCAGTGTTTTTCAGTCACCAGGGGGCGCTGCTTCTCCGCTCCTCTTCCTCCTCCTCCTCCGGACCGACACCTAGCCAGGCTCTGGAGGGAGGGAGACCTCGGGACCCTGGGTGGGCCGTGACTCGGCAACTCTGGCCAGGTGTCCACTGCCAGTGGGAGGCTGCTTGTCACCACGTAGGGTCCCCAGGCCCCTGCTTTCAGTAGTAAAATGTGAAACGCAGAGCACCATCACAAAGGCGTGGTTTTGAGCCTTGTTTTTCCAATTGGGCCCTACACTGCCCCGCCTCCACTCCCCACCCTCCGGGCGGGGAGTTGTGAAGATTCCAGCAGCTAATCGACGGGACGACACCAAGCACGGCCCAGGGCCTCTAAGTCTGTTTACCTGTACATCAGTGGCCGTATCAATGCCTCCTCCCCAGTTGGCCTCCTCCTGCCCAGAGGAAAGGATGGGACTGTCTCAGGGCCAGGGCTGGGGACCAGGCTCACCTTGCGCACCACTCCGGAGGTGACCGCGATGTTCTCTGCCTCCTCCACAGTCTTGGTGGCCACAGTGTTGACGCTGGAGACCACAGCCTCGCTCACAGCACTGGCTTGCTCCTTGGTCTTCTCAGCCACTGTGGGAGGAAATCTGGATAGTTCTGCCCCAACCCAACCCACCTGGGCCTGGCCTGCCCAAGTCGGGCCTGAGCAGCCCCTTCCCCGGGCATTTGAAACCCAGACTTGAGTTCCCGCTGTGGCGGCTTCTCTGCATCACCAGGACATAGGTTAGATCCCCAGCCTGGCATAGTGGGTTAAAGGATCCAGTGTTGCCACAGCTGTGACATGGGTCACAAGTGCAGCTTGGATCTGATCTCTGGCCCAGGAACTCCATGTGCCAAGGACGAGCCAGAAAAAAAAAAAAAAAGAAAAAAACCAACTCTGGCTCTACCAGAGACCCTAGGCTGCCCTCTTTGTGAGTCCAGGGGAGCTCTGGTGATGATGCGGGTGGCCCACCCTGGGTGCTGGAGAAGCTTGGGTCTATGTACAGCTGGGGGAGGGTAAGGAGGGCCTTTAGAGCAGAAGTCCTTAGATGTCCCAGCCTCTATGTCCCCTGGTCCTGGGGCTTCTCACCTGAGGTCACACTCTGCACAACACCTTCCTTGGTCTTGGCTCCTGTGGAGGAAATGGAGGCGTCAGCCCAGGCCCCCTCCTCCTGGTGTTGGGAGAGGAGTGGTCAGGGCAAACACACCACAGAACAGCTGGACAAGCTGCAGGGTCGATGGGGGGGGTAAGGATGGTGTCTGGGGGCCAGTCAGCCCTTCAAAGGCCACTTCCTGCTGTGTCTGGAAGAAGGCGATAGAAGGGAAGTGGACAGGACAGGATGAGGGGGACAAGAGAGACCAGGCCTGAGGTAGGGTCTGGACCCCGAGTGGGTGTGGCCTGGGCCTTGGAAGCAGCACACAACAGGGCCAACAGGAGCTGAGTCATCATCTCAGTCTCCTCTTCAGAGGATGCTAAGGGGGTCTGGACAAGACGAAGGGTCAGTCTCATCTCCCCAGACCTGTGGCCTGGCTGCTGAGCACCTGCTTGTTCTGCCTGCAAGCTCTGGACTCAGTGTGGCTTCTTATCTGAGTCTAGGGGCCTGTGAGTGACGCTGGGGCGGGGGCACTGGGGTGCGTTGGTGTGTGCATTTGTGTCTGCACAAACACCTGGGTCTCAGGGCTAAGTGCTTCCCTTACTGTCCTGCCCCAGAGACCCCTGGGGCCCCGAGGAGACCCACACAGACAATGGGATGTGCAGGAGAGTGAGGGGTCCTCCAGGGAGAGGAGACCCTGACTCAACAGCCAGGTGCCCATCCCTCCCCAAATGCCTCCCTGGGGCCAGGACATAGTCAGGCCCCTGTAACTGGGCAGCCACCAGGCTGCCCCGCCCTGCCAGACCCTGCCACGCCCAAACTCACCCACATACATGACACCCTCCTTGGTCTTCTCAGCTGCCTCCGTCACCCCCTGCTTGGTCTTCTCCACGGCGCCCACCACACCCTCCTTGGCGATGGAGAAGCCCTTCTTGAAGACATCCATGGTGGTGGGCAGGGACCGAGCTGGACTCCCCAGGCGAACTGTGACTGGAGCTGGCTCGAGTGCTGCTGCAGCAGCTGTCCCCGCTGCTGCTGCCTCTTATTGACGCCAATGAAATATTGATGATGCAGCAGCGGCTGATGGGAACCCAGCCAGCCCAGGGGTGGAGGCGGGGAAGGAGGGAGGGAGGGAGTAGGCTTGCCTGCACCTTCTCCTGGGGTCCCCTGGGCCCTGCTGGGCTCCATCCTTCCCTCCTGTCCCCTGCCTGCCCCGGAGGGCACAGCCCCTCACTCATGTGCTGCCCTGTGCACCCACAGGGGTGACCCTGGCCAGGTGCTCCTGGTCCTGGGGCTGTTGTGTCTGTGGGCAGAGAGGGGTCAGAGGGGCAGCAGGCACAGAGAGGGGAGGTGCCTTTGCTACTAGCATCCCAGGTAGGCCAGGGGTCAAGGCCAGGCAGGCTTGTCAGGCCAGACCTCCTGGACCTGCCTGAGCTGCTCAGCTACTCACCAGCACCGTGGATGTCCCCATCCCTGGCTCCAGCAAGTCCAGGTGGAGGGGCTGCGGCACCAAAGGGCTTCTCCAGGTCCTGACCCTGGCTGCAGACTGTGTGACCCTAGGATGGGTCCTTTCTCCCTCTGAGCCTCCACCCACCTGCTAACTCCCACAGCCCAGGGGTGAGAGATGCTGAGTAGGCATGAAGGGCCCCCCACTTCCTGGCCACCAGCATGAATGGGCAGCAGGTTCCCTGGGACGGATCCGACCGCTTCCTGCACCCCCACCTCAATGCTGGTGTGCTTCTCCTGGCTCCCATGGGGACATGCTCGGTGGGGCCACCTCCCCCCCCCGTGTCTCCCACATCCCCAGGGTCCCTGACCTGAGTCCTCTTGGGCCACAGGAACTGGTGTGTGTTGTTGGCTGCCTCTGTGGGGGCCGGGCGGGGGGTGAGGGGGGCCGGACGAGACTCACCGGGTGGGCCGGCCCAGGCCACTTCCTCTCTTTGTTGTCCCTGTGCTTTTTTTTCCTTCTGAGACTTAACTTGAAGACAACATCACAGCACTGGCAGTTTCTGGAGTCACCCGAAGAGGCTGAACCTGCCCCAAGGCAAGATGATTCTGATAGTGCTGCTCAGCCTTGGGGGGCCCCTGGGGGCCTGGGCCCAGATCCCTGGTATCAAGTTCTCTGATCCCTACAGTTCCAGGCCACCTGGGGTCTGGAAGGCAGAGGCTGAGGACATCAGCAGGGACCCTGCCAGACGGTAAGAAAGGCCTGGACCTGGGGGAGGAAGTGGTACAGGATCTGAGTCTCAGCTTGGCCAAAGCTGGGGCTCTCTGGACCTCAGCCATCAAATGTGAAATGGGCTCATACTCTCTATCTGCTGAGCTAGCTGTGCGATGGCATGAGGTGCTAGGTCAGGCTCCTCTTTAAGAGGCCTCCCCCCTGAGCCAGCCAGGACTGGGTACCCCAGGGCCCCGCCTAAGGACCACAGGAAGTTCCCTACCTGACCCTTGGCAGGTAATGGGCCTGGAGGATGGGCAGGGTGGCAGTGTTCTTTGCCATCAGCCACTAGCATGGGGTGCTGAGGGACTGGGGTTCCAGAAGTTTCCAGATGGTCTGGGAGTGGCTCCTGTTCTTTTGAAGTAAGTCAGTTCTGAAAGCTGAGCCCAGATGAGGCTGGCTCGACCTAAGCCATAGCAGACAGATGTTCCTGGGACTGCTTTAGATCTGAGTGCCCAGGGGGACCAGCATGGGTCCTCAGCCCGGCCCTAACAGCTGAGCAGTGAGCAGATAGAGGGCCCTGCTCTATTTCCAGTACCAAAAGGAGGCCGAAGCATCCAGGGAGCTTGGCTTCAGCGTGCCTCTGAAAATGGGCGGAATGGTCTTATGACTAGGCCAGGACTCCATTCTCCAGTCTTTTTATTTGTTCAGGGCCAGGGATCCTCCTGCTGATAAGGCTCTGGGAATGTGGGGCCCTCCTCGGGGTGCCACACAGGCAGAGCAGCTGGTGATATTTACTGGGTCTGCCTCTGGGCTAGGCCTCTTGCCAAGTGTTATCTCAGTTAATCCACCCTCAGAGGAGCCTGAGGCTCAGAGAGGCTAAGCAACTGGCCCAAGGTCACACAGCTTAGGAGAGCTGGAACCAGAATCTGAGTCTGACTCCAGAGAGCATACTCCAGTCCCTGGGGCACTCAGAAGCAGCCCCAGTTCCAGGGGCACCCATTCTCCCCTACCCCCCTCCACACACAAACCAGATTTGGTTGAGGGCATCTGCATGGATTTGGAGGGTGGGGGGGCCAACTTACGCCCACCCAGAGTCTCCCATTCACCCTCACCTTGGCCTGGGCTGAATCTGCCTGGGGTAGTTCTCATACAGCTGTGACACTTCAAGGTGAATGTGTTTGTTGGACATTTTCCCAAAAGCGGGTCTGACCGGGGAGAGGCAGGAGGGCGAGAGCAGCGCTGTGGACCGCCCATCGGTGATGGAGGGGAGGGCCGTATAGGAGAAGAGGGGAGAGGTTGGTCCTGGAGAGACCCCCTTCTTGCTCCATCCTCAGTTCTGCACAGAGCTGGAAGGTGCAGGTGGCTCTTGGCAGGGGAACCCAGCCACCCAGCTCTGACTTCAGGACCAAGCACCCCGCCTTTGCTCCCCAAAGCCATTAGCTCCATACCCCTGTCTCTGGGCGGCCTGCCTCCCTCTGATGAAAGGGAGGGAGAGGGGTCAAAGCGGATGGGAAGGAGGTAAGAGCTGCTTCTTTCTCTCCCCTATCCTGAGCTGTGGGGAGAGACTGTGTCCCTTTAGCCCCAGAGAGGTGGGCCCTGGTCTGACTGCTCACAGCCTGCAGGGGTCACTCAGCCATAGTCTGGTGGTCCCGGTGTGTGCAGGGGGCCTGGGTTTGTGCACAAGGGTGCCCTGGCCTGGGGATGCCCAGGCAGGAGTCCCAAGCCCTGGTCCTAGGGGCCTCCAGGGGTCCCAGCAGGCCTGCTGGTCTTTTGTCCACAACCCGAGAGGCTGCAGGCCCACAGGTCAAGCCCAGGTTATCGAGGCCTCCGGAGGGGCTGGTGAGAAAGGAAGGAAGCGCTGTGCAGCTTCCTTGGGCTGATTGCTTCCCATGCTCCTACGAGAGGAGAGGCGGAAACGCAGCCCCAGCCCCTCCTGCTGCAGGGGAAGGGGAGGCGGAACAGGCCCTTCCCGCTCAAGCAGGGGCGCCACACCACCCACACCCACCCACCCACGCCACAAGCCTGGTGGGCCCGCCACCCCTGGTTGCCAGAGCCAGGCCTCCCGCCCTGCATTTGCCCCTCATACCTGTATCCAGGGTCCCTGGTGACCCAGATAAGACCCTTTGCAAGGAGAAGCTCAAACAAAACACCTTGGTGCTGGATGCCAGGTCCTGGCATGGAGGAGGGCTGGGCCCAGTGAGCCATCAATGTGGTTAATTGGACTTTGTGGGGAAGAGGCTCCTTAGCTCTGGTTGGGGCGGGGAGAACAGGAGGTTAGGACACGTGCTTTTCAGATGCAGGACTGCTTGCTAGACCCAGGCAGGGTACCCCATCTCCGCATTGTGGTGACAGTGCATTGTGGTGACAGTGCAGTGAGGTTGCCACTCTTCATTTTGCATGTTCTGAGGCTCAGAGGGCTGGGGTCACCACCTGGGGCCACGCAGCTCCTAAGCGATGGGTCAGGCCACGTCATCTGGGCCACACATCCCAGGTATCCTGGGTTTTGTCTCCCCCAAGAAGGCTGGGAGCGTAGGAGAGGCTGCTCCCAGCAGCTCAGCTGGCCCCAGTCACCAGCATTAGCATCTTACAAGGAGCATTTGCAGCTTTCACAGATGGGAGCTTGTGGCCCAGAGGAGTCACGCATATTACTAGAGGTCACACAGGAGCAGGATGAAGCCTAAGTGGCTAGTCTCTGGGCCATGGCTGTACCTCCTACACCTGTTTCTGTTCTCCAAGGCACAGGGCCCTGGGCACTAATGGGGAAGAGCCCTGTTGGCCTGAACTGTGCTCCGGGAATCCTGGCTCTGGGCTGGACACCAAGTGGGGCTCAGGCTCCTCTGCCAAGGCCCCTTTGTGGCTGCAAAGTTCTCCCCTGGAACCATTGCTTTCACAGCTGCACTCAGAGCCTCAGAAAACAAGGTTGCTGAGAACACAACCTCCTTCCACAGAAAGACTTAAGGGGCAGAGGGGGCGTTTACAGGCTGATTAGGAGGCACTTAAGTGTCCCAGTGGGCAACAGCAGCACATGCATAATTCAGGAGGCTCTGGCTAACAGCCCTTAACCTGATGCAAGCTTTCTCTGGCTTCCTTATAGCCTCCCCCATTATAGCCTCCCCTCCAGGGAGGGGCTGGGAGTGGGAATCTTCTGTGCATTTCCAGGACAGGAGGAAGGGCCTTGCTCAAGGTCACCCTGAGTCCAGGGTCAGGGAGGAGAGCACAGGCCTCCCAGCTCCTATTAGAAGCTCTGAGGGGGCAGTGGACTCTCCCCTGCCTAGGGCAGGGCCTCAGGTCTGGGCTGTGTCAGAGGCCCAGCACAGACCCAAAGCAGACAGGAGGACCCCCACACTCCCTTCTAGGCTGGCACCTGCCACTCAGTAGACCCTTGGGAGATGAGGATGCCAAGAGGACCCGGGCCCGAGGCCAGGAGGCAGTGAGAACAATGGGGTGCTTCAGCGAGCTGGGCTGGGGGCTCAGTGGACCAGCAAGAAACTGCCAAGAGCTGGAGGAAACCAAAGCAAAGGTCAGGAATGTTCCCAGGGCTTCTGGGCCAGCAGCCTGTACTGTGCCAAGGGGATGGGGCTGCCAAGGGAGGGGAGCTTGGGTAGGGAGAATAGCTGTGGCCAGAGCCCAAGGTTTGGGCAGGACAGGAGAGAAAGTTCCTGGGAAGGAAGGGTGGGCGGTACTGATTCCGGTTCTAGGAACCTGAGATGGAAAGTCCCGGTCACTCCCCAGCAGGCTGGCCCAGGCACAGGCCTTCTGGACCCTCAGCAGCAGTTGAGAGGGTGTGCAAAGAACAGAACTTTGTTTCCAGTGGGTGTTTCCCAGTCTTACACAATGGACATCTGGGACCATTGTGGGAGAGGGGCTGTCCTGCGCTATGTAGGGTGTTTAGCAGCATCGTTGGCCTCCACCCACTAGACGCCAATAGCACCCCCATCTCCCAAATTGCATCAACCACAAATGTTGCTAAACATTGCCAAATATACCTCGGGGGATCCCCTCTCCCCATGACCCACGCCTCATTGAGAACAACTGGTTTGGAGAAATACATCTCTCCAGGTCTGAGAACATTCCAGAAATTTCCATGGGGCCCAGAGAGGGGTGGGGGTCACAGTTTCTGGTCCTTGAAACAGTCTGCTCAGGCAGCCACCTGCCCCCCGACCTCTGGGCCCCATCACGTTCCCAGTCCACCGGTTCCGTGTTGAACACGGGCACATCCTGATGTTCCTGTGCCGATGTTACCAATTACCAATCCCCTGGGGCTGCATGGGCCCCTTCCTGGTCTCTGTACCCGCTGACCAGCTTGACAAATCTTGTGCCAGCGTCCCACTGTTTTCATTACTTGGCCTTCAAAGTGGTCATGACAGTTAGATGAGAAGCCCCTCACTCATTGTCTTCCCAAATGTTCTTACCTGATCACCTGCATTTTCTCTTCCAAATGGAAATTATTTTATTTTTTATCTTTAAGTTTCATTTTTATTAGTTATACACAAACCATTGAGCAGGGCTCAGAAAATTCCAGCTGGTGGGCCCGATCTGGCCTCCCACCTGTTTTGTAAGTAAAGTTTTATTGGCATGCAGCCATGCCCAGCTATTTACGTACCGCCAGTGCCTGCTTTCTGCTGCAGTGGCTGACCTGAGTAGATGCAACAGAGTCCATATGTCCTGGAAAGGCTAATATCAGGGTCAACTTCAGGGCACTCAGAAGGGCCCCCCCCACTTGGTTTAATCTCTGTTGCCTCCCAAGTTTTCATTTTGCCTTGGACCGTAAAACTTACGACGTCTGCTGTGTGTAAAATTTTACTGTTTGCTATTGGAAAACCTTGGCTGACCCCAGGGGTTACAGTCAACGAGTTCCACAAGGTTTGTTGAGACCAGAAGGCCCAGGCCCCTCTGGTCCCCAAAGGCAATGGCTTTCAACTCTTTCGGTGATTCTTTGGGCATTTACATCTGTATCTCTAAAGAGCACACTTATACTGCTACTTCTTATTGATGATAAGTAGCATCATCTACGATTCCAATCTCCTTCCTACTCCAGATGCCAACCCCAGTACACACACATAGGCATGTGTGAGCGCCCACGCATGTGCACACACACAAAAACTCCTTCCCATCCATTGATCTCTCCTACCATCCTTTTGAGTGTTTACTTTGAGTATGTACATTGTCATTTTGACTATCTACATACATTGAGTATGACTATATATGCTACTTAGGGTTGAGGCTCGAAACAAACTCTGCATCCTTTTTCCTCCTTGCACAACTTTGGTTTGCCCTGAATTAAACAACCGTCTTCATTCCCCCCGCCCTTTTGCTTAGTTTCCTGTGTCTTTGTCACTACTGAATTCCAAACTGTCTGCCAGTTGTCCACATCTGCTCTCCACTTTCATTCCTGTCAGGTGTTTGACCACCTGTGTCCCCTCTCAGAGCCTCCAGCTGCACTCCAGGCTGGACCACTGCCCACTCGCCCCCTGCCTGGGATCTCCCTTCACCTCATTGCTGACTGGAATTCCTGTTTCCTGGTGCTCCCCTCTTTCTCAGTGTTCTTTCTTGTTTTGGGGGAGTGGTTCAGGTACAATGGTCCTCACCCCTGGGCCATCCTTAGAATGACCCAGAGAACTTTAAAATGCTGATGCCCAGGCCTCAAACCCAGAGAATCTCCTTTAACTGGCTTGCAGCGGGGGCTTATATTTTTCAGGTGCCACGGGATGACTGTGATGTGAAAATCTGATGGCAAAATTGCAAATCACCACCCTAGCAGCTCCCTAAGGATCCTGGGCAGGGAAATGCTTTGAAATCTGGCTTGTTGAAAATGACTTTATTCGGTGCTCCTTGATAGGCTGGCTATCAGATTCTAAATTGGAAATAATTTTCCTTCAGTATTTTGAAGGCGATTCTCCACTGTCTTTTAGTGTCCAGTATAGCTGTTCAAAGGTTCAAGGCTATTCTAATTACTGATGTGTGTGTGTGTGTGTTTGGGGGGGGGGGCGCTTGGTTTTTCTCTCTGGAAGGTGTAGAATCATTTTCATTCTCAGAACTCCAAAATTCCACAATGATGTGCTTTGATGTGCATTCATTGTATTGTGGGTAACTGGCAGGACTTCTGAATCTGAAATTCCAAGCCCTTCATTTCTGGAATGTTCATTTGATTGTTTTCATCGATGATTCTCACCCTCTGTTCTCTCTTTCTAGAACTCTTATTGTTTGGATGTTGGTTTCCCTACCCTAATCCTCTATTTTTCTGATCTTTTCTGTCCTATTTTCCATCACTGTTTGCTCTTTTAGAGGAATTTCTTTAACTTTATCCTCCAACTTTTCTATTAAATTTCTTTTGCATTTCTACCGTTATACTTTCCAGGGGTTCTCTTTTGTTCTCCCAAAGTTCTATCCCCATTTTTTTTTTTGTCTCTTGTCTTTTTAGGGTTGCACCTGCAGCATAAGGATGTTCCCAGGCTAGGGGTCGATTTGGAGCTACAGCTGCCAGCCTATCCCAGAGACACGGCAACATGGGATCTGAGACACATCTGCGACCTACACCACAGCTCACAGCAATGCCGGATCCTCACCCACCAAGCAAGGCCAGAGATCGAACCCAAGTCCTCTTGGATATTAGTTGGGTTTGTTACCACTGCACCACAATGGGAATTCCAATTTGCTCATTTTGACCTCCCTCTTCTGTAAGAGACATTCCTCAGGGGTCATCCTTGGATATCTGCCCACTTAAGTGTGGAGAGGTGGGGAAGCCGATTGGAAGCTGGGTGGATGGTGGGGCTCTGTGATCTGTTCTGTTACAGGACACTCTGCTGGGAACCTCTGGTGTCAGTGTCTTTAGGTCTTTCCTCTTGAGTGGGGTCATTTTCCTGACAAGCTTTTTCAGTCTGCTGCCAAGAGGGGAAAGGCTGGCTGCCAGGCTTCTGAGAACCAAGTGAGAAAGCAGGCTATGTGGTCTCAGCACTCACATAGATAAAGTCACTCAACCCCTCTTGTCTTTCCCCTTACCATCCCAGCGTCCATGTGTGATGGTGCCTGATGGCCCTGGGGCAGAAATCAGCTCCAGAGAATTAATCCCAGCCCTGACAGTCATTCCACTACCAACGCCCCGAACTTTGCCTCCTAAATCTCACAAATGTGATCATTTCTCTCCATAGCCACCACCATCATCCAATCGAAGCATCTCTCACCTACACCCCTGACACAGCTACCAACATCTTCCACTCCAGTTCCCCCACCCAGGAACCAGGGTGGCTGTTTCATGTCGCTTCCCTGCTCAGGTCCATTCATGGCTCCCCATGCCTTTGGGACAGAGTCCTGTCCTGAGCTAGCCCTCGAGGCCTCCATGGTCTGGCTGCTCCTTACCCCTGTGGCCTCTCCCCTGCAGCCCTTGCCCCACCCCACCCCCATAGCTCCTCAGTGGGACCACCGAGCTCCGGCACAGCTCCCGGTGCTTCACCTCACTCTCTCTGTGTAAAGTGCAGCCCAGTCATCGCCTGCTCCCGAAAGTCTCCCCAGGTCCCAGCATCCATCATACCATCTAATCACCTGCTCTCCCTTGGGACCCTGAAGAGAAGGACCTCACCTCCGCATGGGCACTGAGCCGGAGCCCAACACCCGCTCTTACTAGGTGCTATGCCGAACTGACCTTGGAGGTCATTACCATTTGCAACTCTGGAACGCTCCACTCTGAGAGCTGGCTGTGAGGGGGAAGGGCCCTCTGATCCTTTCTACTGAGCCCATCAAATCTGCCATCAGACCCCTAAGCTGGGGCTCTCTGCCATCAGACCCCTAAGCTGGGGCTCTGTCAGCAGTGAGCATCCTCGCCCCTTGAGAGGTGCTGCAGCACATGCTGGTGGTGGGTACAGGAGACAAGGATGACCTCCTTCGGGATGTTGAGGGTGACTCCCAAACCGCTCGACCTTAGTGTGGGTGGCCTTCCCCAACAATGCTCCAAAAATCCATTTCCATAATGGCTATAATGGGGTACAGCCAGGGAGCAGGTGCCCTCGCCACAGCCAGGTCTCTGGAGAGGAAAGATGTGGCTGGTAATGTGAAAGGGGCAGGTGCCAGGGCTGCCAGAAGCAGGCAGGGCAGCAGAGTTCCCTGGGCACTCAGGAGGAGCCAGGCACTTGATACTCACCTGAAAATCTCTCACGATTTTCACTGGAGAGACAACCAACAACAACTCCCTACGCGCCTCACTCAAGGTCACACAATGAGAAAGTGAAGGATTTGAATTCCAGACTCTCCATCCCCAGCAGCACCATGCTGCCTCCCTGGCACCAGGAGAAACAGGGAGAGCCCCTCCTGACTCTGGGGGCCACTCTGGTGTGTGACTTGGGGGGCTCCTGAGCCTCTGTGCTGACCCCACCGTGGGGGTGCTTCCCGGGAGGCAGTGGCGCAGGCGCTCATGTGGGAGGGGTCTGTGGAGCTTTTGCTCTGGAGCAGAGGGATGAAGAAGGCAGAGCGCTTCCTTCTCAGGCTGTGGGTTCCAGAATCCCCAGGACTGGGTTCGGCAGAGAGGTCTTGGGTGGGGAGGAGGCTGTGCACTGGCTCCAAGTTGTTCTCTAGGAAGGGTGGAGACCTGGGTGTGGCTCAGCAGCCCTCTCCTCTGGCTTGTTCTTTCCAGGAATTGGTGCCCCTACCAGACGTCCAGGCTGGTCACCTTTGTAGCTGCTTGCAAAACAGAGAAATTCCTGGTCCACTCGCAGAAGCCATGTCCACAAGGGGCTCCAGACTGCCAGAAAGTCAAAGTCATGTGAGTGGAGGGTCGCAGTGTGGGCTGTTCATCCAGGCCCTGCACCAGCTGACCCTGGAGTCGCTGAGCGGCCCTCTTCCCCCAGGTACCGCATGGCCCACAAGCCAGTGTATCAGGTCAAGCAGAAGGTTCTGGCCTCCATGGCCTGGAAGTGCTGCCCAGGCTTTGCGGGACCTGACTGCCAGGACCAAGGTAGGGTTCCCTGTGGTCCCTCTCCCTCTCGACCTCTGACCCCAGAGGTCATGCAGCTCCTCTGACCTCAGAGATTAACATCTGCTACTGCTTCTCTGTAGATCCCATGGTGATCCCTGAGCCTGAAGATCCAGGTGATAGCCTCCAGGAGCCTTGGGATGGGCCAGTCAGCTTTGAACCTGGTATGCTTCTTTCCTGGAGGGCACAGCAGGGACAGATGGGCAGAAAGAACCCATGTGTCCAGGCCCTTTCTCCTCTGATAGGACAGTGCCGTTTCAGGAAAACCCTGCCCCCCAGATCAGCAAGGGTCCCTCTGTGGCCCTGTGTCATCCTACCCACGCACCAAGCAGCCCTCAGTTACCTGCCTGCTGGCCAGGCACACACACCTTTCTCCTTGATCCCATTTTCTGGGAGGAACAGCTTCATCTGATACCTTCCTTGCCCCTGAACTGCATATGCTCCCACGGTCTGGAAGAAGCCTTCCCACAGCCCCCCTAACCAGGGCCAGGAAGTCATGCTGTCCCTGGTCTTCAGACAGCACAGCAAATCCACCAAGTGACACCATTTGTGAGGCCTTTCAAGGCTGGGCCATTGTTGGCATGGTGAATGAGTTTCATCATGTGGTGAACTCCTATCTATTGACAAGGGCTGCCCAGAAAGATGTCCAGGGGCCATGTCCCTGTGGCTGAGGAGGCAAAGTGTGCTGTAACAGATAAGGCATGTCTGCCTGGGGCCTAGGGGGCAGGGTGAAGGCTCATTTGCCATGCATTTGCCCTTCTGAAGTTAAAGGCTTCTAAGTGCCTACTCACCAGGACATACCTTCCTGCTTTCAACCCCCAAACCTCCTCTCTGCACCTCACGTTCTGTCTGGGCCTGGGAGGTTAAGACTTGACACTTATCTCTCATGTGTATTCAGGCCACCTGGCTGCAGAGTTCAGCAATGTGGTAGAGCAGCAGGAACACCGGCTGGGAGATCTCCAGAATGACATTGACCAGGTGGCAGACAGTCTCCCAGGCCTGTGGAAGGCCCTGGCAAGCAACCTCACAGTGGCAACTGAGGCAAATCAGACGGAGCTTGGTGAGGAGCGGGTTCCAGGGGCTGAGGAGGGGCCTGGTCACACCCAAGGAGATGAGCGGGCTGGGAGGCAGGAAGGCCCCAACCTCAGAGGACGCCCCTTGTCATCAGCTAGGGAGGGTGTCTGCTCTTGAGGGGCTTGTGTAAACACGTGTATCTATTGCAGAGTTTCCCGACAGATCCTTGGAGCAAGTGCTGCTGCCACACATCGACACCTTCCTGCAAGGACGCTTTAGTCCCATGTGGAGGAGCTTCAACCAAAGCCTGAACAGCCTTTCCCAGGCCATAAGAAACTTATCTCTTGATGTAGAGGCCAACCGACAGGCCATCAAGAGGGTCCAGGAGGGCGCTGTGGCCAGAGGTGACCTCCAGGAGCTTGGTGCCAAATTTGAGACCAAGGTCCAGGAGAACGCCCAGAGGGTGGGCCAGTTGCGGCAGGATGTGGATGACCGCCTGAACGCCCAACACCTGTCCCTGCACCAGTCCCTCTCTGAGGTCCAGGCCGATGTAGACAGCAAGCTGAAGAAGGCTCTCAAGGCCCAGGAGTCCCTGGGGGCCAACGGGAGCCTGGTCCTGGCAGCAGCAGGGGCAGCAGCAAGGCCAGAGCCAGAGAGCCTACAGGCCAGGCTGGGCCAGCTGCAGAGGAATCTCTCCGCGTTGCACGTGACCACCGCCCATAGGGAAGAGGAGTTACAGAGCACCCTTGCTGACATGAGGGCCACCCTGGCCCGGCACGTGGATGAGATCAAGGAGCTGTATTCAGAATCCGATGACACCTTTGATCAGATCAGCAAAGTGGAGCGGCTGGTGGAGGAGCTGCAGGTGAACCACACTGCGCTGCGTGAGCTGCGGGTGATCCTGATGGAGAAGTCACTGATCATGGAGGAGAACAAGGAGGACATGGAGCGGCAGCTCCTGGAGCTCAACCTCACCCTCCAGCACCTGCAGGGCGCCCATGCGGACCTCATCAAGTACGTCAAGGACTGCAACTGCCAGAAGCTCTACTTTGACCTGGACGTCATCAGGGAGGGCCAGCGGGACACCACGCGCGCCCTGGAGGAGACCCAGGTGAGCCTGGACGAGCGTCGCCAGCAGGACGGCTCCTCCTTGCAGGCTTTGAGCGGCAGGGTGGCCGTCCTGGCGCAGGCGGTGGAAGCACACCAGGTGGAGGCCGAGCAGGCGCGGGCTGACGCGTCGCGGCTCCGGAGCAAGCTGCGCGCCCTGGGCGATGAGGTGAGCACGTTGCGGGCCACGGAGGGTGAGTTCCGCCGCGAGATCCGCCAGCTGCACAGCTCCTTTTCCGCCCTGCTGGAGGATGCGCTGCGGCACGAGGCCGTCTTGACTGCCCTCTTCGGGGAGGAGGTGATGGAGGAGATGTCCGAAGAGGAGCCCGGTCCGCTGCCCCTGAGCTACGAGCAGATCCGCGTCGCCCTGCAGGACGCGGCCAGCGGGCTGCAGGAGCAGTCGCTCGGCTGGGATGCGCTGGCCGCCCGGGTGGCAGCTCTGGAGCAGGCGTCGGGGGGCGGCAAGCAGGCCGAGCGCCTGGAGCCCAGCCGGGACGCGACTCCAGAGGAGGCCGGCGGGCAGGACTCTGCTGGGCTGGCTCAGGCGCTCCAGCGCCTGAGCTCCGACCTCGAGCGCGTGGGCCAGTGCTGTGAGGTCTCCCGGGCGTCCTCCTTCAACAGCTCCCTTGAGGACCTCCGCGGGGCGCTCTCCACCACTGAACACGGCTTGGAGCAGCACCAGCGCCTCTTCCACAGCCTCTTTGGAAACTTCGAGGGGCTTGTGGCAGCCAATGTCAGCCTGGACTTGGGGAAGCTGCAGGCCATGCTGAGCAGGAAAGGAAAGAAGCAGCAGAGAGATCTGGAAGGTCCCAAGAGAAGGGACAGGAAGCAAGTGGAGCCTTTGGCGGATACACAGGTCAAAGGGCCGGCACTGTGGTGGGCAGGTGAGTTTCCGGCCCAGGGAGTCTAGGATGACAATAGCATCTGCCAGCAGCACTTTGGCCTCCTTTGCCACTGGGGTAAAAAAGAACAGGATGACCACCAGTCACCATTACTCAGGGCCACCTTTGCCCTTGACCTATATTCTGTTCAGGACTGGAGGCCCTTTAAGCTACCTGGAGTTTTAGGAGGTAGAAGTCACATGACTGAACCATCAGCAAGCAGGCAGAGCCCCACCATGTAAACATTTGAGGCTCAGATATATTGGCTTCGGGCCACTCTATCTGTAGAGCTGGGAGAGGGGATTCTTCTCTTTTCTCCATAACCACACCCTCAAATTCCTCCCTCTCAGCTCTTCAGCCCAGACCACTCTGCCACACCCAAAATATGACTTTAAACTTGACCCCGAATACAAGTGAATGTGTGGATAGAGGCTGGTGTCATCTGCCATGGGCAGCACCCCACAAGAATACAAGGGAAGGCCTTGGTCCCTGAAAGGAGCTCCTTTTGCTAACATAGTGGACCCACTTTGCTGCTCTGAGCCAGGTTCTCTGCAATGCCTTCCTTGGGCTTTGCCATGTTGAATCATCAAAATAGCTCGGCCATGAATTATCACTGCCATCTTACCTGAAACTGAGGCTTAGTAGGGAGAGTGTCCTGCTCACAGAGCTATTAAGTAGCACAGAGGAACCCTGAACCCAGTCTGGCTGTTTCTAAGGACCTGGCTTTATCCCTATGAAATGTCCTCAACTGGTCCCTACAGGGCTCAGGGTCTGCGGAGATGGCTCTGAGGCTAAAAGGACAAGCAGCCAGCCTTCCCAGTGCCTCCCTGAGTGTGGCCCTCGGAGGGGGACTCCTAGGCTCTGTGCCTCAAGTGACTCCTCTGCCAGAAAGGCTTGCCTTGGGGCTATGGCCACCTCCTCATCCAAACAGGGGGCTAAGTACGGGGACCTCCATGTGGGCTGTTTATACCCTGGTGTAGCCTGGCACATGGGCAGTCCGAGCCCTTGCTGAGAATCCCACCACAAGCCTGCCCTTCTCCCACTCACTCTCCACTATGGCCTGTGTCTCCCTGGGAGCAGTGGACATAGCACAGGCTCTAGCAACACTTACTTGTCTCAGTTTCTTCCTCTTTAAAAAAAAGAGAGCCACTACCTACATCAAAGCATTGCAGGAAGATTAACTAACATACATTTACCAAAAACCTAGCACAAGGCTTGCTGTTTAGTAGAAACCAGTCAGTGTTTCTCAGGGCTGAGGCTGTGTCCATCTACACTAACTCTTGAATCTTTTTTCCTCTTGTGAGTGGTAAAAGGTCTCACTTGCTTGATGGGTTAGATATCTGCAATATTTTATTACAAATTTTTTCCTTACAATTAAAAATAAATTTTCCCCTATTTGTCTTATGGGAAGCCCATAGAACTTGACTGCGTGCCCTGCAGGGAAGCCCACTGTCTGCTTGCTAGCAAATTAGTGAAGCACAACCCTTGTACCTTCTGAGGAGCTGGACTCCGAGCCAAAGGGAGGCTGGCCCGAGCGGGTAGAGGAGACCGCACGCCGGCAGAGGGCGCGTTAGGCCGGCTTTCCTTCAGCGGGGCGAGCGCGCCACCTCCTGTGTACTTGAGGAACTGCACAGCAGTCTGGTATAAGTCTTAAACAGACTGGAAAACTATTCTGAACTCTCTAATTCTCAGAGTATCTTCCAGAATTAGAGAAGAGCAGAGTTTTGTCATTCACAAGGACGGTGTTGGACTGTGAGCCAAAGAGCATGGACTCTGGTTCTAGGACCTAACTTCTCTGCAAATTGCTCCTCCAATAGGCCTTGGTTTCAGCCGATGAAAAATGGGAATCTTGGTCTCAGTAGAGAGAAGAGAGGTTGGGAGAGAGAAAGAGAGCCTTTGGCTTGAGGCAGCAAAGAGAGAGAAGTGAGGAACATGACCTTACCAGGGCCAAGGCCAGTGTCATGGCTGGAGCCCCAGTGGGACTCAACCTCCCAGTCCCAACTCCTGGCCAGGCAGCCTGGTTGGCGCCTTCCTCACGGTATATTCACCCTCCAAACTAAGAGGCTCCAGGCCTTCATGGGCCTGGCAGGAGCTCACCTGTGTTCTTACTTATCCTCCTTGGGCTGGCTGAGGTGCTTCTGCAAGTGAGAAGAACAGCAGAAATCAGGAAATGTCATCTGGAGCAAGCTTTCCCATTCTGGGCCCATTTTCTCCTCTGTAATCCCAAGTCCCTGTGTAACATCTTGAAAACACTAAGATGACCATCTTGAAATGATTTTTCTTCCCTGGTCGCCCCTGCTCTTTCTTTCTCTCTCTCTAGAGTCTTATGCTAAACATCCAGTAGGAACCGCTATTCTTCAATTATCTCCCAGTGTTAGCACTATTACTTTAAGGATAGGTAATATTTTCTCTCTCTTTTCCCTGGGTATCTCAAGAACCCTAGCAGGTGGTAGGAGTCTGGGAATCAGAGACCTGAGTTCTAATCCCAACCTGCCACTGACAATCCATGTAGCCTTAGATGCCAATTAAACACTCAAGTTTTTTTCAGTCAAGGTCCTTATCTCTCAAGGATGTTGAAGAAGAATCAAACAGAGAAAGTGCTTTGTTAAAATGTAGTCAGTAGAGACCACAGACTTGTACTTTCCTTTCTCTCAGCCAGTGAAATGCTGAGATGGCCAGTTAGCTCCCAGTGGCTCAGATACATTGCTATTGAGAATATCTAGGTTATCTAGAAATAGTGACTGATTTTTAATGTTAAGAAGGTGAGGAGTTCTCATCATGGCTCAGCGGAAATGAATCTGACTAGTATCCATGAGGAAGAAGATTCTATCCCTGGCCTCACTCAGTGGGTTAAGGATCTGGTGTTGCTATGAGCTGTGGTGTAGGTCGCATACGCAGCTTGGAACCTGAGTTGCTGTGGCTGTGGTGTAGGCCAGTAACTACAGCTCCGACTTGACCCTTAGCCTAGGAACCTCCATGTGCTGCAGATGCAGCCCAAAAAGACAAACAAAAACAAAAACAAAAAAAGGTGTGGGGGGTGTCTCAGGGTGTAATTCCCCGTCTGAGGGAGTGAGGGACCGAGACACTGACACTTTCCTCCTGCATTCCAGGTTCCCCTGTGGCCTTCTATGCCAGCTTTTCAGAAGGAACGGCTGCCCTGCAGACAGTGAAGTTCAACACTACCTACTTCAACATTGGCAGCAGCTACTTCCCTGAACACGGCTACTTCCGAGCCCCTGAGCGTGGGGTCTATTTCTTTGCAGTGAGCATTGAATTTGGCCCAGGGCCAGGCACTGGGCAGCTGGTGTTTGGAGGTCACCATCGGACCCCTGTCTATACCACTGAGGAGCAGAGGGGTAGAAGCACTGCCACGACCTTTGCCATGGCCGAGCTACAAAAGGGTGAGAGAGTGTGGTTTGAGCTAACCCAGGGATCCATAATAAAGAGAAGCCCGCCTGGCAGTGCCTTTGGGGGCTTCTTGATATTCAAGACCTGAGCACCGCACACAGCTCTGACCAGACATCCTGGACTCGCCCAGCTCTCCTTGGCCTGGGGCTCAGGCCAGGGTTGGACTAGAGACCATCCAGTTAGTCAGGCTCTTCCCTGGAAACCTTCCGCAAAGACAATGTGGTATTTGTGGCTTCCCTCTAGACACACTGGGTTTGGCTGTTTCTTAATGATGAGAAGGACTGCAGTGCTTCTCTGTGGGCAGAACCTGGCCCAGGGATGTGTGAGCCATGGCTCGGCCTGCCTTCTGCGGCCACATGGCTTGGACTCCGGCTCTTGGCTACGCCTTGTGTTCTACAGCTTCTTTGGTGTTTTGTTCCTCCTGTGGTTGGAAACATTTGTACAACACTTTAAACCTTTCTCCTGCTTCTTCTCCCTCATCTTATGCTAGAAAATCATTCTTTCCCAGAAAGAATTTATTTAAATGGAGGTGACATTTTGGACTGTATTGGATGCCAATTTCCACCCCAGTGCAGGACAGTAAAAAATCAATCTGTTTGGTGTCTATCAGTCAAAAATGGAGACAAGAGTACCCTGGTGGCTCAGCAGGCTAAGGAGCCGGCATTGTTACAACTGTGGCTTGGGTCGATGCTATCCTGGCCTAGGAACTTCTGCATCTTTAGGCGTGGCCAAAAAAAAAAAAAAAAAGATGGAGACAAAGACCCAGTTGAGTCAACCAAGGGAAACAAAAAATTAGTATCTTGTCTTTAGTTTCAGTCCTTCCTTGGATTTACCTGTAACTCTAATTTCACCTTTCTCCTTACCTCACCAGGGTAAAGGCTAAGACATGCCAAACACAAACTAACATGTGTACAGCCGTCACTTTTTTTTTTTGCTTCCTCCAATAGCTTATGTCCACCCTAGTTCTTAGCATTTTAACCAGGAAGGGAGCTGAGGAAAGGGAAGGGAGACTGTAGAAAATACCATTTAACAATTATCAATTTTGGAATAAAGTGCCCTTCAGATCTCTGCCTGGTTTACTTATGGAAAACAAAAAGATTTGGTAAAGTAGGTAGAAATATGGGACAAAATGGAACTACTTGGAATGTGACTTTCATTTCTCCAGGCCATATGTAACTACACAATTTCAGTTAATTCTACACAAAACACTCAGAGCCCTCCACAGTTTCCACAATATTGGATAAGACAGTACAGCTCAGAGTTGCAGTTATTCCTGCAATATCGACACATGGTTTTTAAAAAATTTTAGATCCTAAAGCAAACAGGCTTGAGAAAGCAGTCATCAGAAAATGTTTTTATTTTGTTAGCAGTTATTCAATGTTTGTTTAATATACCCTTCTGCATAAGAAAATCAGTTTTGTCTGGGTGATGAAAAAGGACAGAGTTTGTTGTCAGGGTTAACGAGGTTTTCAGTCCTTTTCATTGACTCCTAAGGCTCATGAATTTAAATTTAAAATTGCCCCTCAGAATTTACCATTAAGGTTGATGTGCTTGATCTGCTAAATTATCAGCGTGAAAAGGAACAAGATGCCAGGCCACTCTGGCACTGATGGTTTGACCTTGGGGTAAATCACAACCTTGCTTGAACTCTTCCATCTGTAGTAAGAGGTGGTTAGTCTAACAGCTCTACGTATCCGTGTATTTTATTATCTCGACCACGGGTTCAACTCTCGCCTACGTGCCTACCCTCTGGCCAAGGCCTCCTGACCAGTGCAGCTCAGTTACCAAGACCAAGCCTAATCCAAGGCCTGACATATTTGGGCCACTCCCAAAGAATGGAAAGCCAGGACCAGGTCACTCCTGCTGCTAGAAAGACCACGCTGTGTCTTTTTTCTGCTTAATCCTGCTATTACTGGCCAAGCTGTACTGATGTCTAAGTGGAAACATTAGGGTAATATGGACGTATCACTTAAGATTTCATTTGGATCTTACTGTACATAAGCAGAGTGAACTGATCTCCTATATAAGGGGCACATGTCCTCCAACCCTCATATGACTGGTGCTCTTCAATGGGGAGGTTAAAAATGGAAGTGCTAACTGGTAAACTCTGCCAGCAGCATGGGTCACTCCAGAAGTTTCTGGGGTGGGAACTAGAGAAACTGGTTCTTTTAGATAGGGTGCTTGCCATGCAAAGTTCACAAACATTAATTAATATGAAATTTAAGTGTAAATTTTCTGTTTAAACACTTCTATAAGTAGGACCCCAGATTAACAAGACTTGTAAAGTTCATTTGATAGACTTCATATCTCCATTAATATCTCTGGGTGGAGAATCTGAATGGTCCCCAGGTAGACTCTGTTACCCAAGGCTAATGTTAGAACACCCTTCACTTGTGGTATCCAGACAAAGACGATGAGTGAACACAGAGAGGGTACCATACTTTCACAAACCCAAAGGAAAAACCATACACAAAAATATTCAAAAATGTCACTGAGGAGTTCCCGTTGTGGCACAGTGTAAATGGGTCCAACTAGTATCCATGAGGATAGGGGTTCGATCCCTGGCCTTGCTCAGTGGGTCAGGGATCCGGCGTGGCTGTGAGCTCTGGTGCAGTTCACAGACGCAGCTCGGATCCCGAGTTGCTGTGGCTGCGGCGTAGACTGGCAGCTGTGGCTCTGATTCAAACCCTAGCCTGGGAACTTCCATATGCCATGGGTGTGCACTGCCCTACACCAAAGCAAAAATGTCATTGAAAAATAAGAAAGGGTACTATAAGCAGATCAGGAAATTTCAGTAATTCCTGGAAAATAGGAAGTAGAAGGGAGCAAGTAAAAAGTGAGATAGCAATAGGAAATCATAACCCCAAATATTCAAGAGACGGGAGTGATTTCAGGGAGCCTCAAACTCAAACTCAGCCTCTAACACACTGGGGGGATCCATGGAGGAGGGGCAGAGAGGCAGCGGGCAGTCCCAGGGGCTCCTTGCTTGAGGTAAGCACCAGCAGCAGCAGTGGCCTCTGTCTCCAGCTGGAGCAGTGCCAGTTAATCCTGAGCTGCTACAGGGCAGCTACTGACTCTTGGAGGCAAGAACCTCCCACACCTAGAAGACACCTATGATCTTACTGCAATCAAGACCCCCGGGAGTGAATCCAGAGATGTGTCTCCACAAACCACATGTAAAAATAACTCCTTGTTTCAGAAACACCGTTAAGAGAATATATGGTCTACAAACAACTTTTCTCAAAACTCCTCTCCCACTCTGAAGCTCTTCTAGTCTCCCATGACGTTTAGTCCCAAAACATCACAAACTCCTCTTCCAGCTCTAGCATGAGCACCATTTCTCTATCCTCCTCCATGGAGAAAGCTCCCCCAAACCTGGCCTGGTAATGACAAAACTCTTCTGGGGTGGGGAGAAGTAAACAAGCAGAGTGGGGAAAGCCTGAATCCTTTGGAGTATGAGGATTACTTTTTGCTTCTGCTTTAGCAGATAGTCCCATCACTCCCTAATACAGGAGGCTGAGGAACACAGAACTAGGGTGAGCAGTGGTTCACAAATACAAGGGAGTTCCTGCTGTGGCTTAGCGAAAATGAACCCGACTAGTACCCATGAGGATGCATGCTCAATCCCTGGCCCGGCTCAATGGGTTAAGGATCCAGTGTTGCTATCAGCTGTGGTGCAGGTCACAGATGTGGCTTGGATCTAGTGTTGCTGTGGCTGTGGTGTAGGCTGGCAGCTGCAGTTCCAATTCAACCCCTGGCCTGGGAACTTCCATATGCCGGGTGTGGCTCTAAAACAACAAAAAAACAAAGCTGAGCAGCTACCCCAAACTGCCAAATATTCGTGGAAAACTAGTGTTATGGACGAGAGCTTCCGAAACTCAGCAAACTGAGTATTTTGGAATATATAAATCTCTAGAAACAATACAAGAAACTAGAAATTTAAATTATTTGCTACCCAGATCCTAGTTTCTAGATACTGTCCTCCCTAAAAGGAACCAAAGTGCCTGGAGAAATGGCTGAGTCAATGGCGGGGCCAAGCAAAGTACCGGATGTGCTGGGAACATCTTACTGTGCCCCAGAGTAAGAACTGCTCAAAAATGATGGGCATGTGTCAAAAGGACTCAGGTGCCAGCTTGATGGACTCCCAGTAGCCAAGTCTGGGTCAATTTGAGTATTAAAACAAATAATGACCAGAGTTTCCTGGTGGCCTAGTGGGTTAAGGATCCAGTGTTGTCACTGCTGTGGCAGAGGTTCAATTCCTGGCCTAGGAACAAGCACAGCCCCCTCAAAACCAAAAAAACAAACAAACAAAAACAAAAAACCAAAACCTAATAGACTGTAACTTACTGGATAAAATAAGAATAGATGAGTGCCTACTGATAATAAAAAATAAATGAAAAGACTTATTCCTTACAGCAGAATGCCAACCAACAATGTAAATGTATTAATGGAATCAGAAAATCACCACTTTGTAACCACAGATTCATGTAGGAATTATCAATGGATGCTAAAACACAGTCTAAAATTATCTTCCGTAACATACTAACTACAACCAAAAATGCTAACTTCACAGCAGAGGAACAAGGTGAGACCCACCTTAAACAAGTGATTGACAGTGACATCAGTAATGGGACACACTGATGCAGTGGCCTCCTGATGGAATGCCCTGATGACACAAGCATCATGTCTACAAAACCACTGTACTTTAGAAAATGTCAGTGTCACAGAAGACAAAAACTGGAGAACTATTTTAGGTTAAAGGAGAATAAGGGGACATGACACCTAAATGCAAAGCAAGATCCTAGGCTGACACTGGACCAGGAGAATGTGCTCAAGGACTTAAAATACTGGAACAAATAGCAAAACTTGAAAAGTCTGCAGATTATGGTACTGATGATAACTGTTATGGTATAAATGTCAATTTTCCTGATTTTGATAACTGTACATAATGGTTCCATAATACAATATCCCTGAGAATTCAGGGATAAGGAGGCATGACCTCTGTCATTTATTCCATGTAGTTCAGAAAAAAAGTGTATGTATGTGTGTGTGTGAACGAAGACATTCCAAGATGAACTTTTTATACACACACAGAATGACAAAGCAGTTGTGAGGAGATGTAACAGTTTATAAATCTGGGTGAAAGGTAAACAGCATTCTTTATATTATTTCTGCAACTTCTCTGAAAGTTTGAATTTTTTCAAAATACAAATAAAGTAACATTTGCTGGAAAAAAAAAAACACTCAGTAGATGGGCTAAAAAGCAGAAGCAGGATAAAACATTAAAGACATGTTAAGAAACACGGAAGAAACATCTGATGGGCCTAATATTTAATAACAGTCCTAGAAAGAGGAAAGCCAAAGGGAAGGGAAGGGAGTAAAGAAGTAATAGAAGAAAAGTTCCTAAATCTAAGAACAGATTAAAAGGACCCAGTTAGTAACTGAGCAACAGAATGAATGTATCCAGACATGGCAATTTTAAACTTCAAAACATCAAAAACACAAGTTTTATACACACACACACACATTTAAAAAAAACAATTTATATATGAAGGTTCCCAGGCCAGGAATTGAACATGAGCCACAGCATTGACCCAAGCCACTGCAGAGACAATGCTGGATTCTTAACCCGCTGTACCACAAGAAAACTCCAAATTCTATGTTTCTTGAATGAAAAAAATAAGTTCAACTAAAAAGCACTGAATTAGACACACATCAGACTTCTGACTGGCCACAGGGATACTGGAAGCTCCTGGAGTAATAGATCTTCAGTTAGATTTTATCTCCAGCCAAACTACTAGCCAAGCGTGAAGACAGAATCAAATTTTAAAAATCACTTTACGAGTTTTTGACTGAAATGCCTCCTCCACCAGCGCCGGTCTTTTTTGCCACAGCCTTTCAATTCTTTTAGTGTTTTTTAACACTTACTTGGACTTTAGTCATACAGGAGAGTAACAGAGAACAGAGCACCAGCTGTGTTTCAGCAACCTGATTCTAAATTATCTTTCAAAAAAAGTTCCCCCTAAAAAAAAAAAAAAAAAAAAAAAAAGGCTCAAGTTCTTTCTTCCTCTAGCTTTAAAAATACTCTCAATGTTAGTACTTTATATTGACTTTTAAACAATGGTAACATTTAACATTCCAGGTTCCCTGTATAAATTTAGGATACGAGTGGTGAGGGGGATGTGGGGAGTGCTGGGGCATCTGGAATCATCCTGAAATGCATTCTGAGCATACATGGGACTTTCAGAGGGAAAGTAACTAGACAAAGACCAGGAAGGTCAAATTCAGAGGAGTAGTAGGTAGGCCACACATACTGCAATGAATAAAGAGAAGACAATTCCTACCTCAAAGGTAATTATGGATTAAGCTTTCAGCGCTAGTTTCTGCTTCTATTTGAAATATTTTTTCAGATACTTCTGCATTTGAACTAACTTTCCTCTTCCTGACTTCCAGGTTCAGGGTGACTTGCCCATTTGCTCTTACCCTGAGCTCAAGTGTTTAACTCCCCCTGACTAGAACAGTGCCACTGCTCCTGGCCAGCCACTTGCAGTGGACTGTGCCCACTTAGTCAAGGCTGTACTGCTCCAACAGCAGAGGCAAGGCTTTTTAGGAATATGCATCTAACTGAAGTACTAAGTACCAGAAATAGCCCATGCACTCGAAGGCAGATAAATATTTCTCCAAGTGCATAAAGATTTAGTGACTGAATTAGCATCTGCTTGGAATTAACTACAAGGATTAGACAATTCTGGAAAAATAGGGTCCTCACTTTTTTTTTTTTTTTTTGTCTTTTTAGGGCCTCACCCACGGCATATGGGGAGGTTCCCAGGCTAGGGGTTAAATGGGAGCTACAGCTGCCAGCCTACACCACAGCAACGCCAGATCCAAGCCATGTCTTCAACCTACACCACAGCTCATGGCAACGCTGGATCCTTAACCCACTGAGCGGGGCCAGGGATTAAACTTGTGTCCTCATGGATACTAGTCAGATTCGTTTCCACTGAGCCATGATGGGAATGCCTTAATGTCTACCCTATTAATGCTACTAATAATGGTAAAGGGGAAAAAAATGAATATATTTATCCCGTCTTGGGGTCAGCTTTTTATAGATGGAAAAAAAGCAAGTACTTGATAGACCCAAGAAATCCGAGATTCTTCATCAAGCTGCACAAGAGTACATGCTATTGTTTCAAAAAACTGTTTTTTGTTTGTTTTTTTTTTTTCTTTCTTTCTATGGCTGCACTGGAGGCATATGGAAGCCGTGGGAGCTAGGGTTGAATGGAGCTGCAGCTGCCTGCCTGTGCCACCGCCACGGCCGGAGCAACGTGGGGTCCAATTCACATCTGCAACCCATGCCAAAGCTTCTGGCAACACTGTATCCCCAACTCACTGAGCAAGACCAGGGATTGAACCTACATCCTCACAGACACATCAGGTTCCTAACCCAGTGAGCCATAATGGGAACGCCAAGAAACGGTCTTCCATTGACACTAAATGAGTGTCTGTAATAGGCCCTATTCAAAACCTGTGTTATCTGAGGGGAGACATCAACTAGTCTCAAATCTTTTATGAGGATTTAATGTGTTCAACTACCTAAAAAAAGCATCACAAGACACACTGAGTGAATTTACACACAACTGAAAACAGCTAACAGGTGATGAGACCAAGTTCAGAAGGGAAAATGATATTGCCACAAAATAAAAGGAAAGCTACCTTTAGTCCCTGAAGTCTAAGCTTTCAAAAAAGCATCTGCTACAGCAGAACCCCACAGGGCCAGATAAATGCATTTACTCTAATTATAAGAAGGTAGTTACAGAGAAGATATCAGGCATTCTACTAGCAGAAATAAAACAAACTTGGAAGAAACTACCTGGCCAGGTACAAAGATGAGCACTCTTAAACTGCCATTAGGCATGTAAATGAGGAACCCTTCTAGGCAGCAATATGGCAACATGTACCAAGAATCTCAGATTTTTTTTTCATCTTAAAGAATCTTCTAAAAGTTCACATCCACTGGTTCCATTTTCAGGAATGTAATTTAAGAAAATAAATATATGAAGATTTATTTATTGAATGTACAAGGACGTTCATTGTACTGGTTATACTTTTCCAAACAATGGAAATAGCCAAAATATTCAACAGGGAGTTATAAAAATAAATTGTTCCATTTACAGTGGAATGCTATATAGTCAATTTTTTAAAAATTATGTTTTCAATGGCTATATAATAATATACTATGATCTTCATATTATAAAAAATATGTAGCAGCAAAGAAGATCAAAAATATTCAAATGTAAATAGTGGTAATATCTGGCTATAGGATTTTGAATAATTTCATTTACTTCTTTATTCCTATGTTTTCCTAAACTTCTGTAATGAGTACATACTTTAATTTTTTTTTGGCTGCACCCATGGCATGTGGGAGGAAGTTCCCAGGTCAGGGATCAAATGTGTGCCACGGCAGCGACCCAAGCTGCTACAGTGACAATTCTGGGTCCTTAATCCATGGCACCACAAGAGAACTCCTGAGTACATATTTTTAGAATCACAATTTTTTTTTTTTAATGGCCACACTTGTGGCATATGAAGGTTCCTGGGCTAGGGGTCAAATTGGAGCTGTAGCTGCTGGCCTACACCACAGCCACAGCAACGCAGGATCTGAGCCGCAGCTGTGACCTACACCACAGCTCACGGCAATGCTGGATCCTTAATCCGCTGATCGAGACCAGGGTTGGAACTGCCTCATGGATGCTAGTCAGATTCGTTTCTGCTGAGTCACAATGGCAACTCCCCCCCCCCCCTTTTTTTAAAGGAAAACAACTCTTTGCTATGATGGATTTATAACTTCTCTATCTACACAAAGGAAAGAGTATGTGGTCACTTACCCGTCCTGTGTCCCATACTGGCTTTCTGGTAACTGAAATACATATCTCAGGAACATTTTGTATATACCCTAACGTAACAGTTACAAAATTTCACCAGACCCATGACTTCTGATACACAATATAGTCCAAGTAGAGTATCACAAAACACATCACTAAAGTATACTAAAATAAGGTTATTTACTTAAAAATGATACATTGGATGTAATCTATATATAGAACAAAGCAATTAATGATAAACTTAATAAGGCACCTTTTAAACCAGATGCTGTACAAAATACATTTAGTGTGTTACATATATCAAAGATGAATCTATATTTTTGGTGTTTTACAATTGCATAATAAAATTGCCTGTTTTTAACCCTTCTTTCAATGTCTATGTACAATTTTCCTAATTAAGCAATGATACTTTTATTTTATACAATATATTCTACACTTCAGTTTTTAGATGGCTAAGGACAACAGTCACTAAAAGGGCTTAAATAATTCCGTTGAAAGCACAGTATAGAGCACAAGCTAAAATTACAATAATATATTTTATCCTTTGCAAAAGCAGTATTCACATACTTTCCTTATGGGATGATCATTACATGTGGCTTCATGTGATGCTGCCCTAGATTTAATCTGGTTTTTATGAACATGTCAGCTCTCTGAAGTTTTCACTGTGACTTTCATAACAGCACTAAGGCTGAACTGCTATACTGCTATTTTAACGTCTGACCCAAGCAAGTGATAAATATTACCACTTTTAAACAGTACAAGAGCTGCAACAATCTTTTTTAAAAAATCAATTCATACTCCTGTTGCTGAAATTATTTTAGATATTTAGAAATATTTCAAAACAACATGTATGCAAAGAAACATAGGAGTTTAACTTGTAAAATCTTGCCCGGAATAATTTATTCAATAATGAATTTGATCTTGGGCCAACTTAAGAGATGCATGTTTCTTTAAACACTGTATTGCATTTTGCTCTAAACAGATGCAATACATCTGGGAAAAAAGGTACTGAACATTTTTTTAGAGTGAATAAAATAAAAATCTGGCATATTCTAGGAAACCATAATTTCCAAAAACTATAGGTCACTTTCTAAGCTTAAAAGCACTTCTGGAATTGGAAAGGCAATACAAAATGTCAATTGAATTATCTTTTGTGAAAACATTTCCAGAGAAACTAGATTCAAATTTTATACTTCATCAATAAGAAAAGTACAGGGAAGACAGAGTAGACACACTGAGGTCAATCTGAGTATGCCCTTAATTCTAGAGATATTTACCAGTATAAAGAGAATTCACAAGAAGAATTTTCTTTGAAAGAGGATTAACTTTTTTTATATTCAGGTAGCTCTGGTTTTTTGTTTGTCTTCATGTTTTAGTTATTCAAAGAAATGACAGACAGAAGCCACACATTTTTAAGAGGCTAAGTTGTAAGTAGGACCAAATAAAGGCTTCTAGAGTTTTACAAATTATTATCTATGGTACTATGTAATACTTCCTCTTACCCTTTAAATATTTCACTTACTGGATGAACTTAGAAATTTAAGAATAAAAGGAGAGAAAAAATAGGTTTCATGAAACTTTTAAAAAAGACTTTTGGATTTCAAAAATGTACATCATTTGCTTTTTAAAGAACATGTCATATCAGAAAATATTTTTATTAATTTCTAAGGTTAGTTCTTGATATCACTTTTAATAGATTTTTAATTTAAAAATCATTATAATGGTCGTGTACTTATATATTATCTGTAACTTTTAAATTCCACTGTTTTAACATTTCTAAGAATAGAGTTTGCCTTTCCTTAACATTCTTCTTTTTTCTACGGCCACTCCCACAGCATATGGAAGTTCCCAGGCTAGGGGTCAAATCAGAGCTACAGCTGCCAGCCTACACCACAGCCACAGCAATATGGGATCCAAGCTGTGTCTGTGACCTACACCAAAGCTTTCGGCAATGCCAGACCCTTAACTCATTAAACAAGGCCAGGGATCCAACTTGCTTCCTCATGGATACTAGTTGGCTTGGTTACTGCTGAGCCACAACAGGAACTCCCCTTACATTCTTATTTATTATTAGACGACAAATTATCTTCAAGGTAGATTACCAAGTAAAAAATAAATCAAGGTTAACCCTAGAATGAGTAGATCAGAGCTCATAAGTATTCTTAAATCATATGGCAATTTAGATTCAAATATCTGTATTTCTCAGTGTAGAGATGGGAAAAACATTTTCAAAGAGCAAGTAATTGAGTACTATCAATATATAAATTTACTTATCTTGATAAACACTTCAGACGTTAATTATGCTAGATGAAAATTACTATACTTGGTCAAAACTGTTAAAAAGCAAGTTTCAAATTTGAGAAATTTGATGTATAGACAAAATTCCTTTCTTAAAATGTCAAATTTTTGATAATGGATAGATATATTTCTCTGATTCCTCCCCTTTAAAGTTTTTTTAAAGTATGTTGTGATATAATCACATTTATTTTATGTTATATTCAAAGAAAACTGTCTCACTTTATGCACCCATGAGTTGTTGGTTCAGATAAGACATTAATATTCAAAAAGCAGAAAAATATTATGTTTAAGTAGATCACAATTACTCCTTGGGAAAACAAGGCATCCATAAAATATGTAGCACTTTTATTGAATAACAGGTATATGGTATAGTTAATACGTATTGACTAGATACTGAACTTTTTTTGCCTAACTCTTGTCTTTACAACGTAAGGAACAGAAATCATAAAACCAAAAATCTCAAGTGACTTAAATGTCTAAAACAGTTTATAAATTTGTATTAACTCTGAAACAGAAATTTCTAATTGGAGGATCCCATTATAAAGGAATATTGAGATGATAGTATCTTCATGAAGGTATGCCTAGACCTGAAGTTAAACAAAGTCCTGGCATTGATATACTACTTTGAATTATTTCTGAAAATTTTTAGGTAGTTCTACTTTATGACATTTTTTTTCTGATGATCTTTTAATTTTTTTTCCCTTAAGGATGGGATATGAGGTACACATGAGCTGGTTTCTATGGTATGGATGTATGTACATATATAAAATATGGTTGTAAAGGAGCAGGTAATTTGCAAGTAAAGCATATTATACACAAAATATAAATAACTTCCCTTTTAAAAGTTACTGAGAATAAAGAATACAGAACATGGTTATAGGCACTTACATTGCTATCAAATGCAGTAATTAGTATTCACTTCAAAAAGAAGTGCATTCCTTAAAAGGTTCATGACATTGGAAGTTCCAACTTTGGATAGGATGCTTTCATGACAAAAATAATAATTACAAAAAAAAGTTTGTGGAGGAAGGAAAACAGTCCAAATTTAGGTATACTTTAAACTTTTTTTGGCCTTTGTTATCAACTTTAATGTTAAAAAATATAGTTGGTAGAGAAACTAGCTCACTTGCAAGGTAAATGGCTTTTCTATAATTGGCAAATCTTGGTCAGATAATGCATTTTTAAAGCACAAAACCAAAAGCCACCAAATACCTTCCTGTGCATTCATAAATTATTTTCTTCTAATTTAAATGGCAGCAGAAGAATTCTGGTATGCATGCATGTACACACACACACACACACACATACACACACACACACACACAATCAAAGCATGACAAACTACCATAAACTAAGCAGTATCCCAAACAGATCATAATCCATAGGCTGTTTACAAAGGTAGAATACAAATAGATTAAATTTTCTCAGGTAGAAGGCAAAAATGTCTATTTCTCCATCTCTGCTGAATTCATTTATCTTCTTAAGGCTTTCACAGAAAGCACCATTTTATGAATAGGTAATTCAGTACCCAGAGTTTGACTGGAGACTTAATCAGAATTGAAGTCTTGATGCAGTTCATAAAAACCCAATAAAAAAAAAAAGGCATCAAAAACCACATTTAAAATAAAGTCGTCCATATATAAAGAATGAAGTGTTTAGAAGTTCCCAGCTTGTATTCTACAGAGTACTGAAAGGTTTAATATTAGCAGCCTGTGAAGGTGTAGTGAGGAAAGTCTGAGAACCAAGTTAACATCCTTATTCTACTCTAATTCCACCTGTTCCATGGGTGAAAACAGTTTTTGCAGTCTAGAATTTCTCATGATTATTTATCTGTCAAATCTTTACATCTTGAGATTCAACCATCTTAGCAAGTGTCTTCTTGATTCTCAGAGCTGTAAGTCTGGAGGCTGGATTGTGGGCCCAGCATTCCGACATTAGCTTCAAAACTGCTCGTAGACACTGAAATGTAAAGAGAATGTAGTAAGCAGGTAGATATCTTTGGCAACGCTCAGCAATCACTTCCTCAGGGGACTGAATTCCACTTACTTCATCACTGTTCCATCGATTAGATACAATTGGCCGCAAACGTTTGACACACACAACCTCACGCATATCTTCATATGATGGATCATTGGGTACCATGTTATAATATGGCAACTGGTACTCTTCTACTATTCCTGTAGTGAGTGAGAACACAGTGGGTAAAAAAAGGTGGCTGGACAAAATACATCGATACATTCAGCACCACTTACTGAACTATGGAACTAAAACTGATTCCTACATAAAGAAAAAAATTACAGAGTAAAGGATTCACTTGTAACAGTAAATGTATGCTCTCTTTTTATGTCTATTTCCTCTATCCCCACCATAGCTATCCATATTGGACACACCAATATTGCTTAAAAATAAGACAGGCAAACCATTCACTTATGCTAAATTCTGTTTAATATTTATGTACACATTTGTTTTTACTAATGAATGAGGTTTTTATATATTTATTTTTTGTTTTGCAGTAGAAAGACAACATGTATACAGAAAAGAGTTAACACAGCAGATGTTAACCGAAAAAGGCCTGCTTACAAAAGTCCTGCTAATGCAATCACACAGCTGGGGCGTGGTCTTGGGGATCCTCGACATATATGATACCTAAATTATATAACTGGAGCTGTATTTTCTGAAGGATGAGGATACAAATATAACCAGAAACATGCTACAAAACTCCTACCTCCTGTGATACAACGACGAGCCATTTCCCAAATGATCAGGCCAAAGCTATAGATATCAGCCATTATGTAGGGCTGGAAATGGTTTTTATTCAGGCTTTCATCCAGCACTTCTGGAGCCATGTAGCGTTTGGTACCCACTCTAGTATTCAAAGGTACATCGACTTCATTTGTATCACTGAAACAGAAAACAGACAACACCCAGGTTGAGGGCCAAGGAAAAAATCATTTATCTTCTATTTCTGTTGCATTTTGTAAAAGAGTCTGTCTCTCTCTATATATAACTAAATAAAACAAAAAATCTATCTATCTACCTAATATGTTTACATTCCCTTATAGGAAATCCTTGGGTGAAATGTATTTTGAAATTTAGCATCTTTCAGGGTTTTAAAAAAGTAATATACCCTTTTAAATATTTGCTATATATTATATAACATCCCCAGCAGGATCTGGGGCATTATTCTTAATCAAAATCATTACTGTGTCCATACTATGTCCACAGTGAAAAACTAAGTACAAATATTCATACTAAGCTGGATAAATAAAGATAGTAAATATCTCACAATAGTTCAGGTCAAGTTTTGTCACCAAACAAGTTTTATGCCTAAGAAAGAGAATGATATTGAATATTTAAAAAGTGGTAGATAATTATGTCCCAGAACAAGTGAATGTGAAAATTTGAGAAGAATCATTTGCTTTAACCATTCTCATGCGATCCTTTGTAACTTAGGAGCACATTTTTTTCATTATGGGTCCAACCAACTTAGTGTTATTGTGGGTAATGTTTATATAATCATATTGATAATCTAATAATAGATGATATTTATTGTTTTTTTCCATTTTTGGAGTAAATTTTAGAGTTGGAAGACATGAATGATTTATTTTCAGGATCCCAGTTCTAGCAGGTTCTGGAAACTACTCTGAAATAGAGGTTAATATAATGTATTTTACATTTTCTTAAATAGCATCTGATGAATATATGAGCATATTAACACTCCAATGATAAAAAAAAAAAAAAAAAAACAACAGGATTAGAGCACCATAATAACAAGGAAAGAAGATTAAAACTTTATAATGTGTGACTTACTATGGACTAGTACTTTTACTTATGGCCTGAAATGAATTGTGAAATGTGAAAGAGCTGCTGTATTCCAGAGTTATAACATTGAAACAATTTCAATGGTTTCCTAAAAATTTGATGTTTTCATTGTTTAAAAATATTGACAATATCAGGTAGTGATGGAGAAATGGCACACTTATACCTTATTTATGGGAGTGTAAACTGATACCTCGTGCTTTTAAAGGGATAACATGCGATATACGATAATTTAATATGTGCATGTACTACAGTACATATAATACTTTAATATGTATTATAATTTAATATGTCTAGCTAGCCCCTGCTCTATGAATCCATCATAAGCATTTGTACAAGTGCTCAAGGACATTATATACAGATAAAATGCAATATTCATTATGGCATTTTTGGCCACACCCACAGCATGTAGAAATTCTCAGCCAGGGATTGACTTTTACCACAGTAATGACCCAGGCTGCTGCAGTGACAGTGCTGGAGCCTTAACCTGTTGCACCACAAGAGAGGTGGTAGAGCAGGTTAAATGCATTTTTTAAATAACAGAGATAAACTGGAGGCAATTTTAATGGGTCATAGATGGAATAAATTATAATACATTTATAAAATGGAAAACTTTACATAACACTGTTAAAAATGAATGAAGTAGATTTATATAACTAAAATAGAAGGATGCCTAAGACTACAAAAAGTAGGAAATCAAGAATTATGTGGTGATGGCCAACAGGCACATGATGCTCAACACTGCTAATTATTAGAGAAATGCAAATCAAAACTACAAAAAGGTATCACCTCACATCAGTAAGAATGACCCTCATCAAAAAAGATATAAATACTGGAGTTCCCTTTGTGGCTCGGCAGGTCAAGAACCCAGCAGAGTCTCCATGAGGATGAGGGTTTGATCCGTTGTCTCACTCAGTCGGTTAAGGCTCTGGTGTTGCTGCAAGTTGGGGCATAGATTGCAGCTGTGTCTCAGATCCCATGTTACTGTGGCTGTGGTATAGCCAGCAGCTTCAGCTCCAATTTGACCCCTAGCCTGGGAACTTCCATATACTACAGGTGTGGCTGTAAAAAGAAAATACAGAGTTGGAGTTCCCTTGGTGGAAACGAATCTGACTAGCATCTGTGAGGACAGAGGGTCGATCCTCTGTGTTAAGGATCCAGCATTGCCATGAGCTGTGGTGTAGGTTGCAGACATGGCTCAGATCTGGCGTTGCTGTGGCTGTGGCATAGGCCAGCAACTGCAGCTCCGATTTGACCCCTAGCCTGGGAACCTCCGTATGCCATGGGTGCAGCCCTAAAAAGGCAGAAAAAAAAAAAAAAAAAAAAAAAAAAAAAACCTACAAATACTAAATGCTGAAGAGGGTGTGGAGAAAAGGGGACCCTCTGACACTGTTGATGGGTAGGTAAACTGGTGCAGCCACTATGGAAAAAAATGGGGGTTCCTCCAAAAACTTAAAATGTGACTTACCATATGATCCAGCCATCCTACTACTGGACATAAATCTGGAGAAAACTCTAAAGTGAAAAGATACACGCACTCCAATTTTCATAGCAGGACTGTTAACAACAGCCAAGATAAGCAACATAAATGTCCATCAACAGAGGAATGGATAAAGAAGATATGGAACAATGTATACAATTGAATATTACTAAGCCATAAAAAAGTGCCATTTGCAGCAACATGAATGGGCCTAGAGATTATCACTCTTAGTAAATTAGACAGAAAAAGACAAATATCATATGATATCACTCACACACAGAATCTAAACGAATGATACAAATAAACTTATCTACAGAATGGAAACCAACTCAAAGACATAAAAAACAAATTTATGGTTTCCAAAAAGGAAAGAGTGGGAGGGATAAATTAGTAGGGGTTTGGGATTAACATATACATACTACTATATATATAGCATATATATATTGTATATAAAATACAAATAACCAACAAGGACCTATTACATAGCATAGAGAACTATACTCAATGTTTTATAACAACTTATTAAGAGAAAAGAATCTGAAAAAATTACATATATATGTATGTATAACTGAAACACTTTGCTGTACACTTGAAACACAACATTGTAATCAACTATAGTTCAATTTAAAAAAAAAGATAAACAACAAGTTGCTACTATACAGCACAGGGAACTACATTCAATATCTTGTAATGACCTATAATGGAAAATAATTTGAAAAAAATGCATACACACAAAAAGAATCACTTTGCTGTACACCAGAAAATAACGCAACACTGTAAACAGCTATACTTCAATTTAAAAAAATTTTAAATGAAAAATAAAAGAAGTATATAAAGTAGGATGCTTTTTTTTTTTTTTTTTTTTTTTGGGTCTTTTTGCCTTTTCTAGGGCCACTCCCACGGCATATGGAGGTTCCCAGGCTAGGGGTCCAATCGGAGCTGTAGCTGCCACAGCAATGTGAGATCCGAGCCGCGTCTGTGACCTACACCACAGCTCAACGGCAATGCCAGATCCTTAACCTACTGAGTGAGGCCAAGCATCGAACCCGCAACCTCATGGTTCCTAGTTGGATTCGTTAACCACTGCGCCACGATGGGAATTCCAGTAGGGTGTAATTTTTGTAAAAACAAAACCAAAAAAAGCTGCTGCAGTGACAAAGCGGATCCTTAATTCACTGCTCCTCAAGAAAACCCCCCAATTATTTATTTATATAAATAGAAGCACATTCTGACCCATGTGTAGTGATACCTCACTGTAGTTTTGATTTACACTTCTCTAATAATTACCAGTGTCGAGCATCTTTTCATGTGCCTGTTGTATGTTTGGAATCGCACTGTCCTGAATACAAACAGTTAAATATCCTTAGGTGATTATTATAACAATTTCAAAACACCAGGTGAAGACCCACTCACCTGTTGAATTTAACAGCAAGGCCCAGGTCAGCAATACAACAACTTCCGTTTTTCTTAATGAGGATGTTTTTGCTCTTTAAGTCTCTATGAGCAATTGCAGGCTTTCCTTGAGTGCCATAAATTTCTGTGTGGAGATGGCACAGACCACAAGCAGCGGAGTAAGCCAACTTAAGCAGGGCTCTGGTATCTAGCGTAGCACATTTCAGGAAATCATAGAGAGATCCGTTTTCATGGTAATCAGTAATCAAATAGAGCTGGGTCCAGGAACCTGTACCTTTAATATCTGCAGCTATAAAACCTGTTCAATTAATGAGTTAAAAGGTTAGTTTTCAGAAGTGGGTAGGGAGAATAATGAATGTTCATTCAGGATATTGCGAATAACTTAGATAACACATACAGATAATAAAAATTTGACAAAATGTCTTGAATTTGTTATCAAAATTTTTACTTCTGCCATTTACACATTTTTGTAAACTACAGAAGTTACACTTTTTTAATTTATTTAAAATAATCTTAAAGATAATCATAAAAATGGTAATAATATGACTTAAGAAAAAGATCACATATCGTGTAATAACAGGGGGAATGTTACTAATTGATATGCTTCTCTAAAGCATGAAGAACTATAAAGAATGTGGAAAATTGGAGTTCCCGTCTTGGTGCAGTGAAAACAAATCAGACTAGGAACCATGAGGTTTTGGGTTCGATCCCTGGCCTTGCTTAGTGGGTTAAGGATCCAGTGCTGCTGTGAGCTGTGGTGTAGGTCACAGATGTGGCTCAGATCTGGCGTTGCTGTGGCTCTGGTGTAAGCCAGCAGCAGTAGCTCCGATTCGACCCCTAGTCTGGGAACCTCCATATGCCAAGGGTGCGGCCCTAAAAATACAAAAGACAATTAATTAATTAATTTAAAAAATAAAATATATGTTCAACTAAGAGTTCACTCCTAAGCCAACTCCCACCTGCCCATCAATGCTTCATCAACGCCTTTTCAGCCTGGCTCACTGACAAGCAGGTTCATAATACTGGCCTCCTTTCCCTCTCTTTTCTCTTCTCTCTCCCTTCAGAAAAAGGCCAGTGAGTGCTGGGTTGAATAATGTTCCCTCCTAATTCATGTCCTATAAATGTGACCTTATTTGGACAGAGGGTCTTTGTAGATATAACTGAGTTCAGAAGAGTGGGCCCCACCAGGGTGGAATCTTTAGAAGAAGAGGGAAATCCGGACACAGACACACAGGAAAGAAAGCCATGTGACAACAAAGACAGGAATGCTGTCTCCAAGCCAAGGAATGCCAAAGGTAGCTGGCAATCACCAGAAGCTAAGAAGAGGCAAGGAAGGGTCCTCCTCTGGAGCCTTCAGAGAGCATGGTCCTGCCTACACTTCTGGCCTCCAAACTCTGAGGGAATTAAGTTTTCAAAGAGCAATTACTTACTTATGTCTCTGTGACATAAGTTTTTATATATATATATATAAGTATCTTTAAATTAAGGTATGTACACTGTTTTTTTGGACATAATGCTAATGTACACTTAAAAGACTACAGTATGGTGTAAACAAAAATTCATATGCAGTAGGAAACCAAAATATGTGTGTCACTCACTCTGCTGTAATGTTTGCTTTATTGCAGTGATCTGGAAACCCAACGCTGAAATGTTTCCAAAATATGTCTGTAAAGTGGTTGGTTGCCATTCAGGGCTGGGTTGTATTTAAACGGGGTTTCCTTTAGCCAAATGCACATAACTGAATTCACATATGTTTTCAAAGCCCAGGTGGCAGGCTTCCATCAGCATCCCACTAACCTTGTCAGAACATGGAACTGACTAAAATCAAATGTGTACTCACCAAGTATGTTTTCATGGCGCATTAGCACAGTTTGATAGATTTCTGTTTCCCGAAACCAGCTAGCTTCTTCAGTGGTAAAAAACACTTTGACTGCCACTTTCTCACCACGCCATTTACCCATCCACACCTCTCCATATCGGCCTTTACCAACTTGCCGAACCATCTGTATCTGTTTGGCAATAGTTCGCTGAACCTTTGTAGAAAATAGTAAAATGAAAAGAACGTATTAAGACTGAGAAAGTGGTCTAATAGGCCATTCCCATCAAAAAGGGTGGTACATATACCCAAGCAATTCTAATATTAGCGCTTATATAGTAGGCCTCTGTATCTGTGGGTTCCACATCCTGGGATATGGAGACTGTAAGGGGACCTGAGCATCTGCAGATTTTCATATCTGCAGGGGCTCCTGGAGCCAGTCCCCTGAGGCAGATCCTGAGAAAGAAATGTACTGTATTTAAAAGAAAATGAAACAATGTACAATGTATTTTAAAATCACAAAATAATAGGTTAGTCTAAGTTGCAAACTCTTCGCAAAAATAGTCAATATAGGTGTTCCTCTGGTGCAGCAGGTTAAGGATCTGGTGGTGTCACTGTAGCAGCTCAGGTCAGTGTAGAGGGTTCAGGTTTGATCCCTGGTCTGGGAACTCTCAAATGCCAAGGCTGTGACCAAAAATAATAATTCCCCTGCCGGTACACACATCCCTTGGGCAGTCTCTCTAACAAGCTCTGGACTTAGCGACATGACTTGCTTTGGGCAATAGGACAACAGCAAACATAATGCAAGTAAAGACTTGAAAACTTGGGGTTTGTCCCTTCTTGCTGTTCTAGGGAACCCTGTGACCAAACCCTGTGACATAAATTATACCATCTGGCTCTAGCTGAGCAAATACAGAAAAAGAATTGCCCAGAAGAGCCACAGAATTATGAAAATAATAAATGTTGCTTCCAGTCACTAAAATTTGGGGTGGTTTATTATGCAGCAAAATTTAAATGATAGTTTAAAATATTCAACTCAGTCTGTTAAGAACCTACACTATCTGACCCCTGGCTTAACTCTCCAGGCTGATTATTCACTATAAATCCCCCATCCTCATCCCTCTTATTTATCATGTTCCAATTTTTAGAATTCACTCAAGTTCACTCCTGTCTCAGTCTTTTTGCATGCACAGTTCCCTTTATTTAAGAGTGTTGTTTCTCTATGTTAAATACCTTCACAGCACACATACCCTTCTCACCTGCACTTATCACTGTTATAATTTTATTATTTATATACATATTTGCTTGAATTCCACCCCCACTATTCATCAAATACAGATATTTACTTTGGACAATACCTGAAGTACAAGTGATTTCATTAATATCTATTGAGTGAAAAGATGCACATAAATTGCTATCTTTCATTCTTGGAAGGATTAGCAACCATTTTAAATTAAAAAAAGAAAATTAAGGCCCAGGCTGGAAATGTAATTAAAATGGGCTAGATTTTATTGAGTATCTAAACTGACTTGCATTATGCATATGTATCACTTATTAAAAATAATTTTGCTATTTTTTAAGAAAGATTACTGAGGTTTTCCTACATATAATAAAATTTACTCTTTTTGATAAGGATGTTTTGACAAATGTATAGTTATGTAACCACCAACACCACAATTAAGATAAAGAACATTCCATATCTCCCAAAAAAGGTCCTTTATCTCTTTAAAGTCAATCCCCTCCCCACCCACCTTCAGCTCCTCTTATCACTGATGTCTTTTCTGTCCCTACAGTTTTGAACACAACATAAATGGAAACATACAATATGGAACTTCTGGGTCTGGCTTCTTCCATTCAGCATAATATGCTTTGAAATTTATCTGTGTTGCTGTTGCATGTATCACTAATTTGTTCCTTTTTACTGACAAGCAGTATTCTACTCTATAAATGTACCACAATTTTTTATCCATTTACCAACTGAAGGACTTTGGAGTTGTTTACAATGTATGTCTATTATGAATAAGGCTGTTATGAACATTTATATTCAGGTCTTTGTATGGACATATTTGCGTATCTCTTCTGTAAATCACAAGATTGCTTCATTGTATAAAAAGTGTATGCTTGATTTTTTTAATTGTCAAATCTGTTTCCCAAACAGGCTGTATTTTGCATTTCACTCAGCAATGTAGGAGGTTTCCAACTGATCCCTATTGCTATCTGCACTTAATATTCTCAGTTTTAGCCACTAAAAATGTGTAGTGATATCTCATTGTGTTTAATTTGCACTTCCTTGGTGTTGCTGAGTATCTTTTCTTGTGATTATTTGCCATGCTTTTATCTTTTTGGGGAAGTGTCTGCTCAAATCTTTTGTCCATTAAAAAAAACTGGGTTGTGGTGGTCCTGTTGTGGCACAGTGGAAATAAATCTGACTAGGAACCATGAGGTTGCGGGTTTGATCCCTGGTCTCACTCAGTGGGTTAAGGATCTGACATTGCCATGGACTGTGGTGTAGGTTGCAGATATGGCTTCAATCCTGCGTTGTTGTGGCTGTGGCACAGGCCAGCAGCTTTAGCTCCGATTGGACCCCTAGCCTGGGAAACTCCATGTGCCGCGGGTGCAGCACTAAAAAACAAAAAACGGAAAAACAACAACAAAAAAAATTGGGTTGTTTGCCTCATTACTGAGTTGTAAAAAGACTGCAACACAAATTCTTTATCAGTTCTCCTTTGCTAGTTTGTGATTTGTTTTTTCATTTTCTTAAAAGTATCTTCTGAATGGCCCAAGTTTTAAATTTTGAGAAAGACCAATTTATCATTTTGAAAAATGACTCTTGCCTTTTGTGTCCTAAGAAATCTTTGCTAAAGGTCACAATAACTTTCTAAGACATTTTCTTTTAAAAATTTTATACTTTAACTTTTACATTTAGGTCTATGATCCATTTCAAGGTAATTTTGTATATGGAGTGAAGTAAGGGTCGAGATTCACTTTTTGGCAAGTGGATGCCCAACTTTTCCTACATCATTTGTTGAGCAGGCTGTCTTTTCTCCACTGAATTACTCTGGCATCCAAATCAACTGATCATATATGTGTATGTCCATTTCCAGACTCTATTCCTATCCACTAATGTACATATTTACTCTATGTCAGGACCACATGGTGTTGGCTACTGTAGCTTTACACTTTACAGTAAGTCCAGAAATCAGGTAGTGAATCTTTTTTATTCTTCTTTTTCAAAACTATTCTGGCTCTTCTGGGTCATTATATTTTCAAATAATTACTAGAATAAGCTGATCAGTTTTTTAAAAATCTGCTCTGATTATGATTTGGGTTAAACAAAACTATAAATCAGTTTTGAAATAAGTGAAATTTTTTTTTTTTTTTTTTTGGCTTTTTGTCTTTTTAGGGCTGCTCCCACGGCATATGGAGGTTCCCAGGCTAGGGGTCTAATCGGAGCCGTAGTCACCAGCCTACGCCAGAGCCACAGCAACACAGGATCCGACCCGTGTCTGCAACCTACACCACAGCTCATGGCAACGCCAGATCCTTAACCCACTGAGCAAGGCCAGGGATCGAACCTGCAACCTCATGGTTTCTAGTTGGATTCGTTAACCACTGTGCCATGACGGTAACTCCAGGATAACTGAAATCTTAATACTGAGTCTTCTGATTCACAAACAGGATATACATCTCCACTTATGAAGGGTTTTGTTAATTTCTTTTGGCAGTGTTTTCTAACTTCAAGTGTATAGGTCTAAATCGTTAAGCTCATTCCAAAATATCTCATGTTTCTGATGCTAATTTTAATCCCTAATTGTTTGTGGACAATGTACATAAATGCAGTAATTTTTATACAGTGACTTTAAATTCTGCAATCCTGATAAGCTCACTTATTGTTTGTTATAGCTTTATGTTATCACCCTTGAGATTTTCTACGTAGATAATCATGTCCATATATGAAGACAGTTTTACCTTTCCTATTCAATTACAGAATTACTTGACTCAATGAATTTTAAAATTAGAGATTGATGTACTTAAACAAATCCAACTAAAGAAACAATTAAAAATATATCTGGATATCTAGTGCTTATTAGAAGGATCCTCTTGACCCACGCCTGAATATTTCTATACATATATGTAGAATTATCTACTCCCTTTAAAATTATTTTTATGAATTGTGTTTTGATAATATAGAATTATATTGAGGGAAGTGTCTTCTCTGTGAAGAGAGATTTTGCTTTGATTCCAGAATCTCAAAGTTATACTTCTCCCAGCCAATCAGTTTAACCTTAGAGATGCAAGACATTTATACCTGACTTCTCGAGTTGGCTCTTAAAAACAAAACTCTGAGCCGACTCTAACACTTCCATAGCACCTCATGACCACATTTTCTCTCCTATCCTTGCCTGTGGCTCTATCTTACTTGCTTATTCTATTTTTCTTGTTTCATATTTCTTATTTTAACTAATTTCACCTTGCCGTACTACAACCATTTTTCTAAAAAAGAAGAAAAAATATGTCTAGCACTGCTCCCTCCCTATAATTATTATGCTATCTACCATCATAGGACAACACATTCTGTATCAAAAAACCAGTCATGTTTACATGACATTTCAACTTACCAACAAGGGTAGTCCAGATCCACTACCAGAACTTTGTGATTGATCAATAAGGTCTTTTAATGATTCTCCAACTGGAATAAATGCTTCATCCTGTTCCAAATCACGATTGTAACGACGTCTGCTTGAGATGCTCTTGCAATAGTGTCTTTAAAAAGCAGAAAATAATCTATATTAAAACTGTAAAATTCTAAGATAAGAAAAATCTTAAGGTTGTTGACACTATCATCCTTCAGATGGGATCATAATCAAATTATGATTATTAGTCTTATCACAGGATAATATATTCTCTCTTAAAATAATGTCTAGAAATGGAGGTTATGAGTTAGAGTGCTGTATTGCTGTATACCATCTCAAAGTAGAAAGACATCCACAGTATGTTGGCAAGTGAAAAAAAAAAAAAAAAGACTAAAAAATAGCATGTAAAATGTGATCTTGGCAAGAACATTTTAAAAGTTATACATGTCTATACTTGTCTAAAAAGACCATAAAGGATATATAGCATGTTGTATATAAAAGTTATTGCTAAGGTAGTAGGAATATTCACTTTCTACTTTACATATGTATTTTCTTTTTTCCTCTTTTTTTAAATTAATGGATTTTATTACATTTATAGTTGTACAACGATCACCATAACCCAATTTTATAGAATTTTATTGTTCATATATTTGTATCAAAATGAGTAATACATTTCCACTTTGAAAAAGAAAAAGGAGTTTATGGAAAAGAAAACAAATTCTCTTCATTCTGATATTTTTGAGGGCTTTTCTTTAAAAATTTTTAAATTATTAAATATTTCAAACATATAGGAAGGTAGAA
Organism: Sus scrofa; assembly: GCF_054392235.1. Classification (NCBI taxonomy): domain Eukaryota; kingdom Metazoa; phylum Chordata; class Mammalia; order Artiodactyla; family Suidae; genus Sus; species Sus scrofa. Next base: position 110,071,064 of record NC_139396.1, on the reverse strand, counting down.
ATTAATAGGTACTCAACGTGTAAGCCATTTAAATTTAATAAATATTAACATTACGCTACATTTATTTTAGATATATTTGAAGCTATAGTCACACATATGGTTTACTATCATTTCTGGAAGGAAAAAAAAAGCAGGGGAGATGAACACCAATGTGTATACGTTTTTGTTTGAATATGCATAAATGGTCTCCAGAAGATTATCCAAGAAACTGGAAATAATTCCAATCACAGGTTTCTTACAGGGAAGTGAACTGGAGGGCTTAGAGTCAGGAGCAGGAGGAATATTTTTCACTCTATATCCTTTTGTGCCTTTTGAATTTTAAACCATTTGAGTCAGTTACCCATATAGAGTTTTAAAAATAAAATTATGAAAACGGTTAGGTTTACTGGGCTATCCATATGGAAGACAAATCTAACTTGATGTATTCCTTAATTTTCATCCATTACTGTAAATTCCAAATGGATTAAAGGACTAAATGAGAGAATGAAAATTTTAAAACCTTTAAAATGTGTTTCTAACATTAGAGTTGTGAAAGTTGTCTTAAGTGAGACTCAAAAGCATATGTCAAAGGGGAAAAAATGATTGATTAAAATAAAACCTGACATAAAACACTATAAATGGAATCACATAACAATGACAGAGAAAAGACTACTATAACAATTACCAAAGATTTAGTACCCAGATTATAAAAAGAACTACTGTGAATCAATAAGAAAAAAAAAAAAAAATAAAGCACCCCAGTTGAATAATGTGCAAAAACCACAAATAGGCAGTTCTCAGAAAAGTAACTAGTGGAAAAAAAAGAAAAGAAAAACAAATTGAAAACAAGCTACTATTTCACACCCATAATGTTGGCAAAGGTCTAAAAATATGACGGTTCCAAATTTGGATTAGAATGTGGGGAAATGTACATTGTGATATTACACTTTTGGTTAGCTGTACAAACTGTTCCACTATGGAGATCAATTTGGTGATAACATTAAAGTTTAAAGTAGGTATACTTTTAAGAAATTCTTTATTTAAAAATTAAGAAAAAATTTTATGGCTCCACCCATGGTAAATGGAAGTTCCCAGGCCATGGATTGAATCCGAGCCACAACTGCAGCAACATTGGATCCTTTTAACACATTGTGCTGGGATGGGGACTGAACCTGTGCCTCCCCACTGACCTGAGCCGCTGCAGTTAGATTCTTAACCCACTGCACCACAGTGGGTACTCCAAGAAATTCTTATATATCTGCACAGGAGAGATACAAAAATGTTTTGGTTTTTTGGCTGCACCTGAGCCATGTATAAGTTTACAGGCTAGGGATGGAATCCGCACCACAGCAGTGACATTGCCAGATCCTTAACCTGCTAAGCCACCAGGGAATGCCACAAAAATGCTTTTTGCAGCACTGTTTATATTAACAAGTTTTTGCAAATAACTAAAATATGGCTGTCAGGGTTAAGTTGTGGAAAATTCATAACAGGAATACTAGGTACCATTTAAATCATTTCCTTGACAGAATAGCAATGATTAAGATCATGGATTCCAGACCCAGGTGTCTGGGTTTTGACCCTGGTTCACTACTTAGCTTTCTGTATCTTGCTTTTTCACATAGCAATATATCTGGAGGCTCACTCCACAGTAGTACATAAAAGGTCTCATTTTTTAATGGTTAAACACTATTCCACTGCACAGTTGTTAACCATTCCTTTATTGGTACGACTTAGATTGTTCTAGTCTTGTTTCATACGAGGTTGAAATGAAAACATTTCCTGGCACATTTATAGTACAAATGACTAGAAGTTAGAACTGAATCTGGAATTTTGACGGGATGCTCTTTCGGCCCCTTGAAAGTCATACGAGTTATATTCCCTCCACTATTATATGCAAGTGCCCATTTTTCCCTACTCTCTCAACCACACCCTTGTGCTATAATACTTTTAGAACTTTAATTTTATCGTTTACATTCATCTATTTTTAAGTTATACAGTTCTTTGGGCTTAGTAACAAAACAGCAGTTCCCATATCTTATTTCTCCTCTTACCCATTTTTTACTTCTTAGAACCAAACATTCTTAATCTAATCTGATTTGCTTAACTTTTACTTTACTACTTCTAAATAATGTGCCTATATTGACAGTTTCAGTTTTTTAGTCTTAGGCTTTAACTACTGACTTCACATTGTGGAAGATGAGGATTTAACTCATCATTTAAGACCCCACCCCTTTCCCCAAAAGAAATACTTCTGTCTTTGCATCCTCAAAGTTACAGCATAATATTTGTTTAGACTGATACTCAATGTCTGCATTTTTATAATTATGTAAACTCTATACACATGTGGATCTCATTTTTCCTGCAAACTCTCTCGCCTCCAGGGCATAGGCAAAGATCTATTACTTTTGGTTTTTTCTTTTTTGGGGGGGTCTTTTTAGGGCTGCACTTGAGGCGTATGGAGGTTCCCAGTCTAGGGGTTGAATTGGAGCTGTAGCTGCTGGCCTACATCACAGCCACAGCAATGCCAGATCTGAGCCTCATCTGCAACATACACTATAGCTCACAGCAATGTGGGATCTTTAATCCACTGAGCAAGGCCAGGGATTGAACCCACATCCTCATGGATACTAGTCAGGTTCGTTTCTGCTAAGCCACAATGGGAACTTCTACTTTAATTACTTTAATTTTAAAATCATTGATCTAACCCACTGTGGGATCAGGGGTCCCTTAATGGTAATGAGGATGGTGGGCTGATTATAAAGCCAGAAGTGGACTTTACAATTGATAAACTAATCTGTGATATTGCTTGCCAAACAGACATTCTGGGCCAAGGGGAGGTGGGTGAACATCAACAAAATGAAGCATCTGTGTGCCAAGCAGGGGGACAAACTGATTCACCATGTTCATCCTTAATAGTCAAACAGAAAAGTGGTAATTTATCAGCCAGTGATACTTGGCATCCAAAAAAGGTCCACAAAATTTCTCACCTCCTGGTGTGCTTGTTCTTGTTTAATTCCCTTCCATAAAGCACTAGAACTGACCCATGCATCAAGAGAATATGGCAGAAGTGATGGTGTGACTTCTGAGTCTAAATCATAAACAGCATTGCAGCTTCCACCTTAGTCTCCTGGGTCACTCACTCTGTGGGGGAAGCCAGGCTTCATGCAGAGAGACACTCAAGCAGCTCTACAGAGAGACTCACATCAGAGTAACTCAGTTCTCCTGCCAACAAATGAGCCTCAGAAGTGAGCTATTTTGGAAAGGGCTCTACCAGCTCCAATCAAGCTTTCATGTGAGTGCAGCCTCTGCTGACATTTGACTGGATGTCATTAAAGATCCTGAGCCACCCAGTCAAGTCACTCCTGAATTCCTGACCCACAGAAACAGTGACAGATAACAAGCCACTAAGTTTCAGAGTGATTTCTTAATGCAGTATTGCACAAATAATTCAGCATCTGACTTTCTAAAAACAGACTTTCAAGCAATCCTCTTGGTTTTTACCGCCACCCTCAACTTCACTTCCAGAGATAAGTGGTACTGCCAATTCTTGAGCTTCTTGGGGAATTCTGAAGTATAAACTGGTTGCTTTTTGTCTTTCTCAATTTCTAGCTTGGGATTCAGATTTTTAGGTCTATAAAATCACTATTCATCCATAAGCTTTACAGATTCCAAAGCTTTCTGCTATTGTCTTTGTCTCCTTGTCCTAGTTGGACAAAAAGTTAAACTCTCCCCACCCCTTTTTTTATGGCTGCATCTGCAGCATATGGAAGTTCCTGGCTTAGGGGTCACATTGGAGCTGCAGCTGCTGGCCTGTACAACAGCCACAGCAAAGTCAGATCCGAGCTGCAACCTACACTGCAGCTTGCGGCAACGCTGGATCCTTAACCCACTGAGCAAGGTCAGGGATTGAACCTGCATCCTCATGGATGCTACTCAGGTTTTCCACCCACTAAAGCCACAACAGGAACTCCCCAAAAAGTTAAAACTTCTTACTGCAGTTTTAGTGGGGGCAACAGAAGTAAATAAGTATGCTTAATCAGTCTCAGCTTTCTAAAATTTAAATGCGTAAAAGATCTATTATCAAACATTTGAATCTCTGCCAGTGTAATAGGTGGCAAACAGTATTTTCTTTTTTCATATTCTGAGTATTCTTGATTCATCTTTTTATTTTTTCTTTTAAGAGTTACATGTATTTCTTTTTAGATTAACCATGTGTTCATTTTTAGGGGGGCTATTTTTCCATTGAATTTATTTATTTATTTTTTTGATTTATAGAAGCTCTGTATATTCAAGAAATCAGCTCTTTGTAATATAAGCCATTGATATTTTTCACTATTAGTCTGTCTTCTGAGCATTTATAGTGGTTTCTACCACAGAGTAAAGTTTTATTTTTATGTAGTTGACACCATCTTTTTTTTTTTATTTTAAGGGGTTTATTTGTTTGTTTGCTTGGGTTTTATGTGAGACTCAGAAGGGTCTTCCAAACTCTGGGATTATTTTTTAAAAATCTAAGGTTTGTTCTCATATTTTTATCATTTCACTTTATATCTAGCTCCAATCTGTCTAGAATTTATTTCAGTGTAGGGAATTGATTCAACTTCACTTTCGTCCATACAGCTATCTACTCTCAAATCCATTTACTGAACAAGCCAACTTTTCTTTAGATCATTTCAGTTAGCTGTAATGTTACCTTTATTATATACTAAACTTTCTTTATACACTTTAGATACTTGGATCTACTTATGGGTCTAGTAACCAGTTCTACTGATTTCTCTTTTTATCCATATGCTAGTAAGATAATGTTTTATAAGTGAAGTCCTCCTCTTACTGCTCTTCTCATATGGCAACTGTCTTCTGAAATCATGTTTGCATTTGCAAACAATTCTGAACCACCAAATAACCAAGAATAAAATATATATAGTTATTATATATATATATATTATATATATATATATATATATAGTCAATTTCTTGGGACAGGTTTTAAAAATTCAGAAAGAAGTTCTATATATACATACATATATATGTGTGTGTGTGTGTGTGTGTGTGCGCATGTGTGTGTGTGTGTGTGTATACACACATTTTGCTTTTAGGGCCTCATCAATGGTATATGGAAGTTCCCAGGCTAGGGGATGAACTATAGCTGCAGGTGCCGGCCTACACTACAGCCACAGTAATGCTGGATCCTTAACCCACTGAGTGAGACCAGGGATCGGACCCACATCCTCATGGATCCTAGTCAGGTTCATTAACCACTAAGCCACAAAGGGAACTCCTGAATGTTCAATATTTTATAAAACAAACAAACAAAAAATCATAACAAAAGTATAACATTGTATCCAATTAATTGGTAGTACGGTCCTCTTTTCCCTTAAGAAAACTATAATCTAGTTATTTAAAGAAGATACAACCAGAGAATACAAGTTAACGGCTTTTCAATTACACTCAGTAGTCAATAGTTTCAGCTCAGGAACAACTGTTTATATCTGGAGTCCCCGCTGTGGCGCAGCAAAAACCAATCTGACTAGTATCCATGAGGATTCAGGTTCGATCCCTGGCCCTGCTCAGGTTAAGGATCTGGTGTTGAGCTGTGGTGTAGGTCACAGACTCGGCTCTGATTCTGCATTGCTGTGGCTGTGTAGGCTGGCAGCTATAGCTTCGATTCAACCCCTATCCTGGGAACTTCCATAAGCTGAGGTGAGGCCCTAAAAAACAAACAAACAAACAAAAGAACAACTGTTTATATCTAATACTCAACAAAATACTTTGCATCAAAATTATCTTACTTGTAACAAAAGCAGCTGGAGAAGATGATCATAGCAATTATGCAGACAGCCATAGAAACGAGCAAAGCCAGCCATCGAATGCTGCCATCAAAAAATGGACCTGACAACAGAAGTAAACAAAGAAGTAACATATCTTTCTATCACATCTTAAAAGGAAAAATAATCTGTGGTGTTAAATTCCAGAAAGTTTGACTTATTGTTAAAACCAGAGAAAATATTGTACTGAGAATTAAGACGGTACTTTTCTCAGCTAACCTACCTATAACAACAGGGGGCAGTGTAGGTTGTAAATACTGGTTACATAAGTTGGTCCGACAACATTCTATTGTCCTGCGTAGCTGGGCTTTCGGTGAATCCTAGAGGACGAGTAATGATAAAATTAGAAACAATGCAATACAGTAAACAGATAATTAATTTTTAAAATATTCATAAAATGCAATTTATAATTCAGTGAGTAAAAAAGACCTGCAAATCTTACATGTGAAAAAAGATTATTGAAAAATTTGAATCTGTAGTGAAATAGTGTTATGAAGACTCTAAAAATTTTTTTCTTTCTTTTTTGTCTGTACCCACAGCATGTGGAAGTTCCCAGGACAGGTATCAACCCTATGCCACAGCAGCAACCCAAGCATTGCTGTGACAACACCAGACCCTTAGGAGAACTCCTAAAATTTTTTTTTTTAAGAATGTATGTATGCAGATGATGTGTTATAGCACTAGACTATTAACTTAATTACAGATAAACAATAGTTTATAAGTATTTTTCACCAAAATTTTGGCCTCTCAAAGTATTACAAGTCATTTGTTTTTAGTAAAAAAGGAATTAAAGTCATGAGATCTTTTCCTAAAAAATACAGGTAATACATTACTAGTATTAAAATAGTAATCTACTAGTAGGGCAAATATGATCTTACAGTAGTACTGAGACTTAGATGAGACTTAAGATCAGACTGAACAAAAAGCAGAGGGTATCCTCAGTGAAAGAAATGACAAGTTAGGAAAGGTAGTCAAGGAGGCAGAAGATACTGCTGATTCTGCACATAACAACTGTGTTGAAACTAATGAAGCAAGTTGAAGCTCGCTTGGTAAGGATAAGGGCAAAATATAGAAACAATATTCCTGAGGGTTTTTTAGAGACCACAAACCAGATGTGTGTCCCTAAAAGATCAGAAAATGAACACATGGAAAGATGATAGTCATGAGAACAGACTCAATAACTAAATGTGAAGTTTTATTTGATTACAAGTACAGTATTTGAGTTCTCAACTTTTGAATGCTGACATTTCAGCACTGCCTGGGATAAGTGCCATTCTAGACCAAAATAGTAACAGAAAGGAATTGTTTGTCATTATAAAAGTAGCAAGAATATAAGTAGAAATTGACCATGTTATTCCTAAATATCAGATGGCCAGAAAGGAGAAACCTCGTATTAACCAGATATTCCCTTATAGAATGTGAGATTCTATAAGGGAAGATAGGTCAAGATTATTTGGAAACCTCCAAAAGCACAAGTTTTACATTTTGTAACTGAAAGTGTTAGACAATTGTTACTTTTTTGGAGGGAGGGGGGTGCGCCCATGGAATATGGATGTTCCTGGGCAGGAATTGAACCCGTACTACAGCCATAACCCAAGCCACCGCCACAAAGACAACGCCGGATCTTTAACCTGCTGTCCACAAGAGAAGTCCAACAATTTTACTTTTAAATGATCATAAAAAGAAAGAGAAAAGAGAGACATGTCAGGAGTTACATAGGTGACACTGAAAAAATCCCAGATTTAGAGAAAACCCACATGAAGGATGGAATGCAGAGTTTTTATTTAAAGATGAATAAAATAAGTGCAAAGCATCCAAGAATAGTTCCAGTAAGGCTAGCTAGAGTTCAAAACAAGCTTAGTGGTACAGAACAGAAAATGCAAGGAAAAATCAGAAGGGGGTTTCGGGCAGTGTTAGAAGAAAGGCCACCAAGGGATGGATGAAGTGTGCAGAGATCCTACCATGTTTCTGTGTTCTGTCTGAGCTCATATCTTCTAAGATAGGTGAGCTATACCACAGGAAGACGAGAGCACTTAGGAGAGGGCTAAAAGACAGGTCTAAGTCAAAGATGTTAGAAACGAGGAGTGATGAAAACTAGATAGCTAAATGTAGTATTACTTTTATTTTTTTTGTTATGGTTGATTTTAAAATTGTCAATTTCTGCTGTATAGTGAAGTGACTCAGTCATAAATGTTATATTATTTTTAAAAGGGAAAGAAAGACTACCAATAACAGATTAAGGGCAGCACAGCATTATGGAATCAGCAAGGGCTTTGGAATCAAATAGCTTAAATCCTACCACTGCGATCTATTAACTTTGTGACCTTAAGCAATGAACTTACTTCTTTGGGCTTTAGTTTCCTCTGCTATAAAATGGAGGATAAAGAATATCTGCCTTACAGGGTAACTGGGAGGAAACGAGGTAAAATTTACCAAGTATCTAGCATATTAAATGCAAATAGTAAATGTTCAATAAATCGATTCTTCCTTTAGTAAAAGTGACACAGATACTAGTAGAGATTCTAGAATAAGCTTGTAATCTCCTGGAAGACTCAATGTGGCTTCACCAAGAATAAGCAACATAAGATGCACTTCATGCTTAGGTTAAGTATGTATCTGGGGAGGCAAAAGTTAGGTGTGTCTAGATAATGGAGTTGGGTGAAAAAACCTTTCTCATTCCTGTGCTTCCCCACTCCCCCCAAGTCTATTTGTATTTCTAGATTAATGTGGGCAATAAAAATCCTTGTAGGGAAAAAATTCACTTGGCATTCATTAAATAGGAGATTCTAAATTAAACTTATTTAGTGAGCCTGAATGGGGGAGTTTTGGCATAGAGGGAATGGCACATGAGGAAGGAACTGAAACCAAATGACAAGGAATGCCAGTACAGTTTCTAAGAAATAATTCACTTTACTGGGAGAAATAAGCCAGATTTGCCACCAGAGACTGGAAGGTGGGAGCGAACATCAAGGTCTGGGCGAAGCATGGTGATTATCACTGTTTTGATCCAAACCTGGCAGTGTGTGGAAGAACTGGGAGGAAAAGTCTCAGGTAAAAGTACAATAGCTATTCTGCTCAAGTTAAGTGCCTGGGAAATGAAGAATGATACGTAGCAAGATACACAGAGAGATAAATGATGGTCAACATTTTTTGTCTGTGTGGCCCCTAAATGAATTCTGAAAAACAATGTATCCTCTCACTCATAAATTTTTTCATCATAAACAGCTGCAAATTATCCTATTAATTATATAGGATAATTAATAATTAAAACTATTATTACAAAGACTATAATAATTATATTTCCTTACTATTGCTATTTTAAAATAAAACTGTTAAATCATGCTTAAGGTATTCAGCAGGCTCTAAATAATATAGCAATTTGCTAACTGTTATCATTATTAAAAAAAATAAATGGACAAATGCTCTTTAACAACTGACAGTTTTATAGTGTTCATTTTTCTCCTTGAGCTCCTATTCCCTTTCCACAGCCTCCACAATACTTATGCCATAACGTAATATAACTTGACTTATAATTCTCCAAATCAAAAATAAATACATATAGGAGTTCCTACTGTGGCACAGTGGGTTAGGAATCCAACTGCAGCAGCTTGGATTTGATCTCCGGCCCAGCACAGTCAGTTAAAGAATCCAGGAGTTCCCATCGTGGCTCAGTGGTTAACGAATCCGACTAGGAACCATGAGGTGCAAGTTTGATACCTGGCCTCGCTCAGTGGGTTAAGGATCTGGTGTCACTGTGGCTCTGGTGTAAGCCAGCAGCTACAGCTCCCCCTAGCCTGGGAACCTCCATGTGCCTTGGGTGCGGCCCTAGAAAAGACAAAAAAAAAAAAAAAAAAAGGATCCAGCACTGCTGCAGTTGTGGTGTAGGCCACAGCTGTGTTCAGAGTCAATCCCTAGCTTGGGAACTTTCATGTGCTGTGGATATGACCATAAAAATTTTAATTAATTCAAAAATGTATTTTATTTCCTCTTTTTTTAAGGATAGTATGTCCTTAAATCTTAAAAATTATTCTTGGAGTTCCTGTCGTGGCGCAGCGGTTAACGAATTCGACTAGGAACCATGAGGTTGCGGGTTCGATCCCTGCCCCTGCTCAGTGGGTTAACGATCCGGCGTTGCCGTGAGCTGTGGTGTAGGTTGCAGACGCGGCTCGGATCCTGCGTTGCTGTGACTCTGGCGTAGGCCAGTGGCTACAGCTCCAATTAGACCCCTAGCCTGGGAACCTCCATATGCCATGGGAGTGGCCCCCAAAAATAGCAAAAAGACAAAAAAAAAAAAATTCTGCTTTATCCTCACAATTATTAGTATAAAATTAATCAAAACAATATATATTATAACCTTAATTAAAATACTAACATAAAAAGAAAGTTTTATTGGAGAGGTATGAGACAGATGGGACTTTTAAAAAAATTAATTCATAAATGCATGGAAAATTACTTATTGCTAGAATGAGAAAATTTGGCATTAACTTTATTGCTACTTTTCTTTTTTCCTTTTTTAGGGTTAGTACTAAGATATTTTGTTCACATAAAGACATAATAACAGAAGAAACTGTTATACCACTGTCTCATGATTTTTTTTTTTTTTCTTTTTAGGGCTGTACCTGGAGCTTATGCAAATTCCCAGGCTAGGGATCGACTCGGAGCTGCAGATGCTGGCCTATGTCACAGTCACAGCCACAGCCACGCCAGATCTGAGCTGAATCTGTGACCTACACCACAGCTCACAGCAATGCCAGATTACTAACCCACTGAGCAAAGCCAGGGATGGAAACCATATCCTCATGGATCCTAGTCAGGTTCATTACTGCTAAGGCATGATGGGAACTCCTCATAATTCTTTTAAAAACCCTCTGATCATATATGTTAAAACTCCTATAATAATCCTATTATGAAAAATTATTTTCAGTGATCTAGCAATTTGGTTGAAAGCAAAAAAGGGAAAACTACCAGATATGCAAATATATTTGATAGCCCCATATTCCCCATACTGATATTTAATTTCAAATTACAATGCTAAAAAAAAAAACGGGGGGGGCTTACCATCATGGCTCAGCGGTAACAAGTCTGACTAGGATACATGACAACGAAGGTTCGATCCCTGGGTTAAGGATCCAGAGATCGAACAGTGGGTTAAGGATCCAGAGTTGCCGTGAGCTGTGGTGTGGGTCGCAGACGTGGCTCGGATCTGGCGTTGCTGTGGCTGTGGTACAGGCCAGCAGCTGCAGCTCCAATGTGACCCCTAAGCTCCTTGCCCAAATTTCCACAGATAGTAAGAGGCAGGCAGCACATGTATCTGGACGCAAATTGTCAAGCTTATTGGTAAATTCATTTGGAGACATGCCTAGCTGAGGGGCCTGCAAGACACTGCTGAGCTCAGTGCTCTAACCACAGAAAGCTCTTTCAGGGAGTTCCCGTCGTGGCTCAGTAGTTAGCGAATCCGACTAGGAACCATGAGGTTGAGGGTTCGATCCCCGGCCTTGCTCAGTGGGTTAAGGATACGGCGTTGCCGTGAGCTGTGGTGTAGGTCGCAGACGCGGCTTGGATCTGCTGTTGCTGTGGCTCTGGCATAGGCCGGTGGCTACAGCTCCGATTTGACCCCTAGCCTGGGAACCTCCATATGCCACGGGAGCGGCCCAAGAAATGGCAAAAAGACAAAAAAAAAAAAAAAAAAAAAAAAGCTCTTTCATCAGTATTTGTGATTGAAAAGTGTACTGTATGTGTGGTTGATAAATATGTAAATAGCATACAAATGGAAGAAACAAGTAAATTAGCATCCTCTGAATCCTGACAAATTAGAGAAAAGGATTAATTTTAACATGAAGAAATTTAACACAGACAAGTATGTGACAACTGTGTAACAAAACTCATTCCATTCCCATCTACTTATTTGTATCAAGAAACCAACAGCACCAACAAAGAATGGAAGAGATGTGGCTGAGCATGAGTAAAAGACATGGGGATTTCAGCTGACAGAAAACTCAATGTTTCAGGAATATGGTGTGATAATCAAACCTCTAACATGAGATTTGCCTGTATTTAGCAAAAGGGAAAGGAGTCACTTATCCTTTGCTTTTTTTCCTGATCAGATCATAGTCAATTCTGTATATTACACTCAGAAACTGAAGGGTAATTCTAAATCTGATCATATAAGGAGCAGTTAAAGTCATTTTGAACTATTATTTCCACTGGGCCAACACTAGAAGGTATGGGGAATAAAGCAGATAAAAAAATTTATTTCATATTAAAAGGCCACCATATTAAAGAGGGATAGATTTGTTCTCTATGGTCCAAAGGGGCAGGCAGGAAGAGAGATCTGTAGTCCTTTGGAGGAAAAGCTTTCTAAGGATAAGGTCAGGGCATTACTACAGGTGAAATAGTGAGCCCCTGTCATGAGAAGTAGAGCAAAAAGGATAGAAAGGAAGCTGTGTGTGTGTGTGTGTGTGTGTGTGTGTGTGTGTGTGGTTTCTATCAATCTTGAGAATTTCCTTTTAATTTGAGTAATTTTCTAAAATAACTGTTTCTTAATTTGTTAACAAACAGTTCCCCCTGGAATTATTTTCAAAAACACTGAATCCTGTGGCACAAAATTACTATACAGGATTTTGAAGAGACTAGGTTTATAATCCAAAGTCATCAGACGTTCATAAACTATTGCTAATCCTCTGATTATTTTGCTGTGGCTGTTAACTCCACTGAGATCTCCTTACAAGGATTTAACTGCAACAGTATCGTTTTTTTAATAGTGCTGACAATTAAAAAACCAGATGAGGAGTTCTGCTGTAGCACAGTGGAAACAAATCCGACTAGGAACCATGAGGTTGTGGGTTCGATCCTTGGCCTTGCTCAATGGGTTAAGGATCTGGCTTTGCTATGAACTGTGGTGTAGGTCGCAGACATGGCTTGTACCTGGCATTGCTGTGGCATGGACCAGCAGCTGTAGCTCCAACTGGACCCCTAGCCTGGGAACCTCTATATGCTGTAAGTGCTGCCTTAAAAAGCAAAAAAAACCAAAAACAAACAAACAAACAAACAAACAAAAAACCCAGATGATTTAAAACTTTGTTTACAGTAAAATAATCTGTAATTTCAATTGGCACATCACGACTTGAAGTAAGAGCTAAGCTTCCTCCAACATATTTACTTAATAGAACACACAGCAATATGTGTACCAGCTACACTTCTTGGGAAATCAGTGCTTTCCTTGTGACCCCCTCCTTTATTTCATAGGTTCCAAATTAGATCTTACCTTGCATTGAAAATCAGATCCTTCATATTTCATACACCCTGAAGCTAATGTGGTTTCTCCCTGGTCATCTTCTTCTATGATGGCAAAGCAATGACCATTAGTTCTAAAAGAAAAAAAGCCAAAAAATCAAAAAACGTAAGTTTACATATGAAAGTACTAATTAAATCTCAGTTGGAATGGGACCAGGTACTGATGGCTTTTAGTTTTGAATTAGATTGCAGTCACATGTCATTAATTAGCAAAAACATATAGGTTTTAAGGCAAATGAAAGTTGTCACATCTGAACCAAAACCTAAGGTCTAATAAAAGTCCCATGTCAGGCAGAAAAGGATTTCTGTTAAACAAGTTCCTCAAATATGAGGTACTACGTAACTTCTCTTTGGTAATCAAAGTCAGGTGATCACAGAAAAATGATTCATAAAATTTTATAAAAAGTAAATAATCTTAATGTTTAAAAAGATACTTAAAAATAACCTTGTCTCAGGAGTTCCCACAATGGCTCAGCAGTAACAAACCCAACTAATATCCATGAGGATGCCGGTTCAATCCCTGGCCTCATTCAGTGGGCTAAGGATCTGGTCTTGCCGTTAGCTATGGCATAGGTCACAGACACAGCCTGGATCCCCTGTTGCAGTGTCTATGGTATAGGCTGGCGGCTACAGCTCCAATTCAACCCCTAGCCTGGAAACTCCATATGCCCGATATGGCCCTAAAAAGACAAAAAAAAAAAAAATTCTTTTTTCACCCATAATATGTTCAGTATTCCTATACTATACACAATAATAAATAAAAAAACTTCTCTGTGAAACATAAAAATAGGTTTAATGACAAAGAAAATTTTATTTGGGAAGACCAGATTAACTAAGATCCTAAGAAGCATTTTTTAATTTAATATAATAGGAAAAAACTAAGAACTTCTGAATAGATAAATTTTCAAGAAATTTATATAAGTGTATTTGTATTTAATGAAAAATTTCTAATTTTAGTATTAGTATGCCAGAATCCCCTCCACTTTTTTTGCTTTTTAGGCAACACCAGATCAAGATCCTCAGCCCACTGAGGGGGGCCAGGGATTGAACCCACATCCTCATGGATACTAGTTTAGTAAAATATTTCAACCAATTTGACCAATTTAGAATGATATGGTTTTAGGTGAATTTTCAGGTTTTCTTTTTGGTAATCTTTAAGTTTTCTACCATAAGCATCAATAACTTTGATAAAAATAGCAATAAATAAACCCAAAATGTTAGACAAATACCAGATTCCTTTTATCACTTTTAAAGCTATATTACAATGTTACTTTAAGGGGAAAAAAAGAGTTACTTTAAGAAAATAACCATCAATCACTTAAGAGTATAATAAATGTTCCTATATAAAGAATAAGAAGCTTTGGCTCTTTGGAAAAGATCATAAAAAACTAAAGGAAAAAAAAACTTAGTCAATGTAAACAATTCTTAAAATAGCACTAAATGCAATCCTATTCTCACAACTTTAAGAAACACTGCATAAAAAACTTACATGCATGTGTTATTAATAGCATCATCCGGGCAGTGTCCTGAGCAATAGCACTTTAAAAAAGGCAAGGTATCCTCTGGTGCTAAGGTCACTCCACTTTCTGACTTTTTCTGGTCGGAGTCTGATTTCATCCCAGTACCATGGAGCATGCTGTCTAGATTCTGCCCTGTATTCAAATATAAAAATTGTAAATAAAACATTTCCAAAAAGCTAATTCTTTCATTCTAATTTTCAGTGACAAGTTTCTAAGCTTTCTTATCACAGTAATTGTACCTAATGTGTTCTTCTATTTAAAATAAATTTTATTCATATGATTAACATTTATTAACAACTTAAACTGCACAGAAAAACCATCCCAGATATTATGGGATACATGGAAATGACTATGTCACAATTTTTGCACTAGTGAAAGAAAAACAAGAGTGGCACAAGGTAGAATATAGTCATAACTTGTAAGAAAGGTACAAAATGGGAAGCAATTTCAGAGAAGACTGAGATTGTTTCCAATAATTAAAAAAACGGACAAATAATGTGTGTGTTTTTTTTTTTTTTTAAAGACTCTTTGGTTTAAAACTGTTGCTAGCTTTAAAAAAAAAAAAAGTTCTTTATTTGTACCTCTATGTGCAAGTGAAGTTACAGCATACTGCTCCGGATTTTAATTGCTTAAGTAAGGGAATTGTGAGAGCATGGGGACTAATCACACTATCTAGTGCCTTTTTATCTCAAGGTCATTGGTTCAAATACAGATATGCTGCCAGAAACTGGAGGTTACTGTAGGACAGTAGTTACAATATGGAAAGAGAACTGTGTTCTTGCACTGGAGCCTAGTAGCCTCAAATGACAGATACTGTCATATTTGGTACTTATTATTTCAGGCTGAAAGCAAAATAGAACTAAAACAACGTTTTGGTAATTCCTTCCTCCTTCTGAATCAGCTGAGATCAGCTAGGCTATCCTTGTAGGGTTGATTTCCACGGAATGAAATGTAGAGCCAAACAGGTATAAAATATTAAGAGAATTGGGAATGTATTTCATTATAAATGTTAAATAAGTGGTTCAAGGCACAATGTAAACTTGATTTTAAATTTAGTTATACTGTTAAGGTGAATAATTGAAGAAAGAAAAAAATAACACATACATACTAACAGGAAAAGAATGTGCTGCTAAGTAAATGTTGGTGATTCCATGCCTTAAATTTTAATAATCTTCACTGAATTCTCCAAATTGCTACTAAACTTAAAGAATTCACTTATGTAAATAAGATCAACAACAACAACAACAAAGGTGGGTGGTTAGGAAGGGAAGAAATCCACTGGGCTAGAAATGAAGGGGCATGGATTCTGGTCTATTATGCCACTCCACGTTAAGCTAGCTAGATGATCATGGGCAAGCCATGTCACTTCTCCAAGCCTCATTTACTCAAAAAGATCATAGGACTAAGCACATCTGAGGTCTCCTCATCAGCTTTAAAATCCTATTACAAACTCTACTCAACACTTTGTAGTAACCTATATGTGGAAAGAATCTGAAAAAGAATGCATATATACGTAAATACATATATACGCATACACACACACACACGCGCGCGTGCACATATTAATCACTTTGCTGTAACACTTGAAATCAGTACAATAGGAGTTTTTACATAGTGCTTATCCTATTCCTTCTTCATCATCAAATGTTGTGTATACTGGGCATCCATGATTTCTCTTTTAGCCACACACTGCTGGACCATAAAGAGGCATGTTTGGGCTTGAGAGAAAAGGCCACATACTATCCAGAAGTCCTGGATTAGTAGCTGAGTGTACTGAGTGGATGAAACTCTCGGTTATATATCCTTTTGAGGAAGAACTGAATATTTCATAACAATATGAGCACTTTTAAGTATATGCATGTGAGAAAGTATATGATGTTAGGTAAAAAATGTGATGCCTTGCAACAGATAGTTGTTCTTTTCCTCTTTATCTTGCTTGCAATATATACACACACAAAACTTTTTTGTTTGTTAAGTGTTTACCCTTTCTTGTGTTCAGGGAAGCACAGCCAAACTCTTTAATCTAAAAAACTGTTTGTGTAATCCAACAATATTAGTTCCATTCCCCTTGCATTGCTTACATAAGAGCATACCATAAATTCTGGCCGATAAGTTAAAGTCTAGAGCTGGGGAGGGGAGGTGCCTGATTAAAGATTTTTTTTTTACCAGTTAAAAAGATACATGAGAGACAGCCACCCCTCTTCTTCTTCTTTTTTTCCTCAAGGGCTGCACCCAGGGCATATGAGGTTCCCAGGCTAGGGGTCTAATCAGAGCTACAGCTGCCAGCCCAAGCCACAGCCACAGCCACAGCAATGCCAGTTCTGAGCTGCATCTGCAATCTACAGCACAGATCACGGCAACACCAGATCCTTAACCCACTGAGCGAGGCCAGGGATCAAACTCGTAACCACAAGCTTCCTAGTTGGATTCATTTCCGCTGTGCCACGACAGGAACTCCAGCCACCCCTCTTCTTACAATGAATGCTGTCAACTCTAAAGTTCATACATCTACATGTGATGTTTGGTCCATCAGCAGCTACACTGTGGTTATGAAATAAACTAACTCATAGCTAAATTAACAGGTGGATGACAGCACAGTTGAAACAGAGAAATGTCTTACTGTGCAACATTACATTTTCCTTATTTAAACTATTTTTGAGTTGAGTCTAGGTTACTTATAGCTGAAAACATCTTAATTGATAGAAGAGACAAAATCTGTTCCAGACCTTTTTAGTTCCCCAATGGCTATCTATCTTCCCCGTCTTTCTAGCTAACTAAACTCTGATTTTGTCTAGAGGGACTGTGTGTCCAGTCCTCAGCAATGGACTTAGATTAATCTAAGTCAACTGTGACAATCCTGTCTTCCAGCTTTCTAGTAGCCTTAGCAACTGTCTCAGTCTGCCCAATTTAAAAAACAAAAAAAGATTAAAATCTGCTGGTGGGGGGAGAGGGGTTGGTTTCTAGAGACACTTTTGCTTTTCTGAGAGTAGGTTCAGTTGAAGCTAATAGTGACCTCTTCTCCATTTTTCCTTTTTCCAGTGCAGAAAACAGCAGCTATTTTGTAAACATGAGGGAAAAGCCAAGAAAATTAGAGATGTCAACCTTGGCACTACCCAACTACCGAATGAACACCAGCAAATATCTAAAATCTATGTCAAAAGATAAATCTCTATTTTTTAAGTCACTGTTCATTGGATAATCAGTTGCTTTAAGTAAAAATCAATTTCTAAAATTTATGACCAAGTGAAAAACAAGGACTAAATATCTATCAGTTATTCTTCTTTCCAACTTGAATAATTTTATTTCAATATAAAGCATTTAAACCTATATAGTAACAATGGATTTTCAAAAAACTCTTGTTTGCTAGAATAAGTATTATTATTTCAATTTTGTTTTAAAGAAGGAAACAAAGATACAGAGAAATGTACTTTCCCAAGACACAATTCAAGATAAAGGAGGAACTAAAGTCAAAAGTTATTTGCACCAAAACCACTCTGGCAATCCTTAGTAATCTGTAAGAAATAACCTTTTTTTTTTTAAGTTTTTTTTTTTTCTTTTTTTTTTTTCCTAAACCTGTGGCATATGGAAGTTTCTGGGCCAGAGACTGAAACTATGCCACAGCTGCAACAATGCTGGATCCTTAACCCACTGTGCCATAGCAGGAACTCCAAGTTTTTTAAGAGTAAATATTTTTATCTTATCATTTGAAGGCAACTGTCAAACTAATCTTTGAAAGGAAATATAACAAATTTTGCTCTTTAACAGAAATATAATTCTTACTATGATTTTTTCACTTGTGCCTGGTAACTACCAATTTATTTCAGCTAACAAATGTTTATTATATAACAACTTGAATCAGGATGAAGAATGAAAATTTTGTATTGTATTACCTCAGTGTGGTCCATATAGATTAAAAATTTTTTTTATTTTATTATTACTATTTTTTGGTCTTTTTTGTCTTTTAGGGCTGCACCTGTGGCACAGGGAGGTTCCCAGGCCAGGGATCAAATCGGATCCTTAACCCATGAGTGAGGCCAGGGATTAAACCTGCGTCTTCATGGATACTAGTCGGGTTTGCTAACCGCTGAGCCATGACGGGAACTCCCAGATTTTAAAAAAATTTTAATAGCAAACAATGACTACCTGGGAGTGAGGTGGCAAATACAAATATTACTATTAATTTAACTCATCTTTAAAATTATGACAGCTTTGGTTGATGATGATCAACAAGACGTAGCAAGAAATGTTAAGAAAAATTTTTTATTAAATAATATGCCATTTCACACACAAAAAAGTAGCTTTTGCAAGAAGATTCTACATTTCAAGCATGGAACAATTAAAGAAAGGAACAAACCTAAGACAAAATATGAAGAACACCACAGCTCATGGCAACACCAGATCCTTAACCCAATGAGTGAGGCCAGGGATCAAACCCACATCCTTATGAATCCTAGCTTGGTTCGTTACCACCAAGCCACGATGGGAAATACTCATATTTCTTGTTAATACACATTAACCATCACTGAACAAAACATTACGAAGAACAATGTAGTCATAAACTTAAGAGAATGAAAATGTTCTAAAATCCTTTTGCCAAACTAGTACAATCTCAGAGGTCCTACTGTGGCTCAGCAGGTTAAGAAGCTGACTAGTATCCATGAGAATGTGAGTTCAATCCCTGGCCTCGCTCACTGGGTTAAGGATCTGCCACTGCTGCAAGCTGCAGCATGTAGGTCGGCAGTTACAGATCCAATTCAGCCCCCAGCCTGGGAACTTCCATATGCTGCAGGTGCAGCCCTTAAAAAAAAAAATTTTTTTTTAAATAGTAGTATCTCAGTTTAAATAGTATCTTCAGTTTAAAATACTGTTCTAATTAACCTAGAGATTATCATATTAAGTGAAATAAGTCAGAGAAAGACAAATATATGATATCACTTATATCTTAAATCTTAAAAATGATAATCTTTTTATCATCTTATAATCTTAAAAAATGATAAAAAATTAACTTATTTATAAAACAGAAATAGATCACAAACATAGAAAATAAACTTATGGTTACCAAAGTGGATAGTGGAGGGGGGAATAAATTAGGAGTTTAGAATAATTTAGGATTAAATACAGGAGTGTGTATATGTTAGGGATTAATACATATACACTGCTATATATAAAAGAGGTAAAACACAGGGAACTATACTCAATACCTTGTAATAACTTATAATGAAAAAGAATCTGAAAAAGAATATATATATATATTCTTATATAACCAGATGACTTTGCTATACACCTGAAACTAACACAACACTATAAATAACTATACTTCAATTAAAAATAAAAAAATTATTGTCCTAAATCAACCATACAGGGAAAAGGTCATGTGCAAACATGCAGCTGAATTGATCCTAAGAGTCACCACAATAACTTTCTGTTTGGGAGTTCTAAGCTGTGAATGAACAATAACAAAATTACAATATTGGTCATAAATAAAACTTTCAGTACGCTGGAGAAATTTTAATAATCAGCACACAGAGATTCCCATTTATGTTTCTTTTTTAAAATGATTTTAATTTTGTCCATTATAGCTGGTTTACAATGTTCTGTCAATTTTCTACTGTATAGCAAAGTGACCCAGCCACACACATATACCCGTTCTTTTTCCCACATTATTCTCCACCATGTTCCATCAGAAGTGATTAGATATAGTTTCTGTGCTTTGCAGCAGGATCTCATCGCTTACCCACTCCAAATGCAATAGTTTGCATCTATTAACCCCAGACTCCCAGTCCATCCAACTCCCTCCCCATTTATGTTTCTAAACTTTTTTATGACAAAATTTTTTAAATTACTGACATTTATTCCTTATTGTATTTTAAAAGAGGAGTTTTAATTAAAACTAAGTCTCGAGTATCTATTACTCTGTGTCTTAGGCACTAGGTCAAGTACTTTAATACTTTATCTCGTTTAATCCTCATAAGATCTAATTTTGTGTATCATATGCCTATGTTACAGATAACCCAATAGTTTCAGAAAGGCGGAGATTTTACATAGACTTGAAAATGTTTCTATCATAGTGAAGTGTAAAAATTATTTGGCATGTGTTTGTCCTCTGCCTCTATATTTAAAAGCTATGCTGGCATACTGAGCCTAAAAGAGGACATGAGTTGTAAGAGCAACTGTAAGAATAAGTATTTGTATATATACAGAAACAAATCACTAAAAAAGATAACACTACTTAAATGAACACTGATTTACCTTGAACATGAGAAACGATGAATAAATAGGCTCCCAATAATCTGATGTAAATATATAGCTGAGTCATTGTTCAATTTTAACGTTTCCTGTACACTGTCACCTTTAATATTTAATAAGTGGTCTTGTTATGTCACTAATTTAAAAGATTTTTATTCAATGAGATTTTCTTGTAAAAGGTCTCAATCACTTGACAATGACTCCAACTTCCACTGCTTTCTCCTGACTCCTGAAAGATAAAAATGTTTTAAAAGTAATGAATATAAATGAATTCTACAAAGTTTTCAAAATATTAAAAGAGGAAAAACAAATGTCCAAATATACCTTTAAACAATGAAATACATACATTCTTAAAGATTAAAGCTATCTTTAAAAAAAAAAAGGCTGTAATTCAAAAACTTAAATAGTTCAGTAATAGGTTGTCACCACTCTTGTCCTTGGATTAACCATGTGCAAAACAAGGTAAGTACACCAACAATCTCAAGAGTCTTTTCTGACTGCTCTAAAGTGGCTAAATTATTTTATTGCTACTAAGAAAATTTCTAAATACATTAAGAATAAAGCAGGAAGAGGTGAATTTAAAATACTAAGTTTTTCACTCATAATCATTCAAATCCTACTAGATGTGATAATAACACCTTGAATCTTTCTAATTAATAACTTACTTGGAGTTCCTGTCATGGCTTAGTGGCCGGGGAACCCGACTAGCATCCACGAGGGCACGGGTTTGATCCCTTGCCTCGCTCAGTGGGTTAGAGATCTGGAGTTGCCATGAGCTATGGTGTAGGTTGCAGACGAGGCTCAGATCATTGGCGTTGCTGTGGCCGTGGCATAGGCTGGCAGCTGCAGCTCCAATTCAACCCCTAGCCTGGGAACCTCCATGTGCCACTGGTGTGGGCCTAAAAGACAAAAAGACCAAAATAAATAAATAAATAAATAGCAATAGTAACAATAATTTACTCTATAGATAGAAGAGAAAGCCCACCTAGAAAAACATATTTAAATATGCACTAAATACACCATTACAGCAAAAACAACAGAAACCTATCTCCCCCCACCCACCTTTTTTGGGCCATACCCGTAGCATGCATAAGTTCCCAGGCCAGGGATCAAATCCACACCACAGAAGCAACTCTAGACACCAGATTCTAAACCTGCTGAGCCCCAAGAGAACTCCAGAAATATATCTTAAAACAAAATTACTTCCCTAAAATACTATAAATCTGATTTCATTAGGATAAAATTGAACTTTTAATATGGATGACATGAAATATAACCTCTCCAGTTAAGGTCTGGCAATTATAAAATAGTTAAATAAGTAATAGAAAAGGCCAGTTTGTCTAAAAATGAACATGATTCTGTTCTCCCCCCGCATCCTACTGGTTCAGATAATTTGATTTTGCTGACTTCAGCACGAACTATTCCTGAATGAAAAAGATTTTTTTATTTATAAAACAATTATCCTGGCAGGATTTCTACCATAAATAATCTGAGCTTCTATTTTATTCATTTAAGAATTTTCCACTTCAATTAGCTTTCCAAAGGCACTTGCAAAATAGAGGAAATAAGGTTTACAGAGAAGTCAATTATATTGTGCATTTTATATACAGCTTAGTTCTAAAATCTCTGCAATTTCTCACTATAAAATTAGTATAAAATTAAATTGCTTTGCATCCACATAAACCTGAGATAGGACGTCCCATTGTGACTCAGCAGAAACGAATCTGACTAGCATCCATGAGGAGATAGGTTCGATCCCTGGCCTTGCTCAGTGGGTTAAGGATCCGTTGCTATAAGCTGCGGTGTAGGCTGCAGATGCGGCTCAGATCTTTGTAGCTGTGGCTGTGTCGTAGGCCAGAGGCTATAGTTCTGATTCAACCCCTAGCCTGTGAACCTCCACATGCCGTGGGTGCAGTCCTATAAAGACCAAAAAAAAAAAGAAAAAAGAAACAGCATTAAGATTGAAGAGATTGTTCTAGGCATAAAGAACAGACTATACAAAGATCTTGAGGCAGAGAAGAGCAAAGAACAATGTTTCTGAAATGCTAAGAATGTTTGGAAGGGGTAATGTCATGGAATATGAGGCTGAAGACATAAGAGAGTCAAGGACCAAGCCGGACAAGATCATATAAAGGATGTGAGATTTAAACATAAGTGGGATGGGAAGGCAATTATTTGATTTCTATGTAATGAACTGGAGGAGACAAATGCAGAAAGAAAAAGACCACTAAGAAAGATATTTTACCAATTTAGGAGAAAGACAACAGTGGTTAACATTAGGGTGGCGATGGTACAGTGGATGGATTCAAGATAAACTTCAGGGATTCAACAGGCCTTCATAATGAACTAGATGTGGTGGTAAGGGAGTGAGGAGTCAAAGGCTGTCCCTACATGTCTGGCATGAGCAATTACTGAAATGAGGACAAATGAATTTTGAAAGGAGAAGAGACCAAGGGTTCAATTTTATTTTTTATTTTTATTTTTTCCTTTTTAGGGCCACACCCACGGCACATAGAAGTTCCTAAGCTAGGGGTTTGCAGCTGCCAGTCTTCTGCAACTTGCCAGAGCAAGCTGATACCTGAGCCACATCTGCAACCTACACCACAGCTCACGGCAATGACAGATCCTTAACCCATTGAGTGGGGCCACGGACAGAACCCACATCCTCAAACCCGATACTAGTCAGGTTTGTAATCCGCTAAGCCACAACAGGAACTCCCAAGGGTTCAATTTTAGACATTTGAAATTACTCAAAAGGAATGTCTAATGGCTTTTGGTTCTGAAACATTTGGGACCAAAGATATAAATCTGTTATATCAACAGTATAGAGATATTTAAAGCTATGGTTCTGTAATGAAACGCCCTTCTAAGAATGAAAAGAGAAGAGGTCCCCGGAACACCAATGTTCATTTAAAAATTGTATTGATAAAAACATTAACATCACAAATATTTATTTGGCATTCACTGACAAAATAAGTTCACAGTTCAGGTTCTATTATGTAAAATATTAATGTAGTGTGCATTACCACAGCTGGAATATGAACTATAGGCAAGTGGTATTTTTTCAGAGTTAAAAAAATCCCCACCACAATGTACCAAAAGATCACCATGGTGACAATATGTCCACAGATGTTCTGAAACTATTTTCAAAAGGTAGAGCCCAATTTCTTCATTCCCACTGGACTTAATGACTCACTTCTGACAAAATAAAATAAGATGGAAACCACAGTCTGTCTTCAGAGACCAAATCATAAAAGGCATTTCAGATTCCTCCTAGATCACTCTTGAAACATTCACTCTAAGAGAAGCTAGCTGCCATGTCATAACGACACTCAAGCAGTTTTATAGAGACCCATGTAGCAAAGAACCAAAGCCTCCTGCCAGTCATGTGAGTGAGCCACCTTACACATGGATCCACCAGCGCCAGGGAAGCTTTTAGGTAACTGTAGCTTTCACAGACAGCTTAACCACAATTTATGAGACCCTAAACTACAACCATCCAGCTAAGCCCCTGGTGGATTCCTGATGGTCAGAAAATGTACGAAATGATAAATGTTGAATGTTTGAAGCTGCTAAGTTTTGGGATAATTTATTGGGCAGCAGCAGATAACACTGATTGCTATAATACAATCATGATGATAAATTTGCTGAAATAAAAAAAACCTAATCACTGTAAATTATTACACAGTCAACCAAAAGACAGAAGTCTGGAAAGCATAGTCAAGTCAGAGTGTTACAATAAAAGTATAAGATAGTCACAATGCCCAAAGAACTAACTGGATAAGATAACTAATATCCTTCTTCCAAAGGAGTAACCAAAAGTATGTTCTGTGTTTTTAAATTATCTCAACAAGTAAGGCTCATGTTTTGGCGGGGTGGGGGGGGATGACTGTCCCTAGCTTTATACCGTACACTGTTCATACACTGCTACTTTTGCCCCTTTAAACTATGGATTCCAGGAGTTGCCACTGTGGCGCAGTGGTTAATGAATCCAACTGGGAACCATGAGGTTGCAGGTTCAATCCCTGGCCTTGCTCAGTGGGTTAAGGATCCAGTGTTGCCGTGAGCTGTTGTGTAGGTCACAGATGTGGCTCAGATCCCGTATGGCTGTGGCTCTGGCATAGGCCGGTGGCTGCGGCTCTGATCTGACCCTTAGCCTGGGAACCTCCATGTGCTGCGGGAGCCACCCTAGAAAAGGCAAAAAGACAAAACAAAAAACAAAATATGGATTCCATAAAGATGACATCAGTTTTGTGTTCTAAGTAAAGCACTTTTCATATAATACTCTGGCAAATTTAAGAAAGTAAATTCTGATGTCAGTCTATTGGTTTCAAAAATAAGCTCCAGTATTTATTTGCTACATAATTTGGGGGACTTTATTCAAGTTATCTAGGTCTTGATTTCTTTAGGAACAACATGGGGACAGTAACAAATGAGTTAGTGACTTTCATCTCAGTACTAAACAATCAATAAATAACAGATGTTAGTTGTTATTGTTATAACTGTTGTTATTAATAATATTGATGACTTTCCCTTTATTTGTCCCAGCATATTAACTGTTTCTATAATTATGATACAGAAAAAATAATAACCTTATTTGGCAACCACTCCGGAAACTGAGTATTTTATAATTCTAACATTTGAAAATAAAGTTATTTTTAAATTCCTAGAATAATTCATTGGAATTTTTATATTAAAATTTAAAATATCTCTTCTTGCAATGTTTAGGATATAAGGAAATGCAGACATTCGAAATACTGCATGATTAAAATTTTTAAATGATGCTCATGTTTAAAAGCTATTATTAAATAATCCAGAAAGCCTCTAGATAGATTTACTTTTCCATTGTCATATATAAGCAGATTTGGTAGTTTCTTCTTCAGGAAGATAACACTATGACAAAATTACTCAATAAAATGTATGTAAATAATTTATTTTTAAATAAAAAAAAAATTAAAGCTTTACAAACAGTGAGAAAGCTAAACCAACAGTTCTAATCAGGATTAAAAAAATAAAATAAAACAGGAAAAGGCTGAAGTCAGCTGAAAAAACAGACTAAAGTCATTCTTTCCTCTTCCTGTTAAGACCCCCACCCTTAATTTTTACTCTCTAGTAGTGAAGTTTGGGAATTTTCAACAAGCTGGCTAACTGCCAATTCCATAAAGTAGTAAGGAGAAAACCCCCCTTCTAGGGGTCCAGGCGCCTGGTCTGACAAGCTTTCTGAGAAGGACTAGACTCACTGCAGACTTTCTGGCTCCACAGCCATTGTTTGCACAGCGGCTTTGCTCCGGATCCAGAGCTTGGATTAGCATAAGAATATTGTCTTTTTCCTTAACAAGCAACTCATCCATCCCTTCCCCACTTCTAACCTCAACTCCCAACAATCCCTAAGCTAATATACACACATACAAATGTGTGTAGCAACACTACTCAAGTTATTTTTATATCATTGTAAAAGACAATCTCACCCAAAGCTAAACATAAACCCTTAAGAAAATAACACGCTTAAATAAATAGTTATGCGAAGCTATCTGTGATAATACACAGGAATCTCACCAAAAAGCCTGCCTTGGAGTCCATGCTGTGAAAACTTGTGAGGGGTGAGACATTCATAATAAGGTCTTTAGGAAAGTCTGAAAAAGAAGCAAAGATAACCATCTAGCTAAATTCTGACCTACAGTAGGGACAAAGAAGCTCCATTTTATAAGACATTTCCGTCACTTATCACCCTGAAATTACCTTCTGACTAGACCAACCCTTTCCCCAATGCTCGAATTATTTATTCAAAGCAAATTTAACACATTTAACCTTTGTTTTGCTCAATTGCCTCCTCTTATTCAAAACCTTTCACTTTTCTTCTGTGCCAAGAAACTGTTTTCCCCAGCACAAATGAAATTCTTCCAGAAAAAGAGGCAAGAAACACTAGTATGGCATTATTATAATTGATGCACATAGGTTTTGTAGCCCTCACTAGGGGCCTCAATATTAGATGCACAATAAATACTCCTTGGTTTATGAACTATTTTAAAAAATAGTAGATAGGAGTTCCCGTCGTGGCGCAGTGGTTAACGAACCTGACTAGGAACCATGAGGTTGCGGGTTCGGTCCCTGCCCTTGCTCAGTGGGTTAACGATCCGGTGTTGCCGTGAGCTGTGGTGTAGGTTGCAGACGCGGCTCGGATCCCACGTTGCTGTGGCTCTGGCGTAGGCCGGTGGCTACAGCTCTGATTCGACCCCTAGCCTGGGAACCTCCATATGCCCCGGGAGCGGCCCAAGAAAATGGCAAAGAGACAAAAAAAAAAAAAAAAAAAAAGTGGATAATCTATTTTCAAAACACCATTTACGGAGTTCCTGTTGTGGCTCAGTGGGTTACAAACCCAACTAACAGCCACAAGGATGTAGGTTTGATACCCGGCCTCGCTCAGTGGATTGTGATATAGGTTGCAGATGAGGCTCAGATCCCATGTTGCTATGGCAGTGGCATAGACTGGCAGCTGCAGCTCCAATTCAACCCCCTAGCCTGGGAACTTCCATATGCCGCAGGTGCAGCCCTAAAAAAACAAAATAAAAACAAAAACAAAATAAAAAATAAAACAATACAATGTAGTTTGTTAGTACTACAAACTAACCTCGTTTCTCCAAAACTTTTTGTTACAGATTAAACCAAAAAAAGTCACAAATAATTAGAACTAGATTATGCTATAAACCCATTTTTGGCATATTAGTGCTCAGAAGAGAGTCATATGCCAGTAGTTAACAAAGGAAATCTGGGTGTTATTCTTCTGTCTCTCCCCTGGAAAAGGCACAAATGACCAAAAAACAGGTAAAGTGGAGAAATGCCTGGGAGAGAAGAAAATTTGGTCATCCCTATAAGTAAGTATAATATACCCCATAATTATATTACGGGGAATGGTAAACAATACTCTTTGTGTTTCTGCATAATATTTTTATAGAGATGAAATCAGTATAATGTGGTAGTAAATAGTTCAGAGTCCAGCATAAGACAAAGCTAGGTCTTTTGTGTGATTAAATGAGAGAAACATAAACTATTTGATGACAACTTTACCTTAGCATATCACCATCTTTATAATTGCAAGTTACTTTTACATGCATTATACCATATGTATATAACCCTAATAGTAAATAAATTTATTCCTGCTTTTACAGGGAAAAAGATTCAGGAAGCTAAAGTGATTTACTGAATTCTATATAATAGCTAGTAACTTGAAGGACAAACTAAAAACCAGGTCTTATACCCTCAGGTGCAATGTTTTATTCAGTAAGTACATCCAAAGGGAAATACATGGTTTTCTTGTTTTTGTTTTTTTGTCTTTTTAGGGCCACATCTGTGGCATATGGAGGTTTCCAGGCTAGGGGTCAAATTGGAGCTGTAGCTGCTGGCCTACGCCACAGCCATAGCAACTTGGGATCCAAGCCATGTCTGCAAACTACACCACAACTCACAGCAGCTCCAGATCCTTAACCCACTGAGCAAGGCCAGGGATTGAAGCTGCATGCTCATGGATACTAGTTGAGTTCATTAACCACTGAGTCATGACGGGAACTCCAGAAGTTATTTTTTAAATTATTTTCTTATTGTGCCACATAAGATTTTATCTTTACAACTCTGCAAGGAAAAAGTGAAGCTCAGCAGCTAAAAAAAAAACTTGCTCAAGTTCACACAATCAGTAAGTACCAAGTCTGCTGTTGACAAAGCCCAAATTCCGTTCATTATTGCACAGTCAGGAGCTAGTAGGTAACTAGAAAAAACAAACAAACAAAAAAAAAGAGAAGCTACTATGCACCCCTTATTACACTACTGCTTTTCAGCAGAAACAAAATAACATCCCCCCCTTTCCCCCAAACCTAACTACTCTACTTTGTGACCTTGAGCTGGGGTTCAACGAAAAAAAGTCTTTTACCAGTTGGCTCCCTGATAGGTTCTGCCAAAAGGAGAACTAGAAAAGGCTGGAGGAGGGAAGAAGGGACTTTCATCTTCCTGATTTTGTTGTTCCTGTCAGTTACCTGAACAACACTCTTAGCTTCGGCAGCAGCAGTGGACTCCACTTTCCAACTTCACCCATACTCCCAGAACCAGTCTCACGGCCCCCTTTCAGACCGAGTGGTGCCTATAATTTAGGATCTGAGTGTCAGCTCCTCACGATCCCAGAGCAGGTCCTCAGGTGCCTGCAGTAAGTTGATGGGGCTCAGAGCTCCCTCTACAGAGGGAAGGGTCACAGCTCCACGGGGTACTCTTTCTCTAACCTTCTAGGTTTTGAAACCTCAACCTCTTAGGGGTGGGGTGGTATTTGTTTTCCATAATTACTATTTAAATTCAGTGTTCCTTTAGCTTTTTCTTTTCTTTTCTTTCTTTCTTTTTTTTTTAGGGCCCCACCTGCAGCAGATGGAAGTTCCCAGGCTAGGGGTCAAACCAGAGGTACACCACAGCCACAGCAACATGAGATCCAAGTCGCATCTGCTACCTACACTGCGGATGATAGGAATCTTTAACCCACTGAGCAGGGCCAGGGATCAAACCTGCATCCTCATGGATACTAGTCGGGTCCATTACCTCTGAGCCACAATGGGAAAGTCCTCCTTTAGCTTTTTCAACCCTCTTACACCCATGCAGTCAATTCCCTATACCAAATTCTCTCTTAAAATAACCAGTGTTGGTTGTGGCTTTCCTGACTGGTCCCTGATTGATACGAATACTTTCAGAAGAAAAAAAAAAATCTTGGAAAGTAAATGAATGACTACATCCATACATACCATGCATAAATTTTTATACATATTCACTTCACCAAAGAAGAACCAACAATATATGTGTAACATTTTGTAAGGGCTTATAAAGTTATGTTGTAATGCAGATATTCAAAGAGTATTCTAAGATATTCTAACTTTAGGAATAAATTCTTTTAGACTCAGTACATTTCACTTTTCTTACCACAGATAATTTTATCAAAGTTAAAAATTTGTTGAAGACTAGTTGGTCTTTCTATTCTAACCTATGTGACACCCAAGTCAAACTGCTTAAAAAAGTACTAAAATTTAGCTATCAAAAGAGATTTCGGAGTTCCTGTCATGGCTCAGTGGTTAACGAATCCAACTAGGAACCATGAGGTTGCGGGTTTGATCCCTGGCCTCGCTCAGTGGGTTAAGGATCCGGCGTTGCCATGAACTGTGGTGTAGGTCGCAGACCAGGCTCAGATCCTGAGTTGCTGTAGCTGTGGTGTAGGCCAGCAGTTACAGCTCCAATTAGACCCCTAGTCTGGGAACCTCCTTATGCCACAGGTACAACCCTAGAAAAGGCACAAAGACAGAAAAAAAAAAAAGAAAGAAAGAAAAAAAAAGATTTCTCTTTTCCTTAAGCAATACTGCATTTAATCAAAAACTTTGGAGTTAACTCAGTAAATTAGTTCAAATGCTAAATCAATTTTTAAAGGGAATATATCTAACGTCTAGAACTTCGGGGGTGGAAGGAATAAAAGCAGAATTTCAAAAATAACAAAAACAAACCCCTATTTCACTCAGGAAACCAAATCAAAATGTATCTCTATTTCGAAGAACATCCTTTCAAAAAGGGTTACAAATTTTTTGCAAGTATGTACCTCCCTAAGAAGATCTGGAAATAACTGCACGACTTTTTGGTTGGAACAATGATGGCGGTATGACAGGACAGTGACCAAGGAGCAAAATGGAAAACACAATGCAACGTGCAGGACAATCGTCAAAATAAAGAACTGACTTAACCAAATGCCAACAGGGCTCTCCTGTTCTCAACTAGAATGAATTCTCGGATTCCATTACTACCTGAAGGCTCCTCTGAGGTTCCAGATGTTTAAGAAGCAATAGTATCAGGCCTCTCAGAGGGAAAAATTGCTTAGTCCAACTAATGGCTGAGTGCACTTTCTTCTCATTTGACCACTTTACAAAAGGAATCATATTCTTGCTGTTAACCACAGTGCTTATATAATGCAAAAGTAATTTTAAAATCAACCATTTTTCTCCACTTGTTCTATTCGCAATTTTAAAAAATTCAGTGTACATGATTTCCCTGAAGCTCCAGTAGAGGCTCTGTCCCACATCAAGCCAACCAGCATATTCTAGTTTCTATGCCACAATGAAAAGTTCAGGGGTGAGCTGTTCTAAAACAGTCTAAAGACTTAAGCTGGTCCTGCAGAGACAAAGTCACTCTCTCAGACTGAATATGAATAAGAAAACAGCAGCCCAAGAAGCAGCTGGCAACTATGTTGGGATCAGAAGGGGAACCAGAAGCAGAGGAAGGAGCCAGATTCTCAGAGCTACCAATGAACTGCTCCAAGAACCTCACCTGAAACCATTGCTTAGGGACTTTTCAGTTAACAGCCAATAAGTTTTCTTTACTGTTTAGGTTAAAGAGAGTCAGTTTTTCTGTTATAACCAAAAATATTCTAGCTGACAAGAAGATTAAAAGAAAAAGTACACTTGAGTATTCTAAGTTAGATCAGCATAAAATTAGTACTTTTGAGTAAAGTCAAACATCTTAGAAAAGATACTTGATAACACACATGCAAAAATAGCTCAAATAGTATAAAAATTTACTTAATAATATAATCAGCAGCTATATACTTTATTACTCCTGGTCTTTCTCCTCTTACTCCTCATCAAATATGTTAGACCATCAGTCTCTCACACCACAGCTTACAGCCTCTCCTAGATTCCCAGGCCTGAAATCTTAGTCATTCTTGAAACTCCCTCCTTCCTTCTCATACTCCATATCCTGTGAGTCAGCAAATCCTGTTGGTTTTACTTTCAAAATATACCCAGAACCTATGTACTTTTCACTACATCCACTGTTATTATCTCTCTGGTTCAAGCCACTAACACCTTTTGCCTGGATTATTGAAATAGCCTCCTAGAACTGGATTCTCTGCCTCTACCTTTATCCACGTACAAATATTTTCTTCACCTCCGAGGCATATGGACGTTCCCAGGCTAGGGGTCGAATTGGAACTGTAGCCACCAGCCTACACCACAGCCACAGCAACGTGGGATCCAAGCCGCATATGCGACCTACACCATAGTTCACGGCAACATTGGTTCCTTAACCCACTGACCAAGGCCAGGAATCAAACCCATGTCCTCACAGATACTAGTTGGATTCCACTGAGCCACGATGGGAACGCTTAGAAATATTTTCTTAACACAGCTGCCAAAATGACGATAAAAAGCATATTATCATATCACTCCCCTTTTCAAAACCCTCCAGGTTCCCCCATTCACTGAGAGTAAAAGCTGAAGTCTATAATGGCCGGCAAGACTCCAACCCATTTACTTTATCAGCATGGGCCTCCTGGTTCCTCAAACACGTCAGGGATGGGCCTGTTGCAGGACAGGCCCCTCTGCCTATAGCATGGACAGACCCTTCTGCCTATAGCATTTCTCCCCAAAGTACCTGTATGACTTGCTACCTGACCTCTTCCAAGTGCTTATTCAATATTCCTTATTTATTCACGGTATTCCCACTCATCCTATTAAAAATGTAATTCCATCCACATCCCTAGCACACTCCTATCCTCCATCCCTGGTATTCTTTTTCTCTTTAGCACTTGTCACTCTGTAATTTAGCATACAGTCTACCATTTGCTTTGTTTATTTCCTGCCACCTGCTCCAGAGTATACACTCCATAAGGGCAGAGATGCAAGTCTACTTTTTCACTCTGTATTTCTAGCAACTATAACAGTGTTTGGCACATAGCTGGTACTAAATAAATATTTGCTGAAGAATGACTGAATGTAGCAGAAGGAATTAAAACATGCCAATTCCTTTTACTTTCATGTACCAATGAGACTTTCCCATAAGGACTTTGCTGTAGATAAACTATTCCATTTCCTTATCTCGACACAACTGAAGTGATACAAAAACCATACTACTTCCTTTTACTTACTTTGAGCCGACTTGTATCAAGATCCAGTAAAAAAAAAAAAAAAAATTTCCACTGTTTTCACTGCATATACTCAAGTTTGAGATATAAATTAAAAAGTCTTAAGAAAGACTTGTATAAGTAAACATCACTTCCCAAGTTCTAAAATACTGCCTAAAGCAAACAATGGCTTGTTTGCTTTATACTCTGACAGTACCACATAGTTATAGCAAGTTAAGTAATTGTGGAAATAACCATAGACAAAAAGAAAATACAGTTCTTTCTTTGGTACAAACAATGTGGTCTGACAACGGGAACTTTAAAGCACTATCTAAACTCAACTGCAATCTTTCAGTAAGTAGACACAAGGTTCAAAGGTAATATTTATATGTAAATTATAAGTCACCAAAGGCCCTGAATACAACTAGAGGGTGTTAAAGTCAGATTGCTAACAATTTTTTCCTGACAAGCAAGAACCAGAAACTAAACCTTGCAAACCTATAGGTCTAAGAAAGAACACTCAGAATTACAAATTCAGGCTTATTAAGGTGAAATCCTTGGCAATCCAGGAAGTTTTCCCCCTTGTGGATGAAATATCTCCATTTTATTTTCTTTAATATGTGTCAGAACATCTCTTAGATTAAAATGTGCTGGTGGTTTAGTGTGTTTTCATGAAGTTCTGTGGGATGGGACAGACTGTACATTAACTTGTCCCTTTAGTACCTTTCTTTCAGCTCTGAGATACTTAAATACCTTTTCAACATGTATTTTTCTTAAAAAAAAGAACCATAAGTAACACAGTCTTAGAGTTAGGAGACCTATGTTTCAGTTGCATATTCAGCCTAATTGGCTAGCTGATCCTGGACAACTCATTTCCCTTTCTGGGCCTCAGTTTCCTCATATGTAAAATAAATAATGCCATGAAGACTCTTCTGCCTCTCACATCCTATGAGTCTGCGAACTACACTCACTGAATACAGCGCCTCAAAGACTTCACCTAGGAATTATCTAGATGCTGGATAAAGCAGGGCAAATACCACTGAAGCTCTACCCTTTCCCTCTGAGCAAACCACTATTCTGAATGTGGTATTTAACATACATGTCTTTAAATGCTTTATATTACATGTGATGATATATCCCAAGCAATATACAGCATTGCTTTGCATACTATTAATTGCTACAGATGTATAAAAATTGCATCATCCTATATTTTTATAATTTGCTTATTTTTCACTTAATACCATCCATGATTTCCATTGGATACATATGGTTCCTTTTAATTCAATAAATTAAATAATTTTTCATTGTTATACAGTGTTCAATTTTATAAATATTTTATAGCTGTATTTATCCATTCTCATGTTGATGGACATTTTAGGTTGTTTCCATGTTTTGGTATTATAAGCAATGCTCCAATAAATAAACTTGAATAGATGCTTTTGCTATTGTTTGGGTAAATAATTCTGAAGTATAGATTTCCAGAAGTGGGATTCTAGGTCTAATGGTAGTTTTTTGGTAGATATTTTGGTAATCCCCTCTGGGATTGCACCATTCTGCTTCCAAATGTACAAGTTCTACCCTTTCCCTCTGAGCAAACCACTATTCTGAATGTGGTATCTGGATGTAAGGAATTTTTAAATACTGCTGAAGGATACAGAATAAACTTTAACATGTAGAAAAATAAACCACATTATGAATAGAGAAAACCTCAAGATCATATAAATCAATTTTTCCAAAATTATTTATAAATTTAATGATATTCTTTATCACATTATAGTTCACTACTATTCTTTGTCTAAGAGTTTTCATCATAGATAGGATTGAATTTCATCAAGCACGTTTTCTCCATCTGTTGATGTGATCACAGTTGTTTCCCTTCTTCAATGTGTTAAAGGGTAAATTAATTAGTAATAATCCATATGAAAAGCTCTCTTAAGGATTAAGCCATCTGTGGGACGTTTAAAATATGTCCACAAATTTTTTCCTGTTCTTCTTTTTAAGAGGTGGAACCTAATTACTTTGAGAGTGGGCCAGACTGACTCTCTCCTAACAAACAAATATAATGAAAGTGACAAAGTGACAAAGTCTTCTGAGACTAAGGCTTGAAAGGCAATACAGCTTTCTCCTTGGATCATTTAATCTGAGGAAAGCCAGCTGTCATGGCTTGAGGACATTTAAGGAATCTCAAGAGGTGAGGAAGAGAGGCATCCTGCCAATTGCCATGAGAATGCGCCATCTTGGAAACGGATGCTCCCCCGGTCAGGCTTTCAGATGAACTTAGCCCCTGCCAGCGTAACTACAATCTCACACACCCTGAACCAAAACCACCCAGCAAACTGCTCCTGAATTCTTGTAAGTTATTTTAAGATGAACTATTATGTAGCAATAAAAATTAACACACTATCCTTGGATTTCTGGGATAAATTCAGTTTTGTCATTATTAAATAATAAATGTTCTGTCTGGTCTCTGTGCCTGGTTCCTGGGTAATAGGAGTATCTTTATTATTCACAAGCTTCATGGATCATATCTGAGTTTATTTTAATGGATAACTCAGGATGGGGGCTGGTCACCAAAATGGCCAGTGATGCGATTAGAGGGTTGGGGGCTTTGAGCCAGCCCAACACCCAGGGAGTATAGATAGAGCTGAAAAATGAGCTCAATCATACGGCCGAATTATTCAATCATGCCTACATAATGAAACTCCAATAAAAACTGCACACCATTGATCAGATAAGCTTCCTGGCTGCTGAACACATCAAAGTGATGCCAGGATGACACACCCAATTCTATAAATTTTTTCTCATATTATCTATGTCTGGTTTTGGAACCAAGGTCATACTACCCATATACAATTAGCCAAAGAACATTCCTGTTTTGCTATTCCCTAAAAGAATCTGTGCAAATTTGGACATATCTACCACCTGAATAGTTTGAGAGAACTCACCCTTAAAATCATCTGAGCCATAGCTTATCTGTTAGTGTACGTGAGAAGGCAGATCTTGCACTATGAATTAAACTTCTCCAATAATTACAGAAATATTTAGGTTTTCTATTTAGCCTAAATCAATTTTATTACTTTTTTTTTTTTTCCCGCTTTTTAGGGCCACACCTGTGGCATATGGAAGTTCCCAGGCTAGGGGTCAAATTGGAGCTACAGCTGCCAGTCACAGCAACAGCCAGAGTAACGTGGGATACTTAACCCACTGAGCGAGGCCAGGGATAGAACATACATCCTCATGGATATTGGTCAGATTCGTTTCTGCTGAGCCATGACAGGAACTCCCAAGTTACATTTTTTTAAACTGTCATTTAATTTAAATTGTAAAATGTATAAGCATAGTTATCCAAGGTATTCTCTTATTTAAAAATCTCTTCTATATCTGAAGTTATGTCTTCTTTTCCACTTCTAATACTACTTGTGCTTTCTGGATCTTTCTTAATTAGTCATTCAAATGGTTTACCTATTCTATCAGCCTTTTCAAGAAACCAACTTTTGCTATATTTATAGTCTTTTTTTTTTTTTTTTTGGTCTTTTTAGGGCCCCACTTGTGGCATACGGAGGTTCCCAGGCTAGGGGTCAAATTGGAGCTGTAGCCAATGGCCTACACCACAGCCATAGCAAGATGGGATCTGAGCCACATCTACGACCTACACCACAGCTGAAAGCAACACTAGATCCTTTTAACCCGCTGAGCAAGGCCAGGGATCAAACCTCTGTCCTCATGGATACTAGTCAGATTTGTTTCCACTGAGCCATGACAGAAACTCCTATATTTATACTCTTCATCATGTTTTTTAAAAAAACTTTTTTCCATTAATTTCAAACCCCAATTCTATCACTTATTAGCTAGAAGTGTAGATAAGTTTCTCTTTGTCCTCAGTTTTCTCATTTGTAAAGTGGGAATAATAACAGTACCTACCTCTCAGGGTTGTTGTAAAGATTAAATGAGATAATCCTTGTAAAGCACATGGAACAGTGCTTGACACATATAACAAGTGCTCTACAAGAGTTAGCTTTTATCTTTATCATCTATTTTACTTCATCTGAATTTATTCTACTGTTCTTTTCCTAATATAAATTAGGTGTTTAACTTATTAATATTTTTAACCCTATCATACAAGTGTGTAAGGCTTCAATGTGTCACGAAAGTTTAGTTCTAAGTGTTTTCCAATTTGCATTATCATTTTATTTTTGACCTGTGGGATTTATAGAAGTAGGTGTTCATATATACTGTTAGTTCCTCAGTTTCAACTTAAGTGTATTTGCTGACAAAAAATATGGCTGATATGATCATCTGAAATGTATAAGAACTTGCTGTACAGCCTAGTAAATGACCACTTTTAATAAAATGCTAACTTCTAAAACCAAACCTAACTTCCAAACCCAAATGACCTTGTCATGCTCCTGGCATGAAAAAATCTATAAACATTCTCATTTCATAGGATGGAATTAGCAAGACATAAGAACTATTACGGGCTCTGCCAGACTTTTTAACATCATCTTCCCAGTCCTCATACACTTACAATGCTTCAATTATAATGAAATCATTGAAATCTCTATCTTTACTCCCACCCTTTGCCCATTCCTTGTGTTCTTCCCTTTGTTTTTTCACCAGGTTAAATGCAATTCATTCTTCAGACTTTATCTATGAATAATCTCTGTAAGCAATTCCTGGCCCTTATACATCAGGCTGAGTGAGATGGCTCATCTTTGTACTTCTAGTGTACCCAGAAAATGCAGCATAGTTGCTTTGCAGCTCTCGACTAACATTCGTTCATAAACTATTTATTCATTACTTGCTATGTACTTCACACTCATTACACAGCAGTAAATAAAGCAGACATGATTTCTCCTTTTATAGCACTTAGTAAGTCAGGTGATTTTTTTTTTTTTTTTTAAATGACCGCACCCATGGCATATGGAAGTTCTTGGGCCAGGGACTCAACCCTCACCACAGCAGTGACCTGAAGCGGAGACATAGCTGCGACCTACACCACAGCTGCATCAAGGCCAGATCCTTTAGTCCACTGTGCCAGTGGGGATCAAACCTGCACCTCTGCAGTGACCCAAGCCACTGCAATAGGATTCTTAATCCAGTGTACCACAGTGGGAAGTCTTAGGCGACTTTTTTACTTAACTTGCAGCACTTATGATCTCCATTTTCTAACACATTACAAAGCAAAGCAATAAATGCTCAATAAGTAAATGAAAGGAATAAAAATATTATCTTAAGGGAAACATAATTGGGAACTTAAACCAACTATACAATCATATAATAAACTCTAATGGTTCTTTGTAAGTATACTAACATCTACAAGTGCATCTCCAAACCTTACAGTTTTAGCCAGTTATTACTAACCCAGCAATCCAAGTACTAGCTCAAGAACTTTGTTCCCATAATCACTACCCCTCTGGTGATTTCTAGATATCAGAGAAGAAATTTAGATCCAAGACATGAAACAGGGAACCTTCCTTAGTATACTTCAAAACCCTCTCCCAAATATTTATTTCATATTTTGAATTATCTCTAAGTTTATTAGCTTTTTCTAATAGTACTGTTTTTGTATTACGGAGTAAGAAATCTAGTATGTTATACATATTTGACATGTATTAACTCATTTAATCTTCACACTAACTTTATGAAGCAAGTATTCTCATTATGCATAATTTTATAAAAATAAATCTGAAAGATCAAGGTGCACTGTACGATTTTTTTAAGAAAGATATTTTAAATACCAAAATTAATTCAAGAAGAAGCAGAATACATACATAGATCACTAAGCTGATTATAACCTGGAGGTCAGTGAGATGCAAATGGGATGAAGAGGAGGATGGTAAGGAGGGCAATGGAGTGAGGGTGGTGAAGAGGGACTTAGGCTTTGTTGCATACTGTTCAAAATAAGAATTTGTTACTGTCTTTTTTTTTTTCTTTTTGGGGCCACACCTGCAGCATATGGAGGTTCCCAGGCTAGGGGTTGAATTGGAGCTACAGCTGCCAGTCTACACTACAGCCACAGCAGTGCCAGATCTGAGCTGCATCTGCGACCTACACCACAGCTCATGGCAACGCCAGATCCTTAACCCACTGAGCGAGGCCAGGGATTGAATCCGCAACCTCACGGTTCCTAGTCAGATTCGTTTCCACTGCACCACAATGGAAACTCCTACTAATGTCTTTCTTACATAATCTCTTAAAAATTAAAAACTTGTTCTGAGAAGAGGCAATCAGACCCTCTCTAGCCCCAAACCCACAAAGGACAGATGGGAGGGAAGTAGGGAGGGGTAAAGGAAAAAAGGAAGAAAGGGGAGCAAGTGGATGAGCTCAGAATTAACTTCAAATTTCTAGAGACACCTGGATTGGAAATTACCTTGAAAATATAAGACAGTAGAGCAGGAGAAAAGTATTAGAATGAGCAATAAAGATAGGAATTCTAATGTCACTATAGAATATAAAAAGATGCTACTGGAAATCCTGAGGCATGTTCTTCCTACACTATCATATACAGTTGCAATAACATGAACAATTACCTGGAATCTAAAGCATTCAAACTGGAGAATGAGCAAATGATCAAATAAGTAAGCCAGGAGAACATCCACCAAACTTAAATAAAGAGAAGAATAATGGTATCTTAGTTATGAAGAGGAAGTTTGAATTGAAGAGAATGGAATAAACTTTGTCTCCTTTTCAGGAGCAGCACCACAACAGCCAAAGAGCTGAGGACAAGGCCTGTAGGATGTTTCTGAGATCATGAGTTCCTAGGTTTCTTTACAGAAGAGAGTAGGTGTGGGAATAAATTTTCAGTGGGTGCAAGGAGAGACCAACAGTAAAGAGACAGCTCATATTTTCATATGCTTGGAGCTGTAATTGCTTTATTGCAATGCAGAGGAACAGATCTCAACCGACCTAGAAGTAACCCTCATCTGCTACACTTGGGAGTGCCTGAAAGCTCTGAGGACTCCTTCCAGAGCTTCAGAAATAGGTAATAATTTGCTGGCCTCTTTGTTCAGTCCACAGAATAGAAACAACAACTGGTTTGCCACTGAGTAACAGATGCCTACAACCAGAACTAAAGAAAGCCCTTAGGGAACCCAAAGTCCCCAGGAATGGGCATTTAGAAATACAACTCAT
The DNA here is from genome assembly GCF_054392235.1 of Sus scrofa. NCBI lineage: Eukaryota > Metazoa > Chordata > Mammalia > Artiodactyla > Suidae > Sus > Sus scrofa. Next base: position 110,031,165 of record NC_139396.1, on the reverse strand, counting down.
TTAAAGGGAATTCAGCAAATGGAGGGAGGGAAGGCTATGCTGGAAATCAGAAAAACAGGTGACTTCTAGTCAAGCAGTACTAATAGAAGAGACTGGGTGACAGTGAACACCCAAAATACCCAGACAGTGTTTGTCATACCAGCGGGAGAAGAAACTCATAGATATCAAAATAAAGGAGATGCAAACTGGATTTTGATGCAAGATTTTACCCCCAAAAGCACTGTCGGAGCATTTCAAAGAGGATACTACAAGTATGTCAATGTCAACAAATGGAGCACTCTTGGGGTTTCTACGATGCTGGCAGCTGACATGCTTTTTAACTACTGCTTTTCTTACAAGGAACTCAAACATGAACAGCTACACAAGAATTGATGGAGGCCCAACATGAAGGGTGCACTCTGCATTCCTTACTATGACCATCTTTGCCCTCCACCTCTCTTTGAGGATCTGGATCTTTGCTGAATCCTTTTACATTCTGATTTAGAATTAATGCCCAACGAAATATGACTAGTACATTTTTTAAAAATTAAAAATTAAAAAAAAGGAGAATGGACAACTCAGAAGGCTGCCAGTTTTGATTAGGACCTAGAGGAGAGGCTCTCAGCAGACCAAGTGTCAGTACAAGCCATCCTGATGGTCAGGTGTAAAGGTATTAAAGATATTGAGGTAAAAAGAGATGCCACACTGAGTCTTTGGTAAGTTTCAATAGGAAAGTTGCAGCACAGACAGAACTTTAAATTTTTTGAAGCAAGGACAGGACTTCTATTAATACTCTATGAAAAGTATAGTTCCTAGCATGATATTGGACCCGAGCAGAGTTTCCAACCGTGAAACATTAAGGTTTAGTGACCAGAACTACCCATCATGATCATAAATCACAAGGTTAGGCACAGCAACAATCCAAAATGTCTTAAAAAAAAAAAAAAACAGGACCTAGAAGCAGGTCCAGAGGGCATTAGCAAACAACAAGAGGTGGCCTAGAACTTCTTGTCATTTATTTCTATCATAATGATATTTTAATTTCTGCTCACACCAAAGATTTCATGGGTTCAAGTTATTCTCTTTTGTCATTTGTCACCAAGAACCTACCATAGTCATTGGTCTATTCTAAGAATCATAGAGGGATCTTAAAATATATACATGGAAGTTCCCGTCGTGGCGCAGTGGTTAATGAATCCAACTAGGAACCATGAGGTTGCGGGTTCGGTCCCTGCCCTTGCTCAGTGGGTTAACGATCCGGCGTTGCCGTGAGCTGTGGTGTAGGTTGCAGACGCGGCTCGGATCCTGCGTTGCTGTGGCCCTGGCGTAGGCCGGTGGCTACAGCTCCGATTGGACCTCTAGCCTGGGAACCTCCATATTCCACAGAAGCGGCCCAAGAAATAGCAAAAAGACAAAACAAAACAAAACAAAAAATATATATATATATATACATGATATAACTACTTAAGAGCTTAACCAGATTTATATTAAAAAGTGGAAATAACTTGAAAATAGTTCAATCATAAAGCCTCTTCTTTTCTTTTTTTTTTCCCAATTTGTAAAACTTTTCTCTTTCTTGCCTAGTGTACTCCCTGCGATTTCCAGGACAATATTTAATAAAAATGGCCAACATCCATGCCTTATTCTCCAATTTAGGAGGGATAATTATATTCTCCACCATTATCATATTAGCTGAAGGTGTTTTTTTTGGGGGGGTATGGGGGACATATACTAGGCCAGGGATTAAAACCTCACCACAGCAGTGACAATGCTGGATGCTTAACCCGCTGAGCCATCAGGAACTCCATAAAGCCTGTTCTTAGTGTGATGCTTTCCTTCCTCAATAATGTGTTTTTCAGTTTTACACAATGTTTAATCACAAAACAAATAGTGATCATTTTCAATACACAGTGTTGGACTATTTCTAAATATTGCAAAGTCCTAAACCAGTGATCAATTAAGAGTTGAAAAGAACTTAAATAAAAACATCGAAACTAGTTAGTTTTATCTCATGAGGTGACGTTACCTCACTATAAGGTATCTCTCTAAGGACATTATCATACTAATGCTAGTTAATGTGGAACCATCAAATTCTGCTTAATGAGCATCTTCACAGGTCCCTATTCATTTAGCAATAATTCTATTAAACAACCCATCTTTTGGTAAAAGTGTCAGAATTATATCTGTACAAATACTTTCATTTTACTAAATCTTATATAACATTCAAAACCGTAACAAAAGAGAAGTTCCCTGGTTGTCCAGTGATTAAGGATCTGCCATTGCCACTGCTGTGGTACAAGTTTGATCCCTGACCAGAGAACTTCTACATACCTTGGGCATAGTCCCCCCCCCAAAAAAAAGATAAATATGAACAGGATAAGAAACAGAATACACATTCTTCTCAAAGTGCCCACAGAACATTCTCTAAGATTGATCACATCCTGAGCTATAAATCAAGCCTGGGTAACTTTAAGAAAATTGAAATCATATCAAGCATCTTTTCCAACCACAATGCTATACAACTGGAAATCAACAACAACAACAAAAAAAACCTGCAAAAAAACACAAACACATGGAGACTAAACAACATGCTACTAAACAACCAATGGATCACTGAAGAAATCAAAGAGGAAATTAAAAAAATACCTAGAAGGAAATGACAACAAAGATATGACACTCCAAAACCTATGGGATGCAGCAAAAGCCGTTCTAAGAAGAAAGTTTACAGCAATACAAGCCCACCTCAGGAAACAAGAAAAAGCTCAAATAAACAACCTAAATTTACATCTAAAGCAGCTTGAGAGAGAACAGACAAGACCTAAAGTTAGTAGAAGGAAAGAAATCATGAAGATCAGAGCAGAAATCAATGAAATAGAAACAAAGAAAACCAAAGAAAAGATCAATGAAAAAAAAGCTGATTCTCTGAAAAGATCAACAAAATTGATAAACCCTTAGCCAGACTTATCAAAAAAAAAAAAAAAAAAAAAAGAGAGAGGGGACTCAAATCAATAAAATTGGAAATGAAAAAGGAGAAGTAACAACGGACATCACAGAAATACAAAGGATCATGAGACTACTATATGCAACTATATTCCAATAAAATGGAAAACCTAGAAGAAATGGACAAATTCTTAGAAAAGTACAATCTTCGAAGACTAAACCAAGATGAAATAGAAAAGATGAATGGACCAATCACAAGTATTGAAATTTAAATTGTGATTTAAAAACTTCCAACAGGAGTTCCCGTCGTGGGGCAGTGGTTAATGAATCTGACTAGGAACCTTGAGGTTGCAGGTTCGATCCCTGGCCTTGCTCAGTGGGTTAAGGATCCGGTGTTGCTGTGACCTGTGGTGTAGGTCGCAGACGCTGCTCGGATTCTGTGTTGCTGTGGCTGTGGTGTAGGCTGGCAGCTACAGCTCTGATTGGACCCCTCCATAGGGCCCAAGAAATGGCAAAAAGACAAAAAAAAAAAAAAAAAGGAAATAGTATCTCACTGTGCTTTGGAGTTTCCGTCGTGGCTCAGTGGTTAACGAATCCGACTAGGAACCATGAGGTTGCGGGTTCGATCCCTGGCCTTGCTCAGTGGGTTAACAATCCAGCATTGCCATGAGCTGTGGTGTAGGTTGCAGACGCGGCTCGGATCCGCGTTTCTGTGGCTGTGGCATAGCCCGGTGGCTACAGCTCTGATTCTGCCCCTAGCCTGGGAACCTCCATATACTGAGAAAGGGCCCAGGAAAATGGCAAAAGAACAAAAAAGAAAAAAAAAAAAAAAAAAAAAAAAAAGATTTCTTTGGAGTTCCCGTCGTGGCGCAGTGGTTAATGAATCCGACTAGGAACCATGGAGGTGGCGGGTTCGATCCCTGCCCTTGCTCAGTGGGTTAACGATCCGGCGTTGTCGTGGGCTGTGGTGTAGGCTGCAGACGCGGCTCGAATCCTGCGTTGCTGTGGCTCTGGCGTAGGCTGGCAGCTATAGCTCCAATTCGACCCCTAGCCTGGGAACCTCCATATGCCGCGAGAGTGGCCCAAGAAATAGCAAAAAGACAAAAAAAAAAAAAAAAAAAAAAAAAACTTCCAACAAACAAAAGTCCAGGACAAGAAGGCTTCACAGGCGAATTCTATAAAACATTTAGACACCTCTCCTTCTGAAACTATTCCAAATAATTGCAGAGGAAGGAACACTCTCAAACTCATTCTATGAGGCCACCATCACCATGATACCAAAACCAGACAAAAATACCACACAAAAAAAGAAAACTACAGGGCAATTTTTGCATCTTGCAAAAATCCTCAACAAAATACTAGCAAACCAAATCCAACAATACAGTAAAAGGACTGTAGATCATGATCAAGTGGGATTTATCCCAGGGATGCAAAGATTCTTCAATACCTGCAAATCAATCAGTGTGATTCACCACATTAACAAACTGAAGAATAAAAACCATATGATCCTCTCAACAGACATGGAAAAAGCCTTTGACAAAATCCAACACCCATTTCTGATAAAAACCCTTCAGAAAGTAGGTAGAGAGGGAACTTACCTCAATATAATAAAGGTCATATATGACAAACCCACAGCTAACTACTATCATTCTCAATGGTGAAAAACTGAAAGAATTCCGGCTCAGATCAGGAACAAGATAAGGATGTCCACTCTCAACACTATGATTCAACATAGTTTTGGAAGTCCTAGCCACATCGATCAGAGAAGTAACAGAAATAAAAGGAATCCAAATTGGAAAGGAAGAAGTAAAACTATCACCATTTGCAGATGACATGATACTATACCTAGAGAATTGTAAAGATTCTACCAGAAAACTATTAGAGCTCCTCAATGAATTTGGCAAAGTCGCAGGATACAAAATTAATACAGAAATTGACTGCATTTCCATATACTAACAATGAAAGATCAGAAAGAGAAATTAGGGAAGCAATCCCGTTTACCATCACGTCCAAAAGAATAAAATACCCAGGAGTAAACCTACCTAAAGAGACAAAAGACCTGTACTCTGACAGCTATAAGACACTGATGAATGAAATCAAAGATGACACAAATAGATGGAAAGACATACCATGCTCTTGGATTATAAGAGTCAATATTATCAAAATGACTATACTACCCAAGGCAATCTACAGATTCAATGAAATCCCTATCAAATTACCAAGGACATTTTTCACAGAACTCAAACAAAATATTTTAAAGTTTGTTTGGAAGCACAAAAGACCCAGAGTAGCCAAAGACATCCTGAAAAGAAAAATGGAGCTGGAAGAATCAGACTCCCGGACGTCAGACTATACTACAAAGCAACAGTCGTCAAAACTGCATGGTACTGGCACAAAGACAGAAATATAGATCAGTGGAATAGGATAGAAAGCCCAGAATAAAACCCACGCACTTACAGCCAACTCATCTATGACAAAGGAGCCAAGACTATACAATGGAGAAAAGACAGCCTGTTCAATAAGTGGTGTTGGGAAAACTGACAGCCACATGGAAAAGAATGAAATTAGAACACTCCCTAACACAAACCACAAAAATAAACTCAAAGTGGATTAAAGACCTAAATAAAAGATCAGACACTATAAAACTCTCAGAGGAAAACATAGGCCAAACATTCTCTAACATAAACGACAGCAACATCTTCTCAGATCCACCTCTTAAGAGTAATGACAATTAAAAACAAAAATAAACAAATGGGACCTAATTAAACTTAAAAGTTTCTGCACAGCAAAGGAAACCCTAAACAAAATGAAAAGATAACCCACAGAATGGGAGAAAATCTTTGTAAATGAATCGACTGACAAGGGATTCATCTCCAAAATTTATAAACATTTTCTGCAGCTCCATACCAAAAAACAAACAGCCCCATCAAAAAACGGGCAGAAGATCTAAACAGAAGAGTCTCCAAAGAAGATATAGAGATGGCCAAAAAACACATGAAAAGATGTTCAACCTCACTCATTCTTAGAGAAATGCAAATCAAAACCACAATGAGGTACCACCTTACACCAGCCAGAATGGCCAACATCAAAAAGTCTATAAACAGTAAGTGCTGGAGAGGGTGTGGAGAAAAAGGGACCCTATGACACTGTTGGTGGGAATGTAAATTGGTGCAACCACTGTGGAAAACAGTATGGAGATGCCTCAGAAAACTGAAAATAGAACTGCCATTTGATCCAGCAATCCCACTCCTGGGCATCTATCCAGAGAAAACCACAAAAAGACACATGTATTCCAATGTTCATTGCAGCACTATTTTCAATAGCTAAGACATGGAAACAGCCTAAATGTCCATCAACAGAGGAATGGATAAAGATGTCATATGCATACACGATGGAGTATTACTCAGCCATTAAAAGGAATGAAATATCAGCATTTTTAGCAACATGGATGGACCTAGAAATTATGCTAAGTGAAGTCAGACAATGAGACACCAACATCAAATGCTATCACTGACATATGGAATCTAAAAAAAGGACACAGTGAACTTCTAGGACAGATACTAACTCACAGACTTTCAAAAACTTATGGTTTCCAAATGAGACAGGTTGGGGGGGGTGGAGGGATGCTTTGAGAGTTTGGGTTGGAAATGTTATAAAATTTGGTTGTGATGATTGTACAACTACAAATGTAATAAAATTTATTGAGTAATAAAAAAAAAAGTTAAAAAATATGCATCCGGACAGGACAGTGAGAAAAGGCTTAGGTGACAGCTCCTTGTTCTACCCTCCACATAGACTGTCAGCAAGCCTGAACTGGGGTCCTGGCTCTGCTCTTTGCAAGCCATGTGACAAACCACGAAATTTCCTTTGGCCACAGTTTCCCTATCTCTAGACTAAGTTGGCTGAACTAGAAGTCCTTTGATATCTTACTCTGAAGGTTGGAATAGATGTTAAATGTCTACCAGTCAAGGAGTTCCCTTGTGTCACAGCAGGTTAAGGATCTAGTGTTGTCATTGCAGCAGCTCGGGCAACTTCCACACACACTGCCATAAACACAATGTCTACCAGTCTAATGACATCCTGTCACATCTGCTCTGTTAGAGGCCTGGTCCCACTTAGATAAAGCTGCAGCTCAGTCCACTTTGCCAGCTCTGAGCATCCCACCTCTCTACAGCACCAATCTTTAGCTCTAATTTCAGAACTGGTCCCCTTTAGCCACAACAATGAAGAACACAGGAAAGCCTCAAAAAAATCACGTCATGAAGCAAAGAATACTGTTATTTATAAGCAAAGATAGTAGGAGTTTTCACCAAACATTCTATTAATTAAATCTTACAGAACAGTTTTAAAGAATTAGAATACAATAAAATACCTAACACTACATCTACCCCGAACCCACACTTAATTTTTCTTCCAAGGAACTCAGGATCCCTTTAAATGCTTACACCTCAGGGATATCATTAACATGATACTTAGAACCAGCTCTGCCAGCCCTCCTCTGCTACAGGCTGCCACTCTCTGAGTTGAGCCCCATGGCCTGCACCATGATCCCCACTGCCCCCTCTGCACTGTGCTGCTACTCCTGCTCCTGGTGACCCCAGCCAGCATGTGGCAAGGGGGCCCATGGTCATAAATTGTGCTGCCAGTGCCTGCAGACCTTGCAGGGAATCCCCCCTCAGAAATATCCATAGAATGAAGGTGATACGCCCTGACTCTACTGTTGCTAAACAGAAGTCATAGCCTTTCCAGGTTGGTCAGAAAGTCTGTCTCAATGTGCACCCCTCTGATTAAGAAAATCACTGAGAAGATGCTAAAAAAGAGTACTGCTGACTGATCTAGAAAGATGGAGGAAGCTCATTGGTTACCGTTATAGTCTTAATGGAATAGAAGTAAAAGAAGAAAAACAAGTAACTCTCAAGGCCACTTGGACTGTGTTTAATGTGTTTGGCTACTTGTTAAGAGATTACTTCTATTTATTTACATATGTATTTATTTATTTATTTTTCAAAGCTTATATATTAATCTTCTAATATTTACTGATTGATTGATTGATTGATTGACTGTCTTTTCAGGGCTGCACCTGCCACATATGGAGGTTCCCAGGCTAGGGGTCGAATTGGAGCAGCAGCTGTTGGCCTATGCAACAGCCACAGCCATGCAGGATCCCAGCCATGTCTGCAAACTACACCGAAGCTCAAGGCAATGCAGGATCCTTAACCCATCAAGTCGGGCCAGGGATGGAACCCACGTCCTCATGGATACTAGTTGGGTTTGCTACCACCAAACCACAATGGGAACTCCTGTTTTATCAAATATTTGAAGATATGAATGTGTTTGGCAATTCTCTGTAGTGTTATTTTGAAAGGTCATTTTTATGTTAAATCAAAGCTCAGTCTTGACTATTATTTACTTTGAAGATGATGTGTTTTAAATGTTCTTCATTCATTAAACTATTTTTTTTAGTGGGAGGGATACCGCACTGTACCATCCACTATGGTAAAGGCTGAGACAATAGTGGGGGATACAAACAAACAGATCACTCTAAGTAAGGGTAGGAAATGTATGTGTACATTTATATTGATGAGAAGATTATCAGTCTTATTGATGGAGCCAGTTTCACACACTGTGGTTAACATTTCTGATGTTGAAGTTTTAAAAACAACCATGTTCTAAATAACCAGTGGACATTTTATATCTTCCTTGGAAGGCATAATGCCTTGTGTTGTGTTCATTATGCAACATTCCCTTCTGTCTTGGAATAGAGAAGTTTAACTATGTATTATGTATTTTTATGGTTAACATGAAAATAAAACTTTTAACCACACACACACACACACACAAAAATATATATATATATATGATATATATATATCATATGATCATGATCAGGACAGTATTATTTTTTGTCTTTTTAGGGCAGCTGGCACCCATAGCATATGGAGGTTCCCAGGCCAGGGGTCCAATCAGAGATGTAGCTGCTGGCCTACACCACAGGAATACCAGATCCGTGCCAAGTCTGCAATCTACACCACAGTTCAAGGTAACACCAGATCCTTAACCCACTGAGCGAGGCCAGGGATCAAACCTGCTTCCTCATGGATATACTAATCAGATTTGTTTCTTCTGAGCCATGATGGGAACTCCCTAGCAGGATAGTATTTATTTCTCTAAAAACTGTTCTAAAAGGGAATACTTTGCTCTTTTCATAGTATCTCCCTCTCAGTATACTAGGGCTTGAAAAGTAATGTAAAAAAGCATTTGTTGTATAAACAAATGAAGAGACCAGCAAGATAGTACAATATCAATTTAAACGTTTCTTTAAACTTAGAAAACACGGATTCAACTGAATCTGAAGAATTACTCACATTTGCTGTTAACAATGCCCAACGTTATTCCAGCTATCCAGAGAAGAAATGTGGGTATCATCACCTCTTTTCCACATCTAATCACAAATCAGTGTCCCTTCTTCCTTCGCATACCTACTCCATTTAGTCTTTTGTCTTCTATTACTATTATGACCTTGCTTATTAAATTCTGATTACCTCAGGCCTAACTATTCCTGCAACCTCCTAAGCTCCCTGACTCTTCACACCATTTCTCTAATAATGTCTGCTCATACACCACTGCTAGAGTAATTCCCTTGAAATATAAGTTTTTTTATATCATACTTCCTACCCTCTCCACGACCTTTACTACACTACTACAGAAATATTCATTTCCTATCAATTAGCTTTTCCAGAAATATCTTTTAATTCTTTCTTTACCTACCCAAGTTCCACTCATCTTTCACAGCCTAGCTCAAATAACATCTCCTATGTTCTATCTGTATTTCTCAGAGCTACAGAACTCTAACTACAAGTAATAATGTACTCCTTTGGCCTTAATCATTTTTCCTTAGCAATGCTAGTTATCATTACTCATATGACTTTTATACATACCTTACTGATACAACTATAAACAGAAGTTGGGGACCATGTTCTTTACTTTGTGATTCCTCTTTTGTGACTTGCTGTACATAGTTTAACAAGGACCAAAAGAAGTAACATGCTGTAGAACAAAAACAAGTGCTCTGGGGCCTTAAACTAGGAAGAAACATATTATTTAAATCAAAGAAATATAGAGCAGAAAGGGCCCTCAGGGAAGAACTGGCACTTGAGACAGGTTTTAAAAAACTGATTGGCCTTCCACAAGATAGAAAAAGAGGAAAAAACACACCTGGAGAAAAAAGGAACATGAACAGAGGGAAGAGAAAACACAGGACAATTTCAAATCATCAGCCGAAGAATACTGAACATGTAGAGGTATAGAAGACGAAAATTGAACATTTGCTAAATAATCAATACTTTAAGGTTTTTACAATTTCAGGCAGGTTGGTCCCTACCTTAATCAAGAGCCTTGTTAACTCTTGCCTGAAACAATGAAGAATATCCAAATCATCTCTCCTGCTTTTGGGATCTCCCTTTTCCAAACTATCATTCACATCACTGCCAGATTAATTGTAACAAAACACAATTATGATCCAAAATAGCTCTGTTAAAAATTTTCAATGACTGCAACCTACTCACAAAGTAAAATCTAACCATGGCATCCAGAGTTCTTCACAAACAAGCTCTCTTCCAGCCTGCTCCCTCAAACCCTCTCTCATACTCTAAATTCAAACAAAATGATTTCCGCCATTTTTTGTACAGTCTATACATTCGAGCTCCTCCTGCTTATGCTGAGCTCTATGCATGAAATTCTCTTTCCTTCCAAGTTACACTCAGCAATCATCTATTCATCCTTTAAGACTCTACTCAGATATGATTTCCTATGTGAAGCCTCCCTGACAATTCTCTCCTCTAGCAATGTTGGTGGAGCCTTTCTAGCCCATACCAACACACTTCTGCAATCTCATACAGGGTTTTCAAACTGCACTCAAATTAACTGTATACTCATCTCTGAACAGATTATTCTAAGTAAAGCCAGGAACTCATTTAACTAAACCTTCTGTAATCTCAGTGCCCAACACAGTGCCTTACATAGAGGAGGAGTTTAAGTGTTTAAAAGGAGAAAGAAATGGATGGATATAGGCAAAGGTGTCACTCAATTAATACCATGCTGTTGAGAGACTTTTTTTCCTGTGAATTTTTTTTATTAAAGTATAGTTGATTTGAGAGACTTTATTAATAGAAGTTTGTCCTTACCGTGGCAGGCTAACAACGAGTTACTGACACTACATGCTGAATTATCTTTCTAGAAAATTTAAGCTGGTAGCAACATGCAGAGGGAAAAGAGAGTGAGGAGAAGCACAAAGTGGAGAGAGTCTTCCAGTATTTCAGATGAAATGTGATATGAGGACTTAAATTTGGATGGTAATGAGGGGATTAGAAAAGAAATGAGGAAAATATTCATGATACATTATAGAGATAAAATAGGACTTAATAACTAAGAGTAGGAAAGAAAAGATGAGGAATCAGATTCAGCCCTGAGATTTTTTTTTTTTTTTTTTTTTTTTTTGGTCTTTTCTAGGGCTGCACTCGCAGCACATGGAGGTTCCCAGGCTAGGGGTCTAATCGGCCTACGCCATAGCAACACGGGATTCAAGCTGCGTCTGCAACCTACACCACAGCTCACGGCAACGCTGGATCCTTAACCCACTGAGCAAGGCCAGGGATTGAACCTGCAACCTCATGGTTCCTAGTTGGATTTGTTAACCACTGAGCCACGATGGGAACTCCTCAGCCCTGAGATTTTGAGCATGGGTGACAAAAAGGTCTGGTAAGAGAACTGGGAACATTGGGTATGAAAAAGTGCTTGAAAATATGTGTCAAAGCATAGGTAAGTGTCACAACGGAGATATGACAAGAGAGATAGATCATTCTAGAGGTAGCTGCTGAAATCAAGGGATTAGAAAAGACATAATGAAATAAACAGAAGAAGACAAAACCTTCGGGAAGGTCATTATTTAAGAATAGAAGGACAATTGCACTTCAATTAAAAAAAGAAAAAAGAATAGGAGGAGAAAAAATTTTCTGAAGGAGTAATTAAAGAAGTAGGACTTGAAGAGCACAGGGTCACAGAAGTCAACAGCATTTCAAGGAAGAAAAAAAATCCAACTACTACAGTGATCAAACAGTATAAAACTTAACAAAGACAATTAGAAAGTCATGAATATTTCTCAAAAGACCAAACACAGCAATTTGGAAAGGACAGAAGGATGATGAATGAGTGCTACACATAAGTAGAAGCAATGTGGAGTTCCCATTGCGGCTCAGCAGTAACGAATCAGGCTAGTATCCATGAGGATGCGGGTTCGATCCCTGGCCTTGCTGAGTGGGCTAAGGATCCAGTGTTGCTGTGAGCTGTGGTACAGGTAACTATAGTTCCAATTTAACCCCTAGCCTGGGAACTTCATATGTTACAGGTGCACCCCTAAAAAGACAAAAAAAAAGTAGAAGGAATGCGTAAAACCTACTATTTAAAGAGGAAAAAATACAGACTGCTTCATTAAAATATATGTTCTATTTTTTAAAAAATACAGATACCTGAAGGATTAAACCTTTTACCTGATATTCAGGGTCTTTAAATGGATTTGAAAAGAATGAACTTGATTTCTCCATACATATTGTCTTAGAATGGCTTTCTCCCCCTTACTGCTGAGGTTACAGCAGTTCCCACTTTGAATAAATTCTATCTTCAAAGATTTATTCTAAATTCTAAATATGTAAGTTTCAGAATAATATAACATTCGTCTTTAATACAATCTTCCATTTTAACCTCTGTTTCGTCACGTTGGAGGGAAGAAATAATTATATACATCGTTTAATGCTTACTTTCTACATTTAGTAATAAAGAAATACTTTTTATTCCTAAAGATGTTCAAAACTTATAAGGAGAGAAAAATATTTTAGAACTATTTATAAACTCATAAGGAAGGTAAATACAGAATAAAGAAGCTAAAATAAATTTGTAGTGGTAATATGGAAGAACTATTTTCAACTGAAGAAATGAGAATTTTCATATTATAGTACTTACTTTCTTAAATGTCTTTCTCTTACCTCAGAGATGTGGCTAGATAAAACTGTACTTCCAATTTTCTCCAAACAGCTTTGACCTATGCTTCCATCTCATGAATTCCAAGACAGTATTAAACTGATGCATATTTTCATAAATCTGTTTAGAATAAAAGGGACATGTTTAAGACAAAGAACTTTTGTCAGAATAACACATGTAGAAGCAATATCAAAAATTTATCATGTGCAAAGCTATATATCTTTAATGACTAGTTCTATGGTACTTTAGAAACTTGGGAGTTCCTGTCTTAGCTCAGCAGAAATGAATCTGACTAGTAACCATGAGGACGCAGGTTCAATCCCTGGCCTTGCTCAGTGGGTTAAGGGTCCGGTGTTGCCATAGCTGTGGTGTTGGTCGCAGACACAGCTTGGATCCTGTGTCACTGTGGCTGTGGTGTAGGCCAGTGGGCTACAGTTCCAATTCAATCCCTAGCCTGGGAACCTCCATGTGCCATGGGTGCGGCCCTAAAAAAACAAAACAAAACAAAAAGAGTGAAACCTATCACTTTACCATTTCCCAACCATGTCCAAGAAAGTTTCACATTTTGAGTATTTTCAACTTTACAGAGTAGTAGTTCTGTGGGAAAAAAACTATTCACATGTAAAACTTCTGCATAAGCCTACACTTTTGGGGGGAAAAAAATCAAATCTCAAATTGAAAAATAGGAACACTTTATAATTCTACAATATTCAGATTTCTACTTGAGCAAAAATATATTTGACCACCAGGCTAGCATTTCATTTTTTATCACAAATTCTCAGTAAGCAGTTTTAATTTCAGTCAAACTTTTACTTACTAGAAATAGTGAGGGTCAAGAATTAATTGCATTGCTTGGTCTAAGTCTATGGGTTAGGTTTCAACTATGTTACTACTGCCATTAGTGCCCTATTGTTTTAAGAGACAATGTTCATAAATCTAAAAAATGGAAACCATTAAAATTTTTAATTTAAAGTATGCTGTTTGCTTAGAGATTATAAAAATAATTTCATTGAATGTATCTTTTAACTGAAACTTCAAATAGCAAAGTACTCTATTTCAAATTTTAAAAAGAAAATTTTTAAGAGGTATGAACATGACATGTCCCATCGCAAGGTCAAAATGCCTTTGTCTTCAAGAGTTCATTTAGAAGTATCATTTGTGTCAGACTGAGGTTCAGTAGTCTTCGCAATAATGACTAAATTCATGTAAACTGGGGCAACCTGAAACGGTCTAGCATATCAGATAGCCTTTCTTAAAGACAAGAGTCTCCACTCAGCAGACAGGCTGCCGTAGAACCATGCTAAATCTTTCATGGTCCAACTAAAGACAGACTGACCCTGAAAGCAATTAGTAATGCTTTGTCTGCATTTAGGAGCCTTTAACATTCTTCTTAATGTACTAGTTACCTAGAATTTTAACAGGACCCTGACATTTTCAGGGTACTCATATGACTACAAAACTCTTAAATAAAACTCAGAGAAATGAGGGAGGGCAGTAATCCAGACCTGGTGCTTAGGGTTGGTTTGTTTGTTTTTCTTGGAGACAATCACAGTCTTGAAAAAATTACCTTATACTAATCAAAAAAGAAATGCATTGTGTCTCCACTTTAGAAATGGCATAAAGATTTTCCTTCAAAGCCATTCTTTGCTAATAACTCATTCTTCCCTATGGATGTGTGGGAGAAGTGAGGGAAGCCAATCACTACATCAAATAAAGCTCCAATTAACTTTTCTCATAAAGTTTTAAATAGTTCATCAAAGTAACTGACTCTGATTCTACAAAATATTTCCACTGGGTCAAATAATAAATAAAATTAACATGTAAACCACTTAACCATTTTTTACTACTGTACTATTTATTACGATACTGCTTCCTTGGTGTGAAAAAAAAAGTTATAAGCTTTAGGCTAAAGTTAAAGTTAATTTAAAAAGCAAAACACAAAATCAAAACAATCTTTAAATAAAGCATCTTCAAAATCCATCTATCTTCCCTAACTTCTCTCACATGTACAAATATATGACAAATCATAAACTTCAGAAAAACTTTTCTAAAAATTAAAGATCAGCTAAGGAAAATCAAGATTTGACTTCCTTACTAAGAGGAAAATAAAAAACAATCAAAGCACAGACTGTGCTTCACAGTACAGGTCTGCAAATCACTTTTTACATACTAGAAATTGTGTGAATCAAGTAAAGATTTTCCTAAGCTCTGCAATTACAATCCTTCAAGCAGATCTATAAATACTTACAGGCATAGAAGTAGGATTTACACAGGCAAAAAATGCTTGCAACAACTTTAATCACTTAATATAAGGTAATTTGCCACAGGCTTTTAGCACTATAAACTGTGTTTAACAACAGAAAGGGATCCAGTCAAAAATCAAACACTAAATGATTGTAAATAATATTTTCACCAAGGATTTTGTGCCTGAAGTTTTCAAGCTTCTTATTTCCAGATAACACATTAAGGGAAAGACAATTCTTTTTAAAAACACTGCAGAGCTTCTTAATGACTCAGGATAAATGAAAACCAAATCTTTCTGGATATATCCTAATACTTTGTAGTTTAGAGCTAACACTGGAATTTCATTAAAGTTAGTAAGCGTTTACAAACATGTGAAAAGTTCATTTTAATCCCACACTGCCTTTACAAAATAATCTCTTTTTTTTGCCATCACAATGTACATATCACTCTTGGTTTTCAAAATTGTGACTCAGTGGGTTAAGGATCCAGTGTTGTCACTTTAGTAGCTTTGGGTTGCTGCTGTGGTGTAGGTTTGATTCCTGGCCTGGAAACTTCTACATGCTGCAAGTGCAGCGCCCACCCCCCCCAAAAAATAGATCACTATTCATACAGAACACATCAGTGACAAACATCAATTGTGGATATTATATTTTAGAATTATTTTATTTATTTATTTATTTTTTGTCTTTTTAGCTATTATTATCTTTTATAATTGATATTCTAAATTAGATATTATCTTTTAGAAGTGTGGATTATGGCGTTCTCGTCGTGGCGCAGTGGTTAACGAATCCGACTAGGAACCATGAAGTTGCGGGTTCGGTCCCCGCCCTTGCTCAGTGGGTTAAGGATCCGGTGTTGCCGTGAGCTGTGGTGTAGGTTGCAGACGCGGCTCGGATCCCGCGTTGCTGTGGCTCTGGCGTAGGCCGGTGGCTACAGCTCCGATTCGACCCCTAGCCTGGGAGCCTCCATAAGCCGTGGGAGTGGCCCTAGAAATAGCAAAAAAGACCAAAAAAAAAAAAAAAAAAAAAACACATTTAAAAAAAAAAACTGTGGATTATTATCTTTGAGGTGTTAGAATGTCACCCTATAACTCCTATATTAGTAGAATTTGCAGAAAACAGCATAAATATGCTTTTGATAAATACACCCAGTCTAAGACATCATTTAAGACTGCTTTTGAATTTGTAACAGATGTCAAAAAGTAGTGGATTTCTTATTTACAAAACCAGCGATATTATACATTTTTCCTTCCACTACTCCAAATCCCCTCTTCATTTCTCCTTCTTAGCACTAATAAAAGCACCCCATATACTGTATAGATACTGCTGTAAACACCACAACCACAAGTATTTAACTGTTTTTTAAAACTGTAAATTACAAAATTAATATTTTACAAAACATTTCAGTGGGGCTCTTAAACTAAACGTATTACTATTAAAACCTTCAGTACATTAACTGAAAAACTCAAACACTATACTTCAGAAAAACATACAGTTTTAGCTGTAACTCAAAAGAACTCAAAAAGTATACTTTAGGTTAGTTTATCATGCATTTCTATAATAAAGCCTATAAACTATTTAATACAGAAAGGGAGGGTCAACTTATAAACAGATTATATTCTAATGTTCCAAAAGTTCATTTATAAATTGAATATAAGCTTGATTGTGAAACTCAAGATGCCTTGTCTCATAAAACCAGATATAAACAATGGCATTAAAACTCAAAAATACAAATGAACTTTAGTGTACAATTCTATTATAGCACTCTTCTGCTTAAGCATATTTCCATACAAAACTATAAGTTTCTTATCCATTGCTATATCCTAGAATCTAGCAAAGTTCATGACACAGAATAGGATTTCAACAAATAGCTGATCTGAAGTAGTGAATAGCAAAAACTCAATGATATGAAACTGAGTTAAAAAACCTTACCTAATCTACAGCAGAGAACCAAAAGGCAAGGGGGAAAAAACTTCTAAAAGAGACAAGACAAAAGGATGCTTAACACCAGGATTAGAAAGCTCTGATCTAAGTCAACTGTACCAATTTCCATTCTCCCTGCCAAACAGTGGTTTATCAATGAGCATGTGATGCAATTCTGGCCAATGAGACAAGATATTGAGTTTGCCCGGGAGCTTCTAGAGATGGTTTTCCTGAGCTGAAGAAAAAAACCATATGAAAATACTTTTTTTTTTTTTTCAGGCAACGTTGGGTTTGAATTGTCAAGCAGAAGTTTAGCGAGTCATTTTAGGACCATGAGGAAGGAAAAAGCCTAAGAGGACAACCCAACAAAAAAGAAGTACAGCATTAAAAGATGGTAGAAAAAACCTGGGTCCTTGGTGATATTATTATGCATAAATGAAATAATGCTAGAATCTTTTGCGTGTATGTGTGTGTGTGTGTGTGTGTGTGTATGTATGTCTTTTTGCCTTTTCTAGGGCCGCTCCCAGGGCATATGGAGGTTCCCAGGCTATGAGTCTAATTGGAGCTGTAGCTGCTGGCCTACGCCAGAGCCACAGCAACATCAGATCTGAGCTGTGTCTGCGACCTACACCACAGCTCACAGCAACACCGGATCGTTTAACCCACTGAGTGAGGCCAGGGATCGAACCCGCAACCTCATGGTTCCTAGTCGGATTCGTTAACCACTGTGCCACAACGGGAACTCCTAGAATAATTTTATAACTTGAATCTTTTTATTACAGGATATTAAATCCTTTTATTGTTTATGTAATTTTCAGTTACCAAAAGTAACCCAGTGGGTATAGCCATTTAGGATTGACTAGATAGACTATTTATTTCAAGGAATTCAACTGTTTGTTATCGATACAAGGGTAACTCTCTTAAATTTATCTCAATCCAGATCCTTCTTTTGAACTAGATACATATTTCTACACTATTAAACAGCTATATTAAATATTTAATCCACTGACATATCGAGAGAACAGAATCAGGCACCCTCTATTAGCACAAAAATTATTTATGTACCAATAGTCACTTTTCGGCTAATGGCAGCACCATCTAACTGTCAAAGGTGAAAAATCTTTGGATAACTAGTCCCATCTGTCTGTTTCACTTATTATATTTAGGCAGTTATTAAATGCTGCCCATTCTAACTCTGATATTGAAATCTGTCTCCCTCAACACTATACAGCTCAGTTTTTTATCTTTCATAGAGCATGCCTCCATTCTTAACTCTTTCACTGTACTCATGTTTCTAAAATACAGTTGTGCTTCATGAAAAGATTATAAACATCACAAGTTATTAGAAAACACAAAACTATAACTAGATACTACATACCAACTAGAGTGTCCACCGTCAAAAAGACAAACAATACCAAATGTTGGTAAGGACATGGAGGAACTGGAATTCTCACATAATAATTGTATAACACAAGGTAGCATGTTTCATACTGCATCACAATTACCGATTTATAGGTATGTTGCCCCAGAGCACAGCAATAGCATTTTACTAATGCTTGAGTCCCCATGTTTTAAGCACAGCCCAGTGACTAGCACACAGGAGTATATATATATATACTTTTTTTTTTTTTTGTCTTTTTGCCTTTTCTAGGGCTGCACCCACAGCATATGGAGGTTCCCAGCTAGGGGTCTAATCGGAGCTGTAGCCGCTGACCTACACCAGAGCCACAGAAACGCAGGACCCGAGACGCATCTGAGACCTACACCACAGCTCATGGCAACACCAGATCCTTAACCCACTGAGCAAGGCCAGGGATAGACCCGAAACCTCATGGTTCCTAGTTGGATTCGTTAACCACTAAGCCATGACGGGAACTCCTAATATATATTTTTAAATAAATAACAGGGAAAAGAAAATCCAAGAGTAGGTGAAATAAGCTCTGCACTGTAAAGACACTTGTATAGGATGGTTAATTGTCAATGTTATGTAAAAGGAGTTCCTATTGTGGCTCAGCTGTAATGATCCTGACCAGTATCCATGAGAATGAGGGTTTGACCCCTGGCCTTGCTCAGTGGGTTAAGGATCTGGCGTTGCTGTGAGCTGTGGTGTAGATCACAGACACGGCTCAGATCCCACATGCTATGGCTGTGGTGTAGGCTGGCAGCTGTAGTTCCAATGAGACCCCTGGCCTGGGAACTTCCATAGGCTGCAGGTGTGGCCCTAAAAAGACCAAAACAAAAAACAAAATCAATGTTAAGTAAGAAAGAAAGATAGAAGTCACCCACTCGATGTCACGGAAATGTTTTTTAGTGTAGGATCAGTTAAACAGCCACACTGAACACAATACAGTCATTTTTAAAATGACATATACCTTAGCTATTTATACTGACATAGAAAGATATCCCAAATACTCAGGTTTAAAAAAAAAAAAAAGAGTCACTTCTCCATTATTAAAAATAACTATATACATGTATGATTATGTGTGTCACACATGAGCAGTATGCACAAGGAAGATAAGGGACTGAAAGGGTACACACCAACTGTTCTGAGTATAGGCAAAAAAGTGGACACACCTGAATGTCTACTAATTGATGAATAGAGAAACAAAAGATGGTATATCAAGCCAATGAAATATCATTCAGCCATAAAAATAAAGATATATAAAGAACCAATTTAGATACAAGGATGAACCTTGAAAACATTATGCTAAGTGAAAGAAGCCAGACACAAAAAGCCACACATTCTATGATTCTATTTATATAAAATTATAAAATATCTAGAATATGCAGTTCCTTAGAGACAGAAAATACATTAATAGGTGTCTGGGATCAGGGTAGAGGGTGGCACTGGAGAAAAACACCAAAAGAGTGATCCATAAAAAGGGGGGAAAAAAAGATAAATCTGACTTTATCAAAATTAAAAACATTTGCTCTGAAAAAAAAAAAAAAAACTGTTAAGAACATGAAGACAGAAGGTACAGATGGGTGAAATATATTTGTAATCCATATATATGGAAAAGGACTACTCATCTAGAATATATAAAGAAATCTTAAAACTCAGTATTTTAAAAAAACTCACCTAGAAAATTGGCAAAGAATATGAAGAGTTATCTTGGAGTTCCCTGGTGGCTCAGCAGGTTAAGGATCCAGTGTTGTCACTGTGGTGACATGGATTCAATCCCTGGCCCAGAAACTTCTGCAGCCAGTGGGTGTGGCCAAAAAAAAAAAAAAAAGGAAAGATATCTTACTGAAGAAGATAATTGGATGGCAAATAAGCACATGAAAAGATATGATTAACAAGAGTAATTATCAGGGAAATAGAAATTAAGACTATGCTGAGATACCACTACACAACTACTGAAACAGCTAAAATAAAACAGTTAACAAAACCACAAGCTGAAGAATATGAAGAAAATGAATCTCACCTACTTTGCTGTTAAGAATGTAAAAAGGCATAAGCCACCTTGGGAAATGATTTGAAAGTTTCCTTAAAAAAAGAAATATATTCATACTAAGTGAAGTCAGAGAAAGAACAAATACATGATATCACTTGTATGTGGAATTTAAAAAATGATAAAAATGAACTTATTTACAAAACACCATCAAACTCACAGACTTCAAAAACAAACTTATGGTTATCAAAGGGGAAAGGTGGAGAGAATGATGGATTGGGAGCCTGGGATTGGCATATGGACTGGATGGTTGACCAGGACCTACTATATATATAGCACAGGGAAATCTACTCAATATTCTATGATAAGTTACATGGGAATGGATATGTGCATATGCATAACTGAATCACTTTGTTTTACAGCAAAAAATACACTGAAAATTAACTATACTTCAATAAAATTAAAAAAAAAAAACCCTAAATATACACTTATCATGTAACCAAATCCACTCCTGGGCACTTGTCCCAAAGAACACTTCAGCCTTATTTTTTTTTTTAATTTTTATTTTTTATTGAAGTATAGTTAATTTACAATGTTGCATTAAGTTTCAGGGGTAGACAAAAGTGATTCAGTTATACATATCTCTGTTCTTTTTCAGATGCTTTTCCCATATACATTAATACAGAATATTGAGTAGTGTTTCCACCAGTGCTATACGCATTGGGTCTTGTTGCTTATTTCATATATACTAGTGGTTGATGTTAATCCCAAAGTCCTAATTTATCCCTCCCCCACAATTTTCACCTTTGGTAACCATAAATTTATTTTCGAAGTCAATGGGTCTGTTTCTGTTTTATAAATAAGCTCATTTATATCCTTTTTTTAGAGTCCACATTTAAGTGACATAATATATTTGCCTTTGTCTTACTTCACTTAATATGATAATCTATAGGTTCATCCATGTTGTTGCAAATGCCATTATCTCATTCTTTTTAATGGCTAGGTGGTATTCCATTGTATGTATGTACCATATCTTCTTTATCCATTCATCTGCTGACAGACATTTAGGTTGTTTCCATGTCTTGACTATTGAGAATAGTGCTGCATTGAACGTAGGGGTGCATATTATCTTTTGAATTATAGATTATCTGGACATATGCCCAGGAGTGAGAGTGCTGGATCATGAAGTAGTTCTGTATTTAGTTTTCTAAGGAAATGCCATACTGTTTTCCATAGTGGCTGTACCAATTTACATTCCCACCAACAATGTGGGAGGGTTCCCTTTTCTCCACATCCTTTCCAGCATTTGTTATGTGTAGACTTAATGACTGCCATTCTGACCAGTGTGAGGTAGCACCTCATTGCAGTTTTGATTTATATTTCTCTAATAATTAGTGGTGTTGAACACTTTTTCATGTTCCTACTGGCCATCTGTATGTCTTCTTTGGAGAAATGTCTATTTAAGTCTTCTGCCCATTTTTCAATTGGATTATTTGGGTTTTTCTGTTGAGTTGTATGAGTTGTTTGTATATTTTGGATATTAAGCCGTTGTTAGTCGTATTGCTGGCAACATTTTCTCCCATCCCGTAGATCTATCTTTTCATTTTTGCTTACGGTTTCCTTTGCACTGCAAAAGCTTGTAAGTTTTATTAGGTCCCACTTGTTTATTTTTGTTTTTATTTTTATGGCCTTGGGAAATTTCCCTAAGAAAACATTTGTATGGTAGATGTCAGAGAATGTTTTATGGAGGAGTTTTATGGTGTCATGCCTATGTTTAAGTCTTTAAGCCATTTTATTTTTGTGTGTAGTGTGAGAGTGTGTTCTAGTTTCATTGATTTACATGTAGCTGTCCAGTTTTCCCAGCATCACTTACTGAAGAAACTGTCTTTTTCCCATTTATATTCCTGCCTCCTTTGTCAAAGATTAACTGACAGAAGGTGTCTGGGTTTATTTCTGGGCTTTCTATTCTGTTCCATTTGCTTTTGTGTGTGTGTGTGTGTGTGTGTGTGTGTGTGTGTGTGTCTTTTTGTCTTTTGTTGTTGTTGTTGCTATTTCTTGGGCCGCTCCCGTGGCATATGGAGGTTCCCAGGCTAGGGGTTGAATCGGAGCTGTAGCCACCGGCCTACACCAGAGCCACAGCAACGCGGGATCCGAGCCGTGTCTGCAACCTACACCACAGCTCACGGCAACGCCGGATCGTTAACCCACTGAGCAAGGGCAGGGACCGAACCCGCAACCTCATGGTTCCTAGTCGGATTTGTTAACCACTGCGCCACGACGGGAACTCCTCCATTTGCTTTTGTACCAGTACAACACTGTCTTGATTACTGTAACTTTGTAATATTGTCTGAAGTCTGGAAGAGTTATGTCACCTGTTTTGTTTTCCCCACCTCCCCAGGACTACTTTGGCCATTTGGGGTATATTTTGGTTCCATACAAATTTTTCAATTATTTGTTCTAGTTGTATAAAAAACATCATGGGTAATCTGAGACAGATTGCATTAAATCTAGAGATTGCTTTTGGTAATACAGCCATTTTAACAACATTAATTCTTCCAATCCAGGAGCATGGGATATCTTTCCATTTCTTGGAATCCTCTTCAATTTCCTTTATTAACATTTTATAATTCTCAGCATATAAATCTTGAATCTCCTTGGCCAAGTTTATTCCTAGGTTTTTTGTTTTGTTTTTTTTTTTTTGGTGTGATTCTAAAAGGTATTATATACTTTTATATTCCTTTTCTAATATTTCATTTAGTATACAGAAATGCAACCAATTTGTGAATATTAATCTTGTATCCTGCTACTTTGCTGAATTTGTTTATAGACTGAGTAGTTTTTGTGTGGAGTCCTTAAGGTTTTCTATAGAGAGTATCACATCATCTGTGTATAGTGACAATTTTACCTCTTTCTTCCAATTTAGAGCCCCCTGCAACAGCAATCCCTGAGGTGACTGGGGCCACAGGCATGTTAGTCATGGGACCCTTATTGGTGGCAGACTGTGCCCACCCTTGGAGTCTGAGATGGATGCAGCAGTTTGCAGCCACCCTTGTATCCCACGCAAGACATACCCTGCTGCCTGAGTGTGCAAAGAAGTTTCTATGGCAGTCCTACCTGCCCCCTTCCTCTCATACTCCCCAACAATGGTGCCTTGCTTCTCTGGCAGGCCCAGGCCTCCTGCCACACTCCCTTGGCTGTGGTGCCCTGCTCCCTAACCCCCTCAGGCTATTTCCACACAGTCAACCATAGTTCTCCCCCTAGAACTGACCTAGACAGCCCAAGTCTCAGCACTCAGCCCCTGACCATGTCTCTCAGGCTGTAGCATGCCAGGCAGTGGTACTGACTGACTGCGCAGCTCTCTTTCTGCTTTGAGTCTCCCCATCCTGGCTGATCTCACCATCAGTTAGGTAGCCTCCCAAAGTGCAGATTCCTTTCCTCTTTCACAGCTTCCTCTCAGGAGTGTTGGCCCTTATCCTGATTCCTTTTTTTCCTCTTCTCTCTTTTTTTTGCTTTGCTCTACTAAGTTATGTGGGAGGTTTCTTGCCCTTTTTGGAAGCCCGAGATCTTCTGCTCGTGTTCAGTAGGTGTTCTGTGCAAATCATTCTACACGTAGATGGTGCGGGGGTGATGAATTTGTGGGCGAAGGTGAGTGCCATGTCCTACTCCTCTGCCATCTTGATCCTGCCCCACCACAGTGTTTAAATGGCTCAAAACTATAAATACAAAATTTACTAATGTCAATTTCAGGATGATATTGTACTACATATAGTAACGAAGTACCCACTGGGGGAAGGTAAAGAGTAGGAGGGCCTAACGTTACTATTTTTGCAATTTCCTATGAACCCATATAATTATTTCAAAATTTAAAAAAATCCTACTTTCTAAAACTATTTTCACTTCTGCTTTTCTTTCTTTCTCACTTTCTCTTTCTTACTTTCTTTTTTGTCTGCACCCAGAGTATATGGAAGTTCCTGGACCAGGGATCAAATCTGAGTTGTAACTATGATCTCTGCTATAGCTACGGCAATTGCGGATCCTTAACCCACTGCATCAGACAGGAGATCAATCCCACATTGCCACAGAGGAAAGTCTGGATCATTAATCTGCTACACCACAGCGGAACTCCACCTCTGCTTTAAATTACATTTTGAATAGCAAAAATAATTTTTCAAAGATTATTCAAGATATATTATTTCTTTCAAATCATCTAGGAAACTTCAATTCTGCAGTGGCTTCTAGTACCCTGTGGGAATGAAGAGGCCCCATAATAGAGGTCAAAAGAAACCAGCAATTCCTAGAACAAATTCTGGGTTGTGAGTCCCTTCTGTATCCCTTACTCTTTGGCTCTGGAAAGAAGTGGTTACTCCTAGGGATACTGTGGATCTATTCCAGGGGTAGCAAATATAGCAAGTTTGATGTAACCATCTCCTGCAGCAGAAGGAACCTCCAAATAATCATCTCACTGTATGTTCTTTTTCAACTTATTCTTCTGACAACAAAGCATGAAAACCACTTCCATGCTTTCATCTCAATTTTGTCTATAACTTATTAACATAATATTCACAGTAAAAGACATTTAAATTACCTGGTACACCTTTCTCTTTCCAAACAATCCAATTCAGTTAGTAGAGAAATATATACCACCTGTTTTCTTCCTATAGAATTTTGAGAAATTATCAATAGATAATTTGTTTTATTAACTGATAGGTAAACACATTATGGAGCAAGTTCCTTTGAGTAGTCTAACTACATATAAACAAAAAAAATTGCTACTATTAGGAATCATAAGGAATTGATTCTAGATAGCTAAGGGTTCACCAATTTTTCTAAAATGTGTATTGCTCTACCTTCTCAAATGAAATATAAAGATTACTTAGAATTAATATTATGAACACTAATTACAGAGTTATGCTATAATATAATGAAATCATTGGGGAGTATTAATGTGTAGTGTTGTTTGCTCCAGTCTAAATGGTCCCCAAAGAGTGCTATGCCTATTTACTTATTTCCTTGCTTGTTTGCTTATTTCTTTTAGCTTGCATCCCTATTTTTTTAAGTTTTTTTCCCCTTGCTAACAGCTACCAAGAATACATGTTTGCTAATGTGATAATAATACTGTCTCCCCAACTTTCATTTACATCATCTCTATACTAGCTTAATGTAGCTCTATGTTTCCAAGTCTATAAAAACAAAAAGGCTGCATATGACAGCCTGAGACTGAGAGTATAAAAACTGAACACATCTTGTATTGTAATGAAGAAATTTTTATACTGTTATATTATTAAGTAGTCTCCTTAAAAGCTTCAAGAAGGGAAAAATGAAACATGTGAATGAGTCAACCCAGAAGAACAAAGACAGGTGGAGCTAAAAACTGTAAACACATCTCAAATGCCTACTTAACATTTCTAATAAGATGCTAAGCTCCAACTACATGAAACAGAACTCATTGTTTCCCCATCTCCTCACAGACCTGTTCCTCTTAAATTCCTTATTTAGCTTATTGTACAACTGTTCACAAGAAGATTTTTTTGGTACCACTACCACTACAGTGTACATCCTCAAAGACCCCAAAATTCTAGCTCAAGGTATATAACCCTGGGAATCTTTTGCATATATCTGTCAGGAAGCATGTACAAGAATATTTACAGCAGCATTTTCTTAATAGCAAACACCAAAGGAAATCCAAGTGTCCAACAACAGTAAAATGGATAAACTGTAGTATATTCATATAAAGGAATTACCACATAGTAGTGAAATGAAAGTACCTCAGATAAGTGTGTCAACTTGAATGAAATCTCAAAATCATAAACAAAAAAAGTCAGAGAAGAAGACAGTATGATTCCATTCACCTAAAACTCAAAAATGGGAAACACTACAATTTTAAAGGAAAAATAGAAAAGTGGAAAAACTTAAGGAAAAATTGGAATAACACA
Source organism: Sus scrofa (assembly GCF_054392235.1). Taxonomy (NCBI): domain Eukaryota; kingdom Metazoa; phylum Chordata; class Mammalia; order Artiodactyla; family Suidae; genus Sus; species Sus scrofa. The sequence continues at coordinate 110,004,723 of NC_139396.1, read as the reverse complement.
AGGTTTAGGATTATGGTTTCATCTGGGGAAGGAGAAGCCATTGTCCTGAGCCCTGAAAGCTTCCAAGATGCCATTACACTTCTTAAGATGGGTTTGGGCAGATATATTTATTTATTATTAAAACTCTGTAAAATGTACATTTATATTATATATATTTATGTACCCTTATATGTAAGACAGATTTTTAGCATAAAAATTTTATTTTAACCTGAAGTAAACACAGTTTAATGTTAGTATTTTTTAAGTCTGGTATTAGGTACACGGATGTTTATTATACTACTTCCTATATTTTTGGAATCTATCATAAGTTAACTTAAAAAAATTAAGACCAAAGCACTACAAAATTTTATTTTGAAATTTAAGGACATGATATCACAAATCTTTAAAGACAATAAATCCAAGCAAATACTAAGCTATTATAAAATGAAAAAGAAAAAAAAATTACTTAATCTCCTGATATAATGCAATAGAAAATATACAACACAATCTATATAGTATTCATTCCCAAAATTTTAACTTTAGTCATGAAATACAAAAACAGACACAGCAAATGTGGGGTATACTATTAAGATAAAAACTGGATAAGATTTCATAAAAGACCACAATGGTGAGGGTGAGGGTATGGTGGAAATTGGCTTACTGCAGCTTAGTTTCAAAATGGCTCACGAAAAAAAAGGTGTGTGCTTTCATAAACAGTGAGAAAGCAGGTGAGGAAGTTTAAATAAGGACAGTATTATATAGTATTATTGTATTAATATCAGATCTCTTAAGATAATGCAGCTCTTAAGGAAACAACCTTGTTCATAGGATACACTCACTAAAATATTTAGGGGTAAAGTGTCAAGATGTTTGCAACTTACTTTCAATGGCTCAGGAAAAAAGTGTATGTGCTTTTATAAACTCAGAGAGAGAGAAAACAGAAGAGACAAAATGTTAGCAAGTGAAGTGGTGAATACTGAAGTGAGTATTATCTATTCAAATTTTATACCAATTTAAAAGTTCTCAGGGCTTTCTACTGTGGCTCAGCAGTAACGAACTGGAGTATCCATGAGGACGCAGGTTCAATCCCTGGCCTCACTCAGGGGGTTAAGGATCCGGCATTGCTGTGAGCTGTATAGGTCTCAGGCACGGCTTGGATCTGGTGTTGCTGTGGCTCTGGCGCAGGCTATCAGCAACGGCTCAAATTTGACCCTTAGCCTGGGAACTTCCATATGCTGTGGATGTGGCCCTAAAAAGACGAAAAATAAAAGCGTTTAAAGTAAAAAATTGGGGAAAAATATGTACTTCATCAGTTGTAAGTTACAATTTTACACACAAGTTTTAGTGAATTATGTCAATATGACAGAAATTATTAAAATCAAATATTGACAGATCTACAAGTCCCAGAGATCTTTCCTCCATCAGCAAATTTTAAAACTTTGATCCTCTAAATTATAAACTGTAAATTCTTCAACAGGATGAAAAATTACATTTAGCTTATCAGATCAAAGATTACAGCTGTGCTTCAAAAACAGTATCATAATCAATTTAAAGGCATATGGACTTTAAAACATTGTTTACCAAGTCAACTGTACTATAACACAGAAAGATTTTATTTGATACTGCCAAAATATAGAAGTACCAATACAATAAAACACAGTATTTTTAAACGTCCTATTTAGCAAACAGAAGAATGTTTTAAAATTTATTTCTCAGAACAGATCTATTTCCTAATGATACATACCCGTATTTTTCAGGATTGCTAAGGCAAGGCAGTAAGGATGTAATGAATTTCTTTAAAACATGGGTAGTTCCCTAAAAAACTAATTACATATCATGAAAATGGATAACCATCCTATCACCTAAGGACGTACTAGTTGTCAGAATTTAATCCAATTAACCTGTTATACAACAGTAGGCTTTATTATTACTTATTAAGCACTCAAAACTGCCTTCATTAAATACCCAATTGTCATTCATTCAAATGTTGAGTTTCACGCATAAATGAAATTAAATAAATGACATTCTGGAAATCTGAGAAAATAAAATTTTCAATTAAGAGCACCCACATAAAACTCATCACTTGTACAGGAATATGCAAACTAATAACTTCTGACAGGAAAGGGTAATGGACTACAGACAGTTCTTCCAAAGGCCAGGTGTGGGACAGTGTTGTTATATGTTCATAAGTGGGTAAACACGTAGGGAAGAAAATTTTAACTGTGAAGCCTGCATTTAAATTCTCATCTCTCTGCGATGAGAGGCAGGTAGTTAATTACTGATCAGCAGTCTTTCAAATCAGTGAGTCACATCCCTAAGGGAGAGGCCTGTAAGTAGGAAGAGTAACAACCAGGGCAATGAAGGAAGATTTCAGAAATAAGCCACAACAGGTTTTGAAGAGTTGCTGTCAGACAATTATAATTAATATCCCAATATAAAGCACATAATCCAACAGAATGACTATAGATTACCCACCTTCTTGCAAAACATACCTGAAATTTAGGGACTAAGTTTATAAGGCTAGACATGTTTGAAGTTCAGATAACAGCTGTATTATCAACAGGCAAGTGAGGATGAAAGAGAAAAAGTACTTGATAATATTTCTGAGGGCACTATGGTAAATTCTAAAAGCATTTAAGACATAGTTCACTACCAGCAAGCAACATTTAATCAACTTGAGGAGTCATATTAAAACTTAATAGTGCCAGGTGACAATACAAATAGTGTTATACCACCACACATGACAATAAACTGAGAGTAAAAAAGACTTGCTCCACAGGTAGAGAGATCACTATGGGATGAACTTAATGTTGCCCCTACAAGGACTGGCCGGGTTGGATAGTATGCAAGGAGGGAGGAGGACAGGTTCAGGTGAGCATTTTACAGGGTGGGCCAGGGTGTGGGGAGGCCAGGAGGGTGCACTGCGTCTGGCTATTGTCCCACCTGGGGCCTATATTCTACAGTGGTGGAGCATAATAATAACCAATGCATGGTCTGAACCAAATGATAAATTCCCAGCCACTCTGGAGCCCACATCCACAGCAGACATCAATAAATCATTTTGGTTCTCCTTACAATCAAGCATCAAAGATTTCATAGTTCTTAATATAGAAATCCCAACAGCCAAGACACCAAGATGTCTGAAATCCACCTACCATTCTCTAAAGAAGGAGTGGATAAAGAAAAGAACACAGGGTTAGGAGCACGGGCTCTGTAGCCAGACTGAGTACCAAGGTTAGAATCCTGTTTCCATCACTTACCTGTTGTAATACTTTGACCAAGTTGCTTAAATTCCTCAGTACCCAATCTGTAAAATAGGGACGGTAACTGCATGTATCTGAAGGAGGAGGATCAAAGGAGTTAATGTAGGTAATGCACTTATAACAGTGCCAGACAAATGTCAGTATTTCTAAGTGTTAGGTACTATTATTATTTTCTATCAATAGAAAAATCAACTACATTCTCAGAGAGTAATTATAGCCTTATATGAGGGATAACAACACAATACATATTAAAATGCTGCTAGGTATGGAAAACATTCTAAATCTCTGATGGAAAAACCATTCAGTACTTAATTATACCTAATTAGCTTCAAACACTTGCTAGCTAATTTAAGAACAGAAGTACATCATCAAAGATAGCATTCTCTATATTTACTGAACATTTACTATGTGCCAGTTACTGTACTAAATTCTATATATTAATTAATCTTGGAGTTCTCGTTGTAGCTCAGTGGTTAACGAATCCGACTAGGGACCATGAGGTTGTGGGTTCGATCCCTGCCCTTGCTCAGTGGGTTAAGGATCTGGCATTGCCGTGAGCTGTGGTGTAGGTTGCAGACTCGGCTCGGATCCTGGGTTGCTGTGGCTCTGGTGTACGCCAGTGGCTACAGCTCCAATTGGACCCCTAGCCTGGGAACCTCCATATGCTGCGGGAGCAGCCCAAGAAAGGGCAAAAAAAAAAAGACAAAAAAATAATAAATAAATAAATAAATAAATAAATAAATAAATAAATAAAATAAAATAAAATAATCTTGTTTAGTCTTTAAAAGAAACTTTGGCTGCATCCACAGCATGGGAAAGTTCCCAAGCCAGGCATCAATCCTGAACCACAGTAGTAACCCACAGTAACAATGCTGAATCCTTAACCCCTAGGCCACTAGGGAACTCTAAAATAAACTTTTTTGAAGCAGGTACCTCTACTAATTCCATATTACAGATAAGAAAACTGAGGCTCAGAGTGATTGCATAACCTAAGGTCACACAGTTAAATATTAGTAAACATCAGTTAGTAAAGCTGGGATTTAACCCAGGTCAACTGGACACCAGAGACTGTACTTTTAATCCTAAACTATAGTTTCTCTTTCTAAACCCTAGTCCAACTTGCTAGGACATGACAACCAGGCAAATATAAAACACTATTTTAAAATTTAATAAAACTGTAAGGGAGTCAATAGCTAGAGGGTATGAAATTTTCAATTTTGGGGGTTTTTTTAATTGAAGTATAGTTACTGTACAATATTATGTAAGTTACAGGTACACAAAATAGTGATTCACAATTTTTTTTTATAACTGTACCTATGACATATGAAAGTTCAGGCTAGGGGATGAATCAGAGCTGAAACTGAGGCCTATGCCAGAGCCAAAGCAACACCGGATATAGGCTATATCTACAACCTACGCCACAGCTTGCAGCAATGCCGAATCCTTAACCCACTGAGCAAGGCCAGGGATCAAACTCGCATCTTCATGGTCCTTAACCCGCTAAGCCACAATGGGAACTCCAATGATTCACAATTTTTTAATGAATGTTTCATTTTGAGGTAATGAAAATGTTCTAAAATTGACTATGGTGATGGTTGTACATATCTGTGAATATGTACAGTAAAATATACACTTTAAATGGGTGAGCTGGGAGTTCCCATTGTAGCTCAGCAGGTTACAAATCCAACTAATATCCATTAGGTTGGGGTCTGAACCCTAGCCTCGCTCAGTGGGTTAAGGATCCAGCATTGCCAAGAGCTGTGGTGTAGGTCACAGATGTAGCTTGGATCCATCATTGCTATAGCTATGGTGTAGGCCAGGATCTATAGTTCCAATCCGACCCCTAGCCTGGGAACTTCCATAAGCTGCAGATGCAGCCCTAAAAAGCAAAAAAACATCGCGAACTGTATATTAAGTGAATTGTATCTCAATAAAGCTGTTTTAAAATATTCTTAACAAAAAACTAGTAAAGTTAGTTGTTTTGTTCTTTTGGTCACTCCCACAGCACACAGAAGTTCCAAGGCCAGAGACTGAACCTGAGACATAGCAGTGATAACACTGGATCCTTAACCAGCTGAGCCACCAGGGAACTCCATAAAATTACACTAGGTGGTAATTAGGGTTTTATCCATTTACTTAGAATAGGAAAATAATAAAGACCTAACCCAAAAACCAAGCATTTAGGAGTTTCCGTCATGGCGCAGTGGTTAACGAATCCGACTAGGAACCATGAGGTTGCGGGTTCGGTCCCTGCCCTTGCTCAGTGGGTTAATGATCCAGCGTTGCCGTGAGCTGTGGTGTAGGTTGCAGACACGGCTCGGATCCCACGTTGCTGTGGCTCTGGCATAGGCCGGAGGCTACAGCTCCGATTCAACCTCTAGCCTGGGAACCTCCATATGCCACGGGAGCGGCCCAAGAAACAGCAAAAAGACAAAAAAAAAAAAAAAAAAAAAAAAAAAACCATGCATTTAGCTATATGAATGGTCCTACACTCTTAAAGATAGTAAAAGAAAGAAAACAGAAGTGATAGCTAACATTTATTACGTGCCAATAATTTTTAATGTATTATTTCATTTATTACTTACAGCAACTCTAGGAATTAAATAAGAATGCCATCTCCATTTTCAAGACAAGGAAACTAAAACCCACAATAGCAATGTGCTCAAGGTCAACAGCTAGTGAGTATCTGCAGCCAGAATTTCAACCCAGGCAGTTTCAACACTGCCAATTTTTGTGGCTACTACAGTGCACTGCAGAAGAGTAAGTACTCGGAAATACACTCACAATATATTAAAACAGAAAAAAATCAGGTATCAAAACAAGAGGCACAGTGTGATCCTTCTATTTTTTAATGGATTTAAAAAAAGACGAAACAGAAAACGGCCTCAAATTTAACAGTGAGTATCTTTGAGAGGTGATATTACAATGGAGAATCATCTTTAAATTTTTCCATATTTTCCACATTTTGTATGCAAGGTAATTTTTTTTCCTTTTTATGGCTGCACCTGCTGCATACGGAAGTCCTGGGCTAGGCGCTGAATCAGAGCTTCAGCTGCAGACCTATACCACAGCCACAGCAATGCCAGATCCGAGCCACATCTGTAAGCTACACTGGATTCTTAAGCCACTGAGGGAGGCCAGGGATAAAACGCACATCCTCATGGACACTATGTCAAGTTCTTAACCCACTGAGCTATACTGGGAACTCCTACAAGGTATATTTTTAAAAGTGAAGTTCTTTAAAAAAAAAAAAAAAAGTAAAAAGATAGTGACAATTTCAAATACTGCAGAAAGCACAGGTAATTAAAAAAAACACTTGGAAGAAGCTGTTAAATTTTCTAAATGGGTTGCTGACAAATTTAAGGGAAGTGGTAGAGGCAAATGGCAAGGAAGAAGTATGCTAAGAAAAAGTGACAGGAACTATTCAGGTATAGACTACCATTTTGGTAAGTTCAGAGATGAAAAGCAGAATGGTATATAGTCTCAAGGTAATAACAGTGTCAAGTGAAAGTTTTATTGGTTTGTTTTTAATTTCAAGGTAATTTGATCAGGGCTGTAATCTAGCTGCAAATAGTCTGTAAAGGATGAATGTCAAGACTGACATGGAGTAGGAGATCTCAGAAGACAAGGATTTAGCCTTTAAAAAGTGAAACTTCTTGTGAAACAGAAAAGAAAGAGAAAGGACTCATAAAAAGAGATATCTGAGGGGCGAGGAAGGACAAAGGGCACGGTGTGCCACCGCCCAGTTTTCCCAGCGCCACTTACTGAAAAGACTGTCTTGATAGAGACAAGACTGCAGAGCAGAAGGGCCTGTGCTCACCTCCTCTCAGGAAAAAAACCAAAATTACAGCTAACTGTTGAATTACAGCCATCAACAAAATAGACTGGAAGCTACCAAAAAAGATATCCTATAACCAAAGACAAAGAAGTAGTCACATCAAGATGGTAGGAGTGGTGCTTTCATGATATAAGCAAGCCCATAACCACTGGGCAGGTGACCCATAGGCTGGGAAATAACTATATCATAGAGGCTCTTCCACAGGAGAATTTGGGGTCCCACATCAGGTTCCCACAGCTGGGGGGTCTGGCACCGGGAGGAGGAAGCCCTAGAGCATTTGGTGCTGAAGGCCAGTGAGGCTTGAGAGCAAGAGCTCCACAAGACTGGGGGAAACAGAGACTCTACTGTTGGAGGGCACTCACAGTGTTTCATGTATGCTGGGTCCCATGGCAAAACAGGGACTCCATCAGAATCTGGATCAGACCCACTGGGTCTTGAAGGATCTCCTGGTAGAGCGGGGGGTGGCTGAGGCTCCCTCTGGGGGCAAGACACTGGATGCAGAGTTCCCAGGAATAATCATCAGCATGAGCTCTCCTGTGGGCTGCCATTTTGGAAAAATTTGGCCCCACCCATCAGGGCTGAGAAGACCCAGGCCAAACAACAAACAGGGTGCATTACAGCTCCACGCATCAGCAAACAGGCTACCTACAGTCCTCCTATGCACACAGCTACCCTAATGACACTAAGAGACAAAGCTAAGACTCAGCTACACCAACCAGTGGGCAGGCACCAATTCCTTCCATCAGGAAGCCTACAGCAAGCCCCTGTATCAACTTTACCCACAAAGGGGCAGACACCAGAAGAGAGGCTACAACCCTGGAGCCTGCAAAAAGGAGATGACACAAAAAAAAAAACTATACAAAATGAAAAGTCAAAGAAATGTGAGCCAGATGGAGGAAAAAGACAAAACCTAGAAGATTATCTAAGTGAAGTGGAGATAGGAAACCTACCCAAAAAAGACTTTTTAGAGTAATGCTAGCTAGTAAGGATGATCCAAGACCTAGTTTCTCGGAAACAAACTAGAGGCAAAGATCAATAAATTAGAGGAAACATTTAAAAAAGGAATAAAAGATTTAAAGAGTCAACAAGCAGAGATGAACAACACAATAACTGATATTAAAAATTCACTAGAAGGAACCAATAGCATAATATAGGAGGCAGAAAAACAAAACAATGAGGTGGAAGACAGACTGGTGGAAATCACTGATGTGGAACAGAGTAAAGAAAAAGGAATGAAAAGAATTGAGGACAGTCTAAGAGAACTCTGGGACAACTTTAAATACAAAAACATTTGCTTTATAGGGGTGCCAGCAGGAGAAGAGTGACAAAGGGCAGAGAAAATATTTGAAGAAATAATAGCTAAAAATTTGCCTAACATGGCAAACCTCACTCAAACCCAGGAGGCACAAAGAATACCATACAGAATAAACCCAAGTAGGAACACCCTGAGACGCATTTTAATCAAACTGACCAAAATTAAAGACACAGAGAAAATACTGGAAGCAGCTAGGGAAAGGCAACAAATAACATACAAGGGAACCCTGATAAGGTTATCAGCTGATTTTTCAAGAGAAACTATGTAGGCCAGAAGGGAGTATCACAATATACTTAAAGTGATGAAAGGAAAAAACTTACAATCAAGAATATTCTAACCAGCAGGGCTTTCATTCAGTCGTTCGTTTCTTGGGGTGTTTTGTTTGTTTTTGTCTTTTTAAGCTGCACCTGGGCATATGGAAGATACCAGGCTGGGGGTGAAATCGGAGCTTTAGTTGCCAGCCTACACCACAACCACAGCAACACACCAGATCCAAGCCAGGTCTGTGACCTACAACACAGCTCACAGCAACAATGGATCCTTAACTCACTGAGCCAGGCCAGGGATCGAACCCACGCCCTCATGGATACTAGTCAGGTTTGTTACTATTGAACCACAAAAGGAACTCCTCCCATTCAGATTTGAAGGAGAAATCAAAAGCTTTACAGATAAGCAAAAGCTAAGAGAATTCAGCATCACCAAACCAGCTTTACAACAAATACTAAAGGAACTTCTTTAGGCAGAAAAGAAAAGGCCACAATCAGATCCAAGGAAATTACAAACGAGAGGGCTCACCAGTAAAGGCAGACATACAGTAAAGATAGGAAATCATCAGCACACAAAGATGCTAACAAAACCAGCAATTGTGAGAAGAGGAGCGTACAAAACAATCTTGTATATATATAGACTCCTATATCAAAACCTCGTAGTAACCGCAAACCAAAAATCTGCAATAGATACACACACAAATAAGAAAAGGCAATCCAAACACAATACTAAGGATAGTCATCAAACAACAAGAGAAGGGAACAAAGGAGGGAAAGAAAGGGAGTTTCCGTGGTGGCGCAGCAGTAACAAACCCAACTAGTATTCATGAGGATGCGGGTTAGATCCCTGGCCTCACTCAGTGGGTTAAGGACCCACCTTTGCTGTGATCTGTGGTGTATGGTGCAGATGTGGAACACAGTACAGATATGGCTTGGATCTGGTGTTGCTGTAGCTGTGGTGTAGGCCAGGAGCTACAGCTCCAATTCAACCCCTGGACTGGGAGCTTCCATATGCTGTGGGTGTGGCCCTAAAAAGACCAAAAAATGGGGGGTGGGGGGGAAGACCAACAAAAACAAATCCAAAACTATTAACAAAATGGCAAAAAGAACATATATATCAATTATTACCTTAAATGTAAAATGGACTAAATGCTCCAAACAGAGGACAAACTGAATGGATACAAAAACAAGACCCATATATATGGTATAACAAAGAAGATGTGGTACATATATACAATGTAATATTACTCAGCCATAAAAAAGAATAAAATAACGCCATTTGCATCAACATGGATTGACCTAGAGATTATCATACTAAATGAAGTTACTCAGTGAAAAACAAACATCATATGCTATCACTTATATGTGGAATCTAACAAAGGATACAATGAAAACTGCAGAAGAGAAACAAACTCATGGACTTTGAAAACAAACTTATGGGGACAATTGTGGGGGAGGGTGAACTGAGGATTTGAGATTGGCACTGAGGTGTATGGAATGACTTGCCAATAGGGACCTGCTCTACATCACAGGGAGCTCTACCCAATATTCTGTGTTAATCTATAGGGGAAAAGAATATGAAAAAGAATGATGTGTGTATATGTATATCTGAATCACTATTTTGTACAACAGAAATTATAACAACATTGTAAATCATCTGTACTTCAATCAAACTTTTAAAAATGAGAAAAAAGATCTTTGAGGTGAGGAGAAGAAATTTACAGAACTCATACCTTCGAACTTCTCTAAGAAACAGAGTGAAATCATCTTCAATAACTGAAAGGGTGGGGATTAGACACAAGAAGAAAGGTATGGAGTAAATGGAGAAAATTTTTGGAAAGCAATTGGATTTATCAATTTGCCCAAACTAGTAAAAATCATCTACTTAACTATCCCATAAAAGAAAGGACTGAAGGAAGGTAGGAAAACAATTTCTTCTTCACTGTTAGCATGGACATTAAATTGCTTTGCTCAAAGACAGGATAGTCTGTGGTATACCTACAGACAATTACCATATTAGTAATCTCTAGGATAACAACCACTATAATAATATATAAAGTGCTATCACCTTTAGATGACATCCATTGTCAAAGGAAGCACTAGAGTTCAAGCATAAATTTCTAATTTGGCTATAAGAAGGTAGTTTTCAAGGAAAAATCAAGTTGCAAAGATCTGAAACTTCACATAACTGAAAAGTTTCCCCAAGACAGGCAAATTGTTACAAAACATTATTTTTATTTTTTTATTTTTTATTTTTTGTCTTTTTGCCATTTCCTGGGCCGCTCCCGCAGCATATGGAGATTCCCAGGCTAGGGGTCGAATCGGAGCTGTAGCCACCGGCCTACGCCAGAGCCACAGCAATTCGGGATCCAAGCCGCGTCTGCAACCTACACCACAGCTCACGGCAATGCCGGATCCTTAACCCACTGAGCAAGGGCAGGGATCAAACCCACAACCTCATGGTCCCTAGTCGGATTCGTTAACCACTGAGCCACGATGGGAACTCCCTATTTTATTGTTAGGAACTCATGAACATGTAAACACATTTGATGAGATTCATTCCATTGTTATTCCTATACTTACGGAAACTCCAACTATCCCATCTTTGGCCATTAGCCTGGTCTCTTCTGGTTAGCTCCTGAATCTTTTTGACATAACTCAAATAATTTGTCATTGACTAGTTTCTTTGCTATTTTATAAAATAAGACAGTCCAAGAACATCTTGAAAAGTTTCTGCCTCAAACATGGAATATTTCGGCAGAGCCTGATTTCTTTCACTGGAAATGATATTTCAAAGTCACCTTCTGGATGCTGATTGCTGCTGAGCTTTTCAAGGCCTTTTCAGTGGATTGTGCTAAGAAATATAAATTGGGAGTCCTGGTTTGCAAGGATATAAGGGTGATAGAGTATTCTGTAATTATTTTATCTTTTATTATATATCTGACAGTTTCACAGTAACAAAACTAATACATTCATTACCAGTATTATTATAAAGAGTTAAACACACTTTTTTCATATGCTCTCCATTTCTCTCCATTACTTACATAGTTATGTTCCATATATTATCAGGCCATATAGCCGTTATATACTATACTTTCTTCCTTTTCATCATCATTTAGTCTACAAGTAACTATTAATGCTTACCCCAGTCCTCATGTCAATTTCCTCTAATCATGTTAAGTTTTTTAGGGTTATTTCTCTAGATTTCTCTAAAGAGTCATGAAAACAATATTTCCTGGGTTCTTACATGATTGTAATGTGTATTATTTATACTTGAAAATTAGTTTTACTGGCTATAAAATTCTGGGCTCCCATTTTCTTTCCCTGAGTATTTTAACCTTTTTCTGGTGTAAAGTGTTGTGTCTGGAAAAAAATCTATTGACAATCAAGTTTTCTTTTCCTAAGTTATTTGATAGTTTGACCTAGATGCTCAAATAAAATTTATTTTACTTTACAGCGGGAAAACAAAAAAATCTACATTCCAGAAGCAGGGGGGTCACCAGAGAGAGAGAGAGAAAGGCCTAATCATAGGACCACAGAACACTTCCTCTCTCTGACCTTAACACCCCATTACTAAAGGCCTAACTACAGCAGTTTCTTTTATCCAGCACATCTTACATGGTTATCAAGAAAAAAATTATAAGGCACACTGAAGGCAAAGAACAGTTTGAAGAAACAAAGCAAGCATCAGAACCAGACCCATATGGCAGAGATTGTCAGAGTGGAAATTTAAAACAACTATGACTAGTATGCTATGGGTGTAATGGGCAAAGTAAACAATATGCAAGAACAGATACATAATACAAGCAGAGAAATGGAAATTCTAAGAAAGAAGCAAAATGAAATGCTAGAAGTCAAAAAGACTGTAACAAAAATGAAAAGTGCCTTTGATGAGCTTGTTAATAGACTAGACATGGTGAAAGAAAGAATTTCTGAGTTTGAGAATATCTCGGGAAAAATCTCCAGTAGTGACAACTAAAAAGACTGAAAAAGAACAGAATATCAAAGAACTATGAAACTATAAAAGATGTAACATATGCATAACAGGAATAATACAAGAAAGAGAAGGAAAAGGAATAGGAAAGATACTTGAAACACTAGTGGCTGAAAATTTCTCCAAATTAATGTCAGATACAAAACAACAGATCCAAGAAGTTCAGAAAACACCCAACCAGATAACCAAAAAAACTACACCTATAGACATCATTTTCAAACTACTGAAAATTAAAGATTAAGAAGAAATCTTGAGGAGTTCCCACTGTGGGAAAATGGGATCAGCAGCATCTTAATAATGCTGGGACACAGGTTCAATCCCTGGCCTGGCAGAGTGGATTAGGATCCAGGATTGCCACAGTTGAGGCATGCAACTGTGGCTCGGATCTGATCCCTGGCCTGGGAACTCTGTTTGACGTGGGGTAGTGAAAAATGGGAAAAGAAAAGAAAAGAAAAGAAAAAAAGAAGAAAATCTTGACAGAAAATAGAGGAGGAAAAAAACTTACAGAGGAGCAAAGATAAGAATTATATCTGACTCAGAAACTATGCAATAAGAAGAGAATACAGTGAAATATTTAAAGTGTCAACAGAAAAAAATCTAAAATTCTGTAACCTCACATGGAATATTCACCAAGATAAACCACATTCTGGGCCATAAAATATATCTTAACAAATTTAAAAGAATAGAAATCATACAATTTCTCCTCTCAGACCTCCATGGAATTAAACTAGCATCAAAAACAGAATGCTAAAAAAATCTCAAAATACTTGGAGATTAAACAATGTACTTCTAAACAGGAAATGGGCCAAACAAAATTCTCAAGAGAAATTCAAAAATAATTTAAACTGAAAATGAATGTATAATTTTTTAAAATTGGTGCAATATAGTGAAAGCAGTGCTTAGAGGAAAATTTAAAGTGTCAAAATAATACATTTGAAAAGAAGATCTAAAATCAATAACCTAAGATATCATCTAAAGAAACTAGGAAAAGAAGGGTAAATTAAATCCAAGTTATGCAGATGAAGAGGTAATAAAAAACCAAAGCCAAAAATAATAAAACTGAAAATAAGAAATCATCTTTTTCTTGAAAACAAGAAAAATCAATGAAACCAAAAGTTGATACTTTGAAAAGATAAAAAAAAAATGATAAAAAGAGAAATGACAAATTACTAATATCAGAAATGAAAAAGAGGATATCACTACAGACCCCATGGTCATTAAAAGGTTAATCAAGAAATACTAGTACTCTATGCCCACAAATTAGATAACTTAAATGAGATGGCCCAATTCCTTAAAGGCCTTGAAATGGTCTTGTCCTCCTTCAAGACATAATTTGCCAAACTCATACAAGAATAAACACACAATCCAAATAAGGCCTACATCTACTAGAGAAACTGAACTATAATTAATAATCTTCCAAAACAGAAGCAGCAGGCTCAGATGGGTTCTCTAGTAGAATTCTAACAAACACTTTAGAAGATATTATATCAATTCTCTATAATCCTATTCAGAAGATATAAACGGAGGGAATACTTCCTAGTTCATTCTGAGGCCAGCATTATCCCAACATCAAAATCAGACAAAAACATTATAACAAACCTATAGACCAATCACTCATAAACACATACACAAAAAACTTGAACATAATCTTAGCATATTAACACAATGATATACAAAAAGAATGTTATACAATGACTAAGTGCCATTTATCCCAGGTATGCAGGCTGATTCAACATTTTAAAAAATCAACTAATGTAATTCATCACATCAACAGACTGAGGAAGAAAAAAAAATATGGTGATACCATTAGATGCAGAAAAAGCATCTTAGACCATTAAATTTTCATTCATGATAAAGTAAATTCTCGCCAGTTCCTATTGTGGCTCAGTGGAAACAAAGCCGAATAGCATCCATCAGGACATGAGTTCAATCCCTAGCCTCATACAGTGGGTTAAGAAGGGGAGGAAAAAAAAGAAAAGCTACATGCACCCCAATATTCACTGCAGCACTATTTACAATAGCCAAGGCATGGAAACAACCTAAATGTGAGTCGACAGAGGAATGGACAGAGAAGATATGGTACATATAGACAATGGACACACTACTGGGTGTAGGATTAAGTTCAACGATGTACTATATAACACAAGGAATATAGGAAAATTAAAGACAAAAACCAAAAAACCTGTAAGGATTGTAATGGATTATAACCAACCAAATAAAACAGAAGTCCATTAATCCACACTGATGACAGATAGACAGATTAAATAAAGATACAAATAAGGGTTCTTACATTACACTGCAGAATGACAGATACAGAACAAGTGATGACATTGGAAGATTACTATACTACAGCTATAAATAGTAAAGACCAGCTAACTCTAGGGGGAAGTGGGGAATCTTACAGGGAATAAGAAATTTGCATGGTCTTCAAATATCTCCCCATAGTTTATTAGTTGTAAGGAAGGAAATAGTAACTATAACAATAGAAACTGGACAACACCTTGATCAGATGATCAAAACCAGTACTAACAATAACAAGGAGAAGAGACATATCATGCTTCTGAATGTGACAGCCTGAGAAAAGAAACATCATTTATGTAGAACTCCAGCCACAGGTGCATCATCTAAATCTAATAAAGAGAAAATGTCAGATAACTCTAAACTGGGGAATACTGTATAAAATAACAGGCCTATATTCTGCAAAAATGGTACTGTCATGGAAGACGAAGAACAGCTAAGAAGCTATTCTAGATTAAAGAGACATGACAACTAAATGCAGTATATGATACCACATTGAATCCTCTATTAGAAGGGGAAAAATGTCTAAAAAATACTGAGTTGAGTAAACCGACAAAAGTGGAATACAGATCAAAGATTAAAGTACTACTGCATCAATGCTGAAGTTCCTGAATTTGATAACCTACGTATGATTAAATATGAGAACACCCTTGTTTTTAGAAAACAGAAACTAAAATAGTAAGGATAAAAAGGTATAGTATATCCAACTTTACTCTCTCAAAGAATGCATCAAGGAATTCCCGTCGTGGCTCAGAGGTAACAAACCCGACTAGTACTCATGATGATGCAGGTTTGATCCCTGGCCTTACTCAGTGGGTTAGGTATCCAGTGCTGTTGTGAGCTATAGTATAGGCTGCAGGTGTGTCTGAGATCCCACATTGCTGTGGCTGTGTTGTAGACCAGCAGCTGCAGTTCTGATTAGACCCCTAACCCAGAAACTTCCATTTGTTGCAGGTGCAGGCCTAAAAAGCAAATTAATTAATTAATTATGTTTGTGTAGATAGGCAGAGGAAGGAGAGAACCAAAGAATAATGCAAATGTGGAAAAATGTTAAAAATAGATAAATCTAGGGAAAGAGTATATGGAAGTTTGACATGCTATTCTCACATCTTTTCTAAGTATGAAGAAATTTCAAAACAAAAGTAGACATAAAAATATAAATGAACCAGAGTTCCCGCTGTGGTGCAGTGGAAAAGAACCTGAGTAGTATCCATGAGAACATGGGTTCCATCCCTGGCCTCACTCAGTGGGTCAAGGATCCGGTGTTGCCATGAGCTGTGGTGTAGGTCACAGACACAGCTCAGATCCCATGTTGCTGTGGCTGTGGTGCACGCCGGCAACTGCAGCTCCAAAGCAACTCCTAGCCTGGGAACTTACATATGCCATGGGTCTGGCCCTAAAAAGAAAAAAAAAAAAAAAGTATATATATAAATGAATTAAATTCATAAGTTGTAGTCCTAACTAACGCCTACTATCTCAGAATGTGACCTGATTTGGTAACACTGTCTTAGGTCATCACATTAAAATGAGGTCATTAGAGTGAACTCTAATACAGTATGACTGGTGTCCTTATAAAAAGGGGAAATTTGTATACAGACATGTGAAAAGAGACAAAGAGAAGAGGGCCATCTACAACCCACAGAATGCTTGAGGCTACAAGAAGTTAGGAAGTGACCTGGACAGATCTTTCCCAAGAGGAAAGAGGGAGCATGGCTAAGGTGACAACTTGATCTTGGATGTTTAGCCTTCAGAGCTGGGAGAAAACAATTTTCTTCTATCCTAAGCAGAAACAAATAAAAGAATAAGAACAGTCAAACAAAGACCACCTACAGGACATTATGCTAAAATAAATATTTTTTATAGATATCTGAGACACACGGTCACCAAATAAAGATGTTTTAAAAATACAAATATTTAGAAGATCCCATCGTGGCACAGTGGAAACAAATCTGACTAGTAACCATGAGGTTGCAGGTTCAATCCCTGGCCTCACTCAGTGGGCTGAGGATCCGGCGTTGCCGTGAGCTGTGGTGTAGGTTGCAGGTGCAGCTTGGATCCTGTGTGGCTGTGACATAGGCCAGCAGCTGTAGCTCCAATTCAACCCCTGCCTGGGAACCTCCATATATTGTGAGTGTGGCCCTAAAAAGCAAAAAAAAAAAAAAAAAAAGAAAGCCAAAAAAAAAAACCCAAATATTTAAATTACTCACTACTGTTCACCAAGTAAAGATTGAAGAAATCATCAAACACCAATCTTGCACTGTAAAGAAAACTATGTATATAGTTAAAAAACTAACCAAACTCAACGCACGATCCTGTTAGGGCTTTTAATATAAACTAAATCCCAAATGAGAATAAGTATACTGAAACCTATACAACAAAGTTATCACTATTTAAAAATATATTTAAAAAAAAATCTCCCATTAAAGGAGTTCCTGTCATGGCTCAGTGGTTAATGAATCTGACCAGCATCCACGAGGACACAGGTTCGATCCCTGGCCTTGTTCAGTGGGTTAAGGATCTGGCACTGCCATGAGCTGTGGTGTAGGCTGGCAGCTGCAGTTCCAATTCAACCCCTAGCCCGGGAACCTCAATATGCTGTGGATGCAGCCCTAAAAAAAGCAAAAAAAAAAAAAAAAAAAATTCCCAGTAGAATAAACTGAAAAATTATTAAAACTGAGTTAAACATGTGAAAAGTTTAAATATACAACAATTAATAAGTTATTTATATATTAACAAAAGCTTACAAAATATAATGGAAAAATAACTCCACTCACAACAGCACCTAAAAATACACTATAAAATGTTACTGAAAGTCAAAAAATTTAAATTTATATAATTTTATGAGATAGAAAACTATATACTTGTAAAGGTATCAGTTCTCTCCAAATCAACCAATAAATGTTAAAATGGTTTTAAATGGAATCAGACAAAATGGACTCTAAAGACATTTGGAAAAATAAACTTTTGGGTATCCTAAACTTTGGAAAAGTAACAAGGAAGGATGTGCTTTACCAAGTATTAAAATATACTGAAAGCTACATCAATATAAACAATGTGATTCTACTGTCAAGAGACAGGTTATAAGAAGAGATCAAAAGTAAATCCAGATACACATAAATATGCATGTAATAAAAGCACCATCTCAAATCAATAAAGGGCATTGAGGGAATACGCTAACCATTTGAGGGAAAATTAAGTTGGAACCTTACCTCATGCAACAAAATTAATTCCAGATAAATAAAAGGTTAAGGTGTAAAATGTGAAACTATAGAACTGGAAAATACTATTGCAATGGGGAAGGAATTTCTAAAATTGACATCAAAAGCAGAAACCACAAAGAAAATGGCTGATGTAAACTGCTATTAAAGATAACACTGAACATAATTTTTGTTTCATGTAACAGTCATAATAAGCCTATAGCATCATCACAATTATTATTATTATGTTTTTAGAGTGTGGGTAGGGCAGTAAGATCAGAATATGTTATTCTACCCATCTGACTTCATTTTATTTTATTTTTTGGCTATGCTTGCAGCATGCAGAAGTTCCTAGACCAGGGATCAAACCCACAGCAGTAACCCAGGCCACAGCAGTGATAATGCTTTAACTGCTAGGCCACCAGGGGATTTTGCAACTTCATTTTAAAGAGAACAATTTTCTACATTGACAACTGGTTTTTCTTGTAATGGTTAGGAGGTTAATGAGTAACAAGTACTTAACTCCTTTTTCCACATTTCTATGACTGCTATCTTCAGTTGGAATGAAAGAAAATCTAAAATTTGTATAAGTAACTTCCTATAATTTGTTGTCAAGTTATTAGAATGGTTATAAGTTTTTTAAAGTAATTGAAGTAAATATTCCAGGTGAAGGAGTAAAAAGTACCTACAAGAATGTTTTTTCCTCCTTCAAGCTAGTACCACTGCATCTGAGTGCTACTTGCACCTCAACTTATAAGCAAATGTTTGTTTTGCAAGAAAAAAAAAAACTTATTTGAACGTGATATCTCACTTCAAAATCCTAGATTCTTCTCTCATTCCTTTGCATTACTGTCATTCAAGCATCTGCATCTACCATATAGAGGCAAGAAGTATTCATAATGTAGTTCAGTTCTTTAATGCGATTATCTTTACTTTCCAAATCCCCTTTTTTCTCCTTTCATAAATTAGCCAAAATACAGGATAAAAGGTTTAAAACCTGAGTTATGATACTGAATTTACACAGGACTTAAGGGCTTAAGTGTTAGAGCTTAAACCAGCAAGAATCCATTCCTCAGCCCTGATTTGGCATGTTCCTCAGCCACCATTTGGACTTAACCTGAAAGACTTAGAAGGCAGTAAGTAGTCTTAGTGCAGCAGATAAGAGGAGTCAGTTTTGTTTCATGCATAAGAGTCAGTTGTGTCAAACACCACTGAGCAGCTAATGATGAGCACAAAAATCTGGGACGTGGAAGCCATCAACAACACTGGCAGAATGGCTTCTGAGACATTACTCATGGTAAGCACGTAGAGTAATGAATGATTGGAGCAGGTTCAACAGTCAAGGGAAGGTGAGGTAGAGGAGGTATTGCAAATTAGTCAACCTCCCTGATGCATGTGGCTACTAAGCAAGAGGCTGGAAGATGACTGTTTCCTTACTAAGCCTATAATAGAGATTATTAACTGATGGAAAGAGACCAATGAAGAGACAAACTCTAAAGAGAGGAGAAATAGTCAAAATTCTCACTGATACCAAAAATGAATAGAGCTAACTAGGTGACATTTATCTCTGCTTAATATCAACCTCAAGAGAAATAATTTAGCCCTTTTGTAGAAGCTGCCTTGTAAATTTCTTTTTTTTTTTAATTTCTTGATCATAATTCTTAAGCAGTATTTCCATACAGATTCATACTTGCAAATTACTGCTGCTCAAAACATAACTAATTTCTTTGTTCTCTAAACACTCTAAGTAATTCAACATACGTAAGATTTCATGCCCAGGAAATTTCTCTTAATTATATGAGGTTTCCCCCACCCTGCCAGTGGCATCGCTAATTTTATCTTACCCTCATTTTTAGAAAAAAATCCTTATTGATGTTTGAGTTCATGTTCTAGTCAAAGTTTTTCATTGCACATCTTTTCCACATATCCTATTAATCATAGTTTGTACTGATTATTTCTTAAATCTTAAACTGTGGCCTTTGAAAAATACATATAAAAATGTTCTTTATTTTCACAAAGAAGTAGAAGCATTCCTGTTTTTCTTAAAATACAAATGGCTCTATTTTAGGTTTCCTTTTTTGACAGAATGTCAAGAATACTGTCACTTTAGGACTAGGGAAACAACAGGAAGTACCAGAGATTAGAGCATCCTCTATTTAGCTCCAGTGATTGTTGTAACCAAAGAACATGGGTCCTACGTGCCTTACAATTTTTCAAAATAAGCCAGAGAAATGGATTTTCTTTTTGCGAAATCTCCCAGTTTTTAGCTGTTTGCAACTAATTAAAAAGAATACCTTTTAAAAGTAAAATTAAAAAGGATACCTTTTAAAAGTAAAATTAAAAAGGATACTTTTTAAAAGTAATATACCATATTTGGGATGGGAAAGAAACTCACTTCTAAATTTGCAATTGCTCTTCAGAAGGGCATGATAATTAACATTTAGAGTGCACCTACAATGTGCTGGGAATATTACTAAGTATTCACACTTGGGTATTTTATTAAAGCCTGAATTATCTTGTGAAGTGAATTTTATTATCTCATTTTACAGACATCCTGCAACAGTGCACAAACTTCTCAGTTTCTGCTTCTCAGCACTCAGAATCCAGCAAAAATTTTGGTTAGGCTTGCTTTTTAACAGATGTCATCAATCAAGAATAATTACAACTATCTTATATCACAGTAACAAAAATGCAAAGTTAAAGTATTGAAGGTTAAGTTAAACCTTAATTCCTCAGTTTCATTGATCTTCCAGTCACTGAAATAGCCATAGTTATTTTTTGGACAAATAAAAACTAGAAAGCTCTGCTTTCCAGTTAATATGTTTCTTTCCAGGGCCTCTAAAAAAACCAAAACCAAAGCTTTTTAAAAAAAATTTTTTAAGAGGACTTAAAAAAAAAAAAAAAAATAGTAGGAGTTCCCACTGTGCTGCAACAGGATCAGCAGCATCTCTGCAGTGCCAGGACACAGGTTCAATCCAGAGCCTGGCACAGTGGGTTAAAGGATCTGGAGTTGCCACAGCTGTGGTGTAGGCCACAATTACCCTACGATCTGATCCCTGGCCCAGGAACTCCATATGCCCTAGGGCGGCCAAAATAATAATAATAATAATAATAATTAGCTGTTGCTACAAAGAAGTTACTGAGCGTGTGTGTTAGGCAATTCACTATGCTAGGCCCAGTAACATAATAAACCAAGGAAGATTCCCTCCTCACAGAGAGCCTTACAGTTTTTGTTTTTGTTTTTTTTGCTGTTTCTTTATTACAGTTGATTTACAATGTTGTGCCAATTTCTCCTATACAGAGAGCTTTACAGTTTTTAAGAATGGAAATATCTTAAAGAAATGTTTATACATATTTTAATTACAATCATGATAAGTGCCAAAAAAGAAATTTAAAACAGGATGCTATAGTAGATTTGACAAAGGTGTGTAAGTAAAAAGACATTACTGAGCAAAACTTCAATATAATAAGGGAGATAAAAAGACAAACTGCTCTGTTACAGTGAAATGGCTCCTTTAAAAATATTACACTTTGAAGACTTACATTAAAACACTGTTAGTACATTAATTCTACTCATTTTTTTATACATCGTAGTGTAAGTTTCTATGTTTAAGTATTCACTCTGATGTTTTTAACACCATTCATTTCCCTACAAGACACACACACATAACCTTGGTATTTTAAAAAGTAAAAAGCCCTTATCAGGATTTATTTCTAAGGATCAATGAACAAAAAAAAAAAAAAAAATTAAAGCACATTAAGTATTTAATTAAAAAGACAAAACCATTTACCAAATGATGTGGAGAAAATGGTTAAAATTCTACTTTATTGGTAACACGTTTAAAAATATCAATTTTTAAAGTATAGCTATTACAATAAATTGGTCAGTTGGTTTTTGCAAAAATACTAAAATAACATGAGTTAGGAAGCTACAAAAGTAAAGTAATAAAATGAGTCATAGTTTTCTAGTAAAAAACTGTCACCATAGGAATAGATATAAAAGTTTTTAAAAATATGTTTAAGAAAATGTGCTCAGATGCCTCAACTCTCACTAGGAATTAATGATTTTTATATAAAAATAGGAAATAACAAATGTACCAAGTGTTCAAATACAATAAAAGATTCAAAACTCAAAAATATTTCATAACACTTATCTGCCTTTTCCATTTTCTCTGATTTACCTACATCTTTTTTTTTTTTTTTTTTTGCTTTTTTAGGGTGACATCCATGACATATGGAGGTTCCCAGGCTAGGGGTTGAATCAGAGCTGTAGCTGCCGGCCTATGCAACAGCCATAGCAACAGGGCATCTGAGCTGCTTCTGCAACCTACACCACAGCTCCCAGCAATGCCGGATCCTTAACCAACTGAGGGGGGGCCAGGGATCGAACCCAAGTCCTCGTGGATACTGGTCAGGTTCATTACTGCTGAGCTGCAGTAATGGGAACTGCACAAGGTCCATTCTTGAACACATGGGAAATTTAGAAGAAAAGTCCATGATCGTGCCTGACAATTTGAAGAACGAAATATTCACAAATCCTAAGTCTCAGCTTCTCTCACTCTTTCCAAAACCATCATTAAAAGGAAGAAGGAACAAAAATATCAGTTATCTAATGACCACACATTTATTAAGAATCTAATGTGTTTAATGTTCCCAGTAAGTGTGATTAGGAGCCAGAGAGAGAAAAGTCATGTGACTATACCTCCCAGCACAGTGTAACTGTTCACTTTGTGTGTAGGCTAATACCTACCTTACCAGGTTATTTTGTAAGATTCACAATAATGGCACAGTGTACTGTAGAAACACAAATGGTAGAGTTCCCGTCGTGGCTCAGTAGTTAAGGAACCTGACTAGTATCCATGAGGACATGGGTTCGATCCCTGGCCTTGCTCAGTGGGTTAAGAATCTGGTGTTGCATTAGCTGTGCTGTAGGTTGCAGAAGCAGCTCAGACCCCACGTTGTTGTGGCTGTGGTGTAGGCCAGCAGCTACAGCTCCAATTTGACCCCTACCCTGGGAATCTCCATATTCCATAGGTGCGGCCCAAAACAGACAAAAGACAAAGAAAGAAAAAAAAGGAAGGAAGAAATACAAGTGGTAACTAGTGTAACTATGTTAAATCAAGAGACAGAAAAAATACTCAGAAAAATAACAGTTCAAACTGGCTTTAAAAGTCTTGTAGAAGCACAGAAAAGGAAGAAATAGTGATTAAGAGCCCAGATGAAATTAAAGTTTCACAGACAAGGTAAGACTTAGGCTGAGCCTATCAAGAAGGCTTGGGTTTATTAGATAGGAAGTGAGATGGAGGGAATTAACAGAGAAGCAAAGACTAGAGAATTAGGCTGCTGCAGAGAAAGCCAATCTAACATAGTACTGAGCAAAAATACATAAGCAAATTAGAACTAAAAACCATGAGCTAGACAGAACAAAATCCATATGAACAAGACAAAACAGGACATCAAGTCCCAATGATCAACCATGAATTTCTATCAGCTGTATCTTTCTTTTTTTGAAAAAAAAGCTTGTAAGGATAAATAGTCTCGTTTAGAAAATATGACACCTTGGGAGTTCTCTGGTAGCCTAGCAGGTTGAGGACCCAGCATTGTCACTGCTGTAGCACAGGTCCAATCCCAGGAACTTCTGCATCCCACAGCCAAAACATAAACACAATAAATTCAAGAAGAAAATATGACACCTACTCTCAATATTCTAAAAAGATTGATATAAATGGGACTATATTTCTATGATACAATCTTATTACTAATTATAGTGACTTTCTTCAGAAGAGTATTAAGTAGAATGATGTATGTTATTAATACTTAAAATGACCTAGAATGAGGAAAAAAAATTAATACTTTTTAATGGACTGATAATGTTTAACATAAATATAATTAGTTTACAAATAATGCTTAAGTTTCTTAAACCCTCAGAAACGGGACCAGTTACATATAAACATATATCTATGAAATACATTCAAATTTTAATACCCAAAGTTTTAAAAATAATTCCTTAAAGGTTAAAAAAAGCTTATATATATTCTAACTAAAACTGAACTGGAAAAATTACAACATGAAACAGTTAAATTAACATTAAGAACATGGCACTAGGAATTTTATGACAGTTTTTGTGTGAAAAATCTTTTCAAAGTCTTAATTTCTCTAAGGGCAGCTAGGAAACAGAACAAAAGAAATATTGTTAACTGCTTTGGGGACTCTTTCCCAACACATTTCTGAAACAAAAGCAGTCCAATTCATGACATTTTACGCCAGGAAAGTAATTTTTTTCTCAAGATAAAATTTAAAATACTCTCTAAATTTAACTAAATATTAATTTGCGTTAAATTTGTGTCAACTGCAATATTAAAACATAACTTGTAGGCAGGCCTCTCAAGGAAAATACAATTTTTTAAAATACCTTTGAATATACAAAGAAATAATCTTTGGGCTTACTTGGAAGCTAAACTATATAAAAGCACACACTTTAAAAGAAAAAACTAAGCAACTTTTTACAAATATTTAAGCTAAAATGGTTCTCTTTTGGGGGGGGGAGGCGCTGCCAGGGAAAATGGCTAAGTCTCTGGCTCTCAAGTGGGGGCAGGGTTGAAGATACTGTGGCAAATGCATATTCAGGCCTCGCCACTGTGGCTCCAAACTTGAAGTGCAGTGGTAGGCTCTGGAACAAAGAATGTGTAACCTGATCTCTTTTCCTTCTCTCCTTCACAGCAACATTTAGAAAGTAATTTAACCTCTCAAAATGGCATCTTTGTGCTGCTTAGGGGAAAAACAACTATTCACTATTATAATACAAGGGGAAAAAAATCAAAGCACTTTTTAAAAATGGTTTTTATTTAACATACAGTGATATTTTTGTGTCAAACATTGAGTACATAGATAACCCAATTATAAATGAAGACCTCATTTACTTACTTACTTACATGTCTTCTACCCAAGAACAATTAACAAATGCAGCTCAGGCTTTAAAAGCAATTAGTTTTACTCATACATGGACTTCATATTTACTATTTTATTTCTATAACAAATATAGTAATTAACTCCTAAGAAATTTTGAAGAGAAAATAATTAAAAGTAATACAAATAATCTGGATAAGTTTGAGTTAAATCTTGGTGAAAAAATCATGCAAATACTTTTAATTCTCATATTATCTTTTCATGCATCCTAACTTAATAAAAAGGAAGCAAGTTAATCTTGAAAATACAGGAAATAACAATAAAAAGCTAAAAAAAAACTGCTATCCAGGTATCAAAGAATATATGACACATTCCTACCACTGGCAAAAATAGCTAGGGTATTCTAAAATTAATACCGCAAAATTTTATATAATTTTTATGTATTTTAAAGCACTTCATGACATAATTCGGTCTTCACAAAACCTTGAGAGTAGGAGGTCACAAATTTGCTTAGTTGACATATTATATTCACAAAAAAACTGGTAAAAGTCTCCTGACTCCAGTCTATAGCCCTAAATTATTACTTGTATTTCAATACATACTAGTAGGCATTATTATCCCCCTTTCACCAGAGAGGAAACAGGTTCAGAAGCAAATAAGGTGCCTAAGGTCACAATGCTAATACAGAGCAGGCCCAACTCCAAAATCTTAACACTTAACCCCTACTATAGACTTCACATTTATCAAGATACATAAAAATTAATAGTTCAATGTTATATAACTAACTAAAAACCACCCCGGGAGCAGAATAATGGTCTCCTAAAAAGAAATCCATATCCTAATTCCTGAAACTTGTAAATGTTACCTTGCGTGGCAAAAGGGACTTTGCAGATGTGACTAAAGATACCTTGAGATGGGGAGGTTACCGTGTTGGGCTCAATCTAACCAAAAGTCCCCCAAAAGAAAGAATTTTTCCCAGATGTAGCTAGTGAGAGAGAAAGAGATGACAAAGGGTCAGAGGGAGGAGACCTTGTTGGCTTTGGAAGATGAGGAGGAAGGAAGCTACAAGCCAAGGCTCATGGTTGGTCTCTAGAAGCTAGAAAAGGCAAAGAATCATATTCTCCTGGGCCCATCTTGATTTTAGTCTGGTGAGACATGTTTTGCACTTTTACAAGTTCAAGGTAATAAATTTGTGCTGTTTAAACCAATAAGTTTGTGGTAATTTATTACAGCAGCAATAGAAAATTAGTACAACAATTACACTATATAACTGACATACAGACTGAATGTTCATGTTCCTTCAAAAGTCGTATGTTAGGAGTTCCCTTTTTGGCTCAGTGGGTCAAGAACCCAACTAGTATCCATGAGGATGTGGGTTCGATCCTGGCCCTGCTCGGTGGGTTAAGGATCCAACGCTGCCATGAGCTGCAAGTAAAAGTCGCAGACATGGCCTGGGAATTTCCATATGCTGCAGGTGCCACCCTGAAAAGGAAAAAAAAGCAAAAAAAAAAAAAAAACCCCCACAAAATTCATATGTTACATCCTAATGCCTAATGTGATGGTATTTGGAAGCAGAGCCTTTGGGAGATAATTAGGTCATGAGGGTGGAGCCCTCATGAATGGAATTAGAACTCTTATAAAAGGGAATCCAGAGAGTTTCCTTGCTCCTTCTGCCAATGTGAAGATATAGAGAAAAGATGGTCCTTTATGAACCAGGGAAAGTACTCTCATCAGATGCTGAATCTGCCAGCACCTTGATCTTGGACTTCTCAGCTTCTGGACTGTGAAAAATGTTTGCTGTTTATAAACCACTCAGGTTTATGGTATTTTGTGATAGTAGCCTGAATGGACTAATAAGACAACTAACTATTTTGTATTTTAAATTAACTGAACACTACCTTACAATAGTAAAAGACATTCTGTCAGTGAGCAAATGTATAATCAGAAATCCTGTCCCCAGTACAGATGAAATAAAAATACATGTACCCATCATTATATAACTGGATATGATTTGGTTGCCAGTGACATTCTAGCCCAATGCTGTAACTTTTAACTCTTCTTCCTCCTTTCCTAGCAAGTCAAATACTAAGCTCTGAAATCCCCCAAAACAGACCCAACTTTTGCCTTGTCTACATCAGCCCTGCATACACATGCACAAAAGTCAGGAAAATGACCAAGAAACAAAGAGTATTTGGGAAACAGACTACACTAACAACCAAAAAAGAATGGGATCAATTAAACACAGATGGCAGAAGAGTTTTCAGAAAGAAATAAGGCAGTGGGAATACTGAATATAGTCCAAAGAATATCTGACAAGGAACTGTTCTGGATATAGTAGTAAATAAGTTAGTCCTTAATTTAGGATTCTTTTATTACCTTATTTTACAAACAGGGAAACTAAGCACAGAATATCATATAACTTAGTAAAGTCATATTGCTAATAAGTGGCAAAGGCAGGATTCAAACACAGGTAAGCGGGGCTAAAGAGCTGGTGCACTTAACCACTAATTCTCCAGAGCACAAGCCTCTCATCTAACCCCTTTATGCAAAATAAGAATGACTCCTACCCCAAAGATCTGGGAAAGATTAAAGCGATAACATGTATAAAGCACTCTGAAAAGTACCTGGTATATAGTAACTATTCAATAAATATTAGTGACTAGTACTAAGCACCAGGTGCTATGCTAAACATTTTCCTTACGTGATATTACTTAATCTTCACAACAGCCCAGGAAGCTGTATCTTTGTTTCTAGTTATGGGAAGACTGCTTAGAGAGGTTAAGGTTACATATCCAACAAGTGACAAAGACAATTCAAACTTGGTACTTACCTAACAAACAAAATCTAAGCATTTGACTAGTGGCCCTCAATTACTGGTCAACAGGTTTTTTTTTCTGACTTATGTATCCCCAAATAGAATTGTAAAAACCTACATAATCCCTCACACATTTGTAAACTGACATCTAAAATCTTTCCCAAGTCAAATACCTGCAAAGAATATGATTTCTGGCATATGGTAAATACCAACATTTAAATAAATCTGTAAAATCAATCTTAAATCTGTTCAACAGAATCCAAACACTATTGTGATCTGACACTCATCATGATCCCCTGAAAATAACTTTCACATCGTTATGTTTTTCTCCTTGAACTCACATCATCTTATTCCATTCACCCTATGTGCAATAATGTTTATGCTTAAAACTCCATTACTAATCACTCATGTCTGCAGTTTGAACGCAAATTTAAAAAAAAAAATCTGAGTTCCCTGGTGGCTCAGTGGGTTAAGGATCCAACATTGTCACTGCTGTGGCTCAGGTTCCATCCCTGGTCTGGGAACTTACACACACAGGTGTGGCCAAAAAAAAAGACAAGAGATCACAACTACTGTTGCATTTTTAAATGAAATGCAACAGAAAATAAAGAGTATCACACACACAAAAAATCTCCTTTGACCATAAATAAGTCTCTAAACTTTTAAAAATTATTTGGGATTCAATTACCATTACTATTAGCATATGTAATTGATTTAAATGATAAACATACTATAGATTTGATAGAAGCTGATAATATTAAAAGCAAAAGTTTTAGGAGTTCCCATTGTGGCTCAACAGTAACAAACCCAACTACTATCCATGAGGATGCAGGTTCAATCCCTGACCTTGCTTGTGGGTTAAGGATCAGGCAGTGCTATGAGCTGCGGTGTAGGTCACAGACATAGATCAGATCTGGCGTTGCTGTGGATGTGATGTAGGCCCCAAGCTGAAGCTCCAACTCGACCTGTAATCTGGGAACTTCCTTATGCTGCCGGTATGGCCTTAAAAGGAAAAAAAAGGAAAAATCTTACTGGAAATGTATTAATAGGTTGGATGGGACTTTTTCTTCAGTTATTTCATTCATCTGTTTGAATAATTGTTAAATGAGATGATTTGGTATATTCTGACTTTTCTGTTTTTGATTTTTTTAAGGCACTGAGAAATTTTGTTCATATCAATAAGTCAATGAGAATGGAAGGAATTTTATCAGTAGATAAAATTTTTTTTGTAGAGTCTCACAATTTAAAAAATTCTTCCTGAGTTATTTATTGAAAAATGCCACAGTGATTTACCATCAAAAATATTTTAATAACTTAGCAACTAACAAATTTATTATTTTTGAATATTGGAATTGAAAAATCCTTCAAATTTGTTCAAAGCAAAAAACTAGAAACCATTAAAAAGATTTGTTCCCCAAAGATTAGAGCTACTTACTTTCACAATACTAACACCAATATCTGGAAACTGCCTGTAGGGGTCCCTGAAGTTCTGTTTCATTTTTGAAGATAAAATTCACATAGCATAAATTCACTCTTTTAAAGTATACAATACAGCTATCAACATAGTCACAAAATTGTACAAACTACCATATCTAATTCCAGAACATTTTATCATCCTAAAAAAAGAACCTAACCATCAGCAAACATACACAACTCCCTCCTAGTCTACTTTCTCTTATGAATTTGCCAATTCTGGACATTTCATGTAAATGGAATCATACAATGTGTGGTCCTTTATGACTGGCTTTTTTCACTTAACATCATGTTTTCAAAGTTAATTCATGTTGCAGCCTGTATCAGTATTTCATTTCCTTTCATAAGTGAATATTTCACTGTATAGATAAATCACATTTACTGATTAATGGACATTTCAGTTATTTCTACTTCTTGGCTTTCATGAATAATGCTAAGAACTTTTATGTACAAGTTTTGAGTTACTATATTTTTAGTTCTCTTAGGTATATACCTAGGAGTAGGATTACTGGATCGTATGGTAACTCTATTTAACTTTTTGAGGAACTGCTAATCTATTTTCCAAAACAGCTACACGTTTTACATTCTCACAGCATTATATAAGGGTTCTCATTTCTCCACATCCTTACCAACACTTGTTATTATCTGCTTTTTGATTATAACCATCCTAAGTGGGTGTGAAGAAGTATCCCACTGTGAATTTGATCTGCCTTTCTTGGATGACTAATGGAAATGAACATCTATCCATTTCTTCTCTTATCTATTTTATTGGCCACTTGTACAGTCTTCTTTGGAGAAATGTCTACTCAAATTCTTTGCACGCTTTTAAATTCTATTTTTTGTTTTGGTTAGCTCTAAGTATTCTTTTCATATCCTGGAAACAAGTGAATTATAAGACATGATTTGTATATGAATCTCCCACTCTGTGGTTTAATTTTCCCTCTCTTGATAGTGTCCTTTAACGCACACAGTTTATAGCTTTTATTTAGTCCAATTTATCTATTTTTTTCCTTTGACATCATACCTAAATCACTGCCTAATCCAAAGCCACAAAAATTTACACTGATGTTTTCTTCTAAGTTTCTCATACTTCTAGCTCTTAAATTTAGGTCTTTAAGTTATTTTTGTATATGGAATGAGGTAGGGGTCCAACTTCATTCTTTTGCAATTGGATATCCAATTGCTCCAGCACCACTGTTTTGGTGTCTTAAAATTGTCTTGAAATCCTTCTCTTCCCTGAGCATATTTTCACACAGTTAAATGCATCAATAATAAAAAGTAGGAAGAGGAGAAGAGTTGTGGCCATTCTTTTCTAAAATGGAAAAGAGCAATGGTAGAAAGAAGAAATTGCTTGAAAGACTGGTTCACAGAAAGGTCAGTTTTGGGAAAGAGGACATGTGGAAGTTTAGAGTCTGGAAATTTGAATTCACTTAAAACTAACCACGTGCTTGGGTACCTCCAGGCGTTTGTGTTCCCACTCAAAGCCCAACATCAATGTTTAAATACTGCTCTATATGACTGTCTCCTAAACTTCAGGCAGAAAAGTACCATTTGTGAATAATTTTTTATATTTTAATTCTGTGAATAATAAAATGATATGGGGCTTAGGATGAAGATGAAAGGAAGCCTACAGGTTTTCCACCCTACACTACTCAGCCAAATAGCAAAGTTCATTTCCCTTCCATTTTAAAAGAAACATATCTGGATCAATGTACGCATTAATATAATTCATTTTAAATTTTATCATATTAATTCAACAGTAATAACAAAAGAGCATTAAGAAATTGTTTTGAGCCCACTAGTTTACTCACCTGATGCCTACCTTCTGTTGAAACAAACCCTAGCTAGACAAAGGATATAATGTGCCATTACTGAATGGAAATTCTAAGGTCAAACCCTTAGCCTAATGGTATACTACTATGTTTAGCAAAATTGTTTTCCTGAGACTGATCCAATTTATGATACTGGCAAAACAATATGCTATTTCCTCTTATGACAGAACTCTGCCAGTTTAATAGATGTACAGTGTAACCTTGGGGTTATTTCATTTCCCATGTTTAATTAGAAAGAAACACAGAAAGCATTTCTAGATGTGATGATTTAATAAGTATTTCTGCCAATGTAAACTAACTGTTCACTGGTTTTTACTCCTAATCTAAGTATTTACCCAACAAATCTCTATTTTTTATTTTGGATTAAAAGTTTCTATTTAACTATATATTAACTGCTGCTTTCCATCTTAAATTTTTTTATTAGTTTTCATTGTGTAAAAGTTAATTATTTTT
This sequence comes from Sus scrofa, assembly GCF_054392235.1. Taxonomy (NCBI): domain Eukaryota; kingdom Metazoa; phylum Chordata; class Mammalia; order Artiodactyla; family Suidae; genus Sus; species Sus scrofa. The sequence goes on along the minus strand of NC_139396.1, from coordinate 109,973,094 downwards.
CAAACTTAATTCTAAGTATCCAAAAATTATTTAGTGACACCTTACTCTAGTGGTGTATTGTTCCTTCACTATTATATGCCAAGTTTAAAATGTGACCAGGAGTTCCTGTCATGGCATAGTGGAAATGAATCTGACTAGTAACCATGAGGTTGCAGGTTCGATCCCAGGCCTCACTCAGTGGGATAAAGATCTGGCGTTGCCGTGAGCTGTGGTGTAGGCCGAAGACACAGCTTGGATCTGGGGTTGCTGTGGCTACGGCATAGGCCAGTGGCTACAGCTCCAATTCGACCCCTAGCCTAGGAACCTCCATATGCCATGGGTGCGGCCTAAAAAGATAAAAAAATAAATAAATAAATAACTGTTTATGTATTCTTATTAAATTTGTTTAATTTATTCTATTTTTGTTTAATGGCCTCAGCGTTGGCAAACAGAAGTTCCTGGGCCAGGGACTGAATCTGAGACACAACTGCAGCAATGCCAGATCCTTTAACCCACTGCACAGGGCCAGGAATCGAACCTGTGCCTCCACAGCAACCTCAGCCAGTGCAGTAGGATTCTTAAACCACCACACCATGGCAGGAACTCCAATTATTCTACTTTTTAAACTTTTTATCAGTTATTCTATTTCACATGGCTTTGCTCTGATTTAACACATTTTTCAGTCTTAAATCTAAAAGGCAAACAGTAGATGGCATTTTCATTTGTAGTTTTTAACCTTGACAACATTCAGAGAGTGATAAAGATGATATTTCAATCAAGTAAAAACTGATTATTCAATAGACAGTGTTGAGAAACTGAGTAGCCATCTGGCTTTAAAAAAAAAAAAAAAAATTTGAGCCCTACCTCACTCCTTAGTTTTGGTTTTGTTTTTTAATATTATTCTCAGATAAGGGGAGGCCATTCTAAAAGCATGACACATTAAGTTACTGAGGGAAAGAATGGTAAGTTCGTTTTAGGAAAAGTTACATTTCAAATTGCCTATGAGACATCCACGAAGAGTATAAATATGCATTTCTGGGTAGGGGTTCAGGCTGAAGATTAAAAGTCTGGCATCATCCAACACACAGATGGTTTCAAAGCTCTGAGGATATATAATCTCAATAAGGGAGAGAGTATGACTAAAAAAGAGGTGCAAGGACTGAGCCTTTGCAGCATTCCATGACAAAAAAGATTGAGATGGAAACTAAGAAGAATATGCAATCCTGGAAGCCAAGTGAAAACAGTGTTTCCAGGAAGAGAGAATAACTGACTGACTACCTTCATCAAACACTGTCAATAGTTCAAGTAATCCAAGGATGAGAAAAGAAGAGTCATGGGTAACCTTTATAGGAACAGTTTAGGCAGGGTGCTGGGAAGGAAAGCCAAATTAGAGAAGGCAGACATCTAAGACACTGTGATAAGAAAAACTGGAAGCAAAGTAAACACACTTCTTTTGGGGAAAAAAAAAAAAAAAAAAAGCTGGAGGGTGGGGTGGAGAATGGAGCAACAGTTAGAAGGAAAACTAGAGTCAAGAAGTTCCATGTTGTAGTTTATAAAGTGAGAGAAGTAAGTATACTGGTGTGTTGATGAGAATGATCCTGTATCATATAAGAAAGGATGGAATTAAATAGAGCACAGTGGGGTTGTGGTCCTTTCTAGAAGCATGGTCAGTTATTCCATAATAATAAAGGGAAGTCAGAACACATGGAGCACAGACGGATAGATGCAGCAGCAGGAGCTGTTTTCTTCTATGACATCTATTTTCTCAGTGAGATGAAAGGCAAAGTTGTATAGTGATAAAGAATGTGGAAGTTAGTATCAGAAGTTTGAGGAGAAGAAGAAGCTTAAATGATCACCTATGACAGACCAGTTCAGAAAAGTAAATGAATTAGGACCTATTGCTGATTAACATCAAAGGCTCATCTGACTTAGGTCATTAATTAAAAGTAAGACCAACAGCCAAACTGGAGTTCCTGTTGTGACTCATCAGGTTAAGAACCTGACATGGTGTCTGTGAGAATGCAAGCTTGATATTCGGCCTTGGTCAGTGGGTTAAGGATTCAGCAGTGCTACAAGCTGCAGTGTAGGCTGCATATGCAGCTCAGATCTGGTGTTGCTGTGGCTGTGATATAGGCTGGCAGATGAGCAGCTCTGATTCAACCCCTAGCCCAGGAATTTCCACATACCACAGGTATGGCCATAAAAAGAAAAAAAAAGTCCAACAGCAAAGTTAATACTCCAGGTACTTTCAGCAGCAAAAATGCAAGTGTACAATCGGAGCGCCCTAATAAAAAACAAACACTGACAGAACTGAAGAGAAAAATAGATAGTAATAGTAGTGGGAGACCTCACCGCCCCATTTTCAATAATGGATATAACAGATGGAAGATCAATAAGAAAACAGAGGATTTGGACGATGCTATAGACTAAGTGGACCTAACTGACATATACAGAACACTCCATCCAAAAGCAATAGAATACACATTCTTCTCAAGCACACACAGAACATTCTCTAAGACAGATCACATATTAGGTCAAAAAACAAATCTTGACAAAGTTAAGAATACTGAAATCATACCAGGTATCTTTCCCAATCACAATAAAAAGAAACTAGAAATCAATAGTAGGAAAACTGGAAAAATTAACAAATATGTGAAAATTAAATAATACACTATTGAAAAACTAATGGATCAAAAAAGAAAGCACGGGGTAAAAAGCTGGAAAATAGCTTCTGACAAATGAAAACAAAAACACAACATACCAAAACTTACGCTTTCCCACAGCAAAAGACTGAGGGAAGTTTATAGTGGTAAATGCATATAATTTAAAAAGGAAAGAGAGATCTTAAATTAATAATCAAGTTTGTACCTCAAAGAACAAAAAAAAGAAGAAAATAAACTCAAAGTTATAAGGAAGAAATGAATAAATATCACAGCAAAAATAAACAGGGAACAGAATAACAACAGGAAAAAATGAATGAAACTGAGTTTCCTTTTTGAAAAGATCGGCAAAACTGACAAACTCTTAGCTAGAGTAACTGAAAAGGAGAGAAAAAACCCAAACTAAAACCAGAAATGAACAAGGAGACATTACAACAGATGTCGTAGAAATAGAAAGGATTTAAGAAACTATTATGAATAATTTTACAACAATTTGGATAACCTAGAATGAAGAAATGAAATGTCTAGAAACATACAATCTACCAAGACTGAATCATGAAGAAAAAGAAAACCCAAACAGACCTGTAACAAGTAAGGAAACTGAATCAGTAATCAAAAATCTCCTAACGAAACAAACAACCCAATTAAAAATGGACATAAGACCTGAACAGACATCTTTCCAAAGATATACAGATGGCCAACAGGCACACAAAAAGATGCTCAACATCGATAATCCTCAGAAAAACACATATCAAAAATCACAATGAGATATCACCTCATATCTCTTAGAATGGCTATCATCAAAAGACTACAAAAACATATATTGGCGAGAATATGGAGAAAAGGGAACCCTTGTACAGTGTTGGTGGGGAAGTAAACTGATGTAGCTGCTATGGAAAACAATATGGAGGTTCCCCTAAAAATGAAAAACATCACCATCTGATTCAGCAATTCTGCTCCTGGGTAAATATCTGAAGAAAACAAAAACCTAATTCAAAAGATAAATGCACCTCAGTGCTCAGAGCAGCATTATTTATAATAGCCAAGATATGCAAGCAACCTAAGTGTTCATCACCAGATGAATGTAAGAATGCATGGTACATATATGTATGTGTACACACACACGGGAATATTACTCCACCATAAAAAAGAATGAAATTCTAACAACTGCAACAACATGGATGACCTAGAGGGAATTACGCTTAGTGAAATAAGCCAGATAGAGAAATGCAAATACTGTATGCTATCACTTACATGTATGATCGAAAAATAAAGTGAATAAACATAAGAAAACAGAAACAGACTCAAAGATAAAGAAACCAAACTAATGGTTACCAGTTGAGAGAGGGAAGAAGGGAGGGACAAGAGAGGGGTAGAAGACTAAGAAGTACAAACCTCTGTACATAAGTAAGTTACAAGGGTACATTGTGTAGTACAGGGACTACAGCCCATATTTTATAAAAACTTTATAGGGAGTATATGAAAATAATGCCTGTTACACACCTGAAACTAATAAAGTGTAAATCAACTATATTCAAAATAAAAAACAAACCAAAACAAACAAAAACTCCCAACAAAGAAAAGCCCAGCAGCTGATGGTCTCAGTGGAAAATTTTACCAAACATTTGAAGAAGAAATAATGCCAATCCTCTCAAAGTCTTCAAAAAAACTGAGTAAGAATACTTCAAGAACTCATTTTTATAAGTCTAGCATTACCCAGATACCAAAGCCAGAAAAAGACACTACTTGAAAAGAAAACTGCAGACTGGATTTCCCTGGTGGCTCAGTGAGTTAAGGATCCAGTGTTGTCACTGTAGCAACTTGGGTTGCTGCTATGGCACAGGTTCAGTCCCTGACGTGGGAACTTCCACATGTCTCTAGTGCAGCCCAAAAAAAAAAAAAAAAAAAAAAAAAAAAAAGCAGGTCTTATACTTTCTGATTTCAAAATATATTACAAATCTACACCATAAAGACAGATGGGGAGTTCCCATCGTGGCGAAGTGTTAACAAATCCAACTAGGAACCATGAGGTTGTGGGTTCAATCCCTGGTCTCGCTCAGTGGGTTAAGGATTCGGCATTGCTGTGAGCTGTGGTGTAGGTCACAGACGCGGCTTGGATCCCGAGTTGCTGTGGCTGTGGCGTAGGCCGGCAGCTGTAGCTCCAATTTGACCCCTAGCCTGGGAACCTCCATATGCCACAGATGTGGCCCTAAAAAGCAAAAAGACAGATGGATAGATCAGTGGAATAGAATTGATAACCCAGAAATAAACCCTTGCATATATGGTCAAATGATCTGCAATAAGGGTGACAAGATTGTATAATGGGAAAGGATTCCCAAAAGAGAACACAGGCAAAATATTCTTGGTCATAACTCATATCAGTATTTTCTTAGATCAGTCTCCCAAGGCAAAAGAAATACATGCAAAAATAAACAGATGGGACCTAATCAAATTAAAAGCTTATGCACAGCAAAGGAAGCCATCAACAAAACAAAAAGACAACCTATGGAATGGGAGAAAATATTTGCAAACCATAAAACCAACAAGGGGTTAATATCCAAAGTATACAAACATCTGATACAACTCAATATCATGAAAACAAACAACCCAATAAAAATGGGCAGAAGACCTAGACATTTCCCCAAAAAAGACATACAGATGGCCAACGGACATATGAAAAAATGTTCAACACTGTTAATTAGAAAAATGCAAATCAAAACCTCAATGGAGCATCACCTCATACTGATCAGAATGTCTATCACCAAAAAATCTACAAATAATAGGGAGTTCCCATAATGGAGCAGCGGAAACGAATCCAACTAGGAACCATGAGGTTGTGGGTTCGATCCCTGGCCTCGCTCAGTGGGTTAAGGACCCAGCATTGCCATGAGCTGTGGTGTAGGTTGCAGACACCACTCAGAACTGGCGTTGCTGTGGCTCTGGCGTAAGCCGGCAGCTGTAGCTCCGATTAGACCCCTGGCCTGGGAACCTCCATATGCTGTGGGTGTTTCCCTAAAAATACAAAAAAAAAAAACCAAAAAACTACAAGTAGTAAATGCTGGAGACAGTGTGGAGCAAAGGGAACCTTCATACACTATTGGTGAGAATGTAAACTGGCACTGCCACTACAGAAAACAGTATACAGGTTCCTTAAAAAAACTAAAAAGACAGCTACCATATTATCCAGCAATCCCAGTCCTGAGTCAAAAACTCTAATTCAAAAAGATACATGCACCACAATGTTCATAACAGCGCTATTTACAATAGCCATGGCATGGAATCAGTCCAAGTGACCATCAACAGGCTTAGAAAATGTGGTATATGTTTACAATGGAATATACTTAGCCATAAAAAGAATGAAATATTGCCATCTGCAGTAACACTGATGGAGCTAAGGAATATTAAACCTAGTGAAATACTTCACACAAATATTATATAACTTATATGTTGAATCTAAAAAAAAATACAAACGAATCTATACACAAAACAAAAACGAGGAGTTCCCATCGTGGCACAGTGGAAACAAATCCAACTAGGAACCATGAGACTGTGGGTTCGATCTCTGGCCCCACACAGTGGGCTAAGGACCCAGTGTTGCCTTGAGCTATGGTGTAGGTCACAGACGTGGCTCGGATCTGGCATTGCTATAGCTGTGGTGTAGGTTGGCAGCTACAGCTCCAGTTAGACCCCTAGCCTGGGAACCTCCACATGCTGCAGGTACAGCCCTAAAAAGACAAAAAAAAAAAAAAAAAATCTCAGACACAGAAAACAAACTTATGGTTACTAAAGGGGGACAGAGGGAGGAGTAAATCAGGAGTATGGAATTAACAGATACACACTACCACATAGAAAATAAACAAAAAGGACTTAACTATATAGCACAGGGAACTATATTCAGTATCTCATAATAACCTATAATGAATAATAATCTGAAAAAGTATGTATCTGTGTGTATAATCACTTTGTTGTACACTTGAAACACAATGCTATAAATCAACTATACTTCAATTAAGAAAAAAGCAGGAGTTCCCGTCGTGGCGCAGTGGTTAACGAATCCGACTAGGAACCATGAGGTTGCGGGTTCGGTCCCTGCCCTTGCTCAGTGGGTTGACGATCTGGCGTTGCTGTGAGCTGTGGTATAGGTTGCAGACGTGGCTCGGATCCCGCGTTGCTGTGGCTCTGGCGTAGGCCGGTGGCTACAGCTCCAATTGGACCCCTAGCCTCGGAACCTCCATATGCCGCGGGAGCAGCCCAAGAAATAGCTAAAAAGACAAAAAAAAAAAAAAAAAAAAGAATAAAATATGCAGTAAAAAAAAAAAAAGAAAAAGAAAAAGAAAAAAGCAGAGGCAACAAAAACAAAAATAGGTAAATGGGACTACATCAAAATTTAACAACTTTTGTTCTGCAAGGGAAAAAGATCAACAGAGTGCAAAGGTAATATATGGGAGAAAATATATGTGAACCATACACTGGAAAAGTTGTTAATATCCAAAATATACAAAGAAGTCCTACAACTCAGTAACAAGAAAACAAATAATCTGATTAAAAGATGGACAAAAGACCTGACCTGACATTTCTCCAAAAAGGATATACAAATAGCCAACAAGCATATGGAAGATGCTCAACATCACTAACCATCAGTGAAACTCAAATCAAAACCACGAGATACCACCTAAACTTAGTAGAATGGCCATTATCAAAAAAATAGAAAATAGAAATTCCTGCTGTGGTGCAAAATCTCTATGCCAAGGGGTGGCCAATAATAAACACATACATACATACATAAAATTTTTTTAATTAAAAAATAGAAAATAACAAGGATTGCAAGAATGTGGATTAATTACAACCCCAGAACAGTGTTGGTGGAATTGTAACATGCTATAGCTGCCATGGAAAACAATATGGAAGCCCCACAAAAAATTAAAAATAAAACTACTCTATGATCCAGCTATCCCATATCTGGATATATATTCAAAATAATTGAAAACAAGATCTTAAAGTGATATTTGCACACCTGTGTTCATTACAGCATCATTCACAATAGCCAAGAAGTGGATGCAAACAAAATGTCCATCAACAGATGAGTGGATAGGAGTTCCCAAAATGGCACAGTGGATACAAATCCGACTAGCAACCATGAGGTTGTGGATTCAATCTCTGGCCTTGCCCAGTGGGTTGGGAGGCCCAGTGGGTTGGGGGATCCAGTGTTGCCTTGAGTTGTGCTGTAAATTGCAGACGCGGCTTGGATCTCAAGTTGCTGTGGCGTAGGCCGGCAGCTACAGCTCCAATTGGACCCCTAGCCTGGGAATGGGAACCTCCATATGCCAAGAGTGTGGCCCTCAAAAGACAAGAAGACAAAAAAAAAAAAAAAAAAAAAAAAAACCAGATTAGTGGATAAAGAAAATGTGGTATATATACACCCAATGGAATATTATTCAACCTTTGAAAATAAGTCAGTTCTATGTCACAAACATGAATGAACTTTGAGGACATTATGCTAAGTTAAATAAGCCAACCATAAAAAGAGAAATACTACATGATTTCACTAACATGCGGTATCTAAATTAATCAAACTCACTGAAGCAGAAAGTAGAATGGTAGTTGCCAGCGGCTAGAATGAGGAGGAAACAGCAAGTTGTTAAGTGGGCAGAGTTAAGTTGTTAAGTAGGCAGCAAGTTGTTAAGTCAGACGAGGAAAAAGTTCTAGAGCGCTCTTGTACAACAATGCGCACGTAACTGGAGTTTCCATTGTGGCTCAGCAGAAAGAAACCCAACTAGTATCCATGAGGATGCAAGTCTGATCCCTGGCCTTGCTCAATGGGTTAAAGATCCAGCATTGCTGTGGTACAGGTCACAGATGTGGCTCAGATCCCTCATTGCTGCATTGCTGTGGCTTTGGTGTAGGCCTGTAGCTACAGCTTCAATTTGACCCCTAGCCTGGCCCAAAAAGCGAAAAAAAAAAAAAAAAAAAAAAAGAGCACAATGAAAAGGCCTCAGCAGCTGGAAAGCAGCGGGAGGCAAGGGTCTACGGAGAGCTAAAAAAGAACCTTATAGGAATAAAGGTTAAAAACAACGAGGGAGAGAAAATGTTTAGTAAGAAGGCAAACTGCAACACAAAAATGCATGCTACCACCTGCATAAAACACAATAAATGGAAATATTTTTGTAAATAGGGAGAAAATTTTAGAAGGACACATAAAGTAGCAACCTTGGTTACCAATGAGAAATAAACTGAGAAGGGGGAAGAGCAATCAGAGAGAAATAGAGGAAATTTCTCTTCTGTATTATCTGAATTGTTTACCATGAGCATGTATAATAACCTTTTTTAAAAAACTAGTTTTTTCTAGTCCCTTTTCTAATTTCCTTTGTAGATTATCTGGTACACTAGCAGGAGGCTAGGACTCCAAATTCCCCAGGGCACTCAGTAATTCTCTGAGGGAATGGTGCCAAAACTTTTTCTTTTCTCTTCTCTTTTTTTTAACAGCTGGGTGAGATGGGTACCACAAGGAATAGTATCAACTATTTGGGGTTGTCATGAAACAATCAGCCTTGTGTTAGCCCTTCAAACATTTTGACTTTTATGCTGCAGCAAGGAGGAAATTGGAAACTTCAACTCCTGGAGCTCTCTCATTATGATTCAAAGCATGTCTGGGACAGGTAACTGCCAAGCAGGCTGGGATTAATAGGCACTTCTTTATCAAACGAAGCAAACACACTGACAGCACTTCTCAAGTTGAACAGCTATTGCTGGTATAGAGGGAACCTACTGATTTTTTTCCATTCATCATATATATATATGGCCATCTTACTGAACTCTTAGTTTTCCAAGTTTACCAATTGATTCTCTTGGTTTTTCCAGGAAGATTATGTGCTCTACAAAGGGCATATGCAAAGAGTACAAGTTTTGACTTTCCTTTTCAAATATTTACAAGTATACCTTAATTTTATCGCACTCTACAGATAACTGTGTTTTTCACAAATTAAAGGTTGATGGCAACCCTCTGTCGAGTAGGTCTACTGGCACCATTTTCCCAACAGTATTTGCTCATTTTGTGTCTCCATGTCACTTTTTAGTAACTCTCAATATTATAAACTTCTTTATTATTATTGTATTTGTTATGGTGATCTGTGATCAGTGATCTCTGATGCTACCATTGTAATTGCTTGGGGGTGCCAAAGGCTGCACAAATTTAAGACAACAAATTTACTTGATAAATGTGTGTGTTCTGTTCTACCACCTAGCCTTTCCTCCATCTCCCTCCCTCTCCTTGAGCCTCCCTATTCCCCCAGACACAATACTGAAATTAAGCCCATTAAAAGCTCTATCGTGGCCTCTAAGTTATTCAAGTGAAAGAAAGAGTTACACATCTCTCACTTTAAATCAAAAGCTAGAAATAATTAAGCTTAGTGAGGAAGGCTATCAAAAGCCAAGACAGGCCAAAACTAGGCCTCTTATATCAAATAGTTAGGCAAGTGGTGAATACAAAGGAAAAGTTCTTTTTTTTGCTTTTTAGGGCCACACCTGTGGCATATGGAGGTTGCCCCTGGGCTACGAGTCAAATTGGAGCTATATCCACTGGCCTACACTACAGCCATAGCAATGCCAGATCCGAGATATGTCTGCAACCTACACCACAGCTACGGCAACACCAGATCCTTAACCCGCCAAGGGAGGTCAGGGATCGAACCCGAAACCTCATTGTTCCTAGTCGGATTCGTTTCTGCTGTGCCACAGTGGGAACTCCAAGGAAAAGTTCTTGAAAGAAATTAAAAGTGCTACTCCAGTAAGCATGCAAATGCTATGAAAGTGAAAACGGCCTTATTGCTGACCAGGAGAAAGTTTTGGTGGTCTGAATAGAAGATCAGACCAGCCACAACATTCCCTTAAGCCAAAATCGAATACAGAGCAAGGCCCTCTCTTCAATTCTCAGAGAGCTGAGAGAGATGAGAAAGTCACAGAAAAAAAGTTTAAAACTAACAGAGGCTGGTTCATGAGGTTTAAGGAAAGAAGCCATCTCCATAACATGGAAGTGCAACGTGAAGCAACAAGAGATGATGTAGAAGCTTACAGTAAGGTACCCAGAAGATCTAGCCAAGATAATTAAGGGAGGTGGCTACACTAAACAATAGCTTTTCAATGTAGACAAAACAGCCTTATCTTGAAAGAAGATGCCATTTAGGACTTTATGGTTAAAGAAAAGAAGTCAATGCATGGCTTCAAAGCTTCAAAGCACAAACTGACTCTCTTGTTAGAGGCTCATGTAGCTAGTGACTTGAAGCTGAAGCAAATGCTCATTTAACATTCTGAAAATGCTAGGCCCCTTAAGAACGATGCTAAATCTACTTTGCTTCTGCTCTCTGAATGGAACAACAAAGCCTGAGTGACAGCATTATCTGTTCACAGCATGGTTTACTGACTATTTTAAGCCCAATGTTGAGACCTACAGCTCAGGAAAAAAAAAAAAAAGATTCCCTTTAAAATATTACTGCTCATTGACAATGTACTTATTCACCCAAGAGCTCTAATGGAGATGAGATTAATGTTTTTGGGAGTTCCTGTCATGGCTCAGTGGTCAACAAACCCAACTAGTATCCATGAGGAAGTGGGTTCAATCCCAGGCCTCGCTCAGCGGGTTAAGGATCTGGTGTTGCCGTGAGCTGTGGTACAGGTTGCAGACATAGCTAGGATCTGGTATTGTTGTGGCTGTGGCGTAGGCCAGCGGCTGCAGCTCTGATTAGACCCCTAGCCTAAGACTTTCCATATGCCATGGGTTCGGCCTTGGAAAGATAAAAAAAATTAAAAAAGATTGTTTTCATACCCCTTCTAACACAACATCCATTATACAGCCCATGGATCAAGGAGTTATTTCAACTTTTCAAGTCTTATTATTTAAGAAATACATTCCCGCAGTTCCCGTTGTGGCACAGCAGAAATGAATCTGACTAGTATCCATGAGGATGTGGGTTCGATCCTTAGCCTCACTCAGTGGGGTGGCGATCCAGTGTTGCTGAGAGCTTTGGTGTAAGTCACAGATGTGGCTCGGATCCCATGTTGCTGTGACTGTGGTGTAGGCTGGCAGCTGCAGCTCTGAATGGACCCTTAACCTGGGAACTTCCATATGCTGTGGGTGTGGCCCTAAAATTAAAAAAAGAAAGAAAGAAAAATACATTTCATGAGGCTATAACTACAGTAGATAGTGATTCCTCTGATGGATCTAGGTAAAGTAAACTAAAAACCTTCTGGAAAGCATACACCATTCTAAATGCCATTAAGAATATTCATGATTCATAGGAAGAGATCAAAACATCAACATTAACAAAAGTTTGGAAGGCGATTTCACCCCTCAATGGATGACTTCAAAGGGTTCAAGACTTCAGTGGAAGAATTAATTGCAGAGGTGGTGAAAACAGCAAGAGAACTAGAATTATAAATGGAGCCTGAAGATGTGACTGAACTGCTACAATCTCACGATAAACCTTTAATGGTTGAAGAGTGCTTCTTTGGGTGAACAAAGAAAGTGGTTTCTAAAGAAGGAATATACCCCTGGTAGAGATGCTGTGAAAATTGTTGAAAAAACAACAAAGGGTTTAGAGAATTACAAAAACTTAGTTTGATAAAGGAGCGCAGACCGTGAGAGGATTGGCTGTAACTTTTAAAATTATACTGCCACTGTGGGTATAAAATGCTTTCAAATAGCATTTCATTGTTACAGCATAATGGTTCATGAAAGGAAAAATTAATCAGTGCAGCAAATATCACTGTTGTCTTATCTTAAGAAATTGCCACAGCCACCCTAATCTTCAGCAATCACCACCCTAAAAATTCAGCAGCCATCAACATTAAGGCAAGACCCTCCAGCAGCAAAAAGATTATGACTTGCTGAGGAAGCAGATGACAGCATTTTTTAGCAATTAAGTTTTCTTAAATTAAGATACCTTTTTTTCTTCCTTTTTAGACAATGCCATTGCCCACTTAGGAGATTACAATGCACAATAAACATAATTTTTACATGTACTAGGAATCCAAAAATTGTTTGACTCCCTTTATTGTGACGTTTGCTTACTGTGGTGGTCTGGAACCAAACACACAACATCTCCAAGGAATGTCTCCATAACTTCTTTATACAAAATTCCACTGGCTGAGGCCTCCAGTTAAATGTTTAAGAGCAGCATTAAAAAGGAGCTCTTAAGCAAGTTTCCACTGTTGGCACAGTGTGTTAAGGATCCGGCAGTGTCACAGCTGCGGCATTGGTCACAGCTGCAGTTAGGATTCCATTCCTAGCCAGAAAACTTCCATATGCCACAAGTATGCCACCCCCTCCAGAAAAAAAAATGACCTCTTTGTGTTCTTCTTTTCATGGAAAATATCTTATCAGTTGTGTTTACTGTACGCTTCAGCTAGTTTCACCCTTATCAAGTTAAGGAAGTTTCTTTCTTTTTTCCTAAACTTAGTCCTTCAGAAATGGTACTGAATTTTATCTAATAGCTTTCTTATCATCAATAAAGATGATTATATTGTTTTCCTCCTTTGATTTACTAATATAGTGTAAATGGACACTAATAGACTTCCTAAGGTTAAATCATCCTTGAATCCCTGGTATATCTTGACCCTACAGTGTTAATATACTTTGGGTTCAGTTTGCTGGTATTTTATTCTGGATTTTACAAGTAAGTGATGAGAATAGCCTTTTGTTTTTTTATACCATCCTTTTTGCTAGCAGAGTTATGTTCAAAGAGTACCTTCTCCTTATTTTTCTTACCTTTGGAAATAGTGTATAACATAGGAATTTCAATTAAAGTTTTGTAAAACATCTGACCCTTTTTAAGGGTATATCTTTAACAATGTTTTGTATTTCTTCATAAGCTACTGGATTATTGATTTCAGTAATTTGCCATTACTTCTGACAATTTCAGTAATTTGTATTTTCCTAAGAAATAATTTCATTCAATTTCTAGGATGTATGGCACAAAGCTAAACATAATATTCTTTTATAAGGCTGTCATCTTGGTATTCACAGAAATGCCCCAGCTCGTTTTTAATGTTTGCTTCTAGCTTGTATCCTTCTTAATCAGACTTGGCCAGAATCTGCCCACTTTAGATTTTATTCAGGTCGTTTTGTTTTTCATTAACTTATAATTTTATATTTATTAACTCCTTCATTCTACTTTATTTGGCTCTATCTTATTTTTTTTAATCAGTGTGAACTGAATATGTTGTTCACCCAGGGTTTTTTCTCGGTTTTTGTTTTTCATTTTACAGTTCTATCTGCAGCGTATAGAAATTTCCAGGCTGGGGTGGAATCAGAGCTGCAGCTGCAGGCCTATGCCACAACAACACTGGATCCTAGCTGCATCTGTGACCTAAGCCATAGACTGAGGCAATGCCAGATCCTTAACCCACTGAGCAAGACCAAGGATCCAACCTGCTTCTCCTCTACTCAACATCTACTTCTTAACCTGTTGACCCCAAATGGGAACTCCCACCCAGTTTTAATCACTTTTATTTACTAATTCATATTTAATTGCTATGAATTCCCCATAGAGTTTCATACCGGCTACTTTGATATTACACTGTGCTCTCACTGTAATTTATCTCTAAGTTGTGTGACTTCAGTTATGATAGTCTATTTAAGCTTTTAAAAGGTGTTTCTTCCATTTTCCCCACAAGGAAGCTATTTTTGTTTTGGATTTGTTTTTGTTTGTTCTGTATGTTTTTGTCTTTTGGGGAGATAAGACATACTACTGCTTTTCATTCCACTGGTCAGAAAATAATATAACATTTATTTTTTGCTTTCTGAAAATATGCTGATTTTGTGGCACAAAACATGCTCACATTTTGGGAATCTCCCATGTTCTGGGAAAGCATACATAGTCTCCAAAAATCTATGTGTTGGAGCTCACCTCCTCGCTCAGCGGAAACAAATCTGACCAGTATCCATGAGGATGCAGGTTCCATCCCTGGCCTCGATCAGTGGGTCAGCAATCTGGCGTTGCCATGAGCTGTGGTGTAAGTCGAAGCAGAGGCTAGGATCTGGAGTGGCTGTGGCATAGGCCAACGGCTACAGCTCTGATCCAACCCCTAGCCTGAGAAACTCCATATGCTGAGGGTGCAGCCCTAAAAAGACGAAAACAAAAAACTGTGCGTAGAAACTATAGCCAGTCTTCATTAAGGATCTTGAACCAAGAAATGGAAAGCCACAGAATACCAAAAGTCATTTTTTTCTCCCCAAAGCTACACAATGCCTTATTTCTGCAATGCATGTGATTCATTCTCCTCTCTATAGATCAATTTCTGACTACTTAGCTATTTGAACCCTATCACCCCTGACTGGGAGCAAAGTCAGGCTAATAGCCTGAGCACTCCAGTCACCAGTGGCCCAAAAGCGAGTTCCTAGGCAAAACAATCCAGCTAGCCTCACCTGGATCACAGGTTCACCCTCATTCTACTCAACTATGGCCAGAAAAAGCAAGGTCATTGTTGCAAAGACTTTTTTTTTTTTAACTTTTTCAACACCATCTGAGGCATAAGGAAGTTACCCGGCCAGGGACTGAATCTGGGCCAGAGCTGCCACCTATGCCGCAGCTGCGGCAATGCTGGGTCCTTAATCACTGTGCCAATCTGAGGATACAATCAGTGCCTCCACAAAGACAAGCCAGATCATTAACACACTGCGCCACACTAGGAACTCTGTAGAGAGACTTTTAAAGCTCACCCATGGCTAGGTGTCCTCTACTTCCAGGAACGTGGAAAAACTACACTTTTCTACTCCCCAGTCTGGTAAGGCCAAGTGACTAGTTCCTTCTACCGAAGTTATATAAAGGCTGGTTACAAGATCCCCCAATGTTGTTCTCCTTTCCACAGCAATCAAGAAAGCCATGTGTTCCAAAGGAACAACTACAAGATGGGAGAGCCTCTGACAAGCTTTCTTTCAACAGTTTCCTTGACCCAAACTGAACATGGAATGAGAAACTTTTCATTCTGACAAGCCACTGAAATTTGAGAATTTTTTTCATTAATGAGGTATAATTTAGCCTATTCTGATTAATATTGTCCTGTTAACCAAAACTTCTCAGAGCTTCAGGGAGGTCATATTCTCTGAAATATTCTCTACTTATAATAAAATTGACATTTCTAGTACAAATTAAATTTGGAGAGAGTCTTTCTTTTCTAGAGTCTCCAAATTTTTATTAAAATAGTATACATTGTTTTTACAATCAGAGAAAAATAACCTTTAAAGAGCTAATAAAAGTTTCAATGGAATGAGCACTTTGGAATTAGAAACTTAGCCATTGTCTAGTTTAGTCTTGACCACTTTCATGCTATAAAACAGAAAAGTGAGAACTAAAGCATGTATATCCTCAATAAAACAATCCAAAAGTTAATTCTGGACTAAGGATAATTACTCAGGCCTCGGATTAAATCAGCAGAGAAAAACACATTTTAAGGTCTCCCCCCGCCGCCCCGTTTTTTTTTTTTTTTTTGCTTTTTAGGGCCGTACCCTCAGCATACGGAAGTTCCCAGGCTAGGGGTCTAATCAGAGCTACAGCTGCCGGCCACATCCATGGCCACAGCAACGGCCACAGCAACACGGAACCCAAGCCACATCTGCGACCTACTCCACAGTTCACGGCAACACCGGATCCTTAACCCACTGAGCAAGGCCAAGGATCAAACCCAAAACCTCATGGTTGCTAGTCGGATTCATTTCCTCTGCACCACAACAGGAAATCCCCTTTAGCTTTTAAAAAGACACTTTCTTAGGGTTAATAGATGCAAACTATTAACTACTAATAAAAAATATAAATAGTATACTTTATACTTTTATATATGATATATATATACTTTTTATATACATATTTTTTTTGGCCAGGCCTACAGCATGCAAAAGTTGCCAGGCCAGGAGTTCCCGTCATGGCGCAGTGGTTAATGAATCCGACTAGAAACCACGAGGTTGCGGGTTCAATCCCTGGCCTTGCTCAGTGGGTTAAGGATCCAGTGTTGCCGTGAGCTGTGGTGTAGGTCACAGACGCGGCTCCTGCATTGCTGTGGCTGTGGTGTAGGCTAGCAGCTGCAGCTCCGATTCGACCCCTAGCCTGGGAACCTCCATATGGTGCGGAAGCGGCTCAAGAAATGGCAAAAAGACCAAAAAAAAAAAAAGATATTATATATATATATACACACACACATATATATATATATATATATATATACACACACACATATATATATATATATATATATATATATATATATACACACTGTATATAAATATACAACCACTCCATGAGGTAGGAGCCATTTTTTCCATTTTACAGATGAGGACAGACACAGAGATAATAATCAATTTGCCAAAAATTGCTGATGACCCAGCTAAGACACAGCAAAGCTGGGATTTAGTCACTATAAAATACATGATCCTAGGATAAAATGTTTTCCTTCAAGTAGAAAAACATTTTAAACTATGTCTAGATGCTCATGTTGCAACAGAAGAAAGGGTGGGGGAAAAAATGTAATTGTAATGTATACATGTAAGGATAACCTGACCCCCTTGCTGTACAGTGGGAAAATAAAAAAAAAAAAAAGAAAGAAAAACATTTTACTGCAACAATGCCCTCTAAAATGATTAAGAACTATTTTTTATTAGAAATGCTTAAGATTTTATGAGGCTGATAACACTGCCCACTACACCAAGAGAGCCACTAGGATGTGAGTTTTAAAAGAACACAGGGAGTCCCATTTTGGCTCAGCAGTAACGAACCTGACTAGTAACCATGAGGACTCGGGTTTGATACCTGGCCTTGCACAGTGGGTTAAGGATCTGGTGTTGCCATGGGTTGCGGTGTAGGCCGCAGATGCAGCTGGGATCTGGTGTTACTGTGAGTGTGACGTACATCAGCAGCTGCAGCTCCAATTTGAATCCTTGCCTAGGAACTTCCATATGCCACAAGCACAGCCCTAAAAAGCAAACAAAAAATATTGCAGCCTCAGTATCAGGGCAAAATATGCAAAAATTATAAATAGAAAAAGACTGGAAAGAATTATACTAAATGTTAACAATGGTTATTATGAGATGTTGAGCATGTTTTACCTTTCTGTTCTATTTTCCATGTTTTCTAAATCCCAATAAGTATCACCCTTAAGAGTAAATAAAAACTAAAGAGCAATCTATAACCACTGACTTAATTGAGAGTGGTCTGTCTTAATTTTCTTTCTTCTTTTTTTGGGGGGGGGCTTTTTTGGGGCTTTTTTCAGGGCCATACCCACAGCACATGGAGGTTCCTAGGCTAGGGGTTTGAACTGGAGCTGCAGGTGCCGGCCTACACCATAGCCACAGCAGCATGGGGTTCAAGCCACGTCTGCGACCTATACCACAGCTCTCGGCAACGCCGGATCCTTCACCCACCGAGCAAGGCCAGGGATCGAACCCAAGACCTCGTGGTTACTAGTTGGGTTCGTAAACCACTGAGCCACGATGGGAACTCCAAGTCTGTCCTAATTTTCAAGTTAAGAGGTAAAAAAATACTAGCAGGACAATGAAAATCGCAAGAAATAATGGCTATTTTAAAGTGCTTTGTAAACTATAAAGCTATACAAATATTAATAATCATAAACATCCCAGAACTAAATAATGCATTTTCATGTCTTTTCCTTTTTAAATTTCAACTGCTTTAAAATGCTTGATTACTGTAAAATGTAAATATTTTGTCTACATAATTCATAAGAGTTAATTTTCGAAGAGCAGAACATTAAAGTGCCACATATCCCTTAACATTCACAAAAAAGGAAAACAACAAATTTACAACAGCATCACATTTTTTAGTATCACTGAAAAATCCCGATCTGTAATTTAATAAAATGTTGATTCAGTGCTGAAAATAAAATTAAGAAACCCAAATTTAACTCAACAAAGTGATCTTTTGTTTTGGGGAGAGAATTTTTATAACTCTTTAAAAAAAGAAAATAATTTATTTAAAGATGAATTAAATATACATTGTGACATTAAATAGTATATATTATAATTAGTGATAGAATATATGCTCAGTCTATTGAGAATGTCTTCCTCTCAAAATTTCTTTTGCTATTTCTGCAACAGAACCTCTGAATAAAGAATGCACAGCTAGGTTAAGGATCCAGCATTGTCTCTGCAGTGGCACAGGTTCAATCCCCAGCCCAGTGCAGTGGGTTAAGGATCTGGCACTGCCATGGCTGTGGCATAGATCACAGCTGCAGCTAGGATTCGATCCCTGGCCTGGGAACTTCCGTGTGACTCAAGTGTGGCAAAAAAAAAAAAAAAAAAAAAAAAAAAAGATACACAGCTGCCTTGCAGATGTATAATTTCAGTGTTTAGATTCCATTCTTTCTAACTTCATTCTGCTAGAGGTTTTGGATTTTCTATTTCCATATGGTTTCTGACCTCCTTCAGTTTAGGTTCTGCCTCCCCACATCTTATTCTATTTTCGTCTATTACTACAGAAAAACACTTCAAATTTGAAACACCTTGTTTTTTTAAAGGTTAAAACTTCCACAGCTGAAAAAATGAGGATATGGGGGGGGGGGAGATGAACAGACAATTAGAATAAAACTTTCTATTTAAATAACTCCCCTCTCTGTCCCCCTCACTTCAAGTTTCTTCCATTTCAGGTTCAGACATACAAGTTTAATGTATGAACAAAATTTCAGCTTTAGTCACCTAATTTCTTAAAATTCTTAAGTTACAGCAGAAACGTTAAGTATTAAGATTCTTCTTTTTTTTTTTTTTTAAATCTTTTTAGGGCTGTACCTGCAGCATACGGAAGATCCCCGGGTAGGGGTCAAATTGGAGCTGCAGCTGTTGGCCTATACCACAGCCACAGACATGCCAGATTCAAGCCACGTCTGTGACCTCCACCACAGCTCACAGAAATGCCGGATCCTTAACGCAATGAGCAAGGCCAGTGGATATTAGTGGGGTCTGTTACCACTGAGCCACGACAGGAACTCCCAGTAAGATTCTGTTTTTAAACTTACACTTTGTATACCGAAATATTTACAAATATTACCTTTGAATAGTATGAGTATGACAGATTTTTATTTATTCCTGGGGCTTTTCTTTGTTTTAAATTTGTTCAGTGAGCACTACTTTTGTAATAAGGAGGCAAAAAGGGTTTTGTTTTAAAGAGAAACTTTCAAGGAAACGGATTATTTTTAAATGTCTATATGCTATAACCAATTATGTTTACATAATTTTTTATGGAACATAGACAATTTAATAATATTCCAGAGGACAGTCTCAGCATCATTAACAGGTAAAAAATCAGGTTTCATTTCTTGACCTATTTGAATCCAAAAATTTCCCTAGATGAGCTTATTCACTTTGATTTTCAACTGATGTGGCAGCATCTTTTCTTTTATTCTTCCTGTTCACTCATAGGATAGATTTTAAATGTATTCTAAAAAATAATGCAAGTAACATAACTATGTTTTACAAATATCTCCCCAATTTCAACTTTAATAATAACCATGCATGTCTGTATGATCATCAACAATTAAACTTACATATGTCTCACAAATGAGATAGGTAATAAAAGCAATAATTTAAAAAAATATTTACAAGAAGGGTCCTGGATGTTTAAAAAGCAACTGTATTCCACTGACCTTTTAAAAATGTTTTCTCTATGATGCAAAGGAAATATTAGGCAAGTCAAAAAATGCCAATCAAAAAATTGCCATGGGGGTTCCCAACGTGGCTCAGTGGTAACGAACCTGACTAGCATTCATGAGGATGCGGGTTTGATCCCTGGCCTTGCTCAGTGGGTTAAAGATCCAGTGTTGCTGCAAGCTGTGGTGTAGGTCAAAGATGCAGCTTGGCTCCCACGTTGCTGTGGCTGTGCTGCAGGCTGGCGGCTGCAGCTCTGATTAGACCCCTAGCCTGGAAACTTCCATATACTGTAGGTGTGGCCCTAAAAAGACCAAAAAAAAAAATTTTTTTTAATTAAAAAAAATAAAACAAAAAGTTGCCATGAGAAGTTTCTAACAAAATTTAAATATTAAAAAGAGAAGCAGGGGGATTTCCCATCATGGCGCAGCAGAAATGAATCTGACTAGGAGCCATGAGGTTTTGGGTTCGATCCCTGGCCTTGCTCAGTGGGTTAAGGATCCAGCATTGCGGTGAGTTGTGGTGTAGGTCACAGACGTGGCTCAGATCTGGCATTGCTGTGGTGTAGGCAGGCGGCTACAGGTCTGACTGTAGGGTCCTGGGAACCTCCATATGCTGAGGGTGCAGCCATAAAAAGCAAAAGAAAAAGAAAAAAGAGAGAGAGAGAGAGAAGCAGAGGTTAATTGTTAAAAGTCAATCAAATTTAACCCATCAAATATATATATTTAGACCCTGAGTGGAGATGTTTTACCAGCTACCTCAGGTAACACTTCAGCAAACTCAGGCAAACCTACCTACTCTTTGCGGACAAAAGGGAATAAAAACAGGCAAAAATAAGTAAAATGTGTATACACCTTTATGTGGTGCACATCTTCATCTTTAAATGATCCTACTCCATTGAGAACAAATACAATTCTGTGGTTAAGAACATGGATTCTGAAGCCAGACTACCTGGGTCTGAATCCCAGCTCTACCACTTACTAGCTGTTCAAACCCTGACAAGTTATTTAACTTCTGTGCCTCATTTTCCTCATGTGTAAAATAGAACAGATAACACCTATATCATACGATATTTGTAAAGATAAATGGATTAATGCATATAAAGCACTTAAAATAGGGCCAGGTACATGTCAGGTATTATTTAATCCGTCTCAATCTTGTATTTTATTGCTCTACACTATTTAAACTGCAACCCATTTATCTTTTATAAGTGAATAATGGCTGAAAACTAATGTGAAACTTTATAAATTCAAAATATCTACACTAAGTAAAATATAATAAACTTTTATTGAGTCTATTTTATTTAATGTTTCCAAGGTTTGATCAACTCAAACTCCAAAAAAAACTAAGAAATATTTTAATTAATGTTCCAATTTAAAAGGTTATCATATACAGTTTATAAATTTGAAATAGTTAGAATTAAATAAAGCATGCTTAATACTAAATTATATTGAGCAGAACTGGAACGTACTTGGAAACAGAACCATTAAGAAGATTAAACAGTCATGTACATACTCCAATAGCTTTATAGAGAGAAAAGAATGGGGTCTGGTATCAGAGGGGCTTTAGTAAGAAACCAGGCTGACACTTATGTAACTTTTTTTTTTTTTTGCTTTGTAGGACCGCACCCCGTGGCGTAAGGACGTTCCCAAGCTAGGGGTTGAATCAGAGCTACAAATGCCAGCCTACACCACAGCCACAGAAACATGGGATCAGAGCTGCATCTGCCACCTACACCACAGATTATGGCAACACCAGATCATTAACCCACTGAGTGAGGCCAGGGATCGAACCCACAATCTCATGGATCCTAGTCAGGTTCATTAACCATTGAGCCATAAAAGGAACTCCAATACTTATGTAACTTTAATAAAGGGTCTGAAACTGGTAAAAACATGAGAAAGATTTTATTTTTCTCTAGTTTCTACCCCAAACTATGGTTGGTCCAATTTCCCTTTCCTAACCCTTAATGTCATCTGGAACAATTCTTTTAGCTTCCAGAAGCTTTCAGTTATTAAAAAGTCCAGTGCAATTTACTGATATTTAAATCTTTAACCTTCACTCTTTCATCTTCTCCATCTCCAAATTCAGGCTTGGCCCATGGTCTGATCTTTTAGGGGGGTTGGGGGGTGCAGTGAGGGAGAACAGGATAAACTGTCAACATTTGAGCACTTTAGTCCTCTGTGGTTGTTATCACTTAACTTCCCTGGCTAATACAAACTATACTGTGTATTACAGGTAGCCAAACGATGGCTTTTCTTCTAGGGACAAGCTTGAGCTTTCTTTCTGTAACTGAAGGGTGACGGGCTCTAACCCACTGCCAATTCCCCTACCTAAAGATGCACAACTGCTTCTAACTTTTGCTCCCTGCTCCAGCAGAGACAGCCTGTCAAGAACACTGCAGCCTGGTTACATTCTGTATTATCAGTATGAACTAACAGAAATGCAAAAAAAAAAAAAAAAAAAAAAAAAAAAAAAAATTGCAGGCTGTTCCACTGCCATCCTCTCTGTCCACACTGAAACTTCTCTCCAATATTCTTTATCCCTTGCTCAAATAGGCACAGATAATCCACTCAGGTACATAATGACTACCCATCTATATAATGAGATGTTTGCTGGTATTCCTAACCTTCAGGACTGGTTCTCTTAGACCTTTCCACACTAAGCTTCTAAGGGAAGGCCACCCCAAGGAAGGAAGGGAGCAAAAACGACAACGCTCCCCACAGGCAAACCAGCCACTGCAGTGACTATGGATTTCTGCCACATCTTAATAAGGCCCTGGGAAGGACACAGGCCACTAAGTACTTGGGCTTTCAGTAGAATGTAGAGTCCTTGACTTCACTTTATACTTAACTCTAAGGTCCTAGTCCCCATTCTGAGATAACTCAAGAGAAGCCTGATTTGACTTTCTTTTAATTATTTGACCTTGGTGGGACAATAACCTTCATTAGACTTTCTTGATGTACAAAACAGGAAAAGCAACAAAACCTACGTCAATCTGCTAGTACTGTCTGCAGAAGAATTATTTTGCAAATTCAAATGTGAACACTAATATTGGACAAAAATAGCAAATAATTTCAGAAAGTATCAGAATTTAATTTTCAAGCACCCTATATATGCACCTATTCATATTTGCTTTTGAAGATGAAACTGATCTCAACTTCTCAGACACCAATATTCTCTCACAAACACTCATCTTCACTAATATTTATTGAGCATTACTATGTGGCAAAAATGGTGCTCAGTGCTTAGCTGCACTCATTCATTTAGTCATCACAGTAACCCTGTGAGAGGAGGACTACTACCATCCTCATTTTACATATGAGGAAATAAGGTTTAGAAAGATTAACTACTTTGGTGCAAGATCACAAACCTAGTAAATAGAGAATAGTAAGGTACAGAATACAAGATTCCTTTATTCTTTTTTTTGGAGGTTCCTGGGCCAGGGATCAAACCTGTACCACATCACTGAAAACACCAGGTGTTTGACCTGCTTAGCCACCAGGAAATTCCGGGTTTCTTTTTTCTTTTAAGAAATTAAGGACCTCCTTTGTATAAAGATTTTACTTAACCTTAACTGAATGACTTTTTGTTGTTTCTTCTCAACGATGTGACAAACCATCTACGTAAATTGATTAGATGTTAAGAAAGAACAGGAAACAGTGAATAACTTTAGGAAGAACAAAGGCTTAATCAACACAATTAGAGTAATTATGCCACTTGATTAACAAATAGCATTCTTATCGTAGGAATATATTCAGGGGAAGGGGTGTGTCTCTCTAGTAGTTCATTCCATTTTGTTTAACAAATTTTTAGTTTTGGAGAACACATCTTGAAGAATAAAGTTTAAAGAAATTTGACTTATGCTCTTTATATTGAAAATACTTTTATTTTTAGAGAAACTTCACTTATTATCCCTTGTTCTAATAACCAGAAAAATCAATCTGGTCATTGTTAGGGAGGAAAATAATCTTCCTCTATCCTCTTAGGTTGAGAATTTGGGGGTCTGCAAATTAAACTGACAAAAGACAGACTGGCAAGAGAAAAGAAAGATTTTTATTCACTCATTCAGAGTTTACAGAAAAACGTGACTCAAGAAGACAGTTAGAATTGGGAGCTAGGAGTTCCTGTTGTGGCTCAGTGGGTTAAAAACCCGACATAGTGTCCCTGAGGATGCAGATTCGATCCCTGGCCTCGCTCAGTGGGTTAAGGATCCAGCGCTGCTGAAAGCTGCAGTGTAAGTCACAGATGAGGCTGGGGTTTGGTGTTGCTGTGGCTGTGGTACAGGCCAGCAGATGCAGCTCCAATTCAACCCCTAGCCTAGGAACTTGCATAACTGGAGGTACAGCCAGAGAAAGAAAAAGAAAATTGGTGGCTTATATACCATCTTAATAGGGGAAAGGGAGGGCAAGAAGGACATTAATAAGAAAACAAACAACTTTTAGGACAGATAAGTGAAACCTGAGTTGAATACACAGGAGAGATGATCTTTTGTGACAAGGTCAGTTTAGGTGTGATGCCCACTTTTCTATTCTCTAGTGATGAGTCTTATCTTCCCCAGTTTTAACTCTGGGAAGTGAACATATGATAACAAAGTTCTTCCGAGGGGCTTTGCTTTTAGGCAGATAAAGGAGTTCAGAAAGAAAGGGGAAAAAAAGGCCTATCATCAAATGCTTTCAGCTCAAAATAAATTGTATGCCACAGTAGCGTATTCTAGACCCCTTCACACACACCAATATCTGAACACTTACTTTGTACAAAGCACTGAACTAGTACTGTTGGCAAAACAAAACATTTTGGGACAAAATTCAACCACCAAGGAGCTTAAAAAATATACTGAGGAGTAGAAGACAAACTTTTAACCTTATTGTTTTTTAATACTTCAAAAGCAAATGAGTTTTTGTATTTCATGAACAAAAATAAAACAGTAAATGCAACATGCCAGAGAAAGAGTTAATATCTGTACTCTAAAAGAGTTCTTACGAATGAGTAAGAAAAATTAAACAATTAGAAAAATCAACATGGAGTTCCCATTGTGGTACAGCAGAAACGAATCCAACTAGGAACCATGAGGTTGCAGGTTTGATCCCTGGCCTCGCTCAATGGGTTACGGATCTGGTGTTGCCGTGAGCTGTGGTGTAGGTTGCAGACACAGCTTGGGTGCCGTGTTGCTGTGGCTCTGGCATTGGCCAGCAGCAACAGCTCCCATTCAACCCCTAGCCTGGGAACTTCTATGCTGCAGGTACGGCCCTAAAGAGCCAAAAGACACACACGCACACACACACACACACACACACACAAAATCAACAAAAGACAGAGAAATGCAAAGCACCAAAAAACATACAAAACTGCTCAACCTTACTCATAATCAAAGAAACACAGATAAAAATTAAATACTGTTTTTTCAGCTGGTAGACTGGCAAAAGATTAAAATAAATGATGTTACTGTGTTGGTGAGGGGAGGAGGGGAGCCTCTACAAACACCATTGGTTGGAATGTGAGTTTTTTGAAGATTTTGCAAAGCAATTTGGCATCATGTCAAATCTCCATGCCTTCTCTTAGAGTAAACACATTTCTAAGAATTCATCCTATAAAAGTAGTTTCATGGGACATGTATAAGCACCATAGCACTGTCTGTAATGAAAAAAAAAAAAAGAAGTTGAAACAATCTAAATATTTATCAATAGGTGATTGATATATTAAGGTATATTCATAAAAGGAATACTATTCAGCTACTAAAAAGAATGAGGAAATTGACATTTACTGACACAAAAAATCTTGCTATAATATATACATACTCAGTGAAAACAGAGTTAAAGAAAATGATGCAGAGTATAACCCCATTTTGGGGTGAGACAGAAGAAAGAAATGGAAAAGAAAGATTATACTTAGCTCTCTTACTTTTAACAGTGATAATCTGTGGGGGGTCAGAGTAGGATTACAGAAGACTTTCACTTTCTACGGTAATATACAATTAAGGGGATGATATTGAGCTTCACTAGACTAAAAATTGAGAAGGCGTATAGTGAAGAAATCTATTAATAGATGGTACAAGAAACACCAAAATACTGCCTTCAAGTAATGATGCAGAAGAGCTAACTTTCAGCCTTGGACCACCAAGGAAGGCTTCACAGAAGAGACAGGATTTACACTAGATTTTGAAGTATTCTGATAAGCAAAGAACAGGGGGAAAGAAAGGTAGAACTGTACAGTATTTTTAAATTTTTAATAGACACATTAAAAAAAAAACCAAAAACATGGAGTTTTCTTGTAGTGCAGGGGGTTAAGGATCTGGCCCTGACACTGCAGCAGCTTGGGCTGCTACAGTAGCAAGGGATCAATCTCTGGCCCAAGAACTTCCACATGTCATGGGCATGGCCAAAAAAAAAGGAAAGGAATTAATAATATACTTATTTAACCCGCCATATTCAAAACAGATTCATATGACTATGTAATTAATATTTCTAAAGTACATGACACTTTCTTAAATACTATCTTCAAAACCTTGTGCATAATTCAGACATTTCGAATTTTCAACCACATAATGGTATTGGCTACCACAGTGGACAGTACAGGTCTAAGAATTCTAAATCCAAATCCAGAATTGGATACTTAGGTGACACAGGCTAATAAAAGAACAGTAGGAAGTGAATGAGGTAGAAAAGGCAAAATTTGAATTTTATACTGTAAGCAAATAAGAAACCAGAGAAAAAAATATTTAACAAGTAGGGATGATGACTAAAGCATTATTCCAGGAACATTAACTTTTTTATTTACTAAGATACACACACATAAATTCGACGAGCAGGTTTTTTCCCAATATTTTTATTACATGAAGATTACTGAAATGGAGACAATAAAGTTATCTGTCAACAAGTGGCTGTATTTTGTTGATGTGGTGTATATTTAAGATACTCCTGGACAATTACTGTTGAAATATTTTTATTTCATGATATTTTTAAATGATTTTTTCTTTTTTTTAATGATTTTTTTAATATGTTTTAAGAACTTCACCAAAATTTAACAGCCTTTACTTTAATACTTCCCATCAGAAGCTCCTTTTAGCCATAAATCTAAAATATTCTTAGTTAAATACAAATTTAAGGTATTCAAGATCATATATTCCTGAAATATTACAAAAATTTTAATTCTGAATAAGAAAACTACCTATTTCAGTATCACAAAACAGTATCATAACCATGCAAGTCTCCTCTAAATTTAATTTCAAAATTGAGAGCCAGTAACATTTTAGATAATTTACCTAAAGACTAAACAAGAAAAAAAAAGACAAAAACACTAATGCTCAAAAGAGGAGATAAGAAAGCAGGACATGGAAGAATACTACTGGTCATAAGCCATTCCCTTCATTACTTAAAATGACAGCCAGGGCAGGAAGAGTGACTTTTCAGCCAAAAGTGAGAAATCCAGTGATGTCATTAGGACCAAAAACATTATAAGACCTGCAATTTCAGCAACTAACTCCTTGACATTAAAGTCATGGAATTTTCTTTTTTTTTTCTTTAAGCAGAAAATGGTCTTAAAGTTCACCAAATCCTTTTAATTTTTAAGATAAGGAAGCAGAAATCCAGATAGATTTAGTGTAGTATCTACAACTGAGCAGTTAACTTAGCGGTAGTACCAGTATTAGATGTTAGTTTATAAAAAGTTAGAAAGCAAAACTTAGATGTTGTGCTGCTTTTAAAATTTCTTTCATATTTCCCCAATCATCCACAATAGGCATACTGCTTTTATAAGTTTTTTTAAAAGGCAAAAAAATGTTTGCTTTAAAAACTACTAAATACTTCCAGGAACATTCTCCCTTTCCTTTCTGGTCCAAGGTCTCAGTCTACAGGTGACTTTCTCAGGAAAACCTTCCAAAAGCACCTGTACCCTAAACAGACCAGGTTCCCTTATTACATACTCTTAAAAGCTCCCTGTTTCCCATTTATAGATCTTAATATAACTACAATTAGATAATTATTTGTGAAATAATTTAATGTCTATCTTCCCTGTCTAGGACTTAAAACTATTGTTTTTCAGGGCTGTTCTAGCCTTTTTGCTGTTACATACCAGGAGTTCCTGAGGTAGAGTCCATACAAAACCATGAAATGATACACATAATTGTTATATTTGTGTATTTTTCCTCAAATACTCAAAAAATGACCTTTAAAAAGGATTAAGAACCAAAAATAGTGGGTTTATGTTGTTTATCTGCCCAGAGCCAACCTTTCTTTGGGTAAACAACCACTTGTTGATCTCACACGGCTCCAAGAAGGCTATCAGTTCCTGACTGTTCCAGTGGGCATGTAAGCCAGGTCTGGCCAAACATGGTACCCCAAACTCCATGCAGACCCAATAACAATCTCTCCATGAGACAGAATATATGCACTTAAGAAAGAAATGTTTATATGGTACTCACTCCCAAATGTCTACCTTGAGCAAAAACCTCTGTCAAACTCCGGACTCACATATGCAACAGCCAAGTAGAAATCTCTACCTGGTTGTTTCAGAGGCACCTCAAATCCCGTATTACCAAAATTGAACTATTTACCTCCAGAAACCAGCTCTCTCTCCATTTTTCATCTCAGTCAACAACACACATCTACCCTACCAGGTTTCCAAGCTAGAAAACTGGGAGTCTTGACAATCCCATTCCTTCTCTCTCCCATAGCTAATTACCAAATCCTGTCCATTCCAGGCCCTAATTACATGCCACCATCCTAGTCTGAGCCAGGATGTAACAGTCTGCCTAGAAGATTCAGTGTCTTCAGTTTTTTCTTCAAACTAATTCTCCACTACGTAACTAACCTCACTAAACAGCAAATCTGGCAGTTTTATCCCCACACCTGACATATCTCTATCTGCCTTAAGTGAGAGTCAGTTATATACAGATAGAAGAGTAGCCAAGCTATGAAATGCTTTTTTCCCCTCTTGAATCCATAGCAATAAGGCCCGTATAGGCCTGGAGTTACCAGTGGTCCTCTCTGCCAGATGAAAGTATCTGCTGAAAATGAGGCCAAAAAAGTGATGAGCAGAGAAGACTCCTGCTTATGTCATCTGAACACTTAGATCTAGTCATATGGTAGTCACTTCCAAATTATGGCCTTTTCCCATATATCATTTAATATGCAACAAAGTCAGTTACAGACTCAATCTACAGTTTAGGAGCAGAACTAGTATTTGTATAAAAATCTCACAGATCTCATGACTCATAGAACTGCACACTTAACACGTGTGCATATCATGAGATATAAACTACATTTCAATAAAGTTGCTTAAAAGACAAATGAGTGTCAAAAGGTACAAACTTTCAGTTGTAAATACTTGAATGTAATGTGCATGTGATAAATGTAATCAACACTGCTGTATGCTATATGTGAAAGTTGATAAGAGTAAATTCTGTGAGTTTTCATCTCAGGAAAAAAAGTTTCTATTTCTTTTTTTTTTTTTTTTTTTTTTGTCTTTTTGCTATTTCTTGGGCCGCTCCCACAGCATGTGGAGGTTCCCAGGCTAGGGGTCTAATTGGAGCTGTAGCCACCGGCCTACGCCAGAGCCACAGCAACGTGGGATCCGAGCCGCCTCTGCAACCTACACCACAGCTCACGGCAACGCCGGATCGTTAACCCACTGAGCAAGGGCAGGGACCGAACCCGCAACCTCATGGTTCCTAGTCGGATTCGTTAACCACTGCGCCACGACGGGAACTCCCTCTATTTCTTTAATTTTACATCTCTATGAGATGATGGATTTTTACTGGGATAATCATTTCATGATGTGTGTAAGTCAAATCATTAAGCTGTACATTCCAAACTTATACAATGCTTTATGTCACTTATATCTCAATAAAACTGTAAGGGAAAAATTAAGTAAAAAAAAGAAAATATTAGATTAAAAAAAACTTCATGCCTTAAAAAAAATTCCCTTCCTGGAGTTCCCATTATGGCTCAGCAAGTTAAGAACCCAACACAGTCTCCATGAGGATGCAGGTTCAATTCCTGGCCCCACTCAGTGTGTTAAGGATCCTGAGTTGTGACAAGTTGCAGTGCAGGTCACAGCTGCAGCTCCGATTTGATCCCTAGCCCAGGAACTTCCATACGCTGCAGGTGCAGCCATTAAAAGAAAATAATAATGAAAGAAAGAAAATCTCTTTCTTCAGAAAGGATTCCATCCAGAAGAAGAAAATGGGGAAGACTTCAGAAAGAGATGGAATTTGAAATGGAGCTTGGAGAATGGGTAGGACTTGGACATATGATAATTAGCCACTTACACAGTTCAAGTAGAGGAAACAGTTATAAGCAACAACAGAAGCAAAGGGAAAAGAATATGTGCAAGACGAAAAAACAGTGGAAGATAAGAATCTGGCAAATCTGAAGCAAATCCCAAGAAAGAAACTGGAAACTTCTGAGTGGCAAAAGTGACAAGAGCTGGGATTCAAGATTACTTTAGGCAGAAATGCATAAGATAACCTGTTTACAGGTGGAAGACAAGGCAAGAAGGTCATAACATCAGTCCTGGTGGGAAGAGAACCTGATTCATTATCAGGAAAAAAAAAAAAGATTGACGTATACAATTAGCACACAAGACATAATACCGTATACAAGTACATCAAGTCAAAAAAACTTAAAGGACAAAAAATTGTGTGAAAACCAAATAACACTAGATTTGAAAATTCAATAGATTTCTAGAAAAAAAATTAAACACTAAATTTCACACAAGAAATAGAAAACCTACACTAACCAACATTATTAAACTGAAATGATATTCAAATTCCCCCCTTCCCCAAAAAAATCTAAGCCTGAATGCTCTTATGGGTTAGGTCTGCAAACTCTCAAGTAAAATCCCAGTCTTAAAGAGCTCCTGAAAAGAGAAAAAGAAAGTGGCACAACTCAATTTATAAGTCTATTATAACCTTGATATCAACATATATTAAGAACTGTACCAGGAGTTCCCAGTGTGGCTCAGTGGGTTAAGAACCCAACTAATATCAATGAGGATGCAGGTTAGGTCTCTGGCCTCATTCAGTGGACTAAGGAGCTGGGGTTGCCGTAGGCCAGCAGCTGCAGCTCCAATTCGACCACCAGCCTGGGAACTTCCATATGCCACAGGGCTCTGAAAAGATAAAAAAAAGAAAGGAAGAAAGAAAGAAAGAAAGAAAGAAAGAAAGAAAGACAGAAAGACAGAAAGAAAGACAGAAAGAAAGAAAGAAAGACAGAAAGACAGACAGAAAGACAGACAGAAAGACAGACAGACAGAAAGACAGACAGACAGAAAGACAGACAGACAGAAAGACAGAAAGACAGACAGACAGAAAGACAGACAGACAGAAAGACAGACAGAAAGACAGACAGACAGAAAGAAAGAAAGAAAGAAAGAAAGAAAGAAAGAAAGAAAGAAAGAAAGAAAGAAAAAAACTGTACCAGAGTTGGCAGTAACAGAGAGAAGAGCGACAATACCATGAAAGAGAACTAATAGACACTGGCCACAAACAAGATGTAACAGAATGGAGAAAGATTCAGGTTTGGTATAACATCAACAGAAATAAGGAACACCAGGGCAACAAGTTTGATAAGAAGGAAGAGTTCACTATGAACCTGGACAATCAGGTATGTATAAAACAACTGGGGGAGTTCTTTTGTGGCACACACAGGTTAAGGATCCAGCATTGTCACCTAGCAACTTGGGTCAATGCTATGGCACAAGTTCAATTCCTAGCCCTGGAAATTCCACATGCCATGGGTGCAGCCAAAAAAAAAAAAAAGGAAAAACCAGGATTCAAAGGCAGAAGAGAAATAACGAAGACAGATTTGAGAATTATTCAGACAGAAGGGCCTGAAATAGTGTCTAAGGAGCAGAAACATATAGAAAAATGATCTGAAAATTGAAACTTGGAGAACACTTAACATTAATCAGGAAGAAGGAAAAACAGAAAGCAGAAGGAGGGCAGAAAAGAACAAAGTCATTATAACATCACAAAAAAAGTCCTCTTTTCATCTAGTTAATTCATACTCATCCTTCAAAACTGTCACAGATTTCCAAAGTAACATTTCTTTAAGAAGGCCTTCTGAGGTTCTCCCATCATACACCAGCACCGGCAGGTCTCCATTTTAAGCTCTTACAAGTAAATACTCAGCATTTTAACTATACAATTATATTTAATTATAGAATTCATTCTTCAGTATACATCTCCCTCAACAGACTTTAAGCTCCATGAGGGCAAGGGCTATATCTGTTGTTGCCTCCTACTGCCTTGTGCATTATGTTAGAATATACTAAGTATTCGTTGAATGAAATGGATAGGTAAATGATAGCCAAAGAAAGGCATTTCAAGAGACAGGTCCATGTTAAATGCTACAGAAAGCTCAAGCTGACTTAGAAAGGAACTTGAAAGTGTTTATTAGGTTATACATGATCTTTGTGAAAGTAAAATCCAGATAACAAGGGGTTAAGAAGTGAATGGATGGCCAGGAAGTAAAGGCAGGAAAAGTAAACTACTTGTGGCAATGTTTAGAGGTGGAATTAGGAAGGAGTGAATTTTAGTTTCCAGTTTAGCTGTTTTTCTTTAACGAAAGTGCATTACGTTAAGGACAAAACTTTTTTTTTTAAGTTAATGTGATTTGAAAAGGAAAGGCAGCAAGACAGCTTGAGGGAGCAGCAGACTCAAGGGAAGATTTTTGTAAAATGAAGAAATCTTAAGCACATGTGTACTTTTAAAAACCCTAAGACAAAAGAGTAACTCATACTCCATTAACTAGAAAAGAAAAGAAAAATGAAATCAGGTGTTAACTACCAGGAAGGACAAAAAACATTCCTCCACTGAGAAAGCAGCAGATGACAGAATCAGCAAATTCTGGATGGAGTTCTCACCGGATGCCTCAATCTCTTCAGTAAAGGGTGTCAAGTGAAGAAAGTATAAAGTCTGAATTGAGTTCTACCCAGAATGTGTGAAGGGGAGGGGGGAAATCCAAAACAGGAGTGGAATATTGGTTCTTATTAAAAGTGCATTCTAAATTTTAATTGGCCTTTTGTAAACTTCAACACATTTCTGGCTCATAATTGCCCTATTTTAGCTTTAATTTTAAATATTCATATAAAATTCTAGTTCACAAACTTTCCATCTCAACAACTGAAAACAGTGATAAGCATTAAGTTACATTCTACTTTAATTCAGACTTGAACTCCTCTTTTGAAATGCAGTAAAAGTTGTTTTCAATTCAAGCAACAAAACAGCAATCATTTCAAGTACGAGTAACTGAAGAGCGCTCCTAAACTGTAAGAATGTTTGCAAAGAAAGGCTTTTTGTAGTTGTTGGTGTTCAGCCCTTTGCCTGCCTCACTCTAAAACAGATCCTTAATAGAGGGAATCTTGGGTTCAAATCCTAGCTCACCTAGACAAGTTACTCAATCTCTTTGCGTCTCGGTTTCCTCGACTAAAAAATGAGAAATACAATAACCAGGATTATCCCAAGGATTAAATGACGTAATACAGGTGAATGTGCCAAGTTCGTACTATGTACTCAGAACAGTTTGCTAACCGTTTAAAAGAAAAAACCTGCAGCACTTTGACCAAATTAAAACATCCGAAAGCCTGAGTACAAGTCACAAAACGCCAGACCCCAACACACAGCACATTATTTTTCTTCCCTGACGCAAGCTTTTTTTTCTTTTCTTTTCTTTCCTTGCCAAGCCCTTCCACTAGGAGTCTGAAAAGAGGACGGGGAAAAAGGTTACATTCAATCCAGCAGAAAGTTTTCCGAAACTGAAGTGCAGAATCACAACAGACATGGCAGCGGAGGCAGCGCAGGACAACAGGTGAACCTCCGAGAAACCTGGCACCTTCCCGCCGGCAAGTTTTGCGGGAGGACTGGCAGTTTCTCCGGGCTCTACCGCCCCCACGAAACACACATTCGTTTTCTTTTCTTTCTTTTCCTTCCTTTTTTTTTTTTTTTTTTTGCAGAAGCGTAAGAGACAAATCGCAAATATTACCCTCGCAGCTCCCGGACAAGGGAGGTGAGCGCCTTTCCCATTTAAGGATTCAAGAGTCGTCCTTGGTAGTGGTTTTCGCCCACACGGCCTCCCCAAACTCGGCCTGAAACCCGGGGGTGGGAAACAAAGAGGAGCCTGGCGGCAGGGACGTCTTGGGGGTCGACCAGGGTCCGACGTCGGGCAGCCAAGGGGCCCGGGTCTCCCGCAGGGCCCGGCCCGGGGCGGCGGGGCCCAGTCGGCCTAGGCCTGACAGAGCTGAGGCGGCGGGGACCCCGCCGGACTGCCGGGTCTGGCGGCCCCCAGCTCGGGCCTCCCGCGTCCGCCCAGCTCCCCCGAAACTTTGCCCCGAGCCCGCGCCGGCCTCCCCAGCGCGGCTGGCCTCTCCCGAAACGCACACGCACTCTCCAGACAAGCCAACTCACCCGGACCCCGGGGAACTCATCCTCCAGCCCTCTGCGCGGAGCGGGGTGGGCGCGGCGAGCCGCCGGGGCGCGGCGGGGGCCCGGCTCGGCCTCCGCCCTGGGCGTGCAGCAGCCCCAGCCCGGTCGCCCCTCGCGCGGCTGTACGATCCTCGTCTCGCGCGGACGGACGCGCCGGGGCCCAAGCCTTCCTGCCCTCCCTCCCCGCTCTCCTCCCTCCTCCCTCCTCCTTCCTCCTCCTTCCTCCTTCGTCGAGAGCCAGCAGGCGGATTCCAATCTCGGCAGCCGCCGCCGCCGCCGCCGCCGCCGCCGCCGCCGACACTCACAAGGGAGGGAGGTTTGTGGGGGGGCGGCGCGGGCGCGGGGCCTAGGGGGGAGGGGCAGGCCTCCGCGAAACTCGGCGCAGCGCGCGCGCTCTGGGAGGGCACCCGCCCCGCCCGCCCGCCCGGCCGGCTCGGAACGCGAAAGGAGCCGAGCGCACGGCGGAAGTGTCCGAAGGGTCCGCAGAGCTCGGCGCCCTGCTGCCGGGGAGGAGGGCCGGCCGCCGGCAAGGGGGCGCCGGGCTGTCGTAAGGAGGGGGGAAGACTTCTCCTCCGCGCTGCCCCGCCGGCCTCTCCTCACCGAGACGCCCCACCGCCGCCGTGGCTGGGCCGGCTCGTCTCCGGAAGCCGCGTCGGGCAGACGCCGTGCGCGGGCCGCACGCGACGGAGCGCGGTGGAGCGGTGCGGGCACCGGGGTCGCTTGCTGCTTTCGAGCCAGTTCCCCCGTCCTGCGGGTACTCCCGCGTTCCTTAGCGTGGACCCCCTCCCCGTAACAAGCTCTAATACTCCACGTGAGCACAAGTCAGCGCTGGTGAAATAAGCCTCATCACTCAGAATTCACACACCACAGCGAGGAACTGCCAAGTCTTGGTAGCAGTTGTTGTGACAAAGAAAAAAATGTAGCCACGCTACATCCATTATTCATCCACCGCTCCCCGGCTTCTCTTTCTGGGCTCTTTGCCAGCGTGCCGAGGCCCAGGTAGGGAGGTGGAGGTGGACAGGCTCCGAGTGCGCTGCAGGGAAAAGAAGCATTTCCGCGTGGGTCCAGAGGCCTGGCCCGCCTGGGGGCCCTATGATCTGTGAGCCCGTGAATTCCAACGGCATAACAGGAGGAGCGGCGTTAACGCAACAGGACTGAAGTCAGCGGACTATAAATATTGCTCCCTTTACTACCTTTGGCTCACTTTAGTGACCTCAGATACCCCCGGAGTCTCATTCCCCGCATTTGGAAAATGTAAATAATTGTCACTACCTCTTTTCTCCCATTTCTCAGCATTCTTCGGAAAGTGCTGTTAAAAGTATTCAATGTCCTGTATGTGAAGAAAGTATGGACCCCTATTTAACAACCAAATGTGACCTTGATCTCTTTGTTAAGTCTCAAGTATGGTGTTAAGGCTCTTTACAAAAGATACTCTTTTTTACATTCCCTTCATAAAATCACTTTTTAAACTGCATAAAAAGCAGGGGAGGAAAAGAATGTGCCAGGTCCAGATATTTGTTTTTACACACATTCTCCCTTAAGAGATGTTTAGATTCCGGAGTATTCCCTTATATTCTGGTTTAAATGGCTAAACTCCCTTACATTCCTATTTAAAGTTTTTTTTTTTTTTTTTTTTTTTGGTCTATCTTGTGTTCTGTCCCTCTTTTCTCCCTCTTTAATTCACCTTTGTCCTTAATGGTGAAAATACACTCTGTGGGAGTTCCCATCGTGGCTCAGCAGTAAGGAATCTGACTAGTATCCATGAGGACTTGGGTTCAATCCCTGGCCTTGATCAGTGTGTTAAGGATCTAGCGTTGCTGTGGCCAGCAGCTGTAGCTCCGATTTGACCCCCAACCCTGGAATTTCCATATGCCTGGGATGCGGCCCTAAAAAAAGACACCCTCTGTAATTCCAAATTATTTTTCAATTCTGTTTTTTTTTTTCCCTGAACTCTATAGCTTTCTCAGGTTTGAGAGCCATGGAACAGTATCTTGCTACACAGGATGAATGTTTGATACATGGGTTTCCCTGCAACACCTAAAATTTGTCACTTTTTTAAGGTTTCTACATATGACACTGCTCTAATTTTAAGAGAAAAGGTGGACCTTTTGCTGGAGGAGATTTGGACTGACTCGCCAAAGAACTCATTGATGTATACTGAGTAATGTGTTATGGCAGATAGAACCATGATAAATGTGTTAATATATCCTCTACAGCCTGTTCAATTTTACACATGAATCAGTCTATAAAATCAACAATCTCAGATTGGAACTTTAGTACATCAAGTTTCTGAAATACACAAATCTGTGTTACAGCCACTGCAGAAATGAGAGCAAAATTGAAACATCAAATTTTAAATCATCATATCTTTGTATTTCTATAAAAGGAACTCCTTTTCAAGTTTATGGGAATTTTACTTGACATTCTTTTGTTCTCCTTGGATAAGGCCCACCTCAGTGCCCGGATTTAAATCCCTAGCTTTATCACAGCAGGCAACCTAACTACCAACAACTGAGTATGGTGTTTTCTCTGGTTCCTGGCATGTGTATGCATGCCAGCCTGTTTCTCCGGTTTGCCTGCCCACTAAATGAACAAGAGAAGCCAGGAAGCCCAAGGAGACATCTGGACACGTATGGTCTGGCCCCCAAACTCAAAAGCAACACCTCAAGGTCCAAATATAATATTCTCCAAAGTGATAGTTTTCCTATAAGTAGATTAATAGAATGTGCTGGAAATGGGCCCTTTTTTTTTTTTTTTTCCTCTGCACAATTCGAGGTATAGTTCTCAAGAGTGGTAATTGCATGCCCAAATCACATAGCATTAGTTAGGAATGGAAAATCACCCTTCTCCTACAGTTCTCAGATCCTCAAGGACAGTTTCTCTGATCATGTCTTTTTTTTTTTTTTTTTTTGCCATTTCTTGGGCTGCTCCCGCGGCATATGGAAGTTCCCAGGCTAGGGGTCCAATCGGAGCTGTAGCTGCCAGCTTACGCCAGAGCCACAGCAACGCGGGATCCGAGCCGCGTCTGCGACCTACACCACAGCTCACGGCAATGCTGGATCGTTAACCCACTGAGCAAGGCCAGGGATCCAGGGATCGAACCCGCAACCTCATGGTTCCTAGTCGGATTCGTTAACCACTGCGCCGCAACGGGAACTCCTGATCATCTGTCTTAAATTAACACCCCAACACAGCCAATTTCGTTTTATTTATACCATTTTTACTATATGAAATTTACCTTGTTCATTTACTTATTTGTTTATGGAGTGAGTTTCTCTCACCCACCAGAATGAAAACTCCACGAGAGCAAAGACCTTGTCAGTCTTGTTCTCAGCTCTTTCCTCCAAGCCTCGTTCCTGGCATATAACAGGTGCTCAATATTTGTTAAGTGAATGAGCAAGATAAGGATAGAATTTCCTCTAAGCATTTTTGAACCTTGTCAACAAGACTGTTTTAGAGGCTGGCTTGGACTATATTGAAGAGGTGAGAGTGGGTCAGGGAAACTGGGTTATACCATCTTCAGTGAAATGGAGAGTGCTGCCTTCATGGAAGGCATTAGCTCAATAGGGTAATACAAGTTAATCCATCCAAAGTCATTTTCCTGATGCAGATGCTTATGAGGCAAAGGCAGCATTAAGTCATTGTGGATATGGAGATGAATTTGAATCTAGTAAGGAGGTACTTGTGAAAGGATGCCCTTGGCAAAGCAATGCTTTAGGTTGGTTTGAAGCCCAATATTAAATGGACAAAAGTGTTATGAAGAGTAGAGGAGACAGCTACATTTTTCAGCATGGACACAACTACATGATTTTACTGGTTAATAATAACCCTGTCACGGTTTAGGACAAGTCAAAACAGAAATTGTGTTTATGAAAAGAGATGGTGATATATAAATATAATCCAGTGCACAAAATAGAGAAAAGTTTAAAAATCTGAATGTGTTCTTTTCTTTGTAATGGTATAACATGTTACTTCCCATTCTGTGTTTACCCGTAAATGACTTGCTGCTTTTCCCATTTCCATTTTCATTCCTCTTTGCTTCAAAGCACTTGTTTCCTGTGATTAAAAGGTGGTTTAGTGATGCTCTGTTGCAAAGTAGTCACCACTTGGTCTTGCCTAATCTGTGGTCTCTATAGACCTCTCTCTGCTATCAGTACACCCTTTACCATAGAGCTTAATCCTCTCCAGGCCCTATGGCAGGAAGATTTCTCAGACCTCTAGTCCCAAGCCTGGCACTCAGCCTTCTGCTCCCTCTGCTATTTACTGGGCAGCCATAACCTTGGCCCCCCTCTGAGCACTGACTCACAGCTCTTTTCTTGATCTGGAAGCCCTGGCCTTTTAACCTGAGTGGAACTTGATTTTCTCTCTGCCTGTTGTCTGGACTCTGCTCTCTGGAGCCTGTCCCAGTCCTACAGCACAGACTCTGCTGGGCACTAATAGATACTCCTGATGGCAATGCTTGTTTCCCTTCAGCTTTGTTCCTAGATTCTCTCCTTCTGTATTCTATCCATCTATCAGGCCTCCTTTCCCCCATTACCTCAAAGTGGACATCCTGATGCCTGCTGCTCTCCTGGGCTACCACCTGTTGTTTGCTCACTGCTCTCTGGCTATCAGGTACTGCCTAGCACACTGTAGTTGCTCCCACCAAACACCTGGAGCTGTGGCCTCCCCACCCTAGCTCCCACTCAGCCCACAGTAAATCTGTCCTTCCCCATCCTATAGCAGTTCACTACCCTCACCACCCTGCCTTTCTGTCCTGAGAGCAGTGGATTTATGACCTCTTATACTTTATTTTTTTGACCAGATATAACTAATTAAAGGCAAATGGATATAGTTGGTTTTTGTTTTTATTTAGCTAAATAAAGTATTAAGGTGTAATAGGTGCTTGTGTATGAGTATGTAATTGTATGTGTATATATATGCATATTTGTATGTGTATATATATCTTACATCTGAACACTGATTCTACTCAAGAATTCCTTTGGTGCTAATAGTCCAGAAATCCCAGCATTTGGAGCTAGGTATGATTACCTTGTGAATGACAAGGTGTCATGATAGGGATTCAGGCTGAGATAACTGGGAAGAGACAATCCCGGATCAGGAATGTTGTGTCATTAGCAGCTATACTGTATCTACTGTCCATGGTCTACATGGTTATCCAGATACATTCCTAGGTGTGGTGTGTCACCAATGGGAACAGACATGCTAGTTTATCCACCACGTGTGTTTCCATCCCTGTGCTGGACATAAAGTTCTAGAGGACAGGAACTGTCTTTTTCTCACTCCATTGTATCCCTACAATCTAGCATGCTGCCTTGCACACCAGAAGCCCTGAAGATAATTGATAAATCATTTTGTTCTCTATTGTTAGTTTGCCCTCATTTGTTTCTTTTATTTTTAATCAATGGTGGGGGGGGGAGAGGAGTTTTTAATATTTTTAAGGATTCATATTACTTATCTTGATGAAAGTCTAACAAATGACTGTTATGATAACACAGAACTATCATTGACTTTAAATTTTACCAACTCTTTTCAATGAATAATGCTTGAGTTCTGGAGTTTCAGTTGCTCTTTAAGACAACATCCTCCATTCTTTCATGAGGAAACATAATCATACATTTAACCCGTACCCAATACCTGTCAATATTTCTTTTAAAATGTAGATTTACAGGGAGTTCTTGTTGTGGCTCAGCAGGTTGTGAACCTGACTATTATCCATAAGGATGCTGGTTTGATCCCTGGCCTTGCTCAGTGGGTTAAATATCTGGTGTTGCCACAAACTGCAGTAGGTCGCTCTGATTTGACTCCTAGCCTGTGGGAACTTCCAAATACTTCAGGTACAGCCTGAAAAAAAAGAAAATGTAGACTTTGCATTTAGTTTGCTCCCCACCTTAAAATCTACCTTCCTCATTGTATACCTGAATTATTCTAGCTATCCTCCTAATTGGTGATTCCCTCTGTCAACTGATCTTGCTCAGTTTTTCCAGATTTCACTTAATGAATCACTACACTCATCAACGTCTGGAAACTACAGCTGTATGGCAGCATTCTGTTAGATTGGTCTATCCACTTCCTGCAGAATGGGCCACATTCATTTTCCTTTTAACATCATTCTCTGCCTGCCATGCCTAAGTACCACCTCTTGCAAGAAGTCATCTATTGTTACTCCATCCTAAACTTTTCTCTCTATAGTTTCTATCACTGACTTTTTTGCACAGTTTAGCTGTTCCTATAGCTCTCACAAAAGATTTCATATCTTTATTCAGTTTCTAGCCTCCCACCCTAGGGAAGGACAGTTTAAAGTATATCAAAAGAGCAGCCCCAAGCTGAGGCCTACCATTGTAATTGTCAAAATCTTTGCCTCTTTGTTTTCAAAGGTTCATCTGGAGCTGGAAGTTTGGTGACAAACTTCTCAATACATATGCTGTGCTGCTCTGTCCCTCAAGGTCAAAGAGGGCACTTCTGTTCCTCCTTCTTTTCTCCCCTCCCCTCCCCTTCCCTCTCCTACCACAGTTGCTGTAGTCACCTCACTGAACACCTCGGGTGGCTACATTGCAGGGCTCCCAGGGGCGCCATTTATATCCCTGATCTGTGTGAAAGATGCTCCCTGGAATTGTGTCGTACACAGTGTTCAGCTGGCCCCACTAGCACCATGAAGTTGCCGTTCTAATTGCAGGCAAGGAACCTAGTCCCTGGCTTGCTTAAAGAACTAGCTGCTGCTGCTGCTGCTGCTGCTGCTTTTTCTTGTTCTTTTTTTGGCCAAGTCTGCAGCATGCACATGTTCTGGGACCAGGGATCAAACCCTTGCCAGAGCAGCCACCTGAGCCACAGCAGTGACAACACTGGATCCTTAACCCACTGAGCCACCACGGAATTCCAAAGTACCAGCTTTTTAATTATTTAATGTTAGACATTATATATCTAAATGTAATGTTATATATTACATAGATACACATATAATGATATATTTTATGACATAACATTATATACCATTCAGAACATTTGAGGGAAATGAAGGTGGCAAGATACATATTTGTCAGAATTAAGTCAGACTCCTATATAAATAGCATATGCACACTACTACCTATAAAATAGGTAACCAGCCTGGACCCACCATATAGCACAAGGAACTAAATATTATATAATAACCTATAAGGGAAAATAATCTGAAAAACAATATATATGTAAAAAATTGAATCATTGTGCTGTACACCTGAACCTTACACAATATTGTAAATCAACTGTACCTCAATAAAAAAATTGTAAAAGAAATGGTAAATACTGAAATAAAAGTAAAATACTAAAAAAAAAAATACATCCTCTAGTAACTCTCAAAAAAATTAGAATCCCATATAAAATGTATAATTAATCAAAATTCTTATTTATTTGATCAATGTGAACAAATCTGGGGGGGCACACCCACAGTATGTGGAAGTTCCTTGGCCAGGGATCAGTCCACAACGCAGCAGTGACCTGAGCCGCTGCAGTGACAATTCCAGGCCCTTAACTGACTGCATCACAAGGGAACTCCAACAAATTTATTCTTTTCTATTTTTTTCTCTTATGGCCTCCCTGCAGCATATGGAGTTCCTGGGCCAGATATCAGATCTGAGCTGCAGATGTGACTAATGCTGCAGCTGCAGCAATGCCAGATCCTTAACCCACTGTGCCAGGCTAGGGATTGAACCTGCATCCCAGGGATCCCAAGATGCCAGGGATCCCGTTGCGACACAGCAGGAAATCGCAAATTTCTTTGTAATAACAAAAATTATCCTGTTGTTAAACTTGCAATAATTTATCATACTAATCAAATTTTATATATACATCATATTTATTCAAAACTAAGATATTGATTATAAGCATTGTTATTTAAGTACAACTAGGAAAGGAAAACACTGCCAATTAAACTATGACACATCATTCATCATAAGAAATCCTAATTATAGAGGTGATAAAATGTCAAAAAATCTGCATCTGAGGGAGTTCCTGTCGTGGTGCAGCAGAAGCAAATCCAACCAGGAACAATGCGGGTTCGATCCCTGGCCTCGCTCAGTGGCTTAAGGATCTGGCATTGCCATGAGCTGTGGTGTAGGTCTCAGATGCTGCTCAGATCCTGCATTGTTGTGGCTGTGGCATAGGCTGGCAACTATAGCTCTGATTCGACCCCTAGCCTGGGAACATCCACATACCACAGGTGCGGCCCTTAAAAAAAAAAAAGCAAAAAAAAATCTGCATCTAAGACTTGATAAAATACTGTGTGCCTTAATACATTGAAAAGGCAAAATACTATATAGTCCAAGAGTTTGAAATGTTGAGTTTCTGGGTATTTGGCATATAACCTTATTTGTTTGTCACGCAGAATACTTGAATAGCCACACTATGAATATTAACCACAGGAACAGAGACAGTACAGTTCAAGTGCATATAAACATGTAAAACAAAAGTGAATAACTTATGATTCAGTCACATAAAATCTGGAAGAAATACTAGCATCAAGTCATGTGCTTGGATTACATTACAAATAAATATTAACTATTTGACAGCTGCTCATTCTGAAAACACACGATGACAAGAACATGTTTTTATCTTTGGAAAAGACAAACTAAACAATCACCAAAATCTCAGCGTTGCAGTAGAATGACTTTACATTTATCCCGGAAGCTGAACAATAGTGCTTGCTGCTTACGGGGCCATCAGGAAAAGCCAGCTGTGGATTTCTTTCTAGTACAATTAATTGCTTCCGCTGTATATAAAATTGAAAGAATTGGGTGCTTTAGTGCGGAAAAAGGATATCCTGCTACACTGCTCCTATTTCCTCACAAAAGCTATTAGTGAGCCTTTCGCCATTAATTCACATGCATTGGATTATCCTGTGATGAAAGGCCAAGTGGCTTTTCATTTTTATAGTCTCTTATCTCCTATTTATTTGGCACCTCTCTGGAGATACCTGCTCTTCTCCCAAGACTGGTTAATTGCTAGGATGTCAGAAGGTAGCTAATGACTGACTTCCTTTTTCAAGACTAATTGTGAGCCCATCTCTATACTTTTTCTTAGAGTGGCCTTTCTTGTTGCTGAGAAATATTCTAAGTTCTGTTATTATTTGAAAAGACAGAGGTGATATTTACAGTGCCAGCTTTCAATCTCTGGGTATTTGGCATATAACCTTATTTGTTTGTCATGCAGAATACTTGAATAGCCACACTATGAATATTAACCACAGGAACAGAGACAGTACAGTTCAAGTGCATATAAACATGTAAAACAAAAGTGAATAACTTATGATTCAGTCACATAAAATCTGGAAGAAATACAAGCATCAAGTCAGATGCTGCTCAGATCCCGCATTGTTGTGGCTGTGGCATAGAACTTTCTGCCCACTGTTCACTTTGAGACCCGCAGGTGACTTTTATAAATCTTCTGTGTAGACCTGCACTGTCCAATACACTAGCCACTTGCCATGTGTGGCTATGTAAATTTTAAATTAGCTAAAACAAAACTAAAATGAAGAGTTCTCTTGTGGTGCAGCAGGTTAAGGATCCAGCGTTGTGACTGCTGTGGCTAGGGTCACTGCTGTGGCGCAGGTTCGATCCCTGGCCCTGGAAAGTCCACATGCTGAGAGCATGACCAAAAAAGAAAAGAAAAAACCCTAAAATTAAAGTTCTATTTCTCAGTCCAGGCCCCCTCAGGGTTCAGTAGCCACACGAGGCTAGTGGCTACCATGTTGGAAGAATGCAGGTATAGAGTATTTCCATTTTCACAGAAAGTTCTTCTGGACAGTGTTGCTATAGACTGT
Organism: Sus scrofa; assembly: GCF_054392235.1. Lineage (NCBI taxonomy): Eukaryota > Metazoa > Chordata > Mammalia > Artiodactyla > Suidae > Sus > Sus scrofa. The sequence continues at coordinate 109,928,605 of NC_139396.1, read as the reverse complement.
GACCTGCTCTGCTCAGGCCTGGTGAATAGCATCTAAGCCCATCTCCTGAAATGCTGTTTCTGTTCCCTCCATTTAAAACAAATAGTAGGAAGACTATATTCAGGATCATTTCTATAATTTGCTACTTGAGAATTTTCTCTGAATGTGTAGCACCAGAAATGGGAGGTTGCAATTCATTAGATATAAAGTTGCAGATTTGTAGGAAGTGTTCGTGGAGTTCCCTGTTGGGGTAGTGGGTTAAGGATCTGGTATTGTCACTGCTGTGGCTCTGGTTATTGCTGTGGAATGAGTTCAGTCTCTGGCCTGGGAACTTCCACATGCTGCGCAGGCGGCCAAAAAAGAAAAACAATTACACTCAGCCAGCAGCTTTTAGTTGAGAGATCTACATTCCCTTCTATGGTAGCATGAAAAGTATCAGAGAACCTGTCCTTGAGATGCCCTAGAACCCACTGAATAGAATCACAGAAGAGCTCTCCAGAGGAGATGGCCTCACAAGCATGAGCAGTCCCCTCACCTAGGTATTTGTGGGCATTTTGCCAGGATCCAAGCATTTCTAGAGTATAGTTCAGAGTCTCAGAATCAAGGCCCAACAGGTTAAGGAGGTTCGTGGAGGTGAAGAGGGCTCCAGTTTTACCACTGAAAAGAGAACCATAAAAAAGAAATCCTTGTTTCCTAAAAGTTCAGGCATGATCATACAGGTTTAATTAGGAACAGCAAGCTGTTTACAGCAAATTATAAACTGTATAAAGCAGACCTCAGTGGACACTCCCAAAGGATGTCCCATGAACCCTTCCTACTCCAAGTCCAGATTCAGCAGATCTGGCTTGGTGAGGTAGGCTTGCTGCAATGCCAGGCAGAGGAGTATCCCAGAAGTCCCTTTCCAGAACTTTCCATGACCAAAGAAGAGGGTCAAGAGCTCAGGGAAAGCCTGTTTTCCTTTCCTTTCATCCTTGAAACTTGAAGCCACTCCACTGTTTTCTTGACTGCTACTGCACCCAGCCAGTAGAGAGACACTTCCAAAACAGGCTAAGCAACCCGATATGGTAAGAAGAAAACCAACTTTGGAGTCAGAATTCTGGCTTGAACTTCCTAGTTTTTGACCTGGGGCAGAGTTTGTCAACCTCTCTCAATCCCAGTTTCTTCATTTATAAAATGGGGATAAAGAATATCAATCTGATGAGACAGATGAGAATTAATTGAGAATATTTGGAAAACAGTTGGCATAGAGTCAATACTCAATTAAAATTACTTACCTTCCCTTTTCTTTCTAGAAAGTGATTGGTCCATCGGTGTTTATATTGAAGGGGAAAGAAAACACACTGTAAAACTCCTAATGAGCCTTACTTCAAATACAGCCCAGTGCAGTTCAGTAATTAGTATATGAGTTCTGCTTCAGCTTGGGCTGGGCTCCAGTTCTTCATTCCAGTCTTGGCTTAGGAATTTCCTTCTCCAGAAAGCCTTCACTGCTCACTCCCAAGCTGAGTTAGTGTCCCTTCCAAGTAGCCCTGCAGCTCCCCAAGCTGGTTTCTGCCCTATCATTTTCCTTATATTCTGCTTCTCAAATCAGGGTACCCTGCATTGGATATGGAATACAGGATGTTATAAGGCATCTTTTCCAGAGTGTCAGTTTTATCTAATAATAAGCAAAACTAAGCACACATATATGTACATTTTTTTAGCTAAAATATTAGATTATGTAAGAAATTTCACAATTGCAGGGGATTCCTAGAGGACATATACTGTTCTTTGCTTTTAGGTCTGCTTTGCTGAGAAGTTGGAGAAACATTTATGCCATATGATAGTGAAATGACATGCTAACTTTTCTGTTTCTTCCAGTGATGTGAGCTCTATTAGGGCAGGAACTGTACCTCATTTGCCTCTGAATTCACAATACTTAGCTCCCTAGCATGAAGCCTGGCTCAAAGTAGAAGCTCCATGAAAGTCTGTGGAGCTGAACTCAACTTTCCCAGTACTTTGAGGATAATATAGTCTTTCCAACAAGGAGAAGAACTTAGAAATTATTTAACTGACAGAACTTCACATCGAGTGCCTACAGGTGAGAACACAATCCTAGCTGTACTTTTGGAAAAGGTACTTAACCTATCTGACCTCTGGCTTCCCAACCTGGTAGAGTTGTGAAGACTCAATGAGAGAAGAGTCACCAAGCACTAAGCACAATGAACTTGGCACATAGAAGGTGAATGGAAAAAAGCTTCTTCACTGTCTTTAAAGTCACATTCTGGTTATTAATCTACAAGCTAAGAGATGATTCTGATCATTGCAATCATTCCAAGCAACTGACAAGGGACCTGGTCTGAGCCACTGCCTGGGGCCTCTCCTGCAACACCCTGATCCTTCCTCCTGAATCTCCAACCTAGTATTACTGCACTGTCCAATGACTTACTTACTGTCTCAGTTACATTCACATTAAACCTGGGCTTATAAGATAGAGATAATTCAACTAGAAGGTAGAGAAAGGTAACCACCTGTTAGGAGTGTGAGCTGCAGAGGCAGGGCCCATTTGAAGCCTTGACTCACCCAATAATCTGATTTACTCTCCCAGCTCTGAGGCATATCTTGATCTTGATTCTGGAGACAGAACCTGGTCCCGGACAAGTGTTGCCCACTCCTAATACAGAGCATGAACCAGGGAGCTGAGATCTCCAATTCTTGTGTCATTCATTCTATTGGCCTGGGTCCAGAGTGTCTTTTGGGAGGGAGGTAGAAGTTTCCAGGCTAGGGATTGAACTCAAGATGCAGCAGCGACCCCAGCTACTGCAGAGACAATGCTGGATCCTTAACCCACTGTACCACAAGAGAATTCCCAGAGTGTCTTTCTTAGGAAACTAATGAAGCTTAAGCTTCAGGGTCCCTCATGGTCAGAGCCCTCTGTTTGTGCTGAGAATTGCTTGAATATTGTAGGTTGAGAGGGGAAGTCATGTTGCAATCAGGGAGCATTCCTCTTTCAGCTTTTCTGATAAGTTGCCTAAAGATTTCAGAAGAAAGAGACCTAGAGATCTGTGATTCCAGTAATTTGTTGTGATTCCTTCTTCTCATTCTAAATGAATACTCAGTTCTATAATTAATCTTGCGTTTGAAACTTTATATTCTTAAGAAGGACCTCACAAAACCTGGATCCCAAGCTAGATCAGGTTCTTCTCCAACCTGTATCTACTTTTCTCTAATGCCTTTCTATTCTAGAGCTCATCAGAAAGCCACAAAGTTGTCTTTGTGTTTTTTGGTTTTTTGTCTTTTTGGGGCCACACCTGTGGCATATGGAAGTTCCCAGGCTAGGGGCTGAATCAGAGCTGCAGCTGCTAGCCACAGCCACAACAAGACCAGATCCAAGCCACATCTGCGACCTCCACCACAGCTCATGGCAATGCCTGATCCTTAACCCACTGAGCAAGGCCAGGGATCGAATCTGAGTCCTCATGGATACTAGTCGGGTTCCTTAACACTGAGCCACAATGGGAACTCCAGAAAGTCACAAGTTTTGAAGGAACGAATGCAGGGGTCTCTGTTGCAATGACTCCATGTGAGATAAACTCAACTCTCACTGCCATCTTCTCCCATAGGCACATGTTGATGCTTCGTACCAATTCTCCTTCCACAAATGCTGGGATCCTCTAACATTCCCAAGTGCTTCATTAGAAGTAAAAGATAAAACTTCTGTTAGCTGACTTCTCCCCTGAATCTAAAAACTATTTTGAAATAGTCCCTTTACATCTACTTTTTTTTCTTTTCTTTTCTTTTTTTTTTTTTTTTTGTCTTTTTAGGACTGCACCCATGGCATATGGAGGTTCCCAGGCTAGGGGTCAAATCGGAGCTGCAGTTGCTGGCCTATGCCACAGCCACAGCAACGCCAGGTCTAAGCCGTGTCTGCGACCTACACCACAGCTCATGGCAACGCAGGATCTTTAACTCACTGATCAGGACCAGGGATAGAACATGCATCCTCATGGATACTACTCAGACTTGTTTATGCTGAGCCACAATGGGAACTCCTCTTTATAACTACTTTTATGCATCAATAGATTTTGAACTAGAGATAGAGAAGGCGATAATTGACTTGCAAATGGAATGGTAGTCTGCAAGAATTTATTTAATAAAATGTTTCTGCTTTTTAACAGAATGCATTCATGAAAAAAGGAACACAGTTCCCAGCTAAGTGATAAGAATGACGTTGGGGGGGGGTTGTTTTTGTTTTGTTTTTCATTTTTTGTTTTGTCATTTCGGCTCTAAATCTCTCCAATCTAATACCTAACCATAGATGGAAAAACAAAACCAAAAAGAAAATCCAATGCCTACACTACTATAGAAAAAGTATTCTGTTTTTCACAATTCGGAGAACACAAAAATGCACTCACTCCAAATAGTCATTGCTCATAGCTGCTTCTTGTGTTAACAGGTGAGAAAGATACACAGAAGCAGTTAATTATTCAATAATGTGAAAATGCAAGAGTGTTGTGGAAATACTAGAGAGGGAATGCTGACCACAGAGTGGCCAGGACAGTGTTGTGTTATCAGAGTGTAGGTCCAAGATGGGTTAAGAGGCTGGAGAGATCACTGGGGTCAAGCACATGGGGTCTCATATGCAGTTTAGTTTGGCTCTCTAGCTACAGTTTGGGAGATGGGTTAGGGATAGGTAGGAGGCAAAATGGAGACAACAGGATCAGTTAGGGAGTTGGTGAGATAACCAAGAGGAGAGATGTTTGAAGGTAAGAAGGAATCCTGAGGATGGAGAGGATAAAACAGATTCAAGACAGAGTTAGGGATTCAGGAAGTAAATCTGGTAGCCTTTGGTAACTCTTAGTTGTCAGAAAGAACAGTTGTGGGAGAAGCAAAGCATCTAGGATGACCCCCAAATTTCTAGTTTCTATGACTTGGTGGTGCCTGGAGTTCAGCAAAAGAAACACCATGAGAGGAGAGAAGCAGGTTGGGTGGGAAGCTGACGGCTCCAGAATTTCCATCTAGAAGAGGTGTAGGGCAGCAAGACTGCGGAATTTGTCTTGAAACTATGTTTACAATAAGAAGCACTCTGCATATATGTTTACACAGAATGGAATGGGTAAGATGAGTGCCAGATTAAGGGCGCTTAAATTCTCCCCACCATCCTGAACTCATCCTAAATTCAGCACTGGGCATCGTATTAGTCGAGATTTTATCATTTTTTGTTTTTTTAGATCCGCACCCGTGGCATGTGGAAGTTCCCAGGCTAGGGGTCACATCGGAGCTGCAGCTGCCAGCCTACACCACAGCTCACAGCAACGCTGGATCCTTAACCCACTGAGCCGAGGCCAGTATCCATAAACCTGTGTCCTCATGGATACTATTCAGGTTCATAGCCCACTGAGCCACAACAGAAACTCTTGAGATTCTTTTATGTGCAAGTGACAGAAAACCAACTTCTGTCACAAGCTCTCTCAAGGATTAAGGGGAAGTTGATCAAACCAAGGAAGAGTGAAGGATGGAGCATCAGAAATGACTAGATCCAAGAGCCCTCAGGTGGGCAGAACACTACTCTCTCACTCCCATTTCTGATCTTTGCTTCTCAGTGCCCCCTGGCTTCATTCTCTCCTGTCACAGACAGATTTCCTCCACAGAGGGAACAGAGGCCCTTTGGATTCACATCCTTCCAGCTCAGCCACCAGTGAGGGAAGAAAATATTGCTCTGTAAGCTCCAATTTCAACAATATCCCAGGGGAAGGTTCTGACTGTTCTGGCTTGGTTTGCAAACCCACCTCTTGAACCAATCACTGTGCCTCAAGGGGCAGGGTCTGTACCAGAAGAAAGGATAAGAAGAATATGCATAAGGCCTTCCATCCACCTGTGAAACAGGTAGATGTGGAGACGGCTGTGAGACATCCAGGGAGGCAGTAGAGCAGAAGCTAAATACGTGAGCCCTGAGGCTCAGAGGAGAGCACTGCGCTAAAGACGTGAATGTCTAATGGCTCAGAAAAATAGGTGCTTGCCTTGACCAAATTAATGGCAGAATTTATCCCACAAGCTTAGTGAACAGATTAAGTCAATATCATTATTCAGATAATCTTTCAAATGTATTACAAAGACAGTTAAGTAGGATCAAACAGTGAAGTTGCTCATTTAAAAATACATTGTTTAGGGGAGTTCCTGTGAGCTGTGGCATTGCCATGAGCTGTGATATAGGTCACAGATGTGGCTCGGATCCCTTGTTGCTGTGGCCATGGTGTAGACCGGCAGCTACAGCTCTGATTGGACCCCTAGCCTGAGAACTTCCATATGCCACTAATGTGGCCCTAAAAAGAAAAAAAAAAAAAAAAAAAAAAACCAAAGAAACCCCATCGTTTAGGAGTTCCCTGGTGACTCAGTCAATTAAGGATCCAGCATTGTCACTGCTGTGGCATGGGTTAGATCCCTGGCCTAGGAACTTCTGCATGCCGCTGGTGTGGCCTAATTAACTAATTAACAAAAACCGTTGTTTTGGAGTTTTCATTGTGGCTCAGTGGGTTAAGAAGCTGGCATAGTAACCATGAGCACGTGGGTTCGAGCCCTCAGTGGGTTAAGGATCCAGTGTTGCTGCAGTATAGGTTGTAGATGCAGCTCTGATTCGACCCCTAGACTTCCATGTGCTGCAGGTGTGGCTGCAAAAAGAAATGAAAAGAAACAAAATGTTGTTTTAAAAAGAAAGCAAATCGCAGAACAGTATGTATAGTGTGACTCCAATTAAGTAAAACACAATGTGATTTCAGGGAACAACACTGTACCACATCCACACAGAACTAATGTTTCCCAGACTTCGGACATCTGCATACAGCCCTTCGCCATATTCATCCAGAGCTGTTTGCTGAACAGCTTTGACATTTTTTCAAGTGAAAAGTCTTATAAGAAAAAATTTATTCTTCTGTCAAAACTGAAATCCTGGAGTTCCTGTCGTGGCGCAGTGGTCAATGAATCCAACTAGGAACCATGAGGTTTCGGGTACGATCCCAGGCCTTGCTCAGTGGGTTAAGGATCTGGTGTTGCCATGAGCTGTGGTATAGGTCACAGACATGGCTCAGATCCGGTGTTGCTGTGGTATAAGCCGACAGATGTAGCTCCAATTCGATCCCTAGCCTGGGAACTTCCATATGCTGCAGGTGTGGCCCTAAAAAGACCAAAAAAAAAGTGAGGTCCTTTACTTATAGTCTAATATTTATTTCATCTCTTTGCAACTGGCAGGCAAACCTGGCAGGGCGGCCTAGAAGGCCCTCTGTGCCCTTTGCTTCCTCCCCTGCTGCCATATCCTTACCTCAGCTCTCAAGCCCTGTGCCTTTGTTGTGGCAGAAACATTCCCTTAAAGCCTCCACATTTATTTTCCCCTCTACCCCAACTCTTGGTGTGGTTGGTTTCTTCCTATCATTCAAACCTCAGCCCTGATGTTACCTCCTCAGCAAGGTCTTCACTGACCACCCAACCAAAAGTAGCTTACCCCAGCCCCCAACACATAGCTCTGTCTTTTATTTTCCCATAGCACTAGCACAAATTATATTGATTACATATTACTTGTTTATTTTTTGTCGCTTCTCTTTAGAGGGGAAGCTTTATGAAAGCAGGAACCTTGTCTGTACTGTCATTCTCCATCCCTACAACAGAACCTAACTACTTAGTGAGTGTGGAATGAAAAGTTACACTTCTGGAATATTATACAGTGCTAAAAAGAAATGAGCTATCAAGCCATGATAAGGGGCATGGAGGAAAAGGAAATGTATATTGCTAAGTCAAAGAGGCCAATCAGAAAAGGCTATATATACTGTATGATTCCAACTATATGACATTTTGGAAAAGGTGAAACTATGGAGACAGCAAAAAGATTAGTGCTTGTCTGGGTGAAGGGAGAGGAAGGAATGAGTAAGTGGAGCACGGCGAATTCTTAGGGAAATTTGTATGATATAATGGTGGATAACACATTGTTCAAACCCACGGAATGTGCAACACCAAGAGTGAACCCTAATATAAAGTATTGACTTTGGGCGATAAGGATGCGTCAGTGTAGGTTTGCTGATTATAACAAATGTACCACTTTGGTGGGGGATGTTGATAATGGGGAGGCAATGTATGTGAGTGATGGAAAGGCATTGTGTGGGATATCTGTACACCTTCCGCTCAATTTTGCTGCGAACCTAAAACTGCTCTAAAAATAAAGTCTTTTTTGCCCCTTTTTGGCCACACCCCTGGCATAAGGAAGTTCCTGGACCAGGAATCAAACCTGCATGAAGCAATGACTTGAGCTGCTGCAGTGACACCACCAGATCCTTAACTCACTGAGCCACAAGGAAACTCCTCCATACAAATTTGAGAATTATTTTTTCTGGTTCTGTGAAATACGTCATTGGAATTTTGATAAAGATTGCATTAAATCTGTAGATTTCCTTGGAGAGTATGGATTAATTAAATTTTAGCAATTTAATTATTCCAATCCATGAACATGACATTTCTGTTTATTAGCATCTTCAGTTTCTTTCATCAGTGTCATTGGTTTTCCAAGTACAAGTCTTTTACCTCCTCTGTCAGATTTAGTCCTAGGTATTTTATTCTTTTCAATGTGATGATAATTGGGATTGTTTTCTTGACTTCTCTTTCTAATAGTTCCCTGTTAATGTATAGAAATGAAACAAATTTCTGTATATTAATTTTGTATCTTGCAACTTTATTAAACTCATTGATGAGCTCTAGTAGTTGTTTGGTGGTGTTTTTAGGATTTTCCATGTGTAGTATCTTTTCATCTGCAAACACTGATGGTTTTACTTTTCCTTTCCAAGTTGGATTCCTTTTCTTTTTTCTTGTCTGATTGCTGTGGCTAGGACTTCCAATATTATGTTGAATAAAATGACGAGAGTGGGTCTCCAGCTGTGGGTTTGTAATATATGGCCTTTATTATGTTGAAGCACATTCCCTCTATATCCACTTTTCTGAGAATTTTTATCATAAATAGATGTTGAATTTTGTCAAATGCTTTTTCTCCATCTATTGAGATGACTTTTTAGCTTTCATTTCGTTTTGTTTCTTTTTCAGCTACACCTGCGGCATATGGAAATTCCCAGGCCAGGGATCGAATCTGAGCCAAAGCTGTGACTTTTGCCACAGCTGCAATAACACTGGATCTTTAACTCACTACACCACAGCGGGAACTCCAGTCTTTCATTTTGTTAATGGATGTATCATGTTGATTGATTTGTAGATGTTGAATCATCCTTACATCCCTGGAATAAATCCCACTTGATTGTGGTATATGATTCTTTCAATGTGTTGTTGGACTTGGTTCGCTAATATTTTGCTGAAGATTTTTGCATCTATGTTCATCAAGGATATTGGCCTATCATTTTCTTTTTCTTTTTTTTCTTTTTTTTTTTGTGTGTGTGTGTGTGTGTGTGTGTGTGTGTGTGTGTGTGTGTGTGTGTCTTTTTGCCATTTCTTGGGCCACTCCCACAGCATATGGAGGTTCCCAGGCTAGGGGTCTAATCGGAGCCGTAGCCACTGGCCTACGCCAGAGCCACAGCAACACGGGATCCGAGCCACATCTGCGACCTACACCACAGCTCACGGCAACGCCGGATCGTTAACCCACTGAGCAAGGGCAGGGACCGAACCCGCAACCTCATGGTTCCTAGTCGGATTCGTTAACCACTGCACCACGACAGGAACTCCTCATTTGCTTTTTCTGTGGTATTCTTGTATCAGGTAATGCTGGCTTTGTAAAGTGTTGAAAAACAATTTTTATTCTGCGCACAACTCCTCAATGAAGAGGGCAGAAATTTTGGTACCAGGTAGTTATACCAAATTCTGATTCAGGTAGTTTATATTTCTTGGGTATTTGTGTAATATATATTCCTGCTGATGGTTTTCTCAATGTAATTTTTTCTGGATGGAAAAGTTGTAGGAGTTAAGAAAATGAAGTAGGAGTAAGAGCCTTGTGTTCTGACCCTACTCTATTGGTGATAAAAATAACTAACATTTACACTGCAATTTTCTTCCAGAAGTTAATAAATTTGGCTCTCAAAACAAAATGCAGGTGTTATAACTTTCAATTTCAGGTAGAAAGGCAGGCTTAGAGAGACGCTCCTGATATTACCCAGGTGGTACTAGATCAGTCTTGATCTAAACACTGGTATTATGATGTCAAAGTCCATGTTTATTTCATGGCACCTGGCTGCCTCCCTAGCTGGTTGTGTATGCTGGGAAGCCACTTCCCCTTTCTGGGCCTCAGTTCTTACATGTAGAAAATGCCCAGGTGGATCACTTAGATTCTTTCCAACTGTAAGTTTGTTTTTTGTTTTGTTTTATTTTGTTTTGTTTTGTTTTTTAATGGCTGCCACCTGTGGCATATGTAAGTTCCAGGCTAGGGGTCTAATTGGAGCCACAGTTGCTGGCCTATGTCACAGCCACAGGAATGCCAGATCTGAGCCATATCTGTGACCTACACCACAGCTCATGGCAATGCTGGATTCTTAACCCACTTAGCAGGACCAGGGATCAAATCTTCATCCTCACAGATACCAGTTGGGTTTATTACTGCTGGACCACAACAGGAACTCCCCAACCTTAGGTTCTATGACTATAAGCCTTCTTCTCTCCATCACCTATTTGAAAAGTTGGTATAGCTTTAAAAAGTACCAAAATAGGAGTTCCCATTGTGGCTCAGAGGTAACGAATGCAACTAGTAATCATGAGAATATGGGTTCGATCCCTCGACCCACTGAATCTGTTAAGGATTGGCATTGCCACAAGTTGCAGTGTAGGTCACACACAGCTTGGATCTGGCATTGCTGTGACTGTGGTTTAGGCTTGTAGCTAGAGCTCTGATTAGACTCCTGGCCTAGGAACTTCCATATGCTAAACCTGCGGCCCTAAAAAAAAAAAAAAAAAAAAGCACCAAAATAATAAGATTTTATTTCTACTTGTAATTGCACAGTTCTTTGAAAATCTGATTCAGGTACTAAACATCAAATAAATTATGAAAAAAGTCGCTTTCTTTTAAAGTAATGTCTAGAAACAAAATACCCTGAAAAAGAATGAACTGGTTGTGTTAATAAACACAGTACCCTCAAAGGGGTCTTCATTATTTTAAAAAAATTCCATGAAAGGATTTTACTCTGAGCTTATTTCAAGACAAAATGTATGGAAGAAAATACAGCAATCTTTCTTGAAATGATGTTATTTAAAACAGAATAAAAATAAATAAATCTGAAATATTTAATCACCAAGTAACTAACTAAATAAATCTTTCCAAAAAGAAAAGGCTAAGTAAGTCTGGTCTTCATGTTATTATTTACCTGGTAAATTCACTTTGTATGCAAAATATCTGTATTATTCACATATCCTTGTCTGTTTAAACAAGGTAGAAAAACAGCTGTTGGGCCACATAGCCAAAAGAGTAGGTGAGTTATATATTCTTCTCCTTAGGGCATTTTGTTTTGTCTCAAACTTTTATCTATAGCCATAGAGAAATAACCCACTTTTGATGTCACATGAAAAAACTTTACACAGAAAAATCTGTATTTGCACATCTGTTTTGGGGTTTTATTTTGCTAAAACGAATTCACACAGGCCAAAAAACATGCAAAGCATTTTTGTGCACACCTCTAACATACTTCAAAAATGTTAAAATTAAAAAAAAAAAAATCCCAAAGCAAGAATACCTGGGTTGAAAAGTTAACATTATAAAAGCTAGATTCCTAACACAGACACTGCAGATATAAGTCACTCAGTTGCAAAAAAATGTTTATAAATGTTAAATAAATGTCAACAATGAGGAGACAAGAACTGTAGATCCATAGTGTACTCCCCACCATGAACTATTAAAAACTGTGTTCGGTGTTGTAGGACACCCATAATATTAACCTGAAATAGATACAACCTTAACCCAAACTATCTGCTTTTCCTGCTACCTTTAAAATGGTTTTTGGTGGTGTTGTTATTGTTTATTTTGTGTTTTGGTAAATATAAGAGTTCCTCAGAATCTATACTAGCTCTGAGAGGTAAAAAAAAAAAATGATTCAATAAACAACTATGATAAAGTTCTGCTTTGAGCTATTCACTTTTCTTTTTAATGATCATGTGTGTGTGTGTGTGTGTGTGTGTGTGTGTGTGTGTGTGTGTGTAACCTTTTAAAATGATACTTTTGGAAACTTAACTCTAGGGAAATTTTTTCCCTTTCCTTGAGACCGGTCCCTGATAATTTAATAGTTTTTTTCTTTTTTCTTTTTAAAGAGAAAACCTGCCTAGAGCCTTTCTCTACAGTCAGCAACCTCCTTGTCCCTGTATATTTGAACTTTCCAAAAATAACAGAATGCTTGTTGGCAGCTTCTGAAAAATCTCTAGGCACTCCTGGCGGATTTCACTCTGCCTGGTGCTTTATATTCACTTTCTCACGGCACCAAAGGTCAAGTAGGGCCCTGTGATAGGAACACATTTATGTCCTTCCTAGTGCTCCCCGGGGGATGTTGGTGGCTTCACCCTTCCTTGTAAAAAAACAAAACATACACCTCCTGCTAGAGACATATCTAGCTGCTTCCTTCTCCCTCAGGTAGAAAGTCAGTCCTCTGGAAGCCTTAGTTCTCAGAAGAAAAAGTGTTCTGATGCATCCTCATAAAACATTTCAAACGTGCAAAGAGAAAATCCAAAACAAGAGTGAGAGAGAGTAGCAGTGAGTTGGAAGAGCACCTAAGTATTGTGCTCCAGTGAGAAATATCCACTCAAACCTCCTGCCTCAGTGCCGTGTGCTGTGAGCATCACAACAGCGCTTCGTAAAAGCGGAAGACTATACCATTTCCAACCTCAGACACTAAGCTTCTCTCTTTATCACCAAACAACTTTAAAATGCTTAACTCAAACTATCACTAATATTTTAAAGAAGTTTGAAGACCCAAGTCTATTTCAATAAGTACTTAAATAATTGCTAGATCACCTTAGCTCCTACTTTTAAAAAATACTGGCCAAAATGGCACATATGTATCCAACAGGCCATCTCTCCCTTCCAGCAGGCAACACAACTATATATAATCAGTATGCCGTGTTTAAAGGACAAAAAGGTTGGTACTGCTCTGATGTGGGAGCTCCTGCCAGCTTCTGCGTTATTACTGAAGCTGGCAGAAAGAAAGGCTCCTCTTCCCCACCCAGAGTGTGGGCATGTCCTCAGCCTATTCTGCCATCCTGTTTCAGACACTGTCTTTCTTCCGCAGGTCGCTAAGCCTGTTGAGGGAAGGGATGCTGAGGAAGACTCTATCAGTGAGCCATCACAGGATTGGGAGTGAAACACATGCAAGAGACAAGACATTCATGCCAAACACAGCCCAAAGTCATTTTAAAATCTCTCACACACAGCAAAGCAAAACTGGAAAAGCCCAATTCCACTTTCCCACCACAATTCAAAAAGAAGCTAAGCCTTCTAGGGACACTGGATGTTTCAGACTGAAAGAGGGCAGCTGAAGAGCCCTCCTTTCCTCAGCTGTTTGTGGTGCCAGCCCCGTCCTTGCCCTGTCTATTGCCCAGCAGCTCCCAGAAGCCATCTCTCCGATGTCTGGGCTCCCTTGAGAATGTCCAAACCCCGGCAAGGTCTGAAGTCTGATGTGCAGAGGTAGCTCCATGACGCGAGTCACGGAATAACACTTCCTTTTTTGGTGAAGAAAGCCCAATTGGTCTTAGCTAACAAGCTCTCAGCTAGGGCTCTAAAAATACCCTGCAGTGAGGACTGTTTGGCACTTCATTTTGTTTGCCAGAGGCGCTCTACACAACTCTGGAGAACGCTTCCGATTCTCCAAAACTGCTCTGAGCTCTGTCTCTGCTCTGGTGAGCTCAGGGAAGTGTATTGCTTTGGGAAAGTTAGGTTTTTTTTTCACGCTTGAGTTCTTGGAATTCTGTCCTCAATGTTCGAAGTACAATTCCAGTCTTGGATTAATGACTAGCTTGGTTCAGGAATCTTCATTTGGCTTCTAGGCTGAACTATGCAAATACATGATCTGTGTGCAGAAGAAAGGACTAAAGTTATACTTCAAAGGGCTCAGTCACTTCTGGTCTTCTCCTTTCCCCCCAAAAAAGAAACATCAGCCTCCTTGAATCCTTGGTTGCCAGCAGCAGCAGCTTCCTGCCCGTTCGCATCAGATGCCCTGGGCTCCCTACACGTTGATGGCGTGCGCATGCTTCTTGCACAGGGGTTTGTCCTTCTTAGAGTAGAATGGCTGCCCCTCCAGATTCACATGGCAGACCTGGGACAGAGAACAGACAGGCGTGAGACAGGCCTTGCAGCCCAAGAGGCAGGTGGACATGAGCAAAAGATTTCAGCTATTCCTTGAAGACAAAGCATTGTCACAGGCAGATGGGAGAAAAGGCAACAACCTCTTTCTCCCCAGTGTACATGCTTAACAACCCCAAGTGGATGGGTTGAACTATATGAAACTTAGAATATGGAATATGGAATAAACAAATTAAATTAATGGAATGCAGAACATACATATGGTAATCAATGGAAGCTATCCAAAATTTATAGGGAACCAATACAAATTCGTAAGTTAAAATCTACAGAGATAATTCACTAAATTCACTAAAGAAATACCGTTAGCAAACTAACAAAAACATCAGAAAAAAAATTATCCTCACTGATAATTAAAGGAAAAATACATTCAAAACTTCATGAGATACCACTAGGATCTGTTAATTGAGCAAAATAAAACAAAAACAATAAAATAAAAAAATTAATAAAAATAACATAAAAATGGGAGTTCCCATTGTGGTGCAGTGGAAACGAATCTGACTAAGAACTATGAGGTTGAGAGTTCAAACCCTGGCCTTGCTCAGTGGGATAAGGATCTGGCATTGCTGTGAGCTGTGGTGTAGGTTGCAGGCATGGCTTGGATCCTGCATTGCTGTGGCTGTGGTGTAGGTCAGCAGCTGCAGCTCTGATTTAATCCCTAGCCTGGGAACCTCCATAAGCCATGGGTGCAGCCCTAAAAAAGCAAAAAATAAAATAAAATAAACAATAAAACAAAACAAAAATGCCTTGTCACCTTCAAGTTTACATGACTATAGCCCAAAAGTGAAAAAAAATAATCAGTCAGGAGTTCCCGTCGTGGCGCAGTGGTTAACGAATCCGACTAGGAACCATGAGGTTGCAGGTTCAATCCCTGACCTTGCTCAGTGGGTTAACGATCCGGCATTGCCGTGAGCTGTGGTGTAGGTTGCAGATGCGGCTCGGATCCTGCGTTGCTGTGGCTCTAGTGTAGGCCGGTGGCTACAGCTCCGATTCAACCCCTAGCCTGGGAACCTTCATATGCCGCGGGAGCGGCCCAAGAAATAGCAACAACAACAACAACAACAAAAAGACAAAAAAAAAAAATAATCAGTCAAAAGTCAGCAATGCCCAAAGGGGATGAGGCCTCCTTGTCACTGCTAGGGACACGTGGATCAGCCCAGCCTTCTGCAGGGAATGTGGCAACACTGAAGAGAAGCCATGAAGATGTGCCTGCCCTGTACCCCAGTAACACCACTCTGGAGAATTTCATCTTGCAGAAACTACTGCACAGAATAAGAAAGCAACAGATGCTCAACCACAAACTGAAAAACCACTAATATTTCTCTCAATGGGGATATGATTAAGTTAATTTTTATGGTACATTTTTCCAATGAAGTGCCACCAGGAAAAAATAAATCAAACATGGCAAAGCCTTTGTAGGGAAATAACTACATTTTAAAAACAGAGGCAAAATCATATATGCCCATGATGACAACATATGAGTACATTTTGAAGATGGTGACATCACAGAAAGATAGGAGATCAGTAATATTTGTTGAGGCTTCTGTGGGTCAAGTAAAATGCCAGACCCTGTGTATACACAATGTCATTTAAATCTCATCAGAGCTTTATGGGATAGGTATGACTTTACCCCATTTCACAACTGAAAGGCTGAAGCTCAGAGATCCCCAGTGTCTTGCTCAGGTCACAGACCCAATAGGTTGTAGAGCTGGGAATCCATGTTTGGGGCTACAAGACTCCAGTTCCTTTTTTTTTTTTTTTTTTTAAATCTTTTTGCTTCTCTAGGGCCACACCTGAGGCGTATGGAGGTTCCCAGGCTAGGGGTCTAATCGTTGCTGTAGCTGCCGGCCTACGCCAGAGCCACAGCAACATGGGATCCAAGCCGAGTCTGTGACCTACAGCACAGCTCATGGCAACGCCGGATGATTAACCCACTGAGCAAGGCCAGGAATTGAACCTGCAATCCCATGGTTCCTAGCCGGATTTGTTAACCACTGCGCCACGACAGGAACTCTAAGACTCTAGTTCTAAACTCATTTTTCCCATACCCCACAGCAGAGAGGGGCTATGTTGACTCGAAATTGTTCTGGGCTTATGGACTTGTATTGAGGTTGTTCACTAACTTTGTTGGACTCCCAGTATGTAGTCTGGCCCTGGGTGGGCAATCTGCCAACTGCCAGAGTCAGCTGAAGAGTCACATAGGCTGGAATGGACCCCAGCCTCAGAAAGGGCACTAAGGATCCCTAATGGGGAGCAGCACTGGGGACCACATCCAGGACACTGACATGAGAAGAAGTGCAGGTGGAGCTCCCATGTACAAGTAAGCAAGAGGATGGAGAAATCACCCTCATGAGATGAGCTTGGGTCAGTGAGCATGTGCCCACTCTGAGAGAGTTGGAGAGAAAGTGGCATCATGGTGGTCCCATGTGTAAGGCCCTGATGGCCCAGTTGAGGATGTGATACTTGAGACTGACAGGGCTGCCAATGGGCTCTGGAAGCCAATGACCTAAAAAAGTATCTGAAAACATCCTAGCTGGATGTGGTGATACTGAGTGTAACCAGGCTCCTGTGGTGGCCTCACTGTGGTAACAACTTGGAGACAAGTCTAAGAAGGTAGCACCCAAGATCCAACTGGTGAGGGTGGGTTTCCGGAAAGATAGAAAGGCAGCTCTGGAGAGCCTTGGCAAGGAGCTGCTGGTCGGCATCTGGGGCTCTGGCCAGGAGATCCTGCCTGGTCTGGGACTGTGCTGGTTGTGAGAACTTTGGGATGAGTCAAGCTGGAAAGGGTGAAGACCAAGGAGTGAGCAAGGACAGAGCTATAGAGGTGGTTTGTTGGTAAGATGAGACAGAGGGCAGGAACAGTCATTGAGAGGTTGTGCTCACTGTCTTGGGCCAGGAGACTGCAGACAGGATGCAAGGCAGCTTCATGGTGGAAGAGGCCTCCAGCCTACCCAGCACAGAGGAGCAGCAGAGATGGTCTAACCCTGAGGTTGCAAGGTCAAGTGGCAGTAGGGCCAGGCTGGGAAAGAGTAGAGGCCATAGACAGTGCTGACCACAGATTGGAAGGCAATGAAATCAGCCAGCTGCTGCTGCCCTAGGACTACCTGAAAAAGTTACACCCCAACTAGACTTAGAGGAAAACAACTAGACTTAGAGGAAAAGAAGGGTCAGCAAGTCATCTTTCCCCAAGTAAGGTAGGATTCATATCCTTTCCATTAGAACTCAAGTGTCAAAGCCAGACAGGAGCTAAACACTCATCCTGACCCACACCGCCCTTCTCAGCCTTTATTTTACATGCCACGTGAGGACACAGACACACAGAGTTAAGACAGCCACATGACGATGGAAGCAGAGATTGGAGTTATGCAGCTATAATTCAAGAAACACCAAGTGCTGCTGGCAACCACCAGGAGCTAGGAGAGAGTATGGCCCTGCTGGTGCCTTGAATTTGGACTTCTAGCCCTCAGACTGTGCAAGAATAACTTCTATAGTTTAAGCCATTCATTTGCAGTACTTTGTTACACCAGCCCTAGCAAACTAATATACAGAGTGAAGACAATACTTCCACAAACAGGAGGGGATGTGGAAGTGAAGTGTAAAAGCTGAAGTGAACTGCAGTAAACTTTATGACCAGGGTTGTCCTATATCATAAGTCTATAAAAATTATTCAGTTTTCAATGACACAGATCTCTCACACATTCCCAAAATTGACCGTGAGCAGCTCTGATAAAAAAAAAAAAAATGCCAGTAGTAGCACACTGATTTTCCCAAATAAAGTTTAGTTAATTACAGACTTGCATTACAGGGCTTTATCAGGGATGACTACTTTTCAACTCTAATGCAGAGTCTAAATGTCAGCAGCCTCACTGCAGTGTCCCCTCCCCAACCTAAAGCCCTTGGGAAGGAAAATGCCAATCTCACGATAAAAATGACCTGGCTGTTCAGCAGAAATAAACTGCACATGGTTAATACTTAATCTAGGTGCTACCTCCTGGCAACTACATATCAAGAACAGGACTATTTAGGAAAATGAAATGATACTCAGTCCTGCTTTCTAAAAGTTCTATCAAAGAAACCTTATCTCAGCTTTTCATAGGATTAGTCAATAAGCTCCAATTGAGTGTTCAAGGTGAAAATTTGGGGGAAAACCCTTGAGTCACTTCATTATATTTTTTAAATTGAAATATAGTTGATTTACAATGTTGTATTAATTTCAGATACACAGTAAAATGATTTAGTTACACATATATCTATTCTTTTTCAGATTATCTTAACCTATAACCATAGGAAGCCACCCACCCCTATTTAAATTAAAATATCATTTGCTCCTCCTATTTATTTATTTATTTATTTTTATGGCCACACCCACGGCATACGGAAGTCCCCAGGATAAGGGTCTAGTTGGAGTTGCAGATGCAGGCCTTTGCCACAGCTCACGGCAACACCAGATCCTTAACCCACTGAGCAGGGCCAGGGATCAAACCTACATCCTCATGGACACTAGTCAGGTTTATTATCGCTGAGCCACAACAGGAACTCCCCATTTGTTTTTTTTAAAACACTTTCCATTTTGTTTTATTATTTTTAATTTTTTTTGTGTTTTTAGGGCCGCACCCATGGCATATGGAGGTTCCCAGGCTAGGGGTCGAATCAGAGCTGCAGCTGCTGGCCTACACCAAAGCCAAAGCAACGCAGGATCCAAGCCATGTCTTCGACCTATACCACAGCTCACAGCAATGCCAGATCCTTAATCCACTGAGCGAGGCCAGGAATCGAACCTGCAACCTCATGGTTCCTAGTCAGATTCATTAATCACTGAGCCATGACGGGAACTCTCCATTTTATTTTTATTTGTTTTTATGGCCCCACCCAAGACATATTAAAGGGCTCAGGTCAAGGATTGAATCTCAGCCACAATTGCGACCTACAATGCTGGATCCTTTAACCCACTGCACTAGGCAAGGGATCAAATCTGCACCTCCAGCAGCGACCTGAGCCACTGAGGTCAGGTTTTTAACCCACTGTGCCACAGCAGGAGCTCCTCGCTCCTTGCATCTATTGAGATCAGTTCTGATGAGGCAAACTGCTTGTTTGCCAGATCCTAGGATACTCTGTTTTCTTTAATGAAGTGGAGAATAACAAAGCCACACTGGTTTATAAATCATTATTAGTAATAAAACTTTGCTCAAATGTGCCATATCAAGGCACCATAGTATTTGCCCATTTTAAAAAGTGGTCAGGATATCAGAATGCCAGAGTGGAAAGGGATGTCGTGGGTGGGTTGTCTGACCTCACTTGGTCCCTCCTGCCCTCTCTGAGAAAGTCAGGACCCCAGGCTAAAAACATACTGCGCAGATGAAGCAGGTGTCGTGCCAGGTATGCCCCAGGGCTTCGATAAATTTGTCACCAGCCTCCACGGGGAAATCACAGCCATGACACTTGGTGCTGAACAGGTTGACATAGTCTGAAATGAAAGGCAGAGTTAGGACCAGCATCCAGGCAGGCTATGAGGAACAACTCAGACATATTGACCCAAGGCAAGAACAACTCCCCAAACCACTGGGCTGGAGGCGGTGGATAAAACCTAATTGGTTACTTTTCATCTTGCAGACAGGATACTCAGGTACATGACTGGCTTTTTCCTTTTCCAATAATTTGCAGTGGTGCAGATTCCGATTTAGTCATCACCGTGTGCTGGTTTGATTTATACTTTCTGGAACTGTCATTAACTTTATGCAGGGTGATTTTCTCTTCTGCTTCTGTCACCTCTATGGCCCAAACAGACCAATCCCCCGAAAGAAAAAAAAAATTCCTATTTCCCAGCAACTATGCTTATTTTGGAAGAATGAGAGCCCTTAACATTTTAGAGTTATAGAATGCTTTAGCCTGGCCATTCTTCTGTCACTGGGCATTCTGTCAGCCTCACTACTAGAAGCAATACTTGAGCTATTTTATTGGGACATGACCCCTCCCCCAGCCAAGGAGATAATAATAACAAACATTGTTTAGATAATGCTTTATAGTTTACCAAGCATACTCACATCAGTGGTATTATTTACTAGTATCTCAAAATCAAGGTCTATGTATTAGTTTTCTTGGTACTCTCAGCAGAGTGTCTACTCACAAGTTGGTTCCCAACACATATGTATTGAATGAATAAGTGAATCAATGAATCGATAAAGCAGTGAATGAACTTTACATAATCCCTCAGAGACTGAACTATTATTGTTTTTCTGTTCTGTTTTGTTTTACTTTGTGGATGAGGAAACTGAGGCTGGAAGGGGTAAAGGGCCTAGCCAGAGTCACATAGCTGGGACACATGGGCCAGGTCTCCTGCTTCTCAGCCACAGTTGTCCTGGCTAGGTCACAGGCAGTATCTCTATTGCCCTCACTGTAACACTTCCAGATTCTTCTAGAAAAGGTTGATGCCTTTTACAAAGCCTTTATTCCCCTAGAAGTGTACTTGTCTCTCCACAGCCTCCACCACAGTTGGGTTTTTCTTACAGTGATGTTTCTGCTCAATTCTCCTTGTGGACAGTTTGCCTAGTCACTGTCTTAGACCACCTGCTGAGAGGCAGCGTGCAGTGGGGATTACAAACTTGGGTTCTGAAGAAAGAAAGACTTGGGCTCAAATCCCATCTCCATTCCGTAACTGTTCAAATATGGAACAAGTCACCTAACTTCTCAGTGCTTCAACTTTCTCATCTGTATACTGGGAATAACTATACTACCTAACTCATGGGGTTGTTATACAGATAATAATGTATGTGAAGTACTTGGCACAAATAACTCAAAAATGTTGGCTCATTTTGAAGGTCATAAAAATGAAAGGAGGGAAGGGAACATGATTTGAGCACCTACTATGTGCAAATCCATATGAGTCCTTTTCTATGTTTCTTTTAATCTTTTTCTTTTTTCTTTTTTCTTTTGGTCTTTTTGTCTTCTTGCCATTTCTTGAGCCACTCCCGTGACATATGGAGGTTCCCAGGCTAGGGGTTAATCGGAGCTGTAGCCACTGGCCTATGCCAGAGCCACAGAAACACAGGATCTGAGCTGCGTCTGCGACCCACACTACAGCTCACAGCAACGCCGGATCCTCAACCCACTGAGCAAGGCCAGGGATCAAACCCCATGGTTCCTTGTCGGATTCGTTAACCACTGAGCCACGATGGGAACTCCTGTTTCTTTTAATCTTCACGGCAGCTCTGCAATTAAGTGTTATTCTCAGCTTAAAGATAACGAATCTGGGAGTTCCCGTCATGGCACAGTGGTTAACGAATCTGACTAGGAACCACGAGGTTGTGGGTTCGATCCCTGGCCTTGCTCAGTGGGTTAAGGATCCAGAGTTGCCATGAGCTGTGGTGTATGTCGCAGACATGGCTCGGTTCCCTCGTTGCTGTGGCTCTGATGTAGGCTGGTGGCTACGGCTCCGATTAGACCCCTAGCCTGGGAATCTCCATATGCCATGGAAGCGGCCCTAGAAAAGGCAAAAAGACAAAAAAAAAAAAAGAAAGATAATGAATCTGGCTGTAGAGGTTCCATCAAACAAGCAGTAAAGAGCTGGATGGACTTGAAGTTCATCCACTCTCCCTGATTTTACGCTGTCTCCAGTTATCTATTTGCCATGGAGCCTTGATAAGTTTTATCTCTTGCATATTTTTTTCCAATGTATGGTTTCCTCTTGGGAGTTTAATTACACTTTGTCATGCAAATGCTCTTATATATATACCACAGTCCAATCCTGCTTCTGAAAGAAGACTTAATTTCTTCAGTAGGCAGAAATCTATCACCTCAGCAGAGCTAGGAAAACATCACTCTGCTTCCATCAGAAAGTTATGGCAAGTCTATGGTTCATTCTGTGCTCTGTAGGAACTTAGGAGTATGGGGTGAGAAGCAGGGCTGCGGGCTAACCCATCTCCACCTGAGGGCAAGCTCTGCACCACATGCCCAGCTGGTCTCTAGATGCCCTGGATTCTCTCCTCTGTCTTCAGGCCTCTGTATGAACAAGGTCCTAGGCTTGAAAAATCCTCCCCATTCTGTCTGCCTGAACCTCTGCAATCCTTTGGACTGCCTTCCTTTATGGAAGATCTCATTCCCACTCCACTCAAGAGAGATGAGACAGCCTTCCTGAGAGCTTCTCCTGGGCTTCTCTCTCTCCCCTCTCATCCATCATCTATCCATCCATTCATCCATCCATTGTCTCTTAGCTGTCCATTTATGTGCCAGCATATCAGATGTTGATGGGTCTGCTTGAGGTTTTTCAGAACACATACCCTCTCATCTATGCTCAGCATCCGTCACAGGAACTAGCACACATTTGATGGATGAATAATGAATGGTCAAACAAAGATATGTTCCAAAAAACTGTATTAGTGATTCCTTCTCCTGTTGTGCATCCTATGTGTTTTTTTAAGAGATTAAGCTCTTATAATGGCTTGAATTTATTTCTGGAATGTCTAGTCCTGTCTATTGATTAAATATTTTTTGTTGTAAACTTGATTTTGTACTATCTGGAGAACTGCCACTTTGTTTTAGAATTTGGTACCACAGGAGTTCCCGTCGTGGCGCAGTGGTTAACGAATCCAACTAGGAACCATGAGGTTGCGGGTTCGGTCCCTGCCCTTGCTCAGTGGGTTAACGATCCGGCATTGCCGTGAGCTGTGGTGTAGGTTGCAGACGCGGCTCGGATCCTGCGTTGCTGTGGCTCTGGCGTAGGCTAGTGGCTACAGCTCCGTTTAGACCCCTAGCCTGGGAACCTCCATATGCCAAGGGAGGGGCCCAAAGAAATAGCAAAAAAAAGACAAAAACAAAAAACAAATCAAAAAAACACTAAAAAAAAAAAGAATTTGGTACCACAGGTCTGACCCTAATACATTAAAATTAAAAAAGTGGCATTTTTCCTCCTCTATTCCACAAAAGGAAAATATAATTGAATAAAGTTTGTGCATGGGCCTTTCCCATCAGGAAAATAATCTAGTTTCTCATTTATGTATTTCTTCTTTTATTTCTCCTATTAGATCTTTGTAATTTCCTTTGACTCTTTTTTTTTTTTTGTCTTTTGAGGCCCACACCCATGACACATGGAGGTTCCCAGGCTAGGGGTCAAATCTGAGCTGTAGCTGATGGCCCACACAATAGCCACAGCAAAGCCCGATCCGAGCCACGTCTGCTACCCACATCCCAGCTCATGACAACGCTGGATCCTTAACCCACTGAGTGAGGCCAGGGATCGAACCCGAAACCTCATGGTTCCTAGTTGGATTTGTTTCTGCTTTGCCATGATGGGAACTCCTTATTTGACTAACTCTTATGCCCCAAGTTGAATTCATACCCTGTATTTAGTGGATTTTATTGCTATTGTAAAAGGATTTTCACTCATCAAATCACAGATGCTCTATGTTGAAAAAGAGTTTAGTGCTTTACTAGAACAGTGATTCTCAAACTTTAGAATGATCTGAAGTGTTCATTAAAAAAATATGGATGGCTAGGCCCCAACCCTCAGAGTTTCTTATTCAGCAGATCCGGGGTGTGGCCTAAAGATCTTGCATTTCTAACAAGTTCCCAGGTGACGCTGACGCTGCTGGTCTTGGGACCACACTTGGTGATTCCCAAACCTAACTGAATATCAGAATCACTGGGTGGGGGTGGGGCACCCATGAAATCTTGCTTCTGGAGGTCTGGGAATTTATCTTCTCTATATTTTTAAAGTTCCCTGGATGATTGTGATGCCCTGCCTGGGTGTGTGCTGCTCAGGTTCACACCTGTCTTTGAGAAGCTCTCTTACTTGCAGACAAGATATTATATATTAAAATGTTAGCTCATCATTGCAGCCAAATGAAATCTTTTTGAGTCTAGATCCTATCATTCTGTGTCTTCTAAGTTGTTGATAAAAATGGTGACAAGGTTCCACAATGAGATATACCTCTCACTCACCAGGATGGCTGCTGTCAAAATAAAACAAAACAACAACAAAACAAAACAGAAAATAACAAGAGTGGGCAGAGATGTAGAGAAATTGGAATACTTCTACCCTGTTGAGATTGTAAAATGGTGCAACATGGAGGTTCATGGAATTTCCTCAAAAAATAAACATAGGAGTTTCCCACTGTGGTGCAGTGGAAATGAATCCAGCTTGTATCCATGAGGATGTGGGTTCGATCCCTGGCCTCGCTCAGTGGGTTAAGTATACGGTGTTGCCATGAGCTGTGGTGTAGGTCTCAGACGTGGCTCAGATCTGGGTTCACTGTGGCTGTGGTGTAGGCCAGCAGCTGCAGCTCCAATTCAACCCCTGGCCTGGGAACTTCCATATCCTACAAGTGTGCCCCCTGCCCCGAAAAAAGAAGATCATTCTTTACCAATTCAACAATTGGTAAATTGTTTCTAATGCTTTTTCTAAAATAAAAATTAGACTGTGTTATTTCCTTACTTAAAACACCTCGATGACTTCCATTGCTTAAGGAAGTGGTTTCAAACTGTGCTCCTCAGAGAGCTGGGGGTCTCCTGGAGCCAATGTGGGGACAACACATATTGCCCACTCACTGTGGGCAGGTGTTCTCTTAAGAGCTCTGCATGCATTATCTCAGTTAATCCTCACAAGAGCTTCTGAGAGGTGAGGAAGAAGCGACTCAGAAAGGACAAGCGTCTTAACCATGGTCACACAGCCTGGAAGTGGGGTCTGTCACAGTGCCTAGGGATGAGGCTAAATATGCTTCCCCATTGTCTTCTCCTAACACTAGACTATCCTCTTCCTGGGTCTTCTTACTCAAAACATCACTTTTGAAAATCTTTTTTGGGGGGTTGCCATGGAGAGGAGCAGTGGTAATAGTGGAAATCTATCACAAGCCTCAGACACAAATTATGGCTTATCACAACTTATGAAAGTTATAATGCATTTCGTTGACAAATAATAGCAATTTGTGTTGGTACCACAGCACTTTTATTAATTATGAGTCATTAGCATTTGCTTATAAGACGGGAAAAGACAGGTGTTATCTTCTCCCTTTTACAGATTTGGAAAATGAGGCCAGAACAACTGAATGGCTTATTTAAAGTCATTCAATGAACTTCAGAGCTAGAAAAGAAAATTCACCAGTACCTAGGAACCCAAGAAGTTTCTTTTATAATGTATTATCAGAGGAAAAAAAGTTTTGTTTTGTTTTGCTTTTCCCCTTGAGGAACTGGAATGTTTTCTCCTTTCTGGTTTTAAAGTAAACTAACTTACTGTGTTTCTCTTTTCACCCTCAAATTTGCTACCCGATCACTGCAGCTCTGTTATTCTTCATAATCAGCATGTTTGCTTCTCCCTCTTCTACTTAGTGCTGATTTGCTGGTTCTATTGTCTTAACTTTCATGTTTATGTTACCTTTGTTGGAACCTGCCTCAAATCCTTATCTGAAAGAGGGAGGCTATGAATAAATGAGTGTGTGAGGGAATGAAAGGCTAGTTAGCCAGGATGCCCAGCTCAGAGTGCTTTGTCTTCAGAATTCACCATAATTGACTCCAAGTTTTAAGATAACATAAAGCATTTTGGGGGGAACTGAGTTTAGGGGAATTCAGACAAGGAGATGGCAGGACTCTGAAGGGACATCAAAGTCTGGTAAACATCACAGGAGCTGGGAGGGGACTTGCCCGTACTTGATGAGTTCCACACTTTCTCTGGTTGAATCCTCACCTCAACTCTGGGAGGCAGGTTTTGACTCCCCCTTTTAATACAGATGGGGAAAATGAGGCACAGAGACGTTTAGGAGCTCACCCGAGGTTACAAAACCAGCTTAAGGTGGTGCCTGGAACAGAGCCAAAGCTTTTTCACAAAGGTCAGAGCCAAAGCTTTTTCAGACCAGACCTTATGGTCTCCAAATCAAAATCATCTGAAAGGTTTCCCAAGCAGTCACAAGATGCCAACTTGTGGTCCATATATATGGGGCAGGGAAGACAGCAAAGATTGAATGTATGTGAATGAGAATGCCTACCCCTTTCTCCCAGACAGTGGGGCCTCCCCACAGCACAGAGATCCTACCTTTCTCACAGTAGGGCTCCCCATCTTCCAT
The DNA here is from genome assembly GCF_054392235.1 of Sus scrofa. Lineage (NCBI taxonomy): Eukaryota > Metazoa > Chordata > Mammalia > Artiodactyla > Suidae > Sus > Sus scrofa. The sequence goes on along the minus strand of NC_139396.1, from coordinate 109,902,292 downwards.
GTGGAAGAGGCTATTCCCGAAGGGCTTCTTGCAGGCTGCACAGACAAAGCAGGTGGTGTGCCATGTCTGTCTCAAGGCGTGCATCACTTCCTGGGGAAAAGAGCCTCAGCTTAGGACAGAAAGGTCCAATGGGGAGAAGGAAGCAGGCCTGACTTCCCTACCAGGCCCTGGCCACTGCCAGAGCATCTCTCCTAGAGCAGGGCAGGAAGGCCCAGGAAGTGGGCCTTGGACATGCCAAGAAAGGCTACAGGTGGCAGAGGAGGGACTTATCCAGTGCTTGCTGGGTGCCAGCTTCTGTGTGTACTCACGTAAGCTATGATGCTTAACCTCCCATCAAATCTGGGAGGGAGGTACTGCTTGTTACTGCCACTTTACCAAATGGGCATTGAAGGTCAAAGCCACATGTGGTTCAGGGCCACAGGAGGGTGCATGGTGAGGTCTGGCTTTGCAGAAGCTCCACCACCACTTTAAACTCTGTGGTCCCAGGATGTAATCATCTCTCACTCAGTTCATTTGTTCCCTAGATCATTGGTGGCAAACTAACTTCCTTCCAGGATAGAAATGGAGTTGTTCTTGCTCTGTTAGCAAAGCAACTTCTTGGCTTCCAAAGGGGACCCACAACCTCGAGGAGGAGGAGAGATTGGCTGGAAAAAAGATAAGGATCAGGGAATTCCCATTGTGGCACAGCGGAAACAAATCCAACTAGTTTCCACGAGGATGCCGGTTTGATCCCTGGCCTTGCCTAGTGGATTGGGGATCCAGCATTGCTGTCAGCTATGGTGTAGGCTGCAGATGAGGCTTGGATCCTGCATTGTTATGGCTGGGGTGTAGGCCAGCAGCTATAGCTCCGATTCAACCCCTAGCCTGGGAACCTCCATATGCTGTGGGTGCAGCTCTAAAAAAAGAAAAAGAAAAAGAAAAAAAAAAAAAAAAAAAAAAAAAAGCTAATGGTCAAAGGAGAGGAACGTTGCCCACTTACCCCCATGATTTTGGTGTTGCACTTGGCACAGACTGGGGCGAAGAACTGCTCATAACACCGCTCACAGTAAACATTGTTCTGCTCCTCCACAAAGCATACATCTGCCAGGGAGGTCTTGCAGTAGGCACAGTTGAACTCTTCTGGGTGCCAGGAGCGGCCCATGGCTACCAGAAAGGGGCCCCTGAAGAAGCAGAGAACAGTACCTCCTAAGGCAGCCCCCAAAATTTAAGGAGATATTTCAAAACCTCCAATAACATTCATACTTTGACCCTGTAACCCTGACTTTTGTGACTGTTCTAATGAAATAACGTGAAATTCAGATAAAGCAAAAAGATGCTCACTGCTGCACTGCTTACAATAAAGAGAAAATGGGAAGCAACTCAAACATCCACTAGTAGGGGACCATGTAAGTGTACCATGGAATATTCAATTGACTATTGATAATTATAATAAGAAGAGCAATGACAACGGTGCTGATGGCTAGCACTTATTAAGCGTTCACTCTGTGCCAGGCACTACTCAAGAAGAAATTTGCATTTATTAATATGCTTAATTCTCACAACAATCCTATGAAGCAGGTACTATTATGATACCCTTTTTCTGATAAGGAAGCTGAGGCACAGAGAGGTTAAATTGTTCAAGGCTATAGGACTACAGGCCCAGGACACAAATCTGGTTCCAGAATAGTACTCATAACAGTGGAAATGCTTTATGTTTTAGTTTTCACTTTTCGGAATTTTCTAATTCTTTTCTAATAAGTATATTCTCTCTAATGATACTTTGTTTTTAAATGAAAGTATACTGTTTACATATATCAGTTTGGCCCCCACACACATGCACATACTATAAACATACTGTATCCAAACAAGCCCCACCCATGATCCTTGGCTTCTACACATGAAATGACTTGTTTTCCTTTTAGTGTGGCAGATGCCCACCAAAGCCCTGAGCAGCATGGGCCTGTCTGTGGAAAGACCCAGAAGCAACCCTAAAGGAAAGCTGGGTCAAACCAGCACTGTCTGCCAGCTTGCAACATGCCCAATAAACCTACCAGCCAGACCTGAGATTCTCAGAACCCAGCCTTAGCCTGAGGGGATGGAGCTGGCACAGGCACTGCGCTGAGAGCTTCACCCACTTACCTCATGGAATTCTCCCAACTTCCCAGGGATGTGCGTGTCCCATAGGTATGGAAGCTAAACCTCAGAGAGGGTCAGACCAGAAGGTGTCAGACCACCAGCCTCAGGTCTGCCCTGCACGCAGTCCTCTCCCTACACCTGCCCTCCCATCCCCCTATCTTCCCAGCGCCCCAGCCAGGGGAAACAGCGGATCTTACCGGATGATGCTGTTGCAGTGGCCACAGAGCGGAGTCCGGCTGCTGGCTGGGAAGCGCTCGGCCCTCTGGACAGTACCCCTGGCAAGGGGGGACACCTGGGGACCCTGCAGCGGTGGGGTATAGGCAGGGGCCCCTCGGGGCAGGCTCTGCTTGCTGATGGAGGTGGTGCTTTTGCCCGGGGCAAACTTCTGAGAGAAGCTGTCATCTGTCACCCATGGGGGGCGGCTGGCAGACTCCGCAGGGCCCCCACTGTAGGGCGTGGGGTTATAGCTTGGGGCTGGTGAGGGGGTATAGGCTGGTGCAGGTGAGGGGGAGTAGGTGGGGGCAGGGGAGGGGGTGTAGGCAGGGGCAGGGGAAGGGGTGTAGGGGGTGGGACTGTAATTGGCCCCTGGGGATGGGCTGTAGGTAGATGCAGGCACTGCAAGCCAAAAATACCCAAAGAAACAAGTGTCAGGAATTCATTTCTCCCAACTTCCTCCACACCCAGCCAGAGAACTGTAAAAGACAAGTTTAATATTAGAGCAGCCCAGTTCCAATTTTTGCAGGAGACACATCCCTGCACTTCTTGATGGCCTCAATTTGAATTTGCAGCAGGGAGCCAAGGGAGATAAAGAGTCATCAGAGCAGAGCCCTGGGAGCTTGGACAGGGCTGGGAAGGAATAGAGCTAAAAATATCTGCAGCTGTGTGGGGTGGGGCAGTCAGGCCTTGGCTGCTAGAGGCCTGCAAGAGAAGGCAGTGGGGGGCAGGGGGTGCCGGGCAAGGTTCATATCTGGATCCCCTCGGCTGGGAAGAGGGTGGAAGTGGGTCAGCCTTGGCCTTGACTAGAAGATGCTTTCGGTTGCACTCTGACCAGTGATTTGACATCTGAAATGCCTCAGTGGCATGCATTTGCTGAGCCTGGACTGAGTCCAGCCTTCCAGATGACCACGCAGTTAGGTTTTCAAGTTCAGGTTTCAGGTTTCTTGGCTTGACTTATACTCGGGGGCGGGGGGGGGGGGGGACACACAGTATTTTGGTTTGACTCAGGGTTGAGGGGTCTTGAAGGAGTCATTCAGAGGGGACCTGGGTACAGATGCTGGGGTGACCCAGCCCAGGCCTAGCTGCTCCCTCAGCCTGTGACTGCCTCTGGGGGACCCAAGCTCCCCTACATTACTGTGGTGGAAACTGAGAGTGTGTCTGATACTGTGTAGAGGTTACGGAAGAAACCGAGGGCAGGAGGAGAATGCACTGTCCCACTTCTGGAACTCCCTTCTCCAGCTCACTGAGAGCTGAACACCTTTTTAGGGCAGCAACACAAAGAGGCATAGCAGCTGCTCACTCAAAGCTGTCCCAGGCCTGGGCCCTCAAAACCCAGACTTCTAAGTTCTGCTGCCTCCCATTGCAAACCCTACCTGGGGCAGACCCAGCTGCATCTGGCACACATGGTCCTGCCAGCTTCCCCTTCTAGGGAGGGCAGATCCAGAAGTCTCTCCTCATCTCCCAGTCTGCTCCTCTGGAAAGAGGCCTCATTGTCCCCACCTGATTCTTGAGTCTGGCCTGGTGAAGAGCCTATGCTGAGGCAGCTCCTGTCAGGCTCCAGCTTAGAAAGGAGGGTCGGTTATTTTCAGGGCAAAAAGTCCTGGCCTGGCCTCTGGTCTCTCCCACCTGGTTCCCCGGGTCTACCTTCGATGGCCTGTGGCTTGCTGCTCCAACTCTACTACCTTCTACTCCCAGATGACTGGCTGTTCAGAGTTGGGTAACTTGGAAACCCCAGTGCTGGGAATGCATAGGGTCCAGGCCTGTGCCACTGAAACCATCCTGGGAGTGTTGCTGGTTTCCAAAGGTAAAACCTTCTCAGAAGGAATCTTCTGTCCACTTACTAAGAGGCACATAACAACAGGTCATCTGGGTTAGTTCTTTTTACAGCTGAGGTCACTGAAGCTCAGACAGAGACAGTAAGTGGCAGAGTCTCCAAAATCATTCTATCACCTCAAGCTGCCTCTGTAAAAAACATCATTCCAATTTCCAGAAGATCTGGGTGCACCATGTTATGGAGGTGTAACTACCAAGCTGGAGGAGACCCCAGGCTCTGGTGTGTAGCACAGCCATTGTTCAGGTTCCAGCTCCTACCACATCCTGGCTGTGTCCTTGGGCAAGTTCCTTAACATCTCTAGGCCTGAATTTCCTTGTCTAAAAATGGCAGTAGTAATCGTTAGTACCTCACAGGGTTGTCATGAGGATTAAGGGAGATAAGAACTACTTAGTACCTGGCACTGTGCATGTGTCACTAAATGTTAGTGAGGATGGTGAGGAGAGTGACTCCTGGGTCTCATGGTCCAGATGAACTGTCAGCTCATCTTAGCCTGATGGTCCCCTGAGGAGCCCAGCTCAGGGAGACTATAGGATATAGGGAGGGGGAGATGTGACACTCTGAAGTCAGGTGAACTGGGACTGAGTCTACTTATCAGTGATGCTAAGTATGACACCCCTGCCTGCCTCACAGGGTGGGTGCCTACCCATGCATTTTGTAAACTTGTGAAGCCCATATTTGAAATGTTGTCACCCTCCCTAACAGCATGGCATAGCTGCAAAGTGCCCAGAGCAGAGGGTCTCAGTGTGCTGGGGGAGGAGTGATGAAAAGAGGAAGAGGGGCTTCATCCCTCGCTGTTATGAATAGTGGGGTTCTGCACAAGATTTTTTATTTCCTTTTTTTGTAAAGTGGGGGACCTCTGCTAAATGGGATTATGAATGAGAGCCCTAATTCTGTGTCATCCAATACACAGCCCTACGTGGCTATTAAGCACCTGAAATGAAACTAGTCCTAATTAATATGGGCTGTAAATATAAAACACACACCAGAATTCAAAGATGGTACAAGAAAGGAAAATACCTCATTAATCATTTTTTTGTTTGTTTTTAAGGCTGCACTTGCAGCATATGGAAATTTCCCGGGCTAGGGGTTGAACTGGAACTGCAGTTGCCATCCTACACCACAGCCACAGCAATGCCAGATCCTTGATCCACTGAGTGAGGCCAGGGATCGAACCCACATCTTCATGGATACTAGTCGGGTTCTTAACCCACTGAGCCACAATGGGAACTCTGGTTTATTAAACTTCCCATTTCACTAATAATTTTATATTGTTTATACATTGAAATGGTATTTTGAATATACTGAGTTAGATAAAATACATTGCAATTAATTTCACCTGCTTCTTTTTACTTTTTTAAAAATGTAGCTACTAGAAAATGTATTGTCACTGGACAGTGCTGTCCTAATCAGGACAACGGTTACCAAGTACTGACTGCTTTCAAGTGCCAGGCCCTTGTATTATTTCAGGTAATATTCCATGCAATCCAATGAGGCAGATAGTATTTTCAAGTCATTTCACAGATGAGGAATTGAGGCTTGGAGAGCTTAGGTGACTCCCTCAAAGTTGTAGAGCTAGTGAACCATCTAGCTGAATCTGGAGCTCAGGCAGCAGGACTCAATTCCAGATTCCCTGCTTAACCACTCCCTAGGCAGCAAAACAGGCTTTAGCAAGCTCTTTCCACATCTGGCCCTTGCCCACTTTTCCAGCTTCCCTCCAGTAATACTAACCCTATTCTCTCTGCCTGGCAGCCATTCTCTTCCCTCCTCTGGGAAGACTTCCAGACTCCATGATCAACCCCCCCTTCTCTAAACCCCCACAGCACAAAGGTCTAAGCAGGTCAGAAGCATGCTGGTATCTGGGCCCCGGTGGGCTGCATCTTGGCCCCCAGGTAACTACTCCCCTAACCCCCTCCAGCTAAAGTCCTTTCCTTATTCGAGGAGGACCGGGCGGGCAGCTCCTCTCTGCCATAGCACCGCGTCCCAGGTGAGGATGGGGGCGCGGGGATACTGCTTCACAGCTCCAGCCCTTCACCCTGGCTGGCCATACCATCCCCGACGTGCCCGGAGAGATCTGATATCCCATCTCAGAGCCCGGGGCTGTTGCTATTTCTGCTTGACGGAATGAAGCCCGTCCAAATTAGAAGGTGATATTTCATCTCTAATTGGCGAGTTCAAAAGGCCCCTATCACACTCGGCGGCTTAGGAATATGTAATTAAACAAGGTGATTTCTGACTCATTCCAGGTTGTGCCCGGCTCCCGAGAACAGCCGGCCCCCGCCTGGCCCGCGGGCCTACGTAGCCTCCTCCGGCCTGCGCCAGGCCCCTCCGCCCACAGCCCCCTCCCGAGCCCCAGGTGCTCCAGGGAGCGGCCGCCCAGCCTCGGCGCCGGCGATAAGATCCCGACTGCGAACGCCACCCTCGGACCGGAGGAGCCCTCGCCGGGGCTGCGGCCCAGGCCGCACGCGGGCTCCCCGCCCTCTCCGGGGCCAGGAGCTGCAGAGGAGAACAGCGGAGGGGGCCCAAGTCCACGATCCCGGTTTCTCCCCGGGCCGCCTGCCAGCCTCCCCAGGACCCCATCCCCAGGAGAGGGATGCGGAGGAGGGGCGGAGGCAGGCCAGTTCCGGCGCGCGCCTGTCGGGCCACCTCCTTCCCTCTGGGCAAGAATGAGTTAACGTCTGCAAGGCCTGGGAACTCTGCAGAGGCCCGCAGCGCCGGGGCTCCGGCACGTCTCGCCGGCCTGGGCTCCATCCCCGGAAGGAGGAGAGGGGCGACCGACAGGCCAGAAGGTGCGCTCCCCTGGTGCCGTGCCGCCCCCTGGCGGGCCTGCGAAGGAGAGCCGGCGGCGGAGGCGGCGGCGCCGAAGCTGGGGACCCGCCCCGGAAGATGCCCAGAAGGACCCGCCTGGCCCCGAAGCCCAGGCCGGGGCGGAAATCCCCTCCCTGCACCCGGAATCCCTACTCCACCCGCCGCCGCTGCTCATCCAAACTCCTTTACACACTCCCTCCTGTGCTCCCCATCTCCGCAGGGCAGCTGCTTCCTCCAGCGCCATATGGGATTTTTTTTTTTTTTTTTTAAACCACTTCAGCCCTCTGCAAATTGCTCCCTAAGCCTGTGCATTTTTAACCTCAGAACTTTGTGTCCCTGACTCTGAAGGGTCAGAGAACGCACCTCCTGTGTGCCAAACACTGTGCTGGGTGCTTCATTTCATCCTTAGAGCACCAAGTGTACATAATACCATGCCTATTTTTCAAATGAGGACATTCAGGCACCAAAGAGATGAAGTACTTTGCCCTAGATAGCAGAGGGGGCCCTGGCATAGTCTGATGCCAAAGCCGCTCCTACCATTCCTTCTCTACATTGCTGTCAGAGTGCATTTTGTAAAATAAAGGGCTGATCATGGTTTCTCTGCCCTACACATAAAGTCAGCTCCCTAAAGCAAGGCCCTTCCCGCCTCAGTTCCTGTCTTATCACCCCTTAGGTTCATGGAGCAGGGTTGCAAGCCAGCCTGAGAATTGCCCTCAAGCTCTGGGAAGAGGCCAGACTTTACCTAGAAAAAGGGGGACAAAGGCTGAGCTTTCCTGCTTGCAGTGATGAGAAAAGACCAGAGCAATGGGACAGTCAGCCAGCAAGGCCAGCCACGGGCAGACCCAGTGCAGGCCACTCTCTTGCCTGTCATGTGTGTTCTCTATGCCTTGAGTTAGCCTGTCCCAGCTGAGGAAACCAAAGACCAGACAGGTGGGCAGCTTCACAACGTGATGCAGTAGGACTGTCCAAATTCCCTAGCATTTTTGTTATTGCTATGTGTCCTCTGGTTTGAGCCATACCCAAAGTTCTGGAGAACAAGCCCCTCCCCTTCTAAACCCCTCTCTTCCTCACCTGGAGCCTGGAAATCCCCAGCCATGAATGTCTTCTTCCTGAGAGCTGGAAGGCTCTATCCCTGCCTGGCACTGCTCACCTGTCTCCCCAGCACTAGAAGCAGCTTCCATGGGGTTCTGGCCCACAAACGGAGGAAAGGCTGAACCTCATTAACAGAGCCTCACTAACCACCATCTTTCTGGGGGCTGGGGATGTGGCTTTGGAGCTGACCCTGAAGCCCATGCCCAGGCTAGACAGTCTTCTCTCCCACTCTGCTTCTCACCTGGCTGGTAGACAGAAGGCCGGATGCTGGCAGTGGTGACAACCCTGGGCTTGGGTGCAGGGGCAGCTGGGGCCTCGCTGTATGTATGGGCGGCAGGTGCTGGAGAGGTGGCCACAGCAGGACTGTAGGCAGAGGCCTGGGGCCTGGAACCAAGGGGGGAAGAGTTAGTAGAGTTAGTGATAGCCCCACTACCCAGGACGTGGGGCCTGGAGCCATGACAGGCTGGCTCCCTGACCTTTAAGGAGGCCCTATAAGGAGGAAACCTGACAGAGAAGTCCCTGGAGAGCAGCCACAAGCTGTGAAGACCACACCATGGAGGTCTTAGAGGGAAGGAAGCTGCTTCTTGGGTGCTAAGTGTTGGTGGGTCTGGTTAGGGCAGCAGAAACACCTTGAGAAAGAAATTACTGGTACTGCTGTCTTAGGAGAGGGGGAGGAAAGTCACCATCCAGACAGGAGGACACATGGAGAGACCCCCCGCCCAGGACAGGGGAGGGGAGCAGAGGCAGGAGAGGTGGAGATGGTCAGGGGTACTCCAGTCCCTCCATCTCTTGACCTTCTGAGACACCTCACAGCCTCAGACCACCTGGCCTTCTCCCCCTCTGCCTTTCTATTGTTGCTGGAGGGAACAGCAAAGTCTCAGGTTTCCAGGTAAGCGTGCTCCGGGAAGGGCTCATGGGAAGTCAGGAGACCCTCCAACCCCCACCCCCTCCAATCCACACACACACAGGCTTCCCTTCCATATAGAATTCCTGTTGCCTCCCACTGGGTTAGCTGCCAAGAGGCTTAAAGCAACCTTTTCCCACTTGTGACCCAGGGACAATGGGACCAAAGAGATGAAAAAAAAAGTCTAAGTCCCAAGTCATTGCCCTCAGGAATTTTGGTGCTTGGCCTCTTTCTTAGAGAGCTAAACTCCCAGAACTCCTGCAGTTAAGCAGCCTGTTTAACTTTGTCTGATCCAGTGTTTCCCAATTCCATTTGTCTGTGAAACTTTTTCTTTTTTTCATTTAAAACTAACATATACCTTATAGAACACATCCCTGGTTTCTCCCTGCATATTTCACATCCTAACAGGGACCACATGAACATACCCAGGGCAAACGGGTCATGGACGGGGGTGCTAGAGAAGTGAGCCCTTGGAAATATGCTGCCCCCTGCCTGCCCATGGCTTCCTGCTTTCCTTCTACCTGCTGCTCACAGGCCCAGGCCCTGCCCATCTCTGCTGGGCAGAGTCATAGGACAAGGGAGTACCTTCCTCTCTAGGGATCCAGAGAAAGTTGCCCTGAGCTAAGAACCCACCACCATACTCAAGTGGAGCCAGAAGGGCCTGTGTGCTGCCCCAGACAGCGCAGAGGTAGCATGAGCCTCAGAGAGCCAGTGTCTCAGACATGGGGGTGGGGTGCAGACTTGCCCTACCAAGCTACTGTGTTTCTGGTTGAATGAGGACATTGTCTCCCCTCCCAGGGCCTGTCTGCCCTTCTCTGATACATCCCTATTAAGACCAACAGGAACCTCAATGGAAGAGAAAGAGGCTATGTCCAAGGGGTGCTCTGCTTTGACTGTGGTGGGGAAGGCCAAGGGTCAATGGGTCCCAGCCAGATTCTCCCACCAGTGGAGGATCCTTTCCCAGCATCCCAGGAGCTATAGGTATTGCGTCAAGGATTGGTACTGGGGGAGCAAGCAGAGGCTTAAGATTCAGCAAAAATTCTGAGGCCATGCCAGGTGTCCACTTGCCTCACACTGGCTCCCTCTAGTTCCATCCCAGCCCCTGTGTAAGGAGGGAAGGTCGCTGGACCCAGAACTGGTGCTCTGAATCCTTCTGCTCCAGTCTGATGCTGGGAGAGGTCCTCCTTCACCCTCCACCCAGACCTCATACCTCTTTGCAAGGCAAAGTGGAGGAAGGGCTTTCCTGGCTGAGGGAGTCCAAAGGGGCCTGGAGTGTGGTCCAGGAGCCTGCCCTTGAGTAGGGCTGGGCCCCAGGGAAGAGGCTAGATTGTTCATGGAGCCCAGCAGCTAGAGCCCCCACTTCAAACTGGGGAGGCAGCTTCCCACTTGACAAGAGGGACATTCTTACCCTCCACAGAGCTTCCTCTTTGTATGGGAAGCAAGACCCTTACCTGAAGAGATTCTGGTGTGTGGAAGGGAAACAGCTTGCTGAGGGAACCCAGAAAGCTGAGATGTGATGACCCCTGGAAGCCTGGGCCAGGCTCTCCCTTGGCACTAGAGTTGGGCTAGGGAAAGGCTGTGCTGGCACCACCTGGGTCACTATGAAGCCCAGGGGTAGAGGTGCCTCACACAGGCCACTTTGCCCACCCTTCATGGGCCTCAGGCTGCAGCAGGGAACTATGCACCCTGACCTAAAGGTCTGTTCTTTCCAGCAAAATCCTGGGAGGGGCATGTGGAGTCTGGGAAAGCTAGCTCTGACACCCAAAACCAACTTGGCCACTCCATAGAGCTCAGAATAAGCTAGGCCTGCTGGGCCTGTTACACTGCCTGGCCACTCCAGAAGGACCTGTCCACCCTGTCCCCTGCCTCCCTGCACCCTTTTCAACACCCCCACCCCTACCTTTGCTGAGTATCCACAAGGGCAGGCAGGAAGGCAGTAACCTGTAGCACTTGAGAGCATTTTACATGTTAAGTGTTTTATGTACCCTTTTTCTAACCCAACCCTATAAATAAGTCATTGCATTAAGCGTCTTAGCAGATAAGGAAACTGAGGTTCAGAATAATTAAGTCACTTTCTGAAGGTTACACATAGTAAGTGGTAGAGCAGAGATGTAAAATCCTACTCCACCAGGTGCCTCTGTTGTTAGCACGCTTCTCCATTAGGAGAAGAGACGGAAAGGGATGAGGGCAAGGTAGTTGCTAAACGCGGAATCAAATCTGACCCCCTTCAGTGCCCAGGTCAATGCTCCCTCCTCCACAGAGGCTTCTTTGGTTTCCTTTCTTTCTTTGTAATCTCTGCTCCAGGAACTCAGACTTTCCACACAACCTCCCTTTGGTTATCTAACTGTGTGTGTGTGTGTGTGTGTGTGTGTGTGTGTGTGTGTGCGCGCGCGCGCGCACGTGCCCGTGTCTTTTTCCTCTCTCCCTAGAGCAAGTACCCCTGGGGCAGGGTGACACATCCCTGCCTCTGTCCTCAGCCATGCACAGGGTGCTCCCCTGAAATGCATCCTAGCTTCCCCTTCACTCTCAGCACCAAGCAGTGCTGAGCCTTGGCTTCCCCAGGGTGCTTGGGGTCCTAACCACTTTGGATGGGCCTTTCTGAGGGACATGCTGGACACAGCTGCTGACAGATGGACCCACGGAGAGGCTTTTCCTGCCTCCCTTCCCAGCCAGAACCTGCCAGCTAGTTACCTTGGACTGTCCGCAGGGCTTGAGGCAGGGGCTGCGGCAGAGGCGGTGGCAGTATGGGCAGCGGCTGTGGCCAGGGGTGGCGAGGCTGTGCTGGGAGAAGCAGCAGCAGGCGGCTGGGCAGAAGCGGGCAGCAGCGGGGTGGCGGCCTGGCTGGTGCATACTGGAGCATGCTCAATAGGGGTGCTAATGAGGTGACCGAGAAAGATAACAGGTCAAGGGTGCCCCTCTGCAGGACGTGGGGGTGGCTGCCAACAGAGGCAGGCTGGGCTGAAGGTACTGGCCTTACTGCAAACAGTGCAGGTTCTTCCAGAAAACCTGTCCCCAGGCTCAGGGGAAGAGCAGCCCCACCCAGGACCCCAAGAGAGAAGGGCTCGGATCACAGGGAGGATCACGGCAACATCAAAAATCACCTCAAACCTAGTGACATTCCCCTGTTCCCCATTTGGGTATACTTCCTAATTTGTCTTTCTCAACATGTATTATAAAAACACAGTGTGTGGAGTTCTCCTGTGGCGCAGTGAGTTAAGTATCCAGCGTTGTCACTGCAGTCAGGTCGCTGCTGTGGTGTGGGTTTGATCCCTGACCTGGGAACTTCCCCATGTTGTGGGCACGGCCAAAATAATAATAATGATGATGATAACAATAATAATGACAATAATAATAATAAAACCACAGTATGGTTGAAAAGTAAACTGAATTATCAACCAAAGTTTCTCTCCCATCCTGTTTTCCTCTTTCTTTCCCCATTTAGTCAGAGGCATGTATTGCCTTTGAGAAAGGATAATACAATGGAAAAGGCAGAGATAAGGTATTTTGTTGTCAGGATTTAAGCTCTGGAGTGGTAAGAGCCTGGGCTTTAAGCTGCAAAGGACTCAGGGTGCTGATGATACATTTGGAAGATGGCAAAAGCTACCATGCCAGGCAGATCAAGGTCATCTGGACCAGAAAGGGGGCAATGTGGTACCAGGGTATTCGGGAATAGAGGCAGTTGTGCCCCTTCCCTGGGTAAACCCTGGGGATATGACAGGATCCAGCACGCCCTAAACCCATGCCCATGGTGAAGAGGGAGGCAGGCATACAGCCCAAAGATCTGCAAGCCATCCTGTGGCCTGGGGGCTGAACACAGTTTCCCACACACTTGAGAGTGACATAGATGTGGTCCTGAGCACTTGCACACCTGAAAGTCCCTATAATTGGGAACATGAGAGATGCCACTATGCCAGTGTGGACCAGTGTGAGCAGACAGGACAGGGATATCCCAGCAGATGCCAACACAGCTAGACCGTGATCAAAGACCAATTGCCCAGACTCCCCACCCCACCCACCTTGGCATTCTGTAAGCCCCTCTCCCCTAAAATCGCTCCAGGCAAGAGAGGAGCATCAGAGCCTGGGTCAATGGGATTAGATTTCTGCCATCTATAAAATGGACAGAGAATAAAAATTAAGTTGTAGGCAAGCAAAAAATGTACATTCTTTGCTCACTTGGGTTGTTGATTAAGATTTGTACTTGCTACAATGGCAACAGATACTGCAACTCCTGCAGGTGTGAATGACTTTCTTCCTGCTATGAAATTTATTGACCTCGTACTATGTGCCAGGCCTATGTCTTTATATCCTCACAAAAACCTTCTGCTCTGGGTATTATCAATTCTTTTTAATAGGTGAGGGAATGGAGACTGAGCTCAACTGCTTGAGCTCCTATAACTTACAGTAGTGGCCACAGGATCTGACTAAAAAGCATGTGGATTAGAAGCTTTATCCAGTACCTCAAGGGGCCCCTCATAAAAGAAGAACTTCTTGCAGTCAGTCAAGCAGGATCCTTCCCTAACAAAAGGTACTCTCCTCATTGGGAGATTGGTATCAAGATCCTCATTTTATTGATGAGGAACCTGAGGTCCAGAAAGATTGAATCTCTGCTAAAACATCACATGGCTGCCAAGTGGCAGCGATGGATGTGATCCCTAACCACGGCAACGCTTCTCAGGCTTCAATACACAGGCAAGTTGCCTGGGAATCTTGTTAAATGCAGCTTCTGGCTGAGTAGGTGTGGAGCAGGGCTGAGAGTCTACATTTCTAACAAGCTCCCAGGTGATGCTGATGTGGCTGGTGTATGAACCACGCTTTGAGTAGCAAAACACTATAGAGATCTGTCCCAGATAGGAATGCCAGGGTGCCATGAGCTATTCAACAAAGCATCACGATGTGCTCTCCTCCATTCAGCGAGGTGTATGATAGAGAAAGGCATGAGACAGCATGAGAGGGTTGGACAAGAGGTAAGGTTGTGGGTTGACCACCCCACAGGAGGGAGCACCATTCTTCTCTGTGACTGCACAGGAAGCATCTAGGATGGACAAGGGCAGTGGCCATGCCCTGTCCAGCCCTTTCCTGACTTCGTGCTTCAGAGAGGAGGCTTCAGGCAGCCCATCTCTCAGGCCTATGGAAGTGCCCAGCCCTGGCCCTTCCATGAGGCCACCCATCCACCTTGGTGAAAGAAATGGGCTTTTAAGCCAGGCCTGTGAAGTGGCTGCCTCAGAGAAGTAGCTTCAGGCCCTGATACCATACCGCTAAGCTGACTGCTCAGACCCCCACAGCATGGGCAGGTATGGCCTAGGAAGATCCTGGCTAAAACAGAACACCACGTCTCCTTTATCTGTTTCTCCCTGATCCTGCCACATGTTTCCAGTGGGCTTCTGGGAACTGAGGACCCTGCATGGAAAAGCAGTCGTGAAAATACCCAGGCTGGGTAAAGTGTTCTGCAGGGCAAACAGGAAATTGGCTCTGCCTGTCCCCTGTGCTCCAGTTTCCTCGCAGGCCAGCTCACATGCTGCTCTCCCCAGGCAGAGCTCTACATGAACCCTGAATGCTGGGAGTGAAGCTGGAGCTGGACACTGGCCCTAGGAAAACTCATCATCTACCACACAGCCAGGAAAAAGGCATGCGCATGAGCCTGCTGCTTGGGGTTCCGGCTGCGTGGTATCCTATCTAGAGTCGCTGTCTACAGACAGGCAGCCAGTGCCTAGGAGAGATTTGGTGGCCTTGAAGAACATCCTGAAGGATTCTAAGGTCTTATCCAGGTCAGTTCCTGCCTGAAGTTCCCTGAGCCCCCATAAACCCTAAGGAGGGGGGTCTTAGAGAGCAAGCAGTGCAGAGAACATACTAGGCTCTGACATCAGTCCTAAAGATGTGCCCATGAAACCAACCCAGCCTTGTCTAGCATTCTATAGCTGCCTCTTGCCTTGGTCATAATTCACCTTAAACATCTAAAAACCAAACCAACCCAGAAATATCCACCACTCGTGGCTACATGGGGAGGGTGCAGCTGGAGAAGAAAGACAGCCTGGCTACAGTCCCCTTTTCAGCCCATCTCCTCCCTTGACCTAGTTGGCATCAAGGTGCAGTGTGCCAACCTTGTGCCCTGCTCTTCTGTGGTGACGCTTGGCTGATGCTCTTATCAGCAATGATACTATGTATGGAAAGGATGGGGATGGTACTGATGGTGGTGCTGGGCCTGGGGGTTTGTGGTCATCGGGCTCAGGCTGGAACTGTTGGGGACGATGCAGGTGTTGTGACTGACGGTGCTGGGAAGTGCCTGCCATTATTAGTGCTTGCTATTTGTATTAGGTAAGAGAACAGAATATGAACATCTCTGTTGACTGGATGATGACAGAACACCAGTCAAGTGGTTGGTCTTGAAATTGTTCATGCTGCCACCCACCTACTCTGCATGCCATCTTTCAGCCTGATGACTACTACTCAGGGCAGCCCTGACTCAGCACTGCTGCACTGCATGTCTCCAGGGGCCCTGTTCACACTGTAGTCTATGCAATGACACCCTCAACAACTGGGCCATGCACAGCAGTCTCCACAGGCTGCACTGTGAATGGTGCCCTTCAACCTTTGCCAATTCCACATTGCCTTCGGAATACAGTCAAAAGTCCCGGCATTCTAGCTCTGCTCTGCTGCTAACCATAACATCCCCTGCATGCCCTCCATCCCAGCTCAAATGATTAACTCAGAGTTCTGGGCCACTCCTTCCCATCAGCACCTCTGCTCTCTCTGCTTAGAGTACCTGCGCAGCCTTCCATGACTACATGTGCCCTACTCTTAACTGCTCCTGAAGATTAAACACACAGACCCCTTCTTCAAGGAAGCCTTCTCTGATCCTCCAATCAGAGGAGCGTTCCCTGTCTCTGGACCTCACATGATCAGCCTTGCGTTGTGGTCAGTCACAGCCACATTGGCCCTTTCGGATTCCTTTGGCATGCACAGCAGCCAGGTGCGGAGCCTTGACTAATGACCATGGACACAGAATGCTGAACAAGGACATCTCTCTTGTTTACTGCAGAGGGCTTTACACAGACCCCTGGTCTGGGGCCACCCAAGGTGCTGCATGCAGAGGCCTGAGATCACCGGGGAGGCACCAGGCAGGCTGGAAAGCCAACAAGAGCCTTCCAGGGCTTCAATCAGGTGGATTCAAAAGGGCTCTGACAGGCTGGGGGATGGGCACAGGTGACAGTGAGGTCACCAGTTATGACGGACTGGCTCAGGTCCTCTGCCAGCTTTGGGACACCCACTACCTGGAGATTCTGTCCAGCAGCCTCCAACCCCCCCCACCCCCAAACCTACCCTTGGGCCTGGAATTCCTCAATCAAAGGTCAGCTAAACATGGGTGTGCTCCACAATGCCTAGATGTAGGCAGGAGCACACACCCCATCTCCCCTGTTGATCCCCCAGCCAGCCTGCCCTGCCTGGTCCTCGCCTTGGCCCTGGAGTCAGACTGCTAGAAGAGTTCTTCTAGATGGGACTGCCAAGGCCCCTGGAGGCAGAAAGAAAGCCCATTCCCAGCTAGGGGAGTGGGAGTGAAGCTCTGGCCCAGTCCAGCCACAGGGGTGGCAGGGGAGTCCTGAGGGATGGGCCTCAGCACCTGTCATTATTTGCTAAGTGCTGCAGGTCTCATGTTCTCCGCCTGGGGTTTCCATAATAGGGATGAGGCTGATGGGTAGACAGGTGGGTGGGGAGGACATGAGCCTGCCAGCCCAGCCCTTGCTAAATGCTCAGGACTAGGACAAGGCAATAGGGCTGTGGAGGCCAGAAGCAAGGGCCTTCCCCACCCTCCTGCCACCTGAGCAAGACTCCACCAGGCACACCTTTCACCCTCTCCCCCAATCCATGGCCCCGGCTCCCAGGGGTCTCCCAGCAGTGCCCCTGCGAGCTTTCTACCTCAGCCCCTGCTCTCGCCTCCTGGGTCTGCTGGGCAAGAGCAGCGTTTTCTGGGAGAGGGGCTTGTGACATGCTTTCCAGTGGGGATGAGGGGATGGCTTGATCTGCTGGTTGTGGTAAGGCGTTGGGGGAGAGGCAGAGGACATGCAGATCCCACTGCTCTGTTTGAACACACAACCTGGGAGGTGGCTAAGGCTGCCCACCAGTCCACAGCAACAGATGCTCACGTGCCATCTTCTCTGCCTGAGACCTGCAGCCCGGGGCAGGGCCCTAAAGGCAGGAAAACAGCCGTGGGCAGAGCTCTGCCAGGTCCCAGCCCCAGTGAACACTGCCCTGGCCCCTCTTCTGGAGGCACCTGTCCTCTCATCTCGGAACTGCCCCCTTGGGTAGTACGCACACAGGCACAGCAGGACTGGGGCTGGTTTGGTTCATTTCAAATCCTCTTTATTTCAGAACGAGCATGCTTATATGTACAGGAGAGGGAACTAAGGAGCCAGCACACACAGCACAGAGAGGAGAACACACGCTCCAGTCTCACCACAGCCAGGAGGGGCCTCTGCCTCATCTACCCCGGGACTTCCTCTTCCTCTGTGGGGAGCCCTGTTCCAGCTGCCCGGGCTCCAGAAGGCTCGAGAGAGTGAGTAGGGCCGGGAAGCTGGCCTCTTCCCAGGACCCTGACCTACAGGCGGCTTGTTCCAGGACAGCACTAGGCCAGGCTGCCTCTCCCGGGAGAGGAGGTTGGTGGGAAATGGACCAGTGGCATGTTCTGTTGCCCTTGGTTCTGAGGTGTTTGGCCAGCAAACCCCATCACGTCCTCTCTGATCTAGGAAGGCCCTGAGCAGGAGAGCAGAGGCTTGGACTATTGGGGGGGTGGGGGTGGTGAGGGTTGCACTGAAGGGTGGGGGTGGAGTGGATGCAGTGCTGCATGGGGTTGGTCAGCTGCATGGGGTTGGTCAGCTCTGGGGCGGGCAGAGAGCACAACTGCCGCAGGTGACTATGAAGGGCGCCCCCCAGCACAGCTATACATTCTCAAGCATCACCGTGGGGCTCACATGCCAGATCTGTGTGGGGGGAAGGAGGGAGGGGGTAGGGAGATTCCAGACAGCCTTTTAACTTTTAACATTAAGGATCTGGGCCGAAAGGCCATGGTGCCAGTTGCGCAATTTAGCAAAACGTGGACTGTTACGTTCCGTTTCAAACCTTTCCCTGTGGCACAGAGAGAGAAAGACAGAGAGAGACAGAGAGAGAAAGGAAGAAAGAAAGGGGTTAGGGGATGTGTCCGCCATTGCCCTGTCTGATGGCTGGGGCAGAGGACATGGGAGGGAGGGATTAGGCTTGGAGAGGCTTTGCCACCATTGGGGTACTTTTCAGGTGGTCAGGCCTGGTTTGGGGCAAGACCAAAGTCACAAGGACCAGGATGGAGGGACTGATACCCTTGACTGGAATGAATGAGGGTCCATGGAGAAGGGGTCTGGATAGAGGGCCTGAGGGCATTCCGGGCAAATGGGGGTCTCTGGGTTCTCCCTGGCCTGTGTGGTTAGGGCTGGGCAGGGCTGCTTTGGCTGTGGGCTCTGAGGACTGAGCCACATAGGCAGGTGGGCCTCACATGGTCTCTGTCCCCTAGCTGGGCATCAAGAAGGAGGAATGCCTATTCCCATGATGAGGCTTGGTGAGCAGATCTGCCATCTCCCTGTGTTGCCCCAGTCGCTGCCAACCCTCCTTCGTCTCCAGAGAGAAGCCTGCAAACACCACCGGCTGCCCCGCCCACCTAGGCCTGAGCATAGCCAGGCACACATGTGCACACACATACTCACAAGGCTGCTGACACACACACCAAAGGCCAGGATTTCCTGCCACTTCCCGCCAGCTGGGCCTCTGGGGCTGAGCCCACAGCCTGCTCAGCTGAGGGCATAGTTTAAGGCAGGCAAGGAAGAGCCAGAAACATAGAAAGGGAGGACAGAGTGTGCCTGGGAAAGGCCAGTACCGCGATGCCAGAATCCTAGACCCTCCAGGCCAGAGGAGCCTCTAACATTCCTCAGAATAGACGTGCAAACTGGTGGCCCAGGGGCCACATATAGCCATAAATGCAGTGTGTTAAACCTGAATAGTGTTTAAAACTCATTTTTAAAAATTAATGGCTATATCTAGATCATGGAATGCTACTAGGCAATAAAAAGACATGAATGAGCCATTGGTACACATCACAGCTTGGATGAATCCCCAGAGAATCAGGTGGACTGAAAAAGGCCATCCTATAACATCATAGGCTATATGATTTCATTTACATAGACCCTTTGAAATGACAAAATTAGAGAAATGGAGAACAGATAACAGTGGTTGCCACAGGTTAAGGACAGGGTGTGTGTGGTAGGGAGGTGAGTGTGATATGAATATGGGCATGATAGCAATTCTGCATTTGACTGTATCAGTGTTGGCACCCTAGTGCAGATATACTGTAGGTGTATAGGATGCTACCACTGGGGGTAAAGGCTACATAGACTCTCTCTGTATTGTTTCTTATAACTGTGTCCCAATCTGTGATTGTCTCCAAAGAAATAGTTTAAGAAGTGAATTGCTAAGAAAGGGTGGGGGAAAAGAAAGGGTGGGGGAAAAAAGAAAGGGTGGGGGAAAAAACTGTAATTGCAATGTATACATCTAAGGATAACCTGACCCCCTTGCTGTACAGTGGGAAAATAAAATAAAAAAAAAAAAGAAGTGAATTGCCAGCATATAAAAATCAGGAAGATCAGCTTTAATCTTTTAAAATCAGAGGATGGGGCAGTGCTGGGCTTACTTTTTTTTTTTTTTAAACTGCGCCTGTGGCATGTGGAGGTTCCTGGGACAGGGACTGAACCCTTATCACAGCAGTGACCCGAGCCACACAGCGATAATGCCAGATCCCCAACTGCTAGGCCACCAGGGAATTCCTGGTCATACATTTCTGCCTGGTAACAGACCCGCATCCCCATATGTACATCTGGCCATCTTTCCACATCTGCATTACCTGGCAGACTCCCCACACACTTGAGTCCTGCACACTGAGTCTCTGTAGAAGATTCTGTCTGACGAGAGGGGCCCCTGCTAACATATTTAAAACCACTGGTCCAAACTTTCCCAATACCAAGAAGCCAAGGCTCAGAGACATCACATGCATGGCCTAAAGCCACAGGGAAACTCAGAGGCAGAACCCTGATCTAAGTGCCAGACGTTCCCAGCTACTGCCTCTTTTGAAGCTGAGGAGAAGGGACAAAGATGGCACAAGCAGAGGCCCTGTGGCAGGGCCCATACAGCCCTGCTGACACAACACAGACGGCAACAATCAGCCCATAGAGACCACCCGGGACACAGACGTGGCCAGTTTGTCCAGCCAGGCCCACAGCCTTTGTCATCAGTGCTCAGCAACAGAGTTAGGGACAGTCCTGGAAAGTCGGGGAGGTTGGTGAGTCTGCTCTGCTTGGAGCTGTTTGGAAACTCACAGCCAGCCAAAGAGAGGAGCAAGAATAGGAAGGAAGAGGTGAGGGGGGAGAGACTGGAGAGTGGACAAGTGAGAAAGAGAGGGAGGTCCCAGGACACCCACAAGGGTTGCTCGGACACCCAGGGATGTCCCGATCTCTTCAGCTGTAGATTTCAAATTTGCTAGGCTGGCAGAATACCAAGGACTAAAAGTCCACGAAACACAGGTAGCTCTTGTTACTGGTAGCTGCCCACTGCCTCTTCACAAAGCTTCTGTTTGTAGGAGGCCCTGAGCTACGCCAGGACCAGGAGAGTTGGCCGCCTGAGCATGTGCAGGGAGGGGGGAGGATGTGACATGCCCAGGGAAGCTACAGGGGGAGGAGGGGGCAACCAGTAAGTCCTGGGCTCTGTCAGAGCTGGGGTGGGGAGGAGAGGAAAAAGAACCTTGGATGGCTGCATGATGTAGAAGGGACTTGAGAGGGATTTTACATTGTTTGCCCATGTACTGCTGGGCAATGCAACCCTCACCTTCAACTCCTCTGGGAACTGGTCACCAAAGTCAACTTTTTCCTTAACACTTGGTGACCAGGAAGACATGTAGAGTTCTTTACTGTGGTGAGCATGAGGTAAACACAGCGACCGAACTTGCAGACAGCTGCACCACAAGGTGGGGGATGTCTGAGTTACACACCAGGGTCCTCCAGGACGGTCATGCCCAAGCAGTGGGATCCGGATGCCCTGCCTAGAACACAGCTAGGCTTGCTTGTTTTCCAACCCCTGTCAGGGTTGGCCCATGTGGACCCAACCTTTAGAGCCATCAGGGCCCTGAAATGCCTTCCTGAAGTCAGAGGGAAGCTGTGGTGACCTCTCTGGAATTAGAGAAACAGCTTTTGAATGGGGCTCCGCTACTTCAGATGAAGGCTGGAAGCCATAGTACTACCTGTACCCTTGAGAAAGTAGGGGGTTGGTATTAAGCCCACCTGGACAGTTTGCTAAGGTTCTGGGTCCTTCCTGGGAGGGGAGCCAAGTCTGCAGCTGGACCGTTCAGGAGCCCACCCTGCCTCACTTATAAAGACAGAGTCCCAGAGATTAGGCCAGCCCGTGGGCACTGGAGCTCAGAGGGAAGCTACTTGCTACCAGATATCAGAAACGTAGCCACAATGCCAGGAGCCAGGGCCTGAGAGGAGAGGAGGAGAGGGCAGGGCAGGGATCTGAGCTTCTCAGGGACTCTGCAAGGGCAGGTAGAGCCGCGACAGGTGAGGAGCAAGTTTATACCTGCCCTCGAGGTCATCAGTACCCCTGCCTGGTACAGAACACCTGGTGTCCCTACTAGCTTTCCCACCAACAGGAAGGAAAAAGCACCCCTGCACATGTACAAGCCTATATAGGCCACCATGGTGCCCAGGCTGCCCTGCTGGAGTGAGCTCCTTGGAAGTGGGGTGCAGTGAAGCCTCCCTAAGGAGGTGTAGCCTTTGTGAGAAATCCTCAGACTCCTCACTGTGAGTTAGGCTAACTGGAGGAGGAAGGGCAGAGGCTGTGGCTTCAGCCAACAAGATGGATCAGTAGGGTCTGGGGTGCAGATTCCAACTTGGGAGGGGGACAGATGGAAGTGGGGCTCAGTGCCCCGGGAAGCAATATCCCTAACCAGCCTGGAGCCAGGGTGAGGGTAAGCATGGTCCCTTCTGCTCTGATGGCCACTTGAATGAGCCTGGGGCCCCAGTCACTACTTCAGGCATTAATCACAAACAGAACTAACCACTGTCCCCATCGCACCCCCACTTCTTACTCCCAGGGGTGACCCCCAGGCTGCTTGGGAGTCAGTGAAATAAAAAAGGCCTATCTTCCTCCTGTGGCCGTAGGGAGAATGGGTATTTCTGGGGAGGCTGTGAGGACCTTCCAGAAATTAAAGTCAGGGAAAGGAAGAAGGGCAAGAGGCTTAGACCCCTCCAGTCCCGGGTAGAACACTTGCTGGGTGGCTCCGAGCCTGCACATTCGGGGCCAGAGACCCCAAAGGGAGGGGCTGACAGTGGCACAGAGTGTGTGGTGGGAAGGTGCTTTCTCAGGGTGGGGGCCTGGACTGAGGGAGGAAGCAGGCTGGAGTTTCTTCTTGGGCTCCCACTTCCAGATTTCCCTACAATGAAACCCTGCAGGGGCTGTGAGAGAGATTCTAAGACCTGCAGCAGAGTTCTCAAGACCACCTGCCTTCTGCTGGGATCTGAATGGAGCTGTAGGTGATTAAGCCCCAGAAGGAAGGGCTGACCTCCCCCCCAGAGCCACAGGATCAGGCTGAACAAGCCCCAAGAGATGCTTCTGAAAGAAAGGAGGGGAAGACCAATGCCGAGGCCTGCGGACCACCCTTAGTACTGCCTTTTGTGTTCTCCTCATTCACTAACTTCACAGAGCCTACAAATATTCCAGGGGAAATACGAGCGACAAAGGCTCTCTGTAATCTACCTCCACCAGTACCTTCTACACGGTGTCTGGTGACTGAGATGTGGACTTAGAGTGACCGGCCAGAGAAACATAAAGTAACCAGAAGTACTGGGAGGGGGCAATGGAGGCTGGAAAGCAGGGCAGGCCCTTGCTGGCTTCCTGATGGAACAGACCTGGAGACATATAAGCAGTTTGCTGTAAAGTCCCTCCATCAAATCTTTGGCAAAGACCACATTGCTCACTGGAGTGTCTTTGTGGCTGGCTCCAAAGAGGAGGTGGGATGGACATGGAAATGGTACAAGGGCAGAGGCGCACGGGTTGGAGAGAGCGGACAGCTTAGTCACGCTTCAGACAGCTCAATACTACCTTTTGTGCTACATCAAACACCATCTCATTTCAGGTTCTTTACAGGCACACTGCAGGCACCAACAGGTTAAGAACCATCACTGGAATAGCATGCCATTGTTAGCAGGCCGGGGAGGACCACACTTTAGGCTGGGCTGCCTCAGCCAAAGAGTGGGAGCAACTCTGATTGGTAGAAATAGAAGTTCGGAAATCCACATCAACTGGAGCTGACACCACAGTAGTACTCTCCACGTGGTCCTGTGGCCACTACACGCTGGTGAGCAAGGACAGAAAGCGCTAGGCCCAGGATGGAAAGGCACCTCTGAGCCTCAGCTCCTCACACAGAGGCCACCATAGGATGTGCGGGTCCAAGGCAGACTCTCCCAGGACAGACATGCAGATGGCACATTTGCTTCTGGAAGTGTAAGCAAAATCACACCGGGCCCCATGCCTCCCCATGGAAGGCCCTACTGGGTTCCAGTGGGTTCCAGAGCAGCGTGCCCCCTTCATGCCCAGGGCCATGAGCACCTGAAAGGCCGAAGGTGTCAGGCCAGTGGCTGGGGCCTCAGGCCTGCCAGTCAGGGAGACGATACTTGGAGACACCCTGCCCTGCACAAGCCACTCCTCATGCCCAGGGCTTTGCTTCCTTGCAGCAGCTGTGGTGCTCTGTGGAACTGATACCTCAATGTGAGTCTGGACAGGTGAGTCCAAGGGCCAGGGGGTCACGCGCAGCAGAGCCCTCCATGTGCCTGCTTCCCAGTGCTTAGCTTTCAGACTCACAGGGGACAGGCCCTGAGATGAGTGGGCAGGCAAGGCAACTGGCCCAGTGCCTCACAGGGAGAGATGCCCTCATTCTCAACAGCCCAGCAAAGGCCAAAGCAGCCCTGCCCCCTGCCCAGGGACAGAGCCAGGAGAGCCCAGAGTCCTCGCTTGGAAGCCGGGGCCTGGAGGATAAGACTCAGCTCCAGGCACCCACCTCACTGACCCAGGACACATGCCTCAAGCCAGCACCTGCTGGAGCCCCTGAGGGGCCGGGAGTTTCCATATGCGTTAACCTGAGAAGTTTCTTCCGTGAGTCATGTGACCTGGGGGCTGCCCTGGAAGGGATGGGGTTAGAAGGGGCAAGGCCACAGAGCCTGAATGCAGGCACTTACCTTGACCTTCGCAAAGCTTCTTCGTCAGGGTCTTGCACTGTGGGTAGAAAGTTGCTGGTCAGGAGGAATCACACAGACCATCAGGAAGAAAAGCTACTGGAGTTCGATGGGCACTGAGTTGCCACCCATGATGGCATGATGGGACAGTTACTGCCCTCTACCTGTGACCTCTGGGAGGAAAAGGCTTTGTGCTGGATGGCGGAAGGAGGCATGAGAGCAAGTAGTGCAGGTGGGAGGGAGTGGTTGCAGGCGTGGCCTACAAGGTGCTCTTATTCTCATGCAGGCAAGCACTGCAGCCAGCCTGCTGCCCACTGCTTCAGTCAGGGAGCCAAGCAAAAGGCTGGTGTCAGCTTGCTTGCTCTAGGAGCTGAAAGGGGCTCAGCAGGCTGCTAACTATCTATCAAGGCCAGCTCATCTTCAAGGGTGGGGGGGCTTGACTCCTTGGCTTCTGTGGGCCTTGTGACCATGAACTAGGGCCCTGACCCCTGTGGCCCCTCAGGGTCTCCCCTCCTGCCCCACCTCCACAGCCTTCTCTTACTGTATTCTGTGCCCGTCATCTGGGCCAGGATGCGGAAAGAGCGAGACTGCAGGTTGGAGGAGCGGCGGGCCCACTCATCAGCCTCGTCTTCCGGCTTATTCTGGTTCTTAATCACAGCCTGATACACAGGAGAGGCACTGTCCACGGTGAGGTCTTTGATAGGAAGGCTCCTGCAAGGCAGACAGAGGTCGTGGGCAAGGGCAGAGCTGGAACCCTGCTCCTGACCCCTGCATCACCCCTATGTCGTGTCCTCCTGGCATGCCCCCACCCCCCATGCCTGTTGATGGCCCCTGCTTGTCTGAACCCTCCATGCCCCTTACCCGCTGCCCTCTGAAAGCCTGTGACAAGGGCTTGGCCTGGGTCCTCAGTGCTCAGGGTGGTCACAGCGAGACAGTGAGTTCCTCTCACAGAGGGTCAGGAGGCTCAGACCCTCCCGCCAACACCCACCCCGCCCCCCCATGCTAACTCCAGACATGAGTCTGAGACACCCTCACCCCAGGAGTTGGATCTCCTTTGAGGAAAGAAGAGGCAGAAGAGGTCTGGAAGCAATTTCAACCTCCCCGAGCTGGCCCTTAGCTTGGGGCTAGGTAAGACAGGCCATTCGAGGAATTCAGAGGCTTCCTCATGGTCAGTCTCTCGTCCTCCTCAGAGCCTGGGATCCGAGCAAGAAGTCACCAATGTGGTGACTGCCCTGGAAGAGGATTGAAGGCTCCCACTCAGCAAAAACAGGCAAGCTCTGTGAGGTGATGAGAAAAACAAGGCAACCCGACCCATGAGGCCTGGCATTACCCACCGATGCTGGGATTTCTAGCCCACAGGAGTTGGGAGTGGCGCTGCAAGGAGGGTCACCAGTTCTCTGCCCCAGAGCAGCACATTCATTTGAAAGGTACCTGGTGACTTTCCCTTAGACTCCCAGGGCCTGGCATATAGTAGGTGCTCAAAACTTAGTTGAATGAACAAATCTTAGCCAGATCAGAGCCATAAGGGAGTCCAGAGTGCCTTGAGTCCAGGGCCTCCCAGCCCAGATCAGATGCAGGGCAGGATACATGAAAAGCTCTAGGGGTGTCCACTCACCCCAATCAGAGAGGGCTGGGGGATCCAAGTTGCCCTGCCCACCCTCTCAGGAGTCAGGTAGGCTCAGAAAAAGCTCACAGCAATAACAGCCTGCCCCCCCGGCCTACAGACCAGTGGCCCCTCTCCTCTTACAGATGCTGAAACTGGGGTCCAGAGAGGCCAGCCAACTAGATCCAGGTTATGGCATGTAGGGCCCCCATTGAGTCAGAACCCAGGCTTCCGCCTCCCAGCCCAGTGTCCTTTCCATCAGACCTTCTGCAGTGACAGGGCTCAGGAAGGCCACTTCTGCCCACTGGGGACTTGCGCACCCCAGATGCTCCACACCTGGAAACATGGCCCAGCCCAGACATCCTGTCCATCCACCTGTTCCTGCACTATAGCTGCCTTGACCTGCACCGCCCCCTCAAGGGCTGGTTAGCTGGAAAGGGGACATTCCCAGAGCCCATGTCTTCTACCCTCTCCGCAAGGAGCTGGATGGAAGTGGCCTAGTCTCCCAGGATTGGTTCCCTGCGTCAGCTCAGAGTGGGCTATGAGATCAGAGGTGGAGAAAGGTCGTGGAAGGTGACTGACTAAGGTTGGCTGGAGCTACCCTACTGTCCTGAAGGCTTTGCCCTGGCCTGAAGAGCTACAGCCTGAGGTTGGGATCAGATAGGGAAGACCGTCAGATCCCTCTGGCATCCAAGCAGGGAGGAGACTGGGTCTGCCCAGGAAACGGAGGAGAGGCTGGGATCTCGACGGGGAGGTCGTTTCTGGCACACGGAGGAGTCTCAAGGGGTCCCAAAACAGATGAAAGTCATTCACTGCCATTTCCCTAGAACGTGCCCTTGAGACACTCCCTCTTCCTTCCACAGCTCCAAGGGCTCAAGAAAGTTGCCAGGAGTAAGTTCTCTGGGGTTCACATTGTTGGCGTCCCTTCCCAAAATTACTGTCCAAAGACTAGGAACTTGTGGTCCTGATGCAACAGAGACTGGGAGCCAGACAAAGGAACTGGTGTGACTTTGAGATTCTAGGACTCAGAAAGAATATACAACAGAGAGAAGATGGAAAAGGCCCTGCAGTTCTGGGACCCTGGTCCGTGGCCACTCTGTGGAGCTGCTCTCAGCATGAATTTCTTGTCACCAAAAACACTCCATGGTCACTGCAACATCAAGGTCATCTATGGGCATTTACTCCACTGCACACTGCCCCAAATCTGACTCATCTTTCACCTATGGGTGTTTCTGGCAGGCACTGGCTCCTCCAGATCTGTCTTCCATGAGGATTCTGGGGAGTGGCCTCCAAGAGGCCCCCTGACCACCCTCTCACTCTCTGAATAATGGCCTGGTGTGGATTCTGACATTCAAATCTACACCATCCCAATGCAGACAAGAAAGGCCAGGAAAAGCCCCTGCAAAGCCAGCAAGGAGAACATAGGGATACACCCCCAGCCAGTGTGATGTCATTACTCTGATTTCTATGTCCATAGTGACGTTATTTGGGGCAAACCCCCAAAGACAAGTACTTGCTTGTAGAGGCTGTAGGGCATGTCATTTACCTGTGAGGTGGGTGTGAGGAAGAATGTGGACAGAGCCACTGTCCTCAGGCACATCCCACCAAACCCAAACACCATCCCGCAACCAGACAGACGGACGATGGAACAGAAACTGTGGAGTCTACTTACGCCAGCGGTGATGCCCTGCCAAGCAGAGGAAAGCCCAGCAGTGAGTGCGTGTCCATCATGGGAGGGCGGGGGGGCGGCGCATACACAAGGGAGCAGGGTTAGGATCAGAAATGAGTTATGGGAGTGGGGTGGATAAAGGAGGAAGAGAGAGAGACAAAAAGAAAACTGTCAGTGAGGAAGGAATCATGGAAATTAACAGCAGAAACGGAGCACCTCATGGCAGACAGGGGCAGCTTTTACCCACTGGCACCACAGCAGCATCAACCCAGCAGGGCTGAGTTAGAAGGAAAGGGAAGCATGTTGCTTCCCAGGCGCACAAGGGAAGGGAAAAGGATGGGAGGGGAGGGGATGGGAAGAAGCCTAGATTAGATCAAAGGTGCATCATGTTAAAAAAAGATCATGGGCGCCCTGGAAGTAAAAATAATGATTGCAATCATCTTCTCCCAAGGTGCAGAAAATATAAAGTTAGTGAACAACAGTTCTTCCATCATCTTCCATTGTGCTTCTCTTTGGCGACTGTTACCACTTTTGAGAGCACACCAAGGACACACGTGGCAAACAAATATTAACAGGAAATCCCTGTTAACACTTTGGCTTAATCAGACAGCCCTGTTTTCCTGGGTACACATGAGCTAACGGTTATGTTTTTAAACTTGCAGGGTCAAATCTTCTGATTTGAATGATGGAATTAAATAAATCAACATTGCCCACAGAGTTTTGCAAAGAACTGCAGCCCTGAGAATGGCCGGTTTGAGACTCACAGCTCAATCTCCACCCTCTGGTGGCCCAAAAGAAGCACTGTGTGCCTGAGAGGACCAGGCTCCCTAGAACAAGAAGAGCCAAGAAGTCCATACCATGTTCCATTCTTTGGCCTCTGGAGCCTACCCCTTCATAAACTGCACTCATGTCACGGCCACAAAGGCTAGGTTCTGAAAAGGCCAAACACTTAGGAGTTCTCTGGGACTTTTTAACACCTCTAAACCTCTTACAGCATCTGCTTTTTCTAGCTTCAGAAAAAAGTGCAACAATCATTTTAAGATCTCTTGCCTTGAGTCGCTGGGGATCCTGACTCAGGGAATAAGATGTTACCCAAAAAGATAATCAATTCTGAAAGTCAACACTAATGGTATTCCCAAGTAGAATACAGTAAGGGTCTGTGAGTGTGTGTGTGAAAGGAAGAGAGACAACAGAGACAGACAGAAACAGAAAAAGAGAAAGAGACAGAAAGAGAGAGACAGAGAGAGGTATACACAGAAAAAGATACAGAAAAGAAAGAGACTAAGAGAAGCAAAGACAGAAAGAAAGTTAGAAAGAGAGAGGTCCCCATTAATGTTTGTATTATTACCAGTTTCATCCGCAGGTAATTTTCAGCCCTTCTCTGCCCTCAAGTTCTTCAATCATTGCTCACAAATTCAGGAACCAAGGAAACCCCACTGCCTTGAGGTTGGGTTTCCCTAGAGGCAAACAGGAGGAGGCAGGTTCCCCATCCTGGGTGCTCCCCAGTCTCTGTGATGGGGCTGACTGCCAACAGCACTGTGAAGACCCCTTCCAAACAAGAAACTCAATCATGTAGTTGCCTTGCTCCCATCATTGGAAGAAAGCAGCAAAACCTCCCCCAAAGAATGGCTTATTTGGGAAAAGCTGGGGTTTCCAGAATGTGACTGACCCTGTTTAAGAATTCCGGAAGTCTTTTTCTAAACCAGCCCCCTCATGAATCCCGGGAAAATACAGAAGCTGTGAAAAGCACTTGGAAGAACCACCATGTTCTGCACTTCTCCACCTTTCTCCTAAAGCTGACCGTGAGATTGATTTTGAAGAGAACACCACATTCCGAAGGCCCAGGCAAAGGCTAGCTCTCCCCCAAGGGTTTTGCCCTGAGAGGCTCAAGACAAGGGAGGAAAGCTGATCCCGATGCCTACAGTCTCTGATGACGATGGCGCCAAGCAGCCTGGTGCCCTCCGCGGTGACGAGGCAGCGGAGGTGGTAAGTGCTGGTGGAGGAGAGGACGCGCTTACCCACTGAAGTCACTGCCCTGGGCCTGGGCCTGCCCAGCGATGGCATCCATGATGGCGTCCTGGGAGTACATGCTGATGGGCGTGTTGTACTGCGCGTGGATGATGGTGGCCTTGCCACCCAGCCCCTTCACCTCAATGGGCTTGTGGGTCGACAGGGCCGAGTCCTTCAGGGCGCTGGGGTTGAAGCGTTCCTGGTAGTCGGCGCTGGGGGACGGGAGCATGGAAGGGGAGCAGGGGGGTAGGGGAGCGAGAGAGAGAGAGGTTGGAAGGAGAGAAGGGCAACGGCGGTGTTACTTGGGTCAAGTTGAGGGCTTGTAGTGGAGGATGTGGAGTGAGATCTCCCAAAGCCTCATCCCAGGTGGCTACCTGAGTCCCCTCGCCCGCGGCCCCTCCCCCGCCAACGACGTGGGCCGGCTGGGTCTGGTCAGGAAAATCATTGTATCCTCCCCAGAGCCCTTCGTGAAAGGTTTTTCTTGGCCATGTCTTCTTTCCCAGATACCTGGAGGCCCCAGCTCAGCCTGAGCTACCTCTCAGGGTTAGCAGGGGGTGCCAGGCTTTGAGAGTTCTCCCACCACACCCCCCGGGGAAGCAGAGACAGAAAGGGTTGGGGAGAGGGGTGGGGGTGGGATTAGGGGGCAGGAGCTGAGCCACATGTGAGAGGCAGCGGCAGCCCAAGCCGAGTCCAGAGCACTCCCAAAGGCCAGAAGCAGCCCCACTGGGCACCCACGGCGATCTTGAGCTTGGTTTCTCCACGAAGGGGCTCATCCTGCTGGCCACCCCCTGGGTGGCCTGGGGCTCTGCTCCTCCAGATGCTTCAGTGCAGGTGCTTCTTCCTCAGAGCAGGGGCTCAGGCTCCTCCAAGTCCCATTTGCTGGGTGGTCCGCCAGTCTTTCGGCATCCAGGCTTCCCCCTCCAACAGTAAGTGCGCTCCTCAGGCAAAGACGAAGTCAGGCACAGCCTTTCTGAGGGGTCTGGCCAGGCCTGAGATGTCTTCCGGAACCCATTTCAGCAGGATGCTCCACCAACTGCCCACCAGAGCCAGCCTGCTGTCTTAAGCAGCCACAGCAGAAATTGGGAGCAAAATGGCCGGGGGCATCAGAGGGAGCCCTAGCACCCCACCCCAACGTCTCCACTCCTTACGCACAGCTTCACACACATGCAGGCTCACTCAGGGACACAAATGCACCCCCACTCACGCATGCACACACATACACATGCTGACACAGGCGCACACTGTCCAGACCCCCAGACACGCGGAGGCATGCTGGGATAGGCACGCAAGCACACACACATGCTTTCCCTTCATACTAACTTGGCTGGAGAGTTGGCTACCACCTAGGGAGGAGAGAAAGAGCAAAGAAGACAGAGCTATCAGAGTGAGCTCCTGCCAAAGGGTTTGAACAAAGCGGTCCTCCGATTGGCCATTGTGGTGGCAGAGCCCAGACTGGCACTGGGTGAGGAGAGTGCAGAGTGAGAAAGGAGAAGAGCTCAGAGTTGCAATCACAGCCTCTCAGGTTGGGTCAGAGATGCCAACTGCAGTGTTTCCCCCTGGGTAGGTCCACAGTATCCAAAGCTTTGCCAGGGAATATAGCATTTTCTGTCTTCATGGGCACTCATTTACTATGTACATGAATCTCCCACATACAACCTGGCTATATACTCTGGTATAGGAGACCAGAGATCGAGACAGGATCAGCTATGGCTGCTTCAGGGACAGCCAAGGCCCCAAGTGCCTCCTGGCCAGGCAGCAGCTCTGCACTTACACTTGTTCAATGAGGGGCAGCTCTGGCAGGCTGGAGGAGTGGGGAGGCTTGAGAGAAATGAGAATCTAAGGCTTATTGCAGAAAGCCCCCAGCCAAGGCAGCCCAGCTTGGACACTACAAAAGAGACCCTACGGAGTTCCCGTCGTGGCGCAGTGGTTAACGAATCCGACTAGGAACCATGAGGTTGCGGGTTCGGTCCCTGCCCTTGCTCAGTGGGTTAAGGGTCCGGCGTTGCCGTGAGCTGTGGTGTAGGTTGCAGATGCGGCTCGGATCCCGAGTTGCTGTGGCTCTGGTGTAGGCCGGTGGCTACAGCTCCGATTCGACCCCTAGCCTGGGAACCTCCATATGCCGCAGGAGCGGCCCAAGAAATAGCAAAAAGACAAAAAAAAAAAAAAAGAGACCCTACCCTCACTCTTATCTGAGAACCAACCACCTGGAGCATCTTCTCCTTGAGGGCAGCACTGCCTGCCTTATGTTTCTTATTTTTTATTTTATTATTATTATTATTATTTTATTATTATTATTATTATTTTTTTTTGCTTTTTAGGGCCGCACCTGCGGCATACGGAAGTTCCCATATGGGTCAAATCCGAGCTACAGCTTCTGGCCTACGCCTCAGCCACAGCAACCCAGGATCCGAGCTGTGTCTGTGACCAACACCACAGCTCATGGCAACACCAGATCTTTAACTCACTGATCAAGGCCAGGGATTGAACCCAAGACCTCATGGTTCCTAGTCGAATTCCTTTGCGCTGTGCGATGTTTCTCTAAATGCAAATTCCTTTCAGTGGCAGATCCTGTCAGGAACCCCAGGAGAGAATAGTGCAGAAAGTGGTTTCCCTGCCCCCTACTCTGCCACCTTCCCAGATCTGACCACTCTGGCCTCTGGCTGCAAGAGCCTGGCCTGGCCCTCGTCATCCCTTGGCCAGGACCCTGGGGTCCGTGCCAAAGTCAGGGAGACCCCCCAGTCCCAGGCCCAACCATGACTCAGAGCTGATAAAATTCCTTCTGTCCTCTCAGGCTCAAAATAGCTGCAAGTGGAGCTATATTAGGAAAGGGCCAGCACAGATCTCCCATTCCTTCTCCATTTTTGGCCAGTGCTGACAGCTGCAGGGTCAGCTCTTGCCCTGCACAGCGCAGTGCTCCCTGTAGAGGGCAGTGTTGGCCTCAGGGGCCTCTGCCCTTCCCTGCCCCAGTAGCCAGCTCCTTCTTTGGCCTTGATTCCTGCCCCCTGCTTAGCTTCCCACTGAGGACTTGGAGGCTGGGATGCCCAAAGTAGTCACAACTCAAGAAGGAGCCAGCACTCAGGTCTTGGGAGAATAAGCCAAAGATGTAAGACCCACCCAGGGGGCCCCTAGCCCTTCCTGGCCTGAAGGACACTGCCCTTCAGTACCAGCCCCAGAGAGGATGAGGAGAAGGGGGCTGCAGGCCTGACTGTTCTTGTACTGTGTCTGTTCCTCCCCAAAGGACTCAAGCTGCCAAGGAATAACCTTGCAAGCTGCTCAGAAAGAGTAAGGACCTTCCTTCAGGAGCCTGACCCTACCTCTTCCTAGCACTGTGACTGTGGCCAAGTTGCCCAGCTGCCTTAGCCAGTCTCCTCATTCGTAAAGTCAAGATGGTGGAGCCTACCAGACTAAACAGAATCCTGAGTGTAAAGCCCTCAGCATGAGTTAAGTGTTGGATGAACAGACATCGGGATTAGCATTTGCCAAGCCTGTTTCTCATAAGCAGTTAAGACACTTTGCAGGGGTGGTGGCCTCAGCCCCCAGCTGGCCAGGATCAGAGGCTCCATCCTTTCTGCGGGAACTGCAGCTTCAGCCCTCACTTTGGATGAAGTATGCACGGCACCACACTCCTTCTCTAGCCCATCTTCCCTTCAGATAAACTGTTGGACCCTGCCACTCTGAGTGTCAAGAGAGACAGTTAGCCAGCTCCCAGTATCAATTGAGGGCTCAGTGAGAGGAGACCCTACCATCACTGCAGGTGGGCCTCTTGGTGGTCCAGGTCCACTAGAGTCTGACCTCCCTGCTCAGGAAGAGCTCTCAGTCCATCTAAAGTAGGAGCAGGAGTTCATTTCTACTCTGCCATTCCCTAAGCTTTCTGCAGAAGCTCCTTGCTGGAAAAAACTTGGAGGTACAAGGCTTTGCCACCTTGGTGGAAGGAAGCCAGGGTCCAAGTGCTCAGACTGAGGAGTTCCCAGCCTTACTCAGGATCCCAGAAAGATCTAGGGGATCTGAGAAAGCTGGGGATCCCCAGGGGAGCAGTGAGCGAGTAGAGCACAGGTACCTTCTGCGACAAGGTCAAAGAAAGGGTGTGGGTTTCAATCAGACTGACCCAGATGGCGATGCTGACTCATCTGTTTACCTGCTGTGTGACTCCAGGCAATGATGACTGAGAGCACGTAGTGAGTGTGCCAGAACTGAGCTCAGCGCTGCACACATGTTGTCACCTTCATTTCTCCCCATAATCCTGAGACACGAATAGTCTCATGGAAGATCCCTGAGCCCCTAACTGCTGGGCCATATTGCCTTGACTCAGCCCACTCTGCCTCTAGCACAGAGACAATTATACCCATTGCATGGGGCTGGGGAGAAGTTACAGTGAGATAACAAATGTGGACGGCTTGCAAGGTAATAATGTACTCTGCTTGGAGGTTCCCTTCCCTCAACCCCTCCATGAGGCCCACCTCCTCCAAGCAGCCTTCACAGACCACTGCCAGCCTCCCACCTCTCAGAGCTTTCAGAGGGATGGGGAGCAGTCTGTCCCCTTGCCCCAGAGTTCCTGGAAGTAGCAAGCTTTGTCTTTTCCTAGGGGTGACCTGATGTGAAAATTTTAGGAATCAGAGTCTCTTGCATTCGGGTCCAGCTCTGCTACTTAGTAGCTGGACAGCTGGACAACTCTGAGCCTCAGTTTCCCTCTCTGCAAAATCTGACCCATTACCCCCACTTGTGTAAAGCAACGATGCGCCCAGCTCATGGCAAATGTCGATAGGATGACTACTCTCATTGCTCTTGCCTGTGCTGCCTCATGGGCTTGGGGCTGGCTGGAATCAGTTCCTCGCTTTGACCACCTGACCAGGCCTCTATGAGCACTGAGGACCCAGGTGGCCCCAGACCACCAGCGGAGAGCTGTGTGCCATTACCTACCCTCCTAGGAGTCCGGCACCTGAGGCCTTCCCTCGGAGGCTCATCTGATACATCTGAGCCATCTCCCTCAGGGTCTCTGCCGAGTACAGGCCAATGGGGTTGTTATACTGCCTTGGCTGGCTTGAGCCCAGCGGGCCTTTCAGGCTGAGTGAGTCCAGGGCCCCCTCCAGGCTGGTCTTGGCCCCTGGGCTGCCCCGTGGAGGGCCGAGGTCAGAGGCCTCCGTGTGTGAGGAGAAGACGGAGGTCTGGGAGAAGGAGGAGCTAAAGGTCAGCCCATGCTCCGGGGTGCCTGGGGTGCCCGGGCTGGCCCTCGCCTCGGGGTGGGGGCTGGGTGCTGCCAGGCTGCTGTTGGCGTCCAGAGCAGGGTCCTGGCTCAGGGCAGCGCCATGCAGGGGAGAGAGAAGAGAGCAGTTAGAGGCCACGCCCATCCCAGCACTTCTGCATGGACCTGAAACAGAAGGGTTAGTGTGAGCACCCAGCAGCCCGCCACCCTGCAGCCTGCAGCCCGCTGCACCAAGCTCAGGAGGGACAAACAAGACACCTGGAAGAGAAGGGTTTTGTCAGAAAGAGCAGGGGAGACACACGGCTCCTGGCCCTGAAGCTGTCATCCACCTGGACAAAGCCCCACAAAGCCCCACAAAGAAAACTAGGCCAAGCCAGCTTGCCTGCAGGGCTCGAGGAGTGGAAGCGGGAGTGGTCTCAGGGAACTGGAGGGAGCCCCCTCCATCCTTCCTCTATTTTCCCTTCCCCTCAATGGGGGCACCTAATGAGCACAGCCCCACCTCCTGCTCTGCTGACCCCACATGGCCCTTCTGGGCTGGTGGTGAACAGGCAGAGTAGAGGTGCAGGAGAGAAAACTGAGGAAGGAGGATGGCTGACACTTGACTCCCAGAGTCTGCCTCTGCAGTTTCTTCCAAGCAGCCCTCTGCCTACTCCCCCAATCTGTCACCCACCCCAAACCCCCAGCATCCTCTTCTTGTCCCCTCCCCACCCTGCCCACTCTGCCTCATCAGACACACTGGGTCAGAGGTCATGCAGGGAGGGGTGGAGAGCAGTAGGGGGTATTCTCCTATAGGGGTGGTAGGGTGGACCTTGCATGGTCTGGGTCCCTCGGGGTTGAGCTGCTTAAAAAGAGCTGGGCAGGGGCCTGGGCCGGGGATGAGGGGTGTCTGCTCCTGTGCCTGCCTCTTGGCTGCAGCAGCACTTCTGAGTGTGGTCTAAGGGTGTGCAACTGAGAAGAGAAAGGGAAACTAGAGGGAAAGAGCCTGTGACAGAGGAGAAACCTCGAGGGCCCACAGGACCCCCATGCCTGGAAGCTCCTCCTGAGGGAGTCAGCTCAGAGTGGGGCCTCAACTTTCATGCCACAGTCACCCCTCTCCCTAGTGCCCTCAGGAGGATGAGGGTCAGAGCGTCTGGACACTTGTCCCTACTTAGCTGGGAGGATGGTCCCTCTCCTGAAGACACCACTGCCTAAGCTGATTTTCCATTAGCCCAGCCAGGCCCAGGGTATTAGCTAAACACCCAGGCAGGCACTTCCATACTCAGCATTTCATGGGGGCTCAAACACCTCCTGCCCCACTTCCCTGGTGTCAGCCACTGAGGGGCAGGGCTGGGGCAGGGCTAATCCTACCACCTTGCCTGAGTCAGACCAGCTGAGAGTCAGGCAGGCAGACCAGGGGCTGCACTCTAGGAATCATGGCCAAGAGTGGAGCCCACCACCCACGGTCAACACCTACCTTCTGGTGGGGTATCACCGGCAGAGGGGACTGGATTGGTGGCACTGCCGTGGAAATGGGAATGGGACGCTTTGACCTGGAAAAACCAGAAATGGGATCAGGTGAAGCCAATTGCCACTGGGACCAGGAGCTCCTGCTTGGGTGGGGCTGGTGAGAGGAGAACATCTGAAACCCAGGGATCCAGGGCAGAGGGACTCCAGAAAGGGCTTGGGCCTGACCAGCATAGAGTGGTCATAGCTCTGGGGTACTCTGCAGCCACGGGCCTCTGCTAAGTCCTCAGGAGGCTGGCTGGGCACAGATGAGGCAGAGAGGACCCTGACTTCCAGGCTCCAATGCCCACATACCAGCAGCAGCGTGACCCACCCTCTCTGAGCCTTATCTGTATACTGAGGCACAGACGTGGCAGGTGCTTGATGACTGGGGCCTGTCCTTGCTCTGGTCCACTTCCCTGTATGGTCCCTTGGCACCAGGCTGGGCCTCTGCTGGACAGCTTCTCTCTTGGGCCCCTGGTGCCCATGCCCAGCCTCCACCCCTTGCTCTGGAGAGCTCCCACCTACTTCTGCAGCGTGAGACTCAGGTTGTAGCTGGCAGACTTGATCTTGTTCTGGGCCTCCAGGTGGGTCATGGTATCTGTGTTGACGCCATCAATGGCCACCACGAGGTCACCCTGGCTAAGCTGGGACTGGGCGGCCTTGCTGCCCGGTGTGATCTGAGAGGAAAGCAGATGGGGGATGAGCATAAGAACAGTGACCTAAGTATGGGCTAGCCCTCAGGGAAGAGTCACCTGGGATGATCCAGTAGAGATCTGCTATTTTATCTTTCATTCATTATGGCTACCAAGCCTGCTTCCTCTTCCTGGCACACAGGTACCACATTTCAGACTGCTTTGTATCTGAATGCAGCTATGAGACTAGCTGTGGTCAGTGGAATGTGGGTGGAAGCAATGCACACCACTTCCAGGTCTGTCCCAGGTAACCATCTTGCCATCCTGCACTCTGTCTGCTTGTCAGCTGACTGGATACAAAGGACCCAGAGGAGGATAGCCAAGCCATTAACTGGAAGGGACCTGGATCCTGGAGTCACTGTGTGGAGGAGAGATGACTGGGGAGCACCAAAGTGAATGTTGCATGAATGAAAAATAAACTTTTCTGTGCTAAGCCATTGAGATCTGGGGGCTGTTTGTTACACCAGTTAGCCTCCTATGAAATCCACATACCCTGAAAATCCATGGCGTACTTCTCAGGCTCCAGAGGAACTCAGCAGCTGCTAAGAATCAGTACCACTGCAGAGATGCTGCCAGGCCAGCAAGCAGGCCAAATGTACCCTCACAAAAGCATCGCAGTGTAAGTGCCTAGTGCTACCATGGCGAGTGTGCAGAGAGGGCTGGCAGAGCTGTCAACCCTGCCCCATGTCCCAGATGACCTAGGAGCAAGGTCATCTGGGACATGGGGCAGGGTTCAGTGCTATGCGGTTGGCTTCATACTTCCAGAAGGGAAGGTGTTGATGTGGAGGCCAGTTCCCAAATCTTGCACCCTAGTGACATTATAGAATGTTAGAGTCTAGGGGCCTATCCCTAGTGTGATCATACACAGTGCCATGGATATGCCATCCCAATAACCACCCAATGCAATGTCAGGAAGGCCACACTCCCAGGGACATTACTTGGGATGCTGAGATGGTTCAGATTTCACTCCCAATGACATCATGCACAGTGCCAAATTCTGCATGTCCAGCCCCCAAATAGCACCCCGAATGCCATGTTGGCCTGCCCTGCAGTGATATTCCATGAAATGCAGAATTCTGGAGGGCTTAGTAACATCACCTAAACTAGCTTGATGGCTGGCCTCTAAGGACATCAGGTGGAATAATGTAGCCCTGCCCCTAAAGGTGTCTCAAGGGAGACTCTGGCTCCATCCCTGTGATGTTACGTGGAATACTATGCAAGCCCCACCCCCTGATGACATCACATAGAATGAATTTATAACCCCATGACATCATGTGGAAGCCCCCCATGACATCACATGGGATGCCAGGCAGGCCTTGCCCCAAGTGACATCATAGGAAAGAGGAGCCCCAGGAAGTCAACCCCGCCAAGCTGTGCCTGGAGGGTGTCTCTTGGCTTTTCTTTCCCAACATGCCCACCAGCCAGTCCTCCTGGCTTCTCTGGGCACATCCTTCCTGGCTATACCCCAGGGACAAGGCTGGCTCCTAATGCTGGCAGAAGCCATTTTCTGGCCAAGGCTTGAGGACCATCCTAGAAGGAGCCCAGAGAGGACCTAGGGACAATCCCACACCCCGGGTGCCAACTCTAGGTGGGCCTCTGGCCAGACTCAGGCTCTCAGACATGGATGGAAACCTCCTGCCAGGGGACTCTCAGGGAATTGCCATCCTAATCAAGGCCCTATAGTCACCAGCCTCCAGGCCCTTCTCAGATGGCTCTGCAGGGTGGGTGGGAAGAACAAGTGCCAACCTAGTGAAAATAGCAAGACCAGGAGAGCTCTTGCCAATTGCTGTTGATCCATCATTTCAGCCCCAGAAACTGTGGCACCTTCTTAAGCACTGGCCAGCTTGCGCCCAGGGCAGCCTCCCCACCACCCCCAGAATCTGCTGAGATGAGGCAAGGACAATAGGGAAACAAATGCCTCAAAGGTCAGGAAGCCACACTGTCTGGTTTGCCAAGGCCAGCCTACTCTCCAGGCTCCTTCAGGGGCATCTTAGAACTGCTTGGGCCACCTCAAAACACATGTTACCTTTATTCCCAAATCAATCTGTGAATGACAGGAGTGTGCTGTCTCCTTTGATTTAAGTGGTTGAACAAAGAGTAACAAACAACAAAGAAAAGCACAATACTTTCTAGACTGAGAGAGGACTCCTAAGGGCAAGCTGAGCACCCGGCCAGGCCTGTCCTACATAAAATCACCTTTGCCTACACCTAGCTTCACATTTGGGCCTCCGCTCTTCCTGGCATTTTATTATAGACACTTCAAAAATAGAAAAGGCAGAACAAATTCTATAGAATGAATACCCACCACCAAGCGTCTGATACAGCATTTCGCTCTACTTGCTGGTCACGTGTCTGTCCCTCTCTCCATCCATCAATCCATCATATGTTTGAAGCGTTGCAGAGAAAATAGCAGACACCAGTCTGCTTTCATTCAGGGTGAACTGTGCAAAGCTTCTGCTGTCCTATTGGACTGCCCTTGGGGCTCCCCACAGCAGGACACCTCTATGTCAGGACTCTCCAACCAGGGTCTCCCAGATGCATCTAAGCATCTGCAGAGAAGGAGGCCATCAGCCTGTGGCAAGGAACTCCTGGGCAGGGTAGCCACAGACCCCAGATGAAGGGCGGGCCTCATGCCTGCTAGGGGGATGCCTGCCAGCCAGGACCAGAGCTGTGTCCAGAAGATCATGGATAAAGTGTGAACAAGGACACCAGAAAGACATCCAAGAGAGGCTAGGGCCAGATAGCTAGGGCAAACCACGGCATCATCTGGCATGTCCTCCCTTTGGAGCTGCCTTGAAGACATCTTTCTCCCAGGCATGGGCTAGCTAACACCATACCTTCCCCTTGCCTGGCCCTGGCTGGCTCCCCCTCATCCTCAGGTATAAGGTGAGGAGATCCTATTCCCAGGGAAGAGCCCAGCCTCCCCTGGGGTCTGGTCAATAGCCAAACTCCCTGAGGAGAGCCGCCAAGCTGGCTCCAGCCTGCCCCTGGCGCCTCTCCCCGCACCTGTGCCTCCTCGTCAAGGCTCAGCTGGCTTGGCCTTTGGCTGCCCTGGGCAGGGCCCAAGACCCCTCTGGGTGGAGGATGGAGGGCTCTACAAGCCTCTTGTAGGGAGACACTCTGCTAATTCTGCCCCAGTCTCCTTAGAGAAGGAGGCCAGATGGGGCAGGGACCCTAAGGAGGCTGCTCTTCAGCTCCCCTCAGCTCCCCTCAAGGGCCATCAGATCCCCTCCCCCCTCCTCAGAAACAGCCTGCCTGGCAGAAGGGTTGGGCCACCCTTGGACCCTTGACCTGTGCCCTGGGCTTGTGAAGAGTGCAGTCCAGGCATGAGGCAGCCACACATCTCTCATCTGACTCCCTAGTCCCCTCCCTCTGCTTTCCTTGTCCCAGAAAAGACCCAGTGCTGCTAAATCCTTTGAGGATTTTTTTTTTTCTTTAAAGTCTTTGGAGCATTTGAAAAACTCTTTGTAAGTTTCGTTTACTTCACTTTTCAGCCTTCTGCTGTCACCAGCCACCTCTCAATGGGGAACCCTGCCATGGGACAAGCTCCAGAACGGAGGTCCTGAATCAGAAGCCCCTAGGACAGGCTCTAGGTGTTTGGGGGCCAAGATTGCCACCTGGCCCATAGGCCTCCTTGCTGGGCTGTGGTTTAGGGCACCCCAGAGGGGACACAGGGATAAGTGATGCCATTAAATAGGGT
Source organism: Sus scrofa (assembly GCF_054392235.1). Classification (NCBI taxonomy): domain Eukaryota; kingdom Metazoa; phylum Chordata; class Mammalia; order Artiodactyla; family Suidae; genus Sus; species Sus scrofa. Next base: position 109,861,674 of record NC_139396.1, on the reverse strand, counting down.
ATTATAGAAGGACAGTGCAGAGCTGAGAAAGTTTCAGGGAAGCTCCCCATCAAGGAGCCACAGGTGCTGTCCCCCGCCCCCCAGCCCCTTTCCCTTCCCCTGGGAGGTGCTAGGAGGCTTCAGCCCCCGGCTCCATGGGAAACAAGATTTGGAGCTGGCAAAGACAGGTGTGTGAGGTGTCAGCCCCAACTGATCAGTCGTGAGCCAGCCTCCTGTCCCTGAGCATCAGCTGACCCCTCCAGGGACAGGAGAAAAGTTCTATCCAGTGTCCCAGGAAAGCAAGGTCCCAATGGGGCTCAGGCAAACCTGTGTGGTTAGGCTCCTTTCTCCAGCTCCCTGGGAACAGAGGGGACTCCTGGGCTCTGCGCTGGCCATCACTCCCAGTGCTTAATACCAGCCAGGCCCCTCCTTCCTCTCCCTCTAGATCTGCCAGTGTCGGTATGGCAAGGGACAGGGGACAAGGGCAGGTGGTGGGTGTTGTGCCCTGTGCAACTTTCAGCATCTCCTCCTGACCCTCCCAGGCTGACACCCCAGGGGATTTTCATGAACCCTTAAGTGCATTTTACAGTGTATGATTAAATTACTGTCAGGCCATGTTCTGCTCCCTTCCCATCTGGCCTCCCCTGGGGCCTTGCTCTATCTCTCACTCTCTCACTGGAACCTTTTGTCTTCCCGTGGCCCCATTCGCCAACCCCACCCTGGCTAATAAAAAAACCAGAGTCTTATCTATGCTCAAAAAGCCTCTTCTTACACAGGGCAGTGAAAACACCCTCTATGATATTATAACGGTGCATACACGTTAAAAAACAGTGGTCCAAAACCAAAGAATGTACGACACCAAGAGTGAGCCCTAGTGTAAATTATGGGCTCTGGGTGACAATGCTGTGTCAGTGTAGGTTTTTCAGTGGTACCAAATGCACACTCTGGGAGTTCCTATTGTGGCTCAGTGGAAACAAATCTGACTAGTATCCATGAAGATGCAGGTTCAATCCCTGGCCTCATTCAGTGGGTTAAGGATCCGGTGTTGCTGTGAGCTGTGACATATGTCGCAGAAAAGGCTCGGATCTGGAGTTGCTGTGGCTGTGGTGTAGACTAGTGGCTGTAGCTCCGATTGGACCCCTAGCCTTGGAACCTCCATATGCCGTGGGTGTGGTCCTAAAAAAAAAGACAAAAAAAAAAAAAGTACACTCTAGTGGAGGATGCTGGTAATGGGGAAGACTGTGCATGATTAAGGTGCAGGGAACATATGAGAAATCTCTCTACCTTCCTCTCAATGCTGCTGTGAGCCTGAAACCGCTCTAAAAAATTGTCTTTAAAAAAAAAAAAGCACCTCTCCTTCCACCTTAGCTTCTCCAATTGGCTCCTGCCATGTTTCTCTCCTTTCTTCACCTCCAAGCTTCTCTAAGAAGTGACGAGTGGGTCTTGCCTCCATGATCTCCTGTCCCTCTCACATTAGCTGTCTGACCTTGGCCCCCACCACTCCACGCATACCTATGACCTCCCTGTGTCAAAGCCAGGGATCATTGGTCCCCTCTCTAGCTGGCCACATCCTTCCCTGGCCTTCTGAGTCTCTCTCTTCTCCTCTTGTCTCACAGTTCTATGCCCTGCTGGGTCCCCCAAAGCACTGGAACATGGCAGTATCTGCCTCATGCCACTTAGGATGGTTCCTGGGAAGAGGTGGAACTTGGCTTCAAAAGAGGTAAAGAAGCTGTGTTTGGGACTGGGAGGGCCCAAGTGGGGGCCCTTGGCAATCATGGTAGCCCCTGAACAAGAGGGAGATTCAGGAACTAGGGAGACAATTGCCCTTGTCCTATGTCCTGGCCCAGGACCTTGGAGATCCCACTCCTTGGGACGCAGCCAGCTTCATGCCCACTCTGTTGAGGCCCTCCCTGGGTCAGGAGAGAAGAAGCTGGCTGGGAGGGGGCCTGGCCCAGGGATCTCTAAGGATGCCTTCCCCAGCAGTGGGTCTCTGTCCAGTTGTCTTCCCCATTCCTTTGTTCAGGAGGATCCTACAGCCCCACAGTAGCCCTCCGGAGTCTTGCCTGACCTTCAGCGTGGCTATAAACAGCATGGGCTGTCAGCACTGCTAGGCGCTGCCCAAGAAACAGCCTGATGGCCATGAAATTCCAGGAATTGCCAGAGCAGTTGCCCCAGAATAGTCTCGGCCTGTCCTCCTTCCCCTCCCCAGGGACCCTCTGTCCTCTGTGTACCCACTGTAGCTAGGACAGTCTGACAAAGAGTGGAACTGAAAAGAGTGAAGAGGCAGAGGCCTCTGGGCTGGTGCCCCAGGTATGCCTGCCAGGCCAGCGGCGAGGCCATAGGGAATGGAGGCCTTGGAGCAGAGATAGGACCCCCTGGCTCCAGGCTCAGTTCCACCACACCCCCATCCTCACAAGCAGCCCCTGTGGAAAAAACAACTGTATTTTTCACAAGCGCATGTAGAAAACACACCCATATGCCTGCTTTCACCAATGCACTCGTCCCATTTTACAGATGAGAAAACTGAGGCTGAACAGGTGAATTGACTTTTCTAAGGTGACATGCCTATGACATGACAAACCAGCACATACTTCTCTGCCATAAAGTCTAAGACTGCAACATGCACTAAGAGGCAAGACCCCAGACCACGGGCCCCAGCCTCCCGCCTAACTGCTCCAAGGGTGGGGGCTGGGTTTTAAGCGGCTCCCTATTCAGCGCCTCCCACCCCTCCCCCACTTCCTGGAGAACCGGCTAGGGTCGGGGGAGGGTGGGGGTGAGAGGGCAGCTCATATTGCAGGCCCAGCCGCACCTGTCCAGGATAAATAAAGGCATTTCCCCTCCACCCTCTGAGCCTCTCTCCTGAACCCATTTCTCTGTTGGGGCTGCTAGTCCTCCATGGTTGACTCTGTGGGCAGGGTAAGGGGTATAAGAGCTACTACCCAGGCTGCAGGTGGCCAGCCTTCTTACAGGAGAAGCTATAGCCTGTGCCTGCAGCGGACAGGGAATGGCCCCACTCAGTGCTTTCCTACCAGTCCCTAGCCAAGGGGGGAGGAAGCAGGCATGGGAGTTAGAGGTACCAAGGACCCAGGAGCCCATGAGCAAGTCTGAGTCTCAGATTGCTCAGCTCTGAAGTGAGATGCCCTGCCTGCCTGACCCACCCCTCTGAGGATTTCAGTGCACGAGCTCAGGGATGCCAGCCACTGCTGAGAATGAGTAAGTCCTGCCTTTGCTTGGCCCCCTACTGTGGTATACCACTACTGCCCTGTTGCAAAGGCTCAGGCCCCAATGCCTGAGCATCTTTAGGCCCACTGTGGGAAGGGGTCATGGCTGCAGGGGGAATATAGTTCCTCCAGAGAGCTCTGACCCTGCATCCCCTTAGGGGAAGAAGTTCCAGTGCAGAAGGACCTTGGGGGCTCCAGGAGGAAATACGACAGCACTGCTGGAGGGCAGGGCCGGCCTTGCTGGGAGCACTGAGCCTGGGACACCCAAGCTCAGGCTATCAACAGCCCACTAGAGGACTTATCAAGAGTTCCAAGCCCTGGGAAGGAGCCAGTACCCAGTTCAGCTTTTTCCATGGCCTTGATGATTTGGGCCATGCCCCTAAAGGAAGCTGAGAGGCCTATATGCCCCCAATGCCCTGCCTGAGCTGTGGGATCTATTTTTAAAAGTACCCCCTAGTCGTTGGCTCTAGTACATCCCAATACACCCCCTGCCCGCAGTGAGGACATTCTTCCTGCTGTCTAGCTTAAGGCCTCTGTGCTGCAATTTAAGCCCTGGACAGGCTGAGGCCAGGTGGCGCATAGACCCCGGATGAGGTAATACGCTATCCTCAGAGACAGGAGGCTTATTTCCACCCAAGGGGGATGGGGCTGGGAGCAGCAGTAGGAGGCCTTAAGGATGGTGAGGCTTGGCGGGGATAGGGGAGGAATCTGGGCTCAGTGCCAGTTGTGGGAGGCTGGTGGACCCATGAGAGTGAAGGTGGATGGTCCTGTCTTGTGGAGGAAGGAGATCCGCAACCAAGTGGGTGGGGAGTTGCGCAGGGTTGCTGGGGCTGGGGGTGGGTGTGTCCAGCCCAAATCCCCATGTGTTACCATAGCATCAGGCAGAGGGTGTGAGTTTCCAGTTGTTCTTTTCATCTGGGACCCTGTGGTCTCCAGGATAGTGAGTGGGTCTGGAGCCTCAGGTTAGAATGAGCTAGACCTCCAGCAGAAGGATGGAGGGCAAGGCCATTTTCCTGGACTGGAGCCCGGCCAGTGCCCCATCCCAGAGGAGTGTGGCCTCTATGGCCGTTGCCAGGCTGCCATAGCACCCCTGAGTGGGGCCTTCCTTCTGAGGGTCCCCAAATTATCCACACCAGGTTCCACAGCCAGGACTGTGCATCCAGTGGGGACAGTGGCTCCCTGCCCCCTCTGCCAACACCTTGTGGGCCTTCCCTGACTGCCCACCTCAGGGCCTCCTCGCCACCCTCCTCAACCCACCCTCAGGTGCAAAGCAAGTCTCCACTGCCCTGGAGAGGAAACTGTCTCCCTGTCTCCAGGTGGGCAGCAACCCAGACACCCTGCTCATCCATCACCCACCAGTGACAGTCTGGGCCTCAGCCTGCACCCCTGTGCTCACACCAGCACTGCTGGGGCTCAGCCTCAGCATTCTCCCACCGGGGGGATATTTTACAGTCCACAGGGAGCCTATGGGCCTTCAGTACCCCCTCCATTGGACTTCCCTTTACTTAACCAGTGTTGCCTGAGCACCTACTGTGTCCTAGGTACTGATCTAGGTACTGGGGACCCAGCAGTGGGTCCCTTCTCACAGACAGCTTTCTCTCAAGCAGATCTAGCTTCCTCTCTGGACATCAGTGTCTCTCGCTGGGCAACAGAGTTACTCAGACAATCTGTGAAGATCTGTGACTAATCCCAGACACTGTAGGTCACATGGGTGGACGTGGGGAACCAGATGTGAGACAGGCAGAGTAGCTGTAGGTGAATGGCTAGGGGCTTGAGCAGATGAGGAAGGCCCAGCTTCAAGCCAGCCAGAGGTCCCCAGCAGGCCCAGGAAGGCGGGGGGTGCGGGGGGTGTGGCTGTTATTTCAGTCTGGGATGGAGTGGGTGCGGGGGACAAGTTACCAGCCCAGCCCGGCTCCAAGCCCCAACAGCAGAGCAGCTGAGGTCAGCAGTCTGTCCATCACCTGCCCTCTCCGTGCTAGGAGCACTCTCTCCCCAAAGCAGCCAGGGAGATGCTCCAGGCTTGGCGGCTCCCTGAGCCCACCCTCCCAGAGAAGAGCTTAGGAAGGTACTATACTTTCTGTCCACCTGCCCTGGCCTGGCCTGCAAACTTGGCACTTCCCTCTCTGCTCAAAACACCAGCCACTTGCCCATGTTTCATACTCCTAATAGGCCAGCCAACTCAGGTGGGCAATAGCTGTGGCCAAGACCAGGGGCCTGTGGCCACAGTATCCAGTTGGGTCCAGTCCCCACCCCCAGGCCAGGAAAGCATGCTCTGCTTTCCAAGCGCCTCAGGGAGGACAGACGGACAGACACATACACCCTCCTTTGAGCGTGCCCCGCCCCTGTGGGTGCCAGGCTGTGGACAGTGCACACTCACCCGGGAGATGGTGAGCGGCATGTTGAAGTCCTTGCCCCCCTGCAGACGGAAGCCCCAGGGCCCAGGCCCTGTCAGGGTCACGCTGTAGGACATGCTGGTGCTGACAGCGGCGGCCTCTGTGGACAAAGCAGGAAGAGTAGGGTGAGAGGACTTCACAGACCCTGCCTCCCCAGCCCATACCTCGGTCCCTGCTCCTGACCCCCGGCCTTGCCTGCTCCGTCCCTTGCTGCCTGGCCAGGCTGTGTGGAGCTCCTGAGAGGCTCCTAAGAATAGCTGGGAATGAATGCCATCGACACTGATATCTGCCCTCTGCTGCGCCCATAAATGGACTGTAACCCTATACTGTGCCCGCCCGCCTGCAGCCTCCCAGCGGGTCCACCGTGACTCACACGGCTAATATAACCCCTAGGGAGGGGTGTCCAGCACTCGGCAGCCCCCAGAGGGCAGGAGAGGGGCCTGGCTGGGTTAGGGATAAAGCTCTCGCCTCCCTGCCCTCTTCCTCTTGCTTCCTCCGCCCTCTGGAGAGCCCAGACTCTACCCAGCTGTACCTAGCCCCTTGCCTAGAAGACCATGGATGAGCTTCCCAGGCCAGGGGCTTTGTGACCCAGGGCTTTGCTGCCCTGTGTTCCCTGGTGAGGACCCTGAAGTTGTCCCTTATCCAGGGTGGAGCCCTGGTGGTGGCTAGGACCAAGCTGAGCCTCTAGCTTGTGTGGACAGAGCTTCAGCTCCAGGCAAGGCCATGCCAGCTCTGAGGCCCTCACACCCTTATCCCCTCAGATCCCAAGAGGTTGCCACTTATCCTCTAGGAACCAGGGTCCAGAGAGATTAAGTGACTTCCTCAAGGTCACACAGGTAGTAGACCCAGGCCATGCTGGAGCCTGAGCTCATTGCTATGGGAACTTGTGCCAGATAACAGGCTCCCAGTGGCTATAGGCACCCTGTGATGCCTAAACTTGGCAGCGGGGGGCCCTGCCTGTATCCTCAGCAAAGGGTCTGAAAGCAGGTCTGGGGGAGGCCCACACCCCCAGACCCTCTGGGGCCCAGCAGTTATTCCTGGCTCTCCTGTCTCATCTGTGCTCTGGAAAACTTGACAGCAGTATGGAAAGCTCCAGCTGCCAGTGTTGCACGCCAGGCCCTGGTGCCCTTTGCGCCAGAATGGCAGGGGGCAGGGAGGAGGGGAGGAGAGGCCATTTGCTCAGCTGCTGGGACAAGGGGCCAGAAGGGGCAGGGAGGGGAAAGTGTGTGTGGTGTGTTCAGCCCATAACCCAGAGACAGTGTGATGGGCCCCTTGGGATTCCTGCCAGTGTGGTCTTTGGGCAAAGATACGACCAGAAGCCCTTCCTCAGAAGAGACCTCAGACTGCATGTGGTCTGGAGGTAGATCAAGGCCCTCCCTGGTTCCCTGCTGGGGAAACTGAGGCTCAGGGAAGACTGCTGGGCCGGCTATTCTCTGCCCTGCTGGAGGGCTCTGGCCTGAGCTGGCTCCTGAGGACTCAGTGCAGGCCTGGGTGTGAGCAATCTCCCAGCTGCCAGTAGCCCACCTCATGCTCTGGGCCTAGGACATACAACATGCATGGCAAGAAAGTATCCCCACATCACAGGGGTTTTTGGTTATGTGCCCAAGGTCACAGAAATATCAAGTGACAATAGCCAGAGAAGGACCTGTGTTCTTTTCTGCACTTCACCACCTCCCCTGCCCTTTGTTATGTAGCTGTCCTTCCTGCCCAGGAGGCCAAGAGTTCATGGCCAGCACCCCAACCTCCCCCATTCTATCCTCTGCCCCTTTATCCCCATCCCATCCATCCCTTTATCCCCTTTCCTCCTCCTGGGACACACCTGTACTCCAGATAGGAGAGGACCCAGTAGCAGGGCGTGGCCAGTGTGGGGAAAGGGAGGAGATGATCCTGCACAGGGAAGGGGCGCCCCGGGGCTAGGCTGTACCTGGAGCTGCAGGCTCTTTCTCTGGACCCAGGCACCCTCCTGATGTCTGATGTCGCCTCTGGGGAAAGGGAGGGGTAGCGGGAAGGATGCTCTTAAAGGGGAAGGCCAGCCTCCCTCTAGCTGCCTCCCCTGGGAGACCTGAAGCCAGCCAGAAAGCAGCTGGTACACGCTGGCCAGACGGGCGTGAGCTGCTGCCCAATAGCAGGAGCTCATTGAGGAGCAGGGATGGGGGCAAGCCTGGTCTTTGTCCCTCCTTCACTCTGCTCCTTGCAATTTGAGATGAGGGTTTTAGGCATGAAAGGCATAAGGTGGGGGACAGAGAGAGACCAGGAAGAGAGGCTGCTGCAGGCATCAGAGGCCCATCCCTGGGTCTCCCTCCTATCATGGCACCAATAGGTAGAGATCATGCTTACTGGAGACCTTCTCTGCTTTTCATTTTCCTTTTTTGCTTTTTATTTTTCTATACCCTGCCAAAGCCACAGAGACCTGGGATGAACTTAGACCACTGATTTGGATCAAATCACAGGTGTAGTGTGTGCACTCACGTGCTTGGTGTGCATGCGAGAATGTACACACGGGACAGTGTGTCCGAAAAAGCGCATGTGCACGAGAGTGTGGGCCACGGTGGAAACAGTACCATGGGGGAAGCCAAAGGTGAGTAACAGTTTCCAGTACATGAAGGTCTGTGTTTGGCTTTGATTGCCAGCTGTGGGAGACATGTTGCTATCTTCCCTGTACCAGTGAGATGCCTAGCCCAGGGGCAGAGGCAGCTCATCAACAGCTGGTGTGTCCCTCAGAGCCATCGCCATTGTCATTGCTTGGACAATCACAGCACTCAGAATTTGAGGAGAGGCGGATGACTCCGGGCAGTGGGAGGGCCTGAGCATCCACTCTTCAGGCTGAGCCTAGGGAGCAGGCTGTTGAGCTGAGAAGTAAGTGCAGATCACTTTGCAGAGCAGTTTTGTTGTACGGGGCCGTGAATCCAGCACACATGGGTGACAGGGCCATTTCCAAAGCTCACAGGTCCACAGGGTAATCCTTGGTCTATGCGTGCGAGGGGGATGTGAAGGGGCTGGATGTGTCCCAGAAGACAGGCAGAGCCAATGGGCACCCTACATCCTGGGGTCCAGGCTGGGAAGCAGCCCCTTGGTCTGAAAGCAAATAGCAGACATCATTTGGCCCAAGGAGTGTCCTATTGGAAGTAGTCTCCCGAGAACTCCCCATGTTTAGGGGCACAGCATCGTGAAAGCAGGTTACGTGGAAGGGCCAGGTTTTGTCCTGGCTGGAGGATGGGCCTTCTCCAGGCAATGCGGCTGGACCAATGACACTGCAATGTCTAAGGGTGCCTACAGGACATCCCTCTGGGGTGTCCCCAGGCTCTTGGACTCCTGGGATCCAGACTAAGCTCTCCTCATCCCCACCATCCAAATCTCCACTTCCCTGCTCTCCTCTTCCACATGCCCCGCATCCTTCTCTCCCTGCTGTCTTTAATGCCTCATTCTTTGCCTGTCCTACTGACTTCTCATCTCTACCAGCTCCTTCCACCCAACCTGTCCTTCCCCAGCCACCACAGAGGCTGCGCCACTCTGCCAAGCTGACCAAGCCCACCTCAGTGCCCGCTAAGTCCTCTGTCCCCCACGTCATGCATAGGGACATCTTAGGCCAACACTTGATTGGGTATCCCCATGGCTCCCACCACCTCCTGCCCCTCTTCCTTTTATATCCCCATCACCAGCTCCCAGGGTCTCTTGGCTACTCCTGGGGTCACGGAGAGACATTCTGCTCCAGGACATGGCGAGCTCACCTGTGCCTGCTGGGTTTGTACAGGTTGTTTCCTCAGCCTGGACCACTTAATACCTGCTCCCTGGCCGCACCCTGCCTTGCAATCCCTGCTTTACCTTCCCCTTCCTGGGAGCCCTCAGTGACGTGCCTCTGTTTTCAGCACCCTGTGTGCTGATACCTTGTTGGCAGTGCTTATCACATGTGTTAGGTGACTGCTGATATGCTGTCCCTCTCTGCCCAATGCCCCAGCCTGGTATTCCCTCCAGGAGAGGCAGAGTGCCTTTTTTCATTGCCCTGCAACCTGGGGGATGCTGCCCATCTCTGCCCTGGCCTCTGGGTCGTGCACAGTACCCTGGCTCAGGGCTGGGGAGTGAGTTCTCTCTGGGGCTGGACATCTGGGGAGTGGGCTCCCTGGGATGAGAATGCTAGAAGAGGCAGGGGCTCCACGACTGTAGGGAACAGCCCAGGGCTCCCCCTCTCTGGGACAGGCAGGGGAGAAGACTTGGGGAAGAAAAGGCAGGAAAGTACCTCTGGTCTTGGGCTTGGTGGAGAAGCCCAAGAGAGCCCGGGAGTTGGGGTGTTGTGTGGGTGTGAATGGTACAAGGTGGGGAGCTGTCAGCTGAGGGGGAAGGGCAGCCTTGGGGCCTGTGCATAGGGCATTTCCAGCATTCCAGAATATGGCCTTCACTAATCGCCGTCCACATTCCATTCCATAGGCACTTGGGCTGACAGCTGGCCTTCTTTTAATAGCCACAAGTATTCTGGGTGACATCCTAATCTCAGGGCATTCAGAGCGAGCACATACACTGCTTGGGGCACTGCCACCACCCCCATCACCCCAGGTACATCCAGCTTCCAACCGCAGAGAGGTCTATACCACCCACACTTGGTCATATGAAGCTTAGAGCAGACATATTGGGGCGCGCTCAGTCCCATGCCCTGTGGCATCACAGGGACAGAAAACATGAGCTGAGTACTTGGTCACACACACTTACACACATGCCATACATTTGTCATAACACAGTATAGCCACCATCACCTGCAATGTACATGCACAGTCAAGGTCACACAATCACATACACTCTCAGGTGCAGTCACACTCAGGCCTGCTTAGAACATCATGGAGTAACAGAGACGACCCCCCCCCAGGGGACAAGGGAAAGCTGGAAGGTGCAGGAAGGGGGTGATTCCCAGAGGGCACTGGGCCTGTCCCCCTTTTCTGAACACTCCCTGGGTTACTTGCTCCTTGTCCCCACCCCTTTAAAGACTGGCAGGTGAGGAGCCCAGTTACCTTCCCGGGAGCCTCTGCTTCCCATCCCAGGCGCCCCAGAGAGGTCTTGGCTTCCATGTCCTCCAGGCCCTGACCACAGGGGGACCATCTACTCACTTGCTGGGCAGCCCCCCAAGCAGCTGTTGCCTCCGTGTCTGTCCAGCCCTGGGGAGATGGGAGAGTCACTGTGAAGGGAGGGGGACATTCTGTAGTCCTGCTTCTGTCCCCTCCTATCCAGGCCTTTCCCCGTCTTGCCTAAACTTCACTGGGAGGAGGTCCATGATACTGTTTGCAGGGTTGCTGGTCACCAAACTTACAAACTGTGAGTGCATGTGCTAGGGTGTGTTTGCGTGTGTTGGGGCAGGGTGCTTGTGTGCTTTCTTAAGCATGTGGGATGGGTACGTCTGCATGAAAGTCTAGGCCTCCCTTAATGGTGAGGATTCACTCCTTGATGTTTTTCACCACAGTGGTTCAGGGATGGATCCTCTGATAGCTTCTCCTTCAGCTCCTCAACTGAGACCCCCAAGGATGGGGGCAGTGGGAAGAGGTCAGTGGAAGCTCTTGCTGAGGCCCACAGTGGGCCCTGTAGTAGGTACAATGATGAAGGAGGTGGAGACAGGAGCCATAGCACAGGGAATTCTCCTGGGTACCTCAGGGGGCATCATAGCCCTGGGCCCCAGGTAGGACCTTGCAGGCTCGTAGCTCCCATGGCTGACCAAACTGTGGGGTCAGCACCCATCCATGGGCACCCTATCTAGTCTTGGATGTAGAGATTTTTTTTTCCCTTTTAGAGGAGGACACAGAGGCTCAGAGAGGCTGAGTGACCTGCCCAAGCTCACACAGTAAGGACATGAACTTGGGCTTGAACACAGGTCCCCCAACTCCAGAGCCAACGCTCTTTCCACTGTATCCTGTGAGTTCCTCAAGGCCCCCAGGAGGAGGGGACTTAATGCCAAGGACAAAGGGCCCTGAGCCAGGTCCTGTCTCTCTAGAGGCCCATCTAGAGCCAGAATTGCTAGCCTTTTCAATCAGATGTTCTAAGACCCTGGGATAGTGCCAGCATGGAAAGAGGTAGCCTGGAGTTACAAGACCCATGTTCAGTCCTGGCCCTGCTGCTGGGTGACCTTGGGCCAACATTCCTCTCTGCCCCCAATACCCCTGCCTGTCAGATAGGATGATGTGTGGGAAGGCTATGGGAAAAGTGGTGAGGGGCTCTTCTTGCCAGGGTCCCAGGTTCCTAAGGGTCCCTGAGTCTCAGAGGAAGCCCCACCCAGAGGCCTGAGGCTGGCTTGGTTGAAGAAAGGATGGCGAGGTGCCAGCCAGTGAGGGCTTGGACTCCTTACCACCTCACTCTCAGAGCCCAGGGACGCCTGGCGCCTCCGTCCGGAGATCCAGCTGAGGTCTGAGGCCTGGCTGCTCAGTGTGGAGCGGTGGGTGGAGCGGTAACTGGTGTACAAGCCAGTGCGCTGGCCTGACACACCCAGCAGCACTCCCAGGCAGGGCAGGTGCTGGGCAATGGCCATTCTGTAGAGACAGCACATTGGGTTGAGGGATGGACAGACAGACTCAAGATGAAAGGTAGGTGAACAGACTGATACCAGGCTAATGGGAGTGGACAAAGAGCCACTGGGGAATTGGGGGTGTTCAGACACGGGTGATGAGGATGGACAGATAGACACTGGGTTCATGGGCATGGAGTGAGAGCCTTAGGGTGGCGGGTTAAGCTAGATGCTGGGCTTCAGCCCTCAAGCAGCTGGCCCAAGTCACATCTCTGCAAATGGGGACCAGGAATGCTCCTGAGCCGCCTCTGAGCTGGATGGGCTAAAGCTTGCCGCTGGCCTCAACAGGGTGGTAAGTTACTGACACCACCAGGCAAAAGGAAGCACTGAAGGCCCCCTCGTGGAAGAGGCCAGCCATGCTGGGATTCTATTAGCAGAGAGAGAGCTCTGCACCAGAACCCCGGAGGCCTCTGTCAGGCCCCCTGAAGTAAAGCAAAGCTCTCCCCGCTGTGATCTCTTCAGGCTGTCACTGTCTGGGGGCCTCTCTTGGGAGTAGACAGCACTGCTGATCAGCCATCCTGGCTGCCTTTTGGCCTTAGCTCTGAAAATCCTCCAGTTAGGACTGGAAACTGCTCAGGGGCTCTGATATCCCTCCAAGCTGAGGCCCCTAGGAGCTGGAGCAGTAGAGAGGGTCACACCAGTTCCTGACCCCACCCAGTGTCACTAGCTACTCTCAGCTGCCAGAGTTCCCCACCCAATGCATACATAAGAGACAGGAAAGATGGCTAGCCTCTGCCCCCATTTATAAGCCCAGGCCCTCTCTGCCCACAAGCGTGGACCTGGGGATCTGGGGCTGGGTCCTGGAGAAGGGCCACACCTGTACTTGGGATGGGTGATGGCATAAATGATGGGGTTGTAGATGGCAGAGGCCTTGGCGATGACAGCTGGCACTGAGTTCACGTAGGGCGTCAGGACATGTCCATACCTAGAACAGAGAAGCTGAGGTCCCCCTGCCCCTACCAGAGACTCCACAGCCCATTTGACCTCTCAGGAACCTTCTTCCTCTAGGCCAACCAAGCCCTGTCAGTGCACAGCCCAGCCTGGTCCAAACCAGCACGACCAAGTCATCCCCAGGGGAGGGACTGCAATGCCAGGAAAAATTCTCATCTGCGATGAGCGGGTACCCAGAGAGCAGTTGAGGGAGGGGCACTGAGAAAATGTCCTGGGTTGCAGGGTTTCACCAGGTCCCACTGTCCCTTGGAGCCTGTGCTGCTGGCAATAAACCTTCCCCACCCCCGATGACTCTGGCCCTCTGCCCAGTTCTTCCCATGCCCACCAGACCCTGATGCCTGCTGCCCCCCTGGCTCTCTGAGAGCAACATCACAGGAGGGCCCAAGAGAGAACCAGGCTGTTCCTGTGCAGGAGGAAAGTCTCATAGCCACTAACCTGCAAAGACTCATAGTCACTGTCTCAAAGTGTAAAGACTCATAGTTCTCACTGTTTCAAGTGCCGACGTCCATGCTGCTACAGATGTCAAGGTCCCCAGACTCTAGTGGCAAAGAACTAGAGGGTGGGAGATGAGTAGCTCCCCTGGCTGTGTGCCTACCGCCCAGGGGAAGAGGAAACCAAACCTCCGGGAGAGCTGCTTACTCCCAAAGGGTCTGGCAGGACCTGGTAGTCCTTGTAGGCCCTCAAGCCAAATTCAGTGTGGCCCAGAACTCCCCCAGCATGTTTCCTAGTGCCTCCATGAAGCATCTCACAGCAGCGGGGAGAATAAGGCTGTGGGGCTGAACCTAGGGTAGAAGAATAGCTGACCCAGGGTCCCCTTACCCCTCTCCCGCCCTTTCAGTCCCTGCCCAGTCCCTTAGTCACTGCTCACCCAGCAAAGCCCATTAAAGCCACAGTGGAGTAGGGAGCCCAGGAGAGCACAAAGAGAAGGATGACCAGAAGCTCGATCTTGGCCATTTTCCACTCGTTCTGCAGCCGCTGCCGTTGCCGGGGGCACTTGCCGCGACGCTCGCAGGCCCCAAAAGTCTGGAGAGCTCTAGGAAGCATACAGAGTCTGGGTCTGGCCCCACTCAGGTAGCAGTGAGTGCCTGGGTCACGGCTAACTTCAGGGAGCTTTCAGGGCTACCTGCATCCCTTCCAGTGCAGGTAGCCCTAACTCCCAGAAAGTTCTCCATTATATCCAGCCTAAGCTGTCTCCTTGTGGTTCTACCTGTGGTGTCTTCTCTGCTCTCAGACCCCTTGACTGAGACTGAAGGCTCCCTCTTCAGACAACCCTGTTTCCTGAGGGTTTTCTAAGCACCCAGGTTGTACTGTTCTGTAGGTCCCCCTCCCCATAAACACATGTGCTCAGCTAGTCTTTGCCCATCTGGGGCTGTTAGCACCCTGGGGGCCACAGGCAGCCTTGGCAAAGAGGAATAGCCCCCCTCCCATCTACCCCCTCCTTCATGCCCAACTCTTACTGGCCTGTCTCCCGGATGGCCTTGAAGATGAAGATATAGCTGTAGATGATGACAAGCAGGGGAAGGAGGAACACAAAGCAGAAAAGCAGCATGGTGTAGGCACGGACCTTCGGTGTGAAGCTCACGTAGTCCCAGGAGCAAGAGGTCAGCAGCCCCTCGGGCACATAGGCACCTGGGAAGCAAGGGCAGGTGCTCAGCCTTCAGGGCAGCATTGACTCAGGCCCCTCCTCCAGCAGGGGCTTTGGGTGTGGGGTCTGAGATTCTCAAACATTGGCCCCAGGCCCAGGCCTGCCCTGTAAAGTGGAGAAGCTGGGGCATGTGGAGGGGAGCTTCCCAAACTGGTTCTAGCAGGAAACAGCTAGGGAAGTCCTCTGCTACCCAATCTTGCCAGTTTGGAAGAGACCTCACTATGGCCCCAGGATCTTACTCCCCCAAACTTCAGCCAGCTTCCTGGTCCTGCCCCCAAGAAGAATGGGTACCTTGCTGCTAACCCTCCTACCCTGCTGAGGCCTCACACCCCAACCCCTGCCTGTCTGACTCAATGCAATCTCAGCATCAGATGCACCTGTCTCTTTCCGCCAGGCAGGAATCATGTGGCCTTCCCCTCTGTATTTGGAATAGGAGCCCAGGTTATTCTCTGATGGTTGATGGTACAGCCTCAGTTTGGAATGCCCATTTGCTTTGAGGCTTAAGCAGTCTCTTGGCGCCTCCTGCCAGCTGGTCGATCAAAGCCCACCTATCTGCCACTTGAACGTATCCCAGCCTATTTCCCACCGGATTCCCCAAGCCCACTTACTCCAGCCAAAGAAGGGCGGTAGACTCCAAGCGAGGGCATAGAGCCAGACGCCAAGCAGAACAAGCGCCGCCCGCCTCTTGGACACCATCCCAACAGTGGCCAGTGGGTGCGTGATCACCAGGTAGCGGTCCAGGGCGATGGCCGTCAGGGTAATCATGGAGGTGATGCCAAAAACAGCTCCACAGAAGGCATAGAATTCACAGCCTGTGGGCACAGCTCCCTGACCTCAGTCCTTGGCAGTGAGCCCATCAGATACCCCAGGAGATGGAGGGTCTGGGGATTGCGGACTCAGCTCCTGCCCTACCTTTAAGAAAAGCAGGCCTACGCTCCACCCCACCCTGCCTACTTCCCACATATAATCAAGGCTGGTGGAAGCCTCTTGCTAACTCATGGGACTAAAGGTGGCTACCCACTCTTGGTCTAGGAGAAGCACATCACCTTCTCATCCGGGCAACCCTCCACTGGGGATATCTCCTGCCCACTCCTCCTCCTCCCCCCAAGCAAAAGGGAGTCCCAGGTGTCTACCTGCCTCTCCAAAGAGCCACTGCTTATAAAGGCTGCTGGCGAAGAAGACAGGGGCTTGGGTGAAGGACATGAGGAAGTCGCTGACCGCGAGGTTGATAATGAACATGTTGGCAGGTGTCCTGAGGCCTCTGCTCCTGTGAGGGGCCAGAAGCTGTCAGGCGGTTCTTCGGCTGGGGAGTCTCTCTCAAATAGAGAGGCACGCATGCGCGTGTGCACATAGATGTACGCATGCGTGGCCGTGCTCCTGCGGGTACCTGCGCACAGGCACGAGCTGCTGGACCGTAGACCCATTCCGCTACCCAGTTAAGTACAACCCAAACAGCTCTGGAGCCTGGCGATGAGAGATGAGACTCCTCAGGGTAGCAACTCTCGCCTCTCGTGTCCCTCTTCTCCCAGTGTCTCTGCAGTCCTCACCGCCCCCTCCCCCCACCCCCCGGGCGTGTATAGAAATCTGGAGAGAAACTGATGATGATGCCCCCAGGGCCAGCTACTTTTACAAACCTCATTTCAGTTTACCTCCACCCCACCCCCCATTTTCCAGATAAGAATACTGAGGCTCCCACCCGAGAAGTGGCTTGCTCCAGATCTCAAGACTCAGTAAGGAGCCAAGATTCACTCATTTGCTGGGCTCTGCACATACAAAAATTTACTTAATCACCACATTGATTCCATGAAGTAAATCACAACTCCATTTTGTAGACAAGAAAGTAGACTAAAAGAGGATAACTTGCCTAAAGTCATTTCAGCTAATAGGTGATAGAGCCTGTCTAAGCCATTTAGTCTGCAAATAGGGAAGGTAGGGACAAAAGCCAGGGGGTAGTGGCCAGGGCTGATTACTGAAGGGCTTGAAGACTCAGGACCCTGGTACCAGGGCTGCTCTTTGAGGCAAAGGAAGGATGCCCACTGGGGCAGGTGATAGCGGGGGTGAGCTGAGAGCAGAGCAGAATAGGTAGAGATGTGTGTGTTGTAGGGACACCTGTCCTACTCAGAGGGTGTGCCTGGGGCCCAGTTGATTGTGCCACTCAAGCTTCCCGGAGCTACTTTTTGGCGCCATCCCTGAGTTTGAAGATGGAGGCCTGAGCCTGAGAGAGTTGGCTCCAACCTCCCCTCCAAGGCTTAACGTTCCCTGGCAGAGCTGGCACCAAAATTCCTGCCCTGCATTCTGCCCTATCTCTGCATGGCTGGCTGCTCTCAGTGCATGCCCAGGCCTCCCACCCTGTCAACCAGGCACCTGCAGAAGGTATAGATGACCGTCAGATTTCCCAGCATCCCTGTCAGCCCCACCAGCAGGATCACTGTGCCCAGAGTGTAGTGGGCATGATCTGGAACATCAACCGTGGGGAAGGGGACCCAGGCAGCAGCCCGAACCCTGGCTGCCTGTGAAGAGACAGAGAAACAAGGGCATCACGTGATCGTGTCACTTTCAAATAGTCTTGAGAAGGAAGGGTTAGGTTTTCCAGTGGCACAGGCTCAGGGTGGCAAAGACACTTGCCCATACAACTGGCAAGTGACGGAGTTGGAATGGAAACACAGGTCTCCCTAAAGTTGAGCCCAAGCTCCTATACCATGGCACAGAGGCACGAGGTTCCTGGGAGTGCACTCAGATCACCTGTTGGAGGCTGATAGTACAGACAGACACATATTTGATAAGCAGGGGCATGGCTGGAGTATCTCTGTTTTTCCTTGGGGAGAGGCAGAGCTGTGTCCTGGGTGGGTTTCTCTCTGCTATGTGGGCCACATCTGCAGTGTCTGAGATAGTCAGCAGTGGTGTTATAGTCCCCTTGAACTCTGGGGAGGTGGAGCAGAGTGGAGCCCCTCTCCTCAGGAGTCCCTACCCTCCTGAGCCTCAAAGGAGGTTGTATTCTCCCACTGTATGACTGGCTAGGGCTGATCTTGACACCTGGCATGAGAGTGAAAGAAAGAATTGTCTTTTAAAAGGAAAACTCAGGGAGTTCCTGTCATGGCACAGTGATTAACGACTAGGAACCATGAGGTTGCGGGTTCAATGCCTGGCCTTGCTCAGTGGGTTAAGGATCCGGCGTTGCCATGAGCTGTGGTGTAGGTCACAGACACAGCTTGGATTCCATGTTGCTGTGGCTGTGGTGTAGGCAGGCATCTACAGCTCCGATTAGACCCCTAGCCTGGGAACCTCCATATGCCGTGGGAAGCGGCCCTAGAAAAGACAAAAAGACGAAAAAATTTAAAAAATAAAAAAATAAGATAAAAGGAAAACTCAGGCCTCCCAAGTCACTGCAAGGAGGTCATGATCCTATGAGGCCAATACAAAGGCTTTAAAGACCCCTCTCCCGTCCCAGTTGCTCTCCAGGGAAAGAAGTGATTTAGTTTTTGTCTTTCCCTGGCTCCTATAGCTACTAGAAACTTCCCATCCTGTCTACAACCTAGGCCAGCACCCCATAGTCCTGAGGGTACCCTCATCCCTCCCAGTTAATGATGGAGTTCTTGGGATGGGCCCTGGCTTAGATGATAGAGGCAGCAGAAAGTACCTAACACCTCACTCTGAGCTGAACAAATCCAGAGGCCCAGGGTATGCCTTCCTCTCTGGAAGGCTCTGAGCTGGGGGCAGGGTGTCCTACCACTCTCAGAAATAAGTGGATGCAGCTAAGGGCGGGCGTGGGCCATTCCAGCCCTTTGATCCACAGGGCTGGCCTGGCTCTTGCTCAAATGCTCTTCATGGGGAATAAAAACTTGCCACTCTCTCCTCTATTGGTTTCCTGGTGTAGGACAGTTCAGAGAAGTCCAGAAACATGTCCAAGTTCCCACAGCAGAGCTCTGGCCTTTTCTACCTCTCTGTCAAGGCACCAGGAAGGGCACCCGGATGGGGGAGGGAAGGCTCTGCATGCACACACCCACCCCAGGCTTACCGTGGGGCTGATGGGCAGAGGGTGGCCCAAGCTGGAGGTGCTGCTCTGGGAGCTGTCCCATCTGCTGGGGGAGGCTGGAGTGGCCATGCAGCTAGACTCCAGGGCTGGGTCTGGCGGGGCACTTGGCCGTGAAGGAGGGTTCATCCTGAGGTGGGATGGTCCTTTCTCAAGCCCACAGAGAATTTAAGGGCAGGAGCAGCTTTCCTCCATCCTCAGCATTCCTTCCTGGTCCACTGGATGCCTGCTCCTGTGTCTGGCGTGGACCCGGCCTGTTCTTAGGGCCGATGGCTTCTCTGTGTCCAGTGAAGCACAAAGTAGAGAGTGTCACAGTTATGGTGACTCAACAGTCAAAGGGGCTGTTCCCAGCTTTAAGTAGGAGAGCTGGGAGTGCACATGCCCAGTCACTCAGCACCTCCGGCTCCCTTAGGCACAGGTCCCTGATGATGGCGGCAGGCATGTGTGAATGTGTGTGTGTGTGTGTGTATGTGAGTGTGTGTGTGTGCGTGCCAGTGAATATGGGTGTGTGTGTGTATGTGTATATTTCAGGGGAGCTTGCTGGGTTCGGGCTTCTGGACTTTGTCCCCCTGTCTGACCAGGCCCTCTTTCTTTCCCAAGCTCATGAAGGACAGCCTCTACTGCTCCCCGAGAGCCCCCAGGACTATCTGCAGAGCCCAGACCCAGCTTTTCCACGGAGCATCTTACCTTCATGTCTGCCCACATGACCCATCACACCTTCACAGCCCTCCTATATGAAATCGAGGCTGGTCACCCTGTGGCACAGATGGAAGACTCAGAGGATTCCCCAGCATGTAGGCCAGTCAGGGGGAGATCAGATCACAAGGCATTTTTTGTTTGTTTTTGATCATAAACTTTTCTTACTGAAATATAAAGATGAAAAAATACACACACAAAGCTGGTAAAGACCTGGGAGCTCACCCAGGCCTAGCCTGAGGTAAATATCAGAGGTAGAGGGGGACTCCAGGCCACACCTACCTCTTGGAGGAGGCTGTAGGAGCAGAAATGAGAGCCCCAGAGCTGGAGAGGTGGAGGCTGTACACACCATTTCCAAGGGGGGCTGCTCAGCTTCCGGGAATGTCCTCTGCGGGTGCCATGTCCTGAGGCACAGCACTGAGATTTGAGGAGTGGAGTGGAGGGATATACCAGCGCCTCTTCCATGTCCCCGAGTCTTGATAAACAGTTCTCTTATAGCCGCAGATTCAGGCTGTGGGGGCTGGAGCACCCATACTCAGAGGGAGATGCTGTGCTTCCTGGTGGGCGCCAGCATGAGCCTCAGGTGCACATCCTTCTGAGGCCCCTCCTTTGCAGATCTCTGGCTCTCAAGGCTCATTGTGGGTAGTGGGTGAAGGGGTACCTGGGGGAAGAAGCTCAGTGCAGGGACACACGCTCTAAGTCCTCCCTGTTTCCATCCTGACCAGGGCCCATGCCCTCTGAGGCCAGCCTGGCATCCTTCCTCTCCCAGTGCTGAGGATAGGGTCACCTCAGCGCTCAGTGACAGCTGCTGGTTCCTGGTGTTTCTGTGGCCCCAGACACCCCTGAGCTGATAGCAGGGCTGCCACACCCAGCTCCCCTCTCCACAGTCTCTCCCTTTCTGCTGCCCCTCTCCTTACAGCCCTTTCTTCATGCTGCAGCCCTAAAGGCATTTGGAAGCACAGATCCAGTCAGATAGCCCCATGCTTAACCCTTTGATGGCTTCTGTTGCTCTTAAGCCATAAACAAAGCCTGGATGTGTCAAGTGGGTAAGGAAAATACAATGTCACCAAGTATAGAGAGATAAGAAGTAGGTTTTTTTGGGGAAACTAAACTACCAGGGGTCAGCAGAAGAGGCATGCTATCCCTCGCTTAGTGTCTGTGTTGCCCTCATGGGCCAGGTTGCCCTCACAGGGCTCTGTGTTCCCCCAACAGAGACCTGCAACCCCTGCTACTCCCCCTTTCGAATGCATGCTCCACAGCAGCCCTATTTCAGGAATGAACAGCCAAGCTCAGGCGCCAGGCAGTCTGCATGCAGCTGCCAGCCAAGCAGGGAGGTGTCTGAGAGTGCCAGCTGCCAGCACCTGGAGACCTTACTGGAAGTCGGATTCAAGCAGTGTGGTCTAATTGCAGGGGCAGTCAAGTTCAGGTGCAGACCCTCCTGCTGGGTGAAAAGGAGCCAGCTTGGTGCTGGGGACCTGAGCTTCTGGGCCTACCTGGCGGGGAGTCATGCTCTGGCCAGACTGGCCACCTCTCAGACCACATACTGCACACCATCCCATGGTCACCCAGCCCCTGCTCATGCACTACTCTGGAACCTTCCTCCCACCCCTTCTCTGGGTTGCAGCTCAAACACATCATTAAGGTGTCAAGGAAGCCAACCTGAGGACCAAACTGTTCACAGCCTCCTGCTTATCCCTTGGAGCACTTAACTGATGGTGTCATTTATAGTGATCTTCTCATTGCATCTGTCTCCCTCTCTGGACTGCAAGCAGGGATATTTTCCTCCCTGTTGTGACCTGTTGCCCAGCAGAGTGCCTGGCACATTGTTTTAATAAAATAAAAATCTCCCCAGTCCTTGCTTCTCAAAGTGTGGTCCGAGGACGCATCACATCAGTATCATCTGGAGCTTGTTAAATGTCCACACCTGCTGAATCAGGTGATCCACATGTTAAATGGGAAAGATGCTGACCTAGACTTTCCAGAGGGCTTAGGGACTGGCGACAGGTGCTGGGAGCCAATCTGAAGGGACACTGAAGCATCCAGAGATGACCAACAGCAGGACACACTAGAGCAACCTAGGCAGGAGGAAGGTGGGATTGCAGAGGCTGGGGCTGTCTGGCAGGGTACCACAGAGGAAGGGTGCTGGAGGTTGGATCAGGAGCCTTGGTGGGGACACAGCTACCAGAAGAGGTGCCACGGTGATCAGAACACAGACTGTGAATGCCCACCACTCTGCTCTCTGATCTCCCATCCTTTTCAGGTGCCCCACAGTGACAGAACCTACCTGGGAGTCAGAGGTAGGAGTCTTTGAGAGAAGTGGTTTCCTCCTTCAGAAAGCAGAGCAGAAAAGGATCATGGAGCACACACTTATCATCCCTCCTAGTCACCCCCACCTGCCATTGTAGCCAATAGATACTGCTGGGTCCCCTCCACCCCCTCTCCTGGCCAGGAGGTTAGTCCTCCTAGTCCACCCAGTTCAAGTGTTCTTGATTTTCTCGCCCCACCCCATGGAGAAATAGCTCATGCCCTGGGTGAGCAGTAGAGCCAGCTCTCTACCTGGCCAATTTCCATGGCTCCCATGGACCATCCCAGGCCACTCTTCTGCTTACCCATTACCCATTCCCCCAGCCCACTAGCCATGCCAGGGAGATCTGAATGTACTGAGTGTGCCTTGCAGTACTTGGAGCCCTTCCCCACAGCTCTGCACTGACTTGCTGCCTGCTCTTCACGCTTTGCCGGTATGTCTGGAAGTGGGAAAAGCTTTCCAGGCCACTCACCCACTGGGGAGTGCTGAGGGCTTAGGGAGGGGGAGGGCTAAGAGCCGCCCTGGGGTGGCAGAGAAGTCCTGGGCATCTGCACAGCTGGGGAGCCAGGGAGGCAGGAGATGATGTGTGATATTAAATCAGGCAAGAGTTAGAAGCATCTCAGCAGTGGCCCTCAGCAGACCCATAACCTTACTTGTTGGGGGACTTGAATCAACCAGCGTCATGCACACTGTCCACAAGCACTCCCAGTGCTGAATGTCACGTACAGGTCTTCTGAGCCCCAGAATTCCTATCCTTTGCAGAGAAGTCCTGAAAGCCCTTGGAAGGAAAGTCCATAGTCCCTGCGTTTCTGTATTTCTGGCTGCAGCACCCAGCATCTGAGGAGGCAAATCTCTCTGCCCTCCAGCCTGGTCTCACAGGTAGCACTATAATGTGATTCCCATCCTATCCATTCCTGGGGATCAGTTTCCTCCACCTGGGGCTGGCCAGAGCTATCTGGTTACCCAGAGACTCCTGGGAAACTCCCTGGAACTGTTGCCAGGGGGATATTAAATGTCTTCATGAACATATTCCTATAAGCACCTGGCCAGCAGCTCACCTGGACCCACGCTCACCTGGAACCTGTTGGGTTCCAGGCAAATACTGTCGGGATAGGGCCCTCCCTCCTTCCCATGGCCTGAGGAAGGGCAGTAAATGCAGAAACTCAGAAAATCCTTGCTTTTTCTGCTGTGCATCTGCCCTTCAGGAACTAGTCAACTGGCCCAGGGGTCCTGCTAATATCTCTCTCTGTTGCTCTTTCTACCTTACTCCTTTTCTGGGGTGCTCCCAACAGAGCTCTCTCCTATGCAGCTTATGCTAACTATAGGGGGGCAGGTGGGGGGAGCCACAGGGCAGGGTCTACACAGCGCTGTGGGACTGTTTTCTGTCCCCCCCAGGAACACCCGTGGTGGCTCCTGGGCTTGATACCTCTTGGTGCTCACATTCCTACCCTGGGGTCCTGACCCAGGGCCCTCAGAGCTGTCCCCTGTGCCATTTCTACCTGGGCCATGCGGGTTGTCTCAGTGGGTCCAGCCCAGGGGTCTTCAACTTCGTACCCATCCAAGTGCTATGCACTCATCAAAAAACTACAGCAGTGGAGTTCCTGCTGAGGCTCAACAGGATCATCAGGGATGTCTTGGGAGCACTGGGACTCAGGTCCGAGCCCCTGTCCAACACAGTGGATTAAGGATCTGGCAGTGACACTGCTACGGTGTGGGTTGCAACTGCAGCTGGGATCTGATCCCTGGCTCAGGAACTCCATATGCCATGGGGCAGCCAAAAAAGAAAAATGAACAACCCCCCACCCCCACCCCCACCTGCAAAAAAACCCTACAGCAGTGTGCCACATCTTTTGCTGGCAACAGTCACAGGAGCTGCCCTGGGAGTGCCTGCTGTGTAATACGGTCACACTTCAGAAAATGCCCCTCCCCGCCTTGGCTAGAGCCTTCTTTTAAGGGAGTCAAGGCCAGTTAATAGGTGTGACAGAGGACTTAGGAAACAAAAAGTCAAGGAAAACATGAATAGGCAGAAAGAACAAACTTTTAACTAGAGAACTGATTACATACCCTTGAGGAGCATGTAGGTGTGAAAAACCCCCTCAAGTAGGCGGTCCTGTATTTTTATATACCTTGGGCACACCCAGCAGGAACTTGCTACCGGACTTAAAAAATGCAATTTAGGGTGGGTGAAGGTAGTCAGAAAATACAAACTTACAGTTATAAAATAACTAGGTCCTGAGATGTAGTTCAGCATGGTTAATCATACTGTGTTGTGTATTTGAAAGTTGCTAAGAAACTGGATCTTAAAAGTTCTCATCACAGGAAAAAAACTATTGTAATTGTGTGGTAATGGATGTTAACTTGACTTATAGTGCTGATCATTTTGCAATATACACAAATACTGAATCATTATGTTGTGTACCTGGAAATAATGCTATATGTCAAATGTATCTCAATTTAAAAAAACAACAACATAAAATTCACTCAGAGCTTTTGACATTTCCTAGCTGGCACATGGAGCACCCTAACTAGGGCACATAGAGAGGCTCGATCTACCCTAAGGGTTATTGTATACATTTTTCTTACCTTTTTATGACATACTGGAGCAGTGGGAGAAAACTTTCTTCCTCAAAATGTTAACTAATTTTTTTTTTTTTTTTAGGGCTGCATATGCCACATATGGAGGTTCCCAGGCTAGGGGTCGAATCAGAGCTGCAGCCACTTGCCTACCCCACAGCCACAGCAACCTCAGAACCAAGCTGCATCTATGACCTACACCATAGCTCATGGAAACACCGGATCCTTAACCCACTGAGCAAGGCCAGAGGTCGAACTGACATCCTTGTGGATGCTAGATTCCTTTCCACTGAGCCACGACGGGATCTCCAGTTCTAGCTGGTTCCTAACCACGTTCCTTAGCTGTTCTCGATGAAGTGAAGCATTTGTCTGAGGGAGAGGAGAAGGGAGAAAGGTACCCTCTTTGATATATGACAGCCTGGGAACTTCCACTATACCTTGGGTATGGTCAAAAATAAAAAGTTATGACACCAGGAGCTGAACCCCAGAGCCTCCGGTTTAGTTGGCCTAGGTTGTGGCCTAAGCACTGGGATTTTTCAAAACACTGCCAAACACAAAGTGGTAGGCATTGACCCACATCTTTATGCCAGGGCCATCCATGCACACACCTGGACACACAGGTGAGCCCTACCCTGCACCTTCCACTTGCCTTGGCCCTCTGCTCCACCTGCTCTGCAATTACTGCTGCTTTGTTCAGGGCAAGGCCTGGATTCAGATCCCAACCAGCCTGCCCAAGTGCCTGAAAAATGGTGGAAAGGGATGGTGACAACAGTTTAGTACCTAATGTTGTGGGGCAGAGGAGCTCAGGAGAGGAGCCTGGTGGCAAGAGGTATGATAAGCAGAAGCTATGAGGTAGGAAGCCAGGCAGAAGAGGCAGGAAGCATTCTTAGTCCAGGGTCTGTGGTTAGAGTTGAGGGCATCCATGAACCTGAGTGAGAAAAATGATACCATTGTTTGCAGTACCTCTAGCTAAAATTTAGGATCCCTTCTTTATGAACATGGACAAAACTGCATGTAATATATTTTTTAATCATGATCATAATTTTATTTTATTTATTTTTTCTCTCTTTAGGGCCACACCTGTGGCATATGGAGTTTCCCAGGCTAGGGATCGAGTTGGAGCTATAGCTGCCGCTGGCCTACACCACAGCCACAACAATGCCAGATCTGAACCTCATCTGCAATCTACACCACAGCTCACCACAACGCTGGATCCTTAACCCACTGAGCGAGGCCAGGGATCGAACCTGTGTCTTCATGGATACTAGTTACATTTCGTTACCGCTGAGTCACGTCGGAAACTCCGATCCCATGTAATATTACCTGTGACTTTGTCACCATTGGAAATCACTGCTCCTTTTCTATGACAGTAGAGCTGTTGCAGACAATGTCACAATATTTGTTTTGCTCATCACCATTTGAAAAGTATAACTCTGCCTAAAGCCCCCACCAGGTTTTTTTGCTGATTCTTTAAGAAGCACACATTTTACCCCATCACAACTTTCTTATTTAATATTTTTGTAACAATGGTTCACAGTAATTGGTTTCCTTTGTAATTCTCTGTATTTTACTCCATGGATTGAAAACATTCTGAAAAAGGATTCCATAGGTTTCAGAGAACTCCTAGGCGATGAGGCAGGGGGTTGTTCAAAGACCAGTAGATGGGAGCCATGATTTCAGGAGTTAGAGGCAGCTTCCCCTGGGTCCCCAAGGACTGCCTGGGAGTTTTAAGAACTACCCATTCTGGAGTTCCTATTGTGACTCAGAGGGTTACGAACCCAACTATTATCCATAAGGATGCAAGTTCAATCCCTGGCCCCACTCAGTGGGTTCAGGTAAGGATTTGGTGTTGCCATGAGCTGTGGCATAGGTTGCAAATGTGGCTCAGATCCCACTTTGCTATGGCTGTGGTGTAGGCCAGCAGCTGCAGCTCTGATTTGACCCATAGCCTAGGAACTTCCATATGGCACAGGTGTGGCCCTAAAAAAAAAAAACAAAAAAACAAACAAACAAAAAAAAAAACGACTTATTCTGCTGGGAGACTCAGTCTGCACCAGCCCAGTTGTCCAGTTTTACCTGGGTCCCCTGAACCAGCCAAACCAGTAGGAGTCTGAGAAGATCTTTCTGGACTTAAGGGCCCACTATATGTCCCAACTCTTGAGCCTGGAGTCTGGCTGCATGTCTTGCCTTCCTCTTTCCTCAGATAAACTGCAATCCTTGCAGCCAGCAGAGCTGATCAACACTCCAAGGGCAGAGAGTCTGTGGGAGGCCTGGGCAGCCCAGAGACAAGGGGTCCCTGAGACAGTCTGAGCAGGTGAGTTGCACTTGGGATCACGCCTCACTGGAGAGACAGGGGCTACTGAGCCTTCCCAGGAGGGCTGGACAGAGCATGGAGGTGAAGGCAGAGGCCAAGAGGTGGGAACCATGTGCAAGGCTGAGTTCCAGTGCCTGGGGCTCTGCCATCACCTGCCATTTGACACAAAGAGAATGGAGGCCCAGACTCCTGGCCTGCCTCTGCTCTTTTCACTCCAAGAGGCTGCCATCCCCACCAGGAGCCTCGCCTTTCACTGATCATCTAAAAGCTTCTCAGAATCCTAGTCCTAAGAGCAAAACCTTCACAGCTTCTCCCCAAAGACCAGGAAGCCTACGATTTCACACCAACATGAAGAGCAGCTGCTACCACCACCATGACTGTGAGTCCCTGCTCTGGGACCCTGCATCTGCAGCAGTGGGCAGGGGTGAGTAGCCATGGAAAGAGATTGAAGAATGGGAGCTCATACCTTCCCCCCACCCCATGGATCTCCAAGGATGGGCCTGGGCAAGGGAATTCCTAGACTTGTTTTGTAGTTTTTATTTGTGTGATCTAATTGATACCAACACCTCCTTTAAAAATGAAATTGTAAGGAGTTCCAGTGGGTGAATGATCTGGCTTGTCTCTGTGGTGTGGGTTTGATTCCTGGCCTGGGGCCCTGCACAGTGGGTTAAGGATCTGGCATTGGACATAGGTCACAGCTCTGGCTCGGATTTGTCCCTACCTGGGGAACTTTCTTATGTCCCAGGTGTGGCCAAAAAGAAAAAGAAAAAAAAAAGAAAAGAAATCATACTGTAAAGCTTATACCAAAAATAGTTCCTACAGCAAAGGAAACCATCAAAAAAAACCCCGAAAAGACCACCTATGGAATGGGAGAAAATAGTTGTTAATGATGCAACCGACAAGGGCTTAATCTCCAAAACATACAAACAACTCATACAACTCAACAACAACAACAATAAACAAATGACTTATTTGAAAAATGGGCAGAAGACCTAAACAGACAGTTCTCCAAAGAAGACATACGAATGGCCAACAGGCACATGAAAAAATGTTCAACATCACTAATTATTAGAGAAATGTAAATCAAAACTACAATGAGGTACCCCCTCACGCTGGTCAGAATGTCTGTCATTAATAAATCTACACATCACAAATGCTGGAGAAGGTGTGGAGAAAAGGGAACCCTCCTACTCTGTTGGTGGTATAGCCACTATGGAAAACAGTATGGTAGTTCCTTAGAAAGCTAAATATAGAATACCATATGATCCAGCAATCCCACTCCTGGGTATATATCTGGACACAACTTTCATTCAAAAAGATACATGCACCCCTATATTCATTGGAGCACTATTCACAATAGCCAAGACATGGAAACCTAAATGACCAGTGACAGATGAATGAATTAAGAAGATGTGGTACATATACACAGTGGAATACTACTCAGCCATAAAAAGATGCCATTTTGCAGCATCATAGATGGAGCTAGAGATTGTCATACTAAGTGAGGTAAGTCAGAAAGAGAAAGATAAATACCATATGATGTCATTTATATGTGGAATTTAAAATATGGCACAGATGAACCTATCTACAGAACAGAAACAGACTCACAGACACAGGGAACAGACTTGTGGTTGTTGGGGTGGCGGGGGAGTGGAATGGACTGGGATTTGGGGGTTAATAGATGCAAACTATTGCATTTGGAGTGGATAAGCAATGAGATCCTGCTGCATAGCACAGGGAACCATCCAATCACTTGTGATAGAACATGATAGAAGAAAATATGAGAAAAAGAATGTGTGTGTCATATATGTATGACTGGGTCACTTTGTTATACAGCAGAAATTGACAGAATATTATAAATGAACCATAATACAAATTTAGAAAAAAAGAAAGAACACACAAAAAAATTGTGCCCAGTTCAATCACTTCTACTCCTCAGTTGCACTTCCTAGAGCAACCGTTTTCAACCCTTTGGTATTTTTTCCCTGCTATTTATCTCTATATTTATCAATAAAAGGTTTGCAGTGCTGAATCTTGTCTAGAAGGATGTGGAAAGAGACTTTTCCTGCTGTTGGTTAAAGCCCCAAAGCAGAAGTCAAGAGGCTTAAGGGTCCCCTGAAAGCAGCTCTTGTGCTGCTTTCTTGTTTGTCCATTTCTGTTCCCCTCTAACCTTAAAAAAACCTAATTATAGGAATGAGATTGCTAAGCAATTGAAACTAACTCCTGACTTAACGCTCTCCTGAAAGCATCCCTTGCCTTCTCTAACCTGTTGACTCTTTTTCTAAATTAAAAAAAAAAAAAAATGAAGACTAGCTACCCACCCCCCAAAACCCCCTTGGCAATCTTGCAGGCAAGATAACATCTGAAGAGTCAGCCAGTCCAAACGCAATGGAGAAGGAGGCAGAACCCAACCTCCTGCCTCAATGATTCACTGAGATTCTTCCCCCTCCATTTTTTCCCTTTAAAAACTGTCATGGCTGAGCAGAATCTTCAGAGCTGGTCTCTGGACAGGAGCGCACCATCCCCCGGCCCCATAACCAGCTTTCTGGTTAAAGTAACTTTCCCTTCTCTTGCCTCTTGAATTACTGGCTTGTGAGTGGCAAGCTGCTGAACCTGGGTTCAATTACACCCACATTCTAGAAAGGACAATAGAGAGCTGCTACACAGCCCTCTAAAGCTGCTTCAGAGGAGCCCAAACTGACACCCCCCCCAACTCCTCCCACCCCCCACTCCCCCAACCCAGCCCCACCCCTGGGCAGCATCAGACTTTGAAGGGAGTGTGCTGGTATTTCCCCTCTTGTGGGGCTGGAGACTGAGTTTCCCCACCCCCAATTCTTCATAGGGACCATTTGTTGCTGACCCCTGATATCTTTTTCCAGAGAGGAGCCAAGTGGAGAAGAGGGCTGGTGGGGGAGGGAGCTGTCTCAGCATTCACTCTGTTAGTTACTGAGGGAGGGAATATCTGTGAGGAAGTTCCGAGGGGGTTTTGTACGGCCACATCCACAGCATATGAAAGTTTCCAGGCTAGGGATTGAATTCAGGAGTTGAAGCTGAGGCAGTGTAGGATCTTTAACCCACTACGCCAGACCGGGGTATCAAACCCATGACTCTGAAGCAACCCAAGCCACTGCAGTCGATTCTTAACCCATTGTGCCACAGCAGAAACTCCCTTAATTAGATTTTTGAAATCTGTGACTAGGAAGTCTCTCCATAAATGCTGACTTGGTCCTTCTTGTATTTATTTATTTATTTTTGCTTTTTAGGGCCGCACCTGTGGCATATGGAGGTTCCCAGGCTAGGGGTCGAATCGAAGCTGCAGCTGCTGGCCTACACCACAGCAATAGCAACGCCAGATCCAAGTTGCATCTGCAACCTACACTGCAGCCCATAGCAACACCGGATCCTTAACCCACTGAGGGAGGCCAGGAATCAAACCTGCATCCTCATGGATACTAGTTGGGTCTGTTACTGATGAGCCACAACAGGAACTCTTGACCTGGTCCTTCCTGAGGCTCATTTTCCTACAGCACTGGATGTGAGATTCTGGGGTGTGGGCCTGGTCAGGGATCTGGACCCCTGCTGTAAGGTTTGGCCTCTCCCACCTTCCCCAACTCCCTCCACATCACAGGTCCTCCACACAGTACAGCCACCCCTGCATATGGCAGCTCGCTGGACCTTGCTCAATGAAAATGCCCTAATTAGAACAAACTACCTTAACTGGGGGACCTCAAATTAAAAATATTTGATTTTACAGAAACTTGAACCTTAGAACCTAAAAGCACATCCACCCTCCCATCCTCCCACTCCCTCCTCAAATCCCAGGTCTAATTAAAAAGCACAATCAGAGTTTCAGACCCCTTCCCCCCAGTGGAGCCTTGAATCGGAGTTTCCTTGGGTTCAGGTTTCTGACCTTTAGACTTGGTGAACAGGAGAGATGTTTCCCCATGAGAAAGAATCCAGGCCTGGGGATTCCTGAGTATTTTGTTTTCAAATTCATGGAAGAAAGCTGAGCTGCATTTCTCTCCATCACAAGTTTTGCTGTCCCTACCTTTGGTTAGTGCCCCTGGAGAGGCTAGAATCCAGGGGGGCCTGAGTGTGAGGCCTTGGATAACCCTGAACCCAAGACCTAGGCAAAGCCCCTTCCTGGGTCCAGCACCTGCTGAAGACACAAAGACAAAGGTCTGCAGGAGGTGGAGGCAGAGCCAGGCTCTGAGGAGGAAACTGGCATCAGGAGTAAGGAAGCCTCCCCTTGGAACCAGAGCTCAGGCCTCCCTGAGAAGGGCAGAAGTGCTTGTCTGAGGGCTGCATCCCTTTGAGACCCCCTCCCCACCCTTCTGCCTCCCTCTCTGCCCTGGTCTTGGGTCTGGCCTCAGCGTCCTGTGCTCAGGGCTGGATTCTAATCAGACCATGCACCAATGCTGTATTTGAGTGGGGCTGACCTGAGAGAGGCCCAGAAATGACTTCCTGAGCCTTCCTGCCTGTGTCTCTGCAGCTTTTCAAGGAGAGGGACTGTCACTAGTTCTTTGCAGGCCCTGACCCCACCCTGCCAGCCACTAGGACCTGCTCACTGCCCATCTGCATAGAGCCCCAGGGACAGGTGCACTCTTCTTGGCCAGCTCTTGAGGACCTACCCAGGTGACACTCTTGCCACTTTTGATTCAGAATTTCTGGGACTTCATGGAGTTCCCTGGTAGCTAGTGGGTTAAGGATCCAGTGTTGTCACTGCTGTGGCTCTGGTTACAGCTGTGGCACAGGTTCGATCCTTGGCCTAGGAAATTCTACATGCTTCAGGGACAGCAAAAAAAAAAAAAAAAAAAAAAAAAAGAATTTCTGGGACTTGAAATTCAAGAACACTGACATATCAAGTGGGAAGAGGTCAACCAGAACTAGGAGTGGGCAGAGCAGAGTAGGGAAGGAGAAAGTCAGCCAAAGTTGCCATTTCAGGCAAAGTCCTAGCTTCTGCCTAATTCTGCTGGGAACTCTGGTGTGTAAATTACTTTTGGGAGTTGACTCAACCTCAAAGCAGGGAAGTTAAGGACTATCCTGGAGGGACATTAACATCCAAGCACTTCCAGTTCACTTCAGAGCCCAAAGGGCATGGAAAAGAAGGCGGTGGGTGCACAGGACTGGTGAATGGGTGCCACAGGACCTGGGCAGAGCACCAAAAATTCTGACTACATTGAGTAAGTAATTGGAATGAGATTCTCCATAAGACCACTGGTGCTCAGTGAGGCAGATCCCAGAGTGGGGAGGAAGGTCAGAGGTCATTACAGGTGAACTCCAAGCTGCTGCTTTACCATCTCTAGGGGAGTCCCTTCCTCCCAAAGGTTTAACATTCCAAATTTGGCTTCCTCTCTTGAGTTTACCCTGTCCTATGGCCTGTGTGGTCCAGCTGACTCATAAGGTGCTAGAAGAGCCTTCGACCAGTGTTTTCTGTAATGACTGCCCTGACCCAAGTACTCCCCTTGCCAGTGCCCCCTACCCATCCAGTCTAGTCAGCTTTCAGGAAAGAGATTATTTGGCATGTAGATTCCTGTAAATCTAGCTACTGGAATTGACCAACAATAGGTGTCAAGACCTGAGGCTACTAGAATTTGCTTTTCCTCCTTTTTACATAATAGGATATTTGTCCCCCTTATCTCCTTTGGCACTTCCCACCCCAAAGGCACTGGGAACAAGGACAGAACCTTCTGTGTGTTCACCACTGTGTCCTTGAGGTCCCTCCTGGTGCCTGGAAAAGAGGAGAAGGTGCTAAGTGACTGTACGTTGAGTAGAACTGATGTCACAGGGTGATTTTTTGTAAAACGAAGTGCAAAGATGGAGCTTTGTCTTAGCCTTGATGCCCTGGCAAACAGAGTCTGAGGCAAAAGTTTAGATGTTAACACGTTTGGGAGAATGAATCCCAGGGAAGCAGGAGTGAGGTGGGCAAAGAGGGAGAGAAGACAGAAGAGAGGGCATGACTGAGCTGACCAGGGTGCTGGATAAGCCCGGCGACTGCTCAGCTGAGTAAGGCATCTTCAGAGAGTCCACCTGAACCACCATGACACCAAGAAGTCTGCTGCAGGGAGGAAGGGAGAAGAACTGACCCACAAACTCCCATCTCCCAGTTGCTGTGTTTACTGGGTAGCCTTGCCAGAAGTTCTGCAGCCCTGCACTTGTGGGTGGCGGCCCTGTGGCCCCAGCAGGCATTTATGAGTTGAATATCAAGGCCATGATGGTGCACCTTTGGCACTGACCCACCTTGTGGGATAAGCCAGTGAGTAGGCAGGAGCCAGTGGCCCTGCCCAGCGGCTGCCCTGTAGCCTGCAACTCTACAGGCTGCTCCGGCAGGCCAATAAGCATGCAGGGGTGCCAGACGGGTCTGTGGCTGCTTGTGTCTCAGTGGGGACCAGCTTCTGAGCAGATGGAGGAGGTGGCCTGAGTGCCATGGAACTGCCCCTTGACTTAAAGAGCAAATCTATTGCTATAGGAAAAAGCCAAGTAGAAGCCATTGGAGAGTCCCTCCTGGCCCAGGAGGAAACAAAAGAAAGTTAACTCCTTGCTTTCCAAGATTTGAGGTTGTTGAGATTGTGTTTGCCTTTTCTCCTGCACTGGAGTGATTGCTACCAGCTAGCATGAAGGCTTTGTGCAGCTAGGGGAGGTGAGCCAGGGAGAACTGAGCAGGGACTCAGATAAATGCAGGCAGAACTGGTGGTAACCAAGGATTGCCAATAACCAGGGACCAAATCCAGAGTATATGCAGAGTTCTTTGTGTGAAGGAAAAGAGGAACCTGATCAAGGGCAGTGGAAGAAGGAGTAACTTTACACACATAAAAAAATATAGAAGGACAATTTAGGCAGAGTCTTCTTAGGAAAATCACCTTCTATAACCCAATGCATGGCAACTCCTTATCAAAATACTTCAATTTTCCAACTTTTGTTCATCGTGAATATATAAAATTTTTGAGATGTAGAGGAAATAGTTCTGTGTTCATTTAGTTTATTAATTCAGTTACTCATACTTCATTTTTTTTTTTTTTTGTCTTTTTAGGGCTATACCCATGGCATATGGAAGTTTCCAGGCTAGTGGTCCAATTGGAGCTACAACTGCTGACCTACGCCAGAGCCATAGCAATGCCAGATCCAAGCAGCATCTGCGACCTACACCATAGCTCATGGCAACACTGGATCCTTAACCCACTGAGGAAGGTCAGGGATCGAACCCGCAACCTCATGGTTCCTAGTCAGATTCATTTCTGCTGCACCACGACGGGAACTCCCCATTACTCATACTTTAAACTAATATTTCAACCTATAAATACTTCTTTGTCCCATTCCACATTTTGTGAAACAACCCAGTGTCTTTGTCTCCCCCAGAGCCTCCTGTTGAGTCATCCAACAGGCTTTTCAAAAAATTCACTTCTTGAGAACAGAAAAAGAAAAAGCTTTGAGAATTCCAACTCCCTACATACCGTCATAAAGGTCTCAAGGAAATAAGTTTTCAGATGGTGCACTCATTGTAGGTGGGAATGGGGGCCACCCGACTGCTCATTGTAGGTGGAGGTGTGAGGCTGGTGTTATACCAAGGGAGCACCCGAAGCACTGTCCACTAAGGGTGGGAAAAGCAAATGACCCTGGGACTTGTGACATGGTCACAGCAGGTTAGATTGCAGACCAAGGATCTAAAAGGCTTCCTTAGGTTTAAAAAAAAAAGGAGGGAGAACTTCAATAGATTAAAAGAAATGTAAGTCATGTCAACAGAATGCAACATATGACTCAAACTAAAATTTAGAGACAATCTGGGAAATTTGATCCCTGACTGGATATATGTAAGAAATTGGGAAGTTCCATGGTGATCCAGTGTTTAGGACTTGGCACTTTCACCGCTGTGGCCTGGGTTCAATCCCTAGTCTGGGAACTGAGACCCCACAACAAGCCGCTGCACACTATGGCCAAAAAAAAAAAAAAAAAAAAAAAAAAAAGACAAGAAAAGAAAGAATTATTCATTTTAAACACGAAGTAATGGTGTGATGTTTATGTTGAAAGAGTTCTTTTCTTAAAGATACACAACGTCTGGAATTTAAAATAATCCAGGAGCAGAGGTTTGGGGGGAGCCATGGAAGAAGGATGGCATGTCTCTCTCCCACCCTCAGGGCCTGTCTGACCTGGACCCTGATCAGCTCTCCAACTCTCTCCCCATTGTTTCTCAACCCTTGACTGCTTCTCGCTCTCTCCCTTCACACTACAGAGAAGACAGAGCTAGTAGGTAAGATCCATAGGGAGATCAGATCACCCTGCCCCCCACACCTCAGCCTCCACTATCACTGATCCTATCCACCCTCTTGGCATTGCCCCTCAATGGCTGCCCCTCTAGGCATTTGGTAAATGGCTGCATTTGGTGAACTTGAAATGTCCCCTGCAATTTTCTTCCAACAAAGTGCTGAAAAGGGAAATGGGATCCTATGGGCTCCACAGTCCTGCCCACCCTGCTTCCTCTCTACCTGCCCATCTTCCAGCTCTCTGCCCCTAGGCCTTCTGTGGCTTCACTGTGACTAGGGCGTGATATCATCTGGAGCTTGCATGTGTGT
Organism: Sus scrofa; assembly: GCF_054392235.1. Classification (NCBI taxonomy): domain Eukaryota; kingdom Metazoa; phylum Chordata; class Mammalia; order Artiodactyla; family Suidae; genus Sus; species Sus scrofa. The sequence continues at coordinate 109,826,464 of NC_139396.1, read as the reverse complement.
AATAGGGGCTGCGTCATGGAAAATGTTCATGAGAAGTGTTAAGAGCTGAAAATCTGTGTGGGTGGAGTGGATGTTTGCCAAAATTAGTTTAAAAAACAGAGAGAAGGATTTCCCTTGTGCGGGGGGTTAAGGATCCAGCAGGTATCACTGCTGTGGGGTGGGTTCAATCCTTGGTGAAGGAACTTTCACATGCTATACCCAAGGCCAAACCTGCCCCTCCAAAATCAGAGAGAAGATCTGAAGAAGTTTCAGGTCTTCAAGTCACCAGCAAGAGGGGAAATCCAGGGTGGAGAGAGAGAAAAAGTCACCTGGCCAACGGGAAGTCTGGTCCAAAGTCAGGGTTGTACTGGGGCTGCCAGTACATCCCTGTACCTCCTCCACACCCCCAAGTCTTCAGAAGTAAGCTGTGGCCCTGCCAGACCCAGTCTGGAGCCCTAGGGCAGCCTCCTTTCCCCATCACCTGAGCTGGCCAAAGGCCACACCCATTGGATTCCTGCCTGTGTGGGTTATGGAACCCAAAGAACAAAGCCAGGTCCCAGGGAACAGCCAAGCTGGCTGGAGGACCTGTGGTGCTCCTTCTCCTGGACCTTCCAGCTCTCAGCAAGGAGAGGTCCTTAGGTGACAAAGGAAGTGAGTACATAGACATTAACTCTGTCTCCCTTTACTTCCAACTTCTGTTGGGCCTCTCTTAGGTGTTTCTAATATCCCGGATGGAGGTAGAGCCCACGGGTGCTTGTCAGAGGGTCACTGAAAGCCTGTGAGAAGGATTTGCCTTCACCCATTGATCACCTTCAACTCCTGCAGTAACCGGCCTCCACCAGCAGGGGGCGGAGCGGGAGAGACCTCGGCGAGCAGCGTCAGTACAGGCATCCCGCCACTGGGTGGCACTGCGGCTCCTCAGGAAAGGGAACAGCCCCTACAGAGGAGGGGGCACATCTCTAGGCCCTTCCGTGCTGGGCACTAGAGTTACGAGAGGTACAAAAAATAGATCCTGCCTTCCAAAGCCCATGGTAAGCCAGAGCGACACATGGATAACTAATTGCTCGGATAGCTGGTTCCAACTGAAGGGCCCAAGGGTAGAGCTCGCATTTGAGCGCTGGTGTAGGATTCGACGATAGGCCATTCGGGGACAGGATGGCTGTGATGGTGTTGGCTCCCAGGGCACAGCGCACAGACGTGGTGTGGGGCGAGAGGGCTTTGTAGAGTTCCTAGGAGCAGCTGGGGACCGATGGCCTCCGTCAGCAGCCTGCCACAGGTGGCAGAAGGTGGGCCTCTGTGCAAGGGAGCAGTCAGCGCAGCCTCACCTCCCACCCCCGGGACTAGAGGCTGAGCTCCATGAGGCACGCAGCTCAGAGATGTGGAGGAGATGCCCTTGGTGTTAAGACTATTAGAAAATGCTGGAAGCCCCTGGCAGGGATGGAAGACTACTGGCCTCCTGTCCTCCTTTTTCCTGGCTGTCCTGGAGCTCAGCCTCTAGTCCCAGCTCTGGTGGGACTAGAGGCTGAGGTGGCTCAATGGACTAAGTGCCACAGCTGAGGTGGCCACAGCTGAGGTGGCTCAATGACTCCGTCTGTACAAAGGGTCTTTCTTATGCACAAATAATTTGAAAATAAAAGCCACAGGATGGAGGAAAATAAGTCAGCAACAGAAAAACCTATGTTGTTTCCTGCAGACCGGAAGGCGGGCCACGGCCTTCTTTTGGCAGGTGGGACCACTGTGAGCATTGGGCTCCCTCTGCTGGCTTCAGGCCTGGCCAGTACCTGTTGGAAAGCCAGAATATATCTTTGCCTTCGGAGAATGGTTCATCTCCACAGAGTCTGTAAAACTTGATAGGTTGAGATTTGCAGCAGGGAAACAGTTTAATATCTAGTAGATATGTTTTCCTTGAAATTTTAAAGATGAAACAAGGACTCTCTATTTTCAAATTTTCTGTTCAGAAATAAACTCATCATGATGTTAAAACCCACTTCCTAAAGTAAACAATGAACAAAGACGGACTGACTGAGGTTAGTGGTTGGAGGCTTCGAGCCAGCGCAGTATGGTTGATTGGTGTGGGGGTGGACAGCCTCTCACCATGGGCATCTATAACTTGCAGGTGGCACCTGTTTTTGCCCCCAGTCCTCCCACAGGTGGCACAGGTGGGACAGGAGGGGAGTTGGGGCTGCAGGCCAGTGTATCATTTCAATCATACTCTGCTCCTCCCTTTGTCATTTACAAGTGATTCTGGTGAGAGGTGATAAGGAAGCTTGGGAGGAGGCACCTAGGGTTTCCCAGGAAGGGCTTTTCTCCTCTTACCCAACTCCCAACTGAGGAGCCCAGGTCACCTTTCAGAGACTCCAGAAGAGGCACAAGGGGCTTTGAGGCAAGCTTCACGTGAATAGCCCTGTACAAACTTTTCCTTTAAATGGTAAAGGAATCAATACAAATAGCAGTTTTCCAAAGTTGCTTTTATTTACACATTTCACTGTAAAACAGAAAACTTATGTAATTATTTGAACAATGATGATGGGAGGGGAGGAGGATGGCTTGAGGGGAGCTGATGGAGATTAAGGGAGATAAAGCCCTCTGGCCCTGCCTTCTCCTCTTCCTTAGCCCCTGTTTGCTCCTAAACAATTACTTTTTAATGTTATAAGGAGTCATGCAGTAAGAAGGTCAATAAATGTACTTGACCAGTCTTTGGGGTACCACACTCTATAGTCAGATTGTATATATTTTCATTCCAAAATTGATAAGGAGATTTCAATTTAGATCAGACTAGGTGTAGAAATGCTCCAGCTTTTTGCACAGAAGGTTGTCTTAAAGGAGGGCAACTGAGTTTCCAGAAGGCATAGTGCAGCACCCAGGCACAGATTTATTTTCTACAACTGTGTGTTCCAGAAGAGGATTTGGGGGAACCTGGGAATTTACCTGTCTCTCATATGTTCTGCAGAATGCTTCTAATCTCTTTATGGTGCATCCTGGCACCACTGAGTTCCTTTTAAAATTTTAGATTGGTAAATTTAAGCAAGTGATGTTGTGTCTGGTCATTCCATCAGTCAGAACTTACTGTTGACTTTGTCAATATCTTGGTGGTATATTATCCTTAATACATAAAGAGCGCATATAAATCAAATTTTAAAACAAGTACCCTAATAGAAACATGGGTAAAAAACATGAAAGATACAATTCCCAAAAGGTTAAAAATACCCAGTGTTAGACGAAACTGGGCCTCACCTTTTATAACTAAGCGTGTAATTTTATACAATCTTTCAATTGAGAATAGTTTCAAAATTGTTCAATGTGTATACTCTTTGATCAAGCAGTTTTACTTCTAGAAATTTATCTTGTGAAAACATCTGCCCAACTAAGCAGAGACAAATGTGCAAAGATTTTCCATGTAGCACTATCACTATATAGGCAAATTGGAAAAAGCATAAAAGTCCCTCAAGAGTAGATTGGTTAAATTATGGTATAAGCACACACTGGAATACCATATAACTATTAAAAATGATACAGTAGATCCATACCTCTTAATGTGTGCCAACATAGCCTTAATATATTATCAAGTAAAAAAAAAGGCAGATTAAAAACTAGTATGTTCCCTATGAGTTCTTTTATGTAAAAATATAAATCTGTATATACATAGAAAATCTGGAAAGTTACACAGAACATTAAACTTTCACGTGTGGCTAGTTTTGGGAAGGATTTTAAATTTCCTATTTTTTACCCTTCTGGATCAAAAAAAAACCTTTTGTAATTTTTCTTAGTATTATGATCAGTAAAAGTAATTGAGTTTCCATTTGGGGAGAAAGCAAATATTCCAACATTTTAATCCCTATATCTTTGGATGTTTTATGAGTTAGCTGCCTATTGTGTATTGTTTTGATATGCTTTCAAATCCACTTCTTTATGACTGAAAATTGTTTTAATATACTTGTTTATGGCAAAGACCAAAAAAAAATTATTTTTAGAGGTAAAGTTGTTTTGATATAAGAATGAAGTAAATTGGAGTTCCTGTTGTGGCTCAGCAGAAACAAATCTGACTAGTATCCACAAGGATGCAGGTTTGATCCCTGGTCTTGCTCAGTGGGTTAAGGATCTGGCATTGCTGTGAGCTGTGGTGTAGGTCACAGATGCAGCTTGGATCTGACATTGCTGTGGCTGTCTCAAGCCGGTGGCTACAGCTCTGATTCAACCCCTAGCCTGACAACCTCCATATGCCAAGGGTGCGGTCCTAGAAAGACAAAAAAAAAAAAAATGAACAAAGTAAGTTGTGTCAGGATGTCATCATCTGCTCTGTTGTCACTGATAAGTACTCAGTAGCTCAGGTGCTGAGGGGACCTACTGGGGGTTTATTGATGAGAACATGTAAAGAAGAGACACAGGTATACCTCGGAGATATTGCAGGTTCAGTTCCAGGCCACAGCAATAAAACAAGTTACATGAATTTTTTGGTTTCTCAGTGCATATGAAATGTATGTTTACACTATACTGCAGTCTATTAAGTGTGCTTTAGCATTATATCTGAAAAAGTACATACCTTAATTAAAAGACACTTTATTGCCAAAAAATGCTAATCATTACCTGAGAACAAAGAGTTGTCACAAACCTTCAAATTGTAAAAAACACAATATCTGCCAACTGCAATAAAAATGAAGCGCAATAAAATAAGGTATACCTGTAAATACTGAACGTTTGTAGGGCTATTGAGAGTGTTCATCTGGGCAGGGGACCCTTTGCTGATCTAAATAGCTTTCTGAAGTCTGGGGCATTGGTTCCTGCATGGTAAGGGCAATTATTTTACTGGCAGTGGGGAAAGCTACCAAGCAGCTCCTCCAAGGAGATCATTTCATCCATCAACAGCAGTGCCTTGTTCCCCAGCAGTGTGCTGTAGCAACGGAGGACTTTTACTTTTATGCTGGCAGCTAGACATCAGCTAGCAATTGGCTAAGGCAACTGTCCTCTCCCAACTTGTATAAAGGTATACCTCAAGCTAAATTTGGACTTGATTTGTTTCATCTCCCCTTGCCTGGAACAATAATGTGATTAATCTAGCATTGGTTTGGGGTATATTGTTTCTTTTTTGGCTTATTAAGAAACATGCTATTGGCTTGTGAAATTTTCGCAGTGAACCTGGGTTAAATAAATTCCTGGCAAAAACAGATTTAATCCCTGAATGTCAATTTTGCCAGGACAAAATAAAACAAAACACAGTCCCTTCTCCAGGTCAGGGAGGAAGCCAGTGGTTTCACCTTAGTCTTAGAGATAGATGGGCACCTTGAACCCCCATGGGTGTAGGGAACTTGGCCAGGATAATACGCCCAAAAGTGTGTGCTCACTCCTCTTTAACTAGATGTTTCACAAGGAACTTTTGGTTTTTCTTTTTCTGGGAGCCAGCCCCTTTGCCCGGAGGATCTTCAGGAAGTCACCTTGGTATTCTGTATTTTCCTGTAGCAGATGCCATCAAGACCCTACCTTTAGCCTCTTAATCATATCATTTCATTGTATGCTGGCTTGACTTCTAAATGCCAACACTGGCTCCAAATTGCCTGAGAACATTCTCTGGAGCCCTCTCTGCCTTCAAAAACAATCCAGAAGTAACAGAGAGTTCATCCCTCCTAGTAGCAGTCCTCCTACTTAATCCCAGGCAGGAGTTGGTGTATTTATGCTCCCCAGCAGGCATAACACAGAGGCAAGTGTTCTGTGTTGGCTTCCAGAGCTCCACAGCAGACTGACCTCCTGTTGCCCACAATGGTAACTTTTTGATAATATATTGACTTCCTTCCCTATCTTACTTTCCTACACCCTCAGTGAGGTTTTCAGGGAGCCCTTCCCCAATAAATTACTTTCATTTAAATCCTTATGTCAGAATCTGCTTCTGGGGTTACTCAAACTAAGATACTGTGCTTTGTCAGCAAGTTGGAAATGGGAATTGCCCAGGATGGAGGAGCCAAGAGGTCTGAGGGGAATAATCACACTTTGATGCCAGGTTAGGGCTCTGGAATAACCTAGAAAGGGGAGAACACCAAAATTCCCTTACAGTTCCAGTACCCTAGGATAGGGTTTGTCAAGCTTTTTCCATAAAGGGCAAGGTTGTGAATAATTCAGGCTTTGTGTACCATGTGATCTCTGTTGCAGTTGCCTGGCTCTGCCACTGTGGCATGAAAGCAGTCAGATAATACGGCAAAGAATGAGTGTGGGAGCTCTCGCTGTGGCTCAATGGGATCAGCAGCATCTTGGGAGCTGCTAGGATGCAGGTTCAATCTCCAGCCCGGCACAGTGTGTTGGGGATCTGGCGTTGCCCCAGCTGTGGCTTGGGTCATGACTCTGGTTCTGATCTGATCCCTGACCCGGGGGCTCCATATGCTTTCGGGTGGCCAAAAATGGTCAAAAGAAAAAAAAAAGGAATGACCGTGGCTGTGCTCCAGTAACAGTTTATTTGCAAAGAGGCATCAGGCCAGGTTTGGCCGACGGGATGAGATTACTGACTCTTGCTCCAGGACAACAAAGAGAGACTGAACAATCAGCTGTCCAGAATGGGGTGCTGGGTGAGAGATGAGGTCAGTTGCTGCCTTAGACTCTATGAATCCAGCAGCAGGGCTCTCTGCCGGAGTCCCATGGCTGTGCTGCCAAGCCAGGAAGTACTCCTATAGCTCTGCTGACAGTGGGCCACTAAGTGTCAAGTTTCTAAGCTTGAGATAAGATTTCTACTCCACTTTTATGTTAATAAGTCACTTCTCCTAATGGGGAGAATCCTGCCCTCTAGAAAAAAAAAAAAAAATCCGCTCCCCAGAAGGAAAAGCAGCTTACTCTTTTAAAAGGCATATAAAATGGTGAATTCAACTGATATTTCAAATAAGACAGGGAATGTAAAACATGATTACAGATAATTTATGGAGCAAGAAATGGAGTCTTCTGTTGGAAATTGAAGGCATAATATAGATAGATGACTGCAAGAAAGGCTTTGCTTATGGTAATGAAATGTACAGAACCAAGTTTACCAAAAAGAAATTGATCCAAAGATGGGTGATGATATTAGTAAGAAAACTGTTCTAAATAATACAGGTCTCCTAATCTGGTTAATTACATTCTTTTATTTTTATTTTTTTATTTTTTATTTTTTTGTCTTTTTGCCTTTTAGGACTGCACCCACCAGCATATGGAGGTTCCCAGGCTAGGGGTCAAATGGAACTGTAGCCACTGCCTACGCCACAGCCACAGCAACGCCAGATCCTTAACCCACTGAGCAAGACCAGGGATGGAACCCACAACCTCATGGTTCCTAGTCGGATTCATTTCCACTGTGCCACGGTGGGAACTCCTAATTACATTCTTGAAAACTTGCAAACAAGCTAAAAAAACTAGCTGGGAATGATTTCCCAATTTCCAAAAAGAATTCTGCATAGTGAACTTCCTATAGACCCAAGGTCATGCTGTAGACTGAGTTTTTAGAGACAATGGTTTGTGAGCTGACCTAATAAGAGAACCCCAGAATGAAGCCTAGATACTTATCAGGCTCATTTTATCTTTTTCTTTGATGGTATTCTGGGCTGGTGTGTTAGAAAGTGCAGAAGACAGAAAAATTATGTATACATGTAAGTGTAACTGGGTCCCCATGCTATACAGTGGGGAAAAAAAGTGTGTTGGGGGAAATACAATAAAAAATAAATTAAAAAAATAACAGCAACAGAAAAAGAATACAGTGGTGAACAAGAAAAAACAAAAACAAAACAAAAAAGTGCAGAAGACCGAGGGTGCGGAAGAAGCATCTTTTGAAATATTAATCTTTGTGCTTTTCCATTTTTACTTCCTAGTACCTTGCGGCCCTCCTCAGACCAATCAGCCAGTTCTTCTCCCAATCCAATCTCTCAATTACTTCAAATGGGCATAGATCTCAAAGAACTCTTTGAATTTTAAAATAGGCTTTTGGAATTTGTGACAAAGACAACGTTTTGATAGAAAGGATTATAGAATTCACAAAGCTTCCCATTGCCTTGGATGTCAAAAATAAAACCCCAAAGAACTCAGGCCATCTGACTTATGCCATAAGTGACTAATTTGGGCAAAATAATAGGTGAAATGCCAAATATACCCCACTTCATACATTTGAGATAAAAATTCCACTTCCAGAGTTCCTGTCATGGTGCAGTGGAAATGAATCTGACTAGGAACCATGAGGTTGCAGGTTTGATCCCTGACTTCATTCAGTGGGTTAAGGATCCTGCCTTGCTGTGGCTGTGGCATAGGCCGGCAGCTGTGGCTCCGATTTGACCCCTAGCCTGGGAAATTCCAGGTGCTGCACATGTGGCCCTAAAAAAAGCAAAAAAAAAAAGGAGTTCCCGTCGTGGCGCAGTGGTTAACGAATCCGACTAGGAACCATGAGGTTGCGGGTTCGGTCCCTGCCCTTGCTCAGTGGGTTAACGATCCGGCGTTGCCGTGAGCTGTGGTGTAGTTTGCAGACGCGGCTCGGATCCCGCGTTGCTGTGGCTCTGGCGTAGGCCGGTGGCTACAGCTCCAATTCAACCCCTAGCCTGGGAACCTCCATATGCTGCGGGAGCAGCCCAAGAAATAGCAACAACAACAACAACAACAAAAAGACAAAAGACAAAAAAAAAAAAAAAAAAAAAAAAAGTTCCACTTTCATGGGGGTGGGCAGGACAAATATGACTGAGCAAAGAGATTAGAAGTGTTCAAATCAAGGTTGCATGGACATGAACTGCATGGAAAACAAGGTTAGAATCAGCATGAAGAAATGGCCTAGAAAAAAAAAAAAAGAAATGGCCTAGAATGCCTTCCTAAATTCGGAGTGTGGAAGTCCTATTTAACTTCTAAGTTCTTTGAAATCCATGGGAGTTCTCTTATGGCCTAGTAGGTTGAGGTTCCTGTATTCTCACTGCTGTGCCTCTGGTCACTGCTGTGTGACGTGGGTTTGATCCCTGGCCCAGGAACTTCCACATACTTCCTGTGGGGCAAAAAAGAAAAAAAAATACAAAAAGAAAAAAAGAGAGAGAGAACCTGAAACAAACACTGCAACTCTCATTTAAAAAAACAAAAAACAAATTTCTTTGAGATCCAAAAGCCATAGACTTAAAAACTCAACCAATTTGATTACACAAAATCTAGACATTTCTCTGTGGAAAAAAAAAATTAAAAACAAAACCAAAACTCTAGAAACAAATTGTCAGGACAAATGATGGACTTCCATTTCAGTCTGTAATGGAATAAAAATGACCAGATTTAACATTCCACCAAAAGACAAATAAGCAAACAAAAAACTAGACCAAATATGTCAAACAGTTGCTTTCAGACATCAAATAACAGGCAACACACAACGGTGATTCTTGAGCAAAAGGAAGAAAAAGAGTTCAGCCTTATGACCTCTGCAGCTTTCTGCCTGCAGGGATATTTCAAACTACAGAGTAAGGAAGAGGAATCTGAACACAGCTTAACCATCTTGCTTAGATGAAGAGCCAGAGTTCAGGATATCTGAGGTGGCTGGAAATCTCAGGGCAGAGTTCGGAGAGGAGTGGATTATGAGGAAAAAGAATTCCAGAAATCCCCATAGATACCTCTATGAACTTGCTGAATACTAACATGTGAATGTACAGGATAAAACTCCATTAGGCTGGATAGAGACTTGTCAGGAAGAAATGAGCTCAGTGGCTCCCCAGCTCACAAAGCACTGGAACACATTTCAGTTCTGATCAGCAAGATTAGAAAGCTCTAATTGATCATTTGGCACCCTAAGCAGGCCATGCCTTAGTGAATAGGCGAAACACTCCCAAGAATATGGGCCTCTCTAAACCCACCTTAATGACACTATAAAGGAGCCTCGAATGGATCAAGCTGAACTGAAGTTAACTTCATTGACTATGACAAGAAAGCCCAGCATCCAACAGAAGAAGAAAACAAAAATATATATAACAATTTAAAACAATGGCTAAATCCAAGGAAACTTACTAGACATGGAAGAAGCCAGAAAATGTGATCTATAACTAGGAGAAAAATCAATCAATACAAATAGATTTGATGATTTGATAGAATTAGCATATAGGAATATTAAAACCGCTGTCATAACTACGTTCACGTATTTAAAAGAAAACATGAACATAATAAGGAGAGAAAGCAGGAACATAATAAAGAAATGAAAGAGAGAAAAGAATAAAATGAAACTCCTAGAGGTGAAAAATACAGTACTTATGATGGGATTAAAAGTGGGTTAAATGATGGAAGTTCCCTTCGTGGGTGGCTCAGCAGTTAACAACCTGACTAAGGACCCATGAGGATGTGGGTTCCATCCCTGGCCTTGCACAGTAGGTTAAGGATCTGGTGTTGCCGTGAGCTATGGTGTAGGTCGCAGACGCGGCTCAGATTCTGTGTGGCTGTGGTATAGACTGGCAGCTGCAGCTCCAATTTGACCTCTAACCTGGGAACCTCCATATGCCATGGGTACAGCCCTAAAAAGCAAAAAAAAAAAAAAAAAAAAAAAAAAGTATGACTGGGTCACTCTGTTGTACAGTAAAAATTGGCACAACACTGTAAATCAACTATATTTTAATTTAAAAACGTGAACACAGGAGTTCCCGTTGTGGCGCAGTGGTTAACGAATCCGACTGGGAACCATGAGGTTGCGGGTTCGATCCCTGGTCTTGCTCAGTGGGCCAACGATCCAGTGTTCCCGTGAGCTGTGGCGTAGGTTGCTGATCCGGCTCGGATCTGGTGTTGCTGTGTCTGTGGCATAGGCCGGCGGCTACAGCTCCGATTGGACCCCTAGCCTGGGAACCTCCATATGCTGCAGGAATGGCCCTAGAAAAGACAAAAAAAAATGTGAACACAGTCTAGTGAACTATGGATATACTTGGAAACCCAGAAAGAAAGAAAGATATAATATAGAAAAAATATTTGAGGAATAATAGCCGAAATTTTTCCATAGCTGAGAAAACTATAAGGCTACAGATCCCAAAACATCAACCAACACAAAATAGGACAACTATACACACACCGCCACGACCAATACCTCAAGCATCAGAATCAAGACACAATCAAATAGCTGAAAGCTTAAGCATTATTAAGAGAATTTTTTTTTTTTTTTGCTTTTTAGGGCCATACCGGTGGCATATGGAGGTTCCCAGACTAGGGATTGAATCGGAGCTACAGCTGCTAGTTTATGCCACAGCCACAGCAATGCAGGATATGAGCCAGGTCTGCAACCTATACCACAGTTTACGACAACGCTGGATTCTTAACCCACTGAGTGAGGCCAGGGATCGAACCCAAAACGTCATGGTTCCTAGTCGGATTCATTTCTGCTGTGCAAAAATAGGAACTCTAATATATGGAAATCTTGATCTATGAACAGGTTGGCACTTATGGCAAAAATATATGAAAACAGTAGTACAATGAATGGAAAAAGGAAAATGGAAGTATGCTGTTGTAAGATTCTTATAATTTACATTAGGTTGCATACTATTATCAAAGGATAGACTCTGAAAAGGTAAAAGTGTTTATTGCATATGCTACAGCAATCACTAAAACTAATAAAACAAAGAGGTAGAGCTTGTAAGCCAATAGAAGAGGTAAAATGGAAGCAAAAAAATTTAAAATAAGCAGTAAAAAGAGAACAAGTAGCACAAATAAAAGATAGTAGACTTAAACCCAATCATAAGAATAAGTACAATAAATGTACATAGTCTAAACATTCTAATTAGAAGTATCAAATTGTATAGAAAAGCAATAACTTACAACATGCTGTGTGAAAGAGACCCATTTTAAACATAAAGACACTGGAGTTCCTGTGGTGTCTCAGTGGAAACAAATCCGACTAGGAGCCATGAGGTTCCAGGTTCCATCCCAGGCCTCACTCAGTGGGTTAAGGATCTGGCATTGCCGTGAACTCTGCAGTAGGTCGCAGGCACGTCTCTGATCTGGCGTTGCTATGGCTGTGGCTGTGGACGGCCTCTGTAGCTCCAATTAGACCCCTAGCCTGGGAACCTCCATATGCCTCGGGTGTAGCCATAAAAAGCAAAACAAAAAACATGAAGACACAGACAGGAATTCCCCATTGTGGTGCAGTAGAAACGAATCCGACTAGGAACATTGAGGTTTCGGGTTCAATCCCTGGCCTCACTCAGTGGGTTAAGGATGTGGGGTTGTTGAGCTGTGGTGTAGGTTGCAGATGAGGTTCAGATCCCATGTTGCTGTGGCGGTGGTGTAGGCTGGCAGCTGTAGCTCCAATTCAACCCCTAGCTTGGCAACTTACATATGCCGCAGGTACGGCCCTCAAAAGCAAAAAATAAATAATAAAATAAATATTTTTAAAAAGAAATATAAGGGAGTTCCCATCATGGCGCAGCAGAAACGAATCCGACTAGGAACCACAGGGTTGCAGGTTTGATCCCTGGCCTTGCTCAGTGGGTTAAGGATCCGGCGTTGCCATGATCTGTGGTGTAGATCACAGACTCGACTTGGATCTGGCATTGCTGTGGCTGTGGCGTTGGCTAGCGGCTGTGGCTTCAATTAGACCCTTAGCCTGGGAACCTCCTAAACCTCCAGGTTTTATGGTGCAGCCCTAAAAAGCAAAAAAGAAAAAGAAAAATAATAAAGCAAAAGCTGATTCTCTGAAAAAAAAATCATTAAATGGATAAAGTTAATGGATAAAGACAGATCAAGATAAAAATAGAGAAAACAGGGGTTCCTGTGTGGCTCAGTGGGTTAAGTATTAGGCATTGACACTGCAGCAGCTTGGGTTGCTGCTATGGCTCAAATTTGATTTCTGGCCTGGGAACTTCCACATGCTGTGGGTACAGACAAAAGAAAAGAGAGAACATAAAAGTTTCCAACATTAGAAATGAAAGCGAGGACAATATCACAGATCCAGCAGATATTAGGAGACAGTAAGGAAAAATTATGAAGAACTTTATGCTAATAAATTCTTCAACTTCGGTGCAATGAAAAATTTTCCTGAAAGACCAAAATAACCAAGAAAGAAAGTTTAAAATCTAAGTATCTATTTTTTTACTGAAGAAATAGAATTTATCGTCATAAACCATCCTATTAAAAAATATCCAGGAGTTCCCATCATGGCTCAGTAGGTTAAGAACCTTACTAGCATCCATGAGGATGTGTGTTTGATCCCTTGCCTCCCTCAGTGGGTTAAGGATCCTGTGTTGTCGTGAGCTGTGGGGTAGGTCTCAGACTCGGCTCAGATCCCATGTTGCTGTGGCTGTGGTATAGGCCGGCAGCTGCAGCTCCAGTTCGACCCCTAGCCTGGGAACTTCCATATGCCACAGGTGTGGCCCTAAAAAGCAAAAATAGAAAAAATTTAAAAATTTAAAAAAGAAAGAAAAGAATAAATACCATGTGATATCACTTATATGTGAAATCTAAAATATGGCGTAAATGAACATAGCAGAAATAGATTCACAGTTATGGAGCACAGACTTGTGGTAGCCAAGTGGGAGTCGGGGGGAGTGGGATCGACTAGGAGTTTGGGGTTAATGGATGCAAACTATTACATTTAGAATGATAGATAATAAGGTCCTACTGTATAGCACAGGGAACTATATTTAATCTCCTGGGCTAGATCATGATGAGAAATGATATTTTTTTTAAAGTTGAAAGAAAGAAAGAAAAAGGAAGAAAGAGAGAAAGAAAAAACCTTACTTACAGTACCAGTGATAAGAATAAAATATTTGGAAAAGCTTTCGCAAAAGAAGTGCATGGTTTGTACATGGAGAACTACGAAACAGTGTTTAAGGTGATTAAAGAAGATCTAAATAAATAGAAAGACCTTCCACTCTCATGGATTGGAAGACTTAGTATTAAGATGGCAATACTCTCAGGAGTTCCCTGGTCATTTAGTGGGTTAAGGATCTGGTGTTGTCACTGCTGTGGCTCAGGTCACTACTATGGCGCACATTCGATCTCTGGCCTGGGAACTTTCACATGCCATGGTTGTGGCTAACAAAAAAGAAAGAAAGGAGTTCCTGTCGTGGCGCAGTGGTTAACGAATCCGACTAGGAACCATGAGGTTGCGGTTTCAGTCCCTGCCCTTGGTCAGTGGGTTAAGGATCTGGCGTTGCCATGAGCTGTGGTGTAAGGGCTGTGGTGTAAGGCACAGATGCGGCTCGGATCCCTCGTTGCTGTGGCTCTGGCGTAGGCCGGCAGCTATAGGTCCGATTAGACCCCTAGCCTGGGAACCTTCATATGCCGCGGGAGCAGCCCTAGAAAAGGCAAAAAAAGGACAAAGACAAAAAATTTAAAAAATTAAAAAATAAAAAATAAAAGATGGTCCCTCAAGAAAAAAAAAAAAAAAGATTCAACACAATCTCTTTCAGAGTCCCCACTTCTTTTGGCAGTAACTTAGAAGCTGATCCTAAAATTCATATGGAAATGAATGAGACTCAGAATAGCCAAAACAATCTTGGAAAAGATAAACAAAGCTGGAGGACTTACACTTCTCAATTTTAAAACTCACTGTGAAGCTATAGGAATCAAGACAGTGTAGTACTGGCATAAGTATGGCTAGATAGATCAATAAAGTAGAATTGAGAGTCCAAGAATAAACCCTTACATTTATGGCCAATTGATTTAGACAAGATGTCAAGACATTTCAAAGGGAAAGAGTAGTGTTTTCAACAAATGGTGCTGGGACAAATAGATATCCACATGCAGAAGTGAACTGACTCACATCATATGGAAAACAACCTAACTCAAAATTGACAATAGGTATAACTGTAGGTGTTCTATAAACATTTAGAAGAAAACATAGAATGAAACCTTCATGACCTTAAGCTAGGTATGACCTCCAAAGCACGAGAAAACAAAGCAAGGGGAATAGATAAATTAGACATCATCAAAATTAAAAATGTTGGGGGGAGTTCCTGTCGTGGCTCAGTGGTTAACGAATCCGACTAGGAACCATGAGGTTGCGGGTTTGATCCCTGCCCTTGCTCAGTGGGTTAATGATCCGGCGTTGCCGTGAGCTGTGGTGTAGGTTGCAGACACGGCTCGGATCCCACGTTGCTGTGGCTCTGGCATAGGCTGGCAGCTACAGTTCTGATTAGACCCCTAGCCTGGGAACCTCCCATATGCTGTGGGAGCAGCCCAAGAAATGGCAAAAAGACAAAAAAAAATTTTAAATGTTGGGGATTCAAAGGACACCATAAAGAATGTGAAAAAACAATGATAGAATGGGAGAAGATAATTGCAAATTATATATCTGATAAAGGACTGATTATATCTAGAATATAGAATGTATATAGAACCCTTACAACTTAACAATTTAAAAATCCAATTTAGGAAGTTCCCATGTGGCACAGTGAGTTAAGGATCTGGCATTGCCACAGCTGTGGCTCAGGCTGCAACTGCCGTGTGGGTTTGATCCCTGGCCCAGGAACTTCCATATGCCATGGGCACAGCCCCTTCCCCCCCAGAATATCCAATTTGAAATTGGGCAAAATCCTCGAATATATATTTCTCAAAAAAAAGTATTCAAATGGCCAATAAGTACAAGAAGAGATGTTCAACATCATTAACTAGTAGGGAAATGCAAATCAAAACTACAGTGAATGGGAGTTCCTGTCGTGGTGCAGCCGAAACGAATCTAGCTAGGAACCATGAGATTGCGGGTTTGATCCCTGACCGCCCTCAGTGAGTTAAGGATCTGGCATTGCCATGAGCTGTGGTGTAGGTCATAGGCAAGGTTTGGATCTGGTGTTGATGTGGATGTGGCATAGGCTGGCGGCTGTAGCTCCAATTCAACCTCTAGCCTGGGAACCTCCACATGCCGCAGGTGTGGCCCTAAAAAGAAAAAAAAAAAACCCACAAAACAAAACAAAAACCTACAGTGAGATACCCTCGATTTCTGCTACTACATCTGTAATTTTTGAAAATGGAAAAATGACAAGTGTTGGCAGGCATGTGAATAAATTATAACTCTCATATGTTACCAATAGGAATGCTAATGGTGTATCCACTGTGGAAAAGTTTGGCAATTCCTCAAAAAGTTAAACACAGAGTTATCTTTTGATCTAGTCATTCCATTCCTAAGCATATACCCAAGAGAATTGAAAACATGTTTACACAAAAACTTGTAAATGACTGTTCATAGTATTATTCATAGTAGTCAAAGGATAGAAACAATCCAAATGTCCATCAATTGATGAATGGATAAAGAAGATGTGGTAGATATCTACAATGTACTATTATTCAGCAATAAAAAAATGAAGTGCTGATACAGGTTACAACAGGGCTAAACAACCAAAATGTTAGACTAAGTTTAAAAGCCAGTGATAGGAGTTCCCATCGTGGTGCAGCGGAAATGAATCTGACTAGGAACCATGAGGTTGCAGGTTTGATCCCTGGTCCTGCTCAGTGAGTTAAGGATCTGGCATTGTCATGAGCTGCGGTGTAGGTGGAAGACGCGGCTCAGATCCCACATTGTTGTAGCTGTGGTGAAGGCCAGAGCTATGGCTTCAAATGGACCTCTAGCCTGGGAACCTCCATGTGCCAGGAGTGCAGCCCTAAAAAGCAAATAAATAAATAAATAAAAGCCAGTGACGAAAATCCACACCTTGTATTATTTGATTTATATGACTTTCCTGGGATAGGCAAATCCAAAACAGAGAAAGTTTAAGTTAGGGATGGCAGGAGCTGGGGATGAGGAAATTGGGAGAAACTGATAATGCAAATGGATTTTATTTTGGTGGTGATAAAAATGTTCAGAAATTATATAATTTACTATGAATATACTGAAATCACTGAATTTTACACTTTAAAAGGATGACATTTATGGTATGTGAATTTACATCTCAATAAAGCTATAATTTAAAAATTGATCATACACTAAATGTAAAAGCTAAAATTATAAAACATTTGGAGGAAAACGTAAAAGGAAACCTTTGCAACCTCGTGGTAGACAAATACCTTTTTAGGGCACAAAAAGCACAAATCATAAAAGAAAAAGTAATACATTTGAAAAAACTTAAAACTGCTCTTTCAAAGACATCTTTAAGAAAACAAAAAAGAGGGCTCCTGTCATAGCTCAGTGGAAACAAATCTGACTAGGATCCATGAGGACGCAAGTTCGATCCCTGGTCTTGCTCAGTGGGTTAAGGATCCAGCGTTGACATAAGCTGTGGTGTAAGTTGCAGGCGTGGCTCAGATCTGACGTTGCTGTGCCCAGCAGCTACAGCTCCGATTCAACCCCTAGCCTGGGAACTGAGGGAAATATTTGCAATACACCAAACTGACAAAGGACTTACTTCCAACATATACAAAGGACTCTTCCAATTAAAGAATAAGAGAAAAGCCTGGTTTGGTGTTCCTTGGTGGCTCAGCAGGTTAAGGATCTGACATTATCACTGATGTGGCTCTGGTCACTGCTGTGGTGGGGGTTCAATTCCTGGCCCTGGAACTTCTCTATACTGTGGATGTGGGGAAAAAAAAAAAAAAAAAAAGTCTAAGCAAAAAGCCTGATGAAATGTTGAAATATGAATGCAAAGTAAAACTGTGATCAGATACCACTGCACACCCACTAGATCAACTAAAGCTAAAAAGACTAGAGCGTATTTGATTATAAAGATAAACTCTGATGTATTTCTAGTAGGGGTGTGAAATGCTAAAACCAATTAGAAAAACAAGTTGGCAGGTTTTTAAAAAAATAAAATTAAACACATTCTTACCATCAGATACAGCAATTATACTCCCAAGGAAAAGAAAATATATATTTACACAAAGGCGTGTACATGAATATTCATGATAACTTTATATTCATAATGGCCAGAATCTGGAAATAATATAAATGTCCATCAGCAGGTAAATGGATAAATAAATGATTGTATATCCACACCACCGTACTCTGCAGGAAAAGGGGGAGGGGAGAATGAACTGTTGATATACGCAACAACATGTTTGAATCTCAAAATCAATCTGCTGAACAAAAGCAGCCAGACAGAAAAGACATACTGTACATTCATTTATACAAAATTTAGGAAAAACAATTCTATAGTTAGAGAAAGAAGATATGTGATTTCTTGGATCTGAGCGTGATGGATTGAGACCACCTGCAATGGGCACAAGGGAATATTTAGGGATGATGAAAATGTTCTTTCTATATCTTAGGTTTTCCGGGGGCCTAGTGGCTAAAGGATCCAGGCTTATCACTGCTGTTGCTTAGATAGCTGTGGCACGGGTTGGATCCCTAGCCCAGGAACTTGTGCATGGTGTGGGTCACACACACACACACACACACAGAAAAAGTTCTATATCTTATCTTTTTTTTTTTTTTTTTTTTTTTTTTTGGCTGCACCCATGGCATATGAAAGTTCCTGGGCTAGGATTCCAAGCTACGCCACAGCAGCGACCCAAGCCTCAGCAGTGACAACGCCAGATCATTAACCCACTGCACCACAAGAGAACTCCCCAAGATGTGTTTTTATGTCAAGTAAAGCCCAGCTAATTGGAAGCGTAACCTTTTCTACATCTTTTGAGCAATGAGTTGGAACTAAGGTCTACTATCTTACCTGAGCCAAGTACTCTTCATTCACTTTTTCATTTAATCTCAGCCCCCTCCTTGTCTTCTATTTCCCTGCCCAGATCGGCTCTCCACCTGCCTCTACTCACTGTGAGTCCTTAGAAGCTGAGCTGTTGAGACAGCTTCAGCCAGCTTCTTCCTCCTTTAGCTTCCCTTTGGGTTTGGCCAATGGGGAGCACCAGCAGGAGGTGGCACATGAGGAGAGAGAACCTGAGGTGTTTGTTTCCCAGTTTCCAGTGAAGAACCCCTACTGGCTGGCTTCTCCAGCCACCAAAGGCCCCACTTCCTAGAGGGTAGCCCTCCACACAGCCTTTCTGTCTCCAGGTTTCATCCTTCAGGCCCACGGTAGATGAGAGCCCTATTGTTCCTAGTCCTTAGTCTATACTCCTGGAGGACCACACTGTCCCTGGTGGTTATTTTACACCTTATTCACACCTTTGTAAATAGTCTCTGTGTTAAACTCTCCTCAGATTACCCAATCGAATGTGTCATTCGTTTTCTGCCAGGACCCTGACTGATATAATCCCTAAAGAGATAGGGAGTAACTCATCCAAATTTAAACGTTTGTAGGTGGCATAACCACGCTGGGAAACAGGTCTGTCTGCATCCTTTGCCAGGTCAGACAGCACAGCTCAGGAAGGAGCCTACTTGAGGAATGGACAGATTAGGCATCCAGGATGAGGTCCAGCACTTTTGAGCACAGGGAATGGACTCTTCTCCTGCTCCACACCCTAGGCTGTTGCATATCCAGAGCCCAGTCCCCACCCCCGTATTTCCTGAAGTTGGTGTGTGCCGTCCTCTGTATTCAAACACTGCATTTATCTAGGAAGTCTTTGCTCAGAGTCCAGAGTAATCTCCCCAGTAGTTCCTGTGGTGGTTTTTAATACATGGCCACAAATTCTTGGAGAATTCTGTCCATCAGGAATGCAGTCTAATTCCCCTTCCCTTGAATATGGGTTGTCTCCAGTAATTTGCTTCTAACAAACAGAATACAGAAGAAGTGATCAGGTATGACTTCCTGGAGGCTAGATCATAAAAGCAGATCAGCTTCTGCCTGCCTTTCTCCTCTTGGGACGTCCCTTCATGTAATCCGGCTGTCATGCTGTGAGGAGACCTGGACCACATGGAGCGGCCACGGACAGGTGATCCAGTTGAAACCCCAGCTTAAGTTCTAGCTGTGAGGAAGCTTTCAGGTCCCGGCTATGGCTTGAGTACAACTGCACGAACAACACCCTCATGACTGCTGAGCTGAGCTAAGCAGGAACCAAGAAAAATAAAATAAAATAAAATAAAATAAAATAAAATAAAATAAAATAAAAGCCATTGTTTTAAGTTAAGTTTTGGGATGATGTGTGTAACACAGCAATGGAAAAATTTACAAACTCCTTTCTGTGTAGGCATGGTGGGGCCACCAATATAGTTTGGAAGAATATTCAATGTATTCTGGGAGACTACTCTAATTCTTTTTAAAAATCTCCAAATCTCCAATTTTTACTTTCACCATGATTGTCCTGGATTTTGCTCTTGGATAACTTCTTGGGTTTAAAAGTAGCTGAATTGTGTTCAGAACAAGTTTATGTTCTGGGACTTGCTTTTTTCACCAAGTAATATATTGTTGACAACTTTCCAAGTGAGTAATTATAGATATACTGCTTTATACTGCCTTTTTTTTTTTTTTGACTGCATCTGTGGCATGTGAAAGTTCCCCGGGCCAGGGATTGAACATGTGCCATGACGGCAACCCAAGCTGTTGCAGTGACAATGCCAGATCTTTACCCTACTGAGTTACCAGGGATCTCCCTGCTTTTTATTCAAATAGCTTCATAGTAATAAGCTCAGTTTGGGGGGCAGGGGTTGGTTTTTTTTTTTTTTTTTTTTTTTTTTGTCTTTCTAGGTCCACACCTGCAGCAAATGGAAGTTCCCAGGCTAAGGGTCGAATTGAAGCTACAGCTTCCAGCCTAGACCACAGCCTCAGCAACTCAGGATCTGAGCTGCATCTGTGGCCTATACCACAGCTCAGGACAACGCTGGATCCTTAACCCACTGAGCAAGGCCAGGGATCGAACCCACAACCTCATGGTTCCTAGTCAGATTCATTACCACTGAGCCACTATGGGAACTCCTGTAATAAGCTGTTTTTAAAGAGTTTTCCCAAGCTGAGTATGCCACCAGATAACATCCACCGACTGCTGGAGAATTTATTAATTCATTTTTACATTCATTCTCTAGCTTATTCAAAAAACCACAAAGTGTTCACTATATACCTAGTGGTAGTTTTGAGAATATCAGTAACTTTTTAGAACCCTAAGCCTAGTTTTATAGAGAACATTTTTGCTTAAGTTAACCAGACGTTTTTTTGTTTTTTTTCTTTTGTTTTTTTTTTTTCAACAAGAACCCTGAATAGAATAGCGATTCATATGAGGTGTGAGGTATAAGCAGTAAACTCTCAGAGAAATGGAGAGAATCTGATACTGGTTATCTTCCCTCGATTGAAGCTAAGATAATTGTGGCAGGCAGCCTTTTAGATGACTCCCAAAGATTCCTGCCTCCTGCTTTTCAAGCTGTTTTGTAATCTGGACCTCATGACTTGCTTCTAACAAATAGAATATGGCAAAAGTGATGGGATATCACTTTCACAACTAGGTTACTAAAGGCTGTGACTTCCATCTTGCCCTATTATCTTCCTCATGTTTGCACTCTTTTTTTTTTTTTTTTTTTTTTTTTTGTCTTTTGACCTTTTTTTAGGGCCGCACCCACAGCATATGGAGGTTCCCAGGCTAGGGGTCTAATCAGAGCTGTTGGTACCAGCCTACACTAGAGCCACAGCAATGCCAGATCCAAACCCCATCTGCAACCTACACCACAGCTCACAGCAACGCCGGGTCCTTAACTCACTGAGCGAAGCCAGAGATTGAACCCACGACCTTGTGGTTCCTATTCAGATTCATTTCTGCTGTGTCACGACAGGAACTCCCGATTTTTTCATTCTTTTTTATTTAATTGAAATATAGTTGACTTACACTGTTTCAGGTGTAAGCAAAGTGATTCAGTTATACATACAAATATGTATATTCTTTTTCAGAGTCTTTTCCATTATAAGTTGTCAGGTTGGAGTTCTCTGGTGGTGCAATGTGTTAAAGATCCAGTGTTGTCACCGCTGTGGCTCTGTAGCTTCTGTGGAGTGAGTTCAATCCCTGGCCCCAGGAACTTCTACATGCCACAGACATGGCCAAAAAATAAGATACTGAGAGTTCCCATTGTGGCTTAGTGATAACAATCCTGACTAGGATCCAGGTTTGATCCCTGGCCTTGCTCAGAGGATTAAGGATCCAGCACTGCCATGAGCTGTTGTGTAGGTTGCAGGCGCAGCTTGTATCTGGTGTGACTGCGGTGTAGGCTGGCAGCTACAGCTCTGATTCTACCCCTAGCCTGGGAACTTCCATATGCTGTGAGTGTGGCCCTAAAAAGACAAAAAAAAAAAAAAAAAAAGATATTGAATATGGTTCCCTGTGTTATACAGTAAATTCTTGTTTCTTATCTATTTTTTATATAGTGTGTATCTATTAATCCCAGTCCCAATTTATCTCTCTGTCCCTACCCTGCTATCCACTTTGGTAACCATAAGTTTATTTTCTATGTCTGTGAGTCTTTTTCTGTTTTGTAAATAAGTCATTTGTATAATTTTTTAGAATCTACATAGAACTGATATATGATACTGTCTTTGTCTGACTTACTTCACTTACTATGATAATTTCTAGGTCCATTCATGTTGCTACAAATAGCATTATTTTATTCTTTTTCAGCTGAGTCATATTCCACTGTGTATATGTATGTATATCTTCTTCATCAGTTGATCCGTTGATGGACATTTTAGGATGCTTCCATATCCTGGCTATTATAAATAATGCTGTTATGAATATTGGGGTGCATTATCTTTTCAAAATAGAGTTTTCATCTTTTCTGGATGGATGCCCAGGAGTGGGATTGTTGGATCATATGTTAACTCTATTTTCAGTTTTTTAAGGAACCGCCATACTATTCTCCATAGTGGCTGCACCAATTTACATTTCCAGCATATGTTTGCGCTCTTTAATGAAGCAAGCTGACATGCTGGAGAGGTCCAAATGGCAAGGAACTGAGAGGGATTTCTGACCAGTAGTTCATAAGGAACTGAATCTTGTCAACAACCGTGTGAGAGAGCTCGACTGTAGATCCTTTTCCATTAAACCTTCAGATGAGATCACAGCCTCAACTGATACCTTGATTGGCACCTTGTGAAAGACCTTGACATTGAGGATGCATATAGACTATGTCCAGATTCCTGACTCACAGACACTGTGAAATAATAAGTGTGTTTTTTCAGCCCCTAAATTGCAGAGTAATTTGTTATGTACTGATAGATAACTAAGAGTAATTATTTAAGGATGGGAACTTGCAAGTTACAGCATGTGGTGATGAAGTAAGTATTTTAACTATTGCTTACAGTTGCCTGTCATGAAGTATGCACTGGGGCAAGGCTTTGGGGGACCCAATGGCTGACACCAAAAAACAGCATATAGGAAACAAGGAATTTAAGGACTATGGGTGATGATGTTGATTTGAACTCTTCTGGACAATTTAAGGAAAGAGATTGATAAGCCCAAGTTCATAAATTCTTGGTCCTCTTCCACTTCTTTTTATTTTTCCCTTTTCTTCTCTTCCCTCACTTTTTTGAAAAATTCAATCCTAAAGGTATTCAGTTAAGACAGAGCAAGGAAGGCATTTGTGCCTGGAGTGAAAGGACCTGTGGAGGCACAGAGTGGGTATTGGTGTCCGAAGTTGGTAAGGAGAGCATTTGTATAGGAGGACTGCCTGGCATGGAGAGGCATTGGAAGAGGAGGGTGTTCCTACAGGAATGTGGCCTAGCAGAGGCGTTAGAGCTCAAGAAGGTTGAGAAGAACAGCACTGCAAAGGAGTAGTTTAGTGAGGGCATCATAGCCTGAGCATGAGACTGAAAGTGTATTAGTTATCTCTTGCTGCCTAAGAAATGACCTCCCAATTTAATACATTATAAGAATAATCTTTTATGCTCATAGTTTCTGTGAGTTAAGAATTGAGACAGGGTACAGTAGGAATGGCTTGTCTCTGTCCCGTGACGTCTGGCATACTTAATGGGCAGAGGGCTGAAATCATCTGAAGTCTTGGCGGAGGCTGCATCTAAGGAGGCTCACTTCAGGCTTGGAAAGCCAGTGCTAACAAGTTGGTTTCTTTCCATGTGGGCCTATACAGCTGTGGTCCCCACCAATGGACTGTTGAGTGCCCTCACATCATGGCAACTAGCTTCCCTGAGAGCCAGTGATCCCAGAGAGTGCACCTTTTTATGACTTAGCCTAGAAGGTCTTATGGTCATTTCCATCATGTTTTATTCATTAGTAGTGAGCTGAACCCAGTCTACAGTCAAGGAGTGAGGAATTAAATTCCACCTTTTGAAGGGAGGAATAACAAAGACTTGAGAGACATACTTTAAAACCACTATAGAAGACATGGAGGTACAGCTTGGTGTGGGTCTCACAGAATGAGCAGAGTGAGGAGGGCATACACACAGAAAGGAAGCTGGCATGGGTTTCCAGAGCCTGAGGATGAGAAAGACATCCATATGGGAGAGACAGACTGGTGTGGGCAGTTGGAGCCCGAGTGTATTTAAGGAAGGCATCTGTTCTTGTATGGGGCGGGAGCAGCAGTGGAAGATGGTTTGCATACAGGGGATTAATCACATGAGTAAATGTATTAAGGATAATTGGAATTTCTCACTGTCCTAGAGTGAATTACAAATATGGAAAGGGAGGAAAAAAATAACATCATTCCTGTGATGAGTGTGAACTAACAGTTTTCTAGATAGATGGATAGGGTGGGTGTACATGCCTCTGTGTGTGTGTGTGTGTGTGTGTGTGTGTGTGTGTGTGTGTATTTCTTGTTGCTGTCTAAGGGACCTGGAAGAGCAGAATCCTAAAACAATGAGCATACCTGGCACCCAGAAATATTTCCCCTAAAAAAAGCACCAATGTTCCTGAGAGAAATGGTAGGTTCCGGGATTAAAGCAGGAAATAAACAAGATCAGCTCAAAACATCTTTTTGTACCAGAAAGCAAGAATTTGCTCAAAGAATGTTGGAGACATGTCAAAAGGACCTATAAGCCTGGAGTTCCCATGATGGCTCAGCAGTTATCAAACCCAAATAGCATCCTTGAAAACATGGGTTCAATCCCTGGCCTTGCTCAGTAGGTTAAGGATCCAGCGCTGCCCTGAGCAGTGGTGTAGGTCGCAGATGTAGCTGGGATCCCACGTTGCTGTGGCTGTGGCATAGGCCGGCGGCTACAACTCTGAACCCCTAGTCTGGGAACCTCCATATGCTGCAGGTGTGGCCCTAAAAAGACAAAAAAAAAAAAAAAAAAGGACAAAGACAAAGACAAAAAAAGTGACCTATAAGCCAGGGTGAAGGGGTTTCTGCTGGGACAATTTGAGCCAGTCAAAAGAAATAATGACATTAAGAAAGTACAACTTATTAGGGAGTTCCTGTCGTGGCTCAGTGGAAACAAATCTGGCTAGCATCCATGAGGATGTGGTCCTTCAATTCCTGGCCTTGCTCAGTGAGTTAAAGATCCAGCATTGTGGTGAGCTGTGGTGTAGGTCACAGATGTGGCTTGGATACTGTGTTGCTGTGACTTGTTATAGGCTGGCAGCTACGGCTCTGATTCGACCCCTAGCCTGGGAACCTCCATATGTCGTGAGTTCGGCCCTAAAAAGACAGACAGACAGGAAGGAAGAAAGAGAGAGAGAGAGAAAGAAAAGAAAGAAAGAAAGAAAGAAAGAAAGAAAGAAAGAAAGAAAGAAAGAAAGAAAGAAAGAAAGAAACAACTCATTAAAGTAAAATAGGAAAACATGAGTCTATATGTATAAATAAACAAATAAATTAATGAGGAAGCAGATATTTACAGAGTTTCAAAGTATCCACAAAATACTTTTTAATTTTAAGGGGAAAAATGTGTCTTCACAGGGGAGAGGCCTGGAAGGCACTATCTTACTTAAATAGTCAAGGTGGACCTCACCAGCAATGTGACAAATCAAAATCATGTACCAGGAGTTCTCTTTGTGGTTCAGCAGTAACAAGTCCAACTAGTACCCATGAGGATTCGGGTTTGATCTCTGGCCTCGCTCAGTGGATCGGGGATCTGGTATTGCTGTGAGCTATGGTGTAGGTCGCAGATACGGCTCGGATCTGGCGTTGTGGCTATGGTGTGGGCCAGTAGCTACAGCTCTGAGTTGACCCCTAGCCTGGGACCTTCCATATACCACCGGTGTAGGCCCTAAACATACACACACACACACACACACACACACACACACACACACACAATCATGCACCATCTGATCAGATACAAATAGAAGGAAACAGTATCACTTTAGTGATAACCCAAATCTAATCATTAGGAAACAGTAGACAAAACACGATTGAGAGCAACAACAAAATAACGAACTCTAGAGAATTCCCTGATAGTCTGATGGCTAGGATTCAGCACTTTCACCCCCTGGAGCCCTGGAGCCCCTGGTTCAATCCCTGGTCTGGAAACTGAGATCCCACATCAAGCCACTGCAGTGTGTGGCCAAAAATAATAATAAAGAGAACTATGTCTAGATACTCATGTTGCAACAGAAGAAAGGGTGGGGGAAAAAATGTAATTGTAATGTATACATGTAAGGATAACCTGACCCCCTTGCTGTACAGTGGGAAAATAAAAAAAAAATTAAAAAAAATAATAATAAATAACTAAACTATAATCACCTAAAATATCAAGGATATAAAAGTTAGGGAAAGACTGAAGAATGTTCCAGAATGAAAGAGATTAAAAGGATAGGAAAAGTAAAAGCAATATGCCAATCTTCAGTGGATACTATTTTTCTAAAGGATTTTACCAAGACATCTGGCAAAACTGGAATAGGGATTGAAGATTAGATGGTAGTAATGTTAATTTCCTGAGTTTGATGTAGGTTGCTTTTTGTAGGAAATATACTCAAACTTAGCTTTCTATTGGAGAAGTAAACTTTAATATTCTAAGCACCCATAATATAGTATGAATTATTTCTCTCCTGAACATAGGGATATAATTATGTATGCTATCCTTGAGAGAACTGGAATAAATAGTCATTCAAATTATTTTCTCCTCTTCCGTCATTCATTTAAGGAACCCTCGTTGAGAATGGCTGCACTTCAGTATTATAGGATGATCATGTCAACAACTTACTCTCAAATGGTTCTGGGAAAAAAGAAAAGTGAGTCTAAGATTGTTTTGTGCTTAAAGGAAAGTTACAATTTTTTTGACTTTAGATGAGATAAAAACCTTATTTACAAACATTCTAGTCCTTTAGAATATATACAGAGGAAAGGTTTTGGATAAACTTGATAAAATCAGAGGAAACAAAGCCAAATTCTGATAAAAATTTAGAAATTGGTAACACCTGGAAAATCAAAATGAATTAAAATAGTTACAAGAGGGTCAGGGCAAAAACAGTGAGGGAAAACAACCACAACAAATTTCCCCTGAGACCTCTGCCTACTGTTTTTGTTCTATAAATTAATATCTAGCTCAGAAATTCTGAATTATGAATAGTCTTACTTCTACCCACCTGATATAATGGTGATGTCATTTATTTAATAATAAAATCAGAGAAAGAGATTGCCTCCATTCAGAGAATGCAGAAGGAAAACCACTTGCTCAGAGTGACTGAGAATTCTTTGAGCAATGAAATCACAACCTGGGATTATGCTAAAGGAATCTCTCACCTCAGGACCTCCTGTGGCTCAGTGAGTTAAGGATCTGGCATTGTTACTGCTGAGACTGGGGTCACTGTTGTGGTTGTGGTTTGATCCCTGGCCTGGGAACTCAGCATGCTGCAGGTATGGTACCACCACCAACCCCCACCACACCCCTGCAAAAAAAGAAAAAAAAAAGGAGTTCCTGCTGTGGCACAGTGGGTTAAGGATCTGGCTTTGCTGCAGTTGCAGCTGTGGTATAGGTCGCAGCTCTGGCTCAGATTCCATCTCAGGAACTTCCATATGCTGCAGAGGCCGCCAAAACCAAAAAATAAACCAAAAAACTCCAGAATCTCTCACCTGCTGAGGTAGCCAAAAGTCAGGCCTAAAATTTGAGCAATAATCTGATAAATTACACTGTCAGTTGAATTTGCAGCCTCGCAGTTTCTTAGCTGAAAGTTAAGGCATTGATGAAGATTCTCAAAAGTGCAATGAGGAGGAGTTCCCATTGTGGCACAGCAAAAAACGAATTTGATTAGAAACCATGAGGTTGTGGGTTCAATCCCTGGCCTTGTTCAGTGGGTTAAGGATCCAGCATTGCCATGGGCTGTGGTGTAGGTTGCAGATGCGGCTCAGATATGATGTTGCTGTGGCTGTGGTGTAGGCCAACAGCTGTAGCTCCGATTCTCCCCCTAGCCTGGGAACCTCCATATGCCACAGGTATGGCCCTAAAAAAGAAAAAAAAAGAAAAATGCAGTGAGGTTAACATTACTCCTAACTACACTCAGCCTCGTTTGTGTCAGGAGTCACCTTGCTTGGAGACCCCATGCAGACACTGGAGCCAGCTACCTGCAAGAGGAGACCAGTCCCACTGGTACTTGATCTAGCCCTACTACAAAAACAATGGTTCTCAACTCTGGCTACACATTGGCGTCACCTAGTGAGTCTTGAAAACCACTGAATCTCTGGCTTGCATGCCCAGAAATTTTTATTTAATTTTTCTGGAGTCCAGTTTAATTTGAGTCTTAGTAGCTCCCAAGGAGATTCTAACTTGCAGCTGAGACTGAGAACTACTGAACTATAGAGATCAGCAAGGTCAGATAGCAACACAAAACCCAGGTGCAGCCTTTTATGCAAAAACTTTCAAGATTTAGCTAATTCATATCACCAGCATACATTATTTGGCATCCTTCTGCATGGGAGATTTGTCTCTTCTTTCCCACTTATGTATTTATTCAGTCATTTATATCAGCATGAACTCATGGATATTTATTTTATATTTTGGGCTATCATTCAATACTATTATTGTTCAGATTGCTCCACCTTTAGCCATTGGGAACTCTGTCAATTGGCTTCTGTGTCCCTTTGGCACTCCAGAATTTTGGGGCTTTGTTTTTCAGTACTTCCTTACTTTCTAGTACTGTAAGATCCTCTAGGTTTTTTATGTTCATTTGTTGCTGCTGTCCTGGAAGCAGTCATTTCTCCAAGGGGCCCTGGTTGCTTTTATTGGAAAATGGTATTTGAAACCAAGAGAGAGCTAGGTGTAATTTTTATATCCTGCTACACTAAAAGAAACAACCCCCAAAATTAAATTTTAAAAACCCTGAGTTCCCAGGGTCAATGACTCCAGACTGGCATGCGCCCAACCTTGGAATCTCCTTCCTGGCTGTCCTTTTGATAGGGATGAAGTAGGCACAGGTAGTTGTAGAAGTCCCAATAAAGAATTACAGATAGGGAAATTTAGAGGAATTTGGGATATGACTGTAAGTTAATAAATTGCTCAAAAAAGCCATCAGAACAAGGTAGGCTTGTTCAAGTAGTGGAAGTGAGAGAACTGCCTCAGGTTGTTGGGTGGGGGATGGGATGAGACCTGCATTCAGATTCAGACCAATGGCAGGAGTTTGAGGACCCTCCTCTGCTGATTTGAATACACACCTTACCGGATACCAAGGAGGAGCCAGTACTACCAGAAAGGAAGAGGTGGTCTTTTCCGACCCCTACTCCCCTTGGATGATAAAACTAGCCCACCAGATCCTTCGGGCAGAGCCTCCTTTCCTGCCTGCTTGCATCTCTCACAAGCATCCTATCATAATAAATCTTTTTCTTGCCTATCACTTTGTCTCTTGCTGAATTCCTTCTGCTCGGAGGCATAAAGAATCTGAATCTGGAGTTCCCGTAGTGGCTCAGTGGTTAATGAATCTGAATAAGAACCATGAGGTTTCGGGTTCGATCCCTGGCCTTGCTCAGTGGGTTAAGGATCCGGTGTTGCTGTGAGCTGTGGTGTAGGTCACAGGCATGGCTTAGATCCCTTGTTACTGTGGCTGTGGTGTAGGCCGGCAGCTACAGCTCTGATTAGACCCTAGCCTGGGAACCTCCATATGCCACATGTGTGGCCCTAGAAAAGACAAATAAAGCCAAAAAAAAAAAAAAAGAATCTGAACCTCAGTAAGTACAAACATCGGGTGAGTGCTAACTTAAAATGTGGGTTCAAGTCCCAATCTAGCTTTAGGCTGGGTTCCAGTCCCTGTCTGTGTTCTGGCTAGGTTTAGGCCGTTAATGCTGTCATTTTCACTTAAAGAGTTGGCGTTGGAGGCTGTCCTGATCATGAAGTTTGGTGACCTTCCTTCAGATAGGCACCAGCCTGGCTCTGGTGGGCATTGATAAAACCAACAAATGAGAGTGTAGTGAGTACTCAAAGAGAGGAAAGTAAAGATGCAGAGAGGAAGGAGAAACTAATGCAGTGGGGAGGAGCTGGAAGAAATTTCAAGCCTTGAAAGCAGCTCAGAAAGTGCTACTTGAGTGCAAACACTATGTCATCTTTTACCATGCTCTTGGTACCCCTAAACTGACCTGCTGCCTGGCCCACAGCAGTCCTCCATCAGCGTCCTGAGCTCAGAGCACCCTAGAGGATATTAGCAGAGCCCTCCCTCAATTTGTGAAGCCCCAAAGTAATTCTCCAGTCCTACTGTTATCCTAGGCAGAATAATCCTGCCAAGTTTCTGATGCCTAAGAAATTATTGTGTGTGCCTTCTGGGGACTTTTGAGTCACCCTTGGTGGCATCTTCACTGAAAGCAGCATTTGGGAGATTACCTCCAAGGTGAAGTTATCAAAGGGGTTCTCCAGTCAGCGGTGGACTAAGGGGGTAGAGGGACAGAGAAGAGCAAAGGAGCTGAGAAAAGTTGAGACCGTCTGGTGATTCTGGGCAGAGCTAGATAAAACTCTGCCTGGTATGGGGCCCTTATAGTTTAGCAACAGGGTCCGAAGTCCCTTTTATATCCTTCTTAAGAGTGTCCCTGGACAAGTTCCTGCTATGGGGCAGTAGGAATCCACCTGATTCTGTGGAGGTGCCCTTTTCATCAGCAGTGGGTTAAGGATCAGTATTGCTGCTGCTGTGACCTAGGTCGAAGCTCCAGCTGGGATTGGATCCTTTGTGTAGGAACTTCCATATGCTGCTGGAAGAAAAGAGTGGTCCTTATCTCACCGGGACCTCCTGAAATTTTCTCTGGAGGGGTTAGGGGACTGGTATTATTGTTTTCATTTTACCAAAACTGGCAACTCATTCCCTTTCTACAACCCCAGGGGTCCTCTTGGAGGTATCTCCACGATTGCAGAGAAAAGGATGCACAGGTGAGTATGGGAGACCCTGCATGCAGGTAAACATTCCAGGGGAGACCCGGTTGGTGGGAAGCCAAGGCTGGGAAACAGAGGGGCACACAGCTAATTATAATTGCGACTACAAATTTGTGGACTGCTATTGGGGTCACCCAGGGGGTTGGGGGCAGAGAAGAGGCCAAGGGCCTGGAGGCCTAGAGTTTGCTGAGTCGATCTGCTTTGGCAGGACCGACGAAGCAATGCAGACATGAGTTCAGGGGGAAGGGGGACAGCAGCAAAATTTGCAGGAACGGTGCATCTGGTAGCAGAGACTGATAGCGTGGTGCGTGGCCTCCCGTGCCCAGCGCCCGCAGCAAACTGCGGGTTCGCTCCCACACTTTCTTTCTGAACTGCACAGGCCACACTTCGGTGGCAGGATGCAGGCAGGAGGCACGGAGGTGCGGGTATCCACTTCATAGGAGCTGACTCAGTGTCCGTTTTGCTATGCCCTTTTGGACTCAAAAGGCTCGGATAAGGAGTTCAAAGCCTAGGTGGGGGTGGACAGGCCAATCCCGCTGCCGCTAGCAGGTCCCCAGCGGCTCCCCAGCGCTGCGCGGGACAGCAGAGTACATGAGTTCAGGCGAAGGCGGAGGTCCTGCGTTCTTCCGCCGGGGGAACCCAAGGACGCGCCTCGGTTCTTCATTGATCTTCGACTCCCTGGGCCGCTGCAGGATAGCCTTGCATAGCCGCCGGGCCATCTATCAGTCTGGGAAATGCCCGTGAGGTGATGGGCACAACAAAGGCGCCCCTAAGTGGTGCCTTCTGTTTTGTAAATACTGGGTGAGGTCCTGGGGTGAAGTTGAGCCCCGGGAGAGCGGCAGCCCAAGGAGCCCCACCCCCATTCCGCTCCCCTCCCCCTATAACCCCCGGAGTGCATTCATTTGAAATGTTAATATTTTTAAGCTTCCCTCCAGGCTTGGGTCTGTCTCCTTGAGAGCGGGCAGAAAAGCCTCTGGGATTGATAAACAAACCAAAGTTAGGCATGGGTGAGAACCGGGTGAACATTTGTTGGTCTCAAAGAGAAGCAGGTGCACGAGGACAAATGCGGGTAAATTATTACACAGCCCCGTCACTCTCTTTAAAAAGACTCCTGGAGTTCCCGTCGTGGCGCAGCGGAAACGAATCCGACTAGGGACCATGAGGTTTCGGGTTCGATCCCTGGCCTCGCTGCTCAGTGGGTTAAGGATCCGGGGTTGCCGTGAGCTGTGGTGTGGGTCGCAGACGCGGCTCGGATCTGGCGTTGCTGTGGCTGTGGTGTAAGCCGGCAGCTACAGCTCCGATTAGACTCCTACCCTGGGAACCTCCATATACCGCGGGTGCGGCCGTCAAAGGACAAAACAAAACTCCTTCGTGCAAGCACTCCAGGAGTTGGAGAAGTTTTCCCAATCTACAGACCCTTATTTGCACCCTCCAGGCTGAAGGCCCCTCGGGTCT
Organism: Sus scrofa; assembly: GCF_054392235.1. Taxonomy (NCBI): domain Eukaryota; kingdom Metazoa; phylum Chordata; class Mammalia; order Artiodactyla; family Suidae; genus Sus; species Sus scrofa. The sequence goes on along the minus strand of NC_139396.1, from coordinate 109,794,077 downwards.
CTGCCCCGAAAGGAGCAATCCAAGTCACAGGCAGAGGGAGGGGCGGGGTTGCGCTCGGGCGGAGCTAAGGCCTGGCCCCACCCAGGTGCTGTCAAGCCGGAACCCAGCCCGCAGCTCCATGCCAAGATGCGGCTAGAATCCGAAATGTCGTCGGGTAAATCCTGACCCTGCGAGGTTCTGTATCTCTGGCCCGTAGGCCTCAGCCTAACATGCCGGGCCTCCGCAGCGGGAGGGCACAGAGGGGGTGTCACAGCCTGTGCTTTTTAAAAGTATTGGCCTGTATTTCCCTGTTCACATTAGATAGTTGTCGGGTTATTGCCAGAATAGCATCAAGTTGGATCCTTTGCACAGTCCAGCTGCTAGCGACGATAAGAGTTACTCTCGAACACTTTGGCAATGATGACACTGTCAGGCACTGTACGAAGCCCTTTACGTGGATTAATTTGTGATGAGGTGACTCAAGTCATTAACACACTTCTTTCTAGAACAGGTACATCACTCATTCTCCACCCATCCTCCCCGATGGGGCACGCAAATTGGGGCACGCGCACAGCATATGGGGTTCTAATTGTGCAGGTATGACTCCAAGGGCTCAGGGCTCATTGTGCTTGAGAGGGGCTGTGGAGGTCACCTGGGGTGCCACTGTGCTCCTTGCCAGCCCCCCCCCCCACAGTTCCCCAACTTCAACATTGTTTAATCCATTAAATCGTCCAAGTAGGCGCTGCCTGGTCTTCCAAAAGCTTTTTCCTCAAGCTGGGAAAACTCAGCAGAGAATGATCATTTTTCAACTGTGGGTGCCAACAACACTCATATATAATGAAGCAAATCACACAAAAGAAAGAATTCCTTCCCATTCTCTTGGAGAGGCCCCAGCCCAGGGAACCTTCAAGCTGCCCAAAGGCTCACTGAGGCACCCTTCTACACCCTCAAGAGCTGAAGTTTGGCAGCCAAAGAAATCCAACCCAGATTATTTATATGCATTTCATAGAAATCCCTGTTCCTGTGTTTTCTCTGTGCCAAGTGCCAGCTGTGGATCCCCTGAGCCAGCTGAGGGACACAGGGATGGGAGCTTCGGGAAGGCTCCTCTCTATCCCAGTACAGCATCTGTCCTCTGGGTTCTGTCAGAGGACCCAGTGGACAAGGTGGGAAGAGATTCCATATCACCTGGTTAAGACAAAACACTGTAGCCCCAAACTGGTGAATAAGCCCAGTCTTATAGACAGCTGTCTACCCCTCTACCCTCAGTGATCACAGATACATTTCTATAGGGTCTCCCGGATCTGTTATGTCTTCCTCCAAGGATTAGTCTATTCCAGACTCCAAACTGACCTTTTCCTCATACCTTTCCTGAAGTCTCAAACAGATTCTTATTCTTTCAGGCAGGCCTGGATCTCTGGCTTAAAAGATGGGGGCAGGAGTTCCCGTCGTGGCGCAGTGGTTAACGAATCCGACTAGGAACCATGAGGTTGCGGGTTCGATCCCTGCCCTTGCTCAGTGGGTTAAGGGTCCGGCGTTGCCGTGAGCTGTGGTGTAGGTTGCAGACGCGGCTCGGATCCCGCGTTGCTGTGGCTCTGGCGTAGGCCGGTGGCTACAGCTCCGATTCAACCCCTAGCCTGGGAACCTCCATATGCCGCAGGAGCGGCCCAAGAAATAGCAACAACAACAACAACAACAACAACAAAAGACAAAAAAAAAAAAAAAAAAAAAAGATGGGGGCAAAAGGATGGGGTTCTCTACCTGGCCTGATATTAAGGACCCAGGATAGTACATGCTTCATGCCTGTAACCTTTGAAGAAAATCACCTAAGTAGCTGGGTGATCTTGAACAAATCATTTATACATGACAGTGTTCCTTAAGTTTCATATCTGAAAAGAAGATATAGGGAAATTGGCATTGTAAACTCAGCACCTGGAAACCTGCTCACCTGTTTCCTCACATGCTCTCCTGAGGCTCTACTATATGATAGTAGAGACAGTAATGTCACTACCACACGGTCATCTGCCCTGGAAGTACAGTACTTGAAACTGAAACACCCGACATCCTGGCTAGCGTGAGCAGCAGTCAGAGGCAGATTGGCTTTCAGAGCAGGTGACAACCCAGAGGCCTTTCTCTGATCACTGTAGCCAGGCAGTCAGATAACACTACCTTGCTGTGGAATGGATCGTGTCCCCAGCAAGGTATCCCAGTGTTTCCTGATGAAGGAGGTGAGCCCAAGCAGACGGTCACTGATACTCAAAAGACTTGTTCTGCTTCCAATGTTCCATCTCAAGGATATTAATCTCTAGGCTGCCTGTGGCTATCACAATTCTTTTTCAACACTTCCAAGATTAACACATACCCTCATCATATCCATTTTCCAAACTTACTAGAAAGAAGCATAAAACTCCAGTATGACCGAAACTCCAAATGCTGGTTTTCTGTATCTACCTTTAATTTAGAACAATAGCAATACGGAATGGAGAATGATTCACTTATATGGGAGAGTGTTATGATTCATGATTAGGTTCCACAAGTGGAGTGAGAGGAAGACTTTCCAGGCAGAGAAGACTGAATGAGACCAGCAGTGAAGGCTCGAGGCCCTAATACAGGTAGAAAGAGGAAGAGGAACAGCAGAACTGGAGGTGTGATCAACACCACAGCAAATGCCAATAGATATGAACTAGTTTCTGGTAGACAGTGGGGAACTACCAAAGATTTTTTTTTTTTTAAGGTGTAAGTGGTTTATTAATTATTATTATTTTTTTTACGGACACACCTGTGGCATATGGAAGGTCCTGGGCTAGGGGTCAAATTGGAGCTGCAAGCGAGGCCTACCCCAACAGCCGTGGCAATGCCAGATCCTTAACCCACTGAATGAGGCCAGGGCTTGAAGCTGCATCCTCACGGAGAGAACATTGGGTCCTTAAACTGCTGAGTCACAACAGGAACACCACTTTGTTAAATTTATGTTTTAGAATTATCATTCTAGTGGCTGTGCAAGGGTGAATTCATTTTTTAAAGTAGAATTTTTAAAGAACAATTTTAGGTTCACAGGAGTACCCATCGTGGCGAAGCGGAAATGAACCCAACTAGGAACCATGAGGTTGCGGGTTCAATCCTTGGCCTCACTCAGTGGGTTAAGGATCTGGCGTTGCTGTGAGCTATGGTGTAGGTCGCAGATGCAGCTCAGATCTGGAGTTGCTGTGGCTGTGGTGTAGGCTGGCAGCAACAGCTCCAATTAGACCCCTAGCCTGGGAACATCTATATGCTGTGGGTGCGGCCCTAGAAAAAAAAGAACAATTTTAGGTTCACAAAGTTGAGCATATAATACAGAGAATTTGCGTATACCTCCTTCTGCACCCTTATAGTTTATTATTAATATCTTGCATTGGTGTGGTATATTTGGTACAATTAATGAACAAATATTGATATATTGTCAACTAAAGTCTCTAGTTTACATTAGGGTTCACTCTGTTTATAGCTCAGTGGGTTTTGCCAAATGCATAATATCATGTACCCACCATTATAATATCATACAGAATCATTTTACCACCCTAAAAAAAAAAAATCCCATGCTTCACCTATTCATTACTATTCCTTTCTCCTGTAAATCCCTTGGCAATCACTCTTTGTCAACTCATCTTGCTCTTCCGAAACATCATATGGCTGGAATCATGTGGTATGTGGATTTTTCAGAGTGTCTTCTTTCTCTTAGTAATATGCATTTAAGGTTCTTTTATATCTTTTTGTGGCGTGATAGCTCATTTCTTTTGGTAAGTCTATTTTAAAAATATTTTCCTTCAATAAAGATTTACTGAACTTTTTTTTTTGTCTTTTCTATGGCCACTCCTCTGGCATATGTAGGTTCCCAGGCTAGGGTCTAATCGGAGCTATAGCCGCCGGCCTACAACACAGCCACAGCAACGTGGGATCTAAGCCACATCTGCAACCTACACCACAGCTCACAGCAATGCCAGATCCTTAACCCACTGAGCAAGGCCAGGGATCAAACCTGCAACCTCATGGTTCCTAGTCAGATTCATTAACCACTGTGCCACGATGGGAACTCCCAAGATTTGCTGAACTTCTATGTCAACTTCTAAATATTCTATCTGTGCAAGAGAAATATGATGCAAGCCACAAATTAATTTTTCTAGTAGCCACAATAAAAAAGGTAAAAAGGAGATGAAATTAACCTTAATAACTCAGTATATTCAAAATATCGTTTCAACATTTAATCAATATAAAATTGAGATGCTTTATATGTACTTTTTTTATACTAAGCCTTCGAAACCCAGTATTTTGTATTTCCAGGATATCTCGGGTTGGCCTTGCTACATTTCCAGTACTCAGTGGACACACAGCTGGACAAGGCAGGATAGATTTTTTTTTCTTTCAGTTTGAGTTTTTTAAATAACAGTTATTCAAGATTTTATAACTTAATATATTCTCAAAAGAAAAAAAAAGTTCCTTGACACCACACTACCGAGAGTCTAGTGTGGAAGACCATAAAGAAGTAAACAAATCATTTTAGAGAGTGATGGGTGTTATTGAGAAAATAATACACTTTATTATATAGACAGGAAAGCTGATTTAGATTGCCTGGGTAGTCAGGAAAGACCCAAATGAAGAGACATGAACCATCAATTATCTATTGCCACAATAATGTATAACAAACCACTTCAAAATTCAGAGGCTTAACATAATAGCTAGTTATTGCTCACGGGCCTACAAGTCTGCTGGACAGTTCTTCTGGTCCCAGGTGGGCTCACACATGCATCTTTGAGTAGCAGTAGGTCAGGTGGGTGGCTATGCTGATCCTGGCTGGGCTTGCCTGTTTGGGGTCTGCTGGCTATAATGGTGTAGGATGACCTCAGCTCTTTTCATGTGGCTTCTCATCCTCCAGCAGGCTAGCCCAGGCCTGTTCTCATGGTAGAGGCAGGGATCCGAGAGAGAATGTGGAAGCATTCAAGGTTTCTGAAAGCTTGGAACTATATATCACTTCTGCCACATTCTTTTGGCAGATGCAAGTTACAAGGCCAGCACAGATTCTGGGAGGAGCAGCAAGTCACATTGCAAGAGGTGTATGTACAGGGAGGCATGGAAAATACAGGCAATTTTTGCAATTCATCTGTCATATTACTTACAAAGCTTTCAGCACCATCAGGAAATTATAACAATGCTAAACTTTTATGTGCCCAATAAAATGTTCTTAAAATATAAAAACAAAAATTGTAGGGAGAAATTGACAAAATTGCTCTTCCTGGGGAAGTTTCAATGTACCTTTTGCTATTATTGATAAGTTAAACACCCACACACACAAATTAGTAAAGATATAAAAGGTTAAACAAATTTACAGGGTATTCAGTCCACAAATACTCTAGGTGTGCTGGGCATAGAACAGTGAGCAAATCAACCATCCCTGGCCTTTATATTCTAATGTAGGGAAAGAAATAAACAAGTTAATATGTAAAACAAACATGATGATGAATAGGGATATGGGGGGCAGGGATGGCAGGGTGAGGGGTTTAACATAGATAACCCATGGTCAGGGTAGGCACTATTGAGGAGACACTGGAGTGAAGACGGGAAAAAGGCAGGCGTTGTGTGCTTATCTCCAGGATAAGTGGAGGGAATGGCAGTACAAAGGCCCTGAGGTAGGAGCTGGTTTGACAGGTTCTAGGTGTATACAGAGGTAGGCTTGGCAAAGTGGGAAGGGATGGGAGAAGTCAGGGGCTAGATCATGACCTTGTAGGCCATGGTAAAGACTTTGGATTTTAGTCTTGGTAATGTGAAGCCCCTGGAGGATTTCTGTTGAGGGGGAGGGGTATCTTAGAGCATTAGGGGTGAGGACTCTGGGGAGAAGGCTGTTTCTAGACAAGGGTCAGGTAGCCAGACCTTTAGGGGTGGCTGGGTACCAATCCTTGTCAGGAAATCTGTCCCCAGGAAATTTCCTTTGCTTTCTCTTTCAATTACCTAGATGGCAATTTATTCCCCAAAGGATGTCACCATCTCCAGAGAACGTATTCCAATTATCCCAGAAAACAAGGTAATTGGGATTATAGCAGTATTCATTGTCTCAATTCTCAGGATGAAAATCTATCCGAAGAAAGAACAAAAGGTAGATCCAGAAAGCACTGCCTACCCCTTAGGAAAACTAAGCTAACAACTTATGCAACTGAAGGTTATGTGAAGTTGTTAATATCAAGTCACTTTCCTTTCCGGATATAATTTTACATGAAAAAAATAGGGATATTTATTCAACAAATATTTATTGAGCACCTACTGTTTGCCACATACTCTTCTAGGTGCTAGAGGTACAGCAGAAAACAAGATGGGCAAAAATTCCTGTCCTCATAGGGAAGATAAACTTTTGAAAGTATGACAAGTTGGATGAGGAAATAAATGTCCTGAAGAAAAATAAAGGGGGACTAGTGAGCATTTGACAGTGGGCATGTTATAATTTAAAACACCTGGTCAGGGAGTTCCCTCATGGCTCAGGTGGTTGAGGACCTGGCATTGTCACTGCTATAGCTCTGCTTACAGCTGTGGTGGGGTTTGATTCCTGGCCTCAGAACTTCCGCATACTGTGAGTACAGCTAACCCCCACCCCCTGCCCGAGCCCCCCAGCCGGTCAGGGAGAGATTAGTTGAAAAGTCCTATCAGCCCAGCATGGGTGGAACAGAGAGAAGAGTTGGGGAGTATCGGAGAGATAAAGGCAGGGCCTGGCTTACATCTTATAGGGCATTGTAACATAACCGCTACAACGTTAAGTGTACAACTTGTAATTTTAGTTCACATTCTATGAAGAGGAAAAAACTTCCTCTAGCCAATGTGGTTATTTCTGACCTCTAGTTCTCTGAACTGAATTCTGTAAATTGTAATACACTTCATGCATGTTATCAGAAAAAGATTGCACAGCTCTATTTTGCAACTATAATTTTTTTGGTTTTCAAGGTTTTGTTTATTTCAGCAGTTTGGAGGCATCATCATGTTTGATTGAGAGGCAAGCAAAGGAGAGAAAATTCTTGGACCCATTTTAGATTCTGGGACATTGAGGGTGAAGTGGGCTCCTGGCAGGGTCAAGGCCATAGCTAGTGGAGTGAGATGTGTGAGGCTGTGTCCCATGCAACAGCAGGCCATGCACAGAGAAGTGGGTCCCTGGCTGGATTGGGGAGACACAGCAGACCCTTCCTACCCCACCTGGCTTGCACCTTCTCAGCTGTAGCCTTCCTAGTCCCCTGGAGAGCCTGCCACTCAACAACAGCCAAGTAAGTCTGTGGCTCCCTGTAGTAACTCTAGTTTTCACAGTTCCCATTCCCAGGCTAAAACAAAGGCACAGTGGCAGAATAGGTTCTTTTTAGGTTTCTTTGCGGGATTTTCTTTTTTTAGCTGGAACTCTAGGTAGTGGGGATTTTGTCCTCTTCTAGGTAGTATACAAGAGGGGAGCCTGCAGCATCAAAGGGTACTTGCTTGCCTCAGACTGATTTGAGTTTCTGGCATAAATATGAGACTTAGTAGAAAAAAAAAATCAGACATCTGAGAGCTTGCATATACACAGTCTATCAGAGAAAAAAGCACCTATAGGCTACCTGGTGGGTGTGTGAACAGATTCAAATGAAGTGAACCAATCTGACGGGGTGGGGATGGAGAATGGGCAGGTGGTGGAATATAAGCTGAAGGAACTAACAAAACAAAACCAATAAAGTAAAAATAAAACAGCTTGCTGATGTTATCCACACTGAAATCTAGTTTGTTCACTGTGGTGTAGGAACTCAGGGCCATGGCAAGGTAATGGGATAGGATGGGATGCCTTCAGAGCATCTGTATGCCTTAGTGGAACCAGGGAGGTACAGAGTAAAGGTGGTGGTACAGCCTGCATGTCCAGAACATGAACTTCCTCCAGGAGGGGCCCTGGATTGGGCAGGCTTTTCACCTGTCCTTAGTGTAGGACACATGAGGGTGGAGAGCCCTAGCACAGTTCTCTCCTGTATTCATATACTAAGCTTCCACAGCCCAAACACACACACATAAAATTTTTATTTTTCAATCATGTACCAGATTCAAGAAAGTGTTTTAGTTCATGCTGTGGGGGTGGCCAAAAAAAAAAGTCTATAAAGGTAGTTCCCGTCGTGGCTCAGTGGAAATGAATCTGACTAGCATTCATGAGGATACAGTTTTGATCCCTGGCCTCGCCAGTGGATTAAGGATCCTGCCTTGCTGTGGCTGTGGCATAGGCTGGCAGCTGTAGCTCTGATTCAACCCCTAGCCTGGGAATTTCCATATGCTGCACATGCAGCCCTAAAAAGCAGAACAAAACAACCCCCCCAAAACAAACAAATAAATAAATATAAAATAGTACTTTAATGTGTGGACCAATCACCTGGGGGAAATCCTGTTAAAAGTGCAGATTCTGGAGTTCCCATTGTGGCTCAGTGGGTTAATGACCCTAAGTTGAGGATGTGGGTTTGATTCCTGGCCTCCCTCAGTTGGTTAAGGATCTAGCGTTGCCACAAGCCAAGGAGTAGGTCGCAGATGTGGCTTGGATTTGGTATTGCTGTGGCTGTGGTATAGGACCAAGCCACAGCTCCGATGAGACCATTAGTCTGGGGACTTCCATGTGCGGCCATAAAAAGAAGAAAAAAAAAAGTGCAAATTCTGTTTTATGGGATTTGAGTTGTGGTCACGGATTCTTGCATTTCTCAACAAGCTTCCAGGTTCTGACTATGCTGCTGGCTGGGTGGTCACTCTTTTGAGTACTGAGATTTTACATTAAGTGCCATTACTTAACACAACAAGTAATACAAAAAGCCCCCAAAAGGAGTTCCAGGGACTAGCTATTTCTTTAAAAATTCAACTTTTCCACTTTAGCTTTATGCAGAGTCACTGACCCAACTAAGTGCCCAGCACCAGCCAGGCTAGGGCATAACGAGCTGTGTGAGGGCATCATTTGGTCCTGGAAGGTTCACAGCACTCTTTTACGGAAAGATCCTGCAATTGTCTCCCCACCACTTTCAGCTTTTTGATCTTAGCCTCTGCCTCTGATGATAATTACCCCTTAATTAGCACCCGCCACCATGTCATCTAAATAATTATAGTAAGTGCAGCTTGCACCTCTGCCGGCAGTCTTCAAACAAACCGATAAAACAAGATCCTATGCCAATTTTTAAAAAAGACAAAACTGACCCAAATAAAAATATGCCATGGAATACACAGACCTGTTAAAACTTCCACTGAAATAAGCTACTGAAGAGGTGCTTTTGAAACAATCAGCTATTGATATATTTGGGAAATTGTAAATGTCAGCATACAGATTTTGCAAGCCGCTGTACTTGCAAACATGCTAAAATCCACCTTAAGTTTCTGCTGCGAAGGGCTACAGAATGTCCAAACTATTTTTTTTTCTTTTTTTGGAGTTTCCAGAAAACATTGGAAGACTCTGGTAACTTCTGCGTGCATGCAAAGCATATTATCCTTTTGTGGAAGTTGGGCGGGTCTTTTCGCAGAAAGCAATTAGCAGTTCTCTAATTTCCCAAGTGGATCTCTACTCGTGGCCCACCGAACAGCAGGGCCATCACAGCCCCAAGAATCGTGCACCCCTCCTAGGAGGAACCTATTACGCTACTCATTCGACTGTTGTTTTCCCACCGCAGCCCGAGAGAGAGAGAGAGAGAGAGAGAGAGAGAGAGAGAGAGAGAGAGAGGAAGGAGAGAGAACCAAACCTAAAATTTACCAATTTTCCGAATAGGTAATACAGTGAAACACAAAAAACCTCCAGTTCGAACAGCACAAAATGGTGTATAGCGAAAAATAAATACTCTTCTCTCTCATCATCTCTAACCTTGCTGTCCTTCCCAGAGATAATCACTCGTTCATTAATTTTTTTTATTTTGGAAAATTTCAGACATACAGCTCTGTAGAGACACCGGAGTGAGTCGTGTATAACACAGCATTGGCAATGAAAAACACCCCACCGGGCTTGTTTTATTCTCTCTTCCTCAGTTTTTGTAGGAGTTATTTTAAAATAAATCCCAGACACCAGATCATTTTATGTCAAAACTTTAGTATTCCGTTTTTTCCCCTCTCCTTAACCTAACCACACTACCGTCATCACGCCCTACAAGGAGTCCCTTTTAACGGGTTCCGGACGGATCAAGGGAGAAAGAACTACGAAAGGCGAAGGGGACATAGAGGACGCATTTAAGAGCCGTGCCGACATCGCTCCCGGCCGCGGCCATTGGGCGCCCAGCGCCTCAGGCCTCCCGGTTCCCGCCGTCATTACCTGCGCCGGGCCAGCACCGGCCAGACCGGTCAAAGACCGCTGGGAACCGCGAGCTCCCGCCTCCTGGCTCCCAGGCGGCGGCCCCAGTAGGCCCGGCGCAGCTGCACAACCCACCGTCCCCAGACACCGGCGAGTCCCTGGAGGGGAAACGATTGACACAGCTGCCTGCACTGCGCAGTCGGCCCTCCCCCGCGGCATCTGCGTCTCCCAGCGGGGATGGGAGCTCAAACTGGCTACCGAGCCGGGGCAGCCGAGGTCCGCCACAGCCGCTCCTTCGGCAGCCCGCTCTTGCGCCGGGCTCTCAGCCCCGCGACCTCGCGGACCTGGACTACAACTCCCGTCGGGCCCCGCGGCCGGGCCAATGGCGGGCGCCGGAGCATGCGGGGCGCGGCGCCTGCGCGGCGGTTTGAGTAAGCCGCCGCGCAATTGGCTGCGGGGTCGGGCGGCCGCGCGGGGCCTGTGGGAAGCGGAGTGACGGAGCGAGCGGCTGTTGGAGGAAGGAGGTGGGGGCCGGGAGCGCAAATGGCGTTGAGATGGTTCAGGGCCCTGTTCAAACTCCAGCGCTGACCATTCACCGACGGAAGCGGCGGCGCAGGAGGCGGCGGCGGCCCATCGGGGGCACGTAGCGGGCTCTGGTACCAGCTCCGGCGGTGGCCAGGGAGGCCTAGTCCGGGCCCGGCCGGCGGCGCTCGAGGCGGGGAGGGAAGTTGCGGTGCCGCCGCTCCTCCCCCCCTCCACCGGTTTCCTATTTACCGAGAGCGGAGTCGCGGGTTCTGACGGTGGCGGAGCTCCTTGCTTCTCTTCACGCACCAGCCAGCCCCGTTCTCCCGCGCGGGGCTCCGCCGCCCGCCCGTGGGCCGTTGGGAGCCGGAGAGGCGGAGGCGGCCCGAGGCTAAAGCACCCGCCAGGCGCCGAGGGTAAGTAAGGTCTCGGGCGGCTGCCTAGGCCCAGAGCTTGTCGAGGGTGGGGGAGGCAGGGGTGTTGGAGGGGGTGATGGAAGTCTCTCTGTCACCCACCCGGCCTCTGAGGAAGTTGGGCAGCGGAACGATCTGAAGAACTCTTTTTTCCTTTATTCTGAGTTCTTTTTGGGCGATGGCTGATTTACTTCCCTCCCCAGGCGCGGTCAAGTGTGTTGGTTACGGGCCTGAATCTTTTGCCGTCTCTTCCTCCGCCCCTGGCCGCCACTGAGGCCTTCAGCTGCCCTGGGGATTCGGTGGCAGAGGCTTCCGGGGCGTCAGAAGCAACGTCCCTTTCCTGGGAGGTGGGGGTGGGGAGGAGAAAAGTTGCGTGAGCCTCCGGCGGGAGCGGGGGGGCGCCTCTCCCCGCCACCTTCTATTGCTCCGCCGCCCCCAGGTGAGGGTTTCTGGTTCGTGAGGTTTGGCTTTTCCTTCTTTCATTCCTTCTTGGAAGCCTCTAAATCCTTGGAGATCTGAAAGACGCTGGATTTCAATGGGGGTTAAGTGTGAGGACTTTTTATTCGCAGCGCACTTCCCTGAAAATTCGACCTGGCTTTGGGCTGAGTGAGGTAAAGGCCCAAAGACTGCGAAGACCTAATTGTGAATCATTTTTTCCTTTTTGGTTAGGGTAGTCTTTGGAGTTTGAAGCTTCAGCAAGATAGCCTGTGTTCTTGAAATATACTTAAAATGTAATGTCACCTATGTCTACCTACTTATTTTGAATTTGTACGTACTTTATACACTAGGCTTAGATAATGCAATCACAATAGTTTGTCTAGTGACTTTTAAAAGAAAGATAGAAAATTGGAAAGACAGTCAAAAGTAGGGAGTGTTAGGTAGTGAACTCCCATATAGTCATCTTTCAGAATCAAGTTATTAACTCTCAACTCATCTGTGCACTTTCCATTCCACACCTCTTAAAGTTAGAGAATCACTGACATTATTGCATCAGTATTTCAGTATATACTTGTCAAAGACATGGGTTATTTTAAAAAAACGTAAGCATGATTTTCTTACTGCTTAAAATAATTAATTTCTTAATCAAATATTCGTTGCAGACTTTCAACTTGCAACAGTGAATGCTTTGTGGTTCTAGGACCATTTTTACCATGAGTTTTTCTGGTGTGGGCCTAAAATAGCCCAAGTCTAGATTTTTGGTTTGGCCTTTAGTCAGCATTTTTAGGTGATTACCATGTTAGTGTATCCAAAACATTTCAACTTTGTTGGTGTATATGTAAATATAGGTCTGTAGATCAGGGCTTTACCTTCATGGAGGAATGAAAAGAAATGATTTATTTTGTCTTCTGGTAGCTGCCAAATATTCTTAGTTTTTTAGGATGTACTTAACAAGAAAGACAAAAATCTTTAGTTTAAATGTACAGTAGGAAGGGAAATAGATCTCCCTCAGGAAAAAGTTTTGTGACATATTGAAAGGTCTTCGAACAAATTACAAACCATTTTCTTTTAAAGAAGATGTGAGTGATGACTAAATTGTTATTTTATCCTATTAGAATTAGCTTCTCACTGAAATATGAGAGGGGAATATAAACTAAGTTTATAGTGATTCCCTATAAATTGCCAGAATTTAAGAAGGGGAACCATGTAAAGTATGGATAAAAAACATTCAAAAATATAGGTCAAAATATCATTCCAGTCATACTGTAAATTTCAGAGTTTGCCTTTTTTTTCAAGTGCGTAGGCAATTGTTCATTTTTTTCTGTTTGTATTTAATTTATTGATATTTAAACTTTAGGTCACAGTGTGAGAAATGGATAAAGATTGATAGTGTTTAAAAAGTAGCTTGTTTTTTAAATGTTTGACTCTTGATATACTGTTCTGAAATTTTTTTTTGTCCTAGTACTTATTATGTAGATAAATCAGATGAATCAGTTTATCCTTTCTTAAAGCAAAGAGGAAAATAGTTATATGTTTGCATTGCTTCATGCAGTAATCCGGAGACCAGTCGGTGTAATGTGCTGGAGTTCACTAGCTCTAGAAAACCTAGCTCAGTAAATGAGCACAGGACTATAGGGACAAGGAAGATAGAGTAAGTATGGTTTCTTGGATTTAGGGAGATGACCAAGAAAGGAATATTTTTCAAGTCACAGTTCATATTGCTTTAGAACAAAAATTAGTATCTTTGAGGTTGGGTTAAAAGCTGCAGGTTCTTATATGTGAGAAAATAGCACCATTTTTTTGACTTTCCCCCCCTTTCTCATAAGTGCTGTGAAATTTCAAAGAACTGTGTTTAGTTAATTATTTGACATTTTTAAGATCCTGAAAAAATTCACATTTTGTGCTTAAGATTTTATATATTAAGAGTAATTGGCCCATTTAGATTATTTTTTTATGGTAAAAGTGATGAGAATAGTAAGTAGACTCATTTGAAACTAAAAAAAATTGATGTTCCACTCTAAGTTGGTTTTGTGAATGCTGTATTATAAGTTGGTTAGTTGTTACACTTTCTTATTCTGAAAGTATCATATGGATATGTACTCACTGTAAAAAAAATGGCAGAAGTATGTAGAATAAAAAATTAGCCTCTCTATATTCCCTCCCCACATTTATTTAACCATTTTAAAAAAGCTGTATCTTGAATGTTGAAGAGCCGCATGGAGGGCATCCTTATGTTCTTATTTTTACATTCAATATTAATACTTGTCAAATATTTGTTGATTGTATATTTTCTTCCTTTTTTCCCACAGAGAATATGAAACAGGTGTCAAAATGACATCCAGATTTGGGAAAACATACAGTAGGAAAGGAGGAAATGGCAGTTCAAAGTTTGATGAAGTCTTTTCCAACAAACGGACCACCCTTAGCACAAAATGGGGAGAGACCACATTTATGGCTAAATTAGGACAGAAGAGGCCCAATTTCAAACCAGATATCCAAGAAGTTCCGAAGAAACCTAAGATGGAAGAAGAAAATACTGGAGATCCTTTTGGATTTGATAGTGATGATGAGTCTCTCCCAGTTTCTTCAAAGAATTTAGCCCAGGGTAAGGGTTCCTCTTATTCAGAATCTAGTGAAGCTGCTCAGCTGGAAGATGTCACTTCTGTACTTGAAGCTAATAGCAAAATTAGTCAGGTGATGGGTGAAGACAGTGTTGTATCTGATAAATGCTTACGTTTGGAGGATACTTTGCTTGGGAAAGAAAAAAGCACAAACCGTGTCTTAGAAGATGGTGCAAGCAGAAGTAGCTGTGCTAAATTGATGACTTCAGGTAAGTTTTGATTTTCTTTATTCTGAGCCAGAACTTTGTGTAAACCATTTAAATGCCTGTTTTAAATTCTGAAATATTACACCTCTTGGGTTTTCTTTCTGCATTTATAATTGATGGGGACCAAAGATAATTTTGTAGAAGAGATTTAAGAAATTAAACCAAGCGGGGGTTGAAATTTTATGTAAACAACTTGGATATTAATGTTTCTAGACTAAGTACATTTCAGGGATGGTCTTTCATTAATTCTTAACTCCAGTTTCAATAAGAAACATTCTTTTTGTTGTGTTAGAATTGCACACTATCTCATTTCTATTACTGTGGAGGATTTGGATAGTTACTGATAATGGAAACAAGATGAGCATTTACTATGAGGATTAGGTTTAGAAGTGTTAGACTTTCTTCCCAAAGTAGAAAGATTAAGGAGGTATGGAGAAGAAGTGTTGAAGAATTAAACTTGATGCAAATTCAGATTAGTTTGGGGTCTCTTTGGTGCCAGCAGCAACTTGTATTAAGAGATTTTTGTCCACAGAACTAGTGTTTTTAAAATGTCAATTTGTAAATCTGGCATCTAGTGTTTGTTCCTAAACAATGTATTTTATCAGTTGTACCTGTAACTCATTTTAAGGATTTAACACTTAACAATAAGTGGTAAAATGTGCAGTCAACTAAAAGACTAGACAGAAGAGCTTAGCTACTAGACGGCAGGGTAGACAGCAGCATGTGTGCCTTATCAGCAATAGGACAAGGATGGCACTGTAGTCAAAAACAAACCTTAGTTCTTTACTTCCTGGCAAAATTTAGCAATAATAAAAGGTTATAAAGAACTTACATTTTTAAAAGAGGTAAAGACAGGAATTCCCATTGTGGCTCAGTGGTAACGAACCCCACTAGTATCCATGAGGATGTGGGTTCAATCCCTCAGTGGGTTAAGGTTCGGCGTTGCCACAAGCTGAGGTGTAGGTCGCAGATGCAACTCGGATCCCCAGTTGCTATGTCTGTGGTGTAGTCTGGCAGATTCAGCTCTGATTCAGTCCGTAGCCTGGGAAATCCCTTATGCCACAGGTGTGGCCATTAAAAAAAAAAAAAAAAAAAAAGGTAAAGACTAAACTTACCTAGTTTTGAATACTTGAGAAGAATTTGTCCTCTGGGGGCTTAATATAAGGCTCCTCAAACAGTATAATACAAGACTTTGCCTTGCATAGCTTCACTAAAAATGCTGAACATTTTTCACTCTCTTTTTTACCCTTGGATGAGAGGATGAACCAGCTGTTCCTGTCATTCCCTTGATCCTCCTGGTTAATTCTGATTTGGCTGTTCTTATCCTTTGCCCGTATTTCTCCTGAAGCATTGTCCATAACTTAAGGTTAGGTTAAATTTTCATTAAAAAACAGTATGAAAGCTATTTCTCAGATCAGCTCCTAAAAATGTATTCTAATCATAGAACTGCTAAGCCAAAAGAAATTTTAACTCCGTTCCTCTTGTTTTATAGATGAGACTCAAAGAGGTTAAGTAACTGTTCAAGGTTGAGTAGTGGCAGAATTGGAATGAGATTCATTTATTGAGTTTTCAAAATGTTGAGTGCCTGCTCTGTGTCCTCTGCTGTGTTAGGCTCTGAGAATGTTCTCTGTCAGTTTATCTAGTGTTCTAATCCTCCGTGTGGGGCAGATAGCCTGGAGGAGGGAAGATGAGGCTGGGGGAGGTGGTGAAATTGGTCAAGGCACATAGACAAAAGCTTCCTCAAGTGCTATCTTTGGAGAATAGAGGGGCATCATTGGCAGGCAGAGGATATCAATAGGATAAATTTTAAGTAGAGGGGGAACAGGAACTAGGAAGTAAAATATTTTTAGGCAGCAATTGCTTATATAGCTTTGCTGATGTTACATCTGTACATGTCCAAACTGCTATTTGAAGTTGTTCAGTGGGAACTGGAAACAATTTTCTGTAGAAAAGAGATATTAGCTTCCCAGTCTCATGTAGCTAAATCGTGATTCTGGTGCTGATACTGTGGCCTGACCAAGTGTACAAACTATTTTGATGGGTTTGGGGTGGGAAAATTTATACTAAAATACAGAAAAATATATGTTCAAGAACATCTTGTTCCTCTTCCTTCTTTCTTCACAGGGCATCCTTAGTAGGAAGGGAATGGTGTGACACTGAATATTTCTAACTTTGTCCTCTCCCTTGGCCCATCCAGAGCTGCAGCAACTCTGGTAGCTCGCTGAAAGACAAGGGAACTTTGAGGGAGTACTTTTAATTCTCATGGTCTTGTCCTATCCCTAACATGTGTAAGTTAGTTGTTCCTTTAAACCTTTTTAAGTTTGTATGTTTATAAGTTGGTTATAGTTCTGGGAGTACTTCTGTACCTTTTGACCTTTCCTTGCCTCTCTAAAATTTGGGCATTTCCATGCATTATGTCTGTCAGATTGTCAGTGCCTTTACTGTCATTCAGAAAGCGTGATTTTAGTTGAAGTTTAGAAATTCAAACCTAAGGTTTTGATAAAAGGGGTCTCTATAAATCTAAAGTGGTTCCTAAACCTTTTTTGAATTAGAGGTCTTTTGAGAATAAAATTTTGGATTTCAGATAAAAGTACATGTACACTCTCTTAGGTCTTAGAAATCCTTTGCAGATTATGTTCAGGCATTTTAAGAACTTGTGAGAAATTTTATGATCATTTTTGTTCAAAGTGCACCAGTTAGGTTCTTTAGTATCCTTCCTGTGGAATGTTCCTGTTCATTCAGACCATTTTTTTTTTGCTGTAGAATTATGTCACATCAGTGAAAAAGGGCCCATCATTTGTTCTGGTGTTAAGTTTTAAAGTGGATCTCTATAGGGGAATATATGATTAATTTTTAGGTACTGTTAAAATTACTTGTTTTAAATATTTTATGCCAGATAATGCTTTTTAAAATTGGGGCTTTGGAGTTCCCATCGTGGCTCAGTGGTTAACGAATCCGACTAGGAACCATGAGGTTGCGGGTTTGATCCCTGGCCTTGCTCAATGGGTTAAGGATCCAGCGTTGTAGTGAACTGTGGTGTAGATTGCAGACGCGGCTCAGATCCTGCCTTGCTGTGGATCTGGTGTAGGCCGGTGGCTACAGCTCCAATTTGACCCCTAGCCTGGGAACCTCCATGCGCCACCAGAGCGGCCATGGAAAAGGCAAAAAGACAAAAAGGGAAAAAAATAAAATAAAATAAAATAAAATTGGGGCTTATTTGGAGTTCCTGTTATGGCATAGTGGAAACGAACCCAACTAATATCCATGAGGAGGCGGGTTCGATCCCTAGCCTTGCTCAGTGGGTCAAGGATCTGGTATTGCCGTGAGCAATGGTGTAGGTTGCAGACGTGGCTCGGACCTGGCATTGCTGTGGCTGTGGCGTAGGCCTGGCAGCTGCAGCTCCCTTTTGACCCCTACCCTGGGAACTTCTATATGTCTTGGGTGACCCTAAACAAGTGACCCTAAAAAGTTTGTTTTTTTTTTAAAAAGTGGCTTATTTGAAGAGGAAACCCGGAATGAGGTCATGATAAAACATAATGGTTGCCGAATGGATGCTTGATGGGTAAGGGAACCAGAAGCAAGATTACAAACTGAATGAGAACTGCAGGGAAGGATTGAGGTGCAAAAACATCCTAACCTTAATTAAAAAAACCAGGGAGTTCCCGTCATGGCGCAGTGGTTAACGAATCCTACTAGGAACGATGAGGTTGAGGGTTGGGTCCCTGCCCTTGCTCAGTGGGTTAACGATCCGGCATTGTGGTGAGCTGTGGTGTAGGTTGCAGATCCCTCGTTGCTGTGGCTCTGGTGTAGGCGGGTGGCTACAGCTCCGATTGGACCCCCTAGCCTGGGAACCTCCATATGCCGCGGGAGCGGCCCAAAGAAATAGCAAGACAAAAAAAACAAAAAGACAAAAAACAAAAACACGAAAAAACCCCCCACTTTTTACTGTGGAACTTTGAGACACACAAAAATAGAAATCTTAAAAGGCTCTTGTGTGCCTGTGTTCTAGCTTCAACAGTTGTTATATGCAAATCTTGTTCTATCGTACATACTACTTTCTCCACCTCCTGTCCTCTACCTCCTGGATTATTTTATTTATTTCTATTATTGTTATTATTTTTTGGTCTTTTTATCTTTTAGGGCTGTACTTGTGGCATATGGAGGTTCCCAGGCTAGGGGTCCAGTCGGAGCTGTAGCCGCTTGTCTACACCAGAGCCACAACACCACCAGATGCTAGCCACTCCTGCGACCTATACCACAGCCTACGCCAATGCCGGATCCTTAACCCACTGAGTGAGGCCAGGGATGGAACCTGTGTCCTCATGGATGCTAGTCAGTTTTGCTAACCGCTGAGCTAGGATGAGAACTCCCCTCCTAAATTATTTTAAAGCAGATTCAAGATTTATTATTTTACCTATAGATACTTTAGTTGCAGTTGTCATTAAAGCCAGGGAATTCTCAAACAAGTGAAACACTTAAAAAAAAAAAACTTTTAGCAAGAGATAAAAGTTTGGTCTTTTGAGAGATCTTAGTATTCTTACAAAGTTTGGAATCCAGAGTTATGTGCATTAGGGCTGAAAGAGGGCTTCTCATGCCGTTTATATGCACCTACTTCTGTTTTCCATCTTTGTGCTTTCTGCTATAGATTTTTAATCTGGACTCTAGAATAAAAGTGTGCAAAGACTCTATTTGGCACACTTTCTGTGCTAGCCAGCTGGAATTCAATCTACACATCCTGCCAAATATTGAGATAAAATGGCATAGGCTCTTAATTTGCATGACTGTTTTTGTAGCCAATAATTTTTTTCCCATTTGCTTAAAGCTGTAATGAGTATTTGTATATGTTATGAGAATGTTATTGTCAGGAAATTAGGAACTTTGATTTAGAACTGACGGTGGTTTTAAGAAAGGGAAATAAATTCTTCTATTCCTGAAAGCTTAAAATAGGCCAGGAACCTGTGACCTGAGAGGAGATTGTCATCTACTCATTGGATAAAGTAAGGTGATTAATGAGGATTATTAAAGAATTTTGCAGGTATAGTACCAGTAAGAGTTACCTGTCTTCATTTAGATATTGTATGTATTTGTCATATAGAATATACTTGTCATACCTAAAATCACCTTCTTCTAAGAGAGGAGGATAAGATGCCTATTATTACTTTGTGCTAAGCCCTTTATATATCAGTTGATCCTTAATCACACCTGTTTATTACAGGCTTTATTCCCATTTTGTAGGGGGTAAAGTATAGTTCAGGGAGGTTAAATAACTTGAACTATTAAGTGGAACATCTGAGAAACATTCAGAGTTCTTTTCATACTGTGCTGGTGTATTCTGATATGTGTGAACTTAATTTTGTCATATGTGAGGCCTTAAATTTAAAATAACAGACTGACACTATACAGTGAGTTTGGAGGTAACTGGTGAGAAACAAATTAAAGATTACTTCTCCCCTCTGTTTAAATAATTTTCTTTTTAATAAGAATGGTGGTCAGACTACTTACTTATAATACTTAATGAAGAGAACTGACCTTATTTTTATTGTTAATTATCTTCTACTTGCTAATTTTTTGTTCTGTATACAAGTGGAAATTTAATATGCAAATTCTGAAAGAGACAGTGTAATTTCAAGTAAGTACATTTTGTCTTAAAGTAGAACTTTAATTTCTTGTGAAATATATTTTAATAAAAGGAGGTTCATTCTCAAGGCTTGAGCAGTAACACAAATGCAGGTAACGACTAACAAGTTTCTCCTCAGATCCAGGCTGAATGCCAGCTATGGGCTAGTACAAGAAAATTATAAGCATGGTCTTTGTCCCCTAGGTAGGGTTGAAACTTTTGACTTGGGCTGGTCATGATAAATAACTATTTCTGAAACAATGGCAACACATTTGTATAATGCCTGTTGCTTTTCAGATTATTTCCACATGTATTCTGTATTCTTAGAATTTAGAGCACATGTAAAAATACATCATATATTTTTACGGTTCAGCTCCTGACTCTAGGAAATAGTCCTCAACTTTTCCAGACCCCTGGTTGGTAGAGGATGAATTTTTCATAGGTGGTTGTGCGGATGCTTTCCTTCCAACCATCCAGCTATAATTTCAGTGTCTTCTGTATGCTGGGTGTTGGATGCATGTCCATAAACAAGACCTTTCCTTTTCATATTCTAGTGGGCAAGATGGATTGAATAAAAATAAGACCAAAATTGAATACAAACAAGTATGTAGAAAACTGACAGAAAAATATAGGCTGCTGTGAGAATATATAATGGGTTACTTTGCCTGGTTTGAGTGAATGAGGCATGGTGGCAGACTGACATTTAACTTGAGACCTGGTGCACTGAGAAAAGATAGAAGTGGTAGAGCTTTGTGACATGGGCTATAAGGAAGGAGGAGACATGGAGAATGAATCCCAGGTGTCTGATGTCAGCAGCTGAGTGGATAATAGTATCATTGAGATAAGGGAAAGTTCATGAGTTCAGTTTTGGACACATTGAGTTTGTGATATATGGGAGTTATGTTCATGAGGCAGCAGGATCTGCTGGTATGGAACTTAGGTGTGTCTTGGTTGGAGATGATAAGTTTGTGATTCAGGGAGTTCCTGTCCTGGCTCAGCGGAAACTAAGCTGACTAGTTTCCATGAGAACACAGGTTTGATCCCTGGCTTTGCTCAGTGGGTTAAGGATCTGGTGGTGTTGTGGCTGTGGTGTAGGCCAGCAGCTACAGCTCCGATTTGACCCCTAGCCTGGGAACCTCCATATGCCGCGAGTGCAGCCCTAAAAAAGACAAAAAAAAATTTGTGATTGAGTATATAAATGTTATTTGAAAGTAGAGGATTATAAAAAGTCATTACAGAGAATTTAAGGAAAAAGTACCGAACAGCTTGAAATACTAATGGATGGAGAGAAGGGGAAGAAAAGCTAGGTAATTGAGTAGAAGCAACTAGAGCATCTGAAGGAAAATCAAGTGAGTGATATTTTATGGACTCCAACTGAAAAATGTTTCATGAAGGATCAAATAAATTGGAATGCCTAATTGGAATGCCTGCTGCAAAGTCAACAAAAATGAGGACTGCGAAGTAGGCATTGGATTTTACAGTTTGGCTAAAAGTGGTCTGAGCAGCTAGTACACAGTGAGGAAATGGGGGTGGCAGGTACACAACTTGTTAAAGATATTTGAAGGAGAGAAGAAAAGGGGCAGTTAGAGATATATAGGGAAGGGGAGTTCTGGAAGGTTTGACTGCATGAGAGAGAGCATAGGACCCAAAGCTCAGGGGGAGAGTGGTCTTGGAAGAAGGGATTCTGCTTTTCCTGGCTAGGAGGAAAGGTGGGCGAAAATGTGAGCTTAATGGGAGGATGGAAGATAAGGTGGTTTATGAATGAAAACTTTTTTTTTTCTTAAAATGACAAAAGAGGTCATCTCTGAAAAGAGAAAGAAAGAAGGATGGGTATGTGGTGGCTGGTGGAGGGGGGACAAAGTGTTCAAATATATGTTGCAGAAAGTGGAAAAGAAGGAGCTGTTTAGAGAGAAAGCAGAATTTCTGGACGTCACTGATCACTGAAAACTTGTGGTCATTGATCCACCTATTGAGTATGTGTGTTTTCCTCTCTCCTTAAGCCTTAATAGCCAGAACCTGCACAAAATATAGAATATTGGATACAATAATGAGAATTATTCTGGATTGGCATTTTGTCTGACAAAATATGGAGTGAACAGATAGAGAAGAAAGAGAATTTAGGTTATTGATCAGAGAGTATTTGAACCAAGGGACTATGCAGTTTAAACTTTACCTGGACAGTGTGGATGGACAGGAGAAAGAGGGGGAGAGAGGTTAGTATACCGAGTCTTATTACATAAAAGTCAAGAATAGGATTATTGTGGAGTTCCGTAGTGGTTCAGTGGAAATGAATCTGACTAGCATCCATGAGGACATAGGTTTGATCCCAGGCCTCACTCAGTGGGTTTAAGGATCTGGCATTGCCGTGAGCTGTGGTGTAGGTCCCAGATGGGGCTCCGATCTGGCGTGGCTGTGGCTGTGGCTGTGGCATAGGCCACCGACATCTATAGCTCCAATTCGACCCCTAGCCTGGGAACCTCCATATGCCACAGGTGTGGCCCTAAGAAGCAAAAAAAAAAATAGGATTATCAAAACAAGCAAGTTTGATAGTTGTGATTAAAATGATTTTAGTATTTAAGAATTGAAGCATTTTAGGACATGGTAAGTTCCTGGATGAAACTGAACTAGTGGCTAAAATGGAATGTAGAAGCCTGTTGCAGAGAGGAGGTTCAGAACTGGGAGGTCAGGAGATTGGAATTTGGTGAAATCAGAATGATAGCAAAAGTGGTGTGGTGGGGTAGATTGTAAATCTCCTGTAAAATCCTTAAATGAAGAATAAGAGGTTGTTAGATAACACATAGGAGGAGTATGAGAGGGCGACTAGATAGGTGGTACAAGCCTCAAAAGAATGGGCTTTTGTTTATTTATTCAATCTTTTTTTTTTTTTTTTTTTTTTTTTTTTTGGCTTTTTAGGGCCACACCTGAGGCATATGGATGTTCCCAGGCTGGGGTCGAATTGGAGCTGCAGCTGCCAGCCACAGCCACTCAGATTCTAAGCTGAGTCTGTGACCTACACCATACAGCTCAAGGCAGTGCCGGATTCTTAACCCACTGAGCTAAGCCAGGGATTGATCCCTCATCCTAATGGATGCTAGTTGGATTGGTTACCACGAGCCACAATGGGAACTCCAACAAAAGAATGGGCTTTCATAAGAGAAGTGAGTAATAATAGTTTATAAAGGGCTCTGGAGAGCCAGCATATGGGTGACTGCAAGCCATTCTTTTCTGAGATACTAGAAGGGGCTGCAGAAGTAGCATCCTTAGTCAGGTTTCACTTAGGGCAAGGAAGTGGCAGAGGGTGTGACCCTCAGGTGTATGTGAGTGTGCTGATTCCTAAGGCCTGGATACTCTGATGATGGAGGCAGTGGGTTGTTGGGATTAGGAGATAGGAAAGAAGTACAGGTACATTTTGAATACAGGAGGAGGTAGATGGCAAGATGTGTTTTCCCCATGTGCGTGTGTTTGTGTAGTTTTTTTTTGTTGTTGTTGTTTTTTAGGGCTGCACCCATGGCACATGGAAGTTCCCAGGCTAGGAGGTCGAATTGGAGCTGCAGCTGCTGGCCTACACCATGCCCACAGCAATTCGGGATCCAAGCCCCATCTGCGACCTACATGACAGCTCACAGCAACTGGGATCCTTAACCCACTGAGCAAGGCCATGGATCAAACCCACGTCCTCATGGATACTAGTGTGAGCCACAGTGGGAACTCTTTCCTCATATATTTTAAAAGTTTGCGTTTTGATTTATCAAAGTCCCAACTAGAAACAAGTGACATACCTCAGGCTCATACCAGGAGTGTTTATTTATACAGAGCATATTTACAAAGGTATGGGAGGAATATTACGGAAAGCCCATCTTCTTTGTTAGCTGAGATGAAGCTTTTGTCACCCAATTTCACAGGGGCAAGGGATTATTTGAGCTGAGTAGAGAAGGCCACCTTAAGAAGAGCAGTATGCTTCTCTTAAGAATGGGGAACCTCACAAAGAAGATGCTGGAGGTTAAGATATCTGAAAATAAAATGTCTGCTCCTTCCCTCCTTTATCCTGAGGCTCCTCATTGATAGAACCCAATGGAAGCCTGAGGGTAAGGAAACCTTGATACAGGCCAGCCTTCTGGGGCTGAGATCAGGATGGAGAGTGAATCTGGAAGGAAAAATAGAGCATAACTGGTGCAATATCTAATCATTGCAATTATTATCAAGATGGAGAATATTTTCATCATGACAAAAGTTCGTTCATGCTCCTTTGTAGTCAGTTCCTTCTTCCATTTCCAACTCTGGCATCCACTGATCTATTTTTTTTTTTTTTGGTCCCTATAGCTTTGTTTTTTTCCAAAATGTCATATATATATATATATGGGATCATACAGTAGGTAGCAATTTCAGTCTGGCTTTTTTCATTTAGCATAATGCTTTTAAGATATTCCCTGTTGTTGCATGTATCAGTATTTTGTTATTGTTGAGTAGTATTCCATTATATTTATGTACCACAATCCACTCACAAGTTAAAGGCCATTTTGGTTTTTAGATTTTGGCAATTATAAATGAAGCCGTTTTCGGAGTTCCCGTTGTGGCGCAGTGGTTAATGAATCCGACTAGGAACCATGAGGTTGCGGGTTCGATCCCTGGCCTTGCTCAGCGGGTTAAGGACCCGGCACTGCTGTGGCTCTGGCGTAGGCTGGTGGCTACGGCTCCGATTCGACCCCTAGCCTGGGAACCTCCATATGCCGCGGAAGCGGCCCTAGAAAAGGCAAAAAGACCAAAAAAAAAAAAAAAAATAAATAATAAATGAAGCTGTTTACAGTTACTTTTAGGTTTTTGTGTAGGCATAAATCCACATTCCTCTTCGAGTAAGTATCTAGGTACGGGTTGCTGGTCATAAAAAAATATTTTAAAAAATATTTATTTAGCTTTTATCTCTTTATTTTTAAATTTAATTTATTTTATTTTTTTTATTTTTTGTCGTTTGTCTTTTTAGGGCTGCAGCCACCGCATATGGAGGTTCCCAGGCTAGGGGTCAAATTGGAGCTGTACTGTTGGCTTACGCCACAGCCACAGCAATGCAGGATCTGAGCCAAATCTGCAACCTATACCACAGCTCATGGCAATGCCAGATCCTTAACCCACCTGAGCGAGGCCAGGGATGGAACCTGCATCCTCATGGATGCTAGTCAGATGTGTTTCTGCTGAGCCACAACGGGAACTCCATATAGTGATATCTTTAAACTTTTTATTGTAAAAGAAAATACAGATACAGAAAATCACACAATATAATAGAAAGATATGTTTTGCAAGAGCAGCACTGTTGTAACCACCACCCACATCAGGGAATAGAATAGTGCTAGCCACTCCATAAAGAAATTCTTCTTTGTGGTCCCCTTCCTCACCCTCAATGTAATTGCCATCCTGTCTTTGTTTTTGTCTTTCTGTCTTTTTAGGGTTGCACCTGCAGCATATGGAGGTTTCCAGGTGAGGGGTTGAATCGGAGCTACAGCTGCTGGCCTACGCCAGAGCCACAGCAACTCCAGAGCCAGTTCTGCAATCTACACCACAGCTCACAGTAGTGCCAGATCCTTAACCCCACGGAGCAAGACCAGGGATCAAACCCTTGTCCTCATGAATGCTAGTCGGGTTCGTTAACCCCTGAGCCACGAAAGGAGCTCCCATATTATTTCTTTATAGGTCATGCCAGAGTAGGAACAATGTACCATAGTAAGATTAGGGGATAGGTGAGCGATCTGCCATTATTTGCAATGTGGGAGAAGAATGATAGATTGGTAGATCAGTTTTTGGACCAGAGTACATGAGGAAGTTGGGAATTTAGAAACAAACGTCGCTAAAACTTGTGCCTGTGTATGTTTTGGAAGGTCTTTGTGTAACTCCAAGGTTCTGTGTATCTAGTTTGAAGAGTTAATTGTCAGGGTGGCCCACTGATTGAGGAGTGGCATAGATTATGTGGGTGTGTTCCCTATTCTGCTGTAAGGGGGGACAGAGATGGGCAGCTTGAGTGGGAGACCATGGGAATAAACAACCTCCTTGGCAATGGCAATTGACAGATTCTCCATAGGCTCTTGTTGAGGAATGAGAAGTTGAGTTGACTTGACTGTTCTGTATAGTGGGTTCAGTTGAATAGTTCTTTTATTTTTTAAGTTATTATTATTTGGCCACACCCATGGCCTGTGGAATTTCTCTGGTCAGGGATCAAACTTGCGCCACAGCATTAACAATGTTGGATCCTTAATCTGCTGAGCCACAAGGGAACTCTGAATAGTTCTTTTGAAGTTACTTTATTTTTCTTTTCTTTTTTCTTTTTTTTAGGGCCACACCTCTGGCATATGGAAGTTCCCAGGCTAGAGGTCAAATAGGAGCTGCAGCTGCCAGTCTGTGCCACAGCTACAGCAATGCTGGATGCTAACTGTGCCTGTGACCTACACCACAGGTCACAGCAACGCCAGATCCTTAACCCACTGAGCAAGGCCAGGAATTGAACCTGAGTCCTCGTGGGTACTAATCGGGTTTGTTACCACTGAGCCACAAGGGGAACTCTTGAAGTTGCTTTATTTTTAAAATTACATATAGATTTGGTGTTTGATAGGAATGTTTTATGAAATATAAAAACTTGGAGTTCCCATTGTGGCTTAGTGGGTTAAGAATTTGATTAGTGTCTCTGAGGATACGGGTTCAGTCCGTGGCCTTGCTCAGTGGGTGAAGGATCCGGTGTTGTTGCAAGCTGCGGCATAGGTCACAGATGCAGCTCAGATCTGGCGTGGCCGTGGCAGTGGCTGCAGCTCCCATTTGACCCCTAGCCTGGGAACTTTCATATGCTGCAGGTGTAGCCATTAAAAAAAAAGGCTATATATATATATATAAAAAATATATATATATTATATAATAAGATGTATAATTATATATACCATATATATAATATAGATAGATTTTTATATTTATATATATAAACATTTGAAATCATCATTTGAAATGCCTAACTTTTTTTTTAAGTATTTTTTTACTTTCCAAATACTTGAGTAAAATTGATTCATTGAGGAAGATGTGCCATGTTTTTCCATTGTCTTTAGGTGCCTCTGATAAATAGCTACATACTCTTGTTGACAATGAAAAGACAGTTCCATTTCACAGAAGCAAATGCTGTTAACAATTTCTTTATTTTTTCCCCTTTATTTCCCTTGGTTGTTCCTACGGCATGCAGAAGTTCTTGGGCCAGGGATTGAATATGCGCCACAGCTGAAACCAAAGCTGCAGCAGTGACAATGCCAGATCCCCGACCCACTGAGCCACAAGGGAATTACACTTTCTTACATATCTTTTCATAATCTTCATGCACATCATGCAAATATATGTATCCTTAAAAACACAAACACATAAATGGGAGCATGATATATATGTGAGTGTATAGTGTATTGTGCCTTAAAAAACACTTATGGAGACATTCTCCTGTGGCGTAGTAGGTTAAGGATCTGGCCTTTTCACTGCAGTGACTTGGGTTGCTGCTGTGGTATGGATTCATTCCCTGGCCTGGGAACTTTGCATGCCACAGGTGTGGCCAAAAAAACCCCACCACTGCCTTTCCTCCACACACATTTACGGAAAAATTTTTAGGATGTACACATCAGTATTTATGAATCTACTTGTTCTTTGTTTTGTTAACAGCTTCATGGTTTTCTGTTATATGGATATACCATACTTGAGGCTGTTAAGGTTGGTTTGGCTGTTTCTAGTCATTTACTATTACAGATAAAGTGCTTCATTGAACATCTTTCTCTTTTTTTGGCTAGACTAGTGGCATGTTGATGTTCCTAGGCCAGGGTCAAACCTGCGCCATAACAGTGACCTGAGCCGCTGCAGTGATGATGCTGGATCCTTAACCCACTGCACCACAAGGGACTGCCATGTTGAACTTATATTTTGAGCATCATATATATATGATATATGATGTAATTATTATATGATAATATATCATATATATGTAATATATGTTCTGCTTACATTTTTGAGCATCATATATTCAGTACAGTGGTATGTTTATAGAAGTGGAACTTAAATAGCATATACATTTAAATACTCAATTGATATCGCCCAATTCTTCACTAACAGTGTGGCTCTTTTTCTCTTTGCATCATTTCGTTGAATCTTGGACTTTGCTTAGCTGAAAAGTAGAAAAAAAATGTTTATTTTGGGGGTTTAATTTTTTTCTGCTTTAGAATATGTACATTTTTATTTTTTTAAAGTTTAAATTTAAAAAATTTATCTGAGAGTCCCATCGTGGCTCAGTGGAAATGAATCTGGCTAGTATCCATGAGGACACAGGTTCTGTCCCTGGCCTTGCTCATTGGGTTAAGGATCCAGCTGTAGTGTAGGTTTGATTTGACCCTGAGGCTCGAACCTCCATATGCTGTGGGTGAGGCCCTAAAAAGACCAAAAAAAAAAAAAAAAAGTTACCTGTACCTAGTACAAAATGATAGTGGTTAAAAGCTTCCCAGCCTTTTCCTTCATTTGCCCTAATTCTTCTTGGAGTGATCGCTCACTCATAGTTGCTTGTGTTAGCCTTTCTGACATATGTTATGCACCTATAAACAATACAAACAATTACATATACGTGTGTGTGTATTTAAATCTACAAGGAGATAACATGCTGTTTTGTACTTTGCTTTTTCACTTAATATATCTTGAGAATAATTCTTTGTCAGTATATGAAAGCTTTCTGGTCTCCCTCCCTTTATTAATTTAAAAATACTTACGTGGGAGTTCCTGTCGTGGCGCAGCAGAAACAAATCCCACTAGGAACCATGAGGTTGCAGGTTCAATCCCTGGCCTTGCTCAGTGGGTTAAGCAGTGAGCGGTGGTGTAGGTCGCAGACGCGGCTCGGATCTGGCATTACTCGGGCTGTGGTGTAGGCTGGCAGCTGTAGCTCCAGTTAGACCCCTAGCCTGGGAACCTCCATATGCCACAGGTGCAGCTCTAAAAAGCAAAAAAAAGAAAAATAAAAATATCTGTGTGTTACAATTTCTTAACCAATTCTTTGTACATGTCAGACTTTTGGGTTGCTTCCACTGTTTTTGTTTTCTTTAGAAAGTTGCTTTATTTTTCAGAGAACACACTCCATTTATTAACTGTGTGGTTGTCAACTGTCTACTAACTGAAGTCTGCTGTCCCTCATCTGCAGAATGGGATACAATTTCACATTTCCTTATTGAAACCTTTGGGGTCAGTTTTGTCTTGGAATTGGAATTGTTTGAAATTTAGAAAGTGTATGTATTTTACATTAATACCCATCAGGGACTGAGGCAGCATTCTAATCAGAGATTATAGAGTTTCTTCGGAAAAAGAAAATACTACAAATAGCCTCATTTAGGGAAGTCAGGTTTTGCTTCAAAATACTTTATGAGGAGTTCCTTGGTGACTCAGTCAGTAGATAAGAGGGATCTACTTATCATTGCTGTGGCTCTGGTTACAACTGTGATGCGGGTTCCATCGCTGGCCTGGGAATTTTCCCCAAAAAAAGTGTTATGAGAAAACTTTGTTTTCAGAGCTCTTGGGATGCTGGAAGTGTGGATAAAGGTTTGTGAACTTGTACTAGTACCTACCTCAAATGATTGCTATGAGATCAAAAAAGTTAATAGATGGAAAGTAGAACAGTACCAGGCACATACCGAGGGCTTAGGAAGTATAAATACAGTTCAACTTTGTTTTACTTTCTTTTTCCAGCTTTATTGAGATATAATTAATATATAACATTGTAGGCTCTGATATTTAATTGTGAATGATATTGAGTATCTTTTCCTAAGTTATTCATTCTATTTTTTTTTGTTGATTGCCTCTATGCGTCTCTACCTGCTTTTTCTGCTGCGGCATTGATTGGACTTACTGATGTGTAAGAATCCTTAGTATAGTAAGGAAATCAGCCTTTTGAATTTCTCTAGTGACTGATGAGTATTTTTCATATCAGTGTAGTTTCTTTGGTGATGTGTGCTCAGGTTTTTTTCTTTTTTTTTTCTTTTTTTTTTTTTTTTTTTTCTTTTTAGGGCTGCACCTGTGGCATATGGAAGTTCCCAGGCTAGGGGTCGCATCAGAGCTGCAGCTGATAGCTCACACTGCAGCCACAGCCACGCCAGATCTCAGCTGCGTCTTTGACCTACACCACAGCTCACAACACTACCAGATCCTTAACGCACTGAGTGAGGCCAGAGATCGAACCTGCATCCTCATGGATACCAGTCAGGTTCATAACCCACTAAGCCACGATGGGACCTCCCTGCTTGTCAATCTTTATAGTGTCTATGAATTGAATGATTTCTGCACATTGAGTAAGTTTATTCCCTGTAATTACAGCCACTCAGACATCTAGAGGCGGCCTGCCTTTTAATAATGGCACACATGCACCCCTCCCCCAAGTTAAACTTTTGGTACCTCAGCTGTTTATCATGGCTCGTGGTCTCCAGTAGTCTCCTTAGATGTCAAAGGTTTTGTTTAAATGTAGTCTTCAGCACATGGTGTTACATATTTTCAGTTTGCCCAACACATTAGCTTTTACCTTTTCACCTGAACCTCTTCTATTAATTTGGGTTAAGATGGTTTATCTGGTGTAGTGTTTGAAATTTAAGCAGCCACTGTTAGTAGTAGTATAGTATATTAGAACTTGATATGGTTCCTTTTTTTTTTTTTTTTTTCCTGTCTTTTTAGGGCTGTACCTGCAGCATATGGAGGTTCCCAGGCTAGGGGCTGAATTAGTGCTGAGCCGCTGTCCTGAGCCACAACCATACCAGATCTGAACTGCGTTCTCGACCTACACCACAGCTCATGGCAATGCCAGATCCTTAACCCACTGATTGAGGCCCGCGATTGGGCCTGTGTCCTCATGAATACAAGTCAGATTTGTTTCCGCTGAGCCACGACAGGAACTCTGATATGGTTCTTTTTATGAGGTTTCTTGGTCATTGGTTTAATTGGCAGCCTTTGTGGTCATTGGCCTCTGTGGGCCACCTTTTCTTCATTTATATAATGATGGATTTGGTGAAAAAGTGAAATATCTTTATTTTCTTATAAGAAAGGTGGAAGTAGTATGTATGCTGTTTGTATATAGAGAGCGGCATACAGTTGTACAGATGTTTGTGTATATCCAGCTTTAGTAAACATCAATTCATAGCTAGTGTTTCATTTTTATCACCACCTGCTTCCTTTCAACATGGATTGTTTTGAGGCAGATTCCAGACATTGTATTTCACACATAAATATAATTCTTTACCAGTAAGGACTCTAGAAAAGATAACTATGGTGTCATTGTTACAGTTTAAGGTACTTTTTCCCTTTGTCATTTTTTACTTTTTAGGCCTTTGAGTAGACTGTTTATAGATAGTATAAAATTTGAGAAATATGGAAGATTTTTCCTTTAGCCTTTTAGTTATCCATTTCCCTAAGGGCAACCATAGCTGTACATGATATAGACCTGCCTCATTGTTTCTAACAGCTACATAGTATTCAGATAAGTGGCTGTATGATAATTTAATTTAATTAGTTCCTTGTTGATAGATGTTTATGAAAGCAGAAATCGGGAAACAAAGTTGTAGTGAATTTACTTTTTACTTATGTTATTCATACTCATGGGAAATTGTTTGTGGAATAAATAAAACTGCTTGCTTCAGGGTCAGTCTGTTTATTTCACATGTTCATTCTTAATTCTAAAAAGTATTACCAGATTGCTCTCTGTAGTGATTGTACTATGATATACTCCTACAAAAATGTAGTTTTAATTATTTTTATTGCTTTGCAGTATTTCTTTGTATGACTAGACCGTTCTATTTATTGTACTCTTTTTTAAAATTTATTTTTATTATTATTTTTTTCTTTAGTACTTTTAGGGCTGCACCCGTGGCATATAGATTTCCTAGGCTAGGGGTCCAGTTGGAGCTACAGCTGCTGGTCTAAGCCATAGCCACAGCAGTGCCAGATCTGAGCTGTGTCTGTGACCCACGCCACAGCTCACGGCAATGCTAGATCTTTAACCTACTGAGCAAGGCCAGGGATTGAACCTGCAATCTCTTGGTTCCTAGTCAGATTTGTTTCTGTTGCGCCATGACAGGAGATCTTACTGTGTCCTTAATGAATATTTATATTTCATTGTTACTGCTATGGCATGAGTTCGATTCCTGGCTTGGGAACTTCCACATGCCACAAATGTGGCCCAAAAAACAAAACTAGGAATTCCCGTTGTGGCTCAGTGGTAACAAACTGAACCAGTATCCATGAGGATGCAGGGTCAATCCGTGGTCTCGTTCAGTGGGTTAAGGATCCAGAGTTGCTGTGAATTGTGGTGTAGGTGACAGATGTAGCTA
This sequence comes from Sus scrofa, assembly GCF_054392235.1. Lineage (NCBI taxonomy): Eukaryota > Metazoa > Chordata > Mammalia > Artiodactyla > Suidae > Sus > Sus scrofa. The sequence continues at coordinate 109,761,673 of NC_139396.1, read as the reverse complement.
GGATCCTGCGTTGCTGTGGCTGTGGCATGAGCTGGCAGCTGCAGCTCTGATTTCAACCCCTAGTCTGGGAATTCCATGTGCTGCAGGTGCAGCCCTAAAAAGCAAAAAATCCCCTAATGTCCATTAAAAAAACACTATTTAAGAGAACTACCAGACCAGAGTAGGGGGGAGTATTAAAACTATGTAAAGAATGCCTATAGGAGTTCCCATTGTGAAGCAGTAGAAACAAATGGGACTAGTATCCATGAGGATGTGGGTTCAATCCCTGGCCTCACTCAGTGGGTTAAGGATCTGGCGTTGCTGTGAGCTGTGGTGTAGGCCAGCAGCTACAGGTCCGATTAGACCCCCAGCCTGGGAAATCTCCATATGCCGTGAGTGCAGCCCTAAAAAGACAAAGAAAAGAAATAAAAAATAGAAAAATGGGAGTTCCCATTGTAACTCAGTAGGTTAAGAACCCAACATAGTGACCATGAAGATGTGGGTTTGATTCTTGGCCTTACTCAGTGGGTTAAGGATCCAGCATTGAAATTCTATGATTAACATACACAATTTCCCACAGATATTTCTCTCCTTCTCTTATCCTTTACCAATTAAAAACTATAGTTTGGAGTGTTTGAAAACTTGCTAAAATTATAGATACTCTCCCTGAAAATGTGTGCACAGACATTTTTTTCAGTTTCACAAGATTTGCAGAACCCATGAAATCTATTGCTAAAACTGATCAAACCTCCTTCCCACTTGTTAAATACGTCTAAGAGTTCACTTTAACCCATGGAAGCCTTAAATCATTTCATCTGTTTATTTTCCATTATAAAACCATGTATATTCTAATTACTGCAAGTGTTGATAATGTTTTTGTTTTTTTGAGAGTGTCATCTATTTCCTTTCAAAATTAAGAACACTGGAAGTTCCCTTGTGGCACAGTGAATTAAGGATCCTGGAGTTCCTGTCATGGTGCAGTGGTTAATGAATCTGACTAGGAACGCTGAGGTTGCAGGTTCAATCCCTGGCCTTGCTCAGTGGGTTAACGATCCAGCGTTGCCGTGAGCTGTGGTGTAGGTCGCAGACACGCTCAGATCCCACATTGCTGTGGCTCTGGCGTAGGCCGGTGGCTACAGCTCCGATTCAACCCCTAGCCTGGGAACCTCCATATGCCACGGGAGCGGCCCTAGAAAAGGCAAAAAGACCAAAAAAAAAAAAAAAAAAAAAAAAAAAAATCCCGTGTTGTCACAGTTGTGGTACAGATTCAGTCCCTGGCCTGGAAATTTCCGCATGCTGCAGGTGTGCCTCTCCCAAAAGACTACTCCCCCATGTAGTCTTTATTATGCTAAATTATTCTCTAGTGTGTGGCCTAACATACAAAAGATTGAATACCTATTTAGTGATGTTAAAAGGTATTTTTAGAAGTTCACATCGTGGCGCAGTGGTTAACGAATCCGACTAGGAACCATGAGGTTGCTGAGGTTGCGGGTTCGGTCCCTGCCCTTGCTCAGTGGGTTAATGATCCGGTGTTGCCGTGAGCTGTGGTGTAGGTTGCAGACGCGGCTCGGATCCCGAGTTGCTGTGGCTCTGGTGTAGGTCGGTGGCTACAGCTCTGATTCGACCCCTAGCCTGGGAACCTCCATATGCTGTGGGAGCGGCCCAAGAAAAGGCAAAAAGACAAAAAAAAAAAAAAAAAAAGGTATTTTTAAAGTATTTTTGCAGATGATGGTGGGGAGTCTTCAACTGAAAGCTTTCTACATAACCAGTCTTTACCCTCTAGGTTTAGGCCTTAGACTGTAGTTTTGGAGTCCTTGCTTAAAGCTGATAGACTCGGGACCTAAGGAAATATTGGTGAACTTACAGGTTAGATTCCACTAAAGAAGGTTTCACTGGAGTTCCCGTTGTGGCTCAGAGGTAACGAACCTGACTGGTATCCATGAGGACATGGGTTCGATTCCCTGGCCCCACTCAGTGGATTAAGGATTGGATGTTGCCATGAGCTATGGTGTAGGTTACAGATGCAGCTCAGATCTGGCATTACTGTGACTGTGGTGTGTAGGCTGGCAGCTGCAAGCTCTGATTCAACCCCTACCTAGCCTGGGAACTTCCATAAGCTGCGGGTATGGCCCTAAAAAAAGAAAAGAATGTCTCACTAAAAGATTATTAAAAATATATCCTATACTGTAGCAGAGTTGTAATAACTCTGCTAATTTGCATTTGTGTGGTGCTCTATATCCTGCAAATATCTTAGGTACATTATCTTCTTTTGTCTATTCCACTTGCTCTTAAGACAGGTTTTATTAACTCATTTTTCAGATGAAGAAATTGTCCAAACTTTGTTTTTTTTTGGTCCTTTTGCCATTTCTTGGGCCAATGCTGTGGCCTACACCACAGCCACAGCAACTCGAGATCCGAGCCATGTCTGCGACCTACACCACAGCTCACAGCAACGCGGATCCTTAGCCCACTGAGCAAGGCTAGGGATCGAACCTGCAACCTCATGGTTCCTAGTCGGATTCGTTAATCACTGCCCAAGTTCATTTTAGCCAGTTAAGTAGCATATAGCTGGTTTAGATGAAAACAGAATAATCTTTTTTTGTTAAAAAAAAAAATTTTTATTTCCTTTTTTCCCCTCCATCTTGATGTTTTGAGCTATAAAATGATTTTATCTGACATAGAAGCTGGGATATTTAAGGAAGGTGGTCAGTCGAATGCAGTTGCTGTTGTGCATTTTAGGACAAGATAAGTTTGCTCTCTCTTCTGAAGGTATGGTTAAGAATAGTTGTTGAAGAACTAAATGGTGAAGGACTGTATAGAAAGCAATCATTTTAAGCAGACTTGTAGTAGTTTTTAAAATTTTTTCCAGCTGCATGTGTGACATATGAAAGTTCCCAGGCCAGGACTTGAATGTGAACCACATTGGAGCCACAGCTGTGACCTACGCCACAGCTGTGGCATTGCTTGATCCTTAACCCACTGTGCCACAGCAGGAAGCTCCTAATAAAATTTACTGTTAACATAAACTTTTTGAGTCAGAAGGATGTTACATAAAACAATTAGAAACAGCTTAAATAGGTTTTGTGACATTAAGGCAATAGAATGCTATATAACTATAAAAATGGTGTGGTATAGCATTTGTTGACATCGCATAGACTTTGGTGTGGCAATGCATACAAAGGATTCCCATAGCTGTTTATTAGGAAACAAACTCCTTTAGTGCTGTAAAGTAGTCTTGGTCAGTGGCTTCCCTTTTGAACACAGGAGGAAGTTGGAGCTCTCAGGAAAATTCCCAAAGTTAGGGGTCTTGCCTGAGCCTCTACAGAGCTAGTTTGATTAGGGCAACAAAAGAGTCAGATTCAGTTACTACTGCTTTTTCCACTTGTAACAAAACCAGTGGTGGAGTTCTCTTGTGGTACAGCAGTGGCTTGGGTTGCTGCTGTGGCATGGGTTTGATCCCTGCCAGGCCCAGGAACTTCCGGTATGCCACAGGTGTGGCCAAAAAAAATAAATAAATAAAAGCAGTAGTATTATTTTTTTAGGCTTGGCTTTGCTTCTGCACCCTTTAAGATAGTATCAGATGTTAGAGTCAGTTTTTAATTCTTTGCTTTTTGGTATCTTATGCTTAGTGATTGGTACTTCTCACACCCCCACCTCCACCCCCCAGCATTTGGAGTTCCTGGGCCAGGGATCAGATCTGAGCTGCAGTTGTGACCCATGCTGCAGCTGTGGCAGTGCTGGATCCTTTAACCCACTGTGCTGAGCTGCGGATTAAACCTGGGTCCTCTAGATGCTACAGAGACCCTGCTGATCTTGTTGCACTACAGTGGGAATTCCTAGTGATTGGTACTTCTGAGATTATGAAAGCCATAGTTCCTTGTCTTTGGCAGGTGTACCTATATATTAGATGCCTTTTGGAATTCCTGTTGTGGCTCAGTGGGTTAAGAACCCAGCATGGTGTCCATGAGACTGCAGGTTCAATCCCTGGCTTTGCTCAGTGGCTTAAGGATTCGATGTTGCTGCAAGCTGTGGTGTAGGGCACAGATGTGGCTCATATCTGGTGTTGCCGTGGCTGTGGTGTAGGGTGGCAGCCGCAGTTGTGATTTGACCCCAGGAACTTCCACATGCCGCTGGTGCAACCTTAAAAAGGGGAAGAAAAGTTAGATACTTCTAAAAGTAAGTAAATATAAATTTTATTTACACCTGTTGGGTAGCATTAAAAATCGTCGGTGAATTCATGTAAAACATTACTTTGCTTTTTTTTTAAATTTTATTATAGTTGATTTGCAGTGTTCTGTCTTTTTTTGCTGTACAGCGAAGGGACCCAATTATACATATATATATATATATACATTGTTTTTTTCACATTATTCTCCATCGTGTTCCATCGCATGTGACTAGATATAGTTTTCCTGTGCTATACAGCAGGACCTTTGTTCTTAGTGGTTTATTAATTGAGATTTGTAAATGGCTTTTCTTAAATATAGGTGTTTTTTGTTTGTTTGTTTTTGCTTTTTAGTGCTGCACCTGAGGCATATGGAGGTTCCCAGGCTAGGGTCTAATCGAAACTACAGCTGCTGTCCTACACTACAGCTGCTGTCCTACGCCACACCCACAGCAATGCAGGATCCAAGCCGAATCTGCGACCTATTCCACACAGCTCACGGCATTGCCAGATCCTTAACCCACTGAGCGAGGCCAGGGAACGAATACGCAACCTCATGGTGCCTAGTCACATTTGTTTCTACTGCACCATGGCAGGAACTCCCATTTGTTTGTTTTCTTTTTCAGCCACCCCCTCTGCATATGGAAGTTCCAGGGATAGGGATTGAATGTGAGCCGGAGCTATGACCTGTGCCGCAGCTGTACCAATAGTAGATCCTTAACCCACTGCACCAGGCCACGGATCAAACTGGTGCCTCCACAGAGACAAGCTGAATCATTAAACCACTATACCACGGTGGAAACTGTTTTTTGTAATTTTATTTTTTGGCATAAACGTTTTGCCTTGGTTTTTCTGCTAATAAGTGCTTGGATAATTAATTGTAATATTAGTTTGAATCATATTTCCACTTCTCATTTAGAAAGATTAAAAAAATGTGATGATAAAAATTAAAGACAACAAAAATGAATTCCCCAGGTGCAAAACAAACAGGCAGTTTAAGATTTACCACTGGGTGATACGGATAAATGGCCACTGTAGCTACTTTACTGAGGCATCAGAGCCACTTTTTAAAAATAAAAAAGCCTTAGGGAGTTTCCTGTTGGCCTAGCAGTTAAGGATCTGGCATTGTCACTGCTATGGCTTGGATCCAGTCCCTGGCCCAGTAACTTCTGCATGCCACAGGTGTGGCCAAAAACAAAACAAAACAAAACAAAAAAACCTTTGAAGTTATATGGCTTTTAGGATTAGGAGAAAGAACCGAAAGCAGAAATAGCTAAAGTAACTGATCCTGAAACAGATTTCTAGGCAGAGTGGCATGCCATATGGGCAGTGCTACTCCAAAGAAATACAGACATTTATTGTGTTACACTTAGGTTTTACTAAAAAATTTTTTATTTACTTTTTGTCTTTTTAGGGCTGCACTTATGCCACATGGAAGTACCCAGTCTAGGGGTCGAATTAGAGCTACAGATGCCAGCCCATGCTATAGCCACAGCAACTTGGGATCCAATGTGGAGCCACATCTGTGACCTCCACCATAGCTCACGGCAATGCCAGGTCCTTAACTCAGTGAGCAAAGCCAGTGATCTAACCCGCATCCTCATGGAAGCTAGTTGGGTTTGTTACTGCTGAGCCACGACAGGAACTCTGTTTTTTTTGTTTGTTTTTGTCTCCTAAATTTAATATAAGCATTTTTATCTCAAAAATCCATAGTACCTCTGAGAAGGTTTGGTTGAGTTTCATTCTGAATTGATCTTTAACATTGTTGAAATCCCATGAGTTTAGGGTAACAATTTTAAGGGACTTGGATGCCTAGGGAGGGGTCACTAGAAGACATGAGACCTGCACACTGAAAAGGTAGAAGGGGAGATGTCAAATATGTAAACATTTATTTCTTTAAAATTGAAAGTTATTGCAGTTATTTCAAAATTAATTGACTATGCTATTAATTAGGCAACTGTCCTTTTTATTTAACTTTTACATTGATGTCATTCATGTTTTTATCCTTGACTTATTTTTCATTTTTATAGATAAAGTGGAGAGCTTTAGTGAAGAACATGAAAAGAATAGTCACCATATTTACAAAAATGCTGAAGACAGTACTAAGAAACCCAGTGCAGAAACTACAGTGGCTTCTGGATACAGAGCTGATGAAATCAAGGAAACCAATGATACTTGGAACTCCCAGCATGGAAAAAGATCAGAATCTCCATCAGAAACATCTCCAATCAAGGGATCTATAAGAACTGGTTTGTATGAATGGGATAATGATTTTGAAGATATCAGATCAGAAGATTGTGTTTTAAGTTTGGATAGTGGTCCTGTTTTGGAGATGAAGGATGAGGATTTAAAAAATCGATTGGAAAATCTAAATGAAGCCATTGAGGAAGACATCATGCAAAGTGTTCTTAGGCCGAGTAACTGTAGGACGTACTGTAGGGCCAATAAAGCAAAATCCTCACAAGGAGCATCAAGTTTTGATAAGCTAATGGACGGCACCAGTCAGGCCTCAGCCAAAGCAAACAGTGAATCAAGTAAAGATGGCCTGAATCAGGCAAAGAAAGGCAGTGTAAGTTGTGGGACCAGTTTTAGGGGGACAGTTGGACGGACTAGAGATTATACTGTTTTGCATCCATCTTGCTTGTCAGTTTGTAATGTTACCATACAGGATACTATGGAACGCAGTATGGATGAGTTCACTGCATCAACTCCTGCAGATTTGGGAGAAGCTGGCCGGTTAAGAAAAAAGGCAGACATTGCAACATCTAAGACCACTACTAGATTTCGACCTAGTAATACTAAATCTAAAAAGGATGTTAAACTTGAATTTTTTGGTTTTGAAGATCATGATGATACAGGAGGTGATGAAGGAGGTTCTGGGAGTTCTAATTACAAAATTAAGTATTTTGGCTTTGATGATCTCAGTGAAAGTGAAGATGATGAAGATGATGACTGTCAAGTGGAAAGAAAGACAAGCAAAAAAAGAACTAAAACAGCTCCATCACCCTCCTTGCAGCCTCCTCCAGAAAGCAATGATAATTCCCAGGACAGTCAGTCTAGTACTAATAATGCAGGTAAGACTTAAAAAAAATTATTGCAAGTAAATAGGTTTTTCAGGCTTAAATAACAGCTACTTAGTTTCCTCCTAGATAATCAATTTTAGTTTGTTACCATGTTTAATTTTAATAGAAGTACCTATTTAGAGTCAAAGATTACCTTATCCAAAGATACAGCACTTTAAATGTTAATAAAGTTCCACTTTGTTAGGAACCAACTTGTAAATGGAAGAGTCTTTTCATGTTTGTATTTTATTTCCACCATTAGCAGTTGAGTTTTTAAAGTGTGTGTGTGTGTGTGTGTGTGTGTTCTTGTGTCTACAGGTTTTTCAACTTCGAAAAACCAAATGCAGTGGAGACATAAGGATAGATTCTGGTCATTTAGTATGCTGTTGATATTAAATGGTTATAATGAGGGAAATATGGGAACATTGAAATAAAGCCTTTGTAGTTGTCTCAAAACTAATCAGCTAATGTTAAAAATGTTCTAAAGAAATTTTAAACTTATAAAGTTAAGATTAAATCTTAATCTTTGGAATCACTCACTTGGAATTCCCACTGTGGTGCAGCAGGTTTAAGAATCTAGCATTGTCTCTGTGGCAGTGCCAGTTTGATTCCTGGGCCTGTGCAGTGGGTTAAGGATCTGGTGTTGCTACAGTTGTTGCGTAGGTTGCAGCTGCAGCTCAGATTTGGTCCCTGGCCAGGGAACTTCCATATATTATGGATGTGACCGGAAAAGAAAAAAAAGAATCACTCTCTTAAATTGAGTTAATACTATTGAAAAGTGCTGATTAAGTATTTATACACTCTTACCAGTGAAAAATTAATTTGCACTTTAAGATAGATAGTAGAATCAGTAATGACTCCGCCTTTGAGGAGTTGGTAGTCTCCACTGTGAGAGACAAAGGAAAGAAATAGGTTGGCTTTGCTCTGAACAAGTCATTACTTGACAAGGGCTTTGTGAAGTGGATTGAGTATTGAGTGAGGAAGCCTCAGTGTGAAAGCCTCTGGGACACAGGGGCTATCTTTATTTATATTTAACCAGTACAGTTTTCCTTAACAGTTTACTTGTTAAATAAAGCTTTTGTCCTTTTAAGGTCGTAGAAGAGTTATTATGGTGAATTAAAATTATCATAGTATTCATACATATAGGTTCTCTTGTAAAGTATGTCATACCATTTTGCTTTATTTGGCTTAAAAATAGTTTTGCTAGATTAGAATCATGTGCATAAATAAGTTTCAGAATTTATCCAATGTTTTGAATCTCTTCTGGAGAACTGAAGTTTGCTGCAGCCTTGCTCATCACTTGAGATTTGACGGGGCAAACAGCTTTACATTTGCTTTCTCAGGAGGATGATAAGTTAATTATGTAATGAAACCTGAGCTCCATTCCTGCCAGAAGCTACTTGACTCTTATGCTAACCTTGATAGCAAATTATCCTAATCTGCAGGTCAGAATCTGTGGCTGAAATTTATATTTTAAAACAATAAACTTTTTAAGCTTTAAAATAAGAAGGTTGGAATCTGAGTCTTCATATATTGTATGAATAGCAATCATTTTTAAGGATTGGAATAGAGAAAAGTTTATTTTTTTATTTTCTTTTTTCTTTATTTTTTGGTTTCGGTCAGAAAAATTACAACCATTTGGAAATTAATACTTTGGTTAGTTTTGTGGGAATGTATATCCACAAACGACTGAACTACATTGTACTAGGTCATTCTATGTCTTTTGCTAAGGATAACTATATCCTTTTTTTTTTTTTTTTAAATGTGACTTTTGTAGATGTAAGTAGGCATTCTTTAAAGGCAAGTGTGATTCAGTGTACTTAAATTCTGGAAAAATAGTACAGGTAGATACCACCTAATGGTATGTATATGTGTGTGTGTTTAAACTAGACCATACCAGCGTCAGTGTCTATAGATATCTAGCAGTTATATGAACTTTATATAAGAAGAACTTTATATAATTTGAAGAACAAATATTCTGGAAAATAATTAATTTTGGCAGTAAAACTGGAGCACATACACAACAACTAGGTTTCTGGTTTTCTTTTAGAGTAGGTGACAGGCAAGGGGTGAGCATGGGAGAATGAAATTTAGTAATACTGGGAATATTTTGTCAACTATGTGGAGCTTTTATTCCTTTATTTTTTTCTCCCCACAGTATACCTTTCTCCCCAAAATGTTTATAGGTTGTCTGGTAGATAATTTGAAATAATAGAAAGCTAGCTAGTTTTGATTACCATTTCAGAAAACTTGGATTTTACAGAGGACTTGCCTGGTGTGCCTGAAAGTGTGAAGAAGCCTCCAAATAAACAAGGAGATAAATCAAAGGAAAATACCAGAAAGATTTTTAGTGGCCCCAAACGGGTAAGTAAAACATTAACAGTGATTTGTATTATTTAATGTTGGAGGGCTCAACTCTTAATTTTTTTTGGCTTTTTGCCATTTCTTGGGCGGCTCCTGCGGCATATTAGAGGTTCCCAGGCTAGGGGTCGAATTGGAGGCATAGCCACCAGCCTACTCCAGAGCCACAGCAGCATGGGATTCGAGCCACATCTGCAACCTGCACCACAGCTCATGGCAATGCCCGATCCTTAACCCACTGAGCAAGGCCAGGGATCGAACCCTCATGGTTCCTAGTCAGATTCATTAACCACTGAACCACGACAGGAACTCCCAACTCTTAATTTTTTTATTTAAAAATTACAACAAACATCATGACAACTAAATTTTGCCTTTCAAAGGATATATCTAAGTCTTTTTTTTTTTTTGGTCTTTTTGCTATTTCTTGGGCTGCTCCCGCAGCATATGGAGGTTCCCAGGCTAGGGGTTGAATTGGAGCTGTAGCCACCGGCCTACACCAGAGCCACAGCAACGCGGGATCCGAGCTACGTCTGCAACCTACACCATAGCTCATGGCAACGCCGGATCGTTAACCCACTGAGCAAGGGCAGGGACTGAACCCTCAACCTCATGGTTCCTAGTCGGATTCGTTAACCACTGTGCCACGACGGGAACTCCTATTTAAGTCATTTTTGAAAAACATTGTAACCATTTTTTGAAGTGTGGTAAAACATACATGATGTTTACTATATGCACCTGTACAATTCCATAACATTAAATAGATTCACAGTATTTGTAACTACCACCGTTATCAAAACCCAAAACTTTTCATCATCTCTAACAAAAACACTGTACCCATTAAACAATAACTTCATTCATTAAATAGTAACACTACCATTGACCTACCCAGCCCTTGGTAATTACTATTTTACTTTCTATATCTAAAACGTTCCTTATTCTAGATACCTCATATAAGTGTAATCAGAGTATTTGTCTTTCTGTGTCTGCCTTATTTCACTAAGCATTGTGTTCAAGATCCACCCCTGTTGTAGCATATGCCAAAGTGTTGTTCCTTTTTAGTGGCTGAATAATATTCCATTGTGTGTATATACCACATTTTGCTTATCCATTCATCTGTAGATGGACACCTGGGTTGTTATTTTGGTGATTTGAGTCCTTGGTTTCACTTGATTTGGATCCCTAGGTTAACTGTGAAACTGTTTTCCACTTCATACCATTTTTATATTCTCGTCAGCAGTGCATAAGGGTTTCAATTTTCCACATCTTCACCAACTCTTGTTATTTTCTGAGTTTTCTTTTGTTTTTTTTGGATAATACTTGTCCTAATGTGTGTGAAATGGTATCTTATTGTGGTTTGATTTGCATTTTCCTAACTAGTGATGTTGAGCATCTTTTTATGTACCTACTAGATGTTTGTATATCTTCTTTTTTTCAGTTTTGTTGTAGTTAATTTACAAGGTTGTGATAACGTTTACTGTTAAACAAAGTGACTCAGTCATACATATACACATACCCATTTTCTCTCAGAGTCTTTTCCCACATAGCTCATCACAGAATACTGGATAGAGTTCTCTGTGCTATACAGAAGGTCCCTGTTGGCCAATTGTTCTATATACCTCAGTGTGCACGTGCCAGTACCATGGTCCCCTTTGATAACCTAAGTTTTTCAAAGTCTGTGATGCAAAAAAGTATCTGTATCCTTTTTTTTTTTTTTTAGGATTTCACGTATAGGTGATATCATATGATGTTTGTCCTTCACTGTTTGACTAACTTCACTTAGTATGATAATTTCTAGGTCCATCCATGTTACTACAGATGGCATTATTTCATTGTATTTTTATGGTCAAGTAATACCTCATTGTATATGGAGTTCCCATTGTGGCGCAGCAGAAACAAATCCAACTAGTAACCATGGGTTACCAAGTTTCGGGTTCAATCCGTGGCCTCACTCAGTGGGTTAAGGATCTGATGTTGCTGTGAGTTGTGGTGTAGGTTGCAGATGCGGCTCTGATCTTGTGTTGCTGTAGCTGTGGCATAGGCTGGCAGCTGTAGCTCTGATTTGACCCCTAGCCTGGGAAGCTCCATTATGCCTCGAGTGTAGTCCTAAAAGGCAAAAGAAAAAAAAATTCATTGTGTATGTGTATTACATCTTCTTTATTCATTCCTCTGTTGATGACATTTAGGTTGCTTCCATGTCTTAGCTAATGTAAATAGTGCTGCAGTGAACTTTAGGATGCATGTATATTTTTGAATTATGGTTTTCTCTGGATAGATGCCCAGGAGTGGAATTGCTGGATTATATGGTAGTTCTCTTTTTAGTTTTTTGAAGAAGCTGTGTACTGTTTTCCATAGTGGTTGCACCTCTGTACATTCCCACCAACGGTGTAAGAGGGTTTCCTTTTCTGCATACCCTCTCCAGCATTATTTGTAGACTTTTTCATGATGGCCATTCTGGCTGGTATAAGGTGGTACCTCATAATAGTTTTAATTTGCATCTCTCTAATGATTAGTGATGTTGAGCATCTTTTTTTTTTTTTTTTTTGGTCTTTTTTGTCTTTTGTCTTTTGTTGTTGTTGCTATTTCTTGAGCTGCTCCCGCGGCATATGGAGGTTCCCAGGCCAGGGGTTGAATCGGAGCTGTAGCCACCGGCCTACACCAGAGCCACAGCAACACGGGATCCGAGCCGCGTCTGCAACCTACACCACAGCTCACGGCAACGCCGGATCGTTAACCCACTGAGCAAGGGCAGGGACCGAACCCGCAACCTCATGGTTCCTAGTTGGATTCGTTAACCACTGCGCCACAACGGGAACTCCTTGAGCATCTTTTCATGTGTTTTTTCGCCATCTGTATGTCTTTGGAGAAGTTTATTTAGATCTTCTGTCCATTTTTTTGATTGGGTTGTTTTTTGGTATTGAGCTGCATGAGGTGTTCTTTATTTTTTGAAGATTAATCCCTTGTCAGTTGCTTCATTTGCAAATATTTTCTCCTATTCTGTGGGTTGTCTTTTTGTTTTGTTTTATGGTTTCCTTTGCTGTGCAAAAACTTAAGTTTAGTTAGGTCTCATTTGTTTTTGTTTTTATTATCATTAGGTGGTGGATTGCAGAAGATATTGCTGCAATTTATATCAGAGAGTGTTAAGCCTGTGTTTTCCTCTAAGAGTTTATAGTATCTGGTATTACGTTTAGATCTTTAATCCATTTTGAGTTTATTTTTGTGTATGATGTTAGAGAAAGTTCTGATTTCATTCTTTTGCATGCAGGCTGTCCAGTTTTCTAGCACCACTTATTGAAGATAATGTCTTTTTGATATTGTAAATTCTTGCCTCCTTTGTCATAGATTAATTGATCTTAAGTGCTTGAGTTTATTTCTGGGCTTTGTATCATGTTCCATTGATCTATATTTCTGTTCTTGTGTCTGTACTGTATTGTTTTGATGACTCTAGCTTTGTAGTGTAGTCTGAAGTCAGGGAGCCCGATTCCTTCAGCTCCATTTTTCATTTCCAGGATTGGTTTGGCTTTTCAGGGTCTTTTGTGTTTCCATACAAATTAAAAATTTTTTTTATCGCGTTTTGTGAAAAATGACATTGGTAATTTTATAGGGATTGCATTGACTCTATGAACTGCCTTGGGTAGTATACTCATTTTGACAATACTGATTCTTCCAGTCCAAGAGCATGGTATGTCTTTCCATCTGTTTATATCATCTTTGATTTCTTTCATCAACGTGTTACAGTTTTCTGAGTCCTGGTTTTTAGTCTCTTTTCCTAGATATTTTATTTTTGATGCAGTGGTAAATGGGATTGTTTCCCTAATTTCTCTAATTTTTCATTGTTAGTATATAGAAATGCAGTTGATTTCTGTGTATTAATTTTGTATCCAAATTCATTGATGAGCTGTAACAGTTTTCTGGTAGCATATTTAGGATTTTCTAGGTGGGGTACCATGTTATCTGCAAACAGTGATAGTTTTACTTTTTTCTTTCCAATTTGGATTCCTTTTCTTTCCTTTTTTTTGATTGCTGTGGCTAGGACTTCCAAAACTATGTTGAATAGAAGTGGTGAGAGCAGGAATTCTTTCAGCTTTTCAATGTTGAGAATGATGTTAGCTGTGGTTTTGTCATATATGGCTTTTATTATGTTGAGGTAGTTTCCCTCTGTGCCCACTTTCTGAGGGATTTTTATCAGAAATGCATGTTGGAGTTTGTCAAAAGCTTTTTCTGCATCTATTGAGGATCATGTAGTTTTTATTCTTCAGTTTGTTAATATGGTGTACCACACTGATTGATATGCAGATATTGAAAAATCCTTGCATCCCTGGGATAAATCCACTTGATCATGGTGTATGATCCTTTTAATGTATTTCTAGGTTTGGTTTGCTTGTATCTTGTTGAGGATTTTTGCATCTATGTTCATGAGTGATATTGGCCTGTAATTCTCTTTTTTTGTGGTATCTTTGTCTGGTTTTGGTATCAGGGTGATGGTGGCTTCATAGAATGAGTTTGGGGTGTTCTTCCCTCTGCAGTTTTTTTTTTTTGGGAGTGGTTTTAAAGATACGTGTTAACTTTTCTCTAATTTTTTTTTTTTCTCTTTTAGGTCTGCACCTGAGGCATATTGAAGTTCCCAGGCCTAGGGGTCGAACTGGAGCTGTAGCTGCTGGCATGCAACAGCCAAAGCAATGTGGGATCTGAGCCATGTCTCCAACCTGCACCAGAGCTTGTGGCAATGCTGGATCCTAAATCTACTGAGCAAGGCCAGGGGTCGAACTTGCATCCTCATGGATACTAGTTGAGTTCGAAATCACTGAGCCACAATGGGAATTCCTCTAAATTTTTGATAGGATTCACCTGTGAAACCATCTGGTTCTGGACTTTAGTTTGTTAGAAGTTGTTTGTTTTTTTGTTTGTTTTTGTCTTTTTGTCTTTTCTAGGGCTGTACCTGCAGCTTATGGAAGTTCCCAGGCTAGGGGTCTAATTGGAGCTGTAGCTGCCGGCCAATGCCAGAGCCACAGCAACATGGGATCCGAGCTGTGTCTGCGACCTACACCACAGCTCAGGGCAACCCTGGATCCTTAACCCACTGAGTGAGGCCAGGGATCGAACCCGTAACCTGCTAGTCGGATTCGTTAACCACTGAGCCACAATAGGAACTCCTGTTAGAAGTTTTTAAATTTTTAATTTCAGATTTGTGATTGGTCCATTTATCGTTTCTATTTCTTCCTGGTTTAGTCATGAAAGATTGTACCTTTCTAAGAATTTGGACATTTGTATATCTTTTTTGCAGAAATGTCTGTTCATTGTCCATTTTCGAATTGAGTTGTTTGGCTTTTTAATGTTTAGTTTTAGGAGTTCTTAATATATTCTAGATATTAATGCTTTATTAGATATATAATCTGCACATAGATTCTCCTATTCTTTCTTTGAGTTGTCTCTTTACTTTGCTAATATGCTTTAATTTCAGCAAAGTCCAGTTTATCTAGGTTTTCCTTTTGTTACCTGTGCTTCTGGTGTCATATCCAAGAAATCATTGTCAAATTGGATGTCATATAGGTTTTCCTCTGTATTTTCTACTAAATTTTATAGTTTTAGGTTTTACATTCAGATCATCCATTTTGAGTTGATTTTTATATATAGTGTAAAGGGTCTGGCTTCATTCTTATGGATTGTATAAGTCATTTTAATATGGTCCAGCATAGGTGTTGAGAATATTTTACTTGACCTTATCTTTTTTATTTGTCTTCTTAGGGCTGCACCCACAATATACGGAGGTTCCCAGGCTAGGGGTTGAATTGGAGCTACAGCTACTGGCCCTACACCACAGCTGCAACAACATCAGATCCGAGCTGCGTCTTCGACCTTCATCATAGCTCATGGCAACGCAGGATCCTTAATCCACTGAGCGAGGCCAGGGATCAAACCCACAACCTCATCGCTTCTAGTCGGATTCATTTCCAATGCGCCACAATGGGAACTCCTCTGTTAGTTTTGTCACTGAAAATTGCAGTTAGAAACTGTTGACTTTTTGAGTAGATAGACGTACTTTTAAGCAACTAAAGAATGAGTGTGTGTTTTATGGCCTTGTTTTATTTTTTTTCTTTTACCTCTGTGAAGAGCCAGTTGGGAATCTTTTCAAAATGATTGCGTTTTACTTTTGAACCCCCTTGGTGCCCACTCCCTAACCACAAAAGAAAGTGCTTAACGCTGAATTCAGGAGAGTTAACTTGCTCTGGAACGAGGAGCCAGGGTAGTGTTGTGTAATGTCTATAGCCCTTAGTGCTTAGATGAGGCTTTGATTATTGTATGGCATGTGTTGATTTCTACTGTAACAGTTACCAAATTTTTTGGTCTTAGGACTACTTTACAGTCTTAAAAAATTTATTGAGAATCCCAAAGAGCTTTTGATTATATGTTATATTTATCAATATTTATCTACCTAGATTGATTCCCCTTTGAAAAAAAATTTGTCATGGAGTTCCCTTCGTGGCTCAGTGGTTATCGAACCCAACTAGGATCCATGAGAATGCAGGTTCAATCCCTGGCCTCGCTCAGTGGGTTAAGGATCCGACATTGCTGTGAGCTGCGGTATAGTTCGAAGACACGCCTTGGATCCCAAGTTGCTGTGGCTCTGGCGTAGGCCAACAGCTGTAGCTCTAATTCGACCCCAAGCCTGGGAACTTCCGTATGCCGCAGGTGCAGCCCTAAAAAGCAAAAAAAAAAAAAAAGTTGTAATTACACACAGTCTTTTTTCTCCCCTCCTCCCCTATATGTGTGTGTATTATGTTACATCTTCTCTGTCATATTTAAAAGTAAGATGTTGAGTTGTAGATAGAATGCTTTTCTTAAGTAAAAAGATAGTCTCATACCTAACTATGGTTATGATTATAATACCTAAGAAAATTAGTAATTCTTTGGTGTAACCTGATGTCTAGTCCATATTCAGTTTTCCTCGGTTGTCTCCAAATTGTCTTTTAGCTATTTTCCCCAAAACTATAACCATTTACGTGTTATGTCTCAAGCCCAGAGTTAGTTTATTTATTTATTTATTTATTTATTTATTTATTTTGGCTGCACCCAGGGCATATGGAAATTCTAGGGCCAGGGATGGAACTGTGCCACAGTCGAGACCTACAACAAAGCTGGATCCTTAACCTGCTGTGCCACCCAGGAACTTCCTACTTATTATGTCTGTTTAATCTTGTACAGTCCTCTCATCTTTTTAAAATTCTTCATGGCACTGATTTAATTTCTTTAAGAGCCCAGGATATTTGTCTTGTAGAATGTTTCACATTCAGAATTTATCTGATTGTTTCCTGTTGATGTAAGTTGTTACTCCACTATATTGAAGTAATAGGATGTCATAAAACACTGGAAGCTAAGTCTACACGTTTGATTAGGCTCAAGTTGAACATAATTTGGCAAGAATTCCTCAAAGTAATGTTGTGTATATTGTGGCACGTCAGAAGCTGTGTAATACCTGGTTATTCCACTTAGTATTCTTTGACCACCTATTGAAGATAATGGTCACTGGATCGCTCCAAAAATCATGTTTTTCCTTTTTTAATTTAATTAGTAAGCTTCTGGGTGTTACTTTGACACCAGGTGAATATTCTGTTCCCCATTATGGTTTTATGCCATTATTTTAGCATCCATTGTTTGTTTTTAAATTTTTTAAAATTAAAGTATGGTTGATTTACAGTGTTGTGTCAGTTTTTGCTCTACAGCAAAGTGACCCAGTTATATGTACATTCTTTTTCTCTTATTATCTTCCATCATGTTCTATCATTAAAGATTGGATATAGTTCCTTTTGCTATGCAGTAGGATCCACTGTTGATCTTTGCCTGCATCACTTATTATGCTGATAGCTACAGAACAGTGAGTTTTCTAATTGTTGTTTATTCTACATTTAATAATTAGGATTTTGTAAATAGAAGTTTTCTTTCTCATCATCCCTACCCCCTCCCTATTACTATCACTGTAGACTCAACTGTTATTTATTAAATGTATTTGTAATAGATTTGGCTAGAATGAGCCATTTCGAGCCTTTTTTTATGTCCTTCTTATGTAATCCCTTCATCTTTGAGCACTTATTTTACTTTTTGTACAACAGATGACCCACATTCATCTTGTACTTTCAATCATGGAATCATTCATTTATCTAAGGATCTTTAGTTCATTTTGTGGGGAGTAGTAATTAGAAACCCAGATCTGAGTGCTGGGTGTTTTCATTGCTTCTAGACTCTTTCACTGGACAGAGAGCTATGAAACATGTTGAAAAATAAACTGAGTTCATATGGATAGTTTCATTTCAAATTTAACATATCAGAAGTTTGTATTTAGCTTTCTTGCTTTATTCTACAGCATATATTACTTTTTAAATTACAATACCAGTATCTTTGTTTTTTTGTTTTTTTTTTTTTTTTTGTCTTTTGTCTTTTTTGTTGTTGTTGTTATTGTTGCTATTTCTTGGGCCGCTCCCGCGGCATATGGAGGTTCCCAGGCTAGGGGTCTAATTGGAGCTGTAGCCACCGGCCTACGCCAGAGCCACAGCAACGCGGGATCCAAGCCGCGTCTGCAACCTACACCACAGCTCACAGCAACGCCGGATCGTTAACCCACTGAGCAAGGGCAGGGACCGAACCCGCAACCTCATGGTTCCTAGTCGGATTCGTTAACCACTGCGCCACGACGGAAACTCCTACAATACCAGTATCTTTGAATAGTAAATACACTGAGTGAGATTTAAGGGTTTTTTTTTTTCCCCAGGGCTGCACCTGTGACATATGGAAGTTCCAGGCTAGGGGTTGAATTGTAGCTACAGCTGCCGGCCAATGCGACAACCACAGCAACTTGGGATCCGAGCCCCGTCTACAACCTAAACCACGCCTCGTGGCAATGCTGGATCCCTGACCCCCTGAACAAGAGCAGGGATCGAACCCACATCCTCATGGGTACTAGTCAAATTTGTTTGTGCTGCCCCACAACAAGAACTCAAAGAATTCTTAACAGTTCTTTTTGTCTTTAAATTATTTTACTAATGATGTTTTGAAATAATATATATATTACTATTATTTTTAGGCCTGTATTTGCGGCATATGAAAGTTCCTAGGCTAGGGGTGGAACTGGAGCTACAGCTGCTGGCCTGTGCCACAGCCACAGCCACTCGGGATCCAAGTTGTGTCTGTGACCTATACCACAGCTCACGACAATACCAGATCCTTAACTCAATAAGCTAGGCCAGGGATGGGACCCGCATCCTCATGGATACTGGTCGGGTTCATTACCACTGAGCCACAGCAGGAACTCCTTGAAATAATTTTTATTTTGCACATGTTAATTCAGTATTCATTTGTACTTGTGATCACTTTTTAAACTTAGTTTTAAATTTAATATTGAATTTATTTCTTTGTTACCAACATGGCTTAGAAGGCAGCAGTGTACATGTACTTGACCTGATTATGAAGGAATCTTTCTGGCCTAAAGTAAATCAGGTCATGCAACCAAGTAGACAGAAGACCTATTTACTGTTGTCAGAGGAAAATTAAGAGAATTATTTATTAATTATGAAACCAAAAGAGTTGTGAGATTGGACTCATTTGAAAGATGTAATATAGGTAAAGCTCTGCCTTAAAACAATAGTCCTGAAGAGGCTTCAATAAATGTTTTAATTTTCTTTTTAATCTCCTGTTAAAAGGTTTGCCAAAATCCTTTTTAAGAGAAATTATGTCAGAATTCTTTCACTTAGATATTACTACTGCTTTGGTGGATTAGTAAGCTTCAAAAATGAGACTTTGATCCTGAGTGTTATAGTACTTTAATAAAAAGTAATAAAAAATGTTTTAGATCCTGTGGAGTTATATATCCTTATGAAAATATCTAGGTAAAGAATTTAGAAGCCTACTTCAGGAAGAGAGCAACAAGAAATTAAGCAGTATAAAAATCCCTAGCTCTTAGAAGAAATAGGTCATCCATTTGTCTTTAAGACAGCTAAAAGACTACTTAAGAGTTGTTGAAAAAGGGAGCAGACCATTGAGAAACAAATATCAGTGATTTTACCTGAGTTTTGATGGGTGTAAAGGAATAGAGGAAATAAATGAGATCAAAGTTTTAAGCACTTATAAATTAATACAGTGGAAAGAATAGATGTTTCATATATATAAGAAATTAGGATTCATGTTTTCTATGTAAAGATGAGATAAGCTCAATTCTCCAAGGAGTTTTTAATGTAGGTTATCCCCCAAATCTCTAGAGAGAAAGGAAAGGGGGGTGGTCACTAGGTAGGTGGGTGTAGGAAATGTTCTCAGTGGTTGTTCCATTTTTCTGTTATAATAGAAATACCCTCCTCTAGTGGATAGGTCACTGGGAGTGTCTGAGTCTTCTCTAATCATTAAAAGCACCAATGACCTCATTTTTGTGTGGTATAGTGGTGGCCCATGTCTTGTAGTGGCAAATTTTCCTCTATCAGGGTTTCTTAGCCTTAACACAGATGTTGTGGTTTGAATGAATCTTTGTTGTGGAGGGTAGTCCTGTACACTGGAGAATATTTAGCAACATCTCTGGCCTTACCCACCAGATGCTAGTCCTCTCTGCCCCTCTTCACACCCCCCTTTCAACCAAGAAATCTCTTGGACATTACTAAATGTTCTGTGGGGGTCAAAATGATCCATGTTTCTCCCCCCTCCCCAGGTTTTGTGTGTGTATGTGTGACCTGACAGTAAGTTACAGACTTGATGCTGATTACTCCTAAATACCTTGGTTTGTACTTTTAGAAACAAGAATGCTCTACTATATAGCTATAGTATACCCATCAAAACCAGGAAACTAATAATAATATTGGTACAATAATTCAGTCCCATTCCATTTTACCTGTTGTTTCAATAATGGTCTTTATATGGCAAAACAGATACTACCCCCCCACCCCCCCCACCCCACCCCCGCCTCAGTCTTCTGGACAAAGAGCCCATGATCCAACTCAGAATCACAGGTTATATTTAGTTGTCGCAAGTCTCCATCCGCCCTCCTTCACTCTGGAACATCTGTGTCTTTCCTAGTCGATCCATGTGTTTAATATTTTTGAGGAATTAAGTTATTTGCGGAATGTCTCAATATGTGCTCATCTGATGTTTTCTCACCATTGGATTTAGGTTATGTGTATTTGGTGGCAATACCTCAGAAGAGATGAATGTTCTCACTGTATCTTATAAGGTGGCATACAGTGTCAGTTTGTACCGTTACTATTGATGTAAAGTATCCCTTGGGGTCTATCAGGTTCCTCAGCTTTCCTTATCAAACTTTTACCCATTAGCTTTAGAATTGATTTTTGCCTAAATTGATCTTTACTGTGATAGTTGTTGAATTTTTTTTCTAATTACATCATTCCCCCTGTAGTTAGTAGTTGGCCTTCTACTGTAGGTTTCCTCCCTTTCATGTATATAAGAATATGTACAGGAGTTCATGTTGTGGCTCAGTGGTTAATGAATCTGACTAGGAACCATGAGGTTGTGGGTTTGATCCTTGGCCTTGCTCGGTGGGCTAAGGATCCGGCGTTGCTGTGAGCTGTGGTGTAGGTTGCAGACTCGGCTTGAACCCTGCATTGCTATGGCTCTGGCGTAGACCGACAGCTACAGCTCCGATTAGCCTCCTAGCCTGGGAACCTCCATATGCTGTGGGAGCGGCCCTAGAAAAGGCAAAAAGACAAAAAAAAAAAAAAAAGAATATATGTAAATATGTATGTATGTATGTATTCATTATACACTGTATATAATATATTCAATTATATATATTTCTTTGTCAGTATGAACATGGATTTCTGTTTTATTCATTCATTTGTTACTATCATTTCAATTCTCAAGATATTCTTAGATTTGGCCCGTAGGTGTTTTTTTCAAACTGGCTTTTTTCCTTTACCTTTTTCTTTTTCTGCTGCATCTACAGTATAGGAAAGTTCCTGGGCCAGGTATCAAATTTAAGCTGGAGCTGCAGCCTGTGCCACAGCTGCAGCAATGCCAGATCCTTAACCCGCTGTGCTGGGCTGGGGATCAAACCAGTGCCTCCATAGCGGTGAGCTGGATTATTAACCCACTGCACCACAGCTTGAATTCCTCAAATTGGCTTCTAACATGTTCTACAATTTCTCTTTCTGTACTAATGACACACTAAGATGGTCATACATTCCCAGACTTGGAAATCAGCCATTTTGCCAAGGATCCCTGTTTTCTTTTAGTGGAGAATGATCTTTTTTTTTTAAAGATTTTTTTTTTTGGTCTTTTTGCTATTTCTTGGGTTGCTCCAGCGGCATACGGAGGTTCCTAGGCTAGGGGTCGAATTGGAGCTGTAGCCGCCGGCCTATGCCAGAGCCACAGCAACGCAGGATCCGAGCCGCATCTGCAACCTACACCACAGCTCACAGCAACGCCGGATTGTTAACCCACTGAGCAAGGGCAGGGATCGAACCTGCACTCTCATGGTTCCTAGTCGGATTCGTTAACCACTGCGCCACGACGGGAACTCCGAGAATGATCTTTAGAAATAAAATCTAGTTACTAGATATGGTCTTTTTTCTGGGGTATCATTGCTTCTAGGCCTTGTTTGAGTCAACAAAGCAAAGAAGCTTGAATATGTGCATTCTCTCTTTTTTACATGTACACAACACACGTTTATTTCATATATATGTATATTTAGAGCCATGAGTTCACACTGATAGCTCTAATTCTAGTTCAACATCACAGGTTTTACTCTAGCCTTCTTGCTTTCCACATTTTACTTCTCTTTGCCAGTGATTAGCTTGGTTCCCATTACCCTAAATACATTTACGTATTTGCTCAGTCCTCATGTCTGTAGCCAGTTTCCTGACCACATAGGCCATCTCCTCAGCTTTCATGCCACTAGCTAAGAGGTCCCTCTTCCCTCTCCCTCCTGACCCGTGTTAGAAAACCTTAACTTTTTAAGCTTGCTGGCATTGAGAATTTTCCCTAACACCTCACCAGGGATATAGAGAAGGGTTGTTCATAACAAGATTAAGGGCTGGCTGGATGAACACATGTGGCAGAAATAAGATGAGAGTAAAGAAAAGTTTCTGGTAAGGATATATTTGAAATGTTTATTCAAAAAAGTTGTCACTTGCAAGGTAGAAAAGTAAAGATAAGGTTTGAGGGATTAGGATGAAACATCTGTTTTTAAGTACTTACTGCTTCTGTGCATGGTTTTATCGATCGTTTACTAATATTAGTACCTTTTTTTTTATCCTGTTTCTAGTCATTGGCTATAGTTTCTCTGAATTCCATTATTTCTGGTTATCATATATGTGCTAATAAACCTAGGTCATTTCTTCTGCCTGCCCTGCTTTTTGTATGAGTTCCAATTTTCCACTTAGCTGCTGCCTATTTTGCTCACTTCCTAAGGGAATTATCTGTATAATCATCCCAACTAACCTTCAGTGCTTGGAGGGTTATATTTTACCTTGGGTTTTGGTTGTCATATTGTGCTGGTTAAGACTGCTACTGGGTCATTGATGAAACTAACTATGTCGATCTCAGCTTGAATTCTCAAATATTTATACCTTCACTTTCATCATTTCCCTATGGTTTAATGCTGGGCCCATCTGGTCCTGTCTTTTGTTTGACTCTCAAAGGAACATTTTGAACTTCATTTTTTTCTTCCCTTCTGTCATTCAGTATGACACAGGGTAGTGGATTTCTGGGTAATTAATTGGATTAAAATTTGGTTATCAGTATAAATCATGGTTATATATTTAGCTTTATTAAAGTTGTGTAAAGCTGCAGTTTTAAAGTTGTGTAGTTTTTATAGTTATAAACTCATTTTTAAAAATAAAACAAGGTTATATAGATTGTCAACTTAAAAACAGAATTGTATAATTGAGATTTTAAAAGGACAGGTGTTCCACCTCTCACCCAAGAACAGATGCTCCTTCTCAGTAACCTTCTCTAGCAGTTAGAATTCACTCTCATGAAGTAGCTTATTTTTCTGTCAAATTGTTTTACCCATGGTTACCTTTGTTCTGTGTCTGGGGATTCATTGACTGTCCTGGGATCTGGTCATCAATATAGCAGTATGAGATTCATTATATTTTCATGGACTAGAAACCTGGAACATAGATAAATGTGAAGCCTGGGCGGGGGGGGGAATCATTGGCCCATGGATGAGGGATGCTGGCCAAAGTGAAGAAGTAAAAAGCCACTGCTAGCCATAGCTCCCAAGTTAGTGATCCAAAGAGTTGTTGAAGTTGAGTGTGTTTTGGCTGAGCCTGGACATAGAGGAGGGTCAGTTTTAGTTGGCTTTTCCCTGTCATTGTTTTTATTTAACACATACTAGGTGCATTTCTCGGTGCTAGGTGCTGGGGGTATAAAAAGAAGTAAGATAAGTGTCTTAAAAAGTGAGGTAGAATGTTGTTCTGCCATGGAAATTTTTGAGTAGTCTTAGTATTTCATACTCAGTGCATTTGTTCCAAAAGTGGCAGTATCTGTTTTCCTTTTATATAGATAGTATTTGACTTAAACATTGAACTGTGTACTTAAACCATTGATCTCTATTCTATAAAGACGTAGGAAATTATAAGTTATTTTCTCTAATTCTTGGGTTTTTTTCCTGTAACATTTTATTATTAAAGGAATAAAAGTACTATTAATCCTTTTATTTTCTTTAGTTCAAATTCCTTTAAAGTTTGAAAGTTCAGAATATTTCATTATAACTTACTTTCCAGAAAATGAAGTTCACAATGAGAAAATGGGAGTTCCTGTCATGGCTCAGTGGTAACAAACCTGACTAGTATCCATGAGGATGTGGGTTTGATTCCTGGCCTTGCCTGGTGGGTTCAGGATCTGGTGTTGCCATGAGCTGTGGTGTAAGACACAGACATGGCTTGGATCCTGCGTTGCTATGGCTGTGGTGTAGGATGGCAGCTACAGTTCCGATTCGACCCCTAGCCTGGGAACTTGCATATGCAGCATGAACAACCCTTAAAAAAAGACAAAATGAGGAGTTCCCGTCGTGGCGCAGTGGTTAACGAATCCGACTAGGAACCATGAGGTTGCAGGTTCGGTCCCTGCCCTTGCTCAGTGGGTTAACGATCCGGCGTTGCCGTGAGCTGTGGTGAAGGTTGCAGACGCGGCTCGGATCCTGCACTGCTGTGGCTCTGGCGTAGGCCGGTGGCTACAGCTCCGATTCAACCCCTAGCCTGGGAACCTCCATATGCCACGGGAATGGCCCAAGAAATAGCAACAACAACAACAACAAAAGACAAAAAAAAAAAAGACAAAATGAGAAAATGTAGCCATGGGTTAATCAAAAGCATGAGAACTTTGGCATACATTTGACACTTAGCAAAAGAGTGTGAGCATGTATATGTATGAGGATGTTTATAGTTTGGAATTTATTTTTCCAACTTATATTTTATTTTAGACTTAATTGGGGTTCTGACATCCAAAACTCTTTGCTGAACCTTCTATTATTGATACTCTGATGGCTTTATGCTAATGATGACCACAATTTAACATTAGAATCTTTATGTAGTGTTAAGTATTTGAGTTTTTTATATTTGAAAATTGATGAATTAATCAAATTTGGGAAAGTTTCAGCCAGTATTTTTCAAATAGTTTTTTTTGGCTCTATAGCCCTCCTCTGGGTGTATTTGTCGTACTTCAGTTAGCCTAAAGCCAAAAATCAAGATGTTTAACCTGTATTATGACAGAATGAGGCTTATTGACTTATTGTAAGAAAGGATACTGTGCACCAGGGAAACCAAGGAGCATCTTACTAGTGAAAAGTTTTTGTAGGATTTTTGGGGAACTGGGGAGTTTAGGTGATATTTATTTATTTATTTATTTATTTATTTATTTATTTTTTGCCGTTTTCTTGGGCCGCTCTCGCAGCATATGGAGGTTCCCAGGCTAGGGGTCGAATTGGAGCTGTAGCCACCAGCCTACGCCAGAGCCACAGCAACGCTGGATCCGAGCCTGGTCTGCAACCTACACCACAGCTCACGGCAACGCTGGATGGTTAACCCACTGAGCTAGGGCAGGGATCGAACCCGCAACCTCATGGTTCCTAGTCGGATTCGTTAACCACTGCGCCACGACGGGAACTCCTAGGTGATATTTAAATGAAGTGTTTGAGAACTTCAGTGCAAAGCATTGCTATCTGTGAAGAAAGTTAATCTTTACCTTTTCATACATTTATTGGGATAGCTGAACTTTTCCCAGTGTGTGCTGACATTTTGTCCATTTTCATTTTTCTGTCTTTTTTTTCTCTTGGTTTCATTTGGTTAGATAGTTTAGTTGTGGTTGCTCAGTTTTAGATTCTTCTACAGTGTCCAATCAGCTGTTAATCCCACTCATTAAAATTTCCATCTTCGAAAGTTTAGAGTCAGTGTTATGTCTTTATTATCTACTCAACATATTCAGTGTTTCCCCTACTCTCTTACATATGTGGAATATAGATAGTTATTTTCAGTGTCGTTGTCCCTTAATTCTGTCATTTGTATTGTTTCTGAGTCCTTTTATTTTTATTTACTTATTTATTTTTGCTGCAGCTTGAAGAAGTTCCTGGGCCAGGGATTGAATGCACACTGCAGCAGTGGCAGTGCTGGGTCCAAATCTCTGAGCCCCTAGGGAACTCCTGGGTCGTTTTTATAGATTGATTTTCTCCTTATTATGGATTGTATTTTCCTACTTCTTTGCATGCTTGATGATTTTGATTGGATACTTGTCATTTAGACTTCCTTGTTGGGTACTGGACATTTCCCTATAAGTTTTGGTTTCCTTTGAGATGCATCAAAGGTATATTTGATCCTTACGAAGCTTTTAAATTTTAGGTGGGATAGAAGAGAAATGCATGGACTTGTGGTTGCCAAGGGGGAGGGAGTGGGATGAACTGGGAGCCTGGGGTTAATAGATGCAAATATTGTATTGGAGTGGATAAGCAATGAGATCCTGCTGTGTAGCACAGGAAACCATATCTAGTCACTTGTGATGGAACATGATGGAGGATAATGTGAGAAAAAGAATGTGCATGTGTGATTGGGTCACTTTGCTGTACAGTAGAAAATTGACAGAACGTTTCAAACCAACTATAATGGAAAAAATAAAAATCATTAATAAAATAAAATACTGAAAAAAATAAATTTTAGGTGGGAGAGCAGCCTTTAGAATTCATCTCCCACCACACCCCCTAAAATATATCACCTGATATTCTCCTTAATTACAAGGCCAATGGGAACACAAAGTTTTTCTAGCCCTGGGAATAATTTAGGAATTGCCTGCTCTTTTGAGGGGAAGTCATTTCCTTTGCTTCACATTTGTTTATCAGTACTCAGCTACGTATTTGAGAGGAACCTCTGTAGATCTTTATTTTATTTATTTATTTTTATTTTTTTGCTATTTCTTTGGGCCACTCCCGCGGCATATGGAGGTTCCCAGGCTAGGGGTCCAATCGGAGCTGTAGCCACCGGCTTACGCCAGAGCCACAGCAACGCTGGATCCGAGCCGCATCTGCAACCTACACCACAGCTCACAGCAATGCTGGATGGTTAACCCACTGAGCAAGGGCAGGGATCCAACCCGCAACCTCATGGTTCCTAGTCGGATTCGTTAACCACTGCGCCACGACGGGAACTCCGATCTTTATTAATATATTTGTTCAGCTCTTTACTCTGATACTGTGCTCTGTGAACTTTAAGTCATTTGCATCCCTGGACTCCCAGTTCCATCTCTTCAACTAAGAGAGACTGATGCTGGTGCTGCTGGCTGGACTAGGATATTTCCCTCCTTGTGCCATTGCCCGGAAACTCAGAGGCAACAGTAGGGTTTACCCTTCTCAGGGATCATTTTTTTTTTTTTGGCTTTTTAGGGCTGCATCCATGGCCTGTGGAAGTTCCTGGGCCAGGGGTCGAACCAGAGCTACAGCTGCCAGCCTGCACCACAGCCACAGCAATGCCAGATCCAAACCGCGTCTGTGACCTACACCACTGCTCGCCACAATACTGGATCCTTGTCACCCACTGGGCGAGGCCAAGGATTGAACCCAAGTCCTCCTGGATACTAGTTGGGTTGGTTTCTGTTGCTCCACAACAGAACTCTCTGAAAACTATTTCATAGATCCTGTCCAGTTTGTTAATTTAGGTAGAAAGGTAAATTTGGTCCCTGTTACTCCATCTTGTCCAGAAATAGAAACTCTAGATTCATGTATGTGTTATGATAATCACTATATTCTGTATCCCTATCCTGTGTCCAGAAAATAAGTGTTTTTTCTTTTTTTGTTTTTCATGAGTACTTAAGAATGTAATGAATACCTACAAGACTAATGATTCATCCTTGTTTCCTTCTTTTTGGTTTTCTTCTTTTATTTTTGACTTGATCTGAACTTCCATATAAAATTGAAATAGAGTTATATAGTTGTATCTCTTTATGTTTAGCTATGCTTTATATGCTGTCCATATAATAAATTTTTTAAAAAGTGTACAAAGAAAAATTTGGTAGAACCACGTTGAAAATAAATGAGGAAATTGAGTTTAGAAAAAGTAAGTAGTAAAATGAGTGGAAGCCAGAATTCAAGCCTTTTTGTCTTGATGGATTTTCTAGGGATCTATCGCCAGTATAATTTTGAGCTTCTTAGAAGCTAGGGCAGAGAAGATTGTCAGTGGCCTGTTTGCTTTTTATGTGGGACCATTAAAAATAGAAAACTCTTATTACCCTTGGGCCAGGTATGGGTTATGTTTTAATCACTTTCTGTGCCTCAACTAAATTTTGCTTTTAAATTTTCATTTGTTACTAATGTGTTATTTAACTGTTTGATTTGAGAACATAAATGAAGGGTATCTTTATCCCTTCTTATTTAGTAGGAGTGCCTTATTAAGGTTGAATTCATCTTTTTATTACTCTTTGATTTCTTTCTTATCTCATTTGATTTTAGTTGTTTCATGGAAATTAAAATATTAACTGATAGAATGATGATTTAGACTTTTTCTATTTTATGTTTGAGAGAATTTCAAAAGATTTTTGATATTTTTATTTGGAAATAAATTAAAAAATAGTTCATATTTGGAAGTAATTTCAAAATTATATGAGTTGGAAAAATAAATTAGTAGAACAAATAAATGCTCCTTATCCTGATTTTCTTAATATTTGATTTTTGATTTCTCTGTGTTTGTGTGCGTATATATACTCATACATACACATTTTCTCTGAACATTTAAGGGTAAGTTATATGTATCTATATATCTGTTCTGTATATGTTTTATATATATGTTATATATCATTAGCTCTTTATCTCTAAATACAATGTGTACTTCTAGTCAATTACATGTCCACATCACAGTAATCATCTTCAGTAAGTTTAACATTGTTCTAGTATTTTTACCTAATAGATTGTTGTGTCAGTTTTGTCAGCTGACGCAGCAATGTCCTTTGTAGCACTTTTTCCTTTCTGATACAGGAGAGTTATTTCATTTAGCTGTCAGCTGTCTCCTTTAGTCTCCTTTAACCAGAAACATAACATAGTCTTCCTTTGTCTCCCATGACATCGACTGATCCTCTTTAAAAAACAAAACAAAACAAAAAACCAAACTTTTCATTTTGGTTTAGTTTGAAGTTTCCTCATGATTGGATTCAGGTTATTCATTCTAGGCTGGGAGACTGTGTAAGTGATGATGTATTCTCTTCAGTGTGCCACCTCTGGACGATATTAATTATGACCACCCAGTTAAGGTGTTGTCCATTTCTCTACTTTATAATAACTGTTTTTCTTCCCCTTATAACTAAAAAGCAGTCCTTGAAGAGACTATTCAGATACCTTTATTCTTCATACTCATAGATTTTGTATACATGATAATGGTTTCCCTATTCAGTGTTTACTGTGCTGCTTACAAAATAACCATTTTCAATCTCTCAACACTCCTTCTACCTTTACCAGTCAGTTCTCAACACTGTTATACGCATCAGTCCATCCTTCTCCCCATTTATTTATTTTATTTGTTTGGTGGTTTTATTTTTTATCAGTATGGACTCAGAACCACTGCTTTTTTAATGGTTCACAATTCATTGTTTATATTGGAGCTGTGTTTATCCTGATTTGGCTCATCTGTCTCTTCTCTCACTGTGACATGTCCTCATCATGCTGTGAATGCTTTCCTACTTTCTGGCATAACACAGTGTTCCAGATTCATCTCGTACCTGCCCTGCTCCAGCTTTGGAGTCAGTCCCCTTCTCTGAGGAGTGTCTGTTCTGTTTAGTGGGGAATAGTATTAGAGACCAAAATCTGGGCAGTAGATGTGGTCATTACTTCTAGGCCTTTTAGCAGATGGTGATAGGAAGCATGCATATATATGCATGTAGATTCCTGCATATGTACATACTTGTTCTAGAAATCACACTATCTTCAATATTAGTTCATCCCTACAGGGTTCTTTCTTGCTTTCTGTCTTAACCCAGACTTCCAGCACTATCAACACTTTTATTCAAACCTATGATGCATCAGAGATAGAGAATTGTATTGTCAGTTCCATTATCATAAATGACTGTGTGTAGGATTTATTTGTAATCCTACTTGTTCTACCCTATACTGCCCCCCTGACTCAGTGTATAAAGTCAAATACTGTGTTCATAAGTTATTTAGATTAGTTCTGACCACCTGTCTTTTGGTCTTTCTGTCTTCCTTCCCTTCAGTGTGTTTGCTATTCATATGAATTACAAGGTTTATTTGTTCTGGTTTGCTTTTACTTTTAGGTTTTTCCCCCCTTCCATTCTCATTTATTTAGTTAATTTGATTGAATATGCACAACATTAATATGCTTCCAAAATCAGCACTCTACAAAAAGGTAAGTTCATTGAAGGTTCACTTCACTATGTTTTGGCCTGTTACCCACCCCTTGTAGGGGCTGATGCCATAGTTCTTTGCTTTATCTTTTCTGTGTTTCTTATTATAAAAAATAAACACACAGTTTTAACTTCTTTTTCTCACATAAAAGATAGCATCTGGATGTGCAGTTCCGTGTTTTGCTTTTTAAAAAGTTAGGAATAATAACTCTTGGAAATCACACCATGTGAGTTCATAAAGATCTTCCTCAGAGTATATATAGGTTTTGAGTTTTTTTGGTTTTTGTTTCCTTTTTATGGCTGTACCTGTGGCATATGGAAATTCCTGGGCCAGGGGTTAAATTGGAGCTGCAGCTGAGGCCTATGCCGCAGCCACGGCAGCACTGGATCTGAGCTGCATCTGGACCTATGCTGTAGCTTATGGCAACGCTGGAGCGTTAACCCACTGAGTGAGGCCAGGGATCAAACTCATCCTCATGGACACTTATGTCAGGTTCTTAATCCACTGAGCCACAATGGGAACTCGTATTTATAGGTTTTTCAAAAAGTTGGTTTTAGGATTTCCCTGGTGGCCTAGTAGTTAAGGATTCAGTGTTGTCATTGCTGTGGCTTGGGTTTGATTCATGACCTGGGAATTTTCTTCTACATATGGCTGGCATGCCAAAAAAAAAAGTTGATTTCAGGTTGTATTTTTCCTTGTTTTTTTTTTCCTTCCTCTACTTTCTTATATTTATTTAAGATTATATGTGTGTAGATTTTATATATGTACAAATCCATTGTTGGCAAAATTCTGAATATTCAGCACATCCCTATCATTATTTAGTCCTAATTTCAGTCTTAGCATTTGGTTCGGCCTACTGTAAAAGAAATTCCCAAATAGGTTGTAGTAGGTAGTTTATTTTTCTTTGGCTTACTAGTCCTTGGCTATTTATCAACAGCCTGTTTGCAAGTTGCTGTGTTACCCACCTTCCTCTCTGGTGGTGTTCTATCATCCTTAGAGTATTGAAGAGTATGAATAGAAGGGATGGGAATGGGAGGCGAGGAACCATCTTTAGAAGGCAAGGATCCAGGAGGTGTGTCACGCTTCTGTTTATACATCATTGGCCAGAACTTGGTCATGTTCCCACACAAGCAGTAAGAGATGTTGGAAAATCAGGGCAAGCTATGTGTCCAGCTAAATAATCTTGAAAGGGGAAAATGGATGTTCTATATCTAGCCATAGATGTCTCCAAATATGTGCAGCTTCTCTTTTCATGTTTCTAAATTTGGTGAATCATCTCCCTAATACAATTGGTGCATTCTATATGTGTGTGTGTGTGTGTGTGTGTGTGTGTGTGTATGTGTGTGTGTGTGTATATTTTTTTTCAGAGCTGCACCTGCAGCATGTGGAAGTTCCCAGCCTAGGGGTCAAATAGGAGCTACAGCTGCCAACCTACGCCACAGCTACAGCAACGTGGGATCCGAGCTGAGTCTGCAGCCTACACCACAGCTCATGGCAACACCACAACCTTAACCCACTGAGCGAGGCCAGGGATGGAACCTGCATCCTCATGGATCCTAGTCGGGTTCATTGCCCGCTGAGCCACAAAGGGAACTCCAGTCCATTTTATATTTAATGATATTTTTAGTTGCAAAACTGATGCTTATTTCAGTTGATGTTTTTCATCATAGTTCATGTTAGTATCTTTTTATTTTATATTGTTCAGTTGTAGGCTGATTAGTATTAGTTTTCACAAAGTGCCAGGTATTGAATGTTTATGCTTTGTTACCTGGACTTAGTGTTTATGCTCATATCATGCTATTTCAAGGTGATATTCTGATGTGGCAATGCCTGCTTTTATGGAATTTTATAAAGTTGTTGCTACCATTTATACTTTTGAAGGTATACTTAAAACACCTAGTATGTATTGCTCTTTTGTATAGGATCTGACAATTGATAAAAATAGTGGCTAAAAGTTTTATCTGTAGCACCTAATTGAATCAGGCCGAAAAGAAAGATTTTCAATTCTACTTCCTCCATGTACCTGTATCTTATATTCTTTGCATAGTCTCTATTTTAACATATTCTAAATGACTAGCTCTTAGCAGTACTCACATTTATTGGTTTTAGTTTAGGGATAGCTGCCATTTTCCCTCAAATAATTTAATGCCCTGAATATTTAAAAAATTATGGAAATTTATTGTAAGATTTTTTTTGCCATAGTTTAGCACAATATGAGATTATATGATTATGCTTGAAAGATCAACCGAGCTAAAAGGTTGCATAATCTTTGTAAAACTTTCTTCCTTGAATCCCTCTGTTTTTTTGTTTTTGTTTTTAGTTTTGTTTTTTTTAGGGCGGCAACTGCCGAATATGGAGGTTCCCAGGCTAGGTAGGGGTCTAATTGGAGCTGTAGCTACCAGCCTACACCACAGCTCATGGCAGCACCAGATCCTTAACCCACTGAGTGGGGGTTTGATCCACCTGCAACCTCACGCACGGTTCCTAGTCGGATTCATTTCCGCTGCGCCAAAATGGGAACTCCTTCAAAATCTCTCTGTTTTGTTAATCCTTAACATTAAAAAAAAAAAAAAAAGCCAAATCCAGATTATTTTTTTCCCTTTCGAATTGCCGCTAAAGCAGCCCCCTCCCCACACACAGTTGTGCATTGTAACACTTTGCTTTTTCAGAACTCATTTAGTTGTAGACTGTGCTGATTGAATTACTGGTGAGTATGATTCTGTTATGATATCCTTGTGCAGGGAAGGCTGGATGAATTCTTATCAGTTTGCTATATTTATCCTTATTTAGTACACAGTACTCTTTAAAACTCAGGAATAGGTCTGATACTACTAAAAAATTCATATGGATTAGAGGCAGTTATTTCATTTTTTTCCCCTGTGAGAGCCAGTTCAATAAAGGGTGGTATTCTGTTGTCAGTTCTTCTTAGGTTTTTATGAAGGAACTCTTCCTACCTCTGCTTATAATTGTGATTCAGCAAGCCAATCTGTTAACCACAGCCTTGGCATTATAATTTTATTTTTAAATTTTATTTGTTTTTTGTGTTTTTGGGGCCTCACCTGTGGCACATGGAAGTTCCCAGACTAGGGGTCGCATTGGAGCTGTAGCTGCCAGCCTACACCACAGCTATAGCAATGCAGAATCCAAGCCACGTCTATGATGTACACAGCTCACAGCAACCCTAGATCCTTAACCCACTGAGCGAGGCCAGGGATTGACCCACATCCTCGTGGATACTAGTCGGGTTTGTTACCCTGAGCCACAACGGGAACTCTCAGCATTTTAATTTAAAAAAACCACTTTTTGTCCATTGTTTTTGTAGAAACTAGATTATCTTTCATGGATAAATGCTCTATAGGTCTGTCATTGGCACATTTTTTACTTTCTGTTTTAAGATTTTTTCTTTTTCTATTATAATTGATGTTCTGTCAGTTTATGCTCTACAACAAAGTGATCCAGTCGTACATACATACATATATACATATATTGTATTTCTCACTTTGTCTTCCAGCATGTTCCATCGCAAGTGACTAGATATAGTTCCCCGTGCTGTACAGCAGGATCTCATTGCTTATCCACTCCAAATGCAATGGTTTGCATCTGCTAACCCAGACACCCAATCTGTCCCACTCCCTCCCCCTTGGCAACCACAGGTCTGATCTCCAAGTCCATGAGTTTGTTTCTTTTCTGTACATAGGTTCATTTTGTGCCATATATTAGATTTTAGATATGTGATGATGTATGGTATTTGTCTTTCTCTGTCTGATTTACTTCACTTAGTATGAGAGTCTCTAATTCCATCCATGTTGCTGCAAATGGCATTATTTTGTTCTTTATGGCTGAATAGTACTCCATTGTGTGTATGTACCATGTATTCTTAATCCATTCATCTGTTGATGAACAAATATTTAGGTTGTTTCCATGTCTTGGCTATTGTGAATAGTGCTGTAGTGAACATAAGGGAGCATGTATCTTTTTAAATGAAAGTTTTGTCTAGGTATATGCCCAGGAGTGGGATTGCTGGATCACATGGTGGTTCTCTATTTAGCTTCCTGAGATACCTCCATATTGTTCTCCATAGTTGTACCATTTACATTCCCACCAACAGTGTAGGAGGGTTTCCTTTTCTCCACACCCTCTCTAGCATTTGTTAATTGTTGACTTTTAATGATGGTCATTCTGACCAGTGTGAGGTGGTGCCTCATAGTAGGGTTTTTGTTTTTTTGTTTTTTGTCTTTTTCTCTTTTTAGTGCTGTACCTGCGGCATATGGAGGTTTCCAGGCTAGGGGTCCAATTGGAGCTGTAGCTGCTGGCCTACACCACAGCCCTAACAACACGGGATCCAAGCCACATCTGCAGCCTACACCACAGCTCACAGCAACACCAGATCCTTAACCCGCTGAGCAAGGCCAGGGATCCAACCCATGTCCTCATGGATACTAGTTGCTTTCGTTAACTGCTGAGTCGCGACAGGAACTGGTACCTCATAGTAGTTTTGATTTGCATTTCTCTAGTAATAGTGATGTTGAGCATTTTTTATGTGCCTGTTGGTCATCTGTATATCTTCTTTGGAGAAATGTCTATTCAGGTCTTCTGCCCATTTTTCAATTGGGTTGTTGGGGGTTTTTTGCTCTTGAGTTGTGTAAGTTGTTTGTATATTTTAGAGATTAAGCCCTTGTCGGTTGCGTCGTTTGAAACCATCATTTTCTCCCATTCCATAGGTTGTCTTCTTTTTTTTTCCTTTTTTTTGTCTTTTTGCCTTTTCTATGGCTGCTCCCTTGGCATATGGAGGTTCCCAGGCTAGGGGTCCAATCGGAGCTGTAGCCACCGGCCTACACCAGAGCTACAGCAACACGGAATCTGAGCCGCGTCTGCAACCTACACCACAGCTCATGGCAACGCCAGATCCTTAACTCACTGAGTGAGGCCAGGGATCAAACCGGCAACCTCATGGTCTCTAGTTGGATTCGTTAACCACTGAGCCACGATGGGAACTCCTTTTTTTTTTTTTTTTTTTTAAGGGTTTCCTTTGCTGTGCAAAAGTTTGTCAGTTTGATTAGGTCCCATTGGTTTATTTTTGTTGTTATTTCTATTGCTTTGGGAGACTGACATATTTGTAAGGTTGATGTCAGAGAATGTTTTGTTTACACTCTCTTCTAGGAGTTTGATGGTGTCCTATCTTATGTTTAAGTCTTTAAGCCATCTTGAGTTTATTTTTGTGCATGGTGTGAGGGTGTGTTCTAGTTTGATGAATTTGCATGCAGCTGTCCTATTTCCCAGCACCACTTGCTGAAAACACTGTGGTTTTCCCATTTTATATTCTTGCCTCCTTTGTCAAAGATTAATTGACCACAGGTGTCTGGGTTTATCTCTGGGTTCTCTATTCTGTTCCATTGGTCTGTGTGTCTGTTTTGGTACCAGTATCACACTGTATTGATGACTGTAGCTTTGTAATATTGTCTGAAGTCTGGAAGAGTTATGCCACCTGCTTGGTTTTTGTTTCTCAGGATTGCTTTGGCAATTCTGGGTCTTTTATGGTTCCATCTACATTTTTGGATCGTTTATTCTAGTTCTGTGAAAAATGTCCTGGGTAGTTTGGTAGAGATTGCACTGAATCTGTAGATCGCTTTGGGTAGTATGGCCATTTTAATGATATTAATTCTTCCAATCCAGGAGCATGGGATATCTCTCCATTTCTTTGAGTCCTCTTTAATTTCCTTGATTGATGTTTTACAGTTCTCAGCATAGAAGTCTTTCACCTCCTTGGTCAGGTTTATTCCTGGATATTTAATTTTGGGGGGTGCGACTTTAAAAGGTATTGTATTTTTATATTCCTTTTCTAATATTTCATTGTTTGTATACAGAAATGCAACTGTGTTTTTTCATTTGGTTTTCTTTCTGCTGTCTTGATTGGGTGGTTTCCATTATTCTATCTTGTAAGTCACTAATTCATTCCTCTGCATTATTCATTCTGCTCTTCAGTGCCTTTAACTTAGCTTGTATCTCTGCAAGTGAATTTTCTAATTTTTCTTGGCTCCTCCTAATATTTTCTAGTTTCTTTCTAAAGTAATCTGCATTACTGTTCAAATCTGTGCTTAATTCCTTCATATTCACTCTTAATTCCTTCAGTATTTTCACTATCTCCGTTTCCAACTTGGTGTCTCTTAGACTGCAGAGGTCTGTTTCATTGTTTGCTCCTTCAGGTGAATTCTCCTGGGAATGGTTTCTTCATTTTGCTTTATTTTTCTTATTCTCTGAGTTTAGGGAAACCAACTACTGTAGTCTTAGAGTGTTCTTTGTATGAGTGAGCACCCCTGGGTATTTTGTGAGGGTTTACTATTTATTTTTAGGGTGCTGGGTGTGCTTCCAGGGTGATGGAGGTAATGGGCATGGCTAGTAGTCAGTGTTTGTTTGCTGGGCCCTTGACAGTGGCAAGGACCCATGGGCAGGTGATGCAGGGTGCTATTAGTTGCAGGGCCTTGGGAAGTGACAGTGATTCAGCAGGTGTAGGCATTGCCCAGAGCATTTGGCAGTGGCAGCAGCAGGGCAGGTGTGTTCCCAGGAGAGTAAGAGCAACAACGAATGGTGCACGGTTTGCAGTGCCCTCTTCTGTACCCATCTCTGAGGTGACGGGGGCTGCAGGTGGTACCTGTTCGCAGACCCCTAGTGGTGGTGGGCCATGCCCCCCTCTGGTGTCTGAGATGACTGCTGTGGTTCACCCCCGCTGCCTGTACTGCGCAAGAGGTGCTGCATTGCATTTAGCCCCCCAACTGCCCTTAGCCCCCACAAGACATCTACAATGATGTGAAGAGCTCAGGGTCAGTCAGTGCTGTCATATCTTATGCCCACCCCCACCTTCCTGTCCCCACTGTGCATGTATTAGCCACATCTAGATATTATCTTTCAATTTTTATTTATTTATTTTTTTTGTCTTTTTGCCTTTTCTAGGGCCGCTCCCACGGCATATGGAGGTTCCCAGGCCAGGGGTCGAATCAGAGCTGTAGCCACTGGCCTACACCAGAGCCACAGCAACACTGGATCCGAGCCGCGTCTGCAACCTACACCACAGCTCACAGCAACGCCAGACCCTTAACCCACTGAGCAGGCCAGGGATCAAACCTGCAACCTCATGGTTCCTAGTCGGATTTGTTAACCACTGCGCCACGATGGGAACTCCTCTTTCAATTTTTAGATAGTAGGATATATTTTTATCTCTTCCCTCCTCTATAATAAACCCTATATTAACTTTGTAAACTTTGAAATCATAATCAAGGATTCTTACTGGATTCACTTTCTTTTAGGTTATGTAATAGCATTAAAATGGCATAACATTGTCAAAATTTTTAAAATAGTAGTATTTACTAAGTTGCTTTTTCAACAGAGTAAACAGAAAGCTCACTGAATGTCTTTTGAATATAACTTATGCAGTTAAACTCTGTATATATTACGCTGTATAAGTTACTCTGTTAAGCTTCAAAGGCTTTTCAAAAAATTTTTTTTTATTGCAGTAAAAAACAATATGAAATCTATCCTTTGGAAAAATTTAATTGTGCAGTATTATTAATAAGCACAGTATTGTACCACATATCTCTGGAGTTTTTCCATCTTGCATGACTGAAACTCTATACCCGCTGAACAGCAAAACCACATTTCGCCCTCCCTCCAGCCCCTAGCGACCATCATTTCTTTTTATGAGTTTGACTAGGTATCTTATTTTATTTATGCATTTATTTATTTATGTATTTATTTATTTATTGCCTTTTTGTCTTTTTAGGGCCACACCTGCAGCATATGGAGGTTCCCAGGCTAAGGGTCCAATTGGACCTGTACCTGCCTGCCTACGCCACAGCCACAGCAACCCCAGATCTGAGCCACGTCTTCCACCTATACCACAGCTCATGGCAACGCCGGATCCTTAACCCACTGAGCGAGGCCAGGGATCAAACCTGCAACCTCATGGTTCCTAGTCAGATTCATTTCTGCTGCACCGCGACGGGAACTCCTGACCAAGTATCTTATAAGTGGAATCATGAAGGTATTTAGTCCTTCTGTGACTGGCTTATTTCATTTCACATAACATTCTAAAGGTTCATGTGGTAGCTTATGATAGGATTTCCTTCAGTTTTGTGGCTGAATAATACTCAATTTAAGGATAGGTAACATTTTACCTATCCTTGGATGGACACTTAGGTTTTTTCCATGTCTTGGCTATTGTGAATAATGCTACACTGAACATGGGCGTGCCCATATTTCTTTAAGATCCTGACCTTTTTGGGACTTCCTGTTAGGGCGCAGAGGAAATGAATCCGACTAGGAACATTGAGGTTGTGGGTTTGATCCTTGGCCTCGCTTAGTGGGTTAAGGATCTAGTGTTGCCATGAGCTGTGGTGTGGGTTGCAGACGCAGCTTGGATCTGGCATTGCTGTGGGTGTGGGGCTGTGGTGTAGGCCAGCAGCTGTAACTCTGATTAGACCCCTAGCCTGGGAACATATATGCCATGAGTGCAGCCCTAAAGAGCAAAAAAAAAAAAAAAAAAGATCCTGCCCTTTTTATTTTTTTTCTTTTTAGGGCCACATATACAGCATATAGCAGTTTCTGGACTAGGGGTCAAATCAGAGGTGCAGCTGCTGGCTTACACCATAGCTCACAGCAATGCTGGATCTTTAACTCAGTGAGCGAGATCAGGGATCAAACCTGTGTCCTCATGGATACAGTAGGGTTCTTAACCTGCTGAGCCATGGTGGAAACTCTGAGATCCTGCTCTTAATTCTTTTGGATACATATCTTGAAGTAGGATTGCAGGATCATATGGTAGTTCTATTTTTAATTCTTTGAGGAACCTCCATACTGTTTTCCATAATGGCTGCACTCTTTAAATACACAGCAACACTGCATGAGGGTTCCATTTTCTCTGCATCTTGGTCAGCAGTTGTTATTTTCTCTTCTTTTGATGGTGGCCATCCTAATGGGGGTGAGGTGATATTTCATTGTGATTTTGATTTGCATTTCTCTTATGATTAGTGATGTTGAGCATCTTTGTATACTTATTGGCCATTTGAATGTCTCCTTTGGAGAAATTTCTGTTCAAATCCTTTGCCTGCTTTTAAATTAGGGTTTTTTTTTTTTTTTTTTTTTTTTTCCCTCTGTTGACTTATAGGAGTTCCTTATATATTTTGGATAGTAACCCCTTAGCAGATACATGATTTGCAAATATTTTTTCCCATTCTGAAGGTTGCCTTTGCACTCTTGATTGTCCCCTTTGCTGTGCAGAAGCTACTTGTCTATGCTTGCTTTTGTTGCTTGTGTTTTTGTGTTTGTGCTTCTTGGCAAGAAGTCATTGCCAAGACCAGTGTTATGTATCTCTTTTCTCTCACATGTTTTCTTCTAGGAGTTTTAGCTTCAGGTCTTATGTTTACAAGTCTTTAGTACATTTTGAGTTGATTTTTGTGTATGGTAAGATAAGGGTCCAATTTATTCTTTTACATGTGGATATCCAGTTTTCCCAGCACTATTTGTTGAGGAGACTATCACCATTTGTGAAGATCATTTGACTATATATGTGGATTTATTCCTGGGTGCTCTGTTCTCCACTGTTGGTCTGTGTATTTGTTTTTATGTCAGTACCCTACTGTTTTTATTACTATAGCTTCGTAATTTTTTTCCCCCCAAGGGCTGCACCCATGGCATATGGAGGTTCCCAGGCTAGGGTTCAAATCGGAGCTACAGCTGCCGCCACCTACACCACAGCCACAGCAATGCATGATCCAAGCCACGTCTGTGACCTACACCACAACTCACAGCAATGCCGGATCCTTAACCCACTGATCAAGGCCAGGGATTAAACCTGCAACCTCATGGTTCCTAGTCAGGATTGTTTCTGCTGTGCCACGACAGGAACTCCTGTAATGTTTTGAAATCAGGAAATGTGGGGCCTCTGGTTTTTTTTTATTCTTTCTTAGGATTGTTTTGGCCATTCAGGATCCTTTGGGATTCCATATGAATTTTAGTTTTATCTATATCTGTAAAAAATACCACTGGGATTTTGATAGGAATTGGATTGAGTCTGTAGATCACTTTGGGTCATATGGCCATTTAAACAGTGTTAAGTCATCTAATCTCTGAACACAGGATGTCTTTTCATTTCTTTGTGTCTTTAATTTCTTTTTATAATGTCTTATAGTTGTCAGGGTACAAATCTCTTGCGTCTTTGGTTAAGTTTATTCCTAAGTATTTTGTTCTTTTTGATGTTATTGTGAACGGAATTTTCTTCATTTCCTCTGGATTGTTCTTTGTTGGTATATAGAAATGTAAATGATTTTTTAATGCTGACTTTTGTGTCATACAACTTTACTGAATACATTTCTTTGTTCTAACAGGATTTTTTTTTTTTGGTGGAATTTTTAGAGAGTTCTGTGTAAAAGATTATATCACCTGTGAACAGAAAAAATTTTACTACTTTCTGACTTGGATGCCTTTTTTTTTTTCCTGGCCTAATTACTTTTCCTGGTATGTTCAGTACTATGTTGAAAATAATCAGTGAGAGGTGGGCATCCTTACCTTGTTCCTGATCTTAGAGGAAAAGCTTTCAGTTTTTCACTGTTGAGTATGGTGTTAGCTGTGGACTTTTAAGCACATTTTTTTTTTTTTTTTTTGTCTTTTTGTTGTTGTTGTTGTTGTTGCTATTTCTTGGGCCGCACCACGGCATATGGAGGTTCCCAGGCTAGGGGTCCAATCGGAGCTGTAGCCACCAGCCTACGCCAGAGCCACAGCAACGCGGGATCCGAGCCGCGTCTGCGACCTACACCACAGCTCATGGCAACGCCGGATCGTTAACCCACTGAGCAAGGGCAGGGACCGAACCCGCAACCTCATGGTTCCTAGTCGGATTCGTTAACCACTGCGCCACGACGGGAACTCCTAAATTTTTTTAAGTACTTTTTTTTTTTTTTGTCAGCTGTGGACTTTTAAAATATGACCTCTGTGTTGAGGTAATTCCCTTCTGTTCCTTGTTTTTGAATGTTTTTTCATTAAAGGGCATTGAATTTTGTTAAATCTTTTTTCTGCACCAGTTGAGGTCATTATGTATTGAACTATCCTTTCATGTCAGGGATTAATCTGCGTGGTCATGGTGTATGATCCTTTTAATGTGTGCTGCTGAATTTAGTTTTCTAGTAGTAATTTTTTATTAAGAATATTTTTTTGCATCTGTATTTATAAAGGATATTGTTCAATAACCTTTTTTTTGGCCAAACTCATGGCATGTAAGTTCCTGGGCTAGGGATTAAGTCCCAGCCGCAGCTACAACCTACACCACAGCACCTGCAATGCCAGATCCTTAACCCTCTGCGCTGGGCCAGGGATCGAACCTGAGTCTCGGTAGTGACCCACGACACTTCAGAGACAAAGTCAGATCCTTAACCTGGTGTGCCACAGTGGGAACTCCCCTGTTCAGTTAATTTTGAGATGAATTAGAACTGTATATCCCAATTTGCTTTTTATAATAATATTTAACAGAGTGTGATTTTGTCTGTTATCTCTTTTATCTCAGTCCCTTTGTTACATGGGTAGGCCATGTATTTTAATTTTCTTATTAAGATGCTGGAGTAAGAATTGCACATCATCACATAACAATATTATTATAAAATATTTGTATAGTACGTGTTATTTCAGGCAATCTGTGTTTTACATATATTCATTTAATCCTCACAACAACCCTTTGCAGTAGGTACTGTTATTAACCCTCTTTTACAGAAGAGAAAAATGTTTAGTGCTAAGTAGTAGTAGAGCTTTCTATTTCTGGATTTTAACCCAGACTGCCTGGTTTGTGAGTCAGCTTTATAACTCTTAAGTATGTTGCCACTCAGAATTAACTAGGAGGAGGTGTATTTAATTTAGAACATTGACTTTCTCTGCTATTTTGCTACCTATGGAACCAGATAACCTTTTTATTATCCAAAAGATTGTTGATTACTCGAAATCAATGCTTTCAAAAAAGAAGTGCATAAATTTTGCGGCTATTTTGAATTCAAAAGTCTGTTATCTTCCTGGGCTTTTGGCTGTGCTTTGGGTATTAGAGGGTGCTTAAATGAGGAATCTACCAACTGGCAGACATGTATATTATTTAGATAATGTTTGAGAGAAAAACAGTAAGGTTTTAAAATTTACACTGAGTCTGCTCTATGTAGTTGTGCTTCAAGTGGCTAGATCAAGTCACTGTATGAATGCATAAATTGCTTTAGATTACTAATGCTGCATCATTTTATGCTAACCTGATATATAAGAATAATGCATTTGTATACACAGTACAAAATGAGATTTTCTGCCATGTATTTCACAGTAGAGTCCTTTTATGTTAAGATTTTCTGAGAGTTCCTGTTGTGGCTCAAAGGTAATCTGACTGCTGTCCATGAGGAGGCAGGTTCGATCCCTGGCCTTGCTCAGTGGGTTAAGGATCCCGCGTTGCTGTGAGCTGTAGTATAGGTCAAAGACATGGCTCAGACCTGATTTTCTAACAAATTTAGAATGTAAATCAGTTTAAAGTTTACCTTTCGAAAAAAACCAGGGATTTTTTTTAATTTATTTTTTTCTCTTATAGTTGATTTACATTGTTCTGTCAATTTCTCTTCTTTGGGAAATATTCTTATTTATTTTTGTCTTTTTTTTTTTTTTTTAAAGTGCTGTACCCACGGCATATGGAGCTCCCAGGCCTAGGGGTCGAATTGGAGCTGTAGCCACCTGCTTATGCCACACGCACAGCAACGCTAGATCTGAGCTGCATTTGCAACCTACACCACAGCTCATGGCAATGCTGGAGCCTTAAGATCCACTGAGCGAGGCCAAGGAGCAAACTTGTGTCCACATGGATTCTAGTCAGATTCGTTTCTGCTGAGCCACTACGAGAACTCCTATTCTGTCAATTTTTGATGTACAGCAAAGTGACCCAGTCATGCACATATATATATACACATTCTTTGAAAAACCAGTTCTTATGGAGTTTATGT
This sequence comes from Sus scrofa, assembly GCF_054392235.1. NCBI lineage: Eukaryota > Metazoa > Chordata > Mammalia > Artiodactyla > Suidae > Sus > Sus scrofa. The sequence goes on along the minus strand of NC_139396.1, from coordinate 109,718,284 downwards.
TGCTGTCACAGCATGTTTATTTTAAAGATAATATTTGTATAAAAATAGGTTACTTTGTATGATGCTTAATTCCAATTATGTTACTTCACTGCAGCTAATCAGGGAAGATGGTTAATTTTTGATGTTGTTTTTTGCCAGTCTTGAAATATGGTTCTCCTCTTGTACTCTTATTTTTTTTTGTATCTAATACTGAAAATATGAAGATTACTAATTAATCATATTCTTATGAACAGAAAATCTCTAATGAGATTATTTGTTTGAAATTTAAAGGACATAATAAAACATCACTTTTGTAAAGGATACAGAAAATGTCTGTTTAATCAGTCTCCTTGTGGAAGCAAGATTTTGTTCCTTTATACAGATTTCATCCTATGGACTTGATTATATAGGGTCACATTTATTCTCAATTCTGAAATTCAGGGTGTTAAAACTGAAATTTTTCTCAATAAATTTGTCATATATTGATTTGGCAGCAAACTAACCTGAACTGGAGTAGGGCAGTTTTATCCTACCCGGTGTGAATAAAATAGATTTTGCATGTATTTTAGTATGTGGTACTGCTTTAGACTCTGCTGTGTTATGTAATGTGGTATGCACACCTTATTTACTTTTTTAAAAATGATTTTTATTTTTTCCTTCATAGCTGGTTTATAGTGTTCTGTCAGTTTTCTTCTGAACAGCAAGGTGACTCAGTCATACATACATATATACGTTCTTTTTCTCACATTATCATGCTCAATGATAAATGACTGGATATAGTTCCCAGTGCTATACAGCAGGTTCTCATTGCTTATCCATTCCAGAGGCAATCGTTTGCATCTATTACCCTAAATTCCCAGTCGATCCCCCTCCCCCTTGGCAATCACAAGTCTGTTCTCCCAAGTCCATGATTTTTTCTGTGGCAAGGTTCATTTGTGCTGTATATATATATATATATTTTTTTTTTTTGTCTTTTTGTCTTTTGTTGTTGTTGTTGTTGCTATTTCTTGGGCTGCTCCCGCGGCATATGGAGGTTCCCAGGCTAGGAGTTGAACGGAGCTGTAGCCACCGGCCTACGCCAGAGCCACAGCAACGCGGGATCCGAGCCGCGTCTACAACCTACACCACAGCTCACGGCAACGCCGGATCGTTAACCCACTGAGTGAGGGCAGGGACCGAACCCGCAACCTCATGGTTCCTAGTCGGATTCGTTAACCACTGCGCCACAACAGGAACTCCCTGTGCTGTATATTAAATTCCAGATATAAGTGATGATATATGGTATTTGCCTCTTTCTGACTTACTTCACTTAGTATGAGAGTCTCTCATTCTATCCATGTTGCTGCAAATGGGACAAAACAAAATAAAACAAAAAACAAAATGGAGTTCCTGTTGTGGCTCAGCGGGCATCCATGAGGACGTGGGTTGGATCCTTGGCCTTACTCAGTGGGTTAAGGATCTGGTGTTGCCATAAGGTCTGGTGTAGGTCGCAGACACGGCTCAGATCCAAGTGTTGCTGTGGCTCTGGTGTAGGCTGGCTGCTATAGCTCTGATTTGACCCCTAGCCTGGAAACCTCATATGCAGTGGATGTGGGCCTAAAAAGACCGAAAAAAAAAAACAGAAGTTGCTGCAAATGGCATTATTTTGTTCTTTTTTACGACTGAGTAGTATTCCATTTTGTATATATCATATTTACTTTGATAAAATCTGAACACTTGAATAATGGCACTCATCTGGCCCCCACCAGTTTTACCTAATTGAATAAAGACCTTTATTACTTGTCATAAGCTGCCTGATTTCCACTGTTAGAAGAATGTGGGGCATGAATCAGTAGTATGAGGAATAAAGAACAGGTTGATTTAACTACATTAATTAGTAAGTTAATATAAGCCTAGCAAGAGGTTTAATTTTCTTTTCTCGGTTGGTAGTAGTTGCACAGAACACTGTCGGTTTTTGTGGCAGAATTGTACAGCGACTCCATGTCTTCCATAGCATGGGAGTATGATGGGAGTATGAGCCAGATACTGTCTATCCTGCTCTGTATAGGAAATATGTTTATGTATTTAAATTATTCTTTATAATAAAATGAGATGATTTTATAAGGATGCAAAGTAAGATGGAAACAGTTGATCTTTTTTTTTTCGTTTCTCTAGTCTCCTACAAAAGCTGTATATAATGCCAGGCATTGGAACCATCCAGACTCGGAAGAACTACCTGGGCCACCAGTAGCAAAACCTCAGAGCGTCCCAGTAAGTGAACTGTACTTTTTAATTTCATGTTTGTGTAATGAATTATAAACCAAGAAGTTGCTATCTTCCTAATTTGAAAGTCTCTGGCTTTTCTGTTTAATAGTTGATTTTCAACTTCCTCACTACAATTTAAAGGCTTTATTAATTCATTGGAAAAGTAAGGATTGTGGACAGGATAACAGAAATTCTGGTGTTATGGTTATAAATGAAAGGCTTAAAATATATTGGACTACCACCCTTTTTTTTTTTTAACTGCTCACCTACATTTTATGGCATTACAGTATTAATGTTTAAGGGCAAATATTTGAATTTGTATTAACTTAAGAGCTATATTATAAATTAAGTATTTTAAGTTTGTATTAATGATTAGAGCTATATTATAAACTACATCCTACATTGATCTTAAAGTGCCTTTGAGTGATTAATTTGTCTTTTAGTGCAGAACTTTTTCCTACATTCCAGTAATACTATTCTTTTTCTTTTCTTTTTTTGTCTTTTTGTATTATCTAGGGCCGCACTTGTAGCATATGGAGGTTCCCAGGCTAGGGGTCAAATAGGAGCTGTAGCTGCCAGCCTACCCCAGAGCCACAGCAATGCCAGATCCGAGCCACATCTGTGACCTACACCACAGCTCATGCCAACACCGGATCCTTAACTCACTGATCAAGGCCAGGAATCGAACCCACAACCTCATGGTTCCTAGTCGGATTTGTTAACCACTGAGCCATGATAGGAGCTCCCCTAGTAATACTTTCCAATTGAAAACACATTTGAAAAATATTGTTATCAAGTTATTTTCTTCAGAATAATTGGCAGGACCATACATTAATACTTCTCGAATGGTGACACCTCAGTTACACCTCAGTCATCTGGAGCTATCAGGGAATGAGTTTTTTAATAGAAAACAATAAAAAGGATAAAGGATATTTTAAAATATTAATGTACAATTCCCTGTCTTCTTTCTATTATTAAACTCCTTTTACTAGTTTAAAACCATTATGGTTCATATTAGTAATTATATACCTTATTCTTATTAGGGCTATTTGGGGGGGAGTGGGAGGCCTTGCACCATAGCATGCAGAAATCCCTGGGCCAGAGATTGAACCTATACCACAGCAGTGACTACATAAGATCCTTAACCTCCTGAGCCACCAGGAAACTTCCTATTATGGTTATCTTTTCTACCCTTAAACTGCAGGCCCCCTATACTTTAAAAATTCTTTTGTTTATCTGTTGTAATTTTCCTGTTCATTTTGAGCTGCATATCAATACTATTTATTTATGTGGTGTTTTTATTCCTTCTAATGGTCCTGGAGACAACAAACTGTATAAAATTTAAGGTTAAAAAGACCAGAATGGGAGTTCCTGTCGTGGTACAGTGGAAATGAATCCGACTAGGAACCATGAAGTTGCGGGTTTGATTCCTGGCCTTGCTCAGTGGGTTAAGGATCTGGCCTTGCCGTGAGCTGTGGTGTAGGTTGCAGATGCAGCTCACATCCTGTGTTGCTGTGGCTGTGGTGTAGGCTGGAAGCTGTAGCTCTGATTAGACCCCTAGCCTGGGAACCTCCGTATGTCTTGAGTGTGGCCCTGAAAAGCAAAAATAAAAATAAATAAAAATAAAAAGACCAGAATGTTTTCCTGAGTGGTTCTTTTGTGAATAACACATATATGAGTCTTACCTTGTAGTGCATGGATTTAAAGTATCCCTTATGACCTTTCAGAGGCCTCCCCTTATCTTTGGGGGAGAAGTGGGGACCTTATTCATAAGCTAAATTTGCCAAGTAGATGAGATGTTACTATTTTTATATATTTATTTAGAACAACTAATTTAATACCTTTATTAATAGGTGAGGCTGTCTTCAAAGGAACAAAATCAAAAAGATGATGGAGTTTTTAAGGCTCCTGCACCACCACCCAAAGTGATAAAAACTGTGACAATACCTACTCAGCCCTACCAAGATATAGTTACTGCACTGAAATGCAGAAAAGAAGACAAAGAAGTAAGCAGCCACATACAGTTTTACTGCACGTGGATAGAATTTTGTATGTAATTTAGCCTTTCAATGTTTTGAACACAAATCAGTACACTGATTTTCAGTTTTGAACCACAAACTTATCTTGCCCTACTACTACTTGTGTTGTTAAAACATTTCTTTTGGTGGCCATCTAAAAAACTTTGGTACACTTAAATAAAGCACAAGTCTGTAGATTTAAATATGCTACTTCATAGTTATAAAAGAGGTGAACTTATTTTTTTCTTGGCAGTTGTATACTGTTGTTCAGCATGTGAAGCACTTCAATGATGTGGTGGAATTTGGTGAAAATCAAGAGTTCACTGATGACATTGAGTACTTGTTAAGTGGCTTAAAGAGCACTCAGCCTCTAAACACACGTTGCCTTAGGTAAGATCTTATTTTTATATTTGAAAATTGTATTCATGCTCTTTTTCATTAATATTTTCTAGCTGTGGAGACGAACATTTGTGACTTTGTTATCGTAAGTGTAGTTATAACCAGTGATAAGTTAAAATGTGATTGATTTCTTTTAAGGGACCTGATTCTACATGGACAAAAGAAAATTGGATGATAAGTATTATTGTAGCGTGTAGGCTGCAGTTTCCAGATACTTAAAAGAAGTATTGTACTAAAGAATCTTTTAAGTTCTTTTTTAGCCCCAGATTTTATACTTGCAAGTGATAAATTTGTTTTAATTTAATCATGTTTTGATATGGATTACGTACTTTAAAGGATTGAGTATCTTGGTGTGATTGAATTATCCAGTCACTTGGAATATGTTCAATTAGGGAAAATTTTTATGGGCCAGAAACATTATTTTTTCGTGTATTTTTTCATTACCTAATCAAATACCCTGAATCAGTAAGTTTTTAAAAACTTGGTTTGGCCATGTTTTTTAATATTGTGATCTGCATGGGCAGTCTTGACCACCCCCACCCACCCTTATCCCTACTCCTCATATGTGCACCCTTTTGCTTATTTTGGTATTATGCAAATAAGAAACTAATGCACTAGCTATTTTCAGTCCCCATAACCTAGTCTGTTTTCTTCTAGTGTTATTAGCTTGGCTACTAAATGTGCCATGCCCAGTTTTCGAATGCACCTAAGAGCACACGGAATGGTAGCAATGGTCTTTAAAACCTTGGATGATTCCCAGCATCATCAGGTATTTAAGTTTCTGGGATTGAGAGGCATTATTTTAGAATTCTAGTTTATGTGGCTATTGAAAAATACCCTCTTTGGATATTTATCTATAAATATTTCCTAATTATGGGTTGAGTTTTATTTGCTAAATATTTAGAGCTTCACATCAGAAGTTTTTGCTTAATAAATCATTTAAGGTAATTTTCTCAGAGTTCCTGTTGTAGTACAATGGAAATGAATCTGGCTAGTATCCATGAGGATCCGGGTTTGATCCCTGGCCTTGCTCAGTGGGTCTGGGATCTGGCGTTGTGGTGAGCTGTGTTGTAGGTCGCAGACATGGCTTGGATCCTGTGTTGCTGTGGCTGTGGTGTAGGCCAGCAGCTGGGCCTGGAAACTTTGATATGCTGTGAGTGTGGCCCTAAAAAGAAAGGAAAAATAATTTTCTCATGACATTTTTCCCCTTATCAATTTATACTATTAACCATAGTATAACCATTTTGATATTAATAGCATGAAAAAATGTTTTTTGATATTAAATTTTTTTTAGCATTTTTTTCTAGATGTTGGATCTCATGAAAAGCAATCAATTCTTCATTTTCATTATGACTTTAATGCTTTCTCTTAAAAATAAAGCATATTTACATATAAAAGTCACATTTAACATTTTCAAAGTTAGAAAAAAATTAATCATTACCAATAATGGTATGTTGAGATGGCTTTTTTATATTTTTGTTCAAGGAAATTATGTTCCAAATACAGATTAGATGACACAATCTAATACGGAGTCTAATACTGACTCTGATAATGAAACTGAAAGCAATGTAGTTAATTCTGAGTAGGGATAACTCCATTACCAAGTCATAGAGGATACAAAACAATGAGGGGAGAAGAGAACTAAGAATTAATCTGCATTCTTATGCAGTTATGAGAGGACCATATAGCATTAATGCATATTCTTGGGGGCAGTGGATCTCCCAAGACCTGTACTGCCACATCCTTATTTCCAAAAACATTTTGCTCTGTAAGCATTTAATAAGTCACCTAGTCTGAATTTTGAGGATTCAGAGTTTAAATCTTTAATTGTGTTTTTGTACATTAAAATAAGTTTAAGTACAAAATATCCCAAATGTTGGAATATCTCAACACAGACCTTTTTGTTATATTGTTTACCTATATCACCTTCAGTACTTGCAGATTTTATTATAAGCAGAGTGTGCTGACTTACCTGATCTGAATGATTTTGAGAGCACATTATATTAATATTTTTCAAAAAATTATTTGGTTCAACCAGACCTATTAGACCTATTAAAGAAATGAGTCTAAATATGTTTATTTGAGCATCCTAGTTTAATATATTGATGTAAACTCATCTGTCTTTTTCTTTTCTTTTCTTTTCTTTTTATGGCTGCACACACTGCATGTGGAATTTTTGCAGGCCAGGGATTCAGTCTGAGCCATAGCTTTGACCCACTGCACCTGACCAGGGATCGAACCCACTCGTCTGCTGCAGTCAGGTTCTTAACCCACTGAGCCACATTGGGAACTCCTCGGCTGTCTTTATTTTTATAGTGAAAAAAACTTGTTTCTGGTACAGATTTTAAAACACATTTGCATTATTGATTTTAAACTGAAATTCAACTTTACTGTATCATAAAGAACAAATGGTGAACTGTATTATGAAATAGGATTATATGTAGCTGTAAAGTGTTTTGTAAACTTTATTTAGCACAGAATGGCCAAAAAATGTAATTCCACTTAATAGCTTCTAGCTCTGGGGCATTTATGTAGGGAAGGTCTATAAAAAGAATTATAATCAACAGTGCTTTATTTATGTATTTATTTAATTCATATTACCGTAGAATATTTTAAGAGGGAGGTTTTCACTGAATAAAAACATTTTTGAAGGTTTCCGACGTGAACAAAATGTCAAAATAGTCATGTTTCCTGAAATTATCAGTAATTGCTATGTTATTTTTTTTTTTTTTTTGTCTGTGAAGAATCTGTCCCTTTGTACAGCTGCCCTCATGTACATACTGAGTAGAGATCGTTTAAACATGGATCTTGATAGAGCTAGCCTAGATTTAATGATTCGACTTCTAGAACTGGAACAAGATGCTTCTTCAGCTAAGCTGCTGAATGAAAAAGACATGAACAAAATCAAAGAAAAAATTCGAAGGCTCTGTGAAACTGTACACAACAAGCACCTTGATTTAGAAAATATAACGGTGGGTTCCTTTCTTCCTTCTGTTGTAAAATGAAAATTACTTTGAGAAAGATTTTAATTGGTCACAGCTGCTGTGTGACTTTGGACAAATCATTTAACATCTTTGTTTACAATTCAGCAAGTTCTTTAGCTCTGTACATAATTCTGCTCCCTGCCTGAAAGTCCTAAACTGCCTCATTGGTATTTAGATTTTTTTCCCAATAACATGATGATAAACTCGTTCTCTGAAATTTTTTTGTTTCATTTTGCCTAATCCTTTTCTCATGATAAAAATTTTTTTAGTGTAGAAGCAACATTTAGGCTATTAGGAATTTGAATTCTTAATTCTCTGTGGATTTCAAGGTTTCAGGAATAAAAATTCAAAGGATTTTCAAGAGCCATTTTCAGTGAGCATTCACTTATGCCAGAGTATTTCAAGATGTCTAATTTTTTAACTTGTAGAATGAATAATATCCCCAAAGATTCGTAGGCCAGAAGAAGATAGATGATTGGCTTTGTCTTTTTTTTTTTTGTTTTTTGGCATTGTCATTTTGAGAAAAAGTAAGGTTTTTTGCTTTTTATATGCCTGACTTCCAGATATTTCCAGCATCTGAACTGTATAACCATTGATCTTTCTCCTGCCCACTAAACTGAAGACTGCAGCATTTGCCTCAAAAATGACCAAATGGGAGTTCCCTGATGACTTGTGGTTAAGGATCCAGCGTGGTCACTGCTGTGGTGGGGGTCCAGTCCCTGGCCTGGGAACTTAAGCATGCTGTGTGGGCATGGCCAAAAAAATAATTACTGAATGCTTTGTGCTAGCCACATATGACTTAGGGTTAGTTAAGGTAGAGTAGGGAGTATATTCAGGTATAGTGGGGGTTTAGGGGGAAAGCAAGTATTCTCTTCTTTCACTTATTAAAATTAGAATACAGCTGTTATGTTCAGATTGCGGATGAACAGTTCTTCTTCCTCACCAAACTATTTGTATACCTTTTAGCTATATTCATAATTTTTATTTATTTTTAACATTTTTACAACATATACTCATTTTAATGTTATAAAAGAATACATTTGAGCCTATAATTTTTATTTGCTATATAATTGAAAAAGAGCTTTTTAATGATGATGATGAAGAAACATTTAGATTCTTTCTAGGCATTTGCTCTTAAATAACATGATGATAAACTCGTTCTCTGAATTTTCTCCATCATTTATTGAATTTATTAGGATGGTAAATACCATATAATAACTCTTATATTGTGTTAAGTAGTTAACTCACAAGATAAAAACCAGAACACACAGTTGCCAATATCAAGATGCCTTTTTACCCACTGCCCCCCTCTTTGGCTCTTCTTAGATATTATGTTTGTTTTTAATCTTACAATAGACATTATTTTGTATGGTGATTATCTCCTACATACTGATTTTTGTTAATTTTTCAACCTCTTAGACATACTGCTACTCCTGATATGCCATGGAGAATAATTTAAAATATTAATATTATAATTTTAAAATATTTTCAAATAACTGAGAGCTCACAAACAGTCTTTTTTTTTTTTTTCCCCCCCACTGTACAGCAAGGGGATCAGGTTATCCTTACATGTATACATTACAATTACATTTTTTTCCCCCACCCTTTGTTCTGTTGCAACATGAGTATCTAGACAAAGTTCTCAATGCTATTCAGCAGGATCTCCTTGTAAATCTATTCTAAGTTGTGTCTGATAGGTCCAAGCTCCCGATCCCTCCCACTCCCTCCCCCTCCCATCAGGCAGCCACAAGTCTCTTCTCCAAGTCCATGATTTTCTTTTCTGAGGAGATGTTCATTTGTGCTGGATATTAGATCCAGTTATAAGTGATATCATATGGTATTTGTCTTTGTCTTTCTGGCTCATTTCACTCAGGATGAGATTCTCTAGTTCCATCCATGTTGCTGCAAATGGCATTATGTCATCATTCTTTTTTATGGCTGAGTAGTATTCCATTGTGTATATCTACCACATCTTCCGAATCCAATCCTCTGTCGATGGACATTTGGGTTGTTTCCATGTCCTGGCTATTGTGACTAGTGCTGCAATGAACATGCGGGGGCGTGCGTCTCTTTTAAGTAGAGTTTTGTCTGGATAGATGCCCAAGAGTGGGATTGCAGGGTCATATGGAAGTGCTATGTATAGATTTCTAAGGTATCTCCAAACTGTTCTCCATAGTGGCTGTACCAGTTTACATTCCCACCAATAGTGCAGGAGGGTTCCCTTTTCTCCACAGCCCCTCCAGCGCTTGTTATTTGTGGATTTATTAATGATGGCCATTCTGACTGGTGTGAGGTGGTATCTCATAGTAGTTTTGATTTGCATTTCTCTTATAATTAGCGATGTTGAGCATTTTTTTATGTGTTCGTTGGCCATCTGTATATCTTCCTTGGAGAAATGTCTATTCAGGTCTTTTGCCCATTTTTCCATTGATTGATTGGCTTTTTTGCTGTTGGGTTGTATAAGTTGTTTATATATTCTAGAGATTAAGCCCTTGTCCGTTGCATCATTTGAAACGATTTTCTCCCATTCTGCAAGTTATCTTTTTGTTTTCTTTTTGGTTTCCTTTGCTGTGCAAAAGCTTTTCAGTTTGATGAGGTCCCATGGGTTTATTTTTGCTCTAATTTCTATTGCTTTGGGAGACTGACCTGAGAAAACATTCATGATGTTGATGTCCGAGAGTGTTTTGCCTATGTTTTCTTCTAGGAGTTTGATGGTGTCCTGTCGTATATTTAAGTCTTTCAGCCATTTGGAGTTTATTTTTGTGCATGGTGTGAGGGTGTGTTCTAGTTTCATTGCTTTGCATGCAGCTGTCCAGGTTTCCCAGCAATGCTTGCTGAATAGACTTTCTTTTTCCCATTTTATGTTCTTGCCTCCCTTGTCAAAGATTAATTGACCATAGGTGTCAGGGTTTATTTCCGGGTTCTCTATTCTGTTCCATTGGTCTGTCTGTCTGTTTTTTAAATTTTTTTTTTTTTGTCTTTTTAGCTATTTCTTGGGCCACTCCCGCGGCATATGGAGGTTCCCAGGCTAGGGGTCGAATCGGAGCCGTAGCCCCCGGCCTAGGCCAGAGCCACAGCAACGCGGGATCTGAGCCGCGTCTGCAACCTACACCACAGCTCACGGCAGTGCTGGATCGTTAACCCACTGAGCAAGGGCAGGGACCGAACCCGCAACCTCATGGTTCCTAGTCGGATTCGTTAACCACTGCGCCACGACGGGAACTCCTGTCTGTCTGTTTTGATACCAGTATCACACTGTTTTGATGACTGTGGCTTTGTAGTATTTCTTGAAGTCTGGGAGAGTTATGCCTCCTGCTTGGTTTTTGTTTCTCAGGATTGCTTTGGCGATTCTGGGTCTTTTGTACTTCCATCTAAATCTTTGGATTGTTTGTTCTAGTTCTGTGAAAAATGTCGTGGGTAATTTGATAAGGATTGCATTGAATCTGTAGATTGCTTTGGGTAGTATAGCCATTTTTACAATATTGATTTTCCCAGTCCAGGAACATGGAATATCTTTCCATTTCTTTACATCTTCTTTGATTTCTTTGATTAAGGTTTTATAGTTCTCGGCATGTAAGTCCTTTCCCTCCTTGGTCAGGTGTATTCCAAGGTATTTGATTTTGTGAAGTGCAATTTTAAAAGGTATTGTATTTTTGTATTCCTTTTCTTTTTTTTTTTTTTTTTTTTGTCTTTGTTGTTGTTGTTGTTGTTGTTGTTGCTATTTCTTGGGCCGCTCCCGCGGCATGTGGAGGTTCCCAGGCTAGCGGTTGAATCGGAGCTGCAGCCACCGGCCTACGCCAGAGCCACAGCAACGCGGGATCCGAGCCGCGTCTGCAACCTACACCACAGCTCACGGCAACGCCGGATCGTTAACCCACTGAGTGAGGGCAGGGACCGAACCCGCAACCTCAGCAACCTCATGGTTCCTAGTCGGATTCGTTAACCACTGCGCCACGACGGGAACTCCTGTATTCCTTTTCTAATGTTTCATTGCTGGTATACAGAAATGCAACTGACTTCTGAATGTTAATCTTATATCCTGCTACTTTGCTGAATTTATGAATCAGTTCAAGGAGTTTTGGGGTTGAGTCCTTAGGGTTTTCTAGGTATAGTATCATGTCATCTGCATACAGTGACAGTTTGATCTCTTCTCTTCCTATATGGATGCCTTTGATTTCTTTTGTTTGTCTAATTGCTGTGGTTAAGACTTCCAAAACTATGTTGAAGAGCAGTGGTGAGAGTGGGCATCCCTGTCTTGTTCTGGATTTGAGTGAGAAGGCTTTCAGTTTTTCCCCATTGAGCATTATATGTGCTGTGGGTTTGTCATAAATGGCTTTGATTATGTTCAGGAATGTTCCCTCTATACCCACTTTGGCGAGGGTCTTGATCATGAATGGATGTTGAACTTTGTCAAATGCTTTTTCTGTGTCTATTGAGATGATCATGTGATTTTTGACTTTTTTTTTGTTAATGTGGTGTATGATGCTGACTGATTTGCGTATGTTGAACCATCCTTGTGAACCTGGGATGAACCCTACCTGGTCATGGTGTATAATGTTTTTGATAGGTTGTTGGATTCGGTTGGCTAAGATTTTGTTGAGAATTTTTGCATCTATATTCATCAATGATATTGGCCGATAGTTTTCTTTTTTGGTGGTATCTCTGTCTGGTTTTGGAATGAGGGTGATGGTGGCATCATAGAATGTTTTTGGGAGTAATCCTTCTTCTTCAACCTTTTGAAAGAGTTTAAGGAGGATGGGCACCAATTCCTCTTTATATGTTTGATAGAATTCACCTGTGAAGCCATCTGGTCCTGGACTTTTATTTGTAGGGAGTGATTTTATGACCTCTTCAATTTCATTTCTAGTGATCGGTCTGTTCAGTTGGTCTGTTTCTACTTGATTCAGTTTTGGCAGGCTGTAAGATTCTAGAAAATTGTCCATTTCTTCCAGATTGTCAAACTTGTTGCCGTATAGTTGTTCATAGTATTCTCTTATGGTTTTTTGTATTTCTGCTGTATCCGTTGTGATTTCTCCTTTTTCATTTATAATTTTGGTTATTTGGGTTCTTTCTCTCCTCTTTTTAGTGAGTCTGGCCAGGGGTTTGTCAATTTTGTTTACCTTTTCAAAGAACCAGCTCTTGGTTTTATTAATTTTCTCTATTGACAGTCTTTTTTATGCCTGTAGTAAGTAATAAGGTCCCTTTTGCGTAAAATCTTATGAGTCCGCTATATTAACATCAGATTACTATGTCCTTTTCTTCCTAAACAAAGAAAGCCTCATTTATCTTAGCTTCACTTCTGTGACTCATGAGTTAACCTACCTGAACTGATCTCATTACATTACTCTTTCAGGGACTTAGAATGAGAATTCAGCAAAATTTAATCTGTTTTTATAGTGTGAATTCTAGTTCTATATTTGTTGCCTTGGACATTAACCTTGGTTTTTTTTGTTTTTTTTTAAAGAATAGAATAAAATTGTTAAATTTCTTCTAAGTAAGTAATACTAAGACTTTTGGTGTTAAGATCTGTTTTTTTTGCATTTCTGAATGTCTAATTATATTCAGATCCAAATAGGTCAGGCAGACTTAATATAAACTTTTGTCTTTTCAAAGAAAAAAAGCTTTGGGAAGAAAACCAGGGCTTTTTAGCTTTGCTAATTAAAGCATTTCTTATACTAAAAATTCCTGTTGCAGTAGGAAGCAATTGCCCTTTGTTGGGGGTGGCTGTTTTTAAGAAGAAATACAATAAAAATAATAATTAAAGGCAAATAAAGAGAAAGAAAAACTATCCTGGTTTATAAATATGATTCTGACTGTTCTGTGCTTTTTTTAGTGATGGTTCTGAATCATTTATATAAAATTTTGTCATGGTGGCCATAGGATGTGTATCCAAGCTGCTAGTCCTGCAGTGTAAAGTTTAAAACTGGTAAATATGAAAGCCTAAAAGTTACAAAGGGTTTTTATTCAGAATAGATAAGGAAATATATAGAACAATAAAAGGACAAGCAACTTTGCAGGAACATAAGGAAAGAATATTTGACAGGGGACTCACAGCAAAAAAAAGTTAACTGATAAATATTTGAAAATAAACTCAATTTGCCATAGTTAGAAAAATACAAAGCAAAGCAATAAGATATCAGTTTTTGCCAACAGACAAAAATTGAGACATAGCCATACGTTGTTCCTGGAGTATTTACTTGTTACAGCCTTTCTGGTAAATTAATCTAATATATTTATCTATAGTTAAATGCCTATACCCTTTGATTCAGCCACCTTGCCCTTGAGCCTCTATGTGGTTGTCCTACTGTATATTTTATTGAACTGGCAAATGATAGACTACTTTAAATAATGGGTTTTCTCTGAAAACAAGCCAGTGGTTAAAAACATTTATTTATTTATTTATTATTTATTTTTTTTAAATTTTTTCCTGCTGTACAGCATGGGGATCAAGTTATTCTTATATGTATAAATTTTTTTCCCCCATCCTTTTTTCTGTTGCAGTAGGAGTATCTAGACATAATTCTCAGTGCTACTCAGCAGGATCTCCTCGTAAATCTATTCTAAGTTGTATCTGATAACCTCAAGCTCCCAGTCCCTCCCACTCCATCCCTCTCCTGTTGGGCAGCCACAAGTCTATTCTCCAAGTCCATGATTTTCTTTTCTATGGAGATGTTCATTTGTGCTGGATATTAGATTCCAGTTATAAGTGATATCATATGGTATTTGTCTTTGTCTTTCTGACTCATTTCACTTAGTATGAGAGTCTCTAGTTCCATCCATGTTGCTGCAATAAAAACATTTCTTAAGCTTAAGATTATTTTGATACCAATTTAAAATTTACTTAAATTTAGGGAATTCCTTTGTGGTACAGTGGGTTAAGGATCCATTGGTGTAATTGCAGCAGCTTGGGTTGCTGCTGTGGAGTGGGCTCGATCCTTGGCCTAGGAACTTCCACATGCTGAGGGTGGGCCAATCAATCAATAAATATGTTTTACTTAAATTTAAATACCAGTTTAATTTTACTTAGAAATGCATTTACTGGGAGTTCTTGTTGTGGCTCAGTGGGTTAAGGATCTGGCATTGCTGCAAGCTGTGCAGCGTAGGTTGCACATGCTGCTCAGATCTGGTATTGTTGTAGCTGTGGCATAGGCTTGCAGCTGCAGCTCCCCATCAACCTCTAGCCCAGGAACTTCCATATGCCACAGGTGCAGCTGTAAAAAAGAAACAAAAAAGCATTTACTGTATTAGAAGAAATACTATGGGCTGGTAGCATACACTGTATTTTAAAAAAAAAGCAGTCTCTAGAGGTGTTGCCTCACAGTTACTGCTGAGAGTCATATTCATTAATGGTGCTTCTGATTTTCAGACTGGGCATTTAGCTATGGAGACATTACTGTCCCTTACTTCTAAACGAGCAGGAGACTGGTTTAAAGAAGAACTACGGCTTTTGGGTGGTCTGGATCATATTGTAGATAAAGGTATGATATACACACATAAAGTTTTTATGTATATTTAAAGCCTGAAGAAAATGTTCTGTTTACATACTTCAAAGAATCATTCTATCAGTTCGAAAAGATCTCTTCCTTTTAGCAGCATCTTGAAAATCTTGAAAATTTCCTTTTAAAGGAAAGGCCATTAATAGTTTGATATTGGAGAGTTAAGAGAGATAAAATAATTGTAATAAGTTAGAGTCACAACATACATTTCAGCATCTCACAATATAAAACTTTGAATAGTGTTCAGGGAGGTTTTAGCATATTCATAGCATGTGTACAAATGGCTTTTATTGTTAGTTAAGGGGATAAGTATTGAAGTGATGAAACATTAATTTATGTCCATTTCTTTTCTCCTAGTGAAAGAATGTGTGGATCATTTAAGTAGAGATGAGGATGAAGAGAAATTAGTAGCTTCATTATGGGGAGCAGAGAGATGTTTACGAGTTTTAGAAAGCGTAAGTATTTGATTTGGAGAAAAATGTGACTGTGAGACTGTCATAATTTATATTACATACCCACAGTTTCACTTTTGTTCCAAATTATAATGTAGTCTTTGAGCAATTGGTGTTAATGAACAAGTTAAGTGAGCGGTATAGTTTGGAAGTTTGTTGCTCCATATGAAACTTTGCATGTCAAGTTTGTCTGTATTGCCAGATGTTATTGTTCTTTCTTTAATGTGGAATTCTGCTTAAATGTATTAACTTATTTGTGGGAAGCGGTAGTTAAATACAGTTGGGTTTTTGTTTTCATTTTTTAATAAGAATTTTCTTTTTTCTTTTTTTGGTCACCCTCTGGGCATATGGAGCTCCCAGACCAGTGATCAGATCAGATCTGAGCCACAGTTGCCACCAATTCTGCAGCGGCAGCAATGCTGAATCCTTAACCCAGTGTGCCGGGCTGGGGATCAAACCTTTGTCCCAGTGCTCCAGAGATGCTGCTTATCCTATTGTGCCATAGTGGGAACTCCAGGAATTTTCTTGATATAGCCATTATTTAAGCCACATTGTTTGTAATCACAGCTTATAAAAATATTTGGCTTTGGAGAATATTATTGAACCGTATGCCCTAAGTATACTTGTTTTTCTTTTACGAGTGACTTAACCTAGTTCAATGTAGATTAGTTTATGCTGCCACTGAATTTTAAGATGCATAGACTGTGTGCTGACCAAATTGGATTAGCTAGATACTTTATTAAACATCTATGAGTGAGAAACTAATCTAGTGTGAATGAAAAGTTCCTAGCATAGATGAAAATGAAATTGTTCCTTGTCTCTTCTAGAAAGCTTCAGGTACATTTGATAAGCAGATCTAATTTTTTAAAATTCTAAATGAATCTACTTAAGAACTGTAAAATATTTGTTTACTAAGTTAGTGATTGCTCTTTTCTGACATGTAAAGTGCTTGATAATTCGTTACAGTGTATGTGTAGTACAGACTTTAGTAATTATGAGCAAGGAATTATAACACTGGCTTTTGGATTTTGTACTAAAGCAATAGCTCTATAACTTTAAGTTTAGAACATGTGGGTTGTTATTCCCTTGGATGACAAGAGCTAATTCTTTTTCATCTTGGTGTCTTTTAGAGCACTGTGTGTTGTGTGTGAATGAATGAATGTTATGGATTGCCACAAAATTTCAAAATCTTCCCTTTTAGGTAACGGTGCATAATCCAGAGAATCAAAGCTACTTGATAGCATATAAAGATTCACAACTCATTGTTTCATCAGCTAAGTAAGTTTTTCTAAAATGTTAAACTATTTATTTAAAGCATTTGGATTGACCATAAAGGCAGTGTGATTTTTATCACCTTCCTTCACAAAATACTTCTGTCTTGTTGAATTCTGTGAACCAGAAGCCCTGTAATGTAGTACAAAAATAGGAGTACAAATGGTGGAGCCAGAGTGACTTGAGTTTGAATCCTAGCTTCATAACTTCAGCCTATAACCTTGGGCAAGAACACTTAAAGGTTCTTCAGAAGGGGTTAAGAATTGTATCTACCTACCTAAAGTTGTTACTACAATAAAAATAATTAATATATATGTTAATGTATCCTGAATTATATATGATATTTTAAAAATAGTGTATATATATATAATTATTTTTAAATCTCAAAAAGATTTAAAGATATCTCTTGTATACTGTATATACTCTATATAGTACAATGTATATTAAGGAGTTTTTACATATATATGCTTGGCATGTAGTGGACACTAAGCATTAGTCCTTATGTTTATTATAAATGAACTTTACCAGCTGCTTCCTGCTCATTTATACCTGTTTTCCTCGATTTTTGTGTAGCTTCCTCTATTTCATATTCTCCATCCAACTTTCTTGACATTAGGCTAATGCTGTCACCTCATTGCATGTAAAATTTCCACATATGTCTCCAGTCCTGGTTCTAGCTTGTTACAGCAGCTTCTTCCTAATATGTCTATCCTAGTTCTTGCTGTCTCTGCCCTGGTACTCTGGCCTCGAACCTGTCCAACATAATACCATAAGGGGTTAACCTTCCCCAGATCTGTTTTGTAAAAATCCCAAACTCCCAATCTCTGTGGTTCTTTATTGTCTTTGGATATATGTCCACAGTCCTTAGTATAGTATCAGAGACCTACCACAGCTTGACTCAGGTTTATCTGCCTTTTTTTTGTTCGTTTTGTTAATTAAAAAAGAAACTGGGGGGTTCCCGTCGTGGCTCAGTGGTTAACGAATTCCACTAGGAACCATGAGGTTGCAGGTTCAATCCCTGGCATTGCTTAGTGGGTTAAGGATCCGGTGTTGCCGTGAGCTGTGGTGTAGGTTGCAGACGTGGCTCGGGCGTAGGCCGGTGGCTACAGCTCCGATTGGACCCCTAGCCTGGGAACCTCTATATGCCATGGGAGCAGCCCAAGAAATGGCAAAAAGACCAAAAAAAAAAAAAAGAAACTGGGTTTTTTTGGTCACACCTGTGGCATGTGGAAGTTCCTGGGCCAGGGATTGAATCCATACCACAGCAGTGACAATGCTGGATCCTAACCCACTAGGCTACCAGAGAAACTCCATGTTTTTTGAATTCCTATTTTGGAGAATTTCAGAGACAAAAGTAGACAGTAGATCAACCGCAATGTACAACTCATTCAGCTTGAATAGTCATCAGTTATTGGCCAGTCTTATTCCCATGTGTAATCCTATACATTCCCCTTCTATGTTATTTTGAAGCAGATTACAGATTTCATATAATTTCATACATAAATGTTTGAGTATATAATCTCTAAAAAAGGATTCTTTAAAAATACAATCACAATATTTTGATATCCTATAAATTATTAATTTCTTAATATTATAAGCCCAGTCATTAATCAAATTTCCAATAGTCTCAAATTTCTAATCGTCTCTAGTTCCCAATAAATTTGTTTTTAATCTGTAGGTTTCCCCTCCTTTTTTTTTTTTTTTGTCTTGTATTTCTAAATTTTGTGTCATACTTAGTACCCTTACGGCATGTGTTCTATTTGTTACTGTGTATTATCCTCCCTCACTGAAGAGTATTCTTGCAAATTAAATCTATTTTTTAAGACGTCTCTTGTATACTTCATGACCCCTGACAAATGGTCTTCTAAAAAGAGGTTAGGAACCTTTCTGATTAAGAACTTTGTGTCAGATGTCTGTGAAGTGGCAGCAGAGGTCAGAATTGGATGTTTGTGAAAGACCACACCTCTGGCTTTTTAACACTTTCAGTAGAACCCTGATAACAGCAGGGGTAGCCTATTGAATGATTAAATAATAAAACCCTGTTTTTCTCCCCTCATCTCCCAACAGATTTAGTTCAGTGCTGCTTAAGGCAGTAACTATAGAGTATATTTTAAAGAGCAGCTAGAGGGGGATTAGATATAGTACAGTTTTTTTTAAGGGTTTCGTGTGGTATATAATACATGAAGACAATTGACAGAATACTTCATATCTCACAGATTTTTTTTTTTTTAAAGTAATGGACATGGAGTTTTAAAGAGAGTCTTAAATACTAGACCCACCTAGAGATTACATTTCCTTGTTATTTTGGATAGCATCTAGAGAATGCTTGGATGTGGCTGATATCCTTGGACTGCCAGGCATGCCAGTTAAATGACCTCACATTAAAAAAATACGATTTGCTGTAATGTTTATGAAGTATTTAATATCTGTCTATGCAAGGTTATTATGCAGTATTAACATAAATAATGCTCTCTACCTGCAAAGAGCCTACATTCTAAATGAAAAACATCTAAATGAAATTCAGAAGCATCCAGTGTTAGCTTTTTAAGGTTTTACCTTATTTGGGGTGGGCTAGTGGTAGGTCTGTTATGTTGGAGAGATAGGTAAATTGAGGGGCAATTATAGATAGTATAATTATAAACTTCTGCATTGAGTTTATAATTTTAACTTGCTTAGAAAATTTTATATTATCAAGTTTTCCTAAAACAAAGTTTAGCACCTAGTGTGAGATCAGATATGCTTGGTACATTATTGAGTAGTTAATACATTATAACTTCTGGAGTGGAAAAAAAATAATTTAGGAGTTCCTGTTGTGGCTCAGTAGGTTAAGAACAACACTAGTATCCATGAGGATGTGGGTTTGATCCCTGGCCTCACTTGGTGGGTTAAAGGATCCGATGTTGCCATGAGTTGTAGTGTAGGTCGCAGACACAGCTTGGATCTGGCATTGTTGTTTGCATAGGCTGGCGGCTGGCAGCTCTGATTTGACCTCTAGCCTGGGAAATTCCATATGCTGCAAGAGCAGCCATAGGGGGAAAAAAAAAAAGAAAAAAAATTGATTTGGCAGAATTTATGACAGATTTAAACATTAAGGTCCAAGTAGGTAGAAAGTCTTAGTGTAACTATTTTTTGTTTAGCGTAATAGTGTACATCTTATTTTCTTTTAAGAGCATTACAGCATTGTGAAGAATTGATTAAGCAGTATAACCGTGCTGAGAACAGTATATGCTTACCTGACAGTAAGCCTCTGCCTCACCAGAATGTAACTAATCATGTGGGCAAAGCAGTAGAAGACTGCATGAGGGCCATCATTGGGGTGTTGCTCAATTTAACTAATGATAATGGTAAGTCATCTTTTCTATGTATATTCTCATTGGAAGATTGTACTACATGTAAAAAACACGTTAATCTCCTTGTTTCTTTTTGTCTTGATATAGTGATTTTAAAAGGGTTGTCATGTATTTCACTTATTCATGTATAGATTTCACTGCTTTTGGGGGCTGATATTTTTAGAACTAGCCTGGTAGCTTGGCTCAGAAATATTAAGGTCAACAATGTATTTCAATAAAGGAATAGCTATACTCTTCCCATTCCCTGTTCCAGAATGGGGCAGCACCAAAACAGGAGAACAGGATGGCTTGATTGGCACAGCGATGAACTGTGTGCTTCAGGTTCCAAAGTACCTACCTCAGGAGCAGAGATTTGATATTCGAGTGCTGGTGAGTTGAAGTGACTATTTCAGAAATGAGTACTTGGTCTATTAAGAGGAAAAAAACTTCATATTAGTTTTGGATTTAAATAGTTGTCAGTATGTTCTTAGTTTTAATTGATTCCTTATGAACTTATTGTATGAAAGAGAGCCATGAAGGGCCCTTTGTAAAAATAAAAAGTACAAAAACTGGACTTCCCGTTGTGGCGCAGTGGTTAACAAATCCGACTAGGAACCATGAGGTTGCGGGTTTGATTGAGCTGTGGTGTAGGTTGCAGACACCGCTTGGATCCCGCGTTGCTGTGGCTCTGGCGTAGGCCAATGGCTATGGCGCCGATTCGACCCCTAGCCTGGGAACCTCCATATGCCGCAGGAGCGGTCCAAGAAATGGCAAAAAGACAAAAAAAAAAAAAAAAAGTACAAGAACTAAAAATGATTATTTTAAAGAGTGGTAAAATCATTCTTTGGGAAGACCATTATATTATTTTCATTTATTATTTATTTATTTTTTGCTTTTTAGGGCCACACCAATGGCACATGGAGGTTCCCAGGCTAGGGGTCTAATCGGAGCTATAGCTGCTGGCCTGTTCCACAGCCACAGCAACACCAGATCAGAGTCTTGTCTGCGACCTGCACCACAGCTCATGGCAACACCAGATCCTTAACCCACTGAGCGAGGCCAGGGATTGAACACACAATTTCATGGTTCCTAGTTGGATTTGTTGGCACTGCGCCACAATAGGAACTGCAAGATCATTATTTTATATACCGGTTTTTAACCATTTTGTAGATGGCAGAACACTGATTAGTTTTCTAGCTGGCAATAAAAGTTATGTATGTTATGTTCATTTGCTTTTTTACTTTTTATTGTCTTTAGGGCTGCACATGTGGCATGTGGAAATTCCCAGGCTAGGGGTTGAATCGGAGCTGCAGCTGCCAGTCTACACCACAACTCACGGCAACGCTGGATCCTTATAATCCACTGAGCAAGGCCAGGGATCGAACCCATGGCCTCATGGATACCAGTCAGGTTCATTAAGCCACAACGGGAACTCTCTTCATTTGCTTTTAATTCTTACCTGTGGTAACATGCGTGTTTTAATTTTTGTAGGGTTTGGGTCTACTGATAAATCTAGTGGAGTATAGTGCTCGGAATCGGCACTGTCTTGTCAACATGGAGACATCATGTTCTTTTGATTCTTCCTTCTGTAGTGGAGAAGGAGATGATAGTTTAAGGATAGCTGGACAAGTTCATGCAGTTCAGGCTCTAGTGCAGGTAAGCAACAACTTAATAACTAACACTTTCAGTTGGTTGCATCTATCCAATTTCTTTATCAGTTGTACCTTCTCTCTTCCTCTTACCTCCCCTTCTCTCTCACAAGTTCATTGAGGGGCACACTGGGTTAGAATGTGTTATCATTGCATTTTTTCAACTACTGTAATCACTCCTTAGCAAAAAGCAGAAATAAGGCACTTGTATTTATGAATTAAAAGTAGGGGGATTAGAAGTTCCAGCTGTGGCACAACAGGATCAGTGGTATCTCTGGAGCACTGGGATGCAGGTTTGATCCTTGGCCTGGGAACTCCATATGCTGCAGGGAGGCCAAAAAAGGAAGAAAAAGAAAGTAGATTATTAACAACAAATTAGGAATCAAGTTCTAGCCCTATCCCATCCAGTTCAGGTCCTCCAGTATTTACTTATTGGTCTAATCTGTGACTGGGACTGTGTACACCTAATGAGAGATAGTTTTCAAAGTATGTACATCTTCGGAGCAATTTTCTGGCTTAGGAATTGTGTCAGAATATGCATATTTAAAATTGACGTCCTTAGCTTGCTGCCCCAAGCACCATACTGTCCCTTTCCCTTTGATTTATACTCCCCCACCCCCAAACTGTGACTTAAAAAAAAAAATGCTGGACATTACAATTTTTATTTTGTCAGTTCCCAGCTACCTTTGTCATTTCCTTAAATGGCAATTTGCACATGCTCAGAAGTGATAATGAACCATACTTTTCATTTTTCAAAAGCCTCTGCTAACCTTTAATCTTTTTGACCTTTTTAAAACTAGAAGTGCTTGAACTATGTCTTTAGGAAATGATCTGCAACAACTTGGATCTTTTCCCGAGTCATAACTAGGAGCCCATCATTCTCTTCTCAAACATTTTGATCTTTGGACTTTTTTTTTTTTTTTTTTTGTCTTTTGTTGTTGTTGTTGTTGCTATTTCTTGGGCCGCTCCCGCGGCATATGGAGGTTCCCAGGCTAGGGGTTGAATCGGAGTTGTAGCCACCGGCCTACGCCAGAGCCACAGCAATGCGGGATCCGAGCCGCGTCTGCAACCTACACCACAGCTCACGGCAACGCCGGATCGTTAACCCACTGAGCAAGGGCAGGGACCGAACCCGCAACCTCATGGTTCCTAGTCAGATTCGTTAACCACTGCGCCACGACGGGAACTCCTGGACTTCTTTATACTCTTAAAAATTACTGGGGACCCCAAAGAACTCTTATGTGTGCTTTTTCTATGATATTGTTTAAATTTGAAATCAAAACTGAGAGAATTATGAAACCCAAGTACTCATTCTATTAGTCATTAGAGCAATAACAATCAAATAGCAGGTAGATTCTGGACAATTCCACCAGTTGTGAGAGAATTAAAGAAGTCATCTTTTAATGTTTTTATGAATGCAGTTTTGACCTCACAGACTCCCTGAAAGGATCTTGGGGACCCCCTCTATAGATCCTTGAACGAATTTTAAGAAATATTGCTTTATATGAAGCTTAAATGTTATGTTCTTAAGGGTATTAAAGTTTATATATAATGTTTCTATTTATTCAGCAAATTTTTGAAGTCTTTACTTGGCATTTGGTTATCAGGTAGTTGTCATTAGTAACTTGGTGTTTTCTCCAAATCGTATTAGCAAATGTATAAAATGCTTTCTCTACATTCAGCACTGTGCCAGCACAGGAAAATAAAGTATGAAGGCAAGAGATTTAGTAAGACATTCCAGTGTATACGTCCATTGACAATTCTCTTTCCATTGTTAATGATACTAGTTTGAGATTGAGTTCTAGATCTTTCTCTGAGAACTTGCTTTTTACTTTCACAGGTTCTTGTCTATCTTGCTTCCTTCCAGATTGCTTGGGTGTAAAGGATTTTGTTTTAACTTTTTTCTTTGGTCTGCCCTTGGCATATTAAATTCACTGGGCCAGGGACTGAACCTACACCATAGCAGCAACCGAAGCTGCTGAAGTGACAATGCCAAATCTTTAACCCACTGTGCCATGAGAGAACTCCCCAACTCTTTAAATTTTAATTTGTATTTTTGCTCGCATTTCCTATCAATATTATCCAAATTGAGGGAAAGTGGTGAGATTTTCATTCTTATAAACAGATGCCTGCATCATCAGTAGATAGTTTAATTTTCTTGATTGAATCCCAGCAGCATTTGTATTTGGTTTGGATGTGAATGTGGAGTGAGGGCTGTTATTGATACTTACCCATTTTACCAGACAGCATGCTTCTGAGGATTACTGATAATTTAAAAGCAAATGGAACTTATATTTGGATGTGTACATGTTGGTTGGTGATCTCTTTTAATGATCTTGAAAAATGTTTATCAGCTATTCCTTGAGCGAGAACGAGCAGCACAGTTGGCAGAAAGTAAAACAGATGAGTTGATCAAAGATGCTCCCACCACTCAGCATGATAAGAGTGGAGAGTGGCAAGAAACAAGTGGAGAAATACAGTGGGTAGCAACTGAAAAAACCGATGGTACAGAAGAGAAACATAAGAAGGAGGAGGATGATGAAGAACTTGACCTCAATAAAGGTATATTTATTTTGATTGGTGTATTCAAATGAAAAATAATGTGGTTTTTCCCTGTAAAACATTTTTTTAAATTCATGTGTTGTCATATGTCATAATCTTGCTATTTAATGGCCTTGGTAGTGTAGTGCAGGCAAATCTTGTTTTGTAGGAGTTCTTCTTCACCGGCTTCCTAGCATTGAGGAGGGTATACGTGCAGTGCAGAAAAGGTCTGCTTTTCCTTCCTGGGCCCTTACTCATTTATAAAGAGAAGCAGCCAAATAATATGACCCCTAGAGATTTTTACAGTTTTTTTGAAAATTTAAGATTCTTTTGCTACCCTCACTTACGCACTGAGTTCTGTTGTCATAAATTACAGTAGTAGTTCTCAAAGTCCTTTGCCCATATTTTAAATTGGGTTGTGTTTTTTTTGTTGTTGTTGTTGAGTTGTGGAATTCTGTATACTTTAGAGACTTTAAATTCTTTATCTTTGTATTATTGATGGTGTCTTTTGAAACACAAATGCTTTAAGTTTGATGAAGTCTAACTTATTTATTTTGTCACTTGTGGTTTTGGTGTTGTGTTTAAGAAACCAACTCCTGGAGTTCTTGCTATGGTGCAGTTGGTTAAGAATCCAACTAAAGGGGCTTTGGTTGCTGTGGAGATGTGGGTTCAATCCCCAGCCCGGCCCAGTGGGTTAAAGGATCTGGTATTGCTTTGGGTGTGGCGTGGTCACAGCTGTGGCTCAGATTCAATCCCTGGTCCAGGGACTTCCAAATGCCTCAAGTTCGGCCATAAAATTAAAAAAGAAAGAAACCAATTCCTAACCTAACTAAGGTCACAAAGATTTAGTTCTAAGAGTTTTGTGGTTTTAGCTTTTATATTAAGGTCCCTCTTCCATTTATTATTTTTTGTTAATTTGTGTGGCTGTCCCAGTTTCCTAGCACCATTTATCAGTGTTGAGCAGTTTTGAAGAAAAAATGGACTATCAGAGTTGTTGGTTTCCTGGGTGCTTTTTAAAATTTGTTCATGTACTGTTAGTTTTTTGCTTTGCTATTTTCAGCCCTTCAGCATGCTGGCAAACACATGGAGGATTGCATCGTGGCCTCATACACAGCGCTACTTCTCGGGTGTCTCTGCCAGGAGAGTCCTGTAAGTAATAGTTCAATACTGTTTTATGTATCTTAAAAGGACTCTATTGTGACCACTTTGTATCATTACCTAGTTAACTTATTTTTTATTTTTCCCCTTCATGTTAAAAACTTTCAAATATTTGGTGACCTATATAGAAGGTAGATTTCAAAGTAAGACTATATTGGGTTTATTACCATGTTATGAAAAGTCTTTTATCAGTAGATCTTTTAGTCTTTAAAAACAACCGAAAAAGAATGTATTGGGTTTGTTTGATAAGTTCCAGATTGGTAGAGGAATCAATCCACTGCTCTTGGATGAAGTAAAAGAGAGCATCATAGGGAGTTCCCATCGTGGCTCAGTGGTTAATGAACCTGACTAGGATCCATGAGGATGCAGGTTCAATCCCTGGCCTCGATCATTGGGTTAAGGATTGGGTATTGCCATGAACTGTGGTGTAGGTCACAGATACCGCTTGGTCTTTGGTTGCTGTGGCTGTGGTTTAGGCTAGCAGCTGTAGTTTCAATTTGATCCTTAGCCTGGGAACTTCTACATGCCAAAGGTGCAGCCCTTAAAAAACAAAGGAAAAAAAAAAGAAAAACAGTATCATATAAAACCTTTGCTACCTGGCTTAAGGTGGGAAAGTCTAGCCTCAGTGATATCATCAGGGGCTCATAATTTCCATTTTTAAACTCTGCTGTCCTCTGCATGTCTGGCTCTCTTCATGGCCCTGTGCTGACTCGCTATGTGTCTCATCTAGTTAAATAACGTCCAGTAGAAGGTAGCCTCTTTTTTGTTTCTTTGGTAAGAGCAATGGTTTCTTTTCCCCAGGACCTCTCCACACCCACTGCAAAAAGTAGACTTACTCTCATCTTGGCCAGCACTGGCTCACATGCTTCTGTTTGATTTATTCACTGGCCAGGAAAATGGGATTACTATGTGAGATTTAGATCATCAAGATTTAATTAAGAGAAATATGCCAGTGTCTAGACAATTGGGCTGAATCAGCACAGAAGTGGACAGTCTGGCCATAGTCTGCTTTTAAAATGAGGCGTGTGGGATGGAAATATATATATATTAACAGAACTACCCAGGAGAAGAACCAAAGTTTAAAATGAAAGGGTTTTTTCCTCCCGTTATGAGCAAGGGCATTCAGGATGCAAGAAAGAGTGGACGTCTCTTGTATAGTAGGACAGTTCTCTTTTCTGAGACTGGAGGATTAGAAGAACAGAGTTATGACATGCAGGTTTTCTATCAGCCCAGCTCCATTTCCACATTTCTCCAATCTCCTTCCCATGCTTCAGCCTCTTGATGTATTCTGTAGTGTGTTGACAGAAAAGGATTTGATGGGATTGTTGAGGGGCTTTCACTCAAAACCCAGGATCTAATAATTTATTCTAAATGATAGACATATCCTTTTCTAGTAAGCCGTCTTCATAACACCACAACCCACTACTCTTCCTACGCTTCCCCCACCATGCTCTTGTGCCCCTTTCCTAGGAATTGGTTAAAGACATTTTAAAATCCAGCTTTCTTCTTTACCCATGCAGTTAGTTACCACAGCTATTGCTTTTACAAGATGTTTTCCACTTTTCAGTTTATTTTTAAAATATAAATATTTCAGGATTGTAAAAACATTTAGTATTTTAGCTGCAGGATTGGATAACTCAGTCGGAGTAAAAGTGGGAGAAGGAGGTTGGTTGCAGATCTCTTAAGAGGGCAATATGTATTTTTTCCTCCCCTGCTTCTATCAACAAAAATCAACTCAGAAGCTTCCCTCTTCCTTCCCCTCTTGTGGCCCAAAACATGGGGCAACATATTTTCTTTTGTGTTTTTTATTGTAAGTGGGCCTCCTTAGAAGAGCATTTTTAAAATATATTGAAATAAAACTGTTTTTCCTTGTAACAGATTGGTTTATGTATCTTGCTGATAATAGAAACATCTTCATCTCTCCTGGCATTGCCTACATTCTCCTTCTCATGGATGACACTAGATTACCTTTGAAAAGATGTAGTTAAATTCTAGCCTACATAGGAACATGAAGAATTTTCTTAAACCTTTTTCCTTATGTTCCTAAGCAGCTCTGTGGATACGCTCTAAGTCTGCACTCTTTCCTCCTCTTGTCCTAATTGTCATCGTTGTGTTGTGCATCCCCACTGCTTCCCTCAACAGCACATTGTTATTTGAGGCACTTTTCTGTGCATTTACCAAAGTAAATATCCACACAAATGTTTCTTTGTAGCCTTTGTCAGCTTTACCTTTTTCCTTTCTTTCTGAGGATGGGATGGTGATGGGAATGGACATACACCCGCAACACAACACAATCTTACAGAGTTAAAGAGTGTGGAAAATGAAATTGCATATTAACCAGGGAGTTCAAGGACCTTGTAGAATTTTGGAACAAGATGTGTGCCAAAACCAATGGCACAGTGCAAGGTTCAAGTTCGTGTTTTCTTTTGCCTGACTAATGCTCCTTTGATCCGTTTCCTCAGATCAATGTGACCACTGTGCGGGAGTATCTGCCAGAAGGGGACTTTTCAATAATGACAGAGATGCTCAAAAAATTTCTGAGCTTCATGAATCTTACCGTAAGTAGCTTCTATTGTAGCTTCTGTGATTTTAAATATGATGAATTAATGACAGTAGAAATACAAATACTGTGGCCATAGTGATAAGCAAAAGATGATTCTTTTAGTAATTGTTTATTTTTTTAAGATAACTACAAATTATTATGGCCGATGTATTGATGCTATATCATCAAAGCCACAATTTAATCTCATTTTGTTTTGTTTTATAGTGTTCAGTTTAGTAAAGCTAAAGAATATTTTAACATCCTCACAAAATAGTCTGTTTATTGTGACACAAAGGTTCCTTAATTCAAGTAAGATTTTAATAATATCTTTAACTCAGCATCAAACAAATCACAGTTACAGTAAATAGATCATAAAGGCAAGAATAGAAAATTTAGGATGGTCTTTAGTAATATAAGAGGGTAACAGTATGTTTCAAGTCCTATTTCATGGCCATGTGTGTACTCAGGATGATTATTTTATAGGCCTCAATGTACTGCGAAGTCTTCACAAAGCACAGGCCATTCTATCTAATCTGAAAAAAGCCCTGTCTATGACAAAAGGACAAATGTAACATTAACAGTTGTGTAAAGCTAAAGAATTAAAGCTTTGATTCAGTCCTTTCAGTACTTTTGAAAATTTGTCAAATATTAACTGTTACTTCCTCTCCTCCACCCCCGCCCCCATCCTCCCCTTTTCAGTGTGCTGTTGGAACCACAGGCCAGAAATCTATCTCTAGAGTGATTGAATACTTGGAACATTGCTAGCTGCTTTACCTTTGCTTCAGGTGCTCGGCAAAGCTGGAGCTATTCTTAGACAAAGAAAAGTCACGAAAGAAGTCCTTGAAGATATACCAAGAACATTCATCAGTATCATTCATATTTGGATTTTAAGGCCACCTGATTTCTTCTTCGTCATGCATTCTGCATTTGCTAAATGACAGTTACTACATCAATCTGCAACTATCAAAAATGAGGGAAAAGGTTCAGGCTGTTAACATTTCCATGCAGTATTTAAATACACTTACTTTGGCAGAATTTATACTATCCCCTTGTTCTCTTGCTTTATTCTGGGCAAGTTTTAAGGGGAAAATTTGTGCTGCTGTTAGTGCAACTGCTGTGTATGTTGAGCCACTGTTGTCATGCCAGCCAGGTGCAAAGGCAGCTTAGCTACTGAGGTATTGAATGTTCTGAGGACATTCTAGACAACAGCTTAGTTCCTTTTTCAGGCTCATTTGCTTTTGCTTTTTTGTTGAATGATTCCAATCGTAAATAAAGCTTTTAATAATTTTGTGAATTTTTTTTGTTGTTGTTCCCTGAACTACTGTCTATATTTAAAATTAGATGGAATCCAAAGACACAAGGGATTAATAGTATATTTTTTTATTCTTGATTTGGTTTGGGTTGTCAACTATTTTTCATCTTTGAGATCATGACCATATTCATTATCATACCATAATGAGTCATAGCTGTAGACTCAAGAAAACAAATAACAGTTTGAGGGAATATTATATAAGATGATGTGCCCTATTAAAGGATGAAGCAAAATAGACAAGCCCAGGGTAGTTTACCCTTAATGCTAGGGGAGGCTCTTGAAACATGATTAAGTTTTGAGGGAGGACTCTCTAGATATATTTTCTAATGTTCACTACAATAAATATAAGGAAGCTAAAACACCAATGTGGAATTCATGTTTCCAGATAACATGTATATTCTTCTATAAGAGTGACAGGATCAAATGCATAACGTAAAGCCTTAAATTGCTGGTTTAGAGAAGATCCTTTTTTAAAAGATTCTTTTAGTTCATAGAATTGTGTTGTTTGGAACACACGAAACACATTTAATTATATTTAATTTCACAACATTGCAAATTTTTCTTGTATTAATTATTGTTCAGACCACTGGTTATGCTTTTTTTTTTTTTAATTGATTGGGCCTGAATACAGGCTTTCCAGAGATTTCATTTAATACTTTCAAATACCTTTCAGGTAATTATATCATGTTTCTTCATTGGATTTGTAAAACTTGAAGCCATAAAAATATTAGTTTGGTGTGTATTGGGAAAATAGCTAAAAGTCTAATTTTTACCCATTTAGACTTTGTTATTTCCTTGTATAAAGTGACAAATCGGGGCTCTTGGATCAGTGCCAGCTGTAATGTTTTTTTTTAATGCAGTGGCTGCCTTCTCTTGTCTTCCTATTTTTGATAATGCAGATTGTTGGGAAATCTATAAGGAAGTAACTGATTCCAGTCAAATTGTTTTCTTCCTCCTACCCACCCCAACCCCCACCCATCACTTTTAAGAGCATAGTATGCCAGTGTAACTTGGGAAAGACTGAGGTTGTACTTGCCCTGAGTATAAGAGCTAGCTTAGCAAACTGTTTTAAAAAGCATATTGGTAAACAATATCCATAAAACTGAATTAAATTATTTTAAAATACTGATATTTATTAATCATTGGATTTAGGAAAAGGAAGAGATTTTAGTAAAACCGACTTGTGGCAGTTGGTAAGGGATATTTTAAAACATTTGGATAAGAACAATCAGGGCGAACTACATTTTTCTGTTACACTGGTAATCATTTGAGAATTGATTTACCTCAGTGTTTAACAGTTTTTTGTTTTGTTTTGTTTTTTAAATAATAACTAATTGTCAAGCACTGATAGAGATGCAGATTTTGGTGGGGGCGGGGGTGGGGGAGAAATCACCTCACCAATTGCAGTGCATTTGTGTGTTTTTAACCCTCAGAGAACTCTGCATTTTAGGGTACTTGAGGCTGACTTGCAAATTAACTAAAGTTTTAAAGTAACCTTTTTTCCATTGTAAATATTTCTGTAAATACTACCAATTGGAAATTAGAAGGTAGAGTACTTTTCTGAATCCAATCCTATTTTTATTTTATACAGTATTTCGCAGCTGTGATCTTTGGAGCAAAAGCCAACGGCAGGAAAAAAAAATAGTTTGTACCAGTTTCATGAAGTATGTCTTTGGGTTTTTGTAAATAATTTTAACTCAAATAAAATTGCTACTTTCAATACACATGTTGTCTTTAACATAAATCTATTGAACTATTTTGGAGGAAGAAGTTTCATGAACTTGATAGAACTGACCTATGGGAAACACGATATATCATTTAAGGGAATTTCACATGATTTTGTTTTCACTTTATCAGGAAATTAAAACATTGTAAAAAACAGGGTAGAATACTGTGACAATTTTAAACATGTGGGATAATATCTTTTCATATCACTAAGGGCATTGGGTTTGGGTTACTAACAGCAGATCTCTAAAATTGTTTCCAAAACTGGTATTGTTAATATCGTGGTAGGTAGTAACTAATAAGACAAGGGGAAATGGAATAAACTTATGGGATCATTAACGTGTTTCAAGTAAGTTTTTTCCTTAGAAGGCCAGACAAGATTTACATAATTCACTGTCAGTGGTCTCCCAATATTCGATAAACAGATAAATCATTTCATGTAGAAAGTCTTTAAAGAAAAAAAAAATTGAATACATACTGTTGAGTGTTCTGATCAAACCTCTGTTTCCTTAGCTTCTGTGTTTGCAATATGAAAACTCCAAAGGTCATGTACTGGCCTACGGAACAAAAGTACAAAAGTACCTCTGTATGTCACCTAGTAAAGGGACCCGTCTGCTATCCAGAGTTAACAGGATATGGGAACTATACTGTTGCAAGGTTCAGAAATCTTAATGTAGAGCAGTACATAATACTTGGATTGTAGTCAATTAAAGATACATGTTCTAATGTCTAAACATCCAGTAAAAAAAAGAGTGGCAAGATAAAGCTCAAGCTGCTTACAGGAATCAAAATGGAACGCTGAAAAATAGCTGATTAAACAAGGTAGGGAAAGAGTAGCAGTAACAAAAAGCTGATGAGGAAAATAGAAAACAAATAGGTGTAAGTCAAGAGCAAAAAAAATGCTTTTCTTAGGAAAAAGCCAAGGTTGTTGACTACATCTAATGATACCACTAATTATTCTGAATGTAAATACACCAAACACTCCAATTAAAAGAGATTGTCGAACTGAAAAGAGACACACAATAAAGAAATATACAAATAGTTTCAAAGAAAATGGATGGGAAAAGAAATACTATGCAAGAATGAATCATAATTCAGAAGTCCCAGGTTCACAAGGATGGTTCAACATATGCAAATCAATGAACATCATATACCACATTAACAAAAATCAAAAACCACATGGTCATCTCTATAGCTGCAGAAAAAGCACTTAACAAAGTCCAACATCCATTCATGATAAAAACTCTTACCCAAGTGGGTGTAGAGGGAACATGCCTTAACATAATAAAAGCCATTTATGACAAACCCACAGCAAATATAATACTCAATGGAGAAAAGCTGAACCCCTTCCCACTAAAATCTGGAACAAGACAAGGATGCCCACTCTCACCCACTTTTATTAAACATACAGTATTGGAAGTAGTAGCCATAGCAATCAGACGAAAGAAAAGGTATCCAAACTGGAAGAGCTGTCACTATATGCAGAGGACATGGTACTATATATAGAAAACTCTAAGGACTCAACCCAAAAACTGCTTGGACTGATGAACAAATTCAGCAAAGTAGCAGGATATAAGATTAATACTGAGAAATCAGTCTCATTTCTGTATACTAACAATGAAATACTAGAAAAGGAATACAAAAATACCTTTTAAAATTGCACCCCAAAAAATCAAATATCTGGGCATAAACCTGACTAAGGAGGTAAAAGACTGACATGCTCAGAACTATAAAACATTAATCAAGGAAATTGAGAGGATTCAAAGAAATGAAAAGAGAGTCTATGCTCCTGAGTTACAAAAATTAATGTTGTAAAAATGACCATGCTACCCAAAGCAATCTACAGATTCAATGCAATCCCTATCAAATTACCCATGACATTTTTCATAGAACTAGAACAAATAATCCAAAAATTTACATGGAACCACAGAAGACCCAGAATTGCCAAAGCAAAATATCAAGCAGGAAGCATAACTCTCCCAGACTTAATATTACAAAGCTGCAGTCATCAAGATAATGCAGAACTGGTACCAAAACAGACATACCGATCAATGGAACATAATAGAGAATGCAGAAATAAACCCAGACACTTATGGTCAATTAATCTTTGACAAAGGAGGCAAGAATATAAAATGGGAAATACAGTGTTTTTAGCAAGTAAATAGTGCTGGGAAAACTGGACAGCTGCATGTAAATCAATGAAACTAGAACACACCCTCATACCATGATAAACTCAAAATGGCTTAAACGTAAGACACCATCAAACTCCTAGAAGAGAACGTAGACAAAACATTCTGACATCAACCTCACAAATGTTTTCTTAGGTCAGTCTCCCAAGGCAACAGAAGTAAAAGCAAAAATAAACAGTGGGACCTAATAAAACTTGCAAGCTTTTGCACAGCAAACGAAACCATTTAAAAAAAAAAAAAAAGACAACTTACAGAATGGGAGAAAATAGTATCAAATGATGCAACTGAAAAGGGCTTAATCTCTAAAATACACAAACAACTTATACAACTCAACAGCAAAAACCCAACAGAAAAATGGATAAAAGACCTGAATAGACATTTCTCCAAAGAAGATATACAGATGGCCAACAAGCACATGAAAAAATGCTCAACATCACTGATTATTAGAGAAATGCAAATCAAAACTACTATGAGGTACCACCTCACACAAGTCAGAATGGCCATCATTTACAAGTCAACAAATAACAAATGCTGGAGGGGGTGTGGAGAAAAGGATACCTTCCTGAACTGTTGGTGGAAATGTAAACTGGTACAACCACTATGGAAAACAGTATGGAGATACCCCAGAAAACTAAATACAGAACTATCATATGATCCAGCAATCCCACTCTTGGGCAGATAGCCAGACAAAATTTTCCTTGAAAAAAACACATACACCCACCCATATGTTCACTGCAGCACTATTCACAATAACATAGACATGGAAACAACCTAATGTCCATCAACAGATGAGTAGATGAAGAAGATACGGTATATACACAATGGAATACTACTCAGTCATAAAAAAGAACAAAATAATGCCATTTGCAGCAATATGGATGGAACTAGAGACTCTCATACTGAGTGAAGTAAGTCAGAAAGAGAAAGACAAATACCATATATCATCACTTCATCAGGAATCTAATATATAGCACAAATGAAACTTTCCACAGAAAAGAAAATCATGGACATGGAGAACAGATCTGTGGTTGCCAAGGAGGAGGGGGAGGGAGGGGATGGACTGGGAATTTGGAGTTAATAGATGCAAACTATTGCCTCTGGAATGGATAAGCAATGAGATCTTGCTGTACAGCACTGGGAACTATATCTAGTCACTCATGATGGAGCATGCTAATGTGAAAAAAAAAGAATGTATATATGTATGTGTGACTGGGTACATTGCTGTACAGTAGAAAATTGACAGAACACTGTATACCAGCTATAATGGAAAAAAATAATTTTAAAAAAGAATCATAAGAAAATTGGGGGTGATATCAGGCAAAATAGACAAAGGAATATTAAGTCTAAAAAGAAGCATTTCATAATGATTGGGGAGGGGAGAAAAATTTCAGTAAAAAGTAAAAATTATGTCTGTACATCTAGCAGCACTTCTAAAATACACAGCAAAAACTGGAATTAAGGAGAGTGTCTGCTGAAGAAAAGCAACCTAAGAATTGTGAGTTAAGTTTTACTTGGAGTTCTTACTGAGGACTACAACTTGAGACAGCTTCTCAGATAGCTCTAAGAAACTCCTGCACAAGAGTTCAGGGAGGAGCCAGAATATGTAGAGCTTTTACTGAAAAACAAAGAAAAAGGAAGAAAGAAAGAGAAAGAAAGAGAGAGAGAAAAAGAAAGAAAAGAAAGAAAAAGGAAAAAGAGAGAAAAAGAGAAAGAGAAAGGTTAAACATTGAAATATTTCTGCTATTCACAAACATTTCAAGTTAATAATTATAGTGTTTTTCTATGTCTAGGAAGATGCAAGGGTCTTAGCTCATTGAAATTATTCCTTAGATAGGCATCTTAACTATCTAGGGCCAGTATCCAGAGCACTGAATGTTAACTGATTTTCTCCATTCTGAATTTCCTTCAGGGCCTGCCTTCACTGGGGCTGTCTGAGATTGGCTGATGGCTTGATGGCTGGCAACATTCTTTTTCCACAGGAGAAATAGGCAAAGTCACAATAATAGTTTGATAGTTTAATACCTCTTAGGAATTAATATATTTTACAAGTCAATAAGAAAAGAAGATCTGAATGACAGTACTAACTACGTTCACCTGACATTTATGGGTCATTTACTCTCTAATTTTTCAGACACATGTGAAACTTGAAATAGACCACATGATGGGTCAGAAGACAAGTCTCAATGAATTTCAGACGACTGGAAACCTTGATACAAGGAATTCTATCGGAAGGCAAGTATAGCACATTATCTAGGAAGTTATTTGAAAATTAAATACACTTCTAAATAACATCGGAAAAGAAATTACAAAAAATTTTGGACTAAATGACAACGAAAATACAAATAAAAATTTGTGTGATGCAGATAAAGCAGTGCTTAAAGGAAAATTAGCTTGAAATGCTTAGAAAGAAGGCTAAAACCAATTAATTCCTACTTGAAAAAGCTAGAAAAAGATGAGAAATTAAGCTTAAGTAAGAACTCCAAGAATATAAATCTTAAGCAGACTTTTTGAGAAAACAGAGAAAGGAATACTCAACTCACTTGGGGCTTACCCTATATGTCCCTAATACTAAAGGTAGACAACAGAAAATGTAAACAACAAAACCAGACCAAATTTCATGAATACAGATGCAAAAGCTTTAACAAAATATTAGAAAATAAAAGCCAGGAGTTCCTGTCCTGGCTCAGTGGTTAATGAACCTGAGTAGCATCCATGAGGATGCGGGTTTGATCCCTGGCCTCACTTAGCGGGTTGAGGATCTGGTGTTGCCATGAGCTGTGATGTAGTTTGCAGATGTGGCTCATATCGCGTGTTGCTGTGGCTGTGGCATAGGTCAGAGGCTACAGCTTTGATTCGACCCCTAGCCTGGGAACCTTCATATGCCACCAGTGCGGCCCTAAAAGACAAAAAGACAAAAAATAAAAAAACAGAACAAAACAAAAAATAAAATAAAATCTGGAGTTCCCATCATGGCTCAGTGGTTAATGAATCCAGCTAGGATCCGTGAGGATGCAGGTTCGATCCCTGGCCTTGCTCAGTGGGTTAAGAATCAAGCTAGGGGTTGAATCAGATCTACAGCTGCCAGGCTATGCCACAGCAACAAGGCAATCCAGGATCCCTGACCCACTGAATGAGGCTGGGGATTAAACCTGTGTTCTCATGGATACTAGTTGGATTCATTTCCGCTGAGTCGCAATAGGAACTCCAATACTATCTTTTTAGATACGGAAAAAGTATTTGATAAAATGCAACCTCTTTCATGACTTTAAAAAACCCCCAACTCTAAGCAAAGTAAAACTAGATGAGAACTAGCTTAATAAGATAAAGAGCATATATGAAAAGTGCAGTGATATAATGTATAATCCTTTCCACCTGATATTGAGAAAAAGGCAGAGATGTCCAATTGCAACACTTTTTTTCTTTTTTTTTTTTTTTTAAGTAGACTTGGCAAATTGACCCAAACTTCACATGGAAATGCAAAGGACCTAAAGTAGTCAAAATAATCTTGAAAAATAACAAAGGTGGAGGATGTACACCATTGAACTTGGAGTTTCGCTACAAAACTACAGTAGTCAAAATGATGTGATATTAGCATAAGGACATATAGATAGTAAAACAAAGACAAAGCCTAGAAACAGATGTATACATATATCACCAACTGATTTTTGCCAGAGGCATCAAAGCATTTTGCTGTAGAATGTATTTTTAAACAAATGGTTCTGAAACAACTAGATATCCATTAAAAAAAATCTTGACCTCCTCTTACCATACACAAAAATTAATTCCAGATAGATCATAGATATAAGTGTAAAAGCTAAAATGATAAAGCTTTAGAAGAAAACATGAAAGAACATGATGATTTGGGGACTGGAAAATTTTTTGGACTAGATACAGGAATCATAACTGAAAAAATTGATTCATTAGATTTTGTCAAAATCAAAAATGTCTGTTCATACAGATACACCATTAAGAAAATGTAAGGGCAAGCTTCAGACTGGAGGAAAATATTAAATCATATGCTTCGGAGTTCCCGTGGTGGTGCAGTGGTTAACGAATCCGACTAGGAACCATGAGGTTGCGGGTTCGATCCCTGCGCTTGCTCAGTGGGTTAACGATCCGGCGTTGCCATGAGCTGTGGTGTAGGTCGCAGATGCGGCTCGGATCCCGCGTTGCTGTGGCTCTGGCGTAGGCTGGTGGCTATGGCTCCGATTAGACCCCTAGCCTGGGAACCTCCATATGCCGTGAAAGTGGCCCATGAAATGGCAAAAAGACAAAAAAAAAAAAAAAAAAATCATATGCTTGACAAAAGACTTGTATCTAGAATATATAAAGAACAACTCAATAAAAAGGAAACAGTCTAATTTTTAAGTGGGGAAAATCTTGAACAGGTACTTCACAAAGGATGATATATGAATAACTAATAAGCATATTAAAAAGTTCTCATTATCATTAGTAATCATGGAAATGCACATTTAAATTACAGGACCCAATCGATATTCAGCAGCCAAAATTCAACAGATGACAACACAAAATGTTGGCACAAATGAGCAATTAGAAGTTTGTTAATGTTTTTTTTTGGGAATATAAAGTCAAAACACCACTTTGGAAAAGTTTTGGGAGTTGCTTGAAAATCAGATACACTTCCATGCCCCACCCATCTCTCTGTTTCCTCTATATCCACCCTTATTCTTGTCTCAAGAGTTCCCAAAGATCCCTCAATAAGGGACACAGCGTTGGGTGCCTGAATGAACTAAAACCTGTTCAGTGTTTCCATTTTGTCCAGAAGAAGTGAAAACATTCAACAGAAAAATTCCTGAAAAAAATGTTCAGCCATTTTAATAACACTGGAAACAGCACAAATGTCCATCAACATGCAAATGATAAACAAATTGTGATTTATTTAGCAATAAAGAGGGATGAAGAACTCTTTCAATCAACAATGTTGATAAATCTCATATTTATCATGCTGAGTGGAAGAAGCCAAATAAAGCTAATATTAGCCTAAAATAATTGATTACAAATTTGTAGAACAGGCAAAACAAGCGTAGGTTGAAAACATTCATAGTAATTCATTTAGAAGACAAATAACAAAAAGTTGAAATAAAAATTCTTATGTTTGGAAAACACACCTCCTGATAATTTACGGGTTAGAGAATTACAGCGGAAGTTTTTCAAAAATTAGAGCTAAATGATAACAAAAATAAAATACCAAAAGTCATAAGATGCAACAAAACAATACTACGGATAAATGTTTGACCTTGTATGTTTAAACTTGAAAAACAAAATGGCTGAGAATTCTAAAAGACGAATCCTCCATTTTACAGATAGAACAAGAGCAACAGAATAAACCTTTGAAAAGTAGAAAGAAAGTAATACAAAAATCTTTTTTTATTGGCCAAAAATAGTTTCTTTGAAAAGGGTAACCTAACTTTGGGACACTGACAAAGAAGGAAGAACACATTTAAAGGAAGTACACATTTAAAAATTAAGTATAAAAATACATAAGTACAGGACAGAAATTTAAAAAACATTAACTGAATATTCTGAATAAATACATGCTAATGAAATTGATAAATGAAGTTATCAAATGACTAGAAAAATAAAGTGAACAAAACTAACACAAAAAGAAATGGAAAGCAGAAGTGTTTTATAACTTCTAAAGAGATCAAACCAACACTAAGAAAACAATTCCATAATATTATAACACAAAGTTCAGGTTCTGAAAGTTGTTTTCACCAAATTTTCAAAAAATGAACCATTCCAAAATTACAAAAATTCTTCTGGAGCATTGAAAAAGAGGAAACTCACCTAAATGCTTGATAAAGTCCATATAACATTGATAGCAAAATAAGACAAGGACAACAAGGAAAAGGAAAGTTGCAGGGTTATCCCACTCATAACCATAGATACTAAATTCCTTTAAAACATGTTAGCAAATTGAGCCCAGTAATTTATATATATATATAAAATAATAGAACATGTCCCAGTTGGATTTATCACAGGTAAGCAATGGTAAATTAACATTAGAAAAATCAGTGTCTGTAACTCATACATTAATAAAGGGAAAAAACCATGGGATCTTCTCAGTGGATGTGCAAAAAGCATTTAATTAAATTCAATATTCAAAGATAAATATTCAAAATAAATAAAAAGACTAGCTAAAGAAGCATTTTAAGATTTGATATGAACAAATTCAAAAATATTCAAAGAAAAAAGATCTTTCAGCAAAGTAGGAACAGGATGGAACAACCTTGAAACAACTGAAGGTATCCAGTAAAAACCTACAGAAATTTATCTTAATAGCAAAATCCTAGAAGTACTTTCTTTAAAGTCAAGAACAAAATTTGGATTTCCAATGTCAGTACCTTTTTCTTTTCTTTTTTTTTTAATGGCTGCATCCATGGCATATGCAAGTCCCTGGGCCAGGGATTGAATCTGATCTTCAGAGACCCAAGTTGTTACAGTCGGATTCTTAACCTACTGTACCACAGCAGCAACTCCCTAATGCCAGTACTTTCTTTTTTAATATTTAGAGGTCCTAGCTACTGTGATTAGACAAATAATTAGACATAAATGTTTGAAAATAAATAAAGTCTGAAACCACTTGCAGATATGATTGTCTAATACAAAAATCCAAATAAATCCATGGAGAATTTATTAGAGATAAAGACAGCAGTATAGTGGATAAGAATTTAAAAAACCCAAACAGCCAATAGAGTTCAAACCAACCACCCTGCTGAAGACAATTAAAATGCTGATATGTATTTTAAGAAGAGCATTAAAGAACTAACAGACTAATGAATCATTACTTGGCCTGAAAGGTGAGAAGTAAGAACCTAGCACTCACAATCACTTTTGGCCTGAGGGATATGCTTGTCCACAAGTAGTAACTGAAATTTTAAGGCAAAACGGATCACGAGCCATAAACATTACATTAGGCAAATTTCTGAAATAGTGTACATCGTGGAAAGAAAGATCACTCTTATACTGATAAGATCTCAAAGTCCTATTGTTAGGGGGAAATTCAAATTGCACAGTAATATGGACAATGTAGTATAATCAGTTAAAGCATATATTTATATAATACCTAGATATGCTCATGGGTGCATAGACAGAAAAATTCTGGGAGGCTACTTATCAAACTGGTAATGATTATTTCTATGGGAAAATGACATGAAGGTAGATGTCAGGGTGAACTTTGTTTAATCTGTATTGATTTAGATTTCTTTTAAATAAGAATACATATATTCATTTCATATGTATAAAAATTAATTTGAAAGGCCAGAAAATCAAATAAACAAGCATAAAGCTGTTTTTTTTGTTTGGTTGGTTGTTTTTTGCCACTGCTACCTAGTAGTTGTCTGCAGAGGATGAGCCTAAATGGTGATCTGGTTACATTCACAAGCATCCTGGCAAATTACCAAATTAGTTAAAATAGTCCTAATAGCTCAGTAGAAATTTGACTTTCTGGGAGCAGATTGTCATTACTTACTGCCAGAGACAGGCAATAAATATAATAAACATGTTATATGCAGCTAAGAGTTCTTGAGAGGTTAACAGGTATTATATATTTCAACCAGCATCATATGAATAGATTAATGCAAAACTGGGAATGATTTTTAGAATCTTTTTACTGAATGTCTTGATCCTCTAAAACCTAAAATGCCTTGATCCCTGGAAAAAAGCAAATGCTATTTTTTTTTTTTTTTTTTTTTTTGTCCTTTTCCGGTCAGACCCACAGCACATGGAGGTTCTCAGCTAGGGGTCAAATTGGTCATTGGATAACTTCATTTATCAATTTATCACAGTAATGCCAGATCTGAGCTGTGTCTGTCTGTGACTTAACACCACAACTCAGGACAACACCAGATCCTTAACCCACTGAGTCAGGCCAGGGATTGAACGTGTGTCCTCACGAATGCTAGTCAGATTCGTTTTCTGCTGAGCCGTGATGGGAACTCTGCAAGCTCTGTTCTAAACAGAATCAATTTCCAAATAGTAGTCTAAGGTATTTTAAAGTGTTTTAATATATCAAGATCAGCAGTGTAACTCAAAATAGTTGTGCAAGGATGTGATGAGAATGTGACCTCTATTTGCTGATGAATGATGAAGAGTTTGGAAGGGAAAACAGGCACGCGAGTGGCAGAAATCTGACCCTCTGATGAAGAGCCAAGCTGAGGAAGGTGCCAATAGGATGGCTGACCTTTTCAAACTGTCCTTTTTGCTTTCAAGTAATGTTACTGGTAGCTGATTTTTTTTTTCCCCTTTTTAGGGCCACACCTGCGGCATATGGAGGTTCCCAGGCTAGGGGTCAAATTGGAACTACAGCTGCTGGCCTACAACGCAGCCATACAGGATCCTTAACCCATGGAGCAAGGCCAGGGATCGAAGCTGCAACCTCACGGTTACTAGTTGGATTCATTTCCGCTACACCACAATGGGAACTCCACCTGGCAGCTGATTGAAACCTTATAATTCTCTTAGAATAGGACACATCAGAATTTTTCCTGGGGTGATTTTTCTCACAACCAACACAAGAAACTTCTGACGCAAAACTTGAGTCGAGCTCGGAAATGAGGATGAACTGAAACACAGGTTCTACCTTCCAGTAAAATCAAGCTTTTTTACTCCCCTTGCTACAAAACTGTGATGCTCCAAAGTTTGTATGGTGGTCTGGGGGAGGATGACTGCAATGTGAAATTAATATTGGCACAAATCCTAAGGTATGTAGACCTTGGATTTTCTTTGGAGAGTTTTTCTGTGACTGCTATGGGTTCAACATGGTTCCAGGTGCTTTCACATGCCCCTTCTCTGATAGAATCTCTCCAATGTCCTGGAAGGGCAAGTGGCATCTGTATTTCACTGAGGACTCTGGGAGGTCAGATTGGTTACCTGAGGTCCCCCAAGGGGCAGAATTGGGATTCAAACCCAGATATGCCTGATTCCAAAGGTATGCATCCATGCTGTTCTCCCTGGGGTGCCCTCTCATTGTATCCCCTGCATCTGTAAGTGTCTCTGCATCTTTCTGTTTCATGGGTTTTCATCCAGACTGAGTCGCTGGGGGCAGGAAGCAGGACTTTTTCACGTTTGAATGCGCAGTGTCCTGATGAAACTAGCTTAACATAACTTTTTATTTTTAACTAGACCAATTTCTAAAATAAAGTTTGCTTTCTTACAGCGAAAAAGGTATCATTTAAAGTTCGAAGGAAGAGAGTGATTAGAAGCAGCAGAACTGCGGGGGGGGGCACAGTTAAGAAAAAAAGTAGGCTGATAGGATACCTCATTAAGTTTGAATGTGCTGAGAAGCAATTTACATGTCAGTTGGCAATTTGGGATGAATAAGAGAGAGGTACTTAGAAAACCAGGCAAATTATTAACTTAGAGGTAACCAAAAGTTGCATAAGAAATGTAATCAAGGTATATTATATGTAGCTTATCTGGGAGTAATAGTTACACAATTGTTGCAATGAAGACTGAATACTTAATACCGATTTCACTAAAACTTGTGATAAAGGTATATTGGAAGGATGAGTATGGGGTGGGGGCTGTAGAAGAGGGAATCCTAGTCTTTCAAGGTAG
This sequence comes from Sus scrofa, assembly GCF_054392235.1. Lineage (NCBI taxonomy): Eukaryota > Metazoa > Chordata > Mammalia > Artiodactyla > Suidae > Sus > Sus scrofa. The sequence goes on along the minus strand of NC_139396.1, from coordinate 109,675,416 downwards.
TTAGTGGATGAGGAAAAAAAAGGTCAAGAAATAGCCATTTAAGCACATTGTTTAGAAATAAGGAGGTAACAGGTAGAAGAAATAACTGAAAGAGGAGGGAGCTGACTCTTCTGGGGAACAGGGATAGGGGTGCGTTGGAGAAGAGCCAAGGGAACCATTATATTTCATCATAAGCTTTTTCTTTTTACCAGGCCAGGGATCAAACCCACATCCTCACAGAAACGAGTCGGATTCTTAACCTGCTAACCACAGGGGAACTCCTCATTGCAAGCTTTTTCACTGTAAAATTTTGACTTTTTAAGGTACATGTATATATTACTTTGAAAGAGATAAAAACTTAAATTATGAAGAAAAGTGAGTGATACTGGAAATCTCTTCAGGGTGAACTCTCAACCATATCCTTAGTTGAAACTTTAGACCATGGAACAGTTTCTGAAGTACTCGAGCATGAATTCTTGCATGATTAGCCATGTGGGGCAGCAATTAATTTGGGGGGACTAAACTAAAGAAATTAAATATTCAGGATTTCAGCGCTCTAGGTTTCAGTACTCTACCTGTACAGCACATCATGGAAAATAATACAAATGAAATATTACTTAAGCACATGCTATTACTCCAACTTTTTCTGTTTTCTGTTGCCATCATTCAAAGTGAAAATGTAAGCACAGTTTTCATAAAAATAACTCACCTGTACCAACATGCACTCTATCTATGCCAGACCCCGACCAAACCACTTCCTGCCTTTACACTTTGGATCACTGTTCAGTTTCTGAAATGGTAAGCATGAATTACTCCACAAGTTATCATGCCCAGCCGGAAATAGTTTAAGTGTACTATTTTAAATACAATGTTTATTTTTATGGTTTTAGGAGTGACAGAGCAAAATCACATACAAGAGAAACTAAAATGAAGTAAAGTAAGCCATCTTTTTTAAGCACCTGTTATTTTTCCAATGACTACCTCAGCTTGCCTCTCCAACCTAGGATGACATTTTGAGAGATGTTTTAATATAAACTGCTAACATTTACTGAGTACCTAGGATATACCTGGCACAGCCTTCAAATTTTTAAAAATATTAAAAAAATTTTTATTTTATTTTTTGCTTTTTGGGCTGCACCTGCAGCATATGGAGGTTCCCATGCTAGGGGTCCAATCAGTTGCTGGCCTACACCACAGCCACAGCAATGTTGGATCTGAACCACATCTGCGACCTACACCACAGCACATGGCAATGTTGGATCCTTAACCCACTGAGTGAGGCCAGGAATTGAACCCATGACCTCATGCTTCCTAGTCAGATTCGTTTTCCGCTGTACCACGACGGAAACTCCCCAGTCTTTGACATTTATTTCTGTTTTGCCCCATCTACATTTTTACTGATACTTTGGTTTTTTGAAAAGGCAACCTGATACAACCACTATGGAAAATAGTATGGAGATACCTCAGAAAACTAAATATAGAACTACCATAGGATCCAGCAATCCCATTCCTGAGCATATATCCAGACAAAACTTTCCTTGAAAAAGATATATGCACTATTCATAATAGCCAAGACATGGAAACAACCGAAATGTCCATCAACAGATAAATGAATTAAGAAGATGTGGTACATATGTACAATGGAATACTATTTAGCCATAAAAAGAACAAAATAATACCATTTGCAGCAACATGGATGGAACCAGAGACTCCCATACTAAGTGAAGTAGATCAGAAAGATAAAGACAAATACCATATGATATCACTTATATCTGGAATCTAATATATGGCACAAAATGAACCTATGTACAGAAAAGAAACAAACTCATAGGCATGGAGAACAGACTTGTGGTTGCCAAGGAGGAAGGGAGGGGGTGGGATGGACTGGGAGTTTGGGGTTAGTAGATGCAAACTATTGCATTTGGAGTGGATAAGAAATGAGATCTTGCTGGGTAGCACAAGGAACTATATCTAGCTACTTACGATGGAACATGATGGAGGATAAGGTGAGAAAAAGAATATACGTATATGTGTAACTGGCTCGCTTTTCTGTACAGCAGAAACTGACAGAACAATGTAAATCAACTATAATTAAAAAAAAAAAAAAAAAGGTAGCCCGAATGAGAAAACCAGCAAGAAGCTGGGTGTAGCAGGGAACATTGTTGAGAGGGGACTGACTTAAGAGTCCAGTCCAGTCATGGATTTACCCCAAATAAAGTTTTCTTTCATAAAAGAAAAAAAAATTTTTAAGACTAGACTTGGTTTTCTAACTGTAGAATGGATAATACCTCTGTGTGTTTCCTTAAGCAGAGTTTTTTCTTAGACACATAGAGGACATCTGATGTTGATACAAAGGCCATGGCCCTGGTTTAGCTTGTTTTTATGTTGGTTTTAGGGACTAGAGAAGTCATTATCTGGAAGTTTCACAAGAGCTCAATGGGAAAGGAGATGATATGTTAAAGTAATGCCTAACCAGCAAGCATTATTAAAAAGAGGGAAACTTACTTGAGCTTCCTCAGATGACACCATGTGGGGGGGAGAAGCCATGCTCATGGAGCACCACTCAAATACCTGAGCCACAGAATCATAACTGACAAAATGACTGTTACTTTTTTTTTTTACTTTTTAGAGCAGCACCTGTGGCATATGGAAGTTTCCAGGCTAGGGATCTAATTGGAGCTGCAGCCACTGGCCTAGGCCACAGCCAGAGCCACACGGATTCTGAGCTGAGTCTGCAACCTACAATGCTGGATCCTTAACCCACTGAGCAAGGCCAGGGATCGAACCCTCATCCTAATGGTTGCTAGTCAGGTTCATTAACCACAGTTCAGATGGGAACTCCAAAATGACGGTTGCTTTAAGCTAAGTTTTAGTGTATGTTGTTACACAGCTATAGCTGACTGAGAGAGAAACTTATTATTAGAAGGAACCTAAGCTGGAAAGATTCATACGCCAATGTCAAAAGCAAGCAAGTAAGCTCATGAGACATAAAAGGTCCACAGAGCAGAAGGTGAAAGGTGACAGAATGAGGCAGGTATGGAGGGAAATAAACTCTGCAGGGGAAGATGAAGCTAGGTCTCTTGCTGAGGGATAAATAAGATGTCCTGATCCTTAGAGGACAGCTTCACACTATGTCTGCACATGGGAGAAGTTCAAAAAGTATCTGCAGAATAAACAAATGAATTCCTGAGGCAGTCAGCTTTCCTGTTCTACCTATCTCTATTACATCAGAACAACACACTCCTCTCAACTGTGTCAGCTGGTTTCTTGTTTACCTTGTGAGCCACACTGTGCCTTCAACTTCTTTGCTGTGTTTACTCAGCATAATTCAAGTGACTTTCCTCAGGCAAAATGTCAAGGGTTCCAGAATTCTGATAAAGGGTATGCTGGGGAGGAGAAATCTGGTTGAAAGGGGACACTAGTTTTTTTTTTAACTGCATAACCTATATGTAGAAGAGAATACACAAATGGATCTTGATTGTACAACACTATATAATGCACATATGTATACACCATGTAATCACTACTCACATCAAGGTCTAGAACATATCCATCATCCCAGAGGTTCCATCATACACTTTTCTAGGCACCATGAGGTAACCACTATTCTGATTTCAATAATCTGCTCTTGGACTCCATACACATGGAAATACAAAGCACATGTGTGTTTGACTCCTTTTGCCCCACGTAATGTTGAAGATTCCTCCATGTTGTATCAGTAATTTGTTGTTTTTATTGTACAATATACCTTCTTGGATAAAATTTATACCTTGTTGATGAACATGTAGGTCACTTCCAGTTTGGGGCTGTTATGAATAAGGCTGTCATGAATTTTCTCATACATATATTTTGTGGACATAGGCATGCATTTCTCTTGTGTAAATACCTAGGAGTGAAATTGCTGAGTCATAGGGTTGGGCATATGTTTAACTTTAGTAGATAATGTCCAATGGTTTTCTAAAGTGGATAAAACTATTTACCCTCCTCTGAATATGAATGGTGCTCCACATCCTTGTCAGCATTTAATGTCGGACTTTTATGTTTTAGCTGTCCTGCCTAGTATATAGTGATATCTCATTGAGGTCTTAATTCGCATTATCCACATGAGTGATGAGGTTGAGCACTTTTCCAAATGCTTACTGGCATTTGGAAATCTGACCCCATCAGAGCTATTTCTTTTACTTTAATCTTTGTATTTTATTACTTTTGTTAAGAATATTGTCTATTGCCTGAAATACACAAGATAGTCCATTTTCAATGTTCTGACCTTTATAGATATGACACTTTTCCATTCACATAGAGATGAAAAGTTGCAGAACAGAGAATAACATTTGTCTTGGTGGTTTATAGGAGCATCATGACCTTTAGACACTATGTGGTCTAAAGCTACAAGAATGTAGGATTCTAACATCAAGAAGTTTGCAACAACCAACAATATCCACTCCCTTTTAGGTATAAAAGGAGCCTAAATTCTAACCTGTGTAAGATAGTTCATTGGAACACTAGTCCACCACCTTCTTGGTCTGTTGGCTTTCTGAATAAAGCCACTATTCCCTGCCCCAACAACTTATCTCTTGATTTACTGGCCTGTCATGCAGCAAGTAGTAGACGCTCGGACATGGTAACATTTAGATGCCTCTTTATGAAGTGCCTGTTCAAGTCTTTGCCCATTTTCTAATCGAGTTTTCCTTTTCTTATTGATAGGTAGGTGCTCTTTTGTCCAATAGATATATTGTGAATCTTTTCTCCCAGTGGCTGTTTTTATTGTATAATGTACCTTAATTGTATATTATACTATACAATACCATTAATTGGCATTAATGACTTTTTTTGCTTAACACAAGAATTTATTTTGAATGAACCAAGACAAAAAAATTATGATTTATATGTAAGCTAGAATAATAAAATGAATGCCTACAAACTTACCCCACACTTTGTATCTAGAACATGACCCCTCCTCTGAAGCAGCTTGCCCTTCAAGCCAACAACTCCATCCCTGCTACTCCCCCAGAAATAACTCTTGCCTTGAAAAAAAGTTTTTTTTAACCATTTGCTTGCTTTTAAAAATTGTGTGACCTGAAAATTGTGTGACCTGGAGTTCCCGTCGTGGCTCAGTGGTTGGCAAACCCGATTGGGAACCATGAGGTTGCGGGTTTGATCCCTGGTCTTGCTCAGTGGGTTGAGGATCCGGCATTGCCGTGAGCTGTGGTGTGGGTTGCAGACGTGACTTGGATCCCACATTGCTGCGGCTCTGGCGTAGGCCGGCTCCGATTCAACCCCTGGCCTGGGAACCTCCATATGCCGCGGGAGCGGCCCAAGAAATGGCAAAAAGACAAAAAATAAAAATAGTGTGACCTAATACGGATATATCTCTAAACAACATGGTATTCAACTTGCCCCCCCCTCCTTTTTTTTAGGGCCGTGAGTGCAGCATATCAAAGTTCCCAGGCTAAGGGTCAAATTGGAGCTGCAGCTGCTTGCTGGCCTATACCACAACCACAGCCACATGGGATCCGGGCCGCATCTGTGACCTAAACCACAGCTCATGGCAACACCGGATCGTACACCCACTGAACAATCCAAGGATTGAACCCACGTCTTCATGGATGCTTTGTTGGGTTCATTAACCACTGAGCCATAGTGGAACTCTATTAACTTGCTTGTTTTTGAGATTTAGAAAAATAATGTCTTCTACTGTGTTGTCTTAGGCTTTCTTCCCCCCTGCTCACTTTCTGTTTACAAGATTCATCTTTGTTTCTGTATGTAGTTATAGGTCACTCATTTTCACAGCTGGATAACATTCCACTACATGATTTTTTTTTTCACAGTTTACTCATATATTAGCACATCCATAGAGATATAGGTTATTCTCAGTATTTTCTTTTTAAATTTCAATGCTGTTAGGATCCATCTTGCAAATGTTTTCTCTTGCCCTTGTCAAGAGTTTCTCTAGGGTATACCACAAAGGAGTGGAATATACAACTCATAGGATATGTGCAGATCCAGTTTTACAAGATACTGTCAAATTGTTTTTCAAAAACACTGCTTACTTACACATACAGTTAAAGGTGCCTCTTTGCCCCATATTCCCCCCAACACTTTGAACTATTAGATTTAAATTTCTTTCTAATTTGGTGGGTATAAAATGATATCTCATTGTCATCTTAACTTCTGTTTTCCTCATTACTAATGAGCTGGAGAATATTTATGGGCCACTGGGCTTTTGTACACTTTTCAATGGGTCATCTTTTCCTTATTGATTGTTACAGTTATTTATTCTCAGTGCTATTCTTTTGTTGGTTATGTATTTGTGAATATCATCTCCCAGTTTGTGGCTTGACTTTTTACTTTATTTATAAAGTCGTTTAACAAACAGAAGTTCTTAATTTTAATGCAGATGTATTATTAATCTTTTCTTCTCATTTTAAATTTTAAAATGTTGTTTAATAAACCATTCTTTACCCAAGTAGATAAAAATGCTCATCTGGGAGTTCCTGTTGTGGCTCATTGGTTAACAAACCCATACAGTATCCATGAGGATGCAGGTTCAATCCCTGGCCTTGCTCAGTGGGTTAAGGATCCGGTGTTGCCATGAGCTGTGGTGTGGTTCGCAGACGCGGCTCAGATCTGGCATTGCTGGGCTATGGCGTAGGCCGGCAGCTATAGCTCTGATATGACTTCTAGCCTGGGAACCTCCATAGGCTGCAGGTGTGACCCTAAAAAGACAAAGACCAAAAAAAAAAAAAAATTCATCTGTATTATCTTCTGAAAGCATTAAACTTTGCTTTCACATTTAAGTGTTTAATTTGGAATTGATTTTTTTTTTTTTGTCATTTTCTGGGGCTGCGCCTGTGGCATATGAAGGTTCCCTGGCTAGGGGTCTAATCAGAGTCATAGCTGCCAGTCTACAAAGAGCCTCAGCAATGCCAGATCCGAGCCGCATCTTCAACCTATACCACAGTTCACAGCAACGCCGGATCCTTAACGCACTGAGCAAGGCCAGGGATTGAACCCGCAACCTCATGGTTCCTAGTTGGATTCATTAACCACTGAGCCATGACGGGAACTCCTGGAATTGATTTTTGTGTTAGAGATATCAATTTTGTTTTTTCTGTATGAATGACTAATGTCTTAACCTGATATCTGTTCCTTCTCTATTGGTCTCTGGAGTAGGCTGAATGATGGTTCCCTCAAAATGTCCACTTCTTAATCCTTGGAACCTGAGAAGGTGTTACTTTTTATGGCAAGAAGGAATTTGCAGGTGTTGCTTAAATTCAGGATCTTGAGAATGGGAGATTATCTTGGATTATGAAGGTAAGCCCAATGTAATCAGAAAGGTCTTCATAAGAGGGAGAAGTAGACTGAGAGTCAGAGAAATAAAAGGGAAGAAGCAGAGGTGAGAACTGGAGATATGCATTTGAAGACAGAAGATGGGCTCATGAGCAAAGGAATGTAGGCAGCCTTTAGAAATTATAGAAGGCAAAACAACGCATTCTTCTCTAGAGCCTCTAAAAGAAACAAAGCCCCGTGGACACATTTTAGAATTCTGACCTCCAGAACTTATGATAATCAATCTGTGTTGCTTTAAGCCACTAAGTCTGTGGTATTATATTGCAGCAGTTACTGGAAACTAACATAGTCTTCATCTTAACCTCCGTCATATAGAGAGGTTTCATATTCTTCTGAGGTTGTTTCTGGGCTATTATGCTTCATTAGTTTTTTTTTGTTTTTTTTTTGTTTTTTTTTTTGTTTTTTTTTTTTAAATGGTAGTAGTTTTACAATGACTATTGATCCTGGTAAACCAGGTCCTTCATTCTTCTCATTCCTGTGAGTTGGCTACTTGACTCTTAAGCCTTTGCTTTGCCAGATAAATTTCAGAATCTGCTTGTCAAGCTCCTCCTAAGACCCTATGGTGGCTTTGTTTTGAAAAAGATTGATTCTATAAATAGTCATCTTGGGAGAAAAAAATTAACCTCTTTCAATACTGAGTTTTCCTAAGAACTTAGTATATGCCTGTATTTATTTCTGTCTTTTATGTACTACAAGAGAGTTTCAATTTTTCCATACTGACATTGTGTATATTTTGCAAGATTTTTCCATAGATTTCTTGTGGGGGATTTGTGTTCCTAATGGAAATCGCATTTTTAAGGTTATGTTTTCTAACCACCATTGGGTTATACAAGTGTGATGGATTTTTATATAAGTTTTTTATCAACATAACAGTTTGTTTTAGAGTTCCCATTATGGCTGAGCAGAAATGAATCTGACCGGCATTCATGAGGATGCGGGTTTGATCCTTGGCCTCACTCAGTGGGTTAAGGATCCAGTGTTGCCGTAAGCTGTGGTATAGGTCACAGACATGGCTTGGATCTGGCGTTGCTGAGGCTGTGGTGTAGGTCAGTGGCTATAGATTTGATTTGACCCCTAGCCTGAGAACCTCCATATGCTACGGGTGCAGCCCTAAAAAAGACAAAAAAACAAACAAACAAAAACCCTAATAGTTTGTTTACAGGTTTCTTTGGCTTCCATCACTCAATAATATCACCTGTGTAATGACAGTTTTGTTTCTGTCTTTCCATTTTTTAAAATACATTTTCTTTTTCTTCTCTTACTACACTAAGATCACCAACATAATACTGAATAGAGGTGGTGACTGTGGTCATCATTTATATATTTCTAGTTTTTTTTTATTACTCAAATGAATTTATCACATCTGTAGTTGTATAATGATCATAACAATCCAATTTCACAGGATTTCCATCCCATAACCCAAGCACATCCCCCCACCCCCAACACTGTCTCCTCCGGAGACCATAAGTTTTTCAATGTCTGTGAGTCACCATCTGTTCTGCAAAGAAGTTCAGTTTGTCCTTTTTTCAAATTCCACATGTCAGTGAAAGCATTTGATGTTGGTGTCTCATTGTATGGATGACTTCACTTATATATATATTTCTAGTTTTAAAGGAATTTTAACATTTCCCTATTGACAATAATATCTTATGTAGATTTTATAAAAATTATGACTTAATGCTAAACTTCATCAAATGCTCCCCCCTCATATTTTCCTTTCAGTGAAATGTAGCAACATTTTTCAGTAAGAATGGATTGTCTCTGCTATTGCCTTTGATTGCTTCTCTTTGGCAAGTCTACCAGACACAGCATTCAACTTCTGACCTAGTCTGCTTTGCCAAAGGTCAGGAAGAGGAACCCCTGGGTGACCTCACCCAAGAGTAGGTACATGACCCAACACACTCGTGGCTCAATGCTGGCCAAGTATTCCCATGCCAAGACCCCAACCTGATCAAAAGTGTAGAGCACTTGAACTTTCAGGTCACAGGGATGAGAGGTCAGAACACGGAGCATGGCAACCCTGGACCAGTGCAGGAGGAAGTCACGGGGAATAGAAAACCTGGGACCATGGAGTATAAAGTCTCAGAAAGGAGAGACATGGACCACACACATAAAAAGAGGAACCTCCTCTGATCCTAATGCTTCCAGATCCCATGCAGAAAACACCCCTTCCCCCACTACTAGCAGTCTGAATGGGCTTGTCCGCATGATTCAATAAATAAGCCTAACCCATATGTCTTCCAGAGCAATCCTTGTGATGCTGGCCTCCACAGTATTTGCCACACCCCTGCTTTTCCATCTCCTCCACCACCTCATTCAAGTCCTTCTCATGTTCCACTAAGGCTCTTGGGCTGGTACCAAACGAGTCTCTGGGCTCTCTCTCTCTCTCTTTTTTTTTTTTTGGTTGTGCCCGAGACATGTGGAAATTCCCTGAGCCAGGGATAGAACCCAAGCCACAGCACTGACGACACTGGATCCTTAACCACTAGGCCACCAGGAAACTCACTAGGTTCACCCTTAAGCAAACCATCTTCTCCAGCTTCCAGATGTCTCAGTTCCGCATCCCACCTCTGAAACTGCCCCTGCCTGACCTACCTACCAACTGGTCATGGCTGCCCATCCCCCTTTGGAGTCTAAGTATCTCCCCAAGGCATTTGAGGACCCACATGATTTGATTTCATTGCCTCTCAAATTGAATCGTCCTCTCAGCTGCAAGTGACCCAAGATGATGAGAACTGTGCTTGCTTTGGGTCCTGGTATGCTCACAATTTGGTTCCAGGAGCCCTTGCTCCTGTGCTTCATTCTATCTGCCCAGCCACGCTCCTTAGGTCTTCCCTCAGGCTGCACAGAACAAGGACCCTCTCAGGTCCCTTAGAGAGGGACACACTGGGGACTGAGGACACATCTCAGCAGTGGAGACTAGCCTTCAGGAGCATGTGTACATCAGACCCCTGCCAGCTGTTCTGTCGTTTCCATTTCTCACCTGCCCTTGGTCACTTCCCTCCTGTGGCTCTCCTGCTCCATCTACTGCCCCCTCTGTTCACTTCAGAAGGCCCCTGAGGGCACCTGGGCTCCCTGCCTCAGGAAGATTCTGTCTACATGCTGTCCATTAGAAGGGACTGTAGGTGTGACAGATGCCCAGTTCTCAGGCATTCCTCTTCAGGATATATGCCTTATGCCTTTTTTTCTCCTTTAGGTGTCCCTACTGGATATAAATGTTCAGTTTCACAAACTATGCATACAATACATTCTTTTTGTTAACTAAAAAATCCTCACAGTGATAAAACTGGAGACCCATTGATCACCTCTCTTTTTTTTTGTTGTTGTTATTGCTTTTTAGGGCCGCACCCATGGCATATGGAAGTTCCCAGGCTAGAGGTAGAATCGGAGCTGCATCTGTGACCTGCACCATAGTAATGGCACCACCAGATTCCCGACCCACTGGATGAGGCCAGGGATGGAACCCCCATCCTCATGGATCCTAGTCAGACTCGTTTCTGCTGAGCCACAACGAGAACTCCAATCACCTTTCTTTTCAATCTGGCTCCCTTCAGAATAGTCTTGATAAACATTTAGGATATCTTCCGGCTTTGACATAAATTTGCTACTTTCTAAACATAACTTATATTTGATGTGCTGATGAACCCCAGCATTTTATTTAGTTTTGTTTATTTTGTTTTTGCTTTGAAGAGATATTTGGAACAAGAGACATGTACATGGTCCAACATTCACAAGGTAGAAAAGGATAAACCATGAAAAATTTCTGTTTCTATCATCATCTGGCAGGGCTTCTCCACCTAAGACACCTGTCTCACCATTCCTGATTCCAAGTAACTTGTTCCCAATGCACTCATCACCAGCGGACATAAGGAGAAGTGTCAGTCTCTGCTTTCTCCCCCACTGACTGGGGGGCATAGGAAAAAGGGGACAAATCTCCTTCTGGCCTCTCTCCCCAGCTCTTAGGGCACCACACTCAGTCCAAGGGGGATCAAAGGATCTAGTGGCAGAGGAAGAACCAGGGAAGGTGCCAGAGGGGGCAGAAGCGGTGGTCCATGGAGCAGAGCACATGGAGGAAAGGCACAGAAGAGAGTTGGGGACTGAGGTCCAAATGTTAGAAAGAGGGAAAGGATGCGGCTCTGAAGGACTTCTGGGCTGGGTTGGGGAGAGCCACAGGCGCTGGGTTCAACTTGCTAATTTTTTAGGGCACTTCCCTACTCAGGGCCACTGGTGTGTCCTTCCTCCCTACGGTGTGCACCTGGTGCTGGAATCTCTTCTGAGGGCTGTAAAGCTGGGGTCACTCACCCTTCTGCCTCCAAGAACAGCTCCAAGTGTCAAGGAACAGTAAGGAGGGTAAGGAAACTGCCCTTATGGACTCCTAGTCCAGGGCTCCAGTCCCTGCGTATATCTCTACACTGGCTAGATCTCAGAGGAAACCGCATTGCTTACCTGAGTAAGCCAGTTACCCAGCAGTGGAACTAAGGCCCCAGGAGGGGTTCGACACCCACGAGCTACCTGGAGAGGAGGCTGGTGCTGGCAGGTGCTGAGGACCGCCTTAGACCGGGCGCCTGTCCCGTCCTTGTCTGACCTTTGGGGTCTTGCCAGTATGCTGAGGCCCATGCCACAGGGCCAGGATTCATGTATATTACCGCTTGGGTAAGTAGGTGGGTGGAGGGACACGGCCTGGAGTAAGCACTGCCTTCCTGATGTCTCTCCGCCCTGCCCCTTATCTTGAGGGACTGCTGAGTGGCCTTAGGAGGCAGTGGCACCGTGGGCCACCATTCCAGCTCGCGAACTCTTGCTCCCAGTGTTCAGAGAAGGGAAGGTGGGCTGATCCGCTTCTCCCACTCCCCGAGGTCCCTAGGGGAACCTATCAACTCCAATTCTGACCTCCTCTGCCTCCACACCGCCAGCTTGGCCCGCCCTGGGGACTGTGTTGCTGGGATGTGGCAGGGCACCCTGGCTTCCATCCTCCCTGGGCCAAGTGACCCTTCCTCCAGGCCTGTAAGGTGTGGGTGTCTTGGTGCCTGGGGGTGGCGAGGCTGACCTCAAACCAGTGTCAACAGCTCCGGAGCCCAAGACAGGTTGGGAGCCCACCCAGGTGGAGCGTGAGCGAAGTATGCAAGGTTGGCAACTGCACCAGAAGGCCTGGAGAGAAATGGAGTCGGCCCAACCAAAGGAGCCACTGGGTCAAGCAGAGCCTGGCCACTGCGCAGGGGGGTGGGCCATCTCCTCCATGATCAGGATTGCTGCCTGGGGCTCAGTAGGTTGCAGGCCTCCACCCTCCTACATGCCAGGTTGGTTCTCTGGGTGCTTGGGGCCATGTGCTCAGGCCTGGCCTTTGGACCCCAAGCTTGTGCCAACCAGCTGCAGAGCTGGGGTTGCCCAAGCCCTCCTCTGGTTCTGTGTTGGACTGGAGAGGCCTCTAGGCTTTCTAGAGTTCCTTTCCTTGATCTCATTGCAGCACCCCTTACCATGAGTCTCCAGAACAGTAGCCCAGAACCCTTTCCCCAACCCAGCCTTGACTAGAGGTCCCTAGAGCCTTCCCTTGGACCTGGCTGACTCTGCCTCTGTGGGCTGGGTGTTGGAGTTAGAAGTAGTCTGTATCAAATCTCTAATATATAGAAAATGACACAAAACAAATGTAAAGCTTAGTGAATTATTACAAAAAGAATAACCTGTATGGTTCAATACCTGCAAATCAATGTGATACACCACATTAACAAACTGAAGAAACAAAATCATATGTTCATCTCAGCAGACACAGGAAAAGATTTTGACAAAATTAACATCTGCTTATAATAAAAACTCTCCACAAAGTGTGTGTAGAGGTCACATAACATAATAAAAGCCTTCTATGATAAGCCACAGCAAACATCATATGAAACAGTGAAGAGCTGAAAGCATTTCCTCTAAGGTCAAAAACAATACAAGAATGCCCACTAACACCACTTTCATTCAGCATAGTATTGGAAGTCGTAGCCACATCAGTCATACAACAAGAATAAATAAAAGGGATAGAAAATTGAAAGGAAGAGGTAAACCTGTCATTTTTCGCAAATGACCTAATACTATACATAGAAAATCCTAAAGATGCCTCCAGAATACTACTAGAACTCATCAATGAATTCAGTAAAACTGCAGGATACAAAATTAACGTACAGAAATATATTGTACTTCAATACACAAAGAATAAACTATCAGAGAAATTAAGAAAACAATTGCATTTATCATCACATCAAAAAGAATAAATACCTAGGAATAAAGCAAAATCTATTTGGAGAACTATAAGACATAGATGAAAGAAAATGAAGATTACAGAATCAGATACAAAGATATACTGTGTTCATGAATTGGAAGAATTAATATTGTTAAAATGACCATACTGCCCAAGGCAATCTACATATTAAATGCAATTTTTTTTCCCTTTTAGGGCCACACCTGTGGCATATGGAAGTCCCCAGGCTAGGGGTTGAATTGGAGTTGCAGCTGCTGGCCTACACCACAGCCACAGCCACAGCCACACTAGATCTGAGTCGCATCTGTGACCTACATCACAGCTTACAGCAATGCCAGATCCTTAACCCACTGAGTGGGGCCTGGGATTGAACCCAAATCCTCATGGATACTAGTCAGGCTCATTACCACTGAGCCACAAAAGGAATTCCTTAAATGCAATTTGTATCAAAATACCAATGGCATTTTTCATAGAACTAGAATAATTGCAAAACTTGTATGGAAACAAAGATCTCGAATAGCCAAATAAATCTTGAGAAAAAAGAGCAAATCATGGTCTCTCACTTTAGACTATACTACAAAACTACAGTAATCAAAACAGTATGGTTACAGCAGCAACTGGCACAACATTGTAAACCAACTATAATTTTAAAAAAGAAAGTAATGATGTAAAAACAGATACATGTGTCAATGTAACAAAATAGAGAAATCAGAAATAAACCCACACATTTATGGTTGATTAATCTATAAAAAAAGCAAGAATATACAATAGGGAAAAGAGTCTTTTCAATAAGTAGTGTTGGGAAAACTGGACAGATACACATAAAATTATGAAAATAGAACATTTTCTCACACCCTAATAAAAAATAAACTCAAAATGAATTAAAGACCTAAATGAAAGACCAGAAACCACAAAACCCCTAGAAGAAAACAGGCAGAACACTCTGACATAAACTGTAACAATATTTTTTGGGGAGTCTCCTAAGGCAAAGGAAACAAAACCAAAAATAAACAAGTGGGAGCAAATTAAACTTGAAAGCTTTTGTGAAGCAAAGGAAACCATCTATAAAACAAAAAAACCTACTGAATTATAGAAAATATTTACAAATGATAAGACTGATAAGGGGCTAATATATCCAAAATATACAAACAGCTCATACAGCTCAAGAAACCAAATAATGATTAAAACATGGGAGTTCCTGCTGTGGCACAGAGAGTTAGTTATCTAGTATTGTTTCTGGGTGGTGTAGGTTTGATCCTTGGTCCAGCACATTGGGTTAAGGATCCTGTGTTGCTGAAGCTGTGGCCAAAACAAACAAACAGAAAAACCTTAAAAAATGGCCAGAAAGTTCCCATCGTGGCTTAGTGGAAATGAATCTGACTAGCATCCATGAGGATGCAGGTTTGATCCCTGGCTTTGTTCAGTGGGTTAAGGATCTGGCATTGCTGTGAGCTGTGGTGTAGGTCACAGATGCGGCTCAGATCCTGTGTTGCTGTGGCTCTGGCACAGGCCAGCAGCTACAGCTCCGATTCCACCCCTAGCCTGGGAAACTCCATATGCCGCGAGTGCGGCTCTTAAAAAAATAAAATAAAATAAAATTCAAGTTTTTACCGAAAAATAAAGCACAGCTTTAAAGGAAAGTAATTTACCCTTTTTTTCTGGTATCTTTCCTGCCATAAAGATACCAGAAACAAAGTTAGAGTAAGTGACAGATGAAAGAATATTTTTTCAACATAGATAAGACAAAGAGTTAAAGTCAATTATATACAAAGAATGTCAGGAATGAAGATAAAAACAGAAAATTGACAAAAGGCATAACAGAAAACTCCTATTAGAGGAATTGCAATGCTCAGTGAATCTCAAAACCATCCCTAACCTGACCTAGTCATAATAAAAGAAGCATTTTTAACGACTTCCAATGGTCCTACTTTATAAAAATATTTAAAAATGGCATCATGCTTTACCTGGCATTCAATGCACTTCTTTCACGACAGAAAACAGCAAACATCCTTCAACAGCAAACATCCTTCAACAGCAAACATCCTTCAACAACACAGCTGTTTGTGTTTCTTTTATAGGAGGAAGGATCTTGATTGGATAATTGCAGTTAAAGAGATTCAATGGATGCCATTTCCCTCATCCACTGGGCTTTCTCCCCATCAATCCAATGATCTAAGATGCTGGGGGCTGCAGAAGCTCCTTCAAGGAGACACTGATGACACCCCCTTGTTCTATGGTACTTAAGGTTCAGGCACTTGTGTGAAACCCCAGGAGATCATATTCGTTTTCCCCTGGCTGTGGGTGGTGAAGGTTTCATTTGGTTTCACCTGAGGATGGTTTGGTCACGATGAGGAAAGGCTGCTGTCAGCTCCCACCCACCTCACACCAGGGTTTCCCAACTTCCCTGAGCAGGAGAATTCCTGGGACCCTTGTTGGAAGCACAGTTCACCTGGTGCTCATGGAAACTCAGAGCAAGAACAGGAGTCTGGACTTTTCACAGCACCAGAGGCTTTTTAGCATCAGCAAAGACTGGGACACACTGCTTCCAATCATTCATTCTGTGCTGCTTTATTCACAGCTTCATGGATATGCAAATGAGGTACAAGAACGACACATATTTATTTATTTATTTATTTTATTTTTGTCTTTTTGCTATTTCTTTGGGCCGCTCCCGCGGCATATGGAGGTTCCCAGGCTAGGGGTCTTATCGGAGCTGTAGCCGCTGGCCTACGCCAGAGCCGCAGCAACGCGGGATCCGAGCCGCGTCTGCAACCTACACCGCAGCTCACGGCAACGCCGGATCGTTAACCCACTGAGCAAGGGCAGGGACCGAACCCGCAACCTCATGGTTCCTAGTCGGATTCGTTAACCACTGCGCCACGACGGGAACTCCAGAACGACACATATTTAAAGTGGACAGTTCAATGAGTTAGGATGTATGTATATACCCAGGATAGCATCAGCCTAATTAAGATAAAAAAATGCCAATGCCCCTCAAAGCTTCCTCATGCCCCTTGATAAGCCACACCTCCCTCCCTCCCATCCCCAGGCAGCCACTAATCTTCTTTGTTTCACTAGACAGAAGAATTGCAATTATGTATGAAGGACAACTTTCTGTATCTGGCTGCATTCACTCAGTATCAATATGTTGAGATTTAAAAATAAAAAAGTGGAGTTCCCGTCGTGGGTCAGTGGTTAACGAATCCAACTAGGAACCGAAAGGTTGCGGGTTTGATCCCTGGCCTTGCTCAGTGGGTTAAGGATCCAGTGTTGCTGTGAGCTGTGGTGTAGGTTGCAGACACAGCTCAGATATGGCCTTGTTGTGGCTCTGGCGTAGGCCAACTGCTCCAGCTCTGATTAGGCCCTTAGCCTGGGAACCTCTATGTGCCACGGGAGTGGCCCTAGAAAAAGGCAAAAAGACCAAATAAATAAATAAATAAAAATAAAAATAAAAAGGCAAGCTACAATGATACACTGTACAACAAAGGGAATATAGGCTACATATATGTGTGTGTGTGTGTATATATATATATATATATATATATATATATATACATATTTTTTTTTTTTGGTCTTTTTGCCATTTCTTGGGCCACTCCCGTGGCATATGGAAGTTCCCAGGCTAGGGGTCAAATCAGAGCTGTAGCCGCTGGCCTACACCAGAGCCACAGCAATGCGGGATCTGAGCCACGTCTGCAACCTACACCACAGCTCATGGCAACGCCAGATTCTTAACTCGCTGAGCAAGGCCAGAGATCAAACCTGCAACCTCATGGTTCCTAGTCAGATTCGCTAACCACTGAGCCACCACGGGAACTCCCATAGGCAATATTTTATATAACATTAAATAGGGTATAGTCCATAAAATTTTGAATCACTCTGTTGTAGTTTTAAAAGTAGCATAATATCATAAATCAACTATATCTCAGTAAAAAGAGCACCCTTGCAATGACCATTTAGGATAAGAATTTATACTTTTCCATCCATCCCAGAAGACCCTCCCTGTGCCCCTTCCCAATCTCAACCACCTTCCTCCTTCCCAAAGTACTCACTGTCCTGATATTTACAGTCATTATTCTCCTTAAGTTTCTTTGTAGTGTTTATCACCTTCGTGTGCCTCTCTAGACCCTATAGATGAGGCTTGCTCATTTCTTGATGTTTTCTCAACTCTTTTAGTCTATAATTTCCTTCTCCATCCCTCTCCTTCTGACACTGTATCCGTGGAAGAACCTGAGCCCTTCCCCTTGGGAAACTCTCCAGTGTGGATTTTGTAGACCGTGTTCCCACAACACAGTTCAACACATCCCTCTATTTTCCATGTTTCCTGCAGTTGTTCAACTGTATTCAGAGGCCTGATCAGGCTCAGGATCAAGGTTTTTGATGAGACTCTGGGTAGTGATGTCTTATTTCATCATGGGACACACATGTCAGGTTGTTCACCTTTTTTCGAGAGGTTAGTAGAGATGATGTTCAATCCTTCTGTTCAATGATCCATTTGAGGGTGAAAATGATGATATTTAATTATATCACTTCTTTTTCACTTATCAGCTGGATTAAGGGATGTGTCTTAATCTACTCTTTCATCACCCAGTGGGACAGTTCACAGAGGAAAGGCATGTTATATGTTTCTTTCTTTTTGTTTCTCTCTTCATTATCCAGAGAATTAAATGCTACCTTGTCATCCTACAAGGATGAGGAATTGATTTAAAAAAACCTGATAAAGGATTAAAACATATTTGGTGGCTTTCATTGACTGAACTTATTATATTTGTTGATGCTCAAATAGTCCAATTTTCCACCAGTTGGAACCTCTTCAGGTTAAATCTGAAGTCCTTTGGACTTGATCCTGAATGTTAGTCTGAATGCTTCTTTGAGATCTGGTTTGGCAAGTTGTTTTAAGATCATCTTGGTGCAAAAATTCTCAACAAAATTTTAGCCAACCACATCCAACAACATATAAAAAAGGTCATGCACCACATCAACAAAAGAAAAGTCAAAACCACACGATCATCTCAATAAATGCAGAAAAAGCATTTGACAAAGTCCAACATCCATTCATGATTAAAAAAAAAAAAAACTCTTACCAAAGTGGGCATAGAGGGAACATATCTTAACATAATAAAACACATTATGACAAACCCACAGCCAGTAGAATACTCAACACAGAAAAGCTGAAAGCCTTCCTGCTAAAATCTGGACCAAGGCAAGGATGACCACTCTTACATTTTTTATTTAAAACAGTATTTTTGTTGTTGTTGTTGTTGTTGTTGTTGTTGTTGTTGTTGCTATTTCTTGGGCCGCTCCCGCGGCATATGGAGGTTCCCAGGCTAGGGGTTGAATCGGAGCTGTAGCCGCCGGCCTACGCCAGAGCCACAGCAACGCGGGATCCGAGCCGCGTCTGCAACCTACACCACAGCTCACGGCATCGCCGGATCGTTAACCCACTGAGCAAGGGCAGGGACCGAACCCGCAACCTCATGGTTCCTAGTCGATTCGTTAACCACTGCGCCACGACGGAAACTCCTAAAACAGTATTAAGTCTTAGTCACAGCAATCATACAAAAAGAAAAAAAGTATCTAAATGAGAAGAGAAGAGGTAAAATTGTCACTGTATGCAGATGACATGATACTATAAATAGAAAACCCTAAGGATTCCATACAAAAACTACTCAAACTGATCAACAAATTCAGCAAAGTAGCAGGATATAAGATTAACATTCAGAAATCAGTTGCATTTCTGTATACAAACAATGAAATATTAGAAAAGGAATATAAAAATACAATACCTTTTAAAATCGCACCCCCCAAAATTAAATATCCAGGAATAAACCCGACCAAGGAGGTGAAAGACTTATATGCTGAGAACTGTAAAACATTAATCAAGGAAATTAAAGAGGACTCAAAGAAATGGAGAGATATCCCATGCTCCTGGATTGGAAGAATTAATATCATTAAAATGGCCATACTACCCAAAGCGATCTACAGATTCAGTGCAATCCCTACCAAACTACCCAGGACATTTTTCACAGAACTAGAATAAACGATCCAAAAATGTAGATGGAACCATAAAAGACCCAGAATTGCCAAAGCAATCCTGAGGAACAAAAACCAAGCAGGTGGCATAACTCTTCCAGACTTCAGACAATATTACAAAGCTACAGTCATCAACACAGTGTGATATGTACCAAAACAGACATACAGACCAATGGAACAGAATAGAGAAACCCAGAGATAAACCCAGACACCTATGGTCAATTAATCTTTGACAAAAGAAGCAAGAATATAAAATAGGAAAAAGACAGTCTCTTCAGTAAGAGGTGCTTGGAAAACTGGACAGCTGCATTCAAATCCATGAAACTAGAACACACCCTCATGCCGTGCACAAAAATAAACTCAAGATGGCTTAGAGACTTAAACATAAGACAAGACACCATCAAACTCCTAGAAGAGAGCATTGGCAAAACATTCTCTGACATCAACCTCACAAATGTTTTCTTAAGTCTGTTTCCCAAAGCAATAGAAATAAGAGCAAATATAAACCAATGGAACCTAATCAAACTGACAAGCTTTTGCACAGCAAAGGAAACCATAAAAACAAAAACAAAAACAAAAACAAAAACAGACAACCTACGGAACAGGAGAAAATAGTTTCAAAAGATGCAACTGAGAAGGGCTTCATCTCCAAAATATACAAATAACTCAAGAGCAAAAAAGCCAACAACCCAATTGAAAAATGGGAAGAAGAGCTGGAATAGACATTTCTCCAAAGAAGACATACAGATGGCAAATAAGAACGTGAAAAAAAAAATGCTGAACATCACTAATTATCAGAGTAAAGCAAATCAAAACCACAATGAGTTAGCACCTCACACTTGTCAGAATGGCCATGATTAGTAAGTCTATAAATAATAAATGCTGGAGAGGGTGTGGAGAAAAGGGAACCCTCCTACTCTGTTGGTGGGAGTGTAAATGGTACAACCACTATGGAGGACAGTATGGAGGTACCTCGGAAAACTAAATAGAGAACTACCACATGACCCAGCAATCCTACTCCTGGGCATACATCCAGACAAAACTTTCTCCCTCTCTTTCTCTCTCTCTCTCTCTCTTTTTTTTTTTTTTTTTTTTTTTTTTTTTTTTTGCTTTTTAGGGCTGTACCTGTGGCACATGGAAATTCCCAGGCTAGGGGTTGAATCAGAGCTACAGCTGCCAGCCTATGCCATAGCCATGCCAGATCTGAGCTGCGTCTGTGACCTACACCACAGCTCAGAGCAATGTCAGATCCTTAACCCAAAGAGTGAGGCCAAGGATCAAACCAACCTCCACATGGGAACTCCCATATAAAACTTTCACTCAAAAAGACACATGCACTCTTATGTTCACTGCAGCACTATCCACAATAGCCAAGACATGGAAACAACCTAAATGTCCATCAACAGATGAATGAATGAAGAAGATGTGGTACCTATACACAATGGAATACTACTCAGCTATAAAAAAGAACAAAATAATGCCATTTGCAGCAACAGGGATGGAACTAGAAACCCTCATACTAAGTGAAGTAAGTCAGAAAGAGAAAGCAAATATATATGCTATCACTTATATCTGGAATCTTATATACAGCACAAAATAAACCTATCTACAGAAAAGAAACAAACTCATGGACCTGGAGTTTGGGGTTGAATGTAAACTATTTCATTTGGAGTGGATAAGCAATGAGATCCTGCTGTACAGCTCAGGGAGCTATATTTAACCACTTGTGATGGAGCATGATAGAGAATAATGTGAAAAAAGAATGTATATATATATGTATGATTGGGTCACTTTGCTATATGGCAGAAATTGACAGAACATTATAAATCAACTATAATAAAATTTATTAAAAAAGAGATCATCTTGTGTATTTCCTGCCCAGGACTAGAATCAGTTATTTGTTCAAGAAGTCTTAGTCTCTATCTTTTTCTTTTTGTCTTTTTGAGCCACATCTGTGGCATATGGAAATTCCTGGTACAGAAATCAATCTGAACCACTGCTGCAACCTACGCTAGAGTTGTGGCAGCATGGGATCCTTAACCCATTTGCTGGTCTGATGATTGAACCCAAGCTGCCAGACAACAGGGGATCGCTAACCCACTGTGCCACAGTGGAAACTCTCCTTAGTTTCTTTTAATTTTATTTTTTTAAATGAAAATAAAATTTATTGAAGGGTAGGAATGACTACAAAATTAATACTACCAAATCATTACTGAGGCCTTTTTCATTAACAAAAATTGGAGGGTAGGTGGAAAAAAATCAAACAAGAATATGGATGTTTTAAAACTACATTTTATCTAGCCATTATCTTTTTACTAAATCTTCTGCAAGATGGTTATAAAGCTATTCGGTTAAAGTAATGCTTTAAAGATCTTAAAACCATCTTCCACAAATTATATGGCACTGAAAATCATCCCATCTGTTTACAAAATTAAAACAAGCAATGACCCAATGAGTTTTTCTAGGTAAAATATTCAGTTAAAAAAGTGACTATTAACAGAAAATAAGTGATTGGTGAGCAGAATAAGAAAGTTAGAATAATTAAGATATATAATTATTCAACATTAACTTCATCTGGTTAAACCAATGGAACGTAATAAAAAGTTTACCGCACTAAGAGGGAAAGGGGTAACATGCTCCAGAGTCCTGCTTCTAAGTTCTCATATAATAATCCTATTTCGACCAACCTGTAAAGTAAAAGCATTGAATGCACATTAACATTATAACATGCACCTTACAATAACACAAAACTCAAACCATCACTGGTATTTGTCTTTACTGTGCACAAGTTAAGAAAACTTCACAAGAATGTGCACTTTTAAAAGTATGATCTTTATATACAGTACAGACAAAACAGGCACCTCCATTATAATTTTTTTTTTGTCTTTTTGCCATTTCTTGGGCCACTCCAGCAGCATCTGGAGGTTCCCAGGCTAGGGGTCGAATCGGAGCTGTAGCCACCGGCCTAGCCAGAGCCACAGCAACGCGGGATCTGAGCTGCGTCTGCAACCTATACCACAGCTCATGGCAATGCCGGATCCTTAACCCACTGAGCAAGGGCAGGGACCGAACCCGCAACCTCATGGTTCCTAGTCGGATTCATTAACCACTGCGCCATGACAGGAACTCCTCCATTATAATTTTTAATAAATAAAAGCATATTAACATAAAAAAAAAGGTAAGCAGCATCTCAAGTCTTTGACATTTGTAACTAAATGCTGGTACCCAAATGGTCTAATTGGTTAAGTTTGAACTAAGAGGTGCAAAAGGAGCCAGTTTTGGCCTTAATATTTTAATTCTAGTAGAGACAAGAGCTTTTCTGGGCTTACAGTCCTGCCACCTGATGGCGAGTGGCATCCCAGTCCTTCTAATATCTGATACTTTGGAAAGCAGATCGGACTCTGGAGAACTTGCCTTAATTAGATTCTAAATTTCCTTGAATTTTGGATGGTCTTTATCAGCCACCAGCTGCAACAGGAGGGCCTCACTTGTCATCACTATGATCCCAGTTCAAGCAAGACGCTCAAGAGCAAACATCCTGTCCATCATGCTTCTTGACAACATGGTGTCAACAACAGTATGAACCTTGATACCTTGGCCAACAAGCTCCAGAGCTGTTTGCTGGATGTACACACGAGCTCCTACCCTGAATAACAAAATACTCCTGACTCCAGGACTCTCTGCTATTGCTGCTTCTACTTCTGGTAATACCATTGAAAACTTGGTCTTTCGAAGTATGACTTTTACACCTATTAAATCGATTTCCTGAACAGTGCTTCCAAGACTTTCGGATATTGCTCTGTTACAATAACTAAAATTCCTAAAATCCGAGCCTCTTGCAACAATCTTTGTCACTAATAATATCTCCAAAATACTTGACGGCTGCTCTGAACTTTCCTGCATATCACATCAGAAAAACACAGTGCTTGAAGGTGTAAGATTTCCCAAGGTAGCAAGCTGGATCTGCAGCGGAATGAGGAACACCTCGCAGTGCTTGCTCGCGGCAAAGTCCTTGGGCAGGTTCACGTATTGGCCTCACTCCTTCACAAGGAGCTGCACCAGGAATCTGCGGTACATGTCCATCTGGTCGCCATACAGGCTGAGGAACTTCTGGATGAGCAGATCTTAACCCGCCCAGTGCTGCACTGCAGAGGGCTGCGCTAAGTCAGAGAAGTAGAAGAGCACGTGGACCCTGCCCAACGGCCCCCGCCCGGCCACCACTGGGGAGCGCTGGGACCGCGGGCTCCACCAATGCTATGTTCCCCCAGTGGCTGTGAGCGCCAAGGCCGCGAAGCGCAGACACGGCCGCCCGCCTAGGCCCCCGCCTTTGTTTCTTTTAGTGGGAAGTAATATGGAATATGAAATATTGAACACTAGAGTGTTAGGAATCCTTCTTGCTTCAGGTTTGATCATTCTTTTGTTAGGTAGGATAAGGATAGGGACTCTGACCCGGGTGATTTAAAACAGGCCACCTATTAACAAAAACAGGAGGCCTGTGATCAAACAGTGAAGACACATGTAGATACCAAAGGAATGCTCTTCAGAGCATCTCCCTAGAATCTTTTTTCCCATGCAAATAAGGCATCCTCGCCTGAAACCAATCAGTGGATTCAAACACGCCCCCTTATGCAGCAAGGTGCAGGGCGGGTGGGATAGGAAATTAGTCGGCCTGGAGCAAGAGAACAGCAGTCCTCAAACAGGTCAGTGATATAAGACTGTAAGGAGAGACCCAGCAGCAGCCAACACCAGTTTCTACCCAGGGCGGCCTGCTCTCTCTGAGGGTGTAAATAAAACTTGCTCTACACTGCTACTGGGCTCTTGGACTCTTGATCGCAACCTCGGGGGCAATGAGCAGGAGCATTTTTAGCTTGGGGCAACGGGCTCAGGGCAATGCACCTGAAAGGCTCATTAAAAGAGCCCGGGTCAGAGCTGTTACACTAAGGTGTTGGTTCAAGGGGAAATTGCCTTCCATCCAAAACCTCTCTTATCCTGAGCTGATTGCTCCTGCCTGGAGAGACCACCTGCCTCCATCTCTGCCGGACAAGACCACTGGGTCTATCCCGGCGCTGCTGCAGCACCTCCCAGCCCAGACGACCTCCCGCCAGACCGCCTGCCTCCATCCTTGTGTGACAGAGGCCAATGGCTCTATCCCCGTGTCACTACCATGTTTCCCCAGTCTGCACCTCCAAATCCTTGTCGTTTGTAGGCAAGGAATGAGGGAGAGAGCTCAGCAGATGAACCTGACACTTTCTAGGTCTTGTCTGTAGGAAGAGTTAGATATTACATATATGATGAAATACTGTGGTATTATACAGATATATCCAATTGAAGGTGAGAATTGCAAAGGTTTTTACTTACCGCTTCTGCTACATCTGGAACTCCACTGAAACACTATGATTAAGACAGGGCCGGTATTACTGATTTTTCTTTTTAGCTCCGGCTTCAATGCGGCTCTCCACTACAGACACTTAATGATTCCATCTTTAGTCCAAACTTTGATATTTTGCTCATCAAGAACTTTTTGGCATTAAACTTGCTTTTTGAAGAATTACTGCATTAAAATCTCATTTATCTTGATTATTGAGTTGTCTGGTGTCCCTGGAAATTGTGTGCCCCAGGCCAGTGTCTTTCTGGACTCTCCTGGTTCTAGACCAGCATTGGAGCTTCTCTGAGCTTCCTCTTTAGGGTCCTATCCTACTTAATTTTGCTGGCACTCCCAACAGTTTGCTGCCCACTGTAGACTCCAGCCCCAAAGGGGCCCTGGAGGCTCAGTGTGAGAATTCAAAGACTTGTATGGCTTACCTTAGAGCTCTGCCTCACTCATGGTGTAGTTTGCGGAGGTCCTCTCGATCTCAGCTCCAGGTCCTGGCCGTGCTTCTGCATCGCTTGAGCTCAAGGCTCTGCTGTGGGTGCTCACCTGCCCCTGCATAGCACATGCGTGGGGATCCCTGGAAAGGGGGCAAATTCGGGATCAGCCTGTTGCTATACTGAGCATGTGCAGTGTCCTCAGACAGCCAGGTACCCAGTTGTTTCCTCCTACTTTCCCTGCCCTTATGGTGATGTGGGCAGGTCTCATGGCTGTTGTCCACCCTCTTGTAATTTGTGGTATCAGGGAGCTAACTTATCATCCTGTCTTGTGAATATTGCCCAGAGGTTTTGGTTTTAAGATGCTATTGCTCTGTTTGTGTTTATGTAGGGATTTTGAAGGAAAAAAATCTATGCTTCCACCACCACTGCCATATTCCTAGAATTCTTAACTTTATTTCATCTTTAGACATTTTAAAAGAAAACAATGGAGAATCAGAATTCTTATTTTTTGTACAGAGAGCAATTTAAAAAATACAGTAAAAATCACAAAAGACTACTGTTTGCTCAAGGCCTAGCAATGCTGACCCTTCTCAATGTTCACAAGAGAGATTACAATCCTAGAGATGTGTCAGCTCTTGGTCCAGGTAAGAGGTGGACCTGACTGTCCAAACACCCTTGTGCTAGAAACATCCAGATGTGTGATGGCCTGGTCAAGCTCAGGAGAGAGGAAGGAATAGGCCCGGGGAGTGAAGACAGAAGGGAAAACTGGATGCAAGTTTGGGATCCAGTGTTTCAGCTACCAGCGTGGAGGTCCTGCTCTTGGTCCACGGAGCCAGGTGAATGACTGAGTTTCACTGCCTTGTGATGGGAGAGAAGGCAGGGACCAGGGATGGCACACACAGCCAGGTCTATTGGCAGATCGTGCCCCTAATAGAAGGTAGACTGGAGACGTTCTCCTCATTGAGAAGCTTTGTTCTCTGGGCTCTGTGTGAGAGGGAGAGAGACCCCATGAGGGGAGATCACTATGCCTGTGCTGGGGACTGAATGTTTATGTCCCCAAATTCATATGATGAAATCTTAACCTCTAAGGATATGGTGTTAGGAGGTGGGGCCTTTGGGGTGATTAGGTCAGAAGGCAGAGTGCTCATGAATGGATGAGCATCCTTGTAAAACAGGACAGAGAGCCCTCTTTCCCCTTCTGACATGTGGGGACACAGAGAAAAGATGGGCACCAGGAGCCAGAAAGTGGGCCCTCACCAGACACCGAATGTGCCTGTAGCTTGGTCTTGGATTTCCCAGCAGGTAAAACTGCGAGAAATAAATGTCTGTGGTTTACATGCCACTCAGTGTGTGGTATTTATCATAGCAGCTCAAACAAATAGGATGGCCCAGGTGAAATAAGAGTTTTAACTAAGGAACAACCCCACCTTGGCTAAAAAGGCAGCTGCAAGCCTTTTCAGCTATGCTCGCCTCATACCACCCTTCTTGTAGCAACTACATACCCTCTGTCCAAGCCAGCAGCCCTGCTAATCGTGTGCCCAGCATTGCTTATCAGTTCCGCTTCTGTAACCTTGCTCGCTCAGTTTCTTAGGGAGGAACACTGTCTGCTTGGGGATGGGGGGAGGTCCGGGATGCTTACATGGGAAAATCAAGACCTTGCAGTGTATACAAGTTGCTGAGAACAAAGACCTGGTGCTCAGACTCTGGAGGTGACTCCTCTGAGCCCACACCTGTGCTGAATAAACCTTGCTTTTCCATATCTCCGAGTGCCGTTTGTCTCCTTCTGCTGCCATGGTTTTTGTGGTTTCCTCAACATGGGATTCAGGCAGCTGGAGTCTGATTACAGGTGTTACAGATGTAGGTAAACAGAGGAAAGGGGCGGAGGTGGGGAGTGGGGGGGGGGGTGTTTTGTTTTCACTGGAGTGATGAGAGATGTCTTTGTGTTGAGAGGAACATGAAAAAAATGATATTTAAGGGAATTGTGTCCAATCTTTTGGGTTAGAATATTATGGAAGATAGTATAAAAAAAAGAATGTATATATATATATATATATATATATATATATATACACATGTATGACTGGGTCACTTTGCTTTATAGCAGGAATTGAAGGAACATTGTAAATCCACTATTCTTTTTTTTTATGATTATCTCAATTATTACTTTCAGTGCTGTCTGGACTTTGGAAATAGAGCTTACTCATGTCTCTTTGTTGTCGAGTTTTGTATCTCCTTTTTCTTTTGAAGAAGGCGACTTTTCATCAGGTCTGATTCTTACTGATAAAGACTTTTTTTTTTGCCATTTCTTGGGCCGCTCCCGAGGCATATGGAGGTTCCCAGGCTAGGGGTCGAATCGGAGCTGTAGCCGCCGGCCTACGCCAGAGCCACAGCAACGCGGGATCCAAGCCGCGTCTGCAACCTACACCACAGCTCACGGCAACGCCGGATCCTTAACCCACTGAGCAAGGCCAGGGACCGAACCCACAACCTCATGGTTCCTAGTCGGATTCGTTAAGCACTGCGCCACGACGGGAACTCCTCAACTATTATTTAATAAAAATTTGTTTAGGGAGTTCCCGTCGTGGTGCAGTGGTTAACGAATCCTACTAGGAACCATGAGTTTGCGGGTTCAATCCCTGGCCTTGCTCAGTGGGTTGAGGATCCGGCGTTGCCGTGAGCTGTGGTGTAGGTTGCAGATGTGGCTCAGATCCTGTGTTGCTGTGGCCCTGGTGTAGGCCAGAGGCTACAGCTCCGATTCGACCCCTAGCCTGGGAACCTCCATATGCCGCGGGAGCGGCCCAAGAAATGGCAAAAAGACAAAAAAAAAAAAAAAAAAAAAAAGTCCTTAATGTAACAACAACAACAAATATATGTATACACCCGCCCCCCCCAAATTGCAAGGCCAACAAGTATTCGCTATCACAAAGCATGCCCTGACCTCACCATGAACAAGAGTCAGCAGATACTACACATGGGAGAATTGAGGCCCCAAGACCTTCATGAAATAGAAAAATTTGAACCTATAAAAGAAGTTCCAACAAATTCATTAAAGACCTAAAAGATTGTATTGGAACCATTGCTGAATGAAATACTATGAAAAAAAAATGACAAGAAAAATTAGAAAAACAAAACAATATAAAAACATTTTCTAAAACTGAAAAAACAGGGCTATGGACATCAGAATTCTGTTGGATGATCAGACAGCAGGTTAACCAGGGTTGGGGAGAGAATTAATGAACCTAGTGTTGCAGAGAGAGAGAGGGGGATGGAAAATAAAATCGGGTAAGTGCAGTGAGGCACATGAAGCAGAGGAAGCGTCTAATATACAAGGGACTTTAGGATGAGAAGCGGAAAGAGCGGTGAAGGGGCAGGATGCGAAGTTTTTAGACTTACTAGAAATCATGGATGTCGGATTCCAGTCCTGAGCAGGAAAGATAAAAACAAACACAGACCTTACCTTAGAGCAATGGACTTCAGAATACTGAAGATAATTAAAAGAGTTTATTACAGCTGAGGGCAGGCTGACGACAGTGAGACCAGACAGCAGACGGGTCAGCAGGAACAACTCAGGGCAGGAACAAGGAGTAACATCTTCAGATGCCCAGGACATCACAGAAACGGTCCATGCGGCTTTCATTCTAAACTATCACTCAAGAAAAAGCAAGGGGAGAACATTTGCAGGTGGAACGAGGACTAAGAGAGTTTGGCTTTTTCATGCCCTCAGTGAAGGTGAGGAAGGATGGATTTAAGGAAGAAGTGAGCAGATCCCAGAAGGAAGGAATGGCGCGTGAGAGGCAAGGAGGCAGGAAATGGGAGAAGGCAGGTCTCCGTCAGACAGGCACTGACTGCGTAAAACACAATCGTGGTTCAGTCATAACGATTATCATGACTCATTAGAAGCATAAACCTCTGTGGTCCAGCCTGGTGTCCTGGCCATCACCTGTCTGCCAGGGCTCAGAAAAGCTTGCACTCAATTTGGGAGTGCCTATGAGTGACTTCTATAATAATCATTTATATCTATTCATATGAAAAGAATTGCACACACGAACAAGTAGGATTTACCCCTGGAATGGAAGAATGCTTCAGCCTAGGATAGAGGCTGTACAGCAGAAATCGGCACAACACTGTAAATGAACTATATTTTATTTTTATTTTTTTGTCTTTTTGTCCTTTTTTTATTTTTAGGGCCACACCCACAGCAATATGGAGGTTCCCAGGTTAGGGGCTAATCACAGCTGCCAGCCTACGCCGGAGCCACTGCAACGCAGTATCTGAGCCGTGCCTGCGACCTACACCACAGCTCACGGCAACGCCGGATCCTTAACCCACTGAGCAAGGCCAGGGATCGAACCGCAACCTCATGGTTCCTAGTCAGATTCATTTCTACTGCGCCATGACGGGAACTCCTGAACTATATTTTAATAGAAAAAAATTTTTAAAAAAAGAGCTATAAGAATCTTTCAACCTAGGAAAATACATCAGTATAATGCTCCATATTAACAGAATGAAGGGAAAAAAAAAACATGATCACCACAATTGATACAGAAAAAGCAACTGAAAAAAATTCAACGCATTTTCAGTATAAAAAACACTCAACAAACTAGGTTTAAAGGACTGTACCATGACATAATTCGTCACAAATGGAAAAATCATAGCAAACGTTACACTCATGGTGAAAGACTGAAATTTTTCCTTTGAGATCAGGAAGCATGGAAGAATGCTGCATTTTACCATTTCTATCCAACATAGTTTTGGTAGTTTTAGCCAAAGCAGTTAGAAAAGGTCCACAAGTCAATCAATGAAAAAAATCACATATCCTAATATGAAAGGAGGAAGTAGAAATAGCTCTGTTCATACATGACAAGATCTCATATGGAGAAATCCTAAGGATGCCACAAAAATAATGTTAGAACTCAGAAATGAATTCAGCAAAGTAACCAGATACAGTCACCGTGAAAATCATATGCATTTCTGTACACTAACCTGATACATCTGAAAAGGAAATTCGCAAAATGATTTTATTTACAATTGCATTGGGAAGAATAAACCAATTAGAAATTAACTTAGCAAAAGAGGTAAAGACATGTACAATGAAAACTGAGAAAAGATGTAAGATTAAAGACACAAATGGCATTTTCATGGGTTGGAAGACTTCTCACTGCTTAGACCTCAATAATACTCACTGCAACTTATAATCCCAATGCAATCCCTATGCAAACCCCATCCTGCGTGGAAAACACCCTATTTTTTTGTTTTTGGCTGCTGCAAGGAATATGGAGTTGCAAGGCCAGGGATCAGATCTAAGAGATCAGATCACAGCTGCAGCAACTCTGGATCCTTAACCCACTGTCGGGCCAGGGATTGAACCTGTGTCCCAGTGCTCCCAAGATGCAGCCAATCCTGTTGTGCCACAGCAAGAACTCTGAAAACCCCTTCTTAACCTTCACTTTACAAGAAACAGACCCCCAAAGAGCCAAACCTTCTCAGGGACAAAAACACTGTGGGAGGAGACACACTTCTTGATTTCAAAACTCA
Organism: Sus scrofa; assembly: GCF_054392235.1. Classification (NCBI taxonomy): domain Eukaryota; kingdom Metazoa; phylum Chordata; class Mammalia; order Artiodactyla; family Suidae; genus Sus; species Sus scrofa. Next base: position 109,644,476 of record NC_139396.1, on the reverse strand, counting down.
ATGCAGAGGACAAATCAAGGCGGACACTGGCATAAAAACAGAATTATACATCAATGCAGTGAATTCAGAGCCCAGAAACACGCCCTCACATGGATGGTCCAATGAGTGTTGACAAGAGTGGCAAGATCATTCCAGGGGAAAGCCAGGCTTGTCCACTAAAGGTGCTGGGAGAAGATGACATTCACGTGCAGAGGGATGAAGCTGGACCCTTGCAAACACCGTTTATAAAAGTTAAATCACAAATGAAACAAAAACATAAAGGTGAGAATTGAAAATGCATAACCTTCTCTCTCTCCTACAATTATGAGCTCTATTGTTCATTGTTCTGACCCTCATGTTCTTTCAGGATAGACAGGATTTTAGCCAAGTTCCCCGAGAGAGAGCAGACTCGGTACTTTGGGGATGGAGACAGTGTGGCCCTGACCTTGGCTGTGCTGAGCAGATCTCACCCTTTACCCCTCCTGCTGTGACCCACAGCCCACCTGCAATAATTGTCTCCTAGGACGTCACTGTCTAAATGAGCAGACAACTTGGCACCCAAAATTCATATCACAAAAGCACAATAAGATTGAAAAAATCTCTACTACATTCCATAGATTGTCAAAAGCTGTTTTCCATAAAGAGATGTTTATAGATGGTTGGAGGGAGAGAGGAAGGGACAGAGATGAATACAGGTGGCGGATTGGACACAATATGCCTCTGTGTCACAAGGAACAACTTCCAGGCAGTGGTAGCCTTATATTTGTGACTAGAAGGGAATTGGGTTAAATTCAAAATGAGTTTAAAGAAGGGAAGAAAATGAATATATAGTAAAGAAATTTTGCGTGTTTATAAAAAATTTCTAATGAAGGCCACCTCAGACGTTAATATATATATATATATTTTGTCTTTTGTCTTTTTAGGGTGGCACCCGCATCATATGGAGGTTCCCAGACTAGGGGTCGAATTGGAGCTGTTGCTGCCGGCCTAAGCCAGAGCCACAGCAACTTGGGATCCCGAGCTGCATATGCGACCTACACCACAGCTCATGGCAACCCCGGATCCTTAACCCAATGAGCGAGGCCAGGGATTGAACCTGCAACCTCATGGTAGAAGTTTATTTTGAAGAGCGCAGTTGTCTGTAATAAGCGGGTAAACACCGCTCTCTGGTGGCCATATGAGAAATGGCATGAGTGCGGCCAGGTCCCCGGGTTCCCTCAGCAAAAGAAGGCAACATTCCTAATTTCACTTTGACAGTTTTGCTGCTAGAGCAAACCAAACTTTTGAAGGTTCTGTGTTTAGGGGATGCCTTCTACTAGAGGTCATTGTCTTGACTACAACACCACTGGCCACTCCCCAAGTGCAGTATTTCAGGGAGTGTGGATTGAGCCCCTGAGTCAGGTCTAGGGTCCAGAGGAGAGAATAGAGAGGAGGTCGCTGCCTCAGGGGGCCTGCAGGGAGAGGGTAGGAATGTGCTGGGGTTCACTTGTACACCCCAGATCTCTGTGTGTGCTGCAGAGAAATCTGTCTATCCAACTGGGAAATTTATGGCACTTTTCTGTTTACAGTAACAATAGTACATTTTAGAAAATTAGAAAACTATCACACAGAATAACATTATAATTTCATCTAAATTTATATGGAATTTTAAAAAATGGGGTTCATGAATATTAGTGGCCACTTTCTCACTTCGTATGTGTAATTATTTTATCCCTTTATAATTGTAGAAAATATGAATTTAATGGCGGCAGAATAGTCCTTATGATACTTTGTACTTAGGGACCTGCTTCTATAACCCCTGCTGCCAGTTTCCTCCACAATAATCATAGATCAGTAATAACAATAATTAGAAGCATAAACCACCGTGATCCAGTGCTGGGTCCTGGCCATCACTTGCCACCATACCAGGGTTTAAGAAGCTGAGCTGAGGTTGGAAGCATGTATACATTGAGTTATATAGTAATAATTTATATCTCTTCATATATTAAAAATTATATACTATGAGCAAGGGGGATTTATTCCTAGAATGCAAGGAAATGTCAGTCTAGGAAAATACAGCAGTATAATGCTCCACATTAATAGAATGAAGGGGAAAAAGAACTTGGTCATTGCAATTGATGCAGAAAAAGCAATTGAAGAAATTCAACACTCTTTCATGATAAAAAATACTCAACAAATGAGGTTTGATGGAAATTACCACCACTTAATGAAAGCCATATATGTGAAACCTATAGCCAACATCACACTCCACTTTGAAAGACTGAAAACTTTTCCTCTGAAATCAGGAAGCATGTAAGAATGCTGGATTTTACCACTTGTATGCAACATAGCACTGGCAGTTTTAGTCACAGCAATCAGGAAAGATAGATGAATAAATAAATGAATCAATGAATAAATCACTGACATCCAAATTTGAAAGGAGGAAGTAGAATTAGCTCTGTTCTCACATGACATATGTCATATGTAGAATCCCTAAGGAGGCCACAATAATAATGTTATAAACAATAAGTGAATTTAGCAAAGTGACAGGACATGAAGTCATCATTAAAACCATTTGCATTTCTGTACACTCACCTGGTCTATGTGAAAAGGAAATTAAGAAAAGAGTCTTATTTACAATTGCATCAGAAAGAATAAACTACTTAGTCATTAACTTAACCACGGAGAATAGAAATTGTACAACTGAAATTGCCAAACTTTGGAAAAGAGATTAAGTGACTCAAATCCAATTTTCCTTGATTGGAAGACTTCTCACTGCTAAGACCTCAGTACCACCCATGGCAATTTACAATTCCAGTGCCCATCCCCGTCTCACTGCCCTCAAAAGAAAAAAGCCATCCTAAAATTAACTTTACACTTAGGAGACTCCCAGAGCAATTTTGAGCAAGGACAACAAAGAGAGGACGAACACTTCCTGATTTCAAAACTTACTGCAAAGTTACAAGAATCAGGACCATTTTGTACCAGCAAAAAGACAGAATTATAGATCAATGAAGTGAATCCAGAGCCCAGAAACACACCCTCACATGGATGGTCTAGTGAGTGTTGACAAGAGTGGCAAGATCGTTCCAGGGGGAAAGCCAGGCTTGTCCACTAAAGGTGCTGAGAGAACGTGACATCCACGTGCAGGGGGATGAGGCTGGACTCTTGCAAACACCATTTATAGAAGTTAAATAAGAAATGAAACAGGAGTTCCCGTCGTGGCGCAGTGGTTAACGAATCCGACTAGGAACTATGAGGTTGCGGGTTCGGTCCCTGCCCTTGCTCAGTGGGTTAACAATCCGGCGTTGCCGTGAGCTGTGGTGTAGGTTGCAGACGCGGCTCGGATCCCGCGTTGCTGCGCCTCTGGCGTAGGCCGGTGGCTATGGCTCCGATTCGACCCCTAGCCTGGGAACCTCCATATGCCGCAGGGGCGGCCCAAGAAATAGCAAAAAAACAAAACAAAACAAAAAAACAAAACAAAACAAAAAAGAAATGAAACAAAGACATAAAGGTGAGAATTGAAAATGCATAACCTTCTCTCTCTCCTACAGTTATGAGCTCTATTGTTCATTGTTCTGACCCTGATGTTCCTTCAGGATAGACAGGATTTTAGCCAAGTTCCCTGAGGGAGAGCAGACTCGGTGCTTTGGGGGTGGAGACAGTGTGGCCCTGACCTTGGCTGTGCTGAGCAGATCTCTGCCTTTACTGCCTCCCACTGAGACCCACACCCTACCTTCAGCTGTCTCCCAGGACCTCAGAGACTTACCCACTGTCTCAAAAGCAGACCACTTGTCACCTAAAGATTCATATCACAAAAAGCACAAGATTAAAAAAATATCCCCACTATGTAATACAGATTGTCAAAAGATGTTTTACATAAAAAGATGTTTATAGATGGTTGGAAGGAGTGAGGAAAGGACAGAGATAGACACTGGTGGGGTTGGACCCATAATTTTACATGTTCTGTGTCAACAGGGACAACTTCCAGTCAGCAGCTCACCTTATATTTGTAATTTTCAGTAGATTTTCATTAACTTCAAAATGAGTTTAAAGAAGAGATGAAAATGAATATACATTAAAGGAATCCTGGGAGTTCCCGTTGTGACTCAGCATAAATGAATCTGACTAGCATCCATGAGGACGCAGGTTAGATCCCCGGCCTCTCTCAGTGGGTTAAGGATCTGGCATTGCCCTGAGCTGTGGAGTGGATCACAGACTTGGTTTGATCCTGCGTTGCTGTGGCTGTGGTATAGGCCGGCAGCTATAGCTCCAATTCAACCCCTAGCTTGGGAACCTCCATATGCTGTGATTGTGGCCCTAAAAGGACCAAAAAAAAAAAAACCCAAAACAAACAAACAAACAAAAAAAACCCCAAACAAAACAAAACTTGTAAGTTAAAACACTTTCTGATGAAGGCTCTCTCAGGACAATTTTGAATGTGCAGTGTTTCCCAGAAGCCGTTAAACACCGCCATCTGGTGGCCATATGAGAAATGGCATGAGTGCAGCAGGGCCCCAGGGTTCTCTCAACATAAACCAATATTCCTAATTCCACTTTCAGTCTTGCTGCTATAGCAAACCAAATTTTTGAAGGTTCCGTGTTTAGGGGATGCCTTCTACTAGAGGTCATTGTCTTGACTACAACACCACTGGCCACTCCCCAAGTCAATCCCACTATCAGGGAGTGTGGATTGACCCCCTGAGTCAGGCCTGGGGTCCAGGGCAGAGAATAGAGAGGAGGTCACCTCAGGGGACCTGCAGGGAGAGGGTAGGAATGTGCTGGGGTTCATATGTCTACACTCCAGCTCTCCGTGTGTGCTACAGAGAAATCTGTCTATCTAACTGAGAAATTTATGGCATTTTTCTGTTTACAGTAACAATAGCACATTTTAGAAAATTAGAAAACTATCACACAAAATATTTTTATAATTTCATGTATATTTATATGGAATTTTAACAAATGGGATTAGCGTATATTATGAGTCACTTTCTCTCTTCATATGAGTTCTTACTCTACCCATTTATAATTGTAGAAAATATGAATTTATTGGCTGCAGAATATTCTTTATGATACCCTGCACGTAGGGACCTGCTTCTATTGCTCCTGCTGCCAGTTTCCTCCACAGCCGTATCCTGTTCATCTCTGAAGGTGGAGTCCTAACTCTTCATCCCCAGGCAGCCTCTAAATCTAGATCATTCCCTGATCTTCCCAAGCATGAGTTTTTATCCTTTTCTCTTAGGACACAGGCACCTCAGACCATGTCTTCTCTCCTCTTGTGGATTCAGAGCTTCCCCAGGACAAGATACTGCTTAATGAGGCTTAGGGTGGGGTCCTGCTTTTGCAACTGAGATCGTCCCCTGGATCAAACACACCAAGGCCGTGCCTCTAACACCAAGCCTGCATTACATTTTTTTTGTTTGTTTATTTGTCTGTTTTTTGTCTTTTAGGGCAGCTTGCACGGCATATGGAAATTCCTAGGCCAGAAGTCATATGGGAGATGCAGCTGTCAGACTATACCACAGCCCCAGCAAGGCTAGATCTTTAAGCCACTGAGCAAGGCCAGGGATAGAACCTGAATCCTCATGGATATAAGTTGGGTTTGTTACTGCTGAGCCACGACGGGAACTCCCTTGCCTTAAAATTTTAAAGATTTTTATTTAAACAAACAAACAAAAAAAGATAATCAGTCTCTTTATACATTACTTGACCAAACACAAGAAGTCACAAATTATGTTACCACTTTCAGGAAAAATCAGTAATCAATAAATACATAGACACATAAGGAATACTGAGAGGAGAAAAAGAATGTATATATATATGGATGATTAGGTCACTTTGCTATAGAGCAGAAATTGGCAAAATATTGTTAATCATCTATAATACAAATTTAAAAATAAATAAATCAGGAATACTACAGGGTCTCATGCTGAAGGTGACGGGTTTAGTGACTAACACAAATACAGCTGCCCTTGATGCAAGTGATGTGAAACAGAGATGACAGAGGGGTCATGTAACACGGCGAGTGTCCTTCATGTCACTCACATGTACAATTTCAATGATCAAAATATTCAATTTTATTTCAAGTGAGAGCTATATCCTAGAGTAAATAATTCGCTATATACAGTGAAGAACCAAATGTGAGAATATGGACTTACGGGGAAGGGAAGGGAGGCTCCAGGGCTGCTGCTGGCACTGGGGCAGCTCGTCCTCTGGCCCTGAAGGCACCACAGGAGCCGGTGCTCATGGCTCTTGCTGACCTGGTCCAGCTCCAGGGATATTAGGGGAGGAGGTGGCGCCAGCCCTGGAGTAACTGGAAGAACGGGGTCTGCCGTGGTCTCTAGACCTAGACCTGGAGCTGGAGGACATTCCAGGCCACAGCAGGTGCCCAAGCCTGATGGGCTCAGAGCAGGGGCAGTGCCCTTGCTGAGGCTTCAGCTCTGGAGCTGAGGGTGTGGGGGAAAAGGGCTGAGGTTGGAGGGGAAGCGCTGGGACAGGTTTCCGGGGTGATTCAGGCTTTGAAATTGGGAGCAGAGCTTGGGTGGAACTTGCATGGATCTAGAAGTGGAGGCTGAGAAAGTGGTTTCTTAGCTCTGAGCTGAAGTGACAGCTAGGACATGAGCAGGCTCTGGCTCTGGCACTGGAGCTGGCATGTCCCCTTCACCTAAAGCTTGAACGTGAATTAGCGCTATGGTTTGAATTTGTTGGGGCTGTGGAGCTGCAGCCGGCACGAGGGCTGTAGTTGGCTCTGGGTCTCCAGGTGTTTCTAGAGCTTGCTCTGGAGCTGGTCCTGTAGTTCAAGAAGAGAAAATATCCTCAATAGGACTGCCTTACCGCATGCCTTCCAAAACAGGAAATTCCTCCCTGCCAATCAGCGAAGTCTCAGGCCAAGATGCCACCCCCAGGAAGTCTTCCCAGGCTGCAGTCCAGGGGAAGAGTGATCTGAGCCTCCTCATGGCTCCTGCCCAATTCCAGCCTCAGGAGGCTCTGCTCTGTGAGGCCCAGCCCCGTCCGCTCCCCACTCCCCCATCACCCACCCCGAGGGCCCCTCACCGTCACCCTCTGCCTCCATGGGCTCCAGATGCTCCAGCTGTGCCAGGAGAAGGCGGGCACTGTGCTCCAGGGCTGAGCCAGGCATGCTGAGCTCCAGGTAAGCCAAGAGCATCTTCAGGCAGGGAAATTCGGGAGGCTGGTGGAAATCCTCAGGATACTGGTCCAGCCAGGTGCCCAGGATGGAGGTCATGGCCCTAGGAGTGGTCGGGAGGGGGGCAGCAGAGTCAGGGCCCGGCCTTGCCTTCCACCCTGCCCCGTGTGGGACCCGGGCTCCTGGCATCCCCTCCCATCCCCAGGCCCCACACTTCTCCCCTGTTCTCTGGAGCAGAGAGCCCCTCCCCCTGGGATCCAAAGCCACTCACATTCTGAGCTGGTGCAGGGGCCCGCCGTCCTCCTCAGCGTAGGGGAGGATGCAGCCGTACCTAGAGGAGGCCAGGAAGGTGTCAGCTGGGCTGTACTGAGGACTCACCTGGATGTGATGGCTGGTGTGACAGGGTGACCCCCGGGAGCAGGGAGGCCATGGAGGGCAGGACCGTGGTCTGCCTGATGCATGAAATGAAGGTTTTCCTAGAAGTGCCTGGGCCTAGGGGACCGTCCCAGATATTTGCAGAAGGAAGAAGCCCAACCAGCCCCATGACGCAGATCTGAGCAGCCTGGGCCCCACGGCTGGTCCCTGGGATCCCTGCTCTCACTCCCCCAGGACAGGGAAGCCCCCAGGGAATCCCCCAGCACCTTTCCAATGGGACACAGTTCAGCCCAAGGTCACAGGCAGAGGCTTCCTCAAGGGAAGGAGGAAGACAGAGAGCAGCACAAGCCCAGCCCCTCAGCAGCCTTCCCCCAGGGCCAGCTCCCCAGAAGCACCTGCCATGATGGACTCGCTCAGTCCCTCCATCACCCCAGGGGGCTGGTCCTCTCTTTACCCGGGTGAGCAGAGGGCACACTCAGGCTCAGAGCGGTGTGGTGACCTTCCCACATCTCAACAGCTGGGAGGTGGCCCGGTCACCCATGTGCCACAAGGGGCAGGGCACTCACCTTAGGAACAGAAGGTCCAGCACCTGCTGGGTGGTGGCAGAAGCCGTGTAGGTGCCCAGGAAGGTGAGGAGGAAGGAGCGGTCACCGCTCAGCAAGGTGGGCACCAGCTGTGCCACCAGCTTGTCCAGCCGGCCTCCCTGGACACTCCCCACCATGCAGGTCCCACGCCTGCCCACTGGGGTCACATCTTCCTCCTGGGGTGGAACAGAGCAGAGACTTCGGTCAGAGGCAGCACTGTGGACACCAGAACGCACAGGCCGGAGCTCAGATCGAATCCCCAGCCTCGGAGACTAGTGGCCTGAGAGTCCTCAGCAGCATAAAGGTTGTGGCATCCCCAGCAGAACTGGGGGTGAGAGATGATTCAATGTGGGAGGCAGTTTGGAGCACAGTCCTGACGGCTCCGCCCTGTAGGCACTGCATCAGCCCTGAGACTCTGATCCACACTCCCATTCTAGAGATGAGAACACAGAGGCTGATCCCAGAGGGAGAGGGCTCAGGACTGTCAGGCCCACGCGCACACCTGGGGATGGAGTCAGAACAGGAGAATCCGTAGAAAAAACCTGGAGAAGCACTGTGGGTATACATGATGGAAAACTGATCAGTGTCTCTTTCTGAGATGCCACAAATGTGGGGACAGTGACTTTGCATGTGGACAGGGCAGGGTCTGGGACATGAGGATGGGAGGGAGGGGAGATGGGGCCCAGGTTCCTCTGGGAGCATGACCCTGGGAGGGAGCCCCGGGGAGGAGCAGGGTGGCTCTGGGACCCAGGCCTCCTGGGGTGGAGTCTCCCCATGGCTGGTGCTCACCCTGAGCCTGGCCTGGGCGCTGGCAGGGTGGGCGGACCGGCCCCTCCTACAGGGAGATGGAGCAGGTGGCTCCAGGGACTGGCTCTTGTCCCCTCTGTTGTGTGGGGCCCTGGGAACACAGTGCCTGGCAGGCAGGCAGGCAGGCAGCAGCCTCAGAGCCCTGCCTGCTGTCCTCGCTGCTCTCAGAGACACCAGACACCACCCGCAGACACTCATTCACCACTCTCTGCACAGGCCTACCCCAGGGATGGAGAAAAGCCCAGCCCCTGAGGGCCCGGGATCCACAGGCTCAGACAAGACACACCTCAGGACTCCTCCTTCCTGCTGCCAGCCCTGAGCTGGGCTGTGACCATGACAGGTCAGCAGGTTGCCAAGGGCCTGCCCTCCTGCTCCTGCCCAGAGGGGACACCTCCCCTCAGGTCCCCTTCATCCCCCACACACACAGGGGGATGGGTGTAGGTGGGGGAGGCTCACTGGCCTGCCCCAGGCCACCGGTGGTTACCTTCGGGGACTTCCTCCTAAAGGACCAGAGGCGTCGGGGTTGAGGGTTGAACCAGTGGCCACAGAATCTGAAAATCCTCTCCCTCCAGGGCTTCCTGGAAGAGAAGCCCCGGGGAGTCGGGACACAGCAGGAGAACATCTTTCTCCCTCAACTGCCTCCAGCCAAGTGAGCTGGCTGTGGGGCTGGCTCTAGAATGTGGGCGCCTGGTTACGGGGTTCCAATTCTGTTGGGGTCCATTGCCAAGGAAGTGACCTCACTTCCTGGGTCCCCTCACTGGCATGCCCTCCTCACACAGCCCCCAGCACACAGCCCTCTGGGCTGCTGACCCTCAGCCCTTGTCCACGCAGTCCCCATGTCACCCAGTCACACCACACAGCTTTCTGCACAGCGCTTGGGGAGGAGCTGTGTGTGGCTCTGAGAAGACAGACCTGGTTCCAGACTCAACTTCCCCTTCTTACCTGGTCCCCATCCTGGGTGAGTCCCTGTGTCTGAAAGCCTGCCTGACCACCACCTGCACAGTTTTGTGGGGGGGGGCAGATTCTAGCATCTCTTTCTAGGGGTGTCCTCAGGCACATGTGGCATGAGACCTGAACATGTGGGAGGGGCATCACGAGAAGGTCGTGCCTTCACCCCCTTTTCGCTTCCTCTTATTACCTCCCCCATGGTTGTTTCTCTTCTGACCCCTCCCCAACATTCTTTTGGAATGTCCCTTTGCAGGAGTGTGTGTGTGGGTGTGTGTGAGTGCGTGTGCCCATGCTCGCTGCCTTTGGGTCAGAAGAAACTCTCCTACACACACATGGAGAGAGAAGCCAGAGCTTCCTAAGATCGTAGGGTTTCTAGTTTCCCAACACACCTGCTGACAGGGTCCCAGCCTTGTCTTATGGACACAGACACATCAGACCAGGTGGCACAGGTCGCAGGAGCAGGGATGACGGACGCAGACAGTCTGCTCCCCTGTCCTCACTCACAGCCACAGTGCAGCCTGTGGGGACCTTCCCCTTCATGGGGCACAGGGTCTGTGAGGCTTGGCTTCTCTGGCTGGAGACACAGCAGCTTCAGGACAGGTGGCAGACGACAGGCTCCTTTCACCAGATGAACCTTGACAAGCTCAGTGCTGCTGCCTTCTTCCTGTTCCTGACCTTAAATGCTTGTCCCCAAGACTGAGGCGGCTGGACCCCTTATTTAGGCCCAACATCGGCATAAACAGAGTCAATGTCACCAGAAACAAGGGGGTTTTTCTTCAGATCAGCAAGAACATCCTCAGCCTGGACTGACACACCCGGGTAGGTAGGTTAAGGATCTGGCTTTGTCAGTACAGGTTGCTGTTGTGGCCTGGGTTTGATCCCTGGCCCAGGAAATTTCACATGCTCAATTTGGAAAATAAAAAAAGAAAGAAGAAAGAAAGGCTTCGGTGAACAATTTCTCCAGTGACTTCTTTAGGAAAATGGATCAGAATTGATCACTTGTAAGTTTATAATTTTATTTTATTTTTTAATAAAAAAATTTTTTTTGGTCTTTTGTCTTTTTTGTGGCACATGGGAGGTTCCTAGGTTGGGGGCTGAATCGGAGTTGCAGCTGCCGGCCTACACGAGAGCCACAGCAACACTAGATCCAACCTGCATCTGTGACCTACACCACAGCTAACAGCAACGCTGGATCCTTAACCCACCGAGTGAGGCCAGGGGTCCAACCTGCACCCTCATGGTTCGCAGTGGGATTTGTTTCCACTGCGCTATGACAGGAACTCCCTAATTTTATTATTTATTCAAATATAATTGATTTACTAAGTTGTGCTCGTTTTTGGTTTATAACAAACTTATTCATTAATGCATAATGTATTTTCAGATTCTTTTCCATTATAAATTTATGAATTATTGAATATGGTTTCTCGTGCTATAGAAGAGGTCCTTGTTTCTTCTTAATTTGGGCTGCATATATAGTATAAAGGTCTAAGACTCCATTGGCCCCAGGAACTCTCTTCCCACCCTGCCCCCACCCCCCATATCCAAGGCAGCAGCAGCTCCATCTCCCTCCTGCTCAACCAGAACCCTGGCTCTGTCTGTTCCCTCTTTCTTCTTCATTCCCACATGCAATCAGCTCAAGCCCTGGTCCTGTTTCCAACCTCAAAATGCATCCCTCCCCTCTCTGCGTGTGCCTCCCCTCTCCTAGTCCAGCCCTCCAGTGGCACTGCCCCTGCTTCATGCTCCATGCTTTCATTTCTCACTCCCTCTGACCCAAGAAATGGAGTTGGGAAAGAGATTTCTTTTTGTTTTTTCATGTATGTGTACGACCGGTTCCCTTTGCTTTACAACAGAAATTGGCGCAACACAGTAAATCGATGATAATTTACTAAAAAATAGTGAAATATAAAAAAAAGACATTTGTGGTGTTCCTGCTCTTGGCACAGCTGGTCAGGGAGCCGGCACTGCCATGGCTGGGGCTGGGGTTCCATCTCTGGCCTTGGGAAACTTCCACACTCCTCAGATGTGCCCCTCGCCTCTCCCAGGCAACCAGAAAAGGCACGTGTGTTCCTGTCACTCTGCTAACACAGGAAGTCCTCCACAGGCACTGTGGGGAGAAGCCCCAGTCCTCAGCCAGACCTCTAGCCCCTCCTCCTGCCAGCAGCCCACCTGGCCTGCTTCCTCAGTCCTGGCCTCTCTCTCTCCCTCCAAGGACCACCCCCTGCCCAGCCTTCTCAGGCCCCACACCTTGACACACTGGGCTCCCTACCTGGATGACTCCCCCTTCAGGTTTAAACATCCGTGCTGGAGGTCGCTAGTCCCTGGGCTCTGCGTCCCTCCCTTAGGGCTCTTTCCATAGTTCTGGGAGTTTCCACTCTGTTCTGGTGGACCCAGGACTTGCTGGGGGACGTGGCAGGAAGCTGGACCCTAGGTGACCTCAAGTGCCCAGCACCAAGAATCCTCCAGCCTTCAGTTTGTAGGGGAGCCCAGCAGGCTCTGAGCCCCCTGGTGACCCCCAGAGAAGAAGCTCCCAGGGCTGCTCAGGGCCAGGCCACCCCCCTGGTTTTCCACATGGGATTTAGAGAAGCAGAAATTAAGCCAAAGCTGTAGCAATCAAAACAGTATGATAGTGACTGAAAGTCACACAGACAGACCAATGGAAGAGAATAGAAAGAAAACAGGAAGAAACCCACACCTATCTGGTCAAGTAAGTTAAAAGAAACCAAAGATACACACCAGGGGAAAGGATGGTCTCTGCAGTTATAGGTGTTGGGAGAATGGACAACCAGCTACATACAGACATTCAAGCTGGACCATTATCTTACATGATATACCAAATGAACTCAAAATAAATTAAACTCTTGTACAGAAGACCTGAAACCATAAAACTCCTAGAAAAGAATGGGTAGTAAGCTTTTAACATCAGTCTTGACAATGATATTTTTGGCTCTGACTCCAAAAGCAAAGAAACAGAAATTAACAAGTGGTACTCCAGCAACCTCAAAAACTTCTGCACAGCACAGGAAGCCATCAATGAAGTGAAAAAAAGAGGAAGATTGGAAATGGAAGAAAATATGTGCAAGTCATGTATCTGGTGGGGGACTAATATCCAAAATATACAAAGAACTCCTACAACTCAACGGCCAACAAACAAACTAATGTCATTAAAATTGGTGAGAAGTTCTGAATAGACATTTTCCCAAAGAAGACATAGTCATCGACAACAAGCCCAAGAAAAGATGCTCAACATCATCGATCATCAGAGAGATGTCAATCACACAGCAATGAGTCATCACCCCACATCTGTCAGAAAGGCTCTCCTCAAAAAGACCACAAAGAACCAATGCCAGCAAGGATGTGGAGAAAAAGGAGCAATTGTACACTGTTGATGGGAATGAATATTGGCACAGCCAGGACAGAAGACAGTATGGAGGTGCCTCAAAACACCGAAAGTAAAACTACCGTATGATCAGTAATACCACTCCTGGATATATATCCAAAAGAAGTGAAAAATATTTGAAAAGATGCATGCACCCCAGTGTCCAAAGTGACATTATTTGCAACAGGTAAGATAAGGAAGCAATCTTTGCAAGAGGGAAGATAAGGAAGCGATCTAAGTGTCCCACAACAGATGAATGGAATAAAATACATGTGTGTATACATAATTATATATATGATGACATATATAAATACATATATTGGCATATGGAATTTAAATAAATATATACACAAATTGGCAAGCGGATGTCCCTGGGCTAGGGGTTGGACCTGCACCTCTGCAGTGACGCAAGCTGCTGCAGTCAGATTCTTCATCCACTGGGCTACAGCAGGAACCCCAGTTTAAATATGTATATAAATCACACACCAAAGGAATACTACTCGGATATAAAGCAGAAGGACATTTTTCCATTTGCAACAATATGGGTGGACCTGGAGGTTATTATCCTTAGTGAAATAAGTCAGTCAGAGAAAGACAAATAGGTCAGCATTTACTGATAAGTGGAGTCTAAAACAGAAAACACATGAATGTACATAAGACAACCGAGAGTGTCCCAGACACAGAGAACAAGCTAGTCACAAGGTTGGAGAGGGAAGCGGGGACAAGAGAGAGGCAAAGGGTTAAGAGACACAAACTACTTTGTATAAAACAAGTAAACTAGGTGTTGTTTGGAAGTTTGACATGCGTGTTTGAAACCCAAGGCCCCAGTTTTGTCATGGGGAATGTGGTGGATGCTGGGACCAGGGGAAGACACCCTTGTCAAACACTGGCAAAGCTTTCTAAGCACTCAAAGGAGTCAGCTCCTCAGGACACCCCGAGGTGAAGGTGTGACCAGTTGTCATGATTCTTTACAAAAGTGGTCTCTTCAGAGTTTCTGACACCTCAGATTTTATCCTGATAAGTTCTATTTTTCAGAAAATTATTCCTGTAGCCTAGGGAGTTCCCGTCGTGGCGCAGTAGTTAACGAATCCGACTAAGAACCATGAGGTTGCGGGTTCCGTCCCTGCCCTTGGTCAGTGGGTTAACGATCCGGCGTTGCCGTGAGCTGTGGTGTAGGTTGTAGACGCGGCTCGGATCCCGCGTTGCTGTGGCTCTGACATAGGCCGGTGGCTACAGCTCCGATTGGACCCCTAGCCTGGGAACCTCCATATGCCGCGGGAGCGGCCCAAGAAATAGCAACAACAACAACAACAACAACAACAAAAAGACAAAAGACCAAAAAAAAAAAAAAAAAAAGAAAATTATTCATGTACCCTAAAATGTCAAATACATTTAGCTTTGTTCATTAGCTTTAGAATTAGTTTTTGTATAGTTCTTCTCCTACTCATATTAAAATTACTTTTTTATTGTTTTGACAGGGCTTATCCCTTTCCAATAAAAGAAAACAGTGTTTTCCCTTTCCCAAACCCAGCATTTAGTTGAACCTTCCAAGCCTAGTGTTTGCTTTCCAACTGGCTATTGGAGGTTTTTCATATGAAATTCCTCCTCCCTTTCCAATGTTTACAATTTTCTCTTCAACGTACAGACGGCCAATAGGCACATGAAAAGATATTCAACATTGTTAATTATTAGAGAAAAGCAAGTCAAAACCACAATGAGGTATCATCTCATACCAATTAGGAAGGGCGTCATCAAAAAGTCTACACATAAGAAAAGCTGCAGAGGGTGTGGAGAAAAAGGAACCCTCCTATCCTGTTGGTGGGGATGTCAACTGGTGCAGCTGCAATGGCAAACAGCAGGGGGGTTCCACCAAAAACTAAAAATAGAGAGGCCGGAGGATCTAGCAATCCCACTTCTGGGCACATGTTAGGACAAAGGCATAATTGAAAAAGATACATGCACCTCAACGTCTACAGCTGCGCTACTGACGATAGCCAAGATCTGGAAGCAAACTAACTGTCCATGCACAAGTGAATGTATCAAGAAAATGCAACATTATTCCATCATAAAAAAGCATGAAATAATGCTTTTAAAGTAACAGGGATGGACCTAGCGATTCCCATGCGGAGTCAAGTCAGTCAGAAAGACAAAGACCAATACCATTTGCTATCCCTTACAAGAGGAATGGAAAATATGACACAAATGAACTAGTTTATGAAACAGAAACAGACTCACAGGCATTGAAAACAAATTTATGGTGATCAACCAGGAAAAGGGGTGGCGGAGGGTTATATTAGGAGAGTGAGATTAGCAGATACCAGTTACTATATATGAAATAGTCAAGGTCCTACTGAAAAGCACAGGGAAGTATATTCAATATCCTGTAATAAACAAAATGGAAAAGAAGATGACATAGTATATACTTGCCTGTAGGTAAAATTTACCATCTGCTGTGTGAGAAACTACCACAACATTGTAATCAACTATACTCCCCCCCCAAAAAATTAAAATTTTCTCTTCAATTCCTAGGTCAAATGCATGCTTTGCCTAATTTCAATCTTGCTAAGCAATGGGACAAAGTTTATGTTAGCTTTTCTTTTTCAATTTAATGGCTGCACTCCTGCCATATTGAAGGTCCTGGGCCAGGGCCTGAATCCCAGCTGCCGCTGGAAGCTATGCCCAGGCCGCATCCACACCTGATTCTTAAAATCCACTGTCTGAGCCTGGCTCTAACCCTCACTTCCATGGGGACTGGAGCCATGGCAGTTGGATTCTTAATCCACTGCACTAAGCTGGAACTCCAAAATAGTCAAGTTTCCATAAATGAACGGGAGGCACAGAGGCCACAAAAGAAAAAGGGCACCAGCAACGAGGTAATGGTAAGCGATAGATGGAAGAACATGTTTTCAAGATAGAAAAGACAAAGACTTCAAATCAATTACATATGAAGCATACCCCAAATTAAGGAAAAACAGAGAAAAACGGACCAAGAGCTTAAGGGAAAACTCACATCTGAAGAACGGCAAAGCTCAGTAAATCTAAAAACATATTCCTGACCTGATCTGGTTATCAGGTCATAACTGATAGTTATAAGAAATAGTGCATTTTCAAGGACTACCAATCATACCACTACTTTCATGAAACTCTTAAAACAGGGTATCATGCTTTACCAGGCATTCAATGCACCTCTTTCACAACAGAACACAGCAAACATCCTTTGAGACGAAATGCCAAGCAAAGCCCTTGGTGTGTCTTTTATAGGAGTTGGGGTCTTGATTGGGTAACTGCAGTACCAGGGTTTCTATGGAGACCATTTCCGCCATCCGCTGGGCTTTCTCCCCATCAATCCAATGATCTAAGATGCTGGGGGCTACGGAAGCTCCTTCAAGGAGACACTGATGACACTCCCTTGTTCTATGGTACTCAAGGTTCAGGCACTTGGTGAAACCCCACGAGATCATATATTCGTTTTCCCCTGGCTGTGGATGGTGGAGGTTTCATTTGGTTTCACCTGAGGATGGTTTGGTCACGATGAGGAAAGGCTGCTCGTCAGCTCCCACCCACTTCGCACCAGAGTTTCCCAGCATCCCTGAGCAGGAGAATTCCTGGGACCCTTGTTGGAAACACAGTTTACCTGGCGCTCATGGAGACTCAGAGCAAGAACAGGAGTCTGGACTTTCCATAGCACCAGGGCCTTCTTAGCATCAACAAAGCCTGAGACACATGGCTTCCAAAGGACTGGGACACACCACACTGTGCTGCTTTAGTCACAGCTTCATGGATGTGCACATGAGGTCCAAAGACTCCACAGTTCTAAAGAGGACAGTTCATTGAGTTTTGTTGTATGTATATACACAGAAAAGCCTCAGTCCACTTAAGACAAAAATAAACACAACACTCCCCAGATTTCCTCATGCCCCTTGATAATCCACACCTCCCTCCCTCCCATCCCCCGGCAGCCACTGATCTGTTTTCTTCCACTAGAGAGAACATTGCATTTTATATGAGGGACCTCTTTCTGTATCTGGCTGTATTCATTCAGCGTCAATATTTTGAGATTTTAAATAAATACTTAAATAAATACTTAAATAAGTAGAAAAATCATCCAGCGACAAGGATACACTGTACAACACAGGGAAAATAGCCAGTATTTTAAATACCTTTCAATGGAGTATAATCTACAAAATTTTGAGTCACTATGTCGTACACTTGAAACTACTGTAATGTTATAAATCAACTCTACCTCAGTAAAAAGAGCAGCCTTGTGACCACCATAAAGGATAAGAATTTGTACTTTCATCTACCATAGAAGACCCTCCCTGTGTCCCCTCCCAATCACTACCACCTCCCTCCTTCCCAAAGTTCTCACTGTCCTCATCTCCATACTCATTACTCTCCTTAGGTTTCTTTGTAGTGTCTATCACCCTCCTGTGCCTCTCTAGACCCTCTAGATGATGCTTGCCATCTTTGGTATTTGCCCAATACTTTTAGTCTCTGAGGTCCTTCTCCATCCCTCTCATTCTGACATGCCTCCAGGGAAGAAGCTGAGCTCTTTCCTTGGGGAACTCTGCAGTATGGATTCTGCAGACTGTGTTCCCAGGAGGCAGATCAACACATCCCTCTGTGCTCCACATTTCCTGCAGATGTTCAACTGTATTCAGAGGCTTGATCCGGCTCAGGATCAAGACTGTTGATGAGACTCTAGGCACTGCTCTTTCTTCACAGGACACACATGTCAGGCTAGCTGCCTTTTTTTGAGATGTCAGGAAAGATGATGTTCAATCCTTCTCTCCGATGCCTTTGAGAGGGAAAATGATGATACTCTAATGCCATCATTTCTTTTTCATGTATCAGCTGGATTAATTTGATCAGAAAACAAAACCACTTTCCTTCATCTCTCATTTGGTCACCTGCTGGAACAGTTCATAGAGGAAAGGCAGGGTAGATGTTTTATTCTTTTCATTCATCACTCCATTATCCAGAGAATGAACTGCTCACCTATCATCCTCAAAGATGATGAATGTAAAACAAAACATGATAAAGTCAAGCCTTAAACCATATTTGGTGGATTTCATTTGACTGCAATTATTTTATATGCTTATGGTCCGATTGTCACATTTTTCACCAGCTGGACCCTCTTCTGGGTAACTCTTCCGTCCTTTGGACGTGACCCTCGTAGTCCAAATGCTTCTTTGAGATGTGGTTTGGCAAGATGGTTCAAACTCTTCTTGTGTACGTCCTCCCAGCGCTAGAATCAGTCATTTTCCAAGAAGTCTTGGTTTCCTTTAGTGGGAAATATTATTTAATCATCATGAACATTGGAACTTTAGGTATCCTCCTTGCTTCTGGTTTGGCCATTGTTTCTAGGTCTTGCATGTAGGAAGAGCTAGA
Source organism: Sus scrofa (assembly GCF_054392235.1). NCBI lineage: Eukaryota > Metazoa > Chordata > Mammalia > Artiodactyla > Suidae > Sus > Sus scrofa. Next base: position 109,625,893 of record NC_139396.1, on the reverse strand, counting down.
CCTTATATATGTGATAAAAGAGTAGTATAATTCCGATACATGCAATTTAAAGTGAGAACTGTCCACATGTTTACTCACCTCTCTCTGTTACATCTGTATCTGCTTTCTTCCTGAGTGGGACACCTGGTTCTCAAGGACACAGGGAACGATTGAATTAGAACATCCAACTAGTCAGGTGTTTCGTCTCAACAGATGTGGACACAAGTTCAGATTACAATGGTCATAACATCCAAGGAGACACTGAGGAAAGACATTGAAGAAGAAAGTACTCAATGGGAACATACTCTATCATCAGGGATTGGAAGAATTAACACTTTTAAAACGTTCATGCTCCCAAAAGCAATGTGCAGATTGAATGCAATCCCTATCAGAATTTCAGTGGCAGTTTTTGTTCACAGAAAGAAAGCAAATCATCCTAAAATTTGCATACAATCACAAAAGACACCGAAAGCCAAGGCAATCTGGAGGACAAAGGAAGCTGGAGGCATATCATTTCAAACTATATTACAAGCTCCAGTAATCAAAACAGAACAATGTTGGCATAATAACAAACACTTGAATGAATGCCACAGAATACAGAGCCCAGAAAGAAACTCGTGCATACACAGTCAGTTAATTTATGACAAATGGTTAACTACATGCCATGGGGAGAAGAGAAACTCTTTGGTAAATGGTGATGGGGAAACTGGACAGCCACATTTGAAGGAATGAAAACCGGTCCACTGTCTTGCACATACATAAATCTTAACTCAGAAATGATTAAAGCCTTGATGTGAGACCTGAAACCATGCGGTTCCTACAGAAATAGGCAGGAAGCTCCTTGACCTCAGTCTCGGTGATGATTTCCTTGGATCTGACTCCAACAGCAAAGGAAACAAACCCCAAAAAGGAACAAGTCAGACGACATCAAACTCAAAAGCTTCCACTGACAAAGGAAACAATCCAGAAAAGGAAAGGCCCCCTTAGAATGGAAGAAAATATTTTTGCAAATCATGTGTCTGCTAAGTGGTTAATATCCAAAATATACCAAAACCTCATAGAACTCAATAGCAAACAAACAAATATTGCTGACTGAAAAATGAGCAGATCCTGTTTTTCTGAAGTTACACCGGTGACCAATAGGTCTATGAAAAGATGTTCAATGTCGCAAATTATTAGAGAAATGCAAATCAAAACTATCATGAGGTACCTACCACCTCCCACCCGTCAGACTGGCCCTTGTTAAAATGTCTGCAATTTACAAGTGCTGGAGAGGAGGTGGAGAAAAGGGAACCCTCCTAGATTGCTGGTGGGATTGTAAGTTGGTGCAGCCACATGGAGAGCCGAATGGAGATTCCATACAAAGCTTAAAAATACAACAAACATAGAATGCAGCAATCCCACTAATAGGCACCTATTTGGAGAAAACCAGAGTTTGAAAATATACATGGAGTTCCCAGTATGGCACGGTGGTAACAGACCTGACTAGGATCCATGAGGATGTGGGTCCAATCCCTGGCCTCACTCATGGGTTAAGAATCCAGCATTGCTGTGAACTGCGGTGTAGGTCACAGAAGTGGCTCAGATCTTGCCTTGATGTGGCTGTGGTGTGGGCTGGCCCCTACCCTGGGAACTTCCATATGCTGTGGGTGAGGCCCTAAAAAGCAAACAAACATAAGAAAATATACATGCACCCTGACTGTCACTGCATCACTCTTCACAATAGCCAAGACATGGAAGCAGCCTAAAAGTCAACCAACAGAGCAATGGACTAAGAAGATGTGTAATATACACGTAACAGAATATTACTCGGCCATAAAAGAGGAAATGATGCCATTTGCGGCAATATGGATGGACCTAGAGATTATCATACCAAGAGAAAGATAAATATATAATATGACCTATATGTGGAAAAAAAACAATAATACAAATGAAATTCTTTGCAAAATAGTAACTGATTCAGAGACTGAAAGTGGACTTTGGGTTCACAAAGGGGAAAGGGGGGGAGGGATGTATTTTGCATTTGGAATTAACATATCTACAAAACTGTAGGTAAAATAGAAATAGCACAAGGAAACCACACAATATTCTGTAATAACCTGCATGGGAAAGAATCTGAATGAGAATATGTGTGTGTGTACATATACATATATGTATATACACTAAATTTAACTTGAAAATTAAAGAAAAGAAATTGTGGCATAGACATACAATGGAATATCATCCAGGCAAAAAAAGAATGAAATCTTGCCATGTAAGAATTTGGAAGGAGCTTGAGGGCATTATTTTAAGTGAAGTAACTCAGAGAGAAGGGCAAACACCACATAATCTCAAGTATACACGGAATCTAAAAAAAAAAAAAAAAAAAAAAAAAAAACCCAAGTCGTAGTTTTGGAGAACAGATCATTCATTGTTGTTGTCAGAGGCAGTAGGTGGGTGTGGTGAGATACATGAACGTGAAATTTTGAAAAGAGAGCTAGAAGAATGCTTCAACCTAGGAAACAGCAGTGTAATGCCCCACATTACACGATCATCTCAACTGACGCAGTAAAAGCAACTGAAAACCTTCCGCACCCTTTCAGAATAAACAACACTCAACAAACTAGGTTTGAAGGGAATTTCAATGACATAACTTACCGTGAACATTACACTCGGTGGTAAAGACTGACAGCTTTTCTTTTGACATCAGGAAGCACGTAAGAATGCTGGGTTTTACCACTTCAGTGCAACACAGTACTGGTCATTTTAGCCACAGCGGGTAGGAAAGATCCATCAATCAATCCATCGACCAATGAACAAATCACTTCCATCCTATTATAACAGGAGGAAGTAGAATTAGCTCTTTTCACACAGGACAAATCACATATGGAGAAATCCTAAGGAATGCTCACAAAGAATGTTAGAACTAGTAAATGAATCAGAGAAGACGTAGTAATCAGATACAGGCACCTGGAAAATCATTTGCCTTTCTGTACACTAACCAGATGTACCTGAAAAGGAGATGAAGGAAACAATTTTTTTATAGTGGCACCAAACAGAAGAGTCACCAATTAACTACTTAGTAAAAAACTGCGCAAAGGAGGCAAAGACTCGTACCATGAAAACTGAGGAGACTTTGTGAGATTAAAAGACACAAATCCCAATTTCATGGATTGGAAGACTTCTCACTGCTAACACCCCATACTTCACATTGCAATTTACAATCCCACTGCAGTTCCTTCAGAAATATGGAAAAGCGCCTCTTAACTTTCGCTTTACATGGACTAGACCCCCAAAGAGCCAAATATTAACTGGGAGAAAAGTCATGTGAGAGGAGGCCCCTTGCTGACTTCCAAACTTACTGCAAAGGACAAATCAAGACAGTTGGGCACTGGCATAAAAACAGAATTACACATCAATGCAGTGAATCCAGAACCCAGAAACACACCCTCACATGTCAACTAGTGAGTGTTGATAGGAGTGGCAAGATCATTCGAGGGGGAAAGCCAGGCTTGTCCACTAAGGGTGCTGGGAGAACGTGACATCCACGTGTGGAGACATGAGGCTGGACCCCTGCAAACAGCATTTATAAACGTTAAATAAGAAATGAAACAAAGAAAAAGGTGAGAATTGAAAATGTGTAACATGGGGAGTTCCCGCAGTGACACAGTGGAAAGGAATCCAACCAGTGTCCATGAGGATTTGGGTTGATCCCTGGCCTTGCTCATGGGTTAAGGATCCAGCGTTGCCATCAGCTGTGGTGTAGGCTGCAGACATGGCTCCCATCCCAAGTTGTTGTGGCTGTGGCATAGGCCAGCAGCTGTAGCCTGGGACACTCCATATGCCACAGGTGCAGCCCTAAAAAGCAAACAAGCAAACAAAGAGAAAAAGCATAACCTTATCTCACTCTTACAATTATCAGAACCATTTTCCCTTATTCTGAACCTGATGCTCCTTCAGGATAGACAGGAGTTTAGCCACGTTCCCCGAGGGACAGCAACCTGAGTGCTTTGAGGATAGGAGAGAGTGTGGACCCAGTGTCTAGTGGGCAGACCTCTTGCCACCCAAAGACTCATATCACACAAAGCAAAACAAGATTGGAAAACATCTCAACTATTCTATATAGATTGTCAAAAAATGTTTGACATAAAGAGATGTTTCTAGATGGTTGGAGGAAGAGAGGAAGGGACAGAGATGGACACAGGTGGTGGGTTGAACCCATAATTTTCCATGTGCATGTGTCACAAGGGACACCTTCCAGGCAGTGGTTCACCTTATATTTGCTATTTGTAGTGGATTTTCATTAACTTAAAAGTGCATTTGAAGAAGATAAGTAAGTGAATAGATATTAAAGAAATCCTGTCACTTTATGAAACACTTTCTGATGAAGGCTGCCTGGGGATGTTTTGAATGGGGCAGTATTTGTCATGAGCCGGTAAACACGGCCCTCTAGTGGCCACATGAGAAACGGCATGAGTGCAGCAGGGTCCCAGGATTCTGCCAGCCTGTGGAGCCAACATTCCTCAATTCACAATCACAGTCTTGCTGTTGATCAGTTTGCAGGCCGCTCTCAGCACTGTGCTTGTGGCATGGTAAATTTATATATTTTTGTCTTTTCTAGGGCCGCTCCCATGGCATACGGAGGTCCCCAGGCAAGGGGTCCAATCGGAGCTGTAGCCGCCAGCCTGTGCCAGAGTGTGGCATGGTAAATATTCACTCTACATTTGAAGACACAATAGATGGAGATGACTTCCTTGCTGTTGCTGACAATGTGAATTTTTCCATAAGATTCTGTCCCCATCTTGGGGCACAGCTGGATTTTCCAGCCTCCTTTGAGACCACAGGTCAATGAAGCAGGAGAGGAAGGAAGGGATGCGTGTCCTTCCAGACCTGGCTCAGCATAACCTCCCACAGCATCTCTCCAGGTTCCCATTCCTTCTGCTGGTGGAGGCAGTTGGGGATGAGTCCTAGGGCCGGAGGAGAAGCAGGATGGGAGCACTTCAGGTTCCCGACTGAGCAGGGGAAGGACTGAGGCTCCTCAAAGTGAGCTCCCACCCAGTGGCGTATTGTGGGGGCAGCAGGGTGAGAGCTGATGACATCTGGGGAGTGGTCAGTACTACTTCAGCCTAAGCTAATATGCATACAAACACCTGGGCTATAAGATTAACTTAAATGGGCCATCCATCTAGTATATTTAAAGTGACAAAAGCAATTTTGTCTTGGTAGTTTGAGCCTCCAGTCTAAGCCTGCTCTTCGGACCCAGTCACTTGACCTCAGAGAACTTGGATTCCTCACTATTTTTTCTTCTGAGCTTAATCATCACTGCAATCAGCATCATACCAGTACGTGAGAAGAGGCATTGAGAAACTATTTTCCAAGGAAACCTCAATAAATCATTTTACCTCCTTGTCCCTGCTTTGAAAATGCACCATAGTAAACCAAAGTTTACCCATCTTTCCTTTTAATTAATTGCAAGGGTTCCTTAGGGATCAACTTTTAATAAAAATTGATAGGTTTCCTGTCTACATCACAAATTAATGATTAGAATTCACCATTTGTAGGATTTCTTTCTTTCTTTCTTTTTTTAAAAATTATTGTGCTTTTTAGGGCCACACCCGCAGCAATATGGAGGTTCCCAGGCTAGGAGTCGAACTGGAGCGAGAGCTGCCAGCCTATACCACAGCCACAGCAACGCCAGATCTGAGCCCCATCTGCACCCTACCACAGCTCACGGCAACACCGGATTCTTAACCCTCTGAGCCAGGCCAGGGCTTGAACCTGTAACCTCATGGCTCCTAGTTGGATTTGTTTCCACTGCTCCATGACAGGAACTCCTGTAAGATTTCTCTAGTGACCATTATTTGCACATGTTCAACTGATCTGAATCAAATATTTGATGTCAAAACTCTTCAAAGGATCGTTTTCTTGATCCATTTTCAGTCAATAATACATCTGACCACATGGAGTCAGCAGTAATTGGGGGCAGTATTTCTACGACCTTGTGGGCTTGCTCTGCAGATTCAGTGACATGACCCATGCCCAGAGCTGAGGCCACGTCAGAACCCTAGAACCCAGGCTCTAAGTGCAGGTGGGGCGCCCGCTGTGAGCACCCTGCTGCCACCACCTCCTATTCCGTCCACTCTGTCCTCTCTGCCTTGGGAGCCCAGCTCCTCAGACTCAGTTGTTCCCCAGGAAAGCGCTTCTTCCCCTGGGGATTGGGGAGGGGTGACCTAGGCTGGCTCTGCAGTCCTGGGGTCCATGCCATCACACTCAGACCAGCCCTGTCAGAGGACAAGACCTGCAGCCACAGTCCCTGAGTGTCCTGAATGTGGAGACCTAAGATCTTTGCACCTAATGTGTGGTGGCTGCTCCAGGGGCCGAATATGGGGTCCAATCCCATTGCCCTCCACCAAATCCACACAGTTTGCATGCCACCCAGTCACACCACACATCCCTCTGCACAACGCTCGGGGAGGGTCTGTGTGTGGCACTGAGGAGACAGATTTGCAGCAGCTTCAACTCCTCCTTGTCACCTGGTCTCCATCTTGGATGACTCACTGTGTCTGGAGGCCTGTCTGACCCCCACCTGCACAGTGGGGCGGATTTGAGCAGATCTTTCTAGCGGTGTCCTCAAGCACATGTGGGATGAGACCTGAGTGTGTGGGAGGGGTGTCACGAGTAGGTCATGCCTTTACCCCCATTTCTCTTCCTCTCATTATCTCCCCCATGGCTGTTCCTCTTTTGACCACACCCCAAGGTCCTTGCTGAAGGTCCCTGTGCAGGAGTGTGTGTGCCTGTGCTCACTCCCTTGGGCTCAGAAGAAAACTCCCCACCACACACGCACAGGGAGGGAGGGGCCAGAGCCTCCTAAGATCATAGGGTTTCATTTTAAACATTAAAAAAAAAAGAAGAAGAGGAAGAACTAAAAAAGAGGAAATCACAATCAGAGAGTAATCACTCAAATCAGCCAGCATACAGATTTAATCATGAACATGGTTCAAACAAAATAAAATAAAAAAAAAAAAGAGTCATCAAAATCATAAAATGTGGGCAAGGGATGTTTGGAAATAAATAGACCCTTTGTTTGTTTGTTTGTTTGTTTCTCTTCTTAATTTTAATATAGTAATGAAGTGTGTGAACCTACAGGACTATCAGGCTGAAACACACAATTATAGGAAGGGGTTAGCATACTTAAAAAACAGGGCAACCATAAGCCAAAACCAAACAGTGCATTCGCAAAAAATGAAAAACAAACAAACAAACAAACAAAAAACAAACACTCAAGCAGATAATAACCGGAGACCATCCAACCAATAAAAGAAAGGAAGAATGGAGAACCATAGAATCAACTGGAACACGAGGTTCAAATGGCAATAAATAATCATCTATCAATTATCACCTTAAATGTCAATGGACTGAATGCCCCAATCAAAAGACACAGAGTGGCTGAGTGGATAAAAAGGAAAAACCTTCAATCTGCTGCCTGCAAGAAAGTCACCTTAGGACAAAGGATACATATAGATTGAAAGTGAAGGGGTGGGAAACAATATTTCATGCCAATAGACACGACAGGAAAGTAGGAGTTGCAGACAAAATAGACTTTCAAACAAAAGACATAAAGAAAGACAAAGAAGGACACTATTTAATGATTAAGGGATCCATCCAAGGAGAGGACATTACTATCATCAACATATATGCCCCAAATACAGGAGCACCCAGATACGCACAACAAATATTAACAGACGTAAAGGGAGAAATTGATGGGAATACAATCATAGTAGGAGACTTTAATACCCCACTCACACCAATGGACAGATCCTCTAGGCAGAAAACCAATAAAGCAACAGAGATCCTAAAGGAAACAATAGAGAAGTTAGACTTAATTGATCTCTTCAGGACACTACATCCAAAAAAATCAGAATACACATTCTTCTCAAATGCACATGGGAACATTCTCAAGAATCGACCACATATGGGGACACAAAGCTATCCTCAACAAATTTAGGAGCATAGATAAATTATCTCAAGTATCTTCTCTGACCACAACGCCAAGACATTAGAAATCAACCACGGGAAGCGAAATGAGAAAAAACCTACTACGTGGAGACTAAACAACATGCTACTAAAAAGCCAATGGGTCAATGAGGACGTCAAGATGGAAATTAAAAAATACCTTGAAACAAGTGACTTTGAAGACACAACCTCTCAAAATCTATGGGATGCTGCAAAAGCAGTGCTCAGAGGGAAATTTATAGTGATACAGGCCTTTCTCAAAAAAGAAGAAAGATCCCAAATTGACAACTTGACCCTCCACCTAAACGCATTACAAAAAGAACAAAAAAGACCTAAAGTCAGCAGAAGGAAGGAAATTAGAAAGATCAAAGAAGAAATTAATAAAACAGAGATTCAAAACACAATAGAGAAAATGAATAAAACGAAGAGTTGGTTCTTTGAAAAGGTAAATAAAAATTGACAAACCCCTGGCCAGACTCACTAAAAAGAGGAGAGAAAGAACTCAAACCCATAAAATTATAAATGAAAAAGGACAAATCACAACAGATACTGCAGAAATACAAAAAACCATAAGCGAATACTATGAACAGCTATATGCCAACAAATTTGACAATCTGGAAGAAATGGACAATTTTCTAGGCTCTCAAAGCCTGCCAAAACTGAATCAAGAAGAAACAGACCAACTGAACAGACCGATCACTAGAAATGAAATTGAAGAAGTCATAAAAACACTCCCTACAAATAGAAGTCCAGGACCAGATGGCTTCACAGGTGAATTCTATCAAATATATAAAGAGGATCTGGTGCCCCTGCTCCTTAAACTCTTTCCAAAGGTTGAAGAAGAAGGATTACTCCCAAAGACATTCTGTGATGCCACCATCACCCTTATTTCAAAACCGGACAGAGATACCACCAAAAAAGAAAACTATCGGCCAATATCTTTGATGAATATAGATGCAAAAATTCTCAACAAAATCTTAGTCAACTGAATCCAACAACATATCAAAAACATTATACACCATGACCAGGTAGGGTTCATCCCAGGTTCACAAAGATGGTTCAACATACGCAAATCAATCAGCGTCATACACCACATTGACAAAAGAAAAGTCAAAAATCATATGATCATCTCAATAGACGCAGAAAAAGCATTTGACAAAGTCCAACATCCATTCATGATCAAGACCCTTGCCAAAGTGGGTGTAGAGGGAACATTCCTGAACATGATCAGAGCCATTTATGACAAACCCACAGCAAATACAATACCCAGTGGGGAAAAACTGAAAGCCTTCTCCCTCAAATCTGGGACAAGACAGGGATGCCCACTCTCAGCACTGCTCTTCAACATAGTTTTGGAAGTCCTAGCCACAGCAATTAGACAAACAAAAGAAATAAAATGTATCCAAATAGGAAGAGAAGAGCTAAAACTGTCACTGTATGCCGACGACATGATACTATACATCGAAAACCCTAAGGACTCCACCCAAAAACTACTTGAGCTGATCAACAAATTCAGCAAAGTGGCAGGATATAAGATTAACATTCAGAAGTCAGTCGCATTTCTGTATACCGGCAATGAAGTATTAGAAAAGGAATTCAAAAATACAATACCTTTTAAAATTGCACCTCACAAAATCAAATACCTCGGAATACACCTGGCCAAGGAGGGAAAGGACTTACATGCCGAGAACTATAAAACTTTAATCAAGGAAATCAAAGAAGATGTAAAGGAATGGAAAGCTATTCCATGTTCCTGGATTGGGAAAATCAATATTGTAAAAATGGCCATACTACCCAAAGCAATCTACAGATTCAATGCAATCCCTTTCAAATTACCCAGGACATTTTTCGCAGAACTAGAACAAACAATCCAAAGATTTAGATGGAAGCACAAAAGACCCAGAATTGCCAAAGCAATCCTGAGAAACAAAAACCAAGCAGGAGGCATAACTCTCCCAGACTTCAAGCAATATTACAAAGCCACAGTCATTAAAACAGTGTGGTGCTGGTATCCAAACAGACAGACAGACCAATGGAGCAGAATAGCGAACCCAGAAATAAACCCTGACACCTATGGTCAGTTACTCTTTGACAAGGGAGGCAAGAACATCAAATGGGAAAAAGAAAGTCTATTCAGCAAGCATTGCTGGGAAACCTGGACAGCTGCTTGCAAAGCAATGAAACTAGAACACACCTTCACAACCATGCAGAAAAATAATCTCAAAATGGCTGAAGGACTTAAATATAAGACAAGACCCCATCAAACTCCTAGAAGAGAACATAGGCAAAACACTCTCTGACATCAACATCAGGAATATTTTCTCAGGTCAGTCTCCCAAGGCAACAGACATAAGAGCAAAAATAAACCTATGGGACCTAATCAAACTGACAAGTTTTGCACAGAAAAGGAAAACCCCCAAAAGAAAACAAAAAGACAACTTCCAGAATGGGAGAAAATAGTTTCAAATGATGCAATGGACAACGGCATAATCTCTAGTTTGCACAAGCAACTTATACAACTCAACAGCAAAAAAGCCAACGACCGATGGAAAAGTGGGCCAAAGACCTGAATAGACTGTTCTCTAAGGAAGATACACAGATGGCCAACAAACACATGAAAAAATGCTCAACATCCCTGATTATAAGAGAAATGCAAATCAAAGCTACCATGAGAGACCACCTCACACCCGTCAGAATGGCCGTCATTCATGAGTCCACAAATACACACGGGCTGGCGGGGCTGTGGAGAAAAGGGAACCCTACTGCACTGTTGGTGGGAATGTAAACGGGTACAGACACTATGGAGAACAGTTTGGAGATACCTTAGACATCTAAACATAGAACTTCCACATGACCCTGCAATCCCACTCTTGGGCATATATCCAGACAAAACTCTACTTAAAAGAGACACCTGCACCCACATGTTCATTGCAGCACTAGTCACAATAGCCAGGACATGGAAACAACCCAAAGGTCCATCGACAGAGGATTGGATTTGGAAGAGGTGGTATATATACACAATGGAATACTACTCAGCCATAAAAAAGAACACAATAATGCCATGTGTGGCAACATGGATGGAACTAGAGACTCTCATACTGAGGAAAATGAGTCAGAAAGACAAAGACAAGTACCATATGCTATCACTTATAACTGGAATCTAACATCTGGCACAAATGAACATCTCCACAGAAAAGAAAATCATGGACTTGGAGAATAGACTTGTGGCTGCCCAAGAGGGAGAGGGAGAGAGTGGGAGGGATGGGGAGCTTGGGGTTATCAGATACAACTTAGAATAGATTTACAAGGAGATCCTGCTGAGTAGCATTGAGAACTATGTCTAGATACTCATATTGCAACAGAACAAAGGGTGGGGGAAAAATGTATGCATGTAAGGATAGCTTGATCCCCATGCTGAACAGTGGGAAAAAAAATTTTATTACTCAAATGAATTTATCACATCTGTAGTTGTATAATGGTCATAACAATCCAATTTCACAGGATTTCCATCCCACAACCCAAGCACATTCCTCCAGCCCCCAAACTGTCTCCTCCAGAGACCCTAAGTTTCTCAATGTCTGTGAGTCAGCATCTGTTCTGCCAAGAAGTTCAGTCTGTTCTTTTTTCAGATTCTACATGTCAGTGAAAGCATTTGAGGTTGGTGTCTCTTCCTATGGCTGACTTCACGTAGTATGATAGCTTCTAGGCCCATCCATGTTGCTAAAAATGCCGGTATTTCATTCCTTTTAAGGGTTGAGTAATATTCCATTGTGTATGTGTACCACATCTTCTTGATCCACTCCTCTGTCGATGGACATTTAGGTTGCTTCCATGTCTTGGCTATTGCAAAGAGTGCTGCAATGAACATCGGAGTGCATGTGTCTTTGCGAGTCGTGGTTTTCTCTGGATAGATGCCTAGGAGTGGGATTGCTGGAGATCATAGGGTTTCTAATTTCCCAACACACCTGCTGACAGGGTCCCAGATGTGTCCTAGGAAGTCAGACACGTCAGACCAGGTGGCACAGGTCGCAGGAGCAGAGATGACAGATGAAGAGAGTCTGCTCCCCTGTGCTCACTCACAGCCACCGTGCTGCCTGCAGGGACTGCCCCCTTCCTGGGGCACACAGTCCGGGAAGCTTGGCTTCTCTGGCTGGACCCACAGTGGCCCCAGGACAGGGGGCAGATGACAGGCTGCCTTCACCAGATGAGCCTTGACAAGCTCAGTGCATCACCTTCATGTTCCTGCCCTTAGACGGCTTCCCCAACACTGAAGCAGCTGGACCACTAATCAGACCCAACAGAAGTGTATACGCAGTCAAAGACAGGAGGAACAAGGGACTTTTTTCTCATATCAGTAAGAACATCCTCAGGCTGGACTTAAATCCCCTGCCAGGTGGGCAAAGATCTGGCTTTGTCACTGCGGTGGCTCAGGTTGCTACTGCAGCCTGGGTTGTATCCCCGGCCCAGGAACTTCCACATGCTCAATTTGGAAGGAAAGGAAAAGAGGAAAGAAACACAGGCTCCACCTGTGGCCCCAGTCACCTCAGAGGTCAGCAAAAGGAGGGCACTGCAACCGGGCACCACCTGGTGTTGCTGTCACTCCCATGTGAACACACCCACCCTGCTGCTGCCACTGCCACTGCCAAATGCTCTGGGCACCTCCTACAGATGCCTGAGCATTGTCACGTCCCAGGACCCTACAACTGGGAACAGCCTGTGAACCACCTCCTGCATGGGCTAAGCAGAACAGAGTGCTTCTTCCATGGTCTACAGGTGATGGGTGCAAACCACTGCAGTTGTCTCTGACTCCAGAGGTGGGTGTGGCCCACCACCACTGGGGGTCCATGAGCAGGCACCATTTGCCTCCCCAGTCACCTCAGAGGGCACCACAGAGGAGGGCGTTGTGACCGAACACTGCCTGTTGTTGCTCTCACTCCCCTGGGAACTCAAATACCCAGCTTCTGCCATGGCCAAATGCTCCTAAATCTGCCTAAGGCTCATTACCGCGTCTCAGGACCCTGCAACGAGGAGTATCCTGTGCCACCTTTCTGCAGGTTCTTGCTACTGTCAAGAGCTCACCAACCAGGCACTGACCACTAGCCCTGCCCATTGGAAACACACTCAGCACCATGGGGATAACAGCCTGCTCACACTGAAGAATGAGACAGCAACTATCCAAACTCCCATGCCCCAAATACAAAATAACCCCCCACAAAATACAAAGGGGGCTGCTCTTGCATAGAAATGGCCCTTCAAGACTGCAGTCTGGTTTCCCTAAACTCACAGAACAAGAAAACCACTAAGCAAGATGATGCAGCTCAGGGAACGATTCCCAGTTAAAACAACAGGAGAATTCACCCGAAGCAGCAAACAGGGAAACAGACCTCGATAGTCTGATAGGCCATGAGTTCCAAATGGAGATAGTGAAAATCCTGAAGGAATTAAGGGTGAATAGGAAGGAATTAAGAGCAGATATGCACAGTAATGCAGATTACTTTAGAAAGGACTAGAAAATACAAGGAGGAAGCAGGAAAAACTAGGAAATTCATTTGGAGAGATACAAACTGAGCTAGAGGCCTTAAAAGGCAGAATGACTAATGCAGAGGAATGCATTAGTGACTTGGAAGATAGAAGACTGGAAAGCACCCAATCAGGACAGCAGACAGAAAACCAAATGAAGAAACACAAAAGCAGTATAAGCAATCCATGGGATAAATATAAAGCAGGCCAATCTACACATAATAGGGAGTCCAGAAGGAGAAGAAAAAAGGGGTTGAAAATATATGTGAAGAAATTATGTCTGAACACGTTTCAAATCTAAAGAAAACGGATATCAAGGTATAGGAAGCACAGAGGGCCCCAAACAAGTTCAACCCAGACAGGCCCACACCAAGACATATTATAATGAACATGGCAAAAGTTCAAGATTAAGAGAGGATTCTAAAGGCAGCAAAGGTAACACAAAGCGTTCCTTAAAAGGGAGCCCCCATAAGGCTATCAGCTGATTTCTCTACAGAAACACTACAGGCCAGAAGAGAGTGGCCAGATATATTCTAGGCTCTAAAAGGGAAAACTTTGCAGCCTAGGATACTCTACCCAGCAAGAATATGATCTGAAATAGAAAGAGAAATAACGACTTACCCCAACAAACAAAACCTGAAAGAGAACAGCGATACTAAAACTGTTCTACAAGAAAGACTGAAAGAGCTTCTCTACATAAAAATGAAGTAAGACAAATAGGATGGAGGAAATCACAACTGGAAAGCAATCACTTAAATAAGCCAGGACACAGATACAAAAGGGGAAGAAAACCTACTGTAAAAGTGATGATCAACACAAGACACAGCAAAAGAACACACATGAAGATGTCAAAAAAGGACTTCAAAATCATAGAGTGTGGGGAAGCAAAGTAAGACAAGCTAGACTGTTTTTTTCCCTTTTCTTCTTCTTCTTCTTCTTTTTTTTTTTTTAAAAAATGTGTTCGAGCCTATATGACAATCAGGCTAAAGCAAGCAGATATAGGAAGGGGTTAGCATACTTAAAAAACAGAGCAGCCACAAATCAAAACCAAACATTACATTCACAAATACTAAAAAGAAAAGTACACAATCTTCCAAGCAAAAAAATAAATGAATGAAGAAATAAAAAAGGAAGGAACAAAGGAGAAACAGAATCAACTGGAAAACAAGGTTCAAAATGGCAATAAATACATATTTATCAACAATTCCCTTAAATGTTAATGCACTGAATGGTCCTCTCAAAGGACACAGAGTGGCAGATTGGATAAGAAGGCAAAAGCCTACAAGATGCTGGCTACAAGAGACTCACCTTAGGGCAAAGGCCACAGAAAGTGAGGCAATGGAAAGCGATATTTCGGGCCAGTGGATAAGGCAGGAAAGCAGGCGCTGCAATACTCATATAAGACCAAACAGGCTTTACAAAGAAGGCCATAAAGGAAGACAAAGAAGAACACTATGTAATGGTAAAAGGATCCATTCGAGAAGAGGCTATTACAATTGTCAATATATATGCCCTTAAGATAAGAGCACCCAGATGCATACCACAAATGCTAACAGACATGAATACAATAATCCAATAAGAGCGGGGAACACAAGAACCGTAGGAGACTTTAACACCCCACTCATATCAATGGACAGATCCTCTAGACAGAAAGTCAATCAGGCAACGGAGATCCTATAATGACACAGTAGAAAAGTTAGACTTAACTGCCATTTACAAAACATTACATCGCCCCAAATCAGAATATCCATTCTTCTCAAGTGCACGTGGAACATTCACAAGGATGGACCACATGGTGGGGCACAAAGCTAACCACAACAAATTTAAGAGCATCAAAATCATTTTGGGTATCTTCTCTGACCACAAGGGCATGAAACTAGAAATCAACCATGGGAAAGGAAATGAGAAAACCTAACTACAGGGAGACGAAACATGCTACTAGAAAACCAAGAAGTCAATGAGGAAATCAAAAAGGAAATGAAAAGATACCTCGAGACAAAGGATAATGAAGCTCCAACCATTCACAATCTATGGGATGCCTCAAAAGCTGTGCTTAGAGGGAAATTCAGAGTGACACAGGCCTTCCTCAACAAAGAAGAAAAATCTCCAATTGACAGCTTAACCCACCACCTAAATGAATGAGAAAAAGAACAAACAAAACCTAAGGTCAGCAGAAGGAGGGAACTCATAAAGATCAGAGAGGAAATCAATAACATAGAGATTCAAAAAGAATAGAAAAAATCAAATAAAAGCAAGAGCTGGTTCTTTGAAAGAGTGAACAAAATCGACAAACCTCTGGCTAGGCTCACCAAGAAGAAGAGAGAAAAAACCCCAATAAACAAAACAAGAAATGGAAAAGGAGAGATCACAATGGATACTGCAGAAATACCAAAAACCATCAGAGAATACTATGAACAATTGTATGGCAACAAATTTGACCCCCTAGAAGAAATGGACAACGTTCTAGAGCTCGCCAAAACTGAATCAAGAAGAAAAAGATCAACTGAACAGACTGATCACCAGAAATAAAACTGAGTATGTAACGAAAACACTCCCTACAAACAAAAGTCCAGGACCAGAAGGCTTCACAGTTGAATTCTACCCAACATACAAAGAGGAACTTATATCCATCCTCCTTAACTTTTTCCAAAAGGTTGAAGAAGGAACACTCCCAAAGACGTTCTATGAAGCCACCATCACCCTGATGCAAAAACCAAAAATACTACCAAAAAGGAAAACTATAGGCCAATATCTTTGATGAATATAAATGCAAGCACTCTCAACAAAATTTTAGCCAACCGAATCCAACCACATATAGAAAAGATCACACCCACGACCAAGTGGGATTCATCCCAGGTTCACAAGGATGGTTCAACATACGCAAATCTATCATCATATACCACATTAACAAAACAAAAGTCAAAAACCACATGATCATCTCAATAGATGCCGAAAAGTCATTTGACGAAGTCCAACATCCGTTCATAATCAAAACTCTTACCAAAGTGGGTATAGAGGGAACATGCCTTAACTTAGTAAAAGCCATTTATGACAAACCCACAGAAAATATAATACTCAATGGGGAAAAGTTGAATGTACCCCCAACAAAATCTGGAACAAGACAAGGACGCCCACTCTCACCAATTTTATTCCACATAGTATTGGAAGTACTAGCCACAGCAATCAGAGAAACCAAAGAAGTAAAACAAGGGATCCAAATGGGAAGAGAAGAAGCAAAATTGTCACTGTATGCAGATGACATGATACTACGTATAGAAAACCTGAAGGATGCAACACAAAAACCACTTGAAGTGATCAACGAATTCAGCAAAGTAGCAGGATACAAGATTAGGTATTGGTCTCCTTCTGTCTACTAACAATGAAATTTAGAAAAGGAATACAAAAAACAATACTTTTCAAAATAGCACCCCCCCCAAAAGTAAATACCTAGGGATAAACCTGACTACGGAGGGGAAAGTCTTATGTGCTGAGAACTATACAACATTAAGCAAGGAAATTAAGGAGGAGTCAAAGAAATGGAAAGATATTCCATGCTCCTGGCTTGGAAAAATTAGCATGGTAAAAATGGCCATACCATCGAAAGCAATCTACAGATTCAATGCAATCCCTATCAAATTACCCAGGACATTTTTCTCAGAACTAGAACAAACAAGCCCAAAATTTAGATGGAGCCATAAATGACCCAGAATTGCCAAAGCAATCCTGAGGGAAAACATCAAGAAGGAGGCATAAATTTCCCAGACTTCAGGCGATATTACGTCTTCAAGACAGTGCAGTACCAGTACCAAAACAGACACACAGACCAATGGAACAGAATAGCGAATGCAGAAATAAACCCAGACACCTACAGTCAATCAGTCTTCGACAAAGGAGACGAATATAAAATGAGAAAAAAGACTGTCTTTTCAGCAAGTGGTGCTGGGAAAACTGGACAGCTGCGTGCAAATCCATGAAACTAGAACACTCCCTCACGCCGTGCACAAAAATAACCTCAAAATGGCTCAAAGACTTAGACATAAAACCAGACACCATCAAACTTCTAGAAGAGAATATAGGCGAAACATTCTTTGGCATCAACCTTACCAATGTTTCTTCAGGTCAGTCTCCCAAGGCAACAAAATAACAACAAAAAGAACCCAATGGAACCTAATCAAACTGACAAAGTTTTGCACAGCAAAGGAAGCCATAAAAAAACCAAAAAGACAACCTATGGAATGGGAGAAAATAGTTTCAAACGATGCAATGGACAAGGGCTTAATCTTTAAAATATACAAACCGCTTATACAACTCAACAGCAAAAAGCCAGCAACCCAATGGAAAACTGGGCAAAAGACCTGAATAGACATTTCTCCAAAGAAGACATACACATGGCTCACAAGCACATGAAAAAATGTTCAACATCCCTGATTATTAGAGAAATGCACATCAAAACTACCATGTGATACCACCTCACACCAGTCAGAATGGCCATCATCAATACATCCACAAATAGCAAATGCTAGAGAGGGTGGGGAGAAAAGGGAGCCCTCCCACCCAGTTGGTGGGAATGTAAGCTGGTATAGCCACTATGGAGAACAGTATGGAGGTACCTTAGAAAACTGTACATAGAACTACCATATGACCCAGCAATCCCATTCTTGGGCTGATATCTGGACAAAACTTTCCTTGCAAAAGACACAAGCACCTGCATGTTCACTGTAGCACTGTTCGCAATAGCCAAGATGTGGAAACAACCTGAATGTCCATGGACAGATGATTGGATTAGGAAGAGGTGGTATATATACACAATGGAATACTACTCAGCCATAAAAAGAACAAAATAATGCTATTTACAGTAACATGGTGGAACTTGAGACTCTCATGCTGAGTGAAGTAACTCAGAAAGAGAAAGACAAATACCATATTACAATATTTTTTATCTTAGTCCTATTGGAATTAGATTTTTATTGGCTTGACGGGGTTTATCTATTTCCAATTTAAAAAATACTTTGCTTTTCTCCAAACCAGCACTTAGTTGAATCCGTCAAGCACACTGTTTGCTTTCCAACTGGCTATTGGAGGTTTTCCATATGAAATTCCTCCTCCATTTCCAATGTTTACAATTTTCTCTTTGACATACAGATCGCCAACAACAGGCACATGAAAAGATGCTCAGCATTGCTAGTTATTAGAGAAAGGCAAATCAAAACACAATGAGTTAGCGTCTCACATCCATCAGAAACGACATCATCAAAAAGTACAAATAAGAAATGCTGAGAGGGTGTGGAGAAAAGAGAACCCTCCTACACTGTTGGTGGGTGATAGAGCCACAATAGCAAACAGTATGGCAGTTCCTCAAAAAAACTAAAACTGGAGTTGCCAGATGATCTAGCTGTCCCACCTCTGGGCACATATTCGAACAAAAGCATAATTCAAAAAGATACATGTACTTCAAGGTTCATAGCAGCACTATGGACAATAGCCAAGACATGGACGCAAACTAAATGTCTATTGACAAATGAATGGATCAAGAAGATGGAACACTATTCAGTCATAAAAAAGCATGAAATAATGCCATTTGCAGTAACATGGGTGGACCTAGAGAGTCCATACTGAGTCAAGTAAGTCAGAAATTCAAAGACAAATGCCACATGATATCACTTATATGTGGAAGGTAAAATAGGGCACAAATGAACTAGTTTACACAATAGAAATGGACTCACAAACATAGAAAACAAATTTATGGTGACCAACCAGGAAAAGGAGTGGGGGAGAGATATACTAGGAGATTGGGGCTAGCCGACACAAACTATCATATGTAAAATAAACAAGGTCCTACTGTGTAGCACAGGGAAGTCTATTCAATGTCCTGTATTAAACAAAATGGAAAAAACATGGCAAAGTACATACATACATATATATAAAATGGAATCACTCTGCTGTACACCAGAAAGTCACACAGATTTGTCAATCAACTTCTTCTCCAAAACAAAATGAATGAAAAATTTGTCTTCAATTCCCAGGTTGAATGCATGCTTTGCCTAATTTCAATCTTGCTAAGCAAAGGGAAAAAGGTTTTTTTTTCTTTTTTTAACATAATGGATGCACCCTTGGCACATGGAAGTTCCTGGGCCAGGGACTGAATCCCAGCCACAGCTGGAACCTATGCCCAGGCTGCAACAACACCTGATTCTTAAAGCCACTGCGCTGAGCCCGGGCTCCAATTCTGGACTCTTTGGGAACCAGAGGCACGGCCGTCAGATTCTTAACCCACTGAGCCACAGCAATAACTCCAAAAAATTCAGTTTTTATAAAAAAAAAGAAATGGGAGTGGGGCACAGCTGTCAAACAGGCAAAAAAGACACCAGAAATGAGGTAATGGTGATAGGTGGTAGAAAACGTTTTCAAGATAGAGAGGACAAAGACTTCAAATCAATTACATAAGAAGAATACCCCAAATTAAGGGAAAATAGAGAAAAACTGACAAAGTGCATAATGGAAAACTCACATGTGAAGAACTGCAAAGCTTAGTGATTCTAAAACATATCCATGACGTGACCCAGCCATAAGAAATAGTGCATTTTCAAGAACTACCAATCACACCACCACTTTTATAAAACCATTAAAAACTGGTATCCTGCTTTACCTGGCATCAATGCACCTCTTTCACAACAGAACACAGCAAACATCCTTCAAGATGAAAGGCAAAGCAAAGCCCTTTGTGGGTCTTTTACAGGAGTTGAGGTCTTGATTGGATAATTGCGGTAACAGGGATTCTATGGAGGCCATTTCCGCCATCAGCTGGGCTTTCTCCCCATCAATCCAATGATCTAAGGTGCTGGGGGCTGTGGAAGCTCCTTCAAGGAGACACTGATGACACCCCCTTGTTCTATGGTACTCAAGGTTCAGGTACTTGTTGAAACACCAGGAGAGAAGAGATTCGTTTTCCCTGGGGTGGTGATGGTGGAGTTTTCATTTGCTTTCACCTGAGGATCGTTTGGTCAAGAGCAGGAGATGCTTCTTGGCAGCTCCCACCCACTTCACACCAGTGTTTCCCATCTTCCCTGAGCAGGAGAATTCCTGGGACCCTCTGCTGAAAGTCCAGTTCACCTGGTGCTCATGGGGACTCAGAGCAGGACCAGGAATCTGGACTTTTCACAGCACCAGGGGCTTCTTAGCATCAGCAAAGCCTGGGACACACTGCTTCCAATCACTCACGGTGCTGCTTTAGTCACAACTTCATGGGTGTGCACATGAGGTCCAAAGTCTGCCCATATTTAAAGTAGACAGTTCATTGAGTTGTGTCGTATGTAAATACGCAGAAAAACATCAGCCTAATTAAGAGAAAAACATACCCAATGCTCCCCTCAAATTTTCTCGTGCCCCTTGATAATCCATGCCTCCCTCCCGCCCATCCCCAGGCAGCCACTCATCTGCTTTCTTTCACTGGAGAGAACAGCTCATTTTATATGAGGGACATCTTTCTCTGTCTGGCTGTGTTCACTCCGTATCAGTATTTTGGGATTTTAAATAAATAAGTAAATAAATAAATAATCCGGGTACAAGGATACACTGCACAACACATGGAAAATAGCCTTCATTTTACATATGTTTAAATGGTGTATGAGCTATAAAATTTTGAGTCACTCTGTTGTACTCTAGAAGCTACCACAATATTTTATATCAACTCTACCTCAGTAAAAAAGAGCCCCCTTGTGACCACCATCTAGGATAAGAATCTGTACTTTTCCCTGTACCTTAGGAGACCCTCCCTGTGCCCCTTCCCAATCTCTACCACCTCCCTCCTTCCCAAAGTTCTCACTGTCCTGATCTCTATAGTCACTACTCTCCTTCAGTTTCTTCGTGGTGTTTATCACCCTCGTGTACTCATTTAGACCTTTAATTTAATTTAATTTATTTTTTAGGACCTCACCTGCTGCATATGGTGTTTCCCAGGCTAGGCGTCAAATTGGAGCTGTAGCCACCAGCATACACCACAGCCACAGCAATGTCAGGTCCAAGTCGTGTCTGCAACCTATGCCACAGCTCACAACCACCCCGGGTCCTTAACCCACTGAGTGAGGCCAGCAATTGAACCGGCAACCTCATGGTTACTAGTCAGATTCCTTTCCGCTGTGCCACAACAGGGACTCCTAGCCCCTTTAGCTGATGCTTGCTCATTTGCTGGTATTTGTTCAACTCTTTTAGTGTACAAGTTCCTTCTCCATCCTGCACTTCCTGACACTGCATCCATGCAGAACCTGAGCCCTTCCCCTTGGGGAACTCTCCAGTATGGATTCTGCAGACGGTGTTCCCATGGGGCAGTTCAACACATCCCTCTGTGCTCCACATTTCCTGTTCAATTGTTTTCAGAGGCTTGATCAGGCTCAGGATCAAGACTGTTGATGAGACCCTAGGCATTGATGTGCTCTTTCATCACAGGACACACACGTCAGGTTGTTTGTCTTTTTTTGAGGTGTCAGGACAGATGACACTCAAGCCTTCTGTTCATTGATGCATTTGAGAGCGAAAACGATGATATTCTAATTCCATCATTTCTTTTTGGAGCATCAGCTGGATGAATTTTACCAAAACACACTTTCCTTCATCTTCTGTTTGGTCACCCAGTAGAACAGTTCACAGAGGAAAGGCAGGTTCATTCATCTCTCCATTATGCAGAGATGAACTGCCACCCTGTCATCCTCCAGAGACAATGAATTAAACAAACACCCTATAAAATCAAGGATTAAAACATATTTGGTGGTTTTCACTTGACTGCAATTATTTAATTTGCTGATGGTCTAATTGTCGCATTTTTCACCAGTTGGAAGCACTTCAGTTTGACAATTCAGTCGTTTGGAAGTGATCCTCATAGTCTGAATGCCTCTTTGAGATCTGGCTTCGCAAGATGTTTCAAACCCTTCTTGTACACTTCCTCCCAGTCCTAGAGTCAGTCGTTGTCCAAGAAGCCTTGGTTTCTTTTAGTGGGAAATGTTATTGAATATTAAATGCAAAACAATGGAATTGTAGGACTCTTCCTTAGAGAAATAGAACAAGTAATCCTAAAATTTGCATGCATCCACAAAAAACACCCCAAGGCAAAGCCATCATGAGGAAAAACAAAGCTGGAGGCCTATCATTTCAAACTAAATTACAAAGCTAGAGTAGTCAAAACAGTACAAAACTGGCCTAAAAACAAATGCATAGTTGAATGCCACAGGATATAGAGCCCAGAAAGAAACCCATGCAAATACAGTCAATTACTTGATGACAAGTGGCTAAGAATATACAACGGGGAGAGCACAACATCTTCAGTAAATGGTGATGGGGAAAATGGACAGCCACCTGCAAAGGAATGAAACTGGACCACTATCTTGCACATACATAAATCTTAACTCAGAAATGATTAAACCCTTGAATGTAAGACCTGAAACCGTGCGGTTCCTACAAAAAAAACTGGCCGTAAGTTCCTTGACCTCAGTCCTGGTGACGATTCATTTGGATCTGACTCCAACACCAAAGGAAACAAAACCAAAAAGAAACAAGGCAGACTACTCAAACGCAAAAGCTCCTGCACAGCAAAGGAAACAATCAAGACACTGAAAAGCCCCCCTGCGAATGGAAGAAAATATTTACAAATCGTGTATCTCATAACTGGCTAATATCCCTATCAAGAAGTCATACAATTTAATAGCAAACAAGCATTCTGATTGAAAAATGGGCAGATCCTAAGAAACAGTTTTCTGAAGAAGATATACAGGTGACCAACAGTTCTGTGAAAAGATGCTCAACATCACTAATTAGGAGAGAAACGCAAATCAAAACTGTAATTAGGGACCACCCTGCACCAGTCAGAATGGCCCTTGTTAAAAAGTCTGCAATTATCAAGTGCCGGAGAGGATGTGGAGAAAAGGGAACCCTCCTAGACTGTTGGTGGGAAAGAAAGTTGGTACAGCCACTATGGAGAGCCGTATGGAGGTTCCTTACAAAACTCACAATACAACTAACATATGACCCAGCAGTTCCCCTAGTGGGCATCTATTTGGAGAAAGCCATAATTCAAAAAGATATATGCACCCCAATTTTCATGGCAGGACTCTTTACAATAGCCATGACATGAAAGCCACCTGAATATTAACCAAGGGAGGAATGGATCAAGAAGATGTGGTACATACCTGCAATGGAATATTACTCAGCCTTGCAAGTGAAATCATGCCATTTTCAGCTACATGGATGGACCTAGAGATGACCATACCAAGTGAAGTCAGAGAAAGAGAAATATCATATCATATCACTGATATGTACAATGTAAAGAGAAATGATCAAAATGAACTTATTTGCACAACAATAATGGAATCACAGACGGTGAAAATGGATTTATGGTTAGCAAAGGGGAAAGGGAGTGGGAAAGGATGGATGGGCATTTTGGATTAATATGTATACCTTGCTGTATATAAACTAGATAGAGCATAAAGAAAGCTCTGCAATATTCTGTAATAACCTACATGGGGAAGGAATCTGAATAAGAAAATCTATATATTCATACACACTCACACATATAAAGTTTAACTTAAAAATTACAAAAGAAATTGTGCTGTGGTTATGCAATGGAATATTATTCAGGCAAACAAAAGAATGACATCTTGCCATGTGACGATATAGAAGGACCTTGAGGGCATTAGGCTAAGTGGAATAACTCAGACTGAAGGTCATGAGCTCACTTACACATGGAACCTTAAAAGTCCAAGCTCATAGGTTTGGAGAACAGATGGGTGTTGCCAGACAGAGACTGTAGGTGGGTGGGGTGTAAGGACTGAATGCGAAATTTTAAAAGAAGAGCCATAGGAATGCTTCAACCTAGGAAACATATCAGCGTAATGTTCCAATTAACAGGATGAAGGGGAAAAACATGATCATCTCAACTGATGCAGAAAAAGCAATGGGAAAAATCCAACACCGTTTCGGAATTTAAATCACTCAACACACTAGGTTTGGAGGAAATTACAATGCCATCACTGACAGTGAACACTACACTAAATGGTAAGAGAAAAAAAAACGCATCTTCTGAGATCAGGTAGCATGTAAGAATGCAGGGTTGTAGCACACCAATGCAACATAGTACGGATAGCTTTAGCCCCACAGCAGGTACGAAAGATCCATCCATCAATCCCCCCATCAATGCACAAATCACTTACACCCTAATGTGAAAGGAGGAAGTAGAATTAGTTTTGTCCACACAGGAGAGGATCTCATATGGAGAAATCCTAAGGAATGCTCCAAAAGAATGTTAGAACTAACCAATGAATTCAGAAAAGTAGTAACCAGATACAGGCAACGTGAACAATCCTTTGCCTTTCTGTACACCAATCAGATCCAACTGAACAAGACATGAAGAACACAATTTTATTTACAATGGCACCAGAAAGAAAAGCAATCAATGAACTGCTTAGTAAAAAACTTAACAAAGGAGGCAAAGACTCGTACCGTGAAAACTGAGAAACCTTGTGAGATTAAAAGACACACATACCAATTTCATGGATTGGAAGACTTCTCACTGCTAAAACCTCAATACTTCACATTGTAATTTACAATCCCACTGCAATCCCTAGGCAATCCCCAGCCTACATGGAAAAGCACCTCTTAACATTCACGTTACACAGGATAGACCCCTCCCACCCCCCCCCCGCCCAGAAACAAACACTCTCAGGGAGAAAAACATCGTGGGAGGAGGCACACTTCCTGATTTCCAAACTTACTGCAAAGGACCAATCAAGACAGTTGGGCACTGGCATAAAAACAGAATTGCACATCAATGTGGTGAATCCAGAGCCCAGAAACACACCCTCACATGGAAGGTCTAGTGAGTGTTGACAGGAGTGGCAAGATCATTCCAGGGGGAAAGCCAGGCTTGTCCACTAAAGGGTCTGGGAGAACGTGACATCCACTTGTGGAGGGATGAGGCTGGACCCTTGCAAACACCATTTATAAAAGTGAAATCACAAATGAAACAGAGACATAAAGCTGAGAATTGAAAATGCACAACCTCATCTCACTTCTGCAGTGATCACAACCATTGTTCATTAGCCTGACCCCGATCCTCCTGCAGGAGAGACAGGATTTTAGCCCAGGGTCCCCAGGGAAATCAGGGCACTGGGGATGGAGAGAGTATGGCCCTGACCTTGGCTGTGGTGAGCAAGAGAGCTCACCCTTTACGGTCTCCCACTGAGACCTAGAGCCCACCTTCAATTGTTTCCTAGGGTGCCATGGAATTTCCCACTGCCTTAGTGGGCAGACCACACGCCACCCAAATTCCTATCACAAAAAGCCAAACAAGATAGAAAATATCTCGACTACTTTACACAGATTGTCAAAAGCTGTTTTACATACAGAGATGTTTCTAGATGGTTGGAGGGAGAGAGGAGGGGACAGAGATGGGCACAGATGGTGGGTTGGACACCTCATTTTCCCTGTTGATAAGCCACAGGGACACTCTCCAGGCAGTGGTTCACCTTCTGTTTGTTATTTGTAGTGCATTTTCACTAACTTCAAGATGAGTTTGAGGAAGAGAAGTGAATGAACACAGATGAAATCAATCCAGGATGTTTCTGAAACACTTTCTGGTGAAGGCTCCCTCAGGAGGTGGTCGATTTTGAATGGGGCTGTGTTTGTCAGAAGCGGGTAAACACCGCCCTCCTGTGGCCAATTGAGAAATGGCATGAGTGCAGCTAGGTCCCAGGGTTCTGTCAGCCTAAGAAGCCAATGTTAACAATTTCACTTTCACAGACTTGCTGTTAATGAGTTCTCAGGCTGGTCTCAGCACAGTGCTTCTCCTATAGTAAATACTCAGTATGCATCTGAAAACACAATAGCTAGAAATGAATTACTTGCTCTTTGCTGACAATGTCGATTTTCCATAGAAATCTGTTGCCTTCTTGGGGCAGAGCTGGGGGATGTTCCAGCCTCCTTTGTAGCCACAGGTCAATGCAAAGCAGGAGAGGAAGGGACGTGTGTCCTTCCAGACCTGGCCCAGTGTAACCTCCCCCATGCGTCTCTCCAGGTGCCTGTTCCTTGTGCTGATGGAGGCAGATGGGGATGAGTCCTAGGCCCGGAGGAGGCGCAGGATGGGAGGACTCTGGGTTCCTGACTGAGCAGGTGAAGAACTGAGGCTCCCCAAAGTGAGCTCCCACCCTCCCACCCAGTGCCGTGATGTGGGGGCTGCAGAGGGAGAGGTGCTGACATCTGGGCAGTGGGCAGAACTAATTCAGCCTACGCTAATATGCACACAATCACCTGAGCTCTAGGAACAACTTAAATAAGCCATCAACCGGGTACATTGAAAATAACAAAATCTATTTTGTCTTGGTAACTGAACCCTCCAGTCTAAGCCTGCTCTTCGGACCCAATCATTTGGCCTCAGAGAACTTGGATTCCTCAGTATTTTCTTATTCTCAACTTCATCATCATTGCAGTCAGCATCATACCAGTCTGTGAAGAGAGGCATTGAGAAAATAGTTTCCAGAGGAATCCTCAATGAGTCATTTCATTTCCTTGTCCCTGCTTTGAAAATGTACCACAGTGAATGAAAGTTTACCCATCTTTCTTTCTAAGTAATGGCAAGTGTGTCTTAGGGATCAGTTTTTCATGAAAATTGGCAGGTTTCCTTTCCCCATCACAAATTAATGATTAAAGCCCTCCAGTAGCAGATAAAGATTACTAAGATTTCCTCAGTAACAATTATGTGCACTCGTTCAACGGATCTAGGTGAAATATCAGATGTCCAAACTCTTCAAAGGATCTTTTTCTTGATCCATTTGAAGTCGATAATACATCCGACCGCATGGAGTTGGCATGGCTGGATTATGGTTACCATCTCCTCAGCAGTAAACGGGGGCAGTATTTCCATTACCTTGTGGACATGCTCTGCAGATTCAGTGACATGACCCGTGACCAGAGCCGAGGCCACTGCAGAACTCCAGAGCCCAGGCTCTAAGTGCAGGTGGGGTCCCCGCTGTGAGCACCCTGCTGCCACCACCTCCTGCTCCATCTGCTCTGCCCTCTCTGCCTCGCAAGCCCAGCTCCTCAGACTCGATTGTTCCCCCAGAAAGCATTTCTTCCCCTGGGGGTCGAGGAGGGGGTGACCTAGGCTGGCTCTGAGTCCTGGGGTCCATGCCACCACACTCAGACCAGCCCTGTCACTGGACAAGACCTGCAGCCACAGTCCCTGCTGTGGTCACTGAGTATTCTGAGTGATGAGACCTGAACACCTTGCGTTCATGTGTGTCCTCCGCTTCAGGGGACAAATGTGGGGTCCAATCACAGTGCCCTCCCCTGGCCACCTCAACCCACCTGAGCTGCTCTGACCTCGGTGGGACACCCCGACCCCAACCCTTCCCCCTGCTTGGGAGCTGGACAGCATCGCTGGCTCCCACAGCCTCCAGGTGGACAAGGGATGGTTTCTACGGAAGGCTTTCTCTGGAGGGAAATTTGGTTTTGCAGAGAGACGGTGATGCCATGAGTCCTGGCCACGCCCTACATACCACACAGATCCTGTGCCCCCAACCATCACAGGCTGCCTCAGGTAGCCAGGCAGCCCTCCCCTCAGTCCTCTGACCTCTGCTTTGTCTGCTCCCAAGGGATCAGGGGCTTCTGTCTTTCCCTCTCCAGGAGAGCTCAGAATTCCCTCCCTGCAAGGACTTAGGTTCTCTGTATCGGGGCCTCCAGCTCTGGGCAGAGAGGAGATGCTGACCCTGGCCGCTCCCAGCAGCCTCCAACCATGGACTCCCCCTGGCCTCACCTTCATAGACCGGGTAGAACCTCTGTCCTCTCCATTTGTGGTTTTGGACCAAAGCCCGAGCTCCCCCTCTGCAGAGGGTGAGGGGCAGGGATGTCAGCCCTGGCGCTGGACCGGGGGCAGGGCGGTGGGTCACTGCTGGGGGAGCCTGAGGTGGGGGTGGGGAGGGGCTCAGCTGCAAAGCCCCCGGGCCCTAGGCTCTGACCTTCCTGCAGTTTCCTTGAGTGCCTGATAACGTGAGACTCCTTCTGCTCACAGGGGCTCAGGGGGTCCTGCTTCTGTCTCTCAGATTGTTCCCTGGATCAAACACAACCAAGGCTGTGCCTCTGACTCCAAGCTCTGCCTTAAAATATTTATGTTTGTTTGTTTGTTTGTTTGGGCAGCTCCTGTGGCATATGGAAGTTCCCATCCAGGAGCTGCAGCTGCCAGAGTACACCACAGCCCCAGCAAGGCTGGATCCTTAACCCTCTGAGTGAGGCCAGGGAGCAAACCAGAATCCTCATGGACGCATGTTGGGTTCATTACCACTGAGTCACAACGGGAACTCTATTGCTTAAAAACTTTTTTTTTCTTACAAGATATTTTATAACTATTATGGCTGAATATTTTATTTCAGCTTTCATTTTTTCTCTAATGTTCAACATGGTGACCCTGTTACACATACACTTATAAATTCTTTTTCTCACATTATCGTGGTCCATTGCTTAAAATTTTCAATGTTGTTTTTGAAACCAAAAAAAAAAAAAAAAAAGAAAAGAAAATCAGTCTCTTCATACATGACCTAGCCAGACACAAGATGCCAACGGTTATGTTAGCACTGTTAAGAAAAAACAGGAATTGATAAATGCATAGACACATAAGCAATACTGAGAGGAGAAAAAGAATGTATATATATGTGTATATGGATGACTGGGTCCCTTTGCTGTACAGCAGCAATTGACAAAATAGTATTAATCAACTATAGCACAAATTTAAAAATAAATAAATCAGGAATACTGGAGGGTCCCACGCCGAAGGTCGCGGGTTTAGTGACTAACACAGATAGAGCTGCCCTTGATGCAAGTGATCTGAAACAGAGATGACAGAGGGGTCATGTAACACGGCGAGTGTCCTTCATGTCACTCACATGTACAATTTCAATGATCAAAATATTCAATTTTATTTCAAGTGAGATCTATATCCTAGAGTAAATAATTCGCTATATACAGTGAAGAACCAAATGTGAGAATATGGACTTACGGGGGAGGGAAGGGAGGCTCCAGAGCTGCTGCTGGCACTGGGGCAGCTCGTCCTCTGGCCCTGAAGGCACCACAGGAGCCGGTGCTCATGGCTCTTGCTGACCTGGTCCAGCTCCAGGGATATTAGGGGAGGAGCTGGCTCCAGCCCTGGAGTAACTGGAAGAACGGGGTCTGCCGTGGTCTCTAGACCTAGACCTGGAGCTGGAGGACATTCCAGGCCACAGCAGGGGCCCAAGCCTGATGGGCTCAGAGCAGGGGCAGTGCCCTTGCTGAGGCTTCAGCTCTGGAGCTGAGGTTGGAGGGAAAATGGGCTGAGGTTGGAGGGGAAGCACTGGGACAGGTTTCCGGGGTGATTCAGGCTTTGACATTTGGAGCAGAGCTTGCTGGACCTCATGCGGATTTAGAAGTGGAGGCTGAGAAAGTGGTTTCTTAGCTCTGAGCTGAAATGACAGCTAGGACATGAGCAGGCTCTGGCTCTGGCACTGGAGCTGGCATGTCCCCTTCACCTAAAGCTTGAACGTGAATAAGCGCTATGGTTTGAATTTGCTGGGGCTGTGGAGCTGCAGCTGGCACGAGAGCTGTAGCTGGCTCTGGGTCTCCAGGTGTTTCTAGAGCTTGCTCTGGAGCTGGTCCTGTAGTTCAAGAAGAGAAAATATCCTCAATAGGACTGCCTTACCGCATGCCTTCCAAAACAGGAAATTCCTCCCTGCCATTCAGCGAAGTCTCAGGCCAAGGTGCCACCCCCAGGAAGTCTTCCCAGGCTGCAGTCCAGGGGAAGAGTGATCTGAGCCTCCTCATGGCTCCTGCCCAATTCCAGCCTCAGGAGGCTCTGCTCTGTGAGGCCCAGCCCCGTCCCCTCCCCACTCGCCCATCACCCACCCCGAGGACCCCTCACCGTCACCCTCTGCCTCCATGGGCTCCAGATGCTCCAGCTGTGCCAGGAGAAGGCGGGCACTGTGCTCCAGGGCTGAGCCAGGCATGCTGAGCTCCAGGTAAGCCAAGAGCATCTTCAGGCAGGGAAATTCGGGAGGCTGGTGGAAATCCTCAGGATACTGGTCCAGCCAGGTGCCCAGGATGGAGGTCATGGCCCTAGGAGTGGTCGGGAGGGGGGCAGCAGAGTCAGGGCCCGGCCTTGCCTTCCACCCTGCCCCGTGTGGGACCCGGGCTCCTGGCAGCCCCTCCCATCCCCAGGCCCCACACCTCCCCGCTGTTCTCTGGAGCAGAGAGCCCCTCCCCCTGGGATCCAAAGCCACTCACATTCTGAGCTGGTGCAGGGGCCCGCCGTCCTCCTCAGCGTAGGGGAGGATGCAGCCGTACCTAGAGGAGGCCAGGAAGGTGTCAGCTGGGCTGTACTGAGGACTCACCTGGATGTGATGGCTGGTGTGACAGGGTGACCCCCGGGAGCAGGGAGGCCGCGGAGGGCAGGACCGTGGTCTGCCTGATGCATGAGATGCTGTTTGTTTTGAGAAGTGCCTGTGCCTAGGGGACCGTCCCAGATATTTGCAGAAGGAAGAAGCCCAACCAGCCCCATGACGCAGATCTGAGCAGCCTGGGCCCCACGGCTGGTCTCCAGAGATCCCTGTTCTCACTCCCCCAGGACAGGGAAGCCCCCAGGGAACCCCCCAGCACCTTTCCAATGGGACACAGTTCAGCCCAAGGTCACAGGCACAGTCCCAAATGAGGCAGAGGCTTCCTCAAGGGAAGGAGGAAGATAGAGAGCAGCCCCTCAGCAGCCTTCCCCCAGGGCCAGCTCCCCAGAAGCACCTGCCATGATGGACCCGCTCAGTCCCTCCATCACCCCAGGGGGCTGGTCCTCTCTTTACCCGGGTGAGCAGAGGGCACACTCAGGCTCAGAGAGGTGTGGTGACCTTCCCACATCTCAACAGCTGGGAGGTGGCCCAGCCACCCATGTGCCACGAGGGGTAGGGCACTCACCTTAGGAACAGAAGGTCCAGCACCTGCTGGGTGGTGGCAGAAGCCATGTAGGTGCCCAGGAAGGTGAGGAGGAAGGAGCGGTCACCGCTCAGCAAGGTGGGCACCAGCTGTGCCACCAGCTTGTCCAGCCGGCCTCCCTGGACACTCCCCACCATGCAGGTCCCACGCCTGCCCACTGGGGTCACATCTTCCCCCTGGGGTGGAACAGAGCAGAGACGTCGGTCAGAGGCAGCACTGTGGACACCAGAACGCACAGGCCGGAGCTCAGATCGAATCCCCAGCCTCGGGAACTAGTGGCCTGAGAGTCCTCAGCAGCATAAAGGTTGTGGCATCCCCAGCAGAACTGGCGGTGGGAGATGATTCAATGTGGAGCACAGTCCTGACGGCTCCGCCCTGTAGGCACTGCATCAGCCCTGAGACTCTGATCCACACTCCCATTCTAGAGATGAGAACACAGAGGCTGATCCCAGAGGGAGAGGGCTCAGGACTGTCAGGCCCACGTGCACACCTGGGGATGGAGTCAGAACAGGAGAATCCGTAGAAAAAACCTGGAGAAGCACTGTGGGTGTACATGATGGAAAACTGATCAGTGTCTCTTTCTGAGATGCCACAAATGTGGGGACAGTGACTTTGCATGTGGACAGGGCAGGGTCTGGGACATGAGGATGGGAGGGAGGGGAGATGGGGCCCAGGTTCCTCTGGGAGCATGACCCTGGGAGGGAGCCCCGGGGAGGAGCAGGGTGGCTCTGGGACCCAGGCCTCCTGGGGTGGAGTCTCCCCAGGGCTCACCCTGAGCCTGGCCTGGGCGCTGGCAGTGGTGGCGGGACCTGCCCCTCCTACAGGGAGATGGAGCAGGTGGCTCCAGGGACTGGCTCTTGTCCCCTCTGTTGTGTGGGGCCCTGGGAACACAGTGCCTGGCAGGCAGGCAGGCAGGCAGCAGCCTCAGAGCCCTGCCTGCTGTCCTCGCTGCTCTCAGAGACACCAGACACCACCCGCAGACACTCATTCACCACTCTCTGCACAGACCTCCCCCAGGGATGGAGAAAAGCCCAGCCCCTGAGGGCCTGGGATCCACAGGCACGGACAAGACACACCTCAGGCTCCTCCTTCCTGCTGCCAGCTCTGAGCTGGTTTGTGACCACGACAGGTCAGCAGTTTGCCAAGGGCCTGCCCTCCTGCTCCTGCCTAGATGGTCCCCTTCATCTCCCCCACACACAGGGGGATGAGGGTAGGTGGGGAAGGCTCACTAGCCTGCCCCAGGCCACCAGTGGTTACCTTCGGGGACTTCCTCCTAAAGGACCAGTGGCATCGGGGTTGAGGTTTGAACCAGTGGCGACAGAATCTGAAAATCCTCTCCCTCCAGGGTTTCCTGGAGCAGAAGCCCCGGGGAGTCGGGACGCAGCAGGAGAACATCTTTCTCCCTCAACTGCCTCCAGCCAAGTGAGCTGGCTGTGGGGCTGGCTCTAGAATGTGGGCGCCTGGTAACGGGGTTCCAATTCTGTTGGGGTCCATTGCCAAGGAAGTGACCTCACTTCCTGGGTCCCCTCAGCGGCATGGTCTCCTCACACAGCCCCCAGCACACAGCCCTCTGGGCTGCTGACCCTCAGCCCTTGTCCACGCAGTCCCCATGTCACCCAGTCACACCACACTGCCTTCTGCATAGTGCCTGGGGAGGGGCTGTGTGTGGCTCTGAGAAGACAGACCTGGTTCCAGACTCAACTTCCCCTTCTCACCTGGTCCCCATCCTGAGTGAGTCCCTGTGTCTGAAAGCCTGCCTGACCACCACCTGCACAGTTTTGGGGGGGGCAGATTCCAGCATCTCTTTCTAGGGGTGTCCTCAGGCACATGTGGCATGAGACCTGAACATGTGGGAGGGGCGTCACGAGAAGATCGTGCCTTCACCCCCTTTTTGCTTCCTCTTATTACCTCCCCCATGGCTGTTCCTCTTCTGACCCCTTCCCAACATTCTTTTTGAATGTCCCTGTGCAGGAGTGTGTGTGTGGGTATGTGTGAGTGCGTGTGCCCATGCTCGCTGCCTTTGGGTCAGAAAAAACCCTCCCCCACACACATGGAGGGAGAAGCCAGAGCTTCCTAAGATCGTAGGGTTTCTAGTTTCCCAACACACCTGCTGACAGGGTCCCAGCCTTGTCCTAGGGACACAGACACGTCAGACCAGGTGGCACATGTGGCAGGAGCAGGGATGACGGACGCAGACAGTCTGCTCCCCTGTCCTCGCTCACAGCCACAGTGCAGCCTGCGGGGACTGTCCCCTTCATGGGGCACAGGGTCTGTGAGGCTTGGCTTCTCTGGCTGGACACACAGCGGCTTCAGGACAGGTGGCAGACGACAGGCTCCTTTCACCAGATGAACTTGACAAGCTCAGTGCTGCTGCCTTCCTGTTCCTGAACTTAAATGCTTGTCCCCAAGGCTGAGGCGGCTGGACCCCTTATCCAGGCCCAACATCGGCATAAACAGAGTCAATGTCACCAGAAACAAGGGGATTTTTCTTCAGATCAGTAACAACATCCTCAGCCTGGACTGAAACACTCGGGTAGGTAGGTTAAGGATCTGGCTTTGTCAGTACAGGTTGCTGTTGTGGCCTGTGTTTGATTCCTGGCCCAGGAAATTTCACATGCTCAATTCGGAAAAATAAAAAAAGAAAGAAGAAAGGCTTTGGTAAGCAAGTTCTCTAGTGACTTATTTAGGAAAACGGATCAGAATTGATCACTTGTAAGTTTCTAATTTTATTTTATTTTTTAATTAACAATTTTTTTTCTTGTCTTTTGTCTTTTTTTGTGGCACATGGGAGGTTCCTAGGTTAGGGGCTGAATCGGAGTTGCAGCTGCCGGCCTACACGAGAGCCACAGCAACACTAGATCCAACCTGCATCTGTGACCTACACCACAGCTAACAGCAACGCTGGATCCCTAACCCACTGAGTGAGGCCAGGGGTCCAACCTGCAACCTCATGGTTCGTAGTGGGATTTGTTTCCGCTGAGCTACGACAGGAACTCCCTAATTTTATTATTTATTCGAATATAATTGATTTACTAAGTTGTCTGCGTTTTTGGTACATATCAAACTGATGCATTTGTGCATACATATATTTTCAGATTCTTTTCCATTATAAATTTATGAATTATTGAATATGGTTTCTCGTGCTATAGAAGAGGTCCTTGTTTCTTCTTAATTTGGGTTGCATATATAGTATAAAGGTCTAAGACTCCATTGGCCCCAGGAACTCTCTTCCCACCCCGCCCCCGCCCCCCATATCCAAGGCAGCAGCAGCTCCATCTCCCTCCTGCTCAACCAGAACCCTGGCTCTGTCTGTTCTCTCTTTCTTCTTCATCCCCACATGCAGTCACCTCATGCCCTGGTCCTGTTTCCAACCTCAAAATGCATCCCTCGCCTCTCTGCGTGTGCCTCCCCTCTCCTAGTCCAGCCCTCCAGTGGCACTGCCCCTGCTTCATGCTCCGTGCTTTCATTTCTCACTCCCTCTGACCCAAGAAATGGAGTTGGGAAAGAGATTTCTTTTTGTTTTTTCATGTATGTGTATCACCGGTTTCCTTTGCTTTACAACAGAAATTTGCACAACACGGTAAATCGATGATAACTTACTAAAAAATAGTGAAATATAAAAAAAAGACATTTGTGGTGTTCCTGCTCTTGGCACAGCTGGTCAGGGAGCCGGCACTGCCATGGCTGGGGCTGGGGTTCCATCTCTGGCCTTGGGAAACTTCCACACTCCTCAGATGTGCCCCTCGCCTCTCCCAGGCAACCAGAAAAGGCACATGTGTTCCTGTCACTCTGCTAACACAGGAAGTCCTCCACAGGCACTTTGGGGAGAAGCCCCAGTCCTCAGCCAGATCTCCAGCCCCTCCTCCTGCCAGCAGCCCACCTGGCCTGCTCCCTCAGCCCTGGCCTCTCTCTCTCCCTCCAAGGACCACCCCCTGCCCAGCCTTCTCAGGCCCCACACCTTGACACCACTGGGCTCCCTACCTGGATGACTCCCCCTTCAGGTTTAAACATCCATGTTGGAGGTCGCTAGTCCCTGGGCTCTGGGTCCCTCCCTTAGGGCTCTTTCCATAGTTCTGGGAGTTTCCACTCTGTTCTGGTGGACCCAGGACTTGCTGGGGGACGTGGCAGGAAGCTGGACCCTAGGTGACCTCAAGTGCCCAGCACCAAGAATCCTCCAGCCTTCAGTTTGTAGGGGAGCCCAGCAGGCTCTGAGCCCCCTGGTGACCCCCAGAGAAGAAGCTCCCAGGGCTGCTCAGGGCCAGGCCACCCCCCTGGTTTTCCACATGGGATTTAGAGAAGCAGAAATTAAGCCAAAGCTCTATGAATCAAAACAGTATGATACTGACTGAAAGTCACACACACAGACCAATGGAAGAGAATAGAAAGAAAACAGGAAGAAACCCACACCTATCTGGTCAAGTAAGTTAAAAGAAGCCAAAGATACACACCAGGGGAAAGGATGGTCTCTGCAGTTATAGGTGTTGGGAGAATGGACAACCAGCTATATACAGACATTCAAGCTGGACCATTATCTTACATGATATACCAAATGAACTCAAAACAAATCAAACCCTTTTTTGTTGGATTTTTGTTTTTGTTTTTGTTTTGTCTTTTTTTTTGCTATTTCTTGGGCCACTCCCACGGCCTACAGAAGCTCCCAGGCTAGGGGTCTAATTGGAGCTGTAGCCACTGGCCTACGCCAGAGCCACAGCAACGCAGGATCCGAGCCGCATCTGTGACCTACACCACAGCTCATGGCAACGCCGGATCGTTAACCCACTGAGCAAGGGCAGGGACCAAACCCGCAACCTCATGGTTCCCAGTCGGATTTGTTAACCACTGCGCCACGACGGGAACTCCCAAATTAAACTCTTGTATAGAGGACCTGAAACCATAAAACTGCTAGAAAAGGATGGGTAGTAAGCTTTTAACATCAGTCTTGACAATGATATTTTTGGCTCTGACTCCAAAAGCAAAGAAACAGAAATTAACAAGTGGTACTCCAGCAACCTCAAAAACTTCTGCACAGCACAGGAAGCCATCAATGAAGTGAAAAAAAGAGGAAGATTGGAACTGGAAGAAAATATGTGCAAGTCATGTATCTGGTGGGGGACTAATATCCAAAATATACAAAGACCTTCTGCAACTCAACGGCCAACAAACAAACTAATGTCATTAAAATTGGAGAGAAGTTCTGAATAGACATTTTCCCAAAGAAGACATAGTCATCGACAACAAGCCCAAGAAAAGATGCTCAACATCATCGATCATCAGAGAGATGTCAATCACACAGCAATGAGTCATCACCCCGCATCTGTCAGAAAGGCTCTCATCAAAAAGACCACAAAGAGCCAATGCTAGCAAGGATGTGGAGAAAAAGGAGCAACTGTACACTGTTGATGGGAATGTATATTGGCACAGCCAGGACAGAAGACAGTATGGAGGTGCCCCAAAACACTGAAAGTATAACTACCGTATGATCAGCAATACCACTCCTGGATATATATCCAAAAGAAGTGAAAAATATTTGAAAAGACGCATGCACCCCAGTGTTCAAAGTGACATTACTCGCAACAGGTAAGATAAGGAAGCAATCTTTGCAAGAGGGAAGATAAGGAAGCGATCTAAGTGTCCCACAACAGATGAATGGAATAAAATACATGTGTGTATACATAATTATATATGTAACTACATATATAAATACATATATTGGCATATGGGATTTAAATAAATACACAAATTGGCATGCGGATGTCCCTGGGCTAGCGGTTGGACCTGCACCTCTGCAGTGACGCAAGCTGCTGCAGTCAGATTCTTCATCCACTGGGCTACAGCAGGAACCCCAGTTTAAATATGTATATAAATCACACACCAAAGGAATACTACTCGGATATAAAGCAGAAGGACATTTTTCCATTTGCAACAATATGGGTGGACCTGGAGGTTATTATCCTTAGTGAAATAAGTCAGTCAGAGAAAGACAAATAGGTCAGCATTTACTGATAAGTGGAGTCTAAAACAGAAACCACATGAATGTACATAAGACAACCGAGAATGTCCCAGACACAGAGAACAACCTAGTCACAAGGTTGGAGAGGGAAGGGGGGACAAGAGAGAGGCAAAGGGTTAAGAGACACAAACTACTTTGTATAAAACAAGTAAACTAGGTGTTGTTTGGAAGTTTGGCATGCATGTTTGAAACCCAAGGCCCCAGTTTTGTCATGGGGAATGTCGTGGATGCTGGGACCAGGGGAAGACACCCTTGTCAAACACTGGCAAAGCTTTCCAAGCACTCAAAGGAGTCAGCTCCTCAGGACACCCCGAGGTGAAGGTGTGACCAGTTGTCCTGATTCTTTACAAAAGTGGTCTCTTCAGAGTTTCTGACTCCCCAGATTTTATCCTGATAAATTTTGCTTTTCAGAAAATTATTCATGTAGCCTAAAATGTCAAGTACATAGCTATGATAATGTTCATTAGCTTTAGAATTAGTTTTTGTATAGTTCTTCTTCTACTCATATTAAAATTACATTTTTATTCGTTTGACAGGGCTTATCCCTTTCCAATAAAAGAAAAGAGTATTTTCCCTTTCCCAAACCCAGCATTTAGTTGAACCTTTCAAACCTAGTGTTTGCTTTCCAACTGGCTATTGGAGATTTTCATATGAAATTCCTCCTCCCTTTCCAATGTTTACAATTTTCTCTTCAAAGTACATATGGCCAATAGGCACATGAAAAGATATTCAACATTGTTAATTATTAGAGAAAAGCAAGTCAAAACCACAATGAGGTATCATCTCATACCAATTAGGAAGGGCGTCATCAAAAAGTCTACACATAAGAAAAGCTGCAGAGGGTGTGGAGAAAAAGGAACCCTCCTATCCTGTTGGTGGGGATGTCAACTGGTGCAGCTGCAATGGCAAACAGCAGGGGGGTTCCTCAAAAAACTAAAAATAGAGAGGCTGGAGGATCTAGCAATCCCACTTCTGGGCACATGTTAGGACAAAAGCATAATTGAAAAAGATACATGCACCTCAACGTCTACAGCTGCGCTACTGACGATAGCCAAGATCTGGAAGCAAACTAATTGTCCATGCACAAGTGAATGTATCAAGAAAATGCAACACTACTCCATCATTAAAAAGCATGAAATAATGCTTTTGAAGTAACAGGGATGGACCTAGCGATTCCCATGCGGAGTCAAGTCAGTCAGAAAGACAAAGACCAATACCATTTGCTATCCCTTACAAGAGGAATGGAAGATGTGACACAAATGAACTAGTTTATGAAACAGAAACAGACTCACAGGCATTGAAAACAAATTTATGGTGACCAACCAGGAAAAGGGGTGGGGGAGGGTTATATTAGGAGAGTGAGATTAGCAGATACCAGTTACTATATATGAAATAGTCAAGGTCCTACTGAAAAGCACAGGGAAGTATATTCAATATCCTGTAATAAACAAAATGGAAAAGAAGATGACATAGTATATACTTGCATGTAGGTAAAATTTAACCATCTGCTGTGTGAGAAACTACCACAACGTAAATCAACTATACTCCCCCCCAAAAAAATTAAAATTTTGTCTTCAATTCCTAGGTCAAATGCATGCTTTGCCTAATTTCAATCTTGCTAAGCAATGGGACAAAGTTTATGTTAGCTTTTCTTTTTCAATTTAATGGCTGCACTCCTGGCATATTGAAGGTCCTGGGCCAGGGCCTGAATCCCAGCTGCCTCTGATTCTTAAAATCCACTGCACTGAGCCTGGCTCTAACCCACACTTCCATGGGGACTGGAGCCATGGCAGTTGGATTCTTAATCCACTGCACTAAGCTGGAACTCCAAAATAGTCAAGTTTCCATAAATGAACGGGAGGCACAGAGGCCACAAAAGAAAAAGGGCACCAGCAACGAGGTAATGGTAAGCGATAGATGGAAGAACATGTTTTCAAGATAGAAAAGACAAAGACTTCAAATCAATTACATATGAAGCATACCCCAAATTAAGGAAAAACAGAGAAAAACGGACCAAGAGCATACATCTGAAGAACGGCAAAGCTCAGTAAATCTAAAAACATTTTCCTGACCTGATCTGGTTATCAGGTCATAACTGATAGTTATAAGAAATAGTGCATTTTCAAGGACTACCAATCATACCACTACTTTCATAAAACTATTAAAACAGGGTATCATGCTACACCAGGCATTCAATGCACCTCTTTCACAACAGAACACAGCAAACATCCTTCGAGATGAAATGCAAAGCAAAGCCCTTGGTGTGTCCTTTATAGGAGTTGGGGTCTTGATTGGGTAACTGCAGTACCAGGGTTTCTATGGAGACCATTTCCGCCATCCACTGGGCTTTCTCCCCATCAATCCAATGATCTAAGATGCTGGGGGCTGCGGAAGCTCCTTCAAGGAGACACTGATGATACCCCCTTGTTCTATGGTACTCAAGATTCAGGCACTTGGTGAAACCCCAGGAGATCATATATTCGTTTTCCCCTGGCTGTGGATGGTGGAGGTTTCATTTGGTTTCACCTGAGGATGGTTTGGTCACGATGAGGAAAGGCTGCTCGTCAGCTCCCACCCACCTCACACCAGGGTTGCCCAACCTCCCTGAGCAGGAGAATTCCTGGGACCCTTGTTGGAAACACAGTTTACCTGGCGCTCATGGAGACTCAGAGCAAGAACAGGAGTCTGGACTTTCCATAGCACCAGGGCCTTCTTAG
The DNA here is from genome assembly GCF_054392235.1 of Sus scrofa. Classification (NCBI taxonomy): domain Eukaryota; kingdom Metazoa; phylum Chordata; class Mammalia; order Artiodactyla; family Suidae; genus Sus; species Sus scrofa. Next base: position 109,585,693 of record NC_139396.1, on the reverse strand, counting down.
CATCAACAAAGCCTGAGACACATGGCTTCCAAAGGACTGGGACACACCACACTGTGCTGCTTTAGTCACAGCTTCATGGATGTGCACATGAGGTCCAAAGACTCCACAGTTCTAAAGAGGACAGTTCATTGGGTTTTGTTGTATGTATATACACAGAAAAGCCTCAGTCCACTTAAGACAAAAATAAACACAACACTCCCCAGATTTCCTCATGCCCCTTGATAATCCACACCTCCCTCCCTCCCATCCCCCGGCAGCCACTGATCTGTTTTCTTCCACTAGAGAGAACATTGCATTTTATATGAGGGACCTCTTTCTGTATCTGGCTGTATTCATTCAGCGTCAATATTTTGAGATTTTAAATAAATACTTAAACAAGTAGATAAATCATCCAGCGACAAGGATACACTGTACAACACAGGGAAAATAGCCAGTATTTTAAATACCTTTCAATGGAGTATAATCTACAAAATTTTGAGTCACTATGTCGTACACTTGAAACTACCATAATGTTATAAATCAACTCTACCTCAGTAAAGAGCAGCCTTGTGACCACCATAAAGGATAAGAATTTGTACTTTCATCTACCATAGAAGACCCTCCCTGTGTCCCCTCCCAATCACTACCACCTCCCTCCTTCCCAAAGTTCTCACTGTCCTCATCTCCATACTCATTACTCTCCTTAGGTTTCTTTGTAGTGTCTATCACCCTCCTGTGCCTCTAGACCCTCTAGATGATGCTTGCCATCTTTGGTATTTGCCCAATTCTTTTAGTCTCTAAGGTCCTTCTCCATCCCTCTCATCTGACATGCCTCCAGGGAAGAAGCTGAGCTCTTTCCTTGGGGAACTCTGCAGTATGGATTCTGCAGACTGTGTTCCCAGGAGGCAGATCAACACATCCCTCTGTGCTCCACATTTCCTGCAGATGTTCAACTGTATTCAGAGGCTTGATCCGCCTCAGGATCAAGACTGTTGATGAGACTCTAGGCACTGCTCTTTCTTCACAGGACACACATGTCAGGCTAGCTGCCTTTTTTTGAGATGTCAGGAAAGATGATGTTCAATCCTTCTCACCGATGCATTTGAGAGGGAAAATGATGATACTCTAATGCCATCATTTCTTTTTCATGTATCAGCTGGATTAATTTGATCAGAAAACAAAACCACTTTCCTTCATCTCTCATTTGGTCACCTGCTGGAACAGTTCATAGAGGAAAGGCAGGGTAGATGTTTTATTCTTTTCATTCATCGCTCCATTATCCAGAGAATGAACTGCTCACCTATCATCCTCAAAGATGATGAATGTAAAACAAAACATGATAAAGTCAAGCATTAAACCATATTTGGTGGATTTCATTTGACTGCAATGATTTTATACACTTATGGTCTGATTGTCACATTTTTCACCAGCTGGAACCTCTTCTGGGTAACTCTTCCATCCTTTGGACGTGACCCTCGTAGTCCAAGTGCTTCTTTGAGGTCTGGTTTGGCAAGATGGTTCAAACTCTTCTTGTATACGTCCTCCCAGCACTAGAATCAGTCATTTTCCAAGAAGTCTTGGTTTCCTTTAGTGCGAAATATTATTTAATCATCATGAACATTGGAACTTTAGGTATCCTCCTTGCTTCTGGTTTGGCCATTGTTTCTAGGTCTTGCATGTAGGAAGAGCTAGACCTTATATATGTGATAAAAGAGTAGTATAATTCCGATACATGCAATTTAAAGTGAGAACTGTCCACATGTTTACTCACCTCTCTCCGTTACACCTGTATCTCCTTTCTTCCTGAGTGGGACACCTGGTTCTCAAGGACACAGGGAACGATTGAATTAGAACATCCAACTAGTCAGGTGTTTCGTCTCAACAGATGTGGACACAAGTTCAGATTACAATGGTCATAACATCCAAGGAGACACTGAGGAAAGACATTGAAGAAGAAAGTACTCAATGGGAACATACTCTATCATCAGGGATTGGAAGAATTAACACTTTTAAAACGTTCATGCTCCCAAAAGCAATGTGCAGATTGAATGCAATCCCTATCAGAATTTCAGTGGCAGTTTTTGTTCACAGAAAGAAAGCAAATCATCCTAAAATTTGCATACAATCACAAAAGACACCGAAAGCCAAGGCAATCTGGAGGACAAAGGAAGCTGGAGGCATATCATTTCAAACTATATTACAAGCTCCAGTAATCAAAACAGAACAATGTTGGCATAATAACAAACACTTGAATGAATGCCACAGAATACAGAGCCCAGAAAGAAACTCGTGCATACACAGTCAGTTAATTTATGACAAATGGTTAACTACATGCCATGGGGAGAAGAGAAACTCTTTGGTAAATGGTGATGGGGAAACTGGACAGCCACATTTGAAGGAATGAAAACCGGTCCACTGTCTTGCACATACATAAATCTTAACTCAGAAATGATTAAAGCCTTGATGTGAGACCTGAAACCATGCGGTTCCTACAGAAATAGGCAGGAAGCTCCTTGACCTCAGTCTCGGTGATGATTTCCTTGGATCTGACTCCAACAGCAAAGGAAACAAACCCCAAAAAGGAACAAGTCAGACGACATCAAACTCAAAAGCTTCCACTGACAAAGGAAACAATCCAGAAAAGGAAAGGCCCCCTTAGAATGGAAGAAAATATTTTTGCAAATCATGTGTCTGCTAAGTGGTTAATATCCAAAATATACCAAAACCTCATAGAACTCAATAGCAAACAAACAAATATTGCTGACTGAAAAATGAGCAGATCCTGTTTTTCTGAAGTTACACCGGTGACCAATAGGTCTATGAAAAGATGTTCAATGTCGCAAATTATTAGAGAAATGCAAATCAAAACTATCATGAGGTACCTACCACCTCCCACCCGTCAGACTGGCCCTTGTTAAAATGTCTGCAATTTACAAGTGCTGGAGAGGAGGTGGAGAAAAGGGAACCCTCCTAGATTGCTGGTGGGATTGTAAGTTGGTGCAGCCACATGGAGAGCCGAATGGAGATTCCATACAAAGCTTAAAAATACAACAAACATAGAATGCAGCAATCCCACTAATAGGCACCTATTTGGAGAAAACCAGAGTTTGAAAATATACATGGAGTTCCCAGTATGGCTCGGTGGTAACAGACCTGACTAGGATCCATGAGGATGTGGGTCCAATCCCTGGCCTCACTCATGGGTTAAGAATCCAGCATTGCTGTGAACTGCGGTGTAGGTCACAGAAGTGGCTCAGATCTTGCCTTGATGTGGCTGTGGTGTGGGCTGGCCCCTACCCTGGGAACTTCCATATGCTGTGGGTGAGGCCCTAAAAAGCAAACAAACATAAGAAAATATACATGCACCCTGACTGTCACTGCATCACTCTTCACAATAGCCAAGACATGGAAGCAGCCTAAAAGTCAACCAACAGAGCAATGGACTAAGAAGATGTGTAATATACACGTAACAGAATATTACTCGGCCATAAAAGAGGAAATGATGCCATTTGCGGCAATATGGATGGACCTAGAGATTATCATACCAAGAGAAAGATAAATATATAATATGACCTATATGTGGAAAAAAAACAATAATACAAATGAAATTCTTTGCAAAATAGTAACTGATTCAGAGACTGAAAGTGGACTTTGGGTTCACAAAGGGGAAAGGGGGGGAGGGATGTATTTTGCATTTGGAATTAACATATCTACAAAACTGTAGGTAAAATAGAAATAGCACAAGGAAACCACACAATATTCTGTAATAACCTGCATGGGAAAGAATCTGAATGAGAATATGTGTGTGTGTACATATACATATATGTATATACACTAAATTTAACTTGAAAATTAAAGAAAAGAAATTGTGGCATAGACATACAATGGAATATCATCCAGGCAAAAAAAGAATGAAATCTTGCCATGTAAGAATTTGGAAGGAGCTTGAGGGCATTATTTTAAGTGAAGTAACTCAGAGAGAAGGGCAAACACCACATAATCTCAAGTATACACGGAATCTAAAAAAAAAAAAAAAAAAAAAAAACCCAAGTCGTAGTTTTGGAGAACAGATCATTCATTGTTGTTGTCAGAGGCAGTAGGTGGGTGTGGTGAGATACATGAACGTGAAATTTTGAAAAGAGAGCTAGAAGAATGCTTCAACCTAGGAAACAGCAGTGTAATGCCCCACATTACACGATCATCTCAACTGACGCAGTAAAAGCAACTGAAAACCTTCCGCACCCTTTCAGAATAAACAACACTCAACAAACTAGGTTTGAAGGGAATTTCAATGACATAACTTACCGTGAACATTACACTCGGTGGTAAAGACTGACAGCTTTTCTTTTGACATCAGGAAGCACGTAAGAATGCTGGGTTTTACCACTTCAGTGCAACACAGTACTGGTCATTTTAGCCACAGCGGGTAGGAAAGATCCATCAATCAATCCATCGACCAATGAACAAATCACTTCCATCCTATTATAACAGGAGGAAGTAGAATTAGCTCTTTTCACACAGGACAAATCACATATGGAGAAATCCTAAGGAATGCTCACAAAGAATGTTAGAACTAGTAAATGAATCAGAGAAGACGTAGTAATCAGATACAGGCACCTGGAAAATCATTTGCCTTTCTGTACACTAACCAGATGTACCTGAAAAGGAGATGAAGAAAACAATTTTTTTATAGTGGCACCAAACAGAAGAGTCACCAATTAACTACTTAGTAAAAAACTGCGCAAAGGAGGCAAAGACTCGTACCATGAAAACTGAGGAGACTTTGTGAGATTAAAAGACACAAATCCCAATTTCATGGATTGGAAGACTTCTCACTGCTAACACCCCATACTTCACATTGCAATTTACAATCCCACTGCAGTTCCTTCAGAAATATGGAAAAGCGCCTCTTAACTTTCGCTTTACATGGACTAGACCCCCAAAGAGCCAAATATTAACTGGGAGAAAAGTCATGTGAGAGGAGGCCCCTTGCTGACTTCCAAACTTACTGCAAAGGACAAATCAAGACAGTTGGGCACTGGCATAAAAACAGAATTACACATCAATGCAGTGAATCCAGAACCCAGAAACACACCCTCACATGTCAACTAGTGAGTGTTGATAGGAGTGGCAAGATCATTCGAGGGGGAAAGCCAGGCTTGTCCACTAAGGGTGCTGGGAGAACGTGACATCCACGTGTGGAGACATGAGGCTGGACCCCTGCAAACAGCATTTATAAACGTTAAATAAGAAATGAAACAAAGAAAAAGGTGAGAATTGAAAATGTGTAACATGGGGAGTTCCCGCAGTGACACAGTGGAAAGGAATCCAACCAGTGTCCATGAGGATTTGGGTTGATCCCTGGCCTTGCTCATGGGTTAAGGATCCAGCGTTGCCATCAGCTGTGGTGTAGGCTGCAGACATGGCTCCCATCCCAAGTTGTTGTGGCTGTGGCATAGGCCAGCAGCTGTAGCCTGGGACACTCCATATGCCACAGGTGCAGCACTAAAAAGCAAACAAGCAAACAAAGAGAAAAAGCATAACCTTATCTCACTCTTACAATTATCAGAACCATTTTCCCTTATTCTGAACCTGATGCTCCTTCAGGATAGACAGGAGTTTAGCCACGTTCCCCGAGGGACAGCAACCTGAGTGCTTTGAGGATAGGAGAGAGTGTGGACCCAGTGTCTAGTGGGCAGACCTCTTGCCACCCAAAGACTCATATCACACAAAGCAAAACAAGATTGGAAAACATCTCAACTATTCTATATAGATTGTCAAAAAATGTTTGACATAAAGAGATGTTTCTAGATGGTTGGAGGAAGAGAGGAAGGGACAGAGATGGACACAGGTGGTGGGTTGAACCCATAATTTTCCATGTGCTTGTGTCACAAGGGACACCTTCCAGGCAGTGGTTCACCTTATATTTGCTATTTGTAGTGGATTTTCATTAACTTAAAAGTGCATTTGAAGAAGATAAGTAAGTGAATAGATATTAAAGAAATCCTGTCACTTTATGAAACACTTTCTGATGAAGGCTGCCTGGGGATGTTTTGAATGGGGCAGTATTTGTCATGAGCCGGTAAACACGGCCCTCTAGTGGCCACATGAGAAACGGCATGAGTGCAGCAGGGTCCCAGGATTCTGCCAGCCTGTGGAGCCAACATTCCTCAATTCACAATCACAGTCTTGCTGTTGATCAGTTTGCAGGCCGCTCTCAGCACTGTGCTTGTGGCATGGTAAATTTATATATTTTTGTCTTTTCTAGGGCCGCTCCCATGGCATACGGAGGTCCCCAGGCAAGGGGTCCAATCGGAGCTGTAGCCGCCAGCCTGTGCCAGAGTGTGGCATGGTAAATATTCACTCTACATTTGAAGACACAATAGATGGAGATGACTTCCTTGCTGTTGCTGACAATGTGAATTTTTCCATAAGATTCTGTCCCCATCTTGGGGCACAGCTGGATTTTCCAGCCTCCTTTGAGACCACAGGTCAATGAAGCAGGAGAGGAAGGAAGGGATGCGTGTCCTTCCAGACCTGGCTCAGCATAACCTCCCACAGCATCTCTCCAGGTTCCCATTCCTTCTGCTGGTGGAGGCAGTTGGGGATGAGTCCTAGGGCCGGAGGAGAAGCAGGATGGGAGCACTTCAGGTTCCCGACTGAGCAGGGGAAGGACTGAGGCTCCTCAAAGTGAGCTCCCACCCAGTGGCGTATTGTGGGGGCAGCAGGGTGAGAGCTGATGACATCTGGGGAGTGGTCAGTACTACTTCAGCCTAAGCTAATATGCATACAAACACCTGGGCTATAAGATTAACTTAAATGGGCCATCCATCTAGTATATTTAAAGTGACAAAAGCAATTTTGTCTTGGTAGTTTGAGCCTCCAGTCTAAGCCTGCTCTTCGGACCCAGTCACTTGACCTCAGAGAACTTGGATTCCTCACTATTTTTTCTTCTGAGCTTAATCATCACTGCAATCAGCATCATACCAGTACGTGAGAAGAGGCATTGAGAAACTATTTTCCAAGGAAACCTCAATAAATCATTTTACCTCCTTGTCCCTGCTTTGAAAATGCACCATAGTAAACCAAAGTTTACCCATCTTTCCTTTTAATTAATTGCAAGGGTTCCTTAGGGATCAACTTTTAATAAAAATTGATAGGTTTCCTGTCTACATCACAAATTAATGATTAGAATTCACCATTTGTAGGATTTCTTTCTTTCTTTCTTTTTTTAAAAATTATTGTGCTTTTTAGGGCCACACCCGCAGCAATATGGAGGTTCCCAGGCTAGGAGTCGAACTGGAGCGAGAGCTGCCAGCCTATACCACAGCCACAGCAACGCCAGATCTGAGCCCCATCTGCACCCTACCACAGCTCACGGCAACACCGGATTCTTAACCCTCTGAGCCAGGCCAGGGCTTGAACCTGTAACCTCATGGCTCCTAGTTGGATTTGTTTCCACTGCTCCATGACAGGAACTCCTGTAAGATTTCTCTACTGACCATTATTTGCACATGTTCAACTGATCTGAATCAAATATTTGATGTCAAAACTCTTCAAAGGATCGTTTTCTTGATCCATTTTCAGTCAATAATACATCTGACCACATGGAGTCAGCAGTAATTGGGGGCAGTATTTCTACGACCTTGTGGGCTTGCTCTGCAGATTCAGTGACATGACCCATGACCAGAGCTGAGGCCACGTCAGAACCCTAGAACCCAGGCTCTAAGTGCAGGTGGGGCCCCCGCTGTGAGCACCCTGCTGCCACCACCTCCTATTCCGTCCACTCTGTCCTCTCTGCCTTGGGAGCCCAGCTCCTCAGACTCAGTTGTTCCCCAGGAAAGCGCTTCTTCCCCTGGGGATTGGGGAGGGGTGACCTAGGCTGGCTCTGCAGTCCTGGGGTCCATGCCATCACACTCAGACCAGCCCTGTCAGAGGACAAGACCTGCAGCCACAGTCCCTGAGTGTCCTGAATGTGGAGACCTAAGATCTTTGCACCTAATGTGTGGTGGCTGCTCCAGGGGCCGAATATGGGGTCCAATCCCATTGCCCTCCACCAAATCCACACAGTTTGCATGCCACCCAGTCACACCACACATCCCTCTGCACAACGCTCGGGGAGGGTCTGTGTGTGGCACTGAGGAGACAGATTTGCAGCAGCTTCAACTCCTCCTTGTCACCTGGTCTCCATCTTGGATGACTCACTGTGTCTGGAGGCCTGTCTGACCCCCACCTGCACAGTGGGGCGGATTTGAGCAGATCTTTCTAGCGGTGTCCTCAAGCACATGTGGGATGAGACCTGAGTGTGTGGGAGGGGTGTCACGAGTAGGTCATGCCTTTACCCCCATTTCTCTTCCTCTCATTATCTCCCCCATGGCTGTTCCTCTTTTGACCACACCCCAAGGTCCTTGCTGAAGGTCCCTGTGCAGGAGTGTGTGTGCCTGTGCTCACTCCCTTGGGCTCAGAAGAAAACTCCCCACCACACACGCACAGGGAGGGAGGGGCCAGAGCCTCCTAAGATCATAGGGTTTCATTTTAAACATTAAAAAAAAAAGAAGAAGAGGAAGAACTAAAAAAGAGGAAATCACAATCAGAGAGTAATCACTCAAATCAGCCAGCATACAGATTTAATCATGAACATGGTTCAAACAAAATAAAATAAAAAAAAAAAAGAGTCATCAAAATCATAAAATGTGGGCAAGGGATGTTTGGAAATAAATAGACCCTTTGTTTGTTTGTTTGTTTGTTTCTCTTCTTAATTTTAATATAGTAATGAAGTGTTTGAACCTACAGGACTATCAGGCTGAAACACACAATTATAGGAAGGGGTTAGCATACTTAAAAAACAGGGCAACCATAAGCCAAAACCAAACAGTGCATTCGCAAAAAATGAAAAACAAACAAACAAACAAACAAAAAACAAACACTCAAGCAGATAATAACCGGAGACCATCCAACCAATAAAAGAAAGGAAGAATGGAGAACCATAGAATCAACTGGAACACGAGGTTCAAATGGCAATAAGTAATCATCTATCAATTATCACCTTAAATGTCAACGGACTGAATGCCCCAATCAAAAGACACAGAGTGGCTGAGTGGATAAAAAGGAAAAACCTTCAATCTGCTGCCTGCAAGAAAGTCACCTTAGGACAAAGGATACATATAGATTGAAAGTGAAGGGGTGGGAAACAATATTTCATGCCAATAGACACGACAGGAAAGTAGGAGTTGCAGACAAAATAGACTTTCAAACAAAAGACATAAAGAAAGACAAAGAAGGACACTATTTAATGATTAAGGGATCCATCCAAGGAGAGGACATTACTATCATCAACATATATGCCCCAAATACAGGAGCACCCAGATACGCACAACAAATATTAACGGACGTAAAGGGAGAAATTGATGGGAATACAATCATAGTAGGAGACTTTAATACCCCACTCACACCAATGGACAGATCCTCTAGGCAGAAAACCAATAAAGCAACAGAGATCCTAAAGGAAACAATAGAGAAGTTAGACTTAATTGATCTCTTCAGGACACTACATCCAAAAAAATCAGAATACACATTCTTCTCAAATGCACATGGGAACATTCTCAAGAATCGACCACATATGGGGACACAAAGCTATCCTCAACAAATTTAGGAGCATAGATAAATTATCTCAAGTATCTTCTCTGACCACAACGCCAAGACATTAGAAATCAACCACGGGAAGCGAAATGAGAAAAAACCTACTACGTGGAGACTAAACAACATGCTACTAAAAAGCCAATGGGTCAATGAGGACGTCAAGATGGAAATTAAAAAATACCTTGAAACAAGTGACTTTGAAGACACAACCTCTCAAAATCTATGGGATGCTGCAAAAGCAGTGCTCAGAGGGAAATTTATAGTGATACAGGCCTTTCTCAAAAAAGAAGAAAGATCCCAAATTGACAACTTGACCCTCCACCTAAACGCATTACAAAAAGAACAAAAAAGACCTAAAGTCAGCAGAAGGAAGGAAATTAGAAAGATCAAAGAAGAAATTAATAAAACAGAGATTCAAAACACAATAGAGAAAATGAATAAAACGAAGAGTTGGTTCTTTGAAAAGGTAAATAAAAATTGACAAACCCCTGGCCAGACTCACTAAAAAGAGGAGAGAAAGAACTCAAACCCATAAAATTATAAATGAAAAAGGACAAATCACAACAGATACTGCAGAAATACAAAAAACCATAAGCGAATACTATGAACAGCTATATGCCAACAAATTTGACAATCTGGAAGAAATGGACAATTTTCTAGGCTCTCAAAGCCTGCCAAAACTGAATCAAGAAGAAACAGACCAACTGAACAGACCGATCACTAGAAATGAAATTGAAGAAGTCATAAAAACACTCCCTACAAATAGAAGTCCAGGACCAGATGGCTTCACAGGTGAATTCTATCAAATATATAAAGAGGATCTGGTGCCCCTGCTCCTTAAACTCTTTCCAAAGGTTGAAGAAGAAGGATTACTCCCAAAGACATTCTGTGATGCCACCATCACCCTTATTTCAAAACCGGACAGAGATACCACCAAAAAAGAAAACCATCGGCCAATATCTTTGATGAATATAGATGCAAAAATTCTCAACAAAATCTTAGTCAACTGAATCCAACAACATATCAAAAACATTATACACCATGACCAGGTAGGGTTCATCCCAGGTTCACAAAGATGGTTCAACATACGCAAATCAATCAGCGTCATACACCACATTGACAAAAGAAAAGTCAAAAATCATATGATCATCTCAATAGACGCAGAAAAAGCATTTGACAAAGTCCAACATCCATTCATGATCAAGACCCTTGCCAAAGTGGGTGTAGAGGGAACATTCCTGAACATGATCAGAGCCATTTATGACAAACCCACAGCAAATACAATACCCAGTGGGGAAAAACTGAAAGCCTTCTCCCTCAAATCCGGGACAAGACAGGGATGCCCACTCTCAGCACTGCTCTTCAACATAGTTTTGGAAGTCCTAGCCACAGCAATTAGACAAACAAAAGAAATAAAATGTATCCAAATAGGAAGAGAAGAGCTAAAACTGTCACTGTATGCCGACGACATGATACTATACATCGAAAACCCTAAGGACTCCACCCAAAAACTACTTGAGCTGATCAACAAATTCAGCAAAGTGGCAGGATATAAGATTAACATTCAGAAGTCAGTCGCATTTCTGTATACCGGCAATGAAGTATTAGAAAAGGAATTCAAAAATACAATACCTTTTAAAATTGCACCTCACAAAATCAAATACCTCGGAATACACCTGGCCAAGGAGGGAAAGGACTTACATGCCGAGAACTATAAAACTTTAATCAAGGAAATCAAAGAAGATGTAAAGGAATGGAAAGCTATTCCATGTTCCTGGATTGGGAAAATCAATATTGTAAAAATGGCCATACTACCCAAAGCAATCTACAGATTCAATGCAATCCCTTTCAAATTACCCAGGACATTTTTCGCAGAACTAGAACAAACAATCCAAAGATTTAGATGGAAGCACAAAAGACCCAGAATTGCCAAAGCAATCCTGAGAAACAAAAACCAAGCAGGAGGCATAACTCTCCCAGACTTCAAGCAATATTACAAAGCCACAGTCATTAAAACAGTGTGGTGCTGGTATCCAAACAGACAGACAGACCAATGGAGCAGAATAGCGAACCCAGAAATAAACCCTGACACCTATGGTCAGTTACTCTTTGACAAGGGAGGCAAGAACATCAAATGGGAAAAAGAAAGTCTATTCAGCAAGCATTGCTGGGAAACCTGGACAGCTGCTTGCAAAGCAATGAAACTAGAACACACCTTCACAACCATGCAGAAAAATAACCTCAAAATGGCTGAAGGACTTAAATATAAGACAAGACCCCATCAAACTCCTAGAAGAGAACATAGGCAAAACACTCTCTGACATCAACATCAGGAATATTTTCTCAGGTCAGTCTCCCAAGGCAACAGACATAAGAGCAAAAATAAACCTATGGGACCTAATCAAACTGACAAGTTTTGCACAGAAAAGGAAAACCCCCAAAAGAAAACAAAAAGACAACTTCCAGAATGGGAGAAAATAGTTTCAAATGATGCAATGGACAACGGCATAATCTCTAGTTTGCACAAGCAACTTATACAACTCAACAGCAAAAAAGCCAACGACCGATGGAAAAGTGGGCCAAAGACCTGAATAGACTGTTCTCTAAGGAAGATACACAGATGGCCAACAAACACATGAAAAAATGCTCAACATCCCTGATTATAAGAGAAATGCAAATCAAAGCTACCATGAGAGACCACCTCACACCCGTCAGAATGGCCGTCATTCATGAGTCCACAAATACACACGGGCTGGCGGGGCTGTGGAGAAAAGGGAACCCTACTGCACTGTTGGTGGGAATGTAAACGGGTACAGACACTATGGAGAACAGTTTGGAGATACCTTAGACATCTAAACATAGAACTTCCACATGACCCTGCAATCCCACTCTTGGGCATATATCCAGACAAAACTCTACTTAAAAGAGACACCTGCACCCACATGTTCATTGCAGCACTAGTCACAATAGCCAGGACATGGAAACAACCCAAAGGTCCATCGACAGAGGATTGGATTTGGAAGAGGTGGTATATATACACAATGGAATACTACTCAGCCATAAAAAAGAACACAATAATGCCATGTGTGGCAACATGGATGGAACTAGAGACTCTCATACTGAGGAAAATGAGTCAGAAAGACAAAGACAAGTACCATATGCTATCACTTATAACTGGAATCTAACATCTGGCACAAATGAACATCTCCACAGAAAAGAAAATCATGGACTTGGAGAATAGACTTGTGGCTGCCCAAGAGGGAGAGGGAGAGAGTGGGAGGGATGGGGAGCTTGGGGTTATCAGATACAACTTAGAATAGATTTACAAGGAGATCCTGCTGAGTAGCATTGAGAACTATGTCTAGATACTCATATTGCAACAGAACAAAGGGTGGGGGAAAAATGTATGCATGTAAGGATAGCTTGATCCCCATGCTGAACAGTGGGAAAAAAAATTTTATTACTCAAATGAATTTATCACATCTGTAGTTGTATAATGGTCATAACAATCCAATTTCACAGGATTTCCATCCCACAACCCAAGCACATTCCTCCAGCCCCCAAACTGTCTCCTCCAGAGACCCTAAGTTTCTCAATGTCTGTGAGTCAGCATCTGTTCTGCCAAGAAGTTCAGTCTGTTCTTTTTTCAGATTCTACATGTCAGTGAAAGCATTTGAGGTTGGTGTCTCTTCCTATGGCTGACTTCACGTAGTATGATAGCTTCTAGGCCCATCCATGTTGCTAAAAATGCCGGTATTTCATTCCTTTTAAGGGTTGAGTAATATTCCATTGTGTATGTGTACCACATCTTCTTGATCCACTCCTCTGTCGATGGACATTTAGGTTGCTTCCATGTCTTGGCTATTGCAAAGAGTGCTGCAATGAACATCGGAGTGCATGTGTCTTTGCGAGTCGTGGTTTTCTCTGGATAGATGCCTAGGAGTGGGATTGCTGGAGATCATAGGGTTTCTAATTTCCCAACACACCTGCTGACAGGGTCCCAGATGTGTCCTAGGAAGTCAGACACGTCAGACCAGGTGGCACAGGTCGCAGGAGCAGAGATGACAGATGAAGAGAGTCTGCTCCCCTGTGCTCACTCACAGCCACCGTGCTGCCTGCAGGGACTGCCCCCTTCCTGGGGCACACAGTCCGGGAAGCTTGGCTTCTCTGGCTGGACCCACAGTGGCCCCAGGACAGGGGGCAGATGACAGGCTGCCTTCACCAGATGAGCCTTGACAAGCTCAGTGCATCACCTTCATGTTCCTGCCCTTAGACGGCTTCCCCAACACTGAAGCAGCTGGACCACTAATCAGACCCAACAGAAGTGTATACGCAGTCAAAGACAGGAGGAACAAGGGACTTTTTTCTCATATCAGTAAGAACATCCTCAGGCTGGACTTAAATCCCCTGCCAGGTGGGCAAAGATCTGGCTTTGTCACTGCGGTGGCTCAGGTTGCTACTGCAGCCTGGGTTGTATCCCCGGCCCAGGAACTTCCACATGCTCAATTTGGAAGGAAAGGAAAAGAGGAAAGAAACACAGGCTCCACCTGTGGCCCCAGTCACCTCAGAGGTCAGCAAAAGGAGGGCACTGCAACCGGGCACCACCTGGTGTTGCTGTCACTCCCATGTGAACACACCCACCCTGCTGCTGCCACTGCCACTGCCAAATGCTCTGGGCACCTCCTACAGATGCCTGAGCATTGTCACGTCCCAGGACCCTACAACTGGGAACAGCCTGTGAACCACCTCCTGCATGGGCTAAGCAGAACAGAGTGCTTCTTCCATGGTCTACAGGTGATGGGTGCAAACCACTGCAGTTGTCTCTGACTCCAGAGGTGGGTGTGGCCCACCACCACTGGGGGTCCATGAGCAGGCACCATTTGCCTCCCCAGTCACCTCAGAGGGCACCACAGAGGAGGGCGTTGTGACCGAACACTGCCTGTTGTTGCTCTCACTCCCCTGGGAACTCAAATACCCAGCTTCTGCCATGGCCAAATGCTCCTAAATCTGCCTAAGGCTCATTACCGCGTCTCAGGACCCTGCAACGAGGAGTATCCTGTGCCACCTTTCTGCAGGTTCTTGCTACTGTCAAGAGCTCACCAACCAGGCACTGACCACTAGCCCTGCCCATTGGAAACACACTCAGCACCATGGGGATAACAGCCTGCTCACACTGAAGAATGAGACAGCAACTATCCAAACTCCCATGCCCCAAATACAAAATAACCCCCCACAAAATACAAAGGGGGCTGCTCTTGCATAGAAATGGCCCTTCAAGACTGCAGTCTGGTTTCCCTAAACTCACAGAACAAGAAAACCACTAAGCAAGATGATGCAGCTCAGGGAACGATTCCCAGTTAAAACAACAGGAGAATTCACCCGAAGCAGCAAACAGGGAAACAGACCTCGATAGTCTGATAGGCCATGAGTTCCAAATGGAGATAGTGAAAATCCTGAAGGAATTAAGGGTGAATAGGAAGGAATTAAGAGCAGATATGCACAGTAATGCAGATTACTTTAGAAAGGACTAGAAAATACAAGGAGGAAGCAGGAAAAACTAGGAAATTCATTTGGAGAGATACAAACTGAGCTAGAGGCCTTAAAAGGCAGAATGACTAATGCAGAGGAATGCATTAGTGACTTGGAAGATAGAAGACTGGAAAGCACCCAATCAGGACAGCAGACAGAAAACCAAATGAAGAAACACAAAAGCAGTATAAGCAATCCATGGGATAAATATAAAGCAGGCCAATCTACACATAATAGGGAGTCCAGAAGGAGAAGAAAAAAGGGGTTGAAAATATATGTGAAGAAATTATGTCTGAACACGTTTCAAATCTAAAGAAAACGGATATCAAGGTATAGGAAGCACAGAGGGCCCCAAACAAGTTCAACCCAGACAGGCCCACACCAAGACATATTATAATGAACATGGCAAAAGTTCAAGATTAAGAGAGGATTCTAAAGGCAGCAAAGGTAACACAAAGCGTTCCTTAAAAGGGAGCCCCCATAAGGCTATCAGCTGATTTCTCTACAGAAACACTACAGGCCAGAAGAGAGTGGCCAGATATATTCTAGGCTCTAAAAGGGAAAACTTTGCAGCCTAGGATACTCTACCCAGCAAGAATATGATCTGAAATAGAAAGAGAAATAACGACTTACCCCAACAAACAAAACCTGAAAGAGAACAGCGATACTAAAACTGTTCTACAAGAAAGACTGAAAGAGCTTCTCTACATAAAAATGAAGTAAGACAAATAGGATGGAGGAAATCACAACTGGAAAGCAATCACTTAAATAAGCCAGGACACAGATACAAAAGGGGAAGAAAACCTACTGTAAAAGTGATGATCAACACAAGACACAGCAAAAGAACACACATGAAGATGTCAAAAAAGGACTTCAAAATCATAGAGTGTGGGGAAGCAAAGTAAGACAAGCTAGACTGTTTTTTTCCCTTTTCTTCTTCTTCTTCTTCTTTTTTTTTTTTTAAAAAATGTGTTCGAGCCTATATGACAATCAGGCTAAAGCAAGCAGATATAGGAAGGGGTTAGCATACTTAAAAAACAGAGCAGCCACAAATCAAAACCAAACATTACATTCACAAATACTAAAAAGAAAAGTACACAATCTTCCAAGCAAAAAAATAAATGAATGAAGAAATAAAAAAGGAAGGAACAAAGGAGAAACAGAATCAACTGGAAAACAAGGTTCAAAATGGCAATAAATACATATTTATCAACAATTCCCTTAAATGTTAATGCACTGAATGGTCCTCTCAAAGGACACAGAGTGGCAGATTGGATAAGAAGGCAAAAGCCTACAAGATGCTGGCTACAAGAGACTCACCTTAGGGCAAAGGCCACAGAAAGTGAGGCAATGGAAAGCGATATTTCGGGCCAGTGGATAAGGCAGGAAAGCAGGCGCTGCAATACTCATATAAGACCAAACAGGCTTTACAAAGAAGGCCATAAAGGAAGACAAAGAAGAACACTATGTAATGGTAAAAGGATCCATTCGAGAAGAGGCTATTACAATTGTCAATATATATGCCCTTAAGATAAGAGCACCCAGATGCATACCACAAATGCTAACAGACATGAATACAATAATCCAATAAGAGCGGGGAACACAAGAACCGTAGGAGACTTTAACACCCCACTCATATCAATGGACAGATCCTCTAGACAGAAAGTCAATCAGGCAACGGAGATCCTATAATGACACAGTAGAAAAGTTAGACTTAACTGCCATTTACAAAACATTACATCGCCCCAAATCAGAATATCCATTCTTCTCAAGTGCACGTGGAACATTCACAAGGATGGACCACATGGTGGGGCACAAAGCTAACCACAACAAATTTAAGAGCATCAAAATCATTTTGGGTATCTTCTCTGACCACAAGGGCATGAAACTAGAAATCAACCATGGGAAAGGAAATGAGAAAACCTAACTACAGGGAGACGAAACATGCTACTAGAAAACCAAGAAGTCAATGAGGAAATCAAAAAGGAAATGAAAAGATACCTCGAGACAAAGGATAATGAAGCTCCAACCATTCACAATCTATGGGATGCCTCAAAAGCTGTGCTTAGAGGGAAATTCAGAGTGACACAGGCCTTCCTCAACAAAGAAGAAAAATCTCCAATTGACAGCTTAACCCACCACCTAAATGAATGAGAAAAAGAACAAACAAAACCTAAGGTCAGCAGAAGGAGGGAACTCATAAAGATCAGAGAGGAAATCAATAACATAGAGATTCAAAAAGAATAGAAAAAATCAAATAAAAGCAAGAGCTGGTTCTTTGAAAGAGTGAACAAAATCGACAAACCTCTGGCTAGGCTCACCAAGAAGAAGAGAGAAAAAACCCCAATAAACAAAACAAGAAATGGAAAAGGAGAGATCACAATGGATACTGCAGAAATACCAAAAACCATCAGAGAATACTATGAACAATTGTATGGCAACAAATTTGACCCCCTAGAAGAAATGGACAACGTTCTAGAGCTCGCCAAAACTGAATCAAGAAGAAAAAGATCAACTGAACAGACTGATCACCAGAAATAAAACTGAGTATGTAACGAAAACACTCCCTACAAACAAAAGTCCAGGACCAGAAGGCTTCACAGTTGAATTCTACCCAACATACAAAGAGGAACTTATATCCATCCTCCTTAACTTTTTCCAAAAGGTTGAAGAAGGAACACTCCCAAAGACGTTCTATGAAGCCACCATCACCCTGATGCAAAAACCAAAAATACTACCAAAAAGGAAAACTATAGGCCAATATCTTTGATGAATATAAATGCAAGCACTCTCAACAAAATTTTAGCCAACCGAATCCAACCACATATAGAAAAGATCACACCCACGACCAAGTAGGATTCATCCCAGGTTCACAAGGATGGTTCAACATACGCAAATCTATCATCATATACCACATTAACAAAACAAAAGTCAAAAACCACATGATCATCTCAATAGATGCCGAAAAGTCATTTGACGAAGTCCAACATCCGTTCATAATCAAAACTCTTACCAAAGTGGGTATAGAGGGAACATGCCTTAACTTAGTAAAAGCCATTTATGACAAACCCACAGAAAATATAATACTCAATGGGGAAAAGTTGAATGTACCCCCAACAAAATCTGGAACAAGACAAGGACGCCCACTCTCACCAATTTTATTCCACATAGTATTGGAAGTACTAGCCACAGCAATCAGAGAAACCAAAGAAGTAAAACAAGGGATCCAAATGGGAAGAGAAGAAGCAAAATTGTCACTGTATGCAGATGACATGATACTACGTATAGAAAACCTGAAGGATGCAACACAAAAACCACTTGAAGTGATCAACGAATTCAGCAAAGTAGCAGGATACAAGATTAGGTATTGGTCTCCTTCTGTCTACTAACAATGAAATTTAGAAAAGGAATACAAAAATACAATACTTTTCAAAATAGCACCCCCCCCAAAAGTAAATACCTAGGGATAAACCTGACTACGGAGGGGAAAGTCTTATGTGCTGAGAACTATACAACATTAAGCAAGGAAATTAAGGAGGAGTCAAAGAAATGGAAAGATATTCCATGCTCCTGGCTTGGAAAAATTAGCATGGTAAAAATGGCCATACCATCGAAAGCAATCTACAGATTCAATGCAATCCCTATCAAATTACCCAGGACATTTTTCTCAGAACTAGAACAAACAAGCCCAAAATTTAGATGGAGCCATAAATGACCCAGAATTGCCAAAGCAATCCTGAGGGAAAACATCAAGAAGGAGGCATAAATTTCCCAGACTTCAGGCGATATTACGTCTTCAAGACAGTGCAGTACCAGTACCAAAACAGACACACAGACCAATGGAACAGAATAGCAAATGCAGAAATAAACCCAGACACCTACAGTCAATCAGTCTTCGACAAAGGAGACGAATATAAAATGAGAAAAAAGACTGTCTTCTCAGCAAGTGGTGCTGGGAAAACTGGACAGCTGTGTGCAAATCCATGAAACTAGAACACTCCCTCACGCCGTGCACAAAAATAACCTCAAAATGGCTCAAAGACTTAGACATAAAACCAGACACCATCAAACTTCTAGAAGAGAATATAGGCGAAACATTCTTTGGCATCAACCTTACCAATGTTTCTTCAGGTCAGTCTCCCAAGGCAACAAAATAACAACAAAAAGAACCCAATGGAACCTAATCAAACTGACAAAGTTTTGCACAGCAAAGGAAGCCATAAAAAAACCAAAAAGACAACCTATGGAATGGGAGAAAATAGTTTCAAACGATGCAATGGACAAGGGCTTAATCTTTAAAATATACAAACCACTTATACAACTCAACAGCAAAAAGCCAGCAACCCAATGGAAAACTGGGCAAAAGACCTGAATAGACATTTCTCCAAAGAAGACATACACATGGCTCACAAGCACATGAAAAAATGTTCAACATCCCTGATTATTAGAGAAATGCACATCAAAACTACCATGTGATACCACCTCACACCAGTCAGAATGGCCATCATCAATACATCCACAAATAGCAAATGCTAGAGAGGGTGGGGAGAAAAGGGAGCCCTCCCACCCAGTTGGTGGGAATGTAAGCTGGTATAGCCACTATGGAGAACAGTATGGAGGTACCTTAGAAAACTGTACATAGAACTACCATATGACCCAGCAATCCCACTCTTGGGCTGATATCTGGACAAAACTTTCCTTGCAAAAGACACAAGCACCTGCATGTTCACTGTAGCACTGTTCGCAATAGCCAAGATGTGGAAACAACCTGAATGTCCATGGACAGATGATTGGATTAGGAAGAGGTGGTATATATACACAATGGAATACTACTCAGCCATAAAAAGAACAAAATAATGCTATTTACAGTAACATGGAGGAACTTGAGACTCTCATGCTGAGTGAAGTAACTCAGAAAGAGAAAGACAAATACCATATTACAATATTTTTTATCTTAGTCCTATTGGAATTAGATTTTTATTGGCTTGACGGGGTTTATCTATTTCCAATTTAAAAAATACTTTGCTTTTCTCCAAACCAGCACTTAGTTGAATCCGTCAAGCACACTGTTTGCTTTCCAACTGGCTATTGGAGGTTTTCCATATGAAATTCCTCCTCCATTTCCAATGTTTACAATTTTCTCTTCGACATACAGATCGCCAACAACAGGCACATGAAAAGATGCTCAGCATTGCTAGTTATTAGAGAAAGGCAAATCAAAACACAATGAGTTAGCGTCTCACATCCATCAGAAACGACATCATCAAAAAGTACAAATAAGAAATGCTGAGAGGGTGTGGAGAAAAGAGAACCCTCCTACACTGTTGGTGGGTGATAGAGCCACAATAGCAAACAGTATGGCAGTTCCTCAAAAAAACTAAAACTGGAGTTGCCAGATGATCTAGCTGTCCCACCTCTGGGCACATATTCGAACAAAAGCATAATTCAAAAAGATACATGTACTTCAAGGTTCATAGCAGCACTATGGACAATAGCCAAGACATGGACGCAAACTAAATGTCTATTGACAAATGAATGGATCAAGAAGATGGAACACTATTCAGTCATAAAAAAGCATGAAATAATGCCATTTGCAGTAACATGGGTGGACCTAGAGAGTCCATACTGAGTCAAGTAAGTCAGAAATTCAAAGACAAATGCCACATGATATCACTTATATGTGGAAGGTAAAATAGGGCACAAATGAACTAGTTTACACAATAGAAATGGACTCACAAACATAGAAAACAAATTTATGGTGACCAACCAGGAAAAGGAGTGGGGGAGAGATATACTAGGAGATTGGGGCTAGCCGACACAAACTATCATATGTAAAATAAACAAGGTCCTACTGTGTAGCACAGGGAAGTCTATTCAATGTCCTGTATTAAACAAAATGGAAAAAACATGGCAAAGTACATACATACATATATATAAAATGGAATCACTCTGCTGTACACCAGAAAGTCACACAGATTTGTCAATCAACTTCTTCTCCAAAACAAAATGAATGAAAAATTTGTCTTCAATTCCCAGGTTGAATGCATGCTTTGCCTAATTTCAATCTTGCTAAGCAAAGGGAAAAAGGTTTTTTTTTCTTTTTTTAACATAATGGATGCACCCTTGGCACATGGAAGTTCCTGGGCCAGGGACTGAATCCCAGCCACAGCTGGAACCTATGCCCAGGCTGCAACAACACCTGATTCTTAAAGCCACTGCGCTGAGCCCGGGCTCCAATTCTGGACTCTTTGGGAACCAGAGGCACGGCCGTCAGATTCTTAACCCACTGAGCCACAGCAATAACTCCAAAAAATTCAGTTTTTATAAAAAAAAAGAAATGGGAGTGGGGCACAGCTGTCAAACAGGCAAAAAAGACACCAGAAATGAGGTAATGGTGATAGGTGGTAGAAAACGTTTTCAAGATAGAGAGGACAAAGACTTCAAATCAATTACATAAGAAGAATACCCCAAATTAAGGGAAAATAGAGAAAAACTGACAAAGTGCATAATGGAAAACTCACATGTGAAGAACTGCAAAGCTTAGTGATTCTAAAACATATCCATGACGTGACCCAGCCATAAGAAATAGTGCATTTTCAAGAACTACCAATCACACCACCACTTTTATAAAACCATTAAAAACTGGTATCCTGCTTTACCTGGCATCAATGCACCTCTTTCACAACAGAACACAGCAAACATCCTTCAAGATGAAAGGCAAAGCAAAGCCCTTTGTGGGTCTTTTACAGGAGTTGAGGTCTTGATTGGATAATTGCGGTAACAGGGATTCTATGGAGGCCATTTCCGCCATCAGCTGGGCTTTCTCCCCATCAATCCAATGATCTAAGGTGCTGGGGGCTGTGGAAGCTCCTTCAAGGAGACACTGATGACACCCCCTTGTTCTATGGTACTCAAGGTTCAGGTACTTGTTGAAACACCAGGAGAGAAGAGATTCGTTTTCCCTGGGGTGGTGATGGTGGAGTTTTCATTTGCTTTCACCTGAGGATCGTTTGGTCAAGAGCAGGAGATGCTTCTTGGCAGCTCCCACCCACTTCACACCAGTGTTTCCCATCTTCCCTGAGCAGGAGAATTCCTGGGACCCTCTGCTGAAAGTCCAGTTCACCTGGTGCTCATGGGGACTCAGAGCAGGACCAGGAATCTGGACTTTTCACAGCACCAGGGGCTTCTTAGCATCAGCAAAGCCTGGGACACACTGCTTCCAATCACTCACGGTGCTGCTTTAGTCACAACTTCATGGGTGTGCACATGAGGTCCAAAGTCTGCCCATATTTAAAGTAGACAGTTCATTGAGTTGTGTCGTATGTAAATACGCAGAAAAACATCAGCCTAATTAAGAGAAAAACATACCCAATGCTCCCCTCAAATTTTCTCGTGCCCCTTGATAATCCATGCCTCCCTCCCGCCCATCCCCAGGCAGCCACTCATCTGCTTTCTTTCACTGGAGAGAACAGCTCATTTTATATGAGGGACATCTTTCTCTGTCTGGCTGTGTTCACTCCGTATCAGTATTTTGGGATTTTAAATAAATAAGTAAATAAATAAATAATCCGGGTACAAGGATACACTGCACAACACATGGAAAATAGCCTTCATTTTACATATGTTTAAATGGTGTATGAGCTATAAAATTTTGAGTCACTCTGTTGTACTCTAGAAGCTACCACAATATTTTATATCAACTCTACCTCAGTAAAAAAGAGCCCCCTTGTGACCACCATCTAGGATAAGAATCTGTACTTTTCCCTGTACCTTAGGAGACCCTCCCTGTGCCCCTTCCCAATCTCTACCACCTCCCTCCTTCCCAAAGTTCTCACTGTCCTGATCTCTATAGTCACTACTCTCCTTCAGTTTCTTCGTGGTGTTTATCACCCTCGTGTACTCATTTAGACCTTTAATTTAATTTAATTTATTTTTTAGGACCTCACCTGCTGCATATGGTGTTTCCCAGGCTAGGCGTCAAATTGGAGCTGTAGCCACCAGCATACACCACAGCCACAGCAATGTCAGGTCCAAGTCGTGTCTGCAACCTATGCCACAGCTCACAACCACCCCGGGTCCTTAACCCACTGAGTGAGGCCAGCAATTGAACCGGCAACCTCATGGTTACTAGTCAGATTCCTTTCCGCTGTGCCACAACAGGGACTCCTAGCCCCTTTAGCTGATGCTTGCTCATTTGCTGGTATTTGTTCAACTCTTTTAGTCTACAAGTTCCTTCTCCATCCTGCACTTCCTGACACTGCATCCATGCAGAACCTGAGCCCTTCCCCTTGGGGAACTCTCCAGTATGGATTCTGCAGACGGTGTTCCCATGGGGCAGTTCAACACATCCCTCTGTGCTCCACATTTCCTGTTCAATTGTTTTCAGAGGCTTGATCAGGCTCAGGATCAAGACTGTTGATGAGACCCTAGGCATTGATGTGCTCTTTCATCACAGGACACACACGTCAGGTTGTTTGTCTTTTTTTGAGGTGTCAGGACAGATGACACTCAAGCCTTCTGTTCATTGATGCATTTGAGAGCGAAAACGATGATATTCTAATTCCATCATTTCTTTTTGGAGCATCAGCTGGATGAATTTTACCAAAACACACTTTCCTTCATCTTCTGTTTGGTCACCCAGTAGAACAGTTCACAGAGGAAAGGCAGGTTCATTCATCTCTCCATTATGCAGAGATGAACTGCCACCCTGTCATCCTCCAGAGACAATGAATTAAACAAACACCCTATAAAATCAAGGATTAAAACATATTTGGTGGTTTTCACTTGACTGCAATTATTTAATTTGCTGATGGTCTAATTGTCGCATTTTTCACCAGTTGGAAGCACTTCAGTTTGACAATTCAGTCGTTTGGAAGTGATCCTCATAGTCTGAATGCCTCTTTGAGATCTGGCTTCGCAAGATGTTTCAAACCCTTCTTGTACACTTCCTCCCAGTCCTAGAGTCAGTCGTTGTCCAAGAAGCCTTGGTTTCTTTTAGTGGGAAATGTTATTGAATATTAAATGCAAAACAATGGAATTGTAGGACTCTTCCTTAGAGAAATAGAACAAGTAATCCTAAAATTTGCATGCATCCACAAAAAACACCCCAAGGCAAAGCCATCATGAGGAAAAACAAAGCTGGAGGCCTATCATTTCAAACTAAATTACAAAGCTAGAGTAGTCAAAACAGTACAAAACTGGCCTAAAAACAAATGCATAGTTGAATGCCACAGGATATAGAGCCCAGAAAGAAACCCATGCAAATACAGTCAATTACTTGATGACAAGTGGCTAAGAATATACAACGGGGAGAGCACAACATCTTCAGTAAATGGTGATGGGGAAAATGGACAGCCACCTGCAAAGGAATGAAACTGGACCACTATCTTGCACATACATAAATCTTAACTCAGAAATGATTAAACCCTTGAATGTAAGACCTGAAACCGTGCGGTTCCTACAAAAAAAACTGGCCGTAAGTTCCTTGACCTCAGTCCTGGTGACGATTCATTTGGATCTGACTCCAACACCAAAGGAAACAAAACCAAAAAGAAACAAGGCAGACTACTCAAACGCAAAAGCTCCTGCACAGCAAAGGAAACAATCAAGACACTGAAAAGCCCCCCTGCGAATGGAAGAAAATATTTACAAATCGTGTATCTCATAACTGGCTAATATCCCTATCAAGAAGTCATACAATTTAATAGCAAACAAGCATTCTGATTGAAAAATGGGCAGATCCTAAGAAACAGTTTTCTGAAGAAGATATACAGGTGACCAACAGTTCTGTGAAAAGATGCTCAACATCACTAATTAGGAGAGAAACGCAAATCAAAACTGTAATTAGGGACCACCCTGCACCAGTCAGAATGGCCCTTGTTAAAAAGTCTGCAATTATCAAGTGCCGGAGAGGATGTGGAGAAAAGGGAACCCTCCTAGACTGTTGGTGGGAAAGAAAGTTGGTACAGCCACTATGGAGAGCCGTATGGAGGTTCCTTACAAAACTCACAATACAACTAACATATGACCCAGCAGTTCCCCTAGTGGGCATCTATTTGGAGAAAGCCATAATTCAAAAAGATATATGCACCCCAATTTTCATGGCAGGACTCTTTACAATAGCCATGACATGAAAGCCACCTGAATATTAACCAAGGGAGGAATGGATCAAGAAGATGTGGTACATACCTGCAATGGAATATTACTCAGCCTTGCAAGTGAAATCATGCCATTTTCAGCTACATGGATGGACCTAGAGATGACCATACCAAGTGAAGTCAGAGAAAGAGAAATATCATATCATATCACTGATATGTACAATGTAAAGAGAAATGATCAAAATGAACTTATTTGCACAACAATAATGGAATCACAGACGGTGAAAATGGATTTATGGTTAGCAAAGGGGAAAGGGAGTGGGAAAGGATGGATGGGCATTTTGGATTAATATGTATACCTTGCTGTATATAAACTAGATAGAGCATAAAGAAAGCTCTGCAATATTCTGTAATAACCTACATGGGGAAGGAATCTGAATAAGAAAATCTATATATTCATACACACTCACACATATAAAGTTTAACTTAAAAATTACAAAAGAAATTGTGCTGTGGTTATGCAATGGAATATTATTCAGGCAAACAAAAGAATGACATCTTGCCATGTGACGATATAGAAGGACCTTGAGGGCATTAGGCTAAGTGGAATAACTCAGACTGAAGGTCATGAGCTCACTTACACATGGAACCTTAAAAGTCCAAGCTCATAGGTTTGGAGAACAGATGGGTGTTGCCAGACAGAGACTGTAGGTGGGTGGGGTGTAAGGACTGAATGCGAAATTTTAAAAGAAGAGCCATAGGAATGCTTCAACCTAGGAAACATATCAGCGTAATGTTCCAATTAACAGGATGAAGGGGAAAAACATGATCATCTCAACTGATGCAGAAAAAGCAATGGGAAAAATCCAACACCGTTTCGGAATTTAAATCACTCAACACACTAGGTTTGGAGGAAATTACAATGCCATCACTGACAGTGAACACTACACTAAATGGTAAGAGAAAAAAAAACGCATCTTCTGAGATCAGGTAGCATGTAAGAATGCAGGGTTGTAGCACACCAATGCAACATAGTACGGATAGCTTTAGCCCCACAGCAGGTACGAAAGATCCATCCATCAATCCCCCCATCAATGCACAAATCACTTACACCCTAATGTGAAAGGAGGAAGTAGAATTAGTTTTGTCCACACAGGAGAGGATCTCATATGGAGAAATCCTAAGGAATGCTCCAAAAGAATGTTAGAACTAACCAATGAATTCAGAAAAGTAGTAACCAGATACAGGCAACGTGAACAATCCTTTGCCTTTCTGTACACCAATCAGATCCAACTGAACAAGACATGAAGAACACAATTTTATTTACAATGGCACCAGAAAGAAAAGCAATCAATGAACTGCTTAGTAAAAAACTTAACAAAGGAGGCAAAGACTCGTACCGTGAAAACTGAGAAACCTTGTGAGATTAAAAGACACACATACCAATTTCATGGATTGGAAGACTTCTCACTGCTAAAACCTCAATACTTCACATTGTAATTTACAATCCCACTGCAATCCCTAGGCAATCCCCAGCCTACATGGAAAAGCACCTCTTAACATTCACGTTACACAGGATAGACCCCTCCCACCCCCCCCCCGCCCAGAAACAAACACTCTCAGGGAGAAAAACATCGTGGGAGGAGGCACACTTCCTGATTTCCAAACTTACTGCAAAGGACCAATCAAGACAGTTGGGCACTGGCATAAAAACAGAATTGCACATCAATGTGGTGAATCCAGAGCCCAGAAACACACCCTCACATGGAAGGTCTAGTGAGTGTTGACAGGAGTGGCAAGATCATTCCAGGGGGAAAGCCAGGCTTGTCCACTAAAGGGTCTGGGAGAACGTGACATCCACTTGTGGAGGGATGAGGCTGGACCCTTGCAAACACCATTTATAAAAGTGAAATCACAAATGAAACAGAGACATAAAGCTGAGAATTGAAAATGCACAACCTCATCTCACTTCTGCAGTGATCACAACCATTGTTCATTAGCCTGACCCCGATCCTCCTGCAGGAGAGACAGGATTTTAGCCCAGGGTCCCCAGGGAAATCAGGGCACTGGGGATGGAGAGAGTATGGCCCTGACCTTGGCTGTGGTGAGCAAGAGAGCTCACCCTTTACGGTCTCCCACTGAGACCTAGAGCCCACCTTCAATTGTTTCCTAGGGTGCCATGGAATTTCCCACTGCCTTAGTGGGCAGACCACACGCCACCCAAATTCCTATCACAAAAAGCCAAACAAGATAGAAAATATCTCGACTACTTTACACAGATTGTCAAAAGCTGTTTTACATACAGAGATGTTTCTAGATGGTTGGAGGGAGAGAGGAGGGGACAGAGATGGGCACAGATGGTGGGTTGGACACCTCATTTTCCCTGTTGATAAGCCACAGGGACACTCTCCAGGCAGTGGTTCACCTTCTGTTTGTTATTTGTAGTGCATTTTCACTAACTTCAAGATGAGTTTGAGGAAGAGAAGTGAATGAACACAGATGAAATCAATCCAGGATGTTTCTGAAACACTTTCTGGTGAAGGCTCCCTCAGGAGGTGGTCGATTTTGAATGGGGCTGTGTTTGTCAGAAGCGGGTAAACACCGCCCTCCTGTGGCCAATTGAGAAATGGCATGAGTGCAGCTAGGTCCCAGGGTTCTGTCAGCCTAAGAAGCCAATGTTAACAATTTCACTTTCACAGACTTGCTGTTAATGAGTTCTCAGGCTGGTCTCAGCACAGTGCTTCTCCTATAGTAAATACTCAGTATGCATCTGAAAACACAATAGCTAGAAATGAATTACTTGCTCTTTGCTGACAATGTCGATTTTCCATAGAAATCTGTTGCCTTCTTGGGGCAGAGCTGGGGGATGTTCCAGCCTCCTTTGTAGCCACAGGTCAATGCAAAGCAGGAGAGGAAGGGACGTGTGTCCTTCCAGACCTGGCCCAGTGTAACCTCCCCCATGCGTCTCTCCAGGTGCCTGTTCCTTGTGCTGATGGAGGCAGATGGGGATGAGTCCTAGGCCCGGAGGAGGCGCAGGATGGGAGGACTCTGGGTTCCTGACTGAGCAGGTGAAGAACTGAGGCTCCCCAAAGTGAGCTCCCACCCTCCCACCCAGTGCCGTGATGTGGGGGCTGCAGAGGGAGAGGTGCTGACATCTGGGCAGTGGGCAGAACTAATTCAGCCTACGCTAATATGCACACAATCACCTGAGCTCTAGGAACAACTTAAATAAGCCATCAACCGGGTACATTGAAAATAACAAAATCTATTTTGTCTTGGTAACTGAACCCTCCAGTCTAAGCCTGCTCTTCGGACCCAATCATTTGGCCTCAGAGAACTTGGATTCCTCAGTATTTTCTTATTCTCAACTTCATCATCATTGCAGTCAGCATCATACCAGTCTGTGAAGAGAGGCATTGAGAAAATAGTTTCCAGAGGAATCCTCAATGAGTCATTTCATTTCCTTGTCCCTGCTTTGAAAATGTACCACAGTGAATGAAAGTTTACCCATCTTTCTTTCTAAGTAATGGCAAGTGTGTCTTAGGGATCAGTTTTTCATGAAAATTGGCAGGTTTCCTTTCCCCATCACAAATTAATGATTAAAGCCCTCCAGTAGCAGATAAAGATTACTAAGATTTCCTCAGTAACAATTATGTGCACTCGTTCAACGGATCTAGGTGAAATATCAGATGTCCAAACTCTTCAAAGGATCTTTTTCTTGATCCATTTGAAGTCGATAATACATCCGACCGCATGGAGTTGGCATGGCTGGATTATGGTTACCATCTCCTCAGCAGTAAACGGGGGCAGTATTTCCATTACCTTGTGGACATGCTCTGCAGATTCAGTGACATGACCCGTGACCAGAGCCGAGGCCACTGCAGAACTCCAGAGCCCAGGCTCTAAGTGCAGGTGGGGTCCCCGCTGTGAGCACCCTGCTGCCACCACCTCCTGCTCCATCTGCTCTGCCCTCTCTGCCTCGCAAGCCCAGCTCCTCAGACTCGATTGTTCCCCCAGAAAGCATTTCTTCCCCTGGGGGTCGAGGAGGGGGTGACCTAGGCTGGCTCTGAGTCCTGGGGTCCATGCCACCACACTCAGACCAGCCCTGTCACTGGACAAGACCTGCAGCCACAGTCCCTGCTGTGGTCACTGAGTATTCTGAGTGATGAGACCTGAACACCTTGCGTTCATGTGTGTCCTCCGCTTCAGGGGACAAATGTGGGGTCCAATCACAGTGCCCTCCCCTGGCCACCTCAACCCACCTGAGCTGCTCTGACCTCGGTGGGACACCCCGACCCCAACCCTTCCCCCTGCTTGGGAGCTGGACAGCATCGCTGGCTCCCACAGCCTCCAGGTGGACAAGGGATGGTTTCTACTGAAGGCTTTCTCTGGAGGGAAATTTGGTTTTGCAGAGAGACGGTGATGCCATGAGTCCTGGCCACGCCCTACATACCACACAGATCCTGTGCCCCCAACCATCACAGGCTGCCTCAGGTAGCCAGGCAGCCCTCCCCTCAGTCCTCTGACCTCTGCTTTGTCTGCTCCCAAGGGATCAGGGGCTTCTGTCTTTCCCTCTCCAGGAGAGCTCAGAATTCCCTCCCTGCAAGGACTTAGGTTCTCTGTATCGGGGCCTCCAGCTCTGGGCAGAGAGGAGATGCTGACCCTGGCCGCTCCCAGCAGCCTCCAACCATGGACTCCCCCTGGCCTCACCTTCATAGACCGGGTAGAACCTCTGTCCTCTCCATTTGTGGTTTTGGACCAAAGCCCGAGCTCCCCCTCTGCAGAGGGTGAGGGGCAGGGATGTCAGCCCTGGCGCTGGACCGGGGGCAGGGCGGTGGGTCACTGCTGGGGGAGCCTGAGGTGGGGGTGGGGAGGGGCTCAGCTGCAAAGCCCCCGGGCCCTAGGCTCTGACCTTCCTGCAGTTTCCTTGAGTGCCTGATAACGTGAGACTCCTTCTGCTCACAGGGGCTCAGGGGGTCCTGCTTCTGTCTCTCAGATTGTTCCCTGGATCAAACACAACCAAGGCTGTGCCTCTGACTCCAAGCTCTGCCTTAAAATATTTATGTTTGTTTGTTTGTTTGTTTGGGCAGCTCCTGTGGCATATGGAAGTTCCCATCCAGGAGCTGCAGCTGCCAGAGTACACCACAGCCCCAGCAAGGCTGGATCCTTAACCCTCTGAGTGAGGCCAGGGAGCAAACCAGAATCCTCATGGACGCATGTTGGGTTCATTACCACTGAGTCACAACGGGAACTCTATTGCTTAAAAACTTTTTTTTTCTTACAAGATATTTTATAACTATTATGGCTGAATATTTTATTTCAGCTTTCATTTTTTCTCTAATGTTCAACATGGTGACCCTGTTACACATACACTTATAAATTCTTTTTCTCACATTATCGTGGTCCATTGCTTAAAATTTTCAATGTTGTTTTTGAAACCAAAAAAAAAAAAAAAAAGAAAAGAAAATCAGTCTCTTCATACATGACCTAGCCAGACACAAGATGCCAACGGTTATGTTAGCACTGTTAAGAAAAAACAGGAATTGATAAATGCATAGACACATAAGCAATACTGAGAGGAGAAAAAGAATGTATATATATGTGTATATGGATGACTGGGTCCCTTTGCTGTACAGCAGCAATTGACAAAATAGTATTAATCAACTATAGCACAAATTTAAAAATAAATAAATCAGGAATACTGGAGGGTCCCACGCCGAAGGTCGCGGGTTTAGTGACTAACACAGATAGAGCTGCCCTTGATGCAAGTGATCTGAAACAGAGATGACAGAGGGGTCATGTAACACGGCGAGTGTCCTTCATGTCACTCACATGTACAATTTCAATGATCAAAATATTCAATTTTATTTCAAGTGAGATCTATATCCTAGAGTAAATAATTCGCTATATACAGTGAAGAACCAAATGTGAGAATATGGACTTACGGGGGAGGGAAGGGAGGCTCCAGAGCTGCTGCTGGCACTGGGGCAGCTCGTCCTCTGGCCCTGAAGGCACCACAGGAGCCGGTGCTCATGGCTCTTGCTGACCTGGTCCAGCTCCAGGGATATTAGGGGAGGAGCTGGCTCCAGCCCTGGAGTAACTGGAAGAACGGGGTCTGCCGTGGTCTCTAGACCTAGACCTGGAGCTGGAGGACATTCCAGGCCACAGCAGGGGCCCAAGCCTGATGGGCTCAGAGCAGGGGCAGTGCCCTTGCTGAGGCTTCAGCTCTGGAGCTGAGGTTGGAGGGAAAATGGGCTGAGGTTGGAGGGGAAGCACTGGGACAGGTTTCCGGGGTGATTCAGGCTTTGACATTTGGAGCAGAGCTTGCTGGACCTCATGCGGATTTAGAAGTGGAGGCTGAGAAAGTGGTTTCTTAGCTCTGAGCTGAAATGACAGCTAGGACATGAGCAGGCTCTGGCTCTGGCACTGGAGCTGGCATGTCCCCTTCACCTAAAGCTTGAACGTGAATAAGCGCTATGGTTTGAATTTGCTGGGGCTGTGGAGCTGCAGCTGGCACGAGAGCTGTAGCTGGCTCTGGGTCTCCAGGTGTTTCTAGAGCTTGCTCTGGAGCTGGTCCTGTAGTTCAAGAAGAGAAAATATCCTCAATAGGACTGCCTTACCGCATGCCTTCCAAAACAGGAAATTCCTCCCTGCCATTCAGCGAAGTCTCAGGCCAAGGTGCCACCCCCAGGAAGTCTTCCCAGGCTGCAGTCCAGGGGAAGAGTGATCTGAGCCTCCTCATGGCTCCTGCCCAATTCCAGCCTCAGGAGGCTCTGCTCTGTGAGGCCCAGCCCCGTCCCCTCCCCACTCGCCCATCACCCACCCCGAGGACCCCTCACCGTCACCCTCTGCCTCCATGGGCTCCAGATGCTCCAGCTGTGCCAGGAGAAGGCGGGCACTGTGCTCCAGGGCTGAGCCAGGCATGCTGAGCTCCAGGTAAGCCAAGAGCATCTTCAGGCAGGGAAATTCGGGAGGCTGGTGGAAATCCTCAGGATACTGGTCCAGCCAGGTGCCCAGGATGGAGGTCATGGCCCTAGGAGTGGTCGGGAGGGGGGCAGCAGAGTCAGGGCCCGGCCTTGCCTTCCACCCTGCCCCGTGTGGGACCCGGGCTCCTGGCAGCCCCTCCCATCCCCAGGCCCCACACCTCCCCGCTGTTCTCTGGAGCAGAGAGCCCCTCCCCCTGGGATCCAAAGCCACTCACATTCTGAGCTGGTGCAGGGGCCCGCCGTCCTCCTCAGCGTAGGGGAGGATGCAGCCGTACCTAGAGGAGGCCAGGAAGGTGTCAGCTGGGCTGTACTGAGGACTCACCTGGATGTGATGGCTGGTGTGACAGGGTGACCCCCGGGAGCAGGGAGGCCGCGGAGGGCAGGACCGTGGTCTGCCTGATGCATGAGATGCTGTTTGTTTTGAGAAGTGCCTGTGCCTAGGGGACCGTCCCAGATATTTGCAGAAGGAAGAAGCCCAACCAGCCCCATGACGCAGATCTGAGCAGCCTGGGCCCCACGGCTGGTCTCCAGAGATCCCTGTTCTCACTCCCCCAGGACAGGGAAGCCCCCAGGGAACCCCCCAGCACCTTTCCAATGGGACACAGTTCAGCCCAAGGTCACAGGCACAGTCCCAAATGAGGCAGAGGCTTCCTCAAGGGAAGGAGGAAGATAGAGAGCAGCACAAGCCCAGCCCCTCAGCAGCCTTCCCCCAGGGCCAGCTCCCCAGAAGCACCTGCCATGATGGACCCGCTCAGTCCCTCCATCACCCCAGGGGGCTGGTCCTCTCTTTACCCGGGTGAGCAGAGGGCACACTCAGGCTCAGAGCGGTGTGGTGACCTTCCCACATCTCAACAGCTGGGAGGTGGCCCAGCCACCCATGTGCCACGAGGGGTAGGGCACTCACCTTAGGAACAGAAGGTCCAGCACCTGCTGGGTGGTGGCAGAAGCCATGTAGGTGCCCAGGAAGGTGAGGAGGAAGGAGCGGTCACCGCTCAGCAAGGTGGGCACCAGCTGTGCCACCAGCTTGTCCAGCCGGCCTCCCTGGACACTCCCCACCATGCAGGTCCCACGCCTGCCCACTGGGGTCACATCTTCCCCCTGGGGTGGAACAGAGCAGAGACGTCGGTCAGAGGCAGCACTGTGGACACCAGAACGCACAGGCCGGAGCTCAGATCGAATCCCCAGCCTCGGGAACTAGTGGCCTGAGAGTCCTCAGCAGCATAAAGGTTGTGGCATCCCCAGCAGAACTGGCGGTGGGAGATGATTCAATGTGGGAGGCAGTTTGGAGCACAGTCCTGACGGCTCCGCCCTGTAGGCACTGCATCAGCCCTGAGACTCTGATCCACACTCCCATTCTAGAGATGAGAACACAGAGGCTGATCCCAGAGGGAGAGGGCTCAGGACTGTCAGGCCCACGTGCACACCTGGGGATGGAGTCAGAACAGGAGAATCCGTAGAAAAAACCTGGAGCAGCACTGTGGGTGTACATGATGGAAAACTGATCAGTGTCTCTTTCTGAGATGCCACAAATGTGGGGACAGTGACTTTGCATGTGGACAGGGCAGGGTCTGGGACATGAGGATGGGAGGGAGGGGAGATGGGGCCCAGGTTCCTCTGGGAGCATGACCCTGGGAGGGAGCCCCGGGGAGGAGCAGGGTGGCTCTGGGACCCAGGCCTCCTGGGGTGGAGTCTCCCCAGGGCTCACCCTGAGCCTGGCCTGGGCGCTGGCAGTGGTGGCGGGACCTGCCCCTCCTACAGGGAGATGGAGCAGGTGGCTCCAGGGACTGGCTCTTGTCCCCTCTGTTGTGTGGGGCCCTGGGAACACAGTGCCTGGCAGGCAGGCAGGCAGGCAGCAGCCTCAGAGCCCTGCCTGCTGTCCTCGCTGCTCTCAGAGACACCAGACACCACCCGCAGACACTCATTCACCACTCTCTGCACAGACCTCCCCCAGGGATGGAGAAAAGCCCAGCCCCTGAGGGCCTGGGATCCACAGGCACGGACAAGACACACCTCAGGCTCCTCCTTCCTGCTGCCAGCTCTGAGCTGGTTTGTGACCACGACAGGTCAGCAGTTTGCCAAGGGCCTGCCCTCCTGCTCCTGCCTAGATGGTCCCCTTCATCTCCCCCACACACAGGGGGATGAGGGTAGGTGGGGAAGGCTCACTAGCCTGCCCCAGGCCACCAGTGGTTACCTTCGGGGACTTCCTCCTAAAGGACCAGTGGCATCGGGGTTGAGGTTTGAACCAGTGGCGACAGAATCTGAAAATCCTCTCCCTCCAGGGTTTCCTGGAGCAGAAGCCCCGGGGAGTCGGGACGCAGCAGGAGAACATCTTTCTCCCTCAACTGCCTCCAGCCAAGTGAGCTGGCTGTGGGGCTGGCTCTAGAATGTGGGCGCCTGGTAACGGGGTTCCAATTCTGTTGGGGTCCATTGCCAAGGAAGTGACCTCACTTCCTGGGTCCCCTCAGCGGCATGGTCTCCTCACACAGCCCCCAGCACACAGCCCTCTGGGCTGCTGACCCTCAGCCCTTGTCCACGCAGTCCCCATGTCACCCAGTCACATCACACTGCCTTCTGCATAGTGCCTGGGGAGGGGCTGTGTGTGGCTCTGAGAAGACAGACCTGGTTCCAGACTCAACTTCCCCTTCTCACCTGGTCCCCATCCTGAGTGAGTCCCTGTGTCTGAAAGCCTGCCTGACCACCACCTGCACAGTTTTGGGGGGGGCAGATTCCAGCATCTCTTTCTAGGGGTGTCCTCAGGCACATGTGGCATGAGACCTGAACATGTGGGAGGGGCGTCACGAGAAGATCGTGCCTTCACCCCCTTTTTGCTTCCTCTTATTACCTCCCCCATGGCTGTTCCTCTTCTGACCCCTTCCCAACATTCTTTTTGAATGTCCCTGTGCAGGAGTGTGTGTGTGGGTATGTGTGAGTGCGTGTGCCCATGCTCGCTGCCTTTGGGTCAGAAAAAACCCTCCCCCACACACATGGAGGGAGAAGCCAGAGCTTCCTAAGATCGTAGGGTTTCTAGTTTCCCAACACACCTGCTGACAGGGTCCCAGCCTTGTCCTAGGGACACAGACACGTCAGACCAGGTGGCACATGTGGCAGGAGCAGGGATGACGGACGCAGACAGTCTGCTCCCCTGTCCTCGCTCACAGCCACAGTGCAGCCTGCGGGGACTGTCCCCTTCATGGGGCACAGGGTCTGTGAGGCTTGGCTTCTCTGGCTGGACACACAGCGGCTTCAGGACAGGTGGCAGACGACAGGCTCCTTTCACCAGATGAACTTGACAAGCTCAGTGCTGCTGCCTTCCTGTTCCTGAACTTAAATGCTTGTCCCCAAGGCTGAGGCGGCTGGACCCCTTATCCAGGCCCAACATCGGCATAAACAGAGTCAATGTCACCAGAAACAAGGGGATTTTTCTTCAGATCAGTAACAACATCCTCAGCCTGGACTGAAACACTCGGGTAGGTAGGTTAAGGATCTGGCTTTGTCAGTACAGGTTGCTGTTGTGGCCTGTGTTTGATTCCTGGCCCAGGAAATTTCACATGCTCAATTCGGAAAAATAAAAAAAGAAAGAAGAAAGGCTTTGGTAAGCAAGTTCTCTAGTGACTTATTTAGGAAAACGGATCAGAATTGATCACTTGTAAGTTTCTAATTTTATTTTTTAATTAACAATTTTTTTTCTTGTCTTTTGTCTTTTTTTGTGGCACATGGGAGGTTCCTAGGTTAGGGGCTGAATCGGAGTTGCAGCTGCCGGCCTACACGAGAGCCACAGCAACACTAGATCCAACCTGCATCTGTGACCTACACCACAGCTAACAGCAACGCTGGATCCCTAACCCACTGAGTGAGGCCAGGGGTCCAACCTGCAACCTCATGGTTCGTAGTGGGATTTGTTTCCGCTGAGCTACGACAGGAACTCCCTAATTTTATTATTTATTCGAATATAATTGATTTACTAAGTTGTCTGCGTTTTTGGTACATATCAAACTGATGCATTTGTGCATACATATATTTTCAGATTCTTTTCCATTATAAATTTATGAATTATTGAATATGGTTTCTCGTGCTATAGAAGAGGTCCTTGTTTCTTCTTAATTTGGGTTGCATATATAGTATAAAGGTCTAAGACTCCATTGGCCCCAGGAACTCTCTTCCCACCCCGCCCCCGCCCCCCATATCCAAGGCAGCAGCAGCTCCATCTCCCTCCTGCTCAACCAGAACCCTGGCTCTGTCTGTTCTCTCTTTCTTCTTCATCCCCACATGCAGTCACCTCATGCCCTGGTCCTGTTTCCAACCTCAAAATGCATCCCTCGCCTCTCTGCGTGTGCCTCCCCTCTCCTAGTCCAGCCCTCCAGTGGCACTGCCCCTGCTTCATGCTCCGTGCTTTCATTTCTCACTCCCTCTGACCCAAGAAATGGAGTTGGGAAAGAGATTTCTTTTTGTTTTTTCATGTATGTGTATCACCGGTTTCCTTTGCTTTACAACAGAAATTTGCACAACACGGTAAATCGATGATAACTTACTAAAAAATAGTGAAATATAAAAAAAAGACATTTGTGGTGTTCCTGCTCTTGGCACAGCTGGTCAGGGAGCCGGCACTGCCATGGCTGGGGCTGGGGTTCCATCTCTGGCCTTGGGAAACTTCCACACTCCTCAGATGTGCCCCTCGCCTCTCCCAGGCAACCAGAAAAGGCACATGTGTTCCTGTCACTCTGCTAACACAGGAAGTCCTCCACAGGCACTTTGGGGAGAAGCCCCAGTCCTCAGCCAGATCTCCAGCCCCTCCTCCTGCCAGCAGCCCACCTGGCCTGCTCCCTCAGCCCTGGCCTCTCTCTCTCCCTCCAAGGACCACCCCCTGCCCAGCCTTCTCAGGCCCCACACCTTGACACCACTGGGCTCCCTACCTGGATGACTCCCCCTTCAGGTTTAAACATCCATGTTGGAGGTCGCTAGTCCCTGGGCTCTGGGTCCCTCCCTTAGGGCTCTTTCCATAGTTCTGGGAGTTTCCACTCTGTTCTGGTGGACCCAGGACTTGCTGGGGGACGTGGCAGGAAGCTGGACCCTAGGTGACCTCAAGTGCCCAGCACCAAGAATCCTCCAGCCTTCAGTTTGTAGGGGAGCCCAGCAGGCTCTGAGCCCCCTGGTGACCCCCAGAGAAGAAGCTCCCAGGGCTGCTCAGGGCCAGGCCACCCCCCTGGTTTTCCACATGGGATTTAGAGAAGCAGAAATTAAGCCAAAGCTCTATGAATCAAAACAGTATGATACTGACTGAAAGTCACACACACAGACCAATGGAAGAGAATAGAAAGAAAACAGGAAGAAACCCACACCTATCTGGTCAAGTAAGTTAAAAGAAGCCAAAGATACACACCAGGGGAAAGGATGGTCTCTGCAGTTATAGGTGTTGGGAAAACTGGACAACCAGCTATATACAGACATTCAAGCTGGACCATTATCTTACATGATATACCAAATGAACTCAAAACAAATCAAACTCTTTTTTGTTTGATTTTTGTTTTTGTTTTTGTTTTGTCTTTTTTTTTGCTATTTCTTGGGCCACTCCCACGGCCTACAGAAGCTCCCAGGCTAGGGGTCTAATTGGAGCTGTAGCCACTGGCCTACGCCAGAGCCACAGCAACGCAGGATCCGAGCCGCATCTGTGACCTACACCACAGCTCATGGCAACGCCGGATCGTTAACCCACTGAGCAAGGGCAGGGACCAAACCCGCAACCTCATGGTTCCCAGTCGGATTTGTTAACCACTGCGCCACGACGGGAACTCCCAAATTAAACTCTTGTATAGAGGACCTGAAACCATAAAACTGCTAGAAAAGGATGGGTAGTAAGCTTTTAACATCAGTCTTGACAATGATATTTTTGGCTCTGACTCCAAAAGCAAAGAAACAGAAATTAACAAGTGGTACTCCAGCAACCTCAAAAACTTCTGCACAGCACAGGAAGCCATCAATGAAGTGAAAAAAAGAGGAAGATTGGAACTGGAAGAAAATATGTGCAAGTCATGTATCTGGTGGGGGACTAATATCCAAAATATACAAAGACCTTCTGCAACTCAACGGCCAACAAACAAACTAATGTCATTAAAATTGGAGAGAAGTTCTGAATAGACATTTTCCCAAAGAAGACATAGTCATCGACAACAAGCCCAAGAAAAGATGCTCAACATCATCGATCATCAGAGAGATGTCAATCACACAGCAATGAGTCATCACCCCGCATCTGTCAGAAAGGCTCTCATCAAAAAGACCACAAAGAGCCAATGCTAGCAAGGATGTGGAGAAAAAGGAGCAATTGTACACTGTTGATGGGAATGTATATTGGCACAGCCAGGACAGAAGACAGTATGGAGGTGCCCCAAAACACTGAAAGTATAACTACCGTATGATCAGTAATACCACTCCTGGATATATATCCAAAAGAAGTGAAAAATATTTGAAAAGACGCATGCACCCCAGTGTTCAAAGTGACATTACTCGCAACAGGTAAGATAAGGAAGCAATCTTTGCAAGAGGGAAGATAAGGAAGCGATCTAAGTGTCCCACAACAGATGAATGGAATAAAATACATGTGTGTATACATAATTATATATGTAACTACATATATAAATACATATATTGGCATATGGGATTTAAATAAATACACAAATTGGCATGCGGATGTCCCTGGGCTAGCGGTTGGACCTGCACCTCTGCAGTGACGCAAGCTGCTGCAGTCAGATTCTTCATCCACTGGGCTACAGCAGGAACCCCAGTTTAAATATGTATATAAATCACACACCAAAGGAATACTACTCGGATATAAAGCAGAAGGACATTTTTCCATTTGCAACAATATGGGTGGACCTGGAGGTTATTATCCTTAGTGAAATAAGTCAGTCAGAGAAAGACAAATATGTCAGCATTTACTGATAAGTGGAGTCTAAAACAGAAACCACATGAATGTACATAAGACAACCGAGAATGTCCCAGACACAGAGAACAACCTAGTCACAAGGTTGGAGAGGGAAGGGGGGACAAGAGAGAGGCAAAGGGTTAAGAGACACAAACTACTTTGTATAAAACAAGTAAACTAGGTGTTGTTTGGAAGTTTGGCATGCATGTTTGAAACCCAAGGCCCCAGTTTTGTCATGGGGAATGTCGTGGATGCTGGGACCAGGGGAAGACACCCTTGTCAAACACTGGCAAAGCTTTCCAAGCACTCAAAGGAGTCAGCTCCTCAGGACACCCCGAGGTGAAGGTGTGACCAGTTGTCATGATTCTTTACAAAAGTGGTCTCTTCAGAGTTTCTGACTCCCCAGATTTTATCCTGATAAATTTTGCTTTTCAGAAAATTATTCATGTAGCCTAAAATGTCAAGTACATAGCTATGATAATGTTCATTAGCTTTAGAATTAGTTTTTGTATAGTTCTTCTTCTACTCATATTAAAATTACATTTTTATTCGTTTGACAGGGCTTATCCCTTTCCAATAAAAGAAAAGAGTATTTTCCCTTTCCCAAACCCAGCATTTAGTTGAACCTTTCAAACCTAGTGTTTGCTTTCCAACTGGCTATTGGAGATTTTCATATGAAATTCCTCCTCCCTTTCCAATGTTTACAATTTTCTCTTCAAAGTACAGATGGCCAATAGGCACATGAAAAGATATTCAACATTGTTAATTATTAGAGAAAAGCAAGTCAAAACCACAATGAGGTATCATCTCATACCAATTAGGAAGGGCGTCATCAAAAAGTCTACACATAAGAAAAGCTGCAGAGGGTGTGGAGAAAAAGGAACCCTCCTATCCTGTTGGTGGGGATGTCAACTGGTGCAGCCGCAATGGCAAACAGCAGGGGGGTTCCTCAAAAAACTAAAAATAGAGAGGCTGGAGGATCTAGCAATCCCACTTCTGGGCACATGTTAGGACAAAAGCATAATTGAAAAAGATACATGCACCTCAACGTCTACAGCTGCGCTACTGACGATAGCCAAGATCTGGAAGCAAACTAATTGTCCATGCACAAGTGAATGTATCAAGAAAATGCAACACTACTCCATCATTAAAAAGCATGAAATAATGCTTTTGAAGTAACAGGGATGGACCTAGCGATTCCCATGCGGAGTCAAGTCAGTCAGAAAGACAAAGACCAATACCATTTGCTATCCCTTACAAGAGGAATGGACGATGTGACACAAATGAACTAGTTTATGAAACAGAAACAGACTCACAGGCATTGAAAACAAATTTATGGTGACCAACCAGGAAAAGGGGTGGGGGAGGGTTATATTAGGAGAGTGAGATTAGCAGATACCAGTTACTATATATGAAATAGTCAAGGTCCTACTGAAAAGCACAGGGAAGTATATTCAATATCCTGTAATAAACAAAATGGAAAAGAAGATGACATAGTATATACTTGCATGTAGGTAAAATTTAACCATCTGCTGTGTGAGAAACTACCACAACGTAAATCAACTATACTCCCCCCCAAAAAAATTAAAATTTTGTCTTCAATTCCTAGGTCAAATGCATGCTTTGCCTAATTTCAATCTTGCTAAGCAATGGGACAAAGTTTATGTTAGCTTTTCTTTTTTAATTTAATGGCTGCACTCCTGGCATATTGAAGGTCCTGGGCCAGGGCCTGAATCCCAGCTGCCTCTGATTCTTAAAATCCACTGCATTGAGCCTGGCTCTAACCCACACTTCCATGGGGACTGGAGCCATGGCAGTTGGATTCTTAATCCACTGCACTAAGCTGGAACTCCAAAATAGTCAAGTTTCCATAAATGAACGGGAGGCACAGAGGCCACAAAAGAAAAAGGGCACCAGCAACGAGGTAATGGTAAGCGATAGATGGAAGAACATGTTTTCAAGATAGAAAAGACAAAGACTTCAAATCAATTACATATGAAGCATACCCCAAATTAAGGAAAAATAGAGAAAAATGGACCAAGAGCATACATCTGAAGAACGGCAAAGCTCAGTAAATCTAAAAACATTTTCCTGACCTGATCTGGTTATCAGGTCATAACTGATAGTTATAAGAAATAGTGCATTTTCAAGGACTACCAATCATACCACTACTTTCATAAAACTATTAAAACAGGGTATCATGCTACACCAGGCATTCAATGCACCTCTTTCACAACAGAACACAGCAAACATCCTTCGAGATGAAATGCAAAGCAAAGCCCTTGGTGTGTCCTTTATAGGAGTTGGGGTCTTGATTGGGTAACTGCAGTACCAGGGTTTCTATGGAGACCATTTCCGCCATCCACTGGGCTTTCTCCCCATCAATCCAATGATCTAAGATGCTGGGGGCTGCGGAAGCTCCTTCAAGGAGACACTGATGATACCCCCTTGTTCTATGGTACTCAAGATTCAGGCACTTGGTGAAACCCCAGGAGATCATATATTCGTTTTCCCCTGGCTGTGGATGGTGGAGGTTTCATTTGGTTTCACCTGAGGATGGTTTGGTCACGATGAGGAAAGGCTGCTCGTCAGCTCCCACCCACCTCACACTAGGGTTGCCCAACCTCCCTGAGCAGGAGAATTCCTGGGACCCTTGTTGGAAACACAGTTTACCTGGCGCTCATGGAGACTCAGAGCAAGAACAGGAGTCTGGACTTTCCATAGCACCAGGGCCTTCTTAGCATCAACAAAGCCTGAGACACATGGCTTCCAAAGGACTGGGACACACCACACTGTGCTGCTTTAGTCACAGCTTCATGGATGTGCACATGAGGTCCAAAGACT
The DNA here is from genome assembly GCF_054392235.1 of Sus scrofa. Taxonomy (NCBI): domain Eukaryota; kingdom Metazoa; phylum Chordata; class Mammalia; order Artiodactyla; family Suidae; genus Sus; species Sus scrofa. The sequence goes on along the minus strand of NC_139396.1, from coordinate 109,543,703 downwards.
CCACAGTTCTAAAGAGGACAGTTCATTGGGTTTTGTTGTATGTATATACACAGAAAAGCCTCAGTCCACTTAAGACAAAAATAAACACAACACTCCCCAGATTTCCTCATGCCCCTTGATAATCCACACCTCCCTCCCTCCCATCCCCCGGCAGCCACTGATCTGTTTTCTTCCACTAGAGAGAACATTGCATTTTATATGAGGGACCTCTTTCTGTATCTGGCTGTATTCATTCAGCGTCAATATTTTGAGATTTTAAATAAATACTTAAACAAGTAGATAAATCATCCAGCGACAAGGATACACTGTACAACACAGGGAAAATAGCCAGTATTTTAAATACCTTTCAATGGAGTATAATCTACAAAATTTTGAGTCACTATGTCGTACACTTGAAACTACCATAATGTTATAAATCAACTCTACCTCAGTAAAGAGCAGCCTTGTGACCACCATAAAGGATAAGAATTTGTACTTTCATCTACCATAGAAGACCCTCCCTGTGTCCCCTCCCAATCACTACCACCTCCCTCCTTCCCAAAGTTCTCACTGTCCTGATCTCTATACTCATTACTCTCCTTAGGTTTCTTTGTAGTGTCTATCACCCTCCTGTGCCTCTAGACCCTCTAGATGATGCTTGCCATCTTTGGTATTTGCCCAATTCTTTTAGTCTCTAAGGTCCTTCTCCATCCCTCTCATCTGACATGCCTCCAGGGAAGAAGCTGAGCTCTTTCCTTGGGGAACTCTGCAGTATGGATTCTGCAGACTGTGTTCCCAGGAGGCAGATCAACACATCCCTCTGTGCTCCACATTTCCTGCAGATGTTCAACTGTATTCAGAGGCTTGATCCGCCTCAGGATCAAGACTGTTGATGAGACTCTAGGCACTGCTCTTTCTTCACAGGACACACATGTCAGGCTAGCTGCCTTTTTTTGAGATGTCAGGAAAGATGATGTTCAATCCTTCTCACCGATGCATTTGAGAGGGAAAATGATGATACTCTAATGCCATCATTTCTTTTTCATGTATCAGCTGGATTAATTTGATCAGAAAACAAAACCACTTTCCTTCATCTCTCATTTGGTCACCTGCTGGAACAGTTCACAGAGGAAAGGCAGGGTAGATGTTTTATTCTTTTCATTCATCGCTCCATTATCCAGAGAATGAACTGCTCACCTATCATCCTCAAAGATGATGAATGTAAAACAAAACATGATAAAGTCAAGCCTTAAACCATATTTGGTGGATTTCATTTGACTGCAATTATTTTATATGCTTATGGTCCGATTGTCACATTTTTCACCAGCTGGACCCTCTTCTGGGTAACTCTTCCGTCCTTTGGACGTGACCCTCGTAGTCCAAGTGCTTCTTTGAGGTCTGGTTTGGCAAGATGGTTCAAACTCTTCTTGTATACGTCCTCCCAGCACTAGAATCAGTCATTTTCCAAGAAGTCTTGGTTTCTTTTAGTGGGAAATATTATTTAATCATCATGAACATTGGAACTTTAGGTATCCTCCTTGCTTCTGGTTTGGCCATTGTTTCTAGGTCTTGCATGTAGGAAGAGCTAGACCTTATATATGTGATAAAAGAGTAGTATAATTCCGATACATGCAATTTAAAGTGAGAACTGTCCACATGTTTACTCACCTCTCTCCGTTACATCTGTGTCTGCTTTCTTCCTGAGTGGGACACCTGGTTCTCAAAGACACAGGGAACGATTGAATTAGAACATCCAACTAGTCAGGTGTTTCGTCTCAACAGATGTGGACACAAGTTCAGATTACAATGGTCATAACATCCAAGGAGACACTGAGGAAAGACATTGAAGAAGAAAGTACTCAATGGGAACATACTCTATCATCAGGGATTGGAAGAATTAACACTTTTAAAACGTTCATGCTCCCAAAAGCAAGGTGCAGATTGAATGCAATCCCTATCAGAATTTCAGTGGCACTTTTTGTTCACAGAAAGAAAGCAAATCATCCTAAAATTTGCATACAATCACAAAAGACACTGAAAGCCACACAATCGGGAGGATAAAGGAAGCTGGAGGCATATCATTTCAAACTAAATTACAAAGTACAGTAATCAAAACAGCACAATGTTGGCATAATAACAAACACTTGAATGAATGCCACAGAATACAGAGCCCAGAAAGAAACTCGTGCATACACAGTCAGTTAATTTACGAGAAATGGTTAACTACATACCATGGGGAGAAGAGAAACTCTTTGGTAAATGGTGGTGGGGAAACTGGACAGCCACATTTGAAGGAATGAAAACCGGTCCACTGTCTTGCACATACATAAATCTTAACTCAGAAATGATTAAAGCCTTGATGTGAGAGCTGAAACCATGCGGTTCCTACAAAAATAGGCAGGAAGCTCCTTGACCTCAGTCTCGGTGATGATTTCCTTGGATCTGACTCCAACAGCAAAGGAAACAAACCCCAAAAAGGAACAAGTCAGACGACATCAAACTCAAAAGCTTCCACTGACAAAGGAAACAATTCAGAAAAGGAAAGGCCCCCTTAGAATGGAAGAAAATATTTTTGCAAATCATGTGTCTGCTAAGTGGTTAATATCCAAAATATACCAAAAACTCATAGAACTCAATAGCAAACAAACAAATATTGCTGACTGAAAAATGGGCAGATCCTGTTTTTCTGAAGTTACACCGGTGACTAATAGGTCTATGAAAACATGTTCAATGTCGCAAATTATTAGAGAAATGCAAATCAAAACTATCATGAGGTACCTACCACCTCCCACCCGTCAGACTGGCCCCTGTTAAAATGTCTGCAATTTACAAGTGCTGGAGAGGAGGTGGAGAAAAGGGAACCCTCCTAGATTGCTGGTGGGATTGTAAGTTGGTGCAGCCACATGGAGAGCCGAATGGAGATTCCATACAAAGCTTAAAAATACAACAAACATAGAATGCAGCAATCTCACTAATAGGCACCTATTTGGAGAAAACCAGAGTTTGAAAATATACATGGAGTTTCCCAGTGTGGCTCGGTGGTAACAGACCTGACTAGGATCCATGAGGATGTGGGTTCAATCCCTGGCCTCACTCATGGGTTAAGAATCCAGCATTGCTGTGAACTGCGGTGTAGGTCACAGAAGTGGCTCAGATCTTGCCTTGATGTGGCTGTGGTGTGGGCTGGCCCCTACCCTGGGAACTTCCATATGCTGTGGGTGAGGCCCTAAAAAGCAAACAAACATAAGAAAATATACATGCACCCTGACTGTCACTGCATCACTATTCACAATAGCCAAGACATGGAAGCAGCCTAAAAGTTAACCAACAGAGCAATGGACTAAGAACATGTGTAATATACACGTAATAGAATATTACTCGGCCATAAAAGAGGAAATGATGCCATTTGCAGCAATATGGATAGACCTAGAGATTATCATACCAAGAGAAAGATAACTATATAATATCAGCTATATGTGGAAAATAAACAATGATACAAATGAAATTCTTTGCAAAATAGTAACTGATTCACAGACTGAAAGTGGACTTTGGGTTCACAAAGGAAAAAGAGGGGGAGGGATGTATTTTGCACTTGGAATTAACATATATACAAAACTGTAGGTAAAAGAGAAATAGCACAAGGTAAACCACACAATATTCTGTAATAACCTACATGGGAAAGAATCTGAATGAGAATATGTGTGTGTGTACATGCACATATATGTATATACACTAAATTTAACTTGAAAATTAAAGAAAAGACATTGCGGCATAGACATACAATGGAATATCATCCAGGCAAAAAAAGAATGAAATCTTGCCATGTAAGAATTTGGAAGGAGCTTGAGGGTATTATTTTAAGTGAAGTAACTCAGAGAGAAGGGCAAACACCACATAATCTCAAGTATACATGGAATCTAAAAAAAAAAAAAAAATCCAAGTTGTAGTTTTGGAGAACAGATCATTCATTGTTGTTGTCAGAGGCAGTAGGTGGGTGGGGTGAGATACATGAATGTGAAATTTTAAAAAGAGAGCTAGAAGAATGCTTCAACCTAGGAAACAGCAGTGTAATGCCCCAATTACACGATCATCTCAACTGACGCAGTAAAAGCAACTGAAAACCTTCTGCACCCTTTCAGAATAAACAACACTCGACAAACTAGGTTTGAAGGGAATTTCAATGACATAACTGACCGTGAACATTACACTTGGTGGTAAAGACTGACAGCTTTTCTTTTGACATCAGGAAGCACGTAAGAATGCTGGGTTTTACCACTTCAGTGCAACACAGTACTGGTCATTTTAGCCACAGCGGGTAGGAAAGATCCATCAATCAATCCATCGACCAACGAACAAATCACTTCCATCCTAATATAACAGGAGGAAATAGAATTAGCTCTTTTCACACGGGACAAATCACATATGGAGAAATCCTAAGGAATGCTCACAAAGAATGTTAGAACTAGTAAATGAATCAGAGAAGAAGTAGTAGTTGGATACAGGCACCTGGAAAATCATTTGCCTTTCTGTACACTAACCAGATGTACCTGAAAAGGAGATGAAGAAAACAATTTTTTTATAGTGGCACCAAACAGAAGAGTCACCAATTAACTACTTAGTAAAAAACTTCGCAAAGGAGGCAAAGACTCGTACCATGAAAACTGAGGAAACTTTGTGAGATTAAAAGACACAAATCCCAATTTCATGGATTGGAAGACTTCTCACTGCTAACACCCCATACTTCACATTGCAATTTACAATCCCAATGCAGTTCCTTAAGAAATATGGAAAAGCGCCTCTTAACATTGGCTTTACATGGACTAGACCCCCAAAGAGCCAAACATTAACGGGGAGAAAAGTCATGTGGGAGGAGGCCCCTTGCTGACTTGCAAACTTACTGCAAAGGACAAATCAAGACAGTTGGGCACTGGCATAAAAACAGAATTACACATCAATGCGGTGAATCCAAGAGCCCAGAAACACACCCTCACATGTCAACTAGTGAGTGTTGACAGGAATGGCAAGGTCATTCCAGGGGGAAAGCCAGGCTTGTCCACTTAAGGTGCTGGGAGAACGTGACATCCACGTGTGGAGGCATGAGGCTGGACCCTTGCAAACACCATTTATAAACGTTAAATAAGAAATGAAACAAAGAAAAAGGTGAGAATTGAAAATGTGTAACATGGGGAGTTCCCGCAGTGACACAGTGGAAAGGAATCCAACCAGTGTCCATGAGGATTTGGGTTGATCCCTGGCCTTGCTCATGGGTTAAGGATCCAGCGTTGCCATCAGCTGTGGTGTAGGCTGCAGACATGGCTCCCATCCCAAGTTGTTGTGGCTGTGGCATAGGCCAGCAGCTGTAGCCTGGGACACTCCATATGCCACAGGTGCAGCACTAAAAAGCAAACAAGCAAACAAAGAGAAAAAGCATAACCTTATCTCACTCTTACAATTATCAGAACCATTTTCCCTTATTCTGAACCTGATGTTCCTTCAGGATAGACAGGAGTTTAGCCACGTTCCCCGAGGGACAGCAACCTGAGTGCTTTGAGGATAGGAGAGAGTGTGGACCCAGTGTCTAGTGGGCAGACCTCTTGCCACCCAAAGACTCATATCACACAAAGCAAAACAAGATTGGAAAACATCTCAACTATTCTATATAGATTGTCAAAAAATGTTTGACATAAAGAGATGTTTCTAGATGGTTGGAGGAAGAGAGGAAGGGACAGAGATGGACACAGGTGGTGGGTTGAACCCATAATTTTCCATGTGCTTGTGTCACAAGGGACACCTTCCAGGCAGTGGTTCACCTTATATTTGTTTTTTGTAGTGGATTTTCATTAACTTCAAAATGCATTTGAAGAAGATAAGTAAGTGAATAGATATTAAAGAAATCCTGTCATTTTTTGAAACACTTTCTGATGAAGGCTGCCTCAGGATATTTTGAATGGGGCAGTATTTGTCATGAGCGGGTAAACATGGCCCTCTAGTGGCCACATGAGAAACGGCATGAGTGCAGCAGGGTCCCAGGATTCTGCCAGCCTGTGGAGCCAACATTCCTCAATTCACAATCACAGTCTTGCTGTTGATCAGTTTGCAGGCTGTTCTCAGCACTCTGCTTGTGGCATGGTAAATTTATATGTTTTTGTCTTTTCTAGGGCCGCTCCCATGGCATACAGAGGTCCCCAAGCTAGGCATCCAATCAGAGGTGTAGCCGCCAGCCTGTGCCAGAGTGTGGCATGGTAAATATTCACTCTACATTTGAAGACACAATAGATGGAGATGAATTCCTTGCTGTTACTCACAATGTGAATTTTTCCATGAAATTCTGTCCCCATCTTGGGGCACAGCTGGAAGATTTTCTAGCCTCCTTTGAGACCACAGGTCAATGAAGCAGGAGAGGAAGGAAGGGATGCGTGTCCTTCCAGACCTGGCTCAGCATAACCTCCCACAGCATCTCTCCAGGTTCCCGTTCCTTCTGCTGATGGAGGCAGATGGGGATGAGTCCTAGGGCTGGAGGAGAAGCAGGATGGGAGCACTTCAGGTTCCTGACTGAGCAGGGGAAGGACTGAGGCTCCTCAAAGTGAGCTCCCACCCAGTGGCGTATTGTGGGGGCTGCAGGGTGAGAGCTGATGACATCTGGGGAGTGGTCAGTACTACTTCAGCCTAAGCTAATATGCATACAAACACCTGGGCTATAAGATTAACTTAAATGGGCCATCCATCTAGTATATTTAAAGTGACAAAAGCAATTTTGTCTTGGTAGTTTGAGCCTCCAGTCTAAGCCTGCTCTTCGGACCCAGTCACTTGACCTCAGAGAACTTGGATTCCTCACTATTTTTTCTTCTGAGCTTAATCATCACTACAATCAGCATCATACCAGTACGTGAAAAGAGGCATTGAGAAACTATTTCCCAAGGAAACCTCAATAAATCATTTTACCTCCTTGTCCCTGCTTTGAAAATGCACCATAGTAAACCAAAGTTTACCCATCTTTCCTTTTAATTAATTGCAAGGGTTCCTTAGGGATCGATTTTTAATAAAAATTGATAGGTTTCCTGTCTACATCACAAATTAATGATTAGAATTCACCATTTGTAGGATTTCTTTCTTTCTTTCTTTTTTTAAAAATTATTGTGCTTTTTAGGGCCACACCCGCAGCAATATGGAGGTTCCCAGGCTAGGAGTCGAACTGGAGCGAGAGCTGCCAGCCTACACCACAGACACAGCAACGCCAGATCTGAGCCCCAGCTGCACCCTACCACGGCTCACGGCAACACCGGATTCTTAACTCTCTGAGCCACGCCAACGCTTGAACCTGTAACCTCATGGCTCCTAGTTGGATTTGTTTCCACTGCTCCATGGCAGGAACTCCTGTAAGATTTCTCTAGTGACCATTATTTGCACATGTTCAACTGATCTGAATCAAATATTAGATGTCAAAACTCTTCAAAGGATCTTTTTCTAGATCCATTTTCGTCAATAATACATCTAACTACATGGAGTCAGCAGTAATTGGGGGCAGTATTTCTACGACCTTGTGGGCTTGCTCTGCAGATTCAGTGACATGACCCATGACCAGAGCTGAGGCCACGTCAGAACCCTAGAACCCAGGCTCTAAGTGCAGGTGGGGCGCCCGCTGTGAGCACCCTGCTGCCACCACCTCCTATTCCGTCCACTCTGTCCTCTCTGCCTTGGGAGCCCAGCTCCTCAGACTCAGTTGTTCCCCAGGAAAGCGCTTCTTCCCCTGGGGATTGGGGAGGGGTGACCTAGGCTGGCTCTGCAGTCCTGGGGTCCATGCCACCACACTCAGACCAGCCCTGTCAGAGGACAAGAACAGTCCCTGCTGTGGTGCCTGAGTGTCCTGAATGTGGAGACCTAAGATCTTTGTACCTAATGTGTGGTGGCTGCTCCAGGGGCCGAATATGGGGTCCAATCCCATTGCCCTCCACCCAATCCACACAGTTTGCATGCCACCCAGTCACACCACACATCCCTCTGCACAACACTCGGGGAGGGTCTGTGTGTGGCACTGAGGAGACAGATTTGCAGCAGCTTCAACTCCTCCTTGTCACCTGGTCTCCATCTTGGATGACTCACTGTGTCTGGAGGCCTGTCTGACCCCCACCTGCACAGTGGGGCGGATTTGAGCAGATCTTTCTAGCGGTGTCCTCAAGCACATGTGGGATGAGACCTGAGTGTGTGGGAGGGGTGTCACGAGTAGGTCATGCCTTTACCCCCATTTCTCTTCCTCTCATTACCTCCCCCATGGCTGTTCCTCTTTTGACCACACCCCAAGGTCCTTGCTGAAGGTCCCTGTGCAGGAGTGTGTGTGCCTGTGCTCACTCTCTTGGGCTCAGAAGAAAACTCCCCACCACACATGCACAGGGAGGGAGGGGCCAGAGCCTCCTAAGATCATAGGGTTTCATTTTAAACATTAAAAAAAAAAAAAAAAAAGAAGAGGAAGAACTAAGAAAGAGGAAATCACAATCAGAGAGTAATCACTCAAATCAGCCAGCATACAGATTTAATCATGAACATGGTTCAAACAAAATAAAATAAAAAAAAAAAGAGTCATCATAATCATAAAATGTGGGCAAGGGATGTTAGGAAATAAATAGACCCTTTGTTTGTTTGTTTGTTTGTTTCTCTTCTTCATTTTAATGTAGTAATGAAGTGTTTGAACCTACAGGACTATCAGGCTGAAACATACATTTATAGGAAGGGGTTAGCATACTTAAAAGACAGGGCAACCATAAGCCAAAACCAAACAGTGCATTTGCAAAAAATGAAAAACAAACAAACAAACAAACAAAAAACAAACAGTCAAGCAGATAATAACCGGAGACCATCCAACCAAAAAAAGAAAGGAAGAATGGAGAACCATAGAATTAACTGGAATGCGAGGTTCAAATGGCAATAAATAATCATCAATTATCACCTTAAATGTCAATGGACTGAATGCCCCAATCAAAAGACACAGAGTGGCTGAGTGGATAAAAAGGAAAAACCTTCAATCTGCTGCCTGCAAGAAAGTCACCTTAGGACAAAGGATACATATAGATTGAAAGTGAAGAGGTGGGAAACAATATTTCATGCCAATAGACATGACTGGAAAGCAGGAGTTGCAGACAAAATAGACTTTCAAACAAAAGACATAAAGAAAGACAAAGAAGGACACTATTTAATGATTAAGGGATCCATCCAAGGAGAGGACGTTACTATCGTCAACATATATGCCCCAAATACAGGAGCACCCAGATACATACAACAAATATTAACAGACGTAAAGGGAGAAATTGATGGGAATACAATCATAGTAGGAGATTTTAATACCCCACTCACACCAATGGACAGATCCTCTAGGCAGAAAACCAATAAAGCAACAGAGATCCTAAAGGAAACAATAGAGAAGTTAGACTTAATTGATCTCTTCAGGAGACTACATCCAAAAAAATCAGAATACACATTCTTCTCAAATGCACATGGGAACATTCTCAAGAATCGACCACATATGGGGACACAAAGCTAACCTCAACAAATTTAGGAGCATAGAAATGATCTCAAGTATTTTCTCTGACCACAACGCCAAGACATTAGAAATCAACCACGGAAAGAGAAATGAGAGAAAACATACTATGTGGAGACTAAACAACATGCTACTAAAAAGCCAATGGGTCAATGAGGACGTCAAGATGGAAATTAAAAAATACCTTGAAACAAGTGACAATGAAGACACAACCTCTCAAAATCTATGGGATGCTGAAAAAGCAATGCTCAGAGGGAAATTTATAGTGATACAGGCCTTTCTCAAAAAAGAAGAAAGATCCCAAATTGACAACTTCACCCTCCACCTAAACGCATTACAAAAAGAACAAAAAAGACCTAAAGTCAGCAGAAGGAAGGAAATTAGAAAGATCAAAGAAGAAATTAATAAAACAGAGATTCAAAACACAATAGAGAAAATGAATAAAACGAAGAGTTGGTTCTTTGAAAAGGTAAATAAAAATTGGCAAACCCCTGGCCAGACTCACTAAAAAGAGGAGAGAAAGAACTCAAACCCATAAAATTATAAATGAAAAAGGACAAATCACAACAGATACTGCAGAAATACAAAAAACCATAAGCGAATACTATGAACAGCTATATGCCAACAAATTTGACAATCTGGAAGAAATGGACAATTTTCTAGACTCTCACAGCCTGCCAAAACTGAATCAAGAAGAAACAGACCAACTGAACAGACCACCTGAACAGACCGATCACTAGAAATGAAATTGAAGAAGTCATAAAAACACTCCCTACAAATAGAAGTCCAGGACCAGATGACTTCACAGGTGAATTCTCTCAATCATATAAAGAGGATCTGGTGCCCCTGCTCCTTAAACTCTTTCCAAAGGTTGAAGAAGAAGGATTACTCCCAAAGACATTCTATGATGCCACCATCACCCTAATTCTAAAACCGGACACAGATACCACCAAAAAAGAAAACCATCGGCCAATATCTTTGATGAATATAGATGCAAAAATTCTCAACAAAATCTTAGTCAACTGAATCCAACAACATATCAAAAACATTATACACCATGACCAGGTAGGGTTCATCCCAGGTTCACAAGGATAGTTCAACATACGCAAATCAATCAGCGTCATACACCACATTGACAAAAGAAAAGTCAAAAATCATATGATCATCTCAATAGACGCAGAAAAAGCATTTGACAAAGTCCAACATCCATTCATGATCAAGAACCTCGCCAAAGTGAGTGTAGAGGGAACATTCCTGAACATGATCAGAGCCATTTATGACAAACCCACAGCAAATACAATACCCAGTGGGGAAAAACTGAAAGCCTTCTCCCTCAAATCTGGGACAAGACAGGGATGCCCACTCTCAGCACTGCTCCTCAACATAGTTTTGGAAGTCCTAGCCACAGCAATTAGACAAACAAAAGAAATAAAATGTATCCAAATAGGAAGAAAAGAGCTAAAACTGTCACTGTATGCCGACGACATGATACTATACATCGAAAACCCTAAGGACTCCACCCAAAAACTACTTGAACTGATTAAGAAATTCATCAAAGTAGCAGGATATAAGATTAACATGCAGAAGTCAGTCGCATTTCTGTATACCAGCAATGAAACATTAGAAAAGGAATACAAAAATACAATACCTTTTAAAATTGCACCTCACAAAATCAAATACCTCGGAATACACCTGGCCAAGGAGGGAAAGGACTTACATGCCGAGAACTATAAAACTTTAATCAAGGAAATCAAAGAAGATGTAAAGGAATGGAAAGCTATTCCATGTTCCTGGATTGGGAAAATCAATATTGTAAAAATGGCCATACTACCCAAAGCAATCTACAGATTCAATGCAATCCCTATCAAATTACCCAGGACATTTTCCACAGAACTAGAACAAACAATCCAAAGATTTGGATGGAAGCACAAAAGACCCAGAATTGCCAAAGCAATCCTGAGAAACAAAAATCAAGCAGGAGGCATAACTCTCCCAGACTTCAAGCAATATTACAAAGCCACAGTCATCAACACAGTGTGGTACTGGTATCCAAACAGACAGACAGACCAATGGAGCAAATAGCGAACCCAGAAATAAACCCTGACACCTATGGTCAGTTACTCTTTGACAAGGGAGGCAAGAACATAAAATGGGAAAAAGAAAGTCTATTCAGCAAGCATTGCTGGGAAACCTGGACAGCTGCTTGCAAAGCAATGAAACTAGAACACACCCTCACAACCATGCACAAAAATAATCTCAAAATGGCTGAAAGGCTTAAATATAAGACAAGACCCCATCAAACTCCTAGAGAGAACATAGGCAAAACACTCTCTGACATCAACATCAGGAATATTTTCTCAGGTCAGTCTCCCAAAGCAAATAAATACAAACAAAATTCAAAAACCACATGATCATCTCAATAGATGCCGAAAAGTCATTTGACGAAGTCCAACATCCGTTCATAGTCAAAACGGTTACCAAAGTGGTATAGAGGGAATATGCCTTAACTAAATAAAAGCCATTTATGACAAACCCACAGAAAATATAATACTCAATGGGGAAAAGCTGAAAGTACCCCCAACAAAATCTGGAACAAGACAAGGATGCCCACTCTCACCAATTTTATTTCACATAGTATTGGAAATACTAGCCACAGCAATCAGAGAAACCAAAGAAATAAAACAAGGGATCCAAATGGGAAGAGAAGAGGCAAAATTGTCACTGTATGCAGATGACATGATACTATGTATAGAAAACGTGAAGGACGCAACACAAAAACCACTTGAACTGATCAACGAATTCAGCAAAGTAGCAGGATACAAGATTAGGTATTGGTCTCCTTCTGTCTACTAACAATGAAATTTAGAAAAGGAATACAAAATACAATACTTTTCAAAATAGCACCCCCCCCAAAAGTAAATACCTAGGCATAATCCTGACTACGGAGGGGAAAGTCTTATGTGCTGAGAACTATAAAACATTAAGCAAGGGAATTAAAGAGGAGTCAAAGAAATGGAAAGATATTCCATGCTCCTGGCTTGGAAAAATTAGCATGGTAAAAATGGCCATACCATCGAAAGCAATCTACAGATTCAATGCAATCCCTTTCAAATTACCCAGGACATTTTTCTCAGAACTAGAACAAACAAGTCCAAAATTTAGATGGAGCCATAAACGACCCAGAATTGCCAAAGCAATCCTGAGGAAGAAAAACAAGAAGGAGGCATAACTTTCCCAGACTTCAGGCGATATTACGTCTTCAGGACAGTGCAGTACCAGTACCAAAACAGACACACAGACCAATGGAACAGAATAGTGAATGCAGAAATAAACCCAGACACCTACAGTCAATCAGTCTTCGACAAAGGAGACGAATATAAAATGAGAAAAAAGACTGTCTTTTCTTTATTTTATTTTATTTTCCCACCCTACAGCAAGGGGGTCAGGTTATCCTTAGATGTAGACATTGCAATTACAGTTTTTTCCCCCACCCCCTCTTCTGTTGCAACATGAGTATCTAGACATAGTTCTCAATGCTATTCAGCAGGATCTCCTTGTAAATCTATTCTAGGTTGTGTCTGATAAGCCCAAGCTCCCGATCCCTCCCACTCCCTCCCCCTCCCATCAGGCAACCACAAGTCTCATCTCCAAGACTGTCTTTTCAATATAAACAACTTATACAATCCAACAGCAAAAAAACCAATCAATCAATGGAAAAATAGGCAAGAGACCTGAATAGACATTTCTCCAAAGAAGATATACAGATGGCCAACAAACACATGAAAAAATGCTCAACATCGCTGGTTATAAGAGAAATGCAAATCAAAACTACCATGAGATACCACCTCACACCAGTCAGAATGGCCATCATTAATAAATCCACAAGTAACAAGTGCTGGAGGGGCTGTGGAGAAAAGGGAACCCTCCTGCACTGTTGGGGGGAATGTAAACTGGTACAGCCACTATGGAGAAAACTTTGGAGATACCTTAGACATCTATACATAGAACTTCCATATGACCCCGCAATCCCACTCTTGGGCATCTATCCGGACAAAGCTCTACTCAAAAGAGACACATGCACCCGCATGTTCATTGCAGCACTATTCACAATAGCCAGGACATGGAAACAACCCAAATGTCCATCGACAGAGGATTGGATTCGGAAGAGGTGGTATATATACACAATGGAATACTACTCAGCCATAAAAAAGAACACAATAATGCCATTTGCAGCAACATGGATGGAACCAGAGAATCTCATCCTGAGTGAAATGAGCCAGAAAGACAAAGACAAATACCATATGATATCACTTATAACTGGAATCTAATATCCAGCACAAATGAACATCTCCTCAGAAAAGAAAATCATGGAATTGGAGAAGAGACTTGTGGCTGCCTGATGGGAGGGGGAGGGAGTGGGAGGGATCGGGAGCTTGGGCTTATCAGACACAAATCTAGAATAGATTTACAAGGAGATCCTGCTGAATAGCATTGAGACCTATGTCTAGATACTCATGTTGCAACAGAAGAAAGGGTGGGGGGAAAAATGTAATTGTAATGTATACATGTAAGGATAACCTGACCCCCTTGCTGTACACTGGGAAAATTAAAAAAAAAAAAAAAAAAAGACTGTCTTTTCAGCAAGTGGTGCTGGGAAAACTGGACAGCTGCGTGCAAATCCATGGAACTAGAACACTCCCTCACGCCGTGCACAAAAATAACCTCAAAATGGCTCAAAGACTTAAACATAAAACCAGACACCATCAAACTTCTAGAAGAGAATATAGGCGAAACATTCTTTGGCATCAACCTTACCAATGTTTCTTCAGGTCAGTCTCCCAAGGCAACAAAATAACAACAAAAAGAACCCAATGGAACCTAATCAAACTGACAAAGTTTTGCACAGCAAAGGAAGCCATAAAAAAACCAAAAAGACAACCTATGGAATGGGAGAAAATAGTTTCAAACGATGCAATGGACAAGGGCTTAATCTTTAAAATATACAAACCGCTTATACAACTCAACAGCAAAAAGCCAGCAACCCAATGGAAAACTGGGCAAAAGACCTGAATAGACATTTCTCCAAAGAAGACATACACATGGCTCACAAGCACATGAAAAAATGTTCAACATCCCTGATTATTAGAGAAATGCAGATCAAAACTACCATGTGATACCACCTCACACCAGTCAGAATGGCCATCATCAATACATCCACAAATAGCAAATGCTAGAGAGGGTGGGGAGAAAAGGGAACCCTCCTACCCTGTTGGTGGGAATGTAAGCTGGTATAGCCATTATGGAGAACAGTATGGAGGTACCTTAGAAAACTGTACATAGAACTACCATATGACCCAGCAATCCCACTCTTGGGCTGATATCTGGACAAAACTTTCCTTGCAAAAGACACAAGCACCTGCATGTTCACTGTAGCACTGTTCGCAATAGCCAAGATGTGGAAACAACCTGAATGTCCATGGACAGATGATTGGATTAGGAAGAGGTGGTATATATACACAATGGAATACTACTCAGCCATAAAAAGAACAAAATAATGCTATTTACAGTAACATGGTGGAACTAGAGACTCTCATGCTGAGTGAAGTAACTCAGAAAGAGAAAGACAAATACCATATTACAATATTTCTTATCTTAGTCCTATTTAAATTAGATTTTTATTGGCTTGACAGGGTCTATCTATTTCCAATTTAAAAAATACTTTGCTTTTCTCCAAACCAGCACTTAGTTGAATCCGTCAAGCACAGCGTTTGCTTTCCAACTGGGTATTGGAGGTTTTCCTTATGAAATTCCTCCTCCATTTCCAATGTTTACAATTTTCTCTCCGACATACAGATCGCCAACAACAGGCACATGAAAAGATGCTCAACATTGCTAGTTATTAGAGAAAGGCAAATCAAAACACAATGAGTTGGAGTTCCCATCGTGGCGCAGTGGTTAACGAATCCAACTAGGAACCATGAGGTTGCGGGTTCGATCCCTGCCTTGCTCAGTGGGTTAACGATCCGGCGTTGCCGTGAGCTGTGGTGTAGGTTTCAGACGCGGCTCGGATCCTGCACTGCTGTGGCTCTGGCATAGGCCGGTGGCTACAGCTCCGATTCGACCCCTAGCCTGGGAACCTCCATATGCCGAGGGAGCAGCCCAAGAAATAGCAAAAAAAAAAAAAAAAAAAAAAAAAAAAAGACAATGAGTTATCGTCTCACATCCATCAGAAAGGACATCATCAAAAAGTACAAATAAGAAATGCTGAGAGGGTGTGGAGAAAAGAGAACCCTCCTACACTGTTGGTGGGTGATAGAGCCACAATAGCAAACAGTATGGCAGTTCCTCAAAAAAACTAAAACTGGAGTTGCCAGATGATCTAGCTGTCCTACATCTGGGCACATATTCGAACAAAAGTATAATTCAAAAAGATACATGTACTTCAAGGTTCATAGCAGCACTATGGACAATAGCCAAGACATGGACACAAACTAAATGTCTATTGACAAATGAATGGATCAAGAAGATGGAACACTATTCAGCCATAAAAAAAGCATGAAATAATGACATTTGCAGTAACATGGGTGGACCTAGAGATTCCCATACTGAGTCAAGTAAGTCAGAAATTCAAAGACAAATGCCACATGATATCACTTATATGTGGAAGGTAAAATAGGGCACAAATGAACTAGTTTACACAATAGAAATGGACTCACAGACATAGAAAACAAATTTATGGTGACCAACCAGGAAAAGGAGTGGGGGAGAGATATACTAGGAGATTGGGGCTAGCAGACACAAACTAGCATATGTAAAATAAACAAGGTCCTACTGTGTAGCACAGGGAAGTCTATTCAATATCCTGTATTAAACAAAATGGAAAAAACATGGCAAAGTACATACATTCATATATATAAAATGGAATCACTCTGCTGTACACCAGAAAGTCACACAGATTTGTCAATCAACTTCTTCTCCAAAACAAAATGAATGAAAAATTTGTCTTCAATTCCCAGGTTGAATGCATGCTTTGCCTAATTTCAATCTTGCTAAGCAAAGGGAAAAAGGTGTTTTTTTTCTTTTTTTAACATAACAGATGCACCCTTGGCACTTGGAAGTTCCTGGGCCAGGGACTGAATCCCAGCCACAGCTGGAACCTATGCCCAGGCTGCAACAACACCTGATTCTTAAAGCCACTGCGCTGAGCCCGGGCTCCAATTCTGGACTCTTTGGGAACTAGAGGCACGACTGTCAGATTCTTAACCCACTGAGCCACAACAATAACTCCAAACAATTCAGGTTTTCATAAAAAAAATATGGGGGTGGGGCACAGCTGCCAAACAGGCAAAAAAGACACCAGAAATGAGGTAATGGTGATAGGTGGTGGAAAACGTTTTCAAGATAGAGAGGACAAAGACCTCAAATCAATTACATAAGAAGAATACCCCAAATTAAGGAAAAATAGAGAAAAACTGACAAAGTGCATAATGGAAAACTCACATGTGAAGAACTGCAAAGCTTAGTGATTCTAAAACATATCCATGACGTGACCCAGCCATAAGAAATAGTGCATTTTCAAGAACTACCAATCACACCACCACTTTTATAAAACCATTAAAAACTGGTATCCTGCTTTACCTGGCATCAATGCACCTCTTTCACAACAGAACACAGCAAACATCCTTCAAGATGAAAGGCAAAGCAGAGCCCTTTGTGGGTCTTTTATAGGAGTTGAGGTCTTGATTGGATAATTGCGGTAACAGGGATTCTATGGAGGCCATTTCCGCCATCAGCTGGGCTTTCTCCCCATCAATCCAATGATCTAAGATGCTGGGGGCTGTGGAAGCTCCTTCAAGGAGACACTGATGACACCCCCTTGTTCTATGGTACTCAAGGTTCAGGCACTTGTTGAAACACCAGGAGATAAGAGATTCGTTTTCCCTGGGGTGGTGATGGTGGAGTTTTCATTTGCTTTCACCTGAGGATCGTTTGGTCAAGAGGAGGAGATGCTTCTTGGCAGCTCCCACCCACTTCACACCAGTGTTTCCCATCTTCCCTGAGCAGGAGAATTCCTGGGACCCTCTGCTGAAAGTCCAGTTCACCTGGTGCTCATGGGGACTCAGAGCAGGACCAGGAGTCTGGACTTTTCACAGCACCAGGGGCTTCTTAGCATCAGCAAAGCCTGGGACACACTGCTTCCAATCACTCACGGTGCTGCTTTAGTCACAACTTCATGGATGTGCACATGAGGTCCAAAGTCTGCACATATCTAAAGTAGATAGTTCATTGAGTTGTGTCGTATGTATATACTCAGAAAAACATCAGCGTAATTAAGAGTAAAACATACCCAACGCTCCCCTCAAATATCCTCGTGCCACTTGGTAATCCATGCCTCCCTCCCTCCCATCCCCAAGCAGCCACTCATCCGCTTTCTTTCACTGGAGAGAACAGCTCTTTTTATATGAGGGACATCTTTCTCTGTCTGGCTGTGTTCACTCCGTATCAGTATTTTGGGATTTTAAATAAATAAGTAAATAAATAAATAATCCGGGTACAAGGATACACTGCACAACACATGGAAAATAGCCTTCATTTTACATATGTTTAAATGGTGTATGAGCTATAAAATTTTGAGTCACTCTGTTGTACTCTAGAAACTACCACAATATTTTATATCAACTCTACCTCAGTAAAAAAGAGCTCCCTGTGACCACCATCTAGGATAAGAATCTGTACTTTTCCCTGTACCATAGGAGACCCTCCCTGTGCCCCTTCCCAATCTCTACCACCTCCCTCCTTCCCAAAGTTCTCACTGTCCTGATCTCTATAGTCACTACTCTCCTTCAGTTTCTTCGTGGTGTTTATCACCCTCGTGTACTCATTTAGACCCTTTAATTTAATTTAATTTTTAGGACCTCACCTGCCGCATATGGTGTTTCCCAGGCTAGGCGTCAAATTGGAGCTGTAGCCACCAGCATACACCACAGCCACAGCAATGTCAGGTCCAAGTCGTGTCTGCAACCTATGCCACAGCTCACAACACCCCGGGTCCTTAACCCACTGAGTGAGGCCAGCAATTGAACCGGCAACCTCATGGTTACTAGTCAGATTCCTTTCCGCTGTGCCACAACAGGGACTCCTAGCCCCTTTAGCTGATGCTTGCTCATTTGCTGGTATTTGTTCAACTCTTTTAGTCTACAAGTTCCTTCTCCACCCCTTTCTTCCTGACACTGCATCCATGCAGAACCTGAGCCCTTCCCCTTGGGGAACTCTCCAGTATGGATTCTGCAGACGGTGTTCCCATGGGGCAGTTCAACACATCCCTCTGTGCTCCACATTTCCTGTTCAATTGTTTTCAGAGGCTTGATCAGGCTCAGGATCAAGACTGTTGATGAGACCCTAGGCATTGATGTGCTCTTTCATCACAGGACACACACGTCAGGTTGTTTGTCTTTTTTTGAGGTGTCAGGACAGATGACACTCAAGCCTTCTGTTCATTGATGCATTTGAGAGCGAAAACGATGATATTCTAATTCCATCATTTCTTTTTGGAGCATCAGCTGGATGAATTTTACCAAAACACACTTTCCTTCATCTCCTGTTTGGTCACCCAGTAGAACAGTTCATAGAGGAAAGGCAGGTTCATTCATCTCTCCATTATCCAGAGATGAACTGCCACCCTGTCATCCTCCAGAGACAATGAATTAAACAAACACCCTATAAAATCAAGGATTAAAACATATTTGGTGGATTTCACTTGAATTATTTCACTTGATATTATTTTATTTGCTGATGGTCTAATTGTCGCATTTTTCACCAGTTGGAAGCACTTCAGTTTGACAATTCAGTCGTTTGGAAGTGATCCTCATAGTCTGAATGCCTCTTTGAGATCTGGCTTCGCAAGATGTTTCAAACCCTTCTTGTACACTTCCTCCCAGTCCTAGAGTCAGTCGTTGTCCAAGAAGCCTTGGTTTCTTTTAGTGGGAAATGTTATTGAATATTAAATGCAAAACAATGGAATTGTAGGACTCTTCCTTAGAGAAATAGAACAAGTAATCCTAAAATTTGCATGCATCCACAAAAGACACCCCAAGGCAAAGCCATCATGAGGAAAAACAAAGCTGGAGGCCTATCATTTCAAACTAAATTACGAAGCTAGAGTAGTCAAAACAGTACAAAACTGGCCTAAAAACAAATGCATAGTTGAATGCCACAGGATATAGAGCCCAGAAAGAAACCCATGCAAATACAGTCAATTACTTGATGACAAGTGGCTAAGAATATACAACGGGGAGAGGAGAACATCTTCAGTAAATGGTGATGGGGAAAATGGACAGCCACCTGCAAAGGAATGAAACTGGACCACTATCTTGCACATACATAAATCTTAACTCAGAAATGATTAAACCCTTGAATGTAAGACCTGAAACCGTGCGGTTCCTACAAAAAAACTGGCCGTAAGTTCCTTGACCTCAGTCTTGGTGATGATTTATTTGGATCTGACTCCAACACCAAAGGAAACAAAACCAAAAAGAAACAAGGCAGACTACTCAAACGCAAAAGCTCCTGCACAGCAAAGGAAACAATCAAGACACTGAAAAGCCCCCCTGCGAATGGAAGAAAATATTTACAAATCGTGTATCTCATAACTGGCTAATATCCCTATCAAGAAGTCATACAATTTAATAGCAAACAAGCATTCTGATTGAAAAATGGGCAGATCCTAAGAAACAGTTTTCTGAAGAAGATATACAGGTGACCAACAGTTCTGTGAAAAGATGCTCAACATCACTAAGTAGGAGAGAAACGCAAATCAAAACTGTAATTAGGTACCACACTGGACCAGTCAGAATGGCCCTTGTTAAAAAGTCTGCAATTACCAAGTGCTAGAGAGGATGTGGAGAAAAGGGAACCCTCCTAGACTGTTGGTGGGAAAGAAAGTTGGTACAGCCACTATGGAGAGCCGTATGGAGGTTCCTTACAAAACTCACAATACAACTAACATATGACCCAGCAGTTCCCCTAGTGGGCATCTATTTGGAGAAAGCCATAATTCAAAAAGATATATGCACCCCAATTTTCATGGCAGGACTCTTTACAATAGCCACGACATGAAAGCCACCTGAATATTAATCAAGGGAGGAATGGATCAAGAAGATGTGGTACATACCTGCAATGGAATATTACTCAGCCTTGCAAATGAAATCATGCCATTTTCAGCTACATGGATGGACCTAGAGATGACCATACCAAGTGAAGTCAGAGAAAGAGAAATATCATATCATATCACTGATATGTACAATCTAAAGAGAAATGATCAAAATGAACTTATTTGTACAACCGTAACGGAATCACAGACGGTGAAAATGGATTTATGGTTAGCAAAGGGGAAAGGGAGTGGGAAAGGATGGATGGGCATTTTGGATTAATATGTATACCTTGCTGTATATAAACTAGATAGAGCATAAAGAAAGCTCTGCAATATTCTGTAATAACCTACATGGGGAAGGAATTTGAATAATAAAAATATATATATTCATACACACACACACACACACACACACATAAAGTTTAACATTAAAATTACAAAAGAAATTGTGCTGTGGTTACGCAATGGAATATTATTCAGGCAAACAAAAGAATGACATCTTGCCATGTGACGATATAGAAGGACCTTGAGGGCATTAGGCTAAGTGGAATAACTCAGACTGAAGGTCATGAGCTCACTTACACATGGAACCTTAAAAGTCCAAGCTCATAGGTTTGGAGAACAGATGGGTGTTGCCAGACAGAGACTGTAGGTGGGTGGGGTGTAAGGCCTGAATGTGAAATTATAAATGAAGAGGTATAGGAATGCTTCAACCTAGGAAACATATCAGCGTAATGTTCCAATTAACAGGATGAAGGGGAAAAACATGACCATCTCAACTGATGCAGAAAAAGCAATGGGAAAAATCCAACACCGTTTCGGAATTTAAATCACTCAACACACTAGGTTTGGAGGAAATTACAATGCCATCACTGACAGTGAACACTACACTCAATGGTAAGAGAATAAAAACGCATCTTCTGAGATGAGGTAGCATGTAAGAATGCCGGGTTGTAGCACTCCAGTGCAACATAGTACTGATAGCTTTAGCCCCACAGCAGGTAGGAAAGATCCATCCATCAATCCCCCCATCAATGCACAAATCACTTATACCCTAATGTGAAAGGAGGAAGTAGAATTAGTTTTGGTCACACAGGAGAAGATCTCATATGGAGAAATCCTAAGGAATGCTCCAAAAGAATGTTAGAACTAACCAGTGAATTCAGAAAAGTAGTAACCAGATACAGGCAACGTGAACAATCCTTTGCCTTTCTGTACACCAATCAGATCCAACTGAACAAGACATGAAGGACACAATTTTATTTACAATGGCACCAGAAAGAAAAGCAATCAATGAACCGCTTAGTAAAAAACTTAACAAAGGAGGCAAAGACTCCTACCGTGAAAACTGAGAAACCTTGTGAGATTAAAAGACACACGTACCAATTTCATGGATTGGAAGACTTCTCACTGCTAAAACCTCAATACTTCACATTGTAATTTACAATCCCACTGCAATCCCTAGGCAACCCCCAGCCTACATGGAAAAGCACCTCTTAACATTCACGTTACACAGGATAGACCCCTCCCACCCCCCCGCCCAGAAACAAACACTCTCAGGGAGAAAAACATCGTGGGAGGAGGCACACTTCCTGATTTCCAAACTTACTGCAAAGGACCAATCAAGACAGTTGGGCACTGGCATAAAAACAGAATTGCACATCAATGTGGTGAATCCAGAGCCCAGAAACACGCCCTCACATGGAAGGTCTAGTGAGTGTTGACAGGAGTGGCAAGA
Organism: Sus scrofa; assembly: GCF_054392235.1. NCBI lineage: Eukaryota > Metazoa > Chordata > Mammalia > Artiodactyla > Suidae > Sus > Sus scrofa. Next base: position 109,521,308 of record NC_139396.1, on the reverse strand, counting down.
TCATTCCAGGGGGAAAGCCAGGCTTGTCCACTAAAGGGTCTGGGAGAACGTGACATCCACTTGTGGAGGGATGAGGCTGGACCCTTGCAAACACCATTTATAAAAGTGAAATCACAAATGAAACAGAGACATAAAGCTGAGAATTGAAAATGCACAACCTCATCTCACTTCTGCAGTGATCACAACCATTGTTCATTAGCCTGACCCCGATCCTCCTGCAGGAGAGACAGGATTTTAGCCCAGGGTCCCCAGGGAAATCAGGGCACTGGGGATGGAGAGAGTATGGCCCTGACCTTGGCTGTGGTGAGCAAGAGAGCTCACCCTTTACGGTCTCCCACTGAGACCTAGAGCCCACCTTCAACTGTTTCCTAGGGTGCCATGGAATTTCCCACTGCCTTAGTGGGCAGACCACACGCCACCCAAATTCCTATCACAAAAAGCCAAACAAGATAGAAAATATCTCGACTACTTTACACAGATTGTCAAAAGCTGTTTTACATACAGAGATGTTTCTAGATGGTTGGAGGGAGAGAGGAGGGGACAGAGATGGGCACAGATGGTGGGTTGGACACCTCATTTTCCCTGTTGATAAGCCACAGGGACACTCTCCAGGCAGTGGTTCACCTTCTATTTGTTATTTGTAGTGCATTTTCACTAACTTCAAGATGAGTTTGAGGAAGAGAAGTGAATGAACACAGATGAAATCAATCCAGGATGTTTCTGAAACACTTTCTGGTGAAGGCTCCCTCAGAAGGTGGTCGATTTTGAATGGGGCTGTGTTTGTCAGAAGCGGGTAAACACCGCCCTCCTGTGGCCAATTGAGAAATGGCATGAGTGCAGCTGGGTCCCAGGGTTCTGTCAGCCTAAGAAGCCAATGTTAACAATTTCACTTTCACAGACTTGCTGTTAATGAGTTCTCAGGCTGGTCTCAGCACAGTGCTTCTCCTATAGTAAATACTCAGTATGCATCTGAAAACACAATAGCTAGAAATGAATTACTTGCTCTTTGCTGACAATGTCGATTTTCCATAGAAATCTGTTGCCTTCTTGGGGCAGAGCTGGGGGATGTTCCAGCCTCCTTTGTAGCCACAGGTCAATGCAAAGCAGGAGAGGAAGGGACGTGTGTCCTTCCAGACCTGGCCCAGTGTAACCTCCCCCATGCGTCTCTCCAGGTGCCTGTTCCTTGTGCTGATGGAGGCAGATGGGGATGAGTCCTGGGCCCGGAGGAGGCGCAGGATGGGAGGACTCTGGGTTCCTGACTGAGCAGGTGAAGAACTGAGGCTCCCCAAAGTGAGCTCCCACCCTCCCACCCAGTGCCGTGATGTGGGGGCTGCAGAGGGAGAGGTGCTGACATCTGGGCAGTGGGCAGAACTAATTCAGCCTACGCTAATATGCACACAATCACCTGAGCTCTAGGAACAACTTAAATAAGCCATCAACCGGGTACATTGAAAATAACAAAATCTATTTTGTCTTGGTAACTGAACCCTCCAGTCTAAGCCTGCTCTTCGGACCCAATCATTTGGCCTCAGAGAACTTGGATTCCTCAGTATTTTCTTATTCTCAACTTCATCATCATTGCAGTCAGCATCATACCAGTCTGTGAAGAGAGGCATTGAGAAAATAGTTTCCAGAGGAATCCTCAATGAGTCATATCATTTCCTTGTCCCTGCTTTGAAAATGTACCACAGTGAATGAAAGTTTACCCATCTTTCTTTCTAAGTAATGGCAAGTGTGTCTTAGGGATCAGTTTTTCATGAAAATTGGCAGGTTTCCTTTCCCCATCACAAATTAATGGTTAAAGCCCTCCAGTAGCAGATAAAGATTACTAAGATTTCCTCAGTAACAATTATGTGCACTCGTTCAATGGATCTAGGTGAAATATCAGATGTCCAAACTCTTCAAAGGATCTTTTTCTTGATCCATTTGAAGTCGATAATACATCCGACCGCATGGAGTTGGCATGGCTGGATTATGGTTCTATTTCCTCAGCAGTAAACGGGGGCAGTATTTCCATTACCTTGTGGACATGCTCTGCAGATTCAGTGACATGACCCGTGACCAGAGCCGAGGCCACGGCAGAACTCCAGAGCCCAGGCTCTAAGTGCAGGTGGGGTCCCCGCTGTGAGCACCCTGCTGCCACCACCTCCTGCTCCATCTGCTCTGTCCTTTCTGCCTTGCAAGCCCAGCTCCTCAGACTCGATTGTTCCCCCAGAAAGCATTTCTTCCCCTGGGGGTCGAGGAGGGGGTGACCTAGGCTGGCTCTGCAGTCCTGGGGTCCATGCCACCACACTCAGACCAGCCCTGTCACTGGACAAGACCTGCAGCCACAGTCCCTGCTGTGGTCACTGAGTATTCTGAGTGACGTGACCTGAATACTTTGCCCCTCATGTGTGTCCCCCGCTTCAGGGGACAAATATGGGGTCCAATCACAGTGCCCTCCCCTGGCCACCTCAACCCACCTGAGCTGCCCTTACCTCTGTGGGACACCCCGACCCCAACCCTTCCCCCTGCTTGGGAGCTGGACAGCATCGCTGGCTCCCACAGCCTCCAGGTGGACAAGGGATGGTTTCTACTGAAGGCTTTTTCTGGAGGCAAATTTGGTTTTGCAGAGAGACGGTGATGCCATGATTACTGGCCACGCCCTACATACCACACAGAGCCTGTGCCCCCAACCATCACAGGCTGCCTCAGGTAGCCAGGCAGCCCTCCCCTCAGTCCTCTGACCTCTGCTTTGTCTGCTCCCAAGGAATCAGGGGCTTCTGTCTTTCCCTCTCCAGGAGAGCTCAGAATTCCCTCCCTGCAAGGACTTAGGTTCTCTGTATCGGGGCCTCCAGCTCTGGGCAGAGAGGAGATGCTGACCCTGGCCGCTCCCAGCAGCCTCCAACCCTGGACTCCCCCTGGCCTCACCTTCATAGACCGGGTAGAACCTCTGTCCTCTCCATTTGTGGTTTTGGACCAAAGCCCGAGCTCCTCCCTCTGCAGAGGGTGAGGGGCAGGGATGTCAGCCCTGGCGCTGGACCGGGGGCAGGGCGGTGGGTCACTGCTGGGGGAGCCTGAGGTGGGGGTGGGGAGGGGCTCAGCTGCAAAGCCCCCTGGCCCTAGGCTCTGACCTTCCTGCAGTTTCCTTGAGTGCCTGATAAGGTGAGACTCCTTCTGCTCACAGGGGTTCAGGGGGTCCTGCTTCTGCCCCTCAGATGGTCCCCTGGATCAAGCACAACCAAAGCTGTGCCTCTGACTCCAAGCTCTGCCTTAAAAAATATATATATATTTTGTTTTTTGGGGGCAGCTCCTGTGGCATATGGAAGTTCCCATCCAGGAGCTGCAGCTGCCAGAGTACACCACAGCCCCAGCAAGACTGGATCCTTAACCCTCTGAGCGAGTCCGTGGAGCAAACCAGAATCCTCATGGATGCATTTGGGTTCGTTACCACTGAGTCACAACGGGAACTCTATTGCTTAAAAACTTTTTTTCTTACATGATATTTTATAACTAATATGACTGAATATTTTATTTTACCTTTCATTTTTTTTCCTACTGTTCAGCATGGTGACCCAGTTACTCATAAATGTATACATTCTTTTTCTCACATCATTGTGGTCCATTGCTTAAAATTTTCAGTGTTGTTTTTGAAACAAAAAAAAAAGAAAATCAGTCTCTTCATATATGTCTTAGACAGACACAAGACGCCAAAGTTTATGTTACTAGTGTTAAGCAAAATCAGGAATTGATAAATGCATAGACATTTAAGGAATACTGAGAGGAGAAAAAGAATGTATACATATATGTATATATGGATGACTGGGTTCCTTTGCTGTACAGCAGCAATTGACAAAATAGTATTAATCAACTATAGCACAAATTTAAAAATAAATAAGGAATATGGAGGGTCCCACGCCGAAGGTCGGGGGTTTAGTGACTAACACAGATAGAGTTGCCCTTGATGCAAATGATCCGAAACAGAGATGACAGAGGGGTCATGTAACATGGCGAGTGTCCTTCATGTCACTCACATGTACAATTTCAATGATCAAAATATTCAATTTTATTTCAAGTGAGATCTATATCCTAGAATAAATAATTCGCTATATACAGTGAAGAACCAAATGTGAGAATATGGACTTACGGGGAAGGGAAGGGAGCCTCTAGGGCTGCTGCTGGCACTGGGGCAGCTCGTCCTCTGGCCCTGAAGGCACCACAGGAGCCAGTGCTCATGGCTCTTGCTGACCTGGTCCAGCTCCAGGGATATTAAGGGAGGAGCTGGCGCCAGCCCTGGAGTAGCTGAAAGAACGGGTTCTGCCGTGGTGTCTAGACCTAGACCTGGAGCTGGAGGACATTCCAGGCCACAGCGAGTGCCCAAGCCTGATGGGCTCAGAGCAGGGGTAGTGCCCTTGCTGAGGCTTCAGCTCTGGAGCAGAGGCTGTGGGGGAAATGGGCTGAGGTTGGAGGGGAAGCACTGAGACAGGTTTCTGGGATGATTCAGGCTTTGAAATTGGGAGCAGCTGATGCTGGACCACGTGTGGATCTAGAAGTGGAGGCTGAGAAAGTGGTTTCTTAGCTCTGATCTGAAACGACAGCTAGGACATGAGCAGGCTCTGGCTCTGGCACTGGAGCTGGCATGTCCCCTTGATCTAAGGCTGGAACATGAACGAGAGCTGAGGCTTGAGCTTGCTCTGGCTCTGGCACCGGAGCTGGCATGTCCCCTTCACCTAAAGCTTGAACATGAATAAGCGCTATGGTTTGAATTTGCTGGGGCTGTGGAGCTGCAGCCGGCACGAGAGCTGTAGCTGGCTCTGGGTCTCCAGGTGTTTCTAGAGCTTGCTCTGGAGCTGGTCCTGTAGTTCAAGAAGAGAAAATATCCTCAATAGGACTGCCTTACCGCATGCCTTCCAAAACAGGCAATTCCTCCATGCCAATCAGCGAAGTCTCAGGCCAAGGTGCCACCCCCAGGAAGTCTTCCCAGGCTGCAGTCCAGGGGAAGAGTGATCTGAGCCTCCTCATGGCTCCTGCCCAATTCCAGCCTCAGGAGGCTCTGCTCTGTGAGGCCCAGCCCCGTCCCCTCCCCACTCGCCCATCACCCACCCCGAGGACCCCTCACCGTCACCCTCTGCCTCCATGGGCTCCAGATGCTCCAGCTGTGCCAGGAGAAGGCGGGCACTGTGCTCCAGGGCTGAGCCAGGCATGCTGAGCTCCAGGTAAGCCAAGAGCATCTTCAGGCAGGGAAATTCGGGAGGCTGGTGGAAATCCTCAGGATACTGGTCCAGCCAGGTGCCCAGGATGGAGGTCATGGCCCTGGGGGTGGTCGGGAGGGGGGCAGCAGAGTCAGGGCCCGGCCTTGCCTTCCACCCTGCCCCGTGTGGGACCCGGGCTCCTGGCAGCCCCTCCCATCCCCAGGCCCCACACCTCCCCGCTGTTCTCTGGAGCAGAGAGCCCCTCCCCCTGGGATCCAAAGCCACTCACATTCTGAGCTGGTGCAGGGGCCCGCCGTCCTCCTCAGCGTAGGGGAGGATGCAGCCGTACCTAGAGGAGGCCAGGAAGGTGTCAGCTGGGCTGTACTGAGGACTCACCTGGATGTGATGGCTGGTGTGACAGGGTGACCCCCGGGAGCAGGGAGGCCGCGGAGGGCAGGACCGTGGTCTGCCTGATGCATGAGATGCTGTTTGTTTTGAGAAGTGCCTGTGCCTAGGGGACCGTCCCAGATATTTGCAGAAGGAAGAAGCCCAACCAGCCCCATGACGCAGATCTGAGCAGCCTGGGCCCCACGGCTGGTCTCCAGAGATCCCTGTTCTCACTCCCCCAGGACAGGGAAGCCCCCAGGGAACCCCCCAGCACCTTTCCAATGGGACACAGTTCAGCCCAAGGTCACAGGCACAGTCCCAAATGAGGCAGAGGCTTCCTCAAGGGAAGGAGGAAGATAGAGAGCAGCACAAGCCCAGCCCCTCAGCAGCCTTCCCCCAGGGCCAGCTCCCCAGAAGCACCTGCCATGATGGACCCGCTCAGTCCCTCCATCACCCCAGGGGGCTGGTCCTCTCTTTACCTGGGTGAGCAGAGGGCACACTCAGGCTCAGAGCGGTGTGGTGACCTTCCCACATGTCATAGCTGGGAGGTGGCCCAGTCACCCATGTGCCACAAGGGGTAGGGCACTCACCTTAGGAACAGAAGGTCCAGCACCTGCTGGGTGGTGGCAGAAGCCGTGTAGGTGCCCAGGAAGGTGAGGAGGAAGGAGCGGTCACCGCCCAGCAAGGTGGGCGCCAACTTTGCCACCAGCTTGTCTAGCCGGCCTCCCTGGACACTCCCCACCATGCAGGTCCCACGCCTGCCCACTGGGGTCACATCTTCCCCCTGGGGTGGAACAGAGTAGAGACGTGGGTCAGAGGCAACAATGTGGACACCAGGAGGGCGCAGGCCGGAGCTCAGATCGAATCCCCAGCCTCGGAGACTAGTAGTCAGAGGTGGCCAGAGAGTCCTCAGCAGCATAAAGGTTGTGGCATCCCCAGCAGAACTGGCGGTGGGAGATGATTCAATGTGGGAGGCAGTTTGGAGCACAGTCCTGACGGCTCCACCCTGTAGGCACTGCATCAGCCCTGAGACTCTGATCCACACTCCCATTCTAGAGATGAGAACACAGAGGCTGATCCCAGAGGGAGAGGGCTCAGGACTGTCAGGCCCACGTACACACCTGGGGATGGAGTCAGAACAGGAGAATCCATAGAAAAAACCTGGAGCAGCACTGTGGGTGTACATGATGGAAAACTGATCAGTGTCTCTTTCTGAGATGCCACAAATGTGGGGACAGTGACTTTGCATGTGGACAGGGCAGGGTCTGGGACATGAGGATGGGAGGGAGGGAGATGGGGGTTCAGGTTCCTCTGGGAGCATGACCCCGGGAGGGAGCCCCGGGGAGGAGCAGGGTGGCTCTGGGACCCAGGCCTCCTGGGGTGGAGTCTCCCCATGGCTGGTGCTCACCCTGAGCCTGGCCTGGGCACTGGCAGTTGGGGTGGGGCGGACCGGCCCCTCCTATAGGGAGATGGAGCAGGTGGCTCCAGGGCCTGCCTCCTGTCCCCTCTTTTTTGTTGAGTCCTGGAAACACAGTGCCTGGCAGGCAGGCAGGCATCAGCCTCAGAGCCCTGCCTGCTGTCCTCGCTGCTCTCAGAGCCACCAGACACCCCTCTTCAGACACTTATTCACCACTCTCTGCACAGACCTCCCCCAGGGATGGAGAAAAGCCCAGCCCCTGAGGGCCCGGGATCCACAGGCACGGACAAGACACACCTCAGGCTCCTCCTTCCTGCTGCCAGCCCTGTGCTGGGCTGTGACCATGACAGGTCAGCAGGTTGCCAAGGGCCTGCCCTCCTGCTCCTGCCCAGAGGGGACACCTCCCCTCAGGTCCCCTTCATCCCCCCCACACACAGGGGGATGAGTGTAGGTGGGGGAGGCTCACTGGCCTGCCCCAGGCCACCGGTGGTTACCTTCGGGGACTTCCTCCTAAAGGACCAGTGGCATCGGGGTTGAGGTTTGAACCAGTGGCGACAGAATCTGAAAATCCTCTCCCTCCAGGGTTTCCTGGAGCAGAAGCCCCGGGGAGTCGGGACACAGCAGGAGAACATCTTTCTCCCTCAACTGCCTTCAGCCAAGTGAGCTGGCTGTGGGGCTGGCTCTAGAATGTGGGCGCCTGGTTACGGGGTTCCAATTCTGTTGGGGTCCATTGCCAAGGAAGTGACCTCACTTCCTGGGTCCCCTCAGCGGCATGGTCTCCTCACACAGCCCCCAGCACACAGCCCTCTGGGCTGCTGATCCTCACCCCTGGTTCATGCAGTCCCCATGTCACCCAGTCACACCACACAGCCCTCTGCACAGTGCCCTGGGAGGGGCTGTGTGTGGCTCTGAGAAGACAGACCTGGTTCCAGACTCAACTTCCCCTTCTCACCTGGTCTCCATCCTGGGTGAGTCCCTGTGTCTGGATGCCTGTCTGACCCCCACCTGCACAGTGTGGTGTTTAGAGCAGGTCCTTCTAGCGGTGTCCTCAAGGCACACATGGGATGAGACCCGAGCATGTGGGAGGGGCACGTGTGGGTCACGACTTCACCCCCTTTTCTCTTCCTCTTATTACCTCCACCATGGCTGTTTCTCTTTGATCACACCCCAAGATTTTTATTGAACGTACCTGTGCTAGAGTGTGTGTGTATGAATGTGTGCAAGCCTGTGTGCCTGTGCTCACTCCCTGGGGGTCAGAAGGAAACCGCCCCCTCCCAGGGAGGGAGGGACCAGAGCTTCCTAAGATCATAGGGTTTCTAGTTTCCCAACACACCTGCTGACAGGGTCTCAGCCTTGTTCTAGGGACGCAGACACGTCAGACCAGGTGGCACGGGTCGCAGGAGCAGGAATGACGGATACAGACAGTCTGCTCCCCTGTCCTCACTCACAGCCACAGTGCAGCCTGTGGGGACTGTCCCCTTCACAGGGCACATGGTGCGAGGCTTAGCTTCTCTGGCTGGACACACAGTGGCCCCAGGACAGGTGGCAGATGACAAGCGCCTTCACCAGATGAGCCTTGACAAGCTCAGTGCTGCTGCCTTCATGCTCATTCCCTTAAAAACCAAGACCAAGGTGGCTGGACTCCTTATCCAGGGCCAACTCCAGTAGAAACAGTGTCAAAGGAGCAAAAAGGGAATTTTTCATCAGATCAGTGAGAACATCCTGAGCCTGGCCTGAAATACCCCGGTTGGTTGGTTAAGGATCTGGCTCTGTCACTGCAGTGGCTAGGGTTGCTTCTGGGACCTGGGTTTGATCCCTGGCCCAGGAACTTCACATGCTAAATTTGAGAAAAAAAAAAGAAAGAAAGAAAGGAATAAAAACACCTTGGTAAGCAATTTCTCCAGGGACTCCTTTAGGAAAATGGATCAGAACTGATCACTCATTAGTGTCCAATTTTATTTTATTGAATTATAATTGATTTATTAAGTTGTGTTAGTTTTAGGTGTAGAGCAAAATGAATCATTTCTGCATACATATGTATATACTTTTCCAGATTCTTTTCCGTTATCAATGTTTCAATTATTGAATATTGTTTTCTGTATATAGAATAGGTCCGGAGTTCCCGTCGTGGCACAGTGGTTAATGAATCCGACTAAGAACCATGGGGTTGCGGGTTCGATCCCTGCCCTTCCTCAGTGGGTTAACGATCTGGTGTTGCGTGAGCTGTGGTGTAGGTCGCAGACGCGGCTCGGATCCTGCGTTGCTGTGGCTCTGGTGTAGGCTGCCAGCTACATCTCCAACTAGACCCCTAGCCTGGGAACCTCCATATGCCGCGGAAGCGGCCCAAGCAATGGCAAAAAGACAAAAAAAAAAAAAAAAAAAACAATAGGTTCTTGTTTTCTTTTGATCTGGTTTATATATACATATACTATAAATGCCTAAGTTTCCATTGGCCTCTGGAAATCTCTTCCCCTCCTCCACCCCCATATCCAGGCAGCAGCTCCATCTCCCTCCTGCTCAACCAGAACCCAGGGCACTGTCTGTTCCCTCTTTCTTCTTCTTCCCCACATGCAACCAGCTCATCCCCGGGTCCTGCTCCCAACCTCAAAATGCATTCCTCCCCTCCCCTAGGCCAGCCCTCCATTGGCACTGCCCCTAATTCATGCTCCTTGCTCTCATTTCGCACTCCCTCTGACCCAAGATGGGGAGTTTGGAAAAGTATTTCTTTCTTTTAAAAAAATACATTTAGCCAACAAGCACAAGAAAAAATGTTCAATGTCACTGATTGTTAGAGGAATGCAAATCAAAACTACCATGAGATACCACCTCACACCAGTCAGAATGGCCATCATTCATAAGTCCACAAACAACAAATGCTGGAGGAGGTGTGGAGAAAAGGGAACCCTCCTGCACTGTTGGTGGGAATGTAAGCTGGTATAGCTACTGTGGAGAATAGTATGGAGGTACCTTAGAAAACTATACATAGAACTACCACATGACCCAGCAATCCCACTCTTGGGCATTGGTCCAGACAAAACTTTCCTTGAAAAAGACACATGCACCCGCATGTTCATTGCAGCACTAGTCACAATAGCCAAGACATGGAAATGACCCAAATGTCCATCGGCAGATGATTGGATTAGGAAGAGGTGGTATATATACACAATGGAATACTACTCAGCCATAAAAAAGAACACAATAATGCCATTTGCAGCAACATGGATGGAACTAGAGACTGTCATACTGAGGGAAATGAGTCAGAAAAAGACAAATACCATATGCTATCACTTATAACTGGAATCTAATATAAGGCACAAATGAACCTTTCCATAGAAAAGAAAGTCATGGATGGAGAACACATTTGTGGTTGCCAAGGGGAAGGGGGAGGGATTGGGATGGATGGGGAGCTTGGGGTTAATAGATGGAAACTATTGCCTTTGGAATGGATTAGCAAAGAGATCCTGCTGTGTAGCACTGGGAACTATGTCTAGTCACTTATGATGGAGCGTGATAATGTGAGAAAAAAGAATGTGTACATGTAAGTATAACTGGGTCACCATGCTTTACAGTAGAAAAAGATAATGTATTGGGGAAATAAAAAAAATTAAAAAGATTAAAAGTAAAAAATATATATATGTATGATTGGGTCCCTTTGCTTTTTAGCAGAAATTGTCACAACACTGTAAATCAACTATAACTTACTAAATAAAAGTAAAAAATAAACCAAAAGACATTTCTGGTGTTCCAGCTGTTGGCACAGCTGGTCAAGGATCCGGCATTGCCATGGCTGTGGCTGGGGTTCCATCCCTGGTCTCGGGGAACTTCCACATTCCTCAGCTGTGCCACTCCCCACACCTCCTCAAGAAAAAAAGGTAAATGTGTTCCTGTCAGTCTGCTAACACAGGAAATCCTCCAGCAGCACTTTGGGGAAAAGACCCAGTCCTCGGCCAGACCTCCAGCCCCTCCTCCTGCCAGCAGCCCACCTGGCCTGCTTCCCTCAGTGCAGCCACACTGGCCTCTGTCTCTCCCTCCAAGGAGCACCCCTGCCCAGCCTTCAGAGCCCTGCCTGGTCACCACTGGGCTCCCTACCTGGATGACTCGCTCTTCAGGTTTCACCTCAAAGGCTGGAGCTCAGCCCTGGGCCCTCAGTCCCTCCCCACAGGGATCTTTCCATAATTCTGGGAGTTGCCACTCTATTCTGCTGGGCCCAGGACTTGCTGGGGGAAGTGGCAGGAGGCTGGGATCCTAGGTGACCCCAGGTGCCCAACAACAAGAATCATCCAGCCTCTAGCTTGCAGGGGACCCCAGCAGGCTCTGAGCCCCCTGGTGACCACCAGAGGAAAAGCCCCCACTGATGCCCAGAGCCAGGCCACATCCCTTTTTTTCCACATTGGATTTAGAGAAGTAGAAAGTAAACTAGAGCTATAGTAATCAAAACGGTATGATACTGACAGAAAACCACACACACAGACCAATGGAAGAGAATAGAGCCCAGAAAGAAAGCCACACACATCTGGTCAGGTAACTTAAAAGAAGCCAAAGATGTACATCAGGGGAAAGGATGGTCTCTGCCATGATAGGTGTTGGGAAAACTGGACAACTACATACAAGCCATCAAACTGGACCATTATCTTACATCATATACAAAAATGAACTCAGAATGAATTAAACCCTTTTATAGCAGACCTGAAACCACAAAACTCATAGAAAAGAATAGGTAGTAAGCTTGTTAACATCAGTCTTGACAATGATTTTTTGGCTCTGACTCCAAAAGCAAAGAAACTGAAGCAACATTAACAAGGGGTTCTACAGCAACTTAAAAAGCTTCTGCACAGCCCAGGAACCCATTGATCAAGTGATAAGAAGATTGGAAATGGAAGGAAATATTTGCAAGTCATATACCTAGTGAAGGATTAATATCCAAAATATATAAAGAACTCCTACAACTCAACAGCAAAACAAACAAACAAACAAACAAAAACCATATGTCATTAAAATTGGAGAGAAGTTTTGATTAGATATTTTTCCAAAGACGACACAGTCATAGACAACAAGCACATGAAAAGATGCTCAACATCATCAGTCATCAGAGAGGTGTCAATCACACAGCAATGAGTAATCACCCCACATCTTTCAGAAAGGCTCTCATCAAAAAGACCACAAATAACAAATGCTAGCAAGGATGTAGAGAAAAAAGGAACGGTTAATGGGAATGTATGTTGGTGTAGCTAGTATGGAAAACAGTATGGAGCTGCCTAACAAACCTAAACATAAGACTACCATATGATCTGGCAATATCATCTTTGATATATATTTAAAGACAATAAAAATATATTTGAAAAGATGCATGCACCCCATGTTCATAGTGGCACTATTTACAATAGGCAGGCCATGAAAGCAATCTAACCCAGCAACAGCAGATTAATGGATTAAAATATATGTGTGTGTGTGTATGTGTGTGTGTATAAATTATACATAAATAAATAAACATACATATTGGCATATGCAATTTAAATAAACATATATAGAAGTTGACATATGGATGTTCCCGGGCCAGGGAAAGAACCCGCATCTCTGCTGTGACCCAAGCTGCAGTCAGAGCCTTAACCAACTGGGCTACAGCAGGAACTTCAATATTAACATATATATTAATCATACACAAAAGGAATATTACTCAGGTATAGAAATTTTACCATTTGCAACAATATGGATGGACAAGGAGGATATCATGCTTAGTGACCTAAGTCAGAGAACGACAAATACTGATGTCACACTTACTTATAAGTGGAATCTAAAACGTAAAATAAATGAATGTACCTAAGGAAAGAGAAAGTCTCATAGACACAGAGAACAAACTACTCACAAGGTTGGAGAGGGAAGGGGGGACAAGACAGAGGTAAAGGGTTAAGAGACACGAACTACTTTGTATAAAACAAGTAAACTATGTGTTGTTTGGAAGTTCGACATGTATGTTTGAAACTTACGTGAGGCCCCAGTTTTGTCATGGAGAATGTCATGGATGCTGGGACCAGGGGAAGTTACCCTTCTGAAATGCCGCCAAAGCTTTCCAAGAGCTTGAAGGAGTCAGCTTCTCAGGCCACCCCAAGGTGAAGGTGTGACCAGTTTTCAGAATTCTTTTACAGAAGTGGTCTCTTCAGAGTTTCTGTCTTTCTAGGTTTTATCCTGATAAATTTTGTCTTTCAGAAAATTATTTATACAGCCTAAAATGTCAGGTACACAGGTATGAAGATGTCCATCATTTTTAGAATTCTGTTTTTGTACATTTCTTCTTCATATTAAACTAATTTTTTATTGGCTTGACAGGGTTTATCTATTTCCAATTAAAAAACAACCACTTTCCCTTTCCCAAAACCAGCATTTGGTTGAATCCTCCAAGCATAGTGTTTGCTTTCCAACTCCATTTCCAATGTTTACAATTTCCTCTTCAACATACGGATGGCCAATAGGCACATGAAAAGATGCTTGGCATTGCTGGTTATTAGACAAGTGCAGATCAAACCCACAATGAGGTGTCATCGCACATCTATCAGAAAGGTCATCATCAAAATGTCTACAAATAAGAAATGCTGGAGAGGGTGTGGAGAAAAGAGAACCCTCCTACGCTGTTGGTGGGGATGTAAATTGGTACAGCTACAATGGCAAACAGTATGGGGGTTCCTCAAAAAACCGAAAGTGGAGTTGCCAGATGACCTAGAAATCCCACCTCTGGGCACATATTTGGAAAACAGTATAATTCAACAAGTTACATGCACCTCAATGTCCACAGCTGCTCTACTGACACGAGCCAAGACATGGAAGCAAACCAAATGCCCTTTGATGCACAAATGGATCAAGGAGAAGAAACACTGTACAGTCATAATAAAGCAGGAAATAATGGATGGGCCTAGAGAGTCCCATACTGAGTAAAGTAAGTCAGAAAGACAAAGACAAATACCATTTGATATCACTTCTATTGGAATCTAAAATATGGCACAAATGAACTAGTTTATGTAACAGAGCAGACTCACAGACACAGAAAACAAATTTAAGGTGACCAACCAGGAAAAGGTGTGGGGAAGTATTATTTTAGGAGGTTGGGTTAGCAGATACAAACTGTTAGATAGAAACTAAACAAGGGCCTACTGAACAGCACAGGAAAGTATATTCAATGTCCTGTAATGACCTATAATGGAAAAGAATATGACAAAGTATATACTGACATATTTATAAAAGTTAATCACTCTGCTGAACACCAGGAACTAACACAATATTTTATATCGACTCTACTCCAAAACAGAATACATTAAAATTTTGTCTTCAATTCCTAGGTTGAAATGCATGCTTTGCTTAACTTCTATCTTGTGAAGCAAAGGGAAAAAATTTGCATTTTTTTTTTTTTTGTCTTGTCAGGGCCGCACCCTGACAAGACAAGGGGGTCTAATCAGAGCTACAGCTGCCAGCCTACACCACAGCCACAGCAACACCAGATCCAAGCCGTGTCTGTGGGCTACCCCACAGCTCATGGCAATGCCAGATCCTTAAACCACTGAGTGAGGCCAGGGATCAAACCCACAACCTCATGGTTCCTAGTTGGATTCGGTTCCACTGCCCTACGATGGGACTCCTGCTTTTGTTTTTTAATTTAACAGCTGCACCCCAGCATGTGGAAGTTCCTGGGCCAGGGACTGAATCCCAGCTGCCGCTGGAACCTATGCCCAGGCTGCAGGAACACGATTTTTACACCCATTGCGCTGATCCAGGGCTCCAACCCATGCCTCTATGGTGACCAGAGCCACAGCAGTCAGATTATTAACCCACTGCACCACAATAGGAACTCCAAAAAATTTTTTATTGAAAGTTTTTATTGAAAAAAAAGGGGAGTGTGTGTGTCATAGCTGCCATAAAAGAAAGAAAGCACCAGAAGTGAGGTAACGGTAAGCAATAGATGGAAGAAAATATTTTCAAGATAGATAAGACAAAGATTTCAAATCAATTACATATGAATACCCCAAACAAGGAAAAAGAGAGAAAAGCTGAAAGTGCATAATGGAAAACTCACATGTGAAGAATTGCCATACTCAGTGAGTATCAAAAGCCATCCCTGACCTGACTTAGTATGAGAAAAAGTGCGTTTTCAAGAAATTCCAGTCATACCACTGCTTTTATATAGCTGTTAAAAAACCATATCACGCTTTACCTGGCATCATGTGCCTCTTTCACAACAGAAAACAGCAAACATCCTTCCAGGTGAAACGCAAAGCACAGCCCTCTGTGCGTCTTTCAGAGGCGATGGGATCTTGATTGGATAATTGCGGTAACAGGGCTTCTATGGAGGCCCTTTCTGCCATCAGCTGAGTTGCATCCTCATCAATCCAATGATCTAAGATGCTGGGGGCAGCAAAAGCTCCTTCGAGGAGAGACTGGTGACCCCCCCTTGTTCTGTGGTGCTTAAGGATCAGGCACTTGTGTGAAACCCCAGGAAATCAGAGATTCGTTTCCACATGGCTGTGGATGGTGGCGGTTTCATTTGGCTTCACTTGAGGAGGGTGAAGGCTCCTTGTCAGCTACCGCCCGCTTCACACTCGAGTTTCCCAACTTTCCTGAGCAGGAGCATTCCTGGTACGCTTTGTTGGAAGCACAGTTCACCTGGTGCTCATGGAGACTCAGAGCAACAACAGGAGACCGGACTTTCCACAGCACCAGGGGCTTCTTAGCATCAGCAAAGACTGGGACACACTGCTTCCAGTGCTCGCTGTGCTGCTTTTCTCACACCTTCATGGATGTGCAAATAACGCCCAAAGACCGCACATATTTAAAGCGGGCTGTTCACTGAGTTGTGTCATATGTATACAGCCAGAAAAGCATCAGCCTAGTTGGGATAAAAAAAAATCCCCAAGGCCCCCCAAATTTTCTCATGCCCCTTGATAAATCCACATCTCCCTTCCTCCCGTCCCCATGTAGCCACCAATCTTCTTTCTTCCCCTGGAGAGAAGATTGCATTTTATATGAAGGACATCTTTCAATATCTGGCTATATGCATTTGGTGTCACTATAGTGAGATTTTAAATAAATAAGTAAATAAGTAATCCAGCTACAAGGATACACCTTACAACACAGGCAATATAGCCAGTATTCTCAATACCTTTAAATGGATTATAACCTAAAAAATGTTGAATCACTATGTTGTACACTTGAAAGTGCCATGATATTATAAATTGACTCTACCTCAGTAAAAAAAGAGCAAACTCTTTACCACCATCTCAGACAATCATGTGTACTAGTGACGTACAGTCTGACAAAGTAGCAGAGTTTCCATCTACTCCAGAAGATCCTCCCTGTATCCCCTCCCAATCTCTACCACCTCCCCCCTTACTAAATTTCTCACTGTCCTGATCTCTATAGTCACTACTCGCCTTAGGTTTCTTTGTAGTGTTTATCACCCTCCTGTGCCACTCTAGGCCCTCTAGATGATGCTTGCTCATTCGTTGGGATTTGTTCAACTCTTTTAGACTCTAAGTTCCTTCTCACCTCTCTTTCTGACATGGCTCCAGGGAAGAAGCTGAGCCCTTGCCTTGGGGAACTCTCCAGTGTGGATTCTTCGGACTGTGTTCCCATGAGGCAGATCAACACATCCCTCTGTGCTCCACATTTCCTGCAGATGTTCAACTGTATACAAAGGCTTGATCAGGCTCAGGATCAAGACTGTTGACGAGACTCTAGGCATTGATGTGTTCTTTCATCACAGGATACACATGTGAGGTGGTTTGCCTTTTTTTTTTTTTTTTTTTGAGATGTCAGGAAAGATGGTGTTCAATCCTTCTGTTCACTGATGCATTTGAGGGTGAAGAGGATGATATTCTAATTACAGCATTTCTTTTTCATGTATCAGCTGGGTTCAATGTTACCAAAATACACTTTCGGTCATCTCTTACTTGGTCACCCAAGGCACAGTTTATACAGGGAAGGCAGGGTAGATGCT
Source organism: Sus scrofa (assembly GCF_054392235.1). Taxonomy (NCBI): domain Eukaryota; kingdom Metazoa; phylum Chordata; class Mammalia; order Artiodactyla; family Suidae; genus Sus; species Sus scrofa. The sequence continues at coordinate 109,504,354 of NC_139396.1, read as the reverse complement.
TTTTTCATTTTATTCATCTCTCCATTATCCAGAGAATGATCTGCTACCCTGTCATCCTCTAATGATGATCAATTAAAAGAAATACGATAGCCAGGTTCACAAGGATGGTTCAACATACGTGAATCAATCAAAGTCATACACCACATTGACAAAAGAAAAGTCAAAAATCATATGATCATCTCAATAGATGCAGAAAAAGCACTTGACAAAGTCCAACATCCATTCATGATCAAGACCCTCGCCAAAGTGGGTGTAGAGGGAACATTCCTGAACATGATCAAAGCCATTTATGACAAACCCACAGCAAATACAATACTCAATGGGGAAAAACTGAAAGCCTTCTCACTCAAATCTGGGACAAGACAGGGATGCTCACTCACACCACTACTATTCAACATAGTTTTGGAAGTCCTAGCCACAGCAATTAGACAAACAAAAGAAATAAAATGTATCCAAATAGGAAGAGAAGAGCTAAAACTGTCACTGTATGCAGACGACATGATACTATACATCGAAAACCCTAAGGACTCCACCCAAAAACTACTTGAACTGATTAAGAAATTCATCAAAGTAGCAGGATATAAGATTAACATGCAGAAGTCATCAGTCGCACTTCTGTATACCAGCAATGAAACATTAGAAAAGGAATACAAAAATACAATACCTTTTAAAATTGCACCTCACAAAATCAAATACCTCGGAATACACCTGGCCAAGGAGGGAAAGGACTTACATGCCGAGAACTATAAAGCTTTAATCAAGGAAATTAAAGAAGATCTAAAGAAATGGAAAGATATTCCATTTTCATGGATTGGAAAAATTAATACTGTAAAAATGGCCATACTACCCAAAGCAATCTACAGATTCAATGCAATCCCTATCAAATTACCCAGGACATTTTCTACAGAACTAGAACAAACAATCCAAAGATTTAGATGGAAGCACAAAAGACCCAGAATTGCCAAAGCAATCCTGAGAAACAAAAACCAAGCAGGAGGCATAACTCTCCCAGATTTCAAGCAATATTACAAAGCCACAGTCATCAACACAGTGTGGTGCTGGTATCCAAACAGACAGACAGACCATTGGAGCAGAATAGCGAACCCAGAAATAAAGCCTGACACCTATGGTCAGTTACTCTTTGACAAGGGAGGCAAGAACATAAAATGGGAAAAAGAAAGTCTATTCAGCAAGCATTGCTGGGAAACCTGGACAGCTGCTTGCAAAGCAATGAAACTAGAACACACCTTCACAACCATGCAGAAAAATAATCTCAAAATGGCTGAAAGACTTAAATATAAGACAAGACCCCATCGAACTCCTGGAAGAGAACATAGGCAAAACATTCTCTGACATCAACCTCATGAATATTTTCTCAGGTCAGTCTCCCAAGGCAACAGACATAAGAGCAAAAATAAACCTATGGGACCTAATCAAACTGACAAGTTTTGCACAGAAAAGGAAAACCCCCAAAAGAAAACAAAAAGACAATCTGCAGAATGGGAGAAAATAGTTTCAAATGATGCAATGGACAAGGGCTTAATCTCCAGAATACACAAGCAACTTATACAATTCAACACCAAAAAAGCCAAGAACCCCATGGAAAAATGGGCAAAAGACCTAAATAGACCATTATCCAAGGAAGATACACAGATGGCCAACAAGCACATGAAAAAATGCTCAACATCCCTGATTATAAGAGAAATGCAAATCAAAACTACCATGAGATACCACTTCACACCCATCAGAATGGCCGTGATTCATAAGTCCACAAGTACCAAGTGCTGGAGGGAGTATGGAGAAAAGGGAACCCTCCTGCACTGTTGGTGGGAATGTGAGCTGGTACAGCTACTGTGTAGACCAGGATGGAGGTACCTTAGAAAATTATACGTAGAACTACCATATGACCCAGCAATCCCACTCTTGGGCATTGGTCCAGACAAAACTTTCCTTGAAAAAGACACATGCAATGAAACTAGAACACACCCTCACACCATGCACAAAAATAAACTCCAAATGGCTGAAAGACTTAAATATACGACAGGACACCATCAAACTCCTAGAAGAAAACATAGGCAAAACACTCTCTGACATCAACATTATGAATGTTTTCTCAGGTCAGTCTCCCAAAGCAATAGAAATTAGAGCAAAAATAAACCCATGGGACCTCATCAAACTGAAAAGCTTTTGCACAGCAAAGGAAACCAAAAACAAAACAAAAAGACAATCTGCAGAATGGGAGAAAATAGTTTCAAATGATGCAACCGACAAGGGCTTAATCTCTAGAATATATAAACAACTTATACAACCCAACAGCAAAAAAACCAATGAATCAATGGAAAAATGGGCAAAAGACCTGAATAGACATTTCTCCAAAGAAGATATACAGATGGCCAACAAACACATGAAAAAATGCTCAACATCGCTGGTTATAAGAGAAATGCAAATCAAAACTACCATGAGATACCACTTCACACCAATCAGAATGACCATCATTAATAAATCCACAAATAACAAGTGCTGGAGGGGCTGTGGAGAAAAGGGAACCCTCCTGCACTGTTGGTGGAATGTCAACTGGTACAGCCACTATGGAGAACAGTTTGGAGATACCTTAGATATCTATACATAGAACTTCCATATGACCCCACAATCCCACTCTTGGGCATCTATCCGGACAAAACTCTACTTAAAAGAGACACATGCACCCGCATGTTCATTGCAGCACTATTCACAATAGCCAGGACATGGAAACAACCCAAATGTCCATCGACAGATGATTGGATTCGGAAGAGGTGGTATACATATACAATGGAATACTACTCAGCCATAAAAAAGAACACAATAATGCCATTTGCAGCAACATGGATGGAACCAGAGAATCTCATCCTGAGTGAAATGAGCCAGAAAGACAAAGACAAATACCATATGATATCACTTATAACTGGAATCTAATATCCAGCACAAATGAACATCCCCTCAGAAAAGAAAATCATGGACTTGGAGAAGAGACTTGTGGCTGCCTGATGGGAGGGGGAGGGAGTGGGAGGGATCGGGAGCTTGGGCTTATCAGACACAACTTAGAATAGATTTACAAGGAGATCCTGCTGAATAGCATTGAGAACTATGTCTAGATACTCATGTTGCAACAGAAGAAAGGGTGGGGGAAAAATGTAATTGTAATGTATACATGTAAGGATAACCTGACCCCCTTGCTGTACAGTGGGAAAATTAAAAAAAAAAAAAAAAGAAAAAAAAAAAAAGAAAAAGACACATGCACCCGCATGTTCATTGCAGCACTAGTCACAATAGTCAGGACATGGAAACAACCCAAATGTCCATCAACAGATGATGGTGTTAGGAAGAGGTGGTATATATACGCAATGGAATACCCTTCAGCCATAAAAACGAATGACATAATGCCATTTGCAGCAACATGGATGGAGCTAGAGACTCTCATACTGAGTGAAATAAGTCAGAAAGACAAAGACAAATACCATATGCTGTCACTTATAACTGGAATCTATTATATGGCACAAATGAATGTTTCCACAGAAAAGAAGATTATCGACTTGGAGAATAGACTTGTGGGAGTTCCCGTCGTGGCGCAGTGGTTAACGAATCCGACTAGGAACCATGAGGTTGCGGGTTCGATCCCTGCCCTTGCTCAGTGGGTTAAGGATCCGGCGTTGCCATGAGCTGTGGTGTAGGTTGCAGACGCGGCTCGGATCCCGCGTTGCTGTGGCTCTGGTGTAGGCTGGTGGCTACAGCTCCGATTCAACCCCTAGCCTGGGAACCTCCATATGCCGCGGGAGCGGCCCAAGAAATAGCAACAACAACAACAACAAAAGACAAAAAGACAAAAGACGAAAAAAAAAAAATAGACTTGTGGCTGCCCAAGGGGGAGGGGGAGGGAGTGGGAGGGATGGGGAGCTTGGGGTTAACGGATGCAAACTACTGCTCTTGGAATGGATTTACAGTGAGATCCTGCTGTGTAGCATTGAGAACTATGTCTAGATACTTATATCACAACACAACAATGGGAGGAAAAAGTATGTATACATGTATGTGTACTTGGTCCCCATGCTGTACAGTGGAAAAAAAGTAAAGAAATAAACACAATACTGTCAGGAAAACATATTTGGTGGATTTCATATTTGGACTGCAAATATTTCATTTGTTGATTGTCTAATTGCCGCATTTTTTTCACCACTTTGAACCTCTTCTGGTTAACTCTTCAATCCTCTGTACATGACCCTCAGAGTCTGAATGCTTCTTTGAGATCTGGTTTGGCAGGATGTTTCAAACTCTTCTTGTGCACTTGCTCCCAGCACTAGAACCAGTCATTTTCCAAGAAGTCTTGTTTTCTTTTAGTGGGAAGTATTATTTAATAATGCTAACCATTGGAAATGTAGGACTCTTGCTTGCTTCTGGTTTGCTCATTGTTTCTCGGTCTGGTCAGTAGGAAGAGCTAAATATTACAATTATGATGAAATACTGTGCTATTACACAGATACATTAAATTTGAAGTGAGAGCTATTAATGTTCTTAATTACCTCTTCTGTTACACCTGTATCTCCTTTCTTCCTAACTGGGACATCTGGTTCTCAAGGACACAGTGAACAACTGCTTAGACTATCCAACTAGGGAGGTGTTTCATCTCACCTGGTGCACACACAGGTTCAGATTAGCAATATTCATGATATCACATAAGACACTGAAGAGAGAAAATGAGGAAGAGAGAACTAAGTGGGAAGATCGTCCATCCTCATGGATTGAAATAATTGACATCGTTAGAAGGTTCATGCTACCCAAAGCATTCTGTAGATTGAATGTAATACCTACCAAAATTTCAATGGCATTATCTTATAGAAATAGTGCAAATAATTGTAAAATGTGTCTGCAGTCACACAAGACACCCAGAGCCAAAGCGATCTTGAGAAAGAACAGTGCTGGAGGCCTATCATTTCAAAGTAAATCACAAAGCTATAGTAATCAAAACAGTACAATATCGACATAAAAACAATCACATAGGTGAATGGCACAGAATATAGAGCCCAGAAATAAACTCATGCATGTACAGTCAGCTGAAATTTACAACAAATGCCTAAGAATACACAGTGGGGAGAAGAAGTCATCTTCAGTGCATGGTGACGAGGAAACTGGATGGCCACAAGCAAAGGATGAAACTGGACCACTATCTTGCACATACATAAAAATTAACTCAGAAATGATTATAGCCTTGATTATGACCTGGAATCTTGAGGTTCTTCCAAAAAATAAGCAGTAAGCTCCTTGACTTCAGCCTTGGTGATGATTTATTTTTTAGGATCTGACCCCAAAGCAAAGGAGACAAACAAAAAAAAGAGACTACATCAAACTCAAAATCTTCAGTACAGCAGAGGAAGGAATCAAGAAAATGAAAGGCCCCCTTAGAATGGAAGAAAATATTTACATATCATGTCTCTGATAAGTGGTTAATATCCACAATCTATCAAGAACTCCTACAACTCAATAGCAAACTACCAAGTAAGCATTCTGGATGAAAAATGAGCATATCCTGGAGTTCCCGTCATGGCTCAGTGGTTACCGAATCCGACTAGGAACCATGAGGTTGCAGGTTCGATCCCTGGCCTTGCTCAGTGGGTTAAGGATCCAGCATTGCCGTGAGCTGTGGTGTAGTTCGCAGATGTGTCTTGGTCCCACGTTGCTGTGGTTGTGGCGTAGGCCAGCAGCTACAGTTCCGATTCCACCCCTAGCCTGTGAACCTCCATATGCCACAGGAAGCGGCCCTAGAAAAGGCAAAAAGACAAAGAAAAAAAAAATGGGCACATCCTAAGAAACATGTTTCTGAAGAAGACCTACATGTGACTAATGGGTCTATGAAAAGGTGATCAACATTGCTCATTATTAGTGAAATGCAAATCAAAACTACAATGAGGTACCACCTGCCACCAGTCAGAATGGCCGTCATTAAAAGTCTGCAATGAACAAGTGCTGGAAAGGATGTGGAGAAAAGCTAAACTTCTACACTGCTGATGGAAATGTAAGGTGGTGCAGCCACTATGGACAGCAGTACAGAGGCTCCTTACAAAACTGAAAACACAACTGCCATATGACCCAGCAATCACACTAATAGGCATCTATTTGGAAAAAACCATAATTCAAAATATACATGCACCCCATTTTACTGCAGCAGTATTTACAATAGCCAAGATGTGGAAGCAACCTAAATGTCAACCAACAGAGGAATGGATCAAGAAGGTGTGCCACATTCATGCAACAGAATATTACTCAGCCATAAAAAATGTAATCATGCCATTTGCAGCAACATGGATGGTCCTAGAAATTATCATAGTCAGAGAAAGACAAATACAAAATATCACTTATATGTGGAGAATAAAACATGATAAAAATGGACTTATTCGCCAACTGGGAAGTGATTCACAGACTGTGAAAATGGAGTTATGGTTAGCAAAGGGGAAAGGGAGCGGGAAGGGACGGATTGGGAAGGGGTGTATATATATATATATTACTATATATATATATAGTACAAGGCCACAATATATGTATATATATTACTATAATAAAATAGATATATCACAAGGAGCAGTACCCTATATTTTGTATTAGCCTACATGGGAAGGAATCTGAATAAGAATATGTATACCTATTACATTTAACTTAAAAACTGATAAAAGAAATTGTGGTATAGATATACCATGGAGTATTATTCAGGGAACGAAAGAATGAAATCTTGACACGTGACAACATGGAAGGACCTAGAGTAGCTTTTCTTAAGTGAAATACCTCAGAAGGGCAAATACTACATGATCTCCCTTATACATGAAATCTAAAAAAGAAAATTCAGGCTTATGGATTTGGAGAACAGATTGGTGCAACCAGAGACAATAGGTGGGTGCGGTGAAATACGTGAACGTGAAATTTTAAAAAAGAAGCAATAACAATGCTTCAACCCAGGAAAACATGATAAAAATGTTTTTTTCCACATTAAGAGAATGAAGGGAAAAGTATGATCAGCTCAGGTGACGCAGAAAAAGCAATTGAAAAAATTCAAGACCCTTTCAGAATAAGCAACTCTCAACAAACTAGGTTTGAAGGAAATTACAATGACATAACTGACAGTGAACATCATAGTCAATGGTGAAAGACCGAAAACCTTTCTTTTGAGATCAGGAAGCATGTTAAGAATGCTGGGTTTCACCACTTCAGTGCAACATAGTACTTGGAGTTTTAGCCGCAGCAGGTAGGAAAGTTCAATCAATCAACCCACCAATCAGTGAACAAATCACTTACATCCTCATATGCAAGGAGGACGTAGATTTAGCTCTGTTCACAGAGGCCATGATGTCATAGGGATAAATCCTAAGGAATGCTCGAAAAAAATGTTAGAACTAGTAAATGAATTCAGAAAAGTAGTAACCAGATACAGGCAACATGAGAAATCATTTGCATTTCTGTACACCAACCAGATCCATCTGAAAAGGACATTAAGGAAACCATTTCATATGGAATGGGAGAAAATAGTTTCAAATGATGCAACAGAAAAGGGCTTGATCTCTAAAATATACAAAAAGCTTATACAACTCAACAACCACACAAACCAAACAACCCAACTGAAAAATGGGCAGAAGACCTGAATAGACATTTCTTCAAAGACATGTATATGACAGATGGCCAACAGGCACTTGAAAAAAGGCTCAACATCACTAAATATTAGAGAAATACAAATCAAAACTACAATGAGGTACCACCTCACACCTGTCAAAATGGCCATCAGTAACAAATCCACAAATAACAACAGCTGGAGAGGGTGTGGAGAAAAGGAAACCCTCCTAGCACTGTTGGTGGGGAATGGAAATTGGTACGACTGCTGTGGAAAAACATATGGAGGTGCCTCAGAAAACTAAATTTAGAACTAGCATATGATCCAGCAATCCCAATCCTGGGCATATATCTGGACAAAACGTTCCTTGGAAAAGATACATGCACCCACCCCAATGTTCATGGCAGTGCTATTCACAAGAGCCAAGACATGGAAACAAGCTAAATGTCCATGGACAGATGAGTGGATTAAGATGTGGTATATGTACACGATGGACTACCACTGTCATAAAAAGAACAAAATAATGCCATTCGCAGCAACATGGATGAACTAGAGCCTCTCAACCTAAGTGAAGTAAGCCAGAAAGAGAAAGACAAATACCATATGACTCACTTGTATCTGGAATCTAATATAGGGCACAAATGAACTTTTCTAGAGAAATGAAACAGATTCATGCATCTGGAGAACAGACGTGTGGTTGCTGAGGGGGAGGGGGAGGAGTGGGATGGACTGGGAATTTGGTGTTAGTAGATTGAAACTATTGCATCTGGAGTGGGTAAGCAATGGGATCCTGCTGTAGAGCACAGGGAACCATGTCTAGTCACTTGTGATGGAACATGCTGGAGGATCATGTGAGAAAAAGAATGTGTGTATAGATACCTATGACTGGGTCACTTTGCTGTGCAGCAGAAATTGACACAACAGTGTAAGTCAACTACAGTAAAAAGTAAAAACCTTAAAAAAAAGGAAAAAAAGAAAACAATTGTATTTACCCTGTCACCAGAGAGAATAGTAATTACTTAACTACTTAGTGGAAAACTACTTAGTGGAAAACTACTTAGTGGAAAACTACTTAGTGGAAAACTGAGAAAACTCTGGGAGATTAAAAGACAAAAATCTGGAGTTCCCATCATGGTGAAGTAGGAACAAATCCGACTAGGAGCCATGAGGTTGCGGGTTGGATTCCTGGCCTTGCTCAGTGGGTTAAGGTTCCGGTGTTGGCGAGAGCTGTGGTGTAGGTTGCAGACTTGGCTTGGATTTGGCGTTGCTGTGGCTGTGGTGTAGGCCGGCCGCTGTAGCTCCGATTTGACCCCTAGCCTGGAAACCTCCATATGCTGTGAGTGCAGCCCCAAAAAGAAAAAAGAAAAAAAGACACAAATCGCATTTTCATGGATTGGAAGACTTCTTGCTGCTAAAACCTTATTACTACCCATTGTAATTTACAATCCCTATGCAAACCCCACCCCACATGGAAAACCCCTACTCAACCTTCACTTTACACAGAGTAAACGCCCCAGGAGGAAAACATCCTCAGGGAGAAATACCGTGTTGGAGGAGGCACATTCCTGATTTCAAAACTTACTGCAAAGGACAAATCAGGACACCTGGGCCCTGGCATAAAAACAGAATTATATCAATGCAGTGACTCCAGAGCCCAGAAACACACCCTCCCGTGGATGGTCCAATGAGTGTTGACAAGAGTGCCAAGATCATTCCAGGGAGAAAGACAGTCTTGAACACGGAAGGTGCTGGGAGAACGTGACATCCACATGCAGAGGGATGAGGCAGGACCCTTGCAAACATCATTTATGAAAGCTAAATCACAAATGAGACAGTGACATAATGTGAGAATTGAAAATGTGGAGTTCCCTTCATGGTGCAGCGGAAAGGAATCTGATTAGTATCTGTGAGTATTCGGGTTTGATCTGTGGCCTGGCTCCGTGTGTTAAGGATCCAGCATTGCCATGGGCTGTGGTGTAGGTTGCAGACATAGCTCTGTTCCAGAGTTGCTGTGGTATGCTGTAGGCTGGCAGTTATAGACTTAGAAACTCCATATATGGCAGGTGTGACCCTAGAAAGCAAAAAAAAAAAAAAAAAAAAAAAAAAAGAAGAGATATAACCTTATCTAAATCCTACAATTATCAGAACCATTGTTCATTATTCTGACCCTGATGCCCCTTCAGGATAGACAGTATTTCAGTCAAGTTCCCTGAGTTTGACAGCAAACTCAGTGCTTTGAGGATAGGAGACAGTGTGGACCCAGTGTCTAGCAGGCAGACCACCTGCCATGCAAAGATCCGTATCACAAAAGCAAAGCAAGTTTGAAAAATACCTCGACAGGTTTACAAAGATTGCCAAAAGATGCTTTACATAAAGGGATGTTTTTAGATGGTTGGAGGGAGGGAGGAAGGGACAGAGATGGACACAGGTGGTGGGTTGAGTACCTAATTTTCCATGTCCCATGTCCACAAGGGACAATTTCCAGGCAGTGGTTCAGCTTATATTTGTTATTTGTAGTGGATTTTCATTAACTTCAAAATGAGTTTGAGGAAGAGAAGTAAATGAATGTACATTAAATCAGTCCAGTATGTTTATAAAACACTTTCTAATGAAGGCTCCCTCAGAAGGACAAATTTGAAGAGGGCAGTGTTTGTCAGAAGCAGGTAAATACCACCCTCTTGTGGCCAAACGAGAAATGGCATGAGTGCTGCAGGGTCCCTGGCTTCTGTCAGCCTCTGAAGCCAATAGTCCTTCCGACTTTCACTTTCACAGTCTTGCTGCTAATCAGTTCTCAGGCTGCTCTCAGCACTGTGCTTTTTGCATGGTAAATACTCAGTTTCCATTTGAAGACACAATAGATAGAAATGAATTATTTGCTGTTTGCTGACAATGTCAATTTTCCATAAAATCTGTTCCCTTCTTGGGGCACAGCTGGAGGACTTCCCAGCCTCCTTTGCGGCCTCAGGTCAATGAAAAGCAGGAGAGGAAGGGATGCGTATCCTTCCAGACCTGGCCCAGTATAACCTCCCTCATGCATCTCTCCAGGTTCCTGTTCCTTCTGCTGATGGAGGCAGATGGGGATGAGTCCTAGGGCCAGAGAAGGCACAGGATGGGAGGACTCTGGGTTCCTGACGGAGGAGGGGAAGGACTGAGTGAGCGCCGACCCAGTGCTGTGATGTGGGGGCTGCAGAGTGAGAGCTGCTGACCTCTGGGGGGTGGTCAGTAGTAATTCAGCCTAAACTAATATGCACACAAACACCTGAGCCATAGGATCCACTTATATAGGCCGTCCATCTAGTATATTTAAAGTGACAAAATCAATTTTGTCTTGGTAGTTTGACGCTTGGTAGTTTGTCTAAGCCTGCTCTTCTGACCCAGTCATTTGACCTCAGAGAACTTGGATTCCTCAATATTTTTTCTCCTGAGCTTAATCATCACTGCAATGAGCATCATACCAGTACATGAAAAGAGGCATTGAGAAACTATTTTCCACGGAAACCTTAATAGGTCATTTTACTTCCTTGTCCCTGCTTTGAAAATACACCATAGTAAACCAAAGTTTATCCATCTTTTTGAAAATTAATTGCAAGATTTCCTTAGGGATCAATTTTTATTTAAAAAATGATAGGTTTCCTATCTACATCACAAATTGTTGATTAAAACTCTCCATTTGTAAGATTTCTTTAGTGACCATTATTTGCACTCATTCAACTGATCTGAGTCAAATATTAGAGGTCAGAAACTCTTCAAATGATCTTTTTCTTCATCTGTTTTAAATCAATAATACATCTGACTGGAGTTCCTGTCGTGGCTCAGTGGTTAACGGATCTGGCTAGGAACCATGAGCTTGCGGGTTCGATCCCTGGCCTTGCTTAAGGATCTGGCGTTGCTGTGAGCTGTGGTGTAGGTTGTGGACATGGCTCAGATCCTGCGTTGCTGTGGCTCTGGTGTAGGCCGGCAGCTACAGCTCCGATTAGACCCCTAGCCTGGGAAACTCCATATGCCGCAGGAGCGGCCCGAGAAAAATGGCAAAAAGACAAAAAAAAAAAAAAAAAAAAAAAAACAAAAAACATCTGACTGCATGGAATTTGCACAGTTGGATTATGGTTACCATCTCTTCAGCAGTAAACGGGAGCCGTGTTTCCATTAATAGGGAATGGCTCTGCAGATTCAGTGACATGACCTGTGTCCAGAGCCGAGGCCACGTCAGAACTCCAGAGCCCAGGCTCTCAGTGTGGGTGGGGTCCCGCTGTGAGCACCCTGCTGCCACCGCCTCCTGCTCTGGCCCCTCTGTCCTCTCTGATTCACGAGCCCAGCTCCTCAGACTCGATTGTTCCCCCAGAAAGCATTTCTTCCCCTGGGGGTTGAGGAGGGAGTCACCTAGGCTGGTTCTGCAGTCCTGGGGTCCAGGCCACCACACTCAGACCAGCCCTGTCACTGGACAAGACCTGCAGCCACAGTCCTTGCTGTGGTCACTGAGTATTCTGAGTGACGAGACCTGAACACTTTGCCCCTCATGTGTGTCCTCCGCTTCAGGGGACAAATATGGGGTCCAATCACAGTGCCCTCCCCTGGCCACCTCAACCCACCTGAGCTGCTCTGACCTCGGTGGGACACCCCGACCCCATCCCTTCCCCCTGCTGGGGAGCTGGACAGCATCACTGGCTCCCACAGCCTCCAGGTGGACAAGGGATGTTTTCTACTGAAGGCTTTCTCTGGAGGCAAATTTGGTCTTGCAGAGAGATGGTAAAGCCATGAGTCCTGGCCATGCCCTACACATCACACAGATCCTGTGCCCCCAACCATCACCGGCTGCCTCAGGTAGCCAGGCAGCCCTCCCCTCAGTCCTCTGACCTCTGCTTTGTCTGCTCACAAGGAATCAGGGGCTTCTTTCCTCCTCCAGGAGAGCTCAGAATTCCTTCCCTGCAAGGACTTAGGTTCTCTGTATCAGGGCCTCCAGCTCTGGGCAGAGAGGAGATGCTGGCCATGGCCACTTCCAGCAGCCTCCAACCATGGACTCCCCCTGGCCTCACCTTCATAGACCGGGTGGAACCTCTGTCCTCTCCATTTGTGGTTTTGGACCAAAGCCCAAGCTCCTCCCCCTGCAGATGGTGAGGGGCAGGGATGTCAGCCCTGGGGCTGGACTGAGGGTGGGGCGGTGGGTCACTGCTGGGGGAGCCTGAGGTGGGGGTGGGGAGGGGCTCAGCTGCAAAGCTCCCTGGCCCTAGGCTCTGACCTTCCTGCAGTTTCCTTGAGTGCCTGATAAGGTGAGACTCCTTCTGCTCACAGGGGTTCAGGGGGTCGTACTTCTGCCCTTCAGATCATCCCGTCCCCTGGATCAAGCACATCCAAGGCTGTGCCTCTGACCCCAAGCTCCTCCTTAAAAAAATATATATATATATTTTGCTTTTTGGGGGGCAGCCCCTGTGGCATATGGAAGTTCCCATCCAGGAGCTGCAGCTGCCAGAGTATACCACAGCCCCAGCAAGACTGGATCCTTAACCCTCTGAGCGAGGCCAGGGAGCAAAGCAGAATCCTCATGGATGCATTTTGGATTCATTATCACTGAGCCACAATGGGAACTCTATTGCTTAAAAAATTTTTTTTCTTACATGATATTTTATAACTAATATTGCTGAATATTTTCTTTACCTTTCATTTTTTTTCCTACTGTTCAGCATGGTGACCCAGTTACTCATAAATGTATACATTCTTTTTCTCACATCATTGTGGTCCATTGCTTAAAATTTTCAATGTTGTTTTTGAAACCAAAAAAAAAAAAAGAAAGAAAATCAGTCTCTCTTTTTTTTTTTATTATTATTTTCCCACTGTACAGCAAGGGGGTCAGGTCATCCTTAGATGTATACATTGCAATTATGAAAATCAGTCTCTTCGTACATGACTTAGCCAGACACAAGAGGCCAAAGGTCATGTTACTACCGTTAAGAAAAATCAGGAATTGATAAATCCATAGACACCTAAGGAATACTGAGAGGAGAAAAAGAGTATATATATTTGGATGACTGGGTCCCTTTGCTGTAGAGCAGCAATTGACAAAATAGTGTTGATCTACTATAAAAAATTTAAAAATAAATAAATAAGGAATACTGGAGGGTCCCATGCTGAAGGTGGGGGGTTTACTGCCTAACACAGATAGAGCTGCCCTTGATGCAAATGATCTGAAACAGAGATGACAGAGGGGTCATGTAACACGGCGAGTGTCCTTCATGTCACTCACATGTACAATTTCAATGATCAAAATATTCAATTTTATTTCAAGTGAGATCTATATCCTAGAATAAATAATTTGCTATATACAGTGAAGAACCAAATGTGAGAATATGGACTTACGGGGAAGGGAAGGGAGGCTCCAGGGCTGCTGCTGGCACTGGGGCAGCTCGTCCTCTGGCCCTGAAGGCACCACAGGAGCCGGTGCTCATGGCTCTTGCTGACCTGGTCCAGCTCCAGGGATATTAGGGGAGGAGGTGGCGCCAGCCCTGGAGTAACTGGAAGACCTGGGTCTGCCGTGGTCTCTAGACCTAGACCTGGAGCTGGAGGACATTCCAGGCCACAGCAGGTGCCCAAGCCTGATGGGCTCAGAGCAGGGGCAGTGCCCTTGCTGGGGCTTCAGCTCTGAAGCAGAGGCTGTGGGGGAAATGGGCTGAGGTTGGAGGGGAAGCACTGGGACAGGTTTCCGGGGTGATTCAGGCTTTGAAACTGGGAGCAGAGCTTGGGTGGGACTTGCATGGATCTCGAAGTGGAGGCTGAGAAAGTGGTTTCTTAGCTCTGAGCTGAAACGACAGCTAGGACATGAGCAGGCTCTGGCTCTGGCACTGGAGCTGGCATGTCCCCTTGATCTAAGGCTGGAACATGAACGAGAGCTGAGGCTTGAGCTTGCTCTGGCTCTGGCACCGGAGCTGGCATGTCCCCTTCACCTAAAGCTTGAACATGAATAAGCGCTATGGTTTGAATTTGCTGGGGCTGTGGAGCTGCAGCCGGCACGAGAGCTGTAGCTGGCTCTGGGTCTCCAGGTGCTTCTAGAGCTTGCTCTGGAGCTGGTCCTGTAGTTCAAGAAGAGAAAATATCCTCAATAGGACTGCCTTACCGCATGCCTTCCAAAACAGGCAATTCCTCCATGCCAATCAGCGAAGTCTCAGGCCAAGGTGCCACCCCCAGGAAGTCTTCCCAGGCTGCAGTCCAGGGGAAGAGTGATCTGAGCCTCCTCATGGCTCCTGCCCAATTCCAGCCTCAGGAGGCTCTGCTCTGTGAGGCCCAGCCCCGTCCCCTCCCCACTCCCCCATCACCCACCCCGAGGGCCCCTCACCATCACCCTCTGCCTCCATGGGCTCCAGATGCTCCAGCTGTGCCAGGAGAAGGCGGGCACTGTGCTCCAGGGCTAAGCCAGGCATGCTGAGCTCCAGGTAAGCCAAGAGCATCTTCAGGCAGGGAAATTCGGGAGGCTGGTGGAAATCCTCAGGGTACTGGTCCAGCCAGGTGCCCAGGATGGAGGTCATGGCCCTGGGGGTGGTCGGGAGGGGGGCAGCAGAGTCAGGGCCCGGCCTTGCCTTCCACCCTGCCCCGTGTGGGACCCGGGCTTCTGGCAGCCCCTCCCATCCCCAGGCCCCACACCTCCCCGCTGTTCTCTGGAGCAGAGAGCCCCTCCCCCTGGGATCCAAAGCCACTCACATTCTGAGCTGGTGCAGGGGGCCGCCGTCCTCCTCAGCGTAGGGGAGGATGCAGCCGTACCTAGAGGAGGCCAGGAAGGTGTCAGCTGGGCTGTACTGAGGACTCACCTGGATGTGATGGCTGGTGTGACAGGGTGACCCCCGGGAGCAGGGAGGCCGTGGAGGGCAGGACCGTGGTCTGCCTGATGCATGAAATGAAGGTTTTCCTAGAAGTGCCTGGTCCTAGGGGACCGTCCCAGATATTTGCAGAAGGAAGAAGGCCAACCAGCCCCATGACGCAGATCTGAGCAGCCTGGGCCCCACGGCTGGTCCCTGGGATCCGTGTTCTCACTCCCCCAGGACAGAGAAGCCCCCAGGGAATCCCCCAGCACCTTTCCAATGGGACACAGTTCAGCCCAAGGTCACAGGCACAGTCCCAAATGAGGCAGAGGCTTCCTCAAGGGAAGGAGGAAGACAGAGAGCAGCACAAGCCCAGCCCCTCAGCAGCCTTCCCCCAGGGCCAGCTCCCCAGAAGCACCTGCCATGATGGACTCGCTCAGTCCCTCCATCACCCCAGGGGGCTGGTCCTCTCTTTATCTGGGTGGTGGGGGACAGAGGGCACACTCAGGCTCAGAGCGGTGTGGTGACCTTCCCACATGTCACAGCTGGGAGGTGGCCCAGTCACCCATGTGCCACAAGGGGCAGGGCACTCACCTCAGGAACAGAAGTTCCAGCACCTGCTGGGTGGTGGCAGAAGCCGTGTAGGTGCCCAGGAAGGTGAGGAGGAAGGAGCGGTCACCGCCCAGCAAGGCGGGCACCAGCTGTGCCACCAGCTTGTCCAACCGGCCTCCCTGGACACTCCCCATCATGCAGGTCCCACACCTGCCCACTGGGGTCACATCTTCCCCCTGGGGTGGAACAGAGTAGAGACGTGGGTCAGAGGCAACACTGTGGACTCTAGGAGGGCGCAGGCCAGAGCTCAGATCGAATCCCCAGCCTCGGAGACTAGTAGCCAGAGGTGGCCAGAGAGTCCTCAGCAGCATAAAAGTTGTGGCATCCCCAGCAGAACTGGCGGTGGGAGATGATTCAATGTGGGAGGCAGTTTGGAACACAGTCCTGACGGCTCCGTCCTGTAGGCACTGCATCAGCCCTGAGACTCTGATCCACACTCCCATTCTAGAGATGAGAACACAGAGGCTGATCCCAGAGAGAGAGGGCTCAGGACTGTCAGGCCCACGTACACACCTGGGGATGGAGTCAGAACAGGAGAATCCGTAGAAAAAACCTGGAGAAGCACTGTGGGTATACATGATGGAAAACTGATCAGTGTCTCTTTCTGAGATGCCACAAATGTGGGGACAGTGACTTTGCATGTGGACAGGGCAGGGTCTGGGACATGAGGATGGGAGGGAGGGAGATGGGGGTTCAGGTTCCTCTGGGAGCATGACCCTGGGAGGGAGCCCCAGGGAGAAGATGGACAGCTCTGGGACCCAGGCCTCCTGGGGTGGAGTCTCCCCATGGCTGGTGCTCACCTTGAGCCTGGCCTGGGCCCTGCCTGTCCTGCAGGGAGATGGAGCAGGTGGCTCCAGGGAGTGGCTCCTGTCCCCACTTTTGTGTGGGGCCCTGGGAACACAGTGCCTGGCAGGCAGGCAGCAGCCTCAGAGCCCTGCCTGCTGTCCTCGCTGCTCTCAGAGACACCAGACACCCCTCTGCAGATACTCGCTCACCACTCTCTGCACAGACCTCCCCCAGGGATGGAGAAAAGCCCAGCCCCTGAGGGCCCGGGATCCACAGGCACGGACAAGACACACCTCAGGCTCCTCCTTCCTGCTGCCAGCCCTGTGCTGGGCTATGACCATGACAGGTCAGCAGGTTGCCAAGGGCCTGCCCTCCTGCTCCTGCCCAGAGGGGACACCTCCCCTCAGGTCCCCTTCATCCCCCCCACACACAGGGGGATGAGGGTAGGTGGGGGTGGCTCACTGGCCTGCCCCAGGCCACCTGTGGTTACCTTCGGGGACTTCCTCCTAAAGGACCAGTGGCGTCGGGGTTGAGGGTTGAACCGGTGGTGACAGAATCTGAAAATCCTCTCCTTCCAGGGTTTCCTGGAGCAGAAGCCCCGGGGAGTCGGGACACAGCAGGAGAACATCTTTCTCCCTCAACTGCCTCCAGCCAAGTGAGCTGGCTGTGGGGCTGGCGCTAGAATGTGGGCGCCTGGTAACGGGGTTCCAATTCTGTTGGGGTCCATTGCCAAGGAAGTGACCTCACTTCCTGGGTCCCCTCAGCGGCATGGTCTCCTCACACAGCCCCCAGCACACAGCCCTCTGGGCTGCTGATCCTCAGCCCTTGTCCACGCAGTCCCCATGTCACCCAGTCACACCACACAGCCCTCTGCACAGTGCCTGGGGAGGGGCTGTGTGTGGCTCTGAGAAGACAGACCTGGTTCCAGACTCAACTTCCCCTTCTCACCTGGTCTCCATCCTGGGTGAGTCCCTGTGTCTGGATGCCTGTCTGACCCCCACCTGCACAGTGTGGTGTTTAGAGCAGGTCCTTCTAGGTGTGTCCTCAGGATGTTAGTCATCTCCTTTTAGAAGGTCCTCAGCTTGCTGATAGTCCCCTTGTAAGCAGTTTTCCCAGTGACTTCATTAGTAGTGTAGATCAGATCTCATTAAACCTCATAAACATCTAATTTTAATTGGCCCATACTGCCTGCTGGAACTCTCTTTCCATTTCCTTCCCCCATATCCAGGCAGCAGCAGCTCCATCTCTAACTTGCTCAGCCAAGACCTGGGGCTCTGCCTGCTCCCTCTTTTTCCTCACCCCCACATGCCATTAGCAGATCCCCTGGCCCTGCTTCCAACTCCAAAATGCATTCATCCCCTACCTGCATTTTCTTCCCTATCCTAGTCCAGGCCAGCATTGGCACTGTCCCTGATTCATGCTCTTTGCTTCAGTTTTTCTCTCTGTCCCACCCAAGATAGGGCATTTTAAAAGACAAATCTGTGAGTTCCTGATGTGTAGCATGTTAAGGAGCCAGCACTGCCACAGCTGTTGTAGGTTAGGTTGAAGCTACGGATAGGACTGGCTCCCTGGCCCAGGAACTTCCACATTCCTCAAGAGTGGCACAGCTCCCCACCAACCCCAAAAGACAAATCCCTTGGCAGCACTTTGGGCAGAAACCCCAGTCCTCAGCCAGAACTCCAGGCCCTCCTCCTGCCAGAAGCCCACCTGGCCTGCTCCTCTCAGTGCAGCCACACTGGCTTCGGTCTCTCCCTCAAAGGAGTGCCCCCTGCCCAGCCTTCAAAAGCCCTTGCCCAGACACCACTGGCCTCCCTACCTGGATGATGCCCTCTAAAGTTTTAACCCAAAGGCTGGAGGTGGCTTGGCCCTGGGCCCTCGGTCCCTCTCCCAGAGCTCTTTCCATAGTTCTAGGAGTTGTCACTCTGTTCTGCCGGGCCCAGGACTTGCTGGGGGAAGTGGCAGCAGGCTGGGACCCTAGGTGACCTCAGGTGCCTAGCCTCTCACCAACAGTGTGCAGATGACCCTAGCAGGCTCTTAGCCCCCTGGCGACCCTGGGAGAAGAGGTCCTGCAGTGCTCCCTGACTCCTGCCACCTGGCTGGTTTTCCAGGTGGAATTTAGAGACAGCAAACCAGAGCCAGGAGGGCGGGACTCCAGACCCTGACCCGCCCATCGCAGGCCCTTCTCCTTTCAGGTACCCAAGTTGGTCTGCAAGCCTCAGTGGTCAGAGACATCTGGGTACAAATCCTCACCTCTGCTGCTTTACTATGTGGCTGGTTTAAGTCACTTTTCTTCTTTTATTTAACGTGCCAGGGATTATCCCAGGCACTGGGAATACTGCAGTGAAGAAATCCTACAAGAAGCCTGCCAGCTTGGAGCTTACAGTCTAGTGTGGGGAGACTGCTGGCCTGTGCATTCACTTCTCTATTGGATCTGGACCCTCCCATCCCTTTCCAGCTGCTACCTCATCGTGCTCCTTCTCTTTAAAGCAAACACTGTCAGAGGCTTGTCTAGACTCTGCTCCTGCTGCTCTGATGGAATTATCTGCCTGGGAGAAGAGCATTCTGGGTGGAGCAAAGAGCAAGTGCACAGGTGTGTTCAAGGGATTCAAACAGGCCAGGGTGTTGGGGGTGGGGTGGAGAGGGCAGCATGGGATGAGCCAGGGAGGAAGCCCTAGAGAGAGTGTGCTTTTCCTGGGAGAGACGGAGGAGGAGGAAGGAGGGCTTCTCAGCCCTGGAGTGACAGCATGGACACCCACTAACTGAATCCCTTTGGCTGGCACAGCTCAGAACAGACTACAGGGGACGAGAGAGCAATCCCAGGACCAGTTAGGAGCAATCGCAATGTCAGGAGACACGGGCAGTGGTGGTGGAGGGGTGGACGTGGATCTAAGTTGAAGCAAGAGAGAGTAGGATTTGCTGTTGGATGAGGAGCTTGAGGGAATCTCACAAGTTATCTGAATATCTGAAAGACTGAAACTGGCTGGGTTGGGGAAGGCTGTTGGAGAAGCAGGTTTGGGAAGGGAGAGATGAAGGGCTCCCCTCTGGGGATGTCCAGTTAGAGATAAATAGTGCCTTCTAGTGGTGATGCTGGGTAGATGCTGAAGATAAATGTGACAGGAATTCACAGGAGGTCTAGGCTGCAAATCAAGTCGTGGGAGGCAGGCAGGGATGGCTTTTAAAGCATTGGAACTATATGAGGTGATCCAGTGAGTGAATGTGAAAAGAAAAGAGCCAAACGTGTGTGTGTGTGTGTGTATGTGTGTTGGCGGGGGCTGGAGGGTAGAGCAGGAGAGGCAGGTAGGAGGAAACTCGGAAGTGGAGGGGTGGCTAGAGCCAAGTGAAGGGAGTATTTCATGGAGGAGGGGATGGTCAGCTGTGCCACACACTGATGGTGCAAGGTGAGGACTGAGATGATGCCACTGGATTCAGCAACATGGAGGCCAACGGAGGGCCTTGATAGAGTGGTCGGGTGAATAGTGGGGGTGAAGCCTGATTGGAGAAGGTTCTAGAGAGAACTGGAGGAGCAGCTGGAAGGGCGTCTAGATGAGCCTCTGAGAGTATTTACTTTAAAGGGAAGGAGAGATGGGGCAGCAGCTGGAGGAAGGTAGGAGGGGTTCAGGTCCAACAGAGAAGTGAACATCCTGGTGCAGGAGAGGTAAGCCTTGCTGGAAGGATGTCCTGGGGAGGAGGCTCGACTTTGCAGAAGCCGGTGCACCTCATGCACAGAAACAAGAGAGAGGGGGAGAGAGAGAGAGAGAGAGAGAAAGAACAGACCCAACACACAGATGCAGCTGGGGTAGAGCTTGCGGACATCCTCTCTCTTTTAAAAAAAACTTGTTAAATATATTTACAGGAGTTCCCGTCGTGGCGCAGTGGTTAACGAATCCGACTAGGAACCATGAGGTTTCGGGTTCGGTCCCTGCCCTTGCTCAGTGGGTTAACGATCCGGCGTTGCCGTGAGTTGTGGTGTAGGTTGTAGATGCGGCTCGGATCCCGCGTTGCTGTGGCTCTGGTGTAGGCCGGTAGCTACAGCTCCGATTCAGCCCCTAGCCTGGGAACCTCCATATGCCGCGGGAGCGGCCCAAGAAATAGCAGCAACAACAACAACAAAAAAGAGAGACAAAAGACAAAAAAAAAAAAATATATATATATATATATATATATATATATATTTACAGAAAAGCACCAAAAACATATACATACCATTTTATGAATACTAGGAATAACTATGTAAACATCACCTAGGGCTTAAAAAAAATAAATAAAGAGAGATATGATTAAAGCCCTAAGAAATCTTCCCAGTTCTTCTCTCCAATCAGAATTCTTTTCTTCTGCTGGAAGTGTAGCCACCATTCTTGTTCATTGATAATCATTAAAAAAAAGTTTTGCCATCTAAACGCATTCGTAAAACTTTGTTATTTAATTACATTTGTTTTATTGAAAGTTACTTTTTATTTTTCCAGCTTTATTGAGGTATAATTGACAATAAAATGTCAAATAATTAAAGTGGTGGCTTGATATATGTATACAGTGTGAATGGATTCCCTCAACTTAATTAACATATCGATTACATCATGTATTTACTTTGTGTGTACGTGTGTATGTGTGTGTGTGTGTGTATTTAAGTTCTACTCTCTTAGCAAGTTTTAATTATACAATAGAGGCATACCTTGGAGATACTGCAGGTTAGGTTCCAGATCACTGCAGTGAATGAATATTGCAATGAAGTGAGTAAAGTCGTATGAATTTATATATAAAAGTTATGGTTACACTATAATCTGTTAGGTGCGTCATAACATTGTGTCTAAAAAATCAGTATTCTAATTAAAAAGTACTTTATTGCTAAAAAAATGCCAAAACAATTACAATGGTAACATCAAAGTTCACTAATCACAGATGACCATGAAAATTATAATAACAATGAGAAAAGTTGAAATACCGTGAGAATCACCCAAATGTGTCACAGAGACATGAGGTCAGTAAATGCTGTTAGAAAAATGGTGCCGTTGGACTTGCTTGATACCAGGTTGCCACAAACACAATGTAAAAACACAATGTCTTCAAAGTGTAATACAGTGAAGCAAAATAAAATGAGATCTTTCTGCACTGTGTTCCCAGACCAGGGAGTGAACCTGGGTGAAAGCACAGAATCCTAACCACTAGGCCATTAGGCAACCTCATTCTTAATTTGCTAATTATACAGTCAACCTATGCTTTTGTTATTTTTCTAGACAATGCATGTGTTGTCTTGTATTTTAATTGTTTCACTTTTTTCCTTTTTTTTTTTTTTTTTTTTTTACTCTGTAGACATTACTGTTGTAGATGGTGTTCATTTACATTTACCCACTTATTAAATGCTCTTTGCTTTTCATGCCTTTTTGTATATCAGTCCTTCCTTCTGGGGTCACTTTCCTTCCGTCTGAAATATCTCCTTTAGTGTGTATCTGCTTCTCAATGGACTCTCTGAGCTATGTTTGCCTGAAGATCTATATCACCCTCCTTCAAAATATATTTTTTCCCTCCAACTGGAATTCTAGGTTAGAAATATTCTTTAGCTCATCAAAGCTTCATACCACTATTTCCTGCCTTGTGCATGTGTGGGCACACTGTTGAGAAGTCAGCTGTCAGTTTCAGGTGTTTGCTATTTTCTCTGGTGGGTTTTAAGTATTTTCTCTGTGTCTTAGTTTTCTCCTGTTTCTCTAGGATGTATCAAAATGTAGACTTTTTATTAATTACATGATTGACTAGGAGGTCAAGAGCATAGTGATGGATTTTCAGAGTTGGGGGTGGGTGGGCTAGGAGATAGGATGAGACACAGGGATGTAGAGAATTTGTAGGTTTGCCTGGGATTCCACATCTTTGAGCCTCAGTTGTAGGTTCTATGGAGAGGCTTGGTAATATTTACTTTGAATTTATGTATTCATTTAGTAAACTTCAAGCACCCACTAGGTACCAGATCCTAACCTGGGGAGTGTGGACACAAAGAGGAGTTTCTGCTTCGGAGCATCTTCCAGCAAGTTGGGTTCCGGCAAGTTGTAAACAGACATGTGCAAAGCGGAGTGTCACAGCACACAGAATGGGTGGGTTCCATGTGCTGTTGCGGGTGTGGGTAACAAAGGTTGGGATGTTGGGTTTATCTTGGAGGTTGAGTAAAATTTCACTGGACAACTCAGGAGAGAAAGCATTCCAAGGAGAGGAAAGAATAAGCCAGGGCTAGAAGATGGGAAATAGCATGGCTCCTCATTGTTACTGAGTTGTTTGCATCAGGGACCCATGGGAAGGGTGCTGATTGGCTTCATTTGGATGAATGGCCATCCCTAGAGCAATCAGGTATAGCCTGGGGCAGGGTTTTGCAAAAACTCTGTTGCTGCTGCAGCCCTGAGTTGATGCAGTTCCCGGGGGAGGGGGGAGGGGAGGTGTTACTGGGTGCCTGTCCTGCAGATGTTCAATGCAGCTTGAGGAGACTGACCTTTGCTTAGCAGGCAGGGGCCAGTAAAAGATTCGTTTAATTCATTTTAATTTTAATTGTGATAATAATACGCATAACATAAAATTTGCCATCTTAACCATTTTAGAACTTTTTTTTTCCCTTGGGCTGTACCCATGACAATCAGAGCTGCAACTGCCAGCCCACACCACAGCCACAGCAACGTGGGAGCTGAGCTGTGTCTTTGACCTACACCACAGCTCACGGCAACACCAGATCTCTAACCCACTGAGCGAGGCCAGGGATCGAACCCGAAACCTCATGGATATTAGTTGGATTTGTTTCTGCTATGCCACAATGGGAACTCCTTTTAACCATTCTAAAGTGACCAATTCAATGGCATTAAGTACACTCACACTGTTGCTCAACCATCCATCTCCAGAGCTTTAAAAACATGTTGCTTTTATCCATAGACATCGAAAACAAACTTATGGTCAGTGCAGGGGGACAGGGGCTGTGGTGGAATGGATGGGTGGGAAATCAGTTGGGAGTTTGGGATTAACATCTGTTCACTACTATATATAAAATAGGTAAACAACAAGGACCAGGAACTATACACAGTATCTTGTAATAACCTCTAATGGGAAAGAATCTGATAGAGAATACATAAATATCTATCTCTTTGTGTGTATAACTGAGTCCATTTGCTGTATACTTGAAACTGACACAGCATTGTAAATTAACTCTACTTCAGGAAAACAAAAAAGAAAAATGTTGCTATTATGTTTATTAAGTTGTAAGAAGTATAACCTGGCATGATTTCTTTTTTTTTCCTTTCTTTGTTCCTTCCTCCCTTCCTCCCTCCCTTCCTCCCTCCCTTCCTCTTTCTTTCTTTCCTTTCTATGGCCGTACCTGCAGCATATGGAAGTTCCCAGGCGAGGGGTGAATCAGAGCTTCAGCTGCCGGCCTGCACCACAGCCATAGGAACACTGGATCTGAGCTGCATCTGCAACCTACACCACAGCTTATAGTAATGCCTGATCCTTAATCCACTGAGAGAGGCCAAGGATTGAACCTGAATCCTCACAGACACTATGTCTGGTTCTTAACCTGCTGAACCACAATGGGAACTTCTGATTTTTAATTCATAACATCTATATTACTTAGATATACTGGACTGAAATACCATTTAGACAATTCTGTTATGTGTTTCATATTTACTGACATTTTTTCCCCCCTCTTTTGGCTGGGCCTGTGGCATGTGGAAGTTCCCAGGCCAGGGATCAAACCCATGATACAGCAGTGACCTGAGCACCTGCAGTGACAATGCTGGATCCTTAACGCACTGTGTCACAAGAGAACTCCAGTAATACTATTTCTAATTTTTTGAGGAACCACTATACTGCTTTCAAGAGTGGATGCACCATTTTACATTCCCACACACAGTACACAAAGATTCCATTTTTTTTTTTCACATCCTCACCAACAATTGTTATTTTTTTGATGATTTTTTGGATCCTAATAAGGTGTGAGGTGGCATCTCATTATATGGCTTTGATTTTCATCCCCCTAATAACTAAAGATGTTGAGTATATATTTACATCCTTGTTGGCTATTTGTATATCTTCTTTGAGGAAATAGCTATTTAAATACTTTGCTCATTTTAAAATTCAGTTGTTTGTCTTGTCATTGAGTTGTAGTAAAGGGTTTTGTGCAGGATGGAGCTGTGATTAGGAGAGGACTGGGCTTGAAATGTTGGTAGTAGTCGGGGTGAGTGTGGAGGCCAGATCTGGGGTAGGAGGGTGCACATGCACACAGGCCTTTTTTGTCTTGTTCTTTTCTTATTTTTTGGCACCACCAGAGAATTCCACACACAGGCATTCTTCACAAAGGCCCACTGGGTTCTCTTCCATCTCTGGATCTTG
Organism: Sus scrofa; assembly: GCF_054392235.1. Lineage (NCBI taxonomy): Eukaryota > Metazoa > Chordata > Mammalia > Artiodactyla > Suidae > Sus > Sus scrofa. Next base: position 109,479,196 of record NC_139396.1, on the reverse strand, counting down.
AGTGGTCTAGGACAAGGATAACCCAGTCATTCCCTTAAATTCTGGAGTCCTCTGAGAGTCTAGGAAGCTCAAAGAAGTCCCAGACCCATGTGAAATCCAGGGCCTCGGGTCTTCCACATGGCCCAAGCAGAGACTGGTTCATAATCGGGGCTTTAGGACACCTGTCTGCATTTCTGCAGCAGTGGTTGGGACATGGGGGTGAGGCTCCAGAAACTGGAAAATGATGTCATGTTGGGTCACATACAGGCAGACTCTTCCTGTTTCTGACAAGCAAATAGGTCAAAGGGATGTGGAATCAGATCTACTGGGGTCAAATCTACTCTGCCACTGCCTAGTTGGTCAAATTGCATAACCTGCTAGTACTTCAGTTTCTTCCTCTCTAAAATGGGAATAATTAGTGTGATTCTTCTATTAAGAATCAAGTTAGGGAGTTCTCATTGTGGTTAAGCAGAAACAAATCTGACTAGATTCCATGAGGATTCAGGTTCGATCCCTGGCCTCACTCAGTGGGTTAAGGATCCAGCGTTGCCATGAGCTGTGGTGCAGGTTGCAGACTCGACTTTGGATCCCCAGTTGCTGCGGCTGTGGTGTAAGCCGGCAGCTGTAGCTCCGATTTGACCTCTAGCCTGGGAACCTCCATATGCCATGGGTGTGGCCCTAAACACACACACACAGACACACACACACACACACGAATTGAGTTAGGAGTAATTGAGTTAATAATGTATGGAAAGCATCGAAGTAATACCCGGCTCATAGTAAATGATGGCCATTATTGTTATTTTCATTAAGATCAGGATCTGTTTGTCTTTTTACCTTACTTCTACCCAGCACAGCATCCTGCAGCAATCCCTACCCAGGTCAAGGCGTCATGTAGACCTGAGCCAGGTCTTCTTCCTGGGGGCCTCATCACAGTAACAGCCATGCCTGTTACCCAGACACCAGCAGGGGGCAGCATTGCACCACGGCTGCCCCGTCTCAGGCCGGTTCAGCCTGTGAAGCTGGGTGCTCTGTCCTGGGAGGCAGCCCCTCTGACCTGGTGTGGTGGGCACAGGAATGGGGAGGCTGCCCTTTCTGCCAACCCAGGACCTGGGCTCCTCTGTGGGCCTGGTGCCTGGCATCCTCCTTTGGGAGGATCCTGACCTTCGGGGACCTTGTGGCTCTTTCTCCGCCTTTGTGCAGCCTGGAGGCATTAGACAATGCTCTTCACTTGGTGCACAACCTCCCCATCTGTGAAACGGGCACATCTGCTCTGTGTCAGCAGGGCTTGGCTCAAGGTTGGAGGGTAAGGAGCAGGAGATGTTTTAACAACTTCCACCATGGCCTGAGCTGGGCAGTGCTGTGTGTCAGGCTTGGCAATTTTCTGGGCCTGTGACAAATTGAGGGAGAGTATGGCCATGTGGGTTGTTTCTGCTCCAGGCTGTGGCTGGCTGTGTGGTCCTGAAGGGAGGGCTGATCTGGCCATGAGCACACCTCATTCTTGAACCTGTTCAGGGTCTTTGCTTCCGCTTCCTGGAATACCTCCCCTTTCTCCTTCTTCTAACACTGCCTAGGTTTCTCAGAAGTCCTTAAGTGCCTTCTAGGTATTTCCGGGCCTGGTATCAGCTTCCCTTGGCCCTTGTCAGCCTCCAAGAGCAGTCCTGTCCCTACCTGTAGCTAACCATGTTCCTGCTACTGGCTCCAGACCTCACACCAGAACACATGTCTTTCCTACCATGGCCCTTAGCAGGGGACCAGGGGAGTGGCTGGGCTTCCAGTTAAGGAAAGTCCCAGCTCAGTGATTCCAGTTCGGAAATTTCAGGGACTCCAGGGGTCTAGTCTTTGTCTTCCCTCCCCCATAATTCCTGGAGGGGCTTGAATACTGGCCAAGGGGACCCAACCTTCACTATTTGTGTTCACACCCCTCCAGTAGCTGATGGCAGATGCAGGTCTTCCCTCCTTCCCCCTTTAGGATGCTGGGGCCTGAAAAGACTTGCCAAAGAGCTAGCTGGCAAAAGAACACTCAGCGACCCCAGTGATCAGGAGATGCACATTAAAACAACCACCTGTTTTAATGGAGTTCCCTGGTGGCTCAGCAGGTTAAGGACCTGGTGCTGTCTCTGTGAGGATGTGGGTCCAATCCCTGGCCTTGTTCACAGGGCTAAGGATCCAGCATTGTCACTGCTGTGCTTTGGGTCACTGCTGCGCCTTGGGTCACTGCTGCGGAGCAGGTTTGATTCCTGGCCCTGGAACTTCCCATGCTATGGATGTGGGCAAAACAGCCAAACACAAACAAACAAAAACAACATTGAGAACATTAACTGTTCACTTATTAAAATGAGAAAAACATTAGAAATTAATAATGCCTAATGTTGGTTGAGGTGCAGAGAAAAAAACACTATCCTGAATTTCTTGTGGAAGTGTTAATTGCTTTTAAAAACTGCTTTTGAAGACAATTTTGGAAATATATATTAAGAGATTTAAATCATGCATAACCTTTGTAGGTATTTACCATAAAAAATCATTGCATAAAACCTGAAATGCATATGAATATATTTAAATTAGCATTAAAAAGTGTCTGGCAGGAGTTCTCTCATGGTGCAGCAGGTTAAGTAAGTATCCAGGCACTGCAGTGGCTTGGGTCACTGCTATGGCATGAGTTCAATCCCTGGCCCATGAACTTCCACATACTGTGGCTGAGGCCAAAAAGAAAAAAAATGTTCACCAGCAAGTAACTTGTTAAATAAACTGTGATGTGTGCATGAGAAAAACTAATCAGAAAAAAAAAATCAAGATTTCAGAAAATAATTTCATGGCTGGAGGAAGAACTCACATTAAAATGTTCATTCACCCTTTAATTAATGTATTGATTTAACTAACATTATTGACCATGTAGACATGCCAGACATTGTTCTAGTTACAGGGAATAAAATCATAAATGAGACAAATACTCTCCTTCTTCTCATGAGGCTTTTCTTCTTCTTCTTCTCTTTTTTTTTTTTTTTTTTTTTGTTTTTTAGGGCCATATCTGTGGCATATGGAGGTTCCCAGGTTAGGGGTCAAATCAGAGCTATAGCTGCCAGGCTACACCACAGCCACAGCAACACAGGATCTGAGCCACATCTTCAACCTACACCACAGCTCATGGCAATGCCAGATCCTTAACCCAGTGAGCGAGGCCAGGGACTGAACCTGCGTCCTCATGGATGCTAGTCAGATTCGTTTCCGCTGAGTCATGACAGGAACTCTAGAGGCTTATCTTCTGTAGGGGGAGACAGACAATAAACAAGTGAAAAAGAAAATAATTTCAGGTATGACATTTTTGTCTGCTTGCATGTAAAAATTATACCTGAATAGAGAAAAGGACAGAAAGAAAAACATCATAAGGTCTGTGGATGTTAATTCAGGTTGGTTTTTATCAGTTAGGATTTGTGTTGCAAATAACTAAAAACTTTACGGGAGTAGCTTAACTCATGGAGGGCTTAACTGTCCTGTGTATCCAGGGCTGCAAAAGCCCACTACTCTCAGCTGGTGGCTCTGCCCTCCTGGGTTGAGGCTGCCAGTCTCCTGCCTGGCTTCTCAAGGTCACAAGATGGCCCTCTCTTCTGGATCTGCATCCATATTCCAGGTCTGAAGGAAGACAGGGGAAGAGGGAAGAGCAAAGTCTTCAGCCATTGTCATTGCTCAGAAAGGGCCACAGGGTAGCTTTTGGCAGAAGGAGGATGGGGAGAATGAGGAGGTGGTGTTAGCAGTGATGGTAGTTTTCTTCATGTTTTGTGGCATTTTCGAAATCAGTCCAGGCATTAAAAGAAAGTTTTGCGTGGAGGAAACCAAGAACTTGTTTTGAGAAACAGGGCAGGGACCGATTACTATGTGGGAAGAGAGAGCAAAGGCAGCTGCAGCTGCAGCTGGACCCAGACACACCAGAAAGGCTCCTGGGGTTTGTCCGTTGGATTCCTGTCCCCTTTGCTTGTGGGCCCTGCAGGTTAGTGCAGCTCTGAGAGGACATGTGGAGTATAGCCCATGGCTGCCCCTTCTGCTGGCTCTCTTGCTGGCCTGCCCTAGCTTTCTCCATTTGCTGGCCTGCACAATGGGTACGTATGTGCAGCCTGGGCTGATGTAGGGCTGGGCTTACTACCTTGGGCCTTTCCCCTTAAACATGCTGGAGTGTGTCCCCTTGCACAGGCCCTGGTGGCCCATGCCAGGCAGACCTGTGTTTGTGTTCTGGTTTCCTTACTTTACTTTTTATTTTTTTATTTTTTGTCTTTTAGGGCCACACTGGTGGCATAGGGAGGTTCCCAGGCTAGGGGTTGAATAGGAGCTGTAGCCGCTGGCCTATGCCACAGTCACAGCAATGTGGGATCCAAGCCGCGTCTGCAACCTATACCACAGCTCATGGCAATGCTGTTTCCTTAATCCACTGAGCGAGGCCAGGGAGTGAACCCACGTCCTCATAGGTGCTAGTCGGGTTTGTTAACCACTGAGCCACAGCAGCAACTCCTTACTTCATTCTTTGTGGTGGTGGTTTAAAATGACCATGGGCAAGCGAGGTGACTTAAATTTAGTCTGTCACAATTCTAGAGGCCAGAAGTCTGAGATCCAGTGGGGCTGTGCTCCCACACACTAGGGGAGAATCTGTCCTTGCCTCTTCCAGCTTCTGGTGGCAGCTGGCATTCCTTGGCTTGTGTCTGCATCATTCCAAACACTGTCTCTGTGGTCACAACACCTTCTGTCTATGCATCTACCTCTGCTTCTCTCTCCTAAGGATGCTTGTGGTGGAATGAATTTAGGGCTCACTCTGGCAGTCCACGACTATCTCCTCGAGTTCTTAGTTAATCACATCTACAAAGACACTTTTTTTTCCATTGTTAAAAAATTATAGTTGATTGACAATGTTGTGTCAATTTCTGCTGTACAGCAAAGTGACACAACCATACCTAAATACATATTCTTTTTCTCATCTTACCTTCCATCAGGTTCTATCCCAAGAGATTGGCGATATAACTTGTGCTGTACAGTAGGACCTCATTGCTCATCCATTCTAAATGTAATCGTTTGCATCTATCAAAACAAGGTCACATTTATGGATTCTGAGGAATAGGATGGAAATATCTTTCAGGGACCAGCTTTCAGCCAGTCACACCCACTAAGGGTGACCCTCAGTGATCTCACCTGTAGATTGGGGATGAGAACCCTATTCTCAGAGGGTCTTGTCCTGATCACCAACCTTATGAACAGGCAACAGGAGAACTGGGCCTCTCTGTGGTTGAGCCCTGCCCCTCCCCTCTAACACTGGAGAGCTGTTCTCATCTTATAGAGCAGCTTCTTCCTTCATTCCCTTTTATTATTGGACCTCCCCTGATTTTGGAGAGAGTTAAAGTGAGTTTGGGAGGCAAGCTGACTCTCATCCCCATTTCCAATTGATTCTTTTTCTGCAGCAAGGTGTGTGTGGTGCTGCTGTGCCCAGGCTTCCTTTTCTGGGATCTTCCCTTGGGGCTCCTATTCCCTCTCATTCCCTGTTTTTTTCCTTAACCCCAAACCCTGGATCTCCATCTCCACTTTCCACATGAATGTCTGGGAATTTAGGGACACTGCCCAAGATTGCCCAGGACGTCGGCAGTGGATCTGGTACCATCTCCCTACCTCAGCTGAAGGGGCAGTAGATGGTTCTGCTCTAAGCTGAGTCCTCAGAAGCATCCCCAGGAGGTAGCACCTTCATCCTTTGGGTTTACAGGGTGCTAAATGTGCCGTGACACCCAGACAGAGAAAAATCAATCACAATTTCATTTCATCGCTGCATAAAAGAAGAGGTTTACAGGCAAGAAAAATTGCTCATGGAAATGGGTGTGTCGGTGAGCAGGGTGATCTGATTCGTTAGGGGTTGTGTCTAGCTGGAGACCTGGGTCTGGGATGGAATTATGTACCAGATAAGCCAGGGCTCCAGGCAGATGCAGTTCCTCTAGTACTTGACCCTTGGGGAGGTGGGGGCTTAGCTCTGAGAGGCTTCAGGTTCAGGCCAGCGGGAGCTGCAGGGCTGTGCGTGACTTGGGAGGGGATGAGGTGGGAGGGATTGATCCTCTCACATTCATTCCACAGAGTGTCTGGAGTCTCCTACTGGGAGGGGTGATAGTTGGATACCCCCTTACAGACAAGGACCTTGGGCCCCACCTTACCTGTGGTCACCCACAGCTCCATCCCTCAGAGGGCAGAGGATATATGACTAGCTCTGAGTGCAGAGTCAGGGAGGGTCAGCCTCCTGTGAGATCCCTTGCGGTCATGGGAACAAAAGCATCACCCCTCTGTCTTGACTCTACTGTGGATCAGTGGTCCCCTCGTTTCCCTAAGGTGCCCACTGAAAACACAGTGGTAGACATGTCTCTGTCTGCTCAGGGCCACCTCAGGCTCCTGCTCTATAGAACATGTCTAAAAAGCAGTGAGACTGGCCTCAGCATCTCCCATTAGGACCATTCTTGCAAATTCCATCCTGGCCCTTCCGCCAACTCCTCCTTCACATCTTGCTGCTCTCCCCTCCGTGTCCCTTTACATCCTTCTAGCTCCACACTTTCCCTCCTATTCTCTTTGCTTGGAACGTACACTTTCTCCCTTAACTCAGCTCAAGGTATCAACTCAGGCTGTGTAGAGCCCACTGCAGGGACCCACTGCAGCACATGGCAGGGGCAGACAGAGAGAGGACATCTGGGATGCTCCATGTCCTGGGTCTGGAGCTGTGGCAGTGGCTGATGAGGGTGTGGAGGCCTGAGTTTTGCTCAGGAAAAAGACAGGCTAGAGTTTGTTTCCCTGTTCCTTGTTCCTGCCTGGGGAATTGGGAGCTCCCCCAAGTGCAGAAAGGGCAGAGTTGCAGGGCCCAGGCCTTGTAGCGTGGAAGCCAGAATCCCAGAAGGCAACCTGGGAAGGGTCTGAGTCAGCCTTTGGGCTCAGGAGAGATCATCAAGGCTGAGGTTTCAAAATTTAGGCTCTCACCAGCAAAACCCTTTCCTCATACATGGAAGCCCACAAGTTCAAGCCTGATGGAGAGGGGTAGGTCTAGAGTCCCAGAAGCCAGCCCTTCCTCTGCAGAACATCCTGGATCCAGGCTGGGGGACACACATGTGGGGGACCACTGCTTTGGGTGGAGGTTGGGACAGAGGCTGCCCCAGGAGGCCTGAGACTGAGATGATGGCTCAGGGTCCTTCCTGAGAACCGAGCCTTCCCCATTCTTGCTGTCCTTTGGCATTTGGTAATGCCTTTGTGCAAACTCCAGCCTGCCTCTCTGAATTTGTCCTCTTCTGTCCTTCTATCCTTTCAGCATGAAAGTCCCAGATGGGCTTGAACTGTTTTTTGGTCCTGTTTACCACACTGCCTGCAGAGCCTGGGTCCAGGGACCAGACCTTTGAGGTTCCAGCTTGTTTTTACGAAAGAAGAAACTTTTGGTGTTCCTGTTGTGACTCAGTGGATTAAGAATCCAACTCGTATCAGTGAAGATGTGGATTTGATCCCTGGCCTTGCTCAGTGGGTTAAGGGAGGATCTGGCATTGCTGTGAACTGTGGTGTAGGACACAGATGTGGCTCAGATTTGGCGTGGCTGTGGCTGTGGCATAGCCTGGCAGCTTCAGCTCCGAGTCGACCTGGGAACTTCCCTGAAAAAAAAAAAAAAAAAAAAAGCAACTTTTCACACATGTAACTTTTGGGACTATCTTGGTTCCAAGCAGATGGCACACTCTGGACTGGGCCCCAGTTTATTGAACATTTAACAGGGATAAAGAGGGACCCCTGTCCTTATCTAGGGAAATCACACTGATTACCTTCCTCCTCATTAGCCTGTGGGATGTGGTTCCAGCAAATAGAAGCCTCCTCAGTTGGGCTGCTGGGCATGGGCACCTGCCTGTGCCATTGGCAGTGCCCTGGAAAGAGTACTGGAAAGGGTGTGAAGGCTGGGTATGGGCAGGGGGCCAGGGCTTACTACTATGTCCTGCCCGGGAGGCTTCTGCAAGGCAGGTGCAGAGAGGGCAACTTCAGTCTCACTTGCTCAACTGTCAACAGGAGGAAAACCAAAGAGTCAATGAAGAGAAGCCTCAAATAATGGAAAGAGCAATGCAAAAGATTGGTGGCCTGGGAAATTGAAAAGTAAAAACCCATGAGGCCAACCAGAGTAAAAATAAAAATATTGTAATATAAAAGAAGATCAAGTAAAATAAATACAAACAGAGAAACATAAAAATGAGATGAAAGAGGTTGTCGAGAAGGGCTAAGGAAGACAAAGTGGAGTTGGACAATTAACATACAACAGAAGACCAAAGGCAGTGATTGAGGGAAAGGATGAATAAGCAATATATATATATTTTTTTTAAGAAAAATCCAGGGAGTTCCCATCGTGGCTCAGTGGAAGCAAATCCGACCAGCATCCATAAGGACTCAGGTTCAATCCCTGGCCTTGCTCCTTGGGTTAAGGATCCAGCATTGCCGTGAGCTGTGGCTCCTTGGGCTTGGATCCTGCGTTGCTGTGGCTCTGGTGTAGGTTGGCAGCTATAGCTCTGATCGACCCCTAGCCTGGGAACCTCCATGTGCCACCTAAAAAGACAGACAGACAGAAAGAAAGACAGAAAAATCCAGTGGACTAAGAGAGGAAGGTAGCAATGGGATTTTTTGAACTCAGATTCTGGCAGACTGGGAGTTCCTTGGAGCCCATAGGTTGGGAGGACCCAGGCCAGAACTGAAACTGCAGGGCATTAAGCTTGGCTCCTTCTAAGATGCTAGCTGACCCCTCCCTGAGAGTTGACCTCAGGCCTTGGGTTACCCTCTTCCTTGTGTTCTTGGGAGAGCTGGTCTTCTGTACCAAAGCCTGCAAAGAATCCCCAAGGCTGGGGTTTTGGTTACTCTAACCAGTAGTAACTTTCCTGCAGGTCTGGGTTGAATTATCTTAGAAATCCTGGGTGGGCTCTGTGCTGAGAAGGGAGGGAGGGAGAAAGGCAGTGTTTCATGGAATAATATCTTGTCTAATCTGGGTGCTTGCTGAAAGGATTGGGGCAGGGGCACTTCTCTAGGGGTTGGGCAGTGCTGGTTCTACATGGAGTAGACAGATCCCCAGGGAACGTGCCAGGGAAGCAGGCTCCTGGCAGAGTCAGGATTCCAGTTGGTGCTTTCTTAGTTAAGTTATTGACTGAAGTGAGAAACTAGATGACAGGGAAAGGAAGGTCCGTTTTATGGAATGACAAAACTTTAAAAGACGGTGATTGTGGCTTCCTAGTGGACCACCATATTCTTTTTGCCTTGACATTTCATCTTCAGGTTTGGTGGCAAACTACTGGTTTCCAGTTGTGCTCCATTTGAGATTCCTGATGGATCCAGTTTATCTATTTGCACCCTCCTTTCCCAAGTAGAAAACGGGAATATCATCTTCCCGTAAGGCACAGGGTGCTGAGCACAGTGCTTGCATATAGTAAATGCTAAATAAATATAGTTAGAATTAGTAAAACCGAAGATCTCTTTAGAAAAAGCAATTACGTGTTGGCTGAATTCTTTGTAAATGAAGGATTTTTTTTTGACCCAGTTTTGATTTCTGTGAATATATCTTTGTATTGTGAGGAGCAAATGAGGAGGACCTAGTCCTGGTTCTGGTAACTCCCCTGGTGCCTTGGGCAAGTTACTCCTTTCTCTGTGCCTCCATCTTCCCCTCTGTAAAGTAGGTTTGCCTCCCATGACCCAGGGATTGCTAATCTCTCTGTTTTAGCCAGGTTATTAAAGTCTGGGTGAATTTGTTCATCAGGTAGAGTTGCTTCCTCAGGAACACAGATTGGGGGAGGCTGATTTTGCAGTCCCAGAGGCTATTGGGGTTTAAAGGGATCGGGCTGGCTGGGATCAATAAGTAATTAAGGTTTTTATAAGCCTGATAAAGCCCCAATAAACTAATGTCTTTGGGACCTGGTAATCCCAACTTCAGGTGGCAGAGAGGATTATAATAGTCTTGCCTAGAGAGAGGTGGGCCTTGGGCCCCAGTAATCTCTGGACCTGGCTCCCAGCTCTAGGAAAAATAGGACCTGTACAGAGTGCCGCTCATGGCCAGTCAAGGAGTCCCTGGGCCATTCTAGTCTAGCAGGGGAAACTGGCATGGCTTGGGAGGGTAGGAGGATGAGCATTAGGAGATGAGCATCTTGGGATGGTGAAGGACCCACATTATGGGAGATGGATGGGAAGGCCATGCCCAGAACAGGAGTGAATATGCCAACATGAGTCATAGCCCTCAGGTTCCACACTAGAGGGACCTCATCATTCAAACTAGAAACTAATAGAAGTCTCCCCCAAACTGTGTGCATTTGTAAACTGACTTCTTAATATTTGGAAGGGGACCTAGAGACTTGTCTCACTGCCATCATGCTATCTCCACCTAGCCTAATAAATACCAAGAGAAACTTCTTAGAAGTTTTACATGCCTACTCTAACATAGATCCAAACAAGTGTGTTTGGGGATTCCTGACCCTGTGGCTCTTGACCTCAGGTGTAAGCCCCTATAGGGTAAACAACCATCATCCTTCACAGGTGGAGACAGTTGCCATAGGAACCAAAGTGTTATATAATATACCCATTCTTCATATCCCTTCTCACCACAACTTTTCAGCTAGTGATTGGAGAATTCCAGGAAAAGAGAATGGAGGTATGGGGTGAGGGCTGTAATAGAGCCAGGTGGGACATGCTTTACAATTCAAGGCCCTTTTGATGGGTCTCTTGAAGAGGTGTTTTTGTGTGGGCACCACGCCCAGCAGGACAGCTCAGACTCCTGCAGGCGTGGTCATTGTTCTCTTTCTGCTCACTGGCCCCCTCATCCTGGAAGTCACCTTGTGAGCCCATGTGGTTGTCCGCTATTTCTCCAACCCAGCTTCTCCTCTCCCCTAGGCTGTTCCAGCCCAACTGAGTCAGCCACTCAGCCACTCCAAGAGCTGCTTCACTGCTCTCCCAGCCTGCGCTGGCTCCCTCTGCACAGCACCCTCCCCAACCTTACCAAACAAAATTTGCCAATGACTTCTGTGGCAGGCAGCTTGGGACATGGACACGCACACACAAACACACACTTACACTAAATTCTTTTTCTTCCTGTCTTGGCTCGCTAACCAGCATTCAATGCCTGGAAGCCTCCTTTCCTTCTCCCTTGGTAACCCTCACTCAGCCTTTAGAACTGTCGCCTCCTCCAGGAAGCTATCTCCTGATTCTTCCTCCCAGGCTGGGTCACAGCCCAGGATGCATCTGTGCATACATAGCTTATTCAGGGTCCTTTGCCACATCTTTTAATGATATGTTCGGTGTCTGCCTTTCCTCTGAGCAGGGAGTTCCAGGAAAGATCTGTTGAGTCTCTCTGAATGCCTCCTGCCCAGCTCTTGTCCCTGATCACGTCAGGGGCCTTGCGGTCAGGCCATGGACTGGGTCGAGGGGCGCTGCTGGGCTGGCGGGAGTGGCCCCTTGCATGAGGCTCTGCCAGGGCGCGCCCAGACCGAGCTTCCGAGGAATCCCGGTCTGGGAAGGCTCGGCTGTCTCCCTGAAATCTTTGGTGTGCCATGTGGAGCCCAGATTGTCTAGAACTTGGCGGGGAGGGTGGCTACGCGTCAGGCTTGTCGCCTCCTCCCAGGCTGGAGCCCAAACAGCTTAACGCTACATCTGGTGGTGGCTGGCGGGAGACATTCACCGAGCAGTGGAGAGAGCCCCGCTCTGCGCTGGCCGCGAGGAGCGGGCTCTCCGCCCAGGCTCGCGCGTAAACGGCTCCGTGCAGGGTCGGAGTCTGAACACGCCGGCCACTTGGAAGGCTCCTCACGTCCAGGCGCCGCGGTCACGGATGCGCCGGTTTCCGGCCATGAATTGGGCTTCAGAGTCCGAGCCTCCTGCCCGACTCCCGGCTGAGCCCGGGGCCGCGGGGCGGGGGATGGGCGCCCGCCAAAGTCCGTGAGGCCAGCTAGGGTTCCAGCCCATGGCCGTGGCTCTGCTCCGCGACGTTTGGTCGCGGCGGGTTCCCTTTGGTTTCCCTTGCATCCCGGTGCCTGGCTCAGCGTCCCACCCGGTCTCTCTTCTGGATGCCCCTGGGCTGGCTCCGCGAGGGGCTCTCTGCCCAGGGTGGGGGTCATGGCCCGAGACGCACGGTGGCTGAGGTCGGCGGGAGCCAGGGGGCCCCTGGAACTCCTGAGGGCAGTCAGAGGCCGACCCTTCTCCATCCTCTCGTCTCTGGTTAATGGGGGCCGCGAGGCCTGGGGTCTCCAAGTCTGCGCTCCACAGCCGGGGCCGGTCCCCAACGCCCTGCCGGCCTCCGAGTGTCCCTCCGGCTGGGAGCGCGGAGCACCCGGCACCCCCTCCGAGCCGCGAGCGGGAGAGCGCCGCGCGGCGAGGCAGAGGCTCCGCAGTCACGTGGTCGAGAGGAGGGCGGAGGGGAGGGAGGCGGGCAGGGAGGGGAGGGGGAGCGGAGCCGAGGGGGAGGGGGAGGGGAGGGGGCGTCCTCCGCAGTTTGCTCCTCGCTGGGGCTCAGACACACAGCGAGCCCGGAGCCGCCGCGCCGGCCCGGCTGCCGCCGCCACCGCCTCCGCCGCCTCCGAAGCTACCCGAGCCGCGGGAAGGGCCGCTGCCGCTACCGCGGGCCGCCCCCGCCGCGCCGGCCTGGGCTCGGGCTGCCAGCGCCGCCGCAGCCGCCACCGGAGCGGGAGCGGGAGCCCGACAGCGCTGGGCTGGGCTGGGTTGGGCTGGGGCGGGCGCAGGGCGCAGGGGCGGGCGCGCGGGGGAAGACGCACGGGCGGGCTCGGCTCTCCCGGGGAGCGGCCCGGGACTGCACCCGGACCGGCGCCTCCCCGCTCCGCGTTGCCCTCGGCCTCGCCCCGGGCCCGGGCGGATGAGCCGCGCGCCCGGGGGACATGGAAGCGCTGACGCTGTGGCTTCTCCCCTGGATATGCCAGTGCGTGTCGGTGCGGGCCGACTCCATCATCCACATCGGTGAGCGCGGCGGGCTGCGGGGCCGAGGCTGGGCGGGGGCCCCAGCGGCGCGGGGGGTGCGCGGCGTCCAAACTTGGCTGTTCCCTGGGCCGAGGGGCTCGGCGGGCGGTGCTCCCACGAAGGGCCGCGCCGCGCCGCCCCGCGGAGGAGATGTGCACGGGTCGCGTCGCGCTCCCGCGGGCTCCTGCTGCTCCTCGGGGCTCCAATCCCCCTGCGGGGCCCCGCGGCCTCTGCCGACACTTCGAGCCGCGGCTGCGGGGAACCCGGGGCTAGACGCACGTCCAGACCCACGCCCCTGGCTGGGCTGTCGGTGGTGGGGGGTAGGGCCAGTCGTTAGACGCAGCTCGGAGCAGCGGGGGGCAGGGGGCACGCAGGGCCCGGGGTCTCGCCAAGTTGGCAGGGCAGGCTCAAAGAGGCCCGAGGAGAACTGTGCGTGAATGTGGGTGGGTGGGTGTTCTCAGCGTGTGTCGCTGTGTGTGCGCCTGGCACCGTGTTGGTGTCACTGCGAGAGGGCGTTGGGGTGTGTGGGGCCATCCAAGCCTGTGCTGGTGCGTGCAGGACTGTCAGCCTGTTAGAGTGGACAGTGTCTGTCTGTTTCCCTGGTGTGTGTCTCTGTATCTCAGTGTGGGTGTGGGTGTGTATCTGATTGTGGTGATGGCAGCCCAATCCTGGACAGCCCTAGAGTTTTCAGTGGCCAAAGTCTTGAGGGCTGACAGATGGTCTGGGCGGTGGGAGCTAGGGAAGAAGCCTGGGCCACGGTGTTTGGGGAGAGTATGTGTGTGCACTGAACGTGAAGAGACCGATGGAGGGAGAGAACCTAGAGAGGAGAGAAGATAACATAGAGGAGAGGAGGAAGGGGCGGGGGATGGAAAGTGTGTGGGAGTTGGTAGCAGCATGGGAGAAATCCCAAGAAGTTGGGCCAGGTTAGGGAACTGACAGCCCTTGCTTTGGGGAGCCCTTCTGCAGTCGCCTTTCCGGAAGTTGGGAAAGACCAGTTAGCTCAGAGAAACTGGGGGTTGGGAGGTGTGCGAAGGCAGGGATAATGGGACAGGGAGGTGGGGGTAGGAGGGGCGGTGAGGGACTAGGCCTGGGCTTGGTGTGCTGTAATCCGCGGCTGGGGGGAGTCAGCTGGGGGGAGTCGGGCCAGACCTGCTTCTCAATGGTGGATGGGGGTGGGGGTGGGGGGCTTGTGTCTGGCATTCAGCATTGCGGCTCTGGGTGTAGCATGTACGGGACTTCCCCTCCTGCCCAGCCCCCAGTTCAGGGGATCACTGGGCCTAGCTCTGGGACTGTGGTGACCCTCAGGGCCTGTTAAGGGAGGAGGTCTCTGGAGTTGTCCAGGCTGCAGGGCTAGGCTCTGGCTAGCTGGACTGATCTCGGCTGCAAGCTTGCAGAGTCGGCCAAGGTGGTGCTAAGAGAGCAAAGGGCCAGCCAGAGGCTGCCCTGGAGGAGCTAGCTGTTCGTGGTTCTAGAAGGCCCTTTCAAGAGCGGCTCCTTCTGGGCTTCTCAGCCTACTGGGTGGAGAAGGCAAGGTGTTTAGGGACATTATAACTGCCCCCCCCTTCCCTGCCATTGTACATGGAATAAGAAAAAATAGGGATGGAGGGCATGAGGCAGAGCCCAGGGGGCTAGGCTGGGAATGAGCTGCCTGCAATAGGTCATCAAAGGCCCCTGCATAAAGAAGCCCCCTGGCACAGGAAAGCCACCGTGGACTTACTTGCTTAGCTCTATTGAAAGGGGGAGGCCCAGGGCAGAAGAAAGTCATCATTCCATTTTGGGATTGGAGCTAGGGACACTGCCCTGTGGGGGGAACTTTCTGGCTCCTGAGAAGGGACTTAGGGCACCATGTTAGGGCATTTAGGTGCTGCCTGAGGTCATGCAAGCTTGACTCAGTCCATTATGTGGGGCATGACCAGCACATGAGGTGTTTTGGTTGTGAGACACTAGTGTAACCTGGTGGCAGCATGTGCTATGAGCATGTGTAACTCATGTCAACTGTGTTGGCATATTCGGGGGGAGGGCACATCTCTGTGTTGGTGGATGGAGAGCCTTAAACTATCCTATGAGGCTGAAACCCCAGCCCAGAACTCCCACCACCTGACAACCTGCAGTCCTGCCAGCACCACGACCAGAGGGCCAAGGCTGGGGTGGGGGTGAGACCGGGAAGGAAAGCCCCTCTCTAGGCCTGGTTTTGACCCCTCCTTTCCTCCAGGTGCCATCTTCGAGGAGAACGCGGCCAAGGACGACAGGGTGTTCCAGCTGGCTGTTTCCGACCTGAGCCTCAACGATGACATCCTGCAGAGTGAGAAGATCACCTACTCCATCAAGGTCATCGAGGCCAACAATCCTTTCCAGGCCGTGCAGGAAGGTGAGTGGCTGGCCGCGGTGCCCAGGGCTAACGGGGGCCAGGGCCTGCTAGGCGGCGCAGCACTGGAGACCCGCGGGGTTGCGACGGAATGGGCGGGCGGGGAGGCCCCTAGTGCGGCTGGGCAGTCGCGGTGCGCGCTCCCTCCCCGGCCCACCAAAGCAATGGAGCGGGGGAGTGCTCTGCGCTGCGGGGCTGGAGCGGAGAGCGTGTGAGCAGGCGAGCTCGGCAAGGGCTCCTTGCGGGGCGTGTCGCGAGCTTGTGCGGCTCCTTTCCAATTCGGTGGGCGCAGGCGTGTGCGGCTCAGGGCAGTCTTTGTTTTTAGAGTGTTTGTGGGTGGGCGTGTCTGCATTCGGAGTACCAGTGTTGGGGTGCCTCTCCTGACCTAGATGGGCAGTGTCGTCTTCGCTGCCAACCGAGGAGCTTCTGGCGCCCAAGCCCTTGGTCTCCAATCTCTCGAGCCCAGCCCGGGACGCGCGGCATTTCGCGCCTCGCGGTCCTTCTGCGCCTTGACTCGCGTTTCTCCACGGCGCTCCTCCTCCGAGTTTAGAGGAGCCGCTCTTTATCGCCATCCCCCGCTGTGGGCGGAGGCACTGCTGCCTGGGCCGGAGGTGGGCGCTGTTTGACCAGGAAAGGAGCGGAGTTTGGCCAGGCCAAGATGCGGGGAAATCCTCACCAGTGCTGGGTCTTGTTGTGGTCCGCAGCGCAGCCTCTACCTTGGGCCGCAGGCTGGGACAGCAAGAGTGAGACGGCAGCAGCCCCCCCCCCCCCCGCCCCTTTTCCCCTTCTGCCTCATTCACTCCCCTCCCACCTGGCTTGAGCCTGTGCTCTGGGATTAGGGTTTTTCTCCCAGAATGCCTGCTTCCTCATTAGGGACTGAGTCCCTCTCTGCCCCTGATATCTGCCGGGCCGGCGTCCCTTCCCTCTCCTCTCCCTCATATCCATGGGTTCTCCTAGTTCCATATATCCATGGGTTTGACTTTGAGGCCCTCTGTTGAGGATGGAAGGCACAGCTGGTGACACAGGGTGCAGTGATTCCTCCCAGGAGGAAATGCCAAGACAGTGGGTGTAGGGAGAAGGGGGCTGGTGAGGGCTCCAGGCGAGTTTTTTCTCTCTCTCTTCACCTGCCTCCATCCCCTGGGCCCAGAGACCACCTTCTGCCATGGGTTATATGTTGGCTGGTCTTCTGGTACCTCCAAGGATAGGATGACTCAGTGAAGGCTCTGGTCTGGGTCCAGAAGGTCAGAACTGGTGCTGGGGAGAGCTTTATGCTGGAAGGAAGTTTTTGGGGGAGTCTCCTATTCTTGGGTGCAGCAGAGGAGGGAGAAGACCCAGCTCTGGGGCCTGAAGGTCCAAAGGTGTTTTGAGGTGGTTGTAAAAACCTAGAGGTCTTGCAGTGGTGGTGAGTGGGATGAGGCTGGTGTTGTCTGTCATGGGCACTGCTGCTTCCAGGTGTTCCACTGTCTGATGTCCACTGAGCTATGGGAGGAGGAATCCCTGTCTTTCTTTGCTGTCACATCATGCCCTACCTGCTGTCCCTGTCCCGTCCCTAGACTTCTTTTCTGTGTGCCCTCATCACAACTGTTGCACGTACCTGGGGAGGGCTCTAGCCAGGGGAGGGTGGGACCTCCTTAGGAATGACCCTAGCTGGAGTGGGGATCTGACTTATCGGTTACATGCAGCAATATTGACACTGCCTCATGCGCCTTTTACACCATTCTCACACACTTGTCTCTGTGGACTTTCATTCTTGTCCTTGGGAGCTGAGGACTTAGCCGGGAAGCACTTATTTCCTGCTCCAGGGAGCTCATGCTGTGCTGGGAATGCCACCTGTGTTTGCCATGGGAGTTTAGCTCTTCCACCTTCTCTCTTGATATACCTTCTTTCCGTTGACTTCCCCTCTGCTGTGCTGAATATTCCATGCTCATTTATTTTGCTCCGAATGATGCTTGTTGCCACCTCCTGCCTCCCCCCACCCCCGCACCCCCAGAAGATCCCCAGAGACTGAAGATAATCTCGGGCAGGTAACACATATGGGTGAACTGGGCAGCTGGGCCCGGAAAGACACGGATTGTGAGGTCTGGGGAGGTCATCTCTGTCAAAAGGAGCAGCTGTTCATAGCTTCAGTTGATTTTGCCATTTGGGAATGAAAATCTTGCTGTTACAAATGTGTGTGTGTGTGTGTGTTTAAAGAGGAGTCCCTAATCTGGACTTTAATGTAAAACCTGATTTTTAACTGTTGTCAACTAATCAAGCAATTTGAACAATACAGTACAAACCTAATAAACCAGAGCTATGGGCCATTCAACCCTCAAGCCTTAATGAAACTTTGTCTTGGAGACACAGGGCTCTGTCCAGGAGCCTTTTCTGGGTCTCAGTTTCTCTGTTTTTATAACTGGAAAAATGTCTCAGGCTCTAAGGATGGCAGGCTGGCACAGTCTCAGATGGGTGTGAGCGAGTGTGTGTGTACATCCAGAGCTAGAGAATTGGATGCTGATAACTGACAGTCTCCATAGGGGAATACTGACCAGATGTTGTTGCATGTGCTTGTTAAAGTTGGCATGCTTCCAGCTGATAAGCCATGTGGGCAGAAATCTACCTGTTATCCTGTGACCTTTGGAAGCCTTGGGATGTTATCAGGGATGGGAGGAGCCAGCTCCTCGGAGGGCCTCAGGGAGTGCAGAGAGAGGCACAGAGGCTCCTTCTTTCTTGCCCTAGCCTTGGCTGGGCAGGCACTCAGCTCACTGGATGTCCTTCCTTCTGTGCTCTGGTGGGTGCTGTCCATCCCAGGGCTTGGCCCTGCCTGATAGATCATCTCATCTCTCACTGGGCCTGGACAGTCACAGCAGCAAGACATGGGTGGTAGATACAACTTGGATGAGAAAGGAAAGGACTTCTTGGCTGGGGAGTAGCCAAGGATGAGGGCAAAGGCAGACTAGGGTTCAGGCTCCATCAGGGACTAGATGTGCCCCCAGTGGTCCCCTCTCAGTGGATTTGGGATTGAAGTGATGCCGACCCATTTTGGCCTAACAGGTAGTACCATGCAGGGATAAGAGCTTGGTTCCTAGAATCCAAAACACCAGGTTTGCATCTTGCTTGCCTCTCATGCAGTATGATCTTGGGGGAGGCCTGGCCCTGTTCTGAGCTTCTGTTCACATGTCTTTTATTTATTTATTTTTTATTTTTTAATAATTATTTTAATTTTTCCATTATAGCTGATTTTGTAAAATCCACTGTGTGTTCTGTCAATTTTCTACTGTACAGCAATTTGACCCAGTCACACATAAATGTGTACATTTTTTCCCTCACATCATCATCCTCTACCGTAAGTGACTAGATATAGTTCCCAGTGCTAAAAATTCTATCTTTTATTATTCTTTGGAAAGCAAAACTTAAATGTTCACATTCTGAGAAAAGTCTGAGGGCTCAGTAGTCACAGGAATCAGGTATTCTTAAATTTCAAATATGAGGAAGAAAGGGAGTTCCCATCATGGCTTAGTGGAAATGAATCTGATTAGGAACCATGAGGTTGTGGGTTCAATCCCTGGCCTTCATTAGTGGATTAAGGATCTGGTGTTGCTGTGGCTGTGGTGTAGGCTAGCGGCTACAGCCCCGATTCTGTCTCTAGCCTGGGAACCTCCATATGCCACAGGTGTGGCCCTAAAAAGACCAAAAAAAAAAAAAAATTCAAATATGAGGAAGACGAGAGAAGATCATGTTCCATGTTTTTAATATTCGCTTATCTGCAGAACCGTCCCCCCCCCCCATTCTTCCATAGGAGCCCATTATGGAAAGCAGGATAAAGTGGCATTGCTCTGGCTGAAGAAATGGACAGAGGTGGATTGAGAGGGAGGGAGGGGGCATGACTTGCCATCTAGCCCACAGCTCCACAGGACTGGGGGAAACGGAGACCCCATTCTTAAAAGGCGCACATGGACTTTCACGTGCACTGGGTCCCAGGGCAGAGCGAGGTCTCCATGGGAATCTGGGTCAAACCTGACTGCAGTTCTTGGAGGACATCCTGGGAAAACAGGGGTGAATGTGGCTTGTTGTGAGGGAAGGGCATTGAAGGCAAAGCTCTCGGGAATATTCAGCAGCTGCCTTGCTCTGGAGGTGGCCATTTTGGGAAAATCTGGCCCCACCTGTCAGTCAGTGCTGAGAAGCCCCAGGGCAAACAACAGTCCAGGTGGGATCACAGCCCTGCCCTTCAGTAAACAGGCTGCCTAAAGACCCCTCAGGCACACAGCTGCCTCTAATCCCATCGGGAGACTAAACCCCACCCACCAGAGGGATAGAATCAGCTCCACCTACCAGTGGGCAGGCATCAGTCCCTCTCATCAGGAAGCCTATAGCAAACCCCCATGCCAACTTCAGCCACAAGGGGGGCAGACACCAGAAGTAAGAAAAGGCTACAACTCTATTATCTGTAAAAAGGTCACCACACCAAAAACCTATAAAAATGAAAAGACAGAGACCTATAACTCAGATGAGGGAGAAAGGAAAAACCCCAGAAAATCAGCTAAGCGAGGAGGAGATTCTTAGCCTCCAGGAGAAAGACTTTAGACTGTTCACATGTCTTTTAAAAGGAAGCAATCACAGTACCTGCCTCCAGGGATTATTGTGAGGATTAAATGAGATGAGACATGTATGAATTGTCTGTGGAAGGCCTGCGGTAGGTGTTCAGTAAACACTAATTCCCTCTCTGTTCCTCCACCAACTGTGAAGCTGTCTCAGCTTCTCTTGAGGCTGTTGATATTTTCAGTGGTATTGTTGCTTAGTTGAGTAAATTCCTTGAGAGCGGACCCTAACTGACTTTTTCATTTTCAGCTCTTTACTTAACTTTTCCCCTCCAGATTATAAAAGAAATGCCTTGCTACAATGAGCATGAATTAATTTAAAAATGTAAAAAAGGAGAAGGACAGTGCATGCTCATCATATACAGTGTGGAAGGTACAAGAAAGCATCAAGAGACAGAGCAAGATCATTCAGAATTCTACCACTGTTATTTCCTTCTAGTCTTTTTTCACCTAGTGAGTTTCATGAATATAGGGAGCACCCATTCTGTTCAGTTGTATATTTTGGTTTTTTTCATTTAACATATCATTGGCTTTTTCTGAAATCACTAGGAACTGTTTGTAAACATTACCTTTTCTTTTTCTTTTTTTGGCTGCCCCATGCCACATGGAGTTCCGGGGCCAGGGATCAGATATGAGCTGCAGCTGTGTGACCTGTGCTGCAGCTTTGGCAATGCCAGATCTTTTAACCACTCTGCTGAGCTGGGGATTGGACCTGTGTCCTGGTGCCACAGAGCTGCAGCCAACCCCATTGCATCACAGCGGGAACTCCTGTAGAAATTACTTTTAATGGCTGCATGTATTTTTCAATATTCAAAATCACTTATTTAAAAAAATTGAAACATTTATGCTGTGATATGCTTAAGAATTTAATGAAGGAAATAAGAAACTCTACTTTGGCTTGTTGGTCCTAAGATGTATACCTGCAATTTCTTCAGGCTGATTTTGTACAAGCTTCTTACAAGCTACTCTTTGAGGCGGTTGGTCAGTTTATGTAAAAGATTGGATCACTTTTAACAAAATATGCATTTGGTGATGATTTAGCAAATGATAACACAGAAATGATATTTAAATCTCTAAAAGGTTGTATCTTAGATTGAATTAGCAAAGTCCATATTAACAATAAGTATGAAAATTTGTCTTCTAGATACCAGGAAAGATACTAATTTGTTAAATAAAAAAAAGTTCATATTGCTTTAAAGTGCTTGCTCAAGGAGAGGATTATATAAATGCATAAATGCATAAAAGAACTGGCTGAACATGAGTCTTCTCTGTTCACAGTATTATCTTTTACTGTAAGTAAAAGACTTGAGTTATTGGTTATGCTGTAGATATATCTGTCATAGAGTGGAAGGATAACAATTTAGGGAAGAGGAAGAAAAAAGAAATGTAGGTGAGGCAATATTCCTTTTAGTTACAATAAGCACAAAAGTGTTTTAGGAAGGCAAGGTAAAAATCATCCAAGGATAGCTTGGTGTTTGCTGAGTAAAATAATGAAACAATGAAATAAAATGAAAATAAAGCACAGTGACCATTTGTCTGATGGTCTTGGTCACATTATACTGATCACCCCTATGTGGTCCCCCTGCCCCTCGCACTCCATGAAATTTTCTAGATGGTTTCCCTCCCTGAGCTTTGATGCCTCTGGTAGCATCCTTGGCTCCCCTTCAGAATCATAGGTCCCATTGTGGCTGGATTTTCGCAGCCCCTGCTTGCAGACCCACCATTTTCTCTGGGAATGGCTTTATTGGTCCATGCCTGGGAGACCCCGTCGGGATCTTCCTAAGTGTGATGTTAGTGTCCTAAAAGATCCTTGCAGGCCCACCACCATCATTCCCATCCACTCAACTGCATTATTTTTCTCTCGGTGCTGAAACAGATCTTACCACAGCTTTGCTGTTTAAAAACAGAAATGTATTATCTTACAGTTCTGCAGGTCAGAAGCTTGGCATGGGTCTCATTGGGCTAAAATCAAGGTGTCAACAGTGCTGATTCCTTCTGGAAGCTCTAGGAAAGAATCCATTTTCTTGCCTTTGCAGCTTCCAGGGGCTATCTGCCTTCCTTAGTGCCTGACCCCCTTCCTCCTTCTTCAATGCCAGCAGTGGTGGGTGGGGTCCTTCTTATAGCCAGTTATTTCTGTCCTCGCCCCTCCTCCTCTGATTCTTCTGTCTCTCCTCCTTCTCCCAGGACCCTTGCTCTGGGTACACCTGGATAATCCAGTCCTCTCTCTCTATCCTAAAGCCAGCCAATTGGCAACCTTGGTTCTCCTTTGTCCTGTAGCCTGGTGTATTCATTGTTCTGGGGATTAGAATGTGGATGCCTTTGTGGGCTATTTTTTTTAGCTGCCATGTTGGCACACCTGGGGGTGCCTATAGTAGCCAGTGCACCTTGTAACCCTTTCCTTCCTTTCTTTTTTTTTTTTTTTTTTTTGTCTTTTCTAGGGCCGCACCCGTGGCATATGGAGGTTCCCAGGCTAGGGGTCTGATCACAGCTGTAGCCACTGGCCTACTCCAGAGCCACAGCAACACTGGATCTGAGCTGCATCTGCAACCTACACCACAGCTCACGGCAACGCTGGATCCTTAACCCACTGAGCAAGGCCAGGGACGGAACCTGCAACGTCATGGTTCCTAGTTGGATTCGTTAACCACTGGGCCATGATGGGAACTCCCCCCTTTCCTTTCTTGTGCGTGGTTGGCTGCTCTCTTGCCTACTGGGTGGCACCATCTTATTACTTGGGGGATATCAAACTTGCTCTGGAGGTGGCATACTGTAAGCCTGTAGGTCCCTGAGAATTACTTGTGCTCTCCAATGCCACACCAACTTCCTTCTCTGGGCCTGTGAGCTGCTTGTGCCTGAGGAAGCTTCTTAGAGGAATTGGCTTCATGAAGAGCCAGACTGTAAGTCTCTGCCACCATGCAGGCCCATGACCTCCATTTCTTCCAGGCCAGGTTCTTTTTTTAAAGAATTTATTTTGTTGAAGTATAGTTGATTTGCAATGTTGTGTTAATTTCTACTGTGCAGCAAAGTGAATTAGATATACATACATATGTACACACATACATATATATACACACACATTTTTCATTTTATTTTCCATTATGGTTTATGACAGGATTTTGAATATAGTTCTCTGTGCCATGCAGTAGGACCTTGTTTAGCCATTCTATACATAATAGTTTGCATCTGCTAATCTCAAACTCCCAATCCATTCCTCCCCCACTCCTCCTCCCCACTTGGCAACCACAAGTCTATTCTCTTTGGGAGTCTCTTTCTGTTTTGCAAATAGATTTATTTGTGATGTATTTTAGATTCTGCGTATAAGTGATATATGGTATTTGTCTTTCTCTTTCTGACTTACTTCACTTAGTATGATAATCTCTAGTTCCATCCATGTTGCTACAAATGGTATAATTTCTTTTTTTTATATAGTGATTTTAATTTCTTTTCATTATAGCTGGTTTACAGTGTTCTGTCAATTTTCTGCTATACAGCATGGTGACCCAGTTACACATACATGTATACATTCTTTTTTCTCTCATTATTATGCTCCATCAAAAGTGACTAGACATAGTTCCCAGTGCTACACAGCAGGATCTCATTGCTAATCCATTCCAAAGGCAATATTTTACATCTATTAACCCCAAGTTCTCAATCCATCCCTCTCCCTCTCCCTCCCCCTTGGCAAACAGGCGTCTATTCTCCATGTCCATGATTTTCTTTTCTGTGGAAAGGTTCATTTGTGCCATATATTAGATTCCAGATATAAGTGATATCGTATGGTATTGGTCTTTCTGACTTACCTCACTTAGTATGAGAGTCTCTAATTCCATCCATGTTGCTGCAAATGGCATTATTTTGTTCTTTTTTATGGTTGAGTAGTATTCCATTGTGTATATATACCACATCTTCCTAATTCAATCATCTGTTGATGGATATTTAGGTTGTTTCCATGTCTTGGCTATTGTGAATAGTGCTGCAATGAACATATGGGTGCATGTGTCTTTTTCAAGGAAGGTTTTGTCCGGATATATGCAAGTATCATTCTTTCTTATGGCTGAGTAATATTTCATTGTGTGTATGTACCACATCTCTATCCATTCATCTGTCGATGGGCATTTAGGTTGCTCGTTTGTCTTGGCTCTTGTAAATAGTGCTGCAGTGACCATTGGGGTCCATGTATCTTTTTGAATTATAGTTTTGTCCAGATAAAAACCCAGGAATGGGATTGCTGGATCACATGGCAAAAAAAGTTGCCAGCTCAAAAATCCTCTAGCCTTGCCCCCTATATCAGCCATCTTCTCTCTTTACTTGGCCTTTTCACTACCCAGAAAATACTGTCACCCAAACACTTGGAACACTGAGTCTATACTTCTTGTTCCCAAACCGTTTCTAACCCAGTCTGATCCCTGGATATGAATCTTTTTAGACTTGGCGACCCAGGAAGTGCCAGTTTGTTCATACCCTTTGGTTTTGTTCTGTGGGTCCCTTTATATCAGTTGGGATAGGCTAGGTTATGCCATGGTAGCAGACACTTACCTGCTCATCTCAAACTCCCAATCCATCCCTCCCCCATCCCCTTCTTGGCAACCACAAGTCTACATGAGTCTCTTTCTGTTTTGTCTAGTGACTTAACACAAACTTATCTCCTGCTCTTGCTGCATGTCCATCATGGGTCAGCTTGGAATTTGGCACTTTGTGGTGACTCAGCTTGAATATTGCCAGTTGCTGTGCCAGAGGGAAAGAGAGCTGTGGGGGGTCCCTGCCTGTATGTGACACATGTCACTTCTACTTATAACTTATTGACCAGAACTAGTCATGTTTTAAGGGAACAAGTTTTAAGGGATCCAGGAAGCACAGACCTACCATGTGCCTGGAAAGAGGGAGAACTGGAAATATTTGGTGAATGACACGGACATCTACTACCCAATTCATGTCAAAACAGCCCTTTCATTTCCTTGGTGACTCATTAAAACAATGATGGCAACAACAACAAAGAAACACAAAACCAAAAAGAATTTTAGGTCCTGGATCTCGGTTGGATCAAATCCCTGGCTGCCATCAAGTCCCCTTTGCCCTCTTGTTTACTTGTCCCTCTGCTCTGAAAGCAATAGGTAGCCCTTTTGGGGTAGGGGGTGGTCAGGAAGCCTGGGTCCCCAGCCCTGCCAGGCTCTCAGAAGAGAGTCAGTCTTGTGTCTGCCAGTCACATCCTCTGTGAACTAGGGCCTGCACTGGCCCAGCTCTCAGAAGACTTGGGCTCAGTGCTTCCTCAGTAATGAGGTGAAGGTTGGTTGGTGTCCAGGCCTGGCTGTTGCTAGCACCAGATGGGGGCCCCCACAGCTGGATTTAAGCAAGTCTGTGCTCTCTGTGGACTCAGCAGGGCTCCCTGTTTGGCACTGGCCCCGTCTACTCTACAGATGCCTCCTGCCCCCTCCCCATGCCTTCCTCCCCCTGCCTCCCCGCAATGCTGTGCCTCTAGCATTGGGCTGGAGTAGAGACATATCTCGGCCATGATGGGCCTGTGACTGGTCCCTTCTCTGGGGTGGTGGGGTGTGGGGGGGCTGGCCTCTTTGACAGGCCTGAGGCCCAGGAAGGCAGCTGAGTCTGTGTCCAATATCCCATCAGTGGGGTTCTCTACGACCTTCCTTCTAGCCTATAAACAGCCAGATTTCTGGCCAGTGGCCACAGGCTGGGGAGAGAGAGACCCAGGGTTCTCCCTTCCAGGCCTGAAGCACAGGCTGTGTAGCTGGGAGGTGAATAGATGGGCCTTTTCTATCTGTTTCTGGGCTCAGTGGGTGGGGCAGGCTCCCAGCAGGTGAAGGTCCTCATCCTGTGCTGCACCTCCTCCTCCAGCCCAGTCTGGGGCACGTGGCCCTGACTGGCCCTCTCTTCCTAGTTTGCTTCCCTCACATTAGTTCTTTGCTGGATGCAGCAGAGATAGCCAGATGCTGCAGCCCCGTCTCTGCCTGACGTGTGCCTGTTCCCAGCCCGAGCTCAGCCTGGCCCTCCTGTACCTCTGCGTGAGAACAGGCATGGCGCTCACAAGCTGAGTTGGAGGGCAGGAGTGTTTTTGGTCTTGGGCACAGACTGGGGTTCCCGGGCCTGCTCTGCTCTCTGACTCTTGGCAGGATACCTCAGTCTCCATGACTGGAAGATGGGAATGATGACGCAGAGGACATCGCAGCAAGTCAGTTGAGGAAATGCACTAAGATACCCAGCTAAGGGCCAAGCAGAGAGGTTGAGATGGTTGATACAGTGCCAGCTCGAGTGGCTCCAAGGGGCTCTTGGCTTCCTTCCACTTCCTGACCTGGACTGGGCAGGCTTTTCCACCCTCTGCCCCATTTAGGGAGGTTTGGAGTTAATCTCGGCCTTGCTGGGTATCCCAGGAGAGCAGGGAAGCAGGTTGATATTGATGACTGAGCTCATATGGAGGCTGCCTAGAGCCACCTGTGCGGGCTTGGCTTCCAGGAATCTGTGGACCATTGCTGCATGGAATTGCAGTCTTGCTGCAGCCTTGCTGTTCTGAGTGCACAGAGTGACCAGAATCCAGCCTGCCTGGCCCAACCCCTGATCAGCTGGCATAGAGCCCATAACTTGCTCTCTTGGGTGGAAAGGGGTCAGCTGGGTCCAGATTCAAATCCCCGCTCTGTGACTGATTAGTTGTGTGGTCTTGAAAGGTCACTGGCCCTCTCCAAGCCTCAGTTGCAATGTCTGTTAAGTGGGGCTGCCTCTGGGTTACAGTGATGGATCTAGAAAGGTGATATATGCATGTCAGGAAAGAGGCTATTGGCAGGTAGCCATCCACAGGGGTGCCTGGGAGAGGTGCACTGAGCTCCATGCTGGGGTTAAGGGTATGGGTGGCACCACACAGTATGCTAAGTAGGTATTGGATCTCTCTGGGTCCTGGCCACTATTTGTTCTCTTTTCCCATTCCCCTGCCAAAGGTACATGACACCTCTTGATCTCTGTGCCCTGCCTGGGGGTTCCCAACCTCCAGGCTGGACACCATCCCCACACCGCCCTTGGCTGGAGCTCTTGGCCCAGCCTGTCTGTGTGCCGGCCTTGACATAGCCTGAGCCCCTGCAGACTCGGCCTGGGCCTGGCCTGGCCTGGCAGGTGTGCTCTCCTCTTCTCTTCCTGCTTGGTGCAGAGACAGAGGCTTTAGGTCATGCCCTGGCTCTGCTCCTGGATTGGGGCTGGGGCCTTTCTGCCATCCTTTTGTCCGAGCGCCCAGAAGCCTGGGAGGAAGTGTAGAACCACAGCCTGGGCACTGGGTTGGGCTTCCACTGCTTGTCTCACCCAAGTCCTGAAGGGAGTCAAGATCTGATCCCCCAGGCCACCCGCAGGTCCTGGGGTGTCTGCAGTCTTCCCTTTGCTGTGTGTGCTGTCCATACCCTATTTGCAGGAAGGAGCAGGGCAGTGGGTCTTGGCTTTACACACTAGGCCCCCACTTTATGTGTGGCCACAACCTATAGAGCCTTGGCCCTGGATTCAGCCTTTTCTACCTGGGTGGGTCTTTCCTATCCCCATACACCTGTTGTGGACAGGGGTCTCTGTTCCCTTCTTCCAGATGGCCCATTTGTGGCCACCCATGGGAGCTCACTCAAGTTCCGAGGGAGGGGGTGGGGGGTCCTGGGTTGGCAGTCAGAGATGTGGCTTTGCCCCATACCTCCAGCCAGCACTGCTTTCCCTTCTGTCTGGTGGGGTCCCTGTCCCAGGCTACGGTGGATCCATGGGCAGAACTAGGAGGGCCAGGAGGGGGCTGCCTTATTGGCAAGGGCTCCACGTCCTTCTGGGCAGTATCTGCCCTGCTCTAGACGACTAATTGAATAGAAATCCTCCACGCACTGTGAGGCAGAGCTCTGGCCCCGCCTAATCTCGTTAAGAAGTCCCCTGACAGTCTCATTAGGCGGCTGGCTGCTCAGAGGTTTATCTCTGCCATAGGGTGGCCAGGCCCCTGGAGGCTGGACCTGGGAATAGCCCCCACCCCGCTGCCCTCCACAGGCTCAGGCAGAGGTGAGGCTGCGCAGCTCTGCCGGCCACTAGCAGTCCTTACTTAATCGGTTACGGTTTGCTGGGCTTAATTACTTTAAAATTATTAACTCAGCTGGAGAAAGCAGGTGGTGGGGGTCGAGGAAGAAATGCGAGCCTTTTTATGGGGCGTGAGGCTGGGCAGGGCTGATGGGTTGGTTTCCAGCCCGGCCAAGACCGCTCTCCGGGAGAGCCCTGGCAGGCTGCCCATCCTGCCTGCGGCCGCCACCGAGCTGGGTGTGGCAGGGACAGGCAAGTGGGCTAAGAGTGCGAACCGTGCTATA
Organism: Sus scrofa; assembly: GCF_054392235.1. Classification (NCBI taxonomy): domain Eukaryota; kingdom Metazoa; phylum Chordata; class Mammalia; order Artiodactyla; family Suidae; genus Sus; species Sus scrofa. Next base: position 109,451,006 of record NC_139396.1, on the reverse strand, counting down.
AGAAAGTGAAGCCAGCCCAGGGTCCATGGGAGCACAGATGTGCTGCCTAACCTAGCCTGACCTTGGGCGCAACCATGGGAGGCATCCTGGAAGAGGTGATTCCTGACATGCATCTTAACTGAGGAGTGAGGGTTGATCAGGTGAAGAATGGGAGGCAGGCCCTGCAGGTGGTGGAACAGCTTGAGCCAAGGCTCAGAGGTGTGAAAAGCCAAGACCTGTGAGCTGCTCAGGGTTGCTGGGCATAGGTGGAGGAGGAGGATGCTGACAGCTCGCTGGGACTGCAGGGATCTTAGAGCTTCCTTTCTGTGGTCCTGGCAGAAATGGCTCCGGCTCTGGGGCAGGCATATTCACATCTACCTTGAAGAATTGTCTATGGAGTCCAAAGGAATGGCATATATACAAGGCATGCATACAGTAGGTGCCCATTTATTCCCTGTTCTCATGTCTACCAGGGGTTGACCCTGTGCCAGCCACCATGCTAGGTGTGTGTGAGTACAGCAGACCCAGTCCCCATCCTCAGGGGTCTCAAGCAGCTGTCAGTGCCCAGGCTCCACCCTAGAGACCCTAATTTCACAAGCCAGGATATGGCCCAGGCATGGGTGCTCTTTAAGAGCTTCCTGGGTGGCTCTGAGCTGAAGATAGCTAACCTTCCTTATAAGGAATATTTCTCTGTAAGGAGTATTTCATCTCATCTCATCAGTACCATGAAGCAGTGGAGCAGTGGTACGTGCATGTTCTAATTCATAATTTTACAGTAATTTAAAAAAAAATCAAGCTATTGGTTTTCTTTCCATTAGTGAGATGGTGGCAGGCAGTAAAGCCCACTGTCTTCCTATAATCGGATTTAAATTGTTTTAATTATACAGCCCATATTCTCCCAGTAACATACCATCTCTGTGAGTTAATGGGCTTTGAAATATCCTTTTGTTCCATACACTGTAGATACAGATTTTTTTGTAAAATGATTTATTTTATATCTAGAAATCCGAAAATTAGCTATCAAGTAGTTTCAGATGAGTATTGCGAGGTTCTGCTACGTTAGAAGAAGGTAAATAAATGTCTACAGAAAACCCAGCCCAAATTCCTAGATGGAATTCTGAGTATCTCTCTGTCTCCAGAAAACGGTTTTAAGAGCACAAGCGATGTACCAAGCTATCAGTGTTTCTCTGGCTGTGGCAGAGAGACAACGTTCCTGTGCTGTAGAAATTTCTCTGTTGATCCTTCAGTCAGGATATTAGAAAGGAAATGTTCATTCATTCATGCATTCATTTCCTGAGTGTCTGCTGTGGCCTTGGTCCTGAACCTGGGGATACACAGCAAGGAAAGCCGAGATCTTTATCCTTAACAAGCTGGTGCTTTCCAGAGAAACAAGCATTTACATACGTGACTCTCAAATGAGACCCTTTCTGTGGTCAGTGCTTCTGTGTATTGGGCTGCCAGGCAGGGCTTGCCGCTCACAGAGCTCCCTCTCTGCCAATGATCTGTAAATGCTGAGGAGGTACACAGGGCTATACTCAGGCTGCCCCTAGCAAGGCAGCAGCGTGGCTTTTTAGGGCTTCTTGAAAGGTGGGCTGGGCCAGGCCAAATCTGTTCTTCATATGGGTCACCCCTCAGCCCTACCCATCCTGCACTGTCTGGGACCTGGCTCTGCCTCAGGACCCCCTTGGGTACCTAATAGGGCCCAGCCTCAGTTCAGAAGGGTCAGTGGGGCTGCCCTGTTCAAGCTGTGGAGGTGCCAGAAAAGACTCCTGGGTTCTGATGACTATTGGCTGAGGATCTAGTGGGGGTGTTGTGTGTAGGTGTTTGCACTGGAGGTGGTGGGATTCAGCTCCCTTGGTTCCCCTGGCCTGGGGCTGAGGCACTACTGGGATCAGCTGGGATCAGCTGGAAGTACTGTGTGGCCTTTGTGAGTTCCTGAGGCTGGCTGAGGTGGGCAGTGTGTGCAGTGGTGCTCCTACCACAGTCTCAGGGAGCTGTGCCCGCCAGTATGAGGGCAGTGAGACCCCTTCCTTCCCTAGTGCTTTCTTCTTGTGCGTGCTCCCGGAGGATGTGGGCACTGTGTTTGGAGCCCTGTCAGCTGGGGGTCTCTTAGCAGTGCTGTGGAAAAGACCAGCATCTCCTCAACGGTTCAGGAGCAAGCAGGATGAGCAGGCTCGGGAGGTCCAGCTGTCCCTTGCCCACACCAACCTCTCCGCTGGAAAAGCCCAGATTGATTCTTCTTTCTAAGCTCCCTCAGCGTAGAATCTCAAGCTCAGAACCCCTTCCCACGCCATGAATTAGTTCCCTTAAATCTAGACCCCATAACCAGGCTCACAAACTCCAGTTTAGCATCCGAGGCTAAAAGTCTCCATGACAAAACCTCAGGATCCTAACTTCTATATGGGCTCCTTGGGAGAAGAACTACAGACTCAGAACTCTAGCCCAGAGCCCCAATTTGGAAGCCACACACCCCAGACCCTCCAAGCCAAGGTCTCCTGTTACAGAGTCCCAGAACCATGCCTTTGAAGCCAGACCCAACTGAGAACTCCAGCCCTGCACTCCACTCTCTGGACGGGCAGGTGCTGTCCCACTCCTGGAAGTTGCGACTCCACAGATGTAAATGCTGAACCCACAGAGAACCACGTGTTTGTGAGACGTGACTGAGGTTTTGCTATGTGTGGCCTCTCACAGTGTACCTGGTATTGACAGTGGGCGAGGAGTCCTGTAGTTCTGAAAACTGTAAGGAGGGGGATGCTCGGGCTGAGGGAGGACTGGGGGCTGGGAGCCCTGCAGGGGAGGACTGCCCACCCTCACCGGCTATAGTATTACTCTGAGCAGGGATAACGTGGGGTGCAGCATGAGTGCCCAGAGCCCCAGCTCCAGGAGGGGATGCGGTGACATGGGCCATCAGCCCCAGGGTTCTCTGCTGTCCTTCTGGCTTGTCAAGTTGCTCAAAGGAGGCCTTGGGGGAATCTACCAGCCTGTCGTATCGGGATCTGTGTCAGCAGTAGGATTTTTTTTCTGTCCCCAGAGCACCTTGCTTCCCTACGTTTTTTTTCTTGCCTTTGAAGGGCTCATGTTGAAAGATTGATCTGTGGGATCAAAGACAGTCCCTGCAGGAGGTGATGTTGTAAATGAGGCCTGAAGGATAAGGAGGACTTTGCCAGGGAAGGGATGGGGAACAGCATGTGCAAAGGCTGAGAGGCACAATGAGGGGTGCTCTGGGGTAATTTAGGGCTGGAGTGGGAGGTGGAGAGTGAGATGTTGCAAAGCCTGAGGAGCCTGAGGGTGTGGGAGGCCTCTGTGAGTTTCCTGGATTGAAGTAGCTGGACTAGATTTGTCTGGTGTAGGGACTGGATGAGAGAGGCTTGGCGCTTAGGGGAGCAGGGGGCCACCAATTGTCCTTAGTTATGAGGGGCCTGAGCTAGGTGGGCAGAGAGCCCAGTCTTTGTCTTCCTCTATGGGCATCCTCCATGTGCTTCTCTAGGGCCACCCCCTCCAGGCAGCCTCTCAGGCCTCCAGTCCTCACCTCAGCAGCTCTGCTCTCCTGCCCCTGCAGGCCCTGGCTGCTGTGGAAGCTCCAAGGGGGCAGAGAGTTCTGGGCCATTCCTTTCTCCTCCCTCCTTCCTTCCTATCTTTCTTCCTCTCCCTCCCCAAATTTTATTTTTATACATGCAGAGAGTTGAAAGAGCGGATGACTTCCAAAAGGTTAGAAAACTAGCAGCTCCTCTTCTCCGTGTTCTCCCCCCCCAGCAGCAGCCCTTCTCCCCTCTTAGTTCCCAAGAGCACCTTGGATTGCAGCGCTTGACTTCTCACTTCGGGAGTGAACTAGGGCTCCTCTCCCTCTGTGCCCTGCACTTCCCCCTCCCCCCTCTGCCCAGCGTTGTCATTAGGGCAGATCAGTGCTGCATGGGAAGGTTTAGCACTTTAGCCCTGCATCAACGCGGGCCACAGCCGAGCTGGTACAGCCTTTGGTTTTCTTGTACCTTCTTTTGTTTCTTCTGGAGTTGACGACATTTAACTTGTTTGGTGCTTAGTTTCCCACGCATTTCCCATTCATTCATTCCCACACTCTCAGTGGTCATGTGCCTGCCCTCTTGTTTCATTCATTCACAGCGAGTACGGTTTGCATTTCTTGACCATATTCCCTGGATCCTTCTGTCTGTTGCAGGAGGCACTTGCTCTCAAAACATTTTATGAGGCTCACGCTCAGATGCTCCCAGTTCTGCTCAAAAGGTTACACCTCTGAGAGCTCTTCTCTGCCACTCTATTTAGAATTTCACCCCATTCCCATCCCCCCCAGCCCCTGGCCCCAGTGTGCCCCTCATTGCCCTATTTTTCCCCACAGTACTCATCTCCTTTGAATGTACCTTTGCCTAGATGATTGATTTTGTAATTTTTTGTCCACCCCATATGGAGTGGGAGCTTCAGGAGGGCAGGGATTGCTGCCTTTTGGGTCCCACCATCTCTGGCATATCCCCTGGCAGATGTCCAGTCAATGCAGGCTGAGTACCTCTGAGCTGGTTGCCAGACTGGTGCAGGAAGCTGCCCTGTGATCTCCCAAGAGTCACCCTCCTCACCCCTCCTTCCTGAGGTCACCTCTGGTCTGCTGACTCCCAGCCTCCCCCTCATCTACACATTTCCTTTTTTGTCCCCATAGGTTCCTTAGCTAGGTGTGGTGCTCAGTGTGGCTAGCCCTGAAGGCCAGCTCTGGACCCTTCCCCCAAGTGGAATAACTTCAACCCCACCATGTGCATCCTGCAAAGCAGTTCTGCCTGCTTGGCTCAGCCTCAGGGTGCTTTGGAACTCCTGAACCCCTGGGAGCAGCAAGCAGGTTAATTAGTGTGGCTGGAGCCAGCTCTCAGTAATCACTGGATCTATCCCCAAGGGCAGGCATGTGCTTACCCTAGCTCGCACTCATCCCAGGCTCCCCCTGCCTGTGCATCCCTGCATGGGGCTCTGAGATGCCCTGGCCTGGCCCCTGCCAGTCTCAGAGGCTTCTCTGGTCTCCATGCTTTGCCTCTTCCTCCTCCTCTGTCTTCTTCTGCAGACTCTTCTATGGAGCTTTTCTCTGGAGGGCCGGACTCCTGGGAGGCTCCTAGGAGATGCCAGATGTGCTACTGCTGGCGGCATCTGTTCACTTCCGCAGACATTCACTGGTGTCGCTCTGGGCCATGCACTGTGTTGGGTGCTAGGTTGGTGGTGGACATGGCAGGTTCATGAAGCTTGCTGTCTGATGGAGAGAGGCAGCACTTTGGAGGCGGATTAGCTGGGTCTAAACGCCAGCTCTGCCTCTTACCAGCTCTTGACCTTGAGTAACTTACTTAAGCTCCCTTAGCTTCAGTTTTGCTCATCTGCAAAATGGGGATAAGCATAGCACCTGGCACCCAAGGTATTTGTGTGAATTTATTTATTTTTCTTTTTTATAGTTACACCTGTGGCATATGGAAGTTCCTGGGCTAGGGGGTCGAATTGGAGCTACAGCTGCCAGCCTGCGCCACAGCCACAGCAACACCGGATCCAAGCCGCACCTGTGACTTATACCACAGCTTGTGGCAATGCCAGAGCCTTAACCCACTGAGCGAGGCCAGGGGTCGAACCCGCATACTCACAGACACTATGTCAGGTTCTTAGCCCACTGAGCCACAATGGGAACTCCTGTGTAAATTTAAGTTGATATAGGATGCTAGGAGGTGTCCGCTGAATGCAGCTCCATCCCTATTCCCGATATACGTCAGGGTAGCATGCGAGAGCCAAGCCCCTACTATGTGCCAGGTGCTGTGAGGAATGCAGGGATGATCTCACCTGGCCTCAGAGTTCCAGGAACTCATGGTAGAAGGAAAGGAAACAGGGGAGGGCAAGGTGAAAGCCAAGCTGGACAAAGTATCAGAGGAGTAGGACAGAGGTGTAAGTTCAGCTGGGGCTTAGAGGGTCCCTGACAGGGAGGCCTGTTTTGCTGGATGTTAATGGTTGGACTGAGCATGGAAAAGAAGAGAGGGGAGGGACCTGTGAATACTGGGGTGGGGTTAGGCATCATGGGGATCTGATGGCAGGGCGAGTCCTGACAGGCGAGGGAAAAGCAAGCTTTCCAAATGAATACAAATCAGGGCTCCTTCAATTGTGTGGGACCATGATTGAGCTCACCTTGGCTTTTGCCAATAGGGTTCTCAGGAAAGGCTAGATGCCAGGCTTTGGAGTGGACCCTTTATGGCTCTGCTTGACTTCATTCTTTTGCCTGACTTCCTCCATATTTCAGTCATTCTTCTTGCTTAGCAAAAACGCTAGGGGAAAGACACCCGCTCCCTATTCACTCCAAGGGAGAGGACCTCAGAGGACTTTGATTGGACTAGCGAGGGTCATGTGCCCATCTAGGAACCAATCAGTGCTAGTAGGGGCGGGGGTATCCTGATTGGCCCAGTCTGAATCATGTGTCCATTGATGAGCTTATCAGTGCTACCACTGGAGGAGGTGGGGAATCCTCATTGACCAGCCATGTGCTTCACTCCTTTTCAAGAGTGTATTGAATTGGAAGAAAAAGTCCCCAAAGGGAAAGAAAGACTGTCAGATGAATGGGAAAATGTGCTAGTCATTCAGAACTGAGGAATTCTACCATGGCACCTCTCATCATGGGCCTCATCATGTTATTTTCAGGGCTGACCTGGCTTTCTTTAGTGAACAGCATCTGTTACCTTTATAACTCCAGGAAGGGCCTCAGAAATGGATCAGTGTCTCCCCCAGACAGGGGCTTCTGTGGTGTTGTAGCTGGGGCTCGGTTGTGGTTGGGAGCTGCCTGCCTCTTACAGGTGAGTGTCTCTGGGGGTGGTACCCTGGCCGCAGGCTCCTCAGCGCACAGGTCAAGGATTAGAGATTCCCAGCTCCTGCCACACCCTGAGGCAGCCTCTGGTCCTGTTCTGCCCACACTCAGGTTGGAGGGGTGGGAGGACTGTGTGCGCCTCTCTTTTGGGAACTGGTCTGCATTCTTGGTGGCTGGCCCTGGCTTGTGGTTAGTCCATTTGTTGATGGATTAGTCAGTCAGCTAGAGTGGGCCAGGCAGTCCGCTTGGCTGTGTGACAGGGTCTTTCTCAACTGTGTAGAGGCAACACGCACATGAAATAAAACAACTGTCAGAAACAGTTTATAGCCATGTTTTCATGGAACCATGCCTGGTTATGACTTTGTGTGTTGCCTCTTGGCAAATGACGTTTGTCACCTAATCATTGCACTTTAATACCAGTTATGAAAGGCGGCCCTGGGGCTGGGCTAGGGGGGCTCCACAGGGCTCCAGGCCCCCAGGGGATGGTGTGGGGAGCTAGTCCAAATATGGGAAGGTGTGGAGCCACTGTGGGTGGAAAGCAGCCTTAGTTGTCACAGGGGAGAGGCCAGGTTGGGGAATGCACACTTGGATTTCTTCTTCAGCTGCTTGCTTGGGCTCTAGAAGAGACCCTGAGCCATCAGGTGCCATATGCTGTGGCTCTGTCTCAGGAACGTTGACATTCCTGGAGGCTCTACACCCTGACAGGCTGTCTTTAATGTGTCACAGTTCTTTCATTCAGTCACCAGCTCTTTCTAATGCCTAAATGTGTACTCGGCTTTGGGCTCGGGGTTAGAAATTGCGGTGGAAACTGATTACTATCTGTACACACCATTCTGAGCCCCATCCGTGTTTTCTTATTTAGTGAGCATGTGCACATTTTATCGTAAACACAATGAAAATAAATCTCCTCCTGAGACACAGCATTGATCTTATTAGTCTCATTAGATCAGACTCCCAGGAGGACAACCTAAAGTTGTCCATGACCAGCACAGGGGGCTTCAGAAAAGTGAAACAGCTACACCACCTTACTGGCTCCAGTCAGGGCTGACATTTGTGATAAATAGTTGTGATAGTTATGTGGTCCCTGGATTCCTGCTCCTTTACTGCTGGTGAGGCCCCCACAGAGACCATACTCAATAAAACCTCTGGAGGCCCCCAGAAAGTGTTTTCCCTGGGCTAGGAGTGGGCTAGGTGCCTGTACGTCCTGTCCCATCTTATCTTCACAGTCAGGGAGGGAAGAGGCCCTTCTGTCATCTTTGGAGAAGTAGCTGTGGGAAATACAAGGAGTTGAGAATCAGAAGTTCCAGGAAGCTGTCCTAGCTCCCCCATGTGTGCCTTTCACTTGACATCTTTTCCTGAACTGAAGTTACCAATTGTGTGTCAAGGGCCTGCCCTGCCTTGGTCTCTGTGCCAGGCGTTGAGGAAACAGCACTGGGTGGGAGAGACCTAACGAGTCTGTGTCTTCCTTTCTAAGATGGGGACAACATCTTAAGGAAAGAGATGTAGAAACAGCATGTTCCAAATTGTGTTCTTCACAACTAGTTCTGCAAAATGTTGTGGCAGAAATAAGCTCTGTGGTTGCATACATGTGATCCAGCTAGATGCTTCTCTTGGAGACATGGCTATGTTCATTTGCATATTTAAGGCTCTGAGAAGTCCTGTAGTCAAGAAGCCCCTTAACTCTTGTGAACTCAGCATTTACAGGCGCAGTTGAACATGGAACTTTCTTTGGCAGAGCACCTAATAGCATCTTGTGTAATTACTGCTTCACAAAACCCGTGTTGGGAATGCCAAGGCAGCATAGGTAAAACACCCTGCACCTGTGAGGTGCTCAATAACTGTGGGTCAGTCCCTGCTTCAATGTTCTGAAGGAGGCACAGGGACCAGGCAGGGCCTGGCTGCCCACAAATCAGCTTGGGGGAGCTGACAGTAGCTATCACACTCAGGTTTTAGCGGTTACAGCAACAAGAGTCAAAGTGAGTTTAATCTTAAAAAGGCAAGGAGTGATTTCCCCTATGCTCTGCCAAAACAGGACTTCATAAATATTGCAGTGGGGTGTTTTGGGTGCTGGGTACTGCTCTTGACTGGGAAAATCTGCCAAGCACCATCCAGTAGCAAACCCACACTCCTGTGCTTATTAGCAGGACACTCCTTTTGACAGATTTACCTGTCAGTGCCACTGGCTAGCCTGGGGGGTGGCAGCAGATTTAGCAGGCCTGTGTCCTGGAAAAGGTGCCCCTGCAGCCATGGATGTGAGAAGGGGCTGAGGGAATGGGAGGCTCTGTAGACCCAGCCACATTCTCTGCCTCCCAAACATACTGTGGGATCAGGGAGTCTCATTTTACTTCTCTGGAATATGAGGACCGTCATGCTCAGCACCATGTGTGCCTTGAAGTAGAATGGCATCTTTCCCCACTTGTGTTCCCACAACCTAGCACAGGTGAAAATGAGTTGGGTTTTGAAGGATGAATAGGAGTTTAAAAAAATACATGTAAGTAGGAGAAGGGAATTCTAGGCAGACAGCACTCCCTGTCCAAAGGCACTGAGGCCTGAAAAAGTCTGACCTGTGATACAAACCATAGATAATGAGGTGCAGGGAGTGTGTAAAGACCCAGCAAGTGACAGAAAAACCTTTCGCTTGGGTTGATTAGCAGAGCCTTGGGAATCTTCTTCCTATGCAAGAAGAGACACCGGGAGGGGAAGCATGGTATATTCAGAGACAGGAGTGATTCTTACCCCCGCTCCATTCTGGGGAACTAGTTGACTTCCTCCTGACAGCTAGCAGCAGCAATAAATGAGGGAGATGGAACATGTTATTTTAATTATATATTCTCACCACCTAATTATAATTTTAATTGATATGTGAGCAGGTGCTGTGCTCTTCAAAGCAGTTTAAGGCAGGCACACTCCCTGGAAAAGAAACACAGGTTGTTCTATTCATTAGTCAAGCAGATGGATGGGCTGGAAGAGCCAGGAGGGGCCAGGAGGCCACGAGGCCAAGGGGAGAGGGAAGCAGCTTTTGCCCTGAGTGACACAGGAGGTGAGAGTCTTGCCTTGGATAGGCTGAAAAAAGAGGACTGGAGGGGAGGGAGGGCAGAGGAGGAGGAGGTGTCTGGCATCTAGTGCTAGAGTGGATTGATTGATTGATTGATTAATTTGCTTTTTAGGGCTGTATGTGCAGGATATGGAAGTTCCCAGGCTGGGAATCAACTCAGAGCTACAGCTGCTGACCTACACCACAGCCACAGCAACATGGGATCCAAGCCGTGTCTGCGACCTATACCATAGCTCACAGTATCGCTGGATCCCTGATCTGCAGAGCGAGGCCAGGGATCAAACTTGGATCCTCATGGATACTAGTCAGGCTCATACCACTAAGCTACAATGGGAACTTCCAATTTATTCATTTATTTATTCAGTCATACCCTCAACAAACATCTGTTGAGAACTTGATGCATGGCAGGCTCTGTGCTATATGCAGGGGATTTCAGAGTGACTCCAATATAATTCCTTCCCTCAGCATGCTTCCAGTCTGGTAGGGGAGGGAGGACAGATATGGAAACAAAAAATTATAGTTTTTGAAATAAATAGGAAGTTATCATAGAAGCAGCATGGACCATGGGGGCGGGAGGGCGGAAAGTTTTGCCCTCTAGTGAAGGCAGGGAGGGCTTCTGGAGGTCATGTGTTGGGGTTTTGAAGTGTGAATGGGAATTGGCCATGTTGTCCAAAGTTAAGGATAGGAGTTTTTGGGGGGATGGCCATCTGAGCAGAGGCAGGAAGCTATATGGAATGTGCGGGGAGTACCCAGTGGTTTTCTGGAAGATCTGGTAGGAGACAAGGCTAGAGATTTGAGAGGTGAGTGGGTTTCCCAAGGAGAGGAGCTGGAGCTTAGCCTGATAGCAGAGAGGAGCTGGGAGGGGTTTGAAGCTGGGATGATGTGATAAAGTTTGTGTTTCTGGGAGATCATCCTGGTGGAAGGTGGGCTGGAGAAGCTGATGATGCAGCCAGGGGGTGAAGTGAGGAGGGGTTTTGCGAAGCCCAGGGCAGGAGCATTGGTGAGGGAAGAGGAGGGTCAGGGTGAGGGCCGAGCCTGGGCTTGGACCTTTGGGGGAGGCCACAGTTGATATGAACAGTCGGGGAGGCTCAGGGGAAGGCAGTGAGATCACTCTAGACCATGGATTTTGGGGGAACCTGTGGGTCCTCCTGGGTGAGGTGTCCAGAGGGGAGGGCTGTGCTGGAGACAGCACTCTGGGAGTCAGTCTTGGAAGACGGAGGGAAGAAGCTCTAGCAGGGATGGGACTGGCACCTGGGAAACAATTTAAAAACATTTTAGGAGTTCCTGTCATGGCGCAGCGGAAACAAATCCGACTAAGAACCATGAGGTTGAGGGTTCTATCCCTGGCCTCACTCAGTGGGTTAAGGATCTGGCGTTGCTGTGAGCTGTGGTGTAGCTCGCAGACACGGCTCGGATCCCACATGGCTGTGGCTGTGGCTGTGGCCAGCAGCTGCCGCTCCGATTGGACCCCTAGCCTGGGAACCTCCATATGCTGTGGGTGTGGCCCTAAAAAGCAAAAAAAAAAAAAAAAAAAAAAAAATTATTTTAGGTCTTTCTTTATTGCGGTAAGAACACAACATGAGATCTACACTCTTAATAGATTTTTAAATGTGCAATACAGTATTGTTAACTATAGGCACAATAAATTGTGTAACAGATCTCTAGAACTTACTCATCTTGAATAACTGAAACTTCACACCCCTTGAACAGCAACTCCCTATTTCCCCCACCCTCCTAGCCCCTGGTAACCATCATTCTATTTTCTACTTCAATGAGTTTGAGTGTTTTTAGATACTTCATATAAATGTGTATATATGTGTGTGTATATATACGTATGTGTATAGATACATACAAATACACACACACGTATATGTGCAGTATCTGTCCTTCTGTGACTGGCTTATTATTGGATTTTGCATAATGTCTTCAAGGTTCATCCTTATTGTCACATATGGAAGACCTAGCAGGACAGGGACTGGTTTCATTCCCTTCATTTTTAAGGCCAAATAATATTCAGTTGTGCAGGTATACTACATTGTATTTATTCATTCATCTATCCACTGATGGATATTTAGGTTGCTTTTACTTAGCTATTGTGAATAATGCTTCAATAAATATGTTTGCTAATTTCGCTTAAAGATTTTGATTTCAGTTCTTTTGGATAAATACCCAGAAATGAGATTGCTGGATCATGTGGTAGATCTATTTCGATTTTTCTGAGGCGCCTCCACACTGTTTTCTATAGCAGCGGCACCATTTTCATTCCCACTAAAAGGGTACGTGGGTTCCTTTCTCTACATCCTTTCAAACACTTGCTGTTTTTTTTTTTTTTTTTTTTTGACGATGGCCGTCCTGACAGTTGTGATATTTTGTTGTAGTTTTGATTTGTATTTACCTGATGATTGATGATGCTGAGCATCTTTTCATGTACCTGTAAGCCATTTGTTTGTCTTCTTTGGAGAAGTATCTGTTCAAGTTCTTAGCCTATTTTTGATTGGATTATTGGTGGGGTTTTTTTGTTTGCTCTTGAGACACACAGACCAATGGAACAGAGTCAAAAGTCCAGAAACAGATCCGTACATTTACAAACAACTGATCTTTGACAAGGGGGCTAGGAATACACAATGGAAAAAGGATAGTGTCTTCACCAAATGGTGCTGGGAAAACTGGCTGTCCTCATGCAAGAGAATGAAATTGGGCCAGTATCTTATGCAATACATAAAAATGGACAGATCAACTCAAGATGTATTAAAGACTTAGCGGTAAGACCTGAAACTATAAAACTCATAAAAGAAAACATAGGGGGAAAGCGTCATGATATAGGTCTTGGCAACAATTTTATGGCCATGACACCAAAATCACAGGCAACAAAAATAAAAACAGGTAAGTGCAAGGACATCAAACCAAAAAACTAATGTGAAGCAGAGGAAACAGTCAACAGAGTGAAAAGTCAACCTATGGAATGGAAGAAGATTGCCAATCATATATCTGATCAGGGGTTAATTTCCAGAATGTGTAGACTTTGACTTATAGGAGGCTTATTAGTGGGAGCTTTTGGGACACACACCTGGGGAAGAGGAGAGGGACAGAGTCAGACCTGGGTAGGGGTACAAGACAGAGTGAGGTCATCTTAGGGGAAGGCCTTACAGACACCTTGGGAGCTCTGAAGATGAGATGTAATAACTCTTTGGAGGCATTCTGACATGGTGTCATACCCCATTAGGCCCCGAGGGGACAGCTTCTCCAGGAATGGGATGTGGCTTGGCCATGGGGTTTCTCATCGCTGGAGAGATGCGCAAGGGGAACTGACAGCAAAGAGCATCTGAAAGCAGCATCCCAGGAGCCATTCACTCCTGAAGAGGGGTGTATCCCATTGTTCCTCACACCTGGCATTTAAGGAGACTGAAGAGGATCCCCAGCTCAGCTCCCTATCCCCTTTCCAGCCCTGTTTCTTGGATCTTTCTGGCCTCTGATCATCTCATTTCCTCTTCCTAGAATGTCTCTCCCTCCTCTCCATGGGCTATTCTTACTCATTCTTCACCTGGGCAACCTCCTCTCCTGGAGCAGAAAGTCGACCTTGATTCTAAAAGGGTGGAAGAAGGCCCCTGAAGGAGCCAATTAGGCCGTGAGGGTGCAGGGCAGCTGGTTGTGTAACCTCAGGGAAGTCCCACTGCCCTGGGCTCTGGTTTTTCCATCTCAGAAGTGAATGGTCTGGACCCAGCATGTTCTGACATTTGCAGGTGGATCCGGTGTGGCAGGCCTGCCCTGAGCTCCCCTAGCCTCTGTCTAGTCTGCGTCCTATAGTGAATTTCTGCTCCCTGTGTCATCCCTGTCTGACAGGTTGGCCAGTCTCCTGCGCAGGGGACCTGTGTCTGGATTCAGCTCTGTCTGCTGCACTGGATCCAGGAAGATCCAGCAGTGACAGTAGGCCGGATCCCCTTCTCTTTGGAGAGGAGGTGGCATCCTTGTTTTGCTTGTTTTGTGCCAGGTGCGTTACAAGCACTCACACGTTTATTTCTCAGCACAATCTGTCTGCGGGGAAGAAAACAGAGACTCAAGGACTCTCAGTACTTGCCCCAGGGAATAGAGCTGGAATGGAAGTGACAGCTGAGTTGGGAACTCAGGTCTGGTGACCCCAAATTCTTGGCTCTTTCCCTGGGCCCTGGGCACTGTGGGGAGGTCTCTGGTCCCCTGCAGCCCTGCCTGGCTGGAGCTTGGGAATATTCAGCACTGTGTTGTCCCTGACTGTGCAGTTTCAGATGATGCGGTGGGTACCTTGCCCACCTCAGTGGAGGTGGGGGGGGCACTGCCATGGCAGCTGGCCTCTGGAGCCACCCGCCCTGGCTGTCATGGAACTTCTCAGGCTCAGCTGTGCAGAGATCTACCTGGGTCGGAGGCCCTGTCAGGGAGGCCTGGGTGCATTTCCAGCCTCACTGAGGCGTGCCCAGCTTGGGAGCCAGAGGCCAGAATGCCCAGTGGACATTTGGGGAGATGCTTAAAGAGGCCACAGTGCTCTGGGCAGCTGGAGAGGTGAGGGCTGGGAGAAGGGTGCCTTTGTTGCACATTCCACAAGAACAAGACCAGCCTGCAGCTTTGCATTGGTGGCAGTGATCATCTTCCAGACCTGCCTTTGTGTCCTGGCTCTGTGACAGCCTCCCCCGATTATCTACAGCAGGACCCTTACTTTCCATGAAGGGTTGCTTTTGGAGGAGGCCCAGGTTGGAATCATACCTGGGATACACAGAGTGTCATCCGCTCCTGCCACCCCTGGTTTCTTTTCCCCATGCCTTCCTTTCTCGCTACAGTGAGTCAGGGGTTGCAGGCCCTCTGAGTCTGCACCTTTGCTGCATGACCTTGCGCTGGTTCTCCAGCCCTCGGAGTCTCAGTTCCCACACTGTGACATGGATGTGTTGACTACCTCTGCCAGAGCAGTGCTGTGGCTCAGGGGGTGGCTTCCTGAATTACTGGTTCATCGCACTACCAGGGATGAGGCTTTCTTGGCTTCTCCTTTCCAGGAAACACTAACCCTGGCCTCATCCTAGCTTTGCCACAGACACAATAGGAGGGGCTTCCAGCTTCCCCTCTTCCTGTCTGTGGGACCTTACACAAGGTACGAAGACTATCCAGGCCTCTCACTGCCGTGCAGCCAGGTGGGGACCTTAAGGGTTACTGCCTGGCTGGGTTGGGGTGAGGACCCCAGTAACAGAGCAAAACCTCACGCGGTGAGTCCCCGAACCCAGTGACTTTTTGGCCTGCAGGAATGGTATGTCTGAGGGGCCAGCATGGGTGGCGAGGTCTTGCCAAGTGCCAAGAGTTCAGGGCTCTCCATTGACCCAAACCAGTTCTCAGAATGTGAGAGAATTACTGTGACTCTCCCACTGGGAGCAGTCGGGCATCGGACATCTGCACAGAAGAAGGTTTCCTGAGGTTTTCAGATTGTAAGTGCATCACAGAAAAATTAGGACATACTGAAAACACCAGAAAGCAGATGAGCATTGCTGGTACCCAACCAGGCGGAGAACCACTGTTCATACCTCTCAGCCTCCAGGCCTGTAGACTTCCTTCTTCACAAGGTTGAGCTCATACTACTTGCTTGGTTTTGTCTTTAACAGTAACACTTCTGTTTCTTTAAATGTCGCAAATAATGCACAAATACCTCTCATCATAAAAGATTTACGAACTAATTATAAGAAATAAAAGTCCCATTTCCCTCCGTAGAAGGAAAACTGAAATCAGGTTGCTCCGTCCTTCTAGGACTTTCTCTCTGGGTTTACATTTATATTTGCACAAAACAGAATACAGTTTTGCTTTGTATATTTTGAATAAGGCTGACTGCACGTATCCCATTACACCTTGCTTATTTTCATTCACCAATATGTCTTGGTGAGCTGGCTATGCTATTTCATATAAATCTGCCACGTTTTAAACAGAATCTCACAATGTGTTTCCCTGTTAATAGGTAGGTTATTTCTGATTTTTCACAATTGCAAACCATGTGGTGGTTAAAATTCTTGTATGTGTTTATGAGTATTTATCTAGGTAGATTCCAAGATTGCACATGTGCTTGGCTGAACAGCATGCTCAGTTAAATTTTTAAATAGCGTCTGCCACAATGCCCTTTAGAAATCGGAATCAATTTGCACTCCCACCCAACAGTGTAAGAAGAGCACCTACTTCCTCACGTTCCTGTCAACACTTGATATTATCAGCCTTGTGATTTTTGTCAGTCTGGTGGCTAATAGGCAGTCCTTCATTGTTATTATAATTTGCATTTCTCTAATTGCCATATGTCTTTTCATACCACTTACATGACAAACGCCTTTTTAGCAGATATTAATTGTTAATAAAAATATTATCATCTTAATATATTTATCCAAACACCTCACTGTAAACGCAGTTCATAAAGGCACTCTCCTCTGATACAACACTTGATACGCCCAATGATGAAGCCTTTGAAAGGGCAGTATATGGTGCTCTGGGGCTCAGCACTGCCAGTAATTGACTGATTGATGTCCACTGATGTGTGCTGTTGGTCTCACGTGGGCTTGCTGCATGTTTAAGGTTTAATGATGATTTTGCCAAAGGTGGGGTCTCTGGCAGTGGACGGAGTAACTGGCTATAGCGAACTAGTGTATAACCAGAGTACAGTGAGACCCTTGGGATCTCTGAGCACTGGGATTTTAGGCTGCCTACCTCCATGTCTAGTGTAAAAACAGCCCAAACTGTAAAACATAAATGTAAGGCTGTCCAACAATGAGGTTAGTGTTCTCAGGATGACGAATTTGGAAATCAAATTCTTTAAGAAATATGCTTATTTGGGGGCTGCTGCTCTGTTGGTTGCCTGCTGGGTGACCTGGCACAGGCTTCACTCTTGTCTGTAATTTAACCCGAGATCTGCCCATAGTCGTGCCCAGACCTCTCATGTTATGTGCATCCATCCATAGGGCTTTCAGCTCACTGATTACTGGAGCCTAGTGCCATCTGCCTGGCCTAATAATGCTCCATCACTGCTCTTCTCTTTTGTTAATGCCTTTGGTTGACTTTGTGGCCCTAGGTTTGAATTTTACTCTTATGCTCTATTTGAACTGCCTTCTATTATCTCACTAATTTTTTTATCTGACTTCTCAGAGTTTGTCTATATAGTTCAGACCATTTTACCCTTGTGAAAACTTTCAAACCTTTGATTAAGTGAGAGAATGCTTGGACAATGAACTCAATTCCCATACATAGTCGTTAGCTACTTGTCACATGTTGGTGTTAGCAGTTGAAATGAAAAGGTGTGTCTGTCACTGGATGCTTTGAATACATAGATTAACAAAGCGAGAGCTGTCATCTTCATTCACTGATAGTTACCATCCAGGGACATACTGTTTCTCCATTTATCTGGAATATTTTAATGCTTTTAGTAAAGTTTTACATTTGTCTTCATATAGGTCTCGCACATTTCTTATTAGGTTTATCCCCAGGGATTTTATAGATTTTTTTTTTTTCTAATATGAATGAGCTTTCTTTTGGATTACATTTTCTAACTGGGAGTGCTAGCATACACGAAAGCTATTGATTTTTGCATATTGATCTTATATCCAGCGGTTTTGCTCAACTCTCCTCTGAGTTCTGATAGTTTATGAGTTGATTCTCATGGAATTTATAGGGAGATGTTCATATTTTCTATGAATCATGCCAACTCTGTCTCTTCCTTTTCAACACTTATCCTTATTTTTTTTTTCAGGCGTTATCACATTGTCTAGGATGATACTAAATATTGGTAGTGATAGAATATCTTAAAATTTCCTGATTAAGTATGACTCTTGCTGTATGTTTCTACATGTCTCTTATCAGGTCGCAGTAGTTCCTTTCGATCTCTAGGTTTTTTTTTTTTTTTTTTTTTTTTTTTTTTTTTTTTTTTTTGTCATTTGTCTTTTTCAGGCCGAACCTGCAGCATATGGGGGTTCCTAGGCTAGGGGCTGAATTGGACCTACAGCTGCTGGACACAGCCACGGGATCCTTAGCCCACTGAGCAAGGCCAGGGATTGAACCTGCGAACTTCATGGGTACTAGTCAGGTTTGTTAGTCACTGAGCCACGATGGGAACTCCTTAATCCCTGGTTTACTAAGAGTACTATTTTGGTCAAAGCCAATAGATGCCCCAATTGAAATTCATTTCTAAATAGTTTGGAAATTCTGTTTTCATGCTCTCTTCAGCTAGAAGTTATAAAAAATAATATTTTAAGTTTCCTAAGTAGATAGATTGGGGACAACTTCTTTTGGTTGTTAATTCCTAATCTGATTGCATTAGACTCAGTCAGGGTACAATGAATTTCTTTTTTTTTTTAATTACTCAATGAATTTATTACATTTGTAGTTGTACAATGATCATCACAATCCAATTTTATAGGATTTCCATCCCACAACCCCAGCACATCTCCCCACCTCCCAAATTGTCTCCTTTGGAGACCATAAGTTTTTCAAAGTCTGTGAGTCAGTATCTGTTCTGCCAAGAAGTTCAGTCCGTCCTTTTTTCAGATTCCACGTGTTAGTGAAAGCATTTGATGTTGGTGTCTCATTGTATGGCTGACTACACTTAGCATGATAATTTCTAGGTCCATCCATGTTGCTAAAAATGCCAGTATTTCATTCCTTTTAATGGTTGAGTAATATTCCATTATGTATATGTACCACATCTTCTTGATCCACTCCTCTGTCGATGGACATTTAGGTTGTTTCCATGTCTTGGCTAGTGAAAATAGTGCTGCAATGAACATCTGAGTACATGTGTCTTTTTGAGTCATGGTTTTCTCTGGATAGATGCCCAGGAGTGGGATTGCTGAATCAAATGGTAGTTCTATTTTTAGTTTTCTGAGGAATTTCCATACTGTTTTCCACAGTGGTTGTACCAATTTATAATCCCACCAACAGTGTACTAGGGTTCCTTTTTCTCCACACCATCTCCAGCACTTATTGGTTGTAGACTTTTTCATGATGGCCATTCTGGCTGGTGTAAGGTGAATAATTTCTCCTTCAGGATTTTACTGAGGTTTCCATGGTGGAGAGCTGAATGTGGATGAAAAGGACTGTGCTGCCTCTGCAGGGTGCCGTAAAAAGGGTGCAGAAGTGGAAATTGAGAGCTGACTCTGGGGCCAGCTCCTGGGCTTGAGCCCCAGCCTGCCACTTACTGGTTGCATGACGGTGGCGAGTGGCTGGACATCAGTTCTCTTGTGTGTAAAAAGGACATCATAGCAGTACCTATATTATAGCATTGTGTAAGGATTAAATTACTTAATATATGCAAAACATTTTATTTTATTTTGTTTTATTTTATTTTTGTCTTTTTAGGGCTGCACCTGTGACATATGGAGGTTTCCAGGCTAGGGGTCGAATCTTAGCTACAGCTGCTGGCCTACGCCAGAACCACAGCAACACCAGATCCGAGCCGCATCTGTGACCTACACCACAGCTCACAGCAATGCCAGATCCCTTACCCACTGAGTGAGGCCAGGCATTGAACCTATGTCCTCATGGATACTAGTCGGATTTGTTTCCGCTGCGCCATTATGGGAACTCCAATATATGCAAAACTTTGACAGAAAACCTAGAACATAATTCAAGTACTTAATAAAATAAATATGATTGGGTAAATTTGTAGGTGAAATATGTATATCTTCAACATTTTTTTTTGCATACTGAATCTGAAATAAAAATGTTAAGTCACCTCTATGATTGTGGATTTGTCACAATTATTGTCAGTTTTGCTTTATCTATTTTGAAGTTGTGTTGTAAAGTTCATAACTCACCACAACTGTTATATTTCTGGTGTGGCTCATTATCTTTTATCAATATGAAATTTCCTTGTCTTTTCCTTTGAGCTCTTTGTACCTCAAATTCTACTTTGTTTGATGAACAGCTTCTTCTGTATTATTTTTTGTTTGGTATTGCCTTCCTCATCCTATTGTTTTTAACCTTCCTGGGTGTTTATCTTTGTAACTTTTTATAAAAATTAAAAAAAATCTCCATTTATTGATATATTTATTAGGCACAGATAATCTAATTACATATAATGATATTACCAATATGCTTGGGTACTTTTCTTGCTATTTTATTGTGGTTCTTGCTTGCTCTGCTTTCTTGAGCAGTTTTTCCCCTTTTCTGCCATTTGTTGTGTTGATTCAATTTTCCTTGTCCTGGTTTTTGTTCCTTGAAACAATGTTCTCAACAGGGGGCGCTGCTATCATTTTGGGCAGGACTGTCTTTTGGGATGTGGCCCTCTTCTCTGTGTTGTTGGGCCTGGATACTTGGCCCAGGACACAAGAGAGCCCTGCCTATCACTGTGACAATCAAAAATGTCCCCTTCTTTCTGTTCTTAGTGGAGAACCATCTACCAAGATTTCAAATAATGTATTTTGGTTTTCTAATGATTACTTATATTTTAAAGATATAAATCATATTTATACTTCATCATATAAGCAGTGCTTCCATTGTCTCCTGCAAAATATCAAGAACTTGAACATGCCTTCACTGCTTCCACACCTAAACCTGATCACCACTCAAGATGCGACCAGTGGACTTCGTCACCCACACATCCTCTTGGAAAGAATTAGCAAATAGTGTGCTCCAGCCACCATGAAAACAAATCTGATGGAGAACAGATGAGTAGTCACCAGGAGACTGGAGAGAGGGGGCATGGGGAGCGATGTTCCAAATTTTCATACTTAAAGAGAGCCAATAGATGGTTTTAATAGTAAATTACAAAATTTTTCTCACTGTTGCTTTTGTATGCCACAGCTTGTTCTTGGATTCACTTTTGTTGTTGAGGTAATAATACACATATCATCAGATTCATGATTTTAGCCATTTTAAAGTGTGCAATTCAGTGACTTCCAGTGCATTCAAAATGTTGTACAACCATCACCACTACCTAATTCTGGAACATTTTTATCACCTCAGCAAGAAACCCTAGACCCATTATGAGCGGTCTCTCCCTAAGCCCCCTCTCCCCAGCCTCCTGGTGACCACTCATCTCTTCTCTGTTGGATTCGTTTTCATGGTGGCTGGAGCACACTACTTGGTAATTCTTTCCAAGAGGATATGTGGGTGATGAACTTTCTGTGTCCTCATGTGTCTGAAATTGCCTGTTCCTTCCCAAATGCTGAGTAGGGAAATCAAGGTTTATACAGTTTCCACCTAAGCACACCTGAGACATATTTCATTGACCCACGTGCATCTGATGTTTTCATAACCATAAGGGCTAAGTTTTACTTAATGGGTGCTCTGTGCCAGGGCTTTACAAATGTCAACCCACCTAACTCTGTCATCACCCCCTGTTAGGTAGGTGCTCCTCACAGAGGTGAGGAGAATGAGGCAGAATGAGGAGGGGTCCCACAGCTAGGAAAGAAGGGCCAAGGTTCACACCAGACCCCTGGCTGTCAAGTCCACTGTCAGTCACTCTAACTTCCATTCCACTGTAGGCAATCTGTGTGGTTTTTATCTCTGGAAGAATTTGGCAGTTTTCTTTTTTTCCTTGGGTTCTTAAATTTCACCACTCTGTGCCTAAATATTGTCCTTTTACATAATCCTTCTTTGCATGTGATGAGTTCTTTAAATCCCAAGACTTGTGTCTTTTTGGATTTCTTTCTTTCTCTAATTTCCTCTATTCTCTCAAATCTCTCTAGGACTCCTTTTAGATGGTGGTTGGAGTTTAAATGGAGTTTATCTTCCATTTCCTTTTACTTGACTTTTATCCATTCGATCTCTTGGTTTTGGTGCCACCATCTGGGAGAAGTCCTGTCTCAGTCTCCAGGTCGCTACATTGATCTTCATCACTTCCATGCTGCATTTCAACCCCCTTTTTATACTTCAGCAATGAAGTGTTTGATCCTAGATCTAGTTCATTCTTTTTTTTTTTTTTTAATGGATGCAATAGCCTCTGAGATCCATTGCTCTGAAGGCTCTTGTTCTAAAGTATTACTCTGTTCTCCTAGGACATCTGTGTCCTCAGGTGTTAGTTCCTGTAGTTGATGAGTTTGGTGTGCCTCTTCCTTCTTCCTTCCTTCCTTTCTTTTTTTTTTTTTTTTTTTTTGCTATTTCTTGGGCCGCTTCCACGGCATATGGAGGTTCCCAGGTTAGGGGTCTAATCGGAGCTATAGCCGCCGGCCTACGCCAGAGCCACAGCAACGCGGGATCGATCCGAGCTGCGTCTGCAACCTACACCACAGCTCATGGCAACGCCGGATTGTTAACCCACTGAGCAAGGGCAGGGACCGAACCCGCAACCTCATGGTTCCTAGTCAGATTCGTTAACCACTGCGCCATGACGGAAACTCCCCCTTCCTTCCTTTCTTTCTCTCTCTTTTTCTTTCTCTCTTCCTTTCTTTTCCTCTCTCTCCCTCCCTCCCTCCTTCCTTCCATTCTCCCTCCCTCTTTCTTTTATGGCTGCACCTATGGCACATGGACGTTCCTGCACCAGGGATTGAATCTGAGCCACAGCTGTGACCTGTGCCATGGCTGCAGCAATTCTGAATCCTTTAACTCACTGTGCCGGGCTGGGGATTCAACCCATACCTCCACGCCTCCACAGTGACTCAAGCCACTGCAGTCAGATTCTTAACCCACAGTGCTGCAGCAGAACTCCTCGGGCCTCTTTCAATGTGTAGATTTTGTTAGATATAGGGGGTGATGCTGGGTTGTTTACTTGCTTGTCTTTGTGTTTGAAATTTCTGTTGGCCTGTCTGTGAGGCTGTATCTGACCCAGCCCAGTCTCTGGGCTGCTGTGTTTACGGTGTGAGGGGTTCCACTTTCCTCTTGGGTGTTGGTGTCACTTAAGGGCCACCTGTCCCTTGGGAATCAAGTTCTCCTGTCATGCATAGGTTGCTGCTTGGCATTGTGGGGAAGGGGTACCTGAATGCCTTTTCCAAGGCCCTAGCATCCACCTCTTTGTATTTGACCCAGGGCTTCCTTCCTCCTTGTCCCCATTTCTTCAGCCGCCTGCTTCATGGCAGCCCTCTCCTGGGTGTGTTCTGGGCTATGGTGCCATTTCCAATCTGAGCTCATCAACCTTGGGCCACTCAGGATTTCCTCATGATTTCTACCCTATGAAAAATCCCATTTTTGTTTTCTAGCTCTGAAACAGATTTTTAAAGATTAGTTACATTTTTTATGTCATTATAAGTATTTCATGTGAGGAAGGAGAGGCTGAGCGTGTCCTTAGGCCAACATTTTGATCCAATCTCTGTTCGTTTTTTATGGATGACCTTGTTCCAGAAAGACCTTACAATGTTGCACACCTTTCCATATCATTACTGTGATGTGGTAATCATTTCTCGGATCATTAAAAGTCCCTTGTATCACTATTTTAATGATGGCATAGTATTTCTTCTAACTGCTATACCTTAATTGACTCAACCATTTCCCTTTTCTTCCCAACATGTTACTATAATCAAAAACGCTGCAGTGAACCTCTTGTATCTGAACTTTGTCTGCTGTTGGGACTATTTCCCTAAGGGAGGGTCCTGAGTGTGTGTGTGTGTGTGTGTGTGTGTGTGTGATTATTATGGTAAATGTGCATAACAACCTTAATCATTTTAACCGTCTTTAGGTTTCCAGTTCAGTGGCATTAAGTACACTCACCATCCTCTGTCTCCAGAACTTTTTTTTACCATCTTAGACTGGAACTTCCTACCCAATAACCATTGCTCATATCCCTCCCCCCCCACCCCGCTGCCCCAGGCCCTCTCTTGGTACCTCATATAAGTGAAGTCCTTTTGTGACTGGTTTATTTACTTAGCAGAATGTTTTCAAGGTTCATCCATTTTGTCAATGCTGTTTTCTTTTTTTTTTTCCTTTTCAGGGCTACACTCACGGCATATGGAATTTCCCAGGCTAGGGGTTGAATGCTGGCCTAGGCCACAGCCACAGCAGTGTGGGATCTGAGCTGTGTCCACAACCTACACCTCAGCTCACGGCAATGCTGGATCCTTAACCCACTGAGCAAGGCCAGGGATCGAACCCGCCTCCTCATGGATACTAGTCAAATTTGTTCTGCTATGCCACGATGGGAACTCTGTTAGAGTGTGTTTTAAAAAGCCCGGTCTGTACCTCTTCCTCCCTGAGCCCCACCTGCCTCCTGTCCCCCCAAGTTTGGGAATCCACTGTACTCTCAGGAGGTGGCCTGGATGTCTCTCTTCTCTCTTCATTCCTGTGCAGAAGGGCTTTTCCCGGAG
Organism: Sus scrofa; assembly: GCF_054392235.1. Lineage (NCBI taxonomy): Eukaryota > Metazoa > Chordata > Mammalia > Artiodactyla > Suidae > Sus > Sus scrofa. The sequence continues at coordinate 109,426,945 of NC_139396.1, read as the reverse complement.
ATTCTGCCATCCTCATTCACTTAGTGATTCATTTCAGAGCCAGAGCCAAATGAAATGGAATTTCATTCCCAGCAGGGCTGGTCTGAAAGTTTGTGCTCATAAACTTGCTTTACAGTAATCTATACATTGAGTTTTCACGCTCTGCCCACTCTGTTTCTCTAACCTCTGCCAGATGCAATACTGCAGTGGGCCGAGGGACCCAAGCCTGTGAGGAGGCCCAGGGTCCTCTGTGCCTGTGGGGTGGGTAGGTGGGGGGACAATGAGGGGGTGCATTTTAAACATGGAATTGCACTTTTTTAGGCTATGCCTGGGGCATGCAGAGCTTCTCATGTCATGGATTGAACCTGAGCCACAGCTCAGGCCATTGCATCCTTAACCATTGGGCCACTAGGGAACTCCTGGAATTGCATTTTTATTACTTAATTTCTTTATTTAAATTTTTTTTAAATTAACATTTTTTTTGTGCTATTTTTAGGGCTGCACCTGTGGCATATGGAAGTTCCCAGGCTAGGGGTCAAATTAGAGCTGCAGCTGCCTGTCTGCGCCACAGCCACCGCACAGCGGGATCCAAGCTGCCTCTGTGACCTACACTACAGCTTATGGCAATGCCTGATCCCCAGTCCACTGAGTGAAGTCAGGTATCGAACCTACAATCTCATGGACACTAGTCAGATATGTTTCCACCGTGCTGCAGCGGGAACTCCCTACTTAATTTCTGCTGGTGCTGTCACCAAGGGAGTGAGGGGGCTCTTGGTACAGCTGCTTCTTACTGCAGTTCATGCTGTAATATCTGATTCTAGGAGAGAGTTGATAGAGTATTAGGGTAGTGGGGGGATGGAGTGGGGCAGCACCTTGGACTGGACCCAGCAAGCCCTCCTAAACGCCATCAGCATCATCTTTGCCATTCTCACTGTCCTCTCAGCAACTTCTGCAGACAGCAAGACTCCTTCCTCCCAGATTCTCTCCGGGAACCTCTGAGGGAGCTGTTACAATGGCCATTTTTTTGATGAGTAAATGGAGATGCATTGCCCAATGTCACAGCTCAGGTTTATCCCTTGTGGCAGGTTGGGTGTTTTATCGGCAGGGGTGAGGGGAGAGATGAGGGCTTTCCCGGGTCTGCTGGCCCTGGCCCCACTCCTTCCTTCCTGCCTAGTGTGGGTGTGTGTGGGGGGTGGATGGGGGCAGTAAGCCAACTAGATGGTGGTAGCCAGAGTCTTTGCAGGGTCCTGGAGGCAGTAAGCTGGAGCCCCAGATTGGATTCCTTGCTCTGCTATCCTGGCTCAGTGACCTGGGATCACCTTCTTCACCCCTCTAAGCTCTGGCTCCCGTTGCTTTGTCATCTCGCGGGGTGTGGTACGTTTTTGTAAGGTTGATATGTCAGTTTAGTGTCTGTGTCTCTATTCCTGGCACAGCTGTCAGGGTGAGCCTTATAAAACAAAGACAGATCATGTCACTCATCTGCTTATAACCTGCCATGGCTCCCCATTTCTCTTAGAGTTGAAGCCTGTGATGCACTGCATGATCTGGTCCCCTGTTACCTCTTGGGCCTCACCTCCTCCCTCTCTCCCTGTGCTCCCTCTGCCCCAGCCTGGCTTCTTTCCTGCTCCTGGAGCATCTCAGGCACAGTTCAGCCTCAGGGTCTTTGCACTCTCTGTTCTTTCTGCCTGGAGTGCTCCTTCTAAGACACCCACATGGCTTCCCCTCCTACTGTCTCTGAATACTTGTTCACATGGCACCTTGGTGAGACCGACCCTAATGCCCTATTTTATTTTATTTTTTGCTTTTTAGGGCTGCACCTGCAGCATATGGAGGTTCCTAGGCAAGAGGTCTAATCGGAGCTACAGCTGCTGTCCTATGCCACAGCCACATCAACACGAGATCCAAGCCACATCTGCAAATTACGCCACAGCTCATGGCAACGCCGGATCCTTAACCCACTGAGTGAGGCCAGGAATCAAACCTGATCCCTGGTCTCGCTCAGTGGGCCAGGGATCCCTCATGATTCCTAGTCAGATTTGTTTCCACTGTGCCACAAGGGGAACTCCTAATGTCCTATTTTAAATTAAAGCCCACTGCCCAATTCCTATTTTCCTTTCCCTGCTTTTCTTGTTGAAAAGTCATCACCCATATCCCAGTATGTGTTCTATGTGTACATACTTCTGTGTTGATTTTTTATGCCTTTTCTCCTGCTAGAAGGCAAGCTCTGGGAAGATGGGGTTCTAAATCTGGTTCTCACATGAATCCCAAGTACTTGACACATAGTAGGTGCTCAGTTGAATGAATGAATGGCTGAGCCAGTGGATGAGTGTGTCCAACGTGTCGTCCTGCCTATGACAGGGTCTCAGGAAGAGTAGCAGCTTTCTCTCCCGCACTGTCTCCTTCTGCCCAAGACCTCGGGCCCAGCGCCTTGGCTTACATGTGTCCCAGCAGGAGTGGATAGGCAGGAATTAGGCTTGGCCTGGTTGGGCTTTCTTGTTCTTTGGCCCCAGCATGTCCGTAGGAACATATGAAAACTGGAAGTGCAGTTTTCACAGCTGGAGGGGTAGCCATGTGGGGTTGGCCCACCCTGTCAGCCTGTGTGGTATGGCGATGGGCTGGCGCTGGCAGGTGGACGAGTAGCTGCTGGAGCAGAGCACAAAGCTTGACTGGGGACAGGAAGGGCATTTTCCAGCCCTGGCATGGCTTCTGTGTGGCAGCTGTGGCTGTGACCATGTCTGAGTTCAGTGCAATGGGAGGAGTAAAAGCCAGAGTGAGACAGGATTTTTGGCATCAGCCTTGTTCCATTACTGAGAGGGACTTTGGTGGACAGCATGGGGACCAGCTCCCTAATTTCTCTACATCCCTTGGGCCTAAAGCCTGTGCCCTCTGCCTCTCTTACCTAGAGGGTCCTTCTGATGCTTGACTGTGCTGACTCTTAACAGGGGGCACTTTGAAGAGAACCAGCCCCCTGTGCGAGCTCAGGAATAGTGGGGGCAGCTGGAAAGAGGTGTCAGAATCTATTAAAAGAATAGTGAAAGGCTGGGTCCCTCATTGTCTAAGAGACGCCTGGGCACCTTGCTGCAGGGGAGGCTGCAAGGAGGCTAAGACCATCAGAAGGGACTGGCAGGTATCTGGTCAGGGCCCCTCTGCCATCAGGTTCTTCGCTCTTGCCAGGTGGGTGCTGGGACCCCACTGCAGTGGGGGGCAGGCCAACTACAACTGGCACCACCCTCAGGAACTGAGTCATTGCTAGTACTTGCCTGCACTGAGGTGGGCCATGGCCCTTCTCATGCCTCTAAAGAGCAGGTCGGCAGTGAGGTGAGGTGCCCCAGGCATCTGAGCCTTTTCTTTCTAATTGGGAAGCCCAGGCTGGCCTTGCAGATTGTGTGAGCCAAACTGACATGACTCGGGAGGTGCCTTTTGGCTTCCCGCTCTCTAAGTCAGAGCCAGAGAAGGGAGCCCACTTGCCCACATGGCCCAGCCAGGAGTCCTGGCTGAGATCCCCAGGCATGGGGCACCTGCTGCCTGCAGCCTGCCCGCCTCTCCTTGCCATCCCAGCAGAGGCAGGCTGGGAGAATGCCAGAGGGGTGCTCCCAAGAAAAGCGGCACTGTGGAGAATCCATTTTCACAAGGTGAGATATAATTGTGGGTAATTGAAAACACTGTCAAGCTATTTGTCATCATTTTTACAAGTGCTTTCTCCCTGGGTCATTCATAACACTTGCAGAAAGTCACAGGCCCACAGAGCACCCACTCACCGCATTCTTCTCCTCTACAGTCTGTCTTATTCAAAGTGGATGCTGGGGGCTTGTGGGTGGGCGGGCCAAGCAGACAGGAGCATGCAGGCCTGGGCAGTGAAGGTTCTGGATTTGGGGTTCTGATAACTGTGGGACAAGGCATCATCTTGTCCTAGCGGTGAGCTGCAAGCCCAGTGAATGAGGAATATCAGGGAATGAGGAATCAGCTGGGAGGGCAGCTGTGAATATCAGGGAATACCAGTGAATATCAGGGAATGAGGAATCAGATGGGAGGGCAGCTGTGCTCACATGGGCTGAGCCCAGAGGCCCTGAGAAAGGGCCCAGCGTGGGCTGGTGGATTGTCAGGGCTCTGCCTCTTGCATGGAGATCAAGGATGAGACTTCTTCAGGGATTCAGAAATGTCTTGGTTTTTCATGGGTGGCCCTGGGGGCCGTCTGTGTCAGAATCACCAAGGCTGGAATTTTATACAGCTTTCTGCCCCTACCAGCCCCAGTGAGTCTCTAGGGAAAAGGCCTGGGGATCTGCATGTTAGCAAACATGATTCTAGTGATTCCTATGCATGCTATAGTGTGAGAAGTGCCGGTGGGGGTGGGGGATAGGTAGTTCTGAAGCCCAGCCTGTCCCTGTCTCAGAGAAAACCACACAAGACCAAGTCAGGGGCCTTATCTGGAGATTGAATGGGTTGGCTCGGAGTTTATACATTTGTGACTGGTGCCCATAAAGATGACCTGGGAGCTGGGAAGGCTGGAGTCCAGGAGCACTCAGGTTTCATGCAGTCACTGCTAGTGGGTCCCACATGCCTGTCTTCCATTGGATCAGACCCTGCTAAGCCTGGAGGTCTCACCTGTGCTGTTGCAACTTGGCTGGGGCCCATTGTTGGGGGGCTAGCACTTTCATTTGGTTTCAGGCATGGGCAGAGCTTCAGAGGCCAGCCATATGGAGCCATTGTGGCTCTGGAGATCCTGCAGGTCCGTGCCTGATGATTGGACTCACTTGCAAAAGTCAAGGCTGCAAAGTCCCTGGCATGAAGCAGCTGGGAGTTCCTGATTATAAGAGTGTATGGTGAGGGTGGAGAGTGAGTGAAGTGAGATGCTACCAGAACATGCTGGGGGTACAGAATCACGGCGGGGGGAGGGGGACATCTGGGGAGACTTCCAAGAGTGTAGTGCTTGAAAGATGTGGGAGATATTGGCTGAACAGAGGTTCCCAGGATGAACCAGGGAAGGCAGGGTTGCCATTGGCTGGGTCTATGGCCAGTGCTAGCCCTCCATGTTGCATTCTAAGACACACTTGCTTAGTCTTAGGAGAAGAACAGGGGAACGGAGTTTGGCTGGATAATAGTGGATGGGTGGATGTGTAAAAGGACAGATAGATGGATGGGGGCTAGATTAATGAGTGGATGGAGTTGAGGGATAGGATTTAGAAAAATGGGTAGATGTATGTATGGATGGATGGATGAATGGCTGATTGAGTTTATGGCTGGCTGTAGTCAGTGGGAAGATGTATAGATGTGGATTGATGAGGACTGGCGTTTGATAGGTGGATGGATGGATTGGAGGATGAGAATGGCTGAGTAGATGGGTGGATTGATGGAGTATATATGGGAGTATATCAGGGGATGGGTGGATGATCATAGGGAGATAAATAAGGGTGTCTGATGGAAAAGATGGGGATGTGGGTATGGGTGGGTGGATGAAGGGTAGGGTGAATGGATGGATGGATCTAGAGGAGGATGGTTAATGGGAGTGGAAGGATGGGTTGCTGGGTAGGAGGCAGATCAGGTGGATAGTCAGGCTAAATAATACAATATTAAGTTTCAGCCAGATATGCAAACGTCCAGATTCCTTGTGGGGCTCTGAGAGGTGGACAGTGTTCTGAGAGGATTTGTTCAGCCTCAGACCCACTCAGGGAAGCATCCCTGGGCCACAAGACTGTGCTCCTGCCTCGAGAGTTGCTGTCTGCCCTGTGGCCTGAGCCACCCTTGCCTGGTGTGTGTGGTCCTCCGGAATCTAGAGAGTCCTGCCTGGGATGTGGCTGTGCTTGGACTGGGTGACAAGGTGAGAGCTGTGACATGGAGCCTGAAGGACAAAGGCTGAGGAGAGGGCATGACTTTTTTTTAATGTACTCCCAGCCAGGCACTCTACGAAGCACTTTGGGTACTTTTCCTGTTTCATTCTTGTGATAGGAGAGGAGATATGGGCCTCATTGAAGAGGCGATTGGAGCTGGGGGTGGGTGGGTGACTGGCCCAAGGTCATGCTGTCTGACAGGGACAGAGCCTGGTAGTCCAGGCAGAGGCTGGGGGCTCTTAACTCGGGACATCACAGTGGGATCAAATCAGCAGTGGATCTGGGGCCGAAGGTCAGTCCTGGAAAGGACAGATTGGGTGGAGGGTCCTGACTGCAGGCCCAAAGCAGGGGGTCCCAGGGAGAGAGTTTCATTTGAGATAACCAAGCACAAGGGATTGATGACTCAGCGATGGGGCCCTGGGTCCTCTGTCTGGGCTCTGCTGCCACATGGCCTTTCTGCCCTAGGTCTTAGGGTACTGGGCAGGATTCTGGAGTGGTAGCACCATATTGTGGTTGCATGGATTGCTGGACAGTTGGCATACCTGTGAGAAGTGTTGGGAGAAGGGACAGAGAGCCAAGGTGGCTTCTTAAGGGGTGCTGCCTTCAGAGCCACTGCCTCAGGCATCTGCAGGTGCTCCCTGCAGCCCATTGACACCTTCATGCCAAGGGCCCTGTGTCATCATTTCCCAGGCTGGCAGGAAATGTCCCCAGAACCACTGAAGCTTCCTTTCGCCTGTCTCTGGGCCAGGTCATGGGTTCCTCTGTTATTGTCCCAGTCTGGGATTCTAGGCAGAGCTGACCCCATCCTGAGGGGTTGGGGGAGCAGTTGGCTGCTTGCAGTTGGTGGTGACAGCCACCACCCTGTCACTCTCCTTCAACTAGAGCTTCTGACATCAGGGCAGGACAAACTTGGGACCTGTCACATCCATGCTCATGTATGGCTTATTTTATGGTAGATTTCAGGCTGGGGAAGTTGGCCCTCATCAGTTCAGACCTTGTGCACCCCTTGAAGCAGCCAGCCCCAGTGCTTGATGGAAGAGTCTGGGGAGTACAGGGAATGGAGCCTTGGGAGTGAAGAGCAGGAAGCCCCCCGTTTGGGAGGCAGGAGGGAGGAAGCTGGACCTGAACTGGCCTTAGCAAAGAAAGATAAAGCCAGAAGAACAGAAAAGTAATCTTAGTGCATTAGGCTAGAGATGGGAGAATGTTTACGGATCATTTAGTTTACGGATGGTGATAGGTTAGTTGTTAGATTAGCAGGAAGACAGTCAGCTCAAAAGGAGGGAATTAATTTATGAGAATGCAAAGGGGAAAATTGTTTGCAAGAAATACAGGGGTTTTGTTGTAATAGCATCAAGTTTAGCAGAAGCAACAAGTGCTGGCAGGCCTGGTTGTCCATCAGGGAGCCAGCCACCAGGAGTGTGAGTCTATGGGCTGGGGCAGCAGGATGCCCCAGTTGGGGGACAGCCCAGCTTTTACCTGCTCCCCAGTCAGGAGAAGGCTGTTCCTGTCCCATGAATTTTCTGGGCTTTGGCATTGAGGTTCTGGAGCCAGGAACATGGAGTGGAGAGTCAGGAATGGGGGAGCCTTGGCTGCTGGTGCAGGGGTGGGGCAAGACACAAGATGCCCTCCAGTCCTGGGCCATCATTGCATCCTCTGCCTCCCAGGTGACTCTTCCTGCTCCTGTGTCACACTGAAATTGGGAGACAGGGTTTTCCTTTTTTTTTTTTTTTTTTTTTTTTTTTGCAATGCTAAAAGTGTTATTCGGAAAATCGACCTTGTAAATAGAAGAAGCACTTTATGCATAGGGTTATGGTGAATTATTGGTTTTTCTTTTTTTTTAAAGAAACAATGCCAAACCTTTAATTTGCAAACAAAATTAAAAAAAAATCACTAATGTTGAAAACTGCGAAAAAACCCCGCCATTAAGCAGTTGGTCTGCTATTTTTATACAATTACAAAATGGAAAGAAAAAAGTCCTTATTGCTCCCCTTTTTGGTATGTGACCATACCCGAGACAGGCACAAGGTTAACCCAGGGGGTGGTGGGGAAGTGATGGGAACCACAGCTAGGACCAGACCGTGTTCCACAGGCAAGGGATCCTAAAGGCCTGGAGAGTCCTCTGTTTTTTACATAAACATTCCTTTGCTCAGTTCATGTGTTCAAGAGTGGGCAAGGCCAGAGGGACTGGGCTCTGGTTCCAGCCCCACCACCTACTGGCTGCGTGATTGGAGCAAGCTATGGAGCCCCTTAGAACCACAGGATCCTCATCTGTCAACATTTCAGGGTTGTCCTGGGGATGATCTGAGATGTGTGTGAGAAGCCTGGCATGGTACTTGGTGCATGGTTAGCACTGGGTGATGGCAGCCGTCAGTATAATTCCTGTATTATTACTGGCTGGGGAGTTAAAGAGAGCCTGCCAAGCCCAGGTTCTGGTGCCCTCACCTTGCTGCCCACCTTAGCCCTGGTTTTTTCCACAGGATGTGCCTTTGTGGTACTGAGGAAAGAGCCCCTGAGTTTGGCATCCTCTTTCCTGGTTTCCTGTCCTACAGAGCTGCTTTGAAGTCCTGTCACTCCTCCGAATGGGGTGCCAGAGTGGGCAGACCACTGTGGATGCGGTCACTTGGAGTCACTTAACCACAGGCCCCCATTGCAGGGGGCACACCCCAGGCACCATTAGGTACAATCTGGGTGGTGCCCCTGGGGTGGGGCAGATGGAAGCCCTGACAGCACTTAGTTATTTACAAAGGGCCCAGTCTTCCTAGTCTCCTTGTGAGGTGTGACCAGTGGTGACCGGATGTGACCAGGTAAAGAAGTGGGGGCAGAAAGGGGAAGCATCTTGCACAAATTGCGGGGCTTGTAAGTGATGGAGCCAGGATCCGAACTTTCGGTCTGCCGCCCTGCCTGTGCCATCAGCTCTTTTTTTTTTTTTGAAATTTTATTTTTTTTTTTTTTACAGAATAAAATACATATATTTAAACACAATTACATTCACACAGATTATTATATCATGGATCTTAAGAAACAGATTAAGTGACTCCCTCTGGAGAAGTGGAATGGAAAATATGCTGAGACAAATAGGAAATTTATTCTATACTTTATCCCATTTTGTATGGCTTTCATCTTTACTATTTAGTATTATCTATTACATTTCAATTTTTCTTTAAAAATTAGCATCATATTAAAATTGTGTGTATTATGCAACTAAAATTTATAAAGAAGAAAGCCTTATATACCATTAAATATTTTATATAGCATAATAAAAAGAATAACTTAACTGGTAAGAATAACAAAAATAATACGCCCTCTGAAAATAAGTAAAATATAAAATGCATAAATTGGTTAAAAAACAGCGTAACTATATAAATATGTCCTCACAATTTGTTACATCTTATTGATTCTTCAATATTCTAGGTGATGTGATAAACAAGACATTATAGACCTTACATTGTACCAAGGAGAGAAATGGTTATTAATAATACATTTGTATAACTGTATTATTTAATTGTACACTTGCATTATTTAATTATAATTATCATAAATTCTTTGATGGAGAGGAAATCAGAATCAGATCTAAGAAGACTTTAGCATTCCAAGAATGATGTCATATGACCCCCTTCATGGTGGATTATGCACTTATTTACTATGAGATATATTTCTTCTCCAGAGATTCCTTGTTTGTGTATCCATTGTAGATTTTTGGTTTGCAGTTATTCTGAAGTTTTGATATGAGTCTATATGTATATGAGATTGTTTTAAGTTGTTGTTCTCTTAATTGCAAGTTCATCTCCAGTGTCCTGCATTTGTACCCACATCTCATGATTCCTGATTTTGGTGGTATAATTGTGCATGGATGATTTCGTATCTTTACTGTATACATACCTTTAGTGGTGAGCCTTGTCATTTGTGGAATTTTTGTTTCCTATTGCTGTCTTTTCTTTTCTGTCTAGAGATGTTTCTTTAGTATTTGTTATAAGACTGGTTTAGTGCTGCTGAATTCTCTTAGCTTTTGCTTATCTGTGAAGGTTTTGATTTCTCCTTCAAATCTGAATGAGAGCCTTGCTGGATAGAGTAATCTTGGTTGGAGGTTTTCTCCTTTCATCACATTAAGTATATCATGCCACTCCCTCTGGCCTGCAGAGTTTCTGCTGAAAAATCTGCCGATAACCTTATTGGGGTTCCCTTGTATGTTACTTGTTTCTTTTCCCTAGCTGCTTTCAAGATTTTCTCTTTGTCTTTAATTTTGGTCAGTTTGATTAACATGTGTCTCGGTGTATTCCTCCTTGGGTTTATTTTATATGGTACTCGTTGTGCTTCCTGGATTTGAGTGAGTGGTTCCTTTCCTATGTTGGGGAAGTTTTCGGCTATTATCTCTTGGAATATTTTTTCTGTCCCCTTCTCTCTCTCTTCTCCTTCTGGCACCCCTAAATACAGATGTTGGTGCGTTTAACGTTGTCCCAGAGTTCTCTGAGACTCTCTTCATTTGTTTTCAAACTTTTTTCTCTTTTCTGTTCTGCATCCATAATTTCAACTAATCTGTCCTCCACCTTGCTTATTCATTCTTCTGCCTCCTGTATTCTGCTGTTAGCTGCTTCTAGTGAATTTTTTATTTCAGTTATTTATTTTGTATCTTTTCTTGTTTAAGTTTTATATCTTGTATCTCTTTGCTCAGTGTTTCCTGTAAGTTATCCATCTTTGCCTCCAGTTTCTTTCCAATGTCTTGCATCATCTTTAGCATCAACAATCTAAAGTCTTTTTCCTGGATGCTGAGAATCTCCTCCTTGATTAGCTGATTTTCTGGGGTTTTTCCTTTCTCCCTCATCTGAGTTAGAGTTCTCTCTTTTCATTTTTATAGGTTTTTGGTGTGGTGACCTTTTTACAGGTTTGTAGCCTCTTCTACTTCTGACCTCTTGTGGCTGAAGTTTGTTCAGGGGCTTGCTATAGGCTTCCTGATGGGAGGGGCTGATGCCTGCCCACTGGTAGGTGGAGCTGATTCCTATCACTCTGGTGGGTGGGGCTTAGTCTCTGGATGGTAATAGAGGCAGCTGTGTGCCTGAGGGGTCTTTAGGTAGCCTGTTTACTGAAGGGCAGGGCTGTGATCCCACCTGGACTGTTGTTTGCCCTGGGGCTTCTCAGCACTGACTGACAGGTGGGGCCAGATTTTCCCAAAATGGCCACCTCCAGAGCAAGGCAGCTGCTGAATATTCCCGAGAGCTTTGCCTTCAATGCCCTTCCCTCACAACAAGCCACATTCACCCCTGTTTTCCCAGGATGTCCTCCAAGAACTGCAGTCAGGTTTGACCCAGATTCCCATGGAGACCTCGCTCTGCCCTGGGACCCAGTGCACGTGAAAGTCCATGTGCGCCTTTTAAGAATGGGGTCTCCGTTTCCCCCAGTCCTGTGGAGCTCCCGAGCACAAGCCCCACTGGCCTTCAATGCCAGATGCTCCAGGGGCTCTTTCTCCCAGTGCCAGATACCCACACGTGAGGGTTTGATGTGGGGCTCAGAACTCTCACTCCTATAGATGAGTCTCTGTGAACCAGTTAGTTTTCAGTTTGTGGAGCTTCCCACCCAGAGGTATGGGGTGTTTTATATTGTGAAATTGCCCCTCCTACCTCTTGAAGTGGCCTCCTCTTTTTCTTCTGGAGTAGCCATCAGCTCTTTTTAACTGTCCCATGACATATGGAAGTTCCCAGGCTAGGGGTCTAATTGGAGCTACAGCTGCCGGCCTTTGCCACAGCCCCAGTAATGCCAGATCTGAGCCTTGACTGCAACCTACACTGCAGCTCACAGCAATGCTGGATCCCTAACCCACTGAGCAAGGTCAGGGATTGAACCTGCAGCCTAATCGTTGCTAGTTGGATTCATTTCTGCTGCGCCATGATGGAAACTCCAAAATTTTAATTATTCTATTTAATTAATTTATTTTTTATGGCCACACCATGGCATATGAAGGTTCCTGGGCCACAACTGTGGCAAGGCCGGATTCTTTTTCTTTTTTCTTTTTTGTCTTTTGTCCTTTTAGGGCCTCACCTGTGGCATATGGAGGTTCCCAGGCTAGGGGTCTAGTCGGAGCTGTTGCTGCTGGACTACACCACAGCTACAGCAATGCCAGATCTGAGCTGCATCTGTGACCTATGCCACAGCTCAAGACAATGCCGGATCCTTAATCCACTGAGCGAGTGTAGGGATCAAACCCGAAACCTCATGGTTTCATTTCCACTGTACCACAATGGGAACTCCAAGGCCAGATTCTTTAACACACTGTGCCAGGCTGAGGATCAAACCCAGGCCTCTGCAGAGACTTGAGCTGCTGCAGTTGGGTTCTTAACCCTTCTCACCACAGTGGGAACTCCTAAGTTTTATATTTTTAAAAATTGTTAAATTAATTAATTAATTTTTGACTATGCATGTGGCATATGAGATATCCCTGATCAGGGATCTAACGCACACCACTGCAGTGACAGCTCAGGATTCTTAACCCTATGAGCCACAGGGGAACTCTACCATCAGCTCTTCCCATTCTGCTGCCTCCAGGTGCAACCTGGCCTTTGGGGTCTGAGGTCTAAGGCAGCTCCACCTCCACGGTCTGTGACAAGGTTGGACCAAGGCCTCTGCGTCTGCAGGCAGAATGAGAGAAATCTCTCTCTGGAGGCACAGCTTAGAAGGAAAGGAGAGCAGTCACTTTCCCTTTGCTGATTAATGAAGGGTGAGCTGCTCCTTGGGAGGCGATAAGTGGGAGCTCTTGTCATTAGCTCTGGCAGAGAAAGGGACAGAATGTTTAGGGCGGGGGGAGGGTAGGGTGGGGTGGTAGGGGTGTGGGGGGCAACGTGCTTTCCTCCGTTCACTCCCCAGTGCCACCACGGAAAGTCATTTTTCTAGGTTGGGGGAATTTCTGGTTTGAAAGTGAAATGATTCTGACGTCATTTGGGCTTGCCGGGAGCTAAACCACCTGGAAATATTCGGAGAGAGCTCTGTTTTGTTTTCACCCACATTTAACTTAACAGTAGCCACACTGGTCTGAACTTTGCAAAAGTGCCCCTGTCAGCAGAAAGAGCCTGCATGGTGGGCACTCAGCCAGGAGCCACTTTGCACCGATTACAAGTGCTGGGAAGTGGAGGCCAGCCCCAGGGGAGAAGCTGGGCTCCCCACTTCTGTCCACGTGGGGCAGGCACCCTGGGCTGAGTCACTGGGGGCCTGTGGAATTGTTGACTCAAGGGTTTCAGAATCAGCTAATTAAAACAGATTGTGGTGCCACTAGTGGCTTTTTGTTTTAGCTTCTGAACCCAGAGCTCAGGTTGGAGGGAAGGAGAGACAGGGTGAGAGAGAGAGGATCATGGTACATTTCTTCCCTCTGGTGGACTCATGTTCTCAGGAGCCAAGAAGCCCCTGAAGCCTCTCTACTGTTGGGTCATAAAGACATGTTTTAGGTATTTGCCTTGCCTGGTGGGGGTTGTTGGGTAGTCCGTGTGTGAACAAATAACACTCCTAGACTTTGATGAAGGGAAGCTTTGTCATGGGTATGGAGGTCACATCCCACGTATGATACGGTGGGACATGATGGGAACAAGCGTGTGAGTGATGGTCATCTGCTGTGCCAGGTCTCCCAGCTGCCCCAGGTTTTTCCTCTACTGCCTGTTGGAAACTGCGTGATGCAGTGGAGAGAGGGTTGTCTTTTACAGCCGACAGTCTGAGTTTGCACTTACTGGCTCTGCGATTTCAAGGCTATTTCTTAACTTCTCTGAGCCTTGGTTTCTCATTTGTAAAGACAGAATAACACTTGGCTAACAGGCTCTTGAGGGAATTGAACATCACTATATGATGTCTCAGCTCCCAGGCTGGCACAGAGGAAGGTGCTCAGAAAACATTAGTCTGTCCCTCCTAACCCATTTCTTCCTCCTCATCCCCCTCTGCTCTCTCTTCTTGCTCTTCCCCACCTCCTTCTCTTCTTCCATCTTGACCCATGAGGCTCTTTCAGGATGGATTGCCTGGAAATCTATCATGTTCACCTTCCTGTACCCTCTGCTGTCTGGGGTGGAGAGATCTGAGCTGAGAGATAACAGGCTGTTACCGTGCAGACTGCTGCACGGTGTTAGCAAAGCCGGAAGGTTGTAAATTCCTCTGACTTTGGCTTTTTGGAATCACCAGAAATAAATGTGGGGACATTTCAGGCTCCAGCAGACTGGAGTGCATGTGGAATCTCTGGGACAGGATGACAGAGGGCCATCAGGTGTGTCAGGCTGGGTCTGAGTGGGGTCAACCACCTCTTCTGGAATTTCCAGCCTCTTGGCAGAAATCACACACCAGGCAGTGGGGCACTTGAAGTGGGGACCTGTATATGCCCTTCTCTTCAATACTCAGATGCCCGAGTTCCCTGCAAGAGCACTGGTGGGCTGATATATTAAACCGTGATTGGGGTCTTGGGGACTCAAGGCTCATTGGTGGGTTGGGACACAGGCTGAGAGCTGATGGGGTCCTGTTCCTACCACTCTGGCCCTGAGAGTGCCAGGGGATGGGGAGGAACCAGGTCCAAGTGTGTAAAGAACCTATGTGGTTCTGTCCTGAGCAGAACCTTGGGGTCTAGTCCATTGAGAAGTATGGGGACAGATTTGGGCCACTGGGCTGTGCCTGTTAAATCCATTTGTGTCTGTGAGCCCCAAGCCATCTGGGCTTGGGGGTGGGGGAAAGAGGTTGTGAGGGTTGCGGCTAAATTGCCCTGGGTCAGGGCGGATCCAGCAGAAGAGTGAGGTGAAGGGGTTTCTAGCCCAGGTGATGACAGAAGTGATCAGAAGCCATGCACATGGTGGAGCTGAGGCCACTGACCCTGGCAGATGGCCTCAGGCCAGCCAGCTTGTACCTGAGGGGGTGATGATAAGCTTGAACAGATCTGGCTGTGAGTTCTGAGAAGATGGGGGTGGGGAGATAAAGTGGAGTTGGTTGGTCCTGGATGCATGCACATCTCAGGGGAGGGATGGAGGGCAGGGATTAGAGCTCCAGGGGCTGAGCTTATTGAGGCACTGGCTTCTGAGATGCACCGGAGAGGAGGGGCTCTCCCAGCAAGAGGGTTTTGTAGGAAGAGGAACTTCAGAGCAACCTTTGTGTGCACCTTGCCTGGATGTATTTAGGTATTGAAGGATATTGACTCCACCCCACTTATTGGACTTCCCTTGGGGGTGGTTCTTTGATGACATTAGCCATGGAGTCCAGAGGTCACGCTGCTAGAATTCAAGCTTCTCACAAGAGTGGCCAGGGAAACAAATAGTGTCCTCCCCAATGCCTGAATCTTTCCAGGTAGAACAGATGATGCAGTGTGGACTCCTCCTTTTCTTTACCCTAGTTGAAACTGTGCCCTTAAGGGACACAACAAGCAAGTACTGTTGCCAGAACTCTCCAGAACACAGGCTTAGTTGATTCCTTTTATGGCTCACCCTGGGTCTGGCCCTCATGCCCTCTTTCTTTGGCTTTTACTCAACCTCTCCAAACTCCACCCCATTTCTTCCCCCTGGATAGTTTTACAGGACTGAATGTTGCTGGTTACTTCATTTACTGTATCATTCATTAGCATGAGGAGGGGGCCCTTTATGCGCAACTGAGAATACAGCCTGCAGGCTTTAGTCTTGGCTGACCATTTTTTCATTTTGTCAAATCCAGCTGTGTTGACTACTATATATAAAATAGATGGGTAACGAGGACCTACTGTACAGCACAGAGAAATTTACGCAATGCTGTGCAAGAACCTATATGGGAAAAGGATCTGAAAAGGAATGGATATATGTATGTGTGTAACTGATTTACTTTGCTGTATGCCTGCAATTAACACAACTTAACTAGTCACCTGTATTCCAACAAATTTTTTTTTTAAATATGAGGGTTAACCAGAGTTTTAAAATAAACTATCAATATAGTATTCTTGGTAGAAAAATTCAGCTGTGTTTAGGAGTCCCCTCATTCTTGTGGTTTCAAGGAAATTGGTGCTGTGCAGTTTCCCTCTTTACCTTCCCTATAACATTATAAATCCCAGGTTCTAAGACAGGTTCTCCTAAATCCACTAACTTACTATGTCATCTTCCTATTAACATAAAGTATAGACTATTTCCAAACATAAATACCAAAATAATTACATCTTTAGAAACCCTGTAACCAAGTATATTTTCTGGACTTACTTTTGAACCTCGTACATTCTCCTTTTCCAGCATAGCAGATTTCTCTTTAATCAATACCACCCTACAGGAGGGTTTATGACTTGTGAAGAGTGACACAAGGTCAGTCCAAGGCCAGGTGCTTCATGTTCTTATTCCACCAATGTATTTTGGCATAGACTTCCCCATGTGTCAAAATGTATAGGAATAATAGCCTGTTGGAACCAAATATCTACCTTTTCTGGAAGTGGCTCTGGGGGCTGCAGCCAAGTGCTGGAGTCTCACCCTAAAGTCTGGTGGGCCCTAGTTCAGGTCTGAGGGTGGAGGGATCCAGGTGGCCCCTTTTAAAGGTGGGCTCAGTTCATGGGCCCATGAAACTAAAGATAAGCCATTTCTAGGGCAGGGTCCAGCTAGAAAGTTAAGTGTCTAGGGAGAGCAGGCAAGAAGGGCAGGGTGGCAGGAGGTGAGGGCAGATCTGGTAACTGATGGTTCCTACCTCTGAATGGTAGGATTCACACCCAGGTGGCATCCAAATGTGGGGATAAAGAAGGGTGGTTCTTCCTATCCCTGCCCTGATCAAAGCACACCTCAGGAGGCCAGGTCAGCACCTTGGACAGCACCAGGGCTGTGTGGTTAACCCTAAGCCACGGGCACCCTCCTCTTTCTCCGGACCTTTTATTGTTTATTCTATGTTGCATGTGCTCTGGACTCTGGATCTCTGTGTTGGGGCCTCTTGTTTTCTAGCCTTGGAAATGGACCTCTCTAGGCTTGTGTTTCACCAAACAACTGGCCACAATGACCTAGCCAAGCTGACACACAAAATTAACCACCACAGTTGGGGACAGTGTCATCCAGCAGCTTAGAAATGCTGCTCTAGTCCGTGTTTACCTCCAAGAGGCTTAGAGCTGAGAACACCCCCTATTCTGACCATGAAAAGAAGGTAGTTTTTCTTTTCTCATTCATTGCTTTGGCTGTTGGCTTCTGGAAGCCAGACTCATGCCAAGGGCAGGAGGGAGAGAATGGAGGGAATTGAGCCCAGACCTAGGGGATTTAACCATCTTGGAGACCTTGTGGTTTCTGAGCCCAGGTCACCACAACTTTATATTTGGGAGTTTCCAGAGAGCTCGTCTATTTCCCCCTGAGATTCAGACCTCTCCATGAAGCAGATAAGAGAGAGCCAAATGTGATTAGGAACTATTTTAAATCAGTGGGAGGAAATGACTGGGGAAGGATAACCATGGAAATAGGCTTCTCTATTAACCTTGGCTCAAGAGAGCCTAAGGCACGCCACCAGGGTCCATTAACACTCACAGCTCTTATGGGATCCAAGGTCAGAGCAGGGGCCACCTGGGGCCTGGGGCTCTAGCAGGAAGGGGTGTCCAAGCTGGACCACCCTGGGTAGAGGACTCGTCTGTTCTAGTTTTCCAGAAGAACCTGGGAGCCCAGTTTGCCTAAAGATTTGCTTAAAGAGTTTCATTGGGTTCATCCCTGAGGGCAGTTTCCCTTCTCTGCATTCGCACATCAGGTAGAGTCAGCATTTTCCAGACATCTGAGGGTGGGACATTTTTAAATGTAGTCAGGTAAATGTTGGGTCACTGACCAGTATCTAAAGGCTGGTGGGAGGATTTGGGCTGCAACACAGGAGCATGCATTTTGAAGTTAGAACAGTCATTTGTAACTCTGGCTTCCAACTGTCTTGTTGCAGGGCCTTTGGAAAAGAGGGCTGTGACAACTCTTGAGCCTCAGGCTCCTCAATTGTAAATGGGGACAGTGTTGCTTACTTTACAGAATTGTTGGGAAGATTAGAGACAGAGTATAGAGAGTGCTCAGTGGGAGTCTCAGTTCTTCCTTCTCAGAGGATTCAAGCTATTGTGTGATCCTCCCTTCTGAAGTCCCTGGGGGGAGTCAGCCACAGTGGTCTGGCCCTCGTGGAGGACCTCACCAGAGTTCTCAATGCCAGTTGTAGCTGGGAGCTGATACCTGTGACTAATGAAGAGCCCACCCGCTTTTCTCTGCACGGAGAGGCTGAACTGATGCGCTTTCCCATGTGGAGGTGCTCCCAGCTGTGGAAGCACTCACCCCTCTGCTTCTGAGCCTGTAGCCTTTGGGGCCATCTGTTGTGGATCTTGGATGTTCTGTTGCTTCCTAGGGCAGGAGGGAATGAGGGGCGAGGAATGAGGTCTGAAGATCATATGGCTGTAAACTAACAGCTCTTTCTTTTGAGTTTTACACAGTCATAAAGCCAGGACCAATCCTTAGCCGTGTCACTTCCAGTCACTTTAAGAGAAATAAAGAAACATTTATGGGGCTATCTCAGGGAAAGCATGGGTCCTTGCCTCTCAGCACCTGCATTCTCCTGACCAGTGACAGGAGCTTGAGGAGGGCTTCTTCCAGGGAATGATGTATTAGTCAGGGTTCTCCTGATAAACAGAACCAAAGGGCATGCATATTTTTCTCTCTTTCTCTCCATCCATCCATCCAGATGTATTTGTTTGTTTACTTATTTATTTTAAGGAATTGACTCACATAATTGAGGGTACTGGCAAGACCAAAATCCGCAGAGCAGGACAACCAGCTAGAGACTCGAGAAAGAGTTAATGTTGCAATCATGGGGCTGAAGTCAGCCTAGAGGCAGAATTCCTTCTTCTTTGGGGTACCTTGGTTTTTTCTCTTAAGGTCTTCAACTGATTAGATGAAGCCCACCCACATTATGGAGGATAATCAGCTTTACTCAAAGTCTAGTGATTTAAATCACATCTAAAAAAACACCTTTATAGCAACATCTAGACTAGTGTGTTTGACAAAAAAACTGGCTACTCTATCCTAGCCACACTGACACATAAATTTAACTATCCCAGATAAGGACAGTGCCATCCAGTGGCTTTAAAATGCTCCTGTAGCCCATGTTTAAATCCATGCATTTCAGGGTTGAGAATACCCTATACCCTGACAATTTTATTTTGTTTTATTTATTTATTTATTTTTGGTAAGCAAGAAATGCATTTATTAAGATAGGACGCTTCCAAGAGATACAAGCGGGCAGGCAAGGAGGTTCTCTACCCTGACCATTTTTTTTTTTTTTTTTTTTTTTTGTCTTTTTGCTATTTCTTGGGCCGCTCCCGCAACATATGGAGGTTCCCAGGCTAGGGGTCAGATTGGAGCTGTAGCCACCGGCCTACGCCAGAGCCACAGCAACGCGGGATCCGAGCCATGTCTGCAACCTACACCACAGCTCACGGCAATGCCGGATCGTTAACCCACTGAGCAAGGGCAGGGACCGAACCCGCAACCTCATGGTTCCTAGTCGGATTCATTAACCACTGCACCACGACGGGAACTCCCTACCCTGACCATTTTAAAAGTGTAGGTTTTGAGTATACCAGTTTGGGTTCTGGTCTCTGCTTTGTATGCTCTTGGCAATGACAAGGTACTTTGTCCTTTGAGACTTAATTTTCTCATCTGCAAAATGGAGATGATAGCTATGCATTTTACAGGAGTACTGGAGATTGATTGTGATCACAGGTATGGCAGGGTCAGGCACAGTATTAGTTTCCCCTCCATGTCTCTTCCTGCCTTTGGGAGCCTCTGCTTGCAGCTCTGGCACCTGCCATGCCCTCTGGGCTGGGGGAAGCAGACAGAAGTAGAGTTCAGTGGGGTTTAGCAGGTGCTTGCTGGGTCCATGAGCAGGTGGGATTCTCTTTTGAGACCCTAGCAGCAGAACTGGTGTTAGGGAAGGACTAGACTTCATGGGGAACCAAATGTGGCAGCTGAGTATGGGACACTTTGAGCATTTGTTCAGGTGTAGGAATGGGCAAGGAATCCTTTCTGCCTGTCTTCCTCCTCTTAATCATGTCCTGGCTTGTGTCTTGGTGCATCTTAAACATACAGCTTCTGGGTTCTCCAGGAAGGATCATGTGGTGTGACAAGGGGCAGAGGGCATTTTGAAGCTTAAGAGGCAGATCAGGTAGGTCATACAGAGAAGTGCAGGAGTGAGCTGAGGACTGGGCCCTTAAGACCCTCTCAGCACCTCTTTTGAGTGAGATAGGAGCAGAGAGGGCCCCCACCAGCGTCAGGGAACCCCACAGCCTGCTGAGGAAGAGTGGTGGGGAATGGTTGACATGGCCTCTTCTCCTGGCACAACCAGTAGGTACGCCGTGTGAGCATCCAGCTGGAGGGGGAGGAAACATATTGGAAATGGGAAAGGGCAGTGTAATGAGAAGTAATGATCTGAGACTAAAAAGGGAACATTTGTTGGGTCTTTAAAAGGTCAGCAGTTGTGAGGTCAATTAGCCTGGAGATAACTTGCAGAGGCAGGTCTAGGATGGGGAGTCCAAAAAGACACTGTTGTGGGTAGAAAAAGCTCAGGGTGAGCCTCATCCCCCCCTCCTGCCAGCATCGGGGTGCCCAGGAGAGAGGTCAGGTGAGGTTTCTTAGGTAGCTTCTGGTGGAACCAGGTGGGCTGCTGGTGTGTTGGAGAGAACTGGGGCTGCCACCAAAATCCAGTCCCCCGTCCTTACCCAGCGGTGTGATGTGGGGGTGATGTGCTAGCCACTAGGCAGCTCGGTTTCTTCATCTGTTAAATGGGGCAGAGAAGACCAAACTCATGGGGTGATCATAAGGGTGATGATAAGAAAAATGAAAACAAATGTCAACTGTTCTTGTGCCTCCTAGGTAATAGGTGTTCAAGAAACCTGTGTTGTCCCCTTGCCTACCCCTCTTCCACTCACTGCCTACCTGCTGAGCCTAATCCCTGCCAAGTGGGGAAATCACCCGAGCTGACTCCTACCTGAAGAGCACTCTATTTTTTGTTTAGGAAATCTCTTTAATGAAGTAAAAGGCTCTTTTCTTTTACTTCTAATTTTTATTATACACATTTTTCATTCATACAGAAAAGTAGTAGAAGAGTATAATGGACACCCACATAGCCATCACTTAGATTTAACAGTTGTTAACATTTTTCCATAATAATCTATTTCATTGACTAGTTTTTCTTGTTGAAATATTTAGAAGTAAATTACAGATACGACATTTCAGTCCTCAGTACTTAAGTGTGTATTCCTAAAAATTTCGGAACCTTTTCCTACTAATCCCAATACCATTAGCATGCCGAATCATAATTTCTTATTATAATCTAACAATCCATTTCTAGATTCCCCTAGTTGTCCCCAAAATATGTCTCAGAGCAAATGGGTTCAAGTCAGGATTCAGCGAAGGACTACATACTACTCGCTGTTATTTCTCCAGCATTTCTTCTTATTTAGACTAGTGCCTGTCAGATTGTTATGGGTGGATACGATTCACGTGGAGTTCCTGCTAACATTCTGATTTGCAGACTGGAGAGGGGCCTGAACCTCTACATTTCTAACAAACTCTGAAGTGATGCTTTGGCTGATGATCCATGGAATACACTGTGGAGCAAAGATCTGGAACAAGCTCCCTGCCCCGTTTCCTCACTATGACATTAACTTGTAGAATGTGGGCCATTTGTCCTGAAGAAAGGGTCCTCTGCTGGGTTTAGCTGGTTGCTTTTTTTTAAAAAAAAAAACTTGTACATCTGCCTCCTGTATTGCCTTTTTTTTTTTTTTGTCTTTTCAGGGCTGCACCTGTGGCATATGGAAGTTCCCAGGCTAGGGGTCAAATTTGAACTGCAGCTGCCAGGCTATACCCCAGCCACAGCAATGTGGGATCCGAGCCATGTCTGCAACCTACACCACAGCTCACGGCAACACTGGGTCATTAACCCACTGAGCAAGGCCAGAAATTGAACCCACATCCTTATGTATACTAGTCAGGTTCATTAGTGCTGAGCCACAATGGGAACTCCCTGTACTGCCTATTAGCTGGACATTAGGTTGGAGGTGAGTCTGATCCATGTAAGGCCTTTGTGATGAGAGTTACATCAGTGGGGGTGTCGTGTGCTTCATGTTGCACCACATCAAAAAGCACATTAAAAATATCTTTCAGTGTGATTCTTGGGATTGTGAGTGGGTGCTGTCGGATGTGAGTGTATACATTTAGGGAGATGGAAAGGATTCATTGTATCGGATTCTCAGAGAGATCTTAGAAGTTTCTACTCATGAAAAACAATCCATGGTGTTTCCCAAACCCTTGAAGGACATCACTTCTGTCCCTGGTTCTCTTTTGGCTCCAGAAGTGCCTCTTCAGGGTGAAGACCATGGCTTTTTGCTGAAGATGTGTCCCCAAGGAGGTGTGTTTGCCCCTGTGGAGTGAGACCCAGGGAAGAACTTGGGCACAGCTATGGCTGTTCGTGTCTGTGATCTACCTGCCAGGCGTGGTCCACACCAGATGCGAGGGTGAGGAGAGACGTGCAGAGTCAAAGAGCTGTGCAAAGTGAGGTGGGGCTCTCAGTAGAGACAAGTGCCCGCCAGGAGCCAGGGATGGTGGGAAGTGGAGTCAGGGCAGGCAGGGTGAATGGCTCAGGAAACAGGTGGTGGACTGTGTCCTGACTCAGCCCATTTTGGGGGTATGAGGATAGCCTTGGGGCTCCTACAGGTTCAGAACAGCCTAAGAGTCCAGAATGTGTCCCCTCTGTTGAGTTAGGGTAGCTGTTGTCCAAAGGCTGTGGACGGTTGCTCTCTTCAATGGCACCGAGGCCCTGAGAAGGGGGAAGAGCCTGATTGTAGAAGGGGACCTTGGAGTCAGTTAATAGTGGTGATTATCAACCCCTGGGACCAGTGATGCTAGTGGTTTAGGCAAACACTGCTCAGAGGCAAGGCAAGTGGCTGATGTGTTAGCTCTCCCCTTCTGAGGCTTCTGGGTCCCTGCTGCCCCTTTCTCCAGAAAAACTGGGCTATAAGGTTGGAGGGTCTGTCTAGTGGACTGGTGGGTGCCTTGAGAAATGGGTCTAAACTGAGTGAGATTTGTACCCGCTCCCATCTTTAGAGAGTCAGCAGAGCTGGTGAGAAAAACACATGTGTGCAGGCTCAGGGGAAAGATAATGCTGTATAATTTTATATCTTCTTTTATACTGTGGCTTAGCCACACACCATTAGCACAACAGGAAGGAAAATGAATGAAATGAAGGGTGTCAGTGGCAGAGATAGATGGATGGGGATGATTGATTTTGGGTTTTTCTTCAGTGTAACCTGAAGCAGAAAGTCAGCGAGCTGCCCTGAGCTGGAGTCGACCAGGGCCCGGGCAGCAGCGCCAAGCTGGGGAGTCATGGGTTGGAGGCCCATGTGCCTCTGAACTTATCTGTGACCTGCGGCTTGGTGCCCATGGGGACCCAGCCCAGCTGTCTCTGTTCTGCTCCTGTTGGGGGTTTATGTTACTTTTCAAATAAGGATTTATTTCCTTTGCCTTCCTTGGATGGCAGAAGAAACTTCCACGGCCTGCAGACATGTTGTAGCGCCACAGAATGGACTAGCCGTCGAGAGGATCAGAAATGCCATGCTTCCTCTCCCTTGGGATTGCTCAGTTCCAGCAGCTTCTCTAAGATCGGCCGACTGGTAAATGCTGGAGGCAGAATTTGAACTCAGTCTTCCTGCTTCCAGAGCTCCCGCTCCTCCTGCTGCTCCACGGTGCTGAGGGTCTGTCTTGTCCTCCTGGCCTGGCCTCCTGGGGCCCCATTGGACTCTAAACCCACTCTCCAGGTGGAGGCAGGGAATGGCTGGCTCCACTGGGGCACAGCTTGGTGTCCTTCCAACCCCAAAGTTACTGGTGCTTCATTCAGAAGTGTTTGATGGCTCTGCCTCTGGAGAACTTCATGTAGGGAAAGCCTGTTGCCAGTGAATGTGGGAGGTATCCTTTCCAGTTTCCTAGGGCTTCTGGATCAAACTACCATGAGCTGGGTGGCTTAAAACACTGAAAATGTATTCTTCTCCTAGTTTTGGAGGCTAGAAGTCTGAATCAGGGGCTCAGCTGGGCCATGCTCCCTCTGAAGGCTCTAGAGAAGAACCTTTCCTTGTTTCTTCCTGGCTGCCCATGACTTCTGGCCGTCCTTGGAATTCCGTGGTTTGGAGATGCATCCTCCCGTCCCTGTGTCCATCTTCATGAGGTCTTCTTCCCTTGGTGAGTCTCTGGGTGTCCTCTCATCTTCTTATAAGGCCTTGTAAGGCTTTAGGGTCCACCCTAATCCAGTGAATCCTCATCCCCAGCAGTTACATCTATGGTCCCCTTATTTCCAGTAATAGGTTACATTCTCAGGTTCCAGTGGACAAGAGTTTTTAGGGAGGAAAGTGCTGAATCCACTGTATGCATATCCCATCTGAGGGGATCCAGGCAGAGGCTTGGACAGCTCAGGGAGAGCTCAGTTAGTGATGTCAGCATTTCTTGCCCCCAGGACTCTCTCCAGCCCATGGCTCTGTCCCACTGTCCAGCTGCGGTGGCTGTTACCACTAGGAGAGTGTCAGTGAGAAGCAGCCTATTTGGGGCAGGGAGTTGGCAGCCTCAGACTGTGCAGGGGCCTTGGGGCGGGGGGAAGGGATAAGGCTGGATATTCTGCTGGCTTTCTGCTAAGACCTCACAATCCGCATTAGCAAAGTGTTGTTGCGTTCCTGTTGCTCATGGGAAGGCCAGTCCCTGTCCTGCAGGTCCCCTGTGTGACAGAAAGGCTGAAGGCACAACCTTTGGATCAACAGACTTGTTCACCCCCTGTCTGTGAGTGACAATGCCATCCTGAGCTGCCAGGGCATCTATAAAGTGGAGGTGATGTGAGATCCTCCTTGCAGGGTTGGGTGAGGATGGAGTGGGATAAAGCATAGACACCACCCCACAGCACCTGTAAACATGAGCTACCTTTCCTTTGTAGCTAAACTGTGAGCTTCCAGAAGGCTGGATGCTCTTCTCTCCTCCTGCATACTTTTCCATGTGCCCTCCTCAAGGTCTGGTAGAAAGCAAGAGGCTGGCACTACATGAAAAATGAGAAGGTATTTACTGCTCTGCTTGGAGTTCAGTGCTGGGCCTCTAAAGGCAAATTGGACAGAATCACTGCCCTCAAGAGAACCCCCAGGCTGGATAAGAACCTCAGGGGCAAGACACAGATGCCCTGGTAACTCCATCCAGGGGAGTTATAGGCACTGTGAAGGTGGAGTTTGTTTAGGGTACCAGGAGGGAGCTGAGGAAGCTTCACGGTGTGTGTAAGTCACAGGATGAGTCCTGAAAGATGGGATTTTTCCAGGGAGGTGGGAGAGGTGTTTCAGGCATCTCAGGAGAAGCACGGTGCAAGTCTGGGGCACCCACAGACCTGGGTGGGGTCCTGGGTCCTGACTGAGAATGGCCAGGAGAGCACCGTGACCCCTCATCTCCAGCATGTAGTGTGTTTCTGGAGCTCAGGAAAAAGTGGCAGGTGAGGCTGATCACAGAACCTAAGAGAGTCCTTTGCCTGAGTTTTAGTGTAATACACAATTTTTTTTTTTTTTTTTTTTGCATTGGAGTAGAAATAATAGAACCAAACCCCATGGTTCTAGTTTCGTTTTCTATATTCTAAGCCTTGGTCCACAGGCATATTTTTAATCACAGCACAACTACAGTTTTGGTTACAGCTTTCTTCATTATACCGTAAACATTTTTCACTATAGCTACAGAGTTTTCGTAATTATCATTTCAATGGCTGCATAAATTGGCCATTAAGTTGATGTTCTTTAATTTGCTTAAACATCTCCCTTTGTTCAGGGGTTTAGATTGTTTAGGTTGTTTTCAGTTTCTGGATATTATAAATCAAGTAATGCTGACTACCTTCTTAAGTAGCCTTTTCCTCCTCATGAGTTATTTTCTCAGGGAAAAAAGTGAAATTATTGGGTCAGAGAGTGTGGGCATTTTCATGGTACACGTAATGGTGAAGCCAAATTGTTTTCAAAAAGGATTATTTCCCATCAATATGTGAGAAGATGAGTTTGACTATAATTCAAGAAGCATTTGGAGTTACAGTGACAAACCTTTGTTTATGTTTGTTACTAATTTAATAGATGCTAAATGACTTTCTGTTTGATTAGTAGAAGAGATTTGTGGATTTCTGTTCGGTCCATTTATCTGTTGACATCTTAAAGTTTTCAGAACGATTTATGTGAAGTCATTTTATTATAGAGTTTTCAACACTGCCTGACACATTGCTACAAATATTTCTCCTAGACTATTTTTATTTTAGTTAATCTTATTCCTTTTCTACAAAGCTTTGCACTTTTAATTGTCGAATTTGTTTTTTTTTAATTTGTACTTTCTTTTATCAGTTTGAAACTTGAGAAGTTATCACTGCCTCCAAATAACAGATAAATAATTCCTGCTAAGTTTTTCTTTCATGTGATTTCTTTAATCTCTCCAGAGTTGATTTTTTTTTTTTTTGGTATGTGAGGTAAAGTGTGTTTCTGAATTAATTACTTTTCCTCAAAACTACCAGTTATCACAGTGTAATTTATCAATCAAGAATTCTTTTCTCCATTGTTTGGTGAGTCCTACTTTGTAATATATTAAATTCTTAGTGCAATTAGGTCTGGATTTTTTTACTCAGTTCTATATTTGTGTTCTACAGTATTTGAAATTATTATTGGTTTATAACATATTTTTATACCCAGTTTCCTCTCATTTTTCCTTTTACAGAATTTCATTTAATAGTTTCATCTGTTTATTTTCAAAATGATTTTAGAATTTTTATTTAATTCCTTGAAGGAATCCTTTTGAGATTTTGATTGGGATCAAATTAAATTTATAAATTAACTTTGGGGAAAATTGGCGTCTTTATAACATAAAGTCCTCCCATCTGGGAACAGTTATTTTCTCTATTTATTCAAGTCATCTTTTATAACTCCCAATAAAATTTGGTAGTTTCCTTTTGTAGGTCATGCATATCTCTAGTTAAATTTACTCCTAAGTAGTTATGTTCTTTGATGCGTCTGTGAATGGGGCCTCCTTTTAAATTTAATTTTATGTTTATGCCTGGCTTGAATACAATGGTAGGATGATTAATTTTAAAATAAAAATTATTTTTATTTACTGTGTAACCAGGATGGCAATAACAATTGCAGAATTCAAAAAGAAAACAATAGAGGAGCCCACAATCTCACCGTTTAAACAAGCAAATGGTTTATATTTTTCCATGGCTCCTTCTAGAACTTATCCACAGACAGACATTGCAGGCAGCTGGAGCTGCAGTGGTGATCTGTTTGGCATCCTGTGGCTTCTCTTATATCATAAGCACTTTCTCTTCTTGCTGCAGTTTTGCTTATGATCCCCTTTAACTGTGAGCCATGGGGACTGGATGTTTGTTCTCAGATGTCCCGGGGAGTGTGTGGCGGTGAGGGAGATGGCTGTGGCTGGCAGCCCTGGTGCTGTGATTAACACAGAGCTGGTGGAGCCGGCAGTACACGGAGGCTGCCTCATTCCCAGTAGAGCTTACCAAGCCTAGGCTGATCCCAGCTCCATGAACCTCCATGGAAACAGGAGCAAAGAATCAGAAACACCATCTGTAGGAGAAATGGGCAGGTGAGTTAGGAATCACCTGATCAAAATGGCCTTCTCTAGTCCAGATGAACAGGCTACTTTCCAGATCTCTGTGGCTTTCGTGCCAGGTGGGTACAGTGTACATCTCATCGATATGTCTCCTTCCCTCATCATTCCTCCTCTTAAAGGTTTATTGAGTATGTGGAGAATGTTGTTAGGTGTGGAAGATGTAGATGAGCAAGGCAAGTGCTGATGTGACCTACTGGGCAGCACCTCATGCTGCTCCTGGTGGAGAAAAACAAACATCTCACTGTAAATCCATGATGGAAAGGGACCCTTGCTCATGTTGGCTCCACTGTATTGCATTTCTCTGTCCATTCACTCTCCCATTCCCTTTGCCCTCTCTTCTCTTTTCATATCTCTAACACCTTCTCTTGTCCGTGCTGCTTACCCCCACTAGCAGACTTGCTTCTTCTGTATTTGAGAAATAGAAGCCAGTGGAAGAGAACTCTTCCTTGCTCACCACCAAATCAGTGTGCCCACCTGTCAGTGCCCCAGGTGATGCTCTGGGTTCCTCCTGACATGGCCAACCCAGACCTAAGGCACCCTTTCCCTTGGGTGGCACACTCAATCCCATCTTGCTCACTCAAGACTACTGTCCCAGCAGACCCCCCCCTTCCCTCCTTTGTCATTGAGTTTCCTTCCCTCTTCATCATCCCTACTAGCTGATGTGCAGACTGTGGTATCTGCTTCTGCCTTAAAAACTCTCTGGCTTGGCCCCACTCCTTCTCCATTACTGCCCTGTTTCCCTGCCTCTTTACAGCATCATCTGTACCCTCTGCTCCAGTCCCTTCCTTTCATTTGCTCCTGAAACCATCCTCAGGGATCTCTCAGAACTGCTTCTCTCAGTGTCCTGAAGCCCTCCATGTCATTCGGTCCAGTGATGCCGTCATCTCAATTCTCCTCTTACCTGGCCCATCAGTAGCCTTTGGAACACCAGACAGTACCCCTGCTCACTTTGCACAGGGCTGGGGAGCAAGAGTAACAGACTCCTTCCTTCCAGCTCTCCAGTTAGTCTTCCTGGTTCTTTTGCTGGGTCTTTCTCACCTCCCTGACCTCTACACATGGCAGTGTCTGCCTCAGACTTTGAAGGTCATCTCTTTTCCAGTGACACTCCAGTTGAGCTCAAATCTTGGTGATTTGGATCTTTCTCATATCCTTAAATATTCCATGCATACTGATGACTCACAAGGATTGTGTTGTAGCCGACTACTGTTCTCAACTCTAGACTCATTTGTCCACTTGGAGGGCTTCCCCAGCCCAGCTCAGTTCTTCAGCTCAAGCAGGCTCCCCTAGTCCTCTCCATCTGCCCATCATTCCAGATACTCATCATGGGGCCCCCCTCCATCCCCCATTTTCCCTTGCCCCATCTTTCCATTTTGCTCCATGTACCAGGCCCGTGGCTGCTGTTCTGGTCTCAGCCACCATCTCTAACTAGGATCATTGGGATGGCTTCTGTGCCTCTGCCCTTGTCCCTTCAGTCTGTTCTCAGTGGCATCTGGAGTGATGCTGATATAAGCAGCTAACATCACACCACTCCTCTGATCAAAATGCCCAATTGCCCATATATCACAGGGCAAAATCTCCCATTGTGGCTGGGATTGGTGTCCCCAGGAGCTGACTGATCTTGTCAGACAGTATGAAGGTTGAGGGTGCTTTGGCCCTCAAGGATTGTGCCTCTCCAGTCAGCATGGTGGGATCCATTTGTCTGTCTGTCTGCTGACCTTGAGTGACATGCACTTATGGGTCCACTTCTCAAGTCTGAGGTTCTGCTGGTGGTGGGCTCTTGGGCCCCAGTGAGATGAGGATTGTGGGACAGAGTGTATTTTCATTCACCTCTAAGCTGGGGCAGACATAAGGGTGGTGATGTGTGTGTAAGGCCAGTTCCTACTGTTGAACAGAGGGGCAAGGAGCTGGGCAGGGTTGGCCACCATTCTATAGCCATCACTCTGGAGCTTGTCTGGGGCAGGAGTGTCCTGGTGCCTGTACTGCCTGCCCTTCATAGGCTGGCACAGCAAACAGTGATGCCTCAGAGACAGACCCTGGCAAAGTTACCTGGCAATTTGTGTGCTGCCACCTTGGGGCTTGTAGTGGTAATTGTCTCGGTGAAGTCTGAGATCCTAAGGACCAAGGCGCCATTTTGGAGGGGCTAACAACAGAGATGCTTTCCTCCTAGAATGTATCTAAGGGGCCAGTATGGGTGTTCAGTAGGACTTCTGGGTCCTCTTGAGATTCCATCTCGTTTCCAATTTCTGACTCAACTTGAGAGTACGTTTCTAGAGTGAATGGTGATCACATTCTAGAATCACAGGGCCCAGAAAAGCCTCCTTTATGGGCACATGACCCAGGTCTTGAGCTGAACATTGCTACAGGGAACCTCCCTCCTTAAAAATGTAAATGAGGGAGTTCCCATTGTGGCACAGGGGAAACAAATCCGACTAGTATCATGAGGATGTGGGTTCGATCCCTGGCCTCACTAAGAGAGGATCCAATGTTGCCATGAGCTGTGGTGTAGGTCACAGACGTGACTCAGATCTGGCATTGCTGTGCTGTGGTGTATGCTGGCAGCTGTAGCTCCAATTCAAGCCTTAGCCTTGGAATCTCCATATGCCGTGAGTGTGGCCCTAAAAAGGAAAAAAAAAAAAAATGTAAATGAGCATATATGCTCTCTAAATGAAGGGCCCCATTATTGGCTGTATAGAGTTCTAACTGGAGACAGTGGGCTCGCTCAACCTCCTTGAGTGTGTTCTTGGCAGGTCATGCCTAGTCCTTCTAGGTAAAGGAGACCTTGGGTCTTTTGGTGTTTGCTGTCGATCACAGCTGTGGTGGGGCACAGAGGGCCAGCAGTGAGATTCTGACCATGGGGAAGGCAGCCGTGGTCAGAAGTTAGAGCCCTGTGCTTTCTTCCTGTGCATACACCTGGGTTCTGCATGAGTTGGCATCTATCAGAACATCTTGGGGCAGCTACCAGCACAGCCATGGGGGCCTTTTCCTCAGGAGGCAGTGGTACGACTCAGCAACCACTACCTTTGGTGGAAACAGATTATATCAGGGACTGAGCGGCTCTGGAGGGTGGCACTGGGCCTGCCTGGAGCACATGTCAGAGCTGGAAGATGTGACCCTGGAAGTTCTGGGCATGTTGTTCCAGCTGAAGTACTGACTAAGAAAGAGTTTCTTGAAGTTTGCATGTACATTCTCTTTTGATCTAGAGTGCCACCATTTTCTGACTTGGGTATCTAGGTAACCTCAGAAAATCCCAGGAAAATCTCAGGACAACAGGACTTCTGAGCTAAGAACACATGGCTCAGAATTTAGGTTGATTGCATGAGAGTCCCATCCAAACTGGGAAACTTCTGAAAGTTGGTGCTATTAATAATTATGCCAAATAACAAGTGCAGCCCAGCTATGCTGGGCAAACCAGGAGCCATGGGCCCCCTGCTGGGGTGCACTTCGTGGAGGGGGATGGCAGGATCTGTCCTTTCTGCTGGCTCAGCTGATGGTCAGAGGTCTGCCTGAGCATCATATCCTCAGGATGAGCCTCTCCCCCCCATTCTCTTTGGTCCTGGCCTAGTCCAGATGGCCCATTTGAACCAGGGGGCTGGGCCAAGCACAAGTATATAATCATTCATGTGCATT
Organism: Sus scrofa; assembly: GCF_054392235.1. Taxonomy (NCBI): domain Eukaryota; kingdom Metazoa; phylum Chordata; class Mammalia; order Artiodactyla; family Suidae; genus Sus; species Sus scrofa. The sequence continues at coordinate 109,395,915 of NC_139396.1, read as the reverse complement.
TTTTCTTGGTTGCAAAAGATACTTGATAAAACAGTAGCAGCAGCTGCTTTAATTAATTTATAAGTTAGTTGGGGCCCCGACACAGTGCTTTGGACTCTTGCTTAGTTATCTCTTGCTTTGAGGTAGGCACCTGATTTTCAGTTAGGGGTGAATTCATGAACTCCCTGACTCACTCCTTTAGGAACACCCTGGAGAATCTGGTGACCTTTAACGATCTGAGCTTCTCGTAGGGCACATCTGCTTCTGTCTGGCCTTGGAGCTCCTTCCCCACAGGGCCTCCTATGCCCCAGGCTTATTGGCCGCTTTCATGCCTCCAGGCCTGTCTTGTGCATATTTCTGCATCTTCCCCTCTCATCCCTGAGGGTGTTGCTCTATTGAGCCTTCCAGTCTCCAGAGTGGTCCCCCTGTCCTGCTCCCTAATCCCCTGCTGCGCCAGCGGGAGTGGTGTCCTGTCATGTGTTCTGCCTCCCCCACCAGCCTGGGGCTCTACCAAGAGCAGGGAGCATGATCTACAGAAACAAGGTTTGACTCAGCAAACACACATGGTTTTCCGTGTCTGTGACCCAGGACCTGGGACCTTGTAGGTGCCCAGGCAGTGGGAGCCCAATCCAGTAGGCTTCCTGCTTTGAGGGTAGGGTCCTAAGAGCCCTAATTTTCCCCTTTGGTCCTCCCTGCAGGCTCTTATGGCTTCTCAGTGACAAGGGAGAGTTGTAATACTGATGGAGCATTTATGTGGGTGCTGGGCCCTGAGCAGAGAGCTTTGTCGATTCCATCACGTGGTGTAGGTACTGATGTCATCCCTATTTCACAGATGAGGAAAGGGGTTATAAGTCAGGTGACTCTCTCTTGGTCACATATCTGGTCCCTGGCACAGCAGTGATTTCATCCTGCATCTATCTGATCCGATTCCAGGATCTTAACCATATGCCCAGCTGCTGAGCTACTCCCTTTCCTGCCCTTTGTGGAGGGCAATCCGGCTGCAAATTGCCACTCTACTTCCTGTAGCCTCACTCATGAGAGAAAGCTGGGGCCTTGTGGAGCCCATGGTGGTTTCTCCAGACCCAGAGAGAAAGGCAGGGGAGGGAAAGCTAACTGGGGCCAGGCGTCTTTTCCCTGACAAGAGTCTTGGCGACTGCTTCCATCTCCATTCTTTGCCCATCCGTACACAGGCTGCTCTCCAAGGCAGTTTTCAAAGGTCCTTGATGAGGGCCAAGTTCCCAGGACCACTGCTCAGTGGTGATACCCAGGCTCTCCACCATCCTTGTTTTTTCATCTGTTAAATGGGTATATTAAATATCTATTCCCTGGATTGTGGTGAGGATTAATATTGATCCTCCATGCATACATCTATACCTCTACCTCTATCTATGTATATGCATAAATGTCTAACGTGTATATATGTATATGTATGTGTATATATATGTATATGTGTGTATATATATGAAAAAATGTATATGTACATCTATACCTACCTATCTCAGAGCACGCTGGCAGGCAGTGAGTTCTATACATGTGTTAGCTGACTTGTGATTATTATTACTGAAGCCAAGTGGTGGGTCCCTCTGAGGCTCTGGAAGCACACCTGCCTTACTCTGCCCACCCTGTGCTGCCTTCTGTCTCCTCCTTGGCCTGCAGGGCCCCCTAGCCTGACCTGATGGTCAGGGGCATGTTTCCCATTTCACTGACCCGTTTTGCAGAGGCTCAGGGCCTGGACATTTAAAAACCTTGTTTATTAGAAGCTACTCCCTTTGCTTTTGTGTCTGATGTCTCCCTGGCTGCATCTCTTTTGTGGGTCATTAAGAATGTCACATTTGGTTTAGGCAAGCGTGTTACCACAGGGCTTCTCTGTGCACATCACATACAGGGCTGTCCTGAAGGCACCATCCAGGAACTTCCTCAATGGCAGCCTGAGACCAAGTGTGAGATGGTGTCTGGCCCAAGCATCATCCGATAGTGGCAGTGCTCTGGCTCTGGGGACACAGGTCCAGGTGCTGTGTGTGTTTGCAGGAGCTCCCTGGACCCTCACTCAACCTGGGAGGGGCAGAGGCAAAGGTCTCTGACTGCAGGGAGAGCCTGATTCTCATCTGTCCTCATGTTGCCTCACCATGGAGGGAGAACTGTTGTGGGGTGGAGTGTGAGGCCAGCGGAGTCTACATGGGGCTGGGTACAGGCAGGGGCATGGCCTCACTGCACCCTCCAGCGATCCCACTGCTATTGTCCCTGTCATGTATCATGATACTAAGGTCTGAGAATGACAAGCCTGTCCCAGGCCACCCAGCGGGTTGGGGGAAGAGCCAGATCTGAGTGACCACAGGTCCACTTCCTTCCTTTGAACCACAGTGCCCACCCAGTGCTGCTCTTCCATCTAACCTCACCCCTCTGCTGTGACTCTGCCCCTTCTTAAGACTCTGACCTGGGATGCCAGGAGCCCCAGTGTATTTTTTTCTCTGGTATTTACCCTGGGAATCTAGTTGAGCTCCTGGAGGCAAACTTCACAGGGTTGTGGGATCCTTCCAGTTACTGGATACCCCTGGAATTTTCATTCTCAGAGTTGTCTCCACAGTGAGCCTCCAGCAATTCAGCAGCTACAATTCAGATTTTCCTGCCCACTACTGGTTCCCACAGTCTTTTCCACTCTTGAGTTTGCTCCAGTAATCTGCACCTACCTCTATTCACCTTTCTTTCCAAATCTGGAGGCTGTGTACTCCTCTCTTTCATGGATCCAAGAAGAGTTTGCTGATTTTTCAGTCTGTTATGCTTTTACTGTTTTTTTTTTTTTTTTTTTAAAGAGTGATGACTTACAAGCTCCTTATATGCAAAACAGGAAACTGGAAGTCTGCTCTTCTTTTTAAAACAAATTCTTAAATAGAATCTGAAATCATTGAATTGACTCTTATAAGTATATAATGCCCTTCTTTGTCTCTTGTAAAAGTTTTGACTTAAAGTCTATTTTTTCCTGATTAGTATAGCCATCCTAGTTTTCTTTCAGTTACCATGTGTAGAGAATAGCTTCTTCCATCCTTTTTACCTTCAACCTCCTCATGTCTTTGGATTTAAAGTGGATTTTTAATAGAAAGCATATAGTTGGATTCTGTTTTAAAAAATCAATTCTTTCAATCTCTGCCTTTGATTGGAGAGTTCAATGCATTATGTTTAAAATAATTATTGATAAGGGTTGATGTATTCTGCCATTTTGCTGTTTGTTTTCTGTATGTCTAATAGCTTTTCTGTCCCCCATTTCTTCTATTTCTGCCTTTTTTGGTGTATATTTGATTTTTTTGTAGGCAGCTATTTGATTCCTCTTTCATTTCCTTTGTGGTTACCATGAGAATTACATTTAACCTCCTAAATTTATAGCAATGTAATTTGAATTGATTCTAGCTTAAGTTCAATAGCAATGGAAGAGCATAACTAGGCTCCTATATAGCTCCACCCCCCTTTATATCATCATCACAAATCACATCTTTATACACTGTGTGTCCATTAACATAGATTTATAATTTTAAAAAATGCATTTGTCTTTTAAACCATTTAGGAAGTAAAAAATGGAATTATTAACCAAAAATACAATAGCAATGTCTTATATATTTGCCCATGTAGTTACCTTTACTGGAGATAATGATTTCTTCATACAGCTTTGAATCACTGTCTAGTGTCCTTTCATTAATTTGAAGGTCTCATTTTAGCATTTCTTATAGGGAAGGTCTAGTGGTAATAGTCTCGCTTTTGTTTATTTGGAAATGCCTTATTTTGACTTTATTTTAAAATATATGTCATAGAGTTTATCATTTTAATCATAATGAAATGTAAATTTCAGTGGCATTAAGTACATTCACATTGTTGTGCAATCACCACCCTTCATCTCCAGAACTTTATCTTCCCAAGCTGAAACTCTGTACCTATTGAGCAAGAATAACTCCTTATTCCTCCTTCTCCCCTTCCCGTGGTCACAACCCTTCTACTTTCTGCTTTTATGAATTCAACTATTCCACACACCTTAAAGTGAAATCATATGGTATTTGTCCTTTGATGACTTTTATTCATTTAGCATAATCTCTCTCATTTTTGAAGGGAAGTTTTACTGGATATAGAATTCTTGGTTGACAACATTTTTTCCTCTAGCACTTTAAGCATGTAATCCCCACTGCCTTCTGGCCTCCTTTGTTGCTGTTAAGAAATTAGCTATTAAGCTTACTGGGTGTTCTGGGTTGAATTGTCCCCTTTCCCCCACCCTCCAATTAATGTTAAAGTCCTAATACACAGTATCTCAGAATTGGCCTTATTTGGGAGTGGGACCACTGCATATGTAATTAGTTAGGATGAGATCATTAGGGTGGGCCTTAATCTAATATGACTGCTGTTCTTACAAAAAGGAGAAATTGGAACATGGAGCTAGACATATGTAGAGGAAAGATTATATAAATGGACACAGGGAGAAGAGCCATATACAAGTTAAGGAGAGAGGCCTGGAACAGATCCTCCCCTTATAGCCCTCAAAAGGAACCAACCTCAGTTTCAGACTTTTGTCCTCGGAACTGTGAGGCAATAAATATCTGTTGTTTAAGCCACCCCATTTGTGGTACTCTATTAACAGTACCTATAGTAAAGCAATATATTGGTGATCCCTTGGACATGATGAGTGGCTTCTCTTTCACTGCCTTTCAGATTCTCTCTTTATCTTTTAATGGTTTGATTATAATGGGTCTTTGAGTTTATCGTATTTGGACTGAATTGGACTTTTTGGGACTTTAAATTCATGTATTCCAAATTTGGGATGTCTTTGGTCATTGTTTATTCAAATATTCGTTCTCCCCCCTTCTCTTTTTTCTCCTTCTGGCATACCCATAATTAGTAGGATGGTGTCTCACAGATCACTGACTTAGTCGACCTGGGCCACCATAACAAAATATCATAGACTGGGTGACTTAAATAACAGAAATTATTTCCTCATAGTTCTGGAGGTTGAAGAAGTCCAAGATCAAATTTCTAGCAGATTTGGTTACTGGTGAGGCCCCTTTTCCTAGGTTTCAGGAGGCTGCCCTCTTGATTTGTCCTCACATGGTGGAGAGGCAAAGAAAGCTATTATTCTGATGTCTCTTCTTATAAAGACACTAATTCTACTGGATCAGGGCTTCACCTAAATGACCTAATTTAAACTTACCTGATTTTCTTACTCCAAATACAGTCATACTAGAGGGTAGGACTTCAATATATGAATTTTTTTGGGACGTAATTCAGTCTATAGTGGTCACTTAAGAGACAGTTATTCATTTATACAGTTTTGAGTTTTTGTCTAGTGTTCTTTCATTTAAACCTGAAAGACGTTTACCATTTCTTGTGAAGAAGTTCTAGTGGTAGCAAACTCCCTCAGCTTTTGTCTTAATTTCACTTTTATTTTATTTTTTATTGTGATAATGTGCCATACTAGAGAGGGAGTGGGGCAAGAACAAGTAAAAATGTTGCAGTGATTTCCTACTGTTTTCAAGTTTCTTTTTCTTGTCAAGCGTTCTCTTGGTTTCTGTGAACATTTGACCATTTTTCAGATTTCTGAAAAAGTTTGTTCTAGCAGTTTCTTCTTGTGGTAATTATTATTATTACTACAATATTATTTTGATATTTCTGTAGAAAGAGACTTTAGAGCTACCTATTCTGTCATTTTTTTCCACTTTAATTTTTTGAAAGATATTTTTGCTGGGAATGAAAATATACGTTGCTAATTCTTCTCTTTCAGTAACTTAAAGACTGGATCTATTATCTTCTCTTTTCCATTGTTTCTGATAATAAATTTGCTGTGATCCTTATCCTTGTTCCTTTGTACACATATCTTATTTCTCTGCCTGCTTTTAAGATTTTCTCTTTATTCTGATTTTGAACATTTTGATTGTGCCTTGATGTAGTTTTCTTCATCACGTTTCTTGTGCTTGGGATGTATTGACATTCTTATATCTGTGGGATTATAGTTTTCACAAAATTTGGAACTTAAAAAAATTTCTATAAATATTTTCTCCCCCCCTCACTTCTCCTCTTGCCTCTCTTTTATACTCCTCTGGAACTCCAGTTATATATGCATTAGACCACTTGAAGTTGTCCCTGTACTCAGTAATATTTGTTTCTTTCTTTCCCTTTCTTTTTTTCTCTCTCTACTTTCTTTTTTTTTTTTTTTTTTAATTATTATTTTCCCACTGTACAGCAAGGGGGTCAGGTCATCCTTAGATGTATACATTGCAGTTACAGTTTTTTTCCCCCACCCTTTCTTCTGTTGCGACATGAGTATCTAGACATAGTTCTCAATGCTATTCAGCAGGATCTCCTTATAATCTCTCTACTTTCTTATTCCTTCCTTCCCTCCCTTCATTCCTCCCTTTGTTCCTTCCCGCCCTCCCTACCTCCCTTCTTCCAGCTCTCCTTTCTTTTTTTCTTTCCTCTTTTTCCTCCATTTCATTTTGGATACTTTCTTTTGCCATGTCTCCATGTTCACTAGTCTTTTCTTCTGCTCTATCTAATCCAACACTGATCTTACTTTTTTTCTCATAAATTGCATTTTTTCTCTCTAGAAGTTCAATTTTCATCTTATTTTAATTCTTTCATCTCTCTTCTTAAATTCTCAACACATGGCATGTAGTAACAATGACTGTTTTTGTAACCTTGTTTGCTAATTCTGGTATTTGTGTCAGTTCTGGTTTGATTTTAATTGATTGATTTTTCTCTTCATATAGTTTGCATTTTTTTTTTCTGCTTCTTTACATGCAATGTGAGTTTTGTTGGATTACATGCAATGTGATGGATATTCTTATATTCCTAGAAGTATTCTTGAGCTTTATTCTGGGGTGCAAATTTACTTGAATACAGTTTGGTCCTTTTGAGTCCTGCTTTTATATTTGTTAGGCAGGGCCACAGCTATTACTCCTGAGGCAGATCTTTTGTCTGTAATATACCCAGTGTCTTGTGAATCATGAGGTTTTCTAGCGTGAATGTCAGGTACCATTCCCTCAAATCTTTTTGGATGGTTCTTTACTTTTAGCAGAGTAAATCTTTTCCAAGATTTACTCTGCTAAATACTTAAGTGGAAGCTTCTGAAAATTCTGATTTCTCTTCCTGTGTACATTTCTCTCCTTTCTGGTACTCTGTTCTGAACTCTGGCTATCTTTGTCTCCCTGAACTCTCAGCTTCAAATCCTAACCTAGGGCATCTGCTGGACTCTTCCTGTGTGCCCAACCCCCATGTCACTCCAGAAACTCTCTTAGGACAGTGAGGCAATCATAGGCTTGTTTTATTTTAATCTCTTATGCATCACTGTCCTTTGCGGCTTCATGTCCAGTGTCTTAAAATCATTTTTTTAAACATATTTTATAACCTTTTTGGTTTGTTTCAGGAGTTGGGGTAAATCTGGTCTCTGTTACTCTGTCTTGATCAGAAGAAGTCCAAATATTATTATTTATTTTTTTGGCCCTGCCCATGACATGAGGAAGTTTCCAGGCCAGGGATCAAACCTGAGCCATAGTAGTGACAACACTGAATCCTTAACTGCTACACCATCAGGGAATTCTCAAATGTTATTATTATTATTATTATTACTATTATTATTGATTTTTTAGAGCTGCACCTGCAGCATATGGAAATTCCCAGGCTAGGGGTCCAATCAGAGCTGCAGCTGCCAGCCTACACCACAGCCACAGCAATGTGGGATCCAAGCTGTGTCTGCAGCCTACACCATAGCTCATAGCAACACCAGATCCTTAATCCACTGAGCAAGACCAGGGATCGAACCTGCGTCTTCATGAATACTAGTTGGGTTTGTTGCCACTGAGCTACTACAAGAGTTCCCAACTATTATTTTTAATATTGATAATTTGGTTTTATTTAATGATTGAGGAAATGGAATGGATAAAAATATGAGTGTTTGTGTAGAGGAGATAATTGTTGGAATAAGTTGGGGAAGGATGATTTAATTATTTAATCTGCTATTGATCAGTACCCTTTTCCAGGCTCCTGTCGGTATTTGGTGGAATAATTTATAGCCCCTGCCTTCAAGAAGCCCATGATCTGAAGGAGTGGGGGAAATGGTTTATAGTTGGTTTAATCAGGAAATACAGTTGCTGAGACAAAGCAGATGTTTCATGTTTCCAAACTATGAAAAATTAGTTTCATTTAAAACATTTTTCATTGAATGCAATTATAAATACTGTTCCAGGAAGGGCTACACATCAGGGTAGATTTGTTCATCCCTTAAGGGAAAAGGAAGGTTAGTTTTGTGAAAGGGTTATATGAAGGAGCTTGAGATCTGGGGTCAGAAGACCTACATTTGAGCCTCCTGGGTCCTCTTGCCTTAAAGAGTATGAGTGCCTGCCCAGTAAAATGGGATAACTGCAGGCATCTTGGAGGGTTTTCACGGGGTGCACATGTAAAGTACCCAGCATGTGCCTAGCATTTAGGAGGTTATTAGTAAATATGGTTCCCATGTCTTTGTTCAGAGTGAGCCTTGGTTTGTGTCTTTGCATGTGCCTAGCATTTAGGAGGTTATTAGTAAATATGGTTCCCATGTCTTTGTTCAGAGTGAGACTCTAGGATGAGCATTTCCTTATGGGTCCCAAGCACCCATGCATGCTAGAGTCAGGACCTCCCCAAGTAGGAGTTGTGGGGACTTTGGTTTATGAACTGCATTCTGAGACGTGCAATTTTGGCCTCTTCTGTGACCCTTTGTTCATTAGCAGTCTCCTCTTTTTATGCCCCTAAAGAAGACAAGCCTCAAGGCTTAGAGGAACATCAGGAGGCAAACAGGAAATGCCTGTATCTCTAAGAAGTTGCTTCCAACTTGCCTCAAAATTGTCTTCTGCTTGGGAATTGAGACTAAAGGGCAGAGAAAGCAGCTCTAGATGGGACCTGAGGAAAGGGCCGTTGGTGACCAGGAGGGGAAGAGAGGAAGGACTGAGGACCAGGAGATACATGAGGACGAGGATAAGAGGACACCTAATCAACAAGGGGTCAGTGGAAGCCAGGGTTCAGGTGCCCAAGAGGAGCCATAAATGGCACTTCTCGGAATGCTTCCCTTTGTCTGTGAGTGTGTGTGTTGGGACGTAATTGGGAGCATTGGCTTGGTGACCTCAGTGAGCCCAGCATGCCAGCAACCTGGGGCCTCTCCTTGTGAATGACAGGTGGCAGCTTCTCAGATACAGCCTGTCCTAAGGCAGTTGAATGGTATGTGAGCCCACTCATGCCAGGGATTGGGGCTAAGGCTGGCTCATCCTGTTTCCTATACCCCAGGCATCTTTGAGTTAATCAAAGGAGCTGGCATCCATGAGCAATGGAGGACTCCCAAAGTGCTAAGCACTTTCCATGCTGTGTTTGTACTCTTGATATTTTAGGAATGCCCTGTGGGGTAGGTATGGTTGCATCTATTTAATGCTAAAGAAGCACAGGTTCACAGGGGTGAAGGGTCTTGTCCAAGGTTGTAGATAAATCTTAACTTGTCTATCCAAGACTCCAGACCTTAGTATTTCTAACATGGCTCACTGTTTCTCTTCCTTTTTCGGATTTACTCATGTGGTTCTCACAGGCCTCTAAAACACAGCTGGAGTAGGCTTATTTACAAAGCTATGCCATGTTAGTGGCATCCTACAGAGTCCTGACACCTGTGCTTTCTGGGGCAGGTATGGAAAGCTTTTGTTCTTTCTCTCCTTGCTTTGCCAGAATCTGACAGTAACAAACAGCCTGCAAATCTTGGTGACTTATTTCTTGCTCAGGCCACAATCCATCATGGGCTGGCCTGGGGGCACTGCTAGCCTGTTGTCATCTTCCTCACTCCAGGAACTGGGCTGAGCAGCAGCCACTTTCTAAAAGGCTGTTGGCAATATCTGTAGAGAAGCAAGAACCAGTTCTGAAACTTCTGCCTGGAATGAATACATATCATAACAGCTTGCATTACATTGGCCAGAGCAGGTCGCCTGCCAGGCCTGGCTCAGTAGGCATGCAGGAGTGTCTCGGTCCCTGGCGGTAGCAACAGTCTGTAGGAGCTGCTCTGGGCTGTCCCATCAGGGATGACTCTCAGAGTCCCCGTGGTCCTCCCCTGTGCCTGAGCTCAGGGGAGAAGGGTCCTGCTCCATGCCTCCAGGTGCTCACCATCTAGTGGAGGGGCAGTTAGGGACCCAAGAAAGGGATGTCTCTGAGTGGGAGGAACTGTGTGTGACACAGGTGAGCTGAGGGCTGTGGGGTACAGGGGAGCGGTGGTGCCTTCTGCCTAGGGAGAATTGCAGGGGGCAGCATTTGAACCCTTAGTGCAAAGATAAGGAATCCCCAGCAAGGGGCAAGAAAGAAAGGGGCTCTGTATACTGAAGGACAGGCTGTTCAAAGGCATGGGAAGAGCATACGGTTGGGGGAGTCCAGGGTCCTATGGGAGTGTGGCAGAAAGGAGGAGAGGCTGGAGAGCTGGAGGGGCCAAGAGTGAGGCTTTCATGGTTTCCCTGTCTCCTACTGAGCTGTTGGTGTGCTGCGCACTGGGGAAGCCTATCCGGGAAGCCCAGCAGGGGCCTCCCTCCCCTAGTGCAGCAGCCCAGCCTGGGTTGTTCCAGGCTGCAGAGTGGGTCTCAACCCTGCTCCCCTGCCGGCAGCCTCTGCTCTTCACCCTGGGGGATGAATCAGCTCCATTCTTCAAGAACAAAGGCTCCTGGGTTGCCAGGGAGATGCAGGGGCTGCTGCCTGCACTTCCTGGAGCTGTGGTCTGGTGTCAGGAAGAGATGGATATCTAGCTCCCCGAGGCCAGTCCTGTGCTGTGTGGGGCTGTGTCAAGTAGCCTCTCCCTAAGTCATCCTTGTTGAATGGGGCTCTCTGTGGGTCAGAGCTGGGCAGAGGCTCTGGAGTGGGACAGACTTGTATTTGAAAGTGGCTCTGCTAGTTGATGGCTCTGTGAGTTTAGGTCCCTCATCTGCCCTCTGGTTTCTCGACTCATTTAGGGCCCTAATAGCAGCTTGCAGGGTGGCTGAGATATTTCCTGAGTGGATAGGTGGAAAGCCCACAATCCATTCCTTTATATAGGAAATGCTTCTTCCTGTCAGCTGTGCCAAGCAGCATTCCTGGAATCCATGCAGTGATGTGAGGCTGACGTGAGGTGTGCTGGCACCATGCTAGGCACGCAGGGACATTCACAGAGTGGTAGTTAGTGTTGTTCTTGGGGTCAGGAGCTCTCTGTGGGGTTAGGAGAGGAGTCCCTTCAGGTTTGGAGCATTTCTAGAAGTGGAGGCACAGGGGGAGTCCCACTCCTTGGTGTCATAGCTCTGCTGGAAAGAGGGTGGGGCTCCTGGGAAGATCCCATGGACTTAAGCTCTGTCCTGGCTGGGTCCAGGGGAGACAGGGTTTTCTGAGCCAGTGAAAGCAGCTGCACTTGGCTTTGGAAATCATCACAGAGCCACAGTCCAGGCCTGAGTGGACCTTTCCCCATCTCATGGAGCTGGCTGAAAGAGCTTAACTGGAAGGCTCCGAGCTGCACTGACATCCCATCAGAGACCTGGGGTTGCCTCTCTGGAAAGGATCTGTCTTTCTGTCCCTGCAGTATTAATTATCACCCAAACATGCATGGATGGGGGAAGCCTTGGGCCAGATTCGGGCAGGACTGGGGACAGGTGCAGAATCTAGGGGCATCTTTGCTGTGAGGAAATGCCGGGAATCTGTGACGTGCACTTGGGGACCATATGTGGTTTCGGGGTAGTTGATGGCACATGGGAGTGCGTGTGTGTGGATTCTCCACGATGGGGTTTGAGGGAATGGGAGGAGTGTGCTCAGGGAGTTTTCTGATGGGGTCATCGGTGCTGTGTACTGGGGCTCGGTGGCAGGTTCTGGGGTCATGAGCGTGTTGGCGAGTGAATGATGATGGGGTGCATGGAGAAGATGATTGACAGTGCAGTGAGGGGTGGGGAGCAGTGAGGATAGGGAGGATGCTGTTGGCCAGGAGGTCGTCAGTGCCTGTCCGTGAGCTCTAAAGCATCTGTTTCTTGTCTGTGTACCCCAGGGGGCCAGATGGGACTTCCCTGGATAGAGAGGCATCTCTGCAGGCTACGGGGTAAGGGGAGGCAAGGGGCCAGCATAGAAGGAGAGGGGCTGAGGAGCCAGGGCCATGAGGAGCTATGAGGAGCCAGGGCCATGGGAGGCTGGGCTGCTGCTCAGCGACTTTGCAGATCCGTAGGGTCATTACTTGCCGTTGTCACCAGGGAAAGTTGCAAAATGAAAATTAACTGTCGGAGAAGATTGATTCGTTTGATGTCTAACCAGGAGCAGCCTTTTATTGCTGTAAAATGTTGATTTCCTCTCTCACTAGCGACAGGTAAGTCTTAGTGGCACTGAAGGAAGACAGAGCCCTGAGCAGAACCTTATAGAAAACATGGCCTGTGGGGCCCAGCTCTCTTCCTTCCATCCTCCAAGGCCATAGGCATGGGACTTGGTGTCTAATTTCATTCACAGGGCAAGAACAGATCTGTGGGCCTCCCAGCCACATGGCAGGGCCAGTGATAAGACCCAGGGCTCTGGATTCAGATACATCTGGGTTCACATCCAGGCTGGGCCACTTAGAAGCTTTGTGCCCAGGGCAAGCCTCAGGATCCTCATCTGTAGAATGGGAGGGGGGTACCTAATCATGTCTTAGACTCTAAAGCTCTTGGCATAGTGCCTGGCACAGGTTATTAGGGAGTTGGCCTGGGTCTAAGTGGAATGATCAGAAACTGATGGGATCCAGGACACAGGTCACTTTCCTAGTAGCAGCATTGGCCAACGGTGAGCATGAGATTGAGGGCAGGACACAGGTCAAAAGTGAGGGCACGGTGAGGGAAGTAGAGTCGAGGCTAGCAAGGTTTTCTGACGTGTGTGTCGGGAGCTCACGCCTACTGGGGGCTGGGCAGGGTGAAGGCCCCAGGCCATGCTGGCTACCCAAAGACCCAGTTTGTCCGCACCGTGTGGCCAGGGAGCTTCTCCTTGCCCATGGTGCTTTTCTTGCTTAAATATAGCCTGAAAGACCAGGGCTGGGCAAATGCAGGTCCTGCCTGGTTGGTCCCAGGCGTTGATGGCAGGTGGCAGTGTTCAGGGGATTAGGAAATAGCCATCTTCCCTTTGGCTGGCAAAGGGTGCAGATGAGTGCAGGTTGGAGGGGCTTCCTGTCTGTGGGGTGGAGGAGGAAGGGGCAGTAGTGACGGCGAGCGAGCGTGTGGGAGGTCTCTGTGTTGGGCGTCTGTCTGCCCGCATGCCTGCCTCTCTGTGGCTCTGAAGGAGGCAGGGGCTGGGCCTGCAGCTGCCTGGACAGAGCGGCTCCTGCGTGGGACACAGCTCTCTTCTCTGATTACAGACTCACCGCTTCGTTCCTTACCCGCTTCAGCAGTCGTCGTGGGGCATCTGGCCAGGTGCTCCTGAGCGAGAAGATTGTGGAAGTTTCATTCTCTAGGCAGGGTAGCTTGTGCTCCAGGAAGTGTTCAGGGAATGGCCCTGGCAGGGGTCAGCCCCTAGAGGGGTGTGGTGAGCTCAGGCTGGGTGTGAGCTGGGCAATGATGCATCCAAGGAGCTTGTATCGGAAGCTGCGTGGCAGAGGCGGGGGTAGCAAGACCTGGGGGTCTCCTAGCCCTGAGCTGGTCTCCAGCCAGTGAGGTGGGGTGCAGACTCCAGCCCTAGGGATGGGGGAACAGGGTTCCAAGGGCCAGACAAGATACAGGGAGGATAGCAGGCAGTTTTGACTTTCCAGGCCAAGGAGGTGCTGCAGAGACCCAGAGATTGAAAGGAAATGACAAAGGATGAATGGGCGAAGGGTTGCCAGCCTCCAGAGTAGGGGAAATTGAGGTCTGAGGGTCTCTGGGTTTCACCTGCTGGTGGGCTGGCACTATAGCTGCTGTGATAGGAGAGGAGGGTGCCCTGCTGGTACTGTTTGCGGATCAACCTGACCTGGCATTAGGTAGAAAGGCTGGTAAGAACCTAACTAAAAATGGGGTGATTGGGCACCCTGAGGTCTCATGCCACAAACAAACAAACAAAACCAAAATAAACCCGAAGAACAAAAAAATTCCACCTTGACCTGGAGGCCAAAGGCCTGGATTCTGCTCCCAACTCTGCCTTGAACTTTTTGAGACCCCTGGACAAGTCCTTACTACCCTCTGACTTTCAATTTGCTTTCTTGTAAAGTGCAAACCATGGATTAAAAAAAAAAAAAAAAAAAAAAAAAAGGGCCTTCAAACATTTTCAAGCCATGGGGCCCTTAGTTCAAATGAAATAGTCTAGGATCCCTTCTATCCTCATCTGAGTGAAGTAAGTGGAGTGGGAGGGGTGGGGGAGCTGGACAGTGCTCCGCTCACCTTCCCCCTCTTTGCAGGATGCATTTAGGACCCAGTTGTTTAGTTTCCAAAGCCCTGTGTAGAAACACTTGGCCTAGATTTTAAAAAGTATGTATCTATTAAGCCAACTTTTACTGAGCACTTTATATACGCCAGGCACTGTTCTAAACACTTTACAAATATGACCTCTTTTAATGCTCACAACAACCCTGGGAATGAGATGGGGAAACTGAGGTACAGAAAGGAGAAGTGACATCTCACAGTCAGGTCACATAGCTAGTGTGTGGCCCAGCCAGGATTCCAGCTCAGGCAGCAGGGTCCTAGGTTTTTCCGCTGTTCCCTGTGGCCCAAAGGTGGTAGTGGAAAGAGGTGGTTTATCTTGTTGGGAGAAAGGCCACCAACATGGGACTCAGGGACTGTGGTGCATGGTGGGGACCCCAGGCAGACAGTCTCTGGAGAACAGGGGCCTGGAACTGGATGAGCTGGGAGAGGCTGGATCCTGGCTGCTGCCCTCTGCATTTCCCAGCTGGGACCGCCGAGGCCCCAGGGTGTCAGAGGCGAGTTGATAATGGCCCTGACGCACACGTTGGCACCTAGGAAATTGAATGCGGGAGTTTCTCCGCCAGGCACACACTCTAACCACCAAATTTATTTAAGCAGATAAAATGCAGGGGGTGTAATGTCAGATTAATGGATAAATAACCGTTCTGGTTTTTGGCAGGATGGCGGGGAGCGGCAGTGAGAAGCCTCATTATGTGCTGCTCTGCCTCGAAGAACAAGCCTCGTGCTGCAACCCCAGCACCCGGGCCCGTGAACAGAGCATTAAATTGTTGGAAATGGCTCCCCTTCACTCGCAGAACAAAGATGTTTTCTCCAGAATAAATTGACTCCCTCTCTGCGCACTGAGTCCCGGTTTCCCACAAATGCCGCCTATGCTCCCGCTCAGCTCGCCGCGGGAGGGAGGGAGGCATGGGCCTGGGAACGGGGGTCTGGGAACAGGCGCGTGGGGTGCTTCCTGCTGGGATGAGGGCACTGGCCCCAGGGGGTTTCTGGCTCCTGGGCCTTCTGTTGCCAGGTCTTTGTGGCTTTAGGGGAAAGGAGCCAACCTGCAGTTGTGTGGACAATGCAGAAATCTGGAATTGGGGTTGGAATTAGGGCTTGTAGAGAGGCAGTGTGTGTTGTGGTTATGGGTTTGTGTTTAACATTTCTGGGTTGGCGTGTTGCTCATCAGCTGTGCAATCTTCAGGCAAGTTATTTAACCTCTCTAAGCTCAGTCGTTATCAGGAAGATGGGGATAATAGCCCCTTCTCCCTGAGATAACACACAATGAATGAAGGACCTCGGACAGCTCCAGCCGTAGTCCGAGTTGGGGGGCAGAGCCTTGGGTGCAGCCTGGTGAAGACTCAGTATCCTCTTTTGGCAAACTTGATGCCCAAGGGAGGGGGTTGAGGTGTGGGGACCCAAGAGCTGCTGTGCTGCTGGGTCTTGACTCTGCGGCATAAATCAGGAATTTGGGCATTCCTTATGGTGACTGGTGGTACATAGTCCCCTCCTGGCTCCCTGAGGTCTGCCTGATGCCTGTCAGACCCCAGCCTGGGTGAGAGCAGAATCTCAGGGGAGACTTGGCTTTGCCCTGGGGCACATTTATAGACAGATTTTGAGCTGCTGGCCTGGCTGCCCTGGGCGCAGTAGGAACAGGGCTCAGGGAGGCTACTCAGGGGAGATTAACTGCTTTCTGCTCCAGAAGAGCCCTTTTCTCCCTCTCTTTCCTTCTTCTGGAGGGCACGTAGGGCAGTGGAAAGAGCATAGTCTTTGAGGCTAGACTCACTGCCATTACCTCTTAGCTGTGTTACTCTGAGTGCATTTCTTCCTCTCTGAGCCTCAGTTTTGCCACCTGCAGACACTAAAGCAATACTGCCAAAGGTATGGAAGACTGGTTATGAAACATGCTTGGCACATAGTCATCTCTTTGGGCAGTAATGTTCTGTAACAGATGTTTATGAAATGCCTACTCCTTAACAGACCTGGACTGGTCTGCAGAGGTGCAGTGGTGAGCAAGATAGCTGTGTTGTGGCCTCAGGGGCTTGGACTGGTGAGCAGGGCTGACCTGATGCTGGTGGCTGCCTGTGTGCTACCTACCCCTGTGCACCTGCCTCAGGCACTCAAGAGTGGGTGATCTGGGGTTCTTTTGCATCTGGCAGGATCTGGCCTTTGGGGCAGTGGGCTGCCTGTCTTGCTCTGCCTTTCCCCTCCTTCATGTCTTTCCCTCTCATCCCCACCTGCTCTATCAGAGCTTCTGGCTCATCCAGCCTAAAGGTTGGAAAAGGAAAGTTCAGAAAGTGCCCTGGCCTGGGTTTGGTCAGATGAAGCCTGTTGTAGGTCCATGGGGGGCAGGCCCCTGATTGCTGATGGAGCATCTCCTAGCAGGTGGCATCAGGCACTAGTGTCCCAGGTGGGCAGAACAGATGAAATCCCTGTCCTCGCAGAGCTTTCATTCTTCTGAGAGATGACAGTTACTGAGCACTTGCCCAAGGTCAGTTGCAGTGCCAGTGCTTTTCACCTTGGAATGAACAATCTGTGGCCAGCTTGGAACTCCACCTCCTTCCCAGTCAGGCAGGTCATGTGTGGCCTCCCTCTCTCCTGAGATCCTGCAAGGCCTGCGAAGACCTAGCTCTGGGCTCAGACAGAGTGGATCTGAACTTGACTTGATCCTGTTATGCCGCAAGTCACCTAACCTGTCTGAGCCCGTTTCCTCATCCACAAAATCACATCACCTCCAGGGGCGTGAGGAGGAAGCCACCAAGCACAGAGCTGCTGTGGAGCTTGTCCAATGTGGTTGAGTGCTTTGTTCCCAGGGCAGTGGATTCTGAGGTCCCAGGCTGGGCCCAGGGCAGAAGCCACATCTTCTGCAGCCCCGGCCCTGTCTTTCCTCTGGTTTTGGAGACATGTATTTGGGATGGAAGGGCTCCCTAGGCAGCACTCCATCTCCCACTCGCTGGGTCTTTGTTTAGCTCCAAATTAAAGCCAAAGCAGAAAACACAAAACATTTCCTGCATCTAGAGTGAAGGAGCTGTCTGTCTTGTCAGCCCCGGAGCCGCCAGTGAGCCCTGGCTGGTAATTGTGGAGTCTGGCTGTGGGGGCCTCCCCTGGGAGACTCACTTTCCATCACTGTCTGTGTCTGTTATCATGGTTATCGCATTCCCAGGCAGATGCTGGGGAAGCAGGGCTGAGCAGGGATTTTCTGTTTTCAGGGGGGTGAAGTACCCACCTCTACTCACTGGCTTATTCTACTGGCCCCGCTCCTTATAGCGCCCCCTAGCCCCCACCTTGAGCCTTCTGTGATCTCAGCTGGTATTCCTGTAGTTCATTTCAGTGTGTTTGTCTGTGTCCCTGCTGAGACCAGGAACTCCTGAAGACGTGGCTGCGGTCCAGGCAGAAGTGCATTGCAGGGACCGTTGAAGGAGCTCTAATGAGGAGGGCGGTGGGGTACTTGGGAGGTGTACAGGCCTCCGAGGCAGACCTGGCTTCTAAATCTAGCTCTGTCACTTGTTGTGTGGCCTTGGGAAAATTACCTAACTTCTCTGAGCCTCACTTGTCTCATTTCTAAAATGAGGGTGATGGTGGTACCTGTTGGCTGTAAGGGTTATTAGAAGAATTATCACAAAGTAATATCCACAGTGCATAGCTTAGTGCCTGGCACATAGCCAAAGTTTAGAAATGCTGGCTCTAAAGTGGCGAGGAACCATGTGGGCAGTGCCTGAATTTCCCAGGTGAAGGCAGAGCAGAAAACAAGACCTAGGAAAGGAAGGGTGGTCATTGCTCAGATGACAGTTCCACAGGGTTCTCATGGGTGGGGACAGGTCCATGGGCTGGGGCGGGGGCAACCCATGGTTGTCCTAGGACCAGGTGGGAACTCAGATTAACCAAACTCATGAGTGGTTGATTTTTGGCTAAATGCATGCCAGCATGTTAATTCACAGGGAAAAACCGCTGGCTGGGCTCTCACGTGGTCCACCAGTGAGAAACTCCTGTAGGGCATCCAGTTTCAGCCAGCTTCTCTGTGAGCCAGGTGATCTGGAGCTTCCCACATCCACCTCCACGGGAGCGACCCTCCTGGGTGGGTCTCAGGGGGTTTCTTTGGAGCCTGAACTGGAAAGAGGTCAGGGCATTGCCTCTCACTAACTCATCTGCGCCCTGTTCTTTTCTCACTGGCTTCTTTCCATCCTTTCCTTCCTCTTACCTTTGCCTCCTTCTCTCTCTCTTCTCATCCCCTTCCCTATATGTGCCCCTGCCCCCGACAGATGTGCACTATTAGAGATGCAGTTCCAGCTGGACTCCATGCTTGATTAAGTTTGAAAAATTAACTTAATGTTTTCTTTCTGATTTTAAACTTTTAGATTTTTTTCCTACATGTGGGTGGTGCCCAAGTTTCTCCTATTTTTCTTTTAAACTAGCATTTTTTTTTGCCTTTTTTTTTTAGGGCCATGCCTGTGGCATATGGAGGTTCCCAGGCTAGGGGTCACATTGGAGTTGTAGCTGCTGGCCTACACCACAGCTCATGGTAACGCCAGATCCTTAACCCACTGAGCAAGGCCAGGGATTGAACCTGCATCCTCATGGATCCTAGTCAGATTTATTTCCACTGCACCACAATGGGAACTCCCTTAAATTAGTATTTTTACTTATGTAATTTTATATATAATTATAGATGTATCTGATTTCAGATCTTTAATGTTCAGAGACTTCATTTTCTGTGGGCAAATAGTTTACAGACCCAGATGAAGAAGGATGGTACCAACCAGCCTGTCCTCAGTGAACACAGGCAGAGGTAGATTCATGGAAGAGAGGAGAGAAAAAGACTGCAGAGGTCTGGGGGGCAGCCAGTGATATCTTTACACTTTAGGGGTAAACTGTTGAGCTGACAATTTGCAGAGAGGTCAGCCTGGGCAGAGGGCTGGGCTCATCAAAGGAGGCAAATCCACTTGGCTATGCCTTCTCTGGAGGCTTTGAGGGCAGAGCTCTGGGGCACCTGTAACAGATTCCCCTTGTCAGGTTGGTCCCTGTCAGCACTCACCTGCATGAGACCATAGTGGCACTGTATCCTCATCAGAATATCTTGCTCCCTTTTTCTTTGAAATTGAAACATTATTCAGTCATGAAACTTATTCCTTTCTGTGGGCAGACTTTTCCTTAGACAGGGTGTGTCCTCTAGATTTCTAATCTCAGTTCATTGTTCAGCTCCAGGAACTCTTCTGTTGGGCTTCTGAAGATAGCTACGGTCTGTTTCTTTTTGTAAAAAAATTTTTATTATAGTTGATTTACAATGTTCTGTCAATTTCTGCTGTACAGCTAAGTGACCCAGTCCCATCTGTGTGTGTGTGTGTACACATTCTTTTCCTCACATTATACAAACTGTTTCTTATGTCTTCTTTGGGAATCAGAGTCTCTGCTATCCAGTTCTTCCAGCATTTTCTCTTATATATGTCATCTTCCTCACTCATTTACTCTGTATCCTGGTCATGAGGGATAGACTGTCTCATTCAAAATCTCCACTGTGGAAGGATTTACAGGCTGCTCTGGTGGTGTCATTCCTGGCCATGTGACTTGCTTGGGCCAATGAAATAGGGCTGAGTGTGACATAAGCCTCTTTTGAACAGAAGCATTAAGAGCCAGCACATGATTCTAGCATGTTTCTTGTTTCCTCTGCCATGAGAGATGGAGGTTTCTCCCTCAGCCCAGATAAAGATGCTACAGAAGAGAGCTGCAGTCAACCTGTAAGACACATATGGTGTGAGGGGGAAAGTAATCTTTTATTGACTTAAGCCATTTGGGGGTCGCTTGTTATGACAGCATATCTTAACTTAACCTGACCAAAACAGTACTAATACTAAAGGTTTCTCCAAGGTGTTTTTTGTTTTGCTGGTAGAAATTTTTGGGAGCACCAATTCTGTTTTTTAATGCTTCCAACAGTGGGTTTATTAGCATTGTAGAGATATTTTAATTATGTTTTAAACTATATTATTCAATTGATGTAATTTTTATCTCTTTGAAGACAAGAGGTAGCATTTTCCTAAAATCTTCTTATGCTCTGCGTGTGAGTGTGTTTTAGGGTTGGCTATGCCTCTGAAGTTGTACTGCTTTTTAAAAAATATACCTATTTACTCATGTTTGCATTTTCTCTGTTGTTCTGTCCTATTTTGGTGAGGGATTTAGTAGACTCATTGGGGTAGAAAGCTGGGTTGTAAGGCTGGAGGGGGACACCCACCCTAGGACCCTGGTTGGTGGTAGGAAGCCTGTGGTTTGAGGCTGGGCTGTTTTTTTACTCAGCTATCGGTGCTGCTAATGTTCATTTTTCAGTGATTGCAGGCAATTTTAATTGGATCAGGGAGAGAAAGTCCTCGGCACTGCTCTGCTCTCCTGTTCTTTATCTTCCTGGAGATGATCCCTTTAGCTGTCTGGAGCCAGCTCTCATGTCACCTTCCTACTTGGCCTGCCTCTTCCCAGGCTCTCTCTGGTCCTCTCAACCAGGCCCTGTGATGAGTTTCTGCGTCCTGTACACCTGGCCTGGCTATCCCCTTCTAGGCCTTCCCCACAGTACCACTGTCCCTATGGAATTAGAGCCCAGGATGGAACCGAGCTCTCAGTTGACATCTGGCCTGTTTCCTCTGTATCCTGTTAATTCACTTGTCCCTAATGTGATGACTGCATTAGTCTGTTGACTCATATTCAGCTTAAAGGTGGCTGAACCCAAGACTTTCTTCCATAAGCATCTCATCAGGTTTTGCCCTCTTATTACGCCTTTGGCCTTCTAAACCACTAAGTCTCCATCTATCTCTGCTTTGCTAAATATGGCCCATTGTTCCATGTAGCTGAGACCATTTTAGATCCCAGACACTTCTGTGCTATTTACTGATTATCTCTTCAGTGGTATCAGTGGCAGTCAATGTCTTCTACCAAATCACTCACAAAAATTTTGGACAGGAAGTTCCTTGTGGCCCAGGAATGCTGGTCAAGGGTCCAGCATTGCTATAGCTGTGTGGTGCAGGTTTGATCCCTGGCTCGGGAACTTCCACATGCCATGGGTGTGGCCAAAAATAAAAAAAATGTAAGAAAATAAATGTTAAACAGACAGGTCTTGGGACAGAGCCCTTGGGCATATCACTAAAGACACTGTGCTGGTTGTTATGACCCATCCTACTTTGCATCTAGTTAATTCTATCTCTGAATCTACCTAATTGTACTGGCACTCAGCCCACCTCAGAGGACTGTGGAATGCTTTGCTGAAACAACCCCATTAGAAAAATTTTATTGGAATATAATTGACTTACAAAGTTGTGTTAATTTTAGGTGTACAGCAAAGTAAATCAGTTATACATATATGTATAACTGATCCCTTTTCAGATTCTTTTCCCATATAGGTTATTACACAGTATTCAGTAAATTTTCCTGTGCTATATACAATAGGTCCTTGTTACCCATTTATTTTATATACAGAAGTGTATAGTATATATATCAATTTCAACCCCCTAATTTATTCCTTCTCCACCCCCCCCCCATGTTTCTGCCTTGGTAAACATAAATTTGGTTTCAAAATCTTTGTTTCTGTTTTTTAAGGTTTTTTTGTATCATTTCTGTTAGATTCCACATATTAGTGATCTCATAGGATATTTGTCTTTCTCTGACTTACTTCACCCAAACCCACATCAAAGCCTAAAGGTGTAAATTCTCCAGGTGAGGTCAGTGTTGGGCAAGAAACAGATCACACATTCCCAAGGGTCATTGCGCAGAGTTGAACGAAGAGGAGCCAGCCAGGTACAGGGCAGCAGTCAGGGACTAGCAGAGAGCTGCACCATCCCTGGGCCTGAAGGGACGGGGCAGGGGTGGGGCAGGGGCAGGGGCAGGGGCAGTGTCACTGAGCCTGAGAGAAGGATGCAGCAGGCAGAGATGGGCTGCCTGATGGGAACTGTGTCCTAGACGCAGGAACATAGCCACTGCAGATCCAGGCCAGCTCGGCCCTCTGATCCCTGGCTGATGCCTCCCAGCATGCAAAGCCAAGTAGAGGCCAGGAAGCAAGGAAGCCTGGGAGCAGAGTCCCTGGAGGCCAGCCTTGTAGGGCACATAGCAGGGTGGATCGGGAGGTGCAAGCAGAATAAGCAGCTCACCAGGTCAGGCTGTGACCATGTGCGCATCTACAACAGTGCAACCTAACCTCCATCTGCTGCTCCATGCAGTTACTTATTAATGTCCCAGATAATCTTGCGAATTAAATATCTCTTTTGGGGCTAATCTCCTGGAGTGGAGATTGGGCTTGTCTGTCTGTCATCACTCGTAGACTCTCTTGCCAACAAGGTGAATTTATTTGCAGTTGTGGGGATGTTATGACATTTACATCACTGGGCAGATTAAATGCCTGTGGGAGCTAGTTGGGCCGTTCCTGGAGGGAGCTGAGCCCCTGCTCTGGCCAGACACAGTGGCCTCAGGCTGCCGAGAGGGGAGGGAAGAGCGGATAGAGCCTCCAGGAGTGGGAGGGGTTGGATGGGAGTTCCTGGGGTTGTCCGTCTACCCAGGACCGTCCTGAGCAAGACACACAGACACAGTTCACACCGACACACCTATGGGGCTAGGAGCCTATGTCAGCCTCTGAACAGCTGGGCAGTGTCTGTTCCACACTTGCTTGTGAAGGAAGGGCAAAGGCGGCTTGTGATCTGAATGATCCTGGTTTTCTGCCCAGGAGCTCTGGTTACCAGCTGTCCTCTGTATCCTGGGGGAGGTGATGTGGAGGTTGGGGTGTAGGATGTAAGGAGCTGAGGTGGAGTATGTGCTGGGCTGGGCAGCCGAGGGGGAGCCCTGGGACTCCTCTTGAGTTGTCTATCCACCTGCTGATCCAGTCTAGCACAGGTGAGTGGACATGGCCAGTCTCTCCAGCTGTGACATCCAGGGCCTCTGCCCAACAGGACCAAATCGAACTCTTATAAGCACAGTGCTGAGCAGACCCCAGGATTTCCAAGGGCAGAGCAGAAACCCTCAAGGGGTCAAGGCTGGCACTGGGCAGATAGCTGTTGACGGCAGGAGACAGAGGACCTCCTGAGCCATAAGTGCTCGGAGCCAGGTCCGGTGTGCATACAGGCTGCAAGGGAGCTCACCAAGGCATCCCATGGGGAGAGGGGCCAGGGAAGGTGTCCAGAAGGGGACATTGATCTAAGGCATGAGGTATAGAGACAATTTGTTCTAATTCTTTTTTTTTCTTGTTTAGGGCTATACCTGCAGCATATGGAGGTTCCCAGGCTAGGGGTTGAACTGGAGCTATAGCTGCCAGCCTATGCCACAGTCACAGCAATGCAGGATCCGAGCCACCTCTGCGACCCTCACCACAGCTCATGGCAATGCCAGATCCCTGACCCACTGAGCGAGGTCAGGGATTTAACCCACAACCTCATGGATACTAGTTGGATTCATTTCCGCTGTGCTGCAATGGGAACTCCTAATTCTTAAAGTATAAATGTGATTGTTTATATGACATAATCTTTGAAAAAGGAAGGAAATAAAATAATATACCCTTACACACACCCTAAGCCAACCAAGGTTGCATTTTGGCTTGTTTCTTTCCAGGCCTTTCTCAAATGTTATTCCTCAGGGAGTGGAGGGCAGAGGCCACAATGTGGTGACATTTAGGTGAGTGGAGGGCCCACGGAGCACAGAGAGAGCTTGGCTACCAACAGCAGGCCTGGCCTTGAGCTTTGAGACCAGGCTCATGCAGGGCTTGTCCATAGTGGGTTCCCATGTGGCCTGCCCTGGAGGCTGGCGCTTATCTGGCCTTCTTGCATCCTTGAGGCGCTCCCTGATCATCACAGGCGGCTTCAGCAAGGTAATGAGCAGCACCTCAGCAGGCTTGGTCAGTGTGGGTCCCTATACAGCCCAGGAATCCCTGGGCAGGGTTTGGCCAGGCCTGCTGCCAAGAACTCTGGTCCCTTGGACATTTTGTGGCCTAGAGAGGGGCTGTTGGACATCAGACGGGTGATGGCCAGTTTCAGGTGGTAGGTGGCTCTGCCAGCAGCACAGCTGAGGCCTTGTTGGGCCCTATCTGCCCTTACAGAGAGGCACACAGGGCCAGAGCATGGCTCTCAGCCTCGGTTGCATGTTAGAATTACCTGGGAACTTGTGAAATCAGTGACCCAAGGCCCCTGCCTTCTGGGAGGTGCATCCTGGGTATCAGGGTTTTTGAAAGCTCCCAAGGTGAGTCTAAAGAACAGCCACCATGGTTCTCAAGTTTCATGTCCATCAAAATCACCTGGAAATCTTGCTAAGAATTACAAGGCCCCACTTCAGAAGTTTCTGATTCATTAGGTTTGGGTGAGACCTAAGAATTTATAAGGAATTGAATTCTGGCAAGTTTCCAGGGGGTGCTGATGCTCTTCGCCTGGGGACCACACTTTGAGAACCACTGGCTCAGAGGAAGATGATTGTGGAAGGTCCTGGTACTTCTAGGTGGTGAGGGCAGGTATTGGCTTCCACCCAGAGGTGGTGAGAGAAATGTTTGTTAAAGATGGTGAGGGACGAGGTTGGCTGCCACAGGTGTTGAGGGCAAGTGCTGGTTGCTCCCTGGGGTAAGGAATGGTGTTGACTGTCACGGCCGTAGATGGTCCCGGAAGGTGATGGCTGGTGGAGGAGCGTGTTGGCTGGCATCAGGTAATAAGGAAAGCCATTGGCTGTAGGTGTTGGCGGCAAAGGAAGGCACTGGCTGTGGCAGGTGGCAAAGGAAGGTGTCTGTGTTAGTGAGTGAGGAGGAAAGCTGATGGCTTTCTGTAGAGCCGGTGGGTAGGCACTGCTTGTTGCGGGTGGAGAGGGGAAGTGTTGCACCACCAGGTGGTGAGGAAAGCATCCTTGTCACACACACGTAAGACAGAGGAGGCGGAGGTGTTGTTAGTTACAGGTGGAGAGGAAGGTGCTGGCCCTTCTAGTTGGCTGATAGGGCATCAGTCCTGTTTGCCACTGAGGCTAAAGCAGCCCTTATCTCTTAGGTTCCCTTGTGTGTCCTCCCATTTCCCTTTCCTGGGCCCCCTGGGCCTGGCCTTATGGCCCCCTATGCCACAGGGGTCTGAGAAGGCCAGTGGAGTCTGAGCCTTCGTTTAAGGTGGGTGCATTTCTTGTCCTGGGAAAGAGGGGAGTTAAGGTTGGGTGGAACATGGCAGTGTGTGCAGGGGTGGGGGCATGGTCTGTGGGGGTTGGGGGGAGTGCTTTGCACAATAGCACACTGGCCATAAATAATGTATCTGCCACAGAAGGATGGCCCTAGGAAGCATGACTTCCCGGCATGCATTCAGGAGGCACATTTCAATGCAGAAACCGCAGGAAGAGCACATCCTTATCTGGGTCTTTTATCATCATTTTCCAATCAAGAATCACAGCAGCCCCTGTCCTGGGGCTTCAGCCTGGTGCCTGTGGGGAAAACGATCTTCCCAAGAGCCGGCTGCCGAGATGCCAGATTTAGAGACCAGTCTTTGGAGATGGCAACATGCAGATGAGCCATTCTTGTGGGAAAAGACAGAGCTGTCAGCCTGGCTGAGCCTGATGTCCCTTGTTTCTATAGCTACAGTAAATGTAATTACCAAAGAGTAACCCTTTGTGGATTTCATTGTAACCTCAGATAGCTAATGACATTTACTGGGTTTCTAGCAATCTGGGACAAAATGCTCATTTTGAATTTAACATGAGTGATGCCATTTTCCATCTTAGCTAAGTACTTTGTGTCATAAAAGAGTTATCTGTACAGAGCCCCTGGTCCTGTCAGTAAACATATTACAAATATTATCACCACTTATTTGCTGGATGAAAGATGTAGTGAAGGCCCAGAGAAACAGTCCTTCTTTACATTTATGACTCTGCCCAGAGACTCAGCAAATTCAGCATGAAATCACCATGGAAGTAATCAGACTGTGCATCAATATCTCACACATAGCCTGAGGCCCCCAGAGATGCAAATATTATCTCAGGTGGCACAAACTATGTAAATACATCCTTCTACCACCTGGACATGGTAGCTGTCAGGCTGTGTCACTTGGCTACCAACACAGATGAGGGATGCTGAATGTCTTTGGTCTAGGAAAATGGAAGTCTCTTGACTGTAGCTTGTGTGGGCAGGGATCGGGGGGAAGATGCATCTCCTCTCTTTTCCTGGGGACGTAAAGAATTTGCACACCAGATGAGAGTTGGTGCCAAACCACATATTCGTTGGTTCATCCATTTATTCATGTGCCTTGTGGATCCATTTGCCCAGTGCTGTCAATAATTGTGTGTGTGCAGTGTGCTGGGGATTCTGATAGAAGGGTACCAGGGGCTGGAGGAAACCTGGAGGGGGAGGTACATGAACTGCCTGGGAAGGGGGTCCAGGCAGGCCCTTGGGGAAGGTGCCACTCAACTAGGGTCTGAGTAGATGTGATGGAGTTGAGCAGCCTGAGGCTGAAGGAAGATGCTCCAGACTGTGCGTGATACTGAAGCTCTTCTCCACCAAGTCCAATGTCTCTGGCTAGAGAGAAGACTGGCGTTTCCCTCCCTCCCTTTTTCACTACTTTACTACCACAGAGGCCTGTGGGATGGAGGGAGGAGTGCCCATGGGCCTGGGGGTCACCTAGATCTGGGCTCTACCCCTTGCTCTGTCTTTCAGTAGCAGGATTACTTCAGGTAAGGCCAGAGCCTCAGTTTCCCTTTGTATAAAATGTGGACACTCAGACCTACCTCCTAGAGTGGTATGAAGATGACATTAAACCACATACCATGATGCAGGTGCTGCTTCAGGTCTTGCTTGCTCAAGGCACTTCTTTGGGATTTTCCCCTGGGAAGTTTATGCTCACAGAGCTTCCCTGGATGGCCCTTGGCTGAATGGGCATGGGAGACATCTGTGTCTGAGCCAGGTGTCTGTATCCCTGATCCATGGTGATATTCTGAGTGACCATAGAGGCAGCTGAGTGATTGAGGACTGTTTCAGTCCAGCTGCCACCTCATCCTGGCTCTGACTCTTATAGGCAGTGATTGGAAATTCCAAAGTGTGAGGCCTTAGGAGAAGGGCCTTCTATGTTGCCCTTCCTGGCAATGGACTGAATAGATTTAGGTGGCAGTGCTCGCTCTTGACTGCAGACTCTCAGGCCACTCCATCTGAGGCCTGACATTCTGGGGCACTGAGCAGAAGGTTACAAATCGAGGATTTTCCATAAACAGCTGAGTGGTGGCCCTGCAAGGCTGGGGGGTTCCAGAGGTAGGGACCTGTGTCCTGTGTGCAGAGATCAGCCACATCCATGAGACTGTGAAATTTGGCATAATTTTGTCATGTTGCATATAAAAATACACACGATTTTTAAAGATTCTTTTTTGAAAAATTGAGTGTATGGAGTTCCCATTGTGGCACAGTGGAAATGAATCTGACTAGTGGAACCATGAGGTTGCTCAGTGGGTTAAGGATCCGGCGTTGCTGTGAGCTGTGGTGTAAGTTGTAGACACGGCTCGGATCCCGAGTCACTGTGGCTGTGGCTGTGGCTGTGGCCAGCAGCCACAACTCTGATTAGACCCCTAGCCTGGGAAACTCCATATGCTGCAGCTGTGGCCCTAAAAAGACAAAAAGACCAAAAAAAAAAATTGAAGTGTAGTTGATTTGCAATATTATGTGAGCTTCAAATGTACACCATAGTGATTCAATATTTTTATAGATTATACTCCATTAAAGTTATTATAAAATATTGGCTATCTTTGCCATGCTTTACAGTATATCCTTGTAGCTTATTTATTTTATACACATTAGTTTGTGCCTCTTAATCCCTTACCCCTTTCTTGACGCTCCTACCCCACTAGTAACCACTGGTTTGTTCTCCCTATCTGTAAAATACACACAATTTTTAAATGCTCTTCAGACAAAGACTGCTAAATGTCTTGATGGGGAACTGAGATGCAGCACACTTGCATGAGGAGCTGGGTCTGTAGAGAAAGTTAGAGGCTCGGCACCCTGCCCTCAAGACACTCCAGTGCTGAGACCTCCCCACACCACTCTTCTTCCATAAGGCTTCCACAGAAACAAGGGGCTGCTCAAAGGCTGCAGGAGGGGAAAGCTTAATGCTGAGAGGATGCTGGAGAGGTCACCTCCTTCACCTCTTTGCCTCTGCGTAGAGCTGCCCAAAATGCCCTGAACAGGGGGAAGTGTGCCATGTTTGCAGTCTGATGGAGCCTCTTCTGCGGAGAGGGAATCTTGGCCCCTGGAGACAATATCCTTACCGGCTCCCTCCTTTGCATCTTCTTGTGGCATTCTTGGTGGACCTCTTCATCCATTCATTCATGCAATCATCCATTCATGCAACACTGCTGACACTCTGTGTGAGCCCTGTCCAGGAACTGGGGTTCGGAAGGGTCTGTTGCGGGGAGACATACAAGCAGACATGCATAAGAGAGCCTGGAGTCCCAGTAATCGGGTGGCAATTGATGATTTTCTCAAAGACACCTGGGCTGAGTCTGAAATTAGAGGGCATTGACTCTGTAAAGGTGAGGGAATGGAGTTCCCAGGCAGAGGGAACTGCCTGGGCTAAGGCATCGGGACCCTTTCTTCATCCGCTGGCATCATGGCAGTCAAAGTATCTGGGGACAGGAAGGTTTCCTGGGAGCCCTTGTTGGCTGCCCTGCCCCAAAGTTAGTGCAGGCCTCAGCCTCCTTGAGGTCTTGGCTTTTTATGCAGAGAGGGGCAGGAGTCAGGGAGACCAGAGCCTTCTCCTGGGAAAGGATGGGTGGGTGTGGCCCTGTTTCCCAGTGCCTGCACAGCGTCTGGGCCTATAAGCCGATGTGCTTTCTCTGGCTTCTCCTGACAACAACTGGAAGATGGGGATTATCACACCCAGAGACAATCTGATTGAGAAATTGATTTATCCCAGGTTGTATGACCTGCACAGAAGGGAGAGATTTCTTCCAAGTCTGCTAATTCCAAACAAAGCTTGTGGGTATTTTTGGTTGATTCACGTAATATTGTTATTGTTGTTTCAATCACTCCAGGCAGCACTCCCTCCCCAGCCGTCCTCCTCCCAGTTTGGTTCTGCAGATTAGCCTGAGTATGGCCACCTGTCCAGGGTGAGGCCTTGGCACTCAGACAGGCCCTAGCCTGCTGGAGGGGGTGGGGGAGAGGGGTGAAGATGGCTGAAGGTGACTGTCACTGGCAGAAGCCACCTAATTAGACAGTGCCTTTGCATCTGAAACCACTCCTTCTGTTCTGTCTCCATGCATTGCTTGTTTTTTTCTGGAAAGGAGCTTAATAAACAAGGATAGGGATTCTGTACATTATGGAAGAAGGGGGTGGCAGTGGGAAGGGTCCTAATTGGTGGTTGCAGGGTCTAAAGATTCATTTTTCAGACTTTTTGTTTGTTTGTTTTTTGGGCCGCACCTTCAGCATATGGAGGTTGCCAGGCTAGGGGTCGAATCGGAGCTGCAGCTGCTGGCCTATTCCAGAGCCACAGCAACGTGGGATCCCAGCTGCATCTGCCACCTACACCACTGGTCACAGCAATGCAGACCCTTAACCCACTGAGTGAAGCCAGGGATCGAACCTGCAGCCTCATGGTTACTAGTTGGATTTGTTTCTGCTGTGCTGCAGTGGAAACTCCTCATTTCTCAGACTCTTAAAATAGTGTCTAGATTGAGGTCTAGATCAAGCCTCTTTGGCCTTCTGTTCTCAAAGGAAGAGGTCCAGCTCAGTCTGGGACTCACTACCCCTTCCCTGGCCAGGCTAGCACTGACCTCCCCTGGGCTCTGGGTCAGTGCCCATCCACTGTGCAGCTGCATTGGGGCAGGACTTGTTTCTTTACCATTTCTACAGAGGGTGTGGTGGCATTTGGGTGTCAAAGTGGTCAGAAGCACATTATGGGCCTGCATGCAGGACCTGGAGACCAATAGACACAACTACCAACCGATGCCCAGCTGTTTCAGAGGGCCTGGCACTGGGCCCATGTCGGTCCTTTCAGACTCTTCCAGGCCCCCTTGAGGGTGGGGTTCTGCCCCACATCCCTTCTCTCCAGCTCATGGCTTGGTGCTCCCTGGGGCCTCCTGGGCTCCAGGCAGTGCTGAGCTCTGCTCTGCCTGGTACCTGGTTCTTTCACTCTCTGTCACCTCCCCTTCTTGACCTCAGACTCCAGCTCCTGCCTCTCCTGTCTTGATTCTTCCTCTTTGGAGAGACCCTTAAAGGGGCAGGCCTGACTGTCATGGCCCCTTACTGGAGCCTCTGGGCGTCTCTCCCTCACCTGCTGCCCTTGAAGTATCAAGCCAACCCTTTGAATTTGGGGAACTGGTTGGGGTCTCTTTGAGGTGATTAGTTTGAGAATTTATCTTTACCCATCTGTCTGTCTCTGTTATTATATCCTTCCACCCATACATCTTTCCATCCACCCATCCATCTTTCCATCCATTCATCCACACACCTTCCACCTGCTCATCCATCCATCTGTACAGTGATCTAGACAAGTATTTATTGACACCCACAGTGTTCCAGGTACAGTGCTGGGCACCAGGGACTCTAAAGTAGTCGGGTCTTATCTGCACTGGAGGGCTGAACCCTTTCCTTATCTTTGCAAAGGGGCCATCCTCCCCTCAGAGGCTGTTGTGAGGCCTTATTTGGTGACCCAAGGTTGTCATAGTCTTGGCATGCTGCCTAAGGGCTCTGAACAGGTGGACTCCTCATGCTCGCTATGACTGAAGGCCATATGAGTTGGGCATGGAGGGGCAGGCAGGAGCCAGGACTGGCTCGGGGAGGTCCTGGGTGGTTACAGCTTTGGAGAGGTAGCTTCAGTGAGGACACCAAGGCCTGGAATGAGCTTTAGGGTGGTGTCAGGAAGAAAAGGGATACTACTGTGCAGGGTGCATGGGGTGAGCAGGAGCCCTGGGCAGTGGTGACCCCACACCCCTGAGAAGAGGGACAGGCCTGGGGGAGGTAGGGACAATGGGCTAGAGTGAGGGGAGCTGGTGGCTGATGGAGGATGTCAGTGAAGGGGACGCTGGGCTTCATGGCCTTGCGTGGCAGGGTGGACCCTCCGGTTCTTCTCAGGCTCACACTTTACTTCCCCGTGAGGTGGCCCATAGGTGGCTGGGTCTGAGGCACAGAGAGCCAGCTGCAGCCATTGTCAGGAGCTCCCTGCTTGTTTCTTCTGGAGACAGCTGGAGCTAGGACAGGCCCAGGCTTTTCTTAGTTTGCAAACACACCATCTCTGGCACCAGAGAGGCCCGGGGAGATCAAGGGGAGGTGTCCTTTGTACCATGCCCATAGGGAACCCAGATGGGCCAAGTGGCTTCCCGGCAGTCTTTGGCTTTGCCTAAGTGGCCCTCGTCAGAGGAGGGTGGTGAGTGGCCAGGCTGGTGAGGAGAGGAGAGGAGAGGGGAGAGTGTCTTGTGTCCCCTAGGCTGACCCTGAGCCAAAGCCAGAGAGGCTGGGGAGGGGGATGATTCTAGCCAGGCCTGGTCTACAGATAATAATGGTGCCTTAAGCATCTGATACATATTAGCTCTGAGTAATAGAGTAAAGCTAATGATAATAGGAGTCGTGATAACAGTAATAATGAGCCTTGGGAATACTTGACCATCTGAGGGGAGGGGTGGGAGCTTGGATGGGAGCCCCTGGGTGGGCAGCATTCTGACTTCCCAGTACTTTAGGCCAGGTCCAGGGCCCCCTTGCCCATAGGGAGTTCTGTGCCCACCTCAGGATTGGCGGGAAGGTAGCATCTCCTGCTTCCTTCCTGGATGGAGCCATTCCCAAGAGCCTGGGAGAGGAGCTTCCAGGTGTTGGGAGCTGGACAGAGGCTCATTGGTCTGCCAGGAGCCCCAGATCCTGTGCTAGACCAGGGTCCTAGTGCCCAAGGTACCTGCCTCAGGAAGAAAGAGGGAAAATGAAAAAGCTAAAAATCAATGAGACAGGAGTCTAATTACCTAGGGTAGCATCAAACCTCCAATTTTGGGCACGGGTGCTCCCTTTAATTTGGGGTGTTTAAATATTTACCTGAAATGGAGGGGAAAAAATCTTTTGGGCTGCAAGGCTATTCTGGCAGCAATGCGCTGAGAAATTCATTAAACCACAGTTAATTAGGGGATGAAAGATACATATATAGCTCATTAGTTCAACCCACATAATTTACATCTCTGAGGATAGTCAAGTACTAGCTGAGCCCAGGATCTTGGAAATCGTGGCTTGAAACGCAACCTCTCACTGTGGCTGCCTCTGTGCCTATGGGACTAGAGAGGGGACCATGGCTGCCCTCTGTCTGTCTGTCCAGGAGAGGGAGAAGGTGCCTTGGGCTTGTCTGCCTGTCCTGTTTCCCACTGGAGCAGGCGGTGGCCTGGCTGGCTGTGCTTCTGCTTCTGCTGGATGATAAACGAGGTGGTACAGCCCTCTCGCAGCCGCACTGCTTAGCATAATGGTGCGGTGTCTGAGCAGACTTTAAGCTGCATCGAATCTGATTCCTAGATCGGGGACATTATCCCCGATTTAATCTGTAGCAGTCAGAGAAATCAGGGCTGCAGCATCAAATCCCCATGTCTCTTTACCAGACAATAGTTCTTGTTCCGGTGCCTGTCTGGGCCTCTGAGGGGCTGGGGGCTGCCTTGGCCATGCTGAGCCCTGAGCCTGGCGTTGGACACGAAGTTGGGCCCTTGAAGAAGAGCCTGCACCTCCTTCCCACCACCTGGAGCTCTGATGGGATTGGTGGCATTGCTGAGGGTTCCTATATAGTCACTGTCTCTTGTGGGGAGCTGGGAGAAGATGGTGTTCAGAGAAAGTGGTGTTGGTTTGGAAAATATTCCTGTCCTGGCACCAACACCCAATGCTCACCCCGATTATGCCTCCAGCTGGGGACTAGAGACCAGAGCAGAAGGGAGGTGCTACGCATGTGTGAAGGAATGACAGTGAGGGAAGGTTGGATTAAACATCCTAAAGGACGGTGTGGCCCCTGTCCCACCCTGGCATCTGCCCTCATTGTGCTAGGGGCCGTGAGTGAAAGCAGAGTGACTGTCATCTGCCTGGAGGGTGAGGATCCCACATCTGTTAACTAGTAGCCCCTTGCTTTTGAGCAGTAACTTTCATCTCTAAGCTTTGGTTTCCTCATCGGCGAACTGGCAGCAGTAATACCTAATTCAGAGGCTACTTTTGAAAATTAAGGGAGATAATGTACTTGAAGGTATTTCTCCAAGACCTAGCCTAGAGCACCTGCTCGACAAGCCCTAGTTCATTTCATTATTATTTTTTGTTACTTGATCTCTCTGAGCCTCAGGTTCCTCATCTGTTAAATGGGCTTAACATTGCCTGGCTCACATGGTGTTGTGTGGGGCTGCATGCCCACTGGCACCTGGTGCACAGGACCCAGCAGGCCCCGGTGCCTTGGGGCCATGGGGGTGCATGTGGAAAGGTGGGCAGAGGCCAGCAGTATTCTTCTCCCTGACCTGTAGTGAGGCTCTGGAATAACCGAGCTCCTTAAGGGTCCATCTGAGGACACCTGACCCCCATCCTGGCCTCCCCAATGTGGAGACCTGCCCCACTGAGCCCTGATGTGTTGATCCAGACCTCTTTTCCTTCTTTGGGGTTGGTGCCTGTTCCTGATGGCATCTGTGCCAAGTTTTCTGCTGCGAACCACAATCACAAGAGTGACAGGTGACGGGCACTGTCCCTGGAGTTGACCTCCTTACCTTCATCCTGAGAAGGGGGTCTCCTCGTGACCTTAATTTTACTGATGAGCTGCGGGTACCTTGAGCCTGGCCCCAGGCCATGGCAGTGGTGGGGAGAACATGTGTAGGGCTGGGTGAAGGGCTGATGGAGAGGCCTTGTCTGTCTATCCATCAGCTGTCAGGGTCACATCCCCCTGCCACTTCTCACTGTTACTGTGGGCATGTCACCTGTCTATACCTGAGCTTGCTCAAATACAACCTGGGGTGTCATTACTTGCAGAGGATGGGGTGAGTTTGCCCACCTAAAGGACTTAGCCCTGTACTGGGCTCATGGGGAGCTCTAAATATTGGTGGGGGAGAGGGGGTGAGGATTTGCTCCTAAAGGGGGCTCTTGGAAGTCGGGGCCTGGAGCTGGTGCCAAGGGGCTGGCACAGGCCACCTCCCTTACCGGGAAGCCTCTTAGGCTCCAGCCCTGCATTTTGTCAGCCGTCTTACTCATGTGGACTTGTGGATCCAAGCGGTGCTGAGCCAGGGTCTGCAGGGTGAGGCTTCCCATGAGACAGCCCTCCTCTGGCAGGCAGCTCCAGAATCTGCCATGCCACCCCTTCCCACCCCCCCATCTCAGGCCTCCACTTGGCTGACCTGCAGCCTGGATCCCCAAGGCTCTCAGTGGCTGTGTTGGGGTGGGGAGGAAGTCTCCTCTCCCTCCATGCTCTTCTTAGCATCACATGGGCTCTTGCCCCAAACACTCCCAATATGACCCAGAAGTTAATTGCAGTTCCCTAGACCACTGTGGTCTTCCTGTCTCTGGGTCCTTGTACCTGCTTTCTTTTCCTGGCTGAGAGGCCCCACTTAATTCTTTACCTGGTGAACATAGCTTGGCCTTCAAAGCTCAGTTCCTGTTTTTAGAAACCCCCAACCCCTGCCAGACAGGGTCATTGCTTCTGTCACACTCCACTGTGTCTCCAGAACCTGGCGCAGGGTCTGCCCAAAGTGATGCTCAACAAAGATTTGTGTAATTAAATTGGTGCATGTTATTTCTGCCTGTGTCATGCCTCCGTTGTCTTCACGGGAGCCTCCAGGGCAGGGCCCTCCCTGAGGGTGGGGCTACTTGATTCCCATGTCCAGGGGCCCAGCATGGGCATTAGCACATGGGAAGCCCTTCCTGAAGATCTCTTCAAACTGGCAAGATCCCCTTCCCAGGGCTTTGGCCAGATTGGGTCAGGTTGGAGTGTCTCCTACCCCATCTAGGGCCAGGCTGGGCCATGTGTCCCCAGGCTCCTGGCCAGACATCTACCCCTGGTGCTAGTATCCCCAGGGCAGTGGCTGGGAGTTGGTCTCAGCAAGACTTTGAGTAGGTGGAGTTCCGACTGTGGCTCAGTGGGTTAAGAATACGACAGAGTGTCCCTGAGGATGTGGGTCTTTCTCAGTGGGTTAAGGATCTGGCATTGCTGCAAGCTATGGCATAGGTTGCAGATGTGGCTCAGATCCAGTGTTGCTGTGGCTGTGGCATAGGCTGGCAGCTGCAGCTCTGATTCAGCCCCTAGCCTGGGAACTTCCATATACCTCGGGTGTGGTAGTAAAAAGAAGAAAAAAAAAGACTTTGAGCAGGAACTTTCACTTGAACACTCATAACTAATTAATTATATTGTGAAATTGAGACTCATTCCTATTACTCACTGATGAGAAAATTAAAGATCTATTGATATTGCAATAATTAATTGAACAAAAAGGGGAAATAACTGTGCAAACTCTTTCTGAGGTTAAGTTGGCGCTATTAACTCCCTGATGGTCAGATAGTGATGAAGAGCCCTGCGTTAGGCAAGGTGTGGGCTGGCCAAGGCCTGGGGATCCTGGTTGTCCATCGGGGAGGAAGTGTAAGCTGATGGTGGTATCTCTGGTCCTGTTGCTTGGACTTCAGCATTGGACTGCCTTGTGTGGATCTCTAAGATACGGTCTGTGCCATCCTGGCAGCACGTTGAATTAAAAGTTCTTCTTGAATGTATCTTGCCATGTCACCACCTCAGCAGAGCTGCCCCAGGGGCTCTAGGACAGCCTGGCTTTCTAGAACAACATCCCCTTCCTGCCAGCCTGGTGACCCTGATAGCCAGGCCAGCCACACTCCCTGGATCAGGCATAAAGCTCTGCCCCAGGCTCCCAGAAGGTGGCATGCACTTGGTTGTTTTCTGTGTGGAGTTCTTGCTGTCCCCTCTGCCAGGACTTCTTCTTGTTCTTCCCCTGCTAATATCCCATCACCTTTGGGATTGTGTCCTCTTGATGCTCACATAGGGTCTTACTCTCTGTCCTGTGCTCTGCTTTATGAAGACTGGTGCTGCTGAGGGGGGATGGGGTCCTGGAGGGAACATGAAAGGGGATGCCAGCATGGCTGGGGGCCCAGCCTGACTGAGGTCTTTCTTACACTGGGCACTTTAAGCCACAGGCAAAGACTGGACTTTGACATCCAGGACAGTTGGTAATGGTGGTGGCTCTGTTTATTACAGACAGTGTGTGTCAGCCTCCTGCCAGGCACCTTGTGTGTGTGTGTGTGTGTGTGTATGCATATATGTGTGTGTACACATATATGCATACACACACACACATACACACACACACACACACACACACACACACAAAATCATTCCCACTCTTCATTGCAGCATGGCAGGGTATTATGGGAAGCTTCATTTTGCAGATGAAGACATTGAGAAGTTGAAATGTTGCCTAAGAGGACATATTTTCCAATCACATATCTGGTAATGGATGTGTATCCAGGATATGTGAAGAGCTCTTACGACTAAATAATAAGAAGACAAACTGCCAATAAAAATTGGCAAAAGGTTTAGATAAATACATCACCAAAGAAGATAGACATATTGCAAATAAACTCATGGAAAGCTCAACATCATTAGTTATTCAGGAAATATAGGTCAAAACGTGAGCTACACTTCACAAAACATAAGATACTTCACACTTACGAGGAAGGCTGTAATAAAGAGAGTAACAAGTGTTGTGAGGATGTAGAGCCACTGGAACCCTCATATATTCTGCTGGGAATATAAAATGATGCAGCTGTTGATGGAAAACCATTTGACAGTTTCTTAAAAAGACAAATCCTTAACCATATTATTCAGCAGTTTTTTTTCCCCTAGGAATTCATACAGAAGCAGCAGAAACATAAGTCCATACAAAGACTTTACAGGAATGGTCTTAGCAGTATTACTTATGACAGCCTCAAACTGGAAACAACCCAAATGTCCATCAACTGGTGAACAGATAAACAAAACTGGGTCTATCTATTCAGTGGACTTCAACTCAGTATTCAAATGGAATGAAACACTAACACATGCTACAGTATGGATGAACCTCAAAAATTTTATCCTAACTAAAAGAAACCAGGCCCAAAAGAC
Organism: Sus scrofa; assembly: GCF_054392235.1. Lineage (NCBI taxonomy): Eukaryota > Metazoa > Chordata > Mammalia > Artiodactyla > Suidae > Sus > Sus scrofa. The sequence continues at coordinate 109,358,552 of NC_139396.1, read as the reverse complement.
TACATGTTCTATGATTCTATTGATGTGAAATTTCTTGAAAAGGCAAAACTATAGAGACAGAATGCAGACTCATAGTTGCCTGGGGCTGGAGGTGGAAGCAAGGATTGGCTGCAAACAGGTGTGAGGGGACTTTTGGGGGGTTATGGAAGTGTTCTAAAGCTGGATAGGGTGATGGTTGTATGACTGCATGCATTCGCTAAAGCTCAAAGAACTGTACAGTTAGAATGGGTGAATTCCGTGATATGTAAATTATACCTCAGTTAAGCTGCTAAAAAAATCTTGCTGAAGACCATACAGTTTGCAAATGGCCAGAGTAGAATTCAAACCAAGATCTGCCTTCTTGAAAGCTCTGGCCCCTGGCCCCTACCACCAGGTAGAGACAGATCAGCCTGGGCAAGAGCTGAGAGGCCTCTGCCTTCTACAGGGTGGGAGCCTCAGGTGAGGTGACAGTTACCTTTCGCAGTGGGTAGAAGGCTGGAAAGTTGGGACGAGCCTTCTGGAAGGCTGAGATTTTTGGGAAGGGTACATGTGTGCAAGTGCATGGGGCATGTGAAAGTCTTGCCTTAGGGGTGGGGGGCTGAGAGAGCTGGCAGCTCCAGGTCCTTTCTGCAGAGTCTACCTGTGTACATATCTGTCTGCAGAGCTGTTTCTTTTCTCCACTGCACCTCCTTCCCTTTGAGCCTTCTCTACAGCTATCGATTGGGCTGGTGCTTCTGCCATCGCCTGCACCTGCAGATAGCGAGCCAGCGATTTTCCCCGCAGCATCTCAGCTCATTAAGGAAGCCCAGAGCTCCCGGGGCCTCCTGAACGCCTGCTGTATTTTGCTGATGGGCCGGAGCGGCTCAACCATGGAGGCTGCTTTCTCATCCTCCCATTCCTACCATTAGCATTCCAAAGCGGGAAACAAGCCTGGTGTTCGTTGCCTAAATATTTATGGAATACTGCTGGGGTCAGAGGACTAGAGCAGCAAATGAAATTAAAGATTTACACCCAAATACCAGCCAAGGGAGGGCTTGGACCACGGCTTGCTTTTTGTGTTCTTGGAGAAGAGGGTTTTCTTTATTCCAGAAACTTGGTTTTTATAGATTTTTGAAGCAAAATGCATGAAATTTTAATCCATTGTTTCAGAGGGCTTCTTCATAAGTTGTCAGTTACTAAGGAGCTGAAGTGTAGGCCCGTCTGTGTGTCTGGATGCACACTTGGGGATTTTGGAAAAACCAATTCCTTTGCTTGGCTTTCATTCTTACGGTCCCTCTAGGGAGGAGGGCCCATTAAATAGTGTGGGGAGCCACGCTCCCTGGAAGGTAAATTAGGTGGGAGTGGAAGTACTGGACTGGGAGAGTCTCAATAATCCTGAGAGCCGCATACTCCTGTTTCTGGGGCTGCCTTTGATGAAACTGCTCTTCTTAAGTTGACTAGGACTAGGGATGCTGGGGCATCGCCTCTGGACCAATTAAGGGCTGGCAGGAAAGGGAGGGTAGGCTCAAAGGGTAATCGGAGTGAGTTTAATGAACTGAGTCTTTACTAAAGTGTGGGCAAGGTTAAGGAGACTAGCTGAAAGACGTTGAAGCACCTGGGCTGGTGCTGCTGAGGAGTGATTATCTTCTTCCTCCAGAGGGAGCCCAGAGCGGGGACAGCAGCTAAAGCACGGGTGCAGCCATGGCCAACCCGGCAAGGAGGGAGCAGGGGAGAAGCCTCCGTCTCTCCCATACACCCTTTTATTTCCTGCTGGGTCCCCCTGGGCCAGATCCCAGAGGAGCTGGAGGACAGGCAGTCCAGGCGATGGTACCCACAGCGGTAGCCTTCCAGGGTGCAGGAGTGGCCCTGCAGGAAGGTGCACGTTGTCTCTGCTCGGGCTCCCCGGGAACAGATCTAGGGACAAAGGTTAGTGTGTGCGGTCTTTTGAGGGAAGCAGGTTAGAGAGAGAGAAAGAGTCAGTCAAGGATGTGGTGTCATGACAGTCTAGCCTGTCCCAGTCTAGGGACTCTGGGACATAGTGTTGTCTTCTCTGAGGAGAGGGAGGCAGCCACCTTCTCTACCACCTTGACTGTAGGTCACTGGCTGTGAGCTGCCCTCAGGTGGGGAGCAGGCCATCACTTCTGGGTAAGGTGGCTCCTTCGGGGGGGACAGTTTGCTGGAGAAGGGGACAGCTGTGACTCTCAGCCCCCCGCCCCTCGGAGCAGATAGGAGTGGCAGCACGGCTCATTCAGAGGATGGCGGCCCCACCACAACACGACTTTGGAGGAGGATAGATGTCAATTAGCAGGTGCTTTTGGATTATAGGAACCCAGCCCCTTGCTTCCCAACCATCTCCTCTGGGTGTTTAATCTGAGCGCTAGTCCTTTCAGTAGCTGCCCTGAGCCTGGATGAGTTTGTGACAGCAGAGCCAGAGCCCCCTTGGAGGCTGATGGGAACTGAGACGGATGGATTTTCCTCTCGAGATGCACGGGGCTGTTCAGCTCTCACCCAGATACTCCTGCCTGCCACTGAACTTGGTCTTGCTTCCTGTTCCCCAGGCCACCGGCAGAGACTCCTCCGTGGCTTCTGCATAGGTCTGGCTGAAGTGTTCCCTCTGGTCTTCCTGAGAAATTATACTGAAGGGTTCCTGCAAGTGAAGAATGTTAGATGTGGATATTTATTAGAGCTGAGCATTAATAATAAATGCTGCATGATTTTTTTATTACAGGAGCCGCATAAATGTGGCCGCTTCAACTTTTTAACTCTCTGGAAAGCTTGGAGTTGCAGGCCACTTTGCGGTGGGAAAGTGCCTGGGCTAATCAGTTTCCATTCATATGCAAAGCACTCGCTTAGCTGAGTTCATCAAAATTCAGTCGTTTCTTAAAAAAAAATATTTATAGACTTCCCCTCCCTGCAAAAGATTGCGGGGAAGACAGATAGTGGAAAAAATACAAATTGTTAATACCCTGAAAAGGAAGCCTCGTTCTGAACCCTGCTAAGCATTCCCTATTCTTCGAGAAAAACTTAAAAATGGGCATTTGTACTATAGCATTCTTTACTTCTCTTTCCTAAACTTTCTTCCCTTCTCTTATTCTAACTGCTTTTCAGTGTCTCTCTCCTTTGGAGGCTGGCCTGATTGGAAGCTTGATCGACCAGCTCAGAGGCTGGTCAGGGTGGTGGTGATGGTAGTTTCAGGGGTGGGTGAGACGGGGAGCAGGGGAGGAAGCTAGGCTGGGTCCAGCCCTGCCTTGACCCTGCCTGGCACTGCCAAGGCCCCCGGCTCATGAAAACTCAATGAGTGTGTACACCAACTTTGTCCCGTTGTAGAGATCGGAAAACGGAGGCTTAGAGAGATGCCCAGGGACCGTCTTCAGTGTACCAGTTCCTGAAGCAGCAGCTTCCAGAGCTTGCAGGACTGGAGCTGCTCAGTTTGCCTTTGCTCTTGGCCACAGTATGGTGGCTGTTTTGTTACTCTGAGGCCTGTTATCTTCCTGGCCTCTCAGTTGCTGAAGTTTTTATGTGCTGGGGACAGGGGGGCGGCTAGGACTGGGGGCTCCCATGACCCCTTTCTCTACTGCTTTTTCCTCTAATTCCCAAGTGCAGTGAGGATAGGTCACCCCAGGCCTTGGGAAGTAGAAGAAATGTCAGTGAGGATACGTGGGAGGGTTGGCAGTACTGGACCCGGTCTCACTCCATCCCCCACCCCCAAGCATTTGTTGCATGTGTTCCGTGTACGTGCCACAGGGCATCATGGTAATAGAGGGCCTGGACTGCCTGCTTCCATGGGGAGCAGACTGGCAAATGAAGGTTATTGTGGGGAACTTTGGCTGAGGCGTAAGTGAAGACACTGGGTCTGCAAACACAATGGGTAGGCACAGGATAGGTATACGATCAACATCAGATGTCACATGACCCCCATGGGTGGTTTATAATAGCTGCTCATCCTCTGCTGCTGTCCCGTGGTAGCAAGTATTCTTCCCATTTATCAAGTGGGAAAACTGGGGTCCTTAAAGACACGGTGACCCAGTTGTGCTTCTGGTGTAGCATTTCTTGGACACATACCTGGGGAGTGGTCTTTTGGTGGGCGCTTGTGGTATGAGATGATGGTTGAGCGTTAGGACTCCCGTGCCTGCCTTGGCTTAGGGCACTGGGCTTCGCAGAGTGGGGCTGGAATAGGTTTACAGGACTACTAGTTCAGAAACCATGAGAGGGAGTTCCCATTGTGGCTCAGCAGAAACAAATCTGACTAGTATCCATGAGGATGCTGGTTTGATTCCTGGCCTCCCTCAGTGGGTGAAGGATCCGGCGTTGCCATGAGCTGTGGTGTAGGTTGCTGACGCAGTTCAGATCTGGGGTTGCTGTGGCTGTGGCATATGCCAGTGGCTACAGCTCTGATTCCCCTGATTTGACCCCTAGCCTGGGAATCTCCATATGCCAGGAGTGCGGGCCTAAGAAGACCAAAAAAAAAAAAAAAAAAAAAAAAAAGCCATCACAGCTAGAGCCTCTGTCCTGGTGCAGAATGACTGGTCCTGGCTTCCCAGGCAGGAAGTCCTGGGAGCTGGGAGGTGGTAGGGGGAGGTCAAGAGGTTATCTCTGACCTCAAAGGAACCAGCCCTGGATCCTTTTGCTGCCTTCCCAGGAGACACTCTCCTCAGATTTTCAGGCGAATTAGCAGGGACTTCAGCAAACTAACCATTTCCATTTGGAATTTGAAACTGATCGTGGACAATTTTCTGACATGCATGCCTCCTGTCATTTGCAAAATGTGCATCACAGGCCCCTTCTGGAAGCCTGGCTAAGCAGGCAGCATGCCTCTGTCCCCAGCGATCACCACAGGTTTTCAGGTTTGCCAATACCAGCATCGTGTTTAGAGACCTGGGAAAGAGCCCAGTGCTGAGAGATTCAGTCCTCAGGAAAGTCTCAGGGAACCTGGGATGACAGTTTGGACAGATATAGGGCCACCTGGGGCCTGTCACTGTCCACTCTGTAGGGCACGGGTGTCTGTGTGTCATTCAGGTGCCATCTGGGGAAGGAGACCATCTACCAGGGCTCCTTCCTGCCAGCCTTGGGCAGGGGATAAATAGATGGCTTGGACATGACCTTGCTTGGAGGAACTCACAGACCAGATGGGGTGGAAACCCTGGGAACACAGAGGGAGAAATTAAGGAAGACTTCGTGGAGGAGGTGATGGTTGAGCATGTTTTTAAAATATGAGTGGAAGTTTATAGTGGCCATGGAGAGTTCTTCAGATGGAGGTAACAGGGCTTGCAAAAGCACAAAATCTTGAAAGGTGAGGTTGCTCTTGGAACATTATTTCAGATGTGGAGATGGAGGGGACTGCATATTTCCTTGCTCTGGGCTTGATGCTGAGGGTGGCTCATCCAGAGTTGACCAGGAGAAGCTCATGAACTCCGTCTGCTGCCCTTTCCTTGTATGTCATGTGACAGAGTGGCTTCCGGGAGAGGGGGCACAGGAATTCCTAAGGTTCTTATCCCTACTCGTGGTTATGCGTGTGACCAGAGACAAGTGACCAGTGGTGGCCTCTCTCCTCTCTCATTTTAGTTACTATCTCCCTGCCCTGGGGGATGGTGAGGTGAGCAGAGGCTCTGGGATGGGGCAGGAACAGTAGGCCAAGGCCAGGGGAGGTCTGGAGCCAGGTTTAGGAAGCTGGGACAGGATAAGCTATGTGAACAGGGGAGTGGGCACAATAGGCAGGTGTGCCACAAGCAGGGAAGATGGGCATCATGCTTGAATTGGGCCTGGGGAGCTCGGGATGCCTGGAGTAAGCTCATCACTTACTGATGGTTATTTTTTCAGTCGGCAAATACCCGTGAGGCCTGCTTTGTGCCAGGCTCTGGGGATTCTGAAGTGAGCCAGGTGGGTGTGGCCATATGCTGAGAGTGGCCAAGGACTAGGGCAGGGGGAGGTGACAGCATCCTACAGAGGATGCAGCCTAGATGGGTGGCCAGGGCAGGTCCGGGAAGGCCCTGGAGAAGGGGTATCCACGGCAGACACAGTGAAGGGGGAGGCTGTGGAGGAGGCGGGGCGTGAATGGGAGGACACCTAGCTCTGCATCCCCTGCCCTCTGCCCTGGCCGCACATTCAGGGAGGCGTTGAGGGCATAGCCCCAGGCAGCCCTCAGAGCACACAGCAATGGGGGAAGGGAATGTGGGCACCTGAGGGCTGCATTCTCTCAGCAGAGCCTTACTTGGAGTCTCCCTGGAGCCCCCACAGTAAAGGAGAACCCGGCAAAACTTCATGACCCTGAGCAATGACAGGCCAAGTGTTGAGACATTTTGGATCATCCTGTGCTCAAGGCAGCACTGGGCAGTCACAGACATGCTTAGGAATCAAGCTTTCATGGCCCTGGAATGATGGGAGTCCGCTCACTCCCAGAAGTGCCCCCACTACCACCTCCACTTCATCGCTGGAGGCCACCCTGTGAGTCAGGCTCTCAGTGCTTCACACCATTTACTCAGCCCTGTGAGGTGGGCCTATTATTAGCCCATTTTGCTGGGGTGGAAATTAGGCACAGAAAAGTTCTGCATCTTGCCCAAGGTCACACAGCTCATTAGGCAGCAGAACTTGGCTTTGAACTTTGCAACTTGGCTGTCATGTCTTTCCTCTGACACTCTCCTTGCATGGTACCTGAATTTTTTTTGGGGGGTGGGGTGCTTCTGCTTTGGGAGGAAGGGCACTGGCCATGTTGGCCCCATACACTTGCTGGGGCAGAGTGATGGGTGTGACCAAGGGAGGCGTGGAAGGTATATGACTGGAGAGATTAAGGGGCCAGGAGGCCCAGAAGAGGGGGTCACAAGGTAGAAGTCCTGAAGAGATCACATGGAAACCCTTGCTGAGCTTCAAATCATCTTCATTTGGAGGACACAGCCCCCTTCTGGGCAAAGTAGCCCCTCCCCACTGGCTGCCTCCATATGGCCCGCCCTTGTTTCAGGTACCCCTGGGCACATAGAGCATCTGGAGGGGATGTACCCCTCTCCCTTACTCCCTTCAAATAGTGACTGAGATGCCACTTCCATTTTTTGGTGTTAAAGATGCTCCTTATTCTAGTGCAAGAAGCTCTTAAAAGTCCCTCCCCTGGGTACCAACTCTCTGGAGCCATGAAATCCTAGGTGAGTGTACGAGGTGAGTGGCTGGGGCAGAAGGGGACCCACAGCCCATTTCTTGAGGTTGACCAGCTCCCTTGAGATGCTGGGAGTGCATAGTCTCCTGAGCTCTCCAGGCTCTGCCCTGCCTGCAGCTCATGGGCACGGTTGTCCTCCCTGGGCACTGGGGACCCCGGAGGGTGACTTTGCTCTGGCCTTGGCTGAGCAGGCCCAGCCCCTGCGATCCCTCATTTGGAGCCAACACCTGGCGGCTCCGAGTTGCCTGGCCAGGGTGTCAGGTGGAATTAACTGGCAGCAGGGACAGGTGGGTGTTGATTGAGGCTGATTGCTGGGAGGCAGCGGCTGCGGGCTGCACAGAGCTATTTCCAGCCACTCCAATTGTATCAAGGAGGCTTAATCCTTCTAAGTGCCTTTGTGTTCTGACAATGTGGAGTGAGGACGGGGGCCAAGGCCGGAGCAAGGTCAGCCCTTTCCTGGTTGTCTGCATTTCCCCTCCCTTCTACTCACTTATCCACCCATCTACCCATCTATTTAGCCATCTTCCCATCCACGTATCCATCCACGCATTCACCCACCCGACTGTCCATCAATCCATCCATCCATCCATTCATCCATCCATCCATCCATCCATCCATCTGTTCTTCTCTTGTCATCATTCATTCACTCTATCACTCTGTGTTCTTTGTTAATTTCCCATGTGCCAGGACCCAGAATCCTAGGTCCTCTAGTGGCTCACAGTCTAGTGGTGGCGACAGAGCACCAAGGGCCTGTGATGGAGGGGAGCGTGCCTACCACTGGCCCCTCTTGGATGGTGATCCACGCTTGAGCTGTGTTTTGGGGACCAAGCAGGGAATTCATGGGTGCGGTTTGGGCTGACAGTCTTCTAGGTAGAGGGCTGGCATAGACATAAGGCTCGGAAGCAGGAGAAGGGCAGCAGGAGGCAGGAGGTCATCTGTGTGATGCAGTATGAGGGGTGGGCAGGTGTTGGAGAATGGAGTAGAGAACAAATGAACGAAGGAAGCTTAGCTCATGAGGGTATTGGGCCAGGCCTTCGAGTGGCTGGTCCCGTGTGGATGGATATCAGAGGGTCTTAAGCAGAGCAGGGTTTTAGGAAGATGACTTGGGTGAGCAAGGCGCCAAAAAGGCAAGGTTGGAGGCAGGAAGATAAAAGAAGGACCATGAGCTCTGCTCTCAGGAAGCCTTGCTCCCTGCTTCTTGCTACTCTCCGTGAAGGCCGCAGGCCCTGCCAGTGCAGTCCACGTGGCCTCTGCAGAGGTCCTTAGGGTGGCCCTTGGGACTTAATACCAGGTTTATGGACTCTCTGAGGTGCCTTCTTTGCTGGGACTTTTCCCCGAGTGTCCTGTGGAGGGAGGAGAGAGGAGCCTGGGCTGGAACTTGCAGCACCTGCTGGGGTGACTCTGGCTATTGCAAACCCCCCTACTCTGGGAGCACAGAGGGTGGGAGGCTGGGCTGGGTGGGCTCTGTCCACTGCTAGGGAGTGTTGGCTTAGGAAGGGGGCTTTTCCAATAGCTTTATTTGAGTAAGGGGTGTGTGTGTGCCTGTGATCTGGTATAGAATGGGTGTGTGTGGTATGTCGTCATATGTTGTATGTCTGGTGTGTTTGTGTGTGTGTGTGTGTGTGTGTGTGTGTTTTGTGTCTGGTGGCCAAGGATAGGCGATAGGAGCAGACTGGTTCCCTCTTTTTTGGTTTGGCTTTGCCAGTCTTCTGGGATGGGATTCTTCTCTCTCATCCTTATCTTCTTCCCTCTCTCACATCTCTGCCTTGTGCCCCGGCAGCTCACCTGCCCATCCTCAGGTCTTGACACCTTCCTCAGTCGGCTGTAAACTGACCCAGGCCTGTGGACTTCCAAAGCCCCAGGGAGTGAGTCCCCAGAGGTCCAAGCTCTATAGAAAGGGGACATGAATTCATGAGTGTTCCCAGCCTGACCCCGTTGCACACACGGCCACATGCAAGTTCATTTACTGAAGGCGCATCTGCTCATGATGAGTGCTTTCCATCACGGGCACTGATGGAACAGATGTGTCAGATAGGGGCCAGTTTTGAACTTTGAAAAAAAAGGGGGTTCTACACTCAAAGAGGTATGGGGACCTCTAAGCGGGGATACAGTAGGTCCTAAGGCATCTTCCAGACCCCACTGTCTCCAGGTTGACTTCTGGCATCAGTCCTTCCCTGCAAAGTGATGTGCTCCTAGGAGAGTGCAAATTGCAGGGAGCAGTATACATCCCTCATCTGAATACGATTATGCCTAACCACTGTAAATATTCCTAATTCTCAGCCTAGAGTGGTGCTTCCCTTGGTGTTAAGTCCTTTTACAAACCACTTGAGAAGTCAACCATTGAAGGTAAAAGAGTTGTGCTGCTCAGCGGCTGCCTGCGCTGGTGCCTGGGCTGTGGAAGTGTGGGCCATGGATGAGGATGTGGAGGGTGAGAGGTGCTGGCCCCTCAGGTTCTATGATGTACTGGGGCCATGGCTGAGTCACTAGGCAAGTCAGGTTTGTCCCCTGGCCTGTCGGAGGGACTGGAGTTGGCTTTCCCCTCCCCTCCATCTTCACACTCAGGTCCTCAGCTGGAAACTTGAGTCACAGTTCTGTAGGGCAGGGTCAATGCTTTTTATGGGAAAAGAGTCCTCAGCATTTCAGCTTCATCTGACTCAACAGTTTTACTCACTCCTTCAATAAACATTTCCTGGGCAGTTGTACCTTGGGGACCCTGGCATAGCCTCCACATGGTCCCTGACCTCCAACAGCTCACAGTCATTCAGAGTGACATGTGCCAGCTTGAGCTGAGCTGGGAGCAATGGGGTTGGGAAGTCCTAGGAGGCTTCCTGGAGGTGGACACTCCTGAACTGAGCTTAGAAGTGGGAGGAGGGGAAATGGAGCTGGCGTGGTGTAGTGACAATGGCCAGTGAGTGCTCTGGATGGCTGTGTAGAGGAAGTGAACCCTGAGTGCCCTAAAGGTGTCAGCTGGTTGTCTCCTCAGGAGTTGAGGGGGCTGAGGGCCCCTGGGGCTTGATGAAGGTGCAGGGGTGGGTGCCAGCTGGGGGCGGGGTCTTGGGATAGGACAGATACAACGTCTGTCCTATTTGTGTGTCCCCTGCATCACGTCATGCCCAGTCTCCATGTAACTGTGTCAGAGCAGAAGCAGCCTTGCTGGAAGGACCAGGGCAGGGATTCAGGGGCAGGGTGGCCATGGATCTAACCATAAGTGACCCCAGTGCCCACACCTCCTTGCATCTTCCTTTGTCTATCCTTGACTCCGAGGCCCAGGGATCATCTTCCCCTTAGCTGCGTGGGAGTTCGTGCAGCTCTCTGAGAGGGAGGAGGAATGGGCCAGGGCGGGGAGTGATGCCCTACCTGGAAAGGCTCTGCCAGGGTAGGTACTGGCACTGAGGGTCATTCAGCTTATGGCTGTTGTGTTTTAAATGGAGGCAGGAAATAGATTTGTGGGTCTATGTATGTTGGAAGTGTTGGGGGCACTTGAGAGGGTGGGGATTCTGGGGCTTCAGTAGCAGGTAGGAAGGGGGTAATAGAGCCCAGTTAGCAGGAACATGTGCCTGGGATGAGAGCAGGAAAGTTCTCCTTCTTTCATCATGTGACTTTCTTTTTTTTTCTTTTTTTTTTTTTTTTGGTCTTTTTAGGGCTGCACCCACAACATATGGATGTTTCCAAGCTAAGGGTCAAATTGGAGCTGTAGCTGCCGGCCTACACCATAGCCACAGCAACACCAGATCCAAGCTGTATCTGCAACCTATACCACGGCTCATGGCAATGCTGGATTTTTAACCCACTGAGCAAGGCCAGGGGTCGAACCTATGTCCTCCTGGATTCTAGTTGGGTTCATTATCACTGAGCCACAATGGGAACTCCTTTTCATGTGCCTTTGAACAGCAGTCTATCACCTGCTGGTGCTTGACGTTCACTCTGGTCCTTGGTCTTCATCTGCTGGCCTTTGGCTTCACTTGTACCACTTGGGAAGGTGAGAATAGGAGGATTCTTGAAGTTAGAATAACTTGAGCTTGAACTCAGGCTCCATCATCTTCTTGCTATGTGACCTTTGGCAAGTGACTTGCCTTTCTGAGCCTCAGTGTCTTCATCTGAAAAATGGGGGAGAGTACTCCTACCTCAGAATTGTCAGACAGATCACCTGAGATAAAGAAGGGAAGCTGCCAGGCAGAGCAGTTTGCTCAATAAATTCAGTCTCCCCCTTGGCCTGTTTTGCACACAGTATCATCATGTCTCTGTGAGGAGACACAGCATGTGGTCATTGCTTGGTGCCCCTGTCACCTCAGCCACATCTTGGAGGGCAGCTCAGGCCTGGCGTGGGGCCAACTTCCTTGCATGTGCCCATGGGAGCAAGTGCACTTAGCCAAAGTTCTGAGCAGATCCACCCTTTGGTTGAGGTGTAGGTCCCCGCAGAGGGAGAGACAGCGCTGAGGCAGGCCACCACGGAGTTTGGGTATCTGCAGAACTGCCCGGAGTCACTCCTGCAAAGCCCGGCAAGGCTCAGCAGCTTGGAGCGTGGCTTGGGCAGTCGCCTGAGCTGCCCCAAGATCTCCTTCTCTGAGCAGAGTGGAGTGCGTGCCTGCCTGCTGGGTGGGGCATTCGAGGGACCAGGCCCACAGCCCCTCAGCTTTCCTGTCCCTCCTGTGGTGTGGACTCTGGTGGCTCTTTCCTCCTGCCCCCTTGTCCCCTTATCTTCTCCAGGGAAGGTGTCTGGGCAGAGGAGAGAGAGGGGACACTGCCTTCCACGCCCAGGGAAAGGTGGGAGCTGGGTCTAACCATCCATGTGGAGCCTCTTCCACAGAGAGTGATGCTCCAGGGGAGTGCAGAGCGCAGTGAGCAGCTGATTGTGCTGGGGTGTGTGTGTGTGTGTGTGTGTGTGTGTGTAGGGAGGGCTGATTCTCATTTATTCTCAGTGCCCCCCTGCCCTGGTGTGGTGCACCACAGCGCCCTCCAAAAGCAGGCCTGCTGCATGGGAACGTGTATCCCCAGGCTCCTGTCCCAGGCAGGGCCAGCAGGAGCTTACGCAGGGCACCTGTGCCCAGCTTAGCTTGGCTTGGGGAGGTGGGCAGCCTCATGCGTGCCCCAACCTGGCGTGTTGCTGTTTCGTGTATGCACCTGACATTACCATCTCCTGCCTTGGCCGAGGCCCTAGTGCCCGATGATGAGGCAGGGGTTACCTGCTCCCCTCAAGCTGGCCTCCAGGGCGGACTCATGTGCTGCTGTGCCCACCCTGACTTGGAGAGTTTTGTGACACAGCTTTGCCCATGATCACACCCCCAAAAGAGGTCTTGGCTGTGATCAGTCCCAGCGACAGGCCCCTGCATGTAGGGTCTCCCTTGGCTCTGATGGCCTCCCTTTCTAGGATGCCTCCCTTTCTTAGGGTGCATCCTTCAGAGGCCTCTCCTCCCCTTCAGTGCACAGGCCTGAGGCAGCCCTGCCTTCTGGCTCATCCTGGCCTGTGACGCATGTGGCCTCCATGGGGTTTCTGTGACAGCAGAGCTGGGTAAGGGCACTGCTTTTCCTTTTAACCCTGATTTACTCTCCTCTGCCAGCTTCTCTCCTGGCACTCAGGGATCACCAAGTTCTCTCAAGTCTCTAGAGGTAGCCCAGGTGCTGACTGAGGGCCAAAGGGCTGGCCTCGCTCCCTGCAGGGCTGGGCGGTACTGGCTCCGGTCCTGTCCTGCCCCTTGGGCCCTGGGCCCAGGCTTGAGGTGGGCAGCCTGTGCCTCTCAGAAGGCCTGAGTTCTCTGTCTAATTCATGCTCATTGTCTGGGGAGTGTGTCAGACTTGGCATGGGACCTCATGTCGCCAAGCCCAAGCTGTCCCCTTCCTAGGCCTGTGGAAGATGCCAGATGATGGTGTTTAAGTGTAGCATGTTCTGCTAGGCGATAGGTACCCTTCCCTCTTCCTGCTGGCTCTGGGTGGGGCCTGGCCTCCTGGTCTCCCCACCTGTTTGCCCCCCACTTTGTGCTTCTAGCTGACTCTGTCCCCTGACCTCCAATGGCCTTGACCCAGGTCCTGCCAGAACGAGGAGCAGGAGGGGCCAACTTAGGCTTCCTGTCCTCTTGCTGCATCCTTACTGGGGCGTCACCCTTCCAAAGGCTCTGAGTAGGCCTTGGCTGTGCTCAGGACCCTCCAAGGCTCCCCGGTGCCCATGAGATTGAAACAAAGCCCCTCAGTTGGGCAAGCAAGACCCCCCTGTGAACCCTACCTGCCTGTGTTCCCCTTACCCCTGCATGAGTGGCCCGTTCCTGGCAGATCCACACAAACCATGTGTGGGCCTCCGCTCTCTCCAGGCTGCTGGCCGGGTTACCTCTCTCTCTCGGTCCCCTTTGTGTCTGTGTTTTGGCCCAACATTAGCAGCTCTGTCCTTTGTGAAGCCCCTTGCCACCCCAGGCCACATGACCACCTGTCCACATTCCTCTTGCCTGACATCCCTCTGTGGACACTGAGCCACGTCCTGGCCCAGGTCCCACGTCCCAGGTCCCACACCCATTTCTGGGCCTGGGGCTGGATCTGCGTCACCTCTGTGCTCCCGTTGTGAGCCCCAGTCGGGCACAGGGTACCTGGAGAGACTTAGGCTGGGTCCCCAGGGGGAGGAGGGGCAATTTGACTACCTGGGTCCCAATCGGTCTTCTTGTTTCTAGAAAGGTCCCAGTGGGAACATTGAGTCCCATCCATCCTGTTTCTCTTAAGTCCCTCTCTGGTCTGTGAATTTTGTTGTATTGTTTTTTAATTTTCTCCAAGCATCTGCTACTGTGAAAATTTTCATTATCACTGGCAAAGATCCCTTCTTATCCCTGCTGGCTGCAGGAGATTTCTGATTCCTCTCCCCGTCTGCTGCAAAGCACCTGGGCACGGCTGAGATGGGTAATGCCCCTGAGCCCTCCGGGCTCTTTCTTGCAGATCTCAGGAGGGAGTCATCATCAGAGTTGGGATCAGCAGGGCTGGCCTGAATGGCCAGGGCGACACAACCCACAATCCTGTGTCCTGAGAATTTTGCTTTTGTTTTCTTGGGAGGCAGGGCTGGTCCAGCCGGGAACGCTGCCTTTGGGGGCCAGGCCAGCTCTCCAACCATCCCCTTTTCTGTTATTATTATTATTATTTTTTGTCTTTTTAGGGCTGACATATGGAAGTCCCCAGGCTAGGGGTCAAACCAGAGCTGCAGCTGCCGGCCTGCACCACAGCCACAGCAACGCCAGATCCAGGCCACATCTTCGACCTACACCACAGTTTAAGGCAACACCAGATCCATAAGCCACTGAGCATGGCCAGGGATTGAACCCGCATCCTCATGGATACTGGTTGGGTTCATTACTGCTGAGCCACACCAGGAACTCCCTCTATTTTCTGTTCTTGAGAAACCCTCAGGGAGTTGTCATGGGAGCAGGGGCAGCTGCCTGCTCAAGACTCATTCTCTAAAAGTGTCACCATCTTTACAGTTTTAGATGCTGGGTATTGTCGTGGTGGCTGTTAGGATGATGATAAGATGTTAGAACGCAAGGGCTTACAGGGCCTTGGGGTGAATGAGCAAAGCATCTGCAGGCTTTGGCAGGCACCCAGGCTGGGTGTCAGCCCCTCTCAGCCCTCAACAACAGAGCTGCAGCTGGCACCCTGTGGGCATATGCACAGGTGGGCAGAGGCTTGCCTTGGGCATGCCCAGTATTAACCATCAGCCCAGACCTTGCTCCCCTGGCCTGGTTCTGTGTTTGAACTTGGCTAGGTTGTGTTCTTCTCTGGTCTTAGCTCACTCCTCACGCAGTAGATGGTCACTTAGCTGCACTTGCTGGTGTGACCCAGGTGCTTCCCAGATTGAAATTCCTTTGATTCTCCTTAGTATCCTGTGAGGTAGGCATGATGTTTTGTTGTTAGTGTTTCAGTTTTATTTTCTTGGTTAAATGCATTTATTATATTTGAAATCACTCTTGTAATCCTATTCTTAAAGTGGGGCCTGGAGACAGTGTGACTTGCCCAAATCCATGTGCAGCTGGAAGGTGCAGAGCAGGGATTTGAGTCCAGGCAATTTAGTGCCAGAACCTGTCCTCTTACCACCAGGGTGTTCCATCTCTCTACGAGGGAGAGAGTGCTTCATTTCTTTCTGTTTTAACCCCAGAGGGCTGGACAGTGGCCTGCCACCATCCCGTATGTGTCGTCGGAGGTCCTCTGTACTAATGTGGGTTTCAGTGTGAAAGAGGCCATTTATCCCTGTCTTCCTCCCCTTTAAAAAAAAAGTTAGCTATTGACGTCTGACAAGTGTCCAGCTCAGGCTTCTGGATGCTAAGGGTCAGAGGCGGCTTGAGTTTCAAGATTGCTGCCTCCTGGGAGGAATGCTGGTGGCCTGGGTGGCTAGAAGTTCAGTACAAGAGACACATCAGGAGTTTGTGGGGCCACTTTCTCCCCACCACTCTGTTCAGTTCACCTGTGGGTTTGGGCCCATAAGTGTGGATGGCAGGCTGCCTTGGACCTCTCCAAGCAAGGACCACGACAAGGATGTGAAGAACACGGCAGGACTGGGTGGTGTAACCAGCTCCTTCTGCCACCACCAGTCCCTGTGTTGCCCCAGCCTCCTGTCTCCTTCCCTCATCCTGGGTTCCAGGTGATGAGGGCTGTGAGGGAGCAGCACACAGAGGAGTGAGGGGGGCGGGAGGGGGCCACCCCTCACTGCTTACATCTTCTTGGGCTTGGCTGCAAAGTGTGGGGTCTGGTGACTGCTAAGTGGGGCTGGGCTGCTAGGCTAGACAGAATGAGGGAAGTGGCTGAGCAGCGGAGTAGGGGCCCCTGAAAAGGGCTCTGTAGCCCAAACCCCTTGTTTCAGGGACATCTTGTAGTTGGTAGTGTTGAGCTCCAGGCTCACAGCTGGAGACTGGACATGGATCTCCAGTCATGGAAGCAGGGCAATCAGCAGGATGGAATCCAGAATCTGGGAGTTCAGCAGTGGTATCCTCCCCTGCAGGGTGGGCTATCCTTGACCTTTGGGAGGGCTTCAGGCATGGTTCCAACCAAGTGACAAGCCAGGAGTGACACGGAGGGCTGGATCCACTCGAGCCTGACCTATCCAGGCTGTTGGAGGGGGACTGAAATGGGCATCTCTGTGGATACTCACCCTAGAGACAGCCCCGCAGTGTGGTAACAACCTACTGCCTTAGGGTTTGCCTGGCCAGAGCAGCCACCTGGGACTGCTCCAGTGATGGCGGGTGGACCAGGGCCAGCATTGTGTTCATCCATCATTGCTCTATTATTGCCTGCTTCTCTGAGACATCTGGGTGTCCTATCCCAGGCTCACTGCTAGGGACAGAAATCTTTAGGGGGCTTAGCCCAGAGTGTGACAGAAACCCACAAACAAATGATGACACTGTTTGAGCTGCAATTGTGTATATAGTAGGGAGACAGCAAGGCAAGGCCTGTGTTGTTTTGACTGGGTAAAGAAGGCCTCTGGAGAGGAAGAGGCTCTTGAACTGGGTCTAGAATCATGAGGAGGGGACAGCAATGTGAATTTCTGTCAGGGGAACACAGGGGCAGAGATTTGAGCCTGACATAGCCTGCCCTCAAGGAGCCTTGTTTTGTTCCTTGGAGTCAGGAGGCTGTCTTCTGGAAGCACATGGTCTCAGAGCTGGGGCTCAGTAGGATGAACACGTTTCCATTCCCTCCAGATTTTCCTGGAAGGGGGACTGGCCGAGAGGTGACCCTTGCTCCTCCTACGTTAATCCCCTAGGGTGGGAGGGACTGGAGAGCTGAAGGCCTCACAGGTGGACATCTGGGCAGCTTCTGAGCCCAGAATGGAGATTGGGAGCCAAGGCCTAGGTATAAGCCTTGTCCCTTTGTGGTGGTTAGTCCTGCAGGGAGAGAGGGCATAGGCTCGTGGGAAGGAGGGTGAGATTCATACACACACACACATACACACATGCGTGCACACACACTCTTTCTCTCTCTCTGAGAGTGAGCTGAAACTTGGATGTGGGGAAGCAACAACAGGGAGGATGAGAGAGAGAGAGAGCCGGAGCAAGCTAGACAAACCCCAGACATGAGTTGAGGTGGAAAGGGAGAACTGGAGGCCCCACCACGCTTCACTTCACCATCTGAGAGGCCCAGTGGACCCTGGGAGAAGCACTTGGACCTGGTGTCTGTATGACCTTGGCTTTCAGAAGACAAATGCAGGTGGATAAAGGGGATGGACAGGCGTGGACAGCCTGGGGATGTGGGGAGGGCTGAAGTCGGGCTCCATGGTCTGGCCCTTGCATGTACATTCAAGTGTGACCTCTGGTTCACTGAGCTCATTTAATCCCCATGAGAGACCTAGAGGTGGGGACTGTTCTTAGCTTATTTACAAGTTGAAGGATTGAGGCTCAGCAAGGTTAAGGCACTTGTCTGAGGGTTACACAGCTATAGCAGTGGGTCTGCCTGCATCCTGGACCCCGTGCTTAACTTTGAGATCAAGGGCAGCTCAGGGTTTCAACCCAGACTCCCGTGTGACTCCAGGCAACATCCTGACCTCAGGTCTCCGCTCCTGTCTGGAACAGGGTATCAGGACCCACTTCCCTGGGAGGCCATGGGGTTCAGTGATTAGGTGGATGCTCCCTGCATGGTGCCTGGCTCCTGCTATGCCTTTCAAACTCCTACTCATCCCCCAAGACCCATCACGAATGCCTCTTTGACATTCCTTGACATCCCCTTGCTATACAAAATTAATCATTCCTTTTCCTGTAGGTCCTAGCACACTTCTACTGAGTGTGTATTATTTGATTTCATGCTGAATTCCTCAGGTCCCAAGAAAAGGGACTGAGTTTCATGGCTTTCTGTGTTTCCAGGCACAGGACCTGATACAGTGCTAATCAAAGGATTTGGGGTGAAGGGATGAGTAAATGAAAGCACAGACCTTGGGTGAGGGGAGTTCAGGAAAAGGTGAATGGGCTTGGGGCAGACATACTGCAGGACGAATGCCTTGGGGGGCTCAGATGCCTTTGAGGTGCTCTGAGTATCTTGGGACTCATCATCGTCCTGATTTAACTTTCACAGCAGAGGCTTCCGGTGAATCCCGGCCTGGGAGCCTGGTGTTCCATTGGCGGAGCAGTGAAAGTCATTAATGAGGAGCCAGAGAGCTATAAATAAGCCAGCACGATCCCACCCAGTGTTCTCTGTGTTTCTAACCTGCGGGAGCAGGGAATCAGCTTTGATTCATTAATTGGTGTAAGGATGAGGCCCCAGAGACTGGATGGTGCCGCCAGCCCTTCCCCGCCTTCCTGGTTGGCTCTGTGCCTCCTGCCTGCACCAGCTGACCACCTGCCCTGGGCCACAGTCCAACATCCAGTGGGACCCTTGGGCCTTGCTCCTGTTCTCCTCCCTGTGCTGGGCTGACCGTGAGGCCAGAGGGGTATGGGAGCTCCCAGCCTGGAGGTGCTCCAGGAAAGGGCCCAGCCAACATTCCTTCCCACTGTCCCCTTGGCACCCTCTAAGTAGCTGGTGAAACCCACCTTAGAGTTAAGGGTTGGCTTTAAGAGACTCCTTTTCTCCGAAGTGTGGCATGTGGCTTCACCTTGGGAAGGACCTGAGCATCTGGGGACCTTGGCAAGTGTGAAAGCTCTGTCTCACCAATGAAACACGGATACTAATGGTGCTTATCTTGTGGCGTTGTTAGAAATATTAAATAGTTTTTTGCTCTGCAGGCCATGCTGGGCGCTGGGCCAGAGGCTGGGAGGGGAAGCGGTACACAGGTGCTTCTGCTCATGGGCTCATGGTTCAGAGGATGAGTTGACTGGCAGAGGTCGCACAAAGTAGTCCATGACTGCACATGTCAGTGGGTTGTCTACAGACCAAGTACCGTGTGGGAGGACTGGGGTCATGGAAAGTTCTCATGATGGAATCACAGTAACCAATAAAAATACAGAATGAGGGGAGCTGGCTGGAGAGAAGTGGGATGAGCATTGCAGGCAGAGGAGGAGTGTGTGAGGAGACCACAAGGAACAAGAGCTTGGGCAGCTGAGTTACTGCACAAGGGCCGGCTACCTGGACCACAGGGTGTGGGGAGCGGGTGAGAACTTTATTTGAAAGACAATGGGCAGCTCATGCAGATTTTGAGCAGGGACAGGACAGCTTCATGAAGGCCACTCCACTGCGGTGTGCAGAATGGGTGGCATGTTGGGTATGTGGGGTCCAATGGGGAGGTGAGAGTCGTTTAGACCAAGGCAGTGACAGTGGAGATGGGGGAAGATTGACAGATTCAAGATATATTTTGGAGATAAAACAATCAGGACTAGGTGATGGCTTGAGTGCAAAGGGTCAGGGGAAGGGAGAGGTCAAGAATAAGTGAGTGGGGGGTGTTTTGTCATGGCTCAGCAAAAACTAATCTGACTAGCATCCATGAGGATGTGGGTTTGATCTCTGGCCCCACTCGGTGTGTTGCTGTGAGTTGTGGTGTAGATTGCAGATGTGGCTCGGATCCTGCATTGTTATGGCTGTGGTGCAGGCCAGCAGCTGCAGTCTAATTCAACCCCTAGCCTGGGAACCTCTACATGCTGTGGGTGCAGCCCTAAAAAGCAAAAAAAAAAAAAAAAAAAAAAAGTGTGGGTAGGGGTTCCCCTTAACTGAGATTGGCAGACCAGGGGGCTCAGGAGCACACCCCAGGGAGCTTGGTGTTGACATGCCAAGTTTGAGTTGCCAGTGGACTCACCATGGGAGATCCCCTGGCTGGGAGTCAGGAGCCCAGGGAGGACTGTGGGCCAGAGCAATAATGGGCACCTTTGTCAGGGCTGGGGTGTAACTTTTAAAGGGATGGATTAAATATACAAGGAAGGTTGATGATTCCATAGAAAGAGAAGATACAGTGATGGATCTGG
This sequence comes from Sus scrofa, assembly GCF_054392235.1. NCBI lineage: Eukaryota > Metazoa > Chordata > Mammalia > Artiodactyla > Suidae > Sus > Sus scrofa. Next base: position 109,338,617 of record NC_139396.1, on the reverse strand, counting down.
GTCCGGGTCTGTGTCTGGGAGAAGACTAGTGGTGGGAGCAGCCTAAGATGGAAGAAGAAGCTCGCTTCCTCAACTATCAGCACAAAGGCAGATAGGTGTATAGATTTGGGGATAAGAAGTGGAGTGAATTTCTTATGATAAATGGCTTCTATTTTTATCTATGAAGAATAAAGCACTTTAATAAAAAAATTTTTAAAGAGTATTACATAAAATGAAGAAAAAAAAAAAAAAAAGAACGAAGCCAGGTCATTAGTTGAACTTAGGGAAGAAGCGCGGAAGGTTTGAGGAGAAGGGACGTGGTGGAGAGGGTGTAAGTGAATATGGTGGCGGGGGGAGCCCTGTTGAGGTTGGTGACACAGCTTTCCTGCCTTGGGTCCCCACACTGCTGGGTGCGTGGTTCTCTCTGACACTCTGCTGTTTGCTCACAGACATGGAGAAGTGGGTGGGCAGGTGGACCCATCAGACTTGCCCTTGGGCTGGAATTTCACCAGCCATCCTACATAAGGAGAGAGAAGGGAGTGAGGGAATTCGCAGCAGACTGACTGTAATGATAGATGGACAGAAAGCAGACTGAGCAAGGGGTCAAGAGTGAAGGTGGGAGGATGCTGGTGGCAGTTAGTTACTTAAGCAAAAGGTCCGCAGGACAGGATGCTTGTCAAGTCTGTCTGGTGCACAGGAGGGAGGAGAGACCCTGGTGGCCCTCGCCTTTGGGGGCCTTTCTGTGGTGAGAGGTGAGAGGGGTCAAGGTCCTGTAGGGCCTGAGCTCTAGCGCTTGCCTTTATGACACTGCCATATATAGCTGCCCATTTCATGGCTTTGTTTACCTTTTAAATGTCTTAATAAAACATGAAAAATATTTAGTCTCCACTGATCAATAATTTACTGTGAGTTATGACAATACTAAATTTGGTCAATTATTCATTGACTCTAAAGTATTTATAAATGCTACCTTAATTTAAAGCATTAGCCATTAGAATTCAAATATTAATAAAGTTGGTGCCAGTGTAAAGGAGGAAAGGAAGGGCACACATAATGAGGGTGGCTCAAGGGAGGATGAGTGCTCCTGGCTGTTAAGATTATTGGAGTCGTGAGGTGGTCCCTGGAGCCCAGATTGTGGAGCAGGCAGTGTCTGGGGCTGGCCTGCTGGACTCCCTCGGAGAGAGATCATTCCTTCTGGAGGGCAGAGCTGAGCCCAAGGCTGCTCAGAGCCTGGCTCTCTCTTCTGCTGCCTGCTGAAACCAGCAGAGCCCTGCCAGGCTTCTCTGTCATAAGGGCACCTCTACCAGGCTACAGCTACCCAGGTGAAGTGGCCTCTCTTGTCTTGTCCATCTGGAAAAGTCATGTCATTCTTGAAGGGACTTCCCCGAGGCCAGTTAGCACATGACGTTGAGAGGTTTATGGCCCTAGAGTAACAGGGGCTGCTTGGCTGCATCTCACCTATTCGGGGACTTTGTCACCTCTTTCAGGAGGCGCAGGTGTGGATGTGCCTGGGGCACGATGCATTCGGGACACATGTTGGAGGGAAGGGCTGGCATGGCCGTGGCCAGCATCCTTACCAGGTGGCAGACTAGGAATTGTGTGTCTCTTCCAGCACCAGCCTTCTGGGGTATTGTTTCCCTGAGTCTTGGCCTGAGAATTTTCCAGGAATGCCTATGAGGTTGGAGAAGACTGGGCAGGGATCAGTAGTGGTTCCCAGAGTGACCTCAATGTCTGGGGGCACCTCTCTTCTCTCCAGCACCCACCTACAGACACTGAATGACTTGATGAGCCAGGGATTTGCCTTTAGCAGAGGAGGCCTGGTTCCTGCCCGCTGCCTCCTTCTCTGGGGTCTGTGCTAGGTGTGGAGCTGCCCCAGGAGTTTCCATCCAGGGAAGGCCTGGGGAGACTCAGCCATGGCATCTGGGCTCTGTCCTCTGCTGGGTACCCTCTCTTCCTGAAACTGGCTGAAGAGTTGCCTGGTGGTCTGCTGCTAATGCACTCATTGCCATTCACTCTCTGGCTGTGTGGCCCTAGCCAAGTGGCCAGCCCTCTCTGTGCTTCAGATTTCTCACCAGGGAATCAGAAAGCTCACCTAGGTGAGAATAAGGGAGATGCCCATTTGTCCTGTGATGGACCAATGTGACTCCTGGCATGTCCAACCCTGAGAGTCCTGTGTTTAGAGAATCCTGGATCAGCTGGAAACCTGACATCTCAGGGGAAGCTGGCAGGGATGGGCTGTTTGGGAAGGCTGGCTGGGCCCCATGGATCCTCTCAACTGGATTCAACCCCCAGTCGTGTGGCCCAGAGCCCTCTGCTCTCCTAGGTCACCAAGCTCTGGTAAAGGAGCTCGAAGATGCTCATTACATTCATCTTTCCTGGCTGATGAGCCATTCTTGGAAAGGTTTTATCAATCCATCAAGCTTGCATTGTTATCAAGAGAGAGGTCGGCTTTATGACCTTTTGATATTGGAGGCAAAGCATCTTAACAAGAGCTATTATCTTCTGGTGAGTTGCAGAAACACCCCTGAGCTGGCGGCGGTGACTTCTACTATGCATCAGGAAGTGCCAAATGGTTCTTCACAAAGACCTTTCAGAGAATGTGCACAACAGCTCTGTGAAGAGGATGCCATCATCTTTATCTGACAGAAAAAGCACAGAGGCCCAGAGAGGGTCAGTCCCTCACCCAAGGTCCCACAGCATGTACCTGTGTCCTGGGCTCAGCCACAGGACACTGGCACGTGGATTGGACCTGTCTCTCCACAACTAGGGTGTGAGTTATATGATGTCCTGTCCTGGGAATGAGCACACAACCTTGTCTAAGCAAATAGCTGGTGTGGCTTTTATCTGCTGTATTTTGATCTTATTATTTTTATGTTTGGAGCCTCTAAAATAACCATCATTTCAACTGTGCCCCAATTAGCAGGCCATTCATAGTGGATTAGAAATTGACTAGCATCAGGCCTCTCCATTAGCGCCTGGAAGAGGCTTCCAGCCTTAATTACCCCCCTGTTTACCGAGGAGGTCGGGGAGCTTCTGTGCTGCTGCAGGTGGCCGTGTAAGAGACGGGTGAGGGTGCCCACCTCCCCGGGGAGGGGTGGCCAGAAGCAGGAGTGGGGTGCTCTCTGTTGTAATTCCTGTTTCTTTGGATCCTGGGTAGGATTTGAGTGGGACCATTGATGGGGAGCCAGGGATGCCCAAGGAGAGGGGCAGGAAACCCTTGCACAAGCACAGGGTTTGCACCTGTGGTCCACGTTCTAAGTCAGTGCTCCCATAGCTCTGCTCAGAGATTTGTATCCTCAGTTAACAGAAAACGGGGGTTCAGGAAGGAGACATGCCCACAGCTCCATGGCTGCCGACCGGAGGAGCCCAAATCAGAACTTTGGTCTATGAGATTCTATTGCTCCTTCCACTGCTCTTGGGGAGCCCAGGCTCAGCCAACAAACTGCTGTCTTTGGCTGCTACTGAGGTTGGGCCAGGGGACCTGTTCCCCAAGCATGTTCCTGCTGCCCGGCCCTTGTGTCTTTATGATGCTGCACCCCTCACTCACTCTGCACCCCCCATCTCTTCTGGTCTAAATCCTTTTCTTCCTTCGAGGCCCTCATGCTGAGCCCATGTGAGTTCACCCTCCTCTGGGTCCCAGGGTCCTTCCACAAGCCACATGGTGGGCTCTGGTTCTTTGGTAGATCTTGAGCTCTTCAGATGGGGCCTGTGTTCATCCTGACCTTTGCCTCTGTGCCATGCTCATTGCAGGGCTCTGTGCTTAGGGAACATGCTGAGCATGTGCATGAAACACAAAAGAGGGAAGAAACCAGTCTGTCCACTGTGAGCAGTGGGATGTGTGCCCAGCTGGGGAAACTGAGGCTCAGAGAGGTTCAGCGACTTTCCTAACCCAACATATATGGAGTGGGAATGGGACTTGTCATTAGAAGTCAGGTGATGATCTGGGAGGGAGCCAGAGAGCTGGGATCCAGTGATGGCGCAGTGAGTGCTCTCCTGGGTGTCCTGGGCTGGGACTGAGGGGTGGAGTTCTAGGGCAATTTCATACCACAGCGATGTATAGTGTATTTTGTGAGATTACCTTTTAAAAGTATAAATTCAGTGTGTTGGCATCAAAGAGAATATGTACAAGAGAAGAAAGAAAAATCCATTCATCATCCCAGGCCTTGGCTTTTAGTATTTTCCCTTGTCTTCTTCATAAGCCTGCTTCCTACCTAGTTGTAATCCTGGCGAGTGTAAGATGTCATGCCCTGGTTTTGTCACTTAGTCACCTCTCAGAAGCATTTTTAGACTAGGAGGCGTCTTAGTTCAGCCCTTATCGGTTGTGCGACCTCACATCTTGTTATCTGGGAAATAGACACAGTGATGCCTGCTGTACAGCGATGTCATGAGAATAATGCAAACTCATACATAAGAAGTACTTGACAGGATATTTGGAACAGAGAAAACTCTCACAAAACAGTCCCTCCTCCTGCATGATTCCATACCTATTCATTATTGGAGGATTATTTTCCTTGTGTAAAGGAATTATCTGTTCACAACGTGAAATTTTGGCAAAAATATGGAAAAGAAGGAAAACCACATCGAGGCCTCTTCTAAAATGCAGCCACTTTTAACATTTTGCAATATTTCCTTCTGGTCTTTCATGTGTGTTAAGTTTTATTTAATCGATATCATAAAATACATACAATTTTGTATTACTTTCATATAACTTTTTATGACACGTTCTTTCCCATGTTACTGTAGTATCTTCATAAATAGGTTTAAAGGCTGCTCATCTTTCAACAAATAGAAGACTTTTATGTCACTCGCCTCTTTGCATCTTTTAGGTCGCTAGCAGTATATCAAGAGCCTGGATAAATATCCTCTGAATGTTTTTGGATTGAAGGCCATTTTTATGATGTGGATAGATGCCCCAAGTGGAATTATTGACCAGAGGGCATGAAATGTCAAGGCTTATGATATACTTGTCCTTGTCTTTACTGACTGCTGTGTACCAGGCACATTGTGTGTCTGGGAAAGGTTGGCGAGCAGAATGGGCATCGCCCTTGTCCCACTGGAGCTTGAGGGCAAGGAGGAGAGAGAAACAGTTACATAAGCAATGCACAGTGTTGTGATGGGGAAGGGCGAGATGCAGATGAAGCATGTGAGAGAGAGTCCTTAGCCAGTCTGGGGTTGTAGAGTCTGAGTCTTGAAGCAAGAGTGGTGTGAAGGTTCAGAAAACAACAGGACATGTGATGAGCTCGAGTGGTGTCAAGGTGGGCAGCTGCCTGGAATGCACTGGGCAGGGGTGTGTGAGGAGCCCGAGGTTGCAGGCATCTAGGAGCCTGCAAGACTATCCGAAGGAGTTTGACTCTATCCCCAAGGCTCCAGGGAGCCACCAAAGGGCTTTAAACAGGAGCATTACACTATTGGATTTCAGTTCCAGAGTGAACTTGGCCCCGGAGCCTGAATGGGAGGAGCCAGAGCATTTGGGTGGCTGCGTGATTTTCAGGAGAGACTTCAGAGGATCTCTTGTTTGACTGCCCTCTCCCTCTGCCTTGTGTTTGGAGGCTGAGGGTTTAGCAGGGAGAATTGTGGGCGTTTAAATTATCCTCCTGCCAAAGCTTAGGAATGTGCAAGGCGCGCGTCCCTGTGTGGGAGCGGCTGGCCTTTGGTGTTTGAATCCTTGGTGGTGTCTTCCTCTTCCCAGGCCTCCCCAGCCTCCTTGGGCTTCCTCCGCCTTGTCTCCGTCTCCATCTCGGGCATTACATAAACCCAAGTGTTCTCAACCGAAAGAACCGCATTGTCAAAGTTGTTCAAAAGTCTGCCGTCGGCAGCAGATGGCCTGCTGACATTCACAGGCTGTGTTTTGAAACTGCATCTGCTTTCCCACATTCCTGCCGTCACATAAAGCATTATTAATAAATGTTTGCTTCAAAACTGGGGTGGTGGGTTGCAGTGTTGGGAGGTGCATCTTTCTATTAATTGGTCTGATGTTCCAAAAAGGCGTGTGTGGCTAAGAGGGGTTACTGGAACGCATGGTTGCTGCATGACTTCAAAAGACGATCCCTGAGTGCAGCCACCTTAGAAATGGTGGTTGACGCCTCATCCTGTTCTTCCTCCCCACCCGTGGTCACTGCCCCAGCTGCGGGAACATCCTCCTTTGTTACTGTCAAGTGGCTTTTGAATAATCCTGGACTTCTGGAACTGAACGCTTCCTCTGGGGCGTGACCTAGTATTTTTATGATATGAATCAAGTGGGCTTGGCCAGAAGACCCAGGGTTTCTGGGATTTAGTGCCTACAGGCTGGGTCCTCCAGGGTCAGTGTCTCCCTGGCTTCCCAATGAAATTCATCCCCTTCAGCTGCCAATCAGTTTTGTCCAGTGATCAATGGTAGAGCACACAGTGTAGGTGTGGCCTGTGGCTTGGCCTTGGGGATACATGGATCAACAAATGAGTTTGCAGCTCTTAAGGGGGTCACAGCCCAGGGGGGAAACAGGATGGCTACTTTAGGAGCACTGGTGGATGTCTCAAGCAGATGTGGGTCAGATCCCTGTTCTAGGCTCATGCTCGAGTAGCTTGGGACAACTGATTTTGCCTCTCTTGCCCTCTGTTTTCTCTTGGTTGAATGGGCATAAGAACATCCAGCTGACAGGCTCACTGGGGCATCAGTGAGGCTGTGCCTGTGAGCCCAGCCTCTGGCCTGGCCCAGCATGGGTCCTTGGTCCCTGGAGGGAGGCAGTGTTTCTTGGAACCCCAGGCATGGGCTGCCCAGCCTGAGCTGCACAGTTTGAAGCCAGGGCAGCATTGCCCCCATGCTGACCCCTCCCTCTCTCTCTCCTCTCTTTCAGCCTGTGACCTCATGACCCAGGGGATTTTGGCCTTGGTCACATCCACGGGTTGCGCATCCGCCAACGCCCTGCAGTCTCTCACAGACGCAATGCACATCCCACACCTCTTTGTCCAGCGAAACCCAGGGGGCTCTCCACGCACCGCCTGCCACCTGAACCCCAGTCCTGACGGGGAGGCCTACACGCTGGCCTCCAGACCACCTGTGCGCCTCAATGACGTCATGCTCAGGCTGGTGACAGAGCTGCGCTGGCAGAAGTTCGTCATGTTCTATGACAGCGAGTATGGTGAGTTGGGGGCAGGAGCTGCTCTGGGGTTCCTGTGGGGGCATGGCTGGGCACTGGGAGACCTGCGAGCCTGACCATCCCCTGTGGTGGCCAAGGGTCTTGGGGCGGGCTGGTGTGAACAGGGGTTGGTGTTCTGAGCCGAGCGAGTCTCTGGATGGTAGGGCCCCACCTTGAGCTTCGTGAATGGGGGAAAAGCTCTGAAAACAGATCTGTAGACAGGCACCAAAGTTGCCTAGCAACAACACCTTATCATGACAGCTGAAGTTTGAGTCATCTTAGAGTTTTCAATAAAATATTAATAAATTGCTGGCAGGGATCCAAAGGGCCGCACACAGGCAGTGGTGGAGGCCTGCCAGCCTGGGTCCTCCCGGAAGCCTCTGCTGCAAAATGTTCTCTCACTGGACGTTCTCCCAGCCTCTCCAGCTCCTTGCCTCCCTCTACCCTGATCTGCCCTCAGTTTCAGGGTTTCAAGTGGGGATAAAAGTCAGGGGGGAGACACCTTAAGTGTCAGCGAGCCAGGATGGGGTCATGTGGGTCTGGGGACACTGGGCACGGCTGGACTGGTCTTCTTTGAATACTTCCTATATGAAAAAAACACAAAACAAAACATAATTTACTTGTTAGGAAACCAGAAAAATGGGCTTTGAAGAAATAGCTTCAGGTTTTTTTAAGGCTTCTTTGAAAAAACAGACTGGTTCTGATCCCAAGATAAAGCAGTTTCTATGTTATGGTTTTTTTTTTTAACTTTTTATTTTGAGATAATTGAGATTCACATGCAATTGTGAGAAATAATACAGAAATCTCGTGTGCCCCTATGTCTTGCCTAACTGTCATACCATATCAGAAGCAGGATTTGACCTTGACACGGTCCATATGCCTTGCACATATTCACCAGTTTACACACCCTTCGGTGTGTGCATTCACTTCTGTGCAGTTTTATCACATATGGATTCACGTGACCACCGCAATGCAATGAAGAGCACTTACCTTGCAAGGATCCTGGTACTACCCTTTTATACCCACAGTCACTTACATCATGTGTCTTTAAAGGGTGGGGGAGTAGTTAGTGAGGGTCAGCAGCTGCATAGCTGGGCCAGGATAGAATGGGGTGGACCCTTGAAAATCCCATTTTTCCCTTGGTGAAATAATTCCTTTGCCAAGAATGTAACTAAGAAGAGAAACCAGCATATGTTTGCATTTGCCTAAATACTCTGCTTCTCTCAGATGGGAATGTTGTCCTCAGCTCTTTAGCAAATATGCTGTTTGGAGTCTTCCAGGAGGAATTGAAAGAGCAAACAGTCACTGTGCTGAAACAGAGATGATGTGTTGAGGGGGACAAGGGTGGCTAGAGGCTCTAGGCCCTTGAACTGGACTCTGTCCAGGACCTGGCTTCCCCCTCCCACACTCACTCAATCCCTGACCCTGGGAAGGAGTTGGGGACCATAGCATCTCTCAGGGGCCCAGCCCTTTCTCTGAGAACCCTTTGTGTTATTGGTTCAACCCTGACGTGGAGTCTACTCGGAGGCTGGGTCCTATGGGGAGGTGTGGACACTGCCAAGGCTGAAGGATGCTGTGGTCCAGGATCTACAGGATCTTCCTACTTCACTTCCCCTGGCTTCTTTGCTCCCCTTCTTCTCTGGCCTATAGAAACTCTTCACACCTTGGTTCTCCCTAAGGCCTTTGAGGTAGCTTTGGTGAGAACCTCAGCCATAGGAGGCATGTATCTGCTCTCCAGCCTGGCTACCCCCTCTGGGATCCTGTAATTCTTGTAGACTGAATGATACTTGATGGCACTTGCTCAAACTGTTTTCCTCTTATTACATCCCTTATCCCACTTGGCTCAAGGATCAAAGTCCTCAAGGAAAGGCACCTGATTTCCACCAGTTTGCAAACTCCTCCCTTTCCCAAAGAGCTGGTTCCTTGCTTACCTGCTCCTGGAAGCCTGGACACATGCCTCCTCCCCTCAGCCTCCTCTCAGCCTGTCTGGACACTTGAGGGCTAATGCTTGATGAACACTCGCTCCCACCCAGACTGTCAGCTCCAGGAGAACAGGCCCTGTGCCCTTCCCTGCTGAGTCTCTGCTGCTTAGCATGGTGGCTGGCACAGAGTAGGGCCTAAGAAACTGACACTATATGAATGAATGTCTAACTTATTTATGAGGACATGGACATTTCAAACAACTTGCATGTAAGACAAAGGAGAAATGGGGAGAAGGACTAGGGCACTGCATAGTCTGACTGCTGAGGTAGGGGAGGTGAGCGAGGAGGCAGAGGTTTCATTCTGTAGACATTCTCCCTTGCCCCTCTTCTCTCCTCTCCCATCTTTTGGTTTGCAGACCCTCCAAGCAAACCGAAAGATGTGCCCCTCTTTTCTGACATGGAAACCTTTGTTACCTTTGGTAGGGTTGAAATTAGCTTTCAGCCAGATTGGCCCATAAAAACACAAAGCAACCAGTAGCTTTTCTCCAATGGACCACTGCAGGCAGTTGCTTGAGCCTTGAATGCTGTGTTGAGGAGGATTCTGAGGATGCATGTGGGCTCAGCAATAGAAATAGAAATAGCAAATAGTGATTGCTCCATGAAGCATCATGCTGTAGAGGAGGGGCTGGCAACTACCTGCCCTGTTTGCTGATTCTGGTATGGAAGGTGGGGGCAAATCAAGCATCTCAGAGCTTCCTTATGCTTGCCTGTCACTGTCCAAGGTGCTAATGCATATGGCTTTTAGCCTGTCTGGAGGCCAGTGCTCTTCCATTGGGTTCTGTGCAGAACCTCCTGCTTTTGCATTGATCCCTGACCTGACAGCCTTTGAGGCCAGGTTTCTACCCCAAAACATTCTCTATGAAATGCTAACCACCCCAATTCCTGCTACTTGTTTTGGTCGTGCTCCTCTTGCACAGCCCAACTTTTGGCCTATTTTAGCATGTTAGGTGATCCGTGGTGGTGGAAGCCCACATGCTGTATGATGCTGCTCTAAGAATGCGGGGTGTGGGTGCTCCTTCCACTTGGCTGGGGCTTGTCCAAGGGCTTTGTGTGGATTTACATAGCTGATACGCCCAAGACAAATGCCTCCACAACTCCTCAGGGCCTTTCCTCACCCGACCACTGCAGCAGTAGCTGTGACAAGCCCAATTAAAAAGCAAATTGAGTGTAAAGACTGTTTCATTCCTTCCAAAGTCAAACAGAAGTGGTTTGGGGATATAGTGACTTTTTTTTTTTGATACTGATCTGTGTGTATCTTTACATATATTATTTTATTTAAACCATTCAGTAACTCTCTGAGGTGGGATTTATTGCTGCATTTTACAGATGAAGAGCATGAGGCTCAGAGAGATTCTTTATGACTTTGATGCCCATGCACTTAGCCAGGGCACCATCCTATTTCTTTAATCTGGGGCTTGCTAAGCTCAACTGTCTTATCCCATCCCCAGCCGGTCAGAGTTGATGCCAGGGAGGAGGGTGTGTGGACTGGACTTGGCATGTCCCAAGTTTGTGTAGTCAGTCACATTGGTGAATATCATATGTAAGATCCCATCCTTGCTAGGTGAGCTCTGATCCTTCCTTATTTGTCCCTCAGGCTCTATTTAAACAAAGGACTGCCCTGCCTTGGGTGGAGCCTGAGGACTGGGCATTTGAGTCCAAAGTCAAGGGTCAGAGAGGCAAAAGCAAGTTCTAAGATAAAACTTGGCAAAATGTTGGGAGAGGAGTTTGTATATATAAGGTTTACAAAATGCAAGATGTGCCATTTGGTAAAATTCCATCGAAAATACTTGTATGCTTGTTGTGACAGCGAAAGGAAAAATAAAAGAGAAGCTGACATTTGGGAGAGAAAAATCTGTAACATTAAAATACCAAAAGTTTGGATTGAACAGAAGAGAGAACTTTCTGACTTGCCACTTCAAATTCTGGGATATTCATGTGTGTGTTGGGGAGGGTGTGCTAGAAGCTGCAGCCACAATTCCTCCCTAGTGAACACATTTGGATGAAGAGTGTATTTATGATGGGATCTTAGAAATCACTGACTCACTCATTCAACGCATATTCATGGAGTCCCGCCATGCACAGCTATTTTGCTAGGTACTCATTTTAGATGAAGAGACAGATGGCTGGAGTATCTTGGCTAAAGTTACGCGGGATGGGGATGTGAGGTCAGGACCCCAGGGGTCTCTCCTCCATAGTAGCATTTCTGGGGCGTGGTGGTCCCTCTTGGCCTCTGGGCCAGCTTGCAGGTTTTAAGATGCATTGAGATCTGGGATTCCACAAAAAGCAACAGCTTGGGGCTCTAAATGTATGGCCATTTCTTATTTGAGCTTGTTTGTAAATTATATCAAAAAGTTAAGAGTTACACATGTTTCCATAGTATACATCAAATTAAAAGAATGATGATAAAGTGAACTCCCATGGTCAGTTTAAAAAAGGTATAGGAGCCCTTGAGTGTTCTATATCTATCATGTCCTCTCCTACCTAGAGAACATAACCACTATCTTAGTTGTATTCTAACTAGTTCCTTGCTTCTCTTTATAGTTTATCAAGCAAGTCTGGATCTTAAAATAGGTATTGCTTAGTTTGGCCTATTCGTGCACCTTAAATACAGGCAATAACACTTCTGCACACTTTGCTGTTGCTTTTTTGATTCAATATTAGGTTTTGAGATCTGTTCATTTGATGCAGGTAGGTGTATTCAATCCGTTTTTACTGCTGCAAAGTATCACTTGATTTATTACCCATTTTGTTACTCTGGGCATTTGAGTTGTTTCCAGGTTTTTAGCTTTTACAAATAATACTGATTAGAAGATTTTTGTCTTTTGGTGTTCATGTGCAAGAATTTTTTGAGGATCTACCTCAAGGAGCAGAATTGCTGGACTTGGGTCTATGTATTTTCACTTTATTAGGTGATTCCAAATTGTTTTCCAAAGCATTTGTCTCTATTTTCTGTGCTATCTGCAATGTATGAGAGTTCTTGAAGCCCCCCCCAACCTCATAGTATTGTGTTTCATTTTAAAATTTTCTTGTGAAATGGTATCTTAACTATGATTTTAATTTACATTGTCATGAGATTGAGGCCCTTTCATATCTTTATGCACTATATTTTTGCTTTTCTATGAAACACCTTTTATAGTTTTTAATTTTTTGCCCATTTTTAAAATTGAGCCTTTTCTTTCGTAAGTTAGAGATGTTAGTTGTCTTAATTCACATTCTATATTGTATTGTTGTCAAACATTCATCTTTTAGACAAGTAGCTCTATTTCCTGTCTCATTTAAGAGGCCCTTCCCTATCCAAATGGCATAAAGATGTTCTCCTACTGGAACCTTACTCTCTGTACTGAGAGCAGGTGTCCTCCTGCCATGCGTCCACAGCTGGATCTGGGCGCCGGGTGTGCCTGGATCTCAGTCCTAGACCAGCTGTCCACGCAGCTGGGGCCCAACATTCCTCCCTGATATGCTTCTGCTCTGCCATGAATTACAGGGCTGATCTTATTCTTGGTGGTGATTGCAGAGCCTGCGGCATGGTGGTTAGAGAGGGCTTCCTGGTGGTATGTAAGCAAGGGTCTAAAGGACTAGTAGGATATAGACAAGCAAAGGGCATGGGGGCAGGGAGAAAGAGTATCTTAGGCAGAGGGAAAAGCAGGCTGGACACGAAAAGGTCATATGGCTGGATTGTGGGCAGTGGCCATGGGTGAGGCTAAAGCCCTGGGACAGACCTTATTGGCCTCACCGACAGGCTCAGAATCTCTAGAAATCCTCAGGAGCCACATCTTGCTACCTCAGTTGGTGCCTGTGAGTCCTGTCCTTCATGCTCAGTCCAGAGACCTGAGGACAGACATGGGCCCTTCATCTCCAGAGGCTCCTGTCCTTCTAGTGCCTATGTCCAGACTCATTTGCTGCCTAGGAAAGGGAGGAAACTAATGCACAAAGGAGAGCTGTGAGTGATTGAGGACAAACCCCAGACTCAGAGTCCAAGCTAGAGGCAGGGCCTAAACTCCCCAGGTGACCCAGGTGGCCCAGGTGTCAGTGAGTGATGGCTCACATCTCTTTAGCCCTCACTCAGAGATGGGCACTGTTCAAGCGCTATAGCAGCAGCTCACGTCATCCTCACAGCAACACTTTGAGATGGGTTTATACTCCCCTTGTTTTATGGATGAGGGAACTGGCTCAGCAAAGTAAAGGGATGCCCCAGGTCATGTGGCTGGTGGGTAGGGGGTTGGCCATGCCTGATTCCCAAAGCCCAGGTATCACAGCCTGCCCACAGCCTCTTGGTCCTTGTGGCAAAGCTGTGGGGAACAAACAATGCAGGTAGACTCTCTCTCTCTCTTTTTTTTTTTTTTTTTTTTTGGTATTTTTAGGGGCTGTGTGTGAGGCATATAGAGGTTCCCAGGCTAGGGGTTGAATTGGAGCTATAGCCGCTAGCCTATGCCACATCCACAGCAAATACAGGATCTGAGCCTTGTCTGCTACCTATACCACATCTCAGGGCAACACTGGATCCTTAACCCACTGAGCGAGACCAGGGACTGAGCCCTCATCCTCATGGATACTAGTCAGGTTTGTAACCCGCTGAGCCACAGCGGGAACCCCCATTGCAGGTAGTCTCTTAATGCACAAGGATTTATTGTAGCATTGTTGGTAACAGAGGATATTTACAACAACCTGAATGAAGCTCTTCAGTGAATTGGTTAAACATATTATGATACATACATTTAATGGAAATCTGTGGTTCTTTATGAACTAAGAGGCCATAGTTCCAACACATGTTGCTGTTAGCTCACAATAACAAAGTGAGAACAGTGGTGTGAGTGTTGCTCTGTGTAAAAGCAAGCTCTCGTGCATGTGTAGCTGAGTACAGACCCACAGTCTGTGTTAAGGAGGGAAATGCGCAGTGACTTGGGATGGGGATGGGAGATATATTTTTCATTGCATGTATTTTTCTTGTATATGTATTTTTATTAAAGTATAGTTGATTTACACTGTTGTGCCTTTCACTGCATGTTTTAAATACCTTTAAGGTCTTGTGTCAAGTACAGAAATTAAGTACATAAAAAAGAGTGTGCATTGCCTGCCACCCTTCCCTCCTACTTACGGCCTGTCCATGATGACTTCTCTGAGCCTCTGCTTCCTCATCTAAGGAGCAGGGATGGAAATTTCTGAGCTCTAGAGTAAAACACCCAGCAGAGTTCCTGGTACATGGCAAGTGGTCTATATGATAACAACAAATCATGTGTGGGAGCCAGGAGTGGCACTGGTCAGCAACCTCCACCCCCTACTCCCCGGCCCAGGGCTGGATGGGCACAGGGCTTGGTAGAGTCTTGGCACAAGGCTCTGCCTGTTTGCCCCTCCACCCTGGCTCAGGGTTATTTGAGTGTAGTGGTTACAGACATGGGCTTGAGGATGGTCTGCCTGGGTTGAATATCAGCTCTGCTTCTATAGCTGTGTGGCACTGAGCAAGTTGCTCAGTCTCTCTGTGCCACAATTTCTTCACTCGTAAAGTGGGGATAAGAGAATTATCCTTGCCTGGTGTGCTTGATGTGTGGGGTTAATGCATGAATACATGCCAAGGGCTTAGCACAGTGTCTGGAAGTGCCCAGCAAGACTTCCTTGCTTAGGAACTGTGTCCAGTGGTGGCCCCTTTGCTGTCCATTCTCCCTTAGCCTCTGAGCTGGTGTATCTCTGTTATGGCTTGTTTTCTGGCCCAGGACACATCTTGACTGCATTCTTGGTGCCTGGGGAAACAGAGAGAGAGCTTGAAGTCAACTCTCTCACCTGCAGGGGACACTCCAAGCCTCCCTGGTGGCAGGGCTGAGCTGCTGGATGTCCCCACAGGCTCACTGCATGGTCACAGGTGGCTCTGGTGAACCATCACCCCTTCTGAGCTGGAAAACCTGACTGGATTTCATGGCAAATATCTGTGGCTGTTGAACCTCACCTCCGAGTCCTTCTGGCGTGAAACTCCTCATAAGAAAGAGAATTATTAGGACAAATGCTGTTGTAACCAATATTTCTTGCCAATGAAGTCTCCTTTCTGGCCCCCGGCATAGGAAGTCAGATGACTGAATTGTGATGGTGAGTGTTCTCATTAATAACACCCATCGTATCATTACGGCATTAGTTTAAATTGAAGTAATAAATACTTTTTCCAGATGAAATGAGTAAATGAGTTTAATTGCTAGGAAATCTACCAAGAAGTTCGACAATAACTTTACCGGGATGAGTGTTTTGGGTTTTGTTTTTCCATCTAATTACAAAGCAACTGTACTTCAGGGCACGTTAATTGTAGTGTTCGCCAGAAGATTAAAGTTCATTATCTCTGAAGTTCCCTCACCCTTCCGTCAGATTCCATGGTGTGTCTGGGATGTGAGGAGACGCCTGATGCAGGCGTGGATGAAGAGCAGGAAGGCTGTCCCAGCTCCCACACATGGCCCGTCGTGCTGCTGGGGCCCAGGAGAGTTGCCACAGCAGGAACTTGGCCAGACCTACACCTGTCTCTCGGAAGATAAATGTGGCCTGGTTGACCAACCCCTCCTGTGCTGACCCTGCTTCTCCAGACTTCCTCAGCCCTAGCACATAAAAGGAAATGGGTTTTGTTGTTAAATCACAGAATTTCAGGAAGGACACTGCATGATGTGGCCCCAAACATCTGGGAGGACCATTGATTCACATGGGATCCCCTCGGAGTTCCCATGGTGGCTCAGTGGTTAGTGAATCTGACTAGGAACCATGAGGTTTTGGGTTTGATCCCGTCCTCGCTCAGTGGGCTAAGGATCCGGCGTTGCCATGAGCTGTGGTGTAGGTCGCAGACGCGGCTCGGATCCCACGTTGCTGTGGCTGTGGTGTAGGCCGGTGACTACAGCTTTGATTGGATCCCTAGCCTGGGAACCTCCATATGCCGCAGGTACAGCCCTAGAAAAAAAAAGACGAAACAAAACAAAACGAAACAAAACAAATGGGATCTCTCCCTCCTCTCCTAGTGAAACGAGATATTGCATTCTTTTCATTGTCTCAATTGAGCCATCTTCGAACACCCTCCCCCCAAATCAGGGAGAACATGGCTCTTTCCTACTAGAATCCAGCAATGCCAGGAGAGTGCCTTCATTTTTTGAAATGAACTATATTGAGGCATAATTGGCGTGCAGTAAAATATGCTCATTAGACGTGTACTGTTTGATGGGTTTTGACAAACGTATGCACCAGTGTAACTACCACCTCAGTTGAAGTGCAGAATGTTGCCAGGTATGGAATGTCTTTGCTGTGAAGAGAGAAAATTATAGCTCAGTGCCGCCCATCCCCCCCTCGCCCTCCCCCCGCCCCACTCCCGGACCCAGTCACTTCAGCACTAGCCTGAAAGCCATAGGCCCTGAGAGCAATGCTGTTTGCCTGGAGCCTGCATGAAGCATCCTCTGCTCCTAGGAGGGTTCTCAGGGACCTGACTTGTCAGTGTGTCTGGCAGGAAAACAGGGAGAGGATGGGGAGGAGTGGAAGGCTGGGGAGTGGTGGGAGGAGCCAGGGAAGCCCTTTGGCAGCTGTGGCTGGCGATTGGGCTGAACCCGTCTCCAGCCGGGATGAGAGCCCTGACCGTCTGCTCACTAGCCTGAGATGGCTCCTCTTCCCTTGCCAAGCAATGCCTGGCACCTCCTTGAGAGGGGGCATTTGGGTAGCTATGAGCATGGGCTCCAGCTTCAGAAAAGAATTACATTCAAGTCCCTGCCCCATTGCTTACGGCATCCTGGGTGAGCTATGGGTACCTGTCAGAGCCTTGGCTTTCCTGACCTGTAGGATGGGTATCATCACAGCACTTCCTTCCTAGGCTGCTGGCAGATCCTGGTCAAGCATGTGTTCAGTGCTATAGCTGGTTGAGAGCCTTATGATTTAAAGGTTTTCTTTTGCTTCTTACAGAGATCTGAGCTGATGCTACCCAGCTCTGAAGAAACCTTTTTGGAGGCCTGGGAAGTGGGTTTCTTTTCCTGTTTCCTCAGCAACTAGGATCTGGGTCTTGCTTATCTTGTGATAAGCATCTCTGAAACAGCTTTAGGAATATCCTTCTCCTGGAGAGTTGTGGGAAGCAGAAAGACTCCAGGAGCCCTCAAAGATGTTTCCCTGTGAAGGGTTGTGCGGGAACCTCAGATATAAATCCTTATTTCCATTGTGGCCACTGGAACTTTCCACTCTACATTGGAGTAACAGCTGTGGGCCTCCATGCCTTGCCCACCGCCTTGCCTCCCCCTGTCCGCCCCACCTCCAGCTCCTTGCTGCTTCATGAATGGGCCAGGGGCAGGCCAGCCTCAGGACCTTTGTGCTGGGACACTCTTCTCATAGATATCTGCAGGCTGGTTCCTCACCTTCAAGGCTTTGCTTCAGTTCCTTCTGCCCCAAGAGGCCTTTTTTCACCACCTCCTTGAAGGAATGGAACTCTTCTTCTTCCTGGCACCCTCTTTCCCCTTCTTTGCCTTATATTTTTCATTGAATTCACTCCCATTTACTTATTTTTTGATTTTTGTCTTCTCCTAACTGGAATGTGAGTTCCACACAAGCAGGGATTTTTGTATGTCTTTTTAAATGATGCTGCACACCCAACATTTAGAACAGCACCTGGAACATAGTAGGTACTCGGTAAATATTCAATATATGAATGAATGAATCTACATCTGGGGGCATTTCATTGTCTTTCTATTATTTCAGGAAATCTTTGTCTCTCTGTCTGTCTGTCTGTCTTTTTAGGGTCACACCTCCAGCATATGGAAGTTCCCAGTCTAGGGGTCTAATCAGAGCTACAGCTGCCGGCCTACACCACAACCACAACAACTCGGGATCCAAGCCTCATCTGTGACCTTCATCACAGCTCGTGGCAATGCCAAATCCTTAACCTACTGAGTGAGGCCAGGGATCAAACCCTGAATCCTCATGGATACCAGTCGGGTTCGTTACTGCTGAGCCACGACGGAACTCTGCATTTGTTTCTTTATATGAGATTCCTAATTAGAACAACTTCTGTGAAGTCCAAAGATCAGGCAAAGCCTCGTCCTCCTCTTCTCCCACCAGTGTTCAGCCCACTGAGTTTCTGTCTGCACCTTCCTTCTCGGCAAATGTGGAGGGAGTGCCTGTGTATCCAGGGCCAGGGCCTGAGGGGAGTTCAGATGGGCCCAGCCCTTGAGAAAGTTCTCCCCAGTTTCACAGGAGGAATAAACATGAAATGAATGTTTATATCACAGTGTGAGGGCAGTGATGGCCGCTGAGGTTTTGTGGCTGTGCATGTTGGAGAACTTGGGCTCTGTTCCTGCCTCAGTTTTTTTCTTGCTTGTTTCTGGGCCCATTGACTCATCTTTTTCACCCCTGGTTTTCTCATTTTGATAGTGGGGATAAGAAAAATGCCTACCTCAGAGGGCTTTTGGGAGAGTGAAATGAAATGAAATGATAGCTCTTAGAGCCACTGTGCTCCCTGTTGTCCAGACCATTTCTTATTGTTGGGACTCCCTTTCGGTACCTGTGGTGCTGTCCTGTCATCACAGAGCCCAGAAGCCTAAACCATCCCCTCTTCCACCTTGGCCTTGAGAGGCCTTGGGTTTTTTGTTTTATTTTAAATAACCCCTGCTCTGAAGGGGTTATTAATTCTTTAATTAATTAATCAATTAATCTTAAGTATAGTTGATTTACAATGTTGTGTTAATTTCTGCTATACAGCAAACTGTTTTGATTTTTTTTTTCTTTTTATAGCCACACCACAGCATATGGAAGTTACCAGGCAAGGGGTTGAATTGGAGCTGCAGCTGCCAGCCTACACCACAGCCACAGCAGCACTGGCTCTGAGCTGCATCTGCGATCTATGCTGTAGCTTGTGGCAATGCCGGATCCTTAACCCACTGAACGAGGTCAGGGATCAAACCCACATCCTCATGGAGGCAGTGTCAGGTTCTTACCCTGCTGGGCCACTATGGGCACACCTCTATGGGTTTTTATTGTTTTATATTTTATTATTTTTTTGAAAACAAATTTTATTTATTTATTTTTTCCACTGTACAGCATGAGACCGTTACACATACATGTATACATACTTTTTCCTCCCATTGTTGTGTTGTGATATAAGTATCCAGACATAGTTCTCAATGCTACACAGCAGGATCTCACTGTAAATCCATTCCAAGAGCATCAAGGCTTGCCCTCCCATGGGGACTCGCCTGTCTGGTGAGATGCTTTAGAACAGAAGCCTGATCTTGGTTGCATCATCCTGGGATGGGACAAGGATGAAATTGCTTGTACCTTGTGTGGGTAGTTCTTTTTCATAAGAAACCTAGTAGTTTTGATTTGAGGGGCAGCTGCCCATCCCATGTTTCCCACTGGAAGCTCTAAGAGTGGTACTTGGATCCAGAAGACAGGGGTGGCACTGACATGGCCCCTTTCCTTATAAGTGGCGTTAGGTCTCCTCTCCAAGTCTCTGTTGACCCAGTCCCCTGCTGAAAGTTAGCCTCGGATCCACCTGGCACGGTAGCTGTGAGGGCTTGCCTGCTCCCCGCCCCAACCCCTCTTGGTCCAGCGTGGGATCCTCCACATACTGTCTTTGTTTTTGGTTTAATTGTTTTGGGATGCCTAGTCTGCCTGTTTGCTCATCTGTTTATCTCCTGCACACATCCAGAGAGGGTTTGCAGAGACTTCTAATGAGGCAGCGGCACTCAGAAAATCAAGACAGGGCCACAGTGGCTGCGATGGCTGCGAGGGTGGCAAGGACCACTGTGATCATGTTCCCCTGGCAGGCGGGAAGTGGGGAGGAAGTCGTAGCTTGCCAGGCGTCCGCATCCTCCGGAAGAAAGAAACAGGGCAGCTTGCTCCTCAGAGGGACCAGGCTTCTCCACAACTTCAAAGAATTCCCCCAGAGGGACTGACTCTGTGCAGGAGACACGGAGAACAGAATGGAGAGTAATTCTGGCTCAACTTTAAATCAAATGCAGAGATGGATTTTGTTTGCATGTCACTCACAGTTTGCTGAGTGCAGAGGGTGGTCCCGGCCTGGAACTCCCCATTCCCGGAGGGTGGGGGGTTGGACTGCCCCCACGAGAGCTTCCTTCAGGCTAGTCTTCATGGATCCCATGGTGTCCCATTCTGGCAACATTGTTGCCCACTGAGCAAGGCATCCTTTATCTACTCAGTCCAGTCCCATCAGCCAGACACCCTTGGGCTTCCAGGGGCTGTGTTGGGGGATTGGAGGTGAGCAAGGAAGGTGTGGCCTATGCCCCCTTGGCCCCAGTGGTAACTGCCTCCAGTGGGGAAGAGGGTCATGATGGAGGCCTTGCTGGGAGGGTCACTGGAGCCTCAGCAGGGAGCTCAGCCTGCGTGGCAGAGCCTGGGGAGGCTTTTTGGAACAGAGCTGAGTCCTGATGGAGTGAGGAGGGCTAAGCAGAGGGGAGGGCAAGGTGGGCAGGTGTGGGGGCCCAGCGGGGAGAGAAAGGGTGTTCTGAGAGCTGGAGGAAATTATGCCTGGCTGCCGGAATCTAGTCTCTGGGATCAGGGACTGGGATGCAGAGCACCAGGCCCAGGTGGCGGAGGGGCTGACTATTCTAAAGGCAGTAGGGAAACAGGGAAGGGTAGATCATTCTGTTTTCTTTGTTGGTTTTTCTTTGAAAGTATTTTTTAATATTGTAATGCATGAAATGAATGTCTTGTGAAAAAAAAAAAAGGGTAAATGATATAAGCATTTAGGGTGAGAACCATAGATACCCTTTATGCTCCCTTCCTGGAGTTCCTCTTTCAAGCTAAGTAAAGCCCTTGCCTGGGCTCATCATATGTACGTACACATGTGCAGACATTCACGTGCACATACACAGAGCTTTCCAAAAGCTTTGTGCCATGCTTTTTACTTGAGGTGCCTCAGAGCCTTCACTCCATGTCAGCCTCCTTGTTGCTACCTTGTTCTTAACCTGCTGCACAATGACCTGCAGGGTGAGGTTTATTGAGCCATTTCCTCCTCGGGGTGGTTTCTGGCAATTTTGCTCTTACAAGCAGCATATAAAGCACACCGTTGATGGCACAGCTTTTGTGCATGTGCCTAAGTATTTCTATGCGCTGGGTTGCTAGAAAGTAGAGTTGCTGAGTTACGGGGGACTCTATGTTTTCCATTTAGGAAGCTAGAAAGATAGTGCTGAAGTGCCAGGTACCAAAAATAAGGCAGGCAGGAAGAGAAGTATTTTAGAGGAGAACAGACCCTGTTCTGGTCCCTGTTTTTTTTTTTTTTTTTGTTTTTAATGGTTTGGAGGAAGATAGGTTTCTTGGATACCAAGTTGCTGAGAAGTGTGATTAGGCAGAAAGTCAGGGACAAAATCCAAAATCAGAGAAGCAGATGAGATGGAACAGGGGTGCTCTTAGGTCAGCATCAGCTCTTGTGAGAAAAGATGTGAGAGCTGAGTTGGTGGCAGCTCGTTGGGGGTGGGCAGCGGAGCAGGGGCTCCTGTGGTAGGACCTGCTCTGAAGGCATTACGTCTCTCTGTTGGGATGGAGAGGGGACCCTGAGGTCTCAGGAGAAGCAGCTGACATTTCTGGGACTTGGGGGAGGCTGAGGTGAGCCGAGGGCGCCGGCCTGCTCCAAGTGGCACCAGAACTGCATCCAGGGGGAGGTGGTACAGGAAATCAGGAACCTTCCAATTATCAGAGCTGGTCTGAATTGAAGGGACTGCTCCCATCTCTCAGGGAGTCCCTGGAGCCACTGAGGCAGGGAGGGTCCTTGTCCCTCATCCGCCTGAGATGAAGAGAAGCATCATTATTAAGCACAGTTCTGCATGAGAGTTCTCTGCCTCATCTCCCCAGGCCTGCAGGCTTCCTAGGGGCCATTGGGTTGCGCTTAGCTTATGGATCATAAACAGAGTGATGCACCCTGCATTGTTTCTCCAGAAGGAAGGGGCTAGGACGCTTCTGGTGCATTTAGCCTGTGCTGGGCAGCTATGCGTCCTTTTCTCAGTCTGAGCAGCCACTTAGCAGGTCAGCACTGGCACACCAGCCAGTCTAGGAAACTGAGGCTGGGAGAGGTTTTAGCTGTAGGTGTCAATATTAGTCTGAAATCCTCACTCTCCTGCCTGCCTCTCCACTGCTCCAAATGATAGATATTTGTGTTCCCCTGGCCTGAGGAGGGAGACGAAGGGGTGGGACGGGTGGTCCTTGGGTCAGGAGATGCTGTAGCATGGGGGGCCCTGGGGGCTGCGAGACCTTTTCTGGCTGTTCTGATCTTTCTGCATCCTCCCGCCTCTCATCCACCAGACTCCATCCTCCTGACAAAACACTTGGGCCCCTCACAGGCACCGATTACAGAGGGACCTACACACAGCACAGGCTTAGGACTGGAACTCAGAAACCTGTTCTGGAGGCTGTACCCTCATTGTGTGGCCTGTATGGATTTTGTTACTGGGGACCTTCAGGGCTCTGTGGCATTACCACACATGTAGGTATGAAGGGATGTCACCCGTGGGTCCTTGTGACATCGACTGGAGTCTGCTTGTACAATGGAAACATCTTGTCTTGCTTTCTAGCTTTTTTCTATTGTGATAAAATCTATACAACATAAAGTTGACCATTTTAGCCATTTCCAGTGCACAGCTCAGTGGCATTTGGCACATTCTCACTGAAGGGCAACCATTGCCACCATCTGTGTTCAGAGCCCTTTTCATCTTGTGCAATTGGAACTCTGTACCCATTAGACACTAACTCCCTCCCCCTTCCCCTTGGCCCCTGGTCACCACCCTTCTGCCTTCTGTCCCTATGAATTTGACTGCCCTAGGGACCTCACATAAGTGAGGCATCATACAGTGTTTGTCCTTTTGTGACTGGCTTACTTTGTAGCAGTGTTGTTGAGGCTTGTCCATATCATGGCATGTGTCAAGATTTCTTTCCTTTTTAAGGCTAGATAATGTTCCATTTTATGTGTATAACCACATTTTGTTAATCTGTTCATCTATTGATGGACATTTGGGTCATTTCCACCTTTTGTCTACTCTGCTTTGTAAGGGTTTTGGAAAAAAAGAGTAGTCTCTTGGGAGCCTCTGTGTGTGTGTGTGTGTGTGTGTGTGTGTGTGTGGTGTGCTGTGCATTTGCATGTCATACTTTTTGGAAGCCATTTATTCATTCTTCCCTCTGTTATCAAAGTCACCTTCCTTAAACTCAGAGCCCTGCTTAAAGGCGGGCAATGGTCCCCCTTTTCCCCAAGGATAGAGTTCAAATCCTTGCTGGGAGCCTATGGGCCTCAAAGTCTGTCCCTTGTCCCACTCCTTCTCCAGCTTCATCTCTCATCATTCCCTCACAACTCCTTATGTCCCAGCTACACAGGATGTATCAGTTGGGATGCAATCAGGGAAACAGCCCATCCCACATCCTTCAGGGGAGGGAATTTATCAAGGGAGCTACTGACTGGTGTCTCCAGGAATGAGACAGGTGAGGTAGAAGAAACCCAGACTAATGGCTTTAAGAAGGCACTGGAACACCCAGGGCTGAAGGGACAAATGGGGGAGATGATCTTGGGGGCGAGACCACCCAGTTGGGAACAGGGACCTCCCAGAGGAGCCACACTGAGGGAGCTAGGAGCACAGAGGAGGCACTGAGCTGATGCCTGTTGTATGACATGGGTCAGATGTAGCAGAAATAAAAAGAGCAGAGATCTGGAGGCACACACACACGCACACTCACACACACACACACGTGCGCAAGCATACACGTGTACACACATCTCAGGTGCCTGCGATAATTAAAGTCAGAGGCGCAGATGAATGTCGTCTGTGGCCAGCTATGAATCTTCCTAACAGTCACCAAGAAAGATCAATAAATTTGCCTCCTTCTAAGGTGGCGTGAGATTTCACTGGAGGGCCTAGGGCAGCTCAAGGTGAAATCTTCCTGAGGACTTCTGTTAGTCAGCCTGTGCGGGAGGGGACATCAGAGTAAGTGTCAGATGTGCAGGATGGGAAGGTGTGTCAGGGGCTTGGAGACAGGGGCTACCTTGGATATCCCTTTTGTCTTCTTTGGTGATGTCTCTGGTGGACAGAGGCCCTGGCTACAAAGCCAGTCTGTAACCATGGGCACTGCCCCAGCCTGTCCAGTTACTGCAGAGGGCACAGGCACCAGCACAGCAAGGCTTCTTTGGTCCCACATTTGCTGTGGGGATGGGGGCAGTGAGGGAAGATGTGTGTGGTGACCTGGAGCCGATGTTTACAGGCTCATGAGAGCCACTGGCCCACTTTCTCCCAATGCCATGTTTAGTGACAGCACTTTGGTAGCTAGAAATGGACCATGGAGGAGTATTTACATCATGGAAATCAGCAAGGGCTGCACGCTGGGGCTTTTCATTCTGGAAAGCCAGTTTTACACCACACCCTGTCTCACTCCCAGGGAATGTATTGCCTGCTTGGGGGTGGGGGGTAGGATGGTGACACAGAGGATAATTAAGGGCATAGTTTAGGCTGATGGGGAGGCGGGGAGTGTGGGGTCAATCATGGGAAGGCATCCTGTGGATCCACACTGGAATTTGAGAGGCAGGGAAGATTTGGGTAGATGGAGACAAGGCCATTCCAGGAGGGAAACAGCTTAAGTGTTGGAAAGCGTCAAGGATCTGAAACTGGGAGTCATGGGAAATAAGGTTAGGTAAGTTTGTGGGCAAAAATGAGGGGTCTGGAAAACTGAGTTAGCAGTTTGGACTTTATCCTGTAGGGCAGTGGTTGTTAGTGGGACATTGGCTTATGTCTGGAGATGCTTCTGATTGTCACAACAGGAGTGGGAGGAGTGTGAGTGGCATCCAGGGAGTAGAGGCTGGGGATGCTGCTGAACATCCAATGCCCCTCCCCTACATAGCCCCACACAATGTACTTTCTGGTCCTAAATGGTGGTGGTGCTATTGGAGCTAATGCAGTTTCAATGTCAGGGGTGTACAAGGTTGTATATTCAGTGCAGCATATGGAATGAAGTGAAAATGTGTGTGTGTGTGAGAGAGTGTGTGTGTGTGTGTGTGTGTATGTCTGTGAGAGAGAGAGAGAGAAAAGACAATGTGTCTAGTTTGAGAAATGGGTTTCCAGAACACAGAATATTACAGAAATAACTTTGTATACCCACCTCTCTTTTCAGAGGAGGGGAATGGATCCTTGAAAAGTGCCAGCAGGGGTCAGTGGACTTGAGACATTAGGAAATCAGGGGGGAATTCCCTTTGTGGCTCAGTGGAAACGAAACTGACTAGTATTTGTGAGGATGCAGGTTCCATTGCTGGCCTTGCTCAGTGGGTTAAGGATCTGGCATTGCTGTGAGCTGTGGTATAGGTCTCAGATGCAGCTCAGAGCTAGTGTTGCTGTGTCTGTGGTGCAGGCCGGCAGCTGCAGCTCTGATTCAACCCCTAGCCTGGGAGCTTCCATATGCCACACTTATGGACCTAAAATAAAAAAAAAAAGAAAAGAAAGAAATCAGGGGAGAGTGTCTATGGACAGTAGAAAATGGATGTTTCAGAAATGAGGCCACCTGCTGCTTCCCTGAGAGGGAAGAGCCAGGTGTTGAGAGAGTCCTAGACCTGGCAAGTTGCAGCTCTCCTATAGCTTCCATACTCCAGACACCTGGTTCCCTCTGTGCTCCTTGTGGTTAGAGGCCCAGAGGGGTTCAACTTCTGTCTTTACTACTTCCTTCACTAGACCACTCTGACCCTCAGTTTCTTCATCTGTCAAATGGAGAATAACACTTGTACCTATCTTACATCATTGTCAGAAAATTAAATGAGATCGTCAATGTACCAGACAAGGGGAACAATGAGCGAGTGTTGTGTTACCTATTTTTTAATGGAGGAGGTTGGAAGTGTGTGTGTGGGGGGGTGGTGTGGATGGCAGATGGGGCAGATGTGTGTCCCACAGCCCCTAGGCCAGCTCTGTACACTGGTGCCTGTGGGCAGGAGGTACTTTCAGTGCTAGTCCTAACCCTCAAGCCCTTTGCCACCAATGGTTGGAGGTTTCTGCCTTCCTCCAGGAATGGGACTTGGCAATAGAAACTGTCATCGGGCCTGTGCAGAGGGCTCAGGAGGGTGTGAGTGTTTGGCTCGGTGGGGGTGCTGGCATTCCAGGCCTGGTGGTGGAGGGGACTATTTCTGGGCCACAGCTCCCACTTTCCATCTAGGCTGGTTTGTGGAAAGTGAACTGGTTTTCCCTGAAGGAAACAGGGGCTGGAGCCCTCACTGGCCTGGGGATTGGAACAATTGAGCAGACATTCCAGCCAGGTGGGCCCCAGTTGCTTTGACTTCCTCAGGGGAGAAGTTAGCCTGTAGCAGGGGGAGAGGAGTGAGGTTCAAACTCATCAGCTCCTCTGCTCACTATCTAGGTGCCCTTGAATTAAATGAATTTTCCATCTGTGTGATGAAGAATCAAGGTCCAGTTCACTAAAGCCCAATTAGGTGCTTTAGGGACAACAAGTGCTCCATCCCTGTGAATTTCCTCCCCTTTCCCTCCTCACAGCTGGAGCCCAGGGTCTGGGTCTGGCTCGATGACATGAGGCCCAGAAAATTTATGGAGTCAGGCCCCATTGACATCAGACACAGACTCTCTAGTCACCTAGAGCACAAAAGCAAGGGCTTCCAGTGACTTCTTAAAGTAAATACATTCCTCAGGTAATGAGAATATGAATTTTCTGATGGTAAAGATGTAAACAGCACTGAAGTATACAAGGTAAAAGTCAACTTTCTCTTTTGCTAAGGTACTCAATCTCTTTGTATCTCAGATTGCCCCTAGGCTTCTATACTGTAGCATTTTAGTGAGGTTTAGCAGAGCTGGCACTGGGGTAGTACTTAGTGCCTGGCACATAGAAAGTTCTTATCAGATGTTTGGTATTATTATCATTTTTCAAATGAGAAAACTGAGTTCAGACAGGTTGTTTAGGTCAGGCAGCCAGAAAGTTACAAAGATTGATGGCTATGTGACTTCAAGTTCCATTGCCTCTTAGAGAGACAGAAAGTTCTCAGATCAATTACCTCACCTTCCTCCTAAGAAACTAGAAATAGAAGAGGAAATTAAATCCAAAATAAGTAGAAGAAAATAAATACTAAAGATCAGAGTGGAAACAAAGAAATAGAGAACACAAAATAAATGAAACCAAAAGTTGGCTCTTTGTGAAGATAGAATTAATAAACCTCTAGATAGACTGATCAGAAAAAAAGAAAAGGAAGGAGAGAGAGAGAGGAAGAGAAGAGAAAAAACAAATTACTAGCATTAGGAATGAGAAAAGTGACATCAGTACAGATTCTATAGATAGTGAAAGAATAATAAGGGGGTATTGTGAAAAACTTTATGTCAACAAATTTGACAAGCAAGGTGAAATGGACAAATTGCTTGAAGGACGCAAACTACTAAAACACACTTTAGAAGAAATAGAAAACATAAATAGTCCTATATCTAGTAAAGAAGTTGAATTTATAGTTAAAAATTACCTGTGGGAGGGACAATTCCAGTCCAGATGGTTTTGTTGTTGAATTCTGCCATATACTTCAGGAAGAAATATTATCAATTTTCCACAGAGTCTTCCAGAACATTGAAGAGAGCATTCTTCTATGGTCTGGTTTTATTGTTCTATGAAACTAGTATTATCCTAATAGTAAAACTGACAAAAACATTACAAGAAAACAAAATTGATGTTCTTCATAAACACAGACACATAAAAAAACCTCAACACTATATTAGAAACAGCATATAAAAAGAATACTTCATTATAACTGGGGAGGGAAGTGGCAGGGTTTAACACAATTATGCAAGATTGATTTAAGCACTCAAAATTCAAATGATGTAATTCACCATGACTACAGACTTAAAAATAAGAAAACATGATTGCGTTGCAGGGAAAAGCATTTGGCAAAATCCAACATTCAATTCTGTTAAAACTCTGAGCAAACTAGAAATTTAAGAGAACTTCGTTGATCTTATAAAAGGCATTTATGAAGAACCTACAACTAATGTCATACTTAATTGTGAACGACTAAATGCTTTCTCCTTAAGATCAGGAATAAGACAGGTATTATGATTCTCACCACATCTTTTCAGCATCTTATCTGAGGAGTTCCCATTGTGGCTCAGCAGGCTGAGAACCTGACATTATATCTGTGAGGATGTAGATTCGATCCCTGGCCTTGCTCTGTGGGTTAAGTGATCTGGCCTTGCCACAAGTTGTAGGGTAGGCTGGCAGCAGCAGCTCTGATTTGACCCCAGCCCAGGAACTTTCATATGCAACAGGGGTGGCCCTCAAAAGAAAAAAAAATTGTATCTGAGGTATTAGCCAGTGCAATTAGGCATGAAAAATAAATAAAAGCCTTTCAGATTAGAAAGGGAAAAACTAAAACTTTTTATTTACAAATGACATGATCATCTATGTGTGAAATTCAATGTGGTCTATAAAACTACTAAAATTAAGTGAGTTTTAGCAACATTGTGGTATAAAAAATCAATGTACAGAAACCTGTTGTATCTATATACTGGCAATGGGCAATTAAAATAAAAATAAAAAAGAATACTCTTTACAATAGTATAAAAACTGTGAAATCCTTAGGGATCAATCTGACAAATATCAGTAAGACCTGTACACTGTAAATTACAAAACATTTCTGAGAAAAATTAAAGAATACCTACTTAAATGGAGAAATCTATGTTCATGGATTGAAATTATTAAAATATAAATTAATCTCAAATTATTCTGTAGGTTCAATGCATCTCAATAAAAATTCCAGCCTTTTTTTTTTTTTTTGAGGATAGAAATTGACAAACTGATTTTAAAGTTCTTAATGGAAGTGCAAAGAACCTAAAAAACAGCCAGAACAACTCTGAACTGGAGGACTAACTGAATGACCTCAAACATTGAAAACTATAATAATCAAGACAATGTGTAAACATAGACAAATAAACTACTGGAACAGCATAGAGAACCCCCCAATAGACCTCCATATATATAGATGATTGATTTTCAACAGAGGTGCAAAGGCAATTCAGTGGAGAAAGAAGAGCCTTTTTCACAAATGGTGCTAGAACAACTAGATATCTATGTGTAAATAAATAATCTTCAGCCTATACTTTGTACCATAAAACATAAGTAAAAAATGGATCATAGACTGTGAAGAAACTAAAGCTATAAAACATCCATGAGGAAACACAATGGAAAATTGTTGTGGCCTTAGATTAGGGAAAGATTTCTTGGATGCAACATTAAAAACACCCTCCATAAAAGAAAAAAATGATAAATTAAATTTAATTAAAATTAGGACCTCCTTAAGAATGAAGCTCTTTGAAAAACACTGTTAAGAGAATTAAAAGATAAACCACAGACTGGGAGAAAATATTTACAAGCTAGTTATCTGGTAAAGGAATCACATATACAATATAAAGAAGTCTTAAAACTCGATAATAATGGGCACCACAATAAAAATGGGGCAAAATTTTTGAATGGACACTTCACCAAACAAGATATGTGTATGACAAGTAGGCACATGAAAAGAGACTTAGTAGCTAGCTATTAAAACCACAGTGAAAAGCTACTACATACCTGCTAGCATGGCTAGATCGACAAAACCGAGTGTTAGTGAGGTGACAGAGCAACTGGAATTCTTATACGCTGCTGGTGGAAATGTAAAATTTGGAGAACAGTTTGATAGTTTCTTGAACGGTGAAATATACACCTACCATATTAGCCATCCTACTCCTGGGTATTTACTCCAGAGAAATGAAAGCATATATCCACTCAAGGACACATAGCAGCTTAATTTGTGATACCCAAACCAGAAAATAACTGAAATGTTCTTCAGCAAGTGAATGGATAAACACATTGCAGTGCATCTATGCCATGGGATACTATTTATCAATAAGATGGGATCAGTGATTGCTACAACAAGAGCATAGATGAATTTCAGAGTAATTAGATTAAGTGAAAGAGGACAGAAAAAATAAAATACACCCTGAATGATTACATGTATATAAAACTCTAGAGCATGCAAACTAATCTCTTTATTTTTTAAAAGATTTTTATTTGTCCTATTATTGTTGATTTACAATGTCCTGTCAATTTCTGCTATGCAGCAAACTGGCCCAGTCATATATATATAAATACACATTCTTTTTCTCACATTATCTTCCATCATTTTCCACCACAAGTGACTAGATACAGTTCCCTGTGCTATACAGCAGGGTCTCATTGCTTATCCACTCCAAATGCAATAATTAATTACAGAAAAAGTTCAGTGGTTGCCTGGGGGCTGGGGTAGGTGGGAGGGACCACAAAGGGGCACTAGGAAACTTTGGGGGGGTAGTGGTTATGGTGATTGTGGTGATACATACGTCAAACATGTATTAAATTGTACACTTCTGTATTTGTACTTTATTGCATACCAATTATACCTCAGTAAAAAATTCATTCCTTTGCCAGATACCATGCTGCCTATCCCAGGGGTTCTGCTTCCATGCCAGAGAAACCATCATGCCTGAATTCATTCAAACAATTGCATATCCCTTATGGTTTCCAAAGACGTGTTAGTTTGATAATCCATCTGTGAACATCCACCACATAAGTGAGTCATGCTGGCTTGCTGGAATTCTGTCACACACAGGATAGAAAGGGTGGAACAGTCAGCATTATATCAGGGGCCCTGAATGCAATGAGTGATTTCAACTAATAGTCCTTGAAATGTACTACAAAAGAAGCTAAGTGAATCGTGGGTTTCTAGAAGCTGACATCATGGTTTTTATTCTCAATGTTATAAGTTTCTTCCTTTATCAGCTGTCTGCATTAGGGTTGATTAGGAAGTCTCTGGCCTGCTCAGAAGCCATCAGGTGGGGCCAGATCAGCCTGACAGTTGTGGAACAGCGGTGGGGAGAAGCTGATCAGATGTACTCAGACAGCAAGGTAATTAGCATGCCTGAGACACCAGGCTGCCCCGCTGGGGCGGCCTTGGCCAGGCTCACTGTGGAGCAGTGTGTTCCTTTCCACAAAGAAATTCATTAGAGGAGATCAATGGCCAGCAGTGTGGAGGCCCCCACCCCCAGCCCTGCCTGCTGCCACTTTGCATCTTCATGGCCTGGAGGCAGAGGTACTCTCACTAGTTCCCTGGCTGCTCTCCAGGGCTGGTGGGCAGCATCCTTAGGGCAAAGTTTCTGGGAAGCACCCGCAGACCCTGGAATTCCGTGTGCTCTCCTCTGCCACCCCCACCACCGCCTGAGTCTCACCCCATGCTCCCAAGCAGAAGGGCTGAACATTCAGTTTGGGCTGTCTGCCTCTGCAGAGATTCATGCGGAATTGACTCCGGGGGTCTAGTACTCATGGGAGGGCTTGAAAGTTTCTGAGTCAAGTTCATAAAGAAGTCCACTTCTCGTGGTTTGTCTCATGCTTTTTTTTTTTTGCCAACCAATTGGAGTAAGACCATAGCTGATTCTAAGTACCGAAGCACAAAGTCATAAAGCCATTTATTCATCCAGTAAGAGTTTATTATGTACTGTCTGCATGCTGGGCTCTGTCCTAGGTACTCGGGAACCAAGAAATGACAGAGTCAAGGATCCTGCCTTCATGGAGCTTATTGTCTAGCATAGGAGATAGAGATTGGAGAAATAAGGCAGCAAGAAGATAAGTACCAATAAGTAATTAATAATTAATTAGTAATCAATTAATTCTTAATTAACGCACACAATACACATGACTTCCTCTCATCCAGAGGTTCTCTTCCTGGGTTCCTAGGCTCCCAAAGCTCCTTGAAATTGTTTGGAAAAGTGTGTGTGTGCACGTTTCTACTTTTTCTTCTAGGAAGAAAATCCATGGTTTTCACCAAATGCTTCAAACATCCATGTTCCAAGGAAGGGTAGACCAGTGACTCTAGTTCCACAACCCCCTCATGTCCATGGGCACAGATGTCTCTTCCACTCCTGGACCCACTGTGACTGTCTCCTCCTTGTCTCTAAGTCACTTCACTCCCAGTGAAGTCCGTGTTCCCTTATTCCAGCTGTCACCACTCTCTCTGGGTTCATGTCCGTGTCCATTGGAAGGTACATCTTACCTGGCTTTGAGTGGCAGGAACCACTCTGCCCCCTCACAAGGTCTCTCTGCCATCATGAGAGCAGGGTCTCCATTTACCATGGGAGGTCCCAGGAGGTGGGCTGTGTACAGAAGTCTTTGCTTTCCTGTTCTGGATTGGAAGGAGGGTCAGGAGCATGCTGGCTGTCAGGTCTGAGCCTTGAAGATTGGCCTGGCCATGGCCTGTGTGTCTGAGGGAGCCTCAGGGTCTGGGCCTAGCTGCCCTCCACAGGGCTAGTGTCCAAGTGAGGACCCCACCCTGCCCTCCATGGTTTCAGCACCAGCTTGGACCCCCCAGGTTAGCCCACGCTGAGCTCACCTGGTCCCTCAGGGCCTGTGGCCTCTCTGGTCCTCAGGAGGGTGCTGCGGGGGCCCTGAATGCACCCATTACTGTTTGTGTCTTAGTCTCAGAGGCCTTTCACTGCCCAATTCCAGGGCCTGCCCTCAGGTGGTAGAGCAGGCTCTGGCAGCTACCTTGTTCCTGCCTGTAGTTCTTCTTTTGTGGACGAGCCCCTGGGGAATTTGGGAAAGACTTGGGAGTGTGTAGGTGTGCGTGGGCTTCCTCCCACAAAACTCCCCAGTGCCCATACTTTTGCCCCAGCCCAGCTCTGCGAAGGGAGCACCTGAGACTGGTAACCTTAGCCTCTCAAATGGTTCTTGCCCTTGACCTGATTGCTGCACCCATTATACCACAGGTTCTGATTGTGGTTGGAACATGGTCAATATGGGGCACTCTGAGGACACCCTCAGAGTGTCAGGGACCCCAGTCACTTTCCTCACAGAGAATAAGCCCCAAATACCTGCCTAAGCATGGCCCTGGGAAGCCAGTAGTTCACCTGAGGATTCTGTGGTATTTGTTGGTACAAGGGGCAGAGAGACACCTGCTATTGGAGTCGAGGAGAGGAGTAATTGAAGTAATTCCTGCAGGATCCTGTGGCATGGTGCTTGCCCACTGCATTCTGTGGGTCTCCTTCCCTTAATACCAGCTGGAAGCTCCTTCACCAGGCTTGCTGGCAGGTCACCTCCCGTGTAGCCACTGTTTGAGGTACTCCTCCCTTGGTCCAGCCCTGCTCTGCTCTGCCCCACTGAATCCCACACTCTTGGCTCTGCAACCCCCCCCCCTTTTTTTTTTGCTTTTTAGGGCCGCACCTGCAGCATAAGGAAGTTCCCAGGTTAGGGGTCAAATCAGAGTTGTAGCTGCTGGCCTACACCACAGCCACAGCAACGCCACATCCTTAACCTACTGAGCAAGGCCAGGGATTGAACCCATGACTTCATGGATACTAGTTGGGTTCGTTACCGCTGAGCCACAACGGGAACTCCTCTGCCTCTGTTTTGAGTCAGTGGAACTCCACTTTCTTTGTGGCACTCCAGGTCTTTAAGAGTGACACAGACCCCTTCTGAACCCAGGGCCTGGGACTCTCCCTGCCTGTGTGAAGCAGAGCGGTTTGGACAGAGGTGGGTGAGTAGTAACATGAGCCCCTTTCCCCTCTCCCTTTGCAGGAAGCTGGCTTTTGGGAGGAGGATGAGCGTCCTCATGATCACCAGGGAAGGGTGACTTGTCACTGTCAGACTACTCTTGATTAAGTTGGCCGAAATCCTAGCGAACATTTATTTTGACCTAACTCACTGGTTTGGGTCAGGAGGGTCATCTGTGGTTGTTGTGACTGGTAGTTCTGGGACAGGGCAGAACCTGTGTGAGCTGTGGCTCCCTGCTTCATAAAGACATCCCTATAAATAGAAAGACATTGTCCCATGGCCAGTTGATGTAGTAACTGGGGGACCCAAGGAGAAGAAGGGGCATTGGAGTCCCGGAGAATCCTGTCACCTGTGAGGGCAGGTGAAATCCAAAATTCTCTTGTGGCTCTCTATTTGCAAATTATCTGACCTTGGGCAAGGAAGGGAAACTTTCTGAGTTGGACTTTCCTCCATTGAAAGCTGTGGGTGGAAGTGACTTCCTGCTTGGGCTGTGATGAGAATCAGAGGAGGTGACCTGGTGGAGATGCCTGGCCTGTCATCAGGGACAGCCTGAACGAATTTGGGTAAAAGATATTCTGCCAGATCTCAGGTGAGCGAGGAGAAGAGTGGTGCTTTCCCTTACATCCTTCCCTCAGGCCAGGCTGGGGACCCTGGACCAGCTCAAGGAAAGTGAGGCTGGAGTAAAACTTGAAGATCAATCAGATCCTGAAGCCTCTGTAATCTTGCCCGCCCAAGGTCAAGGCTCCCAGCTCAAAGTCACAGAGAAAATTCTCTGCATCAGAAAACTTAGAAAGGGTTCCCTGGTCTTTACACTGATTTCAAAGGTGGGATAGATGGTCCCACTCAGAATTAATCACGGATGCTGGGAAGAGATGATTGGCTGAGGGGAGGGTGAGCTGGGGGAGAGGGGAGAGAAAGAAGAGTCTCTCAAAGTCAGAAAGGCCCAGGAAGGTCTGGCTGTGGCTTCTGCAGATGGAGGGGATTCTTAACTTAAGGAGCCCTTGGTTCACCTTGGGAGAGTGTGGTTTGAGGAACCAGCCACATGTTGGTCTGGAGGCGGCTTGTGGGAGTGTGGTCTCTTTTGGATCTCTTGTTGATGGCAGTTGGCTGAAACCATTCCCAGGACCCACCAGAAGCAGCCAAATAACCCATGGGCATGATTTGGGGAGCTGATGGGAGAGCCTAGATGTTCTCACCAACAGCCCTGAGCCAATTTGCCAAAATCAGGCCAACTTGTCCTTAGAGCATCTCACTGCACAGTCTGTTTGCTGAAAGATTGAGGATATTTTCCAAGTTTTGCTTTTACTCCAGCCCTGGCCTCTGCCCCCATGTCTTCCTCCCCCTGCTTCTTCCTCAGATGCTATTTTATATGCAGATGGTGTGTGAGGGAGGGACAAGAGAAATAGAAAACTTAGAGAAACCTTCAGCAATGCCAACTAGTGTTTGAGAGACATGATTTTGTGATTTTGGCTTCTGGTCAGTTGGCCACTAAGAGAACTGGTCACTTGGTCATTTGTGAACATATTTTGGAGACTTGGATTTTTTGGGATGACCTGCTTTCTGAAGTGAAGTCATTGCAGTGGTTTTCGGGCCTCCTCCCTTGAAAACTCACCTCACCCACTGTGCCTTGAGAGGCTGTGACTGGGTCTCCTCAGGGAGAGGAGCTCAGGGCTTTTCTTCACAGTGATGGACTGTGCTGTCATTCTCTCTCTCTCTCTCTCTCTCTCTCTCTCTCTCTCTCTCTCTCTCTCACACACACACACACACACACACACACACACACACACACTTTTGCCTGAAGCTGTCAGGGAAGTACGTTGGATGTGGGGCAGGCTTTTCCGATGGGCTGGCTCAGAAAACAGCCCTAATTGGAGGAAGTAGGGAAAAGACAATACACTGTAATTGGTCTAAATAACCCCTCTTTCTGGGTGTTAAAGGCAAATAAATTCTCCAGGAGCAGATACAGATTTTTTCTTCTGTAGGTTTTCTTTCTCTTTTGGAAGCACTCGTTCAGGGCAGTGATGCTCACCTCTCCCCCCTGGAGTGAGTGGGGACCCTGGGTGCTGCTGTAGGGGAAACGCTGGACAGTCACATGATGGAACCATAATCTGTGCCCAGACTGTCTCATGGGACAGTGTCTGAACTCACTGTTTCTCTCCATTTCTGGTCCCCTCCTGTCTTGGCTGGTGGCACCACTGTCACCCAGGTAAGAGTTCCTCCTTTCTCTCATAGCTATCAATTCATTGATCACTTACTCTTCCTGAGCATCCTTGAATCTGTCCTTTCTCCATCCTCCCATTCCAGACCCTCTTCATTTCTTACCTAGGTTAGTAGGATAGTGGCCTATCCAAGTTCCTTCAACCAGTATTTCTGCCTCTAATCCACAGCCACTAGAGGGGTTTTGAGAACACGAATCTGATCAGTCCAATTCCAGTCTGAAAACTTTGGTGGCTCTCTGTTGACTCAGGATCCAGTTTCAACTTTGCAGCATGACCTCTGAGGGACTTCCTAGCCTGGGCCCTCCCCTCCTCTCCAATATTATCTTTTTACTCTCTCATCTTTGTTGTTAATCACCAGCCAGGCTGGATGGCTTTAGTTCTTAGAACATGTGTGGACCACTCTTTAGCTAGTTGCCCCAACTTTACAAGCCTCAGTGCCTTTGCATATGCTGAACTTCCTATCAGAGGATGTTTTCCTTTCATTTGGTACCCCAGTAAATTTAATAGGCCTTCAGGACCCTGCTCAGAGAATGTCTCTGTTCTTTTAGTTAATATTAGGTACACTTTCCCCTGTGCTATTTCTCTTCTTCTTCTTCCTTTTTTTATGACCACTTTTTTTATGATGCTTCTATTACTGTGCTATAATATTCATTTTTTCTGTATCCTAATGCCCTCCTACCCCCACCCAGGGTGTGACATTTGAGGGTGGAAACCATGCTTTGTCCACCACTGTATCCCCAGCATCTGGCCCAGGACTTGGCTCTTGCTAGTCCTCAAGAACGGTGGTCCATTCTCCACAATGGGCTCATTCCACTGATGTTTATCAAACACCAACTATGTGTCAGGTACAGTTCTAGGCAGTGGGGATACGGCAATGAACCTGACCTCATGGAGCCTCCATTCTAGGGGTGAGAAGTGGAAGTAAACAAGTAAATGTGTCAGATGATGCTACTGAGTACCAACAAGGGGGACTGAGAAAGAGCAGCCAACAAAGTAGGTGATGGTGCTGCTGGGGGAGGTGGGAAGAGCCTCACCAGTGGTGCTGGTGGGTTGGGGAAGATGAGGGGTAAGTGTAGACCAGTGGATTTATGGCAGAATGACATTTTTGGTCCTTGACAGGAGCTGTTGCAGTGGGGTGGTGGGGCCAAATCTGATGGAAGTAAGTTCAAGAGAGAATGGGGAGAGAGCAAGTAGAGTGACAGGTGTGAGACAGCTTTTTATGGAAGTCTCATTGGGAAGGGGAGCAAAGTCATGAAGGGGTGGTGGTGTTAAGGGAGGAGTGTTTTCATAAAGATGGGAGATACGGCAGTGTGCTTATGTCCTGTTGGGGTGCCTCTGCAGAGACTGTGCTGCAAGCAAGCGAGAAGGGACAACAGGTTGAGTGATGTCCTTGAGTCAGTGAGAGGGGATGGGATCTGGGCTCAGGATGTGTGTGTCATAAGTGAGATGAGCCTCGTCTGGCTTCTCCCAGCACCATTAACCAGCTGGCTGCTGATGAGCTCAGCCCTGGAGAGACCTACAGACTGTCCTTTCCCTGCCATTTCTGAATGTCATGGTCATGACCACCAGGACTCCTGGCATGAGCAGGTGCAGGGCGGAGCAGCTCCACAGACATGGCAGCATAGCCCTGGTCACAGGACAGTCAGAGCAGGCTGGGGGTGGGCAGGCAGGGCTGGGGGCAGGTTTGATTGTGGCTCACTTGAGAAGAAATGGTATACGTGGTACCTGAGGGGTAGTAGTGGTTGGGGAGGAGCTCAGAGATGTCCAGGTTGGTGAGGACACTAGCAGAGAGCAGTCTATGGACTGCAGTTAAGGTCACATTCAGAGCACCAGCTCCTGTCAAAGAAGGCTGAAACAGTCAGGCGAAAGTCAGAGCCCAAGTTTGGGAGCTGGGCAGTGGCATGTAGGCTAGGGCAGAAGTTAGGCAGAGGAGGCCAGGGTGGACATCTTGTTACCTTGTCATCCCGGGATGTGGGGGCTCGCTTAGCATCATATTACACAATGTCTATGCCAGATTAGCACGGGGGAGCAAACTCATGGTCATTTGTTTTAGTGCCAGACTTAGGTAGATTGTTTATCTGCCCATGCATTCAACAAGTGTTTCTCATGTCTAGTCTGTTCTTCATTGAGGCAGACAT
The DNA here is from genome assembly GCF_054392235.1 of Sus scrofa. Taxonomy (NCBI): domain Eukaryota; kingdom Metazoa; phylum Chordata; class Mammalia; order Artiodactyla; family Suidae; genus Sus; species Sus scrofa. The sequence goes on along the minus strand of NC_139396.1, from coordinate 109,300,683 downwards.
TTTTTTTCCTCATCTTACAGATGAGGAATCAAGGCTCAGAGAAGTTACAAAACATCCCTAAGATCACACAGCTAGCTCATGGCAAAGCACTCTGGCTCCTGCCACTATTGATGCTCCATGCCAGCAAGACATACTGGCAAGGCTCAGGTGGGCTGACATTCCTTAAATCCCCATAGCGTGGGTCCAGGGTCCTGCAGAGGGCTATGTGTGTGTACATGTGTGTGCCTGTATGTATTGGCGGTGGCAGGTGGCTTAAAGGCCAGGGCAGAGCAGGGTTGCAAAGGCCATTAGCTAGGAAGGGCCTGAGGCAGTATCCTTATTGTGTGTCTGCTCTTTAGGTCATAAAAGTCCAAGGTCAGGCTGGGATGAAGGCAGGCAGGTCTTGTGGGTCATGGAGACTGCAGCAGCCCTGCCCCATTCTGCCCACCTTGAAGGCCTGTTGGGGTGGTGGTAGGCTCACCCCTGCTGTGAACCTGCTCTCCAGGCAGAGGTGAGGAGGCAGCTCCTGAGTGGACCAGCAAGGGTGGGCCTGAACTGGGGCACCTTTGTACTGGTGCAGCATCATTGTGCATTGTGGCCTTGCCTGGCGGCCTTGCTGATGTCAGAGCTTGCAGGGTATTGAGGGCGACAGGGTTTGTTTTGCTCTTGGCCACAGCTCCTTGCTCTCTCTGAGGCTGTGTCTCTCTGAGGTTGTATCTCTCTGCAGCTGTGTCTTCCTGAGGCTGTGTCTCTCTGAGGTTGCAGCAGCTGGGGAGTGTTTGGTAGATTGGATACTGGTCCTCAGGCAGCACTGATTGAGCATCTACTCGGGGTAGAATGCCGTGCCAGAAACCTCGAATTCTTTATGCAATTTCATCTTCATGACAACAATATCATGTTGTTCATAGGCGAGACTGAGGCTCAGAAAGCAGCACGGGTGTAGGAATCAGGTCTATTTGACCCTAAAGCCTGGAGAATTTCCAGAACCTTCATTGCTGACCATTGAGCCATTAGCTCTTATTAGGGTATCCTGGATTAACAGGTCTAAAGTTGTTCATGTCTTCATTTGAACAGAAGCAAGGCCATCCCTGATGGTTCCAGGCAGTGCAGGGAGATAACAGCAGGTTGAAGGGTCTAAAAACGCTGCTGGAGCCTGAGGCAGGGAGGGCAGGAGGCAGAGTGAGGGGTCTTCGTGGCAGAGCGAACAGCATAAATCAAGGCCCAGAGGTAAGGGGGTGAGGGTGGGTGTCCCCTGACAGGAAATAGCTCTAGGCACATTCCCGCCCTGGCCCAGAATACTTGGCAACTGGCTTTAGTTTCATTCCTATCTAGCGGCTTGTTAGTACCTGTGTGTACATGTGCGTGTGCAGGCCTACACATGTGTATGCATGTGCATGTGTCTGCATCCCCGGTCCGTCTGTACTGTTGCTGCATTGATCTGTCCATTCATAGCCATCATTTACTTCTCTCTGTATCTCCAGCGAAGGTTCTTCATCAATGTTGTTGACATCTAGCTCCATCTCCATGTCAGTTCATGCTCATGTGTTGACAGTGGCAGTGTGGCCAAGTGCCCCAGCTAATCGTGCATTTCTCCCTTGGGCAGTGCCCAGGGTCCCCCTTGGGTTTCCTGTCTACACACAGGGTACCCTACACCATACCAGTGGTGGAGGGTCTTTCGAATGTGCAGGATGGTGGAAGGCTGTGGGCTGGTGAGTGGATGGGGAGGGGGATTCACCTCTGTGGGCACCTCTGCGTCTCATTCTCCTTCCCCTGGTTCCTCTTTATAGAAAGTTTTGTCTGATGCTCTTCTTCTCTCCCCAGTTTGCTTTTTTAGTTTTTCTTGGCCTTCACTCTGACCTTCCCCCAGGCTGGACCTATCTAGAGTCTCAGAAGTGAAAAATGAAAAGCTGGCCCTGAATCTTCTCAAACTTAGGTTGGCATTATTGTTGAGTCTTTTTTTTTTTCCTGCTTTGATGAAGGTGGGAAAATAGAAATATCCCTTGGGGAGTGAGTGAGTGAGTGAGTGAGTGAGAAAAGGGGGTGAGATACATAGCGAATAACCAGATGAACACTTGAGGCATATTTACATCTATATCTATATTTATATCCATATCTCTATTTACAGCTCTATCTATACATATGTACACTCACCCACATATGCATATTCACACACATATCTTGCTATAACTTTTCATGATTCTCAAAGGTCCTGTGGAACCCTGGTCTGCTATCTTGGGGAAGAAAAGAAAACAGAGGGACAGAGTATAAAGTGACTAAAAGAGAAGCACAAAGCAATTAGCTGTCTGTAATGGACTTCATAAGGATCCTGATTTGAAAATTTGTTAAGAAAAAATGGGACCCTTGAGAAATTTTATTTTTTTCCTCCTTAAGAATATCCATACTTTTTTTGTTATAAGTATTTTTATAATGATTTATATTTTTTCCATTATACCTGGTTTACAGTGTTCTGTCAGTTTTCTATTGTACAGCAAGGTGACCCAGTTACACATACATGTACACATTCTATTTTCACACATTACCAGGCTCCATCATAAGTAACTAGACATAGTTCCCAGTGATACACAGCAGGATCTCATTGCTAATCCATTCTAAAGGCAATAGTTTGCATCTATTAACAGCCAAGTACCCCATCCACCCCACTCCCTCTCCCTCCCCCTTGGCAACCATAAGTCTATCCTCCATGTCCATGATTTTCTTTCCTGTGGAAAGCTTCATTTGTGCCATATATTAGATTCCAGATATAAGTGATATCATATGGTATTTGTCTTTCTTTTCCTGACTTGCTTCACTTAGTATGAGAGTCTCTAGTTCCGTCCATGTTGCTGCAAAGGGCATTATTTTTCTATTTTTTATGGCTGAGTAGTATTCCACTGTGTATATAATACTGACTGGATGGTGAAAGTTATTAAGGGATCTTTCGTTTTTTTAGATGCATTGAGAGTATAGTGTTTATGGTTTTTTTCTTTAAATCTTTGTTTTATTAGACATACGGGTGAAATGTTTCCATGGGAAAATGTGATTTGGGAGATTTTCTTCTCAATGATTTGGGGGTAAAGTATGGTTGATAAGAGTTGAAGCCGAGTGATAGATCCTGACAGTGTTTGAAATTTTCCATAATAAAAAATAAAATAAAATCATGTAATAGCATCCTTTCCTCTAGTTATACAAGGAATATTTTTTGGTTTTTATTTTAAGTTTTTTTTTTGTCTTAATTTTTCTGTAGTCTTAGGTGCTGTTATTACTTGCCAGCTAGAGACAGGAGCAGATGGCAGGATGAATGGATAAGTAATGAACAAATATTAATGAGAACAGGACACTATCAATCGAGTTTCCTGGACAGCTTGCTTTTATCCCCGGATACTTTTGCAAAATTACATGCATATAATGTAGTCATATTATTTTGTGTAAGAAATGATTCACACCATGGGACTAAATAGGCCAGTACTTATGGTAGGAAGTTAATAGAAGCTTTTAAGTGTGGACTCCAGAGGCAGACTGCATGGCTTTGCATGTAGTCATCCTCTGACCTTGGGGAGTAAATCCCCATCTCCAAGATGGGGTAAAGATAGCACCTACTGTATACCCATGCAATGGAATATTATTCAGCCACAAAAAGGGAGTGCTGAAAAATGCTGCAACTTGGATGAGACTTAAAAACATTATATTAGGTGAAAGGAGACAGTCATGAATGACCACATATTGTATGATTCCATTTATATGAAATTTCCAGAATAGCCAAATTGATAGAGGTGGAAAGTGGTTGCAGGAGACGGGTGGGGTGTTAGGCATATAGGTAATCTTTCGGTCTGTCTGGGAAGCCATAAAAAAGTTCCATAGATAGTGTGGCTTATAAATAAAAACCATTAATTTCTCACAGTTCTGGAGGCTGGAAAGTCCAGGATCATGACACCAGCTGATTCAGTGTCTGGCGAAGGCCCTTTTCTGGGTTGCAATCTGCTGGTTCCTGGCTGTGTCCTCCCATGATGGCAAGGGGTAGGGAGCTCTGTGGGGTTTCTTTAATAAGTGCATTCATCTCTTTAGAAAGGACTCCACCCTCATGACCTAAGCACCCCCAGTACCATCACATTAAGATTGGAACAAAGAATTTGGAGGATATGAGCCTTCAGACCATAGCTGCGAGTGACAGCTTATAGACATAAAGTGTCTTTTTGAGATGGTGGGAATGTTCTAAAATTAGATGGTGAGGTCCGTACAACTCTGAATATAATAAAAACCATTGAATTGCGCACTTAAAATGGATGAATTTTGTGGCATGTAAGTTATATCACAATAAAACTGTCTGAAAAAAAAAAAACCCGCGCATGTCATGGAGTTAAGATGAAATCAAATACCATGTATAAAGTGTTTAGAAGGGTGCCTGGCACCTCATATGGGGGTTGTATTCCATGGTGCTTTACTGAAATCATTGGGGCAGCATTTTCTTCCAGCATTTACTTTCTGAAGTGTTCAGTAGGTATCATGTTATGGAAACTTTGGTATCAGTGGTTTAGGTAGAATTTCAGTCTTAAGGTTTTAATGACCATACACTGTCTAGAATTAAAAGTCTTCTAAGCAGCCCTCAAAGAGATTATTCCTATAGCACCACATCTTTGGTCTTAAAAAAATCTCTCTTAAAGAAACTTGTAGAGACTTTGGGTAGTCTAAATGTGGCATTTTCTTGCACTGCCACCCTCCCCATACTTCTTTATTTAGACTGTCCTTTCTTCCTATAACCATGTTTTTCAAGTTGTGGAATGTTTGAATTTTGGTGCAGCTTCTCCTTTTAATTAATTAATTTATTTTTTTTTCTTTTTTAGGGCCACACCCATGGCATATGGAGGTTCCCAGGCTAGGGATCCAATCAGAGCTGTAGCCACCAGCCTATGCCACAGCCACAACAACACCAGATCCAAGCCTCGTCTGCAACCTACACCACAGCTCCCGGCAATGCCGGATCATTAACCCACTGAGCGAGGCCAGGGATCAAACCCACAATCTCATGGTTCCTAGTCGGCTTCGTTAACCACTGAGGCACAATGGGAACTTCCAGCTTCTCCTTTTAGATTCTCACCTCTATTAACAGCTGTAAAGCTAATGAGTAGCTAACCTAATTGATTCACCATCTCCTAGTTTATCTCTCTTCCTTCAGGAATTTCTTAATTGACTAAACCATTGTGAATGAGACAGAGGGCTGACCCTCAGAAGGACCGAGAATTGGCCTTAATGTTGGGGATTTGCTTTCCTTTCAAGTTCCAAGCTTGCTGACCAAATCCCTGGGCATGAGGCAGCTGGCCTCAGGTCTGCCTCAGGTCCCTTTCCTGGTCATTCCTTGGAGTATGAGGAGAATGCATAGTATTGCTTTAATTTAAACTTTTGCTGCCTCAGCAGAGCCAAATCATGCTTTCCATAGTGATTGCATGTCGAATCACATGGGGAGTTTAAAAGATTACTGATGCCTGGCCCTGCCTGTAGATGCTCTGCGGTAGCTGTACAGGGTACAGTGATTATTCAAAGCTTCTGGGTGACTCTAACATGCAGCTGAGTGTGAGAGCCACCGCCTTGGAGGGAAGACTCATGGAATGGAAGGGCTGAAGGCAAGAAATGCAAAAGTACTTCATTAGTGGGCAGAGGAAGTGCAGAGGGGAAACGTTTCTTTTAACTTGTGTGTAGAAGAAAAGTCTTTGATTCAAAGTGCTATTTAAGACCCGTCGGCATTCTGCTGCAGACAGACAGGGAGCACGGGTGCAGTGGTCCATCCATCTTTCAGACCGTGGACCAGAATAGCTCCTCGTCTGTTCTGACACATCCCCGGGTGGGACTCTTCCTCCTTTGTCAACCAAACATGTCAGCTGTTGTCCTCTGGCACTGAGGGCACATGTGCGTGTGTGACAACAGCAAGGTTTGCTCAGCCTCGGGCCCTTGGTGGATTGCGTCTTTGTGGTTCTCCTGTCCCTGGGGCAGGGGCTGGGGAGAGGCTTGTATTCTTCTGGAGATGAGCAGACCCACCAGGGAGAGGGGCCCATTCATTACAGAACAGGATGTTGGTCTCTCCTGGGGGAGGGGCCTCTAGAAGCAGGCAAGATGCTGGGTCCCTTACCTCCTGCAGGGTTCGTACCTCACTCTGGTGTCACTCTACTTCACAGGAGAATAAGCTGAGTCTAGAGGTGGAAGGACGTGCATCCAAGCACCCTGAGGTGGTAGAGCTTGGATCAGGACCATAGCAGACAGCTTCAGCCTCAGGCAGGAGTGATACAGGGATGACATCTGCCGTTGCTCCATGTGAATCGTTACAGGGGCCCAACCATGGGGTTCAGGCCAGGGCCACGCAGGCCCTTGGGGCTGGCTTGGACATCACTGGCCTTTTGTCCCCTTGATTCCCTGGAGTTCTATGCATGCCTGGATTATTCCTGGGAGAGGTGGCTTGGGAAATAAACTTTTCACTAAGCGTGGTGAGAAAGGCCTGCCTGCTGAGAGCCCCTGGCTGTGTTGATTTGGAACCAGCACGGGCCCCTCTCCTGCCTCCCTCACCTCCTGAGCAACAGGGCAAAGGAGATGACTAGACCTTGAAGAAAGGGGGTTCTTAGAGCCCCAGGCCGGGTCCCATGGATGGCCACTGCCCTGATTCAGCAACCGATCTCTTGGGATGGGGCTCCTACCTTTAGAACTGGGGCCCGTCCTTGGCTTGGGAGGGACCGTGTTCCAGAAATCCCAGCTGGGATCACTGCTGGGAAACATTTGCTGGAAGAATTTGGGGTTCTCTGACTAGCTGGACTCAGGAAACCTTACCAGTTGCCCTGTTAGCATTCCCTGAGGTCTGTCTTTGGTTCCCCCTCCCACTTTTTCCTGGGTGGCATGCCCTCCCCACCTCTGAAACAGAACAAGGCACTCGAGGTCATCCTGGGTGGAGGTGTGCTGGAGGTGGCTCTCAGCGCTGGCTTCCTGACTCCATACTCAGTGATGTCATTTTGGTAGCATGAAATCGACCCCAGTGGATGTAATTACACCAAGGAACTCTGCAAATACTCCAACTCAAAGGTTTGTTTATTTATTGACTTACTTCCTGAGAGCCTGTTGTTAAGCCTTTAGCAGCATCCTGGGTCTGCAGGATGGTGCGGCAAGCCCAGGAATGCTTGCATTCTCCTCTGTCTGTCCAAGTCCAGCATCATCACGCACCTGGGACTTGGCTTTCTTAGAACAGTGATTCCAAAGGTCCCAGGTAGCCCTTTTGCTGTGATTGAATCCACAGATATGACCCAAGTCCTTATGGCCCTGTGGGCTAGCTCTTCGCCTGGTCCTGGGTTGGCCTGGATTGCTGCATGGAAGCCACCTCCAATGTGAGAGCCCACGTGCTGTAGCCTCCCTGAAATGCCTGGACGCCTCAGCAGTCCTGGGCATCTGTGGGCCTGTGCTCCTCCTTCTAGCTTGACCTCCATTCCCCCTGGGGCCCAGCTGATCTCACGAAGTCTAGTTCACTCTCTCTGGGCCTGCAGACTTTGAACGATGCTGGCTCCCATGTCCCTTCCCTCTGATAAACGTCAGGTCCTTGGCCCCATCCCATGAGGGTGAATGGGTGGGATTAGAAGAAGATCTTGTTTACATAAGTCAAGTGCATGCTTGACTAAGTGAATGAGTATTTCTGTGTGTCTCTGCATGTTCTCTCCCTGCTCCCTGTGCCATGCCTGCCATTCTCCCTTGGATCTGCTGGGGCCGCCCTGGGGCTGGGGCAGGTGAGGGAGGGCAGTTGGCTGGGAATCCTCCTGCATCTTACAGGCCAGGGGGATGCCAACTCAGCAGATGGTGTGTTAATAGCAGGCTCCTGGGGTGCTGGTGATTATCTTGGGACCAGAATCAAGGTGGCCTGGTCCCCAAGGGCATCCCAAGGCCCAAATACACCCCAGGGGAACACAGCCTCCAACTGAGGCAGGGCTCACCTGTCTTGGTACCATGGATGAGGGCAGGGACAGATGCTCAGGCAGGATGCCTGGGCTGTAGCTGGCCCAAACCAAGCTTAGCATCCAGCTAGCTCTCTTCTGTGTCCAAAATCCAGAGGCTCAGAAATAGGCTTGAGAGGGCTGATCCCATAGTGGTTGAGAGGCATAGAAGATATCGGAGCCTTAGTTTCTTCATCTGCAAAATGGACAACACTATGGACTCTGCCTGGCTTTGGTGGAGACTAGGTGGATGGTCCAGGTCCAGCATGCTGACCAGAACTGAAGGATGCAACAGGGAGGCCCTCCACCTGCCACCTCCCAGATACCCCTCTCTTCCCTCAGGACCTTCAGGCCACTTGCCGGGTTCTGACGTCCTTGGGAAAAGCCAAAGGCAGGGATGTGTGTGACCTCTGTGATCCATCCTGTGCATCTCGGAGAGATGCGTGACTCTCTTCCAAAGAGGGCAGGCACTCTCTCTGCAGCTGGCTCTGTGGTTCCTTCTAGAAGGCAGGCACTCCTTCTGTCCAGAGCCTGTACAAAGGCCTTCAGGCTGCCTCTGTGGCCCTTCCTGCCTCCCTGCCCATTGCCAGGAAGACAGGAGCAGGGAGGGTCTGGCCGGATCCCCGCTGGCAAGCAGGCTGCCTCTTGCCAGTGGCTAGACACATGCCCAGGGCCAGGTTCTTTGTTCTTCCTCACTGGAAACCCCAGATTGGCTACCCAATCGGCCATCATTCACAATGTGGGACGACCTTTGGGCTCCTTGACAAGATGGCACTAGGGTTTCTGAGAAAGATTGCAATGCCTCAGGGAGGGAGAGGTCTCCTTCTCCTGCCCCGCTTGGCTGGGCCTTTTCTGGCTGGGGAGGGGGTGCTTCTAACCTCCCTCCCAACAGAGCGCCAGCATCTTTGATGTAACAGGTGGGTGGAGGCATCTATAGGTTCCCAGACACAAAGGAAGGAAGGTTCTGAGTCTGAGAACGTGGGACTTGGGGTTTGGGGCCTTGCTCAGGCTTAAATGGGAGGTGAGGAGATACTGGGCACAGGGCAAAAACCAACCCTGCTACAAATGATGTAGAAATAGGGACTGCCCAGCAAAAACTTAGATGTGGCCATGGCAACCAATGGAAACTGCATCTTGGTCACAGATAACCTGGTTTGGGAAAGCAAAGATAACCTGGTTTGGGAAAGCGTTTGTGTATGACTAGGTTACTCTGCTATACAACAGAAATTGAAGAAACATTGTAAATCAGCTATACTTAAAAAAAAAGATAGGGTATTTGTTCCTATCTAAACTTTAAATATCAGCCAAGCCTACTATTACTGTGAGTCAGCAGTTGGGCTGTGCTGCCTGCCCGTCTGGCTTTGACACCTCCCAGCTGTGGGACTTTGCTAAGTTCCTTGTCCTCTCCAAGACTCACAGTTCTCATCTGCAAATTGGGACTGTGATATAGGCCTTACAGAATTCTCTTGAGGACTAAGTAAAATAACATATGTAAGGTACCAGTAAAGCTGGACCCTCACATCCATAAATGGTGCTAAGATGAGGACGATGACAAAAAGGACTGCCGAGAATGACAGCTGTCACATTACAGAGGCTGCTCTGACTCCATAGTTACCTTAGGCATAATGAACTGTGGTGTGTTTCCCTGTATCTTGAGCATCTCCCTTTGCTCTAATGTCCAATTGAGAGGACTTGGGCCTCATCTGAGTGTGGTGGGGCTGCTGCTCTGCACAGGGTTTCTAGGGGTGAGAGCAGGAGGTGAGTCTTACCTCTTGAATCCCAGGTCCCGCTGAATGTTAGTTCCTGCTCATGTGTCACATTCTGAGACCACCAGCAGCTCACCCCCGACCTGGCCCTATGGTAGGAGCGCCCCACGCTCCCTCCTCTGATGCCCGCCTCCTGGTGCAAGGTGGTCTGGGGGACAGACTCACTTGACCTTCCAGACTAAAGGAAGGGATGGCCACTCGCCCTGATATCAACCCTAGCTTTAATACTCATCCCAACCTCCAAAGTAACCCCAGACCTCATCCCCAGCCCCAGTCCTAACCCTAAGCTTAACCAAGAACTCCATGTTGGATATCCCTCTTTGTAAATTATCCCAGCCACAGGTAGCCCCTCAGCCCCTGGGCTCCTTCAGGGACCATCCTTAGCCTCTGCTCTCACTCTCATCATGATGCTCTGTGTCTCCAGGAAGCCAGCTGACAGCACTGCAGTTCTGCCTCTTGATCCTGCAGAGCCCAGGTGCTCTCTTTCCCCTCTCCTCCTTGGTCTAGCCTGGACCTGATCCTTCACAGAGAAGAATTATTTAGGCATTTCCTCAAAAAAGCCTGAGCCTAAGCAATGCGGCATCCTACACTGCTCTGATACACGACTCCTCTTTACCTTGTCTCAGATCCAGCTCTTTGCAGGGCTCCCTGCCCTCCCCGGGCCCCCACCCCAAGGATATAATAAGAAACAGTAGGAAATGTGCAAGGAGAACAAACCTCCAGGATCACAGAATTGTTTTTCCTTCTAGTGGATATACCTTGGGGGCTGCTTTGTGGCTGTTGGTTCTGCCAGGTGCCCAGGCCGCCTCTGAGAGCACGCAGGCGGCCAGCCGGGGGCAGCCCTGCCATTGCTGGGCTCCATAGATTTCCACACTCGTTGTCCTCCATCCTCTGTTCTTTGCACTTTCCCTCTGGCTTTGGATCCCAGGCCTGCCTTCTGGACTGTGAGCACACACAGCCCTGCTTTACCGCTGCCCACGTGGCCTCCCCAGGCCCCTGACCTGCACGAGGAAGGCTCTACCCCCACTGTCATCCTCTATCCTGAAGGGCCCCAAGGGAGGTGCTGAGAAATTGTGGGGTCCAGTGGGATTGGAGGAGGTGACTTCTCTCAGGCCCTTAAGGAAACCAAGCTCCCAGCTTTTGTCTCTGCTCTTCCATCTGCCCTAATGCTATTCCTGTGCCTTCTGGCAGACTCCTCCTCCAAGTCAGAGCTTAAAGTAGTTTCTCTAGAAGCTCTCCCTGACCCTCCTGATGAGCTAGGCTTTGCTTTTCTAAATTGTAATGTAGCTGTTCGGTTGTGCCATTATCAATTTAATTGCACCTCTGCTTCTCCGCTGTGCTGGGTGTGGGCAGGGACTGTCCTCTGTGTCCATGTAGAGCAGGCTGCCTGGAACACAGGTGCCACTCAGAGTGTATTTGTCCTCTGCTGGGGGGTCCAGGGCTGGGCTTCAGCATGGCCATCTCTCCTCTGCTCTGGGATGCAGATGGGGCTGGGCCTACCCCGGCTCTGCTGTTCTGTGAGCCTCACTCACCCCCGGCTCTGAGCCTCTTTCCTCCTAGTTCCTGAGCTGCTGTTCCAGGTCGCTAGGCTGGAGCCTCCCCCAGATTTTGTCCTTTAAAACTCATTGATTTTTGTGCTGACTTTTACAGTACAAATGTCATCGTTAGATAAAATAATTGAAGCGGGTAATCTATTCGCTGAGCTCACACAGCCCCTCCTGCTCTGCCTGGCCTGGTGTGTCTGTGCAAGCACTGCTGGAGTTTCTCACCAAGCAGCCCCCACCTGGGCCCCAGGGACGGGGTCAGTGGGGGTGAGCAGGACTGTGGCCCAGGGGCCTCGGGCCAAGACCCTTCCCTGTGCAGGTGCTTCTGTGGTGGACTCTGTGCGTGATACAAGGGGACGGGCAAGGCTGTGTGGGCAGCCACTTACCGGCCATAACTGGGACCTCTCTGCACCCTCTCTGATCTTCAATGCCTTCACCATTCCACTGGGACAATCATACTTCCCTAGAAGGAAAATTAATTAAGACACCATAGACATTGGCCCCCACTGTCCCTGACACCCAGGGGGATCTTAGCAGGTGTGGCTCCATCCTCACCTTGCAGAATGAGTCCTCCAGGGGTGGGAGGGGCCAGGTAGCAGCAAACTGTGTGGGTGGTGTGTACATCACTCGAAAACAAAGGAGGGCTGGGCGCCCCGGAGAATAGAGCTTTATCATAAGAGCATAAACCTGCCAGTCTTTTCTGTTTTCAGGAACTTTCTTTAGGTAAGGCATAGAGTGGCTCAAACCTAATTTCTTCTCTCTCTCTTTTTTTCCTTTCCACAGCCACACCTGCAGCTTATGGAAGTTCCTGAGCTAGGGGTTGGCATTGGAGCTATAGCTGAGGCCTACACCACAGCCACAGCAACACCAGATCTGAGTTGTATCCGAGACCTGCTCTGCAGCTTGTGGCAACACTGGATCCTCAGTATCTTCACAGAGACAATGTCAAGTCCTTAACCTGCTGAGCCATAACAGGAACTCCTAAAACCCAATTTCTGTTCTCACTTCCAAAATCCATTCTTTAGAAACAGGGTTTCTTGTGTAAGAGAAGGCTCTTGAGGGCTATATCTTCACAAGCAGAAAGGTACAGGGTCCAAGCTGGCTGGCTGTCCATCAGTGGGTGGGTGAGGGTATTGTGTGGGGCTGCATGTTCTGCCAGCGCATATGGGGGCTGTGGAGGAGGGAGGCTCCCTTGGGTCTTGGAGGGGGTGAGCATGGGTCTGCATGATGGGAAGGAAAGGGGCTTTGCTTAGATGCTGTTGAGCTACTTTATAGGAAGGCCCCGATGATAGAAGAGAGCAAGGATGGAGCTTTGAGTCCACAGGGCAGCATCTGGCTCTCTGCCTGGTGAGCTTTCCCCTGGACTGGGGCCAGGGATGTGCTGATGTCCTACCCCACGTGTCAGGGAAGGACTGAGTTAATACCTGCCTGTCTGGGTGTGAGTTCAGATTCTACCACTCCAGGCTGAGCCTCATTCCCCTGTCTATGAAGGGTGCCCACCTTTGCAGATGAAGAGGTGTGGAGTAGGAAGGCATGGGTGCTGGGCAAACAGATGCTGGCTCAGAGCCCCTACTCTCCCAGCTGAGGTGTGCACTTCCTGGGTGCTGGGCTTCCTGGCAGGTCAAGGGCATGAAGGAGCAGATGAAGAGGTGAGGTCAGCGGGAGCAGGGAAAGGGCAGTCTCAGCCACAGAGACCAACTGAGCAGAAGTGTGGAGAGACGTGTGGAGTCAGGGCAAGTCAGATCAGGGCTGGTGCTGGGGCTGGAAGAATAGAGCAGGGAGCCCAGAGCCCCACAGGAAGCCATCAGGCTGGTGCGCTCACAGGCACATCTTAGGAAAGCAGCCATCCTTTCCTCCTGTGCAGAGTCCACTCCATCCTAATCCCAATCTGCATTCCAGATTCGCCCTGGGCAGCCTGGCTGCCTGGGTAGGGGAGCCCTCAGACCCATGGCAGTGGAGCGTGGATCCTTCTGTTCTCCCACCCTGGGAACTCTGTGAGGTTCAATCAGACCCAGCTGGCCTGGGGCTTCCTGGCTGCCCTTGCAGCACCTTTTAGCCTGTGTGTTAAAGATACGCTATTGGTACGTCCGTCAGCTTTAAGCCAGTGATGAAGAGCTGAGAGGCAGGAGTGTAGCATCCTGGCCTGAAAGGTCTGTCAGCTGACGTGGGACATGGATGAGGGGTCAGAGGCCGAGACTTCACATGCTGCCCCCTGTATGTACCCCTGCTGCTGGGCCCTGGCTGCCCCTCGGCCGCACAAAGACTGTCCTGCAGGCTAAATGGACCCAGGCTGAGGGCAGAGGAGGTAGCCAGGGAGGATGCCTGCTCAGGCCAAGCCAAGTTCACCAGCTGGTATCCCAGGGCCCTTGGAAAAGCCTTCCCCTCAGAAAGCAGGAGGAGACCCTGAATGTACTGCTCCTGCCAGCACAGGTGAGAAGGAACGATGAGGAGGGTGTGCAGGCAGCTGCCACCCCATCCAATCTGAGGATGCTCCTGTTCTTATGGCCTCCTTGGAGGGGCTGTGGCTAGGAGCTGGCTTCCTGGCTTTTGGTTGTAGGGCTGCAGGTATATGGGTGTCTCATCATGGGTCCAGGAAGCGTGAGGGTCCATGGGCCTCAGCAGGGACAGGCTGAAGGTCCTGGGATTTCCCCCTTTTCCTGTCTTGGCTCTTACACACCCTCTCTCCCTTTCCCCAGCTGGGTCTTGCTGCCCAGGACACACGGTTCCATCTGGGCGAATTACCGGACACCAGAATACATCCATTTATTTAACATTTCATGAGAATTAGAAGTAAAATCACACCCCCCAAACACAACTGGCCCCAGCCCCACTGATAGTTACATGTCTTGCTTTTCTCCAGAACAGGCCTGGTTTTAGTCCTGTCGTGAGCTCTTCCTGTGTAACTGCCAGCATTTTCCTCCATGAACAAAGCGTGGCAATTGGAAGTTCATAGAAAATAAAACACACCTGTTTTTCTGCCTTCTTTATTGATTTTGTTTTAGCAGGAAGAAGCTGGATATAATTTTTGTTTGATTTTCCTCTTGGTTTCCAAGTGGATAGAGATGTTCTTACCCCTTCCTCCACCCCTGGCCCTCTCCGTGATCCAGTCCCTTTGTGACCACTGTCACTGCTGGCAAACCTTGTTGTGTGAGCAAATCAGCCAGCAGGTCATCATCACTGCCTTCTTCTCCAGATGCCCTGCCAAGAACCAGGGAGATGTGGCTGCGGGTTCCATGGCATATTTGGGAAGGCGAGTTCTGACGGCTGCAAAGACAAGCCCTCCTGGAGGCTCCCTCAGGCCCTGGAGAGGCCCTTCCTCAGGCAGCCCAGCCTCAGCTGCTGAAGTTATTTCCTGGCTTGACACAGTCTCTGGGCCTCAGTGTTCTCATGAGTGCAACGGGCTTAGGGCGTTTCTCCTGGGAGCCAGGAGCGCTCAGTGGGTTAACATGTCAACCACCTGTCCCACCACCTGGTACACCTGTCTGCCTGAGTGTGAGTTCCCTTCCTGCATCTGCCTGTCGTGGCTCAGCTTCTCAGACTGAATGTCCCAAACTCCTCATGGGCCACCCACCCCACAAGCCTTCAGAAATCCCAGCATAAAAATCTCTACATTTTCTGAACCCCCTGAATGTGCCAGGATGACAGACTAGGGCCCAGAATTTGTTTGTTTTCCCTCTTGACACTCTTGTGATCAGTTTACTTCCTTATTCCATCTCTTACTGCAGAGAGTGTGGCTCATATCAGGTTCTCTGGGCCACTGGGTCAAGGGTGAGGTGTTTTTTCTTTTTCTTTTTTTTTTTTTGCACGGCTGTGGCTTCTTTCAGGTTTTACATTCAGCCTGTCTGTTGTTGCTGGCAGTGACAGCTGAGAGGTGGGAGGCCTGGGACGGATGCACATCTTTGCTGAGAGCCAGCTGGGCGAACCCTTATTAACAAGAACTCCCTGGTTCTTGAGTATTGAGAGGAACTTTCAAACAGATGTCAAGAGATGGATGAAAGTTTTTGGCTTCTAAGAATAAGGATGCTCTGATTCCCCATGCACGCTGTGTGTATTCTGACAGTGGGCTATGCTGTTATAAGAGGACATCTTTTGAGCTGGGTCCCCATGGATTTCATTCCCTGCTTCCTCTATTTATGTGCTGTGTGACCTTAGGTAAGTTACTTCACCTCTCTGAGACTCAGGCTACTTATCTAAAAAATGAGGGTGTTTATTCCCACCTAGAAGGCTTGTTTGGGGGACCAAATGGGGTAGGGTATGGTTTCTGGCATTTAGTAGGCCCTCAATGCATGTGGATGCCTTTCTTCTCTCTGCATTGCTGGGGAATGTTACTGATGTGTTCCTCCCTGTCCGCAAATCTGGAGCAGAGCTGTGGGCAGGCACTTGCTGAAGCATGGTGACTTTTAGCAGGTTGCTAGCTCCCAGCCACTCAGGCTCTGGACCCTTTGATAATCATCCCTCCTTTTCCCACCCTTCTGAAAGCTAGAAGGTATACATTGAATGTCCTTCCTGTCGGTGTGGATGTGCTGTTGATGTCATTGTTCCTAAAGAGTTACTTGAGAGCAACTTCCCAGGCCTTCAGGAAACATGACAGCTGGGAGAGAAGGGGCAGGGGTAGGGGGTCTGGACCCAGCTGAGCTGGGAATTCCATGTGGTTAAGATGGGCTTTGTGCTTTGGACAAGTGTTCTTGGCAGAGAGGGAGGACAGGCACAGGGTCAGCACTTACAGGGCTCCTTTGTCCTCAGCCAGAGACTTTGGCAAGACTGGCTATAGCTTAGACATGATAGTCCCTCTGTGTGGAAATCAGACTCAACCTAGCCTGATCCCCCAGCTTAAAGATTCATGTGGCAGAGATATGGGGTGGACAGTTGTGCTCTGGCCCATGTGATGATGATGATGATGATGGTGAAGATGATGATGATGGTGGTGATGATGGTGGTGGTGGTGGTGATGGTGGTGATGGTGGTGGTTATGATGGCGGTGGTGGTGGTGGTGGTGGTGGTGGTGGTGGTGGTGGTAAGAACTAATTCAGTACTTACCACATACTAGGTCCTAATTCTTGTAAAAAATCCTCTGAGCTTGCTACTATGATTATCTCCACTATATAGGTGAAGAATAGAGGCAGAGAGAAGTTTAGTGAAGTGTCCATTGTCAAGGGATGAAGCCTGACATTGGACCATGGCTGACTTAACACCCGTGTCAAATGTACCAAGCAGCGGTCAGTGCTGAGTGTCCTGTGGGACAAACAAGGCTATGGCCCAATGATGTCTAACAGAAATATAATGTGAACCACATGCGTAATTTAAAATTTAGAAAGTAAAAAGATCTAGGTGAAATTATTTCATTTGGCTCCATTTATTTTAGCCTGTTATTCTCATCCCAATATTTAATTAACATAAAAACTAAGTCTTTGAAATTTGACAGATATTTTACACTTGCAATTTTTCTCAATAGGATTAGACACCACGTTTTAAGGGCTCAGTGGCCCCATGTGGCTTGTGGCTAGCACAGGGTCACACAGCCTCAGTCCCCTCTTGGTTCACAGTCTGACTGGGAGTCAAATGGCCTTCTTTCTGCTTTGCATTTGCCACAGAAACTCCTCAGCTGTGTTTCCTGGCTCCCCCCACCCCCTTGCCCTGTGGCTCTCCAGCACATCCCTCCATACAGTTTCCTGTCTTTTTCATAACTCTGTCATTTCACACAGATGCTTCTTTCTGTCCAGGAGCCCTTTCAGATGGAGCTGGAAATGAGTTCTAACAGGAGAGAAGGGATTTTTGAAAAGGCCCAGAGTGGGGTGCTGGTGGGGGTAGGGTAGTCACATCCATGGCTTTCTCAGGGGTCAGGAGGTAGGTGAGTCTGATTTAGGAATTTCATTTTCTTTCTTTCCTTCCTTCCTTCCTTCCCTTTTTTTTGCTTTTTAGGGCCACACCCGTGGCATATGGAAGTTCCCAGGCTAGGGGCCAAATTGGAGCTACAGCTGCTGGCCTACACCATAGCAACACCAGATCCTTAACCCACTGAGCAAGGCCAGGGATTGAACTTGCATCTTCATGGATACTAGTCAGGTTCATAACTTGCTGAGCCACAACAGAAACTCTCTGTGGGTGGAAGGGCAGTTTCTGATGATGGTCCTAGCGAATACTATTTATTGGACAATAGACCTGACATTGTTCACTAATTTCTCACAATCACTCCAAGCTATAGATTAATTCCCCTTTTTATTTCGGTCAGTGGATTTGCCAGTAGCGAGACTGAGGCACAGAGAGGTTAGAGGCATTTCATCCAATGGGTGATAAAGCCAAGACTGAGCCCAAGGCTGTCTTGACTCTCAAAGCCAAGCTTTTTCCTTGGTCTTTGGTCCTTGGCACTAAGGCTCAGCTCATGCCAAGGAATGGGAATTATTCTCTGTAGGGACCAGGGGACTTGAGGCTTGTGAACAGGGGGTGTGTTGAACGGACAAGTCTGGCAGAAGGAAGACTAATGAGGCTGTACTTTATTTAGCTCTGTGGATAAATCGGGGGTGACATGAGACGATATGGTAGAAAATCCCAAAGGTCCCCTGTTTGGATGGGCTCCTTCGGATAACTGTTACTATTTTGGTTCTTCTGGTCCATGCTTCAGAGGTTACAACATCCCTCTGGGGCAGCTACCTAGCTATCCTGGAAGGGTAGCTGGGAGTCATACCAAGAAACCAAGCTGGCTGTTCTGATGGTCTGGATACAGCAGCCCCATGAGCACCGTCAGCAGTGGGCCGTCCTAGGGTGCTACTCCTAACAAGGGATAATTGTGGAGAGGATGGAGATGGACGTCCTTATTGACTGCCTGCTATTGACTTGGATTTGCATGTTGGGCAGATTCCAGCTTACCCCTAGGAGAACCTCACTTTCACTCCCTGGACTTTTCCTTTGCTTTCTTCCATGGGGATGAGCTACTCTAAGAACGTGGGTCCCTGGCCTATGCCCACTGCTCTGAGATGGCTGGGGGTGGGGTGGGGGCGGATGTTCTGCAGGTGGACCCCATCAGCTGTGCTTTAAGGAGGTGAAGCATGGAGCATGGCAGGTCATGGTCATCTCCCTGCCCCGTGGGCACTCAAGTGGGACACTGGGCTCCTTGAAGGACCCACTGTGTGTCTTTGCTGTCCCACAGTGGGTGCCTACAGGATGTGAGGCCCTGCCTGGAGCTGTGCTGAGCACCTGTTTCTTCTTTGGTGGAGACTTCAGAGGCTGCAGAGCCCTGGGCCTCTGCCCTTTACTCCAGCTCAGCCAGAGAGGAGGCAAAGGATCTATGACTGATATTATGGGCTTCCAGGGTTCCCAGGAAGAAGTGGGGGTGTAGTGCATAGACTCTGCCACCATTCTCTCCTCCTTTCTTCCTGCATCAAGGTCCACAACCTTGCTTCCTGGCAAAGGGGTCCCAGGTGAGTTACTAAGGCTTCCATCCATTTCCTTATCAATGAATTCGGGGTGATTGACTGTATCTTCTTATGGTGAGCGTTTGGAGCAGATTCGCTGTGGTCCAACTCAGAAGCCAGCATCCATTTGGTTGTTTGATGTCCAGGCTGAGCTTCTTGTGTAGAACTTGACCGTAACCCTAATGTTGTGGATAGTGAGAGACCCTCCCTTCCTGCCCCAGTTCTCATCCTCTCTGCTCCATTCAGTGGCCTTGCCCCCCAGATCAGTTTCTGTTTCTTGTTACTTAAGTCCTCCCCTTGCTTCAGTTCCCACCCATCTTTTTCCCCTGTCCAATCAGGACAAGCAAAACCTGGCTCCTCCCCCTGCCATGCTGCCTCTCCTGCAAGCTCCTGTCTTCCCTCGGAGCCAGAGTCCTGAAAGTGTCATCAGTATTTACTGCCCCCACTGCTTCTTCTTAACTCCTGCTAAGATTAGTTTTATGTGTCCACTTGGTGAGGCAAGAGCACTGTTATTCAATCAAACTGTAATCTAGGTGTTGCTTTGGAGGTATTTTATAGATGGAGTTAACATCTATAATCAATTGGCCTTAAATAAAGGAAATTAGCTTCGATAATCTGGATGAGCCTCAGCCAATCAGTTGAAAGGCCTTAACACCAAAACTTTCCCTGAAGGAGAAGAAATTCTGCCTCTGTTCTGTGGTGTCAGCTCCTGCCTGCGGATTTCCAGCCTGAGGTTTATCCTCTCAGATTTCAGACTCGCCAGCCCCCACAATCCCAAAAGTGTGTCAGCTAGTTTCCTTTTTGTCTGCAGGCTTCCATCCCTACCTTTCACCTTTGTTTCTCCATCTGCATCTGCACATTGGCTAATTCCCTCAGCCCCGCTTTCTCCCTATGGCAAGAAACAGGGCAGCTCTCACCTCCAGGAGTTTACATGATGTCCTTTGTCGCTAGAGGGCGTAACTCTCGTCTCCTAGTTCCAGCTTGAAAAAAGTCAGGGACAGGCTCTGTTGGCCTGGCCTGGGTCATGTACTCTCTGCTCATCCAGTGTGTGAGGAACAGAGGGCTCTGGGTGGTGGCACCCCCAAAAATTGCAGAACTGGAGTAGGGTAAGGAGACATCCCCTGGAACAAGAGCAGGGTTGTTCCCAGAAGGGGGACGAGCACTGCCTCTCTCGTCTTGTCATCCTCCACGTCTTTGCGACAGTGAGGCCTTTCCTTGTGCTCCCATAGCATTTACACGTGCCTCTAATATCGCTTTGAATCTTGCCACCCGACCCAGCATTTCCAAGTCTGGCTCTGCCCCAGCCCACCAGCTGCTTGTTCATTCCTGTGGCCTCCTGGGCCAGCAGAGTGCCCAGAGCATGGTTGATGCCCAGCACAGGGACAGTTCTTTCCTTTTTCTCTGCTCATATATAATTTTTTCAGTTCCCACTTCCCCACAGGTATTTTCACATCTGCTGTTACTGCTATTCATAAAAATAGTGACTGTTGGCTAAGTTCATTTCAAGCACCTTACACTTGCTATCTCATTGAATCCTGACAGCTACTGCGCCAAAGGGGTTTTATGAGTCTCATCCTATAGATGAGAAAACTGATGCTTAGAAAGTTTTGAAGTGACTTGCCAAGGTCAGATGGCTTGGAGGGGCTGGGCTGAGTTGATTTCAAACCCAGTGCAGACTAGTTCCAAACCTGGGCTCTCCCCACTGCAGCCTGCCCTGCCCCTACATTTTACTTGGGGCATCAGTTAACATCTGGTGACTGCCTGCTATGTGCCAGGCACTGCTCTGGGTCCTGGGGACACAGGGGAAGACATGAAGACTGATCAAGACATGAAGACCGTCTTTCGGAAGACGAGGAGTGTTATGAAGAAGAGGGGTGAGAATGTGCCAGAGACTCACACGAGGGGGTGGGAGGTGCTCAGCAGTGCAAGGCAGGTCCCTTTGAGGAGGAGACTTTTGGATCCTTGGCACAACACATTGAAAGAGGCAGTAAGAAGAGCTTTCTAGCAGAGGGAGTGGTAGGTGTGAAATCCCTGAGGTGGCAGTGAACTTGGAATGTTCAAAAAGGAGGAGGAGGACTGTGTGGCTGGAGGGTGGGAAGGAGAAGAAAGAAATTGAGTTGGAGATCAAGTCAGGGCTGAGTCATGCAGAGCCTCTTAGGCCTTGGGTGAGGAGTTGGGATTTTTTTCTGAGCATGTTATGGGACTGGGGGGGATTTTAAGCAGGGTAGAGGCATGTCTGCTTCATGCTTAGGGAAATCACTGTCTCAGCCATGTGGTGGGCAGATTGCTGGAGGGCGAGGGTGGAGGAGGGAGTCTGGGTAGGATGCTGCCAGAACAGCCTCTGGGAGAGATGGTGGTGGCCTGGACCAGGGAGGCAGCAGTGAGGAGAAGTTGGGTTTAAAGGCTCTTCTGGATCATCGGTAAGGCGTGAGGAAAGGGAAGTCTCCAGGAAGGCTCCCAGGCTTTTGGATGGTTGGTGATGTTGTTTATTAGAAAGGGGAGCAGAGCTAATGGGGAATTAGAATCACTCTCATACTGAGTGAATTAATTCAGAAAGAGAAAGACAGACACCATATGATATCACTTATATGTGGAGTCTAAAATATGGCACAAATGATCTATCCACAAAACAGAAAAGATCATGGACATGAAGGACAGACTGGAGTTTGTCGGGGGGAGGGGGAGCGAGTGGGATGGATCGGGAATCTGGGGTTAGTAGATGAAAACTCTTGCATTTGGAGTGGATGGGCAATGGCATCCTGCTGTATAGCACAAGGAACTATATATATAAAATCACTTGTGATGGAACATGATGGAGGATGATGTGAAAAGAAGAATATATATATATATATATATATATATATATATATATATATATATATGATTGGGTCACTTTGCTGTACAGCAAAAATAGAACATTGTAAATCAATCATAATAAAAAATTAACCCCCCAAAAAAGAGTTCCGTTTTGGGTGATTAAATTTGAATGTCTATTTCCAAGTGGATGGATGAGTCTGGAAATCCTGGCAGAGTCCAGGTTGGTGATAGAGTCAGATGTGGAGGACTAGATGATATCATCATCATCACATCATCTCTTGTAGGGAAGAGAAGAGGTTGGTAGGGAATCTGGAGAGCATGGGGTTGAGACTCCTGGATTTCAGTAAAATGGAGCCCTGCACCTTCATCCTCTGACACCAGGGCTGTCCCTCTTGGCTGCAGGGATTGTGCCAGTAACACTGTCACCTAAGATCCCCTCTCTCCCTTTCCTTCTGGGGTTCTATGCTGGCCTGATCTCTGAACTCCTGACTCTGCCTCATTAAAGGAGTTGGTAGGTCAGCATGTGTGTGGTGACCTATAAGTCCTAACCTCCTGGCTTCTGGGAGGAGTGTGACTTCAGAATGTGACTTCAGAATGTGTCACTCTCACATGCACCCGCATGTTCATTGCAGCACTATTCACAATAGCCAGGACATGGAAACAATCCAAATGTCCATTGACAGATGATTGGATTCGGAAGATGTGGTATATATACACAATGGACTACTACTCAGCCATAAAAAAGGATGACATAATGCCATTTGCAGCAACATGGATGGAACTAGAGAATCTCATACTGAGTGAAATGAGCCAGAAAGACAAAGGCAAATACCATATGATATCACTTATAACTGGAATCTAATATCCAGCACAAATGAACATCTCCTCAGAAAAGAAAATCATGGACTTGGAGAAGAGACTTGTGGCTGCCTGATGGGAGGGGGAGGGAGTGGGAGGGATCGGGAGCTTGGGCTTATCAGACACAACCTAGAATAGATTTACAAGGAGATCCTGCTGAGTAGCATTGAGAACTATGTCTAGATACTCATGTTGCAACAGAAGAAAGGGTGGGGGAAAAACTGTAATTGCAATGTACACATGTAAGGATAACCTGATCCCCTTGCTGTACAGTGGGAAAATTAAAAAAAAAAAAAAAAGAGAAGAATGTGTCACTCTCCCGGGTGTCTGGGGGCTTGGTCCTTCCCATCAGCACACTCTTTTGTGTGTGTGTGTGTGTGTGTGTGTGTGTGTGTGTGTCTTATTGCTATTTCTTGGGCTGCTCCCGCTGCATATGGAGGTTCCCAGGCTAGGGGTCTAATTGGAGCTGTAGTCTCCGGCCTACGCCAGAGCCACAGCAAGGCAGGATCCGAGCCACGTCTGCAACCCACACCACAGCTCATGGCAACGCCGGATCGTTAACCCACTGAGCAAGCTCAGGGACCGAACCGCAACCTCATGGTTCCCAGTCGGATTCATTAACCACTGCGCCACGACGGGAACTTCCCCATCAGCACACTCTTAATGCTTCGAACCATCCTCATTTCCAGGTGTTTCTCTGCCTTCCCATGGACCTGCGATCTGTGCGCCAGAGCCTTAGACCTTCCCTGGGAGGCACACAGCTGAGCCCCGCCCCAAATCCCTGACTTTCCCCCTCTTGCACTCTCCACCCCCCTCCCAGAGGAGAGCCCTGAGGACCCTCAACCTGTGCCTACCTTACGCTGCTGTATGTAGTCAGGGGATAAGGGCAGTGGAGCGGGAGCAGGAAGGGGGTGCTTCCGCCAGAGGTATCTGCTTCTGCCAGATACCTCCGACCGCCCAGGAACCCGTGCCAGCCAACAGACAATTGGATCTTTCTTTTCTCCTAGTGACAGGGCTTGCCACAGACTGCATGTATTTCATTCCTAACGGAGTTTTATTGCTGCTCCAGAACGGTCGGTAGGATTAATTCGAAGTGCTTTCTGAGGTGCTCATTTCCTCCTAAACTGGAAATCACTATGATTGCGATGAAAACTCTGACTCAGAATCAGAATCTGCATCTCCAATTGCTCTTGCGAAGTTGGTGAAGGCAGCTGGGGGTTATGAAAGAGCCCACTTGGGGCCTGGAGCAGAGGCTGTGAGGCTGCCGCTGTGGAGAATGGCAGGCCAGCTACCCACCCGGGGCAGTGGGACTCAATAATGCAGGCACTGAGCCATCTGTCTGCTGCAGGCTGGGGCAGCTCAGGCCCCGGGCCACCACAGGGCAGTCGCCAGCCTTCAGTGCACGGTGCAGCCCATGTTCTGGCCTGGGAGGAGGCCAGAGTGTGGGTTTACTTTTAACAGTTGGGACATAGAGAACAGACTTGTGGTTGCCAAGCAGGACCAGGGAGGGAGTGGGATGGACTGGGAGTGGGATTAGTAGATGCCAACTATTACAGTTAGAATGGATAAGCAATGAAGTCCTACTGTATGGCACAGGGGACTATATCCAGTCTTTTGGGATAGCACATGATAGAAGATAAGAAAGGGACGCTGAGATATGTGAAACAATTGGTCAACAGGGACCTGCTGTATAGCACAGAGAACTCCACCCAATATTGTGGAATAATCTATGTGGGAAAAGAATCTGAGAGAGACTGGATATGTGTAAATGTATGACTGGGTCACTTTGTTGTACAGTAGAAATTATCACAGTCTTGTAAATTAACTATACTTCAATAAAACTTAAAAAAAGAAAGGAAATAATATATACATATATGCATGACTGGGTCACTTTGCTGTACAGCAGAAGTTGGCACAACATTATAAATCAACTATACTTTAATAAAAAAAATTCAACCATTTTTAACTGTTGGTTTCTATGGAAGGCAAAGGGGGCTAACAGTAATGAGGGGGTTCTGTGTGGGCAGACCTGTCCCCACAAAGCAGAGAGGTGAAGGGCAGAGGCTTTGGAATCATGGCTCCAGCACTTACTGTTCTTGAATCTCAGTTTTGCCATCTGTGAAATGGGGATGATGATAGAACTGCCCTCCTGGGGTTACTGGGGTGTGTAGATGAGATGGGGAGAGCACAGGACCTGATGTGCTGCCAGGACATCCCCTCTGGTCACTGCTCCTGGGGAAGACAGGGTGGGCAGAGGCCTGTGCCCCAGGCCAGCTCACCATGGCAGCCCTGCCAGCCCCTCAGCTACAGCTTCACGAAGATCCAGTGTGGGTTTCTGCTTCAACCAAGAGGGGTTTGGACATGGACTTCCCCCACTGGACAGAGAGTTGCTTTTCATTCATTATGTTAATCCACACATTTCCCCCATGCTGTTTTATCCAGCGGTTAATATGTGCTAGGCTCTGTGCTTGGAGCTCAGGATGTATAGCAGTGAATCAACCACTCAGGATCCCAGGCCAGTAGTCAGAGACACCTGCTGCTGGGATGAGGCTACCCCAGATATTGAGGCCAGCCCAGCACCAGGGGAGTCAGGGGACGTCCTGGAGACCAGGGTCTGGTTGGGGCTCTGTGTTCTGGTGGGAGGCAGCAGAATGGGTGGAGTCAAATCTGCCTGGGTCAGCCTCTGTTTCTTGATTGACTGATGCTCTCTGGGCTCCAGTCTGCTCATTTGCAAACCAGGAGTACTAATGCTGCCTTCCCAGGCTGCCTGTGGGGAGGTCATGAATCGGAGTGTCTGGGGCCAGCACACAAAAGGTCCTCCACGACTGGACCTTGCTCCCAGCGGGGAGGACGTTTGCCCTTGAGAGGAGGAGCAAGAGGGGCCTTGGCCCTGGCAGCCATGTTTCTGCCCCACTGGCATTGATCAAAGTTTTAGTCCAGTTGTTCCCATCCTCCTCAGAGCCCTCGAGCAGTCCTGGCATTTCCAGGGCCTTCCAGCAGCTGGTGATGGATGGCGCCACGGTCCAGCCCTCTCTTGCGGCGGGCCCAGGCGCGGGTGGGCCTGTGATGGATCAGCTGGAGGATGGTATTTTGGAAGGGAAGTTCAAATTATATTTCAGGATAATACCCTGCCTCCCCTGGCCCCCACCCTGAATCCCATTTGTAATCTGGCCCAAGAGGTTCTGGCGGGAGTGAACTAGCTTATGATGGATGGGCTGACAGTTCTACTAGGCCTGCAGATCCTGGCTCTTAATTAATATAGATGCGGGTTTAATTTGGGGGTTTAGCAGGGCTGCATGGAGCCGCAGAAGCCCTTGGCCACCTGCGTTTGCTCCGAGAATTGCCTGGCTGCCTGGGCCAGGGCGTCCATCATCTCCCTCCATCCTTGTAGCACTCCCGGCCTCCGCGGACACCAGCCCCATTATGACTGAACTCTGCCATCGACTTGCTTTGTTACCAAAGTGAGGCACCTTCCAGGTGGCCTGGGGAGGCTGCAGCATAGATACCTTCTGGGAGAGTCAGCTCCTGGCCCAGGGGAGGGTGAGGGGAGGCCAGGTGAGCAGGGGTACCATGCTGTTCTCCTTCCCAGGCCTGGCTGTGGTTTCTGACCATCTGTGTGATGTCAGGGGAGATGAAATGCCCATGCGTGTATAAGAGTAAGATGTGCCGTGTGTGTCAGTGTGTATGTGAGTTGAGTGGCACTGTGTGAGTGTGTTAGTGTGGATGTGAGTGTATGTGTGAGTCGATAAGCATGGGGCAGGTGTGCCTGCCTGAGACTGGGGGTGTGAATGCCTGTGAGCCTTCTGAGCCCTGGTGTGCTAGTAAGTGTTTAACAACCGGCTCTCAGAGGAGACAGAAAGCCCTGATCTATGGTTTTGCTGGTTCCTGGTGTGTAAATGCTCCTGCAGTGGCTGATTTTGAGCATCATGGTATCACTGAATGTGACGTTGGAAAGGGATGACCCACCACGATGTGTTATTTCCCATACAGCAGACATTAATAGCTCTATGAACACAGATAAGAAAATGGAGCCTAATAATTAGGAAGTGATGAGTTTTGTGTGTTTGTCAATTTTGTTTGTAATGTAATTTGTTTAATTAGATGTTTATTTAATTTAATGTATAGTGGCTGTGGTTAATAACAAAATTTAACAACAGGCTATCATGAGGTGGTGCAAGCCGAGCCCAGCACACCGCCGTGTGAGTGTGTGTGGGGGTGAGTGTGAGTATGAGGGTGAAGGTGTGAGTGTGAATATAGGAGTATGTGAGCGCAAGCATGCCCACTCGTGAGAGTGAACACGTAAGTGTGTGTGTGTGTGCATGCGCGTGCATGAGTGTGCATGCATGAGTGTGCATGCAGGGCGAAGGAGGAGAGGCGCTCCTGTGCACCCAGCACCCCAGGTCTGGGGCTGAGCCACTGTCCTCCCAGGACTGAGCTCCCTGCCCCCCCGCCCCCTCCTATCTTTCTGCCTCTGGGTTCCCCATCCACCAGCCCAGGCTTTTATTCCTCTCTTGTCTGACTTCTTTCTCTGTAGCCAAAGGCTCTCCTCTCCACTTCAGTTCCTGCCCATGTTCAGGCTCCACTGGCTTGTGCTTGGGCCCTGGCTTGGAAATTTTGATGCCCTTTGACCTTTGTCTTCCAGGTCATGCCCCCCTCTTACAGAACCTCCAAAGGCATTTTTTCAAAATCAAAAGGGAATTCCCATTGTGGTGCCACGGAAATGAACCTGACCGGTGTCCATGAGGATGTGGGATTTATTCCTGGCCTCGTTCAGTGGGTCAGGGATCTGCTGTTGCTGGCAGCTGTGGTGTGGGTCAAAGACAAGGCTTGGATCCTACATTGCTGTGACTGTGGTATAGGCCAGCAACTGTAGCTCCGATTTGACCCTTAGCTTGTGAATTTGCATCTGCCATGGGTGTAGCCCTAAAAAGCAAAGCAAAACAAACAAAAACTCTTTCTCTCATCCCAGGGTGTATCCACACTTCCCTCTGTGGTATGCCCTGACTTGGATTCCAGCCTCATATACACAACACCCCTGGGACCCTCGTTCTTCTGCACCAAGGAGGGCTCTGGCAATGCTGTCCCACTGCCTCTGGACTCCAGCCCATCCACTACCTCTGGACTCCAGCTCAGCCTGAGGTCCAGCACCACCCCTTCCCCATCACTCCCCAGCGGGGAACTTCTGCCCTCCTTTTTAGGGCATTGTCCACACTTCCCTCTGGGTCTGGCAGAGTGATGGTCCTGGAAGTGGTGTTTATGCATCTCTCTCTCCTCTGTGAGGTCATTGCAGCCAATGGTCCACCCTGGCCTGGCCCCCATCTGGCACTGAGAAGTGTGAGGCTCTGTGCGTGAAACCTGTGAGTAGGTCGAGCCTAGTACTTCTGCAGAGGTGGCGTTTGGAGGCCCCCAGAGATGGGTGGTGGCATCAGTAATCCTTTTGCTGCATGTCTCTTCTGGCTCCAGTTGGCTCTGCCTCTTCAAAGGCAAGTTCCAGAGGAAACAAATTAAATCCGAGTAAATATCAGAGAGTAATTATGTAAATTAAATGCATAAGTAAAAGAACATTTGTCATGAGGTCAACAGAGAGCTGTGAAGACAGAGGTTTCCAGCGCCAGGGCTGGGGAGGAACAGGAGAGGGAGGGTGGCACTGGAGGTAGCGTGGAGGTGGCAGTATAACTGGCGAGGCAGGCCCTTTGTTCTGAGTCCTCCCTGTGCAGTGGACTCTGTCCCAGGTACGGCGTCTCCCATCATGCTCACTCCCCACGATGGTCCTACCTCGTAGGAGGCATCACTCTGCCCATTTTACAGAGGTGGCAACTGAGGTGCAGAGAGCTTTGGGGACATGTTCACAGATGGCAACACGTGTGAGTCCATCTCCTGGGGCCAGGCCCCAAAGCTCAACCTTCTCCTACCTGGGAGCCACAGGTCCACTTTGGAAAGGCCCCCACCAGAGCTGGGCCGCAGCGGCTCAGGCTGCCTGGCTTCAGCGTTGGGGACACTCAGGTGTACTCTGAGGCTCCTAGCTGCCTCCAGAGCAATGGACTTTGCTGTCCATTGGTCCTCCCTGTGCCTCTGAGACTTGGGGTAGGCAAGAAGGGTGAGGTTGGCGTGGCTGAGGCCACAGCCCTGGTCTCAGCTGACCTGGAGGCCTCTCTGACACCCTTTTTTCTGTCCTGCTACTTTCTGGCCATTCCTAAGAATGCCACTCTGGCCATCCTCCAGCGGGGCACATCAGGTCCTGTGTCCCTCATGGCCAAGCAGAGCTAGCAGCAGGTCCCCTGGGTAGGCTGCTGAGCTCCACAAGGCCTTTGATCTTGATGTTCCCTTGGCCTGTGTCATGCTTCCTCTCCGGTCTACTCAGAAAAGTCCACTTGGACCAGTGGGCTCCAGCTCCTGGGCTGAGCCCTCTGAGATCTTTCCTCCTCAGATTCCATCCTGACAAACAGACTGCTTCCCAGGTACTTCTCAGGGGTCCTAGCATGTCTTCAAGCATTGCTGGCTTGTCTGTTTCCATCGAGTCCTTGTCTGATCTGTCTCTCAAGCCTCCATGATGGTTGTGGCACAGTGGGCACCAGACACTTGCTTGTGGAAAGTCTGAGTCAGAGAGGTTGCATTGTGGGGCCCTGCTCCTATACCCTTGTCACTGGGAGGTGGGAGGCTACCGCTAGTCCTGGGACAGTGAGGAATAGGGTCAGCAGGCGATGTCTCTGGGCATCTCTTGGGGCACGTCTGAAGATGTGGAACCTCTCCCAGTGTTGCTTCCAAGTCAGTCCAGTTGAGGTGCCACTTGCAGGAGCATGGGCTTTTCCTCACGGTGATAATTTACGGAATTAATGAAGATGCTGCATTTCACTCTGTAATGTCAGTTATTAGTATTGATTGCAAATTAACAGCTGGTAGTGACAGGCATCACATTTCCATCTTCTTGCCATTCTTAAAAACTAGACATCAGCATCTGACCAGCACACTGTGCGGTCTCTCTGGAGCTCCATGTGCATGAGGTGACCACTCTGTAGGCCTGGGCGAGGGTCGAGGAGAGGCCCTGCCTGCCACCAGGAAATCCCATGCCTTGATGTGGCACAGAGAATAGAGGCTCTGACAGTATATGGATCTGGGGTTAAATCCCAGCTCTGTTCTGAGCTGTGAAATGGACATAATCTGGCAATTCCCTAGAGATGTGCAAGGCTCTAAAGATGTGTGTATGACAGGCATCTAGCTTGGCATTTGCCCATGGTTGGGGGTTCTGACCTGCCTCCTTCCCATCCCTTCCCAGGTGGCTTTGGCTGATGGGCCATTGTGACTAAAGGGTGCTGGCTCCACCATCAGAGTCTGATTTGAACCCCAGTCCTGCCTCTCATGGGCTGGATGACTTTGGGCCAGATGTCAGGGTGTCATGGGGATTAATATGACAATATGGGCACAACATCAGGCCTTAATAAGCAAGCACCTTAATGATTATTCTATCATGGTCACCACATGGCATCATTCCGGCCATGCCACACAGGAGGTCATTTTTCTATGGCGTTATCAAAAAGCAAAGTTGATCATCTTTGGGGGCCCTTGGATGTCCAAACATGGCTGTTTTGGGTAAACACTTGAAAATTACTTTTCTTGGCTTTAAGATCTTACTTAAATTACAGAGAAGTCCAGGAAAATTTCTTAACGCATGATTGTGGGTTTTTCCTCTTGCTGGCTCTGTCCCATTGATGGAGGAACTCAACTTCGATTTCAGTTTCCTCATCTTTGAAATGGGATGCTTATCCCTTTATCATAGGCTGGGGAGAAGGAGAAAATAAAGAAGCATCTAAGGATCCAGCAGCTCTGGGAGAGGGAATTCTGGCTCCAGGCCTGCTTTCTGGGCACCAAGGATATAGAGGCATTGAGTGGCCTCTTGGGCTGGTGGCCAATCTCCTTAAGGACTTCATGCTCAGCCTCATCGAGGCATGCCAGTATCTCCAGAGGGGTCTTGCTTCCTTCCTGAGGGGCCTGTTGGTGCAAGAATGAAGCCTGTTGAGAAATGCCAGTCTGGTTCCCCGTCCTGAAAAGATGGCAGCCATAGCTGCAGGACTTTAAGCCAGTCCGACAAATCTTGGGGGAGGAATTTCTAAAATCAATACCGAATACCTAGTAAGTGAAAGGTGACAGGAACATCAAACTTTATTTGTGAAAATTCTAAGAATCATTAGTGTATTATGGATCCTTTAAAAATATGATCTCACTCAGTCGACAGAAGGGAATTGCAAATCAAAGGGACTATTTATTGCAGTGGGAATAAGGGACCTGCCAGATTAAAAAAAAAAAAAAAATTGAAGGAACCAGAGATTTGAAACATGAAAGACAGTAGCAGATCAACACTGCAGAATTTTATCCAAATACTGAAACCCAACTCAGGACAGGAGTAGGTGAAAAATTATTTTATAAACCTTTTTTCATCATAACATGTGTAAAATGCAAATTTTGATCATTATGTAAATTAGTTACTTGGTGTAATTTACTTAATTCAAAGCACTTAATGCAGCGTGGTATGTTTTTTCCTAAGTGCCAGAGTAGACGTTTATTTTAAATTGTTTTTAATCTCGATCTTCCAGCCTGATTATTTAAAATGTTTTTTCCCTTATGTTTGTTTTTTAAATGGAAAGGGACAGAGTTTGGGGAAAAGCAGACATGTTATGATCAGGCAATGCCTTCCTTTGCCAGGGCTCCAGGCAGTGGGTGGGGGACTCACGCATGGACCCCTGTGTCTGAAATGACACCTGCGTGTGCACACACCGTGTAAATGTGCTCACAAGGAATTATGCAGATGACCTTTTCTCCTTTACACAATCGGCTCGCATATAGTTTCATGGCTGGTTCCAAGACCTGTTTGAACCGAAGGCTCCTAGATATTATTGGCCCCTATTATGGGCAGAAACTTGGTCTCCTGCTCAGAGAGATTTCACTGATAGACCTTCCCCTGCAGTCACTTTACAACTTTGGAGTCTCCATTATCACAGAAGGGAGAGTCGACCTTTTCTGTCTTCTATTGTGCCTTTTGGTTGTCAGGATAGCCCCTCTCTTCTTGATGAACCTCTAGAAAAGGAGTGATGATTTGTTCATTTGGGAACCCTTTTGTGGGTGTTTCCAGCACTGATGGGAAGGTTGGAAGGGAGCTAACAGCCACTGAATATCTATTTTGCCCTGTGCTAACAGTAACATGTGCCCCTCTGTGAAGGATCGAGGCACTCCGAGGAAGAAAGTACTGTTAGCTCTGTTTGCGAATGAAGAAATGGGCTCAGAGAAGTGGCTCCCTGTGGTCATGGGGCTAGTGAAGGGTGGGATTCGAACCCATGCCTGTGCTTATCCTGTGCCTCCCTGGGAGGAGTACGGCCAATGGGGCTGCTTCTGGGTGCCCCTCCCAAAGCTGCATCCGAAGTCACTGTGCAGAGGGTGCGGCATTATTACTTGAGTAAAGCAAGGTCAGCAGATAAGGAGACAACTTTGATTTAAAAGATAGTTTGTTACAATTCCCAGGTGGACGGGGTACGCCATGCCTTGAGTAGCCACAGGAGGATCGGGTTGGCGGGGGGGGGCAGTTGGGGGCGGTGGGGGGAAGCACCAGGGTTGGTCAGGAAGCAGAGGGGGAGGGGCGCATTATGGGCCAGAGCCCTCAATGTGATTTCTTCGGGAAAGAATAGATGAGGTGTAGGAAGCAGGCTTGGGATTGGCTAGCTTGAACCATTTTGGCAGGCTCTGGCACACAGGGCTGTTCTGGGTTGTCTGGTACTTGGTGCTGGGGTGATTGGAGCCGGTGGATAGTGGCTCAAAGCCTGAGAGTCCCATTGAGGAGGTGGCTCTGGGGTGGTTGGTTTGTGTATGAGCAGGGTGTTCTGGGTGAGTGTCTACTATCTGTAGGAACTGATTATCCTTTGAGGGACAGTCTTCCAGGCTTAGCAGGGTCCCAGATGTCAAAGCATCACAATATAGAAATAAAAGACATGGTTAATACAGAGAGCACATTTTTCGGGGGGGGGGGTGTTGGGGATGGGATATCATTCTGGAGGACTTCCAGGACCAGCAGGGCAGCTGAGATTGTGACTAGGACAGGAGAGGCCTTCTTCCCAGGTGAGAACCTGTGCAGGAGGATGTAGAACAGTGGCACTGTGCTGCCAGGGAAGGTGGGGGTCGATAGTACCTGAGGGTCCTTCTGCTCACCTGAAGCCAGCCCCTGCCTGAGTCTGGGGGGGCGTTTTCTCTGGGGGACCTTGTCACCTCCTAACAGGGAGAGGCCTGCACATCCTGCTTTATTGAGATCTGGCTCAAAGTGCCACGTCTGTGTGTCTCGGCCCCTCCCTTTGCAGACCTCCTAAGGGACTGCTTTGTGACCACCTGCCCCCTGTAGAGATGGCCTTTATCACACCCACGTGGATTGAGAATGCATCCGTGAAATGCAGTCTGCAAATGGAACACATTCTGCTATTTTCTGGCTAGATGAGAAGGGAGTTAAAAAAATGTCCATAGAATGAAAGTTGTGTCTCAGCTTTTGGAAAGTTTGCCAATAATCCTGAAGCACTTCTACCTGTGAACTTCTGGGTGTGGGGTGGCAGCCCTCATACATATATATGTGTATTACAGATGGTAAAATATTCTTTACAAGTACTCTGAGTGCTTGGACATTTCTTGGAAATTGAAAATAGTATGGGAAGCAATTTGAAATGTGTTCTTTCATTTCAATTACTTTTCAGAAAGTGTTTAAAATACCCATGACTCTGTGATTTTTTTTTTTTTTTTTTTCAGAAGAAGCAGTGTGTTAGTCATAGCTGTCACCTTAGGTTTGGGGGAAAAAAACTCTTGCCCATTTCAGGTTCTTGCTTAACAGGGCTGTGCCTCTATCAGATCTCGTGACCCAACAGTTGCTGAAGTGCTGTGAGCTATGGTGTAGGTTGCAGCCTAGGCTTCAGGCTGGTTGTTGCTTTGGTTCAATTTAATGACACAGACTTTGACTGTCTGGGACTCTGTGCTGGGCACTGAGCCTTAGGGTTGAACAAAGAAATGAGAAAGACCCAATTCTCGCTTCCCAGGCCCTAGAACTATGCAACTTGAGGGAGATATGAATTATGACTTGAGGATCTGAGATTGCCTGAGAAGAGGTATGATTTCAGGTGGAAGGGTAAGGCTCTGTAAGTTTCAAATTGGGAGCATCTAGGCTGAGGGTATGCATGTGTGTATGGGGGGAGTTGTGTGGGTATGTTTATGGTGTGTGTGTGTGTGTGATGTGTGCTCTGATGATGTGTGGGGTGTGTATGGATGACCAGGGAAGAGCAGAGAACTTTTTTCTGGAGTTTGGGTGCATGGTTTCTGATGGTGGTGGTGGAAGTGGGTGATGGTGATACAAAAGCAAAATTAGAAAAAGCTAGTAGGGAGTTCCTGTTGTGGTGCAGTGGAAAGGAATCCGACTATTATCTATGAGGATATGGGTTCCATTCCTGGGCTTACTCAGTGGGTGAGGGATCCAGTGTTGCTGTGAGCTATGGTGTTGGTTGCAGATGCAGCTTGGATCCCACGTTGCTGTGGCTGTTGGCGTAGGCCCTCAGCTGTAGCTCTGATTTGACCCCTAGCCTGGGAACTTCTGTATGCCATTGGTATGGTCCTTAAAAAAAAAAAAAAAAAAAAAAAGCTCTTAGGACCAGAGATGTATCAGGCTAAGATGTATGGAGATTATTCGTGTACATTAATAAAGTCCCTAGAAAGCTTATTGTTTGTTTGTGATTGACTCTTTTGAGAATATTAATTTCCTGGCAACTTTGAAAGAAATGTGTTATTCACAGAAGTTTTTAGAGGAGTGTCCTATCACGAGCAGATAGGAACTTAGAGAACATCCCTGCAGGTGGCACTGGTGGGGAAGACCCAGGTCAGGGGGACGTGGTGGGAGGCTGGAGCAGAAGTCCCAGGGAGAGGCTGGTGGTGCCTGAACCTGGGGAGGGATCGTAGCGATGGCCTCACTCTGGAAGGTTTAGGAGCCGTGGGGAGCCCTTGGCCAGCCTGGGTTTCCGGGGTTGATGTCCTCTGAGCCTGGCTGATAGAGTGGGTAATGCCAGAGGGAAGCCTGGAATGAGGGCATATATGCAGGACCGTGTGAGGGGAGGAGTTAAGAAAGGGGCTCAGGGAGGAGGAGAGGGCTTCCAGGATGGGTGGTCACAGGCTGGGTTCTCAGGAGAACCTGTGGAAGATGCAGAGAGAGGAGGGTCCCATTGCTGATGGCTTTGGCGTGGGTTTTAGGGCAGCGTGGTGTGGGTGGCAGTGGGCAGAGAGGGGTGTGCCCAGAGGTGCCGGAGGGTGCCTGGGCCCAGCCTTGGAAGCTGGTCTGTGGAAGGGAGGGGGTATGGGGCAGAGGAAGTACAGGGCTCGGGTGCTGGGGGCACATGTGCTCCCCTCCTCCACTGCTGGTGCCCTCTGACCCCAGCTTCCTTCCCTGGCAGCTCCACAGTTCAAGCTCCCTGGTCCTCCCTCTTCCTGGTCCCCAGTATGGGGTGAGTAAGGCCCTTCTTCATTTGCTGCCATCATTCTGGAACTTTCCATGTGCTGTTTCTTCTATCAGGAGTGTTCTTTCCCTGCCAGTTTCCAGGGCTGGCTCCTTCTCACTGTTGATCCTCCCGGGGGTCTCTCCCACCTCCACCCCCTGCGCTTTCCTCCAGCCCAGCATCGGTTTTCTTCAGTGCTCACTCCAGTGTTGGAAATGATCTATTTAGCACATTGTTTGTTTCCTGTCTGTTCCCCAGTCCTTGAAATGTAAGTCTCACGCCAGTGGAACACCGTGGGCTCATTTATTCTTGTCTCTCAGCCCCTAGGAGAGGGACCAGCACAGAGGAAGCTCTCAGTGAATATTGGAGGGAGGAAGCAATGATCGGTGTGGACAGGACAACTCCGGTATTGGAAAGACTTCTGATGACCAGGTCTCCTGAGAGCTCCACGGATGGGCCAAGGAAGCTGAGGCCTGTCCTGGGGGTCTTGTCACATCAGGTTCCTCAGGACCACATCAGGCCCTGGCCCCTGTTCCTGGAACTGCTTCCTTTCTTTGGGGAGGAGGGTGCCTCTCTGGGAGCCTCTTCCATCCCTGTGGGTGGCTGGTGCCCTTGTCCATGGCTTGGGCCTGCCCTTGTCCATGGCTTGGGCCTCCCCTCGCCACCTTGGAGAGCTGTATGTGGTTTGCCTTCTCCTGCCCCTTCTTGGATGGAGCCTGGGTGAGGCCCACTGTGGCCCCATCACCTCCTTCTCCAGTGAGGGTGGGTCTGGTTGGGGGAGCTGCACCAGCAGTGGTGGGCGTGGCTGGCCAGTCTGCCTGAGAACTCCCAGCGGAAGGGCCTGGGGTAAGGTCCTTAGGGGCCAAAGGGGTGCCCACTCTGCTGCCTCGCAAGCAGCCCAGGCCCTGTCTAACTTCTTGGAGAGGTCTTCCTTTCTGGGGAGCAGCGGTGGACAGCTGGCTCTCTTGGGGGGATGGGGGGAGGGTGGCATTACAAACCTGTTCTCTGGTAGGGAAGAAAGGACTTTTGCTGGAGAAGCAGCCTTCCTTGGCCCATTCCTGGGGAACAGTAGGAGGGTGGCAAAGTTAGCTTCTGCTCCTGACTGTTATTCTGCCCCCCAGCCCTTCCCAAGTGCAGCTGAATAAGACCTTCAGAGGCTGAGAGCTGACCTTTTCAGCCAAGTGGGAGCAGGCAGCTGTAGCCTGCGGCTGTGGTCCCTCAGGAGCACTGCCTTCAGTTGGCATCACTTATTCCACGTGTGAGAAGCCGACCACTGACAGGGAGCTTAAACTCTCTGTGACGGCTCAGTTCCGTCAAGGGCTACCTGAACAGAGGGCAGAAGCGCAGCAGCTGAGGGCCTGTGCTCTCTGTGTGCATGTCCTCGTATGTACCTGTTGGTCCTGAGATAGTGGCCACCCCTCCCATGGTACCTCCTGTTTTCTAGGAAATGAATATCTTCTGGGTCGGGATGGATTTAGGCAGGGGGGCCTCAGCGAAGAGACTGAAGAGGGCTTCTCCCCTAGCCTGTGAGGACCAGCCATGCTGGCATGATGTATGAGGTCCCTGGAGCCCGAGCAGACTTGTGGACCTGTGGGCATACACACAGAGCCACGCTGGAGCCCTCATTGCTCCTGGGCTTGTGTCAAGGTGCAGAAAGCACGACTCTGCAGACATGGCCAGGCTCTGCTAATTTAAAGACTTGCAGTGGCCGTGGAAAGCACCAGAAGAGGAGTGGGAGCTGCTAGATGGTGGGTCTCAGAGTGCTCTCTTCATGCCAGTCCCATCAGCTGGGCTCAGATCTGAGTCAGAGTCAAGGCCAGCCAGCAGTAAGACCATTGGTGTCCAAGAGAAGGGACAGGGCTACAGAAACTACTAGTGTCCCTTTTCCCCAGCCCCCTGTGGGAAAGCTGTGTGTAGGGTGATTTTTTAAGACGCTGGCCTTGCTCTCAGTGAAATTTTCATAAGATGTATTAGGTAAAATGCTTCTGATGAACTTGTTTTATCACTTAGTTATTGCTGAGAAACAAACCATCCCCGTACTTAGTGGCTTAGAACAACAGTCATTTATTGCTTTTGTTGGTGAGTCTATAGATCAACCAGGCAGTTCTGCTCTGGGCTCACTGATGCA
Source organism: Sus scrofa (assembly GCF_054392235.1). NCBI lineage: Eukaryota > Metazoa > Chordata > Mammalia > Artiodactyla > Suidae > Sus > Sus scrofa. The sequence goes on along the minus strand of NC_139396.1, from coordinate 109,263,733 downwards.
CCTGATTCTTCTCCATGTGTGTCTGCATCCCTCTGGGAAGCTAGCCTAGGGCTGTTCTCATGGTGGTGGCAGGGTCCGAGAGTGGAAACAGAAATGCACACTTACTCAAACACCTGCTAATACCATAGATCAAAACAGGTCATGTGGTTGAACCTAGGGCGGGAGCTGGAAGGGTCTTCAAAATGACAGGGCAAGAGGCATAGGAATAGAGAGGCTGTAATGCAGCTCCTCTCCTGTGTTTGGGAACATTGTTTCCAATGCACTGGTTATAAGACAGTTTCTCAGGCAGACTGTGCACTGGAACTTTCTGTGATGATCCCTCATCACGGATCGGATCATATATATATGATCTATATCTGTACTATCCAGGATGATATAGCCACCAGCCAGATAGTACTTAAAATGTGGCTAATGTGACTGAGGAACTGAGCGTGTGATTATCTTTAATGTTAGTGAAATTAAGTTTAAATTTAAATAGCCACAGGTGACGAGTGACAGCCCAGATGGAGAGGAAACCATCAAGGCCATTTGGGCACAAGCTATTGCATGCCTGGCACGCGAGCTGCTACTGGTTTGGGTGTGGGTGTCTGCTGGGTGCTGAGATGCTCTCAAGCTTGGGCAGGCATGAATTGTGCCGTGCTCAGGAGAGGGATGGGCCAGGGTTAACACCAGCCCTGAGTTTTTCTCGTTGGGGGTCCCCTCCCCCTGCTGCCCTTCTGTTCCTTGAGTCTTCTCTGCCCATTTGCCAGACCTTTCCCTCTGATGCGTGCAGAAGCTCTGAAACACCTCCTCTTCAGACTTTTGTTTCAAGAGGCTTTGAGGCTACAGATCTCTAGGGAACCAAGCAGCTGGATGGGGACTGCATGACCTTTCTGGGAATCCAAGGGGTGTTGCCACCTGGGGCCTGTGTGTTAGGAGCCCCTGGTGCTGGGCAGGTATAAGGCACTGTGTGGTCCCCTTTGGGGGGAAAGATGGCCATCTTGTCTCACTTGGCAGCTTTGGGGGAGCCCTAGGGCTTGGTGCAGAGGACCCATTCTGCCTCCTTTTTTCTACCTGATTCAGTGGGTAAAGCAACACTGAGACCCTCTGTTCTGTCAGGCAAGCAGTTCTGAGCACATGTTTGTGCTCCAGGAGCCAGGCTGCTGATGGACAAAACTGGCTGTCGTGGCTGGACTTGAACACATGAACTTGAATATCAGTCACATGTTTGCCATCTCTAGAAGGGCCCCTGGGGCTCTCATTTGGGTATGGCTGTGTTCTCTGATTGACTGTTAGAAAGTCGGCTCTCCAGGCCTCCTAGAGGCAGGCTCCTGAGATGCAGGCAGGTGGTACCTTCAAGAATTGTGGTTCCTCAAAGTCCTGTGGAAATGGTAGTCAGGGACTTTCATCCCCAGTGTTCAGATGAAAACACTGAGGCACAAAGTACACGTATGCTTTGCCTGAGTGTTTAAGGAACTGTACTAAATTCGAAGTGTCTGAGTCCATGGAAGGTGCTCAGACCCATTCCAGGGCTTCCCCTTCCCCCATGGTGGGAAATAGGGACCCTGTGTATGTTCCCCAAAGCACCCCAGTCATGACTGCCTGGGTGTTCCAGTCTCCTCCCTGGCACTGTACTTGGTTTTTGATGGCCACTCTTGTCCTGTTCGGTTAGGATTAGACTTACTGGTGAGCTGACCTCCCAGCAAGATTGCAACTGAAGAACCTTAAAGCAGCTTGCATGGTTCCTGGCACGTGTGGAGTTTAAGAAGTTTGTGGAATGGGCATGAAGTGAAGGTGGGAAAGGAACTGGTTGGGAAAAACAGACGGGTTGAATTAACACTGTGCATTCCCCCCCCCCTTTTTTTTTTAAAAAAAAAAGTAAAGTATAGTTGATTTGCAATGTTGTGCCAATTTCTGTTGTACAGAAAAGTGACTCAGTTATATATATATATATGTATATGTTCTTTTTCTCATATTATTTTCCATCATGGTCTATCCTAAGAGATTGAATATAGTTCCCTGTGCTGTACAGCAGGCCCTCATTGCTTATCCATTCTAAATGGAATAATAGATGCAAAACACTGTGTACTTTGAATTTGATTTGGGGTGACTGGATGGGCCAGGTGTGCCTGAGGCAGCCCATGTGCACCCCAGGCACTGGGAGGGTACAGCTCATACAACGTGGGCTGGCCCAGAGAGGGTGGCTCATGTGCAGGGCCTGCCTTTCAGAACTGGAACACAGATACACACCAGATGAAGGAAACGTCCCCGGCTTGAAAACTGACTTATGCATAGAGACTTTGGGCTGCAAGTGACAGAAATCCAGCTCACGTTGGCTTAGGCAGGAAGGGTATTCTTTGGCTCATGGAACCAAAAAATCCAGGAGAAACAAGCTTTCTAGATGGACCCTGAAGCTTAAATGACATCATTTGGAGCATGCCCAGCCCTCGGACCTGCTTGCTGCCTCCATTCTTGGGCAGAGCTCCTTTTGGAGCAGCCAGATGGCCGTGCAGGGCTGCTGCTGAGAGATTTGGGCCCTCGTTTTTGAAAAAGTTAAGCACTGTCAGCCCTCACAAGAGTGGGTTTGCACTAATATGTGGTAGAGCTGGGTCCCAAGCTCCTTTGGAAGCCTGCTCCCTGGTCATTTATTCCAGCTTCCCATGCCCCCCTCCTGTCCTAGGCTTTTATCCGTTCCTCCTGGCGACCATGGGGGAAAGAGCAGGGAAGAAGAGCGGGTCTCTCTCCCATATGCTCCATCAAAGTGCCAGGATGGTGTTTAGTCCAGGACCATCCTGGACCACCTGCTCACCTCTCAACTAGTCAGGATGTGAAATTCTGGTTGGACTTGAGGTGAAAGTCACTCCAGCTAGAAAGAGAGTGGAAGAGGAAAGTTCAGCCAGGAAAATCAAGTGCCTGGAACAAATCAGAGACTCAAGCCTCAGGGCTGGGGTGTAAGGTACAGGCGGTTTAGTTACAGTACTGAGGCAGGGACCAGGGCTGGGCACCCTTGGGCTGGGACAGCCTGGTAGTCTTAGCTCAGCAGTAAGAGCCAAGGAGTCACAGCCCTGGGGAGCAGAGCGAGGTGGAGGGAACAGGGGTCCAGGGCTAGGGACCACCACCCCATGCAGCCACCAGGACTGAACTGCCAGAACTTTCATTTCTATTGGGTGAAAGCAGTAGGGGGAGGAAGGGAGTTTAGATTCCCTCTAAGGTCCCTTCCCGCTTAAAGATGGTTCTCTCCCTTTCCTCTTCTTCACTGCTCAGATATCCGTGGGCTCCAAAGCTTTCTGGACCAGGCCTCGCGGCTGGGCCTCGACGTCTCTTTACAAAAGGTGGACAAGAACATTAGCCAGGTGTTCACCAGCCTCTTCACCACGATGAAGACAGAGGAGCTGAACCGCTACCGGGACACTCTGCGCCGGGCCATTCTGCTGCTCAGCCCGCAGGGGGCGCACTCCTTCATCAATGAGGTAGGTGGTGGGGCCTGGGGCACTGCCTTCGGCGCTGCCCAGGGCTCCCTGGGGGAGGCCCAGGTGGGTTGCAGGTGCAGTTTGCTCAGGCGTGGCTGAAATGGACCATGGGGAGTCTTTGGTGCTGGTCCCATAGCACATGCCATGAAGGGGGAGACCCCAGCACAGCTTGGCTCCCAACAAGTCCCTGTCAGGTGACCCAAGGCCTACCCAGATGCTGAGAGGCTGGGGGCAGCTGATGGGAAGCCTGGTTATAAGTCACTGCCAGAGATTTCTGCAGCAAAACCCAGGCCGTTTGTTTGTTGTTTTTTCCCTTTAATTTTCCTCTCTTTGTTGACAGGTGTAAGCCTCTAGGGATAAAATAAATTTCCAGTTCTCTGCAGAGGTGGGCAGCTCTGCTTTGGGATGTGTTGGTACCTGGAGGAGGTGTCATTTGCATATCACCAATGATGCCTGGTGTATGTGCTTATTTCTTTGGTGCCTGGGATAATCAATGACTTTTTTTTTTTTTTTTCCTTGAAACACCTCTATTAGGGATTAGGACCTTCTAATGAAGACAAGGCCCACCAGTTTAACATATTATCCATTAATTTGAGAACAGACAACTAGAAATATTCTATGTGCTGGCTGATTGGTGCCAGCCCTGGTGGTCTAATGGCAAAGAGGTGTCAACCTGGAGTTGGCAGGTCCCTCTCTGGCCTGGGCTAGTTTTTCAGGGACAAGCTGGGGGTGTGACGTGCCTGGTAGTAGAGGTAGACTGAAGGGGTCAGGGGGCTTCTGAATGCTCCCAGCGTTTTCCTTTCCAACCCCGGTCACCTGTTGGGCCTCTCCGAATGTAAAATGAAGTGAAAGGCAGAATTATACTAATTCCATTCGATGTCCTTTGCTTGCTTATTCTGCTTTTCCCTCTAATTAATTATTAGTCAAAATGCTACCTCATGCGTCGGGAGCCAGCAGAAGCCCACTGCTGGAAAACTTAAAATTCAGAATGCTTAATTTGGTGCCGTTTGGCTGGCAGCCCTGCCGCTCGGGGCTAATCGGGTCCCTGATCACGCTGGTGGTCAGCCCCGCTGTGAGGTCCGGGCGGTGCTCGGCATTTTCACTGGAACATGTTTCCCCGTATGAAGGGATGCAGACCAGTCATGGGCAGGCTAGGATTAGCAGCACTAATGTGCCCAAGCTTTCTCAGAATGTCCCCAGCAGTGTACGTGCCAGTGTCTGCTCCTCAGAAGGTTTTTCTCTTTGCTAAATTCCCCCAGCGGGAGTCTGCTCTGGAGCTGGCCTCTGCTAAATGTCGCCCGGCTTCTCCGCTCCCTCTTCTGCCAATCCCTTGCCTCCCTTTTCTTGCTTCCTTTCCTCCTTGCCACTGCTCTGCTGTTAAGCTTGCCATAGGAAGAACACTGGCTTTGGAGTTAAGCGGCTTTGGGGTCAAGTCCAGCTCCCTCATTTACTCTTTGTGCGTGCGACCTTGGGTAACTCGCCTCACCTTTGTAACCTCAGCGTCTTCCTCTGAAAGTAGGGATGGAGGAGGTGACGGACATGATAAAGCATGTGACACGTGCCTTCTCAAGAAGCTTCTGTACCTGTTCATTGTGCACATTCATCATTTCCCTTCTAGATGAAGGCAACCCTTGCCCTGTTTCTAGGCCCTGAAAGGATTTAACGCATAACCATGACTAGCCTAAAGATCTTATTTCCAAGTGGCTAATTATGCAAACTCCTGCAGTGTTGGATACACTTGGCTTGACTTTGGCCCGATGCTTTCTTGATCCTCCAGACCGCGTTGGCAAAGCCTTTACTCTGCTGTGGACTGCGGAGCTGGAGTTGCCCCTGGAGTGACTGTTCTTAATTTGGGGCAAGAATGACACACTCCCGGGAGGGGCGATGGAAGACCATGTGGTCAGACATCACCTGGGCTTCACTGCCTCCAGCTCCAGCTGCTTGGTCTTGGTCTCTGGTCCCACATGCCTGCCATTGGGAGGGGCTGTCACCATTTCCTGGGTGCCCGCCACCGACCCGGCCCTGTGGGTGCCTTCTGTAATCCTCACACTTTGCAAATGAGGGCACCAAAGCTAAAAAAGTTAAGTGACCCTCTAAGGGTCAGGCAAGCGGCCACGGGGGTGTTGAACAGGACTTGAGTCCCACTTTGACCACTCCAGAGCCCCTCTGTGCTATTACTATGATGACCATGGGCACACACCTCACCTTATTACACTTCGGAGATATTGTGTTTTTCACAAATTGACGGTTTGTGGCAACCCTGTGTTGTCAGATGATGGGTTAGCATTTTTTGCTATATGTATTTTTTTGGCCTGGCCACACCCGGGCCAGGGATCAAACCCATGCCACATCGGTGACCCAGACTACTGCGGTAGCAATGCCGGATCCTTAACCCACGGTGCCACAAGAGAACACCTAGCAATAATTTCTAACATTAGGGTTTATATACCTTTTCTTTTAAGCTTTAATGCTATTGCACCCTTAATAGATGGCAGTAGAGTGTGAATGTAACTCTTTTGTGTACTGGGAAACCAGAAAATTCATATGACTCACTTTGTTGCACTATCTGCTTTATTGTGGTGGTCTGCAACCCAACCCACAGTGTCTCTGAGGTCTGCCTGTGTGGAAAATACAAGTATGGTGGTAACTGCAGTGGGTAGAACACAGCCGCGCTGATTTTATAGAAGAAAATACAGTGTAGTTGCTTCTGTCCAGGGTCTGGCAGAGGTGTTTAGGGTGCTTATGCTCATCTACTAAGCATGGTAGGCGAAGGAATCTGGACTCTGGAGGTGAGCAAGATCTGTATGGTTGGCCCAGTAGGTCCCCTAGGAGAGACTTGGCAATGCCAATTCAGGAACAACCCTTTGTTCACTGCCCAGAAGCATTTCTTGGGCTTTGTGAGCAGACTGACCCAACCTCTTCTTTGTTGTGACAGGCACAGAGGATGTTCACAAGGGTGACCCTTCGCCAGGACACATTCTGAATTTTACCAAACACGGAACACTAGTGGGAGTGGGGAAGTAGATGGCCTCACAGCTGCATCGCTTTTGATGACATGTTGGTCTTGTGTCCCATCAGACCTGGCATGGAAAAGTTACAGCAGGGGTGGGTTATGTGGCCCTCCCAACTGTAACTTCTCCCCTCCCCACTCAGAAAATCTGGCGGATAGGAGTGAGGGCGGAAGTTGGTTCTGCTTGAATCTTTTACACTTTGCTGCACATGAATCTGTTGGGAAGGCTGGCACTTCCACTGTCGTTAGTGACAAATTCTGCATGACACAGGACATGGCTGTCGGGGTTCAGCAGGCTGTTCATATGTTCTGCTGTGAGAGGCTGCTCGCCCAGCATCCAGGAATGTGCTTGGGCGGGGGTGGGGGGCTTGGTTTGGGGGCCCATGCACTGCTGGCTTCTCTGTGACCCCACCTTGGGGGCCATCCTGGCCAGGGGTTATAGGTCTGGGGAGCTTAGCCTTGATGGTAGGTGAGTGTGGGGGGGTGCCGTAGTCTGAGGCACTGGGGTGTGCTTGAGGGGGCCTGTGGTTCATATCATAGGCCCCCACCTCAAGCTCCCCTCAGCTTTTCATCACTCAGTTTTGAATCCACATTCACTCCTCTGAGATCTTTTCATCATAGTCTTAATAATCACCGCATCAGCGCATTATCTTTTTTAAAAGACTCCCCTTGGAGATACTGGGCTCAGGGGTGAAAGGACTCAGGTCTTCCGGTCCCAGACCTTGAGCTCCCCGTGGGGCTGCCCTTGGGGGCTGCAAGGGCACATGCCATGGAGCAAACCCTTCCATGAACTCAGCACTGGGGATCTCTGCGTGAGGGGAGGTGGCGCCTTCCAATTACACCTAATTGGGACTGAATTGGACTCATTCTATCCTAAGCCACGCCTCGGCTCATTTCTAGGCTATCGTCTGCTATGCAGAGATGTAGTGGATGGTGACACATGTCTATGGTGCTATTCTCATGCAGCCTGTCATCCCAAACCACCAGCTGGAGGAATTGGGATGTGGGTGTCCTTTCCTCTCTCCAGGACCAGGGAAGTCCTAAAATGATCAAGGTGACAGCTGCTCAGAGGTGCCAAGGGCAGGGGTCTTGTTCCTGGCTCCTGGTTGCTGGAGGCTCCTCCCCTCTGCTCAGGAATTCCTTCTTTTATTTGTCTAGCATTTAATGAGGCTGGGTGTTGTGCCAACTTCTGGGCCGGGCACTAAGGCTAATATTCCTGCTCTCATGGGGCTCTCAGCCTGATGGGGAGAACAGAGATTTAAACAGATCCCATTCACCTATATAAGCAGAGGTGTGGGCGAAATTCTGTGAGAGCATCTAGCATGGAGCATCTGGCCTGGGAGAGATGGGATGACCAGGGGTCAGGGACCCTCCCTGGAGTAGGTGACACTGGGTCTAGGTCTATAGGAATGAACTTTCATTAACCTCATGGCCAAGGTGGGGCTAGAGACCAGGGTCTGGAGAGACCCAGTGTCTTCAGGGACATGCGTGTTGTGTGGTTGCAGCAGTGTGTGTGTGTGGCAGGATGTGGTGGGGCTGAGGCTCTGTCAGCAGGAGGGGGCTCCCAAGTCCAGGCTGGGGAATCCAAACTTCGGGACCTGTCTGTTCTTGAGTTCCTTTTCAGGGTCTTTAAGGTTGATGATCTATAGTGGCCTCAGTAACCATAGCCCCAGTGCTATTGCAGGTATGTATGTCTCATTGCTTTTTCTTCTCTAGGTCAGGTTCGATGGGGAATGCTTCAGTTCACAGTCAGTTTTGGCCCTGAGCTTCATCTCATCTTTCTGGAAGAGATTCTCTCCATCCATCCATCGGCTGTCCCTGTGTTGATGTGTCCATCTGTCCATCCATCCATCCATTCGTGAGTTCATCTGTCAGTTCTTCCGTCCATCTACCCATCCACCCACCCAGTCATTCATCCATCTAGTGGAGATTGGGTACTCGTATGGTCCAGGAGCCATATCAATTACCGATTGGGATCATAGCAGCAGTGCCTCCTCCTGGGGACCTCCTGGAATATTGCAGCTGCACCACAGTCATCATTGTGCCAGGCCCTCATGGAAGCCAGCTGAGAGGGCCTGCCCTGGGGCTCTCATCCACCAGGGCCCTCTCTGGGCATGTGGGAGGCACTTTTAATTCTCATTCATCATTTCTGTGCTTCTGCCTCCAGCTGTGCTTATGCCTCCCTCTGTCCTTTTGCATCATCTTTATCACTTTCTTTCCTCTCCCTCTCTCTTGTACTGGAAAGAGTAGAAAAATTAAGCTATTTTAAATATTTATGCAGAAGAATTGCCATGGCTTGCTCACAGTTCATGAGGCAGACACTGTGCCCTGCCCGTGCCCCACAGTCTGAGCACCATCCAGCTCTGTGCAGCCTGCAGAATTGGGATCCTGTCCCTCCCATGGGAATGTGACCCTCTCACGGGCAGAGACTGGGTGATGCCCATCTTTTTGTCTTCCAAGAGCAGCACATGTCTTTGCCCATGATGACTGTTGAAGGAATGAGTGAATGAATGGATATTTTATATTTTTCTTTTTTTTGATTTTTAAATTTTATTTTTAAATTTTTATTATAATTGATTTACAATGTTCTGTCAATTTCTGCTGCACAGCAAAGTGACCCAGTCATATATATATATATACACACACATTCTTTTTCTCACATTATCCTCCATCATGTTCTATCGCAAGTGATTAGATAGTTCCCTGTGCTCTACCACAGGATCTCATTGCCCGTCCACTCCAAATGCAACAGTCTTCATCTACTAACTCCAGACTCCTAATCCATCCCACTCTCTTCCCCTCCCCCTGGCAAACACGAGTCTGTGATACATGTCCATGATCTTTTCTGTTTTGTGGATAGATCATTTGTGCCATATTTTAGACTTCACATATAAGTGATTATCATATGATAATCTTATCATATGATAGCTTTCTCTTTCTGACTTACTTTCCTCAGTATGAGAGTCTCTAGTTCCACCCATGTTGCTGCAAATGGCATTATTTTGTCCTTTTTTTATGGCTGAATATTATTCTGTTCTATATATGTACCACATCTTTCTAATCCATTCATCTATCGATGGGCATTTAGGTTATTTCCATGTCTTGGCTGTTGTGAATAGTGCTGCAGTGAATAGTGCATGTCTTTTTTTCCTTTTTCATTTATTTTTTAGGGCCACACCTCCAGCGTATGGAAGTTCTCAGGCTAGGGGTCAAATCAGAGCTATAGCTACTGGCCTACACCACAGCCACAGCAGTGCCAGATCGAAGCTGCATCTGTGATCTACACTGCAGCTCACAGCAATGCTGGATCCTTAACCCACTGAGTGAGGCCAGGGATTGAACCTGCATCCTCATGGATACTAGTCAGATTCATAACTTGGTGAGCACAATGGGAACTCCTTTTTTATTTTTTTAAAATGCATATCTCCTGATAAAATACTTGGTAAGATAAGATGGCTTACTGATTTCTAATTCTTATTTACACTACATACCTATCAAAACGTTGGTGAAAAGTAAATAATCACAGGGGACACATTTCATTTTACCTTGGAAGATAATTTACAGAATTGCCATTAAAGTAACCTCTCCTCCTGCATTGTATTAGCTTGATGCAGATGAGGTTAGGCTCCTTCCCATCCCAACTCTTATGTCCTGATGGTATTTTATCTTTCTTATCTCCAATAGAAATCTACCTTTTCTTGTATGCCTGGGTTGCCTTTTTGACTGGTGATCCTTCACCAGCCTATCAGCAAGGGCTTTTGTCTTAAAAATTCTGCTCTTGGAGTTCCCATTGTGGCTCAGGGTTATTAGTAAAACCCAACTAGTAACCATGAGAAGGAGAGTTCGATCCCTGGCCTTGCTCTGTGGGTTAAGGATCCAGCATTGCTGTGAGCTGTGGTGTAGCTTGCAGATGTGGCTTGGATCCTGTGTTGCTGTGGCCATGGCTGCAGCTCCGATTTGAACCCTAGGCTGGGAACTTCCGTATGTCGCAGGTGCAGCCATAAAAAAACAAAAAACAAACAAAAAGGACTGCTCTTGGGAAGGCTCATGTTTGCTTCAGAACTCTGTCTTTGGCCTTCTCTTGGTTCATTGGTCAGTGAGTGGGGTGGGCTGCTCTTGGAGTGGTGTATGGTGCTGCAGAGGAGAGCAGTGGCAGGGAGGTGAGTGTGTTGGGAGAGGGCTGGCATAAGCACTGGTGCAAGCAGGTGTGGGAGACCACACATACACACACAGACACACACACACACACACACACACACACACACACACACACACGAACACTTGTCGATACAGTAATACAGCCAACCAGCCACATATGCTAGTACAAGCAGACGCTCAGAGTAGCACAGCCCAATAGGCGCATGTATGCATGTGCACACACAGAAAACTGAAAGGTGCTGCTGATGGCAGAGCAGTCTGGGGAAGGCACTGCAAAGCTGGGAAGGAAGTACCAGTACCAAGTAATGGTTGTAGCTGGTGGCCTTTATCTTTGCAGGTAGAATAATACTGCAGATATCTTTCTGTAACGAGAAGGATGAAGAAAGAACAGCAAGGGGAGCATCCCTTTGTAGGACAGCTTCTTATTGCTCTGGGAATGAGGTGGGGGTGCACCTTTCTCCCAGGCTGGGAGGAGTAGGAGACTGTGAAGGGACAAAGGTGGATAGGGCCACTTCCAACATCCCTACCTACCCTCACCAGGACTGGTTTCCCAGGCCAAGAGTGTGGCTGGAGGCCAAGTTAATCCTTACTAGAGTCACAGCCAGGGTTAACGTCTGGCTTCAAATCAATTGCCTCTCAGTTTGCTGCAGTGAGTGAGTTTGCTCCCACAATTTGAATATAAAGCCTGCACTTTTTAATACATTCATAGCAAAGGTAAATTAAGTAATTGCAGTATTCTGTTGTCCCATATGATATATGCAAATATTTCTCACTCCAACATGGTAAATCTTCAGCAGATGACTTTATCACTCAGAGCTAGGATAATTCTGTGCCATTTAAGTATCATTTATCAGAATGCTTAAAATTACTAATTAATTATAGAAGATTAACTTTAAAATGTGGCCCCGCATTTGCATTTAATTATATCCCACTGTTTACGGATTTTAGTACTTTAGTAAAAGTGCAATGAGTCTGAGTCTGAGAAATCCTTTTATTTTCTCCCCTTAGAAATTCTTAGAAATGAGCTTAGGAGGAAGAGATAGTCTGGAGAGTTAGTTTTGGTAGGTTTAGAGCTCAAGGATGCTCAAGGCCCAGAATTCAAGGTCTGGCAGAGATGGGGAAAGAAACAGAGCTATCCCGCCAGAGCCTGTGTCCCAGCCGCTGTCCCCTTCTTTCTCTGACTCCACACCCCTCTCATCCTTCTGAACCTTGTGCATACTGGGAAAGCCATCATGGGCCTGCAGGGGCCTGCAGCATCTGAGCATAACCTCCATGGCCACCCTCAGAGAGGGTCCTCTCTCCCCATGGGACCAATGAGCACATGAGGGCAGGAGCTGGGACATGTTCATCTTTGTTAGGGGCTCTACTGAGGCCTGTGGATAAAGGTTTTTAAAAGGATGGATGCAGGTTGGGCTCCCAGGAGCCCTGACTCCTGCCCCATGCAAATATCTTCTAGATGCTCAATTATCCAATGGGTAGACAAAATGCATTCTTAATGCTCAGGCCAAGCCCGGGGCACCTGAGTAAGACCTTGTTTTGAAAGAGTTTAATGTTTGATTTAAAAGATCTTTTTTTACTATAATTGGTTTACAGTGCTGTCCCAATTTATGTTACACAGCACAGTGACCCAGTTGTACATATATATACATTCCCTTTCTTAATTCTCTTCCATGAACAATTGGACCATCCAAGCCCTTATCAAAGGAAAGGCTTGACTGCTGCTCGATCTTCTGGAGTTTGTTTTTCTGGTTGAGTGCTGTTTCTAGTTCAAGTTATGCTTTAAATCATGCCTCCCTGTTCCAATGCCCAGGGAAGCCTTACCAGGCTATCTGGGAGGCCCGTCTGCTCCTTCTTGGGGTCAAAGAGAGGGATCTTGAACCTGAAGCATGGTCTGGAGTCACACAGTGTTCTTCCCTTCCTTTGTGAGCCATTAGCCAGCAAAGTGTCAGTTACTCCCTACGGGAGTCCCCGTGGCTTATTAGCAGGTAGCCCCTGCTGGGGCAGGGGAGGCGGTAGGCAGGCACGAGAAACAGTCGTTTCAAAGGGAGACAGCCTGCAGCAGTGAAATGACTCAATTACTCTTTCTGCTCCTGGATCCCCAAGGAAATTCAGCTTGGGGAGGCCTCCCCTGAGGTGGTGAGTCAGCCCTTTGTAGATTGAAGGGTTGGGTGGGGAGCCCAGCGGGAAAGCAGCAGCATTTCCTCAGCCCTGTGGGAAGTCAGGGAAAGGCTGGGGTGTTGAGAGAGGCAGAGTTGAGGTGAGGTGGCCCCATCTTGGCCTGGATTCATCTCAGAGAAGCTGTCTGTGCCCCGGGCAGCCCACATCGGGCACCATCCTCCACATGCTACCAAATGGGGCCCTTGTCTGGTGCCCCCAGGAATGTGGCCTTGGTCATCTTGGTTGCCTGCCTTTTGTGCCAACCTGCCAGTCGACTTGCAGAAGAGAAGAGAAGAACAAACCTCCTCAAACTCAAGAATACTCATGCTCATGAGTCTCCTGTTCAGCAGACCTGGGCAGACAGGACTCATCTTGTTTGGGTTTGCTCATGCATCTGTGGTCAGCTGGCCATTCAGCTGCGGTTGGCCAGTTAGGATGGTGGCTGGCTGGCTGTAAGCTGGGGAGACTGGCGACTAGGCCCGGGTCTCTCATTACCAGGTGTTAGCCCACACTTGTTCATGGGGCAGTAGCGGAGTCCAAGAGGGCAAAGGTAAGTGCTCAGGGCCGCTCGAGGTCTGAACCTGGTGCATCAGGGCTTCTGCCATGATCTCTGGGCCAAAGCTAGGGGGTCAGCCTGGATTTAAGGGCCAGGGGAGGGAGATGCCAGGGTAACTCCCTTCAGGGGAACCACAAGGCCACATAGCATGGGAGTGGAAACAGTACAGGATGGTGCGTGGGGGTCATCTGGTAACCTGTCCCCTGCTCTCAGATGAGCTTCCTGAGAGGAAGCAGATGGCTCACAGGTCTGTGGGTGACCGGGGCCATGTGCTTCCATTCTCTGGCTTTGTTTTGACCTTGCTCACCTTTGGGGTGAGGGTGGTGAGGTGGGGGGTGTGGAGCAGGAGAGATGGAGTAGGCCTTTATTACGGTTGCTTATTCAGACCCATGAGCTCTTCTCATCTCCTCGGCAGTGCTGGCAAGGCAGGGCTGTCCCAGAGCCCCGGAGCCTGGGCATTTTGGGATTTGCTTATGTTCCTGCAGATAGAGCGACAGAGCTGGGGTGTGAAGTCAGAACTCTGAGTCACAGACCAGCTCTTTTCCACTAGATGCCACTAGGAGAAAGAGGAAGTTTGCTGCCTTTGACAGATCCAGGGGAAGCCCATTTTCCTCCTAGAATGTGGCAAATGGTGGACTGACTCAGTGATAACCGCTGTTGAGGAGCAGGTGGGGTAGGGTTCCAGAAGGTGAACTGGGTACTTCTGAGAGTTCATCTGAGAAGTGAGAGGAGGGATCCCCTTCACCCCATTACAGTCCTGTCTCTGCCAACACACCTGCAAAGAGTGCGAGGGGATGGGTAGGCTGCCCGTGTCTATCTCCCTGGCAACCGGAAGAGCATTTTCCGTGGGACCCTCTGGGCATTTTACTTCACCCTTCTAGTGTGGTTGACGGGGCAGGGAAAGAGCAGAATTCCAAAGAGACCTGGCCCAGCTTCTGTCCCGCTTCCTCACTGTGCATCTTTCTGAGCTTTGCTTCCCTGTCTGTACAAAGGAGTTAATGATACTTGACTCGCAAGGTTACTCTAAGAATTAAGCCCAGGAAACATTCTGGGGGTACAGATCCCCCCCTTTTCTCTTTTACAGTGTCTAGCACAGGGCTGGGCACCAGAAGGTGCCCAGTCATTATTGTGTCAGTGGGGGGATGGATGAGTTTTAGAAAATGTAAAGACACGGGACATTGAGAAAAAGAAAATCTTCTGTGACTCTGGGCAAGGTCCACATCCTGAATTTTGAAATGTGCTGATAGTTGACATCAGGGATTCTGATGGTGACCTGCTGCTGGGTCAATTGACTGAAGGAGAGAGGTGGACATGGTTGATGGACCATTAATAGGTATGTCTAATACTCATTTCTCAGCTGTTTGCTATGCAGGGTGGCAAGGCATCTCCCCCCCCCTCTGGTGCATTACCCCTGTGTCTTCAGTGTCTGCGTCCTGAGTAATGTCGGGAGAAAGCAAAGAACAAGGGTTGTGGTCCATACTTGGAGACGTGGAGATTGGGGAGAAAGGAGATGCTGTGGGAGACCAGTGTGAAGGTGTGAGAGAAAAGAAATGTGGAAGATGTTTGCCAGGAGAAACATGCATGCATCCCCCAAGCCCTTTACACGAAGCCCTGGTACCCTGGCAGGTGGGGAGGAGATGTGTTGGGTTCCTACTGAATGGGAGATTCAGGGCTAGCAGTAACAAGGGCCAGGGAGGAAATCCCAAGTATGTCCGCTTTTTCTTCCTCCTCCCTCCCACTCCCACCTTTTCCTTCTTCATAGAGGGAATCTGAGGGGACACAACAGTGCTTATTCAGGAACTAGGGCTGCTGATAGTTCAGAGGAAGGGGCATTGCCTTTGGAGCACACAGACGCATAGTCAGATCCCAGCTCCCTCTCGGTGGCATCCTTTTGAACCTGCTTACTGGTCTGTTATCCGGGATAGTGATACCCTCCCCATGTCTTTGGATGGTGTTCAGCTGAAACTGTGGAACCAACCTGGACTGTTGAGGTCAAGAGTGAAAGTGTCAGTGGCTCAGAGGAGCGGTACTGTGACCAGCCTGGCAGAAAGGCGGTTCCTCACTCTGTGTCCGGATGCCCAGCTCACAGAGGCATGTGAGGAAGACCAGATGCAGGGTGCACCCTAGGCTAGAGGCAGATGGGGCTAGCCAAAAGTGACAGAGTGCACAGTGTCTTCGGCCAGCCCAGATGGGATGGAGGATTGGACGCTTGTCCTAGCACTTGGCTGGAGAGAACGATGGAGTCCATGGGGGATAGAGGAGGAGAGGACACCTTAGTGCCCGTTGTGGCTCCTGATGCTGGCTGGGCATGTGCCAATCCCAGCAGACACAGCTCTCATGGCTTCTCAAGACTGCTGGCTGCTGGCCTGATAGAAGTAGGAGGGTTGCTGGGCTTTCTACTCTTTGGAGGAGAAGGACTCCTTCAGTGGCCTATTGGATGACCAGCCACCACCAAGATACAATGGGGGCCTCTGTCCCCAGCCCCCTGGCAGGGGGAGAAGGAGATACATCCTGGGCCCAAAGAGCTGCCAAGCTTAACTTAACACTCAGAAAGAGCTATGAGCAAGAGAATTGGGTGCCCAGGAGTTCCTGTTGTGGCTCAGTGGATTAAGAACCCAGCTAGTATTCATGAGGATGTGGGTTCAATCCCTGACCTTGCTCAGTGGGTTAAGGATCCAGCATTGCCACAAGCTGGCACATAGGTCGCAGACATGGTTTGGATCATGCGTTGCTGTCGCTGTAGTGTAGGCTGGCAGCTGTAGCTCCGATTTGACTCCTAGCCTGGGAACTTTCATATACTGCAGGTGCAGCCCTGGAAAAACAAAAAACAAAAAACAAACCAAAAAAAAAAATGAGATAGAGAGAATTGGGTGCCAAACTGTGAGTCCCCAACTGGAGAGAGCCCTGTGCCTGCACTACATGGGGAAGGGAGCTATGTAACTGCTCTTTTCTTGCAGCTCTGCAGTAGTCAGCTGGGTCCATCCAATGCAGGTGACCACGGCGACCACGTGAATCTGTCATGTGTAGTTTTTCAAGACAACCAAAGGGTTAAATAAGAATGCCTAAAGTTATGCTTTGGAAGGCCAGCCAGGTATAACACAAATCACAAACCTGAAGGTGCACCAGGTCCAGGCAGGGAGGTTAATGTGTAGAGCAGGTGGTCTGGGAGACAGGGGCGCCCATGGGCACCTGGAGGCCCCTCCTTCCTAGAGGGGGAGCCCTGCTCCAGGAGGTTCCTATGTGAAGGGCTGGAACAGCCGCTGCTTCCTGCTTCTCAAGAGAAGGCAGACATTTGGACTTTACTGTGAAATCTCTTAATTCTTAAATGTTGGCAACTAATTAGTAAATTTTTAAGCTCTCTGTTGGCCAACTCTGCCTGTGGCAGGGCTGATAAGGCTTGCAGACCGCTGAGTGGCAACATCTGACTTATCGCCTATATACTGTCAACTTAAGCATATTCACATGTGGGCACGGAGTGAAGTGAGCCCATCCTCCTTTCCAGTTCGTTCTCACAAGAATTGACCATCATCCTTTGCTCCTTTTGCTCCTAAGAGTTCCTGTTTCTCTCCTGGATCCTCAAGGTACCTCCCTTTTTGTGCATCGGTTAATTTTTCTTGTTCATGCCAGTTGGTGCTAGGATGTTGCTGACCTGCCTTAGGCGCCTCCTCTGTATTTGCAGGGCGTTTTGGGGTTTATTGTCATATGTCATTGCTCAGAGTCCACATTAAATGCTAACTAAGTGTGTGGAGGTCAACTCTTCAGATCAAGGTTATCATTGGTGTTGCTTTGTGCCCCTAACAATACCCCATGGTGCTGCTCCTGGTTACTTATCCTGGGGCTGGCAGCCTTCTGTTAGTGGGTCTGGTGGCTTTTCAGGGCCCTGAGAGTGAGTGTGAGATAGGGAAGTGGTCAATTTTTTAAAAGCCCGGCTGATGTGCTTGGAGACTCTCTGAACACCTATTCTCCTAGCTCTGCCTGAGCACTGGGAAGCAGCTTAGAGGTGAGATTGTCCCTTCCTGCAAGTGAGATATGATTTAGAAAAACATGAAAAGTGAGCCGACAGCCCAAGGCAGTAAATGCCTGAGCCCAGCCCATCGTAGGCTCCCCTGGGATGCTGTGCCTTGTGTGACCCTAGTGCCTCTGTAGGTCTCAGTTTGCTTATCTTGAGATGGATTAGATATTAATTGAGCAGCTCATATAGATCGGACCGTTCTAGGTACCAGATACAGAGCAACTGAGAAAGACATGGTCCCTCACTTCCAGGAATTGATCTTCTAGTGGAGGCAGTGGGCAGATACTAAGCCAGTCAATGAATAAACCCAAAGTAATTCAGTTAGTGATAACCTCCATGAAGAAAGATGAGGCCAGGTAAGAAGAGAGCAGTTGGATGGGGACACTGTTTTAGTTTCAGTGATCAGGGATAGTGCTGTCCATGAGGAGGCATTGTGGGAAGACGAGAAGGATATGCTGTGGCCCATCAACCAAGATCTGACTCCTGGGCGATTTCAGCAGCTAGAATAGCATGTGCAAAGGTCCTGAGGCTGGGATGAGCTTGGTGCACACTGGAGGAGCGACGAAGAGGAGGATGTGTCAGGGAAGGGGTAGTGGAAGATGAACGTGGGGAGGGCTCCAGGGTCAGAGCACAGAAGGTATCTCTGGCTATCATAGGACTTTGGACTTGGTTTCAGTTTAATGGGAAGTCACTAGAAGTTTGTGAACAGCTCAGCAGCATGATCTGGAAAAGGCCAGGCTGAAGGTGTCATCTCTGGCATTCTTTGACTGTAGGAAGTATAGCTGGAAATTCTAAGGGGATGGTATTTTGTAGTTATGAGGCCACAGGGGGCTGATGTGTATGGAGCCGAGTAAGGCTGCTCTGTAGGAGGTGCTCCCTATGCCCCCTCTGCTTTCTGGGGACCCAGCACCAGGGTGGACAGTCTTGCCTGGGGCTCCCTGTGTGGGCCGTTGGTGTAAGAATTAGGCCCCTGCTTCTCCTGCTTCGTGTTTCACCAAGAGAGTTTTCAGGGGTGATTGCAGCCTCCTGGCAGCCACCCATGGCCGCTTCCTGCAAAAAGTAATCAGCCTAAAGAGCTTTGCATTTTATTGATATGTGTGCATGTGGGCCTGCCCTGCTGCTCCACGGACTCTCCTTCTGAAGGGCTCAGAGGACATGCATTTTGCAGAAACACCTTTCCTCTGTCCTTCACCAGGGAATTCAGGGAAGTAGCAGCAACCAACCCAACCATGACTAACCTGTCCTCAGTCACCTAATGAGAATCAGGCAGGTCCTGAGCCAGTGCAGGCCTCCCCACCTGTCGGCCTTTGCTTGTTTGCACTTAGGCTGGTAGGTAAACAAATTTGGGCTGCTGTTGTTTGTTTGTGTGCATGTGTGTGTGTGCGTGCATGTGTGTGTGTGTGTGTGTTTGTGAGATTGGGGGCACAGTTTGCTCGAGTCCCATGTTTATCCACCTGCTTCCACACTGTCTCTTTTACCCTGGGTGATGCCCACCCTCCTTGACTGCAGAGAGCCCACCATCCCCTATAGGGGATGATGCAGGACTCCCCACTTCACCCCATCCCACCCCTTGTTGCACCCCATCCCACTCCTTGTTGCCCTGCAACCATTCCCCCTGTACTCTCAGCATCCCCCAGAAGTTCCACGCTATGCTCTGTGGCCACAGCTGTGACCTTTGGTCCCTGGGGTGGGGGTGGGTAACCTTCCCCTTAGGACGGGGTGGGCTTGGGCAGTGCCCCCTTTCTCCTGCTATAACCCAGTGGATTCCAGTTCTTATTCCCACCACTCTTTCCATAGCTTCAGGGCACTTGCAGTGTTGGGGTGGGGGAGGAAGCAGGCCTGGCAGTGCACATGGCCCAAATCATTACATTACTTTATTTATAACCCAAAGGGTTGCCTGGTGTCTCCTCAGAGCTGGGAGTCTTTTAGAGCCTTTCTTGTGAAGCTGGGTCCCTTGGCTCTGATACTACTAGGTCCACTTCTGGACTCTGGACTTTACCACTGCCCAGGCCCACAGTGGAGGGTGCTGAAGAGCTTCAGCAGGCTGGGCGCAGTGCTCTAGTCTGGGTCATGTCTTGCCTCCATCCCTTCCCCCTACCCCCTTCCCCACCACACTGAGTTCTCCGTGTGCTCAGATCAGGAAGTCAGTTCCATCAGGGGCTATGGCTAGCCTAGGCATAATGGGAAACCTCAGGGGCAAATAAAAGGTGGCAGAAAAAGACTGTGTACTGGGGGACAACAGTTTGCACACTTAATTCAGTGGCCAATTGAAAACTATGACATTTTCTTTCTTTGGGGGGAGGCATCCTTTCAAATTTGGCTAGTTTTAGCTTCTGAGAGAGGAAAGTTGTATAAGCTAAGCAGGCACCCAGTGGGCTCTAGCGGCAGGAAGGCCTGAACAGGGGGATTCCGGCCTGGGGTGGTGTGAACCTTCCAGTTGTTTGGTGTCTCTTTCTATGAGGGTGGAGCTTGCCCAGAATGGCTGCCTGTCCCAGGGAAGGAAGAGCAAACACATGCTGGGCTCTCTAATTCCTCTAAATGGAGGTGCAGAGAATGACCTGCTTCTCCCACAGGGGGCCTCGCCTTGTGGCACATGTGACCTGTCCTCATGGTTGGAACAGTGGGGGCAACAGTAATAGGAAGGACTTGGAAGTGACACAGCTGGGCTTGCTCTGAATCTGGGGTCCTTAATCCCTGCCCACCCCCACCCCCAGGGCTTGTTTAAATGGGCCAGTGTGTGGGAAATATGCCCAGCACTGCCTGGCCTAGAGCCAGGCGATTACTAAGTGATAGCATCCTGCCCCCTCCTGGACGCAGTGTCCCTCAGGTCTGACACTCTCTCTAGAACCAGGCTTTTGTCACCACTCCCATTTTCCAGATGCAGAGACCAAGGCACTGCAGGGTTCTATCTGGGGGCCTTGAGTCTCCAGTTGAATATTTCTGAAGCAACCCAGGGTCGGGGGCCATGGAGTGGGCTTGAGGGAAGAGGAGCCAGTGCAGTAAGGGAGCATACATGGCCTAACCCTGCATCTGTATCCTGTATCCTGTATTTTGGATATTCATGGTCCTACCATTTGAGAATAGCCTGAAGGTGACTGACAGGAGGCAGTGTTTTTGTCAAGGCACCGAATGAAATCATCACCACTCTGAGGATGGAGCCAGAGCCGGGCTTGTGAGTGGCTGGAGGAGAGGGCACAGCAGAGGGGTGGCAGCCAAAGGTGGGGCCCTCATCCGCAGCAGGCGTAGCGTCCCCTCCCTGAGCTGGCTGTGCTGTCTCTGCCTTGTCATAGCTCCCAAGAGTCCCTGGATCCCTGTAGTTGCTCTTACTTCTTGTTATGGAGGTAAGTTGAGGTCATGGAGGGATGTGTGATGTGGGAACCTTCCAAGTGTCCTAGAGAGACCCCTTGAGAAATTCCTTCACCTCCAGTTCTTGGTTCAGCTGGAGCAAGGCCACCTATGTGGAGTGTGCCTGAGGGTAAAAGAGATGGGGCCCATCTCAGCATCAAGGGTGCGGAGAGCCCGGCCTCAAGCCAGGGCAGAGGCATGCTTCCCAGAGGACAGTGGCAGCTGGCAAAGCAGATGTTCTCCTTGGCATCACTTCCCCCATGATAAAGGCACTTCTCCTCAAAAACTGCTGTTTCCAAGCCTAGTCATCACAGAGTTAGTGAATAGTTATATTGAGGATGATATTTAATATTTATGTTCAAACTGGCAATACCTTGCCATTAATTATCCTGCTATAATTAAATCCAGCAATCCATTACATTGCCATATAATGGAATGTGGTTACATAGGACTCTAGTGAGGATAACGGAGCTCTGCAGAGTAGAATTTGTCATTTAAAACCCAAGAACAGAAGCCGTGGAATGCTGACTCTGATTTTCCACCCCATTTTTTCCGCTAGTGATTTACTCATTGTTAAATAAATATTTGGTGAAGATTGGCACTAGACATACGTGGGCGAGTACACCTTGGGGGAAGTAGGCAACTATCAATATAGGATGGATTTAAGTGTAGGTGTGATTGGGGTGTCCAGGAAAGCCAACATATCCATCCTGGGGCCAAAGAGGACTTTCGGTAGGAAGCAGTGTATGAGCTGAGTCTTGAAGGATACACATGAGTCAGCTGAGGTGAACAGTGGGACAAGGGCATCCCAGGGAAGGGGTCAGCAAGTGCATGGGAGAGAAGCACATGGGAGCTGGAGGAAGAGCTTTCCGGGGAAAGTGCAAAAGGCATTTAGAGGAAGAGCAGGAGGCCAGGCAGTGAAGGGGCCGGGGATGCCAGGCTGGGCCCGGAATCAATCCCGAAGACAGTGGGAGCCATCACACCATGGGTGTGCCATGTTGCTGAAAGTTCTGGGTGGCCCCGGGGAACAGTATGGATTGGATGGGGGCCTGGGGCCAGGGAGGAAGGGTGGTGCCGAGATTTGAGTGAGCATTGACATAGTGCTGATGAAGGCAGGGGTTACTGGGAAAAAGGGAAGACTTTTGAGGACTTTTCTGGAAGTATATCCTACAGAACTCAAGCAGAGGCTCTAATTCTTAAAAATAAACTTTTAATTTTAGAATAGTTTTTGATTTACAGAAAAATAGCAAAGATGGTACAGAGAGTTCTCATACACCCCACCCCCAGTCTCCTCTATTATGAGTGTCTTCCATTCGTATTGTACATTTGTCACAATTAATGAACCATTACTGATGCATTTTTATTAACTAAAGTCCATGCTGCATTCAGATTTCCTGCTGTGCCTTTTCTGCTCCAGACGCCTATCCAGGACACCATGTTGCTTTAGTCACCATGTCTCTTTAGTCTTCTCTTGGTTGTGACTGTTTATCAAACTTTCCTTGCTGTTGATGACCTTCACAGTTTTGAGGAGCACTGCTCAGGTATGAGGTGGAATGTCCCCCAGTTTGGATTTGTCTGACATTTTCTCATGCTTAGACTGGATTATGCGTTTGGAGAGGCGACCACAGAGGTTAAGTGTCATTCTCCTTACAGCATATCAAGGGTGCTTGGCTCTCAGCTCATTGTTGATGTTGACCTTGTTCACCTGACCGAGGTCATATTTGTCAAGTTTCTCCACTGTAAGGTTATTTTTTCTTTCCCCGTTTCCATGCTGTCCTTCCTGGAAAGATGTCACTGTGTGCGGTCCACATGTGAGGAGTAGGGGGTTATGCTCCGTGTCTCCCTGGCCACATGATCTGCCTCCCTGTTGTGAAGTAGAGAAGGCCGTACAATTCAGCTTACTTCAAGTCAAACCCATGAGCACTTTTGAATGTTGACTTTTGCATGTATGTCAGACCTGGGGTTGATCTCCAGAAAGAGGAAAATGAGTGAGACACATCCTTAGTGATTGAGAAACTCACTGCTTGTGGGTCTCCAGCCTCATGGCTTCTTTCTAAGACAAGCTAAACTTGCTTGTGTTTCCAACCCTGTCCTTTCCAGCTTCTCACCCCTGCCACTTTTCCCCGAGAACTCTATTGAGGAAAAGGGAATAGAGCAGCATTGTTGCTCTTCGGTGTTTGCCTGACAGATTCCAGTGGTGGAGGCATTGCAGCCATGCCTCAGCCTCAACATTGGTGGCTCAGTGCTTCCCAAATACCTATTTTTTATGTTATTATATTTCTGTGAAATAAATTTTGTAAGCACATATTGATTACAGCCAAAAAGGTGACAAGGTGCATTTGGTTGACTTTTCTGTGGTCCAACACTAAACTGTTAGGAGATATACACATGTTTTTGCCTCTCAGGGCAACAGCTTGCAGGCTTCTTCTGACGGGAGAAGCTGGGATTGGGCTACTCCCATGTGAAGAGATAGCTGGCTCTGTCAGTCCTTTTCAGCAAGCAGGTTAGATCTCTGCTGAAGTTAGTAGTATGACTAAGCACATGAGTCTGGAATCATCTTCCTGAGTTGGAATTCTGGCTCCAGCATTTATTAGCTGTGGGGCCTAATAGGTGAATGTCTCACCTTTCATACTTGCAACATGCAGGTAATGTCATTATCTACCTCATAGATGGATTAAAGGAGTTAATACATACAAAAAGGTGCCTAGCACAGGGTGGATCTTTACCTAGGATGCACTAGATGTTATTTTTAACACAGGCAAGAGCCACTTAGGACTTTGTGAACTAAACAATGGATTTGGTGTTCTTATTCATTCGTTCCTTTATTCATCTGCTCAATTTTTTTTAGCATGACCAAAACATTTATTAAACATATTTACATATATTCATAGATTCTTTCATAGTTGAGTACAAAAATAGACATTTACAGTTTTAGAATTTTTGTTGAGAATCTTTTTCTTTCCATGGGGAGGTGGGGAGTAATAGACTCCACCGTGAGATCAGTAAGGGGCTAAGTTTCTTTGTGTGACCACAGTAAGTCAGAGAAACTATCACCGGAGACTAGTGTTTCATTTATTTATAACTCAGATATAACTTGTGGTGTCCCATCTTCCAGTCTCTGTTTAGAGTCACGCTAGGGAAGAAAAATAGGAAATGTGATAGTTTGCTTTACAATTCTTTACCAGAATCTTTTGAAGGTGGTCAGAAGATCCAGTTCATAACTTACAACACATTTTAGAATCCTTGTTCTTTCTCTGTCTCTTTCCTTCCTTGTCTCTTACAAGCCTCTGTCTCTCCAAACTCTCCAGATATGTCACCTTTCATAGTCCACATGTGCTCTTGCTCCCCTTCCTCTCTCCTCCTTCTTTCTGCCCCTATTTTTCCCCATAAAAACCCATGAACCAGCCCAGGAGGTCTGAGGAAGTAGAGGAGATTCAGGAGCTCATATTGGACCCCTGTTAGTGAGCTGGGAGGAAAGTGTGTTTGGTTATTTGTCACATCCATGCTGAATGCCTCCACATGAGCACCTGTGCCAGGTGAGTGGAAGGAGAATGTTGTTGGCACATGTATGGGAGGAAGGAGCATGCAAATACACTTGTTTTACCAGCTTCCTTCTGAAGGGGCCTGGGGCTGGAAGATACAACAGGGAACTGAATGCAGTTCTGACTTGAGCTCTGCCTGGGGGATTTGAGGGTCCCTAGGGGAGAGGAAAAGGCAGAATGAGTTGGGAATATTTCCAACTGGACAGGTCTGAAATTGGGAGGGAAGTGTCTGACCTATTGGGAATCAAGCTGTCAGGATTGTAGGTCATGGCATCATCATTCAGATCTGAGCTCAACTAGACTCACTGTAGGACTGGACCAGCAGGTGGGCCTCCCTGAGCCTTGGTTTTCTTGCCTGGGGCTGGGAGTCATGTCCGTCCCTCCAGGGGTCCAGGGAGGACTGACTGAAATGAGCATCACAGTGCAGGTTGTGGTGTTCTGTGACTGCCACCTCTTCTAATTCCTCCCCTGTCCACTCTCCAGCCTTATGTCCCTGGCAGAAGGCACAGGCCACAAACTGATTCCTGCCAGGAAGATGCCCACCTTCCACATGGGGTCCCATGGAGACAGCCCTGCCTGTTGCCTCCTGCTTTCATCTTAAAGAAATCAGGCATGTTTACTCCATGTCTGGAGTAAACGGATCCATCTGTCACCATGGCCCTGCTGTGTGCAAGGCACACTGAGGCCCTGCTGGAGAAAGAGTCTCTGCCCTTGGTAAGGGGATTATTATTTGGATGGGAGAATAAGACCAAGGCAGAAGCAACCAAAGTGGAGGTTGATGATGGCTGTGGACACAGGACCTTAGAAGGATGCTCATCTTTTCCTTTCACTGGTACCAGCAGGGGCCTCTTCTTACACACCTCCAGAGGTTGGGAACTCACCATCTCCTGAGGAAACCCATTCTGTCACTGCACAGAATTTGTCCCATGGGTTTACATTAGTTTTCAATCAATGTTCTTTGTCACGTGACAATTTTACTGTTTTTCACACGTTAGTTATCTGAAGATAGCTTGCATTCACCTTGTGGTCCTCTTGCAAGCAACATCCTACCAAATCCCCTACTGTTCCTGAGTCCATCAATATTTATTGAGCCTCTCCTGTGTGTCAGATACTCTGCAACCCTGCAAGGTGCTGGAGTATGGTGGGGAAAAGCCAGGTGAGCTCTCCACACCTATAGATCTTACATTTAAGGTATGAGAGAAGAGGCAAAAAGCAGGATGATATCAAATGGTGAAGAGGTCCATAAGGGGCCCAGGATAGGATGATGTGATAGGGAGGGACTGAGGGCTGCTTTTGACTGTGTGCCCAGCCTTTCTGATTTTGAGCTAAGACCTGCATGATAGAATCAGGTCTGTGAGGGCCTTTGTTTTGTATGGGAGACCTTTGCCATTGCCAAGGTCCCAAGGTGGGAATACAGGATGGCTGATTAAAACAGAAGAATGGCTGTGTGGCTGGGGCTCAGTGAGAGGAAGGGAGAGAGTGACGCAGTGAGAGAGGTGGGCGAGGGTACGCCTGGATGAGGAGCTGGGTTTTATTTTAAGTGTGGTAGGAAGTCACTGGAGGATTTTTCTAGGGCAACAACATGACCTGTTTCCCATTTAGTGATCCCTCTGGCTGCTCTGTGGGATGAGCCTGTAAGAAGGCAAGAGTGGGAGCAGAATAGATGTCATTGCACACATTGCCTTTTTTTTTTTTTTTTTTTTTTTTTGTCTTTTTAGGGCTGCACTCGCAGCATATGGAAGTTCCCGGGCTAGGGGTTGAATTGGAGTTGCAGCTGCCAGCCTACACCACAGCCACAGCAACGTCAGATCCGAGCCTCATCTGTAGCCTACACTGCAGCTCACAGTAGTGCCAGATCCTTATCCCACTGAGCGAGGCCAGGGATTGAACCCATGTCCTCATGGATACTGGTTGGGTTCATTACCACCAAGCCACGATTGGAACTCCACATTGCACTCATGGTATGAATAGAATTCTTGGAGACTCACTTTGTCAAGCACTGGACGAATGTCTAGTCTCTTGCAACACCTGGGGTCAATGACAGCCTCTGAGTCTTGGTCTCTTGAACACCCAACTTCTTGGGATATTTTCTACTCATGTAAAATTTGCATCTATCTTTATTGTCACCCAGTTCTGGGTAACCCTGTCCAGTGGGAAGCCTGCACATCTCAGCTGAAGCCTCCAGGCTCTAAGCATGGCCAGCCCCTGGGAGAATAATTCTCATGACACCTCCATGTTCAGTAATTCCCCAAGGCGCCTCATTCTCATGATGTATCATTAGGAAACATATCAGTGGAAATTGGTCTTTCATCTTCATCAGCATCACTTTTATGTTACAGAAGAGGCCTATCCTCATTAGGAGGTGAGGAGGAGGTGAGATTTGGAGCTGGGGCTCCTTGGCAGATTCCGCCATCACATCCCCCACCCCCGTCCTAACTCAGCCACAGTTGTTATCAATCTGTATTTCACTCCCGCTTTCATCCTTCACTTGCTGTTCGTCATTTTTGGAGAAGGATCCTCTCTGTTAGCACATTTGGAAATCTATTTCATTGCAGAGGAGAAGGGAACAATACAGGTTTTCATCTCAGACTAATTATGCCTCCAATACACTGATGCTAAATAAAACCAAGGGGAAGGTAATTGGAAATTCTTGATGTGACATTCACAGCTCTGAGAAAAGCAGATGTTCACTTGAGGAGCTGGGAAGAGGGTGCATATTCCTGCGGCTGGCCAATGAGATCCATTCCAGGAGGCTGTGGGTGAGTCGGGCCACCCCTCACCCTGCAGATGTGGCATGGGGATGCTGTCTGAGCCCATCTGCTCCTTTTTGGTCTGGCTGTGCTCTGTCCTCACCTGGGCCAACATAGACAACTCCTGGGTTATCATCTAAGGCACTTGGTGGCAACTCAGGTCTTGCAACAGAAGGCAACTGCCTGCAGCCTTGTCCCTGCCACTCATCAACTGTAGGCAGTCTCTATGATTGTCTATTTCAGCATTCCTCAAATACAACTAGCACTCACAGCATCTTACAGGGTTCTCACGAGAATTCAATGAAATAGCATCTATGATACTTTCAGAACATGGAAGGTCCTCCAGAAGTTTCCAAAAGACGCTATCTTCCTACAGATTAAGGCTGTGCCAGTTCATGAGTTCTCATCATTTTGAATTTTTTGACCTCTTTGGATGGACTGACTGATTGGCCAGCCCATCTTTGGTTTCTGTTAGCATGGGAAGCTACACACAGCACATCTACTTCCTTTTCAAATAAACACAAATGCAAATAAGAGTGAACACTGAGGCAGTTGAGTATCTTAGGAAAACCTCTTTATCCCTCTAAGTCACTTCTTCCCCACCTGTCAAATGGGGTGACAACTGCTAGGTCTAATTTATAGGACACATATGTAGGGGGAATGAGATAGGACACATTCCCTTCTGGCGAGAAAGGACTCTGGGTTCCAAATGATCCCAATGATAGGGACAAAACCATACTGTGCTACAATTATTCTTGATACACTGCACTCACTCTGCAGGCCAGGAGGAGCTCTTGAAGGACAGAGGCTGGGTCTGGCCAGTTGAATGGTTATCCCCAATTCTTCATCACCTCCTTACAGTGGCCTCAGGGTGGGTGCAGTGTACTTCCTTGAGCTTCGCCTTGGTTTGACTGTGTATCTCGTTTTGGCCAATAGCATGTAGGCAGAGGTGACAGCGTGCCAGTTCTGAGCCTGGATATGAGATACAGGATGTTTCTGTCTCTCCTCTAGAGTTTCTACTATGTTTACCTTCAAGAAGAAAAGAATAAGTCCCGGGTAATACAGTAGTCTCAGGGGGGATGAGAAACATGAGTCTGACCAGAGTCCCTGAGCTGACTGACCTGTAAACCTGCAGTGAATAAAAGATCCCCCCCAACCAACCCATACACCTTTGAAAATAAATCATGAGTTTTTGGGTGGTTTGTTACATGGCATGATTTTGGCAAGAGCTAACTGATGCAGTGGTCTGTACTCATTTCTGCATTCCACACATCCAGCACTATGCTGGACATAGACATGATGGAAATTTCCAGTGCCAGAGGACAACAACTGGACAATTGCTATTTACTGAGTGGACAAATTGAATGACTGCGTGAAGAATTTTATTTGGTTGTTAAACATTCTGAGTCTGACGGTTTTCTGGCTACTGTTGAGGTGCCCACCCCATCTGGCTGACTCGGAGTCTTGCTTGTTCAGATGAAAGGGATGAAGCTGGCCCTTTACCTGGATCAGGTGGAAAGTGGGGGCGGCGGGGGGAGGGGGGGGAGAAGGGGACATGAGAGCCTGTTCCTAGAATGACTGTCTCCGTGGCGGCCTGAGGAATGTTGCTGTGAACCCTAGGCTCCTGGGCGGTAGTGACCAGAAGTCACACGGGTGCCCAGCCTACCCCTTGTCCCCTCTAGGAACAGTGTCCTCCCTCCCAGTAGGTAGTTGTTCTAATGGGGTGTTTCAGGAGCCCTGCGGCAGGCACTGTGACCCAAACCTTATTCCCTACTGCCTGGCACAGTTAGCCCAACCCCACACAGACTCGGTGGTCTTTCCATTTTCCTCTGCAGAGGCTGCATAGTAGATGGGGAGAGGATTGGAGCTGGGATGGGATCACTGAGGGGAATGAAAGAAGAACAGGAGTACTCAGTATTTATTAGGCGTGTTCTTTATGCTAGACTCTTTATATGCATTTTCTTCTTTATATGTATCAGAAGTGCTATTTTGATTCTCCTTTAAAAAAATGTAACTCTTGGAGTTCCCGTCATGGCTCAGTGGTTGATGAATGCAACTAGGAACCATGAGGTTGCAGGTTCGATCCCTGGCCTCGCTCAGTGGGTTAAGGATCCAGCGTTGCCGAGAGCTGCGGTGTAGGTCGCAGACATGGCTCGGATTCTGAGTTTCTGTGGCTCTGGCATAGGCCGGCGGCTACAGCTCCGATTGGACCCCTAGCCTGGGAACCTCCATATGCTGTGGAAGTGGCCCTAGAAAAGGCAAAAAGACAAAATAAATAAATAAATAAATAAAAATAAAATAAAAAAATAAAAAAATGTAACTCTTGATTGATTGATTGACTGATCAGTTGATTGATTTAGGCTGCCTGGAAGTTCCCAAGCCAGGAGTAAAACCCAAGCTGTAGCAGTGAAAATGCCAGATCCTTAACCTCTAGGCCCCCAGGGAACTCCCTTGATTCTCCTTTCTGTAGTTGAGGTCACCAAGGCCTAGTGAAGTTGGGGACCTTGTTGAGGCGGATTGTAGAAGTAGGATTTGGATCCTGGGCACCTGGCTCCAGAGTTCCAGCTCTTGGAAGCACAGTGATCTCACCCTGGCCTGTACATTAGAGGCACCTAGAGAGCTTTCAGAAAGCGTCAAGGTGCAGGCCCCACTCTAGATCAGTTAGGAGAGAGCTGTAGGGCTGCAACCAATCATATGCTTACAAATCTCCCCAGGTGACCTGATGAACATGAGTGTGGGACTATCATATGATGTTCAGGCCTCACTGCTTGCAGCTGAGGATGAACAGCCCATCTTGAATCAGAACAGAGTAGCGGGTGTTGCTGTCCTGTGGAGTTGTACCTGAGAGGGAGCTGGCGTGGCCTTGTGGAGTGCCTTGAACCTGCTTGGCCACTGTGACCCTGAGGGTGGCCATTAGCCCTGGGCCTGATGATGGAGGCCTCTGGGCCAGGTCAGTGAGGGCCTGTGTGTTGGGTGTCCAAGCCCTCTGCTGAGAGCTTTGTGAGCCATGCTCACACCAGACAGGGCCAGGGTGACAACAGGTACTTTCTCTTTCTCTTTGCGTGTCAATTGGCTCCTCTCTCCCTTCATTCACCTTGTCCTGTTAGCTGCTAAGCAGAGGCCTCGCTGGAGTAGGGAGAATGGCTGTTTTGACTCACAGGTGAGGGAAACCATCCTAAAGCAAGACAAGGAGGAAGGCATATGCGTGTTGTGATAGACAGTCAATCTCTAACCCTGGCTGAAAGAATTTTTCTTTAGAAAGGGGTCAGAGAAAAGCAGAAGCAAAGGACCACAGAGGGCAAGTGGAATGAACATTTGGATTTTTTGAACTTGGGAGGTGTTCAGGGCTGGGCTGAGGGGGAACTCAGATGATGGTGTGGAGGGAGGGAGGGGCTCTGTGAGAGAGGGAAGAGGGCCTGACTGGGGACAGATGAAAGCCGGCTGTGGCAAGGGCTGCCCTGAAATAACTCGGAGACCGAGTGATCAAACGCAAAACTGCCAGACTCACAGGCACCTGTGGGCCCTCTGATGCATGGGCCTTTTCCAAAAAGTACTGATGGAATTTTAAAAGTGATCAAAGACCTCGCCTGTTAAATACAGGACGGACAAATCAAAGAATGTGGGAAATCAGAAGGACTAGAAGAAAGGCAAATAAGAAAATGTAAACAACTCTGTGGAGGAAAGCAGAGGGTGGTCTGAAGAAGGAGGTGGGGTGT
This sequence comes from Sus scrofa, assembly GCF_054392235.1. Classification (NCBI taxonomy): domain Eukaryota; kingdom Metazoa; phylum Chordata; class Mammalia; order Artiodactyla; family Suidae; genus Sus; species Sus scrofa. Next base: position 109,233,038 of record NC_139396.1, on the reverse strand, counting down.
GAGGACTGGCGCTGCTCCCTCCACGGGTTTGGCAGAGATGGATCCGGATCCCCAAATATCACCTGTGCATGCATGTGTGTGTGTGTGTGTGTGTGTGTGTGTGTGTGTGTGTGTGTGTGTGTGTGTACACACTTTTTCTCATGGACGTTTCCAGTTTCCATAAGTGGAAAACTGCTCCATTCCGACCAAGCACGTAATAACAACAGCTAATACTTGTTAAAGGCTTACTACAGGCCAGGCTATTTCTGAGCACTTTGTGTCTTGTCTCATCGAATCCCCCGTAAGGTAGAGATGTAAACAAAACGTATCCTCTTTTTTTTTTTTCTTTTGTCTTTTTACGGCTGCTTTCCTCTCTAAAGGAAGGAGGGGAAGGAGGTTCTCAGACTAGGGGTAGAATCAGAGCTGCAGCTGCCAGTCTATACCACATCTCATGGCAATGCTAGATCCTTAACCCACTGAATGAGTTCAGGGTGGAAGCAGCATCCTCATGGGCTTGTTACTGCTGAGCCATGGTGGGAATTCCAAAATGTAGTTCATTTTATTTTGGAAATAGAGATGCAAAGAGATGACTGACCTGGCCAGGGTTTGGGCTGGCAGTCTGGCTCAGGGCTTGCTGCTAACACTCGTGCTGGCTTGTATGTTGCACAATTTCAAGGGACATCTTTCAGACTGTGGTTATTGTAGCTGTGGATATTATCACGACACACTTCTGCTGTGAGCATTCTTGAGCAGAAGAGCTCTTTGGGCAGGCGCGGGGCTGCAGGGCTCCAGCCCGCTCCTGGGTTCCTTCTCAGAGCAGCAAGTGAGCAGTAGAAATGCGAGGCCTGGATAGGATGCAGGTGAGTGGCGAGTTGCCCAGGGCCAGTCTGGAAGCTCATGGACACGTCCCTGGAGTTTGGTGTCCTGGGCTGGAAGAGGAGGAGATACCGAGCAGTTTAGAGGTGTGGTCCTCTGCAGGCTGAAGTTCTGTGAAGCCCTGGCTGCATCGGCACTGGGCAGCGTCAGGGGCTACCTAAGACAGTAACAGTCATACTTGGTGAGACAGTACGAGGAGTAACATCAGGGTTCAAGGCTTCAATGTTCCTGCTATGCCTGCACTGGGAAAGCCTCCACTTCCTGGGCCTCTAGTGCAGTAAACCATTTGAGTCCCCCTGTGGTTTCCCATAGGCAGGCTTGCCCTCAGCCTACACAGATGTCTGGGTTATCTCATCTCAGGATTCTCTCAACCCAGAAGCCCTTTCGGCTAAACCTCACCTCTCCCCTAACCTCCTGCTTGAAATCATCAGTTTATTTTCCTCTTCACCTCTGAGGGCCTTCTACCCACTCCATCTGTCTGAGCAAACAACTCCTCTGACTTCATCCTGGAGCTTGCCCAGCCCCAGATCTTCTCAACTTCCACACTCTGCCATTCAAATTTTCCATCCTGTTCCAGTGCTTCCCTAGAAACGTCCTTTGACTTCATTGAGACACCCCCACCCTCACCTTATCAATGAGCAGGAATCAGAGAAGTGAATGGTTTGGTCCAGGTGTGCCAGCGAGGAATAGAGCTTTAAGTTGGTCTTGTCTCCCTCCTCCCATCCCACTTCTGAAGGCGGGTCCCTCCCCTCATCCTCGCACCTGATGAGGCACATCCTTCTTCATACCCTAACACTGATTTTGCCTATGGTAAAGCATTGTAACAGTATCAGGAAGAATTTCATAACCTTGCTGCCTAGCCCAGTTGCTTTTATTAATTTTCCGTATTCCTCTCCTAACCACATGTGCACCTATTTCATATAGAGTCACTCATAATCTAGATGCGCTTGTGTGTTCTGCTCTTTTTCAACCTAACTTCCTGGCATAAACATTTCCTGTGTTGTTGCAAAGCGCTCCTAATGATCATTTTAAATGATTGCATTGAGAATAAAGAATTGATGTTCCATATCCTACCTAATGTTTCCTGTTATTGGACATTGGAGCTCTTTCCAATTCTTCAGTCAATATTTTCAAACAATGTTTCAGTGAAAATCGTCAGGTGTCGTGTTTTATTTTCCTCCTTGGATTATTGCTGAGGGGAAATTTCCAGGGTCAAAAGGGTCAGGGTGCCAGTCTCCTGAATGGCATCATCTTGGTCTTGGCTGCCGTGCTCGTGGTGATATCATCGCCCTCCTTTTACAAACACGAGAAAACTGGCCTTTCCAGGATCTTTTCACACCGACTTCCTCCCCCTGGAGTGGCCCCCACTGCCGCTGTGCCCGCTTGGCACACCTCACTGACTCCTATCATCCTTTCCATCACAGCCCAAACATTGCTCCTCCAGACCCTTTCTGTGGGTGTCCTGCCCCCCAAGCCTTTTAGACATGCACACAGCACCCCGGGCTTTGCCTGCAGAGTGCGTGGTTCACTCTGCGATGATTTATCAGTCATATAATTATTTGACTAATGTCAGTCTTTCTCTCTAGATTCTAATCTGCACTCCAGAGGGGACTATAGCTGCCTTTCCCCCCCAGGACTGGCCCAGGGCCTGGCATGCAGAGAGCTCTTACCGAAGTCTTGCTGAACGGGGGCTGAGGGCTCTGTATGCCAAGGACACCACTGATTAGGCAGAAGCTGGCCCCTCGTGTCCTGCTTTCCTTGAAGAAAGTGTTCCCAACATCATCTTAGATGCGTGCCTTGGAAGGGTGTATCTCAAGCCTGAGGATGGAGTGAGAGCCACAGGAGTCAGGAATGAGCAGATTTGTGGTGTTCTTGGAAGCCAGCGTGGTGCAGTGAGGCAGACGAGGTAGCTGCAGCAGCGGGGATGTGCTCCTGATCAGCTCTGCACTCAGTGACCTTGGCTGAGCGCTCAAGGCTTGTGGGTCTCAGTTTTCTCACCTGGACAATGGGCACACACTTTGCCCCTCTGGAAATGACTTTCTTGCCCCTCATGGTCTCCTCGAACAGATTAAAGCCCCTCCAGTGCCTGTATCATTCAGCTCCCTTCCTAGGTATCAGAGGGCGGGTAACACTCCTTGTGAGAACACAGCCCTTAAATTCAAAGTGCCTCTCAACTTCCTAGGAAGGAATGCAATGATGTTCTCATCCAGAAGTTAGAGCAACTGTAAATCAGTAATTAAAAAAAAACCCAAAAAACAAAACTCAGGTGTAATTACGTGAATAAATCATGAAGTCAGAAGTGGGTCAAATTGATGCATCAGGTAAATTAATCTCAGCAAGTGGAGGTGTGTGGGTGCCTGGGACTGGCTGCCACCCTGTCACCTGCTGTAGATCTTGCTGGTTTCCCCATTCTTGCCTGTGGACTTTGCCCTTCTGTCCTCCCTGCCTCGTGGCCCTGGACCTGCCTTCCAGTAGGCTGCCTGACCGCCAGCTGCGGGGGAAGGCCCAGCCCACCTTCTCTGGCTCTGGTCGTGGGAACAAGGCATTGGGCTGAACTGCAACTGAACTTGAGTATGGAGGGAGCCTGTGTGTCTGAAACTTAAGGGACAGTGGCAGAGCTGCTGTCCTGGGCCTGGGGTCAGGGCTAGCCTGGGTCCCATCAAAGGAAGCACGGATGGCTCTGGGCATTCTGTCTGTTGGGGCTGCCCTCCAATCGATGGTGTGAGCAGTCGTCTGGTCTTCCCGGGCTGCCTGTCTGCTGCGCCAGCTGAGACTGGGCCTTGGAGTCTTGGAACACCTCGCATGTGGTGTGCACACCCTTGTCTGGAATGTCCCTGGGAGAGGACCCCTGGCCATGCAAGTAGTTGTGAACTGTGCCCCCCAGAGGTTAAAGGAAGTGGATGTGAGAGGCCTGTGTCAGGCCTTCTCAGGAAGGCTGGGCACCCTTGCACTTGCTGTGGCCTTGCCCACAGGGCTGAGGAGGTGTGCGGGTGGGGGATGGGCACAGGCAACACCTGCTCTTCAGGCTTGGAGCTGAACTAGCTTTGCAAGAGGTGTGAGCTCTTCCTATGTCCTGGGCACATGAGCACAGTTATTCCTTACAGCTTGAGATATCTCACAGGTCAGGAAGCTGAGGCTTGGGGGTTAAGGAACCCATACAATGTTCACAGCCAGAGAATGGCAGGCTTGGGATCTGAACCCTGGTCCACATGTCTCCAAGGCTCTGCTCTTGTCAACTCTGTGGTATTGGAATGAATCAGGTGGGCAGTGGGATGGTGCCTTACCTAGTGGAAGGGGCTCCCACCTACTGTGTGTAGACTGATGTGTGTGTGTGAGTGTCCCCAGAATAGACTCTGAAGGCCATACCAGGGAGCAGTGCTTATGAGGGCAGTATGGCAAAGGGAGCCATCCTTTGGAAGTTTGAGAGGCACAGTTTGTGATAGATGTCTAGAGATGGGGAGTGGGAACCCTGAGGGATGTGTGTGTCCAGCATCTGTCATCGGATGACTACTTTATTTCCCAGGGTGCAGGGCTCAACACAACAGTGCTAAGTAATGATTTTCTCATGTCTTGGTGACATGGCTGAGGTAAAAGGAGGTGGCTGTGTATCAGGGTGACTCTGCCCTCTGCTTTACTACTCCTGGGTTGTAGGGCACATCCATTTCTAAGAGCTACATCTGGGGAAGAATGTGAGATACTGTGAAATGAAGGAGGGCTGCCCCCCACCCACCAGGAAGGTGGTGCTGGCCCCGCAGTGGGGGACATCCCCCAACCCCCCCATCCCAGCTCCTGTCAGCAGTGTCATTGCTCATCCACTGGGGTTCCCAGCTCCTGGGGCTGACCCTTGCCCTTGGGAGCCTGGGCACATGAGCCAGGATGGCAGCTCCTGGTCTGGGGGTGCAGTAGAATCTCCTTAGGGGTCAATTTATGAATCTAGCCCCAAGGAACTGAGCTGAGGCCCATGGGTAGGCAGGGGGCTGTGCCCTCTGTCACAGGCTCACACAGAGCTATTAAGGGGACCAGAGTGGTGGCCAACTCCAACACTGCCTCGTCCCCAGCCACCCTCCTGCAGTGCACACAGACACAGTGGGTGGGTGAGTGTGGAGTCTGGTCAGGACTGGGAGCCCTTCCTGTTAGTCTGTCCTCACCTCATATCCCTACTCCCCAGTGCTTGCCCAGGCTTCGCATTCTGGTTGTGAAACAGCCCAGGGGAAGACCTAGATCCCTCCCTAGGGCCTCCTGGCAGCTCCCCCAGGCAGGGCTTTTCCTGGATGGGGGCATGTTTGTGCTTTTGGGATCCCATCTGGAGGAATCCTGATGTGTGATTTCTCCTTAGGAGGAGAACTTTTGCTTCTTTCTCTTTGACATAAGGCAAAGATGATGCCAAGCAGCTGGCTGCTGGAACACCAGTCCTGGATCTTCCCTCTTGATGTATGCCCAGGAGATGTCTTATCCTCTCTAAGCCTGGGGTGTTCTCCTCTGTAAAATGGGCTAAGCATCCTTTCTTCACTTGTTCAGGTCAAAAGTCTTGGTGTTGATGCTTCCTTCTCTCATGCCTCATAATTAACCCATCTGCCATCCATCAGCTCTCCCATAGGTGTATCTGGAATCTGATTACTCCTCACTATTGCCATGGCCACCATCATTATGGCAACTGCCTTATGCTTGGCCTTCCTACTGCTATCCTTGGCCTCTATAACCAGAATCATCCTGCTACAATGTCAGATAATCAGGTCATTCCTCTGCTTAGCATCTTCCCATAGCTTCCATCTCACCAGGGGAACTGCCAGATTCCCTACCTTGACATAAGTTGGGCGAACACACTTCCTAATCTTCTCAGGATGGTCCCCACTTATACCTCTTGTCTCCAAGGAGTTATTCATGCTTAGAATTGTCCTGGTTTGGTGTTTTCCAATGCTTGTAGTGGCTTTATTCATGATATCCTCAAACTGGAAACATCCCCCATGTTCTTCAGCTGACAAAAGGATAACAAACTGTGGTATATCCATACCGTGGAAGATTATTCAGCCTTGAAAAGGAGCCAACAACCGATACACATAGAAATGTGGGACTTTTCTCAAAAGCATATGCTGAGTGGAAGATGCCAGACTTAAAAGACTTTATACTGATGATTCCATTTAATGATGCTCTGAAACAGGCAAACGTACAGGGGCAAAATCTGAGCAGTGTTTGCCAGGACCTCCAGTGGCATTGACTCCAAGAGGCACAGAGAATTTTTGTGGGTAATGGACTTTCTATATTTTCATCAAGGGAATGGTTACGTGACTGTCTAGGGTTGTCAAACTCATTCCTCTCTAAGCCTGGGGAATAAAAAATATATAAAAAGAATATATTTTCCTATATGCAAATGACACTTCAGTTTAAGAAAAACATGTTCTGGTTTGGATGATAAATTATCTGATCTTCCCACTTCTAATGTCTTTTTTTTTCAGCTGTTAAAGATCATATATATATTTTTTAATTTTATTTTATTTTACTTTATTTTTTTAATTACTCAATGAGTTTATTACATTTGTAGTTGTACAATGATCATCACAATCCAATTTTATAGGATTCTATCCCAGTGATCCAGCTGTTCATCATCTCTTTGGTCTCATTTCCTCCTGCTTTTTTCTTGTTCCCTCCACTCTAGCACCCAGGCCTCCTTGCTGTCCCTTGAATAAGCCCCTTGTTCTCCTCCCTGTTTAGCTCAGTCTTCCCTCAGATAGTCACATTGCTCCTTCTCCCACTTCCATAAGGTCTTTACCCCTGAAGTCTATCAGTCGCTGATGTGGCCACATCATGCTACATAACAACCCTAAACCGCACTGGCATCAGCATCTCATGCATCCCTCTAGGCTGGCTGGGGTGGCTCATCTGGGCTGGGCTGGGTAGATTTTTCTTCCACCTGTGGATTTTCTTCTTGACATCTTGGTCAGGACTGAGGTTAGAGGAGCAGCTACCTACCCTTAAGATGCTCTCTTTTGGCCATGGCCAAAGCCTGAGAAGGCAAGTGCCGGCACATGCATATTTCAAGCTTTAGCTTGTGTCACATCTGTTAACATCCCATTTGCCAAAGCAAGTAGAACTGTGCCATATATACCACCCATAAGGGAGAGAAGCAAATATTACCAATAATCCAAACTGTCACTGTCACCTTCCCAGTGAGGCCTTCCCTGGCCAACCTACCATTTTTTTCTTTTTTCTTTTTAGGTCTGCATCTGCAACATATGGAAGTTCCCTGGCTAGGGGTCAAATCAGAGCTGCAGCTGCTGGCCTCCATCACAGCCACAGCAATGCTGGATCCAAGCCGAGTCTGTGACCTATACCACAGCTCACGGCAACACTGGATCCTTAACTCACCAAGTGGGGCCAGGGATCAAACCCACGTCTTCATGGATACTAGCAGTGTTCCTTTCTGCTGAGCCACAATGGGAACTCCAACCTACTATAATTTTTAACCCCTAGCTTGACATTTGCTATCCCTCTTTTCTGCTTTCTGCATTCTTAAACATTTGTGACAGTGTAACTTATTATACATTTTATTTACTTATCTTGTTCATTTTCTCTTTTCCTTACTGGAATGTGAGTTTCACCAGTGCAGGGACATGTGTCTGTTTCATTCACTACAGTATCCCTGGCACCTAGAAAAATGCCTAATAAATATTTGGCTAAATGATTGAATAGGGTTATGCTTGAGAATGCATTGAGATGAATTTAGGTACAGCCTTCAGGTACAGTCCCACACACAGGAAGTACTCAGTAATCGGTGACTCTTAATACTCTACAGCCTGAATGCTGTTGGGAGAATCAAGGACGCGGTTATTTACGTGATTGCAGTAATTTGCATAAGAGACTTTGAAGCAGGATCTGTTTTAATTCTGACTTTAGAGATAAGGTGTGGAGGCATGGAGAGGCTGTCTCTTGCTCAAAGTCATCAGTGAGCCAGGATCTCTTTCACTGAGAGCTCATGTGCTTCCCCAGTGCTGCACTGCCTCTGTACCTCCCTTCATGCTAGTTACCACACTATGGCCTCTTTCCTTGCACCTGAGTTCCCGGTGGAGTCAGAATAACTGACCAGATTAGAACCCATCCCACGGGGATGCTGAAGGTGGGCTCCAAATGCCCCTCCCAGCTCCCCAGGTGTGAGGCACAGTATGGGGCCTTGGGGACACTAGGGGCCTTACTGTGCTACCTTCAGCCACTAGTGATCCTTGTGTGCCAAGACCCCAGAAGGGCAGCTCTCTGCAGACTCTTCAGGATCCTCTGAAGTAGACCCTGAGGATGGGTGGTCAGGCCTTTGGGCAGAGATCACAGATGCACATGTTCAGGAGAAATGTAGGCGCCTCCTGCTGAGGGCAGAGACATGGGGGGATGGCTTGATGGATGGGATGCGGGAAAATTTATGAGAGTCATTCTGTTTGGTCTGATGACCCCTTATGGATGACATTGGGCTGAAAGAGCCAGACGGCCCAAATGAGAAAGATCAGAATGATGAATTTGACCTTGAGTGATGGATTCTGTCTTGATGAGGGGACAAGGAGTCTGGGTCATGCCCGTTCAGTGCCTTGGACATGCTTCTGTGAGACCTGCCATGTGGATTGGCAGTTTGTGGTATGTGGCCCCAAAAAGGTGTCAGCTAGTGTTTGTGGAATTAATATTTTATGAAGCTGAAACAGTGAGCCAGGCACTGTACTCAGCTTTGTATGTATGTGATCTTATCTGACCCTTTCACCGGCCCCAGGAGGAAATTGCTGCTATCATTCCTCATGGGGAAGGTCTGCCTGTTCAGGGTGGTGCGGGTGGTCAGGGCAGAGCTGGTTTGTGGACCAGGACTCCTAACCTTTGCACTATATTGCCTCCTGAAATTGAAGGACGCATTCTGGTCCCAGCCTTGCTATTCACTGCTATTTAGTGGTCATGTACCACCCCCCCACCCCCCACCACTCCAGAAGAGCCAGTCTAATCACTTTGGACCTCCACTTTCTGCTCTGTAAGATGGGTATTACAAATTCCACGTGTCCTCCAAACAGGACTGTTGAGAAAATCAAACCAGAGGTTGTTTGTGTTGGTTGAGTGCTCTATAGATCTAAAATTTCATAACTAGTGTTATTTAAAGGGGGTACTAATGGCAGTCAACAAGTAGGGGAGTCATAGCAGAAGGACTACGGAAAGGGCCTTCCCTCTCTGAATTATGATACTGATCATTCTCAGTAGATGCATGTGCAAAGAACATGATCCAACAAATCACAGGAGGAAATGCAGCTTGTTAACAAACATATGGAAAATCACTAAAACCTCAGCTGTAATCAAAGCAAAGCAAATTAAGACAGGATGCCATTTTTCCCCACTCAATTAAAGAATACCCAGTGCTGATGAGACTTTGGTAAAACGCACACTTGCCTTTTCTACGCTATACTGGTGAAGACTTTCTGGAAGATAATTTAGTAATGAGTATCTGGAACCATTAAAATGTTTAAACTTTTTGACTTGGTAATTCCATTTCTAGAAATCTCTCCTAAGGGATTATCCTAATTACACAGAAAGCTTTCTGCATTACGTAGTTCAAAACAGTTGCGTAAAAAATTGCTGATAATCTAAAGAGCCAACGTCAGGAAAGTGGTTACGGGAAGTGTGGTATAGCCCAGTGATCAAGTATCATTCCATGAGTGTTTGCCCAATTGCATGAGATGAGAACATAGACTATGAGGGAAAAGAGCAAGTCACAAGATTGTACACATCATGTTACAACTACTTAAGAGATCCTACAGATCTTTGCATAGACCTAAATCTGGAAGGGGGTTAAATAGAAGCATTAATAGTGCTTGTTTGAGGGTGGAATGAATATGGGGGCTTTGAACTCATCATTTAAATAGTAAGCATGTACTTCATTCATATTGGAATAATAGTGTAGTAACTACATTGATGTGGAGGAGTGAGTGGAAATGTGGTTGCTGCCTGAATAGAGGTGCCATGGTCAACAAAGCTGGGTCAAGAAAACTGCTCTCTTATGCAGTATTTTCATCTGAAATACATTTCCGAGAAAAGAAAGGGATGGTTTCTGATGATAAGTCATGCTGGAAAATTGCCACTCAATTGCGTCTACTTCATATCTGGGATTTTTTGTTTGTTTTGCTTCTCATTTCTTTCCTTATCACTTTCTGTTTTTCTCAAAAAGTACCTTGAATAGTTTTCTTCTGCTTACAAATTTAAAACAGTTGTATGAACTTCAACCATGATCGAGTCCTGTGCAATTAAAAGTGAACAAGGCTTGTTTCCCACCCTTCAGAGATGATGACCATCAAGAGTTCAGCATGTATCTGTCCATCTTTCTCCATATATAGTGTCATGTAATTAGAGTTTACTCTTTTTTTTTTTTTTAAAGTTGGGTTGTAGTATGTATGTGCTTGTTTTTCTACTTAATAATGTATCTTGGACATTTCTCCATTTCTATGTAGCAGCTGTAGGCAAAAGTTCCCTTTCACATATTGCTGGTGGGAATGTGAATTGGTATCAATATTTTGTATGGCAATTTACTAATATCTATTATAATTAAACATTCTCATCTCTATTGACTACACTCCTGTATCCTTCACTCAGCTATGGACTGAATGTTTGTATCTTCCCCCAATTTATATGTTGACATCTTAACTCAAATATTATGATATTCGGAGGTGGGGCCTATGGGAGATAGTTAGGCTCAGATGAGGTCATGAGGGTGGAGCCCTTGATGGAATTAGTGTCCTAATAAGAAGAGGAAGAGACTAGAGCTCCCTCTCTGTGCCAGGTGAGGATATAGCAAGAAGGCAGGCTAGGAAGAGAGCCCTCACCAGGAACTGAGATCCTGATCTTGCTCATCCTAACGTCCAAAACTAATAAAGAGAAATAAATGTTTGTTGTTTAAGGCACCCAGTCTATGCTATTCTGTTATAGTAGCCTGAACTGATTAAGGCATACTTCCACAAAGAGAGATCTGTTGGATTGTTCAGTTGGTACTATTTGTTATAGTCTCAAACTGGCCCTTTGATTTCTGGAGCATTAAGACAGCAGCCCTTGTGAGCCCCATATCGTGGGACAAAGGCCAGGGTGGGTCGGGCAGCCCATGCTTCCTTGGGGTGGCCACAGAAGGCTGCACAGAGGCTCAGTGACCATTCTTTGGGGTCTCTTGAATCTAGTGGAAGTTAGGAGTATGTCATCACTTTTCAAAGTATGTTTCTTATAATCAGAAAGGAAGTTGGATGGCAATAGATTTATCCAGCTAGTCAAACTATGAAATGTTGGCAGATTGTTTATGGTAGAACCTTTCAGTGCAATTCTTGACAGTTCATAGTGCACACCAGCATACTGGTTTCTAAATTAATCTGACCATTGAATCCTTTCCACCAGAGTATCTTGTAAACCTAGGGTTCCCCAGAATGTACCTTGGACAAGAGGCTTGCTTGGCACCCTTTCAACTTGGCATGTTCAGAGTCTATGGCTGGGCTACAGACTATCCAGAGAGACCTGGCCTCATTGTCATTATCCTGGCAGTGTATTTATAAGCCAGAGCTATGCCTTGGAACTGGGTGATTCTGGCATCATCTCCCTCTCATGGCTGCAGACTCTCAAGGCAGGTTGCTATTATGGGCAACAGAAGACAGTGGCCATAATGGGATGCCATGCAGCATCTCCATCGCCATCTCAGAGCCTCACAGAAGTGGTCTTCTGGGAGCGTAATCCTGCCTCTGTTTTCTCTTCTCCAGTGCTATGAGATACTCAGACTCAGGGAACTGGACTGCTTGTTTCTCCAGTTTCTGGATCTTGTATGCTAGTTGGCATCCTGGATATTGGGCTTTTTCCCTGCCCTAAGATTTTTTTTTGAACTAAACTTTATATTTTGAGGTAATTAGAGTCTCACATGTGGCTGTAATAAATAATCCAGGAACCCAATGTTCCTTTGTCCAGCTTCTCCCAGTGGTAACATCTTGAAAAATTATAATGTAATATCACAACCAGATATTAACATTGAGACAGTCAAGATATAGGCTATTTCTGTCACCATAAAGATTCTTCCTGCTGCCCTTTTATGTCTACATCCACCTCCCTCCCACCTCATCCCTCCTGAACCCCTAGCAACCACTAAGTCCTCCATTTCTCTAATTTCTCATTTCAAGAATGTTATGTAAATGCAACTATACGGCATGACCCTATGGGATTGACTTTTTAGCTCAGTATAGTCCTCTGAAGATACATCCAGGTTATAGCATGTATTTATAGTTCATTATTTTTATTGTTGAGTAGGAATCCATGACAATGTATCACAGCTTAACTAGTCACTTATTTTAAAAAAAATGTGTTTTTAATACATTGCTGGTAGAAATGCTCCTTGACATGGGTCTTAGTAATGATTTTTTTTTTTTTTGAATCTGACACCAAAAGTAAAAACAGAAAAAGAAGAAATAAACAAGTGGGACCACATCAAATTCAAAAGCTTATGCACATTCAAGGAAACCATCAATAAGATGAAAAGGCAACTTAGTGAATGGGTGAAAATACTTGCAAAACATTTATCTGTATGGGGCTAATTCCAAAATATATGAAGAATTAATACAGCCCAACAGTAAAAAAGCAAACAGACTAACTTAAAATGGACAGATCTGAATGTACATTTTTCTAAAGATGACATACAGATGTCCAATAGACACATGAAAAGATGCTCAACATGATTAATCATCAGGAAAATGCAGATCAAAACCACCATAAGATACCACCTGACACCTGTTAGAATGGCTATCAGCAAAAAGATGAGAAATAGCAAATGCTGAGGATGTGGAGAAAAGGGAACCCTTGTGAACTATTGGTGGGAATATAAGTTGGTGCTTTCACTACGGAAAAAGGTAAGAATATTTCTCAAAAAATTAAAAATAGAACTACCGTGTGATCCAACAGTTCCACTTCTGGGTATTTATCCAAAGGAAACAAAAACATTAATTTAGGAAGATATAGGAGTTCCCATCATGGCTCAGCAGTAATGAACCTGACTAGTATCCATGAGGAAGTGGGTTTGATACCTGGCCTTGCTCAGTGGGATAAGGATCTGGCATTGCCATGAGCTGTGGTATAGGTTGCAGATGTGGCTTGCATCTGGCGTTGCTGTGGCTGTGGTGTAGGCCAGCAGCTGCTCTTATTTGACCCCTAGCATGGGAACTTCCATATGCTATAGATGCAACCCTGAAAAAAAAAAAGACAACAACAACAAAAAGACATATACGCCACCATGTTTATTGCAATATTATTCACTATAGCCAATATATAGAAAAAGGTATAAGTGTCCATTGATGGATGAATGGAGTAAGAGATCATGGTATAAATATACAGTGGAATATTGTTCAGCCGTTAAAAACCAAATATTGCCATGTGTGACATATAAGGACATTGAGGCATTATGCTCAGTGAACTGAGTCAGACAGATACTGTATGATCTCTCTTATAGGTAGAATCTAAAATGCATAAACGTGCACACACCCACAGAAAACAAAACAAAATAAAATAAAACAAAAAAATCCACAAGCTTGTGAACACAGAAAACACATTGGTAATTGCCAGAGGTGGGGATGTGGGTGGGAGAAATGAGTGAAAGGGGTCAAAAGGTAACAATTATAAAAATTAGGGAAAATAGTGGTGGTAGAGAGGAGGTAGCTTGGACTACCTCCTCACCCCCATCTTTTGACTATTAAGAATAATGCTTCTATTGTTTGTTCTAGTTCTGTGAAAAATGTCATGGGTAAATTGATAGGGATTGCACTGAATCTGTAGATTGCTTTGGGTAGTATGGCCATTTTTACAATATTAATTTTTCCAATCCAGGAACATGGAATAGCTTTCCATTTCCTTACATCTTCTTTAATTTCCTTGATTAATGTTTTATAGTTCTTGGCATATAAGGCCTTTACCTCCTTGGTCGGGGTATTCCCAGGTATTTGATTTTTTGGGGTTCAATTTTTAAGGTATTGTATTTCTGTATTCCTTCACTAATATTTCATTGATAGTATACAGAAATGCAACTGATTTCTGAATGTTAATCTTATATTCTGCTACTTTGCTGAATTTGTTAATCAGTTTAAGTAGTTTTTGGGTTGAGTCCTTAGGGTTTTCTATGTATAGTATCATGTCATCTGCATACAGTGACAGTTTTACCTCTTCTCTTCCTATTTGGATGCCTTTTATTTCTTTTGTTTGTTTAATTACTGCGGCTAGGACTTCCAAAACTATGTTGAATAGCAGTGGTGAGAGTGGGCATCCAGATGATTGGATTAGGAAGATGTGGTATGTATACACAATGGAATACTACTCAGCCATAAAAAGAATGACATAATGCCATTTGCAGCAACCTGAATGGAATTAGAGACTCTCATACTGAGTGAAGTAAGTCAGAAAGAGAAAGACAAATACTGTAAGATATCACTTATAACTGGAATCTAATATACAGCACAAATGAATGTTTCCACGAAAAGAAAATCACAGACTTGGAGAATAGACTTGTGGCTGCCCGGGGCAGGGAGGTGGGGGAGGGAGGGAGTGGGAGGGATCAGGGAGCTTGGGGTTAACAGATGCAAACTATTGCTCTTGGAATGGATTTACAATGAGATCCTGCTGTGTAGCATTGAGAACTATGTCTAGATACTTACAACGCAGCATGACAATGGGAGGAAAAATTATGTATACATGTATGTGTAACTTGGTCTCCATGCTGTACAGTGGAAAAAAATAAATTAAAAAAAAGATGAATTTAAAAAAACAAAACAAACCAAAAAAATACTTTAGCATGCTAATAGCTAAAACTATCCCTTAGAGTAAACCTCATAGAGAAATAGTACTTTGGACATCATATATGTTTTATAATGTTGTTTGTGTAAATGAATAAACAAATGAATACTCATAAAAAAAGAATAATGCTTCTAAAAACATTCATATGCAGATTTCTGTGTGAGCATGCTTTCACTTCTCTGGGACAAATACTCAGGAGTGCAATTTCTGAGTAGTTGCATGTTTTGAAGAAACTGTCAAACTGTTTTCCAGAGTGGCTGTACCATTTATATTCCTACCAGCAATGCATGAATGATCTGATTTCTCCTCATCTTCATGAGCATTTAATATTGTTACCTTTTTAAAATTTCAACTATTCTCTTAGGTGTGTGGTAATAGATCATTGTGGTTTTAATTTGCATGTCCCTTGTGGCTAATGATGTTCAACATCTTTCCATGTACTTATTTGTCATCTGTATATTCTCTTCACTGAAATGTCTTTTGTTCACTTTCTAATTGGATTGTTATTTTACTGTTGAGTTTTGTGAGTTCTTTATATTCTAGGTAGTGGGCCTTTGACAGATATGTGGTTTGCAGACAATTTCTCCCAGTCTGTGGTATGTCTTTTCACCCTTTTTTGAAAAGAGTAGTTTGAAAGAGCCCTGGATCTTTTACAGTACAAAAAGAAAGTATTTCATTTTGATGAAGTCCAGTTTATCAATTTTTAATTTTATGGGTCATGCTTTTTGTGTGAAGTCTAAGATTCTTTGCCTAAGCTTATATTCTGAAGACTTTCTCCTACTTTTTTTTTTCTAAAAGTTTAAAAAAGTTTTAGGTTTTACATTTAAGTCTGCTGTCTCTTTGGAGTTAATTGTTGTAATAATGTGTGAAGGTTAGTTTGAAGTTATTTGTTTACTTAACTTTTTTTGGCCTGTGGATGTCCAGTTGCTCCAGCACTATTTGTTAATAAAACTGTTTTTCCTCCATTGAATTACTTTGCAGCTTTGCTAAAGATCTGTTTGGTGTGTTTGTGTGGGTCTATTTCTGCATTCTCTGTTCTGTTCTATTGATCTGTCTGTTTCTCCCCCCACCAATATTGCATAGCCTTGATTTCTGTAGCTATGTAAGGCCTGAAATTGGGTAGGCCAATTCTTCCTACTCTGTTCTTTTTTTTCCCTTCAAAATTGTTTTAGCTATTCTACTTCTTTTGCCTTTCCAAATAAAATTTATATTAATCTTGTCTACATCTAGAGAACATATTGCTGGGGCTTTGATAGAAATTACTGAAACCTGTACCCAAATTTGGGTACAGTTGATATCTTTGCTGCAGTGAGTCTTCTAATCTATAAAATGCAGTATGTCTCCCCATTTATGTAGACCTTTTTCCTTTAATTTTTTTCAGTAGCATTTGATAGTTTTCTGTATACAAATCCTAACATGTTTGTTTGATTGTTTGTTTGCCTGTTTGTTTCTTTCTTTCCTTCTTTTGATTTATACTTAAATATTTCATTTTTTGGCAGTTATAAATAGTATTTCAATTTCAGTGGCCATATGCTCATTGTGAGTATATAAAAATATTATTGATTTTTGTGTGTGTGTATATATATATATATATATATATATATATATATTCTTGTATATCATGTGGCCTTGCTAAATTAATTTATTTCTAATGAATATTAGAAATATTTTTTTTAAATATTAGAAAAAATATTAGAAATTTATATTAGAAATTAATAGAAAAAATTCTATTTCTAAGTGTTTTTTCTAGATTCCATTATGATTTTCTTTACATCGGGTCATCTGCAAATGGGAGCAGCTTTCTTCCCCTTCCATCTGTAGGCCTTTTATTTCCATTCTTTGCTTTATTGTGCTGGCTGAAACTTCTGGTATTGTGTTACAAGAGCATGGTGAGAACAGATATTCTAACTTTGTTCGCTACCAGAGGGGGAAAGCAGACCATTTTATTTTGCCATTAAGTATGATGTTAACAGTCGTTTTTTTGAAGATATTCTTTGCCAAGTGAGGAAGTCTCTTCTGTTCCTTTTCTAGAAGGTTTTTTATCATGAATGGATGTGGAAATTTGTAAAATACTTTTTATGTGTTGACGGATATAATCGGGTGATTTTTCTTCTTTAGTCTGTTGATATGGTGGATTATTACAATGATTAATTTTCAAATATTGAAACATTCTTGTGTCCCTGGAAAAAGCCCTACTTTGTCATGTCGTATAATCCTATTTATATATTATTAGAATCCATCTGCTAACATTTTGTTAAAGATTTATACTGCTATATGCACAAGTGATATTAGCCTAATGTTTTCTTCTTTTGTATAGTATTTTTCTGGCTTGGTGTCAGGTAATGCTAGCTTCATAAAATTAATTGAGAGAAGTATTTCCTCCTATTATATTTTTTGGAAGAGCTTGTATAGGATTGGTGTTAATTTGTTTTTAAACATTTTGTAGAATTCTGTAGTGAAACCGTCTAGGCCTGGAGATTTCTTTTGGAAGAGTTTTAAAATTATGAATTTAATTTTCTTAATGGTGTTAGGGATATTCAGATTATCTGTTTCATGATGGGTAAGTTGTGTGGTTTGTGCTTTTTGAGGAATTGATCCATTTCATCTAAGTTATCAAATTTTGATGTATAGAGTTGTTCACAGTGTTCCCTTATTATCCTTTTGATGTCTGCAGGTCTATAGTGATATCCAAGTTTCATTACTGATTTTAGTGATTTTGTCTTTTCTCTCTTTTTTTTCCTTTGTCAATCTTGCTAGAAGCTTGTCAATTTTATTGATCTTTTCAAAGGACAAACTCTTTCTTATTTATCTTTTCTACTATATTTATGATTTCAATCTCATTGATTTGGGCCTTTCACTTTATAATTTTCTTCCTCTTTCTTCTTTTGGGTTTATTTTGCTCTTTTTTCTAAGTTCTTAAGGTGGGGGCTTAGTTTATTGATTTGAGACCTTTCCTCTTTTCTACTGAGTGCTTTTAGCTTTGTAAATTTTCTTTTCATTATTAACTTTAGCTATGTCCCACAAGTTTGATATGTGTATTTTCATTTTCATTTAGTTAAGTATATTTCTTTGACTTCCTCTTTGACCCATGGACTACTTTGTAGTGTGTTGTTTGGTTTCCAAGTGTTTAGAGAATTTACTGCTATTTTTCTGTTATTATTTTCTAATTTGGTTCTATTGAGGTTAGAGAATGTACTCTGTAAGATTTCAATTTTTAAAAATTTGTTGACATTTGTTTTATGGCCCAGGATATGGTCTATCTTGGTATGTGTTCTTTGGGCACTTGAAAAGAATATGTATCCTACCGTTGTTGAGTAGAGTGTTTTATAGATATGTGTCAGATTCTGTTGGCTAATGTACTGTTAGATATTTCTATAGTCTTGCTGACTTACTGCCTAGGCATTTTATCAAGTATTGAGAGATAAGAGTTGAAGTCTCCAAGTATAATTGTGGATTTGAATATTTATCTTTTTAGTTCTATCAGATTTTTTTACACGCTTTGCATCTCTGTTGTTTGGAGCAAAAGCATCAAGGAGTGCTGTGTCTTCTTGGTGGATTGACCCTTTTATCATTATGTAATGTCCCTTCTGTCTCCATGGACTTTCTTTGCTCTGAAGTCTATTTTATCTGATATTAATAGTCACTCTTTCTCCCTCCCTCCCTCTCTATCTGTCTGCCTATCTTTCTTTTTGTCTTTTTGTTTTTGTTTTTGTTTTTTTTTTGGGCTGCACCAGTGGCATATGGAAGCTCCCAGGCTAGGGGTCAAATCAGAGCTACAGCTGCCAGCCACAGCCACAACCACAGCCACAGCCACAGCCACAGCCACAGCAACACCAGATCTGAGCCATATCTACAACCTACACCACAGCTAATGGCAAAACCAGATCCTTTAACCCACTGAGTGAGGCCAGGGATCCAACCTGCATCCTCATGGATAGTAGTTGGACTCTTAACCCACTGAGCCACAATGGGAACTCCCACTCCTGCTTTCTTTTGATTAATGCTGACATGATATGGCTTTTTCCATTATTTTCCTTTAAACCTCTGTATTGTTATATTGAAACAATATTCCTACAACAAAAGTGAGTTTATTTTTTGTAGACAGAAAATAGTTGCACATGGTTTTTAATCCATCCTTGTCTTGTTCCACATTTTAGCAGGGGGAAGGCTTTCAGCCTTACTCCGTTGAGTATTATATTTGTTGTGGGTTTATCATAAATGGCTTTTATTATGTTAAAGTATGTTCCCTCTACCCACTTTGGTAAGAATTTTTTTATCATGAATGGATGTTGGATTTTATCGAATGCTTTATCTGCATCTATTGAGATGATCATGTGGTTTTTGACTTTTGTTAATGTGGTGTATTATGTTGAATAATTTGGATATGTTAAACCATCCTTGTGAACCTGCGATGAATCCCCCTTGTTCATGGTGTCTGATATTTTTTATATGTTGTTAGATTTAGTTGCCTAAAATTTTGTTGTGAATTTTTGTGTCTATATTTATCAAAGATATTGGCCTATAATTTTCTTTTTTGGTAGTATCTTTTTCTGGTTTTGGTATTAGGGTGATGGTGGTACCATAGAATGTCTTTGGGAGTGTTCCTTCTTCTTCAAACTTTTGGAAAAATTTAAGAAAGATGGGTAGAAGCTTTTCTTTGTGTATTTGGTAGAATTTGCCTATGAAACCATCCGGTTCTGGACTTTTGTTTGTAAAGAGTGTTTTTATGACATATTCAATTTCATTTCAAATGAAATTGATCCGTTCCTTCTTGATACAGTTTTGGCAGGCTGTAAGTCTCTAGAAAGTTGTCTGTTTCTTCTAGGTTGTCAAATTTGTTGGTATGTAATTGTTCATATTGTTCTCTTATGGTTTTATGTACTCTGCATTATCCACTGTGATTTCTCCTTTTTTCTTTTCTTATTTTGTTTATTTGGGGTTTTTTTCTCTCCTATTTCTGGTGAGTCTGGCCAGAGGTTTGTCAATTTTGTTTACCTTTCCAAAGAACTAGCTCTTGGTTTTATTGATCTTTTCTGTTGTTTTTTGAATCTCTATGTTATTGATTTCCTCTCTGATCTTTCTGATTTCCTTCCTTCTGCTGACTTTAGATTTTGTTTGTTCTTCTCTTTCTAATTCATTTAGGTGGTAGGTTAGGTTGTCAATTTGAGATTTTTCTTCTTTTTTGAGGAAGGCCTGTATTGCTATGAATTTACCTCTGAGCACTGCTTTTGTGACATCCCATAGATTTGGAGTGGTTGTGTCTTAATTATCATTTGTCTTGAGGTATTTTTTAATTTCCTTCTTGACTTCCTCATTGACCCATCGGTTTTTTAGTAGCATGTTGTTTATTCTCCATGTAGTTAGTTTTTTCTCATTTCTTTTCCCATGGTTGATTTGTACTTTCATGCCATTGTGGTCAGATAAGATACTTGAAATAATTTCTATACTCTTAAATTTATTGAGGTTACTTTTGTGCCACAGTATGGGATCAATCCTTGAGAATGTTCCATGTGCACTTGAGAAGAATGTATACTCTGATTTTTTTGGATGTAATGTCCTGAAAATGTCAATTCAGTCTAACTTTTCTATTGTGTCATTTAGGATCTCTGTTGCCTTCCTTACTGATTTTCTGTCTAGAGGATCCATCCATTGATGTGAGTTGTATGTTAAAGTCTCCTAGTATGATTGGATTCCCATCAATTTCTCCTTTTATGTCTGTTAGTATTTGTTGTAGGTATCTGGGTGTTCCTATATTAGGGGCCTGTACATTGACAATTGTAATATCCTCTTCTTGAATGAATCCTTTAACCATTAAATAGTGTCCTTCTTTGTCTTTCTTTATGGCCTTAATTTTAAAGTCTTTTTTTTTTTCTGACTTGAGTATTGCAACTCCTGCTTTCCTATCTTGTCCATTGGCATGAAATATCTTTTCCCATCCCCTCACTTTCAAATTATATGTGTCCTTTGCCCTAAGGTGAGTCTCTTATAGACAGCATTATTGTTCTTGGTTTTTTTATCCAATCTGCCACTCTGTGTCTTTGGATTGGAGCATTCAGTCCAGTGACATTTAAGGTAATTATTGATAAATATATATTTATTGCCATTTTAAATCTTGTTTTCTGGTAGATTCTGTTTCTCCTTTTTTATTTTCTCTCTTTGGTTGGATGATTTCCTTTTATTTTATGGTTGTGTCCTCTTCTTTTTTAGTTTTTTTTGAATGTAATGCTTTGTTTTGACTTGTGGTTGCCCTGTTTTTCAACTATGTTAACCCCTTCCTCTATCTGCTTGCTTTAGCTTGATTATCATATAGGCTTAAACACATTATTAACAAAAAGAGTCTAGATTTTCTTACTTTCCTTCCCACATTCTAAGATTTTGAAGTCCTTTTTTATCATCTTCATCATATATCATCTATCATCACTTTTACAATAGGTTTTCTTTTAGGTATCCTGGCTTATTTAAGTGATTGCTTTCCAACTGTGATTTCCTCCATCCTACTTATTCTTACTTCCTTTTTATTTAGAGAAGCCCTTTCAGTGTTTCTTTTAGAATGCATTGAGTATTGCTGTACTCTTTTAGTTTTTGTTTTTTGGAGAAATTCTTTATTTCTCCTTCTATTTTAAATGATATTCTTGCTGGGTAGAGTATTCTAGGCTGAATTTTTTTTTCCTTTTAGAACTTTGAATATATCTTGCCACTCTCCTCTTACCTGTAGTGTTTCTGTAGAGAAATCCGCTGATAGCTTCATCAGAGCTCCCTTATAATTAACATTTTCTTTTTCTCTTTCTGCTTTTAGAATCCTCTCTTTTAACTTTTGCCATTTTTATTATAATATGTTTGGTGTGGGCCTGATTGGGTTCAACTCTTTTGGGGGCCTCTGTGCTTCCTGTATCTTATATCTATTTTCTTTAGATTTGGAGAGTTTTTGGACATAATTTCTTCAAATGTATTTTCAATCCCCTTTTGTTTGTCTTCTCCTTAAGGAATCCCTCATTTGCATTGATTGGCCCACTTTATATTATGCCATAGATCTCTTATATTGCTTTCATGTTTTTTTATTTGGTTTTCAGTCTGCTGTCCTGATTGTGTGATTTCCATTACTCTATCTTCCAAGTCATTAATTCATTCCTCTGCATTATTCATTTTGCTCTTTAGTGCCTTTAATTCAGTTTGAATTTCTGCAAATGAATTTTCTAATTTTTCTTGGTTCCTCCTTATATTTTCATGTTCTTTTCTAATGTAATCCGCATTATGGTTTATATCTACTCTTAAATCCTTCATATTCACCCTTAATTCTTCCAGTATTTTCACTATCTCCCTTTTGAACTAAGTGTCTATCAGACTGCAGAGGTCTGTTTCATTGTTTGCTGTTTCAGGTGAATTCTCCTGTTCTTTTACCTGGGAATGGTTCATGAGCTTATTCATTTTGCTTGTATTTTTCTTTTTCTGTGAGTTTCAGGAAACCAACTACTGTAGTCTTGGAGGGCTATTTCTATGTAAGCATGCCCCTTTGTATTTTGGTTGGGGGGTTACTATTTATTTTTGGTGTGGGAGTTTGGATATTTGTTGTCTCTTTCCTCAGTGTGAGCAGGCTGTTATCCCCTTGACAGGGTCCTGAGTGTGTTTCTGGGGTGAAGGAGACAGTGGGCAGGGCTAGTAGTCAGTGCCCGGTTGCTGGGCTCTTGACAGTAGCAAGGACCTACAGGAAGGTGGCACAGGCTACTGCTAGTTGCAGGACCCTGGGCAGTGGTAATGGGCCTCAAGCATATTCAGGTAGTGCCCAGAGCATTTGGCAGTGGCAGTGGCAGGGTGTGTAAGTTCCCAGGGGAGTGAGAGCAACAATAGGTGGTATCTAATCGCAATGCCCTCCTCTGTGGTGCCCTTTGAGGTGATTGGGGCTGCAAGTGGTATCTGTTCATGGATTTGTAGTGGTGGCAGGCCACACCTACCTCTGGAGTCAGAGATAACTGTGGTGGTTTACCCTCGACACCTGTAGACCATGCATGACACACCCTGTCCCATTTAGTCCATGCAGGAGTTGCTGCACAGGTTGATCCTAGTTGTAGGGTCCTGGGAAGTAACATTGATCAAGCATGTGTGGGCACTGCCCAGAGTGTTTGGCAGTGGCAGCAGCAGGGTGGGTGTGTTCCCAGGGGAATAAGAACATCAATGCATGGTGCTCAGCTGCAGTGCCCTCCTTTTTTCCAACTTTTGAGGTGACCGGCACTGCAGATAGAGCCTGTTCACAGACCCTAGTGGTGGTGGACCATGCCCCTTTTGGTTTCTGAGATGTCTTCTGTGGTTTGTTTCCACTGCCTGTAGATCACACAATAGGCACCATGTCTTGCTTAGCATCCTACTGCCTTAGCCCACACAAGAGCTGCCCGGCCACCCATAGCTCACACAAGATGCTTCCAGTCTCCCGTAGCCCGAGCAAGTGGCCTCTCTCCACCTGTAGCCTGCCCCAGAGGTGCCCCACCTTCTGGGATCCCACTGGTACACAGGGAAAGAGATTCCTATGGTGGTCTACCCCTTCGACTCTCTCCCTCCCCAACAATGGTACCTTGCTTCTCCTGTGGGTCTAGATCTCCTCTTGGGTTCACTCTGCTATGGCATTCCTTTCCGCACCCAATAGCACACCGCTCCCCCACCTGTTCCACACCACTCCTTAGCCCCTCAGGCTGTCCCCACACAGCCAACCTTAGTCCTTTCCCTGGAACTGATCTCTGGAGCCCAGTCACAGTGCTCAGCCCCCACCCAAGCATCTCAGGCTGTGGTGTCCAGGGTGGTGGTACAGATGTTCTATGCGGCTCTCTCTCTGCTTTGCCCTCGTCAGTCCAGCTGCTTTGCTTTTCTCACTGACTTTGAGGTCCTCTGTCTCAACTGATCTCCCCACTGGTTAGGTGGCTTCCCCAGGGTGTGGGTTCCTTTCCTCTTTAACAGCTCCCTCTCAGGAGCGCTAGTCACATCCTGATTCCTTTTCTCTCTTTCTCTTTTTTTTTGTTTGTTCTACCCAGTTATGTGGAGGGTTTCTTGCTCTTTTTGGAGGTTTAAGTTCTTCTGCCAGCATTCAGTAGACATTCTGTTTGAATCGTTCTACAGAGAGATGTGTTTTTTTGATATGTTTGTGGGAGAAGGTGAGCATGATGTCTTACTCCTCTGCCATCTTGATCCTTCCCCTGTAGAAGTTTGAAGTGTATCTCTTTGCTTATCTTTTGAAGTGATTAATATAATTCTCTCTCTCCTTCTCTCTCTACACACACACACACACAATCTTGTCTCAGTGTACTGGAGTTGTCATTCTACCAGTTCAAGTGCAGCATAGAAACTTTACCTCCCTTTTAAAAAACGTTCCCACTTATAATATTGGATTACCTTAACTTACATATATACTCTACATAGTTTTAGAAACACATCAGGCAGTGCTGCAATTTTTCCTCAAGGTTCAACGTAGTTTTTAATGCTTAGGAGAAGAAAGTATATTGTGTTTGCCCATATTTGTGTTTACTGTAGTCATTCCTCCTTTGTGATATTCTAAGGTAACTTATCATCTTCTTCCTGTTCAGAGAACTTTCTCTAGCCATTCTTAGAGTAGGTCTGCTGGCAACAAATTCTCTTAGAGAATATCTTTATATTCCCATAATTCCTGAAATATATTTTTATTGGATATAGCATTCTGGGTGACAGGTCTTTTCTTCCAGCACTTGAAACATGTTGTGACACTTCCTTATGACCTCCATGGTTCTGATGAGACATCTGCTGTCATTCAAATTGATTTTCACCTGTTGGTAAGGTGTTCCTTTATCTCTTGATGCCTTAATTTTTCTTTGTCTTTAGTTTTCAGGGGTTTGACTGTGATGTGTCTTGCTATGGATTTATTTGGGCTTTTCCTATTGAGGTTTCACTCAACTTCTTAACTCTGTAGATTTATGTCTCTTGTCCAATTTGAAAAGTTTTCAGCCATTAATTCTTCAAGTACTTTTACAGCCCCACCCTCTTTCTCCTCTCCTTCTAGAACTGTGATGACATAAATGTTAGATCTTTTTCTTAAGAGTCTCACACACCCGAGGCTATGTTGCTTTTATTTTTTCCAGTCCATTTTCTCTCTGTTGTTTTGATTTACTCGGTAACTTCTATTGTTTTCTCTTTCAGTTCACTGACTCTTCCTTCTGTTCTCACCATTCTGCTATTGACCCCTGTACCGAGATTTATATTCGGTTATTGTATTTTTCAGTTCCAAAATTCCATTTGGTTCTTTGTGATATCTTATATGTCTTTGCTGAAACTTTTTCTTTTTTCATTTGTTTCAAGTATATTCTCAATTTCCCATTGAAGAATTTTTTATTATGATGGCTGTTTTAAATCTTTACCAGGTTGTTCTTATCATTTTCATGATCTCAGTGTTGGATTTCTTGCTTGTACTTTTTTCATTCCATTTGAGTTCTTCCTGGATCTTGGTAAGAATAATGATTTTCACTTAAATCCTGGACATTTTTGGATATTATATTATGAGGCTCTGGGTCTTACTTAAACCAGCTTTCACTGGTTTCTTTTGACTCCTTTCTGGGGAGAAGGTGGCTGTCTCATGACTGCCAAGTAAGAGTAAAGTCCTGAGTCTCCTCTTGGCCACTGTTAACGTGGAGGTAAGGTGGCTTGTCACTGCTGGGAAAATGTGGGAGTTAGGCTCCCTGCTAAGACCTCACTGATCCCTCCTTGGCTGGGAGAAGTAGGAGAGCCCTGTTACTCTTCCCCGCCTTCACTAAAAACACAGGGGTGACCTCTTTATCTCTGTGATGATGAAAGCTCTGAGATTCCACTGGGCCTCCTGTGACATCACCCACATGGGGGAAAGGGAACCCTGTTACAGCTGGTGAAGGTGGATGTCTCCACTGCACCTTTGCTGGTCAGAGTATGGGTGGGGTCATGCTTTTTTTCTGTGGTGTTTGGCTGGAGGAGAATTCTCACTGTCCACAAGTTTTCTGTCTTGCTAGGCTGCCCCTTTCCTGGACCTTTGACTAGAGAGAGAGAGCAGATTTTTTTTTTTTTTTTTTTTTTTGGCCTGAGCCTGCTGCTATTTCTGGATTACCAGCCCTTCAGCACCAAGACTGGAATATATGAGAAAGAAACCCAGGCTCCTTATCACCATATTCTTTGGGTTCCAAGGTCCCTAGCTGGTCTACCTTCTCTCCAGTGTTCAGATTCTTCTTAGGTTTGTTTATTTTATATAATGTTTGGGGATTTCAGTTGTACTTAGAGAGGAATAAGAGAAAGAAGGTCTATTCCACTTACCCAGAAGCTGAAGTCTAGACTGTGGCCTGCCGTCAACTATTAAAGCCCCTTTTTTGTTGAGCCAAAGTTCCTCCCAGCGATCCCAAACTTGTCCTGGAAAAGCAGCACCCCTGCTTGAGAGCTGGAATTCCAGTGCTCGCCAGGGCATGCCTGCTGGTTTTGAAACAGGGAAATACAAAGTTAGTTAAAGCACAGTTGCTCATTTTTCAGGCGTATTTAACACTAGAATTCATTTGCATGCTAAACAAGTATATCTGGACTCTAAGAAAGTATTTAAGGATCTCAAGTGGAGGATATTTATTTAGTTCTGAATTAACAGTTGTGATCTCTCTCTTTTTCCTTTTTATTTGCCTTTTATCCCATTGTTGTCTTTTAATTAAACAATTCTTTCATAGGATGTTCTTTCACTGAGAATTATTAAAGATGTAAGCCCTCCTTTATCAAACCGTGGGCTGTGTAATTGTATACACTTTACATTTGGCTCTGGGGAAATCTTAGAATTGTAGGAGAGAAGGTGCTTCATTAATTGGTTGAGCAAGATTGTGCCTTTAATGGAGACAAAGCCACGGAAGCGTTTGTGGGGCTGGAACAGTCCACGGTTGTTGGTGAGGACAGAGGCGGCCAGTGTTGGGGGCTCTGCAGACAGTTCCTCCTTCTGCACTGACTGCACAACGTGCCCTGCATGAGCTGATGGAGGGTGAAGGGGGTGGGGAGGACCAGCCTCTGCAGGGGCCTGAAAGGGAGCTGATGGCTGGGCTGCAGGCCTGAGCAGACCCTTTGGGCTGCCTTTCAGGTCTGGGTGTCAGTGGTCCAGGGGAGATGGAGGGAGCTGAGTCAGATGGGCAGGAGAGTGAGCAGTGGGAAAGTGGGCGCTGTCTTCCTTGCTTTGTCTGGGCTGGGCACTCTTTATTGTGATGCTGAGAGGCCTGTGGACAGGGACCTAGGGAAAGGGTGAGCCCTCAGCTAACCTGCAGTTAGTAACAAATTAGTTGATGTGCTGATGGGATACCTGAAAAATGGCCAATGGGGGGGAAAAAAAAAACAGAGAAGAAGCTCACCTCTTGTTAGGAATTTAGTCTGGAGGGGAAGGCAGGAAACAAACACACATACTCAGATCTGCATGTAGATTCAGCCATAAACAATCCCAGCAACACATCACATGTGCAAACACACGCACAAACACACACATGTACAAATAGCCCCAGACTCAAGCAGAAGGGTCCAGTCACCTGGACACACATGGACACATACATACACTCACACACACATTCCATTTTCCAAACACAGAGGTGACACAGGTGGGGTGGAGAGCCCCAGGCAGGAAGTATGTAGGGCCATTGAAGAGATGCTTATGTTGGCTCCAGGCCCCACACCCTCCATGTCAGCATATTTTTTAACCCTAAGCTATTGCTGAGCAGGTCTCTGGAAACAGAGGTGTATTCATTTCCCCTGACATATGCATGTGGAAAAAGTTCAGGAGCTTAAAGCAGTGAGCTCACACTGAGATAGCTCTTGGATTTGCAATTAGTTTAACAAACTTTTGCAGAAGTTCAGTTGAAGGCCCTGTGGAATGTCCTGGACACAAACCTATGAAAAAGATGAGGGTCTTCTCCTCCAAAAGCTCTAGGACCTGTGGGGTGGCGCTCTGAAGGCAACATACACTATGTGCGCACACACATACACGCCCACTATTTCATTTGCTTCTTATGTCCCCCTGAGGGCTCTGCAGGACCCTCAGACAGATGTGGCTTTGAATCCCAGCCCTGTCTGTCTTACTGTGTGACTGGCACTCAGTTTTCCCAGGCTCACTTTCCTCATCTATGAAGTGGGCATGGTAATTCCTGTCTCTAAGCAATTTCCTGATCGATCAGATGAGACGATGCGAAGTGCTTAGCAGATAATTTTCATTTGTTCATTTATTCTACATTTTGACTCCTTTGTGCCCACTACTGAATCTGGGTACTAGACCAGAAATGACAGACAAGATCCTGGCCCTCACAGAACTATATGTTCCTGGAAGGAGACAGACAGCAAACTAGGAAGCGAGTCAGAGGAGACGACGGGAGGGATTGAGAACGGTGAGCTCTGTGGAGGGAAGGAGCAGGGGGTGTGAGAGAAAATAGCTGGGTGGTCAGGGAGGGCCTCAGGGAGGCGGTGGCATTTGTGCTGAGGCCTGAAGGGCAGACATGTGCCAGCCCTGGAGAGACTGGGAAGCAGCACTCCTGATGGAGTCAGGAGTCACAGGTGCAAAGGCTGTGAGGCTCCAAAAGGCTTGGTGAGCTCGAGATGCAGAAGGATGCTCTATAGGGCTGGGCTTCAAGGGCTGGAGAGGCTGTGAGGTGAGGAGCGGTCAGAGCACTGGGCAGTGCCCATGGGCCTGATGGCAGCTGGGGAGAGCCTAGGTTCTGCTCCAAGGGCATTGTGCTGGGAATGTCAGGACCCTTCCTTTTCCCCAGCCTGCACCTGGCCCAGCACTATGGAAAGTGTGATCAGCAGGGAGCGTGGGGCTGGCTGATGTCTTCTGTGTGCTGGTAAGCTTGTGCACCCCAGGGACCCCCAAGGACATGGAGACCCCCCAAGTGGAGGTGACTGTGCCCGGCTGCCATCGCCTTCCTTAGAGGCCAGGCAATGAGGAAGACATTCTCTGCAATTCTCCATTTGTTCTATGAGAAGGCTTGGTTCTACGGACTCTGTCTCCTGGGGGCAGGCAGGAGGTTACCTTTAACTCCTGGAGAGTGCAGCTCTCATGGCCTACAGTGGGGCAGGGGCATACACGCTGACCATCCTTTCCTGACCTAGCTCTCGGGGCATTTCTACCTGCACTCTCGGTTCCACTGTTTTCTCACACTTGCCTGCCTGCACCTGCTGGTCCCATTGTAACGTCTCATCTTTTGGGGACGGTGTGATGGGGCCTGTGGAATTGGCAGAATGAAGCAGAACCTCCATGGACAGGCAGGTGCTGGTGGGTCAGAGCATGTCACAGAGCTGGGTGAGCCCTGGAGGCCCCGCGGGACAAACTGAGGACCCTGGGGGCTTGTTGGCAGCTGGGGCTCCTGGCTGCCTCCCCAGCTGTCCCTGTAGGGTGTTCCTTCCTGCCCACCCCTGAGGCCTTTAGAAGCAGCAGGAAAGACTTATCACAGTGTCCTTCCTGAAATGCTCTACCCTGGAGCCTCTCCTTCATATTTATTTATTTATTTGTTTTAATTGTGGTAAAACATGCCTCATATACACTTTACCATTTTAACAGTTTTTGTTTGTTTTTGTTGAAGTATAATTGATTTACAGTGTTGTGTTTCAGGTGAACAGCAAAATGATTCAGTTTTTTGTTTGTTTGTTTTTGCTTTTTAGGGCCGCACCTCCAGCATATGGAAGTTCCCAGGCTAGGGGTCAAATAGGAGCTGTAGCCACTGGCCTACACCACAGCCACAGCAACATGGGATCTGAGCTGTGCCTGCGACCTACACCGCAGCTCACAGCAATGCCAGATCCTTAACCCACTGAGTGAGGTCAGGGATTGAACCTTCATCCTCATGGATACTAGCTGGGTTCTTAAACCTTCTGAGCCACAGCAGGGACTCCCAGTTTTATATATATATATATTTTTTTTCTTTTTCAGGTTCTTTTTTATTATAGGTTATTACAGATATGAATATAGTTCCCTATTCTATACAGTAGGTCTTTGTTATTTATTTTATGTATAGTAGTGTGTATCTGTTATTCTCAAACTCCTTTCCCTTTGGTAACCCTAAGTTTGTGCAGTTCAGTGCTGTTAAGTACATTCGCATTGTTCTGCAACCATCACCAGCATCCATCTCTATAACTTTTTAACCTTCCCAAACTGAACCTCTGTACCCACTAAATACTGGTTCCCCATCTGCACTCTGCAGCCCCCAGAAATCACCGTTCTACTTTCTGTCTCTCTGATTTTGATTACTGACAAACCTTATATAAGTATTTGTCTCTTGGTGACTGACTGATTTCACTTGGCTGATGAACCTCAGGGTTTGTCCATATTGAAATGTGCATCAGAAATCCCCTCATTTTTAGGCCTGATATTACTCCATTGTACACACATACCACACTTTGTTTATCCATTCACCTATTGAGGGGAATTTAGGTTGCTTCCACATTTTGGGTTTTGTGAGCAATGCTGCTGTGAATGTGTGTATACAGATATCTCTTTGAGACCCTGCTTTCAATCATTCTGAACATATACCTAGAAGTGGAATTGCTGAATCATATGGTAATTCTATTTTTAATTTTTTGAGGAACTGCTGTAGTTTTCCATAGTGACTGTGTACAATTTTGTATTTTTACAAATTCTCCAATTTTTCCACATCCTCATCAACACTTATTATTTTCTGCTTTTGTTTTTTTTTTTTTTTTTTTTGTTTTTATGTAGAAGCCAACCTCATGGGTGTGAAGCCTTTTCATTTTTTTTTTTTTTTAATTTTTTTGGCTGCACCCATGGCATGTGGAAGTTCCTGGGCCAGGCATTGAACCTACACCACAGTATCAACCCAAGCCACAGCAGTGATAACACTGGATCCTTAACCCACTGGGCCACCAGGGACTTCTGCCTTTTCACTTTTAAAGACACAGGTCAGGCATTACCTCTTTTGGGAAGTCTTCACTGATGCGTCCAGCCTGGCAAGGCACCTGCCCTCCTCTCCCTCAGCCCCCGTGCTTCCCTTGATTACTTTGTGCGTGTGCATGACTCCTCCCTCGCTGGTCCGTGAGCAACTAGAGGGAACATGCTGTGAATATTCAGTGCTTGTCCCCTTTTCCTTTTTTGGCCCCTCCCCACCAGTCCATGCCAGGAGGTGCTCTGGACATCTTTGTGGAATGAGGGCACAACACCCAGACGCGTGCTGGCCTCCAGGGTCTAACAGCATGACTTCAGACTCAGGGAAAGAGCCTGGTCCCCTCCCTGGGGGATGGAGGACACTGGGAGAGCTTCTTGTGGGTCCTGGCACGATCCTAGAAAAGCAGCGCTGCCACAGGGTCTCATAGTTGGAAAAACAGAAGCACAACTTAGTATAAACTGAACTGGATTTGGTCTGTGTGGCGGTAGGGTGTTCGGGTAGACAGCCACACGGGAGCTATGTGCTAAATGGAAGTCATTGCCATATTGGTCAAGGTGACCCAATTCCTGAAGCTAATGGTGGCAGATTTATCATTCTTCTTCCCAGTGATGAAGATAATGACATAACTTAGATTCCTTAAGATTTACTGACAGCGCCTTCATTTCTCACAATGGCCAAGAGACTTGGAGCTGAAGCTGGGATGGCCTTTTACTGTCTCTTGAGAAAGCAATCTAAGTGGTAGCTGTCCTCGTCACCTGGGGAGAATGTCTGCTTCTGAAATGAGATTTAAGGAGCAGACTTCTTGATGAGACTTGTCCCATTACAGCAAGGAAGGGGATTGGCTGGCAGTAATTAAGCACACGCCGTGTAAACCTTCAGTGCTCTTTCCTGAACCTCAGCCTCAGGACAGTGCACGAGGTAGGGGAAGAAAGATGCTGGGCTTGGGAAGGTGGAAACACAGCAGCACCTCTGCTTCCAGCCTCTCAGGGCTGAGCCCTACCCATGGCAGCCCCATGTCCTTCCCAGAGACAGTATCTCCCAGAAGGTGCTGCTTGAGAAACCATTCTGTACGAGAGCATCATGTTCAGAGGAAGAAGAAAATGCTGCCTTGCCTTCCAAGTTCGGGTGGGAGCTGGGCCAGGTGGTTTTTCCATCTGTTTCCATTCACCCATTCACTCAGTCATCAGTGCACAGACTTTCCTGAGTCCCCACCATGTGGCTGGCTTTGTGCTGGGGCGTGGTGACAAGATGAATTATATGTCACCTTCCAGCCCCCAGAAGCTCCTGGTCTAGTGGAGCGGAAAGGTGGACAAGCCCTTCCATTGCACTGTCATAAAGGCAGAAGTAGAAACAGGAGCTTGGAACAGTGGGAGCTCAGACCACTTCCTGGACTCTGCCAGGGCATGCCTAGGAAGCACTGCATAGGGCAGGGCGTTGGCGGGTGGACATGAGCTGCATGTCCCATGTAAAAGCAAAGAGGGCCAGTGGGCTGAGGGGACAGTGTGTGCAAAGGGAGAATCGTGGCTTGGGAAACCCTGCATGGAAGGAGCAGAAAGCCTGGGGAAGGATGGGGAGATGGGGCAGGAGAGCTAGGGTGGGCCTGGGTGGCCAGAGGTTTCCTTGTGTGTCATGTTTCAGAGCCTGGCGTGTATCCTGTAGCAACTGGGCACCAGCACAGATTGCGAAGAGGGAGAGTGACTCCCGCGGGTCAGGTTTCTATGGAGCTCCCTCTGGCAGTCATGTTGAAGGTGGGTTGGAGTCTTGACAAAGGGGGGCCTGTCAGAGGGTCTTCCAGGAGCCCAGGTGGGAGATTATGGGGACGGGGACAATGGAGAACCTTTAAGAAGCATGCTTGCAACTGGATCCTGGGTTAATCCAACTCCCTCTGCAACCTGCACCTATAGCTGCACGTGGGCAGTCGGATGTGGTTGGAAGAAAACGTACAAGGCAGAGACTGGTCTCTGTGATCTGGCACCTCAAATAGATCCTCTTCTGCCATGTCCCCCAGGCCATGCATTCTCCCATTCTCTAGAAGAATATTTTACAAGTTTCCTCCCTTCAGTTCTCTAGAAGTTCTTCTACTGTACTTATTTTTTGCTGATTTTTTTTTCTTTTTAAAAAATTAATAGACTAGACTTTTAGGAGCATATGTAGATTTACAGGAAAAATTCAGCAGAAAGTATGGAGTCCCATATACCCCTCATTCTCCTTCCCAACTTCCCCTATTAATATCTTGCACTCATAGGGTACATTTGTTACAACTGATGAGCCAGCATGTATCCATTACTATTAACGGAAGTCCACAGGTGACATTAGGGTTCATGCTTGGTATTGAGCATTCTAGGGGTTTGGACAAATGTATAGTGACATGTATCCACCATTATAGAGTCATACAGAATAGAATAGTCTCACTTCTCTAAGCATCCTCTCTGCTTTGTCCTATTCATTAACCCTCCACCTTTCTTAACCCCCTACAACTACTGATATTTTCACTGTCTTTATAGTTTTGCCTTTTATGGGATGTCACATAGTTGGAATCATACAGCATGTAGCCTCTTTGGACTGGCTCATTTCACTTCATAATGTGCATTCAAAGTTTAGCCATGTCTTTTCGTGGCTTGATAGCTCACTACTTTTTAGTACTGAATAATATTCCATTGTCCGGATGTATTACAGCTTATTTATCCATTTGCCTACTGAAGGACATCTTGGTTGCTTAAAATTTTGGCAGTTATCAATAAAGTTGTGATAAACATAATGACCTTGTTTTTTAAACCGCTGAGAAAACAGGAAGGATGCAGACAGAGATGATCTGTGTACCCATGCCCACGCCCACTAGCTTCCATCATTGGTACCTAGGAGCTTCAGCCTCTGTGCTGATGCTGTGTGTGAACACTGCAGGTCCCTTACAAAGGCAACCTCTTGCCTTAGAAACTGGAAACCATTCCCTGTCACCTACATGAGGGTGGAACTCTTGCATCCTTTCTCCTTTTAAAGTGGATCGTATTTACCAACCCTCAAATATGCTGTAATTTGCTTTCTCTGCCTTCACATAATCACTCCACATTCATCTTCAGCCCCACATGTCTGCTCCCCTTTAAGCACAACTTGGAGAATAGTCAGATGTGCTTGTTATTTGCACTTCATGTTCCCCTGTTCTGTTGAGGAGTCCCCCTGCAGCAGGCGCTGGGTGTGACTGGTCCAGACTCCTCGGACCCTCCCATTTCAATGGGCTAAGCCTCCATCTGCCTTTATGTGCCCAAGGGTTTTTCTCTGGAATCTCAAAGGCTATTCTCTGCTTGCCCTTAGCACACTGGGGGACAGCCCTCAACTGAAGATGGATGGGAGTTGGTACATAGCTCCCCTGTGCCCTTTTCTGCAGGTGGCGTGATCCTGAGAGCCACACAACACTGCATTCAGGTGTTCCTTCCAGGAGCAAGCTCTAGCTCTATGTGGAAGCTTCCTGATAGCCTCATTATGGGCTGCCTTCCTTCCCCTGTGCTGCTTTCTATTCCCTGCCAACTTTCTCTGTGCCTCCCAAATCAACTGCTTGCGCTTGAATCTCAGAGCTTCCTTCTGGGGACCCAAACTCAGACACTTTCCAATCAGGCAGTGCCCACTGTCCCAGGCACTGCTCCTAGATGGTCACCAGTGACCTCCGTGGGCCCAAGCCCAGCTCATTGTATAGGCTTCATCTGACCACCCCTTCAACTTCTCAGCACCCCAACCCAGCCAATTGTGTCCTTGAACTTGGAACACTTCCTCCCTTGGACTTGGGGACACTGTTCCCTTCTGAGTTTACAATCTACTGGCTAGTCCTTTAATACTCCTCTGCCAGCTGTTTCTCAGTGTCCTGTACCCAGCAACCACTATCAGGGAGCTCAGCCAAAATACACAGAAGGGAAATAACACATACTTCAAATGGAGCAGGTGTTAATTTTCTCTATGACTTTTAAGTTGAGGAGGAAGCGACTCTTTATGGAGGGCCCAATATATGCCAGGAACTTCTCATTTTTGTCATTGGATCCTGACAACAGCTACAGTAGAGGCGCTATTTATTGCCATATTGAAAGGAGGAAACAGGCTCAGACACATTGACGCTTGGTCAAGGCCGGGCTCCCAGGGGTGGTGCTGGGATTTGGACCTTGGGCTCTCTCACTCCTTCACCTTCACTGAGGCAGATGAGGCCCAAGACAGCTGTGCATAGAATGGACCCTTATTTCTTTCCCGTTCTCTTTCTCTCTCGCTTCCTGGTCTGATGAATGCCTTTTTCCCTCCAGTCCAGTACCCAGGGCCCTTGATTGGGCTGAGCCGTGGAATAAGTCCCAGAGAAAAATGGATGATTAAATCATGAATAGCACGGAGCCCCAGCCACTCGCAGGAGGCCCTTGCCCCCACCATTTGGAGCTTTCAGCCTCCATCAGGGAAGTGGAGGCCGACTTAGGATTTCCTTTACAGAACAGTGTTCAAAGAGTAGTCAGCCCCCATCCAGGCCATTTGCTAGGATGGGGCTGAGTGATTCTCCAGGCACTCCAGACAGGCTCTGCGATTTGGTCCAAGTCACTGAGGCTGATAATGGGGTTTCTGGGAAGTGATAGGGCCCACATCCCCACACTCACTTCTCTGTGACCCTGTGAAGAGCACAGGACCATTGATTATGAAGTAGGAGTCCCTTCAGGCCATGTGAAGGGAACCACAACTACTGGTCTGTCACTCAGTCAGGGCTGTGGTAGCATCAAGGTCTCTGCACCCTGGGAGAAGTCTGTGTTCATGCCTGTTGAGTGCCCCCTGGAGGTGACCTTGAGTCCACTGAGCTCCTGACACAGGGCCTTGTCCAGACAGGCTCTCAGTCATGTCTGTACAAGCAAGGAACAACTTGTAGGCTCCCCTCACTGCCGCCAGTGCTGGGTGGCTGGGAGAAGTCTAACATGGTGCCAGAGGTTTAGCTGCAATGCCCAGGGGAGTGGACCTGGGGGTGGGGCCCTTGAACTCCATGGAGAAGTCTGGGTTTAGTCACTTGCCTGTCTCTCCTAAGCCCTAGGCATGGCTACCATTGCCCAGACAGCCTGGGCCCTGAGTCACGCCTGCAGCTCTGTGCATAGCAGGGTAGCGTGCTGTTGGAGGCAGAGCCACCTGCTTCCATGTTGATTCTGTGTCTTATTCCTTGTTCAGGGGATGTAGAGGACAAGGCTTTCAACAACATAAAGGCTTTCGAAAAGAAGGTCTGAGCCCCTGATTTACAGGACAGGGAGTAGATGAAGATGGAGGAGGTAGGCAGAACCGGGAGAGGGTGTGTGCAGAAGTTGCTGCAGCCACAGGGGGCACCTGCTGCACCTCCCAACTATGCCCAAGGAGGCCAGCTACTGACTGTCCCCGAGGGGATGTCTCTGATTTACAGATTTTACACTTTGGGTTTTTTTCAATGAAGAAACAACTGTGCATTTTAGCAGGAAACTAGAAAGACACAAGAAGCCCAGGCCAGAATGGATCCACCTGTCACCTGTTAACTTCATTGCAGGACTTTGCACAGTGCATCCATGGAGTCATCTGCCTCCTGGTCTTTGGAAAATATAAGTGGTGTGAGCGCAGCCCTTTTCTAGCTGCGGAGTTGAAAATCAAGGCCTTTGCATTTCCTTGGAGATGGCTTGTGGGTGCTCAGGAATAGGCCTGCCAAGGGAGAAGTGAGTGCCAGCCCTGCCACTGCCAGGTCCCTCTTTAATCCGTGTCTTGGGGAGCCCTGGAGCATTAAAGCCACAGGCTGGCCGTGACTCAGGATGTTGGCTCTTGCAAAGCCCCTTGGGCAGCCTCAGAGGAACCTCCTCTGTCAGCTTTGGAACCGAAGCTCCCTGGGCTTGCCTGGTAGGCCAGGCCAAGTGACCCATTGTCCTCGTCACTTAATGTTCATGCAGAGGTGTGTGGTGCCTGAAGGCAGGTTTTCTTCCCATCTGTGATTTTTCAGCTTTCCATCCATTCATTCATTAGCCTCCCATGCTGACATCCACCCCCCAGTATATGTCCTTGGAGGTCCCAGCCTACATCTGGAGATGGCTCAGCCACTTGTCATGTCAGGGTAGGGGCAGACACCTTCCTCTTTTAACCAACACACATCACTAACCATAGTCACACATTATGTGTTTTGATGAAGGTACATGCAGATGGAGGCGTAGAAAATAGAGGACATGATTCTGTCTGCAGGAAGCTGGGAACACCTCATAGAGGGGGGGTCCTGAGTAGCCCCAGAGCCCGAGTTCCAGGTAGGCCAGAGCAAGAAGAGGGAAGGGCACTTCAGGTGGGAGGAGTAGGGTGAGCAAAGGCGTGGTGGCCAGAGACTGCAAGGAGTATTCAGCAGTAGGGCATGGTTTGGAGTTACTGGATTAGAAGGCTTCACACAGAATTGGTGGCAGTTAGATCAGGAAGGGTTTTAGAGACAGTGGTGAGGAGTTGAGACTTATTCTGCAGGTGATTTGTGGGGAGGAGGAAGACGTCAATGAAAGGACCATGGAGAAGGGAAGGCTTAAATCTGACCTGTGGGTCAGTTTTGGAGGAAGAATGGGAGGGGCCAGGCCAGAGGTCAGGAGGGCACTGAGGAGGTTGGAGGGGCATCCAGGGGATAAAGGCCAGTGGGGCCACTGCCCAGTGCTGTGTTGGCTACTATTCTAAGAAGCCTGAAGTCTGGGGGAACTATTCAGTCCTCTCTAGTAGCTTATCAAACTTTTATTCCCCCAGTAGGATGGTCAGTTTTGTGTCAACTTGGCTGGGCCACAGGGCTCAGATATATGCACAAGCATTGTGCTAGATGTTTCTGTGGGGATGTTTTTGGATGAGGTCAGCATTTAAGTAGGTAGACTTTAGATAAAGCAGATTGCCCTCCATACTGTGGGTGGGCCACGTCCAATCAGTTGAAGGCCTGGATAGAACAAAAGACTGATCTTTCCAGAGCAAGAGGGAATTCTGTATCAGATTAGCTTTTGAAGTTAAACTGCAAAGTCAGCTCCTGGCTGGGTGTTCAACCTGATGGCTTTCAGACTGGAACTGTAGCATTACCTTTTCTTTCATTTTTTGGCCTGATCATCCACCACACAGATTTTGGACTTGCCAACCTCCAAACCATGTGAGGCTATTTCTTAAACTAAATCTTCACACACACACACACACACACACACACACACACACACACACACTTCCTATGGTTTGCTTCTCTGGAGAACCCTGCCTAATATACGAGGTTTGGCCAGGCTCTTGGCTGAAAGTAATGGCTGCAAACTTTCAGGTATCCCAGACCAATGGACCCAAATGCCAGTGATTCATGACCAACTTTCTCAAGTTTTCACCATATCTCCATACCACTTGTTAATTACTTACCATTTTTCTTCTAACAAGTTCACTTCTTAACTGGTGCCTCATCTCCAGCAATCATTTCTGTGAAATCATGGATGCTATATGCTAGCAGTAAATAGTTTCCTAATTAAAATTGATTAAAACAAATTTATTACTCTTAAAAATGTTTCCTTATATACCAACTAAAGTCAGCTCTCACACTGTTTCAGTGGCTGAGAAGATATTGAGAAGAGCAGTGTGGCCTTCCTGGGGAGCTAGGAGCTGTTTTGATTCAGTTTTAAAGAACTTTTCCTCCTTGTTTCTCTCTCTCCTCACCACATAACCCATCAATTCCACTCCTGGGTATATATCCAGAAAAATTAAAAATACTGTTTCAAAAAGATACATTTACCCTGATGTATATGGCCCCAGTATTTACAATAGTTAAGGCATGGAAACAGCATAAGTGTCTATCAACAGGTGAATGGATAAAGAAGATATGGCACACACACACACACACACACACACACACACTCACACACACACAATGACACAAAATGGAATATTAGTCATAAAGAACAGCATTTTGCCATTTGCAGCAGGATGGACTTAAAGGGCATTATGCTAAGCGAAATGTTTGACAGAAAAAGACAAATACTGTATGGTATCACTTATATATGGAACCTAAGAAATACAATAAAATAGTGAGTATAACAAAAGAAAGAAGCAGACTTTTATACAGGGAATAAACTAGTGGTCACCAGTGGGGAGGGGGGAGGAAGGAGGAGCAATAAAGGAATAGGGAATTAAGAGGTACAAAATACCGTGTGTGAAATAAGCCCTTTCTGGCCTTATGGAAGCATCTTCCTGACCTCTGGCTTCCTCTTCACCTGACATTCTCTCTGTGTGCATGTCTGTCTCTAAATTTCATCTTTTTATAATGGCACCAGTCCTGTTTTAATCTGACTTTGCCAATGACCTCATTTTAACTTGATTACCTCTGTAAAAACCCTTTTTTCCAAAGAAGGTCATATTCTTAGGTACTGGAGAGAAATGTCTTTCTCTAGTGTTTTTGGGCGATTGGAATGTTTTAGCTCTCTCTACATCTTCAAAGTGCTGTGGTTTCCCAAGATAGAGGAATATAAGGGTTTGGTGAGGAATGGATCCACAGACTGGATGTACACTTGTTTCTTGGCCGCTTCTGCTCACAAGAGGATGGAGCGCTGTGCCCTGCTTTCCTATCATAGATCCTAGGATGCACTGATTAGGAACTAGATCCCTGTTGCCACTGTCCTGACTGTGCACACCTCTCTCAGCAAGAGAGCTGAGTGCTCACACTGGTCAGCCATGCAGGACATGTCTGCCCCTTCTCCCCTCTGCTTTTGTCCCAATCCTGAGTCTGCTCTGAGGATTTGGGCCCAGTTGATATTTCCTTGTGCCTGGCCCAGCCTCAAGCTGGCATTCGAGTGGTACCCACATTGTGACCTGGAGTTCTCTAAAGGCCTAGGTGTGTCCTCAGTTATCCCTGGACGAAAAGTATACACTCTATCTTCCCACCAGCAGGGCAGGGCAACCAGTCTCCTTTTTTCCCTGGATCATTCCAGCAGGAGGCAAGAAAACAGCATCATTAGCAAATGCTGTTTCCAGGCTACATAATCACATCTCCACGAAATCCACCAAAGTTGGGTTGGACAGTGAGAATCATGAATTCCCACGAAGAAGGCAGTGGCTCCTATCTGTTCAGCAGCCACTCTCCCAGGACACAGAAGGTCCTCACCCCATTCCAGTGTGTAAGGGGAGTCACCACTGGATTTCCTGCTGCACAGGTCTGAATGAATTAGTCCCACCCTAGGGGTCACTCTGATGGAGCTTTAAGGCTGCATTATGAGCACATGTATTTGCCTGCTTAGATGTCTGCAGAGTCTCAATATTGCCAGTCATTCTATTCAGAATTTACTTCACCACTGAAATATCTGGGGGTGTTAATGTCTCCTCCTAAATCCCTTCCACGAGCAAAGATTTTTTTTCCATTACTAGTAAGTTACCAATGGGAAATGTGAATGGAGCTTTTTCTCCGTATTTATTCCTGATGCTTCAGACTCACAAAGCCACACATCTGAATAAGCAGGGAAAACTCCATCAGTGTGCTCAATGTTTCCAAATATGTGGCTCTGGCATTGGGTAGGTGATAAAATGGAAGTCAAAAAAATCATCTCACCTGCATGCTGTAACACGGCGTGTGCTGTACGGGGATCTGCGCACTTGGCAGGCTGCAATGGTGTGTGTGACATGAGGACAAGTAGGTCGCTGCTTTACTACTAGCAAAGTAGTGAACATATCTTCTTGGTGTAGACCAACATCTGAGACCATGAAAAAGTATGGGATAGAATGGTGGAAACACATGAACCAAAACATATCGCTAAGGCCAGAAACTCACTATGTTGATCAGATCTAAGCTGCTTTGTTTTAGGCCTGGCTCCTGACAAGGGCAGGTGGTTGGGTTTTATTTCTTGGTTCTACTTGAGATCTTATTTATTTTTGTCATCCTACAAGATATGTCTTGGTCTTATTTCTGATATTTTATTTTATATTTTTGTTTTTTTGCTGTTTCTTCTGATTTACATTTTGACATGTGGTTTGGACTTCCACAGTGGTGATTTTCCTTAGGGGTTTGGAATGAGTCCATCTTATTTTACTCCTATAATGTTGTCTTTAATGGCCTATGCTATTTTTTGTTTTTTGTCTTTTCTCTTTTTAGGGCTGCATCCGCAGCATATGGAGGTTCCCAGGCTAGGGGTCTAATTGGAGCTGTAGCCACCGGCCTACACCACAGCCACAGCAATGTCAGATCCAAGCCACGACTGTGACCTACACCACAGCTCACAGCAATGCTGGATCCTCAACCTACTGAGTGAGGCCAGGGATTCAACCCGCAGTCTCATGGTTCCTAGTCGGATTCGTTTCCGCTGTGCCACGATGGGAACTCCCCTATGCTGTTTTTTAAAATGTGTCTATATTTCCTGAAACATACCTGTATTTCTTTACTCAATAGAAATAAAAAGGGGGAGAGTGGGTGGAGAGAGGGAGGCAGGGTGGAGAGAGAGAGACAGAGAGAGAAACTGTTGATTCCTCTGGATAAGATGAGGAAATGCCTGTTACTATCTGAGAAAAAAAAAAAAAAATCCACTGGCCTGAAAAATGGCCAGGCATTGTCTAGCCCATGAGTCTTCTTTTAGCAACTTAGATATTACAAATTGCAGAAGTTTCCCCTGGCATCAGGCCCTTGGTTAGTGATAAATCTCCATTTACCATTTTCATCTTGGTCTGAGTCGTCATAGATTTTTTGGAGGGAAGTTGGCTGAAGTGGGGATTGTTGCCAGACACTGCCTTAAACGCCAGAGTCTAAAATAGAAAGCTGTCACTCCGCCTGGATACAACCCTTCCATGGTTCTCCACTGTCCCAGAGTAATGTCCTATTCCTTTAGCCCTGGTGGGGTCCTCAGAGGGCTGCCAACCCTTCCTCTGCCTGCTCTGCCTGTTCCCCCCAGTCCTCTTCCCTTCCTCTTCTCTGCCAGCAACTCTAAAGGACCCACGGTCCTGTCCTCCTCGCTGCCCCCTGCCTTGCACTCCCTTGTCTCACTATTCCTTCTCATCCTTCAGCATTCACTCAGGTGTTGCCTCCTCCAGGAAGCCTTCCTGAGCAGCATCCCACTAGCTGGGAAGGCTCCCCTTTCTTTATCCACCACCATCTTAAACGAACATTATGGATCATTTAAGGGTAGCTGCTTCTCTTGGAGCAGACCATGAACTCCTCAAGGCCGGGGTCCTCGTTATACCTCCCCAGCACCTCCCTCAGCACACAGGTAGTACAGAACCCAGCACATTATAGGTGCTCAGAAAGTGTTTACCATCATCTGTAAAAAAAGAACAGTGTCCATCTTTGTTTAGTTGAAAGGAAGGTGTGTGGGTTTAATGGAATGGGGCAAAATTAGAATAAGGAAAATGGCTTGAATTTGAAGAAAAGTGTTGCTTTTCGAGGCCCTTGTCTGTTACCTTTTCCTGAGCATCTTCCTCACCAACTTGATACACCTAAGAGTGTATTGTGCACCCAGTTTTACGCATGAGGGAGCTGAGACTCAGTCAGTCGCTGAGTTGACACAGCATGGCTGGTAGAGTCAGGCCCTAAGTTCATGTGCCACCATCTGCTGCCTTTGATCTGTGGGCACTTATGCCAGATGCGCATTCTAGGCCACACTAGAACTCTGCTCGTTGTTTCTGGACAGGGGGCTAGTGTCTCTCCTCTCCCAGGGAGGAGCTTGCTCAGAACAGGCTGGGCTCCATAGTCCAGAACAACCCACCCCCATCCCAAGCTAGGACCTACTTCGAATTCTGCCCCCCACCCCCACCCCGAGCTGATTGTACTCACCAGCTGTGTCTGCAGTGGCAGGCATGACTGCAAACCTGGCCCCACCTCCACCTACAGCTTTCACTCAGGAGCCACCAGTACATAAACACATACACACTCCAGCCTTGTTCCCTCCCTAGTCCCCCACAACCCAGCCTTCCCCAGATGTGCACGTACACTCCCCCTCTTGTCACATCGATTCAAGCCAGAGACAGAAGGGCTTGCAGACTGGATTGGAGTTTCTGACTGTGGCCATGGGAGCCAGGGGTGACCAGACACGGGGCCACCTCCTGCCCTTTGAGGACATATGCATTGTCATGACTTTGCCCTTTGAGGACATATGCATTGTCATGACCCCCTGGGAGAGGGGGTGTGGATGCAGAAAGGTGAGATGGTGAGAAGCTTTCCCAACTCCTGACTCCTGCTGCAGCTTGCTGCCTGTCAGCTCCGAGGTCACTGGCACAGTAATTAATACCTTAGAGGGGTGGTATCTCACTGTTGATTTGTTCACATTGGAGTTAGGCTACCTGCCTTCTTAGGAAGGATGGTATGCTTGGGAGACACATCCGAGTTATCAGGTTGCCTCTCTGAAGATCCTCATCACGGAACATGCTTTAATTGAGGTAGGGTTATGTGTGACCGTATCAGAAGGCGTAGTCACTGGCAGGAGACTTCTTTACTGTTTATGGAAACCGTGAGCTCCTTTAGGCTGGAAAACATTTGCCTCCTATCAACAAGTGGAATACACGTCCTAAGTTAAAATCTACAATATGCCTTATAATGGGGAATCAGAGAGGTGGCAGGTGACCAGTTTCTTGTTAAGCAAGAAAGACCCCAAGCAGGCCTAGGATCTGCTGGGGGTGACAGGAGCTTATGGAGTGGTGATTTGAACCCTCAACTCAGTGTAGGAGAGGTTTTCTTTCTTCCTGCTGGTCTGTCAGCTTTCAGCCTTGTGTGTCTTTTCAGATCTCTGTCTTTATTAAGCTCCATTCTCACTTATTCTGACTCCACACAGCCCTTGGTAAACATGGGGAAGCAGCGGGGTTTCATGGAAATAGACTTGCTCTGACTTCGGCATCAACCAGTTCTGAGTCAGATCTTGCCTTTGCCATTTAGGCTCCGTGTGACCTTGGCCAAGTCACTTTCCCATTCAGAGCCTCAGTTTCCTTATCTTGAATGCTGCCGTTATTCCATACAGCACACGTTTACTGAGGGAAGTTAGTGAAACAGTGTGGCAGTGTTGAACAGTGCCCTGCACTTAGCCATGCTCAAAACTTAGTAGCTTTCACCTGTCTCCTTTCCACCTGCTTAAGTCTGTTTTCTAGACGTGTAGCCTTGTGTTGAACAGGTGATGCATTCTGGAGCATCTCTTAGGTGAGATCCTTCAGGATGTGAAGGGAGCAGGACAGGGCAGGGGAAGAAGCTCGGCAAAGCGAGGGGTGCAGCTGATGTCCGGCCTCAGCCAGACCCAAGGAGGAGCTCTGGAGTGGGAATTGCACCTCGAGGTTATCCCAACTTGAGGCAAAGGGCTAGACTTTTGTGTCCCATCACAGTCATCCACTGGCTGGCTTCAGGACACCTGCAGAGGGAGGAGGTGAGCTCCCAGGCATGGGTGAGGCAGGGCCCACCTGCAGAGCAGCAGAGGAGGGGTCTGGGTGGGATGTCTGTGAAGCGCTTCCTGCCCACAATGTCCCTTGGCACTAAACTCAGGCTTGAAGCCACAAAGCAAGCCTGACCTGCTGGGTGGCTCTGAGGCCCTGGAGATGCTTCCTGCTGCCCACTTGGGATCCATTTCCAAATTGAGAAGCTCCCCAGGTTTAATTGGCCAAGCCTCTGGTGTGTGTGCAGAACAGTGGCCCTGTGCTGCTGGAGCTGCCTCTAATCAGCATTTGCTAAGGTTTATTAACACCTTATCAGTGCTTGGGACGACTTGGCGTATACTCCCTTGTCTGCTGCGTTATCTCACTCCGGGAAATTTGAAAACATTAGATGCAGAGCCATCCTGCATGCCTCATTAGCTGTTCAAAGCATGCATGGTTTGAGGGCCAGTGGGGGGAAATTCATCAGCTCCCTGTGATATTAAAGGAGGGGTGATTGATAGGTTGGTCCTGTCCCAAGGCTCTGCAGCATCAGAGGCAGGGGTGGCAGCCCACAGAGAGCCCACAGAGATGCCCTGTCTGCACCTATGGGCCTCTTGTGCCCAAGGGCAGGCTCCAACGGGAACTGGGCTGTGGCTCAGGGTGTTTGCCATCTGAGAGCATTGCTACTCTAAAGTCATGACAATGCATATGTCCTCAAAGGGCAGGAGGTGGCCCCGTGACAGGAAAGAACACACAGAGCTTCCTGAGCAAACTTACAAGATGTGAGAACTTGAGTGCATTCCTCAGTCCCCTTTTCTAGAAAATGGGGATAAATCCATTTCC
This sequence comes from Sus scrofa, assembly GCF_054392235.1. Lineage (NCBI taxonomy): Eukaryota > Metazoa > Chordata > Mammalia > Artiodactyla > Suidae > Sus > Sus scrofa. The sequence continues at coordinate 109,188,357 of NC_139396.1, read as the reverse complement.
CATGATCCTTTTGGGAATAGTAAGTGTACCCCATCCCCACCCCCAGGCATACAGCCTATTGGAAAGTTCCAGACACATATTAGCTGCTCAACTATTAGTAACAATTTCCATTACTACTCTTGGATTTTAATACTCAGCTTGGCTTTGAGCTTGTGGGAGGCCTGTGGTCCCTCTGGGCACATCTTTGCTTCAGAACCACCCATGGAGGAATCTTTGAATTCCTCTCTCTGGGAAGGGGCTGCGGGGTTGAGGGGTTTGATGAATAACTTTTCTTCCAAATCTTACATTTCAGTCAACTTAGCCTCCTGCTGTGTGTGGGAAATTGCACCATCTTAATACTTCTCCCCCTCCCCCCCACCCTTTAATCTGTCTTTTCAGAATGTTCTGTCAATTAGAAAATGCTTGTCAGCGAAGTGACTATTCGGGAAAACAACCTACATGACTTCTCCAGCACTTGAAGAATTTAAAATAATGGAAGGGGATTAACTTGCAGGGGAAAGCATTGTTAGGAAGGAGGGCTGCTATTCAGAACTGCCTCCTAGTCTGTACGGTTTCATTAATAACACCTTTCATTCTCTAGCCCCTCGCATCTAGAAGGATCTTGAGTGATTAACAGATGCTGTGAATAGGAATTACTTCATCTTCTGCTGAAATACTGCTTCCCCTGGAGCTGCCAGCATTTGATGCTCGGCATCCTTGTCATGTCAGAGGAGGGCCAAGGCTGCCTCAGGGTCACTCTTGCTTCAGCGGATTAGGGGGATAAAAGTGATCACCAAGTGAGTTCATTCAGTGCTGGGGACTCTCTGTGAGGTGCTAGGAGGAAGGGATTAAACATAGCGCTTGCCTGAGAGGATCTTACTGTGTAGGAAGACAGTCAGGCAGGTAAATGGCCCGGGGCCACAGGGTGGGGGAGTTCTGCAATGGACAGGTAAAAAATGTGGTCAAGGGCTGAGCTTTGCTGGGACTGAGGCTAGAGGGATAGAGGTCAGGGGTAGAGAAGGCTGGCCTACTGCTTGGGTGAGGTCCCACAGAGCTAGAGCAGAGTCTCCCATTTGAGCAGTCATCAGCCTTTTCCCGAAGGCTTGGTACCTGTGGATTTCCGATCCCCGTCCCCCCTGGTGTTTCTGGGTCTAGGATGAAGCCCTAGAATTCGCATTTCTAACAAGTTTCCAGATAATGTGGATGCTGCTGGGCCTGAGAGCACACCTTGAGAACGACTGTGCATTTAATGCAGAGTTCAAAATCCTAGATAGATGCCGACAGAGGCCAGCAGGGGAGGCTGGGTGGTGGCTCTGGCGGGGTTCGTGGCCCATGGCTGCCTGAGAAGCACGGGCCCCATGGAAAGAGAGCAGCTGCTACTCAGCCATAGCCTGCAGTTGCCATATGGGAATGTGGGATGAGTGCTACTAGATCCTCCACTTGGTCTGGAAAGGCTGGGATTCTGAATTTTTTTAATCAAATGTCTTTATTTTTACAATGCCACAAGGGTCTGAGAAAACACATCTGCAGCCTTCACTTGGCCAGTGAATTTTCAGTTTGCACTCTTTCTTTTCAAGAATGTGTAGGAATTTGTCAGGTGGCCGGGAGAGGAAAGGACTTGGCATGCTAAGGGAAATAACCTCAGGTGCAAGTGGTGGGAAGCACAAAATATCCTGATGGGGAAGTGCAAAACCTGATTGGCTGGAGCACAGAGAGGATGCTCCTAAATTGGGGAGCGGTCAGGGGGAGGAGTTAGTGGGATGCAGGCAGGGAAGGTTTCATGGCCAGATTTGCCTAGGAACCTCAGTTGTTCTGTCTCCCAGAATAGAGGAGACAGACTGATCTGCATTATAGCTGGCCCAGCAGCACAAAGTGCTCCGGCCTCGGTGCCTACTCACGGAGCCCCGATGCCTCACTCCTTGGTGTGATGCTTCCCAGCCAGGCCACCTCCTGGGAGGAGGGGCTGTGGGTCTGTGATGGTGCCTGTCCTTGGTGAAGGGCCCTCTGTCCCTGTCTTCTCAGGGGAGGAGGCTGAGGGCCTTCCTTCCCACTGAGGTCCTGAGAAGGTCTTTGGGTCAGACAGACCCAGGCTGGGGTCTCACGAAGCTACCTGCACTACTCTTCAGCACTCTCTGTGCCAAAACAAGAAGGCAGATTGCTGAGGCCAGGGTCCTGCTGTGATGGAGAGTCTGATACCCGGGGACATCAGAAGCATTTAGGTGACAAGATTTCAGAGTGACACAGATCCAGCCATAGTCCTGGTTTGCCCTTTGCCTGTGTCCATGTGCAGGTCAGCCTCAGGGCCTCTCTGGACCTGATCCCTCATGGATAGGACAGGGATATGCATCTGGGTGCTTCTGGCTGGCGGGGCCAGGCCATGTGTACCTGGTGGGTAAAACTGGCGAGCTTCCACTCCACCTTCTGTAGCTGGTCCCTATGAACGCTGGGACACAGAATAGCTCCCTAAAGAAAGTGCTTTTTGCATTTTCCCTGTGGGAATAGCCTATATTTAGGGGAGAGGGTCAACTTGAAGTTGAACATATAAACTCTCAGGGAGGTAGATGAAAGAGTCAGATGTCTATTTATAGCCCTGGATTTATTAATTTAGTGACACATACATATTTAAACTCACATGTTATGTAAAATAGTCTGATAATTGAGAAATACTGCTTTCTTCTCCCTCTCACATTTCACGGAGCAATTTTATTCAAAGCCTCTTCTTTGGCAGCCGTGCTTCTATCATTTGCCTGAGCCACTATATGCAGCGACTAACCTAGTTTCCAGGGCACAAATTCTCCCCTTCTATCAGAGTTGTTTGAGGTCCAGCATTTTGTGGATCTGTGTAAAATGCTGTCACTGGAGATTTTATCCCAAGCCACCTGCACTTATTTGCATAATATTAGGGGAGAGGTTTTTTTTTTTTTCTTTTGTTCTGTAGGTATATTCACGCTCTCTGCAGTGTAACTACTGAAGGTATTGCCTTTTAAAGTGATTTGTAAAAGGCTTATTTAGAACAACATCCCCAGCTTGCAATTCGAAGGTCGTACTCAGGAATAATTATTAAATAGGGGTTAAATAGCTTTGCCTCCTTTTTAAATGATTCCATCAGGAAACCTCTCATAAGTATCCCAAACTTGCATTGATTGAGGTCATTTCAGGTTAATGTCTTTTCCCCAAATGGTACTTTGTTGGTTAAAATAATGTAAATGAGAAAGCTGCCCTTTAATAGGAGAGAGTTTGTCAGGATTTTGAATAAGTTCACTCATTCTTTTTTTGAAGGATGATTTTGGTAAAAATTACCCTTGCTGTTTATTTGATCCTAAAGTGGAGCAGTGGATCTGCAGCTATTTGTTGAATTGAATGAATGAATGAATGAGTCTAACAATTTCATAAATGAAATCCCTGCATATGGCACAATGCCTGATGTGTAGGAGGTGCTCAAAAAGGCCAATTCTTTTCCCTCTTGTCTGAGTCCCACTGCATCTTTCCTGCCTCTCTGTGTAGCGTTTGACCAGCAGGTCACCTTTGCCTACCGTGTCTCACCCATGATGTTTCAGAATCTGGGCTTCTTGACATCATCCTGTGCAGTGGGACTCAGGACCTGGATGGCCACACCTGCTTCCTCTGCCTGCTTTAGCTCAGACCACACCTGCCTTCAGCATCCATCCATCCACTTGGCCCTTGTCCTCCCAGCAAAGGGCTTTCTTTGCACATGCCATTCCCTCTGCTGCATATGCTTTTCCCCTGCTCGTTCCTCCTCCTCATTAACTCCTACATCATTTCTGGCATCCATTCCTCAGGGAGATTTCTCTGGTCCTTATATGTGGTTAGTTCCCCCCACACTCCATGTTATGGTCTACTTTCCTTGTGTACCTTTCCTTCGCAAGTTGTACTTGAACATGCATTTGGGTGGTTGGTTGATTGATGCATGTCTCCCTACCCCTCCAATGGATTATAACTTCCTCAAGGGCAGGGACCACATCTGCCTTCACAGCTGTGTCCCCAGTGCTTAGCGTGTTGCCAGACACATGGCAGGTGCTCAAGAGAGCATTGGCTGGGCGTTTGATTGAATGCATAGTACTTTCAGATTAAGATTTTTGATGGAGGAGAAATGCCGTTCATAAAACCTTGACTTGCTTTCTGGGTTTTGAACCCCTCTGACAAGGCTCTAAGCAGATGTTGGTTTCTGTCATTTCGCATAAATATGATGCGCTCAGGAAATAAAGGCAGAAGGGTGCTCAGAATCTCCAGCTGTGGGTCATGGTCTCCATACTTTTCCTCCTTTGGAGGGTTGAGATGGACCTTTAAGTGTAATCAGGCAGTTTTGATATTACTTGCAGCCAGGGGTAGAGTCTGAAACTTATTTTAAAAGATTCTTCTATTGGAGGAGCTGAAAATGTGTGCTAATGAGAAACCAGTGGTAGTGAAACAGAGAGGTTGGACCCCCAAAGCTCCCGAATCAGCATGGCTAGAACCTGGGGCTGGAGTCACCACAAATCAAGTAGAAAGCTGAGAAGAAATGAGCTGGTCCCTTTCTTTCCCCTACCTGTCCTGTCATGTACACAGGTAAGCATCCAGCCTCTCCTTCCTCCCCTCCTCTCCTCCCCCAGCCCTCTAGTCCGAGGGTCTCCTGTACACTGCCCCCACTCCCTTTTTTTCCCCTCCTTCCTTCTTACATTCCCTCCTTTCTTCTTTCTTTCTTCCCTATCTACTCCACTCCCCTATCAATTCTTGCTGGTTCTACTTCCCAAAAAAGTTGACTTGTACTCAGATTTTTGTCCCAGGATCTGCTTCTAGGGACACCCAACGTAAGACACCATGGAACCTCCATTCCCCAGAGCAAAACTCCCAGTAATAGTTCTTGCAGTCCTCATTCATCTGTCCATTCAGTCAAAAAATATTCATTGAGCATATATCGTGTTCCTGGCACTGTGTTAGATATTGAGCGTACAAGTGTAAGCAAAAGTGGACATGATTTCTACCCTCATGGGGTTACAAACTGGTGGGCAAGACAGACATTAACTAAAATTACATCGACAAGGTGCATTCAAGATGCATTAGAGTACCGTGAAAGAAAGGGATGTGGTTCTCTGAGAGAGTAAATCTGAGGATGCTGACCCAAACTGAAGGGTGGGGGCTGGGGGGAGAGTTCCCTGATGAAGGGAACTTTGAGATGATACCTAAACACAGGGGAAACAGCACGTGCCAAGACCTATGTGGGAGGAATGTGGGAACTGAAGGAAAGCTGGAATTCCCGAAACCTAGCCAGGGAGGGCAAGTGTGAACAGCCAAAAATGCTGATGGAGAGGGCAAAGGCAAACCTGCAGGACCTTGTAGACCATATGAAAGGCTCTAAGCTTCCCTGAAGAAAAAAAGGGGAGCACGGCTTGATTTTAAGCAGTGTAGTGGCAGTAAGGGATCCAAGCCATTTTGTTGGCCATTGCAAAAGAAGCTGAGCTCAGATGCTGGAGAGCATGGTCTGTCTAGGAGGTAACACAGGAGACAGAGTTCTCATCCACTTCATTCCTCACTTGAATCCTAGATGACTCCTGGGCAGCTTCCAGAGAAGTGATCACAGGAGAGAGCTCCTTGAAGCTCCAGCCCAAAGGTCATGTTCTCTGAAAAGTTTTCTTTAAGGCCCTTCCTGCCCTCTCTCCCTCCAGACCAGAATCTGTCATCCTCTGTGCACACCTGCAACTGTATAAACTTCTGTAGGACACTCACTACTTGACCAAGGTTCCTTGAGGGCCCCAACTATGCCATGTCCATCAGAGTGTCCCCAGAGCCCTAGAGACAGCAGCCCTCTGCCTATGTGCTGGGTGAACTTCATCTTCTTTGAGTTTCACTGCAGCCTAAAGGCTGGGGCAGCGCTCCAGCTTCAAGGGAAGCACACAGCATCCTCTGAGGCTTCATGGCATCTGAAATGAGGCTCTATCTTTGCATAGCAGATGGGCCCCAAGCCCTAGGGGCTTCTGATTACTGTGTGGTTTGTGAGCTCTTAGAAGTAGATGCCAGGTGGCCATATGCGTGGCAACAGCCAAAGTGCTGCCATAAGCTCCAGCCTCCGCTACAAGATCCCCATGTGGCCTTGGAGAAGCTCTAAGGGTGACCCAGGGGCTCTACATGGGCATAGGCTGCTGCTGCCTTTATGGTGCTGGTGGGCTGAAGCAGCCTTATGTCCTTGAATAACCGCTAGGGACCCAGGCACTACCGTCTGCCCATGCCATCTTGATTGTGTGGCTTAGCAGGCTTATTTGTGGAGAAGAGGGGAGATGAGGTAGGAATTCATGCCTTCCTGGGCATTTTGGTTCCTAGAATTCAAGACTGGGCTTCTGGGATTGGGAGAAAGACAAGAATTGCCAAAGGGCAAACTTTTCTTGCACTTACTCTTCTTGGAGAGACAGATTAGCCCAATGTGGACAAATGAGCTCTTCCCTGGGAGATAAGAGAGCTTTACTCCAGTCTTTTCTTTGCCTTTTTATAGTCTGACCTTGGACAGTTCATTTGGATCATCTGGTTTTCAGTACCATCACCTGTGTAACCAGAGAGTTGGTGTTAACACCCTCTAAGTACGTTTCTAGCTTTGGAATTCCATGTGCCTTGACCTTTAGGATTCTGGGGTAGCTCAAGACCAATGCGTGTGGCTGATGAATTCTGTGGAAGTGGAGTCTGTCTGCTCTGGTCACAGCCCTAAGGCTGGGTAGGACGCCATGGACTGTTCTGTAAGGGCAGAGGCTTTGGGTTCTCACTCTGTCCTCTACTAGCTGTGAGGTCTTGCCTTAATCTGCTCTGGCTGCTATAACAAAATGGGGTTTAACAATAGAAATTAATTTGCTTACAGTTCTGGAAGTTGCAAGTCAGGGTGCAAGTAAGGTTGGGTTCTAGTGAAAGCTCTCTTCCTGCCTTGCAGACAGCTATCTTGTCACTTTGTGCTCTCATGGCAGAGAGAGAGAGAGAGAGAGAGAGAGGAGTTCCCGTCATGGCCTAGCAGTTAATGAACCTGACTAGTATCCATGAGGATTCAGGTTTGATCCCTGGCCTCCCTCAGTGGGTTAAGGATCTGGTGTTGTGGTGTAGGTTGCAGACGTAGCTCAGATCTCTCATTGTTGCGGCTCTGGTGTTGGCCAGCAGCTACAGCTCCCATTGGACCCCTGTCCTGGGGACCTCCATATGCTGTAGGAACAGTCATAAAAAGACGAAAAGACCGAAAAAAAAAAAAAGAAAAGAAAAGAAAAAAGAAAGAAAGAGAGAGCTCTATTATTTCCTGAGTTTTGGAAAGGCATTTTTCAAGGGTCACCAGGGCCCTGCCCTCATGACTTTATTTCATGCTAATTACCTTCCAGAGGCACTATTTCCAAATATTCAACACAAAGCGAGGGTTAGGGCTTCAACATGTGAGTTCTGGGGGGACACGTTCAGTTTATAACAGGAAAGTTTCTCCTTTCTCAGATTGAGTTTGGCAACCGTAATGGTACTCACCTGTATCCAGTTATCTGTCACCATAACAATTCAGTACAGCAAATTATCCCCAAACTTAGCAGTTTGAAATTCCAACTGTATAATATTTCCCCTGAATCTACAGGTTTACCCAGTGGTTTTGCTGATCTGAGCTTGGCTTGGCTGATCTTGGCTCACTCATGTCTGTGGTCAGCTGGAGGGTTGGCTGGCTTAGGGTGACCTTGGCTGGGAGAGCTCTTCTCCATGTGGCCCCTCATCCTACAGGAGGCTACTCTGGGCTTGTTCTTGGGAAAATAGCGGGATTCCAAAAAATGAGTGGAAGTGTGCAAAGGCTCTTGAGACCCAGGCTTAGAGTAGGCAAATCATTATCTCTGTTTCACTTCTTTGGCCAAAGAAAGTCAAAATAATCTGCCCCAAGTCAAAGGATGACATAGAAACTTCACCTCTTCATAGAAAAGTCACATGATACAGTGTAGATACAGGAAAAAGTGGAGAAGTGGGGCCATTGTTACAGTGCGTTTCCTAGACTACCTCAGAGTCTTGCTGCTCGGTTTAAATGAAATTGTTTATGTGATTGCACTGCCTGATTACTAGCGAAAACATGATAAATGATAACTGCTAGTGTATTGTTATTAGACTGATGTCTTTTCGGAACTAGATACAGATCAGCCACTTTTTGCAGCCAGGGGCCAAAGTGAGAATGACATCTGGACTCAGCCTTTGCAGGGCACACTGCTCCCTCCTTCATGCTCTTAAGGAAAAAGCTATGGGTACGTCAGGGGTCCTTGCCTGGAAGGAGCGTCAGCAGGACACTGGTCTTGATTTTCTTTTAGAGTTGGGAAAAGAGCAGACCAAGTCTGAATTTCCAGCACCATCTTTGGTGGCAGATCTGGCTCAGTATATTCTCAAAGACCAACCCAGGCTCTGCTCCCGCACCTGCAGATGGGGATGGGCTCTGACCCCCTTCCTCAGTTTGTCTTTGTTTCTCAGGTGCCCACTCTGGTTTCACCTTGCCCCCAGCTCCGCCCCCATTCCTCTCTCTAGTGGCAGGCAAGCCCACATCCATCCTGTGGAATCGTACCTATGGGCCTTCACTCTTGCTGTCATCTGCCTGCGATAAAAGCCATTCAGACTCATTACCTGAGTTCTGGAAAGGCATTTTTCAAGGGTTAAGGGCAGTCGAATGGTTTCTTGGTGCTTGGAATAGGCATAAAGACAGAGCTTTCGTGGGACAGTATTTTTGTGTCTTTTCATCTGCCAGGTTAAATCTTAGGCAAAAGGCCTATTTATAAAACTGCAGAAAATGGAGTCCTTCTAAGTGTGTGTTTGTGTATGTGTAGGAAGGGGAGGGGCTGGGGTGTGGAGCAGAGCCTCAAATCTTGCTTGCCCTTTGTAGACCCCGAGGATTTTTTCCTGTGCTTTTGGATTTCACCACAGTGCAATTTAAAAATTATTGGAGTAGGAGTTCCCGTCGTGGACCAGTGGTTAACGAATCCGACTAGGAACCATGAGGTTGTGGGTTCAATCCCTGGCCTCACTCAATGGGTTAAGGATCTGGGGTTGCTGTGAGCTGTGGTGTAGATCGCAGATGTGGCTCGGAGCCTGGGTCGCTGTGGCTGTGGTATAGGCTGGTGGCTACAGCTCCAATTAGACCTCTAGCCTGGGAACCTCCATATGCTGTGGGTGAGGCCTTAAAAAAGGAAAAAAGCTAAAAAGAAATTATTGGAATAGAGCAACTAGACAGGTGATGTCCATTAGGGTAGCACTCTTGGATATCAATCAGCTAAGCTGGGGTTTTTCTTTTTTTTCTTTTTTCTTTTTGCCTTTTAGGGCCGCACCTGCCGCACATGGAAGTTCCCAGGCTAGGGGTTGAATCATAGCTACAGCTGCTGGCCTGCACCAGAGCCGCACCAGATCCAAGCCTTTTCTGTGACCTACACCACAGCTTACGGCAACTCTGGATCCTTAACCCACTGAGCAGGGCCATTGATCTAACCCATGTCCTCATGGATGCTAGTCGGGTTCTTGCTGAGCCACAATGGGAACTCCTTAATGTGGGGTTTTCCTTTTCCTTTTTCTTTTTAATAACTTTTATTGTTTTTTTATTTTGCAAGTCATCCATATTCATTGTAGAAAAATTAGAAAATGTTAATATGCAAAAGAAAAGAAGCCATCCATAATCCTAGTCCCAGAGATAACTGCAGTTAATATTTTAGCGTATGTCTTTGCCGGCAGAGAATAAACATCTTTTGGTATCATTAAACCTTATGCAGCATAAATTTGGTGCCTGCTTGGCATTCCGTTGTACGGGAGGCCATGATTTATTTAATGAATCATCTGTTGTTGAACATTTATGTGTGAGATATAGCTTTGTACCAAAGTCTTTGAGCACGTTCTCAGTGATTTCCTTAAAAAATATTTCTAAATGTACAGTTGCTGGGGACAAAGGGCATTTATTGCTCATTAAAATGTTTTGCATTATGAAATGCATATAAATACATATACTCATGAGTTTTTGTTTGTTTGTTTTAGGGCTGTGCTCGTGGCATATGGAAGTTCCCAAGCTAAGGGTCGAAGCAGAGCTATAGCTGCCAGCCTACACCACAGCCACAGCAACTGGGGATCTGAGCTGCATCTGTGACATATACCACAGATCACAGCAACATCAGATCCCCGACCCACTGATCGAGGCTAGGGCTGGAACCCGCATCCTCATGGATTCTAGTCAGATTTGTTTCTGTTGCGCCACGAAGGGAACTCTCTACACACGAGTTTTATATAATGTATATGATGCAATAGCCCCTCTTATCCATGCAGGATATGTTCTGGGATACCCAGTGGATGCCTGAGACTGTGGATAGTACTGAATGAACCCTGAATATATTGTGTTTTTTCTTATACATACAACCTTTATAAAGCTTAATTTATAAATTAGGTACAGTAAGAGATGAACAACAACTAATAATAAAATAGAACAATTATAACAATATACTGCAACAAAAGTCATGTGAGGGTGGTCTCTCTTTCTCTTTTCCAACATATGTTATTGTACACATTTAGTGCCCTTTCCATCACCCAAGTACTTGTCAGGAACCGTGGCTGTAACTTTTGTTGTTTGAGGTGTGACAGCAAAACTAGCACAGATTTCTTTTTCCTTCTTCATAATTTCATGGGTGGAAGATTCGTTCTTCCTGTAGATCTTAGCAAACTCAGCACATGATTTTTTTTTTCCTTTCCTTGAGAACTTTCACCTTTTCAGTTGAAGCACTTTCTGGCTTCTCTTCAGCATACCTGAATTGGCAACATCACTACTCTTGTGCTTTGGAGACATTATTATTATTATTATTTTTTTATTTCCCCAATATATTATTTTTCCCCCAATACATTATTTTTTTTCTACTGTGCAGCATGGTGACCCAGTTACACATACATGTATAGATTCTTTTTTCTCACATTCTCATGCTCCATCATAAGTGACTAGACATAGTTCCCAGTGCTACACAGCAGGATCTCATTGCTAATCCATTCCAAAGGCAATAGTTTGCATTCTATTAACCCCAAGCTCCCAATCCATCCCATTCCCTCCCCCTCCCCCTTGGATGGGGCCATTATTAAGTAAAATAAGAGTCACTTGACCAGAAGCACTGTGATACTGAGATAGCTCTGATAAAGGAGATGGTTAGTAAGAGACTAACGGGTGCCATACCCTGGTCCAAGGGGTGATTCCTGTCTCCTGCAGGATGGATGGTGGGTTGTTTTCATACCACTCAGAATCACGTGCAGTTTAAAACTTATGAATTGTTGGAGTCCCCGTCATGGCACAATGGAAATGAATCTGACTAGGAGCCATGGGGTTTCGGGTTGGAGCCCTAGCCTTGCTCAGTGGGTTAAGGATCTGGCATTGCCATGACCTGTGGTGTAGGTTGCAGATGCGGTTCGGATCTGCTGTTGCTGTGGCTGTGGCGTAAGCTGGCAGCAACAGCTCTGATTAGTCCCCTAGCCTGGGAACCTCCATATGCCTCAGGTGCAGCCCTAAAAAAGGACAAAAGACAAAACAAACAAACAAAAAAACCAAAGAAAAACACAAAACCTTACAAATTGTTGATTTCTGGAATTTTCCATTTAATAACTTGACTGTGGTTGACTAAGGATAACCTTGCAACTTGAAACCAAGGACAAGAAGGAACTACTGTAGCTGAAGAACGTTAAGGTGCATATTTCTTTTTTTTCCTTCCCTGTATTTATTACTGTTTTTAAGTTTAGTCAGTTTACAGTGTTTCTTCAATTTCTGTTGTACAGCAAAGTGACCCAGTCATACCCACTTCCCTGTGCTGCACAGTAGGCCTCCATTGCCCAGCCATTCCAAATGCTGTGGATTATCTCTTCACAATCCCAGTTACTGCACTTGGCACTTCCAGTTTAGTCCTGGAGTCTCACTCATTCCCTTTCTGATCATACTTAGCTGTCATATCTTCTGTCTCTGTAGTTCTAGAGTTTACTGAATCTTTGTGGTCTCTGATCTACTTCATTAACGTTTGTTTATCCTTTAAAAAAAGTAACACATTTCTTTAATTTTTTGCACAGACAATACATTCCCCTGGCTCAAAAGTTAAGTGTGAGAAGGCGTAGAGAGAAAATTCTCCTAAGCCCCATTCAGTTCTATTCCTCCTCAGTCCCTCAGATTATTCATGGGAGGGGGTCCTTCTAGATTTTTATTATGACTTATAAGTAGATATGTGTGTAAATTCACATTTTCCCACCTCTCTATGCAGACAGAGATATACTACAGGTCCTTAATCTGCATTTTGCTCTTTTCACTTGGTATAAAACATTGTGGAGATATTTCTGTATTAGCATATTAAGAATTTTCTCATCTTTTCCGCAGCTGCACAGTATTTTATTGTATGGATGCGCCGTTACCTATTTAACCAGCTTCCTAAAGACAACATTTGGGCTCTCTCCAATCTTTTGCTGTGAAAAATAGTGTTGCAAAGAATAATGTTGTAATTAGGTCAGTTTGCATTTTTCGAAGTATCAGATAAAGTTCTAAAAGTGGAATTGCAGAGTAAAAGGATTTTTGCATGTGTAATTTTGATAGCTATTGCAAAATTCCCTTCCAAAAGGGTTGTGCCAATTTATACTCCCACCAGCAACTTATAAACATGCCTGCCTTCCCATAGTTTTGTCAACAGAATACGTTATCAAGCTTTTGGATTTTTGCCAATCTGATGGATAAAAATAGTATGAGAGCATAGTTTTAATTTGCATTTCTCTTTTGAGTGAGATTAAGCCTCTTCTCACATGCTCAGGAGTTATTTGTATTTCATTTTCTGTGAATCATGTGCTTTGCTTATTTTTCTGTTGGTTTTGAGGAGCTCTTTTTAGTTAGGGATTTTTGTCCCTTGATCTTTGTCATGAGTTGAAATTACTGAACCTGGTTTGTTGTTGTTTGTTACTTGGCTTTTTTTCATGAAGAGGTTTTTGATTTATATATAGCAGAGTTATCAATCTTTTCTTTTATGACTTGTGAATTTTCATTCATAAGAAAACATATGCCAATACAAAGTAATAAAGGATTTTCTCCATTTTTCTTAGAAGTTCTATTATAGTTCCATTTTAAATACTTAAATATAAGATCAATTTATAATTTTGCTTGGTGTGTCGTCTCAATACCATTTATCGAAACATTTATCTTTTCCTCATTGATTTGCAATGCCAAATTTATAATATAAATTTTTTTATAATATACTTTACAGTATACCAAAATACTGCAGATATTTGAGTATTTCTCTAAATTCTCTTCTGTTTCATTGATCTTTCTTATGATCTTTCACATGTCTGTACCAAACTGTTTTAATTATTGATATTATCTAATACATGCATTTTCAACCTGGCAGGATTAGGTCTTCCTGAAGCCCCTCCTTTTCTTTTCTTTTAGGTTTTTTCCCCCTAGCTCTTCTCCTTGTTCATTTTTTGGTTTGAACTTTTTTTTTTTTTTTTTTCTTTTGTCTTTTGTTGTTGTTGTTGTTGTTGCTATTTCTTGGGCCGCTCCCGCGGCATATGGAGGTTCCCAGGCTAGGGGTTGAATCGGAGCTGTAGCCACCGGCCTACGCCAGAGCCACAGCAACACTGGATCCGAGCCGCGTCTGCAACCTACGCCACAGCTCACAGCAACGCCGGATCGTTAACCCACTGAGCAAGGGCAGGGACCGAACCCGCAACCTCATGGTTCCTAGTCGGATTCATTAACCACTGCGCCACGACGGGAACTCCGGTTTGAACTTTAAAATCAGCTTGCAGTTTCAGAAAAACAACTTGTTGATGTTTATTTGTTATTGCTTTAAATTTATAAATTAACTTAGGATTAATTGAATGTGATGTTGAATTCTTAGTGATGTTGAATTCTACTCAAAAAAAGAGGATTGTTCAGTTCCAAATTAATTTTACCGGTTGAGGATTGTTGGGCTTCATTTTTTAAAATTTTTCAGTAAGCGTTGTTCACTTATTTATGGAAATATAGTTGATGTACAATATTATGTTAGTTTCATGTGTACAACATAGTGACATGACATTTGAATACATTATGAAATGATCATAAGTCTAGTCACCACACGTCCTCATACAAAGTTTTTAAAATATTATTGGCCATATTCTTTTGCGGTATATTATGTCTGTATATATATTTATTTTATAGCTGGAAGTTTGGACTTCTTAATCCTTTTCTTCTGCTTCATCCAACTCCATATCTCCTCCCCTCTGCAAGCACCCATTTGTTCTCTGTATCTATGAGTCTGTTTTCATTTTGTTTTGTTTGTTTGCTTTTTTTATATTCCACACATAAATGAGATCATGTGATATTTGTATTTCTCTGTCTGGCTTATTTCACGTAGCATAATACCCTCCAGATCTATTCATGTCACAAATGGCAAGATTTATTTTTTTAATGGCTATGTAATATTCCTGTGTGTGTGTGTGTGTGTGTGTGTGTGTGTGTGTGCCGTTTCTTCTTTATCCATACGTCTAGCAATAGGTACTTATGTTGCTTCCATATTTGGCTATTGCAAATAATACTTCAGTGAACATTGGGTGCATGTGTATTTCAAATTAGTCTTTTGTTTTGGGGGGTAAATACCCAGAAGCAGAATTGCTGGGCCATACGGTAGTTCTGTTTTTAGTTTTTTAAGGAAACTCCATATTGCTTTCCATAATGGCTACACCAATTTACAATCCCACCAGTAGTGCCTGAGTATTCCTTTTTCTCTACATCCTTGCCAATACTTGATATTTATTGTCTTTTTGATGCTAGCCATCTGTGCTTAATTTTAAAAAGCTTAAGAGAAAAATCAGAAACACAGACTTTTCTCATAAAGCATCACTACCAACCTGCCCCCCTTCATAAATCTATTGACTTGGTTTCTCAGTGATCCTTAGATGTATGTCCTCACCTGACTTTCTTGTGAGAATGCATGCAGATTTTCCTGTGTGCATAGATCCTGTCATTTCCCTGCTGCCTGCCAGGGTTGGAAGAATTGGACAAGCAGACAATCTGAGATTGAGTTCTGGCAAGTGCTCAACACATGTTCTCTTACTCCATGGGAACAGTGAGTGTAGAGTCTCCCTTTCTAAAACCAGCCGTGTATGGGGCAATGTGGACAGCCTAGGTAATGAAGGGGTGACATTTTGTCAGGCAACAGTGCGATGGGCTTGGATGAGTGACAAGGAGAAGGGACGAACTGAGCTGCAGGCAGGACTCAAACACATCTTAAGAAAAGTATTGCATTTCTTAAGGGTTTGGACAAGTGAGATTTGTGGGATGGAATCTGGTCCTGGTGGTCATCGGAGCCAAGCAGAGCAGCCATACCCATCCACAGGCCAGGTGATTTGGGAAATGCAGGGCATCTCACAGGTCCCCCTTGCTGCATAACAGCTGAATTTTCTCAGTGCTGATGGGAAGCAGCCTCTGCCTTATTCGGGGACCGAATATATCTGTCCCTGGTTTATAGTATCAGACTTGCTTTCCGTCTTCTGGCTTAGAACCCCACCATTTCTACTAGACCGGCTTTTCCTGGCCCACACAATAAGGCAACATCTATAAAGTGTCTGGCATGAAGCTTGACACATAAAAGGGTTCTTTTTTTCCATTTTCAATTCTTTCACTAATTCTGTAAGAGAGGTGAGTTACTACTTCTGTTTTATAGAGAAGGAAGATGGGCCATAGAAAAGAGGAGGAATCAAAAACATATACCCCGGGAGTTCAGGAGCTCAGTGTGTTAAGAACCTGACATAGTGTCCATGGGGATGTGGGTTTGATACCTGGCCTTGGTCAGTGGGGGTCAATGGGTTAAGGATCTGGCATTGCCATGAATGGCGCAGGTCGCAGATGCAGCTTGGATTTGGTGTTGCTGTGGCTCTGGCGTAGGCAGGCAGCTGCAGCTCTGATTTGACCCCCAGCCCAGGAACTTTCACATGCCATGGGGGCACAGGGCAGCCCTGAAAAAAAAAAGACTCCCCCCCCCAAAAAAAAAATGCATACCCAGGTCTATAGGTCTGTAAAACTTGTGAGCTTTTCACATGTCCTACAGAATTCCGTATTACTATATTATTGTTATTATTATTACCGACATTACAAACAAGGTCAATCTTCAGTGTCATGTGTCAGGAATAAAAGCTAATGAGGCTTTAGGCCACATGGGGCCACATAATTTGCAGCCCTCCCCCCACCCCTCCTCCCACATGGCATTTCTACACACAAACACTCACCTAGACTCTGTCCTCAGGTAGGGAGAATCTATTAGCATCGGCTTGAAGCTCTGCCATGGACCCGGGGCATTGGGTTTTGAGCCCAAGCCACTGGCCTAGCCCTACTTTTTCCTGAAGTGGTTTTACTTCCAAGTTTTACTGTATGTTTTGGCCTGGGACTGGAGAAGCCATGCTGGCATCTTCTGGCAGCCTCTCTAACTTAGAATATTAGGTTGCCGTTGTTGGGGCTTTAGTACCTTCTGCCCCAGAAGCCCCTACTGTAAGGCTTTGCAAAGCTCCACAGAAAGTGATTGTGTTGACAGACTTATAATCCCAGGCTGTGGCTGCCTCTTTGCCCTATTTTTGCACTCCAGTGATCCTTCAGCGGTCAGAGAAGTCAATGTTTGTATAAATGTGTGTGTGTGTGTGTGTGTGTGTGTGTGTGTGTGTGTGTATCACTCTGCTCAATATGCCTATGAACTTGAAATGCATGCAAATTGGAGCCCTTAACTGATGACCTTTGATCCCGGTGCCTCAGAATTGTTTATCTTCCTCACTAGGCTTTTGGAGTTTGCTTCCAAAAGTGAGGAAAACCTAGCCATGTGTTCATTTGTCTGCCAGGATGATAAGCTTGAGGTCAGGGCCAGGAGAGCAAAAAGCAGGAACCGACAAAGGGCCAGCAGCCACCGCATCACCACGTGGGGTGTTTCCAATGAGGACAAAGTGGCCATTATCTTTCTCCTGGGAAGTTCCGGTCAGCCGAGAACACAAATCTAAATGCCTGCCTCAGCATAGTTTATGCCTAAATCCTCGCTAGCCCCTGAGAACTGAAGCCCAGTATTACAGCGTGCTCCTTCACTTGTGGTTTTGTGGCTGTTTCTATCTAATTGCACATGTAATTCCATTTCCCCGTCTTGATTAAAAATCATTTTTCTCCCTGGAAACCACGTCTGCAGTGCCTCTGCTATACCACGGAGGGCATCGAGGTGACGTGCGCGTGGATGAGAGGCCGTCAGGACTTGGCTGGTCTAGGATCACCACAGAAATCATCTCCAGCAGTCACTCCTGGGTTTTCCTTAAACCAGAGCATCTTTGATTGCCTCGGTCCTTAAAGTTTACGTCATCACAGTTTAAAGGCAGGGAGAGGTGAGGGATTAAGAACTCTGTTTAGGCTGGGTAATACAGCGGAGTTCCCATGCCACCCCCCCATAACCAAAAGTCCTAATTAACCATGAAATTGTACACATCGCCCTGGTGGTAACGAGTCCCTTAACATCTCCATTCACTGGGAGTAATAGCATCATTTCTCAGGGCCGCTGCCATGTCCCAGGAAAGGACCGGCACTATTAATCACCTAATGCAGAATAAGTGATTTTCAGCTTATGTTTTAATAATGTGTGCCCGCTCGGGTCCATGTACTGAGGGCTTGGCTCCGCTCTGTGCTTGTGGATTACTATTCAGCCAGTGGCCATACTCCCTGCTTTCATCAGGGCCCAGGTAGCTCAGGAAGCTGAGTTATTTAGATGAGTGGGTTTCCTGCTGGGGAGCTGTCTTTGATGATGAATTCAGGTTTGGTATTTTTCATCATTGAAGGTGAGGCTTCAGTGAGCTTAGCTAAAATTAATTGGTTTTGAATATGAGCAGCTAATTAGTTTTAAGACAATCCTTTGTTCTGATTCTCAGAGAACATGATTCTAAACTGTGAAGCTTTGCAACCACTGTTCCAGTGGCCCAACTTGAGAGACGTGTGAGTGGGGTTAGGATGTGCCCTTGGCCGTCAAATAGACATTCCTGGGTGGTGTTCCTACTTGACCACTTGCCGACCACATGGCCTCAGCAATGGGTTGACCTCTCTGAGGCTCCATGTCTTTTTTGTGAAGTGGGCTTAATGATTTATAACATTATTGCAAGGATTCAGTGCATATACATATATAAAGAGCCTGAGTACATGTGATCAATAATTGGGGGTTTTATGGAGGTAATTGTCCAGAGATGAACACCTGGCATTTTCTTCCTTGACACCAACTCTTTGGGATATTACACTTTGAGAAGCAAATGAAAATTCTTAACTGTCTCCCTGATGTGTCATGTCCACTCCAGAACTCACCCACTGGCCATTCTGTGCCTTGAGACCAGGGTGAAATCACCCTTAAACCCCTGCCCAAGTCCAGAGCCAGTGGAAGCCCAGAGCTCACCCAGAAGTAGTGGCATATCGCCAAAGGTTTCCCAGTCTGCAGGCTTCCTTTTCTCTGTGCCAGCCTCTGCTCTGACCACATCTTCCTGATGGGAACCTTAGCCCTCCTCTGATCCTAACAACAATCAGAGTAACCCCCACACTGTCAGCAGTCATCACACCAGTCAAATGTAAGATTGGTAGGCTTAAGATTTTCAGGGGGTGAAGGGGCATCCAGAGGTGGCCAGCCAGCCTTCCTTCCATCATCTTGCTCTCCTTTCTCTCCCTCCCTCCATCCCCGCCTCTTGTCTTTCCCTCCAAGATTGTCCCAGGGGCCCCACATGCTCCTCCTCTTATATAGGTTTTCATTCCCTTTCCTCTGAAGCCTGGGGCCAGTCAACACAAATGTTTATTGGGCAACTGCTATGTGCCAGACCCATCTTTCAACACTGGAATAAAGGACTGACAAATCTTTGCCCTCGTGGAATCTACAGTCTGATAGAATTGGCTAATGGGGAGCTGCTATATAGCACAGGGAACTCTACCCCATAATCTGTGATAATCTATATGGGAAAAGAATCTGAAAAAGAAAAAAAATATTTCAGTGTAGATAACATTTACCTAGGGGTTATCAAGCACCAGATAGTTTTCCAGGAGCTTTATTTGTATTAACTCATTTCATCCACAAACACCTAGTGTGGTAGGTTTTGCTCTTATCCAATGGGAATTCCCTGGGGCACCCTGTAATATCACCTTTGTGATATGATTAGTAGGTTTTCTTCTTTTGAGTAGGGCTTACTATGGGAATTGAGGTCTCAGGACCCCTTGCAGAGCTGGCTGGGCTGTCGTGCACTCTCAGTGGATATGCAGTAGAAAGAAGCAAGATGGAGAGATCAAATTGCCGGTATGAACACCTAGTTTTTCTTTTCTAAGCAAATCATGCATCTTCTGTACATCAGCAATGTTTTAGGCCTTCCTGGCTCTTTAGAAAGACTGTCAATTAAAATATAAGCAGAGTTAACACTTACTGGCATGTCAGAAATGGTTAGGACAATGAAGGTTTGTAAGTTTATGCACAGTGATTATTGAGTAGGATAAAGAAGCAGGTTGTGTGGGTGTTTGCCTGGAATTTGAAAATTAAACACTGAATGCGCTAGAATGCCATTAATTTCTTCACCCCTTCATTCAGCAAACCTTTATGTTGCATGTTATGTGCCTGGCACTTGCCAGGCACTAGGACAGAGAATTTAACACAGCGTAGTTCAGCTCTCGACCTTGACAACCTTACTATCTTAAGCAGTGTTTGTGTACCAAGCCTGATAAAGTAGCCAATGTTTCTTTAGTAGACTATTAAAAAGAGATGTGAAACTGGTATTGTAGAATAATATTTTACTTACTTTCTTAATATTAAATACATATTATATATGATATTTTTTGCCTTTCAATAATAAGATTAAATATTTTATTTTCATTTTCTATTGTCATGCATTAATCCTCACTGAAATTTACAAACTCATA
Organism: Sus scrofa; assembly: GCF_054392235.1. NCBI lineage: Eukaryota > Metazoa > Chordata > Mammalia > Artiodactyla > Suidae > Sus > Sus scrofa. Next base: position 109,168,490 of record NC_139396.1, on the reverse strand, counting down.
GGCCCATAGCATGTGGGATAATTTACCTTGTGGGTAAAGATCCAGTTATTCAAAGTTTTAGAAAGTACACATTTTTGTAGATTGGTGAAATTTATTGTCAGGGCTGACGTTTGGGGAACAGAAATAGAGGATGGAAAAGAAATTGATTTTGTAAGAGTGGTCAAAAATCTGGTAGTCAGGTTATTTATGACACAGTGTGTAGTTCCAGGGGTGGGGGTGGAGTTATTGAACTCAGTCAAGCTGTGAATTTTCCAGAGATCAAACTGAAGCTCCAGCTGGATGCAGAACCAAGGTAGGTCACCCATAGCCTGCAGCCTGCCCATCTGCACCTTTTCCTGCACCTCCAGACCTGTCCAGCCAGTAATGAGAAGAGGGGTCAGTGGGCCGCGAGCAAGAGGTTGGCAGGAGAGCTTGCAGAACATACCCCCAGGGGAGGCCTTGGGTTCCCTGACATCTTCAGTGCATGGTCCCAACCCCTGGCTGTCAGGAAGGTCTTCCTTATGCAAGTTGAATTCCACTGCAGTGGAGAGGGGAGCTGGTCCTGATTCTTTATAGTCTGATGGATCCACAGAAACAGGGGTCTAAAGGTGCTTAGAGAGAGAGAGTCTGAGAGAGAGGCCCTGCCGGGTACCTGGGAGGCAGGGTTCAGGGCTGGGGGATGGCAGTTCCTTGTTGGGAATTTCAGGTCTGTTTGTGCATGGGTGGAGGGTATGTGACGCTGCTCTCTGCTGGGACATTTTTATGGCCTCTCCAGAAGTCTTTCCTCTGTGCTTGCATCTTGGGCTTTCTGGGCTTCTCAGAGACAAAGAGGAAGATGCTTAGAGTGCAGCTTGGTTGGTAGAGGAAGGGCAGGACTACTTCCTGCTCCTAGCAGGTTCCCATGGAAGCTCTTTGGAAGGAGCCCCTTAGAACCTGAGTTCACCATTAGCCTGCTGCTCTGGTGTTGGCAGCATCTCTAGTTACTTTCAAATCTCCCAGTTTCTAGAAGCTTCTTGGACCACTGAGCAGACTTTCCAGCTGCACAGGGGCCTCTGCTCACCCTTTGCCTGGGGGAGGGGGATGTGAAGTTGGGAGTTCATCTCTCCAGGTCAAGTCCTTCTTCCCTCTCCCCTTCCTTCAGGCACTGCTGGCCCCGTCTGCACCTCAAGGGGACTCTGTCCTCATGGAGTCTCCCACTCTGCTGGAAGCTATGTGGGCTGTGATTGTGGTGTTTGGGAGCCCAGAGACCTGACTGCCAGGCCAGGCTGACCTCTCCTGGCTGCAGAAGGACTGCAGGCACACTGACAAACCTCCTCTCTGTCGAGGGGCTGGAGACAGTCATCTGGAAGGAAGGGGACAGGATGAGAGAAGCTGCTGTGCTGACACTCTTTCTAGGATTGTCTGAGTGTCTGACGAGCCCCCTCCGGCCCCCTCACAGTCTCCCCTTCACATGGCGCCTGGCAGTTTGAGGAGCTGGTGGATCGTCTCCTGTTTCCAGGCCAATGGACAAGACAATTGGCTTTGCTTGGTGCCCTTGGAGAGCTCCCAGACGGGGCTGGAACCAGAGGGGAAGTTCAGCTACCCTTGTGGGAGAGCCTGACAGGCCATTCCCCCTGTGGCAGGAACCTTGAGGTCAGGTATGTGTGGTGAGGGATGGCACACTGGCAAAAAGTGCTAGAGACAGAGTGAGGGGTTCACCAGGGCTCCAGCAGGCAGCTCTACTCTCACGCTCCCTTGAGATGACAAAGCTTAAGTGATTCTTTGGGAAAGCCCAGCTGCTTCAGGTGGCTCCCTGCTGGCCCCACCAGGGGAAGAAAGCAAACTGTCAGCTCTCCCTTCCCCTCTTTTGCAGGGCACCACCTTGTGATCAGCACTGGCCAGGGAGATTTCTAAATAAGGCCAGCCCTTCCTCATGGGTCACGAGACAGGATGTAGCTCATAGACTTGTACCTCAGTGGCCTGTGTGTTTCTTTCTGAGCCCCTGGTGGTGGTAATCGTGAAGGCAGATGAAGATTCTACTCAGTTACTCTGGTGTTGGCAAGATTTCAGGCCTGGCCGGAGGCCCCACAAGGGCTCAAGGCCTTGCCCCGTCACTGATACCTGGATTGGTTTGCAGGAGCAGATTTCAGTGGATCTGCCCTACACGCAGCCAGGCTGAGATGTTCTAGGAGGTCTCTGTGCAAATAAGTGGGTGGAGCGTGAGGTCCCTTCCTCTAGGATTCAGGGGGGCTGGCACCCCAGCCTCAGTGAGCTGTCACATTGTGGATCTCCTATGCAGGAGAGGATCTGCAAGAGAGAGGCAGAGTGAGAAGGAGGAAGAGTAAGGTAAGAGAGGAGGTGGCAGAGCAGGGAGGGGGCTGTGAGCTGCATCTGGATCCCTGCATGGGGGGGTGCCTCCTCACCCTGCCCTGCAGAAGGCTCAGGTCCTGCAACCCAGAGACCGCCTTGGCCCCACTCTTTCTAAGTTTTCAGGTCCCACAACAGTTGGCACCCCACCAAAGCAGGATGGACACACAGTGATTCTAGAATGTATCCAAATCAGTGGAGGAAAGACTCAGCCCCTGCCCTTCAGGGGCCCACAGTCCACTGGGGAAGACCGACAAGTTAGCAGGTAATTACCACTCTGAGTACAAGAGTCTCTTCCTGACACATGTTCTGGCTTCCAGGGGCTGATTATTTATACCTGACTCTTCTATGAGTTCCAGACCATGGAGAAACCAACATAAGCAGCAGATAGGGATTAAAATACCTGTTTCACTGCTGAATTAAGACCTGTTTCACTCTTGAATTAAGACCTGTTTTGGAGCTGAGGTCAAAATGAGCTTTCTGCTACTTCCCCTCAAAGGCATCCTTTGAGCCTTCCCCATAAAGACAGTCTGACTGTAGATCTGACCTCAATTCAGGCAACTGACCTGGGCCTTGGTCTTCAGCCTTCTACTCTTTTGACGGCCCCTAGAGGTGTGTGGCCAGTGGGTATCAAACTCTTGCTCTCTCCCCAAGCGGGTAAAACCTTCTCCTTCCCAAAGGGAGGAGCCTGTGGAAGGTAAAAGGAAGAACAGTAACTTTTACTTTCCTACATTTAAGGAATGACATTTATTTTTTTTAAATCTTGGATAAAACATGGGGAAAGAAGGTGAGCTATTCCTCATACTGACCTATTAACATTGAGTAGAAAAACTCAGAGGAGGTTTTGAAGGGTTAAGAGGAGTTGTCCAAAGTGGCCCAATTGGAAGGGGGAAAAGAATTTTGAGTGGAAGGGACTGCATATGCAAAGACACAGGGGTGTATCGTATCATCTGGTGCTACCAGAGTTGAGGGTAGGGGTTGGGGGAATAGGCGAGGATGACCACAGAGAGGCTGGGAGGGAGAAGTGACAAGGTCACTTTGGGATTTTGAATTCTCCTTCTAGTTGAGTGAAGGAGGGAAAGGAGAGGGGGTGTGAGATTAAAGAAAAGCAGCCACTTAGCTAGGGGACAAGGGAATAGTCTTTGCAGAAGCTGGTGGGGACCTAAAAGAAGGAAGTGGTGGTAGACAGGGAGTAGGGGCAGATTTCAGAACTATTTAGAAAGCAAAATTGATGGCACTTGCTGATTGCTTGGTTTGTCATCACAAGGATAATATTGGCTTGGAGTAGGATTTGGGGTTAGAAATTTAGCCCGTTGAAGATAAGAGGGAAAGCTGTTTTATTTGACTCTCTCTTCTAAGAATTAGGAAATGGTAGCTATAAAACCATCCTCTGAGTGTTATCTTTTTAGCCAGCACAGATAGATAGGCATAGCCATGCACAAGAAAGCATGGGATGTCTCCTAAAGAGAGAGGAATGGCTTTTGTGTCAGGACATAATGGGATATGTGGAAGGACTGAGACATGGAGGTTGGTCTTCTAGAGGCAAAGGCAAAGGAGAGTTGGTTGTGGCCACCTAACCATCTAAGCACAACTCAGTTGTGGTTGGACATGGACCTGCAGGGTCATGGTTTCCCAGGCAGTGTCATTGCCAATGTGAGCACAGCTCTTGAAAGCTAATGGACTCCCAGGCTCATCGGCCAGACGGTCAACTCTGCAGATAATTGTGCATTTGGCTAACTCCACTTGTCCCATTAGTCACCTGCTACTTCTGATTCAGCAGCTCAGGAGATTTGCCTCAACAAAAGAATGTGGCTTGTCTCATGGATGCAAGATTCCAACCCCAGGCTCAGTTTAGCCGGGTGTTGTGCAAGACCAGCTTGTACCTGCTCATGAGAGTTGATCGTGTACATCTCTTTCTGGTTCTGCTGTGTTCATTGACATAGCCCAAAATTACTTTTGGTGGGAGTATTTATAGCATGACACAACCTACAACTCAGGGCTCCCCACCCTCCACCTGAGAACTGGTTGTTAAATACTTAGCTGCACACCACTGGTTATAGCTGTCACTGCTGTTCATTCATTGGCCTTTCAGTGTGTATATTCATTTCAGTGAGCTTTGTGATGTCTCAAAGAGAAACACTTTCTGAGTTTTTGAACAAATAAGGCTAAGAACAAGCCTTGGACTATCCCTGGAAGAATGGATAAGGCATTTAGTCCACCAGCCTGCAAGGCTTCCTAAAATACTACCCTCTTGAGCCTTCCAATGGAAGTGCGTCTTGGAATAACAGTGGCAACTTTTATTGGCCTCTTCCTATGGTCTAAGCACTTGGCATGAAGTCATATACCAGCTCTCACAGGAAATTTGCAAGGTGGGTATTATTGTTATGCCCATGACGATTTCTGGGTGACAAGCCTGCCTAATAACATCATGCTATTAGGTGGCTGAGTCAGGATTCCAGCCCTGCAGTCTAACGCACTTGACCGTCAGGCTCCTGAGGCCCAGAACTTCTCCTTTCACACCGCCTCAGGTAATTAATTGCTAATAACTCTTTTCTAGAGGCCAGATTGTGGGTCGTTGACAGCGTCTGTTCCCCTTCCAGGAAAAGAAGTAAATCTTTGCAAACACTTTTGTGGTTCAGAGCTTGGAAGGTGGATTTGATGATATTTCTTCATGACTTGAGTCCCGTCTTCCATCCCAGAAAGTGATGTCAAAAGGGCACCTTTCAAATTCACTCTGGTTGCATAAGTACTTTTAATAATATGTCTGTAATGTGTGACATATATTTTGTAAGCAAAATATAGTAAGCCATGCTTCAGGGAACACAGTGTGCTGCTGGACTAATTAATTTGTCAAGTTGTAGCTAATTATAAAATGCAGTGTTGCTTATTTTGATTTGTAATGTAGCCTACACTGTTTGAACCACTAAACGGGAAGTGGTAGAGTGTGGGGGAGCAGGGCCTTCCCTCCAGGATGCAGGAGCCCTGGGCCTGGCATCTAGGTAACCTGTGTCATGAGTGTGTGTTCAGCCATCCTCCCCACCCTGTAAGACCAGAGGTCTTCCCAGACTCCAGGTTCCTCCAGGCCATTCTTCTTTTGCTGTGAGGGCCACGGAGGGCCCCTGCTTGTCAGCTGCTCGATACTCCCACCCAGCTGCAGTATTTTGAGGAGTCTCTTGGGGTGGGACCAAAGCTTTTGGTTTCCAGCCCCCTCCCCTGCCGTCCTAGGAACTGGAGGCTGGATAGGATCACTTCCTGTGAGCCTCTGCGGGCCACAGGGAGTGTCCGGAGAACTGGCTCTGGACCTCTGGCTGGGTCTTCTTGGGGTTGGAGCTGACAGGGGTGTGGTCAGAGGGCCAGAGGCCTTCTTCTGAGACTTCCAGGGACCAGTGTTCTTGGGAGTCGCCAAGGAGCAGGATCGGGCCTTTGAATTGAGTCCTTAGAAGTCTGCTTTTGTCCGAACATTTAGAAGGACTCCCTTCCCAGGACAAACTCATACCAAGGAAACTTCCAGCTAAGGAAACACCTGTGTGACCCCAGGCCGGACTACCTGGGGTCCATCCATCCATCCATCCATCCTCCCACTTGCCTGTCTGTCTTTACATGCAGGGAATACCAACCCACACCTCCTGTCTCCCCAGAGACCCCTGTCTCATGGTGGGAGCATCACTTGTGTGGGCCATCACCCAGGATCCACCTGTCCTGGGCCTGGTGGGCTCAAGCTAGGTCCCTGGACACCCTTTCCCTAATAGCACTTGCACAGGTGCTGCCAACTTCTGCCTGTTTGCATGTCCCTCACCATCTTCCAGACAAATCACCCCCCTTATTTCCCTCAAACTAATTACAATGCATTTGCCCTTTGAGGTGCCCCCACAGCCTTGCCCTTTGAGGTCATACCCAGAGCCCCTTGGGGTACACTGTAGGAGGTTCCCCAAAGCTGCAGCCTGAGCCTTCCTCCCCAAGTGTCTGATGACATCAGTTTTCTGATATTTCCACATATTTTGCCACCTCCAAGTTATTCTATTAAAACAGCTGCTATTTTCATTGGAGTGTGTGTTTCAACTTATAAATATCTATTATTATTTATATATTTATGTTATATTGTAAGCATATTTTTTTTCACTTTATGCTCATTGCCTCCCTCCCAGACTATATCTATTTTGTTTATCAGGGTACACCTGGTGCCTAGCCCAAGGCCTGGCACCTAGTGGGTGCACAATAAAATAGCTATTTTATGCAAAAAAGTTCAGCTCTGAGAGTGGACCTCAGGAACAACTCATAGACCCACTGGACTCTGATATCCTATTCATGACACTTGCCTGGTACCCCAATAGGGCTGGATCCTGCATAACACGCATCAGTGCTTTCCTAGTCAAAAGGGTACTTGATGAAATTTAAAGGCTGCAAATTTAAAATAGACACGCGGGAACCCTTTTTTTGGCAACATACAATTAATCAACCTTCAGAACTCAATCCTGCAAGATATCATTGAAGCAAATAATTCAACATGACTAAGGAGGGGATTAGAAACCTCTATGAATAAGAATAGCATCTGCTAGCAGGGAGCTTCCCTTTCCAAAGAAATCTATCCCAGGGCTGTTAGGTAAAATCTCACCACCAGCTGTGTTGGAGGGATGAAAGACCTATTAGAAGAGAGTGAATAAAATAAAAGGGGTTGGTGAGAAGGTAGGTATAGCCACTGCCCCTTGATTGGCCAGGGAGAAAGGCCCTGGCCCAAGGCAGCCCAGCTCCCAAAGGCTCTGGAACAAAAACCATGATCCTGGAGGCTAGAACCTAGACTTAGTAATCCCCCAATTCCTTCCTTCCTTCCATCCATCCATCCATCCATGTATCCATCCATCCATCCATGTATCCATCCATCCATCTTCCTACTTGCCTATCTGTCCTTACATGCAGGCACAATGCAGGGATACAAAGGTGGAAAACTTGACAAGATCCTTAACTCAGAAACTCATAGTCCAGTAAAGGAGATCAAAGAGAACACACAATTGCAATAGTGCATAATGAGTGTGATTACAGAAGACCTTCCAGATGTTGTTGGAGCCCAAAGGAGTACTCCTTACCAGGCAGTGAAACTTCACCTGGTTCCTGGGAAGCAATATGTTATTGTGGGAAGAACGTTTGCTTTGGAACTAGTCAGAAATTGATTTTAATTCTGGCTCTGCTGTTGACGATTTGAGTGATGGTGGGCAAGTTGTGGAGCCTCTTGGAGCTTTTATTTTCTTCACCTTTAAAATGGAGACAGTACTGTAAACCAACTATAATGGAAAAAATAAAAATCATTTAAAAATTAAAAATAAAATGGAGACAGCGGGGTGAGGAGGCAGTGAGATGGGGTCTGTGAAGTGCTCAGCAGAATGCCTGCCGTTAGTAGCTGGGGAGTAAATTTTGGTGTCCTTCCCTCTCTTTGTCCTGTGCGAAGCCTTCCTTTGGTTAATTTATTTATAAAAAAGGATCCTGTTTAAAGATATTTATACATCCCATATTTTATACATACATGCTCATACACATCCATGGAATTTAAAACTCTCAATTCAGCATTAAAGCTCTCCCTTTTCCTGGGCAACTCAAAGGGACATCTGCTACCTTGATGCCATTAGCTGTGTTAGCACACATATAAGTACCTCGTTAAAAAAAAATCAAATATTAACACACATAGCAGGAGCTTTGGAACTTCTATTTGATTACTCTGAGGCTAAGTTTACTTAATAGAAGCAAATTTCTAATTTTGAGGTTGTAAATTTGAATAGCAGTGTTCCCTTAAAACTTTCTTCCCATGAATCCAAGTGTAGGCATAGAATCTGCATTTTCTACAGGAGAGACAGTGGGGTAAATGAGAGTGAGATGATACAGGGTGATATCAAAGTCAGAAGAGATGCTGTTAGCATGTTTTAACCTCAGAGCCAAGACGATGGGAGTTTGGAACATGTTGCTATGGTAGGGAGAGACTACCATTTCCATATTGGGGTTCCCCCAGCAAGTGATGAGAGAGAGAGCTAAAGTTCTTGCTTGCCTGGTGGCTGGTCCAGCCTGGAGACCCAGCCCCTAATTGAGAGGACTGGAGGCAGGGACCCATCCACCTGGGGCTGTGGGAAAGAAGCAGTAATGTCTGTGGGTGTGCCCCCAGACTGTCTTAAAGTCCACATCTCTGTAGGGCAAGGCTGCTATCCTCCTACACAAGCTTCGGGAGAGTTCCACAAAGGTACTAGATTGAGTTTTTAAGATTGAAGTCTAGTTCTCATCTCATCTACACCTAATTTCTAGCCTGCTTAGGCTCTCTCCTTCCTTCCCCACCCATGGACAGTACAGAGACTGAAGCATCATTCATATTAATGGGCCTCCCATTGTCTGCTGTTCTAGTTTTCTCTCTCCTTCTGAGGAGCCTGCCAAGCGGGGCACCGTGTGCTCATGGGCCCTTAATAAATGTTTGATGATGATAATTAGATCACGGGCAATTTGTTACCATAACATTTATTTTTCACATTTTTCTAAGAAATGGTATCTGTCCTCAGTTCTGCTTGACTCAGGACAGTGATTTCCATTTTTACAGGGAATGTGGCCCAGAGAGGCAAATCATTGTTGAGCAAAGAGCAAAGGTTTTATAGTCTCACAGTCTGAACTCACATTATGGCTTTTCCACCTTCTAGCTGGATAAATTCAGGCCAGCTTGAATTTCTGGCCTTGGATTTCCATTATTTCCATTATTGGTAAAGATGCCAATATCTAAAGACAATTCTGATTCCATAACTTTGTTGAATTTAAAAAATTTCCTCGCTCTCCTCCTTTCTTCCTACAAATATTTAATAAGCATCTACTACATACTTGCCAGCAAGATGTGGCTGTGATCCAGACCAAGCCCCCTTTATCATGGAGCTTATGTTCTAGTGAAATGAGACAGATAATAATCAGATAAATGTAAAATATATCTGGTAGACACATATGATGAAGGAAAATAAAAATGCATAAGGAGGAAAGAGAAGTGTGAGGGTTCTACTTTAGATAGGAGGGGAATGGAGGCCCCACTGATGTGGAGGCATTTGAGCAGAGGTCCAGAGGAGGTATGAGAGTGACCCTCTGGGATGTTGGGAGCAGAGTATTGAAGCAAAGGGAACGTAAGAGCAAAGACTCTGAGGAGTTCCCGTCGTGGCTCAGTGGATATAAATCTGACTAGTAACCACAAGGACAAAAGTATGATCCCTGGCCTCACTCGGTGGGTTAAGTATCTGGCATTGCTGTGAGTTGTGGTGTAGGTTGCAGACACAGCTTGGATCCCACATTTCTGTGGCTCTGGTGTAGGCCAGCGGCTACAGCTCCGATTAGACCCCTAGCCTGGGAACCTCCATATGCCATAGGAGCGGCTCTAGAAAAGGCAAAAGCCAAAAACAAAACAAAACAAAACAAAAAACAACCTAGGCTTTGTACAAAAAGAGGAAATGAGTGGATGAGAAGGGGGGGGCAGAAGTGGAAAATTGGAAACTGGGTACAGTTTGAAGGCAGATTGACAGCCTCTGCCAATAGTGTGGATGTGGGTGTTGAGAGGAAAAGGAGTCAATGGAACCATCCCTTTTGGCTTGAGCAGCATGAATGGGGTGGCCATTTCCTGGGATGAGGAGGGCTGCAGAAGAGTGGATCTGGGTGTTGGGGGGTGCATGAGAACCAGGAGTTTGGTTTTGGCCATGCTAATGTGTGGTGCACCTTGGACTTCCACTAGGAGGCTTAGAGGAGGCAGTCGGATCTGCCATGCTGGGGTGATGAGGAGTCAGAGATGCTGATGCAGCCTTGACACTTGACACATCGCACAGACTCACAAAGTCAGAATGTTAGATGAGACCAACATTGAGGGAAGGAGTGAAGATTGCCCCAGAATGATTGTTTATAAGGACTGAGGTGGGAGGCCTAAACCAGCTAGCTTTCCTGCCTTTTACCCCTGAGAATTCCATAATTTTTTCTTTTTTCTTTTTTGGCTGCCCCTCAGCACATGGAGTTCCTGGGCCAGGGATCCAAGACAGAGTTGCAACCTATGCCACAGCTGCAGCAATGCTGGATCCTTGACCCCCTGAGCTGGGCTGGGGATCAAACGCGCATCCCTGCCACTGCAGAGACACCACCGATCCTGTTATATCACACTGGGAACTCCTTGTTTGATTTTTTTGATTTTTGACTCTTCCAATTTGGAAGTTGCCCACTCGAAGACCTGGGACACTTTCTAAGAAGTATGGATATTTTGCTCCCGATGAGGCCAACATTATTTAGAGTTACAGAGCTATCATGTGAGATGGATAACACCCCCCTTCCCGTGGCCCCTGAATTCCTTCTATAGGACAAGGGCTGCCCAAGGGACCCGGGGTACTGACAAAGGGGTGATGCCAAGGGGAGGCCTCGCACTTCTGATTGCATTCTCTCTGGTAAGTGCTATACTTCATATGCTCCCTTCTCTGGATTCAAGCCTGGCTCAACCATGTGAATGTGCATATGAATAATTAAAGATACCAATATCTGGGAGTTCCTGTTGTGGCTCAGCGGAAAGGAACCTGACTAGCATCCATGAGGACACAGGCTCAATCCCTGGCCTCGCTCTATGGGTTAAGGATCCAGCATTGCTGTGGCTATGGTGTAGGCCGGCAGCTGTAGCTCTGATTCAACTCCTTGCCTGGGAACTTCCATATGTTGCAGGTACAGCCCTTAAAAAAAAAAAAAAAAAAAAAAAAAAAAAGCAATATCTGAACACAGTTCTCCTCATTCCTAGGACAGACACAGATGTCCATTTTGCTGGGAGATGAGGGCCCGTTCTGTGGACTGGTTCACTTGAAGTCAGTAACTCAGGACACACTAGAAACCTGGGTTTTGAGTCCCTTGGCCCAGGACCCCAATTCTATAACCTTGCTCAGTGTGTAGCATTTTATCATCTTCCCGGAATGGAGTAGAATTGCTCCCCTGAACCCATCATGCAAGGATGGGAGTTTTGTTTATTCATAGAGTGGCAGTGGTACTCAGTTTGATGGGGCAGGAAGCAAACAGACACCATCGGAGACAAGCAGGAGCATGCTAAGATGCCCGTTGTTAATAATTATTCTATCAAGGAAGCATTGCCTTGTCATGCAGAGGGCAGTTTTGGAGACAGACACACCTGGGGGCTGAATACTCACTCAGACTCTCATTAGTTGCATAATTTGAAACAAGTCACTTCATCTTTTTGAACCTGAACTTTCTCATCCATGTAACAGGAGATGTTAACTCCTACCTCAGAGGGTGGTTGTAAGGATCAGATAAAGTATACAAAGGAGCCAGCACAGAGCCTGATATGAACCCGGCACTCACCCCATGTTTATTCTCTTTCCTCGTCCGTATGCAGCCAACAAGAAATTCATGCTGATAATAGTTAATGATGAATAGTTTCTGTAATGACTATTGTAATAATGTGAGGGTGGATTTTACATCAATAAATCAATTAGGAAACCTGAGCTGAGAAAACACAAAGTGGTGCCTGAGGTGTAGGCAAAACAAAGAAAGTTTATATGAAAGGAAAGGCCATCAGCTGCTAGCTTTACTGGAAAAAATCTTGGTCTTAATGGAACATTGGGAGGAGCAGGTCCAGGCCCTGTAAGGATTATATGATGATCTGAGTTAATGAACACAACGTCTTGAAATAGAAGCAACGTTGTTCCCATCCTTTAAAATCGGTAAGAGTTGATAGCATCACTATTCAGAATAGGCAAAAAGTGGAAACAACCCAAATGTCCATCAGCTATTGAATGGATAAATAGGATGTGGTCTGTTGACACAATGGAATATTATTCAGCCATAAAAATGATGAAGGATGGATAGATGCTACATTCAAGTTGGATGAAACTTGAAAACTAGCTAAGTGAGGGAAAACAGACATGAAATGGCAAATAAAATTCATTGTATGATTCTTTTTATATGCAGTGTCCAGAATAGGTAAATGCATAGAGATAGAGAGCAGTTTAGTGGTTGCCAGGGCTGGAGTAGGAGTAACTGCTAATGGGTACAGGATTTCCACTTTGGATGATAAAAATATTCTGAAACTAGGGAGTTCCTATTGTGACTCAGTGGAAACAAATCTGACTAGTATCCATGAGGATGAAGGTTCGATTCCTGGCCTTGCTCAGTGGGTTAAGGATCTGGCGTTGCCCTGAGCTGTGGTGTAGGTCACAGACGAGGCTTGAATCTGGTGTTTCTGTGGCTGTGGTGTAGGCCAGCAACTACAGCTCCAATTTGACCTCTAGCCTGGGAGCCTCCATGTGCCATGGGTGTGGCCCTAAAAAGACAAAAAAAAAAAAAAAAAAAAAACAACAACAAAAAAAACAAAAACAAAAAAACTGAAACTAAGTAGAAGTGGTGGTTGCACGCCATTGTGAATATATTAATGCCATTGAATTGTGCACTGTCATGCGGCCAAGTGGCTAATTTTACATGATGTATATTTACCTCAGTAAAAATAATCAGGTAAAGGAACCTGAGAGTTTACCTCAAAGACTCTCAAAGTCGGCTGCTACTTCTGCGTGGAGCTTTTTCTGCCTCCCACCACCCCTCTGTGGGTCAGACAAAAGGCAGAACACTTTAGATACAGCAGCCCCATGAGGCTGGAAGCATCAGTCCTGCTCTGTGGACCAGGAGGATGGGGCTGGGAAAGTGTCATTCGTTTTCTTGAATCACAGAACCAGCATGTGCTGAACCATCACTCAAACCCTGGCTGTGTCCCTGTCTACATTAGGGCCAGACTTGCCACTACAGGTACCAACCTCTCATCAACTATTATAGTCATTGCTGTTTATTGAGCACCTATTGTGTGCTGGGCTCCATGCTAGGTCTGGGCTGCCTTCTCACCATCTGAGTTTGCTTCAGGGACCCCTGTGCTTACTTAGCACAGTGTGTGCTCTCTGGCAGAGGGTAGAAACTGTGTGTCTGATGGATACATGTCAGGTTTTTGTCCTGGAGGTTAGTGACGCGGTAGTAGACCGCAGACTGGAATGGGGGTGGAGGGAAATGACTTTCTTTTTGACAACTGTTAATACGAGGGATTTCAACAAAAGTGAGCCTGACTCCTAACTTCTCTGAGGTAAAGTTTCTTAAAGTCCTTATCCTCTTTTTCCCTGAGACTTGGCAACCACAGCTCATCAAGCAGATGAAAATAATTTCTACATTCAGAAATGGACAATTCAGGGACTTCCCTTGGTGGCACAGTGGTAACAAACCTGATTAGTATCCATGAGGACACAAGTTCAATTCCTAGCCTTGCTCAGTGGGTTAAGGATCCTGCATTGCTGTGAGCTGTGGCGTAGGTTGCAGATGTGGCTTGGATCCTGTGTTGCTGTGGCTGTGATGTAGGCCAGCAGCTGCATCTCTGATTCACTCCTAACCTGGGAGGTTCTTATGCTGTAGGTGTGGCCCTAAAAAGAAAAAAGAAAAAAAAATGGACAATTCAGTATTGTAAATTTTAAAAATTAACAAACTGTTGAAGAATCAGTGCACTCTGAGTGGTGGCAGAAAGCAAGCATTTTAGCTTTTGTAAGAGCAATGAGTGTATGTGTGTATATCAGCTATTACCCACTGAACACAAGCATCTGTCTATAAGCCGCCATCTATATGCAAATAGTTTGTGGTGTGGTGCATATGTCCCCCCACAAACAGTGTGAAATGTATATAAATTATGCAGTAATATAGATGTTGCACATATGTTAGTTTGAGCTAATTGTCAAAATTCTGGGCATAGATGGGTGTGTTAGCAACACATGTGCAGGCCTGGGAGTGGCAGGGGAGGACTGGAAAGCAGTGTGGCCTGGGGAGAGGGGCTGACTGCCTGCCTCGGGGTGTAGAGGGCTAGACCCTAAGGCAGAAGGCTTAGAGGCAGGTTCCCCAGGCCAGGGGCCTGGCTTTTGTTTTGGCAGACCTGAAATTCAATTACATCGGAGCCCTGGGGTGTGAATGGGCCAGAGGAACAAGTTAACAAGTTGCAAGTTAACTGAAGTCCTGAGACGGGGTCATTTGTCGTCAGGAACGCAGTGTTGATTAAGCAGGTCTCACCTTGGCTGACACAGTGCAGAGCACAGGCATCAAATTCTGCTCCGGGTTCAAAATCCAGCCCTGCCACTTCCAGGCTGTGTGTGTGTGTGTGTGTGTGTGTGACACCTGGGGGAGGCACTTACCCGCTCTAAGGGTCTGTTTCCTCTGTAAAGTGTGGAGAAAACGAATCTTCTCTCAGGGTTGTAGTGGGGATCTAATGAATACCATCTGGAAAAAACTTGGCATGTATAATTGGTGCCCATTTCGTGGGTCCTATGACTGTGGTCTTGACTGTAGGGAAGCTCTAAGGGAGAAGCCCATTCTAATAAGACTGCTTGGTTTCATTGTCAGAGCTGGTGACCAGTGTCACCATCAGTAAGCAATGCAGTGGGATAGCAACCACCTCCCCTTAGGGCTGGCCCCACCATCATAAAGCCCAGACTCAAGGAACTGCTATAGTCCCTATTTTTGAGGACCTATTATATGCCAGGCACTAAGTGCTTTATATGCATTTTACCTAATCCTTCTCGAATGGAGGGGTGGTCCCATGACTACTTCTGGTCTACAGCCAAGAGGGCTGCAGCTCAGCAGGTGGGAGCCATGTGCTCAGGTCACAGAGCTGGGCAGAAGGAGCCAGGATTTGAGACCACCCCTGTCTGGGTCCAGAGCACACTGCTATGTGGCCATCTCCTTCCAACAGGGCAGCTACTCTCCAAATAGTGCTGGCCATGAGGGGACGCATTTCTGTATTTTGAGCCCCTCTCATCACAAGCTCTGTATTTAAGACAATTTCAAACCATTGGCACCATTTCGGGTTTCCGCTCATCAGACCTGATGTTGCAAACTCCCCAGGCCTGCTTTCCTGGATTTAGCCTGGTATAAAGACCCCTGAGTCTCAGGTGACATCTCAGGACCAGCACTGAGTGATGAAGCAGGGCTGGGTACTCAGAGAGGGGCTGGAGGTGGCCAGGAGATGCGCTTTGGCTCAGGAGGGCACTGTGAGTTCACTGGGAAGCAGCATGGTATCCAGAAGGATGCCTGGACTGCAGCCAGCCAGAGAAGTGGAGCTCAGAACTGGGGACGTCATTTGCTGGGAGGAGCCCTGCACCTGTCTCAGATGTGCTCACCTTGTGGATTCCTGGCCCCACCACCTCGCGCTGAGATTTCTCACAACGCCTTCTTATAGAACACAGTGTACCGTTTAGAGCATCGCACAAGCAAATTTAGCCAAGTGTATTTTGGGCCAATTGAAGTTGTAGGCATGCTGCCTGGGGAAAAAATAGATCTTCTCTCACTTGATGTGTGACACATGAGAGCAAGGAGAAGCCCGTGCAGCCCATCCTCCACACAGTGGTTGCTGCCTGGGGGCCCAGGCTGGCTACCTCATTATCCTGTTTCTCATCCTCACTTGGAAGATGTGTAAATGGGTCATCCCCACCAGACAACTGGCTGATTGTGGGAAAGGGGTGGCATAGAGGGAGCAGGAGGGTTATTCTGCAGAATGCTAACCAGATCTAGTCTCTGCCCACCAATCTGGGAACTGGGTAGTCTCATTTCAGATTAACCATTCTAGCTGTCACCTTGCCTCCCATGGCTGGTGGGCTGTCAGAATGTGGACACCTACCTCTTTCTCACCATCCTCTGTAGGGTGGTGGGGACCCTTGATAGGGAAATCTGCCAGCTTTTATACCATCTGTACCCCCTGGAGACATAAGTGGCTAGCCTTGGTTCAGAGGGGCTGTGGAGGATAGGATGAAAAGGAAAAAGAGGAAGGCATTCGTTCAGCACAATTAAGAAGCACATGTGCTAGGTGTTCAGACATGGTTGTGATTATTACTTTTTTGTCTGTGAACTTGTGGTTTTTTTTTTTTTTTTTTTTTTTTTTTTTTTTTTTTGCTATAGCCTAAGTGAAAGCTGGTGAGGTCCTTGTCTTTTGCAGCACAGAGGTGGGAGGTGGGTCATGTGAAGGGTGGATGTAACTGAACTTCAGGAAGTAGGAGACAGATGAGATGTAAGGCAGAGGGTAGCTGAGGCCTCTGTGCTGCTTGTGTGGCTGTGTAAGTCATACGTGATTCACAGAGACAAAGAAGACAGGAGGAAGAATGTGTTTGGCCAGGGGGAGATGGTGAGGCCAGCCTGGGCGTTTTGAGCATTCAGCATTGGTGTGTGTTGGCCTGCAGGTGTTTTCAGCAAGCAGATGGTACTACAGAAATGGTGTTCAAGAGGTGGACTTGGACAGGTGGCCTGGGGCTCTGGGTGGTGGTAGGAGCAGCAGGCATGGAGCAGGTTGCTCAGAGAGAGAGTCTAGAAGGAAAAGGGACTCAGGGGCAGAGCCAGAATAGGTGGGTTGCGTAAAGGCACCGGGAGGTCAAGGGTGCTCTTGCAGAATGGGGTTATTGTAGAACTCCGCAGAGCTGTGAGAGTTCAGTGAGGTGGTGGAGCGCTTCTCCTGGAGCAGAGGACGCTAAATCCGCAGGCTGGGTTCATGGCTGTGGTGGGTTTCAGTGTAGCTATCGCCCTGCTTTGATTGCTTTCTCCAGCCTTCTCTGGAGCACGTTTCACCTTTGGTCTGATGGTAGTGCATGGGGAGCCAGACTCTTGACCACATTCCTCAGGGCAGGGGAGACCAACCCTGAGACAGTAGGAGGTGGCAGTGCAAGGGGAAGAGGGGGCTAAGCCCAGGGCTGGACGGAGGTGGGGAGAGCTGGAGTCGGTCTGCTCAGGAGTTAAACCTGCAGGCCTCCCCAACATGGAACCATGCTTTGGACCCTCCTCTCTTAACCTTCTTGCAGATCTTAGAAAAGGTATTTGCCAGACCACTTATTTCCCGGTATAGACTAGTGGCCTTGAACTAGCCATTCAAAGAGACCTTGGGAAAAAAAGAGCTCCAGAGCCACCCTTGCTTTTTCACCTTTAGTTGACTTTGTCATCTTGGGGGTAATGGCTATGGTGGGCCAAAGCCGGCACCAGCTGAGGCTGAACCGTGGTCCTCCTTGCCTTGCCCTGTAGTCCTGCTCGGTCCAGCACAGGGGCCATCAGCCACATGTAGCTGTGTAGCACTTGAAATGTGGCAGTGTGACTGAGGACCTCGATTTGTAATAATAATTAATTCTAATTAATTTACATTAAAAGAGCTGACTCTCGATTCAAGCATTAGAAAAATTTTAAGTCTGTTTGGCACAACTTGATTATGTGAATCTACTTTGCTAAAGTAAATTTTATGAACTCTTAAATTCAGATAAAATATTTCCAATGAAAATTTAGCATTGAGGTGTGCTATAAATGTAAAATACATACCAGTTTAGAAGACTTAGTATGAATGTCAAATATCTTATGAATAATTTTTATATTGATTATATGTTGAAATAAGATTTTGGATAGATTGGGGTATATAAAATCTGCTATTTTAACTGTTTCATTTTAAGGTGGCTGCTAGAAAACTAGACAAACTGGTTTATCCTCTGATCTGGGAAGCCCAGGGCTCTGGGCTTCACTTAAGAGAATATGCCATTGGGGAGAATGGCCAAGTTTTGCAGATTTGAAATTGACATCACCTGTGATGTAAACTATGGCCTTTGGGTGCTAATGGTGGATTAGTGCAAGCTTATTAGTTGTAACAGGTGGACCACGCAGGTGGGGGAAGTTAATACTAGGGGAGGCTGGGTGGGGGCAGGGCAGTAGGTAGGAACTACTTTCTGCTCAAGTTTGCTGTGAACCTAAAACTGCTCTAAACAATAAAGTCTATTAAAAATTAAGCAGAAGAATAAGAACAACAACAAAACAGAGGAATACAATCTCAGAGTGCCATCAATATTTTTTAGGGAAACTAATTTGCTCAATTAATCCCTCCAAATAAGGGGTGCCTTTGATGAGGCACCTGCTCATCAAAGCATCTCATCATCAGAACCTCCTCGAGGCTGTGGTCACACAGCACAAGGCTGAGCTACAGGCAGAAGCTGCCTGTCCATCAAGAAGTCTCTCCTGAGATTCTCACCAGGAAACCCAGAGAAGCCCAGAAAGGAAGAAAAGAGCTTTTCTTAATTTGGCCTGCCTCTGTGTTGGAGATCAAGGCCTCCAATCGAACCCAGCGATTACAGGTGGATTCCATCCAAGCTTTGATCATGGACGTGGTCTTCAAATTGTAGGGCAGCTTTCAGACACTTTGATCCTCCTCTCAGGCAGGCTGGTCCAGGGTTGAGTTAAGCATGTTTGAGAAGCAAAAGGGGAAAACACCTGGCAAAGTGTTTCCTGGGGAGTTCTAGTGGGGCTGCTAATATTCAGTTTCCCATCTTTGTGTGTTCATCTGTGACAATTCACCATCTTTAGGATTCTTGTATTTTGTGTTTGCCTGTTATATTTCAGTAAACATAGTTTCTTTAACAAAAATCCCCAGAGGTAGCTGTCACTGTCAGCCAGCCTGGCTGCCTTAGTGGCTTTGCAGAGCCTGTGGTGCTGGCTAAAATGCCATGATGCTTTAGGATTGTGCATAAATGGTGGCGCTGGAGTTAATGACGATGGATGACAAAGCACTTCCTACTCTTTTCCCCACGTCTGTTCCTTCCTCTGACTCGCAGTCATCTTCACAGACTTGACTTTATTTCAATAGGCTGGAAACATAGGCTTAGAAAAGTCAAGAAACTTTAACAAGGTCACTGGGCAAAGATTTGAAGTCAGTTCAGTTTAATTGCCCTGGATCCCACAGGCTGCACCCATGACCACCCGGGAGCTGTGCAGTGCTGGAGCAGAGTGGGTGGGCTGCTCGTCTCAAGCTGGGCTGGTCCATCAGCCTGTCAGTGGTCACAGGGGATCCAAGCAGCCAACTCAGCTTCTGTTCCTCTCCTGTTCCAGGCCCCTGTCTGGCACTTTACAGATGGGTGAGGGGTCTCCCCCTAGCCATCTAGAGTCAACCAGTTTTTCTCCCACATTGGAACAGGTTTTGCTTATAAGTGGATCTGCACCACCTCACCTTGTGCAATGCCAGCCCTGGGAGGCAAGTGGGCAGAATGCTAAATGAGTCTCCGTGATATTACACCTGAGACATGTTTGTGTTATAAATGGGTACAAATTGAATTTGGCTTTAGGTGATGTATGAATTCTGTCACGTTTTCCCCTGTTGTAGGACAGCTAGAGGAGAGTTAATTTATTTGAGGTTGGGCATTTCCAAGCCTTCAGTGGGTTTGGGATGCACTGTTGCCCCTCTATAAACACTAGGATGGAGTGGGTGGTGCTGGGGAAGGAGGAGGGGCTGCCAGTGAGCAGATCACTGCCACCAGGATGCGCCATTCAGGCCCTTGATCCTCCGCATGCCTGCCCAGCATGGCCCATGGCCCTGACCAGATGCAGCTCTGCCTTCTTTTGGCCCTGGCTTGGAGTCAGATCTCTATTTGAATCCTAATCTACTTATTAGCTACCATAATGGGTGTGGCTCAAAGCATGGCACATGGGACATGCGTGCATCTGAATGCTGACTTCCACCTGGAGGTTTCTGGGAGGAGTGAGAAAACAACCTGACAAGGGCCTGGCCAGGGTGTTCCATCCATTGGGATGACAAGAGCTGTCTGCTTATCCTGCTGGGTTGGAGTAAGTAGCTTGGAGTGGGGTCGGGGTTACTTGCAAGAAAAGGGCAATCATCTTGTTCTCTGAAATCCCCCAGTCCCTCAGGAGCCCGAGGTTTCTGGCTTCTCTGTGATGGGGATGCTGTGGCTGTCCTGGTGAGAGCTTATGGCTGAGGCACTGGGGCGCTTGCTGTTGTGGTGCCCATGGGAACACTGTTCCATCCATTGGGCACTGTGTCTGTGCAGAGGGCAGCCAGGGTGGAGGGCAGCAGTGAGGAAGGGCTTGCAATTGTCAGCGCTGGGCTGGCGGGTGTGCAGGGTGCCCAGGAACCTTGCAGTGCAGAAGCCAAGTCTGGTCTGGACATGTCCCAGTGGGCTTCCAGAGAGCCATTAGGGCTCAAGCTGCCCATGTCCCTCACTCTTCACTCTCATGGGAGAGAGAAGTCACCACCTAGATCTCAGACAACTTTTTGTCTGATAGGGGCCACCAAGCCCTTCATTGTCCTTGAGATCTAGTGTCCAGCATTAAGTCACGTGTTCCTGCTTCCTGATTTGGGGTTTGCAGCCTCCTCACTCTGCATCTAGAGTGTCTTTTGGGGGAGGTCCATTGTGGCCTGGATGCACATGCTCTCTTGGGGTTTCCCAAGTTCGGAAAATAGCTGGTGGCATCATGAGGAAGGTGAGGGAAATGTTGTGTGGCTGGTATTGGAACCCTGGTTCTGTGGTTGGTGGGCTCCAGGGGCCTGGAAGGAATAGCCTCCACTGCTCAGCTGCTCCAGAAGGCTGAGGCTCAGCCCAGAAGAAGGAGTGGACACCTGCAGTCACGTGCCATGTCCCAGAGCCAGCTGTTTGCTCTTGGCCTTGGAGCTGTAATAAAGAACCTAGACTTGTTGGAGTGAGAGACAGCTTGTCATGCTGTGCTGCAAATGCTGCACGTGTAACTGGATACAGTTCCCCCAGACATTTTGGCACAGAACGTCGTCTGTCTTGTCGCATTGGCTGCTTCTCACAGTCCTGTCTTATCTCTCCACGCAGAGTTGTGGGAGGCCAGAGAGCGAGTCGCTGCTTCACTCACATGCACCATGGGTGCTCACAGAACTCTGATCATGCTGCATCAGCTTTGGTGTGTTTCATGGAGAGACTTCTGATGCCAGGGTTTGGTTATGGCTCACGGTATAAAGGAGCTCATGAGAAGTGTGTCCCCATGGTTGAGGGGGGGTGGCATGGGGCTGGATCACCCCTGATTGACACACTGGCAGTCATCCTTCTTGGGTGTGACTGTTGCTCTCGATGGTCCCCCTTTTCCTGGAGGCGTGATGTGTGCAAACTGGACTGTTGGGTTCCTCCCTCCCCCTCCTTTTCTCTTGCTTTTCAGAGTCTTGCATCTTCCCCATCTCTTCCTTGTCTTCCTGTTCAGAGTCCCCTCAGCTGCTTTTCTTACCTCAGAATGCTGAGCTTCCAAATCATTCTCAATTGTCAAGATTGGCTACTCGGATTCACGTGACTCAAGGATAGAAGGACATTTGAGTTGTCATCTGAACAGTGTGGCTCTCTGGAATGGATGTCTGCCACCTCTGCCTGCCTCATGTCCTAGAGATGTGAGGGCCAACACAGCCAGATGGGCTGTGACATTGGTTAGTGATCCTGAGATGCCTTATCAAGGATTCCAGAGAAGGTAGCTGGTGAACCCCCACTTTTGTAAACAAAGCCGGGACAATGGGCAACCTAGTGTCCACTCCTGCCTCTGCAGGACCAAAATTTGATGCAGGACCTTCCAGCCCAGCCTTCTCCAACAATTCAAACTATGAGCACTTACTTTGTGGCCTGTCACATGTTAGGCTCCCTGGGAGATGCAAAGAAAGGAGAAGGAGAGCAGGAAAGATGAGAGACTTCTCTTGATATTTATCTATGTGGCATGATTTTTATGTTTAGTTACTCCCAGAAACAAATGAGGGAACTGAGCCTCAGGGAGGTTTGAGTAGTTTGCTCAATGTCTCACTATGGCAAGTGAGTGCTGGGGTAGAATTAAAACCCAGGAATACCTGTCAGCAAGTCCAATCTTATTTTCTGTATCCTTTGATTTCCAGTTAAGTGTGTATAAGGTCTCCCTGGGGTTTCAGATCCTTTCTAGCTGAGGGCCTAGCAGAATATAGCCACAGGGAGCACCCAGTAAAGGTTTATTAAATGAATGCATAAGCCATACCTAGACTGGAGACCGGCATTGTCCTCATCAGAGCATCCTTGTCCATGGATGCTGAGTGTGAGCGATGACATTTCAACAACTCCATGGTCTCTCAGCCATGTGGTTCTGGCCATGGAGGTGTTCATCCTCATGTGGGGATGCAGAAGAGTACACTAATAGAGGAAGGGAAGCTTAAAAATGGAAACCAAGGCTCTGAGAGAGGGGGACCAGGGCCTAGGGCTGACCATTCTGCAGAGCCATTGAAAACAGTCACAGAAGGAGGATAGATGTGAGATGGAGGAGAGAGGGACTTAAGTTCGATCATGTGTATTTTTGGTTTTTTGTTTTTGTTTTTGTCTTTTTAGGGCTGTACCTGCAGCATATGGAGGTTCCCAGGCTAGGGGTATAATTGGAGCTGTAGCTGCCAGCCTATGCCACAGCCACAGCAACATTAGATCCGAGCCACTTCTGTGACCTACACCGTAGCGCATGGCAACACTGGATCCTTAACCCACTGAACAAGGCCAGGGATCAAACCTTCATCTTCGTGGATACCAATCAGATTCATTTCCACTGACACACGATGGGAACTCCCATTCATTTGGTTTATATTCCATAAATATTTACTGAAGACCTATTCTGTGCCAGGCACTGTTCTGGGCCCTTGGGCAGTAAGAATGAACAAGACAGAAAAAGTCTGTATGCACATATGCACACTTGAGAGAGGAGTTGTAGAAATAAACTTCACTTATAACTTTTGTTTATATGGTTAGACATGAAGAAGACCTGTTTCCTTTGATTCTGCAGCAAACATGTGCTACTGTAGGCCCTAGGGATTCAGAAACAGAGATCTCTGACACTCTTGTAAGACATGCTGCCCTTTGGGTTCGATCTGACTATTCAGTCTGATTGAAGACATTGGGCCCTGGATAACTGCCTTCCGCACCAGCCCAAGCCAGATGTAACACGTGTGATGTCACTGATCATGTGGTGACCCTTCAACTCTATAACCTCTCACTTTCCTGACCTCATTTCACTGCCCCTCAGCTTCCTACCTGCATGACCGAACCTTGGTCCTTAGCATCCTCTGAAATTACTCCACCTCCCAGCTCCTGCTTTCTGACCACATCTGTGATACTTTCCTCTCCTTTGCCTCCTGTACCTTCAGGGTCTTGATTGGAAACAGTGGAAGTCAGCTTCAGCTAACCTAGCCAGTGAAGATAATGAAACGTTAGGATATTGGGCAGCTAATGGAATCAATGGGAAGTGTGGAGAGTCAGATTAAGGACATGGTCATCAACCAGGGGAGTGTGGGCCACAGAGAACCCAGTGAAAAGTCACGCACTTGGAGTTTGCGTCGTGGTTCAGAGGAAACGAATCTGACCAGTATCCATGAGGATGCAGGTTTGATCCCTGACCTCACTCAGGGGGTTAAGGATCTGGCATTGCCCTGAGCTGCAGTGTAGGTCACAGACATGGCTCAGATCTGGCATTGCTGTGGCTGTGGTGTAGGCCAGCAACTACAGCTCCGATTCAGCCCCTAGCCTATGAACCTCCACATGGTATCGGTGTGGCCCTAAAAAGACCAAAAAAAAAAAAAGTCACACACTCACGACAGTTTTGTTAGGCAGTAGGGTCATTGCTGAACTCTGGCTGCGGCATCTACTCTGCCCAACTGCCATGTGGACATTTGATTACACTACATGATGTCATAATAATCTCTTAGATTTCCTGCACCCTGTGTATCTTCCACAGAGGTAAAGAGTTGGGTAAGATTATCCAGCTTCCACATCATACCATAGTTGCGAGGATGTTGGGAGAGAAGATAACTAGGGCCATTTGGCATCCTTAGAGGAATGACTTTTTCTTCTACAAAGACTAAAACCATGGGTGACTTTCCCCCAGACTAGAAGGGAGTTTAGATACTGGGCAACCAAAAGAAGAAGGCCAGATGGTAAATACATTCTACCCTGTTGGCTGACCAATTCCCACATTAATTTAGTCAATAAATATTTTTGAATACCTGCTATGTGGCTTGATTCTAGGAGCAGTGAACAGAACACAGTACTGCTCAGAGGAAACTTTAGGGGAAGCTGAACAATAAATACAATAAATAAAGATATTCAGTCTCCCCTTGGTTTTCAGAGGAGATCGGTTCCAGGACCCCTGTGGATACCAAAATCCTCAGATACTCCATTCCTGTATATAAAATGGTATAGTGTTTGTATACAATCTGCACACACCCTTCTATATCCTTTAAATCACCTGTGGGTTACTTATGATACCTAATATGATAATAAGTGCTATGTAAATAGTTGCTAGCATGTGGAAAATTCAAGTTTTGCTTTTTGGAGCTTTCTGGAATTTTTTTAAAATATTGAATCTGTGGACATGGAGTCTGCAGATGTGGAGGGCTGACTGCAGTATGTTATGTGCTGATAAGTCCTATGGAAAAAATACAGGAAAAGGAGATGTGGAGTGTTTAGAGGGATTCAGTTTTAAAGATCATGGTGAGGGAAGGTCTTAGCAGGAAGGTGCCATTTGAATACAGTCCTAAAAGGTGAAAGAAGTGAGCTGTGTCTGAGTAACTGGGGGAAAGGTGTCCTGAGCAGAGAGGACAGCAAGTGAGAGGACCTTCATGTGGGAGCCTGAATGGATGTGGGGACGCTAATGGAATGCTGTGCAATCAGTGGGGGGGAAGTGCAGCTGGAGTCATAGGAGCCAGGTACAGAGTAATAGAAAGGCAGGAGGTACCAGTGCAAAGTCTGAAAACTTGCTGTTTTTTTTTTTTTTTTTTTTTTTTGGTCTTTTGGCCTTTTCTAGGGCTGCTCCCATGGCACATGGAGGTTCCCAGGCTAGGGGTTTAATCTGAGCTGTAGCTGCCGGCCTGCACCAGAGCCACAGCAGCATGGGATCTGAGCCACAGCTCACGGCAATGCCAGATCCTTAACCCACTGAGCAAGGCCAGGGATTGAACCCACAACCTCATCATTCCTAGT
Organism: Sus scrofa; assembly: GCF_054392235.1. Classification (NCBI taxonomy): domain Eukaryota; kingdom Metazoa; phylum Chordata; class Mammalia; order Artiodactyla; family Suidae; genus Sus; species Sus scrofa. The sequence continues at coordinate 109,143,387 of NC_139396.1, read as the reverse complement.
TGGATTCGTTAACCACTGAGCCATGATGGGAACTTCCTGCTTCTCCTTTTTTTTTTTTTTTTTTTTTAGTTGAAGTATAATTGATTTATAATATTGTATTAGTTTCAGGTGTACAGCAAAGTGATTTGGTTATATCCGTATATATCATTCTTTTTTTTCCCTTGATTTTTAGGGCCGCACCTGCAGCATATGGAAGCTCCCAGGCTAGGTGTCAAATTGGAGCTATTGCTGATGGTCTGTGCCTCAGCCACAGCAATGTGGGATCTGAGCCACATCTGCAACCTACACCAGATCTCACAGCAACTCCAGATCCTTAACCCACTGAGAGAGGCCAGGGATTAAGCCTGCATCCTCATGAATGCTAGTCGGGTTCTTGACTCACATGGGAACTCTTATCTATATTCTTTTAAAAATTGTTTTCCATTATAGTTTATTACTGGATATTGAGTACAGTTCCCTGTGCTATACAGTAAATCCTTGCTGTTTATTTATTTTGTATGTAGTGGTATATATCTGTTAATCCCATACTCCCAATTTATCCCTCCTCCCCCTCCCCTTTGGTAACCATAAGTTTGTTTTCTATGTCTGTGAGTCTGTTTCTATTTCATAAATAAATTCATTTGTACTATTTTTAGATGCCACATATAACTGATATCGTATTTAGTTGTCTTTGTCGGACTTCATTTAGTATGATAATCTCTAGGTCCATCCATGTTGCTGTAAATGGCATTATTTAATTCGTTCTTACGGCTGAGTAATATCCCATTATTTATAAATGCCACATTTTCTTTATGTGTTCATCTTTCAATGGACATGTGTGTTGCTTCCATGCCTTGGATATTGTAAAATGCTGCTATGAACATTGGTGTTGCATGTATCTTTTCAAATTAGTTTTCTCCACATATATGCTCAGGAGTAGGGTGGCTGGATCATATTGTAACTCTATTTTTAGTTTTTTAAGAAACCTCTATACTGTTATCCATAGTGGCTGCACCAATTTACATTCCCACCAAGAGTATAGGAGGTTTCCCTTTTCTCTATGCCCTCTCCAGCATTTGTAGACTTTTTAATGATTGCCATTCTTACTGGTGTGAGGAGATACCTCATTGTAATTTTGATTTGCATTTCTCTAATAATTATCAATCTGGAGCATCTTTTCATGTGCCTGTTGGCCATCTATATGTCTCCTTTGGCGGGCTGTCTATTTAGGTCTCAATGCTTTTTTTGATTGGGTTTATTTTTTTGTTATTGGATTGTATGAGCTCTTTGTGTATTTGGAAATCAATTGTTTGCTGGTTGCATCATCTGCAAATATTTTCTCACAGTCCATTGGTTGTCTTTTTATTTTGTACATTGCTTCCTTTGCTGTGCAAAAGCTTATGAGTTTGAGGAGTTCCCATCGTGGCTCAGTGGTTAATGAACCCAGCTAGTAACCATGAGCTTGCGGGTTCGATCCCTGGCCTCACTCAGTGGGTTAAGGATCTGGCGTTGCTGTGAACTGCGGTGTAGGTTGCAGACATGGCTCCAGATCCTGAGTGGCTATGGCTGTGGCATAGGCTGGCAGCTAAAGCTCTGATTAGACCCCTAGCCTGGGAACCTACATATGCCACAGGTGTGGTCCTAAAAATAAAAATAAAAAAACCTTCTAAGTTTGATTATGTCTTATTTGTTTATTTTTTTCTTTTATTTCCACTGCCTTGGGAGATTGACCTAACAAAACATTGCTACGATTTATGCCAGAAAATGTTTTGCTTATGTTCTCTTTTAGGAGTTTTATGGTGTTATGTCTAATTTTGAAGTACATTTTTGTGTATGGTGTGAGGGAGTGTTCTCACTTCATTGATTTACATCCAGCTCTCCAGCTTTCCCCACACCACTTGCGGAAGAGATTTTCTTTTCTCCATTGTATATTCCTGCTTCCTTTGTTGAATGTTAATTGACCTTAGGTGTATGGGTTTATTTCTGTGCTCTCTATTCAGTTCCATTGATCTTTATGGCTTTTTTTGTGCCAATACCATGCTATTTTGATTATTGTAGCTTTGTATTATTGTCTGAAGTCTAAAAGTATTATGCTACAGTTTTGTTCTTTTTCCTAAAGATTGCTTTCGTGAAACGTGATCCTTTTAAGTCTGACAGTCTAGTCAAAAGTTAGTCACTCACTAATTACCTGTCACTATAGCAGTCCACTTCTGGATTGCAAACCTAATTTGTCAAGTGATTTTTATAGTATGCCTGAATTTGTTTCACTCTTCTTATCTAAAGGCAGTCCTAGATAGGTTGATGTGGTTTGGGAGAGGGGCTGCTCCATGGCCAGAGTGTGCATGTGGTAAGAAGCCTTCGCGTGGCCTTCTTGTGCCTTCAGGACCTGACCAGGCATGACCATGCATATGCCACTTCCACGTGATAGTAGAATGCTGATGCACATACTCAACTCTTTTTGTCTCCCAGTTTTGTTTAGAAATAATGGACAAGTAGCACTGTACATGTTTGAGGTGTCCAGAATAATAATTTGATTAACATATATCATGAAATGATTATCATAATAAGTTTAGCAAACATCCATCATCTCATATAGACACAAAATTAAAGAAATAGAAAACAACTTCTTTTTTCTTTCTTTCATTCATTCTTTCTTTTTTTTTTTTTTTTTTTTTTGGCTTTTTAGGGCAGTACCCATGGCATATGGAAGTTCCCAGGCTGGAGTCCAATCAGAGCTACAACTGCCAGCCTATGCCACAGCCACAGCAACATGGGATCTGAGCTGTGTCTGTGACCTACACTACAGCTCACAGCAACTCCAGATCTTTAACCCACTGAGCAAGGCCAGGGATCGAACCCACATCCTTATGGAAACTAGTCAGGTTCATTACACAGAGCCACGATGGGAACTCCAAAGACAGCTTTTTTCTTGTGATGAGAACTCTTAGGATTTACTCTCTTACTTTCTACATAGCATGCAGTGGGGTTAATTATATTTATCATGTTTTGTATTACCTCCTTAGTACTCATTTATCTTATAACTGAACGTTTGTACCTTTTGACTGCCTTCGTCTAATTCCCCCTTCCCTCTCTTCTTACCTCTGGTAACTGCCAATCTGATCTCTTCTATGAGTTTATTTGCTTTTGAAGTATAGTTGACCTACAACACTAAGCGAATTCCTATTACACAACATAGTGATTCTTTCTATATATATTCTTTCTATATATAGTGATTATTTCTATATATCTCAAATTGATCACCACTTTAAATCTTGTTATGATATGTCATCTCATTGGCTGTATTCCCCACACTGTACATTTCATACCTGTGACTTGTTTATTTTGCAACTTGGAGTTTTTATCTTAATCTCCCTCACCTATTTCTTTTCTCCGCTACCTGTTTACCCTCTGGAAACCACCTGTTTATTCTTATATCTATGGCTATGTTTCTGTTTTATGTTTGTTCATTATATAAGTGAAATCTTACAGTATTTGTTTTTCTCTGAATGACTTATTTCACTAAGCATAAGACCCTCTGGGTCCATTCATGTTGTTGCCAATGGTAGGTTTTCATTCTTTTTTGAGTCTGAGTTATAGTCCATTGCCATTTACATTTCTTTTAATTAGAAGTTTCTTTATTTATTTTTTGGGGGGCTTGCAGATTCTTTTTTTTTGCCTTTTTTCTATTGTAATTGTTGTTAGGTATGTACTTAAATCCATTTTTTAAATTTTTTTTTGAGATTGATTTTGTAGTTCTTTTTCGTTCCTTTCTTCTTTTGTTCTCTTCCCTTGTGATTTAAGGACTATCTTTAGTATTATGTTTGGATTCTTTTCTCTTTTGTGGTGTATATCTATTATAGATTTTTGTTTTGTGGTTACCAGGAGATTTGCATATAGCAGCCCATATGTATATTTCAAATATATATAATATGATTATATATGATTATATATCATTTATATATCATTATTATATATTTTATCATTATTTTAAGTTGCTGATCTCTTAGGTTCAAACACATTTTAACAACCCTGCATTTTTTACTCCTCTCTCCCCTGTTTACTATTTTTGACCATTATATTTTACATCATGCTGTGTATCCCTTAACTACTTACTGTGGATGTAGATGATTTGACTACTCTTGTCTTTTAATCCTCTTGGTAGCTTTTTTTTTTTTGTCTTTTTAGCTATTTCTTGGGCCGCTCCCGTGGTATATGGAGGTTTCCATGCTAGGGGTCGAATCGGAGCTGTAGCCACCGGCCTACACCAGAGCCACAGCAACGCGGGATTGATCCGAGCTGCGTCTGCAACCCACACCACAGCTCACGGCAACGCCGGATCGTTAACCCACTGAGTCAAGGCAGGGACCGAACCCTCAACCTCATGGTTCCTAGTCGGATTCGTTAACCACTGCGCCACGACGGGAACTCCCTCTTGCTAGCTTTGTATGTGGTTTATTTACTACCTTTACCGTATATTTGTTTTTACCAATGAGATAATTCCTGTTATAATTTTCATGTTCCTAGTTGTGCACATACCTGGCTTTTTGACTCAGGGAATCGAGAATATATAGGCTACATTGGGCCGCTCAGCCTAGCAGTGATACAGCTTTACTTTTTAGGCATTTCTTCTCTCTTAAGAAGTTGCTGTTGGTGAGTCCACAGTGGGTTTGCAAAATGAGAGTAATTCCTTGCCCAGAGGGCAAGCCCTAGGAACCTCTAGCATGCTTCACTTGGGGGAGGTCCATGAAGCATCCTAAATTAGTGTAGGCATTTTGAGTCCCGAGTTATGGGAGCTGATTGTCAGAGCTGTTTGACTGCAGTCTGGACAAGGTGGAGAGCCTAATCTTTCTTTGGGTCCCAAATTGTCCAGATTTCAATTCATCCAGTGAGTGGATGGGGGCAGCACACCTAAATAAGGCATCTCTGGCCTCCAAAATCCAAAGAGGCCCACCTTGTGTTGTACCTCTTTATTAAAGGCACAGGATATAAGGGACAGTATCTTGTCCTTTATTTTATAGAGCATATTCTTAATGACCCCAGCACATTGGAACTCAAAAAACTTGACTAAGTTTGGCAAGTTTCTGCATGTTCATAGAAGCTATTTTCTACTATATATACACATGTCTTACTGAGGCACTTGGTACCTGCGTATTTATGCTCTCCATGTCTTATCAGCATGACATCATCAATGTATTAGGCTAGCGTGATGGTCTACTAGCTGGTCAGCCAGTCATTTTTTTGTGGACTCTAGCTCAGAAACAGACATTTGATATGTCCCTGAGATAGGACAGTGAAGGTTTCTTACTGTATTTACTGGAGAAAGTTGCTTCTGTTTGTTGGGATAAAGGGAAAAAATACTGACAGATCAATAACTGTGTACCAGTTGCTTGGGTCCATATTGATTTGATTCAATAAAGAGACTATATCAGGAACAGCAGAACCAATTGGAGTCACTACTTGATTAAGTTGATGATAATCTACTGTCACTCCATATGGCTCATTATCTTTTGCATCTTCCAACCTAGAAAGTTAATCAGGGATGTGATTGGAATCCTCTCCTTTGCACCATTCAAATATTTAATGACGATGCTAATTTCTCTGATTTCCCTAGGAATGTGGTAGTACTTTTGTTTTATTTGGGCAGGAAGAGGGAAGTGGTTTCCACTTTGTCCTTTCTACCTTCATTAGGCCTTAGTTGTTTTTAAGAAAGTCATTTAGGAAGTTCATCATGTTGCTGAAGGTATCTCTTCCAAACATTCACTCAGAAAATGGGGAAACAACCATTGAGTAGGTGGGGTCCCTTGCACATTCTATGAGGCTGCCTTGGGTCAAAACTTGATTTTTCATTTGACTTCCATTAGCTCCCACTCTGACTGATGGGCTCTTGCAATGTGCCAGGTTTCTAGGAATTAGGAATAGCCAAGATTCAGCAATCAATAATACCCAATAGGTATTATGTGATATTGCTTTTCCTTCAGTGCAGAGCTATCTTGATAAGTAGTTTCAGGCCTCTTTGAAAAAAGGCCAAGAAGAATATTCATTCTTCTTATTGTGATGCTCCAGAGAGAGTTCAGTTCTTCCCCCTTTTTAAAAAGTTCAGGGTCATTCAGGGGACTCAGGGTTTGAACATTGAATGAAAACAGTATATGTCTCCATTGAAAAGCCTTAAATAAGGCTGTTCCCCTTCCCCCACCAGTTATACAAGTTAAGTAAGATCAGAGTTCCCGTTGTGGCACAGCAGAAACAAACCTGACTAGTAACCATGAGAACGTGGGTTTGATCCCTAACCTTGCTCAGTGGATTGAGGATCCAGCATTGCCATGAGCTGTGGTGTAGGTCGCAGATGTGGCTCGGATCCTGCATTGCTGTGGCTGTGGCTAGGCTGGCAGCTGCAGCTCTGATTCCACCCCTAGCCTGGAAAGCTCTGTACGCTGCAGGTGCGGCCCTAAAAAGAAAAGAGAAAGTAAATAAGATCTTGGCAGGTCACCTCTCTACTTTTGTTTGGGAACCTCAGAGTCAATTAATCACCATCATATATCCCTGGTGAGAACATTCTGGTGACACCTCTGGTCCTGCTGCCTCTTTCCGTTCTCAGGCTCACTTTGTGGTGTTTGGATTCTGCCACTTAGACTCTGCTCCTCTCTGTTGAAATCAGGGGTCCAATTTCAAGACTGGCATTTGAACTTTACAGCTTACTGGAATGTTTAGCCCTCACCTTCCTGTGTATCAGCCCTTGGTGAAGGGCGTGGCCTGTGGGAGCCTGGTTAAGGATAAGCAGAAGGAGATACCATATGATAAGGGATGTCAGTGTTCTGTGGTCTTTGCACTGCTTCCTCTACATTATGCAAAGAAGTTCTGGCATCCCAGCTTCATTGAGAGTAGATCATTATGGAGTTTACATTTCTGTTAAGTAGCTGGCCAAACAATTAGAACCACTCCCGGCTGCTTGAGCTAAGACAGAACTTAGAAGTCTTACCCCAAATTCCTTCTAAGATTTCTATCACATTTAAGGTAAAGACCAGAATTTTCAATGTGTCCTTCATAGTCCATCTACCACCTACCTTTACACAAATTTCCTCTGCACATATTTGCTCCCTCACTCAAACACACACACATACACACTTTCAACAGGTACTTCCTTTTTATTTTGTATAAATCAATTGAAACTTCACTTTCTAGATCCACTCCCATCCCTGTCAGTATGATCTGGTCCCTCAGCACCTCGCCTGCCCTCCATAGTCCTTTGTTCAAAGTGTAATCAAGCTTACAGTGTTATGACACTCTGATGACGGGTTTTTCCCTTGCTGACAAGTGGACCCCGAAAAAGCAGGTGCCATGTTTGTATTTGCTTATCTTCCATATCCCCAGTGCACAGCATGCTGTCTGGCACCAAGCAGTAGTTAATGGTGTTTGTCTAATGAATGAACAGCACGACGATACCCATTCTAATGATGGCTGCATTCTAAGTGCTGAAGTGGTGGTGATACTGATGTTACCTGCGTAAGAGGCCCTTCAAGGTTTCCAGGGACATTCAGGGATGGCTTCCCGCCGGTTGAGCCATAAAACGAACCAACTTCGTCACTTAAGTGGGTGTTTGACAGTAGCCTGGGTGGTTATGTTGTGGATCCTACTCTGAGCCCGATGTGCAAACCTGAATGAGATAATTGTTGGTTTTCATTCACTATTTGGAAACAAGGAAGTGGAAAGAGTTATAGCATTTTTGTCTCAGCCTTTTGAAACCATTGAGATACAGGTTTTCAGCCTTGTAACCTCCCTGTTCATGTATCTGCTAATGCTTATGACCCAGCTGTTGGGGGTTATTCCCTTTTCATTTGTTTTAGTGTCTTAAACAGAGCATTTAGACATCTTACAGACATTATCTTAGGTTGGGTTAGGAAACTTCCTGATCATGTGTCCGTGTTCCTGGTTCCTGGTTCTTGAACATTCTTTAGGAAAGTGGGAAAAGCTTTGCAGGAGTGGGGCATAAACAATGTCTGGAAAATTGGAATCTAACAACAGCCTTTTCCATTTTTCTAGCCTTATTTAGGTTGCCTACTTGGCAACGAGGTTACCACTTTTATCATTGTTTTTCATTTGTCCAATAAATTCCTGATTATCTGTCTTTCACAGCATGGCCTGGGTTTATCTCAGGCAATTGGTTTTAGCAGAGAGACTGATTAGAAGCTATTTCCTTCCTAAATTCTGTAGCTTGATGTTCCTGTTAACTTTTATCATCAGGACTGTAGAATTTTCTTTTTGCTCTGCCTGGATGCATGCATAAATTAAAATGGTGGCAGCTAAGCCCCCATCCTCTGCCATTTAAATCCTAATTTATCTCACTTTGGGATGTTGGTATAGATATTTCATTTCTGATATTGGTTTGAGGAATGTCAGGAAGGACTTGCTGTTCAAAAATTCTTCTGTGGTAAACATTTATGCCCTTTGCAGGGATGTGATCCAGCATTTGTCTGCCCAGAGAAAAATAGGTGTCCTCTCAAAGATTTTTTTTTCTACTTTTTTCATTTTTGCTTTAGACCATGCAATTGGGTTCATTGTAATCTCTGGTTTATGACACATTCTCATTATTACTCTGTGTAGCCAGAGTTAGTTATGTAGCATTCTGAGTATTATATAATATTACAATGGGATGCTATTGTGAATGGTGTCTCCTTTTTAATCCATTCTCCTGTTGATGGGCATTAGGCAAGATGCCAAGATTTTGCTACTAGGAACTGTGCTGCTATGAACATTCTTGTGCATGTTTCCTGCTATACACGTGCAAGTTTCTCCTGGAGTGGCATTGTTGAGTTGTCTGGTACTGAATGTTCAATTTTACAAGAAAACTGCACATTATTCTCTAAATTGACTGTATCAATTTATCCTCCCACCAGCAACATTTAGGCGTTGCTCTTGATCCACATACTCTGCAACAGGTGGAGGCTTCTTAATCTATGTTGACAGATTGTGTGTAAAATGGTATTTTATTATGGTCTTCATTTGTATCTACTGATCACAAAGGAGAGTAAAGATCTTATAGCTTTATTGTTCACAGGTCGTTTATGTCTTTTGCTTATTTTTCTATTGGTATGAAGATTATTTTCTTACTGATTTGTAGTCCTTTATATGTTATTGATTATCAGTCCATTGTCTGTTGTAGCTATTAACACATATTGTTTTCCTATTTGCCTTTTTAATTTTCTTGAAAGTTTCCATTGATAAGCAGTTCTTAATTTGGATATAGTCAAAATTTATTACCTCTTTATTTTATATAGTTTTTTAGGGCTAGTCTTAAGAAATCCTTTTTCATCCCTAGATCAGAAAGACATTTACCTAAATAAAAGTGTTAAAGTTGGCTTTTTTTCTCTCTCTTTTTTGCTTTTTAGGGCTGCACCTGCAGCGTATGGAAGTTCCCAGGCTAGAGGATGAATAAGAGCTATGCTGCCAGCCTACACCACAAACACAGCAACGCAGGATCTGAGCCACATCTATTACCTACACCACAGTTCATGGCAATGCCGGATCCTTAACCCACTGATCGAGGCCAGGGATTGAATCTACATCCTCATGGATATTAGTTGGGTTCGTTACCACTGAGCTATGATGGGAACTTAGCTTTTTTTTTTTTTTTTAATTTTATAGCCACATCTGGGGCATATGGAGGTTCCCAGACTAGGGGTCAAGTCAGAGCTGCAGCTGTTGACCTATGCCACAGCCACAGCAACACCAGATCTGAGGTGCATCCATAACTTCAGCTTCAGCTTGCAGCAACACTGCATCTTTAACCCAGTGAGTTAGGCCAGGGATGGAACCCACATCCTTTTGGACACTATGTTGGGTTCTTAACCCACTGAGCCTCAATGGGAACTCCTAAAGTTGGCTTTTGTCATTAAGTTCTTAATCTAACTACAGTTAATTTTTATGGTTAAACTGAGTTAGAGACTCATTTATTTTCCCAAGTGGATAACCATATTTTCTAATTCCATCTTTTTTTTTTTTTTTTTATGGCCATGTCTGTGGCATGTGGCAGTTCCTGGACCAGGGATTGAACCCATGCCACAGCAGTGATAATGCTAGATCCTTAACTGCTAGGCCACCAGGGAATTCCTTTAACTTCATCTATGGAATATCCCTCATGTGTCTCCTGCAACTTGACTAGTGTCATATAGAACATCTCCCTATCTCTTCAACATCTGTTTCAGGGCTTTGTATTCTGTTCTCTTGGTTAATTTATCTGTTACTGCAGTAATACCACAATGTCTTGATTGCTATAGCTTCATAATAATTCTTGATACCTGGTAAAACAAGACTCTCCTCATCAGCCTTCTTTCTCCAAAGAATATTAGCTATTCTTTATTCTTTCATGTAAATTTTAGAATCATCTTATTGGGGTCCATGAAAATCCTATTGAAATTTGAGTAGAGTTGCATCAAATATACAGATAAATTTGAAAAGAATTTGCATCTACATAATGCTATATATTCCTCTCCATAAAGTTGGCATGTGTCTTCATTAATTTTTTCTTAGATCAGGATCTCATATTACAATATTTCTCCTACTTGCTGTCATGGAAGCCCTCGTCATCTATTTCTGCATAGTCATAACATGAGCTATGCCCCATAATTATACATTCTTGTATGTTGTCTTAATTCAGTGTCTGCTCAATTCCTCAATTACTCTTAGGATCCCTGGCATTTACCCCATTTTGCTTGATTGCTGGCAGAGCCAAGCACACCCACTGTCTTGGCCCTTACCCTATGCTTCAGGGAAAGTTGTGGGATTTGAGTGTGAAAGCACTTTGTCCCCAGCCTGATGGGAACCCTTGGGATCTTATTCAGCTATTCTGAACCTCAGTTTTCTTTCTATAAGAAGGGATTATCAGTAGCTACCTTGGAGTATGATGTTCTGATAATTAGTGGCTTCATTATGATTCTTTCTACCAAGACTTCAGACAGGAGAAAGTAAGAGCAACCCAGACAGCCTGTTCCATCTGTCCATCAACAGCTGCATGAGGGCTGCCTTTGCCAGGAGGGAGGATGTATTAGTCAGGGAAACAGCACTGATAGGATCTATCTGTCTATCATCTCTCTATATATATATCTATCTCCATATATATCTATATAGAAGAGAAATAGAATACGCTTTTAAGTAGGAATTGGCTAACACAATTATGGAAGTTGGCTAGTCTAAAATCTGCAGAGTAGGCTGACAGGCTGGGAGATTCAGGGATGAGCTGTTGCAGATGAAGTCCAAAGGCCACCGACTGGCTGAATTCTTTCTTACTGAGTTAGGTCATCCTTTCAGTCTATCCAGGCCTTCAAATGATTGGATGAGACATAGCCACAGTATGGAGGGCAATCTGCTTTACTCAAAAATCCATCAATTTTAATGTAAATTGCAGAGTTCCCTTCGTGGCTCAGCAGTTAATGAACCCAACTATGATCCATGAGGATGCAGGTTCGATCTTTGGCCTTGCCAGTGGGTTAAGGATCTGGCGTCGCCATGAGCTATGGTGTAGGTCGCAGATGTGGCTTGGATCCTTTGTGGCTGTGGCTGTGACGTAGGCTGACAGCTGTAGCTCCAGTTTGACCCCTAGCCTTCGAACTTCCATATGCTGTGTGGCCCTAAAAAGCAAAAAATAAAATAAATTAAAAAAAAATAAATTTCATCCAAAAACCTCCTCTCAGAAACATCCAGGATCATGTTTGACCAAATATGTGGCCACTATGGCCCAGCCAATTTGAAACAAAATGGACCATCACAGAAGAGCTTTGGGAAGCTCTTTCTTGTAGCACTTCTACCTCTTGTTCTATAATTACATTTTCTCAGCAATATGTACACATAGAGGAGAATCTCAGTATGCCTCCATGTCCATTCCACAGAGACAGGATTTCAGAGTGGGTAGGAGCAAAGAATTGGGGGCACATGGCTTGGGTTTGAATCCTAGGTGGGTAACCTCAGGCCAGTAACATCCTCTCAGTGCCTCAGTTTCCCCATTGGGAAATGGGGATAAATAGTACATCTCCCTCACTGAATTGTAGTGAGGGTTAAACAATGTAATCTATGTGAAGCATAGATCAGTTCCTGACATCTGGCTGTTTCTATCACTCACCTCCTAGGGTTAATACATTTAGACATTATGATGTATTTACATCGAATATTTTTTTCATGAAAAAGAGTATATATATTGGAACCTCCTTTGTTTCTCTCCACAAGCTCATTTCCCCTTCTCCTTCCGTGAAGGCAGTGTTGTCCTAAGCATGGCAGCTAATTTGACAGTTCTTTTTTTCTATATTTTAACTACATATCCATAACAATAGATAGCAACATTTTCTGTGTTTTAAATGCTGAAATATGGTATCATGTTATGCATAATATTCTGTGCTTTATTTTCACTCAGCAATGTGTGTTGGGATCTAAGGATTTTGAATATATAGAGAGTTGTCCTTTATAATGCTGATGAGATTCCTTGGTTGAATAGCTTACCTTCCTGTGCCTGTACTGCTGGATGTTGGGGAGTTCTAATGTTTTGCTGTTACAAGCAGTGCTGTGATGGACATGGCTTATGGCTCTCCTGGTGCCCTTGTGACCAGCTGCAGGGTAGGGCAGGCATGTTGGAGGTTCCCTGGGTATTGACAGAGATCTCTCCAATTAGTCATATTTTGTTTTTCACATGCTGGCCAACACTTGGTTGATATTGGTAAACTTTAAATCTTTACCTGTCAGATGGGTAGATGAGGTGTCTTGTGATCATGCACAGCTTCCTGCTTGCCATTGTTTGAATACATTTTCAGATACTCCTTGGCCATTGATTTCCAAAGGCTTATAAAGAGAAAGCCATCCTCACATCTGGTGTCTGCTGATGGCAGCTTCTTGCATGTACCTGGGCCTGGTGAAATTTGGGAAGGTGGCCAGGCCCACCTGGGGCTCCATGAGCCACCTGCCCTGTTTCTTGCTGACTGCTGAGGGCTTTGGTAACTATGAGAAGTCACCTGAGATCTTAGCAATCCAGAGCAGTTGGGCTCCCCTGATTAGTGATTGAAGTCATATTCTAAGTGGGGCATGAGTACCAGAGGATTAAAAATACTTCTTGTTTTTGAATAAGAAGCTGACATGTTCTCAGGACAGCAGGGCTATATCTGGATGAGCAGCTGTCGGCTGCCTTGTGGGCTCTCCCAGCCAGCTGATATGCCAAGGGCTCCCCATTCTCCCTGTCCCCTGGTTTCCCAGGAGCAAGTCTCGAATGGATGAAGGCTTGGGGAGGGCAGCTGCCCTGTGGTCTCTACCATCACTTAGCTCCACTGCTTGACACAGCGCTTGGTATATTGTGGTTGTAAACTTGCACTTGCTAAATGAATGTGTCAAGTGTCTCTGGTTGCCCTTGAAGTTCTGGGCTGCACTGAATAGGGAAGTAGAAGGAGGAAAAACCATCTTTGTGTGTATGGGTTTGCCATGGACATGGTGAAATGAATCAAACTGACAGTCACCCCTCACTGTCCAGGAAAAATTAGGGCCAGCCCCTGGATCCAAAAGAACATTATGCCAACCCCATGACAACCCTTAAAACTGAGTTTTGGGGAGTTCCCATTGTGGCTAAGCAGGTTATGGACCCAACATAGTATCCATGAGGATGCAAGTTCGATCTCTGGCTTCACTCAGTGGGTTAAGGATCTGTGGTTGCTGCAAGCTGTGATGTAGGTCGCAGACGCAGCTCAGATCCTGCGTTGCTGTGGCTGTGGCATAGGCTGGCAGCTGTAGCTCTGATTTTACCCCTAGCCTCGGGTCTTCCATATGCCACAGGTACAGCCCATAAAAAGAAAAAAAATGAATTTTTAAAATCAGTTTTATGGCTCAGTCCTATTTGTCTTTGTATCCCCAGAATCATGCATGGGATATGGAAGATAGTATGTGCTCAGTAACTATTTACTCAGTGAATAAATAAACCAATGGAGGAAGACTCCATGACCCTCACCAACCATGGTTTTGAAATGCCACTTTTGTTTCTGTGTACTAAGAAAATAAATTCCACAGTCTTTTCATGTATGCATAATTCAACACAGTCCCTTTAAGCAAAAGAATACAGCAATAAATATGGCTCCTTCCTCCTAGAACATGTGGCTGAGTCTGGGGGGTTGTAAGAGCAGAGATTTGTTTATACCCCTCCCAGGCCCAGTAACTACCATGATAATTTTGTGAAAAGGCCAGACGGTTAAAAAAGAATTTTGCTGAGGCTTGGAAAATCAAAACACAGGAGAAATGCAAGTGCAAAAAAAAAAAAAAATCATTAAATTTTACATCTGTGAGGGTTGGTTTGAAAACTTTAAATAGGGGTACAGCCTGTGTTATATAAAAAACATAGAAGAACTCAGTGGAGGCTCTGGTTTTCCCAGGAATTCAAAAAGGTGATTCAAGATAAGGAGAGCAGAGACTTAATGCCAGGGAACTTCTTTAGAATCCATTGCTATTAGTACATCAAACAAAGTAATGCCAGTGCTATTGTTGTACCTTTCATTTCCTATCTTTTATGAAATCTTGATGTTATAGGTTAAATTGTAGCCCACCAAAAGGTGTGTGGAAGTTCGAATTCTGCATACCTGTCAATGTGACCTTTTTTCAAAATAGAGTCTTTCCAGATATCGTCAAATTAAAATGAGCTCTAATTATGGTGGGCCCTAATCCAATATGATTGGTGTCCTCCGAAGAAGAGGGAAATTCAAGCACAGGCACACACAGAGGAAAATGTTAGAGGGTGACACAGGCAGAGGGAAGATGGCCGTGTGCAGAGGGAGGCAGAGAGTGCAGTGGTGATGCAGCCACAAGCCAAAGAATGTGTGTGGCTACTGGGAACTGGAAGAGGCGAGGGAAGATCCATCTTTGGAGGCTTTGGAGAGAGCATGGCCCCTGTCAACGCCTTGACTTTGGACTTCTAGCCTCTGGAACTGTGAGAGAATGTATTTCCTTATTTTGAACTCTCCAGTTTGTGCTTACTTTGTTAAGTAGCCCCAGAAAACTAATACATTGGAGATGGCTTAGTTATGACAATCAAATCAGTTGTCAGAAGTACACTCCACAGATGATAAAGGAACTTTCTGGATCACTGGATGCTAACCTGTGTGGCAGAATCACAGACACCATGGAAACTGAATTTTTGCATTTGAGACCAATGCCTTTCCATCACAAGGCCAAATTTCTTTAGGAAACCTTTTCAGACTTGGAGGACCAGTGCTATGAGAACTCACCAAATTCTTGGAATGGCTCAGCAGAAACGAATCCGACTAGTAACCATGAGGTTGCAGGTTTGATCCCTGGCCTCAATCAGTGGGTTAAGGATCCAGCGTTGCCATGGGCTATGGTGTAGGTCATAGACACAGCTCAGATCTGATGTTGCTGTGGCTGTGGCGTAGGCCGGTGGCTACAGCTCCAATTCAGCCCCTAGCATGGGAACCTCCATGTGCCACAGGTGCAGCCCTAAAAAGAAAAAAAAAGAAAAAAAAAAAACCTTACCAAATTCAGGGAGAAGTGGCTGAAAGGTGCTTGAGGTTCAAGAGGGGGTGCACCTCTGCTCCTTCAATGCCTTATCACTACACTTCCATGTCTTCTAATTTCCAATATGTTTTTTTGTTTGTTTGTTTTGTATATAAGTTTTTAACTTAAGTTTTCATGCACATCTTGGAGACTGATTGAGGCCTGCCACAGTGCCCCATCTAGTTTGTGGCAGTGTGTTGTTGTTTTGTTTTTATTTGCAGTTCTCTGAATTGTAACACAGAAAGAGATTTGTGACGTCACCACCCCAATCAAGATACACAGCCATTCCATCAAAAATCCTCTTGTGCTATTATTCCTTTGTAGTCCCACTCTTTCTGGAGTCGTCCCTAAAACCTGATTTGTTTTCCATCATGATCCTTTTATAATTTTAAGACTGTCACTGAAACGGAATCAGAGATTATGCAGCCTTTTAAGACTGGCCTCTTTCACTCAAAATAATGCCTTTTGAGATTCATCCATGTGTGAGTCAATAGTTCTCTCATTTTATTACAGAGTAGAATTTTATTGGATGTACCATGGTATGTTTATCCATTCACCTGCTGAAAGACATTGTTTTTTTTCCCCCCCCAGTTTTTGTTGATTATGAATAGCGCTGTTAAAAAAACCTTTGTATACATGTTTTTGTGTGAATATTTCATTAGGGTAAACACCTAGGGGTATGTTTGCTGGGCCATATGGTAAGTGCATATTAAACTTATTAAAACTGCCAAACTTTTCCAGAATGCTGATCCATTTTAAGTCAATGTTTGTGTAGTTGCTAGGCTTAGTACAAGGGTCTTCTTTCAGCGGGGGGGGGGGGGGGGGATATATGAATGTCTAGTTGTTCTTACATCTATTGAGACGACTTATTTATCCATTGAATTGCTTTTGTGTGCACCATTAAAATCAATTTGCCATATTTTGTGTGGGTTTATTTAAGGACTTTTTATTCCACTGATCTATTCATTGTCCTTTCACCAGTAACATGTTTCTTGATTGCTATAGCTCTTAAAAATTGGACAGAGTGATTTTTTTGACTACTTTCTAAAAATTCTTTTAGCTATTCTAATTACTTTGCCTTTCAATTTACATTTTAGACACAACTTCTCTGTTGTGATTTTGAGGATTTTAAAAAACCTCCTGGGATTTTGATCAGAATTGTCTTAAATCTGATCAATTTGCAGGAGAACTGATATTAATCGGTATATTGAATCTTCCAATCTATGAACATGGGTTGTTCTTCTGTTTGTTTATTTAGGTATTTGATTTCCTCTCTCAGTGTTTTTTACAGATTCTTCACAGTTTACATTACCTTCATAACTTATTTCTTATCTTGAAGCTATTGTAAATAGCACTGTTTTAAAATTTTGTTTTTCAACTCTACATGGCAAATATATAGAAATACAATTGATTTTTGTGTATTGACCTTATACTCTGCAACCTTGATAAACAATTTTTGATTCTATAATTGTTTTGTAGATTAATTGGGGCTTTCTATATAAACAGTCTTGTTGGTTGTGAATAGGTCAGTTTTATTTCTTCCTTTCCAATCCATGTGCTTTAATTTATACTCCTTGCTTTATTGCAGTGACTATGATTTCTAATTCAGTGTATAATAGCTATGCTAAAAGTGGGTATATTTGCCTTTTCTTAATTTTAAGGGGAAACTTTCGATCTTTCAATCTTAAGAATAATGTTAGCCATAATTTTTTGTCGTTGTTTGGGTATTTTTCATTTGTGTGTGTGTGCGCATGTGTGTGTGTGTGCATACTTTTTATCATGTTGAAGAAGTTCTATTTTATTCTTAGTTTGCTGAGAGTTATCATGCTGAGAGTTTTTACTTTTAAGGGGGGTGCACAACCTTTCCTACCTTAAGCAATGTAGCCCTGGTGGGGAAGTCCCTGGGAACAGAGATAGACCCGATAATGGGGTGAGAGGATCCAGTTGCTCCCTAGTTGGGGACTGCTTTGTTAGTAGGATGTTCTTAGGACATTTGGTCTATTCAGAAGCAGAATACAAGATAGCCAGTAGATGGCAAGTCAAAGAGTTAGCTCTTGATGCCATAAAATTACTTTGTTCCTACATGGTGCCTCTTCATTGAGTTGTTGTAAATGAAGCTTAATTTTCTATGGACACAGTGTTATTTTCTATGGGTGCAGGATTCCACTTCTGGAAAATCATTTTGTAACATAAAACTTCCCAAGTCTAATGTGAAAATAAATGGAAAGAATATAAAACACAAATAAGTGCCTTTGAAAACATTTATGGTTAGTTTGTGAAACCAAACAGGGTCTGTAAAAGTTAATTTTACATTTGCATTTGTTTCAGCCAGGTCTGGGCTGGGTTAGCAGAAATATTTAAAAATATAAGTCCAATGGCATTTGAACTGAAGATACCATTTTCGCTCCTTAATAAATCTCCCACATGAAGTGCTTTTTATTGCTCCAAGAACCTTTAAACTGCATTAAAAAGTAGAGGACTCTTGTCTGTAGAAGACTCTCCCTTTAAAACCAAAGGCTACCTTTCCTAATCCTGCCTGGGCAGCAGAAGTTAAGGTTACAGCCATGGTTCCTAGACCATAAGATGACCATCAGAGTGACCTCAGCCTCTGGTCCACCATCACAACTGCTCACTCATGTACAGAGCATCCAACAACTCACCGTAAATGAAGTGCATGCCTGGTGTTCTGGCATCCTGGAGTCTCCCACTATCTCTTGAATTTATGTAATTCCTTATAGTTACATAAAAGTGGGTGGCTGGGGCTCTGCTGTGGTCCTCAGCCTCTGATTCCAGGTGTGTGATTCAAGGGCAGGGATGTCTGGTGCAGAGGTTGCAGCTGTCAACAGCTATGGGCTGGATTTCAGGCCATTTCAACGCTAATCAGCTTTTTCTCCTGGAAACCACCCTGCCTTACCTCTGCCTGCTCAGACACTGTCACTGCAATCCTTAAGGCTGCCCCAGCAGACCAAGCTGCCATGCTGTGGGTCACTGCACAGCAGCTGTAAGCCCAGATGGCAGATCTGCTTCTTGAGGGGAGGAGCTATTTGGAGGCATTGGGTCGAGTCCCTTTCTGGGTCCAGTTTGGTCATTTTTCTCTCCTGTTGTTTGTTGTGTTTGAAAAATTGAAAGAGCTTTCAGCCCCTGCCCTGGCACATGTCTGAGTAGCTGATTCATCATGGGGAATGGCTCAGCAGGGCCAGAGTCCAACGAGGTTAAAAGATGTGATGTCCAACTCCATGGCAGGGGCACCTGCTCTATACTTAAGCTGATCTCCTGATGGGGCAGATGCCTAACAGGGCTTGGGGTAAGACTTCTGTGGGTAGGCTGTCACGTAAGGACACATCATTTCCAACAAGGGAAGGGGGTGCCTGCCTTTGACTTTGGGCAAGACTCATTACTCTCCAAGTCACAGTTCCGTCATCTACAAAATGAGTACATAGCATAATTTACTTTATAGTTTTGTCATGAGGATTAAATAAGTCAAGGCACGTAAAAGCAATTAGCCACAAGCCTGCTGCAGTAAATCTAAATGATGCTCTTCTTCTGTTACTTACTAGTTGTGGGCCCTGGGTGTGGTACCTAATTTCTCTGAACCTTTCCTCAGGTATAAAATGGGAACAGTAATATTTCCTCTGCAGGTTGTGGAAGGATTAATGGGACACAAATAACTTGTCCTGGGACCAGTGGGTTTTCCAATATTAATCACTTCCCCAGCACTCCTTGATTAATATACATGTCTATGCTTTGGAAATGTTTCCTTATATATAAAGACCTGTGTGCAGAGAATAACCCAAGTGACATAGTGTCCTGGGATTAGCCACACCATCTACTAGAGAATGAGGGGCCTCTGCCGTAGAACTTATCCTGCTGTGCATCCACCCTGCTTATCTAGTCAAAGCCGTCCCTGAACTTGCACAAGCTCCACCTGTTATAACCTCCAGCACCCTTCTTTCTCTACAACTGGCACCCTGGGGCAAGCAAACCCTCTGAGCTCCTTCTCTTCTCTTCCACTGTTTACCTTAGTTTATACCTAGTTGTCCTCTTAGGACAGCCTGTCAAGTTGAAGGTCTTATTCTCTTTTCATTCCATGCTCCCCAGGAGCCATCTACCTAGTTTCGCATCACCACTTGCAAACAGTTTCTTTTCCTTCATCCTCCAACACCAGCTCTCTCCAGCTCATGCCATTGCCTCCACCATCCTCTCCCTGTCCTCATGCTCAGCTCTCTTTCCTTTCCTATCATTCACCGAATCCTCTGGCTGTCTCTCCATCCAAATCTGGATCATTCCTAATGACTTTCACATCTTGGACTTTGATTTCCTTAATCTCTGCATCTCTACGTGCATTTCCCCTCTTTCCCAAGCCTCCTCCTTTCGTGGATATACCCCTCTGGACACGCCCACCAGTGATAATGTCTTTGTATCTGAAATCACAAACATGGTATACTATCCTCCAACCACACCCAGTTCTTCCACAGAAATTTTCTTTCATCTGAGACCTCCAACCCCAATATTTTTCTTACATATCTTCTGAGTTAAGCTTCATCGTTTTGTTCCAGGAGTTCCCATTGTGGCTCAGCGGTAATGAACCCAAGTAGCATCCACGAGGATGCACGTTGGATCTCTGGCCTTGCTCAGCAGGTTAAGGATCTGGCATTGGCATGAGCTGTGGTGTAGGTTGCAGACACGGCTCAGATCCTGCTGTGGCTGTGGTGCAGGTCAGCAGCTGCAGCTCTGATTCAACCCCTAGCCTGGGAACTTCCATATGCCACGGGTGTGGCCTTAAAAAGACCAAAAAAAAAAAAAAATTGTTTTCTTCCATAATAATCCCTCTCTTGCCTGTGTAATTTCCTCCATCCTTTTCCTTTGGGATATTCATCAGGCAAAACTCCAAGAGGAGCTGAACCTGGCCACCACCTTTGCATCCTGCATAGGAACACTGAGTGTTGCCAAAGAGAGTCACAGAGCTAGGCACCTGGTTTTGCTCTGCAGTGGGCATCACAAATCACAGCTTTTGCTCTTCTTCCCCAAACCCATATTTCATACGTTGTCTTCTGCTCTCAAACCCCTATCTTCCTCTTTCTCACTTTTCAGCCATTGGGTGGGTGCCCCCCTCATCCTCCATGTCCAAGCTTACAGGCCCACCTGCGTTTGCACCCTTTGGCTCACGATCCCACCCCATCACTCTAGAGGAAGTAAATGTCCCTGCTCCTTGCAAAAGCCACTTCTTGGGTCCTCAATCCATCCTCTTTCCCCTCACTAGGCTTTTGCATTTCCCCTTTTCACATCTCTCTCCTATGTTATCCATCTTGCCCTCTCCTCTCATTCATTGCTGCTCTGCCTAGAAGCTTGTTTTAGAATCTTCGAAGGAAAAAACCCTCCGGGTTTGTCCACACTCTTCCTCCCCTCTAGCAACTTCTCTGTTTTTCTCAGCTCCATTTTCTCTCTGTTTGTGCTGTTTTCAAACCACCACCGTGTGACCCTCTCCCTGCCCTGATACTCCCTTTGTCCAGACCGACAGTTTTCATATTTCCAATCCAGAGCTTGTTCTGCTTTTCTTGCCCTCCCTGTAACATCCAACGGGGTTGAGGCTGGGAGGGAGGGAGGGAGGGAGGTCAGGCCTCTGTGAGTAAGGTAAGACTGAGAAGGAGGGCCTTTAAAAAGTGGGGATGATGACTCTATCCAGGTCGGGTTTTAGAAGGACCACTCTGGCTGCTGGGCTGGGGAGGTGGCAGGCTGGGGACAACCCTGAGTTCTGGGCATTGAGTGGCTGCCCTGTCCCTGCTGGGTGCACCCTCCCTCACCCCAAGACAGGCCTAGATGGGAGGAATGGTTCAGGTAGGGCAGGAAGGAAAGTTCTGGCCTCCTCTGGAGCTTGGGCTGGTGATCCTCCTCGGGGAATCAGCACCCGTGCTGGTGTGGGCTGCTCTGGGCCAGGTACTGAGTAGGGGACTGGGCTGAATCCTGAATCTGCTGAAGGAACTGAGCAAACGGACACTGTTGTTTGTTTTCCCACTCACATGAAAGCTGAGACAGAAGACAGCTTTATCCGTGATGTCCTTTGCTGTACCTTCAGTACCTAGAGCAATTCTTTGGTCTTCACGCTCAGCAAACACCTGTCGAGTAAATGATCTGCATACGGTAGACTTAGGTGCAGATGTGGGCTGTGTGGACCAAGGGGCCAGGGCAAGTTTCCAAAGGCCCAGAATGCCTGCCCAGTTCCCTCACCTGGTGCTGACAAGCTTTTGCTTTCTCAGACCTCCCCCCTGGCCATGTGGCTAGTGGAGTGGGTGGGGCTCATTGACATTGCCAGCAGGCTTTGGCAGTGATGCCAAGTCTCTCCATGCCGCTGTGTCTCCCCGATGCTCCCCTCTAGCTGGCCCCCCTTTCAAGCCTGTCTCTGCAGTTAATGCTGTTTTCCCAACAGAATGCACAGACAAATGCCTCAGACAACAACCTGGATTATTTATTTATTTTCCTCTCAGACTGACTGTTTGGGTACCCATCAAGGGCTTTCCCAGGGCATCTCATTTGGAAATATTCTGGGCTTGCTATCTGCAGGCGATTGCCTTTAAGACAAAGGCAGTCTGAGACAACTTCATTACCTTTCAGGTTGTTCTCTGTTAAATTGGGGCTGCCTCAAATACAGGAGCCAGCCTTATCTTGGGCTGCTTAGCAGACATTTGTGTATCCACCCCATCTATCTGTGAGTTCACAAACACCTGGGAGGCATGCCAAGCTTTTCTCCTCGACATGCTTAGTGTTTCATAATTGTATTAAATGAATGATTTATTGAGCGCCTTGAATGCAGCAGACACTGCTGGGCATTTAGCCTCCAATGTCTGGTTTTATTTCCACTCTGTCCCTGTGAGGTGGGTATTATTATTTTTGTGCTCTAGGGGACTAAACGAATGCTTTGAGCGATGAAACCATTTGTTCAGAATTTGTCAGGGTTCATACCAGGAGACCAGACTGTGCCCTTTTCCCCTTGTGAACCCGACAGTGGGGGAGACAGGCAGGCGGCAGCGGGCTTGCTCTGCTTTTGCCTCTTCCCGTGGGCCAGACAGCCAGGTCTGGGAGATCCGGTGGGGCTGTGTGTGGAGACAGGACCTTCTCCAGGCACCGGTTTAGGTCCTGCAGATAGATGAATAGAACAGAGGAACCTGCCATCAGGGGGAATGATGGGGACATGCACGGACACTTACCTGCTCAACCATGTGGGGGCGTGTGGGGATGGCGTTCCAGCCCCCACCCCCATACACTGAGCAGTCATCCTGGGACCCCAGGAATGTTGTTCCATGCAGAGAGTGGCTCCTTCAAGGAAGGCCACCCCATGAGCTCCCTGTACAAGGCAGTGAGCCCTACCTCTGGCCTTTGAAGGTTATAGTCTAGTTACATATACAAAGGTTACTTCTATTTTATTGATCAAATTCATACATTCCCCTCTTGGTTACACTAGGGGAGACCAAAGTAGGCAGGGATTTACTGTTTCTCTTCACATGGGGAGATAGAGTTATACAGTGGAAGGTGCCCTGAACTTTGCATCTAAAAGCTGTGGGTTCACACATGAGCTCTGTCACTTGCTTGGTGACCTTGGACAAGACCTCTGAGTCTCAGTGCTCTCACTTGCAGCTTGGGACAGAACTATCTCTTGCTATCGTTAAGGCTCAAGTGGTGTGTACCAGTGGTTCTCAGCTCGAGATGATGTCTTTTAGGGGGCATTTGGCAATGTCTGGAGACATCTTTGGTTGTCATGACGGGGGGATAGAGGGCTATAGCCTTTGGTGGGTAAAGCCTGGATACTGCTCAGTGTTCTACAGTGCAGAGGTCAGCCCTCCACCGCAGAGAATGACCCAGCCCAGAATGTCATGGATCCGAGGTTGAGAAACCCTGCTGTGAATGATGAGGCTTCACCTAGTGCATAGCACCCAAGAGGGTGTTTGTCCAGGTAAGCTGAATTCCTTCAGGGTGTTAAGAGCGGGAGACGTCCTTGCTGAGACTCCTGGCAGGCACCCAGATGCTCTGTGGCTGGCCTTGGGGACCCAGGGTGGGGACACGATGAGTGAGGGACATGCTTTGTCAGGGAGCATGAGGTGTCCTGGGTCTGTGGCTGCCCTTCCCTGTTCCAGGCTCACTTTCAGTTGCTGTAATCTGGTTGATCTGACACCTTCTGAGGGCCCCCTCTGATGTTCTTCCCTGGGTCCTGGCCAGGACTAGGGCTTTTTTGAACTTTTCACAAGGATCCTCCTCTCTCTTTTCCTGCCCTCCCCAACAGCTCTGGCTCCTGGATCCAGCTCATCCCACCTGCCTGCAGTTGCTGGAGACCAGGCACAGCAGCTGGGGGAGCGATCTTCTCCCCAAGATCCCTCAACATGGGGCTTTGTTCTTGGCCTAAGGAGATTGATGGATACTAGACCCTAGAAGGTTTGGGCCCCAGGCAGCCAGGTAGTTGATGGATGCTAGACCCTAGAAGATTTGGGCCTGAAGGAGCTCCCCAGCTTTGGACTGGAGGCAGTGGGTCCACAGGAGGGATGGGAACCTTTGTGTTTCCTCCTCATCCCACATTGAGTCATCCAAGGTCTCTTCTGGGGCTGCTGGACTGGGAGCCAGAGGGAGGTGCATCTGTTAGGAGCCTTGTAGCAGAGTAGCTGGCATCAAGCACAGGGAGATTAGCAGGGCAGGGAGGAAGCCAGGCGATATGTTAGGGTCTCCCTGTGTGGTCATGGAGGCAGAGGGCAAGGAGGGCTGGACTCAGGCAACTTACCTGAAATCCAGTGACCATATCATGGTGGCTGGCAAGATGTGGAGGAGAGGAGCTGACCCTGGGTGTCTAGAAGATACAGGAGGAAAGGGGAAGGGAGAGGTGAGGGGAGGAGTCCAAGGCCACAAAAGAGCAATGTTGTGAGGTGAAGAATGGAGAGGAGCCCTTGTGTCAGCAGTTCCCAAGGCCATGGCCCCAGTAATGGGTCTTGGTCCTCCTTCCCTTGATGGAGGCTTGGCTGTGGAAAGTCCTGAAGCAATGGAACATGGCCTTAAGGAGCAGCTGGGCACTGCCTTGGAGACCCCATGGAGCCTTTCTTGGTCTGGCCAGTTCCTGCTGACCACAGGATCCAGAGGCCCATTCAGTCTTACAACCCAGAATGTGATCCACTGGCCCAGGAGAGATGGGCAATGGGGACTCCTTGGCCATTGAGGAAGGAGGTTTAGTTTAAGTCTTCATATCCCCTCTGTGAGTTCAGAGGTGACAAGATTCTCTCTTCTCTAAAATGGAATAATCATTTCTGGAGTTCCCATTGTGGCACAGCGGAAGCGAATCTGACTAGTATCCATGAGGATGTGGGTTGGATCCCTGGCCTTGCTCAGTGGGTCGGGGATCCAGCATTGCTGTGAGTTGTGGTGCAGGTCGCAGATGCAGCTCAGATCCTGCATTGCTATAGCTGTGATGTAGGCCGGCAGCTGTAGCTCTGATTCGATCTCTAGCCTGGGAACTTCCATGTGTTGTGGGTGCGGCCTTAAAAAGCAAAAAATAAAATAAGATAAAATGGAATAATCATTTCTGCCCTGTCTATCTCACAGGACTGTGAAAATTAGCGGGGCTCATCTCCGAGGCTGAGCTCAAGAGTTACTGCTGGGCCCAGGCAGCTTGGTTTCACCCAGTGAACTTACACATGTGCCCTGCTCCCATCTTCCCCTCCCCACCTCCTGCATGTGGCTCCCCTAGCCTTTCTGGTTTGACCTGTGTCCCACCCCAGGCTCAGGGTCCCCCAGCATGTGAGGGAGAGACCCCATTTTCTCACTTGTCAACTTAACAGAGGTTGTCCAATCACACCCACTACAGACAAGGTGGTGAGGGCAGAGAGGGGCTACCCAGCTTCTCCTCCTGTTTCCAGGTCAAGGCCAGCATCTCCTCCCACTTGGGCAGCTCCCTGCTTCTCTGTGTTGTTTCTGGGGCCCCAGACTGGCTAATTGGATCAACCAGCAGAGGGTCTCGGGGAATGCCGGGTGTGTTTCTAAAGTGTTTTTAGGAGCCATAAAACTGGCAGGTTGTCTTTTTAGTGATAGTTTTTAAGATCCTGATTTAAGAAATTTTTCGAATTTTCCTGTATTTTTGCCCGTGGGTTGCTCTTACTGAGAAACTTGGGAGTATCTTTTCCAGCTGTAAGAGCCACTGTGGGGAGATAGCCTCCCCCCAAGACAGAGATGAGACTGGAGGAGGAAGGAAAGGCCTGAGAAGAGGCAGGCACCATGCAGAGCCCTTTATACATGTTAGCTCATTGCAATCATACTGGAATCCCATGTGGAACAGAGGTTGTCCAGAGGCAGACACTGGGGCTCCCAGAAGCCCCTCTGACTTGATTCAAATCACACATCTTTCAAGGGCTGGGCTCACCCTCCTCCCCTGCTGGTGACACCACCTGTGCCACACTCTGTTCTTGCCTGAATAACCATAGCCACAGGAGTGCTCACCTGGGACCTCTAGAGACAATTTCCCATTGAGTACCTGGACTGCTCCTCTTAAATATAACTCAGATTATTTTTGCTCAAACTATTCTCAGTGGCTTTCAGTCTCACTTAGAATAAGATCCATGGAGTTCCCATTGTGATGCAGAGGAAAAGAATCTGACTAGTATCCATGAAGATGGGGCTTGGATCCCTGGCCTTTCTCAGTTGGTCAGGGATCTGGCATCGCTGTGAGCTGTGGTGTAGGTCACAGACATAGCTCTGATCTGGTGTGGCTGTGGCTGTGGCCAGCAGCTGTAGCTCTGATTTAACCCCTAGCCCGGGAACTTCCATATGCCATGGGTGCGGCCCTAAAAAGCAAGGAAAAAAAAAAAAAAAAAAACAGAAAAAGTAAGATCCAAAGAGTTCCATTCTGTTCATTACCTTCAAGGGCCTCATGCAATGGCTGCCACTCTCTGGCCTCCTGACATCCATCCCCTGTGTCACCTGGCCCCTCCTTTTTGGTCCTCGAACATACCAAGAAGCTCACACTTCAGGGCCCTGGCACTGGCTGCCTCCTCTGACAGGACCCCTTCTTTTTCAAGGAAGCCTCAGGTTCATCTCCTTATCTTGCTGTTACCATCAGAGAGGCCGCTCCTGGCCACTCCTCCTAAAACAGCATCCTCCCCACTCCCCTCACAACCTGACTTCGTATCACAGGCTAGTTTGATGGGGGGTGGTCTCTCTCCTACCAGGGTCTGTGCCTGTTTTGCCCCTGCTGTACCCTCCATGCCTGTGGTGGCAGCTGGCACACAGTGGGGATTCTGTGTCTTTGGTGAATGAAACATCACTGAACAAACACCAGGATCAAAGGGGTGGTGGAGTGGGGAAACACAAAAATGACAGGAAAGGAAAGAAAAGGCTGAGTCTTTTAGACAACACTTCCAAATGTGCACATCTGGGCATAGGCCACCAGCATGCCGAGGGCTCAGGCAAGGAGGCAGAGCTTGGAGGAAGTTTGGCATCATTTGAAGGAGACCAGCATGAAGTCCTTTGCCAAGGTTCCTAGTGGCTGCCGGGCCTTTGTGAAGTTAGTGCCATCGGCAGCCAGTTGTGGCCGGGTTCCCTTCTACAAAGGCTAATCATCCTCAAGGGATTTTCCCTGGAGTGATAGCAATTCACGGCCTGCACATTTCCAGATGTACAATACAGCAAAATCAAGCAGGTCTTGCCTTTTCAGCTGTGTGTCTGTCTGAAGTGCTGTGGAGGTGAGGGTTATTCTCCCTAGTGCCACGCCTTAAGCAGTATATTCATCACGGTTGGCTGCTGGTGGTCATTTCTTCTGGGGGTTGGACTGGAACTTGCAGCTCATTGGTCAGTCCTGCATGCTCTGTGCTCATGGGCTGTGGATGAAGGACTGGTGACTGAAATTTATCCTCACGCAGCCCTTTGTCCCACAGCCTTAGTGGGAGCCAGAAGCCCCTTCACCCTGGGGCTGCCCAGGTTAGAAGTCATCCTAGAAGAAGGAAGAGACTGGCATTGCCTGGGTGCCTGCCGTGGCTGACATCCAGTTAGGCATTTGTGATTTCCTGCGTCCTCACTGTGAAGCGGGCTTCAATATTTCCCTCCACTTTTACAGAGGAGGAAAATGGGATTCAGAGAAGTCATGAGACCCTTCCAAGTTCCTGCCCCCATAAGTAGCAGAAGCAGGCTCAGACACCTCATTTGGGAACTCCAGATCCAGGGCTCAATTCATTACAATGCCTTCAGGAGGCAGATTCCCCCTTCTGACCCTGCTTGAGGCACAGCCAGCACTCTTGCCTGTTTTCATTATTACTCTCTTATCAGCTGTTTGCCCCATAACTCTGGGTAGGAACACAAGGTTATTTGTGGGAGGAAGAACAGAGAGGTTTGTCTCCTGACCAGAAAATACCCAAGGATGAGCTGCTGAAGGAGGAAATCAGGGCTGCCCTGGATAATCCCCAGCCTGGGGAGCCAGGAGGGCTTTGTGGTTGAGAACTCAGTCAGGAGTCAGATTGCATTAGCTGTGTGACCTTGGACAGTTGTTTCTGGTCTCAGGAATTCAGCTTCCTCCTCTATTATATGGAAATAAGAAGTTGCCTTTATATCTAAAGCTTCTAGGGCAGTGCCTTAATCTTAGGCAGGATTTCACAAACATTCACAAAAGGAGAGAAAGTAGTCCAGGATAATACACTTAAATGAACCACTGTCACACTTCATCATCACTTAACAAATATGGAGCCGCCATCATGTGCTGGGCAGTGTCCTAGGCGCTGGGGGTCCAGTGGGAGCAGAACAGGTTTGAGGCTGTCCTGGGGGCTGCGATCTGACACAGGAGACCTGGAGAGAAGACTTCTGAGCTCGGATCTGACAGGCGAGAAGAACTTAATTGTGAGCCCCAGGTGGGGGTAGGTGGAAAAGAGACTGTTCCGGACCCAGTGTGGTATTTGGAAAGTAATAAGGATGAAGTGGCTTTGGGCTCTCCTGAGACTAATGGGAAGCTTTTTGAAGGCTTTTAAGCAGTGACTGCTGTTATCAGTTTTGTGTTTGATTGAAAAGTTCAGTCTGGCTGCGTGTGGAGCCTGGATGGGGGTGACAATGGTGGATGAGTGAAGACCAGCCAGGAGGCCATTGATATTGTTTTGGCAACAGATGAGGGTGGCTTGGAGCAGTGGATAAACGTGCAACCTGGCAGGGGGCTGGTTTTGGCAATGGTATCCTGACCCTTCCTGATCTCTGTGGACCAGCATCTGATGTGCTATATAGCCTTCATTATTCATTGAATTGTGTCCCTGCCAATAAAGTTATACTGAAGTCTTAACCTCGGTATCTCAGCATATGAGCTTATCTGAAAGTAGGGTCTCTGTATTGATCAAGTTAAATGGGGTTATTAGGGTGGGCCCTAATCCCATTATGACTCATGTCCTTATTAAAAGGAGAGATTTGGACACAGAGACGGACCGAGAGAGAAGGTTATGTGGAGACATAGGAAGGAGACATTCATCTCTAAGCCAAGGAGAGTGGCCTGGAACAGGTCTTCCCCTTACAGCTCTCAGAATGAAGATAACCGTGTTGACACCTTGATCTTAGACTTTTGGCCTCCAGAACTGTGAGAGAATAAATGTCTGTTGTTTAAGCCACCCAGTCCATGATGTGCTGTTACCCAGCCTTAGCAGGCTAATACACCCTTGCCTCTTCACAGAGAAAGCTTGGAGGCCTTTGAAACGTCAGCACACCAGGATCCCACTCTTGGAGATGCTAACATGGTGGTGGTGGAGGGGGCTCTCCAGGTGATGCTGATGAGGGTTCTGAGACATGGGGAGGGTACAGATCTCACCCAGGCCTCCCTCTGTGCATTTTTACCTTTGGTCCTCAGCTCTATCCTTGGGGGAAGTGACACCATCAAAAAGTTCTGCAGGTGGCCTGTGTTATGTCTCCAGACTGAGAATGCCCTACCCATGGCAGCTTTTGTCAAGGGTCCTACAAGAGACAAGCAGTATGGAATTTTCCAGTCTCTGTGGCTGACACTGTTGTTGGTGTATAGTAGAAAGAAGCTGGACGTGGGAGTCATAGAACACAGCTCTGCCCCTCACTGACTTAAATTTGGACAAGATACTTAGAGATTCTGAGTCCCAGTTTCTTTATCTGTGAGGTGGAACCATGTCCTTTCAGAGTCACCGTGAAGATGCAGGGAAGCAACGCCCAGTAGTTATGTTGTGAAAAAAAAAAAAAAAAGATAGTAAAGAAGAAGGTGAAAAGTGGGAAAAAAAAATGTAGGGAAGATGTGTGTAAACAACACACATCTGCCACATACACCTGGGCAGGTTGTGCCCTGCACAGGGTGGCTAGGGAGGTGAGTCAAAACTGGACTTGGTCAGCACTCAGCTCACCACCCCTTCCACACTGGGGTCATGTTCTTTTAAGCTCCCACAGGCAGGACTGACCCTGTATGTCAAGGGTCTCATGGTGTTCCCAGTGTGTAGTTAATGCCCAATGAACATTTGCTTTTTCCCTCAAAGAAATTGTCCATTGCACCATTTGGAGGGATAGCTTTCAGAATTTAGTAGACATTAGTTTCTTTCTCACTGGCATCATAATCCATGTAACTGCATGCATTTCCTTTTTTTTTGCTCTCATTGCCAGGAAGGTCAAGACTATTAATTATTATGTTTCTATGATTGTAATCCCCCTTCTTCCTCGTTCTAATTTATTATGCTTTATTTATGTTGTACCAGTTGATTAAATACATTCTTTATGGTAATCCCAGTTCCTTTGGAGAAAATGTTCATAAATAAATGCAATATGTTTTTAGACTTTGTCCAACACTGTGTTCTTTAGTATGGCAGTCAGAGGCAAATGGATAGAGTAGCCCTGGCATCTGCGTGGTATTAAGCCTGAACTTCAATGATGTGGCTTTAAGGGTATTTCTTTGGTCACAGAGTGAGTGGGGAAGATGCCGCATGGCCTGGGAAAATGCCCATCTCTACATCCTCTGTTGATTGTTTTATTTTATATAGAGAACAAGAACTACAAGGATAACCTCAGCCTATTTGGGGAGTCCTGGAAGGGTAACAAAATGCTTTTAGAGAGCTGAATGAGTTCACTGGCCCTTTCAGCCATGTGGTCCAACCTGACTTTGTTACTCTCATATGAGCCTTGCAATGGATATTATCATACCTGCCATCATGCTCACACTCCAGGGCATCACAGGGGCCAGGCATTTGCCCAGGCTCCTTAGTGTGGTCCACGATGACATACTTGGGTCAGGCCTCAGCACTCTCTTTAAATATGAGTTAGGATTTCACTTTCAATGGAGGGTATTTATCAGGTAGTGGGTGTTTGCAACATGCACATTGGCCTGGTGTCTCTGCATGGAAGTTGGGGCTTGTAATCTCATCCAGGGAAGGGAAGGAGACCCCTTGATGGCACTGTGCCCTGAGGGAGCAGCCTTGACTGTGTACTTGCAAGAGGGGGCCTTTCTAGGCTCAGCAATTGTGTGTGTTGGCCTTGCTCTGATCTGCTCACTTTATGTTGCTAGAAATGTTCTACAGCTATTTTTACTTCCTTGTTTTCCAGATATTTCTCTCCCTACTTCCCCTGGGGTGAACTTAGCTCAGAGATGTGTTTGGATGGTTGGTGCAATAGTTTTTACAATATGCATCGGGATGCTTCTAAGTGGGGTGTGTATCCTTGGCATCCTGGGCTCATCCCTGCCTGTTCCCCTCCTCCCTGTGTGACCTGTGTGTGGCAGTCTTGGCTGCCTCCAGCATCTGCATTTGGCCCATGAGAGGCTGTAGGATGGAAGAAAAACTTACTGAACCTCTATTGCTTACCAGTCACATTGCTAAACATTTAAAAACACTGGTCTTCTTCAATCTGCATCAGCCCTACAGTGTAGACACTAACTGTTTTCAGTGGAGAGGGCTGGTCCATGCCAGATGTGCGAGCAGAGTGTGTTCCAGGATTTCTACATCCCTGGTTTCTACACAGGCTTCATGGGTTTTATGTCTCCCCTGGGAGCTGGGCTTTGTCAGAGGGAAAAGACTACTTTGGAATCTGTGGGCCAATTCAATGCCTCCTATTGAAATACACCCTCCCTCAGTGCCTTCCCTGTGGGCCAGGACTGGGGGAATGGTCCCTTTGATGATTTCAGATCATTTATGGTCCCAGAGCATACAGACCAGTCCCCGTTTATGGATGGAGCAAATCTGTACCAATTTTCCTGGGGCCTCAGTAACTCTGCGTTTCTGTTTTTGCCTGTCATCTGGGACTTTTGAAGACTGTCAGGCCTGAAGGCAGCCATTTGTAGAGAGTGTGAACAGAGATTAATTAGGAGATATGGGCTCTGACAGGGAGATATGGCTGTAGGGACAGGAGGGCTGTGTTTCCTGGTTATCAGCCTGGGATGTGAGCGCCCCACCTATTGGTGCACACATGTGGGAGGGTTTGGAGCAGCACGCGGCTAGCTGGGTGGTCAGGTTTTATAAGACAAGCAAGCAGTAGTTCTCCCTACCGGTGAGTTCTGGGAGGAGCCAGAGTCTGGAACCTTCCTTCAAGGTCAGTGGGAGCTGCTAGGGGGCCGCCATTCTCTGCAGAGATAGCTCAGACTGTCTTCACCCAGTCTGGAGGCATCCGCTCTCCGGGGTCAATGATTCTAAACAATTGACAGTGAGCCACTCCAGTAATGGTGCCGTATTGATGGAGTATAGTTCCGAGTCATGATTAACGTGGATCAAAGTGTGCAGCAGAACACAGCCTTAAAGACAGATTAATTGCTGCGGGAAATGATCACAGTGTGATCTCTGGTCATTTTATTTTTAGTTGAAAATAGAACAAAAACCCGATAATCAAATTAGAGAAATAAATGCTTATGTATTAAGGAGGGGGAAAAAAAGAGAGACTAGCACAAACATGTTAGAATTCTAAGACAAGACACACAGCACAGAAGCATTAGCATCTATTGGACAGCATTTGCTAACCCAGCAATTAGCTGGTGAATAAAACAGAGGCAAAGAGGGCCCCCGGACCTTAGGTGAGCTCTCTCAAGGCTTCCTAGAACATATGGCACACCATTTCTAAATGATAGATTTTGGAAGGATAATAAAGAAAAGACATATAAATATGTAAATTTTTTCAG
This sequence comes from Sus scrofa, assembly GCF_054392235.1. Lineage (NCBI taxonomy): Eukaryota > Metazoa > Chordata > Mammalia > Artiodactyla > Suidae > Sus > Sus scrofa. The sequence goes on along the minus strand of NC_139396.1, from coordinate 109,110,791 downwards.
GTAAGTGAAATCTATTTTATAGGGAAAATTCACTGCTGTCTTTTTTGGGGAGCACATATTCAAATAGTTATTGGCGAAGATGGCCTATGAGAGAGCTTGGCCATGAGAACTGATTTTCTTGATCACCTTTTGGGTGGTCTCTTGCCTTATGGGAGCTTGGATGAGGGAGGGCTACTTGGAGACCCACTGACCACAAGTCTGAACCAAGAAAAGTCAGTCCCTAGAATTTTGGGTTCCAGCTTTAGCCTGCTGCAAACTGGCCCCAGCTCATCATCCACAGTGAGACAGATCAGTTGGCCTCCTCTGTTTGAAAATTCTAAGCAGGAGTTCCCATCATAGCTCAGTGGAAACGAATCTGACTAGCATCCATGAGGATACAGGTTTGATCCCCCCTGGCCTCCCTAAGTGGGTTAAGGATCTGGCATTGCTGTGAGCTGTGGTGTAGGTTATAGACGCGGCTCAGATCCTTCATTGCTGTGGCTGTGGTGTAGGCCAGCAGCTACATCTCCGATTCGACCCCTAGCCATGGAATCTCCATATGCCCTAAAAAGGCAAAAAGAAAAAAAAAGAAATAAGAAAAGAAAATTCTAAGCTGACCCCTAAGCTGATCCCAGTCACGCACTGGCCATCTGCTAGGTCTCATTCAGCATCTTATAGCTTTTTGACATCTTTATTTCCCATGGGACAGAGAATCCCATGAGGATACTTGCTACCTTCGCCCTAAATGTGGAGGAACTTCTTGGTAAAGTAGAAGTGAGAAGAAACTTGTGGCAGGCTGACCAGATGACCTTTCAGTTTTTGGAGCCAGGAAGGAAAGGTTGGGCAAGCACATATTCACCCTACACCTTTGTAAAGGGGATTTCAAAAGGCCCCAAGAAATTCTCTTGTTTTTGTCTAAACAAGGGACTATGGCTCTTCAGGCTATAGAGACTGAACTGAACACGGATTAAATCATTGTGAATGTCCCTGGTGGTGACAGGGAACATTGGAATCAACCGACAGAACCATATGCAGAGATTTTAGACAAATTCAAACCTAGGACATGAACATACAGTGAGAGTGGAGATGCTTAAGGAAGCACATTCAGATTTATACAAGGCTCTTGATCAGCCCTTGTAGAGAACATGGAGAAACACAGAATTTTAAGCAGGACCTTTAGGTGGGTGTGTTAACTTTAAACATATGTACCCAGAGGTTATTGATTCACTGGTTTACATCAATCAAGAAAGTCCTTCAGGGTTGTCCTGTTTCCTTCAACTCATCTACCACCCATGAAGAGCTGAGCTCAGTGATTGAACATGCAAATTACAGCAAGTCAACAGGGATAACTCCTGGGTGTAGTCTTTGGCTAAATATAAAAAATTCTATTCTCAGTTTATAATTGTAGTTCAATCTCTATCAAAATCCCAATCAATTTTCTTATTGGACTTTTATAAAATAATTAGAAAATTACTCTGGAAAGAAAAAAATGACTAATATAAAATACTTACAGAACAGAAAGTAATGAAGAGGACCAGTATTAATAGATTTTAGAACATATAAACCAATACTAATTAAATCAGAAAGATAGTAGTGCAAAACAGTTTTACAGTTGAAAAAGATTCTATTACATAAAATAATTTATGTTATAGATAAAAGCAGAATCAAACACCATGGAGAAAGGAAGGATTGCTTATGAAAAGATGTTGGCAAAATGTATTCATTATTAGGGAAAAATTAGTCACACACCTCCTAATGAGCCAAAAATAAATAATAATCCTATTTAAAAAATAAAAAAATAAAAATGAAATAAAAATAAAGGGAGTACCCATTGTGGTTCAGTGAGTTAAGAACCCAACTAGAATGCGGGTTTGATCCCTGGCCTTGCTCAGTGGGTTAAGGATCCGGCATTGCTGTGAGCTGTGGTGTAGTTTGCAGATGTGGCTCAGATCCTGGGTTGCTGTGGCTGTGGTATAGACTGGCAGTTGCAGCTCCGATTGGACCCCTAGCCTGGGAACTTCCATATGCTGTGGGTGTGGCCCTAAAATTAGAAAAAATATGCTATTAAGGAATTAAGTATTTTCAAAATCATGGAAAAAATAGACCCCAAGATTTTCCAGATAATTTCCTGCATTTTAAATGGTACATCTGAGATGAACACAATATTGTGAATCAATTGTACTTCAATAGAAAGGTAAATATACACAAGTTTATAAAAATTTAAAATTTCTTTATAAGACAAAAAAGAAATGTTGAAAAAGTCTTTGTTATAAACATGACAAAATAGAAATATTTACCTTGCCTCATTCAAATTAATGAGATAAATAATGGAATACCAATTTAAAAATGGACAAAAGGCATGAATGAATGCTAACATCAGAAGAAATAAAGTTCAGTTCACCCAAAAGATATTTATCAAAATCCTTCACTGTGCCTGGCCCTGTGCTAAATAATAGAATTTCAAAAACTAAAATGGACAACTGCTGGAGCACTCAGATAATTGCAAAATGAGATGAAATCCATGAAATCACTTTATATCTACTGTAATTGACTAGAAGTTATAGTAATGCTGCCAAGATTATGATAAAACTATTATCTTTATACATTTTTGGTGACCATGTCCATTAGGAAACCTTTTTGCAAAGCATACATTTGACCCAGTGATCTCACTTCTAAGAATTTTGCCTAAAAGTATAATTTAAATAAGACAGATGAATATATAAGTATTTTATTGCAGTGCTATCTATCATAACATAAAACTGGAAACAACCTAAATGTCTGTGCAAGGACTAGCTAGGTAAATTATGGGTGTAGCCACACAGTAGATTCTTCTGCAGCCAATAAAAATGATAAAGACAATGGGCAGTATTTATGATATAACAGTATGTATTTTACAAATAATAGCAAAATTGTATCTAATGAGGTAATTATAAGTACATAAAAATTAAATATGTAAGTGGAAAGGAACTGGAGGGCCTGGAACTTGGTGATTCATGGGATGGCAAACCTACAGGAAATTTTCCTCTTTCTAACTGCATTTGATTTTCCATTAGGGTTGTTACAGTTTGCAGTAACAAGTGATAATAATAACATTTAAAAATTTTTAAACATGCATAAAGACAGAATGAGGACAATAGGTCCTAGCTGTGCATGGGGAAAAAGAGACTTGGGAATTTTAGTTGACTGAAAGTTCGCTGTGAGCCATTAATATTTTAGGTCAGTAAAAAATGCTCAGGAAATCCTTGGCTACTTTTGTTGAGACACAGCATGAGACCTACAAGACAGAAGGACGTAGACATTGCCAGGGCAAACCTACCCTGGAGTTCTGGGCGCAGTTATTTTTTTTCTTCTTCTTATGGCCGCACTGGCACCATATGGAAGTGCCCTGGGCTAAAGGTTGAATCAGAGCTGCAGCTGTTGGCCTAAGCCACAGCCACTGCCAACACCAGATTTGAGCCACATCAGGGAACTATCTTGCAGCTTGTGACAACCCTGGATCCTCCATTCACTGAGTGAGGCCAGGGATGGAATCTGCATCCTCATGGATACTATGTTGGGTTCTTATATTTCTGCAGTATCTATTGAGATTTCTCCTTTTTCATTTCTTATTTTATTTCTCTCTCTCCTCTTCTTGGTGGGTCTGGCCAGAGGTTTGTCAATTTTGTTTACCCTTTCAAAGAACCAGCTCTTGGTTTTATTTGTCAGGTTCTGAACCCACTGAGTCACAACACATTTTTTAAAAAATATGTTTATTTTATTTTGCTATTATTCAACCTGTTTTAATTTTGTCTTTGATGTGACTAAAGATCTTTTAAATCATGGTTTGATGAAGTGCATTAAAAATGTTAATTTTAATTGTAGAACTTGGTTTAATTGTATGTATGTACATTCCTATGTGAGTACCACCCAGATCAAGATATAGAACTTAATAGTTTTCCAGAAGTTTCTGTGGTGCTTCAATCTCAGTCAGTTTTCATCTGTTCTTCACTGGAAGAAAACACTGATTTTTGTCACCATCAATTAGTTTTCCCTGAACTTCATATCAGTGGAATCACACAGGGTATACTCTTGTTGTGTCTGGCTTCTATCATGCAACTTTGTGTCTTAGAGGTTTTCCCATGTTGTTATGTCTGTCAGGGGTTTGTTGCTGTGTAGCATTCCATTATATGAATACACCACAATTTATTTATTCATTCCCCAGTTGATAGACATTTTTATTATTTCTAATTTCATGGTATTATGAATAAATCTGCTGTTAATGTTTCTGCTTATGCCCTTTGGTGGTGTCAATTAGTGTCCATTTTTCTCATACATATACATAGGAATGGGATTGCAAGACTATAAAGGAGGTACATATTTAGCTTTACGAGATACTGCCAAACATTGTCCCCAAGTGGTTGCAGCAGTTTTAACTCCCCCCAGCAATGTATGAAGGTTTCAGATACTCTGCATTCTCACCAATTCTTTCTGTTGTCAGTCTCTTTTAATTTTAGGTCTCCTGAAGGAAATACACTGGGGTCTCACTATGGTTTTAACTTTTATTTCCATAAACACTAAATATGTTGAGCCTCTTTTCACATTCTTACTGACTATTTAGATATCCTTTTTTGTAAAGGACTCATTCAGCTCTTTTACCCCCCTGTACTTTTACAGTGGATTGTTAGTCTCTTTCTTTTTGATTTTTAGAATTATTTAAAATATTCCTTCTAAATATGGGTCTTTTGGTGTCGTATTTTGGATATTAACCCCTTATTAGATGTATTATTTGCAAACATCTTCCTGTAGGATGCCTTTTTTTTTTTTTTTTTTTTTTTAAAGGGCCGCACCCACGGCATGTGGAGGTTCCCAGGCTAGGGATCTAATTGGAGCGGTAGCTGCTGGCCTATGCCACAGTCATAGCAATGACAGATCTGAGCTGCATCTGTGCCCTATACCACAGCTCATGGCAACGCAGGATCCTTAACCCACTGAGCGAGGCCAGGGATTGAACTGGCAACCTCATGGTTCCTAGTTGGATTTGTTTCCTCTGTGCCATGACAGGAACTCCAAGGATGCCTTCTCATTTGTTGATAGTTTCCTTTGCTTTGCAGAAGTTTTCTGTTTGAGTAGTCCCATTTGTTTGTTTTTTGTTTCCTTGAAAAGACAATACAAACAAATATTGCTGAGACTGATAACAGAGTGTACTGTCTTTGTTTAATCTTGGAGTATTATGGTCAGGTCTTCCATCTAAATACCTGACCCATTTTGAGTTTATTTTTGTATATGGTGTGACAAAGTAGTCCAGACTGACTCTTCTTCTTGTAGCTGTGCAGTTTCCCAGCACAGTTTACTGAAGAGGCTTTTTCTCCATTGTGTAGTCTTGCCTCCTTTACATAAGATTAATTTCCCACGTAAGAGTGGGTATTTTGAAGAGAGATGGCATTGGCTCTAGACTGACTTGGGTAGTTTGTCATTTTAATAATATTAATTCTTCCAATCCATGAGCACTGTCTATCTTTCCATTTGTGTCGTCTATGGTTTCTTTCATCATTATTGTATCATTTTCTGAGTACAGATCTTTTACTGCCTTAAATTTATTTCTAAGTATTTTATTCCTTTTGATGCAATTGTACATGGGATTTTTTTTCTTAATTTCACTTTCTGATAATTCATTGTTAGTGTGTAGAAATGCAACAGAATTCTATATATTAATTTTGTACCTTTACTGAATTTATTAATTCTATGCTAGTCTCTCTCTCCCTCTCTCCCCCTTCCCCGCCACTTGGAAACAGTGACAGTTTTACTTCTTCATTTCCATTTTGGATTCCTTTTATTTCTTGTGTATATGTGTGTCTCATTTGATATAGCTAGAACTTCTAATACTATGTTGAATTAAAGCAGCAAAATTGAGCTTTCTTGTCTTGTTCCTGATCTTAGAGGAAATGCTTTCAGATTTCTACCACTGAGTATGATGTTGGCTGTATGTTATTTATGACCTTTATTATATTGAGGTATGTTCCATCTACAGACACTTTATTGAGAGTTTTTGTTATAAATGGATGTTGTATTTGTCAACAGAAGCTTGTCCTGCATCTATTGAGGTAACAATATAATTTTTACTCTTAATTTTTTAGTGTGATGTATCACATCAATTGATTTGTGAATATTGAACCATCCTATCAGCCTGGGATAAATCCCACTTGATCATGGTATGATCCTGTAAATGTATTGTTGAATTCGGTTTGCTAAAATTTTGTTGAGATTTTTGCATCTATGTTTATTATGATTTTGGCCTGTAATTTTCCTTTTTTGTGTGGTGTTGCCCAATTTTGGTATCACGGTGATGCTGGACTTGTAGATTGAGTTCAGAAGATTTCCTTCCTCTTCAAATTTTTGGAAGAGTTTGAAAAGAATAAAAGAGAACTTCTTTTTAAGTGTTTGATAGAATTCACCCATGAAGTCATTTGGTTCCGGACTTTTGTTTGCTGGGAGGTTTTGTTTTGTCTTTTTGCTTATATGCTTTGTATTTATTAGTTCAACTTCATTACCAGTAATCAGTTCATATTTTCTTTATCTTTCTGATTCAGTCTTGGGCCTGCAAAGTTTCTGATAAAAACTCAGCTTAATCTTATATGAGTTCCCTTTTGCATAGCTAGATGCTTTTCTCTTCCTGCTTTTAAGTGTCTCTCTTCAATTTTTTGCCGTTTTAATTATAATGCGTCTTGGTGTGGACCTCTTTTGGTTCATTTTATTTGGGACTTCCCATGCTTCCTGCCACTGAATGTTTTTTTTTCCCCAGGTTAGGGAAGTTTTCAACTATTACATATCTCTTCAAGTAGTATATTTTCTGTCTCTTTCTCTCTCTCCTTTTGGGACTCCTGTGATGCAAATGTTAGTATGCTTATGTTGTCCCAGTTTCTTAAAACTATCCTCACTAATTTCTTTTATTTTTTTCTCTTCAGCTTGGATGATTTCCACTCTTCTGCATTCCAGCTCACTGATATGTTCATCTGTATTATCTAATCTACTTTTGATTCATTCTAGTGTATTTTTTAGTTTCACTTATTATATTTTTGTCTCTATTTGGTTCTTCTTCACATTTTCTAACTCTTTGTTGAAATTTTCACTATGTTCATTCATTCTCCTCTCAATTTCATTGAGCATCTTTATAATCATTACCTTGAACTCTGTCAGATAGGTTGCTTATCTCCACTTCACTTTCTTCTGAGAATTTATCTTGTTCCTTCATTTGGAACATATTCCTCTGTCTCTTCATTTTGTCTAATTCTCACTATTATTTTTTTGTATTAGGTAGGTCAGTTACAGTTTCAGATCTTGGAGAACTGGTCTTATGTAGGAGATTTCCTACAGGGCCCAACAACTCACTGTCATCTGGTCACTAGAGCTATATGCTCTAGGAATGCTTACTATAAGGGCTGTGTTGGCCCTTCTTTTGTGGCAGGGTAAACCATTGTGGGTACACTGGTTACATGGGACTGGCACCCAGTCAGGTTGGCTGCTAGGCCTTGCCTTGTACATTGGCCTGCTGGTGGGTGAGGCTGTGTCCCAGGGTGGCCAGTTATGCAGCCCATAGAGTCCAGGGGCAGGTGCTGTCCCACTAGGGAATGGGGTCATGGCTTGTTGTGGCTGTCTATGCAGCCTGGGGGAATCCCAGTGCTGGTACTGGTCTGCTCGTGAGTGAGGCTAGGTCTCCATGTGGCTGGCTGCTCACTGGTGGGTAAGCCCTCAGCACGGATAGATTAGAGGGAAGACTCCACAATGGTACTTGCCAGCATCAATATCCTTGTGGTAGAACAAGTTCCAAGAAATGGCTGCCACCAGGATCTCTCTCCTCAAGGGGAATCTCGGTTGCCTCTTGCTTCTCCAGGAGGCTTTCCAAGATCAGCAAGGGGGTCTAACCCAGTTACCTTTCACATTATTCCCTCTGCGCTAGGACTTGGAACATGTTAGATTTCATTTGCACCTTTTCAGAGTGGAGTCTCTATTTCCTATAGTTCTTTATGTCTCCTGTATGCCAGCCCCACTGGCCTTCAAAGCCAGACATTCTTGGGGCTTATCTTTCTGGTGCAGGACCCCTGGGCTGAGGATCCTCATGTGGGCTTTGGGGCTCTTGCTTTTTGGGGAGAACTTCTTCCATTTTGATTATCCTCTTATTTGTGGGTAACCCCCTGAGGTTGTGGGTCTTCACCATACCACACACCTGCCTTTCCTTCCTGTCCGCCTGTGGTTCCTTCTTGGTATCTTTAGTTGTGGAAAATCTTTTCTGCTAGTCTCCAGGTCATTCTTATAGAGAGTTGTTCTGTAAACAGTTGTAATTTTGATGTTCCCTTGGGAGGAAGTGAGTTCAGGGTCTCCTAGTATGCCACCTTGACCATACCTCTATCTTTGAATCTAAAGTTTCTTTCTTTCTTTCTTTCTTTCTTTCTTTTTTTCCATTTAGGGCTGCACCTGTGGCATATGGAAGTTCCTGGGCTAGGGGTTGAATTGGAGCTTCAGCTACCATGCTACACCACAGCCAGGCAACACTGGATCTGAGCTGCATCTGTGACCCATGCTGCAGCTTGTAGCAATGCTGGATCCTTAACCCACTGAACGAGGCCAGGGTTTGAACTCACATCCTCTTGGACACTGTGTTGGGTTCTTAACCTGCTGAGCCACAACAGGAACCCCCTAAAGTTTACTTCTTATAGACTGCATCTGATGGATCATTTCAAAGATTCATATATGCTAATCTCTACCTTTGATTGGAATTATTTATTTATATTTAATATAAGTATTGACTAAGTATAATCCTCATCTTCCATTTTACCATTTGTTTTTTATATGCCTTATATATTTATCCCTCTAGTCCTCCTATACTGCCTCCTATAATGCCTATTTTGCATTAATAGATATTTTCTAGTGTAACCTCTTACTTCCCTTATTTGTATCTTTTATTTTACATACTTTTGAGTTATTTCCTTAGTGGTTGCCTTGGGGATTACAGTTAACATCATAACTTAAAACAATCTAGTGCAGATTAATAGTAGCTTAATTTTAATATTATGTAAAAACTTGGCTCCAGTATAACTGTTTCATCATTGTACTATTATTTTCATGCAGATTATGCAGAGAGGTGATGGCCAGAACCTGGGACTAAAGCAGTGGCAGTGTACAAAGGAAGGAGAGGTGGAGTGGAAAGAGAATTCAGTGGTGGTATCCATGGGGCTTGGGACCCAGTTGCCCATGGAAGGAAAAGTCAGAAGGATCCTTTTTTGACTTAAAAGATGTAGCTTGTTCAATGTGAAGAATGCCATGGACTCTAGGCTTCAACTGCCTTTAGAAACATGTTCCAGAGTCTGTGATACATTTATAGCAGGAAAAAATGAATGGAAGAGAAGCAATCACTATACATTTAAGTATCAACAACACAAATCATTTTTCCAGACTCTCCTGGCTGAGTTTGGCATCTCTTCTTAGGCTCACGCAGACATCTACTTTTTATCCCCAGTGGAGCACTTAGCACGACATTTTATTATTTTATTTTTTAAAATTTTGTTGGTTTAGAGTTGACTCAAGTGTTGTATTAGTTTCAGGTGTACAGCAAAGTGAATCAGTTAACACATACATATATTCATTCTTTTTTCCCCTGTAGGTTATTACAGACTAATGAGTAGATTTCCCTTTGCTGCATAGTAGGTCTTTGTTAATCATCTATTTTATACACAGTAGTGTGTATATTTTATTCAAAATTATCTGCTATGACTTTTTTTGTTATAAACTGTGAATGCCTAAAGATTAGAAACCAAATCTTACCCTTCATTATGTTGCCAGCTTTTCCCAGATCAGAGGCATCACAATTTGTGCATTGAACTGAGCATGGATGTAGAGGGTTGGGAGGAAAAGGGAATCTGGCAGGTTATAACTGAGTGGTTCCATCAATTCCTAAATCCCTCTCTAAGTTCAGGACCATGCAAGCCTGAGCAGTGTATTCAGTCTCCTCATCCCACAGAGCTTAGGGTTATTGGTTGTGGACCAAGTGCCCAGTGATCAGTGTGTCCAGAGTAAGCAGCATCACAAATACATATGCAGCAAGGAGATGCAATCTCCCAGTTTGTGATGGCCAATTTTGACTTGGCCATTCCCTGACCTGCGTCTGCCAATCCTTGTTCTGTTTAGCTGCTAAAGTCTTGTGAGACTTTGGCCCGTCTCCCGGCCTCTCTTCCCCTCAGGCTCTTGTGAGGCCCCTGTGCTGACCTGGGAGGGAATGGGTTCACTGAACTTGGGCTCCCATACTTGCTACCGTGTGCTTAGCAGGACTGAGGCCACCCTCTGGGACTGGGCCCTTGCATACTCATTAGGAATGAGGTCATCACATCCTTCCTCAGTGGAGACACTCACCCTCCCTTGAGCTGGGGTAGACACACAGTGGTTTCTCCAGAGCCACCATCTTGCCTTCAAAGATCCCTGCTCAGAGCTCCCAGTGTGCCTGAAGGCCCAGGCTGCACTGGGAACAACATTGTGGTGGTATATTCTTCCATTGCTCCCCATTTGCAGAACTGACGTTGCTCTGGGGCAATATAACTTCCTTGGGCATCAGTCTGGAATGGACAGTCATGAAGTTTGCTCAGCACTCAACACTGCCACTTATCAGAATTGAGGTTTTTTCCCCTGATTTTAGAGACATGCAGTTTCAGGTTTTCCCCTTAAGTAGAGAAGCAAAGCAGAAACTTGGAGAGAAGGCTGTAGGGAGGAGTACCTAGTTCCAGCCACCAGATGCTAAGCAGTTTTCAGCCAAGTGAATCTGTGGATGCTGGGAAAGAACACTGGGGAAGGAACAAAGACAGGGAGGGAAGAAGAATGAAAGGGAGGGAGGGAGGGAAGAGGTAACCCGTAGGTCATGAAGCCTGGGGACACTTTTTTCCTTTTGCCTCAGAGTGCTAGTGATGAGATGTCCCCTTATCTGGTCTGGCCCTCATGATGCTCATCATAAAAGTCACTGTGGGTGCCAAGGGTGGGTCTGTCCATAGCTTTTCGAGCCTGACAGATAACATGAGTACTTGCTTAGCACAGCTAATGAGTCTGGTGGTGCAGGCCTTGTGAGGAGAGCAAAATGCTGCATGATAATAGGACCTTACCTTTGGGGAACAATTTAGTGTTTTGCAAGCACTTTCATATACATTATCTCATTCTACCCTCAGAGCAATGCTGTGAATGTATTATTATTGCTGTTCTTTTCAGAGGAGAAAACCTAGACTTGGAATGATCCTGCCACTCAACCAAGGCAGGGACCACTCCTGAGAGGCGTGAGACCTGGCTCTGGAGCCCTCACTCTCAGGCCCTAGACAAGCACACAGGAGAGCTGTGTGCCAGGCTGTGTGGGGGAAGAAGGACTCCACCAGGGTGGACATCCTCTGCCAGTTCTCAGGGTGAAGGCAAGGACTGGTAGGGGGCTCTGTAGAAGCTCCTTCCCCCTCCCCAAGCCATCAGCTTAGCTGCTTCTTTAAAGATTGAAGGAAATGTTTTCCTTGAGAGAGATCAGTGCACCCAAGTGGAGAAAGCAGTGTTCCAATTGAGTGAGGCAGGCACGGAGATAGAGGTGATTAACCCAGGCTCTGTTCATTTATTCATTCATACTGCTTTCATCACACGTGTACCAGCAAATGGTAATGCCAGGCATGGGGAAAGAGTCTCATGGGTGGGCAGCATGAGGAGGAGAGATACCCAGATAAATAAAACAACAGCTCTGCCCTTGAGCCCTTGGCTGGTAAAAGTATATGGCATTCTCTTTACCTCTGCATGGCCAGTGCTGTGTGGATACATGTCCCTGTGCATCTTGGAGAGACCAGGGGGTGAGAAGTAGAGAAGACTTCAGGAAGGAGGAGCCTCCAGAGGGGCTGAGAAGCCCTGCAAAACTGTAACACAGGCACACCCTTTTCCAGCCTGCACAGCCTGCAAGCCCCACATGAACTCCTCTCCACCCATCTGTAGGCCAGAGTGATACTCAGACTTTGCTCTGGGAATGGAATGTGGTGCAGCTACTTTGGAAGATGCTCTGTCCCTTTCTTATAAAGTTAAGTGTATGGAAAAAACAAAAAAATAAAAAAACGGGAGCTTCTATCATGGAGCAGCGGAAATGAATCCGACTAGGAACCATGAGGTTGCAGGTTTGATCCCTGGCCTCGCTCAGTGGGTTAAGGATCCGGTGTTGCCATGAGCTGTGGTATAGGTCTCAAAAGTGGCTCAGATCCCAAGTTGCTATGGCTGTGGTGTAGGCTGGCAGCTACAGCTCTGATTCGACCCCTAGCCTGGGAACCTCCATATGGTGCAGGTGTGGCCCTGAAAAGACAAAAAGCCTAAAGAAATAAATAAATAAAGTTAAGTGTAGACTTACCTTATGAGCCTACTATATGGCACCTAAATATTTACCTAGAAGAAATGAAATTACATTCCTATACCAAGACTTGGGCATGAATGTTTGGAAGGACTTCAATCTTAGGTAGAAAAAAAAATGGAAATATTCCAAGTGCCCATCAACAGGTGATAGGTAAAGAATTATGATGTATTCAGGTAATAGAAAACTACACAGTAATACAAGAAAACCAAATATTGATAACTGCAGTGACAAAGATGAATTTCCAAAACATACTGAGCAAGAGAAGCCAGATTTTCAAGAGCACCATGTGTATGATTCCATGTATATGAATTCCTAGAAAAGTTCAACGGCTCCTTGGTGATCCTTCACTGGTTTTCTGGGGTGAAGTGGGGTAGGACTTTGGCTGGGCAGGACACAGGGAACTTTCCAGGCTGATGGAAATGTGCTGTATCATAATTACAGTCGTGGTGTGCAGGTGTAAAAACTCGTCCATTTACCAACCTGCACACCTTGAAGCAGATGCTGTTAGAGCATCGGGCAATGTCCTGGAGGCTGACATCTTGCTGTGCCATGTCTTACCCCTTTGATCTGCCAGATCATGGCGAAGCTCAGAGCTTCCTGGAGGAGGGTATAGTGTGGCCAGGACAGTGAGGGAGTGTTATAGAGGGTGTTGTATTAAGATTCTCCAGAGACACAGACCAATGTGATATGCATAAAGAGATTTACTATGAAAAATTGGCTCATGCAATTATGGAAGCTGACAGATCCCAAGATCTGCAGTCAATGAGCTGGAGACCCAGGAGAGCCAGTGGTGTAACTTCAGCCTGCACCAAGGTCTGAGACCCAGGAGGAACTGATGTTCCTGAGAGCCAATAGGCTGGATATCCAAGAAGAGCTGATGTTTCAGTTGAAGTTCAAAGGCAGCTGATGTCTCAGCTCAACCATCAGGTGGAAGGTGTTCCCTCTTACTCAGCCTTGTTGTTCTATCCAGCTCTTCAACTGATTAGATGAGCCCATCTAAACTATGGAGGACAGTCTGCTTTACTCATTCTACCAATTTGCATGTTAATCTCCCCCCAAAACACCCTCACAAACACACCCAGAAAAATGTTTTGCGAAGTGTCTGGGTATCCCATGGTCCCGCCATTTGACATATAAAATTAATTGTCACACACAGGGAACACAAAGGGGCCTCAGAGCAGCCAACAGATGTGGTGTTATGTAGTGTGGTATTATTTAGTGTATGCACCCAGGCTCAGGGTACCAGAATCTGATTTGCCATTCTGGGCACACGTGCTTTCCACCCCACCACATCTCAGTCCATGTTTAGCATCACTGCTGTGCTATTGGGTAAAATCAGTCTTTTCTTCAGAACCTCAGCCACAGTGAGGGAGAAGTGAACATGACTAATTGGGCTGTGGAAAAGAGGGAGACTCTGGCTCAGTGTGTGCGTTCATTTATTCATTCAGTGCCTAACATAACACAGATTTAATGAATTCGCTAAGTGTCAGAAGCTAAATGCTGGTGACATTTGTGGGGGCACATGCAGACCAGACAGGATCCCTGTCCTTTCAAACATGGTGCTCCAGAGAGAGAGCCCACGGCAAATATTAGTTGCCCAGGGAAGTAAAACTCAAACTGCAGCCGTGTCCACAAAGGAGCAGCATGGGATCCAGGAGCAGCCCTGGGTGACCTGACCCAGCAGGGTGCCGGGACAGGTTTCCAGGAGACAAGAGCCCCAGATCTGTGAGGTTCACCTTTGTTGTCTGCTTTCTGGCTTCTGCCATCCCCAACCTAACTTGCTGGCCCTCTTCCTGACCTCTCTTAGAAGTAGTTTCCCACATTTCATTCTCATTTTAACCAACAGTAGCTCTATTTGGGGAAAGGTCCCTGCTTGCAGCTGGTCTCACTGTGACAGGTGACAGCTGGGTTCGCAGACACGCCTCAGAGTGGCAGGTTTATCTGATGAGCCAGACAGGACATCCCAAGCCTCACCGCCTTTCCATTAACCCCTGGTCAGCTATGCTCTGGGGAAGGGTTCGTAGGGGAATTGTGGCTGACCCTTAGCATGGAGGCAGGGAGAGAGTGGTTTGCACAGAAGACTTGGGGTCTTGCTAGGCCAGCCTGGCTGGGAGCCAGGATGTCCAAGGCAGGGTGTGACCCTGTGGGGTGGGGAGGTCTCTGATGTCAGAACATTCTTATCATCATTTTCACTGGGGCATATTTACCCTTTCCTCCTTCCCACAGCTCTCTGATTTCCTTTATCAGGGATGACTCTGCCTCGGTTTATAATCTAGAGAGATTTTCCTACTTAACAGAGGCCAGAGGGGCCGATATTTCTTTTCACTCCCTAGTAAAACCAAAGGGCACATCAAGACCTAACTTGGCCAGTGTCATACTTTCTTGTGGAACTTTGGAAATTTGAGGACCAAAACCCCAGCAAGAGTGCATTCATCTGGGGGGCAGTCTGGTCCCAGTGTTGCTGCCCCAAGGTCATGTCTGTAGTTTGTTCTTCATGCCCCAGAGCTGTCTTATGTCCCAGCTTCATTTTCCAGCTGTTGGCAGTGATTCTGCGATCTCCCAGACTCCTTCCAAGAATTCCTCAACTTTAATTTTAGAATTTATTTCTGTCGTTTTAAAAAAAGGAAAACAACAAAAAACAACCCAGTGGTGGTGATAGCTTCCTGGCCCTACTTCAAGTGGATGCTTCCCCATTTCTACCTCTTTCCTACATTGACTTCATCAATATGAGGAAGGGTGTTTTTGGTTCAGCTCAGTGGTCCTCTTTTAATTAGAGTTTGTAGAGTGCTGGGCTCTGAAGGGGCTGTTCTTATGCTACTCAATGTTTGGGCAACTTACAGTAATCAGACCACACACATGAGCACAGATCAGGCTAAGAGGGTCCCTTGGGGTCAAAACCGCACTTAATCCCTACCTGTCCCCATCCCGGAAGAGAAATCTTGAGCATCTACATTGTACTTTCTTAATGCATGGCATTTCTGCGATGTACTGAAGTGCCAAATATCTTCCTGAACTTTGAAAGGAATGGGTAAGGGCAGCTTGAGAGTATCCAGAGAAGAGTGTTGAAGTCTGGGCTAGGAGGAGCTTGCTGGAGCAGGAATTGTCTGGGAAGGGAGTTGGCTTAGCCAACAAAAGGCTCAGGTAGTTAGCAGTACCCAGCTGTAAGGCCCTTTATCTCAACCTCTGGAGCCCAGGACTTGCCGGGTAGACACACGACCGTTTGAGATCTGATTCCATTAACTATTTTGGTTAAAATTAAATAACATTTTAAAGTAAATTAAAATAAGAAAAAATAAGTAGATAATGGAACATGGGCATAACAGATGTTGAAGAGAATGTATGAAATGTCTGGCTGGCTAGTGAGGCTTCCCAGTAGTTTGGGCATCATGGGTCTGAGTAACTGTATCTGGACTATAGTCCTCCACCTTGACAGCAAACATTGAGACCCAGCCCTGTCAGGGTGCCTGGAGGTGACCTGAGCCAGTCAAACTCACAAGAAACTGTCACTCATGTCAGATCCCAATCTACTTTGTATACTGAGAATCAAAAAGAGCCTGGTGGGGGAAAAACTGTAATTGTAATTATACATGTAAGGATAACCTGACCCCCTTGCTGTACTGTGGGGAAAAAAAAAAAAAAAAAGAGCCTGGGCACCCGCAATGGCTGGTAGCCGGCCATCAGGCTCTCTTGTGGAAGCTGAACTGGAGGAGTTTCCATGGGGCATCTGGCAGCATATGGTAAGAAGGAGAGGTGCCCATGCAGCACCCAGGGATGGTCAGCTGCGCTGTCCACAGTCCATGCCTCTGGCAGACAGGGGCAAAGTGTCTGGCATGCAGGGTGCTCAATAGTGACAGACTGAGTGAATGAATGAACCATGGTGGCCCAAAGCTTCCACCTGTCTGTTGATGGGGACCATTCATCGCATTGGTTCCTTTTCCTAGCTGGCTAGTGCTTTCTTTTTTTCTTATCTCAGGCATGACTGGAGGCATGGAAATACATTTCTCTCTTTCACTCTGTCTCATATCTTTCAGTAGAACAATAGCCTTAAGAGTTCCTGTTCTGAGGCCCTGCTTTTCTTGCTTTGACTGCAGAGACCCTCCTAGGCAGGGGGCAAGGTAGGGAACCTGTCAGACCTCCCCCACAGATTCCACCAGTTTTACTCCTAAAAGAGGCCCTTGCATGCAGGTTCTTGGTACTTCCAAGCCTCCTGTGGCTAAAGGTTGGCTGGCTGGGTGCAGATTTTCAGGGGGGCTCTTGGGGTCTCCGTGTGCTGTTTGCTTATGGCTGGAGGTTTGCTGTCTTGGTGCTGACCTTTGAGTCCTGGGGGAATAGGACTCTGGGGGCAAGGTCAGAAAAGCTACTCTTGCCCCAGTTCTTGCTGAATGAGCACCATCCATGGGACAGGGAAATGAAGTCTCTCCTTCAAGCCCCAGCAGGTCATCTTCTGAAGCTGCAAGTTGCCAAGCAGGGGTCAGTAGTCCTTCTCTCTCCGACACGTGCACGTTCTGTCCAGGAAATGGGGCCAAAAGCCGATATGCTGTGCTGAGAGTTTAGTAGTCTTACATCTGTGGACTCCAGTCTTTTACACCTATTTCAGAGCAGGTACAAGAAAGGGGGAAAAAAACTAATGTTCGACAAGTGCCTGCAGTGGGTTTGACACTTTCCATCCATGACCTCATTTAAGTTTCACAACAACACTGTGGGGAACTGTGGCTCAGAGAGATTAAGCGATTTATTCTAGATCACATGATTAGTAAGTGTTGGAGTTCACACTACTTCAACACTTGTTAATGTAATTTACTACCTTGATCTGCATTTGGGGGGTTTAACACAGTTCAGCAAGCTTGTGAGGACCTGGGAGGCTGGTGTAGGGATACAAATCACCCAATTTCATTGTTTCATGCTTATGGTAGAGCACACAGTTTATCAGAGGAACCACATGCTGTAGTAACATTGCCATTTGGGGGATGGCTTTTTCAAATATATTAAGGGTCAACTATCCATATTTTGTCAGTTAATTCCTTTTTTTAAAAAAGTATAAAGATTTTTGCATGCCTAGAGTACTGCTAAAAGTGTCATTTATATTTCCTGTATTTATGACTTAAGTTTTCATATAGATTTAATTTTGGAAGATTTCCCATTTCTGTGAGCTACTCTCAGTTCGTTGAATAGGTAGAGTGCAGGATAGGAGAGATGATGTTTATAATTGCTAGGCACACTTGTTTGATGCAATAATTGGCAGCCATTGATTTGCAGTGGAAGTGCAGTTCCTTCTGCTAAGTGTTTATATTTAATTGAACATCCCTCCTCTGTAGTTGTCACCCATCTATTCTGAGAGTGCCCTCCAATCATCTTCTTTGGTGGCATATCATGGCATGGTTTTCTGGGGCTGAGGTTTCTCACTGCCCCACCCCCTACCCCCCGCATCTTTCCCCATTTGTGCACTTACTAATTTCAGGTCAATTTTAGCTCCTCCTTTTAATTCCTGGAGCAGTCATAGCCCCTGCCTCGCATGCCCAACCCTGGCCTCCTTCTATCTGACTTGGTTGTGAAGTGCTAAATTCCAAGGTTCAGAAGGATTTGTTGTTTGGAAATTATTTTGCCTTCTTTTGTAAATTAATTTTCTTTCCTGCAAAGACAGCCAAAGCAATGCAATGATTATCTACCACAGAGAAGTAATGAGGCTTAAGGGAAAATGGTTAATAGGAAAACATTGTCCCACCGTGAGAATTAGGAACTCTAGGCAGAGAAGACGCCAATGAATATTAAAACCAGAAAGTGTGATGTTTCTAGGTGAAGGTGTTTCTGTGAGTGTGTGTGTGCTTTGCTGGAAAAGAGTTATGCCTGTGCCTTCAAGCATATAATCAATAGACCTGAGAGAGACTGTGAAGTGGTTAAATACTTAACCCCTCGGGGCTAAAACTGACAAGGGCTACTTGATAGAGTTTAATGTTGGGAAGATGGATTCTGCACAGTGAGAAAGCCTTTTGTAGTTATGTGTAGTTGGAACGTTTCTATATCTTAGAAACTATATACTTCCCCCAAGACGATAGTCCAGATCAGTGGAAGAAAAAAATGCATACCAGAGCCCACAGAACTAAGATGTAATTCAATATGCAAGACCCTGTTCTGGGGTTTTGTTTGTTATGGTTTGTTTCATTTTGTTTTGGTGGTAGAAGCCTTTTTTTTTTAGAGATGGGGGTGAGCTTGGAGGAAAACAAACCTCTTCAAAAACAAGTTCTGTGTAGATACTGAAGGCATTGCAGGAATATTGGGATTGATTTCTAAGTGGCTCATTTCATCAGAGATGAATTGGAGACTTTCAATGAGTGGGCAATGTACTTGAGTTGGGGGACTTAAGAAACACTGAAGAGGATCAGTCAAAAACAAAAAAGACTTTCAAATTTCCAGATTTTCCTCTGGATAGAGCGGGGGGGGGGGGCAGAGAACACGCCATTTTTGCTGTTTGAATTGTTTTGAAGTTTTAGCCTGTTCTAGAAGTTTACTTCTTTATGCTCTGTTCACAGGTTTGTACCATAACATTTATTCCTCCTTGTTTATTAAAAACTCTTAACTCCATGCAGTTATACCCTCATTCCCTTCTTCCCTTAACCCTCCTGGCCCCACCTGTTGGCCTTCAGAGTACCTGAAAGGCATTGCATGCATGTTTGTTGACAGAAAGACAGAAGACAGGAGACAGAAGAGGGGATCAACATACATCTTCTTTTTAAGAAAGGTTTGTTTGGAAGGTGGGATGTTACCTTAGGTCAGAATTTTGAGAGGCAGAGCCTGGCCTGGAGATTTGTGAGCACTTTATTGTAAAAGGGGGAAACTCGGAAAGGAATAAAGGTTTGGGATAGAGGAAGGGGTGGGGCTGCTCAAGACTAGGAGAAACCTACCTTCCCAAGGAGCATGACAGTGATGCAGCATCGCCTTGAGGTGAGAGGGCCAGCTTTTGTTCTTCAGCACATTGGCGATAGAGTGGGGATGTGGCATGTGGATGACTCCCAGGTACTTATGCGCTACAGTAGCTCAGGGAAGGGATGAGTAGAGCCCTTAGCCCAGCACCTGTAGCCTCCGGGGCAGGGTCATAGCCGCTAGACCAGAAAAAGGGATCCTCTAGGTTGGGCATCAATGGTGTCCACTGCACCTGTGTAAAGAGTCTTAAATAAAGGTGGAAAAATATCCAATATTACTAGAAGGTTTAGATAACATACAACTGGACTTCAGAGCACCTTGATCTAGGAAGGCTGTGTGGGAGAACAAGCCTATGAAACAAATCTGGAGAGATTTGAGCTTTTGAGCATGTGCAGAGAAAGGGTTTTTGATTGTTTGTGACAGAAACCCAGCTCAAGGTAGCGTAAGCAGAAGTGCAGACGTGAAACACGTTAAGCAAACTTAATCAGGAGGTCCAAAGGGCCCATGTTCAGAGCTCTCTCTGCACACTGGCTCTGCTTGTTCTGTTATTTGCCTGCTGATCTGGATTGATCCTGTCACATTCATTTATTCATTCAACAAACATGCATGCACTACATGCCAGAGGGAAACCCCCTGCCCTTATGGAGCTCAGAGGCCCTTTTTCTCTCATGGTGGGTAGGTGGCTGGCTGGTAGCCCCAGCCCACATTTTAATGCCTTGTGATCCCAAGGCTAATGAAATCTGAGTCTGTCCCCTCCCCACATTCATCCATAACGTCTCTTAGAAAGGCTGGGTTTGGTCTGGCCTGGGTTCTGTTCCTTTCCTCTGGGCTGGTCACTGTGACTGGGAGGATGCAGACCTGTAATGACCAGGTATGAAGTGGGATCTTGTGAATGGTATCCAGTCAGAACCAGATGATGTCACATACGGACCATTTCCAAAGGGAACAGGGTTCCAGCCTGTGCCCAAACTCCAGGTGGCCACTCTATATACTCCAGGCCCAGGCTACATGTCATGCAATTGTTACTATGGGGCGGGGGTGGGGGGACTCCTGAGTGGTCATGTGATCAGAGGGTAGGGTATGTAGAGGGGAGTGGTACAAGTCAGGCTGGCACCAGATTTTGGAGGAATCTGGATGCTGGGTCAGGACTTTAGCCTTTATTCTGTAAACCACAGAGGACTAGAGGGCCTGGTCTGATCAAGAACAGATTTAGAATGATCACTCCAGCAGTAGGTTTGTATTAGACATAAAGTTTATGGGATTTGGGAACGGATTGAATTAGAAGATGAATCAAAGGGAACTATAAGGCTGCTTCTGATTTTAAATAGTTTGTTTTCTCCTAGGCCTTTGAGATAGTCTCTCCTTCTGCTCTTTGCCAGGATGACTTATAGTCTGGTCAGCATTGGATTCTGGGAGCCTCCCACATCTGTATCTGTATCATTTTTAAGTCTTAGTCTTGCTTTTCCCTGGGTATTTTTCAATTGCTCTGGCCCAAATCTGGGCTACATTTGTGATTATATAGAGCTTGACTCTCTCTGACTAACTGGTTATTAAAGTGACAGGGCCCCTCTTTCTCAGTGTTCATATCACTCCCATTACCTGAACCACTCTTCCTTTGATGGCATCTCCTCCATGGCTTCCTCTTCCCTCTGAGTTTGGCTGCTGTCACTTCCAGGAGTGCTGCTCATAGTTTAATGCCTCCTGAAGCAGCTTCCTTAGAGGGTCTAACTCTCCCATTGCTTCTGTGTTTTGTCTTCTCCCTATTTCTGTGAGTAGACGAGAAAGGATATTAAGTTTATTGATCACTAATATATAAAAATTCCTTCATGCCCTGTTAGTGAGAAATAAATCTTTGTAGATATCTTACCTACTAGGTATCTGTCTGTCTGTCTATTGGTTCATCCATCCATTCATCAGTCCATCTGCGCATCCATCTTTATCTCTATATTCATCCATTTCTCTGTCTCTCTCTCTCCTTCCCCCTTCTCTCAATCTATAGACACACACACGAAGAAAACTACTAGACATTTTCGTTCATTTAACTTCACTCATTAACATAAACTCATTTAATCCATACACCTCCCTATAAAGTAGATATTATCTCCCATTAAAATGAGGGCACTGCATTTCAGGGGAGTGAACTAATCCATCCCAACACACAGAGTTCATCTTTGGAGCCAGGATAGTAGCTCAGGGGGCTTGTTGTAAAGATTGTGCTCATCAGAGCACAAACAACGTGGCAGCACCATCTATAACAGCAAGAAACTGGAAACACTGTAAATGAAAATCAATAAGAGACTAGATAAGTAATTTAAGGTTTACTCATAAAATGGAATACAATGCAGCTTTTCAAAGGAATGAATTAGACCTATATACATAAATGGTAGAAAAATGTCCATGATCTATTGTTTCATGCAAAAAAAGAAGCAAATTATACAATAGTATGTGCAATATGATCCTATCTCTATTAGGACCATCTCTGTATTTTTACATAGGTATAGAAAAAGTCCAGAAGGATGCCCCTAAGTGTGAAGTTATCAGCAGTTACTTCTGGAAAATGAGATTGGAGGCTAGAGAGGAGTTTTCAATGAAAACTTTTTTTTGGAATTTTTATAGGTATTACTATTTTAACAATATTATTTTTAATCATAAATATTTATTTATTTATTTGTTTATTTTGTCTTTTTATGGCTGCATCCATGGCATATGGAAGTTCTCCAGCCTAGGGGTCTAATCAGATCTGTAGCTTCTGGCCTATGCCACAGCCACAGCACTGCGGGATCCGAGCTGTGTCTCCCAAATGCAGTGTGGTCTCCCTGATGGGATAACAAGTTGAAACATTCAGAATGTCAACAGGACAGACAGTTGTAAGTTCTTTATTTCAATTATAAACTGGTATTCCCTTAATAGAATGGTGATTTAATATAAGCTATCTATAGCTTGTGTATATAATATATTTATTAGTATATAATAAATATACTATATTTAATATTATACATAGTATACTTTATATACTATCAAAAGCAAAACTACTATCCCATATATAATTTGTGTTATACACAAATTTAACCTGCTTTAAATTTCCATGCCAATGTACATTCCCCATACTCTACCAGACAGAATTGATGGCCACTGTAAATCTCACTAAAATACAGGGTTATCTTAATACTAGCTTTACTGCACTAAAAATGATCTTATATGTCCTTATGATTTGAATAGTCTTTTTTAACAAGTGAGATATGTATAGAATAGTTCTTTCCTTAGGAGAAAAGGAAAACCTGCAATGGAATCAACAAATGCTTTCACTTATCTTCAGCCACTTCCTCCCCATCCTCTTCATCTTCCGGTTCTTTCTCTTTTGATCCTTGACAACTTCTCTGTTTTTTTGTTTTTTTTTTATTTGTTTTTTAAAGTCTATTGTGGGATAATTTTTACTGTTAATCATAGTACAGAGGGTTTTCGTATATACCCTTTTCCAGTTTCCCCTAATGTTAAAGATCTCATTATTATGGTGTACATGTCAAGACTGAGAAACTAACCTTGGTACATTACCATGAATGAGGCCCTGGACTTTATTTGGATTTCACCAGTTTTCCCACCGATGTCCCTTTTCTGCTCCAGGATCCCATTAGGGAGACCACACTGCATTTGGGGCCACTTCCCTTTCTTCCTCTGCCAGACTCTCCTTGAACCCAGTATAGCCATGTCATTTTCAAATATTTTTCAGCTTAGCTGACTTCTGATAGGGTTGCTCATCATCCTCAGTGTTATTCAACACTCTCCCAATTCCTTCACAACATTTCTAAGATGCTCTCCCTTGACGTCAGGGTGATGGGCAGGATGAACAAGAGCAAGGGAGCAAGGCCGAGGGAGGCCTTTTGGTGCATCAGGAGTCTGGAGCCTCACTTCTTTCTCTTCAGAGGGAGAGAAGGCATTCATAATGAGGCTTGTGTACGTTTGCCATGTCTTCACATTTCCTTCTCTCCCTGGGAGACATGGTGGGCTCCTTCTGTGCTAATAAGCATTCTTGAGAAAATTCTGTGGAGCTGACTGAAGCATCTGGGTCCTGCTTTTTGTGTCCAGTCCCACGGCACAACATCCTGTAAAAAGTCAAAAGGCTTCCCGTACGGGACCACTCTGTGGGGGCCTTTAGGGAAGTGGTCTGGGTCTGCTAGTGGAGTCTGGGACCGCAGCTTGACTCACAAACCAGCCAGCCTGCTGGTAAATACTCTACATATATATTTTCAATTATATTTTATCTGAATTACAGAAGTTACAAGTGGCCACCAGAACAAGTAAAACAGGAGTCCCCTTCATGGCACAGAGGAAATGAATATGACTCGGAACCATGAGGTTTCAGATTCGACCCCTGGCCTCATTCAGTGGCTTAAGGATCCAGCGTTGCAGTGAGCTGTGGTGTAGGTTGCAGACACAGCTCAGATCTGGCATTGCTGTGGCTGTGGTATTGGCTGGCAGTGTCGCTCTGATTAGACCCCTAGCCTGGGAATTTCCATATGCCATGGGTGTGGCCCCAAAAAGCCAAAAACAAAAACAAAAAACAACCAAGTAAAACAATGTAAAGAAGCATAAATTAGTGATTTTTTCCCCCGACCCCATGCCACCTTCCAATCCCAGCCTGCTGAACTTACCCCTGTTCACAGCCTGGAGTGTCTGCATAAGCATAAATCTATAACTTGCATAGTGGAGATTTATCTCAAACCACAAATTCAGAATTGAAAACAGTGTCACTTTGTATATCTGTTGCTGAAATTAATTTTTACTTTGAGCTTTCCCTTCTGCCTGGGGGTAGAGAAGTGGTCTTAGCTCTGTCAAGTTTCCTTTCTTCCTTTCCTGGGGAGGGGTCTCTCTAATTGGCGGTGGAAAGGGTGCTAATGGTGGGGGTTGCTGATGGGCACTGCTCTGGTCCAGGGACATCACCAGCCTCCCTTCGTCTAAGTTACACACCATTCCTTCCAGAATTTACTCACTGTCATCTCTCCTGCTCTACTCGCATTTCTACATCTTTAGTCTCTGACACTTATACTGTGTATTTCTCATCTACACCTGTGCTTGTCCTTGTCTATGACTACACCAGGCAGCTTCAGGCGCCACACTGAATACTGTGGGTGGGATTCTGTGAGGGGCCCCACGTCCTCCTTCCTGGATGCCTGGGGATACCTGGCTTCTTGGCCTCAGAACCTCCCAGAGGAATCGAAGGCCAGCTCCTCTTTACTCAGAACCACTCAAGACTGACCGGTGGTTCCCTTAACACCACCTCTTCAGAGCTGGCCTTGGGCTGGGGTTCGGGGTGCAGAGAGTGTAGACACCACAACTTTCAGAGACCCTACTGGCTATATTGCTCAAGTGACTCATGCTCTCTTGTTTTGCCTTAGCAATGGGTTTTTTTCTCCTTGTGGCACAGAAGGTGTTTTTCCAAATGGCTTGTTTAAGGCAGTGATCTCCAGAATGGATTGCACAGTTGATCCCTTGGGATGTGAGAGGAAAGTATTAAAACTTTTATTTCTCTCTTTCTCTCTCTTTTTTTAATCAAGGAAAGAAGGGAGTTCCCATTGTGGCTCAGCAAGTTAAGAACCTGACATAGTGTCCCTGAGGATGTGGGTTTTACCCCCAGCCTTGCTAAGTGGGTTAAAGATCCGGCATTGCTGTGAGTTGTGGTATATAGGCCACAGATGCAGCTCAGATCTGGTGTTGCTGTGACTGTGGTGTAGGCTGGCAGCTGATTCAACCCCTAGCCTGGGAATTTCCATATGCCGTGGGTGCAGCCTTAAAAAAAAAAAAAGGGAAAGGAACTAAGCCTGGTATTTGATGTAAGTTGGCACCTGGGAGGACTGCAGTGAACCCTGAGAAGCGTTTGGAGTGAAGACTGCACCTGTCTGTCTTCAGGATGTCACAGCACATTCCATTTAACTTGGCATGGGTACCATCAGCTGATTGCTTTGGTAAAAACAAGACCTTTAAGTGGTAGCATTCTTTCCGGTACTTTGTCGTGAAATGGGGAGACATTTTGAAATCTTCCCAGAGCTTCGCTGATGCTTTCATGGCAAAGTGTTTAAAAGATTCATTTAAATAGATGTTAAGATGTTTTTTCTTTCACAGAAGACAAACATTCAAGTTTACCAACCTTTGTTTGAGATGACAATATTAATCAAATGCTATCTGGCAGGTATTTTTGAAAAATTAAACATATTTAATTGGTTACTTCAGTAGAAGATAGTGTTTTAAAAATGCATGAGAATGCAATTGCTTTTTGAAAGAAACTCCTATTCTTGAGAAAGCATTTTGAAAATGAATGTTTGGAAATATTTCTTATTTTGTTGTTATGGAAAACAGCATATATCACCCATAAATAATACTTTAAAAACCCCTTTCATATCTGCCAATTAAAAAAACCAGGAAATAATATTTTCGAACTCATATATAAAAATCTTCCAGAGTGAAGAGTTTCTATGTGTTTTAAAATAATTTCCTGAAAATACGAAATTGTAGTATGTTCTGAAGCCTTTGCAAGAAGAACTAATTTTCATCTACAGGTAGATGAAACTGTTTTAGTCCACTTTGGACACATTCTTTGCTGGTTGAGATTGAGAAACCAATGCCACCAAAGGTGATTTTTTTTTTTTTTTTTTTTTTTTTTTTTTGCTTTTTAGGGCCACTCCTGTGGCATATGGAGGTTCCCATGCTAGGGGTTGAATCTGAGCTGCAGCTGCCAGCCTGCACCACAGTCACAGCAACACCAGATCTGAGCTGCATCTGTGGCCTATGTACCACAGCTCATGGAGATGCCAGATCCTTAACCCACTGAAAGAGGCCAGGAATTGAACCTGCAACTTCATGGTTCCTAGTAGGGTTCGTTTCCTCTGTACCACAATAGGAACTCCAAAAGACTGAATTTTTTAATTTGGACACATGAAAGTCTGAAAGTTACCTCTTTCAGCTACCATCACCACTAAAATCAAGCATTGAAATAAATGGAAACTGGAACCAGGTCTTTGAATTACTGTGTCACGCAGGGTTAAACCAAGATTTTTTTTAAAGCATTTTCAGTTACATTTCTGTCACTAAAAAATGTTTATGATTGAGGGTATATGTTTTTAGTAATAGCAAAAAAATTTTGTACTATTAGTGAATAGTATATAATAATATAACGTATTAAAATATTTTATTTCCTCTTTTGGCTCCCCTTTAGGAGTGATATATTTTCATATGTTTTATACTCTATAGTAATTAATGTACATAAATTTCAAGAAGCTAAGTACACATATAACTGCTTCAAAGTTTTTACTAATCAGTGTATGCAGTTAGGATGTTCAGGAATCATGGTCTAGACAAGAACCTCAGAGTTTGAAACTCAAAAGCTCTGAGTTAACCTATGTGTCTGTAATCTATATGGCATGCTTATTTCCATGTCTTTAGGAGGGCTACTGGATAAAAGCAATTAGTGAAATTAAAACGTATCAATATTATTCTGCTAAAACGTGCATATATATATCACCTTTTTATTTTAGAAAAAAAAAATAATTATATTCATTATATTGTAATCTGTTTTAAAAAATCAACAGTAAATCAAATCCATTGCTCCAGATTAGTAGATATAGCTCTAATTCATTCCTTTAATATTAGTCTGTTAATCCGTAGTATACACAGGCTACATTTTATTAAACATTTTCCTATTGCAAGTTATACATGTTTTCTCACAGTTACTTTTCTTTCTGCCCTTCTCTCTCTTCTGTCCTTTTCCCTTCCCTTCCTTTCTTCTTTTCTTATTTCGTTGAAAATTTCTTCCCCCTCCATCCAGATGATGCTCCTATAAATATCTTTATACATTTTTAAGTGTCTGTAAGGTAATACCCCACAAAGTGGTCAACATTATATGTATTTTCAATTTAAATATGTATTTTCATATTACTGTTCAGGTAAGTTTGTAGAAATCTATATCCTTGTCAGCAGTGAATAAAAATATTTATTTCTTCACATCCTTGCCTAAACTGAAATGATCATTTTTCTTCATTTTTGTCCACTTAATGGGTAAAAAAATGATGTTTTGTTTAAATTTTCTGCTAGTGAGTTTGAACATGTTTTTTATTTATTGGCTGTCTCTGTTAGCTTTTGCTGCACAACAAACCAAAGCAAAACTTAATGGCCTAAAGCAACAGTCCTTTATCTAGCTTATGACTCTATGGGTCAGTAATTTGGGTTGGATTCAACTGGGCAGTTCTACTACGGGTCTTACCTCAGCTCCCCCATGGGTCTTTGGTTAGCTACTGGTCAGTTAACTGGCTCTAGTACTTGGCAGTTGGATGGCTGTTGGCTAGGAAGAGAGAGGTGAGCGGGCAGTGTGTTGCTCATCATCCACTGGACTAGTTAGGACCTGTTCACAAGGTAGTTATGGCAGGGCTCCTCCAAGCAGCAAAACAGGGCAAGCCCCAATATCAAGCCCTTTGCCTGCATTATATTTGTTAATTTTCCATTGGCCAGAGCAAGTCACGTGGCCAATCCAGACCTTCCGGGGTGGGGGTATGGAGAAACAGACTCTACCTCCTGATGCCAGGGGGAAATTGTGAGGTCATCTTTTGTAATGTAACACATTAGCCTTTTTCTTTTCTGCATTACTTTTTGAAATCTTTTGCCTCTCTTTTAAAAAAAATTAGTTCTAGGAGTTCCTGTCATGACTTAGCGGATACAAATCTGACTAGTAACCACAAGGACAAAGGTATGATCCCTGGCATCACTCAGTGGGTTAAGGATCCGGTGTTGCCTTGAGCTGTGGTGTAGGTCGCAGACACAGCTCAGATCCCGTGTTACTGTGGTTGTGGTGTTACTGGCAGCTGCAACTCCGATTTCATCCCTAGTCTGGGAACCTCCATATGCCATGGGTACAGCCCTAAAAAGACAAAATAATGATATAACATCTAAATTACTAAAAAAATTAAAAATTAGTTCTAAAGGAGTTCATTGTTTAGTGATATGAACCAGTTTCTTGTCATATACTTGTAAAGATATTTTCTAATCTTTCATTTATCTCTTGGCTTTGTTTGTGGCATCTTTTATTGCATTAAAAATGATCTGGCTTACATATCTTTATTCTGATGATATAAGACATTATGTATATTCTGATATAACTTACTCTGATATAACTTACTCAAGCATTTTTATTGCATTTATTTATTAAGTAAAGTATCATTTTTACATGGAATTGCTTTTTTTTTGCCTTTTTTTAGGGCCACACTGGCGGTACATGGAAGTTCCCTGTCTAGGGGTTCAATTGGAGCTACAGCTGCCAGCATACTCCACAGTCACAGCAATGCAGGATCCAACCTGTGTCTGTGACCTACACCACAGCTTACAGCAACGCTGGATTCTTAACCCACTGAGAGAGGCCAGGGATAGAACCTGTGTCCTCATGGATCATAGTCTGGTTTGTCAACCACTGAGCCATGAAGGGAATTCCAAAAATTGCATTTTTTAATCTATAATATTACCCTGTATATTTTTCTGGAGGGAGGCTATTGAGCCTTTGATATAAAAATTCAGCCTCTAGGAGTTTATCCTCAAGAAATAGTTGATCAATTGAACAAGAGATATGAACAAGCAAGTGCACTGCAGCATTATAATAGTGAAAAATTGGGAAGTACTCTATTTTTGAAACAGGATTAGATAACCAAATAGGACAATAGACTATCACTCAACTGTTACAAAGAGTGTATTAGCTCAATAACTCCAAGACCAATTATTGCTCATTGAATAAAAGAATATTGTGGAAAGCATGTGGGGTCTCATCCCACTGTCATACTGTTATTAAACTACCTATGTATCTATCTTTAACACATCCAAAGACGCAAATACAGTAAGTTAATATTTTAAGGCATTAATGGATGTATTTTTCTGTTCCATCTATGCCAAACCCACCAAACCCCTCCAGTCTCAGACAGCAGTTATGTTATTTCTGCTAATAAATAGCAGTTGGTCCTGCTGCCAGAAGGAATGGTCATGCTAGTGCTGAACACAAGGCCACAGAACCAAAGCTGATTTCCAGCTTTGGAATGTTATTATTGTTATTATTATTTTTCTTTTTTTCTTTTTGTTTTTTACAGCTGCATCCACGGCATATGGAAGTTCCCGGGAAAGGGCTGAATCGGAGCTGTAGCTGCCAGACTACGCCACAGTCACGGCAACACCAGTTCCAAGCCACATCTGCGAACTACACCACAGCTCACAGCAATGCCGGATCCTTAA
Source organism: Sus scrofa (assembly GCF_054392235.1). NCBI lineage: Eukaryota > Metazoa > Chordata > Mammalia > Artiodactyla > Suidae > Sus > Sus scrofa. Next base: position 109,081,264 of record NC_139396.1, on the reverse strand, counting down.
CCCACTGAGCGAGGCCAGGGATCCAACCTGCATCATTGATACAAATTGGGGTCATTACCACTGAGCCACGATGGGAACTCCCAACTTTGGAATTTTAAAGAAGACTTTTATACTTCAAAATAGAGATGCTGGTTAGAAAAGAAGACTTGTGTAGTGTCCAGGCTGAGGCAGAGGGCTCCCAACATCAGGTTTCTGTCATAAAGCTCAGATCCCTAAGCACACTGTTGGACTCACACAGAGGAGTTAAAGATCACACAGTCCCAGAGAGGAGAGAATGAGTGGAGAGTGACCTGGTAGTGTAGGAGGGAGGCTGAGAAGGACTTGGGGGCGCTCCCTGGCTGAAGAAGGGAGGTTTGGGTCAGAGGTCCAGGTGGTTGATGATGTGAGAACGCGCCCGAGCTCAGTGGAGGTGGCGGTCCTCCGAATATCCCCTGAGCCTGGCCTGCAGCGTCAGAAGAGGAGAAATTCTCTCAGAGCCTGAGAAAGTCCCTCCTAGGGATGAGTGGAAGGGCATCCAGAAGTTTCCCTTATGGCCCCTTGAGAGGAGCTTTGAGAAATGGAGAGCCCAAGGCTGTTGGACCTCAAGAGGGCTCCCAGTTGACAAAGGGGTGCCCCAAGTGTTCAGCGCGGTTGGTAAGTAGGTTCGGGAAACTTGACACCTTGGAGTCTGTTCAAGATCCTGTGGGCCAAGGCCAGGAAAAAAGTCTACCTCAGCCAGTTACATTAGCAAGATCAAATGATAGGTGAGCATCAGACACCCCACACACATCTGGATACTTTGGCAGCCCCCCAGGATGAAGGTGCAAGTCCAGGGAGAAGAATGCATGGATGAGTTAAATCCACAGAGAAAAACATTGTTTGCCGGAGCTTACTCTCCACTGCTCACAGTGAATTTTCTGCCACTAGGTAGAAAGAGGGAGGGTTTGAGACAGAAAAAACATTCAGTTACAGAAAACTAAAGCTGCCCGCTTTTGCATACCTGTATTTGTGGCTTGTGAAGCTCATGCCCTATATGTAGGTATTTAGATAGGCATAGAAAAACATCTGAAAGGACTCATTAACAAGCTGTTCCCAATAGTAACAAAGTTTAATTTTCTACCCTGAACATGGATCACTTTTGCAATAAAAATGCAAATCTAGAAAAATATTTCAAAGTATGTCATGTTCATTGTAGGCAATTTGGAAAATATGAAAGTATATTTAAAAATTAAATCATCTGAATTCCCACCATGAAAATAACCATTGTTAATATTTTGATGTATTTTCTTTCATATGTATATGTGCACATAGAGTCAAAATATATATATTCTTTGTACAAAATCAGAATTGCGTTAGTATTTGCCATTTACTTTTTTCCTTTTAATGTTGTTAATGAGCATTTTCTCACGCTATTAAATAATCTTGGAAAATACATTTTAAAAAGCGCATGCTCTGTGAGGTATAATTTATACATATATAATATGTATATATCTAACATGTATAAATTATATCTATATATAAATTTATAATGTATACATATATAATACTTTCTAAATACCAGATTATGTATATTTATGTATAAAAATAATTTATAAATGCAAATAAGAATATGAGGGTCAGAAAGGTTAATTAACATACCCAAGGACACCCAGCTAGCATTTGGTTCAGTTGGGATTTGAACCTATACCTTCCTGATTATTAAGACCAAACAGAGTTCCCATTGTGGCTCAGTGGGAACAAATCTGACTAGTATCCATGAGGAAGGGTGTTTGATCCCTGGCCTTGCTCAGTGGGTCGGGGATCAGATGTTGCCATGAGGTGTGGCGTAGGTCACAGACGTGGCTCAGATCCTGCATTGCTGTGGCTGTGGTGTAGGCCGGCAGCTATAGCTCTGATTTGACCCCTAGCCTGGGAACTTCCATGTGCCATGGGTGACCCTAAAAAGAAAAAAAAAAAAAAAAAGAAAAAAAAAGAAGGATAAATGAGTAAATGTCATAGGTGGATGTAACATCCTGACATGTGAGGTTCCTTAATAAATGAAAGTTTTTTCCACTTGCTCTGCCTTAACCTTCCTCAGGCAGCACCATTCTTATTCACTATCAGAGTTCTAGCCTCTATCTTGGTTTATAACCACGCTTCCAGAGAAGCTCTTGTAGCTTAAACTACTATTTCCAAAGCTCTTTTATTTGGCACCTGAGCCTCTGCCTTGATTTGCTGTCCTTGGTTCTGGCTGCTGCCCTTTTCCAGCCCAGCTCTGGCTCCATCTCCTTTGCACTTCCCACCTCCACTGGTGCCATGTTTTTACTATGGACCTGCAGTGCTTTGTGTCACAGCCATCCAGAAGTATAACAGAACCCTTCACAGAGGACAAGATTTAAACAGTTTGGGCAGCCAAAGTTCTCCCAGTGCCCCTTTAAATTTAAGGCGATCAATCCAATGAGTTATTGTGGAAGCAGTAACTGGGTTTCAGCTGGGAAAAGTCTAGGGTCTGTAAAATTCTACTAAATCATTCTGGAGATATATATCTAGAGCTGTAAGTCACCCAGACATCAATAGAAACAAATGCTTCTCCAATTCCTTTTTTGGAAGTCACATCAGTGTGTGTGTATCCCAGAATCTGCATTCATTATTCACACCGATAGCTTTTGAGAGGACTGCACATGGCATGGTGCCAGAGACTTTTGGGGTCCAGTCACAAGATCATTCTTCTGAGCTTGGCCTCCTAAGGGAGGAGCATGAGCTAAGCAAGACTGGCCCTCTTTTGAAGATTTCCTAGACTTGGCTTGGAAAACTCAAATTCTTCCTTGATTCAGGCAGATAAGAACAGAGGGTAGAGAAAGACAATCAAGAGTAGCAGTGGCTGGGAAAACTGGAAAGGGTGTGTCCCATAGAAGGGCTATCAAATTCAATTAAAGCATTATTGTGGGGGCCAAAGTCCTCTGAGAGTTTTCTGCCCCATCTGAGAGATGGTGCAGTAGGCAGAATAAGCACGCCCACCCCAAGTCCATGTTCTAACCCTTGGAACCTGTGAATGTATTAGGTTACATGGCAAAGGAGAATTAAGTTTGCAGATGGAATGAAGATGTCTAGTCAGCTGACTTTATAAAATGGAGATTATCTTGGATTATCCAGGTAAGATGATGTGATCAAAATGGTCCTTAAAAGTAGAGAGGAAGACAGAAGAGTCAGAGGAGAATGTGATTACTGAAGGAAGGTACAGAGAGATTCAATGTTGCTGAGTTTGAAGATAGAGGAAGAGACCACAAGCCAAGGCATGAAAGTTGGAAAGGGCAAGGAAGCAGGTTCTATCCTAGAGCCTCTGGAAGGGAAAACAGCCCTGCTGACACCTTGATATTAGACCAGTGTGACCCATATCAGACTTCTAGCCTATAGAACTCCATGGTAATACATTAGTGTTGTTTGAGCTGCTAAATTTAGAGTATTGTGTTGCAGTGTCAATAGAGAACTATCACAGGTGGTATCTTTTCTGTGAACCAATAAGAAGGAAAGCTCAGTCTGCATCATGGGACTCTACAGAACCTCCTTGGGTAGGGTGATGTGGGAAGGCATAGACTTGACTTAGTTGCTGACTCAGGTGGGGGATTATGGTCCCCTGAGGCAGTTCAGGTGAGCTGGAAGAGGTGGTTCTACAAACCAGGTGCCAGGTGGAACTGGCAATGACCATATGTAGAGGTATTGCTGGAGGGCACAGCCATTTAGCAAGGCCCAGCTTTCCAGGGGGCCACAACTGTCACTGTTCATTCTTCAAATAACCAGGCATTGGCAGATTTGAATAATTACGCTCAATTTTATTTGTTTTGTCTTTTTTAAGGAAATCAGTTTTAAAAAGGGATTTTACACAATGCACTTCTGTATGAATTATTTGGGTCCAATAGGAGAGATTATTTATTACTGGAATTAGCACACTTTAATATTTTAAATCTTTTTGAGTCCATGGTTAAGTGGCTGTCTTCAGGAGTTCCCGTCGTGGCGCAGTGGTTAACGAATCCGACTAGGAACCATGAGGTTGCGGGTTCGGTCCCTGCCCTTGCTCAGTGGGTTAACGATCCGGCGTTGCCGTGAGCTGTGGTGTAGGTTGCAGATACAGCTCGGAGCCCGCGTTGCTGTGGCTCTGGCGTAGGCCGGTGGCTACAGCTCCGATTCAACCCCTAACCTGGGAACCTCCATATGCCGCGGGAGCCGCGGCCCAAGAAATAGCAACAACAACAACAACAACAACAACAAAAGACAAAGAAAAAAAAAAAAAAAGTGACTGTCTTCAGTTGTCCAGAGAGAGAGTAGCAGAGTTGGTTGCTGGCCTATTTCCAGTCTGTTGTTGTGTTATTGTAGGTGATATCCCACGGAACACTGGATTGCTGACAATTTTTTAAATTTCCGAATACTGCTGATTAAAATTAGATAGGCTTTTGTACATTTTCAGCATGTTTACTCACTATCTTTGAGGTGAAATCCTGACTGTATTGTGGTGTAGTATCATGTGTCTGAGCCTCACTTTTCCTATCTGTGTAATAGACACAATAAAAACTATCCCGTGGAATTGCTATGAGCGTTCAAAGAGTTAAGCCATATAAAACTCTGAGCATATCACCTAGTGTATAGTAAGTGCACAAATAAAGTAATGATTCATTTCACTGTTATTCTAAATTTGGAGTATAATACGAACAATTGGAGAGTGCTGTATTGAGGGTCAGTGCAAAAGCAGAGGATGGAGTTTAATCCTATCGGAACATAGATGCTGGTGAGCCAGTAGGGGATCATGGGTGTGGCTGGAAGCCCCCCTCAGTATTCAGTCCTAATTATAGATAAATGTGTCCAAATCTCTTCCTCCTTAATTTAGGTGGATTTTCCTGAAGAACTGGCTCTAGGGAGACAGTCTTTCTCATCTACATTTCTTCTGGTAAGAGCTTTGGGATTGTCACTGGAATGGAGGCATTCAGACATCTTGAAAGAACTCTGCTGGTTAATATATTATGTTCAAAAGCTTGTCAACTTGAGACCAGATAGCTAACAAATCTCGTGTGAGGATTCTAGATGTTTATAGATCATGATGGCCTTATCTGGATGATGAATACGTGTGGGAAGAAAGTTCTTGATGGGGATATCTTTCTGATATTTAGTGTCAGCTGTGTCAAGTGTTAGATTTAAACCAGAGTTTCTCATCCAGGTACTGACAATTTGGGCAGAATAATTCTTTGTGGTGGGAGCCTACCCCGTGTACCGTAGTATGTCTAGTAGAACAATTTCTTTTTTTAATAGATCCCATGGATTTTATTTTTATTTATTTAATTACTCAAAGAATTTTATTACATCTATAGTTGTACAGTGATGATCACAACCCAATTTTATAGCATTTTCATCCCACACTCCCATCCCATCCCCCACCCCCCCCAACCAGTCACATTTGGAAACCATAAGTTTTTCAAAGTCTGTCAGTATCTGTTCTGCAGAGAAGTTCATTGTGTCCTTTTTTCAGATTCCACATGTAAGTGATAACATTTGACGGTGGTGTCTCACCATCTGACTGACTTCACTTAGCATGACAATTTCTAGGTCCGTCCATGTTGCTACAAATTTAGTTCCTTTTAATGGCTGAGTAATATTCCATTGTGTATATGTACCACATCTTCTTGATCCATTCCTCTGTCGATGGACATTTAGGTTGTCTCCATGTCTTGGCTATTTTATATAGTGCTGCAGTGAACATTGGACTACATGTGTCTTTTCGAGTCATGGCTTTCTTTGGATAGATGCCCAGGAGGGGGATTGTTGGATCAAATGGTAATTCTATTTTTAGTTTTCTGAGGAATCTCCATACTGTCTTCTACAGTGGTTGTACCAATTTACATTCCCACCAGCAGTGTAATAGGATTCCCTTTTCTCCACACCCTCTCCAGCACTTATTGTTTGTAGACTTTTTGATGATGGCCATTTTGGCTGGTGTAAGGTGGTACCTCATCGTGGTTTTGATTTGCATCTCTCTAATGATGAGTGATGTTGAGAATCTTTTCATGTGTTTTTTGGCCATCTGTATGTCTTCTTTGGAGAATTGTCTGTTTAGATCTTTTGCCCATTTTTTGATGGGGTTGTTTGTTTTTTTGGTATGGAACTGCAGAAGGTGTTTATAAATTTTGGAGATGAATCCCTCGTCAGTCGGTTCATTTGCAAAGATGTTCTCCCATTCTGTGGGTTGTCTTTTCATTTTGTTTAGGGTTTCCTTTGCTGTGCAGAAACTCTTAAATTTAATCAGGTCCCATTTGTTTATTTTTATTTTTATTATCATTACTCTAGGAGGTGGATATGAGAAGATACTGCTGTGGTTTATGTCGGAGAGTGTTTGGCCTATGTTTTCCTCTGAGTTTTATAGTATCTGGTCTTATATTTAGGTCTTTAATCCATTTTAAGTTTATTTTTGTGTATGGTTTTAAGAAGTGTTCTAATTTCATTTTTTATATGTGGCTGTCCAGTTTTCCCAGCACCACTTATTGAAGGGGCTGTCTTTTCTCCATTCTTAGCTCCTTTGTCATAGATTAGTTGACTGTAGGTGTGTGGGTTTAATTCTGGGCTTTCTATCCTGTTCCACTGATCTATATTTCTGTCTTTGTGCCAGTATCATGCGGTTTTGATGATTGTTGCTTTGTAGTATAGTCTGAAGTCCAGGAGCCTGATTCCTCCAGCTCCATTTTTCTTTTTCAGGATGTCTTTGGCTATTTTGGGTCTTTTGTGCTTTCAAATAAACTTTAAAATATTTTGTTCTAGTTCTAGCAGAACAATTTCTACCCACTGGATGCCAGTAGCACCCCCTCACCACCTTGTGACAATCAGAATCTCCTGATATTCCCACGTGTTGCTGGGGATATGCAGGCTAAATTGCTTCTGGTTTAGAACCACAGGCCTAGGCAATGGGATTACAGAAATTAATCAGGCTCAACCTTTGCCATCCAAACTTTCACAATTTAGAGAGGAGACATCCCCTGTGAACAATGGCCCATGATAATACAGTCAGGGTAATCACTGGGCTGAAGCCAGGCCCGGTGGAAGAAAAGAAGGACACAGGAGAGGGTGGGGAGTGCCCTCCCTACAGCTGATTTGTTAGATATGAAGACAAAACCTCTTTCATGTGAATACAGGTTAGTATTTTGGATATCAGTTTTTGTTTCCTGATGCCACAGGGGCCAATCAGAGGGTAACTCTTTGTCCCTATAGCAAATGAGCCCAGATCACTCTCCATTTTGACTTCCTAGGTGTGTCAAGTTTTCATCTTTCTTAAAAATAGTTTATTTTTTATTCTTATTTTTATTAGAGTTTATTTACAGTATTGTGTAATTTCTGCTATATAGCAAAATGACTCAGTCGTACATGTATATACTTTCTTTTTCTCATATTATCTTCCATTATGTTTTATCCCAAGTGACTGGATATAGTTCCTTGTGCTATACAGTAGGACCTCATTGCTTTTCCATTCTAACTGTAATAGTTTGCATCTACTAACCCTAAATTCCCCATCTCACTTCCTCCCTCCTCTCCCTTGGGAACCACAAGTCTGTTCTCTATGTCTGTGCATCTGTTTGTTTTGTAGATAGGTTCGTTTGTGCCATACTTTAGATTCCACATGTAAGTGATGTCATGTGGCCTCTTTCTGACTTACTTCACTTAGTATGAGAATCTCTAGTTGCATCCATATGGCTGAAAACGGCATTATTTCATTTTTTTATGGCTTAGTAGTATTCCATTGTATATTTGTACCATATCTTAATCCATCATCTGTCAATGGACATTTAGGTTGTGTCCATGTCTTGGCTATTGTGAGTAGTGCTGCAGTGAACATAGGGGTGCATGCATCCTTTTGAATTAAAGTTTTGTCCATATAGATAGATGCCTGGGAGTGGGATTTCTTTATTGCTTCTAGTCTGTCCCTAGCATTCTTGTTCTTCTCTTAAAGTGCTGATACTTCCTCAGGGCCTTCCAGACTAATTAAATCAGAATTGTGAGGGGTAGAGCCTAGAAACAGATTTTTTTTTCAAGCCTCCCAGCAGGTTCAGGATTACTGGTCTAAAGTAAGAGAGAAGAGACTGAATGATGGTTGAGCAAAATGGAGCAGGATGTGGGCTTGCTGCATCTCTCAAAATGAATCCACTCTGCAAGGCTTTGCTGGTTCACATCAGTAAAGTTTGTATAATGGCCACTTATAAACCAAAACAGAGTTTATTTTAATTTATAAAATTAAAGGAGACCAACTAAACTGTAAGTGACTAAGACATAATGTATGGACAAGTCTGTTTCCCTGGTGCCCAAGGGTGAGGATGAAGACTTGTGAAGAATGTTCTGGAAAATAAAGAAGCTATGTAATCTTCGCACATCTGAGTAAAAGGAGAAGTAAAATTGCAACTTGATTTTATTTTTTTTTTTTTTTTTTTTTTTTTTTTTTTCTTATTTTATTTTATTTTATTTTTTTTTATTTATTTTTTTTTTTATTAAATTTTATTTTATTTTCCCACTGTACAGCAAGGGGGTCAGGTTATCCTTACATGTATACATTACAATTACAGTTTTTCCCCCCACCATTTCTTCTGTTGCAACATGAGTATCTAGACATAGTTCTCAATGCTATTCAGCGGGATCTCCTTGTAAATCTATTCTACGTTGTGACTGATAAGCCCAAGCTCCCGATCCCTCCCACTCCCTCCCCCTCCCATCAGGCAACCACAAGTCTCTTCTCCAAGTCCATGATTGATTTTCTTTTCTGAGGAGATGTTCATTTGTGCTGGATATTAGATTCCAGTTATAAGTGATGTCATATGGTATTTGTCTTTGTCTTTCTGGCTCATTTCACTCAGGATGAGATTCTCTAGTTCCATCCATGTTGCTGCAAATGGCATGATGTCATCCTTTTTAATGGCTGAGTAGTATTCCATCGTGTATATATACCACATCTTCCGAATCCAATCCTCTGTCGATGGACATTTGGATTGTTTCCATGTCCTGGCTATTGTGAATAGTGCTGCAATGAACATGCGGGTGCATGTGTCTCTTTTAAGTAGAGCTTTGTCCGGATAGATGCCCAAGAGTGGGATTGCAGGGTCATATGGAAGTTCTATGTATAGATTTCTAAGGTATCTCCAAACTGTTCTCCATAGTGGCTGTACCAGTTTACATTCCCACCAACAGTGCAGGAGGGTTCCCTTTTCTCCACAGCCCCTCCAGCACTTGTTATTTGTGGATTTATTAATGATGGCCATTCTGACTGGTGTGAGGTGGTATCTCATGGTAGTTTTGATTTGCATTTCTCTTATAATCAGCGATGTTGAGCATTTTTTCATGTGTTTGTTGGCCATCTGTATATCTTCTTTGGAGAAATGTCTATTCAGGTCTTTTGCCCATTTTTCCATTGATTGATTGGTTTTTTTGCTGTTGAGTTGTATAAGTTGCTTGTATATTCTAGAGATTAAGCCCTTGTCAGTTGCATCATTTGAAACTATTTTCTCCCATTCTGTAAGTTGTCTTTTTGTTTTCTTTTGGGTTTCCTTTGCTGTGCAAAAGCTTTTCAGTTTGATGAGGTCCCATGGGTTTATTTTTGCTCTAGTTTCTATTGCTTTGGGAGACTGACCTGAGAAAATATTCATGATGTTGATGTCAGAGAGTGTTTTGCCTATGTTTTCTTCTAGGAGTTTGATGGTGTCCTGTCGTATATTTAAGTCTTTCAGCCATTTGGAGTTTATTTTTGTGCATGGTGTGAGGGTGTGTTCTAGTTTCATTGCTTTGCATACAGCTGTCCAGGTTTCCCAGCAATGCTTGCTGAATAGACTTTCCTTTTCCCATTTGATGTTCTTGCCTCCCTTGTCAAAGATTAATTGACCATAGGTGTCAGGGTTAATTTCCAGATTCTCTATTCTGTTCCATTGGTCTGTCTGTCTGTTTTGATACCAGTACCACACTGTTTTGATGATTGTGGCTTTGTAGTATTTCTTGAAGTCTGGGAGAGTTATGCCTCCTGCTTGGTTTTTGTTTCTCAGGATTGCTTTGGCGATTCTGGGTCTTTTGTTGTTCCATATAAATGTTTGGATTGTTTGTTCTAGTTCTGTGAAAAATGTCATGGGTAATTTGATAGGGATTGCATTGAATCTGTAGATTGCTTTGGGTAGGATGGCCATTTTCACAATATTGATTTTTCCAATCCAGGAACATGGAATATCTTTCCATTTTTTTACATCTTCTTTGATTTCTTTGATTAAGGTTTTATAGTTCTCGGCATATAGGTCCTTTACCTCTTTGGTTAGGTGTATTCCGAGGTATTTGATTTTGTGAGGTACAATTTTAAAAGGTATCGTATTTTTGTATTCCTTTTCTAATGCTTCATTGCTGGTATACAGAAATGCAACTGACTTCTGAATGTTAATCTTATATCCTGCCACTTTGCTGAATTTATTAATCAGTTCAAGGAGTTTTGGGGTTGAGTCCTTAGGGTTTTCTAGGTATAGAATCATGTCATCTGCATACAGTGACAGTTTGATCTCTTCTCTTCCTATATGGATGCCTTTGATTTCTTTTGTTTGTCTAATTGCTGTGGCTAAGACTTCCAAAACTATGTTGAAGAGCAGTGGTGAGAGTGGGCATCCCTGTCTTGTTCCAGATTTGAGTGAGAAGGCTTTCAGTTTTTCCCCATTGAGGATTATATTTGCTGTGGGTTTATCATAAATGGCTTTGATTATATTCAGGAATGTTCCCTCTATACCCACTTTGGCGAGGGTCTTGATCATGAATGGATGTTGAACTTTGTCAAATGCTTTTTCTGCATCTATTGAGATGATCATATGATTTTTGACTTTTTTTTTGTTAATGTGGTGTATGATGTTGATTGATTTGCGTATGTTGAACCATCCTTGTGAACCTGGGATGAACCCAACCTGGTCATGGTGTATAATTTTTTTGATATGTTGTTGGATTCGGTTGGCTAAGATTTTGTTGAGAAGTTTTGCATCTATATTCATCAATGATATTGGGCGATAGTTTTCTTTTTTGGTGGTATCTCTGCCTGGTTTTGGAATGAGGGTGATGGTGGCCTCATAGAATGTCTTTGGGAGTATTCCTTCTTCTTCAACCTTTTGAAAGAGTTTAAGGAGGATGGGCACCAATTCCTCTTTATATGTTTGATAGAATTCACCTGTGAAGCCATCTGGTCCTGGGCTTTTATTTGTAGGGAGTGATTTTATGACCTCTTCAATTTCATTTCTAGTGATTGGTCTGTTCAGTTGGTCTGTTTCTGCTTGATTCAGTTTTGGCAGGCTGTAAGATTCTAGAAAATTGTCCATTTCTTCCAGATTGTCAAACTTATTGCCATATAGTTGTTCATAGTATTCTCTTATGGTTTTTTGTATTTCTGCTGTATCCGTTGTGATTTCTCCTTTTTCATTTATAATTTTGGTGATTTGGGTTCTTTCTCTCCTCTTTTTAGTGAGTCTGGCCAGGGGTTTATCAATTTTGTTCACCTTTTCAAAGAACCAGCTCTTGGTTTTATTAATTTTCTCTATTGTTTTTTGAGTCTCTATTTTATTGATTTCTTCTTTGATCTTTACAATTTCCTTCCTTCTGCTGACTTTAGGACTTCTTTGTTCTTCTTTTTCTAATTCATTTAGGTGGAGGGTTAAGTTGTCAATTTGGGATCTTTCTTCTTTTTTGAGAAAGGCCTGGATTGCTATAAATTTCCCTCTGAGCACTGCTTTCGCAGCATCCCATAGATTTTGAGAGGTTATGTCTTCATTATCATTTGTTTCAAGATAGTTTTTAATTTCCTTCTTGATTTCCTCATTGACCCATTGGTTTTTTAGTAGCATGTTGTTTAGTCTCCATGGAGTAGGTTTTTTCTCTTTCCTTTTCCCATGGTTGATTTCTAATTTCATGGCATTGTGGTCAGAGAAGATACTTGAGATAATTTCTATGCTCCTAAATTTATTGAGATTCGCTTTATGTCCCAATATGTGGTCGATTCTTGAGAATGTTCCATGAGCATTTGAGAAGAATGTGTATTCTGATTTTTTTGGATGTAGTGTCCTGAAGATATCAATTAAGTCTAACTTTTCTATTGTTTCCTTTAGGATCTCTGTTGCTTTATTGGTTTTCTGTCTAGAGGATCTGTCCATTGATGTGAGGGGGGTATTTAGGTCTCCTACTATGATTGTATTCTCATCAATATCTCCCTTTATGTCTGTTAATATTTGTTGTATGTATCTGGGTGCTCCTATGTTTGGGGCATATATGTTGATGATAGTAACATCCTCTCCTTGGATGGATCCCTTAATCATTAAATAGTGTCCTTCTTTGTCTTTCTTTATGTCTTTTGTTTTAAAGTCTATTTTGTCTGATATGAGCGTTGCAACTCCTGCTTTTCTGTCATGTCTATTGGCATGAAATACTTTTCTCCAGCCTTTCACTTTCAATCTATATGTATCTTTTGTCCTAAGGTGAGTTTCTTGTAGGCAGCATATTGAAGGTTTTTGCCGTTTTATCCACTCAGCCATTCTGTGTCTTTTGATTGGGGCATTCAGTCCATTGACATTTAAGGTGATAATTGATAGATGATTATTTATTGCCATTTGATCCTCGTGTTCCAGTTGATTCTATGGTTCTCCATTCTTCTTTTTTTTTTTTTTTTTGGTTGGATGGTCTCCTGTTATTATCTGCTTGAGTGTATTTTTTTTTTTCATTTTTTGCAAATGCAATATTTGGTTTTGGCTTGTGGTTGCCCTGTTTTTTAAGTATGCTAACCCCTTCCCATAATTGTGTGTTTTAGCCTGATGGTCCTGTAAGTTCAAACACTTCATTATTATATTAAAATTAAGAAGAGAGACATACATACAAACAAAAAGGATTATTTACCTCCTAACATCCCTTGCCCACATTTTATGGTTTTGATGACTCTTTTATTTTTTTCTTTTTAATTTTATTTTGTTTGAAGCATGTTCATGATTAAATCTGTATGCTGGCTTATTTGAGTGACTGCTCTCTGATTGTATCTTCCTCAGTCCTAGTTCTTCCTCTTCTTCTTCTTCTTCTTTTTTTTTTTTTTTTCTTTTCTTTTTTCTTCCCTTTCCTTCCTTTCTTTTTGGTTTAGAGAAGCCCTTTCAATATTTCCTTTAACCTGGGTTTTGTGTTGCTGTATTCTTTAAGTTTTTGTTTGTTGGGAAAAATTTTTATTTCCCCTTCTATTTTAAATGATATTCTTGCTGGATAAAGTATTCTAGGTTGCATATTTTTTCCTTTGAGCACTTTAAATATCTCTTGCCATTCCCTCCTGGCCTGTAGTGTTTCTGTAGAGAAATCAGCTGATATTCTTATGGGGGTTCCCTTGTAGGTAACATTCTGTTTTTCTCTTGCTGCCTTTAGGATCCTCTCTTTATCACTAACTTTTGCCATTTTTATTATGATGTGTCTTGGTGTGGGTCTGTTTGGGTTCAGTTTGTTTGGGGCCCTCTGTGCTTCTTGTATCTTAAATCCAGTATCCTTTAGATTTGGGAAGTTTCCAGCGATAATTTCTTCAAATATATTTTCCATTCCTTTATCTTTTTCTACTCCTTCTGGAATTCCTATTATGCGTAGATTGGCCCGTTTTATATTATCCCATAGGTCTCTTATATTGCTTTCCAGTTTTTTGATTCGGTTTTCTGTCTGTTGACCAGATTGAGTGATTTCCATTATTCTATCTTCCATATCACTGATTCGTTCTTCTGCATTATTCATTCTGGTTTTTACTGCCCCTAGTTCAGTTTGCATCTCTGCAAATGAATGTTCTAGTTTTTCTTGGCTCCTCCTTATATTTTCTAGCTCCTTTCTGAGGGTATCTGCATTGCTGTTCATATCTTCTCTTAATTCCTTCAGTATTTTCACTATTTCTCTTTTGAACTCCAGGTCTGTCAGACTGCAGAGATCAGTTTCATTGTTGACTGTTTTAGGTGAGTTCTCCTGTTGGTTTGACTGGGGGTGGTTTCTCAGCTTCTTCATCTTGCTTGTTGTCTTCTTTCTCCTGAGGGAGTTGTACTCTCTGTTATCGGGTAGTGTTTGCCTTGTCACTGCCCTGGAATATTTCCTGAGGGCTGTCGTTGTTGGTCAATCTTTTTTTGAGGCAGTGTGGCTTTTCTGGAGTGTTGATGGGACTAACAGTGTTTCTTTGAAGCAAAGGAGGACTTCCTGAGGGCAGACAGGACTGGGAGGTCCACCCCACGATGGTAGCAGATTTCACTTGGTTCTCAGCACCCCCTGGGGTCTTGGGCGGGTAGCAGGGCCCTTGGAGGCTCAAGAGGTTCCTCCCCAGGGCAGCCCGACTCAGAAAGACCGTCTGAGATCTTTTCCCGATTCGGCCAGGCTTGTTGCAGCTTTTCTGGGCTGCAGGGGGTCCTGCCTGGAGCTGGCAGTCCTATGCAGCTGGTCCACTAGGTCTCAGCACCCCTTGGGGTCTTGGGCGGGTAGCAGGGCCTTTGGAGACTCAAGAGGCTCCTCCCCAGAACAGCCCGACTCAGAAAGACCGTCTGAGATCTTTTCCCAAGTCGGCCAGGCTTGTTGCAGCTTTTCTGGGCTGCAGGGGGTCCTGCCTGGAGCTGGCAGTCCTATGCAGCTGGTCCACTAGGTCTCAGCACCCCCTGGGGTCTTGGGCGGGTAGCAGGGCCCTTGGAGACTCAAGAGGCTCCTCCCCAGGACAGCCCGACTCAGAAAGACCGTCTGGGATCTTTTCCCAAGTCGGCCAGGCTTGTTGCAGCTTTTCTGGGCTGCAGGGGGTCCTGCCTGGAGCTGGCAGTCCTATGCAGCTGGTCCACTAGGTCTCAGCACCCCCTGGGGTCTTGGGCGGGTAGCAGGGCCCTTGGAGGCTCAAGAGGCTCCTCCCCAGGACAGCCCGACTCAGAAAGACCGTCTGAGATCTTTTCCCGATTCGGCCAGGCTTGTTGCAGCTTTTCTGGGCTGCAGGGGGTCCTGCCTGGAGCTGGCAGTCCTATGCAGCTGGTCCACTAGGTCTCAGCACCCCCTGGGGTCTTGGGCGGGTAGCAGGGCCCTTGGAGACTCAAGAGGCTCCTCCCCAGGACAGCCCGACTCAGAAAGACCGTCTGGGATCTTTTCCCGATTCGGCCAGGCTTGTTGCAGCTTTTCTGGGCTGCAGGGGGTCCTGCCTGGAGCTGGCAGTCCTATGCAGCTGGTCCACTAGGTCTCAGCACCCCCTGGGGTCTTGGGCGGGTAGCAGGGCCCTTGGAGGCTCAAGAGGCTCCTCCCCAGGACAGCCCGACTCAGAAAGACCGTCTGAGATCTTTTCCCGATTCGGCCAGGCTTGTTGCAGCTTTTCTGGGCTGCAGGGGGTCCTGCCTGGAGCTGGCAGTCCTATGCAGCTGGTCCACTAGGTCTCAGCACCCCTTGGGGTCTTGGGCGGGTAGCAGGGCCCTTGGAGACTCAAGAGGCTCCTCCCCAGGACAGCCCGACTCCGAAAGACCGTCTGAGATCTTTTCCCGATTCGGCCAGGCTTGTTGCAGCTTTTCTGGGCTGCAGGGGGTCCTGCCTGGAGCTGGCAGTCCTATGCAGCTGGTCCACTAGGTCTTAGCACCCCCTAGGGTCTTGGGCGTGTAGCAAGGCCCTTGGAGACTCAAGAGGCTCCTCCCCGGGGGAGCCCGTCTCAGAAAAACCGTCAGAGAATTAGGTCGATCTATTCACGGCCTGGCTAGGCTTGTTCTAGCTTTTCTGGGCTGCAGGCCTTTTTTAGGGGGCTGGTGGTGTTTGGTGCTGCTCTGTGGAAGTGTAGCCCCTCCAAAGGGCAAGCAGGCCTGTGCAGGGAGAGCCCCTGCGGTGGTAGGCTTCAGGCAATTGTTGAGGCCAGCCCTCCTGGATGGCAGGCAGCCCCAGGTTCGGCGAGAGCGTAGGGGGTGGTGGGGGTGGGGGGAGGGAATGCACTGGGAAGCACAGCTTTCTGCTAGCTAGCGGGCCTGTAAGCTTGTTGTGGCGTGGGGGGTATTCTATGGGGACCCACCCCTTCGTCTCTCCCCTCCCCAGCACTGGCGCAGACCAGGCTCTTCTCCCAGGTTCCCTCTGAGGCGGCTTCCCGCCCCTAGAGTATTGCTCCCTTCCTCTGCGACAGCTTTGTTTTCTAGTCTCCCAGGCAGTCTCTGCCCCGTCAAATGGTTTAGAGACCTCCCAAGCAGTTTCCGCTCTGCCCGGCCCCCCTAGCCCAGGGACTAACCTTCGGAGGCGAGGTCTCGGTGCCCAGCCCCCACCCAGTCGTCCCCCGGCTCCCTCTCGGGGACCAACCCTTGGCGGCGAGGTCTCGGTGCCCAGCCCCAACCCAGGCGTCCCCGGCCCCCTCTCGGGGACCAACCTTCAGAGCTGAGGTCTCGGTGCCCAGCCCCCACCCAGGCGTCCCCCGGCCCTTTCCCGGGGACT
This sequence comes from Sus scrofa, assembly GCF_054392235.1. Classification (NCBI taxonomy): domain Eukaryota; kingdom Metazoa; phylum Chordata; class Mammalia; order Artiodactyla; family Suidae; genus Sus; species Sus scrofa. The sequence goes on along the minus strand of NC_139396.1, from coordinate 109,064,860 downwards.
AACCTCTGGAGCCGAGGATTCGGTGCCCAGCCCCCACCCAGGCGTCTCAATTTTTGGTGACTGTGCCCGTAGTTCAGATGGTCCGTTGGGTTCTTGATCGTTTTTCCGTACTCCAACTTACTGCTACACTCTTCTCTGCATCTGGAGATTCCTCCGGTTCGTTTGATCTTTCGCCCGGTAGGTGACTTTCCAGGGTGCGGGATCCCTTTCTCCTCCGCAGTTCCCTTTCGGGAGCGCCCGTCCCGCTCGGATTCACCTTCTCTCACTCTCCTCTTTTCTCCCGTTCTGCCCAATAATGTCACGAATTTCTTGCCGTTATTGGAGATTAGGTTCCTCTGCCAGCGATTGGTTGTTGTTCTGTGCGAGTCATTTCTTCTGTAGATGTGCTTTTTTTGTTGTGTTTGTGGGAGAGGGCGAGCGTGTCCCCCTACTCCTCCGCCATCTTGTCCTCTCTCCGCAACTTGATTTTATATCATGTCATCTGTTCAGATCTCCTGTTTGTTCTCATTGATTCATTCAAGCAATATTTATCCAGGGAATGTTGTGTTCTAAGACTGAGTATCTATCTGTTAGCTCCTAGGGCCAGGATCTGTGTTAGGCACTGGGGACTGGAACAGTAAGACATTCACAGTTCTCATCCTTGCTTGTGGAGACTGTAGTCTAGCATGGAGAGAGCAAATGACAAGATAACCTTCGCAAATTGCCCAAAGTATGTCAGGTGCTTCAGATGCATCATCTTGGTCACTCTTCCTAGCAGCTTCATTTCCTGGATGGGGATAAAAATGCGTTGGTCATGCTAAGATGAAGCATGAGAATTGGGCGCACACAGACACACACAGAAACGCAGACACAGACACTCACACTGCCACATGTATTCTGAAAGATGTCAGTACACCTCCTTTCACCAGAGTTATAAATTCCTCTCAGCATCTGGCCCATGCTTAGAGTTCCCAGAGAACGTGTCTTGAGAGATTTCTTGCAGTCCTGGAGACAATCATGCCTGGAGTGGTGTGAAGGACAGCTCTTTCGTCTGTTCTGAGAGGAGCGATCCCGCAGGTGGCAGATGGGGCCTGTTTTGGCCTTTTTGCATTTGACTGCAGATCTATTTTCAACCATATTGGGTATAAAAGGATACTCAGAGTTTCAAAAAAATCATGGGAAATTGTAGGTATCAGTGAGTAAGGGAACAGTGTGATTTTGAGTGTTAAGCAAGCCTACTTAACTCTTTTCTATATGCTGCACTGTGTCACAGCAGTATTGATAACTAGAAGTCTAGCTAACAAATGATATAAAACCATAAGTCGATTAAAATAAAGTTACAATGTTAAGAATGAAAAAACTAAGGGCAATGGGACCTTTAGGCCAGAAACTCAGGCTAAGGGAAGCTCTTATTATTGACCTCTGTTTTGAGCCTCCTGTTAGGCAAGGCAACAACAGAACCTCACCAATGCATGGCCTTTAATGCTTGCTACAAAAAAGAACACCAGTCCATTGGGAGAGAGGCTTCTATTTACTTTTTTTTTTTTAATTTTAGTGCTTAGGGAGACATTTATCACATGAGCCTCCAGATAAGGGACATAGAACAACATAATGGATAGTGTCTTTGCTCACAATTTTACAAACAATGCAAATGTGATTCATATGGGTGCTTCTTATGTCAGCCCTGGCTGAAAGCCAAAGGCATAAACAATGTGATATTCTAGTTCAGTGAAGATTTTTCTGTGGAAAGCCGAAATGATATCATCCAGACTCGGAGCTTCCTAAGGATTTGAACTGGCACAAGGTAGAGCTTAAAAGCCTTAGAAGAATTTAAGAGTGGCATTTCTTAGTTTGTCTTGCTGGCTCGCCACTGCTTCCTTTTTAAGATCAAGCATCAGCCATTCCAAGAAACTTTCCCTGTCTCCCTGAGGTTTGAGTTAGATGTCCTACAATATGCTCCCTAATGTCCTGTGCATCCTCCCCCTCCATAGAGCCCCCACCTCATTATACCTGGTTTATGTGTCTGTGTTGAAGACAGTGAGAGCCTAAAAGGTAGCTGTAACCTCAGTTATGCTTGTATTCCCAGTGCACACAGTGGCTTTGGCAAATAGTAGGCCCTTCTGGATATTTACTAGGTGTGCCAAAACTCAGGACATTCTTTGTATGAGGGGAAGTAGTTTATGGAATGGTTAGAGTCTGGGCTTTGGCACCAGATTGCTAGGTTCAAATTTGGGCCTCTATTCCTGTTGACCTTGGGCAAGTTAAAGAAACACTCTGGCATTCCTGTTGTGGCACAGGGGAAACAAATCCAACTAGTATCCATGAGGATGCAGGTTCAATCCCTGGCCTCGCTCAGTGGGTTGGGGATCCGGTGTTGCCGTGAGCTGTGGTGTAGGCTGTGAATGCAGCTCAGATCCTGCATTGCTGTGGCTGTGGTGTAGGCTGGTAGCAGCAGCTCCAATTTGACCCCTAACCTGGGAACTTTCATATGCTGTGGGTATGGCCCTAAAAAGCAAAAAAGAAAGAAAGAAAGGAAAGAAAGGAAAGAAAGAAAGAAAGAAAGAAAGAAAGAAAGAAAGAAAGAAAGAAAGAAAGAAAGAAAGAGAAAAAGAAAGAAAGACTCTGTGCTTCAGTTTACTCATTTATAACATGGGACTGATAATAGCACCTACCTTGTAGGATTCCTGAGGGAATTGAAGGAAATAATACATGGAACATACTTGGCACAGTGCCTGGCGCCTTGATACTGCTTTGTGTGTAATTGACTATGATGAATAGTGTCTAATGTCCCAGCAGCTCTTTTGCCAGAGTTAGTAGGCAGATAGGCTGACCTGTGGTCCATCTACGTTGGGCCTGGCACACGACCATTTGTTGATCATGCAAAAGCAGCTCCTGGGTATTCAGGGAACCAGGCTGACACTCTGTGCTCACCAGGTCTCCCCGCCACCTCTGTCTAGAGGTTGGGCAACCCCAGGCATCCTTTGCAGAGCTCCCTGTCCAACCACATGGGGGCAGGTTTATGGAAGGATATTTGTAACTCTCAGGTCGGAACTCCATCTCTAAGACTCTCTAGCCTTCTTCTGGGGCTTCTCACCCTGCCTCAGTTTCCTTTAGGAGGCAATTGAGGGGTCTTTGGCCACCAGCAAACTGGAGATCCCTTTTTGTCTCAGCTTCTCATTTCCTGTGTGAACTAGGGTGGGTCATGTAACATCTTCAGCATCAACTGTCTCACTGTTAGTAGCAGGGATGATGGTGCCTCCTGACAGAGCAGCTGTTGTAAGGATCCAGTGAGGTCATCTATGTACAGCACTTGGCCAGGGCCTGACACGTGATAAGCACACACTCTATGCTCTTCCTCTAGACTTTGTGATACTCACTTCCCAAGTCTATACCACCCAACATTTTTCTCCATGACATGAACTCACTCTAAGGTGAGTTCCTATTTTTTCCTGCCTTTTTTTTTTTTTTATTATTATTTTCCCACTGTACAGCAAGGGGGTCAGGTCATCCTTAGATGTATACATTGCAGTTACAGTTTTTTCCCCCACCCTTTCTTCTGTTGCGACATGAGTATCTAGACATAGTTCTCAATGCTATTCAGCAGGATCTCCTTATAAATCTGTTCTAGGTTGTGTCTGATAAGCCCAAGCTCCCGATCCCTCCCACTCCCTCCCCCTCCCATCAGGCAACCACAAGTCTCTTCTCCAAGTCCATGATTTTCTTTTCTGAGGAGATGTTCATTTGTGCTGGATATTAGATTCCAGTTAGAAGTGATATCATATGGTATTTGTCTTTGTCTTTCTGGCTCATTTCACTCAGTATGAGATTCTCTAGTTCCATCCATGTTGCTGCAAATGGCATTATGTCATCCTTTTTTATGGCTGAGTAGTATTCCATTGTGTATATATACCACATCTTCCGAATCCAATCATCTGTTGATGGACATTTGGCTTGTTTCCATGTCCTGGCTATTGTGAATAGGGCTGCAATGAACATGCGGGTGCATGTGTCTCTTTTAAGTAGAGCTTTGTCCGGATAGATGCCCAAGAGTGGGATTGCAGGGTCATATGGAAGTTCTATGTATAGATTTCTAAGGTATCTCCAAACTGTTCTCCATAGTGGCTGTACCAGTTTACATTCCCACCAGCAGTGCAGGAGGGTTCCCTTTTCTCCACAGCCCCTCCAGCACTTGTTCTTTGTGGATTTATTAATGATGGCCATTCTGACTGGTGTGAGGTGGTATCTCATGGTAGTTTTGATTTGTATTTCTCTTATAATCAGCGATGTTGAGCATTTTTTCATGTGTTTGTTGGCCATCTGTATATCTTCCTTGGAGAAATGTCTATTCAGGTCTTTTGCCCATTTTTCCATTGATTGATTGGCTTTTTTGCTGTTGAGTTGTATAAGTTGCTTGTATATTCTAGAGATTAAGCCCTTGTCAGTTGCATCATTTGAAACTATTTTCTCCCATTCTGTAAGTTGTCTTTTTTTTTTTTTTTTAAGGGCTGTGCCTGCAGCATATGGAAGTTTCCATGCTAGGAGTCAAATTGAAACTGCAGCTGCCAGCCTACGCCACAGCCACAGCAACACCAGAACCATGTCTGTGGCCTACACTGCAGCTCACAGAAGCGCCAGGTCTTTAATCTACTGAGTGAGGTTAGGGATCCAACCCATGTCCTCATGAAGACTAGTTAAGCTTGTTACCACTGAGCCGCAACGGGAACTCCTAGAATTCATCTTTGTGAAAATTTCCAGGATGATTTTGGAAGCCTTAAAGTTCCCAAGGTGGCTTTCTTGGAACCAAGATCCCCAGTACCTAGTTGTGGGCAGGGACCAATGTTCACCAGCCAGATCCTGGAGTTCCTGGAACCCCCATACAACCCCTTCCCACCGGGCTGTAGTGCAACACATAGGCTGCCTGGCTCTCCAGCCCAGTCCTGGCCAGTGATCCCAGCCAGTCTCACTGGCCTCCTGTCTGCCTGTGTGTATCCAGGCCAGGATGGGCTTCTCAGTGCCTTGTTCACACTAATTGCATTTTCTGCTCTAAAAGACACACAAATATTTTACTAGAAAAGGATTTGGGGGGGACAAAAAAGAAATGCTTTTCATCATACTTGTGCAGAAAGGGATGTGTGGAATGGTTTTGTTGAGAACATATGATTTTGTTAATGTACATAAAGCATGCTGTGTACTAGAGTCAAAAAGAAAGCCCAAAGTTTATGTTTTGCAGAAATCTTAGCCCCAGAGAGAAACATATGCACACCCTGAAATATGCAAGGTGCAGAGGGCCGTACATCTGAATCTAGATTCTCAGAGGGCTTGGACCCTGGTGGTACATCCATTTGGTTGAGCAGCTATCTCTGCTGTGGTTTTATTGTATTTTCTGCCTCTGTCAGTAGGGGTACTTCCAGCCACTATTTAGGGGCACACTGTGGGCTCAGAGCCACTTGTCTGTATCCTTATTGCTATTTTTTGCACTTTCTTGCATTCATCATTTTGCTCATCTTCACTCTTCTAGAGATTTTATTTGATTTTTAAAATGTATGTATGCATGTATGTATGAATGTATGTATGTATTTATTACAGCTGCACCTGCAGCATATGGAAGTTCCCGGGCTAGGGGTTAAATCAGAGCTGCAGCTGAGGCCTGCGTCACAGCCATGGCAACACTGGATCTGAGCCACATCTTCTACCTACACCACAGCTTTATAGCAATGCCAGATCCTTACCCCACTGAGCGAGGCCAGGGATGGAACCCACACCCTGACAGAGACATTAGGTCCTTAACCTGTACTGAGCCACAACAGGAATTCCCTTATCTGAGATTTTAATGGCCTCCTTCTTCCTTTCAGTCTATCCATACCTTCTTATCCTTTTAGCCCAGCCCCTCCATAAAATTTTCCCACCCTTCTAGTCTGCTTCTCCACCTCTCAGGGTCCCTTAAGACTGACCACTGCCCCTCCCCCCCACAATGCATGCATTATCCGTTCTCTATCATCCCTCTCCTCTCCTCCCATCAGAACTGATCTGATTGAGGAGAGAGACATCATTCATGGCTTCCCTTGTTGCCTTCAGGCTCACCCTCATTGAAGACATGCCTAGTAAACCTCAACCTGAATTTATGTTGAAGGAGCCCAGATTCCTGCATTCTGTAGCTTTTAAAATCTTTCATCCTTCTAGACGGTTGTGTTGATCAAATTGAGGTGTATTTGAACTCTTCCTTTGAACAGGCTATTATAAATCCCCAAACCTCACACATCTGATTGATATCATGTCATTCCTGAGGTTGCTGATGGCTCCTCCTCTCTCCTTACCTTGTGTTGCCTGCAGTATGTTTATTTAAATGGACTGTGGAATGAAGTTGTTGGATAAAAGTCTGACATCCTTCCCCTGTAGGAGTGATATACAGAGCCTGAGCACAAAATGTGCTTGTGGACTTAATTAAGAATTCTCTATGAAATTGTACCTTTTCAGCTGTGTGATCACCCAAAGAACACACTGTCCCAAGCAGCTCCAGGAGCTGTAGATTAAAGCAGAGAAAGGAGCGGTCCCTTTCTCCTCCCAGAGTCTTGGTGGGCTGTCTCACCACCCCAAAGCTTATGAAAATAAGTTCTGCATGAGAGGGTTTGGAGTTTGGTTCTCAACTAGCTTTCTAGACTCAGTGCAGAAAAATGATACTTCTTTTAATTCTGATTTTATCTCTAACCCACCCTTTTCCATCAGCCCCAACACAAGCCACCCTTATCCCCACCTGCTCTTCTTCAGCCATCTTGGATCTGTCAACGGTCTTAGTTGCCCATAACGAAACCCTATTATAGTTGTCCTGAGCAAAAAAAAAAGGGAACCTACTAAGCTCTGATCAACTTCAGTTTTATTGATATTTGACTGATTAAATAATTCTGGGAGTTCCTGTTGTGACTCAGTGGTAGTGAACCCAACTAGTATCCATGAGGATACAAATTCTATTCCTGGCCCTGCTCAGTGGTTTAGGGATCCAACATTGCCCTGAGCTGTGGTGTAGGTCATAGACATGGCTCGGATCTGGCATTGCTGTGGCTATGATGTAGGCCAACAGCTGCAACTCCAATTTGACCCCTAGCCTGGAAACTTCCACATGTCACAGGTGAAGCCCTAAAAAGAAAAAAAAATCTGATTTATTGCTTATGTTTAACTCTTCTTATGTTTATTTTTTCTCTTAATTTATTTTTTACACATATTTTTTAGATTAAAGTGTAGTTGATTTAAAATGTTGTGCCAATTTCTGCTGTATAGCAAAGTGACCCAGTCATATATATATGACTGGGGATACACACACACACACACCCACACACATATATATATTCTTTTTCTCATATTATGCCTGAAACTACTTTAAAAAATTAAAAATGTCCATAAAGTTAAACATTATAAACCCACAAGATCAAAGTGTACATGTGAGGAGACAACAGTTGTTGAGAGCTTGGGACTAGTTTCTGGAAAATAGAGAGTGGATGGGGGAAAGGTAATGGATTCAGCATAGGTAAGGATGTGGCAACCTCAGTGCCTGATAGTAAAGAGGCTCATGAGAAGTGAGTTAATTCTACCTGCTTGAGAGCCTTTGAACCTAGAGACCCCAGAAAGTGGGATGAGGCAGGTGGAAGAAACCAGGAGAATAAGCAGAGATCTACATGCTGAATAGTAAGCCTTTACTTCCTTTTCCTGCCCTGCTCTTGGAATAATAGCAACTAGAGAATACCCTTCAGGCAGGATCTGGGAATAATCTTTCCCAGAGAATCTGAACAGCTTTGGAGAAAAGACATCCAGGAGCTGAAATTGTGGAGGAGAGAGGTGTCTTCCAGTGCAAAAGCAAGGAAGCCCACCAGTCCATCTTTCCACAAGCCATGTTCATGCCCTGCAGTGAGCTTTTGCATGCCTCACTTTAAATGTGAAAGAACAACCAAGGATTATTATGCATTTGAGGAAGGTCTCTTATGAAAGAGAGAATACCAAATAAACATGGAAAACAAATCTAGGGCAAACTTATTTTAGGGAATAGAAGAAAACATCAGAAACTGTATTATTGAGTAGTTCCCTTTGTGGCTCAGTGGAAATGAATCTGACTAGTATCCATGAGGATGTAGGTTTGATCCCTGGCCTCACTCAGAGGGTTAAGGATCTGACGTTGCTGTGAGCTGCGGTGTAGGTTGCAGATGTGGCTTGGATCATGTGTGCTGTGGCTGTGGCCTAGGCCTGCGGCTACAGCTCTGATTTGACCTGTGGCCTGGGAACCTCCATAGGCCGCAGGTGCGGCCCCAAAAAGACAAAAAAAAAAAGGGAGAGAGAGAGAAATAAAGAAAGGGAAAGAAATTGTATCATTGATAATCTTAAAGATATTAAAATATTATGTGCTTAAGACATGAACAGGATACTATGAAAAAAGAACTGAGAATACCAAATAGCAACTGAAGACAAAAAAAAAAATGGATAAATGAAAATTTAGAAATCCAATTGAATTGTCAGACAACGCTGAGGAAGTAAAATCAAAAGTAAAGAGGTATAAACTTGGAAAGGAAACTTGGCAAAAGAGAATGGTTCAGTCCAGAAAGTTTAGTATTCTTCTAACAGAAGTTCTAGAGAAGGAAAAGATAAAAATAGAGAAAAGGCAAATAACAAAGAAATAAACAAGCAAATGTCTCAGAACAAAAGGAATGTCTCCAGACTAAAAAGTCCTAGTAATAGTTTAGCACTTAGCCAAAATAAATTGAAAAGAATACTCCATTAATGTAAAGGTACTTCAATGCCAAGTTTCAGAGCCCTAGAGAGAGGTATGAAGGGGAGAGGGAGAGGGAAGCAGAGGAAGGGGAAAGGGAGAGAGAAAGAAGAGGAGGAAGGGAAGAAGGGGGAGGAGGAAGATGGGCAGGTGACCTAAAGAGAACACGAATCAGAGTGGCATCACGATGCTTAGGAGTAACAATGGATTCAAGAAAATACTGGAGAAACACTATTTCTGTGAAAGAGTTAGCATTACTCTGTTCTGTACTAAGAACAATTAGTACAGAACAATTAGTTAGTATTACCCTGTTTGTACTAATAATTAATGTGATAACAGCATTTTTAAAAATTCCATACATATATAGAGTCAAAAATTTATACCCCATGCACCTTTTCTTAGGAAGAAGCTGTAGGATGGACTTTAGGAAAAAAAAAGTCATAACAGGTACAGAGAGTCCAACTGGCAGAACAGGTTAGTCTCAGGATAGCCCCTGACCATCCAGCTGGAGAGCAGGGGTCCATATGGAAGCAGGGGAGAGAGGGCTCTGAGAGGCTCACTCTGGGGTATAAGGGAACCGAAAGACTATTTTATATGGTGAGTATTTGAATAAATATACTATGGAACTTGTATAAATAAATACAAATCAAGGTAATTGCTAATGCAAGAAAAGCAAAATTGTACAATCAGGAAAATAATTATAGTCCACTCCTTGGCTTAGTAGGAAATAGTATTTTCATAATCATAATCAAGTCAACACTTTTATGTAAAAAATTGTGCTACACATATGCACACTGAGGTATATGGGATGATTGGCCAATGGGGACCTGCTGTATAGTACAGAGAATTCTACTCAGTATTCTCTGATGATCTATGTGGGAAAAAAATCTGAAAGAGAATGGATGTGTGTTTATGTGTAACTGATCATTTTATGTTACAGCAGAAATTACCACAACATTGTAAATCAACTATACCTCAATAAAACTTTTAAAAAAATTATGCTAAAACTAAATTGGGAGTACTTGGGAAGGGAAACAAAAAGGGTTTGGGGTTGTATAAGAGATTTAAATCCTTATTACCATATCAGAAAGATAAAAGATAATGCTAATGTCTAAAACTGATCAACCAAGTATAGCAGTATGAACAAATGATTAAGAAATATGACAGAACATTCTAAATCAACCACAATAATTAAAAAAAAAAAAACCAACACAAGGAATTCCCGTGGTGGCTCAGCAGAAACGAATCTGACTAGTATCCATGAGGACGCCGGTTTGATCCCTCAGTTGGTTAAGGATCTGGCATTGCTGTGAGCTGTGGTGTAGGTCGCAGAGGAGGCTCAGATCTGGCATTGCTGTGGCTGTGGTGTAGGCTGGCAGCTACAGCTCTGATATGACCCTTAGCCTGGGAACTTCCATATGCTGTGTGTATGTGTGTATGGCCCTAAAAAGACAAAAAAAAAAAAAAAAAAAAAAAAAAAAAGAAATGTGGAAGTAGATTTCAAAGAAATGACTAAAAGTACATCCTTGGGGATTGAAAGTGAGGCAGCTGAGTGTGTTTTGTGTTGTCCCCTGGAATGTGGTAGCTTGGGCTGGACAAGTAGAAGCAACATGGTCCAAAGGGGAGGGTGTAGAGGCTCCTGTTCTCCTGCCATGGGAACCTCCCTCACAAATCACTGGTCCTACAACTGCAGTAACTCGCAGGTGTCTGTAGATCAAACCAGCCGTTGCTGGTTCTTCTGTTGGAGGGTGGGGACTCTGGGCTAACTCAATACTGTATAAGCTGCTCTGCACTGTGCACCTTTTGCCCCAGGTAAGCCCTTGCCTTATTCCCATTTACTTCCATGCTTACTCATCCCTCCAGACCTTTCAGACTTGCCTCTCCAACTTCTCGCTGCCATCATTTGGCCCATAACATTCCAAGGACATGTCTTTGAGTGCCACAGGGGGTTACTTACACTGGAATTCATCGTTTTCCTCATTTAGCCTGATCCACCTTCTGTCATTATGTAATTGCATCCAGTAGTCACATCAGAGTCCTTTTTCTCCTCTCATCATACTCACTTCCAGCTGCTGACCATATGCTAACAGTGTTTTCTTTCCAAACCTTTGAACCCCACCCTTCCTCTCCGAGAATAGTGACCTCACTTTGCTCTAGCTCTCATCACCAATTTTCTGGACTATTATAACTGCTTTCTAGCTTATTTCCTAAACTTGTGATGCCTGTGACAATGCCATGGACTGGGTGGTTTACACAACAGGCTTTTATTGTCTCACAGATCTGGAGGCCAGAGGGCCAAGATCAAGGTGTAAGTAGGGCTGGTTTCTTCTGAAGCCTCCCTTCTGGGATGGTAGATGGTTGCCTTCTTTGTTCTCATGTGGCCTGTCCTCTGTGAGCATGCACTCCTGCCGTTTCTTACTCTTGTCGTAAGGACACCAGTCCAATTGGATTAGGCCCACCTTTTAAATTTTTTATTATTTACTTTTTTATTTTTGCTTTTTAGGGCCCCACCTGCGACATATGGAGGTTCCTAGGCCAGGGGTCTAATCGGAGCTGCAGGTGCTAGCCTACACCACAGCCACAGCAATGGCAGATCCGAGCCACATCTTCAACTTACACCACAGCTCATGGCAATCCTGGATCCTTAACCCACTGAGCAAGGCCAGGGATCAAACCCTCATTCTCATGGATACTAGTCAGATTCTTTTCTGTTGTGCCACGTTGGGAACTCCAGATTAGACCCATCTTCATGGCCTTGCTTTAACTCAACTCTTTAAAGATTTTGCCTTGAAATACAATTACCTTCTGAGGTCCCAGGGACTGACACTTTCACATATGAACATAGAGAGGCCATCATTTGGCCCATAACATTCCAAGGACATGTCTTTGAGTGTCTTTTGTGATTCTTCAAGGTGGGGATATAAATGCTCCTCAGCATAGATTTATTTAGATTTTTTTTTTAACAGGAGAACTTTTAGCATCTCCTAAGCTTTTTCCCTTCCATTGACCATGATCTGGAAGCTCCCAATGCATAGGGACAAAGCCAGGCTCCATTGCATAGCATAAGACCCTGCTGGTTGGGACCTGGCACAATTTTAGATCATAACTCATGCCTCATGCTACTGACCCTCCTACCCTTATTTTAAGCCACAGCATGACCAAGGCAAGGATGATTCACATGCACATTTAACTCTAGCCGATAGGTACATGAGCCAGACAATGCCATGACTACCTCTCTATCAGGTCATGTGCACACTAAAACTTGACATCCTAAGAAAGAACCTGTTGGAAGAGTGTGTTCCTGGTCTCGAGAGCTTTTTGACACAGCCAGTCTGACCTCTCTGGAATGCAAATCTGACCATACATTTCCCATCCTAACCTGCAAGCCAGGAAGAGGTTTTGGTCTGGCCACATGGATAGCACAGTAGCAGGACAGGACAGGGCTCATGGAATCCCAGGGCTGGGTGGGTGGGTGATGATTTAGTCAATACACTCAGGGAAGAAAATGAAGCTTTAATTGAGCACTATAGAGAAAATTTGATTAATGAAGGTTAGGGCATCAGTTGAAGAGTTCTTCATGCAAATTATATTTTCTGTACTATACTTTATCCATCAGTTAAGAAATCTTCATGGCTATTTTTGATGTAATTGATTTTAGCCTCATCTAATAACTTTAGAACAAAACCCTTATTCACAAGATATGAAGATGTGACTCAACCACTGTTTTCTACAAACTTAAGGCCTCCTCTTCTCCTCCAGGCTTACACATGCTATCTCCTTAGACTGAAGACCCTACCATCCCACCACCACCTGCCCCCTCCATGGAAGCTTTACTCTCCAGGCAGGAGTTGGTATCTGGTTCCTGATTCACTGAAAGCATCTTTCTCACTGCACTTTCTCCCTTCATCTCATGGAATTCTCTCCCTGTGTGGGTCTATGTCTCCCAGTAGGCTGGATTTACTCAAAAACTGGGCTCTAGACTGCCTTATTTCCACATGTAGCATCACTTCTAGCACCTGGCACATATTAGGAACCCAGGACATGCTTGCTAAATGGATGGGTGTGTTCTTTTGCTGCCTCCCTCCCACCTGCTCATGGATTTTCCTGAGGGTGACACCTACTTCTTTGACTTTTCCATCCCACCACATTAATGCATAAAGTGGATGAGTCAGGGAATCCTGTTCTCCCTTGAGCCTCTATCATACCTGTTCTTTCCTTAGAAGGCCTGTGGGGTGGGTCCTTTTCTAGCCTGAAGCCTCTAGCTCTGTGCCAGTGGCCTTTTCCTGGGCCAGGTACCAGGTACCACCACCAGGTACTAGCCAGCACCTAGCTCTTCCCCTGGGCCAAAGGCAACTGCTACCATGGAGGGCAGCATCAAGATGCATCACGTCTACAGCCAGGGGAGGAGCTGAGACTCCCATGAGCTTCCCTGTCCTTGGGGTCTGGTGGGACCAATGGCTACTCCAGACCTGGGGACAGAAATGCCTGTGCTGGGCATTTTGTGTTTATTGATTCATTGATATTAATTCTTTTTTTATGTCCCACTTTTTCCCCACAAAGTGAATGAAGTAGATTTGTTTGTGTGTGTGTATAGATGTGTGTGTGTGTGCATATATATGTGTGTGTGTATATGCACATAACCGTATGAATAGGAGTATTTAGAGAGTTTAAGGTTTCAAATTGCCCTGGGTGTCAAGGTCATGTCTAATACCAAGATCGTTAGATGAAACCAGTAGGGTGTCTCAGACCAAGGAAGTTTGCAGGGTTTGGTTGGTGGTAAATTCTCTCATTGTTTTTTCTACTCCAAGCCCTGAGCTTGGAAGCCTTGTGTTAAGAGAGTTTTCTTTCCAAAGGATGCTGTTCCATGGGTAGGGCCTTTCCAGGTGCTTTGTGCAGGTAACAGAGGTGGAGGGTGGGGCAGGTGGGCCACATCCCTGGGGGTGAAGCACATGTTAATGTGTCTTCTGCATCGGGTCCCTTCTAACAGCTCATGCAGAGTGATGTGCCTTCACTGTTGGGCCCAGAGGGCTTTGAGTAAAAACTAGACTTCTGGCAGTGCCCAGGCCTGAGACCTAATGGTACAAAGGCTTTGTCCTTGGTGAGAAGCCATCTCAAAGGTGGTAGAGCAGTTTATCTTGTGCATACTAAAGGAAACAGTTCTCCTTTTCTTTCACTGAATTTTATTTTGCTTAGAGTAGAGTTGGTTTACAATTGACAATGTTGTGTCAATTTCTGCTGTATAGCAAAGTAACTCAGTCATACAAATTATATATATAGATAGACAGATACACACATTCTTTTTCTCATACCATCTTCTATCGTGTTCTGTCACAAGTGATTGGATATAGTTCCCTGTGCTGTACAGCAGGACCTCGTTGCTTATCCATTCTAAATGTAATAGTTTGCAACTACCAACCCCAAACACCCAGTCCATCTGACTCCCTTCCCTCTCCCCCTTGACAACCACAAGTCTGTTCTCCATCTATGAGTCTCTTTCTGTTCTGGTAGATAGGGTGAGTTTGCCACACCCTCTCTTCCTTGCTCCCCAAGACCTCCGATCTCCATTCCTGGCCTCTCTGAATCATTTTCAGGGGATCCAGAGTCCCATGCTGAGCGTGGAGATGAGCAGCTATTTATGCCTCAGCTTCCCAGCCCCCTGCCCACACCCCAGCACAGGGTGTCTCCTTGGCTTTCATGTGTCACCAGTCAGCGACTTGTTTCCTGACAATTCCTGAGCCAGGGAACTCCGCCCCAGCACCCCTAGGAAGAAGTGGTTCTTGTCTCCAGAACTGAAAAGAAGAGATTTTTCTTTCTATTTCATTCTCCCAAAAGTCAGGCTCATAAAAAGGAATACAAATTACACCCAGCAGCTCTTATCAGCTTGGTAAAGAATTGCTACTTTCAACTTTATTGCCTTAAAAAGAATTCAAATGCTCCGTCTTTTAAAAACAATTTAGGTTGGGGAAAGGAATTATATCCATGTGCAGAAGCGACTTTCCTGGCATGATTTGAAGGGGTCACGGTATTAACCTTGAATGCTGATGCTTTAATTGAGCAGCCTGGGCAGTGTAGTTCTCCTAATGGACATCCTGCTGTGGGTGTGCATCTCTGGGGCTGACAGTCATGCTCTGGAGGCTGGCCTCTGAGGCATTATGTGACCCAGTGGCACTGGGAGGGACTTTTCTGCCCCAAATGGCCCCCACCCTCTCCTCAGCAACTTCGGATGCTGTGAGTCACCAGAGCCAGTCTTTGACTGCATGCAGTGCCATCTCAGACTCCAGTATGAACGTGAAAATACCCATGGGAGGGAGAAGAAAACATTCCTAATCAGTTTTCGACTTTGCGTTTGCTCATATCTGAAAACCGCTTGAAGCTAGAGCTGAACAGCAGAGCGTATGAGAAATGGTTCAGCGCAGCCACCTGCCACCCAAGAGCTACGTCCGCTGCCCCTGGGGGACCTGGTGGTGAGATTGTTCACAGCCCAGTGCAGAGGCTGGCGGCTGCTCTCACGAAACCACAGCAGGGTGTAAATAAGCTCAGCAGTCATTGTCCTGTTGTCCACCTCAGTCCCCACAAATGGGTGTGTGGCAGTCTCCGTGTGGCTATGTCTCATGGCTGGGGATACCTTTCTCTGCCATGAGGCAGGATTGACGGAAGGGCTGGCTCCCATCCCCTCCCATCAGGACAGCTTGGATGTCTGTGAGCGTGAGGACATGGAGAGCCTTATTTGGCTTCTACGCCCTCCAGGTAGCAAGGAAATTATGGACCATTGATTAAAATACAAGTATCCATCAGTTGATACTCATTGGCACTGCCTAGCTTCACTTCTCCAAGTTGATCTTATTAAACAGATCGTGCCTGCAAGCAGACTCCATTTCATCTTTCTGCTGATATTAACGCTTCCTCATAAATTGTCCACATGTAGCATATTCTCACTTTTTATTACAGTCAATTGCACTTCCTGCACAGCCCTGGAACCTGTCTCTGTTTCATCTGAAGGATCCACAAATGATCTGTAATGAATCTTCAGCCCCCTGAGGCTGTGAGCTGGCACTTGTGCCCTCTGCTCAAAGTGGGAAGGCGGTTTGGCAGAGCTGTTTATCTCAAACTTGGTAAACAGTGGGGACCGAGGCTGCGGAGGTCTAATGATTGACTTGAAACTGTTCAGATCCATCAGATTTTTACATGTTACTTAGTCAATTATGCCTTCTTTCTTTTTTCCTAATAGCACCATACTAGTTTTTTTTTTTTTTCTGAGATCAAAGCAACTGTAAGAAACAAATCTAATGAATAATACTCTCTCTCTGGTGTTACAGTAATATCTTTTTAAATGCCATTGATTGACCAGACTAGTCCAGAATTTACTGTGTTGTTAAGCAGGATATATGAGGGCTTTTCATCAGGAGGTTCAGCATTCAGCACAAATGAAGAAATGATTACATTCCCACAGAAAAGCTCTAAAATTTGATCATGTTTCCATCAGCTTCTAAAGGTCACGAAATCTGCATTTATCCACCTTTTAAGATCATTTCATTCTCAGGTTCTCTCAGATGTGTAGAAAAGGGGTGCTGCTTTCAAATAGAGGCAGGACTTACTTTGCATGGCACAATGTTAACTGGAAACCAAATGCATATTGAAACTGTGGGAAGCAAGGACCCAGGCCCCACGTACAAGGGTTTCCATTAATTTGGTACCTACTGTGAAAGTGATGGCTGCCTCTATGTCAATAGCCCTTTGCACTGCACAGGGCTTCCTATTTTATGCCCCCGACGTTCCTCATATTGAGCATTAGGGAACTACACAGGAGCATGAATCCACCCATTCATTCATCCCATAGACATCTTCTGAAATTCACTGTCAGCCAGGGCTGTGGAGCAACTACACCAGCAGCCTTTGAGGAGCTCATCTCTAGGTGAGGGACTGGAGGCTGCGCTCCATATTCAGGAACACTTTGGCAATCAGAGCCCCACCTGACCCAGGAATTCTGGGGAGAGGTGGTGGCCAGAAACTCTAGAATCTAGGACCCAACTTTACAGAAGTCCCTGTGGCTCCCTGGGTCCACACACCAGTCCTTACCACTATCTGCATCACCTTTCAGCGCAACTCTTGGTTTTGCATTAAACATCTACAAAACGTGCCAAAAAATGAGTTCGTCTTTGCTTAGTCTGCAAGTCATCGTTGTGCTCAGAAGTGCATGGGCTTTGGCATCTGAAAGACTTTTTATTATTATTAAAATATAGTTGATTTATAATGTTGGGCCAATTTCTGATGTACACCCAGGTGACCCAGATATGTGTGTGTGTGTGTATTCTTTTTTTCTTGTATTATTTTCCGTCATGTTCTATCACAAGAGATTGGATATAGTTCTCTCTGCTATACAGCAGGATGAAGGTCCTGATTGTGTGCTTGCTGGGAGACTCTGGGCAAGTTTCCCCACCTGTAGGCTCAGATCAGAACCTCCATTCAGGGGCTGCTTGAGACTCAGTGAAGTTTCACGTATAGAGGGCTTTGCTCCGGATTGGGTGGCAGAGGTACCCAGCCTGCAAACAGCCCTCATCTCCATTCCTCCTTTCCCAGCTAGAGCGTTCCATGAACTCCCAGGCCACAGGCTCAGATCTCCCGGAGCAAAAAACCCCCTCTTACTTGTCCCAGAGTTATGTTTGGAAGCTCACGGGATTAATTCTGCCACACCTTCCCCAGATGGCCTTGTGTACCTGGAGTGAATTCCTTATCTCCACCATCTTCCAGAAAACTGCCCCCCCCACAACATGTGCTCAGGTGGCTGTGTTTCCTGCTCCCACCAAGGGTGAGGGCCCTGGGCTTTAAAGAAACTCCAGCAGAGTGATGAGAATGGCAGAAACAGATAACTCACACTTGATCAGGTGGGACCATCTCCTGGGAAAGGCTTGGAAGACAAAACTGAAAGAGAAAACCCTGAAGGGACAAGATTCCCCACTGAGATCCTGGAGTTAAGATGGAGCCAGAAGTAGGAGGCATGGGAGGCTGGGGGAGAACCTGAAGGCAGTTTTCTGGGGAAAGCAAGGCCCTAGAGGAGGTTCTGGAGACAAGGCGTTATGGGCTGCTCTGTGTCCAGAGCTTTGGGGAGCCAGGAAAAGTATCTGGGCTGGAAGCTTAGACCCTTTCCTCAGGAAGGCAGACCCCTAGGAAGCATGACCTGGCCAGACATAGCTCAGTGATCACCGCCATGTATGGGGTTCCATGTGGTTTTGGGTCAATCTTTTGAAACTCAGGCCTCATGGGGGCTGCCTTGCTGATTTCCTTGTAAACGGGCTCCTGAAATTATCTATAGTCTTGCAAGCAGCTACTCCCCTTCTCGGCAAGTGCGGGGCATTGCACTCCCTCCTGCTTCCAAGGGGTGACATTGCACAGTGAGAATTGTTCCTAAATGGCATGTTGCCAAGGCGGCAGTGGGTCTTTAAAGTTAGCGTGATATCTGTCCTTGGGAAAATGCCAGGCCCCAGGTTCCATGGGGGGAATGTTCGGAAATGTTAGAGTTGGGGTTTTAAAAAGATGCTAATCATCGACAAGCTTTCATTATCTCAGGCTCCCAGTGTTGGGGGGGCGTTGGATAAGTGGCCAGCAATGAACACATACATAAATAGTCAGTGGCATTTGTATTTTGTAAAGCAAATCCTCAGCGATGTTGCTGGAAGGCGTCCATGTGGAGGTTTTCTTCCACTCCATTTATTACTCCTTGAGGCCAAGATAAAGTGAAACAGGCTCAGACTTGAGAAAGGCAAGTGGAACAACATTCCAGGCTTAGGAGAACAAGTTAACCCTGGAAAGAAGATGCCATGGCTCCTAAGGGCCTTTTCTCAGATATGAGAAAAAAGGTATTTTTGTTCCTATTGTCAGAGGGCCAGGCCCAGGGCCAGAGGTTTGTGCATTTGCCCTGATGGTTGTCTAGGCTTTGGGGGAGCAGCAGGATCAAGGGAAAAGCACACAGGCTTTGGAGATAGATGAACGCAACCGTAAATGCAATCTCCGCTAACATAGGGACCTGTGTGATGTATGAGTCTAGATCCAGATCTTAGTCTCCTGGCTGTGAAATGGAGTGAGAAGCTGCCTGGCTCCTTAGGGTGTTGGGAATAAAGTGAGGCCTGTGGATATGAAGTGGACATGTCGTATTGAAGTATCTGGCTGGTGCTCGATAAAAGCAGACTCTCATTGACCCTGGAAATTGCTGCAGCTTAGTCCCACATGAAAGTCTGAGGGCCCAGAGAAAGGAGACCAAGGCTGGGGATGCTTCCTCTGATCCCTTCTCAGCTTTCTTCCAGGTGTTTGTATATTAGGACAGATCCTCACCTCCCCGTGGTCAGGCACCTCCCTAGCCCCTTTTAGGTGAGCCGCCCCACACATCCTATCCCTGATGGCGTTAGGGGCTGCTCTGTGTCCAGAGCTTTGGGGAGCCAGCCAGGAACTGGTTTTGTCTGCATCAGCTTCACTATGGAAACTATGGGATCGAGGTGGCTGGGTGGCCAGAATAGGATCTAAATATCCCTTAGCCCCTAGCAGGCCTGCAGGATGGCATGTCCTGTATCACTTCTACCCCAGCTCTGTAGATGCCACTGGCCATGGGAAAAGGCACCTGGAGGTTCTGATGGGGACTGCTGCTCATGGATAAGGAGGCACATTCCCCTCCCCCAGTTTGGGGAAAACGGCTGCCTTCTACTTCCCCTAACAAAGGTCTACCTATGACAGTGCACTTATCTCTCCAAAGGGTGGTACCTGGGGGTCAGAACAAGGGCAGACATCCAGTTTGGCCTCTGCAAGTCCCTTCCCACTAGCTGCCTGTGTCCATCATCCCAGCCCTTTCCGTGGGCTACATGCTATCTAGAACATCTTGGGCCTTGTCTTCTGTTCAAAATGGGCTCAAATAGGAGTCAGCGCCCCAGTTCTTCTAAAGTTCTCTGCTTGGCAGTCTATCGAGGGACCACAGGAGACTTTGGGCTCTGATGGTCTGGTGTGGCCTTTCAGGGGCTCATAGCAGTGACCTCCCCAGGGCTGCCTGTACTGTGCCGAGGCAGTGCATCATGGTTGACATCCCTTGGGTTCACTGAGACCTAGTTTCCAGTGCCCACAGTGTCCGTGTGGAGCTCCTACAGTTGTCAGGCTTCCAATATCTGCCACCGTATTATTTAGTAGGTTGTTCCTAGCCATGGTGCTGGGAAGGGAGGCCTAGTTGCAGGAAACTGGCCTCCCTACCTGCTAAGAGCAAGGACCCAAGAGCCCACCTGAGCAGAAGATCAGCTCCACACCCTGCCCTGCCCTTGGCATGAAGAGACTGCCCTTTATTTGTCTAGTTGGCCTTGTGCTCCCCTGCAGACACCAACAGTGTTACACAGCGAAGCTGGGATGGGGGGAGACCGCACATTATGCTGCCTTGAAGGGTCTGTGGACTCGTGGAGGAGACAGTGCTGATCACACTTGCCTGGTGTGTTGATTATTGGACTTTTGGCCACCGTTGGCTCCATGATGGAGTGGATGAGGCTCCTGGCTCACACCTGTCTGCTGAGTTTGGCTGATACCGTCTGTTGAATGAAGGAAGGAACACAGGAGAGGTTACCTGCTTCTGCCACATTCAGAAGAGACTATCACATGACAACCAGGCAGGATATGAGTGGAAGGAATGGGGAGGACCTTCGTGTTAAGCGATCATCTGGAATGAGCTTCTTTCTGGGCTGGAAGCTTCACCCATAATTTCATTTAATTCTTGCAGTAACCCCAGGAAGGGACGTGTTTATCTCGGGTTGGCTTCCCAGAAGCAGACTTTGAGGTGAGGGTTTGTGTGACAATGATTTCTTAAGAAATGTTTCCAGGGGAATTAAAACAAACAAACAAACAAACAACCAAACCTGCAGAGGAGTGGAAATGTGGAACAGGAAGTGAAGACAGCCAGGGAGAGTGCATAAGCAAGTGAGGAATGAGGCCATATTAGCTGGTCCCACAAAATGAATCCAGAAGCAGCTGAGCTCACACTCTGAGCAGTGGCCATCAGGGCACAGGGCAGCTGAGGATTGTGTGCGTAGCACCCTCAGACCTTAGTGAGGGTGTACGTTTCTGTGAATGCCAAGGAGGATTTTGACAGCTGAGCCACAGTGTCTGCCACTGGCAGTAAATGTACATGGGGAGCCAGTGGGCTGAGAATTCCTAATGGGATTAAGTGGGGACCTGGGCAGACCATCAGTAGTGCTCCTGGCATCTGAATACCTTGTAGGCATGGGACTGCTGCTCAGAGAGGTGGAATATCTCACCCAGGAGCACTCCACTAAGCAGAGGCAGACCTGGGATTTGAATGCTTCACCTTCCTGCCTCCCCCCTACCTTGCTGCCTCTGAGCTGAAAGGGAGGGCTCGGGGGACCCCACATGCCTCAGACATGGCTGGAGAGGATCAGGGAAATGATGGCACTTGGAAGTGGACACTGTCCACTGGGCTGGGAGCATTTAGGGCTTTGCCCATAGAGCTGACAGCTCTCCAGTACGCAAGCAGGAGGGGCTGTTCTTGCTAAATCTGCGGTGGCTTCTTCTCACCATCTATCTCAGCTTCTGTGTGAGTTGCACCTTCTGGAAAAGGCAGCAGCCAAGTGCTATTTATCTCCATGCAGGGAAAAGAGGCTTAACAAATTAGCTAATTGCTAATTGGTGAGGGAAAGTAGGACAGGGAAGTTGGCCAGTTGTCCTGTGGGGTTTTCTGATCAATTCTCTCCATCAATATCTTCCATGCTTGAGTCTGAGACCAGGTGGGAAGATGCCTTCGTATAGCCTGGGCTCCCACCTGCTGCCTGCAACTGAGTCAGGTCCTTCGCACTGCTGGCTCCTGCAGGAACGCTGGAGGACCTCTCACCTGTACAGGTGCATCTACACCTTCAGGTACACAAAACTACATTCTAGAGCAGAGATCCCAGCCCTGGAGGCTAAGAGCTGGGGTTCAGAGCTCTGAAACAACACAGCATCTCAGGCACATGACCATTCCCGGTGAACTAGAAATCCAGGGAGTGAGGATCCAGGGTCTGCATCTTTAAAAGCTCCCTAGGAGGTTCTTACATGCAGCCAGACTTGAGGATCATTTGTCGCAGAATGCCACTGCATGATGAAGTGTTGACCATGGCTCCACCATCATCAACCTCCATGCTGACACTTACATACCATTTATGGCATTACTATCTGCCTTCCATTCAGGCATTTCCTCAATGAGACCTTGCTGCCTCTGAGACAACTCGTTCCATATTGAACTCCTTGGAAAGTCAGAAAGTTCTCTACTATATTGAGTTGATATCTGTTCCCCTGAGTACTGAAGACCTTGGTCCTAAATCAACTCTCAGAGGCTGCAAAGAGCAATTCCAGCCTCTCTTGCACACCTGAACTGATGACTGTAACTGGCCATTGGTTTACACTGTCTCACTCCATAACCACTGCCTGGATCTGCAGTGCCTTCCATCAAGCACAGTGGTACAGTAGGCAACCCCCCAAGGGGCAGAACAGATGCCCAGCCCCCTGCCTTTTCATGGATCTTTATTTAACAGTTTTTTTTCAAATCTCATCTCCCCATTTGCCCTTCTGCTCCCATAACCCAAGCATAAGCCTTTTGAGTTCAGCCTTGTTCAACTGCATCTCTTTAGATTTGGTGCAGTGTTCCAGCTTTCTCAGATGTTATGACAGCCCCCAGTCCTGTATCAGGTGCAGATTTAATGAGTATGTCAATGAGTATGTCGCTGATTGTCCTCGACATGAGCATTAAGCAAATGCTGAGGCGTTGGGAATGGAGGCAAGTCAGAGCCCAGCCGTATGCTGCAGTTATTTCAGAGCACAGATATGTGTCCACTTTGCCCTCCCCAGCTCCCCCCAGGCCTCTGGCTTCTGAAGATATTCCTGAAAGTTTGTGTGTGGAGAGGAGGGAGGCTGTGGGCTGGGTAGCTCTGCCTTCCCCACCCTGCCTAAGGGTCTGAGGGCTCCTCGGAGAGCCATTGGCTCCAAAGTCCCCCTGCTTTCTGTGCAGAGGGCCTGGTTTGTGGAGTCTGTAGCATGGGATGGGAGGTGTCTTTAGTTCCTGGCTCCATGAGGGATCCAGGTACAGGGCTTGGCCTCTCTAAGAGCTACCTTCCAGGAACTCTTGAAGGTTTCTTCCTGAGGTCAGGGAGGGAACGGCCAAGGTGTTTTGAGACATAACTCATTTATCCTGGGGAAGACAGCATTCCATGTGGGCCCAGCTCTTAAAGAGAAGGAGGACTCCTATGGCTGGAGAAGTCTCTCAGGACCCAAGAACGTGGGCGAGTCAAGGGACAAGGGTAGAACCCACAAAGGAGGGGGACCCACACTTCCCATGCCTGCTTTGTGGGAAGGGGCTTGGGACTTGTCTGGAGGCCTTCCTGTGTGTTCACTGCTTCTTGAGACTGAGGACTTAAAATAGTTTACGCACCTTGGCCAACAAGAGGGGGCAAGTGTTGTCTACATTGTATAGTTGAACAGGTGCCAGAGTGGTTAAATGACAGCTGATGGAGGCCATCCCTTTCCAGTCAGGTCCAGACTCCCATTCCCACTTGTCTTCCAGGGGCTGGTACCTTCTCATTTGTAAGCTGGAGGAGAGTCTGTGTCCTTCACCCTGACCCAGCCCAGAGAAGGCCCTGTCCCCACCCACCCTTGGTGTCCTATGGGGAGCTGTCTGTAGGAGACAGGGATGCTACAGCCGGCACTCCCATGGGCTCTATTCCACATGCTTATTGTGCTAGCCAGCAAATGTGTCCATCCCCTGTGGAGATGAGGTTCTAACAGGACCCTGTGCATTAACGGTGTCATGACCTAGGTCCCACATACACTGGGTCATGGGAACAGGCAGGGTCCTTCCCCTCAATGCCTCATCTGTTAAGAAGAACGAATCAGATCTCTGTGTACTGATGAGGAAAGAGAATTTTGATACACTGATAATTCAGAAATGTCTGTTGTAACCAGATGTGTATTGCATGATCCCTTAAAAAAAAATCTGTCTGCTCTGTGTTTGTAGGTACATACATGCAGATGTGACTGAAAACTTCTGGAAGGGGCCAATTCGAACAGTCTCTAGGGGATGAATTTGGAGGGGGTGCCTAGGGCATTTTCACTGCTTCAGCACATTAAAAGAAAATGGGGCCAGATTGAAGGGGTAATTTTGAAAGTTTTGATTATTCTATATTTTTTCAAATAAAAAGAGTAATAAAAATCACATTACCAAAATATCAAAAAAAGTAAAAATGAAAGAGAACTACAATCTGAGCTCTCCCCCAGGTTTACAGATGGCCTGGCAGTGCCTGGCACTCAGCCATGCTTGGCACGTGCTAACTGTGAGTATTCCTTTAGGATGGGCTTGAAAACTGTTAGTTTCTTCTCTTTTTTCAGTTGCTCAGATCTCCAACTAAAGGAGGGGAAAAGCACTCATAAATACTTATGAGCAACAAAATAAGTAACTAGGGCCCATCTGCCTTGCTCTCCTATACTTCATTCATATATTACAAGAGTATTCCCTTATATATTGAACACTGTTTATAGTGTAAGGTTGTAGTGTAAGGTTACAGTGTAAGGTTCTGGTTATAGTGTAGCTGGTTATAGTGTAAGGTTCTGGCTCACAAGTGTGACAGCCACAGACATGGCCTCTGACTTCATGGACACCTGCTAACCTGGAGATAGACAACAAGAAATAAATAAACTGATACCTGTTCAAGCACAGACACAGCAAATTCTATAAAGAAATAGAAAAAAAGTGCTCTAGGAGAGAGTGATGGGGGTGAGGTCACTGCCCAGGAGCCAAAAAGAGCCAGTTCTAGGGTCCTTGTTGGGTTCTTTAGAGCTGAAGGGAGCTCAGAGCCCCAGCTGGGAGCTGCCAACTTTCTGGGTGTTGTTGGGCACGGCTGGACAAGCTGCTATAAATCCCCTGTTCCAGATTCCTGATTCTCTAGCCCCAGGCAATGATGACACTCAACCCCGCCCCCCAGTGCCCCTCCTGAAAGGTGTTTGCAGGCATTCTGCCAGGGGATGGTGTGCACCCACCTGTGGCCCTGTGATGCCTGCAGGAACTGGAGCTTCTAACCTTGCTCTGGGCGGGTGCATGAGAGCTCCAAAGAACAGCAGGAAAGCAGACATCCGTGTTCAAATGATGCATTTTGTAGCAAAGGCAGCCAGAGCTGGCCCCAGGGGGACGGCGTGTTTTGTGAAGAAAATATTCTCCAAGAACAATGTTTATCAAACCCCATCTCGGCAATCATCCTGTGTGTGTCTGCCAGCTTCTGGCTTGCTTCTGTTCATGTTCTTTGTTCTCTTTTTTTTTTTTTTTTCTTTTTTTCTTTCTCTCTCTGCAGGCCGTGGAGACCAACCTGGCTTCCAAGGACAGCCACTGGGTGTTTGTGAATGAGGTAAGAGCCCCAGAATGGTGAGGGGCGTGGCCTGCCCTGAGCCCGTGCCCCTTGGGAAATCACTGCGCGATCCTTTCAGGTCCAGTTCTGACTTGGGGAGCTGGAGGGAATTCCAGGGCTCCACTGTGCATGACAACAGGTGAAAGAGTTGGAAGGGAGCCGCCAAGATGCTCCCCTGGAGCAGAAACCAGGGAAACAGTGGAGATCTGAGTCCAAGAGTCAAAGAGGTGGTGTCAGGTGTTAGATATGCTGGTGAGGGGAGAGCACCAGTCAGGGGTCAGAGAACAGAGAGGTGAGGGCAGGTTAGAAAATGGGTTGCAGAGGGGACAGGTGGAAGAATGAAGAGGGGATGGAGGCTGCATTTCCTGCAGGAGGTTGGAGGTGTGTAAGGTGAATGTGTATGAGTGTGTGTGTATAAGACGGCATGGGTGTGTGTTTGAGTGTGTGGCTGTATATATTTGTGAGAGTATGTATGGGTCTGTGTGCCTAAGTGTTTGTGTGTGGGGGGGTTGTCATCAGTGTGTGTACTAAAGAGTGTATGTGTCAGTGTATAGGGCTGAGAATGTGTATGCGGGAGTATTGTCAACTGAAAAAAAATGTGTAATCTAAAGGTTGAGAATTGTGTTTTATTTGGCGGACAGAACTGGGGACTTAAGCCCAGGACACTCAGATAACTCTGAGACTGCTCCAAAGAGGTAAGGGAGGGGCCAGGAGATGTCTTGCAACAAAGACCAAATAGTTGGAACATCAAAAGATTACTGTTAATTAGGAGTTCCCATTGTGGCTTAGCAGGTTAAGGATCTGACATTGTCTCTGTGAGGATGCGGGTTCCATCCCTGGCCTCGCTCAGTGGGTTAAGGCTCCAGCATTGCCACAAGCTGAAGCAGAGGTTGCAGATGCTGCTTGGATCTGGTGTTGCCCTGGCTGTGGTGTAGGCCAAGAGCTGCAGCTCCAATTCAACCCCTAACCCAGGAAATTCCATATACTACAGGTACAGCTATAAAAAGAAAAGGAAAAAAAAAAAAAGAGATTGCTGTTGATGAAAAAAACCCAGATATCTCAAGCTAAGGGACTTCCCAGTTTTCTATGCATAGGAAGGTGCAAAATTCAGGACTCACTGAAATCGTTCCTATGATAAGCACCTCATCTATCTAGGGCCAGTACCCTGTGCTTTCTCATCCTGAGTCTCCTCAGGGTTCACCATCCAGGGTGGCTGCAAAGACTGATTGCTAGATGACGGGCATCCTGTTTCTACCCTGAGTTCCCTAAAAGCTCATCTTCAGGGCAGTTGTAATGTAATGCCTTGATGGCTGCAGTATCTTTTGTTTATTAGCAGGCAGCGTTTTTTTTCACTGATAGTGTGTAAGTATGTGATACCCCCCCCACTGCAGCTGGTGGGGGCAGGAGTCAGTGTAACCATTTAAAGGGGGTAAATTTCCAATTTCTCCCATGACTGGCCATCCCACTGGTTTGGGCCCCGGGAGGAATGCGAACACCAAGGCTTCACTGTTGCCTGATCTGCTCTTCACCAATTATACCCTAACTGGCCTTGGCCTCCTCCCTCCTACAGGCATTTCACAGAAGAGGCCTGTAACAACATGCCCTCAAGTTCCAGAAGAATCCCCGCTTCCCTCACATCCGTTCAGGAAGCACCCACCAGCGCAACCCGTGTGAGCCAGCTGGTTGTTAGCATAGCTGACTCTAGAAGGTGCTTCCTGGCACAGGCTTTCCATCAGCCCTGTGGCCTTCCGTTGCTCCTAAATTAAGTGATCAATTTCTAATGGCTGCATTCTAGAAGATGCAAGGTTTATTATGGAAGTAATTGATGCTTTTATGATGGGTGTTTCTTCATTAGCTCTGTGCTACTATGGCTGAAAGAGTCTTGGGTGGCTTATTTTAATAATTTTGCAGGTAGTATCAGATGGTAACTACTTGCAAGGCCCACTTTTCATGGTGTTTGTCCATAAATTTACATGTTATTAGCTCCACATCTACATGAGCCAGGCGGCGACATGTGAGCTAACTTCCCCTTGGGTTGTGGATGGTTGTGCTGGTAATTAGGAGAATGGACACTGCAGCCCCCCCCCCCCCCCCCCCCCGGGCCACCCTTTTCTTCTGAGCCTGTAGGAGTCCTTCTTCCTTGGGAAGTTTTGATCCTCTGAGCTTTGCCAACTTGTCTACAGTTTCCTTTGCTTTAGGGACAGGATGCGTTCTATGTGCACCTTAAGGCAAAAGTCTTGTGCTGGCTTTGTTTTTTTTGGTAATCTTCTTCTCACTTCCTGAGCTGCTCGCTCTCCACTTCAAATTAGATGGCCAGTCTTTCTCTGTTCTAGTCTTCAAAAAGTGCTTTGTTTTTACATTTCTTTTCCTTTTTCTCTCTCTCTCTTTTTTTTCTTTTTAGGGCCAAACCCATGGCATATGGAAATTCACAGGCTAGGGGTTGAATTGGAGCTACAGTGGCCATAGCCACAGCCACATCAATGCGGGATACGAATGAGCCGTGTCTGTGACCTACACCACAGCTCATGGCAACGCTGGATCCTTAACCCACTGAACGAGGTGAGGAATCAAACCCGCGTCCTAACGGACATGAGCTGTATTCATTACTGCTAAGCCACAAGGGGAACACCTGTTTTTACATTTCTGACTTACTTCCTTTTTCTTCCCCTGCAGGCTGACCCACTCCCAGGGTCCTCTGTCTGTCCCTCCTACTTCATCTTCAGGCCTGGGCTTAACCTCACACTGTGTGATGTGCCCTCAGGGCATTGTTAGGGCAGCTGGAAGCCAGGGCTTACTGAGTGCCAGGAGGAGTCAGGTGTGGGCACACCCATCAGAGCCACACTGGGACAGTCTCACACAGGAGGAGGGCTGTCATCAGCAGGGCACTGCACCCTGAGCTAGTACCCCAGTTGTGTGATTTGTCCCGAGATAAGTGTGTCCTCCTCCAGAAGTGACTTCCTTCTTTCTTTCCTGTGGGCCAAGCCCTTGTCTAGGCATTTCCTATTTGTTACCATCCTTAGCCCCCTTCAATGACCCTGTGTGACAGTTACTACCATCCCCATTTTACAGATGGGAAAAGGGAGGCTCCAGAAGTTAAATCACTTGCCCAAGGTCATGTGGCTATTGAAGGATACATTTGGGATTCTGTGTGAAGACTGGCTCCAGAGCCCTTCCACCAAATGACACCATCATGCACATGGCCTTGGTGATGTTCCTTAACCTGTGATCAAGGTCTGATTCAGTGAGGCCAGTCAGTAGGGCCCCGGTATGCATACTGATGGAGACACTCTGGGGCTGGCCTTGATGTCAGCTCACGGACGTTCTTGAAGCCTGCCATCTGAAGGTGGGTCCCTTTGTAAAGCTTTGACCCTTAGACCTCAGTGTGGTTAATGGCTGAGTTGGCCTCTAAATTGCATGTAGATTTAGCTGTATTCAGAGCTGCTGTTTACAGTTAAAGCCTGGCCCCATGGGGAACATGTTATTCTCATGGCATTTACATCATTCCAGGCTCTGTACAAATACAGAGCCACAGACAAGTAGTTTCCCAGTTGTTTTTCTATCTGGCATATAGGATGGAAAGGATAAAATAAAGTAGGAAAAAGCAGGCATTTGGTAGCTCCAACATGGTCTCCAGGATTCAGCATCTACACTGGGGCACCATCGTCTGGCTTCCTGAGCTGTTCCCCATGTCTCTGGAGGAAGTTCTGTCCATCACTGGCCTCAAGTCCGAGCCTTTTCCTGCCACATCTTTCTGCGGGGAGGCCTCCCCTGTGGTCTTACAGCTCCACCCCCTGCTTCCCTCATTCCTCACAGGCTCTGTCCTTCAGTTTCTCCCTCTGTATTTGATTTTCTTAATCTGCTTTCCTGGAATCAAGATAAACACTCGAGGCACATGTTTTTATTTGCCTTCTTTATGCAGTGGTTTTCTTCAGATGTCTAAACCCCCCTCACTGGTGAATATTGATGTTGGGTATTATAGGCTTGTTTTAGTTGGAGAGGGGGTAATTGGAGGCAGAGAAAGGCTTGCGAGTAGGTGAGCCTTGCTGACTGTTTCTACAGGTCTCTGGGCTCTGCTATGGGGAATCTGGCAAGCAGATGTGCCTTGGGGTGTAAACCGTGGTTTTACTGACTAATTGAATCACACGTTAACTTGGAGGGGAATGGGGGATTCAAAAGAACGTGTGGCAAGCAAATTTGAACATTAGTCAAGGTGGCCACTAGGTCATGAGTCCCTTGAGGATATGGTCAGAATCCAACTCACCACTGCCTCCCCAGTACCCTGTGCAAAGTGTAGATTCTTGGGGAGTTCCCGTCGTGGTTCAGCAGAAAGGAATCTGACTAGCATCCACGAGAATGCAAGTTCGATCCCTGGCCTCACTCAGTGGGTTAGTGATCCCGCATTGCCATGAGCTGTAGTGTAGGTCACAGACAGTTTTGGGATCCCGCGTTGCTATGGCTGTGGTGTAGGCCAGTGGATACAGCTCCCATTCAACCTCTAGCCTGGGAGCCTCCATATGCCATGGGTGCGGCCCTAAAAAGACAAAAAAAAAAAGAATAGATTCTTAAAAAGGTCTGGTTGAAGGTGAGCTGATGTACATAGGATAGGGTAGGGCAAGTTGCACTGAAGAATTCTTCCAGTCAGCCTCCGAGAAAAGACAAAGGCAGTGGTTCAGTTGAGAGGCTTAGGTGGAGGGAGCTGTTCTGGATCAGTCATCAGAAGCTGCTGGTTCAGGACCCGTCAGACTTGACCTTGGCTTCCAGAACCAATTCATCAGCTGTCTGGAGAGCGTCCCCTCAGTGACTTAAGGTGTCCTCAGGACAGGGTGGAGTCTGGATGCAGAGGAGACTGCCCTCCCTACAAGGCTCTGCATCCAGGCAAGAGGCTTTGTGGACCTCATAGTCTGGCCTCCTGGGAACTCTCTGGAGGAAATTCTTTTATGGAACACCTATATCTCCGTAGCCTCTTCTGGAACCATCTGTGAAGGGGATTTGAAGCACTCCATTTGTTGTCGGACAGTTCTCATTTTTAGATGAGTTCTTCCAGACATGGTAACAAAGCAGGCTTTGATGGAAATGGTTCAAGTGCAGAAGCACATGCATAACCCTTGCACTTAGGTTTTGTCAGCAAGTGTCGCCATGAGCTGTGTTCTGTGGTTCAGCAGGGGCCCAGAGGGAGGTAGGTTCTAAGAAGGGAGAAGGCCAAGGCCCTCATACCCTACCCCCTTGCCAGCCTACGTCCATGACCTTCACACCCCATATCTTTTGTGTCTGGGTCCAGATACTGGGATCCAGTTGCCTTTTGGACTTGGCTGCTTGAAGCCTCATGACCACCTCCAGCTCAGTGTGTTTCTCTCTGAGCTCATCATCCTCCCCCAACCTGCTTCTCACCCAGAGCTCTTCTCACCCAGGCACCTGTGTCCCCATCCTATTGGTTGGCTCCCTAGCCAAGGGAGAAAAGCCCACATCCTGCTCCCTACCTCAGAACCTGTGCCAGGATGATCCCCAAACATCTTTCCATCTTTTTTGACTTCTTAGCCTCTGCCCACTCTCCCATGGCTTCTCCTTGCAAACAATGGGTGACTTGTTGCTTCTTCTGTTTATTTTCCTCTCTTGGCTTTGGACTTTGGCCAGGATATTCCTTTATGCCCTTCCCTAATCTCTGATTGTCAAGGGCTTACCTTTCTTGTAAGAATTTGTTAAACATTGCCTCCACCAAAAGGTCTTCCTGGATTTCCCCATTAGAGTTATTCATTCTCCTGCCACCGTGTACTCCTCACACCAGCTGTGCTATTTTGGGGTCTTGGTGCAGGGGTCTGGCTTTCCCAACAGCCTATAAGTGAGGACTGGACCTCCTTTCTGTCAGGTTGCCTGGAGACCCCAGCATGAGGGACTCACACACTGAAGAGGTGCTGGGTTGAGCCTTTCACTGATGTATCTGCCTCTTGCTTCCTCATCTAGACTCTGTTTAATTGCCTACATGTGGCGGAAGAGTCATTTATAACCTCCCAAACCTTCACAAACTGAGAAAACTGTGATCCCACTTCCTGAACTACCACTGTCATTACCCCATGTTCCATTGCACCTCTTTGTCCTGTGCCTGCATGACAAGTCCCACTGGGGGGCGGGATCAGCTCTTCCTCTCAGGCACACAGGCTCTCCTCTGCCCTGGACCAGGCCATCAGCAGGTGGTAGAGCTGCCAGGGAGGAGGCACTGGTCAGGCTTCCTACAGCAGTCTCTACACTGGGTGTGGGGAAATGTGTACTCTGCTAATTCGTAGGTGGAAAAATCAGATTCTGTGATCAGAGAGGGCGGATAAGTTCGAGTTAAACAGCAAGAGGCAGGTGTCTCCTGCAGGCATCTTCCATCTCTGATGCAGGCTGTGCTTTCCAAGGATGAGGTCACACACACTGGCTGCCACATGCATTTGTGATTCAAACCACACTCCTGTGCTTTTTCTCTCAACATATGCTCACCTCTATGCTGGGATAGGCCTTTGGCAGGTGGTGGGGTGTCAGGGCCCAGAGGTTAGAGTTCAGATCCCTCCACATGGCTGGGGAGCCTATTCATGGGCTGACTTCAGAGTCCTCTCTAGTCTCAGCTCCTGCCATCTCTTGTAATATTTTGTGCCCTGCCTCTGTGGTGGGACATCTCTATCACCCCAAGCACAGGGTGATCCCAGTGTCTGGACTGCCCTCAGCCCTATCTGCCCAGAATGTTCTTCTGTTGGTGCCCCTCAGGCCCCAGCCCCCAGCCCCCACCTTAATGTCTTCACTGGTTTACCACCAACAAATATTCCATGAGGACCCTCTGGGTGCAGAGCTGGGCCTGTCCTGGAGGGGGACGCCAGGCAGTCATCCAGAAAACATCACTCTGGGCTCATATTACCATCCCTACCCCCAAAACACACCTTGAGTTAAAACAAATGAAAGTGAGAGTAGGTCATCCATGCATAATGTAGGGGAAAGAAATGCTAATGTACTAATTGAAGAAAACAAGAATAAAAGACCATGATATGCATGCTGAATCAAATAGCTTCACAAAATCTCTTTTTGGAACACAGAGGAAGAGAGGGAGGGTAAGGATTTTTTTTTTTTTTTTCCCCTCCTTTCATTTTGAAGATTCAAATTCTGTGTGGATATTAAGTCCCTGTACCGTTTACTGTCTGCAAATTTCATTTAGCAACACTCAAAAACAATTATGTTTGTTGTAATCGATTCACTTGTTTCTCTCCCTAGCCCCCCCCGAGGAGTCCTTGAGGACAGGGACCATATCTTAGCTCTGTAGCCCCACTGAGCACCCAGAATGGAGAATAGGAGCTGCCATTTATCTGGCATTAGAGCCAGGCACTGTTATAAGCATCACATCATTTTTTACTTAAAAATTAACAGCTTTATTGAGGTTTAATTCATGTACAATAAAACAATAAATGCACACACTGAAGTGGATAGTTTATGTTTGACATGTTTACATGCGAGAAACTATAACCACAATGAAGGTAGCAAAGACAACTATCACCCCCAAAGAATCCTCATGCCCCACTGTAATCCCTGTCCCTACCGCCTGTTCCCCTACTCCCCAGGCAGCCAGTCCCTGGCTCTGCAGATCATTTGTATTTTCTAGAGTTTTATATAAATGGAATCATAGAGTATGTACTCTTTTCTTCTGTTTTGCTATGGCTATTTCCCTCCAGATAATTATTTTGAGATTCACCTATGTTGCAATACATGCAATAGTCCTTTTCTTTTTCCTGATGAGGCATATTCAGTTGAATACTACACCACAACTTAAATATACATTCACCCCCAATGGACATTTTGTTTGTTTGAGATTTTTGGTGATTACAAATAAGGCTGCTATGAACATTCATATACAATTCTTTGTATGAACATAGGCTTTCATTTTTCTTGGGCACATATTTACAAGTGGAATTATAGTATTGTATGGCAGATGTATGCTGAACTTTTAAAGAAACTTCCAGGTTGTATGAGGATTCCAGTTGTTCTACGTCTTTTGTCAAGGTCTGTTTTCATCAGGGCTTTTGATAGTAGCCATTGTAGTGGTGTATATGGTACCTCATTACTATTGTAATTCATTTCTGTAATGACTAATGATACTGAGCATCTTTCCAAATGTTTATATAACACCTATATCTATAGCTTCTTTAGAAGGGAAGCTGAAATTATTGATTCAAGGACTTTATTTTTCTTCATTGCTTTAAACTTTCCCTTAGGTGATTTATTGACACCTCCTAATTTTGGTATGTGGTATTTTCATTATTATTCAGTATAAAATACTTTCTATATTACCTTTTGATTTCTTCTTTGACCCATGGGTTGTTTAGAAGTGTGTTATGAAATCTCTAAATATTGAAGATTTTTCAGGGATTTTTCTCTTATTGATTTTTCAATTTAGCTCTATTGTGGTCAGAGAACATAGTTTCTATTATTTAAATCCCTTAAAATTTATTGTGACTTATTTGATAGTCTAATATAATATCTCTCCTTATAAATGTTTTATGTGCAGCTGAAAAGGATCTATAATCTGTTTTTGTTGTGAGGAATGTTCTATCAATGTCAGTTAGGTCAATTTTGTTGATAGTTTTGTTTATGTCTTCTGTAGCTTTGATGATTTTTTTTTGTCTCTTGTTCAATCAATTATTGAGAGAGGGGCATTTCAAAATATTCAGCTTTGTTACTTTGCCTGTTTCTCCTTGTAGTTTTATCAGTTGTTGCTTAATGTATTTTGAAGCTGTGTTACAAGAAGCATAAATGTTTAGGATTTTTCTGTACTGGTGATTAATTGATCTGTTATCATAATGGAATGACCTTCTTGGTCCCTCTGCTCTGAAATGTTCTCTGCACTGAAATATACTTTATCTGATATTACTGAAGCTATTAGAGATTTATTTTTGACTAGTGTTAGCATCCTACAACTTTTTCCATTCTTTTAACTTACTTGTTAATGTTTTAAAGTATGTTTCTCAAAGGCCATTCCTTCTGGGATTCTGGGATTTTGCTTTTTTATTCACTGTAACACTGGCTCCCCCCCCCGGGGGGGGGGGGGGGCATGTTGTCTTTAATTCTTCTAGAAGAGTACGAGAGCCATTATTTTTAATGTGTATTTCTTAAATTTTTTTTGTCATTTGTCTTTTTTTTTTTTTTAGGGCCACACCTGCGGCATATGGAGTCTCCCAGGCTAGGGGTCAAATCGGAGCTGTTGCTGCTGGCCTGCACCACAGCCACTGCAACACTAGATCCAAGCCGTGTCTACGATCTACACCACAGCGCATGGCAACGCTGGATCCTCAACCCACTGAGTGAGGCCAGGGATTGAACCTGCAATCTCATGGTTCCTAGTTGGATTTGTTTCCGCTGCGCCAGGATGGGAACTCCCTTAATTTTTTTTTTTAATTTCACTTTTATTTTTTATTTATTTGTGTATTTATTTATTTTTTATGTAACAATGCCTTTTAATTAAAGTGCTTAGATAATTTATATTTAATGTGAATATTGATATAGTTAGGAGTCCTGGAAGCCCAGTGAATAAACCATTTTAAAGAGGAGGAGAGAGAGCTTACTAATGTCAAGTGCTGCTGCCTTGAGACTGTGATGGCCTAGGGGTGGGTGTTGAGAAAGGATTGAAGGACACGTTTCCAGGTATCTCATCATACATCATCCCATTTTACAGATAAAGAAACTGAGGTTCAGAGAGATGGATTGACTTTTCAATGTCAGTAAGTGGAAGAGTCAGGATTTCAACTTCAAATTTAAGTAATATATATCTCATGACACACTGCCTCTCTCTTACCTTCTCCCCTCATACAGAGCACTAACTAAATGTTAATTACATGACTGAAGTCCAGCAATATTTGACCTTGCAAATAATGTGGAAGTGGTAATATGATCTGTGTAAAGTCTTATTATGAAATTTAAGACTATTGTTAGATTTCTTCCCTTTGTGTTGTTTTACACATCTACACCTTATTTTTAAAATTTACTATGGAAAATGTGAAAGAACTCTGATAAAGCCCACACAAATAAGCTAATGCATATTACATGAGTAGTATCCAAAAGGAACAAGCCATAATTACTAGAAATGTACTTCCACTTTTTAACTAGAATATATCTATTTTCCTTTCTCAGCCCCAAATCGATCTATGAAATTTTACACTTAGGCTTACAGATACATGAGGAAATTGCTGTTGTGTAATATTATTGGAGCTGCATAGATGGTGGTTTTGGGGAACAGTGCTGAAAAAGCAGTAAGATACCGCTGTGTTTTAGATCAGTCTTTGGGAATACAACATGGATAGGATTCGACTCTAATGCTTACCACTTCTTTGACTTCGTGAAAATTGCTTTCTTTCCTTGTTTTCCTCATCCACTCAGTAGGGTTCATGGAAAGCAGCTCCTAGGAAAGTTAGGAAGACCGAAAGAGAAAACTCACCAGAAATGACCCCATCACAGGGCCTGGCATATAGCAGACACTCTTAAAAGATAGCTCTTCTTATTAACCAACCAATAACAACATTAACAACTAATGTTTTGCAGGCAGGTTTGTCTTTAAACTTAATCAAGGAAGCACCCAGATTTTAGACATTGGTAACAGGTCAATGCATGTTTTTATGAGGAGTTCAGGGTGTTAGAGACATAGCTTGGTTTATCGCTTGGATGAATCTCAATTGCAGCATTTATAACTGTGTTTTGGCTTGCTGGGTCCATGGTTCTCCCTGTCTCTGCCTGCCAAACTCCTATGCATCCTTTAAGACTCAGATCAAATTACCCTCTCCCCACGTTGCAACACCAATTGATTTCTTCCATAGCCTTTCCTTTTTCTGGTACCCAGAGAACTCAGGCTGTGATTCTTCAGTAATCCTTAACTTCTTCCTCCATGTCCTATTTCCCTCCCTGAATATATAACTCCTGACAATCTATGATTCATTTAGTGTTCATGTACCAAACACTGTGAGGCACTGGGGGTGCTTATGAGAATTATATATGTTCCTCACCCTTAGAGAGCTTATAATATCATGGGTAAAAAACAAACAAACAAACAAAAAAAAAACATGTGTGCTTGGATCACTAAACCGCAGCTAGGCAAGGGTTGTAGGAGCCGCTCCAGGTCCTCTGAAATTTGCAATCAAGTTCAAACTCCATGTAGACCGAATTTGCTATGGAATCAGACTCCATGTTTGAGACATGCATCAATTGTTCCCAACAAGTGTGTTGTTGTTTTGCAGAGTTTTGATAGAAGAATGTTTAGGAAAGGGAGTTCTGACACTTGGGATGTTTTAAAAAGAGCTTTAGTTACCATGTGCAGCAAATGCATCTGAACACTAAAGACTAGTGCCTCTATCTTTCCACATTCCGTTGCTTTTTCCACAAATGGATTCTGATAGATTCAGATGAACTTGCTGCTTGTGCCAGGAAGACCCTATTATCTGTGCCTTCCACCCTGTTATTACACCCCCTTTGCCAGGCTGGATAATCATCAGGCACCATACAGAGAGGCAAGAAGGAAGTGTGTGTGCATGCTCATGCTCACATGCACACGCGTGTGCACATATGCATGCGCACACACATGGCTACTGCCTTCCTTTGCAGCATGGGGGATAACAAGATCCTGGTGGAGCTCCCAGGGGGAATCCTTGCAGAAATGCAGCATGAAAGCAGATATGGAGGCAGGACACAACTCGAACCACCAGAACTTCTTGCGAAGTGTCTTAAATGATAATCTGAGGGCTCATAGAGACAGTAGGCTCAGCTTTGGTTCTTTTTTCCACTGTCTTACACTGGAGGATGTGTGTACTGGGGCAGCTTGTCTCTTAGAGCTGGTCGAAGAATCCAAAGTGAGTATCAAGCAGTTCCAGAAAAGGGAGGAAGCTTTGTCAGTGATGAGAACTGGGAAGAAGTTTCGTACAGCCCTGGAGACTGGCTTGTCAGTTACCAAGGCAATGAGGGGCTAAGGACCAGATGCTACCACCATCCTGCCCAGCATTACTGCTGGCCAGATGCCGAGTGGGATTCCTGGTCAACAAGTGCTGAAGAGCCCACCTTGTGAGGCCACTGGGGTCTGAGCCACCTCCTCCCTACCCTTAGATCTCTTCCTGTTTGTTGGGAGGACTTGCAGAAACAGTGAGCCAGGTGGATGCCTTCGGAAGCAAGAAGACTCACATTGCTGAACACCTACCGTGTGTCAGGCCCTGCTTTTGATGCTTTACAGACAGAACAAATTACGTCTGTTCATGAAATTCCATTTAAAGAGACTGCAAGAAATTTTAACCATTATAACAGGACAGCTTCCTCCTTGCCCTCAGGAGGTTATATAAAGGCCCCTGGGTTTTACTCTGTCTAGATCAATCATAGAAAAATCTCTGTAGACACTCAGGAAATCCTAATCCACGTGCCTAGGCATGGTGATTTTTTTTCTGAGCTGGAGAGCCCTCAGACTGGAAGCCTTGCCTTCATAAATGGCCACCAGCCACTCCTTTCTGATATCTTACCCTGAGACTAACATGGATCAGGGGATGTGTAGACCACAAGCTTTTCTTCTGCCACCTCAATATCTATTGGAATCTTCCTGGCTCAGACCACTTTGACCACTTCCATTCTTCAAGCCACAGAGGGATTTCCAGCCAACCATCATTTTCCGGTTCACCTATATTGAAAGAGAACACATTGAGGAGTTCCCTGGTGGCCTAGCAGGTTAAGGATCCAGCACTGTCACTGTTATGATTTGGGTTACTGCTGTAGTGCAGGTTCGATCACTGGCTTAGGAACTTACGCATGCAATAGGCACAGCCGGAAAAAAAAAAAAAAAAAAAAAAAAAAAAAAAAAAAAAAAAGATAATATCTTGGGAGAAAGAAGAGCACCAGCTTCCTAGAGTGGGAGATATTGCTTGTCTCTGCGTGGGTGTGTGCAGGCAGGTATGTAGCAGAGAGGGAGAGGCAGGGCTAGAAGGAAAGCGGGGAAAAATTGCTCTTAATTCTATTTCTGATTCTTCTACAGTTGTAAAACAAAATACAAAAAAATCAATATACCAATAAAATCATTCTTTCAAATAGCCTGATATATGTAGCTTATTTTGCCAGATTGAGGTTTTCTTGTTTTGTTCAGTTTTATGTCCTGCTCTTTTCGATTAATAACATACCATTAACATTTTATCAACTCAGTAAATAGCATTTGGGATAATATTTAATAGTCTTGTAGTAGTCTGTCACTTGGAGGAATCATAGTTTATGCAAATCTCCACCATTTTTGGAAAGTTAGTTAATGCTATTGCAAATAATGCTACGATCAACATCATTATATCCAGATCTGCTGATGTCTCTTTGATTTCATATGATGGTAAAAATATTGCTTCAAGTATGGGAACTCCTAAAGACCTGAGCTCCTTTAATCAGAGTGCCTGTTTCATCTCATTGTTATGTCTTTGAACATGAAGATAATCAACGCAAACCGATATATATATTGGTTTTTCATTTTTATCAATATTTTAGATGGGAAAAAAGCTCATATTGCCTTGTTTTAATGTGCACTGCTTTGCTTATTAGTCAAGGAAAACCCTTTAAACATTTACTGGTCGATCATTTCTAGCTTTGTGACTTGGTTACTCACGTCTTTTGTGCAAATGAATCGGTCTTTTGTTGCATGATCCAATCTTTATAGCGACTCTCCAAGAGACGTACTATTAACACAGATAATGAAATTGAGGCCCAGAAAAGTTCTAAGATACAAAGACTAGTTGGACTATTAAGCTCAAGTTGGTCTTTTTTCAAAGCCTGTGCTATTTCCACATAAAATTGCTTTTGAATCAGCCTAGCCCTACCCTAATGGGAGATAAATATTGATGTATATATTTTAAGTGTCAAAATTTCTGCACCAAGACATGTAAATATTTCAGTTATTATATTGGATTACATCATTTTAATTTCTGCATCAAAACTTGGTTTTGCAACATAAAACTTTCTGTTAGCCTTAGTTAACAAACAAGTTATGAAACCCTCCTCAATTTTTATTCAGTAGAGGGGAATGAGCAGAGTCAAAGGGCCAACAGAAGACAACATTAAGCAGCTTCTATGATTAAATCCAAAGAATCCTTCAGTTCTGTTCTGTGGGAGTCTTCAGTGGCCTCCACATGAAGCCCCCGCAGGGAGACTTTCAGGGAAGAGCAGGGCCCTCTTGGTTTTTATGGGGAATGGAAGCAGGTCAAATTCTCTTTTCCCCTTGAAGAAATGCTCCTTCCCAAATCCTCTCTCCTCCAATTTTAGCTCTTCTGGACTTTTTATAGCTTCCTTGGGGGTGAGAACTTTTGAATTCAAGAAAATGACTCTCAGTCATTTCCCTTGGCCAATCTGCATATGCACCAAGCACCTCATTAAGGAATTTCATATCCTTAAAGCTTGGGGCCTCCAAGGGAAATTCCAATTTAGCATAATGGTTTGGTTTAATGTAAAATGCCATTTCCTCCCCCAAATATTGGCTTCAGGAAGAAGGGCTGTGTTATCTTTTAGGTTTTTGTACTCAGCTTACATGACACAGCCCAGAGAGGGATGTGTACCACAGGTAAGAAATAGTCACAGCAACTAGGACTGGGAAGTGTTGGTGACAATTGGGGGATGAAATTATGGACAGACATCTAATCATGGGGCAATGACTTGAAGTTTAATGTGGCAATATGTGAGAGATGGTGTGAGAAGACTCTGGTATATCTTCTACTACTGCAAAGTCTATGGCTTTTACTCTAAGTGAGCTGAGAAGCCACTGAAACATTTTGAGCCAAGGAGAGATGTGGTCAGAATTATGCTTTAGAGGGACCACCTTGACTTTCTGTAATGGGGTGAAAAATTTTTTAAATTGGGACTTTAATTAGAAATGAGAGTGGTTTAGTCTGAGGTGACATGGGCATAGGAGGTGAGATGTGCTCAGATTCTGTGATATTGAAGGTAGGGCTAACCAGACTGATGTACAAAGAGGGCAAATGACAAATCTAAGGGAAAACTCCAAGCAGGTGTTTACAGCAGGGTAAGAGAGTTTTAGGGTGTGAGTGAAGTGAACTGTAATTTATATAGAGTACTTTGGCTCTGAACCCATGCATTCTAGCCCACTTTCTTATACCCTTATGATTTGACAAACTTTATGAAGTTTGACCATAAAAATACCGCACAATTTGATGAGTTACAATTTGGAGTTTTGATATATATACTTGTGAAACTATCACCACAATCATTATAATGCATGTTTATAATTACTCACGAAAGTTTATTTCCCCAGGTAATACATTTCTCCTTCCACTCAATCCCAGGCAACCTCTAATCTGTTTTATGTCACTATAGCTTATTTTTTTTAGAATTTGTAACAATGGGTTTATAGGGTACATATTCTTTTTTATCCAGGTTATTTCACATATAGTGACTTTGAAATTCATTCATACCATTGTGTATATTGATGGTTAATTTTAGGATACGGTGTGAGTTATTTTATTTTTGCACATGGATATTTAATTGTGTCAGTACCTTTTGTTGAAAATAGTATCCTTTCCCCTTTGAATCACTTGCTGAAAATACATTGGTTTTCAGTATTTGGATCTATTCCTGGACTCTTCATTCTGTTCCATTGGTCTATATGTTTATTTTCGCACCAGTGACACACTGTCTTTATAAGTGAGGCTTTATAGTTCATCTTGAAATCAAGTGGAATAAGTTCTCCACCTTTTTGTTTTTGAAAAATGTTCGTCCACTCTTCTAAGGCCCTTCACATTTTCAAAGGGCTGGGACTAGAGTGAGGCAAATGAAACAAAAAATTTAAGAAGGAATTCCTTCTCAAGTCTCACCCTGGTTCTGACCCTGCATTTCCACATACATTTTATAATTAACTTGTCAGTTTCTAGAAAAAGACTTAGTAAGATTTTAATTCCAATTGTATTGAATCTACATATAATTCAAGGGAGAATTAAGGTCTTCATAGTGTTGTCTTCTGATCCATGAACAAGGTATGTTTTTAAAATTTATTATGTCCTTCTTAATTATTTTTAGCAATATTTTGAAGTGTTAAATACAAAATCTTGTTAAATTCATTCTCACACATCAAATCAAAATTTTTATGTAATTGTAGATGATTTTTCTTTTTCAGTTTAAATTTCCAGTTGTTGGTTGCTGCCATGTAAAAATACAGTTGATTCCTGAATATTAACCTTGTATACACACAACCTTGCTATGTCACTTAGTTTTATTGGCTTTCTTTTGTAGATTTCCTGGGATTTTCTATATAGACAATTGTGCCATCTGTGTATAGAGATAGGTTATACTTCTTCCTTTCCAATCTAAATCTCTTTTGTTTCTTTTTCTTGCCCTATTACACTGGCTAGAACCTCTGGCACATGTTGCAAAGAAGTAATAAGAGTGACTATCTTTGTCTTTTTCCTGACCTTGGGGAAAGTATTCAGCTTTTCACCAAGAATTATGATGTTAGATGCATGTTGATCATAGATGCCCTTGGTCAGAAGTTTTCTTTTATTTCTGAAGATCTTTAACATAATTGGAAGTTGGATTTTGTCAAATGATTTTTATGAATCTGTTGAGATAATCACCTGCTTTTACTTTACTTTTTCTTTTTTTAATTTCTGTGAATATGGACAGCTAAGTTAATTCATTTTTGAATGTGAAGCCAACACCACAGTCCTGTGATAAAGCTCACCTGATCAGGAAGTTTTTGTACCTTTTTGAATTGTTGGATTTAAACTTAGCTAAAGTATTAGCTAAGATATTTTAAAGAAGTTTCGTATCTATGTTTACAAGAGACGTTTGTCTATGGTTTTCTTATCTTGTAAATCCTTTGTCTGGTTCTGTTATCAGGATAATACTGGCCTCCTGGAATAAGTTAGAATGTGTTTACTTATCTTCAGTTTTTTGAAAGGGTTTGTATAGAATTGATATCATATCTTCTTTAAACATATTTTAATTCAAAACATATTTTGAATTATTTCTTTTTTTTTTTCTGAAGCACTCCCCTGCCATTTCTCTCTTATCCTTCATGTACTTAAATGGCATGTATATTAGGTTACTTGAAGTTATTTCACTGCTCATTATTAATACTTCGTTGACTTTTTCCAGTCTTCCCCCCACCCCCATGATTCATTTTGGAGATGTTTTGTTTCCACACTTTCAAGTTTATTTATTTTTCTTCTACAGTGTCTAATTTCCTAATTTCATCCAGAGTACTTTTCATCTTAGATGATGCATTTTTATTTGTATAAATTCATTTTGTGTCTTTTACTTTTCTCCCTATCATGCACAAACTCTCCTCTATCTTCTTGAGCATATGGTGTTTGTTTATAATATTTACAATATCTTTTTTTAATGTCCTGTTGTACTAATTCTACCATCTGTATTATTTCTGGGCCTATTTATATTGATTGATTTTTTCCTCATTATGGTTTGCATTTTCCTGTTTCTTTGCATGCCTAGTAATTTTTGATTAGATGCCAGACATTATAAATTTTACATGGTTAAGTGCTTGAATCCTTTTCATTCCTTTAAATAATTTGTCCCCACTGGGACTCAGTTAAGTTACTTTGGAAGATTTTGACTTTTCAAAACTTGCTTTGAGGTTTTGTTAAGCAGGTAAAAAACAGTCCTTAGTCTGTTGCCAATTTGACCTATTTTTGAGACTTGTTAAACTTGATCCTTTCAGATGGTCCCTTTTTTTTCTGGCAGTTTTATCACATACATATGCTAATCAATACTCTGCTAGAGACTCAAAGGGAACTTTCTGCACAT
This sequence comes from Sus scrofa, assembly GCF_054392235.1. Lineage (NCBI taxonomy): Eukaryota > Metazoa > Chordata > Mammalia > Artiodactyla > Suidae > Sus > Sus scrofa. The sequence continues at coordinate 109,021,954 of NC_139396.1, read as the reverse complement.
TTCCAGAGGGCTTTTTTCCCCGTGTAGCTCTCTCTTCTCTTCCTTGGCCTCCTCAGACCCTAAACTCCCTTTTAGATTCATGGGGAATATCAGGTTCTGCCTACATTTCCCCTTCCTCTGCTGCAACCTGAAAGTCTGTCTGAGCAATAAACTAAGGATCACCTCATTTATTTCTTTTTTCTTGAGTATCACTTTTCAGCTATGTCTGTTGTTCCACTTCTGAGAATTGGTGTTTCATATATATTGTTTCTTAGCTATTAAGGTGAGAGCTAAATCAAGCTCCTCTTAATCCATCATGGTCAGCCTCTACACACTTACCAATTTTACTGTATAACTCTAGTCTTCTGAATTTATATTCTCAGATCTTTACACTTGGGTCTACACAGTTGGATCCAGTTTTGATGCGAGGGCTTTGAAATGTTAAGCTCAGGCCTATAAACTTTAGAACCATTCATTCCAAGGCTCTGGGCCATGCAGTTTTATTTTCAAATCATCTTTGAAATTTGTTTATGGTAATATTTCTGGATTTTTAATTATAAATGCAATTAAAAACTATAACTTTCTGTTAGCTCCTTGGGGATAAAAAAATTAGGTGTTAATGTGAAACATAAGGTCTCATTTTCCTAGTGGTAGGGATAGTTGTGAACAAATAAAAAGCAGATTTAAATATTCTCCTGAGATGAACAAATAGGTATTGCAAACAAAATAATTAAAGTGGCTTGTAGCAAGCAAGCAAATGAGCACTGTGAAGGATCAGCTGCTATTATATTTATTTTTTCTTTTTGAATATCTGCCTGGGGAGTAAGCTGCAAATTGAAGCCCAACCAGCTTTTAAAACTTTAACAACAGAATAAAAAGCATTGGCTTTGTGTTTTGGAGATAGTTCATTAGGTCAGAGCTTTAAAAGTTAAAATTTTGAGGTTCACCTTTTATGTGTATGTGGGATTCTACAGAATTCCTTCCATCCTTCCCTTTCTTTTCCTCCCTCCTTCTCTTCTTCTCTCTCTTCCTCCTTCCTTTCCTTCCTTCCTTCATAAGTATTTGCCAGGCCTGGTGCTCAGCACTAGGAAGGCAGCAGAATATGAGAGACTTAAGCCCTGTCCTGGAGAAACTAGTTCTGGTTCCAACTTCAGCATAGATGCAGATTAACACATACAACCTCCTTCAGTGCAGGAAACACTGAGAATTCTTAGTACCCCAGATCTGAGTCAGAGGTGTGGATATACAATAAATGGAGTTTCCTATGTAGCTCTCAAGACCCCCTTTCCAGGTGAATTCTGTGCTGCTCTACTGGGGGTGTAGGGTTACATGAAGGATCACACTTTTCTGCTTGAGACTGCAAGGTCCTGTTACCTAGAGAATTTCTACTCAGACTCTGCCCCAAGTTGTTGAACTGTGCAAACTCTGAATTGCCCTGCCCTCCAAATGGTAGAGCAAGCTATTTTTAGCCTGTCCCTGCTGTTATTTTAGTGCTTTTAAGGGCCAGGTCCGGACCTGCAGAAGTATACATTTCAAGTCCAACTTAGAGCATATTTCAGGAATATCACATCTGAAGAAGAGAGGGTAGGATTAGCAAATGCTGAATGACTTCTGGGAATTGTTCTGATCTCCCTTAGATGTTCTAAGTCCACTGGAATTAAAGAAAATGGTATGAGTAGAAATGGATAATGTGGAATTGTAAGAATTCAGAACTTGCAAGGTGAGTGGAAGCAGGAAAGCTGAAGAAGAAGGAGGGGAAAGAGGGGGAAGGACAAAGAGGAGAGAAGGGAACAGTGAGAGACAAAGGAGGTAGTGGGGATGGGGAAGGAGAAAGTGAAAGTCAAGGGACAAGAAAGAAAGAAGAGGAGTGAAAGGATGGAGGAATCGCACCAACAGCCTGCTCAAGCCTATCTATAATCCATAAATACCAGCCAATCAGAGGAGCTTTAGAAACCTTCCCCAGTAGATGCTAGGAACATGTGTGTCTGGCTCATTGGAGGGCAGACATCCACCTTGTACTCTTGGCCAAATATAATAGAATAAAATGTGATGAAATAAAAACTCAAATGAAATGGAATCAAAGAACCACTAAAAATGCACAGCTCTGGGGGAAATTTAGCCTTCTCCAGGCAAGACAGAAGATTCTCTTGGTAAACCAGCAGGCCCAGGGAGGGTTTCCCAGAACTACACAGAAAGCCTGAGGGGACATCCTTCTAGCCCTCTGGCCATAGACAGCTGCAGGTCTTTAGAGAACAAGTTCAGCTGCTTATTTCTGGCTGGTCTGACTGGACCATTCATGGGAATGGGCTGTGATGGAGGAGGTGGGATGGGGGAGAGCTCTGCCACCTGTACCCTGGGCACCCTGAGTATAAAGGAGCAGGCAAAGTGTGGGCTTTCTGTGAGCAGAAACCATTTGTGTCATTTATTAAAAATTAAAGTAGCTGAACCAATTTTCAACCCAGGGGCCATTTTCTTTAATGCTAGAATGATTGAGTCCTGATGTGATGTCTTAGCAGGGAGTCCAGTGTTGACTGGGGTCTCTTGGAGATAAGGAGCAGGAAAGAGCTGAAAGCAAATTGAGGTGGTCAGCTATGGTTGCCTTAGGGGTGTGGAGGATGCTGCAGGAGCAAGCTTTCCTGGGGTGAGAGGAAGGGCAGGAAAAGGGATGCTCTGATTTGCCTGGAGGCCAGGCTAAGGCAGTCTTTTGCTGGCATTCTAAGGTTATAGAAAGAACTTTCATTTTTGAGTTAGAAGGGTAAGGGGTACTTGCCACAAAGCTTTGTGTTAAATATATTGGATCCCATTGAGATAAATACACTGAATTTAGTCAAGAACCCTGGAAAGTACTATTATCCCATTTATAGAGGACACTCAAAGAAATTAAGTGCCTTATCCAAGTTACCAACCCAGGAAGTGGAGAAATCAAAAATGGATCGTAAACCCATTCTCATTCCAGACCCATTCTCATTCCAGACCTTCATCTCACTGTATGATATCTTAGACTAGTGCTTCTCAAACATAATGGTGGTGTCAAAATGCAGATTCTGTTTAGATAGGCCTGGGTGGGAACTGAGAGTCTGCGTTTCTAACAAGCTGGCGGTGATGCTGATGGTTTGGGCCTGTGGGCCACACTTTGGGGAGCAAAGGGCTTTCTCTATGGCAATTTTCTATACTCAGTGTAAAACAGATTCACACATATGCCATGGGTTTTTAGGAGACCGCTAATGAGACAGGGTGTATCTCTGGTCAGAACATCCTCTCAGCAGGTGCCCTCCTTCTGTCCTCCTCAGTCCTGGAAATGGAATCAGAACAAGCTTTGGCAGCTTCCTCCCACCCTTTCTTCCTTACCGGGATGTCTGTCTCCTTGGAGCCCTAGCTTGTCTTGCCCTAAGTGCTCCATGGGGACCTCAATTCAGCAGGCATTCTGAAAAGCTTGTTGACTTTGGTGGGAGTAATTTCTTTCATTACAGTTTTATTGAATCCTCCTTCTATTTTCTCAGCTTCTCTCAAGCCAGCCTTGTCTGAAAAGTTTCCCTACTATCATCAACTTTAAATTATGGACACCATCTTTTTTTTTAGGCAGAAAATAAAACATTATTATTTTTCCAGAAGTGGAATAATGCTGGTATCACACAGATGTTTGATAGATCTAGGTCTTTCTAAGGAATAAAAGGAAATAACTAATAATGTGATTGCCTGGCCCTCTATAAGTTTAGAGCTCTAAATAAATATTTAATAATAGTTTCCCTGAAATCAGAAGGTTCAGAAATTTTATTGAAGTCTTAAAGATCAGACAAAAACTTATTTGTGTATGAGTTTTTTCATCTCATTTGCCAAAATGTATATTTAGAAAAAGGAGATCCTTATCACTTTAATTGCTATTTTGAATATTTCTCTTCATTATAAAAATGTATCCTCTTTGCTACTCAGACTCAAAGTGAGATGTCTGTAGTGATTCTCTCTGTTTTAAACAAAATATTTCTAAGAAGTTCAAAAGATACAGACCATGACATAACAGGCATTTACATATCTAGCATTCATATTTTGCCATCTTTGAGATCTCAATTTTTAGGAATTTGACCATTTCACATGTATTTGGAGTCTGTTCTGTACCCACTGACTGATGCCATTAAATTCTGTATCTAGAAATGACAGAAAAATCCAAGTCTAATTTCCATCAGCGGACCCAGATTTTATTATCTCACCTTAGAGAAGGCTCAGAGATTAGTCATAAGTGTGCAAGGCAGGTCATTCAGAGGCTACATAGCACCCTCAGGACCCATGGCTGGTGTTGTCCTCAGTGAAAACTGCTCTCTTGTGGAATTTCCCCATGATTCTAAATGTCCAGAGACAGAAAGGTGCTGTCTCTTCTTGGTCTTCTTAGGACTGAGCAAACCTTCTTAGAATCCCTTAAGGAAAACCCCTCCCCCTCACATCTCAGCTATGAAGTCACGTGCCCTCCTTAGAACTTGTCTAAAATGCAGGACCACCGAGGTTGACCCAGACCAGGCCAGAAGTACCTCTGTTTCTGGGCATGGGGATTACCTCCCACCACCTTGAATCTCGAGATGAGAGGAAGAGCCCCTGTTCATGTGGGGGCTGAGCCAGCGCAGAATAGGGACAAGATTGTCAGATGGGCAGTGAATCTGTTTGTTCCCCAGTGGCAACCACTCTCCTGAAGTCAGTATGTGTCCTTCACAATTGTGTTTTTATTATACTATTTCCATATTTTTGCTCTTCAATATAGCTTTCTGTAACTTGCTTTTCATTGTTTTCCTTTCTTTTCTGTTTTCCTTAAGTCTCTTATCTACATCTATAGAGGTAATAACACAATTCTGTATGTTATTCAGATTCATGTATTCATTTTATAGCTGCAGAGAGGCTCGCTGTATAAATTCCTTTACTTCTTTAATTCTATTTTAGTTGCTGCTGTTGTTGTTGATTTACATTAGAGGTCTTAATGAAGTGAGGAAGAAAGAGCTAAATCCGACAGACACTGAAACTCCTGTGTCTCCAAATTATTCTGTTGATGTTTTCATTATCGTTTTTATTCTTCTCATAGTTAACAGCAGGGAGGACTTTAAAAAACATTACTAGCTTCCATGTCAGTTGCCCATCTCCCTTTCGGACTGAAAGTCTTCTTTGGAAATTTATGGGCTTTTATCCACAGGAAAATGTGCACATACTTGTCTACTTTACATTTTGGGGAAGGGTGTGCCCACCCCTCCCCCAGTCAGCCTGGCTGGAGACACAAGTTGCCTCTAAATGGAGGCAATCAGATCCCATTCTTTTGCTTTCCGTGCTCTATAAAAAGGGCAATTTTGCTTTTGATCATTAAGTATGTCCCATCCAGGAGGATGTGAAGATTGAATTTTCTTTAGGGTTCTTCCAACTTTTCTTTAGTTTTAACTCTTTGTAAGTGGAGATTTGTAAAGGTTTCTGAATAATTTATTTGACCTAAAATAAAGATTGTCTAAGCTTCAGTATGTATTCTCAGGACAGAATTAGAGACAGTGAATATTTTTATTATTTAGTGCATGAAGAAAATCTCCTATTTTATTCTTTTCATAGAGATCTTTCTTTAGATGTGCTGTTAAGACATGAGGCTTTTTTTCCTCCCGAAGACTGGCCAGGAGGATGTAATGTTATTGGGAACTTCATCCCTGTTTTCTTCTCTACTTGTTTTAGTTTTTACAATATTTTTGTTATCAAACTTCATACACTTCTTCCATTAAAAAAGAAGATAGATCCAGTAATAGTTTTCTATCACTCGATTCTAATTCCATATCTGATATGTGCTCCATTTTCTACATTTCATCATCTCTGAAGATGATCCATTTGCAACCACTCAGTTCAAGTTACCATCGCCTCTCACAAAGATCATGTCTTGAGTGAACAGAATTGATGAAAGGATTTATAGTGGAACCTAGATTCCAGGAGAGGACAGTAATGGGGAAATTCAGCAGGGGGTGGTATTCTGGAGCAAGAGAAAAATATAAGGTGGAACCTGGAGGATATTTACCTTTTTCCATCTGTAACAGTGAGATGATTTAAGAATGCAATTGGCATTCAACCAAATGGAAAAGGTTGGATATGCTTCTCTTGGCCCTTCAGAAATAGCCCTTTTCCTAACACGAATGACCGTGAACTTAGGAAAAGGTGGTCAAATGAAGCAAATACCAATTGAAGCATAAGAACTGAAGTTTAGTCAATCACACAGCCAAGACATATAGGAAGGAATTTGGAAGCTGGCTATGTGTCCAGGAAAAGGTCAGTGTCATGCCTTAAAGAATTACCATTCTATATACAAGTTCAAGTAGTATGTCTTTATAGAAGAATAATTAGCTTGAATCACACTCCCGAACAGAAAAGAACTAAAAAGCAGATGCGATGTATTTTTAAAATATTTAAAAATAGATCACCAAACAGGCAAGAGTAATGTCCATAGAGCAAAATGTGAAATGAAAATGGAAACTCTGGGAAATAGTGGAGTTTCAGATTAGGTTTTGCCTTAATTGGTCAAATTGTGGGGACTTTGAGCTTTTGTTCTTCTGGCTGTGTGGGACCTAGAACCCATGAGATCCAGTGTAAGGACCAATCGAATGAGGGATTTCCACATAAAGTTGGAAACTTAGATTCTCAGTGTAAGGATTGATGACAAATGGACCTGCTGTGCAGAAGGGAAGAGCAAGGGAAATTTCCTATCTTGACTTAAGAGTTTTGAGAAGGAGGGATCTTTTTTGAAAAGTGATAAACTTTCATGTGGACTTGTAACCCAAGTCACACCACCTAGGGTGCCTAACAAAGCACAAAAGAAAATTTAATGTTAAATTATGAGGTGGTAGATTAGGAGTGGTAGAAGAAAGCATAAATATTCTCCAAAGTAATGCCAACTCCAGTCAGACTTCAAAGAATTCATAAGGAGGTTCTAGGAGGGTAAGACTGCATGTATGAAAGAAAGAAAGGAGAAGAAACAAAAAAAAAGAGGAAGGCAGGAAGGAAGGAAGCGGGGAGGGAGGGAGGGGAAAAAACAAGCTATCATGAGTGAAATCCAGAAAAAAAGGGACAGCTTTATCAGATCTGAAGTGACTTTAGATATTAGAATTATTTGACATAAAATATTAAATCAGTTTGCTTAGATATGTTTCAAAAATAAAGAGATATTGGGAAAATATGAGCAAGGAATAAAATACATTTTAAAAGAAGCAGAATTAAGAAAGAAAAAAACAGTTTCAGGAAATTAAAAACCTAATACTTGAAGCTAAAAATAAATGGCAAAATGGGCGCATATATAGAAAGAATTAGTGAACTGGAAAATATGAAGAGATTATTTAGGATATAGTCCAGAGAAACAAAAGATGGAAAATATGAAAGAGAGGTTAAGAAACATGGAAGATAGAATAAGATCTAATATACTGTTGATTTTTTAAAAAGATAACAGGGGAAAATAATATTAAAAGATATTACAGTTTAGAAATCTCTAGAATTATTGAAGAAACTAAACCCCAGGTTTGGGAAGCCCAAGAATCAGGAACAGAATTTTTAAAAAAAGTTCACACCTGCATACCTCATGGTGGTACTGCAGAATAACAGAGAACAAGAAAAATCTGAAGAGCATCCAGAGAGAAAATGAAGGTCATTTTCAAAGGAATGACAGTTAACTGATTCCTAATATCTGGAGATCATAGGCCAAATAATGGCCCACAAAGACATAAAGGGCCTAATTCCTGGAAACTGTGGGTGTGACTTTATATGGCAGATGAGATTTTGCAATGTGATTAAGTTAACAATTTTGAAATGGGGAGATGATCTCGGATTATCCAGATGGACCCTAAATGCAACCCAACATGTTTTTATAAGAGCGAGGAAAAGGGAGATTTAACTGTACAGAAGAGAAGTCATTGTAACTGTGGAGGAAGAGATTAGAGTGATGTGGCTGTAAGCCAAGAAATGCTGGCAGCCACCAGCAACTGTAAGAGCAAGGAACAGATTCTCTTCTGGAGCCTTAGGAAGGGGTACATCCCTGCCTATATTCTGATGCCAGCCCAGAGAGACCGATTTTGGACTTCTGGCCTGCAGAACTGTGACAAAATAAATTCTGTTGTCCCCAAGCCACTAAGATTATGATAATCTTTTATTTGAACCACAGGAAATGAATACACTGGACAAAAATTGAAGCCAAAATGTCGTGTAATGTTATCTTCTCTGTTCTAAGAGAAATTAGTGGTCAGCTTGGAATTTTCTATTTCAAGAATGAGATCAAAATACAGTTTCCAATAAACACAGAACACTATAAATCAACTGTAATGGAAAAAATAAAAATCATAAAAAAAAACAAAACTAAATTTATCACCAACAAGCTCACATTAAAGAAAATTCTGAAATATATTTCAGGGGGAGAAAAATAATCTCAGATGTAAGATTTGAGGTCCAGAGAGGAATGTTTAATAAATACATTGATAGATATTGGTTAGACAGATAAATATTAACTGTATAAAACAGTGGAATTTATGTGTAATAGGAAAACAAAAAGAAAGAATTAAAATATTAGACATCATTATCACATTAGTTGAAACGATGGTGATTAGAGATAAGGATTGAAGAAGAGAGTAAAAAAAATGTTGATTAATTTTACATTTTTATGTATATTAAAATATCTACTCTAAACAATGAATGAAAAATAGAGAATTTAACTTCTAAAAGAGATTAAGAAGATGAAAATAGGAAAAAAATCATTCCAAGAGGAAGCTAAAAGGAAGGAAGAAAAAATAAACAGTAAGATAGGTCATATAAATAATATGAGATCAATCCAGATATATATATATATATATATAAAATCATAGGCCAATATAAATACATATTTCTATTAAAATGACAAAGATAGATATAACAAGTCAGGTATATTTTGCTTACAGGAGTCCCAAATAAAATGTGAGACAGAGAAATATTGATAGCAAAGAAATGGAAACAGGACAGGCAGATATTAACCAAAGTAAAACTGGTGTAGATAAATTAATGTCAGTAGACTATAAGGCAAGATACATTGCTGGAGATAAAAAGGTTATCCAAATGATGATAAAAGGTTCAGTTGAGCAAGCTTCAAACTTGTATGTAACTAATTAGAGGTTCAAAATATGTTTTTTTTAAATATAGACTTAATACCAGGAGAAATAGAAAAACTCTTGATCTAATAGACCTAAAAATATACCACTGAAATAAAAAACAGTTGTACGGTGAAAAATGCATGAAATATCCATGTAAAGTGATCATATGATAAGTCACGTTGTGAAGCTCAGTAAGTTTTATCACCACAGTCCACATTCTAGGGTTACAGTGAATTTAAGTTAGAAATCAATATGCAGAATACTAAAAAACAAAAACAAAAACAAAAAAACTCCCCGATATTTGTAAAATTTTGAAAAAAATCCCTAATAAATTACTCCTGGGTCAAAAATAAATCAAGATGGATTTTTTAGAAATAATGATACAATTAGTATGTATGATAATCTGTGGGACACAAACAAAGCAGTGTTTGCATGTAGAAATAAAATACTTAATCAGGAGAGACCAAAGGTATAAGAGTCATCAGCTTAATGACATGAAAAAAAGTTTGACAAGTAAGCACTTAGTAAATCCAAAGAAAATAGAAAAATAAAAATAATAAAGAGTAGAAATTAATGAAATAGAAAACCAACTCTTTTTGATAAAAAGGTATAAATTAAGCCAAAACTTCCTTTTTAAAAATGACTTATAAAATAACGCACTTTGGAAATATAGTATTACCCAGTAATTTTGAACACTACCTAGTAAAATTGAATTTCTATGGAGGAATTCTAATTCTAGGTATATAGAGAAATTCTTAAAGGACTTCACCAAGACATACAGCCAAGGAAAATATATGAAAGGCTTGTTCCTAATAGCAAACAAGCCAAACATTCAAATGGTAATCACAACAGGGAGAATACATTGCGGCATAAGCATACAATGCAGTAAGGTACAGTTGTGAAAATGAATAAACTAGAGCTGCATCCATTATGAACAGATCACAAAAACTTAACGTTAAACCCAGTGAGTTTTAGACATTGCTGAGCATTGGAATTATCTGGAGAGCTAATGGAGAGCACAGAAGTCTTGCTTGTTGAAATGGAACAGGACTGGACCTTTGTAATTTTGTCAATTCCCCAGGTGATCCTGATACACAACAAGGTTTGAGAACCACTGTGTTAAAACACAATTGTAAGAGGCATGCAGACTGTTTAGCTTACACAAAGCTAAACAAAATGTACAAGAATAAGATATACATTATTTAGGTTATATACATAAGCTATAGCATGACAAAGGCAGCTCCTGGTGAGGAGGAAGCAGTAAGCATTTGGAGAGAAGGCATTCAACCAAGATGCACGTTATATTTTATAGCTTGTTGGAAGGCACACTGAAATCATTTTATTATTCATACTTTTTGTAATGTTTATGAATTAAGAGATATTTCACAAGACAAAACTTAAAAAGTAACAAAATAAGCAAAATCTATTTTGAACCTATGCCCTTCAGCACTTCAGTGAGCATCTGGGTATAATGTGTTACTGTGTTGCTGCTTCCTGGCTGACTTTGTTGAGGTCAGTGGTGGTCATGCAGTGTGTACACCTTGTCTTGCTTCTTCTGCTCATCAGCAACACTGTCCAGAAGGAATGCTCTATTGGGACTAAGAGAAAGTTTGTTCTCCAAGTGGGTTGTGTAAAATGGCTGCTTGGATTTCCCTCTGCACCATTAGGAAGGCTCAGAGGTCAGGGCTCTTCACAGTGGCCTGGAGGCTGACCTGGTGTGCAACCTGGAGGCAGTGCCTAACAGCAGTGAGCAGGGTGTGAGCAGATATCTGTATGCAACCCAGTGGTACTGAAGGGACCAAGTGGGGCCAACAGGACAAGAAAGGATCTGGCATGGAGCTGCTGGAACTGACTGATGAAGCAGGCTTAGAAATCTCCAAAGGGAAGGTTGTATCTCTGGCAGAAGCGGTGACCCTTCTTATCACACCCAAGAAATCCAAATGGGAGTTGCTTCTGTGGATTCTTAGAATCTGATTGCAGCTATCTCTGTGCTGGACTCTAAGTATAGGTTCAGAAATGTGGGGAGGTGGGTAGGAGTGCTTTGGCAGACAAGAATATGTGCTTTGACCCAGAGTTAGTGGGTGAGAACTGGGCCTTGGGAGAAAGGAGATCTGCAGAAATCCAGCAGATCCTTACTCTGAGGAAGGCTTAGAGCAGCTAATGGGCTGGGGAGAGCTGTGCAAAGTTCTCTTCTCTGTCCTTGGTAGGCAGAATTGAAAAGGAATGATCTAGAGATCAGGGCTACTTGGCTTAGGGACTCAGCCCCTTGATTAGGTCATGGCTCCCCTGGCTCAGTCACTCACACCATGTGGTGCTGCCAGGGAAGGTGAGAGTTACACCTACCAGAAAGTTACTGTGTGCCCTATCAGTCAGGTGCTTTACAGTTTACAGGGTCCTTCTTGAGGTTCAGTGGGGGGGGGGCAGGGGCAGAGGGTGGGATTCAATGACAATACTCTCTTTCCAGAAAGTTAAAAGTGTAGGAGAGAAGAGGTTTAATAAAAGAGTTTCTATGGTGGCCTCTGCCATCAAAAATAAGTGAGAAAAATAAAAGGTACATAACATAGCCATTTCTTTTCCAAGATGTGCTGACTCTGATAGTTTTTATGCATAATTCAAATTGCATTCTTCATGATCTCATGGTTTTTCTAAGTAACTCTCTCCCACCACCACAAATTTCTTTGTATTCCTTCTCCAAGTAAAGCTGACTCCTCTACTAATTGCTTTTTCTTATAGTTCTACAACTTACTATTAAATAAGCATGTGATATCTCTCTCCTACTATCCTATGCTGAGGCATGGTGTCCATTAGCAGGACAGCTAAGAGCAGAGCACAAATGTCCAGGTTCAGCTACATTCTCTGCTTTGTTCCTGAAGCCCAAATGGGTTCTGGGCTTGACTCTCTTGATGGTCTTAAGATATGAACAGTTTGCAGTTTCCTCACCACTCATTGTCAGTTGGTCCCAATCCAACAAGATCATCATCCCTTAAACAGACTTTTGTCTGAAATACAAAATTTAAGTGGTTTAAACCTGGATATGACATGTAATAGTACTTTAATTCTTTTAAAATTATTGCAATTCTGCACACTTAGGAACTGTTGATCATTCTAAAAGGATGCAATTCTTAATTTCTTACTTTCTCCCAGATCTAGCATATGGTTACAATTGGCTCTTCGTCCCACTCACATCGAGTACCTTGGACAGATCCTGAAATACTTTGTTTACTCTTATACCTTTAAACATGTTATATTCTTGTTTAAGTGATTTTGAAACTCCTGATCACTAATTTCCAATCTCAATAGCTCTATTTGTACTGTCTGATTGTCTCTCCAAGGAAGAAAACTTAAGACCAATTTTAAAACAGTTATTCACAGTGAAATCCTTGACTTGCCACCAACACCCATTGGGTCACTTTTTAGAGTCAGTGAACTTAACCTGACTCTCTCCCACCACTAAAAAAACCCTTGGTGAGTGTCCATTTTTGTTCCTGTGTTGACTTCAGACATAGAAACGGTTTGTTCTTCTCTAATCCTCTCTCTATACAGCAGGCAGAGATTTCTTAAAAATGTAAGTCTGTGTGGCTTGCTTGTGCCTAAATTCTTTCAAGACTTCTCATTGTCTTCAGTGTGGCTGTTTTAGCAGGGTTTATGGAATCCCACACCCACATCTGTCCCTGGACATAGACTCCAGGGTATCTTTGACCACCCCTCCCTCCTGCCTGTGGCCGTGCCCCTCCCCAGGTTGGAGGGGCAACCTGATACCTGTACCAAGAAGAAGGTATCCCTGAGTGCCACCTGCTGCCCTCACCTTCAGCAGCACCGACAGCTCTGCACTGCACCTCCACCTCCTTGCTACCTGCAAGCACTTTGCTTAACCAGTTCATCCTTCAGGTTCAGCCTCAGTGCTAATTCCTCAGAGAAGCCTCATCCTGGAAAGAGCTACCTGTGGCTTGCTTCCTTTGCTATTTCTATGCATATGAGTGCTCATTTTAAATACGATAATAATAGGATCTACCTCATAGATTTCCTAGGTTGTTGTGAATACCAAATGAAGGAATGTGTGTAAAGAGCTTAGCAAATTGTCTCACATGGAAGTGCAGTGGGTCTCCTTTGCATCTAGATTTCCGCATGACATCACTCAGCATATCTCATCCCATGATGACCTTTAGTTTCACCAGATGGGATTAAACCTGACTCATTCATGGCTATGTCCCCAGTGCTTAACACAGAACAAACCACATAGGAGATGTTGGGTAGATTTTGTGCGATGAGTGAGTGGATGAATGAATGAATATATTTTTTAAAATGTATGTGCATATTTTCTTTTTAAAAAAATAATCTAATTTTTGGAAGTCCCCTGGTGTCCTAGCAGTTAAGGATTCTTTCAGTGTTTGCACTGCTGCAGCTCAGGTTTGATCCCTGGCCCAGGAACTTTCACATAATGTGGGTGCAGCCAAAAAAAAAAAAAAAAAAATTCTATTAAAGAATTAGGGAAGACTCATTGCATTTTGGTCACCTATGTCAGAGAAAACTGGTTTTCCTTTTCTAAATCAGGTGGATGACTCCCAATGGGAAATTCAGCCTTTAATCCCAGCTAATGCCTACTGTGACATTTGACAGCACTGGTTCTTTTAGAACTTGCCTCCATGGAGGCCAATGTATTGGTGATTTAGCTGTAGATATCCTTTTCTGTCTTTCAAGGGAGATGTTAAATAGTCCTGTTGGCATTTTAGGATAAGCAAGTATTATCTGTAAAAAGCAACTAAAGAACTCTTTGACCTTGGGCCCAAACTCATAACCCCTTTGGCTTTGGCTATGTAGGCTGTTGACCTTGGCAACTACCATTAGGCCTTTTGCAGAAATCATGAGTTTATGAGTCCATGGTAAGCATTTCTGGTTATCTTCCCAGGAAATCAGTGACCCAGAGATCCTGGATCTGGTCCACAGTGCCCTTGGCAGGATGACCGTGGTCCGGCAGATCTTCCCATCTGCAAAGGACAACCAGAAATGCATGAGGAACAACCACCGCATCTCCTCTCTGCTCTGCGATCCCCAGGAAGGCTACCTCCAGATGCTGCAGGTCAGTGCTTGCCTCCCAATCTCCCTCTAGGAGTGAGTCTCACCTGTCCGCTTGGCCTGCCATGATGTGCCTCAGCTCTGGCTGAGCAATCTTGCCCACCACCTTTAATTACTAGAACTCTGTCATTTGCTGAAATTGAAACCAGTCAGCTGGGCAGTGCCTCTAAGCACATAAGCAGGCAATTATGGCTGTTGTCTGCAGACAGGGCATATTAGCTCACTGGGTGTCTTTTGTATTTAAAAGTTGCATACTTGGGATAGGGAGAGTCCTATCTCTTAGGCTTCTGTGATGACTATTTTTTAGGGATGACTTCATCTGGCAGGACTAAGGACAGAGCTTTTCTGTGGGGAGTCATTATTTTGAACCTGTTTTAAGTTCTTCCATGTAGGAGTTGCTTCTGAATGTTGAGGCTTAGGGTCATCCAGAACACTGCTGGAATCCCAGCTGATCAGGGAGGGGCAAAAGGGTAGGACTATCACTTGCCCACCCGGTCCATTCCTTCTAAGATAGGAAATATAGAATGTTTACAGTTAGGCATTCCACCACTTGCTTGACGCAGGTGCAGCCATGGTTAGTTCCTCTTGGGCATGTGAGGAGGATGTGGATCTGTGCACCTTCTGTGAGAGGTAGTTTTCTCCCTGGATGTTTGGGGGGGTCACAGTGAAGCACTGTGGAGACAGACTTTTGGCAGCCCAATATCTCCATCTGCACTAGAAATATGGCGCCCAAGAAAACTTTCATTTGATACTTGGTGGGAGACACATAATAGAAGGAAGTTTATCCCAATGGGGCTCGTGAAAACAGCTCAGAAGTTTTTGCCACTCAGCATTCAAAACTAATTACACCTTCTTTACCCAGCCAGGCATGAGGACTGTACGGTAGAGGTAGGATGCCTCCTGGGTATCAGTCCCACCCCAGGATATCTTGGTATTATTTTATCAGGGATAACATGGTATGGGGAGGGGGTGTTCTTAACATCTCTAGAGTGGGCTGAGTCCATGTGTGATTTGCCAAAGCATCAAATACATTCCGTAGTCTTACATGGGGTGGGGGGAGAAACATCCAACAGATGGAAAATGCTAGAAATACGTTCTTGGTTGATAAAGAATCACAGAAGACGCTGAGGTTTTAGCTAGAGGAACTCTGATTCCCCCTTCTACTGCTCCAGGGAACCATCACTATATCTGGTGTCTTTCTAAGATAGTGAAGAGCTGACCAAGAGAGTGGAACAAAGGCCTCTGCAGGACCATGGACTTGAGGACCCTGGGCATATGGGTCAGGGGTTGAAGATATTTGATGAAATAATGTATATTTTTGGATGCTCTCAACCTATTCTGCCCTCCTCTTTTCTGGAGTTTGAAAGAAGGGGTAGGGCCTCTCAACTGCTTCTGTATTTTACCCTACTCTCCACGTGGATGGAAGTGCAGTGTGACCATGTAACCCAGGTAATGTGTGCTCATCACCACCTGGGGCAGGACAGGAAGGCACCTCTGTCACTCTCTGCATCTTGCTCTGTGGAAGGACTCCCCAGGTTCTCTCTCCCCAAAGGACTTTGTCCTTCTCCAAAAACACAGCAGCCCTGCCCCATCCTGCCCCACCCCCCAACCTATTTCCCCCAGTTCTTGCTTAGCTACACTGCACTCCTTGTCCAGGAGAAAGGAGGATCGCTTCCCATTGCACCAACGCATGCTGCCTGGTCAGGTGGAGGGAGAAAGGAAAGTGCTTCTCCTCAAGATCTTGATTACTCATTTTACCATTGGCAAAAGGCACAGGCAAGCCCTTTGGTTACACGCCAGACACACTGGATACAGAAAATCTGTCCTGGAGGACAAGAGAGAAAAGGAGATTGTTGGTGGTGGTGAGGAATGCTTTTGAAAATGACATTCACCTGTGAGGAGGATGAGCAAAGCCATAGCTCTGAGGTGCGTGGCCAGTCGTCATCATGGGGTCAGTGTGATATCACACCTAGAGTCCTGGCTACCCTACCTGGATCTCTTTCTGCTGAGATCCAGGAACTATATAAAGAGAAGGATTTAAGAGCAACATCACAGATCTTAATAGCAGTTGTAGTAGAAGCAATAGTACTAGCAGCAGTAGCAACAGTAGCAGAAATAGTGGCAGTAGTCACAGTAGCAGCAGCAGTAGCTATGGTAGTGTTAGTAGTACTAGTAGCAGTTAGTTAGCAGCAAGTGGTAATAGTAGTAGCAGTAGCAGTAGCAGCAGCAGTGGTAATGGTAGTAACAGTAGTAGTAGCAGTAGCAATAATAGCAGCAGTAGTAATAGCAGTAATAACATCAGTAATAGAATATTAGTAATAGCAATAGCAGTAGCAGTAATAAAGGCAGTAGTCACAGTAGCAGCCACAATGGCTTTAGTAGTAGTAATAGTAGTAGCAGTATTAGGAGTAGTAACAGCAAGAGTAGTAATAGTAGCACTAACAGTAGCAGCAGCAGTAGTAGTAGTAACAGTAGCAGTAGCAGTGATAGCAGCAGCAGCAGGAGTAGCAGTAGTAACATCAGTAATAACAATAATAGTAATAGCAGCAGTAGCAGTAATAGCAGTAGTCACAGTAACAGCAGCAATAGCTATAGTAGTGTTAGTAGTAGTAGCAGTAGTAATAGTAGCAGCAGCAGGAGTACTAACAGTAGTGGTAGCAGTAGTAGAAGAAGCAGCGGTAGATAACAGTAGAAGTTGTAGCAGCAGCAGCAGCAGCAACAGCACAAGAGAGAGCTTTCTTGGGTTGAAATCCTAGTAACCCTAGTGATTAACTTATTATTTAATTTATTATTTATTTGTCAGCCTGTGCCTTGGTTTTCTCCTCTGTGTATTGAGGATTAGAATATTACCTACCCCTCAGAGTCACAATGAAAATTAAATGAGAGAATATCTACAAAGCATTTAGAGCACGGCTGAGCTATTAACAGCGTTGTTGGAGAGGAGGTGGTCAGGTGTGCTTGGGCTTTCCATGAAAGGCTGAACAGGGCCTTTTTTTTCTTTTTTGTGTGGTGTAGTCCACTATCTTCCCAAGCATGCTCTTTGAAAGCCTCACGGTGGGTGGGGGAACACTTGCCGCCTGTCCAGCCCCTTATCCTTGGCATCATGCACCACGTTCTGTCTGTCTGCATCAGTCATACAGGAGCTCAGTCAGCACTGCCTTGTGTGGGAGAGAAGAGGCCACATCTTTGTGACCTGCTCAGCTCTTCACACAAGACCCTGCTCATTGGAGATGCTCAGTAAAGACTGATGGGGTGGATCTGTTAAGAATGCAGGTCTTAACCTACGTTAAACTGTCTCTAGAAGCCTCTTTATATATCTATAAATAAAATACTTTATTAAAGGAATCTATCTCCATTCGTTGCATCTGCCTCCTTGTGCGGGATGTGATGAGAGGAGAATGTGGATTTATTTACCCATCCTACCCAACAGCCATTTGGGCAGCCTGTAGATTCATCTCATTTAGAAGCCATTCCCCTCAAGTTTCCTCAGTAGCTATTACCACTTCTTTCTTTCTTAATGACGGTGTAGAAGGCAAACTAATTTCTACTAGCCTCTAGCTGTGAGATTTATCGAGAAGACTCTAACATGTTTAGCACAACCAACTGAAGGGAAAAAAAAGTGATGTCATGGATTATTAACTTTGTCTTGATGAAATTAATGAAAATCCTTTTGGAAATGGAGCTCTCAAGTCCATCTTTAGTTCCTCCCTCAGACAGCTGCTCTTACGATGATAATTCTGGATTAGAAGTTTTCATGAGAACCATCAGAAATGGAATTTTTATAAGAATCATCCATCGCTTTGCTTCTGCACTGAGCTGGCCTCAGAAACTCCATCTTATTCTGTTAGGCCTTTGGTGAGGGCTTTCCTTGCTCCAAAGCCAACCAGGCACTATTACAGCAAATCAGTTTGGTTCCTTCTTAGTAAAGAGAACATCTTTTGGAAGAAACATACCTAAATGAGTGGCTTCTAGTGGCTCCCAAAGTATTACATTTGCCAGCTTGCAGTGCTGTTGTTTATCTTTCCCTGCAAAGCACTGTCTTATTTGGATGTTTCTGGTTCTTATTTTCTCAACAAGTTACTTTAAGGCCTGTAAGACTCAACCAGTAATAAAAGTGACAACCAGACCCTAAGGACCCCTGAGACCTTCCTCAGATTTTATGGGCAGCCCTGATCTGAGAAACACCTGTAGCAACTGCATTGCCTGGCAACTTCAGGGCTACAGTTGACCTAATAGACACACTATCACATTGTTACTCCATTTCTGTTCAAATGTTTTTCCAAAGGGGGACAAGAAAATGATAGAAGCTGTGTTGTATGGTCACTGTGGAGCCCCATCCTTGAATTAAGCTGCAGGGACTAATGTGGTATTATGATAAAATGCTCCCCCTGGTTGGAATTTCTCTTCTTTGTGCATCTTAAAATTGTGGACTGGCTTGATAGGTGGAATTACTGCTCCCTTGCTCAATTGTTTAAAACATTTCAAACCTCTCCCTCCCCCATGCATCCCTGTTTCTTTAGGGCTTTCTTGACTCTTCCCTGACTTGCAAGTTTTTTTGTCAACCTGCCTGTAGATTCCTTTCCTCTAAACGACAGTGAGCCTCACACCAGAGCTACCTTGGACGTCGTGTCACTTTCGCTGGTTTACTTCACCTTAAAGACATGGGGTGATGGGACAATGGAGCAACCAGGGTGGGAAGCATGATCATCCATGCCTTTGTCAGAGACAGTTGCACAGGTGGTTGCCTTGGGTGTATGTGGTTGCAGCTGTGGCTGTAGGTGGCCATGTGTGCAGTTGGAGCCCAGGGAGCCCGGGATATAGCAAATGTCTGTCCCCCTCCAACACTTCTACCTTAAATTCAGTGTGAGCAGAGGTCCCCCATTCCCTTTGCCCTCTGCCACCATCTGCTCCCTCCTCATGCCTGGCTGTGATGCCCCCTCTCAGGACCAGTGGGCTGGCAGCAGGTTGGCAGAAAGGCCTCACCTGGGAATGGATTTCTCAAGCTATGACATCTGGGCGTCAGCTTGTCCTCCCAGCTGGACCTTCTGCTGGCTGCTTGTCTGACTTTGCTGGATGGCCAGAGCCTGTCTGAGGTTCTGGTCAGAGGTCAGTTCCTGCTGTTTGCCTCTGTGAGGTCTCTACTTTGCTTGATTAATGATGGAGACAAGAGAAAATTAGGCTCTTTCAAAGCCTGGAGGAAATGCAGCCTTTCATAATGAAAACATCTCCCACATTTCCAGCTTGGTGTTGGGCAGAGGATGGCCTGATGGCGAGAGGCAGTTGGCCCATGTGTCCGTGACCCTTACCTGCCATTCATCTTCTTTTGCCTTCCGGCTACCTTGATAATGTGCATGCACAACCATTCCCTGGGCTGGTGGTATATGAGAGAGATGAGGCTGGATCACCCTAATATGACTTGCTTGAATTCTCAGGTTTACTGTGAGGAAATGTGCACAGAGTGCTGAGAGGGCAGACAGCTGGCCAGCAGGCAGGACTGTCATCCTCCAGGGCCTCTCCCTCCCAGTCTGACAGGGGTGGGCCCAGATCTCAGCCTGCTGAGGTCCAGACAGGATTGGATGCATATAGCTCTCCTGAAGATCTCAGCACATTTTAGGGGGCAGCTTCTATTTCCTTTACTCCTGGCCCTAGTCCTGCTTCTAGGGACTCAGTAACTAAACAGATCATCTGGGTTTCCAATGGATCTGCCTCCACCCTACCCAGTCCCAACCCAGATGGAAATCAGTGCCTTTCCTAGTGTCAACAAGACAACAGATCCAAGTCTCAGAGATGGTGTCATATATGGTGGGGACTGGGAGGGGGGACTTTTAAACTGTAGCTGCACAAACAGCCTCTGATGTTCTAAGGCCCCCTGGATGGGGGATGTTTGCTGCTCCACTGCCTCCCCTCTGCCCAGTGCCTTATCCTCTCTCCACATCTTTCTGGCTTCCCTTTCTCTAGCCATGCTCTATTTTCTTTCTCTGGGTCTTGACTCCAAAGTAAATTCTCCTCATTTTCTCATGAAGATAAATTTAACAGTCTTACTGGTAGCCTTTGCGTCTGCTGATGCAAGGTATATTCCTAAATAAAATATAGTTACTGATATAATGGGGATGCTGGGTATTAACTCTTTAACTAAAATCTATTTTTTTGGAGTTTCCGTCACGGCTTAGTGGTAATTAACCTGACTAGTATACGTGAGGACTCGGGTTTGATCCCTAACCTCACTCATTGGGTTGGGGGTTTGGTGTTGCTGCGAGTTGTGGTGTAGGTCACAAACGTAGCTCGGATCTGGTGTTGCTGTGGCTGTGGTACAGGGCGGCAGCTCTGATTCGACCCCTAGCCTGGTATCTTCCATATGCCGTGGGTGTGGTCCTAAAAAAGATAATAATAATATAAAACAAAGTCTATTTTTCCATCCTTGGTCCTCAGTTGGCTTCATGGAATTGGTCTTTAATCATCCAGCAGCCAGATATGTCTACCTGGTTTTCTCAAGAGCTGAAGCCCGAGTCAAGAGCCCACGGCTGGATTCTCTTGTGTCTCCCGCAGATGTGTTCTCATCTTCCTTATTCCCCTTATGAGGACCCATCTTACATAGATCATTGATTTTGGCAATGTAAGCTTTGCCAGGATCTCCTTTCTCATGGAAACACGTGCCCCGGATTCCAATTACACATGGACAGTTCCACATGGAGTGTACCCATACGGAGGTGCTGTTCCCCTTCCCAGCATGCCTTTGGTCCCCCATCACTCCTGTTCTAAGAGGCATCATCTTTCCAAACACTTTGACCTCTCTTGCCATTGTGTTTTTTCCTAAGAACAGGTTTAAAACTCTTCATTCAGCATCCATTAATTCTACGAACACCCCTTAAGCACATAGTATGTGCCAGTTCCTATGGTAGACATTTCACACATGTTCTCTCTGAATTCTCACAAACACCAAATAAATTGGGAGTTTTAGTCTCCATTCAGGACCATGTTCCCATTACAGAGAATGGCATATACAAAGGCCCAGAAGCAGAATAGAGTAGGGGCCAAATTCAGTATATCTGAGGCAAAGAGTGAGAGGCAAGAGGCATTGGGAAATCAGCGAGAGAGGAGGGCAGCTGCCCAGACACCGAGGCTGGGGCAGTAGCCCTTGGAGATGAGACTGGGCAGGATGTGTGCTAAGAGGGATGACTCAGTTCAGGGTGGAGGCTGAGGGCATGGGCTGGGAGACAAGATAACCAGGGGTTACCACCTCCCCAGGAAGATATGAGGGCTCCTGAACTGTGGTGGCCATGGGGGTGACCATGTAAAGAGGGCATTAGGAAGCTTCCCCATGGCAAAACCCCTGAGCCTGTGCATGGGGATGGGCAACAGGCGACAGAGTACAGGGCATGGCACCTCTCAAAGGCACTGGGCTGCAGCTTCCCCTGATGGAGTCATATTTTGCCTGCCTCCCCTGTCCCCTGCACACATGGGTGGTCTTGCTCCAGGATGGGCGGTGCCCTGGGTTCCTGTGGCTGAACCAGCTCTACATTGCAAATGTCAGGCCTCTGAAGTGGCCCAAGCCACCTCCCTTTCAGGAACTTGGGTCAGGGTATTATAGAGGTGCTGCTCTGGGCCTTCCTTGGCAGGTTTTATAGAACACCCTGGGAGCAGAGAAGTGGCCTTTTCCTCAGAGGGCACCTCATGATATGCAGATCTGAAAAGCCTGGCAGGCCCAGAGGGCTTTGGCAGTTGTGATCTTGCTGCTGGGCCAGGAGGAAGCTAGGGACATGCACCCAGGTGAGCAAATTTCAGGCAGTGTTGGAGATATGATGCCCAGAGCTGATCCATGCTCAGTCTTTTGATCCAGAAGCTTCAGAAGCCAAATATGACCCCTGCTTGCCCTTGAAAAGCTTTCAGACTGAGGGGCACTGGGGGAAAGGGCAAGTGGTGTTGGCAGATAGAAGTTCCTTTTTGCAATAGTCCCCATGCTTCTTTGTGCCAGACCCATACTGAGCCCCAGCCATTGAGACACCCCTGGTAAGCTCTGCTTGGGTCCTTTAATTCCTGTTCCACTCCTTCTGTCTCTGTTCCCTTCTAAACCAAAAATATGTGCAAAGAGCTTAGGCTGGTCCTGAGCACATGGGGTATATATGGCTACATTTCACAGGGCTGCCCCATTGCACGTCTCCAGGGCCACCGATCACACTGTGTTTTATTGTCAGAATAAGGCTAGAGCTTTAAAGGACTTGTTCAACATCACCTGGCAAATGAGTGCAAGAGGAGATTCAGTTCACACATACGATAGGCATCCATCAAGCACGTGCTTTCTCCATGTGCTGCTGTCCACACAAGGAGTGAGACAGTGAGCCATGCTGGCCCAGGCTATGATGAATCCACGTTCTTGCTCCTCCTCCCAGATCACCTGCCAAGCTGCATATGTGGTAGAGTGAATTGTTCTTTATGACACAAAGAGGACCCTGGCATGCATCTCTAGGGGTGCCGTCTGAACCAGCCAGGCCACTAACAGCTGTGTCCGCACATAGACTGGAGGCCACATGCTCCCAGGAGAGCCTCAGCCCCTGTCGCAGCTCTGGCTCTTGTCTGCCTCTGACTTCACTCTGACGTCTCTGACCTGGCCCCAGGTCTTTAGCTGTGTATCCAGGCCTTTCCTCTGCCATCCCCTTGGCCTCAACACTCTGGCCTTTCTTTTGCTTCTCAAGTCTATGCTCACCTGAAATCCTTTTTCAGTCATTTGCCACTTTTGTGCTGCAGCGTTCCTAGGCCACCCAGAGCCCTGGGCTCCCACCAGCAGAGGGATACAGTGGCAGTATCTGTTTTGCTTGTCTGTTTTTTGCCAATGAACTCTGTGCTGGACCTCACCCGTGATGCGAGGGAGAGAGGCAAGGACTCCATCAGGCCAGGCCCCCTTCTCTGACCCTGTGACCTGTAGCTCCGGCTCAAACTGTGCTCCCCGTCAGACCACAGTGAGTGGAGGTCCATGTCTTTCTATACCTCCCCTCTTAGCTCAGGGGCCTGACATGATCGATGGTGTACATTCTTAGTTGAGATCCACCCATCCATCCATCTATCTATACTTCCATCCACCCATTTACACTGATCACCCACTCACCATAAGGAATGACTTTTTAATGTTTGCCAGGACCTGGAGGGAACCCCAAGCAGAGGCTGACTTTCTACCATATGCTCTTGATCTTTTCCCCTTAAAGTCCCTTCTCTGGACAACCAGACTGTGAGGGTAGCATCCCTCCCTTTGTATCTTCACCAGGGAACCTAGCAGGTCACCTAAGCGGGCATGCTAAGGTTGGTAACAGACTGTGGAGCCACAGACCAATACTCAAGTGTTAGCTTCTGCCCAAGGCAGAGAGAAGTATTAGACAGTATTCCCCCTTATAGGAGAAGGGGCAGGAGTGAGTGGAAAAGATGGGAAGAGCTCCCAGTGAGTATCAAGAAGACATTCGGAGCAAGCCACAAGTGAGAAGCAGATTTTTTTGTTTGAACAAAGGAGGTATCCTCTCAAATCAAAGTTGGAGGCAGAAAATCTCTTTTTCCTACTCTCTGCTTTCCATATTTTTTTTCTTTTTTGTGAACCAAGATCAATGTGTACATTCTTAGCAGAGATCCATCCATCCATCCATCCATCCATCCACCCATCTCCCCCACTTCCCCCACATACCCTCACATCCAAACTCATCCATCCATCTCTTCCTATCCATCCATCATGCATCCGTCCATTAAACATACACTAAGTACCAACTGTGTGCCTTGGTTGGTGCTGGCTTCTGGAGACAGTGAAAATAAATAGGTCTGGAAAAGAGCATTGCTGAAGACTGTTCTTTCTTTGGCCTTTCTGAGTCACATCCTGTTTCTTCCTCTTCATGAAAGACCTTTCTGCATTCATACATTAGTATTGTATGAATCACTTATGTAATTAAGAACCTTAATTTATTGTGACTTCTAGTACTAGAGGGAAAAAGGGAAATTCCACTGGGTGTTAGTCTGCAGGGGTGGTGTTTCCTGGTGTGTGTGTGTGTGTGTGTGTGTGTGTGTGTGTGTATGTGTGTGTGTGTGTGTGTGTGTGTGTACAAACAGGGATATGGGTCAAAGGGTCCAAGCTGGTTAAATAGCATTGGCTGTGAGTGGGTGGCTAGGAGATCCATGAATGTCTTGAGAAGAGAAATCTTCACACCATCAAGGACTCTCAGCTTTCAGTTATCCTTTTGGAAAAAAAAAAAAAAACACACCCAAGCCAACTCTAAGTGGCTTACATTCTCTGAGAACACCTCCATTATTGGCCCGTATACCAGAAGGGAAGTAGACATGTCAGAAATAATTTTGCACTGACTGGGGCTTCTGAGAGCTGGGGGCTGACAAGAGCAGGGAGCGGGTTAGTTCTTTCTCATCAAGGACATGCTCCCCCAGAGTTCTGCCATGGTGTTCCCTGCAGGACAGAAGGTGAATTCTTGGTGGTGGGAATGACTGCCATCAGGTAAGCACCTGTGTGGTACAGGGCTCTGAAAAAGGTCACCAGGCCCTGCCATGCCCTCTTCCCTATGGCCTGAGGTTGTATTTAAGCTAGCAGTGGTCAGCCATGCCAGGTATGCTCGTGTCACCTCTGAGACATCTCCTGTCCACCCTCTGCCTATTTCCCACACCTGCACAGAATGGAGAGGCATCAGGCATTGCAGGCTTTGGTGGCATACATCCCTGAGCCCACTGCAAGGACACAGGTTGAGGGTGGATAGGACAGGACTCTGAAGGAACAGTGAGGCACAGGGACATCCTGGAAGAAGAGGTCAGCTCTACTTGAACACATCATGGAAGAGATGACCCCTGAAGGTGAGCATGAGTTGGGGACCAGGCACGTATAGCAGGTGTTTGTGATGTTCTGTATCAGCTCCCTTGGCCCACCTCTGATTTAGGTCGCAGAGACCGTTCCTAACACCCAAGTTCTTGTCTGAGCCTCTGCATTGAGGGTATCCCATCTAAGATGCCTGAGGAAGGAACCTACAGGCTGAGAATGTGCTGGGAGTGTGAGGGGTATACTGGGGTACAGCGGGAGGTAAGGCTGGGAGGCAGCAGGAGTTCTCCCCACAGCCCAAGGATCCTTTTTGATTTTCCCAGGAGTCCTATGAGGCCAACATATTCTCCTATTTATATCTGGTGATTTTGTTTTTCTGAAACATTTTTAGCAGACACCTTGCTGCTAAGGCGTGAGGGACTCATCCCCCTGACCCACTTTGGCTAATGTTGTTTGTACAACAGTTACCCATGAGGAGTCACAGACCTGACCGAGGTGGGGATGTTACTCTGTACCCTCCCCTTCACCCACATCTCATCCCTTCAGGCTCCAGGAAAACCTCATGGAGAAGAGGGGTGGGGCAGGGGCAGGGTGATACCTGCGAGCAAGGCTGCCCTCCTCCCCCGCCCCCTGGAGGGCTCTTATGAGTGCTGGAGTCCAGGCTCCTGCAGATCAGGGTCTTAATCCTGGTCAAGGGTCCTGCCCCTGGATCTCACCACTGTGGTGCTGCCCTTCTCCTTGTTGCCCCAACTTCTCCCTCGCACCTTGTTTTTGAATGCTCTGAGATGGGCTGTATTGCTCCTGCCATTCAGCCCTCTTGTGGACAGCTAAGCAGAGGGGTAGTTCTCACATGCCCACAGTCACCAATTCCAAGTGCATCCCCTGGCCAGCAGTGATGTCACTGCAGAGCAGGCTCTGTGGCCTCCGGAATCCCACAAAGGCTGCCAGTGTCACTCAGGCCGCCATCTACCCTAGGCCCGTCTGGGGACCAGAGTGGTCTTTCTAAGTCACGGATCTGATTCTAGGCACAGATCCTAAAGCCACCTGTGTTGTTGCTCTTCAGCTGAGCGTGGCTCCAGCCCTGATCCCCGCCTCCCTCTTGATCCTACTTCCTCCCTACTGTGACCCCTGATGCAGACATCGGGAAATGCTTTCAGTCCCTCTAGCCTAGGGGTCAGCCAGCTGTGGCCCACAGGCCGAATCCAGCCCACTGCCTCTTTTCTGAATAAAGTTTTATTGGCACATCCTCTGTTTATGTACCATTTGCGGCTGCTTTCATAGCGCGGTCAACTTGGAAAAGAGACTGTAAGTCTCAATTCTTTACTGTCGTCTCCTCCTTTGCAGAAAATGCTTGTGGAACCTACTCTACCTGGCCCAGCTTCTTTACAACCTCTTGCCTTTAAAGATGCTCTCCCTGGAGTTCCCATTGTGGCTCAAGGGTAATGAACCCAACTAGTACCCATGAGGACACAGGTTCGATCACTGGACTCACACAGTGGGTTAAGGATCCAGCATTGCCGTGAGCTGTGGTGTAGGTCGCAGACGTGGCTTGGATCCTGCGTTGCTGTGGCTGTGGTGTAGGCTGGCATCTGTAGCTCCAATTTGACCCCTTAGCCCTCAGGGAACTTCCATATGCTGCAAGTGCGACCCTAACAACAGGAAGAAAAAGAAAAAAAATGGTGTCCTTATAATGCTTTCCATCTTTTACCCTGATTGTTCTAGATGAGTTTTCTGCCTATCCTTCCCTCCATCCTTTGTTAGCTGAGTAAGATGATCCCTCCATCCTTGTGCAGAGTTGTGTCCAAGTCTCAGTCATGGCGCTAATCACACTAGTTCTGTCAATGTACGGATCCTCTTCCCACTCTAGTTCCTGAGGCAGGGCCGGGACTCCAGCACCTGGCTGGTTGCTTGAATGACCACTTGGGAGCCAAAGGATCATGACCTAGATATTGGGCCCCCCTTCTCAACATTGGTGTCATGGGTCACTCCACCGCTCTAGTGGTTTCTCTCCATCCTTGGAAATATACCAGTGGAAAGGGTTTCACCGTCTTTGTCTTTGCAGATCTCCAACCTCTACCTGTATGACAGTGTTCTGATGCTGGCCAACGCCTTCCACAGGAAGCTGGAGGACCGGAAGTGGCACAGCATGGCAAGCCTCAACTGCATCCGCAAGTCCACCAAGCCGTGGAATGGAGGGAGATCCATGCTGGACACGATCAAAAAGGTGTGTGTGAGGGGCACTCTCTGGGCCAAAGACAGGTCTGTCCTCTCACCGCCACTCTTTGTCCCTGCTGGGAGGCTGAGTTCTTTCTGTGATCCCCCAGCCAGACCCCTCCAAGGCCTCCACCTGCCACTCTTCCAGTCCTGGCATTTGAGGGTTGGTGAGCTAGGATTCATGGATATATGTTATTATTATCTCCCTTTTGTGTAAGGATATTGGACTTCAGAGAGGTTATATAACTTGCCCAAGGTCTTAAGTAAGTAAAAAAATGTAAGCAACTGGCTAGCTTATGCCTGCCAGATTCTCTGCTATGCAGGCTGCCACTGTCTCCAGGAGAGTTTATCTTGCTTTTCATCAAGATCAGCTTATGTGTGTGTGTGCGTGTCAGCATGGGTGTTCATGGATCCCTGTGTGTGCATGTGCATATCTATGATTTGGTGGATTTAGTGTCACACCTCAGCATGTAGGATATGTGTATGTCCTATATACTTAGATGTAACACTAAACCTACCTAAAGATTGGATTTGAAGTGAATTGGGTAATCCACAAAAGACTC
This sequence comes from Sus scrofa, assembly GCF_054392235.1. NCBI lineage: Eukaryota > Metazoa > Chordata > Mammalia > Artiodactyla > Suidae > Sus > Sus scrofa. The sequence continues at coordinate 108,994,232 of NC_139396.1, read as the reverse complement.
ATTAGACTGAATTGTCTTTTAGAGGCTTCTAAAAGACATTTAGGGCCATCTATAGTGCCAGGAGTCTGAGCCACAATAAATTCTGCATGGTTTCAATAGCAGTGAACAGAGTCTGATGTCGGCTTGAATCTGCTGCACCGAAGCCTGAGCAGGAGGACCCCCCCTTTTGGGCCAGCTCACTCTCTGGGACTGTCCCCATTCACTCTCTGTGGGAGATCACAGTTGAATGGGACCCCCCACCCCAGACTTGAAGAAAGAAGAGGGCTCAGCACAGGCCCACCCAGCCTTTCCACAGTCTGCTCCTCCTGAGCCCATGGAGTGGCCAGAGAGAGGTGCAGGGCCCACACGCCCACCCCATGCATATCCAATCTGTACCAGATATCACACTCTGTACATATTTTCTTCTTCGGTGCTTGGCATGGGTCTAATTAACGCCAGACCAAAGCTGAGAGATGGGAAATGACTTGTCCAAGGGGCAAAGCTAGGACTTGAGCTGGGTTTGGGTCTCTAATGCTCACGTTTACTGCTCTGCCACTTCCTGAGACGTCTTTCACTGACCTTGGCCTTCCGGTTTGCTTGAGCCCCCAGAGTATGTTGCGATGGAAGGCTGTAAGCTTCAGGAGGGTGGGGACAAATGCTTTCCCTCTTGAATCTCAGGGTTAGCCTGATGTGTGGCACAGGGCAGATGCTACTCATATCGACTGTGTGGAGGACAGGGGGGAGGCTTAGCACCTTCCCCTATGAGCGAAGGCCTAGAAAGCGGTGATCCTGTTTCGACGCCCTAGAACTGCCAGGAGTCTGAGCCATTGCTTCCTGGACCTAGATTATTCCCTTCTTGGTGACCCCTTCCTTTTTCTTCCTTGCCTTTGGGATTCCATCCCTACCCATCCATGTTGGCCCTATCCTCCCATGGTTTTTCCTTCTCTCCCTCAGGGACACATCACTGGCCTCACAGGAGTGATGGAGTTTCGGGAGGACAGCTCGAATCCTTATGTGCAGTTTGAAATCCTTGGTACGACCTACAGTGAGACCTTTGGCAAAGACATGCGGAAGGTAAGCTTCAGGGTGCCCACCTCCCCTGCTTCCTGCTGTCATGCATTGGACTGTGTTCTGAGCAGATGTTACCCAGCACAGAAGTCCCCTCTTCAGTCTCTGTGGATGCTGCTGTTGTTGCTGGTGGGAGGGTCATGGTGGGGAGAGGCTCAAAGGAGTTTCAGACAGAAGGTGCCACTCTTGCAGTCTCTGGAAAGCAGGGGCCCCTGCTGCCAACAGGTCCTACTGGGCCTGGAGAGCCAGCCTTGTGGTCCTGGGTGAGGCCAGGGACAAATATGACTGTTACTGGGGCCAGAGAGTGTCCCTAGATGTAAGAGTGATGCAAAGCCATGAATAGAGCCACACAGAGGGTGAGAAGTGGGGAGGGATGGAACCCACTGGAGACAGATGTGAGACAAGTGAGCTGCACGGTTCAGGGTGGGGTTTGGTTTGTTTCTATTTGGTGCTGATGCAAGTGGCAGGCCTGGGGGCTCTTTCCAGCAATACCTTGTTTCTTCCTCCCCCCTTATGGAGGGATTTTCAGGATTGAGGACTGGCAGGGTAGGGGTGGCCTTTACCCAGAATGGCAACCTACAAAAGTTAATACTGGGGAGCTGTGAAGTGGAGAGTCTAATAGGTCTTAGGCCTAGGAGGTCAAAACGGCTGGCAGGGGACCTCAGATGTGGTCCTCATGAGCCAAGCCAATGTGGAGCAGTGGTGGGGGTGCTGGTAAGGGCAGTTGCTGGCTGCCCAGGGCTAGCCAGCCCAGCTGGCTTGGGTGCATTCCCAGAAATGGCCAGTGCAGGAGGACCAGGTGCTTGTTGGAGCCAGAGATGGGAGCGCTCATGATGTAAAGGGGCCTCAGGGCTTGGTGTAATCAGGAAAGCACCAAAGCCTTAGCTGGTTGGCATGGCCTCAGGTAGAGGCTCCTGCAATCTCTCTCTCTCTGTCTCTCTCTCTCTCTCTCTCTCACACACACACACACACACACACACAATTTCTATACACTCAAGAAGAAGACATCTCTGCGGATGACAGTGCCCAGGAGACAGAGGGCATGGTGAGCTCTCAGGAGGTCACATAAACCTTTGACAGACAGCCCTCTATCCTGGCCTCCAGCATTGACTGGGGGCAGCAGAGGGGTGGGAGGGCTTACTTGATGTCGAGGTACTGAGAATCTGGGCAAAGGGATTCTCTGACTGTGCGCTTGAGGACCATGTAGAAGGATGAGTGTGTGAAGTCCTGGAGGCTGTGAGAGCTGGAAAGCCAGAAGGAGCGGTCATCAGTGAGAACATGGGGAGGGGGACTGGCTCTCTAGGGAGCATCTGGGATGGCTGGGGGGTCCATATGTGACATGCAGATGGGGCGCTTTGAGCCTATGACAGAGGTAGAGACATGAGTTGGTCATATAATAATAAAAATTTCAATAATTTGTTGTGATACATTGGCGACACCCAATGGTTTGGTGACAATTTGGAGTTTGGAAGATTGTTTGTGGCATCAAAAAGGGGGTTGGTGACTAGTGTGAAATGCCTTAATAACTGCATATCCCTGGAAAGTCAAGGCATGAACTGCAATGTCAAGAATGTCAAGGATGGAGTTCCTGCTGTGGTGCAATGAGATTGGCAGCACCTCTGGAGCACTGGGACATAGGTTCAATCCCTGGCCCATCACAGTGGGTTAGGGATCTGGTGTTGCCATTGCTGCAGCATGGATCACAACTGCGGCTCAGATCTGATCTCTGGCCTGGGAATTCCATGTGCTAAAAAACTAAAAAATAAAAATAAAATAAAAATTTTAAAAAAGAGTGTCAGGGATGATCTATGATGTCTACTAGGGATGCCAAAGCTCTCGTGAGGCTTGGTGGGTGGGGAACCTGGGAATGGGAGGTCAGTGTTGGTCTGGGTCATTCATGACCATGATAGAAATTGGCTTGTGCTGGGACTCCCACTGGGCAAGGGGAAACCAGGGCCAGAGAGCCCTTTCAATCACTCTGGTGGGAGAGGAACTGCCTGTCGTAGTGATCATTCACATCTGCCATGGTACTTGCCTTCATCCTGAGTCTTCCTTGGAGGTTAGAGAAAACCAGGCCCTGCCTGCTGGCTCCTTCGTTACCTCCACCCTTTTACTCCAGCTCAGCTCTAACCCCAAGGTTCCCCCAGCAGATGGGAATGTCTGCTGTAGGGGTTCCTGCCTGTCTCAGGCAGCTGGCTGGGGTCATGCTGGCCACTCCAGGTGCCTGAGAGAGGAGGAGGCACTGTGTCCTCCAGCTTCCATTTCAGGTGTCTGGGCCTTCCGTGTTGCCATGGCAATGCTCCTCCAAAACCCTGAAGCCAATGGGAGTTGGAATTTCTCAGTATAAGGAGCTGCTGAGCAGGAGGCCTGAATGATTGAGTTAGAGGGGAAGCTGATTTTCAAGTGGGCTTTATTTTAAAATGTATCCTTTTGTCATTTTAAAATCTGCCCTTAATAACTGCATATCCCAGTTGTTATCTGTCTGCCTGGCAGCTTATCTCTGTTAAGGGGAACTTATCTGGAAAGCAGGGAATGGGATTTACTGTAGCAAATGTTTGTTATTCAGGCCCAGGGTGCATTAAAGCAGGTCTGGGAGGTTTCCGGATGAAGCCAGAACAGGGGCAGGTCTAGGATCAAGCTCGAAAGCAAGGCTGAGCTGTGTGGTTCCTGTTGGAAGATGGGCCTGAGGGTGGGTAGGGCTGAGGAATTGGGGCAACCTAAAAATAAAATTGAGGGTGGGTGGCAGATGGGAAGGTAGGGTTATCTTTTGGAGGCGCATAAATGCTAAGATGGGTACTCAGATCAGGCATCCTTAGGAGGCAGGGGAAACTCTGAGGAGGCCTCTCAACTGCATCTCTCTGTAGCCACGCCCAAGTCAGTGTGGTCAGAGGAGCCAACTGGGCTGAATGTAGGATGCTGTCCTGTTGGAGCAGAGTCAGGGTTACCCTGAAAAGATGATATGTATTTTGCGATATGTATATGTCATGTATATGATACATACACACACACACACATATATATACACAGGTATATATGTTTAAACACAACTGCAGTAAATACAGACACAGAAACAAAAGCCAAGTAGTTTCTTTAAGACTTAAATCAAGAGAAATCATTTAAATTAAGGAGCAAATGGATGTTTTCTTAAAGTAAATATCCAGGAGGGAACTCTTTGGAAGGGTGAGTCACCCAGACCTTTCAGATTAAGCGGGTTTGGGAGACTGGATTACTCAGCCCCTTCAGAGGATGGAAGGAGGGGGTGATCGCCTTTCACTGCAGGGTGCTGGACAAATACTGATTAAATTATCTCATCCAGGAAGAGTGTTCAGGAGTGCAGGATGGCAAAATCACAGGTCTCTGTCACCCGCTTGCTGTGTAACTCCAGGCAAAATATTAATCACCTTCATGCTCTGCTTGGAGACGTTTGGCATGGGCGATTACCAGGCAACCCAGCCAGGGGCAGGCTTTGCTGGAAAGTCATGTCCAGCTCCCATAGGACTTGGCCTGATATTTGTCCTGTGGGCTCATGCTTGTTCCTGTTGGAGCCCTACCCATTTCTTCTTGGCTTTCTCTTGGGATAGAAATCTCGAAAGGAAGACCCCCTGGGTTTTTTCATGGAAATGTCCTCAGCGCTGGGCATGAGCCAGGAGGGGATAGTTGGAGACCACCTGTGGGGACATTTCCAGAAGTGGGGGCAGGGAAAGCTGCGTAACAGAGGAGTAGAGGGAGCCAAGCAGGGACTACTGAGTACCTACGGTAGACAAAGATGCATCATACATGTATTGTCTCCCTGACCTGGGGGCCTTTGTGATGCTCCTGGTGGCTCTGTTTCTCCTTGAGCTTTTGCAGCCACAGTTTTTTTTTTTTTTTTTTTTTTTTTTTGAAATGTTCATTTTCTCAGATGGAAGGTACAGATAATAGGAAGCTCCTGGTTGAATAGAGGGGTCAGTCTGTGTAATGACCCTGATGCAGTACTTGGCAGTGAGAACTCTCCCACATGGCCATCGGCTTCAGGCAGTTGGGGGTTGTATACCTTCCCTACCCCAGATCCTATAAGAGCAGGGAGGCACAGGCAGGCTTAGAGCATGGCTTTCTGCCTGGAGGTGCCCTGGACTGCAGCCCCTCTCCACACTGTGTGCCAAAGCCTGAGGCCAGAGGCAGGAGAAGTTCTTTGCACAATGGGCATTGCCCAGCCCCCCATCCACGCCTGGGAGCAGATATGTTATAAAGACCAAGGACTGAGAGGGAGTTGGGGGCTTCACCTCTGATGGGATTTTGTTTTTAGGACTATTTTGATGTGATTAATAGAAGAAGAAAGACATGGTTGTCTTCTTCTCCACAAGCATGTCTTGCCTGGAGAGTGTAATATTGACTATAGCTCAGAAGAAACATTTTTCCATGACGTGATTGCTGAGGATGCCTGCCTTTCTCTGTCCTAAACATTCCACTGAGGGGTACTCACTCCTTTCCACAAACACGGGTCCCTGGTACAGTTAAACTCTGGGAAGATTGCCAGCCGCCTGGAGGCCCTTTGAACCTCATTTCCCGCGGGCACCATCCACCTAATTCACTAGCTCAGTGGAGGTTAGCTTGTCTCCTTGGGCAGGAGGGTGGGGGAAGTGGGCAGGAAGCATCCGGAAACCCTGTGGGTTTGCTTTATGTGTTGACATTCCAAGACAAAGGACACTCTGGTGAGATGAGAGAGGGGAAGGGGCTATTTTTTGTTCCTTTCCATAGAGTAGCATTGATTTAGGGCCAAGAGACTAAGAAAGAATTTAGTCCATTGGTTTTCCAGCTTTTCTCCAATCCTGGAAAATCTGTTGCAGCAGTATCTTACTGCAAACCAAATATATTAAACAGCTATGGAAGCAGATATGCAGTAGAATTGGGGTGGGGTCTTGAGGCTCCACTAAACAGTGTTCCAGGTCGCCAGCCTCTCCATGGTGTTCTGTGCAGCTGCACTTGGGAAACTGAGGCCCAGAGCTGGAGAGATTCAATTAGGTGGTACCAACCAGCAGGTGGCTGTGCTGGGGCTGGAAGGCAGATTTCCTGGGGTGGGGATGAGAAGATGTGTGGCAAAGGGCCTGGAATATCTTTCTGAACTTAGGATGATACAGTTCTGTGATTCCCCCACTCCTCTGCACCCACTTATCACTCCATCCTCCTTTTCCCAACCACCTGTCTCCCCACCCCCACCCCAGCATTGGGACCTCACAGTTCCTTCCCATTGGTCAAGAGCCTGCAGACATGAAGTTCCACCAATGCCCTTGGCTCAGCCTCCCTGTTCCCTGTTACCCAGGGAGATGGGAGGCTTCCTTCTCCTTTACTAGTTTAAGACGTTTCTTTTCTGTCACATTAAAGTTGGCTTTGGACAGGAATCAAATGCCTCTCTTGATGTCAAGTCCCTGGGAGGGCCTCTTGGCTGCTGATAATTCACAGAGTAATAATTGCTCATCTTGTAGTGATTGTCACACCATAAGACCCCAGCCCTCCCCGGGCTTGGGAGTACATCATTAACACTCTTGCCCAGGTCTGCTCCGCTGTGTTACAAATTGTCCCACAGTCTCAGGGTTCAGGAACTCTACGCAATGAGGCCAGGTGGAAAAGCCACCAGCCAGCAGACAGAGTAGCTCTGATAATGAAGTAGGAGCTGCCTCTTCGAGCCCAGGCAGGATCCTTTACCTGGAGGCTCCTGCAGCCCAGCCGGCGCCTGTGATGAGGCAGGGGAGGTGGGCGGTGGTGGGGCGGGGCGATCCAGCCTGAGAATTGTGCAGTGTGTCTACTAAGTTGCTCTGATAAAGACTCCCGGCTGTGCACAGTGAGTCTCAGAAGAGAAATAAACTTCAGTCTCTTCACGGATTAGCATTCTTGCAGCGTGTTTCCCGAGTAAAATGTCAACCATTCGGAACCCTTGTGCAGAAGCGCTTTTGATAGAGCCAAGAACCAAAACAGTGCTGCTTCATCTGAGTAAAAGGATAAGGAAGAGATACAATTAAATATTTCATTTTAAGTAGCATGGCTTCATTTTGAAGATTGCATCGATACATGCTCATTTAGGGTAGAATGTTTAGAAAATGCAAATAAATGAAAAGAATATAAAAGTTAGCTATAATCTCTGAACCAAGAAATAAATAGTGTTAGCATTTCTGGTGCATTTTCCCTAGTATTTTTTTCCCTTTTTTTTCCCATCACCCTGTACATAGAGATAGAGATAGTAATGTGTGTATTTGTCAAATTGCTATTTATTGTACATAAATTTTATATCCTGACCTCTATTTAATACTATCTTGGGAGTATTTTCTCGCTTCTCTAACTACTTTTTACAACTATGATTTTTAGTGGAAACCCATTACTCAACTTACAGGCAGCCATCGTTAATTTTATCTTCCCATATGATGAATCTGTAGGCATGTTCACCATATTATTATAGAATAGCATTGTGACAAATATCCAGAATACATATACTTTTATTGTGTCTATATTTCTTTAACTTTTTTTTTTTAGGAAGTAGAATTACCAAACCAAGGATAATAATTTTAGGTTCTTGATGTGTTTGACACATATTTTCAAATTGATTATAGAAAGATTTAATAATTTACCAATCTACTAGTAATATATGGAAGTCTCTGCTATATCCTATACCGAAAAGTTGAGTGATATATTGAGCATTTTTGCTAATTCGGTAACAGTATGAAAAGATAATGCCACTAAATTTGAATTTTTTAGGAGATTGTACATTTAAAAATATAATCATTGGTCATATATACTTCACATTTTATAAATAATACCTCAGTCCCTTTGCTTCTTTATACCAGGAATGAAATTTTTCTTGTCAACTCATATAACCTCTCTTTCAGAAGGAAACTGATAATTATTTATGTCAAATATTTTGTTTGCTTTGGAACTAAGGAAATATTTTCACAAACATTTAAAAAATGTATGTGCTCATATATATATATATATTTTTTTAGAAAGCCATGTCTTACCCGGTTTGCTAAGTAGATACTATTCATCCATACTTTCTTCTAGTATTTTTATGGTTTGATTTTGTTCCACATGAGATTGATTTGGGATAAATTGTGACTCTATGGCCAATCTTATATAATCTTTCAGTACAGGCTCTTACTATCATTTCTGCAGTAACCCTTCCTTCCCCCATGGACTTGAATGTCATATTTATTGAATGCACTACTAACTTTTACGTATCTCCTCCATGATTTTTTTTTTTAAAGACTTAGATTCTTTTCTTTCTTTTTTTCTCAGCTGAAATATAATTCATCTTTGTATATTATTAGAATGTGTTATCTGCAAGTAACAATGCTCACCTTGAGTGGATTAAGCAATAAGGAAGACTTATTATCTCACATGAAAATAGGCCTGGCGCTAGGGTGGCTCCAGAGTTGCCCACATCAGACATTCAGCACCCAGATCAAAGCCTCTGCTCTTTTTAATCTTTCTTCTTGGCTGTCCACAGGGCGGAGTCTGAGCTCTTCTTAAGGTTTCAGAATGACTGTGGCAGTTCCAACAGCCATACCCAGAAGGACAGCAGCACAGGGAATAAGAGGGTATTCTTTTCTGTGCGTCTCCTTTTTAATAAACGGGAAGACCTTTCCCAGGAGTTGACCCTGGTTTCCTGTTTTTATATAATGATTGTCTTGCTCTTTTGTTATTGCAGTTGAGGTTTTCCATTTAGATGCATTTGTGGCACTGACAATATTTTCTCTCTCAGATGCTTGTGTTCAACTTGTATAGGATTTGCTCTCTTCATAGTGTGAATAAGGAATTGCTTATTCTTTTGCCCTTGTATGGAAAGAGTTCTTAAATTTGGAAAAAATTCAACTGTAAGATTATCTGGGCTGGTTTTTGGTCTTAGAGCTATTATTTTGAAAAATTCCTTTTCTGGTTTCTACATTTCCTTGAGTTATTTTTAATAACCTGCTTTACAGAAAATCTTATATAACATTGACATTTTCAAATGTATTATTACAGCTCAATATAGGGAGTTCCCATTGTGGTTCAGCAGAAATTACCCCAACTAGTATCTATGAGGATGAGGGTTCAATTCCTGGCCTTGTTCAGTGGGTTAAGGATCTGGCATTGCCAAGAGCTGTAGTGCCATTCGCAGATACTGTTTGGTTCTGGTGTTGCTGTGACTGTGGTGTAGGTTGGTAGCTATAGCTCCCATTCAACCCCTAGCCTGGAACTTCCATATGCCATGGATGCGGCCCTAAAAACAATCAAACAAACAACTTGATGTAATAGTTGAAAATAACTTAAAAATATCCACCTGCTGATATATCTTTCTTTTCATTGATACTATTGTGTTTTTGTGCTGTCTTCCTTCAATTCTTGATTAGACTTGAGAGAAATTTTTTTAAATTGATTTCTTCAAAGAACTATTTCTAACTTGTTTAATCAATTTTTTTGTATTTTATGTTACTTTAGTTAATTTGTTTTTCTTCCCCTCTCTTGCCTTATGTTCATTTCATTGTAAATTTTAAACTTATTACATGAGGTGTTAAATAATGTATTTTTATTCTTTCCAGTTTGGGGATGTTCTCTATTTTATTCTGAGTATGGTTGTGTCTGAATTCTAGTGGTTTTTCTCATGTAAACTGCAGTGTAACACTCATAAGGAAAAGTGCCTAAATTAGGAGTAAATTGCAGTATATTTTTAGAACATATCCATGCAATTAACACCTACAAGAAATAGAGCCTCACCAGTGCCCCAGAGGTCTCCTTGATGCCCCCTTCTGGTCATTACACCCATCAGTGGGAACACTATTGATAACTGTACTCTTTTAGTAACTGCCTTCTTTTGCTCAATATCACTTTTGTGAGATTTATTATTATGATTGTGTATAGTTTTTGTTCATTCTTATTGTGTTTTAAAATGTAGGTTTTATTATTACTCAGGTGTGGTGACGCCAACAGATAGTTGTTACAATTCCCAAGAGGAGAGGAGCACAGCACACCACACAGGGCCACATGGAGAAGCACCAGGCTCAGTTAGGAGGCAGAATGAGCAGGGAAAATGTGGGCAAGAGACTTTATTGTGGTTTTTGCAGGAAGGAATGGGAAAAGCAGGCTTAGTATTGGCTAGTTTGAATAACTTCAGCAGGCTCCAGGGTGAGGGGGCTGTCCTAATTGTCTGATATCTTGCCCTGGGATGATTAGGGCAGAGGGATACTGGCTAAGAGTGTAAGAGCTCCATAAAGGTGGTGGTTGAGGCTGTGGGCTCTGAATTGGTTAACTTGCATATAAAGGCACAGGTTCAGGCCAACATTTACTACCTCTAGGAATTGGCTAGCCCTGGGAAAGACAGTCTCTCCAGTGATAGGGAAAGCCCTTGATAACAAAGCATCGAAATATAGAAAATAAAAGATGCAATTAATATATGTTGACATATAATATTACTTTCATGAATATTTCACACTTTGTTTATTCTATTATTGAGTACACTTGAATTATTTCCAGATTTTATCTATTTTCAATAATGCTGCTATAAACATTCTTAGATATAGCTCTTGGGGGGAATGCGTTTATGTCTTTCTGTTGAGTCTATACCTCAGAGTGAAATTAGTAGGTCAACAGATATATATTTGATTAATAGAAACTACCAAACACTTTCCTAAAGTGCTGATGCCAGTTTATACTCCTAGCAGTGGTTCCTAAGAGTTCCAGTTTCTGCTTCAATGACCCTCAGTGAACTAATAGGGATCATTATTCTAGTTATTCTGGTGGGCGGGTAATGATTTTTCACTGTGGTAATTTTTTTCCATAATGATTAATAATGTGAAGCTCCTTTTCATATATTTATTGGTCATTTGGATATCTTCTTGCGAGGTGCCTATTTAAATCTTTCAGGCATTTTTAAAATTTGGTTTTCAGCCTTTTTCCAGTGATTTGTAGAACTAGATATGTGTCATTTATAAATATATGCCTTGGAATTTTTCTTTTGTTTCTACTCTGTGGCATGACTTTTTAATGCTCTTAATGATGTCTTTTGATGAACAGAAATTCTTAATTTTAATGTTCAATTTACCCAATTTAACTTTTTTCTTTGTATTTATTATATGTGGTGTGTTGTTGAATAAAATTTACCTAAGATTGTAAAGATATTTCCCTATATTTATTTTAAATGTTTTCTTGTTCTACATTTCATATTTGTATCTGCATTACATCTGGAATTGATCTTTATATATGGTGTGGGTTTGGAGACAAAAATAAAGAAAACAGCCAATTAACCCAATATCATTTACTTAAAAAAAATAAACAATTTTCCCTACTGGTTTGCTATACTACCTTTCATAAGCCAGGTGACTGTGTGTTGTGGGTCTGTTTTTGAACATTCTCTTCCATTACATTTGGCCATTTATCTCTATGTGACCGCTATCACACTGTTCTAATGATCACAGTTTTATAATAGCTCTTGAGTTCTGGTAGTGTACATTCTGCAGCTCTTTCTTTTTTTTCCCCTTTTTCCAGGTAGACTTGGCTATTTTTGGCTTTTTGCATTTTATTATACATTTAGGATTTCGATTGAGATTGCATGGACTCTATATTAATTTAGGGAGAATTAACGTCTTACCAATACTGAGTAACACAGCTCATGAACATGGTATCTCCTTAATTTATTTTGGTCTTTAATTTCTCTCAAGAAAGTTTTGTAGCTTTCACTGTAGAACTCATGAATAACCTTTTCTGATGTTTTGCCCCCAGATGTTGACATTTATGATCATGTTACATATAGTATATATTTAAATTTATTTTTCTACTTGTTCATTGTGTATATATAGAAAATCATTGGTTTGTATATGAAACTCATTTTTTAGTGAACTCTAGTCACTGATTTATTCTAATGGTTGCCTATAGATTCTTTAAGATTTTTTATACACACAATCATATCGTCTATGAAAAATGAGAGTTTTATTTTTTCTTTCCAATTTTTATGCCTTTTATTCCTTTCTCTTTACTTATTGCACTATTTAGGGTCATTAATTCAAGTTGAATAGATGTAATGATAGTGAGTATTCTTGTTCTCAATCTCAGAGAATAGCTTTTTATAATGCACAATTTAAAATAATGTTTACTACATATTTTTGCTAAGTGTTCTTTTTTCAGATTGAGAAAAATCCCTTGAATTTCTGGTTTGCTATTAGTTTTGTCAAAAAGGGTATTAATAAAAGGTATTTTTACATTTAGCAAAAGTCTCTTTTAATCTTTTGAGATAATTATATAAATTTCCACTTTTTCCTGTTAATGCAGTAAATTACATTGATTTTTTTAATGATTTTTATTTTTTTCATTAGAACTGTTTTACAGTGTTCTGTCAATTTTACTGTACAGCAGGGTGACCTGGTGACACATACATATATACATTCTTTTTTCTCACATTATCATGCTCCATTGTAAGTGACTAGATATAGTTTCCAGTGCTGTTCATCAGGATCTCATTGCTTATAGTAAATTACATTGATTTTTGAAACTGGCTTATTATTCATCTTTTATTACATCAATACTGTACCTTTCTTTTTGATTATTATTATTTTATAATATGCTCCAATATTTGGAAACATTAGTACTTCCTAATTTCTCTTCCTTTTCATAATATTCTTTTTTTAGGTTAAACTTTATTTTGAGATTAATGTAGATTCACATTCAGTTGTAATAAATAATAAAGAGATCCTGAAAGATTCAATAAATGCCTCGTTGTTTCCTCCAATAGTAGACATTGATACAATACATGAATCTGATTAACTTTCAGATTTCCTCTGTTTCACTTTTGCTTGTGTGTGTATTTGCTCTGGGTATTACAGTATACCTATGTGACTTATCAATCTATTGGTCAACATTTTACCACTTTGAGTGACATGTGCAAATCATACTGCCATTTGGGTCTCTTTACTTTCTTCACTTTTGCATTTCACTGTCTTAAGTATCAGATAGTGTTATAATTTGTTTTAATTTTCAAATGTGATATTTAAAAAATTCATGAGAAGGTCAATCTATTGTATATACTCATATTTCTGTTCTTTCTGTTTTCCTTTCTCATTTCTGATGCTCAAAGAATTCTTTTACCATTTCTTTTCTGTTTAATAAACTTCTTTAGCCAGTATTTAAGGATTGGCCTGCCAGCCACAAATTCTCATTTTCCCTCACCCAATAAGGTCTTTGTTTCTTCTTCATTCCCGAAAGGTAGGATTTATGGTTGAGAATTCTTTTCTTTCAGCACTGGAAAAGTGTTTTGCCATTTTCTACTAGCCTCCATGGCTTTAGGTTAGGAATCTCTCATGTAATTTGATTTCCTTTTGACTAGTTTCTCTCTGGATGCTTTCAAGTTTTTTTTTTTTTTTTTTTTTTTTTTGGCTTTAAGTTTTCAGAAGTTGTACTAAGATGTGTATTTCTATGGATTTCATTGCATTTATCCTGTTGGGGTTTCTACATTCTTGCATCTCTAGGTTTAAATCTTTCACTACATTTGGTAAATTGCCAACCATTATGTATCTGAATTCTCTTTCATGCCAACACTCTTTCCCCTCTCCATCTGATATTCCAATGGAACAAATGTTAGATTTCTTTTTATTGTTCCCCAGGGCCCTGAGACCCTATTCATTTCTTTTTCAGTCTCATGTTGGGTAAGTTTTATTTTTCTCTTCTTCAGTTTATGGGCTCTATCCTCTATGATTAATCCCACCCAGTGAGTTTTTAAAATATTTTTGTTATTTTTTTTGCAGTTCCATAATTTCCATTTAGTTGTATATTATAATTTCTCTTTTCTTGCTGAGATTTTCTATTTTTTCATTTGTTTCAAGAGAATTTGTAGTTACTTGTTGAAGCATTTTTATAATGTAAAATCCCCGTTGAATAATTCTAACATCTGATTCATCTTGGTCTTAGTGTCAGTTGATTGTCTTTTTTAAAATCTGAGTTGTGATTTTCCTGATTCTTGATATGATGGGTAATTTTTTATTATATCCTGAACATTGTGATAATTATCTTAGGAGACTGTGTGTTCTATGTAAGTCTTTTATTTTAGTAGAGATTTAAGCATGCAAGTCTGGCTTATTTTTGTCTGCCATGCTTACAATGACTGATTTTAAGAGCTGGTGTTATTTTGTGCTTCTGATTTTCTCTGCTTGGTTTAGCTGGTGTCATTGGGCTCCTACTGCTCCCTCCTCATGCTTCCTGAGGATGGTGAAGGGGTTTCTTCAGGTTGGGCCTGACCTGCTATCTCTGGCTGAAGGAAGAGATAGGTCAGCCCATTTGTTACCAGAGGAATTCTTATTGTATCTCCCTGGCCAGGGCTGGGGACCATGGGACATTCTGTCACTCTGCTGTTCCTCCACTCCTGCATTCTCTAACTGGTTTGTTCCTCCTCTCTCTGTTTCAGAGTTCTCCTTTGGTTACCTCTTGCATTATTTTCAAGGTGTCTAGTTGTACTTAACAGTGAGGAGCAGGGAGAAATGAGCCTGCACCATCTTGTTCAGAAACTTTGACGGTGATTGATTTTTGAGAGTTAAGCAATTTTTCATGGTTCAAATAAACTCTGCTAGGTCATAATTCCTTATCCTTGTATATCGCCACATTTAATCTGCTAATATTTTGTTAATAATTTCTTTATGGCCATGGAGATTTTGTAATTATCCTGTGTAGTAATGTCCTCATTAGGTTTCAGTGTCAAGATTATTGTGGGCTGAGTTTCTTAAGAGAAGGTGGAAAATGTTTCTTTTGTTTCTGTCTCTAGGAAGAGCTTGTAACATGGGTGTTCGTTCTTAAATGTTTGGGAAATTTCACTAGTGAAGCAAAGTCATGTTGATCCCACATACACATGCAATAGTATTCATATTTAGGTTTTATGTTATTTCTTGTGTTAGTTTTGTTAAGCTGTGATTTTAAAGGCCTGGAAACAGTTATTTTACACATTTTAATAGGCTTTATAGTGTTTATCATGGGAAGTTCCCTTATTTTCATGATTCTATCGCATGTTTATTTATGTACCACCCTCTTTCTGCCTGAAGCATGGTTTAGATGAGTTAGTTTTGAACTTTCAAATAGTTTTGTTAAGCTGTAAATCTTTCCATTTACATTGTGGGAGATAATGTGTTATCTTTCTCTTCTGATTGTGAAATGCTATTCTGAAAGACACCTAAGTTACCAGCAAACCTTCTTGGTGCTATTTAGCTTTGGTCTTAGAATGTGTCATGGTGATTTTATTGTAGCCTTTCCCTCACTCTTAAAATAGGATTCTTAAACTTAGGACACAGCCTCCTGGGGTCTCAACTGAAAGTGATTGGTATTGATCAAGATATTATACTTTGCTTAAGCCTAAAATTTAACATATTTTCAGCATTCTGAGACTCTGAAATACCTGCTTATTTCTCCATCCTCCTTATAGATTCTTTGCAAGCTGAATATACATCCTAGGAGTCATCCAAGAACATGCATGCAATTTTTACAGAGATGTTTTGTATTTTTTCACTGGAGCTTCTTCCTCTCTCTTAATATGCTTCACAAATTTGTCTCATCTTGGTACCACAAACTGTTCCCTCCACCTACTGAGATTGCTGGTCCATGCCTTTGTTTGATTTCCATGCAAAATGGATTGAAAAATGTCTTCACATAAGAAGATCTGGTGTGACTATTGGGTTTCTCTCATGTTTTTTTCATGATCTCAAATAGAGTCTGGTATTGGTTGCTATACAAAGGCCTGGAAACAGTTATTTTATACATTTTAATAGGCTTTATAGTGTTTATCATGGGAAGTTCCCTTATTTTCATGATTCTATCGCATGTTTATTTATGTACCACCCTCTTTCTGTCTGAAGCATGCTTTAGATGAGTTAGTTTTGAACTTTCAAATAAGGATACTGTATTGTACATATTCTCCTGGGACTAAATTTTACATTCATTATTATGTTAATGAAATTTGCTATGGGGACCTAAGTTGTTTAATTTTTTTGAGTATAAAATATTTTATTTTCTAAGTATATGGTTTATTAATCTGTTTCCCTGGACATGAACCCTGGATTTATTTCTAGGTTTTATTATTTTATTATAAACATTGGTATTATGAATATTATTTGACTTACACAAGTACTTATGTACAAGAGTTTCTCTTGACTATGTGGAAAGATAGATTTGCTGGGTTTTGAATAATCAGCTTAAAAATCAACAAATCGTTTTGTTTTCCAAAGTGATTGTATTAATTTATGCCTCCAGCAATGTATAAGATATTCCATTTATCCACATCTTCTTCACCTCTTTGTTTTTTTAACTTTTTATTTTTGCCAGTCAAGAAAGTTATCTTGATTAATGTATCCCTGAACACTATGAAGACTGAGTTCTTGTCACATGTTAATTAGCTTACATTTTTCCTGTTAATGTTTACTTCTTTTGCTCATTTTTCTCTATCATTTATTATTGAATTATTTCTCTCTTTCTCATTGATTAATGAGTTCTTCATGTGTTCCTAGAACTTATAGCTTTTTGCTTTCCAGTCATGTAATTATCTTCTATGATTTGTATCATGTTTTATTTCTCCATCTCTTTAAGGTGGCTTTCAAGTAAGAAATTCATAATTATAATAATGCAAGATTTACTTCTCTTTACTTTTAAAATGAGTACTTTTATCTCAATCCAAAGTAAAAATTATTTTTTTTTAATTTTCTAGCAAAAGCTTTAAAAAAAATCTTGGCTGAATTTAATTTACATCTAATAAAATATACCTATTTAACTGCACAATTGGATAAGTAATATTAAGTATGTTCAGGTAAAATCACCAATCTACTTAAGGGGTAGAATATATCCATGACCCCAAAAAGTTCTCCCATTCCCCCTCCATTTCATACAAATGATGTTCTCATATCGGTCATTATAGATTAGTTTTCTCTGTTCTGGAATGTATAAGTAAAGTATATAGTCATCTTTTATATCAACTATTTTTTACTTAGCCTAATATTTTTGAGGTTTTCTATGCAGTTTTGTGTATGAGTAGTTTGTTTCTTTTTAGTGATGGATTTTATTCCATTACATGAATATAAGGACAATTTTAGATTCTTTCCAGTTTTGGATCATGGATAAAACGACTAGGAACATTTGTATACAATTCATTAAGTGGACTTATGCTTTGATTTTTCTTAAGTAGCTTTCTAAGGCCATGGCAAGTGTGTGTCCAGCTCTATAAGAAACTGACAAACTGTTTTCCAAATTGGCAGCACAATTTTGCAATACACCAGCAATGTATGAAAGTTCTAGTTGCTCCACATTCTTGCCAAAGCTTGATGTGTCTATTAAATTTTTGTCATTCTAGTGGGTGCACAGCAGTAGCTCTGTGTTTTCAAATTTCTCTTCTATATTGACTAATGAATGATGTTGATTACCATAAAATTGCTTATTTACAATTCTCCCAGCCTAGAGTTTACTTTTTTATTTACTTATGCTTCACGGTTTTGAAGTACTTAATAGTTATGAGATCCAATTTATCAAAATACTTTTTGAGGTCAATGCCTTTGTTTCTTATGTATAAAATCTTCTTTGCCTACCATAAGTTTACAAATATTGTTTCCTATGTTTTCCTTCTAGAAGTTTTTTTTAGTTTTAGGTTTTATTTTCTGTCTATGATCCATTTTGAATTATTACTTCACATATGCATGAGGTAGGCATCAAGGCTGTTCTTTATTAACATGACATCTAATTGTTAAAAAGCTGCCCTAATGATTTTAGTATTTCGGTTGAAATACTAAATCTTTGAATCTATTTTCTGGGCTCTGTTCTCTGTTTCTTTTTTTTTACACCTCTATTCTTATGTTAATACAACTCTTTATTACTGAAACTTGATAGTAAATCTTGAATCAGGTAATATCAATTCTCCACGTTTATTTCTCTTGATAAAAATTAATTTGTTTTAGAGCTTTAAAATTTTTAGAATCGTGTAATTTCTTTTGAATCAGATTGTCAATTTCAGATTGCTGGGATATTTTTGAGGATTGTTAATTTTTTAATCAGTATGGGGTTTATTAGACATCTTAATATTGAGTATTTCACCCATGAACATACTAAATCTTTCCATTAATTTAGATTTTATTTCTCTCAGCAAATTGTATATAGTTTTTATAAATCTTGCATATATTTTAATAAAATCATCCTCTTGGATTTTATATTTCAAATATAAATGTTATTTATTAATCTTTCAAATGCTCTTTTTAAACTTCATTTTCCAATTGATGACTACTGGTCTGTAGAAATACACTAGATTTTTATATATTGACATTGTATCCTATGATCTTGTTAAAATTATATATTTGTACTAGTACTTTTGTTTAAAAAAGTTTTCTACATATGTGTTAAAATATAGAGTCAACTCTTATTTCCTTCTCTTCCTGCTTCTTTCTCTTCCTTCCTTCCTGCCCTCTATCCCCCTCCTTCCTTCCCTCCCTCCCTCCTTCCTTCCTTCGTTCTCCACTTTTTCCTTTTATACCTATTGCACAACCCTGAAAAGACATGGTAAGAGTTAATGCCTTTACCTTCTCAAAGTTCTTTATTTAGGTCTCCTCCCAATTCTTTTCCAGAAATGCCTTAGCTATTCTTAGTTCTTTATTCTTCCAAGTTCCGTGGGAAATATTGCTACTTTGATTAGCATTTCTTTGCTTATGCGAATCAATTTAGGAAATTTGATATCTTTACCATATTATGTCTGTCCTTCCTTTAATGACTTGCTGTAATTTTTATAATTTCCTTCATATAGATCTTTCACACGTTATTAGATTTATCGGCTATGTTGTTGTTGTAAATATTGTTCTTTAAAGATTTTTTTTCTAACTATTTGGTACACAGACATGCAAAGGACTTTAGACTAAAAAGATTTTTTAATCACTCATTTTGCTAAATTCACCTCTTAAAGCTCAAGATTTTTTTTCACAAGGTCAGTTTTGTTTTATACACACATAAATATGCAATCTAAAAATAATGACTCAATTTCTCCTTTAAAATCTTTGTCTTTTTTTCTCCCTCTTTCTCTTGTTACATATGCTGGAACCTCAGTATCATGTTGAATAGATTTGGTAATGGTGAGCATCCTTTTATCTTTGTGATTTTAAAGTCATTGCTTTACCATTTCTCCATTTAGGATTATGTTTGTTGATACTTTGTAGATACCTTTTATCAGGTTAAAGAACTTTCCTTTTACTCTTAATATATCATGATTTTTATCGTGAATAGATACTGAGTATTATGAAAGGTTTTTTCTGCCTCTGTTTTCTGTATTAAAGTAATCTAGTTTATATGCTGTTGTATTTAGTTGCTTAGAATTTGTTTTAGATATTTTTGTCTGAATATTTTACATCTATATTTGTGAATGAAATGGTTCAGTACCATTTCCTTCTTGTACTATTTTTGTTTCTTTTGGGATCAGAATTATGAGTTGAGTTAGGGACTACTCTTTCTTCTTATAATTTCTAAAAGGACATGTACTTTGCAAACTTACTAGAAATTGCTTGTAATCCTGTCAAGAACTTATTTGTGGAAAAATTTTAACTACTGCTTTAAAATTTCTTTAAAAGCTATAGGAATTTCTGTGTTTTATTTCTTCTTAAGCCATTTATATATTAGCTTTAACAAACATACTTTTAAAGATTGCTAGCATAAAGAAATTAATAATTTTCTCTTAAATTTTTAATCTCTATTATCCTGGCGATTATGTCACTTTTTCATTCATAATATTATTTATTTGTATCTTCTCTCTCTCTTTCTTGAAAAATCCCTGAAGCCTGTCAATTCTGTTATTCTTTTTTTTTTTTTTTTAAATAACGTTTATCTCTGATTCTTTCTATTTTAACAAAGTGAATAGCCCAAACTTTGTGACCAGATCTTGGCTGCAGTAATTGCTAGGCATGTGATCTTTTGTAAATCATTTAAGATTTTTTGGCTTGTACTTTTGCCTATGTAGTATGGTTTATTGATGAGAAGAATTGCTAATTATAAAGCAATTAGAGCAGTGCCCAGCAAATACTTATGCATAAATAATATTTTAGTAAATAAATATTTCATTCACTTCTATTTTTTATTACCTCCTTTTTGTATACTTTTGGAATTATTATTATCCTCTTTCTAAATGTTTAGGCTATGCTTCTCTTCTATTTTCTCTTCTATTATGATGATTAGATGCTATATATATTCCACAAATTACCACGTTTGCTACATTCTGTAAACCTTGCTATATGGTGGTATTATTATTATTATTATCATTATTATTATTTAGTTCTAGGTGGTTTTGAACTATCCACTATGATCTTTTATATTATCTCTGAGTTATTCAGAAGTACTTTTTTTTTCATATACAGCAATTCCTTATTTATCTTTTGGTTATTAATCTGTTAACTTTCAGTCAATAACATAGTTTGTTCATCTTTAGTATGTAATCAGTTTTTGGAAATATTCCGTATGTGTCTGGGAAAAAATATATTTTTAAGTTGTCCAATGCATATCTTCATTAAATTGTGTTCACATCTTCTATGTCTTTGGTGATCACTTGTCAATGATTGAGAAAGCTGCTTAGAAGTTAATTACTATGGTTTTAAAAGCTTTACATTTCTCTTTGCAATTCTGTATATGTTTGTTTTATACATTGTGAGGCTAATTGTTAAGTATATAAATATCTAGAACATAACATCTTTTTTTAAAATTAATTAATTAATTAATTAATTTACCTTTTTGTCTTTTCCAGGGCTGCACCCGAGGCATATGGAGGTTCTCAGGCTAGGGTTCTAATCAGAGCCATAGCTGCCAGCCTACACCACAGGCACAGCAACATGGGATGGAACATAACATCTTTTTGATCAAACTCTTCTACATTCTGTAGTAACTATATTCTTCGTACTTTTTGCCTTAATGTTTATCTTGTCTTATTTTTTTAAATTTTTGTTAGTATTGTTTGGCATATTTTTTCTTTTTTTTATTGTTATTTCCCATTTTACTTTTAATCTGTATGTGTCCTTAAAGCACAATTTCCAAATAAGACACAGCAGATTTTCCTACAATTATTGTTTTTAAACTGAAAATAATATTCACGGTGATTATTAAAAATTTGGTTTTTTCTATGATTTAAGATTTGATTTAAATTATCCAACTTGTTTTGCCTTTTAAAAACTAAAAAAAAATGGAGTTCTTATCGTGGCTCAGTGGAAACAAATCTGACTATCATCCATGAGGACGCAGGTTTGATCCCTGGCCTCGCTCATTGGGTTAAGGATCTGGCATTGCCATGAGGGTGGCGTAGCTTGCAGATGCGGCTCAGATCTGGTTTTGCTGTGGCTGTGGCTGTGGCTGGCAGCTACATCTCCAATTGGACCCATAGCCTGGGAACCTCCATATGCTGTGGGTGTGGCCCTAAAAAAAAAAAGACAAAAAAATTAAAATTCAATAAATAATAAACAATAAAAACTTAAAAAATGATACCCATTTCAAATGATGAGATATAGCTGCTTTTTACTGTTAATGTCTACCATTATCCTCATCGTCTTGCTATTTTCTAGAATTTTCATTTTGATTTGTCATGATTCTACTTTGTCTTTTCCTTTGGGGGATGTTTTTAACCTTTTAAAGACAAAATGAGACTTTACAGGTATCTTTTCATCCCTGCTTCATGAATCTCCTACAACATCTGCAAGATTGTTCCTTTTCTTATGTGAGTACTTTTCTCACAAAGCCTTTTAAAATGGGCCTTTCTGTGACAAACCTAATGAGGCCTTGTATGTCTGACAATTATTTTAAATCATTTGAAAGGTAATTTGGCTGGATATAAAACTCCTGGTTTAATGTACCTTTGCTTCAAATGCTTATACAAAATATTACTCCGTTGTCTCATGAACCCAGTGTTGCTGTTAAGAAGTCTGATGTCAAATGGTCATGATAGGTTATTGGCTCTTTCTCTCAGGAAATAGTTTGCATTTTTTCTTTGTTTTGGATATCTTAAAGTGTCTTTACAATATCAATTTCTCCATTTTCTTATTTCCTTATGTTTCATCCTGTGACACTTTCAATCCAAGGTCATTCATCTTTCTTGGAGTCTTGGAAAATTTATCTGCAGTTTCCTCTGCCATGTCTCAGGCCCTCACTCATACTCTGCTTTTTGTCTGTCTCTTCCTTTGTGCTCCTCCTCTGCTTTTCTATGGTGCCCAGTGTGGTCCAAAGATCCTGCTACTAATATCCTATACTTTGCATTCTTGGGTTCCAAACAAGCTAGTTGGTATTGCTCCTTGACGTCCTACCTACTTTCAAGAGGAAAGTGGCAGCTTGGCGTATAATGATCAGAAATTCGAGTTGACATTAAACTATGTACTTAAATTATTTCATTGTTCAGGATCATTGCTTTTTTACTGTGATTTGCCTGTGTTCATTTCTGAACTCTCTTATCTCTTTCAGATGGCTGGATTTTATACTCATGCTCTCTTTTTCCAATCTGCTGGATTATATATTTACGTAATTATTCCAATTATGTCACTTTTTATTAATTTTTGAGCCTTTTATATCTGGCAATGCCATTCTTAATCTAGAATCCACTTCTTGTATTATTATATAAGCTGGAGACATTTACTTCATTTGCTCTGTTTTTAGTGCAAGGAAGGGAAAAACTGAAATCAAACTAATTTTACTCAATACCATTTTTTTTTCTGTAAGAATTTGTTGTGCTACATGCCCTTTGTTCCAATAAAATATGTATTTTACCAGAAAATGTCTATATTTATTTCAAATAATTTTGTTTCAAGTATTGTAAGTCCCTTGTATTTGTAATAGATTCTTTTGAAATTCAAAAACCATTTCTTTGTTTATGTCTTCATTTGGTTCTGTTAAAGTTTTGTGTGTTTACAGGTTTGTGTATGTATTTTCTAAGAATCTTCTGTAATTCTATCATTGCTCCCCATACTTAGTCCTCTCCACACTTTTCACCTTAGCCTTTGTCTTTGCTGTTTCCATCATTGCCCTCACATATGCGGGGAGCCTCACCCATCCATTCCAGTATAGGCTTGAATGTTAGGATTCGAAGTTTGGTTTTATTGGCAGCCCTTCCTTAACTCACCAACTGCCTCTCAAGCTCAGCTTGTTATTTTTCTGTTTCTTCATAGGACTTCCCAACTTAGTCTGTTTTCTTTGAGTTGTTTCACTAAAATAAAATAAAAAAAATCTGAATTATTTTGCAGGTGTTGTTTACCACAATGGACATTGTTCTACCTATGGTCATTTTCTCTGGCACTCTAAATAGATTACCCGGTGCGTAACTGCAGTCCCTGCTGTAGGATGTTAACCTTCTATCTAAATTTGTTTCAGCCTGGTGTGCTTTGCAAGTGGGGACTACATTTCCCAGGATCCAGTGCACCCTTGCCTGTCCCCTTTCTTCTCCACTTCTAGCTCTATATATAGATCTGTGGCAGTTGTTTTACTGGAATGGATTTAGAACATTTTCTGAAAATATGTTTCAGGGAACACTAGTTCTTCCAAGTGTGTGTAGATATTAAGTGAAAAATAAAAGTACCATGCATTCAAATGCATTTAAGAAATAGTGAAACAAAACCATAAAGGATTCTTTACTGAATGTCCTCTCTGAACCTTTGGTGGCTCTGAAGCTCCTTGAGATGGGGCTAGTCGAGTTTCACTGAGGTACATCTTTTAAGACTGGTGTTCTGCAAATCATCTTTCAGGAACCTTTGCTGTCATATGTTTGGGAAGATGGAGAAATTTGTCTAGCTCCCCAGGAACAGAAAGCCAATATTTATGAAACTGCTGGGCACTCTTCAAATTAACCTTCACCCTTGGTGCCAGTCTCAAGAGCAAGCAGGGCAGGCTGATGTTAGAATATCTGCCTATGCCATTTCAGAAGGGCCAGCCTATCCCTTTTTTTGCCAGAAGACATAGGTAGTTATATTTCTCAATCCATATCCATCAACCTTATATTCAGTGGAAATCCCCCAATATTTACAATAGGATGATTGCCAAATGGTCTGCATCTCTTTTCTTTGATTTTTAAAATATCATTTCTGTGTCTTCATAAATATTTTAATTTGAATTTGGGGGAAGTGTGCCATCTGTCATTTTAAATTGGAAACTTAGGTAAATAGTGAAGGAGGTTGGTAAATAATCCACGTGGAATTTGCTATCTCTTTGGAGGCCCAGAAAGCAATAATTTGGAAGCACACCAGCTTTATGCTTCTCCATGAGTGTTTGACCTCAAGGGCATGGCTGTGTTGTCTCATGATGACAGCAGGCAAATGCAAGGCTTTATGTCTAGTTCAGCTGCCTTTCACAGCACATGGCTGTATTGACACCCAGTGGTGAGTACTGGGTGCACCCCAGGCACTTGTTTAGAAGTAACTTTGAACTTGCCACTATTTAATCCTCATCAAAGGTAGCATGAGAGAAACAATACTTTTAGTAGATAACCTGAAAGCTTTTCAGTCTGTCAATCTCTTGGACACTCTAATGTTTATAATCCGATAAGCTGGGCATTGAATGAGCTCCCTCTGTTGAGAATTGCTTTCCTCCATGGAGACCTATTTCATTCAGTATTTTTGGTATGATGTCATTCGCTATCATGGAGAGACATGGTTACAAACACACTTATTAAACTCACTGTTGACTTTCTGTGAGTCTGATCTTGAAAACATTTGCTGCCTTGACATATTTCCTCTGTCAGCACGGATGCACAGAAATTCAGTCTCAGCGATAGAAACAGAATGCTTGTTTTTGTCCTGATATTACAAATCATGTAAATGATTAGGTTACTGATCATATGAAGAAGCTAAAGTGGTGGGTGACAGAGTTGACATTTAAATCATTATGGCAGATGGTAAAGGCTAACCAAATAACCCCAGCAGGGGAAATCCTACAGCCTTCATCTGGGTAAAAACAATCAATTGAAACACCTGTCCTGACAGGGAGATTAATTTGGCTTTTCCAAAAGTGGGTTGTGAGCAACTATACTTCAAGGAGATGCTTCCCAAAGGAAGAGCCCTGGGGAAACCGCCAAGTATGTGAAATGCTATACGTTAAATGTATCTTATGTTGATTCACAAGACATATTAGCATCTGAGAATTTTGTAGGAAAGAAATGTTTCATTTTTTTGTGGCATTTTTTCTTCCAAAGTTCATTGACCCCCAGGCTTTCCTGGTTGTCACTGTTGCTGTTATTTCTCATAGGACCTCGTACTATTTGAGGAGTGCTCTGAAGAATTCACTTTAGAAAATGCCGTGAAAATCATTTAACTGAAAGGACCAGTGGGTTTTTGTCACACTCTTGGCTGTCTCCCACTACCAGCGTTAGCTTTTATTTTTTCATATACTCTTCATTATCCACCTGGAACTTTTTACTTATAATAGTAGTAATAGCTACCATTTATGGGGTGTCCAGGACATGTTATACATGTTATAAAGTTTGTATCAATAAGCCTCACAAGTATGTGGAAAGGTGGGGCCCTGGAGGGAACATCCTGCACAGTAGAGGCTGGAGGACTGCTTGTGACAGCTGGTGGTTCAAGAGCCAAGACTCTGTTCCTTCATTTGCAACTTGCATCTTGACCAACCTTCTTTCAGGCCTGTGCTAGATTCTTTTTTTTTTTTTTTTTTTTTTTTTGTAGCTCTTTAGGGCCACACTTGTGGCATATCAAAGTTCCCAGGCCAGGCCTCGAATCAGAGCTACAACTGCTAGCCTATGCCACAGCCATAGCCATTTGGGATCCAAGCTGCATCTGTGATCTACACCACAGCTCACAGCAGTGCTGGATCCTTAACCTGCTGAGAGAGGCCAGGGATTGAATGCGCATCCTCCATTCTCATGGATACTAGTTGGGTTCATAACCCACTGAGCCACAACACGAATTCCCTGTGCTAGATTCTGTGAATAACGTTACAAATAAGATATAGACATTATCTTCAAGGGCTTCACCTCTGTGGTGATGCTGATAAGTGAGCACACAGGGGCCAGCCTAAGAGAGCAGCTAATGTAAGAGACTCCAGAAGAGGAAGTGATTAGTCTTGGTACCGGTAAAACATGATTGAGGAGAGGTCACTGGAGCTGTGGGATGGGCAGGAGCTGCCAGTGGGGTGGCAGTCTAAGGATTCCCGGCAGGAAGCACGGCCATGTCCCTGCAGCATGTGGCACACAGATGGGTGTAGGTAACTGCCAACAGTTGCTTCTGCTTGAGGTGGTGGATATAGTGTAGCCAGATCATAGTACTCCTGGGACTAGAGAAGGATGGAAGACGGTGCTGGAGAGACTGCCAGGGCCCATTCTCAGGTGCTGAACTACAGTGAGGGGGTATGTGTCGACTATATGCAAGAAGCACTGGGACCTCACATCTGGCACTTGCCAAACAGTTAATCTTGGGAAAGCTACTTAAGAGACTTGACGAAGACCTCTTTTCATCACGTGTTAAATGGGGATGGAAGTGGATCCTACCTCAAAGCTTAAATAAGAGACCCTGAGCTTTACCTGGCACATCCTCTGAGTTCCACATGGGGTACATATTATAGGATAGCTGGCTACCCACTGTGAAAACCCCTACTGAGAATGTGAGGTGTGTCCAAAGGCAACTGGGAACTGCCAAAGGCTGTGTTTATTTTTAGAAGGATAATTCCCAGTGGTGAGAGGTAGGAGGGAAGAGAGATGGGAGGCATGAAGGATGGTGAGGAGGCACTGAAATAGTTTAGGAGAGAGATGTTGTGGGTGTGGACCAAGACTCTGGCAGGGAGGCTTGGAAGGGATTGAAGGACTCAGAAGAATCGCAGGGAGGAGATGGGATTTGAGGGCTGCGTGGGAGGACCAGAGACCATGGATCATAGAGGCCATGCCTTCTAAAAGCACACATGACCCTGAAAGTGGTCCCAGGACAGTAGGTCTTCCAGAAGCATGGGGATGTGCTCTGTGTCATTCCAGAAGGGAGATATAATAGGGACACAGCTTGCAACTAAAGTACATTTAACAGAGCTGTCAGAAGACAACATGGGCTGCCTTGGAAGGTAATCAGTGCCCCATCCCTGCAGGTATTCAAGCAGAGTCCGGGTGTGAGGGAGGAGATTTCTCTTGTCAGGGGGCTTTTTGACTGGCTGACCTCTAGGGGACTTCCATCCCCATTTAACACGTGATGAAAAGAGGTCTTCGTCAAGTCTCTTAAGTAGCTTTCCCAAGTGCCTTCCCTTCTAGGTTTCTGTAATTCTCAGCCTTTTTCCAGATTCTGAGGTATTCAGTAGTTCCTAAGACAGGAGTCATAAAAATGGGGACAGGTTTAAGGCCACATCACACACAACATGAAACACAATGCTTTATTTTCTGTCATGACAGAAGGATCCTGATGGTATCAGGACAGGTGGGTGCTTGGTGGCTGCTGGCCTTAGAATCCAGGACAGGATGCATGTGCTCCATTTGTGGGGCCCCAATCTCAGTGCCTGCTGAGAGCCAAAGCTAGGCATGTCCGGCTTCCTATCTGCATCTCTCTGGAGATACAGATAAGAGTTTTCCCTTATGGCACACTGGCATGTCAGGCATATTATCCATTGTTTCGCTTGAAGGTGGGAAAAAGGAAGGACCACGTCGATACTCCTTAAGGTTGTGGGTCTCCTCTGTGGCTGGGCCCCCAGAGACCCAGACATCTTGATCCATGTGGAAGACCACTGTCCATTGATAGTTCTCTTACCTGCCAGGCACCTGCCTCAGTGGGCATGGGGTCGGACAAGGTGGGGCAAGACCCCAAATCAGGCATCTGACTATGTGAGAGATGTTTTGCCCCAACCTCACTGCTGTCTTTGTGACAGGTGGGGGCCTGAATTGCCTTCCGCTTTGCTGGCCCACTGTCTCATGAGCCCTGCACTCTGGTGTGGTTTTTTGGAAGGGGAATCAGACTCAGGATCCCTGAAGCTCCCCCTGCAGAACTCAGGGTGTTATTTCCATTGTTCCATGGGTGTATCAGGAGGGAGAGGCTTCACCCTCAAGGGGGAGAAGACAGCATCTTTTGAGAAGCCCTGGAACAGCCCTGCCTTTGAACCTGCCCTGTGAATCTGGGTGCCCAGACAGAACTACAGCTGTCACTTTCTTTAGCCCACATGCTGTGAGGATGGCAGAGGGAAGCCAGGAGCCCGAGGCTTTCTGCGACTCGCAGCTCAGATCGTGAGCTGGATTCCAGAGTCATAAACCTTGCAGCCTGCCAGAGAACAAATCATTTCAGCAAGAAAGAGGATTCTGGCTTCCAGTGTCTGATGACGGATTATGAAGTACAGCCAAGAGGAAAAATCATTTTAAAAATATTGAAAGGCACCTCGCCAGGGCTCCCTCCGCTGGTGGAAATATCAATACAAGATTCATTTGAGGTCCCGAGTCCCATGGCCTCATCCAGAGACAGGGACAACGCTGTCTGCATTTCAGAAGTGACAGCTACAGCTTGTTTCTCCTGCCGCTGCTGCCATTGTCACTGTCAGGAGTGTCACAGGACAGAATGGTTGTCTGGTGGCACTGGTGGTGGGGACAGGATCATCCAGCCAGGTGGGCAGTGGTTCCAAGGCAGCTGTCCCAGCCCAGTGGAAGGAGGATTTGGGAAAAGTCCTGCTCTATGATCTGGCTGGCGCTGGACAGAGAACTTCGGTTATGCCCTAGCCTGTAAATGCGCTTCTGCACAACTTTATCTGCTGTCCAGGCCTCTGGGACTCCTCTGGGGCCCTCCCCCAGCTGAACAGCCGACCCTCCCCTCTAGCCCTCCCACTGTGCCCCCAAAGCCCCTAAACAGGGTCTCCTGCGTTCTCCCTCCAAATCCCCACAGTTTGCTTTTTGTCTGTTTGTTGTTTTATAATCTCTTCTTTGAACTCTCCTCTCTCCTCTTTTCCCTTTGAGAGATCATGTTATCTGCAACTTCTTTGAGACTGGGGAGAATATTTGTCTGAACGGTTCATCTTTCTTTCTTTCTTTCTTTTTTTTTTTTCTCTCTCTCTCCCTGAGAGATAATTCCTTATGATGGATTTTACATTTCCTTTATCTGCTCTTTCTGATGTTCGTTTTCCCCTTGCCTGCTCCTCCCTCCCTCACCTCATCTTGGGGGGTGTGTGTGTGATTCTGCTCATATATTCATTGTTTGCTTCCTTTCTGCTCTCATTACCCATCTTTGAAGACCACCAGCTCCCTGTTGAAGAGAGCACCGAGCAACTGGGGCTGGTGAGGGGCAGTGGGGCGGGGCAGCCCTGGTCCTCCATCCAATTTGATGATGTTTTCATGAAGTCTGCAGTTCACTTTGCCCTAGATGTGCTTCTCTGTGTAATTCTTGGGATTCAAAATGAGAAAGGACTTTCTGCAAATCACCTAAAGATCTACATTATTTTCCTTATGACCAGGCGGCAGGGGGATCTGTCCTCAGTGCCTTCACACCACCACGTCTTGGGGTAGCTCTCCTGGCTGGAGACCACTGCACAGTCTTTCTGCTGTTCCTACTGGATGGAAGGGCTGGCCTAACCTCTTCAGTGACATCGCTTACTCCTTCTTTGGGCTCCCTGCCACACTCAGGTGGGGACACCTACGTTCTGCTCATCAGTGTCTGACTCTTCTCTCAGGTGTCACTCCCAGACAGATGTGCTCTAACCATTGTGGTTTATAGTCCTTGTGGGTGAAGGCCCCTATTTTGGGGAAAGTCAGGATTAGAAGTGAGGCAGATTATGAGGAGCAGTAAAATGTATCATCCCCCAGGTCCTCAAGAAGACCAGGCGCCAGTGAGTTTCTCATCTCTGCTTCACACAGGGTCAGGATGTGGCTGGCATCTTCGAAAGCTTCTGTAACAGGAAAGACGGACCTGGTGGCTGAGGGCTCTGTGCAGCCCATGACGGGGGCTTGTTCTGGGCAGTGGGTAGGGGTAGAGAGGAAGGGGTTAGGAGGAGGAATGGCAAGATGAATGTCCCTACCACAAGATACCTGACTCTTTTTTTAAAGGCCATTGCCCCTCAGCAGCTACCTCTCTCTTCTGCCTCTGGAAGCCAGCGGGGTGGTGTCCATTCCCACGGACACGTGACTAAACCAGAAGGCAGGCTGGGCCAAGCACCACCCCCTGCCAGGCAGCTTCTTGTCTGACCCAGGATAGGGTCAGTTTCTTTTTCTTTTTTTTTTGTCTTTTTGTCTTTTTCTAGGACCGCACCCGTGGCATATGGAGGTTCTCAGGCTAGGGGTCTAATTGGAACTGTAGCCGCTGGCACACATCACAGCCACAGCAGTGCCAGATCCGAGCCGAGTCTGTGACCTACACCACAGCTCACAGCAATGCTGGATCCCTAAACCACTGAGCAAGGCCAGGGATTGAACCCACAACCTCATGGTTCCTATTTGGATTTGTTAACCACTGAGCCATGACGGGAACTCCTAGGGTCAGTTGCAAAGCCTGAAACCCCAGTGTGTCCTAGTCCTCTGTCCTAATGGGGCTTTAACCCTTCCCACCTCATCCCACCACTGCCCCACCTCCACCCACTTAGCCCATTCCAGAAAGAGCTTCCTTTCTGCCCAGCTCCAAATCCCATTGTGATTTCTCTGTCCCTTGTCCTCTCACAGGTACAGACTTTGTTTCTTGCCAATTTCCCTTTTTTAAGGCCTGGAATGGCCCCTGGGTGAAGAGCCAGGTCCCCTGAGGACAATTGCCTAGTGACAAACTGCTGATGCTTGGCGGCCTGAGTGTCATCTCATTCAATCATCTTCTGCTCAATCTATATATATTGAGTTCCTGGTATCTGCCAGTCATGGGGTTAGGTGCCAGGGAAATGACAGGGAACAAAAGGAGACATCGCCTTGCGTTATCTCCAGGCTGATGGCTGGTTCTTACCCCATCCAGTAGGTGTGTTCTGTGATGCTCTGAGTGCTGATTGGAGGAAGGCAGGGTGTTATGGAAGAATGTGTAGCAGTGGTCCAAGCCTGGTTGGGGGCAGCATCAAGAAAAGCTCTAGACAAAGTAACATCTCAGTGGAGGCCTGGAGCAGAGTCAGGTTAAGGAGTGGAAAGGGGAGAGGACTCCCTGCAGATGGAAGAGCAGATATGAATGCCCTGAGATGGGAGAAAGGTGGGTGCCACCGTCAAAGACTTGGGGGCTCCTCAGAGTGGGTGAAATAGGAGAGGGGGCAGGGGGCAGTCAGACCCTTGTACCTGCACTTGTATGTTTGGACTCTATTCTGAGGGTAGCAGGAAGGTTTGCACTTTGCGAGATCGCTCTGCCACAGTCTGGGGACATTAAGGACCAACTCATGCTGGAGCCTGGGGTGTTGCTACTCCTCTGTCACCCTGACCACGAGGCCACAGAATCCTGTGGGTGCCTTGGGGACCGTCTACCTCATGGGCAGGTCTGAAGTCGGCTAGGTCCCTTGGCTCTGTTCTGAACCTTGAGAGCATCTGCTGCTACATCTGTGGCCAAGAGCATGTGAGGCTGTGCCTAAAATGCATCACCTGTGCAACAGGAAGGACTGTTGATGCCAGGGACCACACATCCCAGATCCTGCACCAGGAGCTCTGCAAAACT
Source organism: Sus scrofa (assembly GCF_054392235.1). Taxonomy (NCBI): domain Eukaryota; kingdom Metazoa; phylum Chordata; class Mammalia; order Artiodactyla; family Suidae; genus Sus; species Sus scrofa. The sequence continues at coordinate 108,962,670 of NC_139396.1, read as the reverse complement.
CCCTCTGCACTCTCAGAGACACTCTTTGTCCAAAACTTCATTTTCCAGAAGTTCAAGTTGAGGCTCAGGAAGATATGCGACTACTGATTGTTCCTCTGGATACCAGGGACTGCTCAGGCCCAGCCTGCAAACACCCTCTGAGGGTGCTCCAGCATGTGTATGAGGCCTCTGGGCTGTGGGGCTCTGTGGAACGGTGGCTTGGGCAGGTGTCTTCATCCCAGGGCCAGCCCCGCAGTTCCTGCTTACACAGTCAGAAGCCTGAGATTCAAAAATAGATCACAAATAGACATGTGGATGACCTAAATCCAAGTGGAGTGGGGCACCCTGGGGGAAGACGGAGCTTATTTGTTTATTTATATTTATTTATTTTTATATCCTGCCTCATGCCCAAAAAGGATTAGTTGCAGCTTACAGAAATACTTAATGTACAATTGAAGATTTTTTTTCTTTTTCCCTCATCAAGGAATTGGGGAAACCAGGGCAAAGAGAAAAATGAGGACAGTGCTGTAAGGTGAAGGCAGTGGAAAGATGAGTTTATGAAATGCATGTATCTACTCCACTTCCCACCCTGCATTCTCTAGCCCAGTTGTGTTTCCCAGGTGAGTCCTGATGGGCTGAATCCTCTAAAGCAGCTGATGCTCTCCCTGCTGATATAGTTGGAACTCAGCGACTCATCGGCTAAGAACTCAATCAGTTGCTGGAGATCAGCTCCAGATGGTCCTTATGTGCCTGGAAGCCTTCTACTGGCCACTGTGAAGAAGGAAATAAGACTTCTGGTCAAAGTGCCAGGTTGTCCTAAGGCAAAGATAAATCAGGTACCCCAGAAGATGAGCCTTCCCAGATACTCAAAACTAAAGAAATCTTCAGTAGATGATTTATGTTTAGAAACAAGTAGTGTTTGCCTTGCAACAGAGAATAAATTCATGTGACCAGACAACAAGAACTCACTGACCTTACTCTGGGCCAGCCACCATGCTGTCTTTGAGAGGGGTCATCAGGGAGACAGACCATAGAAAGAATTCACCTAAACATAGTGATCACAGGTCCTGATCAGTGCTAAGAAGGGAACAGGAGGGGTTCTGATGGAAATGGCCAGTGCTGTTGGTGGGACTGTTCTGCAGAGTTCCTTCTGAGGGAGTACTCCACAAATTGAAACCTGATCCTCCAGAGAGAGAAAGCCGCATAAAAGAGCCAGGGGAACCATGCCACAGAGAGGAAAAGAAAGGGCCAGGGCAGCAAGATGAGACAAAGCTGGAGTTCCCGTCATGGCGCAGTGGTTAACAAATCCAACTAGGAACCGTGAGGTTGCGGGTTCGGTCCCTGCCCTTGCTCAGTGGGTTAAGGATCCGGCGTTGCCGTGAGCTGTGGTGTAGGTTGCAGACGCGGCTCGGATCCCACGTTGCTGTGGCTCTGGCCGGTGGCTACAGCTCTGATTCGACCCCTAGCCTGGGAACCTCCATGTGCCACGAGAGTGGCCCAAGAAATAGCAAAAAGACCAAAAAAAAAAGATGAGACAAAGCTTAGAGCATTCTAGGGACTGAGGGGGTTGGTGCGGCTTTGTGCGATGTCATGGACTTTACAATGCCTATCTCTCCCCCAGGGCTCCCTGAACCTCAGCCTGAAAGCCAGCCTCTGACACTAGTCCCACGAGATGTTGGGCTCTTTTGGAGGCAGAAGTTGCTCAGGAGGTTTCGGTGGTTTCTTCTCTTAAAGTAGAGGGAGCGTATCAGGCCTGGATGGACACTGGGTTAGGGCAGCTATGTTTCAATGGAAGACTTCGTCTTTTCTAGTCGACATTGACTTTACCTGATGAGAAGGGGAGGAGCTGGAATGGGAGCCTGCATGCCTGAGGGGGCCTTTGAAGATGAGGGGGATAAGCATGGGAACGGAGGACCAAGGGCAGGAAGCCAGGCGTCCTCTAGCGTCCTCTAAGAGGTGCCCTTTTACTCTATGGATCAGGCAGTTCCTACAAGAAATGTCCACGGCTGATAGTTTTTAACTTGCAATCTCTCTGAGGGTTGCATGGTAAGGAGCTGCATGCAGGGACCTCTAGTCATTGCCTCAGCTTACCTAGAATGTGAAACACCTGCTTCTCAAGACAGATGATGGGGTGGGGGTGGGGTAAACTCAGCAATGTATTTAAGACATGGAGGAAAATGACCTTGCCTGGTTTCCAGTGAAATCTGATCAAGGACTCTACGTGGTAGAGAAAAACCCAAGTCAGACTTAACCCACTTCCATCTTATCAGATATTGGCTTTAAGAGAGACCAGTAGGGATGTTGGGAGGATGCAGAGGGCAGATAAGGAGGTCACCTGGGGTGGGATATGTCCCATGGGAAGCAGAGTCCCAAGATTTTCCACTGTGTGTTTTCCCTTCTGAGGTTTTCTCCTACTACAGATACTCCTAGGTCAGATGTGTGACAGTGGGAAATCAGGGTGAGAGCTTGCTTGCTGGGGTGATGCAGCCAGATTGCCAATACTCTTGGTTCATGGACACATCTGTACTTTGGATTTCTATGCAGAGGAGAGGGGCCAACAGGCACATGCTGGAACCTGGTAACCAAAACTGGCCTGGTAGTAATGTGCAAACTTTCACAAGAGCGTTTTAGTTGAATTTGTTTTTTCTTGTTGAATGTAAGGAGCAGAGATAATAATCTAGCAACACAAGCCAAGCTGTACAAGCCCTCATGCCAAGCCCTTGCAGGAATGGCTCCAAGGTGAGAGGAGGCCATGTGGAATCACAGATCTGCCAGTTTACTTACATCAACCAAGACGGACCATATCTCTAGGCATCTAAGCCAGCCACAGGCAAGTTTCTCCAGTGCTTCCAGGCCATCTTCCTGACTTACTGGGCCCGAGTCCCTGTCTAGCGGTGCACTGAGCCCCTGCCTCTTCTGGCCAGGCTCAATGCACCCCCCCCCCGACCATATTCCATAAGGAAAGCCCCCTCCACCACTCCCCCCCAACACACAGAAGGAGTAAATCAAGAAAGTAAAAAAAGGCTGGCAAGTTTCTAGGCATCAATACTTATTTTTTTCATTCATTCATCAACCCTTAATTGGCATCTACTGTGTGTCAGACACTCTGCTAAGGGGTAATTAAAAGGCAAAATAACTTTTTTTTTTCACGAAGTTTATAGCCTCCTGAGGGTGACCGATGAGTAAGCAGATACTTATGATGTGATAAGTATTTTGCAGGGAAATAGGAGATGAGAGCAGAGAGCGTAACCAGGAGCCAACTCTGGGAAGTGATTTTGGACTGGATTCTGTGAGCTGCAGGGACCCTTCTTAGAACCAGGAGCAGAAGTATCTGCAAAGGAAGAAGCTGTGGTGGGGAATGCCTGGTAGCACGGGCCCCCCACTAATGGGTGTCAACAGGACAGAGCATTAGAGAAGGGCTGGGCTGTGGCAGGAGACACACCTCTTGAGACTGGCTCAGGGATGGTCTGGCCTGAGAGATGGTCCAGCTGGTGGGGTAGTGCATTTGGATGGGCACATACCTGCCTCCATCCATGGTTCAGACAAATGGGTGGCCCTGGGTGTCCAGGCAGTGGTGGTTGTCCCTGAAGCTGAGCAGCCTCTGGGAAAGGAAATAGGGTCGATTGGGTGAGAGATATTCGTGACATCAGCTCCCAGTTATCCTATCCCCAAGATCCAAAATAGGGCTCTAATTCCAGTAAGAGAGCTGAGTGAGAGATAGTTGGGTCTAGAGGGAGTGGAGGCTCGCTCTGATGGGGGTACCCAACTCACAGATAAGCCGAGAAGTGAGCTGGTAGTAGCCCTACCCATGGGTCCTTTTATGAATGGGGTCCAGGTAGACAGCAGAGCTGTGATTCAGAGGGCAAGGCACATTTCATGGCTGAGGCAGTTGGAGGCTCAGTCCTTCCACCAAGGTGAGCAGTGTTCAGATGAGGGGCCAGGCTAGGCATGAAGATAGGAGTACCAGCAGGTCCAGCGGGGGCCGGAAGTGGTCAGGGCCTGGAAGGAGCAGTCACATTGACCAGGCCTTCCCCTTGGCCAGGCACAGTCTGTCTCGAATGCTCTATGTCTGTGATCTCACTGCAACATTACATGAATGGGAATGGTCTCTCCACCCACCAAGGAGGACAAAGAGGCTCCAAGGGAATGTTAAGTCAATGATTAGGATCCTAGCCTCCTGGGTAGATGCTCCAGCCAGCCCTGTGTGGCCTCATTGATTAGAGAGCAGACCAGCGCCGGGAAGCAGGGGGGAAAGTCTTTCCATAGAAGGAGGACCCAGTCTCCAGCTATGCTGAGCCACAGTGGAAAGCCCAGCCGTGGCCTTGCCCTCACATGGATAGAAGAGCTGGCAGGTGGTGACCCCCAGGCACGCTGGCGAGAGACTTTGTTCTCTAATGGCTGGTTTATTTCCAGGTTGAAACCTTCTCCCTCCCACTGCCCCACCTCAGCGGCTCTGCCCTTTGCAGCCTGGGCCCTGGGAGGTCTTAGTGACATCCAACGCTCACAGCAGCCTCATCGCTCTCTGCACAAATCTCCTTCATGTCAGCCGGGTCCTGGTGGGGGGGTGGGCATGCTAATCTAATCGGCCCATTCCCCCTCTGTAATTACTGTAATCTATAACAATAATTACAGTCCATTTTATTTTAGTGCCACTTATCTAAATGTGGATGTGCACTACTGAGAGTGTCAATAGAAATAAGCCCCGGGGCGAGGCGGCAGGTGGGGAGGGGCATGGGGGAGAGCACTGCCTCACAGCCTGTGGCAGCTGCTTTTGCCAGCCTGTTAGTTACTGCCCCTGCACCCCCCAGGACACCCCCACTTTCTCCTGGATTCCAGCATTTTCCCACTGGAAAAGAGTTGGGATTGCCACGTGACCCTAGGTGGATTAACCGCCCACAGAGGGGGTCGTCTTGAACCTGAGAGCTGTAGGGACCCTGGCCTTGGTGCCTGGGAGGTGGCCACTGCATTTCAGTTGCAAAATCCTTCAAGGATGGGGGCGACATCCTCTACACCCGGCTTCTCAAATGCTTAATGTGATGTTTGGCACATGGTAGGTGCCTAATGAGTTTGGCAAATAATGTTAAAGCAGAATTAAAAATAAATATTGTGTCATTTAGGCTGGCTGTTGATCTAGGCAGCTTTCTATCTGTGAGTCAGGACTCTGTAATCTGGGAAGAATGATTGCTTGGGGGAAAAATTCCTAAAAAAAAAAAAAAGGCATTTCATTTGGCATAGCATTATGTATGTAGTTGGGCTAAAGATTTTGTGTGTGCGTCTGCTATGAGTGTGGTGTGTTGCATGTGTATTTGTACCCTTATTTGATGTCCTTTTTGTGGTCATTTTTCATTTTCTTTCTTTCAAAGGGAAACTGATCTGTCTTCAGTTTTACCCTGAGCCAGACTCATTTCCTGATTCCATTCCAGGGTTTGGAAGTCTGGGGGATGGTGGTGGTTGTGGTGGCAGAGTTGGGTACAAACTTTGGGGACCAGTGGAGACAGATTAGCTCATTCCAGCCCATAAGCCTCAGACTCTGGATGTCATGCTTCTGTCAGTATGTAAAAATGGCTGAGTTCTTCCCCACATTATGGTGGCACCCCCAAAGCCCCTGCTCTGGACATCTCAGGGAAGCTGGCTTTCTCCCCATCGCTGTGTCTCTCATCTCTTTCCTTCCTCCAAGGACTTCATCTCCTGATCATTTTATCTCCTGCTATGAGACTCCATCCTCAGAGTTGCCCTGAACCACCATGGATCCAGACTCTTTTACTTCATTTACTGGAGTGCCCCTAACACAGGCCTGTTGCAATAGCAGTTTTAATAAAGGATTAGGGTGTTCAGAGACCAGAATAAGGCAGTCCTTTTCTGATCATGTAGCCTCTGAGTTTAAAGGCCTCTGAGCCCCTCTCAAGTTTATTTCTCATCCATATAAAATCCACAAGTGTGTGTGTGTGTGTGTGTGTGTGTGTGTGTGTGTACTCCTCCCAGTTATGTGCTATGCTGCAGACTGAATGACTGGTTCCAAAATAATTCTTCCAAGAGAAGGCCCACATTTCTTCAGCCTTCCTAGGATTTATATTATTATCTTTGCTAGATGTCCTCCAGATCTTTTTTCATCTGTATCAGATTTTACTGAAGTTTTGACATGACAGAAGGCAGTTCTATCACATCCGCACTGAGGAAGCCACACAGAAATTGAACATTACATGTTCATGTTCTTAGAAGGCCCTTGGCCGGGGATGCCAGGGGTGTGCTGATGCCAGGGATGTCCTTGACCTCAAGTAGTCCTCCCAACCCCATAATACATAATGTGTTTTCCTGGGTGTGTCCGGGTGTGGCTAGCCTTTCTCAAAGGCTGCAGTTCTCTGCAATGTTCTCAGGAGGTTTCATTTTGGCTTAAGCGAGTGTCTGGTGGCACCAGCTTTCTGTTTTTACAGAGTAAAATGATTCTGGCCATGCTAGATAAAAGGGAACATTGGGTCAGTCCCCGACTGCCCATTTGTCTGTGCTCCATGAATTACTGATTAACAGCAGTAATTCTCAGCTCACCTCACCACACAGGTGGGATGTGTTCTGATCAGGATCTGTGGCTTCTCCAAAAGGATTTCACCTCTCTCTGCCTTTATTTCCTGCTAAGTCTCTGCGGTCACTATTCAACTTGCAAACACCTGAAGTTTGCTGGGTGGTTCCAGGACAGTCCCAAGCTCACTGTCACTCTTTCTGTCTATAATTCAGCTTCAAGAAACCCCAATCAGTAAGGATTATGTGAAGAACAAGAGGCCTCACTTTCTTCTTGATATTATATAATATGTTGTCAAGGTGTTCTAATGTCTAAAGGTGACTCCCTAAAACACACAGCCCTCCCAGCATCCTCAGCAGAACTGCCTTGAGTGTCGTGCACTTTGCTATCTGAGAAACAGGGTCTTGAGAAGCTTCTAGCTGTATTCGTGGGAGATGCTGCTAATGATGTCGGTCACTTTGTTTCACACAGTCTGGCTGATGATCCCTCAGCAGATCATTTTTTTCTGATTATAATGCCAAGAACCATTGTAATTCCAGGAGCGATTTATTTGCATGTATCTTTTGGAGATGGTCACTAATGGTATTTCTCTGTTCCTGCTGACTCTTGGAGTCTGAGAGCAAAAAGAGGGTCACCTGTGGGAGATGTGGAGAACTTCTTTGATTTCTAGTTAGGTTTTGGCTCCAGTTTATTTCCATTTTAATTTATCTTTTTTCTTCTCATATATCTCATGTCACTGTACACTGTTATTTTCTTTTTCTTTTTTTTTTTTTTTTGCTTTTTTTGCTTTTTTGGGCTGCACCTGTGGCATATGGAAGCTCCCAGGCTAGGGATTGAATCTGAGCTGCAGCTGCTGTTCACAGTCACGGCCACAGCAACTCGGGATCCAAGCCACATCTGCAACCTACACCATAGCTCAGGGCAACGCCGGATCCTTAACCCACTGAGCGAGGCCGGGATTGAAGCCACATCCTCATGAATCCTAGTTTGGATTCATTAACCACTGAGCCACGAAGGGAATTCCCTGTAATGAACTTTTTAAGGTGCCCCAAATCCCTTCTGGAAAGAGAGTAACACACACACACACACACACACACACACACACACACACACACACACACATTTGATATGTAGGTGAATCATCTGTAATAGGCCCTGAGGTCCATGTGATCTGTCATCTCTGAACTCCCTGACTCTGCCATAGCCACCCTGGTCTCCTTGCTGCTCCTTATGTCTACCAGGCATGCACCAACCCCAGGGCATTTGCACTTGCTATTTATTCTCTCAGCCTGGAATGCTCTTCTCCTCAATATCCAATTGGCTTATTTCTTCAACTTATTTAGGTTTTCACTCAAATATCTCTTTTTGTGTGAGGGTTTTTTAATCCACTTTACTTAAAATGTTAATACCTGGATATTCCCTATCCTGCTTCCCATATAAACATTTGTACTAGTCCACCGGGGCTCTCCATGAGTATATATATGAATTGGCTCACATGATTATGGAGCCTGACAAGCCCCAAGATCTGCAGAGTAGTGAGCTGGAGAGTCAGGAGAGCTGGTGATGTAGTTCCAGTTCGAAGGCCGGCAGACTGAGGACTCAGGAAGAGCTGGTGTTTTATTTTGAGCTCCAAGGCAAGAAATAGCTGACATCCCAATCTGGAGGCAGGAGCACTTCTCTCTCTTTCTCTCTCCATTTTTTGGCCACACCTGCAGCATGCAGAAGTTCCCAGGTCAAGGATCAAACCCAAACCACAGCAGCCACCCAAGCCACTCAGTGACAGCAGATCCTTAACCCACTGTGCCATAAGAGAACTCCAGGATATATCTCTCTTTTACTTGGTGAGGGTCAGGTCAGCCTTTTTCTTTTATCCTGGCCTTCAGTTGATTGGATGAGGCCCACCCAAACTGGGGAGAGCAATCTGCTTTATTTAGTCCATAGACTTAAATGTGTACCTCATCCCAGAACACCCCACAGAAACTCCCAGAATAATGCTTGACCAAGTATCTGGCCACCCTGTGATCCAGTCAAGTTGATCCATAAAATCAACCATCACATTTCTTAGCACATTCTTTATTTTGACTTGTTTTGCTTTTTGTCAGCCTCCCTCCACTAGACTGTAGCATACGGGAAAGCTGTGATTTGTTTTGTGGACTGCTGGGTCCCCGAGGTCTAGCACAGGGCCTGGCATGCTCAGTCAACATTTGTCGAATGAATGAGGCAATTCTGTTTTCAAGCTGTCAATAGACAATAATACTGTCCATCCCACAGACACTTTGTGAAAGACATTGATTGTCAATAATTCAAGCATTTCCTGGCATGGTATCTCATGATATAGACTCAGACTGGTATGTGTGTATGTGTGTCTGTGTGTGTGTGTGTGCACGCCTGTGCACGCACAGGGTCCTGGTTCTGACAATTAATTGTTAAGTGTTGGAATTAATTTTGTTGCTGTCATAATCATTTTGTGCTGTTGTAGCTCCCAGACCTGGTTGGCTTTTCAACTTAGGGAAGTCATGAAATTCTTAAAAGAATATTAATTTGGACTCATTATAATTAAACTTTAATTTATTTGTGCCTTGAGGAAGATTAATTTTGAGACAAAAGACTAACAAAAAGAGGTCAAACCTATGCTAAACTGTTGAGAATTCCTGGCCTCCTGAATAATCAGCAAGGTCTAGAAGAACTTGCCAGGGCTTAGTGATTAAATCATGGCTTTCGAGACCAGATATTTTGGGGGTTCAAATCCAGGCCCAACCAGTTACTCGCTGTGAAAATTGGTTTGAACCAGTTTTTAATGCACAATAAGTCTCTTATGTCTTTGCTAGAAAATAGAGACAATGGTATTTATTTCATGGATATATTAAATAACTCCTTTGTGTAAAATGCCTACCACAAGGCCAGGCATGTAGTAAGTGTTCATTAAATGCAGGTTTTACTCAAGAGGCTAAAAGGACTGAGTTACCATTTCCTGAGCCAAATCCTCTGGCTAGAAAATGAAATTTCTTAACCTGTCTATTACCTATATCATGCCATTTTCATATCTGAACTACATGTTTAGAGTGGTCAGCACCACTATATTATAAATTATATCTTTAATTTCACAAAATTGATGCCAGATTTTACAAAAGCAAAGATTATTCATTTGTCAGAGATGCACTATAAAAGCATAACAATATGGGTTTCAGAGGACAAAGAATTCATTCTGGTTGTGCCAGAAGTGCTTACATGGCATAGTGGAAGCCTAAAGAGGTGTCTCAATATTTGAAGGGAAACATTCTTTCCCAAATGGTATTATGACTTGGGAGTCCAGGGGAATTAGCTTTAGTTTCTTTCTCGCAGAGGAAAAATTATCCTTGATTTGATATTGATTTTTTAAAATTGGTTTCTTCTGCCTTCATACTCAATCTGAGAGCAGAGATTTAAATGCTGGCTCTTAATCCCAGGATCACATAATTTCTCATCTTTCCTTCTGGTCTGGTTGCTACCCTGCAGGGATCGGAGGAAACCCTTCCTGTGGTACAGAGGCTCATTCCATTCCCTTTTTGCCTGGGTTTCTAAGCACACCTGTGCCTGCTGTGGAACCACATTCTGGGCCAGGCAGGGCATCCATATCTCTTGACAAGACCATGTGCTCTGGAAATCATAAGAACAACCAATCTTTATTAAGCACTTAACTATGTGCCAGAATTATTTGAAGCACTTTTTATCTAATAACTAATTTAATCTTCATAATTTTTATGTGACCTAGGAACCAATGCCAGCTTCCAATTTATAAAATGGAGGTACCAGGAAGTATATCTCACCCAGAACCACACAACTTAGAAGGAGTGGACATAGGGCTTGACCCAGAGAGTCTGCCTCCAGCCTGGGTGTTAGGGAGGTTGGCTCATGAGTGTCTTTGGCATAACTAATCTCAGAGGCCTACTGTGTGCCAGGAACCTTGTGCATGTTACCTCCTCACCCTGGCGGCTACCCACGGGGGGGATTATGGTCCCCATTTTACTGATGGGGGAACTGAGACTGACTGTAGTTGAGTACTATGCTCAAGGTCATGTGCATGGTAGTTGGGAGAGATAGGACTTTAGCCCAGTGGTGTAGGGTGAGAACCAGGCTCTCCTCCTCTCCATAATTCCAGTGCTCATGGCTACTGAATCCCCCAGCCCTACCCCACAACCTCCTCCAAGCCACTTTGGTTTGCGTGTCTCTGGAGATCTATTGGCAGTTGAAAGACAGCATGTTTCTCCATGCCGGTGGCCTTGGCTTTGAGTCCATTTGCACTGCAGTGCCCATGCCAAAGCACTGAACTAGACAGGGGTCTAGCAGATCCTCCTTTCCCATATAGAAGATTTGCTCTGAAACCTGTGGGCTGGCTATAGCTGGGGGGTGGGCCCACGATGTCCTCCCAACTCTGTGCCGGGACACATAGTAGAACTTCTTTTGTTCAGACCAGTCCTGATCTGGCACCACCTGAGTTGTCACAGAGGTCACCAGCTGGTCTTATGCCCCTAGAAAGCAGATGAAATGAGAATCTGTCCAAGGATGCCCCTTGCCCTGATCAGCAGTCCCTTCCCAGTCCTCACAGTCATTTTCCCATCATCCACAGGCTCTAGCCAAGCGGGTCCCCATGCAGATGGCCCTAACAAGATGGCACCACAGAAGCAACCCACCATTTCTGTATTTCACTTTCCTTTTTCCCTTTCCACCTTCATCTCAGAGGCTGCCTTGCCAGTATCTGTGGTGTGAGATTAGCTGCTATTACTGACTGCTCACTCAGGGGCAAACTGCTAGAAGAACATGCCTGCAAGGGGCAGTTAGGACCTCTTTAGACGATGTAATTAACCTCGCCACATTTCTGCTTGTAGAGTGGATAATGCTGTCAAATGCTGCCTGATCATTCTGGTATTCAGCGTGTTTTAATTAAAGCAGAAAAGCAGGGGTCGCGTGGGGAGAGGAAGAGTTGAGCCTGTATGTTTTGGGATTTGCTGAAGAGTTTATTGTCCTGTCTCGCCCTGTCCTTTTGACACATCTGGGAATAGTGTCTGCTGGAGGCCTGGGCTTGGCACAGAGGAGGTGCTTAGTGAGCACTGACTGAGGCACGTGGCAGTGATAAAACTCTGGCAGGAGAAGGGAAGAGGCTCCTACTGGGAAGAGAGATTTCAGATTCCCAAGGCAGGTTTTAGATTTTTCCGACAGAGTAAGGCAGGGAAACAAAAATCGAGTCTGGTTTCCATGTGATGTATTTTCCGTGCTTGCCTGGAGGCCTTCGTAGAGCGAGAAATACCAGCAGATGAGACAAGGCATCCCCAGACCAGGGCCTTTCGAGGTCCAAGTTCCCTTCACATGAATGGCGTCCCAGCTTTGCCACCCAACTTTCTTCCAACAGCAGCCTGGTTACGTGAACAGGAGGAAGAAAGAGAGGTATTGTATATCCCTGAAAATAGTTTGAAAAATGACAACAGGAAAATGTTTCTGTTTTAAATAGGCAGCTCACTCTCAGCCTTCCAGGTAGTTTTTTCTCCCTCGTATCTCTCTGAATATTGTTATTTCCTGGGGATATTGTACAGCTTCGCACTCCCCCCCGCCCTGCCCCCCGGTTAGAATCTGTCATGGCCCGGCTTTGAGGACTTCATTTTCTTCAGCTCCAACTCACAAGTCCTAAAGTTCATTGCTGAGGTTTTTTGTTTGTTTGTTTCTGCTGGGAATTTTTGGTTTCCTGTTGATGGGTCAGTTAAAATCCAAAATGTCATCCCAGCACACATGGTGTGCTTGTCCCCTGTGACCTGAAATGATTTCTTTTCTTTTTTTTAGGGACCCAGGTGTGACATATGGAGGTTCCTGGGCAAGGGGTTGAATCAGAGCTACAGCTGCCAGCCTGCACCACAGCCACAGCAATGCTGGATATGAGCCACATCTTAACCCACTGAGTGAGGCCGGGGATCAAACTTGCATCCTCACGGATACTAGTCGGGTTTGTTTCCACTGAGCCACAGCAGGAACTCCTGGAAATGATTTCTTATGGGTCTTTCCCATCCACTAGAAAGTGAGCTTTCTGAGGTCAGGATCTGCATCTTTTATGTCCATCCCAGTATCCCAAGGGCCTTCAGTGATTTGGAACGAAGAGAAGCATGATACATTGCTGCGTGTGTGTGTGTGTGTGTGTGTGTGTAACTATAAGGTTCTTGATAAGCCAGCCCTAGAGTAAAGTTGCCGGCTGTCATCTTCCACCCTCTGGCCTTGGTGCCCCTTGCTGCCTGAATCTGACCTCTCAGAGCCACCTGCTCATCACTGCATCACTTCATGCCCTGCTCCCCCAGCCATGAGCCCCCCCGCCCCCCACACACACACACTAGCTTCCCCTCCTGCCTCCCAGGAGCCTGGGCTCTTGGCTGCTTTGGAACCCCCAGGACCCCTTCCACCAGAGCTGTTACTTCCTGTGAGTGAATGGAGCATGATTTATTTTACTAGCACCCAGTCGATGGATGTTTAGGATATTTGCAATTGTTTGCTATCGAAAACATCATTGAAGGAATAACAGTGAACATATATTAATTCACAAACATCTGAGAATGAGTTTTTTTGTCTGAGTTCTGGTCTGATTTTTATTTTTTTAACTTGTTTTTTATTTTTACATTACTCAATGAATGAATTTATTAGATTTATAGTTGTACAATGATCATCACAATCCAGTTTTATAGGATTTCTATCCCATACCCTCAGCACATCCCCCCACCTCCCAAATTGTCTCTTGTGGAAACCATTAAGTTTTTCAAAGTCTGTGAGTCAATATCTGTTCTGTCAAGAAGTTCATTGTGCCCTTTTTTTTTTTTTTGAGTCCACATGTCAGTGATAGCATTTGATGTTGGTGTCTCACCATCTGACTGACTTCACTTAGCGTGACAGTTTCTAGGTCCATCCATGTTGCTACAAATTTAGTTCCTTTTAATGGCTGAATAATATTCCATTGTGTAATATGTACCACATCTTCTTGATCCATTCCTCTGTTGATAGACATTTAGGTTGTTTCTATGTCTTGGCTATTGAAAATAGTGCTGCAATGAACATTGGAGTACATGTGTCTTTTAAAGTCATGGTTTTCTCTGGATAGATGCCCAGGAGTGGGATTGCTAGATCAAATGGTAGTTTTCTTTTTAGTTTTCTGAGGAATCTCCATACTGTTTTCCACAGTGGTTGCACCAATTTGCAATCCCACCAACAGTGTAATAGGGTTCTCTTTTCTCCACACCCTCTCCAGTACTTATTGTTTGTAGGCATTTTGATGATGGCCAATCTGGCTGGTGTAAGGTGGTACCTCATCGTGGTTTTGATTTGCATCTCTCTAATGATGAGTGATGTTGAGCATCTTTCATGTGTTTTTTGGCCATCTGCATGTCTTCTTTGGAGCATTGTCTGTTTAGATCTTCTGCCCATTTTTTGATGGGGTTGTTTGTTTTTTTTTTTTGGTATTGAGCTGCAGAAGGTGTTTATAAATTTTGGAGATTAATCCCTTGTCAGTCAATTCATTTGCAAATATTTTCTCCCATTCTGTGGGTTGTCTTTTTGTGTTGTTTAGGGTTTCTTTTGCTGTGCAGAAGATTTTAAGTTTAATTAAGTCCCATTTGTTTATTTTTGTTTTTATTGTCAATACTCTTAAGAGGTGGATCTGAGAAGATGCTATCCTTTAAGTTGGAGAGTATTTGGCCTATGTTTTCCTCTAAGAGTTTTATAGTGTCTGGTCTTACATCTAGGTCTTTAATCCATTTGGAGTTTCTTTTTGTGTATGGTGTTAGGGAGTATGCTAATTTCATTCTTTCCCATGTGGCTGTCCAGTTTTCCCAGCACCACTTATTGAAGAGGCTGTCTTTTCTCCATTGTACATTCTTGCCTCCTTTGTCATAGTTGGATGCAGGTATGTTGGTTTAATTCTGGGTTTTATATCCTGTCCCACTGATCTGTATTTCTGTCTTTGTGCCAGTATCATACGGTTTTGAAACTGTTGCTTTGTAGTATAATCTGAAGTCAGGGAGCGTGATTCCTCCAGCTCCATTTTTCTTTTTCAGGATGTCTTTGGCTCTTCTGGGTCTTTTGTGCTTCCAAACAAACTTTAAAATCTTTTGTTCGAGTTATGTGAAAAATGTCCTTGGTAATTTGATAGGGATTGTGTTGAATCTGTGGAGTGCCTTGGGTAGTATAGTCATTTTGATAATATTGACTCTTCTAATCCAAGAGCATGGTATGTCTTTCCATCTATTTGTGTCATCTTTGATTTCTTTCATCAGTGTCATTGTTTTCAGAGTACAGGTCTTTTGTCTCTTTAGGTAGGTTTACTCCTAGGTATTTTATTCTTTTGGATGTGATGGTAAATGGGATTGCTTCCCTAATTTCTCTTGCTGATCTTTCACTGTTAGTATATAGAAATGCCATTGATTTATGTGTATTAATTTGTATCCTGCGACTTTGCCAAATTCATGGATGAGCTCTAACAGTTTTCTGGTAGAGTCTTTAGGATTCTCTAGGTATGGTATTATGTCATCTGCACATAGGGATAGTTTTACTTCTTCCTTTTCAATTTGGATTCCTTTTATCTCTTTTACTTCTCTGATTGCTGTGCCTAGGACTTCCAAAACTATGTTACATAGTTATGGTGAGAGTGGACATCCTTGTCTTGTTCCTGATCTCAGTAGGAATTCTTTCAGCTTTTCACCATTCAGAATGATGTTAGCTGTGGGTTTGTCATATATGGCCTTTATTATGTTGAGGTAAGTTCCCTCTATGCCCACTTTCTGAAAGGTTTTTATCAGAAATGGGTGTTGGATTTTGTCAAAGTCTTTTTCTGTGTCTATTGAGAGGATCATATGGTTTTTATTCTTCAGTTTGTTAATGTGGCGTATCACACTGATGGATTTGCGGATATTGAAGAACCCTTGCATCCCTGGGATAAATCCCACTTGATCATGATGTACAATCCTTTTCATGTATTGTTGGATTTGGTTTGCTAGTATTTTGTTGAGGATTTTTGCATTGATGTTCATCAGTGAAATTGGCCTGTAGTTTTCTTTTTTTATGGTATCTTTGTCTGGTTTTGGTATGTGGATGAGGGTGACCTCATAGAATGAGTTTGGGAGTGGCCCTTCCTCTGCAATTTTTTGGAATAGTTTT
Organism: Sus scrofa; assembly: GCF_054392235.1. Taxonomy (NCBI): domain Eukaryota; kingdom Metazoa; phylum Chordata; class Mammalia; order Artiodactyla; family Suidae; genus Sus; species Sus scrofa. The sequence continues at coordinate 108,947,018 of NC_139396.1, read as the reverse complement.
CAGAAGAACAGGGGTTAGCTCTTCTCTAAATGTTTGATGGAATTCGTCTGTGAAGCCATCTTTTGTTTGTTGGAAGTTTTTTAATCACAGTTTCAATTTCAGTACTTGTGATTGGTCCATTCATCTTTTCTATTTCATCTTGGTTTAGTCTTGGAAGATTGTACTTTTCTAAGAGTTTGTCCTTTTCTTCTAGGTTTTCCATTTTACTGGCATACAGTTGCATATAGTAGTCTCTTATGATCCTTTGCATTTCTGTGATGTCTGTTGTTATTTCTCCTTTTTCATTTCTAATTTGATTGATTTGAGTCCTCTCTTTTTTTCTTGTGAAGTCTGGCTAAGGGTTTATCAATTTTGTTGGTCTTTTTGAAAGAACCAGCTTTTCATTTCATTGATCTTTTCTATGGTTTTCTTCATTTCTATTTCATTGATTTCTGCTCTGCTCTTTATGATTTCTTTCCTCCTGCTAACTTTAGGTCTTGTCTGTTCTCTCTGGAGCTGCTATAGATGTAAAGCTAGCTTGTTTATTTGAGCTTTTTCTTGTTTCCTGAGGTGGGCTTGTATTGCTCTAAACTTTCCTCTTAGAACGGCTTTTTCTGCATCTCATAGGTTTTGGAGCGTTATGTCTTTGTTGTCATTTCCTTCTAGGTATTTTTTAATCTCATCTTTGATTTCTTCAGTGATCCATTGGTTGTTTAGTAGCACGTTGTTTAGTCTCCATGTATTTGTGTTTTTTGCAGTTTTTTTCTTGTTGTTGATTTCCAGTCATATAGCATTGTGGTCGGAGAAGATGCTTGACATGATTTTAATTTTCTTAAAGTTACCAAGGTTGGATTTGCAGCCCAGGATATGATCAATCTTAGAGAATGTTCCATATGCACTTGAGAAGAATGTGTATTCTGTTGCTTTTGGATGGAATGTCTTATAAATATCTATTAAGTCCATCTGGTCTAATGCTTCATTTAGGGCCTGTTTCCTTATTGATTTTCTGTCTGGATGATCTGTCCATTGCTGTAAGTGGAGTGTTAAAGTCCCCCACTGTTATGGTGTTATCATCGATTTGTCTTTTTAAGGTTGTTAGCAGTTCCGTTATATATTGTGGTGAACCTGTGTTGGGTGCGTAGATATTTAAAATTGTTATATCTTCTTCTTTGATTTATCCTTTGATCATTAGGTAGTGACCTTCCTTGTCCCTTAAAATATTCTTCACTTTAAAATCTATTTTGTCTGATATGACTCTTGCTACTCCAGCTTTCTTTTAATTCCTATTTGCATGGAATATTTTCTTCCATACTCTCACTTTCAATTTGTATGTGTCCCTCGAAGTGAAGTGGCTCTCTTCAAGACAGCATATATATGGGTCTTGCTTTTGTATCCATTCAGCCAGTCTTTGTCTTTTGGTTGGGGCATTTAGAACATTTACATTTAAGGTAGTTTTTGATATGTATATTCTTATTGCCATTTTATTAATTGCTTTGGATTTGGGGTTTTTTCTTACTCTTTTTTCTTCCCTTCTTCCCTTGTTCTCTCCTCTTTTGGTTTGATGACTATTTTTACTGTTGTGTTTGAGTTGATTTTTCTTATTTGTTTATCAATTGTAGATTTTTGGTTTGCAGTTATTCTGAAGTTTTGATATGAGTCTATATATACGCAATTGATTTAAGTTGTTGGTCTCTTAATTGCAAGTGCATCTCCAGTGTCCTGCACTTGATTGTACACTCCTCTTCTCACAATTTCTGATTTTGGTGGCATAATTGTGCATGGATGATTTCGTATCTTTACTGTATTATATGCCTTTACTGGTGAGCCTTGTCGTTTCTGGCATTTTTGTTTCTGGTTGCGGCCTTTTCTGTCTAGTGACTTTCCTTTAGTATTTGTTGTACAGCTGGTTTAGTGTTACTGAATTCTCTTAGCTTTTGCTTATCTGCGAAGGTTTTGATTTCTCCTTCAACTCTGAATGAGAGCCTTGCTGGGTAAAGTAATCTTGGTTGGAGGTTTTTCCCTTTCATCACATTAAGTATATCATGCAATTCCCTTCTGGCCTGCAGAGTTTCTGCTGAGAAATCTGCCAATAAACTTATCAGGGTTCCCTTGTATGTTATTTGTTTCTTTTCCCTAGCTTTCAAAATTTTCTCTGTCTTTAATTTTGGTCAGTTTGATTAATATGTGTCTCACAGTATTCCTCCTTGGCTTTATTTTATTTTATTCTATTTTTATTTTTTAATTTTTTAAAAATCTTTTTTTTTAATTTATTTTTTATTGTTATTTCCCCAACACACTTTTTTTTCTCACTTTACAGCATGGGGACCCAGTTACATATACATGTATACATAAATTTTTTCTCCATTGTCATGCTATGTTGTAAGTATCTAGACATAGTTCTCAGTGCTACACAGCAGGATCTCATTATTAATCCATTGCAAAAGCAATAGTTTGCATCTGTTAACCCCAAGCTCCCAATCCCTCCCACTCCCTCCCCTCCCCCTGGACAACCACAAGACTATTCTCCAAGTTCATGAGCTTCTTTTCTGTGGAAAGGTTCATTTGTGCTGTATATTAGAAACCAGATATGAGTGATATCATATGGTATTTGTCTTTCTCTTTCTGACTTACTTCACTCAGGATGAGAATCTCTAGTTCCATCCATGTTGCTGCAAATGGCATTATGTTGTTCTTTTTTACGGCTGAGTAGTATTCCAAGGTGTATATATACCACCTCTTCCTAATCCAATCATCTGTTGATGGACATTTGGGTTGTTTCCATGTCTTGGCTCTTGTGACTAGAGCTGCAATGAACATGCAGGTACATGTGTCTTTTCTAAGGAAATTTTTGTCCAGATATCAGCCCAGGAGTGGGATTGCTGGATCATATGGTAGTTCTATGTATAGATTTCTGAGGTACCTCCATATTGTTCCCCATAGTGGCTATACCAGCTTCCATTCCCACCAACAGTGCAGGAGGGTTCCCTTTTCTCCACACCCCCTCTAGCACTTGTTTTTTGTGGACTTATTAATGATGGCCATTCTGACGGGTGTGAGGTGGTATCTCATGGTAGTTTTGATTTGCATTTCTCTAATAATGAGTTATGTTGAGCATTGTTTCATGTGCTTGTTGGCCATCTGTGTATCTTCCTTGGAGAAATGTGTATTCAGGTCTTTTGCCCGTTTTTCCATTGGGTTGTTGGCTTTTTTGCTGTTGAGTTGTATAAGTTGTTTGTATATTTTAGAGATTAAGCCCTTGTCAGTTGCATCATTTGAAGCTATTTTCTCCCATTCTGTAAGTTGTCTTTTTGATTTCTTTTTGGTTTCCTTTGCTTTGTAAAAGCTTGTCAGTTTAATTAGGTGCCCCTGGTTTATTTTGCTTTTATTTCCATTGCTTTGAGAGACTGACCTGAGAAAATATTCGTAAGGTGGATGTCAGATAATGTTTTGCCTATGTTCTCTTGTCTTATATTTAAGTCCTTAAGCCATTTTGTGTTTATTTTCGTGCATGGTTTGAGGGTATGTTCTAGTTTTACTGATTTACATGCAGCTGTCCAGGTTTCCCAGCAATGCTTGCTGAAAAGACTGTCTTTTTCCCATTTTATGTTCAAAGATTAATTGACCATAGGTGTCAGGGTTTATTTCTGCATTCTCTATTCTGTTCCTTTGGTCTGTCTGTCTGTTTTGGCACTAGTACTGCACTGTCTTGATGACAGTGGCTTTTTAATATTGCCTGAAGTCCAGGAGAGTTATGCCTCCTGTTTTTTGTTTCTCAGGATTGCTTTGGCAATTTTGGGTTTTTTTGTGGTTACATCTAAATTTTTGGATTGTTTGTTCTACTTCTGTGAAAATTGTCATGGGTAATATAATATGGATTGCTTTGAATCTGTAGATTGCTTTGGATAGTATGGCCATTTTTACAATATTGATTTTTCCAATCCAGTAACATGAAACATCTTTCTATTTCTTTACACATTCTTTAATTTCCTTGATTAGTGTTTCATAGTTATTGGCATACAGGTCCTTTGACTCCTTTGTCAGGTGTATTCCCAGGTATTTGAAAGTTAATTTGCAGAGATACAGACTGAGCTAAGGATAGTCAAAACCAGAATGAATAATGGAGAGGAACGAATTAGTGATGTGGAAGATAGAATAATGGAAATCACCCAAACAGGACAGCAGACAGAAAACCAAATGAAAAAACATGAAAGCAGTATGAGAGACCTATGGGATAATATAAAGAGGGCCAGTCTATGTATAATAGGAATTCCTGAAGGAGAAGAAAAATAAAAGGGGATTGAAAATATATTTGAAGAAGTTATCGCTGGAAACTTTCCAATCTAAAGGATACGGATTTCAAGATACAGGAAGCACAGAGGGCCCCAAACAAGTTGAGCCCAAATAGACCCACACCAAGACATATTATAATAAAAATGGCAAAAGTTAATGACAAAGAGAAGATTCTAAAGACAGCAAGAGAAAAGCAAAGTGTCAATTATAAGGGAACCTCTATAAGGTTATCAGCTGATTTCTCTACAGAAACTCTACAGGCCATGAGGGAATGTCAAGAGATATTTAAATCACTGATAGGAAAAAAATATGCAACCTAGTATACTCTATCCAGCAAGAATATCATTTAAAATAGAGGGGAAATAAAAAACTACTCCAACAAACAAAAGCTAAAAGAGTACAGTAATACTAAACCCATTCTAAAAGAATTACTGAAAGGGCTTCTCTAAATTAAAAAAAAAAAGAGGAAGAACTAGGATGGAGGAAACAATGATCAGAGAGCCGTCACTTAAATAAGCCAGCATACAGATCTAATCATGAAGATATTTAAAATAAAATAAAAAAGACATCAAAATCATAAAATGTGGGCAAGGGAAGTAAGGAAATAAATTGATTCTTTTTTAAAATTTTATTATAGTAATGAAATGTATGAACCTACAGGACTATCAGGCTGAAACACACAGTTATAGGAAGGGGTTAACATACTTAAAAAAGGGGGCAAGCACAAAACAAAACCAAACATTACATTCACAAAAAATGAAAAGTACTCAAGCAGAAAATAAATGGAGACCATCCAATCTAAAAACAGAAAAGAAGAATGGAGAATCAGAGAATTAACTAGAAAATGAGGTTTAAAATGGCAATAAATAAACATCTATCAATTATCACCTTACATGTCAATGGACTGAATGCTCCAATCAAAAGACAGAGTGGCTGAGTGGATAAAAAAGCAAAAACCTTCAATCTGCTGCCTGCAAGAAACTCACCTTAGGACAAAGGACATATATAGATTGAAAGCGAGGGGGTGGCAAAAGATATTTCATGCCAATGAACAAGACAGGAAAGCAGGAGTTGCAATACTCATATCAGACAAATAGACTTTAAAATGAAAGCCATAAAGAAAGAGAAAGTAGGACACTATTTAATGGTTTATTTTATATGGTACTCGTTGTGCTTCCTGGATTTGAGTGAGTGGTTTCCTTTCCCATGTGAGGAAAGTTTTTGGCTGTAATCTCTTTGAATATTTCTTCTGTCCCTTTCTCTCTCTCTTCTCCTTCTGGCACCCGTATAATACGGATGTTTGTGTGTTTAACATTGTCCTAGAGTTCTCTGAGACTCTCCTCATTTTTTTTCAGTCTTTTTTCTCTTTTCTTTTCCACATCCATGATTTCCACTAATCTGTTATCCACCTCGCTTTTTCTTTCTTCTGCCTCCTGTATTCTGCTGTTGGCTGCTTCTAATGAATTTTTTTTAATTTCAGTTATTGTATTTTGCATCTCTTCTTGCTTAAGTTTTATATCTTGTATCTCTTTGGTCAGTGTTTCCTGTAAATTACCCATCCTTGCCTCCAGTTTATTTCTAATGTCTTGTATCATCTTCAGCATCAACAGTCTAAAGTCTTTTTCCTGGAGGCTGAGAATCTCCTGATCACTTAGCTGTTTTTCTGGGGTTTTTTCTTCCTCCCTTATCAGCGTTATAGTTCTCTGTCTTTTCATTTTTATAGGTTTTTGGTGTGGTGACCTTTTTACAGATAATAGAGTTGTAGCCTCTCTTACTTCTGGTGTCTGGCCCCCTTGTGGCTGAAATTGGTACGGGGGCTTGCTGTAGGCTTCATGATGGGAGGGACTGATGCCTGCCCAGTGGTAGGCGGAGCTGATTCCTATCCGTCTGGTTGGTGGGGCATTGTCTCTGGGTGAGATTAGAGGCAGCTGTGTAACTGGGGGGTTCTTTAGGCAGCCTATTTACTGATGGGCGGGGCTGTCATCCCACCTGGATTGTATGGCCTGGGACTTCTCAGCCCTGATGGGTGGGGACAGATTTTCTCAAAATGGCCACCTCCAGAGTTACCTAAGCTGATGAATATTTGCAAGAGCTTTTCTTCCAATGTCCTTCCCCCACAGCAAGCCACATTCACCCCTGCTTTCCCAGGAGGTCCTCCAAGAACCGCAGCCAGGTCCGACCCAGATTCCCATGGAGACCCTGCTTTGCCCTGGGACACAGTGCGTGTGAAAGTCTGTGTGCGCCTTCCAAGAATGGGGTCTCTGATTCCCCCAGTCCCATGGAGCTCCTGTGCACAAGCCCCACTAGCCTTTAATGTCAGATGCTTTGAGGGCTCTTTCTCCCAGTGCCAGATCCCCACACATGAGGATTTTATGTGGGGCTCAGAATTCCCACTCCCGTAGGTGAGTCTTTGTGATACAGTTGCTTTCCAGTCTGTGAGGCATCCCACCTGGGAGGTATGGGGGTGCTTATGTCACGTAATCGTCCCTCCTACTTCTTAATGTGGCGTCTTCTTTGTCATCTGGAGTGGGATATCTTTTAAAAAGTTTTCGGTTCATTTGGTTGAAGATTGCTCAGCATTTGGTTGTAAATTTTGTTGTTTTTGGGAGAGAAGTTGAGCTCCAGTCCTTCTATTCCACCATCTTAATCCCATCGGAGAATGACTTTTAAGATAAATATCTAGAAACAGAGTTGCTGGTTAAAAGGATGCAATGTGTATAATATGGCCAAGTATTGCCAAGTTGCGCTACACAGGTGTCAAGTTGGTTTCTATACCCACCACCAAATGTGTGGAGGTACCAGTTTCCTACAGCCTTGTTAAAACCATGTCTTACCAAACTTTAAGATCCTTGCCAAAAAGATAGGTAAAAATCGTAACACAGAATAATGGGAATTTGCATTTATATTATCCTGCATGAGGCTGTGTATCTTTCCAAACATTTTGGATCCACTTGTTTTTCCTTTCCTGTTCATATAACTTTTCCATGTTAAAAATTAGGTTGATGATGTGTCTTTTTCTTCTAGATTGTAGATGTTTTTGCTCATCAAGGAGACTGTTACCCTTTGTGTGTACTGACAATATTTTCTCCAATATATTATTGTTTTTTCAATTTTACTTATCATTATTATTGTCGTATTAGTTTTTACCACATGGAAGGTGTTTATGCCGTCCAATTACCATTTTTTTCTTTTTATAGACTCAATTTTAAATAACTTTTTCAGGAGTTCCCGTCGTGGCGCAGTGGTTAACGAATCCGACTAGGAACCATGAGGTCGCGGGTTCGGTCCCTGCCCTTGCTCAGTGGGTTAACGATCCGGCGTTGCCGTGAGCTGTGGTGTAGGTTGCAGACGCGGCTCGGATCCCGCGTTGCTGTGGCTCTGGCGTAGGCCGGAGGCTACAGCTCCGATTGGACCCCTAGCCTGGGAACCTCCATATGCTGCGGGAGCGGCCCAAGAAATAGCAACAACAACAAAAAGACAAAAGACAAAAAAAAAAATAAAATAAAATAAAATAAATGAATAACTTTTTCATGTTTTCTTCTACTATTTTTCATAGTAGACATTTGATCCATTTGCAACTGTGATCCTTTTGAATTCATCCTGACATGTTGAGTGCCTTGTGTGAAGAATGGATCCCACTAAATATTTTTTTCCAGTTGGTGGCCAGGTTGTCCCAACACCACTTATTGAATAATTCATATTATCCGTTCTTTCTTTGGGTTTGGTTAAGAGCTAAACATTCTCAACTGTCATCCTGCCTTAATGGATTTTAGCCTGGTATTTCCTAGGAAGGTGATAAATCTCTTTGTCAAGGCTTCTAGTGTTGGCATTTCCTTTTCTCTTTGGGATTTCTGTACTTCTTAACTCTGTCACCTGCTTACAGCTGCCTCCCTTGACAACAGGATTCCTTTCCTACAAAAAGCAACATAAAAGCCATTTACAAGCCATTTACAAGCTGAAAACTCTCAACAAGTACCACATGGCCTGCTTATTTCTAGGAAATGATTCTGCTTTGGGACAGGATGGGTGCTGCTAGCTGTAAGGAAATATTGACAGATGGAATCGGGGTACATTTGGGAAGTTTATTAAAAAGGTGGAAGAAAATATCAGCTGTCGAGCATATGAAAAGATAACTGAAGAAGTGCCCACTCCCTTCCCCTGAATTCCACCTTGCCTCCTTTCCATCTCCCTCACCCAGAAACTCCTGCCAACAGGATGATTAACCACAGGCTGAAAACTCTAGCAAAATGTAAATGACTCAGGACTCCTGGGTCCTGTTTGTTGATGTGTGAATTTCTGTATAAAGTTGATTTCCCCTTATAAAAATAAGCATGCTCATTGTATATAGATATGCTTTTAAACTTACTTGAATTTTTAATGAATCTGATTCACTAAAGACTTTGAAGCAGCTAAAGAAACCACAGAGACAAGAAAAAATAACTGGTAGAATTCAATAAAGGACAAGGAAGTAATAAGCCTGGAGATTGGAGTGGTGGTGAGAGAGGCGGATGGGCTCATAAAAGTGTGACTTATATATGAGTTAATACAATTGCTGCATTGCACACAGATTTGGCTCCATATTTCCTGGCAGGCAGAGCAAAAAGGGGAATATTAGTTACAACCTATTCAATAAGATAAAGAGCTGCACAAGGGAAGACCAACTTCTGATACCAAGTCTTCGGGCCTCCTTCTCCAAGAGGTCCAAACACTCATTATAAAAGAAATTCTAGATCTCATTGGGATGGACAGTCACATATGTGGATTTGGTGATGGGAAACAGAGGGGCACAGATGTATCTTAACCCTCTGAAGGAGAACCCTTTACCTCTGGTTGACTTTGCAGGCAGAGTGGGTCCAGGCACAGATGTATCTTAACCCTCTTTAGGAGAACCCTTTACCTCTGGTTGACTTTGCAGGCAGAGTGGGTCCAGGCACAGATGTATCTTAACCCTATGAAGGAGAACCCTTTACCTCTGGTTGACTTTGCAGGCAGAGTGGGTCCAGGCTTTGTGAGACAGGAAGTGTATGCAATTTCAGAGCATGTTTTAAGGGAAAGAATATGAAATGGTGAATGTAAAATCAGACATGAAAGTAAATATTTATTTACTGAGAATATAAATCATAACACAAATCATTGAAAAAAAACATGAAAAAGCTGATAAATGCAGCAGATCACACACACACACACACACACACACACACACACACACACACTGCCTGGCAAGTGGTCTATAAATTTTTCCCCTCTCTTTTTTTGGTTAATGTTTAACCCTCTCTTTATATGACCATCTCTTTAAATTTAATTTTCTATAGCAAGAATAGAAAGAAAATTAAGTCTTTCTTCTGGTATGGCTGATTGAAAGTTGAAAGTTTTTTTTTTTTTTTTTAATTAGCAGTTAGAAAGTTTTATCCAGCTTTGCATCATTGGTAAGGTCTTGTAAATATAAGACTGTTGTCAAATTTGGGTTTCTATACACGAGTTGGAAGATTTGGAAGATTTTTCCTTAGCTAGCTTCTGACTTGGTTTTTTCAAACTTCGTTTCTTCTCCGCTGTCACAATGCTTCTGGTGACAGGGGCTGCAGGACGTATTTTGCCATGACACAATCTCACCTGTGCACTTTGGTGGCATGAGGTCAGGTGAGTTGGCGCACAAGGTGGCTTAAAGAAATCCTGGCTTGCCCCCTCCCTGGGAGAGCTGGCAATAGATTAACTATGCACAGAAGTGCCCTTAGACCACAGAAATGTATCCCACTAAACTTACTCCAAATATACCAAAACTGAGCTTCCCAAGATTTCTAACAGCAGTTTCAACAGTAGTAGACATAAGAGAAAGTGTGGCTGAAGGGAGTTGGAATGGAACATTGGCTTTAATTGATTTCAGTTAACTAGCGTACTTTTGCAAATTTTACAAAATCAAAGGGGCAAGGGAGCATGGAGGTAGGGCCCCTTCTCAGCATTGTGACCAATTTGCTAGAGCAACACAGGGCTCTGAGGTCTCAATTATTCCCTTTGATTAACTCTCCTTCTGCATGCAGAGCTCCCTGGGGTAGCCGTGATCATTTCTCAGGCCTCCTGGAGGGCTTCTCATATGAGATTTGGAGGCAGATACCAGGTCCCATTTTATGTGGTGTGACCAAAGGCTACTTGTTTAACTTCTCTGAGCTTCAGTTTCATCAGGTTGAAAACTGAAGTCATCATAAGAACCTGAATGTATGGGATTGTTTTAAATGAGATACGTAAGTGAGCTGTATTTCAGCGGCTTTGAATAGCACCTGGTACAGTATAAGCTCAAAATAAATATCGGGTTTAAAGATACACTGCACATCCTCAAAGAGACCACCCGGCTACTTGTTTTGTCCTCTTTGAGACCAAATTCCTGCTGCGTTCATAGAGTCCCATGTCCCTTCATGTTTTAGAACCATAAAAGTCACCTTCAGGCAAGTGGTACTTTGAATTCAGTGATTCTGATTTTTGTTTTCAATTTCCCTCTTCTCTTTTCCTTGAACTGTGCTTGGGTTCACACTCTGGCTAATGGTTAACAGTAACCATAGTGTAGGCTAAAACATGGGCAAACTCTAGCTGCTGTTTATAAGTGGAGCGAGGGTACTGACAGAGCATCGGTGAGGGAGGACTAACTTGAAGACACAGCTTTGCTAACTTAGTTGGAGCAGATTTGGTAATAAAGTCTAAGTGTGTTTGTCAGGTTTTCCCTTGAGCATAGGTTGGGCATTCATCTGCCCTATCTCCCCATTATGTCCTGGGCCTTTGATTGCTCTGGACAGTGTGGGGCCCATGGATTACCTACCACAGTCCAATTGGCTGAGTTTATTCACACCCAGAAGTCTGGCTCTTAAGGGGACCAGGGAAGCCTTCTTCACCCTGACTTACTCTTCCTGCCCCTGTGGGGTTTCACTGCAGGCTTGTAAATGCTGCCAAAATGTTCCATGTAGAGCCAAGCAAAAGGCCCGCACTTCTTTCTTTTTTTTTTTTTTTTTGGCTTTTTTAGGGCTACACATGTGACATATGGATGTTCCCAGGCTAGGGGTCTAATCAGAGCTACAGCTGCTGGCCTATGCCACCACCACAGCAACACCAGATCTGAGTTGCATCTGTGACCTACACCATAGCTCATGGCAACAGCGAATCCTTAACCCACTGAGAGAGGCCAAGGATCAAACCTGCAACCTCATGGTTCCTAGTCAGATTTGTTTCTACTGTGCCACAATGGGAACTCTGCCTGCACTTATTTCTGAGGCCCTGTGGTGGGGGGCTTTGCCAGATGTCCCCCTTGAGAAATGGCTCTCACTGGGGGACTCTGTGCTGCCATTTTATTTTATTTTATTTTTCTGGCTGTGCCTGCAGCTGTTCCCTGGACAGGGATTGAACCCATACCATAGCAGGGACAACACCAAGTCTTTAACTGCTAAGCCACCAGGGAACTCCTAGGCTGCCCTTTTAGAACCATCACTTTGCAGAGCAGTGCCCAGCACTGTAGAGAGACACTGGAGTTCTCTGATAATTAACTGTGGCTGCACCTTAGCCTGCGAAGGATTTACCGAGCATTTAGGATCACCTGCCCTCAGCCTTGCCAAAAAGGCTCACCATTTCAGAGGCTCACCATTCCCATTTCTGAACAAACTGGATTTCTGTGGGCAGAAAACATAATTATTTTTAACTTTTAAATTAAATAAATTATTGTGGAAACATCCAGCCGTCCCCAAAGCTATTCTCTGTGGCCTCCTCTGTAATTTATGTATGATTTAATCTTCAAATGCCGTCTCACAGAGACTTTGCCGGATTTTCCTCATTCTGCCTCCCCACACAGAGATGAAATTATTCCCCGAGCGTCTTAGATCACGAAGAGCTACCTTTTGGAAATGAAAAGATAATACTGTTTATGTATGAGTATGAGAGAATTACTTTACTCTTCTGTAGTAACACTGATTAAATTGAAATGTCAGAGCTAATGTTACAGTTAATAAATGTTATACATATTCAAATCTGTCTAAATACTGAAGATTCTAGCACAGAGGATGCTGTTTAAAATTGCAGGAATACCCAATCTGCTTGTGATTGCCATTTTCGCTGTCCATTTCCAGTGAAGGAGGTGAAAATGCGTGTTATAAATGAGACCCATGTTCGTGATGACTGCGGGTGATGTTTTGTCACTTGGTGTTTACTTAACCCAATAAATTGGAACCGTTATGAGAAATCAACCTAGCATTCGGGAAATGTTTTATGAGATAAGTTGCATTCTGCATATCAGAAGGCGATGGGGTAGGGGCGTGTTGTCAGGGTGTGATGGGAAAATGGAATGTCAGACAGTATACCAGGCACCTTTGGTGACAGAGAAGGCAAGCGGGCATCCCCAGGCCCTCCCCTCTCATAGCCTTGCAAAGAAGGTTTCTCATGGCTTCTTCTCCATAAGAGAAAACGTGGAACTGTGATCTCAGTGGACATCCTTGATCAGATGACCATAGCATCCTTTCTTTCAAGATCTAGAACACGGAGAGCATGATGGGGTAGGTACACAGAGGAATTGTGTGTGTGTTGGCAGGGGTTATAGCAGCAGCGCGGGGCAGTCGGCTGGGGTCACTGACAATAGAGATCACGACTCCAGTGCCCCCTGCCTATCTTCCTGAAAGTCAAATCTTGATTTCTGGAGAAGAGCAGCACCTCTTGCTCAGGCCAGGGAAGGACTTTGCCAGCTTGTTGTCTACCCACCCCCTCTCCCCAGATGCTCTGTTTCTCTGTGGTTCCCAAGTTTCCAGAAAGAGCACGAGATGTCTAGACTCATAGATATACAGTAGCTCCAAATTCTAGCCCTGTCCTGTGCTAGCTGTGTGACTTCAGTCTAGGTTTTAATGCAGAGGCTGTTCAAGGGGCCTCATGTGTTAAAGGGGGTATGTCTCCTGGGATCATTCTGTTTCATCAGTGAGCTAATGTTTTATCAGGCACCTGGCAAATCACCTGCTTCCTAGCAGGGATGCCCTCTTCCCACAGGCTCCATCCTGACTGTCATTCATTTTTACAGCATTAGGACTGGGGGTCCACTGTTTCTCCCCACCACCCTCTCTCCATCCTGGCAAAGCCCCAGTCACCTTTTCGGTTCAGCAAGAGGGGAGCAAGTGGTCCATTCCCTCTCTCAGGAATGTGGAGTAATCCAGGGCTTAGCCTTAGATGAAGCCGTGAGGCACAGACCCTGCATCAGGGCAGATCAGGGAGGAACTTGCAGTGGAGTGTCTGTGGCGGTGCAGCGGTCATCTGTGGACAGGTAGCTCCCCACCCTAGGAGAATTCTAATTCTGTGGGATTTTACCAGCAAATGACTGTAACAAAGAAAAAATGTATTAAAATGTGCATTAGGGATTGTGGTTATTATAAATTACATTCTTTGAAATCTCATTTAGATCCAGGAAACAGACTGCATTTGGAAGGCTCAGAGGATTAAGCCTTTTGGAACAATGGAGTGTCAGCGATCATTTGGAAAAGTAATTATGCCAAATTTAATTATCATGCACGTGCATTTTGTCGGCATCACCGTGCACACCCCGAGGACAGTGGGGAAAAGACTGCCCCAGCACGGGCTCTCGATTGAGGAACATGGTGCAAAATTATACGTGTTGTAATTGAGTGTCGTTTAATATGAGGCTTGATGGATACAGAGATGGTGGGTGGAGCAAAAGGGAGGGGGCATTTGGCCCACTCAGCAGATGTTTGAGATATTTGGAAAGGCTTTTCAATGTCTTCAACATACTAGAGAGGGGAAAACTACATTTCAAGTAGGCTGATAAAAATGTTTCCCTGTCTTAAGCACTTCTTTTGTTCTCTGTTCTTGTGGTAGCCTCACCTCTTCTGAATTGCAGAATTCAGCTTAGAATATTCAAGTGAGTTGCTGAAAGGGCTTCATAGGTTGTGTGTGTTTGGGGGTGGCTCAAAGAGTGTCTGGTGGACAGTTGGACCTTGGCAATGTGGATCTCAAGGTTTTCAGAGTTTGTGATGCAAGAGGCTGACCTATTGAAGACCCAGATCAGGTTTATTTGTCTCTGGGCCCCAATTCCACTTCCCTCCCTTTGGCTGGCAAACACCTACCTTTTAGAACTTAATTGTTTTTTTGGGGTTTTTTGTTGTTGTTGTTTTTGGTTTTGGGGGGTTTTTGTGTGTGTGCTTTTTTTGTTTGTTTGTTTGTTTTTGGCTTTTGGCTTTTTAAGGCTGCACCCATGGCATATGGAGATTCCCAGGCTAGGGGTCAAATGGGGAACTACAGCTGCCAGCATATACCATAGCCACAGCAACTCGGGATCTGAGCCATATCTGCAACCTACACCACAGCTCACGGCAATGCCATATCCCCAACCCACTGAACAAGGCCAGGGATCGAACCTACGTCCTCATGGATACTAGTCATTCATTAACCACTGAGCCACAATGGGAACTCCTAGAACTTATTGTCATTGTCTCCCTTTAATAGGGCTCCCCTAAAGACAAATGTTATATGATATAGCTTATATGTGGCATCTAGAAAATAACAGTACAAGTGAACTTATCTACAAAACAGAAACAGGCTCACAGACATAGAAAACAGCTATATGGTTACCAAAGGGGAAGGCGGTAGAGAGATAACTCAGGAGTATGGGATTAACAGACCCAAAAACCAGAACCTTTAACTCCAGATTAGAAGTGTTATTATTGGTTTATCATTGCCGGGGCCCTGAAGCTACATCTCATGTCTGTGAGTGGTCAGAGGGCAAATCTGCCCATGTTGAAGAAGGACCTGAGAACTTTGCTGCCACAGGTGGATTTTTCTGGCCTTGCCAGGGTTTGGGATCCATGAGATGCAATTTTCCCTGCCCTGGGTGCTGTACCAAGGCCAGTAGCCCTCAAATTGCTACAGCCAAGCAGAATGGCTACCACACAGAAAATCCAGGCATGACTCCACAGAGCTCTTAAGAGAGATAAAATGGGAACATTGGGGATGTTGTACTTGAAACCATGGAAAATATTGCAAATATACACTTACTGTTGACTTCTGTCTTGCTAGCTAATATGATGAATGTGACTAGTTCAGTTATTCTTCCAAGATAAGAGCAGACTTTATCTTTGGTGCCTATGACTTATTGAGTTAATTTGGTTTTCCTGGCAGCAAATGAACAGGGCAAACCAAAAACTGGCAAGAGGAGGGAACCAAATTGTTTTGAACTGGCTGGTAAGCTAGGCAGGGTACTAATTACATTATTTCATGTAACTCCCTCTACTGTTCCCAACAACCTGAAGAGTAGGTGGTCCCATCTCCATTTACAGCCAAGTTGCCCAGCTCATGCAATTAATAATAACAACAATCATCATTGTAATAATATCTGAAATCCATCGAGCACTTTCCATATATGAGTATGTCATGAAGCCAAGTCCTATAACATTGCCATCTGTGTAGGTAAAAAACAATCAAAGGTCAACACTTTCCATGTATCTTTTTTATGACTGAACTGACTGAAGTCGGTAGGCTGTGACACCAGATTTCCTATTGTGACACTGCCTTCCAAGGAGGTAAGCTGTAGAGCTACTGCCAGAACGGATGTCACTAGGCATGTTATATATTCATAATAATAACATTTGTTATTCTCAAGGGTCTGAGACAAACAGCCACTGAGATGACTTGGCCTGCGGATTGAAGGAGGTGGAGGTGCTGTGGGGCAAGCAAGCACATTCACAGAGTCCATGCTTTGGGAACCATTTCTTCCTTGCACTTTACCTGCATGGCAGGGGGCCCTCAGAGGTGGTAGACACTTTTGCTGTATTAAGTTTAAAATGTCACCGCTAATTAGCTAGGATTGCAGCCTAGGGTGATGCAGCTCCAACCCTGGGGACTTAACTTTATAGACGTAGAATTGAAGGGAAAAATACATTTTCCACACTCATTTTAAAAATAGTTTCCCTTGGAAATTAAAACCATTAAATGTACATCATTATGCAGATCAGTATTCATGCTTTAAAGAAACATAATTTTGCCTTCATTTAATTTGTTTCTCCAAGACCTAATTATGGATTGGATTAAAAAATGTTATTTTTCTATCACTGTGCAAATCGCCTTTTACCACCCAGGAGGACAGTTCTCTTCGGTTATGGAGGGTCGTTTCCATTGCGGTGATTAGTCAAAGAAAAGTCAGGGAGGCATATTCTGAGAAGGAGTTGGTTGGTCATGAAGAAATGCCAAGTCCTCTCCTTTTCAAGAAGACAGGGTGGTGAGGATCTTGGCTTGGCTGAGACTCCAGGTCTTTCTCCAAGAGCCAATGCATTCAGTTGCTTGACCAGCCCTGGGAACATAAGGACACAGCAGGTCTAGGGCTGGTCCAGGAGCCGGGACAGCAAGTCCCATTAGACTGGGTTGCCAGGCAGGCAGCAGCAGGGTGATGGAAACATGAATGGCACTCAGTGACCCTGACTACCATTGAAGGACAAGGCAGAAGACAGTGGCTCTACAGAAGTCGCTTTGCTTCCTGGGAAATGCTGATGCCAACGATTTGACCCAGGGAAAGACTCAGGGGTGGGAGTTGGCTCCAATTAGGATTATAAAAGCAGAAAGCATGTCTACCATGACGACTGTGTCACATACTTTCATGTTGGTAAACTTTAGTGTTTAACTTGGTGTTAGCTTTAGAGCTGCTCAGTGTCGTTAAAGGGTGTTTGAAACACTTTACAAACACCTGCTTATCTAATCCTCACAACTTACCTCATTCTAGAGGCAAGTGCTGTTATCATTTACATTTTATAGAGGAGGACTTGGAGGAGCATAGGAGCTGAGTAGCTTGTCCTGGGTCACATTGCCAGTGATGGGGGGACTCCAGCAGTTTGGCTGGATTTCCTCACTTTGGCCACTGCACTGTCCCACTTTTCAGTATGAGCCGATCCCTCATAACTTACCCAGTGCTGTGGATTCACGCTCTTAATTCCCTCAACAGCCTTGTGAGGGAGGGGGTATGTGAGGACCACCACTGTGGTGAGCTGCTATTCTGGAGGCTCCCAATGAATCACATCACCAGGTATTCACACCCTTTTGTAGTCCCCTCCCCTTGAATTGGGGCTGGGCTATGACCTGCTTTAATCAATAGCTTGTGGTACAACTCACACTATGACCATTCGATGTCTCATTCTTATGACACTCCACAGCCTTTATTTTGTGCTTTGGGGGAAGCCACCTGCCATGTAAGATGTCCGACTATGCTGAGGCCACCACCCTCAGCAACAAGGGGACACTATGTGAAGGGAAACAGGCCTCAGACAATAGCCCGTGCCCAGCTCCCAGCCAATGGCCCTGCCACCGTGCCAGCCAGATGAACAAAGCCATCTTGGAAGCAGACCCCGCTGCCCTGGTGAGCTTCCTAACTGATGCCACATGGAACAGAAATGAACTCATGTGGAACTCTATTGCAAATTGCAAAGATGTGAGTGAAGATATAAAATGATTGGGAATGCTTTTTGTCTTAAGCCATCAGGTTTTGCAGTTATTTAATAATGCAGCAGAGCATAATTGAAACACCTATTCACTTCACTTTACAAATGAGAAATCTGAGGTTCAAAGAGGCTCAGAACTCTCCCAAAATGATATGGCTAGGAAGTGGCAGATGCAAAGTTGGATCAGGGAGTGGGAGAGCAGAGATGCACTCTGACCACTGTTCTCTCTTCCCTCTGTTGGGGCATCTTCACGGATGTACAGGAGATGCTGTTATAAGTGAGCCCCGGCCCCTGCCTACCAGGCCTTCTTGGTCCAGCTGGAGCTTCCATTCCCCCTTTAGAATACCTCCCAGCCTAAGGGCATGCTGCAGACTTTACAGAACTCTGAGAATGTACTAGGCACATCTTACTGCAGATAAGATGATTGTCCCCACCTTGCAGATAGGAAAACTGAGGCTTGGAGATTTAATTTGCTCAGGTTGACACAGTATGTTTGGAGTGCTGCTGGAATTAGAACCATCCAGATCCACCTCCATACACAGCACATAGTCCACCTTCGCCTCCTGCACCCACTCTGCAGTGTCCCCACCAGGCTCAGCCACACCATTCGAGCTGTTGCAGAGCTCTGTTCAAATTCAGCTCCCTTCCATCCTTCCTTCAGCTTCAAGGTCAGCTACTACCCTGGAGAGGCAATGGAAGTTCCTAAGACTACCAGACTTGGCAGCCCCTTTTCACCAATGCTGATCAGAGACCATTATGTTTGTTTTTCTGGGCATGCCAACTCCCACAGAAGACAGACGGGAGGATTTCCTTGTTCAGAGTGGGCACCAGCTCCTCTGGCATCCTGGCCACTTCTTTCAGCACAGCCACGGCATGGCCAGCTTGCTTCCTTGTGGCTGTTTCAGGATTGGGTTCAGGCTGGGCCACTGGCAAGTCTCCTTCTCACCCACAGAGAGTGAGCAGTGAGGTTTTCCTAAGTGAGAGCTGGTGGTTCCTAGGGAGTTGGGGCAGCAGTGCCTCAGAGGAGAGTTAGAGGCATCTGCTAAATAGGTGAGCCCTGAATCACGGTTCTCCTCTGTCAGCTCAGTATGTTTCTCATGCCTTAGGTCCAGCTCTCCGCTCATTGCACATCCGAACAACTACATCACTGTGCACAGGTAGCTGGGAGACAAGAAGCATATTTGATCACAAAGTGTAGCCACCTGCCCTTAAACCTGAAAAACTACTCCTTGCCTCTCTCTCCCATCTCACTTGGAGTTGGTAATGGTGCTTACTCATTAGGTCATCATGAGCACTAGAGGAGTTCAGATTCCTACAGTGCTCGGAGCAAAACCTACCAACACCTAGATGTGTGTTGACGTAATCAATAAAGAAGGGATGGACTCCTCGGTGGACAGGATAAATGGATACATGGCTGGATACCCATGTGTACGTATAGATGGGGGATAAGAGAGAGGGACGGAGAGGATGGGAGAGAAATCACCACAGGGTGGGAAGTTTCGGAGCTTCTTCTGCTAGTGTCCAGTGCATGGCAGGGTCTCAATAAGTCTCTGTGTCTGGGAAAGGGTTCTGAGAGGTCAGGATGCCACTCCTCCATTTAGGATGAAATAACCCAGGGCCAGGACAGAGGCCTGTGTAATTCAGAGTAAGCTTGTATCAGACCTTTCCATCCACATCACCAAAGTATTGGGTCCTGGAAGGCACCCAGGTGTCAGGGCTCCCATCACATGTATTTTTGGGTCTGCTTTGCCTTTAGGGCCCCCAGAACAGGTATGCCTAAGCAGAGGTGCCAGGTTGGAGCTGAGAAGTAAAGCTGGACAGTCTCCTTTTCTGTTGGGTTCTCAATGGTGACAGGTCCGTCTATCCAGCCCATGTGCTCCTTGGCACTTGTCTTTGCTGCTTCTTCCTTCCAGATAGGGTGTCTCTTGCTCTACCCCAGCAATCTGGGCAGGCCGGTGTTGTGCTTTAACCAATAAAATATGGCAGAAGTGATGGTACAGAAGTTCTGGGGCCTCAGGAAGCCTCTTGGCTTCTCCTTTGCACACTTGGCTGCTCCCTGAGAGGACCACATGAGAGCCCAGGATGAAAACCACGTGGAAAGCAAGGTCTGGGTCTCCCAGTGCCCTGCCAGTCTGCCATAGGAAATTCCACAAACAAACCCCATTAGCCCACTGAGTTGCTAGAAATAGTACATTGTCATTGTTTCCAGCCACTGGGTTCATGGAGTAATGTGTTTTGGTGCAATAGATCACTGAAGCACCTACGCAGGTCAGACCAGGCTTGGAGTCCTGGGCACCTTTCTAGCTGCCCCTCTACCAAGATACAAAGTGGGACTGGATTGTGTTTGGGAAAGGGCGAGTCAAAAGCATGCCTCATAAAGAGCAGTAGGAGGAACTGCTGAGAAGAAAGACTAAAAATTCCCAGGCATTGCATTAGGCTGCTTCAAATACCAAGAGGGCTGTCGTGTGCTAAAAAGACTAGACTTGGTCCAAAAACATCCCAAGCACTTTAAGAAAAATCATAACGGTGTTAAAAAAATAAATTCAGTGCCTCTGATAAGCCAGTCATTTTATATTCAGCCTATCCTAATCCTGTAAACAGCTCTTTAAGGTAAGAATTCATTATTTTGCTAGTGCAGCACAGAATCAAATTGGTTAAGTTGCTTGCCCAATATCGCACGGTGTCTAAAGGTGAGGCACTAGAATTTGAGCCAAAATTCAACTCCCAAGACCAGCCTCTCTCCAATATGCCTTGTTGTCTCTTCCTTGGTGCACAGCATGGAACTTGAGGAAAGGGGACTTTTAGTGGGGGAGGGGAAATCTCAGCGGGGCATGCTCTCTCACCTCCACTGTGTTGCATATGCTCTTCCTTTAACCAGCAATGACCTTTCTGTCCTCTGTTTGAAGGAATCCTATTCACCCTTTAATATCACATCTCACTCTCTTTGTCAGAGGCTTCCCAAGCCTTCTGGGTTCAGAGTACTATTCTTCCCTCTGTCTTCCTACATTGCTTTCCACAAACCCTCTGTTGTGTAACGTATGATTTTAATTATTCCCTATCACTGTACATTTCTCCCTTCTAGATCATAAATTTCTCTACTACAGGGACTATGCTTCATCCATCTTTGTGGCTGGTACCTGTCAGCATGTGACAGTCTTCAATAAATGTTTGTTTAGTTAATGGATATATTGATGATTCAATAGAAGAAATAACTCAGTGACCCTTTGCCCAAATTTAGAAAGTGACCCCTGGGAAGGAAATGAGCCCCTGCCCTCCATCTGTTGAGTGCCTATGTAGTTATTTAGGCTGCTGTCATGTGGATTCTGATATCACATGGGGATTTCACTAGATGAGGGATCCCATGAGTGGAATGGACCATCAGGTGACAGGGGATAAAATTAGAATGTTTCATGGAGTTCCCATTGTGGGTCAGTGGTAATGAACATGACTAGTATACATAAGGACTCGGGTTCAATCCTTGGCCTTGCTCAGTGAGTTAAGGATCTGACATTACTGTGAGCTGTGGTGTAGGTTGCAGACGAGGCTCAGATGCCACATTGCTGTGGCTGTGGCATAGGCCAGCAGCTACAGCTCTGATTTGACCCCTAGCCTAGGAACCTCCATATACTGCAAGTGCAGCCCCCCCCCAAAAAAAGACAAATGATGTCTTACAAAAATAAAAATAAAACTAGCATATTTCTTTATAAGTTTTTATTTCTTAAAACTTTTGAAGGAAATGAAGCTTTACAATATTTACCATGTGGTTTGACAGTGGTGCTTATAGGAAAGTGGTTTTGCTGTGATGCTTTGACAACCTTGCAGGTATCCAGGAAGACCACACAGGCAAAGCTTGAGCTGCAGCTAATGTAAGTCTTGATGGACTACCTTGTGATCCCCCTGGAACATGAGAGGAATGGAGACCTGTGAGCGGTTTGCTCTGATTATCTCCCACCCATCTCCCACCCCCTCCTTATTTCTCCAGGGATGCTCTCCTGGGACACTGTCTCATTGTTGCTCAGCTTCTGATGAGTTAGGAGTCTTTCTGTATACAGAGTACAGGTGTAGGCTAGAAAACTGCTTAGCTGGAGTCTAGAATTGTCTCCTAAGCAGCAGGGTATCCCAGCATTTGTGTTCCAGTTGTCCAGACCCTTTTGTTTCAGTGCCCTCTTGCCTACTTGTCCTTTCTGTCTATATATTAGTCAGCTGGCTGAATCCAAAGACGGCTTGTTTTTCCTTGCTCTGACTTACTTCACTAAGTATGAAAATCTCTAAATCCATCCATGTTTCTGCAAATGGTTTTAATTCATCTTTATGGCTGAATAATATTCCATTGTGTATATGTACCACATCATCTTTATCCATTCATCTGTCCATGGACATTTAGGTTGCTTCCATGTCTTGGCTACTGTAAATAGGGCTGCAGTGAACACTGGGGTTCATGTATCTTTTTGAATTATGGTTTTCTCCAGATAGATGCCCAGGGGTGGGATTGCCAGGCCATATGGTAGTTCTGTATTTAGTTTTTAAAGGAATTTCCATACTGTTCTCCATAGTGGCTGTACCAATTTACATTCCCACCAACAATGTACAAGGGTTCCCTTTTCTGCACACCTTCTCCAACATTTATTATTTGTAGACTTTTTGATGATGTCTATTCGGACTGGAGTGAGGTGCTATCTCACTGTAGTTTTGATTTGCGTTTCTTTAATCTCAAATATATGTTATCACTTATATGTAGAATCTTAAAGATACAAATGAACTTATTTGCCAAATGGAAATAGATTTACAGACATAAAACAAACTTAAGGTTACCAAAGAGGGAAGGGGGTAAATTAGGAGGTTGGGATAAATATATACACACGACTGTATGTGGATAAACAACAAAGTCCTACTTTATAGTACAGGGAACTATATTCAGTATCTCATAATAGCCCATGATGAAAAAGAATCTGAATAGAATATGTATGTGTAACTTTTGATTTCTCTGCTAATCTCATTGAGGACCAGAAATAGTTTGAGGGTTGGCACTGGTCCATGGACATGCTCTAAATAGTATTGATGTATGGAATGTGGGGTACCCCAAGGGAAAAGAAGGGATTTTATAGCACAGATGGTTTGCCAGAGTGCCCAAGTTTTTATTTGATTTCAATAAAGTAAAATGTATAGTAATTCATATTTGCCTGTTAAGGGATTTATGGGTAATATTGACTTTTAAGTAAAATGCTCCTTAAAGAATGGGGGAAAATGGATTAAAAAGTTACCTGTTAAGATTCACAGATGTAGAGAACAGACTTATGGTTGCCAAAGGCAAGGGGAGAGGGAGTGGGATGGACTGGGAGTTTGGGGATAGTAGATGCAAACTACTGCATATAAAATGGATAAGCAGAGTTCCTGCCATGGCTCAGTGATTAACGAACCCAACTAACATCTGCGAGGATGCCGGTTTGATCCCTGGCCTTGCTCAGTGGGCTAAGGATCTGGCGTTGCCATGAGCTGTGGTGTAGGTCGCAGACGCAGCATGGATCTGGCATTACTGTGGCTGTGTAGGCCAGCAGCTACAGCTCCGATTCGACCCCTAGCCTGTGAACCTCCATATGCCACAGGTGCAGCCCTAAAAAGACAAAATAAATAAATAAATAAATAAATAAAATGGATAAGCAATGAGGTCCTACTGTACAGCATAGGGAACTATATCCAGTCTCTTGGGATAAACCATGATGGAAGACAATATGAGAGAAAGAATATGTATATATGTATGACTGTGTTACCTTGCTGTACAGCAGAAATTGGCACAACACTGTAAACCAACTATACTTTTAAAAAATTTCCTGTTAATAATTTGCATGTTGAAAGTACTGCAAATAACGTATACATGGCCAACAATATGAAAATGGTGAAGTGGACATTTCTCCAGATTTTAGTGTGAGCTCCCCGACAACCATATTATGAAATAGAAACAATGACTACATATTCTGATATTGTAGGAAACTGGTTTAAAAAGTTCCAAGTTATCAATATAAGTATTTAGGATATCAAATTAAATTTTTAAGTGTATGTGGGATCTTGAAATATTCCTTAATGGAACTATATCCAGTCACTTGTGATGGACCATGATGGAGATAATATGAGAAAAAGAATGTCATGTTTATGTGTGTGTGTGTGTGTGTGTGTGTGTGTGTGTGTGTGTGTATGTGACTGAGTCACTTTGCTGTATAGCAGAAATTGACAGAATATTTTAAATCAAATATAACTAAAAAAATTTTTTACAAGAAATATTCCCTAATGAAAATATAACCTATGACAAGGCATTTAACAATAGTTGATTGTATCTGTATCTCCACTTGGAAAATTCTACTTTATATATATTGTTTATAATACATGCAATATGTAGTATATATGTATTTTTGTAAATAAGCATACACGTATTGTCTTGCAGCTTAGCATTCTTTCACTGAAAGGCTAGTGTCCATGGAATGTGAAGACTGTGGCATGAGGTCACCTCCAAGGCCTTCCACACCTTGGAGAAGATGGCCAGACATGTCTCTACCTTTTGTCCTGCAAGCACGGTTCCAGATTTCTGGACTTTATCCAGTCAGAGTGTGTCTCTAAGAGCATGAGCTCCATGCAGGCCCTGGGATGTGTTTCCAACAATTCTAACTCATAAAGGGCCTGAGGGCTGGGATTGTGTGCGCTTTGGTCTTGTACCAATTACAAGGATCATAAAGATACACTCCAGGGGCACATTGACTCTTTCTACAGTTTGTCTATTCCAAGCTTCATTAAAGAATGTGGATTAAAGAAAGGCCATTTTGGGAAGGCCGAAGTGACTCTGTCCTGGCCAGAGGAGGCTGACTAGCATAAATGTGGGGATGATGGCTTCCAGCTGGTCACTGGCATGATAGTACCCCTGGTCTTCTCTGCCAGTGAACTCTGAGCCTCCTTGGGTAAAAGCAGGGCTTAATTTAAAATTTCAGTTTACTTTTCTCATTATTAAAGCAAGTCAATCTCATTATAGCAAGTTTTTAAAATGCAATGAATTCTAAAGAAAAAAAAATTCAGCGATAATTTCACTACTTAGGAGTCATTATTAAATTTTGTATCTATCCATCTATCTATCATGTATCACAGATCCACATACTATACATACCATATATGTTGTATATATATGTATATATACAACACATATGTACATACACACATATATGCACATATATATAAGAAGATATCATTCATTATTTTTGTTCTTTATAAAATCCTGTAATCTTGATTACGATTCCTCACCTTTGACCTATACCGACTTCCAAAGCCACAAACTGAACAAGTGAAGGCCTGTGGTCTCCCTGCTGTGATGGGGCCACCTTGGTGGGAGTAAGAGAAGACCGGGTGTTTGCAAGCTTTCTGCAACTGTTCATTCTAATTTTGAATGTGGCATTATCGCTTCTTAATGTCACCTTTTGTCTCTTGAACAAACCCTTCCCAAATTCTTCCTCAGACCTACCCCAAAGCAAAGCTTCTTAGAGTTGAGGCTGCTCCTCCTAATACAGCTTGCTTCATTTGCATGTGATTTGGCCCATTTATAATACCATTGCCTGAAGAAGGAGGCCTGTAACCAGGGCAACCAGAAGAGGTGCTTTTGCAATTCAGACCTAAACAGGCTTTCGTCTCCATTTAGATGGATTCTGATCCACTCTTGACTCCCTTCTCTCTTGAGATTTTAAGACTGTAAACACCCACAATCTCCTTTCATCTCATGTCATTTTCTCCAGGGCCTCCCCTCAACCCATAGGCACAACACATTCTATTTCTACTGACTACACACTTTCCCGTCTGATTATCACTACCCAGTGTTTAGGGTCATGATATTTTCTAATGTTATCACAATCTCCAGTAATCATTTTAGTACTGTATAATTTTATATCTGGGGGTGGAACATAAGTACTTAACCATTCTCATGTAATTGGATTTTAAAGTATCCTTTTTTGTTTGTTTTCACCATTGTATTTAATTATCTGATGAGCATCCATGTGGATAATTTTTTTTGTCATTAAAGCATAGAGTTCCTTCCCTATGAAACTCCCCTAGAATTGAAATGACTGGTGAAGAGGTACATTTGTTAAGCTCTTGATGCCGACTGTTGAGTACCTTCCACAGAGTATCAATTTACCCTGTATTATGATGATGCTCATTTCACTGTATCATCGAGGTATTTTACTTCTAAAAAATATTTTCATAAGCAAGAAATCATATATCACTACAACATGTCCTTTTATGTTATTAGTTTAAATGTATTTCCATGCTTGTTAGGTAATTACAGATTATCTTTTGTGGAAATATTTGGTTTTGCTTTTGTTTTGCTCCATATGATTGCTGTCTTTCTTTTCAGCTTTCACAGATGTTTTATGATGCAAGGCTTTCTGTCTATGAGGCTGGGGCAGAAGCCCTGTTTTTATACCAGAATATCACACCTTTCAGCCAATCATGACAGGTGATCAGATGCCTTGGTTCTTAATTGGTAATAAGTCAGAAGAGTCTTGTGCTTCTGAGCAGTGGAATCTTCCCTGAACTTTGGGTGAGGGAAGGCACCATATGATCTTATGTTAGGATTCTTCCAGATCCACACTCTAGTCATCTGTCTGCACTGGGATAGATGTTTCTGTTAGAATTCAACTAACTATAAGAATAGGCATGCTTATCTGCATTATTGGGTATAATGATAGTAATAACCATTAGCTTTTATTGAGTGCCTACTCTGTGCCGTGTGTTTTTAATAAGTGTTAAGGGCACTGCTAACAATGGGTCAAAAATATTGTCCTCATGTAGCTTATATTCCAGTAAGAGGAGATGGACTACCCCTGTGTAGACATTTTAGCAATTACATAACAAAATATCTTGTATAGTTATATATATTCACACATACTATTCAGAAATGAAATAGGAAAATAAGATACTCAGGATTGACAAGGAATCTCTTTAGAGAAAATGATTGATTGAAAATGATGCAAAGAAGCCATCTCAGAAAAGTCTAAAGTAAAAATGTTTCTAGAAGAGGAACATGTACAAAGGCTCTAAACTAGGTATCATTTTGGAATGTGGGAGAAAGAGATGGAAGGGTGGCTGTTTTAAGTAACCAGGAGGAAGTGATAGGCTGTTATTGGAGAACTAATAGGGACCATATCGTAGAGAATGCCTTAGGTCATGCTCAGGGGTTTGGATCTTATTTTAATTGGGAGCTAAGGGAGCCTCTTAAATGAAGGAGTGAAGTGAAGTCATTTATGTTTCTGAACTGTCACTCACCTGCTGTGTGAAGGATGGATTATGGTCTGGATAAGCTAGACTGTGCTGTTGTCAGAGGCTTAATACCACAAAAGTTTATTTCTTATTCACACAAAGTTAGATGCTTAAGCAAAGACTTCAGAGTCATCTTTGATTTTTACCTTGCACGAAATCCATATGTTAGTCCTGAGGCCATGTGCCTGAGTTCTAAGGAATGGGAATGTGTGTAGAAGGGATTCTTACTTTTGGTTCAGAGTGCATAAGAGTTTGTGTGCTTGTCTTTTCATCTCTTTTTTCTGCCGTGGAGGTCACATGTTGACAATGACAGGATAGATCTTGCCTGGATCCCTGAGGCACTTTATGGAGAAGATATTCCCTAGAGGTAGCACCAACCTCACTGAAATGAGGCTCAGAAATTTAGTAGAACATAT
The DNA here is from genome assembly GCF_054392235.1 of Sus scrofa. NCBI lineage: Eukaryota > Metazoa > Chordata > Mammalia > Artiodactyla > Suidae > Sus > Sus scrofa. The sequence continues at coordinate 108,919,597 of NC_139396.1, read as the reverse complement.
TCATATTTGATGAACAGTAACTGCCTGTAACCACAGGAATTTGGCCTAGAAATAGTAATATTAGGGATACCAGATAGAAAAGAGTTTCAGTGATCTAAAGTCCCAGCAATGTTGGCTGGGACTTGGGAGACAGCAATAGAGACGGTTCCATTTCAGGACATATTTCAGAAGCAGATGGCTTTTATGTAGGAGGTGAAATAAAAGATGGCTCTGATGTCTTTGGCTTAAGCAACTAAGTTGTGTGATGGTGCTTGTAACTGAGAGGAAGAAAATAAAATACTAGTATATGATGCAAATTTGGGGAGTTTAAGGATCAAAAGTTATGTATTAGAGGTTTTTGACTCTGAATTGTGCATTTTGTATTCAATGGAACCTAAACATTTGAACCTGGAGCCCAGCGAAGAAGTCTTATCTAGGAATATACATGTGATCAGAACACTGGTAGGATTTTAAAATTCAAAAGAACTTACCATCAATGCTATTATATTCTCTATTTTAAAAAAGCACATCTTGAGGCCCAAAAGGGTTAAGTAGCTTGATCAAGGTCATAATTGGCAAGTGAGTAAGATAGGGTTCACATTCAAGTCTGTCTAAACTCATTCTGCCAAAGATAATAATAGCTTTTGTATTATTAATGTATCAAACTTTTTGTTTCATTTTATAGCTCTTAACCCTCTTTTTTTCATGCATTATTTCACTAGTAGATATAAAAAATCCATACCAATTTTCAAGTAATGGCTATGGACATAAGATATTCAAATTAATTGGCTAAGTTCATATGATATTTCTCAAGCAGTCTTACTTTTCATTTCTAAATTTTTCAACCCTACTACGCTATACTACACTGTACTGCCTCTCAATCACTAAAGAATCATGTGAACATTTTACTCCATTCCATTTATTTCAGGTCAGTGACAAATGTCCTTCGTGAGTATTTGGTTTGAGCCCAGGACTTTGGAGACCACAAAGAGGCAGATACTTCAGCTGCCAACTTTCCAGTGCACTCAGTCAAGAATCCCATGACTGGAGTTCCCACTGTGGCTCAGCAGTAATGAACCCGACTAGTATCCATGACAATGCAGCTTCAAACCCTGGTCTTGCTCAGTGGATTAAGGATCCAGCAGTGCCATGAGCTGTGGTGTAGGTCACAGGTGCAGCTCAGATCTGGCCTTGCTATGGCTATGGCATAGGCCAGCAGCTGCAGCTCTGATTTGACCCCCTAGTCTGGGAACTTCCATATGCCATGGGTGCAGCCTTAAAAAGATTAAAAAAAAAAAAGATTTTATTATATCTCACAGATCCTAGATTCATTTTCCTGCTCATAGCCTTAAAGTTAATCAGGAGGCAGAGTCCTCTTCAAAGTCCTCGTATGAAGTAGTGTAGTGATCATTTTCTGTGTTTGCTGTTGTAAAAATAAAGATGCTTTATTTGGTTGCCTTCAGATCTGAGTTACATGTGTAATCCAAAGAAGAATCACTGGCACTGGAAGCAAATATCATTTACCTTCTGATTATGAACTATGAAGGGGAAAATGAGAAAGGGAAAGAACCATCATTTTACTCCTCAACCATCTCTGTAGAGCTCAAGGCTTCTCCTAACCCCCATAACATGAAATCTCTATCTCTTGGTTCACCTTATATCACTCTCAGGTTATAAGTTAATCACTTTCAGGGGTAGGTTTTTATCTTTCTTATTGTTACCCTTTTATACATTTTCTGGGTAATATTAATTGGTTGACTGTTGCTGAGGGGAATGAGAACTCATCTGCCTCTGTGCCATTGGAGAGACCCCTAAGTGTGAGGCCAGGGGGAAGGGGCAGAAGAAAGGAGGCCTGAGGCTGTGAAGTTTCCAGGTTGCATCAATATAATGATCTGGGTCCCAAGATGTTAATAAAATGTTGGGAGAAGGGGAGAATGCTGACCTCAGGGATGTGTCTTGGTTCCACCTGAGGTCCAGATGAGATTCCATGACCATAGAAATTAACAACCTCGGGTGCATTTGTCCTTTCTTTCTTCCTTTATGAAATAAAAACATGTCTATGAAGCTTATACTATGTACTGAGGGGCTATTTTGAAAGAAAAGTCTAGCAGTCTTAGATTCAGAAGTCTTGAATTTACAGGGTCTCTAAACTAATTAATAGACACCCAACAAGTCATGTAACTTCTCTGAGCCCCAATTTCTCCTGGCAAAACTGAGGATGCTAATTCCTGTTCTGCTTAACTCACAAAGTATTGGTGGCACTCAAATGGAAAACATTTTATTATATCTCACAGATCCTTCAGGTCAGGATGAGGAGCAGGGCTTGGCTGGGGGAGATACACACACACACACACACACATTTATTTGCTCCTTGTGGTAATGATGGAGATGACTCAGTTGTACTTAGCTGGCAGATGGGCTAGTTTGTAGAGCCCAAGGGGACTTCACTCATATGTTGGGTACCTTCACATAGAAAGGGAAGGCTTAGCTCATCTAAGACCATCTTCTAGGGCACCTACATGTGGCCTGATAGTCTCAGGGATGTTAAATTTCTTACATGGTGTCTGGCAAGCATCTAAAGAGAACCAAGTGGATGTTCACTTATATGTTGTATCACTTAGGATGTAGCCTCAGGAGTTCCTGCTCTGGCTCAGCAGTAATGAACCAACAAGTATCCATGAGGATATGGGTTTGACCCCTAACCTTGCTCCGGGAGTTGTGGATCCAGTGTTGCCAGGAGCTCCAGCGTAGGTCGCAGACACGGCTTGGATCCCACAGCATTGCTGTGGCTGTGGCATAGGCTGGCAGCTGTAGCTCTTATTTGACCTCTAGCCTGGAAACTTCCATATGTTGTGGGTGCAGCCATAAAAAGCAAAAAAAAAAAAAAAAAGTATATATATGTATATATACAGAGCGGGAGAGCCTCAGAAATCACAGTGTACCTTCACTACAATTTATAAATTTCAAGAGAAACTAGTCAAAATTGAAGAGGAAAAGGAGGAGGTAGGCTCCACATGTTGATGGGGGTGGGGGGGCAAGGCAATATTCTAGAACGTATGAGATTGATGACTTTGTTCCTACTGGAAGATACAATCTGTTGTGATCTCTCCTCTGGCCGCAATGATCCCCACCCCTTCCAAATGAGAAGTATTCTAATTCCTTTCCTCAAGAACCTCAGAGTTTCCATCCATTTTGGCATTAGCTCAAAGTCTGGGGTCTTTCATCTAAATCAGGTCAAAGTGAGGATGAAGCTCATTAGGTTGAGATATTTGAATAGAGCTTTCCAAGTATAGGTGCTATCAATCTGAAGACCTCAGTCTAAAGAGACAAGTTTCCTGACTGCTCCACACTCAGTATGTAAAGGTAAGACAGCGATAACTACGGTAAAGATTTCCATCCATAAGGGAGGGAGATATAGCCTCCTATCTGGAGGCACAGAGTGATTGCTGGTCCTTAGCAATTCTTTTTTTTTTTTTTTTTTTTTTCCTTTTTTGTCGTCTTTGCCATTTCTTGGGCCGCTCTCGAGGCACATGGAGGTTCCCAGGCTAGGGGTCGAATTGGAGCTGTAGCTGCCAGCCTACACCAGGGCCACACAGCAACGCAGGATCCGAGCCGCGTCTGCAACCCACACCACAGCTCACGGCAACGCCGGATCCTTAACCCACTGAGCAAGGCCAGAGATCGAATCCAAAACCTCATGGTTCCTAGTCGGATTCGTTAACCACTGAGCCATGATGGGAACTCTGTGGTCCTTAGCAATTCTGATATCCACCTGGGTTTGTGGTATTAGCATCTTGATTAGGACCTGTTATTGCTTCCTGGGAACAGTCCATCTGATCAGTCCTCTGCGCTCTTGATTCTAACTTCTGAGTCATACTTACTTTTCTATAAAAATATATACTCTGTAGCTTAATAGTTTTCTCAGCCGCTTCCTGCCCATAGGAGTTCAGGGATCTAAAAGTCTCTTTTCATTTTGCATTTTCCATATCCCATTTAGTCTGTGTTTCTACATCCCCTGGCTGTGCTTCTACCATGGCAGTTCTTTTAAAAAATTGTGTGAGTTTTTTATTAAGTTTATAGGTTGTTCACTATATTAGATGAAAACCATACCTACAAATTTATTTGAGCTCTATCTTGAACTCCATTACAGGCTGCTATGGAGTTTTAGGAGCTTTATTGTTTAACAGAGAATGTCTGTGCTATGCACCTTTCAGATTGTAAAATAAGTCATCTGTTTCTATGAAAGGTCTATAAGACACCACCTTAAGTATTTCTGAGATCTTTAGGAAGGGTTTTATAGATGCAGCCTTGATTTCATGAGTCTGCATTTTCCTATGGGGTAGTCTGGGGTTTCTTTGCATCAAGGGCCTCTTATTTTGGAATTTTCTCTAGAAGAAACTCAAGAAATAGTTTTATTTTTGAGTCTAACAAGGCATGGCTGCTATGTATTTTCTCTAAATTTTTCTTGAGAACAAAATCCCTTCTTTAATCCATCTGTGAACTATGTATCAAGGTTTACATTATGATATACAGCTAAGAGAAAACAAAAGAGACTGACACTTTCTTGGCCAAACCCATCAGTTTATTAATTAGATTTGCTATTTTTCATTTTACTGCAGTTTTGCTAAATTTTCTGTCACTGTATAACAAGGGTGTCCTTTTCTGGAGCTCCCAGTAATATTTTCCTCACTTTCTTTAAACTCTCACAACCATTCTCCTCAAAGGCCATTTTGCTTCCTCTCAAAGTCCCCTTAAGGTCCTTCTAGATTCCTTCTGCTAGACAGCCCCAAAGCTAATTCTACATATATTTTCCTTATAGTAGTGGCACCATGCTTCCAGGTATCCAATTCTATTCAAGTCATTACTACCAAATAACCAATGTCCCCAAATATGCTATTTTAAACAATAATTTTTGTTATATCTCATTTATTCTGCACATCAGAAATTTGATCAGGGCTTGGCTTGGTGATTCTTGACATTAACTGAAGCCACTTGATGGTGCTTAGCTGTCTGACGGGCTCATCTTAAATGCCTAAGATGTCCTCACACTTTTTGGCAGAGGTGGCAGGAAGGCTGGACTCATCTGGGACTGTTGACTGGAATACTGACATGTGATTTTTTCGAGCTTAGTGGTCTCAGGGCTGCTGAACTTTTTGCATGATAACAGGCTTTTCCGAGATATATGGTTCTAAATGAGAAGTGATTTTGTCCCTGGAGGATAGCAATGTCTGGAGATATTTATGGTGGTCACACTGGGTCAGGGGGTGCTATTGGAATAGAGTTGGTAGAGGTCAGGGATGCTGCTTAACATCCTGTGAGGCACAAGAAAGTTCCCTCTACCATGACGAACAAAAAAACATTTGTTCCCAAAAGTCGGTGCTGTCAAAGCTGAAAATTCTTGTCCCAGAATGAGCATCCTAAGAGTCAAGCAAAAGTTTTCAACCTAGACTCAAAGACAAGCAGCATTAGATGCAGACCAGATTTTAGAAGAGAAGGGAATTAAACTTCACTTCTTGATAGTAGGTGGTGAAGTTCACATTATAGAAGAGAATATGGGATAGGAAATACTGTCACAACCATCTTTAGAAAATACAATCTGCTGCAGGAGCTGTCAGGGAAATCTGAATGTAATCAGTGCCATGAAAAGGGGGCAAGCAGAAGGCTTTAAGGATGGAAGAAGATCTGCCACTTCTGATTGGAGGGATAAAATGGGATTTCTTGAAAAACAGACAGTTAAACAATTTTAAATGAAAAATTAAACATTTAACAAAGTATAGTGTTTGGAAAAGTTCATTTGGAGAGGGGAACATTTTACACAGAGGGAACAATAGAGATAAAGGTATTGATTATTAGGGTCAGCAAACTATGGCCTTTGGACCAAGCTCAACTTGTCACTTATTTTGTAAGTAAAGTTTGTTGAAACCTAGACACACACACACTCATTGAATAACTGAGCACAGAGACTTGTAGCCTAAAGAGCCTAAAATATTTACTGCCTAGTCCTTTATGGAAAAGTTTGCTGACCCTTTGGAATAGTTCATTGATTTATTTGTTTTTCAATAAATACTAGTACATACTAGATGCCAGAAATGTATCAGAGGTTGAGTATAGGATAGGGAGTGAAACAGACACACAGTAGAACCGACAGAAACAAAAAAGAATTCTACCATGGTGGGTGGTTTTAACAATTACAATATTTGAGAGCTATACAGAAAACACAAAGCTCTATGCTTAAGACTATTTAGAGTATTTATGAAGAGTGAACTGGAAAGACTTTATCAGGAGAATAAAGATTAAGACTTACCAGATGAGAAAGAGCCAACCTTGGGATGTGAAGGATAGAGATAAGAATTATCAAGGAAGTGAAGGGTGTACCCAACATTCCCAAGGCAGGAAAGATCTTGGCTTGAGAGAATAATTGAAAGGCGTTGTGTTTTGTTGGAACTTGGTAAACAAGATAGAAAGCATGGCAGGAGTTCAAGTTAAAGGGCAGGCCTGGAGCAGGTCTTATAAAATCTTATAGGCCATGAAAGGATATATACTTTTAGGTCGAAGTTTAACCAAAAGCCACTAGAGAATTTTAAGGAGAGTGGAATAAAACAATTTTTATTTAAAAAGGAAAAGAAAGAAAATTCTGGCTACTGGATTAGATATCAGGTGGATAAGAGAGGCATGGTGGATAGGTAAAGCAGCTCATAAAATTCTAGGCAAGAAATCATGATGATGTGATCTAGAAACTCTGTTTCTCAAACTTTTCCTGTGCCCACTCTTGACCTGGGAATCTCCTTAAAATGCAGACACTGACTCAGGAGATGTGGGATGGAGCCAAGACTCTTTGATTTAAATAAATTCCCATTAAATAAATTCCCAGGTGATGTGATGTCCTGGTGCATAGACCATATTTTGTGGAACAAGGGTCTAGAGGTAAAGACATAAAAAGTGAATTTTTTAAAATGCCTTTTGAATCATTCATTTTACTTTCCCATGACTAGAAGTCTTAATGTAAGTATGTAAAACAAAATCATGCAAAAGAGAAAATCTAGTCCAGGCACTTTCTTTCCACCATTGTCAATAAATCTGAAGTGAGTGAGAAAGCCTTCTATACAGCTTCAGATATGGGACATAACTTGGGAGTTGGAGTTTAAGAAAAGCATGAAATTTCAGCCAGTTAATGAAGAGGTACCCAGTTAATGAAGAGGTATTAATTTTTCCAATAAAATTTTATTGAGGAAATCTAAATGAAGAAAAGAGAGTCCCTTCCTGCCTTAAAAGAGATAGAGTATATTTGTGGAATAAGAGGCATACAATTTTAATGTATTGAGAAAAGCGTTTCTGCAGAGATAAATCTAGAGTGCTATGGATTGGGATTGCCAAAGGGAGACACTTACTCTTTTTTTAAATTTTTTTATTACAGTTGATTTACAATGTTCTGTTAATTTTTGCTGTACAACAAAGTGACCCAGTTATACACACACACACACATACACATATATATATACACACGTATGTGTGTGTGTATTCTTTTTTCTCATAATATCGTCCATCATGTCCCATCGCAAGTGATTGGATATAATTCCTTGTGCTTTATAGCAAGGAATAAAGCAATAAAGCTTAATTGCTTATTCACTCCAAATGCAATAGTTTGCATCTACCAACCCCAAACTCCCAGTCCATCCCATTCCTTCCTCCTCTCCTTGTAAACCACAAATCTGTTCTCTATGTCCCATCAGCTTGTTTCTGTTCTGTAAATAGGTTCATTTGTGCCATATATAGATTCCACATATAAGTGATATCCATATGATATTTGTCTTTCTCTTTCTGACTTCAGTTGGTATGAGTCTCCAGTTCCATCCAAGTTTCTGAAAATGGCATTATTTTGGGCTTTTTTATGGCTGAGTAGTGTTCCATTGTGTATATGTACCACATCTCCTTAATCCATTCATCTGTCAGTGAGCATTTCCGTTGTTTCCATGTCTTGGCTATTGTGAATAGTGCTGCAATGAACATAGGGGTGCATGTATCTTTCTTTTTTTTTTTTTTTGTCTTTTTAGGTCTGGGGCATATGGAAGTTCCCAGGCTAGGGGTCAAATCGGAGCTATAACTGCTGTCCTACACCATGGCTAATGGCAACACCAGATCCTTAATCCACTGAGTGAGGCCAGGGATCAAACCCAAGTCCTCATGGATACTAATCAGGTTTGTTACTGCTGAGCCCAAGAAGGGAACTCCACATGTACCTTTCTGAATGAAAGGTTTGTCTGGATATATGCCCATGAATGGGATTGCTATATCATATGGTAGTTCTAGATTTGGTTTTCTGAGATACCTCCATCCTGTTTTCCATAATGGTTGTACCAATTTACAGTCCCGCCAATAGTGTAGGAGGGTTCCTTTTTCTCTGCCCCCTCTCCAGAGTTTTTTTATTTGTAGACTTATTAATGATAGCCTTTCTGACCAGTGTGAGGTGGTACCTTATTGTAGTTTTGATTTGCATTTCTCTAGTAATTAGTGATGTTGAGCATTTTTTCATGTGCCTATTGGCCATCCATATGTCTTCTTTGAAGAAATGTCTATTTAGGTCTTCTGCCCATTTTTCAATTGGATTGTCTGTTTTTTTGCTGTTGACTTATATGAGTTGTTTGTGTATTTTGGAGATTAGGCACTTATTGGTTGCATCATTTGCAACTATTTTCTCCCTTTCCATGGGTTGTCTTTTTTTTTTACTGGTTTCTTTTGCTCTACAAAAGTTGTAAGTTTGATTAGGTCCCATTGGGTTTTTTATTCTTGGTGTTCTTATTTCTATTGCCTTGGGAGACTATCCTAAGAAAGCATTTGCATAGTTGATGTCAGAGCATGTTTTGCCTATGTTCTCTTCTAGGAGTTTTATGGTGTCTTATGTTTAATCCATTTTGAGTTTCTGTGCATGGTGTGAGAGTGTGTTCTGATTTCACTGATTTACATACAACTGTCCAGTTTTCCCAGCACCACCTGCTGAAGAGAATGTCTTTTTCCCATTTTATATTCTTGCCTCCTTTGTCAAAGTTTAATTGACCATAGGTGTCTGGCTTTATTTCTGGATTCTCTCTTCTGTTCCATTAGTCTATATGTCTGTTTATGTACCACTACCACTCTATTTTGATTACCATAGCTTTGTAATATTATGGGACACTCATACTCTTGGTATAGGGTGCAAGGATGGATCTCTAGAATGATCTTCAAAGAAGGACTAAGAGTCAGGGAACAAAGGATGAGGGGAGAGTTCTAGGAAGAAGAGGAAACCCAGAGTTTAGAATATGATGATAGACACCTGCTCTTTTTCTGATATGAGAACTCATAGTCCTGGTTGTCAGAAGGTATCTCATTCTTCAGACTGATATATAGTGTATATAAGTACCATTATTTCTAATCAATTCACACTAGCAAGAATTTTAGTCTCTAGTATTGCAAAGACTGGAGAAAAAAAAGAAAGCATTGTCAATAATAATAACTCAATAGATGCAGACATTTGAACCCAAAGAAAAAATGTGATTAATTCAAGTAACCGGCCAGAGGCCCCCTAACACACAGGTGGAAGAAACAAATTCTATCCTGCTTTGTTTTGCTGCTGATGCTGCTTTTGGTAGAAACTTTCAGTTATTTAGAGAGACAAAACCAACACCTAAAATAATTATAGATACGAAATCAACATTACAGTTATAAACAAGATTGCAAAGCAGTTTCACAATGAAAATAGCTTTATTGTTTTTCTTCTGATTACAAAAGCAATGCTTCCTCTCTGTAAAGTAATTCAAACATTACAGGATTGTATAGTGCAAGAAATGGACTTTCCTTGCAATCTCACACCTCTACTGATTCCCAAAATAGCCACTTACAACTACCCTTTTGTGTCTTAGGCATGCACACGTACCATCTCACAAAAAGAAATAAGCACAAGAAACAGTTGGATCATACTATATGTAATTTCTGTAATCTATTTTTCCCCCACAGAAACCAAGGCATTATTTGAAGGTAAACCTCCCTTATGTTCTTTCCAAACCTTTATAAATATTAATTCAGTTCTTCTACATTGATAAATAATTTCTTGGCCCCTTGGTCTCCATCTAGCTGTAGCTAGTTCAGTCCTGCATGAGTCCTGACACTGTTCATCATGTCATTTTGGGAATCCTTTCCTCTCACCATCCTTGCCAAAGGGGCATTGTTGGGTCACATGATACGTTAGTATCACTAACCCACCTCCCCAGCACATGGCTCCATCCTTTTCTAAATCATTATCTGTGTGTGTGTGTAAAACAAGTCAGGTTTATTTAGATGCAATAAATTTACTCATTTTCAGTGTACTGTATGATCAGGTCTGGCAAGTATAAATAGTAGTATAATCACAGCAACACTCAAAGAACACTTCCATGACCCCCAAAGACTCCCTACATTTGATACCATTCTCCATTCCTGGCCCCAGGCAGCCACTGATCTATCTTTAGGACCTGTAACAATATCTTTTCAAGAATGTCATCTAAATGGAGTCGTAAAGTATGTGGTCTTTTGTGTCTGGCTCCATTCACTTGGTATAAAATTTTGAGCTTCATCCATGCTATTGCATGTGTCTGTAGCTTGTTGCTTTTTATCACTGAGTATATAAATATATCCCACATTGTTTATCAGTCATGGTGATTGACATGGGAATGTTCCCATTTTTTGGCTGTTATGAATAAAGCATCTATGAGAAGCCACATCCCAACCTTTGTGTGGATATATTTTATATTTCCCTCAGGTGAATGACTAGGAGTGAAATTGCTGGAGGGTATACTCAGCGTATGTTTAACTCTATAGGAAATTGCCAAACTGTCTTCCAGTGTGGCTGTACCTTTTCCTTTCCAGATTCTTGCCAGCACCTGGTAACATCAGCCTTTGATTTTAGACATTCGAGTGAAGTTTAGTGGGAGGTCCATGTAGTTTTATTTTGCCTTTCCCTGATGACTCACAATGTTGAGTTTTTATATGCACATTATGAATTCGCATATATTCTTTGGAAAAATAAGTTTTCTTCTCTGTTGTTAAAAATTGAATTGTTTACCTTCTTATAATTGAATCATAAGGGTTTCTTTACATATGTCATATAAAAGTCCCATGTCAGATACACATGTATCTGATGTTGTCCCATAACTTAGGATGCTCTGTTGTATATTTCTCTCTTGAACTCCATCCAGTGGAGGTGAGGCTTGGTGGAAAGGGCTAATGAGTGGGTGTGAATCCTCTTGGGACCCTCCTTGGGTCTGGGCTCGCAAACGACTCAGTGTCATGCTGGTCTGCACATGACCTTTAAGAATTTGGTAAAATTTCGGTTCTTTTCTTTTGCCTTTCTTTCTTTCTTTCTTTCTTTCTTTTCTTTTCTTTTCCTTCCTTCCTTCCTTCCTTCCTTCCTTCCTTCCTTCCTTCTAAGCATATGGACATTCCTGGGCTAGTCAAATCAGAGCTGCAGCTGCTGGCCTACACCAAAGCCACAGCAACACCAGATCCAAGCCAAAGCTTGTGGCAATTCTGGATTTTTAACCCATCGAGCAAGGCCAGGAATCAAATCTGTGTCATTATGGCTACTAGTTGGGCTCTTAATCCACTGACCCACAATGGGAACTCAGTTCTTTCCTTCTTATCCACTCTTCAACTATCACCTCTTTTGTCCTACTGTCTGCCAAAAATGAAATATTTTTTGTGTCCTTTCTATCCTCGGAAATGCTGCTCATCCTTTGAAATTCAGTTCGCCAGATGATTTTATGACCACAGGTCTCTAATTTTTTTTAATATGCAGTTTTCTTGATGATCTGATACTTTGTTACAGTAAGAGCAACATCATTTTGCTTCTTTCTGTATCTAAGCAGAAGTGGAACTGCCTCCACTTAATGTTATGTTGTGACTCCTCTCTGTTAATGGGACTCCATCGCTGGTACCACTGCATTTGGTCAGTGTGGACCCAGAGCCCTCTGTGCCCTGGGCTTTTGGAGAGGAGAGGTGAGAATTTGGGCCTGTCTGTGGCCTCTGTCATGAATGACTTGGTTGCCAGTATCAGAGGCACTTCTAGTTTTCCTTGTCATCTTCTCCAACACGCCTAGGGAGTACTTGTGTCTCATCCTTGCTAAAGGTTTTTCACGAAGCCCCATATGTGGTATCTCTCCAGTCTATTTCACTTTTCTTTCACTTTTTTTTTTTTTTTTTTTAGGGCCGCACCCACAGCATATGGAGGTTACCAGTCTAGGGGTCTAATTGGAGCTACAGCTGCCAGCCTACACCACAGCCACAGCAACGCCACACCTTTAACCCACTGAGGGAGGCCAGGGATCGAACTTGCAACACCATGGTTACTAGTTGAATACGTTTCCACTGTGCCACAATGGGAACTCCATTTCTTTCACTTTCTAAGGGCTCTTCCTTTCAGACATTAAACCCAAGTTCTGCTGGAGCTTGTATAACTTTCACCAAATATTTAATTCCCTGTGTGGATGCTCCTGGGGTGAGACTTTTGGAATGAGTCCCCTCCCTTCTCCTATTCAGCATACCTAGACCTTAAGAATGGTCCTGACCCCTTTCTCAGTAGGTATATCAGACCTGATGGTCATTTCCTTGAGTTCATACACTAGAAGACTTGCCCATCTAAAGCCCTGACATACTAGAATTCCCAAAAATCAATTCTAAAATTTGGCCTTCCTTCAGGGATCCTGACTACAAATATTAATATCCTACCCCCAGCAGAATATTACTCAGCCATAAAAATGAATGAAATAATGCCATTTGTAGCAACATGGACAGACCTAGAAATTACCATGCTAAGTGAAATAAGTCAGACAAAGACAAATATAGGAGATCACTAATATGTGGAATCTAATAAAAATTATAGAAAAGAAATTATTCACAAAATAGAAACAGACTCAAACCAAACTTATGATTACCCAAGGGGAAATGTTGTGGGAAGGGATAAAATCAGAGCTTGGGATTGACATATACACACTACTATACATGGAATGGATGAGTAACAAGAACCTACTGTTTAGCACAGGGGGATCTACTTAATACTCTGTAGTGACCTATATGGGAAAAGAATCTGTAAAGGAATGGATATAGGTATATGTATAACTGATTCACTTTGTGGTACACCTGACATTAACACAACTTTGTAAGTCAACTGTACTCCAATAGCCCAAAAAAGAGGGGAAAAAAAAAAAAACCACCTATACTCCAATAAAATTAAGAAACCATATATCCTATTTCAGACATTTATATTGTGCTTCCAAGATGCAACATTTGTGTCTAAACATGTTGTCTTTGCATTGTCATGGTTTAAAATATGCAATTTCCTAGAGTTCCCGCTGTGGCACAGTAGGTTAAGAATCCAACTGCAGCAGCTTGGGTTGCTGTGAAGGTGGGGGTTTGATCCCAAGTCAGGCTCAGCAGCTAAAGGATCTGGCGTTCCTGCAGCTGTGGCCTAGGTTGCAGCTGTGGCTTGGATTCAATTCCTGACCTGGGAACTTCCGTATGCCCTGGGTGGGGCCATAAAAATTAATTAATTAATTAATTAATTAAAATGTGCAACTCCCTGACTGAAATCAGTTCTGGATAAAGCCCCCAATACAAACTAATTCAAGATGTGTGTTCCTCCTTCACCCCATGCCCACTCCCACCCAAGTCTGTGATTCTTTGAAGCACATACCAAACCAATTTACTTTCCAATAAAAATGGACAAAAGAACAGGAGCCAATAGAGGGCTTATTTCAGAAAATCCCATGTACTGACATGATGAGAAACCAATCATACTGAAGCTGGTATCCCATCCAAGGATGTTTGCACTCACTGACTGCAGTGAGGTCATGAGGGCACAGCCCACGTGGGGCTCCAGCTATAGCTGTGAGGTCTGATGGTTATGGTCATAAAAACTTCACTTCTTGCTTTCAGGGCTCTCTTGAGACAAGCTTATCACCAAAGTATGGTTCATTCAGTCGCAAAATGTGACGATAGAGGTTATTGATCTGTTGTCTTGCTGGATATAACCAATAGGAGATTTGGGATTAAGCAACCTTACCTGCCCTCTTCCCTCCCTCCCTCTCAAGGAACTGGAAGAGCTCTAGGTATGAAGTGGGTGGTGTTCTGGGCTGTAAACCAGTTGGGTTGCCTCCTCTCTCCTTCCCCCCTCCCCATGAAAAGAGAATGACATGAAACCTCTATGGCTGGACTATAGACCACAGAGCCCCATCTTCCAAAGGAAGCCTGTCCCATTTAGGGTTAATAGTCCTGCATTTAATAAGGAAAGGCCACAAAGTCCCAAACCCCTACATCTCCCAACCCAAATACTGACTGAAGAGCACCCGGAATGACTCAGGAATTCTATCTTTCTGAGACCAGTGGTTTACGAAATGTATTCTCCAACTGGCTGATCTCTTGAACAGTTGTTTGTCATAATCAGATTTTGAAACCATATATCTCATTTCAAGTGATGACTGTGCTGTAACCTCTGGCTGCATCCACGCTTTTGGTCTGGGTAAAGCAGATCTCATCAATGAATGAAAACCATAGCCGTCTTATCAAAGAGCAGCAGTTCTCGGTTTGTTTAACAGTGCTGGAAATTAGTTTTTCAGGCACTGATCTTGACAGGTCAGCTATTAAAGTGTGTATCTGTGACCATAAATTCATCGATCCCATAAACAAAATTCTGTCTGCAAAATACAAGGAGAAAGTCAGAGTAGACAAACGTATGTACACATGAAATGGTCTGCAGCTGTATGACTAAGTATTGGGATTTCTTTGGGTGAAAGGTTTTTCTGGTTTCCCATTTATCAAGCCTATCAGCCTCATTTGGCTTTTATTTTCTGAAAAGTTTCTCCAGCATTATGAACTGGGAGCCCCAGCCACCCTCAGGAGGCAAGCAGAATTCAGTCACTCTAATCTTGGTGGTCTGTAAGTTTGGGAATCTATTTACAGGCTTTATTTTAATTTTTAAAAATTCCACAGGGAGTGTTTTTTAATTTTGTTTTTATTAGAGTATAGGTGATTTACAGTGTCAGCTTCTGCTGTACAGCAGTGGCCTTGTCATACATATAGATACATTCTTTTTCTCCTATTATCTTCCATCATGGAGTCTTTTATTTTTTATTTATTTTTATATGATTTTTACTTTTTCCATTATAGTTGATTTATAGTGTTCTGTCAATTTCTGCTGTACAGCAAAGTGACCCAGTCATACATATATATATTTATTCTTTTTCTCACATTATTCTCCATCATGTCCATCACAAAGTGACTAGATATAGTTCCCTGTGCTATACAGCAGGCTCTCATTGCTTATTGACTCCAGATGCAATAGTTTGCATCTCCTGGAGTCTTTTAAACAAAAGATTTTTAAACTAAGGGATGGCACCTTTTGCTCTTCAGGTCTCATATATTGTGTGCTTAGAGGGATGGCCATACTCAGAAATGAAGGTTTATCATGCTGATCTGAAGATTTGGGCAAGCGCACAAGGCTTTATGGAAAGAGGGGCATTCACTCAGCCTGGGGTGCTTGGCTTCAGGCTGATCTGAGGGAATAATAAACTTTCCTGCCAAACTCCAAGGATGTTGGATCCTAGGACATGGTAACACTTTGATGTGTTTGAAAGCAGAATTTTGTTTTCTCTTTGAAGTGTTTTTTTTTTTTTTTTTTTCTTTGTCAGAGTACAGGATACCTGAAGGGCAGGGAGAGATAAATCTGTATTGAAAAACAATAAAAAAAAAATGAAAACTTAAGCCCTAAGTACTTTTAGACAGAAAATAGGCATGATAATAACAGGTTTGAAGGAATTTTTTTTAATCTACTTTCTCTCATGAAGCTGCACGTTGATTTAAATGGCCTTGCCTTAGGACTGTCTGAATAGTAACTAACATGATAGGGGGCGATCAGTCTTCCTTAGTGGAGAAAGATTGCCTGTTTCAGGGAGCTGGGCCACTGTCCTGTCTCTAAACCCAATAGGCTCATGGGGGCCTACACCCTCTTGGAGATGTCTTAGAACATGAGATGCTGTGCTGGAGGTCCTCACCATGTGCCTTTTCTAGGAGCTGGGCACCCTGGCCACAGTTCTTTGCAGCCAGGGGACCGACTTACCGAGTCATGACTCTCAGACTGGCCTTGACCTACCGACAGTTAATTTGACTATGATTCCTTGTTTCCATTCAGCCATCAATCACACAAGTGCATGTGACAGGATCTTGCTTCATCACCTGTGCTAAATAACTGTTTTTATCAAAAGGTTATTTTCCTTTTTGTGAAAGTGAGGAAACCTATTAAAAACATAGGAAAACATAAAATCATGGTTATTCAGAAGTCCACCACCAAGATAAATCAAAATATACATTTAAATATATTTCCTTCCATTTTTTACAACTGCCTTTAAAAAAAAACATAATTAAGGTCACATTGTGCACACTTTTTTATATCCTGATTCTGTACTTTGTAATTATTATTTATTGTCTAATAAATTATTTCAAAACTTTTTCCTCCTTTGAACAGTCCCCTCAACATGGTAGGCAGGGAAAGTGTTTTTATTCCATTTTATAGATAAGAAAATGGAATTTAAGTGAAGTTAAATTTATTCAAAAATATTTGTTGCCTGCCTCTTGTGTTTTAAGCACTTTGCTACAAAACATACTGAGGTCCCTCAGCTAAGTGACCTTAGTAGGTGGAAGTACCCTTAGAACATAGATCTATGGACTCATAAACATATACTGATTTAATACCTCCAAGTTCCCTGAATCTGTACCAGTAAAATAGGGAGGTGATTTAAAGAAAAGAAATGACATTCAAGGCAAGGTTGTAAGTCCTGAGATGGGGATAAGCAAGGCAAGGTCCACTCCAAGACCCTGAAACTAGCATTTTATGAAGACAGGATTCTGATCCCAGGGAACAGGGTAAGAAAGCCAAATAGCACAGCAGAATCATAGACTTAAGTCCAGAATGGAAGACACTGACGACCGTTTCTACTGCAACTTTGTGTAAATGGCAGTGACAGAACTAAGCATGGCACAGGTTGTGAGGACTGTGTCCCACTAATGCAAGATCTTAGAGGAAACTGGGTGTGGAGTATATGATAGTTCCTGTACAACTTTTGCAACTTTCCTGTCCATCTAAAACTCTTACAAAATGAAATATTTAAAAAAAAAAATTACTAAGAGTCTACCAGACAGCCAAAGAGCAATGTCACTCCAGGCAGAAGGAACAGGATGTAAAGAGTCAGGAGGGACCATGGCGTGTGTGAGGAAGGTGAGGGATTTGGTGGGGTTGGAGTGTCCTAAAGCTGAGAGTAAAGCCTGGGTCTCCATTAGGAAGGCCTGTCTTTTAGGCCATGTGTGAAAGTGTTAGGATTTATTCTTCAGGACATCAGAAATGATTAGAACACTAATTACCACAGTTCATGTTTGAGTTTATTTTTTTAAGTAAGAAATTTATTTATTTTTAAATTGAAAAAATACATTTATTTATTTTTTAAAACAACTATATTAAAAAGAAAAAAAGGAGTTCCCTTCATGGCGCAGTGGTTAAAGAATCTGACTAGGAACCATGAGGTTGTGGGTTCGGTCCCTGCCCTTGCTCCATGGGTTAAGGATCTGGCGTTGCCGTGAGCTGCGGTGTAGGTTGCAGACGCGGCTCAGATCCCGTGTTGCTGTGGCTCTGGCGTAGGCAGGTGGCTACAGCTCCGATTAGACCCCCAGCCTGGGAACCTTCATATGCCGTGGGAGTGGCCCAAGAAATGGCAAAAAGACAAAAATAAATAAATAAATAAATAAATAAATAAATAAAAGAAAAGAAAAAGAAAAAAAAAAGATTTTGTGACTTCTCTCAGTTGACTTCCTCCTTTTAGGACATTCTCACTCAATATCCAGTGGTTAGTGGACATTTGGTCCTGTCCAAGACGTCCATATGACATCTGACTCATGCCAAAGGACTTTGATATATGGCACTGTGCAAAACCATTTAGCATGGACCAAATGTCCCACAAGGATAATAACAAATGTCTTCATTTTTAAATTTAATTTATTTTTTATTGTTATTTCCCCAACACACTTTTTTTTCCTTGCTATACAGCATGGGAACCCAGTTACACATACATGTATACATAAATTTTTTCTCCCATTGTCATGCTATGTTGTAAGTATCTAGACATAGTTCTCAGTGCTACACAGCAGGATCTCATTATTAATCCATTGCAAAAGCAATAGTTTGCGTCTGTTAACCCCAAGCTCCCAATCCCTCCCACTCCCTCCCTACCCCCTCCCCAGGCAACCACAAGTCTATCCTCCATGTCCATGAGTTTCTTTTCTGTGGAAAGGTTCATTTGTGCTGTATATTAGAAACTAGATATGAGTGATATCATATGGTATTTGTCTTTCTCTTTCTGACTTACTTCACTCAGGATGAGAGTCTCTAGTTCCATCCATGTTGCTGCAAATGGCATTATGTTGTTCTTTTTTACAGCTGAGTAGTATTCCAAGGTGTATATATACCACCTCTTCCTAATCCAATCATCTGTCGATGGACATTTGGGTTGTTTCCATGTCTTGGCTCTTGTGACTAGAGCTGCAATGAACATGCAGGTACATGTGTCTTTTTTAAGGAAATTTTTGTCCAGATATCAGCCCAGGAGTGGGATTGCTGGATCATATGGTAGTTCTATGTATAGATTTCTGAGGTACCTCCATACTGTTCTCCATAGTGGCTATACCAGCTTCCATTCCCACCAACAGTGCAGGAGGGTTCCCTTTTCTCCACACCCCCTCTAGCACTTGTTTTTTGTGGACTTATTAATGATGGCCATTCTGACGGGTGTGAGGTGGTATCTCATGGTAGTTTTGATTTGCATTTCTCTAATAATGAGTTATGTTGAGCATTGTTTCATGTGCTTGTTGGCCATCTGTGTATCTTCCTTGGAGAAATGTGTATTCAGGTCTTTTGCCCGTTTTTCCATTGGGTTGTTGGCTTTTTTGCTGTTGAGTTGTATAAGTTGTTTGTATATTTTAGAGATTAAGCCCTTGTCAGTTGCATCATTTGAAGCTATTTTCTCCCATTCTGTAAGTTGTCTTTTTGTTTTATTTTTGGCTTCCTTTGTTTATTATAAAGGTAGATTATCAGCTCATTGGAGGAGGGCTGTAAGAGAGAGAGGTTGGTGGTAATGAGATCAATGGTGGGGGTGCTGCTGCAGTACTCTAGGGCAGGGGTCCTGCTGCCTTGAGCAGGGTTAGATGCAGAGGATGGATGGGTAGGGATTGAAAGGCAGAGCTCTTCTCACAGCTGTGCTAAAACCCTAGAAGTACAGGGCTTTATCCCAACTGCTTTTTCCTGCCCTCATTCTCCATTCTCATGACTGATTATACTCCCAATAGAAAGACAGGTAAAGGAGTTCTCTTGTGGCACAATAGGTTAAGGATCTGGTTTTGTCATTGCCGTGGCTTGGGTCACTGCTATGGTGCAGGTTTGATCCCTGGCCTGGAAAGTTCTTCGTTCTGTGGGAGCAGCTAAAAGGAAAGAGAAGGAGGGAGGAGTAAGGGGAGGAAGAAGGAAGGAAGGAAAGAGAGAGAAGGAGGGAGGGAAAGAAAGAAAGAAAGAAAAGAAGGAGGGAAGGAAGGATGGACGGAAAGAAAGAAAGAAGTAAAGAAGTAAACCCTGGGTGATTAATGCCAAACAGAGCCTCATTCTAGGCACTCATCCAAGCCAGGGCAGCACAGAGTTGAGAATGTTTCTTCACCAGTGCCAAGGAGGTTGGGCAGCACTGCTAGGAATTTAAGTCCTAGTGCAGAGCAGCATACCCAGTCCCTGGAGCTGACATGTCATCACTGATACAGGTGTGCTCACATTATGACTCTGTAAGTCACTGAGGTAGTGAAGGGGACCTTCATAACATCACCCAACCCAGGAGGTGCAGGAGATCATATACAGGGTTAACAGCACCAATGACTGTGCTAAACAGGGATGGGATGCAGGCTTCCTAAATACATACCCTTTGTCCAGTTTGAAGGGTGCAAAGAGTGCAGGGAGGTAACACCTTGGCTCCATTTGTCTAAGTGTGTCTTTTCCCCTTAGCCAGCATTTTAATCCAACTTCAGGACTTGATTCTGAGTCCCAGGGGTATTTCCTGAGACCCAATGGAGATACAGTCATGAAGTTTGCTTCTCACTATACCAGTTCCCACAGTGAGCATACTTTGATGTCCTTGAACAGGACTTTGGGTAGATCTTAACTTTGCTCTTCACTGAAATGCCTCTCAGATTGATTAGTAGTGGCTGTGGGGAGCTCCTCAGAGCATGTTGCCATGTTGTGAACTAAATGATCCATTAATCACTTCCAGGCATTCTATTATTTAGGGTAAAGTGGGTCTTAGCTGGTATCATGTCCAAAGTGATAGCTGGAGTTTCCAGGCTTCTTAAACTAGTTCTAGAACCACATAACTCATTCTGATGTTCCTACTTTAGACCTTAGGGTTCTAGTATCTTTTAGGTGGAGTGGTCCCACAGATTCTGGAACTGCGGCCTCATAGTCAAGGCCCAGTGTGCCAACCCTGCCTTGGATGTCAGGTGGTGGGAAATGCTGGAAGAATAAAATGTCCTTAAGTGGCACTATTGGTGGCTCCTTTAGGGCACCCAGTGGTACCTCTCAACAGAGGGGCAGTTCTTCTGCTCAGCCTGACTAGGGGTCTTGTGGATTTTCCCTGCCGAATGGTAGATGCTATCTGATTTTTACCCCTTGCTACTAAAATGATGGTTCATGGGTCAGAAAGAGCGGCACCCAGGAGCTTGTTAGACAGGAATCTCAGGGCCCAGAATCAGAGAGTGCATGAAAAGTCCCTGGGTGATTTGTCTGCATATTACAGTTTGAGGGTTGCTACTTGAATCTGTAGCTAGCTGAGGTTCATGATCCTGCCTGTGCATTAGAATCCCCTAGGGAGCTAAACTGTCCATCTCCAGCCCACAACAGACCAATTCAATTATAATCTCTGGGCGTGGAGCCCAGACTTCAGTATGTTTTTCATTTTTTGTTTTTTAGGGCCACAGGTTTGACATATGGAAGCTCCATGGCTGGGGGTAGAATTGAACTATAGCTGCCAGCGTATGCCACAGCTCATGGCTATGCCAGATCCTTAACCCGCCAAGCAAGGTCAGGGATTGAATCTGCATCCTCATGGATACTGGTTGGGTTCATTTCCACTAAGCCATAGTGGGAACTCCAACTTCAGTATGTTTTAAAAGGTTTCTTAAAAGATTCTGATATACAGTAAGTCAGAGGCTCAGTGAGCTAGAATAGCAGAGGTTTTCAATAAGGACCTCCTGCCCAAACCCTAAGATCCTGGTTATGTTGGCCTTAGATAGGACCAATATGTGTAGGTTTTTTACATCTCACCAATGAAGGATTGAGGGTCCCTGATTGGACAAAGATTTCATCATTGTCGCTTTGGCCCTGCTGGGATGCAAGGAAGGGGAACAGTCCCAAGAGCATCTGTGTCTCCTGTTGTTTCTGAGCCAGGATATGGTCTCCTTGACCACTTTAGGGTGCCCATCAGTGATATATCAAGCTAATGGACATATCCTGCAGGCTCAAGAGGTATGGTAGACCCATAGCACATGCATTCTTGGCGTCGACCTGCCTATCAGGGAAAATTATGAAGTTTTTGCTACAGGGGAGATGGGCAGTGAGCACTTGGTCCTGCTTGCAGTTGGCATGAGGGTGCAAGACAAGCTGTAGACTGGGATCTTTGCTACCTGCTTCACTACTGAGCCTCACCCTGTCCTGGTGGTGGCAGCAGCTGAACTCAAGGATCTTCTGGCCTGGGCAAGTCCAGGGAGTCTTAAAGAAAGAGGACACTTTTGTGGGAGACACAGTGACATGGCCTCAAGTGGGTAGACAGAATAAAATTGGACATAAACGTTCATTCCAGAAATAAGTTCTTATGATTTGGTTTCATTTCAAAAATGTGTAAGTCCTCAAGATGCAGATGAGCCGATGGAGGAAGTGGGACTCTGTCTGTCCCACCTATATTCTTTCTAAGGTTGTAGGGTGGCTCTGGGTCCTTCGAAACTCCTAGGCTGCTGTCTACCCATCTGCCTGACACGGGAGCCTGGTTTAGGAAGCAGTGCCTAAAGTTTGCACAGGTGCTGGTACTTTCCCTCACTCCCTTTTTCCTTCACAGCTGGCGACGTGGGACTCGGAGAAGGGCCTGAATGGCAGCCTGCAGGAGAGGCCCATGGGCAGCCGCCTCCAAGGACTGACTCTCAAAGTGGTGACTGTCTTGGTAGGAGCATGGGTACCCTGGGGAGGTCTGCTATTCAGATTTTGCGGTCAGAGGCTTCTCTGTTTGGCTTGATGCTAAGTTTGGAAAGAAGGGGATCTTGAAATCATAAGGCCTTTCACTCAAAGAATTTGGGGAAGAGTGAGATTGGAGATCCTGCCCCAGGGCCTCTGAGGCCTTCCCTGGGAGGTCACTGGGTTGCTCCAGAAAAGGACCACTAATCCAGATCCAGTGTTGTGCTCCAGAGCAGGCACCGCAACTCCACTTGTTCTTGGGTGTAAACAGGATCTTGAACTACTGGTCCTTAAGAGAGCTTGGCTGGTAGCCAGAGTCCTCAGATAGAGGTTGGAAGAATGTTCTTCCAGGATTCAACACCACTGATGGGCTCTTGTGGCACAGAGTTCATAATAAGACCATTTGTGGCAATTTCTCAATCTGATTGCCTTGGAATCAGAGGCTTTTATATCTTTAAGATACCTTAGGAACATCTTCCTCTCCCTTTCTTTACTTCTTTAGAACTGTTGGAGACATTTTAGATTTATCTCTTATCAGTTGGTCAGACATGGTCCAAACATCTGTCCTAGGAGGCACTGGCATCTCCTTGGCTCTAGAGGTCTTTGTCAGCAGCATTCCTGTATTCCCCATGTGCACACCACAAATAAGTATTATATCTTATTTCCCCTCAAAATTAAATTTATGAGATGTAATCTCTGGGGCCATTGCCAAAAGGCCCTTTCTTGTCTGGTTTCACAGGATGGTGGTGGGGAAGGCTGAGGTGTTTCCCAGATGACCACATGATTGATAGGAGCACATGTGACACAGTACAAAATGTGTGAAAGTGTGCATTACCTGGCTTTGGATTTTCTCAAGCTGTGGGTTTAACCATCCTGTCCTTGACTTGCGGTATGACCTTGTCCTGTGACTCAGCATCCACTTCCTAGCACTATCTGATAGACGTAATATTGTCTTCTCTCAATCCAGTATCACAGAGATGTATTGTTATTTATTATCCTGAATGAGAAGTATCAACATTTCTTGTGTGGATCCTAAAAAAATTTGGCATTTCCTAAGGACAAAGTCCTGAATGTCACAGATGAAGGAATGTTATGACAAGCCATGTTATTCTTGGAGATGGGGTTCTGGGCCAAGTCTGGATGACATAGGGCAAATAAATACCTGCCCCTCCATCAGCATGCTGGTTGGAGGGATTTTCCTGTGCACTGCATCCTGAGTATCCATAAAGTTCTCTAGAAAAGGGCAGAGAGATTCAGATTCCAGGCTTAAATTGGGTGAATACAGGCACATGTCCACAAACATTGTGAAATTATGATTCATCAGCTTGGTCTCTTCAATAGTACCCTAGAAAGATGTGTGTTAATGAACCTGTGATTTAGTTGAAGAATGTTCATTCTGTTGTCCTCAGGAAGAGCCTTTTGTGATGGTGGCTGAGAACATCCTTGGACAGCCCAAGCGCTACAAAGGGTTCTCCATCGATGTCCTGGATGCACTGGCCAAGGCTCTGGGCTTCAAATATGAGATTTACCAGGCCCCTGATGGCAGGTACGGTCACCAGCTCCATAACACCTCCTGGAACGGGATGATCGGGGAGCTCATCAGCAAGGTATGTCCAAGAGCAGGTCCGTGGGGAGGGGCACCCTAGTCTGCCTCTGGGGTGATGTCTAAATGCGACCCATTATGAAGTTGGAACCTTGGGATCAACTAGTCAGACTCCTAGTTACCACTCTCCACACACTAAAGTCCTCTTTATCTCAACCCCCATGCTCCCTGCTATACCTGTTTTTGCCCTTTTATTTTCTCACTCCCTGTGTTCCTTCTGTACCCATTGCTCTCTTCCTTTGAAACTTATCCACTGTGCCTGTTCTTTAATAACCCTTTCTGAAATCCACTCCCATGTTCGGGCTGCAGTAGGAACCCAGTTCTCACAAGATGATACTGGTGCACGCTTATTCTCTTCTTCATGGCTCAGGAGTGGGTGCATATATCATGTACATGTCCACATGCATGCATGTGTATGAATGAGCACGTGAGTGTGTCTGCATTATTATGTGTAAGTGATATGGCCTTACTTCTTCCTATAGTTGGCATCCCCCAACTCCTCAGATTAATTTCATATCATTACTATTCTTTCTTCCTATATAGTCTTCATTCAGACTCATGGCATGAGGCCAGTTCACTGTGTCCCCATCCTTGCCCCTAATCTCTGGGTCATTTCCTGACAATCATTTATGATGGTGGATCTTCTATAACTCTCCCTCTCCAGTGTAACTGTTGCCATCAATCTTGATGTTTCCAACATCCCTACAGACAAGCCCAGGCTTCCATTGACCCTTTCACCTCCAGTGACTTTTGAGTACCTGCCCCACACATCCTGTTAGCATCTTACATGTTGCTGTCACACCCCATTCCATGACTACAACCTGTCATTCTTCTGACTCTTTTTGGCCTTTGTTCCTAAAACACAAGTCCTTTGCTTTATACACCTGCAATGGCAAATACAAGGCCCATATGCTCTACAAATTTTTTTAAGCTTTAAAATGACAACTTTTGTATTGTGGAATAATTTATATAAAAAATTGACCCATTTCAGATGGATAATTCAATGATTTTTGGAAATCTAGGGAGTTGTAGAACCATCACCATAATCTAGTTTTATAATACTTCCATCACCCCAATGAGATCCTGCCTCATTAACAGTTGATCCCATTCCAAACCCAGCCCTAGGCAACAATTCATCTACTTTCTATAGATTTGCCTTGGCAAGCCTTTAATATAAACAGAATCATATGATATATGGTCTTTTGTGTCTGGCCCTTTTCACTTGGCACATGGACTTGAGGTTATTCTTCTCTTGGAGTTCTGTGTTCTTCTGATATTGTGTCCTTTCCCGCCTGGTGTGCCCTCTGTGGTGGTCCAGACAAGTCCTTGTTCCCTTCATCCTTTGCGATCCGCCTAAATTATACTTGATTTCTTACAGCACTGAAACCCTGACTTGCTCTGGTATCCACACTCTGGCTCCGACATGTAGGTTGCTGTATGCAATCAGAAGAGAAAATCACCAATTTGTTCAGATGGATCTATGAATGATGTGTGGCCTTGCACCTCAGCTGGGCCTTCAGGACAGCCTGCGTCCCTAAACTTGGCTTTCGTTGGGCTCCTTGGCTGCTTCCTTAGAGACTATTTCAAATTTTATATATTCCTTCTCAAGCAACCTAATAATCTTCTATCTAAATTTTTTTAAAAAATTATTCCTCTGTTAGGGAAAGAAATAGAGCCATCTGGACATGAAGTTGTCCTTCAACGTCCTATGAAATTCACATCTGCAGACCCCTACACACCCCTCAAGTTTTGGTGGAGGTGTTTTTCTTCCTGTTAGAGCTCATCCTTCCACCTGTGTCATGAGTTAATTCCCTTGTGCCTCCTCTGGACCTGGTTTCATAAATTAGTTTCCCTCTATCCTATATTGTAAAGCTATCCCACTGGTTCCCTTCCTCAGTCCTTACAATGCTCCAAACTCTCTGAATCCTTACAATAAAACCAAAAAAAAAACAACAAAAACCAAAACCGAAAACAAAAACCTCCCTGGATCTTGATTTCTGAGAAGAGAAGCAAGAGTCAGTGATGCAAATGTGGCAAATCTGAGACCTCTGACATGGTCCCCCCAACATTTTTTCTCTTTCCTCTAGGCATATTGCTGGATTTCATGGTTTGGAACACCAGTATATCTGCCTGTCTAGCCCACATATTGGACCTGATAAAATCCTTCAATATAGTTTTCCCCAATTTTAATCTGTAGTTTGAATCATCTGTCACAACTGGTCATTCTAAAATAAACCTAGTTCTGGCAATATGTCCGATTTAGAGAGCCCAGAGCCAAGATGGAGATGGCGACTATACATTTTAAGGCTCTTATGGTTGAAGCAGGTACTTTAGGCGCTTTTCTGCCTGCCAGCATCCACCTGGGCATAAGGACCCCGCTAGTCTTGGCAGCTTTAACCTCACAGTCTTATTCCATCTTAATAAGGTCTTCGTCTATTTTTAAATTAAGCTCATCTTGGAAAGCAAAAATCTTGGAAGGTACTTTTGAGGTCACAGCATAGGATTCCCAGAGGACCCTTCACAGCATGGCTTTACTAAAGGAAGAATCAACCCATGTGTCTCAGAGGCCATGAGTTAAGGGAGGTGGAAGAACAGAAGAAGTAGATGGCCCCTCTTTTCTTCGAGGATGTTACTCTGTGGCATAGAGTCTGCATATAAAACGACCTAGCACTGATACATTAGTGAGGTTCAAGGTAGTTGGATACTTACCATATAGCTTCTAAAGTATTTTAGAAAAGAGAGATATCTGTGTGGGCTAATGGAATTCAGAGAGGTATGAGGGGAAAGTGGAGTGTCCCTGTGGCCTTGAAGCTAGGAAGGATGTAACTAAGTCCAGAAGATAGAAGGGAGGCAGGGCAGGGAGGGGTAGGAGGGACATACTAGTCAAAGAAAGGTGATGCTTTGCTAAGGGGATCATTTAAAAAATGAAGAAAAATTACAGTTCACACAGGAAGGAAGGTGGTTTGTAGACTTTCTTCCAGAAGTGGTTTCTAGGAATTTTTAGCGTTTGGGAGAGAAATGTGTTTAAGGTGAAGGAGATAACAACAGACAGCTTAGTGATGGATTTTCCCTACAATATTCAAGATCACAAGGTGTCAACTCTTGAATCCATTTCCTCTGAACAGAGCAACCCCAACAGCAGAGGATAGGCCTTGGTCCAAGGTAGAACCCATCAGTAAGCTGAGGACTGCCACCTGATGAGATGGGTTTGCCTTTCAGAGAGCAGACCTGGCCATCTCCGCCATCACCATCACCCCAGAGAGGGAGAGCGTCGTGGACTTCAGCAAGCGGTACATGGATTATTCGGTGGGGATCCTAATCAGGAAGCCCGAGGAGAAAATCAGCATCTTCTCTCTCTTCGCTCCATTTGATTTTGCTGTCTGGGCCTGCATTGCGGCAGCCATCCCTGTGGTTGGTGTGCTGATATTCGTGTTGAACCGAATACAGGCAGTGAGAGCTCAGAGTGCTGCCCAGCCACGGCCATCCGCGTCTGCCACCTTGCATAGTGCCATCTGGATCGTCTACGGAGCCTTCGTCCAGCAAGGTACTGTTCTGGTTTCCCCGATGTTGGAATAGCCCCAGGGGCCTGGATGCACTTGTCCACTGGCAAAGTTCTTAGATGCACTTTGCCCAAATCATCTTAAATGCAGTTTTATTTAATCTCTAAGATAGTACCAGGATCATGCTGCACCTCCTTTTCTCCAATTAATATCAGATGGGAACAAAATGAAAAAACAAAAAAACAAAAATCAGGAACTTAACTTCAAATCCTGGTTTTTCCCCTTTAGATAAAATTAACTTTGTAGTTCTGCTTTGCAGAATTTTCTCCTCTCCCACATTAGATTGATTGCCATGCAGACAGGGTTGTCAAAGGAGACGGTGTCTTGCTTAAATGTGAAGTCTTAATGGGATTAAAAAAACCCACACAATTGTTTTGCAATCATCTAATTGGTACTCCAGCCATTCTTGAAATACCAAGTTCTATCTCTGTGAATTCTGGATAGCACTTGGGGATGGTGTGATTTTCACCAGAAAGTATAAGTTGCAAAACTCCTAACATGAGTTCTGGCCCTGTTTGCGCCATGGCAAAACATGTATTACCTGTTTGAGAGGTTATATAAAAATAGTCAATGAGAAGCTTTCTTCCACTACCACCTAAGTGACCAAGGAGAAATAATTGGCCTCAAAGAGGCAGCTTCTAAGTCACATGCGATGATTTTCAAAACTTTTAGGGAAAAAGAAAGTCATCTAGTGAGGGCTGAATATTAATAAAAGTAATATGGTGCATCTCATCTCTGAGGTTTAAAAGCTAGCTGTGGAACCCTCCAGGTAGGAGGTAATTTTACAGAATTCCTGAGACTATCCTGTGTGAATTTAACATGCACAAGGACCTTACATAGGGTTGTAGCCTGACAGAGGGTTCTACAGCGAGGTAGAATCTTCTAACTTCAAGATTTTGATATTCAGAATGCTATCATTGTCTTTTTGACAAACATCTCATCACTAAAAATGACAATCCCAGCTCTTCCACTTTTCCATATTTTGTGGTCCTCCTTCTCTTTCCAGCATAGGTGGTCTTAGGATTTTCTCCCAAATTGTCACAGCCCACCATTATCAGCTGGCAGTCACTTTCCTGCTCACTAGCTCATCATCAGGGTGGCTCCTTCCCACCCCCTCCCATGCCTGGCCTGAGGGCAGAAAACTTCCCTGGGGAAGGGATGGGACTAAGAGCAGAAGCCCAGGGCCAATCCACTTTGCCTCTCTCCTGCAGGTGGTGAATCCTCAGTGAACTCTATGGCCATGAGAATCGTGATGGGCAGCTGGTGGCTCTTCACTCTCATTGTATGCTCCTCCTACACAGCCAATCTTGCTGCCTTCCTTACAGTGTCCAGGATGGACAACCCCATAAGGTAAGATCCTCTTCTTTTCCAGATCTGGGACTATACAGCTCTGAAAAGCTGTAAAGAGAGGATATGAACCTGATCAGGAAAGCCTGGTGTCAAGGAGGCAGAGAAAGGCTTAGATTCCGGATCTGCAGTTTGATGATAGTAATCTTTTAATGCATATAGAGCTTACCTCCTGTTATATTTTATTTCAAGCACAATTAAATAAATATATAAACTCATTAAATAATATTTCTTTGAACATTTAAACTCTACTTATAAGAGTAATAAGTCAAAACATTAAAAATTAACTAATTAAATGTCCTCAGATATTTAAACATTGATTACAAACTTATTTAATCAAAATTTTAGAAACATTTAATTAAAATGAATTAAAACCACAAGTCTAATATGTTTTTCCAATCTTCAAACATTTAAAAAGTATTTTTAAATACATGCCAATTATCACAGCGATTAGAAAATTATTTCACTCAGAGTTATAAAATTGTAAAACTGTTGAAGCCAAGGTCTAAAAATGTCTCATTTTAACCAAAATGTTTAAAAAAACATGACATAAAAGAATTAGTTCAACATAGTGAAATAATTCAGAAATGCCTTCGCTTTATAGTCAGATTCTCATATACTATGTGAATTAGAAAAGAACTTGGACAAAGTGAAAGTCTATCGGATATGTAGTTGCTGAACTGACCAAAGGCACAGACCTGTTCTATACTTCTTTGGGTACAATATTCACTTCCATATCACCTCTCACTTGATTCCAGATTATGGTTTTCTCTGTCCCTGCCTTTGGTAATTTCTCCTTTAGCTCACCATGCTTACTATCATCATGTCGATTCTATTCATCCAAAGCCCCAGTCCAGCCATCCATACTCAACTAGCTTCTACAGCTCCCAACTGCCTATTTGAAAGAGTTCAGTCTCCTTGACTAGGATTCAAAATTGAGAATGATGTTGTCTGGCTTTTATTTTAATTGACATTTTTATTGAGATCATTATAGATTCACATGCAGTTGTAAGTAATAATGCAGAGAGATCTCATAGTATCTTTTAACCAGTTTCCCCCAATGGAAACATTTTGCAAAGCCAAGATATTAACATGGATACAATTGACTGACTCTATTCAGATTTCTCCTCTTGTACAGGTACTCATTTCTGCCTCTGTGTGTGCATGTGGGCACGCATGTGTGCATATTTGGTTCTAAACAGTCTTATGGTATTTGTAGATTTGTGTGTCCACCACCACAGTAAAGATGTTAAACAATTCAGTCCCTTGTGTTCTGTTATAATCGCACCCACCTCCTTCACACTTCTCCTGCTCTAGGCCTGTTCTTAACCCCTGGCAAGATGTGTTCTCCATCTCTAAAATGTTGTCATTTCAGATATGTTATGTAAATGGAATTGCACCTTTGGGGATTGGCTTTTTCTTTCAGTATAGTTCTCTGGAGAGTCATTCACGTTGTTTTGCGCATTAATAATTCATTTCATTATATTGCTCTGTTGTATCTGATGTAACACACTCTGTTTAGCAATCCACTCATTGAAGGTTATCAGGTTTTCTTCCAGTTGGGGACAATTGTGAATAAAGCCACTATAAACATTGGGTATAGGTTTTTGTATGAACATAAGTTTTCATTAATGTGTGATACATAGCCAAGAAGGCAATTGGTGTATCTTGTGTTAAGAGCATGTTGAGTTTTATAAGAAACTCTCAAACTGCTTTCTAGAGTAACTGTACTGTTTTACATTATGACTAGTGATGTGCAAATGATCCAGTTTCTTTACATATTTGCCAGTATTTAGTGTTGTCACTTTTTTGTTTTACCATTCTGATAGTCATGGTGTAATAACACATTGTGGTTTTGGGTTTTCCTAATGACTAATTGTATTGAATACCTTTTAATGTGCTTTTTACTATCTATATATCCTCTTCAGTAAATATCTGTATGTATTTTCCCATTTTCTCACTGGATTGCTTATTAATGTTGAGTTTTGAAAGGTCTTTATATATTTTAGATAGTGGTTCTTTGCCAGATGTGTGGTGTGCAAACATTTCCACCCATTCTGAAGTTTGTTTTTTTTCCAACCTCTTAACAGATCTTTCATAGAGAAAAGTTTTTAATTCTTATGAGGTCCAATTTATATTTTTATTCTTCTGTGTATCATGATTTTGGTGTCAAGTCTAATTCTTTGCCTAGCCCTGGGCCCTGAAGATAATTTCATTTGTTTTTTTTTTCTTTTCCTAAAAGTTTTGTAGTTTTGCATTTTCCATCTCAGTCCAAAATCCATTTTGAGTTAATTTTTGTATAAGGTGGGAAGTTTTTGAGTTGAGTTTTTTTCCCAGACCCTGGAAAATGCCATTCTATTTTTGGTCTCTATAAATTTGACTCTCTAAGTAACTCATATAAGTGAAATAAGATAGTTTTTGTCTTTTTATGACTAGTTTATTTCACTTAGCATGACATCAATGCTCACCATTTTGTAGCATGTATCAAAATTTCCTTGCTATTTAAGGATGAATAACATTGTATGTATAAACTTATTTTTTTGATCCATTCATCTATTGGCTATTATTTAATAATGCTATAAACATAAGCATATGGATATCTGTTCAAGTCCCTGCTTTCAATACTTTTGGCATATAATCAGAAGTAGGATTGCTGGATCATATGGACATTCTATGTTTAGTAATTTTGAGGAACCATAATAGCTTAACCATTTTTCATTCCCACCAGCAAAACACAAAGATTCCAATTTCTCCACATTCTCACCAATGCTTTGTTTCTGTTATTTTGTTTTGTTTTGTTTTGACTTTCATGATAGCTATCCTAATGGGTATGAAGTAGTACCTCATTTTGGTTTTAATTTGCATTTCCCTCATGATTAGAGATGTTGAGAATGTTTTCTTGTCTTTATTTCTGACTTACGTACCTTCGTTTGTTTTTTTTTTTGAAGGGCCACACCCACGGCACATGGAAGTTCCCCAGCTAGGGGTTGATGGAAGGTGTGACTGCTGGCCTACAACACAGCCACAGCCATACCAGATCTGAGCCACATCTGTGACCTATACCAAAGCTCATGGCAATTCTGGATCCTTAACCCACTGAGCGGGCCAGGAATGGATCCTGCATCCTTGTGGATACTAGTTGGGTTCATTATCACTGAGCCACAACAGGAACTCCTTAGGTACCTTCTTCATAGAAATTTCTATCCAAGTCCTTTTTCTATTTTTAATTGTGTTGTTTTGGTTAGTTTGTTATTGAGTTGTAGGTGGGTTTTTGTTGTTGATGTTGTTGTTCAGGATATGAGTCCCTTATGAGATAAGTGATTTGCATATATTTTCTCCCATTCCATGGATTGCATTTTCATTTTGTCAGTAGTGTCTTTGGATGCAGAAATTTTTTTCTAAATTTTGATGAAGTTCAAATTATCTATTTCTTTGTTGTTGTTGTCTTTGCTTTTTTGGCCATATCTAAGAAATCATTAGCAAATCCAAAGTCATAAAACATTTCTCATATGTCTTCTTCTAAGAGGTTTTTATTTTTAGGTCTTATATTTAGGCCTTTGATCCATTTTGAGTTAATTTTTGTATGTGGCCTAATGTAAGGGTCTTATTTCATTCTTTTGCACGAGGATGTCCAGTTTTCTCAATACTATCTGTTGAAATGACCATTCTTTCCTCATTGAATAGTCTTAACACCATTGTTGAAAATTTGACCACATATAGGACAGTATTTCTGGGCTGTCTGTTTTCTTCCACTTGTCTGTATGTCTGTCATCATGCCTGTGCCACACTGTTTTGATTATTGTGATTTGTAGTACATTTTGAATTCAGAACTCTGGGTTATCCAACTTTGTTCTTTATCAAGATTGTTTTGGCCATTTAGGGTCCCTTGAGAGTCCATATGAATTTTGTGATGGAGTTTTCTATTTCTGCAGAAAACATCATTGGAATTTTGGTAGCCATTGTATTAAATTTATAAATTTCTTTAGGTAGTATTGACGTCGTAATAATATTGTCTTCCATTCCAGGGAGTTCCCTTTGTGGCTCAGCAGTAACAAACCCAACTAGAATCCACAAGGATGTAGGTTTGATCCCTGGCCTTTCTCAGTAGGTTAAGGATCTGACATTGCTCTGAGCTGTGGTGTAGGTCACAGACATGGCTCAGATCCCACATTGCTATGGCTGTGGCTGTGGCTGGCAGCTGCAGCTCTGATTTTGCCCCTAGCCTGGGAACCTCTATACTACTGGAAAGGCCCTAAAAATACAAAAAAAAAAAAAAAAAAAAAAAAAGACTTTCAGTCCATTAGTACAGGGTTCATTTCACTTATTTGTGATTTAAATTTTTTTTAAATTTTTTAGTTTTCAGTATACATGCCTTTTGCCTTTTTTTTTTTTTTTTGACATTTTATTCCTTTGGATACTATTGTAACTGGAATTGTTTTAGTAATTTCCCTTTCAGATTTTTCATTAATAATGTATGGAAATGCTGCTGGGTTTTGATTTCCGTATCTGGAAACTTTGGTTAATTAGTTAGTTCTAATAGTTTCTTGTCTCTGTGTGTGTATGCGTGTGTGTCCAATTTTAAGATTTTCTACATATAAGGCCATTTGGTCTGACAACAGAGATAATTTTACTTTTTCCTTTACAATTTATTTCCAATTCTTTCTTTCTTTTTTTTTTTTCCTTTTTAGGGCCACACCCACAGCATATGGAGTCTTGCAGGTTAGGAGTCCAATTGGAGCTACAGCTGCCGGCCACAGCCATAGCCACAGCAATGCCAGATCCAAGCCGCGTCTGCAACCTACAGCACAGCTCGTGGTAATGCCAGATCCTTAACCCACTGAGCGAGGCCAGGGAACCTCATGGTTCCTAGTCGGATTTGTTTCTGCTATTCCATGACAGGAACTCCTTTTTCTTTTTCTCTTTCTTTCTTTCTTTCTTTCTTTCTTTCTTTCTTTCTTTCTCTCTCTCTCTCTCTCTCTCTCTCTCTCTCTCTCTCTCTCTCTCTCTCTCTCTCTCTCTCTCTCTCTCTCTCTCTCTCTCTCTCTTTCTTTCTTTCTTTCTTATGGCTGCACACACAGCATGTGGAAGTTCCTGGGACAGAGACTGAATCCTAGCAGCAGCTGTGGCAATGGCAGGTCCTATAATCCACTGTGCTGGGCTGGGATCAAACCCACACCTCTACAGTGACTCAAGCCATGCAGTCAAATTCTTAATCCACTGTACTAAAGCAAGAACTCCTGCTATTTCCAATCGTTTATTTTTCCTGCCAAATTGTCTAACTATGATATCCAGTACTATGTTGAGTAGAAGGGGTGAAAAGGACATCCTTGTCTTGTTCTGATTTTAGGGGAAAGTCTTTCATTCTTTCACCAGTGAGTATGATGTTAGCTTTGAGTTTCTGAATCACTATTACATAATGGTTGTTTCCTATTATTTCTAGCCTGTTGAGTGTTTTTATCATGAAAGAGTGTTGGATTTTGTCAAATGCTTTTCCTGCATTGGGGTGATAATGTGGTTTGTGACTTTGTTCTGTTAATGTGCTATATTACATTGATAAAATTTTGTATGTTGAACCATTCTTGTATTCCAGGAGTAAATCCTTCTTGGTCATGGTGCATAATCCTTTATAATATGCTGCTGAATTCACGTTGCAAGTATTTAGTTGAGGATTTTTGCATAAATATTCATCAGGAATATTAGTTTTTAGATTTCTTTTCTTGTCATGTCTTTTTGGGGCTTTAATATCAGGGTTACACTGGCTTCATAGAATGAATAGGAAGTATTCCCTCCTCCTGAATTCTTTTGGTTAGAATTTGAGGAGGATTGGTGTTCAATCTTCTTTAAATTGTAGAATTCCACAGTTAAGCTATCTGGAACTGGGCTTTTCTTTATTGGGTTTTTCATTTCTGATTAGCTCTCCTTACTAGTTATAGATCTATTCAGATATTCTGTTTCTTTATGATTCAGTCTTAGAAGCTGTGTATTTCTTTTTTTTTTTTTTTTTTTTTGTCTTTTGTCTTTTGTTGTTGTTGTTGTTGCTATTTCTTGGGCCGCTCCCGCAGCATATGGACGTTCCCAGGCTAGGGGTTGAATCGGAGCTGTAGCCACCGGCCTACGCCAGAGCCACAGCAACATGGGATCCGAGCCGCGTCTGCAACCTACACCACAGCTCACGGCAACGCCGGATCGTTAACCCACTGAGCAAGGGCAGGGACCGAACCCGCAACCTCATGGTTCCTAGTCGGATTCGTTAACCACTGCGCCACGACGGGAACTCCGAAGCTGTGTATTTCTAAGAATTCGTCCATTTTTTCTAGGTTATCAAATTTGTTGGCATATAATTGACAGGTATTTTAAATGTATTCATCTTTACAGTTATCCCATTTACTTATGCATTCTTAATTGTTTTAATAGAGTCTAGCACTCAATTACCATTATTATTACAGTGTTTCTCCCACCACCTCCCCCGCCAGTAGAAATTAAGCATCCTCATTTAACCTCTAGAGGTTTCCTTTAGGCTTAAAGTTGCATGCACGGTAATTTCTCTTTCAGAATCAAAAGTGAAACCATATACTCCTATAGCTTCCTAGTTAAAATGAGAGTAAGCTACCTTTTCTTTCCTCGTCTTCCACCTACTCATTTTTTTTTTTTTTGGCAGAATCTGACCCAGTTTAGACACAGTTTACTCTGATTTTTTTTTTCTTCTTTTTGTGTTTTAAAATCTTTTATGGCTTCTCTAAGAAACCATTTGCATTTTTTCATTTTTTTCTCATCCATATTTATACTCATTATTTGGACTGAATTCTATGTTCAAAATATTTCAATGCTTATTGAATATCTCTTAATTCTATGACTTAGCCATTGTTCCTTTCTTTATCTTAAGGACTTTTTGTTCAGCTATAATAGCTTTTTGAGCAATATATCTAGCAAGAATGGTATATTTTCTGGGACAGCATATCTGAGAACCCTTTTCTATCACATTTACACATGAATTAAACTTATCTGGGTGCAATATTCTTGTGTCACAACTTCTTCCCCTAATATTCTATAGAAGTTTCTCCCATGTATGAATTCTGAAGAATTTGTTCCATTGTTCTTGTATGTAACACTCCAGAGAAGCATGAGAATATCCCATGCGCCTCATTTTTCTCCTCTCCTCTTTCTTTTCCTCTCTTTCCCTTCTTACTCCGTTCTCTATTTTCCCTCTTTCTCTCCATGTCCCTCTTCCTCTTCCTTTCCATCATCCTCACCTTTTCTTCCTTAATCTTTTCCTCTTCCTCCCGTCTCCCTCCTGTCCTTGCTGTTCTTCCTCTTCCTCCCTCTACTTTGATCTTCCTTCCTCCTCCTCATTCCTCTTTCTCCATCTCCACACAGAAACCTGCACATGACTTTTTATAGCAGCTTTGCCTAAATTGTCTAAATGTGGAAACAACTAAGCTGTCCTTAAAAAAATGAATGTATAAATAAACTGGAGTGCATCCAGTGCTAAAAAGAAAGGTGTTATTGATCCATGAAAAGTCATAGAGGAACTTTAAATACATATTGATAAGTAAGAGTCTTGTGATTAAATATATATATATTTATAAATTTTATAATATATAGATTTATAATTATATATGTTTATAATTTATATATGAAGAAAGAGAAATATATGGGTTTATGAAGACTAATGTAAGTTTTTAGCTATCTTTGTGGATAAAATGGGAAAAAATATGAGCAGGACAGCACTAGATATCATTTGGGCCAAAAAAAGCCAATTTAATGTGTTTTTAACTGATCATGTTATTGGTATTGTATCTAAGAAGTCATGCCAAACCCACAGTAGATCAATTGCCCTTTGCAAACTGAGCTTAAAGGCTGTTTACACATGGGTCATCATCAATTTGGATGTAAAGATTCCATTTTTAAAATTACTTTATGGGTAAAGACATTGAATAGGAATATAAACAGTTAGGTATGACCTGAATTTACTTCACAAGTTTGTGGAGTTTTTTGGCAGCATAATGTTTTAAATATTTAAATTTGAATGACTTTGTTGATGCTAGCGCTCTTCAGGTTGCCACAGTCCCTCCGTCCCCTGTTTTATTACTCCTATATACCCACCTTTCATCATCAAGCCATTCAGGTTGGTGTCCTGTGACACAGACGACCTGGATGGCTCTTTGGGAACTAGCCAGTCCTACTCATCCCTGCTCTTCAAAGCATCATGCACAGCCCAAACACTGCTGTTAGAATCTCGGACCTGCTCTTAGATCTCATGAATTGGAATTTATATCTAACTATATCTCCAAGTGGTTTTTCTTCACATTAAAATTTGGAAAGCACTGATTCCCATTAGAAAAAAGTGATCTCTAAAATTCTAATAGCCTGAAGCAATTGGCTGCAACTAACAAATGCATTTTAATAGAGCTATACATCAGTTCCTGCCTTTGGGGCACCACAAACTGGAAAAGGAAGGTGGTGCATGTTAATGGTACTCAAGCAAAAGAATGTGGGGGCTTATTCTACATGTCATAATGGAGTAACAGGTATCTGACCTCCCATCATTAACAACTATAAAACTGGAAAATAATATGCTGTTTACAAGCATTTTCAACATAGAGGCAAGGTACAGTGAGAAAGAAGGGAAAAGACATGCACACAGTAAGCCTAAAAAAAGCTGATGAGGCTAATCTCAATATTAGGCAAGGAGACTTTATGCCATAGAATATTACAAGGGATAAAGAGGGGCATTACATAATGATAATAGAACCAATTTCTCTGAAAAGGTACATCTAAATATGTATGTACCTTATAATGAAGCATCAAAGTTTATGATGTAAAATTTGGAAAAAAAAAGGTAAAAGAAATGTAAAAAGTATTTCTAAGTGATAATGAAAACACAACATATTAGAATTTTTGGAATGCAGCTAAAATAGTGCTTAAAGGAAAGTTTACAGTCTTGAATGCCTATATAAGGAACAGAAAATGTTTAAATTAAAAATTCTTAGTTTCCTACTCAAAAAAATTTTAAAAATAAAAACAGTGTAAACTTGAAGTAGTTTTAAAGAAAGATATAGATTGTGTATACTAATAGAAAATTAGCAAAGACAAAAGTTGATTAATTCATAATTTTAATAAAATTGATAAACCCAAGCAAGACCAATCAAAAAAATGAGAGAGGGAGTTCCCAATGTGGTGCAGTAGAAATGAATCTGACTAGTATCTATGAGGATGCAGGTTCTATCCTTGGCCTCACTTGGTAGGTTAAAGATCTGGCGTTGCTGTGAACTGTGGTGTAGGTTGCAGATGTGGCTTGGATCACATGTTGCTGCAGCTGTGGTGTAGGTCAGCAGCTGTAATCTGATTCAACCCCTAGCCTGGGAAATTCCATATGCTGAGGGTGCAGCCCTAAAAAGCAAAAAAGAAAAGAAAAGAAAAAAAAAAGAAAATGAGAGAAAACTGATGTTATTAATATCTGGAATGAATCTAGGGATTTTGGAGTTCCCATTGTGGCTCAGTGGGTTAAGGAGACTGCATTGCCGCAAGCTGCTATGTAGGTTGATGTAGCTAGGATTCTATGTTGCTGCATCTATGGTGTAGGCCGGAAGCTGTGGTGTAAGCTGGTGGCTGTGGTGTAGGCCTGCAGCTACAGCTGCAATTTGAACCCTAGCCTGGAAACTTCCACATGCCGTGGTTGCGGCCCTAGAAAGCAAAAAACAAACAAACAAACAAACAAAAAAACGGATTTCACTATAGATATTTTTAGACATTAAATGATAAGACAATATTATGATCAACTTTATACCAACAAATTCAACAACTTAAGTGAGATAAATAAATTTCTTTAAAAACACATCTTATAAAAACCAATTTAAAACGAGATAGAAAATCTGGATATCAATACATCTATTAAAGATATTGGATTTGTAAGCCTTGCTGCAAATGAAATTTCAGGCCCAGATGGCATCACTGGTGAGTTCTAGCCAACACTCAAATAAATAACGCTAATTGTAAACTCTTTTAGAACATAGAGGAGAAAACACTTTTTAATTTATGTAATGAAACTGGCATAATTCTGATACCAAGAGCCAAAAAAGATATTATAGGAAAAGAAAATCACTGCCCAATATCCCCCATGAACTTAGATGTAAATATCCTCGACAAAATGAGAGGAAGATTGAATTTAGCAGTATATAAAAAGGATAATACATTATATTCAAGCGGACTCTTATCCCAAGGATATGAGTTTGTTTCAGTATTTGAAAACAAAATAAAGGACTGAAGTCACATGATCATCTCAAATAATACAGAAAAGCATCTGACAAAATTAAATACCTACTCATGATTAATAAATAAATACATAAAAGGAAACTTCCACACTCTGATAATAAGCACAAACAGAAAACTGACAACTAACAATATACTTGATGATACCTTCCCCCTCAACACTATATTGAAGGTCTTTGTCTAGCCAACAAGCAATAAAAGAAACACAAGCTATACAGGCTTGAGAGGAAGATGTAACACTGTCTTTATTTTCTGATTATCTTTGTGAAAAATCCTAACAATCTTCTAATACAACTAAATCTAATAAATATGTTTTCATAGACTGCCAGAAACAAAGTCTCTATACAAAAATCAATTGTATTTTTACATATGACTAACCAACAGTTCGAAAACAAATTTTTAATAAATTACACTGACACCAAAAGCATACGGTTCTTAGGAATACTTTTTTAAAAAATGTATAATAATTATACCTTTAATAAAAAATGTAGTGGAAAATATCAAGAGAAATTAAAGATCTAAATAAATGGAGAGATATCCAGTATTCATGGATCGAAATATTCAATATTGTTGAGATGGCAAATCTTCCTAATTGAGCTATGGATTCAAGCCAATCCCGCTCAGAATATCAGCTGACTTAAAAAATTCAATTGGAAAAAATCATGTGTGTGTGTGTGTGTGTGTGTGTGTGTGTGTGTGTGTACTTACAAGGCTCTAGAATGGAGAACAGAATTTTGAAAAAAAGGAGCAAATTTGGAAGACTAGTGCTACTTGATTTCAAGACTTTCTACAAAGCTGTAGGTGCATTTTGCAGTCCCTCTAACTTTATTTAATCTTATTTTTCAGTGCTTTTGCTTTCCTGGTTTCATTATACTCCTCAAAGATCAGTTAATTTTTGTCTGTTACCGTCACTAAGCTATTTCATATTTCTGGAGCCCTCTTCCACAGTTTTCATCCAGCAAATGCTGACTCATTTTTCAAGTCTCTACTGAAATATTACCTCCTCATAGTGGCCTTCCTGGATATTCCTCAATTTGAATCACCCTTTTCCATTTTTGTCTTTCATATACTTCAGTACGTTTGGACTTCCCGTGTGGCTCACAACATATACTTCAGTACGTTTATTTCTTAGCAATAGTTATGTTGTGTAACTATCTGTTTATTTTTTGTTATAATGCATCCATTCTTCTATATAATGAACTCTGTGAATCTGGGGACTGAATTTGTCTGCCCTCATTGTACAACCAGTGCTTAGCACAATGTCTGACACAGCTCAGCTGCCATTAACAAAATACTATAGACTGAGTGGCTTAAACAATAGAAATTTATTTCTCACAGTTCTGCGGGCTGGGAAATCCAAGATCTTGGTGCCAACAGATTTGATTCTTTCTGAGAGTCCTCTTTCTGACTTTCAGATGACCTCCTTCTCTCTACTGAGTTCTCACATGGTGGAGGGAGAGAGAGTACTGGTTTCTCTTTCCCTTCTTATAAGGTTGCTAATCCCATCATGGGGGCTTCACCCTCGTGACCTTATATAAACCTAATTACCACCCCAAGACCCACCTCCAAATACCGTCACACTGGAGGTAAGTGCTACAGCACATGAATTTGGAAGAGGTACAACATTCAGTTGATAGTACACAACGTGTATTCCTAATACATATTAACTGGATGAATTAAATTTTGAAGGAAGATCTCGTCGTTTGGTTCATATATAAAGAATAAGCAACTTTAGATAGGACAGTTCAAGATACAGAGTTTAGCTCAGAAATAGAAAAGTCCCTTCCTGAAAATTAGACCTATCTGAAGTTGAGTGAACACCCTTGGGAGGTGATGAACTACATATCCCTGGAAGTGTGTTTTCAGCAGTTGGGAAGCAGGATTGTCACTCCTAAACTCTCAAGTCATGTATTCTGTGCTTCCTGTTCTTTGGGTCCCACTCCACTTATAGATCTGTAGGCAAAGAAGGAGTTGGCTTTGTTTTGTGTTTTTCTCTAATTATTTATTTTTATCTTGAGGGCAAAGGCTGATGTTGAGTATACATGTCGGTCTCCTGCTGGGCAAAATGGTGATAGAACACTTTTTTTCTAAAGGTCACATTGGAGATTTTCCAAATATTTTGATTTTTTTAATCCCTTTTTATCCCTCCATCGCTCTTGTATTCATGGATCCATTAGAATCGTACGAAATGCAACTTGTGATCTGTGTACTGTTTCACATTGGAACCGTGAGATTCATGAATTGAAAGGCTCCTGACATTATAGCTGTGATAAATCATCCATAGGCACAAACTGGCTGTGGGATTTGTATTCAGGCTCAGGCTTCTGAATGCATGATATATTAGCAAAATTGATATGATTCAGGAAAGCTGGGTTCCTAAGGGGAAAATGATTGTGCTGCTCCTGTGATGGGCTGTATGCTTGCTTTTCTCCTGTCACGTCTAGAACTACAGCATCATGTTGTGAAAGAAACGTGAAAGACTTGGAATCCAGCCCTCTGAAGCAGATGTTGGGTTCCTAAGGAAGTGTAGAGACAGGGCTTCCACAGGCTTACTGTGTGGACTGTATATAAAACGATGATACTTCTC
Organism: Sus scrofa; assembly: GCF_054392235.1. Taxonomy (NCBI): domain Eukaryota; kingdom Metazoa; phylum Chordata; class Mammalia; order Artiodactyla; family Suidae; genus Sus; species Sus scrofa. Next base: position 108,877,952 of record NC_139396.1, on the reverse strand, counting down.
TATGGCTGTCCTAAAGCAGCATGCCCAAGGTGCTGGGAGACCTCAAATTGGTATTTTTCCCACCTTCTGTTTTAAAAAAGACAGATTATTTTTTGAATAGTTTTAGGTTTACAGGAAAAGTGAATGGAAAGTATAGAGAGTTTCCGTATATTCTCTCCCCCAATTTTCCCAATTATTAACATTTTGAATTACTGTGGTACATTTGATGAGCTGATATTGATGCATTATTATTAGCTGAAGGTCACAGTTTACCCAGGGATCATTCAGGTATGGTGCACCTTACACAGATTTTGATAAATGTAGAATGATATGTATATAACATCCCATTAGCATACTCAGTAATTTCACTGTACTAAAAATTCCCTGTGCTCTAGCTATTCAATCTCTCCTTTTTCTTCTTGAATATTATTTTTAACTAAGCAGAATCTGGGGTCATTCTAAATATCTACCTGTTCCATACTCTGCAGACTACTCTGTCTATAGAATATAGCCATTCTGCCTCCTAAATCTCTCAAATAGGTGTCATTTCTATATTCTCTCCACCATATCCAGGGCCCAATGACCACTTAGTTTATTACAACAGCCTTCTGACTTGCTTTTTTTTTGTCCCAAAAAAGTCCTCCAAACCTTTCTCCATGCTGCTGGCAGAAATTTCTTTGTGAAATAAATTCTGATCCAGTCAGTCCCTTGCTTTTGAATCTCTGCTGGTTTCCCATCCATTTCAGGTTAACAATTCAGCTTCCTTAGCACAGAATCTTCACTTGACCTTACCCCCCTTCCAGATTCAACTTTATAACTACATGTATATCCTGTTCTGCCTCAAATTGCTAACCCTTGGTGGGTATCTTGATGTATATTCTTCCAGTACTTAGCTAGTCTAAGATTGAATTTTTTAAGAGGTAGGATTTTTTTTTTATCTTGCATGGTTTTCTTTCCCTTATTTTTTTCCTATGACATCTTCCATATAGAACTTTATTTTTTTTCTTTTTATGGCCATACCTGTACTCTATGGAAGTTCCCAGGCTAGAGGTCGAATCAGGGCTGCACCTGCCAGCTATGCACAGCTACAGAAATGCTGGATCCAAGCCACATCTACAACCTACACTGAAGCTTGCAGCAACACTGGATCCTTAACCCACTGAGTGAGGATAGGAATCAATCCTGCATCCTCATGGACTCTATGTCATGTTCTTAACCCACTGAGCCACAATGGGAACTCCCCATATAGAACTTCTTAAATTGAATTTTAACTGTTGGAGTTCCTGTCGTGGCACAGCGGAAATGAATCCGACTAGGAACCATGAGACTTTGGGTTTCATCCCTGACCTCACTCAGTGGGTTAAGAATCTGGTGTTGCCATGAGTTGTGGTGTAGGTTGCAGATGCAGCTTGGATCTAGCATTGCTGTGTCTGTGGTGTAGGCTGCAGCTGCAGCTCCAATTAGACCCCTAGCCTGGGAACCTCCATATGCCTTGGGTGTGGCCCTAAAAAAGGACAAAAGACAAAAAAAAAAAAGAATTTTAACTGTTTATTTGTTCTCTGTGTTTCCATCATCAGACATTAAATTGAATCATTACCATTCATTTATAAGTTATCTCTTCTATTAGACCATGAGCTCTTTGAAGTTATAAATATTCTTCTTAGGATTCTCCATGGTAAGTAAAGGGCTTGGCCCTTAGCTAGAACCCAGTGGGTTGGGCAAATACATGAATGAATGGACAAGGGAACTTGACAGCCTCAGGTAACCTAGAGACAGTAGGAAGATAGTGATAAAAGTGAGCATTGAAAGCTGGAAGAAGAAGAAATGGCTAGATGTAGAGAGAGAAAGTAGGAGAAATGGGGCCATTGGTGAAAAATATCTGTTGCTGGGCATGAGCTCCTCACTGGGCTTGTATGGTGTCATGTGGGACACTTTGGTACTGACGAGGCTATCCCAAGCGCTACTGAGAGGGATACAGTGACACTCGGAGTGAGACTACCAGGGTACAATGGGAACCCTATTCCAGTATCATCTGAAGTGGAAATGAGGTAGTTCTGATGTGTTGGTCTTTGCTCTTGGTGTTTAGCAACTGTGGAAGCATCTATCTTCTAGCCAAACTAGGTGTTCTTTGTGTTCCCGGCCTGTCTTCTAATAAGCCCAGGTCAAGTGTTTGGGAAAACAGCCAGGGTATTTATGGTGAACTGGGAACTCTGTGGAGATAACTGTTCACATTTTATTTATTATGGAAAGAAAACAATGTGTTGATAATGCAAGTAGTGGGATAATGGGGAGAAAGAGAGAGTCATTGAAATTTATTATAATAGACATGAAGTAGAAGACGAACTAGGCATAACTCAGCAGTTATCTCAGATTACAGGAAGTTTCAGAGGAGAAGGTCTTTATATAATAAAATGGTAGTTGTCTAATCAATCACAAATGATCCCACTGAGGAAGGGACAGCAAGCTGATACCCAAGGCATCTCCTGTGCATCAAATGGCAAGTACAGAAGTGGGAGGTGGTACATGGTTTAATAAAACAAAACAGGCCCATCCACTTGATAAAAACACACCATATGATATCACTTATTTGTGGAATCTAAAATATGGCACAGATGATCCTATCTACAAAACAGAAACACATCATGGCCAAGGAGAACAGACTTGTGGTTCCCAAGGGGGAGGGAGTGGGATGGATGGACAGTTTGGCATTTTTGGATGCCAACTGTTATATTTGGAATGGATGGGCAATGGGGCTCTATCGTACAGCACAGGGGACTGTTGTGATTGGGTCACTTTACTGCACAACAGAAATTGAAGAAGCATTGTAAATCAACTATAGTAACAAAAAATAAATTAAAAAAGAAAACACATGCAGGGAGGGCCAAGTTACAGAATTAGCTTCTGCTGGGGAAAAATGCTGAAGAAAACAAATGCAAAGTTTGTTTTGACTTCTAAACTCAAGTTTTGATTTTAAAACTGTCCCAAAGAAATAAGGTCAGTAGTTAGGGAGTACTGGGTGGTATTAATGGATGATAAAGAAGAAGAATCACTGTTGCAGTATAAAAATCATGGGATTCAAACACTGTGCTAGCACAGTGGCTTGCTGTCTGTGTGATTTTCAGATTGTCACGTCACAATTAGAGCCTTAGCTTTCTCATCTCCAAAACAGACATAAGCCAGGAGCTACCATCGTGGTGCAGTTGAAATGAATCTGACTAGGAACCAAGGGGTTGCGGGTTCGATTCTTTGCCTCACTCAGTGGTGTAGATCGCAGACACAACTTGGATCTGGCGTTGCTGTGGCGTAGGCTGGTGGCTACAGCTCCAATTAGCCCCCTAGCCTGGGAACCTCCATATGCTGCAGGTACAGCTCTAAAAATACAAAAAAAAAAAAAAAAAGAGAGAGAGACAAAATAGATATAAACCTACCAGTTAAATAGCCAGTTAATTAAGTTTAACTTTACAAGATCCAGCATGGTGTTGACATTCAGCTGGTCTACAATAAATAGATAAACCACCTTTCCCTTGATGGCTTTTAAATCTTGCTTCTAGATTCAACTGAGTAACTATCCCAAGACACTGGAAAATTGCAGATATATATGCAAGGGCACTGCTTATATTTTAAAAATGAGAATGATGACAGATTATTGATGGTGGCTAAATATCTAACCTTTTGAAAAACAGTTGATTTTGATTTGATATGTTAGTGAATTTGATATGCTGCCATGGCAAAATTTATGACTGTATTTTTCGAAAAGAGACTTCTGAATAGTTAGAAAGGAAAAAGTGATCCCTAGGAGGCAGTACTGATTCCCCAAGAATAAATCATACTGGGTTAGGCTAACCTCTTTCAATTTGTTTTTGTTTGTTTTTGATAGGCTTATTAGACTGACAAATTAGAATAATTGTATAAACATATTATATCTTGATTTCAGAAATGTATTTGATGGTTATGCATAGTAATCTTATGAATAAGATGGAAAACGTGGTTTATAGTTAAATACATTTGAAATTGGTTTGAAAATGTCCCAGACCATTAATAAAATAATATTTGGTTCAACTTGGTGGATGGTTGCTTAGTCAAGAGGCAGAAACATTGTGTGCAACAGTCATCAAAGAGCAAAGGAAACCCTAAATAACACAAAAAGACAACCCACAGAATGGGAGAAAATCTTTGCAAGTGAAACGACTGACAAGGGTTAATCTCCAAAATTTATAAACACCTTCTGCAGCTCCATACCAAAAAAACAAACAACCCCATCCAAAAATGGGCAGAAGATCTAAACAGACAATTCTCCAAAGAAGACATACAGATGGCCGAGAAACACATGAAAGGATGTTCAGCGTCACTCATTATTAGAGAAATGCAAATCAAAACCATGATGAGGTACCACCTTACACCAGCCAGAATGGCCATCATCCAAAAGTCTACAAACAATAAGTGCTGGAGAGGGTGTGGAGAAAAAGGAACCCTACTACACTGTTTGTGGGATTATAAATTGGTGCAACCACTGTGGAAAGCAGTGTGGAGATTCCTCAGAAAACTAAACATAGAACTACCATTTGATCCATCAATCTCACTCCTGGGCATCTACCCAGAGAAAACCATGACTCGCAAAGACACATGTACTCCAATGTTCATTGCAGCACTATTTACAATAGCCAAGACATGGAAACAACCTAAATGTCCATCGACAGAGGAGTGGATCCAGAAGATGTAGTACATATCCACAATGGAATATTACTCAGCCATCAAAAAGAACGAAATACCAGCATTTTTTGCAACATGGATGGACCTAGAAACTATCATGCTAAGTGAAGTCAGCCATACAATGAGACACCATCATCCAATGCTTTCACTGACATGTGGAATCTGAAAAAAGGACAGAGGGAACTTCTTTGCAGAACAGATGCTGACTCACAGACACTGAAAAACTTATGGTCTCTGGAGGAGACTGTTTGGGGGGCGGGGGGATCTGCTTGGGCTGTTGGATGGAAATCCTGTGAAATCAGATTGTTATGATCATTATACAACTGCAGATGTGATAAATTCATTTGAGTAATAAAAAAATGAAAAAAATCATCAAAGACTTAGATTAAGATATCAAAGACATCAATAAGATATTAAATTCATCAAGATATTGATGAATATTCATTAAGATATCAAATTCATCAATTTTACAGATATATAAAATATCAAGGATATATGTTTTATACAAAGTTTATTATTAAAATACATACTTATTAAAGACAAATGTGCAAATCAAAGTATAAAAATACAAGACTATTTCAATGTATACTTTTGTTATTGTAGATTTAATTCATGGCCAGTTCAAATAGGTATAGTTTATTAAACTCTTTCTGGCTGTGGCGTAGGCTGGTGGCTAAGATAATTTTGATAAATAGAGTGTGGTTCCTGATGATTTTTTTGGGAAAACCTAAAAATCATTTTATATACAGTTTTTAGGTTCTTACTGTCAGTTTCACTCTGGATTGGTTGAAATACGTTTTTGATGGATGTTTCAGCAGCAGTCTGTAGGCATTGTCTTTTCAAATCTCCTTCATTTCTGCAGATGTATTTCACTTCTGGTTCTTTACAAATAAAGGATAACTGGTTGGATCCAAGTTTATATTCTCTAGCATGTAGAATCCACATTAGATGAATGACTGCATTAGTTTTCTTCCTATGGACCTGTTTTGCCTCTTATTTTTAAAGCTTGAATTGTAAGCCTTTTTGACAGACTTTTGTTGGTATGTGTTTGGGTAGTGTAGGTTTCTTTTCATCGGTTTTCCTTGGAATATGATGAGCCCTTTCAACTTTCCTGCTCCTTTTGATGTGTTTGAGGATTTTTTTAAAGTGTAACTTTGGGTATTACTTCTACTGTACTTGTTTACAAGTATCTTAGCAAACCCTATATTCTGAGGGTGGTGCTTTGGTCTTTTGCCTTTGTAACTATCATCATTTTATTTTCATTTTCCTTTCATTTATTTATTCTTTTACTCTGGATTCAGAGACAAGTTTTGAAGTGTGGCCTTCATACAATTTATCCTATGTTCTCTACTGTCAGCATGGATTTTATTTGAACAATTACAGTTTTTCACCTGCAAGTCTTTATTTTATAAATCATTTCCTTTACATCTCATCCTGTTGACTTTTCACTTCTGGCTGTTTTCTTCTTAGGCTTTCTGTACTAGTTCCAAAAATGTTTGCAAAGGAACGGTACATCTTCTGTTTTACAACATTGTAATTTTTGAGTGATTGTGTGACATTTTATCTTTTCTATGGAAGGTCATTTTACTAGGAAATTAAGAGACTAGTGCGTGCTAGACGGAAACCATCTTCAATGGAAATGTCTAGGGTGGTTAATATGTTGACTGATAGAATCAAGACTCTAAATTACATCAACAAGATGGAACAAAGTGCTGAACCCAACAAGATGGATAAATGAAATCTGACAGACTGCCTAAAAATAATCAGCCACTTAAGTATAGGACAGGACAGGGGATGCCAGACTGGGTGTATTTCCAGCCTTATATATTCAGCTTGCTGGTCTGCTCACTCTCCTGCTCTTCCCAGCAAAGCACATCCAACTCTGAAGGCTTCAGTTACCACCAAATATGCAAGATGTGATATCTGTGGCCATGGTCCAGGCCAGGCATCTAAAGCCAACTTGTTCAACACTGTGCTCATGAGCTCACCCCCGAAACCAGCCCACCAGCTTATTCATTAGTTGAAGGGCATCAGCATCCACCACGTCACTTAGTCATCCTTAACCCAGCCTGTCCCTGTTTCCCATGGAAAATCATTTGCCACCTATAGATTCAGTCTGCCAAAAATTATTTCTCAAAATCTTCCCCTCTTAGCAGCTCTTTTGGAATAGGGGCTCATATACCTGGATGACTCCCTCCCAGACTTGGGAGGTATTTAAATCCATCTTTTCTGCTTTCCTTTCATCTAGTTACTTCTGAGCATCTTTTTAAAAGACAAATTTGATCATGTTATTGCCCATTGCCACCCCACTCCAAGGAGTCCACTGGAAGTGTAAGTTCTTCCAGATAGTGCTAATGGCAAGAATGTTATCCTTGCCTACCTTTGCAGCCTCACCTACCTCCATTTCTTTCTCACCCATATTTGAATCACAAGTTGAGTCCTTTCTGTCCTTTTGCATTTTTTTTTCCCTCCTGGAACACTACCCCTCATCTTCCTGGAAAACTCATAATATTCCATTCAAGAACCTGCTCAAGTACTCTCTGTGATCTTCCAGACTCTGAAAAAAAACCCATTATTCTGTCCTTTCCCAGTACTTCACACATACCAATATTAATGGCCAACTCCCTCTATTGAAATTATATCACTAACATACTGTATTTCCTACTCTTTTAATACAGTCATTTCACTGTCAGTGAACCAGACATTTTCAGAAGAGTTTCCCCTGCCCCTCAACTCACATTCAGTCCTTCCATTCTTTGTAACATTTTACTCTCCCAGGTTTGGTTAAAGTCTGTTCTTTGAATTGTTCTCAGGCTTCTCCAGTTTAGTTAACATTCCTTTCTTTAAAATTCCTTGCCATGCTGTCCACTTCTGGCACATTGTAATTCATTCTCACTGCCTCATGACTCTTAAAATAGTAGTGGTTGTATTTTTTTTTTGTAAGCATGTCTTATCCTTACCATAAAAATTCAAATAAAAAAAAACACCCAAAGTCTTCCTCCCCCCAATAATCAATATTCATTTGGGGAAAATAATTTTAGGTATATAGCTCTGCATATTTATAAATGGATATAAAGAGGTAATCCAAGAAGCAATGGGATCATATGACCAAATGTATTTTTTAATAAAATCATTACATTTTTACATTTATTTTTACTTGACTTTAAAAAATGAAAAAAGCAGAAATAAAGATATTACTGAAATTTGATAAGTATTTATGGTAGGATATATTAGTTCCAAAATTATTCTTTGTATTTATAAAATCAAATCTGAAAAGCTTAAGAAATCCAAGTAGAAGTTCCCATTGTAGCTCAGTGATAATGAACCCAACTAATATCCGTGAAGATGTGGGTTCCATTCCTGGCCTCACTCAGTGGGTTAAGGATCTGCCTTTGCTTGTGAGCTGTGGTATAGGTCACAGACGCAGCTCAGATCTGATGTTGCTGTGGCTGTGGTGTAGGCTGGCAGCTGTAGCTCCCATTCCCCTAGCCTGGGAACTTCCATATGCCACAGGTGTGGACCTGAAAAACAAAAAAACAAAATCCAACTATTTTTTAACCACCCGTTTGACTCTCTACTATGGAAAAAAGAGAAATACCATACATAGATTTTTCCCTGAGCATTACTTTCCATTTTTTACTGGTTATTATATTTACATGTTAAAAAATTATGACATGTGCATTCCTTTTCTGTAACCACAGTAACCCAGAATCACCAAATATTAGTTTTGTACGAATTCAGGGTTTGCTCAATATTTGCGTTTGCAACCACATCTCATTGGTTATCTTGAGTTTTGTACAAAACATTTAGATCATGAAAAAAATAAAAATAATATAACAAATACTATGCCCCACCACCCACATGTAACAAATGTTAACTTAACCAATTTGCTCAAATTATGTTTTTGAAATAAAATCTTATAGACACAGTTGAACACACATTTGAACCTATTCCCAGTTTCATTATCTTTTATTCCACCCAGAGGCATTTTCTGACATGAATTCAGAGTGTATTGAGGTATATATATATATATATAGTACATATGTATAATTTTACCGTACATAATATTCATTTAAAAATAAAATATATAATTATTTTAATATATTTAATATCTATTTTAAATATCAATATATTCAGTGTAATATTTTTAATATCTTCAAATGTATGTAAATAGTATTATAGCATATAATCTATACACAGTAGAAGATCTTCTCTGTGCTGCCCTTCACATACAAAAAGGTCTAGTCCACTTGTTTAGATACCACACAATGAGGTATATTTTAATTATACAACCATATATATTTACCTAACTCCCCACCAACATTAGAGTGTTTCCAATATTTTGCCAGTTTTTTGTTTTGTTGTGTTTTGTTTTGTTTTGTCTTTTTAGGGCCACACCCACAGCATATAGAAGTTCCCAGGCTAGGGCTCGAATCGGAGCTGCAGCCATTGGCCTACACCACAGCCACAGCAACGTGAGATCCAGTCCGCTTCTGGGACCTACACTGCTGCTCACAGCAACGCCAGATCCTTAACCCTTTGAGCAAGTCCAGGGATCAAACCTGCATTCTCATGGATGCTAGTCAGATTCGTTTCTGCTGAGCCACAACAAGAACTCTTATTTGGCCAGTTTTGCCAGCTCTGTCTTATGCATTTTTGTATGTATTTTGTGAACACATGGATGTTTCTTGGGCTATAGACCTCGAACCTGGATTGCTGGCTAATTGGTTAGAGGCCTGCTTGATTTTATTAGATATTGCCAAGTTGCTCTCTCATGTAGTTTTGTAAATTTACATTCTCATAACTATGAAAGAAAATACCCATTGTTTATCAATGCTGTGAATATTTGATTATTTCACATTTTTTATTTTTGAAAATCATATGAGTCTGACCTGATATTTCATGAGTATATTAATTTTCAGTTTCCTGATTACATGTGAGGCTATGCATTTTTTCATAAGTTTATTTCCACTTGGGCTTATTTTTCTGCACATTTCCTTTTTATACTTTTTCTTTTATTCAATTCAATTATTTGCTTTAATCTTACTGAGCTTACATTTATCTGTTGCATATATACAAATATTTTCTCCCTGTCTGTGCTTATATTTTATTTTCTTTACAGTATCTTTTATTGTGAAGAAGATTTTAATATTAATATAGTCAGCATTTTAAGTTATCCCTTTAGGGTTTGTTCTATTTGTGTGTTATTTTAAAATATCATACCTAACTCCGGGCCATATGATTTATTCTTAAAATTGCATAATATTGACTTTTCACATATAGATTTTTTTATCCATCTTGAATTTATTTTAGAGAGTATCATTTAACTCATATAAATAAATGGTTTTTACAACATCATTTATTGAAGATTCCATGCTTTCCCCTGTGATTCTTTTAAACAAACATTTTATTTTAGAATAGTTGATATTTATGGAAAAGTTCAACAAATGGTACAGATAATTTCCATATATTCCTCCCCCAGTTTCCCCCATAGTTAACATCCTATATTATGACGGTACATCTGTCATAACTAAAATTCAACATTAGAGTATTACTATTAATTTAATGCCACAGTTTATTTAGATTTCACGAGTTTTCCCCGGTGTCCTTTGTCTGTTCTGGAATTCTATCCATGATATCAGATTATATTTTGTTATCATGTCTCCTTAGTCTGTGACTATTCAGACTTTCCTTGTTTTTGATGACCTTGGCAGTTTTGAAGAATGTTGATATTTTGTAAAATGTTCCTCAGTTGGGGTTTGCTTGCCTTTTTTTCATGGGTTTTTGGGAGGAAGACCATGGGGAAGAAATGTCTTTCTCATGACATCATATCAAGTTTACATTCCTGTGGACACTACTCATTACTGGTGATGTTGGCCTTGTTCACCTTGCTAAGTTAAATTTTCCAGGTCCCTCCAATGTGGAGTTATACCTTTTCATCTTTTCCACAGTCTGTCCTTTAGAAGCAGGTCATTAAGCACAGCCCACATTCAGGGTTGAGGGGATGTTAAGTTACACCTCCTGGAGAAGGGGATATCTACATAAGTTATTTGGAATTCTTATAAGGGAGATATAGCCCCTCTCTCCCCATTTATTTATTCAGTTATTAATTTATATTAGTTGGACTCATGAATATTTTATGCTTCAAATGATAATCCAATATTACTGCGTTCATGTTGTTGCTCAAATTATTTCAGCTTTGGCCATTGGAAGCTGTTTGGGGTTGGCTCCCAGATCCCTTTGGCACATCCCCATTCTTTTTATTTTTTTGTACTTCCTTGCTTTCTAAAATGACCAGATGCTCCACAGTCATCTTGTATATATCCTGCCCCAGCCCTTGAATCAGCCATTTCTCCAAGGCTCAGAGGTTAGAGCTAGGAAATATATGTATAGAAGCCTGTATGTCTGTAATTGTTTCTTTATCTCTTCACCCTATATCTTTACTGTTGTACATGCATTTATAATGTTGTTTCTGATTCTAAACCTGTCATACATTTCCTTCTAGTTTTCTCCCTCTGCTTCTCCACAATTTCCTTCTTTAACTGTCAGAAACCATGATCCTACTATCTGCCATCTATTTACTTATTTCTTCAACCCCAGTGTATACATAAACTGGTTTCAGAATTGATCTCATTACTCCATGAGAGACAAATTTACCAACTATAACACAGTGTTTATGGACACTATCTTTTGTCCTTAGCCTTACACTTTCCAGTAAAACATTGTTTTTTCCAAAGTTACTTAGGTAAACTTATTCTTCCCCATACCTTTCAGAAGTTATGTCATACATTTGTATTATAGTTAGATTCCTATATCTCAACATATATAATTTATATTCTCCCACTCTTCCTCCTTTTTTTTTTTGTTTTGTTTTGTTTTGTTTTGGTCTTTTGTCCTTTTTTAGGGCTGCACCCACAGCATATGGAGATTCCCAGGCTAGGGGTCTAATCAGAGCTATTGCTGCCAGCCATAGCCACAGCCACAGCCACAGCAACACCAGATCCGAGCCACGTCTGAGACCTACACCACAGCTCACATCAATGCCGGATCCTTAACCCCCTGAGCAAGGGCAGGGATCGAACCCACAACCTCATTGTTCCTAGTTGGATTTGTTTCTGCTGCACCACTTCAGGAACTCCATCACTCTTTCTCCTTTAAAGCGCTATGGGTTTTAAAAAACCCTACTGTTTCGAATGCCTTTTCTGTCTGGGCTTTCTTTCTCTTTGAGTGGTCTGTTTGCCCCTATGCATTGTGTACTTTTTTAATTGCTACACTCATCTTTGTTTTTCTCCTCCAGAATTATCTTGAGGCACTATTCTTTCATATACATTTTTATTTTTTTCTATTTATTATTATTACTATTTTTTAAGTTATTTCCCCAATACAATTTTTTTTTCTACTGTACAGCATGGTGACCAAGTTAAACATACATGTACACATTCTATTTTCTCACATGATCATGCTCCATCATAAGTGACTAGACATAGTTCCCAGTGCTACACAGCAGGATCTCATTGCTAATCCATGCCAAAGGCAATAGTTTGTATCTATTAACCCCAAGCTCCCCAATCACCCCACTCCCTCCCCCTCTGCCTAGGCAACACAAGTCTATTCTGGATTTCCCGTGTGGCTCACATAACTACTTGGTGTTGCTTCATATACATTTTTAAATAAGCTTCTTATATTTCACAAAAGCAAAATTTTGATATATTTGTAGATACATTTTGGGATAATTGGCCTGTTTTTTTGCATAATCCTTTCTATTCATGAACATAGTATATCTCTCTTTCCATGTATAATTTATTTATTTATTTTAATTTTGTTACTCAAGATTAAATATCCTAACCCATGTAAATGGTGGTCTCTCCATTTATATTAATATTCTTCCTTTCAGCTTAATTTCTGTCAATAATGTTTTGTGACAAAGACATAGACACCTTTTGTTAGATTTTTTAATTTAGTATTTGAAATTCTGATGCCATTTTAAATGGTATCTTATAATTTTTAACTTTATTTTGAATATTTGTTGCTAATGTGTAGATAAATAATTTATTTAGTTTATTGATTTTAAGTGTAATTGCTTCTCAGAGCAGTTTTATGAATTCTAATAATTTAACTATAGATTCTCTTTGGATGTCTATGTACACAATCATCATTTGTGAAAAATCACGATTTTGTTTGTTTTATTCCTTAGAGTTTCATCCTCCTCCCTCTTACACTAAATAGGGCCTCCAACATAATGTTCAATAGAAACAATGTTAGTGGATGCTGTGGTTTGAAATGCGTCGCCCCAAAATTCATGTATTGAAGCTCTAACCTCCAATGTGATGGTATCTGGAGATAGGGTGTCTGGGGGTAATATGATAAATGAGATCATAAGAATGGGGCCCTAATCAGATAGGACTGTGACCTTATAAGAAGAGGAAGAGAGATCTCTTTCTCTATCTTTCTGATATGTGAGGACACAGTGAGAAGGTGGCCATCTACAAGCCAGAGGAGACCTCTCAGCAGAACCTGACCATGCTGGAACCCTGATCTCAGACCTCCAGTCTCCAAAACTGTGAGAAGATACATTTCTGATGTTCAAGCCATCCAGTCTGTGGTATTTTGTTATGGTAGTCTGAGCTAATATGTTTTACTGAACTGGGGTGCTAGTATAACAGACAGTAAACTGTGAAACTGTGGAAGCAGCTTTGGAAACTGAGTAATAGAGACTGGAAGCGTTTTGAGGTGTGTGCTAGTAATATGGATGTTGAGGAAAATTCTTGTTAGGTCTTCAGTGGAATTAAGTACATGTTACTGGAAACCATAAGAAGTGCATTCCTTGAAGTAGCAAATAAGTCAGCTGACCTGTGTTTTAGTGTTTTGTGGAAGGTAGACATCCATAGGCAATGAAATGAGATGTTTAGCTGAGGAGATTTCTAAAGTATCAAAGAAGCATCTTGGTTTTTCCTGACTCATTATAGTGAAAGGAGAAAGGAGAGAAGAATTGAAGGAGAAATTGTTAAACAAAAAGAAACCAGAACTTAAAGGCTTGGAAAATATTCGACCTATCCATGTGGCAAAAAAAGAAAGAAATCATATTCTGAAGAGGTTGTTTACCAGACTGTTTGGGGAAAACTAAGAAACAAGGTAGACATTAATCATGAAGGAAAATGTAGGATGTTCTTCACATCCTTGGAAATTAAAAAATGACCACAGCTATCTACCCATGAGCCAGATTCCCTAGAGAAGGATGCTAGAAGGAAGCTCTTCTTGTGCCTTTGAAGAGGATTCTCAGAACAGCCCAGCTTGTGGTTCTTTCCAAGGGCCTACGTTCCGCAAGCTGGGCCACACCCCAGGCACAGTGGCTTGCCCCACTGTCAAGTCCGTGCTTCTGAGGATTCATGGGCAGGTTCGGAGGCTCCTCCTCTGTTGGCAAGGGGGCCTGAGGTCGCAGTATTCTCTCCATAGCTCATTTAAAAGTCATAGCTGTTCCTTTTTCCACCTAGTAGGAAGGTCTGTCTATGTTTACAGGGAGGTGGAGAGAGTAGTGCATGGAATTAACATTTGTGTGTGTGTGCGCCACAAGCAGTGGTATGCTGGAGTCAACTAAGTAATAGTTTGGTGACACTGTGTTGAAACTGGTGGGAATATCAGACCATAGAAATTGTTAAACTCTACAATGCCGGGTTTTTGTTTTGTTTTGTTTTGTTTTGGTGCATACCTGCATATGGAAGTTCCCAGGCTAGGGGTTGAATTGGAGGTACAGCCGCTGTTCTATACCAAAGCCACAGCAAGTTAGAATCCAAGCCATGTGTGCGACCCATACCACGGCTCATGGCAAGTCCAGATTCTAACCCACTAAGCAAGGCCAGAGATTGAACCCACATCCTCCCCATGGATACTAGTCATGTTTGCAACTCACTGAGACACAACAGGAACTCTTGAGGCTTTTTATTTCTTTATTTATTTACTTATTTTTTGAGAGCCTGTTTTTGGATATTCATTACTCATTTGGATATTCATACCGACCTCAGATCATTAATGCTGTGCAACCGCTGTGTAGTAAACTCTCTAGTAAATATCTTTCAATGTCATTATGTCTCATAAATCCCATCATCATCCCAACTCTCTAAGAGGTGGATACCATATTGTTCCCATTTCACTGAAGAGGAAACAGAGGATCTAGGAAATTAAGAGCCTTGCTTGCTCTTACCTGACAGCTCCTAAATGCTCTGGTCCTCTAATATATAGCACGGGGAACTCTACCTAATATTTCATGATAACCTAGATGGGAGAAGAATCTGAAAAAGAGTGGATATGTATATATGTATAACTGAATTACTTTGTTGTACAACAGAGAATAATACAACATTGTAAATCAACTTGGATGCCAGTTGATTTTTTTTTTTTTTAATGGCTGTACCTGCAGCATATGGAAGTTCCTGGACCAAGGATGGAATCTGAGCTACAGCTGTGACCTATGCTATAGCTATAGCAGTGCCAGATCCTTCAACCCACTGTGCCATCCAGGACTGAACTGGTGCCTCTGCAACAACCTGAGCCACTGCAGTTGGATTCTTAACCCACTGTGCCACAGCAGGAACTCTATCAAGTATACTTAAAAAAAAAAAAAAAAAAAAAAAGCTCTGGTCCTGAGATGCATCCCATGCCCTTCTCAAATTGACTCATTTCCTTTTCCCTACAGATGTCAAGGCCTTGGTTGAGACACTTGTCTCTTGTTCTGGAGAAGCCTGCTGGTTCTGGAAGGCAGATCTTTCTTTCCTGCCCTCATCATTCCAGACCTTTTCCTCTCTACTGCTGCTTTCATGTAAAAAATACTGCAGGCCATGATTTCACAGGGGATAGGATGCTTGCCCCATGTTTGCTGGTGTGTAAGCTCTGCCAGGAAGTGCACTGAGAATGTGTTTTTGAATGAATTGCCGGGGGAACCCCGACATTCATTCAACTCTGAACATCAGCTCTGCACTAACACTGTGCTGAGCATGTGTGGGCAGAGTGGGGCACATACTGTTGTCCTTGGAAAGGACGCTCCCTCAGAGAGATTGCTGTTTGACATGGGAAGCAAGAGAAGAGCAGAAATGCCAGCAGAACAACCCAGAGCTATGTGTCAGATGCGTGGGCCAAAGGCAGGGTGGAGGAAATAATTATTCTCAGCTGAGGTGGCAGGAAAGGAGCTGGGTTGTGAAGGAGGTGTAAGATTTAGAAAGCGCTGGTGAGTGGGGCATTCCAGGTAAAGAAGCAATGCATGTTGGGTAGGAACAGAGGTGAGGATCCAGAGAGTGTTCTAGGGAAGCATATGGTTGGGGTGAAAGAAGCAGAGATGTGGAGCCTATCAGACAAAGATCTGAGTCCATGCTCTGGAAATTCATAAACCTTGTGCAACTGAACTTTCCTGGGTTGGTTTTTCTTTACTTTTTCTTTTTTCATAAATAAGTGAAAATAGTATTATCTTCTTTATGAAGGTTGTTTGGATTTTTTAAAAAAGTCAGTGCATTTCTAAGTGTTGGATACACTGCTGGACCCAAGGAGGTGTCCAGAAAACTCCTTAGGTGCTTTTTTTTCTCTCTCCCTGAGTTCAGATTAGGTAGAGATCAGGGCTCATATGGGATGCAGGGGAATAAAGACCTGAGGGATCCAGGGAAATAAACTGGACCTGAGGTTGGGCCAGGTTCTTGAATGGAGGGCCCTGCACATAAGATCAAGAATTTCTATAGTTAATTACTTAGAGAATGAGGGCTTCAATCAGGAGTTGGCCATAATCATGGTGACACACTTAGGAGATATTTTTATGTGGAGAGAGAAGTTGTGAGCTCCTGGTCTAAGGAAGGGATAAGGGTGTGGTCTCCAGGGGGCAGCTCTAGTGGAAGAAACAGCAGTGAGAGAAGTTGTAGCAGAAGGTAGGACTAGCAGAATGTGGGTGCAGTGGGCATGGCCTGAAGAGGAGGGTGAGGGGTACGAAGCTTGGCCTTTCTGGATCTTCTTGCTCCTAGTTTCCTTGTCATGTTCTTTTATCTATTTATTTATTTTGGCTTTTTAGGGCTGCACCCATGGCATATGGGGCACCTAGGCTAGGGGTCGAATCAGAGCTACAGCTACTGGCCTATGCCACAGCCACAGCTCATGGCAGTGCCGGATCCTTAATCCACTGAGTGAGGCCAGGGATCGAACTGGCGTCCTCATGGATAAAAGTTGGATTCATTTCCACTACACCACAGTGGGAACTCCCTCCTTGTCACATTCTACACCCTCCTCCCACTGCATGCACACTTACTCTCACAGTTACCCTTCAGTGTTATTGGGAGCAGGCTTGGGTGGAAGAGGTTGGTGGTGTAGGCCATCATGAGGCCTGGTGTGCTCAAGGTTAGGGCAGATGCAGCAGAACCTAAGCTGCCCTCCCAGAGCCACACGACACCTCTGTAACCACCCACCCTGACTCCCCCCACCCCCAACAGGCCATCATCATCATTGCCTGCTCAACACTCTCATGCTGCTCCTTGTAGGGAGTAGGGCTGCCTCAGTGCCAGGGGCTGGAGTGTGTTAATATCACTGTAATGACTCTAGCAGCTGGAATGCCATTGTATCCTGAAATTAATTTATGACATTTTCTGTCTGGCTAATATGGCTAGGTCCTCTTTGAGTTTCTTTTCAGAGAGCTCTCCTTCCTCTGGAAATAAGTTTGCCTCATGCACATCTGTACCCTCACCAGTAACACATTTCCGCAACAGACCAGGGGCTCTCTGACTCTGTATCCTCTGTTCTGTATCCTTCTCCCCTTGCCTGGAGGAGGACTCTGCTCTCCTGCTTCTCCAAGGATCTTATGTCTGTATCTGTCCCTGAAGACTCATTTCAATTGTTACCTCCTCCAGGAGGCCCTCCCACATCTCTCTAGGATGGGTTGAGGAATAGCTGGAAATGTATCCCTGCTGGACTGAGACAAGTAAGGGCTGCTAGACCCAGAGCCTTCAGAGCCCCCTGCCAAGAACTGCACTCATCATTGCGGAAGTTAATTAATTCTCAGTGGAGATACTGTAGATTGTAAGACCAGGAGGGCTTGGACAGGCCTTGGCCTTGGAGTCACATGTTGGACGTGGCCAGGGAGGAGGAGGGAGATCTGTGGTTAAGAGAGTGGGGAAGACGCCCCAGGAACTACATTGCCATGTGTTGCGAGAAGCAGGCATTGTGGACAGGTGGCAGATGTGGGGAAGGCAGTTGGTGTGAGGTTGATTTCAGAATTCCCTGGGTGGGTTCAACTATGTCCCCCCCCGCCCCCATACTGCCATGGCAGTTAGACTTTGTTGCCACCAGGAGGTTGTCCTATCTCTAGATCTGATGGGGCATGTGAGACTAGAATGAACACTGGATTAAATGACAAATTAAGTCGTCAGCACTCTTTGAGAGCCTGTTTTCTTTTATGGCAGGTGGAGATTACCTATAATCATGCATGTTAAGCTGCAGCGTGGGACTTGGCTGAGTGTAGCTCCCTCTCCTTTATCCTTAGAGAGAGAAATTTCCTTGCATGCTAAGGGTGTAATTTAAATTTCAAAGAGTATAAACCAAACTTGAAAAAGTAAAGATATATTGTTACCAAGAACTTTAATGGTGAGCAGCAGGGGAGAGAAGGCATAGCTGGCAGAGGTGGTGGTAATAGGGTTGGGGACCAGGGAAGGCGCTGTCTAGGGGGATTTGGATATTATAGTTATTTTGTGGGATGAGGCAGACCTTGTTATACATTTAGACTGAGAGTAACCAGAAGTAAGAGAAAGAAGGGCTGGTCAAGGGGGAATGTCTCTAAGAAGACTAGAGATAATGAGATTAAAGGTGAAGTTTAGGTGGACAAGGAAACTGAAAAGTAGAGGTGCAAAGACCACTTAAGGTGGTGAGACCTCTCCAGGGGCTACCATCTGCAGAAGAAGACAACCTTCAAGCTCATGTTTGGGTGCTGATCCTTTTAGAAGTCCCCTGTTCCCAGTTTAGAATTTCTGCTCCTAGAGCTTGAGAAAAGGCAAAAGGGAAGCCTAGGGCCATAATTGTCTTTGAATGTGTTTGAAGGAGGGTGGCAGAGTAGTAGAAATGAGTGTGTTATGTCCAGCTTTCGATAGTTCTCTTCAGGACCTCAATAAGAAAAAATGCTTCTAGAATTCCCTGGTACCCTAGTGGATGAAGGATCTGGCATTGCCACTGCTGTGGCTCGGGTCATTGCTGTGACACAGGTTCAATTCCTGGACCAGGAATCTCTGCATGCCTTTGGCAATTCAAGAAAGAAAGAAAAGGAAGGGAAGAGAAGGGAAGGGAAGAGAAGAGGAGAGGAGAGAAGAGAAAAGAAAGAAAAAACTCTTCTCTGCTGAATCATCCCCGTTGAAGTTCCCCTCAGGGTGCATTGGCACCCAACGGGGCCCTGAACCTCTGGCCCCATTGAGGCCTCAATTTAAAGGCTCTTTTGTGATGACCCTACTCTTGCTAGAAAGCCCACTCCAGGCCTTGCCTCAATTCTGCCCAACTTAAAGTTTGGATGCAGGAGGGAGAGGTGGTAGAGAAACTGGGTTCTTAACCTTTGAGTGCTATGTAATCGAAGAATGAAAAACAGCATTTTGCTGCACATTTCCTATTTATAGCCCTTCTATAGTCTCCAGTATCGTGTGTTTTGTTCTGTTTTTAGTGTCTGAGAATGCTCTGGCACCATCACTCTTTGGAGCTTCTCATTTTTGTGTGTTGTCTCAAGATGCAGCTCTAGGAACTTACTAGTCTCAAATCTCAGGAGTCTGCAGAACATGCCATGTCCTTTACCCCATCATCGCTCATGCTCTTCCTACTCCCTGAAATGTGCTTGCAGGTTATTTACCCCCACCATTCTACCTATCATTCATGGTTCAGCTCATAAACACCACCTCCTAGGGGAGACTTGGGTTCAGACTCAAAGCCCTATTCTCTTCAGGGAAGGTCCCACCCAACTACGATACCAGAAAAACATTGTGAGTTGAACAGGGATGAGTGGAAATCACTTCGACTTGGTACTCGACTGATGTAGGTTGGTATCTCCTCAGCTCTGTTTCCTTGGACTGCTAAGTAGAAAAATGAATTCTTTCTGCCTAAGGGTGTTGAAAAGGTTAATAGACATCACCATGTAAATACATCTAGCACACAGTAGGTCTTCTAGTGGAATTATTGCCTCTTTTCTTTTCCTCTTTTGAAATCCCTGATTTTTTAAAAATATTTTTATTTATTTTTATTGAAGTGTATATATATATATATATATTCACAATGTATTAGTTTCAGGTGTACAGCACAGTGATTCGGTTATATAAATATATATTCTTTTTTCTTTTAATTAATTATAGTTCATAATACAACTATAAATGTGATAAATTCATTTGAGTAATAAAAAAATAATTATATTTGATTTATAATGTTGTGTCAATTTCTGCTATACCGCAAAGTGACTCAGTCACACACACACACACACACACACACACACACACACACACACACACACACACAGTCTGTGATCTATGCCATACCTCATGGCAATGCTGGATCCTTAACCCACTGAGCAGGGCCAGGGATCAAACCCGAATCCTCATCTTTCACCCCCTTTCCTCTTTGGTAATTATAAGTTTTGTGTGTCTGTGAGTCTGTTTCTGTTTTGTAATTACATTCATTTGTATCATATTTTAGATTCTACATATAATTGAGATCACGTGGTATTTGTCTTTCTCTGACTTAATTCTCTTAGTATGATAATCTCTAGGTTCATCCATGTTGCTGCAAATGGCATTATCTAATTCTTCTTTATGGCAGAGTGATATTCGATAGGCATTTAGGTTGCTTCCATGTCCTGGCTGCTGTAAATAGTGTCACTTTGAATATTGGGGTACATTTATCTTTTCAAATTAGACTTTTCTTTGGATATATGCCCAAGAGTGGGATTGCTGGATATCTTTTCCTTTATTTTTATTTTTTTTCTTTTTAGGGCCACACCTGAGGCATAGTTCCCAGGCTAGGGGGTCAAATTGGAGCTACATCTGAGGCTTATGCCACAGCCACAGCAATGCAGCATGCTAGCCTCATCTGCAACTTACATTACAGCTCACCAGCAACGCTGGATCCTTAACCCACTGAGCAAGGCTAGGGATCGAACCCACATCCTCATGGATACTAGTCAGGTTCGTTACCACTGAGCCACAATGGGAACTCCGTGGTTGCTGGATCTTATGGTAGTTCTATTTTTAGTTTTTTGAGGAACTTCCATACTGTTCTCCATAGTGGCTGCACCAATTTACATTCCCACCTATGGTGTATGAGGGTTCCCTTTCCTCTACATCTTCTCCAGTATTAATCCCCCAATTATTGATGCTTTCAGGAACATAGTGATCACTGATCTCCACTTTCCTAACCCCCGCCCAGTCACATGTGTGGCTTGGGTGAGACAGACCCTCTTCCTCCTGCTCAGTGGCCACTTTGCACTGGGAATGCTGGCTGGGTAGGGATTCTTAGTCCACCTGCAGCCATCTCACCTGACTTTGTTTTCAATTAAAACTAACCTGTCCTCATCCCACTTTATCTTTTGTCCTGTTGAACATTTTGGCTCTTGAGAATTTATTGTAGAAATAGATTCCAGTCTTAACAGCAAGTGACCCTGACTGTTTTGGTGGGTCAGAAAGCTCTGCTCTGAGATAATCAGAGGTGACCTGTAACACAGTCCAAAATCATCAGGACAGCTTAGAATGTGCAGTCCAGACAAGGAGGCTGAGGAATTGGCTTCTCAGCTTGTCTGTAAATAGCAGTCACTGTGGATCAGGTTTTCTCCTAGGCCTTATTTATTTTATTCCTTCCCCAAACAGAAAAATGATGGTTCTGATAACTCTGGCTGCCATTAACTAATGGCAAACTCAGTGACTAATTGTGCTTGAATCTGGTGAGCAAGTGAAATTAATTGTCCTTGCAGAGACTGGCTCCTGAGTACTTAAGGGAGAGCAGAAATGCAGGCATGCAGAGAGCCAACTGTATAAAAATATGGAGCTGTATCAATCAAGTCAGACCTCCAGGATTTAATGAGTGCTGGCGATGTGCTCAGTTCTGTGCCTCATAGTTTTCTGAAACTCAGAAGCATGTGCCTCTTAGCTTCCATCTGCCAGTCTGGGGCTGGGAGGGGCTCACTGGATTCTGCATGTCCATTATGGTGCTTTTGACCTCAGAGCCCCAGGCCTCCTGCCTCTAGGTGGGATCCCTAAAAACAGAGCCCGAACTAAGAAGTCATCCCCATGTGTTTTAGAGGGTCAGGGGTGGGAGGGGAGCAGCTCAAGAGAAGCCAAAGGAGGGAGATAGAATCAGGCAGAGGAAAAGCGCTAAGAAAGGATGTGATGGCAGTTAGAAACTAGCTCCAGACTCATCCTGCAAGGGATTTGGTATGTGAAATGCTCTGCAAAGATGGTCCAATTCTCGGGCAAAGAGGCTGGCTTTTTTTTTTTTTTTTTTTTCTTTTTAGGGCTGCACCTGTAACTTATGGAAGTGCCCAGTCTGGGGGTCGAATCAGAGCTGCAGCTGTAGGCCTATGCCAGAGCCACAGCAACTCAGGATCCAAGCCACATCTGTGACCTACACTACAGCTCACAGCAATGCTGGATCCCTGACCCACTGAATGAGGCCAGGGATCAAACCCATATCCTCATGGATACTGGTCAGATTTTTTTCCTCTGCACCACAACAGGAACTCCCATTGTTGTTGCCGTGAGCTGCCCCCTACAGAGGAGATGGGAAGGTTCATCCCTGAGAGATGCGGCTCCCCACCATGGGAGACAAAGCTCCTGTGCCATTAGCCTCCAACATTCATGGGAAGGATGGGTACATCCTTCCAAAAAGGGGTCGAGGCAGGGTACCAGCTGTATCCCCTGCAGATCTAGCTGACCTCCCTTTATGAACAGGAACTCAGATTATACCTGTGTTCTGGGCTGCTGTGGAAACCCTCCTGCTGTAGCTGCCTCTGTGGCATTGCACAGCCTTTTTAGTAAAAACTTACATGGGGAGAGGCAGGGAAGGGGACAGCATTTGCCAATTGCTCTTTGACCAAGCCCAGGTTTCTGAACTAGGACCTAACTGTGGACTTTCAGTTCCTAACCGCAGCTTCCCCAGCAGTTCCCAGTTTTCCGAGACTGCCTAGAATGCCCTCAGTGCCTGTCTGTGGTCATGTGATCTAGACTGCATCCCTGGCCTCTGACTTCACAGGTCAAGAACCAATCTTGTCCTTCTCGTGCACACCTGAAGCTGACACATCCACTTTTGCCTCTGCAGGTTAATGTCATACCAGACTCAACAGCATTTTTCTACCAGCAGGGGCCCTGCTGGACACTGAAAGGACATTATTCTTTTTATCCCTGAAGTTAAATACTGGCTTCATTGTGCTCTGACCTCCCTCTGTTTGGAAGAGATAAAGAAGGAAAGAGAGGTGGGGTTGATTTTCCACCACATAAACACATTTTAATTAACTTTCTTTGTCTTTCTCTCTAATATCTCCCTCACGAATCTTGAGCCTTAGTCTACAGGATTGGGTTAGGGACCCCCTAAGTGACATGTATGCAATATTATTCCTCAAAGCATCCTTCCCCTCCAACAGTCACTGTGCACCCCAGCTCTAAGGTCAGGCTCCTTCTGCATTGTTTTGTGCCAGGTTGGGTTTTTCATTGTCCCCTAACCTGGGAGAAAGTGGAGCTGAGGGGAAGAGATGGAGGTGGAGGAGGAGGACACTTCCATTCTAGACTGTCCATGTGGGTCAGTTGCTTGCTCTGTGTATCTCATCTCTCCCTCTTGGCCAAGTTTCTCATGCACCTGCGGCCCCAGGGTAGTTGCTAACGTTAGGTCCCTTCTGGATCCTCTAATAGCGTGAATAATTTCTGAAAACTTTCCCCAAGATAGGTTTCTCTTTCTTCCTGGGCAATTTTCCTAAGAGGAAAATGACACAAAACAGCAGCATTGAGCCTGATGGACGGCCTCTTATCTCCTCTGAAACAGCTGTAAAGCCATTGATAGAGCCGTTGAACGTGAACCCAGAATTGAGTTTTAAAAAATAATTTTCAATAAACTCCAGTGGAAGATATCAGCAGTTGAGGCAGAACAATTCTTGACACTTCTGGGGTCCAAGAACAGAGTTTGTCCTACATCTCTCCCCTCTGGGGATGAAGGACCTAGTGTGTCTTTGGTTATGGTTTGCATTAATAATGAATGAGCTTCTCATTAACATACACTGGCTGTGTCGTGGCCGGCAATCCACTTGTCTCTGTTATGGATGGATTTATGTAGCACTTTAAAAAGTCAACAATGTTATCTTCTAATTTCCTTGCACTAATAGTGTAGCAGAAAGGATAGGTGATGAGGTTCTGCACAAAACTAGCTCTGTGATTTGGAATAACCCTTAACCTCTAAGAACCCTATTTCCTCGTCTTTAAAATGGGAGTAAATAATTGCAGTTAATTTCAGGGGATAATCATCTTGATCAATCCACATGCTGATTGCTGGGATATTATAAAATGGCTTATGAGATATAGCATAAGCTTTAATAAGCCATAAATCTGTGGAATCAGACTTCTATAATTTATATTTCTAGAGCTTTGAGCTGTGCAACAGAATATACTGAAGCTGTTCTCTTTTATTTGATTTCTACTTAATATCCATTTCTTGGATGCCTGGAGGCATTCAGAGGGACATCTAGAACCAAATGGAAGAAGACGTTGATTTTTGTACTAGGTAAATACAGAGGGAGAACAGACTAGCCCACAGCTTGGTAACTTTTGAGCAAGTCATAGCATGGGAGCCAGAGAAGAGACCCAGAGAAAAGGTCCAGATCCCACCTGCAGTGCATAAGTGTTTGTGGAAGGAAGCAGAAGGGAAGTCTCAAACTGGGACAAGCATGGCCAGTAGGATGGATAGAGAGGTGGGAAAGAGGAGTAACAATTTTTAGTGTAAACCATGTTTTAAAAATGGCTTTACAGATTAAGAAGAATGATCTGAGAGGAATTTGTAGCTGGGCTCAAGCAGAGAAAAATGGGAATAGTGGAGGCCTGAGATGAGAAAGATGAGAACACTTCAATAATTGAGTGACTAGGAAAGAAACCAAATTAAAAGGGTAGCAGCAGGGAGTTCCCCAGTGGCTCAGCAGGTTAAGGATCCAGTGTTGCCACTACAGAGGCTTGGGTAGCTCTTGTGGTGTAGGTTGGATCCCTGGCCCAGGAACTTCCACATGCCTCAGGTGTAGCCAACAAACAAACAAACAAGAGGGTAGCAGCAGGAATGGAAAAAAAAAGGAGTAAAGGAAATAGAATTTTAGAAATCTTTTGATTAAATATGGCAACTGTAGAAAAGGAAAAATTATTAAATAATCCTAAGACTGTCTTTGGAGGATTGAAAGAATAACAGTGTCCTCAAAGGAAACAGAAAGTTGAGAGGAAGAGCTAGTTTGGGTAGGAGTTTGAGTGATGGAGCTCTCAGAGTGGAAGATCCATCTTTTGGCATCATGGAGGTGCTTGTTGTAGCCCTACCAACAAGAGAGCATAAGGGATAGGGTACAACAGCAAACCATCTGTAAATGGGGGAGATGAGGTAGAGGAGATGGAGGAAGTGATGGAGAATTTTCAGTTGGAGATGAAAGAGAAAAGGTCATCATCAATATGGATGTCCAGGAGTTCCCACTGTGGCTCAGAGATAATGAACCCCACTAGTATCCATGAGGATTCGGGTTTGATCCCTGGCCCTGCTCAGTGGGTTAAGGATCCAGCATTGCCATGAGGTGTGGCATAGATCACACATGGCTTGGATCCCAAGTTTCCGTGGCTGTGGTGTAGGATGGCAGCTACAGCTCCAATTCAACCCCTAGCCTGGGAACTTCTATATGTTGCAGGTGTGGCCCTAAAAAGACACACACACACACACACAAAGGATGTCCAGGATAAGGCAGTTTCAAAGGGATTTGGTTTAGAGAGTCTACTGATCCAGGGAGACGGGAGACTGCCACTGACTGATAGGTGGGAGCACAAGGTGATGTCACAGGGAACTCACAAGTACAGAGGATTTTTGAGCTCTCAGTCTGCCTCAGTTTTGTCTCCATAGATCCAAAGGACTGTACCTTTATCTTCTTTTGTGCCTAAGTCCCCTTTTAAACTTCTGATATTGTTTTTAGCCCTTTTTCGGAGGTTTCATTCTTGGCAGAATCCCTTTCTCAAGGAGCAGAGTTAATTCCTCTAAATGGAAACACAAGGGCTTGTTCAGAGGAAAGAGAGTCCTGAATGCTCTGTTTCTAATACAAATCTTGATGTTGACTCAGCATTTGATGTCTGTTTGGGAGCCTTCTGGTCTTTGGATCGTCTGTACACCAACATTTCCAAAAGTGAATTCACAGTAACTCTTTTTTCCCAAGATAGAAAAATCTAGGCTAAATAAAGTTAAAAGTTTTCTTTTTGAAGACTTCTCAGAGTTTTTACTATGTTATCATGCATCATCAATCTCCAGGAGGGAGCCACAGTGTTCAACATTTCCCAAATGTGTTTTATTAATGAACTTTGTTTTTTTTTTAAATTGAAAATATTTATTTCCTAAAAAAAAGATGAGAAATAGAATTCAATAAACTAACTTGATAAAAATATTCTTATCACATTTTTACAGGAAACCAAATCCATTTTTTATGAAACAATTTTGCCGGGATTTCTCACTATAAGCCAGAACACAGCAGGATATGTTCTAGGAGACAGGAGTCTGCAGTTCTACCTTAGATGCCTTGATTTAAGGATGGGTAAAGTCAGGACCCACCAAGCAGGGCTGAGGGAGGAAACCACGAGGGGTAAGTCTTGGAGTACAACTGAAGATACAAGAAGAAGCGTTGGATGGAAAATGAGTCAGGAGCCACACCAGAAGGGTAGAGACATGGAGGGTGAAGCCAGGGGCTTAGGAAAGTGTGAGCATTATTGTATGTGGCATGTTTGGCTTTTTATATTCCTCAGCCGACTTGGCCACATGGGTAATCATTGGCCTTTCATGTGTTTCCTCATGTCCCTTAGAGAAGCATTCAGAACCCCAGTTTCTTCCTCTGTGAGAGAACACTGACTTCCAAACAGTGTCGTGATTGTGAAAAGAGATGCCATCTGCAAAGGGCTCTGCACAGTGCCTGGCACATGGGGGTGTCCAACAAATAGACATCCCACCAGCCTCCACCTTTGCTCACCCCACAGCCCCACCTAGAGCCAGAAGAGAAGACAGGGCCCTGGATTTGGGTCGTGGTCATGAAATACTCATTGGCCATGAACATGGAGTCAAGCTTGGTTAGGGCTCCATGCTCATTCTGGCCTGGAGCAGGGGACCTGTGATTAGCACTGTGTCATCCTGTGGTGGAATCAAGGGGGTTCCTAATTTAGATAATGCTTTCTGAACACCTGACTTCACTGCATAATTACAGTGATTGTCAACCTGTCCCCTGGGCCACTTCTTTTCCCTCTGGCCTCCTGATCTCTGAACCCCTTAGACCATACTTCATTGTCATGACCTGGCTTCTGGAGTCACAAGAGGGGTCCTGAGTGTTGAGAATGCATGACCAATATCTCTTGGATACACCACAGTGATTGTGAATATCAGTGCCCTTTCTTTAGGAGCCTCATCTTACTCTGCTCCTCCAACATGGAGTAGCATCTACCTTTCAACAGTGGCAGGTTCTGTGGCAGCCCCTCAGCCATTGTGCAAAGCCTACTGATCAGGGCTTTGGGAGTCTAGGTGAACTCACCAGTTGTGTGTTCTTGGAAAAGTGTTCTTTCTTGGACTTTCTTTTTCTATAAAATGAGGGGGTCTTACCAGATTTCTAAAGTTCCTTACCACTTTCCCAGTTTGCAGGCTTATCAACAACTTACTCTGACTCTGGTCTGACCTAATAATTTCTGTAGAATATCTCAGAATGGCTTTCTTGGCCTAGTACGCTAAGAAAAGCAAGCTTCAGACTAGGGTCAAGCATAGACACATTTTCCTCCTCCCTCTGCAGATCTTCACAGTACAAGGATACACATCAGCTCACACACACCCACTCAGGAGCGGCCACACATGTACCCCCCCCCCCCACACACACACATAATCATAGCCACATACTCTGTTGCTCACACCCAAAAGGGAATGATCCGCTCTCCTTGTGCATTGCCTTCTTTTACTCCCATCTCTGGTTCTGGCTGAGAAGCGCAGGGCTGTTGCTGCATTTCCCTCTTTGGGATTCCTCTGGGCACCTCTGTGTCAGAATATTCCTAGCTCCTGTGTCCGACAAGCTGTGGGATGTGCGGGTGCCTGATGCCCTCACATGGCTAATGTGCTGTGTGTCCTGATAACAATGGCCAAAACACACAGTGGGTTGGCACAAGCTTTTCCTCCAAACGTGAGGCGATCTCAGCTGGTGAGATGTGTGTGACCTCTGGAGAGCTGGCCTCTGCCTGTCGCTCCGGGAAACCATGGGGATGGTGGGTGCCCTCCCGGTGAGAACGCTGGCTCAGCCTAAATCGATGGAGAGCTGGGGAAGGAAGAGATGGCATTTCTTGTAGGGGAAGGAAGCCAAGGCAGACAGTGGAGCCAGGAGCAGAGGGTTTCGGAACCATTATCAGGGCTTACAGTAACAACACTGCAATGGGTCAGTGCACTCATCTGCTCCCCAAGTCTTTATTGATTGCCTACTGGGTTCCAGGCACTGTGCTCAGTACTGGGTCATCCTAGGGAAGAAAGCAGACCTGTGGAATGTTTTCAAGGAGCTTAAAGCATGGAATGAAGCCCTGTTTGGAGCATAGGCTAGGGGTCAGATTGCCTGCACTCACACCCGGACCCAATATTTAATGGAGACATGACTTTGGACAACTTAATTAACCTTTTGAGCCCCGGATCCCTCTTCTGTAGATGCAGAATAATAACAGGCCCTACCTGAAAGGGTGGTTCTGCAAATACTCAGAACAGTGCCCTGTACATAGTAAGCATGCATTAACAATCTATTTGTCTTTCTTCTTTTTAAAAATAATAACTTATTAGGAGAACAAACAAGAACATGTGAGATATATATATTTCACATATATGAAAATACATGTCACTTATCAGGATGCCTGCTCTGGTAATGTAGGGGTCCCAGAAGGATGCCAGCGGGCATGGAATGTACTCTTTTCTGCTATTAATGAGACTAAGCTCATTCTGTCTGTCTGCTTCTCTCTGCTTCTGCTTAGTTCTCTTCCCCTTACAGCCCAGTGAACATCCCTGTATTTTCCTGAATTAGGGCAGCAGCACTGTTGGAGGAGGAGGGAAGTCTGAGAAAGGTCGAGGAGGTCAACTTGATCATGCCTTTTGGGGTATGACAGATGGAAGAAGGGCTGAAGCGAGGAGGCAGAGCAGCTCAGGTCCTGGCTCGAGGGCTGCGTTGGCTGGTGATGCCTGACCTGATGTGAAGTGTACAGGGGAAGAGCCAGTTGGAACTCATGGATGGCCAGGTGGAGATGCCCAACAGGTAATGATAGCAAGGGAGCTCAGGATGAGGTGAGGTCACATCTCCTGAAACCAGGGCACATAGCGCAGTCAGCTGTTAAAACTGATTTACCGACTACAGCGAAACTGACCTAAATAAAACAATGCTAACCTCAGTGTCTCTAAAATCATCCACCATAGCCTCATGCCTTACAAGATAATTCCATCTCGTCTCATAGTTCTTCTTCATGGAGAGTTTCTAGTACCTGCTCCTTCCTGGGGAGAGGAGTCTCCCTGGCTGGGAAGTCCAAGTCCCATTGTAACCTCTGCTTTGGGAGGGGAAGGAGCTTCCCATGATCTTGCAGAGGGAAGCTCTGACCCTGCAAGGATGTTCTATCAGGAGGCTTATCCTGAGACTGGTCCCCTGGGCAAAGGCTTCTCATTCAACCCTGACCTCCAACACCTTCTGTTTGATCAGAGCAGTGTAGGGCGATGATTATAATCAAACATGGTCTTGAATTCTGCTGAGCCATTGACTAGACATCCTGGGACTCAGTTTCCTCATCTGTAAAATGGCACCTCTCTATGTCAGTATATCATGAAATTTGAGTGCCTAACAATTATCTGTTAAATATTAACTTCTCCCTGGGCCATATCAGGGGATGCTGATAAAAGTTATGGCCCAGTTCTTTCCAAAAGAGGTGGGCTATCAGACACTCACTCTTGGTTTTGTTTCTTTGTCTGGTTTGGGGAGTTATTTCCCAGAACCAGAGCCATGACCTCCAGGGGTGAGCTATGCCTACTCCTCTGCCCCCTCCCCTCGGTGGAATTATGCTGATCTTGCCTGGCAACGTGCCTCTCTTCCTGAGACAGACTGGAGATGCATATTTATGTATTTCCAGTCATCACCCAAGAGCTCAGATTTTCCTGTCCTTGGTGTCACTTTAATTAATACACTCCTGTGTGCTGGGTGACAAAATTAGGTTGCAGGGGTGGCAGGCGCTTATATCACGAAGGGAGAGAAAAAGGTGTTTTGCACCATTTTCCTTCTTGAGCTCCGTTATTAATCTTTGCAATCAATACTCCTTTATTTTTGGCTCCAGGAGGTGGTAGGGCGGAATCAGACTGTCAGGCAATTTAAGGCCACATCTGCATAGGTAATAGAGATGGTTTGTTACTTTCACTCGAGGTGAGGACGTGAGTCCCTGGCCAGATGTGGCAGGGCCAGTCTCTGTGCTTCTCATGCCAACTTGATGATATGTTTGATTTAGGTAAAGTGCCTGGAACCTGCTGGGACTAAGTTGTTATTAAACACCATCTGCAGTTTTCACTTTAATTAATATCATAAGAACTAGGATCTCATGCTTTAATTACCATCTTAACCCTTCGTGATCATGGGAAGAAGCAGAGGAAAGTGGGAGTATGGACCAGGTGGTTCTGTAGAGGCCCTTGGGTCTGATGTGTTGACAGCCTTCATCTTGAACCCCAGGGCTTTGAGTGCATGTCTTGGGCCAGTCACTGCCCAAGTGTGAGCCTGGGGCTGTTGGGGTTTGCTTGTGTGGAAAGGAAACTGAGTGTATGGGCCCAATAGAGGAGTCTACTGAAACATCAGCCACACCTACTTCCCTGTCTCTGTAAGGGAAATTATTTCAACAACAACACAGATAATAATCATAATAATCATAGTAATAATTACAATGATAACATTGATGCATCTTACTTATTGAAAAGTTATACAATACAGTTTTGTGCTAGAAGTTGCCTGAGTGTTTTACATAAATTTCATCATTTAATTGTTACCGCATTGAACTATTATGTCAGATGAGGAAACCGAGGCCAAGAACCAGTCCATACAACTGGTATGCAGCAGGGCCTGGATTCAAATGTAAGCCTGTTTGAATCAAATCGAATGCTTTTCACTAGCCTCCATCACTTAAGATATTCATGCTGAAAAGTCGAAAGTCTCCAGGTTGTGAGGAGGCCTGTTGTGTCAGGCCTGTGTGTCAGATTCTGTTATTTCTGCAACCATCATCTCCAAGGTACCCATGGCTTCTACTTCAAGCTTGGCTCTCAGAAGGTACTGAGCTCATCCCCTGTGTCCTTAAGCACAGCTAAAGTTGGCTGGGATCTTGAAAATGCTCGATGAGCCCATGCAGGATGAGAAAATGTGAATCCAGTGATATTACAATTGATTTAAAAACTGAAAGTATAGATTGTGGGTCTATGTCTAGCCTCAAAGAAATCCTCTAATTCCAAGGGAAGAGCATTTTGGAGTCAGACACTACTAGGAAATCTTTCACACCTTCCTGGCTGCAGGACCACAGATAAGGCACCTATTTCACATGCCTTGGCTTCCTCGTAGGAATATTGAGATGTTCATGTGCAGTCATCTTAGGTTTCATGGAGCATTTGGCAGGATGCCTGACACATAGTAAGGGTTCTTTAAACAACATGATTCCCTCTTGCTGGAGGCTTTTACATAGGGGCTCTCATACCATGACCTTTGACTCCCAGCTAGGAGCTCCTTACTGAGACTTGACCTCTCTGTGTTCATGTTCTACTCTACCACAAGTTCAAGTGACTATTTCATGTGGCTAGGTTCATCTCAAGGAGTATGACACCAGGAATGACCTCATGTACAGGGGAAATGGCCTTATACATTTCATGAGAGCCCAAGTCTCTTCACAGATTAATTGACCATTTATTCATGTATTCATCCATCAGGCAGCCATGGAGCACATATGGTACCTATTGGGCTAGGCCTTTGTGGACTAAGAGTATTGCAATAGTATCACCATGTGAATGACATGATGACCATATTGCAAGGGTTTCCCATAATCAGGAGTAGTCATCTTTTTTCATGCATTCACTCACTTATTTTTTCATTCACTCACTCATTCATTCATTTATCCACTCACTCATTCATTCCTTCATAAATTCACACAAGGAAGTGATCATTTGTTCCTTTTATATGTCTGGCATTGTGTTAAGCTCTATAGATAAAAAAGTGAATGATAGACACATGATCTTCACCTTCATGGAGTGGTGGTTGGCAGTTTAAAGGAGGTGGCAGACCAGTGACTCAATACAGGACAGTGAAGCAAATGGTATGATAGAGGAAGCCTTGTGATTGTCAGAGTACATTGTCAGTTTCCTGGGGCTGCCTTAACTAAGTGTGATAAACTGGGTGGGTTAGACAACAGAAATGTATTGTCATCACAGTTCTGGAGGCTAGAAGTCCAAGATCAAGGTGGTGTGGTGTTGGTTCCTTATGAAGGTTATGTGAGAATCTGTTCCTCGTGTCTTATAACTTCTGGTTTGCTGGCAATCTTTGGCATTTCTTGGCTTGCAGATGCATTATCTTGATCTCTGCTTCTTTTTTTTTTTTTTTTTTTTTTTTTTTTTTTTTGTCTTTTTGCCTTTTGTAGGGCTGCTCCCGTGGCATATGGAAGTTCCCAGGCTAGGGGTCTAATTGGAGCTATAGCCACCGGTCTAGGCCAGAGCCACAGCAATGCAGGATCTGAGCGCATCTGGGACCTACACCACACACAGCTCATGGCAATGCCAGATCCTTAACCCACTGAGCAAGGCCAGGGATTGAACCTGCAACCTCATGGTTCCTAGTCAGATTCGTTAACCACTGCGCCATGACGGGAACTTCTGATCTCTGCTTCATTTTCATATGGCTTTCTCCTGGGGTGTGTGACTATGTCCAAATTTCCCCTTTTTATATGGACACCAGTCATATTGGATGTGGGCCCACTCTAATGACCTCATTTACCTTGGCTACCTCTCTAAAGACCCCCATCTCCAAATAAGGTCACATTCTGAGGTCCTGGTGGTTAAGAATCCAACATATTTATTTTGGAAGGGACACATTCAATCCATGACTGGGGGACTGTCTCTGACTAAATGCTGGAGGTAGTAATATATAATCCAAGACCTTAAATATAGGAGGTGGCTGTGTGTTTAGGAAGGAAAAGTGTTCCACATGGCATATGGGAATGGCCAGAGGTGTGGGAAAGCATGGTGGGTTTGGGAAAGTCTGGCCAGAACATAAAGTGGAGGGGTGCTGGCTGGAAGACTAGGTGGGCACATGTACTGCAAGCCCTAAAGAGTCATGATCAGGAGGGTCACTTTGTTCTGAGGGGAGTGGGAAGTGTGAAGGATTGTCTAGACAGCATCGTACTCAGAACTCATCACAGCCTCCCACCCGACCCTTGTCACACAGCAGGGAGCCAGGCCTCCCACAACGTGGTCCAGCTCTGCTCTGCTCAGCAGGTTTCCCTGGCAGACCTGACCTCAGAACAGTGCTGCTGCCAAGGGCTCGGTTCAGGGAAGGTGGGGGTGCGCAGGGGTGGGCGTGGGTCCTCTGGTTTAGAAGGAGACTGGAATCTCTCTCTGACTGATGTTGGCTCTGTGGGGAGGGAGGAGATTTGGGAGAGTGATGGACACTGTGCAGGGCTGGGTGAGAGGCGGGGCTCTTCTGTAACCCCCTGCTCTTCCCTCTGCTCTATCACTGGGTCTTTCTTGCCATCTCTGAGCTTATGAAGCCCCTCCCCCTCACATCTGAACAGCCCCTCTCCTCATACCTATCACCCTCCAGTCCCTTTGCCCTTGTTTCTTCTAGCCCGGCTGATCAAACCCATGAAGGGTATTTTCAGAAAAGTCTTTAAAGGGAACTGCCAGCCTTCCATTTGTTTACCTGGGCAGAGCCTCCAGAATAGAAGGAGAGAAACTCATGGCTGAGGCAGCAGAGATGTGTGCTTAGACCTCATTCATCCACTCAAACAAATAGAAATGCACTGTCTGCTGAGTAACTCTTGTGATCTGGGCATAAAGATCCAGGGACACCCTGGTCCTGGTGCTCCAGGTTCTGAATCCTAGGAGACATGGGGGATGGCTGTGAAGGTAAATGGCCTGAGAACTTGGCAGGACGGGGACATTTCAAGTGGAACCATGATTTTGGCAGACACAGCAATCTGGATGGGTGATGGGCACAGGGGACCCCATCTTTGAACAACACAGTCCTTTGAGGGTTCCCATGAAATGCTCATTTCTCTTGAAGACAACAGCTTCCTCCTAAAATTCACCCTCAACACTCTCTGTGGAAAGACCCTCCTGCCCCACCGAGGAAGGAGTTGACTTTGCTTTGGGTTTGCAGCTGGTTTTTGTGCATTGTCCTTCATTCTAAGGCACCCTGGGGACAGCATTATATTGCTAAGAGGCAGGAAAGCCCACAGAGACCTGAGCCTTTGAAGTTGGTTAATTTGCTTTACCCCGTTGGGTGAGTTGTGGCTGCAGCCTTGGTGTAACCTAGAGACAAGCTCGCATGACCCCTGCTTCTGGGGAGGTGGCTGCCAGATTTCCACAGGGGCAAAGCTCCTGGAGTCTGGACAAACTGGATTTTAATTGCTACAGGGGAGGCCTCTTCTTTGTGGGATTCTCCCCCATGGTAGCTCTGAGTCCCAGCAGACACTGCAAAATGACATTCCAGTTTTCAAAGAAGAGTCTACTGCTGCCATTTTGTTGGAACAGAGAATCCTAAATAAGGCAAGGTTTTTAGTCCATCCCCGGCCATAAAGTCATGAAGTATCACAGTGGGGGAAGACCTAAAAAATAATCCTGTCTGGGGGTTTCAATCAAAAATGTTTACAGAGCCAGGCAGAGAATGTCCCTGTGGGTCTGAGACCAAGGAAAAGTGCTGGAGCTCGTGATGACCCAGAAATCATGTGCCCACATTAAAAGCATTCAAATTCATGGAAGTTTCTGTCATGATTCAGCAGTTAACAAACCCTACTATTATCCATGAGAATATGTGTTCAACTCCTGGCCTCGCTCAGTGGGTTAAGGACATGGCATTGCAGTGAGTTGCGGCATAGGTCATGGATGCAGCTCAAATTGGGTGTTGCTGTGACTGTCATGTAGGCTGGCAGTTATAGCTCTGATTCGACCCCTAGCCTGGGAACTTCCATATGCTGTGTATCCCTAAAAAAAAAAAAAAAAAAAAAAAAAAAAAGATTCCCCTCCAAAAAAAGAATTTGAATTCACTCCAAACACTATTGTAGCCAAACCAGCTGCTTCTGGACCTGTCCTGAATCTGGCAGTTTATATTCATGACACAATTTTCTCATCGAATACTTGGGAAATCTGAGGCAACAATTTCCTGGGTGTCTCTCATGGTCCAGCACTTTTCTCAGGACTTTGCCTGAATTTAACTGTCTAGATGAGGAAACTGATGCCCAGAGAAGCTGAGTGTAGCTTGTCCAAGGCCACAGAGTTAGCAGTATAGAGTGATACTCGCAATCACAGTCTAACTCCGTTACTGAAGCTCTGGACCCCTGCGGTGCACCGTCACCTGGGGACAAGTGCGCCTTAGAGCAGGGAGGGGCCAGTTCTCCAGACAGAGCCCAGAACCCAAGCCCCAGATGCCCAGTACAATAGCGTCAAACTGGCCCATTCTGCTTCACTAGTTCTCTCCTGCTTCTCAGGCGGTACCGGAAAGGTAGTCAAGGTATAGAACCAGGCATGGCAGCCAGGACAGACTGGTGTACATGCTCAGCTCTCATGCTGATGCTGCAGGGTCTTGGGTTAGTTGGTGTGAGTTTCTAATTCTTGGGGACGTTAGTTAGCTCACCTCTCAGTGTTCTGAGAATGAGGACTGGGATAACTTCCTCCCAGGGCTGTTAGGAATCCCCAATAAAAGAGGGACTAGTACAAGGAAGCCTTGCATATGTTTACCTGCCCCCTAAATACCAGTGTCCTTGTCTACCAGGCTGCAGACACCACCATGTGCTTTTCCAACTCTTTCTCCATGGTATTTTATCTAATGCTCCACAGCTGGGTGTTTTGCTCCCATCAGATAGTCTCCTGTTAGACACTGGCAGAGTGGTCCTGAGTGTCCTGCCCAAACCCTCAGAAGTTAATGGGATGAATAATTACTTAGGGAACAAAAAGCAGGCCCATGTTTCATTCTGCCAGCATCCCTGTGCTGCAGCTGTCGGCAGTGTACCTCTGATCAGGTACAGGCGGCTTCTGCTGGTGGGCCCACTGGGGAGTAAAGCAGACAATCTCTGGTCACCAGCCAGAGAGAGTGCCAGGTCCAGGCCATTTGGCTCGTGTGACTTCCAGGGTGGTGTGCCTGGCACCTGGCATGGGTAATGGTGCTAGAAGAACCTTTTGTCCAAGAAAAAACCATCTGTAACTGAACTGTCCACAGCAGCACATCATCCTCAGTGGGAGATGGTTTGGGAAGATGTCTCAGCATCTTCGACATACAGGCCTGGGGAAGCTCAGCATCAGACAGCCCAGCAAGCTCAACCTGGTCCCTGGCATGGGACCAGCTCTAAAAACCTCATCATTTCCTACTCTATGAAGGGATTGAATCACTTAGAATAAAAGGTGGTTCCAAAGGGGAAATAAGTCAATTCTCATTTAGCCCTTGGCACAGAGTAGGTCCCCCTCCATCCCTGAACCAAGACTCATCAATAAAAACATACTTTTATTCTCCCAAATCCCTTCCCTAACCTCTCCATCAGAATCCGTATCCTTGTTAAAGCGATTATTCCGCAAACTGATTTGGAACGGCTAGCATCTTGTAGCTTCACGTTTAATTACAGCTGGGTTTGTATTGTTCAATAATAGGCTCGAACACACTAGTATTTTCTCTCAAGCTCTCCCACATGGGAAGGGCCCTGCATCTCTGTTTCCTTGCACTGTGAGTGCTGACTGCTCAAACCCATAAACACGCTTGGGTGAGCAAGATGTCTCCTGTGCCGTGATCCCTGCACTAGCTGCTTTGGTCGGTTTCCTCGTCACACAGATCTGCCTCCTCTGAGGCCACCATCCTGCTACTGAAGGACCCATAGCTACTCCTTTATTTTAACATTTGTCAGAGCAAATGACATCCCTTAATCTGAATGTCCCAGCCCTCTAGCAGTACCCCTCTCCCTCTTTCCTCTCTTCTTGCTCCCATCGGGTCCTTCCATGCACCACATTCGTGCACACACCCAAGCCCCGATCACACACACACAGGCTCACTGCTGATTCTCAGCCCTGCTTTTTTTTTTGGCTGCCCCATGGCGTACAGGGTTCCCCAGGCAGGCCATGGATCAGATCCAAGCCACAGTTATGACCTAAGCCAAAGCTGTGGCATCTCCAGAGCCTTAACCCACTATGCCAGGCTGGAGAGATGAAACCTGCGTCTCAGCATTCCCAAGGTGCTGTGGATCCCCTTGCACCACAGCAGAAGCTCCAGCCCTGCCTTCTGAAGTATATGTGACCACTCTCTGTGGTACCTCTCTTCTCCCCCATTGTACAGGAGGTGCCTAACTATTCATCTCACACATGCTCAGACCCTGTAATTGTCCAGGGAACACAGTCATATTTTGCCCTTCCATTCTATTATACTAGCTTATAAGTATTTTGTGAGTAATTATTTCCTCAATCCTGCCCCTAGTGCTTGTTGGTTATTTACCATTTCTACTACCTTGTAGTAAACCTTTCTTAGTTTCCCAGCAGATTTTGTTCTCAAGACATCCATGGTTGGAAGATATGGTCACCTTTGTACAGAACATCTTTTATTCCCCTCCTCTCTCTGTCAATTTCCACTTTTCTCCTTATGCCTCAACTTAAGCCCAACGTTTCCAATTACTTCTCTCTCCTTGTCCCACCCTCCATCTCTCATCTGCCAAGCCGGGAGAGGTTCAACATCATGTTCTAATAACACTCAGATGATTTCTAGCAGTATATTCTGCCTGATATTTTTGATTGTCTGCTTACCTGTTAATCCTCCCCACATAGATGTGGGCTGCCTGACATCACTATAGGATGGTGATTGACTGTATGGGGTTTTGGATCAAACTAGTCCTGAGTGGGGCATCAGCTCTTTTACTGACTGCTTCTGTAGCCTTCCACAGTCACTTAATCTCCTTGAGCCTTGACTTCCTCATCTATAAAATGGAAGGATCATGATCACCTTGTGAAATCACGGCTGAGGTTACATGAAGCAAGACAAATGGAGTATTAGCACGGTGTCTGGAAGTTAGTATTATTCCAGCCTTCTTCCAGCATATCAAGTGACTGCCTGCTGTGGAAGCTGACATAATACAGGGACTCAGTCAGACATCTGGAAAAAAGAAGAGGGTTGGAAAGGAGGTGAAAACAAAATCCAGCAGGGGGAGAGGCGACTCGGGCTGTTTCTCTAGAGCAGAGGGGATACAGGCTGTGCCAGGAGGCAGTGAAGGCACCTTCACATCCTCCCAAAGTAGTGCTGCTCTGATTTGCATTTCAGTCCCATTTATGACAGCCTCATAATGGATTAAGGGCCCTGGCACTGATATATTAAAGGTTAATGGTGCATCCTGCTTTTCTATTGATTTGTGGCAGCAAATATTTGCGGGTGTGGAGACCTGGGAGCCAGCCATGTTTTCTTGGCATGAAGATGTAACTGCCTGGTGGGACTGTTTGTGTTGGGCTCCCCCCCAAGTGGGAGGGGCACGGGAGCTAGGGATGCAGACAGTGGCTGCTGGGGGTCCAGGCTCAGGAGGATTCTCAGCCAGTGCTGCTTTCTGTTAGATCCACAAGGCAGCCAAATCTTGAAGCTTCAAGACCCTGAGGAGGAAGCCTGGAAAGAACATGGCATGATCCCTGGGCGTCTTGGTGATTTATTCCTGGCCTGGCTCTGACCATGTAGCTCTGTGCTGTGCCTCCTAGCCCAGGGCTACGGTCTTCCATCCAAGCAGTATGCCCTGCTTCTCTGGCCAATGCTTGCTTGTGTTGAAAGAACATTGGTCAATCCAAGATGAAGATCTTGCCAACAGAATATCCATCCTAGATGTTTGGATAGTGAGAAAAGACTAATTCATTAATGTACTATTCATGCACATAATAACCCATGTTTATTAGAACATCTACTATGCGCCAAACACTGTTGTAGGTAGAGAAGTGCAAATTGCTCCAATTTGTCTGGAACCTTCCTGGTTTTAGAACTTGAAGTCCTGTATCCCAGGAAACCTCTCTATCCTGTGTGAACCAGGATGATTGGTTATGCAGGGGTCGGCACTAGTGACATAATAAACTAGACAAGTCCCATTCTATGAGGAGAACTACTATGAAACAGCCTGTTATACATTTCTTTGTTTTATCATATAATTTTAAAAGGATGGGGTTTTGTAGAGGGTTATCAACAAAGGTTTCATGAAGAAGGCGACATTTGATGTCCCCAAGACACTGAGGGAATAAGCCAATTAGAGATGTGATGGAAGAGTATATCCCGCTAAGAAAGAAAAAAAAAAAAAAAAAGCTGCAGAAACCCCAAGGCAGAGAGGCAGGATAGCCAGTGTGGGGAGAGCAGAGGTATTGGGTCCAGGTCACATGTAACCTTTCAGGCCACGTGAGGATTTGGGGTGTTTTTTGAAGAGGTGAGAAGAAATTGGAGGGTTTCAAGCAATGAGGTGACATGATCTGACTCAGATTTTTTAAAGGATCACTCATTCCCCAAGAAATAGACTATAGAGTTAAAAGGTGGAAGTAAGAAGACCACTAAGGAGATGATGTCAACATCCTGGGCAGACACGGAGTGGTTTGTGATGAAGATGATGAGAAACAATCTGATTCTGGATCTATCCTGATGGTGGAAGATATCAGACATGCTGAGATTGAATGTAAGATTTGCAAGAGAGATGAATCAGCAGTGATCCCAAGACTTTGAGCCACAGCATGTCAAAAAACAGAGCAGCATTTGACATCAGAATGGATCAACTAGAGAAAGAGCAGATTTGGTGGTGGGGTTTGTGGTTTGCAATTTAAGAACTTGTGTTTGAACATATTTACTTTGGGGACTAATAGCCATTCAAATGGCAATATCAGGAGGGCAGATGCCTGCTTTTCTCCATTGAGTTTATATTTGCTGTGGGTTTGTCATAAATGGCTTTGATTATGTTAAGATATGTTCCCTCTATACCCCTTTTGGTAAGAGTTTTTATCATGAATGGATATTGAACTTTGTCAAATGCTTCTTCTGCATCTTTTGAGATGATTATGTGGTTTTTGACTTTTGTTAATGTAGTATATGACGTTGGTTGATTTGCATATGTTGAACCATCCTTGTAAACCTGGGATGAATCCCACCTGGTCGTGGTGTATGATCTTTTTTATATGTCGTTGGATTCGGTTGGCTAAAATTTTGTTGAGAATTTTTGTATCTGTATTCATCAAAGATATTGGCCTATAGTTTTCTTTTTTGGTGGTATCTTTGTCTGGTTTTGGAATTAGGGTGATGGTGGTGTCATAGAATGTCTTTGGGAGTGTTCCTCCTTTTTCAACATTTTGGAGAAGTTTAAGGAGGATGAGTATAAGTTACTCTTTGTATGTGTACTAGAATTCACCTGTGAAGCCATCTGGTCCTGGACTTTAATTTGTAGGGAGTGCTTTTATGACATATTCAATTTCATTTTTAGTGATCAGTCTATTCAGTTGATCTATTTCTTCTTGATTCAGTTTTGGCAGGCTGTAAGTCTCTAGAAAGTTGTCCATATCTTCTAGGTTGTCAAATTTGTTAGCATATAATTGTTCATAGTTTTCTCTTATGGTTTTTTGTATTTCTGTAGTATCCATTGTGACGTCTCTGTTTTCATTTCTTATTTTGTTTATTTGGGTTTTTTCTCTCCTCTTCTTGGTGAGTCTAACCAGAGGTTTGTCAATTTTGTTTACCTTTTCAAGGAACAAGCTCTCGGTTTTACTGATCTTTTCTATTGTTTTTTGAATCTCTATTTTATTGATTTCCTCTTTGATCTTCATGATTTCCTTCCTTCTGCTGACTTTAGGTTTTGTTTGTTCTTCTTTTTCTAATTCATTTAGGTGGTGAGTTAAGTTGCTGATTTGAGATTTTTCTTCTTTTTTGAGGAAGGCCTGTATTGCTATGAATTTCCCTCTGAGCACTGCTTTTGTGGCATCCCATAGATTTGGAGTGGTCGTAGTTTCATTATCATTTGTCTTGAGGTATTTTTTAATTTCCTTCTTGATTTCCTCATCAACCCATTGGTTTTTAGTATCATGTTGTTTAATCTTCATGTAGTAAGTTTTTTCTCATTTATTTTCCTGTGGTTTATTTGTACTTTCATGCCATTGTGGTCAGATAAGATACTTGAAATAATTTCTATACACTTAAATATGTTGAGGTTAGCTTTGTGCCCCAATATGTAATCAATTTTTGAGGATGTTCCATGTGCACTTGAGAAGAATGTGTATTCTGATTTTTTTGGATGTAATGTCCTGAAAATGTCAATTAAGTCTAACTTTTCTATTGTGTCGCTTAGGATCTCTCTTGCCTTATTGATTTTCTGTCTAGAGGATCTGTAGTTAGTGGGGTGGGTCAGGGCTGGTGTTGTCCTTTGGAGTCATCAGTGTATAGATGTATCTACAGCCAATGAACTTAACCAGATCATGGTGAAATGAGTGTCAGCAAAGAAGAGAAGGAATCTGTGGGTTGACCCTAGCACATCCCAAGATTCAGAGTTTTGTCGTTTTGTCCTTTTTTTTTTTTTTTTTTTTTAGTACCCACAGCATATGGAAGTTCCCAGTCAAATTGGAGCTGCAGCTGCCAGCCTATGCCACAGCTACAGCAATGCCAGATCTGAGCCACATCTGCAACCTACACCACAGCTCTTGGCAACACCAGATCCTTAACCCAATGAGTAAGTCCAGGGATTGAACCTGCAACCTCATGGTTCCTAGTCGGATTTGTTTCCAGTGTGCCACGATGGGAAATCCAAGATTCAGAGTTTTAAAAGAGACCAAGAACCATAAAGGAGATGGATAAGGATGCACCTGCAAGGTGGGAGAACTTAGGACGAGTGATGTCCTGGAAGCCAAGTGTGGGAAGGACAGAGTGACCATGTTTGTCAAAATGCCGGTAGGTGGGAGTAAAGCGAAGACTGGGATTTGGCCACTCTGTTTGGGAGCTCATTAATGACCTTAACAGAAGCAGCTTTCTTTTTTTCAGTGATGGGGTGAAAACTTAAGCTAGATTCATGATACCTAGAAAGAGAGTAATGGAGACAGTAGCCATAGATAACTCCCTAGAAGAACAGGAGAGTGGTTGGAGGAGAGTGTGAACTGAACGAAGGATTTTTTCTCCTTATAGTTGTAAAGTCTATTGCATATCTCACATTATAGAAGTAGATTGTTAGAATGATCTAATAATCTAGTTTCTATTCATTCATTCAAAAACACTGATTAAGCACCTAATAGATGCTTAGGGGCTAGGTACTGCAGATGCAATTATGAACAAAATATCCAAAGAGTAATCTTTGAAAGTCCTCTCTTATACTTTCAATGTACTTCCTAAACATCTCTCAGGGCCTCCAGTCATTTTTTTTTAAATTGACTTAGGAAGTTGTGTTAGTTTCAGATGTACAACAAAGTAAAACAGTTATACATTTACACATATCCATTCCTTTTCAGATTTTTTCCCATATAGGTTATTACACAGTACTGAGTAGATAACCCTGTGCTATACAGTAGGTCCTTCTTACCTGTCTATTTTACATATATTTGTGTATATGTCAATCCTAAATCCCTCGTTTATCCCTCTCCTGTCCACATTTCCCCTTTGATAACCATAAATTTGGTTTAAAACTCTTTGAGTCTGTTTATGTTTTGTAAGTTCTTTTGTATCATTGTTTGTTAGATTCTACATATTAGTGATCTCATATGATATATGCCTTTCTTTTTCTGACTTACTCACTTAGTATAATAATTATTATATCTATCCATGTAGCTGCAAATGGCATTATTTCATTCTTTTTATGTCTGACTAATATTCTATTGTATATATATATATATATATATATATATATATATATATATATACTACATCTTCTTTATCCAATCCTCTGTTGATAAACATTTGTTTTTCTTCCAGGTCTTGGGTCTTGTAAATAGTGCTATGATGAATACTGAGATGCATGCATCTTTTTGAATTATGATTCTCTTCTGGATAGATGCCCAGGGATTGGGATTTCTGGATCATATGGTAGTTCTATACTTAGTTTTCTAAGGAACCTATATACTGTTCTCCATAGTAGCTGCACCAGCTTACATTCCCACCAACAGTGTTGGGGGTTACTTTTCTTTGCACCATCTCTAGCATTTATTGTTTGTAGTTTTTTTTTTGGGGGGGGTGTTTTGTTTTGTTTTGTTTTGTTTCTTTTTTTGGCCATACCTGTGGCATATGGAAGTTCCTGGGCCAGGGATAGAATCCAAGCTGCAGCTGTGACCTATGCCATAGCTGCAACAACATCAGTTCCTTAAGCCACTATGCCATAACAAAAACTCCTCTTTGTAGATTTTTGGTAATGGCCATTGTGACTGAAGGGAGGTGATACTTCATTGTAGTTTTGATTCTTATTAATGAAGGATTTTTTAAAAGATAAAAATGTATGTGTTTGAATGTTGATGGAAGAGATCTGTAGAGCGAAGCAATTTCATGATGTGGGAGATAGAGGTGACAATGGGAAAGGCAATGTACTGGAGAGGACAAGGAAGTCTGTGATCCATGAGACAGAGTTAGACATACATAGGAGCAAAGACAGCTACTGTTTTAAAAGGCAGGTATTTGGTGGTTTAAGAAAAGGAAGTTCTGGGAGCTCCTGTCAATGGCTCAGCAGTAACAAAACCAACTAGTATCCATGAGGATGTGGGTTTGATCCCTGGCCTTTCTCAGTGGGTTAAGGATCTGGTGTTGCCATAAGCTGTGGTGAAGTTTGCAGACATGGCTCGGATCCTGCATTGCTGTGGCTTTGGCATAGGCCAGCAACTGCAGCTCTAATTCAACCCCTAGCCCAGGAACCTCCATATGCCACAGGTGCAGCCCTAAAAAAGACAAAAAAAAAAGAAAGAAAAGAAAAGGAAGGTTTTTTTTAGAGAAATAAAGTTCTCAAATGACTGCTTCTACTCTTTTAGGAGATTGGAAGCAGGGTCATTGTCTGAGAGTTATCTAAGAGAGAGGGAGAGTGAATTGAACAGGAAAATTTAGAAGATTGCCAGGCAGCATGAAGGGTCACTTGAGGTTAGTGGTCATGATTCTAAAGTTAGACCCACCACCATGCCTGTCTCCAACCTGGGTTTTCCCTAGCCATATTCAAGTTGATTCTTCCAGAAAACATAAATTCAGCACACATTGTCTGTCAGACTGTATTATGGATGACATGGATCCAGAGGGAGCCCACTGTCAAGATGGGGAAACAGACCCATCAACAGCCACATGAAGTCTGGGGCAACATTAATCTTAGAATAACTATCCTAAGCTGGGTTCACATAGAAGGGACATAGGTCCAAAGAAGAGATCCATTATTCTTACTAGAGATGATAACTGAGCTTATTCCTGAAGGGAGGGTGGGTTTTAGTCACATGAAGAGGCAGGGAACTGCATGGGGAACAGACAATAGCATGAATGAATGCTCAGAGGTCTGAAAAAGCAGGATGTCTTCCAAGCTGATACTCAAGAGCAGGGTAGTCTGATAAGAGGCAGGAGAAGGTAGGACAGGAGTGCGAAGGTCCTCGTTGTCTGAGAACCCCTTGCCAATGGCATTAGAGGTCCCCAGATTTGACTCACTAAAGGATGTAGAGGTTCAACCTCTGCCACATGCCTGGGCCTTGGCTTGGTACTTGGCCCAGTGTGATCTAACTTGACTGAGGTGATGCTCACAGCCCCATCCCTCAACACCTATTTCTGAGCCCTGCTCACTTCCAGGGTCTTGACTACATTGGGCCAATCGGAAACGTGACTCATATGCCCTCTTTTTAGAAACTCATGTCTGGCCATCCCAGTCTGCTTTGGCACC
This sequence comes from Sus scrofa, assembly GCF_054392235.1. Classification (NCBI taxonomy): domain Eukaryota; kingdom Metazoa; phylum Chordata; class Mammalia; order Artiodactyla; family Suidae; genus Sus; species Sus scrofa. The sequence goes on along the minus strand of NC_139396.1, from coordinate 108,832,965 downwards.
AGGGCTGTGCTGAATTCAAGCAGGAAAAAAAAAAATGTGCAAGTAAGGGAAACTCTAGCCTGCCTGGATGAAGGAGCCTTGGACTTGACAGGTCCTGGATGCCTGAGGTGGCTCACCCCCTTGGAGTTAATTCAGGAGTGTTTGCCTTGCTCTGAAGAATGAGGCTACACCCATCACAATGCCTTGGAGCCCGCTCCTTGCAGCCAGCAGGGCACAAGTTTAATGGGGCAGGAGAGAACGAGGCCTCTCTCTCCCAAGTGAGTCAGCTTCAGGGGTGATTGGCCAAATGGGTGGACATGGAGGAGAAAGGATAGTACAGAGCTAAACTCTCAAGTCTCAGAACTGACACTTGGGCAGCAGAAGGATTAGTTAAATTGGTCAGATCACACTTATGTTTACAACATCTTAAAAAATGCAAATTTTACAGAAATACATGTATAAAAACTGGAGATCTCATAACTGCTCAGTGCTCATTCCTCCTATTTTTGTCCCTATATTTATTTACATTTATCAATGGTTTCTTCTTACAAGAGTAGAAATATACTATATACAAGTGAGTTGGATTTTTTTTCCTCTTAGCATATTTTAGGCATCTTTGAATTTCAGTAGCTATTAAAGAAATGGGATTGGAGAAAATGTGGTGGAAGGGAGCGAGCACACCTCAGCTGAGTGCTCTGTACCCCTGAGCCCTCTGTGACTGGTGTGCAGAGCACACTTTTGAAGAAGGGCTTCCTGGCCTCTTGTGTCCTGCAAGGATGTGCTTTCCTGCCACACAGCCCTCATCCTGGTGGGTCATGAAGTGTCCTCACACAGTGTTAACCTGATGGTGTCCTGAGTTAGGATTCTGATCTGTAGTCACTCAGACAACAGACTTTAGATACAGAGGAGCCTGATGTCATACCCAACGTCACCTGACCCAGGCTTCCCAGAGGGTCCCTAGTCGATGTGTATGGGGCCCATTCCCGGGAAAAAGAGGGTGATGAGCCCCGAGCCTGTGAGCTTCTGCTCCTCGAAAAGCACAGCTTTTCCGGGTCCAAGCCTTGCTTTCAGTGGTCTCTCATCTCCTCTCAGTCTAGCTCAAAGAAAGGCAATGGTGAAGCACGTGCCTCAATGTCAGCTCCAATGGCTAAAACACCCCCCTGCATACTTCACATCGTCACTTCCTCCATCCTTTTCTGTAACCCTTACTCTGCTATATTACCCTTTGCAGCACCTTTCACCACTGCAAACATGACATCACTGGTCAGCTGACTATGCACCCATAGGCGACATCTGGCTGGCAGCCTATTTTCCTGCTGCCCGCAGGCTAGGACTGTTTTTCTTTTTTTGAAACATTTTCCCAGTGTTCTAAAAACATGGCAACACAAAACCAGGGAATATGGGACAGAGCAGTATGTGGCCCTTGTGGCCTGATCCACACACTCTGTCCTTTCCCAGAAAGTTTTTTGACCCTCATTAGGTAATTATTTGTTTTTGTTTGTTACTCCTGTATTTCTTTTTCTCTTCCTACCTTCATCATGCAAATACCACAAGAGTGGGAACTTTGTGCTGCTCAGGCCATATCCTTGGACCTAGAATAGTGCTTGATGAAAGCAGGTGTTTGGGAAATGTTTGTGGCTTTTTTTTTTCCCATTGTATGAATGAGAGAATGAGGACATTGAAGATGCCTTTCAAAGCCCAAGATTGAGAAGCATCTTGCAGTGTCTCAGCCTTACCCTGTGCTCTTATCTACCTTGAAGAACCCAGGTCTGGGGTGGAAAGAATGGGAAACATGGCAGAGACTGGGTAGGAGCAGAGTGCATGGGAGAAGGATCACAGATACTGGAAGCCAGGGCAGAGAAGGAACAGAAGGACTAGGAAATGGACAGGGAAGTGGCAGCACTGGTTCCTGAAGGTCCCAGAAGCTGTAGAAACCTAACAGGCAATTCCAGCTGATTTGCTCAGCACCATCAGCCATGAGAGAGGGAAGGGTGAGACTGCCAGAATGATAGTAAGGGCTTCTGTGGGCTCTAGTTAGGACAGCTTTAAATTATGAGCATCCAAACCCTCCTGTACGTTGGGGCCACTCCACTACTTCTTTTTCTCCTTAAGAAGAATTTTAAGACTGTGGGATTTAGATTTATCAGGCCCATGATGATGGCAACCCCACAGTTGTTGGAATCTGTTTTACATATTCTGTATATTGATTCTACTCTTTTTGCAAGTGTATTTATCTCTAATGTAAATATTTCTGCATCATGCAAAGATGTATTTATACATTCTGTATTATTGATTTTCCTCATGCTACAAACACATTTGTCTCTTTGTTAATTAAAATATATCTGGGAAATAGTAAGACTGACTTATAGAGAAAGGTACGGGGAGGGAGGGAGGGAGGTGGTGCCGGGCCGGGTAGACTGTCCTTGGCCGTAGCTGAAGGAGACATTGTGGGACTTCCAGAAGGTGCTGTTTTGTGTGTGTGTGTGTGTCTTTTGTCTTTATAGGGCCACACTCGCAGCATATGGAGGTTCCCAGGTTAGGGGTCTAATCAGAGCTACAGATACCAGACACAGCCGCAGCCACATCTGAGCCACATCTGTGATCTACACCACAGCTCACAGCCACACCGGATCCTTAACCCACTGAGTGAGACCAGGGATCGAACCTGCAACCTCGTGGTTCCTAGTTGGATTCGTTTCCACTGTGCCACGATGGGAACTCCCTAGAAGGTGCTGTTTAATTGGAGAAAACTACTCTAGAGTCAAGGGATGCTTACAAAGTACTTTTGCAAGATACTGCGGTGCACTCATAGACTCATAGGAGTCAGTTCTGCTTTCAGCTAAGGGGAGACCCTCAAAACCAGCAATCCGGGCCAGGAGATACAGAGAACAGCTCCTATTGGTCCCAAACCCTATTGATTTCAATAGAGTACAATTGAGTAAGAGGTAGTGGCTCAAAAGAAAGCGTGGAATAGAGGCTAATCTTTGCCTGGGGACGATCGTGAACACTCATCATTATAAGAGGTGAAGCAAGGATCTAGGCAGCTGATCACAGAGCTGGGAGTAAGCTGCTAAGTTTTCATTCCTGCATGTGACACTTAATTAGTCAATCCAGACCCAGGCAGGCTTCCTCTTCCAGGAAGCTTTTCTTTAGCTCTGGTCCATGGGCCAACTGCTTCTCCTCTTTTCTTCCAGGGTCCCTCATGCAGATGTCTATTTTAGCCCCTTTCAGATTTGAGTGAACAGTTATTTTTGGTTTACCTCTCTGACCTCTCACCACCCCTTACTATGAGGATGCTCACTTATCCATTCTTTGCCTCTGTGCCTTACCTAGTATCTACTTACTAACTAGCTAGCTGTGGATGCGACCCTTGGTTGAATGATTTCAGCCAGTTGCGTCAGGCATGACTGGTTTCTAGAGACACCACCTGTGACAGGCAGATCCTATTTATCCCTCTTTGGGGAAGGGGTGCTTGGAAACTTACTAGCAGTTGTTGCTGAAGAGATTAATTTGAGAAACAGGATAAATTAAGTGTGCTGCTAGTACAGCCTTCCCCAGGCTAAGCCTCCCTTTCTTGTTTGGATGCACGTTCTGTCTGACAAGAACATCTGTCTTCCTCTGACTCTTGGCTTGGAGCCTGATTGGCTGGCTTCCCTTGTTCTTTTTTATTCCTTTTCCTGTGTCCCTTCCAAAGCTGCTCACTCCGACAAGAGGATGAGTGCCCAGGGAGATGGCAGCTCTTGTCTAGAAATAGCTGGCTTGCTGTTCAAACCTCCAAATAGCCTTAGATAGGTGTATTCACTCCGAAATATGATGGTAGCACCTACTGTGGGTTAGGAAGCTTGAAAACTCTCCTTGAAGGAGGGAATGTGCATTTGAGATGGGAAAGATCCCCTGACACAGACTCAAGGCTGCAAGAGGTGATGGATGATGGCCATGAGGCTGGCACAGCAAAGATGGCGGTGGTGTCTGGGGATGGAAACAATGACCTCTGCGGGGACAGAAATGGACATGAAGCCATTAACATTCGGGCTGCCTGCTTGTATTCCAGGGATGTTCCCTGAGTTTCTGGCCGGGGGCACCGTTGCGAATAAATACCAAGAGGAGAGAAGAAATCTCCATTTCAAATGCAGGGATGAAACAGCAGTGCTGAGCTCCTCGGCAGTTGCGCATTCATTCCATCCTTGTACAAACTGCAATAATTTAGAGCAGTTCAGTATTTAGACTCAACTGTGTAATTCATCCTGATGTTTCCCATTCATCAAAGCCTCATGTTTGTTTGTATTACCATGAGAAAAATAAAAAAATGTAGGAAAAAAGATCCCCCCCTCCTCACTACAGGCAGATTATGACGGAGTTACAACCCTTGGGGCCCTTCAAGCAAAGAAACATCTTGCTTCAATTAGATATAAATAATGAACAATAATTAGAAAGATTTCTTCATCGAATTTGTTATTTTATGTTTCCTTTCATCTGTAATGTATTGAAATGAATACTGAGCTCTGTTTCTGGGCCATGTAGCAGGGCCTGAAGGAATTCCATGGACTGTGTCTCCTAAACAGGAGGAAACATCCATTGCTGGCTCCTCTGCGTGCAGGGTCTGTAGGCTGGTCTATTGCTGAGGATACATGGGGCTGCTTTGACTCCAGGCCTCCAAATTTTTAGAGTCCCAGGGCCAGACATAAAATAATATCACAGAATAATGGCTACTAGTTCCTGGGGACTGAGTTTTGCATCAGTCACTACTCTAAGAGATGAACACAGATCACCTCATTTCATCTTCAGGCAGCCTTTGCTGCAGACTCTGCTTCCAGCCATGTTTTTCTTTTTTGTTTTTTTAAGATTTGGACACTGAGGCACAGAGAGGTCAGCTGACTTGCCCAGGCCTGCCGTGTTAGTGCTAGTGGAGCTGGGAAGGGCCAGGCAGGTAGTCGGACTCCAGATTTTCTGCTTTACCCACTCTGCGCTGCAGCTCTCTGCTGTCATAGTGAGCTCTTCCTGCCACAGAAGCCATGAGGGATGGAGAGATGGCAAGGAAGGTAATGGATAGTGATGTCTTCCCATGGGTAGAGGTGGATGCTGGAACTTCAAGGGGTTTGCAGAAGTGGATAAATAAGATAAAAGGATTCCAGGCAGAGGGAGCTCCATGGTCTGGTGCCATAAATGGGGACCATGTGGGATTTCTCCCTTCAGCTTTGGCTTTGGGGTCATATGGAAGTGAGAACAACAGCTGGAGATGAGATCAGGAGGTGGAGGGTTGTGTAAATCAAGCTGAAATGGCTGGATCTCTTCGTGGGAACCATGGTTCAGATTGCTGGAAATGATTCTGGCTGATTAAAAAGGAGAGACAGAAATTCCCTTGTGGTGCAAAGGGTTAAGCTGCCCAGGTCACTGCTGTGGCATAGTTTTGATTCCTGGCCTGGGAACTTCCACTTGCCATGGGTGCAGCCAAAACAAAGAACATAAGGAGAAACAGATTTACAAAAGAGAAATAAATAAAGAGCAATCAGGTTGGAGCTTGGAGAGAGAAGCTGGCTCAACACAGAACTTTTTTTTTTTGGTAACTCTGTCCTCTCAATACATTAGTCAGATATGCTCATTTCTTCAGACAATTGAAAACTTCATGTCAACTGGTCCTTCCTGATCTGACATTACCCCTAAGAAGGCACTGTCCCTACATGCCCTGCTTGGAATTCTGCCCCTGGGCTGCAGATGGGCCTTCCAGATGCACTCCCTCCCTGCATGGTGCACCTGGCCTGAGCTACTTGCTTCTCCTCCATGTATAACAGATCAAGGTTCTCAGAAGTGCTTTGTTTTATCCTCACCACCTTTTGAAAGTCAAGAGATTTCACAGATGAACCTAGACTTCTTCATCGCTAAACAACTTAAAAGACAACTGCGTGGAACTCCAGAACATCTGCAAGCTTTGGAGGGGTTGTGTTCAAAAAATTGTCACCATCCCTGTGTGTGTGTCTGCAACATGCCAGCTCTAAGTGTCAGAGACCAGTCACCATCATCAGTCTTGCCAATGCATTTGTCTTTCTTGTGCTTGTAGATATTCAAGTTGGAGACCTTCAGTGTACAGCCTTCTGTGTTGCCCTTTTGTACTGTGACTGTCTGTCTATATGTTTCTACAGCTAGACTCCAAATTCCTTGAGGGCAGGAGTCCTATCTTACTCATCCTTTGTCCCTCAGGCTCAGCACAGAACCTGGTTTTAGGTGTTCAGTGACATTATGGAGTTAATCTACAAGGAAATGTAACTGTGATAGAATGAGGGAGGCCCTGGCAAGTCATGCTCCAGGCTGGGACACTCGTGCTGCTGGGGGTTGGGAGTAAAGGACGTGGACGGTGGGCCATACCCAGGCTCAGTCCTCTGGCGGGCCTTGCAACCCATGTGTGTCCCTGCAAGGTATAGCATGTACCTATGTTTCATGGCCATTTTGCATTTCAGGACATTCCAGGACCTGTCTAAACAAGTGGAGATGTCTTATGGCACTGTCCGGGATTCTGCAGTGTATGAGTACTTCCGAGCCAAAGGCACCAACCCTCTGGAGCAAGACAGCACATTTTCTGAGCTCTGGCGGACCATCAGCAAGAATGGAGGGGCTGACAACTGTGTGTCCAGCCCTTCAGAAGGCATCAGGAAGGTAGGCAGGAGCTGACCACTTGGGCATGTGTGTGCTATGACAGGGGCCATGGGGACTGTCATGCTCCGGGTAGGAGACACCTTCCCAGACATATCTCCTTTGAGTAGCCCTGTCACTTGCAACATGTCCCATCTTCAACAGCTTAGTTAGGCATTTCTCACAGACATGAGAGTATCAGGTAAAGAGGCATACATTCTTTAGATAGATGCTCATTTTTTGGCAGTAGAAGCAAAGGCATTGGTCTTTAGGTTCCTTCTAAGTTTCCAAATGGTCAGGGAAAAGCAATTAGATTAGAGCCCAAGACATAGACCTCCCCCTTCATGGGCTTATAGGATGGTGATGTGGAGGGGCTGCTCCACTCCAAATGGGAACACTGGGCAAAGCGAGTGCAGAAGGAGTTCCTGTTGTGGCTCAGTGGTGAGGAGCCCGACTAGTATCCATGAGGACGCAGGTTTGATTCCTGGTCTCGCTCAGTGGGTTAAAGATCTGGCATTGCCGTGAGCTGTGATATAGGTCACAGGTGTGGCTCAGATCCTGCATTGCTGTGACTGTGGTCTAGGCTGGCAGCTACAGCTCCAATTTGACCCCTAGACTGGGAACTTCCATTTAGTGCACGTTCAGCCCTAAAAAGTGAAAAAGAAAAAAAAAGCAGATGCAGAGAACCAAGTGAGAGGTAGAAGGAAGTGGGTCACAGGGTTCAGGGGAGAGTGGGAACACTGTAAGACTGTGATATGGAGAGGCAGTGTGCTCAGGAGATGATGATAAGGACAGCAAGCCCAGAATGGAGGTTGAACTGGGAGAAATTGAGGGAGCACTGGGTGGGAAGAATCCAGGCCAGAGAGAGGAAGGGAAGAAAAAGGTTAACACATTCTTTGGGAGTGGGTTAGACTTTGTTCATTTATTTCAGTTAATTTCGCAATTAATCATGATTATTCCATTATACAGATGAGAATCATAGATGTGGGTCACGCTCCTTGTTAGGTTCTGATGCCTGGGATTCCAGACTGAGGAGTGTGGTGTTCATCCACCACGTGCTGTGGAGCCCTTTGGAGGTCTGTGATGAGGAAGATGGTAGGGTGAAGGCAGGTGTCATAAAGATGTTGCTGTTGATGACACCTTCTTCGCAGTGACCCTCACATGCAGGGGCTACTATCTCTGTCGTCAGTGAATGATGCAAAAAAGATGTGAACTGTGGCCACCATTGCTGCCTCTCTGGGTAGACCAGTTGTCCAGCCTATCTTGCTCAGCATCTCTTCCCTTCTGTTCCTTATTTAGCCTACCCAACCTTCACACATTCACACACACACACACATACACCTGTCTAGCCTGCCTCAGTGTATCATACCTTTCCCTATTCATCTATTCTACCTCTGTGGAACCATCTTACAGGCCCTCACATGTAGTCACTCATGCATACACTCCCATTCCTCACACATACTAGTGCACACACATATTCCTGTACATGCATACCTGGGTTCCACCATCCCAGCCACTTGGCAATTCTTTGGCCTTACTGGAGAGGACAGCTTTCTGCCAAAAGCTTCCAGGCCACAAGGGCTTACCATCCTGCTCCTCATGATGAGAAAAATCCTCAGCAGTCTGCCAGCCCCTCCCAGGAGAGCCCTGATGGGGTCCAGGGAGAGAGGCAGAGCCTGAGTCCTGCTTCAGAAGCAATGGGGCACGGCATCTGGCATGGTGCCTGAAGACTGCACTCTATGTGGAGTGGGAGCCCCTGGGCACATGTGTTAGCTTGGGGCAGTTAGCTCGGGGAGGCTTCTCCCTGTTGTTTAGCCAAGTTGAACAGGAGACAGTGTCTGGGCTCTGGAGCCTGGCATAGTTGAGTGAGAATCCCAGTTCCACAGCTCACCAACAATGTATAATTGAGCACACCACTCTTCCTATTGGGAATCTCTCAGTTGAGAGAGGCCTGGGCAACTTCCCATTTGGAGGTCTCTTTAGACACTTAAAATATTTAAAAGTATGTGTTATAGTAGATTTGGAATGTTTATATTTAACAAAGTGATATCTTAACAAAAATAATAAAATGCAACATAAATGTGCTAGTCTCATGCTCACAAGGTTTATTAAAACCTCTTACTTTCTCTTGCACAAAGAAGGATGGTGCTCTTACCTCGAGCTGCTGGTTCCTCTTTCATCCCTGACAGTGGATTTTTGTGGCTGTAGGTGACCTCATTTGGAGATAATGAATACAAAGTTGATTTAAAACCTTTTATGAATGTAAGGCTTGGGCCAAATGGCCTTCGAGTTTCCCTTCTCTGCTTTCTTTGTCTCTCATAAAGAGTCAATACTCCCATCCAAACTGAATTGTTATGAAGATTCATTGCAGTGATGCTAAAAAAGAACTTATGAGAGAAAAAAATAGCAGCTTTTGATTTGATCAAACTTCTATTTATTATAAGACACTTTAAAGAAAATAAAAAGGCGAGTCACACCCTGGGAAGGGCTGTTTACAATGTATATAATGAATATTGGGTTAACATCCTATATGGGTATTATTTGAAGAACTTTTATAAATTAATTTTAAAAAAGCTCAAACAATTTAATAGAAAAATGGGCAAAAGACTTGTACAGAACTTTCACAGAAGAGGCAACACATATGGCCAATAGTCATATGGAGAGATGTTCAAAATCATTAGTGTTTCCAGAAAATGAAAATTAGAACCATGAAGATATATCACTTTACATCAATTAGACTTGGCCCAAATGAGAAGTGGTAAAGAGGACGGGAGTAACAGGTGGTTAATTGCTGATGGGAGTGTTCTTAGTACAGTCATTTTGGAAACGTGTTTCTTGTTCTCTTCGAAAATGGAACATTTGCAAACCCTATGACCCAGCAATTCCACTCCTATGTATCCACCCAAAATAAACTTCTGCAGCACCTTGGAGACAAGAAAGGCCATGGTAGGTAGCATTGCTTATGGAGCCAGGACCCTGGAAACAATCCAAATGAGCATTAATTTTTTCTTTTTGGTGTAAATCTTTTTATTTTTATTTTTATTTTTCCACTGTACAGCAAGGGGGTCAGGTTATCCTTACATGTATACATTACAATTACATTTTTTTCCCCCACCCTTTGTTCTGCTGCAACATGAGTATCTAGACAAAGTTCTCAATGCTATTCAGCAGGATCTCCTTGTATATCTATTCTAAGTTGTGTCTGATAAGCCCATGCTCCCGATCCCTCCCACTCCCTTCCCCTCCCATCAGGCAGCCACAAGTCTCTTCTCCAAGTCCATGATTTTCTTTTCTGAGGAGATGTTCATTTGTGCTGGATATTAGATTCCAGTTATAAGTGATATCATATGGCATTTGTCTTTGTCTTTCTGGCTCATTTCACTCAGTATGAGATTCTCTAGTTCCATCCATGTTGCTGCAAATGGCATTATGTCATTCTTTTTTATGGCTGAGTAGTATTCCATTGTGTATATATACCACCTCTTCCGAATCCAGTCATCTGTGGATGGTCATTTGGATTGTTTCCATGTCCTGGCTATTGTGAATGGTGCTGCAATGAACATGCGGATGCATGTGTCTCTTTTAAGTAGAGTTTTGTCCAGATAGATGCCCAAGAGTGGGATTGCTGGGTCATATGGAAGTACTATGTATAGATTTCTAAGGTATCTCCAAACTGTTCTCCATAGTGGCTGTACCAGTTTCCATTCCCACCAACAGTGCAGGAGGGTTACCTTTTCTCCACAGCCCCTCCAGCACTTGTTATTTGTGGATTTCTTAATGATGGCCGTTCTGACTGGTGTGAGGTGGTATCTCATGGTAGTTTTGATTTGCATTTCTCTTATAATCAGCGATGTTGAGCATTTTTTCATGTGTTTGCTGGCCATCTGTATATCTTCTTTGGAGAAATGTCTATTCAGGTCTTTTGCCCATTTTTCCATTGATTGGTTGGCTTTTTTGCTGTTGGGTTGTATCAGTTGCTTTTATATTCTAGAGATTAAGCACTTGTCAGTGCATCATTTGAAACTATTTTCTCCCATTCTGTAAGTTGTCTTTTTGTTTTCTTTTTGGTTTCCTTTGCTGTGCCAAAGCTTTTCAGTTTGATGAGGTCCCATGGGTTTATTTTTGCTCTAATTTCTATTGCTTTGGGAGACTGACCTGAGAAAATGTTCATGATGTTGATGTCCGAGAGTGTTTTGCCTATGTTTTCTTCTAGGAGTTTGATGGTGTCCTGTCGTATATTTGTCTTTCAGCCATTTGGAGTTTATTTTTGTGCATGGTGTGAGGGTGTGTTCTAGTTTCATTGCTTTGCATGCAGCTGTCCAGGTTTCCGAGCAATGCTTGCTGAATAGACTTTCTTTTTCCCATTTGATGTTCTTGCCTCCCTTGTCAAAGAGTAACTGACCATAGGTGTTAGGGTTTATTAGTGTGTTCTCTATTCTGTTCCATTGGTCTCTCTGTCTGTTTTGATACCAGTACCACACTGTTTTGATGACTGTGGCTTTGTAGTATTTCTTGAAGTCTGGGAGAGTTATGCCTCCTGCTTGGTTTTTGTTTCTCAGGATTGCTTTGGTGATTCTGGGTCATTTGTGGTTCCATATAAACGTTTGGATTGTTTGTTCTAGTTCTGTGAAAAAAATTTTTTTAAATATATATAACCTGTAATGAAATGAATGAACCACAGTTTCATGTAATGGTATGGATGAATCTTAGCTGAATAATATTGAATGAAAAAAAAGCATTAGGAGTTCCCGTCGTGGTGCAGAGGAAATGAATCTGACTAGGAACCATGAGGTTGTGGGTTAGATACCTGGCCTCGCTCAGTAGGTTAAGGATCTGGCATTGCAGTGAGCTATGGTGTAGGTCGGAGACTCGGCTCGGATCTGGCATTGCTGTGGCTCTTGCATAGGCTGGCAGCAACAGCTTCAATTAGACCCCTAGCCTGGGAACCTCCATATGCCACGGGTATGGCCCTAAAAAGGCAAAAAAGACCAAAAAAAAAAAAAAAGCATTAAAGGCAATTTCATATGGGTCTACTAATAGAAAATAACATACAATATAACTCCCCTTCAAAAATGTGTAAAACACAGGCATATACACATCCAAAGTAATGTTTATTTTTTATTTTTTGTCTTTTTTACTTTATGGCCACATCCAAGGCATATAGAGGTTCCCAGGCTAGGGGTGGAATCAGAGCTGTAGCTGCTGGCCTACACCACAGCCACAACAACGCAGGATCTGAGCCGCATCTGCGACTTACACCACAGCTCATGGCAATGCTGGATCCTTAACCCACTGGGCGAGGCCTGGGATCGAACTTGCATCCTCATGGATGCTAATCAGATTTGTTAACCACTGAGCCACAATGGGAACTCTCAAAATAATGTTTAAATATAAGACTCATCCAAAGTAATGTTTAAAATATAAGATAGTGGCTACTACAGATGGGAGAGGCAGAGCAAGTGGAAGGGAGAAGCTGATTATTGGATGTAAGTCAGGATCAATGTTAGCTTTATAGTCATAGGGTTTTGGATTTTTTAAAATTTTTAAAAAATTTCTATTATAATAAATAATAAATTAGTTAATTTAAAAAGGAGGCCATTCCTAAATAAAAGGACTGGTGTCCTGAACCAAGGGTTATAAATCAATCTTATTTTTGCACCTACCTTCTCTTTCAAAAAAAAGAATTCCAGGCCAGCCAGGCAGAGTTTGGCTTCCCCCTACACCAGCCCCTTCTTTCCTTGTGAGCACTCATGTATCAGCCTACTTTTTGTTCCTGGAGCACCTCAAGAAGGCAGATGTCAGAAAAGCCCTCTGGGGCACAATAAATCCGGTGACAAGTCGTCAGGGAAGCATCTCTTCATCATCCTCATCATCATTCTAGTCCATTGCTGGCACCTTAGAAGTCCTCACCCTCTAGTGATATTTAGGGCCTTACTCATGAATAAAACAGTGTGAAAACTAGTAGTAGAAGATGCAAATAAGAGATTCTTTATAAGTGCCTATAACTCCATGGTACAGAGTCTAGTCTTTTTTAGCACACAGGATGTGTTGATTTTATGACACCTTCATTTTATAAACCCCAAGCTGACTTTGGGGTCACAAATCTCCCCCATGCATTTGTATCTTTAAGGAAAAAAAAAAAAAGACAACTGACTGTCGGCACTAGATAAATGTTAAGGGCTTTATAGCTAGGGTCATGAAAGTGAGTTTATGGTATTGTCAGAAAATGGAGTGCATCACATTTTTTTTTTACTAGAAGAAGAGCTCAGATTCACTCTTAAACCCTCCTTCTACATGTGTCTGTTTAGGTGGTTACTGGAAAAACCTACTTGCTTGTCTGAAACTCTTCCTGTCCCCCTGCCACTGTGGAACTGCCTTTCATCTTCCCGGCTCTGGCTCGAGAAGCCTTATGACTCCCCAGCCCTCAGCAGAATGGACTAGGGATGGCTATGCCCTCAGTGAGGGCCATCTCTGGAATCCAGACTCTGTGAGGAAAATCCCAGCATGTAGGGAAATATGGCATAACCCTGATATTTAGGGTCTGTCAGATCCCAAACAGACCCTTCGTGGGTGCAGGGCAGGTAGCCTGGCAAAGGTGAGGCCCAACTGCCCCCAAGGGATGTCAGAGGAAACTGCTTTATCAAGGAGAGAATGCTCCCACTTCTAATTTCCAGTTACTCTTTGGTGACTCTGGATCCATTTTCCGAGAGTAGTTGCTAGTGGAACAATGTCTAATTGCCGTTAAAAGTCAAGGAGCTCGGTATCAAGGCTAACCTCAGAGAGCTGCTATTATTTTTTTCCCCCCTCGGGAGTGCTGCAGCTTTTAATGACTTGAAACCAATTTAGGTGGGAAATTGCTTAGCAAGAGGCGATCACTTTTGCCCAGTATCAGAACCAGAGAAAGGAATTATGTTATGGTTGCCCTGCGGCTGTGACCTGCTCCTTCATGCCACCTATGGCTCAGATAAGGAGGGGGTAGCCCTTTCTGAGCCCTGGTGAAGAAAGAAGAAAGGAATTTGGAAGGAGAGGGAGGTTTTATTTATTTATTAAAAACCCACAGTATGCGGTTTTTACAACAAACATGCATGGCACCCAGTAAGTCTCAATAAATCCTGGGTTGGTTGTCTCTGAATGAATCCCATTTGTTGTCTGACTGAACAGAGATGCATAAATCAGGGGTGTAGTTGGTACCATCAGTTAGTGGGTTACCCTCTGTGAGTTCCTTGTTCCTTGATGGGAGGGACAAGCAAAATAGCTTCATAGTCCCTTTAGGGCCTGTTTCTTAAAACCCTCCCCTTAGGAAAGAGACCTTGTTGATCCTCAGAGAGAGAAGAGAGGCTGTCTTCATTTCTCACAGACACCTGCACTTGACCTGAGGACAGCCTAAACCAGGGGTTCACAAACTATGGTCCATGGGCTAAATCTGGCCTGCCACCTGCGTTTACAAATAAACTTACAAATAAAGTTTTATTGGCACACACATACTGTTTATGGCTGTTTTTCTGCTACTTCAGCAGAGTTGAGTCATTGTGGCAGAGACCATGTTGTCTCCAAAGCCTAAAATATTATTACCTGGTCCTTTACAGAAAAAAATTTTGAGAATCCCTGGTCTAGAATAGTGGGTGCTCCAGGGATATGGCCCAGGGGTCAATGACATCTGATAACCCATAGACACATCCAGTCGCTCACCACGTAGGTCTTTATCATCTCAAAGGGCAGAGGCCCAACTAGTAAGAAGCTCCTCCTCTGGCTTTACAGCACCTAGAAGTAAGTAGGTGCATGCAGTAACACATCATCTAGCTCTGTTCCATTACCTAGTCCCATACCCTCTAGTAGCGGGCAGGCTCTGTCCTTTCTTGTCCTTCTCAGGTCTAATGCTCATGGTCCAGAGACTTCCTTCTCACTGCACTGGGACCCAGCCTCACTCCCAGCCTGGCCCTGAAATCTATTGAGTTCTCTCTGTGTACCAGGCACTCCACCAAATGATCTGCATGTATTATTCTTTTCATCCTAAACAGAACTACTTGATTATTATTATCTCCAGCATGTAGAAATGGGACTGACCCTCAGGGAGATTAAGTGGCTTGTTCAAGGTCACACAGACATGAGTAAGCCATGGAACAATTGTCCATCTCACTCCAACCTTGCTTCCTACGGCGGAGTGACACCACCATTTCTGCACTCAATGTGTCTCCACCCCCCTGCCTATTTGTTACTTGTATTTTGATTTCCCTTCCCCTTTTACACTACAGTAGCAAGATATATGCCAGGCTCCCATGTTAAAAAGCCTTACCTCTCTTTACATGTGACTTAGCAAAGGTTATTTAAGTCCGTGATTTTATCTTTTGATTTCCCAACTATTAAAAATATCTATTAGAGAAACTCAGTAATGCAGAATTGAGCTAGTAAAGCGGTTTGAATTTATATGATAATAACTTTGTCACATGAAATCAGATTTTAATGCTGTAGGTGGGATTTTTTTTTTTAATTTCTTTAGCTTGATCAACTCTACTAAGTGACATCCAGCACAACCCAATTTCTGTGCCATGTCAGGGCTGACCCAGGCTGCCAATTTATTAAGACTTTCCATAAATCAGACCTAATATTTAATAACATTGTCAAATAGAATACAGTGTTAATAGTTTAAATGTCAATCTTCACAGCTCATTGGGCTCTTCGAATAAATAGACAAGTAGCTTGTTCTAGACCCTGTGTCTGGAGATAGTATTTTTCAGAGGGATGTAGCTTTGCAGTGGAGCAGTCGTAACAGAAGGTGTTTTTTTTCCACTCAGTAAATATCGCTGAGGTCATAAAGTGTGAATGCAAATGCACGAAGAAAACGGGCCCACAAATCTTATTTATTTCCATGCAGATCTAATGCTTGCCCTGGTTCCAGATTGCATGTGGGTATCACCCATCATCATGCACTTTCTTCCTTCTCCTTGCTCTCTGCTCTGTAACAAGGGATGCTTTCATTGCACTCATTCTGTGCTGAGTGCCAGGAATCATACCTTGTGGCAGAAAAAGTGGTTCCCAGCAGGATTATGGTCAGGAACTGTTGCCAAAACTTGGCCTTTGTCCACTGGTGCTGAATAGAAATGCAGAGATAGAGTTAGGGTGAAAGAGAAAGAGATAGGTTTTATTGCTTTGCCAGACAAAGGAGGCCACAGCAGGATAATGCCTTAAAGACTATGCTCTCCACTAGGAAGAATTGCAGGGAATTTTATAGGAAAAAGGAGAAAAACATGCTTTCAGAGAAGAGTAAGGATTGGGGCCATCATGCATTCTTCTTTCTTTGAGGGAATCTTAGTCATCAAAGCTGGTCTTAGGAGATCTCAGCCCGATCATGGCAAAGATCTTCTGCATTATTGCCTAGAACAGTACCTGAGAAAAGGACATATTGATCAGAGATTAGAACAAACTAGGAAAGTTCCTGAAAAACATCATATGCTAATAAATCTTTAACCCACAGGCAAGAGTGCTTAGGGTGCCTAATCTCTAGATTATAGGTGATTGTGTTTAGGGTGCAATTAAGCCAGGGAGAAGCACAAGGAAGGACTCTAAGATTTTTGGTTTTAACATATCAATTTCTAAAAGAAGCATAAGGAATATAACTTTTCTCTTAGGTGTATAAGATCCCTATGTCATTATGTGTATGCCTTGAGAGGGAACTAGGATCCTGCCCCAAGGATCTACTATTGTTTCTTGACTGTTTCTCACTTTTCTTTGCATCCCTTTCCTTCCCTGATCAGCAACTGCCTGAAGCTGTCCCTTGGGACTCAGAAGGCCATGAAGGCTAAATGAGATCCATATCCTAAAAATAAGAAATGAGGGACACAGAAAGACTTTTGTGCCCAGGAGCCCCACAGGGCCCTGCTTGGTTACAGAATGTTGATGCCCCATAGTGCTCTCCATTTAGAAGGAGCAAGGTGAGGGAGCACCTGCTTCCATGATATACTGGGAGTCCTTACAGAGGAGTAGGATGAGGCTTACATGGGATAGTGCTGCTTTGTATTTGGGGGATTCTGAGTTCAATGATCACAAAGGTTTGGTCAAGTAGATGGAAGGAATCTTTGGTGCAAGTCTGACTGACCCCTCTGCCCTGCAGGAAAAAGGACTGGTTCAAACTAGGTAGCTGTGTGCAGTGGAAATCAACAATGCTTTTCTCTGTAGCAGCAATGGGCCTTGCAGACATGCTCCAGGACACATATTTTGTCCTTTTCCTGTTTCCAAGTCAGTGTAGATTGGGAATTCCATATGCCTCTTTCCTTCTTAGACACTCACATTGCATAATCATTTATCTATCTTCTTTCGCACTTGCTCAAAAGGCACTATATCTTTTTTGCAAGTTGGATTGTCTCTTCTCTTTATTCATTCATTTATTCACTTATTCATGCATTCAAGAAATGTAATTTGAAGAGCTTCCACCTAGGGGTTTGGAGATGTGAATTTAAGTTCCACCTTTAACCAAACTGAATCCATGGTTTTGGTTAAGAGAATTCACTTCTCTGAGCTATATGTGAGATTGAGACATGCCTTCCCAGGTTAGTTGTGTTTGCAAAAGTGGAAAGTGTCTAGTGTGGATTGCAGGACAAAGTTGACATTGAGTGGGTATCAGAAGAATGCCTTAACACCTACTATGTATTAGAAAAAAAAGTAATAAAACTATAAAGGCAAATAGTACTTAGTCTTTTATGAGGTATAATTGGCAAACAACCAAATGCACATACATTAAGTGTTTATTTCATGGGTTTAAATTATTGTATGCACTGTGTAATCACCATCCAAAACAAGATAAAGTCATCCCTCAGTATTTGAGAGGGATTGGTTTCAGGACACTGCAGATACCAAAATCCATGGATGCTCAAGTCCCTTATATAAAATGGTGGAATATTTGCATATAACCTACAAGCATTCTCCTATACTTTAAATAATCATCAATCATTGTAAGAATACTTAATACAGTGTAAATACTATGTAAATAGTTGTAAATACAATGTAAATGCTATGCGAATCATTACCAGTATGCAACAAATTCACGTTTTTCTTTTTGGAATTTCCTACGGACTTTCTTTTAATGTTTTTCATCCACAGTTGAATTCATGGTGCAGAACTCACAGATACAGAGGAACAACTGTGTAGAATGTTTCCAGCACCTTGAAAAATTTTCTTATATCACTTTCTAGAAACTCCTCCCCCCAAGCTCAGAAGAAACCACTTATGAATTTCTAGTACCACACTTTAAATTTACCTGTTCTTGTACTTCATATAAATGGAATAATATAAAATATGTGTATCTATGTTTAGTTTCTTAAACCCAACAAAATGTCTATGAGACTTTACCATGAAGTTATGGGTATCAGTACGTAGTTCTTTCTTTTTATTTCCTTTGAATAACATTTCATTACATGAACAAACCTCAATTTGTTTATCCGTTCTCCAGTTGACCTATATTTCCACCGATTTAGAGCTGTTATGAATAAGGCAATATTACAAGTCTTTTGCAGAGATATGTTTTCATTTCTCTTTGCCAAATATGATAGAGAGAACTTCAGGTCATAGGGCAGATGTGTGTTTGTTTACCTCTGTAAGAAATTGACTCACCATCTCCAATGGGATTATTCTATTTTTCTATCCCAGTAGTGATATCCTGCTTATATGTTTGTAAGTTCCAGGTGCTGGACATCCTAACCAACATTTTATTTGTCAGTCTTTAGGTCCATAGACAATTAAGTGGATGTGAAGGATGCCACATTGTTTTAATTTGCATTCCTTTGGTGACTGATAATGTCCAGTACTTTCACGTTGGCCATCTACATAGCTTCTTTCAAGAAGAGTGTGCTCATATCTTCTTGAAATTTTTACTAGGCTCTTCATCCTTACATTGTTGATTTAGATGAGATATACATATTTTGGGTATGAGTCCTGATAAAATTTTAGTACTCCATTCCCATTGTGGCTCAGCGGGTTAAGAAGCTGATTAGTATCCATAAGGATGTGGGTTCAATCCCTGTTCTCCCTTGGCAGGTTAAGGACCCAGCATTGCCACAAGCTGCAGCGTAGGTTACAGATGTGGCTCAGATCTGGTGTTGCTGTGGCTGTGGTGAAGGCTGGCAGCTACAGCTTTGATTCAGCCCACAGCCCAGGAACTTCCATATGCTGCAGCTGCAGCCCAAAAAGAAAAAAAAAAAATATATATATATATATATATATATTAGACAGTTTTAATTTTGATAAGATGCCATATATCAATTTTACTTTCCTTTTATGATTAAAATTTTTGGTCCCAAGAAAGTTTTGCCTGTCTCAAAGTTGCAAGTTTTCTTGTAGAAGTTTTTACATTTATGTCAATGTTGCATCTCAGATTAGTTTTTGAGTATGGAATAAAGCAGTGGTCCAGGTTCACTTTTTTTTCCATCTGTCTATCCAGTTGACCTAGCATCACTTACTAAAAATACTTGCATTTACTGAATAAATGACTTGATGCTTTGATGGAAAATCAACTGGCCAGACATGTGTTCGATTCTTTTTCCAGATTTTCTGTTCTATTCTGCCTGTCTATACATCTATTCTTATGCCAATACAAAGATGTCGTGATCACTGTGGCTTTATAGTAATTCCTTAAATCAGGTAGTGTAAGTCCTTCAACTTTGATGGTCTTCTCTTACAAGATTATTTGGGCAATTCTAGATCTTTTTATTATTTCCCCCACCATCCCTTCTCATGCAGTTTCTTGATGTGGGATCTCAGTTCCCAGACCAGGGATTAAAACTATGCTGCAGTGATAAAAAAAAAAAAATGCTGAATTCTAACCACTAGACCACCAGGGAGCTCCCTGTTCCATTTAAATTTTATAATCACCTTGTCAATTTCCTCAGGAAAGCTTGAGATTTTGATAGCTATTACATTTAATCTATAGATTCTTTGGGGGAATCAATCGCTTTAAACTATTTAGTTTTTTAATTCATGAATATATATTTTTCCTTCTAAAACATAAACTTTCAATATTATTGATTTTCTTAGTGGTTATTATACTTTATTGATTTCAGCTTTTCTTGTTAATTTTTTTCTTAACTTTTATTTTCTTTGATTTCACTTTGCTCTTACCTCTTCTAGCTTCTTAATATTGAAACTTAGATTATTGGTTTTACTCCTAACATAAGCATTTGGTTTTCTTTCCTAACATAAGCATTTAAAGCAATGTTTTAGCTGAATTCTGGGGATTTTTATATGTTGAGTTTTCATTATCGTTAAGCTCAAAACATAAAACATTGGACTTAGATTTTTTCTTCAATGCATCTCTTTTGAGTTCTGGAGGATGACAAGTGGCTATAATTTAATGTGGAAAAAGGTATGAGAACAAAAAGCTGGGGTGTTTTCAGGATGTCCAGCACGTGGAACTTACAAACATATAAGTAGTATATCACCCCTGCTCAGTAGGGTTAAGGAAACCTTCCCAAGGTAGTCCTGTCATGCACCCATACTTCACAATCCAAATGCCTCAATTCCTTCTCAGTATTGAAGACACAAATGTGAGAATGTGAGAGAAAACTGACAAGCAGGAAATAAAGTACACATGAAAAATAACGGAAACCAAGCAGTGGAATGGCATGTGAACAAAACCCATTTTTATTTCTACTAAATGTATAGTTTCCTTGTGGGAGAGTGATTTTTTTTTTCCTAAGCAGTGGTATTTCTGCTGCTTAGCAGTTGCTGTCTACAGTACCCCTTCTCAGGGTCTCAGGCTTAGTTCTGAGTGTCCTAACCCCATACTATGCCTTCTTCATGTGCTTTAAATCTGTGGTCCAACCCAACTCCAATGGCACCAAGGTTAAATATCTCCCAATCCATGCCAACTTTTAAAATAAGAGCTTTTGTGATGAAATTTTAGGTTATACATTTACAAGGTAAATTTAATATATCACCATATTTCTAAAAATTAGCAGAAAAAGAACCAATCATACATATTGTTGTTCACCAATTAAATAACGGTCTAGGAATTCTTGTGTATATTTCTGTGTAGTCATTTTCAAATCTGCAAACATTTTACATAATTATGATGTTAGAGATAATACATTTTATCCTGCATTTTCCTAACACTGCTGTAAAACTTTAAAAATCATTTAAGTGGCTACTTAATATTTTATCAAATAGATGTAAAGTGATTTATTTAAACATTTCCTTCTTGATTGTCATGTGGGTCAATTCCAGTTTTTCCCGAATAGTAGTAGCATTATAATGAACATCTTCATGCCTAATGGTTTTTCAGTTTCTATATTCAGGTCATATTCTCAAAAGTAGAAATATGGTGTCAAAAAAGGATATAAACATTTAAAGCTCTCAACAAAATATTACTGAGTAGTGCCAAAAGCAGGGCTTTGAATAAATTATATTCTATCTTTGGGATCAAAAGAATACTCAGGCTCCAGTGTTTTTCTGCTTTGTTTTTTTTTTTTTTTTCATTAAATCCTTGTGGATTTATCTTTAGTAGGAAAAGTCTTTTTATAAATTGTATTTTTATACTTTTCTCAAATCCCTTGTGATTTTTTTAAAAATGTATTTATCTTTATGCTTTATTATTCTGGGGACTGAAGTGGAGAAGAAATCACTTTCTTTTCAACTCACTTTTTTTCTTGGCCCATATTAGGCATTTTGCCATCACTGATTCATAAATTTTGGTGGGTTTGAGGAAATTGAGTGAGATCACGGTTAGACATATACCTTTGTTTAATAAACCATCATTGATTATTTGAACTATATGGGCTTTTTATTCATTCATGAGTCAACTCATTTACTAGTGCTGAGCTCAGTTAATATGTAAGTGTGGGCTTGATACTTTCCTTCTAAAATTGAGTTAGATTTAGCGTAAGCTCAGAGGGAAGAAAAAGGCTGGTTTGGTATAGTATGTTATTTTAAAAATAAAAGATTTGTGTTTCCTTTCTTACTTTACCCAGAGTTTTCCTTCCTTCCTTTGGGGCCTTGCATCAATGTTTCTGACCACTGGGAGGTTAATTTAATTGTAATGGCTACCATGAGCATGGCCTGGGATGGATCAGGGGTAGGGATATGTTTCCATAGGCATTAATTAGCTCAACCATGCTTCAAGACAGCCTGTTTATTAATGAGGAAACTAGAGTTTGAGGAGGACAAGGGACTTGCTAAAATCAAGCTTGAGTCGATATTGGATCCAGGGTTTGGGTCAGTGTTTTTCTCACTCCAGCGCCTGTGTCATTACCTTGTGACACCCCACAAAAAATGGCAGAGATGCATGATCAAAAGAAAGCCTCAGCCCCTCCTACCATGTTGCTAGTGTTTTCACTGCAGGAAACCTGAGCAGTTTCTTCCCTGTTCCCCACCTTCATACTCTTGGTTCCAGCCTGCTTGGGAAGCCGTCCCTTTCTTTGTTGGACAAGTTGGTTCTCGGTAATCTGTCCAGCCTCAACAGAAGCATCTGCTCTTCCTAAGCCCTCTGATGTAGCTCCTCCTTTCTTTGGGCAGGGCCAGGGGCTCCCTTAATACCCTGTGCATCCCAGAACACAGGCTCATCACATGTCTCCCCATCTTCAGTGCCCAACTCTGTCATATCCTGTCTAGACTCCAAACCTCCATGGAGTGGGGCCTGTCTCTTATTCATTTATTTGTCCCCAAGTCCTAGGGCAGAGGTAGGCACAGGGGCAAAGCCTAAGGACATCCAAAGACTTTTATCCTGTTAAAAATAAAATAAAATAAAATAAAATAAATGTTCAATGAGTAAGAACTGAGGAGTGTTTGGAAATGCATCCATGTGCATCTTGCTTCAACATGGATGAGCAGGATTGCTGGGACCTAGTTACAGAGAGGGCAAGAAGGGGTGAGGAGGGGCGGGGAGGGCAGTGGGGTTCATCAGCCTCCTGGAGCAGGTTTCCATACAGTTGACTAAGTTGGCCCCTTCATAATGCCCTGCAGCTTAATTCTCTTTGATTATGATTGGTTTGGGATAATACAGTACAAAGATCAAGGAAAGCCCCCACTGTGCCTCCCTTATTAAATTACTTTGCTTTGGGTTTTGAGCATTGCCAAGCAAATCTCATTATGAATTCTTCAATTACTTTCTTTTGCGATTTTTATAATTTGGTAGGGTAAGCTCTGGAATCCAACCAATATCTGTGCCATCATGCTAACTTTGATTATTTTCAAACTCCTCATTATAAGGGTGGGAGGATGTTCACTTCCCTTAAATCTGATTTTATTCTTCAGATTTCTTCTGCCCCATAATTTGCTTTGTACCCAGTCTGATATGCTTCACCTTAGTGCTGGCTATAAATGTGGGCTTGTTCCATTCTGTTTTTTCTACTGAGTATTAAGGCTTTGGGTTTTATGACTTAGGTTTTTGTATTTTGAACTGAATTGTTTTGTACTTTGATTACATTAAAACCAAGAAGCAGTTGCTGGTGAGAACAATTTTGATTTATTGAGTCAGCCAGATTGTTGGCAATTTTTGTTTAGCTTATTTTTATTTCCATGTTGTTGGTATAATTTTGTTTGTCCAGGAACAAAGAGGGAGAAAAATAGAAAGGAAAATAACATTTATTAAGAAATTACTGTGTGTGGTCCTGTGCTCATACCCGTTATCTTCACCATTGAGGGCATATGTGGTATTTCCATTTTGAAAATAAAGAATGCAAAACTCAGAAAGGTTAAACAATTTCCCCAAAGATTATTGGACTCTTTCTACCATCCATGTGTTTATTGTTATTGCTTTTATTATTAATATCACCATCATCATTGTCATCATCAGTAAGAAAATATTTGCAAATGATGAGACCGACAAGACAAGGGGTTCCTATCTGAAATATATAAGCGGTTCATACCACTATTGTAAAAATAGACAAACCAATCAAAGAATGGAGAGAAGACCTAAATAGACATTTTTACGAAGAAGAAATACAGATGGTCAACAGGCACATGAAAAGATTTCTCAACATTGTTAGAGAAGTGCAAATCAAAACAACAATGAGATATTGTCTCACACCCATTATCATTAAAAATTCTACAGATAAAGAATGTTGGTGAGGATGTGGAGAAAAGGGGACCCTTATATACTGTTGGTGGCAATGTAAATTGATACAGCCATTATGGAAAACAGTATGAAGTTTCCTTTTAAGGGAAAAAACTGAAACTAGAACTGTCATATGCTTCAACAATTCCACTCCTGGGTTTATATCCAGAAAAAAATGAAAACTCTAATTTGAAAATATACACACACACACACCCATGTACATAGTAGCACTATACAATATCCAAGACATGGAATCAATCCAAGTGCCCATCAACAGATGATTAGTTTAAAAGAATATGTACTTAGCCATAAAAAAGAATGAACTATCACTGCTTGTAGCCACATGGATGGACCTAGAGAATATTATGCTTAGTGAAATAAGTCAGAGAAAGACAAATATCACTTACATGTGGTATTTACAAAATAATACAAATGAATGTATATACAAAAGAGAAACAGACTCACAGACATGGAAAACAAACTTATGATTACCAAAGGGGAGAGAGAATAGGGGAGGGACAAATTAGGAGTATGGTGTTAACAGATACAAACTATGACACATGGAATAGGAAAACAACAAGGATTTACTATATAGCACAGGGAATTATACCCAATATCTTATATTAACCTGTAATGTAATCTTCAAAAAACCAAATTGCTATAGTGTACACCCAAAACTAACACAATATTGTAAATCAACTAATGAACTATACTTCAATTTAAAACAAAAACAAAAACAAAAACTATTTGGGTATAAGTAGTGGTTTCCACTGGGATGAGAACCTCTAATATAGAGTCCCTTGGAGTTCCTCAGTGGCTTAGCAGTTAAAGATTTGGCATTGTCACTGATGTTCCTTGGGTCACTGCGGGTCACTGCTGTGGTGCAGATTCACTCCCCAGCCTGGGAAATTACATATGCTGTGGGGCATGGCCTCCCACCCCCCCAAAAAAGAGTCCCTTAATTCTCCAACATGGAGGTATTAAGATTGGCTTTGAGCTCTACATTTTAAAACTTTAGCATGTGTGTGTGTGAAACACAAACAGAGGTGGACAGAGGGAGAGACCGAGAGAGAGAGAGATGAGAGGTGGATTAATTCAAATCAGGAAGAATAATAAGAACAGTAAGAGCTTAGAAAATCATGCCTCCCAAGGGGCAGATAAAGGAAATAGGAATGGTGAGGAGCCCAGTAAAGAAAATCTTCAGCAGTGAAATTTGTTATTTCTATTTTTTTTAAAGAATCTTCTCATGAAAGAGATCTTGAACCCATCCATGCAGCCCAGATCTCAGACCTCAGTTATTTATGTGGGAAGTGATGAGAAGGGCTCAGTACACTTTCTAGTGAGTGTTTGGCATCCCTGGGATAGGAGGTGGGCTTCTGTCAGGGCCATGCCCCCATGGACCCCTCTAGTGACTGTTTCTGATTCTTTGACTTTTACAAAGCTGTACACCCTGACAGGTAGAGCTCAGAGCTTGTTCTGTGAGGGATGAGAGTCTATTTGGATCTTTTTGGTCAGTACATGACCTCTTTTGTGGCCCCTCAAAGTGTGAAAGGCTATTGTGTGAGCTCTTTCTCTATCTCAAGGCTGACATTTTACTTAGCAAAGCCCATAAAGGAATACTTAGCCACAAATGGGATTAGAGAACAAGGCTCTTTGACATAAACCCCACAGGAATGGTCTCTGAACACATTAAGGAATGGTCTTTAATATGAATCATGATAACATGTGATTTTACTGCTTCTCTCTCCATCCTGCATAGTCCCAGTTGTCAGTTCCCAACAACTCTTTCAGGCTAAAGAGACTCTGAGGGGGGTTGGCTGCAGATGGCAAAGCCACTCTGACCTCAGGGTGTAGTTTCATGAGTCTCATTTGAACTTTGTCTCAATGAAGTCAAGTGCTCAGTTAGGGCCACATAATGCAGTGAATAGAGTGTGAGATTTGAGTTAACAGGAACTCGGTTTGGCTCTTGGATCTGCCTTGTAACAGAGTTGAGATCCTGGGCAAGTTAACTTATTCCTGAACCAAGTTATCTCATCTGAAAGATAGAAATACTCATATTGGGTCTCCCCACTTATTGTGAAGATTAGAGGTGATATGAAGGGATGAGTGCCATGCCTTTTAGAGTATATTTTAACACAGCAGTTCTCAAGGGGTGGTCTTTGGACCAGTAGCATCAGCATCACCCAGGAACACATTAGAAGTGAAACTTGCGGACCCTATGTTAGACTTCATGAATCAGAAGCTGGAGATGGGAATTTGGGAGGAGGTTACTAATCCGTCTTTGAACATGCCCTCCAGGTAATTCTCATGCCCTTTCAGGTTTGAGAACATACCTTGAATAAGTTGTGCTTATGGTTATGACTACTGTTTTAATATTATCAGTCTTTGATTTATTTCTGAATCTTAGGAAGTGACTCTTAGCCAGAAGCCAAGGGTGGTTATTGACACTGTCCATGAAATCAGCCTCTGGAGGAGAGTGGAGGATGAAGAAGGGTGGTGGGAACTGACTTGGAGAGGCAAGCAGGACATAGCCAGCTCAGCTTGCTTTGATTCATGTCCCCAGCCTTCTCAGATTCTAGTATTCATCCTTTTAATTCTGCATTAATCACTTTACACATATTTATTCAGCACCAACTATATGGCAGACCTTATGTTATGGCAGAAAGAAGAATATGTATGGCCAAGGGGCTTGTATCCTTCCGTGTGTGTGTGTGTGTGTGTGTGTGTGTGTGTGTGTGTGTGTGGAGGAGGCTGGGGGTCAGGTGTTCTTAGGTTGTTTCCCTTTCTACATTGGCATTTCTCATTCTATGTTCTTGTCTCTTCATAACCTATTTTGTGTCTAAGAGAACCAATGTATTCTTTCATTTAGATCATCCTTCATCTTTCCCATAGAATAACTCAGATTGTTGTTTATCATGGTCTTTGGACAATTTAAAGCTTAGAAAAATCATTGAAAATCAATGTGTCCCTTTGCCCTGCTGAGAATGTTCTTTATGGCTCCCCATCTTGCTGAGAGTGTGCAATTTCAGACTTCAAGGAAGGAACCATTGATTCTTCCAAGTTAGGACTTTGGGTTTATCTTTTGTACCAAACCATCTTCTTCTCCCTTGGAGGTGTGAGAAATCTTCTCCCATTGAGGCAATGCTTGGTTCACTAAATAAGATTCTTTTCCCCAAAAAGGCCAGAGGCCATAAAAGGGAAAGCAGCCATAAAGCCTCCATAAGCTTAGGTGCTGGAGGCAGACATCATTAGCAAAGCTGGTCTAGAATCTGGCAGCTTGATAACAGCAGCTGCTCAGGGGGCTCCATGTGGCTCTTCAGGGCAACTGATGTTGGAATTTTGATGTGGGACAAAGGAAGACCATTTGCAGTCAAGAAGACCTGGGGAGACATTCACGCTCTGCCAGAATGACTGATTCTGGGGTCTTGGGCAAAGTCCTTTAGAGCCTTAATTCTCTTGGAAAATGAACACAGTTTATACTCTGGAAGTTTATCCTAAACTTTCTAAGAAGGGAATGGATGGGAAAGTACCAAGGAGAGTGATCTGTAGGAAGATGTAAAGGGTGACTTTTCTTTAGTGTTTGTTTCCAATGGCCTTGATCTTGATTCTACAGTATTTCCTCCTCCATTTAGGGCTCTGCCCCAAGATCCTGGTGCCAGCATACTCTTTTCCTTCCTAAACCTACTCCCAGGAGATGATCAGAAGTTAACCGACACAAAGGTCTATATCATTGGGTCCCAATTTTAGTACACATCAGGATTACTGGGAGATTATTAGAACAGATTGTTGGCCACTGTAGTCAGATCCTTAGCTCCCTACCACAGCAGGAACTCCCCAACTAACAAAACCGATTGTCAGGTCCCACTCTTAAAGTCTTTTATTCAGTGGCTCTGGTATAGAGCCTTAGAATTTCCATTTCTTTTAAGTTCTCCAGTAATGTTGCTGCTGCTGGTCTAGGGAACACTCCGAGCACCACTGGTCTGTATTATAAACCTGGAGAATGTTAAAGTCAGAGAAGATCTTAAGGATTATCTGGGTTCATCTTCCAGTTTTATAAATCAGTAATGAGTCAGTACCTGGGTCAAGACTGTGACCCAGTCTAACAGACTTTCTAATTTACCAGGCTAGTGACTGAGAACAATTCAAGTGCTATTTTCCCTAAGGAAACTGCATTTTAATGAGGAGTCAAACTTTAAGCTCTAAGGATGATGCTGGTGATGATTATCATGATCATAATGATAGTATCTTATTGTTCCAGTTCCCTCATTTCATCAGGCAGTTTTTTCCTGTGATAAGCCGGGGAGGCGGGGGCTTGTTACTCCTGTTTTCTAGACAATGTCATTCAAGCTCAGAGGGTTCAGGTGGCTGACCATGGACACTACAAAGGCCTGATCTGCCCATCTCCAGACCCTTGCTTTCACCAACATATGACACCATGCTTTCTATGAAAGGGGGTCGAAGATTCTATAATGAAAGTCAAGGAATCAAAGAGAAGGTCACGTAAGAGTACGGGCGTTGGTGGCCTGAGGAATTGCTTGCTGCTCTCTATCGCTAGCTCTGCTTCTCACTATTGATTGTGTTGCTCCAGGACACGGGAATACCAGGATGGCATCTTGGGTAATCATTCGCAGGAATTGTTTTGCAGACCTACTGCCTGGCCATCAGGAGCTGTTTTCTACTATCTATAGTCTTGGGGTCTCTCTATCATCCAGGTCTGATAGCCTGGGTAATGGGCAGCGTCACTGGGACAAACATGACAAAACTTCAAGGCTGCTCTCATGCCTGTGTTCACACGCACATACACACACACTCACACACATGACATCTGTCTCCCACATGTTCTTGCTGCCCTTTCAGTCATGTTATCTCATTGACCAGCTCCATCCTGTTCACTCTGTTCTGAAGCCAGGAGCCAAATTAGGACACTTTAGGAAAGCAGCCATGGTGCTACCTGTGGGCCAGTCCAGCTGCCTTCTCCCCTCCCACCAAGCCTGCCCTGCTTTCCCTGCTTTGGCTGGTCCGAGGGCTTCTCCAGGTGAAGGGTCACTCTCTTTTACTCCTTGGGTGGCAGGTTTCCTTACAGCCTCCTGAGGAGGGCTTGTGAATGCTCCCGAGGGTCCTGTTGATGGTCTGCCTTACATTTCACATCATTTCGGAGACCTCTTTGTACTGCACTAAGAGACCGAAGGGAGGTAGTCTCCTTCTCTCCAGATGAAGGTCTTTTCCTGAACCTGTTGTGGTCTCCAAAGGCTTGGTACCTGAGTTCACCCCTCTGCTGCTTCCCTGGGGGGTGCTCACATTCATTCACACACACACTCACACACACACACACACACTGTCACACATGCATATGGTCATGCACACACATCCTTATGGGCGCACATGTACACACAGACGCACACACACCACACACACAGAGTATATTGCTGACTTGGTCAAAGTGGAGAAATGATTGTCAGGATAGGAGTGGATGGGAGGAAAGATGTTTCAGTAACAACTGACTTGATTGATCTTCTGACTTTAGCTGGGGACTGCCAGAAGGAGAAGGAGCTTGTGTTGGGTCCTCACTGTGTGCCAGGCACAGCCACTGTGTCCTATAACCTCATACTCAGAGTAGTCCTCTAGGAAGTGATTATTAACCCTAAGTCTGCAAGTTCACCAAACAGCTGGAATGTGGTGGTAGGTCTATCCACAGTCCTGTAGTCTTTTCATTACACTGTGTTCGATGAAGGAGGCTGAGTCACTAAAATTACCCTCTTGGCCAGCTGTAATCACAGAAGAAATGCTTACTGCACTGCAGAAAACATGGGCAGCCCAGGACTTTGAAATAAACCAGTAGAAGTCACCACCCATGCTGTCATCACTTGAAGATGACTGCCATGAGTACTTGGCATTTGGTTCTGACTCTTCATAAAGTTCTTACATAATAATTTTAAAGACTATCACAATGTAAATACTCTCTTGTAACAGGTTTCTTTTTTATTAAACATTACAATACCTGTTATCATTTTTTTAGTATCCACCACATGCCAGGCAAGACCCCTAAAGATGTCACAGTCATTGAGGGATTTATCATCATCAGAACTCTGTGAAATATGGACCATTTTACATCTAATGGAAATGAAGTCCAGAAATGTTAAGTATCTTGCCAGCATTCACACAGCCAGCAAGCAGCAGGGCTGGGATTCAAATTCTTACAACTGGAATTCAGAATAAAGGTTCTTCCTCACCATGGAAATTTGTTTCCCTTAGCAAGGAATGCTCTTTTAAAACACCCTGGAAATGGCAATGTAAAAATCCACCATCTAATACTATTCCTTATCTAGTTAATTCTCAACTGTTGAGCATTTAGGTTGTTTCCAGTTCTTGCTGTTTTAAACAGTGTTGCCCTGAGAATCTTTGTACAAGCGTCTTTTCAGAAACGGAATAATTCCTGAGAATGAATCCCTAAGGGTAGAATTGCTATATGTGCACATTTTAAAAGCATTTGATTCTCCCCACCAAATTGCCATTCTAGGAATATCATGCCAGCCCACACTCCTACCAGCAGACTGTAAAATTGTCCTTTTCTCCATAGATCGCCTGAGTTTTACTGTTGCATCTTGTGATTTGATGCAGTGCTTAATAGACGTATCACTGTATATGGGATTTTGGCTACCTACAGCTATGCATTGCTGTTCTGTGAACATGCTATAGAAGCTAAGATTTGGAATGCTGAGCTCTGCTTTGTTGGGGTGACAGGTGGATGGAAGGAGAGACAAGGAGCAGGTCATTGGGTGGTTAATGCATGTGAGGCGGCATTAGGTTTCCAAGGCATCCCTGAAACCCTAACCTTGCCATCCACAGACAGTGCCAGCCACTGTGTCCTCCCTCTCCCAGAGTTGCAGCTGTTTCATGAACCACATCAGTAAAGCTGGAGAAAGGCAGTCATTGTCATTCCCATGGTCTCCCCATGGGTTTCATCGCCAACAGCATCCCCCTGGGAAGTGCTCTGCAGGCAAGGACACAATAGCAGTTTCCCCAGCCATCCTTTCAGGAGTCCAAGCAGTGCAGAGGGGAGAACACAGCTATCTTTGGAGCCAGATGGACCTCAAATTGATCTGGCCCCACCACCCACTATCCATGTTTGTTTGGGTCAAGTCACTTTATGTTTCTGAGTCTCAGTTTTTTTATCTATATGTTGGGATTCATGTTCTGACCCACAGAATTATACCATGGATGGAAATGGAATCATGTTTCTGACAGCCCAGAACCCCTACCCTATAGCTGGCATGGCAGACATCTCATCTTTTCTGATAGCATGTACGCTTGATGTTTGTAGCACCAGCGGTATTGTTTGGGGTAAAGTGTGTTGCTTGGCCCTTTCCGAAAGCAGTTAGGATGTAGTAGAAGAGCATTATGAAGTTCTTGCCTCCAAGGGTGTTGTCTCTAAAAGTTTGTGCTCCCAGTGAGTTCTGGGAATGGCCGAATCACTGGTGCAATGAAAGGCAATGCAATCTCATTTTATTACCAGTGTGTAGCAATGGAGATGAGTCATCCAATATTCAAGCTCACTTGTGGCTTTGTTTATGGAACCCAACCTTCCCCCAGCAAAATAGGCTGATCATATTCCCCCAAATATTAGGGAGGATACTCTCAGCACTGGACCAGATACCCCCATGATCTCAATCCCTTTCCATTTGCAGCAGCACTCCAGCATGCGGTGCACTGGGGAGGAAGAGGACTTCAGGAATAGGCTTAGATTCTGTTTGCAGAGATGCTTCCTGGGAGACAAACTAGGGGTGGCCTGTCTGCCTGCTGCTGTCCTGGAATCCCGGGGATGGATGCCCAGATACCCTTGACTTTCTTCAATGTCAAAGCTGTTCTTTCCTCCTTTCCCCCAAGTGTTTACATCTGTTCTGTTCTGTGTGAGCCAAATGCCTCTTCTTTTTCTTTTAGGGAAAGGAGAGAGTGCAGTAAAGCCAAATGTTTAGATGCAGGCTGAGCACATAAGGAAGACTTTCTCAGGAGTTTGGGTAGTAGTGAGAGCTAGTGCCTGGTAAAGTGGAGAGCTCTGACAGAACTTTGTGTTCTGTTGTTGGTCAAAGGCACCTTTGGAGCCAAGAGCACACAGGACAGTGGAGATGGAGTCTGTTATAGATCTGGTACCTGTGTGGTGTGTGATACTATGGATTGTGTAATGAGATTAAAGAAATCATTTTAATCAGCCTGTCCTAGGAATTATCACTGATCCCATTCCATTGTATAACATTCCTGTCTATCTTTTGGCCTATTACACTTCACATGTATACAGAACAATATAATAATGTATTCATTCTATTGTTTTCTACTACTTTTATTATACATATATATTTTATAGATGTATAGAAAAAATATATTTCCATGTTTCTACATAGTCTTTTTTTCAAATTAAAGTATAGTTGATTTCCAATGTGATGCCAATTTCTGCTGTAAAACAGTGACCCAGTCATACCCATATATATGTTCCCTTGTATTATCTTCCATCATGGTCTATCCCAAGAGACTGGATGTGGTTCCATATGCTATAGAGTAGGACCTCATTGATTATATATTCTAAATGTAATAGTTTGCATCTACTACTCCCACACTCCCAGTTCCCCCCCCTCCCTCTTGGCAACCACAAATCTGTTCTCCATGTCTGTGAGTCTGTTTCTGTTTTATAGATAGGTCCTTTTGTGCCTATCATGTGTTAAGTGATATCATGTAGTAGTATTTGTCTCTTTCTGACTTACTTCACTTAGTATGAGAATCTCTAGTTGAATCCATGTTGCTGCAAATGGTATTATTCCATTCATATTTTATGGCTGAGTAGTATTCCATTGTATATATGTATCACATCTTCTTAATCCATTTATCTGTCAATGGATATTTAGGTTGTTTCCATGTCCTGGCTATTGTGAATAGTGCTGCAGTGAACATAGGAGTGCATGTATTTTTTTGAATTGTAGTTTTGTCTGGATATAGCCTAGGAGTGGGATTGCTGGGTCATATGGTAGTTCTATGTATAGTTTTCTAAGGTACCTCCATACTGTTCTCCATAGTGGCTGTACCAATTTATATTCCCAGCAACAGTGCAGGAAAGTTCTCTTTTCTCCACACCCTTCTAGCATTTGTTATTTCTTTATAATACTATCATTTGAATAAAATTATAGCACATTCATGAACAATAATTTATTAATTTTCCTAAACTAAATATTTAAATTATTTGTGTGCTTACTTTATAATCAATATTATATTTAAAATATCTGTCATATCATTAAGGTACATAGATACATTGGCTTACTTTTTAGGTTAAATTCTTAATTTGCTAGGGCAAAGAATATGAGTAGTTTTAGCCATTCATGTCATGGATTGCTGCATTACTTTCTAAAGGGTTGTGTCATTCTGTGATGTCTATTACGATGAAGGATCACGCCCACTTTGTCACCACCTCATTAACACTGGTATGATCAATTAAAAGCAAACAAACCATAGAAGTAGTAAATTCTATTTCTAGGCTATGTTCACTTTCAAACCGCCACTTTTCTTAGATGATCTAAAAAGGCCTTCCTAGCTCCTGAAGGATCTGGGGCTGGAGCCCCAGGAACCCAGCTCTAGCTCTAAAGGGTTGTCTGGATCTCTTTGCCCCCTGAGACTCTGCACAGAGCCGAAGGCTTGGGGGAGGCTCTGTTGAATCTACCAGCCATGTCTCCAGCCTAACTTTCCAATAGCCACTCCAAAGCATTGATGCAGAGTAAGTCGATGATTAGAAATTCAGAATACATTTAATATTATAAATGAGCCAGCCAGATAAAAGTAATTTAACTCATTAAAGAGTGAAATCCAGTATTTGTTCTTGTTTTAATGCAGAACTCAAATCTGTGGTACCACCGTCTTTTAGGCTTTATGAAATAAATGTCCATGATCTATTTGTAAATAGCTCACTTGCCTATTACTTCTGCTCTCAGATAGCATCCTCCTTAACTCCCCATGGCCACCCGGGACATAGGGAAAGGACAGGACTGGGGGGGGCGTAAGAAAGAATGAGTTGGTTTTGAACAGGAAGTGGCAAAAGAGTCGCTCTAGAGATCCATTGTGTCCCTCAGCCAAGGGAAGCGCAGGCCGCCTTCAGGAAGGTATTTGGGTTCACCCTTCTCTTTCTGTGAGGAACAGCCAAAGGTACATGGTTGCAAAGAGACTAGATTCCTGCCAATACTCTGTCTTCCTAAGAGACTGGCAGGGGGGGATCCTCAATAGAAGAAGATAATATAAATAGGAAATGACAGATGTTTCAAAGTGGGAGAGGTCTCTGGCATGGAGTTGAGGGTGTGGAGAATGGAGGAGCAGGTAGAAATGCCTTCCAATGGAAGCAGAGACTAGATAAGAGTCTGAGCCACAGGGGAGGGAGCTGAACTGAGAGCAGAATAAGGAGAAATGCTCAGACTTGAGAAAGGCAGAGGAAGAGCTCCTAATAGGAAGGCAGAGAAAGAGAGGGAATTCTTGGTTCTCCTAGAGGCAGATGTTTAGAATATTTCGTGTTCCCCACATATGGAGAAGTCAGAAGGATTAGCAGCATAGAATAGGAAGGAAGATACATAATTTATTAGAAATAACATAGAAAACTAGTTCTGATCCTACAAAGAAGAGGCTTGTAACTTTGGGGAGGTTATGGGGAGTTCATTCTGCATGGGACACAAGAAGAGGATCTATATAAAGCAGATATAGCCATGATGGATGGATTGTTTGGGCTTCTTATAGATGGTGTGTGAGGCATTCCTGAGAAGCCTTCTGTCTCATACAGGAGCCGTGACTCACCAGAAGACTGGGGAGACTGTTTTCCAGGTCTAGGAAGTTTACCTGGAAAGTAATGGACTTGGGGAGCCAGGGGAAGGTTTTAGTGGTACATATTACCCAGAATGAGGCTAAGAGAGGAAGACCCAAGGAAGCACTGAGATGCTGAGGAAGGGATGTTGGGAATGGAGAGTATTTTATAAAGATAGAGCCCCGTTGCTATTGCAGCTTCTGAGTTGGCCCACATATAAGCTGTGGTGCATATAGCTTTCCAAAGTCTTCCTTGTTCTGGCCTCATCAGGTAGATTAGGGACCAACCATGTGCTCCTTGAAGCAGACATAAAAAATATGGTAGTAAATGTAGTCCCTGTTTACCAATTGGGAGATTGAGTGTCTAGGGTCATTTAGCAACTCAAGGAGAACTATTCTCCTCTTTTCCCAACTGCCTTCCTTGTTAGCAAGGATTTGCAACTGAGACATTGCCAGAGTCCCTTGCATATGTTTTCTGACTTCTCAGCTTAGGCAGCGGAACTATAAATGCAGCTTCCTTCATGCATCTGTGCTCACCTGTCACTTAGCCCATGCTGGAGCCCCAGATGCCTGTGGCTTGACCGATGCAAGTGCCCCATCAGAATGGCCATGCCAGGCTTATGTCAGAGTCAGTTTCCACTCGAGCTGGGCCAGCTTATTTTCTTTCTCCTTCTTGGAACATCCCTTGAAACATAGAAATGAACTTGATCTTAATTCTTCCTTCAACATGACATGCCCTTTTGAAATCGTGCAAATAACAATGTCCGATTGTCATGTTGAATTGCGAGCATGGGTATGAAATGCTCCAGAGTCAGACAGAAGCCAAATATTAGGTCATAAGTCAACATTTTT
Organism: Sus scrofa; assembly: GCF_054392235.1. Lineage (NCBI taxonomy): Eukaryota > Metazoa > Chordata > Mammalia > Artiodactyla > Suidae > Sus > Sus scrofa. The sequence goes on along the minus strand of NC_139396.1, from coordinate 108,797,651 downwards.
GCTGAGAAACTTGGTTACTAAGAGGTGGAAAATTTATATCTTTTCATGAGAAAACGTGTTTGCCAGCAGGAAAAAAATATTTCAAAGACTGTTATCTTCCCATGTGGAGGGAGAGAGATGAGTATAATTTTGCAACCTGGTCAGCGCCCTTTAGGGACTCCTGAAATTGGCTTGGCCAAGGAAAGAGGCTCTAAGGTAATATTTGGATCCTTCCCTGAGGTGAACGTCAATGGGTGGCACGGCGAGTGTCATTTCTTACAAGGTTGTTGGGCAAATTGTGTGAAGGGATAGGAACAGTATATTCCTGGTAGGGGGAGACCACATTCTACCTATAAATCCTTCCAATGGAAAGTTCTGGATGAGAAAAGGAAGAGCCATCTCGGCCCACAGGCATGGTCTCCAAAGAGGTAAAATCTTGACAAGCTTCATCTTTGCAGTTATGGCACTCTCTGGAACGTCTCAGTGCACATGAGGACTCAACGGAATAAAGGCAGGAGAGTGGAATAACACCCCTGACAGTGCCACGAAGCTTGTAGCTTGCCAACTTGACTTGTTATCTTATGTTTCAGCCCTGCCACTGCCCCATACCAGGGTCTTTCCGGTCTAGTGTGAGCTGTGGTAGGAGGGAAGCAGAAGGCAAGAGACATCTATATACTCTCTAGAGAATTAAAACCAGGCTTTTTGCTGCATTAAGAACATTATGGTCTATTTTAAGCTGGCCAAATGACAATGTCTAGTTTACATCTTCTTCCAAAATTCAGAGTAGTGCACACTTCCTTCCGAGTGCCTAAACTCCAGGCCAAGTCAGGATTATGGCTCAGGATAGAACTGAACATCTGCTATGGATGGATATGATGGAGCAAGACTTTATCTGTGGCTGAGGTAAATTGATGGAATGATCTGCCAGCATTGCATGGATATAGAAACATTAACACCAGAAACCGCCTCTATATACACACATGTATGTGTGTGCACATGCGTGCATATATGTGTGTGTGTGCATATAAATGTGCATGTGTATGTGTGCCCACTCTGGTGTGGGCAGTGAAGAGCAAGTGGCAGAAATCTAGCCCGGCACCATAATAATCAGGACCCTGTCCTTATGGGCTTCTTCCCCATGTATAGCAGGTTCACAACTTGTATATTCAGTCACAGCCACCTGGGGCACTCAACCTAGGGCTGCCTCCCATGTTCACCTTAAGCAAAGCACAATTTCTAAGTCAAAATATTAGATGGACACTGTTAGATATCTGCCTGAATCTCTGATCATAAAGTCTTAGGTCTCTGGTCTCAGACTTTCTGCACTTTCCTAGGTAAGCTTGGAAATCTGAAATAGGTGCTTGCTTTGTGACCAGGAGGCTAGCTTAGAGCCTGTATGTAGCTTATCTTGCCCACCTCTCTCTGTGAGATGTGCAACACCAGGGCCTCCAAGAAGCAATGTCATAGCCTTTTATGTCTAACACAGTGAGTGGCATCAACTGGTGGTGGAATCTGAAGACGGGAAAGAAAATAGGAGTTTGCTATGCTGGCTGGTTGGACAGGAGGACCATTTAGGAGGGGTCCCCTCAAACCCCACCATGGAGATGCTTCGCTGCTTGAAACCAATATGGCCGGCCAGGTCTGCCTGATTTCATGGTGATTTTGGTCTTTCAGGCAAAGAAGGGGAACTACGCCTTTCTGTGGGATGTTGCCGTGGTGGAATATGCAGCCCTGACAGATGATGACTGCTCCGTGACGGTCATTGGCAACAGCGTCAGCAGCAAGGGCTATGGGATCGCCCTGCAGCATGGCAGCCCCTACAGGGACCTCTTCTCCCAGAGGTAGGCGTGGTCAGTGAGGTGGCCCTAACAGCCAAACCCCTATGCTGGGGATGGATTTTAACCTTCTTTTAGGAGGTGAGAGGGAATACAAACTTGTTTCTTCATCACGTTTTCCTCAGCATGGCTATGGACTGATACAGGCTCCTTACCATCCCACACCCCAAATAGTCCTGTGCTGGGTCCTGGAATAAAGAAGAGGAAGTGTATGTTCCATCCCATGAAGGGGCACAGTCTCAATGGGAACTGTGATGAAGTAGGTGATGCCTGCACAGGACAGTGAGACAGAATATTCTTGGGGGTGGGGGAGGGCAGAGGAGGGCATCTGACCAGACCCAGAAGACCAGGGAGAACTTTCCAGAGGAGGTGACACCTCAGGCCAGAAGTAGGATTTATCCAGACAGACCTAGTCATTTAAAATCAAATGAAAGAGGAATTCCCGTCATGGTGCAGTGGTTAATGAATCCAACTAGAAACCATGAGGTTGCGGGTTTGGTCCCTGCTCTTGCTCAGTGGGTTAAGGATAAGGCGTTGGCATGAGCTGTGGTGTAGGTTGAAGATGCGACTCGGATCCCGCCTTGCTGTGGCTCTGGCGTAGGCCGGTGCCCACGGCTCCGATTTTACCCGTAGCCTGGGAACCTCCATATGCCGCAGAAGTGGCCCTAGAAAAGGCAAACACACACACACACACACACACACACACACACACACACACACACAAATTAAATGAAAGAGGAGTTCCTGTCATGGCTCAGTGGTTAACGAATCTGACTAGGAACCATGAGGTTGCGGGTTTGGTCCCTGCTCTTGCTCAGTGGGTTAAGGATAAGGCATTGCCGTGAGCTGTGGTATAGGTCGAAGATGCAGCTCGGATCCTGCATTGCTGTGGCTCTGGTGTAGGCCGGCGGCTACAGCTCTGATGAGACCCCTAGCCTGGAAACCTCCATATGCCACAGGAGCAGCCCAAGAAATGGCAAAAAGACCAAAAAAAAAAAAAATTAAATGAAAGATTAGTTGGGTCTGGTAAGAGCCCAAGAATAACTTCTTAGGATAAATAGTCAGTGGGAAGAGTCAGTACAGAGACATGAAAAAAGTGGGGCCAGAGAAGCAGGTTGACTCCATACTCACCTGTACATGGGCTGAGGGGGTGGAGCAGGGACCTGACCCTCATCACCTGCCTCCTCCCCATCCTCTCAGTTCAGCTTCCTGTTGATTAACACTAGCAATGGTAGGTATGTTGAGGGAAAGTGGTGGTGGGGACACTGTATAGACAGGAGTGTTCCGGCCTAAGCTAAGGCCCATGGACCCCATGCACCAGAAAGAATATGTGTGTCCTTTGCATTGGCCCATTTAGCTTCCCTGGTGATTTTCTGGGGCTTGTCCATCCTGTAGGCTTGACCTTCTCTGGACTCATGGGCATGATTGAGTTTCCAAGTGCTCAGTCTGGACACCTGGCCAGCCTCCTTGAGGAAGATCATCTCTCATTGTCCCACCCTCATTTCTCGCTTCACCACAGGAACGTAGTCCTTGACCAGGTTCCCCGGCCTCACAGACAGGGTGGAGATGAAGAGCCTAGGTGAGCTTGGTAGCCTTTTCCCAGGAGCCAGCTTGCTAACAGGGGCTCTTATCCCCATGGATGTCTAAACCCACCATTCACATGTCTGTGTGCTGACATCCTGGCGGGTGAAGGAGCAGAATGGCAGAGCTCTGCCTTGGTACACCAAACTCCCAGCTGTGGTAGAAGTGTCTAGGTGAAAAGGCTGTCATGGCACCAAGGCTCAGGGGCAGTCCCCGCTTGCCTGGTGAATGCATGCCCCCCAGAACTGAGGAGCACCCACTTTGAGGGTCAAGGTTGTTAAAGATCATTCGTTTAGCATCAGAGAGGGTCACGTGCACCAAGGGTGTGCATCCAACTACTGGCAGAGTTTGGAGGAGAATGCAGGTCCCCTGAGCCCCAGGACTGTGCCCCATGCTGCTGTGGGATCTCCAAGCCCTACCATGTCCCTTCTACCTTCTAGATGTTGAACATGCCCTTCTGATCACATGCACCTGAGTCTAAACCCCATCCTCACAAGGCCAAGGAAGAACGCCTGCAACCCATTCATTCATTCAGTGACTTGTTTGCAAAACTTAGGAAGGAGAGGGGATAAAACTAATTAAGTTAAATGAGGCCTTGGGGTTTTCTCTAGAATTTAATCGGGTATATATTTTGTGCCTCCCTTTGCTCCCTGGAGCAAAGTGAGCTGACACTAGAGAAGGAGGAGGAGTGATTTATCAATTTGGGGGATGAAAGGCATGAAGAAGGAACAGCCCCTCTCCAGGATGTATAATACATTGGTGTTATAATACATGGCATTCCACAGGCCATCAACCTGTAAGCACTTCCCATGAACAGATTGTAGGGGAGCTTGTGGGGACCCCTGCAGCAGCACCACCAAGACAGTTAATGTGCCCCAAGACAGTGCTCATAGATGCACAGGGTCCTCAGAGCAGGAAGCTTAGGGCCCCAGTGCATTCAAACTGCTCAGAGATCCTCTAAAAGTCTGACATGAACACGCACACCCTGGAGAAAGGAGAGAGCTTTGTTCTCACAGAGGGTTCAAGGGTCATGAATGCAAGTGGCTAGTCCAGTGTCTATATTTTTCTGGCAGGATGTGATTAATTATTCTTTGCTGTCACCAGAATGTCATGTGCTCTATGTAAGGAAATATCCCTGGTGGGCTGTGCTGTCCTCCAGAAGTATAGTCCTTGGTCTCCATGTTTTAGGTCTTCCTGGGCTGAAAGCATCCCTCACCTCCCTAATGCAGGAAGGTGGGTGTGCACTTGGACAAAACACTCAGACCTCAGGTTTCCAACTTAGTGCTGCCAGTAGTCCTTTAAAAGGCTCCATTATATGGTGCATGCACAACAGTGAGCTGCCCCTGGCTGGGTCACACCTAGGAGAAGGAAGATGGCAGATCCAGGGAGCAATGCTCCATGTCATTGACAGAAAAAAGGGCTATGTATAAACAGTGGATTCCAGTCTTCTCTGGAATAGCTGTAACCTTTCTTCCCTTAGTCTCATGAACTAAGTTATTTCCTTGACTCTGTATATTTCCCTTCCTTGGGCAGAGGACAGAGTCTATAGGCTACAATGTGTGTGTGTGTGTGTGTGTGTGTGTGTGCGTGAGAGAGAGAGAGAGAGAGAGACTTGGGTTGAGTGCTTTAGCCCTTTTGTGGACCACCGCATGCAGAGTAGGCATTCAGCAAACGTTTAGCAAATTCCTAACCATGTATAGAATACCTACTGTGTAGCAGGCTCCAGGACTATTGACTAAAGGAAAGCACCTGCAATTATATCTGTCTGGAAAATAGAACAACTGGCTTCAGGAAGTGGCTATTATCACTCTGGCTTACTCATAGACAGGAGCAGAGATTATTATGGTGTGCATTAGTTTAGCCTCGTTCCGGGAGTCATTTTGTGCCTGTGACTTGTTTTATCTTTCCTCTGTTGCTTACAAATTTAAATTTTCTTTTAGATTTGCTTGTTTGTTTTATTTTACTCTCTGTTTTCCTGTCAATTGCCTTACATGCTTCCTGGAATAATATTGGGCATAAAAAAATGCATACAATTATAAGGAGCAGGAAGAAGGGAAACGTCAGCAAAATTAAGCCGCCTACCTGAATTTGCAGTTAATGAGCGTTGGAAGAGGTATCCAGCCCTAGGGCCCCACTCTGGTTGGAGTCTCACCATCCTCTAGGCCAGAACTGATTCTCAGAGAGCAGGCTGACTGCACTTAGCAGCCTGGTGTTCTGGAAAGAGCATGGCCTCCCCGGTCAGCATGACCCAGCTCTGCAGAGCTGCTTTGCCACTTTCTAATTGCAACCTCAGGGCACGTCATCTAGATGCTGAGCCTTGGGTCTTCCATCTGTAAACCTGACATTATACTAAGAACTACTTTAGAGGCTGTTGTGAGAATTCAAACAATGTAAAATGATCAGTCCCTACTATGTTCTCAATAAAAGGTATCTCCTGTCAATGCTGGATGGATAGGGCTGCTGGTCAATATGGCACCAGAGCACAATACCACATTGACCCACTGAAGAGCTTGTTAGATCTTGAGCTGAGTGGTCCCACGTGTTCCCGTGTTCCCTCTTTTTATTTTGTCGTGATAATTCTGTGAAGTAGGGGCTTTTGTTATTGACCCAGGTCCTTGGGCGCTTTAATCAATCCAAATTGGTAAGAGGCCAGATGAGGAATTCAGGAAAAGCTTAAGTGGGATTTGTGCTGAAGTTTGAGGCAGTGAAAACAAGTAACAGGTGCCCTTGCTCACTCTCTGCTCTCCAAAGGGGGCAGACTGGTTCCTTAAATGGAGTGAAGGTGGGAGTGGGTCTGTGGTGGGGTCAAAGGGGTGGCTAAGGTTGTCTTTCCACCACCTTGGTGGTGCTGTGTTCAGGGATCATGCCCAACTCCCTGATTTTATTCCTAGCACCTGAGCAATAGCAGGTTTGTGGTCTTTTTGTATCTTACTATTCCTAATTGCCTCAACTGCTCAGACCCACAGTTATCTTTATTCCCTTATAGTTGCTTTGTATTCTATTGCTGGAACACAGCCCCTGTTCCGTAGAATCTGCTCATCTAGCAGGGATCATGGATCTCTCTTGCTATGATGAGGAAGCCAAGCTTAGCAGGGACAAATCCCTTGTTGGGGACACCAAGCTGGGTTTGGTGCCTCCAAAACCTCTGAATTCAGGTGCAATTATAAGTTCTCAAATAGGTGGTTTCAGGTCCCAGCCTATCTCACTTTTGTTATGATCTTAGATTATGGTGATACAAGAAAGTTGAAAGGTTTACTAACATGGCTAATGTGAATGGCAGAATCTGGGCTTGGACTAATGTCCATCAGAGCAGGATATGTGCTGATGAATACAAAACTCTGCTGCTTCTCCATAGTGAGCCAGTAGCTCAACTACGAGTGCTTTCTTTAAGGCCCTGAGGCATTACACATCCAGCCTTGGGGTTCCTATAACTGCCAGAAGGCCCAGCCTACTTGGACCTGCCAGTAGAGACTTAAATAACAGTCACTCAGCATGAGCCAGTGGTTGTGCAGACATGCAGTTTTCCTAACATACATAGAGCCACTTAGAAGATGTGGGACAGTGCACCTGCCCAGTTAATCATGGTATGTGCCACAGAAGAGACCTATGGCATACCAAGTGCAACCCCAAGCCACACAAATGCCTATGTAAATCATGCTTTTATCTCAGTGACCAAGCTGCATTCTAAATCTTTTGTGCTGACTCATGCCCTGGCCATTTAGTTGAAATTATCTCATTATTTCACTACAGCCATGTTAGTCAATCTTAGTATTCATGATTCAGTTAATCCATTCATACATTACCAATGCAACAAACACCCATTGATAACTCAAGTTGCGCTGGCCATGGTGCTTGCCTAGGGGAAGCCATGAAGAGTGACGTATAGCCTCTGTTCCATAGGCTCTGCTCACCTAGTGGGGATCATTGGTCTATCTTGCAATGATGAGGAAGCCAAGCTTAGCAGGGACAAATACCTTGTTGGGGACACCAAGCTGGGTTTGATGCCTTCAAAACTCTGAGGCAGCTGTTCCTGGCACAGAGCCAGGCTGTTCTTAGCCAGTAAGAGGCCATGCTATGCTGGGTTCATGATGCTGACAGGGCAGGGCACTCTTTCCAGGCTGTCACCCTCCCTCTCCACCAGTCACAGCCCATGCATTGTCTTGGAGCTCAGCTTCAGCCTGTGGTCACAGCTGGCCTGCAATGCAGGTCCAGGGCAGAGACTGCTCAGATGGCCAGGTGGCTGTGAGCATCTCCTGACCCTACTGAACCACTGCTCTTGAACTGTGCACACCCCAGAGGGCTCTAAAAGGCCAGAGGGCTCAGAAAGGCCATTGTGGGTATTGTCAGCTGAATATCTCATCATTGTCAGTGGACCAGGCTAAAAGAGTCCTTCTCCACCGATAGAAAAGCTTGGGTTTGAGGAGCCTAAGGGCTGTCAGTTACTTCTAGTTCCCTCTCCAGACTCTGGGATTACATAAAGAGTCCATAAAATACTACAACAAAGGCAAATAGCCACCCAGACACCTACCTGGGGAATATGGGACTGGTGGAGTCACCCCAGCTTTGCAAGCTGCCTGTTATAAAAAAAAAAAAATCCAGGCTGCCTCTTACACGTCTCAGAGCCCACATTCTTAGTTCTACCTGCTTCATTATTTTCATTACACATCCTCCTCCTCCTCATCCACCATCTCCAGCCTCATTGGCCACATTTTAGCTTCTCATACCTCCCGAGCACTTACTGCAGACAAAACTTTCAAACGTGGTTCTAGTCTCGGGAGGCTCTTTGTCCTCCTCATTGGATGCCATCCCCGCCAACCACAAAGGGACTTTAGCAAGACATTTCGCCTCTCTGCCTCAGTTTCCTTTTCTATAAACATGAGCACATGGAAGTAGACTTTTCAAAGTGCTGACATGAGAATTAAACAGGATTTGCCAGGCACTTAGGAGCCTTCCTGGCACATAGAGTGCTAGACCAGTGTGAGCTGCTTGGTGCCTGCCTGTCACCTCCTTGATGAGGTCTCCCCCCACCTCCAGGCTCAGTCACCCTCCCCGGGCACTCTTTCTTAGCACCTCTGCTTTCACTCTGTCATGTCCATCACAGCTTCTGTCTCCATATTGATGGCTCTCATTGTTTCAAAACCCAGGTATGTGTCTCTAGACCAAACTCTCTGCAGTGTTGAACATCACTTTTGGCACAATGCAGGTGCTCCTCAAATGAGTGATTTGGTGAATCTTAGTGAGAGAGACTTGGGATATAGTTATTGACATTTGAAAGAAAGCCTTGCTGCCAGGCCACATCTGTGTGTTCACCTCATCCATTTCTGTACTTCCTGATTTTATCCTTCAAGCTCTCCCCAGGATCCCATGTGAAGGGTCCTTTTGTGCTTTGCTATTGGACTTGGCCCATTAGTGGTGGGAGGGGTGGGAGAAGGCATCAAGGCTTTGAGGACAAGAGTGACAAAATCCCATGAGTGCATATACACATATTGATTCTCCCTCAGATTCTTTTCCCACATGGATTATCATAGAATTCTGGGTAGATTTCTCTGTGTTATGCAGCACAGAGACTGCTGGCTCACTTTGTTGTACAGCAGAAATTATCACAGCCTTGTAAGTTAACTATACTTCAATAAAACTTTTAAAAAATGATAAAAACTGAAAAAAAAAAAAAAACCCATGAGTGCTTTGAGGAGGATGCTGTGCCTGCAGAGTGGAGAATGGATTGGGAGGGGAGAGGCTGAGGCAGAAAACTACTTTGATGGTTCAGCATTGCCTACCGAGGGGCTGGCACAGTGGGGAAGGGGTCAGGGCCCCCCTGTGGCTGTGTTGATAAGGTCAGGGCCGTGGCTCACGTGGATTGTATCTTGCAGGATCCTGGAACTGCAGGACACTGGGGATCTGGATGTGCTCAAGCAGAAGTGGTGGCCACACACAGGCCGCTGCGACCTCACCAGCCACGCCAGTGCCCAGGCGGATGGCAAGGCCCTCAAGCTGCACAGCTTCGCCGGGGTCTTCTGCATCTTGGCCATCGGCCTCCTCCTCGCCTGCCTGGTGGCTGCCCTGGAGTTGTGGTGGAACAGCAACCGGTGCCACCAGGAGACTCCCAAAGAGGTCTGTGCCCTGGGCCCTGCTTCTCCTTTCTGCAGCCTAGAGGCAGGAGAGTCCCACTGGGCCACTCGGTGGGCGGTTTTCGTCCAGTTAGTATTTGCCTCAGCCACTTGTCTGGAGACGGCAGTGTTTTGGAGTGGGGGATGGTGTTATTGTTTAATTTTGCTTTGCAAGCAAGAGAACAAATGCAGTGGGTTGTTTTCATGTTTGAACAAAGTGCCAAGGCACCAGCCATGGCCACTAAAGTCGTGTATTTATCTATAGAGCGGGTACAGCATGAGCAGCGCCAGAGAGCCCTTCCCCACCCTGCCCCGCCCATGCGCCTCCACCCTGACCTGGAGAGACCAGCTGTAGGGTAAGAGGGGAAACTGCATTCCTTCCTGGTTCTCTTTGGCTCATCAAGGGCCCTGCTCTCCCAGCATGTGAGGGGGGACGGGCCCCTGCCCCTCCCATCATCCCTTCTCCCTCTCTTCCTCCTCTTTGCACACATCCCTTCAGGCACACCTAGCACAGGGAATGCTGTAGCTCTGACTCCAGGTTCTAGGCAAGCTTCCTTCACCATGTGTGCCAAGCATAAGCTGATTCTGCCTTCCACACTTCCTTCTCTCTGGGTTTTGCTCGTCTTCAAGCTCAACTGATAGATAGATAGATATATAGATAGATAGACAGACAGACAGACAGACAGATGGATAAAATCTTCACAAAGTTCTCCTGGAGGCAGTTCCTCTAAGGGAGGATGACAAGGAGCATCATTTGGCAATAACACTTCACTGACGGAAACCTACAAACAGACACTGTAGCACAAGCCCAGCCACCCCAGGGTAGGGCTGTCATGATGTACTACATATACCTCAGCAACTTCCTGAATCACAGCTTCACTCATAGGTTATGCTGATACAAACAGGTATAAATTGCGACCAAGAAGCAGTCAGGTAGCCAGCACCAAACTCAAAGAGGCAGCATCACCATGGCCACCATCTCTACATGGAAAGGCTGCCTGACCACAGCTCCACACGTCAGTCTGTAAGGAGCCCCTGGCACAGCTGGGGGTGAGGACAGACTCTCCATTCATACCAGGCAGTGAGCTCTCTGTCATCACACTTAGTTTTTGCTGCAAGGGGCTTGCTGTTTGACTCAGTGTGTCCGAAATGTTCTGAGGACATCCCTCTTCCTCTCACCGTCTGTGTACCTCCATGTAAGGAAATGCAGGGCTGGAGTCTCCCACTGACTCAAGGCTCTCCTGTCACCCCTGGGTCACAAGAGAGAAGCAAGGAAGAGATGTAAGGAAAACCTACTGAAAAGAATAGTTAATGGTCCCGTCTCTAGCTTCTTTTGCTACTAGAAAATTTTCAGTGAGGATTATAGCACCCTGATTTCTGTGCTAATGTCCTTGCAGTCAGGGAAGGGGGGCAGGTTTTCCAGCTGGGCGAACATGGCACTGTCATGGAGGCAGCATTCTGGGACATTGCACAGAGTTAACAAAGTCATCACCTCTCCCGGAGCTCTGGGGCATCAGCAAGGAGATGGGAGGGGAGGAGACTGCAGGGCATAGCAGGGGACTAAGTTGCCTGGCCAGGGAGGTTATATGTTAATCATACAGGGAATAGGAACCAGCAAAGGGGTGGTAACAACAGGATTTTAGAAGCCTGTATTTAAAAGCTTTCATGAATAATGATAGTATTTAATCCAGAACTACTTTGTGTTACCGGTTTCCTGTGTTTTATGAGGCAGCATTTGCAATTAGGTGAGAGTGTCTGGTTGAGCTAAGAATGCCTCATTTGGGGGCATTGGCCATATTTCTTAAGAGCTAGAAACCTGCCTTCGGGTGGAATCCTGGTCATATTTAACAGCTTATGCTGCAATGTCTTCAGAGTTTAGACACCTACTTGGGGAAGAGTAGTAATATGCGTTCAACCTCTTAATATTCATGTGGATTTGAGCTCATATTTTTTCTAAGGAATCAGACGATGATGTAGTTAACGAAGGCAGGTGAGTGCACCCAGCTCTACAGATGCAGTAAAGAGCCACCCTTGAGATTTATGGGGGAAGTAGAGCCATTGCTCTAAGCATAAAATATTCATGAAACAACGATGAGGACTGCACAAATGGGAGATGACATGAGGAGTGAGGGGATGAATAGTTTGTCACTGGGCTGGGAGCTTGGAATTCTTGTTGCTTCCCGCCTTTCCTGCTCTCCCTGCCATCCCTGCTTCATTGCAGACAGGGGCTGACTGAGGCTTGAGTGGCCAAGCAGCAGGTTTGCAGAAATAGCCAGGCCCCTCTGTCCTGGCCAGCGGGCCAGCTTCTGTCTGCAAACCCCCACACTGCACTCCTGCATTCCCTAGAAGATGTGTTGCTCAGGACACTCCTCTGGAATGAACACCTTTCCCACCTCCACCCCTCTGACGCTTCTTTGACTCCACAGAGAGACTTTCTTTCCTGCTTCTTTGCCCTCTTCATTCACACTGACCTCACAGTGTCACTCCAAGGTTCAACAAGGGACAGTGTGTAAAGTACCTTGAGCAGCACCTGATCCATGGGAAGCTGTTTGGTGAGTGGTTGCCAAGGGGTTCTACCCTCCCAAGGACCTTGTGATGGGCAGTAAGAGATGCAGGGAAGAGGAGTCATATCTTAGGGCATCTCCTTAACTCTGCTGATTCTCTCAAAACCATTTGAGGAGGGCATCCTTCTTCTTGGAGAAATGAGATTCACAGGTATCAGGGGCAGAACCAAGATAGGAGTGATGTGTCCTCCACTGGGCCTTTATGGGGTGTGCACAGGAGCAGAAGTTCCTACCTAGCCTTTTCAGAGGGTTTGAAAATGAAGGATGTAACTGAGGGTTTTCTCTGAGCCAGGATCCTGACCCCTAGCTAGGCATTCACATCCTCTAAACCCCAGGTTCAGAACTTCTGCTGAAATCTGAGCTTGGCGCAATGGCTACACCACTATCTCTTGGCTTGAGAGAAAGGACAGTGAGTGAGTGTTTCAGTCCATAGCCCAGGGCCTTCCAGTAAGAAGGCTTTGAACACCTACCCTACACCAGTGTGTATCTTAAAATCAGCTGAGATGCCACCCCCACCCCGTTCATCTCTGTAGCAGCCTTGCCCCCACCCCCCATCCATGTAAACACCCATATTGGATAGGATTCCAAATTGCTGCATGTGGTTCACCTGCCTGTCTCTGCCTTGAGTCTGTTGGTGCTTCTCCACTTTGCCTTCCCATCTCTTTGCCCAATCTCTGGAAGAGCGACCTCTCATTAAGGAGTGATGAATATAAAGTATTGAGCATCTTCGCTGTGCCAGGGACCAAGATGGATGCTTCATGAAGAGTATTAGCTCATCTGGTAGTGGGAACTCAAAAGTGTTTATCGAATGAATGAACCAGTCTGGGATCCTTTAAAGAAAGCGTTATTAATGTTAAGTTGTTGTGGAATCATTGCAGCTGAATCAATGGCTTTGAGTTCTGGCTGCACATCAGAGGTGATTAATCTTGGAGCTTTTTAGGAGTTCCAGTTGTGGCTCAGTGATAACAAACCTGACTAGTATCCATGAGGACGTGGGTTTGATCCCTCATCTCCCTCTGTAGGTTAAGAATGCAGCATTGCCGTGAGCTGTGGTGTAGGTCACAGATGCGGCTCAGATCTGGCATTGCTGTGGCTGTGGTGTAGGCCAGCAGCTGTAGTTCCAATTCGATCCCTAACCTGGGAACATCCATATGCTATGTGTGCAGCCCTAAAAACCAAAAAAAAAAGAGAAAGAAAGAAAGAAAGAAGGAAAGAAAGAAAGAAAGAATCGATCCTGGAGCTTTATAGAAATATAGATGCTTGGGTTCCATTCCCTAAAGGGTCTTGTTAGGCAGATCTGAACAACTGTCATTTCTAGAAGCTCCACATGTGTTTCTCATATCCTGCTAAGGATGAAAACCGTTGGTCTACACCATCATGCCAAGGGGAAGTTGGGTGGAAAAGATCTCAGGTTTTGGAACCACGTAGATGTGGGTTCTCATCCTAATATCCCACTTATCATAGAATTATATAACCTTGAGCAAGTCTCTTCACACCGTACCTGCTACCGCCACATACGATGGGAGGTGTCTGCTGGCCCCCTCTTCTCATTGCCCTCCCCTACAAAATCTGCAATTAACCCCATCAGAACTCTTTCTCACAATGTTCTAAAAAACTGCCCATCATCCCCTGAGACTACTTCCCCGACTTTGTTCAGCTTCTCTGCTCTTTACCCTGAGACTGCCACCCCCCAGACTAACCCTTTGTGTTCGAGCAATAGATCATGTTGAAGGTGTTTGTCCCAGCCAGTTGGGTCTCATTTACCACCTGGTTAGACTGCAGTAACAGGAGATCACCTCCTACAACCATTCTAGTCAACTGGGAAGTCCCTCATCCCATTTTGTTCCTGCCCGACTTAAAATAGGGAGCCGTTCAACTACTAACAAAGTCAGTTCTAAAGAGTCCCAGGTGTAACCAGCTGTTACATAAATGAGAGTTTAGTTAATTACCGTTTTCCAGTACAGTGTATTATTTCCACGTTGGTGAACAGCAGCTTAATTACAGAACTTTATCTCTGCAAGCCAATGCCCGGGAGAGGGTCTCCAGTAACCTCTGTTGGTGCTTATGTTGTCATGTTTAATGTGAAGTGAGAAACACAGAGCTGGAATTCAGCCGGATTCATGGATAAATGTAGTCAGTGAATTTTATGCCATATTCAGGAAGGTCTGACTAGGTCAGTTACCTACAGTAAATTAATGAATGCAGCAGCAAGCTTCCAAGTCTCTTTCCACAGCTGTCATTACCTGGTTGAACACTGAAACCTTGAGATAATGAGGATGTAAACTGATGTAGTGCACATAAAAAAGCCCATTATTTGAATTTGCATAACATAATAGAATGCCCTATTTTGTCTAAAATATAGATAATTATTCAAATCACTCCTGCCTCTTTCCTTAAGCAGGCAGATTATTTCTGACTCCTATTTCCTTGGTCAGGGGGCCACCAGAAATGTCTTCACGCGTGCTAAATCTCATCCAGGAAGACAGTGTTTGCAGCATTTCCAAACATGGTAGTTTTCTCCGGTTCTCTCCACTTTAGGTACCTTTTAGGATACACTGGGAGACTCAGAAATGGGCTGCATATGGTTTCCAGAGGTGATAAAGAGGGATTTGCTTTAGCTCTACTAATTTTCTTGTCCAGTTACACAACTCATGTAGAAAGCTCATGATGGCAATCTTCTTCTTCCAGCATTTGATTTTGTGTTGAATCTACCAGTGGTAATAGAATGTGAATAGAATGAGGTCCCACTGGTGTGGAGAGGATGGATTTCTTGACTGCCATTTGGAGTGGGAAGGTCTCTTTGGAACGTGTGTTCAATTGGCGTGGACATTTTCTGTGTCCTGAGGTGGAGAGGTTACGGGCTAATGAGTAACCTCAGCTGGAAGTTGAGCTCTGCTGCACAGCTTTGCAGCCTTTCTTAGAACTGCTTCATTTGTCCTTAGTTGGAGGCAAGAAAAAGATACAGATTTAAAAATATTATATTTAAGGTCTTTCCTCCAAAAATACTGACTCTAGGGTAATTATATTGTCTCCACACCCACACTCTGGGCTGGTCTTTTTACTAGATGCTTTGATACGACCTGGTCAACTCCTCATTATGTGATTACTATGCTAGATTGGTGTCGGTGCCCTAGCACTTCTATAATACTTTTATAACACCCCCAAACTTCCTCTCTCTTGTATTTCACTGGTGAAAGATTTCTTCCCAGTGACCTCTTTTGCTCACATGTTCTTCCAGAAGATTTTGGTTGGTTGGTCTTCCCCCAAAGCTCTCCTTAAGTCTGTTTTCCCGGCCTTCGGTAAGAGGGCTTCTTTCACTTTGCCCCCACTCTCAATCCCCTGTCTCCCTCTAGACTTCCTTGGCAAGAAGTTCTCCCTTCTCCTGTATTCACTGTAGACACAATAGAATGGGAGCATCTCCTGAACGCTTGTCCTGGCCAAGTATTCCACTGACTCTGAGAAAAAGCCCTCTCCTCTAACTGCCAGAATCCAAAATGAACACAGGTGGGACCAAGACACACCTCCCACTTCAAATTAGTCTACTCTTATTAAACTACTTAGTTCCAGTCTCAAAAGGATTCTTAAAGCCCTGAAAAGAAAATACAAAGGAGGAAAAGGCAAGATTATGCATCTAACTAGTTCTTCCAATGATCCCAGGACCATTTACTTGGTCATCAGTTTTCCTTCATCTGTTAATAGCTCTGCCAGCAGGGGCACTCAGCTTGTCCATTCTTCTCCAAGCTTTGCTGACTGCAAAGAGAAGGGAAGTTGATATTATTAAACTACAAAAGTGTCTGAAATTCTCCTCCAGTTTTTCCAGCTTCCAGGCTTTCTGGTACCTGTTTGTGCCCTTCATACATTTTGAAATGAAAATAGCCTCTAGATACAAATATTTACCAACATAGCCATTGGCACTGACTTTGGCTAATGTACATGAGAACACTGTGTCAGAAGTTTATCAGAAGCTCACAGCAGCCATGAGAGGGCTGGAGAAGCATGCTGGTTGATGGGCAGAAGTCAAGGCTTGTCCAGAGGGCTGGGGAGCAAGATCCAGGAGGATAGTCACAGAATAAGGTTTTCTCAAGTACTACCACTGTAACAGATGGAATGTCAGCCATCCTCTGTCTCTTTATCTCTTTGTTCAGGATTCAGATCCAATTCTATTGTCCTTACTTGGGTTATGGTCCTGCCTTTTGGATACAGGTAGGCAGAGCACTGTCAAACTGTTATCCATTGGGGAAAAGTGATTCCCCCAAAGCAAATAAACCATAGGGAAGATCGATGCTTGATGGCACTAAAAGAACCAATGCCTAGTATAATAGTTTAAAAACTATTAAAAATAGCGTATTTTTCAGGAATAGAAATAAAGTACGTAAATAAAACATAGATAAAAGGGCAAGGTTCACAGAGCTCAATCAACTATGCTTAATAAAGAAGAGATCTTGGATTTGGTTTGTTACGTATCTTACAAATTGTTGAAGGAGTCGGTGAAAGACATGGCATGCACCATATTTGGTCTGACTAAATAAAAGCCTGATCCTCTCCAGGCACTTCCCCAAATTTCACCCACTACACTTGCCACCCAGAGATGTCCCTAACTTGGAGCTGGTCTTCCAGCATCAGTGAGCTCAGCTCTGCTGTGTGGGACTTCAGATCACTGGAATTTTGGCTCTGCCCATATGGCCATATCAACAATTTCTGATGCGGTTTCTATCTGTGATACCAAGCCCCATAGCGTTGTCCACCCTCAAATCAGTTGGCTTTCTTATCTCCAGCTTCCTCCAGGCACAGAATGAGTTTCTCATTGTTGTATGAGTATTGTCAGTTTTCTTGTTTGGGAAAGACAGCAGGTGTCCCACCAGAAGCCAAGCCCTGTGTGCCAGTCATGAACTTAACAAAGTTGTGGAGAGAGCAGTGGCCCTGCCTTCTCCACGCCAGGGGTCATTGGGAGCAAGGAATGGATTGCAGAGGCAGCTTCCTTGCCTGAGGAAGGCTAGGTTGAGACTTCCTGGGGGCTAAATGCATGTGCCCTCATAGGAGAGGGGAGCCCATGCCAATTATTTAAGGTCACCTCTTCCTGGGGAATATCCTCTCTCATCAGCCACTAGAACGGCTCTTGGACTTGTGTGGCTCCTTCTTTTTTCTTTTGAAATCACATTCAGAGCTTTTACATTTTGTGGTATTTCTGACAACCCTACAAGGTGGGCAGGGGACAGCTTCCTCTCTGCTCCTTGGATGCCGATGTTAGACAGCCTGTGACATTCGGTCTGGAGCGGAGCTTTGACATGGTATTTCTCTTGGAGTTTGACACCAGGGAAACATAGGGAATAACCTTGCCTGGCACATCAGCAGTACTTACTACGGCCTGGAAATAGGACTGCAACTTCTAACACCTCACTGAGGGGCTGGCTTGGCTCTTCTGTGGACATCTGGTTTTGTTCCCCAGGTCACTGGGGAGAAAAGGAAGAAGTAGATTACATAGTCTTTGTCTTTAAAAAGCTTTCCAGCAGTTTAACCTCTTTGATTTCTTCTGACATTGTAGGCAAAATATCAAGGAATGATATTTGTTCTGCAAATAAATAACTGAACAAACAAAGCAATTCCCTTAATGCCATTCACCATACAGAGAGAGTTGAGTGCGAGGGTCACCCATCTCAGCAGCCTCAACTCTCATGATACCAGGAAAGTCAGCTGACTTCTGGCAAGTCCTTTTCCTCACCATCACACCCCACCCCCATCTTCCTCCAGGACCCCAGCCCCATGAGCCTTCCAGACAGAGACATGCCCCTTCCCTGGCATCTCTGGAGATCTTACATGTTCCAGGCGTCCGGCGCTGCCTCTGCCACTCGCTAGGGTTATGATTCTAGGGAGGCCATGGACCTTCCTGAACCCAAGCCTCATTTTTGTAGGGTGGGGATGACCACACCAGGTCTTCTGAGCAATATGAGCACTAAATGGAAAATTCATGGGACACATTAGGTGTTCAAGGACCATTCCCTTTTATTCCCATGGAACCTCTTTCTTCTGCTGTTTCTGCCAGTTGTTCAAAGCATCTTCTCCCAAGGGTTGCCTCTGGGTGTGACGGTGATTCTAAGCAAACTGTAGCAGGTAGGGGCCCACATGGTGATTCTAAGCAAATTGTGGTGGGTAGGGGCCCACATACTGTCAAGTCCTGCTTGCTGGGTCTTTTCTACCAGGGCCAGGGGCCTAGGCTACTGGTACGGCAGGTAATGGAGGGCTGGGTATTTAGTTGAGCTGTGGTGGGAAAAGTGGGGGCATGCTCACCCCACTGTCCAGCAGGCTGATCAGGCCTGGGGTCTCCAGCCTCCCAGAGTTTGTAGCCTTGCTTGGAGTGAGGGCTTGGCCTGACCCTCCCGTGCTTTGCCTGCAGGACAAAGAAGTGAATCTGGAGCAGGTCCATCGGCGCATGAACAGTCTCATGGATGAAGACATTGCTCACAAGCAGATCTCCCCGGCGTCCATTGAGCTCTCAGCCCTGGAGATGGGGGGCCTGGCTCCCAGCCAGGCCTTGGAGCCCACGCGGGAGTACCAGAACACGCAGCTCTCGGTCAGCACCTTTCTGCCGGAGCAAAGCAGCCATGGCACGAGCCGGACACTCTCGTCAGGGCCCAGCAGCAACCTGCCTCTGCCACTGAGCAGCTCGGCCACCATGCCCTCCATGCAGTGCAAACACAGGTCGCCCAACGGGGGGCTGTTCCGCCAGAGCCCTGTGAAGACCCCCATCCCCATGTCCTTCCAGCCCGTGCCTGGAGGCGTCCTTCCGGAGGCCTTGGACACCTCCCATGGCACCTCCATCTGACCGCGCAGCCCGCCCTCCTGCCCGCCCGTCCACCCACCCGACCAGCAGAGCTTTTTAATACCAGAAAACAACACAAACCACACATACATACACACACACACAGAGACTCTTTCATTTTTCTTGTATATACCTGTAAATAACGACAGAATGGAGTGGGGTAAAAGTGTATTTTGAATATTCCCAATTTTCGAAGTCAGTAAAAAAAAAAAAAAAACACAAAACCTGTATGAATGACTTTGTAAATTTTGTTCTATATGAATAAAAACGCAAATTACTTGTGATCATTCTGAAGTGCCAAAGAAGCCCCCTGTTCCTGGGCCTTTCTGAGGGCGAGGGCAGGAGGGGCGATCAGATAAGGCCGCCCCCTGCTGGTGGAGAGGGGAAGGTAAAGCAGCCGGTCCCTTTTGGAGGAGTCCCAAATGCTGCTTGCTGCCCTGTCCCAGAGTTTCCTGCCATGTTCCTCCTCTCCTGGCCCTTTGTTCTTCTTAGACCTCTTGCGTCGATAAAGAGTGAGCCTCGGGACAGTGTTGGCCTGACCCCTGGGTCCTTGTACTGTAGGGTGATCAACTGTGCCTACCAGCCTGGGACTGAGGAGGCTCCTAGGACTGGGGCAGTCCTGTTGGTCATCCTACTCCATGTCCCTGTGTGCTGTGGGCCCAAGAGAAGTGCCCAGGCTGAGGCAACGATCTCTGAGGGCTTTGAGGCTGACATGCACTAGGGTTATCCTGATGGCCTTGTTTTTTAACTTTATTTTCCTAATTAGAACAATCAACCTGCGATCTAATCTGTAAGGAGAGCAGGCCAGATCATTGCCTTGGGGAGGCTGGACAGAGGCAGGCTTGTCCTTGTCTGCATGGATGAGGGAGGTGTGAGGTGTGACATGAGGACCAGGTGAAGTGGGGGGCTGAGAAGCCGAGTAGACGGAGAATATCCCCTTGGGTGTGGGACCCATGGTTCCAGGTCAAAGGAACCTGTTGGGAGTGCCCAGAATAGATCAAAGGGACTGTGTTCCTTCAGGTAGGAGGAAGCCTTGGCTCTTAGAACAGTGTAAACTTTGTGTGATGTGGAGACAGGTAATTCCCAGCCCTCAGGGAAGTCACCCCAGAAGTAAAAGGATGTCTCTGGGCCCTATACCATGCAGGCAGTCTTCCCAATAGGGCTGAAACCCAGCATCAATCGTCATGCCCTCCTATGCTACTTTCTCTAGACCAGAAGCCCTCAAGCTGTGATCCAGCCCATAGCAGGGGCTGGATGAGAGAATCACATAGTCTCAGAGATTCCAAGGCCTATCCCTGAGCTGGTGAACCTGCTTCTTAGGTTTATCTTCTTAGGAAACTCTGTTTCTTAAGGCTAAGATTATCTGACAATCCCACCTCCCTCCCTCCATTGTGCTTTTTGGGGGCAATTAAACTGTAGAAGCAGAGGAAGGGGTGGGAAACACCAGGAGCAGAGTCATTGGAGTAATCAGAGCTGTATCACTTCAGCTCTTCATTGGAAGACAAAGGTGATTCTGCTTTCCTAGCCTTCCAACATGGAGAACACAACTCACATCTGGCACCAAGAGGGGTGAGGCTTGCCCCAACCCAGCAGTAATGAGGGGGCTGAGAGCATGGGTCTGTGGTCATGGAGAAATACAAAGTCCTATTGATTGCCTCTCCTCAAGCCTTGTGGACTTATTCTGGAGATGTATTTATGAGGGTGATAACTAGCCCAGGATTGATTTCTTTCCCAAAGTCCCGCGTGACATGATTGAGCAGTAAGGAACGGCTGCATCACAGTCAGCTAAAAGCACCCTGGGGAGGAGAGTGTTTATAATTATGTTATTTATCTCTGGATGCTGAGAATGGCCTGATGTTAGTGCTACCAAGGCGATCCATTGACATTTCTCCATCAGAGCATGTAGAGCCCGGAGCTGAGTGCATGCACATGGGGAAGCTTAGGTAGGCGATGGTTATCCTGTGGGAGAAAAGGCTTCATTTTCTTCCATCAGCATTTTGATTGGGAGGGGGGATGTCCTGCCCTGGATGGTCAATTCTTTCACATATATTTCTCTATTTTTTTAATCAAATTCTGGTCTCACTGCCTTATCTCACACCCAAGTCTATGTTGTTTGGGTTTTGGTTTGGTTTTTGTTCTTTTATTTCCATGAAATGACCTGTCTTCTGTATGACCTGTATACTATGGGTATCTTCTTGGATGGTTTTGCTTAGAATGGGTATCAGGGAGAGGAGAGGTGTGTGTATGTGTATGTGTGTATGTGTGTGTGAGAGAGAGAGAGAGAGAATAAGAGAGCAAGTGCATCTTTGAAGGAAAGGTATTTGGCTTATAAAAAAAAAAAAAAACCTTAACACCCCATGGTGTTATTCCTCACCATGTTTATTTATTTTTTTTTAAATTTCCTATCCTTGACATGAAGGGAAATGATTGATATTCAAGAAAATTCTCTAAAAAAATTCTTCCCAACTCAGATTTCTGTGTCAGCTCAGAATGTACCTTTTCTTTCTTTCTTTCTTTTTTTTTTTTTTTTCATGCTTTGCTCTTTGGATTTATAACTCTGTTTAGACTATTCCGTACATTTTAGGTATAATTTGTGCCTTCAGACACTGCAAATAATAATCAGCATTTGGATTAAAGTTGTTTAATAATAAAACTTGACTTTGCTCCCTACCCTCTTCTTCTCTGGGGTGAAGAAATGCTTTCTGCTTGTTCCCAGGCATGAGCGGAATTCTGTCCTGTTGGCATGGACTGTTGCGAGCAAAAATTCTTAGACTAAGTGGGTCTCAGAAATGCCTGGGGCAGGGAGCACGCCCTCCTCACTAGGTGTGTATACAGAGCAGCCCCACATTGCCTGGGAAGCAATGGGAGGGGCAGGCTGAGAAGCAGTTCTAATTTTTAGTTACCCTAACAGCTTCCTGTAGTATGTGACTTCTTAGAAAACCACCAGGAGAGAATCGGGCCACATTACCTAGGGAAGTGTTCCCATGATCTTGTGGAATGAACATCCTTTTAAGAGTTGGGTGACTTTGTTTCTTCTCTCATCTCTGCACCCACTCTGACCTCAGAGAAGTTGCTTCCCTGTGCTTCAGCCTTAGGGCTAAGGGAATGTCATTCTTTGTTGGTGTAGAGCTTAGCTTCTCCATTTCTGGCCCTCAGAGAGTCTGTGGCTATCATTTTCCAATGAACATCTGTATGTGCCATCATCTCTGGGGCCCTGGGGTCATCAGCCCGGGCCCTGGACCTCCAGATTCATATACTCTCCAGTCTTACCTTTTGTATCACAAGGTTCACCTCTGACTTCTTGGCCTTTGCAGGAGAAACAATGCCACTGCAGCCTTGGGCCAAATAGACATAACATGAGAAGTTGGTTTTCATGATCAAGACATTTCAGTTTCTAGATATTCAAAGGAGCCTGTCTGGACCTTATCCTTCTGTCTCTACATCAAAGGAGAAGCTTCTCCAATGTCAGGTACAGACTCCAAAGCCTGGGGGCAGGGAGGCAGAGACACCTCAGGCATTCCCATATTATCTGAACAGACAAATGGATCTAGACAGGAATCCCAAAGGGTTATGTTTTCTTAAGAAAAAAATATCTTCAGTTCCTAAATTCTAAATCCTTCTAAATTTTGCCCAGGTGAAACTAATGGAGGTTCCTAGGTGAGGGGTCTAATCAGAGCTGCATCCGCCGGCCTATGCCAGAGCCACAGCAATGCAAGATCCGAGCCTCGACTGCACCCTACACCACAGCTCACAGCAACACCAGATCCTTAACTCACTGAGTGAGGCCAGGGATTGAACCCACAACCTCATGGTTCCTAGTTGGATTCTTTAACCCCTGAGCCACAACGGGAACTCCAATCTTGTCTCTTCAAGCACTGAAAGAAGACGAAGGACACATAAGGGAAGAAAAGACCACAGATCCTAAAGTCCATGATTGCATAGAAGAAACACTTGGTTCCTCTAGCCTATGTTTTCTCATTTAATAAACACAGAGATGAGCAAGGCCTGATGGAGAACTTGGCTCTGTGTGTGACCTTATGCTTCTAAGGCTAAGGGGTTTCTTACTCATGGGCCTCTGCCTTCACTTTTAGTAGACTTTCTAGAGGAACTCCTCTTTCACCCCCACAGGTACACACTCATGCACTAGCACCTATGTATTAACAAAAGCCTTGTTTTGCACTCTGAGCTTTGGCAACACAAGATTAGATAAAAGCTCAAAATATTTTAACAGGCCTTTCCTAGCTGTAAACATAATAAGAGAGACAGCATTTCTGTGCCTAGTGTGACACTTTATATCTAAAATATGATTTTACTTCATGCCATTAGTTGCTGTTAATAACTGAATGATGGTTGATCCTTATTATATTCTTACCCTTCATTCCAGGAAACTCCAGATAGGTAATAATTTTCTGTGCCAGTAACTTTAATTGTTGTCTTTTCTCTTTTTGTGGTATGTGGTCAGAAAGGTTATATATGAAAGAAGTGCCCATGTTCCAGATAAATCAGGTGAGTTACTAGTCACTTCCTATAAGGGAGGAAGGGACCACTGTCAATGATATCGGACCCTCTTTCCCACTGTTATTCTCTGACCTCTGAACTTCACGTTGGGGCTGAGAGAGAGGAGAGGTTCTCCCCATGGAAAGGAGGGAAAAAAAAAAAAAAAAAAAAACTCCTGCTACAGAAACTTGCAATGGTCAATGGCCAGGATTTGGAAGATCCAGAAAAAGCAATCAAATGTATCTCAGGGAGGGCTCAGTTGCTGAAAGATTTGAGCTTACAGTTGCTACGGGCAACCAGGTATCCAAGCTCAGAGGAAAACAAAATATCCACCAACACACTGAGACTTAGCAACAAATAAAATAAGTGCACAGGGGCAAAGATACACATAAACACACACTCACGCACTGACGTGGAGGTCCATGCACACACACTCATCATTGCAGGCATAGGCATGCAGAGTTTAAAAGCACACTTGGACGATGGAAGCAGGTGAAAAGGTGAAGTCCTGCTCCTCAAATCTGGGAAACAGAGTCCAGAGAGGAAAGAGGCTGTTTCCAGGCTTCTCTGCCCAGGGCATAGTTTCAATGCAACAGTCTGCCAAGTGGTACTCTGCAATCAGCCCCCAGGAGGGAGATGCACATCCTGCAAAATGCCCTCTCTCTGGCCCGGCAGCCCAGTGTGCACAGTGAACTGTCCTCTGTCACCAAACTGTTATTCTGAAATTCTTCTGATTTTAATCAACATCCTTGAAATATACAAAGAACGCTCAAGTATTCTCCAAGGCATCCTAATTGTTTCCAAATAAGAGGAGACATGATCACATCCACACCAGCGACTGACTATTCATTGATCAGGTATAGGCAGACTTTGGAGATAGTGCAGGTTCAGTTCCAGGCCACTGCAATAAGGTGATTATCACAATTAAATGAGTCACATAAATTTTTTTTGTCTTGTTTCTCATTGCATACAAAACCTCTATTTAAATCGGGAGTTCCCTGGTAGTATAGTGGTTAGGACTTGATGCTTTCACTGTTGGGACCCAAGTTCAATCCTGGGTCTGGGACCTGAGATCACACATCAAGTCACTGCTCACAGCAGCCCACCCCCACCAAAAAAAAACGTATGTTTACATGTGCTGTAGTCTATTAAGTGTGCAATATCATCATGTCTAAGAAAACAATATAGGGACTTTAATTTAAAAATGTTTTATTGCTGCAAAATGCTAGCCATCATGGGAGCCTTTGGGGAGTGCAATAATGATATAAAGATGCCTGGTTACAGATCACTATACCAAATACAATAGTGATGAAGAAGTTTGAAATATTGTGAGAACTACCAAGCCATGACACAGAGACATCAAGTAAGCAAATAGTATTGGAGAAATGGTACCCAGTAGGTGTGTTTGACAAAGGGCTGCCACAAACTTGCAATTTATAGACAATGCAGTATCTGCAAAGTGTGATAAAGGGAGGTCTGCCTGGATAGTGTTCCAGAGACTGTATTCCACCCTTCACATACAAATGTTCTCTCCTTCTCAGACCAGCCCTGCAAGGTGGAAAGTATTATCCCAAACTTGTAGAAAGGGAAGATGAGACTCAAAAAGGCATGGTCCCAAAGCTGGTAAGTGAGAGTGCTGAGATTCACTTGTTTCCTCATCTGAGTCCATAGCATATGTTCCTTCCAACACAGCTGGCTCTACCTCGGTAGGAAATGCACCTGCTGTCCCTTGGCTGCTGGACTCCTGCTGCCCTTCTCTGTCCCAAGAGGTGGTTGTGCTGGCCCCACCAGCTTCCTCAGTGGCCTCTGCATCTGCTGCCTCCTCTCCAATGGCTTCAGGGTGTGTCGGTGAGTATCTGCTCCTGTGCCCCAGCAGTGGCTGTGGCTATCCTGGGCTAACAGGGTAGTTTCTAGCCACAGAGCACACAGGGGCCAGGTACCTTCTCCTTTAAAGAGCCCTTAACCAGGCAAGGCGTCTGGAGAATCTCGCATTGCCAGATTCACTCAGAAGATGTGCTGTTTCTCCAGGGAATCTCTTCCCCCCAAAGCCCCTCCTTCTCCAGAAAGCAAACTGAGCATCATGCCAAAGGAAGCTGCAGCACTCATTAGTGCTCTAAATCTCTCTAGGATTCTCCCCAGAGCAGGAAATCCTCCCCTGAAGTCCCTGAATGGATCTCAGGGGTACCTGAGAATCTTCTAAAACTGTTTGTCAAATTGTGGATTCACTCTGTGTGTGTGCATATTTTCCAGAAGAGGTCCATATCTTCCAGTACATTCTTAAAATTCTCTTATTAAAAGCTCTAATTCACTGTCCATAAGAAAGGGGAGTCAGGTAAGCCCTGGTGTCCCACTCTTCCAGTGCCAGGGCTTAGGTATAATCGCAGATGGGTACCCATCTAAGTAGCCAGAGAGGGGAGTGAGCGAAATACATTACAGGTAGGACCCCTGGGACTTGAACCCAGAGGCAGAGAAGTCCCACTGGCAGAGCCCACTAGATACTGCAGGATGCAGGAGTGATGGGCCATGCTGATGCCATAATCTGGTGCACAGAAAGGTGGTCCAGATAAGGCAAAGGAACAGATGATTTTGTTTGTTTGTTTGTTTGTTTTTGTTTTTGTTTTTTGTCTTTTGCCTTTTTCTGGCTGTACCCACAGCATATGGAGGTTCCCAGGCTGAGGTCTAATCAGAGCTGTTGCTGCCAGCCTACACTAGAGCCACAGCAACGCCAGATCTGAGCCACTTCTGCAACCTACAACACAGCTCACGGCTACGCCAGATCCTCAACCCACTGAGAGAGGCCAGGAGTCAAACCTCCAACCTCGTGTTTCTTGGATTCGTTTCCACTGCGCCATGACGGGAACTCCAGGAACAGTTATTGAAACTGGCCGAGTCTTGGCTAGAATGCCAACTCTGGCGCATATTAGCCATGATATCTTGAGTACTTTTTTTTTTAACTTTGAGTTTCACTGCTTTATTCTTATATTGATGCTGATAATCTCTCTCATTGTCTTTTGTGAGAATCCTATAGTCAGTAATCATAAGGATTCCTGGAAGTTATTCTGTGTTTATTATGGGCCAAAGCTTTCTCTGTATCATCTCATTTGTTCCTATTATTATGTGCCTGGTAGCTAAAGAGGAAAATGAGGCTCAGAGAAGTTCAGTGATTAGTTTATGTGGTGGAGCAGGAACGGGATGTCCAGGCAATCTGAGTGCAGAGCCTAGGCTTTTACTCATGACCCAGTGTTAACACTTTACATCAAAAGTGTCAGCACAGGGCCTGGGACAAATCAACGCATGTTCTCCTATGCTTGGCTCCTTGGTGGGTGGGACAGGGAGAAGAGAGAAGCATCCCTTAGACCTCAAGCTTGGTAACTACTGAGTGTCAATAAAATAAGTAAGACCTGGCTTCTCCTTTTGCTTCTGGACTTTTTAGTTCTGTGATCTTGGATTTAAGGTGGTCAGAATAAATCTATGGAGCTGTCTGTGACCTATTAAGGCTAGAATGAAGTTTGCCCAGCTCATAAGCTCTCCTTTTCTAATATCTGAGCCTTCTGTCCAACCTACACAGAGGCTGACAAGCAAGGTCGTGCTTACCTTTGCTTCATGGAGGTCAAATTTCTTTCTTCTGCATTAAGATAGAGCTGAATTAACCTTTATGGAAGGCAGCAAGGTTTATCGCTCATATAATAAGTACAAAGTGTGAATCAAACAGATCTGGCTTAAACTCTGGCCTTTGTCACTCAGCAGATTAGGATGCTTTGTCCCATCGCTATCATCTCTGAGCCTCTCTAGTGTCCTTTCATCTGTAGAATGGGTCGTAAGTCCTCATCGGTTTGAGGATCAGTGATAAGGCAGGTAAGGCACCTGCACAAATATGTTCTCATAAATGGCAGCTCTTGGAGGTAATTTGCATATCTACAGCATCCCACTTCTCTGTGGGAACTGCTCAGCCTCTGAGCTTATCCAACTGTCTCATTCATAGTGTTCACATATGGAACACTTCTTTTCAGCTTGGGCAGCAGGCAAAGTTGCCTGCCAGGGCAAAGAAAAGCAACATTTCCCTTTCCATTTTCACCCCAGGACTGGGACACTTGCCCTGTGCCCAGCCCTGCCTGCTGGTAGCTGACCGTGCCTGTAGCCCTGACCTCTGTTCCCAAGACCCACTCAGGTAGTAATTCTGATTGTTCCCAGAAAGCAAACAAAAAGCAGCCTGGCTCACCTAGGGTGGCAAGAATTGATGGGGAACTGTTCAACCAGTGCCCTCTCAGCACCTGACTTCCATGTGTGCTTATAATATATTCAGATGAGAACAAAAGCAGGCTCTGGTGAGGACCAGCCTACAGAGAGGCAGAGGTAGAGGCACTGAGTCCTTGGGAATATAATTTGAGGGGTGAGGTTCATAGTCACATAGAGCTATGAACTATGGCATGAATTGATGCCATAAAACCCCAGACCTTCGGGGGCTTTCTGAGGCGATTACCCTTATTTTCTGAGATAGGACCCAACTCCCTGTGTCCTATGAGAAAAATAGATGTATAAGTGTGTGTGGTGAGATGATTTTACATTTCCTCTGTCTGTGTCTGTTTTTCAGTTTCTACCACTACCTTAGGTGTGAAGCTCACCGTGGTTGAATCTTCTTCAATCTGCAACTTGTCATCTGGACAAGTGATGTTATTTCAAGTAGAAGCTGCTTCTCGATTCAGAGGAAAATGACAGAGCAGGCTGCCAGATCAGTAAGGAACCTTCCCAGTAAGAAAGAGAATTTGAAGAGGGGGAATATCCGAAGGATGTACCAAAGTCTTGGAAAGACATAAGGACAGTGGAGAAGCCTGTGGTTAGAAGGAACAGGCTGGAAAGGACAGTAGGCAAAGCGGGTCTTGTAACTGGGAGAGAGGAGGTGTGCAATGGGTCGAGTCCACCTCTAGGGAATGAGTCATCTGATCATGACTGCACTACAGAGGCGGCTCAGATCTGGTGTCTGGATCCAGCAAGGGGGGAAACACACTCCTACTGCATTGGTTCCCCCCTCTTCCCTGCCTAATCTTCTGCTAATCTTAAAAGCAGAGAGCAGGGAGCCCACTGAGACTGTTCACTGACCAGCCTTTCTGGGGCACAGAGAGGGTGGAGGAGGATGGAGTATGGTGGGGTGGGGGGAGAAAGAAAGATACTGAGTATATCAGGATCCACAGGGGGAAGGTGGGAGTCACATGGTTCATATGCCTATCGTGTTCTAGGAGAGTGAACTCATTTCCTACCTTGGAAAATCAAGAAATCTCCCTTTAACAAATGAGGAAAAAGAGACTCAGGATAATTAAGTGGTTTATTCAAGGTGGTCCAGCTAGTCTGTCAGCCTAAATAAAACTTGTGCTCTGCCCCCTCACGTTTCCCCACGAGTTCAGAAGCTGTAGACATACCGTCAGGCAGAGGGTCACCTTGCCACATTTGGGGCTCAGCCATCATGGATTGCAAGTGTGATATTTCTATATAGACAGAGTGAAGTGTGTGACATTTGTGGAGAAAGCACTCATTTCCCTTTTCACAGTTGAGGCAGAGTGACTGCATCCTTCAAAATTCTTTTTTTTTTTTTTTTTTCTGTCTTTTGTCTTTTTAGGGCCACACCTGTAGCACATGGAAGTTCCCAGGCTAGGGGTCAAATCAGAGCTGTAGCTGCTGGCCTACACCACAGCCACAGCGACACCAGATCTGAGCCACCTCTGTAACCTACACCATAGCTCATGGCAACACTGAACAAGGCCAGCGATCGAACCTGAGTCCTCATGCATAATAGTTGGGTTCGTTAACCACTGAGCCACCACAGGAACTCCTCAAAATTCTAATTTAGTTGTTGGAGACCACTCTTTGAAATGGATTCCCGAATAATACTGAGGTGGGGAACTACATAGGAGGCAGCAAATTGGAATCAGAAAGACATGCTTTTGAAATCAAGTTCTGCTATTTTCTTGCTGTATGACCATGAGTAAGTCACTTAACCGCCCTGAGTATCAGCTTCCACATCTACAAAATCTATACAATAAGGGAAGCAACCCCATCTCAAAGTATGAAATAATAAAACTTGGAATAAAGCATCTAGTACCAGCATTAGCGGCTGACACATAGCAGGTGCTTAATCAGTGGTGACCATCATTAGTGCAGGGACTAGGCTTGCAACAGGGCCCAGCTAACTACAAAAGCACAGTTTTAAAATACACTTTCAAAAAATTAAAAAATACACCCAAGAAAAGTGCACAAATCACAAATGTACAGCTTAATTCTCATGCAGCCATCAGTCAAAACAGGAATAGGACATTACCATCTTCCTAAATTGATGCCTCTGGAACCCTTGCCCTTCAATTCTATAAGCAGTGATTAATTTCATGTATTTTTGAAATATGTACAGATAGAATCAATTATCCTGTTTTGGCCTGACTTTTTTTCATTCAACATTGGCCTTAGAGATTTCTCCCTATTTCTATGTGAAGTTCATTTTCATAGCCATAGAGGATTTGATTATATGAATATCACAGTTTATGGAGCCTACTGTTGATAGACTTTTGGTTTGTTTTCATTTTGTGTTATTACAAATACTGTCCCTATGAACATTTTTTTGTACATGATATTGAGCAAATTTAGATATGCCTTTCTGTTGGAGTACTGGATCAGAGGTATGCATGGGTTGGGCTTTATGTAAATACTGCTAAAAAGTTTTCAGAAACAGTTGTACAGATTTATGCACGTTACCTGTGATGTTTGAGAGATGCAATTATTCTACATCCTCACCAACACTAGTGCTTTCAGATATTTTAATTGGAGCCGTTCTAGTGGGAATGTAGTATTCCAAATTGTGGTTTTCATTTGCATTTTCCAGTTGAGTAATGAGACCAAGCCTTTACACATGCTTGTCTGAATTTCTGCTTTTGTGAAATGTCTCTCTGCTTCCACACCGTGACCTGCCTTCTCTCTCTGTGACCTGCCTTCTCCCTCTCTATCTGGTATCTTTCAGATGAACAATTCTTAATTTATTTTTTATTCTTTTTCTTTTCTTTCTTTCTTTCTTTTTTTTTTTTTTAAGGCTGCACCTTCGGGATATGAAAGTTCCTGAGCTTAGGGGTCGCATAGGAGCTGCAGTGGCTGGCCTAAATCACAGCCATAGCAACACCAGATCCAAGTCACATCTGCGACCTATGCCACAGCTTGTGCAAGCCGGATCCTTAACTTACAGAGTGAGACCGGGGACTGAACCTGCATCCCCAAAGACACTATGTGAGGTTCTTAACCTGCTTAGCCACAATGGGAAGGCCAATAGTTCTTAATTTAAATGTAGTTTTATGTATCAACTTTTCTCTTATCCTCAGGGCTCCATTTGCCCTGTTTCTGAAAGTTTTACCTCACTCAGACCAGGGAGGGGATTCAATCCTGTTTTCTTCTGGATGGTTTTGTTGTTGTTTGTTTTGCTTTTCACATTTACATCTATAATCCTCCTGGACTTAACTTTTGAGATGGAGGTTAAAATCCTTTTTTAAAAAAGCACAGATATTTTGATTATTCTAGCACCATTCATAGAAAAATATCTCTTTGTCATCACCATTGTGGTGTCATATTTATCATAAATCAAGAGAGCTTGTCTGTGCTGGCCTGTTTTCATATTCTGTTCTAACAGCCTATTTGTCCATTTTCGCTAATATCACACTGTCTTGGTTACTGTATCTTTGTAATCACTTGTGATATCTGGTAATTTAAGTCAATCCTTTGCATCTACATATCAGGTTTAGAATCACCATCCTATTTTCCACGAAATTCCTCTTGACATTTTGATTGAAATTACAGAGAATCCAGGAATAAATTGGGGGGATATTGACACGTCTCCATTCCTTAGTTTCAACTTTTCTGTGTACTTATCTTTGAGGTGTGGCATTTGTTACAGATTAAATGTGTGTGTGTGTGTGTGTGTGTGTGTTGGGGGAATGTCTGTGTTTAAGATATCTTTTAAAATCTTTAACTGTAGTAATTAGTCCATTTGCATTCAATTAATTACTGATACATTTGGGTTAGATCTATAATCTTACTTCTTTTCTATTTGTTCCTCTTGTTCTATGTTGATTATCTTCCTTTTTTGCCTTCTTCATAGTTAAAATACTGCTTTGTCATTCAATACCATGTCTCTGCTAGCATTTTGGTTATACATTCTTCTATTCTCTAAATTCTTAAAGGAATTACCCTAAAGATATGCATATGTATTTGTAGCATGCCCCAACTGGAAGAGAGCATTTTAAAGCACTGGAAGAGAGCACTTTAAAACACTTTAAATCAATGTATTATTTTACTTCCTTTTATTATTTTAATTCTGCATATATTTTTGACAAGGGCCAGGAGAGGTGGTCAACATTTATCAAACACAACAATATGCAGGGCACCATCTTCTTCTGGGGATGCAGAGATGCACAGAAATGTGTGCATCGGTGAGACTATAATGAGGATGACCTTACATCTTCATTTGCCAGAGAGAGTCCTAGTTTATGCTTATTGTTCCAGCAGAGGTATTAATAGCTCCAATTAGAAGGATAAATTATATGATAGTTTCTAGTGGACAGCAAAGTGATTCTTTTCCATTATAGATTATTACAAGGTATTGAATATAGTTCCCTCTGCTGTACAGTAGGATCTTGTTTATTTTACATATAGTAGCAAGTATCTGTTAATCCCAAACTTCTAATTTATCTCCCCTCCCCTTCCCCCTTTGGTAACTATAAGTTTGTTTTCTAGGTCTGTTTGACTATTTCTGTTTTGTGAATAAGTTCATTTATATCATTTTTTTTAAAGATTCCACATATAAGCGATATCATAATATTTATCTCTTCTCTGTCTTACGTTTCATTTAGTATGGTAATCTCTGAGTCCATCTATATTGCTGCAAATGGCATTATTTCACTCTTTTTTATGGCTGATTAATATTGCATTGTATACATATGCCACATCTTTTTTTCTTTTCTTTTTTATTTTGCTTCTTAGGGCCGAATCTGTGGCATGTGGCATATGGCATATAGAAGTTCCCAGGCTAGGGATCAAATCGGAGCCACGGCTGCTGGCCTATGCCACCACCACAGCAATGCAGGATCTGAACTGCATCTGTGACCCACACCACAGTTCATGGCAATGCCAGATCCTTAAGCAAGGCCAGGGATGGAACCCGAATCCTCATAGATATTAGTAAGGTTTGTAACCCGCTGAGCCACAATGGGAACTCCCTGACACATCTTCTTTATCCACTGTTAATGAACACTTAGGTTGCTTCCATATGATGGCTATTGTAAATAGTGTTTCTTTGAATATTGGGGTGCATATATCTTTTTCGAATTAGGGTTTTTTTTTTTTTCATTTTTGCCAAGAATTTGGATTGCTGGATCATATGATAATTCTATTTTTAGTTTTTAAAAGAATCTTCATTATGTTTTCCATAGTGGCTCACCAATTTACATTCCAACCAATGGTGTAAGAGGGTTCCCTTTTCTGTATATTCTCTCCATCAGTTATTATTTGTAGACCATTTTAATGATGGCCATTCTGACCAGTGTGAGGTGATACATCATTGTTGTTTTGATTTGCATTTCTTTAATAATTAGTGATGTTGAACTTCTCTTCATGCAACTGTTGGCCGTCTGTATGTACATGTTTTGTTTGTTCCTGGTTTATTCTTTCACCATTAAGCATAATGTTAGGTGTAGATTTTTTTTTTTGTAGATGTTCTTTATTAAATGGAAGAAATTTCACTCTCTCCCTATTTTCCCAAGTATTTTTGTATTTTTATGAGTGTGGCAGGTTACTTATGTTTCTTGACCTTGAAGAAGACACTTTCTGTAGGAGAGATCCTGTGCATCCCAGCAGATCACTCCGCTCTGCATCCAAGCTCTATGCTCTGAGGGTTTTCCCCCTAAGAGGGCTGTATGGGTCTCTCTGTTGTGGGTGGACAACATGGACAGTCTTATAGGCCTGGTTGGCTCCTTAGCCCAGTTGGTTGCCAAGCCCTGTCCTGTGCCACATGCTGCCAGCCTCTAGTTAGTAGGGCCTGGTCTGCTAACTGCAGAGCCCCAGGGGCCCCTGGAGCTAGTGCTGGCTCATTGGTAGACAGAGTCAGGGTCCAGAACACTCTAAGGCTGTTGCCCCCACATTGGTGGGTGAAGCCAGGTGCTGGGATTTGTGCCAGACCACCGGCAGGCCAAGTCGGGTTCTGGACTCTGGCCACAAGGTCTAGGGATCTCAGAGATGCTGTCAGATTGATAGTGGTCATGGTGGGGAGTGGTTCCTGAACACAGTTGGGGATTGGGGTCTGGGGTATCCTGAAGCTTGTGTTGGCCTGCAAGACCAGAGCTCAGCTGGTCCCAGGATAGGGTGTGGCCTGCTGCGTGGGTAGGCTGGGTGATTGTGGTTTCCTTGCATCTGGTGTCTGCACCTTGGTAGGTGAGTCTGGCTAGAGGCTTGTGCAAGCTTCCTGGAAGGCAGGGCTGGTGCCTTCCCACTGGCGCGTGGAGCTGGTTCTTGGCCCCTCTGGTGGGCGGGGCTGTGTGTAGGGAGTTGTCTAGAGGTGGCTGTGGGCTAGGGAAGCCTTTAGGCAGCTGCTTGCTGTTGGCTGGGTCTGTGTCCCGCCCAATTAGTTGTTTGGCCTGAGGAGAACTAGAGCCAGGGGGTCTACAAGCTTTTGGGTGTGGCTAGCGCTAAAGAGCTAGAGGGAGGAGCCCAGGATAGAGCTGCAGCTGCCAGCACTAAGCTGGGAATGTTCCCAAACATGGCTGCTGCCAGCGTCAACACACCCTCCCCATCCCATCTGCCCTCACCTCTGGAGGAGATACTCCTAGATCAGCAGGTAGGTCTGGTCCAGTCTCCTATCAAATTACTGCTTTATTCTTGGGCCCCTCTGTGCCTTTGTTTTTTGTGTGCACCCTTTAAGAGTGAAGTCTCCTTTTCCCAGGTCCTTGCAGGTCTTGCAGGGCTCCTGAAATTAAGCCCTGCCTGGCCTTCAAAACCAAACGCTCTGGGGGTTTGTCTTCCTGGTGCCGGGCCCCCCAGGTTGGGGAGCCCAACATGGGGTTCAGAACTCTCTTGTTGGAGAACCTCTGCCGCATAATCATCTTCCACTTTGTGCGTCACCGATCTGGGGGTACGGACTTGATTATATAGTGAGCGCTTTTACCAGTCTCATTGTGGTTCCTTTATGTCTTTAGTTCTAAAGGATCTTCTCTGGTAGGTTCTGGTCTTTTTCATCAGTGATTGCTCTGCAGATGGTTGGGGTTACCTCATCAAGCCCTTTCCGATCCTTGGTTAGCAGTACCATGGAAATGAATATTGCTTCTACAAGACTCTTAGGCAAACAAAGCTTTTTATTCAAAGAGACAGCTTATAAAATAGATGATTAAGGATATGGAAAATCTACTCACTGATAGTTTATTAGTTATGTATTATTATATAGTTGGAATAACCTATATAGGAAAAAATGGATATATTTGTAACTTTGCTGTACACCTGAAACTAATACAACATTGTTAAGTCAACTATGCTCCAATAACATTTAATTTAAAACAATTAAAAAATATCCAGAGAGAGAAAGAGAGAGAATGAGAGAGATAGCTTGTGACAGGAGAAGGTAGAAGGGGCAAGTTGCTTTTATAAAAGGGAGGGTTTCTCTCTTGATCATTGATAATTTACCAAAATCATCAAACTTCTTTAATCAGCATCAGGTGGCTCCATCTTGACTTGGAGGGATAGGGAGTGCTCCTGTGAGGGAAAGATATGCATGAGAATTTCCTGCAAGAACGCCTAGGGACAGTTAAGGTTAAAATTTATAGTTGAGCTTCTGTGTCTTGCGGCACAGCTATGTACACTTGTTAGTGTAACAGAGATAAAGTGAATCTTTTATTTCTGCCAGCCTGGTTTTTGTCTCTGGGATTCAGGCCCCTGAGGGCTTTGTTTTTTAGCTTGCAAGGCCTGTTTTTCCCAAGGCCATTCCTGGTCTTTTTCCAAAATGGCTGTGCTCTTGTCTTCCTGACTCAGTTGTGGTCTGCTCCTGAGAGGAGGTCAGCTAGGGTCTTTGTACTCTGCTCTCTTGGCTAGTCTCCTTCCTGAGTGTCATGGGTGTTGAGTTTAACCAAATGTCTTTTCTAGATTGACTGATAGGATTGAATGATTTTTTTTTTTCCTTTTAACATTTTTGTTTGTTTCTTTGTTTTTTTAGGGCCGCACCTGCAGCATTTGGAAATTCCCAGTCTAGGGGTTGAATCAGAGCTATAGCTGCCGTTCTACACCACAGCCACAAGAACACAGGATCCAAGCCGCATCTGCAGCCTACACCACAGCTCATGGCAATGCTGATCCCCGAACCGCTTAGCAAGGCCAGGGATCGAACGTGCATCGTCATGGATACTAGTCAGATTTGTTTCCACTGTGCCACAATGGGAACTCCACTTTTAACTTTTTAATGTGGTAGATTGCATTGATTAATTTTCAAGTATTGGGCCATCCTTACATCCCTTGAATAAACTTGATAAACCTCACTTGTACAATTCTTGCTGTACATTGTTGAATTTTATCTACTAATATATATTTGTAAGGATTTTACATCTATATTTAAGGGATAAATCTATCTGTAGAGTTTTTTTTTGGTGGGGGAGGGAGTTCTATCTTTGACTTGTCTTGGTATGAGAAAATAGTAGCTTCATAAAATTAATTAGTATTGCTTTCTAGGACTGGTCATGTAGAATGGGTATTAAGTCATCTTAAATATTTGGGAGAATTCATCAGTGAAATCTTCTGGGACTGCATTTTTGGGGGGATGATAGTTAAACTAAAAATGGAATTTCATTAATAGTCAATTAAGTGATGTTTTATGTTGGATAAATTGTAATAATTTTTGATTTTTGTGTAATTGGTCACTTTCATCAAAGTTGTCAAAAGTTGTATAGCTGTTTTGTATTATTCCTTTTTTGTCTTTTTGAAATCTACAAGGCCTGTAGTACATCTTCAGTTTTATTCCCGATATTAGTAATTTATGTCTTCATTTTTATCGGTGTTAGTAGAAATTTGTCAGTTTATTGATCCTCTCAAAAAATCAGATCTTAGTTTTTCTGTATGCAATGATGTTTATTTCTGTCCTTATCTCTCCTGTTTCCTTCCTTTTGATTGCTTTGGATTTATTTTCCTTTTTTATTCATCTAGGGTCTTCAGCTGGAGGCTTATATTATTGTTTTGAGATTTTTTTCCTCTTTCTAATGTATATATTTAATGTTAATTTTTTTCTCTTATCTCTGCTTTTTCTTGTCCCACGCATTTTGATTTTCCAATTCAATGCAATTTTGATGTTTCTAGAGATTTTCTCTTTGATCTTTGGTTTTTTTAGAAGTATATTATTTGGTTTCCAAGTGTTTGGAGATTTTATTGTTATATTTATGTTATTATATTTATGTTTCTAGTTTGACTCCATTGTAGTCAAAGTGCACATTCTGTATGATTTCAGTTTTTAAAATGTGTTGAAGATGATTATATGGTCCAAGATAAAGTCTATCTTGATATATGTTTTACAAGAACTTTAAAAAAAAAGTGTATTCTGCTGTTGTTGGGGGAGATATTCTCTACAAGTCGATTAAATCTCGTTGATTGACAATGTTATTAGGTTCTTCCGTTTCCTTGCTGATTTTTTTGTCTAGTTGTATTGATTGTTGAGAGGGGCATATTGGAGTCTACAACTGTAATTGTGGATTTGTCTATTTTCCCTTTCAATTCTATCAGTTTTCTCCATATACATTGAAGCTCTATTTTTTGGCGAACACATATATTCATTTAGGATCTCTATGTCTTCTTGGTGGAGTGATTTTTTCTAAATTATATTATGTCCATATCTGTCATTGGTAGTAAATTTCTTTCTTCTGAGGTCCACTTTATCTGAAAGTTTGCTCTCCTGCTTTCCTTTGACTGATGTATGTATAGTTTGAAGTTTTTCATTCTTGTACCCTCAACTTGCCTATATTATTATTTTGTAGCTTTTAAAAAAATAAGCAGTGTATAATTGGGTCACATTTTTAATCCTTTCTGAAGTATTTGTCCTTTATTATAATTATTTATTTGAAAGGCCTAAAGTCCCTCATTTATTTTCCTCTTTCTTCTGTCTCTATTTTCCATTTCTTTGTTTCCTTTTAGTTTTTCCTGCTTTCCTATGGATTATGTGAACCTTTTTTTAATTTCAAATTATTTCCATTTTATATAGCATTTTCAAATGCATCTTTTCACATAGTTTTCTTTTTTTTCTTTTCTTTTTTTTTTTCTTTCTATTTTTGGAAGCATGTGGAAGTCCTGGGCCAGTGATCAGACCCACACCACAGCAGCAACCCATGCAGCTGCAGTGACAACACCAGATCCTTAACCTGCTGTGCCACAAGGGAACTCTTTGCATAGACTTCATAATGTTTGCTGTAGGTATTACATTATATATATATAACATTGTTTTTTAATGGTATTGCCCTTTTATCCCATAGAGGGAAATAGTATTATAACTTTTCAACCCTTGCCTTTTTTTTTTTTACTTTTTCTGTTTATAATATAATTTCCTTAAATATTTTCTTTCCATAACATACATTTAGAACCCCATCAGACTTTTTGTGTGTGTGTAACATTCATTTATTTAGTGCACACATATCTAGTGTGTCCATGTACACAGTAGCAAACCACCTCCATGGTTAGAAAATGGTTGCATAAAAACAGGCTAAGTTTTAATGAACTTAGGAGGTTAGTTTATACATCAAGGGAAGACTGAAATATGGTGAAAACCACACATCCAGGGGCACTGCTAGGACTCAGTGAAGGAGTCTTCACTTCATGTTGACTTTGGTGTGAAAGGATTCAGTATATGTTTAAGCCAAGATCTGTGTGTATAATATGCCCAGTAATAGAAGGCAGAAGTCAGGGCCCTAGAGGAGAGAAGATAGAGTAGGAAGGCTGTAAACATGGGATAGGGGAGAGGTGACAGGCAGCTGAAAGGAACAAGCATTAAGGTAAAGAAAAAGATGAGACCTTATAGTTTGCATTTGGAAGGAATATGGAAAAAGAAAAGCTTCATTCAAGAGTAGCTTGGGGGGAAGTTCCCATCATGTCTCAGTGGTTAACGAATCCAACTAGGAACCATGAGTTTGAGGGTTTGAACCCTGGCCTCACTCAGTGGGTTAAGGATCCGACGTTGCCATGAGCTGTGGTGTAGGCCGGTGGCTACAGCTCCAATCAGACCCCTAGCCTGGGGACCTCCATATGCTGTAGGTGCGGCCCTAGAAAAGGCAAAAAAAGACAAAAAAAGACAAAAAAAAAAAAAAAAAAAGAGTAGCTTGGGGAGTTTCCGCTATGGCGCAGTGGGTTAAGAATTTGACTGCAGCAACCCAGGTTGCAGCAGAGGTGTGGGTTGGATACCTGGCCCAGTGCAGTGGGGGTTAACGGGTCCAGCGTTTCTGCAGCTGTGGCATAGGTTGCACCTGCAGGGTTGGATTCAGTCTCTGGCCCAGGATCTTCCATATGCCCCAGGTGTGGCCATTAAAAAAAGACCACGTCAGACTATTATAACTTTGCTTCATCCATTATTAGTAAACTCAAGAGAAAAAAGGAAGTCTATTGACAGTACTTGTGCTTACATGTTCTTTCTTCCCTCCTGATGTTCCACAATTCTTTCTTTTATTATTTTCTTTCTGTTTAGAGAACTTCCTTTAATCATCCCTTTAGGGTAGATCTGTTGATGACAAATTCCTTTATTTGTACTTTATCTGAAACTGTCTCAATTTTGTCTCCTTTTGTGAAGAATCTTTTCACTGGGTATAGGATTCTGGGTTAACACGTTAAATATGTTGTATCACATCCTTTTGCTATCCATCGTTTCTGATGAGAAATGCAACTGTTATCCCAATCAGTTTTCCTTTCTAAGTAAGGTGATGTTGCTCTCATGCTACTTTCAAGGTATTTTGTTTGTCTTTGGTTTTCATCTGTTTGACTATGGTGTGTCTTTATATGGATTTCGTTGGTTTATACAGTTTGAAATTCATTCAGCTTCTTGAATCTGTAGGTTTATATTTTTTGTGATATTTAAAAAGTTTTTAGCCATTATTTTTTCAAGTACATTTCAATCCTGTCCTTTATTCTCTCTTGTGACTCCAGGAACATGAATGTCAGACATTTTTATGATGTCCCATTTGTCTTTAAGGCTCTGTTCATTTTTATTGCAGTCTATTTTCTTTCCTTTGTTCAGATTGGGTAATTTTTATTCTATTTTTATGTCCATTGATTCTTTCCTCTGAATCCCTCTACTCTGCTGTTTAGCTCATCCATTGAATTTCGTTTTTTTTTTTAACCTTTGTTATTGTATTTTGCAGCTCCAAAATTTCCATTTTATTCTTACTTAAATTCACCATTTCTTTCTTGAAACTTTCTATTTATTGGCTGAGAACTTCTTTCTCTTTTTTCCATTTTTTAATTTATTTCGAGCTCAGTGCTAGTTGCTCATCAAAGCATTTTTTAACAATAGCGGCTTCAAAACTTTGTCAGATGATTTTACTATCCCTGTCATCTCACTGTTGACATTTACTGATCATTTTATTTCAGGCAATTTGAGATGTTCCTGGTTCTTGGTATGGTGGATGATTTTTCAGTGGAACTCTGGACATTTGGGGTGTTATATGATAAGGCTCGGGGTTTTGTTTAAACCTTCTGCTTTAGCTAGTTTCCTCTGACTGATACTGCTCTGGTAGGAGGATGTATAGGCACAGCCTGGTTACTTTTATTTAGGAGTAGACATTCTAGGTTCAGCACTTGGCCTCCAGTGACCTCCACTGTTGGAGGATTCTGTTTCTTTTGGGTGGTGGTGGACATTTCAGCCCCACTGTTTTTTTTTTTGTTGTTGTTGTTGTTGTTGTTGTTGTTGTTTTCTACTTGTCCTTTCCTATGAGTACTCCATTTGGAAAAGAGGTGATTTGTTATGACCTGACAAGGGTAGAAGTCGAGACTCCCCAGTGTGCTTTTGTTGACATGGGTAGAGGCAGGGCCACAACTGTTTTTGTTGTTGTTACATTTCATTATAGTGGAGTGATTATTGTCTATAGTTTTCTTTCTTGGTATGCTCTCCATTTCCTCGTCCTTGGTTAGAGAGAGTAGGGTTCTACTAAAGCTTTTTTTTTTGTTCCTTGAACCTGCTCCTTTGGCTCCCTATCTGGGATATACGAGGCAAAATAGAAAACCCAGGGAACTCACTGCCTCTAATATCACCATCTGGGAGCTAAGACCAAGACTTAGAACAGTAGATCCCATCAAGTCCTGCTTCCCATCTGGGAGCTAAGACCAAGACTTAGAACAGTAGATCCCATCAAGTCCTGCTTCCCTAAGGGCATTAAAACATACATTATCTTTCCTTTCCTTTATACAAATATTCTTCTGTAACTGGATTTTTCTATTAGCTTTTAATTGTGTTCAGGCCCTTTGCATTAAATACAAGTCAGGTCTTGGTTCCACATTCCTTTGGGCTTCCGTCTATTTTCATTGAATTTATCAAAAGAAAATGTCCTTTTTTTAAAAAAAAAAAATCCCATTTACTCTTCAACCTTTCCATTGTGTCTTTGGTGGATCTACTGAATAGAGGTATTTATGTGTGGCATGTTTCTTGAACTCTTAGCAGCTTTTGGCTCTGAAGATCACTCCCTGATTCCTGAACCACGCTCTGCCCTTAGCTTTCCATGAGGCAGCTCTCTCCTGATTTTTCTCTTCTCATTCCACTTTTCTGTTTTCTGAGATCATTCTTTTCTACCCTACCTGTAAATGCTGTTCTTAGAGTTTGGCCCCATGTTCTGTTCTCAGATCTTTCACGTGTTCTCAGTGGACATTTTCATCTATACCATGACTTCAGTTAATATCTAAATGCAGGAAGCTCACACATTTATGTCCAGCCTCATCTCACCTCTGATCACTATACTTGTAAAGTATAATCTCTCTTAGGAGACTGACAGTCTCTGTAAACCAGTATGTCCCAAACTGAAATAAAGATCTCCTTAGTAGTCGCCTATATTCTTAATCCTCTTCCCCTGTTCTCTGGGTCAGTGAATGGCATGATGGTCCTTCCAGTTTTAAAAGTCAGGAACCTATATAGGAATCATCTCCTTTATTTTTTTGTATTCTGTATATCACTGTGCCCTGTTAATTTACTTAACAACCTATCTACTTGTCTCTGTCCCCACTGACCTCACACTGATCTGAGACCCCATCACATCTCTCCTGTCATTGCTAATGCCATAGCTGCCTTACATTCCCAACAGCTACCCCTGCTACTTACCAGGCTGGTTGCCACACTGTAGCTGGAGTAGTTTTTTCAAAATTCGTATTAGATTCCCTGTCTCTCTGATTGTCTCTGTCTCTCACACACACACTTGCACACACACTCTTACTCATGCTCAGAATCTTTAGATGTCTCCATTGTCTTGCCATTAATCTTAGAACAGGGACCTAGCTTGTTTCTGTAGTCCAAAGCTCTGTTTGGTCAGCTTCTCCCCTAATCTTCAGTTTCATTTTGCATTATTTTCTCCCAATTTCTGCTTTAGCCACCTTGGCCTTTTGGTGGCAAGTATGCTCCATGGTGCTTCTGTCCCATGGCACTTGACTGTGTGATTCTGCCCAAACCCATTTATCCTCTTCTATTCAACTCTTTATCTTTTCCTCTTCCATCAATCCCTGGCTCAATCATCATTTCCTGAATTATCATGATTTATGTATTTGATGCTTAAAGTGTTTATGCCCAGGCCCTTGCATTAGATTTTCAGGTCCATGAAGACAGAGAAGTTCATTTACTGCACATCCGTATATCCCCTGTGTATATAAGGGGAGTCACAGAGTCACTGGGTTTCATGAATGTGTAATGTACCTAGAGTCATGCTTTGCTATAGCTGGAGTTATTTACTTCACATGCAAAAGATTTAAAATAAATACTTTGGTATGAATGACTGAGGTGAAATCAATGGGGCTTAATACTGAATTGGGCATATATATGGGAGTAATTGATTAAAAAAAAAGTAAAATGTTTTTCTTTACTTTTGGCCTTGGGTAATATGATGGATATTAATGCCATTAACTAAAGCAGAGATCCCAAAAATGATTTGAGGAGGAGGAGGTTGAATTTACTCTTTGACATACAATTTTTGCTGTATAAGTACAGCTCTCCAGCATTCAGTTGATTATTTGTAGTCATATATGTAGATAAAATCTATTCTGTGGAGGAGGGAGAACTGGTAGAGTGAAAGGTAAAAGGCTCAACCATAAGACCCTGGGTAGCTCACCCTAAGATTACGAGTGTGTTATCACAGAAGTCACAGACAAAAGGTAGCTTCAAAAGGAGAATATGATGAACACTATTGGTAGCTTAAAATTTCCATTAAGATGAGGAATGGAGTGGAGACTATATATTTAGTCTTTCCAGAGTTGCCATGGGAAGATGGCAGGGGACTTGAGAGTGAATGGAATGATCGATAATAAACATAAAGACCCAGTGGACACTTAATGGCAAGGTATGATCCACGGAGCTTTCTGACAAAGTGAGGTCCCACTGCAAACCAGGATGTTGGAAATCTGGGGGGCATGTGGGGGATAGAAATAATGGAGATAGGGGATTTCAGAGGAAAGATAGAGTTCATGCTTAATGATCTCCATTTTCTCAGTGACACAGACCACTTACTCATCAGCTGAGAGAATGAGGGCGGGAGCCTGGTGGGGTTCCTGGCAAGGAAGACAAGACTGAGAGTCTTCACTGCAGGGACTAGGAAAGGGAGCCAACCTGAGCAAGATAAAGGGTTTGGAGTGAGACAGAGAGCTCAAGGACATGCTGAATCCATACATGTGTAGTGCATTTCAGCCAGCAGCACTTTGCATCCAGTGGCCAGCGAAGGGAAAAATAAGTGGATGTATTATTCCAGGTATGGACATCCTCAGAGTTAGCGCTGAGAAAGATTAAGGGATCAGGGGAGTGGAGGACATTGGTAAACATGTAGTTGAAAAGACTGACAACAGCTGGGAGGTTGATAGGGAAGGAAGTGAAGCTGGGCTGAGGTTGATGGGCTGTAAAGATAAAGCAGGACTCTGAGACTAGAGTTCTCCACAAGGCTTAAATTCAGGCACTTCTATGGAATCAGGTAAAGAGAGAAACTGAACAGTTAAATTAGAGATCACAGAAAAGAAGCAGTGTGAAGCTGATAAAAATATACACCTTGACGTTAGACACACCTGTGTATAAATCTTGTCTCTTAGATATTAACTGTGTGAACTTGGAACTCAATTGCTTAATCTGTAAAGTAGAGATAATAATAGTTCCTGTGTCAAAAGCTTCTAGCAGGAATTAAATGTGCTAATGCATGTGAAGCACTTAGCACAGTGTAGACTATGGTAAGCTTTCTAGGAGTAGGTGGATATTTATAGTCTCAATTTTATGATGATCATGATGTGACCTCAGAATGTGGCTGTGATTGTGAGTGGCTGAAGATGTGCAGAGGGACAGAATTTTGGAGAGGAGAAGGCTTGGGACAAGGGTAGAGAAAAGGTAATCCACATGGCAGTTTGGGTGAAGACCAATATTCTTGCTTTGCCTCCATTACCAGCATGGGTGCCACAGCTGTAGGCTGGGGATGGTGCTCTTGGCTTCCCCTGTCTCACAAAAGGCACTTGGCAAGGGCAGGCCAACACTCTACCCAGATGGGACTTCCTTGCAACTGGAGGTA
Organism: Sus scrofa; assembly: GCF_054392235.1. Classification (NCBI taxonomy): domain Eukaryota; kingdom Metazoa; phylum Chordata; class Mammalia; order Artiodactyla; family Suidae; genus Sus; species Sus scrofa. The sequence goes on along the minus strand of NC_139396.1, from coordinate 108,753,512 downwards.
CATGTGCAGCCAAGTTCAGCTTTGTTTGCTCCTAGTCATTTCATGTATATCACAGTATATCACAGTGCTTCATTTGCGTAAAAGGATGCACAGATTTTAGTAATGAGACCTTTTTAATTGTTTGGTTTCTGCACGTGAAATTGGTTCTGAATCAGCCAAATAGACTCATAATTAGGAGACAAACAGCAGAGGCCAGTCGGTAGCATTTTCTTTTGCTTATTTAAATAACCAGCTCACTTGGAGTCAAGCCATATTGATTCTGAGAAAGCTTTATTCAATTAGTGCCCACGTGTGCATTTGGCACTGTGTAGTCAATGAGGACTCAGGTGGGCTTGAGAGTGACTCCGGGTACTTCCCAGGAGTGTTTGGTTACCACGTGTCCTGCATAGAAGATGGAGAGACTCTGGCTCCTGCAAAATGGCACTTATGTGTTGCCTCCGCAGACACCAATTATGTCAGCAGCTGCAGGGCCCCTGTAGGTCTGTTGGTGACCCATTAAAGCCCACAGGTCTAGATGCTCAACATAGGCTGAAAGACCTAGGAAGATAAATCATAATTCCTAGATTAAGGGGAGAAAGGAAGCTCGCAGTTTGTAAGGCCCACTGTGTACCAGGTACTATTCTAAGTGCCATTAATGATAGCAAATAATTTAGTTAGTAGTCTGTCTTATAGCAATGAGATCCAGGTTCAAAGAATTAAATGCCTCGTCTAAGATCACACAAAGTGGTGAAACTGGGACATAAATGCAGGTGTTATGAAATATAAGGCTTACATTCTTAATGGATACTAAGTGTCTCCCCCCACCTGTGTGTGTGTGTGTGTGTGTGTGTGTGTGTGTGTGTGTGTTTCCTGGGGCTTACTGGGAAATTTAAACAAATTACATTAAGGACTATGTATATGTAGCTTGTAAGACCACCTGTGTGGGGGACATCCAGGTCTAAGATGAGACATTCATATAGGTTAATCCAGGGGCCCAAAGCCTACTGGGAAGACGATGATGAAAACTACTAGGGCTGATGGGAACCTATACTGTCCAAAGTTTCAAGAAGTGAATGGCAAACTTTCAAGAAGATCAGAGATCAAGGTCTGTTAGTCCTGAATCTAATTGGAGATTGTCACTATGTAGGGGTGACAACCATTTTTCTCTTTGGTTCAAACGCCTGAAATTAAGTGACAAGTCAGATGAGGAGGACACAGGGATGGCATCAGGATGTTATGTATGAGGGAACCCAAATTTCTGGCTGAAGGATTTCATTGGGATAACTGGTAGAGTCAATGTGATATTTCCTCAGCACAAAAAAAGTAAATACAACAGAAATAGCAGAGGTTCAGGAGTTGCAGGAGTTCCCTTTGTGGTGCAGCAGAAAAAAATCTGACTAGTATCCATAAAGATGTGGGTTCAATCCCTGGCCTCACTCACTGGGTAGGGGATCCAGTGTTGCTGTGAGCTATGGTGTAGGTCGAAGATGCAGCTAGGATCCCACATTACTTGGCTGTGGCATAGGATGGCAGCTGTAGCTCTGATTATTTGACTCCTAGCCAGAGAACTTCCACATGCCATGGATGAAGCCCTAAAATACAAAAAAAAAAAAAAAAAAAAAAAAAAAGAAAGAAAGAAAAAAGTCCAGGAGGATTTGGGATTTAAGATGCTTAACCAACCAGTTTGCCTAGGACTGTCTTGGCTTTTCATTGAAAGCCTTACTTCTGGGAAACCCCAAGTCTGGAATAAATAGGAGATGAGTCTTCAATGCAGATATCATGAGAGGCACAGGAAAAACATCAGGAGGGATGGTGGGGCAGCTAAATACTTGGCATGGTATTTAATTATCCCTCTCAACCTCAGTGACCTTAAATATGAAGTAGAGAGAAGGATTCTTCTTGTGTGTGGTTACCATGTGGCCTGGGCTACAATGAGCATTGGAGAAAAAGGGACAAGGAACTAAAAATCAAGGAACTAAACTAACAAGGAACTAAAACTAAAAATCACTACAATATATCCTTTAATACTTATTTGTATTATTAGTATCATTTGACTTTTTTATTGATAAGAAAAAAAAATGAATGGAGTTCCTGTTGTGGCTCAGTGGTTAACAAATCTGACTAGGAACCATGAGGTTGCAGGTTCAATCCTTGCTCGCTCAGTGGGTCAAGGATCCAGCTGTGGTGTAGGTCACAGACGTGGCTCACATCCTGTGTTGCTGTGGCTCTGGCATAGGCTGGCGGCTACAGCTCCGATTGGACCCCTAGCCTGGGAACCTCCATATGCCGCAGGTGCAGCCCTAGAAAAGACAAAAAAAAAAAAAAGAATTAGTGAGGTACAAAGTCACTTGTCCAGAGTTGTATGACTGAAATACAGTGGAGTTACATTTGAGAACCTGATAGTAGGGATAAGGGCATAGGTACAACTGAAGGAATTTCCTTGCCAGTGGAGTTGTGAAAAATCCAGGGTTGTGAGCTTCACTGCCCTAGGGAGGCCCTTCTACTGAGAAGGATGGCTAGGGAAGCCATTACTTTGGTTTGAAGTGTCTGAGCTACAGGGTGCTGATGGTTCTCAAAAGAGCTGACTTTTTCGACCTGAAATTTTTATTTTTTTAAGAAGAAAGATAACCACTCCTCTGAATTTCTAAGGAGAGTATTGGCCATTCCAAGCAAATAAGGCGGAGATAAAATGAAATAGATATGCTGCAGTCTACCCAGAAGAGCTTGTCAGGGATTATTTCTTCTTGGCTTGAAAGAGGATAATCAGCTCTGAAAAGAGAAGATGCCTTTGGGCATGAAATCTGTTTCTACAGAAGCTGATTGGAAGACATATAATCAGGTGGAGATACACACACCTTAAGCCACTGCAACTCAGAAGCCTTCCTGTCTCTACTGGGAAATTCATCACTTATGACTAAATTAATAAGGAAAAGCCCTTTCCATAACCAGTTCCATGGGAACTACAGAGCCCATGGGAGATCCCTGGGTAATGGCTCTTGGAACTTCATGGAGGTGTGGAGCTACCATCCTGCTCTGATAAAGGAAACTCTAGTCAAACTGGCCTTCACACCAGCACCCCAACATGACATTGGACCTTTGGAAAGGAGCAGATGACCTGCTGATGATGATCTTTGAAATGATAATTTTCTTTCTTTTTTTTTTTTTTTTGTCTTTTTGCTATTTCTTTGGGCTGCTCCCGCGGCATATGGAGGTTCTCAGGCTAGGGGTCGAATCGGAGCTGCAGCCACTGGCCTACGCTGGAGCCACAGCAATGCGGGATCCAAGCGGTGTCTGCGACCTACACCACAGCTCACGGCAACTCTGGATCCTTAACCCACTGAGCAAGATCAGGGACCAAACCCGCGACCTCATGGTTCCTAGTCAGATTCGTTAACCACTGCGCCACGATGGGAACTCCTGAAATGATAATTTTCTAATTCATATTTATTAGCTTTCAATTTATGCAGAGAAGATGTTACTGAGAGGCAAAATGACAGCTAATCAATGTAGAGTTTGAAAATCATGAATTTGTAAAAACTTATTCAAGCAAATATTACCATTTGATGCAAATGCTAATATTGCATCAAATGGTAATATTGTAAAAACTTATTCAAGCAAATATTACCATTTGATGCAAAAACCTTTGGGTGAATTTTTTTTAGGGGTGGAGAAAAATTCGCACAATAACAAATATAACATTGCCTGGTCACTTGCCAATTACAGTGAGTATAGGTGTATAATACACTATTGTATTGCATAGATATGACTAAAAAGTTGTAAAGGACAAGAAAAAAAATGAATCTATGTATAGGAAAATTCTTATATTTATGGTAAATTAGTATAATACTTTATTTCTTTTTTCTTTTTATGGCCACACCTGTGGTATATAATATTAATTTTTAAATTGAAGATTCTTACTGTAATTCCTAGAAAAAACACTAAATGTAATACAGAGAGATATAGCTGGAAAGCTAATGGAGACATAAAAATCAATTACTTAAATAAGATTTAAACAGCAAAAAAGGGAAAATAATGGAAAATCAAAAAAGGATAAATTAAAAACTAATAAAATAATACAGCACTTCAATAAATATATTAAATGAAGAAGATAAAACACTCCAATTAAAAGATGTTGCCTATCAGGGTGCAGTTCTAAAAAGCAAAAAAAAAAAAAAAAAAAAAAAAAAAATTACAAGACAACTATATGCTACAAAAAGATAAACTTTAAATATACTTAGATGGTTGAGTAAAAATTGATAAAATAATTAGTTTTATTATTAGCTATATGCTATAAAGAGAACTTAGCTCTTTATATGCAACTATGTGCTATAAAGGGTTAGCTTTATGCTATAAAGAAATGAACTTTAAATATACTTAAATGTTTGAGTAAAAGTTGATAAAATAAGAGTGTGAAACCAATAGCCAAAAGAAAATGAAAGGCAGTATTAGTAGTAGACCAAATACACTTCAAGTCATGGAAACTTACCAGAGAGAAAGAAAAATACTTTGAAAAGATAAAAATGTCAATCCATTAGAAATAAATAGCAAAAATTAAAATGTATTCAAATAACAAAGTTACAAAATAAATGAATCCAAAAGTTACAGAAATAAAAAGCAAAACAGACAAATCCGAAGTCTGCTTGGAATTTTATCACTTATTTCTCAATAACTAATACAACAACCAGATGCAAAAGCAGTAAGGATATAGAATTTCTAAATGATATTTATAAGCTGCAACATCTAGTTAAACAGCTTTAAATTAAACATTCCTTTCAAGTGTATGTAAAAATTCACCGAGTGATAGCATAAATCTCAATGTGTTTCAAAATATTTAAAGCTAAAGCTAAAATATATCTGACCAAATAAAATAAAATAAATATAAAATATTTACATGGTTCAAAGAATAAATCAAGGGAGATTAGGAAATATTTCAAAGTTCATGTCAGTAAAATGCAACATAACAAAACTTGGGGAATAAAACCAAAGCCATGGTTAAAGAGAATTTACAGGTATCAATGATCATATTAGTAAAGAAAAAAAGATTTAGAATGATCTAATTTTTTACCTTAAAAAATCTGGAAAAATATAACCAAATTGAAAACAAAGCAAATAAAAAGAACATGATAAAGATAATTATAGAAAACAGACAAAATGCAGAAAATTAACAAATGCAAAAATTATCTCTGGAAAAAAAAAATAATCCCTGAGCAAGACTGATAGAAAACAAATTGTCTTTATCAAGTCTGTAGAAGAGGTCATTGCTACAGGTTCTACACTTATTAAAAGGATTAGGAACTATTATTAATGATTTTATGCCAATAAGTTTCACTACTTAAATGAACTAATTCCTTGAAAACATGTCTTAAAACTGAGGAGGAAGAAATTCTGAGGAGGAGGAGGAAATTCTGAATAGTAAAATAATTTCCATCAAAAAAAGGTTTTAGGTTATATCCAAATATGATTTACATGCACTTATGAATTCTCTCCAACACTTGAGGAAGAAATAATATCAGTCTTTTCATAAACTCCAAAAATAAAGGAGAGGAAAATTTCCTCAACTTATTTCACAAAGCCATCATAACACTGACATCAAAATCTGACGAAGATACAACAAAAGTAATAATAATTAGAGACCAACATCCTCATGGATATAGAAAATAAAATCCTTAACATAAATGCAAAGCGAATCTAGAGTATATAAAATATAATAAATAATAATGAAATAGGGTTTATTCAAGAAATAAATATTCAAGAAGTAAAGTTATTTTCCTTTCGAAAATCAATGTAATTTACTAGATTTTCAGAACAAAGGTGAAAAATCATACAAATGTTGTTGTTGATGCTAAAAAATAGCTTGATAAAATTTAAAACCTATTCATGTTGAGACCCTCAGAAAACTAGAAATAGAAGAAGTATTCCTCAATAAGAAAAAGGTCATATGTCAAGGGGGAGGGGGGAGAGAGTGGGATGGACCGGAAATTTGGGGTGAGCAGGTGCAAACTATTATATTTAGAATGAATAAGCAATGAGACCCTGCTGTATAACACAGGGAACTATATCCAATCTCTTGGGATTGAACATGATGGAAGATAATATAAGAAAAAGATTATGTATATACACACATATACATGCATATGTGTGTGTGTGTGTATGTATGTATTCCTGGATCACTTTGCTGTACAGCAGAAATTGGCACAACATTGTAAATCAGATATCTATGCTTCAACAAAAACTTAATTAAAAAAAAACTAATATGAGAAACTACTTCTAACTGTATACTCAGTTATAAAATACTAAACATCCTCATCCTATGATTCAGATCAAGGCAATGATGTCTGATCGCGTCACTTCTATTTAACATTGTAGCAGCAGTCCCTGTCAGTGCAATAAGGAAGAAATAAAATATGAAATATATAAATATTTGGTAAAATAAAGAAGTTAAATTGTCTGTGTTCACAGACATGATTTTTACATTAAAAAATCCAGATTTGGCTATACGGGGTCTTTTGTGATTCCCTAAAAATTAAATTTTTTTTTGTTCTAGTTCTGTGAAAAAAAAAAATGCTGCTGGTAATTCGATAGGGGTTGCATTGAATACATGTCATTTGGAAAGATTTGACATCTAACTGAGTTTTCTAATATGTGAATAAGGTATATACCTTTAATATCTTTCTTTTTTTTTGTCTTCTTTCTGCAATATATTGTAGTCTTTACTCTAAAAGACTTGCAGACTCTGTTAATTTTCTCCTAAATATATTTATGATATTGGCTGTATTGCATTATTGTGTAAGTTTCATTTGTCAATTTTGATTTGCTACCAATAGAATTATATTTATGTAGGTTTTTATGTATTCTGTAACCATGTTAAATTTAATTTTTGCTTCTAGTAGTTTATTTTAATAGATTCCTTAGAGAGTTCTGTATATGTAATCATTATCTGCCAATGATAACATGTAACAATTTTACCTTTTCTTTTCTAATCTTAATTCTCCTTTTCTTCTACCTTTACTTCCTTTCTTCCTTTTCTCTCTTCTTCCTCTCTTTCTTCTTATTTTTCACTGGTTTATCTTTTTTTTTTTCTTGCCCCGGCTGTGCCCACAGCGTGTGGAAGTTCCCAGGGCAGGGCTCAAACATTTGCCACTGCAGTGACTACACGGGATCCTTAACCTGCTGCTCTTTTTCACTAGTTTAGACTCCTATTTTTTTCACAAGAGAACTTTTGTTCATTAGTTTGGACTTCTGGTACAATGTTGAATACAAATTAGAAGCAGATATTTTTGCCTCTTCCTGATCTTGGTGGAGAGACATTCCGTATTTCACAGTTAAGCATGGTATTAGCAATAGTGGATTTTTTTTGTCTTTGCTCCATAAATGTAGTTTATCAGAATGAAGAATTTCTCTTCTGTTCTCGGTTTCCTGAGAGTTATTATCATGATGAAGTGGTAAATTCAATCAAATGCTTTTCTGCATTTACTGAGGTGATCATTTCTGTTTCTTTGCATTCTATTGATGTGGTGAATTACATTGCTTGACTTTCAAATGTTGAAATAACCTTGCATTCCTGAGGAGAATTCCATTTGATGATTTATTATCCTTTTTATCGACTGTGGGAAAAGATTGGCTGATATTTTATTAAGTATTTTGTGTTCATGTTCATAAGGGATATTGATCTGTAATTGTTTTCCTTCTAATGTTTTTGTAAGGTATGGTTTCAGTATTATGTCATAATCATATTTTATTTCATAAATGTGTAAGAAATTTCCCCTTTCTCCTATATATTCTAAAAAGCTTTTGTAGAATTTACATTACTTCTCTTAATGTTTTATCGAATTGTTATAAAGTCATGTGGGCTTGGGATTTTCTTTATGGAATGATTTTTTATTATCAGGTTCATTTTTTAATAGATATTGGGACTTTTAGATTTTCTATTCTATTTGTGTTAACCTTGGTTAAATTCTGCTTTTCAAGGGATTGTTCTTTTAAGCTACGTTAAAGAATTTATTGCCAAACTTCTTTATACTATTCTCTCATTATCACTTTAATGTTAATAGAGCTATAATGATGTTCTCTCTTTTATTCCTGAGGTTGGCAATTTGTGTTTCAGCCTTTATTTATTTATTTATTTATTTATTTTTGATTTGTCTTTTTAGGGCCATACCCAGGGCATATGGAAGTTCCCAGGTTAGGGGTCTAATCAGAGCTACAGCTGCCAGCGTGCACCACAGCCATAGCCACACGGGATCCTAGCAACGTCTGCAGCCTACTGCACCTCCCTGGCAACATCAGATCCCCAACCCACTGAGTGAGTCTGGGGATCAACCCGCATCCTCATGGATACTAGTCAGATTCATTTCTGCTGTGCCACAATGGGAACTCCCTGTGTTTCACCCTTTTATCTTAACCCCTTTTGCTAGATTTTTACTAAGTTTATTGCTATTTTCGGAACTCTGTTATCAGTTTCTATTTGTCATTTTTCTACTTTATTGACTACTAGTATTTTTCTTTCTACTTATTTTTGGTATAATTTTCTCTTTTTTAGCTTCTTAAGGTAGAAGCTAAGATAACTGGTCTCAGCCCTTCTTACTTTTCTGATAGAATCACTTAAAGCTGTTTAATTCTCTCTCAGCACCTCTTTATCCCTAACTCACACGTTTAGATATGTTGTGTTTTCATTATCATTTAGTTCAAAATAACTTTATTCTTTCTGATTCTTTGACTGATGAATTATTTAAGGTGGTATTACTAAATTGCCACGTGTCTTGGGATTTTCTGAGTATCTTGATGTTTATTTCTAATTTTAACTTTTTTGCCCAGATACTATAATCGGCAAGATTTCACTCTTTCATATTGATTGAAACTTGTTTTATGACCTAGATTATTGGTCCTTCTTGGGGACTGTTCCATATGTAACTGAAAATAATGGGTTTGCTACAGTTTCGAGATGAGTTCTGTAAATGCCAGTTAGGTCAAGTGGCGTGATAGCATTTTTCAAACCTTGTCTTTTATTAATTTTTGTGTACTTCCTCTATCAGTTACTCAGAGAGGAGTGTAAAAATACCCAACTACAGTTTCTCTCAGCACTCCTGTTCTGCCCTCAGCCTTCCAGTCATGGAAAGGCTGGCTTACCTTGATCCATCAATTTCTCTCAGTTTCTTTCCTGCCTGTGCTTTTGGAAGATATTTGCCCACACTTGGGAGGGTCCATGCACCTCACTAAGAGATGGACACGCATCTCTCTCAGCTCTTTCCCTGTACCCACTTTTCCATGGTACCTCTCAGCATTTAGTGAAGGTTCGTGGAAAAGAGTAGGTGGCTAAAAAAGACTTGCTCTGTGACAGAGGTGTCTCAGAATTTCAAACTGATGCACACCTACTCATTGCCATTGCAAGTGTGGTAAGCATATTACATTCTTCTAAATGTCATCTATGATGGACATTTCCTATTCACACTTGTGGAGTTCTCGTCGTGGATTAGCAGTAACAAACTCATCTAGCAACCATGAGGGCGTGGGTTTGATCCTGGCCCTGCTCAGCAGGTTAAAGGATCTGGCATTGCTGTGAGCTATGGTGTAGGTTGCAGACATATCTCTGATCCCAGGTTGTTGTGGCTGTGGGATAGGCTTGCAGCTATAGCTTCTGTCCGATTCTTACCCTGAGAACATCCATATGCCATGGGTGTGGCCCTAAAAAAAAAAAAAAAAAAAAAAAAAAAAAAAAAAAAAACAATCTATTCTCCATGAGCCATCAGTTTCATTTCTTCCTTCCTTCCTTCCTTCCGCACCCATGGCATATGGAAGTTCCCAGGCTAGGGATCAAATCAGAGCTGTAGCCACTGACCTACGCCACAAAATGCGGGATCTGAACAGCGTCTATGACATACATCACAGCTCACAGCTATGCTGGAGGAGGAAGCCGGGGATGGAACCCACATCCTCATGGATACAAGTCGGATTCATTTCTACTGTGCCACAATGGGAACTCTGAAGCCATCAGTTTCTTTTATCCTATAACATCTTGATCCTTATTTTATTTATTTATTTATTTATTTATTTATTTATTTATTGTCTTTTTGCCATTTCTTGCACTGCTCCCTCAGCATATGGAGGTTCCCAGGCTAGGGGTCCAATCAGAGCTGTAGCCGCCGGCCTACGCCAGAGCCACAGCAACACGGGATTTGAGCCGCGTCTGCAACCTACACCACAGCTCACAGCAACGCCAGATCCTTAACCCACTGAGCAAGGCCAGGGATCGAACTCTCATCTTCATGGTTCCTTATCGGATTCATTAACCACTGAGCCACAATGGGAACTCCAGTCCTTTTTTAGAATTTAGTGTGTTTGCATTCGCAAGTTTCTGATAGGTTTTTTAAAAACTATGATTTTATTGCATAACCAGCTTGTTTTGGTTGATAGAACAATGATTTCTCTGCAACTTGCTAATAGCTAACAGGAGAAAGTTTGTTTCAGTTGACTTTTCAGTTTGGGAGTTACTTCTTAAAGTGGATTTTTAAATATGTAAAACATTTTTGTTGAGAATTTTTTGTCTATATTCATCAAAGATATTGGCTGATAGTTTTCTTTTTTGGTGGTATCTTTGTCTGATTTTGGAATTAGGGTGATGGTGGCATCATAGGATATCTTTGGGAGTGTGCCTTCTTCAACCTTTTGAAAAAGTTTAAGGAGGATGGGTATAAGGTACTCTTTGAACGTTTGGTAGAATTTGTCTCTGAAGCAATCTGGTCCTGGACTTTTATTTGTAGGAAGTGTATTTTTTGTTTTTTTTGTTTTTTGTTTTTTAATAGAAGAAGCTTTGTTTTTAATAACTCTAAAGTGGAAGTTACACAAATATCTTTCAACCAGTGAATGAGTGAACAAACTCTGGTGAATCTATATCACACACTAAGTAATAAAAGGAAAGACATAATGATACCTATAATAACCTGAATAAATGACCAAAAAGTTATACTGTGTGAAGGCCATTCTCACATTCTATGATTACATATATTGAACTGAAAAAAAAAAACTAGAAATGGGGAACAGATTATTGGTTCAGAAGTTGTCAGAAGTTAAGGAAGGTGTGGGACATTTCTAGAGATCAGTCTGTTCGGTTGATCTATTTCTTCTTGATGCAGTTTGGGCAGCCTGTAAGTCTCTAGAAAGTTGTCCATTTCTTCTTGGTTGTCAAATTTGTTGGCATATAATTGTTTATAGTATTCTCATGGTTTTTTGTATTTCTGCAGTATCTGTTGTGATATCTCAGTTTTCATTTCTGATTTTGCTTATTTGGGTTTTTTTCTCTCCTCTTCTTGGTGAGTCTGGCCAGAGATTTGTCAATTTTGTTTACCTTTCCAAAGAAGGAGCTCTTGGTTTGATTGATATTTTTCTGTTGTTTTTTGAATCTCTGTCTCATTGATTTCCTCTTTGATCTTTATGATTTCCTTCCTTCTGCTGACTTTAGGTTTTGTTTGTTCTTCTTTTTCTAATTCATTTAGGTGGTGGGTTAAGTTGTCAATTTGAGGTTTTTCTTATTTTTTGAGGAAGGCCTGTATTGCCATGAAGTTTCCTCTGAGCACTGCTTTTGTGGCATCTCATAGATTGTGAGCGGATGTGTCTTCCTTATCATTTGTCTCAAGGTATTTTTTAATATTTCTTCCTGATTTCCTCATTGACCCATTGGCTTTTTAGTAGCATGTTGTTTAGTCTCCATGTAGTTAGTTTTTTCTCATTTCTTTTCCTGTGCTTGATTTGTACTTTCATGCCATTGTGGTCAGAGAATATACTTGAAATAATTTCTGTACTCTTAAATTTGATGAGGTTAGCTTTGTGCCCCAGGAAGTGATTGATCCTTGAGAATGTTGCATGTGCACTTGAGAAAAAAGTATATTCTCAATTTTTTTGGATGTAATGTCCTGAAAATGTCAATTTAGTCTAACTTTTCCATTGTGTCCTTTAGGATCTCCGTTGCCTTATTGATTTTTTGCCTAGTGGATCTGTCCATTGATGTGAGTGGGGTGTAAAGTCTCCTACTATGATTGTATTCCCATCAATTTCTCCCTTTATGTCTGTTAATATTTGATGTAGGTATCTGGGTAGGTATATATATTGATGATTGTAATATCCTCTTCTTGAATGGATCCTTTAACCATTAAATAGTGTCCTTCTATGTCTTTCTTTATGGCCTTCATTTTAAAGTCTATTTTGTCTGATGTGAGTTTTGCAACTCTTGCTTTCCTGTCTTGTACGTTGGCATGAAGTATTTTTTCCCATTCCCTCATTTTCAATCTATATGTGTCTTTAGCCCTAAGATGAGTCTCCTGTAGACAGCAGATTGTAGAGTTTTGCTTTTTTATCCAATCTGCCGCTCTGTGTGATTGGAGCATTCAGTCACACAGAGCTTTTTGATTGGAGCATTCAGTCCATTGACATTTAAGGTAATTATTAATCGATACATATTTATTGCCATTTTAAACCGTGTTTTCCAGTTGATTCTATGTTTCTCTTTTCTTCCTTTCTTTTTTGTTTGGATGATTTCCATTTATTTTGCACTTTAGTACTTTTCTTTTTAGTTTTTGTGAATGTAATGTTTGGCTTTGATATGTTGTTGCCCTGTTTTCAAAGTATGTTAACCCCTTCCTGTATCTGCTTGCTTTAGCCTGATAGTCATATAGCCTCAAACATTATTTAAATTAAAAAAAAAAAATTCTTACTTTCCTTCCCCACATTCTATGATTTTGAAGTCCTGTTTTTAACATCTTGTTTGTCTTTTTGCTGTTTCTTGTGTTTATCATTGCTTTTTTTTTTTTTTGTCTTTTTTGCCACTTCTTGGGCCGCTCTCGCGGCATATGGAGGTTCCCAGGCTAGGGGTCGAATCAGAGCTGTAGCCACCGGCCTACACCAGAGCCACAGCAACGCAGGATCCGAGCCGCGTCTGCAACCTACACCACAGCTCATGGCAACGCCGGATCCTTAAGCCACTGAGCAAGGGCAGGGACCGAACCCGCAACCTCATGGTTCCCAGTCGGATTCGTTAACCTCTGTGCCATGACGGGAACTCCTATCATTGCTTTTACAGTAGGTTTTTTTTTTTTTTTTTTATTTCCTCTTTTAGATCTGTATGCTGTCTTATTTAAGTGATTGCTTTCCAATTGTGGTTTCCCCCATTCTATTTCTTTTTACTTCCTTTTTTTATTTAGAGAAGCCCTTTCAGTATTTCTTTTAGAATGGGCTTAGTATTGCTGTACTTTCTTAGCTTTTGTTTTTTCAAGAAATTCTTTATTTCTCCTTGTGTTTTCAATGATATTCTTGCTGGATAGAGTGCTCTACTTTGCAAATTTTTTTCCTTTCAAATCTTTAAATATATCTTGCCACGCCCTTCTGGCCTGTAGTGTTTCTTTAGAGAAATCAGCTGATAGTCTTATGGGGGTTCTATTATAATTAACACCTTGCTTTTCTCTTGCTGCCTTTAGAATTCTCTCTTTATGTTTAACTTTTGCCATTTTTATTATAATATGTCTTGGTGTGGGCCTATTTGGGTTCAACATGTTTGGGGCCCTCTGTGCTTCCTGTTTCTTGATATCAGTTTCCTTTGGACTTGGAAAGTTTTCAGACATAATTTCTTCAAATATATTTTCAATCTCCTTTTCTTTTTCTTCTCCTTCTGGAATTCCTATTATATGTAGTTTGGCCCACTTTATATTATCCCATAAACCTTTTATATTGCTTTCATGTTTTTTCATTTGATTTTGTCTGCTGTTGTGATTGAGCAATTTCCATTATTCTATCTTCCAAGTCACTAATTTGTTTCTCTCCATTATTCATTCTGCTCTTTAGTGCCTTTAGCTCAGTTTGTGTCTCTGCAAGTGAATGTTCTAATTTTTTGTGTTCCTCCTTATATTTTCTAGGTCCTTTCTAAAGGAATCTGTATTACTGTTCATATCTGCTCATAATTCCTTGATATTCAGCTTTTATTCCTTCAGTATTTTCACTATCTCCCTTTTGAACTCAGTGTCTGTCAGACTGCAGAGGTCTGTTTTATTGTTTGCTGCTTTGGGTGAATTTGTCTGTTGTTTTAACTGTGAATGGTTCCTGAGCTGCTTCATCTTGCTTATGTTTTTCTTTTTCTGTGAGTTTAGGGAAGCCAAACTATATATTTCTATGCAAGAGTGCCCCTTTGTATTTTGTGGGTGGATTACTATTTATTTTTGGTGTGGGAGTTTGAATATTTGCTATCTCTTTCTTTGGTGTGAGCAGGCTGTTATCCCCAGAGTATGTTTCCAGTGAGAAGGAGGCAATGAGTAGGACTAGTAGTCAGTGCCTGGTTACTGAGCTCTTAACAGCAGTGAGGACCTGCAGGAAGGTGGTGCAGGCTACTCCTAGTTTCAGGGCCCTGGGAAATGGTAATGAGCCTAGGCAGATTTACAAAGTGCCCAGAACATTTGGCAGTGGCAGCAGCAGAATGTGCCAGTTCCCAGGGGAGTGAGAGCAACAACAGGTAGTGTTCTATTGCAATGCCCTTCTCTGAGGTGATTGGAGCCACAAGTGCTTCCTCTTCAGGGACCCCTAGTGATAGAGGGCCACGTCCACCTCTGGAGTCAGTTATAACTGTGGTGGTTTGCCCCAGCCAACTGCAAATCACGCAGGAAGCACCCTGTCTCAGCCCACACAGGAGGTGTTGCATAGGCTGCTCCTATTTGCAGGATCCTGGGCAGTGACAGAGATCAAGAATGTGGGCACTGTCCAGAGCATTTGCAGTGGCAGCAACAGGGCTGGTGTGCTCCCGGGGGTATGAGAGCAACAATAGGTGGTGTTTGGTCACAATGCCCTCCTATGTGGTACCCTTGAGGAGACTGGGGCCACGAGGTGGTGCTTGTTAATGGACACCCAGTTGTGGCGGGCCACGCCCACCTCTGGAGTTACAGATAACTATGGTGGTTTGCTTGTCTGCCTGTATGTAGATCACACAAGAGGCACCATGTCACACTTAGCCCCCCACTGCCCTTAGCCCACATAAGAGGTTCCTGGCCACCCATAGCCTGCACAAGATGCGCCCAGTCTCCCATAGCCCGAGCAAGTGTCTTCTCACCACCAGTAGCCTGCAACAGAGGTGCCCCCCGTCTGAGAGCCTGCATGGGTGTGTACAGGGAGATTCCTATGATGGTCACCCTTCCTCCTCTCTCCCTCCCCAACAATGGTGCCTTGCTTCTTCTGCGGGCCCAGACCTTCTCCCAGGTTTTTCTGCTAAGGTATTCCACTCCCCACGTAGCACACCACTCCTCCACCCATGGCACAGTGCTCCTTAGCGCCTTAGGCTGTCTCCACACAGCCAACTCTAGTCCTCTCCCTGGGACTGACCTCCAGAGCATAAGTCTCAGTGCCCACTCCCCACCCAGTTGTCTCAGGAGGTGGTGTCCTGGGTGGTGGTGCAAATGATCTGTGCAGTTCTTACTTTATTTTGCCCTCCTCAGTCCAGCTGCTGCACTTTTCTCAGCGACTTTGAGGTCCCTCCCTCTCAGCTGATCTCCCCATCAGTTAAGTGGCTTCCCAGGGTGTGGGTTCCTTTTCTCTTTCACAGCTCCCTCTTGGGAATGCTAGTCCCATCCTGATTCCTTTTCTCTCTCTTTCTTTTGTTCTACCCGGTTATGTCAGGAGTTTCTTGCCCTTTTCAGAGGTTTAAGTTCTTCTGCTAGCATTCAGTAGATGTTCTGTGCGAGTTTTTACTTGTAGATGTGTTTTTTGATATGTTTTGTAGGAGAAGGTGAGTACAATGTCTTACTCCTCTGCCATCTTGATCCACCACCCAAGAAACAAAATTTAAATAGGAACCCCTAAGCCCCCCTCATGTCTTCTCTCAATTAATATGCTTTTTTTCTCCTTGAACACAACCATTATCCAGGTTTTTACTGTCACTGGTTAGTCATATCAGCTTTTCAAATTTTATAGGTGAAATCATATAGACATTCATTTGTGTCTGGCTTACTCAATAAGATATTTCTAAGAGTCAGGAATGATTTTGATGTAAAACCTTACTTAATTAATTGGTGTGGCTGAATAATATTCCATTGTATGAATAGCATGCACTTTATTTTGCTGCTCTATTTTTCATTGATATTTGCCATTGGAAATTTTGTTTGTAATTTCAATATCATCTAAAAGAATTATAGCTTTATTTCTTACTTTCTGAGCCTTATACATTTGTTTTCTTTCCATTGCTTCACAATGTTGAAAAGAAGGAGTAAGAAGGAACATATTAGTTGCTAAATATTGTAGGGTTTTTTTGTTGATTAAAGCAAATCTTTATATTCCAAGTTTACTAGTAGTTTTTAATTTTTGTCGTTAGTAGAGCTTGAATTTTATCAAGTGATACCTAGGCATCTATTGTAATGTTTTTCTCCTTTGTTCTATTAATGAGTCATATTACATTGATTTATTTTTGAATGTTAAACAAAGTTGCAGTCCTGAAATTAATCTATATTGGACATAATGTTATCATTTTTATATATTACTCCATGTTTTTGTAAATGTTATCTTTTAAAAGATTCATTTATATGTAGGATTGGCAAGTACTTCCCCTTTCTTATAATGTCTTCATTGTGTTTTAAAACCACGTTAATTCTTGGAGTTCCTGTATTAAGAATGGCAGTGGGTTAAGGATCTGGCCTTGTTACTACAGTGGTTCGATGCCACTGTTGCCAGGCTGTGGCATGAGTTTGATCCCTGACCCAGGAACTTCCACACACCACAGGCACAGCCAAAAAAAAAAAAAAAAACACAAACAAAAATAAAACCAAACAAATTCTGTTTTCATAAAAATGAAATGTGGGTTCTCCTTCTTACTCCATTCTCTGAAAGATTTCTATGAGCTTGGTGTTATTTTACCATTAAAAGTTTACCAGACTTGTACTGTAACATAATATGGAACTGCCATTTAATTTGTGAGGAGTTGTTTGTTTTGTTTTGGGTTTTTTTAAAGTTATAATTTCCTTTATAGAAAAAACACTATTTAGCAGTTTCGTTGTGGCTCAGTGGTAACAAACCTGACTAGTATTCAGAGGATATGAATTCCATCCCTGGCCTCACTCAGTGGGTTAAGGATCCAGCATTGTCATGAGCTGTGGTGTTGCAGATGTGGCTTGGATCTGGTGTTGTTCTGGCTGTGGCATAGGCTGGCATCTGCAGCTCTGATTTGACCCCTTGCCTGGGAACTTCCATATGCCACATATGTAGCCCTAAAAAGCCAAAAAAAGAGGAAAAGGCTATATTTCTCTTTGTTCTTATGTCAATTGCAGTGAATTATGATTTTTCTAAGAATTTTTTCATTTCATCTTAATTATGAAATTTATTGTCAAAAGGTTGATCATAATATCTTTTTTTAAAATGTGGAATCATATTTCTTCCTGATTTTGGAAATTTTTCCTTTCTTTTCATTAGTATTAAAAAATTGTTAATCTATTTTTTTATTCTTTGTAAAGAACTGAGTTTTGGTTTTGTCAATCCTTTCTGTTATATTTTTGTTATCTACTTAATATATTTATTCCCTTATATTGAGTTTCTTCATATATTTCCTTTGCTCTTCCTTTTTGGACTTCATTTGCTTTTTGGTGTCTTCTGACTCTCCCTCATGGTAGATCATTTTCTTATTTTATGTGAGCACATCTTTAGCCGAGATTGGTCTATAAAACATCTTTCTCATGTGACTTAATTGTATGATAGTTAATCTGGATTGCTTTGCATTTAGTTCTGCCAAATGTCCTAAGAGTTTCAACAACTGGAAATTCCATTTTACTTTTGTTTTTCTCATTTCTGAATTACCATCCTGACCTGAGTGAATAGAGAAAATTTTGACTTCATTTCCACACATGAAACAGGCTTATGAATTAAATTTCTCTAGGAGACCTAGACGACATTTTACCCACCCAAAGCCCTAGGCAGAAGCTGTTCACTTTTCATTTCCCTGTGTTTTGAGGAGGGGTGCAGATGTTCTCTTCCTTCTGTCATTCAGGTATAATCCCCCCAAGATTCTGATTCTGAACCAGGCCTCCTTGGTCCTCCTTGACTCACTTAGGCCCAAAACCAAGTATTCTGAGACAGCACTTACATTCCAAATCTTCCCTCTGAAGCCTCAATCTGCCATGCTGAGGCTTCTGCAGTGACATCTGTAGGGCTTATTATTATGCTTAATAATACACATTACTTCTGGATTTTCTTTTCTTTTAAATTTTAGAATAGAGATACACCATTGGGGTAGAGGTTGCTGCTCTTTCACCATTTTCTCAGCTTTTGATTCTAGGCTACCTTATAAAGGCTAGACTGGAATCAGATTAATTGGTATGTTTCAAATGAGGTGGTGGGTGTGGCAATATCAGTGAGGTTAATACAGAAATGTAAGAATGCATTTGGATGATCAGGAAAAAGACAAAATGGATGAACTTGTAACATACATTTTACTCTGCTTATAAAATAGACAACATAGAAAAATACCACTTCTGAGACATCTTAGATATCAAACAGGTCTTGGTAAAGAATTGCCTGTGAAATTCATCTTAAATAAATAAAAAGGACAAGACTTATGCTTCTTCATAATGCAAATATATGTGAGCTATGAAGTTTAAAATAAGTTCAAACTGGGAATAAAATTAAGCCCATCAGCATGTATTGGGTTTTAGTGAATACGGCTTCACTTACCCCTAATTTAGAGTGTTCCAAAGTTTGCAATTAAAAGCTACAACTGAAGAGTGGCTGAACACAGACTTATTGGTAAGAGAGTTATAGAAGCTCAACAAAAACCACCTAAATTGTAGACCTTGACTCTTCACAACCCATCCTTGGTTTTGGCAAATCAATGTTTTTAAAGGGTGAGTGTGCAGTTGGGGGAAGAGATTGTGTATTTCTTGCTTACTGTATTTATTTCTGTCAATCTTTTACCTTATCTCACACTCAGAGAAGTACATTACTTGAACTTCACCATTTAATAATCCAATAAAAAACCCTTGTTAAACTTTATTTTTTAAGCAATTTTAGATTCACAGCAAAATTGAGAGGAGGGAACAGAGTTAGAGCTCTTGCTCCACACATCTACATCCTTTCTTATTATCAGCCTCCCTCGCCAGAGTGGTGCATTTGTTATGATTGATGAGCCTATATTGATATGTCATAGTCACCCAGAGTCCGTGGTGGATATTAGAGTTCACTCTTGGTGTTGTATGTTCTATGGGTTTACACAAGTGGACGATGATAGGTATCATGCAGAGTATTTTCACTGCCTTAAAAATCCTGTCCTCCACCTATTTATCCCTCCCTCTCTCCTCTCCCCTGGCAACCACTGGTCTTTTACTGTCCCCATAGTTTTACCTTTTCCAGGATGTCATACAACTGGAATCATATACTATGTATGTAGTCTTGGAGTTTCTGTCGTGGCGCAGTGGTTAATGAATCTACTAGGAACCATGAGGTTGAGGGTGTGATCCCTGGCCTTGTTCAGTGGGTTAAGGATCCGGCATTGCTGTGAGCTGTGGTGTAGGTTGCAGACACGGCTCGGATCCTGCATTGCTGTGACTCTGGCGTAGGCCGGTGGCTACAGCTCTGATTTGACCCCTAGCCTGGGAACCTCCATATGCCACGGGAGCGGCCCTACAAATGGCAAAAAGACAAAATATACACACACATATGTGTACACACACACACACACACACACACACACACACACACACACAATGTATGTAGGCTTTCCTGATAGCTTTGTTCGCTCGGTATTATGCATTTAAGAGTTTATTTCACCCATCCCTAACTTTATTTCTTGTTTCCCAACAGTTGTAATAATATGTAAAATCTACATGTTTGGGAGTATATATTCATTCTGAAAAATGGAAAGATTGTAATAGATAATGTTGGTAGCCTACTGCATCCCTTAACTGCCATGAACATTGACTGATAACATTCCTAGTTGTCCCTTCTTTGGAGAATTGTCCTTAGCTGCCTGGGAGAACTTTCTCTTGTCCTACCTAACTTCACTCATCCTTCTCTCAAGAGAAACATTTCTAAAAGTATCTTTTTCTCAAGCTCTACGTTTAGAAAATCCCACCTAAGATATAGGTATGTCATACAAATTAGTGATTTACATATATGTGATATAATATATATTTTTATGAATTTACCAAAGTATATAACATTTACATCTATTATAAATATATTTATATAAAATATTAATATCAATTTAATAATTTATATCTATCTATCTATATTACTAAGACTGTCAGAATAATTTGAAAAAGAGGAACAAGAGGAGCCTAACTTCTTTAGTAGATATTATAAACACTATAATCATTAAAAGCTAAGGTAGATCTTATTGGTCATCCTTTGCATATTACACATGAGAACTTTGAGGCGCAGATAGGGAAAGACTGAGTCCGATGTGGCTGAGTTAAATCTCCTGACTCACACAAGAGAATGCCCTGTTTGGAACAGCTTGTACTCCATTTCTTGTTCAAGACCACATGTGTTCTTTGCCTGTCTAAGTGCAGTCCTCTTCCTCAGACCTCCATGGGCATTCCTCCTGAAATTGCCCCTGTGGTTAATAAGGACCACTTTCTCCATCCAGAACACTCAAGCGACCTTTAGAACACCGTTCCTCAGCCCAGAATATTTTCGTAACTTTGGTGTTGCAATGAACTTCCTAAATCAGATGCAAAAAAAAAAAAAAAAAAAAAAAAGCGCATAGTTTGAGGTTAGAATGAACTAACTTTTCTACATCACGTTTAAGAATTCCCCTTCAACAAAGGATGTTGTAGATTTTGTTCGTCAATGACAGACTAGGAGAAGATTGTATAAAAATGGAATCCCTTATCCACTTCTGGTAGAAGTGTAGAATGAGATGTCATTTGGCACTAACTGACTTAGAGTGATCTGACCTAGAGTTAACAGTGAAATCACATAGGTGTACATTTTATGTATATCCAGGAATACATGAAGAAAACTGCATAGTTTTATAAGAGGACAGTAAAAATGCTGGAAGGAATCCACTGCTAGAGGAATGAAAGTAAGATGTGAGATATGAGTATTGGAATAAATTGCAGCACTCAGAAACATGGAAGAAAATCTGCATAGAGCAACACAGCTAATACTAAGAACACTATTAAACAAATCCTGAGGGAATAAAGTATAAAACGAAGCAGAGTGTGTGTGTATGTGTGTGTGTGTGTGTGTGTGTGTGTGCGCGCGCATGCATGTAATATGTATATATACTTAAATATGTAGGATACAACAAAATATATTATTTTTTTATCAAGAAGGCCAGTATGATCTCTGTTATCTCCTTCAGCTCAGTCTACATAGAATATTTTTTACTAGTTTATAAATTCCATCATTCCAGAGTTACAGGAGTCAGGTTTGGTGATAGTTTCTCATGTGCCCTAGAACAAGCCATTTATAAATCATGGTAATCTCAGATTCTAGGGGGGACCATATGAAACTGTTTACCTAGTATATTGCTTTAGTTTAACTGTCATATATCTAAATTCTCATACCTCCATGATTTATTGCAATAGAAACAAATTTACTCATGCAAATGTTCTGTTGAGGGGTTTTAGTTGGGTAGCTTTCCAGGCCATTGTTTAAGCACCCAGGATTCTTCTGTCTTATGGTTCTTCCCTTTTTGAGGTTCTTGGATGTTCTTCCTGGTCACCTCCTGGTCAGAGAACACAGAGCAGTCTCTGCCACACCAGGAGTTCCTGTCAGGCATCTTCAGAACACAGATTACTTTTGTTTTAATTGTAGAAACAGCATAACAGCTTTTTTTTTTTTCCATTTATAATGATTTTTATGTTTTATTTTTTTATATATAATTTTTATATTTTTTCACCATAGCTGGTTTACAGTGTTCTGTCAATTTTCTACTATACAGCATGGCGACCCAGTTACACAAACATGTATAGATTGTTTTGTCTCACATTATCATGATCCATCATAAGTGACTAGATATAATTCCCAGTCACAAAGCAGGATCTCATTGCTTATGCATTCCAAAGGCAATAGTCTGCATCTATTAACCCCAAGTTCCCAATCTATCCTGCTCCCTCCCCCTTGGCAACCATGAGTCTATTCTCTAAGTCCATGATTTTCTTTTCTATGAAAAGATTCATTTGTGCCATATATTAGATTCCAGATATAAGTGATATCATACGGTATTTGTCTTTCTTTCTAACTTAACTTCCCTTAGTGTGAGAGTCTCTAGTTCCATCCATGTTGCTGCAAATGGCATTATTTTGTTCTTTTTAATGGCTGAGTAGTATTCCATTGTGTAAATATAGCACATCTTCCTAATCCAATCATAATAGCATTTAAAATAGTGTTTCAAAACTAGGGAGGAATAACCCATAATCCCAAGCCAGGAACAAAATGTCTGTTAGTTGTTATGCAACTTTACAAAGCAGAAGCTTAGAATACATGTACCTAAGTATTCCTCTCTCCCACCCTTCCTTCCTTAACTTTCCAACTTCCTTCTATAACCATGTCTCTTGTTTTGTTTAAATATTTCTTGATTGCCTATAGCATTAGACATTGAGAACACAGAGATAATAAGCACAGAATTTTAAATTTGCCCTCAAGAAGTTCCACTAGCATGAGATCAGGCACATAACTGACCATTACAACATAATGTAACAAAGGATGTGACAGAAATAGAGTATTGTGGTAGCACTTATCCCAGAAAAAGATGTTTAGAGAAAATGCTATCTTAACTGATTAAAGGGTAATTAAAGGATAAATAGAAGCTAGTGTGGTTTAAAAAAAAAAGTTTGGAGTTCCCATCGTGGCTCAGTGGTTAACGAATCCAACTAGGAACCATGAGGTTGCAGGTTCGAGCCCTGGCCTTGCTCAGTGGGTTAAGGATCCGGCGTTGCTGTGAGCTGTGGTGTAGGTTGAAGATGCAGCTCAGATCCTGTGTTGCTGTGGCTCTGGTGTAGGCCGGTGGCTACAGCTCCGATTCGACCCCTATCCTGGGAATCTCCACATGCCACAGGAGCAGCCCCAAAAGACAAAAAGACAAAAAAACAAAACAAACAAACAAAAAAACAAGTTCGAGGGCATAGGGCATTCTAGGGACTGAGGGTACCATTCTCCAAGGTCTGGAGACATGAAATAGAACAGTAGGCTCTGGGAAGTGCACATGGCTCAGGTTGATTGGGAAATAGAATGTGAATGGGAAGTGGTAAGAGCTGTATCAGTATGAGGTCAAATTGTGGAAGATTGTCTGCTAAGGAGACACAATTTTAGTTTAAACACAAGAGGAGTCGTTGAAGTATTTTAAGCAGTGGAGCGATTTAATCAGAACCTTGCTTGAAAAAGATAACCCTGGTTGCTCTGTGAAAAAATACACCAGAGGGGGACAAAATTGAAGGTAAGAGACAAGTTAAAGGACTGGATGCATAATTCATATGAGATATGATGGTGGGTTTACTTGGGTTATGGTTGACATTGGAATAAAATATATAGAATTCAAGAGATATTCAGGTAGCAGAGTTCTTTGGATTTTGACCAATGTAAATGTCGTATTTCCCCTATCCACAGTAAGCACCTAATAAATATTGTCTGTTATTGCGTTATCAGGATGGGAAGAAAATAATTTTTTTAAGACTTTAGCTTTTTGTTTGTTTTTTAACAGGAGAAAAACAAACAAGTTTAAAAACATGAATGTTTCTCACATACATGGGAGAGACCCAGGAAAACTGAGTAACTCCTAGACTTTAGTTTTTAGAGTAATGTTAGGTTCACAGCAAAATTGAGAGGAAGGTACAGAGAGTTCCTATGTACTCGGTGCCCCTATACATTCACAGCCTTCCCTCTGTCAACATTCTGAATCAGAGGGGTATGGTGGTTACACTCAATCAACCTCCATTGACACATCATTATCACCCAGAGTTCATAGTTTACATTAAGCAGACTCAGTGTTGGGTTTTGACTAATATATAATGCCATATATCTACCAGTGTATTATCATGCAGAATATCTTCACTGTCCTAAAATCCCCCTGCCTATTCATTCCTCCTCCTTTTCCCCTAGAAACTATGAATCTCCTCTAGTTTTGCCAATTCAGAATAATGCCACATAGTTGGAATCATACCGTATATGGCCCCTTCAGACTGATTTTTTTTCCTGAGTAATATGCATTGAAGTTTCTTTCACATCTTTTTGTGGTTTGATAGCTCATTTCTTTTCAGTGCTAAATAATATTCAGTTAACTGGATGTAACAGTTTATTTACCCATTCACCTACTGAAGGACATCTTGGTTGCTTCCAGGACTTAGTTATGAAATTAGTGTGTAGGTCTTTTTGTGGACCAGCAAGGAGAGATATTGCTTGTTGTAAGGTAAGACAGTTTAACTTTGTAATATACTGCTGGGCTATTCATCCGAAGTGGCTGTACTGTTTTGGGTTTCCATGAGCAATGATTGAGAGTTTCTGTTGCTCCAAGACTTCACTAGCTTGTGATCTTGTCCATGTTCTGGATTTTAGCTATTCTAATCGGTGTGTAGGGGTTTATCATTGGTATTTTAATTTATCATTACCCAGTGGTAGATGATGTATAACCTCTTTTTATTTGATTATTTGCCATTTGTTGATCTTTGTTGTGACATTGTCTGTTCAGATCTTTTACTCACTTTAATCAAGTTGTGTGCATTCTTATTTTTGAGTTTTAAGCGTTCTTCATATATATTGGGCAAAAGTGCTTTATCACACATGAATTTGGCAACTGTTTTGTCCCAGTCTGTGTCTAGTCTTTTTCATTCTCTTAGCAGGGTATTTCTTACAGTAGAAGCTTTTCATTTTAATAAAGTTCATTTTATCATTTTTTTCTTCCATGGATCATGCTTTTGTGTTTTATTAAAAAAATCTGCACCAAACCCAGGGCAGCTGGATTTTCCCCTATGTTATCTTCCAAAAGTTTATCATTTTGCATTTACATTTAAACCTATAATATGTTTTCAGTTAATTTTTGGTGAAAGGTGTAAGGTCTGTGTCTAGATTCATTTTTGTGTGTTTGTCCAGATTTTTTTTTTTTTTTTGGCTTTTTAGGGCTGCACCCATGGGACATGGAAGTTCCCAGGCTAGGAATTGAATCGGAGCTACAGCTGCCAGTTTACAGCCTAGGCCACAGCCACAGCAATGCAGAATCCGAGCCATGTCTGTGACCTACACCACAGTTCACAGCACACCAGATCAAACCCACATCCTCATGAATACTAGTCAGATTCGTTTCCCCAGCACCACAATGGGAACTCTCCTTAAGAACATTTGTTGAAAAGACTATCTTTTCGCCGTTAAATTTCCTTTGCTCCTTTGTCAAAGTGCGATAGATTATATTTGTGTAGGTCAGTTTCTGGGCTCTCTATTCTGTTCCATTGATTTATTTGTCTATTCTTTTGCCAGTACCATACCATTCTGATTATGTCATTTCTATGAATTTTAATAAATGTATAGATTTATGTAATCACCATAATAATCAGCATGCAGAACAATTTCATCACTCAGAAAAAAAAACCTTCCCTCATGTTCTCTCTTTATTCTCACATTTCCTACCCACTCACATCTGTCAGCCACTGATCTGTTTTCCATTACAATAATTTTTCTTTTTTATGAATGTCATATGAATGAAATCATATGATATGTAACCTTTTGAGATTGGCTTCTAATAGCATAATGCTTTTGGAGAATCATCCTTTTTTAATGTGTATTAATAGCTTTTCCTTATTATTGCTGAGGGATATTCCATGGTATGGATGTTGCACCATTTCTTTAATCATTCCCTGATTGAGAGACATTTGGGTCTTTTTCAGAGTTAGGTGATTAAGAGTAAAACTTCTATAAATATCTATATACATGTTTTGTGTGAACTTAATTTTTCATTTCTCTAGGGTCAGTACCAGGAAGTAAGATTGCTGGGCCATAATAAGTACATGATTAACTCTAGAAGAAACTGCTGACCAATTTTCTGACCAGTGGTGTAAACTGCACCATTTTACATTCCCACCAACACTGTATGAAAGATCTGGTTGTTATACACCTTCTCCAGCACTTAGTATTGTCAGTAATTTTTAGTTGGGATATTCAGTAGGTGACAGTTGTTTTTGATCATGATTTTAATTTGCATTCACTAGTGAATCATGTTGAGTATCTTTTCATGTGTTGTTTGCCATCCCCATATCTTTGGTGAAGGATTTGTTAGCATATTTTTCCCATTAAAAAATGAGTATTTTTTCACTCTTGAGTTTTGAGAATTCTTTATCATGATGGCTAGAAGTCATTTGTCAGATAAGTGACTTATTAACATATTTCCCCAGTTTATAGCTAGGTTTTTCATTTTTTTGATAGTGCCTTGTGCAGAGCAAAAGTTGTTAAATTTGATGGTTCGATTTATCAAAATAATATATATACACATATATACATATACATGCATATATAATGTGTCAGGTTTTTGGTATCATGTCTGAGAAATTCTAATATTTTACATAGCCCTAAGTCATGAAAATTTTCTCCTAAAATATTTATAGTTGTAAATTGTATATTTAGATGTATACTCAATTCTGAATTAATTTTTGTATAAGATGTCTAAATTCAACCATTTGTGAAAAAGGCTGTCTTTTCTCCATTGAGTTACTTTTACATCTTTGACAAATGTCAGTTGGCCATATCTGTGAAGGCCTATTTCTAGACACTCTATTCTGATTCGTCAATATATGTATTTATTCCATCACCAATACACAATGTCTTGATTACTATAGACTTAAATACAAGTCTTAAAAATTTTGACCAGTATGATTTCTCCAAATGTTTTATTCTTTATCAAAATTGTTATGTCTATTCCAGTTTCTTTATCTTTTCATATAAGTTTTAGAATCAGCTTGTCTAAATATACAATATGTTTTGCTGAACTTTTGGTTAGTATTACATTCATTTACAGACCAAGTTGGGAAGAATTAATGTTTTTACTATATTCAATCTTCTAATCTATAAACATGTGTCTTTTGAGCTGTTGTAATAAACATACTGTAGACTGAGTGGCTTAAACGAAAAAATGTTTTTATTTCTCACATTTCTGGAAACTGGGAAACCCAAGATTGAAGTGTTGGCAGATCCAGTGTCTGATAATGGTCTGCTTCTTGGTTGGTAGTCAGAGATCTTCTTGTTCTGTACCCACAAGGTTGAGAGAGATCATATCATTCATACTTATTATCATAAAGGCACTAATTCTAGGTATGAGGGCTCTACTATCATGGCCTTGTTAACTCCCAAAGATCTTACCTTCAAATATTATCACATTGGGAATATCTCCATTTATTTTGGTCTTTGTTAATTTCTTTCGTCAGTGATTTGTAGTTTTTGGTATGTAAATCCTATTCTTGATTTTTTTTTTTAGATTTATACCAGTGTATTTCACTATTTTCTTAGAGCTATTATAAATGGTAGTGATTTAATTTCTGTTTTTAATATTATATTATTAGTACATAGAAAAAATTGATTATTGTAATGCCCTGTGATCTTCTTAAACTTAGTATAATTTCAAGGTTTTTATGTTTGTTTCATTTTTATTTTTTATTTCTTGGATTTTTTTTTTTTCTTTTTAGGGCTGCACCTGCAGCATATGGAGGTTCCCAGGCTAGGGGTCAAATTGGAGGTCAAATTGGAGGTGCAGCTGCTGGCCTACACCACAGCCATAGCCACGTGGAATCCGAGCTGTACCTGCAACCTCTACACCACAGCTCATGGCAACACCAGATCCTTGACCCACTGAGTGAGGTCAGGGATCCAACCCGCATCCTCATGAATACTAGTTGGGTTCGTTACTTCTGAGCTATGATGGGAATTCCTATCTCTTGGATTTTCTATGTATACAATTGTGTCATCTGTGAATACAGATGATTTTATTTCTTCATTTATAATCAATTTCTAAAAAATAATTTATTTTTCTTGGTCATTGCACTGGCTGAAACTTCATTGAATATTTTCAAGGAAAAAGCGTTCAGTCTTTCACTAGTAAGTATGATATTAGATAGAGGTTTTTTTTTTTTTGATGCCCTTTATCATATTAAGTTTCTTTTTAGTCCTAGGTTTTATAATAAATGACTATCGAGTTTTCTCAAATTCTTCTCTTTGATCAATTGATCTGTTAATTTATTTTCTCTTCTTTGGACTTTGAATATGGTAGATCACATTGATCACTTATTTCACTTAGAATGATACCCTTCAAATCCATGTTGCTGCAAATGACAAAAAAAAAAAAAAAGAAAAAATATTTTCATGCAATTGCTGTCTTTAGATCATTTGCATTTAATATAATTATTGATAGATTTAGATTTAGATCTAATATTTCATTGTCTTTTTTCTGACTGTTTCCTCTGTTTTTTCATTCCTCTGTTTCTCCCTTCTTGCATTCACTGGGTGAATTTTACATTTTTGTCACATCTTAATTTATCTAGTAATATAGAATGTTAATGGTTGTTCTCACAATATGCATACTGTCTTTCATTGACTCCTAATAATTTCACCTCATCAAGTAGAATTCAGAAAATTTGTCATCACAGAAGTCCTTTAAGTCTCCCTCTTTTATAACTGTCTTACATGCTGCAATTATATTGAAAACCTCATCACACAATGGTATACATTTTTTGTTTTCAACAACTGAATAAATTTTAAAAATTGAGGAGTTCCCATGGTGGCGCAATGGGATCTGAAGCATTTTGGGAGCACTGGGACACAGGTTCAAGTCCTGCCCCAGCACAATGGGTTAAAGATCTGGCATTGCCACAGCTGTGGCTTGGGTCACAACTGCAGTTCAGCTCTGATCTATGGCCCTGACCCAGGAACTCCACATGCCTCAGGGCAGCCAAAAGCAAAAAAAAAAAAAAGAAAAAAAATTGAGAAGAGGATAGTAGTCTATCATATCCCCTAAGATATTTACCCTATCTGTGGCTCTTCCTTCATTCCTGATGTTTCAGATTTCCTTCTGGTGTCAGTTCTCTTCTGTCTGAAAAATTCTGGTCTACAATCCTCTGTGAGCAAATCTGCTAACAACAAATTGTTTTAATTTCTCTTGTGTGGGAGTCTTTATTTCACTTTGATTCTAGAGGATATTTTTACTGTGTACAGAACTCTTAGTCAATAGATCTTTTCTTCAGCAGTTTAAAAATATTTCGCCATTATTTCTGGCCTCCATAATTTCTGGTGAGTGATCTGCAGTCATTTGAAGTCACTGTTTCTTTAAAGGTAGTGTTAATTTCCTCTGATGGTTTCATAATTTTTTTCTTTGTCTTTAATTTTTAACAATTTGATTAAGATATGTTTGGGTATGAAGTTGTTTGGATTTATCTTGGTTAATTTTTACTGATATAGACTTTATATGTCTTTTGATGGAACTGGAAAGTTTTCAACCATTTCTTCTTAAAATAACTTTTTTCAAACTGTACTTTTTCTCTTCCAGTTCTAGAATTCCAATAACACAAATGTTAAATCTTGTGTTGTTGTCACACAGGTCCCTGGTGGTTGTCTGTTTTTTTTTTTTTTTTTTTTTTTTTCAATTTTTTTCCTTCAGTGGTTACTATTGAGTCCATCCAGTAAGTTTTTAAATTTGGTTATTATATTTTTCAGTTCTAAACTTTCTATTTGTTTTTTCTTCTTCTTCTTCCTCTTCTTCCTCTTCTTCCTTTCCCTCCTCCTACTTCCTCCCTCCTCCTCCCACCCCCTCATCCCCCATCTCCTCCTCCTATTTCTTCTCTTTCTTCTTCTGCTTCTGCTTCTTCTCCTTCATCTTTTTAGGACTTAACCCACAGCATACGGAGGTTCCCAGCTAGGGGGTCAAATCAGAGCCATAGCCGCTGCCCTACGCCACAGCCACAGCAACATCAGATCTGAACTTCATCTTCAATTTACACTGCAGCTTGTGGCAATGCAGGATCCTTTAACCCACTGTGCAAGGCCAGGGATTGAACCCACACCCTCATGGATTCTTAACCCACTGAGCCACGAGAACTCCTATTTGTTTCTTCTTTATGTATTGTTTCTTTGCTGACTTTCTATTTTTCCATTATTTGAAGTATTTATTCTTCCTTGTCAGACCATTTCCATAGTAACTGTTGATTAGTCCTTATCAGGTAATTCCAACATCAGTGTCATATTGGTGTTTATATCTGTTAATTACCTTTTCCATGCAAGTTGAGAGTGTCCTGGCTTTTTGGAAGGCAAGTAGTTTTGGATTATTTTCTGGTATTTGGAATGTTATGTCATGTACTTCTGGATCTTATTTAAATTCTATGGAAATTGTTGGTATTGTTTTTTATTAGTCAATTGACCTGGATAGCTTCAGACCACAGGTTTCATCCTGCTTTGTGTAGACTGTGGATCTAATCTCAGTTCAGTGTTCAGTGTCTTGCAGTGCTACTCAGATCTGTCCCAGATATGTGCCACCCTGCTGTCAGTATGGAGCCTGGAGAATGATCCATGGGCTGGTTCAGTCCTTAAAATTTTTTGTGTGCTCAGTAGAATCAGACCCCTGTGTAGGCAGTTTGAAGACTAGTTCTTAAACAACTTTATAGGGCTGTTTTCTCAATATATTATCCCTCTTTGCAGTCTCCCAGATACAATATATCCATCAGTTTTTAACGGATTCCAAAGGGCCCCTTGGCACTCTTCTTTTCTGTTCTCTAGACAAAGTGCTATGGCTTAATTTTCCCTGCCCTCCCCTGCACTTCTAACACTGCAGCTCTGCCTAGCATCAAGTGGAAGGAGAACATGAAAAAAAAAAAAAAAAAGCAATGGTTAGTCATTCCTTCCACATTCTTGGGATCCAACCCCACTCACTGGAGAGGCCTTTGTAAGGATCACTATGTTAATGCTTGGGGGTGGAGCATGAAATGTCAGAGAAAAGAAAACTAGGAAACAAAACTCAGGGATTTCCACATTCTTTTTGAGATTTCAGAGTTCCCTTTCCAGCTCCAATAGCTACAATTGGAGACCTAGAAGTCACTCTGTGCTGGTGGCCACCTTTAGGTTTTTGCTTGAGTTGAATTCAGGCCAAAGGATACTAGAGGGAAAAAAACAAACAAACATGTAAACTCACTGGTTATTTTAATGGTATTTGGAATTCTGGTCTTCTTTCCTGCTTACTTTTCAGAGCCCTAAAAGAGGTCCTTCAGGTGCTACAGTAGTTCAGTATCGGGAGAGATGTGGTTATTCCACATCACAGAACTGGAACCTCTGCCATGAGGTTTTGTAAACTTTTTTTTTTTTTTTTTTTTTTTTTTTGCAGTTTTAAACTTTTTATTGGAAACTAACGTTAGACTCACAGAAGTTGCAAAAATAATACAGAGAATTTTTGTGTGGGCTTTACTCTGCTTTCCCTGGTGATAATGTTTTACATATCATGGTACATTTCAAAACCAGGACATTGGAAGTGGCACAATAGTATCAATTATGTTACAGGTCCTCTTTGGTTTCCATCAGGTTTTTGTTGTTATTGTCGATGGTGGTGGCTGTGTATGGTTTTATGAAATGCCAACATTTATATATACTTGTATTAACACCCCCCCCCCCCATGAAACATAGAACTCTTCCGTCACTACAAAGAAACTCCTTCCTGCTACCTCCAAAGTGTCACACCCTGCCCCAACCTAACCCTGGACAAACACTGATTATTCCGTCACTGTAATTTTTTGTCATTTCAAGGTAATTCTATAAATGGAATCATACAGTATATCCATCTGTTTTTAACAGAATTCAGTCATTAGTACCATGAGTTTTGCTTCTATTAGGCATTTAGACATCCAGAAATATTTATTTACTGGGACAAAAAAAAAACAAAACAAACTTGAAATACTGGTCCATCCTCTCAAGTCTCTCTAACAAGTACAATAGTTTAAAGAGAAAGACTCACAGCCCAGGATATATCTAGCGGCTAGGGTCTGTTAAAGCAACAAATACTCCATTATTGCCCATTTCTGAGCATCCAACTCCTAGCCTTCAAGAATCAGAATGAAACATAAAACATCTGAGTCATTGCCTCAGGTTACAGAGTATGACAAGGGGTCAGTGAGTGCCTTCTCCCTGGCCATAAGTGGCCTGTTCTGCTGTCATGTGACTGTCAGAGCTGGAGAAAAGTGTGTGAGCATGCCACAGGAAAGCTATGCACAAAAAGGCACATTTAAACACACCTATTATCCCTGTGGCTTAGTCAACAAAATATTTCAACCCCTGATGAATCTCTCTGTGTTTCTAGATTTATTTTTAGGTGCAGCACAGCAGATTGTTTCTTTGTTTGCTTTTCTATTTGCTCGTGGTTATTACTTCCTCCTGAATAGTTCTTCATAGCCGCAGTCATACAGCAATCATCTGGCAGTATATTATTATTTATTACGTATCGAGTGCCATAAAGGCTCATAAAGCTTACCAGGTACCTATAATGATACCAGCCATCAGCTGTGGCGCTTACTGACACACTCAGGCACTTATTGGGGAGCTGGATCTGGAGGCCCAAGGCTGGAGCAGGCAGTTTTGGAAGCAGTCTCATATACCCTGCTTCGTCCTGGCAGTGTACATGGATGCAGAGCCTGAGAAGCTCCATGTGGTCAGGGCACAGAGAAGCAAGTGGACAAGACACGAAATCTTGATGTGGATTTAACAAGCCTAGGTGATGATATCTGTAATAGCATGGTGGCTTGACTGTTTAGTTCTGAAATCTGTGATTCTCATATTTTCTGAAATGAGATTCTGCAGCTGTGAGAGAGGATGGGGAGTGAAAAAAGGAGGGCAGAGGTAACTCACGTTGATTGATTACCTCTGTAAGCCAGCACTGATCTAAGCACTGGGAACAGAGGACTGGAGCTCACAGTGTGCTACAAAAAACAGACAATAGATGAATAAATAGATGCATAATGTAACATCTAAAATTGGATAAGGAGATGAAGCATAAAGAGATAGGTATTTTTGATGATTGGTCAGAGAAGAGTGTTCTGAAGATGTGGCCTTTGCACAGAGGCCTTGAGGAACTGAAAAGGTGAGCCGTGTAAATACCTGGGGAAGAGCATTGAGTAGTAAGAGGGAGCAGTGCATGTCAAGACCCTGAGTTGGGCATGCTTGGCAATGATTCCATCAGTACAGCCATGGCCCAATGGGCAAAGGGAGAGAGTCAAAGAGGAGGTAGGAACAGCAGCCATGGGCAGACTCTGCAAACTGTTAGCAAAACTTGCGGGTTTGTTCTCAGGGCAATGGTGAGCGATGGAAGGCTTAAAATGGGAGAACTGCATGATCCTGTCTGTGATTTAAGAAGTTCACTTTGGGTGCTATGTTGCTACATGGAAAATAAACTGGGGTGGACAAGGGGAAGATTGTGTGTAAGTGACAGTCACTTGCCAGGCTAATGTATCCATAACATTCAATTCTTAGAGCAGTTCAGGAGACAGGTGATAGTCTCCCCATGACAGAAGAGTCTGCAACTCAAGTAAGTGGTCACTCACGTAACCTTCCTTCAGGGACAAACTTCAGTCTCAGGAGGATGGTGTGCTCCCTTCCTGGCTATGGGGGGATTCCTTCACTCTGCCCCCTCCCATGCTAGATTTTAGGCAGTGTTCTGCAACCAGCATTCCATCTTTCACTGGGAATCTGCAAATCCCAATCAGCCAAGAAGATTTTGTCAAATATACTTTTTGAAGTTTGTTTATGAACTGATTATCTCATTGACTGTACTTTATCAGCCTCCTGGACACTTCTCTGATTTAGTCATGCCTCTTTATTTTCCCCTGGATGAAAATAAGGTATAATTTAGAAATCCCTCAAGTTTATTTTTCACTTTTGATTGCAACCAAGACCTGATAAAAAAATTCTCCATTTTTATTATCTATCAATTTTCTAATGAAATTAATGGAAATAGAGGCAGTTAGATTCCTGTGCTCAAATCACAATCATACCCAAAATCCAATGGAAGACAAAATGTTACTTATTTTCAATAATACAGAGCTGATATATCCCTTAGATAAACCTGCTTGATGTCACTAGCTTACATACTTCTGTTTGATTCCAGCATCTTTCCAGAGCAGGCTCAGGTGAGGTCTGCAGTTTCCAAGAGACAACAGAGCACTTCTCATCATACATAACAGGAACAGTGTCTTGGCTGTAACTGTCACTCTGACCAATCTCTGTCACATGGTCACAAATGGTCTCCGCTCTTGACACGTATCTATCTTGGGCCCTGCCCTGGAAGCTGTCACTGTCCTGCTGGCCACACCTTTGTACTTGTGTGACCATAAGGGCCTAGAACATGAGTTCCATGAAGACATGACCTATGCTGGTCTTATTCTCTCATGCCCACAACAGTGTCTTATATGGTAAGCACTGGACATTTACTAGATAATGAATGAATACACTTATAGGCTAGATGCTTTTCATCCTGTATTTTATCTGGATTCAGGTTTTGAACCCCTGGAGCACATGGAAGATATAATAAACTATTTCAGCTTTAGGAAGAGAACATTATGACATATATTTAAATATAAAAAACCAGATAATTAAATTTGTAATCAATACATAAATAAACATCTAATTTATATTTTATTTCATTTTTAATTAAAATACTTTGCATACAATATTGTATTCATTTCTAATAATTCTAAAATTTGTATGGAACCATGGAAGACCCCAAAGAGCAAAATCAATCTTAACGAGGTGTCATACCCCCCTGATTTCAAACTATACTACAAAACTATAGTATTTACCACTGTAAGGTACTGGCACAAAAACATCTAGTTTTAATTAAGAACTTTCTTACCTCTCCCATATCTGCTTTGTCTCATCTTGGTTTAATCTAATAGTTGATAGACAAATGTTAAGTACCTACTACAATCAAAGGATATTGCCAAGATTAGCTATATATCTAGAACCTCAGAGAATCTAACTAAATCATGAGGATTAATGGGATTATTCTTTTTAACAAAAGGAGTTTCTGTATATTCCTAGTCACTTATTTCAGCCCTAGCTACATATTTCAGAACTTGGGTTTGGCTCCATACATATCACAAGCTTCAGTATTTCAGTGACGTTAACTTATGAAAATTCTTGAACAAATCTCTGCTTTTATTTGACTTCTCATCTGCCACTGGTACTCTCTCACTTCTAGTCAATCTCTCAGGCTTTCTTGTCAAGTGTTGTGAGGTATCCTCTTCAAGAACATTTGGGAGAAGATGGAAGAGGAAAGAGTAGGAAATTATTTTTCTGCAGGGATGCACCTGTGGTGGGCAGAAGTTCTAGGAACATCTCTTAAGATTTTATATCCTAACCCCTGGAAGCTGTGAACATGAAGACATGTCATTCCTGAGGCTGTGTTATGTGTTGTATAGCATACCTGACTGAAAAAATGGGAGATTATCTGGGTGGAGCTAATCTCATAACATGAGCCTCTAAAGCACAGAAATGAAAGCAGAAGGAAAATTCAGAGCTACAGGAGTGAAAAGGACTTGCTGCACCACTGCAGGTATGAAAGTACCGGGATAATGTGAGATATAGAGGAATTCAGGTGGCTTCTAAGAGCAGAGAGCACCTCTTACTGACAGCTGGGATGGAATTTGGCCAACAATCTAAATGAATTTGGGAGTGGATTCTTTCTAGAACTTCCAAAAAAGGCCCCATTCAGGTTACAGCTTGCCTTTGCTTTGTGAGAACCAGAGTTAAGAACGTAGCAGAGGCTTCCCAGATTTCTGACCTATGGAAGTGTGAGCTAATAAAAAATTTTTGTTTTATGCTGCTAATCTGTGGTAATTTATTATCGCAGCAATGAAAGGCTAATGCCTACTCTTTCTGTGTAGTTAAGTTCTAAACAGATGAGGTGAATGGAGTTACTGAATATCCTAGTTGCAAAAACTAAATTAGAAGGTGAACTCGTTTGCAGGATAAGGGAATTCTTTACCTTACAAAAGGATTTAGAGGTTCCTTTAAGTAGCACTTATTTAAATGTTTGTTTACAGATCATTACTTGCTTAACAGAGGAAGAAACTAAAAGCTGAAGTGTTCCAAGCTATTGCTGATTAAATAGCAATAAAAACTGAAAATAAGTGTGAGATTATAATAATAACAAATGAGCATTTACACGTACATTTCAAAAATATTTTCATTTTATGTAACTGAAAGCAAAAATTCTAGAATCTCCATTTCTCTCTAGGACACCTACCCTTCTACTCAAGTCACTTTTAGTGCAAGCAAGAAACTGCAGCTCCAGAGAACTCAGAAGTACAAAGGGAGATGAAGAATTCTTGCCCTCCAGTCCTTTGCCACTTCATTCTTTCTAACACTGAAATTTAGACTAGAGGAGCAGAGCAGGAGCAAAAATACCTATGATTTCTGAAGTTGGGGTAAAGAATCCCAATAGCAGGAATCTTTATTCTGGGGAAAGGAATAGGGGAAACCTTTGCCAGGTTCTCACTCCCAGGGACTTCCTGGTGGGAAGAGAAAAAAAAATTTAATGACACTTGTTAAAGATGGTAAGGCAGACTTTATTTAGGACTATTGCCATGGGACCACTGAAGTGGCATTTTACAGCAGCAGGAGAGAGATTGGGCTAATCTCTGAATACAGATGGGTGGGTGGTAATTTATAGCCAAGAATTAGGGTGGGGTTACTGGGCAGAAAATTATGAGGAAGAAATATTAGGAGAAAAGAAAGTTCTGGTTCAGCTGATCTAACAGGATTCCTGCAGAAGGCAGGCCGGTAATCAGACATTACCTGGAGGATGAAGAACTTGGTCAGATATCAAGGAAGTAGGTGATCAGATATTGAGGGGTGGGGGGGTGGGGGAAATCTGAATTAGCAGGATTCTTTCTAAAACTGGCTTTTATGAGGATGTGCTTAGATAGACCCAGGAGAAGGTTTAGGAGCGTGACTAAAGTTTGGTCAACCAAAGAATCTTTGTCATTTGGCCCACTTGACTTAAATTGTCTCATTCAGTTCTGCAGGGTATACAGTTTTGCCCCATGTTTCAGGTAAATAAACCAAGGTTTCAAGAGGAAAACCTATCTGTGCAACTTTACAAACATTTAAAAAAAGAGCAGACTCAGTTTGGTTCCTTGGGAACAGCCCTTGCTATTTTGTTTTAACAACCTGCCTCTCCAGATATTTGCAGAAGTGGACAGACAATGAAGAGAAGTTACAGAATCAACACTAGGATGACATCAATTCATTCTTGGGACTCTGGGCAGGTAGCAACAAATGCATCACTTTGACTGACAGATTCCTAAGTGTTTAGACAGTTCCTCCTCCTATATATATTGACAAAATTGTGGTTAGTCCTAATAATTTTCACAATTATCTTTAAAGGTTAGACTCAAGATTTAGTTGAAGCAGAGAAACATTAGGTACAAGTAGTCTGTTAGTCAACACCTGCGATGGAACGGGGGACCATCCACTGCTAGGATACCTTATTGCCCTGAACTCACATTTTACCTTTAAGATACTAAATGTTTTAGAATTTATTCAAACAAAGTAAGCATTCTTTTACTCTCAATATAATTACAGCTTGGTGAATGCTCTAGTAGTTCATCCTATCAGCTCCTGGCATAAAGTAGGCATCCCATAGCATTTCTTAAATGAATAATATTGGTCTCTCGCTAACTCTGGCTCTTCCTCCTAATCCTATGGGTTCTATGAAGCATTCAGTCATATACTCTCCCACTCTCTGACTCATTGAATAATTAAAACTCTTATGATAAGGTTTGTTACAGTTATATTCATTTTCCTTACTCTCTTGAGTGATTTTTTTTGAGCTCAAATAACTGTTCCACATTTATTGAAAGATTTCTATGTGACAAATTCCCCCAAAATATTTACTAATTTTGAT
This sequence comes from Sus scrofa, assembly GCF_054392235.1. Taxonomy (NCBI): domain Eukaryota; kingdom Metazoa; phylum Chordata; class Mammalia; order Artiodactyla; family Suidae; genus Sus; species Sus scrofa. Next base: position 108,715,678 of record NC_139396.1, on the reverse strand, counting down.
ATTTGTCTTATGCAAAATGATCTATATGGTGACATTAAGATTCTGAGCTTAACCGCAAAGTGCTGATTTGTCCTTTCAATGAACGTCTACTTAGAGCCAGCTGTTTGTCACACACTAGGAATGCAGGTACAGAGGTGACCGACAAGTCTTCTCTCCTTTACAGATCTCCCAATATATGTAAGAGAGAAAGAAGACATTATCAGTTACAAGAAAAAAGGAAAAAAAAAAGGTAAGTCCTTCTGTATTGGCAAGATTCAAAGAGGAATGCAAACACAGAGAAGAGACCTAACAAGAATGGAAGAAGGGGGGGTAAAAGGATGATGAAAGGCTTTCTAGAGGAGTGAAAAAATGAGGGGGAATCATGAAAAATGAGTAGGATTCATCCAGGTGAATAAGGAAAGAAATGAAGGACAAAGCAGCAGCTTTTGAGAGTGATATTCTAAGGGACACATTGAGGAGCTCAGACATGGCTGACTGATGTGTTGAAACAAAGCATGAGAACGAGATGGAAAGGTCAGCCTAATTCCCTTGTACTTCTGGCTGTGCTTACACGTGGGCTGAGCAGATAACCATGGTGTCCGACAAGGTTCTGGCTGAGAAGCAAAGCTGCTAGATGCCTGGCTTCTGCTTGAAGTGGAACACTGTTCCTGTAAGGTGAGGCTGAGCTTACATGAAACCACCCACTGGCTAAAGTGAGAGAGGCCAGAAAGATGTCATGAGGACAACTGGGGCAACATCATGCATGTGACTTTGGGATTAAGTTCTCTTGGATTAGCTGCCACTTCCAGGAAGCCCAGGAGGCCCATCTGAGATCAAGATAAAAGCAGGGTGGGGCCTGAAATAGTGCAGCCCAAGGTCTAAAGAGAGTGGAGAAATATTAGACAAACGCCCACACCCCAGGTCCTGAAGTAACTTCTGGCTTCCCTGGGCCTCCTGAACCTCAGTAGAAATCCAACCTTTGCTACATTTTTGAGACAAGGTGGCATCTTGACTCAAACCCTGGGGATGGATATTTGGGAGAGACGACCTGACATTGGGGATGGATAGACTTGGCCTGGACAATGGTTTCAGAAAAAGAAACGTGAATCCTTTTTAGCAGAACATATAATTTCCAGTTTTCCATGCTCCACACCACTCCTATTACATCTGGTTTATTAACACCTTCATTCTCCTTCCCTGAACCTCTAGTTATTTAAGTTTAAGGCCTGTGAGAAAATAGATAATGGATAAGCCTGGGGATGACCAAATAAAAGTGACCAGAGGAAGAGCAGTCAGAGGGGCATGGTGCAGGCCTGGAGGAAGCATAACTGTTTGCAGAGAGGAAGGTGTGAACCCGAGTGCAGTGTCAGAGGAAGATCAGGCAAGATATATATTTGTAGCATCCTCTGCTACAAATATAGCACTGAGCAAAACCAAATGGGGTCCTGTCTGGTCCCTGTGACATTGTCAGGATTTTTGCATTTTAAGAACCAAGTTTATTAGAGTCCATTTCCTTCCTTATTGACTTCTCTGCCTGGATTCTGAGTAATCCAATTGAAATTGGATTCAAATTGTCATGAACCAAGTCTAAAGGCAGAATACTCCTTCCCCCTTTCCCCACGTTTTCATCCCTGCTTCCCGATACCATTCTCATATGTGCCCCCGGAGATCCTCTGTGTCTGTTTTTCCCAAGTTGGGCCCCTTCTGTTCTTTAACTTCCCAGCTCAAATCCCCCTTCTGAGGACATCTTCCTTCTGCTTTTCTTCAAGGCTGAGTGGATTTGAACCATTTCTGAAAGCCTTTCCCTTATCCATTTCCCAGTCCAGGGCAGTTGGCCACTTTGCTTGACAGCTGATGAGGCCTGTGTAATGTCAGACATTTTCTTCTTCCTCATTGAAGGACATCAAGGCAGAATCTGCTAACATTTGAAAATGGAAAGAAAATTTGAGATGATTACTCACCAGCCGCCTCGGGCATGAGTGGATTGTTGGGTAATGGTGCCAGGGATGTGAGAGAGTGGATTCACTGAGAACTCCCTTCATTCTTGTAATAAAGGAATCATTTCTTCTCCTCCCTGAGTGGGAAGCAACTGAGAGCAGTGAGGGAAGCTTTCAGTCTATGGAAGCTTCATCCACTCCGTTGGCTACTGCTTCTGCCGATTCTCTGTGAGATCAGGCCCGGACATCCAGACTCTCTCCTCTATTTTCTTTTTCCCAGCTGTCATTTCACTGTTGGTTTTCTGGATCAGAATGAGTCCTAACATCTGTAAAAATAGTTTCTCTTCACATCTGCGTAAGAATCTCTTATGTCTGTAGCAGCCTTGAGTACTCATTATCTCTTTTGATCCTAGCTGTCATGGATAATCATACTAATGATTATAAAAATTATTTAATGCTTAGTCTGTTCTAGGCAGTATCCTATAAGCTTTGTGTTACCCAGTTCAATTCTCTCAAACCCGATAATGAAGAGATTTTATTATTCCCCCTTTTTCAGAGATGGAAACTAAAATTTGAATATCCCATAGTCAGAAACATGAAGCTTTTTAAGGTCATGCTAACTTTTGATTACCGAGCTGTGAAGGGTAGCAAAATATAACACCCCAAATATGCCTTTTATTTATTTATTTTTTTTTGGAACAGAAGGCAACTGAGATTCAGTAAACACAGGAAAAGCCCCCTGCTTTTCTTATTTGCCTAAAAGTAGGTCATACATCTGTAAAGGTGTCTCCACTCCACTAGGAAGGATAGAAGTTAATCAATGGAGATAACTCTAGACCCTATCAGCCCAGATAAATCACCAGAAGACTCTAGATCATAAACCTTGCTGAAACTATTCCTTATTACCATTAATTTCCCCATATGTTTTCCTTTTTCAGAATTAGCTGCCCCTAGAAACTCAAAGTCCTTTTCTTTGTCCTGTCACTTCTTCTTTGGTTAGGATGCTGTGTCAGACCAAGTTCTAACTACCCCTTTGAATTACCCACCTCTACGTTATTCTCACATGTATGGGCCATGCACATGTTGATAAAATTCTGTTTGGTTTTCTCTTGTTAATCTGTCTTTTGTCAGTCTAATTAATAGGGCCCCAGCTAATGAACCTAAGATGAGTCGGGGGAAATTTTTTCCCTCCCCTATACCTGGCACCAAAGATCAAGTGCCTCAACACATGATCTTATGTTTATTTTATTACACTATGTGAAAAATAGTGATTTTTTTCCCCTTCAGATTATCAAAGCATTGTATATCTTTCACAATAGTGTATAGAACAGCACTTCTCAGAATTTATTGTGCATGGAATCACCTGGGGATCTTGCAGATTCTGATTGAGAGCATCTGGGGTGAGACCCACAAGTTTTGCATTTCTACCAAGCTCCTGGGCGATGCTGGTCCTGCTGATCCAGGGACTACACTTAGAGTAGCAAGGTATTAGGAGGTTGGGCATATGACCCTGGTCTTCAGTTCCCTGTTAGAGATAAAAAACCACTTTCAAAAGAGGCATTTTGCTATCTGATCCCCATCTTGCATGCTCTAACAACCATGCCAACAACTGCTTTAAATAAGCTTTAAATGAGCTGGCCCTGTGAAAGAAAAAGGGCAATTATCAGAGAACCCCAGAGAATCTGAATTATGGGGCATCAGATCCTCTTCCCAGGAGGTGGGGAAGGCATTGGCATTAGAGAAACGTCAGGACCCTTTGTCTCAAAGGCAGCCTTACTTGGTATGGAAGAGGGATGAGGCAGGGAAATAGATGCATTTGTTATTCTACAGGATACATTTTTCCCCCTTCAGATTATCAAAGCATTGTATATCTTTCACAAATCATTTGCAAGATACTTCAAATACCAAAATAACTGTTTAACTCACTCAGAGCTCAAAGTCTAGCAATAACCACTATTTACAATTTTTATATATTTACAATGAGTTTTTAAGCTAGATGAAAACATCAACTCGTAGATAAAACAGTTAAGCTCACGCTGCATTTTTAGATTTATGTGCTTCAATTGGTTTAAAATTTTATTAGAAGCATCTCCCTGTGTTATTAGGACTCCTTTGTAAACATCATTTTTGATGGTTGCATGATTTTCCATTGTTTGTTTCCATCATAATTTCTGTTCTCCCTAAGTTATTTTCAAGTTTTCACTGTTAGGATCAATGCTGAAATAAATCTCGGTTTACATTTTTTTGTGCTTTCCTTATAATAAATTCCTAGGAGTGAAATTACTAGAGCAGTGGTTTTAGACATTTTTTTTAAGATTTTTGGCTACACATTGCCAAGCTGCCTTCCAGAAATTCCAGAAATGCTGTTTTCTGGAAAGGAAGTTTTACAGGTGTCTCCCTCAAGACATGACCCTGGATCATGACACCGAGCCGATTCTCAGAGCATTCCTCCTCCAGGAAGTTCCCACTGTCCCTGCTGTTTTGCTTCACAATTCTTTGCCCAGGCTTTCCTTCCTCTCATTATCAGAAAAGTGGCAGTGGAGGACCAATTTGGTTCTTAATGCAGTTTTACTAATTGCACCGTATGTTATACATTTGGGTCACGGTAGCTTTGGATTCTTTTTGTGTCTTCAGGGAAGGAAATGGAAAGGAGCCAACAGAGGAAGCAACCACTGATGTGGGACGCCCAGCACTCAGTGCCTCCAGCTGCCCTCTCCATCCCGGTAGGTCACATGATGTGCAGAAGGTGGACTGGGTCCAAAGACCCACCCATGATTGCTTTTTTGGTCCATTTTGATTATCTGGCAATTTAATTGCAGTTAAGTTGAACTGAAATTGTCTTGTGACTTAGTTGTGGGTTCTTCTCCACCCCAGAGGTTGTGTTTGGTTGTTGTTGAAAGTCACATGTCTTGGGACACATTTCCTTGTGGAAGATGTGAGAATAGCATGCACTGTATGGGAGACGGAATCCTGTATCACCTCGTAGCATCCTATATTATCATGGCATTGCCATTTTGGAACAGAGCCTTGTCTGTTTCTGGTACAAGGCAGGGCATAGTGCTGAGGAGCCAGACAGCCCATGGTCTGCAAGGAGGAAGGACACATGTGGGAGAGGTTGTGGGCAGTGATACTGACCATCAACTTAGAAGTGAGTGAGGGAGAAGCGTGGGGATAGGAATGAGCCCCAAGCCGGCAGGATAGACTCCAAGTAGTGGAAGGAAGATCCTGAAGCACAAATGTGGTAAGTCTTCAGTTTGATTTGCGTCTGGCCTCAGATGGAGCCCATCTCCAAGACTAAGCATTAACCTTACTCACAACTGGACTTGTCCCCAGGCTCACTAAGCTCTAACCAAGCCTCCATGTTAATTCTGACTCAGCACAGCTGAGCCTTAGCCCCAATCATGAACAATCCTGTTTATTCATTCAAATAATATTTATTTAGTGCTTACAGATTTCTGACCTTGAGTCCTCCTTAACTTTTCTCAGTATTGGAATTAAATTTAATGAGATGATATGTGTGCCAGGTTAGTGCAGCTCCTGTGCACAGCAATTACCATTTCAGACTTTCACCATAATGAGCCCTAATGATCCCCATCACTGTTGAGAGAACAGTAGTCTTCTCAGGGTGCAAAGAGGGGCTCTTATAGGGCTTTCCAGCAGTTCTCGTGAAGGCTTGCCTCCACACAGTTCTTTGGTCTTGTGGCTAAATATCCTGTGTAGGTCCACTTGCCCACCTCCCTGCATTTTCACAGCCTCACTCTTTCTTCACTCCTGTCAATGGAAGCACTCCAAGAAGAGAAGACTTCTGGATGAGATCTTTCCTTCTTTAACTCCTCTTCAATATGCAAAGCTCTTTCCTTTCAGCTCAGATGTTCCAAGTATGGAAAAGATGGCTAGAGTTTCGAACTGGATTTTCTTTTGCTTCTTCCAAAGGTAAAGATGTTATCTATCTTAATTTGAGTGCTTTAACAAATCACCACAGTTGAAAAGCTTGTAGACAAGAGACATTTATTTCTAACAGTTCTGGCATGGGAAATCCAAGGGTAAGCTACCAGCAGATTGTACCAAATATATTTACAGTATCTGGGGAGAACTAACTTCCTGGTTCTTGGACAGCCATCTTTTCATAGTGTCTTCACATGGCAAAAGGGACAAGAGAACTCTGTAGTCTCTTTTGTAAGGGCACAAATAACATTTATGAGGGTACCACCTTCATGACCTAATCACCTCCAAAAGACTCCACCTCCTAATACAAGCACCTTGGGGGTGAGGATTTCAACACATGAGTTTTGGGGGACATGAACTTCTGTGCATTGACACTGGCCAGACTCCGTATCCCCAACTGGGGCATAATGAAGGTGAAGGTTGTCACCTGCTAATGACTCCAAATGACTGTTCCTGATTCATTTGTGATTCAGCCGTTGCTAGGCTTTTAGTGGTATGAGTATCTGTGACATAATTGGCCTGGCTTCCTCCTTCAAAGGGAAGTACTTGGGCATTCTGAGCATTTCTGCTCTGTGTGATGTCTGCCATTCTAACACATTTCTTTGGGGACCAACCCCCAGAGTGCATGGCCCTGGCCTAATCACTCAAAGGCAACTCGGAATTCTGAGTAAGCCCTTAATGATCCAATCTCATTGGAACTGCATCTGCAAGAACTGTTCATCGCTCTCAGGCACTCAAGGGAGAGCAGGTATTTGTGAATTCTTTTCTACTCTACAGAGAAGTGGGCCAGCAGAATCCATCAGAATGGGGCTGCTTTCTTGTTAGCAACATGCCAATCCAGATTCATGGAGATGAGCCATTGGGAGGAAGGGGTTGTTGCCATCTTTATACAAAGAAACAGCTCATTTCCCCTGATACTCAATACAGTTTTTAAAGTCCATACAATTATTCTCATTTGCCTGATGTAGAAATTGAATCTCAGAGATGGTATGGATACTGCAGGCTCTCAGAGTTACTGACCCAAGTGGGATTGAAAGGAACAATTTCAGCATTCAAATGATCATGCTCTAGCATAAAGAAAATCACAAGTGAGTTTTGTGAGGCCCAAGAATGAACTTCAGTTTGTATGTTTTTGTGATATATTTTAACTGGGTTTTCTCCCCTTGCTCCTGCTGAGGCATCTAGAACTTTAAAGTAAGAGGGGATCTCACAGACCTTTTAGGTCAGTATTCATGCTTCATAGAATGGGTCAGTCTTCTCAAGTGACAAGCATATTTATCAGAAGGAGGGATTTTCCAGGCCAGAGGTGATGTGATAGAAGGAAGGAAGGAAGGGAGGGTGGAAGGAAGGAAGGAGGAAAAAAAATCATAGGTTTTGTGATAGACCATAGATACACTTCTTTTTTTTTTTTTTTTTTTTTTTTTTTGTCTTTTTGCCATTCCTTGGGCCACTCCCGCGGCATATGGAGGTTCCCAGGGTAGGGGTCAAATTGGAGCTGCAGCCGCCAGCCTATGCCAGAGTCACATTAACGCAAGATCTGAGCCGTGTCTGTGACCTATACCACAGCTCACAGCAACGCTGGATCCTTAACCCACTGAGCAAGGCCAGGGATCGAACCCACAACCTCATGGTTCCTAGTTGGATTCATTAACCACTGAGCCATGACGGGAACTCCGATAGATACACTTCTTAACATCTCTCAGACTCCTTTATTTCCTTATTTGTAAAATGGGAATAATAATAATGCCTGCCACCCAGAAGCGTGGAAAGATTTAAATGAAAGTGCATTTCTGAAACTTCTGTCACTGTGCCATAAAAGTTTAAAGAAAAAAAACAAGTTCTGACTTGCAGAGTGACTAAAATCTAGAGTTGGAAACCTAGATCAAGTCCTTCTATACTCTGCCTTCCCTTCACCAGGCTTTCTTTACCTGCCTCCTTCCTGCTGCCCCCTTCCTTAAGAGTTCTACTGCAGCCCACCTGTTCACCTGTTCACTCCCACCCACTGGCACACATTGTTTAGGCTCAACCTCCACTATGTTCAGGCTCAACCTTTCCACTATGTTCCAGACTATTTCCAGTGCCAGGGAACATCCATTTAACAAGTTCAGTGCCCATGGATCTCTGCCTTCTTTATGGCTCACAAACAACTCTAAACAGGGCTTGATCTATTCCAGAGGTTTGGAGCTGTTTTATCTGAGGGATTGTAAGACAGTCAAGGGGAGAATGTTATTCCTAGCCCAGCTGAGTGCAAGCCTCAGTTGATGAGAGTAGCACTAGGCATGTCCTGACCTTCTGGTGATTCCCAGAGCATAATAGTCTGGAACAGTGCATAGAATGTGGAAGAGAAAATAGGGAGAGTTTTAGCATCTAACGCTGTTATATTCTCCTTCTTGTTGCTCTCCCCGGCCCCTGACACATACACTAACTCATTCTCAAATACACACACACACACACACACATTTATACCTTAGTAAAACAGCACAGGGCTGGATCCATTTCATCCCAGAAAAACTTTGGGACTGGTTTCTTTCCAACACCTTCTTGGGAATCTCAGCTGCAATGAACTTCAGTTTTCCCTATGACCTAATGTATCCAAACTGTTCAGGATAATTCTGTTGTTGTGTGACAACTTGGAGGGTTGGGTAATTGCCTGGTGTTCTAACTTCTGATAGGAAGGCCTTTCCTCAGCTGCATAGGTATGCATAATAAAGAAGAGGGGAAATAAAGGAACAAAGACACTGGGGTATGTGTCTCATGATGTTGGAGGACTGAGAGAAAAATCTCAGCTTTAGTGCTTTCCAGAAACTTCTACAAGGCTTGCTTTAAACACAGGCCTATCCCAAAGTGATGACTGTAATATATGACAGAGAACATTTAATTTCCTCCACTTGGAACAGTCTCTCAGTTGTTCCCAAGTGCCTCAGAGACAGAAGAAAAGGAGAGTCAGAGCAGAATCGGATTACCCCTGATTTGCTTTCTTTCTCAGTTTCATGGAACATAGGTTGAGGTTATTTTAAGAACTGCTACCAAAGAAGAAAAAGCAAAAAATTCAATATAATAACACTAGCAACGTGACCAAAGGGGTCTGTGCAAACTTCTTCTACTTGCCTCTCCTCTTTCTCTTCTTCCCATGCATCCTACCCCTCCTTGTTTTCCTCAACAAAATTGACTGATTCCCCAAGCCACAGACTCTGTATGAGGACAAGGAGGTAAGCAAGGTCCATAATCCACCCTAGTTCACAGGCCAGTTGGCAGACAGGACAGCATAGAAGGGACCCCACCACAGAAGTCTGCCCATACCAGCATGTCCTTTTCCATGCAAAATTACAGTGTTTCCTCTGTAATTACTGCTATCTTTTGGATTCTTTTCTACTCTACAGAGAAGTGGGCCAGCAGAATCCATCAGAATGGGGCTGCTTTCTTGTTAGCAACATGCCAATCCAGATTCATGGAGATGAGCCATTGGGAGGAAGGGGTTGTTGCCATCTTTATACAAAGAAACAGCTCATTTCCCCTGATCTTTTGGATTCAGTGATATCAAAAGGGTGAAACAATGATGGAAAGGGTTCAAGCAAGAGGGAAGAGATTGCAGTAGACAGGATTATAGCCAATTCTGAATTTTAAGATTCTTCATGCTTTGTTCTTTTTTTGCAATATTTGTTTTCAATAGACTTTCTTCCTATACACAAAATAAAATCTCATTTCAGAAACATTATTAAATAAAAGGATGCTAACTCATATTTCCTAGGCTCCCACTTGATGACTAAACCCTAAGCAAAGTGTTTTATGTGAATTACACATCTCATTGTTACTGAGACTTGGAGGGATTGAGTTATTTAGATGGCAAAGCAAGTATGTGGCAAACTAGGATTCTAAACAAAGTGTGTTTGCGTCGGAGTGTAGCATCTTGACTATTAACCTATCCTGCCAAGAAAAGAAGGGGCAGGTTAATCTCATTATTATTTTGTTAGTAAGCTTCCTTTATTTCTAATATTCACAACTCTTTGACCAGTTACTTTGGGTTCCACTTCCAGACTGATATTCGGTACTATTGGCAATGCAAATCAGTGAAACCACAGTGAAGTATCACCTAATACCTGTTGCAGTGCCTATCATCAAAGAGACAAGAGGTAATAAATGCTAGTGAGGACATGAGAAAGGGAAACGTTATGCACTCCTGGTGGGAATGTAAGTTGGTATAGCCAGTATGTAAATGGAAAACAGTATGGAGTTTCCTCAAAAAATTTAATAGTATAACTATCATATGATCCAGCAACTCTGGTTTTTGGAACAAACCAGAGGCAAAATCGTTATGTCAAAGAGATCTCTTCCCTCATGCTCATAGAATTATTACCTATGATAGCTGAGACACAGAAATAACCTACCTAAGTCTGTCTCTCTCTGTCCCTATACATATATATATGTATGTATTTGAAAGAAATCCTTATGCCAAGGGAAATTGTTCAGGCAGAGAAAGGCAAATGCTATATGATTTACTAATATGTGGAATCTAAAAGAACCCCACACCCCCCTCCACTCCTATAACAGCAACTACAACAACAAAACCCAGACAAACAAACAAATCCAAACTCTTAGAAAAAGAGAACAGATTTGTGGTTATCAGAGGCAGGGTGGGGGGGTAGGAGAGTTGGATGTATGCAGTCAAGGTTACAGACTTCTAGTTAGTTGTGAGAAAAAAAAAAAACCTAGGGTTGTAATGTACAACATGATGACTGTACCAGACTCCCGTATGGTATATTTGAAAGTTGTTAAGAAAGTAGGTCTTAAGAGTTCTTACCACAAGAAGAAATATATATATATATGGTATCTGTATGATATGATTGATACTAAGCTTATCGTGATAATTGTTTCACAGTATGTAAGTCAAGTCATTATGTGGTACACCTTAAACTTACACAGTGTTGTCTGTTAATTGTATCTCAATAAAACAAAAAAATAACATTGGCAATAGTATATCACTTTACCTTGTTTTAAATTTCACAGTTTTACCAAACATGGGTGCTTAATTTTATCAGTCTTTCTTAGGAGCTATTGAAATTATTTTGATTTATAAATATGGTTAACAATATGAGTAAATTTGGGAATATTGAAGCTTTTGTGTATTTCTAGTCAAGGTGATACAAGAGTGGATGAGGAGTTCCCCTTGGGGCACAGTGGAAACGAATCTGACTGGTAACCATGAGGTGGTGGGTTCGATCACTGGCCTTGCTCAGTGGGTTGGGGATCCAGCGTTGCTATGAACTGTGGTGTAGGTCACAGATGCAGGTTGGATCCTGCATTCTTGTGGCTGTGGCATTGGCCGGAAGCTGCAGCTCTGATTCGACCTCTAGCCTGGGAACCTCCATATGTTGTGAGGGCAGCCATAAAAAGAAAAAAAAAAAAAAAAAGAGTGGATGAAACATATATGGTCCTTCCCTCATGGATCATGGATCATAGGGAGGTATGTATCGCCCTTTGTAGCAGGCAAAAAGTATAATAAATGACAAAATGAGTACAATACTTAGAACTGATTAGTACCGCCTTGAGAACAAAATAACATCTCGTTACAAATAATAATGGAGGTAGGGAAGGAGTAGCTGCTAGTTTTATTAGGTGATCAATGGAATAACTAAAGGAAATATTTTCAGATAATTTTTAAAGTTATCTTTTTGAGTAAGTAAACAGATCAAAATCTCCATATATAGAGAGGTAGATATAGATATATAATATAGGTTATATTATATATAATATAACCAAATACCAGTTTTGGAACAGATGAAAAATTCATTGAATGGTCATTAGAGCAGATTAGAGAAATAGAAAAAAAAGAGACAGTGAACTTGCCTACAGATATGTGAGTCAGTATTATCACAGTGTGACACATAAACAGAATTTCTAGAAGGACTAGTCTTTTAGAATAGACTAATAGTAATACAGAAAGTGAATTGAAATATAATAACTGAAACATTACAAAATGTGATGAAAAACATTGATTTGAGATTCAAGAAGCTCAATGAACTACAAGCAGGATACATGCAAGGAAAACCACTTCATGCTTATCATAGTTAAACTACTGGAAACCAAAGATAAAGATGCAAGCTTGAAGGCGTCCAGTGGAAGGAGTAGTGCTGTGTACATGGGAACAAAGATGAGACTGACCACTAACTTCTCCTCAAGAAGATAGAGGAACAGAATGCAATGAAATGACTCCCTTACAGTGCTGGGGTGGTGGTGGTGGGTTCAGTTCACCAGAAAGCTAAAACAACTTTCAAAAATGAGAGTTTGCAGGGGTGGTGGGGGCACAATCTTTAAATCATTAGCCTGCTGTGGCCCCCTTGGCCTGGCAAAGCAATAAAACTATCTTTTTCTCCTTTATCCAGCAAAACAAAACAAAACAAAATGAGAGTTTAGTGAAGAAATACTCTGATGGAAGAAAAGCTGAGTGAATTTGTTGCCAACATACCTGCAATAGAATAAATTCCAAATGATATCCTAAAGCCAAAAGGAAGTGATATCAGAGAGAAACTCAGATATTTAGGAAGTAAAGCAAGCCAACAGAAATGACAAATAGGCAATTAAACATAAAAGACTATGCATTTTGCCTTATCTATAATTTTTCTAAACATTAACTGACTTTAAAAATAATAACATCATAAGGTAGAATTTATATGTATATGGAAATTTAGAAAAACACAATGGCACTAAAGAAGAGAGTTGTGTATGTAGAATAAGACTGTTCCTTAGTTATTCCCTTTGAAAGGTGATAAGTGGGAAGTGTGAAGTAGAACACTGTAACTTCAGAAGTGGAATGCTCAGGTGTGAGGCGGTACAATATTGACCTAACTAGGTATTAAAAGTGGAAAATACATCCTGTTGGCCCTGGGACAAATACTAACAAAATAAAACAAAATATGTCTTGCTTAGAAGTTAATAGAGGAAATAAGAGGTTCTTATACTTGAGTAATCCCCCTCCCAAAACACCCCTTTCCAAAAGAAAAAGATGAGAAAAGAATAATAGAAGAATAAAACTAGAAGACAGAATGGGAAAAATTAGATTATCCATCCATACTGGCAAATGGAAAACAAATAGTAAGGTTGTGGACTTCAGCCAACCACAGGAATAGTTACAAAGAAAAATGTAAAAGGACTAAACACTATTAAAAGTCAAACTGCTCAAACAAAAAAAAAAAAAAGAAAAGAAAAGAAGAAGAAGCAAAATCCAAATTATGCTCTTTATAAGAGACAAAAAGAAATCCCAGGCACATGTGATTTCAGCAAGGAATTCTAGCAAATATTCTAGGGAAGAAGAATTCCGATCTTATTACAACCCTGACAGAAAAGAGAGCAGGAGATGTTATCTACTTTATTGTATAAATCCAGCATTGTCCAGATTCCCAAACCAGACACAACTATTACTGCAAAAGAAAACTGCAGAAAAATACCTTCATGAACCTGTATACAAAAAACTGATTAGGCATTCCTATTGTGGCTCACTGGGTTAAGGACCCAACATAGTGTCTTTGATGGTGTGGGTTCAATCCCTGGCCTCCCTCAGTGGGTTAAGGCTCTGGTGTTGCCACAGCTATGTCATAGGTTGCAGATGTGGCTTGGATGCACTGTTGCTGTGGCAGTGGCATAGGCTGGCAGCTGTAGCTCTGATTCAACCCCTAGCCAGGGAAATTCTGTATGCCCCAAGTATGGCCCTAAAAAGAAAAACAAACAAACAGAAAACAAACAAAAACCTGCCTAAGTATTAGTCAGTTATATCTGCAAACGGGCCTGCTTTCTCATCCCCAGTACCGATGTATTTTCTCTTTTAGTCGTTAGTTAAATTTATCAGAATGTTGTTTGTTTTATTGACATTTACAGAGGCCCCCAAAGGTATTAATTTTAGTTTATGTCTTGTTTTAATATAATTTCAGCTTTTAGACTTATTAAGAGTCAGTGTGTGTCCAGATTGTAATATTATGGGTTTTTTTTCCCCCAATATTCTACGGTCATTTAAAAAGACGGTAGACTACAAAATATAAACATCTGGCAAATAAACTTTATTTATTGCATTGTTCAGTTTCCCTGAAAAACCACTTATTCTTGTCTATTCGATCTACTAAAGATTTAGAGAATTGAATTGGTTTCCCAACTTGATGATAGTTCCATTAATTTCCTCTCATATAGCAGTTATTACATTTATGTTGCTGCAGTACTCTTCACCATAAACCCTTCATGGCAGATCCATTGAGAGCATTTATCATTATTGACAATGTTATTTATATGAAAAATACTTCCCACTTATCTTAAAATATCCAATTCTTAGAAGAACCTCTTCTAAGAATCTTACCTTGATCCCCCAGCTTCCTTTTCTACATTCCAGCCCACTGTGCTTAATTCTTTTGGTGTACCTAAAGCGTTTTATTAACATGATGCGTTGTGTGATGTTTTTCCTCATTAGACTGTGAATTTCATGAGAATGGAGTTCATGCCTTATTTCCATTTAAGTTCCAAGCTTTAGCATAGTTCTTGGATTTGGGATAGAGCTGGGTAAATGTACCTTGAATTGAATTGAAAGAAAAGTGAAAAAAGACAATAAGTATTTAGAAACAGTCATCATGGGCCTCGGAAGATGTGCTATATGTAAATTCAGAAAATGGGAAGAACTTGAAAACAGAAAGAACTTGAAAACAGAAGGAAGATGTAGCCAACTTAAAAACTGCCCTCGCATTCCAGCCTCGTCTCGCCCCCAGCTCCCTTTGTAAATCCTTCTCTTTGCGCACCCACCTCTCAGCCTGTTAGCAGCCAATCCCACCCTAAACCCCCCTCCCCTGCATGTTCTTCCTTCACCTTTTGCTCTAGAGCAAAGCAGGTCAGATGGCATGCTGTTCATGTGACAGTTCTCCCAGATAAAAACACTGTATGTTTGACAGCTTGGTGGTGTGAAATCATTCCTTACAAGGCACCTCTTGGCATGACCTGCCTAACACAGGAAGAGGATAACGAGGCAGTAGCTGGGATGCTCTGTGGAGACGGGGATGGGCAGCGGGAGAAATGAGTGTTATTGTTTCCATGTCAGACATCAGGCACATGCAGCTCAGGGAGCTCACTTAGATAAGGCCAGTGACAAGCCTGGGATTGGATTGCAGCAGTGTTGCACCTACAGCCCCAGGTTTCATCTGCTTCTGATCTGTTGATTCCTAAAGCCCCCTGATCTGCAGTTTCAGCTGCCGGTCAGTCTAAAGGGTGGCAGTTCCAAACTACTCAGTCCATTCCTATTCATCTCCACTTGTGTCCAGTCTTTGCACCTGGGGAGGAAGGCAAGGAGGGGATCTGGCTAAGGGGATCACTTGCAATTCTGAAAGTAGTATTGTGTGCTTTGCATATTTTGTACATGCTCTTCCCTCAACCTGGAATGCCCACAGCCCTCACCCTGTGCACCTCTTGCAGTTCTGCATGTCTTTCAGAAAACTGCTCAAATTTCACAAAATTGCTCAAATATGAATTCCTCTATGAAGCTTTTCCTTTTCTTTTTTGTAAGGAGTATTGATAATGTCCTATAGCCTGGTCATTTAGCCATCATAAAATTTTAAGATATAGACAGTACTGAATATTTTTGTTAAGATATCTCTTTGTCTTCTAATGTGTAGGATCCTTTCAGACCAGGCAAGATGTTACTCATCCTTTGCATTCTCAGTATCTAGTAGTTGGCACATAGTAATAACTCAAAGTTGCAGATCTTTTGGAATTGAAGGGGTAGATGCATTAACTCACTGATGATAATTGGAGGAAAGAATGCTTGGTGTGGAGTACTGGTCTTTCTGAAAATGTATCTAGTATTTCTGATTTCTAAGACTTTGTAAAGGTTCTCTCTGCCTAAAAAATCCCAATTCCTCACTCACTTTTTAAAGGCCTGGTAAGAATCTTGTGCGCTTAAGTAGAAGGAATTCAGCTCTCTTTAAGCACTAAAGCAACATTGTCTACAGGCTCTGGATCCCAACAGATTTGGAATCATGTTTCTGTTCTCATATCACTAGAGTCTTGGTCTTGGTCATAACTTTTCAAGCCAACTTATTCATCCAGTAAAGTATGGATATTAGGTCCTACTTCTTTTGGCATAACCAATTGCCTATGATTTTTTTATTCTAATAATTTTTGTACAAAATCTAGTCCATGATTTATGGTGTTTCTGACCTTCGCAAAATATCACGGAGATTAAATGAGATGAGATTGATGACGTATCAGAATGGCATTAGGGGTTCATGCTGTAACTTCTCTCTGCTTTCAACACATTAGCAGTGGATGAGTTGTGCTTGCAAACACGAGGAACCTCCCCAGGGCCAGAGCATAACTGAAGTGCTCTGCGGTGAGCAGAGTAGTATTCACAGGCCTGCTGAGCTCTTCGTCTGGAAGCAGGCAGAAGCAGCCTGGAGTGAATGTGACATCTGGGGGGTGATGAGAACCAAATGGGTCCTGAGCCAGCACATTGCATGAGACAAGGATAAGCACCGGCTTCCTGCATCTGGGAAAGAAGGCTGCTGAAAAAGAGACTATGTCCCCTGTCCTGAAGTGAGGTTTATGTAAGCCAGGCATGCCGTGGCTGAAGAAAGATTTTTAAAGTTCACTTAGAATTTGCAATGCCGGCTAACTCAGTACTGGACCTACTGGGTGATATTTGCCATATCAGTCCTGAATGGAGCCCCAAGCCACCAAGATAAGATCTGGTTATGGACTGAATGATGCTGGGGCCATATGAAGAAAACTGTGAAGCCACTATATTGCAGAAAGTGAGTTTAAAGAGAAAGATGAATAGAACACCTCTCAGGATGAGTCAGCAAAGAGCAGCTCCAAAGCTGCCTGAGAGGTGCTGAGAGAAGGCACCATCTCTCTTTTTCCTCAGTGGCCCTATCACATCCTACTGTTTCTTATATGTATATTTAAGTAATCATGCTTTCGTTCTAGACAGTGTGCTCCTCGAGGACAGTGGCTTTCTCTTAGTCCACCCTCTCCCTGCAGGGGTACAGGCCAGGGCAAACAGTGGAAGCTCTATTTCCTTTTGGCAGAACTCTGCCTGCCAAATGCTGTGACTTTGTAGTGGAATCATTGCAAATAGCACAGTGGGTATGATCACTGTCTATGTGAAAGGGAGCTTGAAATGCTTTATTTTTGTTGGACCATTTCTGAAGACTGGGTAGTTGCTCTGGGAAGCTTTTCCTATTTCTTAACACTAATAACTTTCTGTATATCACAGCTTCAGTGCACAGGAATCCTTCTGGCCATGGATGTAGCTTCCATCACAGAGCAGGAAAGTCCCAGGCTAGCCGCCTCCCGAGTTCAAGGCTCATCAGGCGTATTTCATCTTTCTGGCTGCCCAGTACTATTTAGTGTTATTCTCTCTGCTGCCTTTTCAGATCTCCCCCCACCCCCATCTATTTCAGTGGCTTGGGTTGGCAGCTGAATGCTCAATAGTATGAGGAAGCCGGCTGCCTTCAGAACAGTTGGATAGTTTCCTTTGTTTTCTTTTTTTTTTTTCTTCCCAAGTGTTTAATTTGATATTTTCTGTGAATTTGATATCATTTGGTAGCACTCCATCAGTGCATACCCTAGGGCTACAGTTTAATCTTTAAATGAAACTAACTTTGCCTCTGAAATTCTCTCCAATAGTTACCGATGTTTTGATCCTCCTGCCAGCCCACATCTGGTCTTCAGCTTCTCTCTTTTTCACCTCTAGCTGCCCCATCACTCTCTTTTTGTTCTTAAGTGCCTGGGTTTCATGAGGAAGAGTCCTTTTTCTTGCCAAATAGTCCCTTCACTGCCATTGCTCATCAACAAAACTCTCACCTTTATTTAAATGTCATGAGCCAGCAGTTGCACTGTATTCACATCCTCATTCGAATTCGCAACATCCTCATCTGATTATAAGTCAAAATCCAGGCAAGTAAGATAAGCCACTACAGAGTATTTGTTTCTAGACGCAACTCTGGACCTGCCTGACTCCAATGTCCGTACTTTCTCCTTCCCACCATGATGACCCCCTCTCTGAACACAGCCCACTATGCATAGCCTTCCTCCTTTTACTATGCCATGCACCATGCTTTTTTTCCCATTGTTGCCAATCTCTTCTTCTGCTTAGAACATCTGTCATAGTTTTAGAGAGGGATCTGAATCTTCTGCCTGTCCCAAAATTCTCACCATTGCTCTGTTTCTGGCAGTCTACTACAGCCCTGGTGAAGTACAGGGAAATTACAATCCTGGATTTCTCTTCTCAGTCCTCCTCTTACTGTTTGAAAGTGTTCCTCCTATCTGTTCATGGCTTTACTTCTTGCTAAGCCTGCTTCCATGCTCTTCTGTTGCTTCCTTTCTGGACCCTGGTCTGGACTTAAGTCTGAAAGCAAACATGTGAGACCAGCACAGCCCACTTTTCTGCTACTCAACATTCATCCTCAATTTCTACCTTTATTTAACTTTCTTATAGCAGCAACTTCATTGGGCAAGAGGAGAGACAAAGTGTTCTGTTACTCATTGTACCCATCTGAAAGTGTCACATCTCCAGGTGACATACCATCCTGGAAATGTGATGCTGGAAAGTGCTACTAGTGATGCTGGAAATGCTCCTACATAACGTTACAAGAAAAAGTTGAATTGCTTGATGTGTACTGTAGATTGAGGTCTGCAGCTTCAGTTGCCCACCATTTCAAAATAAATGAATCCAGGGTAAGGAGCATTGTAAAAAGAGAAAAGGAAATTTGTGAAGCCATGGCTACAGCTACACCTAGCACCTTTTTATCTCATATTGAAAATGCAGCTTTTATATAGGTGAAAGATTTCTGTAATAAAGGGATACCTATAGATTTTAATATGTCTCCTTTATTGAGAAAAAGCAAAGTCATTATTATATAATAACTTGAAGCAAAAGGAAGGTAAGGGATCTAAAGCCAAGGAATTTAATGCTAGCAAAAGATGGTTTCATAAGTTTTTGAAAAGAAAAGATTTGGCTTAAAAAAATGTAAGATTATAGGAGGAGCAACTTCTGCCAACCAGGAGGCATCAGACAAGTCCCCAGATGCCATTAAGAAAATTATCTAGGAGAAACGATATCTGTTGGAACAGGTTTTTTAATGCAGATGAAAGTGCCCTATTCTAGAAAAAAAAATGCCACAAAAGATACTTATCAGGAAGGAAGAGAAGCAATCACCTAGGATTTAAGGCAGGAAGGGATAGTCTAACTATGGTTTTGTGCAAATCCTGTCAGGTTTATAATCAGGACACTAACCCTCTAGCCTTGAAGGGAGAAGATAAACACTAGCTGCCAATCTTTCAGTTGTACAATAAGAAGGAACTTATTGGGCAGTGAGAATCCTTTTTCTGAATTGGTTCCATGAACACTTTTTCCCTGAAGTCAGAAGGTATCTTGTCAGTAAAGGACTGCTTTTTATAATTTTTTGATATTGGACAATGTCCCTGGTCACCTAGAGCCCCAAGTTCAACACTAAAGGTGTCAAAGTGGTCTGCTTGCCCCCAAACACAATGTCTCCAATTCAGCCTTTAAATAAGAGGATCATAAGGACCTTTTAGGCTCATTATACAGGGTACTTTATGGAAAGTAATGTCAGCTATATGAAGGGGAACTCTGGTGGAGGGAACATCATGAAAGTCTGGAAGGATTACACCATTGAAGATGCAATCATTGTTATAGAAAAAGTCATAAAAACCATGAAGCCTGAAACAATGAATTTATGATGGAGAAAACTGTGTCCAGATGTCATTCATAACTTTATAGAATTAACTACCAGGGCCAGTCAAGAAAATCATGGAAGAGATTGTGGATATGCCAAAAAAAGTGTATGTGTGGTGAAGGATTTAAAGATATGATCATGGAGAAATTCAAGAGCTAATAGATACCACACCAGAGGAATTAACACAAGATGACTTGGTGGAGATGGGTGCTTCTGAACCATCTGAGAAAGAAGACAGAGAAGAAGCAGTGCCAAAAAACAAGCTGACATTGGACAGTCTGGCAGAAGGGGTCCAAGTATTTTCTTTAACTTCTTTTAGGACATTGAGCCTTCTATGATATGGGTGCTGAAACTAAAGCAAATGGTGGAAGGAGGATTGGCACCATATAGAAACATTTTTAAAGAAATAAAAAAGCAAAAAGTCAGACAGAAATTACCATGTATTTTGATCAAGTTATACTGAGTGTGGAGTGTGCCTGCCTCCCCTTCCACTCCTTCCTCTTCCACCTCTGCCACCCAAGACAATAGGACCAACCCTTCCTCTTCCTCCTCCCCCTCAGCCTACTCAGGATGAAGATGACAAGGATAAAGACTTTATGATTATCCACTTTCACTTAATGAACAGTGAAGAATCATGCCATGTGATTAATAAACATATCTGTTGTATATGTCTATGAGTTTCCTCATGTGAAAGTCTAATAACTGAATGGCAAGAACTGTATGAGATAGTTTTGTGTCACCATCATCCTCACAGACTAAGAATTAGAACATCATTTGCAAGATGTGCATTGAAGTGGATAGCTTATCCTTACATAGTAATAAAGTGAGTGGTATTTAATATCAGTTTAATAATGTGTTAATATTCCTACTCTTTTATACTTTGCTTTCAAATAATTGCCTTTCAACTGTTCAGTTAAAAGACTTTTCAAATAACAGTATACCTCTGTCTCCAATAATTAGAGAAACTGCACATCACCCTAGCATCACAGGTAAGTAATTTAAAAAAAAAAATCTAATAATGCTTCCAATACTGTGTTTATTGTATTATGAATGTGACTGTAATACTGTATGCCATAAAATTTTTATAACAATCCACTCATTGTGTTACTTATTATATAATGAATATTTTGTTTTAATATTCTCATAATGATTTAAGAGTGGTCTTTTGAATAGATATAATGCTAGAACAATTTGATACTTCTATAGCCAAAGAACAATTCTTGACCCTTATCTCATTACAAAATGTACACAAAGTGAGGCAAATCATAGACATAAATATGAAAGATAAAACAATGAAGTTTCTAGAATAAAGCATAGGGCAATATTCATGACCTTGGGGTGCACAGAAATGTCAAACACATAGAAGATAATTAAAGAAAAATTTGATAAATTGGACTTCATTAGAGTAAGAATTTATATTTAGAACAGTAATTTGTCTTATCAAGATCTCTTGTCTAAAAAATTTACATGAGTACATATGAATCACTAAGAAAAAGAATTTAATGTATAGAACAAAAAATTGGAAAAATACTTCAACATATATAGTGCACAGAAGAGGATATCTACATGTCTAATGGGTATGTGAAAATATGCTCATCAACTTTAGTCAACAGAGAAATAAAATTTAAAAGCACATAATAGGAGTTCCAGTCGTGGTGCAGTGGTTAACGAATCCGACTAGGAACCATGAGGTTGCGGGTTCGATCCCTGCCCTTGCTCAGTGGGTTAACGATCCGGCGTTGCCGTGAGCTGTGGTGTAGGTTGCAGACGCGGCTCAGATCCCGCGTTGCTGTGGCTCTGGCGTAGGCTGGTGGCTGCAGCTCCGATTCGACCCCTAGCCTGGGAACCTCCATATGCCGCGGGAGCGGCCCAAGAAATAGCAACAACAACAACAAAAAAGACAAAAGACAAAAAAAAAAAAAAAAAAAAAGCACATAATAATATGTCTGTATTTCACTGATATGGTTATCATTAACATTTTCAATTCCAACTGTTGATGAGAACTTGGATCAAAATTATCCACACTTTCGGAGTTCTGCTGTGATGCATTGGGAATCAGTGGTGTCTCTGTAGCACACAGATTCTATTCCTAGCCAGGTACAGTGGGTTAAAGGATCCAGCATTGCCACAGGGCCACAACTGCGGCTCAGATGTGATCCCTGGTCTCCATATGCCGCTAGAAGGGCAAACAAAACAAAACAAAAACAAAAACAAGAAACTGTCCATACTTTGGATAGCTGCCATTATCTATCAGTGCTATCAATGTTTCAGTCCTCCAATGAAGTATACAATCAAGAAGAGAAGTGTATTTGTACATCAAATAAACAACATATATATGTCAATAAAACCTTTATAATAACAATCCAAAACTAGAAAAACAAAAAAAGTATGGTGTATTATTTCCAAAGATGGCCAAAGTATTATCTCTGTCCTTTATACATTTTAAAATAAGACTTTGCCACTCCTATCAAGTGCTAGAGCTTCCTTATTTTTTTTCCTTTCCTTAATTCTGCACTGGCCTTGTGATTTGCTCTGACCCATAGCTCTGGCTTCTTCTTGGAGCCAAACAGTTATAGATATGTAAAAAAGCCTAGGCTAGTCTTCTAAATGATTAGAAGCCATGTGGAAAAGGACGGGGATACTAGAATTGTGAGCAAAGCCTTCTCAGACCTTCCACTTGAGCCCACCAGCTGAAGACAGCCAATGAGTGACCTGTGTCAAAGCTATTTGAAGTAGGCGGAACTGTGAAACTCTACCCTGCCTGAATTCCTGACTTAGGGAACCAAAAGAAAGAGTTTAAATCATTGTTGGAAGGGCTAAGAAAGCTCATTAGGAGACAATGAGGTCACCTAGAGTTAACCACTGCAAGAATCCACTAACATTCTGAGGGATGGAGGGAAGCAAGTGGTGTCATCAGAGCCTTAGAGCAGGGGCCAGTCTATGGAAGTTACAACAGTGGCAGGGATATTCAGTGGTCCTGGGACCATAGCGGGAGGCTTATGGGAATGGAAATCATGGAAAAATTGCAGCCACAGACAGTTTCGGCTTCTGAAACACTTAATACAAAACAGAGAAGGGAGGCTTCTCCCTTCTTCCTGCTTCTCGGTATCCCTCTAGTGCTTCCTTTTTCCTGAACTTAGCTGGAAATCACTTAGGAAAGAAGTTTTAGGAAATGTAGTTTGAAGGGTTCAATTGTTCAGTCACTTGTGATGTGGAAGAGCAGGTGAAGGCTATGAGAAACACATGAGAGCAAATAAGAAAAATAAAAAAGCATAGGGAGTTCCCCTCATGGCACAGTGGTTAACGATTCTGACTAGGAACCATGAGGTTGCAGGTTCGATCCCTGGCCTTGCTCAGTGGATTAAGGATCTGGCGTTGCCGTGAGCTGTGGTGTAGGTTGCAGACGTGGCTCAGATCCCGCGTTGCTGTGGCTCTGGCGTAGGCCAGTGGCTACAGCTCCGATTAGACCCCTAGCCTGGGAACCTCCACATGCCATGGGAGTGGCCCTAGAAAAGACACACACACACACACACACACACACACACACACACACACAAAAAAAAGGGCATAGGCCCTTTTGACCTTAAGAGGAGAGAACATATGGAGCATCTTTGCAAAAGTTTGGTTGCAGGAGAATAATTTATTTAGGGATGGAAAAAAAAATCCAATATGAAACACAATTTCCTACTAAAAATGGTGAAAGAGTTTTTATTCTGCAGAATATCTTGAAGGTTCCTTTGGAGATTGGCTTGGAATTTGTTGGGAGAATTGAAAAATCTTGCCTAATGTAGGGAGAAAAATAAGGATTTTCTTGTAATAATGTGGGAAAGAAGGGAAAAAAAAACCTAGAAAAATAGTATGAAGCTATTTAACATAAACCTCAAATCCACACTATTTCTGTCAAACTAGAAACAGCATTTTTAGAAAGAGGAATTAATCCAGAAATGAAATAACTCCAGCAGTAGATGAAATCAGAGCCAAAGACCCTCAGTCTTCTATTTAAACAACCTCTGAGAAAGCTAAAACTTTCACAAAATAAAGAATGAGAATTCTATATGTTTTTTTTTTTAAAGTATCGAAAGGCCAGGGGATGCCAGTTGCTAGGTGTTTTATTTTGTTTTGTTTTTTTTAATCATGAGATCAGGCAGGACTGTACTGATTAAAATAGTAAAATTGGTAATATGTTTGGAAATAAGTTGAAAATTTAAAGTGGCTCTAGATTCATTATAATCACCTGTGTTTGTGATGTGTGTATTTGGGCTGCAAGGTAACCAGCTAATGTAAACTGTCCCTTTGATGTTCAGAACGGCCAAGATAATAAAACCTAAGCTCATTTGTCTACTCATATCCCAATGCACGTCTGTGAATTTTGAGTTGGCAAAAACATTTCTACCAGAAAGATTGTTCAGTATTTGCTTGGTAGCTGGTTCCATGGACAATATTGGAAATACTAGTAGCAGAAACATTCAGAAAGAGTGGAAGAGACTCAAAAGTAGTCTTGGGAGACCAAATATCTAAGGAGCAGGCAAGGTCAAAGATTGGAGACAAATACAGAACAAAAAATGGCAGCAAGATAGTATTTTGTTTATCATAATTACTCAAGTGAAAGAAGATGGTACGAAGTTCAGGGACTTAATTTTGTAGGAGTCTGAGATGTAAATACTCTATTTGGTATTGAAGAGTTCAGTTTTGGTGAGTGGTGGGAATGTAAGATAGGTTGTATTGGTTGAGCAATGACCATGAGATGAAGAAGTCTGATGTTTAAAAACAAAATAAAGACAGTATTTCTGGCTGAAATTTGCATTCCCAATAATCCCCTGTGGAGAATCTGGCACATGGCAGATGTTTAATAATATCCCCATTTGCTCCCTTGGAGTCTGTGTCTTTCTGTCTCCTCTGGAGATCTGCTCTGGGCACTCCTCCTAGGATCTAGTGTGCCTCCTAAGGGTGCTTGATATGCACCCTTGTGAACTCTTAGTATTAAGCCATCAGCCCCATTTTGCAGCAGCTGACCTCAGCCTGCTCACTAGTGAGGGCTTGCTCCTTATTATCCCAGAGAGGATAGAGAGGGCATACACAAGTTTTGCTTAGATAATTTCACAGAGTGATGGCAATCCATCCATTATAAGTGCAAATGTTAGAATAAAGGAAACATGCTGTTTAACAGCTGTAGGTTTAAGAGATGGTGTTGTCAATCATGGTCTCTCACTGGGCAAAGACATTTTTAATTAGCTGCCTTGAAAAAAATTATCAAGTGGAAGATAGTGTTCTAAAACTTGTGAACTAGATTATTCTTTTTAACTCTGGGATGCTGACCAGCTGATCAGCACAACCCACCATTCTCTGCTACCATTTTGCATCTCAATTCGCTATCCCTTCTGGAGTAGAAATGTTTCCTCAGCCAGGAATGACTGCCACCCAGGCTCACCATTTTATCTCTCCTCTGAGCTGCAAATAGGTTGTAGTTTTCCTGGGTCTTCTCCTCTGGCTCCCCTCCCCTGTGTCCCACTGAGTCTTTTAAGAGTGTGCCTTTGAAAAAAGAATTGCACCAGAGTGTGCAATATGTGCCTTATCATGCAACGAAAAAGTCTAAAACACATTGCCTTTCCCCTGAATGCTAAGCATTTCCATTAATTTTATCTGATTTAATCTTTACCACAACTCAATGGAGTATGCTTCCTTATTTCTTTGTTTGTTTATTCTTGGCCATGTCTACAGCAACTGGAATCTCCCAGGCCAGGGATTGAACCTGTACCACAGCAGCCACCCAAGTTACTACAGTGACAATGCTGGATCTTCAACTCACAGCACTACAAGATAACTCCTCAATGGAATATGTTTTATTATGCCATCTTAAAGATAAAGAAATTGAGTCTCAGGTAAGTGATTTACTTATGATGATCTATCCATTTTATAATATAACTATAATTTCTAACCAAGTCTGTCTTGCCCAGTGCATTGCATTTCATAATGCATGGAACATCCCTGTGATAACTTAGTACCCTATAACACTTGGCATCCCCTTTACCTGGAACACTCCTCTCCGGTGACTGGAATCTTCATTCCACTCAAGCATAAGCTTAAATATTATCTCCTCATAATGCCTCTTATAACTACTCTATCCTCTCATCACTTTCTTTCATAGTGCGACCATTATCAATACTTATCATTTTATTATTTATTTGGGGTCTTCATTATTTGTCTTCCTTAAAACAAAAATTTTGTAACAATAGACCTCTTGTCTTTCCTAGTCAAAACCATATCCAGTCTCTATAACAGTGTCGGTACATCCTAGTCTCTCAATAATTTCTTGTTTAGTGATAAATAAATGCATGGACTATAGTTTAAAAGAATGACTAAATGAATGAGTAGAAATTTCTCTTTTTCAGCAACTATACTCTTTAAACTAATAAGTTTTTCCCTATAATGCAAATTATAAATCAGCAATTCTAGAAAGAAATGAAACATTCTTAGTTCATTTATAAAAATATACACAGGTTCAGTAAATAAAGGCCAGTAGAAAAAGATGTACACTGATGGGGATGTAAAAGGACTTGGGTTCTCCTGTTGATTTAGCAATGTCTGGATATGTGATTCGAATAAGTAACTTTTGTGGAATAAAATTTTCCCTTCTTTCTGTCTTTAAAAAATATAAATTTATATATAAATTTTTGTTTAGTTTTCTGTAGCAAAGTCCCATTTAACATTTAGGGACTTGGACTCTTGGAAAGTGTTCCCTGAAAAGAGTGATTGCAGAGCATGACAAAGTACACATCATTTCACCTTTCTAGGTATCTACATATTTTAGTTTCCTGTTGCTATTGTAATAAATTACCGTAAACTTAGGGACTTAAAATTGCACAGACTTTTTCTTTTACTTTTCTGGAGGTCAGAAGTCCTAAGTGGGTCATTTCCCATGTAAGATCATATTCACAGGTATGGTAATTAGTTTGAGGGTATCTTTAAGAGTCCATTGTTCTACCTACCCCAGATTTTTTTCTTTATTACTCAAATGAATTTATCACATCTGCAGTTGTATAATGATCATAAAAATCTGATTTCACAGGATTTCCATCCAACAGCCCAAGCACATTCCTCCACCCCCCAAACTGTCTCCTCTGGAGACCATAAGTTTTTCAATGTCTGTGAGTCAGCATCTGTTCTGCAAAGAAGTTCCGTCTGTCCTTTTTTCAGATTCCACATGTCAGTGAAAGCATTGGATGTTGGTGTCTCATTGTATGGCTGACTTCACTTAGCATGATAGTTTCTAGGTTCATCCATGTTGCAAAAAATGCTGGTATTTCATTGTTTTTAATGGCTGAGTAATATTTCATTGTGTATGTGTACCACCTCTTCTTGATCCACTCCTCTGTCGATGGACATTTAGGTTGTTTCCATGTCTTGGCTATTGCAAATAGTGCTGCAGTGAACATTGGAGTACATGTGTCTTTGAGAGTCGTGGTTTTCTCTGGGTAGATGCCCAGGAGAGGGATTGCTGGATCAAATGGTAGTTCTATGTTTAGTTTTCTGAGGAATCTCCACACTGCTTTCCACAGTGGTTGCACCAATTTACAATCCCACCAACAGTGTAGTAGGGTTCCTTTTTCTCCACACCCTCTCCAGCACTTATTGTTTGTAGACTTTTGGATGATGGCCATTCTGGCTGGTGTAAGGTGGTACCTCATCGTGGTTTTGATTTGCATCTCTCTAATAATGAGTGATGTTGAACATCTTTTCATGTGTTTCTCGGCCATCTGTATGTCTTCTTTGGAGCGTTGTCTGTTTAGATCTTCTGCCCATTTTTTGATAGGCTTGTTTGCTTTTTTGGTATGGAGCTGCAGAAGTTGTTTATAAATTTTGGAGGTTAATCCCTTTTCAGTCGATTCACTTGCAAAGATTTTCTCCCATTCTGTGGGTTGTCTTTTTGTGTTGTTTAGGTTTTCCTTTGCTGTGCATAAACTCTTAAATTTAATCAGGTCCCATTTGTTTATTTTTGTTTTAACTGTCAGTACTCTTAAGAGGTGGATCTGAGAAGATGTTGCAGTCATTTATGTTAGAGAGTGTTTGGCCTATGTTTTCCTCTAAGAGTTTTATAGTGTCTGGTCTTATATCTAGGTCTTAAATCCATTTGGAGTTGATTTTTGTGTATGGTGTTAGGGAGTGTTCTAATTTCATTCTTTTCGATGTGGCTGTCCAGTTTTCCCAGCACCACTTATTGAACAAGCTGTCCTTTCTCCATTGTATATCCTTGCCTCTTTTGTCGTAGATGAGTTGGCTGTAGGTGCATGGGTTTACTGCTGGTCTTTCTATCCTGTTCCACTGATCTATATGTCTGTCTTTGTGCCAGTACCATGTGGTTTTGATGATTGTTGCTTTGTAGTGTAGTCTGAAGTCCAGGAGCGTGATTCCTCCAGCTCCATTTTTCTTTTTCAGGATGTCTTTGGCTCCTTTGGGTCTTTTGTGCTTCCAAACAAACTTTAAAATATTTTGTTTAAGTTCTGTGAAAAATGTCCTTGGTAATTTGATAGGGATTGCATTGAATCTGTAGACTGTCTTGGGTAGTATAGTCATTTTGATAATATTGACTCTTCCAATCCATGAGCATGGCATATCTTTCCATGTATTTGTGTTATCTTTGATTTCTTTCTTCAGTGTCATACTTTCCAGAGTACAGGTCTTTTGTCTCTTTAGGTAGGTTTACTCTTAGGTATTTTATTCTTTTGGATGTGATGGTAAACACTACCCCAGGTTTTTAAGTCCTCTTCCCATGCATAGCTGCAAAGTTATATATGACTGGGCCTTCATGTCTCCTATGTTGTTTTGCATTGTTTTCCCTTTCATGATTTATATTTTAGTACATTACTTCTTTCAACTCTCTGTGGTCTTTTCCAACATGGGATTTTGCACACATTCTTACCTATACTTGGATTTTCCCCTGTTTTTAACCTATGCACTTATTTCCTTAAACATTTCATTCCTTTATGTGTTCCCATTCTTGTCATTATTTCTTACATTTGTTTTTCATATCTTTTTCTTTTTTGCTTCACTAGTAGAAAACAAGCCCTTGAAAAGTGGAACCATGTTTGCTTTGTTCATTTGTCTCTAGATCTTTGAATTATGCTTAGTATGGGGCAAGTAAACAGATATCTGTTAAATGAATGAATCAACAATGGCTTGGAGTCATTTTAAAGTCTTTGGTCTTTATCTTAATATTGAAATTTTTTTTGGTCTCTTTGCCTTTCCAGGCTAGGGGTCTAATCGGAGCTGTAGCTGCTGGCCTATGCCAGAGACCCAGCAACACAGGATCCAAGCTGCATCTGTGACCTACACCACAGCTCACAGCAACACTGGATCCTTAACCCACTGAGTGAGGCCAGGGATCACACCTGCAACCTCATGGTTTTAGTCGGATTTGTTAACCACTCAGCCACTAGGGGAACTCCAATATTGAAGAAAATTGTAAAGAGAGTAAAATTGAGATTGGTTTGACATGACCTTTTTACATTTTAAAAAATACTGACTTGGCTGATATATATATATATATAGAATGGTTCAAAGAAAACAGGACTGAATGCATGAAGGCCAGTCCACATAAGAACTGATACCCGCTTGACCTAATGGTGATGAAGATGCAGAGACACTTTGATGTCAGGGAGAAAGAGGTGTAAAGAATGACAGTTGGGGTGTTCTCTTATGGCACAGTGGGTTAAAGGTTTGGCATTGTCACTGCAGTGACCTGGGTCACCGCTGTGGCATGGGTTTGATCCATGGTCCCAGCATCTCTTCCACATGCTGCAGGTGTGGCCAAAAAAATAATAATAATGACAGTTGGGTTTCTTCTTTATGCAGTTGAATGTTTATACCAGTCCCTGAGGTAGGGAACAATACAAGAGATTTCTTATTATCAGGGAAGACCGTGAGTTTAAAATTGGAGGTAATGGGTCTGAAATACCTTAGGGACATCCAAGTGGAGAAACCAAGAAGGATATTGTTATGCCTGGGGTGACCACATGTTCCATTTTGCATTAGGCTGTCAGTTTTATGCCAGTAGCTCCTGTTATAATCCATAGTACCTTCTTTCACTTTCAAAATTACTTCTTTATTTAGATTTATTGCCTTATTGCCTTAGAGCTTGGTCAGTATCAGAGCAAATTTGGCAGTCTTCTTCATGTAGATTTAATTTAAGTACTAGGAATAGATATTATTGCTCAAGGAGAGAGCATAGACTGAGGAAAAAAGGGGATCAAGCACCAAGGCTTTAAAAATTTCAATGATGACATTGAGAATTTGAGCCTACAAAGGAGATAGAGAAGATATGTCTAGTTCTACAGAAGATAAAGGATGAGACAAAAATTCCTCATTTCTATGTAAAAATATCAAATGCTTCCAAATGATAGTCTTTTTTTTTCATTAAAGTTTTATTGAAGTATAGTTGATTTACAATTTTGTGATAGGAGTTCCCATTGCGGTGCAGCACAGATGAATCCTACTAGTATCCATGAGTATGTGGGTTTGATCCTGGCCTCACTCAGTGGGTTGGGGATTCAGCATTACCATCAGCTGTGGTGTAGGTCACAGACGTGGCTTAGATCCTGCATTGCTGTGACTGTAATGTAGGCCAGCAACTAAGCTCTGATTTGACCCCTAACCCGACAACTTGCATATGCTGTGAGTGCAACTCTGGAAAGCAAAAAAAAAAAAAAAAAAAAAAAAAATTGTGATAATTTCTGTTGTACAACAGTGATTCATTTATACATATGCACATATGAATTCTTTTTCAGATTCTTTTCCCATGTAGGTTACCACAGAATATTGGGTAGAGTTCCCTATTCTATCTTGATACATTTTAAGGTCAATAAGAAATATGAACATGTTTAGTTCTAAGACCCCCATTATCTTTTCCAGAGTAGCACTCTTGAGATGGTGCTACCATATGATTGAAAGAGATGTATCAGAGCAAGGAAGAAAGGAGAGGGAAGGCATGGAGGGAACAATGTTGATCCAGGCCTGAGCCAGGAAGGATATCTGATCATTTGGTTTGGTGAAGCAAATTGTCGGGAAGTTTGGAGAGATGTAAATTTCAGGCTGTAAAGATGTTAAACCATCTTCCAGAGTTGCTATTCATGGCACACTCAATGGTGCCATGAACCCAACAGGGGATCTATAAATCATGGAAAAAAGTACTTAATTTGCTTGGCTCTTACATTAAGGCTTAGTTTTTGTACCCACTGTGGCAGCAGACTAATGGACCTTCAAAAATGCGCAGGTACTAATTCCCAAATCTTACATAGAAAACGGAACATTGAATATGTGATGTTAAGAATCTTGAGATGGGGAGTTTATCTTGGATTAACTGGATGAGTCCATTATATTCACAAGAGTGTTTATAAGAGGGGGACAGGAATATCAGAATAGGAAACAGATTTGAGGATGATAGTCAACTG
This sequence comes from Sus scrofa, assembly GCF_054392235.1. Classification (NCBI taxonomy): domain Eukaryota; kingdom Metazoa; phylum Chordata; class Mammalia; order Artiodactyla; family Suidae; genus Sus; species Sus scrofa. The sequence goes on along the minus strand of NC_139396.1, from coordinate 108,684,649 downwards.
GATTTGAAAACGGTAGGAAGGGCCACAAGCCAAGGAATGCAAATGGCATCTAGAAGCTAGAAAAAAACAAAACAAAACAAAAACCAAAACAATAGCAGATTCTCCCTTAGAGCCTCTAAAAGAACTATAATTTGGTCAACACCTTGGGTTTAGCCCAGTCAATTTGGGAGAATAGGAGAAATCATGAAGTGTTTTTAATTTTATTGTTTGAGTAACTGGAGGAATGATTCTATTGAAAGAGGGAAACCTAGAGAAAGAGTGAGTTTAAGAGGGAAAATCAGGACTTCTGTTTCATGTATGTAATATTTGAGATTCCCATTAGACCATCAAGTGGAACTGTTGAGTGGGCAGTTGGATGTATAAGTCTGGAGTTCAAGAAACAGCTTAGGTCTGGAAATATTCAGTTAGGAACATTTCATAATGCTAACAGTTTAATTATCAATTCCAATATGCATGCTTCTGATAACAGAATGTTGAGTTTAATGCAAAGAGTGACAAAAGTACAAAGAGAAATAGACTAATCTAAATCAAATCTAGAAATTTTAATACTCTTCTTTCAGCAACTAATAAAAAAAGAATAAAGATATAAAATATTTGAGCAAAACGATTAGCAAATTGGACAGGATAGGTTATATAGAGAAAATTGCACACAACAAACACACAATAAAAATTATTTTTTCAAGTATACATGGAACATTTGCCAACATGGCCCACATGCAGGGTGGTAAAGAGAATTTTAACAAATTTCAAAGGATTGAAATTCTTGAGTAGGCTCATTGAACACAATGATATTAAACTAGAACTCAGTAGCAAAAAATAACTAGGAAATTCCCACTTGTCTAAAAATTAAGGAGCACATTTCTAAATACCTATGTGTCAAGATAAATACAAAATTAGGAGAAGTTTGAACTGAATGATATTGAAAATTTTTATAAAAATTTTTGGAATGTAAGCAAACATTATCTTAGAGCAAAATTTATAACCTTAAGTGTGAACATAATAAAATAATAAAAACTGAAAAATTAGTGACCTAATCATGTGTCTCAGAAAGTTATAAAAATAAAACCAACTAATGTAAAACTTAGAGAATAAAGCCACAAAGATAAAATAATAGAAAATTAAACTAATGTAAAGCTTAGAGAATAAAGCCACAAAGATAAAATAATACAAAATAAGTAGAATTGAAAACATGCAGGGAGGGCATAAAATGTAAAAGTCGTTCCTTGACAAAACTAAATTGATAAGTCCTTGACAAGACACAAAGAAAGAGGACTCAAATATTCATTCCTAGGAATAAAAAGGAAACAGTTTAGATGCTGAAGACACAAGATAGATAGATGAGATGCCATGATGAATGGCACTTTGACAGTAAATTTGCAAATATAAACTAAAGAAATATCTAGGAAGAAAAATACCAAAATTGGTGAACAGAGAAGATTGGAAGAACACTCTAAATGTTAAAGAAGTTATATCTGAAATTTAAAATTTTTCAGCAAAGAAAAGTTTATACCCAATGAAATGTTCTTGGAAAATTCTCCAATATTTAGGAAAAAATAATGGTGAAAAAAAAATCTTCCTCTCTGAGATTTGGAAAGAAACATGTTTCCTCAGAATAGGAACATAAAGATTACTACTGTACAAGCTTTTTGTGTCCAGAATAACCTTAATATCACAATCTGACAAGTTGTATCATTTCATTATGTAAATTAAAAATAGAGGATAATTTCATTCCTGAAGATAGAGCCAGGGAACCTAACACATTTTTTGCAAACAGAGACCATTTTATGTATATATATTACATATATATATATGATAAAGCTTTATAACATCTATAATAAAGCTTCATGATGACATTGGATTAATTTTAGGTGGCATGATTTTTTAAATGTCAGAAAATTAAATAATAGCATTTACCATGGGAACAAAATAAGGAAGAGCAATTATATGATCATTGCAAAAGATGCAAAGATGTTGATAAAATTTAAGTTCCATTCATCTTGGGTGACTTAGCAACCTAGGAATAAAAGGGAATTGCCTTGATCTGATAAAGAATAGCCGTAAAGAGTTTTGTTTCAAATATCATACATAATGCAATATGATAGTTTATAAATTATGCAAGTACACTGAAGAAATAGTAAACATCCCAGATTCATACTTAAGTCATACATAGTCACTTGTTTTAAACAAAGGAGGAATTACAAAGCAGTAGGAACAGAAATATAACAAATAATAAAGTGTTTGGTCAATAGGATATCCAAGTGGACAAAAATGAAATTTGACCCCTATCTTATACCTAACATAAAAAGAAATTTCAAGGGGATTGTAAATACAGATTTTCAAAGCCTATATGGATTGCAAAACAATGATACTTCCAGAAGATAATATATGAAATTATTCTCATGATCTTGATGTAGGAAAAAAGTGTTTTTATTTATTTATTTATTTATTTTTGTCTTTTTAGGGCCACACCCATAGCACATGGAAGCTCTCAGGTTAGGGTTCAAATTGGTACTACAGTTGCTGGCCTATACCACAGCCATAGCAATGATGGATCTGAGCCAAGCCTGCAACCAACACCATGGCTCACGGCAACGCTGAATCCCCAACCCACTGAGCAAGGCCCGGGATCCTCATGGATACTAGTCGGGTTTGTTTCCACTGCGCCACAATGGAAACTCCTAGAAAAGCTTTTTTAAATGGAATAAATATCTGTAAATATAAAGGAAAATATTGAAAAATAAAACTCTATTAAAGTTAAGCACTTTTGTTTAAAGAAGACTATTAATAAAGGAGAAAACAAGCTACAGAGCGGTTGAAGTTATTTTCAGCCCATGTAACCAATAAAGCCCTTGTATAAAGAATCTGAACTATTACATTAAGAAAAAATAAGAGACTACCCAATAGAAAAATGGTAAAGAGAACTGAACTAACATTTTGCCAAGGTGTCCAGTTGATTATTAATGTATGTTTTTAAAAAGTACTCAACTTTATGTTATTAATCAGAGAAATGTAAATTTTAATTACAATTAATACATCATTCCTCTCATCAGAACAACTAAGGGAACAATTTTAGAAAGACTAATATTACTAAGGACTGACAAATATGATGTGGAACCACCAACCAAAAATAAAAAAAACCCTCTCATAGGCTACTAATGGGAGTGTAAGCTGATGTAAATGTCCTGGAAAATGCTATCCTATTAGTGAATTTTCTTTTCAAGTTGAAGATATATAAAGCCTATGATCTTTCGCTTTACATCTATTGGTGTGTACCAGTAGACTTGTGCAAGGATGCTGGTAGCAGCATTATTCATGAGAGCCCCAAACTGTGAATAACCCAATGCTTATCAAAAATAGAATGGCTAAAGAGGCATGCTCATATAATGGAAGATTTGTAACATCAAAAAACGTATAAATTACAGCTTTGTGTAACATGATGACTCTCACAAACAGAATGTTAATGGAAAGAAATCAGATCCAAGTTCATACCATATGGTTATGTTCATATAAATTTAAAACATCAGGCAAGATAAAGTATAGCATTTAAGGATTCAAGCATAGGTGGTAAAACTACAAAGCCAAGTTTAAAAAGTGCTTAAGTAAAACTAAGAATAATTAACTTTGGAGTATAGAGAAAGAAGAATTGGAGAGAGTGGAGGGGGCTCCTGAGGTGCTGGCACTATTCCATTGTTCCGTTGTTGACCTGAATGGCAATTCATTGGTTGCTGTCTTTTTGTATATGTGTACTGTATTTACCAGTTAAAAATTGCACATCAGTGTATGTGTGAGAGAGAGAGAGAGGAGTGATAGAGAGGGAGATTGAGATTGAGTGGTGAGAAATTGCTTATGAAGAAAACTTTGTAAAGAATTCTGTCTCTAAAAAGAGAAGCATCATGAAAGATGTTAAGGGAACATGGTTATCAGTGCAGTTGTTTAAGACTAGAGAACTTACAGTACGTTTGTGTACTAATGACAGTTTTGCAGAAGGAAAAGGGACATCAGTGAGGTTGAACCCCTAGAAAGCGACAGAACACAAGGCCCTCGAAGATGGTGGGAGTGAGCTTCAGGCCATGAATGCAGGGTTCAGCCTTGGAAAGAAGGGGCTCCTCCACAAAGGGTCTTGAAGGAGGTTGATATGAATCTAAGTGCAGCAAGGTTTACAGGTATGAGTATTAGGAAACCATCCTTTTCCTTGGTATCTGTGGACCTCAGCACCCCCTTAGGCTCATCTCATTCTGTGGAGCTTTCTTTCTGTTCCTGCAGAAGATCATGCTCTTTGCTACTGAAATAACTTGTGCATGTGCTCTCTGCTGCACAGAGTGATTGTACTCTTAGCCCCTTCCACCTGGTTAATGCCTGCACATCCAGTAAATCTCAGCTAAACCACTGCCTACGCAGAAAAGCCTGACCTGACTCCCCAGGACACACTGTCAACTCCCTGGGGAACTTTCTCTCACAGCACAGATCCTTATTGTGACTTCATATTCATTTAATACAGGCTGTCCTCCCACAAGACAGTATATGCTCTGTATTCAGGGAGTATTTCTTCTTTAGACCCACCACTGGCACAATGCCTAACATCTTGTAGATGCCATTTTTTAAATGCATGAATGCATGCATAAATGCAAGTCATACAGAATATTCTTAGAAACAGTACTTGAAGAAGTCAGAATTTGTTGGCAAGAAATATTAGCAATAATGTTTCTGCTCACTGATCAAATACTCTAATATATTTAACCTAATAAATCATATTTTCATTTAGACAGCCAATCATTAATAAACATGTTTTTAGTAATGATATTATAGGAATGGTCACAGAAACAATTCATATTTCATGTAAGTAAAATTGTTCTGTGGGAATAGCCCCTGGCTTTGGAGTTTATAGTTTTATTTTTATTTTATTTTATTTCATTTCATTGTATTTCATTTTGTTTTTTTAGGACCACACTCATGGCATATGGAAGTTCCCAAGCTAGGGGCTGAATTGGAGCTACAGCTGATGGCCTACACCACAGCCATAGCAACTTGGGATTCCAGCCGTGTCTGCGATCTACACCACAGCTCAGGGCAACACCAGATCCTTAACCCACTGAGTGAGGCCAGGGATCAAACCCGCATCCTCATGGATACTAGTCAGATTCATTTCTGCTGCACCACAATGGGAACTCCCTGGAGTTTGTAGTTTAAATTTTCATTCTAGCTCCTTTTCCTACACATTTTTTTTTTTTTTTTTTTTGGCAGTGGCTAAGTCCCTTAAATTCTTTGAGTCCTTGTCTGCTTATTAGTAAAATAAGACTCCTCATTCATCTCTGAGATTATTTTTGTAAAGACTGAGCAAGGTAACCTATGTAAAGACTCATAAGATGCCTGGTGCATAGCCATGTCCTGCCCTTGGTTAATATCTTGGTGGAAAAATGAAGCAGGAAGCTTGGGCCCTAAGTCAGATTCTGCACATTAATGGGTCTGGGGGATTGATGCTAAAGAAGGTTTTGTGTTGATCCTCAGATCCTCAGATAAATACAGTGTCACCGCTAGAAGGAACTTAAAATTCATGGAGTTAGAATGTTTCCTTTTCAGTTGAGGTCTCTGCAGACCTGAGAGGAGAAGGGCTAGTGTAGGTTGATGGCTTCATCTTGGAGCAGAGGACAGCCTGTATCTTAGAGACAGCATACTTCTTCCTCCCTTGCCTGTAGGGGCTCTTGGCTGGGACGATAACAGGCAAGCTATTTTGAGCCAAGAGTTGCCTAAAGAAAGACTCACAGCAGTGCCCAGCCTTGGTCTTGCCATTGTGTTGGCCTCCTGTGAGGCTTCCCTCCTTGCAAGGCACTTTGTGTCAGCAGGAATGTGAGGCAAGTTGTGAAATTCAATTAATTCTACAGCCAACCCACACACCTCCTTCCAGGGCTGGCCCAACACAAAGGAGGCAGCAATACCAGCTCTAAAAAAAAAAAAAAAAAAAAAGAGGTTTTCTGACATCCCCACCCCTTCCCTTCTACCAGCTCTTTATTAGGTATTCCCTCAGTCTCTCCTGTTCTATTCCTGATAGAAAACAAAGCTGATCTATGGAGATGTGGTTGTGTATTGAAATCTTTTTGCATACTTAAACTCAATTTGGAATCTCCAAAAGCTTAAATTAGAGCTGCTTTGGTTGAAATTGGGTGGGAGTGACTAAGATCCCCTCTCCATCTCTCTTGAGTTCTCAGAGTAAAAGCAAAAAGCATGAATATCTATGTGACTATTGTGTTTCTGGGTTGTACCTCTAATTCTTAAATATAGGTGTTCTGTTTAATTGAAAACAAAATAGTGCTCTCAGGAGTTCCAGTTGTGGCTTAGTGGATTAAAAACCCAACAGAGTGTCCACGAGAATGTGGGTTTGATCCCTGGCCTCCATCAGTGGGTTAAGGGTCCAGCATTGCTGTGAGCTATGGTATAAGTCGAAGATGCAGCTTGGATCCCGTGTTGCTGGGGCTGTGACATAGGCCAGCAACTGCAGCTCCTATTCGACCCCTAGCCCAGGAACTTCCATATGCCATGGATGCTGCCTTAAAACAAAAAAATGGTGCCCCCAGTTTTCTCTGTCATGAACCAGGGGGTTAGGGGCAGAGACACTGGTTTCAATGCAGGAGGCCAAAAAAACAATTGATGCCCACATAATAGGCCCAGATATCAGAAAGTGAGAGCAGGGGGCATAAGATTCAAGTACTAATGCCTATTCTGTGCTCCTCTAAGCCAGTGAGTGTCCTGGACTCTACCAACACACAGAAAGAGAGTAGAGAGAAAAATTGAAACTATTTACTCCAGTATTACCTCCTTCTGAAGAGTTAAATAAAGGTCTTCTTTCTGTGGACAAAGTGAACTCAGGGAAATACTGGATCTCCTCACATTCTCCAAAAATATCAATCTTGATATATTGGATGTGGGAGTCTGCAGTCAATCAAGACTGTAGTTATCATTTTGGAGGCTGGAGGTCTATGACTTTCAGAGCACACTGTCTTTCCTTTCTTAAGCTCACTCTTGATTAGAAGTGGATGCTCAGATCAGCTCCTCCACCCAGGAGACTCTGAAATGGATTAGAATGGGCAGTTAATTAAATTAAATTTTAAGGTCAAGTTTTGCCCTTGGCAAATGGTTTACCCATGATTGTTTCCCACCCACATTAAGTCCAGACATCCTGTCCAACAGAAAGCTCCAAGGAAGGTGACAATGGACAGTGCATATTGCCAGCACCTCCAAATTGAGTTATCCATCTTCAAGCCATTTGTGAATAGCCCACAGGATCATGTAAGAATCACGGTGTCTGCTCCACACACCCAAACTTAGAAAACACAAGGAAGTTTCTCATTTTTCTGGTATTTTTTTTTTTCCTGGACCACAGTACAGAGCATAATCTAGGCTCACATTGCTGCTGTAAGTCAAAAGTAATAGCGGGGACTTCATGCTATCCAGAAGCTTGTAGATAAAGGAAAAAATGGGGAGAGGGGAGGATAAGTATTCTTGGTTTAAGCGTCACCAGAATGTCAATCCTTCTAGGGAGTCTGCTCCACTTATGTGGTGCATGTATCCTACATGAACATCTCTGCCATGGGAGAAATCTCCCAACAAGAGCTGCACTGTGAGATTGTGAATGAGAGTTCCCTTATCCTGAAAAGCAATCAGCTGTTCATACTTTTCTTTAGAATGAAGCCACTAAGATAGTGTTCAGTCTGAAATATTTAGAAAATGGTTGTGGTGGTGGCACCTTAAATCCATCTTCAGGTGTAATTTGAGACTTCTTTCTTCCCCCATTGTCTGTCATTCACATGTACTTTACTTCTCTTTCCCTTTCCTTCCTGGCATCTGAATGGAGACTGGTGGTCCCTTTTCTCTTGGTAACCAGCATATTCAGTGTTTTCAAGAAAGAAACTCTTCTGGCATGTTTCATTTCCCTAAATTTATCACAGTCCCAAATGTTTGCTGTGATCTCTGTAATTCTTTGTCTCAAATAAGATCTCGAAGGATTTACTTTAAATCTTTTAAATTCCACATGAATTCATGAACTTCTGGGGTTTTTTTGGTGAAGCCCAGTTTGAGAAACACCACTCAACTTAGTAAAAGAACATGGTTCCCACAGTAGCTGCCATGTGGATGGCGCTCAGGTTTTATCAAAGGCAGCAGTGGGGCTCCTCCCCAACATCTGAGAAGATTTCATAGTCACAAATATTACAGGTATCTAACAAGTATCAGGCATTATTGTATATAATGAAGCTATATCAGTGAAGATACAGCCAAAATAGCCTGCCCTTCATGGAGGTTATATTCCTGTGAAGAAGCAGAAAATACTCACAACAACGAAGTAAACACATATAGTATGTTTAAGGGTAAAATGTACTAGGAGGGAAAGTAAAGAAAAATATTAAAAGATGAAGGTTTCTGAGTGATTGTGGATTGCCATTTTAATGTGGTTTGAGAAAGTATCACTGAAAAAGTGACATTTAACATTTGAGAGCAAATTTGCCTAATATCGGAAGAGAAAAATTGAATGTGTAGAAGACCATGTGTGCGCGTGCGTGCGTACACACACACACACACACACACACACACACAGTATGGGTAGTTAGCAGAGAGAGATAAAATTCTAATACTGGGTCACTTTGAAAACAGCAGTATCAGAGTTGCTCATCTTATGGTAATATCTAGAAGAAAAAGCCAAAAGCAAAGTTGTTATAGTCTGACACTGGTTAGGACAATTGCAAAAGTGACCCTGAGGCTAAAATTAGGTGGTAAACATAGCTTAAGTTATCAGGATGAGCCCAACCACTAGGTAAAAATAAATCATGGAGTAGATTAAGAGGACTATAGAGGATAAGGAAATTTCCAGTGAGCTTACATTAAATATTTATGGTGTCTAGAGCAGTGCTATATATTTTCCAATGATATCTGATTTCATATGCTAACAGCCTTAGGAGATTCATAGGTGTTTGTTTGTTTGTTTGTTTGTTTTGCTTTTTAGGGCCATACCCATGGCATCTGGAGGTTCCCAGGTTAGGGCTCTAATCAGAGCTATGGCTGCTGTCCTCCACCACAGCTCACAGCAATGCTGGATCCCTAAACCACTGAGCAAGGCCAGAAATCGAACCCACAACCTCAGGGTTCCTAGTCAGATTCTTTTCCACTGCACCATTACAAGAACTCCAGGAGATGCATAGGTTTACCTCGACTTGGGAGTTCAGGAAAGTGAGACCCGATTAAGTGTCTTGTCCACTTCCCACTGAACATTACATAGTTATTTTCCCTAATGCAGTATCCAGTCGAAGACTTTGCATTTCATTGTCATGAATCTTCATTCTCCTTTAATATGAAATTCTTCCTAAGGTTTTCTTCATGTTTTCTGACTTTGGGGGGGGGGTTGTGTTTGTGTGTGTTTGCTTGTTTGTTTTTTTGTCTTTTTAGGGCCACACCCATGGCATACAGAAGTTTTCAGGTTAGGGGTCAAATTGGAGCTACAGCTGCCAGCCTGTGCCACAGCCATAGCAGATCTGAGCCACGTCTGCGACCAACACCATAGCTCACAGCAATGCTGGACTCTTAACCCACTGAGCGAGGCTGGGGATCGAACCCGCATCCTCATGGACTCTAGTTGGATTTGTTTCCGCTGCACCACAATGAGGAACTCCTGGCTTTGATGTTCTTGACAAGCTCAGTAACATTATAGAATGCTTATCAGTTTGTGTTTGTCTCACATCTCATGATTATTTTTATGTTCTCGTTGTTGTCGTTTGGCAATAATGAAGTGGGAGTGTTACATTCTCTGCAGTGTATCAAGTCAAGCATCACATGATTCCAGATAAGCTCAATATTAGTGATATTAACTTTGATCACTTGGTAATATGGTATTTACCAGGTTTCTCTACTGTGAAATTACTATTTTTCTGTTTTATAATATATAATTTATGGAGAGATACTTTGAGACCATATAAATATACTTTTCCTCATTAAGTGTTAAATCACTGGTTAGGGTCAATGAAGATTTTCTAACTTTATCATTTCCTCTATAGTTAGTTGGCATGCTCCTGTAAGGAAGAGCTTCCCTTCTCCCAAGTTTATTCATTTATACATTTATTTAGGTATATTAGTATGAACTCATGATTCCTTGCTCCACTTAATTCTATATTTTGGTTCTCAATTTGTCTGAGGATTGTCTAGTAGGAGCCCTTCAAGTTGGCTCTTATGACCTTTTAGTATATACATGAAAAAGGGAGCATTGCTATAAAAAGAGGTGACATAATTAACAACATTAGAGAAAAAAAAGAATTGTAAATAAACGATCCTGTGGTAACGAATGAGATAACCTAGGTGAAGTGGACAAATTTCTAGAAAGACACAAACTATCAAGATTGTTTCAAGACGAAACAGACAATCAGAATAAACTAACAAGGAGACTGAATTAGAAATCAAAGAATCGCACCACAAAGAAAAGTCCAGGACCATATGACCTCACTGTGAATTTTGTCAGACATTTAAATATGAGTTAATATCAGTTCTTCACAAACTCTTCAGGAAAATAGAAGAGGAAGGAACATTCCCTAACTTTCTATATGAGGCCATCATTACCCTGAGAGCAAAATCATAAAAGATGTATAAGAAAACAAAAGAATGATAATCCTTTACAAATATAGATGTAAAAATCCTCTTAAAAATCCTAGGAAATTGAATCCAGTAGCATATTAAAAAAGATTATACACCATGACCAACTGGTTTTTAACCCCAAAAATGCAAGGTTGATACTAATATGAGAATAAATCAATGTAATGCAGCATATTAACAGAATAAAAGGGAAAAATAACGCATGCTCATCTCAATAGAAGCATAAAAAGCATTTGGGGCATTCCCTGGTGGCCTAGAAGTTAAAGATCCACCATTGTCACTACTGTGGCATGGCTTTGATCCTTGGCCTGGGAACTTCCACATGATATGGGCATGGCCAAAAATGCTGAAAGCTCTCCCTGTAAAATCATGAATAAGACAAGGATGTCCATCCTTGCTACTTGTATTCATTATTATATTAGAGGTTCTGGTCAGGTTAAATAAATGGCATTCATATTGGAAAGAAAGAAGTAAAATTATCTCTATTTGTTGATGACATGATATTAAATACAGAAACCCTTAAATCATCAATAAAAAATACCTATTAGAAATAATAAACAAGTTCAACAGGGTTATAGCATAGAAAGTCAATACATAAAAATCAGATGTTTTCCTATACTGTAGGAAATAGCAATCCAAAAATGAAATTAAGAAAACAATTCAATTTATAAGGGCATCACAAATATTAAATATTGAAATTAAATTTAACAAAGAAATGTAAGACTTAAAAGTACAAAATACTGTTCTCCCTCCCCCCAAAGAAAATAAAGAAGATTTAAATAAATGGAGAGACAAACCTTGTTCATGGGCTAGAAGATTTCTTATCATTAAAATGAAATACTCCTCAGAGTTACCTAAAGATTCAGTATCATCCCTATGATAATTTCAACTGCCTCTCTTTGCAGGAATTAACAAGAAGATCTAAAATTCACGTGGAAATGCAAGAGACCAGAATAGTCAAAATAACCTTGACAATAGTGAGTAAAGTTGGAGAACTCACACTTCCGGATTTCAAAATTACTACAGAGCTGGGATAATCAAATCACTGTGGTGGTGCTAGTACAAAGGTAGACATATAGATCAATGGAATAGAATTTGCAGCCCATAAGTAAACACTTACATTAGTGGTCAATTGATTTTCAATAAGACTGCCAAGACAATTCAATGGGAAGAGAACTGTTGTTTGTTTGTTTTGTTTTTAACAAATGATGCTGGGACAATTCAATAACCGCATGCAAAAGAATGAAGCTGGACTACTACCTTATACCATATAAAAAATAACTCAAAGTGGATCAAAGACCAAAATATAGAAGGCAGAAGTATAAAATTCCTTCAAGAAAACAGGTTTAATCCTTCCCTATCTTGGATTTGGCAGTAGTTTCTTAGATATGACACTCAATGAATGAGTAACAAGAGAACATATATAAGTTGGACATCATCAAAATTAAAAATTTTGTGAATGAAAAATTCTCAAGAATGCGAAAAGACAACCCCAACTTTCCAGATAGGAGAAAATATTGGTATATCATATATCAGATAAGGATCTAATAGCTAGACCATATAAAGAACTTTTACAATTCAACAAAAAGTAAATACCCCAATTAAAAAATGGGAAAGTATCTGAATAAATATTTCTCTAAAGAAGATACACAATGGCCAATAAGTACTTGAAATGATTTTTAAAATATTTTATTAAAGTATAGTTGATTTACAGTGTTATGCCAATTTCTGCTGTACAGATGTGAAATGATTCTTGACATCATTAGTTAACAGGAAAATGTAAATCAAAATCACAGGTAGATACCTCTTCTCACCCACTCTTATTGTTTTTATATAGTCAATATAGAAAAGCACTTATTTTACCTACATATTTTCTTTTTGACCACTGTTCACATTTTTTGCACTTCTCTTCCCTCCTGGATTATTATTATTTTTAATATACAAGAATAATTTTCTTTAATCTTGTTTTTAAAGGTTTCTAGGAGACATATTTTTAGTTTTTATTTGTCTCAATGTTTTTATTTTACCTTCTCTATTGATGAATACTTTTTTCTCGGTATAGACTTTTAGTTTGAACTTTGTTTTCCTCCACTTCTTTGAACATGATGTATCATTACTTTCTAAATACTGCTGTTTCTGTGAAAGTTACAGTATTGAAAGTGAGATATAGAAGACAATACATATGTAACAAAAACACAAAAATCTACATTTCCACTGTCATGCAAAAAAATATCTTTTTAATAAATGAACAAAGCATGGAGTTTGCATTTTTAAAATTAATGTTCATTTTTGATGTTATACTCTTATCTATAAAAACTAATTCTAGGTAGATGACCTGTGAGGGTCGCTAATCTCAGGTTTGAAAATTACTCAGGGAATAACTGACCCTTTCTATTTAACTCATAAGGGACAAAAATCCTGCTGAAGGCACCCTGAGATCCCTCTTGAGTATCAAAATATACTTGGTAGAATAACCTTAGTTCAGGCAGTTCAGTTGAAAGAATAATTCAGATTCTTCACTCAACACTGGGAGTCCAGATGTGAAGACAGCAAACAATATGCTTTCAAGGAATTTATAGTTTAGTATTACAACAGTTTCATTGCAAAGAGACAGGGATGCTACAGAAATAAATACTGGAGTACCACAGAAGAACAAATAGATTATCTTTCAGAGCTTGTGGGTAGATAGTGGGTCCAGAAAGGTTTCTGAAGAGCTTGGCCATCCAAGAAGAGGGGCAAGCATATGCAAAGAGACTGAAGTGACAGAGAATATATTGTGAGTTTATGTTGGAGTAGAAAAGAAATTTTGGGAAACATGAGGCTGACACTACTACCAGGTTGGCTATTTCTTTGGTTGCTGAGAGTTTGGATTTTTCCTAAAGCCCCTAGGGAGACATTGCAAGGTTGTAATCTGTATTGTGAAATTATGTTTCACCAAATAAATCTGGCAACAATATCGTATGTGGGCAGCAGGCACTTTGTTTGATAGTTCCTGCAGAATTCCACGCAAAGCAGTAGATGGTCCTGAACTAAGGCTCATGGACTGGAGATCAGGAAACAAAATCAAAAACCTCTGAGGCTGCGGAATTTTCAGAAGTCAGTGATTGTGATTGGATTAGGGGAGGCAGTGCAGAAAGTGTGAACAAGATGATCATCAGATTTTAGTCATTCAGTGAAACGGCAGTGCAGGCTTAATGGAGACAGAGGCAAAGAGTAATCAGTCATGTACTCGCTGGGAATATCAACATGTATAAACAACCAAACCTACAATGGTACTTGATAATGTTGTTCCTTCCCCTCCCACCATTCTCCTGGCTTTGTAAGACCCCGTGTTTTATAAATTCAGTTCCTTAATCACACCAGTCTTATGTCAAGTGTTCAGTAGCCACCTATGGCTAGCACCTACTTTATTGGATGATACAGGTCTGGATGAAAGGTCAGATCAATCACTTTCTTTGTGTATGTATGCATGTGTCTATGAATGAACCTGAGTGTGTGTTCATGAATATATGTGTACACAACTGTAGTCAACATGGTATCTTGCACACTCTAGTAGGCAGTACTTTTGTCTGTATCTTGTGTGGCCTTGAATGTCTGATTACATTAGGGCTTTAAAAAAAGGCTATGAAACTGTTTATTTCAGAATGTTATCATTAGCTCATTTACTAGGATATGATGTTGAAAACCATTCTACACTAAGCCAAGGATGTGATCAATACCTGAAATCCCACTACTGTATTATATCTTGTTCAATTCCTTATTTCCTTGGATTCATACCAGACCTGCCTCCTTGAACCTGTCTGATGGATAACATCTGGGTTGTCATGGCTCTAAATGATAGCTTGGAGGGCGCCTCTGGCTCTAGCAAACCTCAGCTCCTTCTAAAACCTCATATATACTTTCACCTGCCAAATTTAGCCTGTCAACCAATGATAAACTCAAGGAGGGACTAGAACAATGGACAAAAAGCCTTGAAATGGTATGGTCCTATCTTTACTGCATTTTGTTCTGTAGCTCAGAGAGAATACAAGCTGAGCTTTATTACGAATGTAAATAATGTTACAATGAAGCTGGAAGGACAAAGTTTATGCTTTATATAAAGTACTCACCATGCTATCTAGTCCAGCAACATCACCAGGTTTCTGGAGGCTCCCTGGGCCATGGTACCTGCTAGTAGTAAATAGTTGACTATCCAGAGTCTTATGTGAAATCTTAAAAATAGCCAATTCATCCTGCCTCACATCCACACAACTTCTTATTCTACCACAATATACAAGCTTATTCTTAAGCCCATGCTGTTTTAGAGTTTCTCTCTTTCCAAAATCCACTTTTGCACTACTGGCCTCCCTCAAACACTGGGGCCTTTAAGATCTCACTAGATGTTAAAAGAGCACATGGCCATCCTCACCCTCTAACTGATAAAACTAAGATTGCATATTCCCCAATGAGGCCAATCGCTGGCAGTCCTCTTTAGCAGATGCTTCTTTTAAGGTAGAAAGTCAGCTTAATCATCCTTTTACTCCTCAGTGCCGCTTCTAATCTATCACTCCACTCACTTGGACCAGGCCTCTCATTACAGCAGGGGTTAAATGTGGACAACCTATAGTCAGACGGCCTGATAGGAAATTCTTGCTGAACTGCTACTGAAAGTTTATTTGACCTTTCGGTGCTCATTTGTAAACTGGAGAGAAGAGCAGTACATCCCCTATAGGGACATTTTGAGGATTAACTTAATATATGTATTAGACCCTGTCTCACAGAAAGCCCTTAATAAATGCTGTCAGTTACAATGGTTATTGTTCGTTCGAGGCTCATAATGACCAGCTGTAAAACTCTCCACTGCCCTCTTTTCACCATCTGTTTAGCCACTCATCACAATTTGAGTGACTTGGCCACCTGGTCTACAGTCTTTGCTTTACCCTGGTATTTGGAAATATCTATCTAATATCTTTGCACCTGAAATCTTCCCATTTCCAGATCTTACTACTCTCTGAATTTAAGCTTCCATGCCTTCTGCAGTTTAGGCCCTTCATTTACTCCTTCAGTTTGTTAAGACAACAGACCTCTGCTTTTCTATGTTCTCTAATATCAATGATCTTTCAGATTCACCATTTTTACGTAGAGCATTCTGGCTGATACCCTCATCTCCCTCTGTCCTTAAATGATTCCATGAGCCTGGATAAATGCAAACATCTGCTTTCATTCCTCTTATGTTAGGACTATTAGATATTCCTAGCAAACATTAGAGCAAACCTGAAATTTGGTGTTACTTTAAGTACGTGATCACTATTGTCTATTAAGGCATTAGTATTTCCAGGTAACTGTTCCAAGTCGTCCTGTCTTACCTGATTTCTATTTTTCTTTCCACTGTCACTTAAGAAAATAAATATTTAGAGAAATCTCCCCTAATGGGAAGCTAGTTGGGTGTTCCTCCTCTGTGCTTTTGTAGCATCCTAGCTTATCTTTCTCACAGCTCACATCAAACTGGCTGGTGATTTCTTCCTTAATTATCTCAATCTACCAGTAGACCAAACTCCTTCAGAACAGAATACTCGGTTAAATAGTGTTCTCCCAAAATTCAGGTCCATTTGGAACCTCAGAATGTGACCTGTTTGGAAATGAAGTCTTCACAGATATAGTCATTTAACTTAAGATGAGGTCATATTGGGTTAGGGTAGATTCCAAAACCAATAAGAGGTATTCTCATAAGAAAACCATATGAAGACACAGGAACACACAGGGCAGAAGGTTGTATGGTGATACATGTAGACACTGAAGTGATGAATTCACAAGTCAAGGAATGCTAAGGTTTGCCAGCCACAGCCAAATGCTGGAGAGGGGAGTAGAACAGACTTCCTTCAGAGCCTTGAAAAGAAATCAACCTTGCCAAAATCATAATTTTAAATTTCTGACCCCAAGAACTGTGAGATAACAAATTTCTGTTGTTTAAGCCACCCAGTACATGATACTTTATTATAGCAGCCTAGAAAACTAATACAAAATGGGGTAGTATCATTCATTTTCCTACACATAGCTTCTAACTCAGAGCCTCGTACAAAGTGGGTTCTTCAGAAGTGATTGTTGAATGAATGATCAAAGCAAAAGAGAGATCTTAACATGCAAGCTTGGTACTAGGGCTGATGGGTCTATCTTGTTGAGTATAATGCAGACTGAGCCCCAAACACTAGATTAAAAAAGAGCACTTGACAACCCTGCTTGTGGCCCTCTGCTTAGGACTTTGAGAGATGAGAGACAGAGATGCTTTCCTGAGTTTAGCATACTGGAGAGAGTTGGGTGGGTTCATATATATGCAGAAGTCAAAGAGATGTAGCATCAGAACAGGAAACTGGAAAGTAATATGGCCAATGCCTGCCATTGTTGGAAGATCAGTGTCTGAGCTCTGAGCCAGGTATTAGGAGGGGAGAGTAGGAGGGTTCTCACCAAAGAGAACAAGGATCCAGCAAAAGAAGGAGCAGAGAAATATGCTAATTCTTAGTCACAAGGTGAATATATTTCAATGCAGATAAAACAGATATGTCAGGTAACTAGAGGAAGAAGTAAGAAAGAATTTGTTACTGGAATTCTGTTATTAGAGAAGCACTCTATGCTTCTATTAATATGAGGGCTTAGCCTTCATAAAATTGAGTGCCAGTTGTGATTCAATTACCTAGACCCAGGGGCCTCTAGAACTTGCAGAGTGAATGAGAATTAACTCCTTGACACCCAGGAATGCTTAACCTCTCTAATTCAGATGAGAATTTGGCTAAAAACCCATAGCTCATCTTGCCTTAGGAGCCAAGCACAGCCATCCTATTTTACTGGTACATGTTATTAATGAGAAGCATTTGTTTAGAACTACTGACCAGTCATTTTCCTCCTCCTTTTGTTTGCTTCATCTTTTTACAGATGCATCCCTGGGCTGAAAGCCATTCTTGTTTTCCTTTTGCTAGGACCCTAAATCCAAACAAATAAAAGATGCTCTTTGGCATAATCATGCATGAAGCTATCTCAGTAATTAGTACAGCCCATGGATTCAAGCAAAACAAGAGGGCTGCTAGACTGGAGCCTGGGAGCCTTGTTGAAGATGATACCATTCATGAATCTGTCATTTTCTAGCTTGAGGATCAGTGGCAGGAGAAACCCACCATATTTTCCCTCTGAGCCTTTGAAAATGCCTTCTGGGAATTTCGATTCATTCACATCACTGCCTCATCTGTTGGCAGATTGGGCTCAGGAGTCTCCTTACTGCTGATATGCTATGGCTGAGGCACAGATTTGGCAATTCAAGCAAAGAGGAACTTGGGAATTAAGATTGGTTTGCCACAAGGCAGGCTGAAATATGGAAGGGATCAGAGAGAGTAACTTAAAAAATGCTAGGGATAAGGAAGGGAAGGAAGTTAGTGGAATGCACGTTGCTGGATAGTGACAGGCTCCCATGTTTCTGAAAACATGGGACTTAGGGACATCGGTATGAATCCAAGGGATATTACAGAGCAGAGAACTGTAATGAAGCTGTAATAATGTAGTTACTTAGATTGCAAAACTAAGATCAGCAACACTTACAGTGTTCTTGAACTGTTCTATACATTGCTGTAAGTGCTTTACATACACTGATTCATTTCATTGTCACAAGGCTGGGAATGTTACTTCCATTTACAGATGAGGCAACTGAAGCAAAATCACACGCTAGAAAGTTGCAGTTCTGGGGCCCCAAAGCCCAGTGGCATGGCAAAGATCCGTTTTCTTAACCCTTAAACTATATTCTTTCTTGGGCTTTATGTTTATTTGTATTTGTTTAGCTGGTTTTAGAGATTACGTAATGCTCCATCTGGCCACCTATGACTACTAGCTCAAGGTCAGGAATTGGGGAGGGTGATGGCTAGGCTGACTATATAATTTATTGAATTAAAATTATATTATTTCAGAAATATTTCTATACTGATTAAAAACTAATTTGTAGACATACAAAATTTTTCTCTTCAAAAATACTTTCCATAATTATTTCTAAAAATAATGATGTATATCTATGTATATTAAAACTAAATCAAAAAATTTATATTGTTTATCTGGAGTAAAAAAAAAAAATGAAACAATGCGTCCTTGGCATACACTCATATGTCTTAATTTTGTAGCCTTATATTTCTCACTGGGATTTTTTAAGATTGCATTTTTTAGTGTAATCTTATTTTTTTGAATAAAATTGTCTGAAACTTTTTCATAGTTGCATGTTATGATTAATAATTTTCCAAATTATGAAATTTCAATTAATCAGTCTCTGTTGCCCGTAATTTTTTAGGGCCACATCTGCGGCATATGGAAGTTCCCAGGCTAGGGGTCGATTCAGAGCTACAGCCGCTGGCCTATACCACAGCCCCAGCAATGCCAAATCTGAGCCATGTCTTCGACCTACACCACAGCTCATGGCAATGCTGAATCCTTAACCCACTGAATGATGCCAGGGATTAAACCTCCATCTTCATGGATACTAGTTGGATTCGTTTCTGCTGAGCCTTAATGGGAACTCACTGACCATAATATTTTTAAATGAAAAAGAACTGTGTTTACAAGTGCTGAGATACTTGGTAATTACAAAGATAATGTTTATGCTTAATAGTCTAAATGGAACTTACCCTTAATTCAATTTTTTTAAGTAAATTGATATCTATTTTAGACTATATTTTCACAGGACAGTTATTTTGCCTCAAACAAGTGTATTTTTCTTTAAAAATATTTTTACAACTAAAATCTCATAAAATTAGTTTCACCAAATGTAGATGCTGTTAAACTAGAAGCCATCTCAATTTCATTCTGCATTGGTGTTGAATATCAATTTACTGAAATAAAAATAGGAGTTCTATCAAAAGATTCTCTCTATAGTTGAGATATTTGAAAGAGTAATAACTGAATTTTAAAATTAAATCTTGAACACCATTTGAATTCGCTTTTGTTTAATTTGTTCAGCTTCACATTTGCTTTTGCAGGATTACATTTAAATGTCTTCCTGTTTGCAAGCTTTGCTTTCAAAAGTCTCAATTTGCTGAAAGCACAAAGGCTGGATTTTTTTGGTACCCCATTTATTGAGTATACTGATTGAAGATTTCAGCTGATTTGTAATAAAATGCATGCCAGATTTAGAAAACTCATTTTAAAATGGTTAATACCATTGTAGGACATTTAAGTCGATTTAAAAAGTAGTTCTTCAAAAGATCAAATGTTTCTAAAATTTGACTGATGTTAAAAAACAATGAAAGCAAGGTAGCCAAGCAGAATTTTTATAATCAACATTTTTGTCACACTGATTCCAAAATTCAGTTACTTTGTGTATATGTAAACATTTGTGTATTTTGACAATAATTTTTACCACAACCATAGGATATTGGTGCTTCTTTGAAAGCAACTAGGAATTATGTGTGCACTGCAAAATTTTTGAGTACATTTTTGTTCCATTTGTCCATTAATTCAGTAAAAATGTTCTTTTTGCCATAAGGCTGTTATGCTTCCCTAAACTTTTTGTTTGTATTTTTACTGAAAAAAAAATTAATTCTCAAAGTTGAATTTTCAGCTGAACTTGAAATTGCATTCATGGGGGAGTTCCCGTCGTGGCGCAGTGGTTAACGAATCCCACTAGGAAGCATGAGGTTGCGGGTTTGGTCCCTGCCCTTGCTCAGTGGGTTAACGATCCGGCGTTGCCTTGAGCTGTGGTGTAGGTTGCAGATGCAGCTCGGATCCCGCGTTGCTGTGGCTCTGGCGTAGGCCGGTGGCTACAGCTCCGATTCGACCCCTATCCTGGGAACCTCCATATGCCGCGGGAGCGGCCCAAAGAAATAGCAAAAAGACAAAAAAAAAAAAAATTGCATTCATGGGAGTTCCCTTTGTGGATCAGCGGGTTACAAACCCAACTAATATCCATGAGCAAACATGTTTATTGCAGGCTTTGCTCAGTGGGTTAAAAATCCAGCACTGCCATGAGCTGTGGTGTAGGTCTCAGACTCTCCTCAGATCCCTCGTTACTGTGGCTGTGGCTTAAGCTAGAAGCTGTAGTTCTCATTTGACCCCTAGTCTGGGAACTTCCATATGCTACAGGTGCGGCCCTAAAAAGAAAAAAAAAAAAATGGCATTTACAATAACATCGGATGTTTCACCTGCAAAAGAATGAACTTCTAATGCTTTTTATTTAGATTCTGTGGATTGAATAAATTTGACCCATTACTGGAAATAACTTGACTGGTTTTCTTTCTGAAACATAAGAGAAAACGTATATGTCTTACCTCATATAACTATTTGCAAAATTTACCTTCTGCTTTTGAAACTTGTTAGCAACTCTCCTTCACTCCTTTGTATATTCATAAGAAAATTTGGAATCAGATATAACTGAAATAATTTAGAAAATTAGTCATTTGATCTGGAGGAAAAGTCATGTTTCATTATATAAATAAATATAGCAGCTCCTGCAGCAAATGCATTATATCATCAAACAGAGGCATCATTTTAAAATAATGTTAACTCTTGAAGTTGTTGCCAAATTTGTAACTTTGTTCTTTTTTTTCCTGCCTGCTCAAATCTACTGTTCAACCCCTCTAGTGAATTTTTCACTTCAGTTATTATTTTTTCCAACTTGAGAATTTACATTTGGTTCCTTTATTTATTTGTATAGTTTCCTTAACTCTTTGATCATATTTAAGACAGTCATTTTAAAGTTTGGTTTTTTTTTTTTTTTTTTTTTTTCCGATTAAGTCTTCTATCTGGACTACATCAAGGATGGTTTCCCTCAATTTATTTATTTCCTTCGAATGGGGCACCCTTTACTGTTTCTTTGTAACTCTGTGATTTTCTATTGCTGCTGTTGTTGAAAACTGAACATTTAAATATTTTATATTAAACAATATTATGATGTCATGTCACTGGAAATCAGATTTTCCTTTTCTGGGGTTTTCTGTTTTTGATCAGTAGGCTGCAGTTATTCATTTGTTTAATGACTCTTCCAGACTATTTTTGCACAAACTGTATTCTTTTTTGTGTGTGGTCCCCAAAGTTCCTCTTTCCTTAGCTTATATTCAGCGGGTATTTTGACAGACATTTTCTCAAATGCCAGGAACTACAAATAAAACAACAATGACAAAAACAAACCACTTCTCCAAGACTATCTGGATCGGTTCTGTGTTGGGGTATTCCTTCAGCACTTGGCCAGACTGCTTTCACTGAGCGTAAAGATCGGCCATTCTTCTCGGGTAATTTCTGCGCAAGCATCTTGCACTAGGCATGCATATGTTGCTTTTGAAGGTCTCAATTTTCTAAGTTAATTCTCTCTCCAGCCTTTTCTCCAAGATTTAGATGCTCTATTGTGTGTCTAAACTAATGTTTTTTTGCCAGGTAGCTGTAGGGGTTTTTTTGTTCACCTTATAGTGCTTTCTAGCACTGACTGCTGATTTCTTATAATGCTTGAGTTTCTGAGTTAGGCCAAACAGAGATAAATGCCTTGCATGTCCTTCAAGTACTTCCCAGGAGGCTTAGAATAACAACAAAATAACTTATAAGATCTGCTCTGGGACCTGGGACCAGGGTTCCGGGCTAGAAGCTCAGTCTGCAGTCTTTTTTTAATTTATTTTTTTTATTTCCCCAATACATTATTTTTTTTTTCCTACCGTACAGCATGGTGACTCAGTTACACATACATGTATACATTATTTTTTTCTGACATTATCATGCTCCATCATAAGTGACTAGACATAGTTCCTGTGCTAAACAGCAGGATCTCATTGCTAATCCATTCCAAAGGCAATAGTCTGCATCTGTTAACCCCAAGCACCCCATCTATCCCCCTCCCTCCCCCTCCCCCCAGGCAACCACAAGTCTATTCTCCAAGTCCATGATTTTCTTTTCTGTGGAAAGTTCTCTTTGTGCCAAATAGTAGATTCCAGATATTAGTGATATCACATGGTATTTGTCTTTCTCTTTCTGACTTACTTCACTCAGTATGAGAGTCTCTAGTTCCATCCATGTTGCTGCACATGGCACTATTTTGTTCTTTTTAATGGCTGAGTAGTATTCCATTGTGTATATATACCACATCTTCCTAACACCATCATCTGTCAATGGACATGTAGGTTGTTTCCATGTCTTGGCTATTGTGAATAGTGCTGCAATGAACATGTTGGGTGTATTTGTCTTTTTTAGGGAAAGTTTTGTCTGGATATATGCCCAAGAGTGGGATTGCGGGGTCATATGGTAGTTCTATGTATAGATTTCTGAGGTATGTCCATACTGTTCTCCATAGTGGTTGTACCAGCTTACATTCCCACCAACAGTGCAGGAGGGTTCCCCTTTCTCCACACCCCTGCCAGCATTTGTTATTTGTGGACTTATTAATGATGGCCATTCTGACTGGTGTGAGGTGGTATCTCGTGGTAGTTTTCATTTGCATTTCTCTAATAATGAGTTATGTTGAGCATTGTTTCATGTGCTTGTTGGCCATTTGTATATCTTCCTTGGAGAAATGTCTATTCAGGTCTTTTGCCCACTTTTCCATTAGGTTGTTGGCTTTTTTGCTTTTGAGTTGTATTATCTGTTTGCATATTTTAGAGATTAAGCCCTTGTCAGTTGCATCATTTGAAACTATTTTCTCTCATTCTATGAGTTGTCTTTTTGTTTTCTTTTTGGTTTCCTTTGCTACGCAAAAGCTTGTCAGTTTGATTAGTCCCATCGGTTTATTTTGTCTGCAGTCTTTAAGACAGTGCAGGGGAGGGGTTGGAGTGGGGCACGTGAAAATCCCTGAGAGTTTCTCTACTATTATGAAATATTTTTCTTTGTTCAGCATTTTCTTGGTTGCTCTAAGCTTTTGACTATTGTCCAGAATTCTGACAAATTTGGTTCTTGCTGCTTCTGCTTGTTTTTTAGTGTTTCTGTGGAGTAATGGAAGCATGTAGTTGCCAGCTCCATCATTTTTCTGATGTCACCCATCAAATATTTCCTTTTTGAGAAAATTACTAGTTTCTTATTGGAACCGGGTAGTCATTGGATACATAGATAATTTGCTATCTACTTGATCCTGTTATAATGTCAGTCATGTTCTACAACTCTTCATAAGCACCTGGAAGTGGTTTATATGAGATCAGGCCTAAGGAGGTATTGAAAAAAAATCAAGTGAGCTGAATGAAGAAATGATTTTGTTTTCCATGGCATTTACCTGTTTTGCATTGACACCTACCTTCCAACTCACATTTTCAACCTAAGAGGAGTTTCCTGTAATCACATTTTTTATTCCTGATTTACAGATGGTTTTGACAATGTGCCCTCATCAGGGAGTTTTTATCACTCCTATCAGGAGGAGCCATAAATTACAATGGGAGAAGTAGATTCTTTCACTTGGCAGGACTTTGGCCAGTGAGTTTATTTTCTCACTTTGAAGGAAGAAATAGTCAAGTATAGATGTACACTGCATCATGGACAATGGCTAATGTTATGTCTAATGGTCAGAGATTTGGAATGACAACATTTGAGAATTAACGACAAGAAATCTAGAAAAGAGATGTAGGTGGGTGTACCTTGTTTTACCGTGCATCACTTTATGGTACTTTGCAGATTTTGCGTTTTTTTCCAGATTGAAATTTTATGACAAATCCTGTATTGTCAGATGACAGCATTTTTTAGCTATAGAATATTTTTTGATTAAGATGTGTAAATTGGGTTTTTTTTTTTTAGACAAAATGCTGTTATACTCTTAATGCACTATAGTAGAGCATTAAGTATGATGCATTAAGTATGACTTTTAAGTGCACTGGGAAGTCAAGAAAATTATGCAGCTTGCTTATTTTTTATTATCCATATTTGCTTTATTCCAGTGGTATGGAACAAAACCCCAGTATCTCCAAGAAATGCCAGAGATATGCTTGGGAATTCTCTCAGAATGGAGGATATTTGTTTTCTTTGTGTGAATGCACACCGGAGATCCTTTGTAGAGGAGTCTTTCAACAGTCAGGGTGACAAAATCATAAAACTGTGGCTGTAGATGAGTAAAGTACCTGTTCACAGAATTCAACAATAAAGCAACCATAGTAGCAGGGATGAAAGATTATATATGATCTAAACAACATAGGTTTCCCCGACCCAAACTTATTTATCCATCTCTTACTGTATGTGTCCACCTGCTGATGACAGAGACAATGTTGCATCTCCAATACAACTACATTCTGTAGCAGAATCATTTGTCTACCTAGTGGCAGGTTGATTACAGTGACCTCCTCCGTCATGAATAGGCATTCAACCATGAATGTGTTTGTATCCATAGCTAAAGCCTTTTGCTTTAGAAGTTCCCATTGTGGCTCAGCAGGGGGACACATAGTCTCCATAAGGATGTGGCTTCAGCCCCTGACCTTGCTCCATGGGTCAAGGATCCATTGTTGCCGCAAGCTGCTGTGTAGGTCACGGATGTGGCTCAGATCCAGTGTTGCTGTGGCTGTAGTGCAGGCTGGCAACTGCAGCTGTGATTCGACCCCTAGCCTAGGAACTTTCATAGGCCACAGATACGACCATAAAAAGAAAAAAAAAAAAAAAAGCCTTTTGCTTTAGATATGGACTTGCCTTAATATCCCAATAGTTTTGCCAGCATCACTATCTATAGATTTATGTAATGCCTTATTCACATGTCGTTTTATCCCAACAATATTGCTTCTGGTTAAGGAACTCATTTCCTTTCTGTTTTCCAAAGTGGTTGTGTCAGTACATGCTCCTTTTGGAAGTGGTTGTGTTAGTGTGGCACTCACCCTTGAAAACACTGGTAATTGTTCAGATCCATTTATGGATAAACATTTTGTCATTTTTCTGGTGAAACTGAAAGTGAGCACACCTTGTAGTTTAGCAAATCATTGCAACCTAAAATGCTCTTGAGAAAGTTTATGCTAGGATACATATACACATGTTCCTATGAGTATCATTCACCATAATAAACAAATGGAAACAATCTATGTGTACATCAACAGTAGAACAGATAAATAAATATTGGTATTTCACATAATAAAGCACTGGGAAACAGTGAAAATAAGTGAATTAGAGTTACATGGTTTCAGTGCGAGTAAATCTCAAAAACATATTGACCCAGAACAGAAACCATAGAAGAACATGCAAGTTCTGATTCTATGTGAATAAAGTTCAAGAAGAGAAAATAGAAATTATATATATATTATTTCTTACATATATTATATATATTATATATATAATATATTACATATATATTATGCATATTATATATTATATATATTACACACATATATTACATATATATTATGTATATTATATATAATATATATTACACATATATATTAATTATATATAATATATACTACATGTATATTACATATATATTAATTATATATTATATATTATATAATATATATTAATTATATATAATATATATATATGGCAACTGTTAGAATCTATTAAAAAACAGAAAGGGAATGGTTAACACAAAATTTAAGATAGCATTTTCCTGTGGGAGGGTAATGAAATGGGGTACACCACATATAGACTTCTATTGTACTGTAAAAATCTATTTATTAAGCTAAGCAGTAGGTATATGGATTGTCATTTAATTATTTTCTTTAAACCACATTTGCCAAAGGCTTCACATTTGTGTTGACCAAACCCTTTCCTCTTTCTAGGTATATAGGAGCACAGCCCATTCTAGTCCCTTGCCATTAGGGAATCCCATGACATCAATTTTAGCCAATGAAATGTGAATGATGCACATCACTTCCAGGCTGAGACAGTGACACTACCACGTGCTCTTTCTGACACACTCTTCTCCTGTTTTGTTGGCTTCCTTTTGGAATGGAGACTGTTTAGACCTCTTGATTCTTAGACCTCTTCCTGCTGCAGAAATGTGGAGAACTTTTGGACCTGCAGTGGACTTCGTGTGAGTGAGAACTATAGCGTATGTGTTAAGTCACTGAGATAGAGGGGTTTGTTACTATAGCATAAACTAGTCTTTCCTTTTTAATGCAGTGTACTTATCTGATTTATTTATTTATTCTTGTGCATATAGTAAATTTCTCAATATAAACTAAGCTCATATTTCAGTTCTAGACATGCAGAGAGAAGTTGTTCCATTCTATATTAGGCATGCACCATGTTCAAGTAACTTCACTTTCTGGATCCTCAGATGCTTTATTTAAAAATTGAATAATAATAACTGCCTTACAGGGTTGTCTGGGCATTATTTGGGATAATGCGTGTCATTGGCTTAGTGAAATACCAAATATATATTGGATGTTAAAATAATTATATTAATTTACCTTCTTCTGGGTGAGGATGTAAGAGTAGATATAAAAAGGGTAAAAAGTCCTTGATTTCTTAGATGAAGATATTCTAATGTCTTGACTTATCTAAAACCAAAAGAAATGGAGTCAGAAAGAAAAAAAAATATCAGTCAAAGGGGGAACCCAAGTAAACCTTGGGTATGAATGGTTGGGATTTTTCCATCCTTTCCTCCTATGATCTAGTTAATGCAGTATTGGTAAAATATGAAATTCATCACAAGTGTGATATTTTGTCATGATTTTAACCCCAAACTTAGTGCTAAGGATGCTAAAAAACCAACTGTGACTTAGGGCCAGATTGTCAGCCCTTTTCTGAACTTATCTCTTTTCTAAGAGATAAGAGAACTTATCTCTTTTCTAAGTTCTTTCTGGTTAGAACTGTGACTAATGGGCTTCAGGGTAGGTTCAGCCACTGGTCTTTCCTGGGTCATTCAGTCCTCAGTCAACTAGAACAAGGTCCCATCTTTCACTACTTTGCTGGATAGCTTTTCCCCTCCCTCATATCAAATGTCCTCCCAGAGTCCCAGAGTCCCAGAGTCCCACAGTCCTAGTGGCTTTGCAGAGAGGTAGGACTTCTAGACCTGTGGTTCTCAAACTTGAATGTTCCTGTGAATCACCTGGAAGTCTTGTTGAAACACAGGTGGTTTGGCTTCTCCTTCAGAACTTTGGATCCATTAGGTCATACTGGGTCCCAATAATTTGCATTTTGGACAAATTCTCCAGTGACTCTGATGCTGCTGGTCTGGAAACCCCACTGCGAGAACAGCTGCACTAGAGTGAGATGCTCTGATGTTCCTTGATGCTCAGAAAGTTGGGGAAAGCAGGATGCCTGGACATATTAGAGGGCTGGTTTCTCCAGAAGCAACAGTGACTTAGTTATGTCCTTTTCTGGGTTTTGTGGTCCAGGGCTTGTTGTCTGTGTTCATCACTCAGAATCCATCCCAGCATCTACTTTGGCCTCTTTCAGGTGATTCACCTGAACACCAGAAAGTGGTGGAAGAAAGCAGGGAAGGGGACTGAGGCTGAACTCCTTGATTGAACTTTTTCATCATAAAATTTGGAGAATAGACTTGTGGTTGCCCAGGGGGAGGGAGAGGAAGTAGGATGGATTGGGAGCTTGGGGTTAATAGATGCAGACTATTGCCTTTGGAATGGATTAGCAATGAGATCCTGCTGTGTAGCACTGGGCACTATGTCTGGTCACTTATGACGGAGCATAATAATGTGATAAAAAATAATGTATACATGTATGTGCAACTGGGTCACCAGGCAGTGCAGTAGAAAATTGACAGAACACTATAAAACGGCTATGATAGAAAAAAATAAAAATCATTATATTAAAAAAAATTGTTATTCTGTGTATTGCTCAGAAGCTCTTGTTGCAGGCTGAGCATAGGAGCCACCCTTTTTAGGAAAGAGGTAAAGGCAGTTTGGGCCACCCTGTGGGACCCCCTCAGCTCTAATTTCTCTCTTTGTAATGAAGACTGAAGGGTAATGGGATCACCTTTTTACCCAAGGTCCTGCAGGGTTCTGTAGGAACCCTTTCCCACTGCAGCACATTTGGTCTGTGAGGAGAGGATGGATACTGGAGGCAGACCTGCTGAGAGGAAATCAGATTCAGGCTGGTCTCACATCATCTGATCCCCTGTGTACTTAGCTGGCCCAAGGGAACCCTGTGCCCTTCTTCTTCCCCAAGGTCGAGCAAGAAACAGCCAAGGCTGATGGCCGCCCCCAGTAACAGCCCTTCAGGGCAGGCTCTGTGGAAGAAAGCAATTCCATTAAAACACAGCCGTCCCCCTGGGGCAGCTGAAGGAGACAGTGATAATCTTTAGATACAACCCTGAAGTTTAAAGAAATTACTGAGAATAAAATATGTTAGCACACTTTGGCGGGGGGAGGGTGGAAAGACAGACCAAGTCCAAGCTAGTTAGGGAAGCCGGAATGAAGAGATAATATAGATTTCTTGAGCACTCTCTAAGTACTTGGTGATTTAAATGCCTTCGTCTAATTGCACACTCAGGGAAATCCTGGAAACTAGACTTTATCATCTTAATTATATGAGGAAGTGAAAACTGGGGTCAGAGAGAGTAACTGACTTGCTGAAGTTTGGTAAACAGCAGAGCATGGCTATGAAGCCCAAATTGGCTTGGCTACACAGCCACATTCACATCCACATGACTCTGCTTTTCAAAATGTTAGGCCTCATTTGGATCAGAATTAAGCTGGCCACCAGGGAACAAAATACCTATACATGTACAGCCTGTGCCTTTAATTTTCTCTGGAGAATCCACACATTTGCCAAACTCCACACCTTGGCCCTGGTGAAAATGGAATATTCCATTTGTGGAATATTCCTTAAGAATCTTACCTTAAGAATCGGCCCAGGTGCCTGATTGCTAAGCCTTTCCTCCCCCAGCTCAGGCTTCCTGGAATCTCATCCTCTCAGCCTTCCTGTGTCACAGTGGTATCTTTCACCTCATTCATTCATCCACTGAATAGCTCTTTAGTGAGAAGCACGTACTCTACACCAGACACTTGTTTTAGGTTTTAGGGACACTGAGGTGCCCAAAATAGATCAAGTGCCTCCCTCCCTAGATCTGTGTAATAATAATAAAACTCTATTTTTTTTTATTTCAGCTGGTGATAATAGTCATGATGAAAAGTATACTGTAGGAAGGGTCCAAGAGTGTTTTGGGGCAGGACCTCTTAGAAAAAGAATAGTTATAAAAGGCCTTACTGAAGATATGATGTTTGAGAAGATACCTAAAGCTTAGGAGCAAGTGATGTGCAGAAATGGAGGGAGGGATATTCTAGGCAGAGAAGGCAACATAGATGAAGGTGCTGCTTTGGGAATAAATTGATGTGTTTGTTTATAGAACAGCACACAGTTCAGTCAAGTGTGGCCAGGGTGGTTTACACTAAGAGATAATGTTTGAAAATATGGTGATAAAAAACCAGGCAGGCTGTGAACACTTCCCAACTTCCTAGCTTAACCTTGGACAAGGCAACTATTTTTTCTGAGCCCCAATATGCTTATGTGTAAAATAGGGATTATAATGCCTGTTACGCTGGATTACATGGAGGATGGACCAAGAAAATGTATAGATGGCCAGGTTCAAATAGACTCAATCATTTTCACTGTTTTCCCCTTCCTTCCTTTCTTCAAAAGATATATACATATCATCCTGAAAACAGGAAACTATGCTGGTTCTTGGGCATATGGAAATGACTTAACCAAGTTTCTTATTCTCACTCTCAGAGGAGAGGGTCATGGTGATAGTAGAATTCGTATGGTGGTCTCCTGAGGACTGGATCCTGTCCTGCAGGAACAGGGAGGGGGAAGTAAGCAGCTCTTCCTGGTGGTGTCGATATTATTTGAACTGTATTTTAAAGAATGTCTGGAATATTCCAGGGAAAATAAGGGCAAGAATATAGTCCCATGGTAGGAAGAATAATGCCCCCCCCCCCAAAAAAAATTCCATATCCTAATCCTCAGAACCTGTGAATGTTACCTTCTGTGGCAGTTGGGACTTTGAGGATGTGTGATTGAGGTAAGGAACTTAAGATGTGGAGATGAGGTAGGTTTAATCTGATACCAAGCATCCTTATAAGTGAAAGAGGGAGGAGGCAGGAGAGTCAGAGTCAGAGACAGAAGGGAAAATGCTAGTCTGTCAGCTTTGGAGATTGAGAATAGGGGCCATGAGTCAAGGAAGGCTGGCATTTTCTACAAGGTAGAAAAGGCAAAGAAATGAATTCTCCTCTAGAGCCTCCAGAAGGAACATGACACTACCAACTCCTTGGTTTGGGCCTGATAAGACCTATTTCAGACTTCTGACCTCCAAAAGTATAAAATAATAAATTTGTATTTTTTTAAAAACTTTATGGCTACACCTGCAACATGTGGAAATTCCTGGGCCAGGGATTGGATCGGAGCCACAGCTATGACCTATGCAGCAGTCGCATCAACTCTGGATCCTTTAATGCACTGTGCCAGGCCGAGGATTCAACACTCACCTCTGCAGCGTCCTGAGCTGCCATAGCCAGATTCTTAACCCACTGTGCCACAGCTGGAACTCCTAAATTTGTATTATTTCAGTCCACTAAGTTTGTGGGAATTGTTTTCAGCAGCAATAGGAAACTAATAATTCTCATTCCCAAAGCAAAGACACAGTTAGCCATATCTGGAGCGGTGAGTGAACTCCAGACTAAGAAGGGCTTGGTAATTGTATGTCTTGTCATCCATGAAGTTTGTAGCCACATCTTTTTTCCATTTGAAATAGTACTAAGGACACAAATTTGAGTAACCATTCATTGGGGTCTCTCTCCACCGCTCCCGAACTTCCTATCTGGGATTAAATGTCCATCCTCAGGGTTCCCTTGATTTCAGATGGAGTTCCAGGCTTTGGGAAACATGCTGGGTATCATCTATTTGTCCTCCTAACTGTGTTCCCCATCCTTCTCTACCCTGCTCTGTGTCCCCAGAGGCTTAACTGTGTGGAGTCCATTGAGTAGTTCCTTTGCCAGCTGGTTTTGGTTTGAATTTGTCCAGTGGGGAGCTCAGGAGGAGATTGGAGAAGAAGAGAGATATTTGTTCTGGCTTCTCCTTCTGGAGGCATCATTGCAGGCTGGCTGGAGTCTTGATCAAAGGTCTTGGCTTCTTTTAGGCACTCCCTCTTACTATTTATGGGAGATAAAGGTTGATCCTGCTGTTACAAACTGCATAGAATACCACACTATCCGTTGTTTCACTTTCCCAAACCCTGCCTATATTTTCACAAAAGGCCTGCTACTAAGCTCTCCTGTAACTGTTTGAGTATGCCATCTCTTTGCTACCAGGACTCCACGAGACAGTGCACTGTCTGCTCTTCTTTGAATTCCTACTCTTTTCTGTCCAGATACACAGGACCCAACATATAAACTCTAGCAAACACTGGTGATGGGAAGGAAGTATGGACTATGTCTAAGCACTCTCTGATGCTGTAGAGCCCTGAAATAATGGTAGTGCAGGTGCCTTTTTGGCCGTTCTTATGAACTATGGGCGTGACAGTCACCAAGCATCTCTGGGTCTCCCTAATGTTCAGCACATGGCTATTGCTTTGGAAAGGGTGGTAGAATGGAATTTAGTCAGACCCATGGCTGAGATTTTCTTTCTTCTATAGCCATTGGAACTCAGAAATGCCTACTGCCTAGTAGTGGAATGATAGACTTGGGTCACATTATCTCATTCTTGCCCAAACCTCACCACTTTCCTATATGTGATGAAATTCCCCAAAGGCTATTCTGATTCTTTCTTGGATTGAAAGTGCATAGAAATATTTGATTGGCAGTCTAGAAAAGGCAGATTCCCTGGGAAACAGGGCCAGAAGCTATTTAGTGACACAGATCTCCAGGGACATGGAACCTCGGCTCTTGGCTGAGACAAAATTGTGGAGAAGCAACTCCCCAGAAAGAAACCCCACTCAACCTGGCATGGTAAAGATGCTCACTTGACACCATCTCCTTAGCTATGGCTTGTGTTACTTGTAGGGAGAGAGGAGTGCTTGGGAGGGGTCCCAGAACATGGTGCTATGGCAAATAAGAAGCATTTCTGCAGGAGTTGGTACAACAGAAGATTAAGTCTCTGAAAGGAGCACAGTGGAAGAAGTCTGCGGTGGAGACAGATGGGTTGGATCTGGAATAGCATTGGCCTTCCTGTGTGCACTGGGGATTCCATCCTGAAGTGAGTTTCAGCAGTGGTTCTCCATGTGTGGGTGCAGAAAGGCAGCAGCGACATTACCTGGGAATGTGGAAGAGATGCATATCCTCAGGCTCCACCCCAGACCCATAGAGTCAGAAGCTCTGAGGGTGAGTCCAGCAAATTTATTTTAGTATATGTGCTGCCAAAGCGAGTACCCAGCAACTATATTTTAACCGGCCTTCCCGTGGGATTTTTGAGGTTTGCTAAAGTGAAAGAACAAATGAGTTAGAAGAATCTACTACAGGTTCTCACCCAGGATCTATTAGTCTAATCTCTTCACTCCCTCTTCGGGAAACTGGTACCACAGTCAAGAGCACAACACAAAGAAGCTTAGAGGTTTGGTGTGGGGAGGAAGAAGGCACGTTTTTTTTTAAAGTTCAGACTTCTTGCCATGAATTTCATCTAAAGGACTTTTCTTTGTTCAGCCCAGGATGACTGAGCATTAGGGATTCCTCAGGATGGACGAATGGGTAGATAATTGTCCCATGGAGACTCAAGCCCCACAAGTTAAAATTGGTCCCAGTGCTCTGCCAGCCCCTTGCCGAGGATTACACAAAGGACTCTAGGTCATGTCACATTTCTGTGACTGAGGACTTGGATGGAGCTGGTACAGCTTTGGTCTCCAGCAGTGGCTAAAAAAAAAAAAAAAAAAAAAAAAAAACCCTGAAGAACAAAGGGAGATGCTCAGGTAGAGACATCTCAGGGTGTGAATGGAGATATTGGTATCAAGAAGGGACACTCACACCCCAGAGACTGGAAACAAGGGAGAGTAATTTGAAGGCCAGAGGCCCAAGGACACATTATCAGCTAAATGCTTCTGGCCTGTGGATCTCTTTAGATGATGCAGCTCTGTTTCAATTGGCTGATGTATGACATGAAACAGATGATAGTCAACACAGAGACCAGTCAAAGCTCAGCTCTGCATCCTCAGAATCCCCCAGCTTGGTCAGAGGTTCTTTTACTGAAAATTTTAAACAGATGCAAAATATTAATCATGTTGTAGTTGCTACTATACTGGATGTCAGGGCGATTTAAAAATACTCAAATGATATTTTTGTGATATTTGGGAAGAGGATCCAGGAACAGTCAAATCCACCGTAAGTGCCAATGACAAACCACCTTTCCCTGTAAGGACCTCATGAGAGATATGTGTGCAGAGAATAAAGCCAAGTAAAGCAACACTTTATTCCTAATGCAGTTCAGCCCCAATCACTGTGAATAAGTGTTGAGTGCTTGCCTGCACTAAAGGAATTCTTGACCTTGGGCAGGTCTCCTGCTCTGACCTTCTTTACCTGAAAACCTAAATGTATCTCAGAACTTCATCGCACAGTCCTGGAAAGGTCACACATGCAGGAAGAAGCAGAGAGGGACGCCAGAGATAGGAAATGTTTGTCCCAGCAGACAGATGCCAGAGAAAGCAGTTGGGAAAAAAGCAGCAGAGGCAAACTCCCACAGGGCCATGGAGATGTTGATAGAGGTCCAAGATACTTCTATTTGTGAGGCTCCTGCTACATTAAAAATTCAAAGAAATTTAAAAGAGGTTCATAAAAATAATAGTCAGTGTTTCTCTAAAGCAAATTAATGCTTTAGCAAAAGTAAAGCAAAGTTAAAATTGCAGAACATGGTCCCAGAATTTTAAGAGCCACATGCATATAGAGGATATCACAGGCTGGTGGGCCAGGAAATAACACACATTTACAGGTGTATGATGGGTGTCTCCTTCTTTGAATCAGTCAAGTTAGCTCTATGACTGCAAATGTAAGGGTTTTTAAAATTTATTATTTATTTATTTTTTTTTTTTTGTCTTTTTGCTGTTTCTAGGGCCGCTTCTCATGGCATATGGAGGTTCCCAGGCTAGGGGTCTAATTGGAGCTGTAGCCACCGGCCTATACCAGAGCCACAGCAACACGGGATCCAAGCCACATCTGTAACCTACACCACAGCTCACAGCAACACTGGATCCTTAACTCACTGAGCAAGTCCAGGGATCGAACCTGCAACCTGATGGTTCCTAATCGGATTCATTAACCACTGAGGCACGAAGGGAACTCCTATAAGGGTTTTTTAAATATAATATGAAGCCCCTGAATCATTTGAATCCCTGTGTCATATGACGCATTAACTAAATGGTCTTCCTGTATTGCCAGGCTCATGATGGGCTCAGAGCTGTCCTAAACCTGTCCATTATTGCAGTGTGGCAGAGAAGATGGCAGCTATATTAGCTTGGTTGGGCTGCCACAATATAGTACTAGATGGCTTAAAAAACAGAAACTTAGCTTCTCACAGTTCTGGAGGCCAGAAGTCCAAGAGCAAAGCATTGGCAAGATTGACTTCTTCGGTCTCTCACCTTGGCTTGTAGTTATTGACCTTTCTTCTGTGTTCTCATGTGATTTTCCCCTCTGTGCGTGTCTTTGTCCAAATTTTCTCCTCTTAAAAGGACACCAGTCATATTGGATTGGGGCCCACCCATACGACTTCATTTTAACTTAATTAGCTTTTTAAGGACTCTCTCTCTCTCTCTCTAAATACAGGCACATTCTAAGGTACTGAGGGTTGGGATTGAATTTTAGGGGAACATAATTCAACCTGTAACAGCATCCCAAGCTGAAACCATATCCACATGTTTGCAGCCCTTAACCCAGCCCTAGACTCCATCCATCAGTAATGACTATACAGCGGGAGGTTTGTATGTACTCTCCCACCCCACCCACCTTTCTCCTGAAAGCAGAAGCCTGATGAGCACCGTCAGCACATTTTCACCTACTATCAGGGAAGCAAAGAGATGTGGTCTTGGTCAAGATCACAAAAGGGGAAGCCATGTGGCTGGACTAGGACTCCTCTGGCCTGGGATTTCTCTGGGCAAGGATTCCATCCCTGACATCTCTGGAGCCAGCCATAGCATGTTATTGTCATGCATTTGAGACATTTGAATTTCTCTGGTTTTCAACACATAGACAATATTTTTATTGGTGTGTTTTATGAAAGATAGTATTTTGCCCTTCCTTCAGTTCCTTTATGGCTTCCTCAACATGTCCACCTGCTGTCTGCTGTCATCTGAGAGTCAGGGAGAGGCTGGAGAGGACAGAGACCTGGCTGTCCCCTCTGTTCTTATCGGCCCAGTGCTGTTGGAGCCTGCTGAAACATTTGACTGCTTCCCAGGCAGCAGAAGCCTTGCTGGCAGCCTCCTGGGAAGGTTTCACCGAGAGAGATGGGAGACAGCCGGGGTGGGCTGTCCTCTCTTCAGTGCATTCTGCTCAGGCACTGGCCCGTTTGTCTGCCGCAGTGAAGCTCTCCTAATGCAAAAGGAATGCATTCAGCACACAGCGCCCTGGAGAGCGGTGGGGATAATAATGCCACTATTCATTATTTTAAAACAAACACAATTTGGAGTGTGGATCTCTCTGGAAGTGTGAAATTGGTTCCTCTTAAAGAACAACTGGCAAGGGAAGAACATGTGACCAGCCCAAGGGCAAGGGATTCCACCTGGTCCGGCAGTGCTGTACCTCTGAGTCCAGGCTAGGCCTGCTGGCTCAGCTGTAGCTGTGTATAGTGCAGGTATGTAAGAAGGGGCATTTAACATGTATTGAGCACCTACTGGATGCTCTGTGTGGCCTATTACACAGCAACTGTGTAAGGTGAATATCCCCCCCCCCATTTTTTATAGAAAGAGACTGAGTGTCTCAGAGAATTTAAGACATTTGCTCAAGGTCACATAGCTCAGCATTGGCCAGGAGGAATTTATTCCAGATTGATGTGACTTCAAAGCTATGTTCTGTCTAGAGTATCTTTTTGTAGGGGTATGGATAACATCCGAACTTCCTGAACTATGAGACAAGACTATCTAGGCTTGTCCCAGAGCCAAGAAGTGGTGTGAGAACGTAAGATATACAAAAAGGAAGAAGCCCTTCTCACTATGGTCAAGGCTAGCTCTCCCTTCCAGCCTGACCAAGTGTAGGAACCAGAACAGGATATGACTCTCATAGGTTATTTGTCAGTTCTGCCCCAATTCCCTCATCTGTCAAATGGGGATTTGAATTGGATAAAAGTCTGCTCTTTGGGTTTCCTCTGCTAAAATCTTATGCCAGCAAAACTCACTAACCCATCCTGGAACTTGCAGGTTCCGAGAGGACCCACACTGAGTTGGGACTCCAAGCTAGAACCTGAGGGTCTGGAGATGCCTCTAAGGAGAGGGCGAACATTCATGTGGACTGGTTGGGGGGGGGGGGTCGGCCCAAATGGACATGGTGCTTTATATGATTCCTACTCTGAGGTCCAACTCCTCTGCAGTCGTTCTATGAAAGAATCACTGTGATAAGGTGGGAATCAGAAAAAGCTGGGTCCACATCCTGTCATAATATTTGTCCATCCCCAGCAACCTGCTCAACTGTTTGGAGCCTGAGTTCCGTCTTCTGTAACTTGGGGGAAATAATACAATCTCGCAGCTAATGGGGGTAATGAATGAACACCAAATACCAGGTATGAAGCAGCTGGCACAGTGGCTGGTCCAGTGTCCATGTCCTTTGTGCTTCTTCACTTCACATTCCCTGTAGGAAGATTCTTCCTCTGGGAGGTGATTCACAGGCTAGATCCCATCAGGCTCAGTGACTCTGTAAGAGCTACACCTCTTTACGACATTTAGAGTCATTGGCCCTTCGGAGATAAGGTGAAATTTGGGAAACTTTTTCCTAAAAAAAAGAATCACATTGAGCCATAAATGTTAGCTGACACTTTGAGGAATCCCTTCCCTGGAATCTCAGCCAGGCACTCCAGGGGGCATCCCACCCTTGGAGAAGGGAGGAGTTTGGAGGGATCCATGTGTCCTCTGTCATGGCTTTTGAGAGGGAGGCACTGAGAAAGGAGGGAGCTGCCAGTGATTCAGTTCACAGGAAGCAGGAGAATCCTTCCCAGATCCTGGGAGGCACTGAGAGAGGAGGTTTAAGGTCAGGTGCGTTGCCCACTGGCTTTTCCTAATGGCTTTCCTCGTGCTTGTATGGAAATGGGTGCTCATTAACCTGTGCTTCCTGAGCCCGTGGTCCTGGCACCTCCTCTCTGATCTGTGACACCAGCACGAGCACAATTAGTGAGGAAGAAGAAAGGCTTTGAGGTACCTGGACTGGGCTCTGACCTCAGCAAATGTTCTGGCCCAGAGGTTTTCATGTAGCTTCCTGGAGCACACTGAAGGCTCCAGCTGCTCCTTGCCGGAACACTCCCTGCTCTACAGAGGTGGCTGACTTCTCTATTCTCAGTTACCCAGTGCAGTTAAAACCATCTGTCCTCAGGCATTTTGCTCACACCAAAGCCTGCGACGCCCATCTTCTGAGATCAATGCCCTTTTATTTATGACCTAACAGGAGAACAGAATAGACCGCTGTGCTTTAATGCAAAAAGGGCCCCTTGGTTTCCAGCCAGCCCCACACACGTGAAACCTGGCAGTCTCTGCAGCAGCAGCATCTTTGAATGCAGGGGACAGCTGCCGCCACTAGCTTGCTTACAGTGCCCTCTCCCAGGAGGGGGTGCCTGCAATTTGGCCTTATTATCTGGCTCTTTTTCCCTTCAGCCAGAAGCTCTCTTTCCTGTTCCTTGAGACACTAATAGATTCTGGAACTCACACACACACACACACACACACACACACACACAGCCCTGTTTTTGAGTATCCTTATCCCATGCACGCAAGATTTGGATGACAAGAGTTTTCATCTTCCCAATGGCCACACTCTGCCCCTCCACATTCTAAACAATCCCCTATTCCTCCAGCCTTCTCCATCTCATTACCTTGTTCTATTTAATCTGTAGATTTAACTATTTGTTGAATTTCTATACCTACTTATATTTTTACCTGTTGATGAGCCTGTGACAGCAGGAACTCATCTCTCGTGCGTCATCTATCCCCAGGGAAAGGCGTAAGCACATAAATCCATTTCTGTTGAGTCAGGTGTTTGGAGCAAATGCCGTGATATATTATATGAATTCAAAGCTTTCTCCTTGGTCTTGTTTTGCCAGGAATTTTATCCATCCAAAAAGGAAAGATTCAGGAAGATTTGCAGACCCAGGGACTAAAGTTAGTTGCTTCTCTAAGATAACATGTGGTAGCAAGAGAGTGGGCTGCACCTTACAATCACTTTGGAAGTTTGTGCTTTTGGTTTGGAGGCTGTGTGTCTGAGCACATAGATCTGGTTTCTGATATCTGTCTGCTCCTCCTGCTTTTCTAACTCAGCTTCATTCGTGTGCATGCAATTTCTGGTTCCCTGGAATGGGCTTCTCTGCCATACTGTGGAATCTGATTGCCAACCATTGCTGTGCAACATGCTAATTAAGCTTGATGGTCACTGTCCCAGGGGCTGACATACTACTGTGGGGCCATGAACGGGAGCTTGGAACAAGATCATTTCCTTCCTATACTTGTGGTGCATGAAGCCATGAAGGCTCATGGGGCTCTGTGGCCAGTTACCAGGAAAAGCTGGGCTAATTGGTCTTCTGAGCACATGGGGTCAGCAGTGGTGATAATTATGGTGGTTCAGCTATGTTAGACACACTTTTATGGGGACCCTGCTGATGTACATCATTATATTTAGCAATCGCTTAAAACTTGACAATGCAGATGTTATTATTATCCCTACTTTTCAGATGAGGAAACTGAAGCCCAAAGGAGTTAAATAACTAGGACTTGAGTGTGACTCTGAGGCCCACACCTTTAGACACCGTGTTCTGTGGCTTCAGTTCCAGTGAGGTTCAAGGAGAATAGTCAAGGGGGGGAGCATGCCTGAGTATGGGGGGCTGATTGAGAGGTTCCCATAGCAGTGGAGTCCTAGGACGTGCATCACAGCCTGCTTTTGGCTAAAGTGCCCTGGATTTGGGGATGGACTTGTCCTCCTGTTGATGTCACTTTGGTCAAGTCACATTCTCTCTTAAGCCTTCTTGATAGTCTGATATATATAAAAAAAATACCCTCCCACTTAGGGTTGTTGTGGGGTCAGATAGATAGCCATTTAAGAGAGATAGCCACTGGGCATTTTCTCTGACTAAGTGGACAGGTTTGAGTAAGCAAGAGTGAGCATGTGAATATCTCTGGGCACCCTGCTCCCCTCCCCAGACAAAATCCCTCATCCAGTCCTGGCTGATGGAGAATTCCTGGCCATCTCACCATGCCCAGCACAGGTGTTATCACTCACATTGTGGGCTGCAGTTCAGATGCAGGTGCTATTCAGGCAGATGCCAGCCTGTGAAGGCACAGCTGCCACAGAAGCTTGCATTTTCATGGGAGATACAGGGACTGGATTTGCTTGTTGCCTACTACTTTCCTTAACGTAGATCTAAGCATGAACTCACATGGGGCGTCTCTGACACCCAACTTGCATGCACTTTTTCCTGAGGTAGGGATCCAGAGCATTCACCAGTTCCTCGAGGATCTCCGTGAGCCAGAAAAATTAAGGGAATGTAAATTAGATGACAGTCCCTTACATGGAGGGAACAGCTTGGAACTTGGCCACACTGTGAGCTCCAGTGAACATGGGGCCTGAAAGGAGAGCAGGCGGGGAGGTGTGTGGGAATCTCCTCAGGCTCTGATATTTTCTCCTTTTGAAAGTGTCTGTGCTAGAGTGGGCCTTCGAAAGAAATCTGGAAGGGGGGCAGGAAGAATGAGCAAAGTTGGCATGCTTTTGTCTTTGCTGCATCCTCTTGGTCAACCCTTTGCCTCTGTAATCCTATTGGAGTTTCATGGATAACCTCTAAAGGCAATGCTGTCAGCTGTGTTTTACACTGAGGGGAAGAAGCCCAGAGATGCTAGGCATCTCTTTCAAGGCAAACCAGCTAATAACTATATGATTAAGATTTTAAACTCAAATATGCCTGACTCCCAT
This sequence comes from Sus scrofa, assembly GCF_054392235.1. Lineage (NCBI taxonomy): Eukaryota > Metazoa > Chordata > Mammalia > Artiodactyla > Suidae > Sus > Sus scrofa. Next base: position 108,644,120 of record NC_139396.1, on the reverse strand, counting down.
GTTTGAACTTTTTGAAAAGAGAGTGAGAATGTAAAAGAGTCATCATCAGTAGAAGCAGCACCCAGAATCTTAATAACTGTGGAAGCTCTGGTAGACTAGGAGACTAATATTACCATTTTGGGTAATTTAGGGAAAAAAATCAGTTTTTTTTCTAAAGGATTAGAAACTCATTTCCATCTTTCCTTCTTTTCAACTTGACTTTTCTTCCTGTTTTTCCCCTTGCTTCCTCTCTCCCTCCCTTCCTTCCTTCTTTTCCTTTTTTTTTTCATCTGTCCTCCTTTCTCTCCTCTCCCCCCAAATAATTCCTGTGCTTTCCTTAGGTGAAATATAGAGCACAGGGTATTAAGGGTCATACAGACCTGAAATCATGCCCAATGCCTCCCTAGTCTTGAGAAAATCCTAAACTACTAGGTAACTAATATCTAACCCAATATAACGAAGAAAAACTATCTAGGAAACAAAAATTCTAGGTGAGAATTTAGGAGAATAATCGTAGCATTGCTGGATGGATGCACATTTTAAAGAAGAAAACTCAAACTGTATATTAAAAATATGTATGCTATGTATAGCAAAATTCGTAGTGCCTTAGGTCTCTTTCAGTTGCAAGTGAAAGAATTCAAGTAAAACTAGCTTAAGTTAAAACTAGCTTAACAAATATAAAAGGTAGGGTAGTCTCAGAGATTATCACCATTCTTTTAAGTTAAACGAAAAAAACATCAGTAGCTGGAAATCCAAATTGCACATGGCACTAATGATCATTTTCCTGAATACATAAAAAAAATCCCACATTTTGACAATATTGGATGATATTGGAATGAGTTTAGGAATGGGGCACACAATTGCTGGTAGAACTGTAAATTGCCATAGCATTTTAGGAAAGTAATAGCAGGGTATTAGGTGTGATTGAAAATAACTATACATTTTGCCCTTCTGTAGTTTAAGTCCAAACATATGTGTACAAGGATGTTTGTCACAGCAATATTTGAAGTATCTGGAAAAAAAAGAAAGTACGAAGATATGACAATCTAAATATCCACCAAAAGAGGGATGATTGAATAATCCATGAGACATTCTTTTCTTTTTTTTCCCATGAAGCATTCTATTATTTTTTTCTTTTATAATGATTTTAATTTTTCCCTTATAGCTGGTTTACAGTTTTCTGTCAATTTTCTATTGTACAGCAAACTGACCCAGTCACACATACATGTATACATTCTTTTTTCTCACATTATCATGCTCCATCATAAGTGATTAGATATAGTTCCCAGTGCTACACAGCAGGATCTCATTGCTTATCCATTCCAAATGCAATAGTTTGCATCTACTAACTATGAAATTTATGCTGCTATGAAAAAGGAAGAATGAGGTACATGTATGTGGGTCAGAGGGATGGCTGCGATGGGTTACTACATGAAAAGAAGGCAAGGGGCTGAACTGGGTATGTAGCATCCTTATACTTACGTAAAACAATATAGATGACAAATAGCATTTGTACTTGCATGTATGTCTTTATATCTTCATACTATCAGAGAGAAAGGTGAGAAAGAATGCACAGAGAACCAATTGTTAATGCTGATTAACTGAATTTAGTGGGTTTGGGTGTTTGGAAAATTGCAATACTGATATTTTTATTTTTATAACTTTGCATTTTTAAATGTGTCGAAACTACTATACACTAATTTTTAATTTATAAAAGCAAGTTTAAAAGGGAAAACATATAAAATCAAATAGAGAGGTAAAATTTGGTGTTTTGCTATGCATAAAGAAGGAGTAGGTAGTTAGCTAGGCCAGGCAAGAAGATCTGGCCTTTTACGGAACTCGGTGTGGCTTGATTATTTCATTATCCAGGTGCTGCATTGACTCAGGACCCACTTTCCAGATGGAAAGGGGGACTGACTGCAGAGATGGGAGATGTGTAAGAGACCTTCACATTTCACAGCCTGTTAATATTAAGAAGGAATGAGAAAAATGATGATATGCAGCTTGCCATGCAATTGAAAATATTCCAACTTTAATTGTAATTCATCAAAAATACATATGGCTTTTACCTTTGTTGTAGCTTACCATAGTTCTTTTTTGTTGTCCACTGCAGACCATCCCTAAGAGAAGAGTTGATTTATAGTCTTCTATTTCAACAAGTCCCTTTAGCTGCTCACCTTTAGCAGCTGCAACAAGTTGGGTCACGAAGTACATCATTTTGAAAACCATGAGACACTTGCTGAAGTGAGAAGACTTGGGAAAAATTTTTCAAAGTGCAAATTAGATGGAAGGACATGGGTCCTAGATGGTTGTATTGGTGCCAAAGGACAAGTTAGTTTTCTCAGAGGCTCCTGAGCAGCATAATAAAGGCTGTTTCACAGGCTTCCAGTTCAGAGGAGTTGTTTGATTTCAAACTCCACCTGTCTTATAAGAAACTGGATCATTAACTTTAAAAATGTCAACTGGTTCATGTTAATGTGAAGTGAGTTACAAACCAAGGGACCCTGTAGAAGCATCAGGTATTATGGACATGTACATAGTGTTCAGGTTTATTTGGGCCTGAAGCCAAAGAGGGGCAGAGAGCAGGGAGCAGTGCCCTAGAGTCTGCCCTTACCAGCTCTCCTGTGCCCAGTAGGAGAAGAGCAGGGAGGCAGGATTGGGAGAGGTAAGACTGACACCAGAGAGAAAAGTCCACAAGATAGGGTGAAGCCAAAGCCTGACTGTGAGCCCAGACCACCCAGGAAGGGACCCAGAAACAAGGCTCTCAAGGCAGGGATGCAGGGTTGTAATCAGAAGGCCTGCATGGGGTAAGGTAGATGGCACCATGCCTGCAGCCCAGGATTTTCCCCACAGTTCTGCTGGCTGGACACTGTGCCCCTGGCTTCAGGGACCCACTGCCCTCCTGACCTGGGAAAAGCAGGCTACACCTGAGAGCCTCTGACCCTTTTACTGAAATTGGCTCTAGAGTTCACGGCAAATCATTGACTGTGTTGGTTTGCTAGGGCTGCCATAACAAAGTGCCCCAGACTGAATGGCTTAAACAACAGAATTTCATTTTCTCTGTTATGGAGGCTAGAAGTCCAAGACCAAGCAGTCAGCAGGGTTTGTTTCTTCTGAGGCATCTCTCCTTGGTTTATGGACAGCCATCTCCTCCCGGTGTCCTCATGTGGTTTTCCCTCTGTGTGTGTCTGTGTCTTAACATCCTCTTCCTCTCAGGATACTGTTCATATTGGAGTAGGGCCCACCCATATGACCTCACCTTAACATACCTACCTCCTTAAAAGCCCTGTCACCAAATACCATCACGTTCTGAGCTGCCCAGGTTTAGGACCTCAACATCTGAATCGGGTAGGGAGGCACAATTCACCCTATGACATCAACTTTTTCCATACTTTCCCCTCAAGTAAGACCAAATGTCTAGTCAGAAATGTGTATGTGTGTATGTAGGAATGTGAAACAATTCTTTTTCTCCCTAATAATAATTTCCCCTAGTTTTCAACAACCCACATGGTCAGCCCCCTGAACTGTGTACCTCCAAAGAGCATGACTGCTATATCCCTCAGACGGACAAGGTATCTCTAAGCATGTCCACATAATCCAGGTTTGAAGCCCACTTCCATCACTGACCCCTGAGCTGGGCAGAAGTGCTAACTCCTTAAAGAGGGCCTGAAGCCAGGTTCTGTCTTGAAATCTGATTTTGATTGTCAGTCCTTTCGGTATGCTCAGACCCCAAGGATGCATGAACATAATTTACAAATACTCACTCTAAGCCTGGCCCTTCACCCAGCTTAGCCCATTGACACTGTCTGACCACCGTTCAAACTCTGTGGCATTGTAGGGATATGTGTGTATCTGCACATTGATTATTACATACCACTTACCTGGTACCAGATATTCTAATTGTCTTGGTATCAGGTATTCATTTATCACCACATCAGCCCTAGGAAACAAGGATCTCCATTATCCCCATTCTATTGCTGAAGAAACTGAAGATCCAGGAAGCAGAGCAACCTGTCTGAGATCAAATACACAGCCAGCATAGAGCCTGTTCCTGAAACCAGGTATTCAAGAGCATAGCTATTCTTTACATAGCCTTTTCAGGGAGTATTTGCTCTCATCATCTTGCAAATGAGGAAAGAGATTTATAGCTGTTTAGACCCAGGGCTGTCTAATTCTAAAACCATTTTTTCTTTCCATTGTGCCAGCCTGTTTGCTTGGATACTGCCTATCCCCCAGAGCCTAGTGTGATCCTCCCTCCTATCACACATCCCTTGGGAATACTCAGAACCAAGCCCAGTCATTTCATCACATCAACACTGCAGAGAACACCATCACATCCATTTGGAGAAAAGGGAAAAATACAGTCTTTAGAGTTAAGTCAATCTTGCTGCAAACCTCATCTCTCCTGGTTCTTGGCCAAGTTACTTAACTTCTTTGAGTCTCATAAAAGTGGGGATAATAATAACTAGGTGATAGTGGATCTTAAATGTTCAATAGCAAATGGTAAATAACCACTTATCCTGACCCCATTGAGCAGTGTGGTAGATTGGTGGCACTATGACCTTGCAGTTCTCCCCATCGAGAGATGACACTCACCTTCCTACCCTGGAGTCTGGGCTGGCCTCTGGACTTGTTTTGGCCCAAAGAAAGTGACAGAAGTGGCAGCTTATCTGTTCTAAGTCTCAGAAGGCCTTACACGCTTCCACTTTGTCTCATGGACTCTTACTGCCACCATGAGAACAAGCTTGGACTAACCTGATGGAAAATGAAAAACTCCATGGTACAGAATAGCATTATCCCAGCTGAGTCCATCCTAGACCAGACAGCCCCAGCCAACTGAACAGCTGACCATAGATGCATAAACAAGTGCCGCTGAGATCAGATAACCACACAGCCATCCTGTCAACTTCTGAGAAATAAGACACAGTTGTCATTTATGTTATTAATTTGGGTGTGGTTTGTTATGCAGCAATTGCTAACTGATACAGTGAGATATTAATAGCATTATTTAGAAAATGCTCAAAAATATGCTCACATTTACCCAGAAGAGCATCCTCTCTCTTATATGTGCTTTCATGTACTCACATTCCCCCTATGGGTTCACAAGAGAAGATCCACACAGGCTACTGGATAATGATTCTAACAACAAATGAGAGCAGTAAAGTTTTATTTCCATGTAAAGAAAATAAACTGTCTTTACAATGCTTCTCATTGCTCTTGTGTCAATATTGGCATGTGGAACCCAGATTTTTTTATGAGGTCTTTAGTGTTTGATTTTAGCAAAGAGGGTGACACTTTTCACAAAGAGAACACAATTCAAATGACATTAATGTGTTACAGAAGGAGTCCACTTTCTCCCAAACTTGCCAGTCCAACAGGCCTGAGTGCCATGGTCATGGTTCTGGGTCCTTGTTGTACATTTTTTTTTTTTTTTTGTCTTTTTGCTATTTCTTTGGGCCGCTCCTGCGGCATATGGAGGTTCCCAGGCTAGGGGTCTAATCGGAGCTGCAGCCACCAGCCTACGCCAGAGCCACAGCAATGCGGGACCCGAGTCGAGTCTGCAACCTACACCACAGCTCACGGCAACGCTGGATCCTTAACCCACTGAACAAGGGCAGGGACCGAACCCGCAACCTCATGGTTCCTAGTCGGATACGTTAACCACTGCACCACGACGGGAACTCCCTTGTTGTACATTCTGTTCCTTGGCTACAGCATTAGGGCACTTGTCTGGATAGCCAAAGAACACTCAAGGTCCTATAACAACTAGTGGCCTCACATGAGCCTACAGGGCTTGTAGCATTTATTAGGGCTTGTGTAATTATGATATGTGTGAATATGTGCCTGTGTGTGTCTTTTTCCCACATTGTATTGTACAGTAGTGAAATTTTAAATGGCTGTCTTTCAAGGAGTCCTGCATATTTCTAATAGATCCTTCCAACCCCAGTTGAAAGATGGATCAGGAATTCCCACCAAAGCTCCTTGACCCCAGAGAGACTAACAATGCCAGTTATAATAGAAGCGTCAACACAGCCCCTTAATCGGTGTCCACTGTATGATTAAGTGAACCTGAAATTATGTCCATGAAGGACTCTTTCATCACCATCCCCTCTACCTTCTCAAACAAAATGTTATTTCTTAGGGTCCATCACAATTATTAGGAGCCAAGGGTGGGTTCAGATCTTGGCTCTAGCACTCTCTACCCAAGCTGTCTTATGTAAGTCCTTTTTAACACTGATGAGCCTCAAGATGCACACATGTAATTGCTATAGTGCCCTGGTGAGGAAGTGCATGCAGGTGGTTAAATGAGATAGTGAACACTGCCTTGCACAGAGTGAACACTAAATATGTATCATCTACTGTCTATTTATACTTCTATTCAAATCACATTTTCAGAGCAGCAATTACTTGCCAGCTGCAAATTATGCAGAGATACAGGGATGGAAGAGACCTGGCTGCTCCATGAAAGGCTCTCCTGGTTTTAAGAGGGAAACGAAGGTAAACAAATGCCTTGTGATACACAGTGCAGTATGGGGGGTGGGGGTGGCAGTTGTTCTGCAGATGAAAACACAGATCTGAGGGTGCTCAGGGGAAGAAGCATCTAATTCTTTCCTGGTCCAGGGAATTGTGGAGAAGTCACAGAGAACGTGATATTTGAGTTGAATTTAGAAGGATGAGGGGGAATTTGACAGTTGAAAAGGTCAGTTATTCCAAGCAGAAGGATGGGCCTGTGGGAAGAAATTGGGCCATGCAAGACCTGTGTTTTGATCTGGGAACACGAAGAAGTGCAGGTGGAGTCTGTCAGGAGGGAAGGGCCAGGGGATGGACCTAGACAGGAGAATAGGGGCAGAAAGAGGTCCCAGAACTCCTTGAGAGGACCTGGTTTCCTTCAATTGCCTGCGTAAGGGGTAGGGAAATAATATTATTTTGGATACTTAGGAGCAGACTTCCACTCAGGGGGAGAATTGTGCTTGTTTAGAAACAAGCTTTAATGGGCCTTTTGGAATGTGATGGGAAGCCCTCTGGAGATTGTCAGAATAGGTTGGGGTACATGAAGGAGAGGGAACTGGATAGCTGAGAAATTACAGGAAGTGTGGGCAGAAGAGATGAACAGGAATGGGGAGGGGAGCTGCAGTGGGGAGCAAAACCCAGAGAGGGGCTGAGGGGGAAGGGAGCATGGAATCTGCGCTGATTGGACTTGGCTGCCAGAGAGAGAGTGGAGGGTGGGGAGGAGGCTTCAAGGCTTCTGAGAAGAGGACAAACTGTCTGTCACTTGAGCTGTCTGTCACACGGTTTTAGGCTGTTGGCTGTGCAGTGCTATCATGCATCTTCAGGAAAAGTGGCTGCACAGCCAAACAGCCTACACAAATGGTGTTTGTGAGAAATGAAGGGACAGGGCTGAGTTCCAAACTAAGGTCAGCCCAAGGCAGAAATAAGAGGTAAGGTATCAAAATAGAGTGGAAATCAGGTGACATAAACACAAAAGCCTCCAGGAAATCACAAAAATATGGAGGGGGTATTAAACTTCAGAACTTTTAAACAGATTTTATTTACATGTTAAAGAATAGACACCAGCTATTACTTTCCTTCACATGTATGTCATATGTCATCTGTGATCTTTGCAGGCATGAAGTCTTTTTTGAATACAGCATGCAGCTTTTGCATCTTCAGGAGAAATGATGATGGTCGATTTTGATTTTAAATTGGGGATCCTTAACTGAATGTTAAATTTTCATAGCCACTTTTCTTTCTCAGTGATACTAGGACATCTTGACCTTTCAGGTTTAGCCACAGGTTATTATTCACTAAGCCCATGAAATAGATGGTACCAGGGCACAGTGCTGCCAAGACTCCGTCACCACCAACAGCAGAAGAGAATGTGAGGAATGTTCAAAATCTCTTAGTGCTTCAGAAATGACTGGATGTTATTATTTTTTTTTTTTATTCAGGTGTCATTGAATAGCAAGGGACAGAAATCCAAATATCAGGAACTAAAGGGAGGGTATTCTGGGAGGAAACTGCAGTTACCTCAAGGAACCCAAGGCAAGACATGGAGCCAGATCTGGGAGGGAATAGGTACAGACCTGGGAAGTCCAGAATCAAGGCCACTGCCTGCTCTCAAAAGACCACCTGGTCTCTCTGTTTCTTTAAACTGTGTTTTTGTCTTTCTTTCAGACAACTTCCTCCACCCAAGCATCCCCCAGCCTTGCTCTAGATAAGCTCAGGTTGAGCTCTCAGATCAATGGCTCCAGGGAGGCTAGCACCTCCCTCCTCAGATCAGCTTCCTGGGTGGTGTGGGGGAAGGGGCCGACTCACTAGGTTGTCCCTGTGGATTGGCTGCTGAGTAGGGAATTTCTCTCCTTTCCAGTCATCTATACCTGGGAGTGGAGGCAGGTGGCGTGGAAGTGGATTCTCACATGTGAAATGAACGAGTTTCAAAGAATTCAGGTTAATAGGAAAATCCCCTCCTGCCTGTTGGGCCGAATTGGTGCAGTTCAGAGTATTTCTTCCATGAGAAGAGGACACTGGCTTTTAGAGCATCATGTCTGCAGGGCCTCATGCCAATACCCTCCCCCAATCTCACTTTCTCCTATCAGCCACTTTGAGTGGGAGACATGGTGGCCCCTGTTTGAAAATTGGTGACTTGCCTGGAGCCTCATAACCACTTTAGGGTGAGAATCACAGTTTAACCTGAAGGTTTAACCCCATTCTTCATGAATAAGAGCAAGTTGGCAGGGCTATGCTGTCACTAGATCTTACTCCTTAGCACCGCAGGCCTTCCTCAACCCCTGGCTCTGAGACCCTCCACAATGTGCTGGAGGAGTCAGGGTGCCTTTGCCAAAGGACCGGGTTCTGCATCTGGTTACTGCTTTTGCCATTGTAGCAGCAGCACTTAAGAGGGCCATGGGGCCACAGACAGATATCCTGTGAAGACTGTTTGGTGAAGGAAAAGCTTTGAGAAGAAATAGATCTATTAGTGGAGATGGTTTTGTTTACATGGACATATAGGGCAATCCTGCTTGCATGCAGTTTGTCAGGGCTCTCTGTGCCCAACACACCCCTACATAACATGCATGGAGATCATATACATATATCATATGCATAGACACACACACACACACACACACACACCTGGTGCACCAGATCTACCATGTGTCAGACCAGGGATTTAAGTTATAATTCCAACTTTGTCTCTTGCTTCCTCTGCGATCCTGGGCAAATCTTTCTATCCCTCTGATGTTCACTTTCTGCATTAATAAAGTGAAAATAATTAGAGACTTTCAATGGTGATGTGAAAATAAACTGAAATAATATCTGTAAAAAACTAAATGCCTACCATGTACTTAGTCATGTATAAATTTAAAGGAAATATAAACTATTATTCAAATATATTATTACCCACGAGCATACAACACTCATTCACATACATGTATACACATATTTTTTGTACACATACATCTTTGTACATATACAAGCACGTATACAACCATAAATACCATATACACAATGAGTTTTTACACACCCATGGATAGTATAAACATTTACAACCATTCATATACAAATGTGTGTGTGTGTGTGTAAATATACACACGTGTAACCATACATCAACTTGGACATACTCACATCATTAGACATATACACACATATCACACACACATATATATATTGTATATGTGTATATATATATAAAAAACACATTTTATACAGTAAGAATTCACTTCTGACACTTAAACACGTCAAGATGATTCATAGCTCTGAAAATATCTTTCTGGTCTTCTGATCTTATTGCCTCACATATGAGAAAGGACTTCTGTTGCTTCTTTTGGGGGAAAAAACCTAGTTGCAAACATGCACACTGTTATTTTGATTAGCCTAGTGGTGGTGGATAAGGTTATCACTCCATGTCAGGCATGGAGGAGAGACACCCACTTGCCAGCATGAGGAGAGGAACCGGTCTTTCCCTAGTCCTACATGGAGGAAACTCAGCCAACTGTGAGATGGGTTTTGCTCATTTAGAAGCCCTGTCTTCCGTGCTGGCTTACAGAAGGTTGGGTCTGGTTAGTACAAGGTAGTTTTCTTCCCTCAGCAATATTCTCTAAGGTGAGCTGCTAGAGAGCTGCTGGTTGTATTCCTGAGCTTGTGTGCACATTGGGAGTGCTGTGTGCAAAGCACCAGCATCCTTGCTGTCTGCAGAGTCCTGGAGTCCTTGGGAAATTGAATTCATGTTCAATGGCTCTGGAGCGCAGGCTATAATCAGCACTGGGCCTCTGGGAGCCTCACACTCAGATCCCTGGTCTGCTTGGGATCTGTGGGTTTGCGCTAGGAGGAGACACCCGAACCTAAGGAACTGGAGATGTAGGCAAAGCATGGCTCACAAGGACATCAGGCTGCCTCCTTTGTATGGTCTCACTTTCATTTGTAAATTATGAAAGGGAGGAAGAAGGAAGACTTTGATCCATCAAATTTATGGATTCAATAACTGTTGCCATTTCAGACAGCAGGGATCCCTGGGGATTATTTTTCCGTGTGTGCTTAGGTATCAGAGAAGCAGAAACAAATGCTAAATATTCTGCTGTATTATGAAATGTCAAATGTGCTTTCCAGGGTAATTACATGAATATTGAATAGCCTCGCTGAAATTTACAACCTTGCAACTGAGTGTTTGGGGATGCTTCTTGCCAGCAGCCTCCCTGTACACAGGACAACAGCCCTGGCACAAAAGACCAAAGTGGAATGGAATCCAGCCTGGCCCGCCCTGCTCAGCTTGCCATTGCAGCTGGATGACATGGCCTGACTTCATAAATATTGGCCATCCAAGAAATCCATGTCAGGCCCAGCTGACATCCTTAGCATAGAGGGAACTGATCTGGCATTAAACATCCCATGAAAGTTCTTAAAAAAAAAAGTGATGTCATGACAGTTGTCCCCAGATCTGGTGGAATAGCATATATCATATCAGAACCCAGGACTATTCTTTGGAGAGATGAATCATTCCTTTGCTGGTTTCTCCAAAATCTTGGCATTTTCTTTGACTTAGGATAACATCCTAGATTCCATAAAGTAAACAGCCTTGGCATTAACTGAGCAAAATCACGTGGGCTTTCCCACTGGCAGACCTAAATTCCTATTAAAATGTGAGGGGTGGATTGTAGTCCCCCCTTTTTTTGGTCAAATATCAGTTAAATCAGTAGTCTTTATGGGACATTCTCAAGTCCTCTTTCTAGTTAACCACTGATAACCTTTCTGTCATAGATACTGTTACTGAAAGTAGAGCCCAGCTGCTTGTACTCAAAAGTCAATACTGGAGAGCAAGGTTTGTGGAAAGGAAAGTTTGCTTTATTCCTGAGGCTGGAAACTCAGGGGAGGGGGTGGTGGTGGATAGGGTGGACTCATGTCCACCCTAACTGATGAGGCCAACTCCCTAACTGATGATCAGTGGGCAAAAGTTTTTAAAGGGGAGTTTCCGGGGTGCATAGGTGGAGGGAGGGGGCTACATCCAGAACAGCACAGTCAGTTCCAGCAATCGTCTTGAAATTGGTCATGCAGTGTTCTGATCAGTGTCATCTTGATTGTTTTGAGTACAGTTAATCTTCAGTTCCAGGGTCATTTTGTTCCCATTTCTTTGAGGCCAGTTCTCAGAACTGTGGCAGCTTCTGTCATGGCTACAGTCTGGTCATCATGCAGTTAACTTCTTCCACCTGGTGAGGGTTTCAGTCTCTACAAAAGAGCTCATAGGATATGGCTCAGAATATTATCTATAGCCCTAGAGGAGAAATTGAAGATCTTTGACTTTAAGGACTAAACAATTATTAGTTTGTCCTATTTGACTGCTTTCCTTTGTTTCTGCTTTTTCTCACTTCTCTGATTATTTGGCTAAAGTTTTTCTACAGACAAAAGGCAGGAGCAGGACATGAAGGGAAGGACCAGTGGGTCCTGCTCTGTTTAAATGTGACGGTTCTAATCTCAGAAGTGTCTCCTGAAGCCCTAGCTTGCTTTGCTGACTGTTTTTCTCCAGGCCCCCCAAGATTGTTTAAATAGCACTCTATTTGTCTCCCTGCCTCTAGTTCATCCTTCACATTGCTCCCAGAGTGACTTATTATTTAGGATATAATAACTCTATATACTTCACAGACATGTCACCCACGACCTCCCCTAGGCTCTGTGATATAGCCCCTCACTGCCACTCACTGCTTCTGCAGTCCCCATATTATTCTCATATCCCTGTGCTGGACTTTGCACATGCTGCTCCCACTGCCCAGAGGCTCTTTGTTCTTTTCTCCATCCAGCACATTCCTACCAACCTGTTCAAGTCTAGTTCAAATGCTAGAGGTACCTGATCTCAGTGAACTTGGCCACAAAATATGAAATATTCTCCTTCTGAGCCCACCGATACAGATAAAACTCAAAATTTGCATTAGAGTTTTAGTTATTATGCAAAAGTACCAGGGCTTTTAGGCAAAGAGAATAGAAAAGGGGGAGAATTCTAAGGGAATGATTGTTGGAGGAGGAACTGACTGGTGTTGGGAGTGGGGGATGAGGACGAATCCAGAAATCCAGTACTATTCACATTGTAATAGGTGAACCAGGGGCCTGGAAAGGAAGGATGGTGTGGAGATGAGGGTGGGGTGAAACTGGAGAATGTTGGAGAAAGGACACCTCCAATATAATACACAGGCTATCTGAGAACACTGGAGGTGAGCTGGAAGGGAAGAGTACCAGCTAAACTATCTACTATTGTAATTTTAGGCCTAAGCAACTTGAAATCTATCTTTGCTTGTGCTGAGGAATCTGTTCTAGCAGTCAGCAGATCATAGCCCCTAGTCATAATTGTCACCTCTTTTAAGACAATTTTAGGACTCTTCAGTAGATGCATTCTTTCCTCTGATCCTGTAACACTCCATCTGTACCAGGAGGGCTCCAGATATAGGGGCACTCTGCTACTGAGAATGCCTGACATACATCTACCTTTGATTAGGCAATGTCACAGCTCTCAATCAGTCTTCATTTGCCTGTCCATTAAGGAATACCACCCAGTGATCATCAGCGCTTCTCATCTTTGAAGGCTTTGTCTAAGTATAGGCAAAGTTTATGAATTTCTTCCCCCTCTCATCTACTTATGTTCAGTTTTGAGGGGTTTCTCTTCTTAATTCCAAGAAAATATAACCTTTATTTAACTGAAAAAAACCTTTAATTATTTTATCCATATGCTACATTTCACATTGTCTAAAGCCCTCAAGTTGGCAAGCTGGGTCCTGGATAGGGCTCCTGAGTACAAATATCTTGCCAAGGGGTGGTTGGAGTTTATGCTTCATGCCACATCTCCCATCTCTCTGAATGGTACCCTGGAAACCCATGATGAGATGTGGGTACCAAAATATTGGATGAGACCTAGGCCAGGAGGGGATTAAACCTGAATTAGGAAGGTATTATAAAACATGGAAAGAGATATATTGTTTCTTCCATTATTTTAATGCCTACATTCCATGATGACTATATATATGTATGTATGTATATATATATATATACATTAAATATATGTGTATGTACACTGTATATGTGTGTGTGTTTATGCATACAGACATATAAAAACACATACTCTCTTTGCTAAAATAGAATACTTTGAGCTATACTTGAGCCCTGACCCAGTCATCTCCCATAATGGCAGTGAGCATCATGAGATAAAAACAAAAAGAAACAAAACAAAACTTCACATGACCACTGATCTTTTTATCTCTGCACAACCAACGACACTTCAGGGACTTAACCATCAAAAGTTGGGCAATGAGGATGGTGGCATCTTGTGCCAGTGGCATCTCTAGCACCTTGATTCCAGCAGGTATCACATGTGGAATGAAGGTACTGGTTCATATTTCTGTTTTCCTCAAGATATTTCAGCCCCTAAAGATGGGGGCATGACTTTCTCACATTTGCATTCCTAAGGATAACTACAGAACCTGGGCCATAGGCACCCAGTCATTTGTTTTTGTTTTGTTTTGTTTTGTTTGACTGAAAGAATATCCTTGGTTAATTATCATAAATCTGAACGAAATTTGCACCAACATGGATGAAACTAGAGACTCTCATCCTGAGTGAAATAAGTCAGAAAGAGAAAGACAAATACCATATGATATCACTTATATCTGGCATCTAACATATGGCACAAAGGAACCTTTCCACAGAAAAGAAAATCAAGGACTTGGAGAATAAAATTGTGGTTGCCAAGGGGGAAGGGGAGGGAGTGGGAGGGACTGGGAGCTTGGGGTAAATAGATGCAGAATGTTGCCTTCGGGATAGATTAGCAATGGAATCCTGCTATGTAGCACTGGGAACTCTGTCTAGTCAATTATGATGGAGCATGGTAATGTGAGAAAAAAGAATGTATACATGTATGTGTAACTGGGTCACCATGATGTGCAGTAGAAAAAAATATATATATAAAGAAAAAAAGAAAAAAGAAATTTGATCTTAATAAATTGTACGTGCACTGATTAAATTGGTTCTTACTATGAAATTTTTAAAATAATTATTTTCTTTTTATATGAATTTTGAAGAAAGACTATAAAGGGCCAGCTTAAATCAGCAATGGGAAAATTATGACATGATAGATGTCTCTCTATATATTGATATATAAAATATATATAATTGTGGCTCACTCTGCATATCAGTAGCTGTTTATAGGCACAATACTATTGAAGTTAGGCTTTGTACGATTTCACCAGCTAGTAGATGTCAGTGGGTGGAGACTTCACATTTCTTTGCTGCACAGAAAGAATATGTGACCTCTCTGTTGGGTGATCATGAGTGAGTTTGTTCTCCCATTCTGAGAAACACCTCTTCCACCCATCCCAAAGTGCAAACATGCTTAACCCAGAAGAGATTTTAAGCCAGGCATTTTTTTAAAATTGAAGAATAGTCAATTTACAACGTTGTATTAGTTTCAGTGTATAGCAAAGTGATCCACTTGTGTGTGTGTGTGTGTGTGTGTGTGTGTGTGTTTGTGTGTGTGTGTGTGTATTTAAGATTCTTTTCCATTGTAGGTTTTATAAGATATTGAATATAGTTCCCTGTGCTATACAGTAGATCTTATTATTTATCTATTTTAGATGTAGTGTGTATCTGCTAGTCTCAAACTCCTAATTTATCTTCCTCTATCCTTTCCCTTTTGATAACTATAAGTTTGTTTTCTATGTCTGTGAGTCTGTTTCTGTTTTTGTAAAAATAAGTTTATTTGTATTACTTTTTAAAAATTCCACATGTAAGTGATATTACATATTTGTCTTTGACTTATTTCACTTAGTATAATAATCTCTATTTGCATCCATGCTGCCACAAATGGCATTATGTCATTCTTTTTTATGGCTGAGTAGTATTCTGTTGTATGTATGTACCACATCTTCTTTATCCAGTCACCTATAGGTGGACATTTAGGTGGCATCCATTTCTTGGCTATTGCAAATAGTGCTGCTGTGAACACTAGGGTACATGTATCTTTCAGAATTCAAAGTTTTCATCTTTTCTGGATAAGTGCCCAGGAGTGGGATTGCAAAATTGCATGGTAACTCCATTTTTAGATTTTTTTTTTTAAGGAGCTTGCATACTGTTTTCCATCATGGTTGCATCAATTTGCATTGCCACCAACAGTGTAGGAGGGTTCCTTTTCTCCCATATATAGGTTCATGTAGTGAAACGTTTTCAAGACCACATAATGTGTTATGTCTGTGTTTTGCCTTGAACTTGACAAGGGGCAGAGCTTCACTGCCAACCCCCTAAAATGCCCCCTCCTTCCCTGGGTCTCCCCATTTTCTCTTCTCTTTCTGTACTTTCCTTCCTTGCAGCCCTCCCTGTCTGGTGTCTGCCTCCCAGTGCCCTGAAGCACTCTGTCTCCAAGTTCATGACAGCAATTCTTTTCAGTCTTCAGATACTTTTATGTCCTATAAGTTCCAGAGCCTCAGAATTTATTCTCTGCTCAATTTCTGTTTGTGGAAGAAGGAGAATGGTCTCTGGTCTCAGTTCTATTGGCTGTAACTGAACTCTAGACAGGAAAATTGGCAGTGGTCAGGGGGACTTCCAACCTGGGCTGTGCCAGAGAATATTAATTTTTATGAGAATAAATTGTATTCTAAATGCCACCAAGCTTGGTCTTTGTCCTTAGAAATGATAACAGTGGCTTTATGATGCTAAGAGCTCTCTCCTTAGGCTAAGTTTCACTGTAAAACTATCTGGCATTAATAGGCAGGGAAGGTACCAGGCTCAAAATGTCACTGTCAAATTATTGGTAGGGAAAATGGAATTACTGCTAGGGACAAGGTTGATTTCCAAACCCAAACCCTCCCCAGCACTTTTTCTAAAACAGTGGATTGTGGACTAAGCCTTTCTCTTTGTGAGTCAGTCATTAACTTAAGGTTGTTGGCTGGCCTTATTGTACATTTCGGGCAGATTAATAGACAGACTAAACTCAAGATTCCAGCACTGAGGGTTCTGGCAGATACAACGAATCCAGATTGCACTCTCAGAAGTATGTGGACAATGAACAATGGACTGAGGCCAAAGAAAAGCAGAGAAATAATCTGTGTTCAGCAACCATGATGTGTGCCGGGCATTATGGAGCGTGTCTGGGCTTCCAGATGGCAGCCCTGACTGCCACACACCCCATGTCTCTAGTGCCCTGCACAACAAACTTTCTTGACAAGAATTAATAAATGAATGAATAGATGCAGTGATTAAAGCATAGGGCCCTATTTACCCTATCCCAGGGTGATTGCTTTTAGGAAAATAGTGTGGTAAGTTAAAACATTTATGATCTTATGACATAAATCTCTCCATCTTTGATTGAAGAAACATAATTCAATCTAGGAATCTCAATTCTTATTCTAGGAATCTCAATTTATAAGACTGAATTTTTCCAGGAAAATCTAGGGGGACAACTGACCCCAAGATACCTAAAATAGCACTTCTCAAACTTGACTGTGAACTACAAATGCCTTGGAGAGCTTGTTGAAATGCACATTCTGATTCAGCAGGACCAAGAAGAGGCATGCAGTTCTGCATTTTTAATAAGCTCTTATGTGATGTTGATGCTGAAGCTACTGGTTCCTGGACCACACTTGGAGTAGCAAGATTTTAGAGGGCTTTCAGTAGAGTAGGTGTGGATAAGAGGGGGTAGGGCTTACCTCCCCTTTTTGAGGATAATTGTGATGTCTGGGGATTTTTTGATGGTCATAACTAGAGGGATGAAACTGTCATATAGTGGTAGAGGCCAGGGATACTGCTAAACATCCTACAAAGCACAGGACAGTCCCCAAACAAAGCACTACCTGGCCCAAAATGTCAGCAGTGCTGAAGTTTAGAAATCCTGCTATAGGAGAAAGAACCCAGATTTTCAGCTAGTTTATCTAAGGTCCACCCATGACCATTCCACTTAATTGCTGTAACTCTTACAATACTCAGTTCTTTGGAGAACTACCTAAGGTCAGCAGAATGCTTGGATATGTAATAAATGTTCAATAGTACTTGCTATCAATTGAAAGAAAATCAAAATACTATCTTATTTGGATACCTATAGAAAAGCAATTACTATTCTTGAGTACTTATTATTGTATATCTATATAAATATTGGGTATTTCAGAGATGCTTCAGATTATACAGGCAGACCCTAGGCATAGACTGTCTCTTGAATCTGTAATATTAGATTTCTAAGAAAAAAAAATGGTGCTTTCAATCCCCATTGTTGGCAGACATTGACAGAAGTTGTTTCACAAATTAGCAAATTATGGAGGTCAGTTGATTGGGAAAATTTGGTAGTTTGTCTTTGACTATTCCAATGGCAATAGTGTTTTCTCATCTCAGTGGCACATGGATTTGACCTGGAAAAGCATGGGTGCGCAGAATCCAACTTCTGGTGATTTCCTGGGCCTCCCTTGGTTTGCTCTGAGAACGGGAAAAAAAGATAACCCAGTAGGGAGATCCTAGCTATGGGTGGTAGGGCAGGAGGTAGCCAATGTTGATCATTCTTAGCACTAATGCATGTGTACTTCAGGAAACATTTGAGGCTTCATCTTTCCATGAATCTCAGAATGCTTTTCCTCTGCTCTTCCCTGCCGTGCCCACTTTGCAACTCCTCTGCCCATACATAAACAGATGAGCACAAGTAGACACAGATGCGCCCCCCATAACACATGCATACTGCCCCATCTATCTCTCAACAGATGAGTCTTTCTGCTGACTGCCTGTAAAAAGAAAAACAACCAGATGGCACAGCTGGAGAAAAAATGTTTGTTTTAGAGGGTCAGTAAAGCTCTTTATCATCCCAGCAGGAATGAGCAAGGACCAGGCAGGACACTGGGGTGGCTCAAGAAGCATGTTGAGCATCTGCTTGACATGTTGGTGGAGTGTTTAAGACTCATCTCCAGGTCTTGTTCTTGCCAGATATTTTGTGTGATAGTCCTGGGGCCCAGAGGTTGCCTTTCCTCCATCTTTTACCATGCTGCTCTCCAGCTTATCTGCCTGCCTGTAGAACTTCATGTGGAGGATTACTCTGAAAGTTTTTTATATTTGCCTGGATGGAGCCAATTAGGTCAGTTCATACGGTAGAGTAGAAAGATAAGGGATTTGGGACTGAATATGCTAGCAGGACTGTAGGACTAGCATATAGCTCTACCTATGGCTATAATTTATTATAAGGAAAGAATGCTAAGCACAATCAGCAAAGGGTAGAGGCAAATAAAGCAAAGTCTGAGGGAGACCAGCCTCAAGCTTCTAGAGTCCTCCCCCATCAGCATCAAACAGGATACACTTCATCCCCTAAGCAATATGTGTGAAGTGTTGCCAACTGTGGAAGCTCATTAGAAACTCAGTAAAGAGGTTTTTTACTAGGGCCTGACCACATAGGCAGCCTCTGCTATATTGTACGCAATTTCCAGGCTCCCAGAAGGGAAGCAGGTGTTCAGCTTATACCATACTGTTGCCACAAACAGCTTAGGAACAGTAGGCCACCCTCACCAGGTTAGGATAGGAACCCTCCTGAAATGGTAGTTCCCAGACACCAGTCAAGGGGTCGCCTTGCAAACAGTTGAGACCCATGACATTAACTGTTTCTCTGCAGCCATGGATCTTGTGCTGGTTCCTCTCCCTGTCATTCCTAGGGCGGTTGGCAACTCAGTGGGAGTCCAGACTCCAGAACAGTGACAACATGCCTTAGGCCCCCCATTCCTCCTACAAAGGCAGAGACAGCTGGTACTCAGGCATGCTGCCTGGAGCCTTTGAGGATGTAGGTCCTGTGGGAGAGGACCACAATCCTCAGGGGTAGTGGGTTATGCCAAAACAAAGGTACCCTCTCCTCAAAACCTTCTCTGTCTGAAGATCAGCTGCTCCATTTTCTTTTTCTTTGAATTAGGAACACTCAGGGTTTTATTCTTGTAAGTCAAAGGATCTTTTTGAAGGATGGCATGTAAGATTTTTTTTTTTCCTTTTTGGTTTGAAAGCTTGCAGGAGTCTTTCTTTATCTTTGAAATTGAAAGCTTTTCCCTCCTCCTCCTAGGATATACCTTGGCATATTTTCTTATTATTAACTCTGTCTGGCATGTGAAGCTTCCTCTCAATTTCTCACCTCAGATCTTTTTAATATTTTCTTTACAGTTCTACAAAGTTTTCTTCTATTAGATCTGTAATTACTGATGTTCATCCTTGGTAATACTGACCATCTGGGGGCTAGATTTCCATGTTCTGTCCTGTCATTCATTTTCTAACCTATTCAGTTATTTAGTCAGGGATTTGTTCACTCAATAACAATCTCAAGCATCCATACTCACTGGGGGTATTATGAGATGCTGAAGATTCAGAAATAACTATCTCACTTTGGGCTACTATAACAAATTACCATAGACTGGGTGGCTTAAAGAACAAACATTTCTTATCGTTCTGGAGGCTGGAACATCTAAGATTAAGGAATCAGCAGTTCCTGTGTCTGGTGAAGGCCCACTTCCTGCTTTGCAGATGGGCATCTTCTCCTTGTAACCGCACATGGTGGAGAGCAGAGCTAGCTAGCTCTCCATTTTTTGTTTTGTTTTATTCTTTTTTTTTTTTTTTACATTGACACTAATCACATTCATGAAGTCTCCACCCTTATGATCCAGTTACCTCCCAAAGGCTACTTCTAAATACCACCACATTTGAATCAGAGATTCCATATACAGGAACTTTGGTGGGACACAAGCATTCAGCCCATTTTAATAGTTAAGGTTGGTGTTTAGGATCACAATAGTGAAAACACATGTGCACAAATTCCCAGAACAACAGGGCTTTAATGGATGCCTTCCCAACATACCAGGGAACACAAAGATGGGGGACTTTGGAATGATGAGGGGCTTGTCTGTGAACTCTTTTTCTTAAGTTTATCTTCTTTGCCATTATTTGATTATCTACAAAGCCACATTCTACTGATTTCAATCTCATTTTTATTTGGTTGATTTCTGTGCCTGTGCATTCACATTTTGTTCATAAGGCATAGGAGCTGTTCCTGACCATCACCCCAGAGGCCCAGGTGCTTTTAGATGGTTTCCTAGATCCTAGGTGCTAGCACAGACCAGGTATGGGAGTAGGTCTCTACAACACTGAGGTGTGGATGAATACAGAGACAGCCCTCCAGTGCTGTGGGAGCAGTGTGGCTGAAAGGAAAAATATGTTGTGCCTTCCATTCCTGGGAGCCCTTGTTATTCCCTCTAATTACTGCTGCTACTGCTGTTGCTATTGAAAACTCCTTGAATTAGATGATTTAGTAATAATGATGAGCATTAGGGGGAATGGATTCCTTGTTATTCATCTTATTCTGCCATCTCTTTGGAATTCTTTCACCAGTTTATCTTCAAACAGAGATAATTGAAAATTAAATTTTTGTCATAAAAAATAAAAACCCGCTTAACATAATTGGAGCCACCAGAGAGGGTCTTCTTAGTAAAAAGGAATCCTTTCCAATTACTGTTTTCCAGTGCTTTTGGGGGGGGTGTTATTTCCAGAGATTTAGGTAGAGAAAGAGGTGAACTTGCCTCTACTGAGTACTTAATTGAGTATTAGGTGCTGGGATCAAGTCTCTACTCGTGTTATTTTATTTGTGCCATGAAACAAACTGACAAATGAAATGAGTATCCCCATTTGGCAAATGAGGAAACTGATATCTACACTTGAAGGAGGTTTAGGAATTTCATTGGTTTCAAATCCACACTACCTGGAAATATACTCATCCCTCAAAGGTTAACTTACATGTCACCTGTACAGGTGACATAATGGCCTTCCCAGAGCTTCTCTCCATTGGCTTCGCCTGGTTTTGGATCAGAGTCCTTTATCATCAGGGTTTGATGAGTCATTTAGGGGCAGGTGAATAAGAAGAGGCTTCACACCCCTCCCCCTCATCCTCCCCTCCCCACCCTCCCCTCCCCCAAATCAAAGTTCCTTCATTGTCTATTCCATATTCCTCCTGGAACTGGAATGTGGGCAGGCTGGATTCAAGGTGTTCCTCTGTCATTAAGCCTTCCTATAAGTTGTTACTATTCATTAGCTTCCATTGCAATTACTTGTCGGAAGCTGTTTTTATTATATCACTTTCAGATGCATTACCAGTTCATTTTTTGTTCCTAAAAAGATCTTTAACCCAGACATCCCACATGTACTCTTGCCCTAGAGGCCTGGCTCTAGGAAGCATGAGACTTAGTACATGTTCATGCCTCTTGGAGTACACAGATGTCATGTAAATGGAGTGTTTGTTTGTTTCAAGGATGACTAAAATATTTGAAGTCATATTTTAAAAGGGGGAAAAATAGGTTAAAAAAAGAAATTCAAAGCTGGGCTCTGGGAATTAGGAGCTTAGAAGTGGTGAGCATGTGCTCCTGTTGTTGGAGGCAGGCTGGAGGCTCCAGCAGGGGAAGCTCTGATTCCCCCAGGGTGAGATGCATTTGCAGTTCCCCAGAGGCTGCTTCTTTGCCCAATAATAGCACTACCCATGGCCCAACATGGGAAACATTACTCTACACTTGGCTGTGAGATCTGCCAATTCAAGACATCAGTTTGGTAACTTCAGGAAAGGAAACATCTTTGCTTGGGCCAGCTCTGAATATTGCACTTCAAATATTACAGCAGCAGCAGCAATTACAAGGAATAAGAACCCATGGACCCTTTCATCCATGATTTTTCCTCATGGACTCTCACAGTCATGATGTGCCCTGTGGATGAAAGCATTTTTGTCCCAAACTCTCATGATCATAGAAAGGCATCTATGATAAGATAAAACAAAATCCTTATTTCTAGTTTTCTTGCTTATTTGTCAATGTGTTTTCCTTTTCTCTTTTTATTCACTAATGTATTTATCCATTTTTCTGCCTGATAGTGGAGAGGAGAGATGAGATCACATCAGTCAAAAAGTGTCTTTGGATTAAGTGAAATCTTAATCACAGGGTTTGAGTCCTGTTTATTTATGAACTCTTCATCCGAGAGTTGCACTTGTTTGCACTCAGTGTCATAATATAGCATTGGTTCTTCATCTTTTTTTTTTTTTCAATGTTACAAATTTATTTTAGTTCCTGATATTAGCAATAGGCAGCCTCCTCCTTGGAAAGATGTTTATGCTTACCTTGACACAAATATATGGGTCCCAAATTAAGAAACCACAGGCTAGATAAATTCCAATATCTCTTCTTAGAATATCAGTTCTTATTTCCTATGATTCCTTTTTAATTTTAATTGTGCATCTATAAATAATGAGATTGCTAAGCAGGGAGGTTTGTTTGTTTGTTTAAAAGCACTCCTCTGCACCTCTATTGTCATATAGTCAACTCTAAACAACCCAACGTCTTCAATTTGACTCTTAAAGTGGCCAGCTCCAATCCATGAAATTTAAAGTGTGGATTGAAGAATGTAAGGCAGAAATTGGCCAAGATGTCCTTTGGGAAAAGCATAAGGGGAGCACGAATCACAGCTGCGTAAAGCTGTGTGGGGGTGGGAGCCGCTGTGCTGAGAGCCCATCCCTCCCAATCACAGTCCCTTCCACTCAGAGCCAAGCACCCCTCATTTAAGTGCATAGGTGTCAAAAGGCAATGAAACCCTAATTAAGGAGCTGCTGCCTTTTTCAAGCAGAGCCACACAGCCCTAGTTTGCTGCCATTTCAGACCCCATTCAGGCCATTCATCTGGAGGCGAGCAAGTTGTGAAAGTTTTAACTCCCAGCCCCAGTATGCCCTGAATGGACCCTCTCCTCCTCTTTCACTTGAGCTTTTTGAGATGAGCCTTCCAATTACTTGGGAAAGTACCGGAGGCCTATGGAGACACGTTGGGGCAGGTGGGCTGAACACCCAGGGCCTCTTAATTGAGGAGCCCACTTACATGTTCACACCAAGGAGCAAGTCTGAGGGAAAACGAACAGAAGAAAAAATTTCCACTTCAAACCAATTGATTCTTCAGCAACCACAGGAAAATTGAAGCTGAAATGTCGATGGAACTCCAGCTCATGAAAGGCTCCAGTGAGGGCTTGGGGGAAATAGAAGACACCTGCTAATGAGAAGAGTTTTTAAACCATTGCAAGCCTGAGTTTTTTATTATTAAAAAAAAAAATCACCCCTAGAATGAAAATATCCAAAAGTGGACGGGAAGATCCAAATGGTGGAGGTTTTTTAAAGACAGAATCTCTTGCTGAGACAAACTGTCAAATTTTTCATTATATCCATTTCAAGGCAAGCATTTATTACCTTTCCAGTGACTATATATCTCCTGTAATGTTCTTACTGTGGTTTGCTTCTTAATTACCTCCAGAATTTGCATTTAAACCGAGTTAAAGTGTGTGATCTACTCTTCGGCTTCACAGAGTTGTTTCCATGGTAACCAAAGGGGTCTCCTGGTAGCTGGCTGGGCTGGAATGTCTGCTTCAGCTGGCCTCAAATCATCTCCCCCTTACTATTGATCCATCTCCCTCATTTCACTGATGAAAGTGAAGGAAAGCATCACAGGATCCATTGACCCCTGTCAGATTTCTCTAGAAATTACTATCAGCAGCAAGATTTCCCTTTTTTGATGAGCCCTTCGAGATGGATGTTTCCTGTTGATTTCTCCTGGTGTAGTCCATTCAAGATTGCTTCCCTCAGTTTCAGATACATGAACTGATTGGGTCTGAGGCCCAGTCTCTTCGTTTGACCCGGAGACCCTTAGCATAGCTCCCAAGCCTGGGCTCCTCCTTGCCTGGAGAGTATGAGTGGACCTTGTTCCTGATGGAGAAATAGCATGACCCTATGAAACATCATTATTAAAGATAGTCATAGCAGGAGGTCTTGGCAATACACTGCAAATGGCAGTGAGCAATCAGGAGTACCTGGAGTCCAGGCCTGGCTTCTTCAGTCTTAGACAAAGATAGGTTACCTTCCAAAAGTAAACAAAAGTGAAAGGAAGGTGAATTTATACTGAGTGATTTTTCTTGATTCCATTGTCACAGAAAGTACATGTTTCTAAGGTTGCTTGTTTCCCCTCAAAGAAAAAAATGGATTAAAAACAAAGGTGCAGCATAGCACTTTTGGAAAAAAGAAAAACAAAAAAGTGTGGTATGGTCCTTCAAAGACCACCATGGAAGAAACATAGACCTTTGACCCATCCCATGGTTTGGCCCCAGACTTGTGAAGCAAGGAGGCAAGAAGGGAAATGTATAGCAAACTGCAGCTCTTGCCCTCAGCTTTCTGAAAAAGCTAAGCAGAGATTATGCTCACACTGCTAATGACTAGAGCCCAGCCGCTAATAATTAAGGGAAACCTTAATCCTCTCTGTTGACCAGTCCTGGGGTTGGGCTGAGAAAAGGCACACATCTAATTCTGCCATGTGATCTGTTAGGTACCATCTCATAATGGACGAAACAATTCAACTGGGGGGCAGTGGTAGAAGAGATTCCCAGATCACATGGACAATAGTAGGTAGCCAAAGTCCAGGTTTCTAAGTAGTTCTACTTTCTTATCCTGAGAGCCAACTTTCCATTGCAACCAAATTTCAGAAGGTACAATATGGCAGATGTCAGCCATTGAGTCTTCATATGTATTAAAGTCCCTCAAAAAAAAATCTTCTTTGAATCAGAACACTTAATCTGATTTGTCCTCAAAATTGACTGTGATTGAACTCCTAATAATGTTGTCTTTTACTGGACGTTTTTGTGTTCTCGTCTCACTTGATGCTGCAGTAAACTTATTTCATTATCTCCATTTAAAATTCATCAGTAATTTAGACTGAATGTCTGTGACATGTGGGGGTTCGGCATAATTCCCTGGTGATCTCCTGGCTGAATTCCTGAAAAGGAATAGCTCCCTCTACTTGTCTCAGTCTGTTTTCATAGGTTCCCAAGTGGACCATAGAATTGTGTGTATCTGTATGATGTGTGTCTACTAAGGTGCTAATTATGAAGACAAAACTTTCATCAACTGGGGTTTAGAAAAATACCTGCCCAGAAAGCACTTTAGCAGATAGCTGAGCAGAGCTGATAGGCCTGGAGTCTGCAAGTTGAGCAACCTCAGATATAGGGATTAAGTGACTACCAACCTATATCTTTTGCTTTCAATTCTCTCTTCATGTAATTACTTGAATATAAAGCTTTCACTAGGGTTTTCTGCCCTCTAAGCTTTAGGCTTTAGTGTTCTTACGGTTTACATTTTGGTTTCTTCTCTAAGAAATTCAAAACAAATATAACCTTACTGCAGACAGGCACAGAGGCTACTGTCTTGCAATTTGTTTATTTTTTCCTCATGAAATCACTTAACTCTCTAGCCTTTGTAGATCCATCGCCTGAGCCCTGGGATATAAGTGAGCTTGTATGGTTCGCATCAGCATGATATCAGCAGACAACTTTCCATCAGCTGATGGAGGCGTTCCCTTGATCTTCCAGTGATAGAGCCAATACTATATTAAAGGTTATCCCTTTCAATAGTTTACTCCTGATTCTAGTCACTTCATTAATTACGTCTTTTTTTGTTGCAACTTCAAATCCTAAAATTTCTTAAATTAAAAAAAAAAGACGGAAAACAATTTATTGGTATATACACCAGAGAAGATTGACTTAGGATGGCTGACTCTATGAGGCCATTCAGAACACATATTTGCTACTCTCCCAGTTATATTTTCCTTGTATTACCTCCACACTCAGGAATGTGTGCCATTTGAGGTGGCAAGATGGTAGTTACAGCTCTGAGCTTATAGAATATCAACTTCTCAGAAACAGTGAGAACAGTGAGGGTCTCTTCCTCACTGAAAGTTTTGGATGCACTTCTCATTAGATCAAGTCAAGTTATATGTCCGTACTTGGTCCAATTATTATGACCAAGGATATAAAGAACAGTGATTGGTTTAGGCTTGGTCCCTCTGACTACCTATGGTGCATAGACTGGGAACAATCCCACTTAAACTACATGGAAGAGAAAAATATGGATGCTACAAGGGATATAATCACTCCAATTTTATTTCTTTATCTCACTATTGTGAAAAAAAAAGACATTTCCTTAGGAAAATTTGGCAACTGATGCCAAATGTAGTAATACTACAACACTCTAAAATTAATCGATCATGATTTGAGTCCTTATCTTTCTAACTCCATATTCCATGTTCTGGATACTAAATTATCTTGCTCAGTTTTCCTCAGAAAATTTTAAGTTTGGCTTCTCAAAGTATATTTTAATACTCTGAATCTTGCATGAGATGATATTGTTACATGATATTATATAAGGTGTATATATATTACATGCTATATGTTATATATTATATATATAAATTTCTAAGTATGTTCCATCCATTATTTTATCACTTGCTGATGATTTAAGCATGTATTTATATTTCCATTTTTTTTTTTTTTTGAAGCTAAGAGGAATGTAGATAATTCTCATGGTCACCTAGATAATGCGAAGAGAGTCACAATTAGAAACTGGATCTCCTTTCTTTTATTTCAGAGTCCTTTTAACTACCTCAAGTTCTTTATTTTCATGATTTTTTTTTTTTCTTTGCCAAGCACAAACCCTCTGAGGAGCAGGGTGAAATCCTAAGTATCCATAAAGCAGAATTCTTTATTTGTCCTGAGGGGGAAAAAACCAAGTGAAATGGTCTAGAAGTAGATGAATACCTATGATGTTTTGAAAACCAGCATTACACCCAAAACCACACTTGCTGCCACAATGAGAAGTCTGGGTCCCACCAGAATCTCTGTTGGCCCTAATGTGTTTTTGCTTTTCTAGAAATATTTTAACAATATTATGAGGAAGATGAGCTCTTAGCTTCTCTCCTTGTTCATGTGACACTTCTGTTTTTGCAATTCTCCCTCTGATTCATACATTAGGGGAAGGACATGCCAGTCTAAGTGGTCTGATCCTAAGACCACTAGGACCTTAGTGTCTAGGATTGGCTATGCCTTCTAGTGATCAAGGTCACTAAAGCCTAGGATAGCAGTGTATCAGAGGTGGGGCAGTGTGGAAGTCTGTCCTAGCTCTACACAGCGGGGGTTGGGTAGGGGACACTGTCTTCAGGGGATTTAAAAACAATACTAACATTGACTAAAATTTGATCTGCTTTTTATTACAACTGTGTTCCCAGACTCAGCATCAGTGACAAAACCCTTCTCCCCACAGAGGTAACTGTTCTCACCACCACCATTGTATCCTTTATGTAACTCTACAGGTAGATCAAAATAGGTATGGGGGCCAGGGGGGAGTGGGATGGAAATTCCCAATGCTCGGCATTTACTGAAGCTGAGACCCCACTTTCCTCTCTGCTGCCGGCCCCTCCCGGAGCTTGCCCATAGACGTTCTGAAGGAGCATGCTCAGCAGGAAGGTCGCTACTGATCTATACCTGCAAACTGTCAGAGCAGCTCCCATCCAGGAAGAGTTCAGCAGTGGGATCCCTTGGGGTAGCATAAGGACCCAGGCTGTCAGTGTGGTATTGCTACTGCAGCACTGGAAGGAGGAAGGGATAGAGTGATCATGAGAATAAGCCAGGGACTCTGAGTTGGGTAAGGGGATATGCAGGGGAAAGAGGAGGGGTTGGACAGAAAGAGCTGTGGGTGAGAGCAGAGGCAAATGGCTATTTCCTTGGGAGTGAGAGGGAATCGGAGGGAGAGAGAATGACTGAGCTTACCCTGTCCAACCCGCAGCTCCTGCATTAACCGTGGCTCTACCTTTCTTTCCTTCACCTTTCTCAGCAGCCAGCCCTCACTTGGGTCATTACCTAAGATTCCTCATCCTATTCAGCTTTCAAAAAGTATTAACTTGCCTAGGAGAGAGAGCAGGGGATGTGTTGAAGGTTGAAGACAAAGTGTGTCTTGCCCTTTCTACCTTGGAGTGCCTCACTGTGCTTTATCTGTCCTTTGCAAACCTTCACTTTTTTTATGAAATGTCCTCAGCACAGCGCCCTGTAACAATCCCCCCCAACCCCCTGCCTTCCAGTGTCTACACCAGGATATGAGGACAGCATCTTCAAATAGATCCAGAAATTGTGTCTGCATCCATTCTGACCTCTCTTGGCAGAGGGCAGGGAAACTTGCAAGGCTTCACACCCCATCTCTTGGCAGCTAAGAAGTTGGGTTCTAGGCTAAAAGGGGAGATACAGCCATCTAGATTGAGGTTCTAAGAGGCTTGTCCTTTGGGGCATCCCTGCTCCTTTATCTGACATTGGGATGTCATTGTTCTGAGCTTTGGGGGTCATCTCTACAGGACATCTTTAGAAACATTTACTGGGCCTCTTTAATCTCCAGGCTGGGATGTGTTTTCTAAAACACCCTTCTGTGTCTAGAGATCGCCTCTGTCATGGTCTCTGTCCAGGGTTGGAGCTAAGACAATCCTAGGGGTTTCTGTGATTACACAGAGGGGCATTTTCTCTGCAACATCTGTCTATGCCTCTAAGGCTACAGACATGACATATCTGTAGAAAATTCTGCTTTTGCTTTTTGCCCTCCCGTGGATCTGTCGAGTGTCTGCCTATGGTTCTGAGGTCCCCGACTCTCCCTAGGAACAGCCTCTCACTCCATTGTGATCCTTAGAATGGCACTTTCTGGGAAAGGTATTTGTTTGCCCTTATGACTGCAATGATTTCTTCCAGTATCTTTTTAGGATTTATCAGGGGATCCTACTATCCTGTAGCAGGGGAGGGGCATTGCCTGGCACCAGAGCTGTCAGTTCAGACTGGAAGGATGCTGGGCAAGAGCTGCAGGGATGTTCATCAACACTGGTCATCTGAGTGCAATAAAGGGGCTGCCTTGCCTGCAGAGAATTTAGAAATAATACTGAAACACTCTAAACAGTAATCTGCTTTATATTTGTATTAGTTTGCTAGAGCTGCCATAATCCGTACCATAAATTGGGTGTCTTAAACAACAGAAGGTATTTTTTCTCCCAGTTCTAGATGCTGGAAGTCCAAGGTCAAGGTATTAACTGGGTTGGTAGGTCCAAGGCCTCACTCGATGGTTTGTAGATGGCATCTTCTTGCTGTATCCTCACATGGTCTTTGCTCTGTGCACCCATTCCCAGTGTCTCCTTTATATGTCCAAATTTCTTCTTCTTATAAGGATACCAGTAAGTTTGAATTAGGGCTCCACTCTAAATATTTCATTTTTAACTTAGTTACCTCTCTAAAGGTCCTGTCTCCAAACACAGTCACATTCAACATATAAATTTTGAAGGGATACAATTCAGTCTATAAAAAATGGTATTCTCATGTGCCAGTAATTCTAAACAAAGTCAGTAATAACATTTTCCTCCCCCCACCAAAATATTTTTGTGATATAAGTTCTAAGCTAGTGCTCTAGTTATTGTTAGATTTTTATTACTTCAACATTAATAAACATTATATTTAACATTGAAATTATACAGACTCTGGTTTTATACTCGGCTCCTGACAACTACATGTGGTCATTTCAAGAGTAAGTTCTTAAAAGTTTGGAATCACTCAAGCTTGTATCTGACAGAATTCATATCTCCAGCTCCTGTGTTTATTCCATATACCTGCATTTAAATGCTTGATTCAAAATTAAGGGTAATCTTAAAGAATAGCAAAATTCAAGTTTCTTCAGTTGGGGTTTATGTTTAAGTTTTAAAAGAATGAAGCAAATGATTATTTTATTATCGCTAGAATTGCATAATTGAAATTCAATACAAAATTTTCACTCTATTTTTTTATTTCTGGTCTTTACTTTTATATGAGTAATGCTGAAAATAGCTAAGTCGTAAAGAAGATGAAGATGCTTTAAAAAAAAAAAAACCAAAAAAGCCAGTGCATGATGATCTTTAGCTCCAGGAAAGCAGTTAATATTGGGGATTTAGAGGGGAAAGGTGGTGAGGGGAGCCCATGGGGGTGCATGGATTAAAATGCAGGCATCTAATAACTAGGGTGTAAGCAGGAAACCTGGATTCTGTTCTTAGGTAGCACTCTTCCCATGTGGTATCTTACTTAGCACTGGAACCAAAACAGAAGTCCATTTTGGTGAGGCCAGGCACAGGGACCTTCAGGACGCTGCAAAGGGGCTCCATTCTACACAAGATATAGTGTTGAAGCAGAAGACCTCTCACTTTAGGGAAGGCAGAGCCCAAGGTCCCATCTGGACACTCAGGGCCAGCCTCTGGGTTTTGGGATTCTAGGAACTGTCAACTGCCCTTTGCTCCTTAATGTAGCCAAGTTCCCCCTAGCCCTCTGCTGCCAGCTGCAAAGTTCTCTGACAAGCATGAGGATACAAATCATGGGGACAGATCTTTGCCCTTGGGAACTCAGTGTGTTGGAGGAATCAAGGTACAGACACAACTCACCAGATACCAAATTTTCTCATCTAGCCAAGAGAAAGAGGGGAAGAGTGTGTTGGTTTTTCACAGAGAGCTTCTGTCACAAAGTGTGTAATTCCAAACTCAGGAGAGCAAATGCCAGTGAGTGTCTAGCTTGGAGTCATTTCACCAAGTCCAAACAATCCCCTAGAGCTTATGTTGGGAATGGCACACTCCAGATACTGGAAAATGCGTACAGAGTCATTTCCCTGCAGTGGAACTCCAGGGCGATGGCAGAGGAGCTGTGTATTGCAGAATGAGCCTATACAATACTGGGAGGGCATGATTTTTATTAGTTTGCTGTGGATTTTTCTATGCAAGTGCTATTGGTGTGTCTGGGAGAAAGCCAGCTGTCCCCATTGGTCCAGGACAAAGTGAGTTACTTTAGCTGGACATCAAGGACAGGGAGGACATCTAAGAGAGCACCTGGGAAGCTTTCCATAGGGTGGTGCTTGAGATGAGCCCAAAGGAGGAAAAGAATTTTAATGTGGTCTAGATCAGGGAGAAGTTATGCCTATTACAGGAAGAAGCAAGCATTGAAAAAGGTAATATGGGAGTTCCTGTTGTGGCTCAGTGGGTTAAGACCCTGACTAGTATCCATGAGGATGCAGGTTCAATCCCTGGCCTCACTCAGTGGATTAAGGATCCAGCATTGTCATGAGCTGTGGTGTAGGTTGCAGACACAGCTCAGATCTAGTGTTGCTGTGGCTGTGGTGTAGGATAGCAGTTGCGGCTCTGATTCGACCCCTAGCCTTAGAACTTCCATTTGCCACAGGGTGAGGCAAAAAAAAAAAAAAGAGAGAGAGAGAGAAAGGAAAAAAAAAATAGAGAGAGAGAGAAAGGAAAAAAAAAAAAAAAGAAAAGGTAACATGGTTGCACTAAGGAACCTGAGCTAACTGGCAGCTGGTGAAATTAATATGGGGGTAAATACCCATGGATGAAACTGGAAATGTGAAGGTAGGACTGACCCCGCCCTCAGGTCACCTTCCTTGTTTCCTGCTAAAAGAGGAGTCAGGTGGTCAGCGTTGAAGCTGTGTTCTAGGTCAGTCCTCAGGGAGGGAGACCCAGTGTGCTGCCATCTGACTGCCCCAGAATTGGGACAGAACATCTCCTGCAGGTGGAGAGATGAGGAGCTCGGCCGGAGGAAGTTGGGCAGGCAGCTTCTATAATCACCCAGGTCGAGCAGAGCCAGCTTGTTAAAATGCAGTTTGAATTAAGCTTAAGGCATTATCTCCTTTCTGTCCTCTGATCTTGGGTTAACTTTCTTCAATTACAGCAAGAGATAAGAAAAAGCCCAAATGAGAGAGAAGGAGGAGGCCAGCCACTCTTCACCTCAGTAAGAAGGAAATATGGGGGGAAGTGGATTCACTCCTGAGCAAATTAAAATCAACAAATTGGCCAAACTCAAGGAGGCACTCATTATGTCTGCTTGAGACAGGAATTCTCAAGAACCAGGGTGTTTACCAATGACCTCCAGGCATCGGCTAGGTCACCACTGCCTATTGAAAACTTCCACTTAAATTTGATGTCTTTTTAAAAATAACCATTTTTCTTATTATTCAAAAATATATGAATTGTAGAATCTTTAGGAAATAGAAAAAAATTAAATCATCTACACGCATTACTCAGTTAAAATTTTGGTTTAAATCCTTCTAATCCTTTTATACCGATATTGCCCCCGCCCCTCTGACACACACACACCCATAAGTACTCATTTAGTAATTATTGTTTGACCATTACAATGGAATGGTACTCTTTATAAAATTGATTATTAGCATTAACTAATAATTCATAAAGCACGTATTAACACCTTCTTTGTGAAGGCCCCCTCACAGGCCTGGGGATGTAGTGACATCAACACTTTCCATGCCCTTCTGGAGCCTACAGTGCACACAAGGATACAGCATCCTGCAAACCCAAAATTAGATCTCTGGATCCAGTATTCTGATGGGAATGAGGTGCTGACATAGAGCCTAGCAGGACTAGATTGGGGCTTCTTCAGCCAGGTGATCTGACACCTGAGACCTGTTTGAGAAGGTGACAGCCAGGAGAAAAGCATTCCAGGTGGAGGACAAGGTCAGGCTGGAGGGAGAGGCCAGGGCCTGTGAGCCATAGGAAGATTTTAATTTAAATAAATCTAAAAGCCACAAATGGATTTAAAGCAAGAAAGTTTACTCCATATATGCTATAATCTTATGAATTGTTTTAATGCATTGCTCTGATTGCTGTGTAATAAAGGGGGTAGGTACATCAGAAGCAGAGGGACTGATACTAGGAAGCTATTGCAGTAGAATAGGCAGTGTGCCACAATGGGTTAGCCTAAGTCGGTAGCTTCAGAGATGGAGAAAAGCACATGCCTCTAAGTGATACTTTAGGAGTAGATCAGCTATCTATGCTACTGGCTTGTGACGTGATGGTCAGTTATATCTTCAAGGTTTCTCAAATGGCGTGATATTTACCAATATGTGTCAGGTTGGGAGAAGACTACCTTTGAGTTACTTTCTTTTGGGGGGAGGTGGCTATAGAGAACTCTAGAGAAGCATTTTGGGCATTTGTTATTTGAGATGCTGTGAAATAGGCAAGTAAAAGTTTTAGGTAGTCAATTAGATCTCTTCCTCTGGGGTTCAGAGAAGAGGCCTAGACTGGAGTTATGAAGATGGAATGTGGCCATCAAACTGGTTTTAGCACTGGATGTGAAGAATAAGGTATATATGAAAGCTGCAGAGACCTTGAGGGAGTTCTGCAGTTGGTAAAAGAAAGACAGGTCAGTGAAGGGGCAGATGAAGCAGAAGCTGGTGGGAAGCAGCATGAGCCCATGGTTTCATAGAGGAAGAAAGGGGAGAGTGTTTTCCCTTTCACATGACTAAACACTCTCAACCTTAACTTTTAACATCTGCACAATACTGAATGGATATACCATGCAGTTATGAAATGGATGTGCTTTCATGGATGTGAAGAATAAGGTATATATGAAAGCTGCAGAGACCTTGAGGGAGTTCTGCAGTTGGTAAAAGAAAGACAGGTCAGTGAAGGGGCAGATGAAGCAGAAGCTGGTGGGAGGCAGCATGAGCCCATGATCATTCAGATGGAGGCCAGGGCATTTCTTGATTCCTGGGTTTGTTATCAGTGCTGCTCACAGACAGCTCCTTCCCTTCTCTTTCCAGGCCTCAACCCTCTGGACTGTTGAGGTTGGGAAGAGTTATATGGCCAACTCTGGCCAGTGTGTTTTGAATAGTTGGGCTATCTGCTTGGCTAGAATATTTAATCTTCAGTCTAAGAGCAATGATTTCTCTTACTCTAACAAGCAGTTGTCCACATTCAAGATGGTAGCTGCTTGTCTGCCCAGGTTTCTGAATAACAGAAATGAGCAGAGTTTTACAAATAACCCTCGATAAACATATACAGAAAATAAGATGTAAGCCTTTGTTCTTTGAAAACTCTGAGATTTGGGGGTTGTTTGTTACTGTAGCATGTCCTCCCCTGTTTCAACTGATTGATTGACTCCCCTTCTGCCTCTTCATTCCCTTGAGGTTTGGTCACCTTAACCCCAACTTTGTTAGCCTCTCCCTCATGCCACATCCCTCTCAGCCTCTTTCTGTGACCTGGAGAACTTTGTCTAGCCTGTGGCTGAGGAAGGAGCCATGTTCTGCCCCCCAATTTTTTTTTTCTTTTGATGCCCTGGGTCCTCTCAGGAATAGGCTTTTGAAACTAAAGTTCTAATAACTCTTCTCTGAGGTTTCACTGGGGAAGACTAGAGGATAAAAAATAGCAATAAGGAAAACAGTAACACACCATTTACTATATTAAAATGTTGTTCCTGCTCAGGCACATCATTCTGGGCACCTATAAACCACTTTATTAAACTGTGCTTTTGCGTGGTGCCATTTGATTAAATTCAGAGACACCATAAGGAATAGCCCTGTGAGATGTATTATTGTGAGTTCTGTTAGAATGCTGCTGAGGACTGTTTCTGTTATCACATATGGCCATCTGTGTGAAGATACCCGGGAGAAATTCTCAACTAAAATTGGTCAAAAATGTGAGCCATTATTTTGTTTTTATATTATAGAGACTATAAGCTTTACAAATAATTAGACGTGAATCCATCCCCCCCCACCCATCATTAACCAACAAATCAATCCTTGGTGTACATATAGTAAAGCCAGCCCTAATGGTAGGACCAGACTTGGCTGTTCCTGTTCTACAGTATTTAGAGCATGGGACTGTTCTCTGAGTCAGGACTGGCAGGCATTCAGCTTTTCCATTTTAGGAGGAAGGGCTCTGTCCAACTTGACCTTGAGCCTGTGTCTCAGTTTAAAAGGATTAATAGAGGCTGTTACAGCTGAGGCTCAGGATTTGAGTGTCTCTTATTAAGAGTGATGAGTTAACTGTGGAATTGTCCCAGGAAATCCAACATCATTTTGATGAACCAGCTCCAATAATAGTAATGAAACCTCAGAACTTCTACAATCCTCTTCTTTAACTCCAGCATCAACATTTCTGGGTGTGGTGGCTTTGTTAATAAGGTGCCAGCCTGGCTAGCCTGAATTGCATTTCCCTAAACTCCTTTCCTCTGTGTTTCTGGTTAGAGTAAGCCACAGTGGGGTTGCTTGGGAGATGTGGAGGTGGAAAGGAGGCTGGAGATATTTTGCAGTTCATAGATACTGTTGCTGATCAGCTGAATCACCAGGTGGGCATGATGCTGCTGCTGGGCCTGCAACTGCTCCACCCTCCCCCTGGAGCCTCCTTTTGCTTTTATGACTCCTGGCCAGGTGTGCGTCTAGTTCTGTAACAAAGGGCCCTGGTGTTGGCAAGACATCCACGTCTGTAGTTCTGTTTTTCTAGTTGAGAAGTATACTGGGGGTGATCCACATAGCATGTGATGAGGAATCTGTACAGCATGGCTGCAACAAGTGCTTCTTCTAAGTCCTTCTTGAGCAACTCCGTTCCCAGGACATGATATTTCTGCAAAATGGGATGTTCCTAACACGATGTTTCATTTCTGACTCATGGCCTTGCCTGCTAGTGAATAGATTTGCATACCTCCATTAAATTCACCAAATAAGTATGAGTATCTAACACCTAATTTATCTTAGTCATTTAGCAGATTCCAGGAGTACAGGGATGGATGATGCTGGTAGAGTAGTCTACAGATAACTGTTAAAACATGGTGGGTGGTAACAAAGAGATACAAGTTTTCATGATGGGAAATGGCAAAGAATGACTGTTACTTCCAAGAAGAGACCTGAGATCAGGAAGAGACACAAAAGGAGTAAGCAATGGCCTTAAATGACAAGCTCATCAGACATTAATCTTCTTTAAACGAAAGAAAAACCTAGCACTGCCAGACAAGCCTGTTAAATGAAGTGGGGTATGCAGGAGAAACAGGGGGGTATAGTAAGAGAGGATGCAGATTCTCTTTTGTATACATACATTATTAGATGCCACTAGGCCAGCCAGATAAAGATGTCCAGGAGAATGTAGTTTAATCCAGGTCTTCAGAGAGATCTAGGCCAGAGTGTAGAGTTGGAAGTTTTCAGCACAAAGGTGGGAGTTAGAGTCATAAAGAAGGATATAATCCAAGGACGAGAAACCTCCCTCAACCTGTATCTTTGCTCACTGCAGCAGGAACCACAAAAGTGACCGGAGGTGCTTACTCATGACTAAAAGGCTCTGTGGTTCTCCTGTTCATCCAGGCTTTGACTCTTCACTTCCGGACTCTGTTAGCTTCACATCCTGGCTCATGCTTCTCATCCCATCCATGTAAAGATCACATGATATCATTCATTATGTGCCCAAGACTCAGGGCTCTGCACCTGTAGTGAAGTAGCAGGAAGTCCAGCCCATGTTCCTGGGATCTGGCCTCGGTGAGTCTTCTGTTCTCTCTCCCACCTTAAATCCCTTCATATGTCTTATTGATATTACCTCCAAAACATGCCTCTGCTGCTCTAGGCATCACTGCTACTACTCTGGTCTAATCCACCATGATGTTTCACTGGGACCATGGCCTCCTCACCATCTTCTTGCTTCTGAGCATGGGCCCCCAAAGCATATTCCCTTCATATCAGCAAGAGTGATTGATCCCTTTGAAAAGTGAATCTAATCATTACTCTTCCCTTCTCAAAACCATTCAGTGGCTTCCATTATGCTTATATAAATCCAGTTCTTTACCTTGACAGAGAAGGCCTTGCACAATCTGTCTCCTGACCTCTTCTCAAAAGTTATAGTGTGTTATAATCTAATCCTGGAGCAGGGCATGCTTCAGCTACACTGGTTCTTTTTCTGCTTTTGGAACATGCTAAACCTTCCTCACCTCAGGCCATCACGTTCGTTGATGACCCTACATACAGTCTCTTCTCCCAGCTCTTTTAAAGGTTTCTTTCATTATTTTAATCTCAGCTTAAATCTCTCTTTCTCAGACAGGTTGTTCCCTTGCCCCCAATCCAAAGGGGCCCCACTATATTCACCCAGTTATACTAGACATTGCCATGCTTATTTCCACCAAACTTACAACTGATGAATACCTTTATTCATGTGTTTTCTCATTGATCTGCTGTGCTCCACATTACATTGTGTGTGTGTGTGTGTATGTGTGTGTGTGTGTGTGTGTGTAGGGATAACTTCCCCACATCTGAAAAAGATGATTTAATGTGATATATTATGAGCATAGGAAGAGAGACTGATGTCCTAGAAAATAATATGCTCTTATCATCATTTTGTCTTCTACTGCTCTCATTCCATTTTATTTCATATTCACTCCAAGTTGGACAGAGTCCTAATATTTTTTGTTTGGAAAGGCAATGTAGTGTTTCTTTATGTTGATTTATTCTGCTCTCCATTTGCTTGGTAATTGGATTATTTACCAGTTTTGTTTTTCTCTATTGTCAATTGTACTTCTATGAGTGCCTAAATTTTTGTTTATTTTATCCAGGAGAATTTCTTTGGATATAAACACAGAAATAGAATTTCTGGGTCAAAACTGTGAACAATTTTAAAGGTCTTATTACATAGCAACAGATTTATCCTAGAAAGACTGAACCAATTTGCTATGCCAAAAGCAAAGTACAACTGTGTCTGTTTCCCCATAGTCTTGCAACATTGACTTTTTTAAAAAGCATTTTTTATCATTTGTACCTTGTTTTGCTAATTTAGATATGTTGGGAGGCACCCATGGAAAATTGCATGAGGGGCAAATCACATAGTAGAGTCACTATGTTGCAGAGTGAAGAAGTCATTTCTGCACTTCTAAAAACTTAATTTTATCAGAGCCTGTATCTTTTGGAATGTTTCAAGCAACAGAGAACAGAAAAAAATCAAACTTACTGATATCCTGAAGCATATTTATTGAGTCAGGTCACTGCTCTGTCTGTCAGGACTGTGCCTCCATATGGCCACCATTCTCTTGGCTTTCCTTTCTCCTTGGTGTCCACTTGATGTTGGAGGGAGACTTACTAAAGCAGTTGCAAGCCTCATTTCTGTATATGACAACACCCAGTTAAGCAATGAAACGATTTCTAGTGATCTTTTTTTACACTTGGGAAGCTTTTCAAAAATAACCTCTCTCCCCTTGCAGATACATCCCCTTGTGTCTCATTGTATTGAAGTGGGTCTCTTGCTTATTTCTGAACTAGTTACTGTGTACCAGCAATAAATGTGGATATTATCTTAGGCTTGAATTTCTGTACTGCTCCCAGACAATCCCTGCAAGGAGCAGATGTATGGTAAGTAACCAATTAGGGTCAACCCCCTAGAGCAGGGCTTGAGGTAAGCTGTCAGGAAAGGGGAGAACACATGAATAAAAACAGAATGATTAGGAAGGGGAAGTAGATGCTGGATATACAACAATTTCCAAGAAAATACCAGAATATAATCATACTCATATTAACCAAACTCACAGAGATGGAGATACCAAGAGATGGAACAGCACTGCCATGGAGACAATGTTAAATACCTAAAATATTTTCTCCCTGCATGCTAACTCCTGTGAAGCGAAATGATTCACTCCACTTAAAAAAAAATGAAGCAATAAAACAAGCTTCAGTATTCTTAATGGCCTGTGTCATCAAGCTGTGAGGCTCATCTTACCATCTCCCCCACTGGTCAGAACCTCCAAGGGGACCAGGAAGTCATGGACTCTTGAGCAGGATATTCCTTTCTTATGAGCAGTGCCTGGAAACTACTGACTTCTCTGATAACATCCAAGCTGAGGATTCCCTATCCAGTAACACAATTTTCATAAGGCCAAACAGTGAAAGTACTTTGGTTTCAGCTTTGAAAGCCATTGAGTTTATATGACTGAATTAAACATTGGGTCCAGATTATGTTTTATTTTCTCTGAAATTCATTTTTTTAATGTAATGTTTTTTCTTTTTTATTTTTTCATTATAGCTGATTTACAGTATTCTGTCAGTTTTCTACTGTACAACATGGTGACCCAGTTACACATACATGTATAGATTCTTTTTTCTCACATTATCATGTTCCATCAAAAGTGACTAGATATAGTTCCCAGGGCTACACAGCAGGATCTCATTCTTAGAGGTTGAAAGAACTGCGCTTCAGGAGCTATACTGCATCCTTGTCACACACTAACCATGTGTTTCCTTGCTTACTCTGCTTGAGTTACTGGGATCCCTTCCCACTCTTCAGCCACCAGAAGCAGACTTTCACTACTGGGAATTTTCATCTGCTTCCTCTGCCTGAAATACTTATCTTCCACACTCATGCATGTTTCTTTTCTTTCTTTACCCTTTTTTTTTTTTTTTTTGTCTTTTTATGGCTACACCCTCAGTATATGGAAGTTCCTAGGCTAGGAATCAAACCAGAGCTGCAGTTGCTGGCCTACACCACAGCCACAGCAGTGCAGGATCTGAGCCACGTCTGCGACTTACACCACAGCTCACTGCAATGCTGGATCCTTAACCCATGGAGCAAGGCCAGGGATGAAACCCGCATCTTCATGGATCCCAGTCGGGTTCTTTAACCTCTGAGCCAAGGAAGGAACTCCCTATTTGATTATTTTTCACCTCCTCGCTTGGCTGATCTTGTCTGTTTGGTTCACTGAAGTAACTCTAGCACCTGGAAGAATAACTTGCACATAGTAGATTCTCACCAAACACCTATTGAATCACATGATTTGGACATGGATTTGTTTTCTTTTGCATGACTGTATTTGTTACAAAAGTGTGTGTGTGTGTGTGTGTGTGTGTGTGTACACAAATTCAGTATCAGTTTAGACCCTTTTAGTAGAATCTATTTTGTGCATCCAGGATTTCTTTTTTTTCTAAACCGCTTTGGCTATTTTGGGTCCTTTGCATATTCATATAAATTTCACAATCAACTTGAGAGTCTTTCCCAAAAAGGCTGCTAGATTTTATG
This sequence comes from Sus scrofa, assembly GCF_054392235.1. Classification (NCBI taxonomy): domain Eukaryota; kingdom Metazoa; phylum Chordata; class Mammalia; order Artiodactyla; family Suidae; genus Sus; species Sus scrofa. The sequence goes on along the minus strand of NC_139396.1, from coordinate 108,603,966 downwards.
GGGACTATATGAAATCCATAGATTTATTTGGGTAGAATTACTATATTGACAGTATTGAGTCTTCCAATCTATAAGCATGGTATGATTTAATTTATTTAGATATTTAAATTCTCTCAGCAATGTTTATAGTTTTAGATGTACTAGAAATTGTTCATTTTTTCTATCAATTTTTATTCTCTAAAATGCTGCTGTGAGTAGGATTAATATTCAACTTGCTTTGCTATTAAATATATATGCTTGATTTTTATATATAATCCAGTGTTTTCACTCATTTCCATTATTAGTTCTAGTAGTTTTAAGTGTGTATGTGTGTGTATGTGCATATGTGTGGATTTCTTTGTATTTTCTACATATGAGATCATGCATACAAATAAAGCTAGTCTTACTTCTCCTTGCCAATCTAAGTGTGCTGTATTTCAGTGTGATTGCATTGGCTCTAAATTTCCCTATAACCTAGAAGTGGCAAGAGCAGGCAGCCTTACATTGTTGATCCTAAGGAGACAAGAGTCAATCTCTTTCCAGTGAAAACGATATAAGGTGTAGGTTTTTCATAAATGCCCTTTATTATATGGAGGATATTCCTATTCTTAGTTTGGTGAGAGATTTTCTCATTAATAGGTGTGGGATTTTATCAAATGCTTTTTTCTAAATTAATTAAGATGGTCATGTGATCATTTCCTTCATTCTATTAATATGTTGTAGTAACTGCTTTTTGGATGTTAAACTAATCTTGCATTTCCATCATAAATTCCTGTTGGTAATGTTTTTTAATCAAATGTGTTGTTGGATTTAGTTTGCTAACAAGCAGTTGAGGGTTTTTGTATCTGTTACTTCTAGTCTCGTGACCTTGCCTTTGGTGTCTAAGTAATATTGCCCTGAATAAAATGGAACTAACACTGTTTCCCTACTAATATTTTCTGGATAAGTTTGTCAAAGGTTTGTATTTTTCTTTAAATAATAAATTATCTGATAGATTCCACCATCGAATTCATCAGGGCCTGGATTTATTTATGTGAAAGTAGTTTAAATTACTACTTAAGTTTATTTACTTATAGATCTATTGAGATTTTCCATTTCTTCTTGAGTCAGTTTTGATAATGTGTCCATAGTTTTTAATTTCATCTAAGTTGTCTAATTTGTTAATATTTTAATTTATAGTATTTCCTTCAAAAACTTTTGAAGTTTGGTGTAGTTTATTGATTGATGTTTATTCCTTGTCGTGAATTTGATAATTTGTCTCTTCTAATTTTTCAGTTTGACAATTTAGGTAAAGATTTAACTATTTTTTTTTAATTTTTCAAGAAAGAACTTTTGGTTTTATCGATACTTTTGTTTTTCTGTATTCTATGTCATTGAATTTCAGCATACTACTTATTATGTTCTTTCTTCAGCTTGCTTTGTGTTTACTTTTCTCCTGTTTCTCTAGTTTCATAAAGTTGAAGTTTAGGTCAATAACTTGACACTTTTCTTCTTTTCTGATACAGACATTTAAATCTATAAATGTTCCTCTAAGCACTGCTTAGCTGTATTTCACTGATCCAAATATGTTATTTTGGGAGTTCCCATTGTGGCTTAGTGGAAATGAGCCCAGATAGTGTCCATGAGGATGTAGGTTCAATCCCTGGCCTCACTCAGTAGGTTAATGATCTCACGTTGCCAAGTGAAGGGCTGACAACTGTAGCTCTAATTCAACCCGTAGCTTGTGAATGAACTTCCATATGCCACAGGTATGGCCCTAAATTAAAAAAAAAAAAAAAAAAAGTTGCGTTTTCATTATTATTCAGTTAAAAATATTTCCTTATATCCCTTTTATTTTGTTTGATCAATAGGTTATGTAGCAGTAGGCTGTTTAATTTCCCCCCAACTGGGTTTCCTTATAATCTAAACAGTATTTGTTGATGATTAGCATTTTTAAAATAACAATGAAGTTGAATTTATCAATTTAATTTGGTGTTACTGCTTTCTGTAACCTGTCTAAGAATATTCCTAAATTGCAAATATATTCTGTTTTCCATTGAAATTTACTCCATTTGAACTTCTACATTTAGATCTAACTTATTGGGTACAAGTGGTCTATTTCATTGATCTATTTGTCAGTTTTTATGTCATAACCACATTGTCATGTATATTGTAACTTAGTGATACTCAATTTTTCCACTCTTGACATTTTAGACTGTATACTTTTTTGTTGCTTTGGGCTGTCTTGTGCATTATAGAAGATTTAGGTTAAGCCTTACATTCTAAACACTAAGTGCTCATAGCACCCTTTTCCAAGTTGTGGTATTTCTTATAGTTTTGGGCCAAAGGATTTTCTTAAGTTTCCTTTATCTAAAAGAGTATTTACTTCACACTTACTTTTAAAGATACAGCATTCTGGATTGAGATTATTTTTCTCTTATTACATTGAAGATGAGTTTTTCCTGTGTTCTGAACTCCATATTTTTTTATAAGAAGACAGTGATAATTCAAAGCATTATACCTCTGAATGCCATGTTTTGCTTTTCTCTTGCTGCTTTTAAGATTCACTCTGTTTCAGCATGTTAACTGATGTTCTTAGGAGTGTGTGTATGTGTGTGTGTGTGTGTGTGTGTGTGTGTGTGTTTTAAAATTGTGTGGAATTTAGTGGCTTTTTAATTTGTAAATTTGTGGTGTGTTTTAGTAATACCCACAGAAGCAGGTTGGAGTCCCCTCCCCCCACTCCAAAAAATTGGTACAAATGTCGGACTTGATAATACGAAACACACACACCAAAAGAGTATGTAAAGATTTATTACTTACATAGTGAATATTTATGGGGAGAGCAGGGGCTTCCCAAGCAGGTCTCAAATGGATTGAGAGAGCAGGGAAAGCAGATTGGCTTAGGGTTTTTATTGTGGTTAGGGATTAGGACCAGGATGAGTGTTTCTGCCTGTAAGCCAGATTAAATCTTCACTTTTTTTCAACTTCAGCCTCTCTCTCTCTTCTCTGAATTTGAGATCAACAAATTAATTTTTATCATGTTCTTTTAAATTATTTCTTCCTATTGCCTTCTTTCATTTAAAATAATGCTTTTGAGAGATATTTATGTGATTGCAAGTCATTAGTACTTTCCTTTTTATTATATATATGGATATGCCACATAACGATTGTTTACTCACCAACCCTTTGAATGGAAATATGAGTTATTTTTGATAAAGTCTCTATAAACTTTTGCATGAAAATGTTGTGTGAACATAAATTTTCATTTTTGGATAAATATCTGAGAGTAGAACTTCTGAGTCTACTATTAAAATGCATATTTAATTTTATAAGAAATTATCAACATGCATTCCCACTAGCAGCATATGAGAGTGCCAGTTAGTCTAGACCATTGCCCATGGTCCTCATTACTTGGTATTGTGATTCCTTTTATTTTTAGCCACACCCACAGTATGTGGAAGTTCCTGGGCTAAGGAATGAACCCAAGCCACAGTGGTGACCCAAGCCACTGCAGCGACAACGTCAGATCCTTAACCCATTATGTCACAAGGGAACTCCTGAAGTTCTTTTTAAGGTCAGCATTTCTAGTCACTGGGTAGTAGCAGCATTTCATCATGGTCATAATTTGAATTTCCCAAATATTTAATGACACTGTTAATCACTTCTCTTATTTACTATTCATATATCTTCTTTGGTAAAATTTCTATTAAAATCTTTTGCCTGATTTTTTAAATTTCTCTCTTTTAAAGAGAGAAAACCTTTGCTTGTTTTATTTATATTTAAAAGTTCCTTATATATTCTGGATAAAAATATTTGCATCTCTAATATTTTCTCCTAATTTGACTAGTAGTGGCTTTAAAAGCAAAGGAAATCTATGTCATGAAATGTTTTCTTTTAAAATATTTATAGGTGTATGTTTCATAATTATATCTTAGTAGCCTAGATTAGGCAATGGTTTCCTAGATAAGACACAAAAATATGAACCTTAAAAGAAAGAAAAAATATAATAGACTTCTTTTATAAATAACACAAGGCAGAAGACAGTGGGGAAATATCTTTAAAGTACTGAAAGAAAAAAAAACTGTCAACCTAGAATTCTATGCCCAGTAAGATATTCTGTAATGACGAAGATAAAGATTTTTTTTCAGACAAAATGAAGCTGAAAGAGTTTATGAGCAGCAGATCTATTCTGTAAGAACTATTAAAGGCAGGTCCTCTGAAAGAAGATAAAAAATATGTGAAATGGAAATCAGATCTACATAAAATAATGAACACCATTAGAAATGGTCAAATATGTGGATAAACATAAAATAAGTGTCTTGTTTTATAAAAATATCTTTATAAGATAATTGACTAAAGCAAAGCAAATCTGTCATGTAGTTTATAACACATGTAGAAGTAAAACATATGATGACAACAGCAGAAAGGCCAAGAGGAAAAATAAGAGTGAACTGCACAAGGTCCTTACATGACACGTAAAGAGCTATGATGTTACTTGCAGGTGAATTGTGCTTAGTTAAAGATACATACTGCAAACCTGAAGCAACCACTAAATACACAATAGTTAATAAGCCAATTAAAAAATGAAATACAGTCATAAAATCTATTATGTCTGAACACTGCACACATATACAAAACTTGGAATTGGAATTTTTACGTGTTTAGAAAATTTCCAGACACAAAATTTCAATGTACGTAGAGCAAATGCGTTAAAATATAAACATGAAATATCTTCCCATTAGTGTGTAAGAACTGCCGATTGACTTCAGGAATCATGGAAATATAAAAGCTCAATTTCTGCCAAAACCATCTCCCAATTTGAATGAAAAATGATATATGATTAATTATGCAAAACCAATGATGATTTTTCATTTAGATTCATGAATCTTTGTGGAGTCATCTTTTTCATATACTATAGGCTCTAGACCAAGAATCAAAATAAATTTAAAACCAGACTTTTGTATTTCTGTATCACTAAGAGTGAAACAAATATTCAAAAATGATGATGCATATTGAAACATATTGTCATTATTAAAATTTTATTATTAATGAGAATATTCACTATGTAAAAAGGTTTATATATATTCAATATGTAAAATAAATGTTAAAAAGTAAACATTGGTTATTCTTTTTTTTGTTTTGTTTTGTTTATGGCCACATCCACAGCATGTGGAAGTTCCTGGTCCAGGGATTGAATCCAAACCACAGCTGCAATCTACACTGCTACTGTGCCAATGCTTAATCCTTTAACCCACCGCACTGGGCCAGGGATCAAACCTGCACTTCCACAGCAACCTGAGCCACTGCAGTCAGGTTCTTAATCTACTGTGCCTGTGGGAACTCCTGGCTATTCATTTTTATCTCATTGCTCAAATTTATAATTTTCATACAATCTATAACGTACATAATATAGTGTCAATTTACAGGTTTTACAGATGAAATTTATTCTATTACATATTATTTACTGTAATAATTTTTACACAGTAGTAGATATATAGAGAGAATAAAATTCTTCTGAAATGTAACATTATTTCATATTACTAATTGTAGGAATTATGATTATGTAATAGTAAGTATGTGGAGTGTAAAACAAATAGTGAGTTTTTATAAAATGGGAGGCTCAGTTCTAAAACTCAATCCCTTCTGTTCTAAGAGACAATGCAACTGGATAGCCAAGCATGAAATTCCAGAAAGGGCCTTGTCTGGAATGAGTTGCAATTTTAACTAGCTATGAGAAGGTGACTTTTCACATCTTTAGTTCAGAAAGTACATTTAATCCATGCTTTTTAGTCTCATTTTCCACTTTTATAAAAAAGAGTATTTATTAATACCTCAATATGTGTTGAAAAGATTAATTTTTGTAAAAGAATTAACATTTGTAATTAACATATGTAAATGGATCTAAATAATGCAGGAGACACATTAGTGCTTACAAGTATGATTAGTGTTACTGCTGCCATTAATTATTACTAACATTTATAAAGCATTTCAAGAGCTAGGCACTATTTTAACGTATTTTACATATGTTAATTCACTTAATACTCATTTTAAAAAAAAACAAGGTAGATGTGCGTGAGCTATTAGTCCCACTTTAGAATGAACAAATTAGCATACAAGAAATTAAATTTTATTATTATAGAGTGCTTGCATTAAAACAACCTTCTATTTACAGAATAAGTCATTTTGGTCATGGTAGATAAGCAAGGTATTAGATTGGTTAGGATAAGTTTGAAAAAAAATAGCTTTGCATGGATTGCTGTAAGTTAGATTAGAATGTAATCTTCTTTTTTTTGCCCTTAACATCATATTTGACAATCAAAGTTACATTCACTTCATAACAAGTAAAAAAATTACCTCTTATGTTTTAAATCTACTTTGAAATGATTTGTGTCATATAGGAATGACATTGGGTCTTTGATATTAAAAAATAAATCCTAAATAAATTAAGGCCAACTAGTATGCATTGTGTGTGTGTGTATTAACACACAACTAATCATGATATGCTCTGAGACACTTCTTTTATCTCAAATGATGTTGGAAAAATATAATCACTCTACATTTAAAAGCACCATACTAATAAAGATATTCAAGGCACTTTGGGTATACTGTAACTGATATTTTGATTTCTATTAGCTGTTAATTGTGTTTCTCTATCCAATGATTTCTTGAAGGCATAATTTCACTGGATCAATGTCTATGACCTTCATTTTTAGGAACAAAGCAGTGGAAGCCTATGTTTTCTTTTCAGTTAGCATTTATTGCACACCTACTTTTGTGTCTAGCACTGTGATAATTGTTGCGCAGCTGTCTATGGGAGAAATCAAAATTCTTGTCTCCAGCAGTTCACAATAAGTTAGAGATAGCATTGCAATGAGAAAATGACCATACACAGTTAAAGGTGCTAGAACATCTATAGATATGGGAATAGTTATGGATTCAGGAAGGTCTCTATAAAGGAGACAGTATTTCAACTTACTTCTCAAGATGAATTTTTTTTCTCACAGGAACTAGGTATTCAAACATATCAGGGATTAAAAGAGGTTAAAATCAATGTGTGATTTCAAATCATTGTGCTTTTGGAATAGAAGTGCAATACAGCAGAAGTGTCGTGAATAGTGTCTTAAAGGCACAGGATAAAGCTAGAGGAACAGACAGAGACAGGTCATGAAAGGTCACGGTGAGGAGTATAGATTTTATACTAAGTGCTTCACAATCATGATTTCATCTTCAAGGCCAAAGCTAAGGAGCAGATATGTATCATGCCTGGCTAGTTTTCCTAAAATCTCTCCCTGTGGGAATCACTAATACCATCTTTAACATACTATGACACAAACCCACCTACTTGGGAACACCTTTCAGAAGAATTAATTCTAATTTCCCCTTGACTTCCCACTACTAGTTTCAGAAATTCCAGTTCCCTTCTTAAATGTCTGATTCCAAAATTACTTTGCACTGGTTTATCATCTCGTCCTGATTTCTTCTTCACTGTCTATCTCTGGGATTATGGGTAAAATCTGCACTGTGTATGCTTCTGGCTCTTCCTCCATCTACTGCTTGTGTTACAAAGTACAAATTAAAATATGAGCCATTTCAGTTATGGCTAATCTTCATAGACAGTTGGCAATGTGCCATATTTTGTGTCTTGCTCAGGGGTCCTCACAAGTGCCCATGACACTTCTACAGTTCAGAATGCTGGGAAATAGCAGAAATAGAAAGAATGAAAAGGTAGATGGAGAACTTTTCATGTCTCTTCCATCCAGACTGACTCCTTGACCAAAATCCAAATATTACTCAAAATTTGCACAGTATTTCACAAATATAACACCTGGCTGCAATTTCCCAATGGATTTTAGCTTTTTTTTTTTTTTTAATTTAGGACCATACCTGCAGCACATGCAGCATTTTGAAGTTCCCAGGCTAGGGGTTGAACTAGAGCTGCACTTGCTGGACTATACCACAGTCAGAGCAAATTGGAATTCAAGCTGTGACTGTGACCTACACCACAGCTCATGGCAACCCTGGATCCTTAACCCACTGAGCTAGGCCATGGATTGAACCAACATCCTCATGGATACTAGGTGAGTTTGTTACCCCTGAGTCACAACAGGAAATCAGCCCTCTTTGGCTTCATGTACAATTTTTACATTTATTATATTTTTAATTAAAATAAACTTGCAGAATTTCAATTGCATTCGGTTGTTCTTCATGGATTTGTGCCTTTTGACAGAAATCTTTTCATTTTTAAGAGCTCCACTCAGAGAAACTCTTTAATGGAGTAGACTTCCATTAAGATCAAGAGTCAGTAGATGCATGTGAATTGCAGCTGAACTCAGACTTTCTTGGGGCTGGGTTACTATGAGCCATGCATTGTTCCTATCATTCTGTAGGATCTTTGCTGGAATGTTGTTTATGTTCATTGGTTTCTCAAAACAAGTGCTGGAGCTCAGTGAAATTCTTTTCTGAAAAAAAGAGTGTACAGCAAGAGAACTTGGATATCCCTACACTACTTTCTTCTCACTTCTGACTTGTACCTAGTGTAAAGAAGGAGAAGGATATGGGAAGTAGGAAATATGGGATAGTGGGTAAGAAAATGGAATAATTGAAAGGAGGAAGTGGAAGAGTCTAACAGAGTGGTAGAGAATGGGGAAGATACATGTGAGAGGAAGAGCTGGAAGAGGGAAGATATATAGGATATTTTGTTAGAGGAGGGAAGGAAGATATAAGGAAGGAGCTGCAGGAAAGTGAGAGAAAGAGCTGAGGAAGGTAAGAGGTGGGGAAAAAAGATTGGGGATGTCAGAATCATTGGGGTAAGAGGATATAATTTTGGGGTCTGAAACTGATTCCATAGTGTCTTATGGCTGCTGTAACAAATTACCATTGACATGATGGCTTAATATTGTCTTATAGATTTTGAGGTCAAAGTTCTGAAAATGGTCTCACTGTGCTAAAATCAAGGGGTCGGAGAGCTGTATTCCTTTCAGGAGGCTCTAAGGAAGCATCTGTTTCCTTGCCTTTCAACTTTCTAGAGGTTTCCCAAATCCTACTTCATCTAAGTCAGCAATGACAGATTAAATCTTTCTTCAGACCAAGTGACTTTGAACTCTGCTTCCATGACCACATCTTCATCTCTGACTCTGTTTTGCTTCTCTCTCCTTTTATAAGGACACCTGTGGTTACACTGGGCCCATCCAGATAATCTAGGATAATCCCCCCCATCTTAAAGTCAACTGACTGGCAATTTCAATTCCATTCACCACCTTAAATTTTCTTTGCCATGTAACCTAAGAAATGCACACTCTGAGGGTTGGTGTATGAACATTCAGGGAAGGTAGTAATTGTTTTCTCTATAGAAATCCTGGTATTAAAATAGAAATTTGCCTGATTCATGGTAATTATAACAATATTAATTTTTCCAATCCAAGAACTTTGTATATCTTTCTTTTTTATCATTTACGTATACATATATGTGTGTGTGTGTGTGTGTGTGTATATATATATATATATATATATATATATATATATATTCATTCTACTGTGCAGCATGGTGACCCACTTACACATACATGTATATATTCTTTTTTCTCACATTGTGTTCCATCATAAGTGACTAGACAGAGTTGTCAGTGCTACACAGCAGGATCCCATTGCTCATCCATCCCGAAGGCAACATTCTGCATCTATTTACTCCAAGCTCTGTTTGTATGGTCTTCAGTTTGTTTCATCAGTGTTGTGTAGTTTTCCAAGTACAGGTCTTTTACCTCCTTAGGTGCATTTATGCCTAGTATTTTGCTCTTTTTATAGTAAATGGGTTTGTTTCCTTAATTTCTGAAAGTCCATTGATAGTAAATGGATTTGTTTCCTTAATTTCTGATAGTCCATTGTTAGTATATGGAAATGAAATAGATTTCTGTGTATTGATTTTATACCCTGTAACTTTACTGAATTTATCGATAAGTGCTAGTAGTTTTCTGGTGGTGTCTTTAAGATTTTCTATGTATAATTTCATGTTATCTGCAAATAGTGACAGTTTTACTTCTTCCTTTCCAATTTGGATTAATTTTATTTCTTTTTCTTGTCTAGTTGCTGTGACTAGGACTTCCAAAACTATGTTGAATAAATGCAGTGAGAGCGTACATCCTTGTTTTTTTCCTGATCTTAGAGGAAATATTTTCCATTTTTCACTATTTGAGTAATGTTAGCTATGGGTTTGTCATATATGGACTTTGGTATATTGAGGTATGTCCCTCTATGCCCACTTTCTGGAGCATTTTTATCATAAATGGATGTTTAACCTTATCAAAATTTTTATTTTTGTAAATCTGGAGAAGTAGAAATGGATAAATAACATATATATATATGATATAGCAACAGCTATAGCACTAAGATACATATATAGATACATACAGACATATATAGACATCTATAAATATATAGAGACATATAGATATATGACACATACATAGCAAAATCTATAGCACAAACATTTCTATTATTAATAAACCAGTAAAAATACATTGAATATTTGCCTACAAAATATAGAAAAAATTAATACAAGAACTAAAAAAGAAGTAATAAAGTTTAAGAACAAAAATTGAAGGAATAGAAAACAACTAAATGGTGAAAGAAAACAATGCAATCCCTATTCCTCCAAGAACAGTAAAATAAACAAATTACTAACAAGGTCAGTGTAGGAGAAAAAGACTAGAACAGTTAAAAAAAACTTTCAGAATGACATGAGAGGGGTAAGCCCAAATACAAATAAATCAAATTTATTTTAAAATTATTAAATTTAATACCATAACTACGACAATCAGGTAGAAAAGAACAGTTTTTTAGCAAAAGAGGAATTTTCATATTTCAGATTGGCAGGATGAGCTTTATGCCAACCACTCACCCTGCCTATACCACAAATGGGTTCACATAGTCGAGAACATTAAATGGAAAACCAATCAAACTAAAACAAACAGCAATAGCATTGGCAACACATCAGCACTGAAAAGTGGAAAAGAAATACAATAAATCCCCCAATTCATTGAAAACATACTTTTTGGTAGAAAGTAAACAAATCTGTACTTATAAAACTGTTACTTTTATATTTCACCAAAAGGAAAGAAAGAAATCACAAGCAAAAGCAGGCACAAAAGAAGACTGCTAAAATAGTAGAGATGTTTCCAGGGTCTCCTTAAGCCTGAAAATGGAAAATTCTGGGAATAGTAGGGAGCCCTGTAGGCCAACACTGTGTATAACTAGTTGAAACACACAACCAAGCCAGCATTTTGAAATCTGTGCAGTTCCTCTGTCCTGTACATCATATGCAAAATAGCAAAGCAGGCTTGCTCAGGGCAGGGGCAGTGAGTTTGGGCACTGATGTCAGCATGGTAGGACCATTCCTCCAAATCAACAGGAAGATGTGGTACATCCCAGCTTTCCCCTAGGAGCACTACAGTGGCTCCCAAGGTGCTCCAATCTGGCGAAGTAACTCTCAAATACAAAACTACACTCAGAAATGTAACTACCAACTCCTCAAGAAAAAAATCTATGCTGTAATAGACAGAAACCATATTCAAACAATGCAAAACTGAATATCTAGTAAACAAAAAAAAGGATATGTGGAGATATTTTTCCTTTGGAATAAGGAATTGAAAGTGGGAAGAGAGTGATATAGATAAGGATTAATGCTAGTGAGAATTTGCTTGACAAATATAACTTTTTAAAAAAATTTTTTATTACTCAAATGAATTTATCACATCTGTACTTGTATAATGATCATAAAAATCTGATTTCACAGGACTTCCATCCCACACCCCAAGCACATCCTCCCACCCCCCAAACTGTCTCCTCCAGAGACCATAAGTTTTTCCATGTTTGTGAGTCAGCATTTGTTCTGCAAAAAAGTTCAGTCTGTCCTTTTTTCAGATTCCACATGTCAGTGAAAGCATTGGATGTTGGCGTCTCATTATATGGCTGACTTCACTTAGCATGATAGTTTCTAGGTCCATCCATGTTGATAAAAATGCTGGTATTTTGTTCTTTTTGATGACTGAGTAATATTCCATTGTGTATATGTATCACCTCTTCTTGATCCACTCCTCTGTCGATGGACATTTAGGTTGTTTCCATGTCTTGGCTAGTGAAAATAGTGCTGCAATGAACATCAGACTACAGGTGTCTTTGCGAGTTGTGGTTTTCTCTGGATAGATGCTCAGGAGTGGGATTGCTGGAACAAAGGGTAGTTCTATGTTTAGTTTTCTGAGGACTCTCCATACTGTTTTCCACAGTGGTTGCACCAATTTACAATCCCACCAACAGTGTAGTAGGGTTCCTTTTTCGCCACACCCTCTCCAGCACTTATTGTTTGTAGACTTTTGGATGATGGCCATTCTGGCTGGTGTAAGGTGGTACTTCAGAGTGGTTTTGATTTGCATTTCTCTAATAATGAGTGATGTTGAGCATCTTTTCATGTGTTTTTGGCCACCTGTATGTCTTCTTTGGAGCGTTGTCTGTTTAGATCTTCTGCCCATTTTGTGGTGGTGTTGTTTGTTTTTTTTTTTTTTTTTTTTTTTTGGTATTGAGCTACAGAAGGTGTTTATAAATTTTGGAGATTAATCCCTTGTCCACAGATGCACTTGCAAAGATTTTCTCCCATTCTGTGGGTTGTCTTTTTGTGTTGTTTAGGGTTTGCTTTGCGGTGCAGAAACTTTGAAGTTTGAGTAGGTCCCCTTTGTTTGTTTTTGTTTTTATTGTCAATACTCTTAAGAGGTAGATCTGAGAAGATGTTGCTGTTGTTTATGTCAGAGAGTGTTTGGCCTATGTTTTCCTCTAGGAGATTGATAGTGTCTGGTCTTATATCTAGGTCTTTCATCCATTTGGAGTTTCTTTTTGTGTATGGTGTTAGGGAATGTTCTAATTTCCTTCTTTTCCATGTGGCTGTCCAGTTTTCCCAGCACCACTTACTGAACAAGCTGTCCTTTCTCCATTGTATATCCTTGCCTCCTTTGTCGTAGATGAGTTGGCTGTAGGTGCATGGGTTTACTGCTGGTCTTTCTATCCTGTTCCACTGATCTATATGTCTGTCTTTGTGCCAGTACCATATGGTTTTGATGATTGTTGCTTTGTAGTATAGTCTGAAGTCCGGGAGCGTGATTCCTCCAGCTCCATTTTTCTTTTTCAGGATGTCTTTGGCTCTTCTGGGTCTTTTGTGCTTCCAAACAAACTTTAAAATCTTTTGTTTGAGTTCTTGTGAAAAATGTCCTTGGTAATTTGATAGGGATTGCATTGAATCTGTAGACTGCCTTGGGTAGTATAGTCATTTTGATAATATTGACTCTTCCAATACAAGAGCATGGTATGTCTTTCCATCTATTTGTGTCATCTTTGATTTCCTTCTTCGGTGTCTTATACTTTCCAGAGTACAGGTCTTTTGTCTCTTTAGGTAGGTTTACTCCTAGGTATTTTTATTCTTTTGCATGCTATGGTAAACGGGATTGCTTCCCTAATTTCTTTTTCTGCTCTTTCATTGTTAGTGTATAGAAATGCCATCGATTTCTGTGTATTGATTTTGTATCCTGCGACTTTGCCAAATTCGTGGATGAGCTCTAACAGTTTTCTGGTAGAGTCTTTAGGATTCTCTAGGTATGGTATCATGTCATCTGCACACAGTGATAGTTTTACTTCTTCCTTTCCAATTTGGATTCCTTTTATTTCTTTTACTTCTCTGATTGCTGTGGCCAGGACCTCCAGAACTATGTTGAAGAGTAGTGGTGAGAGTGGACATCCTTGTCTTGTTCCTGATCTCAGTGGGAATTCTTTCAGCTTTTCACCATTGAGAATGATGTTTGCTGTGGGTTTGTCATATATGGCCTTTATCATGTTGATGTAGGTTCCCGTTTTGCCCACTTTCTGAAGGGTTTGATTTGTATCAGAAATGGGCATTGGATTTTGTCAAAGGCTTTTTCCACGTCTATTGAGAGGATCATATGGTTTTTATTCTTCACTTTGTTAATGTGGTGTATCACACTGATGGACTCGTGGATATGGAAGAAGGCTTGAATCCCCGGGATAAATCCCACTTGATCATGATGTACAATCCTCTTAATGTATTGTTGGATGCAGTTTGCTAGTATTTTGTTGAGGATTTTTGCGTCTGTGTTCATCAGTGAAATTGGCCTGTAGTTTTTTTTTTTTTTTTTTTTTTGGTGGAATCTCTGTCTGGTTTTGGTTTCAGGGTGATGGTGGTGGCCTCATAGAATGAGTTTGGGAGTATCCCTTCCTCTGTGGTTTTTTGAAATAGTTTCAGAAGGATAGGTGTTAACTCTTCTCTAAATGTTTGATAGAATTCGCCTGTGAAGCCATCTGGTCCTGGAGTTTTGTTTGTTGGAAGTTTTTTAATCACAGTTTCAATTTCAATTCTTGTGATGGGTCCGTTCATCTTTTCTATCTCATCTTGGTTTAGTCTTGGAAGATTGTACTTTTCTAAGAATTTGTCCATTTCTTCTAGGTTTTCCGTTTTATTGGCATATAGTTGCACATAGTAGTCTTTTATGGTCCTTTGTATTTCTGCGATGTCCCATTGTTACTTCTCTTTTCTCATTTCTAATTTTATTGATTTGAGTCCTCTCTCTTTTTTGCTTGATAAGTCTGGCTAGGGGTTTATCAATTTTGTTGATCTTTTCAAAGAACCAGCTTTTCGTTTCATTGATCTTTTCTATGTTTTTTTGTTTGTTTGTTTGTTTGCTTCTATTCCATTGATTTCTGCTCTGATCTTTATGGTTTGTTTCCTTCTACTAACTTTAGGTCTTGTCTGTTCTTCTCCCTCGAGCTGCTTTAGATGTAAAGTTAGTTTGTTTATTTGAGCTTTTTCTTATTTGCTGAGGTGGGCTTGTATTGCCATAAACTTTCCTCTTAGAATGGCTTTTGCTGCATCCCATAGGTTTTGGAGTGTCATATCTTCATTGTCATTTGCTGGCAGGTATTGTTTAATTTCCTCTTTGATTTCTTGAGTGATCCATTGGTTGTTTAGTAGCATGTTGTTTAGTCTCCACGTGTTTGTGTTTTTTGCAGTTTTTTTCTTGTTGTTGATTTCCAGTCGTATAGTGTTGTAGTTGGAAAAGATACTTGATACGATTTCAATTTTCTTAAAGTTACCAAGGTTGGACTTGTATCCCAGGATGTGATCAATCTTAGAGAATGTTCCATGTGCACTTGAGAAGCATGTGTATTCTGTTGCTTTTGAATGAAATGTCCTATAAATATCTATGAAGTCCATCTGGTTTAATGCATCCTGCAGGGCCTGTATTTCCTTATTGATTTTTCTGTCTGGTTGATCTGTCCATTGCTGTAAGAGGGGTGTTAAAGTCCCCCACTATTATTGTGTTATTGTCAATTTGTCCTCTTAAGGTTGTTAGCAGTTGCCTTATGTATTGTGGTGACCCTGTGTTGGGTGCGTAGATATTTCAAATTGTTATATCATCTTCTTGGATTGCTCCTTTGATCATTACGTAATGTCCTTCATTGTCCCTTAAAATATTCTTCATTTTAAAGTCTACTTTGTCTGATATGAGTATTGCTACTCCAGCTTTCTTTTGACCCCCGTTGGCATGAAATGTTTTCTTCCATCCTCTCACTTTCAATTTGTATGTGTCCCTCAAAGTGAAGTGGGTCTCTTGAGGACAGCATATATATGGGTCTTGTTTTTGTATGCATTCAGCCAGTCTATGTCTTTTGGTTGGGATGTTTAGTTCATTAACATTTAAGGTAATTATTGATATGTATGTTCTTATTGCCATTTTATTAATTGCTTTGGATTTGGTTTTGTTGCTCTTTTTTCTTTCCTTCATCTCTGGTTCCTTTCTGCCTAGAGAAGTTCCTTTAGTATTTGTTGTAAGGCTGGTTTAGTGTTGCTGAATGTTCTTAGCTTTTGCTTATCTGTGAAGGTTTTGATTTCTCCTTCAATTCTGAATGAGAGCCTTGCTGGGTAAAGGCATCTTGGTTGGAGGTTATTTCCTTCCATCACATTAAGTATATCATGCCACTCCCTTCTGGCCTGCATAGGTTCTGCTGAAAAATCTGACGATAACCTTATTAGGGTTCTCCTGTATGTTACTTGTTTCTTTTCCCTACCTGCTTTCAAGATTTTCTCTTTATCTTTGATTTTTGTCAGTTTGATGAATATGTGTCCTTGTGTATTCCTCCTTGGGTTTATTTTATATGGTACTTGTTGTCCCTCCTTGATTTGAGTGAGTGATTCCTTCCCCATGTTAGGGACGTTTTTGGCTATTATTTCTTGGAATATTTTTTCTGTCTCCTTCTCTCTCTCTTCTCCTGTCACCCCTATAATATGGATGGTGGTGTGTTTAATGTTGACCCAGAGTTCTCTGAGACCCTCTTCATTTGTTTCCAATCTTTTTTCTCTTTTCTGTTGCGCATCTGAGATTTCCACTAATCTGTCCTCCACCTCACTTATTCGTTCTTCTGCCTCCTGTATTCTGCTGTTAGCTGCTTCTAGTGAATTTTTTATTTCAGTTATTGTATTTTGCATCTCTTCTTGCTTAAGTTTTATATCTTGTATCTCTTTGCTCAGTGTTTCCCGTAACTTATCCATCTTTGCCTCCAGTTTATTTCCAATGTCTTGCATCATCTTCAGCATCAATAATCTAAAGTCTTTTTCCTGGATGCTGAGAGTCTCCTCATCGCTTAGCAGATTTTCTGGGGTTTTTCCTTTCTCCCTCATCTGAGTTATAGTTCTCTGTCTTTTCATTTTTATAGGTTTTTGGTGTGGTGACCTTTTTCCTGATAATAGAGTTGTAGCCTCTCTTACTTCTGATGTCTGCCCCCCTTGTGGCTGAAGTCAGTGTGGGGGCTTGCTGTAGGCTTCATGATGGGGGGTGCTGATGCCTGCCCACTGGTAGGTGGAGCCGATTCTAATCCCTCTGGTGGGTGGGGCTTAGTCTCTGGATGGGATTAGAGGCAGCTCTGTGCCTGAGGGGTCTTTAGGTAGCCTGTTTACTGAGGGGTGGTGCTATGATCCAACCTGTGTTGTTGTTTTCTCTGGGGCTTCTCAAGGCTACCTGACGGGTGGGGCCAGATTTTCCCAAAATGGCCACCTCCAGAGAAAGGCATGGTTGCTGAATATTCCCGAGAGCTTTGCTTTCAGTGTCCTTCCCTCACAACAAGCGACATTCACCCCTGTTTTCCCAGGATGTCCTCCAAGAACTGTAGTCACGTTTGACCTAGATTCTCATGGAGACTTTGCTTTGCCCTGGGACCCAGTGCACGTGAAAGTCTGCGTGCACCTTTTAAGGATGGGGTCTCTGTTTCCCCCAGTCCTGTGGAGTTCCTGCACACAAGCCGCACTGGCCTTCAATGCCAGATGCTCCAGGGCGCTTTCTCCCCATGCCAGATTCCCACACGTGAGGGTTTAATGTGTGGCTCAGAACTCTTACTCCTATAGGTGAGTCTCTGTGAACCAGTTAGTTTCTAGTCTGTGTAGCTTCCCACCTAGGAGGTATGCGGTTGTTTATATCATGAAATTGCCCCTCCTACCTCTTGATGTGTCCTCTTCTTTTTCTTCTGGAGTAGGGTATCTTTTTTTAAGGTTTCCAGGCCATTTGGGTGATGAATGCTCTCTTTAGTTGTGAATTTTGTTGTTTTTATGGGAGAAGTTGATCTCCATTCCTTCTATTCTGCCATCTTAATCCATTTTCTCTGACAAATATAATTTTAAGTATATATGTTAACACCTTAGGGCAAACACTTTAAAAATGGAAATAGGATTAATAACTTGCAAATCATTAGAGGAAGAAGAACAACAATATATTTGTAGGAAATGAGAAAGATATACATAACAATCTAAAAAGTATGGGGAAGGAGAAATTAGAACTCAGAATAAATATAAATCACTGAAAGAATGGAGAATGCCCAAATATATGAAAAATCATTAGACTATATGGGAAGAAAATTTATGTCTTAAAAATGGATTTTTAAATGCAAACAAAATAAAGCCAGCATGATCAAGTAGAATTCAAGATAAAAAGATTTAAAAGCAATAATCTAATTTTTTTGTTTCATAAAAGGAACAATCCACCATGAAAATCTTATAGTCAATAATATATGTACCCAGCAAAATAGCTTGAAATATTTAATAGAAAAATGCCTAGATATGGAGGACAAGTTGACATAGCTTCAAACCTAGTGAGAGAGTTTATTGCCCCCTCTCAAAACTGACAGAACAGATAAGTTGGCCAAAATAAGTATAAGTATATTGAATAATAAAATGTTTGAACAAACAGAATTTGAATTCACTAGAAACTTCACATTGTTTTGTGAATTTTAGTAATAAATTTATTTGAGAAAAAATATGTCACTTTGAATTTCACAAAACTATACTTTTAAAAAATGCATATGAAACATTTAAAAATATTTATGATTTAGGACTAAGAAAATCTCAACAAATTACAAAAAGCTGATGTAATGTAATCTATATTCAGCAAACCAAACACAAGATAATTAAGAATTAAAAATAAAATAGTAGCAAATAATTGCATACCCTGAAAAGTAAAATATATGAATACATAAAAACCACACAGTTGTAGAGAACTGTTGAGTTAGAGAAAATGTAAAAATAGAAATCACTATTCAAAACTCATTGTAAAGACAACACATTGATTTTTTTTAAAGAGTAAACTTTGAGTAATGTATGACTTTAAAATAAAGTACTACCAAAACAAGAAATTTTGGAATTAAATGAACTTAGTTTTTAAAAACTAGATTAGGCCAAGGTGACAATAAAAAATAAAAGCAAAAATCATAAACAGTCAAAAATAATGACATCAGAGTTACAATTGTGGCTCAGTGGCTACGAACCTAACTAGTATCCATGAGGATGCAGGTTTGATTCCTGGTCTTGCTCAGTGGGCTAAAGTTTCTGATTTTTCCAGTGAGCTGTGGAGTAAGTTACAGGTGCAGCTCAGATCTGGTATGACTGTGGCTGTGGCTGTGGCTGTGACTGACAGCTGTAGCTCTGATTTGACCCCTAGCCTGGGAACTTCCATATCCCTCTGGTGTGGCCCTAAAAAGAAAAAAAAAAACCAAAACATAAAACATGGAGTGAGCTGAAAACCCAGAGAAGTATTGATGCTTTATATTAATATCTATAATATTAATGAATAAAATTATTTATAAAATTTATAGCAATGTGTTTGAGTTAGGAAATCAATGTGGGTTATTTCTCAGTGTCCTGACATTCAGGGAAGTGACTGTGTTACTTAATCCTTGGCAGAATTTGCTTCCTTTATAGTCGATAATCCCAACCACCTGACCCATCTTACTTTCAGAGAAGACCAGAGAAAGTGAGGAGATCATTCACCTGCTGAAAATGCAAAATGGTCAGACACAGGGCAAGATGAGATAGAGAGCATTGGGCAGAGTGATGAATTGCCTTTCATATAGCCCCAAAATAGTCTGTGCCCATTTACAACTTGAAGGGCCCTCTTCAGGTCCAGGGAGCTCCGCCAGGAAGCAGACACTAAAACAGTGACCTTGAATCTTGGCTGGCTGATAATGGACCGCAAAGAATTGACACAATCCAACTGCTTGCTGGAAGATACATGGCTTCCTTCAGCAGACAGTGAAAGATGAAATAGGTTGGCTTAAAAAAGAAAAAACAACACCACCAAAGAGTTTGGACTTATTGATTTTTGTAAGCAAAACCCATTGAGTGTCCTATGAGTAGAAAGATGCTATGAAAATCTTTCTTCTTGGAATAAAAATAGAGATGTATAAATTAAATATGCCTTACTTCTGAAATACATGCTAAAGAAGAAGTAGAATTAACTAATAGTGGACCTATTCCTTTTATTATTTTTTTAATTAAAAAGAAGCTTGCTTAGCCTTTTCTTTCTAATGAAGTAGAGAGAAATTCAGGGAAGCCTCCCCACCTAGATCTTTGATTTATACAGAGATTAAGAGCTGGATTGAAGATGGATCCTTCACCAGGGGTTCCACCCTCATCCAGCCTCATTTTTAACCACAAAAACTCATATTCATTCTATAAGCTTTAATTTAAATAGACATTTTTTGTAGTTTTCTGGGTAGTTAAAATACTCTTCCTTCTGTATTCATAAACTTTTTGTTAGTTTCTCCCTTATATCATTTCCTAAATTCTGTTGTTTGTTTAGGAACCCAACATACCCAACCCCCATCTCAAGGAAGCAAACCAGAAGTCACTGTGTGCTCCCAAAAGTGAAAAAATCAAATTTTAGTTTTGTTTCTAGGACCAGGGAGAAAGAGAACAAAGAAAAGAGGGAGTAGGGTCATGAAGCTAAATTTGAGTGAGTGACGAGGCTGTAAAATGTATTATCTATATCATTTCACTTTTTATTGGATTTAATTCACAAACCAGCCTTTATATATTGACACTAACATCAGACTATATGTATATGAAGTCTACAAAATTTAGGGACTTTGGCAAAGGTCACAAAGGTGGTATAACATTACACCCTTCATCTAATTCCAAAGTGCATGCTTCTTTTGCTACTACATAATAATGTTAAATTTAAATGCAAAATAATTTGCCTGCATCATCATTCCCTATAAGAGATGAGTCTCTAAAATGTACAGTGAACCTTTCAATTGCTAGTGACCATAAGATAAATCAGAGCAGGTGTTACAGCACCTTTTGCTGATTGGGTTTATTTAAGAAGTAAAACACACCAGATTTTGAAACATGGCTAAAAAAAATAAAGGGAAAGATTTCCTGGGGATGAATAAGGTTGTCAAGGAAAATACACACTTCACCTGTTTGCCACTTGTAGTGATTGCAGCATGAACCCATTTGAAGCATTTCTAGATCTGATTTGATATCCAAAGTTATAGGAACCTTACTCTCTTTGGCAGGGTATCAATTAGTTTGCTAACTCCATAGCCTCCAAATAATGATACATCTTTATGCATGTGTAATTTTTTCTGGCTATAAGAAGATTTGGACTATTAAATTTTAATATATACTTGGTTTCTACCTGTTATTAAATATATACATATGTGCACACATATAATATATGTATACACATATATATGCACTCACATGTATAAAGATTACTTTGCTTCAGGCAACATTAAGCAATTGTAACTAGTTTAAGCACGAATGTAAACTTTTGGGACTATACTCTGTTGTCTTATGGAATCAGAAAATTAGTGAATCAAACATTACATAGGATATCATCTAGAGCTTATCTAATCCAAGGTCTTTGATATCAGGAGTTCACCAAATTTCTGTCCAATTGTTAATGTAAATATGATTCGGCTCATAATCTGATCATCTCATCATGGATGTGGTGCCCAGTTCAATCAGAACTTCCTTGAGGTACAAAGTAATATCATAAGGACAGGACCGATGGGGTGCAGACAGATTCCCCCATTTCAGGAATAGTTACCAGAGAAGAAAGATTCATAAACCTGGATGACATATCCCTTTGAGACTTTTGATGAAATCCTCCTTCAAACTTTATTTTTATATTCCTATTATGTTACACATTCAGTAAAATTTAAATCCAATTAAGCATTCAGTAAAGATTCTCATCAAATTAGAATTTTGTTTCTATTTAGTTGAGCCCAACTTGTTTAAGAATTGTTATAATAATGACATGGTATATGAAGAAAGCAAAATGGTGTATTCAGAATCACTAAACCTATAATCTGGAGTAACAACTGTCCATTTTGCATTTCCCAAAAATAGCTACATCAATTTATATTCCACTTCACATACTCCTCTTAAGGTGCAGTATTGACACCCTTGAATTAGTTGGTTTAGTCTGTGTCCCTTTCCGTTGAATCTATGTAGAGCTTTGTAGCTACGACAACTGGTGAAAGTGTAGACAGAAGTAACATTGCAAGACAATTAAGGACAGATCTTGAAAAGGCCAAACAGTTTCTATCTGGCCACTTTTCTATATCTTAGGATGCTCATTCTGTGGAAAGCCAGTCACCATGCCACCGGAAAACTCAGACTAGCCTTTGTGGGGAGACTACCTGGAAAGAAGCTAAGACCCTGGAGCTGAGAGCCAAAATCCTATGCTAGACTTAAGAATGAACAAGCCTGTGGTAGATCTCAGTCTGCAGGCTTTAAATGTGCAGCTGAGAGTTTGGAGACAGGATTTGCTGAGCCCTGGGCAGATGGCAGATTCATGACCTGATTAAATGTTATTGTTTTAAGTCTCTATATTTTGGGTTGGTTTGTCATGCAGCACTAGCTAACTGGTACAGATCTTGAAACCTGAATGTTTTATGCTACCATAAACAAAACCCAAAAATGTGATAGTAGCTTTATGATTAAGTGATAGTGTTTGTTAGCCCTTTTGGAGGCTATTGGTGAGGGCTTAAAGGAAAGTAAGGAAAATATTCTTGAAAATTGAAGAGGAACTTTTAAGTAGTTTCAGGAAGTTTATCAACACTGTTGTGTGTTATAATGTGGAAAGTAGAATATGTGCCTAATGAACCAGATGGTCTTGCTAGAGAGATTTTCAGGTAAAGGAATAAATGTGTTGTCTGGCTTTTAACTGCCTGTAACAAAATGCAAATGATAGAGGCAAGCTAAAGAAATAATTGTTAAATATAAAGAGACTGGGGCTTACTGGATTCTTCTCATTCTGTTTCCTAAGCTCCAAAATGAAGAAAGAGCTTCAGAGCAATGATAAAATCTAGAGCAATGATAAAATCTAGAGCAATGATGAAATCTTGGGTGGAACTAAATTATGCTTTATAAAGACCTCAGAAAAATATCTCCCCCCTTCTTTCTCCCTCTCTCTCTGAGAGACACTCACTCTCTGGGTAAGGTAGACAGTATTTTGTGAGAAAGTCCAAACTAGCCTCTGTTGAGAGGCCATGTGGAGAGGTCATATGGAGGAGCAGAAACTGAGTGAAGCCCTGACTAACACCAGAAATATGAATATGTGTACAGTCCTCAGCCTTTAGAGCCCTTCTGATGATGCTTGTAGGAGCCAAACATTCTCAAGCTCGACACCAATTGTAGATTTATGGGCAAAATAAATGTAATTGTTCTATGGGTTATTTATTATGAAGCACTAACTAACTCGAAACAAAAGCTATGTATGTTGAGATGTTTACACTCCCAGCCTTTGAAATAAATATGCTCCAATTTTTCCAAATGTGGCTAAAAGCTAGTCATGTGTACGTTTATGCCAAAATATAGTGGCTCTAATCCCCCCATCTTCTCAAGCTTGTTCTTCTTTATGGATACTAGTGGTGTCTTAATCCACTGAGCCACAATCGGAACTCTGACTCTTCTCTAAATCCACATTTTGGTTTTCTGTACGCTGTTGCTTAAAAAGAAGATATTTTCATGTGCACACAGACACGTGCCCACACACACAACACTTCTTCCCTGTCTGTACAATTCAACAATCTCTATCCAAAACACAACAGATCCTTTCACTCAGGAAATTCTCTCTCCAGAGATGCATCTCTACTTGTATCTACCTATGGGTACAATCCTTGGTACTAGCCTCATCTCCACCATGAAACATGTTAACTTTAATCAAAACAACTCATGAAAAATATTGTTGCGTCTGGATTCATCTTCTTCTATGTAATGGAGAGCTCCTTTGGGGCCTTTGTTGGATTTTTTTCATTGGATTGCTCAGCTTTGCTTCTAGTCTTTATCCTACAGTTCTTAATCTTTGCTCAAACTTCAGCTGTTTAATTTCCCCCCAAGCCATGCCCACAATACTTGGTTTTCCTACCACGTGCAGCGCGACCTGCAGGTGTCCTGCTCTTCTTGGTTAATGGCTGGACGAAACTGCAACTCTCTGTCTCCTTAAAGTGAGAGCATCATCTCTGTGTGGTCTCTGGCATCATCAGCATTCTGCAGCAGCTTAGGAATAAAAGTAGTGCTTTACAGTAACATTAGTAGAGAGAGGCTGATATGAAAACAGATACCCATTGTGCAGAACACTGGTGCCTTTTGCATTTTACCATTGAACAACCTCCAGAAGCCACAGTTTAAGGGCATCACTGGTTAATTGCTTTACACCCAGTGTCATGGCAGGTTTCATGTGCAGATACCTTTGTCATATCAAAATATTCATTCTATTTTCTTTTTTTTTCAGTTAAAATTAATGGATATCATAGTTGCTGTGTGGTGTTTGAAAACATAATTTTAACAGTTCTTTATAACAGTCAATTTAGTGAATCAACTGTAACTCACTCAACCATTATACTGTTACAAAAACAGTAGGCTGCTTCCTATCTTCCACTGCTATGAATACTACATACGTGGGAATCTATTTAATATAGTAGTTTTCCCCCAAATAGTAAACAGTTAATTTAATCCTGTTAATTTAATCCTTAAAAACAAAACAAAAAACTATGCTTCTTAACACATCTGTCATTTTTATTCCTTGGTGCTTTCTGTTCTTATTTTCACTGTCACCTTCATTATATAAAACATTTTTCTTATTCTTCCTAGGGCCATATATTTACCTTATTCATATTTTACCAGTCTCAGAAATGAAAAAAGAACTGGTTGTCATAATGCACATTTCTTTGATTATTGGTAAAGATGAACTTTTTTCCATGTCCTTGCTTATAGTATTTACTAGTTTCCGTTTCTCTTAGGAATTGTCTGGGTTTTGTTTTGTTTTTGTTTTTGCTCATTTACCTTTTTCAAAAGTCATAGAACTAGTTCCCTGTAAAGCCTGGATTTGAAGCCAGAATTGTCAGATCCTGAGCAAGTCATATAATTTCTTTTTCGTCTATAAACCTCAGACATATAAGGCATTTGAATAGCTATAAGATGTAAAACTATAAATAAGGAGAAATCCAAGAAACAATTCTTGATAACAATATTGGTTTGCTTGGGTTTTTTTGTCTTTTTTTTTAAGGCTGAACCCTCAGCATATGGAAGTTCCCAGGCTAGGGGTCGAATCAGAGCTGCAGCCACTGGTCTACGCCACAGCCACAGCAACATTGGATCCAAGCCACATCTGTGACCTACACCACAACCCATGGCAATGCCGGATCCATATCCCATTGAGTAAGGCCAGGGACCAAACCTACATCTTCATGGAAACTAGTCAGGTTCGTTAACCACTGAGCCATGAGGGGAACTCCAGTATTGTTGTTTTTGTTGCTCTTATTACATAAGTCACTTGACTATTCAGAGAGTATAGAAGAGCAATGACAGCAGGAGTTGTCCTTATTTGATTCCTAATATTTGTAAAATCATTTTTATTATTTTTACTCTGTTAACTATCATTTTGAATATTAGTTCTCAGTAAATACCACATATTAGAAAGAATTTTATATTTTAAACAAGGCTTTTGGGTTTCTATTGAGGCGAAGTTTATTTTGCTTTAATTTGGCCAATTGATGTTTAGTTACAGTAAAGTTCTTGATATTTAACCATTTTTGTGTTTAAAAGATTAAACATTATTGGTCATGCTAGAATTGTTTTGGTGATACACGAACTTCCATGGAGAAATAGTTAAGGATTTCCAAATCTATATTCATTGATCTATGTTTTTCTATCTGTATTATCCTAATTTTTTTATATCAGCGTCATATTTCCCATATATATCAAATTGTTTTTGGTTTATTTCTTCTGGGTATTAGATCATTTCTTTTCCACAAAAATTTTCTGCTGCTGAATATTTATAAAAACTAGTTTTAATAATCAACAAGACCTAAGGCTTCACTTGGGTCACTATCTAACAAATTTATGAGCCACTTTTCATTTTATGTATTTATTCAGTTTTTCTACTTCATTTTGTAATGACTTTTGTAATTTTAATTGTTAATATTCTATGGCAAAAAATGTGCTACATAAAATTTAAGCTTTATGGCTTTATGTTATTATAAGTTAAACATTTCTTATAAATTACTGTTACATCTCCTTTCTTCTTTCTCACTTTTTTGCACACTTTTTTCCTTTTTTATTTGTTTTATTGGATATTTATTTTTCTGATAAAACACTGAATATTATTGTCTTCCGATTCATTTTGACCCTTTTCATATTATTTTCTAAGTTCTCAATGCATAACATTATTCTTATTTAATTATTATCATTATTATTAAAATTTTAAATCTGTCACCTCACCTGTTTTTGTACCATTACTACAACACATAACCCTAGATAAGGTGCTTTTATAAATTTGATTCATTTAAGCCATATTTATTTATAACTCTGTACTAGACCATTACTAGACATTTATGATATAATTATGACTATGATATTTTTCTTACCACTTGGAACTTACATGGGTGAAAAAGAGATTGGCAAATAAGGATTTATAAAACATCATGGTAAGTATTAATGTCCGCAGGGACCCATGGAAACACAGAAAAGAAAAGAAGCACATATAAGAAGTATCATAAAATGTTATACAAAGATTCAATGTTGTTTTTATTTTGCTTTTTTGTCCATTTCATCTTTAAGGCATTACCCAAAATATTTGATTCTACTCTTGTGTATTACTTCCACCACACTTCTCTCCTCATTTGATAGGACATTACTGGCATATATCCAAACAGTGGCTCTTATCTGTCTACCTGCTTATCATTTATCTATCTAATCTGTCCATCTATACAGCTTCAGACTTAGAAGTCTTCTTTCATGCATAGACTGGACAACATGAGCAATAAGCCATCGTGAAACAGCATTCCAGTCTGGCCCTTATGGTATATTCTGTTTGTTATAGCATGTTTCCCAAATTGACTTCTAAAAATAATAGGTATTCTATGAACCAGAAAAAAGTTGGGAAATCTAAATCAAAGAGTTGTATTTTCCATTAGGGCATAGGGACTTGATTGTACTTTGAAATTTCTGAGAAAAAAAATATATAATATACAGAATTTGTCATATTTTATTATGGGTTTCTTTGACCTGGGACCTTCCTTGAGAGAACAATGTTCCTTGCAATGGACTTTGAGAAGGGCTATTTTAGACTACCATGGACATACTGGGTTTGTGATTCTCCTAGCCTCAGAGAAGGAGACATAGAAAGGCCACTGAATTTATCTACATGTACTGGGAAATATTAATTGTAGGATAAACCACAAGTAAAACAAAAGGTGCACATACACACCATTAAATGAACAATGCAGTTGGTAAATATATAAACTGTTTAAAATACAAATTGTATAGTGCCTAGTGCCTTTTATTATTATAAAACAAAATTGTTTTAATAAGACAACCTACGTATGGTGTATCACATAAAGAATAACTATCAGACAATTTCAGAGGAAAAAAAACACATCCTCTTTTGTGAGTCCGTCAGCAAAATGGCATGAACAATGTAAAAAATGATCGCAAGACTAACTTTTTTATTTCTAGATTAGTGAGATTTATGATTCATATTTGCAGGAGCCAAGCTACATCCAGCTGGGCAAAAGGTATAACAAATGGAATCTACCCCTATTTGGATGACACCAAAGAGGGACTCATAGTGAGGAGAGAATTTCTTTACTCTTAGGACATAGAAACCACTAGGATTGACGGAAGATTGGTGATAATTCAAAACAGGACAACTAAATAGGCCATCAACCCAGGGGATCTGTTTTATAAGGTAGAATGTTATTAAACTCCCTATCACTTTTTTCTTTAATTTTTTGAAATAATTTCAAACTTAGAGTTGCAAAGATAGTTTCTGGATACCCTGCACACAGTTTCTCCTAATGTTCATATTTTACGTAACTGTGGTTCAATGAGCAAAACTAGGAAATTAGTGTCCAAACAATACTAATAACTAAACTGTAGGCTTTATTCAGATTTCCTCAATTTTCCCACCAATGTCCTTTTTTAAAATTCTTAGACTCAGTCTTGCATTGTACATTACATTGAGTTGTCATGTACCCTTAATCTAATTGGTGATAATCCATCAATTATCCCTTGTGTTGATGACCTTGACACTTTTGAGGTGTACTGGTCAGGTGTTTTGTAAAACATCACCTCACTTATTTTTGTATATTTTCTCATAATTGGACTGAAGTTAGACATTTTGGGGAAGAACATCTGAGAGGTAATGGCCTTTTTATATTGCATCATTATCAGAGGCATGTGTTATCAATATGACAGGTGATATTAATCTTGATCTCTTGCTGAAAGATGTGACTGCCTGGTTTCTGTATTGTAAAATTATTATTTCCTTTCTCTTAATTTATTTGCTAGATGTAACTCACTAAACCCAACCCATGTCTGAGGAGTGAGGAATTATGTTTCTCCACCTGGGAGAAGTATCAAGGAATTTGTGGACATACATTAAAATCACCATAGCAGTTAATAAATATTTCAGGAGAGATCCTTTGAAGACATGCAAATGTCCTATTTCTTTTTAATATTTCTTCCATTAACTTTAACATTTATTGGTGGATTTTTTTTCATCAATTACTATTGTGGCATTCTAATGATGATTTTTCTATTTCTGTTATTCTTCGATGTGTATTAACTGGGATTCTTCTGTAAGAAAAGTTGTCCTTTATACCTCATTTATTTATTTATTCAGTTAGACATTTATATATTTATTATTTGGGTCATAACTCAATACTATTTTTTTTTTCATTTTGTTGCTCAAATGATTCCCACATTTGTCACTGGGAGCTCTTTCAGATTGATTCCCGTGAATTTTTGACATACCCCCATGCTTTTATATTTCTTCTTTTTTAAGCATTTCCTTAATTCTGGCACCAAAAGATACCAGGCCTATCTTATATTCATCCTGTCCCAGTCCTAGAATATAGCCCACTTCTCTTAAGAAACCACAGTGGTACTTAGGTATCAAGATTTTCTTATTTCTATAACTGCATATTTGTATACATATTAAAAAATGTAAGTTCATACTGATATATTCAACTCCAGTCCAACACCATGGGTTCCTTCTAGAATTAACTCTTTGCTTATTGCCACATCTTTCTCTAATAGTGAAATATTTGGCTTTCACTGTCAAAATACATATGATATTGTCCAAATAGCACATATATAAAGTAGTTTCAGAATAACTTACTTGTATTCCTATGAGAAGTACATTTACCAAACAGAATATAGTGTTTATGTACATTTCTTTTTGTCTAGAACCTCATGATATGATATTGTTTCACAAAGATAATTAGGTTAGATCTTGTCTTTCCCACAGCGTAGCGTGGTTATGTTTTACTTTTGTAACATAGTTAAATGCATTTCTCAGTTTAGATTACATTTTGGGTTGCTGGGACCTACTTATTTTCTGCTTACTTGTACTATCAATTGAGAGAGAGAGGTGTTGAAGCTTCTGACTCTCTCATTTTAGTTTTACCAATTTTTCCTCATATGCTAGGAAGCTCTTTGTTAAAATGCATTACTTTTGGTTAATATGTCTTTGCAGATAATTAAACACTTTTATCATTAATTAATGCCCATCTTCACCCCTGAAAATATTCCTTGTTTTTAAATCTTCGTGTTTATATAGTTACTCCAGTTTATTTTGGCTAATGTTTGCATGATATATTTTTTTATCCTTCTACTTAATAACATCTTTTAAAATTTTAATATGTTTTCTTGTAGACAGCAATAATTATGTCTTGCTTTGTGTTCAATTTGACAATCTTAATCTTTTAAATAATTTGTTTATAACATTCACTGTGATTATAGGTAGCATTGGATTTATATCAACCACTTTGTTAGCTGTTTTCTATTTCATTCACCTGCTTTTTTTTCTTTTTAATTTAATGATTTTTATTTTTTTATTATGGCTGGTTTACAGTGTTCTGTCAATTTTCTACTGCACTGCCTGGTGACCCAGTTACACATACATGTATACATTCTTTTTCTCACATTATCATGCTCCATCATAAGTGACCAGACATAGTTCCCAGTCTACACAGCAGGATCTCACTACTTATCCATTCCAAAGGCAATAGTCTGCATCTATTAACCCCAAGCACCCCATCCATCCCACTCCCTCCTCCTCCCCCTTGGCAACCACAAGTCTATTCTCCAAGTCCATGATTTTCTTTTCTATGGAAATATTCATTTGTGCCATATATTAGATATCAGATATAAGTGATATTGTATGGTGTTTGTCTTTCTCTTTGTGACTGACTTCACTCAGTATGAGAGTCTCTAGTTCCATCCATGTTGCTGCAAATGGCATTATTTTGTTCTTTTTTAATGACTGAGTAGTATTCCATTGTGTATCTATACCACATCTTCATCTATGGCCATAACACCCTGAATGCACCTGACCTTGTCTGATCTCGGAAGCTAAGCAGGGACAGGCCTGGTTAGTAATTGGATGGGAGTCCATCTGTTATTTACTTATTTTTCTTCTTTTTCTAAATTTTGTTGGGTTACTTCATAATTTTATTTCCTCAAGTGACTTGTTATTTATAGCACTTAAAACATTTTAGGAGTGACTCAAGAGTTTACAGTATGCATTTTTAATTAATCTGGGTCTACCTTCAAACAATAGTGAACTACTTCAAGTGTAAGGATCATATAAGAGTATATTCCCAATCTCTCATCCTTTGTAATATTGTTATCATATATTTTACTTCCAAACTTGTTATAAATATGCAATACATTTATGGTAAATTTACCATAGGACATCAATTATCTTTTATAGCAATTAAAAATAAGTAACTATTATGAATTTTATTTCACCACTATATATTCCATTTCCAGTGACTATTACTTCTTCTCTAGATCCATATTTCCAAACACTATCACGTTCCTTTTGCCTCAAGGACTTCCATTGATATTTCTTACTGAGTAGGCCTGTGAGCAGTGTATTACCTCAGAGTTTGTAAGAGAACATATTTATTCCCTATTTCTTTAAAACATCTTTTTGTTACCATTCAGCAAAATCAACCTTTTCTTAGTGTGTATTTCAATGTGTAGATTCACATAACCACTACCACAATAATAAAACAGAAAAATTTTGACCCTAAATATACCCTCATCCCTTTGTGTTGATTTCTTGAGTTTATATTATGAGCTATTGTCCAGAAGTTACTTCTAAATGTCTGCATCCTTCTTGGCTTTGTATCTTGCTTTTACTCTGTACTCTAGAAAGAGTTTATCTCCTGCAGTTGCACAGTTATCACTCCACTGTTATTTTCCATTCTATGCTTACTAGCATGTTGAAGGGCAGCAAGTGTCAGGGGGAGGTGTTCTCTGATGTTTTGACTAAGCATCAGTCTTTGGTAGATAGTATATTCCTTCCTAGTCATCTCATACCTCCTCCAGGTTTTAGGCTGTGCTTAGCATGTATTCCTTCCCTTCACACAGAGTTAGATTCTTTTTTGGTTTTCATTTTTTTTCTGTCCATTTTACCCAGCTGTAATAGATACCCATTTGTGTCTCTAGGAAAAACTGCAAATAAGGCTTTCAAATTCTAGAGGCTATAAAGGAGATGTAAAACCTAGAATTTAAACAGTTGAAATTAAAAACTCATATAAGGCTTTTCAGCCAACTAGTTACAATGAAAAGAGAATAGTGATGCAATATAAATCCTAAGAAAATGTTAATACCAAAGAATGGAGAGGCAAAAACAAGGAAAATACAAAAAAAGAGTAAAAGTCATATGTAATATGGTGAAAAGATACAGCATATATGTAATTCAACAACCAGGAAGTGAAAAGAGAAAGAAAGTGTGAAAGATCAGTATTTTAACAAATAATAGCTTAGAGTTTTTCATAAACTTGAAAGAAATGTAATGCCAAATATTAAAAAAGCTGAATATTAAACAGAAGCAAACAATTTTAAAACCATACGTAAATATATAAAAATAAAATTACAATCCAGAATCAAAGAGAAGTATCTTAAAAGCAGCCTTGAGGCAGAGGTAGAGAAATATTCAAGTAGTGACAATAAGACAAGTAGATATGTTCTCAACATAAATAATAGAAAAGGGAAGACAATCATATTATATATTTAAAGTCTTAAAATAAAAAAATTGTCAATTTAGAATTCTATACTCTATACAAATAGCTTTCAGATATGAAGCAGAAATAAAGATATTTTCAAACACACACACAAACACAAAAACCTAGAGACTATCACCAGCAGGCTCACAGTTAACCTAATGTTAAAGCAGATTTATTAGGGAGAAGTAAAAAATAATCCCAGACAGAAGCTCAAGAAAGCATAAAGGAATAAAAAGGAATATAAAGGGGAAAATGTAGATAAAGTTAAATGAATGCTAAGTATATTAAAACAAAAATAATGTATTATGGGGGTTAAAACTATAGAATTCAAATAATTAAAAAAGGAGCATGTATGGTGGGAGGTGATTAAAAATAGATACTGTGTTTTAATGTCTTTTCCTTGTCTGATGAATAATAAAAGTACTGATTTACTCTGAACTTTACTCAAAGATACATGTTGGATTTTTCTAGGGTAAGAAGCTAATAACAAATTGATACAAAGAGTACTTAGTAATAGCAGTAATAATAACAGAAATTCCTTTCAAAAAAAAAGGAAGAAGGGGGAGAAAAAACAGATGGTTAGGTAGCAATAAGAAAATGACAGATTTAGAATGTTGGGAGACGGGGTTAAGATGGCAGAATAGAAGGACTGGAGATCAACTTCTCTCCTAAAAACAACAAAATTCACAACTAAAGACTGAGCACTCTTCACCCAAATGGCCTGGAAATCTTAAAAAAAGATACCCTACTCCAGAAGAAAAAGAATAGGTCACATCAAGACGTAGGAGGGGCAATTTCGTGATATAAACAACCACATACCTCCCAGGTGGGAAGTGCCACATATTGGAAACTAACTGGATCACAGAGACTCACCTATAGGAGTAAGAGTTCTGAGACACACATTAAACCCTCACGTGTGGGAATCTGGCATGGGGAGAAAGAGCCCTGGAGCATCTGGCATTGAAGGCCAGTGCGGCTTGTTTGCAGGAACTCCACAGGACTGGGGGAAACAGAGACCCCATTCTTAAAAGGTGCACACAGACTTTCACGTGCACTGGGTCCCAGGGCAAAGCAAAGTCTCCATAGGAATCTGGGTCAAACCTGACTGCAGTTCTTGGAGGACATCCTGGGAAAACAGGGGTGAATGTCGCTTGGTGTGAGGGAAGGACACTGAAAGCAAAGCTCTCAGGAATATTCAGCACCCATGCCTTTCTCTGGAGGTGGCCATTTTGGGAAAATCTGGCCCCACCCATCAGTTAGCCTTGAGAAGCCCTAGGGCAAACAACAGTCCAGGTGGGATGACAGCCCCACCCCTCAGTAAACAGGCTACCTAAAGACCCCTCAGGCACACAGCTGCCTCTAATCCTATCCAGAGACTAAGCCCCACCCACCAGAGGGATTAGAATCGGCTCCACCTACCAGTGGGCAGGCATCAGCTCCTCTCATCAGGAAGCCTACAGCAAGCCCCAAACTAACATCAGCCACAGGGGGGCAGATGCCAGAAGTAAGAGAGGCTGCAACTCTACCATCTGTAAAAAGGTCACCACACCAAAAACCTATAAAAATGAAAAGACAGAGAACTATAACTCAGATGAGGGAGAAAGGAAAAACCCCAGAAAATCAGCTAAATGAGGAGGATATTCTTAGCCTCCAGGAAAAAGATTTTACACTGTTGATGATAAAGATGATGCAAGACATTGGAAATAAACTGGAGGCAAAGATGGATAAGTTACGGGAAACACTGAGCAAAGAGATACAAGATATAAAACTTAAGCAAGAAGAGATGCAGAATACAATAAATGAAATAAAAAATACACTAACAGCAGAATACAGGAGGCAGAAGAACGAATAAGTGAGGTGGAGGACAGATTAGTGGAAATCTCAGATGCGGAATAGAAAAGAGAAAAAAGATTGAAAACTAATGAAGAGAGTCTCAGAGAACTCTGGGACAATGTTAAATGCACCAACATCTGTATTATAGGGGTGCCAGAAGGAGAAGAGAGAGAGAAGGAGACAGAAAAAATATTCCAAGAGATAATAGCTGAAAACGTCCCTAACAGGGGGAAGGAATCACTCACTCAAATCAAGGAAGGACAAGTACCATTTCAAATAATACACCAAGACAATGAGGAATACACAAAGACACATATTCATCAAACTGACAAAAATTAAAGACAAAGAGAAAATCTTGAAAGCAGGTAGGGAAAAGAAACAAGTAACATACCGGGGAACCCCAATAAGGTTATCGTCAGATTTTTCAGCAGAACCTATGCAAGCCAGAAGGGAGTGGCATGATATACTTAATGTGATGGAAGGAAAAAACCTCCAACCAAGATGCCTTTACCCAGCAAGGCTCTCATTCAGAATTGAAGGAGAAATCAAAACCTTCACAGATAAGCAAAAGCTAAGAACATTCAGCAACACTAAACCAGCCTTACAACAAATACTAAAGGAACTTCTCTAGGCAGAAAGGAACCAGAGATGAAGGAAAGAAAAAAGAGCAACAAAACCAAATCCAAAGCAATTAATAAAATGGCAATAAGAACATACATATCAATAATTACCTTAAATGTTAATGAACTAAACATCCCAACCAAAAGACATAGACTGGCTGAATGCATACAAAAACAAGACCCATATATATGCTGTCCTCAAGAGACCCACTTCACTTCGAGGGACACATACAAATTGAAAGTGAGAGGATGGAAGAAAACATTTCATGCCAACGGGGGTCAAAAGAAAGCTGGAGTAGCAATACTCATATCAGACAAAGTAGACTTTAAAATGAAGAATATTTTAAGGGACAATGAAGGACATTACGTAATGATCAAAGGAGCAATCCAAGAAGATGATATAACAATTTGAAATATCTACGCACCCAACACAGGGTCACCACAATATATAAGGCAACTGCTAACAACCTTAAGAGGACAAATTGACAATAACACAATAATAGTGGGGGACTTTAACACCCCTCTTACAGCAATGGACAGATCAACCAGACAGAAAAATCAATAAGGAAATACAGGCCCTGCAGGATGCATTAAACCAGATGGACTTCATAGATATTTATAGGACATTCCATTCAAATGCAACAGAATACACATGCTTCTCAAGTGCACATGGAACATTCTCTAAGATTGATCACATCCTGGGATACAAGTCCAACCTTGGTAACTTTAAGAAAATTGAAATCGTATCAAGTATCTTTTCCAACTACAACACTATACGACTGGAAATCAACAACAAGAAAAAAACTGCAAAAAACACAAACACGTGGAGACTAAACAACATGCTACTAAACAACCAATGGATCACTCAAGAAATCAAAGAGGAAATTAAACAATACCTGCCAGCAAATGACAATGAAGATATGACACTCCAAAACCTATGGGATGCAGCAAAAGCCATTCTAAGAGGAAAGTTTATGGCAATACAAGCCCACCTCAGCAAATAAGAAAAAGCTCAAATAAACAAACTAACTTTACATCTAAAGCAGCTCGAGGGAGAAGAACAGACAAGACCTAAAGTTAGTAGAAGGAAACAAACCATAAAGATCAGAGCAGAAATCAATGGAATAGAAGCAAACAAACAAACAAACAAAAATACATAGAAAAGATCAATGAAACGAAAAGCTGGTTCTTTGAAAAGATCAACAAAATTGATAAACCCCTAGCCAGACTTATCAAGCAAAAAAGAGAGAGGACTCAAATCAATAAAATTAGAAATGAGAAAAGAGAAGTAACAATGGGACATCGCAGAAATACAAAGGACCATAAAAGACTACTATGTGCAACTATATGCCAATAAAACGGAAAACCTAGAAGAAATGGACAAATTCTTAGAAAAGTACAATCTTCCAAGACTAAACCAAGATGAGATAGAAAAGATGAACGGACCCATCACTAGAACTGATATTGAAACTGTGATTAAAAAACTTCCAACAAACAAAAAATCCAACAAAACTCCAGGACCAGATGGCTTCACAGGCGAATTCTATCAAACATTTAGAGAAGAGTTAACACCTATCCTTCTGAAACTATTTCAAAAAACCACAGAGGAAGGGATACTCCCAAACTCATTCTATGAGGCCACCACCATCACCCTGACACCAAAACCAGACAGAGATTCCACCAAAAAAAAAACAAAACAAAACAAAAAAAAAAACTACAGGCCAATTTCACTGATGAACACAGACGCAAAAATCCTCAACAAAATACTAGCAAACTGCATCCAACAATACATTAAGAGGATTGTACATCATGATCAAGTGGGATTTATCCCGGGGATTCAAGCCTTCTTCCATATCCACGAGTCCATCAGTGTGATACACCACATTAACAAAGTGAAGAATAAAAACCATATGATCCTCTCAATAGACGTGGAAAAAGCCTTTGACAAAATCCAATGCCCATTTCTGATACAAATCAAACCCTTCAGAAAGTGGGCAAAACGGGAACCTACATCAACATGATAAAGGCCATATATGACAAACCCACAGCAAACATCATTCTCAATGGTGAAAAGCTGAAAGAATTCCCACTGAGATCAGGAACAAGACAAGGATGTCCACTCTCACCACTACTCTTCAACATAGTTCTGGAGGTCCTGGCCACAGCAATCAGAGAAGTAAAAGAAATAAAAGGAATCCAAATTGGAAAGGAAGAAGTAAAACTATCACTGTGTGCAGATGACATGATACCATACCTAGAGAATCCTAAAGACTCTACCAGAAAACTGTTAGAGCTCATCCACGAATTTGGCAAAGTCACAGGATGCAAAATCAATACACAGAAATCGATGGCATTTCTATACACTAACAATGAAAGAGCAGAAAAAGAAATTAGGGAAGCAATCCCGTTTACCATAGCATGCAAAAGAATAAAAATACCTAGGAGTAAACCTACCTAAAGAGATAAAAGAGCTGTACTCTGGAAAGTATAAGACACTGAAGAAGGAAATCAA
The DNA here is from genome assembly GCF_054392235.1 of Sus scrofa. Taxonomy (NCBI): domain Eukaryota; kingdom Metazoa; phylum Chordata; class Mammalia; order Artiodactyla; family Suidae; genus Sus; species Sus scrofa. The sequence goes on along the minus strand of NC_139396.1, from coordinate 108,567,135 downwards.
AGATGACACAAATAGATGGAAAGACATACCATGCTCTTGTATTGGAAGAGTCAATATTATCAAAATGACTATACTACCCAAGGCAGTCTACAGATTCAATGCAATCCCTATCAAATTACCAAGGACATTTTTCACAAGAACTCAAACAAAAGATTTTAAAGTTTGTTTGGAAGCACAAAAGACCCAGAAGAGCCAAAGACATCCTGAAAAAGAAAAATGGAGCTGGAGGAATCAGGCTCCTGGACTTCAGACTATACTACAAAGCAACAGTCATCAAAACTGCATGGTACTGGCACAAAGACAGACTTATAGATCAGTGGAACAGGATAGAAAGACCAGCAGTAAACCCATGCACCTACAGCCAACTCATCTACGACAAGGGAAGCAAGGATATACAATGGAGAAAGGACAGCTTGTTCAGTAAGTGGTGCTGGGAAAACTGGACAGCCACATGGAAAAGAAGGAAATTAGAACACTCTCTAACACCATACACAAAAAGAAACTCCAAATGGATGAAAGACCTAGATATAAGACCAGACACTGTCAAACTCCTAGAGGAAAACATAGGCCAAACACTCTCTGACATAAACAACAGCAACATCTTCTCAGATCTACCTCTTAAGAGTATTGACAATAAAAACAAAAACAAACAAAAGGGACCTACTCAAACTTCAAAGTTTCTGCACAGCAAAGCAAACCCTAAACAACACAAAAAGACAACCCACAGAATGGGAGAAAATCTTTGCAAGTGCATCTGTGGACAAGGGATTAATCTCCAAAATTTATAAACACCTTCTGTAGCTCAATACCAAAAAAAAAAAAACAAACAAACAACACCATCACAAAATGGGCAGAAGATCTAAATAGACAGTTCTCCAAAGAAGACATACAGGTGGCCAAAAACATATGAAAAGATGCTCAACATCACTCATTATTAGAGAAATGCAAATCAAAACCACTCTGAAGTACCACCTTACACCAGCCAGAATGGCCATCATCAAAAATTCTACAATAAGTAAGTGGTGGAGTGTGGAGAAAAAGGAACCCTACTACACTGTTGGTGGGATTGTAAATTGGTGCAACCACTGTGGAAAACAGTATGGAGAGTCCTCAGAAAACTAAACATAGAACTACCCTTTGTTCCAGCAATCCCACTCCTGAGCATCTATCCAGAGAAAACCACAACTCGCAAAGACACCTGTAGTCTGATGTTCATTGCAGCACTATTTTCACTAGCCAAGACATGGAAACAACCTAAATGTCCATCGACAGAGGAGTGGATCAAGAAGAGGTTGTACATATACACAATGGAATATTACTCAGTCATCAAAAAGAACGAAATACCAGCATTTTTATCAACATGGATGGACCTAGAAATTATCATTGCTAAGTGAAGTCAGCCATATAATGAGACACCAACCTCCAAAGCTTTCACTGACATGTGGAATCTGAAAAAAGGGCAGGCGGAGCTTCTTTGCAGAACAGATGCTGACTCACAAACATTGAAAAACTTATGGTCTCCAGAGGAGACAGTTTGAGGGGTAGGGGGATATGCTTGGGCTGTTGGATGGAAATCCAGTGAAATCAGATTGTTATGATCATTATACAACTACAGATGTTATAAAAAAACAAAAATAAAAATAAAAAATAAAATGATAGTTTTAAATAAAAATCTTGACATTGGATATACGAAAATGAAGTAATTTAATTACGTTGGAAAGATTATCAGGCTTTTATTTTAAAATCTTGTAAGACATAGGGCACAAATGAATACTCAACGTTTGAAAATTAAAAGACACAAAAGATACACCACTGAAATACTAAGAAGGAAGGAGTAGTAATATTAATATCAAAATAATCTTTAAGGCAAAAAGCATGGATAAACAGGAATATCTAATAACTATAGAAGGTTCGCTTCACCAGTAAGTTATAAAAACTTTAATGTGAGAAATAGAATATATATATATATCTACTATAAAAATAAAAATCTTTAAAAAATAAAAAGAATATAATAAATTTCTGTGTATCAAATGAAAACCATCCCAACAGAATCCAGATACACTTTTAAAAGATAATGAGGCAATCTGCTACAGAGCAGAAATGATCATAACATTGTAAATCAACTATACTCCAATAAAAACTTTTTAAAAAAATGATAGAGGGCACTCAATAATTCTGAAAATATTGGGGAAATAAGTTCCTAGAGAACACAGCCTAACCAAACCTGAAACACAGAAAAATCATAAATAGTCTAACTTGTCCTGATCTATTAAAACTCAAGGAGATGTGCTTCCCAGCAAACAAGAGCCCGGCCACAAGAGTAACTGAAGGCTGAGGGGCTTTGACCAGTAAACTCTACTAAATATTTGTGAAAGAAAAGACTCAGATATTAATAAACTTGTCCAGATAATAGAAGAAGAAGGAATCCTCCCCCATTTTATTTTATGAAATGAGCATGACTTGATATCAAAAGCTGACAAGGGGTTTTCAAGGAAGGGCAGCCTCTTGAGGGACGTGGGTGAAAAATTTCTAAACTCTCATTATGCAACCAAATCCAGAGCTACATCAAAGCAAATGGACTCTTTTAACTAAGATTTTTTTTTCAGTTCTGGAAATTAAAGTTTGAAAATCTAATAAAAATGATACAAAAGTACTTATTTAAAAAACAGAAACAAACTCACAGATTTCAAAACCAATCTTATGGTTACCCCAGGTGAAACGGTTTTGAGGAGGAAAAAATTTGGAGGGTGGGAATAACACATACACACCAAGTATAAAGTAGGTGATTAGTGAGAACCTACAGTATAGCACAGGAAAATCTACTCAATTTTTTGTAATAACCTATATTGGAAAAAGAATGGTTATATTTATATGCATGACTGATTCACTTTGCTATACACCTGCAACTAATACAACATTGTAAATCAACTATAGTCCAATAAAATTAAATTACTAACATATATATATATATATATATATATATATATATATATATATATGTTATAAAGGAAGAAATAAGGCTTCAGCTCAGAGAAGCTGTTGCTTGAAGTAGTTTTTCACATGCTGTTACACAAAGGTACGGCTAAGAGGAATGTAAATATAACTTATGCTTTAAAACCAAAAAAAAAGAAAATCACTGTAATTTACCACATAAATAAAATCGAGGTGAGCAATCACATGATCATATCAAAAAGATTGGTTAAGGTAGAGAAACGATTTAATTAGTAAATAACGAAACACTCATGCTCATAAGTTCACACACACACCTCAGTGCCATTCCACTCATCAGTTCTTCATTTCATATGTGAACTGTCAAAGTCTTAGCAGAAAGAAAATTTAGACCTGAAAATTTGTTGCAATGTCTTTAGAAACAATGATTTAAAAAATGCAGTAGAAAAGAGAATCCATTTGCCAGAGCAGTGTAGACACTGGTGGTGTATTGAGCTAAACTTTTGGATAAAACTGCTACTTTTGACACAATACAAAAGAAAATTCTAACTGAAACTATGCCCTGAAAGTGTCTGGGATATTTTCTGGCACAGGAGGCTTCCAGGGAAGGAAAACATGTCTCTGCAAGGAGTAACACGGCCTTGGTAAAAGAATGGTTTCTCAAGTCCATGGTGATGTGACTATAGGCAAAATATCTCCTATACCATAAAAAGGTACCTGAGTCACCTGAGAGCTACACAGGCAGGGCTGGAGGACAGGAAACTGGAAACTACAGTCATCTGTGTGGACTGTCTGCCCCAAATCAACTGCAAACCATGACGTCAAAGCATAGGCAGTGTGGTAAACAATGACACAAACAAGTTTCCCACACCACCTGAAAATCTTGACATATGCAAAACATTGGAAACCTAGATGGAACCTCGAGCAAGATGATGGGTAGCCCTCAGTGGACTATTATGTTTTTCAGCTCCAAGCTGCTGATAGATCGTATCTTATTAGAGAAAAAGAAATTTTAAAAAGCTACACATTTCCTTACACCTCAGTTGGTGAAATGCTCAATGAGCATCCTGGGGTTGAAAGATATAGCTCTGGAATTTTGGAGCAACCAGGAACCACTGCAGAAATATGACTATGTCTATAGTCATAATTAAAAATGTGATCTGGGTCAAAGGCTAGTCCAGGGGAGGAATAGGGATGCAGCTTAGACACAGAGAAAGGCTACATGCTGCGGCCTCGGGACATGGGTCCCTGTGCTAGAAGCATCGTGTTCATGGATTGGGAGAACTAGCCCACTTCCTTCATGGGAAAGAGGGGAAGGTTTACTTCATTTGACTTCTCAAGTGCTTTTCCAATTAGCCTGACAAATGGGAATGGCCCAGAGATCTACTGAGACCTGAGTTAGGCCCATATAGAGCACTGCTCCCCTTACTAGGGCTCCAATGCCATGTCCCCATCATTAGCCCTCAGAAACATCTGTCTATCAGCTCAGCACCTTCAAGGGGCCTCCCACAAGCCCTGAATCTTGGCAGATTTCATCTTAGGCATACATCAAGTTGTTAAAAGTTGATCCCAGAAAATGAGATTTAAAGGAGTAGTAAGTACCCTGGCCCAGATTCTCATCTGTAAACTGCTCTCAAATGGGGCAATGCCAGCTGACTTCTTCAAATCTAACTGCAAAATGGGCACAGGGTCTCCACACTAGTAGGGGGAGAGCCTACTGGGACCTTAAAGTGTAGTTTAGCTCCTCTTTTCATATCATTAATTACAAAACATGGAAGCCAGTATTTGTCATCCCAAAATAGGAATGGCCCATATGTTGGGATTTAAACATAGAATAAAGTTTGCATGTCTCGCTCCCCCTTCCCTCCAAATCCATCCCCTCTGGGCTGACATATTTTTTGTTTGCTCTGAACTTGGAAATAGAATGTTTGTGGCTCTGAGACTCCTCTTGTCTCCTTATTTTATGGGAACAGTGTAACATTCACTTCTATTTTGGACAGAGACCTTCTGTTTTGAAAATTTGGGGGAGAGAAAGGCCTGCGGCCCTTTGTCAATACAGCATATGTCAGCGTGAAGCAGAATTAATTTTCTGAAAAAGAGAATGTGTTTGTCTTTAACCTTTTAAGGTGTTATAGCTGAGAACAGATAGTGGTGCCAGGAATATCAAAGAAGCTGGTTCTGTGGATGAGTAAGGAAGCTATGGGGGAGAATCCTGGTGGAAGTTCTTACAGGGGGTCTGGGTCTGAAGTGGAAATTGGTGTAATTTCTAGTGGGTGATCTTGGGCATGTTCACCAGTGAAGGCAGCCTCCAGAGTGATAGGATCCCACAGCCAAGCCAGACAGAATGCCACAAACTCAAAGATGGGTGGACGGCTTCTACTAGCGAAAATTGTTTCACCTCCTTGATAGGCCCACATTACGTACAAATAATTCCTCATGAAATTAGGAGAATGGGTCACATTTTAACTCTTCGAGTTCTGGTTTCTCTGATTATCCTTGGGCAGAGGGTGCAGTGACAAATGCAAGGGCTTCTGAACCAGACTGGGAATTTGGGAACATTACCCATCTTAGCTGAGCTTCACCTTCTTCTTCTGTGTAATGGGAGCAATAATCAACACTAATAATTTGTTGTGCAGACTGAGTGTGGGGAACACACAGAATACACTTGGAAAGCAGCAGGTATGGATTATGTGGATTATACACCCGCCATTTTTACTGTGAAAAAAAGATGGACATCCTCTGAGAAAAACTCTGGCCATTCAGCTGTGATCCTCATTCCTGACTGTCATTTTCTATCCCTCTAAATAAGGTAACTATTCTCTTATCCCCCATTGTTTTTATTAATCAACTAAGCATGCGTCAGGTAATAACATCTATTTATTTTTTCTTCCACTAAATGTGGTTAGCAGGCTGAAGGCAGCTGTGCAATGTGAAGTCATCCCAAGTTAGACTTAATGTGGCTTTCATTTAAGGTCATGGACATACACACATCTGTACAACTGGCAGCATTTTGTTTAGGCATTAATTCACTTCCTCTCACTTTGGGAATGAGGACATGAAGACACAGAGAGTTTAAATAGAGTCAGAGCTCCTCAGAGGCGGACATCACCTCAAGAGAAGCAGTTATCCCATTGCGGATTGTATTTCTCCCATGACATCCCTGTCAAGTCTATTCCTTTCCTCTGTTTATTCATCTCCAGAAAACTGCTAAGTCCAGAGTGAGAGCTCTGATGGTCCAGCAGTTTCCTTTTAGTATCAGATAGAAGCCCGACCTCTTAAAGCTTCCATTCTCATTCCAGTCCTGGGTTCCCTGAAGGGAGAGGATGACCCTCCCATGTGTGAATGACTCAGTACCATGCTCTACTGAAGTACCATGCTCAGTACCATGGCAGTACCATGCTATACTGAATTTTGCCTTGCCTGGAGCCTTTCATTGTCACCTTCCCCCACCCTGACAGATGCTCTGAACTAGCCTAGTGTATGGCAAACAGAAGTAGATAATGGGATTGGGCATCAGACAGAACCTGTGGGGTCAGATTTCTGAATTGTGAAATGGTGCTAAGAATCACTACCTCACAGGCACATTGTGAGAAAATGTAGCAAACATGTTCATTTCTTTGCCTCCTCCCTTTTCTGGACCCATATGATTGAACCAGAAATGCATTGTTAGCCGAACTGTGGAGGAATAATTGGTAGGAGTTAGATCTTCTTCCCTGGTTAAGGATAAAGCCCAAAATTAAGAAAATGAGAGGGAGAGAGCTGTTGTGTTGCATTCATTTTTTCCCCCAAAACCATTGCATAATTACATTGCCTCAAAGCATATAATTAGAACTTATAATTCTTATCTCATTATAGTAGCTTTGAGCTTTAACAAATTTTAAATTTAAGCAATATTTGTATGGCCTATTATGTTTACAAAAATAAGGAAAAAAATAAAAAGACAATAAAAGCTGCAATTTAAGTAACAATTATTTTTATTGATCTCCCATTCCCCACCCTGTCTACAAGATAAAGGCAAGATCTCATAGTCGTAGAAGCTCTTCATAGCTTGGCTATATTATTTCCTTTTTTCTGAAAGTCACAAAAAATAAGGCTTTAGTTAATCATTTGAGATGTAATTTTTTAAACAAACTTCATTGAAGGTCTATTAAGCACCAAATGCAATGATGATTGTATTGGCTTTTTTTTTCCTCCTTTCTTTCATAATACTAATGTGTTTCCAGTGTCCACAGACCACAGGGGCTTGTGCACCTTCTGGCAAGGGTAAAGTAGAAGGGGCAGAGAGACAGGGCAAGCTTCTGTTTCTCCTACGACCTGAGTGCTAGTCTTGGACAAAGGCTACTGCCCTAGCTAGCATGGCCCAGCTAGGGGCACACTGAGAGCTCCCAGCTGAGGGGGAGCAGGCTGAGGAAGGCATGGGATGGGGGTGGGAGATGACTATGCTCTCTTCCCCACCCATCCCAGGATGGCAAAGAAGCAACACCCCTTGTTACTCAGGAGGATGGAGGCAGCAGACACGACTCTATTGGAGGCTAAAATTATGTCTGCATCAGGTATCCGATCAAAGACTGTGAGGCCACAGGGTTTGGAAGCAAAGTTTCTGTCACCTGGTGAAGGTAAGAGTCACAGGCCTTATCAGGAATTCTGAGTTGATACAAGAGGTGCCAGGAGTTAGCTCCCACCAGAGGAAATAGGGAAAGCCAGGGCTAAACAAATGCATATCAAACCAGGAACTGAGCATAAAGCTCATTAACAGACCAGAGCACCCAGTGGGGCTCATCTGGTGACTGGCCCTTGCTGTAGCGTGGTACCCAGAAGCTGCCTCCGCTAATTCCCACCACAGGCCTCATTCACTGTGGGAGGAGGATTCTAGCTACACGGCCAGGCAGGCTGGGATCTGCAGGCTCTGAGACCTGGTGGTGAACTTCCTACTGCAGCTGGTGGAGCCCTTAGCTGGTCGGAGTGGGCAGATTGTCCCTGAGCTCCCAAGCCCTGATTCGAGAGCACCAGGACACATGGAGTAGCTTCTGCTTTAGTGATAAGAGGTGGCCTCAGCACGTCTCCTTGATCTTCTGATGTCCTCCCACTTTACAGTACTTCTCTTGCTCAGATAAGATGCTCATGTAAGAGTGCTGAAAATTAATTATTTAGTGTCCGACGAGGGTGATATTTCTGATGATGAAGAGTTTCATGTAACTGCTAAGTATTACTATCATTAGGGAGCTAAGCAGATACATTTATCCTGCATCTACTAATTAGGCAGGGAAGTAAATTAATTTTTCCCTATCCATGCTCATTTTTGCTTATTGGTTATTTTTATATCAGGTACAAGGAGAAAGTCTTATCTCTTTCGGTATGGATTATATATACTGTGCTTCTCTGTCCAACCAATTTAGATAAAACTGGATCCACCCTTGAGAAATTTCATGTGGGGAAATGGTGGTGGGAGGAGATAAGACCTCCTTGTCTGAGTGAGTTATAAATAGCGGACAAATAAATAGAAAGTCCCAGCTGCTGTTGGGGAAAAAAAAAATGTGTGTGTTTTTTTCTTCTCCTGTTACTGTATAATTAGCATGAGTCACTGTCCTCCCCGCTGGGAGTGTGCAAGGGAGAGAAGGAGGAGGTGTGGGGGAAGACAGCCAGGCCCGGGACTAGGGAAGGGGCTATTCTTCGTTGAGTTTCCAAGGGATGGGAGCTCCATAACAAATGGTACCCCAAAAGCTTCTGGGCCTAGTGGGGCAGCCAGGAGGAAAGGAACATCATTGCTCAGTGGGACTCAGACAAGACACTGAATGTACGTCCAAGATGTGGCATGTGTGCATTTCACTTCCTTTTCGAGGCCCCATTCCCCAGGAGTGGTTTTAATAGGATAGGTGTCAGTCTGTGATCTTCTCATCACTTTTCCCTGTTGCCTATACCTTCCTCAGAGTGTTCATCTGGTCCTCAGTGGTGTCCATGCAGGCAAACTCTTGAGACAAGCTCATTCCACTTCTAGCCTGTGATCCATTCCCAGAAAGAGGCAAGGCCACTCCATCTGAATGAAACTGACTGTACTCCAGGGTGTTACTAGAGTGGAGTGTTATTCCTCTGATCAGAAGAATATCCTTATGGCTCTGTATTATGGCTCTATATCTTCCTCCCTGTCTGTTTGTTACTCATTGCCTGCTACACACACACACACACACACACACACACTCGCTCAGGCAAACACATCCCAGCCCCTGGCACCAGCAGGAACTCTAATAGACTCTCTGAGCCTAGACATAGCCCCACTTTTTTTTAGTTATGTCGTTTTATTATTTTTAAAATTTTTGGCCACCTGGGGCATATAGAATTCCCAAGCCAGGGATCAGACCTGAACCACAGTTGCAGCCTATGCCACAGCTGGATCCTTAACCCACTGTGCCAGGCCAGGAATGAAACCTGCATCCCAGCATTCCAGAAACACTTCTGATCCTGTTGTGTCACAGTGGGAACTACAGTCCCACCTCTTTCTGCTCTAGCTCTGCTTCGCCACTCCAAGACAGGCTATACAGGGGATGAGGTGAGCAGGGCATCTAGTGCACAAAACTTAAGGATGCACTCATTTTCAGGAGCTGATTACTCACTCAAGATAACCCTGAAAGTGAGAGATTCCTTAAATCCCTTGGCCTGAGTGCCTCATTCCCCCTACCCTAGTCCCTGCCCTGCTCCAAGATTCCCCAGTGTTTACTCATTAAAGGAACACTGGAGGGCTTAAGAGTCACCCCCAAAGAAGTCCAGGTCCTATCCCTGGAACCTGTGAATGTGTTATCTTAAACTGCAAAAGGTCTTGATAGATACTGATAAATTTAAGGATCTTGAGATGGGAGAGATTATCCTAGATCATCTACTTGGGCCCTGTATGTGAACACAGTGTCCTTATAAGAGAGAAGTAAAGGGACATTTGACTACTGAGACAGAAGAGAGGAGGCAATTCCATGGCTTTAGCAGAGAGAGGGAAATTTATGCTACAGACTTTGAGGATAGAAGAAGACACCAGCCAAGGAAAAATGGACAGCCTCCAGAATCTGGCAAAGGCAAGGAAACATATCCCCTGAGCCTTTAAAGGAAACACGGTCCCTTTGATTGTGACCCATTAAGAACTATAAGAGAATAAATGTGTGTAGTTTTAAGCTACCAACTTTGGGGTGATTTATTCTAGCAGCCATTGAGAAATGAATTGGGAGCCCAGTTCCTTCCACCCTTGGCTTCCCCCAAACTATCTGGGGTGCTTCCAATCATGCCCCCCACCAAACACAGAATAAGATAGGGCACAGACCCCACACCCTTACGTGCCAAATGTTTGCCTTCCTGTCAGATTCTGACTCCTAAATCTTTACCTGTTGACAGAGCTGTGGCCTTGGCCACTCCAAAGCAAAGAATTGACACAACGGTGAAGGCGAAATGCCTGGGTTAGGGGGTGACGACGAGGGAGTCTTGGTAAATATCACTTCACACTTTATCTCCATGAAGAGAGTGAGCTAGGCATTTTATACACTACGATATTTACCCATGAAAGCAGCCCAGTTCACCCTCAAAATGCAAATAAGTAAGAAGAACAGGAGAGAGTTAATTTGTTCCAATTTCAGTGAATAAACAGCAAAACAGGGATTCTCTTTTCTCCTCTAATTGTCTCCTTCAAACTAGGAATTTAGAGCCCCCTCCTGGAGCTATAATTTAACATATGCTGCCCAGAGGGAGCCCTGGACTAGGGAAAATTCAGCCCTGAGAGCCACCAGGGGTGTAGCTGTGTTGGTGCCATGGCACCCCATGAGTGACTGGGGGTAAAGTTGACATTCTTTCCTCCGTGATGTGGCTATTTCTGCATCAGGCATGGCAGGTGTCCTGGTACTTCTTCCCAATGGCCTCCCCACAGCCTCTGGCCCCAGGCTCTGTCATTCACAGGATTATGCAGCCCCATCTCCATTGCTTCTGTAGACACACTGGCTCTTTGCATGTCCCCTCTTTATTAATTCTGCAAGTGTTCAATCAAAAGTATCCTCTTTGGCTAAATCTCTTCTGCTGCCCTTGGGGCAGAATGAGGGTATCCTTCTAGATGCCCCAGAGTTTTGACCAGAAGCCCTATCTCACTGATCAACAATGGTTTACTCTCCTTCCTACAACAGACAGAATCTGCATCTTACAAGTTCTGCATCTTTTCCCTTAAGCAATTTGCCCAGTGCCCTGTACATAAAGGTCACTCAATAAATATTTGTTCAATGAGTGAATAAATGAATACATAAGGATCATAGAGTAGAATGTTATTATTGATAGAAAATTCATTCTGGTACCTTTGAACGCACCATCTCAGACTTGCTCTGGGGTGAGATGCAGCCTAAGAGAATACTTAGGAGGTAAATTCCAGTCTGACCCTTTGGAAATGGGGTGAGGGAGGGCTGCAGTGTGGTTTTTCTTCTTGCTTTTTACATTTCATTTCAGTAACTATATCTTATCTCGCCCACCGTGGAGCTGTATGTCTTGTAGAGCACATGAAATAGAATGAGCGTGCCTGGGAGATTATGTGGGGAATTGAAGATGAACAACAATTTACTGGGGCCTGAAAATAAAAGTTTCATGGTAAGAAAACTCAGTAATAGGAAACTTCCCTTGAAATCAGAGGTAGATGAATGGATGAGGCTAAGTAGTGATGCTATAAAAACACTCTACAGGATCTGGGGGAGTAGAAGAAACTCCTTTTGACGAGTCATGGTGGAGGTTGGGGGTGGGGGAAGCCTGAACCAGGAAACACAATCTGGAAGGCTTTCTTCTTCCTTCTGCTGTACCTTTCTCACTTTTAAGCATGACGTTGCCCTACAATGTAGCCAGTTCATGAAACTCCTCTATTTTGAGAGCATGGTCCCTTCAGCCTTTTATCTTAGTGGTTATTTATCTTTGTTCCAAAATTCTGCTATGTCCAAAGCTAAGAAGTATGGGAAGGTGTGAGTTGAGGGAATGATAAGTCGAATGAGGAATAGATTTTAGCCCTTGACCATAGAAAAACAAACCCTACATACTATGTTTGGCCTGAGGATAAGTCAAAAAAAGGCCCTAAGTACATTTTCTGTTTCCAGAAAAGAGAAAGAGAAACACATGGAGGTCTGATGGGGTGGCGGGGGAGAAAGAGCATGGGGTCAGAGTGGACCCAGGGTCACGCCCCAGCTCTGTCACTTGCTAACATAGGGGCAGGAGGCAACCTAGCCAGCCTCGACTCAGCTTCCCTCACAGTTAAGAGTACATTCATCCCCACTGTGAAGAATCACTGTGGCTATTGTACAGGAGAGGACACACGCACCATCCCTGACACACACAAGGTGCACTGTGGAATCATAAAAGGACCAGTAAGTTCCTCTTTCCCTATAATCTCTTGTCTGCTAATTCAGATGCAGAAATACGACCCTGTAGCATGTTCACAGTTTAGGACATGCTTTATTATTTTAATGACATGACATCACCCTCCCTGACCCTTTCTTAGGAAGCTAATTTTGAATTTCTCTAGGTTAAGTTACAGGTTTGCTACAAACACCCTATATATTCTTTTAAAATATGTCCCAAGCTGAAGTTATAGCTTTGCTTTTCATCGTCTTCTCTCTGTAGGCTTCAGGAGATGAGAGGATTGCAGTAAGTCATGCCTGCAGGTAACTAACCTTGTCCTCCAAATCTTTGTGGAAACTTTCCATCCAAAAACTAGTCATGAGTGTGTATGTTTGTGTATGTGTGTGTGTGTGTGTATATATGTCTATAATATATACATAAACTATATCTGTAGGTGTATGTTAATTTATACCTACAGAGAGGTCAAACAAGTGACTCTGAAGTCGATGTGAGCCCCAAAGCAGTAAACCTATATCTACAATATAGGTTCTCTGGAAGCTCCTGAGAAACTAGAAACAGTTATATACGAAACAAATGTCCCTTTTGGCACTGACATGTGCTTTGTTGGGGATTTTTTGTTGCAAGGAGAAGAAACACACTTAGAAAAGCTTAAGGAAATGGGATGTGAGTATAAGAAGAGGGAAAAGTGCAGCCAGACCTCAGGGGAGTGTAAACCCTTTAGGCCAACACAGTCTTCTTTATCAGCTTCTTCCTGCTCCAGGGGCCAGGTAACTTCTTGTCTCAGTGAAACTGACTTCTACAAGCCCCTTTGTTTTCTCCCATGGTTTCTGTGTACTTGGCCTCCAGGTCTTTAGTGATTCTAGGCAATCCTGGTACTAACTCTGGCCCCAAGTCGAGTTACAGTTCCAAACAAAAGTCTAATGCACTTTGAATTTCTCAGGAAAAAAAATATAATGTGGGAGAAAAAAAATACTTTTCTTAAGTCAGGCCAGGTCCCATCTGCTGTGGACAGGGTTAAGTTCAAGGTCAGGGTGGTGACATACATTCCATTAAAGACTCAAGCCTGAGAGTAATTAATTTCCATTTCTAGTAAAGGAGGTAAAGTACGTGGTCCAATATTTTTGGAAAGAAAAATTTTGGAAATTTGGGAACAGAGTTCTAAATTTTCTCTCAATCTTTGATCCATATAGTCTACCAATGGGGCTGTAGAGTGGGAACATTGTACTGAATTTGGAAATAAATAGGCACAAAAAATCTCAATGATGCATTAATAAAAGTACAAAAGAAAGCTAAATTCTGAATTCTCAGTAATAGGGAAATGACAAATTAGAATCTGCTTTTTTTTGAACTGTAATTTTTTTATTGAAGTACAGTTTATTTAGTGTTGTATTAATTTGTTTCATAGCAAAGTGATTCAGTTTTATATATATACACACATATATACATTCTTTTTTTTACATATGTATTCTTTTTCATTATGGTTTATCATAAGATATTGAATATAGTTTCCTGTGCTATACAGTAGGATCTTGTTGTTTATCCATCCTATATAAAATTGTTTGCATCTACTAACCCCAAACTCCCAATCCACCCCTCCTCCCAATCCCTTTTCACATGGCAACCACACGTCGGTTCTCTCTCTGCGAGTTTGCTTCTGTTTCAGAGATAGGTTCATTTGAGTCATATTTAGATTCCACACATAAGTGATCTCATAAGATATTTGTTTTTCTCTCTCTGACATAACTTTGCTTAGCATGATAATCTGTAGTTGCATCCATGTTGTTGCAAATGGCATTATTTCATTCTTTTTTAGGGGTGAATAGTATTCCATTGTATATATGTACCACACCTTCTTTATCCATTCACCTGTTAATGGACATTTAGGTCGCTTTCATGTCTTGGCTTTTGTAAATAGCACTGTAATATGATCCAGCAATCCCACTCATGGGCATATATCCAGACAAAACTATGATTCAAAAAGAATCTGCTTCTGATGTATTATTTAACCCTCAAAATGTACAAGAATGGTGATCCTTGAATCAGTTTAAAAAATAAGATTCAAAATTGTACATAGAGTAAATCTTAAATATGCTAAGAATATGCATGTATAAAATATAAAATTTAATACATTAAAATGTTTGTACCTGGTGGCTTTGATATATAGATCTATATTTTTCATCCTTTTTTCTCTAAAGGTTTGTGTATTACAAATTTTGTATAATGCGTATTATTTTACTAAAAATGTACACTAAGTTTTATAACTGTTTAAGAGAGCCCTTCTGCTTCCTCTTCTGTTTTGGCTTCTGCATTTTTTGAAACCTGGACTGAGACTTGTGATAGAGGAGGCAGTGAGCAGAGTTACATTGATAAGAGGTTTATGAAGTAAATCTGGTGTACTTCAATTTGTGGCAAGAAATATATCGTAAACAGAGCTTTCATTTTGCCAAATTTCAATTAACCTTGGGCCTTTTTAGATATGTTAACACTTTTTTGTCAGCTAAATGATGATTACTCAGTTCACATGCCTCCGAACCCTCATTAAGTCTTCTATTGAAGGCTTCACAAACTACAGCATTTGAGAGATGCATTCTGCTACACAATCACAAGAAACCTTACAAAAAGAATCACTGATCACTTGTTTTTTCTTGGGGAGGAAAAAGCTTAATTATATTATTGCAGAACCATCAATATAGTCTAAAATAGTAACCATCCTGGCAGAATTTTTAAGCTGTTCTCTGAAACAGGCTAGTGACTATTTTGCATTATAATAATGTCTTCCCTCTCCTTCTTCTATTCCTGTACACATTATCCTGGAAACTCAGACTTTTTCATGAACAAATGCCTCTTACCTGCATATCCTGTTTGAAAACTCCAGGGTCAATAAGGTAAACTTTAATACCATTGGGAAGGAAGAAATGTCAGCATAGTACTGTTAGAGGCCAGATGTTACTGTTGTCTCTTTCTTAAACATAAGTAACTATAGGAACTCTCATTCATTGCTGGTGGCAGTGAAAAATGGTGAAGCCATGTGGGCAAACAGTTTTGTAGTTTCTTGAAAAAAAACTCTTACCATAGCATGTAAGAATCATGCTCCTTAGCATTTATATAAAGGAGTTAAAATCTACTCAAAAACCTACACACAAATTTTATAGAGCTATATTCATAATTGCCAAAACTTCAAAACAGCCATGATGTCATTCAATAGGTGAATGGAAAAACTATGGTACATCCAGACAAGGGAATATTTTTCAGTGAAAAAAAAAAAAAAGTGAGCTATAAAGCTGCAAAAAGCATGAATGAACTTTAAACGCATACTTCTAAGTGAAAGAAGCCAGTCTGAAAAGGCTTCATACTGCATGGTTCCAACTATATGACATTCTGGAAAAGGCAAAAATATAAAGCCATTGAAAAGATCAGTGGTTTCCAGGGGCTGGGGGAAAGGCGAGATGAATATGCAGAGCAGAGAGAGTTTCTAGGGCAGTGAAACTCTTCTATATGATACTACAATGGTGGATCTATGTCATTATATATTAGTTAAAACCCAGCACCAAGAGTCAACTCTAATGTACACTATGGACTTTGGGCAATTGTCAGTGCAGGTCCATTGGTTGTAACAGATGTGCCACTCTGGATGGAATGTTGATAGAAGGGGACAGTGTGCATGTGAGGGACAGGGAGTATATGAGGACTCTTTGTACTTTCCTCTTAATTTTTTGGTGAATCTAAGACCACACTAAGAAAGAGAAAGTCTATTTAAAAAGAACAATTATTTACCTCTCAAACTAATAAAGCAAATAGCCAGTATTTATTTGGTGTTTACTATATACCAAGTCCACCTATCTCTTTTGTCATATATATAGACAAGATTCAGAGTGGTTAAATCACTTGCTTAAGACCATGATGCTAGTAATTAATGGATCCATGTTTTAAGTTACTTGATGTCCAATTCTATTATTGGAGTGTGTAGTCTCTATGGTATGTGGTCCAACAGGAGCTGATTCATACCATGAGTAGTAAGGAGCTTGAAACGGGAGAGTGACAGACAAAGCCCAGAGCAGCATTCTCAGGATCCGAAGGCAGGCAAGATCTGCAGTGGGAGGCTGGGGTCTTACAAGGCAAGAATACAGCCTTCACCTGAGCATTTATGCTATACCTTTGGCCTGCCAGATATTCTTCTATCATCTCATTCAATAATAATAACAGTAATCTATGACAGAGGTGGTATGTATGCATTTAAGGATTGAAGGATCTAAGGCCCAGAATATTGAAGTACTTTCCCAAAGGCTGAATAGTTGGTTTGTAGTAATGCTTGCCTTCGTCCACCTGAAATACTATGTTTTATTTGCACACAGTGAAATGTTATTTGCACGTCCTTGATTCAAACAGATTACCAGACACATATGCAAGGTGCAAAGGAACCCACGACATTGTTCAAGGACACTGGGGCCACTGTGTCCCAAGTGAAATAAACAAGCCAAACAAGCAGAACTCTCCGCACAAATCTCCAATACTTAAGGGTCTAGGCTCTGCTTGTTTTTCTGACCCCCCATCTGCTCTGCTGGATTAGGGACCCTTGGGTTTCTCATGGGGTAGACCACCCAACTTTTCACCAAGACCCCAAAATGATCCTTCCCTTTCTCCATAGCCTGTATTGTGGATTCTCTCAAATGAGAAAATTAATTGTAATTATTATTCTTAACACCTTGTGTCTTGGTTACTCTTTTTATTCACCTTGGAAACTAGAGAGCCTCTCTGAAAGATTGACATGTCAATAAATGGGGAAATGGAAGTGTTTCAGCTTTTCAGCTATTCTTGAAAAACACTGTAAACCATCCTCTGGAAAACCGGGTGGTCAATGTCACACAAGAGAGGTGACAAAGAAGAGGATTTAGTAAAAGGTTAAGGAGAAGCAAGCCTCTTTGATTTCAAGATGATGACTTCCAGGATATTTCACATTATTCATGAAGACTCACAAGTGCTTTGTTGCTTTTAACCTGTGTACAAGTCCTTGTAGGTGGGAAGGACTTTTTGAGAACATTCTCATCACTGATACTCTTGGTTTCCATCTTTTAGTGTTTATGATATTGAGGCTTCTGATACTATTTTTATAATCAGTATATCTGGACTTTTGATCTCCATTTTGGGGAATTCCTCTACTCAATATTTTCAATAATCAGTTTTTCTCTTATTTGGGATTTCTAGTTTTGGAACTCACTTTTTTTCTTTCTTTCTTTTTTTTTTTGGTGATTTTCTGCTTCTAAATTCTATGTATCTTAGCTTAACAGTGGTAAAATGTACCTATGATGTTCCCATCATATTTCATGAGGGAAATTCAAATTAAAACAAGTTACCATTATGCACTTGTTAGAATGACCAAATTCCAAACCACTGGCACCAAATGCTGGTGAGGATGTGGAATAAGAGGATCTATTATCATCCATTGCTGGTGGGAATGCAAAATGGTACAGCCACATCAGAAGACAGTTTGGCAGCATGTTACAAAACTAAACTCTTACCATACAATCTAACAGTTGTGCTCCTTGATATTTACCCAAAGAAGGTGAAAATTTATGTCCACATGAAAACTTTCACTTGGATCTTTATAGCAGCTTTATTCTTTTTTTTCAAAGTTTTATTGAAGTATAGTTGATTTACGATGTAATAATTTCTGCTGTACAACAAAGTGATTTGATTGTACATGTACACACATCCATTCTTTTTCAGATTATTTTCCCATATAGACCATCACAGACTATTGGGTAGATTTTCCTATGCTCTATGGCAGGTCACCACTGGCCGATTATTCCATATACCGCAGGGTGCATATGCTAATCCCAAATCCCCACTCCATCCCTCCCCCACCATCTGTCTCCTTTGGTAACCATAAGTTTGTTTTCAAAGTCTGTGAGTCTGTTTCTCTTCTAGCAGCTTTATTATTAATTACCAAAACTTGGAAGCAGTGAAGAGGTCCTTCAGTTTAAGTGGATAGATAAACAGTGGTGTATCCACACAGTGGAATATTATTCAGTGCTGAAAACAAATAGGCTTTCAAGCCACAAGAAGTACAGATGATTTCTTAAATGCTTTTTTCTAAGTGAAAGAAGCCAATCTGAAAAGGCCACATAGTATATGATTCCAACCATATGACATTAGGAAAAGGCAAAACTATAGAAATAGTGAAAATAACAGTGTCTGCCAGGGATTGCAAGGAGGGAGGGATGACAATACCAAACACAGAGGATTTTTAGGGCAGTGAAACTCTTCTATATGACACTGTAAAGATGTTTAAATATATATCATTATACTCTTATCCAAACACATAAAATGTACATCAAGTGTGAACTCTAATGTAAACTGTGGACTTCAGGGGGATAAGGATGTAGAGATTCAATAAGTATAATAACAAATATATCACTCTGGTGGGGGATATTGATAGATAATGTAGGAAGCTACACATGTGTTGGGTAGGAGGTATGCAGGAAATAGCTATACATTCCCCTAGATTTGGTTGTGAATCTAAAACTTCTCTGAAAAATAGGTTTATAAAAAAACTCTGTGTGCCGGGCTTTGATATTGTATTTGGAGAGAGAGTTGCCCTCCTCCCTTTCCACACTCCTAAGCATGTCTGCATTCAGTGGATACAATCAAATCATGGTAGAGAGGCAAGTTATATATGAGCAATTTGTCCCCTTAACACATCCTATTTCTCTCCTTTGGTCATGCCTATGTCCTTCTACCCTTTTTTCTCTGCATAAAACTCAATTTGTAAAAAGAATAATTCAATATACCTCAACAATGATGTGTTTTTCTCTTTAATTCAGTCGTTTGACAAACATATTGTCTGTGTAATATGGGAAACACTCTTTGTTGTGCTTTTACGGGGATCCTGTGTAGAATAAACCATCATCACTCCTCTCAAAAAGGGTAAAAAAGAGAAATATTAGATTTAGGAAATTTGGAAATAAACACAAAAGGAATAGAGAGGATTTTTAAAAGCCCAGCATTTGTTTCTTGAAAAGATTAACAAGATAGACCTCAGGCAAGACTAAACAAGAAAAATCAGAATGTACAAATAAATACCAAATGAAAAGGGGTGATAATTTAGACACATTAGAGATTTAAACATATTAAAACAACAATTAGAGAAGAGGAAACCAGACAGCATGCATATGACAAGCTGTTCAAGCTCATTAGTAATGTGAAAAACACAAATTAAAACAACAATGGGATATCTCTTTAAACCTTGTAGATTGGAAAATTAGAAAGCTGGGTGATGCCAAGTATTAGCAGGGATTAAGAATCCTAGGAGTGCAGTTCCCCTTGTGGCACAGAGGAAACAAATCAGACTAGTCCATGAGGATGCGGGTTCAATCCCTGGCCTTGCTCAGTGGGTCAGGTATCTGGTGTTGCCATGAGCTGTGGTGTAGGTCACAGAGGTGGCTCAAATCCAGCGTTGCTGTGGTTATAATGTAGGCTGGCTGCTGCAGCTCCAATTCAACTCCTAGCCTGGGAATTTCCATATGTTGTGGGTATGGCCCTAAAAAGAAAATAAAAAAAATAAAAAATAAAAAAAAAAAAGAATCCTAGTACTAAAACCTCTGAGAGTAGATATACACTAGTTCTAGGAATCAGGGAATGAGCTGACAGTACCTGATCAAATTAAGTGTACCCTTGCTTCAAGATCCAGATTTATGTTCCTGATTTTCCATACTGTGTGAGGTAATTTTTTTTTTTTTTTTGGCTTTTGGCTTTTGGCTTTTGGCTTTTGAGGACCACATCCACAGCATATGGAGGTTCCCAGGCTAGGGAGCGTATCAGAGCTGTTGCCACCGGCCTATGCCACAGCCACAGCAATGCCAGATCCAAGCCACATCTACAGCCTACACCACAGCTCACGGCAATGCCAGATCCTTAACCCACTGAGCGAGGCCAGGGATTGAACCCACAACCTCATGGTTCCTAGTCCGATTCACTTCCACTGCGCCATGATGAGAACTCTGAGTGTGAGGTAATTTTATGGGTGTTAATTTGATTGGGCTATGAGATGCCTAAATATTTATCAAACATTCTGTGTTTGCAAGGGTGCTTTTGGATGAGATTAACATTTAAATCAATATACTGAGCAAAGCAGATTACCCTCCATAATGTGGGTGGGTCTCATCCAGTCTGATGAAGGCCTGAATAGAACAAAAAGACTAACTGTTCCCCAAAATGGAACTGTTCTGCAAACTGGAACATTAGCTTTTTTCCCTCTGGACTAGAAGTGAGCATCCACTCCACCTGGGTCTTAGGTCCGCAACTTTTCAGTCTGGAACTACACCATCAGCTCTCCTGGGCCTCTAGTTTATGATTCACGTTGCAGATCTTGGGACTTGTCAGTCTTCATAATCATGGCAACCAATTCCTATAATAATTATCTTGATATACTAATACACACACACACACACACACACACACTGTTGGTTCTGTTTTTCAGGGAACCTTGACTAATATACACGCCAAAATCTTTATTTACCAATCTGTATGAGGACATGAATAAGAGTGTTCATTTTATTTGTGGAGGTAGAGAGTGGCAAGGACAAAAAGGGGTTCAATTCACACGGAGGAGGGCTATACCACAGTTGGAAGCAATGAACCAAACAGAGCCAAACGGATGTGTAGTGAAGACAGAGTGCTTAATGAAAAGAGGTGGAAAAAGAATGAGATCTATTACACACTATCATTAGTGTAAATTGAAAATGCAT
Organism: Sus scrofa; assembly: GCF_054392235.1. NCBI lineage: Eukaryota > Metazoa > Chordata > Mammalia > Artiodactyla > Suidae > Sus > Sus scrofa. The sequence goes on along the minus strand of NC_139396.1, from coordinate 108,546,088 downwards.
GCGTGTAAAACAACAGTATACATTTTACAAAACAAATGCCTATTTTGCAAGGATACAGGTTTTCATATAAACAGAAAGATATGTACTAAATATATTTGAATTTTGCCTAATGCAGGAGAGAGAAATGAGAGCAGACTGTGTGGCGATAAGAGGAAATGATTGATAACTGAATTAATAAACAAATAAGAGGAGAGTTTTACATAGGCCATGGGAAATAATATACCAAGAACTAAGTAGTATGATTAACTCAACTCTGCACTTCAAGGGGAATAAAAGAAAATCTGATATCATTTGATATCTAATTAAATTATTTTAGATAAGACAAAATCAAGCATTCCAGGGTCAGAAACTCACAAATTCTTCGAGTTGGAGGGCACCCTTGAGGCCACTGGCCCCATGTACCTTATGATACTGAATATCCCCTCAGACTCTGTAGGATGCATGTGTGCAGCCTGGCACAGAGCACTTGGGTGATGAAGAGCTCAGAGTCACCTATAGCAGGGACAATGCTGTTTTTGGGTAACTGTGACTGCTAGAAAGATCTTCAAAATGTGATTGAAAATCTCAAATCCTGCCTGGCTCTAGGACTCGGCTTTCTTTTTCCTGATTTCCTTTATCTCATTTACTATAGTCTCAACATAATACCATGGATGTGACCAATTTTCTTTGTATTTAAATCTTCAATTGTCATGATGCTGTCTTAGGAATGTTTGGATAAAGGATCTTCTTCAGTCTCCCAACCTCACTGTACAACACAAAAACATACTTCTATAGCTTGCAAAAGCCCTGTGAGGCGTGTAATTACTCTTCTTCCCTTCCTAACTGGACTGAAAGTGTAATTGTGAGCCACATAGACAAACAGAATTAAGTGTTGCCATAGAAATAATTCTTAGATAAAATATAAAAGTCCAGTCTTAAATTTGTAACCATGATCTATTAAATACGTTTTATTCTGAAGGGTCATGGTATCTAGTCAGGACTGAAACCTCAAAGAGAAATGAAGTTTAATGAGTATTCAAAACTAGATCGAGAGAATCTGAGATTTAATCCATCAAGGAGATAATTGTATTTTCTATCATTGGTGCCCACTCATTTTTTTTTTCCTTGTTAGGCCCACACCTACAGCATATGGAAGTTCCTGGGCTAGGGGTCAAATCAGAGATGCGGCTCCTGCCTGATTTGAGCCACATCCGTGAACTACACCACAGCTCATGACAATGCCAGATCCTTAACCCACTGAGCAGGGCCAGGGATTGGACCTGCATCCTCATGGATACAATGTTGGATTCTTAAAAGTAATAATGATGTATCCTTACTCCTAAAAAACATCCATTTAGATAAAACATTATGCAGAAACTCAAGAGAGAAACACAAGATAGCTCCACTTCCTAATATGTGGTTTTGCAATGACAGACTGGGTGTTTCAGAGTAATTATTTCACTAACAACAAATAAAAATTTGGGGAAAATGAAGAAGGATTTGCTTAATAACAGCAAAGACCAAATAAGATATTGAAGATTATTGGGCCAAGTCACTGGCTGAAAATAGGAATAGAAACTACAGAACAAACAGAAACAAACTCATAAATTCCAAAATAAAACCTAGGGTTACCAAAGGGGCAACTGTGTGTCAGGGGCAGGGGGGTAGGGATACATTGGGAGGATGGGATTAACACATATACACTATATAAAATAGAAAACTAACAAGGACCTACTATTAGCACAGGAAAATCTACTCAATTATTCTCTAATAATGTATATGGGACAATAGGATGGATATATGTATACGTGTAACTGATTCACTTTGCTGTAAACATTGAAAGTCAACCATACCCCAATAAAATTTATGGGCAAAAAAAGCATTCTGCTCAGGAACATCTTCCTAGGAGTCAGGAGGGCGGAACCTAAGAGGTGGAGATCTGTGAGGAAAGGGGATGTCTGACAGTGCCCAGTGCCTGCCGTACACAGCAGGGATCAGAGAAACTCCTCTCTGTCACACACACACACAATGAGACTCCTGTCTGACACACATACACACACACACACACACACACACACACACACAGAAGGATCCTCTTCCCCATCTGTTCATCCCCAACAAACAGCTGAGAGGTGAGCAGAGCTTTTGGTTGACACCTGGTGTTCACAGGATGGAAGCTCAGATCTACTAAAAACAGAAGCCAAAACACCTTATATGACAGAGATTCTTAATCTTTTTTTTTTTTTCCTCTCATGGACCTCATTGACAGTCTGATGAAGCTTATATATGCCTTCTCAGAGTAAGTTTTTAAATGCATATGTGAAATCCTTAGGATGACAAAGCAGTTATAGAGTAAAACAGTTTTCAAAGTATGTTTTATGGTGAAATTTGTTCTTTTTAGTGTGTAATTCTATGATATTTGACAAATGCATACAGTCCAGTAACCACTGTGGCAAACAGGATATAAAACAGTTCTGTCACCTCCAAAAATTCCCCATGCTTCTTTGTTGTCAACCCCTCTACCATCCTGGAGCCCTGGCAACCTCTGCTTTATCTTTTCCCCTTATAGTTCTGCCTTTTCTGCAATATCATATAAATGGAATCTATAGCATGTAATCTTATGAGTTAGATTTATAACTCAGTATAATGCATCTGAGATCCATCTACTTGTGTATGTCAATGGTTCACTCCTTTTTATTCCTGTGTTGTAGTCCAGGGTATTTATGCACCATAATTTGTTTATTCATTCACCCATTGAAGGACATTGTGCTTTTTTTCCAGCCTTTTGGGATTAGGAAAAAAGATACTATAAACATTAAGTACGGCGTTGTGTGTGTGTGTGTGTGTGTGTATGTAAACATAAATGTTCACTTCTCTTGGGTGAAAAAGAATTGTTAGGTATATTTGTTTTATTAAAAACTCCAGGTTTTTTAAATAAGGATTTTTATTTTTCTCCATTATAGCTGATTTGCAGTGTTCTGTCAATTTTCTACTGTAAAGCATGGTGACCCAGCTACACATACATGTATACATTATTTTTTCTCACATTATCATGCTCCATCAAAAGTGACTAGACATAGTTCCCAGCGCTACACAGCAGGATCCCATTGCTAATCCATTCCAAAGGAATACTGCATCTATTAACCCCAAGCTCCCCATCCAGCCCACTCCCTCCCCCTCCCCCTTGGCAACCACAAGTCTGTTCTCCAAGTTTGGAATATTCTTAAAGAGCTGCAAAACTATGTCTTTAAAATTGTTAACAGATGCTGTCTTAGGTGAAACTATTTCATTCCTTGGAGGATTCTCTATCAATGCAAGGAATGGTTTATAAATTAGCAAAGTAACTGTTTGCTGAAAATGACTTTTTTCCTTAGTAATTTTATGAGCACTTAGTTTCTTGATTTTCATTATGAAGGATAAACATTTCCATTGTTAACCTGTTGATTCACCTCATAAACCTTTTCCCATTTGAACAGTGTAATTATCTTTTCGTGGGTGAGGTCTCACTTTGCTCTCCTTGGTCATAATGCCATGACCAAATTGAAGCCCAGTCTCTTATCCCGGAGTTCCCTGGTGCCCTAGTGCTTAAGGGCTCAGTATTGTCATTGCTGTGGCTTGGGTTTGATTCCTGGCCCTTGGGTGAGACCAAAAAAAAAGGTCTTATCTAGAGGTTAACCACTCTGTCTTAAGAATGTTTCTTCGGAGCAGTGGAAAAAGTAAAGATAGCCTAGTGTGTGTGGGGGTTGTAGGGGTGGGGGTTCCAGACCTGCATTAGAGCACCTGTATGATTTCCAGCTCTGTCACCAATGAACTACATGAACTGATCAAGCACTTTGTCTCCATGGGCATCAGTTCCAAGGCTAAAACTACGGTGGGGTGAGTCAGATACTCAGGGCACAAAAATCCAAGAGGCAATCACTCTCAAGGTAGGCCTTATACCTATAAAATCCTAAGAGCAAGTGCCCTTCAAATCATGTACCTTATGTGCCTCACTCCCCTAATCCCAATCCAGGTTTAGGTGGTCATTTCTAGGAAAATTACATTTTCATTTACCCTTTGACCTGGCAATTCCACTTCTAGGAATTGATATAAAAAATGCACAGACAAAAATATTAAAAGCTTTATGTGCTTGATATTCCTTGCAGAAATATTTGAAATATCAATAGCGTACAAATAACCCAAGTGACCAAGTCTCCAGATAGGAGACTGAATGAATAAACTGCAGTATACCACAGTGGGGTACTAAGCAGTTGAGGAAAGTTAGAGAAATATCTCCATATCTTAATTTGAGGAGTTCTTAAGAGTATCTTATTGCCTAAAAGTAAAGGGGAGAAGTATGTAGAGCTTGCTATCACTTAGGTAAGAAAATTGAGAATCCCAAACTGTGCATGGATGTGTGTATGAACTTAACTATAGTTGGGGGATGAGGCAGAAATATTCTAGGAGGGACAGAGTTAGAATCCAGACATCTTTAAATATACTTTGTTTTAGATGGTTAATTTTGGTATCAGATACTTGAAAAATTGAAAAGTTATATGGAAAAATGAAATGTTTGTCTATTTGGTGGCTAATCATTCGGAATGAAACTGTTACAACTGACAGGAGAACCCCAATCATTTGACTCTAATATCCTAGTAGGATATATTCTTAGAGGGAAAAAAAATGCAACAAAATAATTTTTAAGCTAAACATATTATTGCTGTTATTTATTTCTATTTTCTTATTTATGACACTGTTGGGTATGTGTATTTTGGTATTCACCGAATGAGTACTTATATGACATTCTAATTCAGTCATCCCTGTGTCCTGGAGTACTAGGATTCAAACTGTAATTTACATATCCTTTATATGTCTATTACATAAAACATATAAGATAGGTATGTAGAAATTATATACATACACCTACACAAGTATATCCATGAATACACATGTATAAATACATACATACATTGTATGCATGTGAATTCTCTACATAATAAACCAGTATTGGGGAACACATGGGTATCACAGATTATAGTCTTGAAATGACATTTCCATACCAAAAGTAACCAGAGCTCCTTTCAGAAGGACTCATTCTAAGTCTGGTGATCATGGAATATCTTTTTTATACTGGATAACAAGAACTCTATTAAAGACTAGTAGGGTCATGTCTAAACAAATCTAAAATCAACCCAAGGAAGTGGTTATTAGCCAAAAGTGGGACCATTTGAGCATCACTAATTTCTGCTAGGAATTTAAACACATAAAATATGTATAAAATTATAGGGTGCAACATTATGCTGAAAGAATAAAAAAAAGGCTTAATGACTACTGGAAACTTGAAAATAAAGGACAATAATTCAACATTTATCATATCTTCCCATACTTAGTAGTATGGGACCTATTAGTCACCAATAAGTAGATGAGGCAGCTTCTCTTTTTTTTTTTTGTCCTCACAATTTGTTACATCTTACTGATTCTTCAACATAGGCATTACACCATTCTAGGTGATGTGATAAACAAGACATTATAGACCTTACATTGTACCATGGAGAGAAATGGTTATTGATAATACAATTGCAGAACTGTATTATTTAATTGTAGAGTTGCATTATTCAATTATAATTATCATAAATTCTTTGATGGAGAGGAAATCAGAATCAGATCTAAGAAGACTTCAGCATTCCAAGAATGATGTCAAATGACCCCCTTCATGGTGGATTATGCACTTATTTACTATGAGATATATTTCTTCTCCAGAGATTCCTTGTTTGTGTATCCATTGTAGATTTTTGGTTTGCAGTTATTCTGAAGTTTTGATATAAGAGTCTATATGTATATGATTGTTTTAAGTTGTTGGTCTCTTAATTGCAAGTTCATCTCCAGTGTCCTGCATTTGTACCCACCTCTTCTCATGATTTCCAATTTTGGTGGTATAATTGCACATGGATGATTTCATACCTTTACTGGTGAGCCTTGTCATGTGTGGAATTGGAATATTTTTTTGTCCCCTTCTCTCTCTCTTCTCCTTCTGGCACCCCTATAATACGGATGTTAGTGCGTTTCACGTTGTCCCAGAGTTTTCTGAGACCCTCTTCATTTGTTTTCAATCTTTTTTCTCTTTTCTGTTCTGCATCCATAATTTCCACTAATCTGTCCTCCACCTCACTTATTCGTTCTTCTGCCTCCTGTATTCTTCTGTTAGCTGCTTCTAGTGAATTTTTTATTTCAGTAAGTTTTATATCTTGTATCTCTTTGCTCAGTGTTTCCCGTGAGTTATCCATCTTTGCCTCCAGTTTATTTCCAATGTCTTGCATCATCTTTATCATCAACAATCTAAAGTCTTTTTCCTGGATGCTGAGAGTCTCCTCATCACTTAGCAGATTTTCTGGGGTTTTTCCTTTCTCCCTCATCTGAGTTAATAGTTCTCTGTCTTTTCATTTTTATAGGTTTTTGGTGTGGTGACCTTTTTCCTGATAATAGAGTTATAGCCTCTCTTACTTCTGGCATCTGCCCCCCTTGTGGCTGAAGTCAGTGTGGGGGCTTGCTCTGCAGGCTTCCTGATGGGGGGACTGATGCCTGTCCACCGGTAGGTGGAGCTGATTCTAATCCCTCTAGTGGGTGGGGCTTAGTCTCTGGATGGGATTAGAGGCAGCTGTGTGCCTGAGGGGTCTTTAGGTAGCCTGTTTACTGAAGGGTGGGGCTGTAATCCCACCTGGATTGTTGTTTTCCCTGGGGCTTCTCAAGGCTAACTGATGGGTGGGGCCAGATTTTCCCAAAATGGCCACCTCCAGAGAAAGGCATGGGTGCTGAATATTCCTGAGAGCTTTGCTTTCAGTGTCCTTCCCTCACAACAAGCGACATTCACCCCTGTTTTCCCAGGATGTCCTCCAAGAACTGCAGTCAGGTTTGACCCAGATTCCTATGGAGACCTCGCTCTGCCCTGGGACCCAGTGCATGTGAAAGTCTGTGTGCACCTTTTACGAATGGGGTCTCTGTTTACCCCAGTCCTTTGGAGCTCCTGAACACAAGCCCCACTGGCCTTCAATGCCAGATGTTCCAGGGGTTCTTTCTCCCAGTGCCAGGTCCCCACACATGAGGGTTTGATGTGTGGCTCAGAACTCTCACTCCTGTAGGTGAGTATATGTGAACCAGATAGTTTTCAGTCTGTGGAGCTTCCCACCCTGGAGGTAAAGGGTTGTTTATATCATGCAATCTCCCTTCCTCCTCTTTTTCTTCTGGAGTAGAGGCAGCTTCTCTTTATAGAAGTATTCTAGCTAATGCATAAGGAAGAAATCAAAGAATTAGAACATCATCATTGTGTCACACATAGTGAATCCATAATTTAAAGCATTGGTCACTAACTACTGCTAACATTACAAAAAGTGGCAAAAGAACATTCCATTTATTCTGATGAAACACACAAATCTATATATAAACTAGCTTTGTCTTCACCCAAATCAATCCTGAACCTGATCAAGCCTCCAGATTGAATTTAGTAAAAATACGAAAGACAGAACAATATGTTGAACAACATATTATGTTAAATAACAGATGTTAAAGAACAACCATAGGGCTGTAATCAGCAAAATTCGGCTTGTTGGAAGCTCTACAAGACAAAATGATCCCGTTTCTTCAACAAATACACTGTAAGGGGGATGGAGAAAAATGGAAACGAACTTCACATATGGAACTTAGTTTTATACTGAGTCTAAGAAATTTTTTTAAATGGTATTTATGAGACAATTGGAAACTTGAACATCACCTTATTTTTTGTGATGATGGTGATTTGGCTCTTTTCATTTGTCCCTACCTGTAGGGCTTACACCAAGAAGACTGCATTTGCCTATATGTAAATTTTAAAGAGTTCTAAACAAAAGTAGCAAAGCAAAGCCAGAAATCCATAAAAAGGAAAATATATCATGCCCAAATTAACTTTACCCCTTGGATACAAGTTTTTAAAGAATATTTAAAAAAATAAAGCAATTTAATGTAGGTATTAATAACAATAGAAGAGAAAAACATGATAACCTCAGTAATGTTTAATGGAATTTAATATTCCCGTTAAAAACTCTTACTTAAATGTAAATAAGACTTCCTTAATTTGATAAGGAAATTTATAAAACTCATATAACAAACATGCCATTTAGTTTGTTACATGAAATGTTAAAAGCTTTCCTTTGAGATCTAGAGCAAGAAGACAAGGATATTCACTATTACATATCAGGTCCTCTTGAGAGAAGACACTCGGATGAAAGCATAAGCAGTATCTAAAACATGAAATAGAATAAAATGAAAATAATAGGAATTTAGGTCTTTAATGAGTTTTAATGAAACTTTTGTTTCAATTCTATGTATGTCTACTGAATCATGATAGAAATCCTACTTCTTGTTATGATTCACATCACAAAAGTATGAGGAACACCACAGAGAATAAAGTCCAAACACCTTTGTAAGTTATGGGAGACTCTTCTTAACCCTGACTCTGCCTACCCCTCCCTCATCACGATCCTCCTGGTCCATGCTTCTTTTATGATTCTCCTTAGCATTATTTAACAGCTTGCAGTTTTTAGAATGCACTGTATAATTTCACGTCCCATATATTTGCAAATGAGAATCCTTCCCTAACTCACCCACCAAGTGCATTTCTACAGGTCGTTTAATGCCCAGCTCGAATGCATTCTCTGCAAAGCCAATTCACTACCACCTCTCTGCCCCCTATGATACTTAGTATATTATAATTTACTCTACGATGATGCCTATACTTTACTCCACTATGATACTTAGTGTATTTCAAACACTCCAGTATGATACTTAGTATATTTCTTATTTTTTTTTTTTTTTTACTTAAAGTTTTTTTTAATTAACATACAGTTGATTTACAGTGCTGTCTTAGTTTCAGGCACATAGAAAAATGATGGTTATACATTTTTCAAAGATTTAAGACAATTCAAATAAGAATAGGGCTTTGTAATACATGAAACTAACCTGAAATTTAGGTTTCAGTGGGTAAAAATAAAATTTTACAGTATCCAATTTGCCCTTATATGGTTTTTTTAAAATTTTTTTTCCACTGTACAGCATGGGGACCAAGTTACACATACATGTACTTTTTCCTCCCATTGTTGTGTTGCAATGTAAGTATCTAGACATAGTTCTCAATGCTACACAGCAGGATCTCATTGTAAATCCATTCCAAGAGCAATAGTTTTCAGCCGTTAACCCCAAGCTCCCGATCCCTCCCACTCCCTCCCTCTCCCTCCCTCTCCCCCTTGGCAGCCACAAGTCTATTCTCCAAGTCTATGATTTTCTTTTCTGTGGAAACGTTCATTTGTGCTGTATATTAGCTTCCAGTTATAAGTGATATCATATGGTATTTGTCTTTCTCTTTCTGACTTATTCACTCAGGATGAGAGTCTCTAGGTCCATCCATGTTGCTGCAAATGGCATTATGTCATTCAATTATTTGGCACAAGCTTTTTTATCTTCACACAAAGTGCTTTCTGAAGGCAAGTATTGTGCCTCAATTATATTTTTAATTGAGATAATAGACATTGTAGGAAAGCCAGGAAGTGAGGAAGGGAGAGAAGAAGGAACTGAGCCCAGAGTAGCAGAACATTTCCAGCAATTTCTGTCTGTCTGTTTGTTTGTTTTTAGGGCCAAATATTCAGCAAATGGAAGTTCCTAGTCTAGGGGTTAAATGAGAGCCACAGCTATTGGCCTCTGCCACAGCTGCAGCAACACAGGATCTGAACCATGTCTGCGACCTATACCACAGCTCACATCAATGCCAGATGCTTAATCCACTGAGCAAGGCCAGGGATAGAACCTGAGTCCTCATGGACACTAGTCAGGTTCATTACCACTGAGCCACTACAGAACTCCCTAGCAATGTCTTTATTTAGGCTTGAGCAGTGTGTGTGGGATTGGAGGGGGCCTTTGAATGAGGAATCCTCCTAACACCTCTTGTCACTCAATACCTTCCAAGCCTAGGGGCAAACACTGAGCTGCACTTTTCCACATGGACCCCTGTCACCCAGGCACAGTGACATGCCCCCACAGGGCTACTTTCCATAATGAGAAATGGGCCACAGAAGCATTTTGGCAAACAGGCAGCAATGAACTGTCAAATTAGCCTCTGCTCTGGGATAACTTCTGTCATTGTGTGCTTCTCATTAATGTTAGCTTTATTAGTTTCATGACACTGGGTAGATCCTGATGTACAGATAGCTGAGCTTGAACTCCAGCATCTTCTCCAAACCTCCAAAGGTGATTCACTAATAACTTGGAAAAAGAAGTACCTCTTGGGGGATTATAGAAACCACTCTTTCTCTAATAATTCTAAAAATATTTTATGAGGTGATATGAGCTGTATATGTGAGGATACATTGATTAAAAAAAAAAAACAGACTTCCTATTCTCAAGACACTTGACAGTCTAGGAACTCATGAGATCAGTAAAGAGAAAAAATGTAAAGGTATAAATATAAAAACATAGGTCTGTCTTATGTGCTTCCCACACTTTAATGTGCATACAAATCATGGGATGCTTGATAATTTTCAGGGTCTGAGTCAGTAGGTCCAGGACAGGTCCTGAGATTTTTCTGCATTTGTAACAAGCTCTCACACTGTCTGATGCTCTAGTCCAGGCACTGTTCTTTGAATAACTATAGGAGCTGGAAACATAGGGTAATGGAAGTATATCCTCTGATGGTATAGGAATAGGATAGTTTTCCCAAAGGCTCCAAGGTTTGAGCTACATCTTGGCAGCTACATCGCTGTTTCCATCCTGATGCAGGCATTACAGGCATTTAAGGTAGAGATACCAGCATGCCCACAGTCCATTAAGTTTAGGTAATTACAGTGGTGTCTTGGAGTGAAGATGAACCATGAATAAATCAATGACAGATGACAACTAGCAAAGGTATATGCCAGATGTTAAAGGGCACAGTAAGAAGCAGAAACTGCATTTTGTAGACATTGAGGAATCATAGAAAATGAAGATACTGTGTGAAAATATCTGTGTCTTCTATATGCTGGGGAAAACAAATGTTGCTGTACTTGTGAAATGACTTATTTATGAATAAGATTAAGGAAATAATATCTCTGGTTTTTGTAAGTTTTTAATCTCTATATGCATTTTTATAGAGAGACATATATAGTCATATATATGTGTGATTACATGGTGTGTGCAGATTATTTTATGCTTTTCAAAATGTGTTAGCCTAAATGGAAGCTGAAATAAATAAATTCAAGATTTAAAGTTAGAATCTATATGAGTTGGGAAAAAGTTTATTAGTTTGTTTTGAGTGAATTGAAATTCACAAATTATAATTTCACCATTTTAAAGTGCACCATCCAGTGGCATTTAGTATAATCACAATGTTCAGCAACCACTACCTCTAATTCCAAAACATTTTCATCCCACCAAAAGGAAACCCCATGCTCTTTAAATACTCATTTCTCATTCTCTACTCCTAGATCCTGCCAACCACTAGGCATTGATAAAAGACTTCTGTCATTTTCGCTATTTGTTTCTTTGTGTATTGTCTTTTTACGTGCCTATGTTCCTTCATTACTACCTCTCCCAATGATTTACATTGCATCATTTTGATTCCTTTCTCTTTGTGTATATTTTTAGGTGGTTTTTTTGCCTTAAATGGTTACTGTGAGATTACAATTAATATCTAACTTTACAACGACTTAAGCTTGAATTTATACCAACTTAATTTCAGTAGTATTCAGAAACTCTGTTCCTTTGCAGATTTATCCCTCCTCCCTTCATGTGTTACTATCTGAATCACATCTATATATACATATTGTTTGGCCATTAATATAGATCAACAGTTACTGTTTTATGGGTTTGTCTTTAAGTTGTATAGAGAGAAAAAAAGGAAATACAAACCAAAATGCAAAAATACTATTATGTTTACCTCTGTGGCTACCGTTTCCAACGTCCTTTGTGTCTTTACATGGCTTTGCATTACTGTCTAATGTCCTTTCAGTTCAATTTAATGTTTTTTTTTTTTAGCATTCTTTGTTGGTCATCTCTACTCGAAATGAACTCTGTTTTTTTAAAAATCAGAGCCTATTTTAATCTATCCTTCATTTTTGAAGGATTTTCTTTTCCTGGATATAGAATTCTTTGTTGACAGTTTTTTTTTTTTAATTTACATATTTTGTATATATCATCCCACTGCCTCTTGGACTTTATGGTTTCCGAAGAGAAATGTAGTGTTAACCTTATTGAGGATCCCTTGTACATGTCAAGTTGCTTCTCTCCTGCTGCTTTCAAGACACTGTCTCTGGCTTTTGAAAACTTTTCTATAATTTCTGTCATTCTGGATATCTTTGAGTTCATCTAGTTTGCAGTTTCTTGAGCTTCTTGAATACGTACATTTATGTATTTCATCACAGTTTGGCCAGTATTTCTTCAAAGATTCTCTCTGCCTCTCTCTCCCCTCTTCATCTCAGACTTTCATGATACATCTGTTTGGCTCTGTACATTTTCCCTCCTTCTTCTTCTCTGTCTGCTCCTCAGACTGGATAATCTCAATTAACCTATCTTCATGTTTGCCGATTCTGTCTTCTTCATAGTCAAATTTGATGTAAACCACTTTATGGAATTTTTAATTTCACTTATAATTTTCAGCTCCAGAATTTCTACTTAGTTCCTTTTTATAATTTCTCTTTATTAATATTCTCTACTTGATAGGACATTATTTTCCTGGTTTCCTTTAGTTCTTTGTCCATAGTTTTATTTAGTTCTTTGAACATAGTTAATTCAGTCTTTGCCTAATAAGTCCAATGTCTGCTTTCTCAGGGACAGTTTATATTAACTTATATTTTTTCCCCTGTGACTGGGACATACTTCTTCTGTTTCTCTGTAGCCTTATCATTTTTTGTTGAAAATATTGTTCTGAATATTTTATTGTGGCAACTCTAGAAATCATACTCTTCTCTCTCCTTGGGTTTGTGTTGCTGTTTGATAGAAGTTGTTTGATTGTTAATGACTCTTCTAAACTATTCTTCTAAAGTCTATATTCTCTGCTATATGTGGCTACTGAAATCTCTGTTCTATTAACTTAATAGTCAGTATTTTGACAGAATTTTCTTAAATTCCTGGAGCCAAGAAAAGAAAAGAAAATTCTCCCAATACTTGTAGATTAGCTCTGTGTTGGGACACTTTTATCAGTGCTTAGCCAGGACATTTACAACTTTGCTTTAACCTTCATTTCCTACTGTGTGGAGCCTGAAGGTCAGTCAGAGGTGAAAACTTAAAGTCTCTTCAGGTTTTTACTAAGAACACATCTATCCTTGGGAATGGGTTCGACCTTCTTGATTCTATAGTATACATAGGAGTTTTTAAAGCTCTTATTTTTCCCACTATCTCATTTCCCAGCCTCTTCTTTCTCAGGAGTTTTGTTCTGTCTATTGCCTGCCCTGACTCTTTTCCCTTGCTCCAAGATGCTGCAGTCAATACTTTTGCCTTTAAATACTTTTACTAAAAGCTTCCTGGGAAGCCATCCAGGCCTGGGAATGCTCCAAGCCAGGGAAAACCAGTGCCAGCCTTTGTGCCCATCTTTGAGGAAATTCCCAGCCAGATTGAAACCTAAAGCCACAGTTTTTGATGATACGGTATTTACTGTTCCCTATGGTACTTGCAACATGAACCAGGTGTTCAGGCTGCTTTTTTCATGGCTTCTGACATCCTGCAGGGTGGAAGCTGACAGACAGGTGATGCAAAATGCCACAGCATTCTCTTACCATAATGAAACCATTTCTTTCTCCATTAAACTTTTCTGTGGCTACTGTAAGTTTGTGACTACTTTCATGAGTTCTGTAAGAGTTAATTCTGACAGATTTTGCCAGCTTATTAGTCATTTTTCTAGATGGACCCTCTTGAAGCTCCCTGTTTCACCATACTTACTGAGCTCCACTGTGATACTGTTTTGACGGCCCATTGCAATCCATGTTTCTGACCAATCTGAGCAGGGGAGGAAGTAATGTTGAGTGTTAATTATTGAGGAGTATGTTGCCTCCAGAGAAGTTCTTTTTATTTCTGGAGCAAAAGGAATGTCTGATCTTCCATCCACCTGATTATATTTCACTGTTCTAGCTCCATAGGAAGACAACAGCTCTGATCACAGAAGAAAGAACTGAAATAAAAGTTACTCATATGTTGCATTGGGGTGCATGTACCTCTGTGACTTTGCCTTTTCCTCCTCCTCTCATATAGCGTTTGCTAAATCACGACTTTTAATGTTCTAGTGATCTCTGAGAGACTATTTTGGAGGCAGGTCTGGGCCATGTGTATCATCTTCTATACTTAGTTACTCAATGTGTAGAATAAATTCACACAAACCTTATGCCAGGATAATGTCAGGAACTGGAGAGACAGGAAGGAATAATGTGTGGTCCTATCCTCACATATCTCACTGGCAGCAGACACTGGGTTCCAGATCAAAAAAGTCTATCATTATGTAACTGTGGAGAAAGGATATACATTGAAAAGAAATGGTGAACTATTAATCTACAGCCATGACTTTTGTTAGAAGACAGTTTCAGCAATTTCAGCTACATGTCTGTCCTTTCTCAATAAATTCATGGAACAATATTCTATTTTGTGCTCTTATTTTCTAGGTAAAATCAGGCAACTCTGAAACCAGATGGATATCTAAAGTCAGAGCAGATCTGGCACTGTTTGATTAGACCTCTTAACCCAATGTTCACACGAAAACCAGTCACTGCAGAATATGCTCCTTCCTTTGTTAAAAGGTTATGAATGATAATGATCCAAGTTCTAGTAAATTTATGAAATTTTATTGGCAATTTAGAAATTAAAGAAAACGAATTAACAATTAGTTCTGTTAGTAAAATTGTATGTGAAAACCATTTGGCAAAATGGGGCTAAAGATAAAAGAGTATATTTAACCAAGACTGAGTAAATACTGGATTACTCTTCTTCCACACATGTGTAGAAAATTGGACAAAATACATATAAAATACCTGTTTCATAGATTTTGACCTCTGAGTGAAGGAAAATAAATGAGTGAACCCTGTAATCACCCTAGATTTCTGAGCCACTCTCCAGAGAATGGCTTTCTAGTTGGAGGGAAGGGGAGCCCAAACATGCAGCTGTGGTCTTATTTCCTTGAGGACAGAGATCAGAATTCACAGAGGCCAAGGCATCTAGAATTTCCAGGGCAGACACCAGAGAAGAAGAAGTCACATTAAGAAAAAGCAACAGAAATTTTCATGTTTCCACTTGAATCTTTGTGTGTATATAGAGTGATTCCCCCACAAGGCCAGGAAAAGAACACCCCAGGACCTAGAAATTGAGCAATTGTCAAACATCACACAGGGATAGGAAACTTCCTAGTTCCAACAAATCAACATGCAAAGGCCTTGGTGAGTATCCAGAACATTCCATAAACAACTCAGTAAGGAATCTTACTAAGAGGGCTGAACTATTTAAGAACAAATAAACCTGGAAGGAAAGTATTCAACATTTTTAACAGCTTTATGAGATATAATTCACATACCATATATTTCACCCATTTAGACTGTGCTCTTTGTCAAATCCTCAAAATGCTAATCATAGGGTCATCGTATTCCCAACAGTTCCACCCAAAAGGAAAGAAAACACAAATCCACAGAAAAACCTGAACAGTAAATTTCAAAGTAACATTATTGATAAACACCTAAAAAGTAGAAGCAATTCAAGTAGCCATAAGCTGATGAATGAATAAACTAGTTATATTCATACAGTGGAATATTATTTGATAATAAAATAAGGTGAAGTTCTAACACATGCTCCTGTATGGCTAACCCTTGAAAACATTATGCTAAATGAAAGGAGCCAATTATGAAAGACAACAAAGTATGATTCTTTTATATGAAATATAAAAACAGGCAAATGTATAGAGATAGAAGCCAGCATAGGGTCATTGAGAGAAAAGTGGGGAATGAGGAGTGACTACTAATTTGGGGAATGATGACATGTTCTAAAATTAGATTGTTGTGATCATTGTAAATAAAGTTCTCTGAATATACTTAAAAACAACAAAATGTACTTTCTAAATGGGTGAATGATATGTTACATGAATTAAATTTCAATAAAGATGAAGTTTTTTCTATGAGTTTTAAAGGGCATAAAAACTGGATATGGTACTTAGTTCTGTATTGGATGCTCACAAACAAATACATGAATTATTAGAGACAGAGAAATTTTAATATGGAATGAGCATTATTGAGATAAAGATAATCGAATGGAAGCATAAAGGTAGAATTTGCTTCTCGCAAAAAAGCAACAGAAAAAAAAAATTCTCCCAAAAAACACATTAAAAGGAAAAAAAAAAACTAGGTAATTAAAAATGTATACTTCTATCTACTTTCAGTTAAATTTAAAAAAAATAGAGAGGAGTTCCCATTGTGGCGCAGTGGTTAACGAATCCAACTAGGAACCATGAGGTTGCGGGTTCAGTCCCTGCCCTTGCTCAGTGGGTTAACGATCCGGCGTTGCCGTGAGCTGCGGTGTAGGTTGCAGACGCGGCTCGGATCCAGCGTTGCTGTGGCTCTGGCCTAGGCCGTAGGCCGGTGGCTGCAGCTCCGATTCAACCCCTAGCCTGGGAACCTCCATATGCTGCGGGAGCGGCCCAAGAAATAGCAAAAAAAAAATAATAATAATAAAATAAAAAATAAAAAAATAGAGTGGGTAGGAGGAGTGTGTGTTTGTGCATGTGTGTGTGTTTACACATAGATAAAGAGATTTGAAAGGACATAACAATACAAAAACATACTTTCAACTGCAGTAAGTTGTGGGTATTTAGAATATGATATTTTCCTCATTTTTTTCAATTCTTTACCCTGTACACATTTATTTTATAATTTTATTTGTGTATGTCAAACATATGTATAGAGACTAAAGTGAGACTTCCACGTACACATCATGCTGCTTCAGTAATTATCAGCACAGTCTATTCTACTTCATCTGAACCTTACCCTTATGCTCTTTGTATTATTTTGAAGCAAATTGAAGTGTTATTTTTAATTCAAATGTTATCATCAATCTGATACTTAATTAACTTTATATGAATGCATAGGAGAAGGTCTATTAGATACATATCAATCTGTGATTGAGAATAGAATAAGGGTGCAGTGGAGTGGGTGGATCTTTTATGATGGAGAAGTATTCATGTAGAATTTTTTAAATTGTGCAAAACAGAAATATAAGTTAAAAAAGAAGCATCCCTCCATATGTAGAGGAATAACATTTTCCTCAAATTGGTAAAGGTTTATGTAAAGAAACTGAAGGAGCACTGAACTAGAAATCAGGAGATGAATTTTACTCCTGTTTCCGTCACTGTACCAATAATATTTGAGTCATTGCTGTAATGATCAAGTATGCTATCACTCATTCTGATAATACCTTTGAGCATCTACTGTATGTCCTACATTGTCTTCATTGCTGGAGATAGAGTATGAGTTCTTTTGCATATTAGTCAACACTCTTTGGTTGTAAGTAATGGTAACTGACTCAAACTAGCTAAACCAAAGAAAAGATGCAATAGCTTACACAACCACAGAATCCAGGGATGGACCTGATTTCATGTGTATTTGGAGTCCAAGGCTATTAAGAGTTTCATCAGAACCTAATCTTCCTAGCTCTCCAGCTCATCTCCTTGGCTCTGCTTCCCTCTTTGTGGACTTACCTTTCATGCAAGTTCTCCCAACGTGGCAACTCTGTAATTATATTCTCACTGCATCAAAACCAAGTCCTCTGGGTACTGCCTTTCCTCCTCTTGGCAATTATGATCCTATCTCAGTATTCTCTTGCATAAAGAGAATGTTGCTCCAAGCACATTGTGTTGCACCAGCACCAGTGTGCACCAAGCACAATGTCTGGCACATTAGGTGCTACATAAATGTTATCTCTTCACACCTTTGACCTACAAGGCTGCATCCCTTATGGTGGACAACCAAGTTGTTTCCTTTCATTGCTTTTTATTTTTTATTATTTCTAAATGTAACGGAATCTCTCTCTCTCTCTTTTTTATCTTTTTCGTCATGCTTGTGGCATACAAAAGTTCCAGGGCCAGGGATTGAACCCAAGCCACAGCAGTGAAAATGCCAGATCCTTAACCTGCTGAGCCAACAGGCAACTCTGGTTTTTTCTAAAGTAATTTTTATCTTTTTATTTTTCATCTTTGATCTATCTTCTGAGGCCACAGTTTGGAAAAGATCCATAGCCCATTGACTCATGATGAAATTCTCGGCTGATTTTCAATTAATCATCATTGGATATTTCCTTATTGAACCATCAGAGATCCTGCATGGGGTTCCTTTACCAATATGACCCATGTTATTCACACTCAGTGCTGATGGAAGAAGCTGTATTTATGTTTTCCGTTACCATTTCAGGGGGGGAAAAATGCCCACGATTCCTACATCTCTTTTGCAGAACTACTTGAGTTTCCCTGATAGCCAGTGGAAAGTTGCAGCAATAGCATGGTTCTCTTTTTTACTAGGGATAGTGTCAATATCTATCTTCTCTACTTTCTCTCTCCTTTAGAGTCAAGGAGATATTCCAGAAAGAGAACTTGAGAAAGTATTAAATTCCTCTCATCATCTGCTAGTTGGGGCTTCCTGGAAAGTCATTTGGCCTTTCTAAGCCTCAATTGTCACAACTAGTAAATGAGGATAGTCATAGACCTACCCCCGTGATATGGTTGGGAGGATTACAAAATGTAAGGTTATGAGGTTGTAACATAGGGCCTGGGACAGACACAAGTTATCTTCCCTCCTCCAGTGGCACAGTACAGTCATATTTCTTTCTTTAGGTTTCACTTTACTTCTTGTATGACTATTACTTTTCTTATTTCTCCTACTCATTCATAAATCCCTTAAACCTATGAATCATGCTTTGTATCTATTTATTGTCCATGGAGCTGAACACAATGTCTTTTCATGGAAAGGGGCCCTCACCAATGACTCATAGCTGTATAACATGTAATAATTTTGATACTCCTATACCAGACTATAGGTAGGACTGTACTGATGATACAAACATCTAGTAACCCCACTACATGGGAGACTGCACTACATGATTTCTATCTGCTTTTTCATTTGATACAACGTGGCGAGCATAGGCATGGCTCCTTTCTCATTTTACAAGTGAGGAAATAGGTTTGTAGATGCCTAGGAATCCACTACAAAGTTGCTCAGCTGGGAAGTGGTGGGCTATGACCTTAAGCCCCGGTCTGATTACCCTGTACCCCCAGCCCCTCTGACTCAAATGCACTGCAGCACACCACCTGTCTTCAGGTAGGCCAGTGTTAGGACATGGGCATTTCAACCTGGTGCAGTATGAAAAGATAAGACTAAGCAGTGTAGAGTCTTCAAGAACCCATACTTCATAGTATAGGTGTACAGAACTGTGTGAGTCAAGATATGAGAACTCACCAAAGCAACCAGGGAAGAAACTGGGGCTGCAGTAACTCTGTAGCCTAGAACCCAGCCAATGATGTGCAAATAACCTCTGGTTCCAGTGCTTAGGTGGGATGTGCATTTCCAGCTCTGGTCCTTCCTGAGGATACTTTTCATGTTAGGTCCCTGGTATCACCTGGATTCTCTGTGAATGTTTTATTTTAAGTCTCTGGTCTGTGTTCCATAAGGACACCCCCTCCTTGCCCTCCTGCTACACTGAGGGCTTGGGTATGTAAGCTCCCTTCTTGCTTCTTCCTGCCAGGTGACCCAGACAAACCTTAAATTGTTGTGGGAACCTGGCTTCACCTCTTTTGCAAAGTAACATCATGCTTCTTTCTTAAGATCTAAAATGTGACAGTGTGCACATTCCAATAGCAGGAAAACATTTTAGCTTCCTTTCCACTGATTTTTTGGTCCTTTAGATCTTCAGGTTATCTCTTTGCAATATCACATGGATCATTGCAAGCCCTGCCCAGTGGCAGAGGGGTAGAATCCAATCTAGGTTTATAAAACAAGAGTGGGTCCCAAAGTGCTAGGTGGGCATACTGGAACTGCTAGTCATTTGATCTTTTGATCTGGATTCAAAAGGAGGCAGCAAAAATGCACCTGAGGCCTGACAGCAGGAAATGAGTGTAGAAGGAAATGAAGCAGGGCCATGAATCCAGGTTGTGTGACTGGAGAATCAGGTGAGAACATCATGACTCTGGACAACAGTGATGAAGAAACCCTACAGAGGGAGGCAAAAGGGGTTAGACCAGGAAAGGTCTAGCCTGCCATGTAATAGTAATGAAAATAGTCAATGTCACCTGACAAATGTTCCTTCTTTTTGCCTTCCAAACAAATCTTTGGTATACTTGTATACCCATTTTAAATACGTGAAATATGAGATTCAAGGAGGTTAGTTAATTGGTCTGATGTTCTAGATTTCTGTGATTCCAGAACTCATACTGATTTTTCAGAGATATTCAGGGAGCTACACTTTAATATTATCTGTGGAAATTAGAGGGTCTCTAAACCTAATATACTGATGAGGCAGGATGTTATTGATGTATATAGCCCAACTGGATTTCTTTGCCATGGTGCTACTCAGGGTGCTGAGGCTCCTCAAGGCCAAAAGAGGCAGGGCTAAAAGGGCTGGTCCCTGCAGGAGCTCACCACATGGATAAAGGGTAAGCACTGGAGGGTTTGACCTGGGCTACGATGCTCAATTTAGGGCCTCTTGGACCCAGCAAGCAGCTTTACCTTCCTTATTCCCCCACTCTTTGACACTTTACTCCCCTTACAGACTTTCTCTCTCATGCCCCCGTCACATGTCCGCAGTGATTTGAGAAGGTTCACATGCTTCCCCATGTCCCTCCAAGCTTGTAATTCCACAGGGCATGTTCTAAAAATAAAATGCAGCTATTCTGAAGTAGGAATATTCACTTGCTCAGAGCTAAGCTTCTGGGGAGCTCCAGGCAGTCACCGACACACTTACAGAGACCTGTCCCATCTCTTAACAGCACTGCCATCTACTCCCCTAACCTCAAAATTCTGCAGCCTGGCTCTGTGGCCCCGGATGACCAGTGCAGATGCTCTTAGTCTCCACTTCATTAAAGATAAAACATATTGAGTGAAGATCAAAGCAGATAATGCTCTAAGCATCCCTAGAGCAACAGTGAGATCTTCGGAGCCGCGCAGTGCATGACTTGGGGTGGAGCTATGCAGGGCAGGAAGGTTATACGAAGAAATTATAGACAAGTAGATTATGGTCACATGAGGACATTCTAATAGCCTGAGCTGTTTGAGGCTGAAATAACCATTTTGGAAGGCTGAGAGTTTCTTGTCATGGAAAGTGAGGCTGCAGCAGCATTTAAGGCTGCAGAGGAAGGGCTCACCCACCTGAAATCTTGGCCCCCATGTAGACTGAAATTTACATGTCAGGCTTGCACAATGGGGACAGGGTTATGGGAAATAACTAGTTTATGTGCTTGCCTATGAAGGAGGCCACAAGCCCAATCCCAACCTCTCCAGGGGATATTCCATCCAAACTAGACTGCAATTGCATGGGAGTAGGATGGTAGTTCCCCACATCAGCAGGCTGGGTGGTGGTATTAACCCAGTTTAGCAGGGAACAGAGGAACAAATGAAGCCAAACAAGACATCTGGCAGTGTCTGAAGGAGCAGGGCCAGCTTTGCTTTCAAAGCAGAGTAGTAGGTCAAGTCATTGACCCCACGGAGCGGGTACTGAGGTCCAGTTAGGAATCTGGAACTCTAGAGAAGTGGACTGATGTGCCTTAGGCACAAATGGGTGGGGGAGGGTGGGAGAGAATGTTGGGGGTGGGGAGCATTCCTTTGCTCTGTGCTCCTGCCCTTGGGCTTGAGGTTCTTACAGAAGGTCATTGCGACTTTGCACCAGCCCAGGCAGGGCAAGCAGGAACTGACTCTCCCTGCAGGAGTTGGGGGATTACAACTTATACTGCTTTATACTCTGAGACCACAGTATCCCACAGCCTGAGGGAATCTGGGATTCAGTCAGAGTTGTGTTAAATGTACTTAGAAAGATGAATCCTTGGTCTAAAGCAGTGATTCTCAAAGTTTAGCATGTGTCAGAATCGCCTGGATGGTTTTTTAAAGCCCAGATAGTTGCCCCCCACCCTCAGAGTTTCTGATTCAGTGGGTTTGGATAAAGTCTGAGAATGTGCACTTCTAATGAGTTCCCAAGGATGCTGATGCTGCTGGTCCAGGGACCACCCTTTGAGTAGCTCTGGTCTAAAATAATACTAAGGGAGTTTTCTTGTGGTGCAGTGGGTTAAGGATTCGGTGTTGTCACTGCAGTGGCTTGGATCACTTCTGAGGCATGGGTTTGATTCCTGGCCTGGGAATTTTTGCATGCCGCAGGCATGGCCAAATAAAAAATAAATAGTAAGCCAAAGAGCACCCAGGAAAGTGGTGTTTGCTTTTCTTCTGTACTTTATTCAACAACTTTAGCCCCTTGTTGATTTCAGTTACCATACCAAGAACTAGAGATATCCCAAAGAAATAAGACGGAATCTCTGATATCGGTTATTGTCTAGAGATGCATGAATGGGCAGTTACGAGGCAGAGCAAGTGCCAAGACAGGAGTAGTTCCTGGGGCAGGTGAGCCCATGAGCCTGTGTGCACATGTGTACTGAGACATACAGTCCTGGGGACACTAGAGAAAGTTTCTGAACCACATGACCTTGAAACTGGAAGTTGATTTTAAAGTCAGAAATCCCTGCCTCAACTCCTGGCTCTGCCCCTTCATACCTGATTGACCTTAGGTGAGTTAATTAGGTTCTTTGAGCCTCGGATTCCTTGTCAGCCAAATGATCCTGAGTTACTCAACACCATGGACACGGGCATGTTCTAGGCACAGGGCCACAGAGAACAAACCTGACATCCTGTCCCTGTTCCCAAGGATCTCACACTTGCTAGTGGCAGTGGGATTAGAGACAGGACACTCCCAGGCAGATGTATAAATAAGATAAGCTGTGACAAAGTACAAACAGGATAGCAGAACAGGGAGAGATAAAGGAAGACAGACGATGCTAGGAAAGCCTGTCAAAAAAGTCCTGATGGTGCAGGTAACATTTGAACTGAGGTATGGATGATAACAGGGAGACTGTATTTTATATATGGGGGGGGCATTTGAGTAGATATGTAAGTTAAATAACTCTAATGGTCAGCTATCATTAAAATATGCTTATTATCACCACCATTTTTCTCTTTATTATCTCTGCTATTGTTATCATTATTACGACAATTACAATGACTATAATGCCAGGAATGCAAGCATACATTGCAAGGCCCAGAGAAGCATGACCTCCCAGGTATATCTGGAAAGGTCATAGGTCAGTTGCACTGAAACATTTGGGGGAGTGAGTGACAACACTTGAGACTCAGTAACAGATCTGTGGAGCATGCTGGACCCTGGATGTTGTCCTTGGGAGCCGGGGGAGAAATCTGGATAGCAAGGTGACATGCTCATGCGTTTTAGGAAAAGTGCCTGTCATCTTGTTCACTTTCTATGCAGCGTGGGGAGTGGGCGGAGGTGAGCAAGACTGTGGGATGGGGGGATGCCAGCAGGCAGCTCCAGGAGGGAGCAGTGGGAAAGGTGGCAATAGAGATATTTAGGAGGGGCAGTAAACTGCTGTGGATTGGATTGGATGGCAAAGGGACTTAGGCAATGTGAGGGGGAAGCCACAGGACACACCTCTCCCCACCTCCCTTCAAGATACGAGGAAGACAGACAGGGAGGCAGGTCTTTGGGGAATCTGCCAGGGAAATGTCGGGCAGGTGACTCTGCTGTGCAGGGCTCCTTTCTGTCAAATAAGATATTTTGCTGCTCCCTGGAGAAGGGTATTGTGAGGACTGAGTCAGATGGCAGGTATGAAAAGCACTTTGGCAATTGTAAAACATTTTTTCAAATGTGAGGTGCTATTTTTATTACTCTCTGTTTCCTTGTATAGAATGTGACCCAATAACTGGATGAGAGTGTCTGGCTGCTCCAGAGGGAGCAACAAAGGAAGGGATGGCAGCCCCAGGCCCCACCTGCCAGGGCCTCCGGACAAGGCCTGAGCAAGGCCCCCATCCACCCCCCTTCCCAACAATGCCCTTAATGTGGCTCTCATTTAAAACGATTTGCCAGGCAAAGCTGTGTACATCATCAGAGGAAAGGCAGCAGCATTGGATGATTCAGTAGCTGCAAGGAAATAATCCCTATCAACTCTAATGGGAACTAAGACAGCAATGACATGATTACCAAGCATCTCCCATGATTAAGCTGCACAGGGCAGCTGGCTCTTGATGCAAACAGGCACTCCCAGCAGGGCATTCCCTGTGCACAGCATTAACAAGAACTTAAGATAAATTCCTCTTCACTGGGCTTTGGAAATGGAAACCTATCTAGGGCAAGGCTGAGCTTGACATACCAGGGAAGTCATTTTATCCATAGCTGATCCCCTCCTTTCCTTCCCTCTCTTTCTTCCTCCTGCCCACTTCTATTTCCCTTCCTCCTCCTCTCTCTCAGATTTTGCTGTCTTCTCCTGTGACACCAGAAAATCATCCTTGAGGCAGGTGCCCTGATGCATGTGGAGCCTGGCAATTTACTGACTGGGGCATCTATGGGAGTGTCAGGTACCACCCTACAGAACTTCTCAGTATGGGCGCTATAGGTGAGAATCACAGGAAGCCTATGGACACACTCACATTTGCCTCTGTCCCTTGGAGTGGAGTACACAGGTGGGCACGTGGCTCTCCTGTCCTTGTGTGTATATGCAGTGTCCACTGTGGCCCAGCATAGCCTCTTGTGTTTTCCTCCCAGCCAAGCATCTTGAGGACTTGCTCAGAGCACAGTGGCTACTTACACTGTGAGTCCCCAAAAGTTCCAAAGGAAACTGCAAACACTGGCAAACTCATTTGCTGTGAAGGATTTTATATCAAGACTTTGACAAGGGCCACCGCAAAATAGCTCAATCTCAAATGGCATCCATGGTCTGGTCACGGGTCTGATCCATCTTCCCTCCTTCCCTTCCCCCAGTGATAAGCAGTCTTATCTGTCCCAGCTCAGCTCCTTAGAACTCTGCTCCCACCTCCTCCCAGACTGAAACCTTGAACCCTAGAGGAGGTCCTGGATCTCTGTAGTAACAGACCCTGGACTGGCTCCTCCCTTTTCAGAACTGCCTTGCTCCCTTCTCCATGGCCTTGGTTGGAATAGGTTATTACCCTCTTCCCAGAGATTTATCCCTTCCTAGGGTAAGAGAGTATCCATATAAGGCTGCACTCTTTACTGCAGTTGGGACCACTACACTTGTTGGAGCCTTAGGACACAGCTGGCCTTTGCATTACTTCAGTAAATGTTTACTGATTACTGGGGATACAAATGAAAATAAGACATAGCTCTTGACTGTGAAAAAATCACTCTAGAGGAGAGAGAGTGAAGTAAACAAATAAGTTCTGTAGATTACGTTAAGTGTCCTTTGTAATTCGGAGATGTTTGCATTTCTAGATATGTGTTCATCTCTGGAGAGGCCAAGGTCAAAAAGGGCAACAGACTTATAAATCCTTAGAATCTCACATTATTAGTGAGAGTTTCAATAGTCTTCAAGTATCTGTAAGCACCAGAGCCATCATATTGTGGAGGAAACTGAGGCGTACACCAGTTAAAGAACATGTCCAAGGCCAGACATTGAGAAAGTGCCAGAGCTATAAATCAAATTTTTAACCTATTTGGCTCGAAAAGTATTGCTCTTTATCTTACTCCAGCCTGCCTTTCTTGACACCAATCTTTTTTAAAATTTTTAAGTTGATTTACAGTGTTCTGTCAATTTCTGCTGTACAACAAAGTGACCCAGTTACACATAAATATACACATTATTTTTTCTCACCTTATCCTCCATCATATTCCATCACAAGTGATTGGATATAGTTCCCTGTACTATACAGCAGGATCTCATTGCTTATCCACTCTAAATGCAATAGTTTCTATCTACTAACCCCAAACTCCCAGACCATCCCATTCCCCCCTGACTCCTCTTTGGCAGCCACAAGTCTGTTCTCCATGTCCATGAGTTTGTTTCTTTTCTGTAGATAGGTTCATTTGTGCCATATATTGGATTCCAGATATAAGGAATATCATATTGTATTTGTCTTTCTCTTTCTGACTTCACTTATGGGAATCTCTAGTTCCATCCATGTGGTTGCAGATGGCATTATTTTGTTCTTTTTGTGGCTGAGTAGGATTCCATTGTGTATATGTACCACATCTTCTTAATCCATTCCTCTGTTGATGGACATTTAGGTTGTTTCCATGTCTTGGCTATTGTGAATAGTGCTGCAATGAACATACGGGTGCATGTATCTTTTCAATAAAAGTTTTGTCTAGGTATATGCCCAGGAGTTGGATTGCTGGATCATATGATAGTTCTATATTTAGTTTTCTAAGGTAGCTCCCTGCTGTTTGCCAAGTGGTTGTACCAATTTACATTCCCACCAACAGTGAAGGAGGGTTCCCTTTTCTCCAAACCCTCTCAAGCATTTGTTATTTGTTGACCTTTTAATGATGGCTATTCTGACCAGTGTCAGTGATACCTCATTGTAGTTTTGATTTGCATTTCTCTAATAATTAGTGGTGTTGAGCATTGTTTCCTGAGCCTGTTGGCCATATGTATGTCTCTTCCTTTGGAGAAATGTCTATTCAGGTCTTCTGCCCATTTTTCAATTGGGTTGTTTGCTTTTTTGCTGTGTCATTTGTATATTTTAGAGATTAAGCCCTTGTCAGTTACTTGGTTTGAAACTATTTTGTCCCATTCTGTAGGTTGTCTTTTTTTCTTTTTTAATGGTTTCCTTTGCTGTGCAAAAGCTTGTAAGTTTGATTAGATCACATTGTTTTACTTTTGTTTTTATTTCTATTGCTTTGGGAGACTGACTTAAGAAAACATTTGTACAGTTGATGCCAGAGAATGTTGTGCCTATGTTCTCTCCCAGGAGTTTGATGGTGTCTTATGTTTAAGTCTCTAAGCCATTTTGAGTTTATTATTGTGCATGGTGTGAGGGTGTGTTCCAGTTTCATTGATTTACATGTGGCTGTCCAGTTTTCCCATATCATTGCTGAAGAGACTGCCTTTTTTCCATTTTATATTCTTGCCTCCTTTGTCAAAGATTAATTGACCATAGAGGTCTGTGTTTATTTTTGGGTTCTCTATTCTGTTCCATTGGTCTGTATGTATCCTTTGTACCACTACCACACTGTCTTGATTTCTGTAGCTTTGTAATATTGTCTGAAGTCTAGGAGAGTTATGCCTCCTGCTTGTATTTTTTTTCCCTCAGGATTGCATGGGCAATTCTGGGTCTTTTAGGGATCCATATAAATTTTTGGATTGTTTTTGTACTGTGAAAAATGTCATGGGTAATTCAATAGAGATTGCCTTGAATCTGTAGATTGCTTTGGGTAGTATGGCCATTGTAATGACAGTAATTCTTCCAATTTAGGATCATGGAACATCTTTCTATTTTTTAGAATCCTCTTTAATTTTCCTTGATTAATGTTTTATAGTTCTTAGCATATAAGCATTTCACCTCGTTGGTCAGGTTTATTACTAGGTATTTAATTTTGGGGTGTATGAGTTTAAAAGGTATTGTATTTTTGCATTCCTTTTCTAATATTTCATTGTTAGTATACAGAAATGCAACTGATTTCTAAATGTGAATCTTGTATTCTGCGACTTTGCTGAATTCATTCATCAGAGTAGTTTTTGTGTGGAGTCCTTAGGGTTTTCTATTTATAGTATCATGTCATCTTCATACAGTAACAATTTTACCTCTTCTCTTCCAATTTGGATACCTTTTTTCTTTTTTTATATAATGATTTTTTTTCCATTATACCTTGTTTACAGTGTTCTGTCAATTTTCTACTGTACAGCATGGTGACCCAGTTACACATACATGTATACATGCTTTTTTCTCACATTATCATGCTCCATCATAAGTGACTAGACATAGTTCCCAGTGCTACACAGCAGGATCTCATTGCTAATCCATTCCAAAGGCAATAGTTTGTATCTATTAACCCCAAGCACCCCATCCATCCCACTCCCTTGCCCTCCCCCTTGGCAACCAAATATATATTCTCCAAGTCCATGATTTTCTTTTCTGTGGAAAGGCTCATTTGCGCCCTATATTATATTCCAGACACAAGTGATATCATATGGTATTTGTCTTTCTCTTTCTGACACTTACTTCACTCAGTATGAGAGTCTCTAGGTCCATCCGTGTTGCTGCAAATGGCATTATTTTTTCTTTTTTATGGCTGAGTAGTATTCCATTGTGTATATGTACCACATCTTCCTAATCTAATCATTTGTCAATGGACATGTAGGTTGTTTTCATGTCTTGGCTGTTGTGAATAGTGCTGCAATGAACATGCAGGTGCTTGTGTCATTTTCAAGGAAAGTTTTGTCTGGATATATGCACAAGAGTGGGATTGCTGGGTCATATGGTAATTCTATGTACAGTTTTCTGAAGTACCTCCATACTCATCTCCATAGTGGTTGTATCAGCTTACATTCCCACCAACAGTGCATGAGGGTTCCCTTTTCTCCACACCCCTCCATCATTTGTTATTTGTGGACATATTAATGATGGCCATTAATGACTGGTGTGAGGTGGTATCTCGTTGTAGTTTTGATTTGCATTTCTCTAATAATCATGTATGTTGAGAATTTTTTTCAAGTGCTTGTTGGCCATCTGTATATCTTCCTTGGAGAAATATCTATTGAGGTCTTTTGCCCATTTTTCCATTTGGTTGTTGGCTTTTTTGCTGTTGAATTTTATAAGTTGCTTGTATATTCTAGAGATTAAGCCCTTGTCAGTTGCATCATTTGAAACTATTTCCTACCATTCTGTAAGCTGCGTTTTTGGTTTCTTTTTGGTTTCCTTTGATGTGCAAAAGCTTGTCCGTTTGATTAGGTCTCATTGGTTTATTTTTGCTTTTCTTTCTGTTGCTTTTGGAGACTGACCTGAGAAAACATTGTAAGGTTGATATCAGAGAAGGGTTTTCCTATGTTCTCTTCCAGGAGTTTGATTGTATCTTCAATTATATTTAAGTTTTCAAGCCATTTTGAGTTTATTTTCATGCATTTTCGAAGGTGTGTTCTAGTTTCATTGTTTTACATGCAGCTGTCCAGGTTTCCCAGCAATACTTGATGAAAAGACTGTCTTTTTCCCATTTTTTGTTCTTGCCTCCTTTGTCAAAGATTAATTGATCATAGCTGTCTGGGTTTATTTCTGGGTTCTCTACTCTGTTCCATTTGTCTGTATGTCTGTCTTGGTACCAGTATCACACTGTCTTGATGACTGTGCTTTGTTATATTGCCTGAAGTCTGGGAGAGTTATGCCTCCTTCTTGGTTTTTGTTTCCCAGGATTGCTTTGCAATTCTGGGTCTTTTGTGGTTCCGCATAAATTTTTTTTTTTTTTTAGGGCTGTACCCGCAGCATATGGAAGTTCCCTGGGCCACATCTGCAACCTACACCACAGCTCACAGCAACACTGGATCCTTAACCCAATGAGAGAGGTCAGGGAACGAACATGGACCCTGTCAGGTTCGTTAACCAGTGAGCCATGAAGGGAACTCCTCCACATAAATTTTTGGATTGTTTTCATTCTATGAAAAATGTGGGTAATTTGATAGGGATTGCATTGAATCTGTAGATTGCTTTGTGTAGTATAGCCATTTTTACAACATTAATTTTTCCAACCCAGGAGCATGGAATATCTTTCCATTTCTTTGAATCCTCTTTAACTTCCTTAATTAATGTTTTATAGTTCTCGGCATATAAATCCGTTACCTCCTTGGTCAGGTGTATTCCCAGGTATTTGATTTTTTTGGGGGGTGCAATTTTAAAATGTATTTTCATATTCCTTTTCTACTATTTCATTGTTAGTATACAGAAATACGACTGATTTCTGAATGTTAATCTTATATCCTGCTACTTTGCTGAATTTGTTAATCAGTTTGAGTAGTTTTTGGGTTGAGTCCTTAGGGTTTTCTATGTATCATGTCATCTGCATACAGTGACAGTTTTACCTCTTCTCTTCCTATTTGGATGCCTTTTATTTCTTTTGTTTGTATGATTCCTGTAGCTAGGATTTCCAGTACTTGTTGAATAACAGAGGTGAGAGTAGACATCCTTGTCTTGTTCCAGATTTTAGTGAGGCGGCTTTCAGCTTTTCTGCATTGAGTATTATATTTGCATAATATATTTTCTGCATTGAGTATATATTTGTCATAAATAGCTTTGACTATGTTTAGGTATGTTCCCTCTATACCCACTTTTGTAAGAGTTTTTATCATGAATGGATGTTGGACTTTGTCAAATGCTTTTTCTGCATCTATTGGAATGATCATGTGGTTTATGACTCATCTTTTGTTAATGTGGTGTATGACATTGATTGATTTGCATATGTTGAACCATACTTGAGCACCCGGGATGAATCCCACCATTTTGATATGTTGTTGGATTCGGATGGCTAAAATTTTGTTGATAACTTTTTCATTTATATTCATCAAAGATATTGGCCTGTAGTTTTCTTTTTTTGGTGATATCTTTGCCTGGTTTTGGAATTAGGGTGATGGTGACATCATAGAATATCTTTGGGAGTGTTCCTTCTTCAACCTTCTGGAAAAGTTTAAGGAGGATGGGTATAATTTCCTCTTTGTATGTTTTGTAGAATTCACCTGTGAAGCCATCTGGTCCTGGACTTTTATTTGTAGAAAGTGTTTTTATGATGTATTCAATTTCATTTTTAGAGATTGGTCTGTTCAGTTGATCTGTTTCTTCTTGATTCAGTTTTGGCAGGCTGTAAGTCTCTAGAGAGTTGTGCATATCTTCTAGGTTGTCAAATTTGTTAGCATATAATTGTTCATAGTATTCTCTCATTGTTTTTTGTATTTCTGTAGTATCCGTTGTGACATCTCCTTTTTCATTTCTGATTTTGTTTATCTGGGTTTTTTCTCTCCTCTTTTTAGTGAGTGTAGCCAGAGGTTTGTCAATTTTGTTTACCTTTTCAAGGAACCAGCTCTTGGTTTTACTGATCTTTTCTATTGCTTTTTGAATCTCTGTTTTATTGATTTCCTCTTTGATCTTCATGATTTCCTTCCTTCTGCTGACTTTAGGTTTTGTTTGTTCTTTTTCTAATTAATTTAGGTGGTGGGTAAAGTTGTCAATTTGAGAGCTTTCTTCTTTTTTGAGGAGGCATGTATTGTTATCAATGTCCCTCTGAACACTGCTTTTGTGGCATCCCATAAATTTTGAGTGGATGTGTCTTCATTATCATTTGTATCGAGGTATTTTTTAATTTCCTTCTTGATTTCCTCATTGACACATTGGTTTTTTAGTAGCATGTTGTTTTGTCTCCATATAGTCAGTTTTTTCTCATTTCTTTTCCTGTGGTTGATTTCTAATTTCATGCCATTGTGGTCAGATACTTGAAATAACTTCAATTCTCTTAAACTTATTGAGGTTAGCTTTGTGCCCCAGTGTGTGATCGATTCTTGAGAATGTTCCATGTACACTTGAGAAGAATGTATATTCTCAATTTTTTGGATGTAATGTCCTGAAAGTGCCAATTAAGTCTAACTTTTCTATTGTTTCCTTTAGGATCTTTGTTGTCTTATTGATTTTTCTGTCTAAAGGATCTGTCCATTTTTTTGAGTGGGGTGTTAAAGTCTCCTACTACGATTGTACTCCCACTGATTTCTCCTTTTATGTTTGTTAATATTTGTTGGAGGTATCTGGGTGCGCCTATATTAAGGGTATATATATATTGATGATTGTAATATCCTCTTCTTGAATGAATCCTTTAACCATTACATAGTGTCCTTCTTTGTCTTTCTTAATGGCCTTTGTTTTAAAGTCTATTTTGTCTGATATGAGTATTTCAACTCCTGCTTTCCCATCTTGTCCATTGGCATGAAATATCTTTTCCCATCCTCACACTTTCAATCTGTGCTTTGAGCTAAGGTGAGTTTTTTGTAGGCAGCAGATTGAAGGTTTTTGCTTTTTTATCCAATTTGCCACTCTGTGTCTTTTGATTGGAGCATTCAGTCCATTGATATTTGAGGTGATTATTGACAGATACATATTTATTGCCATTTTAAACCTTGTCTTCCAGTTTGATTCTATGTTTCTCTTTTGTTCTTTTCTTTTTTTGGGTTGGATGGTTTCCATTTATTTTATGCATGACTACTTTTCATTTCAGTTACTGTGAATGTAATGTTTGGTTTTGATATATGGTTGCCCTGTTTTTTTAAGCACGTTAAGACTTTCCTGTATATGCTTGCTTTTGCCTGATAGTCATATAGGCTCAAACACATCATTAAAATAATAAAAAGTAATCTATATTTTCTTACTTTCCTCCCCATATTGTATGATTTTGATTTTTTTTTAACATCTTCATGTTTAGGTCTGTATCCTGGCTTATTTAAGTGATTGCTTTCCAATTGTGGTTTCCCCCATCCTAGTTCTTCTTTTTCTCTTTTCTCTCTCTTTAATTTAGAGAAGCCCTTTCAGTATTTCTTTTAGGATGGGTTTAGTATTACTGTACTCTTTTGGCTTCTGTTTGTTGGAGAAATTATTTATTTCCCCTTCTAATTTAAATGATGTTTTTGCTAGATAGAGTATTCTAGGTTGCAAATTTTTTCTTTTCAGCACTTTAAATATATCTTGCCACTCCCTTCTGGCTTATAGTGTTTCTGTAGAGAAATCAGCTGATAGCCTTATAGGGTATCTGTTATAATTAATGCTTTGCTTTTCCCTTTCTGCCTTTAAAATCCTCTCTTTAATTTTTGCCCTTTTTATTATAACATGTCTTCGTGTGGGCCTGTTTGGATTCGGCTTGTTTGGGGCCCTCTATGCTTCCTGTATCTTAATATCAGTATCCTTTATATTTGGAAAGTTTTCAGCCATAATATCTTCAAATATATTTTCAATCCCCTTTTCTTTTTCTTTTCCTTCTGGAATTCCTATTATGCATAGATTGGCCCACTTTATGGTATCCCATAGGTCTCTTATATTGCTTTCATATTTTTTCATTTGGTTTTCTGTCTGCTGTCCTGATTGGGTGATTTCCATTATTTTATCTTCCAATCACTAATTTGTTCCTCTGCATTATTCATTCTGCTCTTTATTGCCTTAAGCTCAGTTTGTATCTCTGCAAATGAATCTTCTAGTTTTTCTTGGCTCCTCACTATATTTTCTAGTTCCTTTCTAAAGGAATCTGCATTACTGTTCATATCCTCTCTTAATTCCTTCAGTATTTTCAATACTTCCCTTTTTAATTCAATGTCTGTCAGACTGCAGAGGTCTGTTTCATTGTTGTCTGTTTTAGGTGAATTCTCCTGTTCCTTTAACTGGGAATGGTTTCTGTGTTTCTTCAACTTGCTTGTGTTTTTCTTTTTCTGTGAGTTCGGGGAAGCCAAACTGTAGTTTTGTAATGCTACTTCTATGTGAAAATACCCCTTTGTATTTTTTTGAGTGGTTACTATTTATTTTTGGAGTGGGAGTCTGAATATTTGTTGTCTCTTTCTTTGGTGTGAGCAGGCTGTTGTTCCCAGGATGCTCAATGTGTTTTCAGGGAGAAGGAGGCAATGGGTAGGGCCAGCAGTCAGTGCCTGAACATTGGGGTCTCAATACCAGCAAGGATCTGCAGGAAGGTGGCACAGGCTACTCCCAGTTGCAGGGCCCTGGGAAGTGGTAATAAGCTCTAGGCAGATCTTCAAGGTGACCAGAGCATTTGACAATAGCAACAGCAGGGTGTGTGAGTTCCCAGGGGACTGAGAGCAACAACAACTTGAGTTTGATTGCAATGCCCTCCTCTGAGGTGATTGGAACCGCAGGTGGTGCCTATTCAGGGACCTCTATTGGGAGCGGGCCATGACCATCTCTAGAGTCAGTGATAACCACGGTGGTTTGCCCCTGCCACCTGCCGACCATGCATGAAGCAACCCATCTCACTTAGCCCACAAATGAGGTAGTATAAAGGCTGCTCCTTGTTGCAGGATCCTGGAAAGTTGCAGAGATCAGTCATGTGGGTACTTCCCAGAATGACTGGCAGTGGCAGCAGCAGGACGGGTGTATTCCCAGGGGTGTAAGCGCACCAACAGGTGGTGATTGGTCACAATACCTTCCTCTGTGGTGCCCTTTAGGTAAATGGGGCTGCAAGTGATTTTTGTTCAGCTATCTCCAGTGGCAGTGGGCCACGCCCACCTCTGGAATCAGGGATAACTATGGCAGTTTGCCCCTGCTGCCTGCAGACCACACAAGAAGCATCTTGTCCCACTTAGCCCATGCAGGAGGTGCTGCACCAGTTGCTCCTAGTTGTAGAGTCTTGGGAAGGAACAGTGACAAAGTGTCTGGGGGTCACCCAGAGTGTTTGGCAGGGGCAGCTGTAGGATGGGTGTGTTCCCAGGAGAGTGAGAGCAATAGCGTATGGTGTTTGGTTGCAGTGCCCTCTTTTTTTCTCTTTTGGAAACCCCTGAGGTAACCTGGGTTGCTGGTGGAGCCCACTCACAGGCCCCCAGTGGTGGCAAGCCATGCTGCTCTCTTGCCTCTGAGATGACCGCCACAGTCTGTCCCTGCCACCTGTGGATCAGGCAAGGGGCACCACGTCACACTTAGCTCCCTTATGCCCTTAGTCCACACAATAGGTGCCTGGCCACTGGTAGCCTGTACAAGAAGCACCTAATCTCCCCTAAATGAGCAAGAGGTTTCTTGCCACCTGTAGCCTCCACTGAACAGCCCCGCCCTCTACACCTGCGGGCATGCACCCACTCTGGTTCAGGGAGTTTCCTGTGACGGCCCACCTCTCCCCTTCTCCCCTCCCCAGCAAGGGCATCTTGCCTCTCCTGTGGTTCTGGACCTTCTCCTGGGTTCACTCTGCCGTGATGTCACCCTACTTAGCCCGTGGCATGCTGCTCCTTAGCCCCTCATGCCGTCCTCAGTTCTCTCCCCAGGACTGACCTCTGGAGCCTGAGACTCAGTGCCCAGCCCCTGCCCAAGTGTCTCAGGCTGTGGTGTCTGGCCCAGTGGTTCAGATAGTCTGTACGGCTCTCACTCCACTTTGCTGTTCTCAGTCCAGCTGCTGTGTTTTTCTCAGCGACTCTGAAGTCCTGCCAACTCAGCCAATCTTTCATAAGTTAGGTGGCTTCCCAGGAGGTGGGTTCCTTTTCTCCTTCATGGCTCCCTCTTGGGAATGCTAGTCCCATCCTGATTCCTTTTCTCTCTCTTTTTTTCTTTTGTTCTACCCAGTTATGTCAAGAGTTTCTTGTCTTTTTTGGAGGTTTAAGTTCTGCCAGCATTCAGTTGACATTCTCTGAGAGAAGTTTTACATGTAGATGTGTTTTTTTGATGTGTTTGTGGGAAAAGGTGTTCATGACTTCTTACTCCTCCTCCATCTTGCTCTGCCTCTCCATGCTCTTTTTCTTCTTCTTTTTTTTTTCAATTCTTTGGGGTTTTTTTTTTTTTTTTTCGGTGTTTTTTTTTTTTTTTTTTTTTTTTTGCATTTGTAAGGCCACACCAGTGGCATATGGAGGTTTGCAGGCTTGGGGTCAAATTGGAACCACAGCCGCTGGCCTATGCCATAGCCACAGCAATAGCCAGATCTGATCCACGTCTGTGACCTACACCACAGCTCATGGCAACACTGGATCCTTAACCCACTGAGCAAGGCCAGGGATCAAACCTGCATCTTCATGGACACTAGTCAGAGTTCTTTCTGCTAAGCCATGATGGGAACTCCCACTCTATGTCTTTTGATTGGAGCATTTAGTTCATTGACATTTAAAGTAGTTATTGATAAATATGTATTGATTGCCATTTTAAACCTTATTTTCCAGTTGATTCTATATTTCTCCTTTGTTTCTTTCTATTTTTTTGGTTGGATGCTTTCTTTTTATTTTACGTTTGTGTCCTTTTTAGTTTTTGTGAATGGAATGTTTGGTTTTGATTTGTGGTTGCCTTATTTTTCAAGTATGTTAACCCCTTTCTATATCTGCTTGCTTTAGGCTGATAGTCCTATAGGCTCAAATGCATAATTACAAAAAACAAACTGTCTAGAGTTTCTTATTTTTCATCCTCAGGTTTTATGATTTTGGAGTCCTTCTTTAATATATTTGATTCCACATAGAGACAGGATTAAGATGGCAGAATAGAAGGACTGGAGCTCAACTTCTCTCATAAAAACAACAAAATTACAACCAAATGCTGAGCAACCTTCAACCAAATTGACTGAAAACTTTCAAAAAGATATCCTATTCCAGACGACAAAGAAGAGGCCACATCAAAAGGTAGAAGGGGTGATTACATGATATAAGCAACCCTATACCTCCTGGGTGGGAAGCCCCCACAGACTGGAAAGTAACTGTATCACAGAGACTCACCTACAGGAATCAGAGTTCTGAGCCCCATGTCAAATCCCCACACCTGGGGATCTGGCACTGGGAGAAAGAGCCCCCAGTGCATCTGGCATTGAAGGTTAGTGGGGCTTGTGCACAGGAGCTCCATGGGACTGAGGGAAACAGAGACCCCATTCTTGAAAAGCAGAGACTTTCACATGCACTGGGTCTGAGGGCAAAGCGAAGTCTGCATAGGAATATTGGTCAAACTTGACTACAGTTCTTGGTGGATCTCCTGGGAAAACAGGGGCTGAATGTGGCTTGTTGTGGGGGAAGGGTATTGGAGGCAAAGTTCCTTGGAATATTAATCAGCATGTGTTTTTCTGTTGATGGCCATTTTGGGAAAATATGGCCCCACCCATCAGGGCTGAGAAGCCCCAGGCCAAACAGCAATCCAGGTGGGATCACAGCCCCACCCATCAGTAAGCATGTTGCCTAAAGACACCCCAGGCACACAGCTGCCTCTAATGTCACCCAGAGACAAAGCCCCACCCACCAGAAGGATAGGAATCAGCTTCACCTACCAGTGGGTAGGCACCAGTCCCTCCCATCAGGAAGCCTACAGCAAGCCCCAACACTGATTAATCAAACGGACCAAAATTAAAAACAAAGAGAAAATCTTGAAAGCAGCTAGGGAAAAGAAGTAACATACAAGGGAACCCCAATAAGGTTATCAGCAGATTTTTCAGCAGAACCCCTGCAGGCCAGAGGGAGTGGCATGATATACTTAATGTAATGGAAGGAAAAAAACTCCAACCAAGATTACCCAGCAAGGGTCTCATTCAGAATTGAAGGACAAATAAAAAGCTTTATACAGGTAAGCAAAAGCTAAGAAAATTCAGCAACACTAAACCAGCTTTACAACAAATACTAAAGGAACCTCTCAAGGCAGAAAAGAAAAGGCCTCAACCAGTAACATCTTCATGTTTATCCTTTTGCTGTTCCTTGTGTTTATAATAGTTTTTTTTAATTTTTTGCTTTTTGGGTGTGTATATAGGCTTATTTGATTGATTTCTTTATAATTGTGATTTTCTCCATTCTATTTCTTCTTACTTCTTTTTTAATCTAGAGGAGTCCTTTCAGTATTTTCTTTTAGAATGGGTTTAGTATTACTGTACTCTTTTAGTTTTTATTTGTTGGAGAAATTCTTTATTTCTCCTTCTATTTTAAATGGTATTCTTGCTGGTACAGTATTCTAAGCTGCAAATTTTCCCCTGTACAAGCTTTGAATATATCTTGCCACTCTCTTCTGGCTTGTAGTGTTTCTGTGGAGAAATCAGTGGATAGCTGTATGGAGGTTTCCTTATAAGTAACACTTTGTTGTTCTCTTTCTGCTTTTAGAATCCTCTCTTTAACTTTTGCCATTTTTATTAAATTACGTCTTCATGTGGGCCTGTTTGGGGCCCTCTGTGCTTCCTGTATCTTGTTATCTCTTTCCTTTAGATTTGGAAATTTTTTAGCTATAATTTTTAAAATATATTTTCAATCACCTTTTTGTTTTTTTCTCCATCTGGAATACCTACTATGCATAGATTGGCCTGCTTTATATTTTCCCATAGATCTCTTACATTGCTTTCGTATTTTTTCATTTGGTTTTCTGTCTGCTGTCCTTATTGGTGCTTTATTATTCTATCTTCCAAATCAGTAATTCATTCCTCTGCATTATTCTTTCTGCTCTTCAGTAACTTTAACTCACTGTAAATCAATTTTCTTTCTTTTGATGCAATTTTATTATTTATAATGATCATAACAATCTGCTTTCAAGGGATTTCCATCCCACAGCCCAAACACATCCTCCCACCCACCAAACTGTCTCCTCCGGAGACCATAAGTTTTTCAATATCTGTGAGTCAGCATTTGTTCTGCAAAAAAGTTCAGTCTGTCCTTTTTTCAGATTCTACATGTCAGTGAAAGCATTAGATGTTGGTGTAACATTGTATGGCTGACTTCACTTAGCATGATAGTTTGTAGGTCCATCCATGTTGCTAAAAATGCTGGTATTTCGTTCTTTTTGATGACTGAGTAATATTCCATTGTGTATATGTACCACCTCTTCTTGATCCACTCCTCTGTCGATGGACATTTAGGTTGTTTCCATGTCTTGGCTATTGCAAATTGTGCTGCAATGAACACTGGAGTACATGTATCTTTGAGAGTCGTGGTTTTGTCTGGATAGATGCCCAGGAGTGGGATTGCTGGATCAAATGGTAGTTCTATGTTTAGTTTTCTGAGGACTCTCCATACTGTTTTCCACAGGGGTTGCACCAATTGACAATCCCACCAACAGTGTACTGGGGTTCCTTTTTCTCCACACCCTCTCCAGCACTTATTGTTTGTAGACTTTTGGATGATGGCCATTCTGGCTGGTGTAAGGTGGTACTTCAGAGTGGTTTTGATTTGCATTTCTCTAATAATGAGTGATGTTGAGCATCTTTTCATGTGTTTTTTGGCCATCTGCATGTCTTCTTTGGAGCATTGTCTGTTTAGATCTTCTGCCCATTTTTTGATGGGGTTGTTTGGGGTTTTTTTTTTGGTATTGGGCTACAGAAGGTGTTTATAAATTTTGGAGATCAATCCCTTGTCAGTTGAATCACTTGCAAATATTTTCTCCCATTCTGTGGGTTGTCTTTTTGAGTTGTTTAGAGTTTCCTTTGCTGTGCAGAAACTTTGTAGTTTGATTAGGTCCCATTTGTTTATTTTTGCCTTTATTTGCAATACTCTTAAGAGGTGGATCTGAGAAGATGTTGCTGTCATTTATGTCAGAGAGTGTTTGGCCTATGTTTTTCCCTAAGAGTTTTGTAGTGTCTGGTCTTATATCTAGGTCTTTAATCCATTTAGCGTTTCTTTTTGTGTATGGTGTTAAGGAGTGTTCTAATTTCATTCTTTTCCATGTGGCTGTCCAGTTTTCCCAGCACCACTTATTGAAGAGTATGTCTTTTCTCCGTTGTATATTCTTGCCTCCTTTGTCATAGATGAGTTGGCTGTAGGTGCATGGGTTTAATTCTAGGCTTCCTATCCTGTTCCACTGATCTATATGTCTGTCTTTGTGCCAGTACCATATGGTTTTGATGACTGTTGCTTTGTGGTATAGTCTGAAGTCCGGGAGCGTGATTCCTCCAGCTCCATTTTTCTTTTTCAGGATGTCTTTGGCTCTTCTGGGTCTTTTGTGCTTCCAAACAAACTTTTAAATCTTTTGTTCGAGTTCTGTGAAAAATGTCCTTGGTAATTTGATAGGGATTGCATTGATTCTGTAGTTTGCCTTGGGTAGCATAGTCATTTTGATAATATTGACTCTTCCAATACAAGAGCATGGTATGTCTTTCCATCTATTTGTGTTATCTTTGATTTCTTTCATCAGTGTCTTATAGTTTTCGGAGTACAGGTCTTTTGTCTCTTTAGGTAGGTTTACTCCTAGGTATTTTTATTCTTTTGGATGTGATGGTAAATGGGATTGCTTCCCTAATTTCTCTTTCTGCTCTTATATTGTTACTGTATAGAAATGCTATTGATTTCTGTGTATTAATTTTGTATCCTGCGACTTTGCCAAATTCATGGAAGAGCTCTAACAGTTTTCTGGTAGAGTCTTTAGGATTCTCTAGGTATGGTATCATGTCATCTGCAAATAGGGATAGTTTTAATTCTTCCTTTCCAATTTGCATTCTTTTATCTCTTTTACTTCTCTGATTGCTGTGGCTAGGACTTCCGAAACTATGTTGAATTGTAGTGGCGAGAGCAGACATCCTTGTCTTATTCCTGATCTCAGTGGGAATTCTTTCAGCTTTTCACCATTGAGAATGATGTTCGCTGTGGGTTTGTCATATATGGCCTTTATCATGTTGACATAGGTTCCCACTGTGCCCACTTTCTAAAGGGTTTTTATCAGAAGTGGGTGTTAGATTTTGCCAAAGACTTTTTCCGTGTCTATTGAGAGGATCATATGGTTTCTATTCTTCAGTTTGTTAATGTGGTATATCACACTGATGGATTTGTGGATATTGAAGAACCCTTGAATCCATGGGATAAATCCCACTTGATCATGATGTAGAATCCTTTGAATGTGTTGTTGGATGCAGTTTGCTAGTATTTTGTTGATGATTTTTGCATCTGTGTTCATCAGTGAAAATTGGCCTGTAGTTTCCTTTTTTTTTTTTTTTTTTTTTTTTGGTCATATCTTTGACTGGTTTCAGGGTATCAGGGTGATTGTGGCCTCATTGAATGAGTTTGGGAGTATCCCTTCCTCTGTGTTTTTTTGTAATAGTTTCAGAAGGATAGGTGTTAGCTCTTCTCTAAATGTTTGGTAGAATTCGCCCATGAAGCCATCTGATTCTGGACTTTTGTTTGTTGGAAGTTTTAAAATCACAGTTTCAATTTCAGTTCTTGCGATGGGTCCATTCATCTTTCTATTTCCTCTTGGTTTAGTCTTGGAAGATTGTACTTTTCTAAGAATTTGTCAATTTCTTCTAAGTTTTCTGTTTAATTGGCGTATAGTTGCATATAGTATTCCCTTATGATCCTTTGTATTTCTGTGATGTCCATTGTTACTTCTCCTTTTTAATTTCTAATATTATTGATTTGAGTCCTCTCTCTTTTTTGCTTGATAAGTCTGGCTAGGGGCTGATCTTTTCAAAGAACCAGCTTTTCAGTTCATTGATCTTTTCTATGGTTTTTTGTTTGTTTGTTTGTTTATATTTCATTGATTTCTGCTCTGATCTTTATGGTTTGTTTCCTTCTACTAACTTTAGGTCTTGTCTGTTCTTCTCCCTTGAGCTGCTTTAGATGTAAAGTTAGCTTGTTTATTTGAGCTTTTTCTTTCTTCCTGAGGTGGGCTTGTATTGCTATAAACTTTCCTCTCCACATGTTTTTGTTTTTGTTTTTGTTTTTTTGCAGTTTTCTTCTTGTTATTGTTTTCTAGTCGTATAGTGTTGTGGTGGGAAAAGATGCTTGATATGATTTCAATTTTCTTAATGTTACCAAGGTTGGACTTGTATCCCAGGATGTGATCAATCTTAGAGAATGTTCCATGTGCACTTGAGAAGCATGTGTATTCTGTTGCTTTGGATGAAATGTCCTATAACTATCTATGAAGTCCATCTGGTTTAAAGCATCCTCAGGGCCTGTGTTTCCTTATTGATTTTCTGTCTGGTTGATCTGTCCATTGTTGTAAGAGGGGTGTTAAAGTCCCCCACTATTATTGTGTTATTGTCAATTTGTCCTTTTAAGGTTGTTAGCAGTTGCCTTATATATTGTGGTGAAACTCTTCTGAGTGTGTAGATATTTAAAATTGTTATATCATCTTGGATTGATCCTTTGATCATTACGTAATGTCCTTCATTGTCCCTTAAAATATTCTTCATTTTAAAGTCTACTTTGTCTGATATGAGTATTGCTACTCCAGCTTTCTTTTGACCCCCGTTGGCATGAAATGTTTTCTTCCATCCTCTCACTTTCAATTTGTATGTGTCCCTCAAAGTGAAGTGGGTCTCTTGAGGACAGCATATATATGGGTCTTGTTTTTGTATGCATTCAGCCAGTCTATGTCTTTTGGTTGGGATGTTTAATTCATTAACATTTAAGGTAATTATTGATATGTATGTTCTTATTGCCATTTTATTAATTGCTTTGGATTTGGTTTTGTTGCTCTTTTTCCTTTCCTTCATCTCTGGTTCCTTTCTGCCTAGAGAAGTTCCTTTAGTATTTGTTGTAAGGCTGGTTTAGTGTTGCTGAATGTTCTTAGCTTTTGCTTATCTGTGAAGGTTTTGATTTCTCCTTCAATTCTGAATGAGAGCCTTGCTGGGTAGAGTCATCTTGGTTGGAGGTTTTCTCCTTCCATCACATTAAGTATATCATGCCACTCCCTTCTGGCCTGCAGAGTTTCTGTTGAAAAATCTGACGATAACCTTATTGGAGTTCCCTTGTATGTTACTTGTTTCTTTTCCCTAGCTGCTTTCAAGATTTTCTCTTTGTCTTTAATTTTTGTCTAATATGTTTCTCAGGGTGTTCCTCTTTGGATTTATTTTGTATGGTACTCGTTGTCCTTCCTTGATTTGAGCGAGTGATTCCTTCCCCATGTTAAGGAAGCTTTCAGCTATTATCTCTTGGAATATTTTTTCTCTCTCCTTCTCTCTCTCTTCTCCTTCTGGCACCCCTATAATATGGATGTTGGTGCATTTAACATTGTCCCAGAGTTCTCTGAGACTCTCTTCATTTGTTTTCAATCTTTTTTCTCTTTTCTGTTCCACATCTGCTATTTCCACTAATCAGTCCTCCACCTCACTTATTCGTTCTTCTGCCTCCTGTATTCTGCTGTTAGCTGCTTCTAGTGAATTTTTTATTTCAGTTAATGTATTTTGCATCTCTTCTTGTTTAAGTTTTATATCTTGTATCTCTTTGCTCAGTGTTTCCTGTAACTTATCCATCTTTGCCTCCAGTTTATTTCCAATGTCTTGCATCATCTTCAGCATCAACAGTCTAAAGTCTTTTTCCTGGAGGCTGAGAATCTCCTCCTTGCCTAGCTGGTTTTCTGGGGGTTTTTCCTTTCTCCCTCATCTGAGTTATAGTTCTCTGTCTTTTCATTTTTATAGGTTTTTGGTGTGGTGACCTTTTTCCTGATAATAGAGTTGTAGCCTCTCTTACTTCTGATATCTGTCCCCCTGTGGCTGATGTTGGTATGGGGGACTTGTTGTAGCCTTCCTGATGGGAGGGGCTGATGCCTGCCCACTGGTAGGTGGAGCTGATTCTAGTCCCTCTGGTGGGTGGGGCTTAGTCTCTGGATGGGATTAGAGGCAGCTGTGTGCCTGAGGGGTCTTTAGGTAGCCTTTTTACTGAGAGGCAGGACTTTGATCCTTGCTGGATTGTTTTTTGCCCTGAGGCTTCTCAGCACTGACTGATGGGTGGGGCCAGATTTTCCCAAAATGGCCACCTCCAGAGAAAGGCACTGCTGCTGAATATTCTCAAGAGCTTTGCCTCCAATACCCTTCCCCCACAACAAGCCACATTCAGCCCCTGTTTTCCCAGAATGTCCTCCAAGAACTGCAGTCAGGTTTGAGCCAGATTCCCATGGAGACTTTGCTTTGCCCTGGGACCCAGTGCACGTGAAAGTCTGTGTGAACCTTTTAAGAATGGTGTCTCTGTTTCCCCTAGTCCCATGGAGTTCCTGAACACAAGCCGCACTGGCCTTCAATGTCAGATGCTCCAGGGCCTCTTTCTCCCAGTGCCAGATCCCCACACATGAGAGTTTGATGTGTGGCTCAGAACTCTCACTCCTGTAGGTGAGTCTCTGTGAACCAGTTAGTTTCCAGTCTGTGTGGCTTCCCACCCAGGAGGTATGGAGTTTTTTATATCACAAAATTACGCCTCCTACCTCTTGATGTGTCCTTCTCTTTTTCTTCTGTAGTAGGATATCTTTTTTAAGGTTTACCGTCCATTTGGGTGAAGAATGCTCAGCCTTTAGTTGTGAATTTTGTTGTTTTTAGGAGAGAAATTGAGCTCTAGTCCTTCTATTCCGCCATTTTAATCCCATCTCAACAGGATATCTATTTACGGAAGAAACCTGGTAGAACGTTGTGACCAAACAGATTTGGGGAAGAGTGGTGACAGAGAAGCAAACATCTAGGCTGACTTCCAGTTTCCTGACTTATGCAGTGGAATTGCTCACAAAGATCTGACCTACATGGGGCAGGGCAGTGTATGGAGGATCCAGATCTGCAAATCAATTTTCTAATTTTTCTTGGCTCCTCCTTATATTTGCTAGTTCCTTTCTAAAGTAATCTGCATTAGTGTTCATATATATTCTTAATTCCTTCATATTTGCTCTTAATTCCTTCAGTATTTTCACTGTCTCCTTTTTGAACTCAGTGTCTATTAGGTTGCAGAGGTCTATTTCATTGTTTGCTCCTTAGGGGAATTCTCCTGCTCTTTTAACTGGGAATGTCCCATGAGTTTCTTCATTTTGCTTTTATTTTTCTGATTTTGTGAGTTTAGGAAAACAACTACTTTAGTCTTAGAGGGCTATTTATATGTGAGAGTGCCCCTGGGTATTTTGAGTGGGCTTACTATTTATTTTTCTCCTGAGGGATGCTTTGATATGGATGCTTGCTATCTCTTTCCTCAGTGTGTGCAGGCTCTTATCCCCTTGATAGGGTGCTTCCAGGCAAAGGAAGGCAACGGGTAGTGCTAGTCACCAATGCCTGGTTGCTGCACCC
This sequence comes from Sus scrofa, assembly GCF_054392235.1. Taxonomy (NCBI): domain Eukaryota; kingdom Metazoa; phylum Chordata; class Mammalia; order Artiodactyla; family Suidae; genus Sus; species Sus scrofa. Next base: position 108,501,490 of record NC_139396.1, on the reverse strand, counting down.
TTGACATTGCCACAGGAAGGTGGAAAAGTCTGCTTCTAGTTGCAGGACCCTGGGAAGTGGCAGTGCCCTTCAGGCAGGTGTAGGCAGCACCCAGAGTATTTGTGGCAGCAACAGGGCATTTGCAGGGTAGTGAGAGCAACAGTGGGTGGTGCTCAGTTGCAGTGCCCTTCTATGTGCCAACCTCTGAGGTGGCTGGGGCTGCAGGTGGTTCCTGTTAATGGACCCCTAGTGTGGGTGGGCTATGCCCACCCCTGGAGTCTCAGATGACAGTAGAGGTTTGCCTCCACAATCTGTATATCACTCAAGAAGCACCTTGTCTCACTAAGCCTGTGCAGAAGGCACCCTGCTGCCCCTAGCCTTCATAAAATGTGCCCAACCACCCATCACCTAAGCAAGAGGCACCTTACACCACAGCCTGTGCCAGAGGCATCCTACCCTCTGAGAGTCTTTAGGTGTATAGGGAAAGATATTCCTATAGCAATCTACCCTTCTTCTTACCCTCCACAACAATGATGCCTTTCTTCTCCTGCAGGCCCAGACCTCTCCCCAGGTTCCCTTGGCTGTGGCCCTCTGTTTCCCAGTCCATGGCACACTGCTCCCTAGCCTCTCAGGTTCTTTCCACACAGCCAAACCTAGTTCTCTCCCTGGAACTGAACACTGGAGCCTGAGTCTTAGCTCCCAGCCCCGACCTGAGTGTCTTAGGCTGTGGTGTCCAGGGGAAGTGGTACTGATCTCTGTGCTGTTATCTCTCTGTTTTGCCCTCCTCAGTCCAGCTGCTGTGCTTTTCTCCGAGGTTTTGAGGTCCCTCTGCTTCTGCTGATCTCCCCATCAGTTAGGTGGCTTCCCAGTGTTTGGGTTCCTTTCCTCTTTCACAGCTCCCTCACAGGAGTGCTAGTCCCTTCCTGATTCCTTTTTTTTCCCTTTTGCTCTATCCAGTTATGCAGAGGGGTTTTTGCCCTTTTTGAAGGTTTCAGGTCTTCTGTCAGTGTTCAGTAGATGTTCTGTATAAATTGTTCTACATGTAGATGGTTTTTTTTTTTTTTTTAATGTGTTTGTGGGAGAAGGTGAACACCACGTCTTACTCCTCTGCCATCTTGATCCCACCTGGACATCCTTTCTTTTTTTTTTTTTTTTTTGGATGGTGTCTTGCCACCAGCCTGCAAAATTGTGGAGAGTGACCCTTTTTTATGTCAGCATCAGGCTAGATGGTTTCAGCTTCTGAAGTCAGGCAGCATCAGACATGCGACACAACATGGGAACATTTCCCCCATTCAGAGGATCATTAAAGGAAATGAAATCCGGCAGATCCTTGTTATGCTCGAGGAAACAGCATAAATGGAAAAAAATCTATGAACATCATATCCATAAGTCTCCCGGGAATCTGCAGGGAAAACAAATGGGCCAGAGTGTGAATGGATAATGCTTCACCAGTGGGAACCTGGGAACCATCAGTCCAAGCCTTCAGCAGAATGATCCATTCTATTCAGCATAAAATGAGTTCTTTGGCAAAACAGAGGAAAGGCAGCTTAACCACCTACTCCTTGGCTGTAAGATCTATGGATCTGGAAGGTGCTCAAGCATAGTCATGTGGACATATGGGAAGATGCTTGAGGGAATTCATCTGAAGGTGAGTTGAAGTCACTTGGCCACATACCTGCAAATGTGGCTGTTTTTAAAGATCTGGGCTTTTCCCCCATTCCTCAGGTCCATTCTTAAGATGGCAACTGGAAGAGAAGGCTACTCTAGGAAGCTGGACACAGCATCCAACACAATACAGATTAGAACAAGGACTCTTCAGCAAGCCCTGCTCCTTTTTGACAAAGGTAAAATTTCTAATTGATCAGAGGATATCTCTGATTCTATCTCCACTTGAGCTTGAATTTTCCCAAAATCCTTGCCTACTTGGGAATTCTGTTCTTAGAGAAGTGTCTTCCTCATGAAAATCTGATTGATCCATTAGGTCCAGAATGACAGCCTCTCCCCCTCAGAGTCCTTATGCAGTCACTGGAAAATGTGAATCAAATGCAGAAGTCATAGAAATCTGTTCTTCCTTGCGTACCATCCATCCTCCCTTTGTATAATAGCACCTGGATTTCTGAGAGGAATCTTTAGGACAGATACTTGCTCTTTTCTTAAAATTCAGTAATTTTAGGAAGAGAGGTTCTGAGTAGCTTCCATGAGTTAGTATGCTCCTACCTCTTTTTAAAAACTAAAGTAAAAATTAGTGAGTTACCATCGTGGTTCAGTGGTAACTAACCCAACTAGTATCTATGAGAACGCATGTTCAATCCCTGGCCTCACTCAGTGGGTTAAGGATCTGGCATTACTGTGAGCTGTATATATAAAATCAGTTTATTATATATATATGAGTTATATATAATGAGTTAACTTTTATTGGATGTCTTTACTGTGGTTAAGAACTTTTCATAAATTAACTCATTTAACCACCACACATACATCTATGAAGAAAACATTTTATTCCTATTTTACAGATGCAGAGACTGAGAATCAAGAGACTGAGAGTATAGAACCAGGTATTTGTACCCAAATGCCTCTGACTTCAAAGTCTGTATCTTTGACCATTATGCTCTGTGCTGCCTCAAAACTCCCTTTGTCAGACATACAATACAAAGTAGAGAAGTGAATGCCCTCAGAGGTACTCAGTAAAAAACATTATTTAATGTTACTTAAGCTTAAGTTACATCAAGAGCTTTCTTAGGCTCTGATAGCTACCATTGCCACAATCAGCAAGTGTATCCCTTCCTAAACTATGTGTTCAGAATAGGACAATGGTGTAGAGGTTGGAGCAGTAGTATTGATGGTGGTGGTGGTGATGGTGAGGATGGTGATGATAGCATTTACTGAGACTATTATGGGCAAGGTGCTTTCCATGTATTATCTCATCCAATTCCTACAACTTTGCTAGAGAGTGAGTGTTATCATCATCCCTATCCATAGTAGATGAGGACACTGGAATATTGACAGCTGTCTTAACCAAAGGTCACATGATGAGGACACTGGAATATTGACAGCTGTCTTACCAAAGGTCACATGATGAGGACACTGGAATATTGAGAGCTCTCTTACCAAAAGTCTCATCATTAGGAAATGGTAGAACAGGGGTTTGATCCCAGATTCACCTCAATTCTCAGCCCCCAGGTGGTGTCTGCTTTTGTTCTAAGCAATTGCAGGCTGCCTTCCCTGGGGGGGAATATCAGCCTCTAACCCAGCAGAGATCCACCCACCCTGGTTGCTCAAACTCTAAAAGACCTGATGATTTTCTTTCAAGGTCTTACGCATGCCAGAAGGAGCAAGCCCCTTTGTCTGTCTGTTTTTCTGCCTTCTAAAATGCACAACATTGTGGCAGCTCTGCTGTGGAGCACAGAGCTCTCCTGCAGGAGGTGGGCACTGGGAGGGAGTCCCACAAGCCTCATTGCAGAGTGTGGGCATTGTTCTATGAGGAACCCTAAAGACCAGGAGTAGATTAAGGCTTCAAGATACACGGGTTTCAAAATTGAAGCAATAAAGCACATTTTTTTTTCTCAGCTTGCAATTGCCCCTTAATTGGACCATGAATAGCAATTACACTATAAAGCCTAACAGGAATTTGTGAGTAATTAGAGTATATCTTGGGCAGTGGGTTTTAATGGAGGAATCCAGCTAATCATTGAGTGACTTTCACCCTCTACCAAGTGATAAAATCATCATGCAACGCCTATCAATCACTCAGAGAAATTGCAAGCGTGATTTTAATTCCTGCTGGAGTAGGATAAGAAAGCTGGAAAACCACTCTTCCCAGAGGACTTGGTCTGTGCCCTTGATGAAGTGGGAAAAGCAGAAACAAAGGTGTTCCCATGGTCTGGGAACTTACAGTGTTCTGTCTGCAGCTGCTGTGCACACATTGCTTACTTTAGTCTTCAGTAGGGTTTTGTGTGGAACATATCTTTATGCCCTTTGCATAGATAAAGGCATTGAGACTTGGAGTAATTTATACAAATTCCTACAGCTAGTAGGTGATGGATCCAGAATTTAAATCTATATGTTTAATTTGGGTTAAGCTCAAAGTTCATGACCATTTAACTCTACAGTTGCTCAACATTTACCAAGTATCCATTATGAACAGCAGCTTTCCATAAGTCATGCAATTTAAAACTCTGAACAGATACCTTGAATAGGTATTTTTTTAATCACATTTAAAAATGAAAAACAGGAATGGTAGTAGTTCCTGTTGTGAACTATCACTCTGCTAACCTTCCTACCTTCGCATCATACACACACATATACCATATACTATGTTTCTTCTGTCCCTCCATCTCTGTTTTCCAGTAGCTGAAGCCACATTTGCGCAGCTGGCAGGGGGGTCCCTCAAAAGCAAGCCTTGAGCCAAAAATGCAAGAGATAACCTAAGTAGCACCACTAGGGGACTGGAGAAGTGCCAAAAGGAAGGGAAGGCAGCCAAGAAAGGATAAGTTAGCAAGGCAACTTCCAATGACAGAGCCTAGGTTTGGTCTAACAGGGAAACTAGAAAACACTGTAGACCACACATAGCAATATTAACTCACTGAGGAGCAACAGAGTCGGTATTCATCTACTGACTTCACTAGTCATAGCTGGGAAATCCCAGAGGTGGAAGAGCTAAGTCTTCCATGCTTTCATGCAAAATAGCAAAATGGATTCCAGAGGCCCTCAGAAAAAAAATTCAGGCAATTATAGGTGGTAAGGGCCAGTTCAATAGCAATGGAACAAACTGGTCTTCAATGAAGGAGGAAGCAAAAGAGAGGCAACAGAAAGAAAAGTTTCAGAACCAGATAGACCTGACTAGGATATATATGCTTGCTCTGTCATCTCCTGGTAGTGACTGACCTGGGCTAATGTGCCCACAACCTTCCATTCAGTTAAGGTCAACTCACATGTGAGCCAGGGGGACTGATGTCCACATACAGAGTGGATAAGAAGATTCCAGGGGATAAACCCTGATAGATCCTGACACTGCACTCACCAGACACACATTTGCTGCTCAAGATATTAAGTTCTTGCATCTTGAAAACTGCCTTAAAACCAAACAACAAAAGGCAGCATCTGGTCTAGCCAAAATATCAACTCATTCCTCAGATGGGTCCTCTAAAGCAGTAAAGTTAGAGCACATTTAGTGAATCTGCTGGGTTTTTCCCTGCTGTGAGCATTTGCAAGCCCTAATCCTGGTGTTAGCTTAAGCCTGTGTGGATTCTTGGAAGAAAAACATCCTGAGTGGTGTCTATGAGTGGATGAAAGCCAGATAGGACCTTTAGTCTGTACTCTGGTTCCCAGCAGCATCAGGACCACATGCTTCAACAGAGACAAAGGCATTTTGTGAATAATTTGCTCACTTAAGCTTTGGGCCATTGGTTTCCTTTCATGTCACTGTCCTTCTAGAAAATGATTTAGGTCAAGCTGCACGATAAATGCTGACTGGTTTATTCCAAGCTCTCAAGTATAAGAAAAGTAGTGATGGAAAATAGAGGCCAAGTTTGGAATTGCTTAACCTGGCTAATAGATGTCAGTCTTTCATGGAAAATATACACCAATCTCCTGATATCTTGAATATAAATCTTGGCTTGTTCCTTTTGAGAAAGGAAACCTCTACATGGGGGTGGTAGAATATTCTGCCAACTTTTTAATCATTAAATTCCTAAACTTGCCTTGCTAAGGCTTCTCTTACCTCCCAAGCAACAGAAGTCAGAACTACGCAGCATAGGGACCCATAACTTACTTGACATTGCCCTGTGTCCTCATTTTCTTCTCACTTTATTCCCTCTTGGAATATTCCAGGACAGAGAGACGTGTTCTAAAACTTTAGAAGAGGAGTTCTACTAAATCTACTTTGTGTCAAGGGGCTCTTCCATGTAAAAATAGACTCCATTCCACCCAGACTCTGATTGACCGAAGAGGGATCACTTAACCACAAGTTTACTGCAGAGCAATCTCGTGACTAGGCTCCCTTCCTGTGGAAGAGGAATCCACTACTGTCTGTATGTGACAAGAGGAAGTGGCTAGGGGACTGTTTGAGTCACTGAATAAGGATTTATTCCTCCCCCAGAGATTAAAAAATAGGCATATTTTATATCTTTTCTACATCTTCCCTGTTTCTCTTACCTTCATTTGTCCTCCATAAAGTATATAGTTATCAACAAGCCTCTCAAATGCCCTGCGACGAAGGTACACACAGGAAAGACAAAAGTGACAGAAAAATAGCAAGAACACCACACCCTCCTCACATGCCCCAGTCTCCTGAGGCACCTCCCTAGAGATGAGCACACTATGGCACTATGGACATACAGGCATGAGAACTAGGTAGCTCTGATTTGAGAGCTGAGCCTCTGCTTACCAGCTGTGTAATCATGAGCAAGTCTTTCTATGAGTGTCTGTTTCCTCAATGTGGTGACACTCATATCTGTTGGGATAGTTGAGAGGTTCACATGAAATGACATGTGTGAAATACTGGGCTTATTATAAGTGCCCCATAGATGTGAGGGCTCTTCCCCACTACTCTGGGTCCCCAGATCTCTGTATCACCTTTCCCATGCCACATATTAAAGTATAACCACATAACTATGGATGCCACAAAAGTAGACACAGAGACACTTTTTTTTTTTTCCTTTTTAGAGTCCCACCTGCAGCATATGGAAGTTCCCAGGCTAGGGGTCAAATTGGAGCTGGAGCAGCCAGCCTGTGTCACAGCCACAGCAACACAGGATCTAAGCCATATTTGCAACCTACAGCACAGCTCATGGCAATGCCAGATCCTTAACATACTGAGCGAGACCAGGGATTGAACCTGCATCCTCATGGATACTAGTTGTGTTTGTAATCCACTGAGCCACAAAGGGAAATCCAGAGACACATTTTTTTAAAGAATGTATAACCATAATAAACACACCTGGCCCCCTTATACCTTACTGAGAATTATAATAGGGTTGTCAGGTAAAATACAGGGCATCCAGTTAAATATGGTTTTAATTTTAAGCATTTCCAAACTTGCATAGGATATCCTTAAACTAAAAAACTATTCATTGTTTATCTGAATTTTAACAGGCTGTCCTGTATTTTGATTCACTAATTCTGGCACCCTACCTGTGTGTGTATCTCATGGCTCTCATTCTGCCTTACCTGCTTGAGCAATATTAAGACCTCAAGGGCATTCATCAAATTAGGTTGCCTAATTTAGATCCCAAGTTATGGTGACTGTCCAGCATAATCTTCATCATTTAGACAACATTGGAAAGATATTAACAAGCTGCAGGCAAGTAGACACAAATATCTTTTTTTATGATATGTAGATTTTGCCAAAAGCAATACAATAGCAAAATGGAAACAGAGCAGCTAGAACTAGCTAAACCACGTTACCCCTTCATTCAGAGGCATCAATCTAAGTTAGGAAATTTAAAAGTTTTGTCCCAATAATGTGGAGATATACTTTTATGATATGTAGATTTGACAGCAGCAATATAAAAGCAAAATGAGAACACAGTGTCTAAAACCCATAGAATACTTGTTATTTCTCTATCTGGGAGCATCTGTTGCCAAAGAAGCCTTACCTTTGTTTGTATTAAGGATATTTCTTTGTATGTACTAACATAAGAAATAGGAGGAAAAAACTTCCCAAAGGACAGGTAAGATTAGTCCAAATAGTAGATACACTGTGTCCTTGTAAAATATCTGGTTTGTGGCTATTCATTGTTTAGAGAAAGGTGGTTCTTTGGAGAGGGGTAGAGGCAAATAGGCTTTTAGAAGGAGGTGCATTAGGAAAGTCTGAGATGATAGGCTAGATTCCATAATCTAGATTTTCTTGAGGCCTTTCCAAGTTTGCCACTTTCTTGTTTCTTTTGTCTATTGCTCTGTACTAACCACACTTCTCTTCCACATACAGACACACATGAAATAAAAATAAAAGCACCATTTATTATCTCTAAGAAATCCACATCACTTGGGCATATCTGGGGTTTGTTTTATACTCATCTGCATTGGCTGGGACTGCTATCAGCTGGAGGCTTGGCTAGGCTGGAACAACCAAGATAACTCACCCCAAGACTGATGTTTAGTAGCACTGTTGTTTGGGAGCTTGCCACAGGCTGTCCACTAGAAAGTTTTTATGTCCTCTACCCAGACACTCCAACTGCTTGAGTGTCTCACAGTGCAGTAACTGGACTCCAAGAGAAAAGTGTTCCCAGCAAGCAAAAGCTGTGCATCTCTTAAGATACAGACTTGCAAAACATGAAAGGTCACCTCCACCACATTCTGTTGGTAAAAGCAAGTCCAAAGGCAAGCCCACATTTTAGAATGGAATAGGTTTCACCTCTAGGTTCAGGCAAAAAAAAAAAAAAAGAAAAGAAGAAAGAAAAATGACCACAATCTTTAACTATCCATAGTTTATACTGTGGCCACAGATTTTTTTACATTCCTCCCACATAAAAATACACTTCCCCACATCCCAGGAACCACAAGGGTCTTATTCAATTGTAGCAACAAACTTAGGTTTAAAGTCCAACATCTTGGGAGTTCCTGGCATGGCTCAGTGGTTAATGAATCTGACTAGGAACCATGGGGTTGCAGGTTCAATCCCTGGCCTTGCTCAGTGGATTAAGGATCCGGCATTGCCGTGAGCTGTGGTGTAGGTCACAGATGTGGCTCGGATCCCGCATTGCTGTGGCTCTGGTGTAGGCCAGCGGCTATAGCTCTGATTCGACCCCTCGCCTGGGAACCTCCATATGCCACAGGTGTGGCCCTAGAAAAGGCAAAAAAAGACCAAAAAAAAAAAAAGGACAAAAAAAAGTCCAACATCTCGTTGTTCAATTATGTTGAAGAGTGTATGAGAGACCTTCTATCATGAAAGCAACAAAATTACAACCAACTGCTGAACAACCCTCAACAAAGTAGATGGCAATCAAAAACGATCCTACTCCAGAAGACAAAGAGGAGGAGGCCACATCAAGATGGTAGGAGGGGCGATTATTCGATATAAGCATCCCCATACCTGACACGTGGATAGGCCACAGACTGCAAAGTAACTATATCAGAGAGGCTTGCTCACAGGAGTGAGAGTTCCAAACCCTATGTCAGGTTCCCACGCCAAGGGATATAGCATTGGGAGGAGGATCCCTGGAGCCTTTGGCATTGCGGGCCAGCTGGGCTTGTGTGCAGGAGTTTCATGGGCCTGGGGGAGATGAAGACTAGACTCTTGAGGGGCATGCATAGGGTTTCATATGCACTGGGTCCTAGGGCAAAGCAGAGAATCCATAGGAATCTGGGTCAAACCTGCCTGCAGTCCTTGGAGGACCACTTGGGTAAACAGGGGGTGACTACAGCTCATTGTGGGGGGAGGATATTGGAGGCAAAGGTCTCAAGAATAATCATGAGTGTGAACTCCTCTAGAGGTGGCCATTTTGGAAAAATCTGGCCCCGCCCATCAATGTTGAAAAGTCCCAGGTGAAACTACAAACTGGGTGGGAACAGAGCCCCACCCATCAGCAAACAGGCTGCCTAAAGACCCCCCCGCCAGGCAAACAGCTAACCTCTAATCACACCCAGAGACAAAGCTCCACCCACCAGAGGGATAAGAATCATCTCCACCTACCAATGGGCAGGCACCAGTCCTCCTATCAGGATGCCTACAACAAGCCCCTGTACCAACTTCAGCCACAAGACGGGCAGACATCAGAAGCAAGAGAGGCTACAACCCTATTATCTGCAAAAAAGGAGACCACACCAAAAATCTATCCAAAATGAAAAGGCAGAGAATTATGAATCAGATAAGGGAACAAGAAAAAAACCCAGAAAAAGAGCTAAGTGATCTGGAGATTACCAACCTCCATGAAAGACTTTAGACTATGATAGTAAAGATGATTCAAGATCTTGGAAATAAATTATGAGAAACATTGAGCAAAGAAATAGAAGATTTAAATATTAAGCAAGCAGAGATGCAAAATACACTAACCAAAATAAATTCACTAGAAGGAACCATCAGCAGAATAGTGGAGTCAAAAGAATAAGTGAGATGGAAGGCAGACTGATGGAAATCACTGACACAGAAGAGAAAACAGAAATAAAATTGAAAAGGCTACAACTAGAAACAAAAATATTACAAATGACAAGACTTACCAGTAAAGGCATATATAGTAAAGGTAGGAAGTCATCCACACACAAATATGCTACTAAAATCAGAAATCATGTGAAGAGGAGGGTACAAATGCAGGACAATGGTGATGCACGTGCAATAAAGAGACCAACAACTTAAAACAATCGTATGTGTGTGTATACTCCTATATCAAAACTTCAAGGTAACTGCAAATCAACAATCTACAACAGATACAAACACAAATAAGAAAAAGCAATCCAAACACACACTGAACCTAGTCATTAAACCACAAAAGAAAAGGACAAGAGAAGAATGGAAGAAAAAGGGAACAAAAGCAAATCCAATACAATTAATAAAATGGCAATAAGAACATACATATCATTAATTACCTCAAATGTAAATGGACTAAATGCCCCAACCAAAAGACATAGGCTGGCTGAATGAGTACAAAAACAAGACCTATATAAGCTGTCTTCAAGAGACCCACTTCAATTCTAGGGACATATAAATTGAAAGTGAGAGGATACATGAAAATATTCCATGCAAACAGGGATCAAAAGAAAGCTGGAGTAGCAATACTCATAAAATACAAGATAGACCTTAAAATAAAGAATGCTGTAGGAGACAAAGAAGGACATTACATAATGATCAAAGGATCAATTCAAAAAGATATAAAAGTTGTAAATAAATATATAAATATATGTGTGTATATGTGTGTAAATATATATGTTGTAAATGTAAATAACTCAACATAGGATCACTTCAATATGTAAGGCAACTGCTAACAACCTTAAAAGGAGAACTTGCCAATAACACAATAATAGGGGACTTCAACACCCCACTTACAGCAATGGACAGATCATCCAAACAGAAAGTCAACACAGGCCTTAAATGATGCATTAGACCAGATGGATTTATTAGATATTTATAGAACATTCCATCCAAAAGCAGCAGAATATACATTCTTCTTGAGTGTACACAGAATGTTCTCTAGATTTGATCACATTCTGGGTCACAAATCAAGCCTTGGTATATTTAATAAAATTGAAATCATATCAAGCATCTTTTCTGACCACAACATTATATGATTGGAAATAAACAAGAAAAAATACTGCAAAAAGTACAAACACATGGAGGCTAAGTAACATGCTACTAAACAACCAATGGATCACTGAAGAAATCAAAGAGGAAATTTAAAAATACCTAGAAGCAAGCAACAACAAAGACACAACAATCCAAAACCTATGGGATGCAGAGGCAAAACCAGTCCTAAGAGGGAAGTGTATAGCAATACAAGCCTACCACAAGAAACAGTAAAAGCTCAAAAAAAAAAAAAACTTTACACCTAAAGAAACAAGAGAGAGAAGAACCGACAAAACCCAATGTTTGCAGAAGGAAAGAAATCATAAAGATCTGAGTAAAACTAAATGAAATAGAAATGAAGAAAATCATAGAAAAGATCAATGAAACTGAAAACTTGTTCTTGGAAAAGATCTATAAAACTGATAGACCCTTAACCAGACTCAACAAGAAAAAAAGAATTCAAATCAGTAAAATTAAAAATGAAAAGGAGAAGTTACAATGGACATCACAGAAGTACAAAGGATTGTAAGAGACTACTATAGGCAACTATATGCCAATAAATGGACAACCTAGAAGACATGGACAAATTCCTAGAAAAGTGCAGTCTTCCAATACTAAAGTGAGATGAAATAGAAAAGATGAACGGACCAATCACAAGTACTGAAATTGAAACTGTGATTTAAAAACTTCCAAAAAACAAAAAGTCCAGAACCAGATGGATTCACATGCAAATTCTATCAAAAATTTAAAGAAGAGTTAATACCTGAAACTTTTCCAAGATTTGCATAGGAAGGAACATTCCCAGATTCATTTAATGAGGCCTCTGTCACCCTAATACCAAAACCAGACAAAGATACCACAAAAAAGAAAACTACAGGCCAATGTCACTGATGAACATAGATGCAAATATCCTCAACAAAACACTTGGCAACTGACCCCAGCAATACATTAAAAGTATTGTACACCATGATCAAGTCAGATTTATCCCAGGGATTCAAGGATTTTTCAGTATCCACAAATCAATCAGTGTGATATACCACATTAACAAACTCAAGAATAAAAACCATATGATCCTCTCAATTGTGCAAGAAAAGCTTTTGACAAAATCCAACACTTGGAGTTCCCATGATGGCTCAGTGGAAATGAATCCAACTAGTATCCATGAGGACATGGGTTTGATCCCTGGCCTTGCTCATCAGGTTAAGGATCTGGCATTGCTGTGAGCTGGGTGTAGGTTGCAGACACAGCTCAGATCCCATGTTGCTATGGCCATGTGTGGTATAGGGCAGCAGTTGCAGCTCTGATTCGACTCTTAGCCTGGGAACTTCCATATGCCATGGGTGCAGCCCTAAAAAGCAAAAAAGTTAAAAAAAAAATCATCCGTTTCTGATAAAAATCCCTCTGGGCATAGAGAGAACCTACTTCAACATAATAAAGGCTATATATGACAAACCACAGCTAACATCATTCTCAATGGTGAAAAGCTGAAAAAAGTCCTACTAAGATCAGGAACAAGACAAGGATGTCCACTCTCACCATTACTATTCAAAGTAGTTTTGGAAGTCCTAGCCACACCAATCAGGAGAGAAAAAGAAATAAAAAGAATCCAAATTGGAAAGGAAGAAGTAAAGCTATCACTGTTTGCAGATGACATGATACTATACTTAGAAAATCTTAAAGATGCTACCAGAAAACTGTTAGAGCTCATCAATGAACTTGGTAAAGTCACAGGATACAAAGTTAATACACAGAAATCAATGGCATTTCTACATACTAACAATGAAAGATCAGAAAGAGAAATTAGGGAAACAATCCCATTTACCATCTCATTGAAAAGAATAAAATACCTCAGAATAAACCTACCTAAAGAAACAAATGAACTATACTCTGAAAACTAGAAGAGGATGTTGAAAGAAATCAAAATGACACAAACAGGAGTTCCTGTAGTTGCTCAGTGATTAGTGAATCCAACTAGTAACCATGAGGTTGTGGGTTCAATCCCTGGTCTCGCTCAGTGGGTTAAGGATCTGGCATTGACATGAGCTGTGGTGTAGGTCGCAGATGAGGCTCGGATCCCATGTTGCTGTGGCTGTGGCATAGGCCAGCAGCTGTAGCTCCAATTGGACCCCTATCCTGGGAAACTCCATGTGTCACGGGTGCACCCCTAAAAAGACAAAAAAGAAAAAAATCAAAAAGGAAATTAAAAAAACACCTTGAGACAACTGACAATGAAAACACAACCATACAAAAATGTATGGGATGCTACAAAACATTTCTTAGAGGGAAGTTCATTAGTGATACAGGCCTTCCTCAAAAAAAGAAGAAAAATCTCAAATAAACAAGCTAACCTATCACCTAAAAGAATTAGAAAAAGAAGAACAAAGCCTAAAGCCAGCAGAAAGAAGAAAATAATAAAGAATAGAAATAGAAACTATTTTCTCCAAATAAGTCAGAAAGACAAAGACAAATACCATATGATTTCACTTATAACTGGAATCTAATATACAGCACAAATGAACATTTCCACAGAAAAGAAAATCATGGACCTGGAGAATAGACTTGTGGCTGCCCAGGGGGAGGGTAGTGGGAGGGATCAAGACCTTGGGGTTATAGGATACAACTTGGAATGGATTTACAATGAGATCCTGCTGAGTAGCATTGAGAACTATGTCTAGATACTTATATTAACAGAATGAAGGGTGGAAAAAAATGTATACATGTAAGTGTATCTTGGCCCCCATGCTGTACAGCAGAAAAATAAATTAATTAATTAAAAAATAAATAAAAACAAAAAAATAAATAGAGTTTTTTTTTTAAATGATACAAACAGATAGAAAGATATACTATGCTCTTGGATTGGAAGAATCAATATTGTCAAAATGACTATACTACCCAACGAAATCCCCAGATTCAGTGCAATCCCTACCAAATTACCAATGGCATTTTTCGCAGAACTAGAACAAAATATTTTAAAATTTGGAAGCACAAAAGATCCAGAATATCAAAGGCCATCCTTAGAAATAAAAATGGAACTGCATGAATCAGGCTCTCAGACTTCAGACTATACTACAAAGCTCCATCCATCAAAACAGTGTGTTACTAGGACAAAAACAGAAATATGGATTAGTGGAACAGGATAGAAAGCCCAGAATTAAACCCACACACCTATCATCAACTAATCTATTATAAAGGAAGCAAGAATATACAATGGAAAAAAGTTCCTTCAATAAGTGGTGCTGATAAAATTGGACATCTACATTAAAAGAATGAAATTAGAACACTTCCTAACACCATACACAAAAATAAACTCAAAATGGATTAAAGGCCTAAATATAAGACCAGATACTATAAAACTCTTAGAGGAAAACAGGTCGACCATTCTCTGACATAAACCCCAGCAATATCTTCTAAGATCCACCTCCTAGTGTAATGACAGTAAAAATAAAACTAAAGAAGTGGGATTTAATTAAACTTAAAAGTTTCTGCACAGGAAAGGAAACAAAAATATAACACACAGAAATGGAGAAAATATTTGCAAATGAAGAGACTGAAGAGATTAATCTCAAGATACATAAAAAACTGCAGCTCAATACCAGAAAAGCAAACAACCCCATCAAAAAACGGCAGAACATCTATACAGACAATTCTCTAAGACATACAGATGGCCAAAAAACACATGAAAAGATGTTCAACATCACTAATTATTAGAGAAAAGCAAATCAAATCTACTATGAGTTACCACCTTACATTGGCCAGAATGGCCATTATCAAAAAGTCCACAAATAGTAAAGCTGGAGAGGGTGTGGAGAAAAGGGAACCCTTCATAATGTTGGTGGGAATGTAAATTGGTGCAACTACTATGGAGAACAGTATAGATTCCTCAAAAAAACTGAAAATAGCATTACTATTTGATCCAGAGGAAACTATGACTCAAAAAGATACATTTACCCCAATGTTCACTGTAGCACTATACACAATAACCAAGACATGGAAGCAATACAAATGTCCATCATCAGAGGGGTGGATAAAAAAGATGTGGTACATATATACACAATGGAATATTACTCAGCCTTAAAAAGGAATGAAATAATGGCATTTGCAGAAACATGGATGGACCTAGAAATTATCACGCTGAGTGAAGTTTGACAGTGAGACATAAATGTCAATATGCTATCACTTATATCTGGAATCTAATAAAAGGATACAATGAACTTATTTGCAGAACAGAAACTGACTCAGACTTTGAAAACATTATGGTTACCAAAGGAGACAGGTTGTGGGGGAGGGATGGACTGGCAGTTTGGAATGGAAAGGTTGTAAAGTTGGGTTGTGATGATTGTACAACTATAAATATAATAATAGAGTTCTTTTTTTAAAAAAGATTGTATGAGAAACTTACCCTGATGTGACATTCTTTAGGGATAAGTCCTTTAGTAAGTTTCTTCTTGATTTGATCACCTAGGAATTAAAGAGACACAGCCTAGAATGCAATGATGGAACAAGCATAGGACAATTACTATAGAAACTCATGTTTACAAAGGGAGGAAATATGATGCATATAAACATCAGTGTTCCATAAAGATTCTGAAATCCAACTGGGCATATGTCACAACTTCCCCTGCTTTGGGGGCAAAGATCTCTTTTGATTAGGACATGGTTTTGCTCCCTCAGGTCTTAGCTTTGTTGTCTGGGCGCTTGATTCTACCTATCTGAGTCACTTATCCTGTACTGACTATATAATCTTTTTTTTTTTCTTTTTGCATTTTCTAGGGACGCTCCCTCAACATATGGAGATTCCCAGGCTAGGGGTCCAATTGGAGCTGTAGCTGCCGCCCTACGCCAGAGCCACAGCAACTTGGGATCCAAGCCAGATCTCCAACCCACCAAGCAAGGCCAGGGATTGAACCTGCAACCCATGTTTCCCAGTTGGACCTGTCAACCACTGAGCTACGATGGGAACTCCCTGACTATATAATCTTATTTTATGTATTCTCGATGCTTCAACATTTGGGCCCCTCCCAAGGCTAGCTAATTTCTAGAGATAGAAAACGCCTCCCTTAAGAGTACACTTTGATATCAGCCAACACAGAACCTACACCCCCACTGTTTGTTTTTTCAATCAAACTCTCATATACTAGGCCAATGATTCCTCTGTCTTAAATCACCCCAGGGCGAGATGCTTTAGAACTGGGGACCATTCCTATAGCCCAGAACCCACTTGAAATTATTCAAATGATTCAATCCTAAACTTAGCATATTCTACCCTGCCTCACCCAATCTTCCCTACAGAAACCCCAATAAAGTCTCTGGATCATGCTCTCCCCTCTCTGCCTCCTAACCATCCCTGGTCCTTCCCCATAAGGCCCTGCATGGATGGCATGCCTTCAGCTTTTAGGAATTTATGAGTATAAACTTCTTCATTCATGACAGTCATTTCTATGTCTGCCATCTTACCTTATCTAATCGAAACACACCCTGAGTACATTTTACTATATTTCCTTCTGTAAGTAATGGTCCATGTGTACAGGAGCTTTTTCAGGCTGCTTCCTTTCTAAAGAAGATTGTGGGTATGGAAGCCTCCTCATTTTCTACTGGAATTTAACCATGAAGGAGATCTACTACAAGCATGAGGAAGAGGGGATTTATTACAGTAATTAGTAATAAATTCCATGGTTGTGGAAAGAGCTGAATCAGTTAAGGTCTAGAAGGAAAAGGTGGATGATCATGGGTGTTCTAGAGAAAAGGAGCAGGTAGACAAGCAGAGTCCTTGCTAAATAGCACCAAGGTGCACCAGAAAGAGGATCTGGGAAAGACATCTATGGAAAACTGCTGCTTTTGTGTGGATATTTCCTTTGGGGGACTGCAAACAACTGTCTGATGATGGCCAAGGAGGACTACTGGATAGCAGAGCTAGAATCTCGAAGGGACGTAGAGCAGATGAGCAAAAGGATCCAATGGAAGCCATTGGGCATGTCTACATTTGACTTTCAGCAACTCTTCACCACACTTGACTCTACCTCAGACGTTTAATTTCTCTCTTTTACTGAGGACATCAGATGACAGAAGACCGTGTCTCCCTTCTCTAACATTTTGTGGACAAACTTGATTAATAGTGTCTGAATCATTCTCATTCTCCTGGCATTTCCACCCCCACCTTTGCTCTGTGGCCCCAAA
Organism: Sus scrofa; assembly: GCF_054392235.1. Taxonomy (NCBI): domain Eukaryota; kingdom Metazoa; phylum Chordata; class Mammalia; order Artiodactyla; family Suidae; genus Sus; species Sus scrofa. Next base: position 108,484,122 of record NC_139396.1, on the reverse strand, counting down.
GAGAAAATTTAATTGATGGGACTGTAATACAGTTAAATCTTGACCTTCCCTTGAGCTCATTCCTCCTTTCCCCCTTCCTTACTCCCTCCCTCTCTTCTTGCCTTCCTGCTTTCTATCCTCTCTTTATGCAAGTCCTATGCATTGAGTACCTGTGATGAACTTAACACTGAGCTGGCTGCTGGGGCAGGCCACAGCATGAGCAGTTGAGTAAAGATGTGGCTTTATCTGTGCCTGCTTACCATATGCATTCATCTAACAGCTGTAATTTGAGGTGAAATTTGAAGGACTTTGTGCTGCGGTCAGGGAGGCACCCAGCTCATTCTCTAGCAGAGGATAGGAGACATACTTACTGAGAGGCAAAGCAGATACTGAATAGGCCAGGAAGGAGCTCAAGACAAACCACCCAAAGGTTGAAAAAAATAAATTCAGATTATGAGAGTATTTTATATTTTGATGTTTTACTAAGAATTTTGGCCTTATTCTAGGCCTAATGGCAAATTGCTAAAGACTTTTGAGCTGGAGAAAGCTATGGAGAGAGCTTAGTTTTAGGGAAGTGTATCAAGCAATGCTGTAGAGGATAAGGAGATAAAGATGACTCGAGTTAGGGCTGGGGAAAAGAGAGCTGTTACTGGTCATGTATTAAATGAATCTTCTTGCAGCTGGAACCTCAGTTTTATGTGTTGCCTGGGGGTGGCTGCAGGAATCTTTGAGTTTTCACAGCTGTGGGCATATGGGGTATGGTGGAAGGGTTGTTCCATCTTATTGGTGGAAATGGAATGTCGAGATTGTAGGGCCAGGATTTAAGGCCTTCTGGAAGACAGGGTATTTGCAAGACTCAGGATTTCATATCATACAAGACAAGTTCTCTTGGTCACACAAGGGCAGTAAACTATTCTCTTAGCCATGTCCTCTCTGACAAATGAAACCTCTTTTGCTACCAGATCAATACTCACTGAGATAAAGAATTTTGAGAGAGAATTTTTAACTCAGTGGAGCATATTTCCTATAAATCATATTTATTTTATATCCATTTATTCACAAATATTGGTTAAATGTGTGCTGTGGCACCATGATAGGTGGCACATTAATGGTGGCAGATATGGGAGTGTGTCTGTCCTTTCTCTTATAAAATGATGGTGGAGTTCCTGTTGTGGCTCAGTGGGTTAAGAAACTATCAAAGTGTCCATGAGGATGCAGGTTCAATCCCTGGCCTCACTCAGGATAAGGATCTGGCATTGCCACAGGCTGCAGCATAGGTCACAGCTGTGACTCAGATCTGGCATTATAGTAGAGGTGGCATAGGCTGGCAGCTGCGGCTCTGACTTGACCCCTAGCCCAGGAACTTAGATATGCCACAGGCTATCGGCCCTAAAAAAATAATAAAATAAAATGATGGTGATAGTGGATGACAGTGCTTTGTTTTTCTTTTCTTTCCTTTCCTGTTCTTTCCTTTTTATAATAAATAAATAACATCCTTACTTGTCAAAGTAAAATATTAGCAACTTTATGTTAATACTCCACCTTCCTTCCTGGCCCATGACTCTCAGGGTAGAAATCATTGCTTCCTGACAGAGGCTGCACATTGATTTTATCCTGCTTGAATGTTTATTATGGACTTATAAAAACAACGATGATATTCCTATCGAGTTTCTGCACGACAGGAATAAGAAAGGGGTCTAATATGTAGCTATTTAATATGCAGAATCATGATCCAAGACTTTCCAAGAAAACTGCCAGTGCCTTAGAGAGATGGATTTTGAAAGTGACTGGTGAGGAAGATGGGGCCTGACGGCATGGCTCAGACCACAGCTACACACTGGGTCTGAGCTGGGCAACCTACTCCAAGAGTAACACTGACCAAGGGAGCCCAGGAAAGGGTGGCCAGGGTGTGGAAGCCTTGGTTTAGAATAGGAAAGAACTGGAAGACTCTTGTTTCATGAAAGAAGAGATGGCTTGAGGCGAAGGGCAGAGTAGCCTAAGAATGCTCATTTGAAAAAAATAATGTTATACTGTTGTATTATAAAGAATTTGAATTTTTTGTGGGTCCTGCCGGGGGGAAGAACTAGGGACAGTAGGTGGATACCATAAGAAATATTATTTGTATAACTGTCAGGAAAAAAAAAAATCCCTCCAGTATTATCATTTACCTGAAATAGGATATACAGTTGCCTTGTCTACAGCCTCATTCAATGTATAGCTCTGTGAGGTCAAGACCTCATCTTGGAGCTTTGGATAGATCCCCCAAGCCAGCAGTCTGTATAATGCCAGCTCCTAGTAGGAGATGAGTCAATGTATAATCAATTGAATTAAATGGATTCACTGCTTTGGTGTTGATTTGGGTCCAGGAGGGAAGTTTCTTATACATATCTTTTGGGGCTCACTCACTACAGGTGATATGCAAATAAGGATTGTCCAGCATGCTAAAATATTAATTTACATTCCCTTTGGTACATAACTTCTTGAGACTAAAAATAGCACTCTGCCTCAGTTTCTCCACATGTACAAAAGAAATCTCCAGGAGTCCATAAACCTAAATGATGTATACTTGGAGATATATAAAGATACAATGTTTTAAGATATTATTCTTTCTACCACTTTTTGACACTGATTGATGGTGAATGAGGCTCAATTGAGCTGTGCAGAAATAGCATAAAGGAAGGATATAAGGCTGTTTGTCAGGGTAAGGAAAGGTTTCATAGAGGAGATGGTATTTGTGCTGAATTTGCTGGGTAGGCGAGAGGGAGAGGGTTGAGTCAGAAGGTGGAGAGCATGGATAGAGCCAACCTGGAAGTGTTAGAGACAAGATGGCTTGGGGAAGTCAAAGATGTAATTAAATATGATATAAGCACAAATGTTGAGAGAGAAGGGGTTTATAAGACAAAGCTAAACAAACAGATGAGGGGACATAATAGTCATATACGGCAGATAAGGTGTCAGGGACATCTTGTGGGTAACTGGGCTTCTTCTCAGGTTGGTCTATTTTGTGGACCGAGGAGGCTTCTAATGATGTTACTTTCCCTTAACCCATACCTGCTTGGATAATTTTGAAAATTTGATCCAAAGAGGCTGCCATACAATGACTCAGATTTCTGTTGCACTGTCTACCACTGGGGAGTTGTAGCACTGGTAATCACATTAGAAAAAGATCCTTATTATCTGCTTTGAAATAAATATCTTCTCTTCTCCCTTGTCCTATACCAGTTTCTCATTTTGTTGACAATAAGGCTCACATGTTTGACAAATGAGAAGGTAAGCTGCCTTCAGACTAACAACAGAGGTGGTTTTTTTAATTATTGTTTTATTAAAAAATAAGCTTGGCTTCTGCAAATCTTCCTATTTCCTAGATCTACGACATGTGGGCTTCCACTGTAAAGAATAAACCTTCAAAATTGCCCTTCCCCTGCTGACCTCTTAAAGTCAAGACTATTTTGTTATGTGAGAATAATGTTTTGATAAATAGTTTTAAAAGCAAAGTTCCCTTCACCTCGTATTCATCAGCAGGTATTAAGACTTCCCTGAAAATTGACATCAGAAAGTAGGATGATTGTCCTAGGGCCACCAACAGAAAAGGCTTAAGGAACCCAAATGGTTTTAATAAGATAATTAGAAGCCACAGCCTAAGTTGAGGATTAAGACTTCTCTTTTTTGTCTTTCTCAGTAGAAAGCACAAGAGAAATAATGATTCTTAAAGCCATCAGAGCAAAATAAAATTGTCCAGAAGGGATGGAAGTATATGTCTGTGTGTGGGTGGGATGGTGGGGCTGGGGCAGGCCAAGCGGAAAATTTGCAATTGTTTGCATGATAAATACATCCAGCTTGCCTCTCCTTCTCACAGCAGTTGGAATGTAGGGCTGGCTGCTCCTGGTCAGAGGGGAGATGGTTTGGAATCTTGATAAAGCAGAAGTGAAGAAGGAGTCACCCCCCACCTTCCACCAACCATGCCTGTGCCCTGCCAAGCACAGGGCATATTAAATGACCTTGCAGATAAGTTATGGCTCCTGTCCTCCTTTACCCATCACCACTGGCCCAGGTCTGGGTGCTCCTCCCCTCATCTGTGAGGCCCTGCTGCCTCCTGGGAAAGCCATCCTGACTGTCAGCAGCCTCTTAGGCTAATGTGTTCCTACACATAGTGATGTGGTCCCCGAGCATCCTCAAGCATTGTCCATCAGCTTTCCTATCCTTTGTCTCCTGATCCTTTTCTTCCCTTCTCATCTCCTCCTTGCAATGGTGACTCTAAATAATTTCAAATAAATATGACCCTACAGAGCAGGCTGCTGTTAACTGTGAAAAGACTGGTTACAAATACTAGTTATTGAACAACCGGTACTACTAGGGTTTATTCAGCACACAATAAGCACACATGGTACTGAATGCTATCAAACAGTGTCTCATTTTCACCTCATAAGAAACATGAGAGAATACAAGTTCTTATAGCCAATATAGTTAGTAGCTGAGGAAACATAAAGGCTAGATAACACGTGTGAGGTCACACTATTAGTGAGTGGCAAAGCCAGGTTTTGGATATCAACACTCTTGATAAGGACAGTGAATGGGTTACAATCCAGCCTTCCCATTGATTGCTTACCCACATGAGCAGAAAATCCAGGATGCTTCTTCAGTACACTCTAACCAGTGTAATCTGATTTTCTGAATTTAACTTCTGTGACTCTTGATGAAAAGAGTCTGATTTTCTGAATTTAACTTCTGTGACTCTTGATGAAAAGAATCAGAGAGTTGCCCCTGGAGCTTATCCAACCAGGGAGGTTCCCCAAAGCCCATGCACCTGTGAGCATGGCATTTGGAAACTTACTGGGGGCTGCCCCTGCCTCCCAGGAAATCTTCTCATGGGCTGGGTAAACACTCTGAGTTTCCTCATGGAAACGATATTTTCCTCAAGCAGCTGTGATAGTGCTAAATGAAATCTTGTATGTCAAAGCTAGTATGAAACCTGTCACAAAGGATGTGCCTGGAAAATATAAATGCCTGCCCTCATTCCCTTTCTGTTAAGTGCAGACTAGGGCCAGGCAGGACCACGGACAGCAGCAGCCTCATGGAACATGTTCCTGTAAAATATTTCCTGATGGCAGGGTCAGGCTGAATATCCTCTTCCTAGAGCCTGTCTGGGAGGCAGCAGCATGAAATACAGTGATCATGATGTTGGGGTAAGAAACCTAGGATGGAGGTGACCTGGAGCAAGTCACTTAATTGTTTTCAGTTCATTGATTCAGTCACCTTTCAGACCTTGCCCCTGTGGGTGTTCAGAAAGTTATGTGGGACGACACAGGAGAAGCAGCTGGTATGATGCCTGACTGAGAGGAAAGGGTTAATGTGTGCATACTCTCTCTGTATTTCTTTTCATGGGCAGTTTCACGCCTTTGCAAGGGGTTGATCTCTGGCCCCTAAGGATTGGGGAAATGAATAAAATGAGCATTGACTTTCTTCAGATCCAGGACTCTGTCCAGGTGAAAGACACATGGCCCTGAGGTGAGCACCGCCCTACGGCATGGAGGAAGCAGCATGAAAGATGAGCCTTCCCTCTCTCCACACTGGGTCAGGGAGGCAGAAAATCACGCTCACCAGGAGCCGTTCTTCATTTTCTGCAGTGAAATTTGGGAGGATCATCTTCAATCAGTGTCATTCCCAGGAAGAGAAGAAGCCACTTTATATGTTCCCTCTGATTTCGCACAAAAAGAAAACCATGATGAGACCACCCCTTCGCATATGCCGTCCTCCCCAGAATGCCTTCCCCACCTGAAATGCCATCACCTCCTCCCCAAGAGCACAAAGCAGCCCACAGGCTTAGGAGAGAGTGCCATTCTCTGCCAACCTCAATTCCACCTTGTTTCTCAGAGATGTGCCACGGCTGACCCCCTCTCTCACCCCTTTGGGCTATGCAGACAGAGTTTCTTGTCTCTGCCTCCTGTGCACACAGGGCATCTAAGGGGGCTCTGCAATGCCCCCACCCCCACACAGCAGCCACCATCCTTGGCCTCACTTCTGAGACATGCCAAGCTCACAGATGTCCCCCACCTCTTTCATTTCCTTCACTTTTAGGGCTTGAGGAATTATAAACATGTATTCCTGCCTGTGATTCCAACATGGCACTTTGCTAAACGACCTTAAGGTTCTTGATGTGAAATGCTGTCCATTTTACTCAAGGCTTTAGAACTTATCTTTTGGGACTTTGCCAGCAGGACAGCCACTTGTTTTATCCTGTCTAAAGGTGAAGGTGAAGCACAGTATAAAACATCTTGTAAAGCCAGCCATGCCTCATCCTCTCCACTGCCACCTTTCTTCCAGGTTTAAGCCACTCTTGAGGGTCACCTGCAGTGTTGTAATAACCTCTTAACTGGTCCGTCTGCCCATGTCTGGTGCCCCCACCATCCCCACGTGCCTCCAGAGTCTGTTCTCAGAGCAGCAACAGAGGGATTCATTAAACACAAGTAAGAGCTGCTCAGAACTGGCTTATAGCTCCCTCTCCCCGAGAGGAAGAAAAAGCTTTCAGCATCCTGGCCCCTCTGCTTTCCACCCCAGGCTGCCCACTCCCTGACCCCACCTCCTACTTCCTTCTCTACCCCTTGATTCCTTCCTGCTGTCTGCCAACATGCTAGGCAGACCTTGACTTCAGAGGAATGCTCTTTTCCCAGAAATCCAGCAAATTTTGTTTTTTCATTTCCTTCCCCCCCCCTTCCAACATCACCTTTTCACTGAGGTTTTCGGCAAACACTCCATTTTAAATTGCAGTTTTTACCTCCTGTACTGTGGCATCTGTCATTCTGGTTCCTCTTCTTTGCCTTATTGTTTTGTTCACAGTACTTTTTATTTTCTAATATTCTACATACTTTAATTATTTCATCTCTCTCCTCCTATGGATGGGAGTTTTATCTGTATCCCAGCACCTAAAATACTTCCTGGCATGTAGTGGGCCCTTAATAAATGCATGTTGAATAAATGGACTCTAATAACTGCACCCAAGACTGGGATCTGGTCATCTGTCCATCCATCCCCTCATGGCTTTAGTCCTCACTGCTTTGCCCATGGCCCTTGACTGGCCCCACAGGCTGCCCACAGCAGGACGATGATAAAGGCATTGCCCCTTTCTTTAGGGCAGTCTATCTAGACTTTTTCACAGTCATCATCTATGCCCTAACTCACTAGTTTTTCCTTACCGTGTTGTCACTGACTTTAAGGAACTCTTAGGAGGGCAGATGACCTTGTACACACCTGTTCCCCTTTCAAGAGCCAGCATGGACAGGAACAATGGTCCCATTATTACCACAAGTTGTCATGAAACCTCACTGGCTTGATCAATCCAGACAACCTTTATTCAGAGGGGAGAGACAAATCGGGTCAAATCAGTTATTTGACAAGGTGTCAAAGACACTTCAGTCATTTGGCTGAAACAAAATTTTTTATCGGCTAGGTTGGTTTTGTTTAGAAATATGCCTTCCATCAAAGACTCTATAAAGTACACATACACCTAATTCCTCCAATCCCTAGAGAATGAGTCCAAAGTGCCTCATTTTTGTCTTAAAACTAGAAACTGCTATTTGTGGGTGGACATAGGGGGAAACTAACCACTTCCCTATGCCAGTATTTGGGAGCTTCAGTAGTCAGAGTTAGGTTGTACCTGAGAGCAGGTGGAGAATTAGTATTTACAGAGTGAGAGCACTTTACATGAATATTGTTATTTATTCAGAACAACCCAATGGGATAGCTTGTATCATCATATTTTACTGATGAGACAACTGAGGCTCAGGGAAGGTCAGTAATTCTCTGAAGTCATTTGATACGTGGCATCAGAGCTGAGATTTCAACCAGGTACTGACTGACTCCAAGCCAAGGTTTCTTTAGTGTTTCAATCTATATTCCTAGTCTCACTCTTTCTCTTCCTAGGCTGGTGAGGTGGCCAGTTGAATAAGAGCTGTGTTTAAAATAGTCAAAGGTTCAATAGAAAAAGCAGATTAAATATCTGATCCTTTTCCCTTGCATGATCCTTGGAGTATATCTACTCTCCAGCTATGTACACAGGCATTGAAGGGTCAGTCATTCTTCAGTGAACAGTCAAGGTCAACCATTACTTATTGAATTCTATCTTAAGACTGATCCCATTGCTAAAGAGAGAAATCCACCTTAAACTGTCTTAAAGAATAAAGGAGAAGTGTTGGACTCCTAAAAAGTGCCATGGGCAACAGCAACTTCAGGAATGGTAGAAAACAGGTGCTAAGACTAGGGTTTCGGGAATATGTATGTCTCTCTTTATCACACATCTCTATTTTCTTTCAAATCAGTATCTTGTTACCAAGCCCTCTCTTTCAGGTGACAAGTTGCTTCAATTGGCTACATTTATCTTACCTGAGCAATCACAAGAAAGAGGTATTATTTTTCCTAACATGTCTAGGAAAATGTAGGAGTTCAGTCTCACTGATCTGGCCAAGGCCATATGTCCATCCTGAACTAAGTGGTCAAGATAACAGAACAGTCTGGTTAGCCAGACACAGGTCATAGAATGGAGTCAGACCCATTTCCACACAACATGTACTAAAAGTTGGGAAAAGGCATTTTCAAACCAGGATACTATGACCCAAATAATGGCAAAGGATTGCTGGACAGGTAAAAACAATAAATAACCACCAAACCAACTGTGTGATATAGAGTAGCTTGCATATCCTGTGTGTATATCCGTTTCCTCATCTGCAAAACATAACTGTGTATCTCACAGCATTTGAAAAGGATGCATCGATAACATCAAGCTTAGCATAATGCTTGATGCTTTACAAGGCTTCTAAATAGCATTGTATTATCTTATATTAAAATGCCCCACACCTCAAGACTCCCTTCTCATGCCTTCTTACATGTAACCACATTGCATTATTTTCCTCATGCCTCTGGCTCCTTATTTAAATGGCCTAGAATTTGTTTACACCATCTGAATTTTTGATGGCCAGTGGGTTCCAGGGGAGTTGGAACTTTTAGAAAGGCTGCTACAAAAGCTATTGGTAGCCATCATGTTTCAAAGCGGTTGTGTGTGTATGATTTGTGTAGACACAGTATGAGACAGAAGTACACATCTCATTATCCTATTAATCCTCTAACATGTTGCTACTTGGCCATAATCTTCTTTGCCCAAGGATGGGAAGGGAGAGGGAAAAAACAACAGTACCACACAAAACAGATTGTGCTTTGATACCCATGAGTGATCCGGGGGGAGAATCACTTCATCCACAGAAAATACTTACTCCATAAAATTTGGCCCCAGTAGCAATTAACTGGTTGGGGAATATCTTTGGGGGAAAGCCATGTTAAATAAACGGTGGAGATAAGCTTCTGGGGACAGCTCTTCCTTCTCTTACTTCAAATCTGTTCTGTAAATATTTCAGGATAAGTGCTGAGAGCTGCCTTTGTCTCCCCAGTGGCAGATATCATTGTTTTAGAAAACACAATTTATAAGAAAGTTTTTTTTGGAATACTTTTTAAAAAAAGAAAAGAAAAAAACTTTCCACTGATGGAACATGAAAGTGGCCAAGGAGAGAAAAGAACTCAAGGGAGCAGATGACCATAACAAAGACAATGCTCAAGCTGGTCTTCTCATTTTTGACACATTCTTTGTCTGAACATATTTTTTTCCATTTCATGAGAAGGTGAGTGACAATCAGCACTTACTCATGAAGGCAGCATTTGTTCTAGAGTTTAGAGATGTATCTATGAACCAACGGACAAGGTCACTGCTCTTAAGAGCCTGTGTTCTAGTCAGGGAGACAGAAAATCAACAAGTAATTAAGCAAGAAAAATCTCATAGAATAAATATGAGCCAAAAGTTAAACTAGGTTTACATGGAAGAGCATGTAGTTGGCAATGCTGGGCCAGCACGTTGCAGCAGGTGAGCTGATACCCTGCTAGATCCGACTGACAAGTGCACACATCCTCCAGCTGATGGAGGGAAATTCTGTGGCCAGTGGCTCAAACCTGCAACCTGTTCAGAAGAATCATCCGTAGCTGGTAGGAGATGACTTTGAGGCAGCCAATGACTGATTGATAGAGTGGAACAAAAGCCTGGCTCCTTCCTTCAAGGCAGGCCACCTATGGGGAGTGATTTATGCTCTAGTTCCTCCTTGGCCTCACTGCCACAACTCATAGATCAGGCCAAGCTAGACATTACCTAAGATCACATCTCAGACCATGTCCTTTTTCTCTTTTTCTCTTCCCCTCTTTGCTGCCCTCAACCCTTTATAGGTTTTTCCTAAGTATACACTTTAAATAAAGCATGTGCTCCTAAAACTTTCTCTTATGCTCTATTTCTAGGAAACCCAACCAAGACAGTGGTCAAGGAAGGTCTCTTCTGAGTTATATTTAAGCTGAGAAATGAGTCACAAGAAGTAGCCAGGAATGCAAACACCTGGTGGAACAAGCTTGACGTGCTTTAAAAATACCAAGAGAAAATCTTGGGTGGAGGGCACAGGAAGAGGGAGAGTGAAAAAGAGGAGGTCGGAGAGTCCTAAGAGCTAAGCCCAGATTTTACAGGATAAGGATCCTGATTTTACTTCAAATACAATGGAAAGCTATTAGAAAGTTTTAAGCAGTTGTGTGTTCTGACTTATGTTTAAAAAAATTCCTCTGGTAAGGAGATAATCCTGGGGTCTGAATGGAAGCAGGAAGACCAGATAGGAGACTGCAAATAATGATGCTGGCTAAACTAGCCTAAGCAGCTTATCTATACTGTCTTAAGTTCTACTCACAATTCCATAAGGTAGGTATTATTTCATCCATTTTATTTTTCATTTTTATTTTGTTTTATGGATGAACTGGCAGCATATGGAAGTTCCAGGCCAGGAACTGAATCTGAGCCATGGCTTTGACCTACCCTATAGCTGCAGCAATGCTAGATTATTAACCCATTGTGCAAGGCCAGGGATACAAACTACACCTTCACAGTGACCCAAGCCGTGGCAGTCAGATTCTTGACCCACTGTGCCACAAAGGGAACTCCTCTGCCCATTTTAGAGATAAGGAAACTGATACAGATTGTTTATATAGCTACTGTGAAATCACCCAGCTATTAAATAGTATATCTGCTATTTAAACCAGACTACCTGGTTCTAAAACCTGTTTTTCTTCCTATGCTATCCCCATCATCTGACTTCTTGGTATATAGATTTCTCCGAAAATACCCCAGTCACTCTGGCTTGCCATGCCAGGGCTATCAGAGATGCCTCCCTGTCTCACTGGGGAGAGGAGTTCCTGCTGAAGCATCAGTCTGTTGGCCCCCTGAAAGACTAGTTGCCATTATTCAACACATCTGTCTGTAATTATGAGGTGCCCTTACACTTCCCCTTTTTGTCAACATAATTACTCTCAATTATATGAACACTCTGCCCTGACCTCCCAGGGATCTACACCCCTGCCAACTACAGTGGTTGATTTCCAAAGCCCCTGCCATTCCAGGCTAAACATATGGGCCCTCTTCTCAGCTCTAAGCACAAGAGGGTTCAGGTCCAAGTCCAGTCAGAATGGTAGCTACTTCTTGCTTTGTCTGTATCACTATGGCAAGGTAAGAGATGGTTAAATTACTTAAGGCCATATTTGGCGTTTGCAATGACTTTGTCAACCAGAGAGAAATTTTTAATGGGCATTTAATTTGAAAGTGGTTCTCTTGCCACGAAAATCCACGGAAATCCAGAATATCTTCCTCCTAACATGATGCAGAAAGAAAAAGAGAAGCCAAATCTGTTCCCAACAATCAGTTTAGAGTTAAGGCAGAGATGATCTCCCATAATTCAAGAAGTACACAGTTCTGAAGAATAGCAAAATAGGAAGAGCAGCAGCTAGTGCTCTTTATACACTTGATGAAGATTCTAGATTAAAGCCCAAAATTTAAGAAAGGGCAGGTTTTCTGTAGTTTGACACCATGAAGTAAATATGAGTCCAAAGTGCACTACGATATGGGAGAAAAAAAAAAAAAAAAAAAGGAGAATTATCACTTATGTAGCCCTCTCTTGCCAGGCATTTTTAAAGGTGTTTTACCTTTATGATGACATTTAATCCTTATACTAGTACTATTAGGGCAATTATTGTTCTTCTGATTCTCTAACAGAGGAAATGGACTCAGAGAGTTTAACAACTTGCCAGAGGCTATGGACTTAGTAAATGGCAGATAAGTCAGCTGAGCTCTGGTCTCTGTGGTTTCAAAGGCTACAATAGCTTTCTAATCTGCAATTGTGTAAATGGGTAGGTGAGTGAACTAGGAAGATGTGGAGAAGAGGAGGAAAACCTGACAAAGGAAGAAAGATGTTCTTTGTAGATACCTGACCAAGAAGATCAAGTAGCTCTTTAATTTGGTGTGGAAGGAATGATGAGAGATAATTCAGAATCCCAAAGCATATTAATTACAGCTTGATGAATATGTGTGTGTATGCACCAAAAATAGCTGTGCATAATTGCATATCATTCATTTCATAGTATATATGGTTCAGTTACTCTCAAATATTCCTCTTTGACCCTATCAATACTGAAGAATCATTGAAGTCTTTAAAATCCATGGACCATGTGGCTTGCAGAGTAGGTTACCACACCCTAGCATAATACAGCACCTAAACAAGTTCCATCTCCACTGGGGTAAGGCAGACCTTAACCCTGTCCTGCTCAAAGTAGGCTCATTCATTTTCCACGTTCTAATCCCAGACCTGCAGAGATTGCCTGAAGTTAAATCCACATGCAGGGCAGCATTCTTGACACCAGGCATTTCAAACAATTTCAAATGACCTACTTGGCCTCTCTCTACTCTGTCCTATATTTTGGCTAGAGTTTCTTCAAGCAATTCCTCTTATTCTAGTAGGTATATAAGTATGAGGCTTACTTGGAGGCTGAGTGCAGACCCTCCGTCTGAGGATAAGGAGTTGCTGGTAGACTCCCTCAGTGGAATCCCAGCCTCTCTTTGTAATATCCTGTTTGGAGGAACCTCTTGGGTGAATCTTGACTTTAGCATGGACTCCTCCCTCATTTTCTCCATTAAGGTGGTCCTGCTTCTATTTAAGACTTGGATACAGTCTGCTCTTGATGACATAATGTATGCATTTCTTAAACATTTTTTCCTTTTCATTTTTTCTTTTTTTTGTTTTTGTTTTTGTTTTTGTTCATCTCTTTGGCTCATCCTTTGCAGTTTTTGTCCCTTATTCACCTAGAACTCAAGCTTGTCTCCTATGAACTCTTTTCTGAGTAATACACAGCCAACTACAGTTGAGAGAATTTTTTTTTATCCACTGGGATGTCCTTTGAGAATTGAGAAAGGCAACTGCCAATCTTAGCAGGTTCAGAGAGATGTATTCAGAAAAGATAAGTGGAAATGTGATCAAGAGAGCATTTTCAAGGCTCAGTAAAATGCATTTTGCTGAATTGACAAGACAGAGAAGCCAGCTTACAAAAGACAATCCTCTAACCAAAACAGCATGGAAATGTTCCCCTGGTTTTGAATCTCACCTGGCCTGAGAGATAACCATCTAGCTGGTTAAACTATATGAGATGCTAATAGAATAGCTGGAGTATGGAAAACTCTGGGCCAGTTTTCATCATTCCTTTCCCATGAGTGACTAACTGGAATTGGGTGCCTGTGATAGATAAATAAAATCACAACAACTACCAATTTAAGACTCTTAAATGTCAGAGACTATTCTAAATACTGTTCCATGTATCATCCATAATAACCCTATAAGGCAAGTATCATTCAAATCACCACTTTACAGGTGAGCAAAGTGAGGCATAAGAGAATAAAGCCTTGCATGGCCACTATAGGTTAATTTTGCACCTTAATTAGTACTCTTAGCATATTGCATCCCTCTCAAGGCTAAGAGCAGTTTGGAGCCCAAGGCAGGGGAAGGGAGGCTTCATCAGTCTTAGGTATTGGGAAGAAGAGACCAAGAGAATTGGAAGGTATGGGGTGCCACTGCATGCCAGGCCCCCTCTGAGAGCCAGTACGATTCAATCCTTACCACAATCACTCTGGCAGATCTCGCTCATTGCCCTCATTCTGCTTGTTTATTAATATAGACTTGAGGCTATGAATCTGTTCCCCAAGGATGTTCATTTGTTTGTTCATTTATCAGCACTTCATTAGACATCTACCAAGGATCATGTCCTGTGCTAGAAGCTGGAGTGAATGAAATAAGTGATGTTGCAGTGCAGGGAAGGCTCTGGACACTAATCAGATAGTCACAAGAATGGATATATGATGACAACTGTCACAGGGAAGTGCCGCCCATGGTGCTCTCAGAGTGAGCTTGTGCCTCATCAGGGGGTCAGAGAAGGCTTCCTGAAGGAAGAGATGACTGAGCTGAGGTTTAAAGGAGGCATCAGTGGTGAAAAGGAGAGGGAGAATCATTTTAGGCAGGTAGAAAAGCAAGAATGAAGGAATCCATTGAAGGAGACAGTGTGATCCACTTGAGGAACTACTTGAGAATAGAGGAGGAGAGCCATTGGGCAAAGCAAGACCAGAGTTTGGGCAGGAGCCAGGCTTGGCTGAGCTACCTGAGATCACAACATCGGTGATGGCTCCTGACCTCAGCCATGCCCAGACCTTGTTGTTGTTTGCTCTCTTATTGTCCATGGGGTTGAAGGGTCCTGCAGAGTCATCTACAGTCTACTCCAGAGGTCCAGGGAAGCTGAGGAGGGAGCACAGTGCTGGCAGAGGTTGGCTTACTGATAAAGGAGGAGAAGGATGACTAAACCCTATCTGGCAGAAAAGATGACTGTGGGTAGGAAGGCTAAAGAAGAAGTGTCCCCCAAAGGGAGAAGAATGCCACTGTGGGAAAGAGGCCACACTCCCAAAAGCATAGAAAGTGTATGTGTATGGGGTAGAGTGGTGGTAGTGGGGGTTCTAGTTTGCATCCTTGTTATTAACAAGTCCAGCAAAATCAGAAAATCCCATTTGGGGGAAGAGGCCTTGGATGGGCCATCCTCACGTATCAATACTTTTTAGACCCTTGCCTTGGATTGAGAACCATGTGACTTGGAACCACTGGGCAGGGCCTTTACTGTAGCCTCATGGGTCTATAGGGTCATTACTTTCTACTGGGTTGGGCCTCTTTATGTGGGGCCTCTTACAGTGTGGGGAACAGGTGTACAAGGAACTGGAATCTTAAATGACACACTGTCTAGTGGGGTCTAGACATTACAGCCTGTCCGACCTGCTTGTAGGGTTGATACTCCATGTGCAAAGGCCATGTAACACTAACTTGGGGAAACTATCTTCACTAATCTGGAAACTCAGTCCTTCACACTCCTTCCACTTTCAAAATAATCTACCCCATGAACTCAATCCCCATAAGACTGAATCCCTGATACAAGAATGCCTAGCCATCCAAGCCTATTCAGTACATGGGTTTGAAAAGCAGACAATTTGGATAGTGAGGGATATGCAGACTGCTTGGTGGGATTCCGCGATGCTCTCTGAATGCCAGGCCATCCCATGGTGCCACCTCTCTGTTCACCTGTGTCTCTGCTGGTCTCTCAGATCTCATCAGTAACCTGTCTGGACCATACGTAGATCATAGTCATGTGTTGCCAGCTATCTTTCCAAGAGGTACCACCTGGCTGCCCACCTATGGGACTCTGACTCCACCTGATGCCACCCATCTGCCAACTGTCTGCTCATCCTCTACGTAAATGTCCACTCTGGATACTGGATTCATCTCAGCCTTTTGCCAGGACCACTTACCTGTGCCACCTATTCTCCCCTCCCTAGGACAGTTGGCTCACTTTTGTGCTTACTTTTGCATACTTGTGCTGGTGATACTCAGCCACCACACTCCCTGAGTCCTCAAGCTTGGAACTTTCACATCCAGGTCATCCAGTCCCTGAGCAAAGCCAGCTGAGTTTCAGCAGGCTAGGCCATTTGTAGACAGGGACTGGATTTGTCTCATGGCTTTAAGCCTGGATCATAGCTTTATCTGAGGTAGATGTAGGCTTTTATTGATCTCTACCATAGACTCCCAGTGCATTGTATTTGTACCTTTGCTTCACTTCTTGCTTTGTTTCCCTGCTCTCCATATGTTTCTGGGGTCTGAAACTCCTGCCTAATTACTACCACATACCTCTCCTAGGGAACATCCTTATCCCCTTGATCTCTGGCAGAGGTTTTCTGCCAAACTGAATGGACTGCTTTGAGCCATAAACCACCTCCCAACTGACCATGAGTCATCCATGTCCTGGGGATACCTGTGTTCATAATCCTCCTCAAGGACAGCCTTCATCTGGCTATAGTTTTTGGATTATGGTTCTTAGCAGTGGGGTCAGTCCCAGCAGAGTGTCTTCGAGCAAGTTACTGAATTTTTATGAGCTTCAGTTTCCTCATCTGTCATAATTGTGTCCATATTACAGGTAGACAGTGAGGATTAAAATTTTAAGACATGTGGTTCATTTGAAAGAGTCCCTGGCAGACGGTGCACTCTGCATCAAGCCTATTTATTGTCCCACTGTGTGCTGTGTGGGGCACTGGCAAAGTTGATTATTTAGACATGCTCCCAGTCCTGGAGTGGTTGACCACATTAGCAAGATCACTTAGGAGCCTGGCTTGGTCTCCAAATTGCAGATCCTGCAGGAATTGGAATGTGCCAAGGGAATAAACTTGCATCCATCCATCCATCCATTTATTCATTGTTTTATGGATTCAATAGCTAGTCATCAAGCCTCTGCTCCATTCATGGATAGTATTGGGCTCAGTGCTTTGTATGCCTTGCCTCCTATGCACAGCTCCTTGGGTTGAGCATTTCCAGAAGCCAGAATCCCCACACATGGAAGGCTGGATCCACACATCCTGCTCCAGTAAGTCCTGCTTGGTACACCAATGAATTTCCTGTCATATAGTGGTGTCTGTACAGGCAGAGGGAACTGAAATGTTCCACATGTGCTAAATGTCCCCCTACCTGTTCAATGACTCTACATCCAAGGTTGGGGTGGGAGGGAGGATTTAAACCAAATCTTTCATAGAACCGCCCCTCCCCCATAGTTTCCAGACTCCAAAAGGCTCTGACTCACTTCCATGTTTTTCTCCTCTCAGCATGCTCACTGAACCCCACCCTGCTATTCTCTGGCTCTGCTTATCTGCAACCATGACTGTGTCTTTCTATGCCTCTAAGCCCTTCTGGACAAGATCCCCATCTTTCTGAATGATCTATGTCCTCCACCAATCCAATGCTCTTGATTGTCATTGTGCTAAGCAAGTACTCTGGGAAAAACGAAGGCAGACATTTTTCCTCCTAGAATTAAACATGAAGCCACAACCCAATACATACCCAATCTCAGATTTATATCTTATATATTCTGATCCGACTTGGAAGTATGTCCATAATTAAAACTGTCAAATTGAATGCTAGTTCTAAAAATCAGTTTAAATGATAATAGAGCAACTATTTTAATGCACCAGATTATAGACAGTTTTGCTGCTTTTTAAAAAAGAAATCAGAGTTCCCTTGTGGTGCAGTGGTTTAAGGATCCTGTGTTGTCACTACAGTGGCTGGGATTAGTGCTGTGCCATGGATTTGATTCCTGCTTTTATATGCCAAGGATGCAGCCAAAAAATAAATGAATAAATAAAAATAAAAAGACGTGAATTTTAAAAAGAAAGAATAGAACAAGAGGCTGGAAAATAATTTATCCCCATCAAGTAAGAAAGTTCCTCTGAAGGTTCTCATGTATGCCTCTTCAGGCTTCTTTGTTTTTTTTAAAAAAAGAGTTGCAAATAGTCTCTAGTGATAGGAATGCTAAAAGGAATGACTGAGGGACAAACATGCCCTTTGGAAAATTTTGTCTTACTAATTTACAAAAGTTGACTGACCGATTGATGGATGGATAGATGGATGGATGGAAGAATTGATGGTGCCTAGCTTAGGAGGGATGAAGGTTTCTTCAGTGTGGACTGACAGGCGATAAGCATTGGCAAATATCCATCTGGTGCTTAAGTGGACATTAATCAGACCACATCTAAGTGCAGCTGGAAAGCTCAGGGACATAGTGGCTGTTGTGAGTGGCCCTGGGAGACCAAAAGGGAGTTCTCTTCTAAATGTACTCAGTCACAGGCTCACTAGGGATAGAGGTCAAAACGCTTCACTGCACTTGGTCTTATTAACTCAAATGGAAAATTGGGTTAGAAGCAAACATATGTAGAGAACAGCTGCAGCTACCCAGCTCACTTTACAGGGCAGTGGGGTCTCTGAGGAAGAAATGATAGCTAAGGTAGATGGGTAGATGGGGAGGAGGAAGTGGTACCAGCTCCCAGGGGGAGCAGGAATCCTCATTACCATCAGAAACACCCTCCTGGAAAATCTTTTTCCTTTTCTACCACAAGTTCTTGCCAAAGTCCCTGCCTTCTGTCAAACCACAGTGAGGATTACTACCTAGACTTGGGTTGGGCCTCTGTGGGTTGCAGAAACACAGTGAGCATTTGGGGAGTGAGCAGTGCTCTAGAAATGAAAGCCAGTCAATACACACCTGGCCAGTGAGAACAAAGGAAACATCCCTGCTTCATCCCCCCCCCCCACACACACACATCCCCGGCCACCCTCTCACAGCTCAGTTCCAGCTTGAAGCTTTGGTTCCCTGGCTCCTGCTGGAGTAGCTCTGGGCTTCTCAGATCAACTTTTGCTCAAGGTTGTTTGTGTCTCAGAGCTGACAAGCAACTGTGTACTCTGGCTATGCCTCAGCTCCCTTGCCCACTCCTCCCAGACTCACTTCTGTCCAAGGGTTCTACTGGCCCATGTCTGCTGGAGAGAAACCAGTGCCCAAAACTTCCTGGAGGAAGCAAATGCACTGCAGGATATTCTCATAAGGGGAATTTATCAAGTCCCTTTGCATGAAGATGGTGATGGAAGAGCCTGAATTAGGTGTGCTCACATTGCAGCTCCAGTCAAGTGCAGCCTTTAGAAAAAGAGATAAATCGGTGTCCTCCACTCACTATAGAAAATGAAAATTTTCTGCTGGGTACCCAGAGCCAAACGGGAGACCATTGATCATCCTGAACAAACATCCTTCAATAAATCTTTATCTCTTCTGAAGATAATTGGAAGGACAGTGACTTCCGCATTTACTCTCTTTCAGCAGTCACCTCCCTTTCACTTTTCTGGGTATATTTGTTTTCAAAGCTAAAATGTACTACACAGTCTCATCCATCAAGGTGAAGGGACCCCAAATGATTTCCTATTTCAGCTCCAATGTGTCAAGCTTGAGGATTCTCTTAATCCACTGGCTGTGCAAGTGATTGGCCTTTTCCATCACAGGTGAGCACATCATGTTGCCTATTTCCTCGAAAAGGATGTACCCACACTGCTAATCCCATTGCTCTGTTTGGATTTATGACTTCCTCTCTTCTCTTCTTTTAATTAGCATATTTGTTTATTCTTTTCACATGCAACCCATCATATGTCTATCACTGTGCCAGGATGTCCAGTTGTTAAAGTAGATCTAATGAGAGATGTGCATGTGCCTGAGTTCCCTGGGTCTCAGCTTGCTTATCAGAGCCCCCTGAGGTGTGCACCTGAAGCAAAGCAAATTATTTTGGTGGACAACATTCATAAAATATGCCTTTTTAATTCTAAAAATCATCTAAAACATCAAGAACCTTAAATAGTATTTTTGATTTTCTGAACTCTTAATTAGCTTTGTAGCTGGTACATCAATATCTTAAGAACCATATTTATTTTTTAAAAAAATCTAGGTTTTACAATGTATAACTTTTAATAAAACCTTCCAACTATAGTCATGCAAATCATAGCAGCCCTGAAAGCTCTATGAATCAATGCACCACCGCGCATCCAGCTGTGGAAGTTATTTGGTATTCACACAATAACCTTTAAATAGAAGAGTATGTTCTTAAACATACTGGGCCTCAACAAGGGGTCCACCCACATGATTAAGAGGCCCAGCCTCTGTGTTGCACTGTTATGTGAAAATATAATGGAGAGAATTTTTAATGTGGCAGAAACAAATGTCAACTCTTACAAGAAGATTTCACAAGCATCTGTTGAGTTCGAATATCGCTGATACAATGCAGATGGTTCTTTTTTATAAGTGTATAAAACGCAAAAGATAAAAGCTCCTCTGAACAGGAGAAGATGTCAGATCTCACCATGAAGGCTGTTTGAGTACATTTAAAATAATAAGAGTGATGAATCAAATTACCTTTATGATGAAGAAATCTGGAAAACCCATGTCTACTGACTGATCAATGCTACCCTCACCAATAATAGCATAAATTGGCATCATATGCCTCCCTGATGTGATGTGTTGAATAGGACAGAATATTGTTTTCATATTGGTTGTACCAAAAATGCATAGCTTGATTCTAATCCTGAGATAAAGACAAATTGAGGGATAATCTAAAAAAAATTTTTTTTAAAGTTTTGATTCTTCAAAAAATCAAAATACTAAAAAAGAAAGATAAGAAGAGAATTTTTTTTTCCATTAAAGCTGTGGCCCTGGATTAGAAAACAGAAAAGGTAGAGATTGAAGATCAATTGATCAATCTATTTTTCTATTGATCAATCTAAAAAGCATAATTTTCCCTCCATATTTATGTGTGTTTCTCATGAGAAGAAGGATATTCTCTCACATAACTAGCACACAGTCATCAATTTTAGAAAATTTCACATGGATAAAAGTAAAATATTCTCTAGCTATCTATCATATTCACATTTGCTGATCATCCCAATAATGTCCTTTAGAGCAGAGGTTTGCAAACTACAGCCCACCCACCATCTGTTCTCAGAAGTTAAGTTTTATTGGAACAAAACCATGCCCCATTTGTTTACATGTTGTCTATGGCTGCTTTCGCATTACAACCACAGAGTTGAGTAGTTGCAACAGAGACCATATGGTCCATAAAGCCGAAAATATTTATTATCTGGCTCTTTATAGAAATAGTTTGCCAACCCCTGCTTTGGAGCTCTGTTACTCCAGTCTCATCAGAGTAATGTATTGCACTCACTTGCCAGGTTCTTAACATCTCTTTTAATCTGAATCAGTTCCTAACCCTTTCTTTGTCTTTCTTGACTTTTTTTTTAAGACTACAGACCTGTTTGTAGAATTCCACTCAGCTTGAGTTTGTCTGATGTTTCTTCATGATTAGATTCAGGTTACACATTTCTGGCTTGAATACCACTGAATTTATGTTACATCCTTTTCAAGACATCATATCAAGAGACATGTGAGTTTATTTGCTTTTTTTCCCTGGTTTTACTGAGAAATAATTGACATCACTGGACACATGTAAGGCATTCAACTCAATGGCTTGATTTACATATGTTGTGAAATGAAATGATAATAGGCTCAGTTAACATCTATCTTCTCAATGGGGAACAATAAAAAGAAAAGAAAGAAGCAAAAACATTCTCCTATGATGAGAACTCTTAAAATGGTTTATCCCAATATTGATGATGTTACCTTTGGTCAGTGGGCTAAGGTGGTGCCCACCAGGACAAACAGTATTTTATTTTGACCTAAAGGACATTATCAGGAAGATTGGTAACACTCAAATATGGGCTGTATATTCAGTAATAGCAATTCACCTATATTAAATTTCCATTATTTGATCACTGTGATGTGGTTATATTAAAAATGTCCTTGTTCTTAGGAAATTTGTACTAAAGTATTTAAGGATACAGGGGCATTATAATTACCATATATCAAATGATTCAGGATACACACACACGCACGCACAATGTAAATGTGGAAAATCTTACCATTTGGCCAATCAAGGTAAACAGTATGTGGGTGTCCATTGCGTTATTCTTACAACTTTTGTGTAGTTTTAATTTTTAATAGGAGGTTAAAATAATAATGGGAGAATCTTACTTGGCACACAGACAGGACAGAGTGAAAGGAGTGCATGTGAGCATGAACATCTTCCCCTCAGTACTGTGAAGAGTATTTATGTAGCCTCTGTAGATGATGAGGGAGCTCCCAGAGGGGACAGTCCAGGCCACCATCACATGGCATTTGCCCACCGAATGGATAAAACTGATTGTTATTTAATTGAATAGAATGCTTCAGCACAGTTTTGACTTACCCATGAAAGCTACAACTTCCAAATCACCTAGAGAAAATAAAATAAAGAAGGAAAAGAAAAAGGACCAAAAGAAAAATGACAGTAAGGAACTGTAGGAGAAATGATGTAAGGCAAAATGTATTGGGTATAAAAATAATGCAGATGATTAAAGAGTAATGTCTTGGGTAGGGTCAAAACACAAAAGCAAATTAGAATATGAGCTATTTGCAAATAGATAAGCCTGAATCAGAAACCACTGAAAGGAGAATGGAAAAGTGTTTGCCAGGGACTGGGAGGTGGGGGAAGTTAGTTAAGGGGTATAGACATTAAGGAGAGGTTAGTTAAGGGGTATAGACATTCTGTTATAAGGTCTTAGGCTCTAACTTATAATAAGGTGACTATAGTTGATATCAATATATTATATAATTGAAACTTGCTAAGAGCTTAAAACTTAAATGTTCTCACTAAAAATAGTAGGTATGTATGGTGATAATGAACTTGATATGAGAATTCCTATGCATATACATACATAAACCTGAATATACACACATATATTATCATGTTGCACCCTCTAAATACCTTATAATTTTATTTGTCAAGTACACCTTGGTAAAGCTGGGAAAAGAAATACAGAAGGAAAGATGAAGTAGAGATCAGACAAATGAAAATGCAGAAAGCAGATGCAGCAAAATTATTAGCAGACAAGAGAAAATGGAAGGGCAAAAGCATAAAAAGATGCTGAGAGAGTTATGATATATTTTAAAATGAATAATCCACTAGGAAGATATAACATTTATGAAATGAATAATAAAACATTGGAAAATATAAAAGAAAAAATGTTAGAATCCCAAGGAGAATTTGACCACAACATAATTATAGTGAAAGTCCAAAACACAAATTCCAGTCACATTGAGAAGACAAAATTTCAAAATTTTAAAAATGGTACGGAGAACTTCATTAATTAATGTTTCGCTAATAAGCATATATCAAAATATAACTACAGAAAATATTTAACGAAAACACACTTTGATGCCAAAGTAATATTTATACAGAGAGACCATATCACTAATAAAAAAGTCTCATTGATCCCAAAAATAGAAATTCTATAAGTCACAAGTGACTAAGTATAAAGTAAAAAAACCAAACACTTGATGCTAAATAACTTTTGACAAAATACTGACTTAGTCATTGTAATTAAATATATTTAATACATATTTAAAACTAAGTAAAAAGGCCTTAAGCAAAAAGCTCCACTCCAAATATTTATTTTTTACTTTTTAATTTTGATTGAAGCAGAGAACAAAATTAACATTAAAGATTTTTTCCTAAAAGTAATTAGTGTCAAGCTATCATTACAACTCAAAGTTTATCTCATACAGAACTACATTCAAGAAAAGTTGTATGCTTATAAAATTTACTACTCAATATGAAAAATCCTAATGAAATAAACGTTCATTCAGTTCTAGAAGAAAAGAACGATGAGACCATCCCACAAAGGCATAATAAACAGATAATAAAATAAAATCAAAAATTAATGAATTACAATAAGATGTAATAAAATTGAGATGCCTAAGACCTGATTCCTAAAAATCAGTAAAAAGATGGCAGTATAAAAAAATGGCAAAAATAAAAACACAAAAATATATTACAGTGTGCAAAATAGCATATACACACAGACATGAGAATGGGTAAAATAGTTACAATGGAATTCAAAATGTCATTATAAGCTTAATAAAATTCAGCTCATTGATCAGTGCATGACTTCCTCGAAACAATGTAAATTACAAATATTTATTCAATGAAAGTTAGAAAAGGGAAATAGGTCATTAACTATGTTACAAAATGATAAAAGTTGTCAAAGAACTTCCTCCAAAATAAGTATTTAAACCAAATCATTCTTTGAAAGAATTTTATCTAATGCTATTTAAACTGTCAAACTATAAGAAACTAATGCCAATTTCTCAATAAGCTATATAAAACTAGTGCAAAACTTGAAAAAAGATAGCACTAAAACCTGCAACTCAATCTCACTATGAATAGGTGTGTGTATAATCACAAATAAAGTATTTCAAAATGTTTAAAATTATATGCTATGGACATGCAAGTGTTAATCCCAATAAAGCAGCAAGGGAAAGGAATTTAAAAACTTTGGAAATCCTAATTACTTTAATAGGGAAAAATTGATTATCATTATGCTTATAAAGATAAGCATACAAGGTATTTGATGAAAACTTGCATCAAATATACTATTTTAACATAGACCACTAGGAAGATAAGAATAATCCCACAGTTTGAAGTCCACAGCTATCATTATGTTAAACTGATGTACTAGTGGTACTGCCCTAGAGCCCAGAGGGTCTCGGATGCATTGCTGTTACTTAATATTGCTATGGCCAGTGCAAAAATCCAAGACAAATCAATACGACATACATACCTATAGAAAAATGGAAGAGGCATAGGCAGTTGGTAACTCGGCAAATCAAAAGACTCTATTCAACAAATTTAGAAAGAGTGAAATAATCTAAGGAAGCTAGTTTATATATAATATTGTTTAAAAATTTACTGTACCATTCAGAAATAATAATTTGGAAAAGATTTTTTTTTAAATCCCTTTTCAGTATCAGATGTCTTATAAAAACTTTAGTAACTCATCTGCAGAATTCTTTTGGGCAAAGCATAAATTTTTACTAAAGAAAATAAACACTTTATATGCATTATATAAGGTAATGTTCATAACAAGACTATGAGGTAAATATAATTACGTTCATTTCACAAATAAGAATAGTGATTCAGTAACTAGCCCAAAGTAATGGACTTGAACTATCATATGTTACATTGAATTTACCATAAAAATGTAGTTAAATTAGAAAAGGCAATGATAAACAATAAATGGAAACCCAAAGACATTCAACAAAGTATCTGGATAATATGAATGATAGGGTTTTTTTAGTCTTTGGAAGAAAAGATGCCTATTTTTTAAATTAAGCAATTGGTACACTACTATAGAAAGGTATAATTACTGGGTCACTATTGCTGTACAGCAGGAAAAACAATAGTAATAATAATAAAAGGTTTAAAAAAAATGAAAGGTATAATTAGATGCTCATACCACAATATACACCAAAAATTTTCTGATGGATTATGAGATAAGTGATAAATAAAAGCAGGCACAGAGTTAAACAATGAAAAACATATGTTAAATAGCAAGCTGGGAAACCCTCTAAGAATAACATCAAAGGCAGAATCCATGAAAAATATCATTAGATTTTACTAAATAAAAATAAAAAAGTTGTATATGAAGAAACTTACTATAAATCATTATCAAGTAAACAGAAAACAGAAGACCACATATAGGACAGGCAGAGTCTATGTTTTTAATCCCCCCCAAAAAAAAACAAACCTCTTGAAAATTAGTAAGTAAAAGTCCAATACAAAATAGTCGAACTAACTTAGTTTTAGGTATAAATGTTAGGTAAAAGCTAGAAATATGTGCCAAGATAAGTTCGTTCTGTGGAATATTGTTTATAAACTCCCAAATTAAAGGAACAGAAATTAAACATCTAAAAATAGACTATCTGTACTTTAAATTATGATATATCAATGTTATATGACACAAGGCCACCAGCAAGAATACTATCACATTTTATATATTATATATAAGGTACAAAATATGATGTGTACATTAATAGAATATATTACCAGTGTATTATTACTAGCAATCTTGTTCATATGGTGTGATAGTCACAATCTAATTCTAAATTTTTTAAATGATGAAACATTATGTTCAGTATGTTTTCATCTTTGCTAAAAAAGCATCTTTGTAAGAAAGATTTCAAGATTTGCATTAACATTATATCAGCAATTTATTTGGAGACTTGGGTAATTTTCACTTTTTCTTATATCTTTGGCATTTACGATTACATTTCACTGGGCCCTGTGGTCTTCCACGCACCCTCTAGTCATGGCATGTCTACTAGGTGCCAAGCATTATGGAAGCCAGTGGATACAGTGCTTGGCAAGACAGATGTGCCCTGTCTATTTCAGTGGGGAGTAGCCAGTAAACAAATGAACTAATCAGTTAGTAAGGTCATTAATTACAAACATGAACAGGAGCTCTAAAGGTACACATAGGGAGTAACTGGGTACTCCTTCCAACAGAGTAATCAGGGTAGGTGTGCTTCTCTGAGGCAACAGTAGAAATGAAATCAGGAAGATGAGATCAAATCAAGGTATTGAGAGAAAGGTACGGAAGTCAGGAGAATAGCAGGTGTCAAGCCTGGGGGAGGGATCTCTACTCAATACTCTTTTGTGACCTATATGGGAAAAGAATCTGAACAGAAAATGGATATATTTACCTGTATAACTGAGTTATTTTGCTATACACTTGAGATTAACACAATTTAGTGAGTCAAGTATATTCCAATAAAATTAGAAAGAAAGAAAGAAAGGAAGAAAGAAAGAGAGAAAGGAAGTAAGGAAAAAAGAAAGGAAGGAAGAGGAAGAAAGAAAGAATGAATGAAAGAAAGAAAGAGAAAGGAAAAGAAAAAGAAAGGAAAAAAGGAAAGAAAGAAAAAAGAAAGAAAGAAAGAGAAAGGAAAAGAAAAAAGAAAAAGAAAGGAAAAGAAAAGAAAGAAAGAGAAAGAAGGAAGGAAGGAAGGAAAGAAGGAAAGAAGAAAGAAAGAAAGAAAGAAAGAAAGAAAGAAAGAAAGAAAGAAGAAAGAAAGAAAGAAAGAAAGAAAGAAAGAAAGATAGATAGATAGAAAGAAAGAAAGAAAGAAAGAAAGGAAGGAAGAAAGAAAGAGAAAGAAAAAGGAGACAGCAGTGGCTAAGTGATATGCAAAGTGGTGGGAGAGTTAGGCCAGGACCAAGAGTTTAGTTTTTATATTCTAATTTGACAGGAAGTCTTGGGAATAACCCGGAATCTGGTTCACCCTGGAGGTGGTGGTGGAGGGGCAAGAGAAGCCATGTTGGCTGGGAAGTGATGGCAGTGGTCCAGCATGGGGAAGTGTCTGGTCAACATCATGAGCAGTGTCAGACAATGGAAATAGGATGTGATCATAGGTGATGCAATTCCTGAATACAGGAGAAAATAGTAAAGATTCTAGAATTAGAGGTCATTCCATTATTGCAACTATTCAGGCTGAGAACTAGTAGCCATTCTTCCTTGTTTTCTAACTCTTAGCTTTCTCTGTAGCACTTGTCCAATCAATAAGCAAATCCATTGTGTATATATACCACATCTTCCTAATCAAATCATCTATCAGTGGACATTTGGTTGATTCCATGTCTTGGCTATTGTGAATAGTGCTGCAATGAACATATGGGTGTATGTGTCTTTTTCAAGGCAAGCTTTGTCCGGATATATGCCCAAGAGTGGGATTGCTGGGTCCTACAGTAGTTCTATGTATAGTTTTCTAAGATACCTCCATACTGTTCTCCACAGTGGTTGTAGCAGCTTACACTCCCACCAACAGTGCAGGAGAGTTCCCTTTTTTCCACATCCCCTCCAGCATTTGTTATTTGAAGACTTATTAATAGATACAGAATATAGCCTTCAAGATGGATTAGCAATGGGATCCTGCTGTGTAGCATGGGGAACTCTGTCTAGTCACTTATGAATGGAGCACTTAATGTGAGAAAAAAAGAATATATACATGTATGTGTAACTGGGTCACCATGCTGCACAGTAGAAAAAATATGTATATAAATAAATGATAAAATAAAACATAAAAAATAAGCAAATCCAGTTAGCTTTGCCTTCAAAACGACCCCAGAATCCAATTCTTAACCTCCTGCACAACCACCACTCACATCCCATGGTCTCCCAATTGCTCTCCCAGTTCCCGTTCTTCCCCCCTTTTGATTTCATCCAAATATGGTATCCTACACTGTCGTTTGAAAACCTAAGTCAGGCCACATTACTTCTTTAATATATTCCAATGGTTTTTCATCTTATTGATAATAAAACACGAACACCTGCCTCCCATCCTCCTCTCTGACTTCATCACATCCTTCTCCACAACTCCTCTCTTCCAGTGCCGTCCCTCACTATTCCTGGAGACTTAGGAGCATGGCTTCACCTCAGGGAAGGCACTAACCCTTCCCTCTGCTTGCTGTGTTCATTCACCAGTTATCTAAAGACTCTTTTTCTCACTTTTTCCAATCTCTGCTTAACAGAGACGCTATCCTGGATACTTCATAAACAATTGGCCCCCATCACTGTCTAGGTCAATTCTATGACAGCAATGACCTCTCTTGGGTTCATGGCTGTATCTTCAGTGTCCAGGACATTACTTGGCTTGAGGCAGTTCTCCTTAAATAGTAGTGGAATAACTGAATTCATTCAAAACATATAAGAACAGGTTAGGAATGAGAAACTACACAGATGCTGAGGAAGGCAGTATGTACTAAGAAAATGTCATAGACTATAGTATAGAAGGAGAGGAGTGGAAGTGAAGGGCTGAGGAGTAACCAGGTATTGGTGTCCGGCTCAGCAGATGCTTACATCATGCTGAGGAGCATCTCATGATGTGTGCACATCCCCTACATCTGAAAGAAGGAGATGGGGAGCCATGGTGCAGGGTTTCCTTCAAGGGCTGACATGATCAGTTTTGTATTTTGGAAAAATTGCTCTAAGTGCTTCATGGAGCTGCGAGGGCAGTGGGGTAGACAACAGGCTGCTGTGATAGTTCCTATGAGGAAAGACCCTTCCTTGACCTAAAAAAATATGTCCATGGGGATGGAGAGAAATAAATGACTTTTAGAGTGAGGTGGAGGCAGAACTCTAGCATTCGGTAATGCAAAACAATAAATCAAACATAATCTTGGGAAGCAGATATTATTCCCAGAAACCATCTCACTTCATCTGCTGGAATTGTTTCTTTTTATCCCTTTCAATAAAAGCAATTAGAAATACTTTCAGACTGTCATCTTCATCAAAATCAAGGTTGTCTTTCTGCACACTCAGGAGAAATATACGTCACTGTAACAGTTCAACCCTGTATTCAGTCACCTGCTCATACTGCTTGTGATGAAACACACAAGTGAGGACTCTGCCTCTTATAGCCCAGCCTGGGAGCCACAGAGAAAGAAATAGACACTTTGGGGGAAATAGATACAATTGTGGTTGTGGTATCAATTTTATTAAAGCTTTATCCTGGCCTTGCTAAAATCTACACCTGTTGTCAGATTCAATGGAGATGATTCTTTCTCCTCTTATAATATCACCACCACTTTTTGACATTGTCGGCATCCACATGTGGCCAGAGCCCCAGTCTCCAGGGATCTTGTTTAATTTCAACTTCATGACTTTTTGTCTTGGTTTCTCTGTCCAGAGAAAAGTGTCTAGGAAGAAGCTTGCACTGGGACTGGCCACAAGTCAGGGCCAATGATACTTTTCAGTCAAATGAGGCCTCTGCGCTCAACAGTGTGCACATGTCACTTGCTCTGGCTCTCTTCTAGCAGAAATGGTGCATTTGGCCTGTCCTTAGGATGTGACTTTTTTCCCAGGCTGGAAGGTATGCGAGCCCATCTATTGCATACTGCCCATACACATGCAGGCCTGATTCTGATTTCCTTGGCCTTTGCTGACAAGCTTTATTTCTACTTATCGAGGTCCCCCTCCAAACACTCCCCACTCCGTTCTTCATAAGGAATATATTCTTACAGAAAATCATCAGCATAAGAGTCAGGAAGACTTGAGATAACTAACTGCGTGAAGACGGGCAAGTCATTGAATTTGTCTCCCACTCTACAGAAAGAGAGATGGCAATGACTTGAAATTTAAAATGCTGGGACGAGGAAGGAATGATATGTCTTGTACTAAAAGTCGACCATTTTCCTCAATCCAACATGCCCCAAGCTTCTCCTTGACCAGAGGTATCCTGCTCTCTCTCGCTCTCTCGCTCGCTCTCTCTCATCTAACTCTTACATTAAGAGGATGAATATAATTCCTAGAAATACTTAGGAAAAATCCCAGCTGTCCCCATCTGCAGATCTCCATTTCCCAGCCACCCTCCTTTCTGTGCGCATAAGATGCAAACCCTTAGGCTGGGACATTGCAATTCCTTTGCCTCAGGCTAGCTAGCCAGCCTCTGTTGGATGTCAAGATATTGTGAACTCTCACTGGGGATCCCCTAGTGGCTTTTTTCCAGGCTGGTCTGACAAGGCTCTGATAATCTGAGGATCTCTGCCAAGATGACTCCCACCCTGTGACCTCCCTGCATTTATCATTTAATGGGATACATGCTTGGGTTTTGGCAATGGAGTCTTTTCCTCCTAGATCATTATGGGTCAAGGATGTTTTTCAAGGACCCTCTCCCATGTCTTATTGATCTTTTATGAAATTTCATCATGGTCACATGGATTTGGAGCCTTTCTATGTTGCTGAGTATAGTGGGACTTCAGCTCTCATACAGAAGACTTTCTTTGGGCAGTCTACTACTAGAACAACAACTACATGAACAAGAAACACTGCAAAGTTTAAGAAGAATTTTTTTTCAATCCAGGGATTGGTAGTAGATCCTGGGGTATTTAGTTTTAAAAAAATATCAGCCTGTGTTGGGATGAACTCAGCAATGAAGAGAAACAAACATCAGGGGAGCTGAGAGACCAAAAACCCTCATAATGAAACAGGGAAAGTGTTATATACCCTGCAGGGATAACTCCACTTTTTCAGACCCCAACTTGGCACTGAACAAGCCCGGGATAAACTTGTTAGGAGGTCCACTGTTTCAGTCTCTGTTGTGGATTTCACTGGAAGGATATCAGGCCTCTGTGACTAGGATAACCAGGATAGCTGGGAGGCTGGTAGAGCAGAGCAGTCACAAGACAAAAAGCACCTCAGTAAGCTGGGCTCTACATAGATCCCCTGGCAGGTGGGCATCTGATGGTAAGACGTCAGAACCCAGCATGCCAAAACTGTCACCACTGTGCATTTGTTCTAACTGTGGGAAAGTATCATCCCTTACTGTTTCACTTCCCATCTAGAATAAGGCATGACACAGCTACCCGAGCAGCCTCCCAAAAGATGCCATTGTTCATATTGAAGACCCTGAGACCCCTTTATTGAGCCTCCCCATAGCTCTCTTGAGCAATGCTTTCTTCTTTGAGATGAGAAATAGCCATGTCCAGCTACTTCGATGCTGATCTGATTTGATGATGGGAGCTCAGCACACTGCTTATCTACACCTTATTTTCTTGCTTTTGAATTTGCAGGTCATAATAAAGCATTCCATGTCCACAGACCAGCAAGAAGAATTAATTAAGGGGAGCCTTTTAATGTAGAAAGCAGCTTACTGAGATAATGGAAAAGGCCTTGGTAAGACTTGGCTTAATTGGAATTTCATGCATTTCCTCGCTTGTTGTACCAGGGATTTTTACTGTTATAGACAGGATGAGCAAGCTGTTTAAAGAGCTTATGGGTAGAACTGGACTCAGAGGTTTCAGCAGAGATGGATTTGGCTCAAACAATCAGGGCTGCCTCAGAAAACAGTAAGCGAGGAGTGTGGACTTGTTCTCTTGCCACTGCACGGACATGTAAGGTTTATAAGCCTCTATTGTCCCAGATAACCCAAAAAACTAAGAGATGAGCTACAGGGTCAAGTTTCAGTGCATCAAACTTGCTGCATGTTTCCTAGATATAAATACAGGATGAAGCCAAGAGGGACCAAATGCACAGTCTGAGGTCTATGTTCATGCCCCACTTTTACCACGTGCTTCCTGATAAATTCCATATAATGCCCCCCACCCCCACCAGGATCAGTGCGGATGTTAACTGTTAACAGAATGTCAAATGCATAGTGTTCTGCTGCAATGGGCAGAGTTCTCTGGGTAGACACATCAGTGGACAAGACCAAGAGACTTCCTTAAGGAGGTGTACAATGGGATGTAGATGACAGGCAAACTATATTAGCAGGGATGAAGCCTTTTCTTTTTGAATCACTAAGCATTACATTAACTGAGCAGGTGAAAGATGAAGCCAGTTAAAATGACTGCCTTTAAAGGACACAGCAGGGTTTCAGGAAAGAAGCCAGTGGCTCTGTCTTTTTTGTGAGCTGGTAAAGTGCATGGGGGCAACAGAAGATGACGAGGATTAGCCTGACTGTCCCACAGTATAGTTCTTTGCCTCTTTCCCTGAGTCCAAATGCTACTCATCATAAACATTTATGTCTGCAATTGGATAGGACCATCTGAAGGGCTGTTTGTCTTGAAATTAACCTGATTCATATCTGAATTACCAATGATTACCAATGATTAGTTGATTATGTCTTGACTTGAGCTCTAACTGCTGTAAAGTGCTATATGTCACCCTAAAATATATTCCACTGAACACTTCTATTTGCTTCTTGCTGTGTCACTGAGGCTAAAGTGAGATTCTTTTAGCCCATATAAGGGGCATCTTTGGGGATCAAGCAAGCAGTCTTCTCTTGTAATGGTTAGTTCATTTATTAGGTCAGAGAGGGCAAAGAGAAATTCCTTGGTTCTAAGATAAGGATTAGAACTCTTTTCAGGGATGTCCATTTCTCTAGTAAAAACACTGATTCTGCTTCATGGTTAACAAAGAGAATAAAACTGAATCCAGGGTATTATCCTGAAAATTTTTCCAAGTAGCTTTTTCCATATATATTTATATGACTTTGAAAATAAGTGGCCTTAAATAAGACCAGAGGCAAACAGAATCCAGAAGAATATGCATTTACTGGAATAATAACCTTCTAAATATAGCAGCACAGAGCTTCTCCAGTGCAACAGAAAATTCCAGGATGAACTTCTCAGAAGAGGCTGGATTATAGCAGTTTATATGAAGGGAAAATGGACCCACATTCTCTTCTCAATGTATATTGTACCAGTGCCAAATATGAGTCTATTATTCTAAAGAGCTTTCATGTTTGCCCTCCAGTTTTATCTACACATCAACCCTAATAGGTGTGTGTTACCCATTTATATATTAGTCTACCAGGGCTGAGAAAAGGCAAATAATTTTCCAAGGGTCACACAGCCAGATAGAATGCAGTTGAGATGTGGAACACAGGCTTTTTCCTCCAATGACCAAGTTTTTCACTTCATGGTTTCTGGAATACTGTTTTGCTTCCATGTTTGCAATTCTCCAGAACAGTTTCCTGGAGACTCTAAAACTCGACCAGGACCCCTATCCCAGCAACAGGCAGCTCTCAAGACCCTAGCACCTTAAACCAGAGTTCTTAAGTGGGATTCCACCTCCAAGTTACCCCATTTCTGGGCCCTACTCCAGAGTTGTCAATTTAGTAGGTCAAGGGGTATGGCCATAGAATGTTCATTTTCTTTTCATTTTAACAACTTCATTGAAATATATTTGACAGACAGTAAAATTCAACCATTTTAAGTGTACAATTCAATGATTTTTTTCCTAACTTTACCTACGTGTACAACCGTCACCACCCTATAGTTTTAGAACATTTCCATCCCTGCAGGAAGAGCCTTTGTCCCTGTTTGCTGTCATTCTTGGTTCCTACCCCTAGACCCCGATACACATTAATCTACTTTCTGTCTCTATAACTGGCCTATCTGGAATCATGCAATATGTGATCTTTAGCATCTCCCTTCTTTCACTAAATGTAATATTCTTGAGGTCCAGCCACATTGTTTTAAGTATCAGTACTTCATTCCTTTTGTTATTGCTGAATACTATCCTATTCATTGGATACACCACAATTTATCTCTTCACTGAGAATGTGCATTTCTAACAAGTTCCCAAGTGATAACTGATTTCAATGGTCTGAGGTGGGGCTTGGGAACTGGCACTTCAATAAAACATCCCAGGAAATCTGAATGCACAGCTGAGGCTGAAAATTACCTCTCTAAAAACCTTGCTGCTCAAAATGTGCTCCATGGACCAGCAGCAGCAATGCTTAACCTGGGAGCGTCCTGGAATCTCTGAATCTCAGGTCCCATCCTAGAACTCCTGAATCAGAGTCAGTGTGTTAGCAATATCTCCTGGGGATCTCAGATACAGGAGAATTTGAGAAGTGCTGTTCCAGAGCAGGGCAAAATGCTGAGGAATGGAAAACAGGAACGAAATTTTACTTTCAGACTGAACTGTAATGAGGTCCAAACAAAAGACCATTGATGCATAGGTTGTTCCTCTAGAATGAACTGCCATGTTTATCTCTTACACAGATTAAATTACAGAACAACTGCTGACCTTCCTTCCCAGTCCCTGTGGCTACTGATGAACTTAGTGAAGGGAGTTGGGTTAAACTGCCTGCTCCAAATAGATCTCATTCTTTTTCCAGAAAGTGTGGCTGGTACATGTTAATGACTTGTTTCATCTGTGTCCATCCTATGAAGATGGGCTGGGATTCTCCAACAAGCTCTTGTCTAGACTGTTAAAACCATGTACAGATTCCATGGAACCTTAACATCTTGACCAGATTGTTACCATTTGGAGATGAACCTGTTTAGTTCCAGGAATGGTACAGACATCAAGTCCCAGTGTCAGCCTGGAGGTACTTGGTATACTAAGAGGTGAAGAGGATCAAAGAAACCTGAATTGTTCAAAATGAAAGCCCCAGAAAAGAAGACCCAAAACCATATACTGAAGGTGGAAATGTAGCCAGAGAAGGCTTCCTGGAGGAGATTTCACCTGTCTGTCAGTTGCCCTATTCACTTCCCTTACATTGCCTGATATAAATAAATATGAGTGTGTGTGTGTGTGTGTGTGTAGCTGACCTTTAGCTTTACAGGCAGTGCCTCTCGTCTTGGTCACACATTATTTAGGCAGCAGTCAACTACAGAACTTAAAAGTTTAGGTTTCTCTTCCCTCCCTCCCTCCCTCCCTTCCTTCCTTTCAATTTAAATGTTCATGCTGCAGCTGCCTAAATATTGAGGACTTAAAAAACTCTGAAACAAGTGGAAGAGAATTCACATTCAAGAGATGATGTCATTTCAATCCTCAAAATAGCTCCATGAAGTAGATAATAATATACTATCCCCATTTTATAAGTTCAGCAACATCGAGCCATACCATCTTAACCAAAACCCTCCAGCTAGGCAGTGGTGGAAATGGTCAATGCAAGGTTTCCCTGGGTCAGGCTGCCCCTCAATTGGACTGTTTCATGTGCCAGTGGCTCAGCAGACCCTAGAGATGCCCCAGTTGCAGTAGTGGTTGGGTCATTACCCTCAGAATATGATGATCTTGAGAACAGTCTTCGGCTTGGGAAATGTTACTGTGAACATAAGTGGATAGGAGAGTCCCCTCAGTCTGCCACATCTGTGATTACAGGACAGGCAGCCAAGGGGCTGGTGCACAAGTGTGCTTGCTGGATGTCTCCACGTATTCCATTTAGAATCCGTATTGTGGGGTCAACACAGGACTCAGATCCAGGGAAGAGCACATGCATCACAGCCACAGAATAATTCCACTTTGTTGGACACCAGCAGGCAAGTTAGCATGAAAACAAATTATATCTACGAAAGGGCTGCATGGGTCCACTGTGGACAGGCCTGCAGTCCAGTAGGCTACTTCTTGTCCTTAATTACACTGTCCTATGGTGGGGACAGAAAATGAGGTTAATCCATTACATTCCATCCTCAGAGTGCAGACCCCCTTTGATTATTTCAACTTTTAAAATACTCATTCTGTTTGAATGAATGTGATTGTTGTTTTAAATTTGTAAATTAATATAATTAACGAAGAAATCCTAACTGAAGTGTGGATTACATTTATTTGGCATCTACTCCATTAAAGTCTAGCATCTAAAAAGCATTGTTAATCGGGTGCGCACTGTTAATTATCTCTACATGTTTAATTGCCGTTTTCTTAAATAACTAGTAGGCCGTATGTAAATGATCTTTCGAGCATTAACATTTCATTTTGTGAAAAAGTAAAACACTGAACAGATTGCATGATACATTAGACCGAACATGATCTTTGGGCCGCTCATGCTGTATTAGCAGACTGGGAAGACAAGTGAATGATTTCCCTCTTACCATCCAAACTAAAACCTCAATGGCCCAGAGGAATAGACATAACCACACTTGGAAATATGATGGAATTGTCAAAAGAACGGTAAGTCTGCAGCATAAATTGTGAAACATAAGTTAGAATTCTCTTTTTCCTGTGACTGCCTGTAAACATGGCATTTTTCAGTCAAGCTAGGGAACAAAAATAATAATGTCAAACATTTAGGGAGCACTTGCTATATTCCAAGCACTGTGCAAGGGCTTGATGGCTTTTCTTTTTTCAATTCATTCTCATAATAGTCTTATGATGAATATAATGTAATTATCTTTCCATTTTTATAAACCCGGACAGGGAAAAGTTAAGTAACCTGACCAAGGTCATACTAGTTTGATTTGGATTGGTATACTTGTCTAATATTTCCTATTTTCCTCCTTTTACATAGCATTTCCCAGCAGCTTCCCTTGGTGGACATTAATTTAATATCTCAGTGACCTCATCTCCTCTACTTATTGACAACCTGAGCTCAGTCTCGAGACATACAAGACTCAATCTCTAGAAAACCTTGAAAAATTCTATAAACTTGCCTCCCATCCAATGTGTTGGGACAGATATATCAGTCTATTCAAGAGTCAGGTGTGTTAGATGCCAGTGCTTTTTCACATTTTTTTCTTCCAGAGGCAAGAAGGGCTAAGTGCCATAGTAATCTTGGTGAGTTGAAGACAGAAATGTAGTGCGACTATTGCTAAGAACTCTATCAGAGGGTAGATATTCAGTGATGCCAATGCAAGAGGAAGAGGGTGTGTGCGTGTGTGTGTGTGTGATGACGCACTTGACTTAACCATGAAACAAGAACATAACATTTAACTGTAAATGTCAATCAACTAAATATGCTCAGTCAAAATCCTATACCAATTTAGAATTTTGTTAAATCTGGAAAAGCTGAACACAGAATGTGAATGAGGAAACAGAAGTCATGGTCATAAGCGGGGTGTGGTTTGTTAGGGCCCATGCACAGGAAGAGAGTAATTTGGCGGTGGGCAGTCCAAGCCACTGCCAAAGGCACGGTTCAGAGCACAGTTTCCCTGAAATGTCACCAGTGACAGTAGCTACATATTTTTGAAGGAACTAGCTTAGCCCAATTTTGAGTCCTTGGGGTTTCCTGGTTTTTCAGCTTTCCCTAAGTTTTGATCCATTTGGCCACATTTCATTATTTCCAGGATTACCGACAAATCTGTGTCTGTTCATGGGTTCAAATGCATATATCTGCTTAGAGAAAAAAAAAAAAAAAAAAGGATAGAGAAGCCACTTGAGTAAGAGGACCTCACTCTCTTTGGGGAAATTACATTAATAAATTGAATGTAAACCAAGATGGCCAAACACAGGCTTCAGGAGGCCAGGAAGGACCCCACCAGATTCTAAGATCTAATCCTATCTTCTTAAAAATAGTCGTGTTTTTTTTACAAACTTCCAGGCATAATGTGGGTTCCATACCACTGGATGACTGCTCCGAAGAAATGGTTTTTGCTTCTCAGGGCTGCTGTGTCACTGAGCGCCATCCTACCATAATAGAGGTTGTTTTAAAGCCATGATTTTCCACAACGCTCCCATTCTATATAGGCAGTTCACTTTGCTTTGGAAATGAAGTTACCTCCATACCACTACCACCACCACCACCTCTATTCCCAGTTGACCTGGAAGGCTCTGAATTATTCTTTAGGACTCGGTCCATTAATCACATCTGTTCAGTCCTTCCCAAGTGACAAAATCATGTTACCTTATTTTTTGTCCAACATTTCCCAGAAAATAAACTTGTTAACAGTACTTACTATATGTACTTATTTAACATTTCTCTCTGTAACCCTAGGACCTAGGAAGAGATCGGTAAAGTTTCTTGAATGCATAAATGAAGGACAGTTAGGGAAGAAGCAAAGTAAAGGGAAAGGGGGCAGAAAAGGGAGAGAAATAAAGAAGGAAAGAAATAAAAGATGAAGTTCCAGCCAAATGCACTTTGTTTTTTGAGTTATAATTATTATTCAATATTATATTAGCTTCAGGTGTACAATATAGTGATTCAATAATTTTATACATTATGAAATGATCACCGCAATAATATCAGTTCCCATTTGTCACCGCACAAAGTTGATACAATATTATTGACTGTATTCCCTAATGTGTACATTACATCTCCTTAATTTATTTACTTTTTAGCTGGAAGTTTTTACCTCTTAATCTCACTTCACCTAATCCCAAAAAACCCCTCCATTCTGGCAATCGCCGGCTTATTCTCTGTATCTATGAGTCTGTTTCTGTTTTGTTTGTTCATTTGTTTTATGTCTTGGATTTCCCATATAAGTGAACTCATATGAAAACAGTTTTTTTTATTTCTGACTCATTTCATTTAGCATAATACACTCCAGGTCCATCTATGTTGCCACAATTGGCAAGGTTACATTATTTTTTAAATATTACTCATTCATTTATCCATGTGTATTTATGTTACTCCCACATCTTGGCTATTGTAAATAAATGCTGCATTGAATACGAATGAGCATATACCTTTTCAAATTAGCGTCTATGTTTTTTTTTTGGGTAAGTACCCAGAAGTGAAATTTCTGGACTATATGGTGGTTCCATTTTTAGAGTTTTAAGGAAACTCCATACTGTTTTCCACAGTGGTTGCAACAATTTACACACCCACTGACAGTGCACAGGGCTTCCCTTTTCTCCACCTCCTCTTCGAAACTTGTTATTCCTTCCTTGCCTTTTTAATGATAGCCATTCTGATAGGTGTAAGATGATATCTCATTGTGGTTTTGATTTGAATTTCCCAAATGATGAATGATGTTGAACACCTTTTCATGTGTCTGTTGGTCATCTGAGTGTCTTCAATGGCAACTATCTATTCAGGTCTTCTGTCCATTTTTAATTTTTTTAAGCTGAGTAGTATGAGTTCTTTGTGTATTTTGGATATTTCATTCACAATTTTTTTTTTCCCACTCAACAGGTTGCTTTTTGGTTTAGTTGGTGGTTTCATTTTCAATGCAAATGCTTTTAGTTTGATGTAGTCCCATTTTTTTTTTTTTCATGTGTTGTTCTTGCCTCAGGAGATATATACAAAAATATATATATATTGCTAAGACGGAAATTTAAAAATTACCGCCGATGTATTCTTCTAGGAGTTTTAGGGATTCAGTTCTTGCATTTAATCTTTAATTGATTTTATATATATATATATATATATATATATAGTGTGAGAGAGTAGTCCTGTTTGATTTTTGCATGTAGCGGTCCAATTTTCCCAACACCATTTATTGAAGAAACTATTTTTCCCTATTGTATATTCTTGCCTCCTTGTTCTAGTTTAATTAACCATGTGAGCACAGGTTTATTTCTTGTCTCTCTCTTCTGTTCTGCTGATCTGTTTCTGTTTTTGTGCTAGTATATACTGTTTTAATTACTGTAGCTTTGTAGTATAGTTTCAAGTATGGGAGTGTGACATTTCCAGTTGCGTTCTTCCTTCTCAAGATTGCTTTAGCTATTAGGGGTCTTTTGTATTTCACACAAATTTTAGGATTGTTTATTCTAGTTCTGTGAAAAATGCTATTTGTCTTTTGGCAGGGGTTGCATTGACTCTGTTGATTGCTTTGAGTACAAGGGACATTTTAATAATATTGATTATTCTAATCCTTGAACACAGTAAATCTTTCCATTTATTTGTGTCATGCTCAGTTTCTTTCCTCAATGTCTTATAGTTTTCAGAGTACCGTTCTTTTTTAGTTTCCGTCTTTTTTTTTTTTTTAAGGGTATATGGCAGTTCCCAGGGTAGGGGTTGAATTGGAGCTGTAGCCACTGGCCTGTGGCACAGCCACTGCAACACCAGATCTGAGCCACATCTGCAACCTACACCACATCTTATGGCAATGCCAGATCCTTAATCCATTAAGTGAGGCCAGGGATCGAATCTGTATTCACATGAATGCCAGTCACATTCATTTCTAGGAACTCCCAGAGATTTACTTCCTTGATTGAATTTATTCCTAGGTATTTTATTCTTTTTTATATAATTGTAAATGGGATTCTTCATTTCTTCATCAGAGAAAAAGAGATAGAGAGGGACTTAAGGGTTATTGGCTTCTATAGCTCGCCTGATTGGGTACTGAATTGTTTCTGATCCAGGATGACTTTCTGCCAAGTCATTCTATGGAGTCAGTTGTCAGTATATTAATGTGATCCTTATGCAACCCAGAGAGAATAATGATAACCTGGCACAGACAGAATTACAAATTGACGATTTCAGGGCTGCCTCTGCCATCCACATCCATCCTAGAAACCTGCAGCTTTCAAGCCTCATTTTTTTTTTTTTTAAGGGCTGTACCCATGGCATATGGAGATTCCCAGGTTAGGGGTCAAATCAGAGCTACAGCTGCTGGCCTAAACTACAGTCACAGCAACATCAGATCCGAGCCACATCTGTGACCTACACCACAGATCACAGCAATGCCGGATCCTTAACCCACTGAGTGAGGCCAGGGATCAAACCTGCAGCCTCATGGTTCCTAGTCAGATCCATTTCCACTGCACCACGATGGGAACTTTGTCAAGCCTCATTCTTGATCTAGGCAGGGGACCACCAGCCCACTAGTGTGTGATCTTCTTTAAGGTTATGATGGGCATGATGATGATGTACCCTGAATATCCTATTACCTTCCCCAAATAGAAGCAAAATATCATTGACTCTGTTCACTATATGACACTGTTTTCCCATTAGTGTTGACACTGAGGTTAGATCTGCAGCAATAACCCAATGGAAAATGTAGCTAAAGAGCTGATAACGTGCCACCTGGGAAATGAAGCAGCATCAAAACTCTAATTTCCATGAACAGATTTTCAGAGCACTCACCAATGGGACAGTCACATTCACCTAAATCTTTAATTGAGCATTTACAAACTATGGTTCCATTAGATTTTTAAACCAGAGTGTACTTGCAAATGTGTTTTTATAGAAAAACTAATTAAAATAACCTAACATTGTATCTAGTAGGAAAATTAAAAAGAAAAAAAAAAGACTTTAAGGTGCATAACAAAAATAAGCTATCATTCTAATTTTCCTGGTGGATATTATGAACCAAAGAGGTCTTAAATCCCTGTTGGAGATTAGAATAAAGCTTATAAAATTTGGCATGTGTGCCAATTTTAACTTAATATTCCAGTTATATTTAATTACATAGCTCCTTTTACGCAAGGGTATTGTCTTCAAATTTTCTGTGAAGGGTGCACTCTTGGCCCAATGCCTCCTCAGGGACCTTTTGCTTTGATCTCTGAACCGGACCTTCCCAGGGCCCAGTGAGGAGATCAATCACTCAGGCATCTCCCGGGACACCAGGTCAAGTGGTGAAAGTTCATCATCCAGGATTCTCAGTCCTCTGGACCTTTGTAGCCTCAACTGTCAGCTTGACAAAATCAGCTGAGTTTTTGTGTGCAATCCACAGATATAGCACAAGGCAGAGCAAATCTTGAGAT
Organism: Sus scrofa; assembly: GCF_054392235.1. Classification (NCBI taxonomy): domain Eukaryota; kingdom Metazoa; phylum Chordata; class Mammalia; order Artiodactyla; family Suidae; genus Sus; species Sus scrofa. The sequence continues at coordinate 108,442,633 of NC_139396.1, read as the reverse complement.
GCCAGCACTAAAACCTCAAGCTTTCTAAAGTGGAGGAGTGATGGTACATGGCTCTGCAGTAGAAAAAACAAATGACATGTATCCAATACCACTAGTTGCATGAACACAGACCAATTGAATAACCTCTCTATTTGCTCATCTTTCTCAAGATGGGGTGAGTGCCCCATCTTGCAGTGGGTGAGTTGTCTCCATAGATTTCTAGACCTATATCCGTGGCCACACTGCATCCTCCTCTGGGAACACTCAGAAGGGCCCATTCATTCTCAGTTCCCTTCTCCCATCCTCTCAAATCATTTAGCAACATAGGCAAAGGTCACATCAACCTTTATGTGACCGTGATGGAATTTCATAAAAGATCAATAAGACATGGGAGAGGGTCCTTGAAAAACATCCTTGACCCATAATGATCTAGGAGGAAAAGACTCCATTGCCAAAACCCAAGCATGTATCCCATTAAATGATAAATGCAGGGAGGTCACAGGGTGGGAGTCATCTTGGCAAAGATCCTCAGACCAGCCTGGAAAAAAGCCACTAGGGGATCCCCAGTGAGAGTTCACAATATCTTGACATCCAACAGAGGCTGGCTAGCCTGAGGCAAAGGAATTGCAATGTCCCAGCCTAAGGGTTTGCATCTTATGCGCACAGAAAGGAGGGTGGCTGGGAAATGGGGATCTGCAGATGGGGACAGCTGGGATTTTTCCTAAGTATTTCTAGGAATTATATTCATCCTCTTAATGTAAGAGTTAGATGAGAGAGAAGGATACCTCTGGTCAAGGAGAAGCTTGGGGCATGTTGGATTGAGGAAAATGGTCGACTTTTAGTACAAGACATATCATTCCTTCCTCGTCCCAGCATTTTAAATTTCAAGTCATTGCCATCTCTCTTTCTGTAGAGTGGGAGACAAATTCAATGACTTGCCCGTCTTCACGCAGTTAGTTATCTCAAGTCTTCCTGACTCTTATGCTGATGATTTTCTGTAAGAATATATTCCTTATGAAGAACGGAGTGGGGAGTGTTTGGAGGGGGACCTCGATAAGTAGAAATAAAGCTTGTCAGCAAAGGCCAAGGAAATCAGAATCAGGCCTGCATGTGTATGGGCAGTATGCAATAGATGGGCTCGCATACCTTCCAGCCTGGGAAAAAAGTCACATCCTAAGGACAGGCCAAATGCACCATTTCTGCTAGAAGAGAGCCAGAGCAGGTGACAGGCACACACTGTTGAGCGCAGAGGCTTCATGTGACTGAAAAGTATCATTGGCCCTGACTTGTGGCCAGTCCCAGTGCAAGCCTCTTTCTAGATGGGCAATGGGATTAGTCAGTCAGTCACACCTGGGACCATCTCCTTCAAAAGTCACGGTGAACAAGCCCATCAGGCCCAAAGGGACTGCAGCTAAAAGATGCAGAGCCCTTCACTGTTGGCAGGAGGGCACTCCAGGCTTCTCTGCTGCTCTGGTTCTTTGAAACCTGGAGAAAGCAGTGCCATGTCATTCTCCCTTCCTGGGAAACCTGCCCACTGTTCCAGGTGAGCTCCTGTGTTTCATCACCTAAGTGACATCTCTACTGTTTATCCCTAGACACAACTTAGTTCTGCACATCTAGACTCTGAGGGCTAAGCGCACATCCGCCTCTCTTTGAAGTACACACCTCACACCACCTCCACAGGGAAGAGCATGTGCCAATAACGGGAGTCCAGCTTTGACCCAACCATTTATCTTCTTTTGCAGTGATTCTGGTCTCCCTGGACTTGAAGGGCTGCAAGTTCTCTATCCTTCTTAGTCTGTGTCCTTCCTTTCCAATGTTGTACAAGAGGTGCAACCCTCTTCTGGATGCATTTGCTCCTGGGAATTCTGGGATCTTTCCCTGGACATGGAACCTCAGAATTTATTTACTGGAAGGCTCTCGAAATAAATTTACTGTCCAGACAGATCTTCTCTGAAAAAGGTTTGCCTGAACTGCATTCTTTTAAATATATTTCTATGGGCAACCCATTGTGTCCTGAAGCTTCCAGAGGACAGTAGCCCTCTCACTCAGGAAAGGCCTCAGTCCATGGAGGAAGCCTGAAAATGCTCCTATTCAGAGAGGCACCAAAAGCCCCCTGTACCTGGAGCTCTCAGCAGCAAGAGCAGGAGGCAAGGAGGTAGCTTCTGGGTAGTGCTGTTTCTAAGGAATGGTTTGGTTCTGTTTTCAGAAGCCCCAGCATCCTGTCTACAAGAAACTACACGAAGCAGGTCTCTGTGTCAACCTCCACATCGATATAAATGGCACTAGTGTTAGGTGGCAGGAGGGCAAAGCCATTGCCCTACTGCTGATTATGCCGAAATCACATGCTATTTTCTAATATGGAGAAATTACAGGTTGATAATGTGATCCCAATGGTAACAAAATATAGTGGTTGATCCCATCTGTCATTCAAATCCCAATGTCAGCAGGGAATCCCAAAGCTGAGGGTTAAAATATGATGGTTTGAAAAGGGAGACATTAAAGCATAAATATCAGGTATTTGTGTTTTACTTTATGGAAATTCTTGACCATTTAGCTGTTTGGTAATTGCTATGCACAGCTTAGTAAATATACATTGAGTTCCAAATCATTCAATACTAAGAAAATGGAACCATATATATGTATGTGTGTGTGTGTGTATAAAACTTTTCCTTACAACAACTTCTCTTGACACTGAGGTTTGCCATTCTTTCTGGCTCTGACTGGAGGTCAGCTAGAATGTTGTGAAATGTCAGAACTGCCAAACAGTCTCTTTAGTTTCCAATTCAGAAATGTTGGCCAAAGTGATGGAAATAGGAAACTAGCTGCCTGAGCCCTGGGTCTCCTCCCCCCACCCCTACCCTAACCATTCTCCAGCTCTTTCCTTCCTGAGAAGGTTGGGTATCTACATATAAATACATTAATATCCTTTCTTTCTCCTCCCTTGGCAACTACCTTCAGGGCAAGGCTGTGGCTAGGCAGGACCTATAGGAGTAAGGTTGACCCAGGATATACAGAGCCAGCAGCCTTCCCAGCTTTGTGCACAGGCCATGCCTTATGACTGGGAGACAACCTCCACTTTCTACCCTTCTGGCCAAATCCTCCCTCATCCTTCAGATTTCATATTAAATGTCATTTCCCCAGAAAGGCTTCATCTGCCCCTACAGACCAGGCCGAATTTCTGGTGACTGGTTCTTCCCCTATACCAGACTTCTCTTTAGAATTTATTACAAGGTAGAGCAAAGGAATTCTGAGTGGTCAGCAGGAGCCAGAGAGCCAAACCAGGAAGGTCTTAGAAGGCCAAGGCAGCCAACTGGCATCCAATTGATATGTATATAATAGTTCACGCAATGTGCATACAATAGCTCTTCTAGAGCATCGCAACCAAAACAAGTATTGTAGGGGCAACTTCCAATTAATTCTAGCTAGGATAGACCTTTGGGCAAACTTAACTCTGTCTTCTTGCTCTACGGATATTCTTATACTTTAAGGAATTCATCACTGTCCTAAACCCATCTAAAAATGTATTTTCAACCAAGTTCTGCTGTTACATATGTATTCTTCTGCCTTTAAGATAATTTTCTGTCATGGACCTATTCAAATTCCTGGCTATTCCTCTTTACCTTTGTTCCAAGAATGTGTACCCTCTTATTAGTTAACTGAGCTCCCCTCCCATGGCCTCTTTTCTGGATAGCTCTGAGCACATCTCTTGGACTTCAGCATCTGTCATTTTTTAGCAGGGGTCTGGTCAGATACTAGCCAATCTCAGCTGTTCCTTAAATATAAGTGTCCAGGCCTCCATTTGTGTTCTGAGGAAGAATTAAAATCCCCAGGAAAAAAAAAAAAAAGAAGGTCTTAATCTTTAGGAGGAACGAATCTTACAATAAGTAGTTTTATTTCTCTACTGTGAGGCAGACACTTTACTCTTGAATTCAATAAATAACCAGAGTTCCAAACCACCCAGAGAAGAGAATCTTAATGATGAGTTCAGAGGGTGAGAATTAATTAAGAATTAATTCTGATGAGGAGGAGTGGGCTGGATCTGATGTTTCAGTCAGACATCTCCATCTATAGGTAAATGCAGATTGTCCTTATTATGCCAGAATCTTTATATCTTACCAGGTCTGCTCTCATTTCCTGATGTCTACAACTTCAAAAGATGAGACACTGACAGCTTCAAAAGATGAGAAGCCTTAGCTAGTGTCATGTTCAAAATGACATGTGCTTTCTGAGGACAGTTATGGCAGCTGACATTAGTAACTTCATTCCTACATTCTAGGACTGGCTGTGTGTGTGGAAATGTGCTTACCTTACCCTGTAAGGCTTGCTACCCAACAGCTCCTTTGGGCTTTCACAGCTCATTATCACCTCGTTAGAGAGGATTGCAGGTCCAACTCTGGCACCAAAAATCTACTGCAGGTAGTTCCTTAGTGCCACGATTATTTGTGTTCTCCTCTGAGAATTCAGTTTACATGCTAATTATCTTTTGTGCATCCAAGCACATTTAGCACATTTACCTGTATATAGTAGTCATTCTCTTGTTCCTCCTTGAACTCCAATTTTGTTGTGTCACCATCCCACTAAGAAGAAGCCATATTTATTAGGCCTTTGTAGCCAGAATGGGAGGCACTCCTCTTTCAAAATGCAAGAAGCCATATTCATTAATTTAGCTTCCAGAAATGAGGAGCAAGGACAGACTGCCTGTACTCCTCAACATAAAAGAGGGTTTTTTTCCCCCTGCCTGAGTCATTTTGCAGGGCAATATGGAAATCAGTTGTCTAACATTCAATACTAGAGATCAAGTGACTTTTCTCTGTCCAAATGTGGCTCCAAAGTCTTCAAATAGTTACTGAGGGAACCATTTTGCCCTCTATAGTGTGTTTGTGTGCAAGGGTTCTGAAGCACAAAATGCCAAACAGTGTGCATTAACCGAGGTCTGCTCCTTTGCAGATTTTACTCTACAGTTTTAATTCAAATGTAATTGACCATGACAATGCCAAAGGCTCTAAAACTCTTCCTTTATTGGAATTAACTGCAAAACATTTCACCATTGGTAAGATATGCTGTACAGGAAGGGCTTATGCAAACATCTTTTTGAAAATTCATAGATACGAACATTTCCTGGAAAAGAGTAAAAATGGAACTCAGAGGATAGTGGCATGAAAAAAAGGGCAAATCGATCACGTGGGCCAGTTCTGACTCCTCTTTGATTTCTACCATAATATTTTTATGGCTGGTTAATAAGATGGACTAGCTGTGACAAGGCGAGCAGCTCTTGTGAGGCTGATGTCTCTCAATTGCCTTGATGCTGCTTTTCCCTGAATGATTTATACAATCTGCCCACATTGGGCATTCTACTAGGGACCTCAGCTTGGGAGTTAGAAGGATGGCAGATTTGGAATTCTACAAAACCACTTTCAGCATTTCTGCTAAATTGGATCCTATAAGTCTTTCTCAGAAAATGTAATTGAAATTGGAATCTATATTTCTAGTTGAAAAAGACATGATATGAAAATCTTATCAAGACCCTAAAAGGCCAAATGGTGTATGGATGAGTGTTTCAGCTGCATTGAGAAAGCCCTGATGTTTACATGGAGTCTTGGAGACACCACGTCATAGAGCATGCAAGTGCGTGCAGTAAAACTCTTTAGGACAGCCTCACCAAGAAGCATTTCTTGATCACCACCATCTGCCACCACCTCCTGCTGCCCTAAATGATGCTTCTCAACATACCACCAAGGGGCTCTATCTAAACGGTTATGATGACTACTAAAGGGCATCTACTTGTTTACACAAGTGTGTCCCACTAGAGAGAGAGAGCACTTCAATACTGTAATTATGTTACCTTTGCCTGTATCTTTACAGATCTTGGCACTTAGTGGGCTATATTTGAGCTATTTTTTTTTTAAAGTCTTATTGACGTATAGCTGATTTTCAGTGTTGTGATAATTTCTGCTGTACAACAAAGTGATTCAGGTATGCGTGTACATGCATCCTTCTCTTTCGAATTCTTTTCCCACATAGATGACCACAGAATATTGAATAGAGTTCCCTGTGCTATACAGCAAGTCCCCATTAGCCAGTCATTCCATATACCAGAGGGTGCATATGCCAATTCCAAACCCCCAGTCCATCCCCTTTCCCTACCTGTCCCCTTTGGTAACCATAAGTTTATTTTCTATGTCTGTGAGTCTGTTTCTGTTCTGAAAATAAGTTCATTTGTATCCTTTTTTCTAGATTCCACATAGAGGTGACATCATATGCTGATTGTTTTTTACTGCCTAACTTCACTTAGTATGATAAACTCTAGGTCTAACCATGCTGCTGCAAATGGCATTATTTCATTCTTTTTATGGCTGAGTAATATTCCATTGTACACATGTACCACTTCTTCTTTATCTGTTCCTCCGTCGATGGACATTGAGGTTAATTCTATATCTTGGCTATTGTAAATAGTGCTGCAATGGACACTGGGGTGCATATATCTTTTTGAATTATGGTTTTCTCAGATATATTCCCAGGAGTGGAATTACTGTATCATGTGGTAGTTCTATTTTTAGTTTTCGAGGAACTCCCTTACTGTTTTCCATAGTGATTGTACCAATTTACATTCCCACCATCAGTGTAAGTACACTTGAGCTAAGCTTTTTTTAAAGGCCATCTATACTTTCTATGACTTGCAGAAATGTGCCCTTTTTATGTTCTTTGATTAGGTTTACCTTCTCATTCCACATTTCACAAGCAGGTAAGTATGGGAGAGAAATCTCACACATCTTCATGTAACAGTACATCCTCCGGCCCTTGCACCAATGAGCACCGTCATACACTCACACTTCTAACTGATGAGGATGATATGGGGCCTGCTATAGTGAAAGGAAGCTGGGACATCCCATTTGGAGAGTCAGCAAGTTTCCTATTTCCTGGCTTGTCTGGAGGGGTTAGAAATTCACTGCCTGCCTTAGAAGGAATGAAAGAACCACAGGTCTGGACAGCTATGGAGGGAGAAATGATTATTATCTCTGGCCAAACCCTAGACACCATCCATGTATAAAATCCAGGAGAGGAACCCTTGAATCTTTGTAAATGGTGTTGAGTAAATCTCTCCTCAGACAGAGTCTATGTCCTGAAAGCCATTTGAATATGGAAAACCTCATACTCTTTACACCTCTAGTTTAAAAAGATTAAACTAATTAGACCAGAGGCCACAGGGTATGAGCAGGTAGAAGGTTGGGAGCTGGATGAGAGAGAGAGGTGTGGGTGAGGTTTGTGGGGTAGAAGACCAGTGTAGAACTACTCTAACCTCTCTAATTTCCTATTACTGAAAAGCAACTGGATACTCCGCCGACTGGCATTGGCTTTATGAAATGTCTAGCCTGAGACCCCAGAAAAGCTCAGCCTAGTAGAATACTTGGGAGGGAGGTGAGCTACAAGGAAAAGGGATCTAGTATTTCCTCAGCTTTGACTATTGCCAAGCACTTTAACATGTGTTATTTCATTTAATGCCCCCCAAATCCTGAAGACTAGGTATTCTTTCCTCCATTTTACAGAGGAGAAAGCTGGCTCATAAACAATTTATGTAAGGTTTAAAAGTCATTAAAATGTATGAACTGACTACACTGCCTCAGTCCAAAGCCTCCGATCCATTTAACTGGGAAGAGAGAAAGGGGGAAATGAAGAAAGGGCAATGGACAAAGAAGAGAAAGAGAAGAGGAAAGAAAGAGAAAAACAAAGGCTGCATCATAGGTGAAAAAGATGAGGCAGCTGGGCTCAGAAGTCCTTTCCCCTGATTCTGTGCTGGAAGGGGATCTCAGGATAATTAACACTGAGCAGATCTACTGGCCCTCAGATTCTTCCTGCTTCGCCTCAAGCTAGTCCTGCCCTACATTTGGTTCTTCAAGAAGTAATCTGAAGTTTTTGCAGATTTCTATACCAGTATGGTTGATGAAGTAGGCACAGCGACAGCATAGAAACCACATGAATTTTCAGGTCCTTATAATAAATACAGGAGTAGCTGCATAAGTCATTTCCTTATAGGGCAATGAATGAGTGCTAAGGTGATCAACCATAACACTGTTTTATCTTGAGTCAATGAGTATGACACAGGGCGACCTTCAGTACTGCAGGTCCATTCATCGTCAATGCACACTGTCTAATCTGTCCAGCTGGACATAGGAATCTGAGTTCTGGTTCACACACCCATCACAGGTTGAATAAATTCACTTTGGATAGACCCGAGATCTCATTGTTTGTTTTATTTACTGAAACATCATCCTCAGATTAATTTGCCTTTTTAAATTTGGACACCTCTATAATCTTTAATTTAGCCACATGTCTACTTTTTTATTGAGAATTATTATTTCATTGCATCTCATATTGAAAATTCTCTTCTATGCATACATGTAATAAACATTTACTTCTATTTTATTAAATTTTTCAGTGATTTTTAAAACTTTAAATCCAAAAAATTTATTTAGCATTATTGCATGAAGTAGGGATATAATTTATTCCCAATCATTCATTACTAAGTATTAAATAATCAACCTTGTCCCTACTGATTTATGATATTTCTTTCAGATTGGGCTATTTTGCCATATGATATCACTTATATATGGAATCTAATACATGGCACAAATGAATTTATCTACAGAAAAGAAACAAACTCATGGACATGGAGAACAGACTTGTGTTTGTCAGGGAGGAAGGGGGAGGGAGTGGGAGAGACTGGGAATTTGGGGTTAAGAGATGCAAACTATTGCATTTGGAGTGGATAAGCAAAGAGATTCTGCTGTATAGCACAGGGAACTATATCCAGTCACCTCTGATGAAATATGATAGAGGATAATGTGAGAAAAGGAGTATATGTATATATGTATAACTGGGTCACTTTGCTGTACATCAGAAATTGATAGAACATTGTAAATCAACTAATAAAAAAATGAAAAATAAATAAATAAATAGATTGGGGTATTTTGTATTTCATCTCAAAAAAAATAACCTTTTTCTCCAGATATTCTGGCTCACTTTATAGAATGAGATCTTCCACAGGAAAGCCTATAATTTATAGGTGGTTTCCAACTGTATATCTTTTCTATCTATTCTCTTTCCCTCTCTCCCTCTTCCCCACCCCCATATCTTTCTCTCTTCCCTATTTCCTCTCCCTCCCTCTCCAAATACTATCAATCTTTGTCTCTTCACTATCATCTCTGGCCCTTTCCTGTGACTTCTGGAATAATCTCTCAGTTGTTTCTTTCAACATAATTCAGTTTTCTGTGCCATCAATTTTATTCCTTTTTGACCCCAATGCCAATTTTAAACCTGATATAGATTTTTTTTTTTTTAATTTTTGGTTTTGTGGTAGACTTTTAACATTTTTAGCTTATGCTATTTTACCTCAGAATTTTGTCTTTTTATCTTACCTGTTCTTTCCTTATATGTCATTTTCTTGTTTCATGGTTCCTCTTTATCTTATCAAGAACACAAATCAGATACATATTTTTTAAAACTTGATATATTTTCACAGCCAGAGTCAAAGACAGGCTTTTCTTCTGAATCCTCCACACCTATTCTGCTGTAGAATTTTCTCATAGGCCCCAATATTACATGCAGCAAGATAGTGAACTCTTTGTCAGAGAACCAAATTCCCTCAGCTCTTTATTTATATCATGTTGTCTCTGAAGGTCCTCAGAGAAAGACTGCAGGGGATACACTCTGTGTCTAATTTGTCACTTGTCCCCACTTGGCTCTTTCAGGTCTGCAGAAACTCCCAAGTAAGAGGCAGGCCCCAGTCTCCAGTGTCATGCAAATATGAGTTCAAAGTTTGCAAATAGCCCTTCTGCTCCCCCAACATTACACTCCAATATTGGAGCCAGCGTCCCAACCTATTTTCTTTATACAAAATCCCAACTACGAATATTTTTTTAAATTTTATTATAGTTGATTTACAATGTTCTGTCAATTTCTGCTATCCAGCAAAGTGACCCATTCAATATGTATATATACATTTGTTTTCTCATATTAACTTCTATCATGTTCTGTCATAAGTGACTGGATATAGTTCCCTGTGCTATACATCAGGACCTCATTGCTTATCCATTGTAAATGTAATAGTTTGCATCTGCTATTGTGGACACATTTTCAGCTCTTGAATAGGGAGCCACCATCAATGACTACTCTTCACCAATGGATCAGGAATGTGAACAGCCCTAGATGGCTCTATACCCTCTTGGATCCTCAGAGAAAATTCCTTGGGGGGGGGGCGGATGTAACTGGAAAGAGGGTGCCAATTCCATGGCCCACATTCTACTGGCCTGAAAAATATAACTGTATCATACTGTAACCACCTAATTCTCCCAGCACAGAATGAAAAAAATAAAGACGGCAAATATGTGGTGGTCTTTAATCATCTTTTGTTTTTCTTTATAAACTAACTCTGGTACCCAAAACACTGTTTCTGTGCTCCTCCTACAGTTCTTGCTGTCCCCACCTAGTCTAACATACTTAACCTGGAAAAACTGTAATTCTAAAGACTTCCCATCCATCTTCTCTAACTTTTAGGCATACTGTACAGTGAGGTTCTGAGAGGGATGAAGAAAGCCAGAAACAGGAGTGTGATAGAAACTGGAAATTGAAAGTAAATATGATTTTTCCTTAATGTAGCGCCTGTTTCATTCTTGCACTGTCAAATGTTAGTGTGTATAAAGATCACCAGGGAACATAGTTAAAATGGAGATTCTAATTTAGTAGATCTGGGATGGAGCATGAGATTCTATGTTTCTAATAAGCTCCCAGATGATGTGGATACTTCTGATCCATGGACCACACTTTGAGGTGCCAGACTGAGCTCCTTGAGGCAGGGATCACATTACATGAATTTAGCTCAGTGCCAGAAGCATAAAAGACACTTTCCACGAGTTTCTCCTATTGAATTGAAATGAAGCATTCTGGATTTGAAAGGCAGAGCACATACAAAACACAAGATGTGTTTGTTTGTTTTTTTAATCTGGTTGTGTTGGCACCGCAATTATACTTAAAAGTTGACTCTTAGACATTTTTGAATTCCTGATGCCTAAATGACCCTGAGTATTGGGTTTGGGGGAAAGTCTGTCAGAGATATGCTAAGCTGTTTTAATCACAAACCAAAATTTTCTTTCCTGTATTTTCTGAGTCCTCTGTGGCTCCGTGTCTCCCTCTCTCCTGGGCTGAGGATCACCCTACTGAGCACAAGTATGTGCACCAAATGCAGGTTTGTTCACACAGTCACCATCCATCACCACCCTCACCATCCCAGTCCCAGCCACAAATGGTTAGTTAGATGAATGCATTCCACTATGACTTCACTCAATACTAGTTCTGGTGGTTTATATCCACATGGATTCAGTCAGTAGATAGAACTTATACCAGTAATTTTAATGAACAATATTTGATATACACAACTGTAAATCAGGTGTAAAGTTGCTAACTAGGTATGGAAATAACAAATGAAAGAAGCAGCTCCCATCCCAGAGATGGGGGAAGAAAAGGAAGAGGATGAACTATTCAAACTTAGAAGCTTCAGAGGAAGGCCCCTGAGAGCTGAAACAAAGACCCCTGGGGCCACTGTCTGAGTTTGAGGGAGAAGATCCATGAGCCTGGGCACCTAAGGTGCTAGTATTTCTAAGCGAGAAGTAATAAAGTTGATTCTGCAAGAGCTGGAAAAACTGCAAAGGGGCTTCAGCTGCTGCTCCAGGAAGAACTGCCTCTGCTGGTGTGAAAAGGTGTTGCTGGGGTGACACAGAAAAAGAAAGCACAAGATAAAAGGAAACACATGGGAAGGTGCATTTCTACCTTTTCCTTTTCCTGCCTTGTGTCCGCCATTTGAAGAGCCTAACAAGGAGCACTGGGTCAAAGAGAAACAGAAACCACCTGGTGGTTTGCAGAGGCCCAGCCTCAACATCGCAGAGCTCAGTACGTTAGGATGGATTTGGAGCTGACAGACAATAACTAAGAGCGTAGTAACTGACGCACACATTGCAGGGGGCGGGGTATATAAGTAAAGGATCTGGGAAAAACTGGGTTGAGAAAATGTGAAAATCAAAGTAAAATTGTGAAGTATCCTGTTCCTTAAACCATGCCCCCTTATGGTTTTCCATCAATTAAACAAAGCCTTTTTTTTTTTGTTTACTTTAGACAAGAAGTAGTTGCCATCTAAGAACATAGAAACCCCTTGGAGGGAAGATGGAGGCTCTGACTAAGAGATGTTCTCATTTCTTATCAAAGTGAAGGGGAGCTAGAAGTTCTTATGATTCTAGGAGGTGAGAATGAGAGGAGAACAATGAAAGAAACTGAGAAATAAGAATCTTGGTTGCTAAAGCTCTAGGGGAAGGTGAAACAGTGAAAGAAATGCCAAGGAGGTTGAAGGAGAAGCCAAGTTTGGAATTCCTGGAGGGAATTCCCCTCAGTCCAGGACCTAGAAATGACATAGGATTAACCACATTGTGTGCTAAGAAAGAGGGAGAACCAGAGAAAGCACCCCTGCTCTCTGTCTGCTCCCTTGTGGCATGGAAGAAATCCAAAATTCTACATGCTTCCAGGATGCAGGAGGAGGAGACAAGAAATTAAGACCCATGGGCTTTCCCTGTGATCAGTGTGAGCAAGAAAAATAGCTCCTATGTAGTGGACATCTAGTAGTTAGAAGAGCTGGCTTAAATACAGGGATTTGAAGGGCCCACAGGATTCATAGTGAGGTTAAGTTAGCACAGAGTCACTAGGGAACTATGTTATGAAAATAGGTCATGGATTTCACCAGCTGCAGATGTGAGCAAAGCATGCTAAGGGGATGCCAAGTTTCCAGGAAAGGTAATGGACATGACTACAGAGGGCTCATGAATCTGGAGGATGACACAAACACCATTGTGTAAAGCAGTAATCCCTTCCCAATCTCCCTGAGGACCTAAAGAACACTTTAGCCAAAGGAAAATCAATCCTGGTGAGAAGTTTGAACATTGAATTTGACTGAATATTTACTGGTTTATCAAGACAGCATCAACTGATCTGAAAGTGATTTTTAAATAGAAGAGAATGAAATAACTTTAGATGATAACATTTTTCACCATCACTGCCTGCGCACTTGCGCGCCCTCTCTCTCTGTCAGACACACACATACACGTCAGACTTCCCAATCTGGATCATGTTTCAATGAGAACACCTACTGTACATTAAGCATCTACTATATGTATGCAAATAGGCTAGCATGAATCACCACAAATTCTCAGAAAGGCAAGGAAGTGTTATGTCCACAGACAGCTGAGGAAACTGAGTGTCAAAGAGATTCATTCTTAATCAAGATCATACATCTAAGAAGAAGTAAAACTGGTATTCAAGTTCACATCTGTTTAGTCAGAAACCCACTGTATAAATCAATAGAAAACCAAGTGCTAAAACGAATAACCATAAATGAGAAACAAAAAAACCCCAACAAAACCAGACCATAAGTGCTCTGTAATTGGTCAGCTAATAACCCCTCTATCCTTAAGACAAATACAAGGAAATAATTTAGAGATATAATAACCCAGAGGTCTGAGTAAAATCATTTACCACTACGTTTCAGATCATTTGTAAACAGGCTACTTGCATTTTAACGATCCAATTTTTCTTACACAATTGTCAAGTATTATCTCTAGATCTAAATTAATTAAAGTTGGCCAAAGGGGTCAAAGACAAGGAAACATATTTTGTAAGAGCATATTAGGCACTGTTATCCATCAACATGGTTCTTAATCATTGCAGAAGTCACAGAGGGCAGCACTGAGCTAATTTTGACTTTGTGTCTTCTCTAGTAGGTTATATTCATATCATCTCTGGCATCTCATGTTATTTCAACTTCTCCATTCTAAAACTGGCATGTGCATATATCACCACAAAGCTCTCCAGCTCTCTCCTTCCCTTCTACAGTGCTATTATAGGTTGCCAGGGTGGTATTCATGTTTTTAATTTATTGGCTTTCATTCACTCTCCAGGGCATCTTGACTCCTGAACCCCACCCCATTCAATGATTTAGGCAAAATCCAGATACAATTGACTAATAATCAAACATAGTGGACTCTTCGCAGTTCAAATCCTATTTGGTTTATCTGCAGAAATTGATGTGAGTGTAACCCCCATCATTTATGAAAGCCTCTCTTGCCCTCCTTAATTCCTATAATGTTGCTCTCTCCTGCTTCTCATACCTCTGGCAGCTCTTTTTCTTGATTGTCAAGTTCTCTTCCTCCCACTCTCTCTAAAGTGATTTGCAACATCTCTCTCTACCTACCTCAAACTCAACTTGTAAATACCAATCTTTGCCCAACTCTTAGCTCCTGAACCAATGAGATCTCTTTCTAATGACCTACTGAACATCTACACCTAGATATCCTGCAAGTGAGTTGACATTAATATCTTTAAAGTCCACCTTGTTTTCTGTGCCATCAAACCTGAAGTTCCTCCTTCAACCAATTCTGTTTTATGAGTCTCTTGGGCCAGCTGAAGACCCTACATGGGACATTCTGAGTGTTGCTCCAAGCCCCTCCTTCCTGCTGATCCTGGTTATCTGTTCATCACCCAGGCCAGCAACTCGACCTCCACTCCAGGTAAGAATCACCTCTCAACTGTGCTACCTCAACTGTTTACAAACATGCCTCTGCCTCTAATCTTCATCCCTCCAACATGTCCATCAACCTACTGATGAGACTAACTTCTAAAACCCAATACTTTTATAAGACACCAAATTTTTTCTTCTGATACTAGGACATGGGTAGCTTCTCACTACCTAATTATTTTGTTGTAAATCCACATGGCACACCGTATTTTTAATATACTGGCTTTAGGTCACTCTTGCAAATGCACCTTTCTTCTCCTCAAAACCCTCCTCTCTATGTATACTGTATTTCTCCTCGTTGCCTGTAACATACTGTGTAATTTCAAAATTCCAGACTTTGTTCATTTTGCATTCTTTCTTTATTATTCAACATTGTTAAGATCCATTTCAAATGTCACATCCTTTCTGCTGCTCCCCAGGATCCTGGAACAAAATCGATTGCTCACCTTTCTCTTTACGAATGTGTATAATATCAGCACATTGCACAAGCACAAATTGCCATATGTAATAAAAAAAAAGACTTTGTTTTTGACTTCCATATTTCAGTACTGGTTAGGCTCCATGATTGACTGCTTCACTCTTAGATAATAGTAACTTCTCCTGTCTCTTTACTTTGCAAGCATAGCCTCAACTCAGAAGTTAGAATGTCAAACTTCAAAAAACTTAATAATCTCCAAAAATAACACTGGCAACTTGGGAGTGGCAGAAGATGCCACAATTCTTTTTATCAATCATTCCTGAGAGACCAAGGAATGGTCTCTAAAAAGAACATTCCACAAGATGTTTTGGTGGTCTTCAGCCCTGACTGCCAGTGTCAATAGTGACTCTCTTGGGTGTTTTTGCAGCATTTTGGAGGCTCCCCTGCTAAGGTATGTTACATACAGTGTTCCATACCCTTTCAAATTCCCACTTCCCCCAGCCGCCTGGTTTTAGAGGTCCACATTCACTCTCATTGGAATTCTGCCACCTCTTACATGGGTTTCTTGGAAAAGCCACAAAATAGCTCCAGGATATCTCTCTCTCCCACAGAGTATGCATCTGGTTCCCAGAAAATGCTCATTCCTACTTGAACTGCAACAGAGGGGAATTAAGTTGCTCCCTAGAAACAGCAGCAATTTGTCTTCTTCACTATGAGTATAGCAGATTTCCAGCTTCTGCTGCCTCCTCCCCCACCCCCATATACTTTCACAGGATTCAGTCCCCTTTCCTGTCTCCCACACACCTCAGGGCCTCTGAGATTCCTGTGAAATCCCTGTCTCTCGCAGTGAAGTGAAAGAGGTAGTACCCTCATCCATCTGTCCTCCTTGGTGGGAACCAGGTAAATTGGGTACCACATCAGTTCTTGCCAAAGAAATTTCATCTTAAAATCTTACTTTTGTCTCCATTCTCTCAATCTTTTATAGTTTAGATTTGTGTTAGGATTCACCACTTAAGGTGACCATGAGTCATGAAATAGTGACCAGTCACTTATTATGAAATCCTGCCTGTTAAGTCTGGTATAATTCACTTTACAAGCAGCATCTTTAGGATTTTGGTTTCCTGGTTAAAACTTTAATTTCAATATCTTATGATACACAAATCCACACACATGCATGTAGAATAGTTGGGAGTATGAAAACACTTGTTCTAATTAATCTTAATCTTAGTCAGCCCCACCTCCTGGGATTGGTAAGAAATCCAGTATAAACCAACCATTTATGGCATGAAGATTAAATGGATTTTTGACCCTGTGTTGTGACAGTTTAAAGCTCTGGGAATGGGACTCAGCAAGGAGGGGTGAGTTCTTGATAAACTTATCTACCCCAAAAGAGTAGCTATGAAAGCTGAATTAACTTAAAATCAAAACAAGAGAACAAAAATCCAAAATACCTATTTTGGGGGCTTTGGAACTGAAACAAAAGTAGATAGTATTTAAAGGGGAGTCCAAATTTAGAGATGCTGTCTAGCAGGGAGTCAGTTCCACGCTATCGTTTTTTCCTGAGCTTTCTTTTGCTTTCCTAATCTTCCTTCCTTCATTTCTCTACGCCCTCCCTCCCTCCTTCCCTTTCTCTCTCTCTTTTTTCAATTACTTCAAGAGCAGCCATTGTTACAATTATCGCAATTGCACCAGGCATCTAAAACTTTGGTAGAAAATCCACTAGTTTTCTTTGTCAGTGGAGAAAACCCTTTTGCACCACAAGGGGAAGCAAAAAAAAAATGAGAGCGAAACACTAGAAATGAAAAAGCAAAAGAGAAGTAGTTATGGAACTCCTGATTCTATATGTCAACTCTGTAAAAGTCTACAACTGACTTCTAAATCATGTTTATTAGAGCCAAACTGAAAGCAGCTTGAACTTGAGCTTAAAGAACTGAATTGACATTTCAACCACTACTCACCACAGATGATAAGCTGGATTGAGTCTAAAAAGTTATTTCCCTGCTTAAAAAAAATAAACAATCTCTGGGGAAATATAAGAGAATCTGGAACCCTCAAAACATAGCATTCAAAATTTCCTAGATACAATCCAAAGTTACTTGGCAAATGAAAAACAAGAAGAAAAAATACAAAACAGATGCCAAATTTGAGGTGATACAGACATATCAGATAAGGATATTTAAAAGTCTATTAGAAGTATGCACACTGAAATAAAATAACACACAGACAATACACTTAAACTGAGAAGATAGTAAATGTTAGCAAAAAATGGATAATAAAACCATTGGGTATTCAAAACCTGTAAAATACAATACCAGAAATAAATTTTTCAACAGATGGGTTTAATAACAGTGTAGCAATGAAAGGGAAGGAATCAATAAATGCAAAGATAGATCAATATAAATCATACAATGTAAAGGCAAGAAAGGAATGTATCAAAATAACACAGTCTAGGAATCCTGAAGGAAATTTCAAAAGGTCTAGAAGAGGGGGAGAGAAGAGGGAGAAAAATATTCAAAGAATTAATGTCAAAAACTTCCCAAATTTGTTCAAAAACAAATGTATAGATTCAAGCTGCTCAGTGAACACCAAACATGGTACATTTGATGAGAACCACACCCAGGCACATCATAATCAAGCTGCTAAAACACAACATAAAGAGAAAAGGTTTGGGAGCAACCAGTGAGTCTCAAAACATTACAAACAAGGAAATAATAATGTGGATGACTACATGCTTCTGATGAGAAACAAGGGAGGTCAAAAGATGATGAAACAACATCTTTAAGAGACTAAGAATGGAAGATATTTGTCAACCAAGAATCCTATAATTGGCAGATATCTTAATAAATGAAAGGAAAATAAAAATACTGATGGGGAGTTCCCGTTGTGGCTCAGTGAGTTGAGAACCTAACTAGTATCCATGAGGATGTGGGTTCAATCCCTGGTCTCATTCAGTGGGTTAAGGATCTGGCTTTACCACGAGCTGCGGTGCAGGTGGCAGATGTGGCTCAATCTGGCTTTGCTGTGTCTATGGTGTAGGCTGGCAGCTGCTGCTCAAAACCAACCCCTAGCTCAGGAACATCCATATTCTACAGATATGGAAAGGAAAAAAAAAAGTTAAAACAGTTAAAAATAAAAATGCCGATAGATAAAGGAAAAATAGAGTAATTCACTGTCACCAGACTTTGTAACACAAGAAATGTTCAAAGGAAGTTTTTCAATGAAGAGAAATGAGAAACGATAATCACAAGAAAACTAGATTCTTGAGGAATAAATGAAAAGCATTTGAAATGGTAAATACAAAAGATTTTTTTCTCTTAACTTCTTTACCAATACAAATGCTATAGAAATACATGTAAAAAATATAAATTCTTTTACATTTTAGTGTAAGTGGATGCAATACATATGACAACAATAACAAAAAGGAGGTAAGCAGTTAATGAGTCTACATGACTGCAAAGCTTCTACATTTTACATGAAGTAATACTATATATATACATGTATATATATATATATATATATATAGTAATCCCCAAAGCAACCACTAAAAAGTAATGCACAAAGGTATTTTAACCACCTGTTAAAATAAGAAATCTGCAAGACGGCCAGCAAATAGGACCCTTCCTCCCCTTGTAACTCCACCCAGGTTCAATTTTACTAAACCCTCCCTTCCAATGACTGTATGCAGGAAACTTGTTAATAAAACAAGATGTGCTCAGATAGGAGTGGCCAGGTTCGGCTAATTCTTTCTATCTCAGGTATTCAATGCTGCTGTCCCAACCAGCTGCTTAGTTACAAGTTCACTGTGTAGTCTGTCAGACACATGAAACTGCTGGGCTGCTGTCAGAAGAGTTAGAGAAAAATGTGGTAAATTATAGATTAGACGTATATGAAATACATGCAGAAAATAAAAGCTAAGCAGTCCTGTCACAGAGTGAAGGAAATTCTCTGAGGGCTGTTGCTACTGTGATTTTATTTATTATATGTTGTAAATCTAAAAGTATGTATTTACTTTATGGTTTTTGTAACGCTTTAAAAATTTTTTTTTGCACTAAGCCCTTTAGCAGTAGTGAACAAAAACATGTCAAAGCACATTTCATTAAAAAAAAAACAGGATTGAAATTCCATCTCTTATGAAAGTTGATGACAAACCTGTAACAACTTTTTGTCAAAATTTACTTTTTACTTTTTCTTGCTGCATGGAAACAAGAAGTCAAAAATCGCCGAAGAAGTGTTGGAATCCACTATTAAAGTTAATATTTTGACCCTATTGCACTGCCTAGGACATCTAGCACAGAGTTGAATAAAAGATGAGACCTCTGTTTCATTCTTTAGCTTATGAAGAAAACTCAATATTTCAAAAATAAATATGATGTTTACTGTAGATATGTTAGAAGTACTCATTCTAGTTTGTTATTTATTTTTTAATCATGAATGAGTGTAGAATTTTACCAAATGCTTTTTCTACAATTGTCACAGTGATCACATGTTTTTTTCTCCTTTCTTTTTGTAAGTGTGTAAATAACATATTGATCTTCAAATGCAAGTCAGCATTACGGATCCAGATAAACCTTACTAGGTCATGATAGATTATCATTTTAAATATACCTTTGAATTTGACTCGGTAATATTATGGTTAGGATTTTTGGACCAGAACTATGTTATAGGTTATAACATAATAGATGTTATAACTATTATATAACTATAATATAATAAAGATTATATAGAATATAATAAAGTCAATTTGTCTACTAATACAGAGATGTTTTAAATGATATTATTTATCATTTAAGTACCCTATTTCTCTTCCAAAATTGTCTCACCCATGAATGATAAATTATATGGTGACTCTAACAGTGAATAAATGAGAGAGAAAACACACAAGGAGCACATAATAAAATGCCGTAGCATGAAACAAGAAGCACACAATACAAAGAGCACAGTTCTGGGAAGAATAAGGAAAACACTGGCTGAGAATAAAAATCAGAAATATTTGGCATCTTCAATAAAACAGAAGAAGATATATCCTCAGTGAAACAAGAGTAGAAAACCTAAATCCAATGGGAAAGAAATGGAAATTCAACAACATGTGGTAAAGAATGAAGAGGATGAACTTTACAGAGAGGTGGATAATCAGAGAATGATTTACAAGGCATCTAAACAACTTAAAAAAATTAAATTCACATTAGAGCATAAAAAAGAACAGGTCTGAAATGGCTAAACAGAGGGTCTTCAGTTCAAATGGTAATTTAAAACCACAGATTTAACTCGCCCCTCCAACAACCCCAGTAAAATGAATAATGAAATACAAAATTGGGAGAAATATGTACTACCACTTGAAACTAAGGGAACATGGCACCCAAAGGCACAACAAAATTCAAACACTCTGTGAACTAGAGCATAAAAGTGCTGGAAAAAACGAAGGGCTAACACTCTCCTCCAGAGCTGCCTGGGCTTAGGAGTGAGTGGAGAGCCTCCAGCAGATCCCCAACATCAATTCCAGATTTCAAGAAGCCAGACCTGAAGGCAACCTTTGGTCATTACATAATTGGCTCAGTTCAAACACTGCCCTACAAGGACCAGGGGTAACCAGCATGGCAGATGAGAAGGCCTTGCTCAAATTGGCTCCTAATAAAGGAAGACCTTCTCCTTTAAAAATATGTATACCAATCACATATCTTTAAGTGATCATCAACAAACAAAGGAGAGAGAGAAGAGAGGGGAAAAAGTCAGAGAAAAGGCCTTCTGCACCTTCAGAGCATGCAAGTACATTTACCTCCTATGCTTGGACCACTGTACATCCATGTGCAAAAGTCAGCAAATGTAAATATGTTCCTCTCACCCATCCAGCCCTAGAAATCTGAACAGTGCTCTGCATGGTCTCTAACTCTGCCCACTTTAATTCCCAGTATATTTGATTTAAAAAAAAAAAAAAACCGTGAATAGGACTAAATGTTTCCTTCCTAAACAGTTTAACCAAAGAAAAACCTTCAAGAAGTATTTTACTTCATATACTTATCAAGATCTGAGTTAAAAATAAATGTGTAAAAAGCAATAAATGAACAATGAGAAAATATGGTTTTCAGATGAAAAATTAGATTATCAACAAGTGTAAAGTCAATGAAGGTCAGGAATATCAGGTTAGAAACTGCAGAAGACAGTGGATTAATAGTGGATTAAAAATTGAGTTTGTCAGAAATAGACTCACAGACATAGAAAACAAACTTTTGTTACCAAAGGGGGAAGGGGGTAGGGATAAATTAAGTAATAGTTTGGGATCAGATACATACTACTATATATAAAATAAACAACAGGGAACTATTGTATAGCGCAGGGAACTATATTCACTGTAAACCTGAAACATTATAACTCAAAGATACTTCAATAAAAAAATTCTAGCCTATATTAGGAATTACTATAAAGTTATATAGTAACTAAACTAGGATACTGATATTGCACTAGCAGTATTGCCAAAGTTTTGATGGTGGAACTTGATGATGAAATAAGTCTTTTAGTATCACTTAATGTGCTTAAAAGCCTTAAAATGAAGAAGAAATTGAAATTTGTTTGTAACATAAAAGGTGCAAAAAATGTATAGAAATAGATGAATAGATCATTGAAACAGAAAAGGACAATGTGTATATGTGATTTAATAGCTGCAGAAGATGGCTTTTCAAATCAGTGAGAAAGGAATTGATTATTCAGTGATTCAATAAATGGTATTGGGACAACTCACTATTCATTTGAGACCAAAACATAAATACCTCACACCATTCACAGACTCAGATTCTAGATAGACAAAATAACGTTTCTTTTTACTTCTATAAAATATAGAGAATATTTTCATATTCTTATATAGGGTAAAATCTTTCCTAATCAGTACTAAAACAAACAAACCCCATGGAGTTCCTGCTGTGGTGATGCAGTGGGTTAATGATCAGGAAAGGCCATAGCTGGGGCATAGGTTGCAGATGTAGCGTGGATTTGAGTCCTGGCCCATATACCTCAGGTGTGGCCAAAAGAAAAGGGAAAAAAAAAAAAAAAGGTTACAAATTTGATTGTATACATTTCTAAAAAAAGTTTTGTTCTATTTTTTAATTACAGAAGATGTGGTAAACAAAGCCAGCAGACACAGGAGCCTGGAAAATATAATCCTCTGAAATACAAAGCAGGGGAAATAAGAGAAATGGATTTGGGGTAACAAATAGAGAAATAGACTGTACTAAGTGCATTTTATTTTTTAATTTTTATTTTTTACTTTTTAGGGCCACACCTGAGATATACGGAAGCTCCCAGGCTAGGGGTCCAATCAGAGCTGCAGCTGTTGGTCTATACCACAGCCACAGCAACACAGGATCTGAGTCACATCTGTGACCTATACCACAGCTCATAGCAACACTAGATCCTTAACCCACTGAGCGAGGCCAGGGATTGAACCTGTGTCCTCATGGCTCTAGTTGGGTTCCTTACCGATGAGCCACAACAGGAACTCTCCAAGTGCATTTTAGAATGAGAATAGAATTCATTAAATGGATGGATCATTTTACACAAAAGGCAATTCTCATTCCAACAAAAGGGAAACATTAAGCAAGCTCCTCATTCTATATATGTACTATGGGTTATGGAAAAAGACCAGACTGGAAACAATGACCTCAGGTTTAATGCTTTCAATCAGCCATTTTTAAACGTGGCCTATTTTGCCTGTAGGAAAGATAGCACTTATGTCTGTTTCAGGCCCAGGAACACATCAGGTACTACTGAAGAGCATGCGTGTAATCACAATGGACCACTTAATATGAATGGCGCTTTGATAACTGCTCAGTGCTTTCAGTTGTGTTATCTCATTTAATCCTCACAAAACCATATTAGTCAGATAATATTGACCTTCTTTGTCTAAGAGAAATAAAGGCTCAGAGAGATTTACACAACTTCCAAAAGGTCTGACAGCAAGGGAAGGAGTTAGGATTCAAGTTCAGACCTTCCTCTGACAGGAAAGCAGTGATATTTTGACCCCTTGACTGGGATCTTTCCCCCTTTAAAACATTCTATAAACAAGGTTAAAAGACATCATAGCTCAAGGGAAATGATTTGCAAACATATATAATACATAAAATATGCACATATTCTTTAATGTGCTTCTTTGTACCAAAAAGATAAAAGGGAAACAAACCGGAGTTCCCATCGTGGTGCAGTGGAAATGAATCCAACTAGGAACCATGAGGTTGCGGGTTCGATCTCTGGCCTCACTCACTGGGTTAAGGATCTGGCATTGCCGTGAGCTGTGGTGTAGGTCGCAGATGCAGCTCGGATCTAACATTGTTGTGGCTGTGGTATAGGAGGGCACCTACAGCTCAGATTTGACCTCTAGTCTGGGAACCTCCATATGCTGTGGGTGCAGCCATAGAAAAGACAAAAAAAAAAAAAAAAAAAAAAAAAAAAAAGGAAGCAAACCAAGAGAAGCATAAATAAATGACAAAAATGGATAATTTAAAGAGAAAGTGTATAAATGTTCAGAAATATGTTAAACTATGTTCTCTCATACTGATAATTAGGAAGACGCAAATTGCACATGTAATTGCTACATCATTTCTTGCCTATCAATTTGGTAAAGACCAGGATATTTGATTATATTTTATATATTTATATAAATTTATATATTTAAGTGTTATATGGTGTCATTTTGGTAATCAGAAAACAAGAGAGATGGCATTTATAGATTAGAAATCTACTGTTTGATTAGAAAGCAACCCATAGGGTATTTTCTATTAATCAAGACCAAGAAGGTGCCAGAGAGGAGAGTGAGGCTTTGTCTTCAACTCCCATTTCTATCAGAGAAGATTTGCTTATACATACGTTAAATCTCTGGATAAGAGTTGTTTTTTTTTTAAATGTTCTATCAAGAAGAATGAGAAGGGGATAAAGAGGAAGGGATGGGAGTAAGGACAAAGAAAGAAAAAGAAAGATAAAGAAAAATAAAGGTGCTGGAAAACCCATTGCATTGGAGTGTGCAGGTACCATGGAAAGCAACTTCAATTTCACATTTCTTCCACCTCTCATTATCTATATGGCCATGCATCATTTGCATAACATGAACCCTAATCTGTCAATTTATACCAATATTTTGGCATTTCCATAAAAGCTAAGAAAAAATCTTAGTGAGGCCATTTGTGGAGGATATTTGCTGTTTCTATTTACATTGGGTTCATTCCACTTTTCTGCAAAGAGCACATCGACTTCCCTTCAAGGATTTCCACCTGAAATCCTCAGGTGTCATCACTGTGGTGACACTAGACTTCTCCCACGGTCCATGCTGCCCTGACTCAAAACCTCCACATCCTTCCTTTGCTACCTCTGGAAATAAGAAACCAAGGGCTCACAATGAGGAGCAAGCCCAAGTTTCAAATGTCAGCAGTTATTTCTCTCTGACTCTCCTCTCTCCTCTTTCTGAGTCTACTTTATTTTCCACTGTCTTACAAAGGACCCATTTCTCTAGTGCACAGAAACTTGCCATTAGTTCCTACCATTTGTATCTGAGAATTCAGATATCCAATGAGAATCTCTTCATTAAAACCAGCCCCAAACTGCTTCCACCAGTACCTATGTGCTCTCTCTACAATACAAAGAATCAAGATTTGTCCCACTTGGGTCAGATTTCTACTGCTGGACCAGCCCACTTGGGCTAGAGCCACAGCACTCCTACTGCAACTGTGTTGGTGGGATTTTGAGAAGTAAGGACTACTCTCAGGAAAAAAAAAAAAAGGTGCCAGAAATGCAAACAGGCAGATCACTACAAAACCTGGAGGTAGAATGCCATGAATGGCAAAGGAAGGAAAATGCCAGGATCATTTTAAAGATAGATGGAAAGTGTTAAGGATGACAGAGCCTTCAGAGCCTGCAATACCATAAGGTTGACAGGAGTCCTTAGATTTAGTGATGAGGCAGTCACAAGAAACCTTGACAAGAATGCAGTGGGTTGGTCAAGATGTGAAGGAGACTGAGATGATCATATCCACAGAGGCCGAAATGCATTAACCCAAGTAAGAAGGAGTATGTTCCTGACAAGAATGCTAAAATTTTGTTTCTTGTTAAAGAATGACCATGGTCATAGGCTAATAATCTCTTGACTTTATAATCCCTGGTTTTCTACTGTAAGACTGGGAAGATAATAGAGCTGATACAGGGGAAAGGACCTTGTTTAGTGGAGATTCAGAAATGTCCACATGCTCTTAATAAATCACATCTCTCTGCCATCCAAGGAACATGTGCAGTGGCCACGAGGAAGGCTCACCAAAATATTTCTCACACTATCTATACCAAGAGATTGATTTATATTAGCAATTCCATGTCTATTATTCCCTGAGTTAAGTTTTGTTCTTTCATGTCTATAAAACGTTTTTCCCCCTCTGTGCCCACCTTCTCCCATCAGTCTGACATAAAAAAAAGCCCTTTCCCCTATAACACCTTCCTTTATGCAAGTTTTCTGGAGTTATCCATAGAGAGTTAATACTTTTCCATCCAAACTCTGCATTTCTGAATGCCCCTGATACAGCAGAGGCAACACCATATTGAGATGGTTCAGGCACCTAAGTCCCAGGGGTTATGCTGACCTGGTCAGGAATGGGTGCAGTCATCACAGAATCTCAGGTGTGGGCTGGGGCACAAGATACAGGTCAGTGCTCAGGGACAGCACTGCACTTCTCCTGAACTGGCCTGCAGGATTGTTTGCATACCCACAGGAAAATACCTGTGACATGAATACACCTAAATAAGATACCTTGCTTCCAAGGACCTGTCAGGAACCAACTCATATTCTATCTGCTGTGCTAAGCTTTCTCTCAATACCTGAATTATTCCCAGCTTGCCTCACCTACTGGATGAGACTGATCAGGACTCAGCCCCACCCACTCTGTACCATTCTATTGCAGAAAAGGTGACCCAGTTATAAGAACAGATGGGATTTACCCACCATCTGGGTTCAGCCCAGGGGAATGTTATATACGAAACAAGGGCACTTCAGGGGGTGAGGGCAGTGTTTGAGCCTCAGCTGGGAAGACTGCAGGCCACTTTTGGGCTGCAACCCTTCTAAGGATAAGGTGGACCAGCTCTTTCTAGAAATGGAGGAATGGAAGAAAGAACAGGGAACTGCAGGCTAGCAATAGCTCATGCTCACATGAGTACAACTTTGACTCTCTGGAGAATAAGTTAGGATTTATCTAGAGATCAGTGACAATAGTACTCATTAGGAATAGGTGACATTGGCAAGCAGGGCAAAAGAAGTTTCTGGTGCTTCTGTTTAGGGGATTTTCACTGACACCTTAGATCTCTCTGGGAGAAGACATGAGGCTTTGTGGTTAAAGGCATAGAGTCCAGTTCCACCCCTTACCAGCTATGTGATATTGAATGAGTTACTTAAATTATCATTTAAAATTGAAATTTGAAAGTCCTAGTTGTTGGAAGGATTATAAAGCATATGAAACACTTAACATAGAAAGTGTTTCACATAGCACCTAGTTGGTGTTCAATGAACGATTATTATTTAGAGGGTTTTCAGATTGCAGGATTTCCAGAAATTTACATTTTTAATTTTTTTTTGGTCTTTTTTTTTTTTTTTTGCCATTTCTTGGGCCGCTCCCATGGCATATGGAGGTTCCCAAGCTAGGGGTCTAATCAGGAGCTGTAGCTGCCAGGTTACTCCAGAGACACAGCAACACTGGATCCAAGCCGCGTCTGCAACCTACACCACAACTCACAGCAATGTCGGATCGTTAACCCACTGAGCAAGGGCAGGGATAGAACCCGCAACCTCATGGTTCCTAGTCAGATTCGTTAACCACTGTGCCAAGACAGGAACTCCTGCATTTTTAATTTTAGGTAAATGTTGTATTTGTTTGATAGGTTTTGTTTTCTCATGTCATCAGTCATGGTTTCAGTGGGAAGTTGAGAGAAGCTGAAGGAGAGAATGCACTGGACTATCTAGTAAGATGCCATATTTAACAGGTTACCTCAGAGAAAAGTAAATTACATTATTATAGTTTTCATTTTTAAGTATTTAATGATATCCAGTTATTTGCAATTTGATCATCCAAAACAGCATAGCTCATGTACACAGTCTATTTAATAATCTACAAATTGCCTTTCTTAACTCACTATTTTGGAAAATCTGCCTTCATTGATTTCCTAGCTATTGTTGACATTTTGAACATTTTTATTCTGTGTTAACTTCTCTAAGGAAGGATAAAATGTTTTGCCACAAAGTGTTAATGTATTATAAATGATTATGTTTATAAAGTCATGTTAAAAAGCAAACCAGAACCTTCGGAAGCTTTCAGGCTTCCAGAATATTGGACAATAGGCATCACTGGGGAACTAGTCTGTGCCTTTCTCTACCACATGTGTGGGGTCTAGGCTCTCCCTGAGCCTAGTTTCTGGTTTATGACCAGCCATTTCCTCTCTCTGGGCTTGTACATACATTACTCCTCTGCCTGGCATGCTCTTTGCCCTTCTTTTGAGGCTAAAGTGTACTTAGGTGTAGCTCCCAACTTAAGTGCTTCCTTCTCAGGGACCCCTCTGATACCACAGGCCCTCCTCAATCCTTTCACAATGCCCTGAACTCTTCATCACAGCCCTTGTCACAAGTGCATTTAAATGGTTACTTATGTAATTTTCACTTAATTGCAATAATCTCTATTAATATGTATTTTTCATACTGAGAGAGATCATGTCTTTTTGGTTTACTGCTCTATTCTCAGCATTTAGTCCAGTATCTGTTCAATAAATATTTATGAATTGAGTAGGTTAGGAAGCTTGTAGGAAAAGCCAAAGCTGTTTTATCTTGAGACTGGTGCTCAGACTTTTGAGCTGGACAGGTTTTGGATGGAAATGCAGATTTGCTATTTAATTATCCTGTGACCGTGAGCAAGAGATGAAACACCTCTAAGCCTGGGCCTTTTTGCTTCTGGAATATGGAGATAACATAGTACCCTCACATAAGGTTACTGTAAGATACAAATTAGATTGTGTTGTGTCCACAAATACCTATTATAGTACACATAGTAAGTACTCAAAAATGCCCAGTGCTCAAGGGTTACTGCTATAAAAGTGATGTGGAATAGAAATCTATTTCCATGATAAATGCCTTGCATATATCATTAAAACCCAGACAACTGATATCATAGCAGAGTTAACATCAATGGCATCTCAGTTCTTTCTGAAAGCTGATTAAGAGCGTAACTAACCCTGTTGTGGCAAAGAAAGATGACCTGCTGCCTCTCCAAAGTCAGAGGCAGTTCTCATCAAGTTGTTGCATTGCTTAGCTCCTCCCACGAGAGCTGTTGGTTTCCCACATAGAGCCAAACTCTCTTCCTCAATTATATTTTTTAAAACAATGGACAGTGTCTCTCCTTCTGGGAGGGAAGAGTAGGATCCTATACTCATCACCTTAGCAACTTCTAGTCACTAGCCAGCATCAGGAAAGAGAACATTCTGGTAACATCTGGTCTAGGCATATACATGGACTTCACATCTAAGTATAAAACATATAGCACTCACCACACCCGTGAGTCTCTACAGTCTGGTGGGACACGTGAATGTCTAGCTCCTTAGAACCCAGCCTCTCCAGCATATCCATTTCAGAGTTTGTCCTTTATATCTGCAAAACAAGATCATTTTTTAACTATTTAATAACCTTTTTTCTAATTATACATCGTAGAAAATTATTTTATACCAGAAGGAGTACTAGTCTCTTTAGATCACAACTTCTGGAGAATTTTGCAGAAAAAAATCAATCTTAAGAAAAAAGAACAAAGTTGGATGTATTATTCTCTGAGACTTCGGACCATAGTATAAAACTATAGTAATTAAAACAGTGTGGCACTAGCACAAAAACAGACACATAGGTCCATGTAACAGAATAGAGAGCCCAGGAATAAGCCCATGCTCTTATTAATTAAACTGTGACAAATGAGGCAAGAATATACACTGGAAAAAAATAGTGTCTTCAATAAACAGTGCTGGGAAGACTGGATAGCTACATGTAAAAGAATGGGATAAGAATATTTCCTCAACATCATATACAAAATGAAAACCAAAATGGGGTTAAAGACCTAAATGTAAGACCTGAAAGCATAATATTCCTAGGAAAGAACATAGGCAGAACACTCTTTGACATAAATGATAGCTCTTTATTTTTTTGGCTTTGTCTCCTAAGGCAAAGGAAATAAAAGCAGAAAGAAACAAATGGAACTTAATTAAACAAATGATTTTACAGAGCAAAGGAAACTTGACAAAACAAATAGACCACCTATGGAATGAGGAAAATATTTGCAAATGATATGACCAATAAGGGGTTAATATCCAAAATATATAAACAGCTTCTACAACTCAATATCAAAAACAAACAAGCAAGCAAACAACCCAATTAAGATGTGGACAAAAGACATAAATAGACACTTTTTCCAATGAAGACATACAGATGGCTAACAAGCACATGAAAAGATGCTCAAGATGGCTAGTTATTAGATAAATGTAAATCAAAACAATAATGAGGTATTACCTTTCACCAGTCTGAATGTCTACCATCAAAAAGAACATAAATAACAAATGTTGGAAAAGATGTGGAGAAAAGGGAACCCTCCCATACTGTTAGTGGGAATGTAAATAGGTCCAGCCACTATGGAAAATAGTACGAAGATTCCTCAAATAACTAAATAAAAAACAAAAATAAACAAATGAGACCTAGTCAAACTTACTAGCCTTTGTACAAGAAAGGAAACCATAAACAAAATAAAAAGACAACCTTCAGAATAGGAGAAAATAGTTGCAAAAGATGCTACCAACAAGGGCTTAATCTCCAAAATATACAAACTCATACAACCTAACAACAACAACAAAACAAAAAAAAAAAAAAACAACAACAACAAAAAAAACAACTGAAAAGTGGGCAGAAGACCTAAACAGACATTTCTCCAAAGAAGATATATAGGGGCTAGTAGGCATATGAAAAGATTGATAATTATTAGAGAAATGCAAATCAATGAGGTACCACCTCACACTGGTAAGAAAGGCCATTGTTAACAAGTCTACAAATAACAAATGTTGGAGAGGGTATAAAGAAAAGGGAACTCTCCTTCACTGTTGATGGGTATGTAAATTGATGCTGCCACTATGGAGAACAGTATGGAGGTTCCTTAAAAAACTAAAAATAGAGTTACCATATGATCCAGCAACCCCACTCCTAAGCAGGTATCCAGGAAAAACTGTAATTTGAAAAGATACATGCACCCCAATGTTCATAGCAGAATTATTCACAATAGCCCAGATATGGAAACAACATAAATGTCCAATGACAGATGTATAGATTAAGAAGATGTGGTACATATGCACAATGGAATACCACTCAGCCATAAAAAGAAAATAAAGCCATTTGCAGCAACATGGATGCAATTAGAGGTTATACTCAGTGAAGTTAAGTCAGAAAGAGAAAGATAAACACACACACATACATAAATGACTGAGTAATTTTGCTATTCAGTAAAAATTGGCAAAATGTTGTAAATCAACTATACTTTAATTAAAAAAAAATAGTACAGGCTTGGATCTTCATGTCTAAAACAGAAGAATCCATACCCACTGCAGGAAGTTGGTCTAAAAGAATAGTAATAATCTTGTTTTATGCAATATGCTAAACGCTTTAGTCACAATGTAAGGATTTACCTTCCAAGAGATGTTTTCAACTATATGTAATTATAAATAAATAAATATATATATATATATATATATATATAAATATACGCACACATACACATGGGTGCCTCCCATGGAGGAATTTGTATTTGATGAAAAGTTCTTTCCTAATTGTAAAAGTTCATTCACAAGTAGCATCCTGTCCCTTCTCCTTGCCAACACCTCAAAGGCAACATAATATCAAGGGACATATGTAACAGAAAATGAACAATACATTTCAAATATGCAGAGTTTATGGCATGATTTGAAGCCTCATTCTTAAAAAAACAAACAAACAAACAAAAAACTGCCCCTATTAGGCTTACAAAACCATCACTGCAATTGAATGAGAAATTTCTTACACTCACTCATACATGATGTCAAGATTCCTATAATGTCTCGGTGAGCAGTTTCCTAATTCTGAAACCTAGAAATCAGGGTCTCTTGCTGCTGCAGGGGCACCATCCATATCCAGTGGTTCTTTTCTGGTTTATTCCTTGGGGGTCAATATGTTGTGAGTGATTTCAGTGGACTCTTTACCATTTTCTCCTGGTTTACTACTCCCTTCTGCTCCCCTTTCTTTCCAACCCCGGAAAGTGCAGGTCCAGAGCAAGAAGAGAGTCCCAGAGTAGCTATGACTCACTCTAATGAAGGGCACTGGTACCTCTCATCCCTACCCCATGTGCCATCATTACCTGTGCTCATTTACAAGCATATCTGCATATTCTCAATAACCCTGCCAAGGCTTGGAGCAGCTCCTCTGTGTGATGAAATAATCAGAGAAACAGTAGCTTTCTGGTGGTTAGGCTCAGGGCAAGCACTACTTGGAAGAACACACCAATCTTTTCGGGTGAACTGCTGTGTCAAGGAGCCAGGAACGCAGCTGAGGGTTGCTCACCAGGGCCAGTCAAAGGCAGCATCAAAGGAATGATCTGAAATGTGAAAAAGAATCAATAATCATTCTTCAAAATAAGGCCTTTTCAAACATGGCAAATGTCACTGGCTTTTGGCAACACTACTTGGGATTTATTCTCTCAAAAAGGGCACCACCACAGGGCTGGAATAAAAAGCCCTGGTATGTTATTCTTTGAAATAGCAAAATGACAGGAGGGCGGGCATGGGGAATTCAGACCCAGATGTAAATTAATGTGCATAATTCCTCCAGGTGTTTTCATCCATCTCCCCTTAAGGGCAGTGATGCTAGGGTGTGGGTCGGGGTAGGTCTTGCTAGGGAGGGGTGGGCTGGGACCGGAGGGGGTCTCAGCAGAACCTGGATGTGCTCACTCACTTTCACACCCCAGTTTTAAATAAATATCCAAAGTGGGAGCCAATTTCTCATTTCCTCTACTGCTTCTGCCTTACATGCTACAACTCAGTGTCTGAATCCTCCCTCCCTTCCTGATCACATGTCAATCTCACTCTGATTATTCCACTTCTTTCATTCCCTTGACCCTGAATCAGGCCAGCTGGGTCACCATGCTGGCCTATCCTCTAGTTTCCCAATGCTGACTGCTCCTCGACTCCATACTCTGATCATGTTCAACTCAGAATAATAGGTCCAACACTTAGATCTGATCATATCACACCTCCTGTTGACCTCTGAAGATGCTGGCAGATGATCTACCAAAACAGAGTTCAAATATCTTGCGGTACATTTTATATCCTTCCCAGGGTAGCTCCGATCTTTTCTTCAGTGCCATCTCCTCCATGAACCCCCAAATTCCTATAATGTAACTATAGCTACCCTCCAAATATACCATGCTTAAATCTATGTGGTGCCTTCTACCAACTGTCCACCTGGGAGCAACTTGTATCCATCCTTCAAACAGCATTGTCTAACACTTCATAGAGATTAAAAGAACTCTGGGTAAACACTGTCCGGGGTGAATATCACAAACAAATGTTGAGCTGAGGAAAAAAGTTACCTCCCCCTCAAAACCCATATCATATGAATCCATTTATATGAAATTCAAAAACAGGCAAAATAAATCCATAGTGATAAACTAGTCATTATCTTTTAGAGGTGGGGAGGGTTGACTAGGAAGGAGCACAAAGCAACTTTCTTGGGAGACTGACATGCCCCATCCAATATCTTAATCTGGGTGGGAATTACAGGGGAGTGCACACATGTAAAAATTCATTGAGTTATGCAATGAAGATGTGTGAACATTACTGTATTATGTTATACCTCACTTAAAAAGAAAACAAACATCAACAGATAAGACATTTTGGAAGAAGTATTTCCTGTGTCCAATTGGCCACCACTACCCAACCTCTGCCCATAAAATAATCACTCTATCTTTTATGTTCCCACTGCCCATTGCAGCTCTAAAGATAACAGATGGCCCTTATTGTTGGTATCTCTTTTGCTCTTAGCCTGGGGCATCTTTATAAAAAGGGATTGACTAGAATATCATTTTTCTTTTCCTCCCCAGCACTTAACACAGTGTTTGATCAAATGATGTTGAATGAATGCAATAAGAAACTACAAATAGAATTGAGTACAAGTGTGGGGCCATTCCTACCCTAAATGGCTCCTAGTAGGGCTATATATTTTTCAACAGGCAGAATTACAAACTGCCATCCTCTACCACCCAGGTGTCTGTTAATACACTGCACGGTCTTGCCCAATAAGAACCTGAGTAAAGGCAAAAGAATTTGCATATGATGATGTTCAGATCACCCTGTGCTGGGCCAAGCAAACACAAACAGCACGGCTTGTTGGCTGCATGAACAGTAGGCTGGTTAGTTGTTTAAAGAAAGCAAAACTAATTTGTAGCTGTCAGTCAGTTGAGCAAGATTTGCTTCACTTCTGAAATTTATTGACAGGCTCTAATAACCAGCACTTAAATTATCTTTTCTGGAAGCAAACAGTGAAAACTAAGAAATAGAAATCTGATATTCACCTCTGGTTCCCAAGCAAAACAGAAAGAGGCTATTGTGGTCATATAGTTTTTATACCATTCTCAAATTTTAATAGGCATGTTTGCTATTGGAAGTTTCCCAAATTAGCTTGCTGTTTTTCTTTATTATTGCAAGGTTAATGTAGTCTTGAGTGTTTTTGGCAAGGTTTGCAGCACAGAGAGTGGGGGAGAAAATAAGAACTGTGATTGCCTATAATAAAGAGGGTATTGAAGACTCAGATTCAACAACCCTTTTATTGAGGAACTTTTAGTGATGGGCACTTTGACATATTTTAATTCAAATATTCTTCTCCAAAAGAAGGATTTATTAGACCTAATTACAGATGAGTTAAGAATGGTGAGGTGAAGTAACTGCTCTGTATCACATAGTAAGGCTAAATTCAAAACTGAATCCATCTCCTGCTAAATCCTATGATGTTGGGTGAGGTAAAACCTTGTAATGTTATAGATGTAGCTTTTAGGAAGGAACACAGTCCTTCCTAGCTTCCCTCAAAACTCATCACATAGGCTTATTTGACTTCAATAAGCCAGCCGCCTAGACCAAAATACTTCCTACTATACCAGTCAACTCAAAGCAATATTTAACGACAGTTACTGAGAAAAAAACACTTATTCACCTGCTTATTTTTGCACACAATAGAGAGTCATAAGAAACAGCCTTTGCCTTCATGGAGCCCCAAGTCTACAATCAAGAGATTTTAGCCACTTCTCCAAGTACAGAAACTCAGGGATGGTCTTAGGCTGATGTTCTCTGTCCTGCCATTCAGCAGAGTAAAATTCAGCAACCTCCTGAAGTTGCTAGTGGCCATTGTGAGGTTTTAGGATGTCAAAAGACTGCAGGATATGGGATCTCAAAGGACAGTCGTCTTTTCTCCTGGACTTCTCACTGCAAGTTAGGGCAACACTCAAAGGAACTGAAAAGGTAGACAATGCTTGAATGTCAGGGATTCAGTGGGGAGGGTGCTGGATTTGACTTCCTCTT
The DNA here is from genome assembly GCF_054392235.1 of Sus scrofa. Taxonomy (NCBI): domain Eukaryota; kingdom Metazoa; phylum Chordata; class Mammalia; order Artiodactyla; family Suidae; genus Sus; species Sus scrofa. Next base: position 108,408,002 of record NC_139396.1, on the reverse strand, counting down.
GAAGAACTGATGATATCTCCTGTAGACAAAAATTTAGTTGGGAGATGTGAGGTGTAGGTTAAAGATCTTCCATTCCACAAAGATTAAGTAAGGGCCCACTGGGTGCTGAGGCTGGGGAGGTCAATGGGGAAGTGAAAAATTGTGATGTGAAAAATTGTCGCTCAGTGTGGGAACTGACCAAATGAAGATAAGGATAAAGTGTTATGGGAGGACAGAGAAGGTCACATCTAAATATACCTGGAGGAGCTTAGAAAAGTTAGGCAAAGAAAAAAGGAAGCATATCTCAAGATGAGAGAGGAGCATGTACACAGGCACTAAAGAATATCATTATCCAGAAGAATGAGGGCTTTGACACCATGCTATCACAGGCTGGCTTTGGTAGTTGTTTTGAATTGTTCTTCTAGTTGTTGGATTTTTGTTTGGTTATTATGTTGGATTGTTTATCTATGGTTTTTTTTTTTTCTTTTTAAAAAATATTCTAAAAGGTGAATTACTTCATTTAAAGAGAAGATTCTGTCCTACATTAATCAGCTTTCTCCAAAAGGTGAATTATCTCATTTAAGATAGAGGATTTGGTCCTATATCAGTCACCTTTCTCCAGAGAAATAGAACCAACAAAATGGTTGAAAGAGAGAGACTTTAAGAAGTTAGTTGATGCAATTGTGGAGGCTTGGTAACTCCAAACTCTGCAGGGTCAGCTGGCAGGCTGGAGACCCAGGGAAAAGCCAGTACTGCAGTTCAAGTCTGAAGGCTAGCTTCTAGCAGAACCCTTTCTTGCTGCTGTGTGTATGTGTCCTTTATCTACTTAGGCTTTCAATTTATCGGATAATACTTAACACATTATGAAGAATACTCTGCTTACTCAATGTCCATCAATTTGAACATTACTCTCATCCAATTAATTAATCTCATCATATTTTCATAGAAATATCCAGAATAATGTTTCACCAAGCATCTGAGCACTGGCCAGCCAAGTTGACATATAAAATTAGCCATTACAGGTCTATAAAGTAAAAAGGCATGCTTAGAATCCCAAGGATTTTGGTTTTTTATCTTTTGGGTAATACAGAGCCCTTGAAAAGTTTTAATCAAATAATGATTTATGAAATAGGTAGAGTTGCATTGCAAATGATGCCTGAATTTTTAATTGAACAGATGCTAATGATATTAACTGAGACAAATATAGAAAGAAAAATAGGATTTGGTCATGTTGAGTTTGAAATAGCAGTGTGACAGCCAGGTATGAATATGCAGGAGGCATTGGAAACACAGGAGTGTGTGTGTATGTGTATGTGTGTACAGGTTAGGTTAGAAGATATAAATTTTGAAATTGTTACTTAGTTGACAGCTAAAATCATGCATTTCCAGAGAACAAAGAATAAGAAAAGAGCTGAAGGTGGTATTCTGGTGAATACAAGTATTTTATATAGTGAGAGGGAGCTGGGAGAGGGTAAAGGAAGAATTACAACAACAACAACAAAATACACAGAATAAATGGTGAACAAACATTTAAAAAAAAGCCTCTTAGAATGTGGAGGGGAGAATAGACATTGACTTAAAGAAAGAAGAGTAAATTATGAACAAAACAAAGCCTCTATGGTCTTCTTTGTAAGTTGTTCTAAATAATTGCAGGTGTGAAAATATTTCAGCAGGTAATAGGGAAAGCCATAGACAGAAATGTGAGAACCATGAAAGTGAAGAAAGCTGCTACCACTCAAAGATCTGTACAAAGGGGAGAAAGAAAGAATACATGACACACTGACTAGCAGAGGTGGTATGAAAAAGTTGACACACTGTCAGAGGAATCACATGAAGACAAAATGGTGGAGGAAATAAAGACCTTATGGGAGTTTTCTATCACTGAGAGGAAGGAAGTTTTTGTTCCCCAGCCCTTCTTTTTCTTCCAGGTGAAAACTCATCATTAACACAACACTGCTAGCCTCTCTCTGTCCCCAAACTTTCCCTTCCCACAGGGTGTGCAGAGGGATTTATGTTATTGGTTAAGACTGAAAGAATAAACTCAGGGCATGTGACTCAGAACGGCCCTCTTCCTCCAAAGAGCAAGCCCTGCCAGCAGGGGGCGCATGACCTCCACTGCTCTCTGCCACGGGATGGATAATAAAGGGGCAGGTCTATCTCATCCTGGGGGATCTGTGTTGGAGCCATGACCTACAAACATCTCCCTCCCTCTGCAGTATCATTATTAGAGTTAAAAAAAAAAGCTATTTTGATATCACTTCTGCTACTTGTTTGTCTTAGATTTAACTCTTCATAAAGGAGAAATACATTTATTATACATTTGATTCCTAATAAGGATTACAGTAAGGTATGTGTCTGTTTTGTCATCTGCATCTAGACTGAGCTACCTGAGAGCAAAGAGGGCCTCTCCTCCTGCTTCATTTCCCATGGTACCTACATGACATAGAAGCACCCAAATAAATCAGGTTTAATTAATAGTGAATGAAATGTTTTTGAACTTTCACACAATCTTCATTTAATCTTTTCCTCAGAGAGCAGGAAATGGCAAATGGAACATGACTCTAACATATTCAATGCAAAAAACCCCACAACATTCAATTATGTAAGAGGAGCTTCAAATCACTAAGAAAAAAGACAATAATCAGAAAGAAAATGGGTAAGAGAATAGATGAAGCATTTCACATAAAAGGAAATAAAGTGGCCAATTAACAGACAAAATGATGCTCAACCTTATTCACATCAGAGAATGAAAATTAAACAACAATAATTCTGTTAGTTCACAAAGATTAAAAAGATTGATGATAACTAATGTTGGTGAAGATTCAGGGAAATGGGCCACATCCATGGGGTATAAATTACAGGAGCCTTTTCTGGTAGGTGATTTGGCAGCAGCATCTAAATACTAACTGCGTATACTCGTTCTTTAAGCAATTCCATGTGTAAAAATTTATTTTTAAAAAGCATGAATGCATACTAGCAAAAGATGGGGCAATAGTAGTCTTTTCGGCATTGTTAGAAACAATCTGGATGTTACCTAATGAGGGCTATTTAAACAAATTATGATATGACTTTTTCCATTATTGGACATTCCATAGCAAGGTCTCTCAACCTCAGTCCTGCACTTCAATTTGAACCTCTATATTTTCAGCTGGATAATACTTTGTTATGGGAGGATGTCCTGTGCATTGTAGGATGTTCAGAGCATCTCTGGCCTCTTTCCTTCCTGGCACCCCTTCCCCCACAACTTTGACAACCAAACAAGCTTCCAGACATGGCCATATGACAACGTGTGTGCAGATATTGACACTAGACAGCCTGTGGGGCTGGGTCAAAATGATCACCATTTAAAGATCATAAAAAACTCTGTTCCACAGACATAAAGAGGCAAGTCCCTAGTAAATATCTAAATATTTTAAATAGGAGGGTTCCAATTCATAGTTTCACACAAGTGGAAAGAGCATGCTACAGAAAAAAAAAAAATCACACCATTAATGTACTAAAAAGATATATGTGAACATATATGTCTGTAAATGGAGAAACACAAAAGGAGGATAGGAGGACAAACACCAGTCCCCTGTTGCCAGTGGTTTACTCTGAGTGGAGAATGGGAGTTTGGAAGGTGTGTGGGTTGTTTTGTTTTTTTTTTTTAATTTTACTTTTCAGTGAAGTAACATTGGTTTATAACATTATGTAAGTTTCATGTGTAGATTAGTACACATGAAATGTTGTCTTATTACACTGTAGTACACACCACAGTGTGCTCACCACCAAAAATATAGTTTCCATCTGTTGCCGTACAATTGATCTGCTTTACCCATTTCACCCTCCTCCTACACCTACCCCTCTGCTAACCAATACTCTGTTCTCTGGATCTACATGTTTGTTTTTGTTTGGTTTGGTTTGTTCCTTTTTATTTTTTTTTTGACATTAAAAACAGCCTTAAAAATGTTTTAGTGCATCTAACTGAGGGAAGTTAGAAATTACATTCTGCTACAAGTAACAGACCCTTGAAAATATTGATTTTAACAAGTCCAAAGGCAGGCAGTGTAGGGCTGGACTGTGTCTTCCAAGATCAAGGTCCTATGTCTTTGGTTTTTGGTTTTTGCATGTGCAGTATATGGAAGGTTGCAGGCTAGAGGGTTGAACTGGAGGATGGCTGCCAGCCTACAACACATCTACAGCAATGTAGGATCCGAGCCATGTCTGTGACCTACACCACAGCTCCTGGCAACGCCAGATCCTTAACCCACTGAGCAAGGCCAGGGATTGAGCCCACATCCTCATGGATACTAGTCAGATTCGCTTCGGCTTGTACCACAATGGGAACTTTAAGGTCCTATGTTTGACTGCTGGTAGGCTTATGTACCCATCACCTAATGCTCATGGAATGACTGCTTTACCTTAACTATCCAGTCTTCCTTCCAAGAAGAGGAAGGGCAGCCAGGTAGCAAGTAAGCTGAGCTTATCCTCTCCACTTACATGTCATTGCCAGAATTATGTCACATGGTCACATTCATCTACAAGGAATCTATTTTTTTAAGCCAGCTTATTACCATCTTGAGCACAATCAATGGTAGGCTCCTAACAGTATTGGTGGACTTGTACAACTCTTTGAAAATCAAGGAGAATTTTTTCAACTTTCACCATTGAGAATGATGTTAGCTGTGGGTTTGTCATATATGGCCTTTATTATGTTGAGGTAGGTTCCCTCTATGCCCACTTTCTGAAGGGTTTGTATCAGAAATGGGTGTTGGATTTTGTTAAAGGCTTATTCTGCATCTCTTGAGAGGATCATATGGTTTTTATTCTTCAGTTTGTTAATGTGGTGTATCACACTGATGGATTTGTGGATATTGAAGAATCCTTGCATCCCTGGAAGAAATCCCACTTAATCATGATGTACAATCCTTTGAATGTATTGTTGGATGTGGTTTGCTAGTATTTTGTTGAGGATTTTTGCATCTATGTTCATCAGTGAAATTGGCCTATAATTTTCTTTTTTTGTGGTATCTTTGTCTGGTTTTGGTATCAGGGTGATTGTAGCCTCACAGAATGAGTTTGGGAGTCTTTCTTCCTCTGCAATTTTTTGGAATAGTTTCAGAAGGATAGGTATTAACTCATCTCTAAATATTTGATAGAATTTGCCTGTGAAGCCATCTGGTCCTGGACTTTTGTTTGTTGGAAGTTTTTTAATCACAGTTTCAATTTCAGTTCTTGTGATGGGTCTGTTCATCTTTTCTATTTCATCTTGGTTTATTCTTGGAAGATTGTACTTTTCTAAGAATCTGTCCATTTCTTCTACATTTTCCATTTTATTGGCGTATAGTTGCATATAGTAGTCTCTTATGATCTTTTGTATTTCTGTGATGTCCATTGTTACTTCTCCTCTTTCATCTAATTTTAATGATTTTTTTTTCTTTTTGCCTTTTCTAGGACCACTCCTGGGGCATATGGAGGTTCCCAGGCTAGGGGGTCTAATTGGAGCTGTAGTTGCTGGCCTACACCAGAGCCACAGAAATGTGGGATCCAAGCTGCATCTGCAACCTACACCACAGCTCATGGCAACGCCGGATCCCTAACCCACTGAGCAAGGCCAGGGACCGAACCTGCAACCTCATGGTTCCTAGTCGGATTCATTAACCACTGCACCACGAAGGGAACTCCCCTAATTTTATTGATTTGAGTCTTCTCTCTTTTTTTCTTGATAAGTCTGGCTAAGGTTTTATCAATTTTGTTGATCTTTTCAAAGAACTAGCTTTTCGTTTCATTGATCTTTTCTATGGTTTTATGTGTTTCTATTTCATTGATTTCTGCTCTGATCTTTATGATTTCTTTCCTTCTACTAACTTTAGGTCTTGTCTGTTCTCTCTCTGTCTGCTTTAGATGTAAAGTTAGCTTGTTTATTTTAGCTTTTTCTTGTTTCCTGAGGTGGGCTTGTATTGCTATAAACTTTCCTCTTAGAATGGTTTTTTTCTGCATCCCATAGGTTTTGGAGTGTTGTATCTTTGTTGTTGTTTACTTCTAGGTGTTTTTTAATGTCCTCTTTGATTTCTTCAGTGATCCATTGGTTGTTTAGTAGCATATTGTTTGATCAGGAACAAGACAAGGATGTCTGCTCTTGTGACTACTATTCAACAGAGTTTTCAAAGTCCTAGCCACAGCAATCAGAGAAGTAAAAGAGATAAAAGGAATCCAAATTGGAAAGGAAGAATTAAAACTATCCCTATTTGCAGATGACATGATACTATACCTAGAGAACCTAAAGTCTCTACCAGAAAACTGTTAGAGCTCATCCATGAATTTGGCAAAGTCGCAGGATACAAAATTAATACACAGAAATCGATGGCATTCCTATATACTAACAATGAAAGAGCAGAAGGAGAAATTAGGGAAGCAATCCCATTTACCATCACATCCAAAAGAATAAAATACGTAGGAGTAAATCTACCTAAAGAGACAAAAGACCTGTACTTTGAAAACTATAGACACTGATGAAAGAAATCAAAGATGACACAAATAGATGGAAAGATATACCATGCTCTTGTATTGGAAGAGTCAATATTATCAAAATGACTATACTACCCAAGGCACTCTACAGATTCAATGCAATCCCTATCAAATTACCAAGGACATTTTTCACAAGAACTCAAACAAAATATTTTAAAGTTTGTTTGGAAGCACAAAAGACCCAGAAGAGCCAAAGACATCCTGAAAAAGAAAAATGGAGCTGGAGGAATCAGGCTCCCGGACTTCAGACTATACTACAAAGCAGCAGTCATCAAAACCGCATGGTACTGGCACAAAGACAGACATATAGATCAGTGGAACAGAATAGAAAGCCTAGAATTAAACCCATGCACCCACAGCCAACTAATCTATGACAAAGGAGGCAGGAATGTACAATGGAGAAAAGACAGTCTGTTCAATAAGTGGTGCTGGGAAAACTGGACAGCCACGTGGAAAAGAATGAAATTAGAACATTCCCTAAAACCATACACAAAAAGAAACTCAAAGTGGATTTAAGACCTAGGTATAAGACCAGACACTATAAAACTCCTAGAGGAAAACATAGGCCAAACACTCTGTGATACAAACAGAGCAACATCTTCTCAGATCCACCTCTTAGAGTAATGACGGTAAAAACAAAAATAAACAAATGGGACCTAATTAAACTTAAGAGTTTCTGCATAGCAAAGGAAACCCTAAACAAAAGAAAAAGACAACCCACAGAACAGGAGAAAATCTTTGCAAATGAATCAACTGACAAGGGATTCATCTCCAAAATTTATAAACACCTTCTGTAGCTCAATACCAAAAAAAAAAGAAAAAAAAAAGCAACCCCATCAAAAAATGGGCAGAAGATCTAAACAGACAATTCTCCAAAGAAGACATACAATGGCCAAAAAACACATGAAAAGATGTTCAACATCACTCATTATTAGAGAAATGCAAATCAAAACCACTACGAGGTACCACCTTACACCAACCACTATGAGGTACCACCTTTTTGATGATGGCCACAAGTGCTACAGAGGGTGTGGAGAAAAAGGAACCCTGTTACACTATTGGTGGGATTGTAAATTGGTGCAACCACTGTGGAAAACAGTATGGAGATTCCTCAGAAAACTAAAAATAGAACTACCATTTGATCCAGCAATCCCTCTCCTGGGCATCTATCCAGAGAAAACCATGACTCGAAAAGACACATGTACTCCAACGTTCATTGAAACACTATTTTCAATGGCCAAGACATGGAAACAACCTAAATGTCCATCAACAGAGGAGTGGATCAAGAAGAGGTGGTACATATACACAATGGAATATTCCTCAGCCATTAAAAGGAAAAAAATACCAGAATTTTTTGCAACATGGGTGGACGTAGAAATTATCATGCTAAGTGAAGTCAGCCATACAATGAGACACCAACATCTAATGCTTTCCCTGACATGTGGAATCTGAAAAAAGGACAGAATGAACTTCTTGGGAGAACAGATACTGACTCACAGACTTTGAAAATCTTAGGGTACACAAAGGAGGCAGTTTGGGAGGTGGGGGGATGCGCTGGAGTTGTGGGATGCAAATCCTATAAAACTGGATTGTGATGATCATTGTACAACTATAAATGTAATAAATTCGTTGAGTAATAAAAAAAGAAAAAGAAGAGAAAAAAGAAAATCAAGGAAGGAGGAGAATGGAAAGAAGGAAGAAAGGATTAGTACAGAAAGAAAGATGGAATGGACATAGACCTGGAATACAGTAATCTTGGGTTTAGATCCTGCTGTCCTTACTTCCACACTTTTTGATGGAAAGCAAATTAGTTACTTTGAGTCTGCTTCCCCTATTGCAAAATGCCTATCTTAAAAGATTTTGTTTAAAGGTTTAAGTGAAATTACTTAGTAATCTTCTTAGAATAGTGATTGCATACAATAGGTGCTATGAAAGTAGATTTTCTTTTTCTCCCTAGAGAAGAAGTACGTTTTTTAAGTATTAAAAATTCAAGTGCACACATCTGGTTCTCTGTTTCATGGATGTCATATTGGATCATAGTGAGAGCTTCTGCTCTTCAAGGGCAGAGACTCTGGATCTTGTGGGATTCCATAAAAGATATGTGTCTTTTATAACATATTCACATTCTTTGGATACCATGTATCTTCTACCCTGGACACTGGGCAGGGCTGGTGACACAGGGATTCTATGTAGAGGTAAGGATGGACCTTCAAAATGAGATCCCAGTGAGGATGAAAGAATGACTATTGAGAGGGAAAGTCCCCCCTAAAACATAAACAGGACTGGACTTCAGGATCTGCATTGGCACAGTTTATTTCCTAAGTAAGTAAACTGAGGTATATAGAAGTGAAGGACCTTGGCCAACATCACACAGCTTGTAAATTTCAGAGGTAGGGCACAGAACTCAGTCTCTCTCACTCCAAAGCCACATGTTCTCAGAATATCACAATGTTCCTCAGGCATCAGGGAACTCTTCTCCCTGTGCTCCTGGAAGATGGTTGACTTCCCACCCACCTTGCTTAGCAGCCTCTGCCGCAGCTGCTTCACACTGCTGACAACCAAGCCCTCCACTGAGATCCCTGCTAGAATCTGTAGTGAAGCCAACATCAGGTCAAGATGCCAGTTACTGGGCAGCAGAGTTGGGGAGGGATGAGTGCCAGTGCCTGTGACTTCTGTGCTTTAATATTCACTTAACTTTGTAGAGAGTAATTATATTCCACTCATTCTACACCAGCTGGTATTTACTTCATCCTCCATCAGGCATCAACAGAGCATGGGGCTGCAAGACAGAAATATTACTCTGGCGAACATAAATATTTCATTTTTCACACCACAAATGCGTTGATGATTTATTAATTAGCTGTAAGGCTGCTGCCTCTGCAAAGCTGAGAATGAAGACTTTCTGCTCTGTGGATTGGGCCTGTCTGGGGCACAGTGCCCATGGGAAATGCTTAGCCAGGGTCATAGCCCAAGTTTGGCAAACAGCCCCTCGAATGCCCAATCCAAACACTGCAGGCTCAGCCTTGGGTTCTGACAGTACAAGAAGCCCTACAGAGAACTTTTCCAGGCTCAAAAATTATTGTTCTTCACCTTTCCAGAAAAGGTAACTGAGATCAAAGCCAACTGGTCTGCCTACCAGGTGTCTATGGAGATGAGGCTGCTAACGTGCTTAAGGGGGTCAGTGCCTGCCTTTGACCCAGCTTTTGAGGTTACATGTCTCATCTGGGAATTAGACATTAAGGAGACCTAACAGAGCCTCTTCTTGAACTTCAGCCACAAATATCAATGACAGGGCTCAGAGCCCTCTCTTTTCTAACTGTCTGAACACTATGAGAGGGATAGTTATCTTAGGGGTAAAGCACTCATGTAACAGAGGTTCTCTCCAACTGGAACCTACACACTGAACCTAAGCAGTTCCCTGAGCTCTCTGAAGAGACTCTCATCTGGGTTTTGAATAAGCTATAAACTCTTAAAAGGAAGAGTAAAACCAGAGCCCAAAATATCAGCTTTGTTGCTGATAAAGCTAACTTAGAGGTCACAATTTGGTGTCAGGTCCTTGGGGTCTGGCAACCTCCCATATTTGTTTAGGGCAGGCGTTCTCAAGGGTGGAGGGATTCAATTGTGCAATATCTCAAGACATTTTTGGCTAGTGTAACTGGGAATGCTATGGGTAGAGTCCAGGGACATGTCTAAATATCCTACAATGCACAAGAGAGCTCCTAAACTCCACCCTACCCAAACACAAAAATCATCTGGTGAAAATGTCAATAGTGCTGAGGCTGAGAAAGCTTGGACTACACTTGTGGGTAGCACATCTGAGACAAACACGAGTCTGTAAAGGAGACACACTTAGAGAGGTCGCTGTATACCACCCTTCCCAGGGAAGAAATAAGAATGATAGATAACCCATACCTCATGCTCAGAATCTTCAATAGATTATCTGTTGAGAATTGTGCAGCAGTGGTTACTGTCCTCTGCCCTAAGTAATGCAGTCCATCCTAATAGGTAGGAGTAAAGGGTGGGGCATGAGGCCAGGAGCATTTTAGAAAAATCCTCTCAAAGATACCAGGAGTATTATATTTGCTGTGGGTTTGTCGTAAATGGCTTTTATTATGTTATGATTCCTCTATACCCACTTTGGTAAGTGTTTTCATCATGAATGGATGTTGGACTTTGTCAAATGCTTTTTCTGCATCTATTTAGATGATTATGTGTTTTTTGACTTTTCTTTTGTTAATGTGCAGTACACCATTGATTGATTTGCATATGTTGAACCATCCTTGTGAACCTAGTATGACTCTCACTTGGCTGGGGAGTATCATCTTTTTTATATGTTGCTGGATTCGGTTGGATAAAACTTTGTTGAGAATTTTTGTTTCCATATTCATCAAAGATATTGGACTATAGTTTTCTTTTTTGGTGGTTATCTTTATCTGGCTTTGGTATTAGGGTGATGGTGGCATCATAGAATGTCTTTGGGAGTGTTCCTCCTTCTTCAATCTTTTGGAAAAGTTTAAGGAGGACGGGTATAAGTTCCTCTTTGTATGTTTGGTAGAATTCGCCTGTGAAGCCATCTGGTCCTGGACTTTAATCTGTAGGGAATGTTTTTATGACATATTCAATTTCATTTCTAGTGATCGGTCTGTTTGGTTGATATATTTCTTCTTGATTCAGTTTTGGCAGGCTATAAGTCTCTAGAAAGTTGTCCATTTCTTCTAGGTTGTCAAATTTGTTGACATATAATTGCTCATAGTATTCTCTTATGGTTTTTTTATTTCTGCAGTATCCATTGTGATCTCTCCTTTTTCATTTCTTATTTTATTTGGGTTTTTTTCTCTCCTCTTCTTGGTGAGTCTGGCCAGAGATTTCTCAATTTTGTTTTACCTTTCAAAGAACCAGCTCTTCGTTTTATTGATTTTTTTCCTATTGTTTTTTAATCTCTATCTTATTGGTTTCCTCTCTGATCTTTATGATTTCCTTCCTTCAGAAAGCTAAAAGACTTCCTGCTAAAATCTGGAACAAGACAGGATTCCCACTCTCACCACTATTATTCAACATAGTGCTGGAAGTGCTAGCCACAGCAATCAGAAAAACAAAAGAAATAAAAGCCATCCAAATTGGAAGAGAAGAGGTAAAATTGTCACTGTATGCAGATGACATGATACTATAGATATAAAACCCTAAGGACTCAACCCAAAAACTGCTTGAACTGATCAACAAATTCAGCAAAGTAGCAGGATATAATATTAACATTCAGAAAACAGTTGCATTTCTGTATACTAACAAGGAAATAGAAAAGGAATGCAAAAATACAATACCTTTTAAAACTGCACCCCAAAACATCAAATACCTGGGAATAAACCTGACCAAGGAGGTGAAAGGCTTATATGCTGATAACTATAAAACATTAATCAAGGAAGTTAAAGAGGATTCAAAGAAATGGAAAGATATTCCATGCTTCTGGGTTGGAAAAATTAATATTTAAAAAATGGCCATACTACCCCAAAGCAATCTACAGATTCAATGCACTACCCATTACATTTTTAACAGACCTAGAACAAACAATCCAAAAATTTATATGGAACCACAAAAGACCCAGAATTGCCAAAGCAATCCTGAGGAACAAAAACCAAGCAAGAGGCATAATTCTCCCAGGCTTGAGGCAATATTACAAAGCCACAGTAATCAAGACAATGTGGTACTGGTGCCAAAATAAATGTACATACCAATGGAACAGAATAGAGAACACAGAAATAAACCCAGACCCTTATATGGTCAATCAATTAATCTTCGACAAAGGAAACAAGTATAAGAAAAATGGGAAAAAGACAGTCTTTTCAGCAAGTGGTGCTGGGAAAACTGGATATCCACATGTAAATTAATGAAACTGGAACACAACTTCATGCCATGCACAAAAATAAACTTGAAATTTATTAAAGACTTAAACGTAAGACAAGACACCATCAAACTCCTAGAAGAGAACATAGGCAAAACATTCCCTGACATCAACCTTACAAATGTTTTCTCAGGTCAGTCTCCCAAAGCAGTAGAAATAAAAGCAAAAATAAACCAATGGGACCTAATCAAACTGAAAAGCTTTTTCATAGCAAAAGCAACCGTAAAAAAAAAAAGACAACTTACAGAATGGGAGAAAATAATTTCAAATGATGCAACTGACAAGGGCTTAATCTTTAAATTATACAAACAACTTATATAGCTCAACAGCAAAAAAGCCAACAACCCAATGTAAAAATGGGCCAAAGACTTGAACAGACATTTCTCCAAAGATATACAGATGGCCAATAAGTACATGAAAAAATGCTCAACATCTCTGATTATTGGAGAAATGCAAATCAAAACTACTATGAGGTACCATCTCACACCAGTAACAATGGCCATCATTAATAAGTCCACAAATAACAAATGCTGGAGAGGGTGTGGAGAAAAGGGAACCCTCCTGAACTGTTGGTGGGAATGTCACCTGGTGCAACCACTATGGAAAACAGTATGGAGGTACCTTAGAAAACTATACATAGAACTACCATATGACCCAGCAATCCCACTCTTGGGCATATATCCAGACAAAATTTTCCTTGAAAAAGACACATGCACCCGCATGTTCACTGCAGCACTATTCACAATGGTCAAGACATGGAAACAACCTAAATGTCCATTGACAGATGATTGGATTAAGAAGATATGGCACATATATATAATGGAATACTACTCAGCCATAAAAAAAAAAATAGTGCCATGTGCAGCAACCTAGATGGAACTAGAGATTCTCATCCTAAGTGAAATAAGTCATAAAAAGAAAGACAAATACCATATGATATCACTTATATCTGGAATCTAATATATGGCACAAATGAACCTTTCCACAGAAAAGAAAATCATGGACTTTCAAGGGTTGCCAAGGGGGAGGGGGAGGGAGTGGGATGGACTGGGAATTTGAGGTTAATAGATGCAAACTATCGCCTTTGGATTGGATAAGCAATGAAATCCTGCTGTATACCCTGGGAACTATATCTAGTCACTTATGATGCAGCATGATACTGTGAGAAAAAAGAAAAGTGTATATGTATATGTGACTGGGTCAACTTGCTGTACAGAAGAAAATTGACAGAACACTATAAACCAGCTATAATGGAAAAAAATAAAAAGCATTATGAAAAAAAGAAAGAAAAAGGTAAAACAAGTTCTGCTAAAATAAGAAAGAAAATAAAAAGATACCAGGAACTAGGAAAAGACTCTCCCTTCTAAGAATATCCATCCTCAAACTCTAGCCAGACATGCAGATGAAACTCAAAAACCAGCAAGCGATCAATGTAATAATCAAGACTGCCTCCCACCCTGTTCCTGAATCCCAACATGCTCTTCATTTGTTGTCCATCCTCAAACTCTTGGCTTACCAGCCTATCTCAGATATCTGTCCTTGGCTCCACTAACTTGCCACAAACCTTACCTTGGACCTCAGCTTGATGATCCTACTCATTTCCCCTTGTGAGGTTTATAATCATCTTTCTGACTACTCATGTAAAACTGAACTGGCCCCTGGCTAGGGACAACCTTGTGAAAGGGTGAGAAATCCACACACAGAAGGTCCCTGGGTTGCAGCTTTCCATATTTCCCACTAAATCCATTCAAACATCTTTCAAGTTTGAACTATCATGACTATTTTACACCAGAGGAGGCTGAAGTTCAGAAAGAAGTTGCAGTTCCTCAAACATACAGGAGTGTAGCAAACACTGAATAGATGTGGACAAACTACTGACTAAATGAGCCAGCTAACACATGGCAGAAGCAGAATAAGATGTGCTTATCTCTAGGTCTGGCTTTCCTACTCAATTATGTTCTGACTCTCTCCTTACTATTTCTCTGTCTCCTGTCCCAGAGCTTATGGCCCTTTTCTGGGAACTTTATAACACACATCATTTTATCTGTGGTACATCCAGCCATCACTCTATGTCCTTGACCTTAATGTTGCTCATATCCGATAAAGTGAATATCAGAAATTGCAAAAATCCAAATATCTTTTGGGTCAGGACGTTCCTATAATTTCTCACATCATATATGATCTATAGAGAGGAAATCTACATATCATTTTAAAAATTTACTCATTCAGCCAATATGTATTGAGAAAACAACACAAAGTTTGGAGGAAGGGTTTAGAATAGTGGTTAAGAGTGGAGGCTTGCAATTGAATCCCACTTCACCACATATTTGTTTTATGACTTGGTGAAACTTTATTAACTTCCCTCTAGGTCCCATCTCTTCCTTTGTAAATGGAAATAATAGTAGTAGCCACCTCATCGTTTTGCTGTGAAAATTAACCAGAAAGTATGTTATATTCTTTGCCACACTGGGCTGATTCAGTCACATGCTAGTTATTGGTATTGTCCTACATAGAATGTATGCTCAACTCATTCAACTAAAATTTTGATATTAAGAAAAAGATAGCAATCATTGAGTATTTACTCTGTTTGAAGACTCTCCTGGTACTTTATTTTCTAACTAATTAGCATGACATGAATTGCATACCCTTAGTATCCCTGTTACAGATGAGGAACATGAGGCGGAGTCTGAGAATACGTAAATTTCCTAAAGTGGCATGGCCAGTAATTAGCACATAAGGAAGAGAATTCAGACTCTCTGGTTCCAGATTTGCTAACCACTACCCTATACCACATGAGGGGATGGACACAAGAAAATGAAATACAACTTCAGTGTAGAGGATGCATGATTAAGTTATACTCAATTCAGTTAAACAGGGACAAAAGGGCTTATCTTAAGTAAAAGAGGAAGTTTTCCTTAAGAGGTAATGTTTAAGGCTTGATAAATGAGGGCTACTTCAAGGGGCAAGGGGCAGTCTGCAGTGTGGCTTTTCTCACAAAAGCACCAGAACAACAGAGGAACAGAGGCAGTTTGTATGGTCTTGCTAGCTGAAACATGGATTGTGAAGACAAGTAGAAAAGTAGAGCAGCACAGCCTAGATCACAGGGGAGATTATACACTGCATAAGCCATCTCACTTTTCCCAGAAAGATGCAGGTCGTGTGTCTTAGAGAGGCCCATCTAAGCCCTAATGTGGTAAACAGGTTGCAGAGTGAGAATGGTCAACTAAGGCTTACAAAAAAAGTTCTTACGATAAGGCCTGGACCAAGACAGAAGTATTGGGCATGGACAATAGGAAACAAATAAGAGATTTAGATGGGGAAAACCTTTTGGGGTTTAAGGATTTTTTTTTTGCTTTTTTTTTTTTTTTTTTTTTTTGCTTTTTAGGGACACACCCTCAGCACATGGAAGTTCCCAGGCTAGGGGTAGAATTGGAGCACAGCTGCTACCACAGCCACAGCAACGCAGGCTCTGAGTCATGTCTGCAACCTATACCACAGCTCATGGCTATGGCAATTGCCTAACCCACTAAGCTATGCCAGGGATCAAACCTGCATCCCCATGGATCTAGTCAGGTTTCCTGTGGAAAAGTCAAAGAATAGCTATGGACCTGGGAGTAGCTGAGATTTCAGGTTCCAGATCATCTGGCCTAGGCCAGTTCTACTAAATTCTCATAATAATTTGTTAAATAAGATGTCTGTGCATCAAATTTATTTCTTACCTGATAGATTGATTTTAAAACAGCTACTGAAATCCTTATATTCCATGAGGTTTTTTTTTTTTCCATCTAGTCTATTTTTAAGCATCTCTTTAAAAAAAAAAAAAAGGAAATTTCAATGTAATAATAAAAAATGTAGATCATTAGAGGAAGTAAGTAAATGTACAGGAAGTCCAGTGTCTTCCCTATAAAGTAGAATGACAGTCATCTCAGAGCACATATTTGTCTTATTCTCTGCCAAGCCTTGAGGAGAATGAATAATTGGGAGGTGATGACGAGAGCAGCGAGAGCAGCAGACTGGATCACTATGGATCCTTTCCTTCAAGAGGATGTAGAGAGGCATTTGTCCAGAGACTCACAGAGCCACACAAAAAAAGATGAATTCCTAATGACTGAGCAGCTAAGTATTTTTAAAATAAAGCAATAGATCCCTAAAAAAATAGAACTGTATATTTATTCAATCTCTGTAGGGAAGATCTTTGAAGCTAAGTTCAATAGAAGAGATAACAAAGAGGAGAAAAAAGACAATTTTGACTACCCCAAAATAAATGTCACTTGTACAATAAAAACCTAAATTAAAAGGCCAATAATTTGGAAAATGTTAATGTACTGTTATATTTATCCTATACACATCTCAAACTTGACATCTGGTTGACATCCATGATATCTAATAACATCAGTGATGAACATAAGATAACATTAGGTAAGGAGAGATGCTTCAATGTGCTTATTCCATCAGGTAATACAACATAATTGTGTTTGTAGTACATAAGTCATTAGAAAAATTGCTGCATGAAAGCAAAAGCCCAGATGTTTATATTTTGAGTGGCCCAGGAACCAGATGACTTGATGAACACAATTGCTGGAACTATTAAAAGTTCTTGGCAAATATAGCAAAAATTATTTTTATATTTACCAATGATATTGATTTAAAAAACAAAAACCAAAAGTAAACAAACGGAAAAGTTAAAGCTTGAGAGAAAAAATGGCAAATCCTCTCTGGAGCAAAGAAAATAAATGTCAAAGAATTTAAATATACAAAGTTTCAAGGAATGAGGTTTCTTGGTTAAAGATTAAAGCAAAGGCATATGGTTAAGGAAAAAATCACAAGTAAAGTACAGAAGAAATAATATAGCCAAATCAAATCAGCAAAATGTTCAATATTAGAATTATCAACTTAAAGATATAAGCTTAAAGGAAAAAAATGGAACTATAATTGAAGAATAAGAAAGTATGGAATATAACCAAAATAGATTTTTCAAATTATCAAACTGATATTCTAGAAGTAGAGCAAAATTAGTAATTAAAATTTAAAAATTCAGCAAGCTCAAAAGCTAATTCAACAAAACTGAAGAGTAAAATAATTAAAGGATAGGATCAAATGAAATTATAAAGAATGAAGAACAGTAACAAAAACATAGAAAATTGGAAAGAAATTTTAACAAACATTCAAGATTAAAAGGCCTAAGATCTGCTGAAATTGCAGAGGAAATGAAAACTATTGAGAGAAAGAATCTATTTGAAGAACAGATTCAGTAGTCAAGACAGCGTGATACTGGGGTAAAGGTAGGCAAATTAAAAAGGCCAGAAATAGACCCACGCAAGCATGAGCACTGATTTCTGACATGATGCAAAAGATCAAATATAGTCTTTTTCCAAAAAAATGGTGGTGGAAAAATTGGATAGCTGTATGAAGAAAACACACACACACACACTTAAGTGTATACTTCCTACCATATACAAAAATCAAAGGGATCATACACCTAAAATTTAAAACATAAAACTGTAATATTTCTAGAAAAGAACAAAACAAAACACTGGAACAAACCCCTGTGAACTTAGGCAAAATTATCTTAGCTATAATACTGCTATAGGTGTAATTGTATTCTCCCAAATAAGATATGGTGAAGCCCTAATCTCCAATTCCTCAGAATATGACTTATTTGGAAACAGGGGCTTTTACAGAAGTAATTAAACTTCATTGAGATACTCAGGGTGGGCCCTAATGTGAAATGATTGGCATCTTTATGAAAAGGGAAAATGTAGACCATACAAACAGATTTGCACAGAGAAAAGACTTCGAGAGAGACACAGGGAGGATGCTATGTGAAAGCAGAGGATGGGAGTGATGAAACTACAAGCCAAGGGAAACCAAAGATTGCCAGCAACTACCAGGCACTAGGATAAAGGCATGAATCAGATTATCCTCCATAGCTCTCCAAAGGAAGCAATCCTGCTGACATTTTTCTTTCGGACTTCGAGGCTCCAGAACTACTGGATAAAACATGTTTGCTTTTGTAAGCCAATTCATGAAACTTTTGTTATAGGAGCACTAGAAAACTAATACAAAAACCATACACATAATCCACATTTTTTTAAAATGATGGTAAATTGGATGTCATTAAATTAAGGACTTCTGTTCTTCGAAAGTATTTGTTAACAAAGTGAAATGATTAGCAAATGGTGGGAGAAAATATTTGCAAATTTTATGTCTGATAAATGACTTATATCCAGAATATATAAAGAAGTCTCAAAATTCAACAGTAAGAAAACAAACAGCCCAATAAGAAAATGGGCAAAATTTTCAGGAAAATAAAAAGATATACAATGTATACAAAGTAAGCATATGAAGAGATGTTCAACATCATTAGTCTCTTAGGAATTGCAAATTAAAATTACGGTGAGATATAACCTGACACATATGATCATACCAAGTGTTGCCAAAGATGTCAAGCGACTACAGCTCTGATACACAGCTTCTGGGAATGTAAAATGGCACACTTTGGAAAACATTTTCGCAGTTTCCTAAAAAAGTTAACACACGCCAATTTACAATTCCGTCATGCCATCCCAAGAGGAATGAATGAAAGCATATAAACATATAGAACTTATAGGTGAGTGTTCATACAAGTTTATCTGAAATAGCCAAAACCTGGAAACAACCCAAATGAACATCAGCAGATCAACAGATGTTGATTGCTCAACAATATGTATTGTTACATATACATACAATGGTGTACTACTCAGCAGTAAAAAAGGAATGAAATATTTTTATACACACAATTTTTAAATAAATAATGTGAGTGAAAAAAAGCCTGACATAAAAATTATATACTGTGTGACTTCATTTATATGTAAGTTTAAAAAATGCGCACTAATCTATAATGACAGAAACTCAATTAGTGGTTTCCTGGGGATGGGAAGGAAGGCATCAGAGAGGGATTACTAAGGTGCATGAGAAAATTTTAGGGGAGGGTAGATAATGGATATTTATTATCTTCATAGTTTTGATCACTTCACTGGTGTATATACATAGTGAAACATCAAATTATATACTTCACATACAATTTATTATCTGTTCAATTATACAAAAATAGACAGTGTATAATAAAATTATACACTTTATGTGCAGTTTATTTTATGTCAATTATACAAAATATGTCAATTATACAAAATTATAATTAAACTGGGTTTAACTCCCCAAAATATAAGTGTTGAAAAAGTTGCAGAGCAACCAATATATCTGCATACTTGTGGAATGTTCTATTTTTTGGAAAATAATCTTACATCACCTGACAAAACTGGAAAAAAAGCACACCCTCCAACCCACGCAATTGGAAATCAGTCTAGTCTCTGGTCCTTCCAATTCTATATACATATAGAATATATATATATATTTTATATACAAATGTATAATATATACATTTTATATTACATATAATGTCTATATATTTTATGTTGATGTATTTTAATACATTGTATATGTTTAATATATACATTTTATTATATATTAAATCTATATATTAGATAATACCAATACAGTAGATATCTATATCTGTATGTAACATATAATTGATAATATTCATATATTATATTAAACATTATTATTCCTAGAATAAAATTTTTTCCTAGCAAAAAAAAAAGGATCAATCTATAGTAGACCAGATAACCAGATTCCAATATATTTAAAAAACAGAATACTGTTCAGCAATGAATGTGAATGAATACAACTACACGGTGAACCTCAGGGAGAAATACACATATCACATATTTTATAAAATTTGTGTCATTATGATGTCAAATTAATAAAACGTCCCTATAAAATAAAAATATTACATAAATATAATATTAATGATAAAATATCAAAATCAAATTTGCATCAATAATGATCATAGAAAGATTAGAAGGAAATGTATCAATATTAAAGCAATTTTTTTGAATGATAACCAAGAAAGCTTTATTTTTCTTACTTTTTTACATTTTTCTACTTTTATTTAATGAGTATATACAGTGTTGATAGTGAAAGCAGTAACCTATAAACCTCAAAGTGTTAGGTTAAGTTACTACAACATGTGATGAACTTTTTCATCAAGCAGTATTTTATGATGTAGATTGTTGAATAAAACAGAGAAATGGAACTAAATAATTTTCATTCTTAGTGTCCAAGTATAATGTTCACTAAAATGGCAAACTGGGTATCAGGTGATTTGTCTCAATAGGTCCACAGAGTGTGCCAAGTGTCCTAAAATAGCCCCCAAAGAGCAAAATGTAGGCCAAAACACCAAAAGGGATGCATTTGACAAATTGCATATGACATAATGTAAAAATCATAAATGGAAGGTTTCTGAATCTAAAAATACTTGAAATACTCAAAAGTAGCCCAACAAATCAAAATATTTCTAAAAGGATGCAAGCACTCATTCTAACAGGTGTAACTCTATGTATATTCCATAAAGTGCCTTGCATTGCCTAAATGGGGATTTTTGAGGGTCATCAGGAAACT
This sequence comes from Sus scrofa, assembly GCF_054392235.1. NCBI lineage: Eukaryota > Metazoa > Chordata > Mammalia > Artiodactyla > Suidae > Sus > Sus scrofa. The sequence continues at coordinate 108,387,121 of NC_139396.1, read as the reverse complement.
TTCTATTAATCAAATTTTGAATAAAACAGAGAAATGGAACTAAATAATTTTCATTTGGAACATTTCCATTTTCAATGGAACTAAATAATTTTACTCAAATGGGCTGTAGGCAAATTTGCCTGCACCCAGGCAAGTGCCCAGCACAATGACAATGTGGAGGGGGTGGGCAGGGAGGACCCACTGCCAGCACACAGAGATACCACACAAGCCCAGCAAATGCCTGAGTAGAAAAGGAAGAGGCACTAGATTTGGCTGTCCTGGTAGGGAGGTTGACAGGAGGAAGGAAGATTCTTAGAAAATGCAGTCACTAGATTCTCAGTGCTCATATGTGTCATTTATAGGGAATAAGAGAGCATTAAGAACATGCAACTAAGAGAGAAACAGAAAGAAACAGTATCATTGTACTATTACAAGCTCAGTATGAAGATCCGTAAAAAAAAAAAAAAAAAAAAAATGCAAACAGAGCCAAGAAGAGGGAGTAGCATATCTGCCTTGAACATTACAGGACAGGGTTGGAAGTCAGTGGGGAAGTGGGGAGGCTGCCCAGAAAAAAAGGGATATTTCTGAATCTTAAGCCAGAGTAAGGTTTTTGTCAAATAGAAAACAAAAGGGGGGGGGGGGAGTAATGATAAGGAAAATTGAAAGGGTATTACTTGCTTATACAGTCATAAATCCTTTTTTTAGTACCAAAGTTTAAGTATGTCTGGTGAAAAGTGGCAAATATGAGTTCAAAGTTAGTTAGAGACAGTTTTTGGAGATGAGAAGATGTAGGGCTGCATAGCTGTAACTTCCTCCTTAGGCATCAGAGACTCCATGAAGGTACCTTTGTCGTTGATGTTATTTTGTTTAATGTCTTAAGCTCAGAAGCAAAACATGATCATTATTTAAAAGAAAAAAAGAAGTCTTGAAGAAAGGAGTAAAAATGGAGAAGGAAATTATAACACTCTAAGCAAGAGATAAGGGATAGAACTGAAGCTTTGACACTAAGAAAGGATTATAAAAAAGACTTAAGAAACATTTTGAAAGATGAATAGTCAGGATTTGATTCAAAATTGACTGTGGAGGGTAAGAGAGGAGTAGTAGATAAGGACTCTGAAAATTCTAATTATGGCAACCCAGCGGACAGCAGTATCATTAACCCAGATACGGAATGCAGGAAAAAGAGCCGGTTTTATAAAGCAGATAATGAGTTTAGCTTTGGACATGCTGATTTGCATGTTCCTCTGGTATATCCAGTAATGTAGAAAATGGAAAAATAGGTCTGGAACTTAAAGGTGAGTTTTGAATTATAAAATAGATTTGAGACTCAAGAGTATAGTGCTGGTAGTTAAAACTTTAGATGAGAGATAATGAAAATAGGGGAGATCCCATTGTGGCTCAGTGGGTTAAGAACCTGACATCCCTTTGAAGACGTAGGTTTGATCCCTGGCCTCACTCAGTAGATTAAGGATCCCGTGTTGCTGCAAGTTGTAGCATAGGTCCCAGATGTGGCTCAGATCTGTTGTTGCTGTTGCTGTGGTATAGGCCTGCAGCTGCAGCTCTGTTTCGACCCTTAGCCTGGGCACTTCCAAATCCCGCAGGTGTGGCCCTAAAATTAAAAAAAAAAAAAAAAATCAAAATAGGATGTGTGTTGGGTGCTCACTGTGTGACCACTTTGCATATACTCATTTATTTAATTCTTTTTTATTAATATTTTAATTATAGTTGATTTATCATGTTTCTTCAGTTTCTGTTGTACAGCTAAGTAACCCAATCATACACAGTTCCCTGTGCTGTATAGTAGGACCCCATTGCCCATTCATTTCAAATGTAAAAGTTTGTATTCACCAACCCCCAAATCCCCATCCATCTCATTCCTCCACGCCCCTGCCCCCCACCCAGCAACCACAAGTCTGCTCTCCTTGGCTGTGATCTGTTTCTGTTTTGTGGATAGGACAACTTGTGCCATATTTTAGATTCCAAAAATAAGTGATATCATGTGGTATTTGTCTTTCTCTTTCTGACTTACTTCACTTAGATGAGAATCTTTAGTTCCATCTGTTAATTATTATGTTGACCCCGTAAATTAAGTATTATAGCTGTCTTTTCTATCCACAGGAAGCACAAAGAGGTTAAGATCTTGTCCAAGAATGGAAATGGCCAAGCTGGGATTCCCAACCAAATAGTTTGGTGTCATTTCATAGATGCTTAGCCAACACTTTGTACTTTCTTCAACCAGCAAATGACAAGGAGGAAACCTCGGGAACACAGACACTTGGAGGGTATGTTGAGGAAGAGAGACCAATGAAGACCCCAGAGGATAACCCAGAAATGCAAAGGAGGAGAGGGATTTAGGACAGGAATTGCCCACTGTGTCAAACACTGTAGTGAAGTCCCAGATGCCTGTGTCAAGGGCCAGAGAGCACTTTTCTTCGCGGTGATGGGAAAGGAAGCTGGACTACAGGAGGTTCTGGAGGCAATAGGAGTGAAGGGACAAGAGCAGTCAGAGCAGATGCCTCTTCTCAAGAGGAGAGAAAAGAGGAAACGACTTGACTGGTAACAGGATGGAGGAGATTTATGGCATTTGCAAAAGCAGGAGTTGTTCTGGCCCAGATTCTGCCTTGGCTCAGATGAAGAAGCTAAAGTCTGCAAAGGGGATCATAGCCTCACCACCAAGCTTGTCTGAATGAACTTTAGGTTAACATAACACATCGGGTCAAGGTCAGGAACAGGAACTCCAGAAGGTTGAAGGAATTCTGAAGGCTCCACTAAGACAGCCTCTACCAGAATGAAGATCTTGAGTGTCTCAGTCAGGAGGAATCATGGACACCAGCACGAACAAAGGACATCATGACTTTGAAGGCAAGCTCACCTATAGCTGCCTAAATGGTGGAGTCTGAGAACCCAGAGTTAGCACATGTGGTTGGGGGACATCCTGGTATCCTTCAAGATAGAACCCCTTTCTTAAGATGAACCACATGTTCTTCTAAGACTCATATTATTCCATGCTTTGGAGTTATTACGCTTGTTTCCCCCTCACTGAAGTAATATCTCAAAGATTTCGTGCTGAGCCAGGTGGAAACTGGAGGTTACTGGTTTTCAGGGTCCAGAATGGCAGGGGCAGCAGTCAAGCCAGATGGACATGCAGAGAGCCAAAGACACAACTCATAATAACCTATAAGGGAAAAAAATCTGAAAAGGAAAACTGAATCACTGTGCTGAAACTTGAAACTAACATAACATGGTAAATCAACTATTTTCATTTTTTTAAAAAAAACCCTCATATTTATAAATATAAATTATTGGAAGTCAGAGGTTGGGAAGCCTGGGAGAGCCTCTCCTCTCTGTTTCAGTTAATTTGGGTCTTATGTATAATTGTTGGTGTTTCCCCACCACACCCCTGAACTTTTTCTGAGAAATGACAGCCAAAACCTCCATTTGGTACCACAGGGCAAGGAAGACACAGGCCTTTAATAGTGGGAAGGAACGAGCTCTCTGGCCCTGCTCTTGAGTCAACCTACCCAACTCTTACAAACTCATATCATCACAAATCAGATAGGGATATGGGACCTTAGACAATGGAATTCTGTGTCCACTTTCTATTTGCCTAAATCCTTTCCCCTTACTATTGACATTATAGGTTCTCTAAGACCCCCTTTCTCTTTACTAGTCTTGCAGATTTTTCCTAAGAATAACACTCTCATGATATCTTCATCTCTTCCTTAGAGCCATGTTTAGAATTGTCTATCTGAATTAAACTTCAGGATATTCAAATGACATAAATTTAGCGTATGACTTCTGGTCCTTGAGAGATAACTGGAGAGAAAAGATATACTATTCTCCATCTGACTTCAGGGTTGGACCAGCCATGCTCACCTCTTACCTGGCTTTCCACCAAGGAGAGGGTGGGCAAACAAGAAAATAAATGGCTAAACTCTGGGAATGGGGTTTGTATCCCTCCCTGATGACTGTCCTAAATGATTCTCTTTTCTCTTCCCCAGCAGAACCACAGGGAAGCCTTCTGTTGTCACTTAATATCCTTGATTTAGAAAGAACAGAACCATTTTGCATAATACATGTGTCTCCCCTAAATTATAAATACACTGTGACTGCTGATTTTCCCCACTGCCTCTGTCTATACCTTAGCATCAGCTTAAAAAATATCTTTCCAGAGTCAGGAAGATGAAAGGCAAATTAGGTGTGGTAAGAGCAGAACTCAGAGCAAGGAAGTAACCATATGCCTTGGCAGCCTCCAAGATGTATGACCATACTCTACCTAACTAGATTCTCCCACAGATTATATGGGTCTACTCTTCTGTTTTGTTTGCTTCTCCAATGGCTTCCAATGAGACTTCTGTTTGCTAGGAGCTGATGTCATCTCAGGTTTGCTCCAGGTGTGTCCTATCTCCCAGGTACCTGCCCAGTCTGAATCCTGATCCATGTACTTAACAAGATGGGTTATTAGAAAGGATTCTTATTTGATTCAGTGGCTTGCTCTCCTGTAAGCCAACTTTTTCAATAGCTGTTTTGATTTGTGTGGTTGTTTTCTTAAGATATAAGATTTCATAGTATCGGATCATAGCTGGGTTCAAATAGGAAAAAAACATTTTAAATAACTCTCTGCCTTCAGTTGTTAGGTCAAAATCAACTAAAGCAGAGATAGGTTTAGAAAAAAATTAAGCATTCAAGATAATAACTGGAAAATAACTTCAGCCAAGCAGTTTCCCCAAATGTCCTGACATCCATTTCTGCTTAATGCAGTGATGCTGGGTGAGCCTCTGGTCATGAATTTTCTCACCTCATAGATTGCATATTTCCTATCCTTGTTGAAAAGTCAGGCTGTAATTGAAGAGTTCCTGGTTCTCTGTTTTTTTCCCTGCTTCGGGTCACAAAGACATCTAATCTTAGAAATAAGGCCAAACAGTAAACAGTCACGTGGGAGAATCCCTGAGAGACAAAGCAGTAAGATAAAACTACTGTACCTAATCTAAGAGTAGTAAAGATAGTATCTATACACTATCCCCTCCTGCTCAGCCCCACTGTTACCCCTAAAAACTCAACATTGCAAGGATGTCTGCAGTATCCCAACAGCTCACTCTTAGCAATGATATGGTGCTTCCATGCCCATGGGTCCACTTCGTTAATGGGAGAGATCATTCCAGCCAAGGAAACTGAGGCATATAGAATTTAAAAACAACCTTTAGAAAGCTTGTCCTCATTAACCTCCGTGGAGAGAGCCCCATGCATTCTAAAACACATTCCCTGCTACTGATGGAGCTTTAGAGTCATGAACTTCCTACATATTTATTGCCCGTGTACACACTCTTCAATTTAATGATAAACATCCTGGATATAGGGAGTTGTTTTATTTATCCTATATTCTACAGCACTTTGAAGGCATTATGCATTAAAACTTGGTCCTCAAGTTCAACTGAACTGAGCCTAGCACCATATTCCACATGCTTTTTTTTTCCTGTAATAGTCTAATTACAGTGTATAAGTCTTGACTCATCAATCAGATCCAAGTTTTTCTCAGGGCAAAAAAAAAAAAATACAACTTTTCCTTTATCCTGTGCAGTTCTAGACACACCCTGGGTATGTAGGAATATCTGGGCAAATTGAAATAAACTGGATTTTTATAAATATATTTATAAAACTCTTCTACAGAAGTTGTTTGTTTTTGCTTTGTTTGGGTTTTTCTTTCTTTAATAGGAAGAAAATATTTACTAATGTTCCTGTAATTTTTGCTTCCCTAATCCATTGAAGATTAGCCACCCTCCTTCCTATAAAGTTGAATGTAGTATGTGTGATATGAAGAAATTAATCAGAATCGTCTCCTCTTTAACAAGCCTCTTGCTATAAAGGTATGTATTCATTGGAATTTATTTGTTCTTTTTCTCTTGTCTTAGGGTACCCATTTAGGTCAGGTGTTCTGCAAATTATTTGGGGTGGGGAAGATAGTGCTTGTGCTCATTCATTGTGAGTCCTCTGCAATGGGAATAAGCACAAGGAGATTCAGTGCCCAGCTGGATGCTTGACAGATTGCAGCATAAGTTTGCCACTAAATTCCCACTATCAGGAGTAAGTCATATCTCTCAGTCATTACCAAGCTCTTCCATGTCTTTGGGCAGAAGATGATAGTTCAGGATTCTGGGAATATTAAGAAGAGGCTAAGATTACTTCAGCTCTTCAACTGAATAAGATGTAGTCTGACATTTGTTTGTATTATTGTCTTTCTTGGTGGGTTGAGGGGTTAAGATAATAAAATTATACAGGCTGTGATTATTGTATTTTGCTCAGGGTAAATCAACTTTTGAAAAGTCTTCCTTCTGTATGAAGGGCATGTTTCACTTTCAGGAGCCCAAGACAAACAATTGGAAGAGGCCACAGATGATGCGCTAACTCCCAAAGAGATAACAGTGAATATCTTACTTAGTGATCAAATAATTAGTAACAGAACAAAGCTGACATAGGCAAGTAACTCTGCATTTCATCACTCAAGACTGTTCCTTGAACAGTCATTATTCCCTGCAGAGGAGAAACTGTGCTGCCATCACTACGAAGTCCACAGATGATCTGAAAGCAGACACCAGGAAAAGAAGAGTTTTACCTAGGAAGAACTAACTGTCTTTGTCTGAATGAGACAAGACATTCACTTGGGACTCAGGTGGACAAAGTTAGTATTACTCAATAAGCCAATACCAAAAGGGCTTCAAGTTAAGCAAGGGTCCTTGTGCTCCTAACTTCTATAGCATTGCGCATGTGTTCATCATTTCTTTTAACACAGATTTACTGACTGTCTATTCTGAGCCAACCACCGTGTGAATTGATATGAAAAAAACTATCATATAAAAAACAGACAGTTTCTGTCTTAGAAAAGTTTTTCAACCATATAACAAATTCCTTATCCATTATATATAAAACATTCTTTCAAATTAAAAAAAAAACCACTACCACATCAATAAGAAAAAAGAGTCAAAATTTTATCAAAATTCTGTACAAAGATATATAAAAATGAATAAGTTGAAAAAGGTACAATTTATAAATAAACAAAAATGAAGTATTTAGATATTCATTATCACATAGATAAGTAAAACCATGAATGAAACAGAATGTTTACTACTGGTAAGTATAATGATAAGACTTTCATCTACCAGTTGATGAGAATTTTAATTGTATTAAAATATTTAGGTTTTAATTTTGCAATATCTACCAAAATTAAAAATATCTTCACCCATGACCTGATAATTCAAATTTGAGGAATGTATTCTAAGAAATAATAGCACAATTATAGCACTGTTTATAACAACAACAGAATAATAATCTAAATGTCCATTAATAGGAAATGAGTATAATGAATCAAAGTATAATCATACAATGGAATACTATATATCTGTTCAAAATAAGCATGAAAATGATGCTCCATGAAACAGACCAGAGTGACCAGCAGACTCCCTGAATAACCATGTGTTTACCTTGGTATTCCTAATGCTTTGATGCACAACCCTCTGGTTTGGTTGCATCCCTCGAGGACATGCTTTGAAACTCCTGAGAAAGTGTCTCTGTGCCTCCTGGTAAACACGTCTTACCACTCACCCTAGTCCTCATCAACACTGCTTCCCACACAAGGAAGCAGTCGTGTTATCTGTTCCTGGAGAATATCTTACACTCTCATGCACTGACTACTGTTGCATGTCAGTCCACATTATACTAAGAAAGGAAGCGAGGACCAGTTTTGAGTGTATGGTGAATAATTTTCACAGGAAGGGGAGGTCGTAGACCCAGTGCTATTGTTTTTCACCTTGAATGCTGAGATCTTTAAGATATTTTTTAAATGAATGCTTTTTTAATCTTACTATTTTTAGGCTTCTTGCTCAAACTATTGCTGAGGAAGAGGAATGGTGGTGGAAATATCTGGGTCATAACCTAAGGGTTGCGTTCAGCCAACCCTTTGTGGCTTTCAGGGGGTTGGTCCAAATATAAGCATCCCAGGAGGTATGGCAAACTCAAATTCATATCTGGAATTAGATCATCTGTGGGCTTCAGAGAAGGTGGGGAAAGCACAATTGCGGGTGTGGATGTGTTCTTTCAACCAGATGGAACTGGAGTGACCTTGATGATTCTCTCCTCTTTCATTAATTCAGCATATTCTGGGCAGGATCCCCTCCGAGAATATAGAAGTGAGCACCATAAACATGATGCCTGTTGACACAGAGCTTGCTATCTTATAAGGGTGATACACAGTTCTGCTTTAGGATAGGATAGGGGAGAGAGGGCACATAGGAGCAGAATAGATACACATGCACATATTTTCTTTTCTCTTCCAATCACTCATTTTGAAACATCCTGTATTTTTTTTCCTAGAAAAATAAGTCTCTGTAACCATGGAAATGACTGTTGTTTTCAATCCAAGGGGATATAGGATTGTGTGTTTAAGATACTTAATAAGCTTTGATTGCTGCTTGAACGGAACTTTCAATTTCAACTTTTCACCACTCAATGCACCCACTGTAGACTAAAGTGGCAACAGGAATCATCAGCTGCAAACCCTACCCCTCACTTCCTTAAGTCCAGTTGAAAGCTGACTTCAGCTCTGTTGTGCCCTTGGAATTTCTAGCAGGGCTGAAGGTAACTAGTCTCCTGGAACCCAAACCCTGAACAGACCACCTGCCTGGCAGGTGGGAGAAGGTAGCAGCCATTCTGAGTCACAGCCCCTCACCCTGCTAAAAAGCCAAATGACTCCTGCTTAGAGAACTGGGGGAGCCTCCCTGGGCTGCAGGAGCATCTGATTCCTTTTCCTGGTTGCTCCCTGGAGGTCAGATGCTGAGCCCAGCAAGACTGCCACAGGGCCCCCAAAATGATTGCTTGGGAAGGCCTGACTGGACAGGAGTTGAGACCGCTTGACCTGAAGTTTAACCTGGTGTTTTTATCTCTCTTGCACTATGTACTTTGTGATAAATCTAATAAATCTCCTCTTGTTTAAGTGACAGGCAGTTGGGATGGTTATTTTTGCATTTGGCAAATCCTCAAAGGGGAAAATCAACCCACAGAGCCCAGAAGGGAGCAGAAATAGGTCAAAACAGATGCAAAGTGAAATTCCTTAGCAGTGGGCAGGTCTCAGGAGGAGGGCCTATGCTTTTGACTGGAGACCCCTCTATGGCCCCTGGCAGACATGAGCACCCAGAGAGGGGTATGGGGGCTCTGTGTGGCTCCTGGACCAAGAAGAGAGCTTGGGGTACATGCAAGTCCACATGCAGGGCAAGGAGCCAGGTCCCAGTGGATAACTGTGCATTACAGTCTGACTTCCTTCCTTTTGAGATTTCTGTGTTTGTCAGCTAGCTTCCTGGCCTTTGCTTTATTGATCTTGGTCATGATGGAGAAGAAAATTGAAAGACCACCAGGAAGGCTAAATTCATCTACATTAGAAAGGGCAGAAAGCCATGCACAATAGGAAAATAAACCAATAGACCACAGAGCCAAAGAGACTGGAGGAGAAGGGGAGAGAGTAAAGAGCTAGTCTAGTCACATTTACCAGGCATTTATGGGAGTTGGTAGATGTGAAAAGAGAGATCAAGGGCAGCTTGAGCACCTTATAAATGAAAGGGTAGGAGAGAGACCCAGGAAAAGAATTTTAGAGTTTTGGATTTGGGTTAGCAAGTAATCCCCACTTAGTCCTTCTTAAAGAGTCCTCAATAGAGAAGTTGATTGCTTCCCAATGCTCATGGGATGTTATAGGAGTTTTGCTTCTAAATGCATCTCCCTGTATTTGGGCCAGTTTTATGTGGATTACATGTGATTAAACAAATGTGGCCCAGTGGATTTTTGAGTTCCTGATACCCAGCCGTCCAAAAGGGCCTCCCGACTCTGCAGGCTGGAGTCTGAGCCAGCTAGGAGCCTGGGATTCTGGGCCAACAGAGGCTTGGGTGTGCTCAGTCTGGACACTGAGAATCCTCAGTGATAGCAGCTGAGAGGGTCAGAAAGGAGGGGACTGTGTGCCACTTCCCCCCTAGACATCTTCTCTGTGTAGCAGCTTTTTTCTGCCACCTTCGGCTAAATGCAATGACAGTGATCAGTCCCTCTAGCCACTCTGGGTAGGACTGGTCATTCCATCTTCCTTGGAACCACCCTGTGTATGGTTTCCATAACACTGCTCTGCCAGTTTCACTGAGCCTTGCTGGGCATCCATTCCCAGCTTCCTTCACTGGTTTCTCTTCTTCCACGTTCTGAGTTCAGGCCATTTCCATGCCCACATCACTCCCTGAGTCATCTCATCTGTCTTCATGGCCTTAAAAGCAGACAAGTGATGACTCAAGATTCAACCCTCTGGTGTGAACATCTCTCTGTTCTCCAAAACCACGTTTACCACTGCCCATAGGACGTGTCCATCAGAGGTCCAATGGGAACCTCAAACATCACAGGGCCAAGGCCGAAATCCCTCCTTGCCCTCTTCTTCTCAGCCCCAAATCTCTTCCCAGGCAGCTCACTCACTCCATAAATGCAATTCATTTCTTCTAGTTGATCAAGATGAAATACTCAAGCAGTCTTCAAATTCTCTTTTTTTCCTCACATTCCCCACATCTAATTCATCCATGAATCCATTGTCCATTTTCAAAATATATTCAGAAGCTGACCACTTTCACACCTTCTCACTACCTCCCTGATTCAAACCACCACCATTTACAGCCTAAATTCCCACAAAAGCCCCCACCTTGTCCTCCTTCTGCCTCTGCCAGTCAGCAGCCAGAGTAACCTTTCAAAATGTCAGTAGGATAATGTCATGCCTCCACTTAAAGCCAGCTTCCCAGCCCTAAATAAAACATCACACACACACACACACACACACACACACACACACACACGCGCGCACATATCCTGGACATTTCCTTACATCTTAGTTTGTTGTATTATTTTCTGCAGCACCAATCACAAACACACTATACATTTACATGTTTCTTTGTTTTCCGTATGGCCTCTGGAATCTAAATTCCTCAAGCATAGGAATTTATCCTGTTTTGTCTTATCCCTTATGCCTAGAATTTTCTGACATATGGTAGGTATTCAATTAATATCAGTTAAATTAACAAATAGCTCATTTTTCTGTGCTTTATGCTTTCTTTCCCTAAGGCAGGACATACCATGCAAGAAACAAAGGTGTGAAATGGTATATGATCCTTTCCAAGTAGTTGCTATTCCTTCATGCAAAAATATTGTATTTTCCTTTCCCAGTGATTCCGGTTTGGCTTGGTGACTTGCTTTGACTAAGAAAACAGGAGTATAAGTAGTTGGTACCACTCACAAGCTGAAGTTTTAGGAGCCTTATCCCAAATAGAGGCTAACCTTTGTCTCCAGTCCTGGCATGATGTGACATAGTCACACTCCATCATTACAAAGACAAGGGACAGGAGTGAGAAATAAATACTTTGCACTGTAGGCCACTGCCATCTGGGACCAAGTGTTTCACTGCATTGGGTAGCCTACACTTGCCTTATGAAGGTATGGAAGGGGGAAGTTCACTGACCCAGGATGTTTGTGTGTGAGCAGTGAGCAAGTGCTCTCTGGAATAAGTGTCCTTATCCTGCTTAGGAATTCTTCCAGGATGATCTTCCAACCTTCCGAGCTGAAGCAGACAGGTAGTAGAGCCATTCTAAGATGTTAGTGATTCCATACAGGTATAATGTGGCTGCTTTACTTCTCCATGATGTGATATAGGGCCAATGACACTGACACATATTCAAAGCACACTGGCTATGATTCCCAAGCCTGCTACTAGACCTTCCTCATTCTGAGAAAGACTGAGGAAATAAAGAACCAGGTAACAGGTTCCATGCCTTCAGCCTGGGCCCAGGTGCTCTGTGGGGGATACAGAATAGAATGGGAAATGCTTCCAACAACCTCCGATTATGAGCAAGGGAAGAGTGATAACTAGAGTTTATGCCAGGTGGCAATGCCAAACACGGATCTCATCTACGTCTGCTATTTCACGACTAAAGGGTACAGCCACCAAATGCTGAACTGAGCACAGCTTCCCCCAGGCAACAATCTAAATCATGGGCTCTGGCTGTATGTGTCTGTGTATGTGTGTGCACGCGTGTGTGTGTGTGTGTATCCCAGGCCTTCTACAAAGCAGACTTTCAGGATTTAGAACCAAGATTTCTACAGATCCATTTTTGGGGTCTCTGTCCTTGGATGATGTGCACCCATCTCCCCGGCCCAGCTTCTTCTGGGCCCCAGATAACTGAGCAGAAGGCCAGGGCTGGACTGCTACTTCCCACAACTCTCCTGGTCATTCTCTGAGGTCTGGCTTACCTCAGACAGATGCCAGGGCAGTGCTTTGCATTTTATTCCCAACAGAACAATGCTTTTTCCCCTTTTCCAACAAAGGAATTTTTCATCATATAAAACAGAGTACATTTTGTGAATTAATGAGACAAGGAGAAAGGGCCTGAGTTTCCTGTGGAGGCTCCAAGAGGGGCTGAGCTGCCCATGAAATATTTAGAGGCATTTTTCCAAAGTAGCAGGCTGTAGTAAATTGGTAAAAAATCAAGAGCTGTTTTCCGGAGCCCACAGAGACTAAAACCTGCAGCTGGGGCCCAGGCATGATGTCTAGACTGCCTCCTGTGCCGCCATCCCAGTATGGAGTTTCTGCTTGGTCCTCTCCAGTCTGTGAAAGCTCTGTCTTTAAAGTTGGATCATCTGTCAGCTGCAATTACAGCCTTGGCCAATGGACAGGGGGAATTGGATCAGATTAGGCCAGGAGTACAGAGAACATACAGATTGTTCTCATCATCCATTGCTGTTTGTCAATTCTGAAGCCAAGATCCTGTGGATGCTCAGATCTTGCAAGATAGGTTTGTCCCTGAAGTCTCAGGGATGAAATACCATTGTCACAGACAGCTATCTCCTGGGATGAGAATCTGTCACATTATTCTAGTACCTAAGGAGCTTACAGCTGGGTCATCTATTCACAATCTCATTTGTTCTGCATAAAACTTGCTTTGTTGCTATTCTTACCAGCAGAACTAGAGTCCCACAGAGAATCAGATTGGATTAGAGTGAGTAGGAGAACCACCATACATAATCATTATTTTTGCAAAGCTCCAGGTTACAAATAATAGCCTCCATGACAGGTGCAACACTGCAGATATGTTAGGTTCTGTCCACACAATGTTTCCAACCAAGTTACACAATAATTTTTTTAATGGGATATGCCATTTCACTTCTGGATACATCATTATTCTTAAACCTTGAAATATCTGATAATACTGGCCGCAGACTTGAACATGGCGAGGATATGCCAGAACTGAATAACCAATTGTTGGGCTTGAAACTAACATTGGTTCTCCAGTTGACTGAAGTCCTCAGCACTCCCTACTGTACTATTCATATCACATCTCTTGTGCTCATTTGAGTCTGTGATCTTAAAAACTGTTGTTTAGTGACACAACTTCTAGCCAAAGATACTCAGATACTCTTCAATATTTCTGCTTCTTGTCATCAGGTGTAATGAAAAGCATGTTGACCTTTGGCCAGGATGTGGTCTCTACCCTACCCCTCTATGTTGTTCCATCATTGCCCCAGAAACCAGACACTGCAAATAAGATTTTCTCTTTATTGGAGTTCCTGTCATGGCCCAGCAGTAATGAACCTGATTAGTATCTGTGAAGATGTGGGTTCGATCCCTGGCCCTGCTCAGTGGGTTAAGGATCAAGTGTTGCTATCAGCTGTGGTGTAGGTCACAGATGCAGCTCAGATCTTGAATTGCTGTGGCTGTGGTGTAGGCCGGCAGCTGTAGCTCCAATTCATGATTCAAACCCTAGCCTGGGAACTTCCATGTGCCTAGAGTACAGCCCTAAAAAGCAAAAAAAAAAAAAAAAAAAAAAAAAAAACCACTTTATTATCCCAATGAAGATTGTGATTTTTAGAGATCTCTTTCCTATAGCTGCTATGATGATAGGGGGCTTCTCTGGACTTCAGTCTCATGCTCTTGCTTTGAGCAGTGGCCAGCCTGGAAGGGGCATTTTGATAAGGAAATGCAGTCTGGTTGATTGCTTCACTGCTGTCCTATGTAGAACCATATTTAGTCTGTGAATGATGTGCTGCCTCCTCCTGGGCAGGGAGGTTCCTGCCAGGGATAGAGGTTTCACAGTGACATGTCAGCACCATTCCAGAGTTTAGAGACACAGAACATAGCAGTAAGATCTACTATACTTCATAGCAAAAAGCATAAGCTAGAAATAGCCCATCAGATATTTCCATTTCTCTGAACAAGCTCAGAATTTTCACCTCTTTCCTCCACCACTACAGGAAGAAAAAAAAAGGCTATCACCTCTATCTTGCCCTTGAAAAACATGGGATAAGCAAAAGCAGGCACTGAACAGGAGTGATCCATCCAGCAGAATGCTCTGTGCCTACATTCACTGCTGCACACACTGGGCTGGAAGCCTTCACCTGAACACTCACCTAGCCAGTGGCAGCCTTGGTCTGGCCAGCTACTGCCCATCCAGAGTGGGTTTTACATCTGATGACAAATGAATCAATGTAGACAGTTCTCTCTGGATTCAGGAGTCCACCGAACACTATGATCTGCTTCTGCATTGAACAAGGGGCCTCCCTTGTAGATGATGCTTTTCATATAACCCCAATATCACTGAGCTTGAAATAGAATTTGGATGTTCCCTCATTGCCAGCTTCCTGTTTCTTCCTCTCAGTCCTCAACCTTTGACTCAGTCCATTACCTTCTGTTTTGAGGAGACCCCATCATGTCAGCTGATTGGTCTAGTTCTGGTTATAGCAGAACCAAGTATCAAAACTTGAGTTGACTGGTTACCAAGAATTCCTTCTCCTATTGCCTTGCTCTTAGAGAATTTAGATGAAAACAGAAGAAACAGAAGAAAATAGGCCAACAGCCCATTATTGGCTCTCAGGAAAAGAGCCCGGGTACATTTCATTATTAATTTAGCCTTCAGAAAAGTGCTGAGGATCAAACACCCGTCTTATCCATAGATGACTATTTAAATGTAAATCAGATCATGTCACTCTTTTCTCAAGGAACCTCCGACAGCTATCTGCTACACTGAGAATAAAATCAAAGTTTTTCCCATGGCCCACAGGAATGGCTGCCTTGGTCCTGATCTATCCCTTCCAGCCCACCTTTGCCACGTGCTGCTCCTTGTGCTCCATGATGCTCACAATCACCTTCTCTCAGCTCTTGAAAAGCCATGCACACCTTCCCTCTTCTGGACTTCCATCCCAAGGGATCTGCCTAGCTCATACTTCCTGTGGATTCTCATAGCACTCAGGCCTCAGCTTCACAGCAAGATGCTTTCTGCTGACGCTTCCAGAGGAGGTCATTCGAATGCCCATCTCTACACCCTATGATTTGCTCTCACAGTACTTAGCAAAACTGGTGACTTCACAGTAAGTTTGTAAAAATTGTGTATTGTACGCTTTCCCAACTAGACCACCCAAGAGGATGGAGATCATGCCTTCTTTATGTACCAATATATCCTCACTGCTTGGCAAATAGTAGAAGTTCAATATACCTTTATGCCTTTGTGGAAATATGAACAAGTTCCATATATCTGCAAATGAATAAAATAATAGTACTAAATCAAATCCCATTTTCTGAAATTTAATCAATTTGATTGATTTTGTTATAGTGAATCTATATATGATATCCGTATATGGGTAGAGATGCAGGAGATCCTAGAATGCTCTCATCCAATTTTCTGCCATCTCTGCCTGAAATTATTTTAACCACTGAGTTTGGGTTAGTCTCATTTGGCATGTGCCATCACTTGTTTCACTTAATACCTGTAAGAGGGCTGAGACCTTTCTCTTTTGTCTCTGAAACTGGAGTAGAAGTGCATCTGTAGTCCTGTCTCATTCAACCTGTCTTAAAACTGCCCAGCATTGTATCTCAGCAGGATTACAAACAAAATTATCTAGGGTTTCCTTTTCACCACAGGCTTTCTTTTTCTTTATGCCAAGGTTTCTGCTGTGAGTTGGAGGAAATCAAAATAGCAATTTAGAGAAGATCAAGAAGAACAAAAATATTAATGGCAAATATTTCCCTCTGAATATCACTGGGATCTAAAAAGCATTGAAGAGCAGGATAGACCAAAGCTTTGGCATTTGACATGTTTTTTTAAATTATGATGCAGAGAAAGCTATGAAAACTTTACTCAGAATTGCTCCTTTAAAGATAATATAGTGCTCACTTTGGCAGCACATATACTAAAATTGGAATGATACAAATATTAGAACAGCTCCTTTGCAAGGATGACACAAATTCATGAAGCATTCCATATTTTTACCATGATGGAAGATAATATTAAAAAGAGGAATGTATATACATACATACATACACACACACACACATATATATATATATGACTGGGTCATTTTGCTGTATAGTAGAAATGTCTAAAACATTGTAAATCAACTGTACTCCAATATATATTTATTTTAATTTTTAAAAAGATGAGCCTATGCTCATCTGTCAAGGGAGAATAATACTATTAATATTTCAGGATCGTTTTGAAGATAAAATGAGAGAGTAGAACATCCAAAACAGTGTCTGGATCAAAAAGACATTAATTTCCCTCCTTCTATGATTTCCAAAGGTCACTCTTCATCTCCAGTTGTAGAAGGAGTAAAGGCCCCCTCAGGAAATTTCCACTCCAGCCTGTGCAGTAACCCAAAAGAGGAGGATCTCTAAAGCCCTGTGGAAAGCACCCCCTGCCATAGTGCAAAGCTGAGTCTTCAGAAAACCTGAAAATACTACTTCGTAGGAAAGATTCTGAAAAGAGCACACAAATGAAACCCTCTCATTCCAGTGATCAGGCAGCTTTGTCACAAGCCTTTTCTCCCCTCCTCTACTCAGAGTAATTCATCACTAGTCACTTGATGAAGGATCTACCCAGTTTCTTCATTAATTTTCAGAGTATTCAGAAAGACATTGTCTTTGCTCTAGTCTGCAGATACAAAATTTAACCAATGTTTTCTATGAATCTACTAGTAATAAGTGAATTTTTTTTCCCCTCCTTTGTCTCAATCCTTAAAGTCCTCTTGGTCAGATCCTCAAGGGGGATTGGAAGTGGGAGACAAAGGAAATATCTTGGCCAGTTGGCACCCACACATTCTGAGAGAGAAAACACTCCCATGTAAACCTCGGCCATCCTCCCGGCCCCATCTTTAGCTTCCACTTTGCCTCTGTGTAGGTCTATTGCAGCCCCAGCTGCCTTTTTCAGATGTATACTCAGCAGTGGCTTTTCTGATACTTCTTGGTCCAGCTGAAGATTCTAATATTGTATTATCTTTGAAACAGATTCTATTTCCCAAAATTGACTGGGACACTTTCGTCCCACACCCTCATCTCTGACCTTGCTCCTTCGGCATCAAGAGGGAGAGTCTTATTTCCCTCCCTCTTGAGTCTGGGCAGGAATGCGGCTCTTGTGAAACCAGCAGAATGTGGCAGAGTGATGCTGTATGACTTCTAAGGCTGATTCATAGAAGGTGATATAGCCTTCATCTTATGAGTTGGAACCACTTTTGGAGCCCTGAGTCATTGTGCAGAATCTCCAACTACCCTAGAGCCAACATAATGGAAAGGCCATGTATAGGCATACCAATTCAACAGTCCAGATGAGTTCCCAGCAGAAAACCAACAATAACTACCAGTCTTGTGAGTTATTTTGCATATTCAGCACATCAGGCCTTCACAATTCTGCAGCACCAGCCAACATGTGATTGCATCTATGACAAAACCCAGGTTATTTGAGCCTTTTCCATATTTCTGATCCACAAGATTTTAAGCAAAATAAAGAGGAGGTTTTAAGCTATTACATTTTAAGGGAATTTGTTAGGCAACAGTAGTAACTAGAATAATCCTGGCTGAGCCAAAGTAAGCAGGTTTTTCTAGCACAGAGTTTACCTGGATTAACTCTATTTCTCAATCTTATGCCCCAGGAAGAAATAAAAGATTTCTCATTTGAAGCTTCCAGCCATTCATTTATTTGAAGCCTGGAATTAAACATTCATGTATGAACTGCCATGGGAGATATGGAGCATGTATGTCCATGGCAAAAGTATGTTTGTTGGAAGGTAGATTAGACAAGCTAGTCAGGAACATTACTACCCATTTTGTTGAAAATCATTTTTTCCTTTATTGGTAAGACTATCTGACTTCCTCACTCTAGAAGGCTTTGGGTCATTGTCCTTGAAGTTTGCATAAGGTGGTTTAAAAACTCAAATATCCCTGGGCATTGAAGAGTCTCAGCAATAAGAGATTACCAGGATCTTATTTATTTATGCAGAATGTTGCCAAAGAGAGGCTTCAGGGATTGAGAAGGAGGAAGCATAGCTTTGGTTTCTTTATGGCTTTGAGTCAGGAGAGAAGGGTCTCATGAGCCTTCCTCACATCTAAGTGCAGACTATATCTGGCATCTGGGGAAGATTAAAAAGTAAGAGACATAGGGAATAAAAGATTCTGCAACTTAATGTTCATCTGAGTACTGGAATTGCTGTATCATTTTAATTCTAAGGACTAAAGTAAAGAGACTAGAACTCTGAGATGAAAATAAGAATTGTATCCTACAGTTCCTATTAAAGTTAAGTGCTCAATGAAATCTATAAGAATATGGCCTGGGGCGTGCATGGATTTCAAGGCAAATCCAAAGTACATTTCTAATTAGCCCATAAAGAAAGAATAATTCTATAAAAATGAATATAGGTAGGCCAGAATGAGTGACTTTATGCTTTAAATTCAAGGCATTTGAAAGATGTTTTTTTGGTAGTGCACTGAGACTTCTTAATTGTGGAGTAGTAGGACAATACCATTTAGGAAAGCAACCAGAAATCATGGGCCCATCACATGTCATGAATAGCTTTCCCTTAAATCCCACTTAAATAGGTATAAGATTTCTGAAGCAAACACACAAAATTTTCCTGAATTGGCAAGGGTTATTAACAAATTATCTGGCCTGACTCATACTTAAATACAACTCTCCAAATACCGTTCAAGTTGCTGGTAAGAGGTTTTCAGATGCATCTTCATCTGAGAAGATCTTGAATCACAATTGTATTAAGGATACTCTACTATCAACTAAGCATGGAACTCTATTTAAAAGTATTAATTTTTTTTGGTAAACCATATATATTAACCTCAAAAATACTTTGGAAGATACAAAGCAATTGAAAATAGGCAGTGACAAGCCAATTTCCACTAAAAGATATTTCTGAATTGTTAATCATTTTTTCTTTCTTCTAGGTAAATCATGGTCATTGCTTTGGGAAAAGAATGTGATGAGGGGATAAAGTGGGAGTGAGTTAGGGCCAAAGTCTTGGCTTTCGTTTTCAATAGCACTAGTCTTTGGAAGTGCTATCTGTGCCATAAACATCATATATGGGAGACACAGGGGGGAAGGTAGCAGCCTCCTTCCAAAACTCTCGTGTAACAAAAGGTGGGTAGGACTAGAGAGGGAGGGGAGTGATATGATGAAAGCAGAGGAATTAGTGGACCTCAGAAAAACCAATTCCTGCAAGGCTCAGTTCTGCTCCCTTGGATCAGCTCCCTTTTCCATTATTCTTTATTTCATCTTGGAACTTATTATTCTCCTTGGCTCCTGGTCCTTAAATGAAAGGTCTTCTTTTTCCATATATAGTGGCCTCTCTTTGCAACTGTATTTCTTTCCTTTTAATTTTTTATTTTTATTTTTATTTTTTTCCTGCTGTATAGCATGGGGATCAAGTTATTCTTACATGTATACATTTTTCCCCCACCCTTTGTTCTGTTGCAATGAGTATCTAGACATAGTTCTCAATGCTATTCAGCAGGATCTCCTTGTAAATCTATTCTAAGTTGTATCTGATAGCCCCAAGCTCCTGATCCCTCCCACTCCCTCCCCCTCCCATCAGGCAGCCACAAGTCTTTTCTCCAAGTCCATGATTTTCTTTTCTGAGGAGATGTTCGTTTGTGCTGGATATTAGATTCCAGTTATAAGTGATATCATATGGTATTTGTCTTTCTGACTCATTTCACTCAGTATGAGAGTCTCTAGTTCCATCCATGTTGCAGGCATTATGTCATTCTTTTTTATGGCTGAATAGTATTCCATTGTGTATATATACCACCTCTTCCGAATCCAATCATCTGTCGATGGACATTTGGATTGTTTCCATGTCCTGGCTATTGTGAATAGTGCTGCAATGAACATGCAGGTGCATGTGTCTCTTTTAAGTAGAGTTTTGTCCGGATAGATGCCCAAGAGTGGGATTGCAGGGTCATATGGAAGTTCTATGTATAGATTTCTAAGGTACCTCCAAAATGTTCTCCATAGTGGTTGTACCAGTTTACATTCCCACCAACAGTGCAGGAGGGTTCCCTTTTCTCCACAACCCCTCCAGCACTTGTAATTTGTGGAATTATTAATTATGGCCATTCTGACAGGTGTGAGGTGGTATCTCATGGTAGTTTTGATTTGCATTTCTCTTATAATCAGTGATGTTGAGCATTTGTTCATGTGCTTGTTGGCCATCTGTATATCTTCCTTGGAGAAATGTCTATTCAGGTCTTTTGCCCATTTTTCCATTGATTGATTGGCTTTTTTGCTGTTGAGTTGTATAAGTTGTTTATATATTCTAGAGATTAAGCCCTTATCATTTGAAACTATTTTGTCCCATTCTGTAAGTTGTCTTTTTGTTTTCTTCTTGGTTTCCTTTGCTGTGCAAAAGCTTGTAAGTTTGATTAGGTCCCATTGGTTTATTTTTGCTCTTATTTCTATTGCTTTGGGAGAGTGACCTGAGAAAATATTCATGATGTTGATGTCAGAGAGTGTTTTGCCTATGTTCTCTTCTAGGAGTTTGATGGTGTCCTGTCTTATATTTAAGTCTTTCAGCCATTTTGAGTTTATATTTGTGCATTGTGTGAGGGTGTATTCTAATTTGTCTATTTAGGGTTGTACCCAGAACATATGGAAGTTCCCAGGCTAGGGGTTGAATTGAAGCTGCAGCTGCTGGCCTCTGCCACAGCCACAGCAATACAGGATCCCAGCTGCCTCTACACCACAGCTCATGGCAATACTGGATCTTTAACCCACTGAGCAAGGCCAGGGATCAAACACATCCTCATGGATACTAGTCAGATTATTACTGCTGAGCCACAGTGGGAACTCCTGCAACTATATTTCTTATTAACATTTTAATATCTGTAAAACCTATAGTAATGCTCCCTTTTTTATTCCTGATATCAGGAATATAATCCTCTTTTTACTTTCATGTTCATCTTGCCAAGGAAATGTCAATTTAAATGATGTTTCAAAGAAAAAATATTTGGTTTTGTTGATTTCTAATCAAGTATTAATAATAAAATAAACATAATTAATTATAAATAAAATACTCCTCTTTTATGTTGTATCTTTTGTCCTAAATTTTGGTGATACATGCTTATAACATCTATTTTCAGTCTTTTATTTTATATCAAATTCAAGTATAAAATTTCCTCTAAGCATAGCTTTTGTTGCATCCCACAAATTTTAAAATGTTGTATTTTCATCATTATTTGAGTCAAAATATTTGCATATTTCTAATGTGATTTATTCTGGGGGGCCATGGTTGACTCCAGTGTGTTTTGCTTAATATCCAAGTACTTGGGGATTTTATTTCCCGATGGATTCCGCTGTGGTCAGAGAATACACTCTTTATGACTTAAAATCTTTGAAATTTGGGGTCCAGCATATGGTCTATCGGAATAAAAACTTTATGCGTACTTTAAAAGACAATATAGTCTGGAGTGTTTGATTATATATACATAACCAGATGACATTTGTTTCTACTTGTTAACACATTTGTTGTTATTATGAAAGTTTTCTATAGCTCCACCAACTTTGTATCTCTTTTTCTTATCAGTTACTGGGAGAAAAATGCTAAAATCTCAATTATGATTTTGAATTTGACAAAATCCTTTATACACACATCATTTTGCCACATGTATATATTAAGCTTATATAATTAATCTTATTAAGTGTAAACAAATTTGTCTTTATAATTTCTAGTTGAACAAAGCCTCTAATCATTATGACGTGCTTATTTTTACATTTTTATTCTTTATTTTAGTGTGGGACCACTGGCAATAAATGTGGTATATATACACACAATGGAATACTACTCACCCATAAAAAGGAACAAAATAATGCCATTTGCAGCAACGTGGATGTAACTAGAGACTCTCATACTAAGGGAAGTAAGTCAGAAAGAGAAAGACAAGTACCATATGATATCACTTATATCTGGAATCTAATATATGGCACAAATGAATATTTCCACAGAAAAGAAAATCATGGACATGGAGAACAGACTTGTGGTTGCCAAAAGGGAGGGGGAGGGAGTGGGATGGACTGGGAATTTGGGGTTAATAGATGCAAACTATTGCCATTGGAATGGATAAGCAATGAGATCCTGCTGTGTCTCACTGGGAACTTTAGTCACTTATGATGGAGCATGATAATGTGAGAAAAAAGAATGTATACATGTATGTATGACTGGGTCAACTTGCTGTACAATAGAAAATTGACAGACTGCTGTAAACCAGCTATAATGGTACACCTGAAAATTAAAAAAAATATATCTTTTTGTTTCTTTGAAAAGTATTTTTCCATCATTTTTGAAATACAGAACAATAGGTTAGTGAATATTTCCTTTCAGACCTTGGTCTTGTTTTACCTTCTGTTGCTTGAGTATCTTACTATTTCTTCTATGAAGCTAATGAATCTTCTTTTCCTCTGGCTGCATTTATGATTTTCATTTTGACTTTGGTTACAGCAATTTTACTATAACATATTCAAATGGAGATTTCTTTGTATTTACTCTGCTATGGTTTTCAGAACCTCTTGAATTTGATCTTGAGGTCTTTCATTAGACCTTGTGAAATTCTTAGCCTGTAACTCTCCAAATATTTCTTATGCCCCTCCTTTTTTTTTTTCCTCTCTCTCTCTCTCTTTTTTTTCCCAAGACCACAACCTGCATATTTAGACATTTTGGCATGCCCCATTTTTTTTCCTTCATATATTTATCTTTGTAATTCAATCTACATATTTTCTGCTGCATATTTTAGTTCACTATTACTCAGTTCTATTACAACAAAACTTCTGCTGAACCCATCTATTGGAATTATTTCAGCACTAAAATTTCCATTTTACTTTTTTATAAGTTCCAGTTCTCTAATGAAATTTTTTATTTATTTTCTTGAACATGTGAGCTATATTTTCTTTAAAGTATCTGTCTGTTAATGCAAATACTGGTATATTTGGAGTTTTTTGTTTTTTGGTTTTTTTACATTATAGTTCTGTTTCTTTCTTCTTCTTCTTTCTCTTGATTTTCAGCCATATGGCCTTTTTTTTTTTCCTGTCAAGTTTAGTTAGTTTTATTGTATATTTTTAAAATATAGAGGCTTTGGATGATTTATATTCCTCCAGACAGAATTTAATTTTCTTCTGACAGACCACCTTGGGAAGACCACCTTGATTTAATCAGGAATTAAGAGGACTTCAGGTTGTGTTTCAGGCTTTTTTGGCCTTCTTCCAGTTTGTACTCATTCCTAGGAGGAGCCATCCATGGGTCTCAACTAAATGTCTGTGTTGTTTCCAAGATCCCTCTCCCATGGCAGACCTTAAAATTCTCTCTTATATTCTCTCTCTTTTTCCCTGAGATTAAGTTT
The DNA here is from genome assembly GCF_054392235.1 of Sus scrofa. NCBI lineage: Eukaryota > Metazoa > Chordata > Mammalia > Artiodactyla > Suidae > Sus > Sus scrofa. Next base: position 108,363,429 of record NC_139396.1, on the reverse strand, counting down.
TATAATGTTTTTAACATCTGTTTGGTCCCTCAGCCTCTTAGGAATTGGTATATGTCTCTAGAAAAAACTTCGTGCAGAATGTCAGGCTCACATTCCTCTGATACCCTTGTGTTTCGAATTTTAGACCCTCAAATCCACTCATTCCAGAATGAACGTTCAAAATGTGGATCAAATTAATAACAAGTATAACCCAGTCCTGACATACATCAGTCCAATGAACCAGTCTAAAGAAATAGAGTGCCAAGTAGTTCAGTGGAAGGAATTTAGTATGAGAACCAGTTGACAAAGCTATTGGAAACATTACAAAGCCAAATAAGGGATGGGAAAGCAATCCAGCAATTCTCATCAACAGAAAGCAGCTTCTGCTTTTAGGACAGAGAACAATGTGTTAAGGTATTTACAGAGTCCAGGAGCCATGTCTATCAGGTAGACACCCTGAGAGAGGTTGTCTATCAGAGGTTATCAGAACGGAGGCTTCCCACAAGAGTGAGGACCACATGGGAGACAGAGCTGGTGCCAAGAAGAGAGGAAGAGGTATGATTCTCCTTTTCCACTGCCTGCCACTCAATTGCCAATGTTTCCTTTTGGATGAACCTAACTGATAGTTGGGAAAAGTGCCTGAGAAATGTAGGATCAGTCATCTTTGTGTAGAACAGAACACTTAATGCATCAAATTGCAAAAGGCAAATGGCTCTCTCCTTTCTGAGAGCCAATTGCAGAGAAACTAGTAGAAATACACGTCTTCCAGGTACCATTACCTTCATTGACAGATTAGAAGTAGTCTTAGATTAGACATAAGATGAGGGAAGTTTTTAAAACTGGCTTTCTGATTCAAAGATTTTCCTAAACACATATCAAACAATTCTGGAAGAGGTCAGTCATTTCAGCACCAGCCAATTTAGTGGGTCTTGGCCAAGAAACTTTAAAATAGAATGGAATGGGATAGTATAGAATAGAACATCACAACACATAGGGACTTTGAGAGAAAGTATTTGTTCAAAAGTTTTAAAACTCAGCCATCTAGGTGAGTTATTTAAAGTTGGTTTCATTTTACTGAAGAGGAAGCAGACAAGGATAATTTCATTTAAGAATAGCAAGTCAAGACCTTTCAAAGAACAGAGAAAGAGGAAAGGAGATTAAATGCTCTTGGAAAAAACTCTAAAGTGGCAAGTGAAATGCAAATTTTAAATATTCCCCAGCTAGTCAATAAATCCTTACAAATGGGTGGATTGTTCATCAGAATTGAAATAAGCCCTTGAACTTTGATTTTCATTAGTTTGGGTACCTGCTGTTTAAAGAATCTTTAAATTTAGACCATCACCTGTGTTGTGAAACATTTGACAGTAGAAACAAATTACCTCCTTGTGGACTGATCTCCTGTTTCCTTCATTTTTCTCAGCTATTCAAAGTGAAGATAACAATGACCCCCTCACTAGGTCTTCATCAAGTGTTTTTGGCTGAGACAAGTGTCTCTAGTCAAAAAAAGGATTTAATTTATGGGAAGGCAATTTTTAGTTGTTTTGATTAGGCAATTTCTGAGACAAAAGGACCAGGTATTGAATCCGAGTGGAGCCAGCTGTGTTCCCTTTATTAGCTGCTGAGGTGTTAGGAAAGGAATTCAGGAGAGCTGATGACCCTGCAGGTGGGAGATCGGTGGGCAAGGAGGACAGAGAGATCTCTTTTCAGCCAAAATTGTGATTGCTTGTATTAATAACAGGATGGGTTCATTTTGATATTTTACTACGAATGAAAGATTTGTCAGTCAAGATCATTTGAGTTGCAAGAAAGGGAAGAGTCAACATGTTCATAAAGAGGGTATAGTGACCTTCAGTTCTGAAGAGCTCAGAGGTGGGGCTGGTGTCAAAACAGCTGGATTGGAAGGTTTGACAATCCAGCAGGACCTAGTTTCTCCCACTCTATTTATTTGCAGGGATTTCCACCTCACGGCTTTCATGTTCAGAAATTGGTGAGCCTCAGCGTCACAAAAATTTTAAAGCAGTTTTGGAACCTATATTATCTCCTGGTCTCAGCTAGTGGAGGGGAAAAAGCAAGAATTTTTTTCCCCAAAGATTGCTGCAAAATTTTTTGTATCTCATTGAATTTGAACAATATATCCTTGAATCAGTCATTGCATTCTGACGACTAGCTTTAACTTAGATCACGTCCTCTTCCTCCACAAAGGTCTAGGCAAAACATGGGGGTTGTGAATGGAGGAAAGAGAGTCCTTCAGAGGGAAATGAAAGTATTTAACTTTTAAAAGAGAAGAAGGAATGAAAGGTGGTCAGACACACCCGTGACAAAAGCAAATATCCTTTTCACATGGTGGCCAAGTCCACTGAGCCATGGCATAATGTCTTCCTAATATGAAATGCATTTTTGTTTATTTGTTTTTCCCATTCTCTTTTCTTGTTACATTTTTGAAAAGTGTGGAGAATGTTCCTGAGAGCAGTCTTTTGCTTGAGGAGAGGGGAATAAAAGCCTTACTACATGCTGCAAGCTACCATGATTTCTTTTTTAAAAAGTTAATTTGCTCTGTTTAAGACATACAAATAGATATTAAAGCAATATACTGAATACTTGTGCATTTGCATCCCTGATAAGGAACAAAATATTGTCAGTAGAACTAAATACACTTTTGAACCTCTCCCCAATTCTCTCCTTTCCTTTCCCAGAAAAAACACTGTCATGAATTTAGTAGTTTTTATTCCTATATCTTTATTCATATATTAACTAAAAATTTTTATGAATCTTCAAGCAACATGTAGATTGTTTTGCATAATGTAAATTCATGAAATGTATAACAAAATGTATATATTTCATATACATGCAGTCATGTTCATTACAACTTTTTTCTTTTCTCAGTTATGTCTGATATATGCAGCTCTAGCTCTTTCATTTCTCTATTGTGTTGTATTCCTTTTTTTGGTATTTGAATATATCACAACTGAATTATCTATTCTCCAGGTGATAGATTTGTACTGGTTCCAGATCTTACTATTTAGGAACAATGTTGTATGAGTGTTTTCTACATGTTTGTTGGCATAGATGTTCAAAATACCTCAATGTTATATACCAATGAGTTGAATGGCCAGGTTAGGAAATATGGGTAACTTCAACATTACTGGTTGTTGTTAAATTGTTTTTCAAGGAAATTGTACCAATTTACATATTCACCAGCAAAGTCTAAGTATCCCTGTGTCAGCCCTACCAACACGCTATCATCACGTTTGCATTTTTACTGACCTGATTAGTGTGAAATTTGTGATTTTAGTTTGAATATCCATGATTACTAATGATGGAACATTCTGACATATCTTTGCTGACTATTCAGATTTCTTCTGGGAATTTTCTGTTTACCTTTTTGGCTGAGCCTCCCTCTCCATCCCATCCCCTGCTTATTTGATTTCTTAGTGCTTTGGAGAATTTTGTATATATTCTGTATATCATTTCTTCTATTGTGGAGAGGAGTTTATATATATTTCACACAGCCTTCTTCCAGAATTTGCATTGCCATTTTATGTGTATTTCTTAATAAACAGAACACTTAATTATGCTATCAAGATTACCACTTTATTTTTATGATTTGTGTTTTCTGGGCCCTAATTAAGAGATCAAATTTAGAAAGATTTTGTCCTGCCTGCCTGCCAGGCTTTCCCTACTAATGGGGGGAACATCTCATAACAATGTTTTCAAAGAAAAAAAAGTCCATCGCAGAGAGAGATAGCTGGAAAGTTTTGCTAAATTAGCTGTGTCTCTCAATCTCTTCAAGCAAGTGTTCCACACCAAAGAGGAATGATTTCTTTGGGAAACATCTTTATTCCCTGTAGGATGCCTATGGATCTCTGTAAGAGTCTAGAAGGAGCATCCCATTCCAGATATACATAATGTGAACACTGAAGGGCAGCTGTGGGTTTAAAGCACAGGTTCAAAGTCTATGCCCAAATCTTCTATGCATTTATTTCCACCCATTCCATAGCCTCAGACACGTACACCATTCCAGGGAGGCAGCCAGGTCTATGCAGTTGAGGGACCATACTCAAGCAGATGATAATGACTTCACTATGCGATTTTACGTTTGAAGCCAAACACTGATTAACCCTGATCAAGTGATCAAGTTCAGGATTTTAAGTTTGAAACAAAACACTCATTAACCCTGATCAAGTTCAGGATTTCCTCTCTCTCTCACTCTCCCTCACCTATTCAAGAAGCGCTGCAGCTACAGCTGTCAATTTTGGCATTTGACCCCCTCTCTCTCCCTCTCTCTCTCGATTTGCAATATGAGGAAGATAGAAGATAATGGAGAGAGTGTACAGCTTTCAATACTAAAAACTATTTCCATCTGCCAACCAGAAAAGCATTCTGACTATGAAGCTTGCAGGGGTAGTCACATTTATCCCTAACAGAATTCCTTGAATCACTTTAAGAAATTTTCTCTAGCATCAGTACTTAATCTAGTGGTTATGGTCATTGGAGGCATTGAGTAATAAAGTGAAGAAAGAAGTCTTTTTTGACGATCAGAACCTCGGGTCACCATACTATACAGTAGAAAATTGACAGAGCACTGTAAACCAGCTATAATGAAAAAAAATTAAAAACATTATATAGTTTTTATACCCTAGGCAGATATCTTGTCGCCTAGGTAAAGCTTACTAACACGGGTAAACAAGATCCGTGGTATGTCAGTCTTAGAGGAGACTATAGGAATTAGGCTCTTTGTCAAACTGCAATAAAATCCCCATTCTCCTCCCCAATTTCTCCCCTTTCACCATCACTTTAACAACTTACATCTCATAATAAGCAATCAGTTCCCCTGCTGTCATGGTCTACTTACTGCACCACCAATCAGCCTGTGAATGGCCCAGGTGCTTCTAGAAGTTTCCCAACACTTCACCATGTGCCCTTTACTCCCAAACACCAGCGCACTTGCATTTGCAAAGCCCCTTGAGCCAAGAGAGAACAAAGCTAAAATGTTTGCTCTGGAGCCAGGGGAGTATCTAATAGGCCCCTCCATGCAATGGCATTCAGTGTTTCAGCTTCAATTCAGTTTCTCTCTCTCCCATAATTATTATTTAATTTTTTTTTCATTAAATTGAGTATAAAATGGATTTATTTCATGATTTAAAACTGATTTTAGTAACTTATCATATAGTAAGCCGTCACCTATTTTTCTCTCTTTAACATCAGGATAAAGAAATTATCTCGAGACTTTTTGGGGGGATCACCCCCCTTTCTCCGCTTTCTTTTGTCCCCATGCTCTGTTCCTCCCCTTAAGTTATGAATTCTGAAGGCCTCTATTGAAATAAGCATCAGGGGTGTTGTCACTCAAAGCTCAAAGTGAGATCATGGGGTCTTTTAGGCCTTGAAGAAAGTCTTACTTATTTTAAAGGCTGTTATCTTTTTCAAAAAAGAAAGACCCAAGAAATCTTTCACAAATCCTTTACCTTTCATCCTGGCTATCCAAGGCAATTCATTTTAATTCTGATTGTGCACTTTCCTTTGCTCTTCCTTAACAAGCTTCAGAAAGGTGGATGTCTGCCTCCCTGGGGGAGTCTTTGTCCAGCCCCGCAGAGCTTTGACACCATTAGCCTGACCTCTGTCCTTCTTATAAAAAGCAGCATGCATGGGCCTCCTGGGAAGAGTTGGGCACAAGGAGAAAGGGCACACCAGCTACTCTTCTAACCAGACAGAGTCAATGCGAGGATTCTTCCTTAGAAAAGTATGGAAAGTCTTTCAAGGAGATAAACCAGGACCATAAAGTCTTCTGCCTGGGAAGGAAACACTGTTCACACTCATTCCCATCTTGGCCTTGAACAAGACTATGACTGTTTCCAAGGACACTGTCTGGAATCAGTCAGTACAGTGGGACCATCCAGCGTGATGTGGGGTAGGGAGTGGGTGAATCGTTGAAGAAGAATGTGAGATTAGATGACAGGGATGAGGGAAATATTCAACAAAAGGATTCTTGCTGTCTGCTCAGTCCTTCAGCAAGCAACATTCATCAGATGATGTTCTGCATCAGTATGAAAGAAGAGAGTTTGAGGTCTGAGAGAAAACAAGTGGGATCCCAGAGAGACTCTGGGTGTCCAGGTCCTTTATCTCTTCTTGTGCCTTGTGGAGTGGGAGCTTCTGAAACACATGTTCCGTTCATAAGCCAAGCCACCACTCAGATCACAACCTCATAGAAGAAAACTTTTTGGATGAAGTACCCACTTAGCTATAAGGCAATTCTCACTCATTTCATTCCTCCCTAAGGTAGTCTTCTAGTGTTATTCATTAGGTACTCAAAGGAAAAAACAATCTTCGCAAACTGTGGTCTTAAAATTCCAAAAGCAGAATGTTTTCTCACATCAGGCAGATCCAGTACAGGGTCAGAGCACTGAAAATATGTCCCAAGTGTGGTTTCTTCCTGAAGTGGTTTACATCTCTCCACATGAAACTTTTTGACTTCTCACCCTTTTATTGGCCTCAGAATCCAGATAGCTTAGTTTTCAACTATCTTCACTCTGCCTGTTTTTTTTTTTTTTTTTCTTAAAGAAAGACAGCTTTTCCAAATGCCCTGTATATGAAGCAATCAGCATCCCATCCAAAACAAAGATTAAAATTCCACCATGGATGAACTTAGATGGTTGGATTTGACCTTATGGGTACTTCCTTCTCTTTCTTCCATTCACATTTTTGTCCCAGCCTACACCCACACGGCTCCAAGGGTATGTCATTTTTTTACCTCTGGCTCAAATACTGATACAAGTTTTCTAAAACTTAAACCCCTAAGCATATGAGATAGCACAGAATTTTCAAAATGACTTGGGATAAACTAAGAAAGAATAAAGAAAAAGAAAATAAACATAGAGGAGTTCCCATTGTGATGCATCGGAAATTAATCTGACTAGGAACCATGAGGTTGCAGGTTCGACACCTGGCCCCACTCAGTGGGTTAAGGATCCGGTGTTGCTGTGAGCTGTGGTATAGGTCGCAGACATGGCTCGGGTCTGGCATTGCTGTGGCTCTGGCGTAGGCTGGCAGCATCAGCTCTGATTGGACCCCTAGCCTGGGAACCTCCATATGGCACAGGTGTGGCCCTAAAAAACAAACAAACAAACAAATAAAACCATGGAGAAAATATAAAGCAAAAAAAAAAAAAGTTCATTTAACTTTCATGTATTGGTCAATCCTTTATTTAACAAGCATTTATTGAGCACTCATTAAGTACCAGAAGCTGAAAATATAGTGATGAACAGTACAGAAGCTCCTGCCTTTGTGAAACACATGGTCTAACAAAAGCTTGGGTTTATACCACAGAGTTTGTATAGCTCTCAAATTCTGGGGATCCAAATTCTTCTTCACTTTCATACTTTTTTACAAGAAAAACAAACAAAACAAACAAACATGAATAAAATTTTCTGCCATGCCTTGGAGTCTAATCCTGGATAGTCAAGAGCTTCTGACTTTAGTTTTCCTCCCTGATCCTCATTTTAACCTTATCACTTTTCACTGTGAACTGCAGAATTTTACACATGCAGGGAGTGGGAGGATGTGTCACATGTCAGCTACAAATTTGCAAATTTATTATCAATTCAGTGGATACTTAGAATCAGGCCACTAGCAGTGAGTAAAGGAAATGCTTAGCTTCACAAAAAGGATTTGAGATTGGAAAGTCAAGAGATAATTATGCCTTGAGGGAAATAAGCAAAGCTCAGAACCTCAGAACCAATTCTTCCTGAGTTGTCTTTCATGGTGTGTGTATGCATGTGCATGCAGTAAGGCAGCTAGGACACTGCTGGAGACCACATATCCTATTACAGAGTGGACTGATGTGATTGAGAGTACATTTAGGATGATAAAAACTCTATGGAAATCTGGAAAACTACTTCTCCTTTTCCAGGGAAGAGTACCTATCTTCCCTAACCACACTGGCTACATAAGCTTCTCTTTCTAAACATCCAATATATTCTAGGTATTCAGAACCATGAGAGGACTGAGAATTGGGAGAGAGGAGATGATTGAACTTGGGACAAGTCAAGAAGTAATGGTTTCAATAAACACTTCAATAAGATCATTCCTGGGATAACAATAAGAAGTTCTAGGCAAAAAACATTGTCATGGGAAATAACAACTGGATGAATTAAGAAATTACTTGACCTTACAGAACAGGTTATGATTCCTATCACCCAAGATCAGAGGAATGAATGCTATTCTTGGCCACATTACACAAGGTCCATCTCATTCCTTGAATTCTCTGGGCAGGTACTCTTTTGCTGTACAAATATAATGAAAGTATAGGAAATTCGTTATCTGAGCTAAGAGTAGTGGAAAATGAGGCAGATTAATGTAGTATCTGCATCTTTTAGAGGGGTCACCACTCCTTTCTTCATCCATTTCTCAATTATCTCTAATTAGGAATTTAATGCAATTTATATTTTGTCACTTACTTTCAGGCCAGAGAGCATGAGATGGTATCAACGACATGTACCAGATAACTCATGATGGCAAAGTAATGAAGATCCCTGGGGTGGACTGTGAAAGAGCAAACGTTGCCTCAGAAATCATTATTTAATCAAGTCTGTATATTTTTTTCCTTTTTATATGGTGAAAATCGGCTTCTTGGGACTTTTTTTTAAGGAACTGGAGGTATTTACTTTGGAGAACGAAAAACCTAGGCAATCATGATGATTAGCTTTACAATACAAAAAGGCCAGTACTGTGAAATAGGGATTCAACTTAGCCTATGTCAACTCAGAGAACTGACCTCAGAAAAGCATTTCGTTATAAAATGTAAACTCTCTATAGAGTTGTTCTATCATAGATAAATATAAGAGTTCCAGGGAAGTGGTGAGGTCCCTGTCACTGAAAGTATCCAAAATGATGGATGACCTTTTGGAGGAGAATGCCAGAAAAGTAGGAATGACCATAAATTAGTATCTACGCTATGATAAGACTTTTCAAATCTTCTATCATTTAACACCTGCCTAAGTGAGGTAGATAGTATTTTCCCAGTTTATACATAAGGACACTGAGACTCAGAGAAATGAAGTCATGTGCCAAAGGTGGCATGGCTAGAAAGTGATAAGCCAGAAGCCAGCCTCCATGGGTCTTTCCAAAATATTTGCTTTTGAGATAGAAGCAATAAATAAGGAGTTAGTCTAATCGTCTATAACCATGTTGCCTACTAAATCATCCTGACCATTGCCACTGATGCAAAACAACAAGGCACTGAGCGTTGGGAACACTGCTATCTCAGAGCTAAGGAAAACTCCACCTTTTATGTGGTCTTGTATGTGGAGATCTCTGAATCAAATTATCAAGGAAGAGAAGAGGCTGATATCAAGATAGACTGCTTCTGCCCAGGATGCCAGATCAAGACTTCCTACTTTATGCATGAAACCCTTGCTTTTCTTTCTTTCCTTTATGTTGGCATTAGCTTAGAAAGACTCATTTGTATCTCCCAGGCCACTGCTAAGAAAGGTAACCTTTCAGATTGTTGGATCTGTCATCAAAGATTCCAATCCATCCATGATCATCTAGATAAGATTCAGAAGAAATTCCACTAAGACATCTCACCAGCAGCACCTGTTTTTGCAAGGTATTTAAGATGACTCTTTATTTCAGGCTAAGGAGATTCCCACATGCAGTAAAAAACTGGACTAACCTATGGATTGAACAGATAAACATAGCAATTGCTGGGAATGCATCCATTCATTGGTTTGGAGATACAAATGAGAATATGATCAGAAACCCTGAGCCTTGTAAGTATTAAGAATTGACTCGGATTTAATGTTGTCCTGATATTTACTAGCCAGAAGAACTTGATCAATGTATTTACCTTTTCTGTGCCTGTTTCTTCAACTCTAAACTGGAATAACAGCCACATTTATCTCAGAATTAAGTTGCAAAAAGCAAAAAAGCACAATGACTGGTACATGGTATGCACTCAGCAAATCACAGCTATTATTGCTCATAGTATCCATTGGAACTAAGAAAAAATCATTTCCAATACATTTGAACATCTAATATCAAACAGAAAACACAACAACATATATCAGCATCTGCCCTATTTGATCAATATTTTTGTGTCTTCTCCTGAAGACTCTGGGACCATACTTTCTCATTTTTCTGACTCAACCACTACTCAGTGTCAAAGGATATTAGAGCTGGGAGAATTGACCCAAATTTCTTCACAGTCAATTCTATATGCTCCCCCATTCTAGCTTCCAGGGCTGACCATGATGCCCCCTGCCTTCAGCTGCAGAACAAATCCTGGCCAGGGTGGACTGCCATGGTTTAGTCATGCTCTTAAAGCCCATTACCCTGTGGGTTTGCTGAGATTCCTGCTGTTCTCGGCTTTCCCATCCAGCCACCTTTCTGGATGGGGAACTGACCCATGTCTGGAACTGGGGTATGTCAGGTTCTACCTCTATTTCAAGAAGACCTGCTATTCTGCAAAGCTGCCCTTTCCATGTGGGTTGAACCCTGTCCTCTATAACAGCTAAAATGAACTGAGAAGGCCCCTAAGACACTGACTAACCAGGGCTATGAAGTACCCCCCTGCCGGATGCTGAGCAGTGGAGGGAGGCAGGGGGAGGACGGGAGGAGTGTGGCCATCATTTTTTCCATGCTTACTGTCTCCAGGGAACTGAGCTAAGCAGTCTACAAAAGGAACCTTATTCATATCTTACAACAATACTTCAAGATAGATAATAAGAGTATACCCAGTTGTAGATGACAGCTACTACATGATGAAGACTGTATCTGGGTATAACTCTTTCTGGCTCTACAGTCCAAGCTTTAGGCCATCTTGATTAACATAACTGCTTAGAACTAGGGTAGGCAACTTTGGAGCATGAGGTCCATTCAGGAAAAAAGGTGGGGGGGAATTAAGGGAAGCATTATTTATTAACTCAAAATAAATAAAATTTTATTGAATCCCACAGGGGAAATACATACATTTAGCATCATGGAAACATTTTACCTTAATATATGTGAATAGTAGAGGCTTCTTTCCAATCTGTTGTCCTGAAATTAGATGGACTCCACAAGCATTTCTTACTCCCCTGGATCTCAGCTCCAGACTGGATAGGGTTCAGGTTCAACACATACTCTGGACACTGTGATTTGGACTGAACTCACCACATTCCACGCCCTCAATTATCCCAGCTTCCCCTCCATTTCCTGCATACTCTGAGCTCCTAGAAAGCTCATAGCATGTCCAAATCATGATAGCATCATCCCAGTCAATAAAAGTGATTCTTCTGGGAAATTATGTGCATATAATTTAACTGAAGCAGACTAAGCAAGAATGGAACACTAGCTACATGATGCATTTTCCATCAGTCAGTGCCTCTCTATGAAACAAACAGCATGTTTGGGATACACTTAAGGTTTATTAATAAAGGGACTATTCACAAATGTGTCAGCTGGTTTAAGGAACTATGAGAGGTAGTACAGAGATCTGACCATAGCAGCAAGGACTTTGTTATCCACCCCTAGGCCTAAAAGGATAAGGGAAGAAAGTAGTTACTAGACCCATGCACAGAAAATTTGCTGAAGAGGAGCAGAACACTTTGGTTGCAGAATGTAGGCAGTCTTAGGAGACTTTTCAGGGAGAGAGCTTCAAGGATTAATATACTAGCCTCCTTGTTTTACGTTCATGTTTCCAGATACAGCTCCCAAACCCATAGGATAGCAAGAGGATTATACATGTTAACTTTCCAAGGCAGAAAATAGGACAGAAAGAGAGAAGAATAGATCTAGAAAGTCACAAAAAGCAACCAGAAAACCACACATACAAAAATAGTCATGAATATAAGTATGTATCACAACTGCCTAACTTCTAAATACTTATAAGAAGTGCTATAAGAAGTTTGAATAAAATGTTATGAATTTGAGCAGAAGCATACTTGTACCTTTATTCGAATCCTTCTTAGAATATCTTCCTTAGAGAGAACTGGTATTCCTACATTGCAGGAGGGTTAGGAAGACCAGTTTCCAACATGGCCAATCAAAGACTGAGTGATATACAACAGATCCAGTGATACATGATGCTATGAACTAAATTGCTCCCCACCCCAAATTTATATGTAGAAGCCCTAAGCACCAATGTGACTATATTTGGAGATAGGGTCTTTAGGAACTAATTAGGATTAAAGGAGGTCATCAGGGTGGGACCCTAATTTGATAGGACTACTATCCTTATAAGAAGAAGAAGGGATACCAAAGATCTCTTGTCCTACCTGAGAGCACAGAGGAAATGCCATATGAGATCACAGCAAGAAGGTAGACAACTACAAGTCAGAGAGAAAGGCATCACCAGAAACCAAATCTGTGACACCGTGATCTTGGAATTCCTGCCTCCAGAATTATGAAAAAACAAAGTGTCTGTTGTTTAAGCCACCCAGCCTGTGATATTTTGTTTTGGCAGCCTAAGGCTAATATACTTGGACTCTGAGATTTGTCAGCAGACTTTTTTTTCTTTTGGTCTTTTTTGCTATTTCTTGGGCAGCTCCCATGGCACATGGAGGTTCCCAGGCTAGGGGTCGAATCGGAGCTGTAGCCACCGGCCTACTCCAGAGCCACAGCAACGCGGGATCCAAGCCGCGTCTGCAATCCACACCACAGCTCATGGCAACGCTAGATCCTTAACCCACTGAGCAAGGGCAGGGACCAAACCCGCAACCTCATGCTTCCCAGTCAGATTCGTTGACCACTGCGCCACGACGAGAGCTCCTGTCAGCAGACTTTCTGTGAGACCTTGCCTGTTCCACCTGGGCTAGCCCTGTAGGACTCTGTAAATGTAAACAAAGGTGATATTTCAAACCAAATAAATCCCCCCTTGAACTAGTAAATGATTTCACTCCTGACACTCCCAGACCTTTGGTTCTCTACCTTTGTCCAAAAACTAGAGAACTCACAGGGAAATATATCCAAATCCTTGGGCACTATTCTATAACCAGCTAGTCAATCCATTGGCCATTAGAAAAATGGGTTTCGCTGGAACATTTCAAGGTATTATAATGTGCAGCCTCTGAGAACCTTCTTGATCACTACGACATGGCCTTTGGTCTTCTGACCTTTGAAATTATCATTCGACTTCCTTAAACATGCCCTGTAGATAATAGCATTAAAATCATAACTTTTGAGAAGGATCAAAATGGCAGAGGAGTAAGATGTGGCACTCACCTTCTCCAACAAACACATCAAAAAAATCATCTACATGTAAAACGATTCACCAGAACATCTACTGAATGCTGGCAGAAGACCTTAAACCTCCAAAAAGGGCAAGAAACTCTCCACATAACTGGGTAGAACAAGAGGAAAAAAAAGAGAGAGAAAAGGAATCAGGACAGGACTAGCATTCCTGAGAGGCAGCTGTTAAAGAAGAAAGGAACCCACACCCTGGGAAGCCACCTAACTAAGGGAAATGGAGGTATCTCAAAGTCATGTAGAAAAGCATAGCAGCTGGAATGAGGAGGGCAAAGCAGAGAGAAAGCCACACAGACCACTGCTCCCAGACACTACAGCCTGAGATGCTCAGGCAGGGGCCGGGTGCCAAGACTCAGGCTCCAGAGGTCAGTTCCAGGGAGAAGACTAGTGTTGGCTGTGTGGAAACAGCTTGAGGGGCTAGGGAGTGGGGCACCATGGAGTGGGGAGCCAAACGCCACAGCAGAGGGAACCCGGGAGGAGGTCTGAGTCTGCAGAAGAGGCAAGTAGCCATTTTTGGGGAGAGTGAGAGGAGGAGGAGGAGAGGACCACCATAGGAATATCTTTCCCTATGCACACTCGGACTTTCAGAGGGTGGGGGCACATCTGGCACAGGCTACGGGTGACAGGGCAACTCTTGTGCTGGCTATGGGTGGCCAGGCACCACTTGTGTGGGCTAAGGGTAGTGAGGGGCTAAGCACAACACGGCACCTCTTGTGTGATCTATAGGCAGTGAGGACAAACCACAGCAGTCATGTCAGACACCAGAGGGGGCCATGGTCTGCCACCACTAGCGGTCTGTGAACAGGTACCACCTGTAGCCCCAGTCACTTCCGAGGTCAGCAAAATGAGGGCACTGTAACCAAGCACCACTTTTTGTTGCTCTCACTCCCCTGGGAATGCATCGCCCTGTTGCTGCCACTGCCAAATGCTCAGGGCACCACCTACACCTGCCTGATCACTGTCACTTCCCAGGGCCATGCAACTAGGAGTAGCCTGCACCACCTTCCTGCAGATCCTTGCCACTGCCAACGGCCCAGCAAACAGGCACTACCTACTAGCCCTGCCCGTTGCCTCCATCTCCCTGAAAGCATGCACAACACCCTAGAAATAAAAAGTAAGCTCTCACAAAATACCCATGGATGCTCGTGCATATAAATAGCCCTCCAAGATCACAGTAGTAGTTTTCCCTAAACTCACAGAATGAGAAAAATATAAACAAAATTAAGAAGCTTAGGAATCACCCCCAGTTAAAAGAAGAGGAGAATTCACCTGAAGGAGCAAATAATGAAACAGACCTCTGCATTCTAACAGACACTGAGATCAAAAAGGAGATAGTGAATATGCTAAAGGAATTAAGAGCAGATATGAACAGTAATGTAGATTACTTTAGAAAGGAGCTAGAAAATATAAGGAGCAACAGAAAAATTAGAAAATTCATTTGCAGAGACGCAAGCTGAGTTAAAGTCACTGAAGAGCAGAATGAATAATGTAGAGGAATGAATTACTAACTTGGAAGACAGAGTGATGGAAATTACCCAATTAGGACAGCAGAAAGAAAACCAAATGAAAAAACATAAAAGCAATATAAGAGATCTAAGGATAATATAAAGTGGGCCAATCTTTGCATAATAGGAATTCCAGAAGGAGAAGAAAAAGAAAAAGGTATTGAAAATATATTTGAAGAAATTATAGCTGAAAACTTTTGAAATCTAAAGGAAACAGATATCAAGATACAGGAAGCACAGAGGGCCCCAAATGAGTTGAACACACACCAAGATGTATTATAATAAAAATGATAAAAGTTGAAGAGAGAATTTTAAATGCAGCAAGAGAAAAACCAAGACTTAATTATAAGAGAACCCCCATAAGGCTATCAGCTGATTTCTCTACAGGAACACTATAGGCCAGAAGAGAGTGGCAAGATATATTCAAAGATCTAATAGGAAAAAAAACCTGCTGCCTAGAATACTCTACCCAGCAAGAATATCATTTAAAATAGAAGGAGAAATAAAGATTTTCTCCATCAAACAAAAACTAAAAGAGTACAGCAATACTAAACCCATTCTAAAAGAAATGCTGAAAGGGCTCCTCTAAATGAAAAAGAAGTAAGAAGGAATATTATGGAGGAAATCACAGTTGGAAAGCAATCACTTAAATAAGCCAGTATATAGATCTAAATGGAAAATAATAATAATAATAGTAAAACTATGGTAAAAGCAACGATAAACACAAGGAACAACAAAAGACAAACATGAAGATGTTAAAAAAGGTATTCAAAATCATAAAATGTGGAGAAGGAAATTAAGTAAATTGAGGGGTTTTTTTAGAATGTGTTTGAGCCTATAGGACTATCAGGCAAAAGCATGCAGATATAGGAAGGGGTTATCATACTTGAAAAACAGGGCAACCACAAATCAAAACCAAACATTACATCCATAAAAACTAAAAAGAAGAAGACACAAGCATAAAATAAAAGGAAATCAACCAACCAAAAAAAGGAAAGAATAAAGGAGAAACATAGAGTCAAGTGGAAAACAAGGTTTAAAATGGCAATAAATACATATTTATCAATAATCACCGTCTATGTCAATGGGCTGAATGCTCCAATCAAAAGACATAGAGTGTCAGACTGGATAAAAAAGCAAGAGCCCATAATATGCTGTCTACAAGAGACTCACTCTAGGGCAAAGGACACATATTAATTGAAAGTTGGGGGATGGATAAAGACCAAAAGAGACATACACACTAATGGAACCAAGAAATAAACCCAGACACCTATGGTCAATTAATCTTTGACAAAGGAGGCAAGAATATAAAATGGGAAAAGAATAGTCTCTTCAGCAAGTGATGTTGGGAAAACTGATAGCTGCATGTAAATCAATGAAACAAGAACACACCCTCACACCATGCACAAAAATAAACTCAAAATGTCTTAAAGACTTAAACATAAGACAAGATACCATCAAACTCCTAGAAGAGAACACAGGCAAAACATTGTCTGACATCAACCATACAAATGCTTTCTTAGGTCAGCTTCCCAAGGCCATAGAAATAAAAACAAAAATAAACCAATTGACCTAATCAAACTGACAAGCTTTCGCACAGCAAAGGAAACCCTAAAAAGAAAAAGACAACCTACAGAATGGGAGAAAATAATTCAAATGATGCAACTGACAAGGGCTTAATCTTTAAAATATACGAATTTATACAACTGGACAACAAATAACCCAACAACCCAACTGAAAAATGGCCAGAAGATCTGAACAGACATTTCTCCAAAGATATGTAGGGCCAACAGGCACATGAAAAAAAAAATGTTCAACATCACTAATTATTAAAGAAATTCAAATCAAAATTACAGTGAGGTACTACCTCACATCAGTCAGAATGGCTATTATTAACAAGTCCACAAATAACAAATGCTGGAGATGGTATGGAGAAAAGGGTATCTTCCTTCACTGCTGGTGGGAATATAAATTGGTACAACCACTATGGAAAATAGTACAGAGGTACCCCAGAAAACTAAATATAGACTACCTATGATTCAGCAATTCCACTCCTGGGCATATATCCATACAAAACTTTTATTGAAAAAGATATGTGCACCCCTACGTTCACTATTCACAATAGCCAAGACATGGAAACTACCTAAAAACCCATAAGCAGATGAATGGATTAAGAAGATATGGTACATATACACAATAGAATACTACTCGGCCATAAAAAAGAACAAAATAATGCCATTTGCAGTAATACGGATGGAACTAGAGACTCTCATACTGAGTGAAGTAAGTCAGAAAGAGAAAGCAAATACCATATGATATCACTTATATTTGGAATCTAATACATGGCACAAATGAACCTTTCTACACAAAAGAAACAAACTGTGGACTTGGAGGAACAGACTTGTGGTTGCTGAGGGGGAGGGAGTGGGATGGACTGGGAGTTTGGGGTTGGTAGATGCAAACAATTGCATTTGGAGTTGATAAGCAATGAGATCTGCTGTAAAGCACAGGGAACTATATCTAGTCATTTGTGTTGGAACATGATGTAGGATAATGTGAGAAAAAGAATACACACACACACACACACATATGTATGACTGGGTCACTTTGCTCTATAGCAGAAACTGACAGAACATTGTAAATCAAGTATAATATACAAAATAAAAATCTTACCAAAAAAGACACTAAATTTTTTTTTAAATAATAACTTTGGATTTCATTATGTAGTCTCATGATCTGCTCTCCTTACCCTGCCAAGACATGATAAACTGGAAACTGGCCTTCTGACTGCCCCTTCAGACATAATAAAATGGTCTTGTGACTATTCTCCTTATACATTATATGCAGCCTCTAGACCAGTGTCTTAGGATGTTATGTTTTGGCTTTCTGATCATCAACTTGGACGTTTCAATTTGGTCCACTGGCCATTGTTTCTGGGATTTAGTTCTAACAATAAATACCAGTGTTTAACTTTGCCCTCTTCAGACTTGTTCTCCTATCTCTAGGCTCCCTTTCTTGGCATCCCAGCAGATCTTGTGGCAGAGCCTGTGTGAATCATGACAAGCTGAAAAATCTAAGACTTGGGCATGCTGGCAAGTTTGATTATTTTTCTACAGTTCCTACAAAGTGGAATAATGGAGTTATCTATCTGCGGGATACAGTTAGGAAATGCATTTCCTTAAAAAAATCAAAATGTCAGTGCAAGACAAAGCATCTAGACTTTCTTCAATTCATCAAAACTCTCTCTCATTCTTTTAATTTAGGGAAGGAAATATCAGTTGTGGCCAGTGTCTTTGGGATCAATATTACACTTTAGTGCTCTATGAAGAAATGTACAAAGGCAAAGTGTGACAACTCATGGCATCTCCTTATTCCACCTATGGGTCTCAGGTGTTGATGATCTGCAATGGCTAATAAGGAGAAGCCCATGGTTTTACCACAAGGAGAGGATTCTACCCAGCTACCCAGGGTCTTTCTAGCTTCTAGGGCTACCAGGGAATGAGGGAAAACAGACACCCTTGATCACCACTGCTCTATGCCCTGGGTTATAATTTCAGGCTTGACTGAGAACTCTTAATGCACAATTTCTCTAACTTTGAAGCTGAAATAAATGTCTTTAGGTTTCTATTTTTTTTAATTTCATTATTCAAAGCTTTAATGCTGATCTCCTTGTTGAGATTCAGTAGATGTCACAGAAAGAAAGCAAACTTTCTTTCTGTATGCCCATTGCTCAAATGCAGGTATGCCTGACCATGTCTTGTCCTATTCAGCTCAGTTCCTAGCGCTGGTTCATCTCATGGTATTTATTTTACCCTCCTGCAAGGATGAGGCAAAAGCACAATTGAAGCTGAGGACCTGCCCTGAGTTCAGAAAACAATTTGATAAAGTAGATGAAAATAAACACCATGCTCTTAATTCCAGGCACTAAAGTAAACAAGAAACCGTGTTCCCACCCTCGCCCCTCACCCCCAACACCTGCACACTTCCCTGTCTGCGAAATAAGTCTTATAAGACTAATTTTGTTCATGACCAGTAATTGGGGGCATCACCTAGGGGTATTTTCTTTCACAGTGTCTTCAGTCTGAAAGGAAGATGTTCCAAGTTTCCAGTGATAAACTGAAAGCCTGAGTTGAATGTAATAGTATAATTCCTGGTTTTTCACTCAAAAAGTCTGAGCACAAAGCCTATCTTGTGGCTGAGTGAGAAAGGTGTATTCCTTATTGGCCATCTCAGAAGGAGAGCAGGAAAAGCCTTGGTATTGAGGGGCAAAACAATGCTGAAAGTGAGAGTAAGGGGTTTGTGGAGAGTAGGTTTCAAGAGAGGATGAACACCTATCTTGGGGGCAGAGGGAAGTATGACATCAGCACAGTGTGTATGGAAGCCCTGCCTGAAGCAGTTGAGGAGGCCCTTTCTTCTTAGGCTTTAACACCATTAAAAACAGATATCAGGTCACATTATTTTATTACTGCATATATAGTGTCTATTGAAGGCCTATATGAACTAATTCTATATATTAAGGGAGCTTGGACTGAAACACCTTCAAGACTACCAGCGGAGCAGAAAGATTCTGATGAGTCCCAGTGAGAAAGCAGAGTGAGAAAAACTCAGCTAGATCATGTGTTAGGACCCCAGCCCTGTTGGCCTCCTTCTCTGTCCTCTCCTGCTGTTACCAGCCTAGGACCTGCACTTCCCAACCACCTGGGATCCAGTTTAGATTCTACCAGTGAGAGGCACTCCTATGAAAGGTGTAAGGTGGAAAGGAAGCTGGAGTCATATTGCTTTTGTGGTAGACATAGGCCGAGGCATGGGTTTCAGCAGATGTTAGAAGTATGCCAGGGGGTTGGAGCATATTTTAATAGTGCTACATGCAGGTGAGGTAATTGGTAGTGGTTTCTCATTATTATTTCACATACTAATTTTTTAAGAAGCCATTAGAAGCTTTCTCCGTCACTCCCCCAGTCCATCTAATGCTACTGTAGTTTCCATATGAAAAACTTTCCTTCTTAGGATCTTACAGTACTTTCTGCTTTCCTGGATAATCCCATCTGGGAAAAAGATGCTGCTAGGACTCGGGTGAGGAGGGTGGTTTAGGAAGAGGCAGCTGTTGGGGTAAGGATAAGATGTGGGAAAATTTCATCAAATCTCTGGGAACAGAGAGCTGGAGTCTTGTTGTTGATACCCTACCTTTCCAACAATATGACTTTGGGCTACTTGACTGGGGGAATTGTCACCATACTCATGTAAACACCATTGGTTCAAATGGTTTTCTTCTCTCTTCCCTGCCCCCAGTCCTATCTCCTGCCTTGTTCTTTATCTTACTAACAAATAAAAACGACCAAACTATGGTTCTAACAAAGAGCTGTTGTTCTTTTTTATCTTATAATCTAGTCCCTGCCCCTCCTCCCTCTTCCACCTTTCTAAGGAATTGTTGTTATTTGTATTCTATCTTCATTTGGCTGTTTCCAATGATAATTCTAATTGCTTTTTCCTAGAGCTTTCTAAACTCTCTGAAATGACCATAAATTACAGTAAGCAGACCTGTATCATCCCAACATGAAGACGTATAACAGGTATTCAATCAACAATTTGCTGAATCAAGATTTAAAGGCAGATATTGTTTTCAATCTCCCTCTTGACATCTCTCACATTTTACTGGCCTTTATGGCTGACCCAGTACATCAAAATAATGCTGCCACAAAGCACTCTATAATTTTGAGTTCCATGTCTCAACTCCTGACTTAAAACTAATCACTCTGATCTCACTGTTTAATGCAGTTTAAATTGATGTGTTATTGGATATCACACCTTCTACTCATCCATAGCGAAGCACATTATTCCCTCTTTTCCCAACCAGAACAGTCCTTAAAACATCACAACTTCATGGAGTTCCT
Source organism: Sus scrofa (assembly GCF_054392235.1). Lineage (NCBI taxonomy): Eukaryota > Metazoa > Chordata > Mammalia > Artiodactyla > Suidae > Sus > Sus scrofa. The sequence goes on along the minus strand of NC_139396.1, from coordinate 108,342,836 downwards.
GCCGTGGCACGGTGGTTAACGAATCCGACTAGGAACCATGAGGTTGCGGGTTTGATCCTTGCCCTTGCTCAGTGGGTTAAGGACCCGGCGTTGCCATGAGCTGGGTGTAGGTCGCAGATGTGGCTCAGATCTGGTGTTGCTGTGGCTCTGGCATGGGCCAGTGGCTACAGCTCCGATTCGACCCCTAGCCTTGGAACCTCTATATGCCACGGGAGCAGCCCTAGAAAAGGCAAAAAGACAAAAAAAATAAATAAATAAATAAATAAAACTTCACAACTTCATGGAGCCCTCTCTCCTTTAGGGTGTGTATGGAAGGAAGAGTCCAACTGGCCCCTCTTATGGAAGTTCCTGCAAACTGTGAGATAGACCCACTTAGCACAGAAGGAGAACAAATCTACCATCAGCAAGTGATGAATAAAGTGCTGTACTCAACATAATCCAATGTACCAAAACATCACGACACTTTCCATTTGGAAAAGATAAATTTGCTCAAAACTTCAGGGGTAGTTTACTAAGGAAACAATTAAAATACTCTCCATCACCATTTCATGATACATTGACAGGCAGGTAGAATGGTGGACTAACAAACATTAAGCCTCATTGACATGTTTTTTTTCTTCTGATTGCCTTCATCTCCTAGAGCAATGCATTAACAATATTCCCAATCAGGCACCTTAGAAAACTATACAGAGAACTACCATATGACCCAGCAATCCCACTCTTGGGCATATATCCAGACAAAACTTGCCTTGAAAAAGACACATGCACCCATATGTTCATTGCAGCACTTTTCACAATAGCCAAGACATGGACACAACCCAAATGTCCATTGACAGATGATTGGATTAGGAAGATGTGGTATATATACACAATGGAATACTACTCAGCCATAAAAAAGAACAAAATAATGCCATTTGCAGAGTCTCATGGAACTAGAGACTCTCATACTAAGTGAAGCAAGTCAGAAAGAGAAAGGCAAATCCCACTTATACCTGGAATCATTTATTTATGGTATAAATGAACCTTTGCACAGAAAAGAAAATCATGGACTTGGAGAATAGACTTGTGGTTGCCAAGGGGGAGGGGGAGGGAGTTGGATGGATGGGGTGCTTGGGGTTAATAGATGCAAACTATTGCATTTGGAATGGATTAGTGATGAGTTCCTGCTGTGTAGCATTGGGAACTATGTCTAGTCACTTATGATGGAGCATGATAATGTGAGAAAAAAGAACATATACATGTATGCGTAACTGGGTCACCATGCTATACAGTAGAAAATTGACAGAACACTGCAAATCAGCTATAATGGAAAAAAAATAAAAATCATTACATAAACAATATTCCCAATCAGTAAAATTACTAGAGCATTTTCCTAATATATCTATGTATTTTAACAATGTATATATTGCATTTCATGCCATTATGTTATGACTATTGTAAAATATACATAAAAGTGTAAATTTTAGAGGTTAAAATGAAATAAACCATATTTTTAAAAATTTTGTTTGTCATGTGTACTTTGTACTGTCATTAGCTAATACCCAGTCAAAATATAGACTAAGGGCAAAGCTTCCCCAGATCACATTGTTTTAAAGATATTTCAGATAGCTTACTGGATACTTTTTTAACTGATTCTTTTCAGATTTTATATCATCACTGCTTCAACTCTCAATGTTGATAACAAAGAGTTCATTGTATGAGTGGAAATGTCCACCCTATCATTTTATCAACATTCTCTTTTATTTGCATTCAAAATAGTACCTTAATATGTACTCAATCTGGGGGGGGGGTTATAGGAATTTCTAAAAATTTGTCTTATGGAAAGTTAGTCAACATGAGGTAAGTGGCAAATCCACTAAACCAGACACACTGAAACTGTAAAACGTCACCATACACCAAGAGTAAATGAAGTGTAAGGCACCACTGTCAACTCCTCCCTGTTTTGGAATCTTGATATTTCATCAGCTAAACTTGAGGTGGGACCATGTGACATGTGAACCAAGTAAAGATGCCAATGTCAATCCATATATAACTAGCAGAACTTCATTCTTATTCTTTTCTAATAAAGTATTAAAATAGAAACCCTAAATTTTAAAATCCGTATTGCAACAGATGATCTTGAGCAACCCTATAGTGTGAACAAGCCATTTTGGAAACCACTGGTCAAGAACACTGCTTCCCTCCAGGTGGTTCAGTCCAGGAAGACATTATTGTTTTATCTTTCCACTAGTTCCTGACCTGGTCCACTGCCCCCTTCCAGCTTTTAAACAATAGCTGTGCTCCCTCTTCTTCACAATACCCATTTTGAAATGTTTTGGGGGCTGGAACATATATTTGTAATGCACCTATGAACTAGCATTCTGTCCAGAAAAATGGGTCTTTTTTTCTAGGTGGTAACTTTGGAAAACCAAGACCCAAGGATTTTGTTTTGCTTTGTTTTGACTTCTCTACTCACAGTTTATTTACATTGTAACTGAGCTGGGTGTGAGAAAGAAGAGGTAAAAAGGTACTTTGGTGTCAGCTAGCTGACCAGGAATTAGGAAACAAAGACCTGGACACAAGATGAACAGCCAGCCTTGCTCTCAGAGCAGAGCCTGAGTGAGGAAATGCACCAGCCTGAATCCTAGTTCCCTGTGGTACTAACTTCATACTTAGGAGTTCCCGGTGTGGCACAGTGGTTTAACGGATCCGACTAGGAACCATGAGGTTGCAGGTTCAATCCCAGGCCTTGCTCAGTGGGTTAAGGATCCGGTGTTGCCATGAGCTGTGGTGTAGGTTGCAGACGCGGCTCGGATCTCACATTGCTGTGGTTCTGGTGCAGGCCGGTGGCTACAGCTCCGATTCGACCCCTAGCCTGGGAACCTCCATATGCTGCAGGAGCAGCCTACGAAATGGCAAAAGGACAAAAAAAAAGAGAGAGAGAGAACTTCGCAATAACTGCTGCAGGGCACCTGAACCTCCTCGCAGGTCACTCTCATGAGCCAACCATGGGGACAACACTCATGATGACAGGTGAAGAACACTCCTTTTCAAAAGTCTTTCTCCTACAGTGAGCAGTGGCTCCATTTTGATTTCAGCTTTCCATGGGGATCTGAGAGACTCAGAGCAGGTTAACAGAAAGTCAAAAATAGAAGTAAGTCTAAATGCATGAGTTTCACTAATCCATGAAAAGAGATTTAAAACTTTATATTGAAGTCAATGGGCAGTTAAAGAAGGTTTGTGCACATAGCCATGACATAATCAGACCTAAGTTTTAGAAACAACTCTGGCAGTGGCTTGCTTGGGAGAATGCCAAGTGGTTGGAGTTCATTCTCTTGAAACACCCATATTTTCTGAGCTTCTGGTATCCCTGTGCTTTAGTCAAGGGCTCCTTTGAAAATGCAAGTTTTCTGATCAGCAATTTCAGTTCTCTGTATAACATCTGGTCCTACCTGGTTGCCCACTGCTGGGCCTGGCAAAATCTCTCTACTTCAAAGAGACCCAAAGAAAAATAAGAGCTCAAGTCAAGACTCCGGGACTATATACTGCATTCCCAGATCTCTGGAGACCTCACTGTCCCATGCCTTCTTTAATTTCCCAAGGCCAGAGCTTGTGTCTCTTTTCCTACAACATCAGCAACAGCCTTCTCAGTATTAGATTTAGGAATAACTTCTCACAGCAAATAAGGGCTCCCGAGTGAGGCGAGGAGGGGAAATGTGGTCAGGAAACATATTTCAGTTCCACGGGTTTACTGTCAACAATCACAGGGTGAAAATGAGCTGAAAAATTTGAAAGAGTCTGTCACTGTTGTTTGAATGCATGGATTGTGCAAGATATAAATTCAACAGCTAGCTTGTGAAAAACCATATCTCCCTTAGCCATCAAACTAATCAAGGAAAGAGGAATCTGAAAGGAAGAAATGAGAAAGAGAAGGGGAATAAAGAAAAGCCTATTTTCTGATTCTATATTATGTGCCAGACCCTGTAATAGGCACTTTCTCATATGTCATTTGCTTATTCCCTACAATAGCCCAGCAAAGTCAATATTAATACCTTACTAATTTTTGATAAATGTGATCTTATTAACCCCAAATAAAGAAGTTGGACAGGTTCTGTTGGAATCATGCCTTTGTATAAATCTCTCTGTAAAATACTCCAGAAAGGTAAAATTTCATTTTCCCCTTTTAATCTTCATAGAAAAACTCTCTTCTTACCCTAGAAGTTCTTTCTGTTGATTACCACAAAATGTTTCTCTTCACGAGAAGTTTTTTCAGCTATATCAGGTTCACTGGGAATGCACTTTTTCCTCCATAGCCCCTATTTGTCTACCTCCACCTCATGGTAAGGTGTGTCTTTTGACCCAAAGGGTAAGGACAAAGCAGCCAGAGCGGGAGGCTTTCTGACATGCCATGCCCACACCCTATGCAGGCATTATGTCCTGCTCTCCCTACACACAAAGCCTGACTTCCACCTGCATGGAGCTCCCTGACAGCCTGTATGTATCCAGTCTCTTCTCGTGATGTTCCTACCAGCTGACACCCCTTATCTCAGTTTTTCCACAGAGAAAACACTCTCTCTGCAATCACGAATCTCTTAAGTGACCTCCTCTGGAAGCCCTCCTTAGCCCCCCAGTGCAGTTAGCATGGCTCCCCTGCATCACACCATACTCAGAGCCTGTCCCCTCACCACCTATTTGTCACTTTGTAGAGTGATTAGTTATGTTTATGCCCATGGGAAAAAACTTTCTAGAGGGAAGGGTACTCGTCGTATTTTTACAGTACTCAGTAAATATTGTCTCAATGTCTGAGGGAATGGATAAGGAAAAAGAGCCACTGGTGACTTTGCAGAAAGCATAGAATAGTGTGAAATAGCAGCCCAGGATCCAGTGCTTTTGGATGCTCTCAGAGGAAGGCTTGCATTTGGTGACCTGGCTATTGCAAGGGTAACTTCTAGCTCTCTGTTATTATTCTCTAGGTAGAAATGGATAATGGACATAAAATCCATTTTGTGGAACAGAAAACAACAATAGGTACCTTGAGGGTCTGGTACTTTGGATCCTTGACATAAATCTGACATTTTACACAGCTATGTCACTGTCGCAAACACCCAAACTGCCCACTTCTCTTTGAAACTAATTTTATATTCTAAATTGTTTTCCACAATAAAGCCGGCATGTTGGTTTGAATTCCAATAAATGCTGCTAAATGGAGGGGGCCAGTGATACTTAGACCATTTAATTTAAGAAGAAATAATGGAGAATTAACCTTTAGACAAATGACCTTCTAACAATTCTGGGAAAGCAGAAGGAGGCAGTACAAACTGCACACTGCAGGTGGTCAATAAGTGCTCATTTGTCTTCTCTTGTTCCAAAGAGTTCCTGGATAGTAGAACCCAAAACTGGCTGTTTTAATAGGTATTGATGCAATTATATCAGTGACAGCAAAATAGAGTTGATGGAATCTTAGGCACCCCAGAAATCTGTGGTACATTCTTTGGAGAGGAATATTTTTACTCCAGAGTTATGAAGTTAGCCCCCCGTGATCCAATTGTTAAAAGAAATGAGAAGTAATTGCCATTTGCCTTATGATTTCTGGCAGTGTCCACCATGAATACTTCTGTAGGTGGAAGCAAACTCTCGTCAGAAAGATGAGAACCCTAAAGGAACTGCTTTCTGGCAGACTTTGATGGACATTAGACTTCAGGCCAGAATTGTGGCCTTTCTCTCACTCAGATGTCTCAGCACAGGGCCCCTGGGTATCCTGGCTACCCTCTGCCAAGAACATTAGAAGAAGAGGAGGGGGCCAGCAGAGACTTTCACGCAGCTAATATTAATGCCAAATGTGCTTCTTTGCATCTCATAATCCACAGCTATGGAACTGAAAGTCCCAAATCAATTTGCATCTTTACTCAGGCCACTCCATTGGCTTCAGCACAAAGGTATTCCCCTTCCTTGTGAGCGTTCTAAAGATCCATTTGTGGTTCTTGTTTTTTAGGAGACGCCACTGTCTGGTTTGGATATGTCTGTGTAAAGATATGCTAAAGATGTACCCCAGCCTACATGTGAGGACAAAACAAAAGGCTTCTTCATTTACACCCAGTTCTGCAGCTACTCCTGTTGCCATCTGCCTGGAGTGATGGGATGGTCATCCTGGAGGAGCTTCTTTTGCAGATCAGCATCTTAAACCACCCCAGAGGCCACCATTCACATTAAAACCCATTTGAAAGTATCCCTGGAATACTGACTCTCCTGTCTGCAGGGCTGTCTATGGCAGTTTTATATTTGGAACCCAGAACATACACTGATACCTGATATTTGGATACTGTTGAACAACAGATGTCCTTATAACCTCTAAAATATATCTGCCCCTAATTGTGAACAAGAGTCAGGAATCTAGATTCAGTAAACACAACTGTTCCAGAGCAAGGTCTCCCTAACAAAGTCTAACCTCCCTGTATACATTCCCTCCCTCCCTTCCTTCATTTACTTATTTATTTTGTCTTTTTAGGGCTGACCCTGTGGCATATGGAAGTTCCCAGGCTAGGTGTTGAATCAGAGCTACAGCTGCCGGCCTATGCCACAGCCATACCAACACCAGCTTCGAGCCGCATCCATGACCTACACCACAGCTCACCCCAACTCCAGATCCTTAATCCACCGAGTGAGGCCAGGGATCAAACCAGCATCTGCAAGGATGCTAGTTGGATTTATTACCACTGCACCACCAGAGGAACTCCTACACGCACCTTAGAGTCACCTCTTCAACCTAGTCAATGTTTCCTTGCTATCATATCATATTGTATCACATCATATCACACAACATCATAACATATCACATCATGTCACATCAGAGAGATAAGGAAGGTCAGCATGGAGTCCTGGGAGACATACACTGGTGGATTCCAGAAATCATCAACCTTATGGATATTATGCAAAATGTTTTGCCGGTATAAATATCTGCATTTTTTTCATGAAAAAAATCTTTTGTTTTTATCAGTTTCTCAGTGTTTTGAAATGAAATGGTTAGCAACCAGAAGTCTAAAGGTAATTCAATTCTCATAAGCTCATTTGAACATTTCAGCCCATCATTATTTGGTAGTTTATGTGGATTGCCAATTGTCTCTGTCCTCAGGAGTTAGGAGGGCCTGGTCTTTTGGGGGTTTGGGGGGTGGGGTTGGCTCTACTTGAATTCTCTATCCCCACTTCTGTGCCCCCTCCAGACTTTCCATTTATCTATGTGCAAACACACCTGCTGGCCCAAATTATCACTCAAAAAGAAATGTTTCGTTTCTCATTTGGAAGTATTAATGGCCATAGAGCCTGCATGTTATCTTATCTGTGTCCCAAGAACATAAGAAGCCTCCAACAAGGAAGATTTTCTTTTTAAATAAAGCAATCTCACACTTGTCATATTCCTCCCTGACAGAATGGTTTGTCTTTCCCGGCCTGCGTGCCCCTCGTTCTCTGGAAGACATTTGCCACCAGGGAGAAGATGCCGGCAACGGGGGGCAGACACTTTGGTCCATGCTTCACACTAGTTCCTTTGTCACACTTAGTAATTTACAGCAGTTCTCTGAGTACAATAAGTGTCTAAATGGGAAGGCAAAGCCTTTACCACATCTCCTCACAAACATGCACAGAATAGTATCCTGCAATAAACCTTCCAATCCAGGGAACAAAATATCTGTATATATAGATGGTTTTATTTATTTATTTTTTCAATTTTTTTCCATAGTCTGATTTTTTATGCCGTGTCAATTGGGGATGGAGTAGTTGTGGGTTGCCAATATATATCTTTCCCCATTCATGCAGCAACACCCACAGGTCACAAGGCACGGCCAATCACTTCTCCACAATGGTTAATTATGTTTAAAAATAAAAAGCACTAGCCCACCACTGTGATATTACTGTATATTTTTCGGATTGGCATAAATATTTTCAGTTGATGGTCTTCCCAACAACCCTATCAGATTGACAGAAAGGAGGTACTGAGGTACTCAGTATCATATTACACAGGCAAAAACATCTTCAAAGAGATTAAAGTCACTATACACAAATACACCACACACTAAGCTAAGAAAGATCAAACCCTGGAAGTTTTCTTTTTAAATCAAGTTTCAGTGTGTATTCCATAATATGAGACTGTGTCTGAAATTTGACAGTACACTAATTCAATGTTAATATACCTCTAATCACCATTGGATGAGAAGTCTCAATTTAGTCTCTATGTTTCAAGGGCAAGAAGGGAGAATTTTCAAAGGTTCCTGGGTGGTATGACTTTAGGATAGTTATGTAATCCTAACAAATGTTAGACTCCTAGAAGATTTTCCCTTTTCTGAAGTTATGAAAAGTCAAAGTAATTACAAAAGGGGTTTCTTGCATCCCTCAAAAGAGCACAAATAGGAAAGTAAGTAACACTTCATTGCAGTGCCTCTGATGAACTCAGCATCCTCTGCCCCAGAAATCTCAGCTCCCAGAGCTTCTCCAGAGCAGCAAGCACATCATGCTCCCAGCATTGTCTGGCTCTTTATCCTGCTTTCCTTCCCAACCTTAAGCACCCACCTTCCAGCTTCTTCATGTGTTTATTGACACAGGTTTTCAGGCAAAGAGCTTCTGATTTCCTTCCCAAATATCAACCCAAAGTAACACAGAGGTAAAAGGAGTGAGAAAAACCAACCAGAGAATTGTGTCTTCTTTCTGGTAGCCTGTGCACTTATCCTGCAGACAATGTGACATCGCAGGAACATTAAAACGAGGTTAAAAAAAAAATCTTTGCATGATCATTAAAATATTCTATTTCTCCCTCTTCTTTGCTCCCAATATTTCTCAGTTCTCTATAACATAACTTATGAAATTATCTAATTCAGGCAACTCTATTTACTCCATGGTAGGAAAGAGTTGTCTATTGAAACATAAAGTCATTTCATGAGTCATCATTTTATGTTTCATGGGTCCTTGACTCTTGTCTATTCTAATAAAAATAGTAACACTATTTAGCCCTTAGCATACCAGGGACCTGGTACCCAATCTTCCTCACCTTTCCAATTCCTCTGCTAACAATTCTGTGAGAAACTTCAGCTGCTGGGGAGAGACCCTATACTCTGTCAGAGAGCAAGAAATGAGGCAAATTTCTGGATACAGATATGCTCCTGTTCAAATGCAAGTAGACTTGAGGGCAGAGAGAGGGAAAAAGAATGACTATTCTTAGGAATTTTAAGAAAAGATAAATGAAATGGCCGAGAAATATAGAAAAGATGCCAAACTTCACAGACATTAGAGAGATGAAAATTAAAATCACATGCAATATGATTCCATACCAACAAGTTGGTAAAAATTTTAAAGTATGACAATTCCAAGTAAAGACGATGGTGTAGAGACATGGAGACATGTGTTAAAACTATGGATGGGAATATACACTGGTGCAACCACCTTAGGAACTATTTGTAAATATCTAACAAAGTCGAAAATGTAGATATTCTACCACCCAGCAACTCTATACTCACATGTATGTTCTATAGACCACCTTAAAATCGTGTCATAAAGAGCTGTATGTAAAAATGTTCACAGCACAATAGAGTAAATTATAACATAGTCACATAACAAAACAACATACAGTACTTAAAGTAAATGAATAAACCCGGAAAAATCAACATGAATAAATAAATCTTATAAACAAGGTGCTGAGAGAAAAAAAAACACAAGCAAATGGCAGAATAATACTTGCAGGATATTACAATTTACATAAAGTTGAAAAACATACAACTAAACCCCATATATTCCTTAGAGACACTTAGATGGAGATTAACAGAAGAAAGAAATGTATAGGAATGATAACAGCGAAGCAGTATAGTTGGCATGTTTTAGAGGGAGGACTTCCAAATAATACAGTTGATGAGGGGTAAACAAGAGGCTCAACTAATTTTCTATTTATTGGATGTACTGTGCGTAGGTGTTTATGATATTTTTACTTTCAATTCCACATGGATAAAATTCTCCCATGCTTCATTATTTTAAGAATCTCTGGGCGCATGTTGGACCTCACTACATTACAGCTTTATTCCTATCACCCAGCTGTGTTCTTGAATTTGGGGTGGTGGGAAGGGAAGTGGGGTTGTCACTGCCAGTGGAAGGCAGGTAAGAAGTTCTAACAGACTGGGTGTATTCCCTTGATCTGCCAAATAGATGGCAGAATGAGAAGGTCATAAGTATAAAAGGAAAAGAAGAAAGGACACCGACTATGGTTTCATGCTGTTTCTGAAAGTGTAATTGTATTCCACATTGAAGGGAAATTCATCCTGGCATGGAAACAAATTTTCTGTGCAGATGTTTGGATTTCATGCCAACACTTAGGTCCCAGCCCTGGGTTCACTTTGAAAGCTCATTGGACCTTCCTGGCTGGTGGGTTCTACTCTCCAGGTTAAGGGGTCAGAGAGCAGGAGGAGATATAGCACCTATTTGCAAATTAACAAAACAGAGGTGTTCATTTCTTCACCACTACTCTTGGTAAAGAGAACTGCTAATTGCATTTCTGGGGCTTCAGTGGCCCTGAAGCACCAGGACATGTGGGCCCAGGACAGGACTCTCTTGTCTTAAACAAACTGCTCTCTGCCAAGTGTAAGGTCCTCACCTGGAGATGAGCTACCACATGCACAATTCAAGCAAAAGCTGGATGAGGAAAGTGTACAGGTGATCACTTCAGGAGAATAGGGCAAAGGCAGTGAGGTGGGAGAAGGAGGAGGACTCCATAGAGTGAAAGTGACTCATCTGACTGGTGAAAATACTTGTAGAGAAAACTGTGATCATCAAGAGATGCCAAGGGTAGAAGCAAATCTTCGAAGGCAATTCATGGAAGGCTGGCCAAGATAAGGAATTCAAGTTTTGCCTTATGGGCAGGTATGAAGTATTATGCTGTGATTAAAAGGCATATGATGAGCCAGAACTTAGAATGTCCTATGCTACATCTTTTGCTATATTTTTCTGTGCAATTTATTCCTCCTTACTTTGCTTTTACAAAGTACTTTGCCTTTACACCCTACTCACTTGTTCCATGCTTATGTTTATCAACCTAAGCATGGAACTAGTGAGTAAGGTGTAGGAATCTGCAGAGACAACAGTTACTTAAAATCCCCTAAGTAGGTCAAGGAAGCAGCTGTCAGGGTGGAAAGCAAACTCACTTCCCCACAGAGGAAGACATCCATCTCCTCAGCCAATAAGTTGGATAAGGTTTGGGCCAATGACTTCCAACCATAATGGGGTGTTGATCTGGAATGAAATGAGCCACCAAAATAGTGGGGGGTTTACAACCCTGGCTAACTGGCTAAACTCTAAAGGCTTTGGAAGATGCCAAGTGAAGAATCAGACTGACTTTTTTGTCCTGCTTTCAAAGAAGCAAACACCTTCCATCTGTCGAGAGCTGATCCTTGCTGGGCCAAGTCACACCACGCTACCCTAGGAAGGTGGCTATCTTTTCTTACCTAGGATAAAGGAGGAACCAGAAGAAATGAAAACACAGAAACTAGGTGCTCTAAATATTTGACCCAAGTTGTAGTGTAAATATTCTCAAGAAGACTTTGAATATTCTATTTCATCTTTGTTGTTTTTTTGTTTGTTTGTTTTTTGGGGGTTGGCAATATGGAGGTTATTATTTACCCTTTTTAATTTTTAAATTTTTATTATAGTTGATTTATAGTGTTGTGTCAATTTCTGCTGTACAGCACAGTGACCCAGTCATATATATATACATTCTTTTTTTCATGCTATCTTCCATTATGTTCTATCCCAAGAGATTATGTATAGTTCTTTGTGTGGTACAGTAGGACCTCATTGCTTATCCATTCTAAATGTAATAGTTTTAAAACAAGAATAGGTCAACTGTTTGATGTCTAAGGGAAGAGAGAGTGATCTTCAAATTCTTTGTGTGTGTGTGCATCTGTCTGTCTGTCTATCTTTCTAGGGCCCTACCTGCAGCATATGGAGGTTTCCAAGCTAAGGGATGAATCACAGTTGTAGCTGCCAGCCTTCACCACAGCCACAGCAACATGGGATCAGTGCCATGTTGGCAACCTACAACAGAGCTCACTGCAACACTGGATCCCTAACCCACTGAACAAGGCCAGGGATCGAACCTGCATCCTCATGGATACCAGTCGGGTTTGTTAACCTCTGAGCCATGACAGGAACTCCCTAAATTGTTAACTATAAGTGTGATATGAGGCTTCGTACAGGAAGCCCCCTTTGCCCCCATCATGTACGACTTTGATACAGTACAGAGTTTGGCATATACTGTATGGCTTTGCAGCATAGTCCTGCCACTCTCCAATTCTATTATCTTGGGCACATTACTTAACCTCCCTGTGACTCAGTTTCCTCATCTGTGAGATGGGAAAAGAAATGATCCCCACTTCTTTACATCTAAAGTGATGAAATGAGTTCTGGGTGTTCAGTGTCTCCAAACAAACCCTTACCCAAATAATTAGTGGTGTGTGTGTGTGTGTGTGTTTATGAGCACTCTCACCCAGGAATGTGTCAGTTCAAGATGAAGACAAGTGGATTCCATTTCATACCAAAAAACAAGCAATATTTAATAACACCTAAGAGCAGATATATCTGTTCCCCACCAGATGCTTCTTTGGTTGCTAGTGTTTAGAACTTTGGCAATTGGAACTCTGAACCTAATAGCTGTAATTTCCATGCAGCTTTGGACCTCATACTTTGACCTTCATTGTTCTTCCCCTACCCCCTCTTATTCCAAGAAACTGAGCTCTGCCCTAGCTCCTGCAATCCCTAGGATCCATATCCATCGTTTCCATTAACCTTCACAGAAATAAAAGGAAAATAAAATTATATATTCTTTGTCTTGTCATTCTCATACTAGGAAGCTGTTAGAATTTAGACATTGTCCAGCCTCATTTAATGTTCTGCTTTCAACCACCTGTTGTCTGTTTATTTCTAAGCACTTATTTTTTACCATCATTTGATTTCTACTAATTTCACTTATTTTTCATGTTATTGTCATTATCTCATTTCCTTTGTGATTGAATATTTTTACATTCCGCAATACTTCACCATAGATATTGACTTTTGAAATATTGTTTTATTTTTCTTATGCATGCTTCCTTTTTTTCTGCTCTGGTGAGAGTATTGATTATTACCTGCATGAGGACTTCGTAGCATAGAAACAATCACTGATTTTTGTTGTTGTTTCTGTTTTTTGCTTAAATTTTCTTCTCCTTTATATGCATTTTCTGTTTGTTTTTTTTTTTTTGGAATAACTGCAACACAGAAGAAAGTATTCAGATTGAATCTGTCCGCAGTTATTACCAGTATGAAAAGCAAACAGCTAGCAAGTGTATTATCCAAACCTGCACACTCTGGGCACTTGGAGATCCTGTTTCCTTTTAGTTAACTTTAACAATCAATAAAAAATGTAATCTTGAATTATTTTTTTATATTTCTCCTTTTTAGATTTTAATCTAATCATTATCTTCTATGTCCTTTCATAATTTTAGTACTTTTCTTCATATTTTATTAGTATGTTGTATATTGATCTAGTCTTTTCTTTGCACTTAGTAGTAATTTTTCATTTAACACTTTCCTATTTTAAATAAATTTAATTTTCTATGTAAATATGTAAGGTACTCTGCGTAAATATTTCTACTTTTGTTCGTTTTAGCTTATCTTAACTCTTTGTCCTTTTAAATCTCCTAGCTCTTAGAGTTTTGGTCTTGTTTTGTTTTATTTGCCCATATTCTATTAGAATTTTTATATATTTTAATTGTACATCTGCCTTTACATGTTATTTTGACACTATATATTTATGCACTTCAGTCATTTCATTCATCAGTATATAAGTAACTGAAAAGAAATTTTAAATTCCTACATTCCTTAGATGTATTGAATGCTCAAAAATATTAGTCCTCCACTCATTCTCTGTAATATGAGATCAGTGTACTGTATCTATTTTCTGTTTTAAAACTTTGGATATTTATTATATAATTTTTTATTACTTTTATTACTTTTATTTTTAATTATAGTCTATATTTACAGCTATTTCTTTTTAAAAGTATCCAAATCCAAATACAGCCTATTTATATACACAAATATGGCAAATTGTACAAAGATAAAACTAAAAAGTTGGCTGTGAGCTCCTGTTCAGATAACCCCTGCTGACGAATATTCACACAGTAGGGATATTAGAACATTCAAACAGTATAGAAAATGAAAGAATGAAAAGCTGTCCTTTATCCATTTTCGTCCCTCCTGCAAGAGCTAACCACACTTATATTCCTTAAAATCATTATTAATACTAGCTTCCTATCATTTCAGATGTCTATTTGTATAAATATAGATATAAAGACAGAATTTTTTTTTACTTGAATTTAATATGAACAAATATGCTTATGTGAAGTCAAAGGGCTTGCCAAACTTCAAAAAAGTATTTCTTCAGTATTTATTTTATAAATGATTCCCTTGGGTTTAAGAAATAAAGACCAAAAAAAAAAAAAGAAATACTATTATGGGGGAAAAAATGAGGAACCTGAAGTCATTACTCATTTGTTAATGTTACGTTTAAGTTTATGACAGTAGCATTTATCTCCATACTAAGAAAGATGAGGAGTTAGCTCTCTGATACCTTTCCCCAAGATCCTCCCAAGCTCTATGCATTACCTTATTAGTCTTACTTTGTACTGGTTTATAACACCTACAATTTTTTTTGTTCCAACTTTATTGAAGTGTAATTAACAAAACCTATATATAACTGTAAGATGTAGAAGGTGATGTTTTGATAGATGCATGCATTGTGAAATAGCATTTCAATCAAGCTAATTAACAATTCCATCACCTCCAAGTTACCTTCATGTGTTTATGTGGTGAGAATATTTAAGATCTACTCCCTTCTCCCCTCTCTTTAATGACTCTCATTCTCATAGATAGCCAGCCCTGGGCTCTTATTGTCTTTGAATCAATGCTCTCTATGCTTTTTTCTTGCCACGGTTTCTCCACTCCTTCATTTCAATTCATCTAATAATTAACTGGGGCTTTGTAGCCTTCTCAAGTACCTCATTATCAGGGCCGGTGTGACTGGATAACAGCGGAAAAAATAAAGGGAATTAAAAGTGCTAGTAAGACACTCTGAGCCTAGAAATTTATGTTAAGAATTTTGCATTGTAGCCTGAGAGTACACTGAAAGACCTCCAGCATGGAAGCTATCTTACCAGTCCAGCTACCATTTAAAGACTGGATTTAAAGACTGGAGTGGAGGAGTTCCTGCTGTGGTACAGTGGGTTAAGGATTCAATGTTGTTTCTGTGGTGGCACAGGTTCGATCCCAGGCCAGTGCAGTGGGCTAAGAATCTGGCATTGCTGCAGCTGTGGCATAGGTCACAGCTGCGGCTTGGATTTGATTCCTGGCCTAGAAACTTCCAATGCTGAGCGTGCAACCAAAAAAAGAAAAGAAAAAAAGAAAAGACGGGAGTGGAGAGGCAAGAACAGACACAGATATATTTATCTGAGTTTTTAATATCTTGTTTTCATTTCCCTCAGATATATAACCAGATGTGGGATTGCTGGATCATGTGGTGGTTCTAGTTTTATTTTTTCACCTTCATACTGTTTTCCATAGAAGTTGAACCAATACATATGTCCACCAATAGTGCATAAGAGGTCCCTTTTCTCCATATTATTGCCAACGTGTGTTGCTTATCTTTCTGACAAAAACCATTCTCACAGGTGCAAGGGGATATCTCATTGTGGTTTTGATTTGCACTTCCCTGATTATTAGTGATGTTGATCACCTTTTCATAGACCTGTTGCCCATTTGTACATCTTTGGGGAAAAGTCTATACAGTTCCTTTGCCCATTTTTAAATCAGATTGTTTGCATTTTTTGCTGTTGAGTTGTATGAGTTCATTATATATTCAGGATATTAACCCCTTAGCAGATACATCAAGGCAGTATGGTATTGGCATAACAATAGATCAACGTAAGAGATTAGAGATCCCAGAAATAGACCCAATAATATAATGTAAATCAATTCATGACAAAGGAGCCAAGAATATGCAGTGGGAAAAGGGTTATTTACTCAATAAATCGTGTTGCGGAAACTAGAAAGCCACATGCAAAAGAATGAAATTGGACCCTTATTTTTGCAGCATACATACACAGAAATCAACTCAAAATGGATTAAAGACTTGAACATAAAGCCTTAAACCATAAGACTCCTAGGAAAAAAACATAAGGGGTAAGATCCTTGACATCAGTCTTGGTAATGATTTTTTTTTTTTATTTGACACCAGGAGCCATGGCCACAAAAATGAAAATCAAGAAATTGTACTCCATCAAACTAAAAAGCTTTTGCACAGCACAGGAGACCATCAACAAATGAAAAAACAAACTAAAAAATGGGAGAAAATATTTACAAAGCATATATTTGATACAGGGTTAACCTTCACTGCTATTTTTAAGCATTTCAGGATTTAGGTTGCTCTAACCTTGTGAAAGTATTTACTTTTACTAACTTGTAGTATAGGCTACATTCTAAAAATCTTGAAGACGATAATCATATTTTTCCAAAGGAGTCTTCCACCCCCTCAAACCTCTTATTTGTCAGGTCATGGGATATGTTTTCACAATCTGATTCCAACTATTTTTTAGAAAGTGAGGTTTCTCCATTCAATATTTTACGTGGAAATCTGACAAGTGTCAACCAAAGATGCTCTGCTATTGCCCACTTTTCCACCATTTATCAATTACTTGACATGTGTAGATAGTATGTTACACTACCTGAAGTTTGCAGTGGTCTCTCAATGGTTATTCATGGACAGGGAGTAGTCAGGAAAAAATTGTCCTAAGTTTAAGACCACTGAGTTTTATAAGGTCAATGAAGGATAAGCACAAGTTTACCAGGGGCACTATAAGGTTACGCATGTGTTCCACTTCAAGAAGGGCAATATACACCATGAAACTGGATTAGCAATTGCCCAAGTGATCCAAACACAGGTATGAATGTGTTTCCTCAGAAAGAATTTATGGGTTTTTTTTAGGACAAAAGTGTATTAGCCAGATCAGTCTGTCATTACAAAATACCACAGCCTGGGTGTCTTAAACAACAGAAATTTATTTCTTTACAATTATGGAGGCTGGAGGTCCAAGATGAGGGTTCTAGCATGGTTGGATTCTGGTGAGGATCCCCTCCCTGGCTTGCAGATAGCCACTTTCCTGCTATGTGTTCACATGGCCATTTCTTAATGTGTGCACATGGAGAGAGAAAGAGATTTATCTCTTGTTCTTCTTATAAGACCTATAAGACCAATCCTATCAGATTAAGATCCCAATTTATGACCTTACTTAACTGTAATTACATTTTAAAAGCCCTATCTCCCCATACAGTCACACTGGGGGTTAGGATTTTAACAGATGAATTTTGAAGAAACACAATTAAGTCCATAGAACAAAGTAATATGATAAAAGGGATTCCCATCATGGTTTGGGAATAGTCCCATCTGTGACTATTCAGTATCCCCAGGCCCCTTAATGAACACAACAAATAAGGATGCTATCTGACCAGTGCTGCTTAAGCTTAATTTGACTGTTGATCCCAAAATATTGTTTCTCATGATCATACCATCCATAATACAAGCAAATGCATTTCTATGGATTCTTACTAAATCTGGAATTGTTTCTTAGTGCAGTAAGAATACAAATAAGATATTCAAATAGTCAGAAAACACTCAGCTTCTTGGCTCTCTTATCTATTTCTAGCTATAAAGTGTTTCATATTGAAGGAATGACATAAGAACAAAGTTTCCATAAGTATTTTAAAGCTATTTTCCCATTTTATCTTCAAAAGGAGGAAATAAGGGTTTCAATTTTCCAGAATTTTAAAGTGGGAAATCCCATAGAATTTATTTCATCATGTGGTTCACTCACCTGTCCTGAAGAAAAACTTCTATGCAATTAAAGCTCCTTCAAAAGCAGTTATTATTGCTATATATGCATATAGTAGAAAATGATCATGTTCTTGTATCATTTATACTGGTCTCAATAAGGTTCATAAGTGTTTGGCTTAAATCAAGACCTGATTGCAACCATTATGGAAAACAGTATGGTGATTCCTCAGAAAACTAAATACAGAACTACCATACAATTCAGCAATCCCACTCCTGGGCATGTATCCAGGTGAAACTATAATTCAAAAAGATACACGCATTCCTATGTTCACTGCAATACTATTCAAAAGACATGGAAAAGAAATGCCAAGACATGGAAACAATCTAAATGTCCATTGACAGATGAAAGGATTAAGAAGATGTGGTACATAACAACGGAACATATTCAACCATATAAAAGAACAAAATAATGTCATTTGCAGCAACACGGATGCAACTAGAGATTCTCATACTAAGTAAAGTACGTCAGAAGAAAGAGAAAGACAAATACCATGTGATATCATTTATATGTGGAATCTAAAATATGGCACAAAGGAACCCATCCACAAAACAGACTCATAGATATACAGAATATACTTGAAGTTGCCAAAGGGGAGTGGGAAGGAAGTGGGATAGACAGGGAGTGTGGGGTTGGTAGATGCAAACTCTCACATTTAGAATGGATAAGCAATGAAGTCCTACTGTACAGAACAGGGAACTAGATCTAATCTCTTGAGGTGAGAGAACATGATGGAAGATAGTATGAGAAAAAGAATGTGTGTGTGTGTGTGTGTGTGTGTGTGTGTGTGTGTGTGTGTATAACTGGGTCACTATGCTGTACAGAAGTTGACGCAGCACTGTAAATCAACTATATTCTAATTAAAAATGTTTAGAAAGAGAATAGGGGAGTTCCCGTCATGGCACTGTGGAAACAAACCTGACTAGGAACCATGAGGCTTCAGGTTCAAGCGCTTGCCTCGCTCAGTGGGTTAAGGATCTGGCATTGCCATAAGCTGTGGTATAGGTCACAGACATGGCTCGGATCCTGTGTTGCTGTGGCTGTAGTGCAGGCCTAAAGCTATAACTCCAATCCTATCCCTAGCCTGGGAACCTCCATATGCTGAGGGTGCAGTCCTAAAAAGCCAAAAATAAATAAAATAAAAGAGAATTGATAAGTTCTACCATGGAGTTCTGTGGCCCTCCCAAAAAGACAACTAGCCTTGATTGCTGAAGTGGGTTATTTAGGTAGAAATAAAAGAAAATAACTACCATAGTTGAAATAATACA
Source organism: Sus scrofa (assembly GCF_054392235.1). NCBI lineage: Eukaryota > Metazoa > Chordata > Mammalia > Artiodactyla > Suidae > Sus > Sus scrofa. Next base: position 108,323,647 of record NC_139396.1, on the reverse strand, counting down.
TTCCTCAGAATCGAAGACTTCAAACTCTGTGCTAGAAACTCCCTGTCTATAGCACAAGGTAAGTATGGGTGTGGTGGTGGCATCAAGGCATATATTTGTACCTTTCTCAAAGAAGTGTATTATGCCTTTTGCTGCTAAACAACCCACTCTCGGGAAGTCATTGGTGGGGTCCACGTCAAAGGTTGCTATCTCTATGGAAACATTTTTCAGGTGATAAAGCTTTGACAGGGACACCTTTATCCCTGTAGTAAACCAATTCCAAGTCTAACTCAGAAGCGACTTAAATTTGGAAAGAAAATATTTAAGAGTATTCTCTTCTTTCCATGCATAGGCAGAAAAATCTTCCTTCTGACGTTACAAAACATTCTACACCCGTCAAAATTTAAATACTTCAACCCCCCCCATCAAGGTACATGCAATTTATTTGATTAACTGTCAAATACCTCTTGTCAGCTTTATAATGCCATTGATGGTACAAATTACATCATACTGCTCTTTGCTATGGTAAGTAATAGGAGGCAGATAATAAAATAGTTCCTGGATTAATCCCAACATACTCAATTTTTGGAAGTTAAACTGTGGAGGTGAAAATCGGCATGCATTTGATGTCAGGAGCACAAAGTCAAAGGAGACAGGAGGTCAGGACCCGACTTTTTTCAACTGAGACCACAGTTTGACACTAGCTAAGTCAGTACCCTGGATAGTTCCATGGTGTTGGTTCTCATAAAATTTGATACATTTTCATCTGTAAAAAGCTCAGCGTGATGTTCTGAAGTTCCTGATTGGCAAAAGGACCAATCACATTCACAATGAGCTTTGTTCTTGTGGCTCTTGGGATCTGTACTCACCACTCTTTCCGGCTTTTAATAACACCTTCAACAGAAGTGATATTCAGGTCTTATTGACCACTCCATTAGGACAGCTACACCTTTGACATGATATAACCAATTGGCAAAATGGGGTTTTTACTTTTCATAGAAATCTCTTTTTCCTTTATGTGCTATGATGCTAAGTATGGAATAGTGACCATAGCCCTTAATAGATATGAAATGGATAAAGACCCTATAGCCATATTTCCATTACATGGCTGACTCACAAATGATTTCTTTTATGTTTTTCATGGTAAGACAGTACTTGTTATCTCAATCCTATGTGCTGTCACACTCTTTGGGATTTCTGATTTGATTAAAAGAACTAATCTGCCCTTTTTTCTTGCTTCCAAACTTACATTGTCTTCATAGGTGCTCCTCATTTCAGCTTAATAATATAGCTTTATCTCTGGCAAATCATAACTGAGACACAGTAAATACATCATTAAGTAAGCAACCTAAGCTGAAAATTGGCTATATTTTTAAAATGCTGATGCATGGGATTTGGAGGTCTTACCTTACCTGACAGATGGCAAAAGAAAATTAAAGAAAATGGTCACGGCAGATCCTTTCCTCCACATTTCGATGCTTTGTTAAATAAGAATAAGCCTATTTAATTAATATTGATTTAACACTGACTGTCCTTGAGACATATTACCCTTTGACACATTTTTACCTTCAAAACTGCCAAAATTGCAAAATGTATAATAAAAAAATTCAAATCCATTTCTAAGCTCAGGGTTATTGTGGTTTGTTATCACTGATTCCCAGCTACTCCAAGAAGGAGCTACGTGTCTCAACAAGCAGCAGTGTCTTTATTTATGACCTCCAGAGGTTAGTTAGTTTTGCCAGACATTTCTCAGAGCATGGCCCAGGTCACCCAGGAGTGGAACTTTGGGGCAGGATAAAAGATTTTGATTATATTGGGCTTAGGATCCTGGCATTTGTTAGAACATGACAATCTCACTTTGATAGAAATACTAGGTAGTTATTTCTTTGTAAGTAAATAACACAAAGAAGGAATTTGTTTATCCCCTGGAAGAAGAGGGCAGGATTATTATTCTTGACATCTTCTATCCAGTCATTTGAGTAATAGGTAAATAACCAGAAACCATTATTTACTTAAGGGAAGACCTTTTTTTCTCATTTTAAAATGTGTTTATTCATCTCTCACTCTTTGATTGCATCCAAGTTTCATAAAATGCATTTGGATGATAGTCCTTTCTAGAAAAACCCCATCCTTCTGCGAGGTGCAATGTACACATCATTAGATCCAGCAAGCATCTTTGAGATCCACACGCCATTTTCAGTCTCAGAATAAAAGGCCAGTCCTCCCACATGTAAGTTACACTCAAAAATCTTAAATAACCAGCACCCTCCTTTATGTCATGGTGCAAATGACAACATTTTTTCTAACTGATCTCTCAATGAGTGAATGAATGCAAGAAGGCCAAATATCTGTTGAACTGTCTAGGCAGACACTGATTGGAGAAGGAGATGGGAAGCACTCATTCCAGCCCTCACCAATCTGGAAGTCATTTACCCTTGGAAATCCTCTGCCCAGATCTCAGCAAAAGAGGTATTTTCAGAATAGCATGATAAGAGGTTCTCTTCCTGAGGCAATGTAGAGCTGAAAGTTAGAGGTCTAGAAGTGAAAAGTCTAAGCTACTTTCCCTTTGAATTTTCCTCTACTTTTATTTCTGGTAATAATGGGGTGAATGTGAAAGTAATAAGATGGAAAATAAAGAAAAGCCTGGGACTAGGGTGAGACACTGCTTCATCTAAGTTTAAAGGAAGTTGCATGGTCACTCAGACTGAGCTGATATTCTTAATAGGTTTAGACTAAATGGTTGGGCATGAAAAGGGGTCAAGACAAAATCAGCTGATGTAAGAGAATGATTCTGAGTTGAAGGGCAGAAGTCAGAAGATGAAAAGGCCATTTATGGAGCAACCTTCGCTAGAAGCATCAGGGACAGTCACCCTAATTATTGTTGCTGTCAGAATGGGGTTTTGCCAAAACAACTGCCTTATTTTCCTTTCTGCTATGATTTTGCTTTTCTTCTGTTTCGTTTTTCAGGTAAATCACGGCCCTTTCCTCTGGGTCATGACCTTGTTCTCCCCCTAACCTTAACATCCATGGCTGCAACTCATTTCCACACCCCCATAAAGTGAATTACCACAGAGAATGGGTGTTTGCAGTGTGTTGAAGATAGAGAAATGATATCAACATCTCTGAAAACCAGTAGGTTACTCTGGCAACTGAAAGAGTCATATAACTGTCCCAAGAAGTTTCCACTTCCCATTCCAATCTCTGAAATAGCTTGTCCACTTTAGCACCTTCCTCTAGGAACACAGGAACCACGCTGCATAAAAGACTTGTATCGCTGTAGGGGTCATAAAGAAGGCTTTAGTGGAGTCTATCAGGCACAACTCAGCAACATCTCAAATCCTAAACACGTAGTTGTTATAATTTCACATGTGAGCATGTTACAGGAGTCCCTTGGGCAAGTGTCCCATCAGTCCATAGCTTTCTGATTCTCACCATATACTTCCAAAAAGGTGGGGTGGGGGTTATATTTTGGAAAATAAAGCAGAAATAATAAGTTGTAACCATTGACTATTACTCTCAAGTAAATCATCTGAAGATATTTATGCTTTTCTTCCAGACTATGTTTTATATATTTTTTTACAAACGTAGCGTGTTATGCTTGCAGAGTTCACATTAGGAATGTCTATTTACAAGCACTGCCAACTCTTCATTGAATATCTCTATGAAAGAACAGAAAGAAGGGTCTGCTTCCAAATCTGCGTCATGTTGAGTCATGGCATTTTGATCACACGTCACTGTTACCAATCATTTATGCTTCAGAGAAAACTATTATAAGGGTTGGACAAATCCCATCTTTGAAGCTTTCTGTGGTTACAGTCACACTTCCTATTTTGATTCTTCCTAAAAGATGAGTATTTGAAACAAAAGCACCTTACAAGTATAGGGAAGACTGAAACCAGTGTTGTGATTTCAGAAGGGTTAATACTACCAGTTGGATGGGAGAATGAAAAGGTAAGCATATAAGCCTTTGATTAAACTCTAGTCTCTTGTTCTCTTAAACCTCTGTCTCATTGTCCATCACATATAAACAGAAAATAGACCAAAACTAAAAACTAGAGCAATCTTTGATTTTGACAAATGCTTAACCTAGGGAATAAATTCTAGGCAGTGAAAGAATCATGGACTTTGAGCTCTGGAACATGAAGATGGGCCTCATATTTCCCCATTTATTTGCTAACCTGCCAATTTTTTCAGCCTTCTGAGATTTTCCATATACTACAAATTGTCATATTTTTCCCTTATGTAACAGAAAAGAATGGTCTAGTAAGAGACAAACACCCCATGAACAATGCTCAGATGAACTCAAGCATCTCCTGAGCATTTCATTAGCCATCCTGGTGTTCAGATTGATTTATGGGCCTTTGGTCCATCGTTTCCTCACCATTAGCCGTCATTAGACCATTATGACTCCCTGCAGTCCCTCAGCTTACTGCTTCCAGGGAGGAGCTGCAATCTTGCCCAGCTGTGCTGAGCTAGTTTTCACTACCACTAATTTTCTGCCAGAATCTATGAGTAATGTCACATTTCATGCTGTTCCAATAAAAACATTTGCTCCCTGGCAAAGCTAGTAAAGAGTTTGATGGAGAAACTATAGAAAGTCCCCAAGGGGGCAAAAGGTGACTGAGGGATTTTACCATGATAAAAATTGAGTACTTGCCTAGGCTGACACAGCAGACTCAAACAAAGAAAAAAGAATGAGGTAATCAGGTCATGACCCAAAGACTTCAAAACATTTATTCATTGACTCAACAATATATTCTGAGCACCTACAATGTGCCAGACACTGTGCAAATAGAATTGTCATGTCTTTTGGATGCAATCCCTTGGAGCCAGAAGGTCTGGGATCTGCTCCATGTTTCCACTTTACTGAGCAGTGCAACCTAATAAAAATGGCTTAATTTGTGAATTTCCTGGCTTCTTACCTTCTAATCTACATAAGAGTCATCTATTTCATAACTTAGCCATGTAATAATCTATATATTTTATTAATGTAATCTATATAATAATCATTCAAGTTTTAACTTATTGACAGAAATTCATAGAGGAGGGTTATAATAGTTGGAGGCATAGACATATATGTGTGTGTGTCTGTGTGTAGAGAGAGAGAGATACAGAGTCAGAGACAGAGATAGAACTCTTAAGAGGTGGACATTCTTCTACATAAACACTCATCCATTTACTACAGTAGAAAGGCACGTTCTATAGCATTCAGCTAACAACTAAGTGGCATCTCCACGTTGCCACCTACCCATGAAGCAAACACAAAGTTCAACTGGACAGGAGAGAGAGTAATGGGAGCACCTAGTTCTCTAGGGCATAGTCTTAAACATCATGCAAAGTTGATACTAAGGTATCAGAAAATCACTGCCAACTGATGGAGATCTCTAGGACCCTCCCATCAGTTTCTCTCTATTTATAGTGTCTGAAGAAATTTGTACATATCTACAAGGATACACTTTCTCTTACGCCATTGCTTTGCTGAAATAACATTCCTCTCTCTGAATTAGATTTTAACTTGTTATCACTGCTGCTTTGAGACACCTGACTCAGTTTATATGAAGACTACATGAACACATATGGGGAAATAACCATGGGGTTTATATAGTATACTCCATACAGTGTATGGAGCGGTTGCCCAACACCCTCATAGACCTCATTAGCTATGTCTTAATGTGGAAATGAGATGCCTAGAACCATAATCCCCCAATCCTCAAATGGCCACCATGAGGTAATACACCCTTAATACCCAGAATACACACTGGACAATGTCCACTATGGCCACTGACCAGAGTTTTGCTTCCAAATGCCAGTCTGTTTTCCCACTGTGATTCTGGAACCATATGACCTTCATGACCCTTCTAGTTCATGTCATGGTCCAGAAGCTGTCCAAATGGCTTGTGTAAGGCTCCCTTCCCAGGAACCCCACTCTGATTTTCCTTGGTTTGGGGTTGTAGATTCCTCTTGAGGAGGCATCCAGAGACCCATTCTTACAGCAACAAGAATATCCCTGATAAAGAATAGAAAAACACTTGCAGAATGAATAGCTCCAAAAATTAAAATAGGAATTGGTAAGGGGGGGGTGTCTCTAAGCCCAGTCTCCCCAGCCATCTTCCACCAAAGCCCCTCTGTGGTTTCAGGAACTTCACTCTGTTCCTGAGAACATGTCAGAAATCTCTTCTTCAGAATGAAGAACGAATGAAGGCTGATTAAGTAAAGAATGATGGGTAAAATGGATGGAGGTGATCAAAAGGTACAAATTTATAAGATAAATAAGCCCTGAGAATATAATGTACAGCACAGTAGCTGTAGATAGCAATACTCTATTGTGCATTTAGACGATGCTAAGAGAGTAGATTTTTAAAGTTCTCACCGTAAGAAAAAAAAAAGCTTGTCACAGTGTGTGGTGATGGATGTTAGCTAAGCTTATTGAAGTAATAATTTGTGTGTGTGCGGCACACTTAAAACTACTACAATGCTATATGTCAATTGTATCCCAATTTTTTTTTTTTGTCTTTTCTTGGGCCCTACCAGCAGCATGTAGAGGTTCCCAGGCTTGGGGTCTATTCAGAGCTGTAGCCACCAGCCTATGCCATAGCCACAGCAACAGGGGATCCGAGCCGCATCTGCAACCTACACCACAGCTCACAGCAGCACTGGATCCTTAACCTGAGCAAGGCCAGAGATCAAACTCACAACCTCATGGTTCCTAGTCAGATTCATTAATCACTGAGCCACGACAGGAAATCCCCGTATTCCAATTTTTTTAAAGAAGCTGAAAGTGATGGGATATTGAGTTTCCCCTTAAAATTTACCAATATTGCCTCTCACCACTATCTCACCCCACCCTCAGCATCACACTCTTACAAAAGAGAGGACTGGTGATCATTTCTCCCCAGAGGGTATTCAAAACTGAGACAAGTTAGATTGCTTTGGAACACTCTGTGAGGACAGTCTGTAAGCTATGTTTTGGAGACAGACCCACCTACTGAGCCATCATAACTAGTTTGGCTATCTGTGTCTATATTAGCTGGTGAGAGCAAGTGAAGCTAAGGTAGAATTATTTAGATATTATCTGGTTCTGGCCAATATCCCTGCCTCTGTTTTTGTACTTCCTGCACACACCACACACACATGCACACACACACACGCACACGATCTGTTTTCATAACAATATTTTGTTCATTTTTCAAAAATCTACTGATAAATGACCTGAAATTGCAGACTTCCTCCCTGAACATGGTTTGCAAGTATGAACTTCTTCCCATGGTTAAGCCCTGCACACCACTCCTCACCCTCTCCCTCCTTCCACCTGCTCCTCCCTGCTACCCCCAGATTTGCTAGCTTCCTCTCACTATTTTAGGCATATAGTGAGTTCAGCAGTACATGTGGATATGCCTATCTTTCCTGGGAACCAGTAATGAACTAGGTTCTCATTCCATCTCAGCCTCTTTCACTCCTCACCCTCATTATGCCAGTCTGATGTTCTTAATGCCCATAAAATTGACAAGGAAAGAGTGTTCAGGTAAGAAATAGCCACTTCTTGATTTTCTGCTCATCTCCCAGATATTGACTAGGACCTAAGAATAAGCCAATTATTATCTAGTCAGGAATAAAAGCCCATAAGCAAAAGCAAAATTTTATTTAGTCAATAGACTGCCACTTGGCAATACTGATTTGTGGCAATGATTCTCTCCAACTTTTAATTTGCATAAGAATTACCTGAGGAATTTCTTACAAATGAAGAATATTAGCATTCCTGTTGGGTGGCCCCTAAGATATGGGTGGGTATATCAGGAGCTTCTGCTGGAGGTAGTCTGATGACAACACTTTGCAAAAAACTGAATTAAGGTTTAGAGAAGAGTTTGACACCATGATTTCCTCTTTAATTGAGATTATTACTCTTTAACTTATGTCTTCTATGGTTATTTGGCCAGAAGTTTCATTGAACAAAATTAAAGAGAAAAACATATATATTTGTGCCTTGAATGCTGTGAATATATTTTCTGAAGGCAATCTGTATCCATTTTTATAAATATTCAGATTTCAGTTAGCACCTGAATTGGATGACAGTCCCCCTGAGATTAAAAAAAATCCCAGTGGACACCTTGATCTTTTTGCTATTAGTTGTATTTAAGGACTATTATCTGCAGTATGTTATAGAGCATCTATAGGACATTAAAGACTATATTATCTATAATCCTAGATTCTGATTTTAAAATACAGAAAGTTAGAAAAGTTAGAACACAAGTTAGAAAAAAATCTTGTGTTTAATACTCCATCTAGGTACATTCCAATAGAAAAATATTTATCATTGCTGGAAGAAGCCTCAAAAAGTTCTTGGATTTAAGGGATATATACAAATAAGCAGCCCAAACAAGGTAAGGTCATGCTTTCTTAAGTATGCTACTAGGTAAATGTTGTTTAACATATGAAATGTATGTGAGTACAAAACATCAAAAGGCAAGATATAAACTGGGAAATTTTACAATATTAATTAAGAAAGTGTTATGATATTATTACATAATGAGCTCTTGAATATACAACACAAATTACCCAGTGGAAACAGTAGTAAAATTCACAGAGCCTATACTCATAAAATAGAAAACACAAATGGGCATTCAACATTTGAAAAAGGATTCCATCTAATTAGTAAAAAATATATATATGTATATATATTTATATGTACTGATTTTAATAATATGCTTTGTCTAAGTAAGCTAGAATTTTTTAATGATAATTCCCAAATTTAAAATAAAAAATTTAAATTAATATGAACATTTTGGATAACAATTTGTCAATATTTTATTTATCTACTTATCAAATATGTAATTATTAAACACCAATTTAATAATTATTGAATTATTAAATGTTCTAACATGAGGGATTGGAGATATAAAAGAACAAGATTTCTTAAACATCTTAAAAATACTTATATACATTGACACAGAAAATATTGAACAATCATTTATGAATAAGGATATTTGCTATAGGATCATATATAAAGGTTGAAAATAACCCAAATGTCTAACAAAGGGGTATCTGTTAGATAACTGATGGTATATACAGGTTATAAAACTATACAATCATAAACACTGTAGAAGAATATTTAGAGGCATAAAACTACATATATTTATTGGAAAAAGGAGTTTGTAGAAGACTATATACAGCATGATTCATTTCCAAAGAAAATGCATATGTTCATGTTTGCATAGAAAAATGTCTAAAGTTACATACATCAAAGTATAACTGTATAGAATTTTTATTTTAAATTTACCCTTACTTTTTACACACTTTCTAATATCTTCTAAATGTAAATTGCTTTATATAAAAAGTTCTTTTCTCATTGATTTTTTAATTAAACTTTTATTTTGAAATGATTATACATTCACATGTAATTATAAGAAATAGTACTTACTAATCTTCTGCACCCTTTACCCAGTTTCTTTTAATGGTAGCATCTTGAAAAACTAAGTACAATATCACAACCTAGGTAATGACATTGATGTACTCAAAAATACAGAGCACTTCCACCACCACCAGCATCCCTCATGCTGACCTTTTAGAGCTATACCCACTTTCTTGCTGCCCTAAACCCTTCATTAACCCTGGAAACCACTAATCTATTTTCAGTTTTATAATTTTTCCCTCTCAAGAATATTATTTAAATTGATTCATACATCTTTAAACTTTGGGGATTAGCCTTTTTTACTTAGCATAGTTCCTTAGAGATCCATCCAGGTTGTTTTGTATTATCACCAGTTCATCACTTAGTTTATGACTGAGAATTTTCCTTGGAATGAGTGCACCACACTTTGTCTGACCATTCACCCAGTGAAAGAAACCTGGGTTGTTTTCAGGTTATAGCCAATACAAAAAAGTTATTAGAGTCTGTATAACCACTATGGAGAACAGTAGGGAGGTTCCTTAAAAAATTAAACATAGAACTATCATGATCCAGCCATCCCACTCCTGGGCACATATCCAGAGAAAATCAAAATTGGAAAAGATATGTATACCTCAATGTTCATAACAGCACTATTTACAATAGCCAAGACATGGAAGCAACCTAAATGCCACTGACAGAGGAATAGATAAAGAAATGTGATACACACACACACTGGAATATTAGCTGTAAAAAAGAATGAAATAATGCCATTTGCAGCAACATGGATGGACCTAAAGATTATCATACTAAGTGAAGTAAATCAGACAAAGACAAATATCATATGGTATCACATATACAGAATCTAATAAAAATGATGCAAATAAACTCATTTACAAAACAGAAACTCACACATCTTAGAATAAAATTTATGGTTACCAAAGGGAAAACCATGGTGGGGAGGGGTAAATTAGGAGTTCCAACATATGCATAACATATACACAGTACTATATACATAACATAGATAACCACAAGGACCTACTGTATAGCACAGGGAACTCTACTCAGTATTCTGTAATAACCTATACAGGAAAAAAAAATCTAAAAAAGAATGGATATATGCATATGTATAACTGATTCACTTTGCTGTACAACTGAAACACAACATTCTAAATGACCTATACCCCACTAAAATTTAAAAAAATAGTTATTATTAATATTTGTGAATACATTTTTGTGTAAACATGAGTTTCCTTCTCTCTGGGAGAAAGTCCCAGCAGTGTGCTTGCTGGACAGTATGGTAGTGTTGTATGTTTAGTTTCATTTTTTACAAAATTTCCAAACTGTGTCCCAGAGTATCTGCACTATTTTGAATTTCTGTGAGAAACGTGTTATATGTGATCCAGATTTTCAGTATTCATTAGCATTTGATGTTGTCACTATTTTTTATTTTCTTTTTTGCTTATAGGGGCCACATCTGTGGCATATGGACATTCCCAGGCTAGGGGTCAAATCAGAGCTGCAGAGGCTGGCTCACACCACAGCCACAGCAATGCCAGATCCAATCCACATCTGCGACCTACCATACAGCTGTGGCAAAACTTCAAGGCCAGGGATTGAACCTGCATCCTCACGGATACTAGTCAGATTTGTAACTTGCTGAGTCACAATGGCAACTCCAATATTTTATAAATTATTTTAGCCATTCCAATAGGGATTTGGAGATATCCCACTGTAGTTTTGTGTTTTCTTAATGGCTAATGATAAACATCTTTCATGTGCTTATTTACACTCCAGACTAGCCCTCTCTCTCCTGCCTCATCCTTGGCAACTAGTCTGAACTCAATATCTTTTAAATTAATTTCTGCATATGTTGTGAGACTTAGATTATGCTTCTTTTTTTTCCCCTAGACTATGGATATCCATTTACTCTATTTGTTGAAAAGTCAGTCTATTCAACTGACTTTTTATCATTGTCAAAGTAAAATGAGTATATTTTTGCGTATGTTTCTTGGATCTTGCTCTGCTCCATGGATTGATGTGCCTATCTCTCTGTTAATACCACCTGTCTTCATTATTGTAGTTATATAATACTCAAAATTGAGAAGACTGATCCCTCCAACTTTGACTACGTTTTCAAAATTGTTTTTAGCTCTAGGTCCTTTGCTATTCCATATAAAATTTACCTTCTTTTTCTTTTTTTTTTTTTTGGTCTTTTTAGGGCCACACCCATGGCATATGGAGGTTCCAAGGCTAGGGATTGAATCTGAGTTGTAGCTGCTGGCTTATGCCACAGCTATAGTAACACCAGATCCAAGCAGCGTCTGCAACATATACCACAGCTCAGGGCAATGCCAGGTGCTTAATCCACTGAGCAAGGCCGGAGATTGAACCTGCATCCTTGTGCATACTAGTCAGATTCATTTCTGCTGAGTCAAGACAGGAAATCTCCCCATATAAATTTTAGAATGGGAGTTCCCTTCATAGCTCAGCAGTTAACAAACCCAACTAGGATCCATGAGGATGCAGGTTTGATCTCTGGCCATGCTCGGTGGGTTAAGTATCCAGTGTTGCCATGAGCTGTGGTTTAGGTCGCAGACATGGCATGGATCTGGCTTTGCTGTGACTGTGGTGTAGGCCGGCAGCTACAGTTCAGATTGGACCTTTAGCCTGAGACCCTCCATATGCCATGGCAGCCTTAGAAAGCAACAACAACAACAAAACCTACAAATTTTAGAATGATCTTACAGGTGTCTACAAAGACTTTTAGTGGGACTTTGGTACAGCCACTATGGAGAACAGTATGGAAGTACCTTAGAAAGCTATACATAGAACTACCATATGACCCAGCAGTCCCACTCTTGGGCATATACCTGAACAAAACTTTCCTTAAAAAAGATACATGCACCCGCATGTTCATTGCAGCTCTATTCACAATAGCCAAGACATGGAAACAACCCAAAGGTCCATCGACAGATGATTGGATTAGGAAGAGGTGGTATATATACCCAATGGAATACTACTCAGCCATAAAAAAGAATGACATAATGCCATTTGCGGCAACATGGATGGAACTAGAGAGTCTCATACTGAATGAACTAAGTCAGAAAGAGAAAGACAAATACCATATGATATCACTTATAACTGGAATCTAATATACAGCACAAATGAACATTACCACAGAAAAGAAAATCATAGCCTGAGAGAATAGACTCGTGGTTGCCCAGAGGGAGAGGGAGGGAGTGGGAGGGATCAGGAGCTTGGGGTTAACAGATGCAAACTATTGCTCTTGGAATGGATTTACAATGTGACCCTGCTGTGTAGCATTGAGACCCATGTCTAGATACTTACATTGCAACACAACAATGGGAGGAAAAAGCATGTATACATGTATGTGTAACTTGGTCCCCATGCTGTACAGTGGAAAAAATTAATTTAAAAACTTGTATATAAACTTAGGGAAATTATTTTTACTATTGAATCTTTCAATCCATGAGTATGGTATGTCTGTTCATTTATTTAGAATTAATTACTTCCATCAGCCTTGTGTAGTTTTAGAATACAAGTCATGAACATGCTTTGTTAGTTTTATACCTAAGTATTTGATTTTTTTTGAACAACAGTGAATGATATTTAATTTTTAATTTTTTTTTTTGTCTTTTTGCCTTTTCTAGGGCCGCTCCCACAGCATATAGAGGTTCCCAGGCTAGCGGTCTAATCGGAGCTGTAGCAACACCAGATCTGAGCCACATAGGCGACCTACATCACAGCTCATGGCAACGCTGTATCCTTAACCCACTGATGCTGTATCCTTAACCCACTGAGCAAAGCTAGGGATTGAACCCACAACCTAATGGTTCCTAGTCAGATTGTTAACCACTGAGCCACGATGGGAACTCCTAATTTTTAATTTTGATGTCCATGTGTCCATTGCTAGTATATACAAATATAATTGATATTTATAAGTATTGTATTCTATGAACTGATTGAACTCACGCTATTAGTTCTGGCCACTGTTTTGTAGGTTCCTTGGGATGGCACACATAAACAACATGTCATCTTTAAAGGGATAGTTTTTATTTCCTCCTTTCCTATTTATATGCCTTTGTTTCCTTTTCTTGCCTTGTTGCCCAGTGTAGTACTCTAAAACTATGATATATAAGAATGTGATAGTGGCATCCTTAGCTTTTTTGAAATATTAAGGGGAAAGCATTCAGTATGTTTGTTGTAGGGTTCTGTAGATTTTTGTTAATTCTACCCCATTCTTACTATGCTGACATTTTCATCATGAATAAATACTAAGCTTTTAAAATGTTCTTTTTCTATATCAATTGATGGGCTCATACAACTTTTCTTCTTTAGCTTGTTGATATAGTAGATTACATTGTTTAATTGTTGTCAATGTTGCACCAGCTTTACATTTACAAATAAGTACCCTTTGGCTGTAGTATATAATTATTTTTACATATCACTGAATTCTATTTGCTAATACGTTGCTGAGGATGTCTGCATCTATATTTATGAGGGATATTGGTTTTTAGTTTCTTCTTTTGTACAACCTTTTATCTGGTATTTATATCAGGGTCATTTTAGCTTCATAAAATATGTTGGAAAGTGATACCTTTTTTCTATTTTATAGAAAAAATTATGTAGAATTGATGTTAATTATCTTTTAAATATTTGGTAGAATTCTCCAGTGAAACCATCTTGCCATAGAGACTTCTGTTTGGAGAAATTTTAGAATTAGGAATTCAATTTCCTTAACAGTTATGGTTTTATTCAAATTACCTCCTTCATATTGGGTGAAGTGAGGAAGTTTGTGCTTTTCTAGGTATTGATTCATTTCATTTAAGTTGTCACAGTTATGTGCACTAGTTATTTACAACGGGTCTATATGTGTTAGTTTTCTATGGCTGCTGTGACAAATTAACACAAATTTGGTAGCTTAAAACAACAGAAATTTATTTTTTCACACTTCTGGAGAAAATTAGCTCAATGTCAGTTTCACTTGACCAAAACAAGCTGTCAGGAGGACCACACTCTTTCTGGCAACCTTAGGGAAGAATCCTTCCTTGCCATCTTCCAGCTTCTGGAGACATTCCCTGATTTGTGGCTACATCTGCCCACTCTCTGCCTCTGTAGCTACAAGTCTACTCTTCTGTGTGTATCCAATTTCCATCTGCTTCCTTCCTCTCTTATAAAAACACACTTGATAGCATTTAGGGCCCATCTAGATGATTCAGGATAATCTCTTCATCTCAAAGTCATTAATGACTCCTGCCAAGAACTTTTTCCTAAATAAGGTAATATTTACATATCTTAGGGATGAGAATCTGATATCTTTGAGGCCACCATTCATCCCACCACACCTTATCCCTTTGATGTCTGTAGTCTATGATAATATCCCTTGTTTCATCCCTGATGTTAGTAATTTGTGTCCTCTCTTTTTTTTTTTTTTTAACTTATTTGGGGCTTGAACAGCTCCTTGAGTTGGTCAGTTTATCTCTTGTCAAATTCTGGATGTTTTCAGACCTTGTTTCTTTGAGTATTTTTCAACCCTGCCTCTCACTCCTTCCTCTCCTTCTAATACTTCAATGATACTCAAATACTAGAGATCTTTTGTTAGAGTCCTAAAGGTCCATGAATTCTTATCCATTTATTTTCCAGCCTATTTTTTATTGTTCAGATTGAGAACTTTCTGTTATCTTCAAATTCACCAATGCTTTACACTCTCCTCTCCCTTCTGATGTTGAGTTCATCCATTGAGATGTTTTTCCTTTTATTTTAGCTACTGTAATTTTCCATTCTAAAAGTTCCATTTGGTTCTTATGTTTCTTTGCAGAGACTTTCTTATTTATTCACTTTTTTTCAAGCATGTTCATAATTTCTAGTTGAAGAATTTTTATTTTGGCTGCTTTAAAAATATTTTTCAGGGAATTCTAACTTCTCTGCCATCTTATTGTTGGCATCTAATGATTATCTTTTTGCATTCAGTCTGAGATCTTCTTGGTTCTTAGTTTGATGAGTGATTTTTTTCTTCATTTGATCTTTTCCTGGGTTGCCTCCCAATATATTGGCTCAATGGATCTTGTCGTTGAAGTTTGTTTTAGGGTGTGGTGGTCCTTCTGCTCTCTCTTTCACACATACACATTTGAACAGTCCTTCCTCACCTAGGACTGCACACATCTGTGCCCTCGGTGTTCCACTACTTTAAAAGTAAAAACTGAAGCATTTGATCTTAGTTTCATTACAAATATGAGTCCATGAAACTTGACATTTTCACAGAAAACTGGTCCCAATCACCAGTGAAAATCTCGTTAGGAGGTTGCAATAACCTTGCTCTCGCCTTTAGAGTCCCCTCACCTCTTTAATTCTGCATTTGCCTCTGACTTATCAAATTCAAGAGAACTACAAGTAAGCTGCAGTTACATACATATTAACTTGAGTAGTCCTAAAGCAGAAATAGCATCAAA
Source organism: Sus scrofa (assembly GCF_054392235.1). Classification (NCBI taxonomy): domain Eukaryota; kingdom Metazoa; phylum Chordata; class Mammalia; order Artiodactyla; family Suidae; genus Sus; species Sus scrofa. The sequence continues at coordinate 108,307,813 of NC_139396.1, read as the reverse complement.
TAGCTAATGCCAGTGAGGCAATAAAGAAAGCCAGGTAAGAAATAGAATGGATGGATATGAGGACAGGTAGTTTAGAGGGGAAAAGGGATTTCAGGTGATGTGAGAAGAATTCTAGAAAGGTGACACAGTGAACAGAGGGATCGCTTTAATTCATGTTAGAGGTCATTTCATTTCTAAACTAATACATTTTCACAGTTTTATTTCTCATCTTGACTCAAGCATGGACAATATTTGGAAAGGCAAATTTCAGGGGAATGTGATTTAATTGTTTATCACATTAGGCCAGTCTCCAGAATGTCATTTACTGTTCTACCCTGCCAACTAGACCTAGTTTCTCACTCAGAGGACTTTATATAAGGGCCCAGGAAGATTGGCACCTCCCAAGATCTAAAGTGGCTCAAAAGAGATTTTCTCCTTGGCACATGAACTTCATCAGTTAACCTGCTTTACTATAGTTCTCAAATACAGGCAACACATTGGGTATTTGCCTTTCTCTTCTTCTAGCCTCAGCCTCAGTGAAAATCAAACTGGTAAACAAATAGTGGTTTGAGCTGAATTTTAACAGCATTGCCAAATAAATCTTTCAGAGTTTACTTGATACTGGCTCTGTTCATAATATAGCCTGTTTTTTCCCCTCTCCTATTTAGTTTCCAGGTAGTCATAGATTTAAGTGTTGGCCTAGGGACTTAACACCACCCTGGCTCTTCATGTATAAATCACAGTTACAAGATCCTTTGGCCTTCAGTTCCTCTGGCCTTGTAAAAAACAAAGAATGGAAGTAGATATAATCTTTAGACTCTTTCATGCTGAGACACATCAGCTGAAAATGACATCCTGAAAAAAGGTTGTGTTCTGATCATAATAAATATGTTGTTACAGAAGGAAAATGAGGCTACAGCCTTTATGTATTGTCTGTGATGTGTGCTACATAACTTTTCTCTACAATCATTAGCCTTCATTTTAATGTTTCTCTTTCATTAGCTTTCTGAGCAAAGAAAACTGCAAAATTTAAAGCTGAGTTAATGCAAAATGTTTAAGCAATGTTGCTAGGAGCCAATGTCCTGGAGATATTGCATACTGAAAAAGTTATCACCATCAAGTATTCCCCAGGCACTGAGGCGGCATTTGACCTTGAGAATTTTCAAAAAGCATTGCAGATGCAGTCCCGTCATCAGATAGCTTCAAGTCCAAGAGTTATAGTAATGGTGTTATAATAAAATAAATGCAAACATGTAGCAAATTAGTAAAAAGGGGAAAGATATAGAGAGATAGATAAATAGATAAACTGAACTCAGATAGAATACATTCAAGTAACAAATACATTGTCAGTAGACTCAATAAAAATCTTGCAGACTATGCAAAGTTAAAGGGCCATACTGATAAATAAGTGGAGAAGGCTTGAGCTGAATTTGCAGACATAAAAACTGGGGTAAGTTTTCATGCTTATCTTGACCAGTTCGGAAAGATTTTGTGCAAGAATTACTATCCCAGGATTTTCCTGGAAGCATTGTAACAGCATGGAAGTCATGCTTGGGATAGGTTTCCAAGTCAGTGGAGCATTATGTAAATTCATTTATGAGATGTCAAAGGGTTAGGCTGAGCTGTAGCTTAAGAGACATGGGAGATTAGGTGAAGATCTGAGTATGGGTCATAAATGTATAGGAATCAATGGATATGCAGTCAATATGGTTAAAAATTTAGGCCAAAAAAAGGGTTACTTTACCTAACAGAACTTTTGAGACATAGCTCACACCACTCAGAATCTCCAAGTTTAGCTTTTCACAGAACCTATCATCCCCATAATAGAGATTTAAACAGCTGTGTTTCTGGTTTACTGAGTTATTCATGACCTGACAGGCCCTGGTGGACTTACTGGAAGACCAGGATCAGAGTCTAGAACACCTAAAATCCGGGGAGTAAGCATCTGGGTGTCATTCAAGTCTATCAAAGTCAGTTGAGAATCTTTTTGGAAGCACAATGATGAAAATAAAAAACTTGAAGTCTGGGGTCTGGATTCTAATTTTGTCTCTTGTGATTACCAGATATTTGCCCTTGGGCAAACTCTGCCACACCTAAGTTTTAATATCTAATCTGGAAAATATGGAGTTAGTTCTTTAGCATTTCCTAAATAGTCCTCAAAAAAACTCTTCAGTGGCTTGTGGTAGATTACATTCAAAGATGGCCACAATAATTCCTCCATCCATTCCATGTGCCCCTTTGCAATGTCTGTTCTTTCACCAACAGTGGACATTAATTTATATGTCCCTTGAATCTAGCCTGGCCTTGTAGACTTGCTTAGTTAAAAATTACACAGCAGAAGTGACATTATTTGACATGCAACACTAGGCATTAAGAAGCCTTATAGTTTCTGTTGCTTGTCCTGAGTCCATCTTGCAAGGAAGCCTTTGGGAGGATGAGAAGCCACGTAGAGAAGTAAAAACCCTCAGATGACACCAATTGTCTTGTAGCTTCCAGCACAGAAAATGCACAGAACTTTGTAAAAAAATAATTCGTCATTGTTGTTTTAAGCCACTAAATTTGGGGGTGATTTACATGCAACAATAAAAAACTGAAATGGTGTTCAATATAAATATGATTTTATTATCAAATAAGTTGGGTGAAGATCAACTGTGCAGTATAAATAGTTTTCTCAAACTGCACTGTCAGAGCCTCTAATAGGATAACATTGATTTAAAACTCTAAAATGTGAGACAGATTTGTATACCTTGTCTGCCAGACTTATTTAATCATTGTTTTCCCTAGAAAACTGTCTAATCACTTGTGGATCACAGTTTGGTAAACGCTGATGTAGTTGAATTCCAAAGGCCCTGCCAGCTCTGGAATTCTAAAAATCTGCAAATGAAGCAGGGAGTGTTTTGGTCACTATTTATTCTTGATTATCTTGATGACAAGAAAACTCCTTCCATAGTTGGCTGCTACTAAATTTCATTATGCACTTCCACTGAAACCGTTTTTTAATCAATTAACAGAAGAAAGCAGTATTGGAATTATTAATGAGCAATTAAATAGAGATTAAAGAGCTATTAACCTGCAGCGTGGTGGTGAAGACTTGGCTGTCAGGTGGTGTGGGAGCCTGATGGATGTGGACCCATGAGAGGCTGTCACAATGATGAAACAAGCAAAGAGCAGGCTAATAGATTTATCTATTTCTTCTTGGCAGATTGTAATAGGATATGGAATTGTCCTGCTGATCTAGGGATCTATAGAAAGCTCTTAATAAAAAGAATGAGATTAGAAGAAGAACTGCATTCTCTGTACCCTATACTCTCACAGACTGGTCACATGATCAAAGTGTGCGCATGTGATGCTTGTGTGTGTGTATGTGTAAGAGTAGGAGTGGCTAAGAGTGTTTGCAAATACTGTTTTTCATATTGATTAAATGTGGCCTCTTTGTGTGTATTTATGCTTATCAGAGTGTTTCTGACATAGCTGATATGTTTGTGTGGATGTCTGTATATACATTTTCTTTGCGTATGCATATGTTTTTTTGCGTGGAGGAAAATGTGCAGACATGTCCATATGGCTGGGACAGTATGGCTGATAATGATCCATGGTTCTCTGTGCACCGGGAGGGCATAAGACAAGGTGATAGGAATGAAACATAGCCAAAGGAAAAGGGCCATCCAGATACAGCAGCTTTGTGAGGTCAGTATACCATTTAAATGGCTCCTCCAAGGGAAGATTTGCCTTTGTCTGTGGATAATGGACTTGCTCCCCATCTTGGTGAGTTCTTCCTCCATCATGGTGAGGAAGATCAGAAACAGCAAAAGGAAATGAATAGAAAAAGAAATGCAAGCCTGGGAATCAGATCAGCAAATTCCACCAACTCCTGGCTCTGATTGGTCCAATGTCTCATTTGACATAAAGAGTTGAGAGCTATAACAAATAGACGGTTTTTTAACAGCTTAAAGAGGAAGAGAAAATGCCTCAGTTTTCTCCCTACTTAGTTAACATTTGCCCCAGGTAAACTATTACTCTTCGGTTTTTTGATAAATCAATCCAACCCAAACTCATTTTGGTTCCTATAAATCAGTAATTTCTAAATTCATGGAGGTCCTCACTCTTAAGTAGTTTGTAGCATTTAATTAGTAGCATCAAACACCCCATTCACATTTTACATACACTGCTTTATTGAATCTTCGTAATAGCTGAATTAGGTGGTATTGTTATATCCGTTGCACAGAGGGGCAAGTGAGTATGAAGTTCAGGACCTGGGCCATGGTCAAACATTTATGAAGATTTCAGATTCACAGCCACAGAAGACTGACCCCAAAACCTGTGCTTTTGGGAATGGCACTGCAATGGTTCTCTTAAGACAGAATTGCCCAAGCTTGCCTCACATCATTTCTTTCTGCTTGGGGTTAATATGTGGGGTGGAAGGACTTTAGTTTGGTTCCCTGGGTCTGACGAAAAATATGCTAACTTTATCTCATTTTCCTGTTTCCCAAAAACATACTGAGAAAAACTGTGGTCGCTTAATACACACCCCTAAAAGTAAGGGGAGGTACTCTCCTTAGCCAGAATGATCTTCTCAACTTGGCTTCAAGTCTAAAACTCTGCTTCAAGTACAACTACCAGAGAAGAAAATAACTTGCTCCAGGAGCAATGGCTGGAAGGGGTATGGGAAAGAACAACTAGGAGCAGGTCAGCAGGCTCTACGACCTCAAGTAACAGTGTATTGAGTCCAGGTACCTGATAGGTCATGAAAATTAAGGACAATAAATCCATTTTAACCAAAAAAATTCTAGAAGCTCATTCCTTCCGGATCAACAACATTCACAACTCTCCATGGGGCAAAAAGTAGCTGCTTTGATCTGAGCAACTTGGAACAGATACAATCAGGTTTAATCTGAGAGTCTTGAACTTGTCAAAGAGGCAGGTACTAATTAAGTGGGCTAGGAAGACACCATGGGATTATTTAAAAAATTCATTTCTGGAGAAAGTTTGGAATTATCCCTTGATAGTACCATACCTTTTGATTACAGGAAATGGTGAGATAATAAAATTAGCATGAGCCTCTGGTCCTGACTTCCTAGGCTTCCTTCTTGAGAAACTAACAACTTGTGGCCAAAGGGGGAAAGTATTTTATTGGATTAACTTTCAAAGGAGAAAAGAAAGGTTTCAACATTAAGCAAACACCTATTTCATACTAGTTACCATGATCTCCACACAATTGTCTTATTTGATGCTCATACCTCCTGTCCTAGGTAGTAGATAGAATCGTCTCTATTTTACAGTTGAATTCCCAAGGTGTTAAGAGAACTTTCCCATGCTGTAGTTGATGAGGCAAAACCTGACACCAACATCAGTATATTCTCTGTTTTTGTTTTGTTTTGTTTTCCACTCTACATCTGCCTAATCCAGGTCATAATGTTATTTTTTAAACAATCGGTTTATATCCTAAACACATAGACACTTACCACCTCACTACCAAGGGGGAGCTTTGAAACTGGTAGAAGACAAAATGGCACATAGAGCTAATAAAACAGGTTGGTTCAGTGGGGTAGGAATATTTGTGGGAAAAATGAAAAGATCTGAAACAGAGCCAAACTGCAGAAAAACTTCCTTTTCTGTGGGGAGTGGGGGTCTTATCTTTTGCATCCAGTAATAATTAAGATGGAGATCCACAGCTACTTCCTTCCCTTTTCTGCAAATAGCCAAGGGCTAGCCAGTAGGGAGCTTTAGAGACAGGATATCTATGCAGCAAGTCTCTGAAACACACCTTCAAGTATCTATCTTGGACTGAGACAACAGCTACACTGTTTAATCTACATAAGGTCCAATAGGGTCATGAGAGTAGGAGCCACGTGGGCATTTGGAGCTAGAACTTCCATGGGTAAATAAGACTGTCCTGGGCATACATCCTTCCCCCATGTGGTGAGAATTGTCAGGACCGGGATTGGTGTTCAGACACCTAGATTCTGGCATTATCTCTCATCACGTATTTATAATCCTGCTTTACACAGGAGGAAATTGAAGGCTCTGAGAGATAAGTAACATGAAACTAGTAAGTGATTGTACCAGGATTGCACAAAGTCTATCTGAATCTCAAGTCCATTATCTTTCTCACCACTTCCTCAGCTTCCATCTAGGAAGTTGTCTGAGAAGGGCCTGACGTTACAGTACAGTTTCAACCCCAAGACATGTACTGAATCATTATGTTCAGGGCTGACCCTGTGATTTGCATTGCAGGATACAAAATTAAGTATTGCTCCTGCCCTCCAGAAGCTCCTGATCTAGCAGGAGAGACTCCTCAGAGTCAAAAGCAAACCTCGAGAACCAGTAATAATAAAGGCTTATTGCAGAGATTTATGAGAATAAGAGACATTAAGTTTATATTCTCCTGGGAGGCATAAAAGACAGATTGACTGTAAAACCTGGTCTCTGAAGGAACAACAGTTTCAAGAAATGGCAATATGTACGACTTTTTAACAATATGAACAATGACAAAGGGCTTGAAGCCTAAAGGACATATTCAGGGATAAGCAAGTATCTGGGGATGACTGCATCAGAGAAAACAGAAGGAGACTAGAGAACAGCTGAAGCTGGAAAAATAGCTTTGAATTTGAAAACATTAGCTGGTAATAGAAGGGTGGCATTCCAAGTATTCTGGATTTTATTCTTTGCTTAGGACTATGTTTGTTGCATAACAGAGAGTCCCAGAAGTTCCTTAGAAAGGAACTTTAGGAAATTTCTCCAGCATCCATGTAGAAGATCAACAGAGCCGGGGGAGAACTGGAGCTTAGGAGTTCAGACAGGAGTGTTCACTTACTTAAGAGTAAGAATGATGGGTGTTTCTCATTGTCTCACTCTGATCTTTGAATCTTTCTGCCATTTTGTGAGGCACAGACCCAAGGCCCTAGAGTAAGCCTTTTCCAGGCAATGGTTCACAGCTGGGAACTAATGGTTTTACTAAGCATCCAGATTAAAGATTTAGGATAGATTTATTGGGAAACATCTCAGAATTTAAAATATCAAGTTGCACAAAGAAATCTCTGTCTTCAGGGATGCAGAGAGAAGCCAATAGAGGACCCAAAGGCAGAGTCTCTGGCAAAGCAGAGGGGCTGATTATCTTCTTCCTGAGAATCCTCAAGAGAGAATACTGACCATGGGATGACATTTGCCAAAAGGTAATCCACTCATCATGGCAGTGGCCAATCAGGGGCATCACCTGCCAAGGAAACACTGGGTTCTGCTTCACAAAGGTTTGAGTACCAGCACTTACAGTCTATATACCCCAACCCATTCCAATGCTTGGATGAGAAGTTCAAGCTGAGTTTCAGATCTAACTGGTTCTAATAAAATTCTAGGCAGGCTTGTTTGTCTGTTCAAAGACTCCTTACCACTGGCAGATGAGTCTGGAATGGGTCTCCAGACTGAAGGACAGCCTTCCGACCAGAAACCCCAAGCATGCCCAAGCCTGGTCTGGTACACAGGTATTGGTTGAGTCTAGACTCCTGCCACAAACTCCCTTGTCCTGTTGGCATGCGTTGCCTTCCCAATCCCTCTAATCCATATGAAGGGCAAGTTTGGTTCCTTTTGACCCTGGTAGAAGCAGATTTGATGGAGCCATGACACCACACCTCTCTGCCTGTTACCTCCACTCTCCAGGGATCCTGGTATTTTGCCCATATCTATTAGGACAAACATTTTGCTCACCAATACCAAACTATGCTGGCCCCATGGTTCCTAAGCTTTTTTAAACAGTGTATTTTGGGCTACAGTCTTGCCCATTGGGTCTTGGTCTACTTTTAGGTTTCATTCACTACCCTTTGCCCTACTAGAGTAGTGTGACCTTTGATGAATTAGCAAACTTCTCCCTGTCTCAGGATGGAGGTACTTCAGAAAACTAAATATAGAACTACTATATGACCCAGAAATCCCATTCTTGGGCATATAACCCAACAAAACTTTCCTTGAAAAAGACACATGCTCCCGTATGTTCACTATAGTACTATTCACAATAGCCAAGACATGGAAACAACCTAAATGTCCATCGACAGATGAGTGGATTAAGATGACATTGTATATATACACAATGGAATACTATTCTGCCATAAAAAGAATACTATTGTCAGCAATGTGGATGGAACTAGAGACTCTCATACTAAGTGAAGTCAGAAAGAGAAAGACAAACACCATATGAAATCACTTATATCTGGAATCTAATATGTGGCACAAATGAATCTTTCCACAGAAAAGAAACTCATGGACTTGGAGAACAGACTTGTGGTTGCCAAGGGGGAAGGGGAGGAAGTGGGATTCACTGGGAATTTGGGGTTAATAGATGCAAACTATTGCCTTTGGAATGGATAAGCAATGAGATCCTGCCATATAGCACTGGGAACTATTTCTAGTCACTTATGATGGAGGATAATGTGAGAAAAAGAATGTATATATGTATGTGTGACTGGGTCTCTTTGCTGTACTGTAGAAGATTGACAGAACACTGTAAACCAGCTATAATGGAAAAAATAAAAATCATTAAAAAAAAACAAAACTGCTCCCTGTCTTAGTTTATCTATAACCGCTTCAGAGCACTGTCAGGAGGATTAAATAATATTAAGTCTGTGAAGCTCTTGCACACAGTGGTTGACATAACACTGGCTATCCTCAGATCATGAGGGATAAAATGGGAATGGTGTTTTGGGGGGAGGGGATCAGAATGTGTGGATAGGAGTGGAAAATATGGGGCATTTCTTCTTTTTTCAAAATTGATCTCACTACAAAATATTTAGTTTCAAGACTCTAGGCTGTGACCCATTTTAAAGACTGTTGTTTGAGGTGGCCTGTGCCAGCTCAGCAGTTCATCCGACTCTGGCTGGAGGGTGATGGCCTCTTTTCCCCTTCTAAGTGCTCCCTATTTCTTTAAAAAACTGCTAAAGGTAAGGATAGGAGCTATACTCCCAAACACAGGTATTTCAATAATTTAGGCCATGGCAGGTGCCCCTTCTATCTCCTCCTATAACACTTTGCACTCACTATAACGTTTTGCTACAATCAGTTCTTATCATCAGCAACCCTGCAAGATGGTGACCTCCATGAGGTCAGGAAGCATGTCCTGTTGTAATATCCTGGACCATGCCTAGCTCATAGTAGGGGCTCAATGAACCTCTGTAGAAATGAATGCAAGCTTGAGTTAACCCAAAAGGTCCAAAAGGTCTGTGGTGTAGGTCGCAGACACGGCTCAGATCCTGTGTTGCTGTGGCTGTGGTGTAGGCTACAGCTCCAATTTGACCCCTAGCCTGGGAACCTCCATATGACACAGGTGTGGCCCTCAATAGATAGATAGATAGACAGATAGATAGATAGATAGATAGGCAGGCAGGCAGGCAGACAGATAAAAAAAGAAATCTTGCCATTTGTGACAACATGCATGGAACTTGAAGGCATTGTGATAAGTGAAATAAGTCAGAGATGACAAACACTATACAATCTCATTTATATATGGAACCTAAAAAACAAACTCATAGAAACAGACAAAAGATTGGTAGTTAACAGAGACAAGGGGTGGGGGTTGGGAGACGTGAGGGAAGGGGGTCAAAGGTACAAACTCCAAGTTATGAATAAGCCCTGGGCATGTAATATACAGCATAGTGACTATAGTTGAAAATACTCTATTGTATATTTGAAAGTTGCTGAGAAAGCAGATCTTAAAAATTCTCATCACACACACACACACACACACACACACATAAAATGTAGCTATGTGAGATGATGAATATGTTAACTAAACTTATTGTGGTGAAGATAAACTTATACAATGTCAAAAACAAAAACAAATGGAGGGCAGAGTAGCTTGAAAGGCAAGCCTCTGATTTATTTTCTAGAGAGCTGATTAGGGCTTAGAGCAAATACATTTTCTCACTGTTTTCTGAACAAGGAAACTCTGAGGCCTTATTCTTGCCCTTCTATGGTACCTGGGGAGTGCCACTGGTCTTGCCCATGTAACCTCTAGTCTAGTTCTGATTTTGATCCTCTACCCTGTGCATACATGAGCTGGACATTTTAACCTCAGCCTCATCATGTGAACACAGGTAAGAGCGCTCCAGGGCTCTTGTGGGGTGAGATTACGTGAGACCTGGTGTGCAGGGACAGAGAACAAGTGGGACTGAGACAAGAACGCACATTGTATTCTTCTCCATCTGCCTGAGTTAATTTTTAATAAGGCAAACAATGAATGTTTGAGCTTCCTTCCTAAAATATTTTGACTAGCAATTTAGTGAGTGGGAAGGTTTTAACCAGGCTGTCTCCCAAATAGTGAGTAAAGAAAACAAAGTGAAACAAGCTAATTTTGAAGAAAATTAAATTACGACATGGCTGATAGCAGGCAATTTGGTAAAATACTTGTTAAAGTGTGGGAAAGAGAGGGAAAATAGTCTCCTCAATTTGTCCTGTTGGGATCTGACCATACCACCGAGGATTTGGCCCCATCTGACAATCAGGGGTGCTAGAGCATATGCTGTAGAATACACACTGTTTCAGCCACATCTTCACAGAGCAAGACCATGTCCATTACCAAAGGGCTCTGAACATACTGGGTCTCAGCACTACTTCCTCCCTCACTCAGCTGGCCCTGCTGAGTTTCTTCATTCCAAAATGCCCTCAAGTCCACTAGCAGTCCTCCATCTCTGCTCCCGAGTTCATTCCCGTCCCTTCCTTTTGTCCCATTGCATCAAATACAAGACCCAGACTTTTCTTTGTCCCGCCCCTGGAGCTTAGAGGACTTGGAGACCCCTCTTGAGTTCTCACTGCTGTAGCAAGCTGACTGCTTTGGTGCTCCTTTTTCCCCGTTTGAGTCTGAAGGTGGCAAAATGCACTCCAAGCTCTTCCTAAGCAAAGCAGGATATTGTTTGTTCTACAGTTGAAGGTTGCAGCTAATATCCTGGTATAAATGCAAAGGCTGATCTTACAATTAATGTTCCATCTCTAACTTTTCTATGAGAATTGAAATATTAAAATACAATCACTTAGGGCAAATATATATGCTAACACTGCCCAAGTGAGTTTCCCCACCCCTAACGGTCTGTGTTACAAAGCACTCGCTGGGAACCCTAGCACCCCCAAGTGGACAACCCCAGGTCAGCATGTTGGAAAACAATAGACATGTGACTCAAACAGCCCCACACTTCATCAGCTGCCTGAAGACACATAAGCATCAAGGGAGCCCAGCCCATATTAAAAGAACTGATCATCAGTAGATTTAAACAGTGTTTCAAGCTACTAAGTGCTGGGGTGGTTTGTTATGTAGCAGCAGATAACCCATACATTGGAAGCTATGGTTATTTCATCTCTTCTTTTCTCCTGCATCTTTGTCTGCTTCAGTTATTCAGGGAATTCACAGGTATGTTAACTCCAGCCTGGTAGAGTCTGGGAGAAAGATCAGCAGGTCCAGATAGAAATGCTTTGCAGCATAAATGGGAGTATAACACAGACATTTTTTTTGTTTTTGTTTTTTTTTGGTTTTTGTTTTGGGTTTTTTTTTTTTTTTTTTTTTGGTCACTCTCTTTATTTCCAAATATTTGTTGAAATTACCATGAAGACCACACAATCCCCTCCTCAATTTTCCGGATAGACACAATCACTTCTAAGGGTTTTTTAATCTATAGTTTTAGCTTTAGGAAATATAGCAGTCAGACTAAACAAGAATAATCAGAAAGGCTTCTTGGAGGATGTGGGAAGGTACCCAAGTTCTCAAGATGGGTTAGACTTACTTAAATATTAACAGGAAGTTTCCTGTCCATGGAAAGGAGAATTTGGCAAGGGAAGTCCCTGACTGATTCATCCAACAAATATGACTGAGCAGCTCCTTGGGGTCAGGCCCATAAACAAACAAACGAAAACAGATAAAATTCCTGCAAGGGAACAGGTAATGAGCAAATAAATGAAATATTGTCAGAGGGTGGGAAGAGGTGGAGAAAGAGAAAAATTGGCATTTCTGGGGGTTGCAGTGTTTAAAAACATGGTCAGAGAGGGCTTTATTCAGAAGATGATATTTGATAGGTGTCCTGAAGAAGAAGAGATCATACGCTTTGCAGATATTCAGGGAAAGAGCACACGGGCAGAGGAAACAACAAAGGCACAATGCCCAAGGCATGAGCATGTTTAGGGTTTCCAGGGAAGAGTAAGGATGCAAGTGCAACTTGAAGAGGTTGATCAGGGAGGGGTAGGAGAGTGGAAGGGAGTAGTACGAGATCAGAGAGGAAATGGGACAGGAGCTTTGAGCAAAGGATGGCATGATCTGAGCTAGGTGTCAAAAGAATCACACTCGAGACTGTGTTGAGCACAGACTATTGGAAGCAATGGCGGAGGCAGAGAGTGCCATCAGGGGACCACTAGCTTAATCCAAAAGAGAAGTGACAGTGGCATGTGTTCTAAAGGCGGCTTTGGAGTTCAACATGGAATATGGCCCTTTAAAACAAAGGTAAATTTTGAAGGTAATGCTGAAAGAATCTGCTGATGGATTGGGTGTGCTTTGTGATTAAAGAGAGGGGTCAGAATGAATCTGTTGTTTTATAGTTTGCCACTTATAAGAAGCAACAATCAGGTTTCAGTGAGAAAAGAAGAGGTTTGGTTCAGGACAGGAAAGTATAACTCATATTATGCATTCTGAATATCACAGTTGGGTCAGTTTGCCTGAAAAATGTGTTATAGGCATGAAAACCCTGATGTAAATCAGGGGTTTGGGTCAAGATAATGGAAGGTCATTGAATGTCTTAAATAAGAGAGATGAGAGTTTGAATACTTTTCTGACGGTGAGGATGAGGTCATAGAAGGCCATTAAAATGCTTGGAAACCAGCTGTCCATCAGTGGCCCTTAGAATGTAGTTGAGAAGGTTGTAGATTATAAAAATCATGGGCTACCCACCCAAACGCTTAGAGAGGCCAGGTATGGAACACAGATGAGTGAAGCAGGATGTAAGAAAGCAGAAGCACAAGCTCGCTAGTAAATGCAACTGACTGTTGATCTGAATGGCCAGGGAACAGTTGAGGTGGTGATTGATTCTTGACCTCCCATCCATGGATGGGAGTTACTATTTCCCTTCCAGGTACAGTGGCCACATATAAAAGCAGCATTGTCAGATCTTCTGGTTGTTTTTGGTTTGTTTTTGGTTTTCGATTTTATTTTCTTTTTAGGGCCACACCTGCAGCATATGGAGGTTCCCAGGCTAGGGGTCTATCAGAGCTACAGCTGCCAGCCTACACCACAGCCACAGCAAAGCCAGATCTGAGCCATGTCTGCAACCTACACCAGAGCTCACAGCAACGCCGGATCCTTAACCTGCTGAGCAAGACCAGGGATCAAACCCACAACCTCATAGTTCCTAGTCAGATTTGTTTCTGATGCACCATGACAGGAACTCCTGTTTGTTTGGTTTTTTTTGGGGTTTTTTTTATAATTTTTTTATTTTCCCACTGTACAGCAAGGGGGTCAGGTTATCCTTACATGTATACATTACAATTACATTTTTCCCCCACCCTTTCTTCTGTTGCAACATGAGTATCTAGACAAAGTTCTCAATGCTATTCAGCAGGATCTCCTTGCTGTTTGTTTTTAATGATAGCTAGAAATCTGAATTATTATATGAACTCTCTAGATTTGTGTAATTTGGTAAGCAATTTATTTAAATGCACAAATACACATACTGAAGGCAAAACAAAATGCAACTTGATAAAGATGAGGTCCATGGGCTGCTAGTTCCAACTCCGAAAGGTATGTTCTATAGACTCTGCTTTTGGGGAGATCTGATTCAGAAGCCAGAGTCTCAGGCCCCTCAAGGCATCCTGTTGTTCCCAGCAGTCACCATCAGAGAGAAATGTGGCTCATTCTTGGACCATGGTCTTATCACTCTGACAAGGTGATTTGGCTCAGGGTGGGATGAACTCACCAGTTCTTTGCACCCTCCCTATCAGGATTACAGTGTGTAGCAATAAAGCTGGGAGTCCTCCTATATACCTCTGCACACACCACTTCCTACTGCAAGCACAGCAATTTTCTGTTGCAAAGCTTCCCCTGCATGCAAAAGAGTACTTGACTAGAAGGCTGCAGAATATGAACCCCTGGGAACAACCCTCTGTCAACGACAAAGGGAGTTGGTGCATGTATACTGCAGCTTCATCACTTCTTAGATAGGACAACTCTGGCAGCAGAGGTCCCCAGCCAATCTGAGCCCCAACTGCCAACAGTAGTAACTTACATTAGCACACCCTATATTGAGTTCCTTCCCTGCCTTATTTCATCTCCTCAGTCCCTTACTGGTGGATTCTGGCACAAATACATGCATTCAAGTCCTTGTCCCAGGGTCCCTTGGGACAAAGCATTCCACATTCCCCCTTGCTGAGTGGCCAGAGCAGGAGTGTTATTAGGATGAGTAGAGACATTTCCAAGCCCCTCTGCTACAGCTGGATTCTTAAGCATTGGGGGACTCTGTGACAAACAGGCTAATTTTTGCCCTTTCCAAGTCTTGTTTTATTAACAAAAGCATACAACTCTGCTTGAAACAAAATGTTTTTTAGCTCTCTCATAAGCAAGCTAATCCACAGACAAAGTGCTCCCTCTGCTTCCTCTCCCCACAACCCTGGCACAATTTGTTCAGGATCCTTGGTTGACCTTTTAATTGTATTTCAGTGGAGGATGGAGAGAAAAAATAAAAACCCTCGCATCTGCATTCATACAAGCAAATGGCCACAGCTTAGGGCAAAGTCTGTGATCAAAAAAGGGACAGGATGCTCTACCAGCTGCTTAGATAAGCTAGCGACCTTTAGAGCCCAGCGGACACCTAAGCTCTGCCCCCTCAGCTTTTGGGGAATCCCTTCAGCTGAGCTAATTGGAAGTTACTTGCATCTCTGTTCATCTGGCTTAAGAAGAAAGAGAAAGAACTAGGACAGAAACCAGCTGAGGCAAGTACTGAACTCAGCACACCCCTGCTCTGACTTCCAGGGCATGGAGACAGCTCCCCAAGGGACTGCCTTTCCCCTGCCTCCTTGCCTTTCTCTCTCTTCTTTCCCTTGTGCTTAAATGCTGATTTTTTTCTGAGTATTATAGCAGGTAGAGTTAAAATAAAGCTAGACTGGAAAGATACAGATGGCAAAGAATGTGGTTATCTCCCTTTCTGATGCATCTTCAATGCCTAGCACAAGTCTGCACATCGTAAGCATTTATTTAATCAGTATATGCTGAATAAGTAAGCAAATAAGTCCCAGGGAAATAGTTTCAACATAAAAAGAAAACCAACTAGTTATTATAATGTTAACCAATATTAAATTTAAGCAGACAAACACAACACACACATACAAACATCAGGTGCAGGAAGCAGCAGTGATCTAGATATGGAAGAAAGGTTTTAGGCAATATGTTTTTAGTTTGACAGGGATATGTTGCTCTGCCTCCTTTTTAATTTTTTTTTCTTTTTAAGGCCATGCCTGCAGCATATGGAAGTTTCCAGACTAGGGGTTGAATCAGAGCTGTGGCCGCAGGCCTACACCACCGCCATAGCAATAACAGCTCCAAGCCACATCTACTACCTTCATTGCAGCTTGTAGTAATGCCGGATCCTTAACCCACTGAGCAAAGCCAGGGACTGAACCCACACCCTCAGAGAGACAGCGCTGGGCTCTTAATCTGCTGAGCCACATTGGGAACTCCTGCCTCCTTCTTTTTTAGCTTATTCTCAACAGTTGTAAACAGGGTCTCCAGAATTCAAAAAAACCATTATCCATTTGCTAAATGGCTAAGCCACATTTGCCTCTGATTTGCTGGTTCAACAACTGCTCAAACCGTCTCTCAGTCTTCTCTCCTATAAAAGCAGTTGTAACAACAACACCCTCCTTAAGAGGGTCTTATGAGGATTAAGTAAATTGTTTCAGGAAAAATACATGAACAGGATCTCGCACACGGTAGACTCTGTTAGCTATTGTGATTATCTGAACAATCGTAGAGTGAACAAAATGACATGAACTTTCTTCCACTCTAAATCCTGTCAAATTATTCTTTACACCTTCCATATTCATTTGTCAGCAGTAGGAGTAACTAAAAACTGGTGACAATAACTTTACACATTTCAGAGAAACCAAACTAATATGTGTGTCTCCACCACTCACCAGCCCATCTCCACTCCACCCAGCATCACCTCACCAGGTCCTAGTGCAGAAAAAAAACTCTCTAAGAGTAAAACTGAAAGAAAATCCAGCCCTTATCATAGCCCCCTCTGCAGTCCCGGTGTAGGTATGGCAGGCAGACAGAGTAAGTGGGGCCATGACCCTGCTCTCCTTTCGCATGGCATTGGGAGAAAGCTGCTCTGAGTGCAATCTTCTCAGACCTCATCCTTTAGACTTCAGAAGTTCCTTAGAGGGTAGCCTCCAATCTCCAAACCTTAGGCTGGGAGGGTGTTCCTCTGATAAGAAAGAGCACTGTGAACAAATAGATACAAGTAAAGATGCACAGTACACACAACTCCCTCATATCAATCCTTCAGGATGCAGATCCTTCAGCCCCTGTGCAACCAGCTGGATTCAAGCCCTCTTAACAGAAGTAACACCCAGTCAGCCAGCAGAATCAACCCAAACCAAAGGAGCCCACTCACCGCTTAATACATATAACTTAGTTCTGGCTTTGTGGAACACATAGATGGATGGGGAATGAAGAGCTTTCTAACTCTGTAAATAACCTTTTATGATCTGATTCTCTGATGGGCTCTGTTCTCATTGGGTCTTATGAGAAGCTTCTCTGATAGCCCATACCAATCTATTTTTGTTAAAAGCATCCTCTCTATGCCATATTCCACAAAATCAGGACTTTGTTGTTATAGCTCTCTTATGGAGGGAGGGAGGGAGAGAGAGAAAATAACAGGGAAGACGACAGACAGAGACACATGGACAGAAAGAGACATATAGATGGAAAACTTGGGTTAGCTGTGTTAGCAAGGCAGCTTGCCAAATTAAACACAGAATTAGCTACTTAAGAATTCATGTACTTAAAATTTAAATATAAACAAAAATCAAAACTAAACAAAAATTGATTAAAACTAATTCCAGAGGGAAGACTTGACATTAGCTTTTAGGACTAATAATTAAGAGGACTGGAGAGTGTAACTATCCATGATATAGTTTGGTTTAAAAAAAAAAAAAAAAACAGCTGTGATGAATAAATTCTCATTGATTTCCGTGTATTCATTTTTTAGGGCTCCCAAAACAAAGCTGCCAACTGGGTGGCTTAAACAATACAAATGTGTTGTCTCAAAGTCCTAAAAGCTACACATCCAAGATCAAAGTGTCAGCAGAGTTGGTTCTTTCTGAGGGCTGCGAGTGACAATCTGCGGCATCACCTCATTTTCTGCCTTCATCTTCACATGAATTCTCCCCATATGTGTTTCTGCCACTGTGTTCACATGTCCCCTTCTTATAAGGACACCAGTCATACTGAATTAGAACCCACCTTAGATGACCTCATTTAACTTAATCATCTGCCATGACTCTACTTAAAAGTAAGTTCACATTCACAGGTACTGGGGGTTAGGTACTGGGGGTCACTATCTTTTTGGTGGATACAATTCAACCTATTGTTAGCTGAAGGCCCCTGTTTTTAGTTTTCAACACAAATTCCCCAAATGAGTAGAACTTTAGTTTAGATACATTTATTTCCTACAGAAACTCATTTAATTTTATACCTTGAACAATATTTTGTGATTTTTTTTTCTTTTTTTCTTTTTTCTTTTTTTGCAGAGCAGAACTTCCAAACTGTAGGTCAATTTAGAAACTTGACAAACTTTCTCAGGTACCACCTGTATGAGTTTCCTATGGCTGCTCTAACAAATTACCAGAAACTTGGGTGGCTTAAAACAACATAAATGTATTCTCTTACAGTTCTGAAAATCTGAACTCTGAATGGGTCTCACTGGGCTGAAATTGGGGTATTGTCAGGGCCATTTGCCCTTCAGAGGCTCTGAGGGAATATCCATTTCCTTTGCTTTTAAAGTTTCTAGTGTCCACTTGTATTTCTTGGCTTATGAACCCCCTCTTCCATCTTCAAAGTGTGTCATTCCAATCTCTGCTTTCATCGTCGCACTGCCTTCTGTTCTGTAAGAAATTAAATATCCACTTCCACCTTCCCTTTAGAAGAACACTTGGTATTAGATTTAGGGCATACCCAGATAATCCAGGACAGTCTTCCCATCTCAAAATCCTTAATCACATTTGTGAAGTCCCTTTTTCCATACAGGATAACATTCACAGGTTCCAGAGATTAGAACCTGGATATCTTTGGGGGATGTTATTCAGTCTAGCATGCCACCCATTCCAGATCAACTCAAATGACAGCACACTTCATTTTCACAAAGGAAAACCTTTCCCAAAGAGCATCAGTTTGCTAGATATTTCCTCAAATTTTCAGTTTTATTTTAAGATATACATTTCTCTATTTAATAACATATCAGAAAAGTCTGATTATAAGTACAATAATGCCCCATTAATCTATGCATGGAGAGATCTGAATTATAAGAATATTTGCAACTATTATTAACCTTCAATTCTGAAGACATAATTTCTTATGCATTAGCACTTTTACAAAATCTGTGCTCTATATTTCCTGCAGGATTCTGGGAATGCAGCAACTCCTCTTGGCAAACACAATAATTTCAAGTATTATAAATTAGACATGTTTAACACCTCTTCTTGGAGTTCCCGTCATGGCTCAGGGGTTAACAAATCCAACTGGGAAAGATGAGGTTGCGGGTTCCATCCCTGGCCTCAGTCAGTGGGTTAAGGACCCAGCGTTGCTGTGAGCTGTGGTGTAGATCACAGACACGGCTCGGATCCCGTGTTGCTGTGGCTCTGGCATAGGCTGGCAGCTACAGCTCCGATTAGACCCCTAGTGTGGGAATCTCCATATGTCTCAGGAGTGGCCCTAGAAAAGACAAAAAACAAAAACAAAAAAACAAAAAACCTCTTCTTTTAAATTTATTCCTTAATACTCCTTAATAATTTTAAGCCACTTTTACATGAACTCAGAACATGTTCCTGTCATAATGAATGAAAGAACAGATTTGCCACTGTAGAAATAAGACTACTGTTCAGAAAACATTCTTACTCTTCCCATCCTAACCTCTATGGAGAAATTCTGCTTTGCACCCATTGATGTTGAGCATAACATGTGGCTTTCCTTCAATATGGATATGGTGGAATAGGTCTGATCTGAGTTATCAGATCTGAGTTTAAGCTTTTAAAATGCTTGTTGCAAGTTACTGAGTATATGGTTGTATAACATTTTATAGCAATAGTAGGCAAATACAGCCACTAATTATTTTTAATCATTTTAAACCAAGGGTAGCCCCAAAAAGCAACTGACCCTGATATTTGATTTTTATTAATGTAGGGATAAGACATGTAACATCAAACCATTCACTTTTATTAGAATCAGCATATTTATTATTCCTTAAATTATGTTTATAATTTATTATTAATATGAGCTATTCTTAATTAAGCTATCAAGAAAATAGCATGGTGTGAAATTTTACATATAATACAATCTCAACTATGTAAAAAAATTCATAGAAAAAATAATAGCGAATTATTGGGGGTAGAGTTTATTATCTGTGTATTCTGTTGTTCACTAAATATGACCTATACTATAGAATTTAGCTATTTACTACATATTATTCCATATTATGTTTATGATGAAGCTAAAATACGTAACTTGTGAGTGTTTGGGAGAGAAATTCTATAAAATTTGGTTGTGATGATTGCTGTACAACTACAAACATAATAAAATTCATTGAGTAATTAAATAAATAAAAATAAAATACATAACTTGTGATAGAGTATTATCTATTAAAATACTGATTCTATACTGTACATCTGAAACTAACACACTATTATAAATCAACTATACTTCAGTTTAAAAAAAAGGGGGGGGGTTAAATTAAAAAAAAGAAAAGGACCAAAGTGAAGGAGCAGCCCTTATCTAGGGCATTTCCCTCTTGAAGCAGAGGCAAAGAGAGGAGGGTGATCCACTGTAGGCTCTTTAAGGTCTTGTTCAGATGTGACACACAACAATTCCACTCACATTTCAGTACCCAGAGCAAGTCAAATATCCAAGCCTACTGACAGAGGCAAAGCCTCATCTAGTCGAGGGAACCATAATCTAGAAGGAACCCCACAGAATGGGATTATTTGGCTGAATAGTAGTAAATTATCACATTAGACTTGTAGTTATCTAATTTATATGTTTGTTTTGTTACACAATATTTACTATCTGCAAAAATTTCAGTTTAATGAAATTTTTGCAATCTATGGAATTTTTTTTCTTATAATCAGATTTTTATTATACTCTGATCTTTAAAAGTGTCTAATAACGCCATTTTTAAAAAAAATTTATATTTTCTTGGGAGTCATTTTTTGGCTATTTATTCATTGCACAAACTTACAGCTGATGTGATCTTTTGATAGCTAAAATAGATTCACTCAGAAAACATTTCTGTCATGGCTTAATTAATTCACTCTATTTCCCATATTAGTGGAGGTATGGAGACAGAGTGGAATCTTTACCACCCTGGTGGGCTTTTCTTTCCCCCACCCCCCAATAAAATCCCTCTGCTGTCATATACTCAATCTATTGCTGAATTTCTCACCCAGTTTTGGTATGTTAAGGGTCACCCTTTTTGTTTTACTGACTGTATAGGATTTTTCCCTGCTACACTGATAGAGCCATTTCAGCAAGTCATTGGAAGTAGGAGGGAGACAAAAGCAAGAGCTGTGGTCACAGTACTGATCATCAACTTAGAGACTTAATGAAGTAAATATTCAATCCAAGAAGCCAAAAAAAAAAAAAAAAAAAAAAAAGGTCCTCAAAGTGAAACATAGAAAATAGTAGAAAAATAATTGAAACATAATTTTTTTCCCTTTGACAAGACCCACAACATATGTAAAATCAAGCAAGTCTGATCAAGGAAAAGTGAAAGGAAATAGAAATGCACACTTTGGGGAATCATAAAGTAGGTATCTTCTCAGATATAGAAAAAAAAGATTTAATTCTATGCTCTTAAAAATATTTAATAGTTTAAGCAGAAAGATGGAAAGCATTTTAATTTGTTTTACTGGACTAGAATAACCCTGATAATAAAAGTTGTCAAATAGAACACAAAGAAATAATCTACCAACCAATCTTTCCACTAAATATAGAGACACATAAAACGATTAAAATTACAGGCTTGGGAATTAAATACATCTGTATTTAAATACTTGTATTTTAAAGAAATATTTTGTGACTTGGATACTTAACTATTCTAAATCCTTTCTCTAAAGTGAGATTATAATACCTACCTTAAGAACAACTGCCAGGATTTCACACTTTAAATATCTTACAATTTTATTTTCAATTATACCTCAATAAAACTGGGAGAATTATATTTTCAGAAAGAACTGAGGGTTTTAAAAAGTGATGTAAATAAGTTCTAAAATATTGTATACATTCAGTTTATGGCTTAATGATGCTGTTAATAGATGATGATGATGGTAGGGATGGTGGTGGAATTGCTACAACATCGAAAGTTTAGCAAACTGAATCCTGGAGTGTATTATAAAGTAGACTCGAAGAAGTCATATACAATTTACCTAGAAATGCCAAAAGAGTTCAACATTAAAAAAATATTTATTTTAATTCACTATATTATTAGGTAAAAGGAGAAAAAATGTGAGACTATTTAAAAAATGCCAGAAAGCATTTGATAAATTTAAACATCCTCTTCTAATTAAAAACAAACTTAGGAAAATTTAACATAGAAAGCTACTTATTTAGTATGATTTGAAATTAGCCCTCTGATGCTCAACATCAGTAATTATTAGAGAAATGAAAATCAAAATGAAGTATTACTTCACACCAGTCAGAATGGCCACCATTAATAAGTCTACAAATAATAAATGTTGGAGGGGGTGTGGAGAAAAGAGAACCCTCCTGCACTGTTTGAAGGAAGGTAAGTTGGTACAACCACTAAGGAAAACAGTATGGAAGTTCCTCAGAAAACAACAAGTATGATCCAGCAATCCCATCCCTGGACATATATCCTCACAAAACTATAATTCAGAGAGATACATGCATTCCTACGTTCATAGCAGCACTATTCACAATACCAAGGCATCAAAATAACATAAATGTCTATTAACAGATTAACAGAATGAAGAAGATATGGTACATCTATCCAGTGGAATACTGTTCATTCACAAAAAATAATGAAATACTGCCAACATGGATGGAACTAGAGATTACCATACTAAGTGAAGTAAGTCAGAAAGAAAAAGATAAATGCCATATGATATCATTTATGTGTAGAATCTAAAATATAATACAAATGAACCTGTCAGTGAAACAAAAACAGCCTCACAGACATAGGGAAAAGATTTGTGTGACAAGGGGGTGGTGAGGTGGAAGAGGGAAAGACTGGGAGTTGGGGGTTAGCAGATGTAAACTTTTACAAATAGAATGGATAAACAACAACATCCTACTATGCAACAACAAGGTCCTACTATACAGCATAGGGCACTGTATTCAATATTCTGAGATAAACAATAATAGAAAAGAATAATAAAATGAATGTATATGTATGTATAACTGAATCACGTAGCTGTACAGCAGAAATTGACACATTGTAAATCAATTTTACTTCAATTAAAAATAATAAAAAATAAAATTTTGAAATCAATAGAAAACATTGTCCATATCTTGAAATATTCCCATTAAAGTCAGGAAGAAAGAGAAAACCTAGCATCACTGTAATTGTTGTGTATTTTTCTAAAACTTCTATTTTTGCCACAAAGAAAAAAATGTAATAATGAAAAGGAAGGGTCAAAATTATCATGCTTTTTGAATAATTGGATTGCATACCTAGACGAAATTAAAAATATCTGAGATATAGTAGAGTGGATGAGGATATTAAGAACATATTTAGACAAAAATCACAAAAATGTATGTTCAAGAAATTCATTGTACAATTTAGCAAGTAGCAAAATCACACATCCAACCTAAAAGCCTCTTAATAAGGGGTGGCTAAATAAAATTCTGCCATACAATGGAATACTAGTTTGGCTTACAAATAATGATGCAGAGCTAATTTTTTCAAAAACACGTACTTGCTTTTCAGAATTTTCAGATGATTTTGCAATAAGCCTGTATATATTATTTTTACATGAGAAAGCCAGAACTTAGCTATTTATTTATACTAACAAATTTTGGCAAAAACATAGGATAGTATATCCTCTCATTAAAGAGTAAATTTATTAAATTATTCTCAGGGCAAGATCATCTATATTTATTAAAAGTCTTAAAAATGTCTCTACTCAAAAGGATAATTACACCTCTAAGAACTACCTTAAGGAAACAATAAGATATGAAAATATGCACATCAAGGATGTTCAGTGTTTATCCAGTGAAGAATTGGAAGTACTGGGAACAATTCAAGTGCTCTGAGCTTGTACACTAGGAGGAACTGTGCTGGGCTCATCTGTGTGCAGCCGGCCATTGTGTATTGCCCTGCTGAGTAGGAGAGCTGGAGTGTTTCTATACGATCCTGCCTCCTTTTGAGGCAAAAAGCCTGTTCTTTCTGTCACTACAAGCCCTCTAGGAATCCATGGCCTGGGGGATCATGACTGTTCTGGGCTGCTAAACAGATTGTTATTCAATTTGAATGGATTCCATGGTGTGGCGCCCAGCAGTCTGGGGAACATGGAGCCACTACCAGAAGGGTGGCCTGTGGATGCTTTGCTGCACACTATCTATTGCGCATCCCCACCATAGAGCAATGTGGAAGACAGATGGTCCCCTGGGGCAACTCTGCAAAGGTGACTGATGCTGAGATGCAAGGGAGACTCAGATGCCCCCAAACCCCCCATTTTCCTTTTTAGCCCATGTTACAGTTTACCTAGTTTGGCAACGGAAGCAATTACTTTACAAGTATCTATACAGATTTGTCTTTCTTCTACTCAGACCAGAAATATCAAATTTTGTCAAGAATTTACAGACTGTTTTCTGATTCCAAAGTTCATGAGGTATGTCAATCACTCTGAGGTGGGAGGGGCCAATGCAAATAAACCAGAAGACAAACAGTGAAGGCACAGGGCGGGACAGAGGGTAAGCATATGATATTACCTGAAATATTACCCCGCTACACAGCCATTATTTCATTTAATTTTCACAAGAAACATTCTATACTCAGGATATAGTCTTATTACTTATAAAACTAAATAGAAAATATAGATTTCATCTTGGTGATCAGGAAAATGAACGTAACCTAGTTAAGACCCATGTCTAGATTCATAGTCCATAAGTAATAGACCCAGGTTTTCCAATTCAGGTTGTCCAATATCAAAGATCATAAATTTAATCCCTAGCCCATACTGACAGAGCAAAGAGGTAAAAAGACTGGATAATGAATAAAAACTTTAAATTATTAAATCTCATCTAGCCATTGTAGATGACTGCTTAGAAGATAACTTAACTGCATAGGAATACATCACAATAGATAAAATTAAAAATTAGATCAATTTTTAAATAAATTATACATGCACTGAAAAAATACTAGAAATACAGTGAACCCTACACTGGTGGTAACTTTCTGGTAATTTTCCTTTCTCTATATTTTTGAATTTCTATGAGACACAATATTTGTACAACTAGAAAACAATAATAAAAGAACTTCCCACATGGGCTTCTGTGCTAGTAACTACATAAATGTCAGTATAAAGCAGACCTTTCATTTTGGAGCATGCATTTTCAGATGGTAAATAACTGAGCTACAGGAAGAATATTAGAATTACTTACTGTAAGTGAGGTCTTCAAGGCACTTTAGAGATCATTGCATTTAACCTCTTCATTTTACAGATGAGGAAACTGAGAGAAGAATAGGAGAAGAAAGTCAGCATCCTTGACCCAATAAGCCATCGCCCTCTTAACAAAATTGAGAATGGACATTAATTCCTTAAAGTGTTTTTGATCTCTTGCCCTTCAAAAAATCAAAATTTAAATTTAAAATGTGATCCTTAGCCTCTTCCCTAAGAGCAAAATTTACCTAGCAGAGAAAAAAATTAATGTTTTGCAGTGTTCATTTTCCCTTTAAAAGCTAGATATTACAAAAAACAAAAACAAAAAACTGAAAGCTATCCCTTCCTCTCCATCAAAACAAGTGTTGTTCTTGCATTCATTAGCTGCAAAGAAAAAGACTCCTTGGAGAACAGTTTTGTTCTTTCATGTATGTGTGCATGTGTGTTATTTTTGATTATGAAATCATTAGACATTCATTGTAGAAAATGTGGAAAATCCCAAAAATGATACAGAGAATCTCAATCATGTATTATATTCACTCCAAAACAATGATAGTGAACATTTAACATATAGTTCCAGATCTCTCCCTTCTCTCTTTCCCCTTTTCTCTTCTTTCAATAGCTTTTTTCAAAATTTT
Organism: Sus scrofa; assembly: GCF_054392235.1. Taxonomy (NCBI): domain Eukaryota; kingdom Metazoa; phylum Chordata; class Mammalia; order Artiodactyla; family Suidae; genus Sus; species Sus scrofa. The sequence goes on along the minus strand of NC_139396.1, from coordinate 108,282,350 downwards.
TTCTTAGGCCACTGAAAAAAGAAGCAGTTCTCTAACATAACTGCCCAGTTCTGACCTCTGACTATCCCCCAGCACACTCAGGTAAGATCTTGTGGTGACCGAAGTAGTTTCGATTGTTGTTCAAAAACATTTGCTCTTTGCCATGACCACAACCTCCATGGGAATAGGAACTTCCATTCCCACAATGTCCATCCCAGCACATGATTTGCCTTTACCAATGAGACACCTGAATGATGAAACAAAAGCTTAAGATGTGCTTGCATGGGGAGGCTTGTCCTCTCCTACTTGTGCCTGTGAGAAAAGTGGCTGCTGCCCCTTCTGTGGGGGGCCCAGAGTAGAGCAGAGATGTCTCAGGGAAACTGCATGCTTGAGGCAAGGAGCAGAGTCACCCCAGCAGACCCAGAGAAGAAAGAATAAATGTTTGTTGCTTTAAGCCACTGACCATTGGCATTCAAACATAGAAAGGTACCTCAAGACAGAGTCCACACTACAGATGCTGCACAGGATCTTCATTGATGCACTTCTACATGTCGAGAAGGAGATTTTCCTCTCTTAAGTTCTCTTTGACTTACTTCAAATGGGTGATACTCATCTGAGTATAGAACTTCCCCTCATCAGGGTGGACCCCTTAAGAATACTTTTTCCACCACCATGGCCCTCTATTTTCCCTCGGGTACCATGGTGGCCCAATGAAGATTTAATTCATCATAGCAGTAACTTTTTTAACCTGACTTTCCTTGCATCATTTATCCCTTCTACTGAGACATCTTCATCTCCTTACTCTGTTTTGATTTTACGCCGTCTCCTTTGGAAGAAGTGAGCCTGAATTCCAACAAGCAAGTGAAGGAAAAATAAGCATCAACGTCTGTAAGACCTAAAGTTAAAAGGAGTCCCATGAATGTACATCCTAGAAAGGAAAGCAGGCTGAACACCTAATGCCCTGGGGGGAGGGAGAGAAATTCAGATGCACATAGATTGACGAGTGGGTGTCTCATCAGCAGATCCAGGCTCTGGTAGACCTCAGCCTCTGTGAGACTCTGTAGAGACATCTGGTATTTTTTTTTAACTTTCCAGACTGGCTCCCCTTTCATTTGGTTAATGCGCCCCAATCCCTTATAGGAAAACTATTCCCTTTCCCTATTGCATGTAATCTTGGAAGGAATGAACCAATGAAATCCATCCTCCACTGGCCATGTTGAGCATGTGACCCAAACTTGGACATTCAGACTTGTCTAATTAAGATTTTGATTCTTGCCCACAAGGGTGCCAAGAAGGAAAACTCTCAGAAATGATACATCCTGAAGTACTGAGAAATTGTCCATTAATTCCCACCTCCTAATTCCCTCTTCTTGTGCTCTGTAGGAACTTGTCCTTCCAAAAGACTATTGCAAAGTTTTATCTTCAATTCAGTATATTGTAATTAAGTTCCTAGTTCTTACCGTTAGTCTTCCAGTGTCTGATGTTTTCCACCAAAGAAACTCAAACAACATAGCACAAATTTGGAAAACGGCTGGGTTGATACTCAAGCTAGAATTGTCCTTATTGCATTTTGCCTTTTTAAAAAATATCTCTCATAGAAAAAAAATCATCTATGTTTTTATGATAATATACTCTTGTAGTACAAATTTTGAATAATTCATAAAAAGCAAAAATGAAAATGAAATCTCCTGAAATCCTACTTGAGATTATGAGCACCACTAACACTGCTTTGACCATCTCTTCATATTTCTTTTTGCACAGCTTCATGTAATTTAACATGAATGGGATTGTATCGTACATGCTGTTTCTATGGTGAATAACCTCTTAATGCAGTTTTTTTGTTTGTTTTTGCTTCTCTCTCCTTTTCTGCTCATCTACCACTGCCAATATAACCTAACTGACACCTTTTCATAATCTTCCTTCTATTTAATAATTATATACATATATATTGCATGTACAAATACACACAGATACTTTTTCTGTTGTTTAAGAAAAATAGGACCATATGACTGCATTTTGCCTTGCTCACTTTCACCCTTTATAGCTAAAATCTATCCAAGTTAACTTATTTCCACAGTCAGTGAACATTCAATTTTGTGCACAAGCCAACATTTATCCAACCATTCTCATATTGATAGGCATTTATTTTTTTAGTTGTTGTTCAGTCACTAGATTAATGAAGCAATAAACATTTCTATGAAAACGAAAAGAAAATGATAAAATTATTTTTGCTGGTAATATGATTGTATACCTGGAAAACTCTAGAGACTCCAGTTTAAAAAAAAGAAATGAGTAAGAGTATTTGATAAAGTGACTGGGTCCAAAACAGGTATAAAAAAATCAATAGCATATTTCTATGCTAGACATAAATGGACGAAAAACAATCAATTCATGGTAGCAACTAAATGAAATAGATTTTTTAGGAATAAATTTACAAATAAAAGTATTATGCTTATAATTTAAAACTATTAGGCCTTAAAGGACATGAAATAAAAAATAAAAGAAAGATATTTGTGGGATATAGACAATATCATTAAGACATGATTTCTCCCATAATTAATATGGGATATATAAAAATACTTAATTCATTTAATTCAATTCCAATTAAAATTCCAAGCCTGTAGTTTTTCTCTTGAAACAAGATAAAGTCATCTTTAAATGTACCCCAATGTTCACTGCAGCACTATTTACAATAGCCAAGACATGGAAGCAACCTAAATGTCCATCAATAGAGGAATGGATAAAGAAAATGTGATATATATGTAGATATATATATATATATATATATAATGGAATATTACTCAGTAATAAAAAAGAATGAAATAATGCTATTTGCAGCAACAAATACCATATGATATCACTTATATCTGCTTAGCAATTTTAATAAATAAAATTAATTTCCTGTCCTGATCATGCTCTGAACATAATCCTGTCTTTTACGTGTCTGAGACCCAGATCAGACTATAATTGAGGGGATCGGGGACTAAGGGAAGAGGGAGTTAGGGAGATGGTATCAAAATTTTGTTCTCTGAGGGAAGCTCCCATTATTCACAGGAGTAATGAATTCCTCAAAGGAAAAGGATGTGGGTGGCATCTAATATCCTTGCTCACAAAAGAAAGAAGTAATGCTGCCTGTAGAAGAAGGGGCCAGGGTCTTTGAAAGACAAAACAGGGGCATGAGCTCTGTTCTGGGGTGGTCCCAAGGTGGGACTGAATTTAGTGCTCATAAGATCTCAACTCAAAGAAAGAAAGAGAAGTAGTAGGAACAGTAGGAAATGAGACAACAGGACTAGGAAGGGAGAGTGACAAATGTGATGGAATGACAGACTAAGAGGAAGGGCATGACTGGTTCCAGGAAGGAAGAAGAATCAAACACTGGACTCCTCTCAGCTCAGACCTTTCTCATCAGCCCAAGGACTCACCATATATATTTTGCCAAGCTGACCTATAGTTACAAGATGACACAGAGAGATGCCTGCTGTCTCCCTCCAAGTCAGGCCTACCATTTGGGACTCTCCCTTTGATTCCAGCAGCATAAGCAAAAGATAATTGCATCTCGGTTACAACACTGATTTGGCTGAAACCACCATCCTTTGTCATTCACTTTTAAAGATTTTCACTAGCATTTACTGAGCAGTAACTTTGTGCTTGCTGTAGAACTGGGCTCTGAGAATTCACAGTAGATGAGAAAACCCTTAGAAGCCACCGGAATGAGCAGTGGAGGGTGGTCAGGAAGTATTAGGGATACCTTTAAAATAAAGGTAAGAATCCAGAAGTTATTTTTTAGAAGATAGAAGTATTACTATATATTTTAATAGAGAATTATATGATTATTAAAGTCAATAGATAAAACATAGATTGTGAAAACATTTATAGCAGAGATAAATAATATGACAAAACTTCCCCAAAATGTACAACAGAAAGACAACTATCCAATAGAAACACGAAGATACAATGAAATTCACAGAAGGGAAAATGCATTCAAGAAACATGTTAAGATACTCAACCTCACTAGGAACAACAGAAATGCAAGTTAAAGTAATCTCTCTTCACATTCATCTGGGCCTGAGCAATTACAGACTAGGTTTGGTGGAACTTAGGTATCAGTCTTTTACAGGCTCTGTGGGCGTTCTGGTCTATTTGCTTCTAGTTAATCCGTGAAGGCAGCCTCAGCCAAAGGTCTTAAGTGACGCCGTTCAAGTGAGATGGGCCTGGGAAAACGCCATCTGGTGGCAGGCCCAGGGGCTTTGCCCATCCCTCTCCACCACAGTGTTCAGGTTCCCCCTACACTCCGCCTGGACAAGTCGGTCTAAGAATGGGAGGCACCTCAAATTTGACTCGTGCAAAGAAATGTTGCAGGACATTGTCACTGTGCCAGTCAGAGAGTGTGGAATTACAGCCAGCTGGGCAAGACCTGAACTAGAGTTGTATTTTTGGGGTGGATGAGAGGATCAGTATCATTCTGCACCCCAGTATTACCCTCTTTCCCACATCCTAGCCTAGTCTCACTGTCTATATCATGGGATCAACTTTTCCAAACCTTCAAGGCTACAGGTTATATTCTACCACCACTGGATTTGGATTGCAGGCTTCAGACAGTCTTCCTGACTATGGTCTCTCTGGTTCTCCTTGGTCCAGGTCACAGGAAGCACCTTACTTCCTTACAGTGTCTTAACATAATCTGGTCTCCACACTGGCCAACCAATAAACCATATCTCCATATGTTCTCGCTCTGACGCAGTCCTCTTTCCTAGAATTTAGGCTGTCCATTCGACTCTCTTTTAACCCAGAGAATACAGTGCAAGTGACACTTTCTGACTTCCCAGGCTGAATTATATTTAGTCTTTCAGCCTACACCTGGGCCTCTTAATTCAATGTTTCTTGTAATTTATCAATCCTTACCTCCAGTTTTTCCCCAAGATCTTAGATCACCTTTACTATCATTATGTTAAAGTCTTTTTCATGGAGGCTGCTAATCTACAGTTCACTTAAAGTGATTTTGTCTAGTTCCCTCATCTGGCTTATATTCCTCTCCCTTATCATTTTGTATAGCTTTTCATCTGGCCTTCTTTTTGCAGGCTACAATGTCGTAGCCTCTGTTGCTCCTGGTGTCTGTTCTCTTGTGGAGGAAGGTGATACAGGGACTTGTTATAGGCTTCCTGATGGGAGGGACTGGTGCCTGCTCACTGGAAGGTGAAGCTGATTCTTATCCCTGTTGGGTGGGGCTTTGTATCTGGGTATGATTAGAGGTAGCTGTGTGCCTGGGAAGATCTACTAGGCAGCTGTTTGCTGATGGGTGGGGGGGCTGTGTTCCCACCCTGCTTGTTGTTTGGCCTGGGGCTTGTCAGTCCCATGGCTGCTGCCAGGTTTTTCCAAAATAGCAGCCTCTAGGGGAGCTCACATGGATAAATATTCCTGGGACCTCTGCCTCCAATGTCCTGCCCCCACAATGAGCCACAGCTGCCCCTTGCTTTCCCAGAATACCCTCCAATACCCACAGGCAAGTCTGACCCAGATTCTCATGGGGTCCCTGCTTTGCCCTGGGGCACAGTGGACATGGAATCCTGTGTGCGCCCTCCAAGAGCAGAGTCCCTGCTCCCCCACCCCCAGTCTTGTGGAGCTCCTTCACATAAGTCGCATAGGACCTCAACATACTCTGAGGGCTCCCCCTCCTAAAGCCAGACCCCGGGGCTGGGGAACCTGACATGGGGTTCAGAATGCTCATTCCTGTAGGAGAGCCTCTGATATAGTCATTTTCCAGTCTGTGGGTCACCCACCTGACCTGTATGAGATTGCTTATATCGCGAAAGCGCCCTCCTACCGTTTTGATGTGGCTTCTTCTTTGTCTTTGGATGTAGGATACCTTTTTTGGTAGTTTCCAATCTATTTTATTGATGGTTGTTCAGCTGTTATTTGTAAATTTGGTGTTTTCATGAGAAAAGATGAGTTTAAGCCCCTCTACTCTGCCATCTTGTACCCATCTCCACCTGGGCCTCTAGGAATTCTGGGAACAGTCCCTCTTAAACTCAGCTGCCAGTCTTTGAGAATCTCAAGTCACGTGGAGAGATCACATGAAGGCACTCTGGTCAACAGCCCAGCTGAACTCCCAGAAAGAAACCTACATTATCTTCAAGCCCTGTGAGTGAGCCGTCTGATCATCCAACCCACTGAATCTTCAGATGACAGCCGACCCAGCCACCATCAAACTGCAACATGACAGACTCTAAGCAAGAACCACCAAGCTAAGCCCAGGCAACCTGCAGAACCATGCCAGATCACTATAAATATGTGCTTTAAGCCACTGAGTTCTGGAGTGATTTGTAATATATATTAGACAATCAGAACAGGCCTTACTAAAGATGGGGAGAAGTGGCCAAGCTCAATATCCTGATTTTATTACAAGATTCCTACTGCTGCAAGTTTGAAAGATCAGTAGTCTGAATCTCAAATACCAACACATGACAATTCAGCCAGTTAATTCATTACTGCATAACAAGGTGCGCTAATCCCTCTGCCTGAAAGAGAGTGTTTTCCACCCACAACCTTTCCCAATATGCCAATTTAGTCAACTCCGTACGTATCAGTGCTTGACAGTTTCAACTCCTGCTTCCTGGTGCCAAATTCTACATTCGGTTGAAACAAAGAAAGGACTCATTCCAGAATGGCTTAAATATAGAGGAAATCTTTTGATTCACATAATTTAAAAGGGCAGACTTTATTCTGCCTCCAGGAAGACTCACAAGATATTCCCTCTGTTCTTTTGAGATCCATTTCCTCTTCAGGTCCTCATCCTGGGCTCCCAGTAGCTTTAAACTTCCCTCAGGTCTTTAGCAGTTACAAGTTTCATATAATTACAAAGATTCAATTTGAAGCCTGGCCCAAGCTTTTACTAACCTATGACCTTGGGCAAGTTGAAAAAAGCTTTAATTTTCTCTTCTGTAAAATGGAGAAATTAATCATAATATATCTCATAGGGATTTGAGAATTAAATGAGTAAATATATATAAAGCACTTAAAACTGTGTCCACCAGTGAGTGAGAGCCCTAAAATGTTAGCACTGTTGTTGTTATTGGTAGTAATGAAATAGAGTTTTAACTAAAGAACAACCCCCCTTGGCTAAGAAGGCAGCTGCAAGCCTTTCCAGCTATGCTCGTCACTACACCACCCTTCTTGCAATAATGTAACAACTGTGTGCCCTATGTCCAAGCCAGCAGCCCTGCTAATCATGTACCCAGCATTGCTTATCAGTTCCGCTTCTGTAACCTTGCTCGCTCAGTTTCTTAGGGAGGAACACTGTCTGCTTGGGGATGGGGGGAGGTCCGGGATGCTTACATGGGAAAATCAAGACCTTGTAGCGTGTAAAAGTTACTGAGAACAAAGACCTGGTGCTCAGACTCTGGAGGTGACTCCTCTGAGCCCGCACCAGTGCTGAATAAACCTTGCTTTTCCATATCTCTGAGTGCTGTTTTTCCCTTCCATTGCCATGGTTTTTGCGGTTTCCGCAACAGTAACAGTAAAAGTAGTAGCATTAGCAGTAGCAGTAACAATAGTAACATTCTCTACTTCCATCCAGTACAGCAGAGAAAAAGGAATGGATGTTCCAGCATCCCATGAGGTTCCTTGGCTCCTTTGGGGTTCCTTGAACCCATCACAGGGTCCCAAAGGTGAAATACACCAATTGCCTCAAGGGGCTTGGAGTGATACCTGGAGACAATGTGGGGTGAATCCAATTAGGCTGGGAAAGAAGGGCTCTGCCAGGAAGGGGAAAAGGGTCATGGATTCCATAGAGGCAATAGATGTCCTCTAGTAAGAGGAAATCTCAGTCCTCAGGCTTCATTGCCATATGGCTGAGGCCACCTTGGCTATGCCTCTTCTTTCTTCAAAGGCCACTCATGAAAAGACTAACCTTAATTGGTCTGATCTAGAATAAGAGACTTTCTCATTCTGTTCTGAGCATTTCTGTGTGTGGAGACTGTGCTTCACAGAGATGGGGCATTGACGGGGCAGCAGGGGAGCTGGTTGGTTCTGCTTCCCTGCCACTGACTCCTTTTTCCCACACCACAACCTTTCCAGATCTGCCGTAGACTAAGAGAGGGGCTGCCCTGCATTCTGAGGTCTTTGCCAGGACCACATCCTCTGTATAGGACCTTCCTGCTCTGGTGAGGAAGGAGCACGCCTAAGTATAATTCCAAGTGCCACACTTCAAGCCCTTCCAACTCCAGGAAATTATTTTCATAGTGGGTCCAGGTGGATTTGTATTTTCCAGAGCAAGACTGGTTTGTGCAATCTGTAGCCCATAAAGCCCTCCCTGCGGTGTGAGGAGAAAATGCCACACTACAAATGATACATGTTGTTTCTTGGTCTCAATAAAACATTTGTCTCTCTTGTACATAATTAATTGTTCATTGAAAGCATGATGAATTATAGCTGCCTATAATTAATTTACTAAGAGACTTCAGTGAAATATGACTCTGAGTCTTTCTCCAGACTTATTTTTTGTTTTAGCAAGCTGAGGCAGAATTGGATCCTGTGCAAATTCTTCTGCGGCCTGCTGTGTTTTAAGCAGGACAGATTGGTAGGGTGGGACAGGTTTGGGGTTAGGCATGAATGGTAGCATAATCAAAGGATGGCCTCCCTGGGGACAGCATCTGGCATTTGGGTTATCCATCTTTCCCAGCACAAGGGTGAATGGCTCTTCAATTCTGAAGGATGAACCCATCCATTTGGGCAAACATGAAGGCAGTGGAAGGAGCAGAGAACTTGCCTCAGCCCCCAGAGAGAAGTCTTCACCTGGGCTATCTTCAGGTTGAAGACATGTCCCATGAGGTCATGGCCAATCTGATCTTTCCTGGATGTTGGGGAGGGATGGGAAAGTAGTTTATCTTTTCAGTGCAAGTTACCTGAAGGGGCTCCACCTTGTCCAAATACACTGCAGAGAGCAGAATAAAGGCCCCTAAAGATAAATGACACACCAGGTGGAGCTAACACCTGAGGTCCCCTGAGTTCATCCTATCACATCTCACAAAAGGACCCTCAGAGGGATGATAATGCAGTATTCCTAGGACACACTGGCTCACCTCTGACTGGACTACCTCTAATGGCACAGAAACAACCACCTCCCCTAGATTACCCTCTTCACCCCTACTTTTACCTCTACTTTACCCCTACTTTATCCTCAGAACTTCCAAACTGGGAGGGAGCTGTGCCAAGGATCAGAGAAAGAACTATTTCCACCATAGTTCGTCAAAATCACCATAGCTTATCACCTTTCCTTTGATTTTTCAAGCTGTCAAGATCTCTTTCCCCTGCCCCACCCATGTTGTCTGCAGGTTGATGAGGTCTGTATTTTATGAAGCTTTATATATGAAGCTACTTTTACAGTCAGTTCCATTTATGAGTCACTTTCTTCCCAGGCTCACTGTTCATTCTTACACATCCTCCTCTCTATTCAGAAGCCCCCTCCTCATCTATACCAGTTGTTCTCCATCTGCACCCAGCACACCTGTCTCTACTGCCTCAACCTTATCTTTCATCCTATTCTTACCCCCTCCTCCTTCCTCTACACAGATTTTCTTTCCATCCCATCTTCTCTTCATCCTCACTTTATCCTCCACCACTCTGCCTTCAAAGCCTGTCCCAGCCTCATATCCTACTGTCACGATAGCCCTTCTCTCTCCCCTCCATTCTCACACATGCTTCCTCATCCTCACATCTGTTTTCTGTGGAGCACTCTCCATCCCCAGACACGCTATCATATCACCTCACCTGGAATGATTTTTACTTCTTCTCTAAATAGAGATCAATACACTCCAGTCCTGCCCAACCCAGAGTTTTCTCTGCCTAAGTGTCCAAAGCTTGGAAACTGGGGCCTACCCTTTCATCAGTAGTCATGTAAGGAAACAAGCAGCATCTCTACCTTTGCGGGGTGTGAGGAAACCCTGAATGATGCCTGTCCTCCTAGGGACCATCTTTCCAGGTAATTCCTGGGACAGTTTGGAGGCATATAAAGATGCATATGTCATCCTTCAGCATCATTATAGTCCCCATAATAGCCTTGGAAGATGAAGAATGAACTTTCTTGGTAAAGGACAAGCTGGAGCATCCTTTATCTTATTTTTTGAGAGAGACTTACTCTTTGCCTTTATGACCTTCCTAAGCAAAGAAGCATTACAATCACCAATAATCATGTTCACACAAAGCACAAGAATTACGATATTTCCATCACACAAAAGGCAGAAACAAGAAGAGCATGAGTGAGAAAAAATTAAGTGTCTTGAAATAAGGAGAAATGATAAAAAGCTTTGATGACTTCTGGTGTAAAATGATGGCTGGCAGCAGCTTCCAGTACAAGCTCTTCCAAACTCTTGCTAACATACAGATAAGAACCCAGAGAAAACATGAAAATAAAATATGGTAAACTAAGTCATGCAGACTTAGAGAACAAAGGACTCTCATTTTGATTTAGATAAAGCAGACTTGGTAAGATCCTAATAAGGTTTTCATCAGAGAAAAATCCCATTTTAATGTTACACAACAGAGACCATATGCAAAACTGAAGGAAGAAAAGGAGTGCCTTCTCTGTAATTTGCTGTTTGACCCAGAGACCTGGGAACAACCAGAAAACTGGGAAACAAGCCCAACTTTTCCACCGAAAATGGTGCTCTGTAAAACAGGCTGAACTCTGATTCAATTTTCCTTCACCCAGACACATATTTTTAACAGAGGTATAAAATGCATATTCCAAGAAAATATTGAAGCAAAACCATAGCTGAAGCAAACTGATATTGCCAATGCACTGCAGAAGTGTGGTACCTACAAGTGAAGTGTTGTAAATAAGGGCTGAAATTCAAAAGACACTGTAATCAAAGTCTACTGAAATTGTAGTCTTCATTGCCTCATCGCACAAGGTACTGAGGGTTGGCAAAATGAATTCATTCAGTAGAGAGAAGACATACCAGACACAAATGCGCATCTTAACCTCATTCTGACCATAGATTTAAGATGGTGACCCAGGGCACTCACCATCCAAGCGCAAAGCCTGCTACTATTAAGTGTCACTTGAGAGATACTCAGATGATGATGAATTATATGGAAATGTCCTAATTCCCAGAATTCACAGTCACTTATCTTTTTTCTGACTCACCTCCTGAGAATAGAACATTTATTACTTGTGATAACCACATCTCCTAGCTTGAATGCATCTCTGGAAGGCCCTCTCCTGACTCTTTACACAACGGAATGCATGGAATTTGTCTCTCACCTGTTACAGCGATGGGATGTAGACTCTTAGGAACACCAAAGGCAACAATGCTGTTTCCACATTAAAGCTACAGAAGAGAAAAGGTATGAAAATAGAAAAGGCCCACTTAGCTCGGGCAGGAGGGCCAAACCTCCATGTTCAATATGGTTACATGTCTGCCCTGTTCTTAACCCCAATAGAACTTGCACTGGTTCCTATAGACAATTAGGAAGAAAGACTAAAACAAACTGAAATGAGAAAAGAAACACGAGAGTTACAATATTAAGCCTATTTTTTTTTTCAAAGGGCTTCATTACCGTCTGCAATCTTGTCCCAGCAGCAGCTCTGTGGAGAACCTGCAACATCACTGATGGTCACATTAGTAAGGTCATCCAAATTCTCTCCAAATCTTGTGGCAGAGGCTAGCCACCATAAATGGAGGTGGAGAAATGGCACCAAGGAGGAATCAGGTAAGCAGTAGAGATGAAAGAGCCTCAGACCGAAGAGAGACTGCATACTCGAATGTGATGACTTCCAATTGGGAAGACAAACTGGACCCCCAAGATGGAAAGAAGCGAGAAGCTTAGGAATTACCTTTACCATCATTTAGAGTTTTCCTCCCCCTTTACACTTATTTCCATAACAATATGTTTATAGGAGTTTGAATTGCAGTGAGAAGAAAGGGGAGTTCTTTCCTCTAGAAATGAGGAGCTCAGGCTCCTTGGAAGTAGAAATCAATGCTGATCCTTTGTCAGAGTCATGAAACCCCATCTCCATCTCACAGGACAGGCAAGAAACTAGGGATATAGGAATGCAGAAGGGCCCAGCCTAGAGATATCTGCACCTGGAAACCCTAGGGTAGGTTACCTCTGCTGCTGTATCCCTGCCCTTGAGATCCCCTTGGTTTCATGCCTGGCCACAAGAATTTTTCTAGCTCTCACCGGTGTCATGAAGGTGAATCAGATGCAATGATTCTCAACCCAGACTGAATACTAGAGTAACTTGGAGCACTGTAAAAACAAAACAAAAACAAAAACAAAAACCCCCTTCTAGACCAATTCAGTCTGAATTTCTGCAGTGGGGACCTTAGTATCAGGATTACTATAAATTTCTGAATGTGCATGAGAAAAATTCTTCTAGTGTTACCTTCTCCCAGTCTGCCTCTTGGTCTCCTCCCAGTCTCTGCCTTTGGAGCCTTTGTTAAGCCCATTTTCACATAACAGAATGCTTATAAGAGTAGGTTGTTGGATTTTAGATTCTAATTGCTACTTAACCTGTAGTCTCACATTATTGTTTCTCATTAGTACTCCATGATATTGGCCCACATTATTATTTCATGTTATTTTTCTACATCAACACAATCCATTCCATATTCTGTGCCTTTATAAATTTAGCCAAAAGGCAGAGCATAAATGAAACACACACACTCACTAGCCAGTCAATCTCTCTGCTTTGCCTCAGTTTTCTTGGGAGAGCAACCAAACCCAAAGCCACTAGCAAAATGTGGAAGGAAAAAAACTCAGGCAATCTGAGAGAATTTGAGATATGACAAAATTAATTAAGGTTGTGTAGGTTGTAATTTACCAATCTGTCAAAAACTCCTTAAAGAGCAATTTAAACTGCAGTTAGCAGGACCTGTAAATACATCCTAGAAAATTTGTTTACTTTTTTCTTTTTTAAATATCTTAATCTTATCTTAACATGTACAATTTCATTAGCTATTTTTTTACACACAAATACTCAAGTCATTTGCAGTGAAATCAATAAATCTCAGATTTATTTACAGTTGGTTCTTCCTATCTGCCCAGGTCTGTCCAGAGATGTGGCCAGCAGAATCATAACCACTACCCCCCGAGATGTTCACATCCTAATTTCTGGAACCTGTGACTATGACAACTTACAGGGTAAAATGGACCTTTTAGATATGATTAAGGTAAGGATCTTGAGATTAAAAAGGTTATCCTGGATCATCCTTGCCAGGTCTAATCTTCTAGCTCCTTTAAAATGTGGAAGAGGAAGGAAGAAAAGAGGGAAGTCAGAGAGATGCTAGGTGAGCAAGTGCTAACTTCTGAGAAGGAGAAAGCCAATCACAGCCAAGGAATGCAGTAGCCTCTAGAAGCTGAGGATGCCCCCAGTTTATAAGCAGCAAGAAAATGGTGCTTGGACCCTACAATAGCAAAGTACAGAATTCTTCAAACAACCCAAATGAACTAGGAAACAGATCCTTCCCTAAAGCCTCCAGAAACTAACTCAACCCTGTGGACACCCTTTTTTAAAGCCCAATGAGAAATGTATTAAGTTTCTGACCAAGGAACTATAAGATACCAAGTTAGTGTTGTATAGGCAGCTAAATTTGTGGCACTTTTTTAGAGAAGCAATAGAAAACTAATCCAAGAGGGAACTCTAAGATGGTTTACAAATTTGTAGCATGGACTAGGATGCCAGTAATTGATACACCAGAGGTAATGCTGAATTTTACTTTTCTCCTCCCCTCTTCTCTATTTCTGACCCTTAAGGATATACAATGTTTTCAATGGTTAAAAAAATAAAATAAAATTCTTAGACTCTTATTGGAGCCAAGCCAAGGAGGTTATCATCAACTAATAATGCTCACTGGGTGGTAAAAATCTTTAACTTCACCTTCAGTCTTATTTCTCTTCCTGGGAACATATTCATAGGTCCAACAGGCAGTTCTGTGAAAAGGGTCTTCCTTGGCATTTAGAGAAAATATCACCTTGAGAGTGAAGAACAGAAGGGCCAATATTGGTTTGCTTGTGAGTTATCTCACTTATTTTATTAAGGCCCCTATGCAAAGTGTCTCATGCATGTCATCTTTTTCAATCTTCACAGCAAAAATAGAAAACCAGGCATATTAAATCCATTTTATTACAGAGGAACTGAGACTCAGGAAGATCCAGTAAGTTTCCAAAGGCCACATAGAGAATAGGAAGACTTGCCTGTTTTTCAAATAGTCAAAGATGAAAGTAATTTGTCTTAGATCTTAAAAAAAATAAATCAAATACCTGGGAATACACCTGACCAAGGAGGTGAAAGACTTATATGCTGAGAACTATAAAACACTAACCAAGGAAATTAAAGAAGATGTAAAGAAATGGAAAGATATTTTATGCTCCTGGGTTGGAAAAATTAATATTGTAACGATGGCCATACAACCTAAAACAAACTACAGATTCAATTCAATCCCTATCAAATTACCCATCACATTTTTCACAGAACTAGAACAAACAATCCAAAAATTTATATGGAACCACAAAAGACCCTGAATTGCCAAAGCAATCCTGAGGAACAAAAACCAAGCAAGAGGCATAACTCTTCCAGACTTCAGGCAATGTTACAAAGCCACAGTCATCAAGACAGTGTTGTACTGGTACCAAAACAGACAGACCGACCAATGGAACAGAATAGAGAACCCAGAAATAAACCCAGACACCTACAGTCAATTAATCTTTGATAAAGGAGGCAAAACAAAAAATAGGAAAAAGACAGTCTATTCAGCTAGTATTGCTGGGAAACCTGGACAGCTGCATGCAAAGCAATGAAACTGGGACACACCTTCCTACCATACACGAAAATAAACTCAAAATGGCTAAAAGACTTAAATGTAAGACAAGACACCATCAAACTCCTGAAGAGAACATAGGCAAAACATTCTTTGACATCAAACTTACAAATGTTTTCTCAGGTCAGTCTTGCAAAGCAACAGAAATAAGAACAAAAATAAACCAATAGGACCTAATCAAACTGACAAGCTTTTGCACAGCAAAGGACACCAAAAAGACAACTTACAGAATGAGAGAAAATAATTTCAAATGATGCAAATGACAAGGGCTTCATTTCTAAAATATACAAGCAACTTATACAACTCAACAGCAAAAAAGCCAACAATGCACGGGAAAAATGGGCAAAAGACCTTAATAGACATTTCTCCAAGGAAGATATACAGATGGCCAACAAGCACAAGAAAAAATGCTCAACATCCCTGATTTTAGAGAACTGCAAATCGAAACTACTATGAGATACCACCTCACACCAGTAAGAATGGCCATCGTTAAGAAGTCCACAAATAACAAATGCTGGAGGGGATATGGAGAAAAGGGAACACTTCTGCACTGTTGGTGGGAATGTCAATTAGTACAACCACTATGGAGAACAGTATGGAGGTACCTTAGATAGCTATACATAGAACTACCATATGACCCAGCAGTCCCACTCTTGGGCATATACCTGAACAAAACTTTCCTTTAAAAAGACACATGCACTTGCATGTTCACTGCAGCTCTATTCACAATAGCCAAGACATGGAAACAACCCAAATGTCCATCAACAGATGACTGCATTAGGAAGATGTGGTACATATACACAATGGAATACCACTCAGCCATTAAAAAAGGCAAAATAATGCCATCTGCAGCAAGACAGATGGACCTAGAGACTCTCATACTGAGTGAAGTAAGTCAGAAAGAGAAAGGCAAACACCATATGATATCACTTATATCTGGAATCTAATATACAGCACAAATGAACCTTTCCACAGAAAAGAAAATCATGGACTTGGAGAATAGACTTGTGGTTGCCAAGGGGGAGGGGGAGGGAGTTGGATGGATGGGGTGCTTGGGGTTAACAGATGCAGACTATTGCCTTTGGAATGGATTAGCAATGAGATCCTGCTGTGTAGTGCTGGGAACTATGTCTAGTCACTTATGATGGAGCATAATAATGTGAGAAAAAAGAATGCATACATGTATGTGTAACTGGGTCACCATGATTTGATTGACAATAGAAATTGACAGAGCACTGTAAACCAGCTATAATGGAAAAAAAAATCATTATGTAAAAAATAATAAATAATAATAAATCAAACATAACTCTCCCTAAAGAGTATCAAAAGTACCCAAAAATCTTTATCCTGAATTTATGGCCACAAAACACTTTTCTGGGGTATAATTTTTACCTGCCTGAGCAGTCAACCAGCCACTGGTGTCCCTTCACATTTTACATTGCTGTGAGTAATACTATTTAAGGTCACCTACTGTACCCCAAGCAGGAGGCTAGGTTACTTATGTTGCAGAAACCGTGGCATGGAAAAGAGACAAATAGCACTCAGAGATGCAGAATAGCAAGGTTTATTCAGCACAGGAGTAGCCTCCAGAGTCTAAGCAGGTCTTTGTAACTTTTATACAAGACTTCAGCATTGTTTTCCCCCGCTCCACGCACAAGTAGCCCAGCCCTCCCCCTTTACGGAGCAGACAGTGTTCCCGCCTAAGAAGCTGAGTAAACAAGATTACAAAAATGAAATTGATAAGCAATTCTTGTAGCATTGCTAGCAGAGCTGCTAGCAGGAACATAAAACACATAGTTGCTGCAAGATTAAAATAAGGGTGGTATGGGCCCAGCAAAGCTGCTGTCAGTCACATACCTGCTTCTTCAGCAGGGGTGGGGGGCTTGTTTCTTTAGTTAAAACTCTTACTTCACTTACATATGTTATTCTTCATTCTCAGAATAATTTTATTGGGTAGGTAATCTCTCCATTTTCCAAAAGAGGAAACTGAAATTCACAAAGGATAAGGGATGTTCCCAAAGTCAATGAACTAATAAACAGCAAAGCCAGATCCTTGTCAGGCTGATCCAAGAACATGTTATCTCCAGGATTCCACCAGGTGAGGCCCCTGTGAATCTGGCTCATGTGAACTTTCTTCTCTGAACCTCTCAACTCTGGGAGAACTGACAGATTCAAAACCTTTTGCCTACATCTGTTCTGAGGACCCCATCAAAGTTGAAACATCCTGCAATGTCTCATTTGAAATTATCAGGCAATCAAGAGTACTTGTCATCATCCCTTCCACAGGATTGGGGGGGGAACAACTTGTGTCCTTGAAATTATTACAGAGAATTGTGGAGAAAAAAAGCAAATGGGCTAACCCATTAGGTGATTATAGCAGTTATGGTGTTGACCAAGATTAATTGATGGAAGCTTCAAAATGAATAGATGTAAACTTTAATACCATATTCTGAGCTTTCCCAATACATACTGCAGGTGTTTGTCTTCCTTGAATACAAAGGAAATATTTACTATAGGACTGCATAAAACATGTAGCATTTTGTTTCCAGAACCAAGAGTTCTCACTGCCAAATACTAAGATCCCGCTAATTGATACACTGTGGTTTTTGGCCAGCAAGTGTCTTATTTCCATAATGTCAGTTGGTGGTTTAGTACATTTTACTTTTTTATGGTTTGCTTGCACTGTTCACTCTGGGTACAGAGCCAATTCATCCACCAGAGCATTTAGTGTGAATTGCTGGCTACCGAGCTGTGGCATTGCAGCTACTGTGTAGATTTCAGACAAAGAGAGGCCAACTATTTTGTGGTATTAATTTGCAGAATATTTGCCTGTTACTGTTCTTTACAAAGAGAAGCGATCTATAGGGATCCAGGTGGATTCAATTTATGAAAAAATTCCTAAGCAACAACTCTTTAAGAGAGGAACAGGGGAGGAAGCTGAGATATGAGTAGGAGAACAGAGCCCTTTAGAAAGTCAAGTGGCTCAGATGTTATTTATTAGCAAGGGTAGAAGTTTGTGTTGGTTTTAGAAAATTGGAAATTCTTTGTGGCAGATCTATTCCTTCTACCATGATGTCACCTAGTAATATTTCTATCCTCCAGAGTTCACTGTCTATGGGCAGGCATAAACTGGACCTAAGCTTATTCAGTGTTCATTGATGATCTATAGATGTGGGCATTTTTCTTCAAGTTGCCCAAGTGGGATATTCAGATCATTTCTCTGAAGGACACAGAATAACCAAATGACCAGAACCATTATCCATTCTTAGTTAAAATTTTAAAAGTATTATCCTGAATGTGATAAGATTTATGGAACTCATGAAAGCTCTGGTCTTCTCAAAAATTAGTGTTTATCAGCAAGGTAATCAATGCGATGATACAAGCTCTGAATATATAAGTATATCTATATTATCAACGGGATACAGAGGAAAAAGTCACAGCCAATGAAATTGACATTTTTGGTTGAATTGAGTGCAATTTGCAGTGTGTTAGTTTTCTTGTATGATAACCTTGGCTTGTCCTGACAGTTTAGAAAATAAATCTTCATTATATCTCCTGAAGATCAGACACCCATCTGTCAGTTCATTACAGAGATTGTAGAGAAAACATTTGGAAAGGATGATTTAACAAAAAGTAATTCTTGGCTAGAGGGAACTCCTCAACTGAAAACAATAGAATGGATTGCACCTTAGAAAACCAGAGGAGCTGGAAGGAATTCAGAACCCTGCTAGAAAATCAACATGGGAACGCTTTCTTACAGCAAGAACAGCATTGCTAAGACAGTACATGCTGAAAAAGAGTGGACAGCTGCCAAGTTTGGAGGAACATTACCCAGAGATGTAGGCATGGCATTCAGAGGTGCATTGACAATGATCCTCAATAAATAGATGGCAGCTGAGAAACGGTGGACAATGCTGGGTGTAGAGAAACAAAAGCCTGAGTTGGAGAAAGTACTGAGGGCTCCTTTCCCAAGTTGTTGAAAGCAGGCAGGGGCTTATGCTCAGGATCTTCTGTAACAAGAATAAAAGGAAACCATTCTAATAGACATATTGTTTTTGCTTCCCTGGCACCCATATTCTCTTCTTCTGAAAAGAGTGCCCAATATTTTCTTTTGTGAAATCATCTCTCCCCTTGACTTTGAATATATATTGGGTTAGGCTCACCTTACTTCAGGTCCAGGGATAGACATGTGGCCCTAATCCATACAACTGGGCTATCAAAGTCAGAGGCAGAGGTAGGGTGACAAACCATGATCAGGGATGACCATGGAAACACCCTAAGTAGATATAATTAGAAACTCCCTAGGCTCTGCCATTTACTGCAGGAAAGAGGAGGCTGCTAAAGTGCTAGTATATCAAGAATTTGAAGATCTGAATATTATGAATGGATCATTTCTTGCTGAATAAGATAATATTGCCTTGGATCATAGTAGAGGTGGTTTTTGGGTGCTGAAGTGGCTGAGTGAGTTAAAGGCATCTGGTCCTCTGACTTCATGAACATCTCTTCTATAGGGGTTGCTAAGACCTTAAGCTTACCTATGAGCAAAACAAGGTCACTGGGGAGCCTTGTTCACACATTTGCACCCTCATCTTATCTATATGTATGATTTTTGCCCTGCTTAGACGATGCTTTGGAGGTAAAGCATGTTTGAACTAAGTCCAAGTTGGAATTATCGCCATTCCTTGAACCCCAGCCAGCTTTTGTGCTTGAACCTAACAGAATCTGCCTATGACATATTAGAACCAATCACAGCTGACCCAGGTATGTTAAGTAAAGTGGCTGAAAGGGAGAGGAAGAATCTCTATTTCTGTTATTTGCATAGCTATAAAGTAATTATACTAGAGGAAAGGGGGGAGAGGGATAAATTAGGGATAAATTAACAGATATGAACTACTATACATAAAATAAATAAGCAACAAGGATTTACTATATATCACAGGGAACCATATTCAATATCTTTAATACCCTATAATGGAAAATTATATATATACATATATGTGTGTGTGTGTATATATATATATATATATATAAATATATAAATATATAAATCGCTTTGCTGTATACCTAAAACTAACACAATATTGTAAGTCAACTAAACTTTCAATACAAAAAAATTATTATAATAAAACAGTTGGGAGAAATCTTGCTTTGATACTAGGAGATCCTGCCTAAGAATAGAAAAGCAAAGAAAAGCAGACAGAGACCAGACCCTCATGACATCATTTAACCATATACCTGAACTTAGCTATTTTTTGATTCTTACAGGAGCCAAAATTTTACTTTTTGCTTAAGTTAGTCTGAATTTGATTTTCAACCAAAAAGGAGTCCTAATGTATTGTTATATACAGACGATATTTCAGAGGGTTTTCTTGAAGATTCCAGGGATTAAAATTTCCAGCCGTGTCCATTAGGTACTTATTATTTCTCAGCTCTAATACTATCCCTCATCTGTTCAGTGAGTCTAGAACTGGCAGCCAGCAAACTACATATCCCCAAACACTTTGTGAACTATCTTCCTGTTAGCTTCGGCCAATGGGAGGCAGTGGTAGAAGATTAGAAAAGAAGTAGAGGGAAGAAAAGATGTGCAGCTTCATTTTCTGACAGTGAACAGACAGCTATGTTTCCAGCATCTTTTTACACTCCTGGTCCCAGCCACTATCAGTAGTGCCATCGACAGCTGCATGCTTCATCTTAGTGGCTGGAGCCCTGACATAGAGTGGCCCCACCATAAATTTGAACATCTGCAGCATGGCAATCTCCAACACAGCTTAAATACCACCCTGCTGAGGCTCCTCTTTAACCTACCAGTGCAGCTCTGGAGTCCTCACTACTCTTTCATGAGGACTTCTCTTTCTAGGGACAGACCTATATTTATGAGATAAATGTGTGCTTCTGTATTAAGCCACCAAATATTAGTTAGGGAAGATGATATACAGCACTACATAGATAGTCATTACAAGTTACATAACCAATTTAAACCTCCTTTATAAAATACGCTTTTCTGTTTTTCCCTAGGGAACACTGACTAATACACCAACTATCCCTGCCAAAGTGAGGGGCACAGTGGGGCTTGGACAGCTTGATGGTATCCAACAGGGCCATTAATGTTTGTAGGGACAGGTTCTCCTGAGGACAATCCAGTTGGCCAGTTACTATTCTGGTGACTGCTCCTGTGAGTTGGCTATTCCCTGGGGATGTGGCCCCTAAGTGAGGCATGGTTGCCTCTCAGTGAATTCATGATTACCCAGGACTAAAGCATTTATGTAGTCCACTCCAACTTCAAGTCACTGGAAATACCTTACTTTTGCCTTAGTCTCCTGAATGTAGAATAGGAATTGTACAGTGTGTTGTTATTAACACTGTACAACTATTCATGTACAAATTCCAACTTGAACTACTATTCTGATTATCTACAGCCTACCTTAAAGTTCAGTGGCATAAGACAACAATGATTTCATATAATCTCAGATTCTATGGGTTGGATATTTGGACCAGACAGAGCAGGGATGGCCTGACTCTCTCTGCCCTACAATGTCTGGGGCCCCAGCTCAGAAGACTTGACTAGGTGAGGTTGATTCAAGTAGCTGGGCTGGTATCATCTGGAGATCTTTTACTCATAAGTCTGGATAGTTGGTTCAAACAGAGCACCTACATCTACTCTCTCCATCATAGCAGCCTAATGGTAGTTGTAATTATTACATGGTAGGTCAGGATCCCAAGAGTGAATGGTCCAGAAAATGAGGCAGAGGCTGAATGGCCTTCATGAGCTAGCCTCAGAAGTCACACATAAAGCCTTCTGTAATACCCTTTTGGTTGAAGCAGTCACAGCCTATTCAGAGGTAAGGGCACAGGACACATACCCACTTTATGGTTAAACAGTCAAAGAACAGGTAGGCCTGTATTAAAACCACCACTCTCACCATTCTCTTGGAAAATGGTATGCAAATAAAATTAGCTCTTCTGTCTTAAACATCATCTTTTTGTTGCATCATGAATAATGTACAGCCTGTGAATTAACTGTGGATCCAGGGGTCACTAAGATAACAGAGGAAAAAGAACTGTTTGTTTCCCATATTTGTGAATAGCCAAATTGTTCACATGAAAACACAGCTCTAGGGAACGAGGCTATGGGACATCTCGAGCCTAGAAGAAAAACACCATTTTTACAGCTGTATCTCCACATTGTATCATATTTTAAAATCTTATCACAGTTTACCTTCTTATGTTCTCCAAATGATACACATTCCACAATATGGAGCAGGGTCGTCATCAGATGAGATGGATGGAGTGAGAAAAAAAGCAACCCTTACCCCTGATTGTGAAACACGGTCCAAGGCGGGTCTTGTGAAATGATAATAACCTCCTGAGAGCCCATTATAACCTATGGAAGCCACCCATCACTTCTAGAAAAAAACCCACAGATGGATTCCTCATGCATCTGGGTGTTCCTGCCAAGGGTATACCCAGATATAGATATGTCTTTAACAACATCCAGCAGCTACATGTTAGAGATTCAAATGAATTGTAAACTTGCATAAACCTTAAACATTAAATAAAGGGGGGTGGGAAAGAATCTCAGCACTAACTATCTAGCTCTGCTTGTATCGCAAACGGAGACTATAGATGTATCTAAAATAAAAGAGGCTGTGGATTATCACCACAAGGCACAACCATAGATAATAAAATGTGGGTTGTTGAACAACCTCTGTCCATAGGGACAGACTGTTGAGTGTAAAGGCCAAAGCAGTTTGGAAAATCTGCTGACTCCAGACCTATTCCTATTAACTTAACCCTCACAACGCCATTACTGATCCCAATTCTAATTTAGTACCCCCTCTTTAAGCCCACCTGACATGGTCATAAGGAATTTTTATTATCTTTTGAGCTTCCCTTTCCTTCTAAAATCCAATTATTTCCAGACTACCACCTAGGTATTTTGATTAGAATTCAAACTTGCCCCAAATTTTTGGAGCACACAGAGCATTTGCAACTTTGATCTCAAATAACCAAAATTTTCAAGAGTATAATCAATAGCTTTATTTGATCCCTCTGCCTTCCACTCTCTTTCTTTGTTACAATGAGTGCCCTCAATGATACTTTTTTCATTCTACCTTCCATTACTCTTCCTTCTCACACATTCTCTGGCCTGTGTCCTGAGGAGGCAAGACAGCACCAGAATTGGGTGGAGAACAGCTGGGATCCAACAAACCTCCACCAGGAGGTGCTCAGGAAGCACTTGAAGATGAGTTGGCAGAGCCAGACATGGTGAAGAAGGGGGGAAAAAAAGAAAGTGGAAGAGCTCTGTTCTAGGATAATGTTTTGTTTATTATGTTTTTCCTCCAAGGAGCGCAAATACCTTGTCCAAAAGAATATACTGCTGTTCCAGATAAATTGCCAGAAATACTCTGCAAGACTCAGAAAGCAAGGTCTCTATTTGTTTCTACGGAAACCTCAGCTTGACATGATACTACAGCAATCTACAGACACTAACAAGACATGACTCATGAGCTGGAAGAAAAGGAGGAAAAGAGAAAGACATGTTAGAACTACAAAAAGAAATTTGAAATATAGCTCTTCATTCCCAAGCTCTGGAAAGGCATGTTGCCTAAGACCTTGTGATTATGGAGTTCATATTTATAGAATAAATCATTTCTCTTCCTCATCTCAGTTCAAGCACATCCACTGAATCTGCTGAAGCACTCATCCTTCTCTGCTAGAATCCTAGTACCTCCTTCCTTTTCTCCACAGAGAGATATTCCATACCTCGGAATGCATTCATGTCCCTCCCACTCCCAACAGAGCACTTAATAAGAGAGCAAGAGGCTGTATCAAGGATACAGCCTTCAGCAGAGTCAGCCAGAGCAAACTTTGTCACACCTGCTTATAAGTACTGCCTTCTCCATCACTTTCACCTCTGCAACTATTGCTTCCAGCTTCCTGTGACAACCATCTCTGCCCAAACACCTTGCTGCCCTCTCTGCAGTTCCACTCTTAGGAATGGTTCTTTCTATGCCCCTCTGCCATGGATCTCTCTGTTCCAGGAGCACAGATACCTCCCAGCACTGGCAACAATACTTCTCCCCATCCCAGGAGGGGGCAGCTACCTGCTTCAGAACCAACCTCACGCTGACCCTAAATGTGCATTTACCCTCTATTTTCCGGGAAGGAAATTTGTTCCAAACCAAGCTGGACCATTTTCAATCCTCATCTCTCTGTGGTTGCTTTAACTCCTGCCCCCCCCCTCCTCCACCACCACAATGTCCAGGCTAACTTCCCACGCCCTGCATCAAAGACTAGTTCCTTATCTTTACCTTCTATCCAGGACCTGTTAATAAAGTGAAGAGGCATCAGGGTTCACCTACAGTGGTAAGAATACAATTTGCAAAGAAACACAAAAATGATGGAGCATCAAGTGCTCAGTTTGCAAGCTCTGGTGAGACAAAGAAAGTTTAAACACTGGATTTGATCAAACTGAATGAAAAGACATTTGATGCAAAAATCAAATGCCAGCTTCCCTCTTTATTATCAAGTCCTCTGTACATCAAAATGAGCTTCTTTCAGAGTTTAAAACATGGTTCTTTTGTTTTTTTGGTCTTTTTGGGGTCGCACCCATGGCATATGGATGTTCCCAGGCTAGGGGTTGAATCAGAGCTGTTGCTACTGGCCTATGTCAAAGCCACAGCAATGCCAGATCCAAGCTGCATCTGTGACCTACACCACAGTTCATGGAAACCCCAGATCCTTAACCCACTGAGCAAGGCCAGGGATCGAACCTGCAACCTCATGGTTCCTGGTCAGATTTGTTTCTGCTGCGCCACTGGGAACTCCTAAAACAGTGGTACTTAAATCCTAATGGACATTAGAATTACCTGGATCTTGTTAAAACACAGATTGTTTGAGTTCTCTTCTAGTGCAAGGTTTGAGGACCCTGCATTGTCACTGCAGCAGCCTGTTTTACTGCTGAGGCATGGGTTCTATGTTTGGCCTGGAAACTCTCATATACCATGGCAAAAAAAAAAAAAAAAGAAAAGAAATAATCACACACAGATTGTTGATTCAACAGATAGGGATGGGGACTGAAAATCTGCATATCGATGCTGTTGGTTCAGGGCCCATGCTTTGACAACCACAGTATAGAGGCTTGACCTTAAGAGGAAGAGGCCTTATTCTTTGTATAAAGGAAAGTCTGTGGGTTAGGAAGAGAGAACAGTGTAGAGACCTCCAGGAAAGAAAATCCTCAAACTGTTCTGGGTATGAAACGGAGATCAGTTTTCCACAGCCCCTACCATTGGTGAGTAAGAAGGGGGTGGAGGAATTGGCATGAAGGCCCTTCTCACTCTTGCCATTCCAACAAGTACACTGGAGGTCCTAGGAATCCAGATATTGGTGCAAAGTCCTTGGCTATTTTCAGAGCTCAAACCAGAAATCCCAATTCAACAGCTTCTCACAGCTGGCACAGCACATGGGTCTTCACATCCCCCAACAAACTCAATGAAATGTATAGTTATGTTATTTCCATTCACCCTTGAGTTGAGGCTCAAACACTGCATTTCTGTGAATCACTTATGTGTTTTTTTCACAACATGAAGCATCTTTAATGCTGGGATTCTTTTAGGCTGCTTCTTTTCCTCTAAGGTAAGGGAGAGTTGCTTTGTGGATGATATTAAACATTAAAATGCATGTATAGGCTCTGCCACAAATGAACTCTGGTTTGTGTAACAAACTGAGCTTTCTCACATCCCACCATGCCCTGTCCTAGTGTCCTCCTGTGCCTTTAAGGACACAGAGTCTGGCAGAAGGGGCATGTTTCCATGGTGTAGTAACCATGACAATGGACTTAGATGCTCAGAGAAATATTAGTTATAATGAAAACAAAGCTGTTGATTTTCCAAGATCAGAAAGTAAGCCTGTATTTCAGCTATATCGCCAAGAGGCAAATGGTTTGAGATGTATAAAGTATAAGATGCAGGATAATAATAGAAGTCTAGGTGCAATGAAATAAAAATTCACTGATAAAAATGGGCACACTGGAGTGCCCGTCGTGGCGCAGTGGTTAACGAAGCCGACTAGGAACCATGAGGTTGCGGGTTCGATACCTGCCCTTACTCAGTGGGTTAAGGATCCGGCGTTGCCATGAGCTGTGGTGTAGGTTGCAGACGCGGCTCGGATCCTGCGTTGCTGTGGCTCTGGTGTGGGCTGGTGGCTACAGCTCCGATTCAACCCCTAGCCTGGGAACCTCCATATGCCGCGGGAGTGGCCCAAGAAATGGCAAAAAAGACAAAAAAGACAAAAAAAAAAAATGGGCACACTAACCTATACTAGAGATTATCAAATTGTTAGGAGCTCAAATTATTCTCATGTGTTTCTTCAATTATTTGAAAGATAACATGAGATGAGTCCACTTTAATTCAGTGTATTTTTACTAAGCGTCTGCAAATTACTGTGCCAGATGCTAATGACACATAGATGAAAGCAGCTGGTCCCTACCCTCAAGCTGCTCACTGTCTGATTACTTAGATGTGGTTTTCTCCGTTAGCCTTAGGACCTGAGGCTAAGAATGCAGTGCTATCATTAAGAGCATGGACCATAGAATCAGAAACAGGCGGTGTGAACCCTGACTCTACGGCTCACTGGCTGTGTGGCTCTAAATGATTTTATTGATATCACTGAATCTCAATTCCCCCCCCCCTTAAAATAGAGACAATAATTCCTCACTAACAGGTTGTTAAAGAATCAATAAGAAAATGCTTGTGCAGCACTGAATATCAGACCTGACACAAAGCGAGAGAATAAGAGGCATTTTCTTTCTTGGCTCCTGTCCTTCAGGCTGCATGCCTAAGAGTGACATCTAAAACTGTGAAGCTGGCATCTGCAAGCCCTAGTCCCCACACCTACCTATAACCTGAAATTGTAACAGGATGGAAAATTAACAGGCTTACAGTTTTATATTCGAGTCACTCTGGATGTTGACACCATTCTGATTTGTACCTAGGCTATTGCTTTGAGACTTGGGCCCTCATTCCGGTCTTATTCAGTTAGGTCTCTGTCTTACCTGCCCTTCTCCCTATGTCTGAAATCCCATCTCAGTTTTCTACTTTACCGCCCATCTCCTACGGAACTACTGACATGCCTTTCTCATTTTCTTGCTCATTATTTTTAGATGAGTCTTATTTCTGTGGCCCCACAAATGAGGTCTGGTTCACTGACTCATCTGCCTCTTAAAGTAATAAGATATAGCCCCACATATTGAGAACCACTCATTCCATCTCAGCTTCAGAGTAAAACAAGACTGGGGATTTCTCTTAGCTCTGAATCAGATGAAGAAGTCCAGGTGATGGAGCATATGAATGAGCTCTAGGTAGACCAGAGGCCCCTGTACTAGAATTATGTGACTTCCTTGGAGTCTTGGTCCCAACCTCCATTCCAGAAAGTCTAACACCTTCACTATGAAGCTGACTGATTAAGCATGAATAGCTGATCTGAAGTTAAAAATAACTTCAGATCTAGTACCAAGTACTCAGACTCCACCATCCCTAGAAAAGTGGTCTTAATGAAAAAATACTTGATAGCATTGAGATCAGCTGCTTGAAGACATGATAGTAACCAGACAATCTAAGAATGAGGGCACAGTGTAAATTTCTCCCATCCAGGCTCCCCAAAGGAGAGTGGGAATGGCCCTGGAAAAGTCCTTTCACAAACACAATCTACTAAAAATGGGATTTTTTTTTTTCAGAAAATTCTATGGAGACATCTATCAGCTGCATGGAGATTCAGATCTTAAGGAGCAAAGGTGAAAACTAGGAAATCCATCAGCAGACAACTTAAAAAGCCCAGACAAAAGAGGATGGTTGCTAAGTTGAAGGTGGCAGTGGCAGAGGTAAGAAAAAGCCAAGGATATGTTGCTGCATTGATGATAGAGGCAACAGAACTTGACGATGAATTGGATAGATTAACAAGAAGATGAGTCAGGAGTTCCTTTCATGGCTCAGTAGGAATGACTCTGACTAGTATCCATGAGGATGCAGGTTTGATCCCTGGCCTTGTTCAATGGGTTAAGAATCCGGCGCTGCCATGAGCCGTGGTGTAGGTCACAGACCAGTTCAGGTCTGGCGTGGCTGCAGCTGTGGCGAAGGCCAGCAGCTGCAGCTCTGATTCAACCCTTAGCCTAGGAACCTCCATATGCTGTGGGTGCAGCCCTAAAAGGACAAGATGAGAGTCCAGGGTTTAGGCCCGAGGACCTAGAAGAATGCAATTGTTTTTCATTACAATAAGGAAGTTTGAGGGAGAAGAAGCTGTGGAAGAGATTAAGAGCAAAGGTGGAAATATTAATTTTGAGTTACATGTTCAATATCCAGACAGAGAGATGCAACAGGCAGCTGGATACAACATTGAAATCTGAGTTTCAGAAGACAAGTCAGAATCAAAGACTAAAATGTATGGGTTGTCAGACTGCAAATAGTGTTTAAAGCTAGAGGATGAGATGACTGGGACATGAAGAGTGACAGAGTAGCAAAGAGGTCTGAAAGAAAACTGTTCCTCTGCTCACACTTCTAACACCAAATGTATGGATTTTCCACACCAAGCAATTCTCCAATCCTCTACAGACATCAATTGGGTTTAATTAATTTAACTTAATTCACTTCTGACAATGACTACCCAGAGTTAGTGTAGATTCCATAAGTAAAGGGCTCAGTCCCACAAGACTGCCCCCATCCAGAGGCTGGTCACAAGTACTGGGTTCCCTGGGTACCAACATTTCTGTTTGACTTGGCTATAGATCAGGGGTTCCCACACCCTCTCCTTAGATTTGATAATATGCTATAATGGCTCACAGAGCTCAGGGAAACATTTTACTTCCATTTACTTGTTTATTACAGAGGATATTGATGAATACAAATGAAAAGCCAGATGAAGACTTGAAAAGGTCCTGAGCACAGGAGCTTCTGTCCATAGAGGTGGGATGTGCCACTCTCCTGACACATGAATGCATTCACCAACCCAGAATCTTTCCAAACCCACAGCCTCAGCAAAATGGGATCTGAGCCATGTCTGCAACCTGCCACCATAGCTCACAGCAATACCAGATCCTTAATCCACTGAGCAGGGCAGGAATAAAAACTGCATCCTCACGGAAACTAGTCAGGTTCATTACCACTGAGCCCCAGTAGGAACTCTAGCATGATCATTTATTAACTCAGTCTCCAGCTCTTCTTCTCTCTTAGAAGATGGAGGTAGGGGCTCAAAGTTTTAGAAAGTTTGGTTATGTCCAGCAACCCCTCTCCACCCTGAAGCTATCTAGGAGCCCACCAAGAGTCCTAATCAGAACAAAAGATTCCCACATCACCTAGAAAATTTTAAGGGATTTAGAAGCTCTTTGTCAGTTGTTCCTATCATCCCTATTACTCAAGAAATTACAAGGGTTTTAGGAGCTCTGTATCCCCTGGGCAGAGAACAAATATACATTCCTTGTTATGTCACAGGGTCCAATGACTGAGCAGTAGTAGGGCACGCCAACATTTAGAGGACCCCTGATGTTCAAAAATTGGTACAAGGGGCTGAGGATCAAGAACAGAGTTAGCCTTGGAGCTCTGGGAATCATAGTGCAGACATTGCTCTGGTTAATCAGAAAGGAAAATTCTGCTGAGATGGAAGACCTAATAATCTAGCAAGAGTGTTTGTTTAGAGATGCCCTAGGCCACAAAAATCATGTCATTAATAGCATTAATAATAGTAGTGAGAACATAGAGTCGTAGGTCTAAACCGAGGAGTCTTAAGTTCCTTGGTCTCAGGACGCCATTGCAATCTTAAAACTTATTGAGGTTTTAATTAGAAAGGTCACATCTATTACTTTTTAACATATCTGAAATTAATACTGAAAAGATGAAGCGTTAGAACAATCAATGTCACCACTCATTAGGTAACTTCTGGAAAAACTACACTGCACACTTGTGAAAGGATAAAAATGAGAAAGAAAAATAACATCTGAGTGTTCTTATAAAAATGTGAAAATGTTTTTGACCCTGTGGACCCCATAAAAGGGCTTTGGAGAGCCTCATGGACCCCCTGGGCCCTTGTGGCAAACCACTCATCGAAACAATAGTAACAGTGGAAACTGGGTGATGTGTACTTAAGAAATAGACCAGAAATAATACGACTAATGGACTGTGGAGGGTGGTACGGGTTGCCGAAGTGTCTCCTGTGACACCCAGATTTGAGGCTGGTGACTGTAAAGTGGTGTCTTTCAACAAGATAGAGCAGTGGTTTACAAAATGCAGGCTGTAATCCATTAGAGGGCAGATAATTCCCCTCAGTTCACTGGGTGGCAGTCACCACTTGTTTAAACGAAAAAGACAAGAATAAAAAATGTCATGAACTTCTTTTATATATGTATGTACATAAGTATATAAATACTGACTCAAGTTGTAAAATATAGCCCCTGGTATGAATCAAGTTTGAGAATCTTTGAGATAGGATAGAATACCAGAGGGAAAACAAAACAAAACAAAAACAACAGCCTTTCAACTATTGTCCTTCCCTCTAGTTTTGTCTTCCATTCCAGAATGACTTTCCAAAACGTCACTCTGAATGTGACAATCCTTGAATTAAAGCCTTTCAATGCCCTCTCCTCTTTTACTATAGAACAAACTCCAAACATCCTAGCAAGACACAGAGAGCCCCAAGTGGAATGACCTCCACCACCTCTCAAGTGCCAGCTTTTTACATTCTCTCACAGTCTATTCTCAAGTCAAAAAGAACACCTTTCAAATTCTCAAATATGCCTTGATTTCTCTGCTGCCTTTACGAACCATGCCCTATTTTGTCATTTCCTTTGCCTAGAATTCTCAACACTTAGATCCAACTCATGTCTCAAGATGCAACTCTCCTAGGTGTGGTGAAACATGCCGAGATCCTAATATGTTCTAGGAACACAGGCAAACAACACCTCCAAATCCTTCTGTATCTAGGTGCAGTATATGACCAGCTCTGGCCCGAGGAATACAGGTAGAGAGTGATGTATGTTCCTTTTAGGCTAAGATCCCAGAATACTCTGTGGCCTCCTCTATGTTTTCTCTGTTTCTTCTTCAGACCACAGATGGAGAGCATCTCTGGGCTCTAGCAGATGTCAGAACAAGTATACAGTAGGCCCTCTCTATCCACAGGTTCCTCTTACACAGACTCAACAAACTGCAGATAGAAAATACTAGAAAAAAATTCCAGAAATTCCAAAGAGCAAAATTTGAATTTGCCACACACCAGCAAATATTTACATAGCATTTAATACCTAGGTATTATAGGTAACCTAGAAATGATTTTGGTATTCACAGGGGGGTCCTGGATCCAGTCCCCATGGATCCTGAGGAATGACTGTCAAGAAAATATTGCTAATCCCTGGATTTTTCATGAGCCTAAAATAAACTTTTATTGCTTTTAGATATTATTATTGGAAGCTGTGTATTTTAATACACTAGGTTTGGGGGTTTTTTAGAGCTTTTTTCCTAGTTTGTTTGTTTTTTGTTTTTTGTTTTTGTCTTTTTGCCTTTTCTAGGGCCGCTTCCTGCGGCATATGGAGGTTCCCAGGCTAGGGGTCGAATTGGAGCTGTAGCCGCCGGCCAATGCCACAGCCACAGCAATGCGGGATCCGAGCCACTCTGCAACCTACCACAGCTCACGGCAATGCTGGATCCTTAACCCACTAAGCAAGGCCAGGGATTGAACCCACAACCTCATGGTTCCTAGTCAGATTCATTAACCACTGCGCCACGACGGGAACTCCTCTAGTTTTTTATTATTTATTTATGGGAAATAATCTATACACATCACTATAAATTTAAAGTATACAGCAAGGTGGTTTGATTTACATATATTGTGAAATGATTACTACTATAGATTTAGTTAACATTCATCATCTCATTTAGATACATTTTTTTTTTCCTTTTTGTCTTTTTAGGGCCACACCCATTGCAGATGGAGGTTCCCAGGCTAGGGGTCAAATTGGGCTGTGGCTGCCAGCCTACACCACAGCCACAGCAACTCGGGATCCGAGTCATGTCTGTGACCTACACCACAGCTCACAGCAATGCCAGATCCTTAACCCATTCAGCAAGGCCAGGGAATCAAACCCGAGTCCTCGTAGATGTGCTAGTCAGGTTTGTTAACCACTGAACCACTACAGGAACTCCCAGATACAAATATTTTAAAAAGAAAAAATGTTCTTGTGATGAGAACTCTTAAGATCTACTCTCTTGAAGTTCCTGTTGTGGCTCAGTGGCAAGGAGCCCAACTAGTATCCGTGAGAATACAGGTTCAATCCCTGGCCTTGCTCTCTAGGTTAAGGATTCAATGTTGCCTTGAGCTGTAGTGTGGCTCACAGATGTGGCTTGGATCCAGCATGGCTGTGGTTGTGGCTGTGTCTGTTGCCAGCAGCTGCAGCACTGATTCTACCCTTAGCCTGGGAACTTCCATATGCTGCGGGTACAGCCCTAAAAAGTAAAAAACAAAAACAAAAAAAGAAAAACTACTCTCCTACCAACTTTACCACATAGCATAGAGCAATGTTAATTACAGTCATCATGTTGTACATTACATCCTAGGACTGATTTATCTTACTTGAAGTTTGTACCTTTACCTTTGACCACCATCCTCCAATTCACCCTCCTCCCTTCCGCCACCTCTGGTAACCACAAATCTGATCATTTTTTCTATGAGTTTGATGGAGGTTTTTCAGTATGTTTTCTTGTTTGTTTCAGATTCCACAATAGAAAAGAGATCATACACTATTTGTCTATCTCTCCCAGACTTATTTTGCTTAGCATAATGCCATCAAAGTCCACCCATCCTCTCACAAAGGGCAGCACTTCCCCTTTTATTATGGTGAGTAACAGTCCATATTACATATATCCCCCCAATTTCTTCTTCTTTTTTTTTTTTTTTTTTTTTTTTTGCTTTTTAGGGCCACATCCATGGCATACGAAGTTCCCAGGCTAAAGGTTGAATCAGAGCTACAGCCGCTGGCCTAAACCACAGCCTTAGCAACATGGGATCTGAGCTGCATCTGTGACCTACACCATAGCTCATTGCAACACCGGATCCTTAACCCAGTGAGTGAGGCAAGGGATGGAACCCACATCCCCATGGATACTAGTTGGATTTGTTTCTACTGCACCATGAAGGGAACTCCCTCCCCACAATTGCTTTATCCATTCATCTCGTGATGAAAACTTAGGTTATTTCCATATGTTAGTTTTTGCAAATTATGCTGTTATTAACATGGGGATACAGATAGCTTTTTGAGCTAGTATTTTGTTTCCTTTGGATAAATACCCATAAGTAGAATTGTGAGATCATACGGTAATTCTATTTTTAATAATACACTGGGTTTGACCCTTTGACATTTACCAGATTCTCTCATCATTTTCCAGTATGAAGTCTAAGAGATAAGTATCCCTTGTAGTCCTAAGCACTTGTTACAGTCCCCACTGTCTCCAGCCTCCTCAAATCTTCCCAGAGTGAACAAAAGGCCCAGACAACTGGCAAAGGAGCAAGAAAAGCCTCAGTTTCTCCAGGTTTAGGATGACAGTGGAGGGAAGTGCTAATCTCTATACCATGGAGGGCAGTCATCCTGTTTACAGATCCACAGGAAACAAATACAGCTCATGTCAGGCCTGTGGGCCATAATAAGAACTTGAAATATGGCGATGAATGAAGTGGGGAGCCATTCAGGATTTTCAGCATTATATGTCTTAGAATTTTGAAGATGTACCAAAGTTGCTGTGTTGGAACAGACTGTGTGGCGTGGGGAAGGTAAAGAAGAGAGAGCAGTATGGCAGCCAATGGATAACTCTCAACAAGAAATTAATGGTGACTTGGTCCAAAGAGTTACCATAGAAGTGGTAAAAAGTATCTGATTCTAGATATATTTGGAAGGTAGAGCCACCTTGATCTCCTGTTGTGATTCACCTAGATCTCACATCTCACTTCTCTTCATTTAGCCCTCTGTCCAAATGTAATAATCTCAGAGGTTCCCCAAACACTCCATCTGAAGTAGCCCTTTCATGGCCTACCACTCTCCATCTTTTCCTGTTTTCCCTTTCCTTCTGCTGTTACAGGAAGGAAACCTGAAATTACCTGAAATTACATTATGTATGAATTTTTTGACCTGTTAATTACTTGTCCCTCCAAATAAAATGCTCTCTTCATGAGTGCATAGATTGGACTTTGCCCTCACTGTAACCCCAGAGCCCTAGTCTATAGTTGACACTCACATATTTCTTAAATGAGTACTTAATCAATGCCATCAATCTTATTGGGGCCACAAATCTTGTTCCTAACATATCAAGCAATAAATACACAAAGCCCTCTACTGCAGCATATTTATTGTGATGAGGGGGGTCATATCAGTGGTGAAAGAAAAGTGTGACCTGGCCTGAAGCCTAGCACCGCTGTGATCTATGTGCCCAGAGCCAAAGTCTCATCAAAGGTCTCTTGCTCTGCATACATTTTCTTTTCTCATATATTTTCTTTTCCTCATCCATCTTGTTCAACAACATTCAATTGATTTCCAATTTCAATCTGTGACCTAGGAACTCTAGGATTGGAAATCATGCCTTAGTACTTTTATGTAGATCTTTTCATTGTCAGTCAAGCATCTTAAAAAGTATTTGCAAGTATCATCAGCACTATGGAAAATTAACAAAAGCCATCTTAGTCTGGCCAAAGGGACCCCTAGGATTCTGTGTGCTATGATTTTTATGGAAGAGACTGCCTGATTTGTGAAGGCTACGTTCTGATACTCAGTAGGATCACGGCAATTGGCCTCACTGGCAACAGCTTCATCTAGAGCTGGAAGAGACACCCTAAGAAGTGAGAGATGCAAGAATCTGCTCATGTCTGGAAAACCAATCACTGAGTCTCCTTCATTATGTGTCACTTCATTAGCCTTAGTGGAAAATATCTTTTTCTGAGGATTAGTGATGGTACATAGACTGCTGAGCTGAAAGCTACAGGAAAGTCATCAAAAGGGAGGAGCTGGAGAAGAAATGACCACTTTTGTAAGGTTAATTGTACCGCTGATGACAGTGAGACAGTTTGATCCATCAAGACCTTAGAAATTAACAATCTAGCTCATTAACAATCAAACTGAAACTCCTAGAAGAGAACATAGGCAAAACATTCTCTGATATCAACCATACAAATGTTTTTTTAGGTCAGTCTCCCAAAGCAATAAAGAAATAAAAACAAAAATAAACCAATGGGACCTAATCAAACTTACAAGCTTTTGCACAGCAAAGGAAACCATTTAAAAAAAAAAGACAATACATGGAATAAGAGAAAATATCTTCAAATGACGCAACATACAGGGGCTTAATCTCCAAAATATACAAACAACTCATACAACTCAACAGCAAAAAAACAAACAATCCAATTGAAAAATAGGCAGAAGACCTGAATAGACATTTCTCTAAGGAAGACATACAGATGGCTAATAGGCACATGAAAAAAAAAAATGCTCAACATTGCTAATTATTACAGAAATGCAAATCAAAACTACAATGATGTACCACTTCATACCTGTTAGAATGGCCATCATTAGTAAGTCTACAAATAAAAAAATGGTGGAGAGGCTCTAAAGAAAAGGGAACCCTTCTGCACTGTTGGTGGAAATGTAAATTGTTACAAACACTATGGAAAACACTATGGAGGGGGCCTCAGAAAAGTAAACATAGAACTATCATATGATTCAGCAATCCCACTCCTGGGAATATATCCATACAAAACTTTCATTGAAAAAGATAGGTGCACCCCTATGTTCATTGCAGCAGTATTCACAGTAGCCAAGACATGGAAACAACCTAAATGTCCATAGACAGATGAATGGATTAAGAAGATGTGTACATATCTACAATGATAAACTATTCAGCCATAAAAAAGAAGAAAATAATGCCATGTGCAGCAACCTGGATGGAACTAAAGACTCTCATACTAAGTTAAATAAGTCAGAAAGAGAAAAATAAACACCATATGATATCACTTATATCTGGAATCTAATATATGGCACAAATGAACCTATCTACAGAAAAGAAACAAATTCACGGACATGAAGAACAGACTTGTGGTTGCCAAGGGGGGAGGAAGGGTGTGGGGAATGGACTTAAAGTTTGAGGTTAGTAGATAACAAACTATTTGGAGTGGACAAGCAATGAGATCCTGCTATATGGCACAGGGAACTATGTCTGGTCACTTGTCATGGAACATGATGGAGGATAGTAGGAGAAAGGAAGTATATATATGTATGTATAACTGGGTCACTTTGCTGTAATCAGAAATTGACAGAACACTGTAAATCAACTATAATAAAAACATTTTTAAAAAGAGAACTCAGCCATAAAAAAGAATAAAATAATGCCACTTGCAGCAACATGGATGGAACTAGAACTCTCATACTGAGTGAAGTAAGTCAGAAAGAGAAAGACAAACACCATATGATATCACTTATATCTGGAATCTAATATATGGCACAAATGAACCTTTCCACAGAAAAGAAAATCATGGACTTGGAGAATAGACTTGTGGTTGCCAAGGGGAAGGGAGAGGGAGTGGGGTGGATGGGGTGCATGGGGTTAATAAATGCAGACTATTGCCTTTGGACTGGATTAGCAATGAGATCCTGCTGTGTAGTGCTGGGAACTATGTCTAGTCACTTATGATGGAGCATAATAATGTGAGAAAAAAGAATTCTACAACAGAATTACAAACATTTACTGAGTATTTACTAGATGTAAGGCACTGACATCATTTTCATCTGCTTTTTAGTCTTATCCCAATTCTACACATAAGGAAAATAATAGATCAATAATGGACCATTACTATCTAAAAGACTGGAATTTTGACAACTACTCTAGACTATCTTCATCTTAATTATTCTTATTAACTAGTGCCCTAGTTTTAGCCTTCATTCTGGTGCAACTTCACTTCCCCCAGGACAAGGCCAGACCAAATTCCTAGCATTCTAGTCATCTCATTGCCCACCTCTTCCTCAAGAAAAACATTTAAATTTAGACTATAAACCTTTAATAATGGCAGGTTCCCAAGGCCCTTAAGATCTTTTCAATGAAAAACAAAGAATTTCCTCTCTTAATACATTTTAAATATATAATCCAGTGTTGTTAAGTATAAAAAGTATGTCATATAGCACTTTTAGAATTTTTTGATCTTGTATAACTGAAACTTTATATCTGTTGATTCACAATTCCCCATTCCACCTTAGTATTCTCACTCACCACAGTAACTTTAAAGAGGGGGTGTGGGGTGCAGAAGGAAATTTTGGGGGGTAATGGATGTGTTTATTATCTTGATTGTGGCAATGGTGTCACAGGTATATGCATATGTCCAAATTTATCATATTGTATACCTTAAATATGGCAAGTTTTTGGATATCAATTACTCTTCAAAAAAAGCTGTTTTTTTAGGAGTTCCCATTGTGGCTCAGCAGTAATGAACCCGACTAGTATCCGTGACAGTGCAGGTTCAATCCCTGGCCTGTCTCAGTGGGTTCAGGCGTTGCTGTGGCATAGGCTGGTGGCTGCAGCTCCAATTTGACCCCCAGCATATGGAACTTCCATATGCCATGGATACATCCCTAAAAAAGCAAAAAAAAAAAAAATCTGTTTTTAAAAAAGACATTACTGCAGTTCCCGTCGTGGCACAGTGGTTGACGAATCCGACTAGGAACCATGAGGTTGCGGGTTCGGTCCCTGCCCTTGCTCAGTGGGTTAACAATCCGGCGTTGCCATGAGCTGTGGTGTAGGTTGCAGACGCGGCTCGAATCCCGCGTTGCTGTGGCTCTGGCATAGGCCAGTGGCTACAGCTCCGATTCGACCCCCAGCCTGGGAACCTCCATATGCCGCGGGAGCGGCCCAAGAAATAGCAAAAAGACAAAAAAAAAAAAAAAAAAAAAAGACATTACTACCATAAATTAAAAAAAAAAAAAAGATAAAAAGAAAAACAAAGAATTTTACTCTGACAGTGAGGTGATCTGGCAAGAGGGGTCTCGTGATTCGCCCCCACCATAGGAAATGCAGTGCTTAATAATGCAGGTGAGCATGTGGCTTCTGCTGCTGCTGCAGCTGCCACTACCCAGCCTGTCATCTGCACTTCCCTGAGGCTTCCTGAACGGCCTCATTCCAGGTGTACTTGATTTCGCACACCAGAACAGTCAAAGCCAAGGGCAATGTTTAAAAGGAATTAGTTTTGTTATGGTATTCCTTTATTTTTTTAATTAAAAAAGGCAATATGAGATTTTTTTTAAATGCTCTGCAAACAGCCTGCCATCCAACAGCAAATGTTCTTACAGAACATTTTCCTCTTCCCTCCTTCATACATATTTTGTATGGTTGTGATTGCAGTGACCTCAAGAATTTTTCGTCCTTCATTTTAATGAACATTCCTTCATAAACTTGTTTTTCAGTTTCAGAGTATTCAAAATACCATCTTGATAGTTTTATAAAATGGCATCATGCCGGGGCAATATATTTTTTAAATACTCCTCCAAATGTGGGGTGGTTAAGTTGATTCCTTTTGTTAAATTTTTGCTATAATTATAGTTTATGCAACAGAGTGCCTGCAACATGCCAGGCATTTTCTAAGGTTCCACATTTAACTCATTTGATCCTCACAACAACCAGTAATTTAGGCTTCAACACTATTATATGCATGAAGAAATCAAGGCACAAGAAAGTCACATCACTTGCCCAAGGTCACCAGGTAGTGAGTTGAGTGGGAAGCTCCAAGGGCATCCGATTCCTCAGCACACACACTGAAACACTGTGCCTCTCTCTGCTGCAACAAACCTATCTGCAAATGTGGGGGGTTTTTCCTGGCAAATATTTCCTTAGAATAAATTCATAGGGTCTGAAATTATTGGGTCAAGAAATATGAATACTTTTATGGCTCTTACTAAATATGTCTGCAGCACCATTCAAAAGAGTTCTTTCCACTTCAAACTCCACCAGCAATGAATAACCCTGCCAGTAGGACCATACACTGGCCAACTTCAAGTTCTATTATCATAAATTCTCATTTTGCTTCTTAAATAGCTACAAAATAATTTCTACAGACTTTTTACATTAGCAATTCCTGGAATACTAAAAATGATGTGCACTTTTCAATCGTATCTTTGTTAATTGTATGTGAACTTTTGTTTGTTCATTCTTTACACTCTAAACTGTGTTCTTAGGAATACTTATGCATTTGCAAAATAAACTCTTTAACTCATTACCTTTTTTCCTTAGCCTGTAAGCTTTGATATGGACATTTTCTAAATAGGTAGTCCTTATGTTCTCTTGATTTTATTATGTTCCATTTTATAGAGGTGTGCTGTGAGGGCTTTTGTTCATTTATTTGTTTGTTTTTAGAATCTGTGTATCTATTAGATGCAGTGGCTTTATTGATTCCAAGATGAGATAGCATAGCAACTTAGCAATAAAGTGGCCCTTGACACTCAAGATTCTTATTTTAAAAATAGGGATAATACTGTGTGTGACATATGGTAGTTAACAGAAAAAAAATGAAGTCCCTGAAACCATCACTATAAGTCCATCTTATTTCTATTACTGTAACTTGAAATTTTTAAGATTATCTCTTCTTATTGATGGTGGTTGGAGTAAAAAAAAAAAAAACTACTGAGTTTTGCCAATCCTTTATAATGCCACTCCTCTCTGTTTTGAAGGATAATAATGATAGTTGTTAAATTGATTACTTCAGATTTTGTAGGTACTCATATGACCATCGAATCATCAGTTTTTTTTTTTTTCCAGCATGAAGTCTCATTTCTTTTTCATGTCTTATTACAAGAATTTTCAAGATACCATTAGCTGCTAATGAAGACACTGGGCATCCAAGTACTTAGAAGTTTACTTTCCATCATGTAAGGATTGTGGGATAGTATTTTGAAATAGCTCCCCATAGTTGTTTGTACCCGTTGCACTTTACACCCACTTCAGTCAGCAGTGACATTGTTTTCTTGAGAAAACTGGCATACCGTAAAAGCAGTTAAAAGGCTTCTGGATTTCAAAAGACTGAGTTTTGAAAATCTTGGTCTTCAATGTTTATGCCATAAACAAAATATCTGGATCATTGATAGACAGACCTTTAAACTAGATTAAGATTCCCCAATAAGGAGGAAGTAAAGAAATAAGTCTGCCCCTAAGTAGGTGGCTGACTCTTGGAGAGGGAAATGACAGAAACTTAAAATTGGGTGGCAAAATCCAAGAGCAAATTATTGAGTGGAGAGGAGAGGATTCACAGAAGCCTTAAATTTCTCTGGCTGGAACTCAACTGTTCCTTCTCCCAGACTCTGCATAGTCCAATTCCTATTTGGTATTGGTCTACATGCTCCATGGTGCCCTTTTGCTGCCTCAGGTGCCATGGAGGGAAACTTCTCCTCAGTACCAGAGGAAAATTTCAGGGGTTAAGATCTCCAACTCTTTGAGTTCTGGTCACTCAGGGTTAATGACAGAAGTCTTCAGTGTAAGGATGAGGGGATTTGATCATCTCCAGCTCTGGGCTCCTCTTCCCAAGTCCTTGACCATTATTTGGAAGGAAATTCTGTAGTAGTCCCCAAAGATAGTCTCAAAATAGAATGTTACAGGGTGTTTTTAGATGCCTTGGAATTTGTTATCTCTCCTAAAGTGTTTTTTAAAACAACATTCACAAGAATGATTGTCTTCAGTATTCCTTGTTAAAAAATCCCAATCACATGCTTGAACAGGGCTAGGAGGAGATGAAGAAGAGCATGCCCTCTGAGTGGTCTGTCATACCTGCTGGTTGCAACCTGCTGTGTCAACAGCCAAATCAGGTCCACACACCATAATCCCGAGGGTCTTCAGAGGCAGTTGCTATGAGAAGGTAGGGGAACCTCACTGTGCAAACTGGGAGAGGCGCTTGGCATCATCAGAATTCCTCCCATGACAGCCCTCAAATAAGTGCCTTTTACACTTTGAAGTATTCATGGGAATTCAGGTGGTTAGGGGTTAAACGGTAAATAACTTCGCTTATTATTCCTAACCTATGGCCCTCACAGAGGGCTGGAATAGCTCCCCAACTCCCCAGGCCTTCAGAGATGCCTTTGGGTCTGGGATGTGGGTATGCCTGTGGTTAAGGGTTTGTTCTGCTTTCACTGAGCGCTGAACCTCCAACAATCCCTGTGCCCTGGGTGGTTACTATTGACTTATGCTTGTTTCCCTGTGAAACAACAAATTAATGCAGCAGAGTGAACCCAAGTACAGTGGCGTACTAATGCCAGGGCTGGGATATTTCTGTCATAAGAAATAGAGCTCCTAGTGCAGATCTGGCAGGCTTTCAGTGAAATATTAGATGATGCACTTGTAAGATATCTGAGGTATATAGGTCCTTTCTGCCATCAAATTTGCTTTTGTCCGAGATGAACAGTAATTACAGAGCTCTGTTTGGAATGCCCAGAGGGCAGTGCTCCAAGCCCAGCCCACTCTATCTTCTGACTTCAAGGGTCCTTTTTTCTATTTTTCCATTGCAAGAATTATATATTTTCTTCCCAATTTGTATAACCCCCACCCCCCAAAAAAATGCACTGGTGAAGGGAAGGAAATTCCCTGTAACTTATTATATCCCTAAGGCCACACCTCTCATTTCTCTGAGCATCTCACTGGGCTCTCACTGTACACCTTCCATGGTCATACCGGCAGCATATGGAAGGTCCCAGGCTAAGAGTCAAATTGGGGCTGTTGCCACCAGCCTACGCCACAGCCACAGCAACACGGGATCCTTAACCCATGGAGCAAGGCCAGGGATTGAACCCACATCCTCATGAATACTAGTCAGGTTCATTACTACTGCTCCACCATGGGAATTCCAGGTAAGGGGTCCTTTAACTGCTTATGAAGCCACTACTGATTGTGTCCAGATGCCGTACTCTGATCACCTCCTGTAACATTCATAAACCCCTCCCTCAGAACCTTTATAATACACGAGTGCCATTGTTTCAAACACCTTCCCTAAGAGAAGCCACCAGGGGGACAAATTAAGGACCACAGACACTCGAATTTTCACACACTGTAAGCAGAGAAGGTGTTTGTTCAATAAAAATACTGTTATATGCCAAAATATGCACATCAGAATCAGAACAACCTGTCTGACTTTGGCTAGTCACCTAACTCTCCCCATCCAAATTATCTTATGGACCTTCCAAATCTGAAATTAATATATTATGAAACAATTATTCTAATTACCCAGTGTGTAAAGTACATGGAACTTAAGACACTGTCCAACTGAAACCTGGCATCAAAATAACTAAACCATAGGGCACGCAAAATGATGCAGAGGCATGCAGCCAGGAAGTGACATACCATCGTCTGGAGGAGTAGTGCATTTTAAACAGAACAGAAATGCCTATGTGTAAACATTTTCAAACACCACAAAAGATTATTATAATTAATAGTAGAGTCTACACAATATATTTTTAAGCTCTTTAATCACAGTCCTGACATTTTACTTTCATAAAGTTACATATTCTTATTACTCAAGAGGTACTCTGATATAGTCTTCTTAGTCCATTCTATTCCCTTTTGTTCATGTTTTAAAGGAATACTTGTTGTGGATATAAATAAAAACTATAGTTGGAGTGCATCAATACCAATGTTCTGGTTTTGATGATGTACTATGGTTATATAAGATGTTATATTTGGGGGTAACTGGGTGAAGTTTATACGAAAACTCCCTATAGTAGTTTTGCAATGTATTTTTTGTCTTAAAAGAGTTTTTAAAAAACTGTAAAATTATGGGTTGTGAATGTTGAGTTAGCTTTATGATCCACTAATGAGTTCCATAATGATTTTGTAAGCATCAGTCTAGCAAAGTAGATTTAAATGACATAAATCTACTTATTCCACGTAAACTGATGCAACTACTGTGGAAAGCAGTATCATCGTTCCTCAAAAAACTAAAAAGAAAGCTGCCATATGA
Source organism: Sus scrofa (assembly GCF_054392235.1). Lineage (NCBI taxonomy): Eukaryota > Metazoa > Chordata > Mammalia > Artiodactyla > Suidae > Sus > Sus scrofa. The sequence continues at coordinate 108,239,559 of NC_139396.1, read as the reverse complement.
TCCAGCAATCCCACTCCTGATCATATATCAAGACAAAACTATAATTCGAAAGGATACATGCACCCCTATGTTCATAGCAGTAGTATTCACAATAGCCAAGACATGGAAACAACCTGAATGTTTACCAACAGATGAATGAATAAAGAAGATGCAGTATATATATCTAACGGAATACTACACAGTCATTAAAAAGAACAAAATAATGCCATTTGCAGCAACATGGATGGAACTAGAGATTATCATACTAAGTAAAGTAACTAGAGATTACCATACTAAGTGAAGTAAGTCAGAAAGAGAAAGACAAACAGCATGTGATATCACTTACATGTGGGATCTAAAACATGACACAAATGAACCTATCTACAAAACAGAAAAAGACTCACAGAATAGAGAATAGACTTGTAGTTGCCAAGGGGGAAGGAGGGATGGATTAGGAGTTTGGAATTAGGAGATGTACACCATTATATGTAGAATATATAGAATTGACAACAACAAAGACCCGCTTTTTAGCATAGGGAACTCTACTCAATATCTATAATAAACCATAATAGAAAAGAATATAAAATATATATATGTACATATATATCTGAATCACTTTGCTGTACATTGTAAATCAACTACACTTCAATAAAATACATTTTTAAAAATCTACTTATTCCATGTAACCAGAATTAACCAATTACATGAAATTGCATAAGCAATAAAAATAAAGGGAATGAGGAGTACCCTGGTGGCTCTGCAGGTTAAGGAACCAGTATTGCCATTGCTGTGGTGTGGGTTTTATCCCTGGCCCTGGAAATTCCACATGCCATGTTAATAATAATAATAATAATAAAACTTTCTTAAAAATAAAAGGAATGACAGCATAAATACCCTAGAAAGAGAAATGTGGAAAAGTATATGGAAAAAACTATGAAATATTACACACATTTTAAGACAATTCTTGGGATAGAGAAGATTAATATATACTACATAATTTTAATTATTTGATTAATGAATGGATTTAATTTTATTCTTATCATAAAACTGAGTAGTTTTGAGAGGAACTTAATGAAATAATTCCAAGGTTCACCAAGGAAGATAAAGCAAAGATGAAGTCTAATGAAGTTCTCTAAATAGAGTAATGAATCAGAAGAAGCAGTGGTGTGCTATAGCCACAGGTTCCAGCTTAGGAGAGCATATTGCTAAGTTTTTAGGAATTTTGTGATATGATTGATATCATACTATAGCTTGGAATCAGTGGGAAAATTAATTCCTCAAGGGTAGATATTTGGAGGGAAAATTATAGAAAACTACCTACTCATCAAATATAAGAGAAAAGTTGGAGGAACAAAAAACTAACATATTAAATGTCACGATCATTTAAAAATGTATAATAAAAATTAACATAATCAATTTTAATCAAGTTTTGGTTCTGAGAGAATATTTTTAATTTCAAAGTAATGAAACAAAAGAAAAAACATAAATACATGGCCTAAAAGCCTTCAAGTTCTATATTTGACTCTGATTTGTGTGTTAATAACTCCTCCCCAAATATACAATTAAAAAGTAAGGAAAACACTTGCAACAAATAGGAGAGAAAAGTTTAATAATCCTAACATGTAAATTACTTATACAGTAATTAGTAGAAATACTAAAATTCCAATAGATAAATAGTGGAAAGCCATTAGCTGAGAAGCCACAAGAGAAAACACAATGTAGATAAGAGTGAACCCATGGAACCAAATTAAACTTTAAAATGTACAAATTTTATACCTTTAAATGTACCACTATAAAATGAACAAATGAAAATAATGAGGCTCAGCTTCTGTGGCTGAACCAAGCTTTTCCATTATCATCATCTCCTTATATTTGCTCACACTCATGGATCTCCAATGACACATGCTCCTTCTACTCCTTCTTTAGCTCAGCTCCTAACATCTGTAATTCCTAAAAGCTCCACCAGATGTTTTATTTACTGAATAAGTAAAACATGGCTTTTTTTCTTCACTAATATCCTTACTTCTACAGAACACTCCCCACCAATCCACTTCAGTCCACAAAGTCCCCAGGTAGACTCTGGATTTCCTATAACAATCTCTCTTCCATGGTCTACAATCTCCTTTCCACTTGTTCTCCAGTCCTCATGGACCTTTGCTTTGCCTCCATCATGACATCCAATCCATTGACCTCTCTACCTTCTCCCATTCCACTGCCTCCATTTTTCTTCTCATCCAACTTAGACTTCATAGTCCATCATTCTTTAAAAACCTCTAAACTCCCAAACTTCTTCCTTCTATCAAGCCCTGGGCAAAACTTCTCTCTGTATCTGCAACCACCTTCACTCAAGCTATCATGGTCCCTCCACTGATAAAGCTCAAGAGTCTTCTCTCCTTCCCCCTCCAAACCATTCTTTATACATTCTAGCCAAATTGGTCTCTTTAAAGCACTAATATAATGTTATTTTCATGCTAAAAATTAAGCCACCTGGCTCCCATAATTCTTGGGATAAGGCCATCATCCTCATTTCCTCTTCAGCCCAGACTTGACCCTGGCTGCCTCCCTAACTCTCAGCGCCCCAGCTCAATGGACATCTCTTGGCATGTCTCAGCAAGCCATGCTCCCTTGTCCTCCCTCATCTCCTTTCCTCTGCCTGGAATGCTGCTCCTACACCTTCCCTTTGGCAGGATGTTCTTACTCACAGTTGCATGTCAGATGAGGTGTTACTCTTGTAGACTAACAATACCATGTCAGTCTTCCCCCTTAGCTTCTCATAGTAGCAGTTACTTCTCCTTTATAGCACACATCATACACACAGTTAAGTGACGAGTTACAGCTTGTTTCCTGTTTATCCCAAAGTAAAAATTCCATGAGAACAGGGACTATACCTATCATCTCCTCATTTTATCTCAATGTCTAGTACAGTGGATGGCACACAGTAGGCTCCTTAAAATATGTATTGCATGAATTAGCATACTCTCGCTTATAAAATATAGAAGTAATCTTAAAAAAGAATTTCAAATGTTGACAAGGGTACAGTGAAATATGCCCAATTGCACACAGCTCTTGGCAATATAGTTTGTCACAACCCTTTCAGAAAATAATTTTACATGATGTATTCCAAGGGTTGCTTTGGAACTAGTAATCTCACTCCAAAGAAATAAGCTTAAGCACATGCACAAAAGCCTATACACAGATGTCTTGTCTCATTATTTGTAATGCTAAAAAATTATGAACAACATAAATATCTAACAATAGTTAAGTAAATTAAGGTTCAGCATCTAAGTAGAATATTATTTCACTATTTTTAATTATGCATACAAAGAATTTGCAATAACTTTTAGCAATGTTTATGTTTTAATGTTCCTAAATAAGCAGTATGCAAAATTATATAGACAGCATGAACTCAACATGTAAAAAAAAAATTTATAGGAAAAAGACTAAAACTACAAAGAAATAACGACTCATTATAAGAACAACAATGATAATAATGTTAACAACCAACACTTACTGAGCATTTGCTATGTGTCAGGCATTATTATATTTTACATGCATTGACAACTCTATGATTTCAATTCGGTTACAATTATTCCCATTTTTAAGACAAAGGAAACTAAGACTCAGAAAGATTAAGTAACTTCCCTAGGATCACCAAGGATGTCCAATGACAAAGTCTTAACACTTCAAAATAATAAAATCATTTCCAAATAATAATCATACATACCATTTCTTGGTGATATGATTATTTTATATGTGATTCTTTTTGTTTTTCTATTTCCTATAATAAGCATCTATAACTTTGACAAACAAAAAGGAAAGTTTTATCTTAAAAAACCCCACTGGATACAATGTATATTTACCAAATTCTTATTAACTATAGACTAAGAAAAGGCTTTTATTGGTACATCTTTATGCCAAGACAATCCTGAAAGCAGAAATGTGAATTATGAAAGCACAGATATTTCAAAAACCTACTGTATCACCTTTTAGTGACTATTATCATAAGTATCAAGACTATCTAGCTGCTTTAGAAAATTAAACCATGAACATTATCTTAAAAGTTTTTTCCTAAGTAGAACTCTAGCCCCATCTTGTTTTTGGGAGGTTTTGTCCCTTTTTTTTTTTTTTTTTTGGTCTTTTAAGGGCCGCACCCACAGCATATGGAGATTCCCAGGCAAGGGGTCTAATCAGAACTGTTGCTGCCAACCTATGCTAGAGCCACAGCAACGCCAGGTCCAAGCTGCATCTGAGACATACACCATAGCTCACGGCAACACTGGATCCTTAACCCACTGAGCAAGGCCAGGGATTGAACCCACAACCCCATGGTTCCTAACTGGATTTGTTTCCACTGCACCATGACAGGAACTCCTATCCCCATCTTGTTATATAGCCATCTTTGCCAATGAATAGTGCACTGATGGGATAAGATAGGTATCACATATTTTTTATTAAGCCATTCTCATGAAGGTATAGGATAATAACACAGGATCTGAAACAATGGTACTTATTCATAAATTCAGGAAATATATATATATCAGCATTCCATGTTAACATTGGTCAGCATTCAGTGTAACAGGAAAACGAAGACCCAGTCATAGGCTCTGTGATGGCTACACTACACCCAGCTAAACTTGAGAATACAGGTGTGTGGATTTCTTTGCTCAATTATTAACTGCCCTTCCAGCTGACCTCTTTCTAATATGCTTTCAGCAGAGCTTTTAATAGTTTGGGAACAAAATCCATCCATTTTTTAAAAATTAGACTTAAGGGAAAGGTAAGTTTTCGTGTGTGTGTGTGTGTGTGTGTGTGTGTGTGTGTGTGTGCATGTATGTGTGGTATATTCTAAAATAATGTTGGGGTATATTCCACCAGGGAACCTTTGTCTGTGAGCCTCTTAGGAAGTATCCCCAAGGGTATAAAGAGCTTGAAGTATATAATAATTGCAAGAATCTGGGCAATACTGAGGTGGAGGAAAGATGCTGAGTTTCACAATATAGTTGCTCTTCAGCTATCTGCTGACCCAGCTTCTCTTAGACTTATGCCCAAGACCTAGTGAAAAGAGGCTAAATTTGAAGTCAGAAAAAATCATTAAAAAGTGCAAATCTCTTTCAGATATTGGGAAAAGAGGCACCGCACTCCTAGCTTGCTCCACACAAGGGTTGAATACATTTGTACCAGTAAAGGAAGGTGATGGTTGGGAAAGAATCCAAGATTGACTTGAGGCATCCTTGTTTGGAAACACCCAAAGGCATCCCCAATAAATCTTCCTATGGTGAAGGGAGCCATTGGACCAAGGACAGAAAGACGGAAGTTATAAGTATCGCCTAGAACAAAGAAGGATGAGTTTCAAGCACACATGAGCCACTTCCTAGATATCTGATGTTCTGTTTGGGTGTGAAGATTGAAGTGAAAGTTGTGATTATTCTTTACATGGAGGCTGAGCTTAGGAATAAAAACAGCTTAATAATTGTGATCCTATTGTATCTATGAGCTGGTATCAACAGGAATACATGGATTTCATTGAATAAGGGCAACATAAATAACTACAATAACCTGGCATAAAGGAATCAGTACACAGTGATAAAGGACAAATAGCAAGTGCCAATTAAACATTCATAAAAATGTATTTCATGATGAAAGGAATACACTAAGCTAAAACAAAATGAAGATAAACAATTTAAGATCCACAGGAAGAATAATTTCCTAATTGACTCAACATTTTTAGAATAAAACAATGAAGATAAAATGCATGTCACAATCATTTAAAGGAAGTCAATGTTCTCAAGGCAATATCAAACATCATGCATTTGCCCTTCTAAAGTAGCAAGGTACTCTCAGAGGAGAGAGAGAAGGAGACAAGAACCATGGGCTTCTTGCTCTTCTGCTCAAGAATTTACTTTTCTATAATTGACACAGGAGAGCTCTATGGAGGATGCTCCAGATATTTTATACTCACTAATAGACTGAGTTCTCTCACCTCAAGACCCACCTTGCGCCTCAAGGCTTTTCTGAGCTTCAGTGCCCAAGGAGATGTAAGTAACCCTGAACTCACAGAACAATGTTGAAATTAAGACAAATGTAAACCCTTGCCCAACCTCTATGCTGGTTCTCATGCTTTTCTCTCTTAGGTATGAGTATGCCACTAATATTTTTTAACTGAGTTCATATTGTAAAGTGTTACACATTGAGAACCATATATTTTGGCCATCTCTTCACTAAAACTCTGGAACAGTTTAATCTTTTTAATAATGTTACATTAATGAACTCATATACTGCATCAACTTCTTGGATTGGCTTCTCCCACTTATGCATACGCACTTAAGATCCACCGATGCTTTTGCCTGGCAAAACGCTTTATTCCTTTTATTTGTGAATAAATCTCATTGTATGGATGCATTGCTTCAGTTTCAGTCCCAAACCATGCCAACACTGTCTTCCATCTCTGCCTTCATCACCACGACTAAAGGTATTTGGAATACTTTATTTTATTTACTCTGGGGATCCTGATACTCTCTTCAGTACCTGTCTTCTGATGACACTTGGCCACCACTTCTGGGTATAGATGTAGCTCTGGAAAGAGTGACCCTGACCATCAATCAGCCAAGGTTATGACAACTGCTCACTCCAAGGATCTGCCTCTTACAAATACAGAGTCCCTTACTCCCACTTTAGGAGAAACATGCTGATTAAGATTAGAGAATTTTCCATCCTGAATTTTATAACAAAAATGTTTTAGGCTGCCCCTCGGTCTGTGGAATATAAACCCGACTTACAGCAATGGACAGATCATCCAGACAGAAAATCAATAAGGAAACACAGGCCCTGAATGATGCTTTAAACCAGATGGACTTCATAGATATTTATAGGACATTCCATCCAAAAGCAACAGAATACACATGCTCTCAAGTGCACATGGAACATTCGCTAAGATTGATCACATCCTGAGATACAAATCAAACTTTTGTTAACTTTAAAAAAAAATGAAATCATATCAAGCATCTTTTCTGACCACAACACTATATGACTGGACATCAACAACAAGAAAAAAACTGGAAAAAACACAAACACATGGAGACTAAACAACATGCTACTAAACAATCAATGGATTGATCAAAGAGGAAATTAAACAATACCTAGAAGCAAATGACAACAAAGATACAACACTCCAAAACATATGGGATGCAGCAAAATCCATTCTAAGAGGAAAGTTTATAGCAATACAAGCCCACCTCAGGAAACAAACAAAAAAAAGCCCAAATAAACAAGCTAACTTTACATCTAAAGCAGCTTGAGAGAGAAGAACAGACAAGACCAGAAGATAGTATAAGGAAAGAAACCATAAAGATCAGAGCAGAAATCAATGAAATAGAAACAAAGAAAACCATAGAAAAGACCAATGAAATTAAAAGCTGGTTCTTTGAAAAGATCAATAAAATTGATAAACCCTTAGCCAGACTTATCAAGAAAAAAAGAGAGGACTCAAATCAATAAAATTAGAAATGAAAAAGGAGAAGTAACAACGGATATCACAAAAATACAAAGGATCATAAGGGACTACTATATGCAACTATATGCCAATAAAATGGAAAACCTAGAAGAAATGGACAAATTCTTAGAAAAGTACAATCTCCCAAGACTAAACCAAGGTGAAATAAAAAAGATGAATGGACCAATCACAAGTATTGAAATTGAAACTGTGATTAAAAAACTCCCAACAAACAAAAGTCCAGGACCAGATGGCTTCACAGGCAAATTCTATCAAACATTTAGAGAAGAACTAACACCTATCCTTCTGAAACTATTCCAAAAAATTTCAGAGGAAGGGACACTCCCAAACTCATTCTATGAGCCACCATCACCCTGATACCAAAACCAGTCAAAGATACCACAAAAAAAAAAAAAAAAACTACAAGCCAATTTTACTGATGAACACAGCAAAAATCCTCAACAAAATACTAGCAAACCGCATCCAACAATACATGAAAAGGATTGTACATCATGATCAAGTGGGATTTATCCCAAGGATGGAAGTGTTCCTCAACATCCGCAAATCCATCAGTGTGATACACCACATTAACAAACTAAAGAATAAAAACCATATGATCCTCTCAATAGATGCGGAAATAGCCTTTGACAAAATCCAACACCCATTTCTGATAAAAACCCTTCAGAAAATGGGAATATAGGGAACTTACCTCAATATAATAAAGGCCATATATGACAAACCAAGAGCTAATGTCATTCTCAATGTTGAAAAGCTGAACGAATTCCCACTGAGATCAGGAACAAGACAAGGATGTCTGCTCTTGCCACTACTCTTCAATACAGTTTTGGAAGTCCTAGCCATGGCAATCAGAGAAGTAAAAGAGATAAAAGGAATCCAAATTGGAAAGGCAGAAGTAAAACTATCCCTATTTGTAGATGACATGATACTATACCTAGGAAAATCCTGACGTCTCTACCAGAAAACTGTTAGAGCTCATCCATGAATTTGGCAAAGTGACAGGATGAAAAATTAATACACAGAAATCGATGGCATTTCTATACACTAACAATGAAAGATCAGAAAGAGAAATTAGGAAATCAATCCCATTTACCATCACATCTAAAAGAATAAAATACCTAGGATTAAACCTACCTAAAGAGACAAAATACCTGTACTCTGAAAACTATAAGCCACTGATGAAAGAAATCAAAGATGACACAAATAGATGGAAAGACATACCACGATCTTGGAGTGGAAGAGTAAATATTATCAAAATGACTATACTACCCAAGGCAGTCTACAGATTCAATGCAATCCCTATCAAATTACCAAGGACTTTTTTCACACAACTCAAACAAAAGATTTTAATGTTTGTTTGGAAGCACAAAAGACCCAGAAGAGCCAAAGACATCCTGAAAAATAAAAATGGAGCTGGAGGAATCAGGCTCCTGGACTTCAGACTATACTACAAAGCAACAATCATCAAAACCATATGGTACTGGCACACATTCAGACATACAGATCAGTGGAATAGGATAGAAAGCCCAGAATTAAACCCACACACCTACAGCCAACTAATCTACGACAAAGGAGGCAAGAATTCACAATGGAGAAAACACAGCCTGTTCAACGAGTGGTGATGGGAAAACTGGACAGCCACATGGAAAAGAATGAAATTAGAACATTCCCTAACACCATACACAAAAATAAACTCCAAATGGATTAAAGACCTACATATAAGACCAGACACTACAAAACTCTTACGGAAAAACATAGGCCAAACACTCTCTGACATAAATGACAGCAACATCTTCTCAGATCCACCTCTTTAAGAGTATTGACAACAAAAACAAAAGTAAACAAATGGGACCTAATCAAACTTCAAAGTTTCTGCACAACAAAGGAAACCCTAAACAAAACAAAAAGACCACCCACAGAATGGGAGAAAATCTTTGCAAGTGAATCAACTGACAAGGGATTAATCTCCAAAATTTATAAACACCTTCTGCAGCTCCATACCAAAAAAAAAACAAACAACCCCATCAAAAAATGGGCAGAAGGTCTAAACAGACAATTCTCCAAAGACATACAATGGCCAAAAAACACATGAAAGGATGTTCAACATCACTCATTATCAGAGAAATGCAAATCAAAACCACTATGAGGTACCACCTTACACCAGCCAGAATGGCCATTATCAGAAAGTCTACAAACAATAAATGCTGGAGAGGGTGTGGAGAAAAAGGAACCATAGTACACTGTTGGTGGGATTGTAAAGTGGCGCAACCACTGTGGAAAACCGTATGGAAATTCCTCAGAAAACTAAACATAGAACTACCATTTGATCCAGCAATCCCACTCCTGGGCATCTATCCAGAGAAAACCATGACTCGCAAAGACACATGTACTCCAATGTTCCTTGCAGCAATATTTACAATAGCCAAGACATGGAGACAACCTAAATGTCCATCAACAGAGGAGTGAATCAAGAAGTGATACATATACACAATGGAATATTACTCAGCCATTAAAAGGGGAAAATACCAGAATTTTTCCTAACGTGGATGGACCTAGAAATTATCATGCTAAGTGAAGTCAGTCAGACAATGAGACACCGACATCAAATGCTATCACCGACATGTGGAATCTAACAAAAGAACACAATGAATTTTTTTGCAGAACAGATATGGACTCACAGACTTTGAAAAACTTGATTTCCAAAGGAGACAGTTTGGGGGTTGGGGGATGCACTGGGGGTGTGGGATGGAAATCCTATAACATTGGATTGTGATGATCATTGTACAACTATATATGTAATAAATTCATTGAGTAAAAAAAATTCTACAAGAGAGATAATTAAGATCCTACATCCTGGAAAACTTATTTCAGGAGGGAAATCTCAGAGTTCAACTACAGTTATTTCACCCCAACCTCCAGAAAAACCTGGAGAGTCATGTGGTTGTCCTCTATTCTCTTCCTGTTTGTTGAACATCTCTACTCCAGCATGAAGTCTTCTTGTATGTGTATCTGTTTGTATTGCCATGGCTTCAACACTGGTCCCAGTTATTCCTGGTTTAGAGCTATGGTACCCATTCCCACCTGACTGGTTTAGGCTCTCTGTCTCAATCCCCAATGTCTGAATGTAGTAGAACACTATCTGAAGTGTCTGTCCAACTCCAAGAGTTTGAATATATGCCCTTAATCTTTAGACACAGGCATCAACAGCCATTGCTGATTAGGACAAGAAAAGACCCCATACCCCAAAAATAACTGAAAAATGTTATCTTTCTTGAGAATTTTGGAATGGAGTTCATACTGAAGGATATCAAACAAAGCACTCAAGACTAAGATTGTTTTTCAAACTGTGAAACACAACTGATTAGTATATCACGTAAAAAAAATAGTGAGTGATGACCAACACTTTTGACAAAAATCTAAATGAAGAAAATGATATGAGAAAATGTTATAGTGCATTTAACATAATAAAGATAAATATTGTTTCATAAACTTTTGTTTCAGTTGCATATGTATGTCTTCTAGGGCAAACATAAAATGCCACTCTTACTCTGGATCATGATTCCAAAGGGTAGAAAGAGCTGGTTCTATAGAGCATATCCACAAAATCTAATCACTCCTTCCTCAAATCCTTGTTGTACAACAGTCTTTTGTGTAAGGATAAGAGGGAACATTTAATTAAGCTTGTTTTGGCTCTATTATGAACCAAAATAGCTTCAGCTAATACACTGGAAGCAAGATTCTGTTTGGCTGAGCTCCAATCCAGAGGCTACCCATGATCCAAACACCACTGGCAGTATAATGCAATTGCATGATCTGTAGGGCTGTCCCTTCCTAGTCAGCAGTCAGGCAACTTTTCCAAGGAGAATATGTGGACGGACAGGAAATGCCAGGAGTTCCACTGAACTATTTTCTGACCAAGAGGAATAATCATTTAATGAGATAGAAGTAGTCAGAAGTTAGCAGAAAGGACTGGGTTCTCCTGGAATACGTAAACCTTAGAGCATGGCTCACAGAGTCTTCTTGGATTCCTTCTCTAGAGACCTGACCTAACCTTATGTTTTATATTGGAATTCTCTTTGCATTCAATGTTAGCATGGGTATCAGAATGAGGATGAAGATCTAGAATTGACAGTAGTTGAAATTATTACTTATGTCAAATATCTTCCATCTGTGGAAATTGCCTGTAAATACAGAGATGATCCCCATGTTTTCACCTGTGCCAGACATATGACCCTGATTTACTGGTCATGACCATTATTAGGTACCTTCCAACATTTTCAAAATGAAACTAGAGTTCCCATCGTGGCTCAGCGGTAACAAATCCTACTGGTATCCATGAGGATGCAGGTTTAATCCCTGGCCTTGCTCAATGGGTTAAGGACCCCGTGTTGCCATGAGCTGTGGTGTAGGTCACAGATCAGATTTGGTGTTGCTGTGGCAGTGGTGTAGGCTGGCAGCTGCAGCTCCAATTGGACCCCTAGCCTGGGAACTTCCACATGCCACTAGTATGACCCTAAGAAAGAGAGAGAGAGAGAGAGAGAGAGAGAGAGAGAGAGAGAGAGAGAGAGAGAGAGAGAGAGAGAGAGAGAAAGAAAGAAAGAAAGAAAGAAAGAAAGAAAGAAAGAAAGAAAGAAAGAAAGAAAGAAAGAAGAGAGGGAGGGAGGGAGGGGGGGAAGAAAGGAAGGAAGGAAAGAAGGAAGGAAGGAAGGAAAGGAAGGAAAAGAAAAATTAACTGACAGACACAGAATGGCAGAATACAGAATATTGGGTAGTTGTAAGCAACTGAATTTCTCATAATCAGGAAGGAACAAGTTTTAGTAGGAGAGAATAAAGAAATGAGTGAAGGGACAGAGAGAGGACCCTGGCAACATGCAAGTCTCTGCTTCCAGTTGACTTGAACACTGGATGCACTCCTGCCCTCCCCACAATTATATAAACAATACCTTGAGGAGCCTTCAATAAATGCCACATCATACCTAAGCTTGAATAGTCACCATGTGCCTATAGGATATGACTCCTTTACTGAACAAAATTAGGAACGAAGAAAGAAGTTTTGGTATAAAATGGCCTTTTCTTGGGAGATTCCAGCTTTCCCAAAGAGCGTTTTGTTGTAGATGCTTAATTAAAAAGCTAATTCAAGTTGGGTCTCTCACACTTAAGACAAAAAATATTCTATTATGGTGACCTGCCCAATGCCTTTCTAAAAACACACCTGTGCAGAAGTTCAGGGAATTTCAGCAAAATAAGACATTAAAGGAATTGTGAACAATCAGCAATACAAAGTGTCATGAAGTATGCTGGGCTGCTACCCATCCCACTTTAGAAACATGAAGACTGAGGTCCCAAGAAAGTGTCTGGGAGGGCATTCAGATACCAAATGGCCAAAGTCCGAGTAGAATGCAGGTCTGTTTGAAGCTAGAGCTTAGGCTTTTTTTCTCAAACCACTTCCATAGTCTGCTGACAAGACATTACACCAAGGACAGTTCCTGGGTTCTCTGTAAACACCTTGCAGTGTCACTTAATGGGAAAGGTAAGTTAATGCTGAATTTCTCATTATCAGGAAGACTCACAGAATCTTCCTGAGCAAAACAGCTTTTATCACAGTTTGTCTTGATTGGGCATCAGGCTTCTGGAGCTGTTCATAATTCCTCCCAGTTAGAACCATCAATGTATGATGAGTTGTTTAATTTTTATTCTGAATCAGGGGAACACACTGAACAAACCAAGAAACAGCTACAAGTTTCTTTCCAAGCCTCCAGCACCTACTGGCTCTTCTTAGTCCTCCACCTCCACCCTCTAGAGTACATGTTTCCATGGAAACAGATGTCTGGTGCTCTGAAAAGGCAGTTTTAGTTCTGACCTTATCTGTAGGATAAAGCCCTCAATGGCTAAAGAGGCAGCAGGAAAAATCCAAGCTTCTGAAAGTTGCTCCTGGCAGGTAGTTGAAATCAGGCATTGGGGTACAGTGAACTCAGGAGGAGGAATCCTAAATTGAAGAGGTGATGAATCAAATTCAAAAACAATGAGCCCCTATCCTTGAGAAAGGCCAAGTGTGTGCACCTTCAGTTTCTTTGTGGTTGAGGTTCTCACTGTGGTTTATGGATGTATGTATCCTGAAACCTTGGATCTGGTTCCAGCTGCATTTCCCCTCCTCGCTCTCATAATCTCAATGCAAGTATGTGTTCTCTCTATCCATCTAGCATAAGGCACAATCGCAGAGGAGAGCCTCATGCCTCTTTCTCCCCATTACTTGTCTCTCTGTTCCTGGATTTCACCACCACAAGGACATTTCTCTGTCCAACAAAGAGATCGTGTGCTTTGGCCTCAGACAGCACTGGGTTCAAATTGTAGCTCTTTCAAACATTTCTCTGTCCAACAAAGAGATCATGTGCTTTGGCCTCAGACAGCACTGGGTTCAAACTGTAGCTCTGGTTGGAAGAGAGAACTGATCAAAAGAAATATACAGTGGGGTAGGAAGTTGAGGACTGGAGAGAAGTGGTCCTCTTTGCCCAAAGGTACTCAGACTTGAGCGGGGCCCTCTCCTCAGGGGCTCTATCCTGTGCCTCAGCCTCTGGTCACCTGACACAGGCTCTTGTTCCCTGTCTAAGCCAGAATGGCCAGGACTCTTGGAGCCCTACCTCTTGCAGCAAACCAAGGTGTCTTAGATGTCACTGTCAGCTTCTTTGGGCTTTAGGTCTTTCCCTAAGCCTTGCCAGTGAGCAGCCCTACAACTGGAGCAGCATCCTGCAACCTGGCCCCCCAGCCCTGTTCTGAGGTACCCAAATATTACTGCTCTCCCAGCATCCAGGGCTCAGTCTCAGGCAGACAAGTCCTCTTATTTGGGCCCCATGTGAGCTTGATTGGGTTCCTAGGCTATGAGTCATGACTCCAGCTCCCCCCAGAAATGGAGCAGCCTCAGAAAGTTTGATGGTATATGCTGGTGGGCAGGTACTGCCCCCTGGGGCTGGGAAAAGACAGGGCCATCATTGGCAACTGAGATCTCCCAAAGTGAGTTCTCAGGCCTCTTTCTACTTTCTTATATTATTTTCCTGCCTCTCTTTCATCTCTGTCTCTTTCTTTCTCCTACCCTTTAACTTTGCTTCTCTTTCCTCCTCTCACTCTTTCCCTCCTCTTGTTCTTTCCCTCTCCCTCCTGCCATCTTCCCCTTTCTCATTCTTCCCCATGCTGCTGCATCCTTTCCACTCTCCCTCTCCTTGGCTTCATGTCTTTCGGCTCCATCTCCCTCTTTTTCTTGTCTCCTGAAGCCATGAGCCAATCCCTCAAATAGCTAGAAGAAGCCTGCAGAGCCCACTTGTTAGCTTCCATCCCATTCATCCTTCCTACTCCAAAGAAGAAACTGCATCATCACCCATGCAGTTTGTACTCCAGGGGATACAGATAACCATGTGCCAAGGGAAACTAAATGGCCCCAGACTTGCATCAGAATACCTAGAGATTCTCTCCACACTTCTGGTAGAGGTCCACCCTAGGAAGGCCCCAGGGGACAGAAGCTCAGCCCACAGAAGGAGTCTGAGGCAACTTCTAGCTCCCTTGCATCCTCAGCCCCCCACCCCTGCTTCCCACCTAATATCACCCCTTACAAATGCTGTCACATAGCTGTCACACAGTGCTCCCTCCCCATTCCCAATTTTCCCTGTGCTATCCATATGGGAAGAGTGATTGGTTACCTCCCTGAAGGCAAGGCTAGATCTGTATAAGGTCTCATTCCCTAAAGGCTCCAAGGAGAGTTGTGATCTTGAAGTAGCTCATGCAGTTATCCATGTGGGACCACTCACATGGGGACACTTAAACATGGTTCTTGGCCTTCCCTCTGACATGTAATTTAAACACAGGCTTTTTCTTCTCTCTGCTGAATCAAAGTTGAAGGAAATGACCTTCTGCCAGCACTAACCATGAAGAGCCCTGGGGGTAAGGCCTCCCCATCCCTAGATTTGAGCATTGCTAATGATTTCCCTTCAGCACCAGAGACAGCATCCTCGAGCAGCTTGGCCAAGCCTGGCGGTTAGCTCTACTCTAGCCTTGCCTCACTTCCCAAAGGGACCCTCCATATCAAAGCAATATTAAAGAGAAAGGGATATGATAAGATCCTATCAAATTCCTCCATGCACAGATGTGAAAATCCAGCTGGGGGGGATTAGAACAAGTCCACATAAACAGTGCCCTCTCCCAAGTTCCAATCCAGAAATCCCTCTGGCCTCAGAGGGCAGATCTTTAAAGCCCTTAAGATAACTGGGGACATGTGTGCATATATTTATACGTATGCATTTTCCTGTATCTGTGAGCATAGTGCTTCGACATGTGTTCAGTTGTGGGATTTTTTTTAATAGGATTTCTAGGATTCAATTTGGTGAAGAATCTTATAAAGCACTCACCATAGGGCTTGGAGTCATAATGTGCCCCCTTCCTTCTTCACTCTCTTTGATCTCATCTATGGAAGTCAGGAAAAGTTTGCTTTATAAAATCTTTGTCAGTCTTGTAATTGTTGTCATTATCTAAATTACCACAATAGGTTGAAATAAAGAGTATTTTACCTCGCTGTTTCCCAACACTGGAGGAGACCAGCAGAACAGAAATAATTGAAGAGTAAGAAAAATTATTTCTCATTCAGTAAGATAGCTGCATCCACTCAAACCTTTTTTCTTTTTTTTTTCAGTTTCTGTACCAAGAATAAGTTGTTTTATAGGATTTTATGTAAAAGAGAAATAATGGGAAAGTTCTATAGAAATCATTGACAAGCTTATTTTGTTTGTTCTAACAGGCAGGCAGTTTTCCTGTCAGATACCACAGAGAATGAGTGCTTTGAATATATTCCTTTGGATGTTGTGAGCAATTTTCAACAGCAATTATTTAAAATATTTATGAAAAACTTTGGAAAAATTTGTCTCCCAAAAAGTATGTAGGTAAGATATCAATAAGTCTATTTATAGATGGTGGATCTAATACTAGAAAGATCTTTCAAAACAACTGAATGTCCTGCATGAAAGCCATAAAGGAGATCCATATAAAAAGTGCTCTAAGAATATATAAACAAGATTAAAACATAAGGGTAGTTTGGGCTTGTTTGTTGGCCTTTGTTATATGTAGGTTCTTTAGGTCAGTTTTGTGGCAAGAGAATACTTTTCACATATAAGAAATACAGTTTAAAACTTAAGTGTAGGTCAGAAACAGGATTCAGTCTCTGATCCACCCACCTTTCAAAAACACACTCGTAGGAGTTCGCATCATGGCTCAAAGGAAATGAATCCGACTAGTATTCACCAGGATGCGGGTTCAATACCTGGCCTCACTCAGTGGATTAAGGATCTGGCGATGCTGTGAGCTGTGGTGTAGGTCGCAGGCAAGGCTCAGATCCCACATTGCCTGTGGCTGTGGCGTAGGCTGGTGACTATAGCTCCAATTTGACCACTAGCCTGGTAACTTCCAGGTGCTGCAGGTGCAGCCCTAAAAAGCAAAAATAATAGTAATAATAATAATAGTAATAAATGAAAACATGTTTCAGATTAGAATTGGTCCGCAAAAATGTTGATTTTCATTTATGTTAAGTCTTTACCATATGCCAGGCACTGTGCCTCAATTTATTTAATTCTTACTGCAACCCTGGAATATAGGTATCATTACCCCCTTTTTATTTTTTTATTTTTTGGTCTTTTTAGGCCCAAACCCATAAGATATGGAGGTTCCCAGGCTAGGAATCAAATCAGAGCTACAGCTGCCAGCCTACACCACAGCTACACCAACAGACCTGAGCCGCATCTGTGACCCACACCACAGCACAGGGCAATGCCAGATCCTTAACACACTGAGCAAGGCCAGGGATTGAACCCATATCCTCATGAATGCTAGTTGGGTTCGCTAACTGCTGAGCCATGGAAGGAACTCCCATCACCCCCATTTTATAGATGAGGAAACTGAGGTTCAATTTGCTCAAGGTAACAGAGTATGCAGTGGTATTGGTGCTGAAATCCTAGGACCATCTGACCCAGAGTCTAAGCTATAAGTTACAGTCATGTACTTGGAATAATAGCACTATGGCTGCTCTCAGTGAACAAGTGAAGGGACAGATATGTCTCAGGCCTGGCCACACATCTAATGCCCCAGACCTGTTTCCTAGACTGATAAAAATGTTACATAAGACAGGGACTGCATTACAGTCCTGAGAAAGAAGCATGCTAGTTTATTATTTCCATAATTCCTGGGATCCTTACCTTCTCACATATCTATCCCTTCTGCTCTCCTCAGTTCTCCTGCAAAACCACCTCCAGCCTTCCTGGAGCCAGAGAAAGTCATCTGGAGGAGCCATCAGTGGAATCTATAACAATCACTCAGACTCCCTATTGAGATGCCCAGAGGCTTCAGGCAAGGATGGAGGGAAACACAGCTGCAAACAGGAACAGTGGTGGTGCCTTTGGCAACTCAGAGGTTTGGGGAGAAAATGGAGAGAATTCTCTCTTAGGATAAAGTTTCTGATGCCCTTATAACAAATAAGATGATTGTGCTGGAATGATACCCCAAGAGACTATTTAGTTCAATTTTCTTCAACTGACAGGTTGAAGGTGAAGCTCAGAGGCCAAGTGAACTGCCAGTGGTAGCAAAGCAGGTAAAGAGATCATAGATGGTTACACAGCAGGCAGGTGGCAGAGTCCAGGTACAATGAGGAGGTCAAGACCTGCTCCCCAGCCCAGCACACGATGCCACCAACCAGCCCAACCTTATGGCTGTGGAGAGGGTTAATTTTATGTGTCAACTTGAGTGGGCTACAGGATGCCCAGCTATCTGGTTAAACGTTATTTCTAGGTGTGTCTGTGAGGGCGTTTCTGGAAGAGATTACCTTGTGGATTGGTGGACTGAATAAAGCATATGTCCTTCACCAGTGTGAGTTGGCATCACCCACCTGCTGAGGGTCTGAACAGAACAGAAAAGCTAAGAAAGTTGAATGTTTTCTCCCTGCCTTACAAGTTGAGCATGGATTTTCTCCTGTCTTTGGCCCTCCTGGCTCCCCAGCCTTTATAGCTGACTGGGATCTACACCATCAGCTCTCTGGCTCTCAAGCCTTCAACCAACACACCAGCTTGAAAGACAGCAGATCATGAGACTTTTCAGCCTCCATAATCATGTGGGCCAGTTCCTTATAATAAATTTCATTATTTATTGAAATTAATCTCCTATCGGTCCTGTTTTTCTGAAGAACTCTGACTAACACAGCCATCTTTGCTGGTCTCCCACTCTGTTGCCAAGTTTGTGAGGGAGACCAACTCACACTGGCTTCAGCAAAAAGGGAGGCTTATCAGAGCTCTTGGTGGTTTGCTGGGCTGCATTTAAAGAAGAGCCCAACAACCAAGCTTCAGAGTGGCAAAGACCTGGATCATGTGGGCCTTAGATGGAGAACCTGGAACTCAAATGTCATCAGGATTCACTTTTCCCAACCATTGTCTCTGCTTCTCTTGGAGCACTAGCTCTATTTTTTCCTTTTCAGAACTTATTGCTACCATCAGTTCCCTATCTCTACTGATGCAAAAAGCCATTTCCGTGGCCCTTCCCAGGGCAGAATATTGGCTGCTATTTGTTCCTCATGCCCAGCCCTCTGTGTTTGGGGTTGGGGATACTATGACATTAGAGCCACGTGAGAGGAGTGAGAAAAAAAATAAGTCCTCAAAAAACATCAGGATGTTTGGACAGAAAGGAGGCTCTTCACCTCTCTGTGCCACCTGCATGCAGAGGGAGCCCCTAACAGTGACTGTAACTGGGTGGGGCCTCGCCACAGATTTTAAAATTACAGATTGACTTGTTCATGCCATAACCTTTGGAAAAACTGGAAGGCATATTTTTAGGAAAAGTATGTGCATGCATTTGTTAGAGGTCAAAGGCAAATGTCCACACCAACATAGGACCTCAATGCATTGAGTGGGATCCACGTAAGCAAGGAGACAAGAGGTGAAGCCACAATTGTCCTAGGATCAGTACTGGATCAGGGTAAAGTGTTAGGTACCATGAGTAACAGAATTTTACTTCTCAGTTTAAAATTGTTGGGGCCCTGGAAGCAGAGTTGTCTTGGAAGATAGTTTAAGCCCTCTGTTTCTCAGATGAGGAAATTGAGGTTCAGACAGGGGAAGTGACTTGTCCAAAAATGCAGAGGTAATTATTTGGAAGGCTTAAGACTAGAAGTCAGAATTTCCAGACCCCAGAACTATGTTCTTTTCCTAGAGTCTGTGAAAGTCCATTACTTTGGGCCATCCAAACTTAGATGCTTCTTTCCAACTCCCATTAGGTGAAACTAGGTTAAAATCAATAACCCCCATTCCCTCTCTAAGTGGCCCTGTAATTTACCAGGGTTAGGATCCTGACCTTACTTATATTAGAGATGAAGGAGAGAGAGACACTCTACTGCTCCCCCTGGAATACATGGGGCTGCCTGTTCTCCAGGGTGACCCCAGATAGTGACCAGCTACTTGGACACCCAGCCCTAACCCCTCCATTTCTGTGCTTTTGCAATGGAGGTAAAGCGGGGAAAAAATCATAAGGGGAAATGAGGAAGACAAAGAATAAGGGAGGCAAGGGGGAAAAAGAAGTAAAAGAAAGACAAGGAGAGACAGAGAGATATGACTGGCCACATAGAAAGAGACCAATGTGACAGTGAGTCAGAGGCCAGGGTCACAAAAAGAAGGTGAGTTACAGAATCATTGATGCTGCTGTTAACAAGGGGCTGGGTTTCTGACTGGCCAGGAGGATGGCCACCAATAGACGGAGAATGGCTGAGAGTAAGGTTAGCCTACTTTCCTTCCATGGACCACACAATCACAGCTGTTTACTAATGCCTATGGTGGCGCTCCAGCCAGGAGCCAAGAATGATACAAAGTCATACCCTCACCATGCTTGCCCAGAGGCTCTGAACCTCACTGTGGAAAGATTCTTATAGGAGAAGGCCATCAATTGAAGAGAATCATTCATCCAGTATATATTTATTCCATGCCTACTATCAGCTCAGCTAGTGGAAGCCTTGAACAATCAGTCCCCTATTCCTGGGCTACCATCTTTTTCCAAACCATACTGCCTTCCAGTTGGCAACATTATAATCTATTTTCTTCTTTATGATGCTGATCATTATCATCACCATCTTCTTTAGAGCAGCTACTCTTCACTAAGTACTAAGTATGTGTCAGGCACAGTATTAAGTATATTACATATACTATGTCTGATCTTCACAATAACTGTGTGAGGCCTGGGTTATATCTCAGTTTTTCACAACAAATGCCAGTTATAAGAAAGGTTATATAATATCCCTGATAACAAATAGCTGCTGCAAGTCAGAATCAAGCCTCATACCACATAGGGTCTTTTCTATTCCAAAGACCCTAGAATGAGCTAAAGAAAAGGAACAAGGTGGGGAGGAGTCTTGTCAAAAACCCCCCACCAATGCAACACTGTACCACTTTCACACACAGGGACATTGCCAAGTGTCAACAGAAGCTCTTTTCCCAAAAGGTTGATTGGTTTTTAGAAAAGTTTGAGTGACTCCAATTCTGTTGAGTATACTCCTTCTTTGCGCAGGAAGCCCACATGTGTTCTAATTTCTTAGTTTACTTACACCTTTATTCATTCAATAGATATTTATAGAGCACTTAGCTTATGTCTGACACTATTCTAGGTGTTCAAATATAGGTATAACCAAACAAGACAAAATTTATAATCCAGTGAAGTGTGATAAGTGTAAGCCAATAAACAGATCAATATGTAATATAAACACAGATAGGAAGAATTGCTACAAACAAAGTAAAGAAAAAAGCAGTGGGAAGTGCTCTTTCAGATAATGTGGTCAGTGACAACTCTCTGAAGAAGAGACATTTAAGCAGAAGCTTAAATGAAGGGAGGGGCCAAGTGATGGGGACATATGAGACAAGATCAATCTTGACAGAGAAAAGCAAGTGCAAAGGCCCTGGGGTAGAAGAATCCTTTGTGTTCAAAGCACAGCAAGGAGGCCAACATTGCTGGAGAGAAGATGAGGTTGAAACAGGCTCCCAATAATAAAGAGCTTGGAGGACTTGATGTGGATTTAGAATTTTACTCAGAGTAATATCAAGCTAGTGAATGGGAGTGTCATGACCAGTTTCAAAAGTTACAGTGGTCTCTCTGGCTGCAGCAAGACTGCACAAAGTCAGGGTGACCAGTTAGGAATCTTTAGTTAGTGACCAAGTGACAGGACATGATGGCTTAGAGCAGATGGTAGCAGAGTACCTGTGAGCAGTGGTGAGGTTGGAGATAGTCCCACCAACTGGATGTGCAGTGTGAGAGAGAAGAGAAGAGTGGAGTCAGTATACGAGTCTGCGAAAGAGGGAATTGAGGCAACATGCCCTCATTTAGAGGATACAGGGGGTGTAATTTGGGGAGGAGAGGGGCAAAAACTCAAGTGTCCAGTTTGCAACATGTGTACCTGGAGATGACTATGAGTCATTTCAGTGAAAATATAAAGCATGCAGACCAATATATGTATAGAATTCTAAGAGGAGAGACAAAAATGTGATTATCATCAGCATCCAGATTATACTTAAGGTCATAGGACTAGATACGGTCAGCCAGGACACACATATAAATGAGAAGAGAAGAAGGCACATCCAGCATTTAGGGATCAAGAGGATGCAGAAGCCCCAGCAAAGGTGCTGGGAATGAGCACCACTGAGGCAGGAGGGACATCGCCAGAGAGTACGATATCCCAAAACCAGGGAAGAAAGGGTTTCAAGGAAGAAAGAATTATCTCTCCCCAATGCTGGGAAATGCCCACGTCCCAGTCTCTGCCTGGGCTTCTAAGAGCTGAGCAGTAGAGCCATGTCATAGCCTGGGCGAGCGAGGGAGAAGTTCCCATAAGAGGGCTACCCTGACATCATGACTTTGAGCTTCATTCTGGAAAAACGTCAATGCTGAGGGACAGCAGGGCCAACCCATAGCCCATTACAAACTTCTTCAGGTCTTGGATGAATCTCAGGGGACATACTCCTCCCTGAGCACAGGATGTACCTGCAGCTACATGGCTAGCTGGTCACCACAGATCCCGTGGTCAGAGAGGACTGCTTGTCTCTCTCAGTCCCAAGTGCCTGGAGTATCAGAATACAAGAAAGTCTCAGTGTTATTTAGCAATATAGTGGTTTATTAAATGACATACATGCAATCAGAGAAGTGGTCCAGGTCTAAAATCTGGAATGCACTCCATACCCCCACAGGTTTTCTGCATCCCCTCCAAGCTATGGGCCCAGCCCCAGATGGGCCACCTGGGCATGACTGGGTAGAGTTAGCTGACTTCAACACGGTAGCCAGGACCCAAAACTCCCATAATGTGATACAGATAATTGTTATACTCCTCTTCCTGGTTTTAGCTCTTCTTTATAAGTTTATTGGTTCTAAACTAACCAAAGCAGGAGCCTCAGTGAAAAGTCTCCTGAATACAAATTCTATAGATAACTTCATTTCAAAATATGACCACCACATGCAGAGAGTTGATGGGGGAGGGGTATACTTGCTTTACTGGTAACTAGACTTGACCAACGTCCTCACGGGGGCTATGTGAGCTTAGCTCAGCACCTGTTCTCAGGAGGCCAGCAGATCCTGCGTGGATGCTCACATAGCTGGCTGAGACTAAGCAGCCTCAGAAGACATGGAAAGTGTGTTTCTTACTATAACCAAGAAGCCAGTTGCCTCTTCTTTCTCTGCTTCCTATGTCTCATAAAACTGTACCAGTTTTTACCTACAACAGCCCACTGACAGAATTCAGCAACTTTAGTTCCCCTAAAAAAATCCATTCAAACAAAATAATTTGTAAACTAGATGTATGTGCGTGAGGCTATCTTGGAGGAGAGAAAAGAGATGGTTTACATCACAGGCCCTACAGAAAAAATCTTCAAAGACCCCTTGGACATTTCTGTTATCCCAAGTTTCTGACTTCTTTTAACCTTGGGCCACACCCTGCTACACCCACCCACTCCACCCCAATCTCTCACTGTCAGACCCTTGACTTCCATCTCTTCCAAAATCCTATCCTTGTCTTATGCATAGCAGTCTGGCAACAGTCTTTTTTTCTGTTTAATTAAAGTATAGATAATTTACAATGTTGTGCCAATTTCTGCTGTATAGCCAAGTGACTCAGTCATACATATATGCATTCTCTTTACATATATAATATATGTTATATAAATATGTAATATTTTCCATCATGGTCTATCCCAGAGATTGGATACAGTTCCCTGGGCTATACAGTAGGACCTCATTGTTTATCCATTCTAAATGTAATAATTTGCATCTATTAACCCTAAACTCCTCATCCATCCCACTCCCTCCCCCTCCCCCCTGGCAACCACAAGTCTGTTCTCCATGTCTGTGAATCTGTGTCTGTTTTGTAGATAGGTTCATTTGGGCCATATTTTATATTCCACATATAAGTGATATCATAGGGTATCTGTCCTCTTTCAGATTTATTTCACTTAGTATGATAATGCCTAGTTGCATCCATGTTGGCAACCACCTTTTTAAAAATAAGATAAGGATTTAAAAAGCAGTTTTAGATTCACAGCAAAATTGAAAGGAAAGTTTAGAGATTTCCCACATGCTCCCTGCCCCCACTCACACAAAGACTTCCTTGTTATCAACATCCCCACCAGAGTGGTATATTTGTTACAATCCATGAACCTACACCGATAAATCACAATCATCCAAAGCCCCTCTTTATATTAGGATTCTCTCTTGGTGTTGCACGTTTTATGGGTTTTGACAAATGCATAATGACATATATCCATCATTACAGTACCATACATAATAGTTTCACTGCACTATTCAATCCATGCTCCCTTACAACCCCTCGCAACTACTGAACATTTTACTGCCTCCAAAGTTCTGCCTTGTCCAAAATGTCATATAGTTGGAATCACATAGGATACAGCCCTTCCAATCTGCTTTTTTCACTTAACAATATGAATTTTAAGTTTTTTCCATGTCTTTTCATAGCGTGATAGCTCATTTCTTTTTAGCATTGAATAATATTCCATCATCCAAATATACAACAGTTATCCATTCACCTACAGAAGACCAACCTGGTTGCTTCCAAGTTTTGGTAATAACGAATAAAGTTGCTAGAAATGTCTGCATGCAGGTTTTTGGGTGGACCTAAGTTTTCAATTTTGGAGGGTCAATATCAAAAAGCATGATTGCTGGATCATATGGAAAGACTATGTTTAGTTTTGTAAGAAACCACTGCACTGTCTTCCAAATTGGCTGTACCCTCTTGCATTCCCACAGCAATGAGTGAGAGTTTCCATAGCTCCACATCTTCATAATCATGTGGATTGCGGCCATTCCATAGATGTGTAGTGGTATCTCACTGCTGTATAAATTTGCATTTCCCTGATGACATACAATGTTGATCATCCTTTCATATGCTTATTTGCCATCTATATATCTTATTTTTGAGACAACTGCTTTTTTAATGTAACTTGAGCATGTTTTTGAAGAGTTGCTTCCAACCCCAAACTCATCAATGTCCTTTCTTCTTATAGCCAAAGACCATTTCTGTGGTGTTTCTTACACTTCTGAGTCTATGTATTCACGTAGGCTTACACTCTGAACAGCATCATCTTTATTTCCTCCTCCAATCATGACCTGAGGCCCTTTGAAACAATCATTATTTCTGACAATTTGATGAGGTTATTTGCAATGTAATCTTGCACATAATAAAAGCAGCTTCCATGCATTTTGCACTGTCTCCATGGTGGGTACTCTGCTATATCACCTGCAGTATGTCATGTTTTGTAATCTGTACAACAGCCGTGGACACAGCTATGATCACTCACACTTTAGAGCTGAAGGAGTTGAGGTCACATTACTAACAAGAGGCAGAGCCCATCATCCTAAGCACAGTTTCTAGAAGGGTAAGGACTGAAGTCTCATGCCCCTCCTGGCTTTTAGTGGTTCAGAAGAGCTCTGCTCACCCCTCAGAAAGATTAGAAATCATCCCTCCCTATCCTGATATTCACAGAGATAGTCTCTTGGCTCAGAAAAGTAGCCTTTGCTCTTTCGAAGCTCCTGGATTCTATGCAATGAAGCAAGTTTCTAATCGCTATTTTTTTTTTGAACCAGGTTGTTGTTGTTGTTTAATTATAGACCAAAAGCACTGCGTGTTCCATGAACAATCATCTTACTGACATGTTATTCTGATGCTTGACTTCATTCACCATGACACATGCTGCTTATGAAATACACAACTGAATAGAGTTGTAATGAAGTGAGACTTGGGAAGGATTAAATTGGAATCTGAACTAATGCCAGCTAAGGGACCCTACCTCCACTTTATTATTATTATGTTTAATAAACAATCATTCATGCTCTGAGGAAAGGGAAACAATCAGAGGCACAGCAGGGGAGCCATAAAAGAAATGCTTTAAACCTTGAATAAAAACATGTTTTGTTCAAATCCAGAGCTGGTCTTTTTTTTTTTTTTTTCCCCAAAATGAATGCAGCGAATTGTTGAACACCTAGAGGCAGTGAGAGGCATAAAAGTGGAGCTACAGTGTGCAGAGAGGAGGCAGGGGCAAACCTCTTCTCCCCCTGCTCCTCCCAGCTGAGTCCTGGCTACCTACAAAGGGAAGATGATCTGAGCTTCAAGGAGGTAGTTGGCGCATCAGTCCAACAGGCTTACCACTTGATAAGCTTTGTCTCCCAAATACCTGGAAATACTCAGATTCCCCATGAGGAAAATGAGCATAATCCATCCAGAACTAAAGAGATTAGCCACACAAAGGACACCTGAAAGGATAGCTATCACCCCAACTAAAGAAGGAAAAAATGGGCCTGGACATCAAAGCAAAGTACAGCAGAAGGTTACGCTATGATTGTTTGCATGGAACTTAGATAAGGAGTGAGCAGTAAGGTACTGATGTTTCTCAGCACTGGTGGACAGAGAGCGTGGCCCTAGTCCAGAGGCATGTTTGGTTGCTAGAGACACTGCTCTCTGCTGTGGGTAAGTGATGTGGAGGCAGCTCTAGGTAGATAACACCTGTGCTATGACTGCATTTTCCAGCCATGTCTGGGAGGTAGCTGTCTCAATCAGGATCCCCCTAGCAGGTGACACAGCACACTCAAACCAGGACAACTCACAGAAGTACGGAAAGAGTATAAGGGAGCCCCTTAGGATTGAGAGAGCAAAGAAAGGGAACTCAGGAGAACAAAGATGGAAAGAAAAGTATGGACAGATGTCCTGGGAAGAGCAGTAATAGTCCATCTGGGGAAAAAGCCAGTCCCAGGCAACATTGCAGGAAGGGAATCAAGGAAATAACTACCCTGATGACACCATCCCCCTCTCTCTGGTCACTTGCGGGAGATTCCCCCTGCAATACCTCAAGCAGAAGCCAATGTGAAAGAGCTTTTTGATATTATTCATATAGATCATGTTCCACAGGCAGGGAATCTTGGAGAGATAATTTAGAGGGATAAATGGAAGGTGTCTAGTCCAGCATCATAGCATAGAAGTCTGACACACGCTTTAAAGTTAACACAAGCCAACATTTAAAATCTTGCCCTGCCATTTAGAGCTGCAAGACCATAAGCCAGTTACTTCACTTCTCCAAGCTTCAGTTACTCCCTTGCTAAAATGACGCTAGTATTATTGGCCTTGTGGGGTTTCTATAAGGATTAAAGGTTATGTTAGACATCTCATGTGCCCTTTCTCACATCCTCTCAGATGACTTTTTTGGTCTGGCCAATTGCTGCAGCAAATAGTTGCAGAGAGGGGTAGCTTCTGAGCCCCTCAGTCCATTGCATCAAGCATCTCTTGCATTCTTCCCTGAGGGTTCCATTGCCACTCCCTGTGAGATGCCTGCAGGAACTCATTCAACAATTCTGGCATAAATGCACAACCCTGGAAACTGGAAGGAATCAACACCACAACCTGGGCATAACCAACAATAGACAGAAATCAGTAAATGGATACTTCTACATCCGGGGGCAGACAACTCTGAATCACATTCTATGAAGCTGTTCTCTGGTGGGATGGAGCCCCAGCTGCCCACAACAGTGACTAACCCAATAACAGACTTTTAGATCACCTTACATTCTTTCTGATCTTACTCTTCTCAGCACACTCACTCTTATTCCCTGGGATCACATCCCAAAGTAAACGAACTGCATTCAAGCTGTGGTTTCAAGCCAAGCTCTTGGGGAATCTTCACCTATGATGAAGAGAATGTTGGTACTTAGCACACAGTGGATACTCAAGAAATGATGGTTTGTCTCCAGACTGACTGCCTATGGGAGACCTGGCAATATTCTGAGGGCTCCATCTGAAATTTAGGAGCCCCAGAAGTCCCATCCCTCCTGCAGCCTGGCCCCAGCCTCCAGTCCTCCATGCCTTGATATCCCTGCCAACATTCGCTCCGGTCTAATTCTAGGAGAATATGCCTGTCGCTGGAGAGGATGAACCCAACTTTCTAGGCAGGAAGAACCCAGTAGCCCCAGGGCTCTGGAAATCTCTCAGTCTTCTCAGTTCCCAGGGCTGTAGGATGTCAAGCTTTCTGTGTGGAGCCTTGGAAAGAAGAGACAGCAAAGAAAAGTCTGAGCTATTCTGAGGGTAATCCATGGCTTCCCAAAAGCTTCCATCTGCTTTCCCATTGGCCACGGAGGGGCCCCTTCTTTAAAAGAGTCTAAACCTGGCAACCAACTACAATTATGGGGGAGTTCCTGCTGTGGCTCAATGGGTTAATGATCCAACTTGTCTTTGTAGACGTGCCAGTTCAATCCCTGGCCCCACACAGTGGGTTAATAAGGATCCAGTGTCACTATAGCTATGTAGGTTACATCTCTGGTTCAGATTCAGTCCCTGGCCTGGAAATTTCCATATGCCATGGGTGTGTCCAAAAACAAACACACAAACAAACAAAAACAACTGCAACTATGGGAATAGTCAGAATACAAATCTTTATTTTTACTGGCTCAACTCTGTGCCAAGCACTACACAATGTGATTTGTATGATTTATTTCATTTAAACTCTACAACAATCCTGTGTGACAAGAAGCTCTGTCCCCATTTCACAGAGAAGATAGGGAGGCTCAGAGAAACTGCGTGGCTTGCTCAGATAACTAAGTGGCATAAGTAAGATTCAAGCACAGGTCTATCTGACTTCAAAAGCAACTCTCTTGCCCCTGTTTGGAAAAAGAATACCAATGCAAACAACCAGTTAGCTTTTGGTCAAGTAATAAAGGATGCTAGGAAAATAGCAGAAAAGCAAAACTTAATGAATAACTAAAGCTTATTTAGCTGATTTTGTACATTTGATCCTCTTCTTGTGTTTACTTCTAAGATAAAAGGCTGAGAGAGAGTAGTCCAAAACAGCAGAGAGGCTGGGAGAAAGGGGATCTCAGGCTTCTGAGCCATCCTTAGTGTATATCTGGAGAAGTCAGCTCCCAGGTCTCCCTTGACCCTTGGGATGTCATGTTAATGCAGATGTCATTGGAGAAAGTACATTTGTACCATCTGAATGTAGCCTGTACGCTGGTTTCCAGCAAGCAAAAGTTGGTGAAATGCATTAATGACAGGTGCCCTTTAAACTCCTTTCTGTTCATTACTGAGAGGCTCGGTGTGACACTAGGAAAGGATCTCAATTGCTTTCTTTCATTGGTGACATCTGCCAGAGCCCACATTTCTTCATTCTCATTTAATCTCATAAATCACAGCAAGTACTATGATTTGGAAGCAGCGTGTAGCATAAGCTGAATGTTTATGTGCCATTGCTTTGCTCATAAAACCTTTACTAATTACTAATGAGGCCAATAAATTTAAGATCAGGAGGCTTTGCACGGCAATTCCTAACCAAAAAAAAAAAAAAAATCTAATTCACAACTTCCAAGAAAAGTCTGATCTATCTAGTGAGGTTCACCAACAGCTGGCAACTCTAAAGACTCCCCTCCCCAGCTTTGTGAGGTTTGTAGATGCGGACGTTTTTACAACGTGGTTTTTTGGTGTTTTAGGACCAGGTGTATTCATAATTCCTTTAGATTTCACCAGTGTGGGCTTTTGGCCCCACGCATTTGATATCAACAATTATACCTTTAAAGGAAGGCATCCTATAGGGCTCTAGAGTATCACTGATGTGCCAAAAAAGTGGAAAATAAGCTTTGAGAATGTTGGTTTTCTAGAGTTCCTATCATGGCTCAGTGGGTTAAGAACTCGACTAGTATCCATGAAGATGCAGGTTTGATCCGTGGCCTCGCTCAGTAGATTAAGGATTCGGCATTGCCACAAGCTGTGGTATAGGTCACAGACGTGGCTTGGATCCCATGTTGCTGTGGCTGTGGCATAGTTCTGCAGCTGCAGCTCCAGTTCTGTCCTTAGCCTGGGAACTTCTAAATGCCATAGGTGTGGCTGTAAAAAGGGGGGGGGGGAGAAAGAATGTTGGTTTTCTAGAAACTATGAAGCATAGGGCTCCATTGGCACTTCCAAAAACAGCTCCCTTTAAGTACAATTTAAAAATATTCTGATTTTATAATTCTGAGTAATTTAACAATAATCAGTCTCAGATGAACTTTCCTCTAAGCCCGTTAAAAAGACATTATAAAGTGATCATCAAGTCTATGGGCTTAGCTAGACCACAAGGTTCGGACCATACTGTCTCAGCATCTCCTTCTGAATTGTTCATTATACTTCAGCATCATGACTTTGCCTGATGGTAAGAGCTACCACAAGAAAGAGCAAAAAAGACCTGTTCATATATTCAAGAAAGATTTTGCTGAAGATATTTCAAGTCTACCATTCAACATCTCCTACAGAGAAACAAAGTTTACTACTATGTTTCTCTTTTTAACTTTGGCACTCTTTTTAACTTTTACAAATGAACTCATCTGTAGTAAATATCCAAGATTCACTTGTCTCTCTTTCTGAATTCTAACACCCTAGCCCACCTTCAGCAATCTTCACCTTGTGTCCTGGTTTAAATTTTTCTTGATCCTGGGACCTATTGTCTTACAGTACATAGATTTTATTACATATTTTTGAAAGCTAACTTTTATGCTCTGTACTGTTAAATAAATATTGTCTAAGGAGTATTTAAATTGTTTTCCCTTTGTAACTACAGCTGATTGAATTACTTTCCATCTAACTTCAAATAACTTAATATCAAGCACTTGGAATTAGACACTGCTTTATTTTGGAAAACAAAAACATGCCTGAGTAGTTTAAGCAACTTATTGAAGAAAATCAATAAACCTGGAGACTGTTTCATTATTAAGGTTCCATTTAAAGTTCCAATCTCACTGCAGGGAACAAGGGAGAGGCAGGGAGCTTTAGATGTTCTGATTCACAGCAAATGAATTTCTTGGTTTGCTGTATTTCTTTTTCTGTGTCACTGTCAGTTGTAGAGGATTACATAAGATTTGGGAAAGAATGACTGATGCCTGTCATTTTGAGACAGTTTTTGCAAGCTCAGCCTTTCTGATTTTAGTTTTTATAAACAGGATTGGCAGCTATAAATGAAGTCCTTCCAAGTAATGCATTCTAGAAATAATCAAACTCTCCAAATATTTCCCATTACTGATGGGCTTATGCTTACTGCATGCAGAAGATGATTAAATAGAAGATGCTATTGCACACTCCTGACCAGTAGATTTCCAGTAATAGTGTCATAAACAGTAGAACACAGGTACTCATGGACAAAGAAGACATAATATAATTAACACGTTTTGAAAAAACAGTCTACATAGAGAGGTAGGATATGTATATCTTCAGGTTTGGCACTTGAAGGAAACAGAGGACTAGTAACATACATGTGGCATTTCCAACTTAGAGGAAATACATGTGATCCAATAAGATCCTCAAGTCCTCAAGAGCAAGAAAAGTGGGAAAGGAAGATGACCAAAGAAGAATCTGAAGACAAAAAGAAAAAATCTGAAGTCTTAGTCATGAACAACTGGAAAGACACACCATATTCTTAGATGGAAGTAAGCAATATTACACAGATCTTCTTTAAGTTAATTAATAAATTCAATGGATTAGCAAAAAACTCTATAATATAGTTTTCTAGAGCTTATGCAAGTGAATTATAACATGTATTTGGAAGAATGAGTGAGCAAGAATAGCCATAAAAATCCTGAAAAAAAGAAGAGTAGGGTCTAGTGCAAATGTTGTTACTACTTCAAGACATTACAGTTAATTACAAAAGTTTTATAATTAAAATAGTGTGGTGAGAATGTAATAAATAAACATACATGTCAATGAAAAATAGAAAATCCAGAAATACACAATTTTATAAGAAAATTTAGTGTGCAACAAATGCAATATCTCAAATCAGTAGGGAAAAAAATCAACACTATTAAGATAACTGGATAACCACATAATTAAGACTGAATCTATTCCTCATATCATGTGTGTGTGTATATATACATGTGTGTGTATATATACATGTGTGTGTGTATATGTATATATACATTTCAAATGGATAAGGTATTTAAATGTAAAAAACAAAATGAAATGAAATCTTATAGGTACTAAAAAATGGGTGAATTCATCCATAATCTGCTAGTAGGGAAAACTTTTCTAATGATGATTTAAAATACAAATGCAATAAGGAAAAGGATTTATATACATGACATAAAAATAAAAACAAACTTCAGGGCAAAAATAACAATGAGAAATTTCAAAATTGAATGGAAAATTGAAAAAAAGATTTTCAATTTATATTAAAAAGGGTTAAAATTTCTAGTATATAAAGATTTTATAAAAAGAGAGAAAAATACCAAGAAAAATCTCATAGAAAAATGACAAGATATTCAAAGAGCTAGTTCAGAGAAAAAAACTGAAAAAAATGCTCAGACTCACCTATAATCAAAGGCATAAAAATGAAATCTACACATATAATATTTTTCAATCAGACTGCCAGAATTTGAAAAAAAATTTGATAACATCCTCTTAAAAAGTCTCTGGGGAAATAGGCATTCTTATAAATTGTTGGTGGAAATACCAAATGATAAAACCGATATCGCTGAGGGTACTTCAGTTAGCAATACCTAGATAATACCTTGGCAATTTTTTTTAAAAAAAAGAAGAAAATTGCATAAATTAGCTGCAGAAATAACTGATCAACAAAAGACTGGAAATTACCCTAATGTCCATTAACAGGAAAATGGTCGAATTAACTATGGTATGTCCACACAATGAAGTACCCTCAAGTCCATGAAAAAAATTGGGGATATTTCCACATATTGCTATGGAATGATCTCCAGGATATATCATTTTCTTAAAAAAAGCACCATGGAGAAAAGTATTTATAGCATACTACTAATTATCCAAAACTGGGTGTAATATGGGTATATAACTATTTGTTTTTATTTTTAATAAATGGATAAATAAATGAAAGATTGATTACTTGCAGATTGAGTAAAGAAGGGCAGAGGCAAATGAACCTATACTTCTTAGATCTGTAGCTTTGACTTTGGAATTCTACAAACATTTTATATAATTACATAATAAAATTAAATTTAAAATTTTCTAAAAATAAAAAGATGAATAAAACAAAGGAACACAAATACATGGTGGCATGCCACTATAGCAGGATAACACAAAAAGAAAGTATTTTTAGTGGTTTTTTTAGAGCAATTTGATTGAATATAAAACAAACACAGTGGTCCTGTGGTCCTGAAATTGAATGGAACTATCGCTATGACCCCAGGATGATTTTAACTTTAAATTTTCTTAGCATTGTTCATTAAAAAAAAAAAAAAAAAAAAAAAGCCTCAGAAATAAAGATCAACTCAGTGATAAGGAACGTCTTTAGTGCCCAAATTGCGGTCTCTAAATTCCATTTCTACTATACCAGAACTCCTTGATTCCAGTTCCAGAGCAAGAAATGTATAAGACATGCTAAATATCTCTTCATACCTGAAACCAAAGAATATCTTAAAAACAAGTGAGAGCTTGCCTAAAGGATTGAGAAGTCACCTTGAAAAATTTCCCCAAAATGGCCAAAAATGGCCCAATTTGAGTGTTAAAAGGATATCAGTACAAAAGATTGTAACACTTCAAGTATTCTAAAGCCATTAGTTCAAAGTTATACTACAGAAAAAAATTACTTCGTTAGTCAATTTTGGAGGATGCTAGGTAACCAACTCATTATTTTGAAAACTGGTAAATAAAGGGGAAAAAAATCAAACACTTATTCTACCTTTTCTATACAAAATCTATCTTGAGGTAAGAAAATAGCTGATGAAGGGAAGTTTCTTTTATAGAAGTGTTCCATCTAGTAAATGAAAAAAAGAATTACATAATTATAAAAGCAAAGCCCTAATAAAATGACAAATCTAGGTAATGGTCATCAATAGCTGCTAAATCACAAAAAGAGGGTCAATTTCATATTATAGGCCAGTTGACAAAAACTTATATTACCACCTTTGAATTAAATAGCCTTGTCAAAAAAATCAAAACTAAGTCTGATTCAACCTCTAGATCTAAATACAAATTTCCAGGAAATACAGGAAACAGAAGAACATGTAATCAGCAAAATCCAGATTTAGTCTATAGAACAAATTATATAGTTCCTTTGACAAATAAACTGCATAGGAGAAACAGGAGAAAGGGATCACCTACAGATTAAAAAGGGTCAGCAAACTACACTCTCAGGCCAAGCCTGGTCACCACACTGTTTTTGTAAATAAAATTTTATTAAAACACAACTATGTCCAGTTACTTATGACTTGCGTTTTTGTGCTACAGCGCCAGAATTGAGCAGCTGGCACAGAGATCACAGATCCCTAAAGACTAAAATATTTACTATCTGGTATTTTATAGAAAAAGTTTATGAATCCCTGGATTTAAAAACTTTTCAAAGACATATCAAACAATTATAATACATGGACCTTATTTTGATCATGATTCAAACAAAAAGTTTTGAAAAATAAAAACAAAAATAGTCCCAAAAAAGGATCAGGAAAGGATAGTTAAAGGATATTTGAGAGAGTTTGACCAGTAGGAAAGATAAAGGAGTCCTGGGCACTAGGCAAGAGAATTAAAAGATCAGAGAATATGTGTTCACAGCATGACTGCGGCTGGGAAGCCAAAAGGAGACATATCTAAAAAAATAGATAGACACCATGAGTCACCTTAATGAAAGCAATGTGAAAGGAACAAGAGAAATAGAACCCATATATATCCAAAAGAAATTAAACCACTCTCCTGAAGTAATACTTGCACTCTCATTTTTATTTCAGTACTATTTACAATAGCCAAGTTACTGAACAATCTAAGTGTCCATATTTAAATATATATATTAAGTAAATATATATATATATATATATATATTGGAAAGAAGAAAATCCTGCCACTTGCAAAAACATGGATGAACCTTGAGGGTATTATGCTAAGTGAAACAAGTCAGAAAGAAAAAGACAAATACTGCATGGTCTCACTTATGTGGAATCTACAACATCCAAACTCACAGATACAAAGAACAGATGGATGGTTAGCAGAGTCAGGGGCGGTGAGTGGGGAAAACTGGTAAAGGTGGTCAAAAGGTACAAATTTCCAGTTCTAAAATAAATCCATTCTGGGGATGTAATTTATAGCATGGTGACTTTAGTTAACAACAATGTAGTTGCATATTTGAAAGTTACTATGAGAGTAGATCTTAAAATTTTTCCTCACTAGAAAAAAAAATGTAGCTATGTAAGGTGATATACTGACTCATCATGTTGATCTTTTTTGCAATGTATACATATATAAAATCATAATTTTTTACCTTAAACTAGCACAGTGTTATATGTCAATTATATCTCAATAAAGCTGGGCAGATGGAGGGGGAGTAGAACCCCAAGTGTATGAGAAGCACCTGTACAAGTACCTACATTGGAAGGGAAGAAATAGACCTTTTGTCAGAGTTCCAGCAGCTAAGAAAAAGAGGAGGGATCTGAGAATTGGAGGAAGAAGCCAATCAAGAATGCAAAGAGAGTTGCATAAAGACAAAGACAAATACCATATGACATCACTTAAATATGGAATCTAAAATATGGCACAAATGAATCTATCTGCAAAATAGAAACAGACTCACAGACATAGCAAATTTGTGGTTGCCAAGTGGAAGAGGGGAGGTAGTGAAATGGGTGAGGAGTTTGGACTTGGTAGTTACAAACTACTACATTTAGAATTGATAAGTAACTAAGTCCTGTGTACACCACTGGGAACTTTTTATCAGTTCTCTCAGGATGGAACATGATGGAAGATGGTATGAGAAAAGGAAAGTGTGTGTATATATATATGACTGGGTCACTATGTTGTACAGCAGAAGTTGACACATGACTGAAATAAAAGGCATCCAAATACTAAGAGAAGAGATAAAAAACTGCCACTGTATGCAGACTACATGATACTATACATAGAAAACCCTAAGGACTCAACCCAAAAACTACTCAAACTGATTAACAAATTCAGCAAAGTAGCAGGATACAAGATTAACATTCAGAAATCAGTCACATTTCTGTATACTAACAATGAAATATTAGAAAAGGAATACAAAAATACAATACCTTTTAAAATTGCACCCCATAAAATCAAATACCTGGGAATACACCTGACCAAGGAGGTAAAGGACTTATATGCTGAGAACTATAAAACATTAATCAAGGAAATTAAAGAAGACATAAAGAAATGGAAAGATATACCATGTTCCTGGATTGGAAAAATTAATATTGTAAAAATGGCCATACTACTCAAAGAAATATACAGATTCAATGCAATCCCTATCAAATTACCCATCACATTTTTTCACAGAACTAGAACAAACAATCCAAAAATTTATATGGAACCACAAAAGATCCAGAATTGCCAAAGCAATCCTGAGAAATAAAAATCAAGCAGACTCTCCCAGACTTCAGGCAATATTACAAAGCCGCAGTCATCAAGACAGTGTGGTACTGGTACCAAAACAGACAGACAGACCAATGTAACAAAATAGAGAACCCAGAAAGAAACCCAGACACCTACAGTCAATTAATCTTTGATAAAGGAGGCAAAACAAAAAAATAGGAAAAAGACAGTCTTTTCAGCAAGTATTGCTGGGAAACCTGGACAGCTGCATGCAAATCAATGAAACTAGAACACACCCTCACACCATGCACAAAAATAAACTCAAAATGGCTTAAAGACTTAATGTAAGACAAGACACCATCAAACTCCTGGAAGAGAACATTGGCAAAACATTCTCTGACATCAACCTCATGAATATTTTCTCAGGTAATTCTCCCAAGGCAACAGAAATAAGAGCAAAAATAAACCAATGGGACCTCATCAAACTGATAAGCTTTTGCACAGCAAAGGAAACCAAAAAGAAACCAAAAAGACAACTTACAGAATGGGAGAAAATAGTTTCAAATGATGCAACTGACAAGGGCTTCATTTCTAAAATATACAAACATATTATACAACTCAATAGCAAAAAAGCCAACGACCAAATTGAAAAATGGGCAAAAAACCTGAATAGACATTTCTCCACAGAAAATTCTGGATGGCTAACAAGCACATGAAACAATGCTCAATATCCATGGTTATTACAGAACTGCAAATGAAAGCTACTATGAGGTACCACCTCACACCAGTCAGAATGGCCATCATTAAGAAGTCCACAAATAACAAATACTGGAGGGGGTGTGGAGAAAAGGGAACCCTCCTGCACTGTAAGCTGGTACAGCCACTATGGAGAACAGTATGGAGGTACCTTGGAAATCTATACATAGAACTACCATATGACCCAGCAGTCCCACTCTTGAGCATATATCCGGACAAAACTCTCCTTAAAAAAGACACATGCACCCGCATGTTCATTGCAGCTCTATTCACAATAGCCAAGACATGGAAACAACCCAAAGGTCCACTGACAGACAATTGGATTAAGAAGAGGTGGTATACATACACAATGGAATACTACTCAGCCATAAAAAAGAATGACATAATGCCATTTGCAGCAAGATGGATGGACCTAGAGATTCTCATACTGAGTGAACTAAATCAGAAAGAGAAAGACAAATACCATATGATATCACTTGTATCTGAAATCTGATATACAGCACAAATGAACGTTTCCACAGAAAAGAAAATCATAGACTCAGAGAACAGACTTGTGGCTGCCCGGGGCGAGAGAGAGGGAGTGGGAGAGATCGGGAGCTCGGGGTAACAGATGCAAACTATTGCTCTTGGAATAGATTTACAATGAGATTCTGCTGTGTAGTATTGAAAACTATGTCTAGATACTTACATCGCAACACAACAATGGGAAGAAAAATTTTGTACACATGTATGTGTAACTTGGTCCCCATACAGTACAGTGGAAAAAAATAAATAAATTTTTAAAAAATGAAAATAAGACTGAAAATCAACCATGCTTGAATAAAAAT
Source organism: Sus scrofa (assembly GCF_054392235.1). NCBI lineage: Eukaryota > Metazoa > Chordata > Mammalia > Artiodactyla > Suidae > Sus > Sus scrofa. Next base: position 108,201,659 of record NC_139396.1, on the reverse strand, counting down.
TAAATTAAATTAAAAAATAATAATTCCAAGAGACTTGAAGGAAACTGAAAATGAATATTACAGACCCCAAAGCAGGAGTAGGGCATTATTTATTTCATGCAGTGCCAAATTCTTCATCAATTAAAAAAATACTTTTGGGTTTCAATTTTTTGAATCACTTTGGGTATCAAAAACAGGTCTCAAAGTATCTTAGGTGAACAAAGGCAACCAGAACCTAGCACAGAAGCTTACGCATAGCACATGGGTGAATTTGAATTGGAAACCTAAGAGACTACAGACTTTTCCACCTCAAAGAATAAATGTTTTATGTGTCAAAGACCTCATACCATCATACCATGAGAACACTCAATTGAACACTGTGGCTCCAAAATCACCCAGAGGGACCATGTTGACTCTAAGCTCCTTTTCTCTAGGGCCATCTGGACTTCTCTTTAGACACCACGGGTATGAAGCCCTGTATTTGCAGACCAGCATGATCTCAGAACACCCTCTGCCCTACAAAACTGAAATAGAAAGCAATTTCCAGCTGAATGGCTCTGCTTTGATGATTTGGGATCCCCCTTAACATTGCCTTTGATGGGCTTCTTTCTGTCAGCAGCTATAGTATCACTTTCTCTAATTAACTCTGATGTTTCCTTTGAGCTTTTTTTTTTCCTGAGAAGAAAAATCATGTTTAATTTAGATGGGCTATCATTACCTTGATGAATGGAAAACAGCTCTAAGTGACAGGCTTGGAGAGAAGCAATAAAATCAAAATGATTATAAACCCCTGGCATGACCCTGCTCAAGTCCTTCTTACAGATAGTCCCCCCAGTCAGGGTAGAGGAATTGGGGTAGGAGGCATGAGTTATGAAGGGAAAGGTTAATGAAAGCAGCAGCTTTTAGACCAAGGTTTGGCCTGAGCTGTAGGGCCGAGTTAATAAAACAGTATTGTATCCCTCTGGAGCAAAGCAGTGACCCAGAGCTGGATTCAAATCTAGACTCCAGCCATATATCTGCACACAAGCTTTAAACCTCACTGGTGCCCCCCAGCTCCCCCTCCGACCAATGGGTTGTTTTGAGAATATATTGATAAATGACCTAGTTTGCATAAGGCACTTGCCATCTCACAGAGCAATTAATATTATCTTATTCTTCTCTGATTGAGTACCTCTTCCCAAATAAGACCTGTTGAACCTTCCTTAGCATACACACGACACGCCAACTCACTCAAGTGTTACACTCAATTAAAACAAAATTCATGCTGTAGTTATGAATATTCCCCATTTTGACCATGCATAGAGAGGTCAGGAACAGAGATATCTCAAAATCAGATCACAAAAAGTCATTTGCATTTAGCTTAAGAAGCTAAATAGGAAGAATTTTACTTGCCTCAGAATTCCCAGACTCAATTCTTGGGCAAGAATTGTAGTCTTGGTATAGCCAGAATGTGCTGACTGCCCAGTAGAGACAGGCCAAGTCACAGATGACTCAGGGAGTGTCTAACCATAGTACATATTTGTTACTGAATTAGAAATTAGAAATTTCTTTACCTTGATGTATTATAGTTCAAGGTCTATGTGCCGAAATCAAATTTTGTTCTTTCATTCACCAGTGCAAAAATATCTTAGAAAAAGTTTTGATAGCATTGGAGGTAGGAGATTTTCCAAATCAGATTCCTGCCAACATTTCCTTGGTCTTGGGCCAGGCCTGAATCCAGACCAGTGTGAAGGGTTTGGCAGACAACCTCCAGAGGTGCAGAGTATATCCCATCCCCTGGGAGATAATACCTTTGCTCAAAAGAATGTCATCAGAAATGTATGGTAATATGGAAATTTAAAAATACAGTTGACCTTGAACAGCACAGGTTTGAAAAGTGCAAGACCACTTACAGGAGAATTTTTCTTTGATAAATACGTACTATGGTACTACAAGAGCCATAGGTTGGTTGAATCTGCAGATGTGGAACCACAGACATGAAGAGTCCACAATAAAGTTATACTCAGCTACACCACAGTCCATACCCCTAAACCCCAGGTGTTTGAGGATCAACCCTTAAATCTTTTCTAACATCCTTCCTCTATGATCCAATTTTCCATTTGAAACCCAAACCACTACTTCCTATAATGGCCCACGTATTGTCCAATCCCTGCATTTCTCAGGGCTTCAAATTAGAAATTATTTGTTCATTCCCTTCACCAGGCGATGTGGCAACACAGGAGATCCCCAGACCCACCTGGACTCAGGACCCCTGGTTTGGGGAAGTGGGTGGTGAAACATCACCATTTTTACTGCTAACTGCCCCCACAATCCTAGGATTCTTCCAGCCTTTAAAATCCTGGGCTCAGATATGATTTTACCAGCTCAGAATGAAATTAGACCATCTCCACTCTATTCCTATATCCTCTATTTTATTTTGCTGCTTGGGGTCAAATCAGTTCTTAAGCAGCCCCTTCAAATATTTAACCTGTAATGAGCTGCGATTGGCTTCAAGGTACTTCCCAAGAAGAACTGACAAGCAAGTCCTCTCGCATTCCGTACTTGAATGACTGCCCCATTGCCAATGTTGAATACTATAAAGGTATTTATTTTTTTTTTCAATTTGATTAACATTCAGTCTCATTTAGTATATTGTGTGAGAGGTACTCACCTAAGCACTATTTTTCTCTGTACTTTTATGTTTCTTGAAATACTTTGAGATTAGTATCCTTATGATACAAATAAGAAAATCAAGACTCAATTCTCATCATCTTTCTTCTTTATCACATTCTGGCTTGTTCTAGAGTCATGTGAGTATAAAGCTTCTCAAAAAAGCACTGTACAAAGCAGCTAATCCCTCTTTCACTGGGGAATTCCAGAAGAGTGCCGCCAAGGACACAAAGCCCAATTCATTCAATTCTGAGTTCTCCTGTGGCTGTGCGGTGATTCTTGTTGGTAGCCAGTTGATATTGGTTCATGTCAGAGATCCCTCCAGTACTTTTATTCTATGACTTTTCCATTTTTTAGTTATTAATTTGACTTCATCTTTAAATTGGCTGGAGTGAGTCTTCAAGAATTTTTTTCTTAAAATTACATGTTTGTAGGTATTTATTTAAATCTTTCTTGCCTTTACTTAAAATCTTTCACGTCTTTCTGCTATGTCCCTCCTGACAGAGAATTTGGTTTGGTTTGAAATTCTGGAGGAAAAAACTTTCTTCTTTCAGTCCTCATAGAAATTACTCCATTGTTTTCTTCTTTTTATTGATGTGTTAGAGAGCCATGGTTCCCTGAGTCTTGTGTCTTTGTGGGATGCTAATGTTATTTTTTTGGCTAGAAACTAACAGGACATTTTCTCCTTTAAAAAGGCGCCTAAAAATAGTTTCTTCCCTAAAGTATCCATTTATGAATGTTTTTCATTGACTTCTTTCAAGAATTTTATGATTCTTTCAAATGTAGTTTTTTGAGAGCTCCCATCGTGGCTCAGTGGTTGGCGAATCCGACTAGGAACCTCGAGGTTGCGGGTTTGGTCCATGGCCTTACTCAGTGTGTTAAGGATCCAGCACTGCCATGAGCTGTGGTGTAGGTTGCAGATGCAGCTCGGGTCCTGCGTTGCTGTGGCTCTGGCGTAGGCCGGAGGCTATGGCTCCAATTCAACCCCTAGCCTGGGAACCTCTATATGCCGTGAGAGTGGCCCAAGAAATGGCAAAAGACCAAAAAAAATGTAATTTTTTTGTCTTCTTGCCTAGAGGAAACTCCAGGAAGGTTTTTTTTTTTTTTCTATTATGCCTTTGATTATCACTTCTTTTTTCTTTTTAGAGAATTAATTATTTGATTGATTACTCTTCATTTTATGATCTTTTTATGGAGGGTTTCTCTATGCTAACAGACAGGCTATGTGGATAACCTTTGACATGTTTTCTGCTCACTTAAGTGATGGTAAATCTGTCTCCTTGAACTTCAACTTAGGGCCAAGTTAGTGAATAGAGCCTTAGTTCAGTTCTTCAGTTCTCATCTGCCAAGAGCCACTTAGCTATTATAGATATATTTTATTACATATATTTCTTTATTTTTCAGATAATGTAAATAACAAAATGCAATGCTCTTCACCTTCCAGGATGCAATGTGTTACTGTGGACATTCCCAACATCACTTTCTACATAATTATATCTAGAATTTGCTTTCGTTGAGTGGCAAAAAAAAAAAAAAAAAAAAAAAAAACACAGAGGTCACATAAATCATGGATGGGTTTTGTTTTACCTTACCAGTACTTTAAAAAGAAATGGATAATTCAGTTGAGATATGAATACTACCCAAATAGTCTACAGATTCATTGCCATCCTTATCAAAATCCCAAAGATTTCTTTTCAGAGACAATAAATTCATCTTAAAATCCATAAGGCATCTCAAGGGATACAAAATAGTCAAAACAATATTGAATGAAAATGAAGTTGTAATTATCACACATCCTGATTTTAAACTTACTACAAAACTATAGTAATCAAAACAGTGTGGCACTGGCATACAGACAGCCATATAAAGTAATGAAACAGAATAGAAAGCCTAGAAATAAACACTTGCACATATGATCAAATCATTTTCAGCAAGATAATGGGGAAAGGTTAGTCTTTTCAATAAATGATGATGGGGAAAACTGAATATCTATATGCAGAAGAATGAAGCTGTACCCTTATGTTATATAATATACAAAAATTAACTCAAAATCAAAGACCTAAGAATAAAAACTAAAATTATAAAACTCTTCAGAGAAAATATAGGAGGAAAGCTTCATGACATTGGATTTCTTAGATGTGATATCGAAAACATAGCAACAAAAGAAAAAAGAAATTAACTGAACTTCATCAAAATTAAAAACTACTGTGCATCAAAGGACACTGCCAACAGTTTGAAAAGGCAATTCAAGAGGTGGGAGAAAATATTTGCAAATCCTATATCTCATAAGTGATTGATATCCAGAATGTATAAAGAAGTTCTACAACTCAACAACTAAAAAGAAACAGCTAAAATGGGCAAAGGATTTTAAAATGGGCAAAGGATTTTAGCCATTTTTCCAAAATACACAGATGGTAAATAAGCACATGAAAAGATGTTCAACATCATTCATCATTAGAGAAGTGTAAATCAAACTGCAATTATATAACACTTCTCATTCATTTAGATGGCTATTATCAAAAAAACAGAAAATAAAAAATGTTAGCAAGGCTGTGGAGAGGTTGGAGCCCTTGTGCTCTGTTAATAGAAATGTAAAATACTGCAATTACTGTGGGAAACAATATGGTAGTTCCTTAAAAAACATAATAGAATTACCACATGATCTAGCAATACCACTTCTGGCTATACACCCAAAAGAATTATAGGTGGTACTTGAACAAATATTTGTACACTGAAGTTCATAACAACATTATTCACAATAGCCAAAAGGTGAAAGCAAACCAAGTGCCCATCCACAGGTGATGGATGTGTTACACATTACATAATGTATTATATAAATGCAGTACAATATTATTCCACCTTAAAAAGGAAGGAAACTGACATATGCTACAACATAGATGAACTCTGAGGACACTGTACTGAGTAAAATAAATCAAGCCACAAAAAAGACAAATATCTCACAATTCCACTTTTCTGAGAAATCTAGAGTAGTCAAACTCATAGAAACAGAAAGTAGAATGGTGGTTGCCAGGGGCTGGGGATAAGGGGTAATGGGAAGTCATTATTTAATAAGTAGAGTTTCAGTTTTGCAAGATGAAAAAGTCTTGGAGATTGGTTGTACAATAAGGTGAATTTACTTTACACTATTGAACTGTATACTTAAAAATAGCTAGGATGGTAAATTTTATATTGTGTGTATTTTACCACAATAAAAAATATTTTTTAATTTTAAGGGAGTAAAATTTTGACACATGCAATATAGCATGGATGATTGGAAACACTATACTAAGGGAAGTAAGTCAGAAACAAAAGGATGAATATTGAATCATCTCACTTATATGAGCTTCCTAGAGCAGTCAAATTCATAGAGACAGAAAGTAGAATAGTGGTTGCCATGGGCAAGAGGGGAGGGGAAAATGGGAAGATATCATTCTATGGACAGAGTCTCAGCTAGAGAATGAAAACTTTCCTGAGATGGACTGTGGTGATGTTTGAACAATAATGTGAATGTACTTAATGTCACTGGACTATACACTTGAAAATAGTTTAAATGGTAAATTTTGTATTACGTATATTCTACCACAATAAAAAAAAGAAAAAACAAAAAAGGAAATTGAATATATTCTAATGTTTAATTACAAAGAGACTTAACATAAACCTAAAGAAGAAACTATCTGCAGTTCTCATTGTGGCTTAGCAGGTTAAGAACCTGACATAGTCTCCTTGAGGATGTGTGTTCAAAACCTAGCCTTGCTCAATGGGTTAAGTATCTGGTGTTGCTGAAAGTTGCAACATAGGTCACATAGGCAGCTCAGATCTGGTGTTGTGGCTGTGGTGCAGGCCTCAGCTGCAGCTCAAATTTGATCCCTAGCCCAGAAACTTCCATATACAGCAGGTGCACCATAAAAAGAAAAAAAAAATACAAAAAGAAAAGACTTTCTAATAATAGTGTACCTACCCATAGTCAAAGATACTAACAACTGGAAATGAGCCGTGGTGTCCAGACTCAGCAAGGATCATGAATTCTTCAGCAACTTCAGCTCACTACATTCCCACCTCCCAACCCCCTTACTTCACTCAACATATTGCCTGCCTGGACTCTGGAGCCATTTGCATTTATGACCTCTTATACAGAAATATGTAAAGAGGAAGCAATAATATTTGACTCTTAGACCACATGGAGTCAGTCTCCTTGCAGGAAACTGTCAGTGACTGCTAAGATATTTTCAAGTTTTGTCAAACTCTGGATAAGAGTGAGGAGGCAAACAGTGGAGGCAGTATAAAGAATCTTATCTTCTATCAAGCAGTTACATCCTGAAGCCAAACTTGGATAAGAGTTTTTCAAAATAGTTTGCTTTGTTATTAGTGGCAATTCCCATCAGATTCTGCCTTGCTATTAGAAGTTGTTGTTTTGTCTGTCTGTGAGTTTGTGTGTCTGTAATTGATATTTTGAAACTATTTTTTTCTTGCAATTTTTAGTCCATTATTACTATCCACTGAGGACATAGGCCCTATTTTTGTCACCCAAATAGTTTCCATCCCTCATAACTTAATGTCATATGTAAATTTATAAATACTACTCTTAGATTTTTATTCAATTTTATGATAAAATCTTGAGCAGGATGGAAGAGGGAGGAAAACTATGGGCCAGTTTCTAAGAAGCTTCCCTCCACATAGATATCTGTCATTGAATTAATAGACTTTGGATATCACTGGGTCACCAATAGTGGTACATCTAACCATAACATTGGCACATTTTTATTTCTCCAATTTGTCTATAAAGACCATGTCAAATGGTCCCATTTGTCTACTATATTTCTCTGATTTACCAGTATAGCATTCCTAACAAAGACTTCTTTTTTTTTGGTTGCACCCACGGCATGTGGAAGCTCCAGGGCCAGGGATCAAACCCATACCACATTTTTGACCTAAGCCACAGCTGCACAATGCTGGATCCTTAACCCACGGCACCACAGGGGAATTTGAGTAATAACTCACAATAATCCTTCTATACCTATGCCATGATGAGTAAGTCTGAAAATGGAAATAAGTGTGTATAGCTATAGCTTATGGGGTTTAGGGATAAGTGTACAGTTTAAACTTGACAGGAGAAACACAAAGGGTCAAGGCAGGAAATGTAGATATTATCCTTTTACTATGCTTTAGAGATTAGAAATATGTCTTGGTAGTAATAAAGTATTTTAAAAGCCTCTTTAACATTTTTTCAAATGTTAAAAAAATAAGCAATTTTTTATCTCTAAGTGGCTGTGAATAATGCTTTTATCCGAAGCATTAGAGTTGATTCTGAGTAGGTGCAGGATCTACCAATAATAGCATCCCACAGTCCTTACCACCAAATACTATTAGATACTGCCATCTATTCAAAAAAGCCATCTATCCACCATGCTGGCTTCTTTGCCATTCACCCTCTGCTGCTTCCTGATAGCACCATGGCTCTACAGATCTGCCCTGGCCAAGGAGCTAAGAGAAAAGAAACGGAGTCCATGGAAGTGTCTCAGCTGAGGAAGTAACTGACATCTCATTGCTCAAGTGTCAGTGACCCACAACATCACTGTTGTCCACAGGCCATGGAAGCCGAAAAGACCTGCTCAGATTAGCACCTTATGTCAGCTGGCAAATTGGAGCTATAACTGCAGGGCAGAGTCTTAGCTCTCCACATGAGTGGTGATGGTGGGCAGTATCCTCTATCATAGTTGGGTTGGCTGGTGACCACAGAAGACCAAATGGATAGATCTAGGTGGTCTCAGTAGAGGTCTCAGTGGCTCCCACAAAGAGGGTAAAAAAGGAGCATATGATGTGTGTGTGCGTGTGTGTGTTTGTACATGTGTACATGTTCAGTCTAGCCTGAGTGTGGAATTCAGTCTGGCACCACGCTTTGGCTATTTAGGAAGATTGCATCAGCTCAATTCTGGCAGAAACAAATGGCATCAAAATAATCCACAGAGTGCTTAATAAAGGGACTACTGACAAGGGTGACTAAGGGAAAAGAGTATCTTGAGTAAGTGGAGTTGCTCGCTTTAGGCCCAAAGGAGCAAGGTGAAGGATAGATTAGAGCAATCCAGAGAAAGAAAGGATGCCATGCAGAGGGCTCATTGTCAGAGCTGAGACCTGTGGACCAGGGAAAGGGCCCCTGTGGCAGCCCTGCAGGGAGGGGGCTGAGGAACACCCGCTCCTCCTCACTCCTGCCAGTGCCCCACATCACCAGGGGTGTGGCCCATACAGCCTCCCTGGTCAAGAGCCAGGTGAACAAGGGAAAAGAAAGGGCCGTGGTGGGAAGGAGCAAAGACAGTTGTTACTGAGCGGGAGAACTTTTCCTTTCCAGGAAATACAAAGAGAAGCAAAGGAAATGGCTAGTGCTGGCAGGGAACTCCTAGATACCAAACACCATGAGATTCATTTTACAAAATCCCTAGCAATCCCATGCCTTTCCGGTGCCAGATACTCCTTTAGATACTTTGCACATTTTGTTTCTTTTAATCTTCGCAAACATGATATAAATATTACTGTTGGCACATTACAAACGAGGAAACTGGAACTCCGACGAGATGCAAAGAACGTGAGGAGGGAAAACTGCGTTTAAATCCAAATCTCCAAGGTTTGTATGCTGAGCCATGTGGTAGGCCACCATAGGAAAAGAACACAAATAATGTCGAAAGGGCCCATCAGAAGTAGGATCTGTGTGGCCTCTTTGATACAAATGGAGATCATAAACTCTGTCCAGAGGCAAGAACGCAGCCTGGCCCAGTGAGCTGGTTCTCATCAGCAATTCTGGCTGGAAGGGAGGCCAACAGGAGTTTGAAGATGTAAATGGTTGGGGAGCTGGGAGGCTAGTGGTGGTGCTTTTTGACATACTAATTCCAGAACTAAACCTTTCTAAGCTACTTTTCAGGCATTAAGAGAAACTGGATGTCACCTTCACCTTTAGAAAAGTGAATATGTTGCCGAATATCATGAGACTCCCTCACACCTTGGTCTACTCTTTGTTAAATTTGCCCTAAACAATGAGCACAGAGATGGTTGAAAGCTGGACCGCTCCCATAGTTTTTTTTTTTAATTCAACAAATTATTGAACTTTAATTCAACAACTTATTGAACACCTACTACGTGCTAGATACTGTTATAGATGATCCTGGAGATGCAGTGGTTTAAAGACAGAGTCACTTCCCACAGAGATGTTAGAATTTAGCTATCAAACTAGCCAAAAATATTGTTAGTTACAAGTATGATTATGAAGGTAATAAACAGTACAAAACAATAGAGAGTAACTTCTATTGTAAAGTGGCTTCTTTACACAGACAATATGGAAAGACCTCTGTGTAGAAATGCTGTTCAAGCTTATATCTGAAACACAGTCAGAGCCAACCATGCATGGTACCACACAGAGCACCCTAAGCAAATATAGCTAGAGAGTAGCGAGCTGGAAGAACAGTGTGAGATCAGGATAGAGAAGTAGGGTCCAGGTCATGCAGGCTCGGTGAGGCTTTTTGTGATTCAGTTAATGAAATCCAAAGGATTTTATATGGGGGAGTGGCACAATACAATTTACATTTTTAAAAGATCACTTATGCTACTGTCTGAAGGATGAGTTAAAAGGGATGAAAAATAAGGGTTCCCATCATGGCTCAGTTGTTAATTAACCTGACTAGTATCCATGAGGATGCAGGTTTGATCCCTGGCCTAGTTCAATGGGTTAAGGATCTGGTGTTGCCTTGAGCTGTGGTGTAGGTTGCAGATGTGGCTCAGATTCCACATTTCTGTAGCTGTGGCATAGGCTGGCGGCTACAGCTCCAATTGGACCCCTAGCCTGGGAACCTCCATATGCCTCAGGCACAACCCTAAAAAAAAAAGACAAAAAAAAAAGGATGGAAAAATAAATGAGGGAGAGCCACTGAAAAGCTACTGCTGTGGTCCATGTGAAAGGCAATCTGTAACAGGTGTGGTCATGCATGTTGGCTGAAGGTGAGGGGTGTGAATATTTCAGTGGTTACACCTAAAGAATTTTGAAGGTTTGGGGGTGGGGAGAGGGGAGATATAAAGGAGAAAGCAAGAATGATGCCAGCTTTTCTTGCTTGAAAGACTTGTAAGTGGTGGTGATACTACCTGAGAAGAACAAAAGTGAAGGGAAACAAAACAGATTGGAAATGCACGAATTCTGTCTTACAACTACTGAGTTTACTACTGCTTTTTGGGCATCAGAGTTGTCAGATCTGTAGGTGGATATAGAAGTTTGGAGCTCAACTGAAAGCTGGAGAAATAAATCTGAGAGTCATCTGATTTTCTCTGATGTAGAAAGCATGAGACCAGATAAGATTCCATAAAGAAAGAGCATAGACTAGGAAAAGAAATGGGCCAAGGACTAAGTTCTAATGGTCTCTGATACTTGAAGCTCAAAGGCAAGTAAAGAGTGATAGTCAATTATGATATGTTCTCATAGTCAATTTCAGACAGTGAAATCCAACGTCTGACATTTTGCTTTGTGATGCCAGAGCTGGAACCCTGAAAACAAAATTTATTCTTGGCCAGCTCTTTTCCTTTTAAATTCCGTCAATAGGAGGCATTAAAAGGAAATCTATTAAGAAAAAGAAATCTAAGAGAGGAAGAAATGAGAGAGACTTGTTCCTTCTCATTTCCCCTTTGCTTGTTGATTCTGCCATTGTTGCCTCAGCAGCAGCCTTTTCCCCAGACAAAAGTACATGGTTTTGGTCCCTTAGAGTGTTGATCTTCTCTGCAACAGAGGAAGCAAACCAGCAGTACCCACTCCCCAGAGTCTGAGCTCCACTCTGCCAGGGATCTCCTCTCAGTTGCTGAAATGTCATCACTAGCCAAATGGTATCCAGTCCTCAGAGGTTTCAGTCCCAACTCCATAAGGACCTTCCTCTGAGTTTCTAGTTCCAGTAACCCCAACATCTCCCATGTGTTTCTCAGCCCTCAGGATATTCGCTGGTTCTTGCAGGTACTATTTCTGTGGTCCACTTTTTAAAATATAGCTCTAACACCTGTGGAACCAGCTTTCATTATAAATTCTCTCTGCTAAATACCTAGTGTGATTTCTGTTTTCCATGACCAATAAAGAGAACCAGCAAAATGTCTGGAAGGCAAGGAAACAGAAAAAAACAAACAGGTGAGCATAGCTCAGAAGCCAAAATAAGAGGATTTCTCAGAAAAGTATAGTAATTAGGAAGAAGACATTCAGCTCAGAGGTCAAAGACGAAAAAAGATAATAATCAATTATATTTCTAAACATGGGCTGTAGAGGGTCTTGACTAAAAATGTTTAATGAATTCATTTCCTATTTCAGGACATAAGGCATTCTGGCTGCCTCAAGAACTGGGACAAGCAAAGTTTTGCCTCAGCTTTGGAGTAGCCATTTGTATGATTTTTTTTTCTTTTTAATTCCTAAAAATATATTTGACTAAGTTAATCATTTCAAGTATTTTAATATCAAATATTGGATACATTTACATTATACATAAGATATAAAAGATAGCAATGAAGCCACAAACTCACCACCTGATTTGAGATATTTCTATGTATCTCAACATTATTCAAGCTTTCTGTGTGAAAATCTCTAATTATGTCCTTCTCTCTCCCACTTAAAGATAACTACATTCCAGATTTTTTGTTTGTTTGTTTTTTGGCTGCTCCCATAGCATGTGGATATTCCCTGGCCAGGGATCAAACCCGAGCTACAGCAGGGACCCAAACCATGGCAGTGAAACGGTGGGATCCTTAACCCACTGTGCTACAAGAGAACTCCTTATTGTTTTTCTATACAGCTTTCCCACGCATGCATTTAGCCTACTATTTTGCACTCTCATTTATTTTTTGTATTTTTTAATTTATTGTTTATTGGGGTATAGTTTATTTACAGCATTGAGTCAAATCTTTTTGTATTTTTTAACGTAAAAGTTTTATTATTCAAAACTAGCTCTTCTGGAAGTTTTTTTTTTTTTAAAGAGATTCATCCACACATCACACTTATTTCTCATTGTTGTATTACTATAGTATTATAGTATTTCTTTGCACAATCATAAAACTACTTACTCCATTTTCCTCTCAACTGATACTTATTTATAGTTTTCTGATACTACAAGTATCACAAGAGTGTCTCTATGTTATAGAGAATGGCCAGGACATAGGAAACATTCAGCTTCAGCTTCACTCAGCAATGACACACTGTTTTCCAAAGCAGTTTCTTTAACAAATCAACATTCCTCCAACAGTCTATAAAAATTAGCCTTGCTCCACATTCTCACTCAGTCTTTGTATCATTTGACATTAACTTTTGTAATTCAGGAAGCTATAAATTTTTATCTTATATTGCATTTAATATGTTTTTCCTTGATATGAATGTTTGAGATCTTTTCATATATTTATTGCCATTTGCATTTCCTCCTCTGTAATATGACTATTTGTATCTTTTGTTCATTATTTTACTCTGTGGACTTCTTTATCTAATTCTTATTAAGTCTGAGAAGTTCTTTGTATATTCCGTATACCAACAGTTTGTTGTTATGTCTATGGAAAATAATTTCTCCCAGTTTATAACTCGTATTTTCTTTCTCTCTATGGTCTGATGAGCAGGTCTCTTAATTCTATTGCGGTCAAGTCAATCAGTTTGTGCTTGCTGTGTCTTGATTAAGAAGTCCTTCTCTACCTTAAAGTCATAGAAATATTTTCTTGTGTTTTTTTATAACGATTTTTATTTTTTTCCATTATAGCTGGTTTACAGTGTTCTATCATTTTTCTCCTGTACAGCATGGTCACCCAGTTACACATACATGTATAGATTCTTTTTTTTTTCACATTACCATGCTCCACATAAGTGACTAGACATAGTTCCCAGTGCTACACAGCAGGATCTCATTGCTAATCCATTCCAAAGGCAATAGTCTGCATCTATTAACCCCAAGCTCCCAATCTATCCCACTCCCTCTCTCGTGTTTTTAATAAGAAATTTTTAGGTATTTCCTTTCCAATTAAAATATGCATCTAGAATTAATTTTTGTGAACTATACAAAATACGAATCTATCATTCTCCATGTATATAAACAACTGTCCCAATACAACTGTTTTATTTATTTATTTATTTATTCATTTATTTATTGTCTTTTGATTTTTTAGGACCACACCTTCAGCATATGGAGGTTTCCAGGATAGCGCTCTAATCAGAGCTATAGCTGCACCACAGCCACAGCAATGATCCGAGCCGTGTCTGAGAACTACACCACAGCTCACGGCAGCATCAGATCCTTAACCCACTGAGCAAGGTCAGGGATCAAACCCGCAACCTCATGGTTCCTAGTTGGATTTGTTTCCCCTGCACCATGACAGGAACTCCCCAATACAATTGTTTTAAATAGTTATCTTTTATAAAAGTCTGCCACACTGGTTCCATCACAGTTCAAGTTTTATTCTGTTTCTGGACCCTAAATCCTGTTCTATTGTTTCAGTTGTCTGTTCCTTAACTAACAATACTTACAGCTTTATAACAAGTTGTGATACTCAATAGAGCATCTTCCATCACCTTTCTCTTCCTTTTGAAGTGTGTTTCAACTGTCCTTGACATTGTTCTCTTAATAAGTTTAATAATAAGCTTGTTAGGTTCCAAGAAAAATTCTTTTAAGACTATTATTCAAATCAAAGGGGTGCTTGACATTTTTAAATTACTTAGTCTCCTTTTCCCTGAACTTGGTATATCTCTACATCAATTTTAATTTTCTTTGAAATAGCAAAATTTTATAATTTTCTCTATAGAGGTATTGGGTATTCTTTGTCAAATATATCCTTTGATCCATTAGTTTGTGGTTTCTCTTACTACATTCATCTTGTAAAATAATAATATTTTCTATTTTTTGTGGCTGGGATATAGAAACACAAATTATTTTTGGATATAGAATTTATGTGTAGCAAATTTCCAAATAGTTCTTTTGTTTTTTGGGGGTTTTTTTGGCTGCTCCACAGCATATGGAGTTCTCAGGCCAGGGATCAAACTTATGTATCAGTGTTCCAGAGATTCTGCTGATCCAATTGCACACCAGTGGAAACTCCTCAAATAATTCTTATATTTATAAATATTCACCTGCATAATATTTAGGTATAGCTATATTTATGTTATATGCAAATAATGACACCTTTTTTCTATTTTTATATCTTTTTCTTCCTTTCTTGTCTTACTGCACTTGCTAGGCCCTCCAGAACAAGACTCCAGCTCCTTATAGTGTGTTTTATTTTAAAGAGAATGGTCCTAGACTTTAACTCTGCATGTATTATATGCAGTAAGTTGTTGATAGATATCCATAATAAGATTCAGCAAGTTTCATTAGTATTACTTCCTATTTCTCTAGGCATTTTTATTATTGAATGCATGCGGACATTATGGGGAGATTTTCTATATCTACTGATGTGTTTTTCTCCATTAGTTCATTGATGAGGTGAAATACAGTAATAATTTTCTAATATTAAATCATCCATGCTTTCCTTGGATAATTCATACCAGAAATGATATTTTTCTTTATACCATGGATTCATTTAACAAAATATTTAAAATTTTTACATCTATGCTAATGAGTGAGATTGGCCTACAATTATCTTTCTTGTCCTGTCCTCATACAGTTTTGTTATTATTCTTATAAAATGCAATTATATTATCTAGTAAAATTTATATACTATTATAATTGTTACTTGAGCATACATTAGAATTCAAATGTAAAACTGTCTGTCTTGGTCTTTTTTTCTTGGTGGTAGTAGTATTTGAATGGAAATATATATATATATATTTAGCCACAAGTTTAATTTTGTTGGTTTTTATTTCTACTGGGTTTAACTTTGATAAATTTTACTTTCCAATAATTTTGTTTTTATTTTCAAATTTATAGACAAGTCCCATTTATGAATTACCTTGCTAACTTTTAAATTCTGTTGGATATCGAGGGATGCCCTTTTTTATTCTTAATATTGCTTTTTGTCCTTCTTTTCCTACCTTCATCAGTCTTACTGAATAACTTTCAAGTGATCTTTTAAAAGGACAAACTTTAAATTTGCATTACATTTGCTTTTACCTGTTCTTTTTTTTTAATAATGATTTTTATTTTTTCAATTATAGCTGTTTTACAGTGTTCTGTCAATTCTCTACTGTACAGCAAGGTGACCCAGTCACACATACATGTATAGATTCTTTTTTCTCACATTATCATACTCCATCATAAGTGACTAGACATAGTTCCCAGTGCTACACAGCAGGATCCCATTGCTTATCCTTTCTGAAAGCAACAGTTTGCATTTATTAACCACAAATTCTCAATCTTCCCACTCCCTCCACCTCCCCCTCCCCCTTGGCAACCACAAATCTGTTCTCCATGTTCATGATGTTCTTTTCTATATATTAGATTCCAGATATAAGTGATATCACATGGTACCTGTCTTTCCCTTTCTGACTTACTTCACTCAGTATGAGAGTCTCTAGGTCCATCCATGTTGCTGCAAATGGCATTATGTCATTATTTTTTATGGCTGAGTAGTATCCCACTGTGTATACACACACACACACACACACACACACACACACACACACACACACACCCCTTCTTAATCCAATCATCTGTTGATGGACATTTAGGTTGTTTCCATGTCTTGGCTATTGTGAATAGTACTGTAATAAACATGCAGGTGCATGTATCTTTTTAAAGGAAAGTATTGTCTGGATATATACCCAAGAGTTAGGGTTGCTGGGTCATATGGTAGTTCTATGTATAGTTTTCTAAGGTACCTCCATACTGTTCTCCATAGTGGCTATACCAATTGACATTCCCACCAACAGTTCAGGAGGGTTCCCTTTTCTCCACACCCCCTCCAGCATTTGTTATTTGTGGACTTCTTAATGATAGCCATTCTGACTGGTGTGAGGTGGTACCCCATAGTAGCTTTGATTTGCAGTTCTCTAATAACCAGGGATATTGAGCATTGTTGCATGTGCTTGTTAGCCATCCAAATATTTTCTTTGGAGAAATGTCTATTCAGGTTTTTTGCCCATTTTTCAATTTGGTCGTTGGTTTTTTTTGCTGTTGAGTTGTATAAGTTGCTTGTATATTTGAGAAATGAAGCCCTTGTCAGTTGCATCATTTGAAACTATTTTTTCCCATTCTGTAAGTTGTCTTTCTGTTTTGTTTTGTTTTTTATGGTTTCCTTTGCTGTGCAAAAGCCTGTCAGATTCGTTAGGTCCCATTGGTTTATTTTTGCTTTTATTTCTGTTGCTTTGGGAGACCAACCTGAGAAAACGTTTGTAAGATTGATGTCAGAGAATGTTTTGTTTTGCCTATGTTCTCTTCTAAGAGCTCAATGGTATCTTGTCTTACATTAAGTCTTTAAGCCATTTTGAGTTTATTTTTGTACATGATGTGAGGGTGTGTTCTAGCTTCATTGATTTGCATGCAGCTATCCAGGTTTCCCAGCACCACTTTCTGAAAAGTCTGTCTTTTTCCCATTTTTTGTTTTGCCTCCTTTGTTGAGGATTAATTGCTGTAGGTGTCTGGGTTTATTTCTGGGTTCTCTATTCTGTTCCATTGGTCTGTCTGTCTGTTTTGGTACCAGTTCCACACTGTTTTGATGACTGTGGCTTTGTAACATTGCCTGAAGTCCAGAAGAGTTATGCCTCCTGCTTGATTTTTGTTTCTCAGGATTGATTTGGCAATTCAGGGTCTTTTGTGGTTCCATACAATTTTTTGGATTGTTTGTTCTAGTTCTGTGAAAAAATGTGATGGGTAATTTGATAGGGATTGCATTGAATCTGTAGATTTCTTTGAGTAGTATGGCCATTTTTACAATATTAATTTTTCCAACCCAGGAGCATGGGACATCTTTCCATTTCTTTGAATCCTCTTTAATATCCTTGATTAATGTTTTATAGTTCTCAGCATACGAGTCTTTCACCTCCTTGGTCAGGAGGTATTTGATTTTGGGGGGTGCAATTTTAAAAGGTATTGTATTTTTGTATTCCTTTTCTAATATTTCGTTGCTAGTATAAAGAAATGTGACTGATTTCTGAATGTTAATCTTATATCCCGCTACTTTGCTGAATTTGTTGATCAGTTCAAGTAGTTTTGGGCTGAGTCCTTAGGGTTTTCTATATATAATATCATGTCATCTGCATACAGTGACAATTTTACCTCTTCTCTTAAAAATGGATACCTTTTATTTCTTTTGTTTGTCTAATTGCTGTGGCTAGGCCTTCCAGTACTATGTTGAATAAAATTTGTGAGAGTAGGCATCCTTGTCTTGTTTCAGATTTCAGTGGGAAGGCTTTCAGCTTTTCTCCATTGAGTATTATATTTGTTGCAAATGGCTTTTATTATGTTAAGGTATGTTCCCTCTACGCCCACTTTGGTAAGAGTTTTGATCATGAATGGATGTTGGACTTTGTCAAATGCTTTTTCTGCATCTATTGAGATGACCATGCTGTTTTTGACCTTTCTTTTTTTAATGTGGTATATGACATTGATTGATTTGCATATGTTGAACCATCCTTGTGAACCTGGGATGAATCCCAATTGGTCGTGTTGTAGGATCTTTTTTATATGTTGTTGGATTCGGTTGGCAAAAAATTTGTTGAGAATTTTTACATCTGTATTCATTAACCTATTGGCCTATAGTTTTCTTTTTTGACGGTATCTTTGCCCGGTTTTGGAATTAGAGTGATAGTGGCATCATAGAATATCTTTGGGAGTGTTCCTTCTTCTTCAACCTTTTGAAAAAGTTTAAGGAGGATGGGTATAAGTTCCTCTTTGTATGTTTGGTAGAATTTGTCTCTGAAGCCACCTGGGTCCTGGACTTTTTTTTGTAGGGAGTGTTTTTATGACATATTCAAATTCATTTCTAGTGATCAGTCTGTTCAGTTGATCTATTTCTTCTTGATTCAGTTTTGGGAGGCTGTAAGTCTCTAGAAAGTTGTCCATTTCTTCTAGGTTGTCAAATTTGTTGGCAAACTTGTTCACAGTATTCTCTTATGGTTTTCTGTATTTCTTCAGTATCCACTGTGATTTCTCCTTTTTCATTTCTTATTTTGTTTATTTGCATTTTTTCTCTCCTCCTCTTGGTGAGTCTGGCCAGAGGTTTGTTAATTTTGTTTACCAGTTCAAAGAACCAGCTCTTGGTTTTACTGATTTTTTCTATTGTTTATTGAATCTCTATTTTATTTATTTCTTCTCTGATCTATTTGATTTCCTTCCTTCTGCTGACTTTAGGTTTCATTTGTTATTCTTTTTCTAATTCATTTAGGTGTTGGATTAAGTTGTCTATTTGAGATTTTTCTTCTTTTTTGAGGAGGGCCTGGACTGCTATGAACTTCCTTCTGGGCATTGCTTTTGCGGCATCTCATAGATTTTGAGTGGTTGTGTCTTCTTTATCATTTGTCTCAAGGTATTTTTTAATTTCCTTCTTGATTTCCTCATTGACCCATGGGTTTTTTAGTAGCATGTTGTTTACTCTCCATGTAGTCAATTTTTTCTCATTTCTTTTCCTGTGGTTGATTTCTATTTTCATGCCATTGTGGTCAGAGAAGATACTTGAAATAATTTCTATACTTTTAAATTTGTTGAGGTTAGCTTTGTGCCCCAGTATGTGATCAATCCTTGAGAATGTTCCATGTGCACTTGAGAAGAATGTATATTCTGATTTTTTTGAATGTAATGTCCTGGAAATATCTATTAAGTCTGAATTTTCTATTGTGTCATTTAGGATCTCTGTTGCCTTATTGATTTTCTTTCTAGAGGATCGGTCCATTGATGTGAGTGGGGTGTTAAAATGTCCTACTATGCTTGTATTCCCATCCATTTCTCCTTTCATGTATGTTAGTACTTGCTGGAGGTATCTGGGTGCACCGATATTAGGGGCATATATTGATTATTGTAATATCCTCTTCTTGAATGGATCCTTGAACCATTAAATAGTGTCATTCTTTGTCTTTCTTAATGGCCTTCGTTTTAAAGTCTATTTTGTCTGATATGAGTATTGCAACTCCTGCTTTCCTGTATTGTTCATTGGCATGAAATATCTTTTTCCATCCCCTCATTTTCAATCTATATGTGTCCTTTGCCCTAAGATGAGACTCCTGTAGACAGCATATTTTGCTTTTTTATCCAATCAGCTGCTCAATGTCTTTTGATTGGAGCATTCAGTCCATTGACATTTAAGGTAATTATTGATAGATACATATTTATTGGCATTTTAAACCTTGTTTTCCAGTTGATTCTATGTTATTATTTTCTTCCTTTCTTTTTGCTTAGATGACTTCCATTTATTTTATGCTTGAGTACTTTTTAGTTTTTGTGAATGTAATTTTTGGTTTTGATATGTTGTTGCTCTGTTTTTTAAGTATGTTAACCCCTTCCTGTATCTGCTTGCTTTAGCCTGATAGTCATATAGGCTTAAACACCTTATTAAAATTTAAAAAAGGGTCTATATTTTCTTACTTTTCTTCCCCCCATTCTATGATTTTGAAGGCTTTTTTTAACATCTTCATGTTTAGATCTGTGTGATGGCTTATTTGAGTGACTGCTTTCCAATTGTGGGCTTTCCTCCATCCTATTTCTTCTTACATCCTTACATCTTTTTTATAATTTAGAGAAGCCCTTTCAGTATTTCTTTTAAAAATGGGTTTAGTATTGGTGTATTTTTTTAGCTTTTTTTTGTTGGAGAAAGTCTTTATTTCCCTATTTTAAATGATATTCATGCTGTATAGAGTATTGTAGGTTGCAAATTTTTTCCTTTCAGAACTTTAAATATATCTTGCCACTCCCTTCTGGCCTGTAGTCTTTCTGCACAGAAATCAGCTGAGAGCCTAAGGGGGTTCCCTTATAATTAATGCTTTGCTTTTCTCTTGCTGCCTTTAGGATCCTCTCTTTATATTTAACTTTTGCCATTTTTATTATAATATGTCTTGGTGTGGTCCTATTTGGGTTCAACTTGTTTGGGGCCCTCTGTGTTTCCTGTTTCTTGATATCAGTTTCCTTTGGACTTGGAAAGTTTTCAGACATAATTTCTTCAAATGTATTTTCAATCCCCTTTTCTTTTTCTTCTCCTTCTGGAATTCCTATTATGTGTAGATTGGCCCCCTTCATATTATCCCATAAATCTCTTATGCTGCTTTTGTGTTTTTTCATTTGATTTTCTGTCTGCTGTTGTGATTGGGCAATTTCCATTATTCTATCTTCCAAGTCACTAATTCATTCCTCTGAATTATTCATTCTGTTCTTTAGTGCCTTTTGCTCAGTTTGTGTCTCTGCAAATGAATTTTATAATTTTTCTAAGTTCCTCCTTATATTTTCTAGGCCCTTTCTAAAGGAATCTGCATTACTGTTCATATCCACTCTTAATTTCTTAATATTCAGCCTTAATTCCTTCAGTACTTTCACTACCTCCTTTTTGAATTGTGTCTGTCAGACTGCAGAGGTCTGTTTCACTGTTTGCTGCTTCATGTGAATTATGTTCTTTTAACTGAGAATGGTTCATGAGCTTCTTCATCTTGCTTATGTTTTTCTTTGTGAGTTTAAGGAAGTCAAACTATAGTCTTAGAGGGCTACTTCTATGCAAGAGCACCCCTCTGTGTTTTGTAGGGGTTTACTACTTATTTTTGGTGTGGGAGTTTGAATATTTGCTGTCTTTTTCTTCAGTGTGAGTAATATATCCCCTTTATAGGGTACTGAGTGTGTTTGCAGGGATAAGGAGGGAATGGGTAGGGCAAGTAGTCAGTGCCTGGTTGCTGGACTCTTAACAGCAGCAAGGACCTGTAGGAAGGTGGTGCCAGCTACTCCTAGTTGCAAGGCCCTGGGAAGTGGTAATGAGCCTAGGCAGATTAACAAGGTGCCCAGAGCATGTGGCAGTGCAGCAGCAGGATGCGTCAGTTCCCAGGGGAATGAGAGCAACAACAGGTAGTGTTCAATTGCAATGCCCTTCTCTGAGGTGACTGGAGACACAAGTGGTGCCTGTTCAGTGGCCCCTAGTGGCAGCAGTCCGTGCCTACCTCTGGTTTCAGTGATAACTGTGGTGGTTTGCCCCCACCACCATTCAAGAAGCACCCCATCTCACTTAGCCTACACAGGAGGCACTGCATGGGCTGCTCCTAGTTGAAGGAACCTGGTAAGTGACAGAGATCAAGTGTGTGGGCACTGCCTGGAGTGTTTAGCAATGGCAGCAGTGGGGCTGGTGTGTTCCCAGGGGTTCGAGAGCAACAACAGGTGATATTCAGTCACAATGCCCTCCTCTGTGGTACCCTTGAAATAATTTGTGGCCACAGGTGATGCCTGTTAATGGACACCTAGTGGTGGCAGGCCACATCCACCTCTGGAGTCAGAGATAATTTCTGTGGCTTTCCCCCACCACCTCAGACCACACAAGAAGCACCCTGTCCCACCTAGTCCATGCAGGAGATGCTGCACCAGCTGCTCCCAGTTGTAGGTCTTGGAAAAGGACATGATCAAGCTTCTGGGCACTGAAGTGTTTGGTAGTGGCAGCTGCAGGGTGGGGGTGTTCCCAGAAGGGTGAGAGCAACAATGTGTGGTGCTTGGTTGCAGTGCCCTCTTTTTTTGTTGTTGTTTTGTTTTTTGTTTTGTTTTTGTTTTTGTTTTTGCTGACACCTGAGGTGACTGGGGCTGCAGGTGGAGCTTACTCACAGGCCCCCAGTGGTGGCAGGTCATGCCTCCCTCTGTCCTCCAAGACGACCACCACAGTCCGTCCCTGCTGCCTGTAGATCACACAGGAGACACCACATTGCACTTATCCCCATGCTGCCCTTAGCCCACACAACAGGTTCCCGGCCACCCATAGCCTGCAAAAGAAGTGCCCAGTCTCCCATAGCCAGAGCAAGTGGCTTCTTGCAGCCCATAGCCTGCACCAGAGGCGCCCCATCCTCTGATAGGCCAAGTAGGAATGAGCAGGGAGATTCCTATGGTGGTCTGCCCTTCCTCCTCTCTCCCTCTCCAACAATGGTGCCTTTCTTCTCCTGCTGCCCAGACCTTCTCCCAGGTTCCCTCTGCTGTGGCATTCCACTCCCCACCCCATACACACTGCTCCCTCGCCCATGGTGCACTGCTCCTTAGCCCCTCAGGCTGTCCCCACACAGCCAACTCTAGCCCTCTCCCCAGGACTGACCTCCAGAGCCTAAGTCTCAGAGCCCAGACCCTGCCAGAGTGTCTCAGGCTGCGGTGTCCAAGGCAGTGGTGCAGATGATCTGTGTGGCTCTCACTCTGCTTTGTCCTCAGTCCAGCTGCCGTGCTTTTCTCAGCAACTTTGAGGTCCCTCTAGCCCAGCTGACCTCCCTGTTGGATAGGTGGCTTCCCAGGGTATGGAGCTCTTTTCACCTTTACAACTCCCTCTCAGGAATGCTAGTCCTGTCCTAATTCCTTTTTTCTCTCTCTCTTTTTCTTTTGTTCTACCCAGTTATATCAAGGGTTTCTTGCCCTTTTTGAAGGTTTAAGTACTTCTGCCAGCATTCAGGAGATGTTCCATGTGAGTTGTTTTACATGTAGGTGTGTTTTTTTTGATGTGTTTCTGGGAAAAGGTACGTGTGACGTCTTACTCCTCCACCATCTTGATCCACCTTCCTTTTTTTGTTATTTTGGTCTGTTATTCTTTTCCAAATATCTTAAGTTGGATTGTTAGTTTGTAGATTTTTAGCTTTTATTTTTTCCTAATATGAGCTTGAATTACCACTTGCCTTCATCCTACAAACTTCAATATTTAGTGGTTTTATTATTTTTCCATTTTAAGCATTTTCTAATATTCACTATGATTGTTCATCTTATTTATTGCTTAGAAATGTGTATTTTTAATTTCTGAGCCTGTGGATATTTTTCAGTAAAAATTGTTTTTTGTTGTTGTTGAAACCTAATATAATTCATTGTTGATAGAAAATATGATCTGTATACTTATCACTTTTACATTTAATATTTAATATCTTAGTATGTGAACAATATTATAAGTATTACATGTGTGGTTGAAAATAATATTTATTTTCCAGTTACTGAGAACACAGTTCTATATCTCTCCATTAGACCAAGCTTGTTAATTGGGTTGTCTGAATTTCCAGTATTTTTATTAGTCTCGTCCATTTTTTTTTTTTTTGTCTGTTTGATCTTGTACCACAAGATTATATAACTCCAGGAGAATCATTTGCACAGAATAGTGTTCTCAAACTGTCTTGACATCAGAATAATTCATGAGTTTTTAAATATGCATGTACCTGTTGCCTTTCCCCCATTCTAACTGGATACTTCTGAGGGTAGGTTTAGGAAATTACCTTTATAAAAGGCCCCCTGTGATGTGATAAGCAATCAAGATGAGGTAGCACTGTTTTTTGTTTGTTGGGTTTCACTATATTATGAGCAATGGGCAAGAGATCACTAAAAACTTCAAGACAGGTATGGAAACCTGTGATTTCTGACTCTATGTGATTTCCTAAGACTAGAAAAGGGAAATTTAGTTCAGAAATAACCGCTACAGATAAAATCTAGTTTAGGGTCCTCAGAAAATTAGTAGGAGATTCCACTTATGATGGCTTATTGCACTTTTTAGATATTTATAGGAAAACACAGAACACTACTTTGCCAGAGAATATCAGGAAGGGTTCCTTCAACAAACCCCTTCTGGAAGGGAACTGAATATAAGTGATCTAGTGTGTTGTAGGACCAAAAATATTGAAATCACTTGAGAGCTTGTTAGAAATGCAGAATCTTGGGCCTCATCCCAGACTTTTGAATCAAAATCTACTTTTAACAAGATCTCCAGATAATTGGTATGTATGTTCAAGTTTAAGACACACTTTAGAAAGGCAGACAGATTTTGCATCTCTAAGAAGCTCCTCAATGATGCCAGTACTGCTGGTACTAAGCACACTTTGAATAGCAATGGTCTATTTCACAAGGGTTTACACTCACAAGGGATGTAAACAGAGGGAGGAAACCCTTAAAACAATTCAAGGATACCAATATCCTCCTACTCTCATCAAGGATTCTATGAGGGCTCAGCTTACTTAGGAAACTAGAAGAACACATTCATCCCCAAATTTAACAAAATATGGAAGGACAGAGAACATTGTCTTCATCAGGCAACAAAGGCATCAAGTACCCATGGGATAAACAACGGGGACAATTAAAACATCTCACCTTCTTCGTTGTTTCCCCTATGCAAGACAGTCTGCTCCTGTCTGTATAACTCAAATTAATAAATTCTCCTCCACAAATTTTCATGGGCATCCTGCAGCCTCCTGCCCTTTTCTGCCTTTTGTTTCTGTCATTCAGTTGTCTGTTATCTCAAGCAGCCACAACTGGGAATGGAATCCATGGAGAACATATTTTGCTATTGAAACAGCAACGCATTTTCAGTTTGTTTTTAAAGATTTAGCAGCTCACATGCAGGCAACATTCACATAGAAAACATCTCAGGTCTGTCCATTTGGGCTGCCTTTCTGAAATTTAAGCTAGTATAGAAGGCAGATAGAGCTGAACTTGGACCTTCCTCAGGGCAAGGGCAGAGTGGAAGTGATTCATTCAGTGGTCATAGTCATCTCTAGCCTTTTGCCAAAGCTCCCCAGTCACACTTGGTGGAGGTGAAGCTCATCTGTCACAGATTCTTTAGGAAAGGTTCAGAGTACAATGTTCCCTGAGTTTTTGAATACAGTCATACCTTAGTATTCACAGGTTACTGGAACCAATCCATGGATGCTCAAGCCCCTTCTATAAAATGGAGTAGTATTTACTTAGTAGCCTATGTACACCCTCCCAAATATGTTAAATTATCTCTAGATTATTTATAATACCTTATACAAAACAAATGCTATGTAAATAGTTGCCGGTGTGCTACAAATTCAAGTTTTGCTTTTTGGAACTTTCTGGAATTTTTTTCTTTTCAAATATTTTTGATCCTCAGTTGGTTGAATCCACAGATGCAGAACCTACACATTGGGAGGGGTGAATGTACTAAAACTGTTTTTTTTTCTAGTTTTGGTATATAAAGAACAGTTTGTTTGGACAGAAAGTCCTTGGATATCACTTTCTTTCCTTGTGCTGTTTAAAAAATGATGCTCCTTTTTGTTCTTGCTTTGTAGGTTGCTAGAAAGGAGTTTGATGCCACACTGATTCTTTTCCTTTGTCAGCTATATGATCTTTTTGCCTGGAGGCCAGAGGATTTTTCTTCCTTTATTTTTAAAGTCTAAAAGTTTCATCCAGATATGTCCCAGAGCTGTTCATTACCAGTCAATTTTCCAAACACACAGTATGGCATTTTGATATATAGATACAGATCATTTTTTATTTATAGATTTTGTTTGCATTACAGTTTTAGGTATTAGTTTCATTCTATATTTTGTTTTTCTTCTTCAGAGATTCCAATAATAGGTATTTTGGATCTTCTTTGCTTATCTTTCATAACTTTTTTTTCTGATTCTTCTAGCCTCTTTCTTAATTGCATTCATGTCTCTTTTCTTTCTATTTTTACTACTAACCTTTGGGCACTTAAAATTTAGTCTTCATTCCTCAGATTATTTGTCTGTGTTCTTCCAATTCTTTCCTGAATTTGATCAGTTGTCATTTCATCTTATTCCTTTAATTTCTTTGGTTCATTTTTCTTGTGAGTTTTTAATTTTGAATCAAAGTTGTAAATTCTGAACCACGGAGTTCTTTAATATTTGCAAGTGTTTGTTTAATAGTTTTTAATTCCTTTTAGAATGTTGAATTACCATTTTCCTGTTTCACTTTCATTTTAGGCAAATGTTTTCATTAGCTAAATAAACTGATTTTTATTTTCAATTTCTATTTAGGGTGGTTTCATCTGCTACTGCTTTTGATTTCCTTTCATTTTAAAATATCTTCTATTTTCCTAGATTAGCAATTGACCTTTTTCTATGTAGGGAGATTCAAACTTTCAGATTAGTCTACTGAGTTTCTTAGTTGCAGAGTATCCATTTCACTTGATACAGAGAATTGGGGTTGGAGTTTCTTCCAATTCATCGATCCTCTTTTGCTTGTGTAGGATTGTTTATTTCTTCTATCTGCTTCCTTCTTCATCTTTACCACAAAGCAACCCAGGGGTACCTGTGCCTTTCAAGACACCTACAGAAAAAGAACCTTCCCCAGAATATCACTCTGGTTGTGTATATTTTTTAGTCTGTTTATTTCAATTCCTTGATAACAGCCTTCTACCTTAAGAGGACTCAGACCTGTTTTTGTATTTTCCCATTTGTAGCAAAACCCTCTCTCTGCAAATAATTTTATTAGGGCCCACCATTACTGGGACACTGCATTCCATTCTTTCCTGTTCCTTCTCTTCCCAAGCATCCACAATGACCTGCACTTCAGAGCTAGCTCCGCTGAGGATGTTTATTTCCCCATTTACATATGCATTTTATCCTCTCACTGGATTGCACTTCCAAATAATTCATGGATCAAAGGAGAGATCAAAATGGGAAAACAGTATTTTGAACTGAATTGATTATGAAAATACAACGTATCAAAATTGTGGAATGTAACAAAGGCAGTATTGAAGTACTTGTATTTTAAAAAGAAGAAAGTTTTTAATTCAAAGACCACAGCTTCTCTCTTTAAAAATTAGGATAAAAAAAGAACAAATAAAGACAAAATAAATACAAGGAAG
This sequence comes from Sus scrofa, assembly GCF_054392235.1. Taxonomy (NCBI): domain Eukaryota; kingdom Metazoa; phylum Chordata; class Mammalia; order Artiodactyla; family Suidae; genus Sus; species Sus scrofa. The sequence goes on along the minus strand of NC_139396.1, from coordinate 108,174,371 downwards.
AAGTAATAAAAATTAGATTGAAATCAATGAAATAGATAACAGGAGGCCATTAGAGAAAAGGCAATGAAACTACATCCAGAATATATAAAGTCTAAAACAATAAAAAATAACAGTAACAAACTTTACAATTTCAAAATGGACCAAACACTTCAATGGATATTGCACCAAAAAAGATATATGATGGCAAATACACTGTCACCATGAGGAACCCATCAGTCAATAGCCATTAGACATCAGGTAAATGCAAATTAAAACACAATAAGACTCCACTATCCACTGTTAGAAACTTGAAAACTAAAAGACCGACCAATTAACACAACACTGCAAGTCAACTATACATCAATAAAATTTTAAAAAACAAAGAATGGCCATAAAAACTCTTTCAAGGATGTGGAGCACTTTGAACTCTCATCTTTGGCACAACAGAGGAAACCATTAATAAAAAGACAGCCCACAGAAGGGGAAAAAAATTTTTGCAAATGAAACAACTGACAAGGGATTAATCTCCAAAATATGCAAACATCTCATACAGCTTTATATCAGAAAAACAGGCAACCAAAGAAGCTCTAAACAGACATTTCTCCAAAGCAGACAGACAGATGGCAGAAAAAAAACAAAACAAAACATGAAAAGATGCTCAACATTATTAATTATTAAAGAAATGCAAATCAAAACTACAATGAGGAATCACCAGATACAAGTCAGAATAGCCATCATCAAAAAAAAAAAATCTACAAATATGGGGGTGGGGGGGGGAGTGGGATAGATTGGGAGTATGGGGTTAGTAGACTTGAACCATTACACTTTGAACAGATAAACAACAAGGTCTTACTATACAGCACAGGGAACTATATCCAGTCTCCTGGGATAGCCCATGATGGAAAAGAATATAAAAAAAGAATGTATGTTTAAAAAAAAAACTATAAATAAATGCTGGAGAAGGTGTGGAGAAAAGGGAACCCTCCTACACTGTCAGTGGGAGTGCAAGTTGGTGCAACCACTATGGAGAACAGTATGGAGGTTCCTTTAAAAACTAAATATAGAACTACCATATGATCCAGCAATCCCACTCTTTGGCATATATCCAGATAAAACCATAATTTGAAAATTTGTGTGCACCCCTATGTTCACAGCAGCACTATTTATAATAGCCAAGACATGGAAGCAACCAAAATGTCCATCAACAGAGGAATGGATGAAGAAGATGTGATACATTTATGCAATGGAATATTACTCAGCCATCAGATGCATGAAATAATGCCATTTGCAGCAGCACAATGGACCTAGAAATAATTATACTAAGTGAATTAAGTTAGAAAGAGAACAACAAATATATGAGATCACTAATATGTGGAATCTAATAGAAATGACACAATAGAACTTACAAAACAGAAACACAGTCAAAGATTTTTGAAACCAAACTCATGTTTACCAAAGGGGAAATGTGGTTGGGGTGAGGTTGGAACTGATATATACACTTTACTATATATAGAATAGACAGGTAATGTGGACCTCCTGCATGGCACAGGGAAATTTACTCAGTACTGTGTGATAATATATATGAGAAAAGAACCTGAAAAGGAATGGATATATGTATATGACAACTGACTTTACTGTACACCTGAAATTAACACAACTTTATCAATTAACTATATTCCAATAAAATTTTTAAAATTAAAATTAAAAAAGGAAGGTAAAATGATAAAAACACTTTGTAAAAGAGATTGGCAGTTTCATAAAAAGTTAAAAATACATCTACTATATGATGCAGCCATCCCACTTCTAAGTATTTACCCCAAAGAAATTAAAGTATAAAAAAGATTTGCACATTGAAGTTCCTGTTGTGCCTCAGTGGGTTAGGAACCCAACTAGTATCCATGAGGATGCGGGTTCCATCCCTGGCCTCTCTCAGTGGGTTAAGGATCCAACATTGCTGCAAGTTGTGGTGCAGGTTGCAGAGCGGCTCAGATCCCACATTGCCGTGGCTGTGGTGCAGGCCAGTAGCTGCAGCTCTGATTCAACCCTCAGCCTGGAATTTCCATATCCCACAGGTGCGGTCCTAAAAAGACAAAAAAAAAAAAAAAAAAAAAGATGAACACATTAATGTTAGTAATAGTTTTGTCTGTAGTAGCCAGTGACTGAAGACAATACAGATGTCCATAAACAAGATTAAGAAATTACTATACATCCATATGATGGAATACCACTCAACAATAAAAATGGAGAAAAAAAAAACTACAAATAACATAGAACATGTTTGAATCTCAAAATAAGTATGGTACATGAAAGAAGCCAGACAAGAAAGAGTGCGTTCTATGTCATTCAATTTGTATTAAATTCCAGAAAATGCAAATTAATTTACAATAAAAAAAAAAAGGATATCAGTGATTGCCTGGGGATGGAGGCTTGGAGAGCTATATGCTGGAATTACCAATAGACACAAAGTAAGTTTGAGGATGATGGATATGCTCATTAACTTGATTGTGAAATGGTTTCTCGATGGTATCATGGGTACATACATCTATTCAACTTATCAAATGATACACTCTATATATGTGCAGTTTATTATAAATCAACTCACTTCAATGAAGCCACTGAAAAGTTTGAAAATGTAGTACCACTCACACTGATGCTGTAAATATAAATAAAAGAGAGGACGTAAGTGGGAACATAACTCTATGTACTGGGACAAGTGAATTTGTATCTACAATGATTTAGCACAATCACCTAAAAAATAAAATATGACTAGAAAATACCATGATGAATATCTGAAAATGTGGATTGATGGAACCAACCACTTTATTAAACTCCTAGTCTTTAGTTATGGTTTTACTCTACCTCTGGAAATAGAGTCTGGATTTGTGGATAGTAAACACCCATCCATATACCTACACACCTATATAAATTCCTAAGTTTTTTGGCAAAGGACACAGACCTTAAGAGAAGCATGAAGCATGGCAGTGGCCCCAAACAGAAACCAGCACAGTTTGTTATTGTGGGATTCTCTTGTTCCTGGTATCTAAGTCTCCAGAAAATTTTGCAAGTCAGGTAGGGCTCAGCCAGAAGTACAGGAAAGCCAATTCTTACTTGCCTTTTTTTTTTTTTTTTTTTTTTTTTTTGACATTACCAATGTGGACAAATTTATACCAGGAAACTTTTCCCTTTTTTGAAAGAAATGTTTACAGATATGACACTCTCCTGGTTCATGGACTGAATTAAGCAAGACCCCAGCACTGCCTTCCTCCAGCCTCCCAGGAACCCAGAAAAACCATGTTGCTACTGTAAGAAAACCCCAGCTAGTGATGACATGTAGTCATCAGAGCTTGTGGTTCACTTTCAGAGGTGCAATGTCTTTTCTGTAAAAATAAAAATAATGCTAGTGTTCCCAAATTAATCCAGTCATTTAAGTTATGTAAGAGACCAAAAGCAAAGAGGAATTTTTCAAAGCTGTATTTGACATAAGGAAAAAAAGGTACCGGCTACACTATTTATTGATAAGACTCTTGTGATTCACACAGAATTAATGCCAAATATCATGCTCAGAGAGACTCAGAAAAGGCTTTTGGAGAATCTTCTATAGTAAATAACATCATGTATGATAGTAGACATGTGTCTTTAATATTGGATGAAACTGCTGACTTGCAAAGAATGAATCAGTTCTTGGCATATGTATGTAGTATTTGTAAAGGAGAGATGACAAATATCTATGCTCTTTAGAAGAGACAGTTGTTTAAGACAATTTTTGGAGACACAATTATGGAGAGAAAAGTTATCTTAGACTTATTGCATAATTTAAAAATATGAATCAAAAATAAATAAATAAAAATAAAAATGACAAAAAGACCCAAAAAAATAAAAAATAAAAATAAAAATATGAATCTTCCCTTCCTTAAAAAAATTTAGAAAATAAATAAGCCCCTCCCTCTTTGATAAAGAAAAATATGAAATTTTAAAAAGAGTTTCCTTTTTATGCAGAAAATCAGCTTCTCTAGCAGGGAAAAGGTAAAAATGTCTAAAGTACTTTGTTTGTTCAGGCCTCATATTATAAACTGCTTTTCTTTGCTGATAAGAAAAGCTAAGAATTCAGAATATTCATGATACAGAAAGCTAAACAAAAACCTGCCTGTGAACTAATCAGGTTAAGACAAATGTGTAAGACTCGAATGTGATTCTATTCAATCATAAGTGACAAATTCCCTAAGTTGTGTTTTCCTGTCATTCAATATGAAGAGATAAGTATTTTCTTGTCAGTTTTACTAATTAAGACTGTTACATCTACAACACAATCTTTATCCTCCAGTCTTGAGAGAATTGCAAGGAATCAAAGAAATGTTTTCACAAGAAAGGAAGAATGTGAGTTCAGAAGGGCCTGTTCCTATTATCTCCCCTATAATTCATACTGCAAAGCCATCACCAATGTATTTTTCTGTCTTTCTTTACTCCAAAGGGCATATAAAGGGCTAGAATAGATTATGGGTTAGAGAAGAACTATCAGAATCAATCATCTTCCTTTTGCCAAAGAGTTAAAAAATAATTAAAAACACTCCTGACAGCATCAAACCTAAATAAACTAGAAAGCAGGGTTTAGTGCTTGAAATCCCCACTGGTGGGTCAGCTAGCTGTGCTGGATCATGCAAGTGTTTGCACTTAAATACCGATCTTCATTATTCTGTATTCTTAGAAATGAATTGAGGTTAATGTTATTTCCTGATCTTGATTATTTATTGAAGAAAATATGGATTTCATCTTTTCAATGCCTGAGTGACTGTCATTTTAATTTCTACATGAAGAAATGAGTAAGATCCATTATTGTGTTTTCCAAGGAGAAAGATGCACACACAGTCTTCAAAATGAAAGGTGTGATAAGAGCAGGTTTTTCATGGCACTGATAATGCCAGCAAAGACAACTGCTATGACTTCAGGTGGCTTACTCAACTGGCATATCTCAGTGATGGAGTCAGTTATCTCAAACACCCTGAACCCAGCATGTCAGGGATGAAAGAGCTTGTGTTTAATGAGAAGAATGATGTGCCAAGGAATTCCTAAGAAGACCAAGGTGTGGTGCAAGCTGCTTGATTACCAAGAGTCTGACTCTCCCCCAAAACATTTGAGTATCTTTTTTTTTCTCAGAGGGGAAAAAACCTAGTTGATGTCATTTTTAAAACTACGTCACATCTAAATTCTATGGGAGAATATGACAAAATACATTCCAGAGCTGAGAAAAACCAACAGGTGGGTTAAGAATTGATTCACCACTCCTTTCCAAATGGAAACTCTGAATCCCTGATTATTTGAAAGCAATATACTTATTGAGAAGGCATGGAGTTGCTGGATTCATTTATTCAACAAACATCCCCCCACCATCTACCAAAGCTATCCACTACCTACCAAACTCTGAATCCCTGCTTATTTGAAAGCAATATACTTATTGAGAAGGCATGGATTTGCTGGATTCATTTATTCAACAAAAGTCCCCCACCATCCACCAAATCCTTTCCAAGACGCTTGTGATGAAATAGAGAACAAACAAGTAAAAAACCCTGCCACTTGCACCTACATTCTAATTTGGAGCGGATTGAGGGAAGACAAATGGCAAACATAGTGAATAAGTGAAAAACATGGTACACCGGAAGGTGATCATTTCTGTGGCAAAAAAAAAAACTTGAGTAAGTTTGCTACTTACTTAGGACAGGAATTCCTGCCGAAGGAGGGCGGATGCAGGTTGCAATACGCAGATGGCCAACAGGCATATGTGAAAAGATGTTCAACATAGCTAATCATCAGGGAAATGCAGGTCGAAAGCACAATGAGATGTCAACTCACATGTGTCAGAATGGCTATCATCAAAAAGAACACAAATATCAAGTGTTAGCAAGAATGCAGAGAAAATGGAACCCTCATACACTATTGATAATTATGTAAATTGGTGCAGCCATTGTGGAAAACAATATGGAGGTTTCCAAAAAAACTGAAAATAGAACTACCATGTGACCCAGTAATATTTGAAAAAAACACTAATTTGAAAAGATATGTGCACCCCGATGTGTACGTATAGACACACACACATATACATATACATGAAATGGAATACTATTAAGCTATGAAAAGGAATGAAATGTGGCCATTTGCAGCAACATAGATAGACTTGGATGGCATTACTCTAAGCAGATAGGTCAGACAAAGACAAATACTGTGTGATATCATGTATATGTTGAATCTAAAAAATACAACAAACTAGTGAATATAACAAAAATGAAGCAGACTCGCAGACATAGAGAACAAGCTAGTGGTTACCAGTAGGAAGAAGGAAGGGGGAGGAGGGGCAATATAAGGGTAAGGGATTAAGAGGTACAAAATATTAGGTATAAAATTAGCTACAAGTTTATATTGTACAACATATAGCCAATATTTTATAATAACTATAAATCAAGTTTAACTTTTAAAAGTTATGTATCACTATATTGTACACCTGTAATTTATAAAATATTGTACAGCAACCATACTTCAATAAAAGAAAAAATTTTTAAAAATAGGGTGATCTAAGCAGACCATATTGAGATAGTAGCAATGGAGTAAAGACTAGAAGGAGTTGGGGAAGGTTAAGGATGCAGATAAGTGGTGAAAAGCCAGTATGGAGACTGGTAGGAGGTTGTCTGGGTACAGGAGGGGCCAGAGGCTGGAGTGGAGCCACTGAGCATTAGGGGATGAATCTGAAAAGTCACTGAGGTTGGACCATATAATTATCTGAAATTGTCACTAAAAAGGTGAAATTTTCGACTTAATAAGGAAAGGAAAAAAAATTCATAAGCTGAGGCTGCTAAAATCTACAGGAAGAACAAATCTTCTGTTGAAAAATTGTGAATAAGGAAAAAGAAATCTGTGCTAGCTTTGCTGTCACACTTCAGACTGCAAAAGTTATAGCCACAGTGCAGGGTAAGAACCTAGATAAGATGGAAAGGCATTAAGTTTGTACAATAAGACACTTTGAGAGAGAGACCACATTCACATAATTTTTTCACAGTATACTATTATCATTGCTCTATGATTACTTATTGTTGCTAATCTCTTCTAGTGCCTAATTTAAAAGTTAAATTTTATCATGGGTATGTATGTACAGGAAAAAAAAAACATAGTTTATATGGGGTTCAGTGTTATCCATGATTTCAGGCATCCACTGAGTGTCTCACAACATATCCCCACAGATAAAGAGGACCACTGTAGTCCAGCCATGCATTCATCACATTCATTTGGAAACTAAATACAAAGTATTAGAATTCCTTTTATTCAGTAATATTACAACAATGCTGGCCACCTGTTTAGAGAAGAAAACTCCAGAGCTATTTTATTTCCAGAGTCCCAGCCTTGATTCCTCCTGTTTCCCCACAGACCATGTCCCTAAGTTCGACACATCCCACACCAAATCTACTTAAGTGGTACCTCGTAAGCAGGGCAGTCCTTCCCTCTTCTTCCTCTCACTACTCCCAACCAGCGCAGTAGATCCTCTATGAGTATTTTGTCAAACTGGACTCAACAACTGATATATACTACTGCTGTGGCGGAGGGAAAAAAAATTGTACAGGAGGAATCTGCATTTCTTATATGACCTTGAACAGAGACAGTAAGTTTTGCATTCCTCTCCTGGCTGGTGATAAATGAGGTGTCCAGCACAGAAGCAAAAGACTCAGGAAAAGCAGAAATTCCCCTCGAAGGTGGCCAGCACCCCTGCTTCTATGTGAGCTCACTCAGAGCCACTGGCTCCTTGACAACAGGGAATGTCATTTTTGCCTAGAAACTTAGTGGGAGAGGACCACATAGCCAAGAACGATGCTGTTCACACATCCTAGACTACATTTTGCCTGAATCACTGCACTGGAGCCACCATGAGGCCATGTTCCTTAGGGCCTGAAAATGTCACTCACTCTCCCCAAAGCTTACATTCACTTCCATGGAGCAGCACGAAGACACCATGGAGTGTGGTGACCACCATGTATCAGCCTCAACAATCTAAGAGAGGCATTTCAAACCTCTGATTTAAAGACATTGTTTTAATGTCATTTGCATGGAGCAGGAGGAACTTCTTTTGCTTCATGCCTAGAACAACCCAAAAAATAAAACCAGAATTATGAAAATTATTCCATAGAGTATGGCTGAATTCTGAATTAGTAAAAGGTTCTAGCAAAGACAAAGAGGTGACAGGGCCATAGTAAAGAAAAATATCATTTGAGTTACTCCCAACTAATAGGATCATATAAGAATGAGATGGAGAGTAAATGTACTGTGATGTTGATGGATTATGATGAGAATTGAGTTAAGGAAAATAAGGGCCTTAAATCATCCAATTCTCTAAATAACACTGGAAACTAGGGAACTGGATATGTTCGAGCTTATCTGCACCAAATCTGAGAACTGTTGCCAAGATTACTAACTGCAATTTCACAATGACATGATGGGGCCCCCAAAGCAATTCTGAAGACAGCTTGTCTCCTTGCAGAGATAACACACACAGATGAAATCCAGGTTCCTTCAAAGGGTCAATTCAGGGGTCACAGCCAAGATTAAGTCCGTAATTGTTGTAATTTCACCTTCTGCTTACAGACAGCATCAAGTCGGAGGAGGCACTGCCCAGAAAGGAGCAATTTTCTCTATAAAATGATTGTCATTAATGGAGCTTCTAGGAAAGATGGTCATCCCTTTGTTCTTTTCCAAGGTCCAATTCTGTGCTACCATATCATGCATTAAATCACAAAATTTAAGGGAATCTGAGATTACCAAGTAGCCACAACTTTGCAATCCTACAAATACAGACCAAAAGACCCAGTTAGAGAAACATCTCTTCTTCTCAAGCAAGAACATTTAGAGAAATGTGTTGGTGAGTGCACTGCCTGGGTAACTAACTCTTGTTAATTGAGAGAGGTGTGCTTAGACTCTTGACTCTGCTCGACAAGCAGAACAAAGGTTCTGGTCCTCATATGTCCTCGTGGTTAGACTGGGAAGCTGTAGTACAACTCTTGCTTCTGGGAATGGGACCTTCCCTGCCCATCCGGGAGGTAGATGTCCACTCAGCTCCTAAAGACCACATGGCAGACTATACTCACAGAATCAAAAAAGGAAACTTGTGCTCAATTAGATCAACTCCTTTATAATATAGGCATTAAAACTGATAGCCAGATAGGGTGAGTAACTTTCCCAAGTTTACACAGTCAGTGAGTGGTAGCGTTCACATTAAGTCTTACATTCTAACAATGGAGCCACACTTTGTACTTAATATATATTTGCCATGGGTAATCATTCATCTAGCCATCCATCTACAGTGTTATATATTAGAGGAGAGAGCTATGGGGACAGATATGTGACTTGGACTTGCTGTTTTTATTGTACTAATTACCCTCATTATGATAACTACACCAAGAAAGGGTTTCTTAGCATAATCTTTATCTAGAGCCACATAATATAGGTACTTTGGGGATATGTGTAATTACTGACCCCCCAAACCAATCGTGAAGCCAAGCAATATCTGTCTTTCCATATCAATATTGTTAGCTTCTTTGCCACAAGCAGAAATATGATAATTACCAGATGCAATCAGATTCAGAGCATTAAAGGCAATTTCCAAATATTGCTGAAAACCAAATTGTAGTAAAGTTGGCTACATTCTCATGAACCAAACTTAACTGGAGAACTAACAACACTGATTTCTATTGACCTACTTCTGATTTGACATTTAAAAGGAAAGTAGAAAGAGTAGGATGCCCTGAACCAAGAAGTCAAAGAGGCATCAATCTCTAGTTTTCAATGTAGGGAATTGGATTTTCAATTGTCATTTGGCAGCCTAATGGGTTAGGCAAAGAGAGGCTTGATTGAATATGTGCTTTCAGCTCTTTGTGCCTGACCTTGTTCAAAACCACCAGGTCCTCGGTTCCCAGCCCAATCTGAAAAAAGTACTCCTATCTTATTATTAATCATCCCACGATAAGGAGTGTAAGTGTTTCTTCTGAAAATCACAACTCAAAGTTAATGAGTTTGGTTAAAAATAAGAGAATACACATATACATTCAGTTGAAAATGAATAGTAAGAGCTCATCTTCAACCAGCTCTTCTTCTGACTGTGGTTTCTGTACTGACTATTGATTTGTGTTCTCAGGGAGAGTCAGATCCCAGCAGTTGGCCTCAGATGGCAAGTTCAATCTAAGCAAAAACTATGATTCCTTATTCCTCAGCATATGACATTTGAAGAGAGTGATGTCTAATGAAGGTTTTCTTCTGAGCTGCCCCATTAAGAGAAAAGTACCTATCAGCCAATCAGTGTGGGCTTACAACTCCAAAAGCTCTGGGGAGCCAATGTGAGAGGGGTGAATAAGAAGGGAAGGCCCACTCACCCCCACTGTGATGTAAATAAGGGTTGTAGGACTGAGGCTCCCCTCCTACAGCCTCCAATGAACCACCATAAGTGACTCTCCTAATTGTGCTTCTGCTCAACACTGGAGGGCCTCAGTTTTCTCCTTTAATGTGGAGGGAGTGAAAAAAAAACCTGCCCTGTCAAAGCCACACAAGGGAATTCTCTTAAAATAAACAGCTAAACTTAACTGCAGGCTTTTCTTTCCATGGACATATTTTAAATGTATATAATGTTAGATGGCTGCTGGAAAAATGACAAGTGTCTGTTTTCATTAGACTCCCCAAGTGCATGGATCTAATTGACAGCCTTTCCGAGGCATGGAGGAACTTCCAGCTTCATGGTTTCCATAGCAACGTGTCCCCGCTGCAAGAACTGCACTCTGGCTCCAGCTCTAAGTCATCATTCACAGGAACCCACATTTTAGATGCTCCGTTAAGTTACCCAGGAATTTCAACATCCCAGAGGTTAACAAATCCAATTTTCCAAGTGGGTAGAATTTCCTGCTTTGAGGGCTGAGCTTCCACTTCAGAACTCCAACAATTCTTTGTTCAAATTACATGCCTTTTTGTTTCCTCCAGCCTGGCTCTGTAGCATACTGATTGTATTTAAGGCTACAAGGCTTAAATTGTCCTGGTTATCTCTCCATCTCCCTGAAAAGGAATAACATTGCACCCTCTCCTTTTAAGCAATGCTTGCAATTTTTTTTTCCGTGCCCCTGTGCCACAGCAGCAACCCAAGCCATAGCAGTGGCAATGCCAGATCCTTAACCTGCTGAGCCATCAGAGGACTCCAATACTTGCCACTCTTAATCATCTAAGATAAGCATGGCCATATCAAAAAACTCTAGGTTCACAAGTTCTAAGGTAAGGTGGGATGAGGGGAGAAGAGGCAAGGCAGCTGTACAGGCACTTGGCCCAGGCAGGGGCTGGTGGGGGCTGCAGTCCAGCCCACTCTCCACTCCCCATGCCAGTCTGAGGGGCTACCATCACTCCAAAATGATACCCTTTTCTAATTCAAAGACAGGTGTGCAGCCTGACCACAGAAAACACACTTAGCATACATTATTTCATTTAATCCTTAGAGCCTCATGACAGAGTTCTTATTAATCCTAAATCATATTGAGAAAAACCAAGGTTTTTCAGGGCCATACAGTCTGTGAATGGCAAAGCCAGGATTTCAAAGTCCTCCAACTCACATGCCCACTAATCTCCCACCGAACTTGACAGTGGAAGAAAACATGTAGAGGGTGAATGCCTTGACTTTCTCAAAGGGGAAGGCTTGTTGGACACAAAAAGGGTAGATTCTGCTCTCCAAACTATCCAGTTAGAGGAATTTCTCACGAAATGCTATCCGCAGTGTGCACTGGCACTTAAAAATCAATTATCCCTTGAATGTGTATGGCGCCACCTTCTGGGCTGCAACACACACAGGCTCTTCTATTTCATCAAAAGGAAATGACAGCCACTCTGATAGTTACTGGTACATAATGCTCTGTGTTCAAATAAGATAGTTTGGATCAGTGGTAATAGATTCTTATCAGTTAATTGAATCAGTCATTGCTCATTTACCTGGGTAGCTCTGATGGGATCTACAAAGAGCCCTTCACATCAAGATCTTCCATAAATTAGATGGATAAGTGATTGGCTTCCTTCAAATTGTAGCACACCCACAATGGGAAAGGAAGGTGCAGGTCTCATATTCCTATGTGGGAGAAAAAGTGTTAACCATAGGATAAGTGTGGGTTTAGGACTTACTCATATTCATTTCTCTTAATTGAAATACTGTGTCACAAGGGCTCGGTCTTCACCCTTTTTTTAATAAAGAAGGGATTTGTACATAAGCAAAGTACGTAAGTCAGTGACTGAATGAATTGAGCAGACTCACCAGTGACTAACTGATCCTCAGAAATGATGATTAGATCTACCTCTTCAGCCAAACAAAGAGCTGCTGATCATTATGAACATCAGCTAGGCCCTGCTCCCCCTCCACCCCCACTGCCCCCCCCCAATTCACATGTAACAGACAATGATGAGGTTAAAGGCAAAAGCACTATAGACACAGAGGTCAGCGTTCAATGCTTTGAAACATGACAGCGCAAATAGAGCAAAAGAAACATGAAGAAGGAGGAGGGGAAGGAGAAGGAGATGAAGGAGGAGGAGGGGAAGGAGAAGGAGATGAAAAAGGAGGAGGAAAGGAGAAGTAGCAGGAGCAATAGCAGTAGTAGTAGCAGTAGCAGAATCAGTCATAGCAGTAGCAGCAAAAGTAGCAGCAGCAGCAGCAGCACCAGTAGTAGCAGTAGCAACAGCAGCAGCAGCAGCAAGAGTAGCAGCAGCAGAAGCAGTAATAGTAGTGGTGGTTGTAGTAGTAGCATCAGCAGCAGTAGTAGCAGTAGTAGTAGTGGTGGTTGTAGTAGTAGCAGAAGTAGCAGTAGTAGTAGCAATGGTAGTATAGTGGTAGTGGTAGTAGCAACAGCTGCAGCAATACTAGTAGCAGCAGCAGTAGTAGTAGCACAGGAAGAAAAGAAACAAGCCAAAGATTATCTCCCCTTCCCCACATAGAAAAATGGGCTTTCTCCAGGCATTCTTCCAAGAATCCCACCTTTTTCCCCCTTCTAACTAAATCAGCTAGTGGAGAGCATACTTGAGAATGTGCTCTCTCAAGTTGGAAATCCCAGCCATCCAACTGCAACCAAACAAAAGGAGGCATGGAAAGAGAAAGTACTTGTAGGCTTAGAGCAAGAAAGCAGAGAGAATCCACTCATTGATTCATTCTTTCAACACATATTTACTGGGCTCTTACTATATGCCAGACACTGGAGAAAGAATAACAAACAAAATATTCCCATGGAATGCATACACTGGTAGGGGAAGACACAGTAAACAAAAATATTTCTGCCAAATGATCATAAAGATCATAATAAAAAAGAAAATTAGGTAATGAGGAAAGGGTTTTATTTTATAATGGGGCGCTCACAACAGCCTCCTCAGTGAGGTGGCATTTCACCAGAGACTTGAAGTGAGGAAACAAGCCATTAGGACAGGCAAGGGAGGAACAATATGGCAGAAGAAAGAACCCATGCAAAGGCCTGAGGTGCAATCAGGCTTGACACTGTTTGAGCCAAGCAAGGAGCTGAGGAGCTTGATGGAAGTAACTACATTTTACAGAACAGGGTCCCTAGGAAGCACACTCTAAGAAAGATGATTTTTCAGGAAGTGTATTTAGGGAGTATGAGTAAGCTCAGGATCAACACATATAAAAAGAAAGGGGAGGAAGCAGAATTGAACAAGAGAGGAATTTGATATGATCCTGACAGAGGGCTCAGGCAGCCCCTCAGGGAGCTCTCAAGCTGGAAAGACACTTCGGAGTTGTCCTGCATCACCGCTCAGAGGCTGGATTCTATTCCCATTTATCCATCACTAATGGGATGCAGGCTGCCCCAGGAAGAGGACATGGCCTTGGAAGAAGCAACTTTCTCCATTGGTGGACAACTTCCACAGGACCCTGGAGGCTACAGGAAACAATTCTTTCAGTCCTGAAGGGGGATCCAGGTCACACATTAAAGCATCCGCTACACCAAGGGGGATAATGTGAGGGAAAAGGACAGAAATATACCAGGAACCAGGTTATTACAAAGCCACGGGTAGTCATTGGAGGACTTGAGGAAATATATTTTAAAAGGCTCTATCTAGCTGTTGTTCTGAGAACAGACTTTGGGGGCGGGGCAGGTGGATTGCTAAGAAAAATGACATCATTGGTACTTAAAGAAAATAAAAATTGGAAAAGAAAAATGAAATAAGTTTTCAATAAGGGCAGAAAAGTTATCAAGGAATCACAAAGTGCAGGAGTTCCCTTAGCAGCTCAGCAGAAATGAATCTGACTAGCATCCATAAGGATGCAGGTTTGATTCCTGGCCTTGCTCAATGGGTTAAGGATCTGGCATTGCCATGAGCTGTGATATAGGTCGCAGACGCAGCTCAGATCCCCCATTGCTGTGGCTGTGGTGTAAGCCCGTGGCTACAGCTCCGATTCGACCTCTAGCATGGGAACCTCCATATGCCATGGGTGCGGTCCTAAAAAGACAAAAAGAGAAAAAAAAATTAAGAATCACAATGTGTCTGTGAGCCCCCGCGAGCAGCTTAAGATGGAAGAAGCAGAGATACAAGGGTGAGGCTTGGCCATTCACATCAGGAAAAACATTGGAAATCCTTTCATATAGATGAATCAGAAGTTCAATCAAATTTTTGGCATGTTTGGGGCAAGAAAATAAGAGGATTCGAGTTTCTTTGAGGGTTCTCAGGAGAGCAGAGCAGGTGGGTCATGGTGGTGCTCAGGAAAGATGAAATGCATCCTGTTAAAAAATGAGTGGGGCAACCTTTTTTTAGGGGAGTATTCTCAGCATGGTTCTCCAGAATATCACAATCATCTAGAGAGCCAGTAGGGAGTGACCCAGGTATATTAACATGGGTGAAACCCTAGACCTTTGTATGGTTTCTAAGTTTCCCAGTTGATGCTGATACCCACAAAACTTAGAGACCCACTGATCTGGGAGAGGAGACTGCTTTATGCTATGCCAATATCTGGACAGCATCCTCACCCTGGGGAAAAAAAAAAACAATCAAAGGACATCATTCTCCTTTTGTTCCCACTCAATATCAGTGTCCATTAATGTCTCTATATTACAAGCAACATTTCTCTCCTCTGCCAGAAGGTGGATCCTTACTTACTGAAAGACCCAGAACCTCCAAAATGATGAAAACCATAGGTAAGGGCAGAGTTGCCAATGTTTTTCAGGTAGTCTCTGTTGGCATAACCTGAGACCCAAGGATTCCACTCAGGGAGGTGGATTGGAAGAACATTTTAAACTTTTTAACACCTTCTTAGAGAAAAAGAAAAATAAATCAAATTAAAATGGACCACAGGAGCTCCCATTGTGGCTCAGTGGTAATGAACCCAACTAGTATCCAGGAGGATGCAGGTTCGATCCCTGGCCTCGATCCATTTCTGTGAGCTATGGTGTAGGATACAGATGTTGCTGATATCTGGTGTTGCTGTGACCGTGGTGTAGGCTGGCAGCTGTAGCTCCAATTTGACCCCTAGCCTGGGAACTTCCATATGCCATGGGTGCAGACTTATAACTGGGATTATAAAACTTTTTTTAATCAAGATGGTGGGGGAGGGGACCCAAAAGTTTATGACAGATCTCATTTCATTTTCAGAAAACTTGAAGGGGAAAATGCAACCCAGCATCTGCACTGCCTCAGTCAAGCTCTTTATTTTTATTTTTTTTTTAATCCTTTTAGGGCCATACCCATGGCACATGGAGGTTTCCAGGCTAGGGATCGAATTGGAGCTGTAGCTGCAAGCCTATATCACAGTTACAGCAATGCAGGATCTGAGCCCCATCTGCAACCTACACCACAGCTCACGGTAACACCAGATCCTTAACCCACTGAGCAGGACCAGGGATGGAACCTGTGTCTTCATGGATGCTAGTCAGGTTCATTTCCACTGAGCCATGATGGGAATTCCCGTCAAGCTATCAATGATAAGTAAAGATTGTAGAGACATGCTTCCATACCAAACCTCAGAAATATGTCAACCAATTATCCATCTGACTCAAAGAAGAAGACATTATCCAGAAAATTAAGGGCTGAATTAAAGCACTGTTGCTTCAGAGGCTTTTTGTTAAAGAGGCAGAGATACTATCCAAGAGAGAACAAAATCAAGATGAACTAAACAGAGGGCAAAGGTTTTTGCTAATAAGTAAACTACACTATGTTTTAGTAAATATACTATACTGATTTTTAAACAAAATCCTCATGTAAAAATTGAACAATTTAAGTCACAGATTAAATTAATAAAGGACAGAAAAGGATAAGGAGTCTCAAAAACAAGCCAAAAAGCCAAAAGTTTTCATATTCCATAAAGAGTTTAAAATGATTGCATTTTATAACACCTGGATGATTACATAAGAATGCCTCCTTCTGTCTTTAAATAATCACTTTAATTGCTAAAAACAAGAAACTTTACTAAGAATAAAGAAAGTATGGCCATTCAACCAAAAGGTTAAATAAAAGAAAAATAATAAGGTGTGTGCTGCTTTACGAGGTGAATAATTTATATCATGTAAAGAAAGGAAGTTACATAAGTAGGGGAAAGGTGGACTCTTCAACGAAGGCATCTGAACAAATAGGAAACCCAAAGAAAGAACCCAGGACAGCAGCAGTGAGAATAGGAGTACAGCCCAAAATTAAGAGCATGAGGGCTGAGAGTTCCTGTCGTGGCAAAGTGGGTTAAGAACCCGACTAGTATCCATGAGGATATGGGTTCAATCCTTAGCCTAAATCAGTGGGTTAAGGATCCAGTGATTCGACCCCTAGCCTGGGAACTTCCATATGCCATGAGTGTGGCCCTAAAAAGCAAAAAAAAAAAAAAAAATTGAGGGCTATACAGTACCCCTGCTGAGACACCTGTGCCTGTAAGCAATACCCCCACACTCCAAATGTTTAGATCCTGGAGTATGCCCAAGGGAACTTTGCCCTGAATACTTGTGCAATGGTTTCAGCAGAACCTTTTATATATATTAGCTGTGCATTCTTCACCATGCCTTTGAAGAAGGTTACATGTTGGTTAGTATAGGAATTGGGTTTCTAACCTATCTGATCTTATGATAAATCCACACTTTTAACTTTCATGCTATATTGCATGATATAGATGAAGAAAGGAATCCAGAACACAATAACTGTAAAGTTAGAAGATAATTAAAATAATGCTAAAAATAGCAAAACTTATGGGATCCTGGCACAGTAGACCTCATTTGTAAAATTAGAGCATTAGATGATTCTGCTGCAATATCAAAGCAAAAATAATGATGCTAAGCATTCCACTTAAAAATCTTAGGAAGAAAAGAGGACAATAACTCAGAATAATAACATAAACAAAAGTAGACATAAGTGAAGAGAAAAACAGTAAAATTAATAAATCTAAAACCTGGTACTCTGAAATACGAATAAGAGATACAAACTCATGCTGGAATTAATCAAGGCAAAGAAAAAAGGCATAAATCGGAAAAATATGGAAGGAGGATGGAGACGGAGCCAGCTGTACACAAGAGATTGTTTTAAATTATAAGTGAATATCCCGCATACTAGTAAAATGATACCACTGGGGGGGAGAATCCTGAAAAGGATAAAATACAAAAATTGACACAGTAAGAAGAAATCTGAACAGGCTAAAAAGTGATAGATAAATTGGAAAATGTTTTAAGGAAATGCTCAGAGAAAGGCCTGTTTTCCTCTGTTTTGCAAACTGACTTCCTGTTTCTACAGCTGGCACTTCTCCAAGCAGTAGGCAAAAGTAGCTGGCATTTTCAGTGCAAGGACTACTGGGTTGGCTACACAGCTGAAAGGTTTGGAAGGAAATGGGATCACAGATTTTCTCCAGTCAATAAGTACACTATTAACAGCCTAGATATAGAATAAGAGCTAAAGAGACACCAACCAATGGCACTGGAAAGCTCGGTCCCCTAAAGGAATCAATCAGCTTATATAGAGGCTCCCTCAGGAAATTCCTGCCAGGGCTGCTCCTTGGCTCAGAGCTGTGGCTGGCCCCAAAGCAGATGATGCGGCTGGGACCAGAACAGGCAGTGAGTTGCAAAAGCACCTGTTATCTTCCAACCTTCTAGAAAGAAGTCATGGCCATCAATGTGGCTCAGTGTTCCTGAAAGCAAGACAAAGACACAATGGGATCTCAGTCCTGGAGCCCTAGAGTCTTGGGAGGGTTAATTAAATATCTAACTGCGAGGAAAGGGACAGCAGGAGCTGGAGAGATGGCCCTGCCTATGCTTTTCATCACTGAGGCTTCACAGTCCCCAGGAAGGGGAGATAGATGTTGGCGAAACCACTGGGCTTGGCCCCACCCCACATTCTGCCCAGAAGAAGGCCACTGGAACAGCAGGAGGAGACACAGGCAGCAGGCAGGAACTCTTCTTAGTTATAACACATTTTAGAGGAATAAAGACCAGATTCTCAGTTGAGGTTCTGAGTTGTAGACAGTGGGGAATCTGTTCAGCAATTGAAAAAAAATAATAATAATAATTGACCCTTTGGAAAGTCAGAGGCATCAGGTTCTAAGCTGAGCTTTCAGAAATATCACCCAGAACTACTACAGTTCCAGTTGGAAGTCACTGCTTCTGGAACCCACAACTATGGCACCTCTGACTCTATTCCCATGGCAAAGAGGGCACCCCATACCTTGCTTGGTTTCCCAAGTGGCTTATATCTTACCCCGATAGAATCTAAGTCACATGTCAGCACCCTGACCGTAAGGGAGGCTTGGAAATGTAGGGGATTGATGGTAGTGGTGGTAGTGGTGTATTTTTTTGGAAAGTCAGGATTTACAAAACAGGCAACTGCCAAACTGTGAAGGGAACACAAATGATTTACAGCATCTCTGAATAACCAATGTCAAAGACTGCGGCTGTGGGCAAGTCACCTCAGTCTCCTCTCCCATTAAGAAAGGAGTATGTACGAATAACTTCTCCTAAGGCGTATGAGAATTAAATAAGAATGTGTATGCACGCTACAGAGGCTGACCCATAATTCTCCATGTCAGTTCACAAAAGACACCTGCCCTAAATGTATATGTAAAACTGTTACTGGCTCTCCCCGAGTCTGTTCCCATCACAAAGACACTGAATTTGAAAATGTCATTTCATATCCCATCCTGGTAGAGGACAAAAACATTAGCCAAAATATTCACAAGGAATCTGGCTAATAAAGTCAAAACATCTGACCTATGACCTAAGAAAAACTCAGAGTGGAATGAGAAGCCACATCTTTTCTCCGTTAAAGAGCAAGAACACAGTACGCTGAGAAAGATGTTCCACTGTTAGCTAATGTCTCGTCTAGCCACAAACAGGCGCTGTGACAACAATGTCAAAGACCAAAGCCGTCCCCAGACGCCGAGCACTCTATGTGCCAAGCACTGTGAGATGCCTTTTTCTTTTTAACATTATTATACTGACATGTCACACAGTCTTAAAAGATGGGCATTACTGGTTCCTCCTTTTATAGATCAAAAAAACTAAGATCAAGAACATGCAAGGATCACCCCAAATGAGGAGGCATTAGCATTTGAATCAAACTATAGCTCCATCCCAAAGTTTTACTCTTTCTCCTGTACCAAGAGCCTTCAGGTCTCGGGCTCCATGCCAGCTCCACAGTTTGCTGTGGTTTGACTGTACCTACCTTTCCCTTTTCCACATTCCACCCATGATTTGACAGGGCCTGTGGGCCAGGGGATCCCTTTGGCTCCTACCTCTTCAAAATTCTGCTGTCAGTGTGCTCCCTGGCACTGACTCTTTTTTATTTTCTAAACTTGGCATCTGGGACTTTGACCTCCGTGATTTTTTTTTTCCGAGTTCTGTCAGGGCTTTGCTGACCACTTTTGGCCTGAAGCCAGGGAAGCTCACAGCTGGTAGTTGATAATTAAAAAAAAAAAAAAAAAAGGATTAACCACAAGAGGGCAAAGTTCATGTGGTCTCTTTTTTTTTTAATTTAAGTATAATTGATTTATAATGCTGTGTCAGTTTCTGCCATATAGCTAAGTGACCTGGTCATACACACACACACACACACACACACACACACACACACACACACACACATTCCCCTTCTTACATTACCTTCCATAATGTTCTATCCCAGGAAATGGGATATAGTTCCCTGTGCTATACAGTAGGACCTCATTGCTTATCCATTCTAAATATAATAGTTTGCATCTACTAATCCCAAACTCCCCATCCACCCCATTCCCTTCCCCTACTGCCCCCGCTGGAAATCACAAGTCTGTTCTCTATGTCTGTGAGTCTGTTTCTGTTTTGTCGTAGGTTCATTTGAGCCATATTTTAGATTCCACATATAAGTGATTTCATAGGGTATTTGTCTTTCTCTTTCTGACAGCTGAGGTCCTTGAGTGGCTAGGATTCAGTGCTTTTACACATGGTCTCTTGATTTTGGGTATCCCTGCATAAAACAGCTGAGGACATGTAGTGGAACCTGTTGCTGCCCTTCAAAGTTCAATCACTCCCCCACCAGGCAAATATTCAGGGCTTATTCTTCTTGTGATTTTCAGCTTATCAGGGCTGCCGTGATAGCA
This sequence comes from Sus scrofa, assembly GCF_054392235.1. NCBI lineage: Eukaryota > Metazoa > Chordata > Mammalia > Artiodactyla > Suidae > Sus > Sus scrofa. Next base: position 108,153,817 of record NC_139396.1, on the reverse strand, counting down.
GTCTGTGCTTCAGATCATTAGCTACTTGCTTTTAAAATGGAATCTGTTAGCTAAATATAACCAGGAGCCTTCAGTAGTTTGCACTAATTGCATTGAGTTGCTATGTTAAGGTAAATAACAGATAAAACTATCAGTGTATACATATGAAAGCTGTCACTTCCCTGTGAGCCCCAGACAGTAAGTGTTTTGGTCATTGTTTAACAGGCTTATTCAGCTGTCAGACAAATGGGATGATTGGTGACGGGGTCCTGCTCCAGAGAGAAGCCACAGCTGGGCTACATTCAATCGCAGTCTCCCCTCTTGCTGGAAGATGAGGAGCTGGGATTCCTTGGTGTGAACACTGCAAGTCGGGAATCCAGCCACAGGTTTCTCTTGGGATGAGGCCACACAAGAGGAGACTGGGTTATTGTCACTGTCCTACCATGTGTTTGGACAACTCAGATCCAGAGGGGGAAAGGGAGATACATACTCCTCAGACCTCAGCTATTCTGTGAAGGGAAGTCACTGCAGAGCTGCCTGAGCCAGCTCTCTCGATACAGATGTTGCCCTCTAGACCACTGTCTTTCTAACATTTTTGGAGCCATGGAATCATAAATCATTGTGGAATAAATGCAAGAACAAATGTAAAGAGGAAAATTCCATGGGTTCAGGTATGGGTGCCTGGTCAGTCTACAACTCTCCTCTACTCTGTCATTTAGTGGATCCACCAGATAACCAGTTTAAAAACACTGTGTAGTTTGGTTGAAAAGAGAACAGTAGACCTCAGACTTGGCCAAATTTGCGCAGAGGTAAGAAAGAAGTGGTTCTATCCAGCCCACTAAACACTGTGTTGGCCGTTTTATTTACCTCGTGCAACACAATGTCTTAGAAAGCAGTGTAATTAGCTGGTTTATATTCAATCACAATGCAATCAGCTTAATTTTTATTACTGAATTGCATTATACCCATTTAGATCAACTAAATGTTTGGTCTCTCCCTGAAGAATAACAGAAGCCTATGGCAATAAGAACAATCTATTTCTTCTTCAAAGCCTCTGGACTATCTAACATATAAAAATGTTTTTTGCTTTCTGGGACCTCTATCTTTTGGACTCAGAATATACCGCCTTAGCTTGGTCCCCTATTGAAAAGCTGTGATAGGTGCGGGGGAGACTGAGACACTGCAAGGCTTTGAAGAGTAATTTTGCCTGGGCAGAAGATATGTGAGAAAAACGAAGCCCCAACTGGAGGCACCCAATTCTAAAACAGGGATTCTGGGCCTTGCCAAACACTTTCTCTTTTAAATAACACTAAAAATCTTTGTTGTTTTTAAAAGGTGGGCAAGGGCTTGTCATTATGTCAAAAATGTTTGTGTTTTTAAGGATGTATACTAAATAGGAGTGAGGTAATATGGTATCCAAAATTTAAAATATTTCAGCAAAGAGAGAGAGGTATAAAGCAAATGTGATAAAGTCTTGGTAATTGTTGAATGTTGGTGATGGAATGTAGGGGTCCTTTTTAAAAAATTTTTTTAATTTGTTTTTTAAATTCAAAATGTAAAAATCTTCCTTCAACTCAATCCTTGGAGAGATTAATCTCTCCTTTAGCAGTGAAATGATCTGGAATGATATGGCCAAAATACCCCTGTGAAATGCTTCTGAAAATCTGAACATGCTAAAAACTCAGATGTTGTTGAGGTGAATTTCATCTCTTGTGGTGAAGAAACCAATGTGCTAAAATGACATTTCTCTAAAGCCCTTCTGCACAACACTGGGCTTGTGACAAGCTCCAAGCAAGAAAGGGTTCCACTGCCATGTACACTTAGAAAACAGCTGCACTCGAGGCTCCTGCTCAGTGAGTCATCACATACTTTAGCACTTGAAGGACTGTGCTGAATCCTACAGGGAGGAAAGGAAAAGAAACCTGGTGTTCTCTTACACAGTGTGTTTAAGAGATTGAGGGAGGAGGGAGAGATCCAAGCAGGGGAAAGGGTAAGGAAGGTACATCCACCCCTCCTTCAGGGCCTCTGCACACAATAGAACTTGTGCTAAGTGACTTTCCCAATGTCTACAATAGGTCATCACACTAGGCATTCTCACAGCACTCTGTACTTCCCTAGCTATAACTGGTATAATGCTTTACTGTGACTTCTTGTTCAGTAATTCATCTTTCCTGTCATATTGGGAACTGCCCATAGGTAAAGCCTGTATCTTGTATTCAAGATAGCTACCACTGTGACAACTGATAGCTGCCACTGTTACCCTTTTCACTTAATGTAATTCTTACCAAATTGTGGATGCTCAAGAACTATTTGCTATGTAAATAGGTAGCTATCTCATTTAATCCTCAGGTCAGTCCTAGGAGATACCACTCTCCCAGTTGTAGAGAGGAGGGCCAGAGACACATGAACATGAAATAATTTTCTTCATCTTTTTTACAACTAAGATGTGGCATATCTGGCATTCAAAATCAGTTTTTTTGACTCCTAAAGACTTTCCTACCTTCCCTAATGAAGATTATAAGACAAAATGGCAGCAACTTTAAGGAATAGTAAGAAAAGGGAAAATTAGTTCAGTTAATCTTTGAACAGTGTGTGTCTGAACTGCAGAGGTTCACTTATACACAGATATTCTTTGATAGTAAATACTACTGTGCTACTTGGCCCAGGGTTGGTTGAAACCAAGGATATAGAAGAACTATGGATATGGAAGGTCAACTATAAATTATACACAGATTAACCCTGCCCCAAAACCCCACTGTTCAAGAGTCAACTGGAATCTCACAGTGGAGAAACTTGCAGGTACTATCTTAACCAAAGTTAGCTTCATTAACAACACCTCATGACATTACATACCTTCCAACATGATGGGATGAGGACACATATTCTTCCCCAAAATCCACACTTTATTCTAATCATAGGACAACATCAAGCAAACCTAAATTGATGGATGTTCTGCAAAATGCCTGACCAGTACTTTTCAAAAATGTCAAGGTCATAAAAGTAAAGACCTGAGAAACTCATGAACTGGAGTAGACTAAGGAGAAACAACTAATTGCAATGTCGTGTCCTGGATGGGATCATGGATCAGAAAAAGAACACTTGTGAAAATGGGTGAAATCTGAATACAGTGTGAAGTTCAGTGAACATTATTCTACCAGTGTTCATTCCTTGCGGGGTTTTTTTTTAGGTTTTTTTAGGTTTTTATTTTTTCTATTATAGTTGATTTACATTGTTCTGTCAATTTCTGCTGTACATAGAGCAAAGTGACCCAGTCATACATACATACATACATATATATATACACACATATACATATATATACATTCTTTTTCTCATATTATCTTCCTTCATGTTCCATCACAAGAGACTAGATATAGTTCACTGTGCTATACAGAAGATCTCACTTCTTATTCACTCCAAATGCAACAGTTTGCATCTACTAACCCCAAACTCCCAGTCCAACCCACTCCCTCCCTCTCCCCCTTGGCAACCACACTAGAGACTCTCATACTAAGTTAAGTAAGTCAGAAGGAGAAAGCCAAATACTACACGATATCACTTATATTTGGAATCTATTATACAGCACAAATGAACCTTTCTTCAGAAAAGAAACAAACCCAAATGTCCATCAACAGATGATTGGATTCAGAAGATGTGGTATATATACACAATGGAATACTACTCAGCCATAAAAAAGAATGGCATAATGCCATTTGCAGCAACATGGATGGAACTAGAGAATCTCATAATGAGTGAAATGAGCCAGAAAGACAAAGACAAATACCATATGATATCACTTATAACTGGAATCTAATATCCAGCACAAATGAACATCTCCTCAGAAAAGAAAATCATGGACTTGGAGAAAAGACTTGTGGCTGCCTGGTGGGAGGGGGAGGGAGTGGGAGGGATTGGGAGCTTGGGCTTATCAGACACAACTTAGAATAGATTTACAAGGAGATCCTGCTGAATAGCATTGAGAACTTTGTCTAGATACTCATGTTGCAACAGAACAAAGGGTGGAGAAAAAAATTTAATTGTAATGTATACATGTAAGGATAACCTGACCCCCTTGCTGTACAGTGGGAAAATAAAATAAAATAAAATGAAACAAACTTATGGACTTGGAGAACATTCCTTAGTTTTAATCATTGTACTTTGTTCATGTAAGATTTCAGCATTAGGGAAAACTGTATTAGTTGACAACTGCTGCTATAAAAGTTAATATAAGTTTGTGATTTAAACTATAGAAATATCTAATAGTTCTGGAGGTCAGAAGGCTGAGCTGAAATCAAGATTCTGGCAGCGTACACTCCATCTACAGGAAATAATCTGTTTCTTTGACTTTTTGTTACTGTGGTAAATTATACATAAGATAAAATTGACCACTTTAACTATTTTTAGGTGCACAATTCAATGGCGTTAAGTATATTCACATTGTTGTGCAACCATCACCACCACCCACTTCCAGAATTTTCTCATCTTCCCAAATCGAAACTCTGTACCCATTGGATGATACATTTACTTACCTTCTCCATCTTCTAGAAGCTACTCAATTTCCTTGGGTTTGGGGTTTGTTTGTTGGTTCTCTTTTTCTTTTTTTCATTTTTGGCTGAACCCACAGCATACAAAAATTCCCCGGTAGGAATCAAATCTGAGCCACAGCTGTGTCCTATACCACAGCTCTGACAATGCTGAATCCTTAACCCACTGTGCCAGGCCGGGGATAAAACCCATGCCACCCTAAAGACAATGCCAGATCCTCAACCTGTTGCACCACAGTAGGAATTCTCTCATGTTCCCCGTTTCATAGCCCACTTGTACCTTCAAGACCCATAGCATAACATCATCAAATCTTTGTTTGGCTCTCCGATTTCTCTCTTTCCCGTCTAAGGACATTTATTATTACATTGGGCCCACCAGGATATCCAAAATAATCTCCCCATCTCCAATCTTAGTTTAATCATAGCTGAAAAGTCTGTTTTGCCATGTAAGTGACATATTCACAGATTCAGGGGGTTAGGTCAGGTACATATTGGAAAATGGACATTATTCTTCCTCCGCAGGTATATACCCTCTGTACTGTCTTTGCAACTTTCCATACACTGATTTTTCCTCAGATCACATGAATCTTTTGCTTTTCCCTATATTTGCAACTTCTCTGTAGTCTAAAATTATTTCAAAATAAAATGTTTTTTTAAATACAGCAATAATTGTATGGTAAACTGTGATAGCCACAGACAATATTAAAATCACAGATTCATAGATTCTCAAGGTTGAATAGGAACTTAAAGATATTTCTGTTACTGACAAAATTTTGAAGGTCCTTAGGAAGCATAATCTGTGGAGAAATAGAGTTGCCTGAAAATAACCCCTAAAGATCTTTCTGGAAAATATTTAGCATTGAGCTCTCTGGAACCAAGAGCCCTTCCAGCAACTCAGTAGTTAGTAAGCCAGAGTGTTAAGGTAATTGATTTAAAACCTGGGTCTTGAAAAGCTGAAAACATAATTCTCTTCCACTCTCTCCCCATAAGAACAGCTTATGGAAACAGAGGCCTCTGGATTCATCCCAAAACCAAAATACATTATGTCATATCATATAATATCATATATCAATTCTCTAAAGAAAGCAGTTAATGTGGGGGGGGGGGAATACTTTCTAAGGTAAGTGTGGTAAGTTTGGAAAGGGAAGATGATTACAGCAGAACCAACTCCAAAGCTCTCCAACACTGAGAAAAGGGAATAAAGAAAAACACATAACATGCACAGAATAGATACCCTGACAACAGGTCACCGCCCAAGTAAACACCTTATTATTTTGGCGGTCATGAGGAAGCAGGGAGGTCCCTAGCTTGCTCTACTCCCACAAACCCAATGTAGACCCCTCTCTCACTTATTCAAAGTCATAACTGACCTTTCTATGCAAAGGTGACATTTGTTAGAAAAAAGGACTCATCTCTACACATAAGTATGCAGCAATTTTTGTGCACAGGAATACAGTTTGCAGAGGTAAGGAAGATGAAGAGAATATTAATTTAGAGTTGGTAATGGGGACTTGAGGAAATGGGTGAAAGAAACCCAGAATTCTACTTCAGACATGTTAATGTGTATATGGGAAAATATCAAACATCAGCTCTGGACAAAGAAATGCAACTGTTTTGAACTCGTCTCTCAAAATCAAAATCTTCAGATTGAGTTGAAAATAAAAATACAAATATATGCTACTTTTATAAAATACAACCAAAACCAAATGATGCTAAGAAATTAAAATTAAAATGTTACTCAAGGTTATAGTGGCTGCCAACAAGTGAAAATAACCCAGAGGCTGGCATTTTAGTATCAAAGTAGAATTCAAGGCAAAATGCATTAAGTAGGAAAAGGTTACTTTACACAGAAAGTATAGCCTATAATGAAGAACCTAAGAATCATGAACTTTGGAAATGAATGAATTACATAGCATCAAAGTGTAGGGCAAAAATTATTATGAATGCAGTAGAAAACCGACAGAAACTGTTACTCTAGAAGGCTTTTAGTGGTTCCAAATGTCAAAGAAAGATTAAATAAGCCAAAAATAAATAGTAGAAGTAAATAAACAAATAAATAAGGGCGTGGAGGTTTGAAACAATATAATAAATACATGTGAAGAATTTTTATGGCATGCACTTTGGACAGTAACTTTAACCAAGCTCCTCTTTTTTCCTATCCTGTTCACTCCATCCTCCCTTCCCCTTCTACTTCTGGTTTCCTCACTCATTTTTTGTTTAAGAAAGTGAGGAAACTGGAGCAGATATATAAATAAATAAATATATACATATATATATACATAACTTAATTCAAATCCCTTTAGCATGATGATAAGTATAAATAAATAATCAAATAAGAAACGAAAACTGTTCCAAGGCTATGAAGGAAGTTGTTGCAGCTACAGAACCCATGGGGTGCCTTTGCCCTTGCCAGAGGCAGAGCCCTGAGCCTTCTGGGTGATGGTTTTAGAACATCTCTCTGTGACCCCATTATTTCCAGTCAAGTCAAAGACTGTTGAGCTATACAGCTCAGCCTTGGCCACTGCTGAAGCTTTACAATAGCCTTTGACTTTGGCATGAAGAAGGGCCATTTTGTTATTATTTTAAAACTGTCTCACTTTTTTGCCCTCCTATTTGTGAGTTTTGTGTATATCTTTTAGGGATTCTGGATCATTCCTTTCAACCTAACATCTTCCCAGATGAGACCTAAGAACGCTTGGTTTTGGTGTTTTGCAATTATACAACTGTGAATGTCGTGGGAACAGCCCAAGGACCACTCTGGCTTCTGATGACAGGTGCAAGTATGAGAGTTTCCCCAAACCACCTTTAGGTCTTATAATTTTCTAGGAGCTGATAGCTGCTGTAGTCATGGTTTATTAAAGGGAAAGATTCAGATTAAAATTAGCTAAGGACTGAAGTACACAGGATAGAGTCTAGGAGAAGAACCGAACAAGAGTTCTAGTTGTGTTCTCGCCAAGGAACCAGGGCACTGTCACTCTTCTGGTGATGTTGTATGACAACACGCATGGAGCATTGCCAACCAGGGGAACTTACTGAGGCCTCAGTGTTTGGAGTTTTTACTGGGGCCAGTTGTGCAGACGGGATTGACTGATTGCCCATGTGGTTGATCTCCGTCTCCAGGCCCTCTAGAGGTTGATTTCAGGACCCAAAGCCCCTACCCTGTATCACACTGTTGGTCTTTCTAGCTTGGCAGTCTCCACTCTAGGAGTATCTAGTGCGGCCAGCTCCCACCCTACGACATATTGTTAGATTACACAGCATGGCTCAAAGCCTCTAGGCAAACAAAGACACTCCTATCAGGCACAACATTCCAAGAGGACAACAGTTAGATTCTTTGGGGGTGAGGGTAAATTTTTTACCGCACAGAGGAGCTGCCCCTTCAGCTCAGGTAGTGTGTATGGAGAGTTGAAAGAGATCAGGGCCAGATGATAATGAAGAGAACATTAACAGCATCAGTCATATTTGCTGAGTTTTTCTACACACCAGGCCCTGTGTTATAGCTCTCGGAAGTGTCGATTCCCTAATGAAATAGGTGCTTTTATCTCGCCCCCCAAATGGTGCAGGCAAGGATCATGAGGCCATGCAACCAGTGCTCAACTGTACTAAGACTCCCTCTCCTCCAGCCTTCAGCTCCCAGTGAGGCAGATGGAAGATCCCTTGTACAGCAAAGTGACTACAACTACATACTAAGCTCAAATGTCCACTATGGGTAACTTTGGGCAGCTGCTATTGGAATGAAAATCCACTCAGGCAGAGAGGTTAATCTGCTTTGTTTATTACTGTAACTCAGAGCTGAGAAGACCGTACAGTAGAAAGCAAATACTCGATAAGTATTTGTTGAATGAATGATAGTACCTAAGCTAAGCTTCATTCTCTAGTGTTAAGAACAGTGGAAAACATACCTACCACATAGAGATGTTGGAAGGATTAGTGTGTTCATGCAGGAAGGCCCCTGGCTAGTAAGCAGTAATAACAGTAACTGCTGTCAGTACCATTATTATTACTACTATTATCATTGCTATTTATTATCATAGAGAATAGCAGGGAATCAAGCATAGTCACTGATAGAAGCCCCTTTCAGGAGTGGAATGGGTTTATGGTTGGAGTGGGTCCCTCTTTGAGCCCCTCAGGGCCTGCATCTGAACGTTTTGGCAGAACCTGCCCAGGATACTCCAGGATTGGAGAGAGTAAAAAACTCCCAACACAAAACTGCTCCTCTTTTACAAACTGTGCTTTGAGCAACTCCTATTTATTTTCTATTTTATTTGTTTCCATTAAAATATTTCTTCCATTTTATTTTGATTTATCTTCTTATTCTTTGAATTTTTTATTGTGTACAATGTTTATTTTTAGCTTTAGATTTTAAAAAATGATGGTGTTTGAGGCAGTAAAATTTCCTCAAGGTATGGCCTTAGCCATCTACTGTAAATCTTACCATGATACATCCTTATCATTACTTCCTAGTTAGTTCGTAACTGCATATTTTATTTCCCATCAAATCCTGTAATTGACTGTTAATTTTGTTTAACTCAATTTCCATATTCCCTGATGATGATATATTTGAAAGCATAGGTTGAGCTGAATTCCTGGTAGGAATCTAGGTCTTGTAATATCTAAAGACCTGAAATTAAGTTTTTAAAAACAGGACCTGCAACATTCAGAAGCACGGCTACTGAGTTTGCATCACCAAACACCCATGTAATGAGACTAGCAGACCATTTGTGTGGGTCTCTCCTCTGAGGTTCTTCCTTTAACAGTAAGGTCACCAGCCTTAGTACCTCCTTCTAGAGTTTTCCTGCCCTTGGTGTGAACCCCACATCGGTGCTCAGGGATGGCTCAGCTCACAGTGCTACTTCTGTTAGTATCTGCAGAGAACACAATTTGCCATCAGCTGTGAGAGTGGGAGAGACAATTGAGAGTCACTCTTACTACACCTAAAAGGAATGCTTTGCCTTATGATTTTACCACCATAAGTTCACTTTTAACATATAAGTTATATCAATCTAGTTACTTATCTTTTTAAATTTTGGGAAGAGAGGATCCACTGATCTGCCACTTCCATGATGATGCTGTGTTTCAGGATTCATTATCAAGAGAGAGTTATTTCCCTCTTCTCCAAGCCTTGACCATGGACCACACCAGTCCCAGGTGGGCACTGGTTGAAACTATTAGATGAATGGCCAGCACTGCAGATACAAAGCCTGGTGCCCCACTCAGGGATGAGGCCACAGTAAATTAGTAAAGCTCATCTTGGCAAGACTCCTTAATTTCCATAGGAAGAGGACCTATGGTTTGACCCACAAATTTTATTCCATCTTTCCCTCATACTGAGAATATCTGTCTCCAGGAAACCCCATTTACTCACAGTGCGAACTTGGGCAACTCATTTCCCCTCTCTAGGTCTCAGTCTCCTCACCTATAAAAAGGATGTAATACCAACCCCACTGAACTGCTATTAAGATCAAATGGGAAAATGTATGTAAAACACCCAGTACATTAATGGTATCTGACACACAATAAGCAATAAATGTTAGCTTTTCTATTTTTGTTACTGTCACACCAGTAGTTAAACTCGGATGCGTTTCCTAAACACACTTAAATTCATTCTCAGCTACTGAGTATTTGTAAATCCTGATAAACAAACATAATTTAATAGAAAAATGAGAAGCCTAAAGTTGTATGCCTAGGGGAATGAGAAAAAGAATATATTTATATATATACACTCACACATTATATACACACCCACACACATATATACACATAATTTACCTGTAATTATAATACAATTAAATATCTGTTAACATAAAGTATATAAATATAAATGTAAATAATTTTACTTATCCTTTTCTGGCAGGATCTCCTTTGTGTCCCAGAAAAAGTTCTCAAAGTTGCTACTTGGCTTCTTATTTATAAGTTTCATATTGATATGATTATCTTACTATGGAACAGAGAGTAATTTTTATGTTCTTTAAACTGGTATCACATGTAAGTTCTGCCAGACCAGGAATTAATAGATTATGTCTCTCCAACCTGAGTCTGATCTGAAGGTCACCATGCTCCACTGATAAGCAGATCCTGGATGTCTAGGAGTGATATGCCAGGGTCCCTGAGATGTCAGGAGGAGTTTCTTGCTTCAGCACCAGTTCTCCACCAAACCAGGCTGCTGCTCCCACAAGCTGGAGACTCACAAATACATTTGACAATCAGGTGTATTTTAGCCACAAATACACTTGGCAATCAGGTGTATTTTAGCCACAAAATGTGCTTGAAAAATATTTCACTTATTTGCCAAAATAAAAATTGATTTTGTATAACTAGCAAAGCTTATTGTGGTGGTGGTGGTAGTGGTTATTTAATATAGTATACAAAATTTAGGAAAATAGATTTGGTTTTGTAGATTGATATGACTCTTTCAGGAAGCAATCTGGTTATACATACACATGCACACACAGACACGCACACACAAACACACACACATCACCTTTTGTTCTATTAAGAATATTCAGTGTATTTATATATTTTGACCTAGTAATTACACTTTGAGCACTGCATCTTCAGGAAATTTTTTTAGCTTTTTTTTTAAAGGCCACACCCACAGCATATGGAAGTTCCCTGGCCAGGGGTCAAATTGGAGCTGCAGCTGCCAGCCTATGCCACAGTAACACCAGCTTCGAGCCATGTCTTTAACCCACACCAGAGCTCATGGCAATGCTGGATCCTCAACCCACTGAGCAAGGCAAGGGATCAAACCTAGGTCCTCATGTATACTAGTCAGATTTGTCACTGCTGAGCCACAATGGGAAATCCCCTCAGGAATTATTTCTAAAAACAGAAAGTAGTCATTTGCCAAGATGTTTATTATACTCTTATTTATAAAAATGAATATTGAAAAAAATCTAAATGTTCAACAATAGGGGAGGTGCTAAGTAATTTACATTATTCCCATCTGTTGGAAGATTATGTGGCCATTAAAGCTGGTTATAAATAGTTAGTGGAGTTCCCGTCGTGGCTCAGTGGTTAACGAATCCAACTAGGAACATGAGGTTGTAGGTTCCATCCCAGGCCTTGCTCAGTGGGTTAAGGATCCAGTGTTGCCGTGAGCTGTGGTGTAGGTCGAAGACATGGCTCAGATCCTGCATTGCTGTGGCTGTGGTGTAGGCCAGCAGCTGTAGCTCTGATCAGACCCCTAGCCTGGGAACCTCCATATGCTGTGGTGCAGCCCTAAAAAAGATAAAATAAATAAATAAAGAGTTAGTAATAACACATAATATGAAATAAAATGTATGTTAAAATATCAGAGTTATGAAAGAGTATCTAGGCAGAGTAAAAAATTGAAAGAGAAAGGGCTCAAATGTTATTATTACTTGTCTATGGCTAGCAAGATTACAGATATAATTTTTCTCTTTTTCCTTTTTTATTTTCTAAATTTAGTAAAATAAAGAGTTTTTTGTTGTTGTTGTTTTTTTTTAATAGCCACACCCATGACATATGGAGTTTTCCGGGCTAGGGGTCGAATTGGACCTGCAACCAAGGCCTATGCCATGGCAACACTGGATCTAAGCCACATCTGCAGCCTATGCCAAAGCTTGTGGCAATGTCAGATCTTTAATCCACTGAGCAAGGCCAGGGATTGAACCCAAATCCTCACGGACAGTATGTCAGGTTCTTAACACACTAAGCCACAAGAGGAACTCCAATAAAGACATTTTAAATGAAATATGCTTTGTTTTGAAAAGAAGAAGGAAGACAAAGAATAAGAACTAAAGGAGAAAGGGAAGAAAAGAAGACATTTATTTTCTCCTCCCTCCTCTCCCTGACCTTCGAAAGGTCCCACCCAGAGACTGACCCTGAGGAAGGGCTTATGCATCGCTGGTTTATTGCCTGTCGCCAAGGAAGAGTGTCCCTCCACGTCTGGCTAACTAAACTCTTAGCATCTGGGAAGCAGGGGTAGGATTTTACTGTTTTCCAGCCCCAGTGCTTAGAACAAGGTCTGAGTACTCAATAAACATTGAAGTGGGAGTTCCTGTTGTGTCTCAGTGGAAACAAATCCACCTAGTGTCCATGAGGATATGGGTTCAATTTCTGGCCTTACTCAGTGGGTCAGGGATCCAGCACTGCCATGAGCTGTGGTGTAGGTCGAAGATGCAGCTTGGATCCTGCATTGCTGTGGCTATGGTGTAGGTCGGCAGCTGAAGCTCTGATTTGACCCCTAGCCTGGAACCTCCATATGCTGTGGGTACGGACCTAAAAAGCCAAAAAGAAAAAAGAAAACTGAACTGAAATTGAAGAGAGTGATACCAAATCATGCTGGCCATTCTTTCCAAGGGGACAGTAGTTTCAGTCTCCATTGCACATCCTAAATGGAAACAGGATCACAATTTCTCACTGTCCCACAGGCTTCAATCTTACTCATCCTGAAACACAAATGTTTAGTCTCTCAAATAGCCCAGGAACCCCAAGACTGCAAACCTGTCCAGCCCATCGGCTCATGTGGCCAAAGATACAAATTATGATTTGAAGGGACCAAAGGCTGAACTCTTGGTAATTCAAATAATGGAGGAAAATCAGTATCTTTTGGGATCAGCTCTACTGCTGTCCCACAAGACAACCTTAATTTCCTTCCCTTCCCTGAAAATCTGATCTCTATCACACATTTGCCTCTACTCCCCAAGTCAAAAGCATCCTTTGGCCAGCTCACATTTCTGCAAATTGATGTCTATTTGTAGCAATTTGGTTTATTAACACTGGTTCAGGAACAATTGAGAGCAGACTTTGGCAGACTCTTGTTATAGCAATCTGCTCCGTTGTTCTCCTTATGGAAGACACCTGCTGTGCCAAGAAGAGGCATTAGTTGTGGGTGACTGAGTAAGAACACAATTAAGCTGTCAGATTTCCAAAGGACACTGCCCTGTCTGGACACAGTAAATATAAGTGATGTCCATTTCATATGTGGCCCACAGAACTGGTCCAGACAAAGGGTCCTACTGCTTTCCTTCCCGCATGTGATATTAGAGAATGTCAACAGAGGATATTTCGGAGGCAGAGCAAGATGGCGGAGGAGTAAGAGGTCGCACGCACCTTCTCCCACAAACACATCAAAAAAATACATCTACATGTAAAACTCTTTGCACAGAACATCAACTGAATGCTGGCAGAAGAACTTAAACCTCCAAAAAGGGCAAGAAACTCTTGACATAACTGGGTAGAACAAAAGAAAAAAAAAAGAGAGAAAAGGAATCAGGATGGGACTAGCATTTCTGAGAAGGAGTCATCAAGGAGAAAATGAACCCACCTCCTGGGAAGCCACCTAACTGACAAAAGATTGGCTGAGTTGGCAGGATCTCAAAGTCGCTGAGAAAAGTGCAGCAGCTGGATTGAGAACAGCAAAGCAGAGTGAGACCCACACAGTCCATCTGAATCACCAGCCCAGACACCACAGTCTGAGATGCTCGGGCAGGGGCTGGGTGCTGAGGCTTAGGCTCCAGAGGTCAGTCCCAAGGAGAGAACTTGGGATGGCACGAGGGGTTAAGGAGCAGTGAACCACAGCCTAAGGAGGGGAACACCATGGCAGGAGAGGCAAGGTGCCACTGTTGGGGAGAGGAGAGGAGGAGAGGAGGCCATAGGAAACTCCCTGCCCCAGAGCATGCACATGCCTGTGGGCTTAGAGGGCAGGGCTGCTCAGCGGAGGCTATGGGCATGGAGAAGCCTCTTGCTCACTTAGGGGAGATTAGGCACTTCTTGTCCAGGCTACCAGTGGCCAGGAAACTATTGTGTGGGCTAAGTGCGACGTGGTGCCTCTTGCACAATCCACAGGTGGCAGGGACAGACTGTGGCGGTTGTCTCAGAAGCAAGAGAAAAGCGTGGCTTGCCACCACTAGGGACCTGTGAGTGGGCTCCACCAGCAATTCCAGTCACCTCAGGGATTGGCAAAAAAGAAAGCATTGCAACCAAGCACCATACACTGTTGTTCTCACTCCCCTGGGAACACACCCACCCTGCAACTGCCACTGCCAAATGCTCAGGGTGACCCCCAGACATTTGGTCACTGTACCTTCCCAAGACCCTACAAGTAGGAGCAACTGGTGCAACACCTCCTGCGTGGGCTAAGTGGGACAGGGTGCTTCTTGTGTGGTCTGCAGGCAGCAGGGGCAAACCACCATAGTTATCCGTGATTCCAAAGGAGGGCATGGCCTGCTGCCATTGGAGATATCTGAACAAAAACCTTCCAGCCCCACTCACCTAAAAGGCACCTCAGAGGAGGGCATTGTGAATGAACACCACTTGTTGGTGCTCTCACACCCCTGGGAACACACCCGCCCTGCTGCTGCCACTGCCAATCATTCTGGGAAGTACCCACACACCCGATCTCTATCACTTCCCAGGATTCTGCAATTAGGACACCCTGTACAGCACCTCATATGTGGGCTAAGTGAGATGGGTTGCTTCGTGCATGGTCTACAGGTGGCAGGGGCAAACCACCCACAGTTATCACTGACTCTAGAGATCGTCATGGCCTGCTCCCAATAGGGGTCCCTGAGCAGGCACCACCTGCAGTTCCAGTCACCTCAGAGGAGGGCAAACACAAGCTGTTGTTGCTCTCACTCCCCTGGGAACTCATGCACCCATCTGTTGCTACTGCCAAATGCTGTGGTCACCTTGAAGATCTGGCTAGAGCTTATTACCACTTCCCAGGGCCCTGAAACTAGGAGTAGCCTGTGCCACCTTCCTGCAGGTCCTTGCTGCGATTGAAAGCCCAACAACCAGGTACTGACTATTTGCCCTACCCATTGCCTTCTTCTCCCTGAAAACACATTGAGCAGCCTTTGCTCACACAGAAGAAATAGACAGTAAATATTCAAACCCCCACACCAAAAATAAATAATAACCTCCCCAAAAAATTACAAAGAGGTATTCTTGCATATAAGTGGCCTTACAAGACTATAGTTTGGCTTCCCCAAACTCACGAAAAAGAAAAACACAAGCAAAATGAAGAAACACAGAAACCATTTGCAGTTAAAGGAACAGGAAAATTCACCTAAAACAGACAACAATGAAACAGACCTCTGCAGTCTGACAGACTTTGAGTTCAAAAGAGAGGTATTGAAAATACTGAAGGAATTAAGAGAGGATATTAACAGTAATGCAGATTCCTCTAGAAAGGAACTAGAAAATATAAGGAGGAACCAAGAAAAACTAGACAATTCATTTGCAGAGATACAAACTGAGCTTAAGGCAATAAAGAGCAGAATGAATAATGCAGAGGAACGAATTAGTGATTGGAAGATAAAATAATAGAAATCACCCAATCAGGACAGCAGACAGAAAACCAAATGAGGAGTTCCCGTCGTGGCGCAGTGGTTAACGAATCCGACTAGGAACCATGAGGTTGCGGGTTCAATCCCTGCCCTTGCTCAGTGGGTTAACGATCCGGCGGTGCCGTGAGCTGTGGTGTAGGTTGCAGACGCGGCTCGAATCCCGCGTTGCTGTGGCTCTGGCATAGGCCGGTGGCTACAGCTCCGATTCAACCCCTAGCCTGGGAACCTCCATATGCCCTGGGAGCGGCCCAAGAAATAACAACAACAACAACAACAACAACAACAAAAGACAAAAGAAAAAGTCAAAAAGACAAAAATAAAAAAAAAATAAAATAAAATAAATAAATAAATAAATAAAAGAAAACCAAATGAAAAAACACAAAAGCAATACAAGAGACCTATGGGATAATATAAAGTGGGCCAATCTATGCATAATAGGAATTTCAGAAGGAAAAGAAAAAGAAAAAGAGATTGAAAAAATATTTGAAGAAATTATGGCTAAAAACTTTCCAAATATAAAGGATACTGATTTCAAGATATAGGAAGCACAGAGGGCCCAAAACAAGCTGAATCCAAACAGGCCCATACCAAGACATATTATAATAAAAATGGTAAAAGTTAAAGATAAAGATAGGCCCCTAAAGGCAGCAACAGAAAAGCAAAGCGTTAATTATAAGGGAACCCCCATAAGGCTATCAGCTGATTTCTGTACAGAAACACTACAGGCAAAAAGGGAGTGCCAAGATATATTTAAAGTTCTGAAAGGAAAAAAAAATTGCAACCTAGAATATGCTATACTGCAAGAATATCATTTAAATTAGAAGGGGAAATAAAGAATTTCTCCAACAAACAAAAGTTAAAAGAATACAGCAACACTAAACCCATTCTAAAAGAAATACTGAAAGGGCTTCTCTAAATTAAAGAGAGAGAAAAGAGAAAGAAGTATTAGGATGGAGGAAACCACAATTGGAAAGCAGTCACTTAAATAAGCCAGCATACAGATCTAAATATGAAGAGGTTAAAAACATATATATCAAAATCATACAATGTGGGGGAGGAAAGTAAGAAAATATAGATTCTTTTTTTATTATTTTAATGATGTGTTTGAGCCTATATGACTATCAGGCAAAAGCAAGCAGATTTAGGAGGGGCTTAACGTGCTTAAAAAACAGGGCAACCACAAATCAAAACCAAACATTACATTCGCAAAAACTGAAAAGTACTCAAGCATAAAATAAATGTAAGTCATCCAAGCAAAAAAAGAAAGGAAGAAAATAATACATAGAATCAACTGGAAAACAAGGTTTAAAATGGCAATAAACACGTATCTATCAATAATCACCTTAAATGTCAATGGACTAAATGCTCCAATCAAAAGACATAGAGTGGCAGATTGGATAAAAAAGCAAAAACCTTCAATATTCTCCCTACAAGAAACTCACCTTAGAGCAAAGGACACATATAGATTCAAATTGAGGGGATGGGAAAAGATATTTCATGCCAATGAACAAGACAGGAAAGCAGGAGTTGCAACACTCATGTCAGACAAAATAGACTTTAAAACGAAGCCCATTAAGAAAGACAAAGAAGGACACTATTTAATGGTTCAAGGATTCATACAAGAAGAGGATATTACAATTGTCAATATATATGCCCCTAATATAGGAGCACCCAGATTCCTACAACAAATACTAACAGACATAAAAGGAGAAATTGTTGGGAATACAGTAATGGTAGGAAACTTTAACACCCCACTCACATCAATGGACAGATCATTTAGACAGAAAATCAATAAGGTAACAGAGATCCTAAAGGACATAACAGAAAAGTTAGACTTAATCGACATTTTCAGGACATTACATCCAAAAAAAAAAAATCAGAGTATACATTCTTCTCAAGTGCGCATGGAACATCCTCAAGAACTGATCACATACTGGGGCACAAAGCTAACCTCAACAAATTTAAAAGTATAGAAATTATTTCAAGTATCTTCTCTGACCACAATGGCATGAAGCTAGAAATCAACCACAGGAAAAGAAATGAGAAAAAACTGACCACATGGAGACTAAACAACATGCTACTAAAAAATCAATGGGTCAATGAGGAAATCAAGAAGGAAATTAAAAAATACCTCGAGACAAATGATAATGAAGACAAAACCACTCAAAATCTGTGGGGTGCTGCAAAAGCAGTGCTCAGAGGGAAATTTATAGCAATACAGGCATTCCTCAAAAAAGAAAAAAAATCACAAATCAACAACTTAATCTAACACCTAAATGAATTAGAAAAAGAAAAACAAACAAAACCTAAAGTCAGCAGAAGGAAGGAAATCATGAAGATCAAAGAGGAAATCAATAAAATAGAGATTCAAAAAACAATAGAAGAAATCAATAAAACCAAGAGCTGATTCTTTGAAAAGTAAACAAAATTGACAAACCTCTGGCTAGACTCACCAAGAAGAGCAGAGAAGAAACCCAAATAAACAATATCAGAAATGAAAAAGATTAAGTCACAATGGATACTACAGAAATACAAAAAAAACCATAAGAGAATACTATCAACAACTATATGCCAACAAATTTGACAACCTAGAAGAAATGGACAACTTTCTAGAGACTTACAGCCTGCCAAAACTGAATCAAAAAGAAATAGAACAACTGAACAGATCGATCACTAGAATTTAATTTGAGTGTGTCATAAAAACACTCCCTACAAATAAAAGTCCAGGACCAGATGGCTTCACAGGCAAATTCTACCAAACATACAAAGAGGAACTTATACCCATCCTCCTTAAACTTTTTCAAAAGGTTGAAGAAGGAACACTCCCAAAGACATTCCATGATGCCACCATCACCCTAATTCCAAAATGAGACAAAGATACCACCAAAAAAGAAAACTATAGGCCAATAGGTTAATGAATACAGACGTAAAAATTCTCAACAAAATTTTTGCCATCCGAATCCAACAACAAATAAAAAAGATTGTACACCCTGACCAGGTGGGGTTCATCCCAGTTTCACAAGGATGGTTGAACATATGCAAATAAATCAACGTCATACACTACATTAATAAAAGAAAAGTCAAAAACATATGATCATCTCAATAGACGCAGAAAAAGCATTTGACAAAGTCCAACATCCATTCACAATAAAACTCTTACCAAAGTGGGTATGGAGGGAACATACATTAACATAATAAAAGCCATTTATGACAAACCCACAGCAAATATAATACTCAATGGAGAAAAGCTGAAAGCCTTCTCACTAAAATCTGGAAAAAGACAGGAATGCCCATTCTCACCACTGCTACTCAACATAGTTTTGGAAGTCCTAGCCACAGAAATAGAAAAACCAAAGAAATAAAAGGCATCCAAATAGGAAGAGAAGAGGTAAAATTGTCACTGTATGCAGACTATATGGTACTATACATAGAAAACCCTAAGGACTCTGCCCAAAAACTATTTGAACTGATCAACAAATTCAGCAAAGTAGCAGGATACAAGATTAACATTCAGAAATCAGTCACATTTCTGTATACTAACAATGAAATATTAGAAAAGGAATACAAAAATACAATACCTTTTAAAATTGTACTCCAATAAATCAAGTACCTGGGAATACATCTGACCAAGGAGGTAACGGACTTATATGCTGAGAACTATAAAACATTAATCAAGGAAATTAAAGAGGATTCAAAGAAATGGAAAGATATCCCATGCTCATGGGTTGGAAAAATTAATATTGGAAAAATGGCTATACTACCCAAAGCAACCTATAGATTCAAAGCAAATCCTATCAAATTACCCATCACATTTTTCACAGAACTAGAACAAACAATCCAAACATTTATATGGAACCACAAAAGACCCAAAGCAATCCTGAGAAACAAAAACCAAGCAGAAGGCATAATTCTTCCAGACTTCAGGCAATATTACAAAGCCACAGTCATCAAAACAGTGTGGTACTGGTACCAAAACAGACAGACCAATGGAACAGAATAGAGAACCCAGATATAAACCCAGACACCTACAGTCAATTAATCTTTGATAAAGAAGGCAAGAACAAAAAATGGGAAAGTCTTTTTAGCAAGTATTGCTGAGAAACCTGGACAGCTGCATGCAAAGCAATGAAACTAGAACACACCCTCACACCATGCACAAAAATAAACTCAAAATGGCTGAAAGACGTAAATATAAGACAACACACCATCGAACTCCTAGAAGAGAACATTGGCAAACCATTCTCTGACATCGACCTTATGAATATTTTCTCAGGTCAGTCTCCCAAAGCAAAAGAAATAAGAGCAAAAATAAACCAATGGGACCTCATCAAACTGACAAGCTTTTGCACAGCAAAGGAAACCAAAAAGAAAACAAAAAGACAACTCATAGAACGGGAGAAAATAATTTCAAATGATACAACTGACAAGGGCTTAATCTCTGGAATATACAAGCAACTTATACAACCCCACAGCAAAAAAGCCAACAATCCAGTGGAAAAATGGGCAAAAGTCCTGAATAGACATTTTTCTAAGGAAGATGTACAGATGGCCAACAAGCATATGAAAAATGTTCAACATCCTTGATTATTAGAGAAATACAAATCAAAACTACCATGATATGCCACCTCACACCAGTCAGTTTGGCCATCATTAAGAAGTCCACAAATAGCAAATGCTGGTTGGGGTGTGGAGAAAAGGGAACCCTCCTGCACTGTTGGTGGGAATGTAAGCTGGTACAACCACTATGGAGATCAGTATGGAAGTACCTTAGAAATCTATCCATAGAACTACCATATGACACAGCAGTCCCATTCTTGGACATATATCTGGACAAAACTTTCCTTAAAAAAGACACATGCGCCTGCATGTTCATTGCAGCTCTATTCGCAATACCCAAGACATGGAAACAACTCAAATGTCCATCAACAGACGACTGGATTAGGAAGATGTGGTGTATATATATATACACACAATGCAATACTACTCAGCCATAAAAAAGAACAAAATAATGACATTTGCAGCAACATGAATGGAACTAGAGACTCATACTGAGTGAAGTAAGTCAGAAAGAAAAAGACAAACACCATATGATATCACTTATATCTGGAATCTAATATAAGGCACAAATGAACCTTTCCACAGAAAAGAAAATCATGGACTTGGAAAATAGACTTGTGGTTGCCAAGGGGGATGGCGAGGGAGTGGGTGGTTGGAGAGCTTGGGGTTAATAGATACAAACTATTGCCTTTGGAATGGATTAGCAATGAGATCCTACTGTGTAGCACTGGGAACTATGTCTAGTCACCTATGATGGAGCATGATAATGTGAGAAAATAAAATGTGTACATGTATGTGTAACTGGGTCACCATGCTGTACAGTGGAAAAATTTGTATTGGGGAAATAACTATTAAAATAATAATAATACAGATATTTCTTTCAAAAAAAAAAGAAAAGAAAATGTCAATGGAGACACAGAGCAAGGAAGTCAGGGCTTGAGAGCGCCACCAGTGGTCTCTGGGTGGTTACTTCTTTCCACGTCCTTCCAGAATACTTCTATCCTAAGAGAACTCTGGAATCAGCATACAGCCAAAATATCTCCCAGAAGTAACAACATCGTTAGAACAAGTTGAAATGAGTTTCACGGAGGTCTTGCTCCAACTTGAGTCTTCATCTAGGGCAGATGCTCCTATTTATTGATGACCAAGATGATAAAAATAACTATGTCACCTATCTCCTCAAGGATAAATAATTATCTCTGGAGGTTGACGGGGATCCCACATGAGATTTCCTGAACCAGTCCACTGTTATGTTTCTCTGTTCACTGTGCTAGCCTTCTCCATGAAAAAGAACTCAAATTTTAATCATGGGCAGCTTCAGAAAAGAAAACAGAAGGAAATAATCCTTGACCTTGGTTTTGCCCTCCCTCACCAGTTCCTAAACTACCAGAGACCAACTCCTCAGCCCCTGGCCTATTAGTTCCCTTTCATGTCTGATGTGGTTTTGTGGAAAGAGCACAAGCTTTGGACCTGTGCCCATACAGCTACAAATTTGCTTCTGTGCTTTACAAGCTGCAAGACCTCAGGCGAGTGACTTCTTTTCTGTATCATGTACCACCTTACACTTTGAAATGTAAGTTAAATGAAATTATACCCCCAAAGAACCTCGTAATGTCTTAAGAAATATTTGTTCCTTTCTTTGTCATATACCAAGTCAACGAGGTCATTCAGGTCTCAGCCCAAGTGTCCAAAAACCCCTTCTTGATCACCCATGCTAAAGCACCCTCCAGCCCTCACCCTCAGCCACTCAGGGGCATGTCACCTTTTAGATTTTGTTTAATCATTCATCTATTTGATTACTTGCTCATTTTGTACCTTTTAAACTCCTACAACCTCCAGAATGTCAGGAATTTGTCTGTTTTTTCAGGGCTGCACCTGCAGCATCATGGAGGTTCCCAGGCTAGGGGTTGAATCAGAGCTGTAGCTGCTGGCCTACTACAGAGCCACAGCAATGCAAGACCCAAGCCACATTTGCAACCTACACCACAGCTCATGGCAATGCCGGATCCTTAACCCACTAAGTGAGGCCAGGGATTGAACCCACATCCTCATGGATCCTAGTCAGATTCCTTAACTGCTGAGCCACGAAGGGAACTCTGAGCTTGTCTGTTCTTGTTGGCCACTTTATGCAATACCCAGAGAAGTTCCTGGGACAGAGAGGACCCACAAAGACTTGTTGGGTGAATAACTTTAGGCGAGGGCTCTAGCTGAGAAGATCTCACAGTATGAAGAGGGAGGTATGGCCACCCTGCTGTGTTATGGGACCAGGGCTTTGGTAAACCTTCACAAGAAGGCCATGAACTTCTGAGCCTGTAATGATTAATATTATGTGTCAACCTGATTGGGCTAAAGGATACCAGATATCTGGTAAGACAATATCTCTGGGTATGTCTATGAGGATGCTCCTGGAAGAGATTAGCACTTAAATCCATGGATTGAGTTAAGAAGATCACATTCACCAAGGCAGGAAGGCATCAACCAAATTATTTAGGCCTTTAATAGAACAAAAAGGTGGAGAAAGGGTGAATTTGTTGTCTCTGCTTGAGCTGGGACATCCATCTTCTCCTGCCCTTAGATATCAGCACTCCTTATTCTCACATCTTTAGACTTGGACTGAATTACACCAGAGGCTTCCCTGATTCTCTGGCTTATGAATGGTAGATCCTGGGACTTCTCCAGCTAACTAATTGCAGGAGCCAATTCCTATTTTGTCTACTATCAGTTTTCTTTTCTGGAAAACCCCAACTAACACAGGGTCCCAACTAAGCAGATGAATCAGAGCTCAGGGGTAAGAGGTTTTTTGCATAGTATCTACTTTTGTATGCCTCCACAATCTCTCAAAGTCTCTGGTAAGGAGCTGAGAAAGGGCAGAAGCTTCCATCAGATCAGATCATGCTGAGACCCTCTCATTCTGGACTCCTTAGAATCCTGACCTCTCCCATGTTTCGTGGGTAAGCCCAGAAGTGAACAGAAGAGCAGGAGGAAACCTACCTGGGAAGGAAGGCAAAGAATCAATTACATGTTTTCCCAGCCACAGAGACAGAAAGCACAAGTCTTGGTCCTGTGCCACAAAACACCTTCTGTTTAGCAGGGGAACTATATCTGGGCTCAGTTGTCAACTTCTGCTTAACATTTCTTTGTTGAAAAAAAGAGAGGAAAGAGTAGGGTTTTTTGTTCTATAGAGAAAACTGAAACAAAGTAACATTCTAAAACTCACAGGTAATCTAAATAAATATAAATCAATAAAGTAGCATTTCTCCCCCATCAAATCAGAATAATTAAAATAATTCTCCATACTGACTAAGGTGAGGCAAATTGTCAAACTACTACATGGCTATTAGGAGAATAAATTACTACAAAAAATTGTGGAAAGAAAATGTCTGCCACTTATGATTGTGCAAATTCTATTTTGCACAAGCCCAAGGGGCACCGTTCACTTGTAGGAATTACAGTGTAGTTACTGAGACAATTTTCCCATAGATAGGAGTCAAGTGTCCAGAGGAAAGGGTGCCTCTTTCTAATTTGCACAAAGTTGCCTTGTCAGCTACTGGCAAGGGTGATGATTCACATACGTGAACACATTAGCTCCATTTCCACAAAATCTGCACAAAATAAAAAATTCCCCAATGTGGAAAATGTTTTATTTACAAAGATATTCATCAAAGCATTATTCAAAAATTGTAAACAACTTAAATGTCCAATAGTCAGGAAATGATTAAATCAGCTGTGGTATACACAATTGGTATTTATGAAGTGTTTATAATAACACAGGAAAAAGCTCTGTTATGCTATCATTATAATTTTATACTTAGGGATACAAAATTGTGTATACAGCATGATTACTACTATGCAAAGCAAACAAAAAAATTTAACAGCTATTCACAATAAAAATGCAGGACGGTAATTAGCCAAGATATTAGCAGCAGTTGTTTTGGGGGTGGTAGGATTACTGATGCTTATTTTTGCCACTCTATTTACTATATTTTCCAAATATTTTAATGAGCATGTATTCATTTCACATTGAAATCTCCACCAATGCATTTTTAGAAGCAGAGAAGAGTTAGAAATTAGAGGGAAAATTAAAACCTTTCAAAATTCCGTGGCTGAGACATGAAGGCGTTAAAACACCTGATGTGGTATTTCAGCATTTATGGAGGATGTTTCAGTACCTGGGCCAAAGAAATTACTTTACACCACCTGCTCCAGGAATCCTGATTGAGAGCAGGAGCCAGAGATATGGGAAGCTTTAAAGAAGGAAAGACAATGCCTGTCATCAAAAGTCTAAGAGTATTACTAATGCCCCCAGAAATGCTTCAATATCCATCACCTGACCCCCAAACAACTCTGGGCACAGTCCATGAAGGACCAAAAATAAAAGGCATTTTCCCAATCAGCATGGGATGGTTATGTTAGGAATACTCCTAAACATCCCTACTTCACGCCTATCAGGAATAGCAATCATGAATTTATCTTAAGTTTCTTTGAAATCATTGACCTTCATATGACCTCTGTGGCTACATTTACCACCCATGATACAAAGTGGATTTTCGGTTATTTGGAATTAAACGATTTGTTTTGCATTGCCTAAGACTCCACTCCCAGGGAGAAGGATGACTTTGAGAAGGCTTAAAGGTGGAGAGAGTTTTCACCCTGCTCAAACAGGGACAATTACACTCTGCAGGTTCCACCCTACCATTCCTCGATTGGTCCTGACCCAGCCAAACAGAATAGGTAGGCACAACCTACTCTGGTCATGGACAAAAGGAAATAGAACCTACATCCAGGGCCTGGTATGCTCTAAACCAATCAGGTTTATTTTTTCCATAATTCCTATCGTACTTCCTCAGTCTGGCATCTGATTTAGTTCAGACTTCTGCTTGGACTGGAGCTCTGCCCTGAATCCTACCCAGTTGGTTCTTCTTGGTTGTTCTAATACCCCCTTGTGGTGGATGAGGCTCTACTTCAAACAACATGAAGCATATCCCACCCCACAAGTCTGTCTGATGTCAGTCTATAGGTCACTACCAGAAGGTTGCTCCCACCATGCCGCTCCCACTAGATCACTAATGCATTCTTTTGGTAAAATATTTGTGAATATCTACAAGATTTCAGGCATATAAATAGGCTCTGTGGAAAGTCTCAGCCCTTACCCTCCTGAAAGTTACTTTCTAATTAGATAAATAGAAAAGTAAATAGAAAAGTAACAAAAGTAACAAATAAAAAGTAACTGAAGGAAATACTATTATAGATCTGCATAAATACTGTGAAATAAATAACAAAAATGATGAGATAGTGTAGAATAAATTACATCTGAACTGAAGGATGGGAATAAGCCAGTCATGGGCAATTGCTGAGCCATATTAGGACTCTTCTAGATGAAGCTACAATTTCTTACACCCCACAGACACAAACTTGAACTCTACAGTCAGACTGTTTTTATTGATGATGGCCATCCCTGCTCTGTGGGTCCCCCTTTGATTTCACAGCATGCCCTGCAGCTATAAAATTATGGCTATTGTGAGTACGATTATGAGGAATTGACCAAAGGTTTGAAGACAATCATTAAGACAGGACATTTTCCTATTCTCTGAACAACAGTTCTCAAACTTTGGCAAGAACCATGTGAAAGACATATCATCACTCGATCCCACCCCTAGAGATTCTGATTCAATATTTCTTGGCAAGAAAAGCAAAAATAAACAAGTGGATGGATATCAAACTAAAAAGTTTCTAAACAGCAAAGGAAGTCATCAACAAAATAAAAAGGTAACCTACTGGATGGGAGAAAATATTTATAAATCATATATCCAATAAGGGATTAATATCCAAAATATATTTTTAAAATGCATACAACTCCATAGCAAAAAGCACAAACAATCCAATTTAAAAATGAACAGAAGATCTGAATAGATATTTTTCCAAAGAAGAGATACAGATGGGCAACAGGTACATGAAAACCTACTCAACATCATTACTCATCAGAGAACTGCAAAATGCAAATCTAAACCACAATGAGTTATCCCCTTACACCTACTAGAATGGCTACTATCAATTATCAAAAAGACAGGAAATAACAAGTGTCAGCAAGGATGTGGAAAAAAAAGAACTCTTTTTTTGTTTTGTTTTGTTTTTTGTCTTTTTGCCATTTCTTGGGCCACTCCCGTGGCATATGAAGGTTCCCAGGCTAGGGGTCCAATCGGAGCTGTAGCCACCAGCCTACACCAGAGCCACAGCAACGTGGGATCCTTGCCGCGTCTGCGACCTACACCACAGCTCATGGCAACACCGGATCCTTAACCCGCTGAGCAAGGCCAGGGATCGAACCCGCAACCTCATGGTTCCTAGTAGGATTCATTAACCACTGCACCATGACGGGAACTCCGAGAAAAGAGAACTCTTATGCACCATTGTGGCAATGTAAATTGATGCAGCCACTGTGGAAAACAGTATGGCGGTTCCTCCAAAAATTTTAAATCAAAATATCATATGATCCAGAAATTCCACCTCTGGGTATTTATCCAAAGGAAATGAAAACACTATATTGAATATATATCTGCACCCTATGTTCACTGTAACATTATTTATAATGATCAAGACATAGAAACAACCTAAGAGTCCATGGATTGATGAATGGATAAAGAAAAGGCGATAGATAGAAAGAGAGAATGGGATATATAAAAAGGTGATATGCGCGCGTGCGCACATACACACACACACACACACACACAGCGGGTTTGATCCCTGGCCTTGCTCAGTGTGTGTGTGTGTGTGTGTGTGTGTGTGTGTGTGTACATATATATATATGTGTACATATATATATGTGTGTATATATATACAATGGAATTGTATTCAGCTATAAAAAAGAAGGAACTCCTGCTATTTGCAACAATATAGATGGAAGCTGAGGGCACTACCCTAAGTGAAATAAGTTGCACAGGAAAAGACAAAGACCATATGATCTCACTTACATGTAGAATCTTTAAAAACTGCTATGTACCTACAACTGATATAATGTTATGTGTCAATTATATTTCAATAAAAGTATTTCTGGATGGGACTCAGGAATCTGAATTTTTAACAATTAACCCAAGAGATTTTTATATAGGCAGCCCTTGGACCATATGTTGAGAAACTCTAGAACAGAAAAAGGTCTATATTTAATATTTTATAAATTATTACTATTTAAAATGCTTGGAGGAGGGGGGCAGGGGGAATGCAGTATAGTCTAGCACAGCAGTTAAACACATGGAGTTTAGAATCAGGCAGATCCACATCAAATCTTGGATCTATTTACTGTGACCTCAGCCTCATTTTTCTTATTTGTAAAAAGAGGAAATAAAGAAAGCTACCTCATGAGATTATGACAGTTTTTTGTTTGTTTGTTTGTTTGTTGCTGTGAAGATAACTGAAGGCACTTACTCAGGGCCTGGCACATGTTAAGTATTCAAAAACAGGGTTTTGATGACAGTGATGGTGGTACTATCATGGTGACGATGATTGTGATGGAATGATGACAGTGGGGATGATGATGACACAGGAGGAGCATTTGGAAACCTACATTTGGTTTCAAACAAGTATGGTTCCTTCTGAATGCACCACATTTTTCCCAGATGAAGTACGGTCCTTCTACAGTTTCCAGTGTTAGAGGAAAGGAAGCCTTAAATAAAGGAAATAAAAGAACACAGAACACAAAGACGTGGGCATTAATTCTAGAGTCCAAATGACCCCAAATGTTTCAGAAGAAGACAAATTAGTGAGGGCTGGATAAAGTCATTACACTGGTCATCTGTGGTTCCTTCTCTTTTGGTGTCAGAGCTTGATTTCCCTTTGAAAATTCTCCCCCCCACCACCCCTTCTTTTTCTACATAGTTTGGTGGGCCTGAGCCCACTGCCCAGATTAGGGATGAGATGGGGCAGAGTCTAGTGCCTGCTCAAAAGGTGGCTTGGAGAATGAAGTGGAAATTAGTAAGTATCTTTGGTTTCTAGCTTCTATTAATCAGGATGGCCATGTGGGGACAGAAACAAATAAAGAATCAGTTTGGGGGAGTTCCCATTGTGGTGCAGCAGAAATTAATATGACTAGTATCCATGAGGACACAGGTTCTATCCCTGGCCTCACTCAGTGTGTTAAGGATCTGGCATTGCCGCAAGCTGTGGTGTAGGTCACAGATGCAGCTCAGATCCCATGTTGCTGTGGCTGTAACGTAGGCCGGCAGCTATAGCTCCAATTCAACCCCTAGCCTGGGAACCTCCATATGCCACTGGTTTGGCCCTGGAAAAAAAAAAGAATTAGTTTGATTCCACTGTAGTAAATATCTCAGAGTTTTGGTTACACCTGTGTTCAGGGCCATTCCTTCTCTTCAGCTTTTCCCCTTGCCCTCTTTAACACTGGCCAAGACATAAGACTAAAGGAAATGCCATAAAAAAAGAGATGAACCAACACTTCAGAATATCTGTTCTTGTGCTCCCTCAGCCTGAGAGGTAAGTTATTCCCTACATTTACCCTAAATCCTGCTCTTTGCAGTATACATCTTTTCTCCTTATCCCTGTCCACTTGGGTTCAACAAAGAATGACTTTACCCAAAGAGAATGGCTACAGACCCAGTGTGATTCCTGCTGAATGTTGCTGAAGACGTGAGCACCACACATGCACATGAAATCCTATCACAGCTGGGCTGTGTGTCTCAAGCATGGAAGGCTGGCCTTGCAAAAGCAGTGTGCACTGCCTCCCAGCAGGAAGCAGCTAGCAGTTCCTGGCCAGGCTAAGCTGTCAGGAGGGGTCTTGAGCTCACTTCCTCCTGAGGGCCCCTCACACTGGCTGCAGGACCTCTCCTCAGCCAGGTGTGAAATGACAAGCTGGGAATTGCTTCAGTCTAGAGGGTATGGGAATTTGATGTGCACAACTCCAATTTAGGGTGCCATTCCAAGACTTGTGACCAATGGACCAGTCATGGCCCAACACAAAGAAGGGTGGCAGAGATGTCACTTTCCCCTGCACTTGACTGTCCCTATGGAGAGGGCAGTACCCCCTTCCTCTGGCCAGGGTGAGTGCTGATAGTCATGGACCAGGGGTTGCTCCATGATAACAACTCCTCTGACTGTGCTTTCTGGTTCTTTCTTCTGCATATTGCCAACCAAGATAATTTTGACTGCTTTACTGTAGTTAATGGATATTAGGAGAACAAGTATGTGAATATGCTTTTACAAATTCTATAAATTGCCTACCATTCAAGCTATTGACATGCCTGCTTTGAGAGCCGTTTGCTCCTTCATCAATTGAGAATAATGACACAAAATTTGAGACATGCCGTCTCATGGTAGGGAGAGGGAAAGGTATATAAAGTAACAGGAGCTGAATTATTTGTTAATTGCCTTTTCTATGCCAGACATGATCCCAGATGCTTTATATTAATTATGGGATATAATCCTCACAAAGATGCCTATGAAATAGGATTATTTCCATTGGTAGAAGAGAAAACTGGCTGAAAGACATTAACACTGCTTGCTTGGAATCACACAGCTAATAAAAGGAATATTCAACCCTCAAATCCAGAGCTCTCTGATTTCCAAATGTCTGAACCAAGAGGTCCTTTACCCATATATGTGCACACATGTACACACACATGTATTTGCATACATGGACACATGTAGGTACCCGCTTAGGTGTAGTTACAGAGACAAACACAAGCATATAGTCTATGTCTATATAGATAAAAGCTTTGTACATACACACCTGTATATGTATACATTCTATCTGGACTGACCAGTGGGATAGAGAAGGCTCAAGCTCACCTCGAAGTATTCATATCAGCACGTGCTTACACTTAGTTTACTCAGTACCAGAAAATTAAGTTAAAAGTGGACCAAGCAGGCCTTCCATCCACACTGCCCTAGACTCTTGGCTGACTGAGCCAATAATTGGCACATCAACCCCAAGGAGCCCTCAAATATCTGCCTGCTTGAAGGCAGAAGCTACACCAATGGCCACTCAGAGAATTTTTCAGGGCTCTGAGTTTGTCAACCTCCAACATCCTGTAACCAACTCCTGACCTAAATGGGGAGTATGCTTGACCTGCTGAGTGTGGAGACTTAGTTAATGTAGGATGATGGAGTTGAAAACAAGAGCAGCAACTTAGCCTTTAGGCACCTTTATCCCTGGTAGAGTGGGAACCCACTCAACAGGTGTCTTGACCAAATGACCAACTGAACAACCAACAAAGGAGACCAGAAGTTCCATCAGTAAATTCACTTCTGTGGGTAATGATGATTTATATTTATAGACTTTGAACCTGCTACTCCTTAGAAGAAAACATTTGCAACAAATTTAACCTAGTTTATCATCTTCCCTAACGATGAAGAAGAGCCCCTGGTTTAGCATCCTGCTTGCCTCTCCCACCTTCCAGATGGCATGGGCATCCTAGATCTAGATCCACCTGGTAATTCTACCAGCTCACACAGGCACCATTCCCCAGGAGCTGACTGCAAACACGAGTGCCTACTCAAAGCAAGGTCCCAGTCTCCTCACCATAGGCTGCTCCTATCTTCCTTACCCTCACGTTGCTTCCTCCTCTCCGTCATATCATCCCCAGACCTGTCTATTTGACCACTCTTCTAACCTCCTTCAGGCTTTATGGATTTGTCTGCTGGTTCACATCTGACTAGTTCTCCCTCTTTGTTCTGATATCACTTATAGGGTCTGTGGAGAAACCCCTAGTTCAGCCATGACTCCTCAAAATCTCACTGAAAAAGGTTCTCTCTCTGATCCCAACCAGAATCTTAGTCTTCTAAAGAATGAGATCCTGGGAACTATGTCTAATCATTTATGATGGAGCATGATAATGTGAGAAAATAGAATGTATATACATGTATGTGTAACTGGATCACCATGCTGTACAATAGGAAAAAAATTGTATTGGAGAAATAACAATTAAAAAATAAAATAAAATACACAGGATAAAATAAATAAATTAAAAAAAATAAAGGATGAGTTCACATCCCCACTGCAAACAAACACAGAGAAAGAGGAGGAGGCAAGAGTCTTCCAAACATCCCAGTTGAAAATAGAGGGGCATACTCTTGCGTGCCTTGGCAGCTGTACTCCACTGTGATGTCTCTAATTTAAATGTCAGTACAATTCACCCTTATAAAAACACAGTTCCCTCCCCCTGCTCCATCAGGGACTGCATCTGTAACCACGGTAACAAAATCCAGGTGCAGCAGCACAGCCACCGTTTCTATGAGGATGGGGAGCACAGAGAGGGCAAAAGGAAAAAGAGGTGCTGAAATGTTCATGAGCGACCTGGGGTCTGTCCAGGACCCACCCTTGTCCTCACTTAGTCCTGTCCGGGAGAGGGTAGGGACACTCACAGCTATTTCACAAGAGTACTAAAGCACAGTAATACTCTTCCACCTAACCCTCCACTTGATCAAAACCTCTGCTCCACCCAGTTCATTTACCTAAAAGAAATGGTCAATTTCAGAAATAAAACAATTACCGCCATTGGTTGACTTGCCTAAAGCCAGGCTATCTCTCTCTGCAACAGATGTGTTTAAGCTTGCTTTTCCAACTGAGTGAGGTATGTTCTCTCTCTCTCTCCTTTTTTCACTTTTTCACCCCCTGCCCCCGCCACA
Source organism: Sus scrofa (assembly GCF_054392235.1). NCBI lineage: Eukaryota > Metazoa > Chordata > Mammalia > Artiodactyla > Suidae > Sus > Sus scrofa. Next base: position 108,121,791 of record NC_139396.1, on the reverse strand, counting down.
CACACGCACAGGCACAGGCACAAAGACAGAAAGGAAGGGGAAAAGGGAGAGGATGTTAAGAACTTCCATTCTTTGGATCACCAGACATGGCACTAATACTTTCACAGTAACTTATTTAAAATAAATGAAATAAATACATTTTTTAAAAAAGAGTTTCCTGGTATCTCAGAAACTTAAGGAACTGTCATTGTCACTGCTGTGGCTCAGGTCACTGCTCTGGCATGGGTTCAGTCCCTGGCTCAGGAACTTCCACATGCTGTGGGCACAGCCAAAAATCAAGTTAAATAAATAAATGATGGTAATTTATTTAATACCTGCATCGTTTATGCTCTCCATTGCATGTGCCAGTATATACATCTCTATGTAGGTGCACATGTCTGCATGACTAGACATATGCATGTGGATACAATGCAAGTTTAAGAATTGGCCTAAATTACAGTAACTGTCAGAGCTAGGCATGATCAGGATTTATGGTTCCAAAGATTTCTTTTCATTAGACCATGTTGTTTCCCCAGTAGAACTTCAAGGACTGCCCAGAGACAAGAAATAAATTTATCTATCTATCTATCTATCTCAGTGAAAATTCAGAATCATACAAGACACACCACAACCTGAGAAAAACAAACAGGAGGACATCTCTGTTGAGTCTCTACTATGGGCTGGTGGCAGTGCCAGACTCTCTCCATGGTCAGCCTGTTTGGGCCCTTGAAGAGTCTGTGTGGCCAAACATAGGTGCCCTCTTCCTGAAAGCACACAGGGAACTCACCAACTATCAGAACTCCTGGGTTTAAAGAGGTAGGAATATCCTCTTGAGGGCAAAGCACAAATAAAAGAAGCCAGAAATAAGATATCAAGAAAGATTTCACCAGACTTAATGGTACACTTCCAGAGAGAGTCCTTTACTTTGACTTTATTGTATGTTTTTATCTCCACTCTGGCACCCCCACCCCTCATCTCAGACACTGATAGCCATTCATTCTCAATTTATGTCTTTCAACTTCACCTGTGCTACACTAACCACTCTGACCTTAACCAGATCAGTTTCTAACTCTGTTACTGACTTTACTCCACTCTGAAGACATTGAGACCTAATCACTTCCATGTTTGGACACAGAAAATTGGATCAACTCAGTCATTCCCAGCACTCAGCTTCTACCACCTGCTGTGGCTCATTTCCCCCTACTTTCCATAACAGATAGAAAAACAGAAAATCAACAAGGAAATATGAGACTTAAACAACACTAAATACCAACTAGACCTAACAGACATCAATAGCGCCTTCCACCCAACAACAGCATAACATATATTCTTCAAAGTATATATTTAACAAACTCAATGATAGAGTATATGTTAGGTGACATAACAAGTCTTAATAAATTAAAAAGTACTGAAATCATACAAACTATGTTCTCCAAACACAGTCAAGTAAAAATGAAAGCAATACAGACAGAAATTTGGGAAATGAACATGTATATAGAAATTTCATAAAACACTCCTAAATAACCAGTAGGTCAAAGGAGAAATAAAAAAGGAAATCTGAAAATCATTTGAGACGAATGAAAACAAAAACACAATATACCAAAACTAATGGGATGCAGCAAAATTAGTGCTCAGAAGAAAATTTGTAGTTGTAAATGCATATAATTAAAAATAAGAAAAATACCAAATCAGTAAATAAACTTCCACTGTAAGAAACTAGAAGAACAAAATCTACGAGCAAATGTACTAGACCTAAAGCAAATAGGATGAAAGAAAAATAAATATTAGAGAAATAAATGAAACAATAGAAAAAAAAATCACAGGAAGCCAATGAAACAAAAAGTTAGCTTCCTGAAAAGATTAACGAAATTGATGAATTTTTGCTAGAATGAACAAAAAAAAGAAGATTTAAGTTACTAAAATCGGATATGAAAGAGGGGCTATTACTATACAGAAATGAATAGGATTAAAAGAGAATACTATGAAAAATTGTGCCAATAAATTAGTATTCTAGATGAACAAATTCTTAAAAAGACAGAAAGTACTAAAATTTATTCAAGAAGAAATAGAAAATTTAAAAATATATATAAATAGCAAAAAAGAAATTGAGAGATACCTGGTGGCCTAGAGGTTAAGGTTTTGGGGTTCAGAGGGCTCAGATTTGATCCCTGGCCCAGGAACCCCTGTATGCCACACGCATAGGCAAAAAGAAAAAAAAAGCAATTGTATTAGTGTAAAAAAAATTCCCCATGAAGAAAAACCCAAAACCAGATGGCTTCATTGATGAATTTGCCCAAACATTTAAAGAATAACTAAAATCAGTGTTTCAAAAACTCTTCAAAAAAAAAAAAAAAAAACAGCTGAGGAGGAAAAAATTTTCCATCTTATTCTAGAAGACCAGTATTACCCTGATGCTGAAACCAGACCAATATATCACAAGTAATGAAAATTATAGACAAATATCCCTAATGAATATAGATGAAAAAATCCTCAACAAAACACTACCAAATTACATCCAACAGCACATTAAAAGGATTATACACCATGAACAACTGGTATTTATTCCAAGAATGCAAGATTGGTTAACAACCTAAAATCTATCAATGCAATAAATCATATTAATATATTAATAGAATAAGGACAACAAGGGCTTAATCTCTAAATATACAAACAATTTACACAACTCAACAGCAAAAAAGCAAACAACCCAATGGAAAAGTGGGCAAAGACCTGAATAGACATTTCTCCAAAAAAGATACACAGATGGCCAACAAGCACATGAAAATATGCTCAACATCACTGATTATTAGAGAAATGCAAATCAAAACTACCACGAGATACCACCTCACACCAGTCAGATTGGCCATCATTAATAAATCCACAAAAAATAAATGGTGGAGGGGATATGGAGAAAAGGGAACCCTCCTGCACTGTTGGTGGGAATATCAATTGGTACAACCACTATGGAAAACAGTATGGAGGTACCTTAGAAAACTATATATAAACTACCATATAACCCAGCAATCCCACTCTTGGGCATATATCCAGACAAAACTTTCCTTGAAAAAGACACATGCACCCGCATGTTCACTGCAGCTCTAGTCACAATAGCCAAGACTTGGAGACAACCCAAATGTCCATTGGCAGATGACTGGATTAGGAAGATGTGTTATATATACACAGTGGAATACTACTCAGCCATAAAAAAGAACAAATTAATGCCATTTGCAGCAACATGGATGGAACCAGAGACTCTCATACTGTGTGAAGTTAAGTCAGAAGGAGAAAGACAAGTGCCATATGTTATCACTCATATCTGGAATCTAATATAAGGCACAAATGAACCTGTCCACAGAAAAGAAAATCTTTTTCTTTTGGTTGCCAAGGGGGAGTAGGAGGGAGTGGGATGGATGGGGTGCTTGGGGTTAATAGAGGCAGACTATTGCCTTTGGAATGGATTAGCAATGAGATCCTGCTGTGTATCACTGGGAACTATGTCTGGTCACTTATGATGGAGCATGATAATGTGAGAAAAAGTATGTATATATGTATGTGTGACTGGGTCACCATGCTTTAGTAGAAAATTGACAACACTGTAAACCAGCTATAATGGAAAAAAAATAAAAAGCATTATGTATTAAAAAAAAAGAATAATGACAAAAACACAGATCATCTCTTTAGGCACTAAAAATGCATTTGACAAAATGTATATCCTTTTATGACTTAAAAATAAAAAAAACTCAACAAACTATGAATATAAGGAAATTCTTCAACCTGATAAAGGGAATACATAAAAAAATCAGAGCCAACATTATATATAGAGGTGAAATATTGAAAGCTTTGCTCCTAAAGATCAGGATCAAGACAAATATTTTGGCTCTCATCACTTCTACTCACCATTCATTGGAGGGTATAGATATGGCAATTGGTCAAGAACAAGAAATAAAACATATCTAGATCGGAAATTATCTCTATTTCAAATGGCATGATCTTGCACATAGAAAGTCCTGAGAAATCAGCAAGAAACTATTAGAGCTAATAAATAAGTTCAGAGAGGCAGGGTGAAAGATCAGTATACAAAAATCAATTTCATTTCTATACATAATCCAAAAATGAAATTAAGAAATAATTCCAATTATAAATAAATAAAATACTTAAGAATAAATTTATCAGAAATGCACAAGACTCGAAATTTAAAATCTATGAAGGATAATTGCATAAAAACTTAAGATCTGTCTAAATGGGAAGACATTTCTCTTTGTGGATTGGAAGAATTATTACTGTTAAGATGGCAATACCCCCCAAATGTGCTATAGATTAAGTATAATTCCTATCAAAATTCTGGTGTCCTTTTTTTTCTCATACTTATGCCAAAATTCATACTGAAATTCAAGGAACCCAGAATAGTAAAACAGTATTGAGAACAAAAGACAAAATTAGAAATCAAAGAAGATGTAGAGAAATGGAAAGATATTCCATGTTCCTGGATTGGGAAAATCAATACTGTAAAAATGGCCATACTACCCAAAGCAATCTACAGATTCAATGCAATCCCTATCAAATTACCCATCACATTTTTCACAGAACTAGAACAAACAATCCAAAAATTTATATGGAACCACAAAAGACCCAGAATCACCAAAGCAATCCTGAGAAACAAAAACCAAGCAGGAGGCATAACTCTCCCAGACTTCAAGAAATACTACAAAGCCACAGTCATCAAAACAGTGTGGTACTGGTATCAAAACAGACAGACAGACCAATGGAACAGAAGAGAGAACCCACTAATAAACCCTGACACCTATGGTCAATTAATCCTTGACAAGGGAGGCAAGAACATAAAATGGGAAAAAGAAAGTCTATTCAGCAAGCATTGCTGGGAAACCTAGACAGCTGCATGCAAAGCAATGAAACTAGAACACACCCTCACACCATGCACAAAAATAAACTCCAAATGGCTGAAAGACTTAAATATACGACAGGACACCATCAAACTCCTAGAAGGAAACATAGGCAAAACACTCTCTGACATCAACCTCATGAATATTTTCTCAGGGCAGTCTCCCAAAGCAATAGAAATTACAGCAAAAATAAACCCATGGGACCTCATCAAACTGAAAAGCTTTTGCACAGCAAAGGAAACCAAAAAGAAAACAAAACAACTTATACAACGCAACAGCAAAAAAGCCAATTAATCAATGGAAAAATGGGCAAAAGACCTGAAGAGACATTTCTCCAAAGAAGATATACAGATGGCCAACAAACACACGAAAAAATGCTCAACATCACTGATTATAAGAGAAATGCAAATCAAAACTACCATCAGATACCACCTCACACCAGTCAGAATGGCCATCATTAATAAATCCACAAATAACAAGTGCTGGAAGGGCTGTGGAGAAAAGGGAACCCTCCTGCACTGCTGGTGGGAATGTAAACTGGTACAGCCACTATGGAGAACAGTTTGGAGATACCTTAGAAATCTATACATAGAACTTCCATATGACCCCGCAATCCCACTCTTGGGCATCTATCCAGACAAAGCTCTACTTAAAAGAGACACGTGCACCCGCATGTTCATTGCAGCACTATTCACAAGAGCCAGGACATGGAAACAACCCAAATGTCCATCGACAGAGGATTGGATTCGGAAGAGGTGGTATATATACACAATGGAATACTACTCAGCCATAAAAAAGAATGACATAATGCCATTTGCAGCAACATGGATGGAACTAGAGAATCTCATAATGAGTGAAATGAGCCAGAAAGACAAAGACAAATACCATATGATATCACTTATAACTGGAATCTAATATCCAGCACAAATGAACATCTCAGAAAAGAAAATCATGGACTTGGAGAAAAGACTTGTGGCTGCCTGATGGGAGGGGGAGGGAGTGGGAGGGATCAGGAGCTTGGGCTTATCAGACACAATTTAGAATAGATTTACAAGGAGATCCTGCTGAATAGCATTGAGAACTTTATCTAGATACTCATGTTGCAACAGAAAAAAGGGTGGGGAAAAAATGTAATTGTAATGTATACATGTAAGGATCACCTGACCCCCTTGCTGTACAGTGGGGAAAAAAAACAAAAAGCAAAACCTGATGGGAAAGTGTTGTGATTGTTTACTTTAGCCAAAAATAAATAAATAAATGGAAAAAAAAGACAAAATTTAAAACTTGCGTTTCCAAATTTCAAAACTTACTACATAGCTACAGTAATAAATAGTGTATGGAACTGCCATAAGGATAGATATATATATTAATGGAATAGATTTTAAAGTCCATTAATAAATGTATACACTTATGGTCGATTGCTTTTTGCAAATATTTAAAGATAACTCAATCAGAGTTCCCATTGTGGCTCAGCAGTTAACAAATCCAACTAGGAACCATGAGGTTGCGGGTTCAATCCCTGGCCTTGCTCAGTGGGTTAAAGAACCGGCGTTGCCATGAGCTATGATGTAGGTTGCAGACCCGGCTCGGATCCCACATTGCTGTGGCTGTGGCGTAGGCCGGCAGCTATAGCTCCTATTAGACCCCTAGCCTGGGAACCTCCATATGCTGCGGGTGTGGCCCTAGAAAAGGCAAAAAGACAATAAATAAATAAATAAATAAAGATACCTCAATGGAGAAACAATAGTTTTTGTAAAAGATGGCACTGAGACATGTGGCCATCCACATGTAAAAGAATGAAACTGAGCTACCTCATAGCACACAACAAAATTTATCTCTGAATACATCAAAGACCTAAAAACTTTAAAACTATTTTTTAAAAAACCCTATAAGAAAATATAGGGGCTTATCCTCTTTACCATTGAATATGCAATAGTTTTTAGATATGGCATCAAAAGCAAAAGCAACAAAAGAAAAATTAGATAAAACTTGATAAAAAATAACAATGTTGTGCATCAAAAAACACTAACAAGAAAGTGAAAAGAAAAAAATGAAAGTGAAAAGACAGTACACATAATTGGAAAATCATGTGCAAAATAAAACTGGGAGTTCCTGTTGTGGTTCAGTGGGTTAAGAACCTGACATATTGTCCGTGAGGATGTGGGTTTGATTCCCGGCCTTGCTCAGTGGGTTAAGGATTGCATCAAGCTGCAGCAAAGGTTGCAAATGTGGCTGAGATCAAGTGTTTCTGTGGCTATGGTGTAGGCCTGCAGCTGAAGCTCCAATTCGACCCCTGGGAACTTCCATATGCTGCAGGTGCAGCTGTTAAAAAAAAAAAATATATATATATATATATATATATATATATATATATAGAGAGAGAGAGAGAGAGAGAGAGAGAGTAAAAGCCCAGTATTCAAAATATATAAAGAGCACTTGCAGTTTAATAATAAAAAGACTAATAATCCAATATTTTAAAGAAAGAAATTTGAACAGACATTGCTCCAAAGAAGATACACAAGTGGCCAATAAGCACATGAAAAATACACCCAAAATCATTAATTATTAGGGAAATTTAAATCAAAAGCACAACAAGATGCTATTTCATACACTTAGAATGGATATAATCAAATGGACAGATGATAAACAAGCATTGGTAAAGATGAGAAGAAACTGGAAACCTCATTCATTGGGAGTAGTAATATAAAATAGTGAACACACTTTAGAAAACAATTGGGAGTCCCTCAAAAAATTAAATTTAACTCATGACCCAACAATTCCACTCCTAGATATGAACTCGAGATAAATTAAAAAAAATATGTCTATCAAAAAATCCATGTACAAAAATGCTCATAAGAGCATTATTCATAATAACCACAAAATGAGAACAACTCAAATGTCTGCCAAATGATGGATGGATAAATAAATATTATATATCTTTACAATGGTATGTTATTTAGCCATAAAGTACTAATATACACTATAAGGATGAACCTTGAAAACATTATGCTAAATCAAAGAAGCCAGACAAAAATGGTCATCTATTGCATGGTAACATTTATGTGAAATGTTCAGAAGAGGCAAATCCATAGAGATAGAAAGTAGATTAATGGTTGCCGGGGCTAGATAGGAGTGGGAAATGGGGAGTAAGTGTTGATAGACACAAAGTTTCTTTGGCATGGGAGGTGATGGAAATAGTCCGGAATTATATAATGGTGATGGTTGCACAACTTTGTGAATATGCTAAAATATACTAAATTGTACACATTAAAAGATAATTTTTGGAGTACCCTGGTGGTTCAGCAAGTTAAGAATCTGGTATTGTCACTGCTGTGGCACAGGCTTGATCCCTGGCCCCCAGGACTTTCATAAGCCATGGGTGTGGACAAAAAAAAAGAATAAACTTTATGGTAAGTGACTTTTATCTCAATTTTTAAAAAGATTCTATAACTTAAATACAAACACAAATGAGAAATGTTTTATTTTTCTAAAGAAAGGAAAGTATTCTTTTTTTTTCTCCCCTTTTATAATGAAGCGTTCAACGATCAGAAAATACAGTGTCTGATATTATGGTCACCTGTGCACACACCATCCAGCCCAAGACCCTCCCTCTCGCTTCCTACCAAAGGAAGCCCTTAGGGGGCTGCTTCAAAAATGTTGATCTCATGAAATTATGTGGGAATGTTCTCGATTAAAGGATAATGAAGAGGAATAACAACTAAATGCAGTAGTGCTTGATACTAAACTGGATCTTATACTCAAGGGGAAAATGCTTTAAGGGATATTATTAGATCAACTGCTTAATTAGAATATAGAATAGTATTTCAGTGTAAATATAGAATATTATATCAATATATTTTGATATTTCTGAAGTTGAGAGCTGTGTTGGAGTTATGTAAGAATTCTCTTACTCTCAGGAAATACATACTGAATTATTTAAGGAGAGAGCAAGGAAAAAATGAGGGCAATTTCTTTAACAGTCTATAGAGCAAGAGCATGCAAATGATAAAGCTTTTGGGACAAAAATTTAACAATAGGTGAATCTAGGTAAAACGTGTACATTTGTCTTTTACACTATTCTTATTCTAACAATCTTTCTGTAAATGTGAAACTATTTTTAAGCAAAAGTTTTTTAAAAGGAAATAATGCAGAGAGATCAGACTTTGTACTTTTGAGGAGCAAATTACCATCTTATCTCTAGTTAGAGAATTTCTGTGCTACAAAAACATGAAGGCTTGAAAGGTCTTGCCTGGAAAGTTCTTGGAAGAACCTAACATGTACTCCCTAAAGGATGGGTTGCAAAGAGGAAGCCTGCCAACCCTCACCTGGACAAGTCTGGGAAACGGCTAGGGAAGGAAGGAGGACAACCGTCAGTCAGCTACATGTCTACCATCTGCAGAAAAAGTTTGCAAGGCTTCCCATGGGGCAAATAGATGCTGTGCAAACAGCAAACAAACAAAAACTCAAGTTACTTTGAAAGATCCTGAATGAGGTGGTGGCCTACCAAGAGGCAAGGACTCAGAAGTGCTCAGCCCAACAGGGACTAACGGGAGTCACAAAAGGGTGAGGTGCACCAGAGATCCTTATGCAGGGATATCCAAAAACGCCAAAAAATTAAGTTTTTTTTAAAATTTTTCTTTATTCAGGCTGTAGAATGTGGCTGAAGTAAAACCAAACTGACTGGTTTTGGTTTAAATTCATGCTGACTAACCCCAAGGTGTCATTAAGGCTGCTGCAAACCTGCAATCACATTTCCCTAGTCCTTTGTCTTCCTCCTCTTTACATCTTCACCTTCTCCTCAAACCTTCAGTTCCTTAACTATTCCCAGAAGATGGCCTTTGAGGTGGATAGTGTCAGGCTTTCCAGATGCCATCCTACTACTTTATATGGAGTATCAATAATGACAATACCCAAACTTAAATCTTTAGCCTAGGACCCTGAACTCCACTCCTTGAACTTGATGGGTCCAAAAATCAAACCCGTTTTCCACCAACCCCCAAATGAGCCCTGTTTTTTCAGCAGCCATTCCCATTTCAGTAAATGGCAGATCCATCAGTCTGTTTGCTAGTAGAGTCACCTGGAGTCCCTTCTTTCTTCTTCATCTCAGATACTACCCATAAATAAACCCTGTCAGATTTACCTTCAAATGATCCAGAATAGGACTATTACTCATCCATCTCCCTAGTCTAAGCCACCCGTCACCTAGATTACTGTAATCACCCCCTAACTGGTCTCCCCACTTCTGAACTTGACTCTAGAGTCTATTCACCTAGAAGCCAGAGAAAACATGTTAAAGTCAGATCCCACCCTTCATCCCCACACACATCTCCAATGGCCCCCCAGCCTACCTGAAGTAAAAGTCAAAATCCCAGCCATGACCTAGAAGCCTAATATGACTGTCCCACCCCAATTTCTTCTCTGCCACAATGTCTGATATTCTCCATCTCACTCATCCCACCAGCCACAGTGGGCTCCCTGTGTTCTCTGAGTAATTGGTTTTCTCTGCTTAGATTTTCCTCCCAGCCTCTCTCCATGGCTCACTCCCTTACTTACCTCAGGTCTCTTCTCAAATGTCACTTTACCAAAAAGTCTTTCATGGATGGCTCCACATAAAGTAGTAAATTCCATTTCCAGCATCTACTGTTTCCCTTTTCCTATACTTCTACCCACAGTCCCCACTATTTTCAGATATATCATATTGTTATTAGTATATTTTGTCTTGACCTTCTTTAATATAAGTTTCATGAAGGCAGGAACGGTACCCCCATTTTTCATACCCAGAACTCAGAACAGTTCCTGGCACAAATATAGAACACACAGAATATCTGTTGAGTGAATGAATGGTTCCCTCCTCCAAGCCCAAATCCAAGAGGACCCAGAGCAGTCAAAAATTCTGGGAGGCGGAGTTCCCGTCGTGGCGCAGTGGTTAACGAATCCGACTAGGAACCATGAGGTTGCGGGTTCGGTCCCTGCCCTTGCTCAGTGGGTTAACGATCCGGCGTTGCCGTGAGCTGTGGTGTAGGGTGCAGACACGGCTCAGATTCCGAGTTGCTGTGGCTCTGGTGTAGGCCGGTGGCTACAGCTCCGATTGGACCCCTAGACTGGGAACCTCCATATGCCGCAGGAGCGGCCCAAGAAATAGCAAAAAGACAAAAAAAAAAAAAAAAAAAAAATTCTGGGAGGGGAGTTCCCCTTGTGGCTCAGTGGTAACAAACCCAACTTGTAACCATAAGGATGTAGGTTTGATCCCTGGCACCACTCACTGGGTTAAGGATCTGGCATTGCCATGAGCTGCAAGCTGCAGTGAAGGTTGCAGATGTGGCTTGGATCCTGCATCCCTGTGGCTGTGGTATATGCTGGCAGCTGCAGCTCAGATTTGACCCCTTATCCAAGGGACTCCATATGCCATGAGTGCTGGTGAAGGGTGAGAGAAGAGACAGGACCCCCACCACAATATTGATCTAGGAACAGAGAGTCAGCATGAACTAGGGCTCAAGGAGAACTTTATACTGCATCTGGGGAGGAAGTTTTGATTTAAATTCTCAACTTGGTCAAACCTGCAGATAATACTATTCTAATACCTGAAATAGATTCTAAAAAGCTCCAAGACCTCCCTAAATATGATCCAGTGATAGGGAAGGGAGAGTTGACAGAACAGATTTAAAGCCAGTGTGAGAGAACACTAAAGCTATTTCGTAGTTGCTCCTGGCCTAGTTCTGTTGACTTAATAAACCAGGAGCCCTTCTTCACTGCCGATTTAGTATTTTGACCAAACTGGAATACAAGCAAGGCAAGATCCCTTTCCCTTAACAAAGTCAATAGCTTCTTGCTCAGTGTGAAATAAAGACATGTATAAAAACTGAGCGCATAAGTACAGGTGCCTTTCTGCATCATGCTCTTTAAGGCAAAGCCAGGATTCACCAACAAAGCTCTGGATCTATCTTGACTAAAGCACGACAGCCTTGAAAGTACCCTAGAGAGAAAGGGCTGATCATCTAAGAACAGCATACCCAAAAATGTAAAAAGAAAGAGTGGCATGAGGAAAGGGTTTAGAGGTGGGAATCTACAGCATGAATAAGAAAATGCAAGCAGTGTAGCACAGCCATCAAAGAAGAAGAATGTTAGGACTTAACGGTGAAATAAGCTAGAAAGGCCTGAGCTGAAAACACTTTTGGTGATTCAAATTCTTTTATCCAACATATAGGATGTTATGTCTCCCAAAGCTCCAATGTGCACACCTTTTATATCTTCACCAAAATCACTAAAGAACATTATTGTAGGATTGCTGTGGTCAGAGGATGCACAAAACCTCTGGAAATCCTTCTCCAAGTTGACCTTCATCAGTTAATACAAGCCATATGAAGTGGACAGTCAACATGGTCTCCTTATTATCCTGGCTCCAACTGGTATTTTTAATCTTGTCCATGGAAAAAATCATGAGAGGCCTTTACAGAAAGTCTTGTTTAAACCAAATAAAGTATTTTTCTAGGTTTTGCACTTTTGAAAATGTCCTTAGTGAAAGAACCAAGCTCCACAAGTATACACAAAAAAATGGGCACCCTACATTTAGAATATCACTCAGAGGGAGCAAACCATACTTAAAGAATGTAGACTTCATACACATAGAGTGCCTCAAGCATGACAACCTGCCAGGCAGTATTCAAGGAGCTCTATAATTAATAAATCATTTGGAATTCCCATCATGGCACAGCAGAAAAGAATCTGACTAGGAACCATGAGGTTGTGGGTTTGATCCCTAGCCTCGCTCAGTGGGTTAAGGATCTGGCATTACCATGAGCAGTGGTGTAGGTCACAGATCTGGCTCATATCCTGCATTGCTGTGGCTGTGGCATAGACTAGCAGCTATAGCGCTGATTCGACCCCTAGCCTGGGAACCTCCACATGCCACAGGCGCAGCCCTAAAAAGAAAAATAAATAAATGAATAAATAAATAAATCATTTGATTCTCATAATAGCTCTAAGTACAGAGTGGTTAGGTACCTAGCCCAGGGTTAAATAGCTAGTAAGTGACAAAACTGGGTTTCAATCCCCTGAAGTCTGACTCCTGGGGCAATGTTCTTGAAAAATAATTAATCCCAAGAAACAGAAGTAAAAGCCAGAATATACGTCCACCCTTCTGAGCTGCCTTTCCCTGAAGGTGATTCACATCCAAGTTCTCATGAATAATGGGCATTCCTTTGTCCCAGTTCACAAGCCTTGTTTGCTTACCTTTACACATTCTAGCCAGGGATGTAACACCTGGCCCTTCTTAGCTTCCTTTGCAAGATACATTCTTGCTCTCTTCCATCTAAAATCAATGTCATGCCTTCTTCTCACTGCTTTCCTAGTAAAAGCTCTTGCACACTTTATACTATATTTAAAGACTTCTTGAAACTCTGGTTAGGGTTATAGTCCCCCACAAGACAGTTATCCCTGGATAACTGAAATTCTACAGACATTTTAATGCCTCAGTCTTCACAGCATCGCCATACAATAAGGCAAATATCTACGGTCACTGTACATACTATTATGCCTTTGTTCATTACCCAGCAAAGTGCTGGCCTCCACACAAGGATGGTCCTGAGACTGCCATTTAAAAGGCCTGGAATGCTGACTCTCCAGGCTACAACAGTTGCTTCCGAATAACTTCCCATGGAAGCCAAATTGAAGCGCTTACATGTTCACTCTGTCTATAGCAAGAGCCCTGTGAAAATTAATGAAGAATAAAATGGCTCACAAGAGTATAAGCAAAGCATATTAAAACCAATGGGAAGCACCTCCATAAACTCCAACATGGCAGATGGAACGGGTACTTGGTAGCTTCCATCCAGCCTCCTTGAACAGTTGTCTTCAACATTTGGCAAGTGATTAAATCATCCCCACTTGAGAGCCCAAGGAGTTACCTCTAAAAACAATTGAAGCCATCCTATGTCTACCCTGTTGTCCACACAAAAAAATAGAATGTACAACAAAGATCATGGAAGAATTCTCCTGTTTCATTACGTAAAAGATCTGGGACTGGATCCAATGTGAGCATCAAGGAGATCCTAACATTTTGCATCTGTCTGACAATCCAGCAAAGCCAGCCTGCAAAGGAGATAAGCTGCCTTCCCCCTGGGAGAAATGCCAACAGCTGACACACCTGAAACCACAGAGGAAATCTCTCATAATCTTAACACAAAGGAAGAAAAGGAAAAGGAAGAAGGAGACTGGTGAGGACAAAGAGGAAGGTGAGAGTAAAGGGAAGAAAGAGACAATAGGAAAAGGGGGTCCAGGGAGAGGAGGAAAGAGAACATTTTTGCTTGGGTTAAACAGAATTATAAACTATTGTCAGAAGCTGACAATTTCCCCTTATCTCTGTTTACTTATCCCACTTCCTTATCTCTTTACAATGGGGAATCTTTACTGACTTCTCTCCTTTGCTCTCCTTTGGGCTAAGGGTACCACAGCCTAAAGCATTTCCCATTGAAAAACCTTTGGACTTCAGTTTCCACATTTTACAGTTTCACCATGTAAAAAAACTTGGAGGTTGTCACTCTATCCTCACAAGAAAAAAAGGAAACTGAAAATTAGCAACTCTTCTTAGAACCACCAGAGAATAGAGGGCATGAGGCAATCACTTGCCCCAAATCTAGAGAGAAAGGTAAATACAGAGGATAAGGGTTATAATCAGCAGGAGCCACAGCTGGAGCCTGGTAAGAAGACTTCAAGGTTAACTAATTTCTCAAGGCTTAGTGTGGACTAATTTAAGAGATAAAACCTCAAGAGGACTTACCCTTTTGGGGGATGCAGAGGGGAATTGCTTGATGAGTTTTAACTCTAGGATCCCTATCAACTGATTATCAGGGTAAAGATGAGAGAAATATCTCCTCACACTGTAGGCAGGGGGAGAGGGAAACTAACCATTTCGTAATGCATCCAGAGATTTCCGTTCTCATTAACAAAGGCCAACACTCAAGGAAAACCACTTCACTGGGGCCTAAGGAACATGGGTTTTACCCAAGCCTAACTACCAGGGAGAAAGGGAAACACCCACCCTCAGCCACTCTCGGCTTCCTGTGTCCCCTCAGACAGGGACTATGGAAGAGAGCTGAGGAGCACGTGTAAAGACCACAGCACAGGGACGCAGGCTCATCAACATACTGAGACCTTCTCATAAGGAAAGAGAAGGTGTCCCCTCCCCCTACATCTTACTACCACATCAACTGTAATGACAGGAGGTAACAGCTGAAAAGAACTACAAGGCTCAGGCTCTACTTAGCAAAGAGCCTCTAGGGAAACTCACAGACAACAGGGGGACACAAACAAGGACACCAGAGGAAACTCTAGACTCTGACACCTAAAACTACAGCAAAAAGTAAACAAACAGCCTAAGTGCTACCAGATAAACATAAAACCTCATGCTAAAAGCACATTTATCTTCATTCTTTTTACCTTATACATCATATTCAGCTTTCAAAAAAAAAAACTGCAAGGCATGCTAAAAGGCAAAAATAAAAAATTAAAGCTAAAAGAAAAAAAATCTGAAGACGCAAACCAAGCACCAGAACCAGACTCAGATATTCTGGAAATATCAGCCTGGGAATTTAAAATAACTATGATTAATATGCTAAGGACTCTAATGGACAAAATGGATGGCATTCAAGAATGTATGGATACAGATATGAATCTATGAATAGAGAGAAACTCTAGGAAAGAATCAAAAGGAAGTTCTAGAAATCAAAAAAACAATGTAACAAATATAAAGAATGCCTTCGATGAGCTCATCAGAAGAGTAGACACAGCCAAGAGAAAAGCATCAGTGAGCTTGAAGATATGTCAATAGAAACTTCCTGAACTGAAAAACACAGTAAAAAAAAAAAAAAAATTAAAAAGGGAAGAGAATATCCAAGAATTATGGGACAATTATAAAAGGTATAACACACACATAATGTAAATACTAGAAGAAAAAAAAAAAAAAAACCCAAGAAATACTTGAACATACCAATGGCTGAGATTTTCCAAAATTAGCGACAAAAAATAAACCACAGATCCAAGTGTTCAGAGAACATCAAACACAATAAATACCAAAAAAAAAAAAAATCTACAACTAAGTATACCACATTCAATCTGTAGAAAATCAAAGCCAAAGAGAAAATTTTGTAGAAGCCAAAGCGGGAAAGTCCCTTACTTGCAGAGCAGCAAGAATAAGAATTAACATCAGATTTCTCTTCACAAACCATGCAAACAAGAAGAGAGTGAAGTGAAATATTTATACTGTTGAAAGAAAAAACAAACACCAGGCTAGAATTCTGTATCCTGAAGTGAAATTATCCTTCGGAAGTGAAAGAGGATGCTTTCTCAGACAAAAATTGAGGGTATTTGTCACCAGTAAACCTGTTAAACGTTAAAAGAAATTCTTCAGAAGGATGGAAAATGCGTTAGGTCAGAAACTCAGATCTAAGTTAGGTCAGAGAGAAAAAGAACATTAGAAAAGGAATAATGAAATCAAAAGAAAATCTTTTATTCTTCTTATTCTTAGTTGATGTAATAGATAATATTTTGTTCAAAATAAGAATAGAAGAATATACTGGGTGATTATAACTTATGGATTATAACTTAAGGTTAAGTGAAATGAATAGCAACAGTGTTAGAAGGGACAGGAGGGAGGAATTTGGAAATGTGTTTAAGGTACTCACACCACCTGTGAGGTGGTGTGGTGTTATTTGAAAATGGATTTAGAAGTGTCGTAAATGCATATTGCAAATTCTAAGGCAACCACTTAAAAAAAAAACTTAAATTTTTGCAATCTAGTTATTCACATAAGCACTTTCCAGATAGCAGCCTTCTCCTCTAATCTAGGATTTCCTTCTGTGTACGCTTGCAGAACCTTGGAATATAGAAATCAGGAATAAAGCACAGATGAGTACCCAGGACACAGGGACCCACATCAATGACTGAATCCTGGGTGGTGATGGGTGAGGTGGTACTGGGTGCCAAAGGAGACTCCACAGGAAGTCTTACCAACCCCACACACTGCTTTTGAAGCATCTCAGATCAGATCTAGTCTTGACTACAAGCTCACTGATAGGGTCTGCAGATTTAGTTAACTTCACACTCCCTGCACTGTTCCCCTTCCTTCCTAAATCCAACGGAAGTAATTAGAAGGTGCCCTGAATTAACTACAACACCTCCACCCCCAGAATCAGGGCTTCAATACTTAATATTCCCTTCCGGTACGTTGAATAAATTGCTCTAACTCCTAGCTAGGGTTGGCCTCTTTATTTCCATACTAGATCCCTGCCCTTCTCACCTACTCACAAATGAAGCTCAATAATTCTCCTCTTCTGTAGCATCACTTCTTCTCTTGCTAATGCATTATTCACAAATATGATGTTATTTCTCCCACATTAAAAAAAAAAAAATCAGGGAGTTCCCATCATGGCTCATTGGTTAACAAATCTGACTAGGAACCATGAGGTTGCAGGTTCCATCCCTGGCCTCGCTCAATGGGTTAAGGATCCAGCGTTGCTGTGAGCTGTGGTGTAGGTTGCAGACCCGGCTCGGATCCCCTGTTGCCATGGTTCTGGTGTAGGCCGGCGGCTACAGCTCCGATTAGACCCCTAGCCTGGGAACCTCCATATGCCGTGGAAGCAGCCCAAGAAATCAAAAAAAAAAAAAAAAAAAATCAACAACTCCCTTTATTCTGCTTCCCCTTCCAACTCCATCCCTTTATCTCTGCTTGCCCTTTACAATCAAACTAATAATAAAATGAACTGTATTTACTTGCTGTTTCTAATTTCTCTCCTCCAATTGTCTCTCAGATCCACTGCTTTCAGGTCTTTCACCCTCACCATTCTTAACAACATCACCAGCGGCCTCTAGGTTGCTAAGAACAATAGTCAGTCATTCTACTTGACCTTCACTTTTTCTCTAATACCTCCTTTAGTGTTTGTTCTCATCCATTATCGTGGATTTGGATACTATCTTTAGGCTGATGACACCCATACTTACAGCCCCAGCTTGGACTTCTCTTTGATTTCCAGACCCATCAGTCCAATTGCCTCTAGACCTCACAATGCAGATGCCTAAGCGACAGCTCAGGCTTAGCAAGAACAAAACTGAAACCCTGATCTTGCCCACCACCAAAACTTACTACAGTCTTCACCAGTGCAACTAATGGCAATCCCATCCTTCCAGTAATTCAGGACCAAAGCCTAGCCTCATTCTCAACTCCTCTGTTTCTCTCACTTCCCACATTCCATTTGTCAACAAATCCAGTTAGCTCTTCTTGAAAATATATCCAGACTGTTATACCTCCTCCCATATTCATTGTTACCACCTTGGTCCAACCGACTACCATGTCTCACCCAGACTATTTCAATAGCCTTTCAATCCTCCCACTTGCACTCTTGCTGGCCTATGCTCTATTCTCAATATTAAAGCCAGAATGAGCTTACTAAAACATGCTTAAGTGTCACAGCTTTTGCAACTGCTATTCCATCTGTCTAGATCACACTTACAATATTGTTTATTCCCTCACATCCTGAAATTGTTGCTGGAATTCTCTTTCTCAGAAAAGCCTTCACTGACCACCCTATTTAAAAGTGACTCCCCACCTCCAGGATTCCTTACCTACCCTTCTAAGTTTATTTTTCTCCATAGCACTTATCTACATGCCTTGTTTTCTCTTCCTTACTTTGTTTATAGTCTGCCTCTCTCCACTACTCTACAAGATCCATGAGAGTAGAAATTTCTATCTTTTTGATTATTGCTCTGCCTCCAACTCCCAGAAAGATGCCTGGCTTATGGATAAGAGTAAGAAGAATTTTATAATAAGTGGCAAGTATTTGATGAAGTAATGTATCAGTCCTTTTTTTTTTTTTTTTCTTTTCTACAGCTGCACCCACGGCACACAAGGTTCCCAAGCTAGAGGAATCAGAGCTGCAGCTGCCAGCCTACATCACAGCCACAGCAACACAGGATCCAAGCCACGTCTGCAACCTACACCACAGCTCACAGCAACACTGGAGCCTTAACCCACTGAGCAAGGCCAGGGGTCAAACCCACAACCCCATGGTTCCTAGTCGGATTCGTTAACCACTGAGCCATGATGGGAACTCCTGCATCAGTCTTTTTGATACTTAATCCTCCATGCCAAACTTCTATCCTTCAATATTCCTTATGATTTGCTTAACATTTTCTTGGAGATTCCTAGCATCTTTTGAAATTCAAACAACTGAAACTGATGATTTCTTAGAACTCATTAATCAACCTCCACTCTTTGCAAGAAACTGATCAGAGATGTCAGTTACAATTTTAAGTGAAAATTGTTTTTCTTTCAAAAAGATGGTACTGTTGACATGCATTCCAGGAGAACTCTGAAACAGCCTGCATACCTCAGTAGTTCCAGAAGCATTTCTATATTTCATTGCCTTCAGGCATTCCCCCAAATTATTTAAATTGGTTCCCCATCATCTATGGCACAATTCTGGAATCCTTTCCAAATATAGCAAACACACACATATACACACAGAGAGAAATTATGGAATCAAAATGGCTCAGTATTTCTCAGTAAATTCTGTCAGAGTCTAGTGGCAGGTATTTCCAGTAGAGCCTGTGGCTTTGTTTATTGATAGTTTTAAGTTCCTCTGTGCTTTCACCCAAAGCCCACCAAAGAGTACATAAAATTCCACAATAATTGCTCAGAAAAATTTTCCCCATCCAAATTAAGAATAAGTAAAGCAATCATCCAACAGAGACTGTAATTATATAATTAAAATTTTATTAATATGACCTCATTTCCATTCCCAAATTTTCCTATATCATTTAGTCATATGGTGTTATCCTCATTTTTTTTCTTCCTTTTTGTGAGCAAAGGAAATGCCAAGTTAAAACATATCCATTTATAGGGACACAAAATGTAGCGCTCATGTCCCATGATACACTGAGCTGCAACCTGCCATTGAGCATCCCTCCTCTGTGGTTTCTTTACTCTTCTGAACAATCTTCAGGGACCAGGTCTCAACAGTTGCCCCTCCCCTTCGTGCAAAGACACTTCTAGAATGTGTTCTACTATAAAGACAAAGAATTTTCCCCAGAGAAATCCTTCATGCACTCTAGAAGGAACAATTACCCAGAACTTTCACTATTCTGCTCTCTTGAGTGCCACAGTACACACCCCAACCATGTATTTCCTGCAAAGAGGCCACTACCAAAGTGCTCACCCCCAAGAGCTCCCCCATCAGCTAAGAGAGGACAGCCTCTGTGAGCACTGGATTCATATTCCATCATCAATAAATTCTCCTAGGGCTTTGGCATTTGACTTTCTTGATTTCCTTCTTCTCTCTTGATTTAATGGAACCTCTTGCTGATCCACTATGTGTGCCAAATATCCTGCAGCCCTTTCAATGATGGCTACCCTTCCCCCCAGCAGGCCTGTACCACTATGCCTGGAGGTAGGGTCAGTATCCTTTACTCTTCTCATTGAAGTACCCCTTTTCCTCCCCACATCACTATGCACCATCACTGTTGCTAAATCCTAAACTAAGCCAAGCCTCCTGCCTTCAAACTTGAACTTCTACAGTGAATTCTTTCTATCTATTCAGAGTAAAATCATCCTAAACTGCAACCCAGACAGCAGAAACTCTACGGCAGATTTTCATTGCCGTTGGAATAAAACCAAACCCCCTACCATACCCAAAAGCCCCAGTATTATTGCATCCCTGTCTGTCTCTCCAAAATCATTCTACTTCCCTGACCCTTTGCTCATTTTTCACCAGCAAGTGGTATTCTTTCTATCCTTCTAAGCTTCCCACTTTATCCCATCAAGATCATCCTGGAAGGTTCCTCAGCTACATCTCCAAATAGCTGTTTCCTTCTCAAATGTCACTCTGTAGAAGGAAATCATAAACATAGAATAGAAATAAATGAGATAAAGACTAAAAAGACAGTAGAAAAGATCAATGAAACTAAGAGCCGGTTCTTTGAAAAGATAAACAGGAGTTCCCGTCGTGGCGCAGTGGTTAACGAATCCGAATAGGAACCATGAGGTTGCGGGTTCGGTCCCTGCCCTTGCTCAGTGGGTTAACGATCCGGCGTTGCCGTGAGCTGTGGTGTAGGTTGCAGACGCGGCTCGGATCCTGCGTTGCTGTGGCTCTGGCGTAGGCCGGTGGCTACAGCTCCGATTCGACCCCTAGCCTGGGAACCTCCATATGCCGAGGGAGCGGCCCAAGAAATAGCAACAACAAGAACAACAACAACTAAAGACAAAAAGACAAAAAAAAAAAAAAAAAAAGAAAAGAAAAGATAAACAAAGTTGACAAACCATTAGCTACACTCATTAAGAATAATAAAGAGAAGGCCCTGATAAATAAAATCAGAAATGAAAGAGAAGAAACAACACCAGATACCACATAAATACAAAACATCATAAGAGAATATTACGAACATCTATCCACCAACAAATTGGACAACCTAGAAGAAATGGACGGACTTAAAATTACACAACCTTCCGAGACTGAATCTGGAAGAAATCAAGAATCTGAAGAGATGGATCACTAATGTAGTGATTAAAATAGTAATCAAAAGGCTCCCAAGAAACAAAAGTCCAGGGCCATATAGCTTCACAGGTTAATTCTACGTAACATTCAAAGATGTAATACCGATACCTCTCAAATTCTTCCAAAAAACTGAAGAGAAGGAAGCACTCCTTAACTCGTTTTACAAGGCCAACACCACCCTGATGCCAAAATCAAATGTCACCTGTCAGAAAGACCCTCCCTGATGGCCTGACTTTTAAACTGCCCCTTTCCCTAGTCAATTTCTATTATATAACTTTCACTGTATTCATAACACTTATCAGTTCATGAAATCATCGGCTTTATATTCATACGTGTAACATTGAACATATATAAACATATATAACACATCTATAACATATAACATATACACATAAGCATATGTGTACTTGTATTTATTTGTGTAGTTATTTTTATCACCAAATTAGTCTGTGGATCATTGAAGGCAGGATTTCGGTTATTTTTCCACCATCTGCTCAACATCTAAAGCAGCTCCTGAAACAAGGTAAGCTCCCTATAAACATTTGTTGTCTGACTGGCTGACAAATAGAGTTAAAGAAAATGCAAAGTTGGTCATTTAACACCTAAACCTGAGGAAGGTACAATTTATATGATTATTTTATATTCAGAAGCTTGAATTTTCTAATTTTGTTCTTTCGTTGATAGAACTATTACAGCTTTGAAAAAGCACAAAATCATATTCTCTCTGGTAGTTACGACTCATGAAGAAAATCATGCATTTAAAGTGAAATTTACCCTGCATACACACATATTTATCCCAACCAGGTGCAAACCCTCACACGTACAGACACATTTAACATCCCTGAAAGCCAATTTTCCCCATCGAGCCGCGGTAACTATTTAAGAGAGGTACCAGCTCCTTAAACAAATAGAGCGTATAATCACTGATTCGCTCAACATTTATCACTCTTTGGCTGTGTGCTTCTCTAGCCCAGGATTCTTCTCCATATTCTTCTCCTACATTTGAAACAAATGCCCAGTTACGTTTACAGAAATACATCGTTAACAATTTTAAAAGGTTGAAACTCTACCCCATCCTTGTGTTACTGGAACTATGGTTTGCTAAATCCAATGAGGACCCATAAAGGAGAATTAGAGAGACAAAGGGGAAACAGTTGTGAGCAGAGACTTCTTTCTGCACATGATACACATCATCAGGCTCATAAGCTTGGGCAATCCTTGTATAACTCTGCCCAACACATCACTTTTGCCATGTGGGCTCTGGAGTCTTGCCTTTCACCCTAGTGACTGAGCAGTGCCAAACTCCACCTACACTGTTGAACTGGCCCTAAGGACCAACTGTTTACAGCAGCTATTAGCTTATGTATATGATAGCTGACCTTTAGTACCACTTACTTTCTAGAAGACATAAATGCACACACATAAACACACACACACAGGTGACGTTTCCACACAAATGCTTTAGGCCTTCCTCTGCCATGACTCCAGTGATAAAAGATTGCCACTCCTTTCACACCAGACTAGACTGAAGACAAACGCCACTAATCACACCAAAGCTGTAACTGGGCAGGAAGAAGCCAATAACTGGACTACCTCTATCAGCAGAAGTTTCAATATTCTTAAGACAGAACACTACCTTTTTCCTGAGCTTTCCCAGCATCAGCTAATTGCCTCATAGGAGTAACAATCCATTCAGGACAGTTAGATCCAAGGTTCTGAAACCAAGGCCTGGGACTACATTGTATAATCTCCCTTCTTTGCATTCCTTCCAATAGCCTTGGCAGCAGGGTGCATTTTCCAAAAATGCTCACAACAAGGTCTTCATCCCACCTGCTCTTCTTTTCTTACAATGCGATGTTGACACCTCTCTCATCATGAACTGAGTTCTACTTTCCCTCTGCTTGAACATGGACAGGCCTCTGTGACTGACTCCACAAACAGAAGGTGGCAAAAGTGATGCTGCATGAGGGGAGGATCACGGAAGGCAATGCAGCTGGTTCTGGTTTCTGGAACACTCACTCTGGGAATCCAGCCACCATGCTGTGAAGGAACCCAAGCAGTTTGTGGGAACCACATCAAGAAACCTCTGTAGGAGGGAACCAAGACCCCAGCCAGCAGCCCAGCTGAGCCCTCAGTCAACAGCCAGCAACAGCTTGCCAGCCACATGACTGTGCCACCTTGGAGGTGGAAACCTCAGCCCCAGAAGAGCCTCTCCAACTAATGGTGATTCAGTAGTAATGGGCCTCCCTCACAAAGCCCTACTCAATCAGGCTGCAAAGTCTTAAGTTAAATTGACTTATTGTTTTGAGCCACTGCATTTGTTACACATGGACAGTTACCCAAAACGGTCACTATCCCTTTCACTTCACGTACGTCCTCCCAATCACACAGCAGATGTGCTGCCTTCTTTGTCCCCGTCTCTGGACCTGACTCATGGATATTCTGACTTACTCACCTCACCCTGAATCAAAATATTTGTCCTTTCAGTGCATGAAACTTTCAGTACCTCTGCCCGCCTACTTTTGGCCACACCTGCCCTGCTTTTGAGGCAAGGTTAGCTCCACTCCCTTCTCAGGAAACCACCCTGGTCTAGTCACCTGTCCAAGGTGGCTGTCAGGTTTATATAAGAACTTGAAACTCAAGCCATCTGGAGAGACTAGAAGAGAGAGGGGACTCCAAAATTTGAGGGGCTGTGTAAGTTATAAATGTGGGGCAAACTGGGACTCAGAGCCAGTGTCCAGGAATGCGTCCAGGCCTGGTGCATCATATAGAGTCGAGATGTGACAACTTAAGCAGAGTTACAAGGATCAAGGATCAAATGAAGTGAGGAAACACCTGCAAAAGTTGGGGAGTCAGAGCAATATTCTACAAGTCCATGACTCCCAGTCACCATTGCTATTCCTGGAGATAATTATTAAGGTCACTCCTCACAGCATGTTATATCCAGTAAACTTATCCACAAAAGGAATGAAGTTAAATGGAAATCTGTTCTCAGAATCCCATCTGTGTCCTAGTACTCAAACTTTCTCTGCAAATGCTCACAGGCCATTATTTGCTGTGTGTGCATGCATGTGCGTGTGTGTGTGTGACAAATAATATCCTACATTTAGAGCCACCATTTGCTAGGTCGTGTACAAGATAATACACACTGTTCTATCATCTCCAAATCAGAGGCCACAATGTCAGATCTGGGTCCCACCGCTGACCAGCTGACCACCGTGTGACCTTAAGCAAGTTACTAAATATTGATAAACATCTGTATTTTAATTTACCAAATGGGATGATAATAATAGTACTCACTCTCAAAGGGTTTAAGATTAAATAAAATAACATTTATTTTATTATCAAGCACCTTTGGAGTGTGATTCATACATTTTGAATCCTCTCCTTCTTCCCGTGTGTAAAGTGTGGTGAGCCTGCCCAGAGCTGCCGAACCAAACCATCTGTCCTCATGCATTATTCAGAGCTTAACCATGGCATGTCCTGACTCCTGGGGCTGATCCAATTAGTCACTTATAGGCTGCAGATTTAGAGGTCTTGACACTATGCTAAGAACGCTCATGAGAAATTCTCACCTTTCCTATTTTCCCTGATAGCTACAATCTCATTTTGTCACCAAACAAAAACCATATTCTCCTCCTTGGCCATGTCTAAAGCAACTGTTTTGCCACTGAGCCTCTCAGAACATATCCCTAAAAAGCAATCCCACCTCAGAGTCAGGGCCTGATTCAACTTGATGACGAGACATTCTTAATGAGAGTCAGACAGCAAGGCCTTCAGAGAGTCTGGCCCAGTGGAAGCACAGCAGGAAACAGATTGGGTTAATCTTCTATGTGGCTCCTGATTTTCCAAGCTTTAAAGCATAGCAGAGCTGAAAATAGCTGATTTCTCTTCATATTTTCACAGTGGCATCCTCTTTAAACCAGCTCCTTTCCATAAACGTCTCATCTCAAGGGACAAATATAGTAAGTAAACCAGGGGACACTGTGGGACAATCTTGATCTTTTCTGCCTCTGAGTCCTGGAGCCGTTTTCTGCAGGTGTCGGAGTGGGACCATCCCACAGCAGTTCTCCCTTTCAGACAAAGTGCAAATGTGTCTAAAGAAAACTTCATAGAAAACTGGGCAGAGAAATGTGCTTTGTCCCTGGCAGCGTGCAGGACTCAAGCCTGTATCTTAATAAAGAATCTCTTTAACGCTGGCCTCACATAAGGATC
This sequence comes from Sus scrofa, assembly GCF_054392235.1. Classification (NCBI taxonomy): domain Eukaryota; kingdom Metazoa; phylum Chordata; class Mammalia; order Artiodactyla; family Suidae; genus Sus; species Sus scrofa. Next base: position 108,096,155 of record NC_139396.1, on the reverse strand, counting down.
CAAAGAACAGCCCAGAGGGAGCTGTGCATTCAGAGAAACTCTCCACAAAAGAAGAACCTGTCTTTCTGGAGAAACAGCAACGGCTTGTATTCTGAGGCCAATAGTGAGACTCTCCCATAGGGATGCTGCACAGGGCTGTGAAGACAACTGCCCTTTGATATGAGGTCTATCTGGATTGAAATCCCAGCTCCTTTGGGGAATGGCTGTGTGACCTCTGACCCTCAACACTGACATCAGCAGAATGGGGAGAACATCATCTGGACTCAAGATCCAGAGGAGGAATTGAGATGCCAAACCCTTAGAGAGGCAATAATGCTTATAAATATCCCCTCAGAAACTGAGCCAGAGTTTCAAGAAAATAACTGTGAAAAACAAGGACCCATGGGCTGGTAGGGTCTGCAAGGGGAAGGTGGTTGGTCTAAAAGCTCGGATGGCAGTTTCACCTATCCTACCAGTGAAGATTTGATGTGAGAAAGAGAAGATGAGGATTTGGATTTCTGGACCAAAATTAAAGATGACAAAATTGTAAGCTCTTAGGGGGGTTCCTGCTGTGGCTCAGCAGGTTACAAACCCGACTAGTATCCATGAGGATGTGGGTTCTATTCCTGGCCTCACTCAGTAGGTTAAGGATCATGCATTGCCGTGAGCTGTGGTGTAGGTTGAAGATGCAGCTCAGATCCCGAATTCCTCCAGTTGTGGCATAGGCTGACAGCTGCAGCTCCAATTTGACCCCTATCCTGGAAACTTCCATATGCCACGGGTGCAGCCCTAAAAAGAAGGAAAAAAAAAGTGAGTTCTTACCTTAGATGATAATTTTAAAGCCTGTATCCAGAGACCAGCTGATCTCAGAGAGAAGACTTTAAGCTGAAAAAGATGGGAAATAGCTAAAGTGAGCAGAGAATTTGGTCATGTACACACATACACACCATGACACGGATCAGATCTTTCCTCTGATGCAGTGGTACCCTTACCATACCTGTTGCTGAACTCAGAGCCTATACGTGATAGCCACAGCCCTTCTTTAAGGTTATTTTTCTAAAGCTCATGAACATGAAATTTTAACACAAAACTTCTTTAAACCCCAATGTTTACAGTTCTTTTTCCCTTTTCTCTGTGTCAGTCTAGAAAAATTAGTAATGAATAAACTTTGTGATAACCATTTTCGCTGCCACCTAGTGGCCAGACACCTTGTAGGTCCCCATCTCCACCTTAGAAAAGGAAGACCATCCGTGTAGCTTTAGTTCTCCAGGTGTTCCTCTGCTAATCTTTGAACTGTTTTAGTGTATAAGTAGTTGGGATTGTTGTTTTCAGTAATCCCACAGGGAAAAAAAATCCATCCTAAAAATCCAAGGGGATGGGGAGGTAAGTGTTCTAAACATTTACTGGTCTAAGACCACGAGACAAATGCCTAAATAAATCCATGTAACAAACTCCTACAGAAGAGAGAAGTATGACTTTAAACAATAATAGTAGCCAAAATTTATTCAAAGAAATAGCTGACTCAGGTAATAATATCTATCGCTTTTGACATCAAACAAAACACACAATGTATTAAGAGAAATTAAAATGGTGTGGAAAAGACGCTCATGAGCTATCCCTTCATCTTAATGGGAAGGAACTCAAGCTGGGAATAATCAGATGTAAGAGTCTGTTGTGCTGAAAAGCTACTAAAGTGGAGAGAGAAGTGGCCGAAGTAAAGGAAGTGATCACGAAGGCCTTAGACTTCCTTCTGACCACCAAGAAGGAAGGGTTAATGAGGTAGAAAATAAAGAATCTTAAGAGAAAATTACAATACTATATCATGGTAACAAAAAAGAATCATCTGGGCAAAGATGAAGGTTTGTACTAGATTTTAGAAGGCAGATTTCAGAAATTTAAGAGCAAAGGTAAGCAGGATTATGAGTAATGATACTTTGGTGAAGAAGATAATGCTCAACACTGTGATTGCATTTTGCATTTGTAAATAACCCTGATGAAAAAGAAAAGGTGGAGGACTCAATCCAATAGTCATGATGGGGGCCTCCAGTGGACAAGACAGAACAGAGGAGCAGCTTTGAGCTTGGCTCTCATGTTTGGACAGGGGTATTTGAGCCCCACCCCCACCACTTTATAGCAGGAATCTTGGTCCTGTTAACTAACCTTGCTACATTACAGTTGTCTCACATAAAAACGAAGATGTAACAGCATTTTTCTACGTGATTACTGTGATGGTTAAATAAGACAATATCTTTAAAGAGCCTGGCATCTAGTACAGCACAATGGATAGAAGCTATTGTTATCTTTAGGTGCCAGATTCCATTCTAGACAAAGAAAAAAAGATGAAGCTTGGTCCCTGCCCCCAAGCAACTGCTATTTTAAATACTTAAACGCAGTGGGTAATGGTTAGTATAATACAGCTATAGCTGCCTCAAACACTCCCAGGAATTAGATATGGAATAAGTGAATCATTTTGTCAGTCAACTAATCAGACTGTTATCTAAAGAAAGCATTAGATCTGCCCACCAAGCACTAACTAATTCAGATTGTAAAAGAACACACTTAAAAGATGGGAAGGAGGAACATAATCAAAGCTGATGAACAGAAACATGAAAAACGGACCAGTGTGAGTTGTAGGTACAAAATGCTAAGGCTCTCCATAAGGCTTTCTCAGTTACACTGACAGCCTGGAAACGTTCATGGAAGGGATAAACTTGGGACCAACTGTGGAATATGGATGAACACTGGAAAGCGACTTCCCTTATGTTGCATTTGCTTCTCACTCCTCCAAGAGCATGGTATTTGGACAAGGAAGAATAGGATTAAACCGCTATGAGAGAAGGAAAGCCCCAAATTCATTAGGACATTATGAAGGCACCTCCCCCCCCCCCCAGTGTTTTCGAGTCTCTTGGCCAACTCATTAGAGCTTCAAAGAGAATTTTCAAGTGGAATCAACAAGCTTCTGTCGGCGATCTTTGAGAAACAGATGTAAAATTGCAAATTTCTGGTAGACTGAAAATGGTGAAATGCTCTTCTCATTTTCAGGAAGCAGAATTCTGCAAACCACAGACAGTGGCCTTGGCAAAGACGGTGTGCTGTCATAAAAAGCACTAAGGAAAGGAAACCACAAAGAAGAAAAATATTCCAAAGAAGAAAAGATAAACCAATGGCCAGAGCAAGAATCCAAGCAACTGTGGCTCACATCTGTCACATGCCAAGTACTATTCCAGGTACCTTTCTATACATGATCTTATTTAATTTCTCAAAAGCCATTAGGTATCATTATGTGTACTTTTTACAGATGAGGGCACAGATATACAGAGAGAAGGATTAAAGAATGAGGAATCTGTGAACCATTTTAGAGCCAAAACTACACATTCAGGATTCTGCCCTTGGAAGATGAACACCAGGAATTCTGGAGTAATAGAAATATCTGAGGCGTGAAGTGTACCCAATGGAGAGAAACTACCCTTGTTGGGTCCAAGACAGTGTGACTCAGTGAGGTCCTATAGGGGGACACTGTGGCAGGTCCCTTTCCTGATATCTTTCCAACTAACCCTTTTTCTGAGAACAGCCACCCCACTCACAGAGATGAACCCTTGCAGTATTACGTGACACAGCTGACTGGACCCAATCTGGGCCAATAAATTTTCCTTTGCGGGAGCTTGGATTGGGGAGATATTAGTCAATCTCTGTGGTATACTTGAACAAGGAAATGATGAGAAACTAAACTGGACATGACAATATTTGGCCTTATTCATATACACAACAGAGAAAGGAAGGTGTAGATGACAAAGAGGCACAGAGATGAGACTTTGTAGCCCTTAAAACACAGAGAATAAACTGGTTCTTTCAGGTTGTTTCAGGTCCTGACTCCAGTCTCCCGTAAGTCTGTATATATTTCTGATTCCCAGTTACTCCTGTGATATTCATACAGATCCTTACAGATCTTGACCCGCAGTGCTTAAACTAGCCTGACTGAATTTGGTGAAATAGTAACCAACATGCCTGGTGTCCATCATCATGTATTGCTATAGCAGATATGCTCTCCTTCTGAAACCTGAGTATGCTACATGATGGAGAGTTTTATGCCATGTACCCAGCACATGGATCAAGAATTTTATCCCTATCACATGGGAGCAAATAAAGTCAAAAGAAAATTGATTGCACATCAAGAGATTTTAGAGACCTCAGTAAAACCAGAAGCAGGTAAAGACAGTGGTTATGTTTTCATTTTCTTTTTCTTTCTTAAGATCATAACTCTGTAAGGAAAAGGACTATGCAGCTACAAGATAGGAGAAGCTAACACAAGACTTGAGTCTTCCGACTCAAGGCTTTGCATGGCAGAATGGCTGAGTCATGGCAAAGGACAGAAGGAATTTTATAAGGACAGGGAAGGATGTGAGGCAGTAGACTTAAAAACAGGATCAACAATGATGATAGGCAGAATTGTCAAAGAAGATGAAAATTTCATCCAAAAATTATGTACCTGGAAACTAAGGTGGTGCAAGACTTAACACAGAAAGGATTCTCTGATAAAAACAATAGATAAGGAAGTTAAGATGAAAATATAGGAGTTCCCATCACGGCTCAGCAGAAATGAATCTGACTAGCATCCAGGAGGACGTAGGTTTGATTCCTGGCCTCACTCAGGAGGTTGAGGATTCAGCCATGCTGTGAGCTGTGGTGTAGGTTACAGACACAGCTTGGATCTGGCATTGCTGTGGCTGTGCTCCGATTTGACCCCTAGCCTCGGAACTTCCATATACCGTGGGTGTGGCCCTAAAATAAAAAAAGACCAAAAAAAAAAAAAAAAGAAAGAAAATATATTGTCATTTCAGAAAGCTACTGCTGCGAGAGAATCCACTTAAGTGTCCTTCTTTCCATTTCCTTGTAAAATATCCGTGACATTCTCTGTCAAATGGGGAAAAGTCTACATTAACATCAAAAATGAATGTATACTCTTTTTTTACAAAATTTGGAGAGAACTGAGTAGGCACCAGCAGCAAGACCAAGCCCAGGACCCCATCTTATAAGGGACATTGGGTCAAGAGAAGAGACTGGCTATGGCCTGAGCTCCTGGAGCCAACTCAGGGCTTATACTCTACCTATAACTAAAGAGGCAGGACATGACTGAGAAACCTCACAATGTGGGCTCACACTTCAGGCCATGATGCAGTGATAGCTTATTTCCTCTCATCTGAGAGATTTAAGGTGAAAATGTACAAACTATCCTGAGCCCCAGCCCCGCCTCTATTACTGCCAATATGATTACAAAAAGAGAGGTGCTTTTAGGGTCTTCACTCCAAATTGAAGAAAACTCTTTGTTACAGGAGTCCCCTTTGTGGCTCAGCAGAAACAAATCCAACTAGGAACTATGAGGTTGCAGGTTCAATCCCTAGCCCTGGCCTGGCACAGTGGGTTAAGGATCATGTGTTGCCGTGAGCTCTGGTGTAGGTCACAGACACAACTTGGATCTGCGGTTGCTGTGGCTGTGGCTGTGGCTGGCAGCTGTAGCTCCAATTCAACCCCTAGCCTAGGAATCTCCATATACCAAGGATACAGCCCTAAAAAGCAAAAAAAAAAAAAAAAATTTAAAAAAAAACTTTGTTATGAATCATAGTCCATATATGGAAATAATTTGACATGCTGAAAAGAGAGAAATAACAAGTTTTTTTCAACTGAAACTACAAACTTCAGCAGCACTGAGGAATCAGCATCACTCAACTCTGACTGGACCTGAGAATTAAGAATGTTCCTTTACCCAGAAATAAACCCAGACACCTATAGTCAATTAATCTTTGACAAAGGAGGCAAGAATGTAAAATGGCCAAAAAAAAAAAAAGGACAATCTCTTCAACATGTGGTGCTGGAAAAATTGGACAGCTGCATGTTAATCAATGAAATTGGAAAACACCCTCACACCATGCACAAAAATAAACTCAAAATGGCTTAAAGACTTACATATAAGATATGACACCATAAAACTCCCAGGAGCGAACATATGCAAATAGTCCCTGACACAAACTGTACCAATGTTTTCTTAGGTCAGTCTCCTAAGGCAATAGAAACGAAAACAAAAATAAACAAATGGGACCTTATCAGACTTACAAGCTTTTGCACAGCAAAGGACACCATAACAAAATGAAAAGACAGCCTATAGAATAGGAGAAAATATTTGCAAATGATGCAACCGACAAGGGCTTAATCTCCAAAATATGCAAACGACTTATAAACAACAACAAAAATCAAACAGCCCAACTGAAGAACGGACATAAGATCTAAAATAGACATTTCTCCAAAGAAGACATACAGATGGCCAGTAGGCACATGAAAAGATGCTCAATATTTAGAAAAACGAAAATTAAAACTACAATGAGGAGTTCCCATCATGGCTCAATGGTTAACGAACCCGACTAGCACCCATGGGGACATGGATTTGATCTTTGGCTTTGCTCAGTGGGTTAAGGATCTGGCGTTGCCATGAGCTGTAGTGTAGGTCACAAACGTAGCTCAGATCCCACATTGCTGTGGCTCTGGCGTAGGCCAGTGACTACAGCTCTGATTAGACTCCTAGTCTGGGAACCTCCATATGCCATCAGTGCAGCCCTAAAAAAAAAAAAAAAACTACAATGAGGTACCACCTTACACCAGTCAGAATGGCTTGTTAATAACTCTACAAATAACAAATGCCAGAGAGGGTATAGAGAAAAAGGAATACTCCTACCCTGCTGCTGGGAATATAAACTGGTATAACCACTATGGAAAACAGTATGGAGGTTCCTCAGAAAACTAACATATGACCTAGCATATGATCCAGCAACCCCACTCCTGGGCACATATCTGGACAAAACTAGAATTCAAAAATATACACGCATCCTATGTTCATTGCAGCACTATTCACAATAGCCAAGACATGGAAACCACCTAAATATCCATCAACAGATAAATGGATTAAGAAGACGTGGTATATATACATAATGGAATACTACTTAGCCACAAAAAAGAATGAAATAATGCCATTTGCGGCAACATGGATGCAACTAGAGATCCTCATACTAAGTGAAGTCAGGAAGAAAAAAACAAATACCATATGATATCATTTATATTTGAAACACAAAATGCAGCATGAATGAACCTATCTACAAAACAGAAACAGACTCATAGACATAGAGAACAGACTTGTGGCTGCTAAGGGAGAGGGGGGAAGGAGGGGGATGGACTTAGAGTTTGGAATTAGTAGATATGAACTATTACATTTAGAATGGGTAAACAGTAAGGTTCTATTATTTAGCACAGGGAACTATATCCAGTCTCCTAGGATAGACCATAATGGAAAATGATATTAAAAAAAAGAATACATACATATGTATGATTGGGTCACTTTGCTGTACAGCAGAAATTGGCACAACATTGTAAATTAACAATACTTTTTAAAAAATTAAAACATTAAGATAAAAAAGAAAATATGCAGACTATTTACCAAGAATTATGAAAACTTATCTGAAATAAATCTCTTGCCATTAAAAAAAAAGAATGTTCCTTTCATAATTACCCAACCCCAAATCCAGAATTTGGATGATTCAGTCTTTTTCCATTAGAGGAACAGCAGAAGCAAAATTTCAAAACAGCCTCTCAGAAAACTGGACCTCTGAGAACATTTGAGCAAACAGGAAGAAGCTTAAAATCATAATGAGATATTTCCATGGCATCTTCAAAAAGGAAGAGAATAAACTCGAATCCCACTATGAAGCAATTTAAATAAGTATTGGAAGTGGTGAAAAACAGAATTGAAGTTGCAGAAAAAAATCCATTAGTAAAATAGAAAACATACTTGAGATACATAAAGAAGTCAAAGAAATTAACACAATGGAAAAGAATATGAATAAATGTTTCTTATATCCACAGTCTACCTGACTCTTCTGGATGCTGGGAATATAAAAATGAAGAAGCCATTTTCATCTTCCCTCAAGGTAATCACAGCCAAATTTAGGAGGTAGAGAAATAAACAGTTAATTAATAGATATTATTAACTGATACCAGCTCACTACCCTAGAATTGCAAAAGTATATCTTTTCTTATAGTATCCACAGGTGCTATACAAAAAAATAACATAACAAGACAACAAGAATATTCTAATGCACTTAAAAACAAATTTTATATTTTTTATTCTCAGGACATATATTAATACATGCAAAGGCACAGAAACTAAGCATTAGTCTAAAATAAGATGAAAATGTTTCAACAGTCTGTTTTGGAGAAAAGGGCAAATTTTATAAAACTGTGTATTATAATCTGTGACATATAAACACAACTATATAAAGAGAGAAACATGCTTTCAATGTTTTCACCATTTCTAGTACTATGGTCCCATTAGGAGATTAACTACTGAACCAGTAAATGAACTACTGAAATAAAGAAAACCACAGGAAATTACAATATAAGTAAAAAAGACAATAGCAAATCTATTCAAGAAAAAAAAATTATTTTGAAATTATAAGAGGTTTCCCTTTTCTTATCCTGATTGCATAAGTAAGCCTTTTCCTGACCAAGGAATTTTATTATTATATATTTAAAAGAAGAAAGAAAGCGAAAAAAATAAAAGGGCTTGGAACAAAAAGACATCTTGAAAGTAAACAAAATATGAAATTGCTGTAATAAAAATTCAATATAGGAGTTATGGTTCTGGGTAAGATAAACTAAGCACAGTCCACCCTGGCTCTTCCACCAAATGCAGCTATAAAACCTGACAAAATGCATGGAGCAGTTATTTAACGAATCTGAAAAGTAAATAGCAGCAGGCAGATCTGGGAAGAAGAGCAGAATTTGAAATGCCACCAAACTGATGGTAAATTTACCATTTTTTCCCCTCTGGCATTCCATTAGCCCTCCCCACCCCACCCCCAAAAAAACAATCTGATATCCAAAATTGGGTGGGAGGGTATAGAAAGAGCTCCAGGGGAAGCCCTTTAGTTCCAGCTCAGTAAGCAGTAAAGGGGATTTCCAGCACTCTGTGGAAATTCCCCAGGATTGATTTTTCTGTTTCTTTTTTTTTTTCTTTTTTCCTTTTTTTTTTCCCATTGACTTGTGTTCCAGCCCCAAGCAATCTCCTGTGGCAGCAATAGGAGCCCACAGGAACCAGGGCTGAGAGGGGAAGCATGCTTTACAATCCATGGAGTTCTGGTCCCAAGAGGGTGATTCAAATCCCTATTGATTTTTTTTTCTCCCTCTGTCCTCCTGCTGCTTATCTCTGAAAGTGGAAGCAGTTGAAGCACATGCAGAGACTGGTAACTGAAGCCCTAGCTTTCTGGCCTAAGGATTAAGAAAAGGAGACTCACAGAACTAGAAAGTAATAGGAAATCGTAGAGAAAGGAGCTTAGGAAGAGAGACAACATCTACTTAATTTTTCAATGAATTCCTGGGCTTACCCCAAAGTTGTGCATGCATGGTTGTGATTTGATTAAATCAGTAAAAAATTTGACAACAGAACGAAAAAACAGATCCCCAGCTCTCAAACAGACCATACACATATAAGATAGCTTCAATTAACACGGTAAAAGCTCTGAAAACTGAATTAACTTTGGGTTTTTGTTTTGTTTTGCTTTGACTTTTTTTCTTGTTTATGATTTTTATTTTTCCATTATAGTTGATTTACAGTGTTCTGTCAATTTCCACTGTATAGCAAGAATATATATATTCTTTCTCTCACATTATCCTCCATCATGTTCCATCACAAATGACTGGATATAGTTCCCTGTGCTGCACAGCAGGATCTCACTGCTCATCCACTCCCAATGCAATAGTTTGCATCTACTAACCCCAGACTCCCAGTCCTCCCACTCCCTCCCATTCCCCCTTGGCAATCCCAAGTCTGTTCTCAGGTCCATGAGTTTCTTTTCTGCGGAAAGGTTCATTTGTGCCATATATTAGATTCCAGATATGTGATATCATATGATATTTGTCTTCCTCTTTCTGACTTACTTCACTTATTATGAGAGTCTCCAGTTCTATCCATGTTGCTGCAGATAGCATTATTTTTTAAATTATTTTTATTTTTTCCATTATAGTTGGTTTACAGTGTTCTGTCAATTTTCTACTACACAGCAAAGTGATCCAGTCACATACACACATACACACATACATTCTTTTTTTCTTTTTTTTTTCAAATGGTATTATTTTGCCCATTTTATGGCTGAGTAGTATTCCAGTGTGTGTGTGTGTGTGTGTGTGTGTGTGTGTGTGTGTGTGTGTGTACCACATGTTCCTAATCCATTCACTCATCTGTCGATGGACATGTAGGTTGTTTCCATGTTTTGGCTATTGTGAATAGTGCTGCAATGAACATATGGGTGCACGTGTATTTTTCAAGGAAAGTTTTGTCCAGATATATGCCCAAGAGTAGGATTGCTGGGCCATATGGTAGTTCTATGTATAGATTTTTAAGGTATCTCCATACTGTTCTCCATAGTGGCTGTACCAGCTTACATTCCCACCAGCAGTGCAGGAGGGTTCACTTCCCTCCACACCCTCTCCAGATTTGTTATTTGTGGACTTATTGATGATGGCCATTCTGACTGGTGTGAGGTGGTATCTCGTGGTAGTTTTGATTTGCATTTATTTAATAATTAGAGATGTTGAGCATTTTTTTCATGTGCTTGCTGGCCATCTGTATATCTTCCTTGGAGAAATGTCTATTCACAGCTTTTGCCCATTTTTCCATTGGGTTGTTGGGTTTTTTGCTGTTTAGTTGTATAAGTTGTTTGTAAATTTTAGAGATCAAGCCCTTGTCAGTTACATCATTTGAAAACTATTTTCTCACATTCCGTAGGTTGTCTTTTTTTTTTTTTTTTTTTTAGGGCCACACCTGAGGCATATGGAGGTTCCCAGGCTAGGGTCTAATCGGAGCTGTTGCCACCAGCCTATGCCAGAGCCGTAGCAACACCAGATCTGAGCCACGTCTGCAACCTACACCACAGGTCACAGCAATACCAGATTCTTAACCCACTGAGCGAGGCCAGGGATGGAACCCACAACCTCAAGGTTCCCAGTCAGATTCATTTCCTGCCACAATGGGAACTCCCAGGAGGTTGTCATTTTGTTTTTGTTTTTGATTTTATGGTTTCCTTTTCTATGCAAAAGCTTTTCAGTTTGATTAGGCCCATTGGTTTATTTTTGCTTTTGTTTCTGTTGCCTTGGGAGACTGACCTAAGAAAACATTTGTACAGTTGTTGTCAGAGAATGTTTTGCCTATGTTCTCTTCTAGGAGTTTTATGGTGTTTTGTCTTTAAGCCATTTTTGGTTAACTCTGAAACCACAGCCCACAGAAGGTGGGCAGAAATGTAGGTTGATTACCTGCTTAAACAAAAACTATGTTCTCCATGGGATTTTTTTTTTAAACCCCAGAACTTTGTAACATAATATTCAAATTTTCCAAGATAAAATCCAGAAATACTCAACATACAAAGAACCAGAAAAGTATAAATCCATAGGGGGAAAAAAATCAATGCATGCTAATGCCAAGAAATAACAAATGTTAAAATTATATGACCAGGAATTTGAAGCAGCTATTATTAAAATGTTCCAGGAGGCAATTGCTAATACTCATGAAACAAATTTTTTAAAAAAGTCACAGCAAGAAATAGAAGATATAAGGAATTAAATGGAAATCATAGAATTGAAAAATACAATCATGCAATTCAAAATAACACTAAATGTCTCAATATCATAATGGAGATAACAGGAAAGAAACAGCAAACCCAAGACAAACCAATAAAAATTATCTAGTGTGAACAATAGGGAGATAATAGATTGTAAAAATTATTATGTCATTAGAGTTCCAGAAGGAAAGGAGAAAGAGTATAAATCTGAAAAAAAATAGGAGTTCCCATTGTGGCTCAGCAGGTTAAGGACCCAACACTGTCTCCAGGATGCACGTTCAATCCCTGGCCTGTCTCGGTGGGTTAAGGATCCAGTGTTGCCACAAGCTGCGGTATAGGTCGCAGATGCAGCTCAGATTCTGAGATGCTGTGGTTGTGGTATAGGCCCACAGCTTAGGCTCCAATTTGACCCCTAACCTAGGAACTTCCATATGCCATAGATGTAAAAAAAAAAAAAAAAAAAAAAAAAAAGTTCAAAAAATCCTAAACGGGACAAGCCCAGAGAAATCCATGCCAAGATATAAAATTAAACTACTGAGGCCTAAAAGAATGAAAAAACCTTGAAAGCATCCAGAGACAAGCAATGTATTACTTACAGCAATGATTCAAGTGACTATGGGAATCATAGCCATAAGGTAAATTAGAAAACACTGATTTGAAAGACAATGAAAACACAGAATATCAAAATTTGTGGAATGCTGTACCTACAGATAAATTTTAATATTAATATTTATATTTAGGGGAGTTCCCTTCATGGCTCAATGGTAATGAACCTGACTAGTATCCATGAGGATGTGGGTTCGATCCCTGGCCTTGCTCAGTGGGTTAAGGATCTGGCATTGCTGTGAGCTGTGGTGTAGGTTGGCAGGTGTAGCTCAGATTCAGCCCCTAGCCTGAGAACTTCCATATGCCACAGGTATGGCCCTAAGAAAAAAGAAAAACATATATATATTAGAAAAGAGGTGTGGTAGTTATCAATGTATTACATCTCATCTACAAATTTACCCTTCAATGTATGTTCTCTGATAATAGAATTCATTTGAGCATTTTTCCTTTGAAGTTATCATAATTTTAAGCTTTGTAGTAGATTTAATGGAGAAAATTTCAGGAGGAAGTGGCCCTCCTGAGGTTTCCAGCTGCTGCACAGAGGAGGGAGGGGAATAGGGTCAAGGTGTGAGTGTGAGTACATCCAGTGGAGCTATGTACAAGCCACAGGCTCAGAATGTGTGATCATTTGGTGACCTTGCAGTCAGCCTGACGATAACATCTCCACCGTCCTCTTAACACAGGTAAGGTTTCCTGCCAGCAGCAGGGGCCACCCACCTGTACCAATGCCTGAAGACCTCCCATCCATATGGCCCCTGAAGGCTTCCTCTCCATGTAGGCATCCAAAGACCTCCCACCAGCCCCTGTGTGGCCCGCCTTTACCCCAGGAGATTACTACTGAGCTAGCTCCCTCTGCGGGCCCCACCTAGCTCATCTTTGCCCTCAAAAACTCCTACCCCCACCTCATACTCAATATTGGCTGTTGATTGCCTGCAAACCACCTGCATTCTAGAGCCTTGCCCTCTGGCTTCTCAATGACTACAGACCATTTACTGCCTGACTAAGCCAGTAAAACTTTTTTCTATCCACTGGACTAAATCATACATTCTCCAGTGAGGTTTGAATCCCTTCCAAAGTTTGCTTCCTTTGGAGTAGTGTGTTTGATGTAGCAGTAGCGCAAAATGAGCCTTATTTGAATAGAGTGATAGGTCATATGCAAGGGGAAGTCCTTCCTTTTATTTTAATAGTTGAGAAAAAATAGCAATATAAATCCAAAGCATACAGAAGGAAAGGAAATGATAAAGATAACTGAAATTAATAAAATCAAAAACAGAAATTCATTGAACTTCTTTCTTTGAGAAGTTCAGTAAAATTTATCAATCTCTAGTGAGACTCAACAGGAAATAAAAACAAGAAAATACCAATTGCCAGTATTAAGAATTTTAAAAAGGGGGCATCATTACATATCCCACAGGCCTGAGAAAATAGTAAGAAATTATAACTAATTTATGACAATAAATTCAATAACTTAATGAAATGAAAAAATTCCTTGAGAGACAACAAATACTAAAACATGCTAAAAAATAAATATATAAAAAAAGGCCTAATATCTACTGAAGAAATTGAATGTATAGTGATAAGCTTTTAAATGAAGAAACTTCCAGACCTATATAACTTCACTGGTAAATTTCACCAATTCTTTAAGGAATAAATAATACCAATTCTGGGCAAATACATTCAGAAAATAGAAGAGAATGAAACACTCATTTTACATGACCAGAATTATTCTGATACCAAAATCAAATAAATATCTTCCAAGTAAATAAAATTATATGCTAATATACTTCATAAATATATACCCCCAAATCCTCAAAAAGTATTAACAATATAATCTAGCAATACATAAAAGTTTAATGACTAAGTGGGGTTTATCTTGCAAGTGTAAAGTTGGTTAAGTATTAGAGAAATCATTACAAACCCACAACTAACATACTCAATGGTAAAAATAGGCCCTTATCTATTAAATAAATTGAATCAATAATGAATAATCTTCCAAGACAGAAGGCTCCAGGTGCAGATAGTTTCACTGGTGAATTTTACCAAACATTTAAGAGAGAATGATATCAATTCTCTACATCTCTTTCAGAAAATACAAGGGAAAGAAACACTTCCTGGAATTCTGTTGTGGCTCAGTGGTAATGAACCCAATTAGTATCCATGATGATGTAAGGATCCAATGTTGCTATGGTAGCTGTGGTGTAGGTCACAGATGTGGCTCGGATTCAACCCCTAGGCTGGAAACTTCCATATGCCACAGGCGAGGCCATAAAAAGAAAAAAAAAAAAAAGAAACACTTCCTAATTCATTTATGAGACCATTATATACCTTAATACCCAAACCAGACAAAGATGCTACAAGAAAACTACAGAGCAATATCTCTCATAAACATATATACAAAAATCCTCAATGAAATATTAGCAAATTGAATCCAACAATGTATAAAAAGAATAATACATCAAAATCAAGCGTTATTTACCCTAGGTATACAAAACTGGTTCCATATCTGAAAATCAATTAATGAAACCAATCACACAAACAGGCTAAAAATAATCACATGATTATATCAACAGGTGCGGGAAAACATGAAAGACAAAGTTAAGCACTCATTCATGATTAAAAAAAAAATTCCCAGTAAATTAGGAGTAAAGAGGAATTTCTTCAACTTAATAAAGACCATCTACAAAAAAAAAAAAAAACTACAGCTAATATCATACTCAATGGTGAGAAACTAGACACTTTTCCACCAAGATAAGGAACAAGGTAAAAATATCCCCTCTCACCACCTCAATTCAACATCATACCGAAAGTCCTAGCTAATGCAATAAGACAAGAAAGGGAAATAGAAAATATACTGATTGGGAAAGAAGAAATTAAATTGTCTTCATTTGCAGATGCCATAATTGTCTGTGTAGAAAATCTCAAAGAATCAACCAAAAATTCCTGGAACCAACAAGTGATTATAATAATTGCCACTCTTCAACTTCCATCTCTATTACCCATTATAATTTATTTTTCCCTTGGCTATCACCCCCATGGAATAACAGAAGCTTTAACTTTTCTGCTGATAGGGTCAACTACAAGATGCTGCATCACCTTGGTGCCTGCTGATTTCTGGACACAGGGAATCCAGAGGATCCAGACAGGCATCAATAGCATTTCGTTAGGGAGTTCCCACTGTAGTGCAGTGGGTTAAGAATTCAACTGTAGGAGTTCCCATCATAGTTCAGCAGTTAATGAAGCTGATTAGTATTCATGAGGATGCAGGTTCAATCCCTGGCTTCACTCAATTGGTTAAGGATCTAGTGTTGCTGTGAGCTGTGGTGTAGGTAACAGAGGCGGCTTGGATCCAGTGTTGCCATGGTTTTGGTGTAGGTGCGGCCCTAAGATAAAATAAAATAAAAAGAATCTGACTGTAGTAGTTTGGGCTACTGTAGAGGTGAGGTTTGATTCCCCAGCCTGACATAGTGGGTTAAGGATCCAGCATTGCTTCGGCTGCAGTGTAGGTCATAGCTGTGGCTCAGATTCAGTCCCTAGCCCGGGAACTTCTATATGCTACAGGTGTGGCCATAAAAAACAAACAAATAAGCAAACAAACAAAAAATAGCTTTTAGTTAAATCTAACCCTTGTGGGTGAGTATGTAACACTTTTGAAGACCAAGTCCTCTAACCCTGTAGAACTCAGAGTTGCATACAGGAAGCACACATTCCTCCAGCAAGTCATTGGCAATGAAATCAAGTAGGACCACTCCTGTTTCTACCCCTTGTTTCTCAGACTTATATATTGTTCCCACTGAGGATATAGCATTGCATTAAGTCTCTGCTTCAATATATGTGCTTCTTTCTGAATAACAATGCCCCCATCTATGCAGGGTATTCCTTTGAACTAGTGATTCAGCTGTGCCTTCAATAGGTCATTCCAAAATTCTACCAGGCTGGCAGCTTCTGGGTGGAGAGGAATCTAATACAATTGGTGAATCCCATAGTCATAGGTCTATTCCCACACTTCTTTGCTATAAATTTGGCTACCTTGTCAGATGTTATAGTGTATGGGATTCCATGGATAATGGTTCTGGCAGACATCCATAGGCTGAAAATGTGAACCCATAGCCAGACTAGGTATCCATTCCTGGAAAAGTAAAATGCTAGCTCTTCCAGAATAGAAGAGACAAATCTTGCCACCAAGTGACTTGATCTACTCAAGGAATAAAGCTCTCCCAGGTGTGGGAACATAGGTCCCTATTACTGGCAGATTGGACATTCAAAAGAAGAGGTAGCTAGAATGGCCATGTTAGAGTTACCATCATGGCTCAGCAGTAATGAACCCAACTGGGATCCATAAGGATGCAAGTTAGATTCCTGGCCTCATTCAGTGGGTTAAGGATCCAGCATTGCTGTAAGCTGTGGTTTAGTCACAGACTCTGCTCGGATCTGGCATTGCTGTGACCGTGGTGTGGGCAAGCAGCTGCAGCTTCTATTTGACCCCTAGCCTTAGAACTTCCATATACCACAGGTGCAGCCCTAAAAAAAGGTAAAAAAAATTAAATTAGGAGTTCCCATCATGGCACAATGGTTAACGAATCTGACTAGGAACCATGAGGTTGAGGGTTCGATCCCTGCCCTTGCTCAGTGGGTTATCGATCCGGCGTTGCCATGAGCTGTGGTGTAGGTCGCAGACGCAGCTCGGATCCTGCATTGCTGTGGCTCTGGCGTAGGCTGGCAGCTACAGCTCCGATTAGACCCCTAGCCTGGGAACCTCCATATGCCTCAGGAGCGGCCCAAGAAATGGCAAAAAGACACACACAAAAAAAATTAAATTAAATTAAATTAAAATTAAAAAATAAAAAAAATAGAATGGCCATGTTGAGTCTGACTCTAACGTTAGGGGCTTGTATAGCTCCATCTCTCTGCCACTGTGGCCACTTCCTTGTGTGTCCATTGCACAAGCACCATGGTGGCCACAAACAGTGCTGAGCTATGGGGGGAGCTGGATAAGGTCAGTCAATGGCAACTCAGACTCTTTCTCAAAATTCCCAAAAATGCTTGAGCATTTCCCTTTCCCTACTTGAACAAATAGCCATAGACCTTTTGGGAAGGATACAAGATTGAAGACAATTCCTATTCATAGTAGTGTTGCCCTGTCTTCCCCTGATGGTCTACTATCTCTTCAATAGATGCTCCAGGTCTGGAAATTGATGGAAGTCCAGAAACTTGACTGAGGCTGTTTATTCCAATGACCACCCTTAGCATCCTGCTTCTCCATTCTTACCTTCTGATTACAGAGGTTAAGCAGCACCCTCCTTGGCTGCCCAACTATTTTTGGCTTTAGAGATACCACGTTGTATTAACCACATCCCAAGTCCTCTTATCTCTCCCTCCAACCCTGCCTACCATTATATTAATTACAGATCCCTGCAATCCCACCCACTCAAACCCGCTTCTGATAGTTAAGCACCACCACCTGGCCTCTATGGCTCTGTGGGGTGGGGAAGGCTATCATCCCCATAGCTATTAATGAAGCTAAAATCCGACAGCCTCCCCAACTATTAGCCCCAGCCTGCAGAGGCGAGACATATCCAAACTTCTTAGTAAGTGCATTGCCAGTGACCTTAATGATTATGTGTCCCCTAAGGCCTTCTGATAGTACATAATCCTCTGGTGGTCTTTTAACCTCAGATAATATATCCATTTCAGTACACCCACTTCCTGATCCTTTTAATCCCTTCCTGTACCATCTGCCACAGAAATTGAGGCATTTCAACATCACTCAAAGTGGGCCAATGCTTTTTCCATACTTCTAAGAATCACCTTAACAGCAAATTCATGCCAACCCCTAGGTTTCTTCCAGGACAGTTAACTTTGTATCCCTTGTCCAATCTTATGCTCTGCCCCCTTTGAGCACATTCAGAACCTAGTCTCCCCCAGCCCCTGGCTAGGTCATGAAATTCTGGTAGGTGTAGATGATTTCCTTCTTTCTGAGTCTCAAAACACTCCCTGCTGGATTATGGTGCGATTCCATGCTAATTATAGGCCTGGGAAGCCTAAGAGGAAATGGATCAACTCCAGAGGGGCTAACTATTGCATGTAGGAGAAAAAGCTCTGTATTCCTATCCCACACTGGGGTAGTAGGTAGTAACTCTTAACCAAGAGTCCGGAGGCACTTCCACAAGTTCTGAAGATTTATAGAAAATCTTTGCAAACAATGCAACTGACAAGGGCTTAATCTCCAAAGTATATAAACAACTCATAACGCTCAACAAACAACCCAATCAAAAAACGGACAGAAGACCTAAATAGACATTTCTCCAAAGAAGACATACTGATGGCCAGTAAATACATGAAAAGATACCCAACATCACTAATTATTAGAGAGATGAAAATCAAAACTACAATGAAGTACCACCTCACGCTGGCCAGAATGGCCACAGTTAACGTCTTCAAATAACAAATGATGGAGAAGGTGTGGCAAAAAAGGGAACACTCCTACACTGTTGGTGGGAATGCAAATTAGTACAACCACTATGGAAAACAGTATGAAGGTTCCTCAGGAAACTAAATATAGAACTACCATATGATCCAGCAATCCCACTCCTGGGCATATATCTGGTCAAAACTAGAATTCAAAAAGATACATGAACACCTATGTTCACAGCAGCACTGTTCTCAATAGCCAAGACATAGAGGCATCCTAAATGTCCATTGACAGATGAATGGACTGGGAAGATGTGGTACATACATACAATGGAATACTACTCACCCATAAAAAAAGAATGAGTGAAGTCGGAAAGAGAAAGATGAATATCGCACGATATCACTTATATGTGGAATCTAAAGTATGGCACAAATGAACATACTTACAAAACAGAAACAGACTCACAGACTTGTGGTTGCCAAGGGGCAGGTGGGAGGGAGTGGGATGGACTGGAAGTTTGGGGTTTGTAGATGCAAACTATCACATTTAGAATGGATAATCAATGGGGTCCTACTGTACTGCACAGGGAACTATATCCAATCTTTTGGGATAGAATGTGATGGAAGATAATATAAGAAGAAGAATGTATATATATGTATAACTGGATCACTTCTCTGTACAGCAGAAATTGGCACACATTGTAAATCAACTATACTTTAATTAAAAATAAAAATAAAAAAATTTAAGTCTTGGGAAGCAAACTTCTTAGGAAAATCCATCCAGATTGCCCTAGTCCCATGTGTTTATAGCCCTATGTTTCCCTAGTCAGGGACTTGACTTCATCATAAAGGACCTGCCTTAGTTGAGCATTCAACCATCTTGGAAATACAGCCACTCTATTAGATCTTGGGCTGATATCCAGCTTTTTCTTTGTTCACTGAATGAGATAAAGCTTTTTCATTGACTACCAAAGAGACTGTCTGGCTCTAACATTCAATATTCAATTGCCAGTTACTTGTTCTCAGCCTTTCATGATCTATCTCTGGGGTGTCAATGAAACTTAGTAAGAACCACTCAATTCTATTATCCTAATATTTATCATTCCCCCCATGTATTCCAAACACCTGGATCATCACACTGATCAATGCATTATCTTACACTGCAGCATTCTCCCAAGTTATCACATTGAAGTTTTGATAGTAGGGCCACCACTTTGTGCCAGAGTCTACCCATGGTCCAGTGACCACCTGGGATGGGGAGTATCGCCAGCTGGGAAGTGATCCAGTGACAAAACTTTATCTTACTTGTTGTTCTCCAGGAAGCACACACTGAGATGGAGAGAGAAGCTCAAGATGTACTGGGGAAGTAACACTTACGGATAAAAACAAAGAAAAGATGCCAAATTGGGCTGCCAGGAGCAGGTCAGTTGATTTAACACACACAGAGAAATATGGAGCTGAAAAAATCCATTACATACCATGAGCTCAGCACAAAGATACTCTATTTCATTTCTGCCACTAATATATGCTCAAGATTTCTAAATAATTGGCAGGACTCCCTACCAGTTACCTGGGTCAAGAAACCCTGAGTTCTATTAACCGTTTAGTCCTTCAGGTGGACATATGGACACTGAAGCATTTTAGCCCCAAGCTCCTGCCTCCTAATATTGGCACTAGATGGAGACACAGCTTCTCTCATGCTCTAGTGTGACGACTGCAAGGATTACTGGTTTCATGCTTAAATTGTAGAGTGTGTCTACACTTGACAACAGTGTCCCAAATTCTTTTACCCATGGACAAGACTGACCACAGTGCCTTGGGGATTCCATTTGCAGTCATGGGTGGACTTGCTACGTAGGAGGTATGTCTCAGTGTAGTGTAGCAGGACCACACAGGTTTTAATGTTGTCTGTCTTGGATTTTACTTCTGGCTGTCCCCAGTGCTACCTACACAACTTGGGGCAAAAGACACATCCACTCTGGTCCTTAGGAAGGATTAAAAACAATGATAACTCCTCAAGGACACTGAGGATTATATGTATAACGTTTCTACCAGAGGGGCTGGCATCAGCAGATCCATCTACCTGTGAATTTTCCTCCCCTGCTTCACTTCTTCCTCTTCTCTGTCCTTATATATCTGGGTTGAAATCAGCCTACTGATGTATTCCTGTTATATTAACCATGTAAAGAAAAATGTTAAGAATCAGAATGTGCTAGGCATACTTGAGGCTCTGCATAAGCCAGGTTTGTTTACAGACATCCACAGCTCAGCTTGAGGTGGGCAAGACTGCTCAGTCCCCTTTCCACCTGGCCTGGTACCATCAATCTCCCCAAAATGCATTACATAGACAACAAGCATGCTCAAAGTGGCAGAGTCATGAAATCAATGCTATCCTTGGGTAAGAATGATAGGATTTCATTAATCCCTGATGTCCCACAGCAGAAAAGGACTTGAAATGCTGTGCATCTATCATCATCAAAGGCAGAGGAGTCATAGGGTGACTCTGACCACCTGTTCCACTTTAATTATGCAAAACAGATTATGTACAAAGCAAGAGGATATGTTCCTTGCTTGCCAACAAGATTGAAGAATTCAGGAGGCAGAGGAAGAAAAATGAGAGACCTCCAGCAGTCTCTTCAACTTCCTTGTCCTTTTATCTAGCTCCGCTGTCTCTCCCAGACCAATTGCCAGAGGCTTCTTCTTTCTTTCCAGTCACAGTTGTGTTCCTCTTAGCAGGAGTGAACAGACTATAGCCCACAGGGCAAATTCAGCCTGTCATCTGATTTTGTAAATAAATTTTTATTGGCACATAGCCATGCCCATTGGTTTCTTCATGCTCTATGCCTGCTTTTGTGGCAATGGCAGATTTGTGTAGTTGTGACAGAGACCTGATGGCCTACAAAGCCTAAAATATTTATTAATTGGCCCTTTGTGGGAAAATGTTTACTGACCCTTGCCCTTCAGAATACACCACGCAAGGTAAAACTAATTTGTGTCCCATGGAGCACTAGAATCCTGGAAGTTGAATTTGTGTGACTTACTTTTTTAAGTTCCAAAATTTAATGAGTTTAAAGTTCTCTAGATTATGCAGAGACATTTCTAGGAGAATTCTCAGAAACCATATTATGGCTCATATATATCATGAATTCCAAAGGAATGAATGTTTTAGTCTAGGAGTTTTTGCCTCACTTTCAAAAGAAAATGAGCCTGGGCAGAGGCTTTCTGTGCTATTACTTTATTAGGAAGTGCAAACCCAAGGAGCAAAGCAGAGGAACAAGGCAGGGGAAAGCAGAGAAAGCAAAGAGGAAAAATGAGGCTGGTTGCCACCAGATGGGGGGTGATGCTGGCTCCTTTGTATTCTAGTCTCGGGAAAAGAGAAATTTTTTCCATCAACCTGTGCAGAATCAGAGTAAGAGTGGAAGCCAAAGGTGTATGCTTGAGGCAAGGTACCATCAGAGCTACTGGCCAGAGATGCAGGTAGAGCAAGAAAGGGATGAAGCAGAAAAAGACCTGAAGTGGTGCACATGCATTCTGATGCCTATGAACACAGCATGCTGAGACTCCCAAAGCTACTGGGCCATGGAGTCATCTTATTCATGAGTATCCAATTCACATGTCATAGGACTTACATTCCTCAAAACGGTGTAGACTTGCTAGGCTACCCTCTCTGTGCACTTCTCTGTCTCCCTGTACAACCTGCAGCCTGATGCCTGCCCTTCTTATTCCTGTACCACCATTGACCCCTTCCAAATACATACTGAGTCAATGGCCTCTTCTCAACATCAACCTTCCACCTAGAGAGGCAGCTGAGCATCGTGAAAAGGGCACACACCTTGGGATCAGAGAGACCAAAGCTTGAAACTGGGTCTCTACTCACCAGCTGAGGGGGCCCGATCAGGTTACTCAACTTTGGTGAGCTTCAGTTTCTGAAACTCTACAATGGGATGGACATGAGGATATGGGGTGACATGAGAGTGACATGAGGAACTACAAGCTAACTTATGGAAAGGGCCCTGCTCAGAGTACATTTTACTTATTTTATTATTATCCCTGCATCATTGGATATCATTGGTCTTATGTGTCCATGAACTCTCCTCTTCCTCATTTCCCTGTTGGTCCCCTTAGTTCTCTCTTACCCCTTTTTTCTATCTTCCTAAGTCACTGTCTACTATGGACTGAATTCTGTCCCTCCCCCACAATATTCATATTTGTTGCCATAATCCCCCAAAAGACTATAATAGAGATAGGCCCTTTAGGGAGGGTAATTAAAATTAAGGGAGGTGATATGGTGGGACCCTGATCCAACAAGGATTAGTGTCCATATAAGAAAAAACACCAGAGCACTCTCTCCCCATATACACACCAAGGAAAGGCCACCTGAGGACACAGTAAAAAAGTGGCTAGCTATTAGCCAGGAAGAGGATTCTCACCCGAAACCACCCCTGTCAGACACTGATCTTGGACTTCCAACCTCCAGGACTGTAAGAAGTAAATTTCTATCATTTAAGGCACCCATCACGTGGTCCATTGTTAGGGCAAGCCCTGCACACTAATATACCTTCCCTGACTCCTCTTTCTGCTTTGAAATGGAGAAGTTCCTCAAGGTAATAATGGTTCTGTCCTCTCCATCCTCACTCTCTCTCCCCCAGGTTTAGTCTCATTCCATACCTTGACTTTACCCATAACTCACAAATCCACATCTCTAATTCAGACCTGTCTTTGGTTCTGAGCATTTAAATCCAAATTTTAAAATCTTTGGCATCTTCACTTGAGTGTCCCCCTGGCCTAGCAAACTCATCATGTCTAAAATTGAACTCATCATACTGTTCCTGAGAGCTCATCAACGTCTTTTTCTTGCTGCCCAATCCTTTGTAGAATGAGAGAGGACATAAAGAGAAATGGATACTTGTACAGAACGATGGAAAGATAGGCAGATAAAATTAGAGGTAACATTTGAGTATGTATGTTCCACACACTATGCAAAATTATTTACAGGGATCAATTGGTTGGATTTGTATAATTACTCCTATTTTTCACTTAAAGAAATTGAGGAAAGTTTAAGTCTCTTGCCTGGGATCAGAGTCAGTAAGTGATAAAGCAAAGTCTGGAGACCAGGGCATCAAACTCTAGAGCCTGACTTCAACCAGGTCATTGGACTTTGCTCAGCCAACCGTCTCTGCTCTATATGAGTAACCCTATGCCCACCCACGTCTTAACTAGGCTGCTGACATGCAGAAAAATAGCAATACATGTTCACACTGTTTTACTGCATGTTCTCCCTCTTCTCTCCCTCTCCATCACCACCCACTTTACCAACACCATTCCCATAGCCTAGGACTGTCATACTTTCCCTTGAGAACTGACGCATGTGTCACAGTGTGTGTGAAGCTCTTCCTCATTTTTCCAGGTAAAATTCATCGCTCCTTCCCCATACTCCCGCACAGCACATTTTACTTTTAGCGCTATCAAAGGACATATTTTTTTTTAGTACGTCAGCAAGTTCTGTTTGTCTGCCCTGCTGGATCACTAGCTCCAGGTCAGTGGGAACTTGACTGTTTCATCTCTGTGTACGCCATGCATAACAGAGTGCCTGCCCTAGAGTGGAAGGTCAATAAGCAGCTCTAACTAATGTTGAATCAGTCACAAACCTACCAAGGCTTTGGCCATCTGGACCAGTGGGGTGATAAGGAGCTGGGAGCTGGCAAGGCCTTGTACCTGTGACCAGGAAACCAAAGGGGTACACACAATGGAAACTTCCACAAGAAGGGAAAGTTCTTTAAAACGGGAAATTTTATCACAACTAACATCACATACCAAAAAAAAAAAAAAAAAATCAAGCACACTAGCAGCAGAAGAATGCCAGCTTTCTGACCCAGATTTCTTCCTAAAGGAAAGAGGATTTTGCCACTGAGAAAGCTGAAACTAGACGTTAATGTCTTTCAGATGATCAGGTGGCTTGGCATGGGGGTGTAGGTTAAGGCCACTTTCAGCTTATGAAACACTCACATTGACCCCAAAATGTCCACATCATAGAGACACATATATGAATTTCTCAAAATTATAAGAATAAGTACACATCATGGGATAACATGGGATAAGTTCTATCTACAAATTTAGGGCTAGAAGAAATATTCATCTATAACCTATACATCAAATTAAACCTGTGTGCCACCAGAGTGGTAGAAACTTTCGTCTCAAGACCTCTAGGTAAGGAGAGCAGACTGAGCATCTGCATCCAAAGCACCTTCTCTGGTAAGTCCCCTAAAACTATAGAAAAGAGATTTTGTTTTTTAAACAAAAATGAAATCAAAAAGGACCAGGAGGAGTTCCCATCACAGTCCAGTGGTTAATGAATCCAACTAGGAACCATGAGGCTGCGGGTTCAGTCCCTGGCCTTGCTCAGTGGGTTAAGGATCCAACGTTGCTGTGAGCTGTGGTGTAGGTCGCAAACCTAGCTTGGATCCCATGTTGCTGTGGCTCTGGCATAGGCCGGCAGCTACTGCTCTGATTAGACCCCTGCCTGGGAACCGCCATGTGCCGAGGGAGCGGCCCTAGAAAAGGCGAAAAGACAAAAAGAAAAGAAAAGAAAAGGACCAGGAGAAGAAGAGAGAAGGAAATATCTGCTGAATTTTGGAGGCTGGAGAGCAGAGAGATGAGTGAGAACCAAGTTGGAAGTTCTAAGCCAGTAGAGAGGAAAGCCAAAAAAGGAGCCAAAAGAGAATGCAAAATCCTCTCAAAAGGACTTAGGAATGGGCAAGGAATGGGTAGCACCAGATACCACCTCTAGAATCGATGTAGAATGGTGGGGATGGCTAAGCAAAGGATTATTTGTAAGCTGTAACTATCAGACAACAAGCTGACACTGCAAAATGGTCAAGATGACACATTAAGGAACTCAACTGCCTGGCTGTAAGTCCCAGCTGGCCACTTACTGGGAGAAGTCTGGGGCATGCGACTTTATCATTCTGTTCTTACATCTGAAAAATGAGGTTTTTGTTCTGTTTTGGGGATTTTGGGGGGGTTTTTTTAGGGCCACACCTGTGGTATATGGAGGTTCCCAGGCTAGGGCTTGAATCAGAGCTATACCTGTGGGCTTCCACCACAGCCATGGGAAAGCAGGATTGGGCCTACACCACAGCTCATAGCAATGCCAGAACCTTAACCTACTGAGCAAGGACAGGGATCAAACCCACATCCTCGTGGATACTAACTGGGTGCATTACCACTGAGCCACAATGGAAATTCCTGAAAAATGAGGCATTAACACTTTTTTCCTCCTTATAGGATAAGGTCTGTAAAATATATACCCAGGCTTGGCACACAGAAAATTTTAATGAATGAAGGAATGAATCCTCACTGCCATCACACAACACTAGGCAATTACCTCTTCTCCACCTCAGCTTGTCTGAAGCCTTTTTTCCTTTGGAAAGAATAAAAGAAACTATATGTGAATAGAATACCATGCATAGTTAGAGGCAGCGTAGCACATAGAAAATAGAAGTATTAGGAAATACTGCATACTAAACATTGACCACCCTCTTTCTCCTTAGTTCCCAGAACACTGGAAACCAGGCCATACTTTCCTAGTAGGAGTTTAGAACAGCCTTTTCTGGAGAACCTGACCATCCCAAGAGGAAAAAAAACCACAATAATGACACTTGAGGTTCCCCAGTAAATGTTTTCAGGCTGACCATCCTATAGTGAAGTTCATAGTTTAGAAGCCACACCCAAGTATCCAGAGTTTGTGTTAATTTCTTAAGCCACTTGACTCTTAAATTTTAACAGCCAAAGATTATCAGACATGGAGGAAAGCCTCTAATATGTTACACAGAGAATTTTAAAACACCAACAAATAAGAAAGAACGACCAGTAGAAAAGGAAACGACATTGCATCCATCAAGGAAAAAAATAACAGGATATCATAAGGGGAAAAAAGAAAATCAAAAAACAAAAAGGAGCTTTTGGAAATTTAAAACATGATAGCAAAAACCAAAAAGCTCAATAGAATGATTGGAAGATAAGTTCTAAAATGACAAAGAAAATAAGGAAAAAGAAAAGAGATGAAAAATATTCTTAAAGATACAATTACTATAACAAAAGATCCAACATCCATATAATATGATTTCCAAAAAACAAATGGGAAAAAAAATTACCAGCAAAATAATTCAAGCAAATTTCCAAGAACTATAGGACACGAGTTTCAGATTGAAAGGGCTCACCAAATGACCAGGAAAACTGATAAAAAGTAGATATACTCCCAGATTCAGCATAATCAAACTTTATAGAAGTGAGGACAAAGAGAAGATTATATAAGTTTTCATAAAGAAATATCAGGTCATATACAAAGGATCAAAAACCAGATGGGTTTGGAATTCTTGGGAGCATTAGAAGCTAAAAACAATAGAATGATGCCTTTAAATGCTGAAAGAACTTTTTCCAATTCATATTATAATTCATACCTAGAAAAACTGTAAACCAAACATAAAAGTAGGGGAGAAAAAGATGTTTTAAGATATATAAAGTCTTGGAGTTCCCATCATGGCACAGCAGAAATGAATCCGACTAGGAACCATGAGGTTGCAGGTTTGATTCCTGGCCTTGCTCAGTGGGTTAAGGATCCAGCGTTGCTGTGAGCTGTGGTGTAGGTTACAGACACAGCTCAAATCTGGCATTGCTGTGGCTCTGGTGTAAGCCGGCAGCTGTAGCTCCAATAGACCCATAGCCATGGGTACAGCCCTAAAAAGCAAATGTGTGTGTGTGTGTGGTCTCAAATACCATGTAATATAACGTGTGGAATCTAAAATATGACACAAATGAACTTATCTACGAAACAGAAACAGACTCAGAGACATAGAGAACAGACTTGTACTTGCCAAGGGGGAGGGATGGACTAGGAGTTTGGGATTAGCAGATGCAAACTATTAGGATGGATAAACAACAAGGTTCTACTGTATAGCACAGGGAACTACATTCAATATCCTGTGATAAGCCATAATGGAAAAGAATATGAAAAAGAATGCATATATATGTATAACTGAGTCACTTTACTGTGCAGTTGAAATTAACTCAACATTGTAAATCAACTATACTTCAATAAAATAAATTTCTTTTTTTTTTTCTTGTCTTTTGAGAGCCTCACCCATGGCATATGGAGGTTCCCAGGTTAGGGGTCAAATTGGAGCTACAGCTGCCAGTCTATACCACAGCCACAGCAACACCAGATCCAAGCCGTGTCTGTGACCTACACCACAGCTCATGGCAATGCCAGATACTTAACCCACTGAGTGAGGCCAGGGATCGAATCCGCAACCTCATGGTTCCCAGTTGGATGCATTTCCACTGTGCCATGACGGGAACTCCAATAAAATAAATTTCTTAAAAAAGAAAAAAGATACATAAAATCTCAAATATTTTACCTCTTCATAAACTACTTGATGATATGCTCTACCACCAAAACAAGAAAGTCAACCAACCTTATAATTCACAGGATATCAGTAAGATATCTTACAAGAGTAAGGGGAAATTAACATTAGACTAAATGCTGATCTATCTGGTACTGCCGAACATTGATTAAAAGCAAGAAACAAAACTATCAGTTTCCAATTAATTTACCTGCTTATCTGAACAAATTGTAAGAACATGTACTCAGCAGTCAACAGATAAAATTTACAATGCTTGGCTTCTAACCAAAAATTAGCAAGCATGTAAAGAAAGAGGAAAATATGACCCAAATGAAGAGAAAAATATATCAAAACATACCAGAAATGGGAAGTTCCCACTGTGGCTCAGCAGGTTAAGAATCCAACAAGTATACATGAGGATGTGGGTTCAATTCTTGGCCTCACTCAGGATCCAGCATTGCACAAGCTGTGGTGTAGGCTGCAGATGTGGCTCAGATCCTGTGTTGCTGTGGCTGTGGCATAGGCTGGTAGCTGCAGCTCTGACTGGACTCCTAACCTGAGAATTTCCATATGCCTAAAAAAGGGGGGGATAAACAAATAAATAGTAGCTTTATTTTTTAAAAATGCCAGAAATGATAAAGCTGATAGAATTAAAAGTCTTTAATTAAAGACATTAAAACAAGAAGTTCCCATTGTGGCTCAGTGGGTTAAGAACCTGACTAGTATCCGTGAGGATGTATGTTCAATTCCTGGCCTCACTCAGTGGGTTAAGGATCCAGCACTGCCACAAGCTGCGGTGTAAGTTGCAGATGCACTTGGATCTGGCATTGCTGTGCCTGTGGCATAGGCCTGCAGCTGCAGCTCTGACTCAATCCCTTGCCCAGGAACTTCCATATGCTGCAGATGTGGCCCTAAAAAGAAAAAAATAATAAAGACATTAAAACAAGTATTATAATTGTATTCCATATCTTTAATAAGCTAGAAGGAAGACCGATTGTGTTAAGTAGAAATAGAGTCATACAAAAGAGCCAAATCAAATTTCTATAGATGAAACTAAAATGACTAAATTGAAAAATCCCATAAATGGGTTTAACATGGTGGGGGCAGGAGGCAAGTTAGTAATTTGAAAACACATAAATAGAAAATGGTCAGATTAGAACCCTAAGGGGAAAAGTATTGGGGGAAAAAATGAGTATCAGCGAGTTGTGTAACAATTTCATGCAGGTAATTGGAGTATTCAAAAGAGAGAACATAGATGGGTAGACAAAATATATTTGAAGAAATAATGGACAAAATTGCTACAAATTGATAAAAATTATAAATCTACAGGTTCACAAACTCAATTAATCCCAAGTACAAGAAACACGAAGAAAACTATGCCATAGCTCATGACTACTGAAAAACAATGGTAGACAAAATCTCAAAAGCATCTGGAGAAATAAAGACACAGCACATAAAGAGAAGCAAAGACAAAGTGGTAGTATATTTCTAAGTAGAAGCAATGCAACCAGGAGGGCAGAGGAACAGCTGCTTTATAGTACAGAAAGAAAAACCAAAAAAAAAAAAAAAAAAAAAAAAAAAGTCAACCTAAATTCTGAAAATATCCCTCAAAAATGAAAGCGATTTGTTTCAATGTTAGATACACAAAAGCTGAAATAATCTATTATCAGTAATAATCCAATATAAGACCTGTAATAAAACTACAAATAAATGTTAAAGAGCATTTTTTTTAGGTAGAATAAAAATGATTCTAGTTAGAAATCTGGATCTACACAAAAGGAAGAGCACTAGAAATGCTAACCATGTAGGGAAATTTGTTTTTAATTATTACTATCTAAATCTGTCTAAAATATTACTAATGTTTAAAGTAAAAAATCATAACAGTTTATCAGGTTGTTTATAATATATGTAAAATTAAATGTTTGACAAAAAAGCACAAAGGCTGAAAAGGGAAAATTAAAAGTATAGTGTTAGCAGGTTCCTGTATTACACATGCTGTAATATCCTATCTGAGGGTAGAATGTTATAGGTTTATAGATGAATACTATAAATACTATCTATATATTTATTTATAGATGAATACTATAAATAAATACTATGGTAACTACACAAAAAGATAATAAAATAAAGGAGATTTAAAAATTTTTAAATACACTCAATTTAAAAGAAAGCAGAAAAAGAAGAAAGGGGAAACAAAGAACATATGAGGAAAATTGAAAGCAAATAGCAAACTGGTGAATTTAAAGCTAATATATTGCTAAATAGCCTAAATGTAAATGGTCTAAACATCTTCAGTAAAAGTCCGAGATTGTCAAATTGGATTTTAAAGAGCAAGATATGTTGCCTATGAGAAATTCACTTAAAATAAAAAGACTCCAAAGGCCAAAAGTAAAAGAAAAAAAAATACCATGCATATGAACATAGACAAAATATTGAAAAAGGTTTCAGAGCAAAGAATATCACCAGAAGTAAAAAGATATATTTCATATTTATAAGAGACCATCAAGATTTAAAGGTTTATCCATCTAATAACAATTTCATACCAAATACAGCAAAAACTGATAATAACTGCAAGGAAAAATTAACAAATTCATAGTTTTAGTCAGATATTTCAATGAATCTCTTTCAATAATTGCTAGAAAAAATAGACAGGAAATCAATAAAGATACAGTAAACTAAACAATTCTATAAATCAATTTGATATAACTGACATTTATAAAACAGTCCATTTGTCAACAGAAGATCAAACATTCTCTTCAAGTAAGTATAGTGCATGTACTAAAACCATATGGCAGGCAATAAAACAAATTTCAACAAGTTTCAAAGAATTTAAGTCATTCTCTAATTATAATGGCATTAAATTAGCAATCAATAACAGAAAGATATTTGTGAAATTACTAAATCTTTAGAAACCAAGCAACATACTTCTAAACAAATTATGGATCAAAGAATAAATCCAAAGATAAATTAGAATGCATTCTGAGCTGAATCAAACTGATAATACAACAAACTTGTTGTGTAACAATTTCATACAGGCTACAAACAACAAAGTTGTGGAGTGCAGATAAAGCTACGAAATGAAGCAGGCTTTCTACTCCAAAGTATTTACCTAAGAGAACTGAAAGCAGCTGGTGTCCATAAAAATACATTTGCATACCATGTGAAATTCTACAAAATTCAAGCTAGCCTGTCTTGATAGAAAGTAGATCAAGTAGTTGTCTGAAGAGGGCTGGGGTCTACAAAGAGCAAAAGAAAGGACTGCAAAGTAGCAAAAGGAAACTTTTGAGAGTGAATCGTATGTTCATTAACATTACTATAGCAATAGTTTCGTGGGTCTATTTATAAATACATGGTTATTTATGTATTTGTTGTCCAATTAACACACCATTCCTTAAAAAAATAAAAACAAAAAATGAAAAAAATATACCATTTCTTCTTGTTAAGGTCCAGGAAGTATCTCTTTATGTTCTGCATTGTCAAATACACCATTACTAGCTAATTTCATATTGCCCATCACACACATGCTGCCATGCAGGGGCACGCACAAACACACACACAAAGATAGTAATACTTTTATTATTTACAAGGCCATGGCTTTGTTTCTTTGAAACTTGATTGTACTGAAATAACAGATATTTTTGCCCCTAAAATTCCCTAATTTCATCTATTTAATCCTGGTTAAATTCTTATTCATGGTTAAATTCTTATTCATGTACATGCTTGCTCATTACATCACCTGTCATGTCATCCATGAATACTGGCTTCCAATGACTTTCTTGCAAGTCATTACTGTGTTTCTCTGATGATGACCACAGATGCAAGTCCTAAGCAGAATGCACAGGAACACACAAGAGATAATTCATTTTCTGGTCATGTTGAATTTACTGTTTGGTATTTCATAGTGTAAAAGTAGAATTCCCACTTTTCCCAAGTATGTTTCTTTTGAGTTCCTTGTGCTGCAATCACTGCATTCTGAAAATGGGATCTCCATCAGTGTAGACCACACACCTGCCTGCCAAGCACTGCCTCCAGTGGGGACATAGGCAAGAGGCTAATGGATAGAAAGAAAGCAGTCATCTCTTTTGCACAAGAATATCTGTCCCTTGTCCTATATGACTTAAGATCACCTGGGCGAGCACATCACCACATGGGTCCGCAGCAAGAAAGGGCACTGGAAACGAGGGATTATTGCATTGCAAAGCAATAGTCTTGAAAGTCCTCAAGACTTGGAGATAGGTTTAGATACTTGTCATAAAGCCTGCAGAGGGATGGGGTGACTATCTGGTAGCCAAGAAATGAAAAGATGCATTGAATAAAGGACCCCTGTCATACACAGCCCATCTGCTCTCGGCTGCTGCAGATCAGAGGCAGCACTGAAGCTGGAACATGCATGGTGACACACAGGTCAAGCACATCAGTCAGAAGTGGACCACTGATAGTCCAGAACACTAATTTCATTTACTATCTAACATAAGTGAGAATCACTAAAAATCAGCTTATTGACACCATTCTGGTGGCCCAATCTCACACAATCCCATAAAATAAACCATTATAACCAGCAGAAATAATCCACTTTCCATACCATTCCTCTGGAACCTAAGTCTGGCCCCTGAGTCTAGAATGGCCCCAAAGGTGCAAGGTTGGGGTGAGATGTTCCCTGAAGCATCTGGTTGAGAGAGAAGGTCAACAAGCATCCCAAAAGGAAGAAACAGAGGCCAGGGCCACACCACAGCTCCTGGTCCAGGATTAGAGCACACCACCAAGACAGCTCTACCAGCTCTGGTCCAGCCAGCCCCAGACACTAGTGAGGGGGATTTAGAAAATTTCCAGGTGTACACTCCCAGTGACTGGGACCCACAAGGGACTAGGTCAGATCTCAGGGTATCCTGTCAGCCCTGACTGGTCACAGCCACCAGAGAGGGACACAGACAATTTCAAGGAATGTACTCCTCTGAAGCATAGGACATTGGACAAGAGCTCCATGTCCTGAGAAGCATGGAAAATAAAAGCTTCCCTGACTGCCTGAATAAGAATAACAGACAGCAGAGCACACAAGTCAGCCTGTGATGAGGATGTAATACATGAGAGAGAAATGGCTGTTATTGTTTTGAGCAATTGAGATTCAGGGCTGTTACCACAGTAACTTAGTCCATCCTGACTGATGCACAGGGTAACAGATGTCATCATGCAAAGAACTATCAGTTCAGGTCAAAGCAATGTAATTCAATAGGAAGAAATGTTGAGGGGGGTCAGCACCAATATGCTTTCTACTGTTATCAACTTTTACATATTTTTAATAGCTAATGTTTGAGAAAACCTAACCCCTATTCTTACACAATATTTAAAGGAACCATGAGATAATGGAGTTCTTTCATTAGAAGACAAATTATACCCATATTAAGGTGTTCTGCTTTTTCCTAATCCTAAGAGCTAGACACTGGCCATGGTGAAATTAAAAGCAGAAAACTGAGAGTAGTCTAATGCTCCTGACCATATTCCTGCTGATGCCCAGCATCTTGCCCACACTACGTTTCTATCACTTGCTCCTCCAGGCTCCTGAGCCTCTCACACAATCTCTCCCATGGACCTCCTCAGAAGGTACTTTTTTAAAACCTCAAGGACATGAGGGCTGAACAATGAACCAAAGGCCTCATTCACCTGATCTCCTCCTGGAGGACTTCATCTGGTGAAAGTAATAATGCATTTCCTTACCCAGCTTGCTGCTCCGTTTTCTATTAATGAGCCTTCACATTTACTTAAATACAGCTTTGCTAAAATAATGCAATATTTGAGGAAAAAAGGAAATTTACTCCCATTTGCTCTTGAGCCCTCCCTTCCTCCCAAGTTTGCAACAAATGGACCCCTAAATGGTGCCCCTAAAATAGCCAGGAGGCCTCCATCTCCTATCAGGGTTGCTACTACTACACTTCACAGCTCAAGGCCTCAGGGGGCCCTTGGGAACCAGCAACACTCCCTTCCATGGCATGAGACAGACTGTGGGAGTTTTTACCAAGGCTAACAATCCCAAAGCAAGCAGAAATGATATGTCATTCTCCCTGGATATACAATGCAGCTGTTTCCCCTGAGGGAAGAGCTCCCTCTACAGAGCTGTCATTAGACAGTGGGGGAAGATGGGGGCCTACTGTCACCAGCCCTTTCACTCCTGTTCTAACCACCAACCTCATTTCTTAGGGAATAATAAACATCATTCTCTCTTCTTGTTGCCCTGAAAGGCCTTTAACAACATTTCTTCAATGTTTTAAGTTTTAGAAAAATCAAACCTCCAAAGGGCCATGTCTTAAAAGCCACTTCTGCTTTGGACCTTGTAACACACTGTCTCCCCCACTTCCCACATCCACCAACCGTGTCAAGGATATAACAGCTTATCTATTTTCATGAAGAAAAACAGAGAGAAACTCCAAAATTAATCTCCCTCCACTAAGCAGAGAAAAATAGGGTAGAAATACCTCAGATGAGTACATATAAAATATACATACACATATACAACTTAGAGAGCCACATAAACAAGCATCAGAGAGTAAAGAACAATTTACACTTGTAACTTTCAAGTGCAATCAAATCCAGACAGAATTTTTCAGACTATTTCTTATGAATTGTTAAGAATTTTGTAAGTGCTCAGCAGATGGTCTGGTGGATTCAGAGCATTTAACAGGTACCTCTGATAAGTGGTTCTAGAAGCCACTGTCCCTTTGTCTAATGCAGTTACCTTCCTGGATTGAAACGCATTTCGGGGCTGTAAAGTGCAGAGCCAACAATGTAAAACGTACCCGCAAAGTGAAGTAAAAAAGGTTTATTCGGGGACTTCTGAGCCCAATTGTCCGTAATGAAGCTCTCATTTCTGCCTCTCCCTGGCCCCAGCTCTGATTCTGGAAGATCACAACCACGGCTGCGCACACTTAGAGCTATCATTAGTTACAGCCGTTTTTGCCTCAAGTCCAGCACTTGCGGGCTTCCTGCATTTCCCAGCAAATGGCTTAAAGAAAGAACATTTTGCAAATTACTACTCTGTAGGTCAAAATTGTCAATTCTTCTTTAAAAACAACTGCAGCACCCCATTTTGAAAATGACTATTGTTATATAGCACTGTAAGGAAAAGACCAACATTACTGAATAGAGCCATCAAGAGCAATTTAGACCCATTTCATGCCTGCCATATTTATCCCTGCTCCTTGGCGGAGCTGTAGTGTGCGAGTATTTAACACCATTTGCAGGAAGGAGTGTCAGGCTGGCTGTGCATTCTTAATGGGTCTGCCTCTACAGTCCAGGACTGAATGGGAGACCTAATTTCAAGTGCAAGTACTGTCTTTGACACACACAGAAAATGAGCTGCTGTAAACCTGGGAAGGACCTGGTATGTGTACTTTTTAAGTGTATGCAAATACACAGAACTTACTCTGTGTAAAGAAGCAGGAATGACCGGTCGGTTGGGACCTCTGTGTACGATGGAGCCTGAGGTGCAGGGACATGGAGGGAGTAGGGGACGTCCCTGATGACACATTTTAAGAGCAGCTTGTTCAACACAGCCATCTATTGCACAGATGTGGTAAGCCACCCTCTAACATGTGCAGATAAGTCATGGCAGAGACACCCACAAAAAGCAGATTAAAAGGACTTCTATCTTTGAGAGATACAAAGGGGAAAAGCATCCTCAATTGCCAGACCCTTGGAGGGACACAGGAGGGAAACCCCAATACATCTCTAATTTTGGACAGGAAAGCACCACAATGTGTGGTCATGGCAAGTTGGCTGGGGTCGGCTGGGGGCTGGTTTGCATCTGCTGGCCTCATTCACATGTCTGGCAACTGTGATCCGGGCTGTTGGGCACTCATATGGCCACTTGGCCTTCTTCACAAGCTGGGTCCCAGAAAGCAAGCCCCAGAGTACAGGTGATGATCTAGCCCATGTTCACATCACATTTGTTGGCATCCAATCAATAGGCAAAGCAAAACGACAGTCTGGCCCAGAGTCAATGCAGGAGGGGATCTGTACAAGGATATGGACTCAGGAAGGTGATTTGGGGGGCCATTCATGTAACAAGCAACCACAAACTGTTCAGGGCTGTGCCTCCCCCCGCATGAGAAGCCTCTTTGAAACAGCCCAATCCTGCTTCCTCCTTATCCTGCAATACTCACCTTGTAGCCCAGCTGGCTGGGGACAGGCAGTAGCTGCTGCAGGAGGCCAGAGTTTTGTCCAAGAGGCCATTAGAGAAGCCTCAATAACAATGTTTTCCTGAACCCTCTGTCACAGCCACTGGGCAATTAATAAGATTTATAAGGAGAGAATTCTGTGGCATTTTCCCAGGGATGCCTCAAGCAGAAGAAACAAACAGCCTGGGTCAGTGACTTGCTGCAAAGTCTGTCCCTCCAAAGAAATTTCCCATGCATCCTACAGGTACCGTGCTCAGTGATTAATATTTAATTTATCCCCACAAACACAACCCTGCAAAGTAACAATTATTAAGCCCAGTTTATAAGTTGGTAACCCAACATAAAAACATAAAAACTTGCCCTAAGTCACAAGGCTGGTGATTCCAAAGCATGTCACTCTCCAAAGCCTATATTAGACTGCACACCTCTTTGCCTCTGAAACGCTGCTCTGGGTCTAGATTTCCAGCCAAACTCCAGGAATGCTAGCTGTTCTAGCCCATAGCCCTGCCTGCATTGGGAACTGTAAATGTTGGCTTTGGTATAAAGTCGCCAGGGTTTGAGTAGATTGCCTCTATCTTGGGCAGCTTTCTAATCTGTAAAATGGGATCAACATCATCTTACCTCCGAGGGTTGCTTGTGGCTTAAATAAGTGAGATGACCGAAAGTGCTTAGAAAAGAATGCCAGGAGGAGCAAGCAAAAAAATATTCATGATGACGATTACTATAAGCTGGGTTCCATCCTGTCCACTGATGGAAAATGAATAGTGTCTTACTGGGAGACACAGCTGGGCAGGGCAAGACCAGCAGCAAAGAAATTGCTGCAGAATGACAGTGTGTCTGAGGTAATAAAGAAAGTAATTCCTGTCTGGTACAGGAGAGACAGTGACCCTCTGGAACAGACTTCAGCGTTAACGACCAGTATGTCCAGTCCCTCCTGACACACTGAACATGAACCTTCCAGCTGTGGACCTGACCTGGGAGGTGGAGGGAGGAGCGGGAGAGCAGAGCTGGCCAAAAAGGCTGGGAAAGCAGCGTCCAGAAGGTTTTTGGAGCCAGAGTGGGGGAGGGAACAACTGGGAACAGAACCCCAGCTCTGAGGGGTAGATGTCCTGGGCAGGGACTCTGGTCGAGGAAAGGAAGGAGGCTTCAGAAGAAGACATGATCTATTAATGTGACCAGAGTCCTGGGACTAAGAACATGGCTGGAACCACACCAAATGGGATCCAGAGATGAACCCCAAAGAACTACAGATCTTTTGTCCTGCCTGACTCAGGTCTGGATTGTCCCAGGAGACTGTCTGCCTATAGAGGGAGTAGGGCTTGGTCATGGAGGAATGGAGGGGAGTGGGCTGGAAAGCCTTGGAAGAAACAATTCTGTGACACCAAGATCTTCTTCTCTGAGAAGCCATCTAGCACTATGGATCCTGCCACAGGGGACCACAGTGGTCCAGCTTAGCTAGGACAGCTTAGTCCCCCATGTCCTTCTCTTCCTCCTGCACATTAATAAGTCCTGGTCTCCCCCTGTGAAAATACACGTGAGTAGTAACAAGAACAGGAGCTTCAAGCCTGCAGCTTCAGAATTCATGCCAACCACGCCCCCCCTCTGGCCACTATGACCCTTCCTTCTCCCTCTGTCTGCACTTCAACTCCCATGAACCATCTGGTCCCACTTTACTGATAACCCTTCTCCAACTCTTCAGTCTTCTCCTCAAGGACAAGACTCTGGACACTGCCTTGCCCCCAAGCCCTGCCAGTCTCTCACATTAGATGATCATGGGGCTTGAGACCCTCTGAAGCCTCAGTGGGCTCCATCTTCCAGGCCAATAGAGCTGACCAGCTTCTTGCCAGGAGGGGTATCCACTGTCCACTTGGGATGAGGTTGGGCAAAAACTCCTAGTCAGGCAGAACCACAACAACAGTGCCTGGGTCCAGGCTGCCTATCTTGTGATTGACAGTTCTATGTATCTGGGTGAGGAATGGAGTTTGCCAAAGAGAAAGATATGGGGATGGATATTAGTATTTCTCCCTGGATGTGTTTAGGAAAACCTGCCGTGGCTGATCTGCTTCTGTTGCTGC
Source organism: Sus scrofa (assembly GCF_054392235.1). NCBI lineage: Eukaryota > Metazoa > Chordata > Mammalia > Artiodactyla > Suidae > Sus > Sus scrofa. The sequence continues at coordinate 108,057,864 of NC_139396.1, read as the reverse complement.
AGATTCTGATGATGAACAACCAGCAGGAGCAGGAGCTCTTGAAGAAGACTTGGCCGCTGACTCCAGGAGAAAATTCAAAGTGTCATATCCGGAAAGCCACCTCAGCAAATGCAAAAGGGGCCAACCTCACATCCTTAATCAGCTGAGTAGGACTTGGAGTCCAACAGACCTGAGTCCTAGGCCCAGGGAGTATGACCTTAACCACGTGACTTTGCTCTGAGCCAGTTTTTTTATCAGTAAAATAGAGATAAAACCGGCACCACCACCACCTCAAAAGAATCCAAGGAGGATTAAATAAGATAACCTAGATAAAGTGTCTGTCCTGCCAGTGTCCAATACAGTTTCACTCCCACTTTCTGTCCTCCCTTCCCATCCCAATAGCAGTGGCAACAAATCCTTCCCTTCCCTTCCTTTTTAGAAGGTGCTGTGGAGCGAGAATTTTAAGCAGCATCTCAGGCTCCTGGTGGCCAGTATTTCTCCACCCAAGCTATTCCTCTGGCTCAGTAGAAGCTTCTTATCCTCCCTCTTCTCCCAACTATTATTTAGCATACTTTTCATCTTACATCTGGGTCATTTACACAGTCTCCTAACTCCTAATCTTACTTCCCTAACCCCTCCTAAGCCCCAAACTGAAAAGAATTGTCTGTCTTTACTCATGCTAACCACCTCTAGATGTACAAGTCACTTAGCACCAGAAGAAATAATGAATTTTCTCCTGTTCTGCTGAAGTTACCCTCCACAGGCCATTAAAAAGATACTTATTTTTAAAATATACTTGACAGTTTGGAATATACATTTGAGATATCAGAAAACTGAGCCCATTATGTGACATTTAGAATATATAGTGTGGCGATATATTTCTAAAATGTGTGATATACCTTATGAATTTATATCACATACATGGCACTTAGATATTTGTACTACTATTTTTCCTCTGTGGATTCAAAGCTTTCTAGATGACTTTCCTGTTGGAGCTTCCCCTGCTTATTATCAGGCACCTGGCCAACCCACCAGGGGGAAAAAAAAGACATGATGCAGACCTCAAGGTCAGTTAGCTGTGAATTTCATGTCACAGAGCCCCACTGGAATCCAGGGAGTGTGCAGAGAAGGAAGGTGTTTCTGTTTGCCAGGCACACTAACACACACACTAGCAATGATTATACGCATTATGTAGGTGTTGAATTTCCCATTTTAAAGATAAGAAAATTGAAGTTGGAGCACTGAAGTCACTTGCGCACAGCCATGCAGCTAATGAGGGGCAGAAGCTGGAGTCTAAACGGAGCTATAGCTGCTGGCCTACACCACAGCACAGCAACGTCAGATCCTTAACTCACTGAGCAAGGCCAGGGTTCGAACTTGCAACCTCATGGTTCCTAGTTTCCACTAGCCACAACAGCAACTCAAAGAACAGACTATTCTTAAAAGCCAGCTCCATCAGCTCCCTGTCTCTGAGGCCCACATGTGTCATGGTCAAAGCTCCCACTGGAGGAATACTCAGGCCATTGCCATTCCGAGGAGGGCACTGCTAGCTCCAGGGCTCACCGCTCTAAGAATATCCCCAGGCTCCACTCTGGTTCCCTCGGGCACTAATTAGCCCCAACTTCCACTTGGGTCCCTGCGAGTATAGAAAGAGCAGCTCTTTGGGAGTGGGGACTAGAGTAAAGCCCAGATTCTCAATTCAAATGGACTTGAGATGGCTAGAGATCTCTGCTCTTGGCCACAAACAAATATAGCTCCATTTATGGTGATTTTGAGAAATTCCAAATCTTCCAAAGCCAACGTTAAGAATCCTACATCCAAAGCTGGACAATTCGGAGGGAGGAAAGATGGCGGAGAAGTAGAGGGACACGCTCGCCCTCTCCCACAAACACAACAAAAAAAGCACATCTACAGAATAAATGACTCATACAGAACAACAACCAATCGCTGGCAGAGGAACCTAAACTACAATAACGGCAAGAAGTTCGTGACATTACTGGGCAGAACAGGAGAAAAGAGAAGAGTGAGAGAAGGTGAATCCGAGCTGGACGGGCACTCCCGAAAGGGAACTGCGGAGGAGAAAGGGATCCCGCACCCTGGAAAGTCACCTACCGGGCGAAAGATCAAACAAACCGGAGGAATCTCCAGATGCAGAGAAGAGTGTAGCAGTAAGTTGGAGTACGGAAAAGCCGATCAAGAACCGAATGGACCATCTGAACTACGGGCACAGTCACCAAAAATTGAGATGCCTGGGTGGGGGCTGGGCACCGAGTCCTCGGCTCCAGAGGTTAGTCCCCAAGAACAGGCTGGGGGGGCGGGGCGGAGCGGAAACTGATTGGGAGGTCTAGAAACTGGTCTGTCAAGTTTGATGGGGCAGAGACTGCCTGGGAGACTAGAAAACAAAGCTGTTGCAGAGGAAGGGAGCAATACCCTAGGGGCGGGGAAGTGAAAAGCCGCATCAGAGGGAACCTGGGAGAAGAGCCTGGTCTGCACCCATTCTGGGGAGGGGAGAGAAGAAGGGGTTGGTCCCCATAGAATACTCCCCATGCCACAGCAAGCTTACAGGCCCGATAGCTAGCAGAAAGCTGTGCTTCCTGGTGCATCCCCTCCGACCACCCCCACCACCACCTATGCTCTCGCCAGACCTGGGGCTGCCTGCCATCTGTGAGGGCTGGCCTCAACAATTGCCTGAAGCCTACCACCGCAGGGGCTATCCCTGCACAGGCCTGCTGGCCCTTTGGAGGGGCTACACTTCTGCAGAGCAGCACCAAACACCACCAGCCCCCGAGAAAAGGCCTGCAGCCCAGAAAAGCTGCAACAAGCCTGGCCAAGCCAGGAAAAGATCTCAGACAGTCTTTCTGAGTCAGGCTGCCCTGGGGAGGAGCCTCTTGGGTTTTCAGCGGCCCTGCTACCCACCCAAGCCCTCAGGGGGTGCCCCACTCCCACGGAATAGCTGCTCAGCACCACCAGCCCCCTGAAAGAGCCCCTGCAGCCCAGAAAAGCTGCAACAAGCTTGGCCAGACTGTGAAAAGATCCGCCTACATTCTCAGGCCGTCCTTCTGAGTTGGGCTGCCCTAGGGAAGAGCCTCTTAGGTTCTCAGTGACCCAGATAGCTGCTCCAGCCCCCAGGGGGTGGTGCACTCCTGAGGAGCAGCTGCCCAACACTGCCAACACCCTGCAAGAACCCCACAGCCTAAAAACACCAGAGCAAGCTCTGCATGACCAAGTGAAATCTGCTACCATCGTGGTGTGGACCTCCCAGGCCTGTCTGCCCTCAGGAAGTCCTCCTTTGCTTCAAAGAAACACTGTTAGCACCATCAACACTCCAGAAAAGCCACACTGCCTCAAAAAAGATTGACCAACAACGCCAGCCCTCAGGGAATATTCCACAGCAGTGACAAGGCAAACACTGCCCGTTAACAGAGAGTACAACTCCCTCAGGAGAAAGAAAACAACAAGCAAGATGAAGAAGCTGAGAAACCACCCTCAGTCAAACCAACAGGAGAACTCGCCTAAAGCAGTCAACAATGAAACAGATCTCTGCAGTCAGACAGACCTGGAGTTCAAAAGAGAAATAGTGAAAATACTGAAGGAATTAAGAGAAGATATGAACAGTAATGCAGACACCCTCAGAAAGGAACTAGAAAATATAAGGAGGAGCCAAGAAAAACTAGAACATTCATTTGCAGAGATGCAAACTGAACTAAGGGCAGTAAAAACCAGAATGAATAATGCAGAAGAACGAATCAGTGATATGGAAGATAGAATAATGGAAATCACCCAATCAGGTCAGCAGACAGAAAACCAAATCAAAAAACTGGAAAGCAATATAAGAGACCTATGGGATAATATAAAGTGGGCCAATCTACGCATAATAGGAATTCCAAAAGGAGTAGAAAAAGATAAGGGGATGGAAAATATATTTGATGAAATTATCAATGGAAACTTCCCAAATCTAAAGGATACTGGATTCAAGATACAAGAAGCACAGAGGGCCCCAAACAAACTGAACCCAAACAGACCCACACCAAGACACATCATAATAAAAATGGCAAAAGTTAGTGATAAAGACAGGATCCTAAAGGCAGCAAGAGAAAAGCAGAATGTTACCTACAAGGGAACCCCCATAAAAATATCAGTTGATTTCTCTACAGAAACACTACAGACCAGGAGGGAATGGCAAGAGTTATTTAAAGTGTGAAAAGGAAAAAATATGCAACCTAGAATACTCTATCCAGCAAGAATATCATTTAAAATAGAAGGGGAAATAAAAATTTTTTCCAACAAACAAAAACTTAAAGAATACAGCAACACAAAACCCAGGTTCAAGGAAATATTGAAAGGGCTTCTCTAAACCAAAAAGAAAGGAAGGAAAGGGAAGAAAAAAGAAAAGAAAAGAAACCGCAATCAGAGAGCAGTCACTCAAATAAGCCAGCACACAGATTTAATCATGAACATGCTTCAAACAAAATAAAATTAAAAAGAAAAAAATAAAAAAGAGTCATCAAAACCATAAAATGTGGGCAAGGGATGTTAGGAAGTAAATAACCCTTTTTGTTTGTTTGTTTGTATGTTTCTCTTCTTAATTTTAATATAGCAATGAAGTGTTTGAACTTACAGGACCATCAGGCTAAAACACACAATTATGGGAAGGGGTTAGCATACTTAAAAAACAGGGCAACCACAAGCCAAAACCAAATATTGCATTTGCAAAAAATGAAAAAAAAAAAATACACTCAAGCAGATAATAACAGGAGACTATCCAACCAAAAAAAAAAAAAAAAAAAAGAAAGGAAGAATGGAGAACCATAGAATCAACTGGAACACGAGGTTCAAAATGGCAATAAATAATCATCTATCAATTACCACCTTAAATGTCAATGGACTGAATGCCCCAATCAAAAAACACAGACTGGCTGAGTGGATAAAAAGGCAAACACCAATATGCTGCCTACAAGAAACTCACCTTAGGACAAAAGATACATATAGATTGAAAGTGAAAGGGTGGGGAAAAATATTTCACGCCAATAGACATGACAGGAAAGCAGGAGTCGCAACGCTCATATCAGACAAAATAGACTTTAAAACAAAAGACATAAAGAAAGACAAAGAAGGACACTACTTAATGATTAAGGGATCCATCCAAGGAGAGGATGTTACTATCGTCAACATATATGCCCCAAATATAGGAGCACCCAGATACATACATCAAATATTAACAGACATAAAGGTAGATATTGATGAGAATACAATCATAGTAGGAGACCTAAATACCCCCCTCACATCAATGGACAGATCCTCTAGACAGAAAACTAATAAAGCAACAGAGATCCTAAAGGAAACAATAGAAAAGTTAGACTTAATTGATATCTTCAGAACACTACATCCAAAAAAATCAGAATACACATTCTTCTCAAATGCTCATGGAACATTCTCAAGAATCGACCACATATTGGGACACAAAGCTAACCTCAATAAATTTAGGAGCGTAGAAATTATCTCAAGTATCTTCTCTGACCACAATGCCATGATTAGAAACCAACCATGGGAAAAGGAAAGAGAAAAAACCTACTACATGGAGACTAAACAACATGCTACTAAAAAACCAATGGGTCAATGAGGAAATCAAGAAGGAAATTAAAAACTACCTTGAAACAAATGATAATGAAGACACAACCTCTCAAAATCTATGGGATGCTGCGAAAGCAGTGCTCAGAGGGAAATTTATAGCAATACAGGCCTTTCTCAAAAAAGAAGAAAGATCCCAAATTGACAACTTAACCCTCTACCTAAACGAATTAGAAAAAGAAGAACAAAAAAGACCTAAAGTCAGCAGAAGGAAGGAAATTATACAGATCAAAGAAGAAATCAATAAAATAGAGACTCAAAAAACAATAGAGAAAATTAATAAAACCAAGAGCTGGTTCTTTGAAAAGGTGAACAAAATTGACAAACCCCTGGCCAGACTCACTAAAAAGAGGAGAGAAAGAACCCAAATCACCAAAATTATAAATGAAAAAGGAGAAATCACAACGGATACAGCAGAAATACAAAAAACCATAAGAGAATACTATGAACAACTATACAGCAAGTTTGACAATCTGGAAGAAATGGACAATTTTCTAGAATCTTACAGCCTGCCAAAACTGAATCAAGAAGAAACAGACCAACTGAACAAACCGATCACTAGAAATGAAGTTGAAGAGGTCATAAAATCACTCCCTACAAATAAAAGTCCAGGACCAGATGGCTTCACAGGTGAATTCTATCAAACATATAAAGAGGAATTGGTGCCCATCCTCCTTAAACTCTTTCAAAAGGTTGAAGAAGAAGGAATACTCCCAAAGACATTCTATGAGGCCACCATCACCCTCATTCCAAAACTAGACAGAGATACCACCAAAAAAGAAAACTATCGCCCAATATCATTGATGACTATAGATGCAAAAATTCTCAACAAAATCTTAGCCAACCAAATCCAACAACATATCAAAAAAATTATACACCATGACCAGGTTGGGTTCATCCCAGGTTCACAAGGTTGGTTCAACATACGCAAATCAATCAGCATCATACACAACATTAACAAAAAAAAAGTCAAAAATCATATGATCATCTCAATAGACGCAGAAAAAGCATTTGACAAAGTTCAACATCCATTCATGATCAAGACCCTCGCCAAAGTGGGTATAGAGGGAACATTCCTGAATATAATCAAAGCCATTTATGATAAACCCACAGCAAATATAATCCTCAATGGGGAAAAACTGAAAGCCTTCTCACTCAAATCTGGAACAAGACAGGGATGCCCACTCTCACCACTGCTCTTCAACATCGTTTTGGAAGTCCTAGCCACAGCAATTAGACAAACAAAAGAAATCAAAGGCATCCATATAGGAAGAGAAGAGAGAAAACTGTCACTGTATGCAGATGACATGATACTATACATAGAAAACCCTAAGGACTCAACCCCAAAACTACTTGAACTGATTAATCAATTCAGCAAAGTAGCAGGATATAAGATTAACATTCAGAAGTCAGTTGCATTTCTGTATACCAGCAATGAAATATTAGAAAAGTAATACAAAAATACGATACCTTTTAAAATTGCACCTCACAAAATCAAATACCTCGGAATACACCTGACCAAGGAGGTGAAGGACCTATATGCCGAGAACTATAAAACTTTAATCAAAGAAATCAAAGAAGATGTAAAGAAATGGAAAGATATTCCATGTTCCTGGATTGGGAAAATCAATACTGTAAAAATGGCCATACTACCCAAAGCAATCTACAGATTCAATGCAATCCCTATCAAATTACCCATCACATTTTTCACAGAACTAGAACAAACAATCCAAACATTTATATGGAACCACAAAAGACCCAGAATCACCAAAGCAATCCTGAGAAACAAAAACCAAGCAGGAGGCATAACTCTCCCAAACTTCAAGAAATACTACAAAGCCACAGTCATCAAAACAGTGTGGTACTGGTATCAAAACAGACAGACAGACCAATGGAACAGAAGAGAGAACCCACTAATAAACCCTGACACCTATGGTCAATTAATCTTTGACAAGGGAGGCAAGAACATAAAATGGGAAAAAGAAATTCTATTCAGCAAGCATTGCTGGGAAACCTGGACAGCTGCATGCACAGCAATGAAACTAGAACACACCCTCACACCATGCACAAAAATAAACTCCAAATGGCTGAAAGACTTAAATATACGACAGGACACCATCAAACTCCTAGAAGAGAACATAGGCAAAACACTCTTGGACATCAACCTCATGAATATTTTCTCAGGTCAGTCTCCCAAAGCAATAGAAATTACAGCAAAAATAAACCCATGGGACCTCATCAAACTTACAAGCTTTGGCACAGCAAAGGAAACCAAAAAGAAAACCAAAAGACAACTTTCAGAATGGGAGAAAATAGTTTCAAATGATGCAACCGACAAGCGCTTAATCTCTAGAATATATAAGCAACTTATACAACCCAACAGCAAAAAAAACCAATCAATCAATGGAAAAATGGGCAAAAGACCTGAAGAGACATTTCTCCAAAGAAGATATACAGATGGCCAGCAAACACATGAAAAAATGCTCAACATCGCTGATTATAAGAGAAATGCAAATCAAAACTACCATGAGATACCACCTCACACCAGTCAGAATGGCCATCATTAATAAATCCACAAATAACAAGCGCTGGAGGGGCTGTGGAGAAAAGGGAACCCTCCTGCACTGTTGGTGGGAATGTAAACTGGTACAGCCACTATGGAGAACAGTCTGGAGATACCTTAGACATCTATCCATAGAACTTCCATATGACCCTGCAATCCCACTCTTGGGCATCTATCCGGACAAAACTCTACTTAAAAGAGACACGTGCACCCGCATGTTCATTGCAGCACTATTCACAATAGCCAGGACATGGAAACAACCCAAATGTCCATCGACAGAGGATTGGATTCGGAAGAGGTGGTATATATACACAATGGAATACTACTCAGCCATAAAAAAGGATGACATAATGCCATTTGCAGCAACATGGATGGAACTAGAGAATCTCATCCTGAGTGAAATGAGCCATAAAGACAAAGACAAATACCATATGATATCACTTATAACTGGAATCTAATATCCAGCACAAATGAACATCTCCTCAGAAAAGAAAATCATGGACTTGGAGAAAAGACTTGTGGCTGCCTGATGGGAGGGGGAGGGAGTGGGAGGGATCAGGAGCTTGGGCTTATCAGACACAACTTAGAATAGATATACAAGGAGATCCTGCTGAATATCATTGAGAACTTTGTCTAGATACTCATGTTGCAACAGAACAAAGGGTGGGGGAAAAAATGTAATTGTAATGTATACATGTAAGGATAACCTGACCCCCTTGCTGTACAGTGGGAAAATAAAAAAATTAAAAAAAAAAAGAAAATGCAATTCAAAAAAAAAAAAAAAAAAAGATTTTGAATCCAGACACTTTCTTGTCAATTGTGCAATTTCCCTTTATATAAAATTTGAGGTAATAACACTTACCTCATAGGATTGCACAGTTAAAAAATAAATGATATTCAATAAAAAAAACAAAGCTGGACACTTCTTGAAGATCCCTATACATCATTATCATCACAATATCACTATAAAATAGCTATGGTATAGGAATGGAGAATCAGATCGTAAATGGCTTGCCATGGCTAACAGACCGCTCACTATAGATCAACAGCTGTGTGCCAGGCATCCTTCTAGAAAGTGGGGACACAAGAATAAAGTTAGACAGAAAGCCTTCGCTTATGAAACTTACGTTCTAGGAAAGTTCCTGACACAGGCTGCCCCAGCTGGACCCAGAGGAAAGTGGGCGGCACTTAGCAGAGTGTTTGCTAAGCCCCAGATGAGAGCCAACCAGGGGAAGGAAGGCCTGTCTGGGGCCATAAGCAGCAGCAGGCAGGCCGACCAGGAGCCTGTGCAGCTGAGGGAGCCTCGGGGTCGAGGCGGAGGGTGGTGGTGCTCATAATGGCTCTCCACTCACAGAAAGGGCTCTGCCAGCGCCCAACTCAGCACTTGAACGGGACTCAAGTCTCAAAAGATTTCCTGCTGCTTTGTCCTTAAAGTACACTCTGCTGTCATTGCTGTTTACAAAGAATGGAAAGAAAGCTAAATGCCCAGCACTGGTACTCAAAAAGCTTTTAGGGCCTCAATGCTGCACAACCAGAGGAGCCTGGGGGAAAATGCTGGGTTTGTTTTGAGCAAAGCCATTCCACTCATCTGAGGCTTGGGGAAGAAGTGCCGTGCTGAGCTACAGGTCTCATTTTATAGCCCAAAAGGAGAGAAAGGACACACGAACAGGGTGATTTGAGCAGCCCCTGAATCCCTGGAGTTAGGTAGGTTTATCCTACTAGGATCTGACTCATGGGATGTACCCTCCCAGAGCTGAGCCCGAGGATGGTGCAGCGGGAGCAGACCCAGGGGGCCCCTTCCATCCTGTGGCACAGTCCAGTCCAAACTCCAAGTGCAACTGTCCGAGGCTATTTCTCTTCCCTAAACAAAAGCTGGAGCTGCAGTTGAGCCCAGGAAGGGGAGGTACTGCAGGGAGCATGCTGTAAAGGCTTCAGCCAAATGTGACAATGGCAGGGCCTTTGAAACAGCTAGAGAAACGTCAGCCTTAGGAAACACAAGACACAGAGTTCCCATCGTGGCACAGCGGAAACAAATCTGACTAGGAACCATGAGGCTGCGGGTTCAATCCCTGGCCTCACTCAATGGGTTAAGGATCTGGCATTCTGTGAGCTGTGGTGTAGGTTGCAGATGCCGCTGGCGTGGCTGTTGCTGTGGCGTAGGCCAGCAGATGTAGCTCCGATTAGGCCCCTAGCCTGGGAACATCCATATGCCATTAGTGCAGCCTTAAAAAAAAATAAAAACAAACTCGAGACACAACCACAAGAACAGAAACAAGACACAAAAAAGTGAGGTGTGGAACATGATCCACAGACCATAAAACTGTGACACCACCAGGGGGTGCTGAGGAGTCTGTCAGCAAGAGATGCTCAGAACCTCCTCCCAGGGTCTCCTGGGTGTGACCCTATTACTGCCCTTGATGTCTGTGTTCCCTGTGCCTGAGCACTGGAGAGAGCAGGCCTCTAACCCTAGGATGTGTAAATGGGTTTCCGGGAAGGAATACAGCAAAGCATGAGATGTCTAATTAGTATACCTTAGTACATAATTGCACACCATGTATTTGAAGACCCTAAGTGCACATTTTTACATTGATCTTCCTTAAATGTCATTTTCAGAGATTATACCCATATTAATATAAGACAGCTGATAATATAGCCAACCATGACTCTTACCTGCCCGCATGGCATGAACTGGTCCTACTAGATCTGTGTTGGCTGGACCTGTTTATTCACTCGAAAAAAGAGGGGATGTTCTAGATAATCTCTACAAGAGGTGATGTTAAATCTGCAAAGACCCAGTGTCACCCCAGCTCCTTCCATGGATAGGAAAGAGGAAACTGATATCTTTCTTGAGAGGAAACTGATATCTTTCTTAATCCTCATTAAGTCACAGAGGCCTCAGGCAATACTGCTTAAGCTGTTTCTCCACCTTTCATCCACAGGCACCCCTGGAAAAGAAATCAGGCACCAGGAAGTGAATGGCTGGGTATTTAGGTTGCACAATGGACCAGATTCGGTTTTCTAGAGACCTTATTGGTGGTGTCCTCCGGGCACAGGGGACAAGGAGGAGACTGAAGAAGGATGCAGGCCACTCCAGGCCGATAGACAGCAGGTTTAATAAGCAAGAGAATTTACATATGAGGCTTGTCCTGGCAGGAGCTAGAGAAATAAATCTGCACATGCACCCACCAGAATCTTTGAAGTTTCTACAAGGCTTTAACTGAGTTCAGTAACATACGCCATCTGGATGGTCTTGAAACTTAACAACACTTTTGGCTTGAACCTAGTCAGAGCCCAGATTGGGACTTAAAACCATGTGCCAGGACTGCAACCTAGCCAAAACCCAGATTAGGACTTGAACCCACGGGCCGGGATTCAAACCCTGCCTAAACCCAGATTGGGATTTGAACCCACAGTTTTTAAATTGGAATCACTCACCCAGTGTCTGGATTTACTGAGGTTCAGGTTTTTTGTGCCTCAGCGCAGAAGTAATTCAGTGAGAGACAAAGCGACAGGCAAGAAATAGGGCAGGCAAGGAGGCTCTGCCCTCCCAGGGTTCAGTGGGCTGTTTTTAATCCACAGGAAGTGGGGGGTGGGAAAAGACCGCCTCTTCCTCTTTCTCCAGGTAGACTTCTGGCTTATTCAAATCAGGAGAAGGGCGGTCCTTAAACTTCTGCCCTTGGTCTGAGCTTGAAGGCATTTCACTTAATGACTTGAGGCATATCTTGTGTTCCCATTAGATAATCAAGCCTGCTTCGCTCCAATGGCCCTCTTTAGTAATTATTATCTTACACTGGTCTCCCAGAGTTCCCTAGGCTTCCCTCTCTATCTATGGTCCCCTACTGGGACTTCAACTACTACCTATGTACTTATCCTACTCCATCCCTATTGGTCCCAATGACACCTTACTCTCTCCAGGCTACTTCCTTGAAATGGCTCCCACTGCAGAACCAGTGTGCAGAACGTACATTCTATGACAGAAGAAGGGTTGGGGAGCCTCTGACTGCCCAGATCCAGTTCATACATCACCTGGAGATCATATCCCCTTGAGAGCCTCCTCCAAGAGACCTGAATTAAAAGGCTGAAACAAGGGGCACCTGAGGCTTTGGGAAGAGCATGTTTCTCTGAGACCTAGCATGTGGACTGAGGGGTATTCAACTAAAGTTTAAGGAGGGTAGAGATACAGTCTAGATAAAACTAAATCTCAAGGATAGAAACTTTAACAGAGAAAGAAAACCCCCCAAGTGTCTTCAACCAAATTAATAATGTTTGATTGTGCAAGCTGGGAAATACACACAGAGCCATTCATTGTATCACTTTATATTACTTAGTAAATATCCAAAACATTTCAAAAGTTTTAAAGGAAAAAAAAAAGTTAAAGAAGAGAAAAAAGTGGAGGAAGGAGGGAAGAAATGAAGGAAATGAAAAGCAAGGTCCAGAAAAATATCTTTGGTTACAAGTTTTTGAACATCAACATAGGAATGCACTCTTACTCAAAGCGGGAATCCATACCTAGTACAGGTGGCCAGACCTGCTCTTGTACCATGAACCTCTTCTGCTTTTTTTATTATTATTATTTTTTAATAGTTATTTCCCCAATACAATTTTTTTTTCCTACTGTTCAGCATGGTGACCCAGTTACACATACATGTACACATTTTATCTTGCAGCTCTATTCACAATAGCCAAGACATGAAAACAACCCAAATGTCCATCGGATGATTGGATTAGGAAGATGTGGTATATATACACAATGGAATACTACTCAGCCATAAAAAAGAACAAAATAATGTCATTTGCAGCAACACAGATGGAGCTGGAGACTCTCTTCTGTTTTTTTTTGTTGTTGTTGTTGTTGTTGTTAATTGAAATCTTTTAAAGTGAACAATTCAATGATTTTTAATATTTTCATAAATGATTTTAATAAATCATCACAATTTAATTTTGGAACAAAAGATCCAAAGAACAAAATCAACCCCAAAATAAATCTCATAGCCATTCACAGTAATACCCCATTCCTGCCCCTCTCCTCCAGCCCAAGCAAGCAATAATCTACTTTCTGTCTTTATAGATTTGGTTATTCTGGGCATTCTGTATAAATAGAATCATACAAGATGTGATGTGGTCATTTGTGACTGGTATCTTTCACTTAAAATAATCAAGATTAATCCATGGCCTAACTCTAGGTTACAAAGATCCTATTTCTTACATCTAAGAGTTTTATAGTTTTAGCTCTTACATTTAGGACTATCCTCTCATCAAAGTTGTTTTGTATGTGGCTGTGATACAGGGGTTCAACTTAATTCTTTTTAATGTGGATATCCAATTATTGAAAAGACTATTATACCCCCCATTAAATTGTCTTGGCACCTTTGTCAAACATCAATTAACCATAAATATAAGGATTTATTTCTGGACTCTTAATTCTCTTCCATTGATCTACATATCTATCCTTATGTTAGTATCTCATTGTCTTGATTACTGTAGCTTTTTAGAAAGTTGTAAAATCAGGAACTTTGAATACTCTGTGTTCTTTTTTTTTTAAGATTATTTTGGCTACTTCAAGTTCCTTGCATTTCCATATGAATCTCCAAATCAGCTTGTCAATTTCTACACGCAAAAAAAAAAAAAAAATGCAGCTAGAATTTCAGTAAATACATATTAAATCTATAGTTCATTTGGAGAATGCTGCCATCTGATCCATGAATGTGCAATGCCATTCCTCTTTTTTTGGCCTTCTTTAACTTCCTTCAACAATATTTTCAAGTTTTCAGTGCACAAGTCTTGAAATTCTCTTGTTAAATGTACCCTAGGTATTCTTAACGTACAACATGTACTAAGTAATATTCTTTTTTCTGTTATTACAAATAAAATTATTTTCTTGATTTCATTTTCAGATTGTTCAGAGCTATTGTATAGAAGAAGCTACTGAGTTTCATATATCCTTCAACCTTGTTAGCTTGTCTTTGGTTTTTGATAATTTGATTATTAACTGTTGAGGTCTGGATTTCTTTTGTGTTTAATCTGAAGTCTGTTGAATTGCTTATATGTTTATACTGATGCTTTTCATCAATTTGGAAAAGTTTGGGCCATTATTCAAATATCCTTTCTGCCTCTTCCTCTCCCCCCTCCCCTGCTGTTACTCCTATTTGTGTATGTTGGTATACTTTATGGTGACCCATGAGTCTCTTAGGATCTGTTCATTTTTCTTCTTTCTTTTTTCTTTCTGCTCTACAGAATGGATAATCTTAATTGACCTATGTTCATATTTGCTGATTCTTTCTTCTACTTGCTCAAATTGGTTGTTGAGCTCTTAGGGTGATTTTTTTTTAATTTCAAGTATAATTTTCAACCCTCAAATTTCTATTTTTTGTATAATTTCTATCTCTTTAGGAGATACTCTTTAATTAGTGAGAGTAATAATTCACTTTACTTCTTTTAACATGATTTCCTTTCATTCTTTGAGCATACTTATGACAGCCGATGTAAAGTGTTTGCCTAGTAAGTCCAACATCTGGGTTCCCTCAGGGACAGTTTTATTGATCACTTTTTTTCCTATGTCTAATCCATATCTTTCTGCTTTTTTGTGCATTTTATAAATGTTGTGAAAATCCAGACATTTTAGATAATCTTATGTGACAACTTTGGAAATCAGATCCACCCATTCTCCCAGGCTTTGTTCTTGTTGCTATATTTTGCTGCTGTGGTTGTTTTTGTTGTTAATGCTGATTCTTTGTTTCTTGCAGTGTACAGTCACTGAAACCTCTGCATGGTTATCTTTGTGGTCAGCTAATGACTGACAGATGTTTCCTGAAATACTTCAAGGCAATAAATATTCCACCTTTACCAAGGAGCTCTGTTACATGTTGAGGCATACATTCAGCACTGTGGTAATTTACAGGTCTAGTGTAGTCATCACCTCCTACTTATGGAGAGTCTCAGGGTCAGCCAAATCTAAGACATCAGGGCCATTTGGGTATTTTTTAGTCATGTTCATTGCCCTACCCCTGATTGTGGCCTCTAAATCCCCATACCTTTTTAAAATCCCTTATAACCATCTCATGTCCCAGACATTCTAAGTGTTTTGGCCAGCTTCTTGTTTGTTCCAACTGGTATGTCTACCTCAGGTAGCTGCAATATTAAAAAACTGATACTGATTGTTTTTGACAAATGCCCTAGAGATACAGTTTTCCTATTGTGCTCTAAGTGGCATAAAATATAACAGTCTTATAAATGATTATTTTTCAGGGAGGTAGCAGACATGTCAAGTAGTGGCAGTTCTCGGGATAAGTCTTTTTGAGGAGCACCAACACAGTCTGCCCCTTCCAATGGCTATTAAGTGCTGCTGGTTTTCATGCTACTATGGTTACAATGCCTCTGGTTTTCAAGGCTACCATGGAGCTGAAGGAAGGGAGTTGAGAATAGAGGAAAGTAAAATGCCACACAGAGTTCACTATTTTTACTGAGAGTCAGTCATTTTTCTTGAATAACATGCTTTAGATCCTTTCTAGCCTTTGGTTAATTTCCAGAGTTCTGTCAAAGTTGATTTTGACATTTTTTTTTGCCAATTTTTGGGAAGCTTTTACAGAGGAGTGGATTTATAAAGATTCTCACTCCACTATTCTAGAAGTTCTGGCTCCTCTTCTTTAAAGCACTTACCACAGTTGAATTTTATCTATGCAATTGCTTCATGAATATGTGTCTCTTCCCTTATCATTAAGTGTCATGAAGACAATGTCTTTATTTTGTTTTATATTTTATCTTTCTAGATTATATCACAGTGACACATAGTAGGCATTCAATAAATCAACAACAGATCTTTAGCACAGGCTAGTAAATAGACACAATCTCCACAAATGGGTACCATGATAAATAATTGTTAACTGAACTCCAAAGAGCCCTCAATTTTGATGAACTGAACTTTTCATACCTCTTCAGGAATGCACATTATCACTGTTCTGAAAACTCTGACTTCCTCTTTATCTCACCATCTTTGCTGATAATTTTGGCTTATTCACCATTGAAAATATCAGACCAAAAATACCTTCCACCTTCCACCTCCAAATATATCAATATATCCATATTGGTTCCCACATTCTTCTTCTTTCCTCCTGTTACAATGGTATGACAGCCCCTCTTCCTGGCAAATGTCAATGCCTGTGTTTCCTGTATGCAACCCTTCCTGCTCTCTCAAGAACCTCATCTCATTTATTCTCCTTCTCCTCACCTGCATCTTCATCTGTTTCAGCTCTACTGAATTGTTTCCAGCTGCATTAGGACTTTTTTTAAACTTACCTTTTTTTAATATACTGAGCGTGGACCTCAGCTAATAAACCCAGCTTGGAAGCCCTTCTAGTGATGCTTCATTCTCTATTTTCAAGCCAAATTTCTTCATAAGTTTGGCTACAAATTGTGGCTCCATTTCCTTACCTTCCACTTAGTATTTAACCCATTCTTAGCTGTGTTCTATGTCCACTAGGCAGCTAAAATGGCTCTGATATTTACATTTCATTTATCAACAATTATTGAGTACCCCAAATCAGTACCAAACACTGTTCTAGGAATAAGACATATAAAATAAATAATATGATAAATATGATGATTAAGACCTTTGGACATTTTCTTCATAGCTTTCATCAGCATCCGGCACATCTGGCCACCACCTGTCATGGAAATGCCTTCCTTCCTTGATTTCCAGGCCTCCTTATTCCTATCTATCCAGCTCCTCTTCAGCCTCCTTTGCTGGATCTTTGTCATAGTTCTGTTCTTTATGGCTGATTTTTTTTCTATTATTATTGAGGTGAAATGTAAAATTAACCACTTAGTTCTAGTCTTCAAATGTTATATTTTTTCTGGAATTTTCTTCTCTTCTTCTTTTCTACTCTCTTTATAAAGAATCTCTTCTGCTGCTTTAATTTTAAATGCCTTCCATTTATATACCTCTATTTATAGTTACAGCCTAAAACTCTCTCTCTAAACTGAGGTTCAGACACCAATAAACAATCATCCACACTTGATTATTTCATAGAGACTTCAAACCCAGTGTTTCTCCCAAAAACCTGCTGTCCCTCCTCCAGTGTCCCTATGGGACCAACATCCATTCTACTGCGACAGTAGAAAACTTTGCAGTCATCCTCAACACTTCTCTTTTCCTCAAAATTCATGCCAGTTTTACAAACAAAAGAGGTCTCAGATTCATCACTGTCTCTCCATTTCCACCAATAGCACTCTGAACTCTCATCCTGCAGCATGTTCTCAACTCTTCTCCCCATATCATGTCCCCACTCCTACCAAATCCACTCTCCACACAGTAAAATGAACTTTATCCTCCCTGACCAAGTCAGGCATCCAAATGTAAGCTTTCATAGTTTTCTCAACTTCTTGATTCACTCTTTGCTATTTAAATTATTTCATGATTAGTTTTAATTCCTCCTCCCCCCCCCCAGTAGAATATAAACTCCATAAGGGCAGAAAGAGTGTTCTCAGTGGTTTGATCAAGGTCTAATAAAAGTTCTTAAATAGAGTAAGTGTTTAATAAATACTTGCTAAAAGTTGCTAAACAAATATGCATCATCTTCCTAAGCCTATGTCACAGTAAAGAGCATCAATTATAAGAAGCCAGTCATGGGAGCAAAAGCCACAAATGCAATCCTTGACATGACATTCTCCCTTGTCCATCACCTTTAAGCCATCATCAAGGCTTTTGGTTTTGACCTGAAAAAAAAATTATACCTAAGGTCTAACTACTGCTGGCCATCTCCACATTCTAGCCTGGATTTCCAAAATAGCTACCTTACCCACTCTCACTCTTGCCTCTCTCCATGGGGCAAGTCAAATGTGTTACTGGCCCCCTTTTAACCCATCACTAGTCTCCACAGTTCCCAGAAGAAAGTCCAAAATGCTCAGAAGATCCAGGAGATCCAGCCTTGCCAGCTTCATTTGGTGTTTTCTTCTTTCTGCTTTCTATGAGTACTTTGGATGCTGTCTTAAGGCCCTCTGAATCCTCAGGATCCTCTTACATACCAGTGACTCTGCCTGAAGTTCTCCTGACACCTTTGTTTGAGTTTTTCCTGCTCATCCTTCATGTCACAGCTGAAATGTCATCCCAGTACAAGTGGCTGAAACACAAAGGTTATTAACTCTCATACATAATGAGGAATCCCAAAGAAGAAAGTCTCCAGCTAAATACTGTCAGGGCTATGAAAGACTTTCCTTGGCTTTGCCCTCCTGGTCTCAGGAGGACTGCAGCCCTTTCAATCATCAAGCTGTCCCAACATTATGAAAAGTGGGAAGAAAGGGGCATTTTTCTTATACTCTCTCCTCTTTGCAGGGAGGGAAATCCTTCCCAGAAGCTCCTCAGTGAACTACCACTTACACCCCATTGTTCAGAACTGGTCATACACGGTTCTAATTTTTATTGCTACATAATCAACCACCACAAAACCTAGCGACATAGAACAATGACCATTTTATTTTACTCTCAGAGTCTGTGGATCAGGAACTGTGACAGGTATCTCCCCTGTGAGATATGGTGCCTTAGCTTGGAACACTGCATTGGCAGGGGATTATCTGAAAGGCTGGGGGCTCAACTTGGAAGCTTCTTCACTCTCATGTCTGACACGTGGGCTCAAAGCTCACGCTCAGGACTGTTGACCAGCACACCCACATGTACCTTTTCCAGGTAACTTGAGCTTTCTCACAGCATGGTGGAGAAATTCCAAGAGGAGGCATTCAGGTAAGACATTACAAGAGAATTTAATGGATGCTGCATAATCTCGGAAGTCATACAGTGTCAATACCTCCATGTTCTGCTGGTTGAAGCAGTCACAACCCTCCCAGACACAAGGGAAGGGAAACCCTTCAACTCAATGGGAGGCATGTCAAAGAATCTGAACTCACAATTTAAATCAGCCCCTAAACCAACTGTAATAGGCTGGTCAACAAAACTGAACAAAATAAAGGTCCTACATCAAGGAAGAAGGGAAAATGGCTGTTGATTTCACAACAAAGACCATCTTCTAGAGTCATCCAGTCCATCCTCGCCACTACCACCAACTCAAGGCATCAACCCTCTTTACAAATACCCCTCTTGAAATGGTCAACCAAACTTCAATGACAGGGAGACCTCTCTCTTCCCAAAATAATGGATTTACATTTGGACAGTTGCTTTACCAAATCAGACTTATCCCAAGAAAAATATTTTTCTTCATGTTAGGCCACTTTGGTCTGAGCTGAGGATGAGAAATGGGAAACTTCAAGAAGGTGAGACAAAATGATGGGCTGCTTGATCAGAGTTATCAGATCCTTGAAGGGGGTGGACATTCAAGAATTGTGGCTTGGTGGATTGCAAGGACCTTTGTCTCTGTCAAAAATTATATTGTCCAGTGACCAGATACATTTTAAATAAATCACTCTGGATTTTATTCGCTTGCCTTCAACACTACATTTATGATGTGGCCTTTGAAGAGGCCATCAATCCCTCCTGGAATCCTCTCAGTGCAAAGATTTCACTGAAAGGTCTGGAGCAGGTAGAGGAGACACACCAGGCATAAACTTCACCCCTTCTCAATTTTCCTTCTAAGTGATTCCTTGGACTTTTGAAGACGTGGAAGTAAGAGTGTAGTCTTACCTGGGGGTCCTGCAGGCAGCTCTTACTGCACACATCCTAAGCAGAATTCATTACCCCATCACTGAAACTTGCTCAGACTCCTGTGTTTGTAAACTCATTCACAGGCATCTCCTTCTAGCTAGCAACTGAACCAGAAATTCTGGAGTGGTTTTTAAATTATTCCTGTCTGCTTAACTGCCAACATTTAAACTTCACCACATCCTTCCAGACTGTCTCAGCAGTGTTTCTTCCCCATCACCATACTTACTGGTTGGTTCAGGGCATCCCTGTCTCCTTGCAGGGCTCTTGCTGTGACTTCATGCCTGGCCACCCTCCTCCAGGGTCTGCCCCTCCATCCTGCTGCCACAGGAATCCAATACTACCACTTCCCCACAAACTTCTGCCTACCCCTTACTCCTGTGCCTATAAGATTAAGCCCCAATTCTTTAGCTCTATACACAAGACTTCTGATATATAGTCTCAGCAAAAACTGTACTCCAGTCTCTAAGCTAACACACCCAACTCTTGAGCCTTCTCACCATTTGACCAATACGTCAGATTTCCAATTCTTACCTTTACATAAAGCTGTTTATTATCCTAAAAATACAGATCACTTCTCCCTTACTTTGCACAAGACTGCTTGCTTAAAGATCTAAATTAAATGTTACTTTGTTTTTTATTATTATAATCATATCCAGAGTTTATTGAGCATATTCTATACACCAGCCCATGTGCTAAGCACCTTATGCAGATTATCTCATTTAATATTTACAGCCACCCTGTGAGTCATGCAGATGAGGAGCTGGGACTTGAAGTGGTCCACTGGCTTACATTCACATAACCAGAATTCCAAAGCTGGTGCCCATAACCCCTCCTCACCAGAGGCAAATCCAGGTAGCCTTCCAATGAACTCTGTCATAAAGGTCGTCAACTCTACTGTGGCATCCAGCAGGTAGTAAAATACAGTTGAACTTGTTTGGATATAAGTTCAACAAAATAACTGTTCAAAAAGTACACTTATTTATCGGACAATCAAGAAAATATAAACACTAACTAAATGTTTGATGACACTAGGAATTATCATTAGTTATTGGTACTATGGTTATGGGGTTTGTTTTTTTTTTCCTGTCTTTTGTCTTTTTAGGGCTGCACCTGTGGCATATGGAGGTTCCCAGGCTAGGGATCTAATTGGAGCTGTTGCTGCCAGCCTACACCACAGCCACAGAAATGCCAGATCCCCAACCCACTGAGCAAGGCCAGGGATCAAACCTGCAACCTCATGGTTCCTAGTCAGATTTGTTTCCACTGCGCCACGATGGGAACTCTGTACTGTGGTAATGTTTTTAAAAATCATTGTCATTTAGAGATATACTAGACTAGAGGTGAAATGGTTTGAGGTTAGGATATGCAAGAGGGGATATTATGTGGGTGTATTAGACAATACCTCTTGGCATTAGTTTGATAACTATTAAAAAGAGGATATGTATGAAATTCTGCCATTTGTAACATACAGATGGACCTAGAGAATATTATATTATACTTAGAAAATAAATCAGACAGGAAAGACAATATTCTATATTATCACTTATACTTGGAAGCTAAAAAAGGAAACAAATATATACATGACAAAAAAGAAACGTACTCACAGATACAAAGAAGTGCTACCTAGTGTTACCAGTGGTGAGAGGCAAGGAGGGAGGGGCAAAGCAGAAGTAGGACTAAGAGATACAAACTATTATGTATAAAATAGGTTAAGTTACAGGCATAGATTATATAGCACAGAGAATTACAGTCATTATTTTGTAATGATTTTAAATGGAATACAATCTATAAAAATACTGAATCACTGTTAGACACCTGAAATTAATACAATATTATAAATCAACTACACCTAAATAAATAAACAAATAATGGGAGATGTGTCCCCAGAGGTTCATTCTATTATTTACTCTTTTTCTGTGTATGTTCGAAATTCTCTATTACAAAAATATTTCACAGACTCCCTCAAACAAATGACCTTTTGTGCATTTCACCCCACTTTCAAGTCGATAAAGGGAAGAAAACATTTGAGTCTTAATCATCTCCAATCTGTACCTGTAACTGGCACAGAGTAGAAATTCAACTAATGTTCCTTGAGTGATGAGGGAGCAACTATGACAGTCAATTCCAAAGGCAGAGTATGGTGCTACCTGTCCTTCAGACTGTCCCACAGCAGACCAATGATCCTGTGGCCACTAGCATTATGGATGGGTCCCTAAGGAGAGCTGAGTCCAGCAGCTAAAGTTGGACATGCTACTCTTGGGCCAGCTTTCTTGCTTCTAAGATATTTCCACACTGACCCGGTTCTTTGGAACAGAGCTGGCCACCTTGGGATTCCGAGATGCCCTCAGGGACCTTAGCTTGGATTTCTGTATGTGCTTTTTTTGCTTCTATAAGCTACCCCTTGGGCCCCAGCCAGGGAAGAGATTTAGCCTTAACCCTTAAAATGGGGCTATTCACCTCAACCCCATGGCTTGGCTTGACTGCTGATCCTGATCTGGATGAAAGTAATTTGAAGTTAGATATATTTTCTTTGGAGTGACACAAATCTGAGAGCAAAAGACTGAGACTGAATTTCAGAGAAGAATGGACTCATTCAACACCTCTGGCCCCCTCTCCTGCCTTTACCTGCAAGTGTCTTCATCAGATGGTCACAGCCTTCCTGTCTGCTGTGTGGTTCCTTCTCAGTCCCAGAGCTAAGACTGTCTGGGGAACTCAAGGCAACTCTGGTGTTCTGCTAGCAATGAGTGGTCAGTGTTCTGCTGTTCTCAAGTCACCATGCTCCAAGATCACCAACAGCTACCCTGGAGACTGAGGAAATGCCTTCCCCACTGGGAGCTGAAGGGAGCAGCAGTGAGCAGGTTGCTGGGGTGTGAGGGTGAAGTCTGGCTCCAACTCAGTAGCCTCTGGGGAGTTTGATATTCAAGCCAAGCCTCAGAACAGCCTCCAAAGCAGAAGGAAACAGCTTCAGGGGGAAGAGAGACAAGCAAGCCTGCAAGCACCAAAATCAGGCACACAAACCCCAGGCAAGTCAGTTCTTACAGGCTTCCACTGTTTGAGGCTCATCCTCCTGGGTGCTGGGTGAAGAACTAGAAAATTGCTGTATCTAGTCCAAACATCCATGTGTGAGAGATAGACAGCAGCTGAGAAATGTCAAAAGTAATGGCAAGTGCAGTTACATAATGGTGTGATGGAGGCTGGGAGGCTCTACCAGATCCCTCCAGGAATGAAGAACTTATTCTCCCAATTGCTGCAAGTGCTGCCAGTGAGTGCCCAGGTCATGCTCCTACCCAGGGCAGCCCATGTCCAATAATAGTGCATATGGGGGCATAAAGGCTCAGATCTCTCTTCCCACTGGGACAGCTTTGAACACTTATCCCATCTCCAGATGTCCCCATAAGGTCATTTGAGGTTTCCATTGAAATTGCATCACAGATCAACTTCTCCCTTTACCTAATCATGCTTCCTACCCTTCTTCCCTTCCCCTTCTATCCCTTCTTTCCAAAGGTCCCCAAAGCATGCTCTAATAAGCCCATTCCCACTTTACATGTCTCCTGTGTACCAAAGACTGTGAATGGAGCAGGTGATGGAGAGGGAGTAAGATGCAGTCTCTACCTTCAAGAAGCTGGCAGGGGCCCACAGGCGTATGGCTTGATTGTTTGGTAGAGAACACAGCATAATGATTAAGAGTAAAGCTTAAGAGTCTCAAATAGTATTGATGCCATTTTGTAGCTGTGTAATTTGGGGAAAGTCATTTAACCTTTCTAGGCTTCATTTTCCTCAACTGTAAAATGTCAGTAATAACACCTGCTGAACTGGTTGTCATGGGGATTAAATGAGATATGTCTATAAAAAGTTTATGACAGTGTTTGGCCCGATAAACAAAACAATACTATACATCCAAATATTGAAGTATGCTAAGGATGAAAATAATATAGACAAAGGGAGGTTTGATTTTATCTGGGGAGAGAAAGGAAAGACTTCTCAGAGGCAGTGAGGCTTGACCTGGGACATGAATTTGCTTCATTCATTCACATACTGGGGGAGGACATGATGGGAATTCTGGACTAAAATGCCATTGGGCTGAACACGATTCAGCTTCTCTTGATCTGCCATTAAAATTCCATGACAACACAGGAAAGTTGCAAAAATAGGTAACAAGGGATTCCAGTGCAACAGGCAGTTTGAGAAGGATGCCCCCCACCCCTGCCTGCCACGTTTAGCAGCAGTGCATATCAGCAGAGCCTCAGGGTCACTCTGCCTTTTCTCAGTTTGGAGAGACTCTTGTACAGATAAAGCGGAACTATGATAAAGAAGATGCATCTGGTAGGTATTGCTTAGCTGCAAGTGACAGAAAACCACTGAACCCCTTAAAGACTAAGGAAGGTGTTCTCACAAGACAGCAGTCCACACATGGGCTCCCCCACACTCCATCCTTGTTCTGTGGAGACCCTGACCTTGCCTCCTCCACGCCTGGCTTGGCCCTCATGAAGGCCCCTCATCACCACACCACAAGCAACTTCAGCAACTCCAAGCACCATGTCCAGACACAACAGAGTCCAAAGGCAGGGAAGAGGCTGTCTCTTCCTTGTGTTTATTTTCAAGAACAAAGAAACCTTTCCCAGAAGTCCCCCATTCTTCATCGTCAAAATTATGCCACTTGCCCATGTCAGTCACCAATGGTAGTAACTTACCATATGTGTATGTAATACTTTTCCCCTTAACTTTTCATGTCTTTGTTTATTGAGCTAGCTCATTCTTTTCTAATAGCTGCACTGGACTCCATTAGCGGAATGACACCAAAATGACTAGAGAGACATATCAAAAGCCACCCTCCTGGGGCAGAGGATTTAGGCATCTTCCCTTCCATACAGACCTCGTGCAGAGTGGGATGGAAACTGGCCCAAAACCAGGAACCTGTGTATCAGAAAGACATTGGTAAAATAAATTAGCCTGCTTGATATATAAAAGCAAGGAAGATTATGGTGGAAATGATAGGGACAGTGTAAAGGCCAACATAGGTGATTGAACAGTTAATCCCACAAGGGGATTGTAAGTAGGAAAAAAAAGTATGGAAGACCCTTGTAAATTAATGATCCCTCCAGAAAGTAGGCTTGCTTAGCAACAAAGCCATACAACAGAAGCATGAAACATGCCCCCAAACAATAAAACAGTGGCGGAATGAGACCCACATCCTGCCCAGTAAGGTCAGTAAGTTAATGATTCATAGAACATGCTTCTCTGCACACACTAAAAATGAAATATAAAGAAATGTGATATTACACTGAAATCTGAGATGGTTTACCACATTTTAGTATATGTTACCACCTTTTTACTCATTTCCATTGTGCAATAACACCCAGGCACACGAAAACTCCCCCACTGTGGAGGAGGAACTGATGATGGAAGCTGGAGGTCTACTCAAGAATGAGGAAGAAGGTGGTCTTCTCCCCTCCTCATTTTTCCTTTGATTATAGAACTGCAGCCCACCAAGTTCTCAGTACGGCACTCCCTTGCCTATCAGCTTGTAAACCTCACAAGCATCCTATTCTAATAAATCACTTTTTACCTTTGCCTGAATTCTTTCTGCACTGAGACTTAGAGAACCAGGCCTCCTCAGAGCACCCCCACCCCATGAAGTGCTTTTCTGTGGTTTCAGAAATGTTACATAAAACACATGATAAGTTACCATTTATGTAAGACCCAAACGAAAGGCTCTCTCTATATACAAACATATATGTGTGTATGTACAAGCATATAAATGTACATATATGTTTATGTTTGTATATGCACATGTACCTAAGTGTGTCTATACACACACACACACACACACACACACATTCTTTACTATGGATATATAGTATCATATATGATACATATGAATATATATCACATATGAATACATATATATATACCATATATATCCATAGTAAAGGATGGAGTAAAGTCTTGAAGGTCAGGCAAAGGAGGTTAGACTTGAAGAATTATGAAATAGGAAGGGTGCCTCTACAGCAGATTTATGCTTTCAAAATGCTTGGTGTAGAAAGCTGTGCAGGGTAAACAGAGGAAGTCAAGGCTTGAGTCAGGGCAATTGATGATGGTAAAGACACCTGTATGGTTGTCCTGAGGATTGATAAGACATGATGGATATAGAGGAGGACATTCAGAGGAGAGATCTGGAGTGGTTTGGTGACTGTATATATAACCATGAAAAAAGGTAATAATTGCCACTAACTTAAAGTCCTTATTGTAAAAGCCTGAGTGTTAGAAGGTAATAGATGATATGTAGGTAAGCAGATAGATAAATAGATATACATATTTATTTAAGCCTTACTCATATTCTTATTCAGTAGGCACTATTTTTGTCCTATTTTAGTAACGAGGAAACTGAGGTCCAGACAAATTAAACACCTTGCTGAAGGTCACAGCTAAGGGATGGAATGAGGGAATGGAATCAGTCACTCGAACTAGAGCACTTGCTAGTTGGGGAGTTCATCCTAGGTGGTTGGAGAGGAGACAGGAGCATAGCTCTCCCAGGTCTCCCCCGTCAAGTGCCCTATCTCTGTGACTTTTGTTTATTCATTTATTCATTTATGTATTTATTGTTACAGCCTAAATATTCTTAAAAACAATATCCTGCTTCCCAACAGTCTGTCTTTCAGGAGTGCATGTAGTGCTTTCAGAGTGAATTTTCAAGTGTGATGCTTTGGAAGTCTTTTGTGCAGTCCAGATCAGTTCCCCCTTCATGTCCCCACATCAGCCCCTCTTTCACTGAACAACTCACTGTGTTTTAGGCCTTGAGGCTCTGCTTTCTCCCTGCTGACAGTGAATGTTGTTTCCCTCGGGATCTGACATGCTTCTCAAGGGGGTCGCTGTTTCTTTCCCAAGGCCACTCAAGGATTTCTTACCAGTTTCAGGGTGACTAGGAGCCCCCATCCCAACTTAGGTGCATGGGTCTGACCCAGACTGACTTAGAGCTATAGCAGAATCTGTACCCAGCCTCCCCCTCCCCACCCCCCTCACTTTCCACCTCTTACTCCCACTTCCCATTCTTTACCCCTCACTCCTCACCCCCACTGCCTACCTCCTCCCCCACTCCCCAACCCCAGCCCCATTCCCTACCTTCCCAGCCCTGAGGGTCCCAGACAGAAGCATTAATAGAGCCAACCAAAGGTCAGTTTCACTTCAGCCATTTTCTCTTTTTTGGCAGGGGGTGGAGGGAGTGCCCACAGCATGAGGAAGTTCCTAGGCCAAGGATCAAACCCACACCACAGCAATGACAATGCCAGATCCTTAACGCACTATGCCACAAGGGAACTCCCTCAACCACGTTCTTACTAAGAACCTCCATCTTTGCCTGCACTGCAGCTGCCTGGCAAAAGTCCAGCACAGAATCCAGCTCACCGGGGCTTGAGTGTTGCTAAAAGGATCCCATGGGCACACAGAGCTGATGGAGCCACACACTCGTGGGCACAGCTTGCAGGGGGTCCTCAGTACTTCCTGGCACCCCTTCTTTTTCCTGAGCCAGTTTCATCTCCAGGTCAAAAGACTGGGGAGAAGGCCAAAGCAAAAATGTAGCAGTAAATTCTTCCAATGTAAATGTGTCTGCTATTGAAAATGGAGACTGTAAGTTAATTAATGATTAACTTAAAGAGGTTTTTAGGAACATGAGAAAAAAAAACAACAAATCCAAAAAAAGAAAGAAAAGTATTTAACATTTTGGGAGAGGAAAAAATATAAACAAAGGCAAGAGATTATATTCAGAAAAAGTATTAAAATAGATATATTTCAAGATAATCAAATCAAAACAATAAGCAAAATCATAAATGAGAAATTAGATAAATACCAGAAAAGAACATTAACAAAATTACATAAAATATTTAAGTTTATTCTTGCAAATTTGAAAATATCAGTGTTCCATGAGTTCCTGATAACTACATGAATTACCACAATAATTCAAGAAAAAGTAAATATCCAGGTAATAAATAGCCAATT
Source organism: Sus scrofa (assembly GCF_054392235.1). Classification (NCBI taxonomy): domain Eukaryota; kingdom Metazoa; phylum Chordata; class Mammalia; order Artiodactyla; family Suidae; genus Sus; species Sus scrofa. The sequence goes on along the minus strand of NC_139396.1, from coordinate 108,030,055 downwards.
AATGGTGACAGAAGTCACCAAATTTAAATTAGTTCCTCTGCTATTAAAATTATTCTATAGAGAGTTCCCATCGTGGCTCAGTGGTTAATGAATCCGACTAGGAACCATGAGGTTGTGGGTTCGATCCCTGGCCTTGCTCAGTGGGTTAAGGATTCGGTATTGCTGTGAGCTGTGGCGTATGTCGCAGACGGGGCTTGGATCTGGTGTGACTATGGCTCTGACGTAGGCTGGAGGCTACAGCTCTGATTAGACCCCTAGCCTGGGAACTTTCATATGCTGTGGGTGCAACCCTAGAAAAGACAAAAAAAAAAATTATTCTATTGAATAGTCTAGAAATGTTAGAAAGCTAGCACAACTCTGACGCTAAAACCAGATAGACATAACTCACCAAAAAGAAATCAAAGAATATGTAGTCAAATTAAAAGTCAATAGGAGTTCCCATTGTGGCACAATGGTTAACGAACCCGACTAGGAACCATGAGGTTGCAGGTTTGATCCCTGGCCTCGATCAGTGGGTTAAGGATCTGGCATTGCTGTGGCTCTGGCGTAGGCTGGCAGCTACAGCTCCAATTAGACCCCTAGCCTGGGAACCTCCATATGCCACAGGTGTGGCCCTAGAAAAGACCAAAAAAAAAAAAAGTCAACATTAAGGACTAGCAAACTGAGTCCAGCTGTACATTCAAAGTAAAAGATCGCACAACCACATAGAATTTTCTACATATAAGATTTGGTACATAAAGTGGAATGGTTTTAAAACATGCTTACAAATTCCTTGACCCTCCTCCTATCCAGAGGTGGCTCTGTGTCCCCTTCCTTTGAATCTGGGAGGGTGGACCTTTATGATGACCTCAACAAACAGAATGTGGCAGAATTATGTTCCGGAATTATGTTCTGGTGTTGTTTGTCATGGTCGTGTATATTCTGCCAGTTTCTTTTAGAACATTCAACCTGGGAGCCTCCAGGGGAAGTTTAGGTACCCTGGGACCCCACGTGGAGAAACCATGCAGAAAGTGTGGGACACCCTTGGAGCCCAGCTGCTTCAGCCCCATCAGTCTGAGTCTCCCCAGCCCAGGCACCAGGCAGGTAAGTGAGGAAGCCTTTGAGATGACCTCATCTCAGCCACTGTCTGTCTGCCTGCAAACGTGTGAGATTTCCCAAGTTGAGCCAGGTCAATTCACAGATTCATAAGAAAAATATGTGGTGGTTAGTGCTTTTTTTTTTTTTTTAGGGCCACACCCATGGCATATGGAGATTCCCAGGCTATGGGTCCAATCAGAGCTGCAGCTGCTGGCTTACACCACAGCCATGGCAACACCAGATCCAAGCCTCATCAGCAACCTATACGGCAACCCCAAATACTTAACCCACTGAGCAAGGCCAGGAATCAGATCTGCATCCTCATGGATGCTGGTCATATTTGTTTCCTCTGAGCCACGATGGGAGCTCCTTGTTAGTGCTTTAAGCCACTACTTTGTGGTAGTTTGTTCTAGAGCAATAGACCGGTAGAACATATCTAATCATCAAACATAGTCAATCAATTAATGTAATAATATATAATAATAATAAAAAAGCATTTGATAAAATTAAACATCAATTCCTTATTGAGAACATAGTAAATGATGAAAGAGCATCTGAAGTTCCCGTTGTGGCTCAGCAGGTTACGAACTCGAGTAGTATCTATGAGGATTCAAGTTCGAACCCTGGCCTCGCTCACAGGGTTAAGGCATTGCCGTGAGCTGTGGTGTAGGTCACAGTAAGCTCGGATGCCATTGCTGTGGCTGTGGTAAAGACCAGCAGTTTCAGTTCCAATTCGACCCCTCGCCTGGGAACTTCCATGTGCCGTGGGTGCGGTCCTAAAAAGAAAAAAAGAAAGAGCGTCCTTGAGAATGATCATGACTCTGGGCCCAGAAAACAACCAACACCTTGTACATTATGAACCACTGTTGGCATTCATTCCCATTAAAATCTGAGGCAAGATAAAGAGCATCAAAATTACATGAGAGTATGCTGGACCTTCAAGCCAATACACTAATAAAGAAAAAATGAATAAGAAGTGTAATATCATCAAAGAGATCAAATTAACAACATTCATAGATGATATGGTTGTCTACCTCAAAAACTGAACGAAATTAAAATATTAAGAAAAAGGACCAGAGCCACAATTATCAAAACCCATGTGCCTTTCCGCCTGTCAAAAATTAGCAAGTGATCTATCATTGTGTCATGAACATCTAAGGATTACTGCCTTAAACACCAAATGAACTAGACAAAGATCTGAAATTACTGCTCATAAAAAAAGAGCCCAGGGGACAAGAAAACCCAACAAACAAAGATCACTAAATTTACCAGTATCTACACCTTAGAAACCAGTGGGAAATGAGAAAAAAGGAAGAAAAGCTCAGGCTGACTGCAAGTGTAGCAGAGTACTTAACCACTTAGGCTCTGGAGCTAGACTGCCTGCATTCAGAATCTGAGCACCTCCACTCACAGCCCCCAAAGGCCTTAGGCATGGTCCTTAAACTCATGCCTCAGTTTGCTCAACAACAAAATGGAGACAATGATGGTACCCAAAACATAAGGCCGTGATCAAAATTAAATCTCTTTCTATATGTAAAGTATTCAGAACGGTGACTAGCAGATAATAAACAATAGCCATCATTATTTGAATAAATTCTTAGGCTAGGGTCCCCATTTGACTCAGAGAAGTAGGTAGTTGTTTCCTTCCAATTATGAACACTAGTGATTTTACAATTAAACTAGAAATAACTGTGTGTATATCCATTAAAATTTATAACACATATAACCTGTGCCTCTCATTTTAGGAATTTATCCAAGAGATGTTTTATGTATGTTTACAAAATGTGCAGATGCAAAGTTATTCAATACAGCATTGCTTAGAATAATCTAAAACAACATAAAATGTCCATCAGTAGGGGGCTTGTTAAATACATCATAGCACATGCATAAAATAGGACATGTTACAGCCATTTAAAAAAATAAGAACTATCCTTATGTACTAATATATGGAAAGAACTCTAATTGATTTTGTTAAGTTTCAGAACAGCATGAATTATAGTCTACGTTTTGGTAAAAGGTATAAATTACATATGTATATATGTGAATTATAGTATATATAATTTATGTATAATTCATATATAAAAATTTTTAATGTGTACATATACACACATAATTTTACATATTCACATATTCACATATATATTTTGGCTTACATCTATGTATAATTTCTCTGGTGTATACACTAAAAATAGGCAAATGGTTGTCTCCTGGGAAGGAAGCTGATTGGCTAGAATAGAAGCGTGGAAAAGAGTCTTATTTTTCACCATATGTCTTTTTGCTCATTTTGAATTTTGTACCTTGAGCTTATATTGTATTATAATAAGTATTTTTAAAGACATGTGCAGGATCTAAATAAAGAAAATCACATAGTTCCACCCCTTTGGTGAAACCAAAGAAATGTAAAATTATACAACAATGAAATAATATTTGCTTATAGAAATGGCAAAATCTTCTTGATTTGTTTTAAGACAAACAGCTTGATCTCACTGCTCCGAAGTGTCAGAAAATGGAGCATCACATGCACCGCTGGTGGTGATCACTACAAACATTTGGTAAAGCAATTAATTCACAGTTTCATATGAGTAATTCACTTCTAGAAATCTGTGCCTAGGGAGTTAGCCAAAGTTGGGAACAAAGATTTTGTTTTTGTTTTTATTTTTGTTTTTTGCTTTTCTTAGGGCCACACCCATGGCACAAGGAGGTTCCCAGGCTAGGGGTCCAGTTGGAGCTGTTGCTGCTGGCCTACACCAGAGCCACAGCAATGCCATATCTGAGCCATGTCTGCAACCTACATACAGCTCAGGGCAACACTAAATCCTTAACCCACTGAGCAAGGCCAGGGATAGAACCCACAACCTCTTGGTTCCTAGTTGCTTTTTTTTGTTGTTTTTTTTGGGTGTTTTTTTTTTTTTTTTTTGTCTTTTTGCCATTTCTTGGGCCGCTCCCATGACATGTGGGAGGTTCCCAGGCTAGGGGTCAAATCGGAGCTGTAACCACCAGCCTATGCCAGGGCCACAGCAACTCGGGATCCGAGCCGAGTCTGCGACCTACACCACAGCTCACGGCAACGCCGGATCGTTAACCCACTGAGCAAGGCCAGGGATCGAACCCGCAACCTCATGGTTCCTAGTCGGATTCGTTAACCACTGCGCCACGACAGGAACTCCCCCTAGTTGGATTCGTTTCCACTGAGCCACGATGGGAACTCCCCTGGAACAAAGATTTGTGTACAAATGTGAATAAACATGACTAAAAAAGTGGATTAAAATAATGTTTTTGAAATATTTTGAAACAGGGGTTGAATCGGAGCAACAGCTGCCATCCTCCACCAAAGCCACAGCAGTGCCAGATCTGAGCTGCATCTGTGACCTACACCACAACTCTTGGCAATGCTGGATCCTTCACCCACTGAGCAAGGCCAGGGATCAGACCCACATCCTCATGGATCATAGTTGGGATCGTTAACCACTGAGCCACAAAGGGAACTCCCCAAGTTTATTTTTATGATAAAAAGTTGTACTTGAACATTTGAAATTGGGAATATTACTGGGTAACCTCATGAGATATTATTAAATAAATGAATAATATATGAGACTATATATGCTGTATCATTCTACCTTTTTACATATTTTTATTCAAGTGGATGTTTGTTTTATTGGCACCAGGAAATATCATCCCTCCCACACATCTCACAGCAATAGGCAAGATCTGGCAAACAATTTAGATCAAAGAACCTTAAGGTTATTTTATCAATATAGCGGCACTGAAGTAGGCCATGCCTCTTTTCGAATCAAATGCTAAGAAAGGGACACTGGTAATGAAGGGTCCTCTGCCATATTACACAATACAATATCCTCTCACCTGTCTCTATTGAACTCCTTCCTTGTCGGCAGCTTCCCAGTAACACAGGGCTGAAAGTCTTGAAACTACATTTCCAAGGCTCCTTTCTTTTGTTAGACGTGGCTACTGAGAGGCATTCACAGGAGGTCTACGAAACAGAAGAGAGAGAAGAGCCATTATTTTGTCCCACAGCAGCCACAGACTCTCAGGCATCAGCAGATGGCAGATATGTGGATGCCTCAGCAGCTTCCAGTTTTCTTCCTAAAAACGGCTCACATTGCTGCTCTAAACTGTTGAGATCATCAGTAGCAAGCCCTCTGGGATTTCAGCAGCCTCCTAATCGCCAAGAAAGCGCTAGGATTCCTGCTTTCTGGATTCCCTGAAAGCCAGCAGCATCCCTGATGCTCTCACTCTCCTGCCCAGCTCTTCTAAGAGTTCTGTAAGCTCCTCAACCCCTAGATCAACTCCCTTTCTGATTAAAATACCCAGGGCAGTTGCTCTGTCCCTGACCAACCCCAGACTGAGACTGACAGGACTTCCACATTTCAACCTCTCACATCTTTATAAAAATCTACATCCCACCAAACAAGGCATTGGCTCAAAAGAAAAATAGGAACACAGATGTTAATATTAATGTTTTCAGAAATTCTATTAACATATTTATCTTCTTGACATTTCATGATCTAAAATAGGACCAGTTAAGAGTCCAGAAATTCTGGTGTCCATAACTTGCAGATGTTCAGCAAGACATGTTAAAATAGTGGTTCTTGGAGTTCCCATCTTGGCTCAGCAGTTAATGAACCCAACTAGTATCCACGAGGACATGGGTTCAATCCCTGGGCTTGCTCAGTGGGTTAAGGATCCAGTGTTGCCATGAGCTGTGGTGTAGGCTGGCAGCTACAGTTCTGACTCAACCCCTTCAGCCTGGGAACCTTCATATGCCATGGGTGCAGCCCCCCAAAAACAAAAAATAAAATAAAAGTGGGAGGAGGAGGTTATGCTCCTGTCATCTAGTGGGGAAATCCAGAGATGCTGCTAAATATTCTACAGTGCACAGGCAAACCCCACACACAGAGAATCATCTGATCTGAAATGTCCCTGGTGCCAAAGTTGAGAGATGCTGCCTTAAATCTTTTTCATAAGTCTTCCAGGATCATTACATCAAAAGCTCACATTACACAAATTTTAAATTAACTCCAAAAACGGGCCATTGCCAGAACCTATGATACAGAAGATGGGGGGAGCCAAGTTGAAGAAGAGGATACCCTCCTTCAAAACCACTTTTAACCCAGATAACAAACAAACCACAAGGGGTGTGCTAAGAGAACAAAGAGAAGGGGAAAAAAACTCTTATACATAGAAATTAGACCTTCTCTCTCTCCGCAAAATAATGACAGTGGTTATTTCCATGTGACCTAATTATGGATGCCTTTTCTTTCCCTCTTTATGCTTTTCCATATTTTCCAAATTTGATGTAATGGTCATACATCTATAATTATATAAAAAAATCAATAAGCATTATACTTTAAAATAGATGGACTGAGAATAAGCAACTCTTTGGAGGAAATATTCTAGTCATATTGCTTCAAGTACTTTATATCATCACTGAAATCCTCATGGGAAATAGAGACAAACAGAAAAATTATGCAACTCCCACCAACCTTATTGTTCTGCTCGATAACTACACACCCTCCCACCAAGTTTAATTAACCGTGTTTCTGAGATTTACCCAAAATGGTCAGGAATGGATTGTAAATCTTCCCTCAGCAACAACGGTGTGCAGAAACAGGAATTCTACTATGTTTGGACCAAGAGATTGTTGTTCAGATGACACAGAAGCCTCGTGAGACAGAGAAAGAGGCAACATCCTTCTTGGTATCTCACAAGAGGAAGCCCAGACAATCAAACTGGATTTCTAAGGCCCTTGAGTGTGAAATTCTGTCAGCTCAGAATTAAGCATTTCCACGAACAGCAACATTTTACCCATGCAATGCTGTTTGTGACTCAAGGTTAGCTTTCAGTCAGATTCCCACTGGTTGAGTCTGCAGATTTGCCCACAATCCCTGTAAGGCAAAAACCAGAGTACGGGCTCCTGTGATGTGACCTCCTGAATGCCACCCCTAGTTCCCTCTTCCTGCTGGAGGAATCTAGACTCCAGGAGACCTCTGGCCATGGTACTGTACCAGCTGGGGGGAGGGGCAGTGCTCAGCCTATAGCTAGCTCCTCTCACCCTTCTAATGCCCTCTGACTTGGTGCGTGCAGGGGGTGCTTCCAACTCACTACCATGTTCTTGGAGTCTCTCAGTGGCACCTTGTCCACGAATGGTTGTAGCTGATCCTCCTGTGAAGGGGAACAGAATCAGGAACCACCTATGTTGCCATCCTAGTGACATTGCTCCAAGGCTAGCTTTTAATCTGTGGGTTTCAAGGATTTAGTTCATTCCTGAATTTTAAAGACCCATAAAATATTTATTTTGTTATTTAAAATATATGAATTATTTACATACCATTGGGCCATACTTAGAACTAGGCCAGGGGACTCTTGCTCCCCCTCCTCCCAGCTCTAAGAGGGGAAATTATCCCTAGCGCGAGTGTGCCTTAGCCAGGAGCTGTTCCCTGAAACCCCCTGTGAGCGTAATCAGCACTAGCCTCAGACCCTCCTGAAAACTCCAGGGAGTGGCTAGCCAGTCCCCAAGAGGGGTAGCTGCACAGAGGGCTGTTGTGTCTGCCGCACCAACCTGAGCTCAGAGTGGACCACGATCCAGGTGACCAACCTCTCCGATCAGGTGTCCTGCTCCCAGAGCACATTTGGGGCGACTGAACAAATACTGTAGCAGAGAAACACATTTCATCATTTACAATCTCTCCACTGCCTTCTAAGGAAAATAAATCCTAAAAAATCCTTTGGGCTTGCTGACAGAGGTAATGAACATGAGAATGCAAGACTGGAGAAACTAGGAGAAAGATAGATTAAACTACTCGCTCAAGACATGAAAGGATATAAAGAAATGGGGAATGTTAGAAAGGGGGAAAGGTGCAGCTAGACTGGCAAGGTGGAAAGAGTTTTTAAGAGCATTTCAAAGTGGAACTTTGTGAGAGCACAAATGCTGTTTGGGTGATGGGTGATGTAATTATATCTTGTTTCCCCTTAAAATCCTTATTAAAAATCTAGACTTCTTGCTTTGTATACTGTCAGTATTCAACAAATATTTGTTGAATTAATGAATGAATCAACAGACCAAGGATTGTTTAATGGAGTTGGATTTTTCTCTTTGGCAGGGGACACAAAAAGTACTGAGTCCTTCCTCTTTGATGCTGCTCCGCTGTCTTCATAATCATGGTTTTTAAGACTGCATAAATTCCAACTCGCTGGCATGCTATAATTTACTTATTCATCATAATTTGATTGTTTCTTCTGTTTTTCTATCAGAGGCAATGCTGCAATAAAGATCTCTGGACACACAGCCTTTTTCTGTATACATGTTGACAAACTGCTTTCCTAAAGGCACAGGCCCTGCAAATGCTAACATAGCCATGAGATGGTTGAGGAATCATGGTTTGAATCAAATAGGAAGCCCAGAGCAGAGAGGCCTAATTCCAGTGGATGGGCTTCAGAGATGCTAGGCAGACCCAGGCATTAGTCACTACCTAAACTTTTGTGAGGCCACCCAGGCTGAGCTCAGCTGTGTCCTGAGAATATAGAATCTTGGTCTGATATGGAAGACAAACATGCAAACAAGTGATTAATATGTAGTAAGATGAGGGCTATTACAGAGGTAAGCTGAGAATACAAGATACTAGCATCTAAGCTAACCTAGAATGAAGAATATAAGATACTAGCATCTAATCTAACCTAGAATGAAGAGAAGAGAGAATGTCAGGGAAGATTTCTGGAGGAAGTGATGCCCATACTCTTTCTTGGAAGAGGAATAGAGGCATTCAGTTGAAGAATGGGAAGGGTAGTGACTTCCAGGCAAGGAGAAAACCATTCGCAAAGGTGGGGATACGAAAAAAACATGATGGGGCAAGGAGCATAAAATGTCATGTGCTGAATAGGGATTGAGGCCACCACAGTTGAGAAGATATGAATATTCTTGAATACGCTGCTGGGAATTTGAGCATCACACCACAGGCAAAATGGTTGCAAGCCAGGAGTTGACTGGCCGAATGCTGTTTGCCTCATGTAAAGATCACTGGAGGGCGAGGAAAGGCTGGAGCCAGGAAGGCAAACAGAAGTAATCCCAGAGCTCAGTGTCCAGGAAGGGCCGCAGGAGCAAGGGCATCATGGCAGGTAGTAACCTCCTAACATTTCTCAGGGAAGGCACATTCCCCGATCATCAGAACACAAAGTTCAGCCACACCTACAAGAATTAATTTTTCTCAACTTTCACAAGGCAGATGCATTCATCGCACTTTTACAGTTCCGTTCTAAAATGACTCCTCACTATTTCCATTCTCTTGGGATAGAACATGATGGGGGATGATATGTGCAAAGGAATGTATGATATGTATGACTGGGTCACTTTGCTGTACAGCCGACACTGGCACATCATTGTACATCAACTATACTTTAATTAAAAATTAAAAGAAAAAATTGAAAAAGAAAATGATTCCTCAGAGTTCCAGTTTTCTGGACTTCTAGTTCCATTCTCTGATACCACCTTCTGCTGATGGCTCCGCGATGCCATCTTGTTACCGGGATCACACTGCATAACTGCTACTAATTTCTCCCTGGATCCTGACCCCGATTAGCTCAGAAAGCTGCCTCTGCTATACCTTGACATGTGGAGGTAGAACCCACCAACTGGTATCTTCTTAGCATGTTGGGGCATCAACATGACAGCTCCATGTGCTCAGTCTATGGGGATTCATCTGGGTTCTCCAACAGGATTTGCACACAAAGAAATTTACCAGAAGTCTTAAAATCTGCAGTCAGTAACCTGAGGAACCAGAAGAATCAGAGAACCAAGAAGCTAAAACTGTGGAGTTCCTGCCATGGCACAGTAGATTAAAAATTCAACTGCTTGGGTTTCTGTGGAGGTATGGGTTCAATCCCCAGCCCTACACAATGCTGCAGCTATGGCCTAAGTCGTAGCCATGGCTTGGATTCATTCCCCAGCCCGGCAACTTCCATATGCTGCAGGTGCAGCCACAAAATTTACAAAAGGAAAAAAGAAATTAAATTGTATAAATTCCAGCCTGAGTTTTAAGTCCAAATGTAGGAGAAACCCAATAGCCCAGCTCAAAGACTAGAGAAGAGAGAATTCTTTCTTACACAGCCTTTTATTCTATTCAGGCCTTCAATGGATTGGATGAGGCCCATCCCCATTCAAATGTTAATCTTATACAGAAACACCCTCACAGACACACCTAGAACAATATTTACCCAAATATCTGGGCCCTCCATGGCCGAGTCAAATTGACACACATAATTAACCACCACAGGAATTAAGAGGACCACAGCCAAAAATGGGAAGTCTTGAATACATATGCCAGTCCCTGGAGCCGTACTATTCAATAGAGTAGACACATGCTTGAAATGTGGTTAGTCTTAATTAAGAAGGGTTGTAATAGCAAAACACAAGATTTCAAAGACTCAGTATCAAACACAAACAGTAAACTATCTTAAGAATAATTTAATATTTATTATATGTCAAAGGACAATAACAATATTCAGACATATTGGTTTAAATAAAATATATATTAAAATCAGTTTTACCTATTTCCTTTTACTTTTTTAATGTAGCTGTTAGAAAATGTTGAGTCATATATAGGGCTCGCATTCGATTTCTCTTGGCCAGTGGTGCTCGAGAGGGCTGGGTAGAAATGAGTTAACAAGGATAAGGGGTAGCATGAGGGTCCAGATTAAAAAGTTAAAATTCAAGGTACATTTTTAGTCTTAGTACAGCACAGACTAATAGGGAAACTGAGGCACTAACCATTAATACAGCTGAGCTCACATTGTTGGGGTGAGGGGTGACTGGGCTTCCCTGGGCCTAGGACTCCTCAGATCTTTGGCTTTGACCTCATAGGTAAGACCAGACTCCACTCCAGGTGGGATGGACACTGGCCTTGTTCAGGGACTGTGCTGGTGAAACTTGCAGAAGGAGGCTCTCCCCAGTGCCATCAGCATGCTGCTGTGTAAGGTGGGTGCCGACACTGCTGCTATCTGCCTTCTTTGACTTGGGCAAATTCTACTCAGAAGGAACAATAACCCTCTCTGAAGCAATTCTTATTCTCTCTGATCAAATACATTACAAGTTTGTGTTTCCAACTGGATAAAATCCTAAGGCTGGCTGCTGTGGGCTGGAGGCCCCAATGCCCATATCATTGGACAAATAATAAGCCTTCCTTCTCTTTTGTTTGCTTTTCTAAGTACTAAGAGGTAACAGATAGAATTAATTCCATTTACTGAGAAAATTTCAAATCCATTTGTAAATACTGGTTTGGTTCTTAAATGGTCCTTGAGAGGTGATATATAATTAAAGCCTGTTTAGATTTCACTTAAACAAGAAGCTTCTGAGGCAGGCAAGAGTGATGCTGCTGGAGGTGTGTGTTTACAGATCTTATTAAGGCCTTAAGCATCTAGCAGCGCCCACCAGGCCTCAGTGGGCAAACGCCCAGAGCATGAAGGAGGAAGTTACAGGTGGAAGGCAGTGAAGGTTGAGGGACTTCCCAGGAAAGTAGGGAGAAATGAGTAAATAGCAGGTGAGGCTGAAAATGGCCACAGGAAAACCTTGCTCCAGCCAATCCGCACATCCATGACTTCATGGAGAAAGGTCAGGGCTACAGTAAGCTGGGAAGCCTGGGTCCTGCTAGGATGGGTTTGGCGGGGTCTTGGCAAAGCACCAAGATGTTCCAGTAGCGTGTCTTCCTCGCCAGGCAGTCATCACCATAAAAGAGACCCCTTCAGCCTCTCTAGTAACCGCTTGGCCCCACAGGCTCTTCCCTGACTGGCTCCTGTCCCTTTCCTGGCCATTTCCTGGAGGCTCCTTTGGCAAAACAAAAGTGATGAGAACGTAACTATCAACCTGACAGCATTTCTGGTTTTGCCATACCCTGAGTTTGCTTCACATTCAGTCTCTTTGCCTCCCCACTCACTACATTCTAACAAATGTCCTGCACTGCCACACTGATCCTTGGGCTTGTTGGGAGATAAGGAGATCAACAGGAGCCAGGTGGAGTGAGCACTGCAAGAGGTTATGCAAGACTGTAATGAGAGCAGAAGTCGGCCACTAGGGGGCAGTGGTGAGAGCGCTGGGTGCCAAGAAGTGGAGCTGGGGCCACACACCAACATGGCTCATTGCAGCTTATTGGGGCAGAGAGGACTGCGGGTCTCTTGGGGCTTGGATCTAAGGTGCAGGGCTGAATTCAGATTAAGAAGATCAATCATGTATGGCCTGAATGTTTGTTTCCTCCATGAGCGCACAAAGGCTGCATTCAAGGTGAAAAGATATGAGGCGAGCATCGGGCCCCTGGAGTGGCTCTCCTGGAGCCACAAGGGCACTGGAGATCTCATGGAGGTTGGAAGTAGCATTCGGGGGTGACTCAGATATTCAGACTTACGGTTCACTCATGGCAGAGGGTTCGCATGTGTGCCAAACACTGACAAGTGCAGTCGTGTGTCAATTATTCCTTCTCCCTTACACAGAATCACACCAGGAGGTAAGGTACCAACTAGAAAATTACATTTCGCAATCTCCCTTGCAGCTGAGAGTTGTGGCCTGTGTGCCAAAGGGACAGGAGAGGAGTCAGCGGGGAATATCTGGGAAGTTTTGCTTTCCATAGACAGCACCCCTTTTCCCACAGTCCCTTCTTTTGCTTCCTGCCAGAGACATAAATAGGAGGCTAGAGAGGGAGTAGCCACTATTTTTCCATCAAATGGTGACCATGAGAAGAAAGGATGTAAGCCAAGAACAGCAGAATATAAAGAAGGAGCCTGGGCTAAAGCAGCTAAAGTTTTTTTTTTTTTTTTCTTTTTTTAGGGCTGCACTTAGGACATATGGAAGTTCCTAGGCTAGGGGTCGAATTGGAGCTGTAGCCGGGGCCACAGCCACAGCAACATCAGCTCCTTAACCCACTGAGCAAGGCCAGGGATTGAACCCACATCATCATAGACACTATGTCAGGTTCTTAACATGCTGAGCCACAACAGGAGCTCCTAAAGATAATTATTTACAGGTCCAAGGTCCCTGTAGCAGATACTTGAGTAAAAATGTCTGCCTCCATATTCTGAAAGATGATCATTAATAGAAGCTGGAAAATGGGTCTTGAAGACTCAGAAGCATCTAAACATACTGAGGGGAAAGGGAAATAAGGGGGTTATGAATAGTTAGAAATTAACATGCAGCATTGGATTCCTAGGAGCCACCCCATCCTCACTATGGGAAGATCAGATTAGGACAGAAGAAAAAGGGGAGGGATTGGACCCACAGCAGGAAAGGGCACCTCAGGCAGCACCTCAGGCTGGAGAAGCCAAAAACGAGGTCTCTGGGGTTTCACACCTCAGAAATGGAGCTTGTCTGGGCATAGTTCCAGCGGATGGAGATAAACTGGTCCTCAGCTAATGCTGGTTGAAGACTTGGCCCTTACTGTGCTTCCAAGGCAGAAGACGAGCCCCGTGCTAAAATCCTACAGGTGTCAGGCACTTGCCCCCTGGTCTGTCACAGAGCAGGTGTGAATGGATTCTGGAGGTGAGAAGAGTCCACCCTTGCTTTGGAGTGACAGCCAGAGGGTCAAGTGGCTTCTTGTTCTCAGAGCTCCTTGAACTCCTCATGTCAGAGCTCTTGGTCTTACAAAGGGAAGGGGGTTAAATGCTTCATCTCAGTTCATGAGGTTGCTCGCTCCCTGGTCCTGAGGTTGGTAACAGGGTCTGAGTGAACTCAGCCAGGCACCTGCAGGCGCCCCAAATGCTAACACACACTCAGAGTAAAAGAAGGCAGAGCTGGCAGGAGAGGCATGAGAATGTGAGCAGAAGAAGCAGATAAGGGGCTTAGTGATGACTGACATCTCCTTGAGGAGGCCATTATATTGGTGGTAGGAATAAAACATATTAACTTTATTAATACAAGATGGCTTTGCCCTAGTCGCCAGCCCATGCTTGCTGAGCAGCATTCTAGCCTGGCCTGATGCAGTCTCTCCCCTCCCCACCCCCTGGGTCCCCAACCTCACCATGTCACTGCCAGGGCTTCTGTGTTGGAGAGCGGAGAGGAAGGGACAGAGGCTGAGGATGAGTGACAGGCCCAGAGGTGAGAGCCCATGGCTGTGTTCAGGGGACTTTGAGACCCAAGCCGTGGGGAACAGCTGCTGTGAGGGAGGCAATGTGAGGGAGAAGAAAAGGAGAATTTAAGAAGTATTGGTGGAGGCCATGCTTTCACTTCATGGGTCTGCAGATGTACAAGAAAAGAACATAAATTGTTTTGAAATTACTTTGGGTTGTGTATGCTGTGTCCTTTGAACCACAACACTGCTTTGGGAATAAACCATGGGAATAGTGGCTCCATAAAAGTCATAAAAACAATCTAAAAAGTCCCTCATGGACATAGGGACTGTCAGAGAATCCCATAATTCTTTTCTACTTCTATTTCCAGGCTACTTCTTTGGCCAGGTTGGCTCAGGTGGGGTGGCCTGAGCTCCTCCCATCCTCCTGGCACTGCTAGCTGTGCTCTGTCCCGTGCAGTCCCCTCCCCAGCCTGACTGTGAGGCAGACAGCGTCCCCTCCTGCTATGTCTTCCCCAGACCAACCCAGAGGCCTTTTTCTCTGTCAGGAATAGACTAGCGATCCCTGCACACCTAGACACTGTTTTCATTCTTTAGGGCAGTTGTCATCAACAAATCACACACACACACACACACACACACACACTTTCCTGGACGTAAATCTGCCAAGCCAACCAGCACGGAACAGCAAAGGAAAAACACTGATGGCTCTAGCGATTGCCTTGTTTCTTCTCAGATGGGTCTGTGGCTTCTCCGAGCCCCTCACCTGGGGGATGTGGCCCTGGCCTCCCTGGAACACCATCACTTCCTTCCAAGGAGACAGTCACCTGGGTCCTCACATGGAATTCCAGTCCTGCCCCCTGTGAGGAGGAAAGTGTGCCTAGGAAAGTCCCCTTTGGAGGAAATGCGCCATTAGGAATGGACAGTTCCTGAGAACCAGGAATAGCAGAGAAAGTGGCCATGGTTAAAAAACAAAGTCCAATCCATGGTGCAGATATCAAGCATAGTCAACCTCCTCCATTGTGGAGCCAGTTATTAATGGATTGCCTTCAGCTCCATCGATTTGAGATATTTCAACATCCTCAACCAAATCCAAAACACTAGCATTTGGTTGCTTGGCCTTCTCAACCCCAGAAACCTGTACCTGAGCTCCATTCCCATAGTCACACCAATTGTCTGTACTATCAACACAACCAGCTCTCCTTCCAGCCCATCCTTCCATACACCTGGGAGTGTTTGAAGCAGTCCTTGAGATCCTTAATTTTCTTCCAACCTACCAGTCAGTTTTTAGCCTCATTCTCTTTCAAATTCATTGACTATCTGAATCATTGACTATCTGAATCATTTTCTGCCTCTGGAATGAGTGGGACTGCCTGGTTTTGAATCTTATTTCTAGCATGTTCTACATACGTGAATTTGGGCTAATTTTATTTACACTTAGTTTCCTCATCTGTTAAGTGGACTTAATATTAACTTGACCTCCAAGAGTTGTTAAGAAATTTTAAAAGACAATACACGTAAAGAGCATAGATCTTTGTGTCTGGAGCGGAGGATGCACTAAGTAAACATTAGGTATCATTATTACTCTCATTCCCCCACTCTTGTCCATCAAAACCCCAATTCTGGTTCAATGTCACAACCCATCTTCTAAAATCTGATACCTAGGAAATGGAGTAGTGCTAAATAAAATCTTCTAATTCTGAGAAGCTTCCATCCCTGCCATTAAACATGGGTGTTCTCGCTGGATTCTCAATGCCACCAGCCATGCCTCACACTCATTTCCCCTAATTTTCAATCCACATATTCCTAATTTTTCTCAAGCTACTTCCACAATCCTTGAACATGCCCAGCATAAAACTTTGTCTCCTGTTTCTTTAGGAAAATGGAGATCCCAGGTGTAAATGCCCTCAACCTCTAGCTCCTGTAACCTATTAACTGAGAACCACAGAGAGAACTGCCTCCTTTCCTCCAGCCCCCTTCCTGTCCAAGAACAAACGTCCTCTCTGTCCATCCTCTGATCCTCCAGGACCTCCATCCATCAACTACGGTTTCCTATACCTTCAGCCTTCCTACTGGGCCTTTTTACTCATTTGGTAAATAGATGTGTCTTAGTCATTCCCCTACCCTTAAGGAAAAACTCAAGTTTTAACTGGTGTTCCTTCTAGTAAGACTTCTTCTTATGGGAATTCCTACAAGTGGGGTCTAACTCAGTCTGCCCATTCCTCCCTCAGCCTCCTCCAGTCAGACCTCCATTGCCACCACTCCATCTATGTCAGTTCTTAACTTCAACTCCTGTAAACTTCTGGCACTAATAACAGTTCCTTTTTATCTAACACCCCATTCCTCCACCCCAGCCCTTGTGTGAGCACCCACATCAACACACCTCCCAGGTTTTTTCTGCCTCCCTCCACCTTTCCTGCCCAGGCATGTATATGGAATCCTCTTCCTCCAACTCCCCTTAAAGGTTTGGGTTTCCTAGAATTTTCTTTTCAACCTACTGCTCTTCATATGCTGTATACCCTCCCTGGGTGACTGTATCCTCCTATGTGGCTGCATGTTTCCAGATCTCTAAGTCCAGTTTTTGATTCTTTCTTAAATGTCATATCTTATTGGTCACCTGAAATCTTCATTTGGATGCACCCAAAGGACCTCAGACACATGTTCGGACTTCATCATCCTCTCTGATTCCTGATTCCTGATTCCTCATGCCCAACATTCCTCACCTCAAATGATGACACCACCATCTTTTACCTGAAGATTTTCTTCTCATTGATTTTCCCCCTTTGATCTTGTTGTCCTAAACCTTCCATGCATGTGGTCTTAGAGGGAGATATCCAACACAAATCTGATCCATTCACCAGCCTGCTCAAAACTTTGATTCCCATTTTCAAGCATTTTATCAAAGCCTCCAATAAACCACATCATCTGTTCTTAGAAAACTTCGATTTTCCTCCTTTCACTCCCCACCTTGCATACCAAGCTCCAGCCAAACCAAAGGTCTGTAGCATCCCATACACTGTATGCCACACTTGCATCTGTGTATCCTCCGAGGCTGAGCAGATGGAGTATATCTCCTTTTCCATGTTCCCTTAGCAACCCTCACATACTGACATCTGAAATTTCACCACACACTGTAGTTGGGAAAATTCTTTACGTCCTGGCTCCCCCACCAGCATGTGAACTCCTTGAAGGCAGAGCTGAGTCTTAGCCTTCTCTGTGTGCCTGGCCCCTTCCCAGCCCCTGACCTATGCTCGGTCTTGAGTAAAGGGCGGTTGAACTGAACTGAACTGACTGTTGAAGTTGGCCACGCTGCCACTCATTCTCAGAACTCTCCATATCTGGCCTACATCAAACCTTCCTGCAACTGCCTCTTCAAAGGCAGGCACATTCCTTCCAGATGAAAGTCTTCTATTCCACTGCCACATGCTCTTTTCCTAACTCTCGTTACAGGAGTTGCCACTTCACTCGTACGGTCCCGCAAGTGGAAGCGATTTTCTGGTTTTAAATAAAATAAAAGTCACCCGACACCCCCAAAGTCATCCAAAACTCTTTGTGTGATGGGAGCGACACTCAACGGGGTATCGGGACACTCGAGTTCCAGTCGCTGCTCTGCGGCTGACGCAGAACGGAGAAGAGGCACCATCTGGTGAGGGCTTCACCCCCACTCCCACAGGGACTAGCGGGGAAAGCCAAGACCAGAGCTGTGTTGTCCATGGGTCAAAGCCTTTTTTGTCTTGTGTTTACCAGGCATCATTACAAGCATGATGGTGACATGCTTGGTTGTCAGAGTGGCCTTGAAGGACGCACAGAGGTTGATAAAATGATTGGTGGGGGGTCGGGGGGCGGGGGGGGGGAGAAAAGGAATACAGAACAGTCTGTACTGGCCTCATCTAAGGATGAAGCCAGGACCAGGAGGCCCCGGAGGAAATATGGGCCTGAGATGCGGGCTCTGACCTGCCTGCCCTGGCTCTCTTAACTCTGCTGGAGTCCTCCCGGCCCAGACTTATCTCGCATGAACTTGTTCACTCCTCACTTCCTCTCAGCCAGCTCTTTTCAAATAAACACTTTCCTATAAAGCTTTCACTTTCATCTGCTGTTATAAATGGCCCTAAAGCCAGCAGAGCCACAGCAATGAGAAGCTACTCTCAGCCTCAGATGTTGCATGGCACCTGGTCTCTTCTTCAGGAGATAGGCACAAGCAGCCCTCCCCACACCGGCTGCCCCACAATCTCCCTGGCTCTGTAAATCCTAGAGAAAGATGGGGGCTTGCCCAGCCCTGCACTCCCAACCTCAGAGGGATCACAGAAAGTAAGAGAAGCTTGAGTTTAAAATAGCCAGCAACCCGTGGGTGCCTCCTAGCTGAAGAGGAAAGGTGCCGACCTTCAGTAACTCAGCAACCACTCACTCGCCAAGAACGGAGCACACGGTCTGCTCTGTGGGGAGTGTGAAATGATTTCTTTCACACTGTTCCTATTGGAACATTCCCCATCGACAGCAATCACTCACCTGCCCAGATAGACCGGCTTGGAGAGGCAACAAAGGATCAGAGAATATGCAGGATTGCAAGGTACATGGAAGCACACAGATGCACCCACGGAAATTCACACACCAATGCGCAGTGAACACACACTCAGACAACCACTCACACAGATACTTAGGCGTGCCCAGAAACAAACCAGCATTCATCCACCTGGACCTTCACAGCCTCAGACCCGTGGATGTTCAATTCCAGACCCAGGCATACTCACATGCCCAGGCACTCATGGGCACATCACACTCCAGTGTACAGAGCCCAAAAAAAAAAAAATGTAGATGCTCAAAGAATAAAAAAATAAAATGTAGAAATATGCATTACCACCTCAACTCCTGACACAGACTGGAGCAGAGGCAGCAAAGGGTGTTTAAGAGTCAAACGACGTGCTACGCAACTCAGTGATTAACTGTGGACAATGGAAGGGTGAGTGGATGGGAGGAAACAACGCTGGAAGTGAGGTGTAAGGAGAGCTGTTACTGGACTAGTTTGTGTGAGAAATGAGCAGGGTCTGCAAAGGAATGGATCTAGAGACATTTTTTAAGTCAAACTGAATTAACTTCGTGACTAATGCAATGGACCTAGAAAAGGGGAGAGGAGGAATGCCTCTTGGGATTCTGGCTTGGGCAATGGGGTACCATCCACAGCAATGGGTGATACTGGGGAAGAAGCTGGAAGGATGGCTGCAATGACCCCTTTGGTTATGTCAATTATCTCTGGAATGTACTCACCCTTGGGGACTTGGCCAAGACTCGAGGAGCCTACAACCCAAACCCCAGCGGACTTTCAGAGTCTCATCACGGGCACTTTGTCAGAGAAAGGTGAGCACGCAGAGTTCAGATGAAAGGGATATGGGCCTGACCAGAGGCTGGAGGAGCCTGGAAACCACAGGTCAGGAAGACTCAAAGCTTCCCTGCCCTCAGTGCTTCTGATTGATCAATTTCTTCCAGATACCCCATATATTTGGGCTGCCATGAATTACTATGGTCTAACAGCATGATACCAAACTTCCCTTTGGATCAATCCCTCTCTGGATTCCAAAAGGCACTTTTGGAGGTGAAGGTCACCCTCTTCCTCGCTCTTCCCCCAGGTTCTCTGCTTTGGGCAAGAAACTGACATGTACCATGGGGTCCTATCTCTGTAACCTTTTTTATCCTTTAAAGTGTGATAGCTTAAAAATAAAGGGGCACCTGAGAAAGGACTTAATAAGTACCTAAATACTACCCAGCAGTATTTATGGCCTGAAAAGAACAGTGAAGAACACCCTAGAGATGGCGCACCACCTCTGGAGACTAGCTGTGATGAGCACAGTTGAAGAAGAGCCTCACAAAAGTGGCAACTAATCTGGCTGCATTTTCAGCATTAAATCTTCCCTGTGAAGGATGAGAAAGAAATTCTTCTCTCAAAGGCCTAATTCCTGGGAACTGGGTGTGACTTTGATAGAAATCAGGTCCCAGGGAGGAAACACTGGTAAAGTTCTGAGAGTTTCAGATGAGCTCAGCTCTTCCCAGGAGAATCAGGTTTCTGTTCAGCATCTTCACTCTCACCTTCCCCGCCTCCTCTTAGCCAGGAGGGCACATTGTTCTTAACGCACAGGGAGTAGCAGAGACCAAAGCACTTACAATGCCAGTCCTAGAGAGGGACAGCAAGTCCCCAGCCCTGCCTTCTGTCTCCAGTGCACCAAGCAAGTTTACCCAGATGACCAAAGGGAAGGGAGAAAAGAGAACAGCCTTGATGATAAAGCTCTAGGCAGGTGAGGGGTCCTCTTCTCCCTCCCTCCTCCTCAGTTCAACAGAGCTCTAGTAAGTGACAGCAGTGTGACAGACAAGGGAGAAATACCAGAAAAGGTTCAGGGTCTGCTGGTTCAGGTGGACTGATATTTTAGAACACAGTGTGGTGAGTGCTAATGATGATATGTGCAAGGAGATACTAGATTGCAAGGGAAATCATCACCATCTCTGCATTTGTGTGTCCTGGGGAGAGGAGCATTATAAAGAGGACTTCATGGAAGCAGAAGAGAGTCCAGCAGGAAGAGGAATGTGTTTAAAGCAGAGATTGGGCGGTGCATGCCAAGGTCTGAACATCTAGGGCATTTGACTGCTAAGAGCCAACCACAGACTATGAGCTATCCTTCCCCAAACTCTCTCTATGAAGTTTTGAGGGAAGCTACCATTGTCTTTCCTGACTATTTTTACCTAGACTAGAATGAGCCATTGAATCACTTTCCTGGAATATCTGGACCTGGAATGGAGAGAATCCATTCCTCCTTGGTGACTGAAGCTCTAAGATAAAAAGAGAAGCAAGGATTCAGTTCCTAGAGAAGATCAGTGGTAAGAAGTGCAGGAATACCAGCCACATTCAGGTTCTGGCTGCAGGGGTCCCTGAGGCCAGTTGCAGGCCTGACTTGCCCCCAAGGCTTGGTCATTTCGGGAGATGCCACAGGATCCTTCCAATAAAGTCCTAGCTTCGCTAAACTAAGCTCCAGCTGGGCTTCTTCACTTGTTACCAAGAATACTTGCTTAACGAGGTGTGTGCAAGTAGGGGAGGTTGAAATGAAATCTGAGGGCAAAAACATGAAGGCTCCTAAATGCCACTCGAAGGACAACTTTCAAAAGACAAGTCAGTGCATGTTTCTGAAGCACACAGAGCTACGTGTGACCTTGCAGAACCTGGACTGAAACAGGGTGAGACCCAGAAAGAACCACTCAAGAGGTTCCCAGCAACACGGTGGAACACAACTGGGGCAGAAGTTAAGCCCACTGTGTTGGTATGAACAGAAGAGGGAAGATTCTAGAGATGTTTCTGAGGCAAAAAATCAAAGGATCAGGTGAAGGATGAAGAGATAACAGATTCTGAAGTGGTGTGATGAAAGCAAGGAATAAGATAATTTTAGGGGAAAAAAATCATACTCAACAATACCCCCAACACGACCAAAACAGGGACCAAGAAATCAAACAAGGTAAATATAGGAAAGTAATGATTGGGTTTGGCAGTTCAAAAGTTCATGACCTCAAAATAATGGGTCAAGTAGAAAATGCAACAAAGGGAATTGGGGAAATGATTACTGACTCAGCTTTTTACGCCCACCAAAAATAAACCAGAAGTATTTCCATCATATAACCCAGCATTAAATGTTGTCATGACAATTCAATTTGATGGAAGGAAAATTATTCCATTTTTGGACCACAGCTTTGTCTCCTACTTCTATTTTTTAGTAAGTTAAATAATTTATTTCATTCAAAGACAAATGTGCTTTTTTCTCATTAGCCACAATAACCTTAAGCTAGTAACTCTTTTCTCTATGTATATATTCATTATGTTTTTATTTTTAATAGCCAATATACACATGACCTCTTTTAAAACTCACAGAGTGCAGAAGAGTATAAGGTATAAAGTAAATATCTCTCTCTCTCCAATTTTCCCATTAAAAACAGGCACCAATATCTTGACAGTATTTCTAGGGGTGGTCCATGTGGACACAGACATATAGGTATATGCCTTCCCTTTTGGCATTTGTATACATTGCTTCATGCCTTGCTTTTTCCACTGTTCCATCTCCTTGCATACAGACCTGCCTCTCATTTTGAAATGGCTGTATGGTATTTCCTTGGATTGATTTTTTTTTTAGCATATCTTATTTCATTAGACCTTTATGAATGAACTTTTAATTTGTTTATACTATTTGATAGTATAATCAGGGCTGTGGTAAATGCTCTCTCTTTGGGTGTATCCATAGGACAAATTATAATTGAAACTGCTAAGTTAAAGGACATGTGCATTTAAGATATTCATAGGTATGCTAAACCGCCCTCTCACATTCCCACCAACCAACAATGTAAAAGAGTGAAGTTACACTACCCCCTCACCCAGCACAGTGTTTTATGATGCCTTTTGTTCTTTGCCAATCTGGGTGGTGAGGATGAACCTCAGATCTGGGCTGAGCCAGGAATGCTTGAGACAATGACCTCAGAGTCCTATTTCTCCAGGAACTACAGAGTAAATGTGGAATGGTATGTCTGCCTCACCTGCAGTGTGGGCCTGTTCTTAGACTAAAGGGACTGTGAATGGACATGCAGGCCTCAAGCCACCATGAATACAGGTATAAAAGAGAGTGCCAGGGTGGCCCACATACACCTTGGTGCTTGCCCACTTAGGAAGTCACTTGGTCCTCCAAAGATATGAATATACTTTATAGCTGTATTACTTGTCCCTGCATCCCTTCAGAAAGCTAAGAAACCTCAGTATTATTTCAAAGCCTATTATAACTCACAAATATATGTAGGTACACAACTCACTGGTTTAAATTTCCATTTACTTTATTATAAGTGAAGTGGAGCATTTTTCCTAAAAGTTCAATCCATTTTGACGAATTATCTATCATGTTCTTTGCCCACTAGGGAAGTGATGTTTATATTCTCATTGATTTATAAATAGTCTTTATATGTCACAGGATGTGTCCTTTGTCATACGTTTTGCATTTTTTTTCAGTTTTTCATTTGTCTTCTGACCACATTTATTATTTCTTACCATGAAGAATAATTGATGTCTATAGTTATATGTATCCATCTTTCCTCTTAAGACTTTAGGATTTTATAAAGTCCTTTCAAATATCTATTTTATTTTAAGATTATAAAATTTTTCTTTCATGTCTTCCTCTAGTTCTTTTATTTTCTCCATTTTTTTAATAGTCAATATATCTGGACTTCTTATTTTGGCATAAAGGGTGAGTTAGAAATCCAACTTTATTTTTTTCACATTATTACCTAAATCAATTCCTTGATAATAAAAGCTTCCACATTCACTAACAAGCTATGGTTACAAGCTCTTTTTCAGTGTTAGCAATATTAAACTCTCAAAATGCTTAAAATTTCCCTCAGCAATATAGAACAGAGTATGCCAATAGGAAGCTAGAGACATCGAATGCTCTACTCCACCTTTTAATTAATGGTTCCTAAAACACACACTATAAAAGGAGTTGCAAAATTTCAACAGGAATTAAACTTGTAATTTAGGTAACATCTGTCAGATGGGCAAAAGACTGTCCACAAGTCAAAAAAAGATAAAGAAAAGTGTGTGTCCACCCACCCCTGCTGCATACTTTTTCCTCCAAAAGAAGAGGCTTTGGTTGATGAGATGGGAAGGCACTCCAGAGAGGAAAAGAGCTGCTCTTTGAAGGGACAAGGGGTAAATCCACAGGATTCCTCTCCAGATTCATAGCTTTTCCCCCTCAAAGAGTTCTAGACGATTCAGTTCAACAATACTAACTCTCAGCCACATAAAGCAGAGATACAAGTGGGTTTAGTGCTAAATTCTCTACCATGGAAAATTCTCAGTAGTGGGCTTTATTTCTTTTTTATTCATGTTATTTTTATTTTTTTATTTCTTTTGCTTTTTAGAGCAGCACCTGTGGCATATGGAAGTTCCCGGGCTAGGGGTCTAATTGGAGCTGTAGCCGCCGGCCTATGCCACAGCCACAGCAACGCAGGATCCGAGCCACATCTGCAACCTACACCACAGCTCAGGGCAACGCTGGATCCATAACCCACTGAGCAAGGCCAGGGATCGAACCTGCAACCTCATGGTTCCTAGTCAGATTCATTTCCACGACAGGAACTCCTGGTTGGACTTTAAAGAGGTTAGCAAGTAAGACACAGAGGGCACAGAGCGTGAGTTAGGGGAACAGTGAGCATGAGGTCTTCATTCCTATTTTCTAGAAACAAAGCTACATTGTCCAAGAAATCAAATTCCCCCCCTTGCAATGAATAGCGAATAAATAAATAAATAAATAAATGGAACTGGGAGAGTCCTTCCAAAGTCAATAGATTAACACTAAATAATTAATTACTAAACCTTAGCAAATGTGGTTATGGGCTGTGTGTGTCAGCCATCCCATAGCTTAAGATCTGGGATAAAACAGTTCAAGCAAATTGATCGACCAGCTAATGAGGAAACACAAGACCTAGATAGATCTTTCACCTTGTGGGTAATCCAGGGAAACATCGGAGCTTATGCAAAAACGTATGGTATTGGTCAGGGCTCTCGGCTGCATTAAATGGAGAACAATTGTGATTATCTTAAGCTAAACAGGGAATTTAGATGTAATATAACAGATGGCTACAGGATAAGGGGTGAAAAGAAGCAGAAACCAACAAATTCAGGCACCGAAAGAACAGAATGCATCAGTCAGGCTCATATTTAAATGCTACACAAACTGTCCCTGGCTGATTTAAATGAAAATAAATTTACTGACAGCATTGTTGGGAGCCCCAGAATTGAGAGACAGATTGGAAAATCAGGCTCAGAAAATGATCAGGATTCATAAGAGGCATGGCCAGAAACACATGAATTCCTCCCACAAGGATGGCACATCTGCCTCAGAGACGAAACACTGTGACATGCGAGCATTGTCTCAGCCCCAAGTAACCACAACTCAGATCCTGCCCTAGCAACTGGTCATGGCTGTCACCACTGCATAGAACCAGTGAATTCTCTATGACCCAGATCTTGGCATCATGAGCTTTAGGATCCCAGGAAAGTCCATCTCATCAGCCAAGTCATGTGCCCAGCTCATGGCTTGTTGCAGGGCCTAGGACTTCACATCAGACTTTTTAGCTTTAATTGTGGAGGATTTTCTCAGCGCTCCCCTCCTCAACAAGACAACACTCTGGTCAGTAAAGGAAATGACAAATGACCATTCAATGGACAACCCAACATGAATGTTCTTGGCAGGACATCATTGCCACTCCAACTGAACATCAATATTGTCACTCCTTGACACCACTACTATTGCTCCTGCTTCTGCAAACAAATTAGAATTGAGTCCTGGCCATCAGAAGAAGGGACGGAGGAAGCATCTGGACCCTTAGGCTTCCAAAGAGAAAGTTGAGCAGCAATGTTTCATTAAAAAGAGAACACAGCCACCAACGTGCAGGAAGAAATTTTGTTAATGTTTTAGAAAATGCTTTTAAAACGACATGTTTTGGTTTTTCATTGAAATTAAGGAAAGCACAGAGTCTGTAAACTGAAAGATAAAGAGAAGAGGGACCTACTTAAGGGAAGAATATAAAAGAATTAATACATCATATTCAAATTTAATATTTCCTTAGAGATTGCAGAAGAGAAAGCCCTTAGTGCAAAAAAGAAGAGCAAAGAAATAAAAAGATGAAAAATATAGATAACATGAAATGAAGTCACACAGACATATGCAATGCAATGGAAAGGGATCATAAGACACTGAAAATTAGCAATCATCAGAGATATAATGAAAGAAAAATTTTCTAAACAAAGGCAATACCTTCTGAGAACTCAGATTAAACATGTTCTCCAAGAGAACATAATTAACAAAAAGGATCAACACAGGTATATGTGCTGGTGCCTTTAATTTTTTTTAATTTTTTTATTACTCACTGAATTTATCACATCTGTAGTTGTATAATGATCATAACAATCTGATTTCACAGGATTTCCATCCCACAGCCCAAGCACATCCCCCCACCCTCCAAACTCTCTCCTCCGGAGACCATAAGTTTTTCAATGTCTGTGAGTCAGCATCTGTTCTGCAAAGAAGTTCATCTGTCCTTTTTTCAGATTCCACATGTCAGTGAAAGCATTTGATGTTGCTGTCTCATACTGACTTCACTTAGCATGATAGTTTCTAGGTCCATCTATGTTGCTAAAAATGCTGGTATTTCCTTCTTTTTAATGGCTGAGTAATATTCCATTGTGTATATGTACCACATCTTCTTGATCCACTCCTCTGTCGATGGACATTTAGGTTGCTTCCATGTTTTGGCTATTGCAAATAGTGCTGCAATGAACATTGGAGTACATGTGTCTTTGCGAGTCATGGTTTTCTCTGGATAGATGCCCAGGAGTGGGATTGCTGGATCAAATGGTAGTTCTATGTTTAGTTTTCTGTAGAATCTCCATACTGCTTTCCACAGTGGTTGCACCAATTTACAATCCCACCAACAGTGTAGTAGGGTTCCTTTTTCTCCACACCCTCTCCAGCATTTATTGTTTGTAGACTTTCTGATGATGGCCATTCTGGCTGGTGTAAGGTGGTACCTCATTGTGGTTTTGATTTGCATCTCTCTAATAATGAGTGATGTTGAACATCCTTTCATGTGTTTCTCGGCCATCTTTATGTCTTCTTTGGAGAACTGTCTGTTTAGATCTTCTGCCCATCTTTTGATTGGGTTGTTTGGTTTTTTTTGGTATGGAGCTGCAGAAGGTGTTTATAAATTTTGGAGATTAATCCCTTGTCAGTTGCTTCATTTGCAAATATTTTCTCCCATTCTGTGGGTGGTCTTTTTGTTTTGTTTAGGGTTTCCTTTGTTGTGCAGAAACTTTGAAGTTTGATTAGGTCCCAGTTGTTTACTTTTGTTTTTGTTGTCAATACTCTTAAAGAGGTGGATCTGAGAAGATGTTGCTGTCATTTATGTCAGAGAGTGTTTGGCCTATGTTTTCCTCTAGGAGTTTTATAGTGTCTGGTCTTATATGTAGGTCTTTAATCCATTTGGAGTTTATTTTTGTGTATGGTGTTAGGGAATGTTCTAATTTCATTCTTTTCCATGTGGCTGTCCAGTTTTCCCAGCACCAATTATTGAACAAGCTGTCCTTTCTCCATTGTATAGTCTTGCCTCCTTTGTCATAGATTAGTTGGCTGTAGGTGTGTGGGTTTAATTCTAGGCTTTCTATCCTGTTTCACTGATCTATATTTCTGTCTTTGTGCCAGTACCATGTGGTTTTGATGATTGTTGCTTTGTAGTATAGTCTGAAATCCAGGAGCCTGATTCCTCCAGCTCTATTTTTCTTTTTCAGGATGTCTTTGGTTCTTCTGGGTCTTTAGTGCTTCCAAACAAACTTTAAAATCTTTTGTTTGAGTTCTGTGAAAAATGTTCTTGGTAGTTTGATAGGGATTGCATTGAATCTGTATATTGCCTTAGGTGGTATAGTCATTTTGATAGTATTAACTCTTCCAATCCACGAGCATGGTATATCTTTCCATCTATTTGCATCATCTTTGATTTCTTTCATCAGTGGCTTATAGTTTTCAGAGTACAGTCTTTTGTCTCTTTAGGTAGGTTTAGTCCTAGGTATTTTATTCTTTTAGATGTGATGGTAAACGGGATTGCTTCCCTAATTTCTTTTTCTGCTCTTTCATTGTTAGTGTATAGAAATGCCATCGATTTCTGTGTATTGATTTTGTATCCTGCGACTTTGCCAAATTCGTGGATGAGCTCTAACAGTTTTCTGGTGGAGTCTTTAGGATTCTCTAGGTATAGTATCATGTCATCTGCAAATAGGGATAGTTTTGCTTCTTCCTTTCCAATTTGGATTCCTTTTATTGTCCTCGTGACTTTTAAAATGACAAGAATAAATGAATAATTCTATGAACATAAAGACAGCGGAAAACTGGAGTTCCTGTTGTGGCTCAGCGGTAATAAGCCTGACTAGAATCCATGAGGACGTGGGTTCAATCCCTGGCCTTGCTCAGGGGATTAAGTATCGAGCATTGCCATGAGCTGTGGTGTAGATTGCAGACATGGTTCAGAACCCACTTTGCTGCAGCTGTGGTGCAGACTGGCAACTTCAGCTCTAATTTGACCCCTGGCCTGGGAACTTCCACATGCCTCAGGTGGGGCCCTAAAAAGCAAAAAAAAAGAAAAAAAAAAAAAGTGAAAAACATGAAACTTAAGGGAAAGTAAAAGTATGTTTTCCTGTGTTAAAGCTGATGAAAAGAACCATCTAATTCTACACTACCATTCTGATTTTTTTAAAAAAAGGTTCATACACCAAATAACATAGTAATAAATATGTGGTGAGGGGCAACAAAACAGGCTTAGAAGGCAAATTTTGGACTATATATCAGCATTTCAGATGACCCTGCATTTGAAGAGCACAGCCTTAAGAAGGGTAGAATAAATACACTTAATTGTTTTTTAAAATCTCCATGACACCGATCCAAAAATCAAGTTATATATTCAGTGTATGTCAATATTTAGTTTTAATGGCCGACATAGTCAAAAAGCTACTTACAAAAGAAGTTAAAAGAATCACACTATTGCCTACACTCTCTGAATCTATTATGCAAAGTGTTTTTTGTGCTAAAATTCCGTTAGTAAATTTTCATCATCCTGGCTGTCAATCAGTTATTCATGCCAAATAATTGGAAAGTGATGTGTCTTGATTCTTTTTTTAACAAATAAGCTCAAAAGCAATAAAATTCTTTGAACAGTTTTTAAAGCAAGTTAGTCTTTTTTTTTTTTTTAATCCCTAGGTTTCGGAATGTGCATATGTGAGAAGTATTATAAGTGACATATATTGTTTCCAGCAACAAAATCATGTATGCATGAAACATTTCAGACATCTGTTTTCAAAATGCTGTTTCCTTAGCATAAGTTTCTGTCAAAAAGCAGTTTCTCACTTGTTAAAACATCATCTCTACCTTGAAGGGACATATGAAATGGGTTGTTTCTTAAAAAATATCCACTTGGTCACCAAAGGGGAAGAAGTCATCAAATGTGGGATGCTTATCTTTCTGCATGAGAAAATGTGTTTCACTTCAAATTTGACAAAACTTTGAAACATTTTACCATAAGATAACCAACTCTCCTCTGTGAGATACAAGTAATATCCATGAGCACAGCCCTTCTCTCCTAAATGTTACAAAGATTCTCTCACTTTTTTATTAACTATGTCACTGATATGTTTGGCTTCAACGAGTTCCACCTCCTAACTTACTGTGGAGGCAATGGATAAAGTACACATGAGACACAACCCATAACTTACCCTAAGACCCATTTTATTCCAGCAGAAGCAGCTGCTCCACCTGAAATACTTACTCAGTTTTCCACTCCCCTCTTCCATAAAACAGCAGGGTTTTAAAAATTGTTATTAAAGAAGTAATGTCGTGTAGGAAAACAATCTTTTCTAGTACACTTAGAGAATGTGTCATAGAGGCTCAACACACACACACACACACACACACGCACACTGGGCTTTGTGCATTTAATTACTGAAAGATCATCTTATAAACACTCTAAGCTGACACTGTAGAGACGTACTTTAATTCAATTAGATGTAGAAAACCTCCCATACCAAAGAATTTATTCTAAAACTTGTTTCTTCCAATATATAACAATTCATTTTACCTATCATCAAATCCTTTTTGCTAACAAAGGATTATACTTTTAGGTTGTCCTGATACAGTTTTATGCATGTAATTTCAGTGACTTTTATCATGAAAGGAAGAACAAGTGTATCTCCCATGATGTGTGGTTTTCTGTCATTTACCATACAAAAGGAAATCTCAGGAGTTCCCTAGCTGCCTAGTAAGTTAAGGAACTGGCTTTGTCACTGCTATGGCACAGGTCACTGCTATGGCATAGGTCACTGCTATGTCATGGGTTTAATCCCTGGCCCTAGAACTTCTGCATGCCACTGGGGTAGCCAAAAAAAAAAACTCAAAACAGGTTTTATACTTTTTTTAACATACATGGGTTGAATATCATATAACTTAAATACGGCTGGGAAATAAATGCAGATGCTTGTCTTCAGGTACTGAATGCTTAATTTCAAATGCCTTGCTCTTGTGAGGGCTTCACATTACCTGGATAAGGTACAGTATATACTTTGTAACACCTAGGTAAAACTTGATTACATCATCATTGCTTTTTGCTTTCACCTCTAAGTGTGACTGAAGAAGGCTTATACTAGGAGCAAAAGAAGTGTTGCTCTTCCATTTGGGGGGTAGAGGTGTGTTTTGCTGTGGTCTTTTTATGCTTGCATTATTAGAATCATCTTCTCTCTAGGATCATTTTTTAGGAATCTTTATAATTCACTTTTCCACTTAGGGGAAATTAGTTTGGTAAAAACTACAAAATTAAATCTACTGAGCTGGGAACAGGTAAACTGCAACGCATCACGATATATCAAAGGCTTTTATTAAAGCAGGATGGAGATGCTATCGACATAACTGTTTGGAAATGTCCACCAATCTTTTAGGGTAACTTACACACAGCATATGGCATATGACTATCTGGCATCAGTTACCTATGGCCAGAATAAAGCTGTGTAATAAACAGCCGCAAAACCTTAATGGCATATGACAATAAATACTTACTTCACTCAGAAATCTGAGAAGATCAGCTGATTTGCAGCTGGGTTTACTCATGCCTCTGAGGTCAGCTCAGAGGATCTGCTGATCTTGGCTGGCTGCTGTCATGTATGAGGGTTGGGTGACTATCTAGCATGGCCTCATCTGGAACTACTGGAGCAGGTTGCTTCTTTCTCCTCTCATCTCCCAGGTGTATTCTCAATGACAATGACAGGAGGCAAAAGTGAGCAAACCCAAGCCTGTAAGCACTCCTCAAGCCTCAGCTTGCATCATGTTTGCTCCCATCCCACTGGGCAAAGTAAGTCATATGTCTGAACTCCAAGTCAGAGAGGGAGAATACCAAAAGTGTGGATGCAGGGAAGGATGGAGTTGGGCTATCACTGTACTCCATCTATTGCAGTTAGAGTAGCCATGTCAAGCATACAAGAAATACTAATACAACCAAATTTGTTTTATTAAAATAAAAATAAATAATGGTTTTATTATTTACTTTCTAAAGCCTGCATATATCCTCTGAACTATATAAAAACCACTTTTGATATTACTGATTCTCAGGGATCTAAATAATTTTAATGATTAAGGATATACATTAATTTATTTTTGCCCTATTGACAATACTTACTTTTAAGATCACAAATTGAATTTCAATAAATGCTAAAAAGCAAAACTAAAAAACAGATATCCTTGCCACAAAAGAAAGAAACAAAAACTTAATAGCATTCCCATTTTAAAAAGCCTGCTCATCAAAAAAAAACTTTTCAAAATAATTATACGATGTCAAAAAGAAATCAAAATTTCAAAGGTAAACTGTTTTTTTTAAAAAAAATACAACATAATGGAGACTATTACTACATATAAATACATGTGGGATGTGACCAAATCTATCATTCAAATTTACTGCTTTAGAAAAGAAGGAATAAAAGTATATGAACTGTTTGACCTAAGAAATCAAAAAAAAGCACATCTAAGAAATGAAAAAAAAATGAAGTAGTAAAGATAACAACAGAAAATAATTATTCATAAAACAGAAAATAATAGAATTAACCAAAAAAAAATAAGCAGCTGAATTTTACAGAAAAGTAAAAAATATGCAAGGAAAAAGAACGAGAAATAGGGAAATTTTTTTTTAATAGAGAGTTATACTTTAAAAAGCTTATGTATATGAATTTAGGAATTTTAAAGGAATTAAAATTTTTTTTTAATCCAATTTAATTTTTTTTGTCTTTCTGTCTTTTTAGGGCTGCATCTGCAGCATATGGAGGTTCCCAGGCTAGGGGTCCAATCCAAGCTCTAGAAGCAGGCCTATGCCAGAGCCACAGCAACGCGGGATCCAAGCCGCCTCTGCAACTTACACCACAACTCATGGCAACGACAGATCCTCAACCCACTGAGCAAGGCTAGGGATTGAACCTGCATCCTCATGGATGCTAGTCGGGTTCATTATCCACTGAGTCACAATGGAAACCCCTTAAATCCAATTTATAATATTACTAGTAGATATAAGCAATACAAAACACAACAGAACAATCACCTGATAAAATCCTGACTAAAGAATTACATCTTGGTAGCTACATAGAAAACTGTAAAAAAGTGACCTGGCGAGAATTTGCCTAGGTAGTGATTAGAAATAACACAAAATAGACAAGGCAATGGCTAAATTGCACATAGCAATTTCTTTTTTTTTTTCTTTTTTGGCTGCCCTCTTGGAGTATGGAGTTCCCAGGCCAGGGATCAGATCCAAGCTGCAGTTGTGATCTATGCCACAGCTGCAGCTATCCAGAAGGGAATTAAAACTTTAAAAAGCAAATATAAATCATCGAAACTGACCCAAGATGAGAGGAAAAATTTGAAATTTTCACAGACAAACATTTGAAAACACTCAAAGAATTAAGTACAAAAAAGATCATCGGCACATATAATCTTCCAGGTGAGTTCCTTCAAATCTCCTAAGAGGTACTTCAACTGTTTTCTAAATGGCCGAAATAAGAGTACAAAAGGAAACTAATAAATCAATTGCAAATATAAATGCAATTATCTGTGAAATTGAATCCACAATATATTCAGATTAATATACAACATAAACTATATAAAAACTTGCCAATGAATTCAAGAGTTGTTTAATACTTGCAAATCTATTAAAGTACTGTGGTACATCAATAAGTTATAAAGAGAAAAGTTACATTATTACCTGGACAGAAGCAGGAAAAAAAAAAAAAAAACTTGTTTGATTATATCAAAGTCTCATTCATAGTGGTGGGAAAATACCCTCTTAGAAAAATTAAAAATTGAACCATATTTCTTTAATGTGACAAAAATATATTTTTCAAGCCAAGGCCAGACATTTTTCTTTATGATCCAATTTAGAGGCATTCCCATTAAGTTCAGGAGCGAGAAAAGAATGTTTGCCACGGCCATCATTATTTCAGGAATTTCTAATCTGTGCAGTAAGAAAAAGCAAAAAAATTGAAAAGAAAAAGAAAAAAGATCATAGATAAATATATACACATAAGACGTATATTATGTATAAACATACATGCATATATATAATTCATTATTTTCAAAAATCAATAAGAACCTATTAGAACCAGTAAGAGAGTTTATTAAAGTAAATAATTACAAAATAAATATGTACAGAGTACCCATTGTGGTGCAGCAGAAATGAATCCAACTGGTATCCATGAGGATGTGAGTTCAATCCCTGGTGTGGCTCAGTGGGTTAAGGATCTGGCATTGCCATGAGCTGTGGTGTAGGTTACAGACGCGGCTTGGATTTGGCGTTGCTGTGGCTGTGGTGTAGGCCAGCAGCTGTAGCTCCGATTTGACCCCTAGCCTGGGAACTTTCATATGCCACAGGTGCGGCCCTAGAGAGCAAAATAAATAAATAAATAAATATGTATTAAGCCATTAAATTTATATACAACCAGGAAAAAATCTGATCAATTGATGTGGAAGAGATTCACTCATAATAGTAACAAACAATGTAAAACACTTAATATCCAATTAACCAAATGTGAAGAAAATTACTATTTTTCTATAAAAATAAAAGAAACCTAGAATCAACAGAAAGTTATATCATAAATATAGAAGAAAATTAAATGCAAAATTATTTTTCATTTTAATGGAATTCTAATCAAAATTACAATGAAGTTTATGTGGTGCTCACTAAAATAAATATATTCCATCATAAGAATAAAGAGAGGAAAGCATCTACTTTTTTAAGGAAGCCTATTATATATTTCCAGCCACACAAATGTGGCACTAGTGAAGAATTAAAAGACATTATTGAGGGGAAAAAATTGATAAGCTCAGAAAATGACCCAAGTATTTATATTTACCATTGATATAAGACAGGCACTTGAAACCAATTCACAACAGGAGTTTCATTTAATACTGAGACAATTGTGTAAACAATGTCCCTACCTTATCTCACACACTAAAATAACTTCCAAACAATTAACAAGCTAAATCTAAGAAATATACCATAGAAGAAAATAGCAGTGAAGAGCTCTCAGAACTTAGAGTAGGAAGATCTTTGTGAGCACAAAAGCGAATGAAGAGTCTGATTGAATTTACTATACAAATTTTAAACTTCTGAATATCTTTTCTAAAAACTCATAAACAAAATAAAAAGCCTACTGACAAAATAGGAAAAATATGGGTAACCTATATACCAGATCAAGGGTTAAAATATTTC
The DNA here is from genome assembly GCF_054392235.1 of Sus scrofa. NCBI lineage: Eukaryota > Metazoa > Chordata > Mammalia > Artiodactyla > Suidae > Sus > Sus scrofa. The sequence goes on along the minus strand of NC_139396.1, from coordinate 107,995,574 downwards.
ATCTGTAATAGACAGCCCCTGTGACAAATGGACAAAGGGCATGCATAGGCCAATTTAAAAAATAAGAAAATCAATGGAAAATAAACACTAGATAAAATAGTCAATCTCATGTGAAATCAAAGAAATGGAACATAACACAGTAATGAGTTGACATGGTTCACACAGCAAATTGGCAACGTTGCTTTGGTTTTGCCTTCCTTTACGTTGTTCAGTGAAGTGCATTGGAATGGCCATTAATCTCTGATGAGAATGTACACTGGTGCTGCAGTTCCCAAGTGGCATTTGGAATTACAGAACCACGGCCTTTAATCAGGTCATGCTCTTTAAAAAGTACTTCTCAGGAAGTAATTAGAGACATACACAGATGAATTTATACAATGATGTTCCTCCCAGTGATATTTATCATTCACGATAATTAGCAGCAACCTAAACTTCCAAGAGTAGGAGTCAACAGCAATAAGGAATAGGTAAAATAATCTGAGGTATACCCATATAGCATAATAACTATTAAAATCATGGACAGAAGATTAATATAAGAAATTCTTCATAGTATAATGTCAAAAGTCAAAAGCCAACCCACGTATGATCACAGGTTGGTTTGTGAAAGAGAGACTTAGAAAATATGTCATAATTTTAATTTTGATGATAACTCTCTTTTCTTCATTTCTAGTTTTTACAATGAATATGTAACACATTTATAAATCAAAGGGAAAATAATAAATCTTCAAATTTACTCATTCAACATTTTTAAAAGCACAGTATTCATCAAGGTTAGTGTTTTAGCAACTCTCCTAAATAACCCATTGTTCCTTCAGATAGATTGAAGTCATCTGTCTGGAATTTTGAAAGCTGACAGCAGCCATTTCAGACCTTCTAGCATTCTTTCTCCCAGATGTAACAGAAAGATATCATAATGTAAAATAATGGCAGAAAGAAAGGACACAGTGGGGGTTCTGATTCACATTTTCAAAGAGAGTATGTAACAAATAGAGTCAAGGGGCAAAAAATAAACAAACAAACGAAAACCAGCGAGAAATTTCCCAATGCTGCACTGCCACTAGATCCATCATATTGGGGTCAAAATTTCTCTTTAAACCTGTTTGGCAGAATATAATGCTGCAAAGATAAACAGATAAACCAGGACACGCAGCTGTCAGTTCCTGATTCCCAGAGGGACTGTGTGCTGCCTTCCTTCAGTCTGAGAGAGCCACCAAGACACAGGGCCACATGGTGTGGGGAGATTCCATCTCCAGGCTTTAAGCATTCAGTCTCAGAACAGCAGAAACCATTTATCCAGAATCCTCAAGGTTTGAACAGCCCTGAGCCTGACATGGAGACCTAGAAAAGGAGGTAAGACCAGCTGGGTGGAAGGTGAAAAGTTGATAAGGCAGAGCCCATGTCAGATAAAGGGATGTTGAGTCCCATAAAGGAAAGTGAAGGGGCTGAGGATCAGGCCAGCCTGGGTATCTCGCTATGTGGGGCAGGTGCTGTGCTGGGGAGCATTATTTCACTAAAGCCTCTGAGCAGTCAAGAGATGACAGCTGAAGGAATTTACTCAAAGTCACAAAGTAGAGTGGTGAGCAGGACTTGAATGCATGATCACAAAGCCCCTGCTTATCTCACTACACTCTTGTTGGGCATGGGGACGAGTAGTGATAAGGCCTTCAGACATCTTCCCTTTGTGGGGACATGCAGGCTCATGGAACAGCAGTCTCACCTTTTTTATCTTCCTTCATCTTTTCTTTGCTCTACTGCAAGAGCCTCGGGCCTACTGGCTTGCCTTTTCATACCTCCCTTGTCTGGATGGCTCCCCCTCATCATTTTCTCTCCATATCCCATTCTTTCTCCAGGCTTGCATCCTTCCCCTATATAGCTAAATCTGCTGATCCCCAGGGTCTAGGTCTCTTTCCCTGACCTTTCTCAACAACACTTCACAAACCCCAACAACGTTCTGAACTGAAAACTGTGTAGAGGCTCTTGCAATGCAGAACATTTTCAAGAAAAAAAAAATCAGAGAGACCTAAACTGACTCCAAAGGATGAACTCATATGCATTTTACTAAATGAAGCAGATCGATTCATGGATACAGCTATGGCCATAGAGACCATCCAGAAAAAGAAGAGGCATCAAGATCAAATAAATTTAGGAAACAGAACACACTCTATCTCCTCTTCATCATGCATAAGAGTCTCAGGCTTGGAAAAGTCCTCCACTTAAAGGACCATTTTTTAGCTCAAATTTCTCTGAACACAGAAGCGTTTCATGTAGGGCACTTCTTAATGTTTCATAGAATATGAGTAACATGGTAAAAAAAAAAAAAAGGACACAGTTTGAGAAAGGCTGATATTTGTTGACGTACATACTAATATAAATGTATGCCAGGAGAGGCTGAGCAATGGAGCTACTCTGGTCATGCTCTCAGATTCCTTTTCTTTTGTTGTCTGGTCTGCCTCTCCCCTTCCCACCCACCTCAGGGCTGCCCTGGTCCCCCTTATCTGTGAATGAGGAGGGTGGTTTAGCTCTGTAGACATGGATCTAGTCTTCTCTGTCAGGGACAAGTGGACTAATTTTCTGGGTATCAGATTCTTTATTGGTCAAAGGAGCAGCGTAATATCTACATGTGTAACATACCTAGCATGGCCAGGTCCATAGGAATACACACACACACACACACACACACACACACACACACACACACACAGTTCTGATCCATCCATACCCAATTTGGCTTTCCTCTCAATCAGTGTCGATATACTCATTTGCAGAGTCTTCAAACTGGGTCTAAAATTGCTTCAAGTTCAGCCTTGCAAGTACTAACTCCAGCAAGTGCAAGTCTATTTCTTGAGCTATTTCCATTTTCCATTTGTTAGTGACAGATGCCTGCAATTACTGGAACTTCAGGAGCAACATTTCCTTCCAAACCACTCTGTAAATACCGGCAGCAGAACACCTTCTCTTCTTGGCTGCTGCACTGGGGTGGAGGATTAGGGCTGTTGACAGTCCTGCCTTCGCTGTAAGAACAGCTTCCAAGCTGAAGTTTCCTGAAAATCTCTTCTCTTCTTGGGATTCTTCTGTGCACACTGTCTGTGTCCCATGTCCTACTCTCAAGCCCTCCTTCTCCCCACCAATTGGTTTTAAAGCTGCACCTCCTGCCTCACTGGGTTTGCAGCGTAATCCTTTGAAGCCACGTGTCCTGGAACACCTGTCCCAGCTCACAACAGGCCTAGGAAGCAGTTGGTTAGCTTGCAAAACGGAATGACTCATTTGCAACCCAAATCCAAAGAGTCACCCTTTGATCTCGGAGGATACAACACCGTAAGTAATTACCCAGAGAGACTAGAACTTGGAAATACAATCACATTTTCCTTGTTACTTATTAGAACAAATGAGATCGCATCTGGCTCTTCCGTGCTCCTCAAGTCCTGGCATTTTCATTCCTACATAAATAGCATCACTAAGCTCACTGCATGCTAGTCTTGCTCTGGAATGGGAAAGTACTGTTTCCCAACAAAAGACTGGTGCTTAAACACCCCAATCAGAAAGAAAGCTCAAGGAGGAGTTCCAGGAACCTGCTTGAATGAGCCCCTGGGACTTTACCCTCCAACCTGGGCCTCCAGGGTTAGCAGTTTATTGCAAAACAGAATTGAAAACAGCTTCCGCCTGAGGGCTTGTCCCAGCCTTCCAGGTTGGAGTGATGGAGAAGCATGAGCTTGGGAGACAGAGACTTGGATGAAAATGCCTGCCCCACTATTTATTGGCTGTTGGATCCTAAACAAGCCTGGCTCCAGGCAGAAATGGGTTTGAAAATGCATGGGCCTCTTTTCTCCTTTTGAAACCATTTGCTGCTTAGCCAACACACTCAGTCACCACCACAGGAAGGGCCTCTAAGGTCATTTCAAGGGGAGAAGTTCTCATCAAAGTTTGGCTTAAACTCTGGGTAGCCCACAAGACCCCAGGAAAAGCTTGGAACATCAGAAAGGATATCCCCCTATGGGGTGCTGACCCAATCTCCCCCCAAATTCCCTTGAGGGTAACTTCCACTCTGCAGAATGGGCAGACATCAGGGAGAACCAGGTCTGAATGGGAGCTTATCCCTAGGTCTAGCTGGGCTTTGAGTACAGAAATGAGACTCCTCCTGAGAACAAAGGGACCCTTAGAAGCAGCTTGGGAATTATTTTTTTCAAGCTCAAACATCCCAATCCAGCCCCTTCTCCCCATATTATTGGCCAGTCTGGAGACTCACTAGTCTTCTCTGAACCTCTAAAGTTCTTTCACTCCAGCCCCACCCCTCTCCAGGCACCCCTCTCAGCTGCCAAGGTCAAGTTTCAAAAATAAGAACTTGGTCAAGCTAACACTGAGGAGCAGGCCCTGCCCTCTTCCACAGAAATGAATGCAATTGTCTTCCCCAAGAGCCACCCATACTGGCCCCTTACGTCTTCTCTTGCTGTACTCCATAACCACACTCCACACAACAGCCAAAATGGTAAGGTGAAAACCAGAAACTAGGTCATTTCCCAGCTTAGCCACCATCACACTGAAAAGAACTCAGATCAGAGGACCGTGTATACCCACTCATCCTACTGCATCTTTGATGCTCATTGCACTCAGGCCCCCCACCCACATGTGTCATCCTGCATCTGTGGGACCTAACCAGTTCATTCCAACCTCTGTCCCTGTCACTTTTTCCGGCTGGAATCCATTTCTCCAGATCCTATGCAGCCAACTTCCCTTCTCTCCACAAGAATTTCCTTGGCCCTCGCAGGTTGGTACACCCAGGAAATCAAGGCACTTACTATATTTCTCCCTCCATCAGAGGTAAGCTGCGTGAGAAGAGAAACATACTGGCCTTGTCTTATTCCCAGCCATCCCTCTCTGTTCCCAACTCTGAGACTAGTACTCAGCCCTTTCAATAAAGTCATATTGAGTAAATGGATGGAAGGAGAGTGAATCTTGTCACTTCGTTGGTTAAAACCAGCCAGGGACTTGCACCAGGATGAAGTCCTCACTCCTTCCACAGCAGGCAAAGCCCCCACATGAGCCCTGCCCCCGTCACCCCTTCATCCCCCAGCTCGCCCTAGCGCCAACCTTCCGGTACTTGGAAAAACAAATGCTAAGCTTGGAAATAAGGCAAAAGATGTCTTGTGCCTTTTCACTGTCACTCTGGCGCACTGCCTAGCAAGCCCACCTAAGGATCTCCTGATGTACTAGGGAACAGTAATTTTGTTTGACTTACTATTTCCTATTGACTAAGACTGAGACTCCGTGAAGGTAGATGTTAAGTTCAGAATATTGATAAGTTGCAAATAATTTAATTTAGTAGAGTGCTAAATTAATTTTGTCCAATAGAAAAGATAACCAAAGGTTGCAGTATTAATGCCATGTGGAATATTAACAATCTGATTTTAGCACTCTTCCTCTCACTGACAATATGCTTCGTGTTCTCATCTGGTCCTTTAGACCAGCTTTACCACTCTGCTGGTATTCTCTTCAATATGTTAAATCAATCTTCGACTTGTGATCACTATATATTTGGGGGTATTTGAGGATATCCTGCTTTGATACTAAGTTACTCACGCATGACTGTTCCATGTTCTCACTGCTCGGCCGTACTTGCTCCTGCTGATTCTCAGCCCTGCCCTCTACACCTCCTGCCCTCATCCCCAAATCCATTTTCCTCCAAGTTATCCCCTATTAATCCTGTAGGCTAAATTCAAATTTCATTGCCTTAAGCATTTCCTGACATACCCAACACACACACATATGCACACACAAACATATGCACCTCCCTGAAATACATAGCTTTTTCTTAGAAAAAAAGGAAAAGAAAGAAAAACTATGGAGCAGGGTAGGTCCACCAGGCACATGCAAAGCCTTAGACTAGCATCAGTGCCTTTCACCTGTGAGGGGAGTCACTCAGGTTCTCCTCGTGGGCCATTAGGGACCTGCCAGAAACAAAAATACTCCTGGAAAATCTCCTCTCCTCACAATTCAAGTACCTACTCCAAGTGGTGGATCAGGTGGGGACTGGAAACTGCCCTCAGCAGGAAGCCCCTTTCCTTGTTGCTTTAGCAAAGCTATACTGTTTAACTAACTTAAACCAGGCACCCTCCCTGCTCTATTCATCTCCAGCCCAAGCACATCTTTCAAATCTTTTAATCACAGGATACTTGGCCTAACGCTGGTTCTTTCTGCAGATCAAAGAAGTAGAAATGAAGACTAAGTAATGAACAGATGACCAGGTCTCTTTCCTAGCTTCCCCTTCAGTAAACTGTGACCGAACTGTATGGACAAGATAACATCTAGAGGAAGGTCCCGAGGAGTCAACAAGCCCACACACAAGACTGCACGCAGTTGAGGACAGCAACAACTCCGACCCCCCATCTCAATGATTAACTGAGATTACTTCCACTTCCCTTTAAAAGCTTTCAGGGCCATGCAGAATCTTCAGAGGTGTTTTTTTAGGTGACGCTGAGTCCACCATCTCCCCAGATTGCCTGCATGCTTTCTACCATTTGTGAGTATTGATTTCATAAGCAGTGAGTGGCAGAGCCTGATTCAATAACAGTTGAGTACACAGCCTCTGGAGCTGGACTCCCCAGACTCAATTCAGGTTCACATCTTACTAGCTGTGTGACTTTAAACAACTTACTTAACCTCTCTGAGCCACAATCTTCCCCTCTGTGAAATGGAAATAATAATAACAGTTTACCCGTGTCCTCACACACTACTATAAGAGTCAAATGGATTACTATAACTAGAGTGCTTGAACAATGGGAATGATAATAACAGTAAGTCTATCCTTATTCTGTCTTAAGAGCCAAATGGATTCATAAAGCTAGAGTGCTTAGAGGAGTCAAATGGCATATGAGTGACATGTGAGTGCTACTGTGGTGCTATGGCTCTTATTCCAGGCTCAGATAAGCCTCTTGGGCTCACTTCATCCCCAAGTCAGCTGGGGCTGCACAGATGAGACCTGGGGCATTGGGAACATAACTGAGTAAATGCACAGGAGCTACTGCAGTAGCAATGGCAATAAGACCATATGTTCCCATTTCAAACATACTGTAAACAACTGGGAATCCTGAGTACCTAATCCAGTACCTGACACATAATGTATCCAATAAATGTTGTGTCTTCCCTAGCCATCCCTGTCCTGTGCATTCCCAACCCCAGCCTTTAACTCACAGGCAAGTATATTTTGGATGCTCTCAATGTTTTATAGAACGTTGACTCAGGGGTCAAGAGCTGTTTCTGATCTTTATTCATCTTTTCATTACTGTCATGTATTTTATTGATCTTTCATTGAAATTGTTTTTCCGACATTTTAAAATGAGAATCTGGCTTCAGCAGATTCCAGATCCTAACATCTACTGAATTATAAACAATCATGTGGGTTTCTTTTTCTTCTTAATTTTAAATTTAAAAAAAATCAATAAGCAGTCTTGATGTCTTTAAAAGATATTAAACAACACAATCAACTTGGATTTTATTGTGAAGATGACATTTACAACAGTGTCTGCACAAAATCACAGGATTTGTGAGATCCTGACGTGTTGGCGTTTGTGGAAAACTTCTCATTAGGATCCAGAACAGAATTGGAAGGGCCCGTGGAGAGTATTTAGGCCAGCAAATTTTTTACATGAGGACAAATTCAAGGTAAATTAACAGATTTACTGAAAATGACTTATTTCCCATTCAAACTAAAAATAGCTTTTGAAGGAGCTTTGGAATAATCCTATCTTTACCTACTGTCTCATGAATAGCAGAACATCATTTAGAACACGATGCTGCTTTGGGCCACTAAAATATTTATACCTAGGCCATGTGAGAAGAAACAATGTGAATCACTCACTGTGGAAATAGTAGAGGCCAAAGGCAGAAGCCATGCCCTTGAAGAGCAGGCGGCCCGGGGTGGGGGAGTTGGAAGGGGAGGGAGAGGAAGGAAATGAGAAGTTGGAAGCTTGCAGGCTCTGAGGCGCTTGTGTCTCACCTGAGTTTCCAAGCCCTCAGGGAACAGAGATAGAAGGGACCCAGCCCTCCTGATTTGCTGCCCAGCACCCTTCCCATTCTCCACATTACAGAGAAAAGCTCAGAAGCTCCATCATCCTCCACCAGCACAGATGCAGCTCTAGGCAGCCCCCTTGAGCTGAGGGATTCGATGAACCACTGGAAGTCAGGGCTGAGGACAGCAGCCCCTGGGCTCCCCACCAAAGAAAAGTTGCTTCTGCAGATTCAGGAGATCCACAACCAGCAATGAACTCAGTGGCCCCTACTCTGCTGGCTGCTAGATATGAAGGCAGTAAAAAAAAAAAAAAGTATACACATATCCTCACACCACTGACATTCTGTTTCAATCTGGCTCTGCCCAACTCATTGAATGGCCCTTTCTGACCCTCTAGCACTCTCAACAGTACACATGGTAGGATAATAAGTGGCCTTCTTGTGCGATTCTAACTCTGCTAACCCGTCGAGCACATTGACGGCAGCCTGAGACCACTCAATGGCTTGTCCCTGTCCAGGGCCTTCCCCTGATAGAGTTCCACCCTCACCCTGCAGTTCACTTTCCTCCAGATCAGGCCCGTAGCTTGGAAGGAGTGTTTGTCCAGCCCTGCCAGTTCCTCTGAGCTCCAGGCACTGCCAGCACCGGGGAGGTGTGGAAGTCAAGGCCTGGCCATTCCTTAGTAGCTGAGACAACACTGACATCTTGTGGTCTGGAATCCTGCCTCCCCAAGCATCATTGGACTAAGTTGCCCCCAGGCCCACCAGAAGGAGATTTTTCCCTATCCTCCAGGTGGGAATGGATCGGTCCTATGGAGACCTGGCCTGCAGGGAGCTCACAGTCCAGCAGGATGACCAAGCAACCAACAATGTACATACACTGGGCTTTACAGTCTGTGATGGCAACAGACCTGCCATGCACATGGATCCCAACCCAGTCAGCAAACAATCAATGTGCAATACTGTGGGCAGCTCCAGAACCAGGTGGTCATAAGAGGCTTGCAGGCAATTACAATCCATGGAGCAAAGTGCCAATTAAGGTAAGTATGATAGCTGCGGGAGCCCAGAAGAGGTAGGGACAAACAGCCTGAAGGTAAGGTAAGACTTCAGAAGTGACACTGGGTCAGAATCTCAAAGAATTCTTTGGAGTCATCAAGGAAGAAGGTGAGGAATGAATAAGTTAGAATTTCTGAGCCTTGCAGAATAAATTCAATTTAGAGGTGGAGGACTAAGCTAGGGAGACGACTTTAAAAGTGTGGAAGGGGTAGGCACGTGGTTTATTTGGGGAGGAGCAAGAGTAGGGGGCATAGATAGGGAAAGAACAGAAGATTAGTCTCAATAGAGAAAGCTTCAAATGCCAGAATGAACAGTTCAAACTACATTTGATTGCTGGGTATCACATAGCAAAGGTGTATTTAAGAAGCAATAATCCAGAAAAAATGAAGCATGAACTATTTGCATAGAGAAACACCTGGAAAGATACTCCCCATAATGTCAGCAGTGGTTCTCTCTAGGACAGAGGACTACATGTGTTACCTGTATCCTTATTTTTCTTTTGTTTTTTGCATAGCTAGTTTTTCCATTTCAATGCATTTTTTTATTAACTTTACAATGAAAGAAATAACAATGTAGGTTATTGTAGGAAGCATATGAATGGTGAGATTTGGAAGCTGCCCACTGTGATGGTCCGTCTCATCCATGAGGAAGGGGGTAAGGCAGACGACCACGTAAGATTCAGGATAGGGGATCAGCATCCGTCATACTGAAGGCACCTTAGGAATCTACCCAAACCTGTGCTTCAGACCAGGGAAATGAGGTATGCTGAAGGGACAGTGGCTCATCCAAGGACACACAGCCCTCCAGGACCCCAGGATTCAACCTCAGCCCCTGGTTTTCACTCACGCCCTTACCTCCTTCCCTTGCTATTCCCCACCTCCCATAAGGTGTATGCCTGAGCAAAACAAGGACCCACAGCTCTGCAAAGCCTCACAGGTAGCGCCAAATCCTATGGGTGGGTCTGCCTTTCCACAGGCCAAGGTCAAGAGCCCTCTATCACACTAAGACATATTATAAAGCTCCACTTGAAAAAGGAAACAGTAGAATATCAGCTCTTTTATAGGACTGCATCCAATGATTCTCAAAGTGGGGTTCCAGGGCCCATAAAGGTCCCCATGACTTTTTCAGTGGGTCCATAAAGTTGAAGCTATTTTCACAGTAACACTAAGGTACAATCTGGATTCTACACTCAAGTTCTTGCATGAACACACAGAGGACTTTTCTGAGGTGACTTGAAAATATTGCTACAGACTGAAAGGGGCTCCTGAAAGTTTGTCAAATGACGAAGAGGTAGGTGCAAACTTTATTCCATCGAATCTATTGAATACAAAGGCAGAGATGAGAACCCAGCTGTCTCCCATCAGCTAGACATAAAAGAAAGGTACAAAAATATAAAGCAATGCCACTCTTCTCATTTTTTATTCTAATTTTTGAATTAGAAAACATACTTATTTTTAAATGTTAGTTTTAAATGTTAGGTTTACATTTTTAGTTATTTACTTAGTTATTTTTAAATATTTAAATGTTTTATTTTTAATGCGTTCATAAAAATTTACCTTTTCTAATTTATAATATCATAAACATTGATTGCTAGGACCCACTTAAACAAAAATTCTTTGGGATCTCCACTAATTTTTAAGAGTATGAAGAGGTCAGAAGACAAAAAAATTTGAGAACCTCTAATTTTATTTTCCAGCTTATCTTTCAGTACCCTTCCCTGCCCTGACCCCAGCACCTGCCCGTGTCCCCCACCTACAGCGGATGGTCCTCCTCTCTCATCCCTGTGTTCTCAAGGGACATCTAGCACATTTCCTATCAGGTGCCTCCCTCTCCCTCTCCCTCCCTCTCTCTTTCTCTCTCTGTTTCTCTCCCCTCACCCCAAGCTGTGTCCTGGCCCCAGGCAAGGCTAGGCCGACAGTGTTCTGGACATAGACTGGTTTTCTTTCCTCTCTCCTGCTTTCCTGACAAGCTGTCTTTCCTCCTTCCAAGTGCTTCTAAAACAGCACTTTTCCCCAGAGACTGGCCCCCAAACCTCTTTAAGGGGATCACAGACTGAAGAACCTGAGAGAATAAGGCTCACATCTGCCTCTTTATCATCCAGACATCATTTCAGCAGCCCCAGCTCCATGTCAGATGCTGAGGATCCAAAGATGAGAAAGACATGTCCCTCAGCCTGCCTACAGTTTCCAGGGAAATGAAAACAGAGCTAGCAGTTCTGTCTAGGAAAGCCGGGAAATGCTTCACAGAAGATGTGACATTTGACGTGGATTATACAAGATGAGGAGGTGTGTAGGGGGTGAAGAACGGAAGACATTTGCCTTGTGAGAGAAGAGTCACACAAATGTGAAAATGCACAGCATGTTTAGGGAGCTGAATGGTTCAACGTGGGTAGACTACAGTGAGTGAGCATGTGTGTGTGTGAATGTGCAGGAGTGTATTTGTGTGTGTGTGTGTGTGAGCATGTGTATATGGCTCTGTGTGCATGTGTGCACATGCGCCTGAGTGCATATATGCATGTGTATGTGTGTGACTATGTATGTGAGCTTTGAACACATGTGTGCCTTGTGTGTGAATATGTCCATAAGTGTGTCTGTGAATGTGGTGATGATGAGACAGGAGCACCTCTTGAGAGAGAGGGGAGGAAGTGGGAGGGAAAGAAATTGTGTCAGACACCTTACACATTTTCTCTTATTTAATCCTGGCCACACAATCTTGCAATGTGGCTGTCATGGTACCCATGCTACAGAAAGGATTAGTGAATTGTCCAAGGACATGCCAGTACAGGTGATGAAGCTGTAATTCAGGCCAAATCTCTAACCAGCCCTGATCACAGGGAGCTGAGACTAGGACACTGGAATGTTTGGAAGCCCAGCTCTCCCATGTGTCCACCTATCAAGTGGAATCTCACTGAATCACTGAAAGCCTGTGCGAGGCAACTCTGCACCTCTGCCACTGAGGCAGAAGCTAATACTTTTTTACAAATGTTTTCTTGCAATTTCTCTCTCTCTCTCTTTTTTTTTTTTTTTTTTTTTTTTTTTTTTTTTGTCTTTTTAGGGCCACACAAGGCATGTATGGAGGTTCCCAGGCTAGGGGTCTAATCAGAGCTATAGCTGTCAGCCTATGCCATAGCCACAGCAATGCAGGATCTGAGCCATATCTGGGACCTACACCACAGCTCAGGGCAACACCGGATCCTTGACCCACTGAGCAAATCCAGGGATCAAACCCGCAACCTCATGGTTCCTAGTCAGATTCATTTCTGCTGCACCACAATGGGAACTCCTTGCAATTTTAAGAGCGAAGTGTTAACACAAACCAGGATTTCAGTCTTCTGGAATGGTCCACCAGGAAATAAAGTGGGAGGTCAAGGTTTGAGGAAGTTGGGAAGGACCATCACATCCTCTCTGCTTGACAGGGCCACTGAGTTCTTGGTTTAGCTCCACACAGAAATGTCCAGGAGAGGCCAGGCATTGCCAGGCTCACTGACCTGGGTTCTCCTGTCCTTCCTCCTGTTAAATCTGTTCCCTAAACAAAGGTAACTTGAACTCAACACATCCCTGCATCTAATTCAGCTAAATGAGAAAGAGACTCCTCCTTCCAGCAGGTACTAGGAAGTGTGTCCTGTGCCAGACATTGTCCATCCCCTCACTTCAGCCATATCCATGTTCTATAGGCTATACTATATTTCCTATATCATGTTATATAAAAGTATATCATACATCATGTATTACATATTTCATGTACCTTTATTATATATTTGATACATACATATTTTATACATTTATACTCAATTATTTATGTATAAATATATAATTAATGAAATACATATTAATTTATGTACTTGACAGTTAATAAAGCTAAATATTTTCTATATTTAACACATAAATACATAAATATTAAACATATCCCATGTGCCTTACTATACATTTTATTTTTAGTATAATCATTTGAATCAGTTATTAGTCACTCCATGAGAAAACTAAAGCCCAGCAGGCTTAGATAACTTGTCTAAAGTTCTGCAATTAAGAAGTGACAAATACACTTATGATGGAGCATGATAATGTGAGAAAAAAGAATGTGTACATGTATGTGTAACTGGGTCACCATGCTGTACAGTAGAAAGAAAATTGTATTGGGGTAAAGCTAAATTAGTTTAAAAAAATTTAAATAATAAAATAATAAAAAATTTTAACAATAGGAGTTCCCACCGTGGCTCAGTGATTAACGAATCTGACTAGGAGCCATGAGGTTGTGGGCTCAATCCCTGGCCTCTCTCAGTGGGTTAAGGATCCGGTGTTGCTGTGAGCTGTCGTGTAGGTCACAGACACGGCTCAGAACCCACATTGCTGTGGCTGTGGCTTGGCCAATGGCTACACTTTCCATAGAGATTAGACCCCTAGACTGGGAACCTCCATATTCCGCGGGTGCAGCCCTAGAAAAGACCAAAAAAAATTTAAATATAAATAAATAAATAAAATTATATAATTAAAAAAAAAAAGAAGTGACAAATGGAATCCACACCTACATCTTCCTGCAACCAGACTGTGCCTTTTTCTTTGTGTCAGCTCTTTGGATGGATCTCATGCTCAGTCAAAACTAGGATGTGGCCTAAGGCAACCTGGACCCTGCAGCCTCACCTCTGGGCATCCTCCTCTGTCCCCAAGCTTGACTTGGGGGGGGGGGGGGCCCAGTCATCACCAACCCTTCACATCCTGAAGGTGGTGGAAGCACTTATAAACTGACTTTTAAAATCCTGGCCTGAAATTACTCAACACAGTGTGGATTATCTGGAAATATGATATTACAGAGCCCTTAAAAAGCATGTTTACAAAGTGTTTTATGGCCCTGGAAATAAACGCTTATATGTAAAATTAATAATAAAAAAATAGTAATAGATACACATTCACATTCATAGCATGAGATCAACAATGCAAAAAAAAAAAAAAATTCATAGAGGAAAAGCCAAATAGGAAAGTCACCTAGGGCTGACAGTGGTTATTTCTAGATGATGAGCTTAAGAGTGTTTCTTCTTTTGACTTTTCTGTATTTCACAATCCTCCACAATAGATACACATTGCTTTACAATAAGGGAGGGGGGTGATATCTAAAACCTGACTCACCTTGAAACTGCGTGGTGCCCCTTTCCAGTGTATTTCAAAGGGCCCGAGGCTGGAACACGGTTCCCCATCTGGATAACCCGCCAGAGCCTCTCAGCGGGAGCTCAGCCCTGGGAAAACACGGCAGCCCTGCGTGGGCCTCTGGTTTGATGTCTCTGCCCTCTTGTTCTCCATTCTCACTTCACCCAAATTTCCCTGGAGGAAGCAAAGGTTGCAGCCTGAATCCAATCTTCCCTCCCCAACCCATCTGCATTGCTCAGCTCTGCAGCCTCCGAACCAGACACCTCGGCCTGACTGCTTCCAAAAACAAGTGAAACAGGTGAGAGACCTCATCCCTGGGGGTCTCAAAGCCCCGCCCCCCAGCCCTGTATGGGAAAGTGTGCAACCCTTTCAGAGGACAGGGCCCAGAAAGGCACCCAGATATCCAGAGTGCCAAAGGAACTGCATCCCCTCCCTCTCTGTCCATTGCTGTCACCCAGGACCACATATGTGGCACTAGCAATTCATTTCTGCCTCTCACAGGCATTTAATCAGGGCTTCCTACAGGGGAAGCTGGACAGCTCCTTCCTGGAGGAGGTCAACATCCACTGGGGGACAGACTCATAACAGCACACTGGATGGGCAGCAGAGGATCTGCGCCATGTACAGAGGAAGGCAGTGGGAAGAGCAGACCCTGCGTCTGGGAAAGGCTGGAGAAAGCAGTTGTGTCTGAGCCAGGTTCCTGAAAGATGAGGTGCAGCTGAACAGGAGAGAGGTAGGTCAGAGTTTTGTGCAACGTAAACAGTGTAAGCCAAGGAGCAGACACACAAACCAGAGTGTTTGGGGTCTCTGGCGGTAGGTAACATGTTTAAGATGGGAGCTGAAACCGTGTGCAGTGCCTGGGAGGTAGGAGTCACTCCTTTTTGCAAAGAGAGCCAGCCAGGTCTGTAAGCAGATGAGCGACCATCAGGCTTGTTCTTAGAGGAATGACGATGGTGGCACAGGAGAGAAAACCGAAGGCAGAACAGCCACGGGGAACTACAGTGGACACTCTGTCTGCCCAGCCCCTACCACTGCAGTGGAAACCTACCAGAGAGTAAGAATCTCATATTTATTCTGTCCTGGTCCACAAATGAGCAGTGACATAAACAGGACACATTACAGGCCCTTTCGCAGTCCCAGGCCTGCTGGGGAACCTGATCTGAGCTGGCCAGTGAGTCCCATGCCGGGGAACTTGGCACTGGAAACCAGAGAAGCTTAATTTCATCTCCTAAAGGACCCTGGTCTATAACCATGAACCTGAGAGAAGCTGGTGGTCTTATGTGCTACCAGATAAAGCATAGAGGGAGCTATTCCCCAAGAAATGAAGCAAATGATACAGGAGAAACAGAGAGAGGTGAGGTCATGATGGAAAGCTATCTGGGCTCAGCACTGCCCAGTCTCTTGTCCCACTTCTAAGGCCCAACTTTGGCTCAGTCCTTCCTTTGCATTTCACGGGGTTAGAAGGAGAATCTTTTTTTTTTCCTTTTCGGTTAAGATTTCAAGTTCAATTTCTGTTACTTGTAAACAAAAAGTCCTAATAAAGTTTTATTTAAATGTTTGAGCAACACAGTGCGTTGAAGAGAAAGGGAGTTATTTGGGAACTACTTAGATTATGAAGTCAACCAGACAGGAGACTGGCTGCTTTGTCAACCAGCCAAGGTCAATTACTTATAGAGAGCCCCCCCCCCCTTTGCCTACCCTCCAAAGGCATCGGTAGGCTTCAAAAAGGTCATGCATCTATCTAGGGCTCCAACTATCTAGAAACCACCCATCTGCAAGCAGGTGCCAGGGTAGCTCAGGAAAAACAAGCAGGATGTCCTCTGCATAAGAAGGGGATGGAGGGTCCTGGGCAACTGGTGAGCACCTTGGCCCCTACACCCACCTAGAGGGTGGCTGAATAACTAGCACTTTTGAGCCACTCCAGGCTGAGTTCTCTGTGCCCCAGGGATAAATGGCATCCTTGCCTTGGTGGGGAAGCAAGGTGCCCATAGAAAACTAATGAGAATACAGGCATCGCCAGGGACAGGAAAAATGGCAGACGCTCCAGGGCAGGATGGAGCTCCACGGCTGGTCTGAAGACATCCACTCCACCCCCACTCCTCCAGTGTTTGTAAATGTCACTCAGAAGTCACTGAGCCCTTCAATTAGAAACCTCTGTATTCACACTTTAGCTGCCAAGTTCAGTAGCTTCATTTTTCAGCTTGGGAAGTTTTCCATCTTAAAAAAAAAAAAAAATCATGCGCAGGTTTTTTTTTTTTTTTTTTTTTCCTGATCCAGATTTCCAGATTTCAGTGCAGCAGCATATTGGCTGGCCCCATTTAAGCGAACAGGAAGAGGGCTCAGCCAAGCTTCAACCTGGCACAATTTACCCTGGGCATCTTTTGGAAACAGACTCCAAACTAAAGAAAAGGTGTAGCCTTTACCAGGTGGATGGAGTTCAGCCAATTCTGACCCAAATCCACATTGCAAGTATGCTAAATGAACAGGGAGGGCCTGTGCAGCCTGGGAGAAGCCCATTTCTCCCCTGCAAAAGCTTAGCCACTGCTGCAAGTCCTTCCAACCCCAGGGTTTCTGGAAAGCAGCTATGCTCACCACCATACTGCCAACACCCTCCAGGGCTTCTGAACAGAAGCAGTCTCCATTTCAGCCGAGACAAAGGCTGACCTCCACTCACAGAATCACTCCACAGGGTTGCAGCAGAGTTCTTTCTTTTGATACAGCCTAAAGACTCAGGAGATATTTAAGCATAAATGTCCTTCCTCCCTAAGATGAAAAGTCTTACTTTCATTCTTGTGGAATGGAAGAGAAAAAAATCTTATTTTCTCCCCTCTCTGGTTTCGGGTGGGTTAAGCTATGAAGCCAATTCTCCTGGATTCCGCAGAAATTCCCTCCCTGCCAGGGCCCTCAAACCCTTTTATAATGAAGGTCCTGAGCTATTTTACAAAAGGCTCTTCAAAGCTCAGAGCAGACAGGAAGGAACTGGAGGGCCCCACACAGCTGCCAGTATTGCAGAGGGGGAGCAGGTGGGCTCGATGGTGGGCCCTGTGACCCATTAAACTGTCCATCTTATGTCCCCTCTGGGGTGTGCAAAGCTCCTCAGGGTGGCTGTCAGGTACAAACAGGCAGCCTCTTTTTATTTCCTGACCCATGAAGCCATTCTCCTCTGTGCCTTCGCTGAATGTTTATTGAGCACTTAATATGTACCAGATGCCCTCATCATTCCAATTTTTATGACACTGTTTCTTTTTCCACTCTGAAGTAGGCAAAAGTTTTCAGGATTCTCTTTGCCCTTCAAACACCTCCAGTGTGGAATGCCACACCAGGGATAGGTATACATGGTGAATACTAGGTCCAGCTTTGTCCAGAGGCAGATAAATGGTCAGCTTCATGGGGCCAACCACAGCCAGCCAAGAAGGAGCTGCTGAGTTCTGTGGCTGGACCTTGAGACGGACTCAAAGAAAGTTGCCTCCTAGGAGCCCAGCTTCCTCTCCAGCCCCAGGGCTGTCACCACAGATAACTGCCCCCTTGTAGAAGCTCAGAGGACTCCAAGAAGATGTACTACAGCTCCTCTAGGTCTCCAAGTACAAAATCCTCCCCCTTGCCCTCTGCAGGTCCCAGCCTTGTGCCTGGGAGGCCTACACCTGAAGGGCAGACCTGGCCTGCCAGGGAGGGGAGGCCACAGCATCCAGATAGCCTGCCACCTCCATGGGGTCCCCTCTATCTCCCTGCCTTCCTCCCTGCAATGGCCAGAGCCCCTCCCTGTGATGCTGGAACAAAAGGCCCCTATGGAGCAAGAGCATCACTCCCAAGTGTGGGGGTAGGCGAGGGGGGCAGTAGGCCACTGAGAGCCAGGCTGAGGGAGAAGCTGAGCAGATGACTATGAGCCTGGCCTTTCCACCACTGCGGGAGGATGCCAATTCTAGGTGGGCCAATCCTACAGAGCCTCTTCAAACCAATTTTTTAAATGTATTCAACATGGCAGAAGAAAGCAAAACAAATATTCTGTTAGGACAAATTGTATGTTTCTGTACTGAAGAAGGGGTTACTTTTATCTACAGAACATTATATAACATTTTAACAAATCCAGGCCTGTCTTTCAATTCTCAATGTTTCTACACCTTTCTTGAAAGCATTAAACTCACAGGAGATGAATTTAACTTACAAGGAAACAGTTACAAAATCTGGCTGAAGATATATTTAAAGGTTGTTTTGCTCTGGCATTTACCTCAGCAAAATATTCTGTTATCTAGGGTTCTTGTTCTCTCCTTGGATGTTTATTTGTTTGAGGGGATGTACAATTTTCTCAACCAGACACCTCCTGAATTTAAAAATTCGAGAAAAAGTAACAGCTTTCTTCCAGCAATCATGCATTCTTAGGTCTTAGGACTTCAGCCCACACTGACTGCCAGCATCAGGCAGCGGGCTGCTCCCTGGTCTCAGGCTGAGGGGTGTGGTCTGTGGTTGTTCCATTTGATCTACATACGTGCCTGTTACAAGATTTACATAAGAGACAAGAGACAGGTCAGCCCTGGAAGACCAAGGGAGGAGAGAGAAATCTTCTAAGGTGTGTGTATGATGAGTAGGGCATGTGTAGTGGTATTTGTGTGTTCTGTGTTTGTGTGTTTTGTGTGGTGTGTGTATGTGGGGGTGTGTAATGGGGGTGTATGTGGGATATATGTTGTCTGGAATGTAAGGTGTGGGGTGTTTAGTGTGTATGGTGTGTAGTGTGTATAGTGTGTATGTTTAGTGTGTAGTGGGGGGGTGTATATGATGTGTGTATTTAGTGCATAGTAGGGGTTGTAGTATGTATGATGTGTATGCTTGTTTGTGTGTGTAGTGTGGGGGTACGTATAGGAGCAGTGTATCTAATGTGTGTGTGATGTGTGTATAGAACGTGAGTGGGAGGGGGTGTAGTGTGTATGATGTATGTGTGTGTGTATAATGTGTAGTGGAGGGGGTGCATGTGTAGTGTGTATGGTGTGTGTGTAGTGTGGGGGGTGCTTGTATAGTGTGTGTGATGTATGTGGTGTGTGTTTACTATGTGAGTGTGGGGGGGTATGGTGTGTAGTATGGTGGTTCATGTGTAGCATGTATGATGTGTGTGTGTGGTGTGTAGTATGGGGCTGCATGTGTAGCGTGTATGGTGTGTGTGTGTATGGGTGTGTAGTGTGTGGTACAGTGTAGGCTGCATGCAGAGAGGTATGATGTGGATCATATTCCATCAGATCCCCTGAGCAAGCAGCCCCTTGTAGCCAGTGTCCTGGAAACAGCCTGTCCATCCATGGGTCTCCCTGCCTGGTGGGCACCTCTCCTTGGCAGAGACATCAACTGAAGTGGGCTCAGAGGACAGCAGGGCAGCCTGGAGATCCAAGCGCCCACCAAGCCCCCCTGGAGCTCACTGGCGTGAGTGGTGGTGCTCTAGAGGAAAGGTCCCCTTCTCTTGGATCAAGTTTCCACACAACCCTGTGAGGTTTTGTCCCTGTGCTTCCAGGGGACCAGGGTATCCCCCAAGGGTAAAGCCAAATCCACCCTCCCGGTACGAGGGAGGCTTGCAGTCTACAGACAGACCACTGTGTCTTGGCCACTCAGGCTCCAGTTATGAGCAGCCTGCATTGCCTTTACTGCTTCTGTTCTACCTAACCTCACAGGGGTCCCCAGACTAGTGTCCCCTCACCCCTCCTCCTGAATTCCAGTGCCTTCTGGTCTGTTCCCCACCCCCACCCCACGCAGTCCTCTGACCCACAGTGGCAGTGGCTGTGAGAGATGAGTCCACATAAAACTGGATAGAGGCAGCGTACATCACAGTGGCATATCCTGTGGGGCTCACAGCCTATGAGAGCTCCTGTACCTCTATGCAGAAGAGCAGCCTGTTAGGATACAGACCTGACTCCCTAGGCCTCCCCAATGAGCTTGATGGAAGGTAAGGGATCTGCAGAGGAGGGCAAGGATGGGCGCAGTGGGGATGACCTGCCCCGACCAGGGTGTTAAGAGGCCCTGGCAGGGCAGAAAATCATGGCCTCCACTCCAGCTAAAGTTTCTCCTTCTCCCAAATATCTCCCAACCTGGACAACAAAATTCAGTGATCAATAAATTAAAGCAGGGACCACAAAATTCAGTGATCAATAAATTAAAGCGGGGACCACCTGAGCCAGGTCTGTGGTAAGATGGAGGCTGAGGCCAGAGAACAGTGTAGGAAGGAAGCCACCATGGGTGCCCTGGCCACGGAGAGCCCAAGAGCAGGACCTGCCCTGGACTGGCCAGGGCTGGCTAGCCTTCAACTAGGTCATCCCGCAGAACAAATAAGCCTTCACCCAACGCACTGGGAAACCTGAAATAGGAGCCAACAATCAGGTTCCAGGCGGGAGGAGGGCCAGCCCACAATTGCTCTGTCCCATCAGACAGGGCTGGTAAAACCCCAGGCGTGCAGGCCACCCTACCACTGAGACAATCAGGATTCAAAACCTTCCCTGCAACTGAGGAGCTGATCACAAGGAACTGAGCCTAGAGGCAGAGAAGGCCAGGCTTGGGCTAAAAGCATTTGATAAAATGTCAGGGAGAAAATACAGGTGGTGGGTACCCAGTGTTCCCTGTGAAGGTATTTCCTCATTGCTATATGTTAGAAAATGGTTATGATAAAATATTGGGATGGTGGGGGAACAGGTGCACCTGCAGGAGACAGGGGAATGTGAAGTGATGTAGTTCATGTGAAAATCCCTGAGTCCTCAGGCCCTGCTCCATGCCCCACCCCAACAACCAATCAGCTCCTGGTCCTCAGAGGCCCTTCCGGTGAGCTCAGCTGTCCAGGGGTGTAGTTTTCTCTTTCCCAGCCCTATGAGCCACAGCCACCATGGTAACTGGACTATCCTACATTCTAAAATTGTGTCCTTGATTTTGGCATTAAAATGTTACTCTTTATAGTCAATGATGATGATAACAGGTAGGCTTAAAATAAAAGGTTGGGTTAGTATCTAAAATTCTTTGGGGAAATGGAACTAACCTGTGAAGACCAGATCTGGGGACCTGTGATATAGGGGAGAATGTGAACTTGGAATCCTACAGGCATGGTCGGAAACCCAGGTTTACTACTCACTGGTTGCTCACTTATTCACTTCCAGGGGTGCAAGCGGGAGGCCCTGGTTTCCACATCCTTCAAAGCAAGAAACTTAATTGGCTCTTGATTTTAAAAAAGGGGGGGGGGAGATATTTTGGGAACAACTGGGAACGTTTGAGTATAGACTGGGTTTTAAATTATTTGGGGATGTTATTTTCTCAGGTGTAAGGATAGTATGGTGGCTATGTGGGAGAAGTTTCTTATTTTTAGGAGATACATGCTGAAGTATTTAGAGGTGAAGCTTTATGATGCCTGCAATTTCCTGTGAGATGGCTCAGAAGGGAAAAAAAGAGCCAGAAGCAAATTCGACAAAATGTTAACGACAGTTGAACCTAGATGAGCCATCTATAGGTGTTCACAACACTATGCTCTTAAACCCTCCACAGTTTAAAAGCTGGCATAATAAAAAGTTGGAGGGAAAGGCTTTAAAAACACTCCATCTGCTGATTTGGCCAGCTGGTTAAGTAAAACAATCTATCAGAGAGATTCTTGTCTGAGAACAAGGAACGGAAGGGCAAACCTGTGACCCAGCCAGTCACTCACTATTCTCAGGAGCCCCGTACCTCACCCACCAAATCAAGACAGTAGCTGAAGAAAGCCTTGATGAAATCCTGTTCAGGAGATCTATCTCCCCCTAGGATATTCTTAAGTTTCAACCCTACCATTAATGCTTATCAACGTGATTCTGGGTTGTAAATTTTATGTATATCTGGGGTTGGCTACTTGGCCAAGAAACCCCGGAAATAACAAAGGACTTCTAAACCAGTTGTGAGAGAGAGACAGAGACAGAGAAGAAGAAAGAGGAAGAGATGGAGGAGGAGGAGGACAGGGGGAGGAGGGAGAGAAAAACCTCTGAGCAGATACCTGGTCAGTGATCACTGGAAACTTTTCTAAAGCCCAGATAATCGGCCCAAGGGCACGATAAAAAATGTCTGCTTCTTGAGCTTCACTACCAACTTTGCTTAGTGCTAATCCTTCTTGTTAATGCTCTTAAGCCTCAGCATATGTTTCTACCTTTATACACCCTCTTGCAGAATAAACTATTTATGGTCCTTGACCATTCATGAGCTGAGTGCACGCCCAGGCTGGAATCAGCACTCCAGATGGCCTGGGGTGGAGTGGTAACACCCTGTGCCTCAGGGAGATTGGAGCCAAGGTTGGGAGTTGGGAAGACTTCTCAGGCAGGAGGCGAAGACAGTGCATATCTTGTTATCTGATGCTCAAGTCCTTCCCAAAATAGGAAAGCTCTGATCTTAAACCCAATTTGGCAAAACTGAGTAGAAGATCAAGTGCAAGTAGTCCCAGAGCACTTATGACACCTGCTGTGGTCAAGAGGTCCTTGAAAGGACTCCTTTGCACTTAAGAGGAGAGGGACAGTAAGCCCAGTGTGGGGCCCTGCAGCAATCTCAGACTAAAGACCAGGGAGTGAACATGAGGACCAGACCACAATGGCCAGAGGTTCTGGCAGCAGCCCACTACTCCTCTCCAGACTGATACTGTTTTTAGTTCTTGGTCCAAGACTCAAGCCAAGATTCACACCAAATTGACTAGTCAGCGGAAGTAAAGTAGAATAAAAATTCACACTGAGATGGAGGTTTATCCTACCCCTGAGGGAGAAATAAATTTACCTCCCTTTAGTGAAAACAGGAGGCAAAAGATTAACTGAGGCAGCCAACTTACCACCATCATGAGTAACTCACTACAGTTACCAATAGCCTGAGCTCTACTGCTCCCAGGACAGAGCCTTCCTATGTAGGAGAGCTGACAGATAAGAAGGGTAGATTCAGAAACACTCAGTGATGCAGCAGGATAAACCACAGATAGGACATGCCTGGGAGTTTTCAGTATCTCAGGTCCAGTGAACTCCTTCTCCTTTATTCTAAATCAAATGTGTCCACATACATATGGAGTCATTACACTCTGCATAGGCTCCTCTCAAACTGCAAATCACTTCCTCTCAAAAGATGATGTCAGTATCAATGAGACTTGGGGTTTTCAGCATAAGAGAACAGAAACACAGATATCAGATTGTTATGGTTAAGTAAAAACTCAGCAACCCTGAACTAGCATTGGAAGCGTCAATATGTATTTCATTTACTACATACATACAAGTACACATTTCCTAACTATATGTACTGGAAAGGTCTAGAAATAACAACAAGCCTAATAGCAATAAGTATCCCTAGCAGTCAGGTGGTGGTCTCCAAATCCCATGAAAGGGAGCGAGAGTTCCAAGGGGAAGTGTAGATTCCAGACCAGGATGTAAACAAGATGAGTCCATTACATCTTGTTAAACTGGGAAGTGAGAAAGCCATCAGTCACAAGCACAGGACTTAGAGCCACTTTTAACAGATTGATCTTCCAGGCAAAGAAGAGGCAAACTGAGCATCAGTAAGGATAAAAGCTACAATGGATTGACCCCTATTTGATAGATTACAATCCATGAGTTCCACAATGCTGCTCAATAGAAGAAAAAAAAATTTACATTGGTCACCTCTGAAGAATGTTCTGGAATCAGCTCACTGTTTTGAAACCTTACAAGTAAAGGGGAAGAATTAAGCCTAATTCTCATTCCTACACAGCTAGATTTCTAGATAATCCAATAGCCAATAAAGTTAGGTTTTTTCTTTGTAGATGTTTTCCAGTTTATAAATGAAGAAAAATGATAAAACTTGAATGACACTCTATTGCTACTTCTAATGAATTAATGGCCCTAGGTTATGATCATCGTGGCTGCAAATCATGAAAATAAGCAACCAGACATTCCATGACCCCTAATGGGAGTCACAACACCACCAAGGAAGTAGCCCTGCCAACAAACCTCTCCTGGATCTGGTTATGCCTCTGTATATATTTACAGGCAATACAAGAGACAAGGAACATGTAATCAATCCAGAGGATCAACCAAACTGATTGTGGGAAACTCTACAGGAGAGAAAACAACAACAAAATGCAACAAAATTTTAAAAGGGGGGAAGTTCCTGTTGTGGCTCAGCAGTAAGGAACCCGACTAGCATCCATGAGGATGCTGGTTTGATCCCTGGCCTCACTCTGTAGGTTAAGGATCTGGTGTTGCCATGAGCTGTGGTGTAAGTCAAAGACATGACTTGCTGTGGCTTTGGTGTAGGCCGGCAGCTATGGTTTCAATTCAACCCCTAGCCTGGGAACATCCATATGCTGCAAGTGCGGCCCTAAAAAGCTAAAGAAAAGAAAAAGAAGGAGAGGCTTAAAAGACATCAGCTAATCTCAAAATGTGTACCTTATTTGGATCCTGATTCAAATAAACTATTTAAGGAGTTCCCATCATGGCTTAGCAGTAATGACTCCATGAGGACTCAGGTTTGATCCTTGGCCTCTCTCAGCGGGTTAAGGATCCAGCATTGCCGTGAGCTGTGCTGTAGGTTGCAGACACAGCTCAGATCCTGCGTTGCCGTGGCTGTGATGTAGGCCTACAGCTACAGCTCCCATTCGACTCCTAATCTGGGAAACTCCATACGCCGTGGGTGCAGCCCTAAAGAACCAAAAAATAAAATGAAATGAAATAAAATAAAATAAAATGAAATGAAATGAAACGAAATGAAATAAAATAAAATAAACTATTTAAAAATCACATTTATTAAACAATCAGGGAAGTTTAAACATTAACTGAACATCGATGTTGAAAGAATTATTATGAAATTTTTAGATATAATTATATTTGGGCTATTTTTTAATGTTCATATGATTTGTCAGGGATTTGCTTCAGAAGGATTCAGGAAAAAAGAAAGCTGGCCATGGTTGATAATTATAAAGGCTAGGTGATGAATATATAGAGAATATGAGTTTCTCTTCTCCATTTTTGTGTAATTATTAAATAGTTCATAATAAGAACATTTTTAAAGAAAAGAGAAAGGTAGTTTCTTCCCAATTGTCATGCCTATCTCTCTTACTGTATTGCTGACCTAGATATATGTGTCTTGATTCAGCTGAATCAATACATGCTAATTCTTCTTTTAAAAGCATAATACTCAAAATATTTCTAAATACACACATCTGATAAGATAAATTTCCTAAGCATGCTACCTAACCTACAAACTCCTTATGTAAATTTCCTTTTTGATTAGCAACTCCCATCATGTCCTTCCCAACACCTGTGGCAGGTGTCTTACTAAACCTATGGGCATTCTGTAAAAACCAACTGCTGAATAGCTCCCTGACTCTCCCATCAACACCCTCCAATCTAGAAGCACTACAATGGAAAGTGTATCGACACATCACTAAATAAAAGTGACAGATAAGCACCACTCAGAGACAGGAGGAGAGGACATGGTGGGACATGGCCTTTGCTCTCCACTCAACCTGTGTCTTCGCTCTGCCTCTGGGCAGATTATATTCTCTGTTACCCCTTCAATGAGTTTTCATGGAGAAGGAAATAAGGTGTGTACCTATTAAAAAGAGATCCAGACATGTAGTTCCCATTGTAGTACAGCAGAAACAAATCCAACTAGTAACCATGAGATTGCAGTTTAATCCCTGGCCTCTCTCAGTGGGTTAAGGATCCAGCATTGCCGTGAGCTGTGGTGTAGGTTGCAGACACGGCTCAGACCCTGTGTTGCTGTGGCTGCGGCGCAGGCTGACGGCTATAGCTCCAATTTGACCCCCTAACCTGGGAACCTCCATATGCCGTGGGCATGACCCTAAAAAGACAAAAAGACAAAAAAAAAAAAAAAAAAAAAAGTCCAGACATAGAGAAAGTGCCCAAAGTAGGCAAGATTCCTTCCCACTGGCAGTGGAGGCCAGTAAGACAATGGGAAGCCCAGTGCAGTAAAGACGAGGACTCAGAGGAGCCACGGGAGCCAGAGACAGTGTTCAAGGCATAGTACCACGACTGGGAAATCTTAGTGCACACACGAGGTAGATCATCAGGTCCCAGGAGGTGGGGAGGCCACTGTGAGACAGTGTCCACACAGGAGATACAGGGCCACTGTTCACTTCTGACCTGCCGTCTCCATACACCTGCCCCTCACCGTACACCCGGTCACCCTGACCTCCACCCCACATAGTGCAGCTTCCGACCAGCTCAGCCTCTCTAGCGTGACCCAGTCTTTGGCCTTCCTCCCTGTGGCACTTGCAGACTCCAATTGGCATTTTTCCCTGGCACAACCTCTTTGTGTCTAATAATCTTATCCATGGGTCTCAGGAAATCTAAAGGGGGGGGGGCTTAGAGCAACAAATTCAAAAGATCCATGAAATCACCCCTTGAGGATCAAAAGCTACAGGCCTGCACCAACCACACAGAGCAGGGGCCCTTGCCACGCACAACCAGGGATTCCCAGACCAACTGCTCCCTCCTCCCCCGCCCCCGTAGAAGCCCCTCCCCTGCCCTAGGACCTATCCTCATGAATTGGCACCTAGGTAGGCAAAGGATAAAAGTAGAGATGAAGAAATGAAGGCTAGATTGATGTCTTTTCCCAACTTACCCTGCGGGGGCAAAGTGACCACAAGGAAAAGCCAAGAGGTCCTTTAATGAGCATCTGTGAGGTTCCAGACATAGGCTGGGCTGCCTAGGGCCGAGGTGAAAAGGTGGCACAGCATGTGAGCTCCATTTCTTCCTGGCACAGGGCCCACCTTGATGCAGGAAGGCTGAGGCATATACAACACTGTGTAGCCCCATCTGAAGGGCACTCAGAGACAAAGGCCAGGGAGGAGAGGCAGGGGTGTGAGGCCTCTCTCAAGGGACAGCCAGAGAGGACCAGAAAGGAGACCAGAGAAGAAGAAAATGAGGGGATAGTTGTGATCACATGCGACATTCCCCAGGACCCCGAGATCTCTAAGCACAACTGGAAAGCTAAAATGCTGCCTTTGCTGTGACAGTAATCAGCCACCAGCTTTCAGATTAATATCAGGGATGTTATCTATTGGTACGTACATGCTGACGTTTCTGGGGTATTCAAAGCACACACATATGCTATGAGCGCCTCTCCGGAGAGAGTCAAAGAAAAGAGGCATCATTTTAGGCACCTAGGACACAACTCCTTGCAGGAAGGACAGAGTTTATATTTGGCGAGGGAGACCAGCTCTAACTACACACAATAGCCTGAGATCTAAGGCAGCTTGAATACCACAGATAACAAGAAAGTTGAAATTCAGAAAAGTTTAAGGTCAGTATATGCTGAGGACTCCAGGGAGGCATTTCAGAAAAAAAAAAAAAAAAAAAAAAACATGTTTGTTCTTTATCTGAACATTTACGAAGCACTTCTCAGGAGTATGCTGGGCATTGCTCCAAACTCTGGGGACACAGAGAGAAGTCAGGGCTGCCCTCAAGGGGCTCGGAGCCTCGCAGGGGAGCGGGTTGCAGCCTTGTGACAAGGTCTCTGGTGCAGTCCATCCGGGGGCTGTGGGAGTATAGAAGGGGGCCACTAGTGCCATCCAGGCAGGAGGGAGGCACTAAGTCTTCCCAAAGTAAAAACTGCTCCAAGCTTAAAGCAAAGGAACAAGGCAAGTCCAGGCAGGAGAGAGAGCAGCAGGGCCCCTGAGCTGGGATGGTCTGTCCATGGGAGGTCAGTGGGGTGGGAAGTAAAGGTGGGTACCAGACCCCAAGAGTCCTTGAGCCCTGATGAGACAGGAAGTATCAGAAATGCCAGCTGGGAATTCCCATAGTGGCTCAGTGGTTAACGAATCTGACTAGGAACCATGAGGTTGCGGGTTTGATCCCTGCCCTTGCTCAGTGGGTTAAGGATCTGGCGTTGCCATGAGCTGTGATGTAGGTCGCAGATGCAGCTCGGATCCTGCATTGCTGTGGCTCTGGCGTAGGCTGGCGGCTACAGCTCGGATGAGACCCCTAGCCTGGGAACCTCCATATGCCGCGGGAGCAGCCCAAGAAATGGCAAAAAGACAAAAAAAAAAAAAAGAAAGAAAGAAATGCCAGCTGGACTCCTGGCTCTGGGGAAAAGAGAGAATGAATAAGCTTCATTAGTCAGAGGGAGGCGCTGGAGGGGGAACCAGAGCATTGGGAAGAAAGTTCATCTCTGCAGCCTCAGCTAGTCTATCATCTTCCTCTAGGCTCCTTCTCTTCTGCAGCTAAGCAGGGGGTCCTTCTCTTCACACCAGATACAAGGACCCAGAGAACTGTGGTCTGTAAGAGTCCTAAGACTAGTCCCTAGTGCTGGAGCAGCTCAGTGCTGTATTCTCAGAGCCAACCCAGTATGCTCCAGGCAGCATCACACAAACAACCTGCTTAATAACCACGCACTCAGGATTGTAGCCAAGAGTGCCCAGCCACTCTTTTCTAGGTAGAAACCAAATCAAGCTGATTTATTTTAAGTGAGAGTTACACAAGTCATCACCAGGTCTGGATTTAAGCTTTAAGAATTAATGAAAGGAAAAAATTGTGAATGTGCCCAAACCACAATCCAAATGAAGCTTTGTCCTTGAACAATCGTAACTTAGGACTGTCATCTGTGGGCCTGATAATGAAAAGGAGACTTTATCCAGCCCCTTCTCCAAATAATAAAAATTGATTTTTGACCAAGGCCAATCTATTGTTCCAGATCATTAACTTCAGAGAATAAATCATTTTCTGATGCAGTAAAACTGGTTTCTGGGGGTTTGATGTTTCAGGTGGTTGGCAATGCAGAACTGAGAGCCTTTTTCAGCGGGAAGCAGTGCTGAGGAGGACAAAAAGGCCTCCCTTTTCTGATTTTCCGACTTCCTTTCAGGCATCTGAATTCCAACTAGAGCTGGGTGCCTTCAAAACAATCCCACTTTAGCCTTCTCATCCTGAGGCCTGAATTTCAGCTTTTCCTTTAGGAATGCCTTCTGCCCACCTGTACTCTGGGTCACACCACCAGCCACGGACCCATGGGGCCCTGGTTGTGCCAACCTGACTTGGAGAGCAGAGCAGGAGAAAGTGGGGTGCCCCTCACCCCCAGGCCCCAATCCATGGCGCTCCTTCTGAATCCAAATGAGCCATAAGCAAACCTTGTTATTATCATAAGAAGTTGGAATTGTAAGACATTCAGGAAAAAATACATTCTCCCTCAAGAGTGAGCACACATTGATATTCTTCTGATTTTTATTCTGAATCACAAAGGCACCTCTTCCCAGCAGGGGGAGAGGAACTAGCACTTTTCAAAGGATCAGCAAGTGGCAGATGTAGTTCGAGAATCAGCTTAACCTGTCATCTCACTTGATTCTCACAGTAATGGCATGAGAAGAATTTTTTTGAACCTTTGGAACAGATTGAAAAACTGAGGCTTAACGAGTTCCAGACCACTTATCTTTAAGTCTTAGAGTAACAGTTAAAACCCAGGCCTTTGAAGCCCCAGCCTCTGCTCTTGCCTCCAGCGTGGGGAAATCCAGGGAGAAGGCACTTCTGTGGCCCATCCTTCTGGAGGCTAGGGTGGGAGCAGGGGGGGATGTCCCAGGCACAGTGGGGACAACCATAGCAGGCTTCCTAGTGCAAAGTCCTTGTCAGACACAGGGTCACCTAAGTGGGGGCTCTATGAGACAGGATCAGTGAGCATGGACCCATACACAGTGTAAGAAGCCCATTTGGGTCCCATCACCAAGAGGCCATGTGGCTGAATAGAACTGTATCCATACAACACTCACTCTCTGTAGCCCCAGCCTGACTCCTGTGTGACCCTGAGTTTGGCCAAAGCAACTCCCTGGCTCTTGTAGCTATAGCATCAACGTTCAGAAACCATCAGGTCCAAGTTCACCGTAATCCCATGAGCTCCCTTCTCCCATGGAGGTAAGGGCCAGTTAGCCATGTGTGCAGAGTCACATACACACAAACACACAATAACACCAGGGTGGAAGTCAAAATGTTTAACCACTAGTATCACATGAGACTGGCAATCAGGACAGACAATGGTCACAAAAAGTCAGGACCCACCTGCCCAGTGCACTCACCAGCAGAACACACCCATGAAGCCATACTAGTTGCATCTAGTATAGACCTTGAAGTTAAGCTGAGCTGATGAGATTCTGTCTCTGGAAATTCAGAATTAGGAGAAAGAGGGACTAACCTCTTAATGGAGAAGAAGTAACTGGCCCATGGTTGACCAGCATTTGACATCCTATGGGTGCAAACAAGGGCCAATGGAAGAGAAAGAATAAAACTGACAGGTAGAAGGCAGAGGGGAGAGGCTCTTCTCATGGACTTTTCGGTTCACGGTTGCCATCCTTTCCTAAGCCCAGAGGCATTTCTGCCCTTAGAATCCATAAAACAATACTTTATTTAAAAACAACAATGTCCCTTTGCTTATGGATCAGGGTCGAAAATTATGCTGTGAAACTCAGATTGGAAAACAAAATTGCATTCTTAATTCTCCATCCCTATCCTTCTCTTCTTTGAAATCCCAATTCCTGCTAATGAAGCAGCTCTTCCTGGTTCCCTACACCTGCACAGGTGTGGGTCTGGAGCAGTGAGGGGGTGTTATAAGATTGTCAAAGATAAATCCATCTCTTTTGAGATAAAACAGCCTCTATCAGGTTAAATTTTATGAGTCAACGTTTAGACTTGCAGGTTACCCCCCTCCTCCCTCTCCTAGCCAAGGTCTGCTGTGTTGACAGCCCCCTGTGGCCCATGAGGGTGGCCTCAGATATGTACCTCTCTTCCAAGTCCTCATTGGCTTCCCCTGTGGGATGTCGAATGGCCTCACTCAGCCCCCTGACGCCCCCTGGTATCCTCAGGCGATACAACTGTAGGCTCCCAGTCTCCTGCCTCTCGGATACTTTTGGCATTACTGGCTGGGAGGCAGACCCTCAGGCATCTCAAGCCCTTTCTCTGCCTAAACATCCCATTGCCATTCTGTCCCTCAGCCACAGCCAGCCCAGGCCACTGGTTCCAGAATGTTAACTGCACTGGAGGTACAAGACCCCTGTACTTCTGGCTTCCCCACAGCAGCCCCAAGTTCTTCTCTTCTCAGCCCACTATTCTATCCAACGCCCAGAAGGCCAAGTGGGAGAAGGGTTCCTTGTTCCTAGAACCCACATTTCCTACTCCCTAGACCTCTGAGTCTCAGCGTCCATCCTTAGTCAGATGCGATGCAGAGAGAAAAACTGCTTTATCCTAAGGGAAGTCACCAGAGGAGGCATTTAAAAAATATTACCCTCTTTTCATTTAAATAGTCTCGAGTCATGTTCTTTTACTTGTATTGATTCTTAATGAGTACAGGACGGGACAAGACATTCCTGCTTGGATCTTTCCAAGGACAGTCTTCGGGGCCTCAGCCTTCTGAAAACACAAGGATTATTGGGGGGAGGGGCTGCAGGGAGGGAGGGGTTCGACCTTTGATTCTTCTAGGACAGAACGGTCTCTAAACAGGGAGAGGAGGGCCTCTGGGCCAGTTGCTGCCCATACCCCTCCTCAGGTGAGTAGGAAAGTCAAGGGACCTGGCTGTCTGGGGTTAGCTGCACCTGAACACGTGTGCCTCTTTCTACTTCCTGCACCCTGATCCCTGCAGGGCAGGGTCCAGCCCAGATGACAGGTGCCAGACAGAGGCTGATACCCTGCTCACCTGCCCAGTTCTCCCCATCTAGATTTGACCTTGTTCCTCATGAGCCAAGCCACTCACTGTCACAGACTCAGCAGAAATCACAGTCCTGGGTACCTCCCTCCCTCCAGGACTGGGAGGAGAACAGCATCTGGCCAAATCAGGCCTGAAGCACCCACAGCTCTTTAGATACTGTCATTGGAAAGCTTGCCCCTCCCACCTCCCAGATCAGGACTCTCTGCTGCTGCCAGCCTCACCTCACTGCCCAGGCCTGCTCACTCCACTCCTAGATCCCGGGCCTCCCATGGCCATGGCTTCCCAGGTCACTGAGGTCCCAGCAAATTCAGATTGTCTAGGATGCAATGCTTCTGATTACTCCTAGATCCACATAAAATCACTCCTCAACAGATTGAAAAGGACACCACCACAAGCTTTTTGCCTCCCCCCAGAGAGTCATTCTGGCCTCAGTTATTTGTGGCTCAAGGACACAGGAAGCACGCCTAGAATTCTCTACAGGGTCCTCAGGTCCATCGGCACTGCTGCCCACCCTCAGACCTCTGTATCCTCCTATGGGGGCTGTGCTCTTCCTCTTTGTGGAGTCACTGTGGCTGGGTAGGTTGAATCTGCTTCTGCAAATCCCAGAGGCTTGCCCTGGGGGAGGGGAGAGGAATAACTCTGAGTGGGCAGGGGTGTGTTAGTTGCTGAGCTCCCTGGTTTGAGGTTGCAGAGAGAGAGCTGGGACAGTGGGATCACTGGGCTTCTGCACATTTGCTCCCTGAGGCAAGGAGGGCCTGCAGCTGACTTCCCTGCAAACCCGTCTTCATCAGGGATTGAGCATCTTTGACTGAGTTTAATATCTGGACTTGAAAATGTGTTACCATTTATAAAGTCATCTTTAATAATTTCATGCCATAATCTTCAAAATTTAATAAGCCCTCCAGAGATAATTAATAAAAATGTAACCTAACTTAAAAAGTAAAATGTAGTGGCATAATATCTTCAGATATTAAAAGGCTGTTCCCTGGCGTCTTGTCCTGTGATCCTTTTCCCACCTTTCTGGGAAACTTGGCTTTTTCCCAGAACTGCCCTCAGTGGAGGAGGGAGGGGAGATTCAGACCAGAACAAAGAGTTAAATCCTCACCTTTGAGCTCAATCCTAAGAGCTAGGTGCTTAAAAGGGAACTGGTTTTCCTTTGATTTTTAAAGAATATATTTGACTTGGATGAGGTGGAACCAGATCTCTGAGAAGCAGCAAGGAGTTGAAGTCCAAGAAAGATGGAGGATGGGATGAAGGAGGAGGATAAGATGGGACAAAGAACAAGCTCCCTGCAGAGACCAGGCTGGGGGTCATCAACAGGATTTGGAAGTGGTGACACCAGGAATGGGACATGACATGTGTTTCTTTGAAAGGACAGAGAGAGCTGAGGTATGTAGAGGGAGAACCTGAAAGCAGAGGGTGGGAGGCTTCCCCACTTCCTCCTGAAATATTTGAATATTATCACCTAGATGCCTTACAGCAACATGGGACCCCTGGAGGACAGAGCTGGTGGTACAGTATGTTTAGGTAACATATTTATCAGGATTCTTGGTTTAAAATAAAGAAAGCAATTCTGACTAAATAATCAGAAAAGACATTTATCAGTAAGATATCAGAGTGTCCAAAGAATAGACAGAAGGGACACAGAGCATGCAGGCTTATTTGAGCAGTCAGCTGGGAGATCTCCGACCTTTGGCCTCTGCCCTTGCAGATGCCATGGCTGAGTGTCTGCAGCTGGTGCAATTCATTCTCTCTGCTGGCTGCACAAAGCTGACCCATGTCCTTCTGGAGATGATACCATCTTTCTTGCACTGCCGACCCTCTGAGACTCAGCCATGCCCACTTTTGTCCCCAGCCTACTCCTCACTCACTGGTAGGACTGTGCCACAACCTCTGGCAGGCACAACATCTCATAATCCTCAGCCAATGTCTGCAGCCCTCTCTGAGGGGTGCAAAAATTGTTGTGGATTTTCTCTAGGCTCTGCACAAGCTGAGAGAGCTAGGGTGGGTGGGTGGGCAGAGGCTGGTTCGGGCCTTCTCTGGTGCCAGAAAATATTTCTCATTTTGGCTCCCCCAAATCCAAACATATCTCCTATTTGGGGGAATGACAAGACAGAAAGGAAGCAGTTCTACCTCTGAAGCCAAGGCATTCAAGAGAAGGGAGAAAGTACTAAATCTTCCCACCTACCACCTACAGAGTGGACACATGACCTGAATATGGCAAATCAGGTGCTATCACCAGGCCTTGGCTCCTGAAAGAAGCCAGGGCTCAGGGTCAGGTAGCTGGTTTCCATGGTGGCAGAGGTGGGATGAAGTCCAGCAATCTAGCAGCAGCAATGCCCATGGCCAAGGTGAACAGGGCTCCACTCTCAGCTGCCCCTGTCCTGGAAGAGACAGCTCCATGATGGTGCCTGGCTACACCCTGCCTTCTTGGTACTTTCCTAAGCCCTCTCTGCCACATTCCTCCAAAGCCAGGACAATGGAGAAACAAATACTGAGAACACACACTGAGAACTTATTTCTCCCCAGAGGTGAGGATGGGATGGGGGGGGGGGATCAGATATGAATTTGGCTAAATACTTAATCAAATGGACAACGTCTTAAACCAGAAGAAACTGCATTACGAAGATTAAAGTTGGTTGGTTAGTACGTGGTGAGAGGGGTGGTCCTGCCTTCACTGAAAATGTAGTCTCCTGAGCATGTTCAGACCAGTGATACAAAATAAAATTGTTTTATGTCTGGTATAGATAGTGAGATTAAAATTAAGTGTAAAAAGCTTCTAAGAAATTATATAGAAAGAAGGCAGTGCATATCTGGACATGGTAGGTGGCCACGAGTGGGTCCAGGGGGAAAGAGGAACTCAGCCATGGCTGGGGACATGCTCACATGACCAGAAGGCATCCCTTGCTGCTGATGAGAAACAGTCTACCCTGGAAGACTTGGGACAACACCTTTCTATTTTCTTGAGCTTCCCTGTCTTTTCCAAGACCCTGGAATTTTCCCTTTTACTCAGGATTGCACTCTCTTCCCTGTCCTGGGATGACAGTGCCTTTGGCCCTGTGCCCTTGGACCACTATCCTCAAGGCCCTGCACCACACCACTGCAGTACCCACTCCCGACCCAGGGCCAGGCATCTGCCCTGACCTGTGGGCCCAGTATGCCCGGAAAGATAATCAGACAAGGGGACACCATCTCAAGAGAGATGAAGGAAAGGAACGGGGCTGGGACCAGACTACAGGGCAATGACAAGAGCCCACATAGAGCCAGGATGGGTGGCTGTGACTCAGGAAGGAGTGTGGGTAGTTAGACATAGGAGAAAAGAGGACCAACTGGCATTCCAGGAGCCCTCGCCAGACTCCCCACTCATCGGCAGACGGCAAAGGGGAGATGGGGCTGTGAACCAGGTACCCCTCTACCTGAGAGG
Source organism: Sus scrofa (assembly GCF_054392235.1). Classification (NCBI taxonomy): domain Eukaryota; kingdom Metazoa; phylum Chordata; class Mammalia; order Artiodactyla; family Suidae; genus Sus; species Sus scrofa. The sequence continues at coordinate 107,960,330 of NC_139396.1, read as the reverse complement.
TACATTTATTTTATTTTATTTTATTTTTGGTGGGGGGGGGGCACACTTACAGCCTATGGAAGTTCCAAGGCTAGGGGTGGAATTGAAGCTGCAGCTGCCAGACTACACCACAGCCACAGCAACAGCAACACTGAATCCACGAAGCTTGTGGTAATACTGTATCCTTAACCCACTAAGCAATGCCAGGGATTGAACCCACATCCTCATGGACACTAGCCGGGTTCTTAATCCATTGAGCCATGGCAGAAACCCCAAGAGATATATTTCTTGATGGTGTGGACCAGAAAGAAAGACAATTGGACTGTCTAACTAGAACTCAGGGGTAGAGATGATTTCAACAGCTCTTCAGTGAATTTCCAAAGCCCCAGATGGACATCACATGTTTGGGGACAGGAGAGAGAGCAAGACAACAGCGTTCTGCTCGCTCACAACCACAGCCGACAGAGGCTGATCCTCACTCCTGGGCAGTCACTAACCGCTGAAGGTGACAAGGAAAGTACAGTGCCTCTAACAGCCCCAGAGGAGCCCATCCCTGCCCTTCCATCATAAGGGAGAAATTCCTACTGCTGAGTGACAAGACTCCCCACTACCTGAGAATTTGTGGTTAGGGACCCTGCTAAAAGCATCTCCTGTACTCCAAGGAGGTGGGATTTAAATCGAGGTTGAGATTGAAGGTGTAAATTTGGGTGAAATTTTAATATCCAAAAGAGACCTAAAAGTTACGGAATCTGACCATGATGCTATTAAGGATGGGAGAGAGATTCAACGGGGCATGGATAAAAGAAATGACTGGGAAAATATAAAACTGCTCATGCCTACATCCCTCTGATCTGAGCATCCTCAACCAGCCAGGTACTAGGAGGCTCAGCTCAGTTACCCACCCCCTGAAGCACCAGATGGGCTGAGAGAGAGCATCTGCTCCCATGTCATCATTTCCTTAAGGAAAGGAAACCATACACCTGGCCTTTCTTTTCCCATGTTCTGTGAAGAGGCAAAAGGTGGAAAGAGGTAAGAAGAAGAGGAGGAATTTACACATGTTGGGCTTAATGCTTCCTATATACTGACTCCTGTATCCAAGCAACCCATTCAACAGATAGCAAACCTGAGCCCCCAGGAAGTGAAGCAATGAGCCCCAGTGTTCTTAAATTGACACCCAGGCATGTCTGACCCCAAAGTCACACCCCTTCCTTTATGTCACAAAGAGTATAAGATGACACAGCCCCTGCCTAAAAACAAAGCACCCTCGTCTTCCCCTTCTTTGCTTTCCCCAATTCACACCACTCTGCATAGGCACCTCCCCCTACACCTCCCTCAGGGCCCAGGTCTGTCGTCATCAGCAAGACAGATCCTGACATCTTCCTGGATGTAGGGAATCATGCTGAACATCTGAATCTGAGCCCCCTTCTGCGGCCCCTGTGAGAAGGTGGCCGTGATGACAGACCTTTTTCTTGAGCCATACCCTGACCTCAATGGATGGGTGCCTTTCTCACTTGAAAATATGCCATCTAAGAAGGCAAAGTTCCTTCCCTAGAAAATGCTACTCTGTTTTTACAGGTTCAACTCCCCACACGTGGTCAACCAGCCCAGAAACTGTGCCCCCAGAGGGAATTTCTGCCAGGATTACTACGAGGGGCTTAAAACAGCTCATTTCCCTCCCCAGACTGCCTCCTGCCCTGTCTGCTGGGTCTCATAAGCTCATTCATCCCCTCAGTCATCCACTGGACTAGTCTTTACTGAGCACAGGGTAGAGAGGGGACCAGTTAGTAGGGAGAGTGGGGAGCCCCAGAATTCAGGTGGAGGTGGGGGAGAACTGCTGACAAGACTCAGCAAGCAGCTCACAGGGGCCAAGAGAGATCTGGGAGCACAGCAGGAGGAGGCCCAACCCAAACCCAGAGGCCGGGATGGCTGAGGAGGTGACATGTCAACTGAGATATGCTGACTAAGAATCTGCCTGGTGCTTGAGGTGGGTGGAAGTGAGGTATGCACTGGGGTGGACCGAGTCTAAGTCCAAACATGGTTTCTCCTGCTTCTGAAAAAGATGGAGTAACAGGGACTGGATTTACCCTCCTGCCTTGAAACAACAACAAAAACAGATAAAATGTATGAAATTATGGTTTTCAAGACACTAGATATCTCGCTTTGAAGAACGGTGATCTCTGAGAGATGGGAAACCCACAGGGGGAGCTTTCCTCCTTGAGAGAGCAGAGCGTCAAGGGGGAAGGCAGGGCTCAGGCAGGGTCCCCGGGCTCTGTGCATTGAGGAGACAGCAGGGAGAGGCCAGGGACTCCAAAGTGGAGGAGTTTGCAGAGGAGAGTGTGGGTGAGGACAGAGCAGCACAGGGAGGGAACCCCAGAGATGTGCAGGTCGTCCTCTCTGTACTCAGCAAAGGGGCGTGTGTGTGTGTGTGTGTGTGTGTGTGTGTGTGTGTGTGTGTGTGTGTGTGAACCACCTGGGGCTTGAGTGGAAGGCACCTGCAAGGATTAGAAGGATGGGCACCCAACAGGGCTAGCAATAGCATCCATTCCCAAAGGCCAGACTGGAAAACCAAACTCATGAAATATGGGTCCAATTTACAAGGGTCTCAGACTTCAGCCCCAGATGTGAAATCCTCAAAAGCCCCTCAGACAAGAACCCGCTTCTCGGAGCCCTGTGGTGCTTCTGGGCAGACAGGCATCACACTCCTGTCTTCACTGTCCCCATCCAAACCTCTCCTCCCAGGCAGCCCTAGGCTCACAGCGATTAAGTAAACCTCACCTTCACCCATCTTGGCTGAAGCCGCAGCTCCTGTTGCCACCCCACTGCAGATCCATCAGACTGCAATCATGGCATTCAGTGTAGTATCCTGACACACCAGCTCTGGGTGTTCTCTTCCCTGGCCTGGGACAACCAGTTTGAGTGCCTTTTCTTACAGCTCTTTCATTTGGCTCAGTTTTAGAAGATCTGAAACCTCTTCTCCTTTGGAACTTGGAGAACCTTCTGGGGACTGGTCAGGAATCAATAGATGTAATACTGATGACCACACTCAAGACTGTCACTCCACATAGCCCTGAAACAAATGCCTGAGCAGCGGAGACTCCTGTTGGGGGGCACCCTCTTCCCCACAGTGCACACTGCCCAAAGACCATCAGGAAAAGAGAGTGAGGAGAAGGAAGAGGAGGATGAGGAGAAGTATCAGATGCTTTGCCAGGCTCTGCCCACCCAGGCTGGTCCTGGAAGACAGGAGAGAAAGGCAATCCTTGCAGCTGCCAAAGCTTTAAGAGGTACACCTACTGTGAGATCGCCTGAAGGGCAACATGAAAATGTACGAAAGCCCAGTTCACCAAGTCTTCAGAAACCACCAGCCATTTCTACTCATGCTGAAGCATTGCCCTTGGCTGTCCATTAATTTTTTTTCTCCAACTGAAGCTGAGGACAGTGGTATTGTCATTGTCCCTGGAGAACAAGCCCATAGACAATGGCTTAAGGAGTTTTCTGTTGCATGGAACACTTAAAGGGCAGAAAACATTAACTGTAGGAAATGAAACAAGGAATGTGTGCACAGAGAGAAGGCAGAGAAATAACTAATGAACACTTTCCTTCCAGGCCTTTCATTTTCTGACTAGAGGCACCTAGTGTGACTTAAACTGTTCCAGCAGATCTCAGGAGTTATTAAGAAGAAGGTTATATAGGTTTGGGATGTGTTTGGCACTTGTCTCTAGTGCCTTGCATTGCCGATCCTAGGGTTAAACACATATTCCCCTGGTTGCCCTTCTCTGCTCCTTCCAGCTTTCTGATAATTGTAGAGGCAATACTTTCACTGGATGAGTCCCAGGGGACTTCTCAAGCTTCTCTTCCCCAAGTACACTTCTCTTTATTCGACGTGCTCTGCCCTTCCTCATGGCTCCCGCACTTCATTCAAGTGTCTGGGTTTATTTTATCTCATCTCTAATAATTTATTTTCATTTCTTCCATACATCCTCAGAATTCTGACTTATGAGATTAGAAGTTTTTCACCTCTTGAACTATTTAAACCCTTGAGTAAGGAAACACTCTCAAAATACATAATATTATTTGATTAAACTCTCAGGAACATAGCATTGATATAAATACTTACATACCTTCAATTTTTTTTTAATTAGAAGAAATTTATTAGTAACTAATAAACTAGTTTCAATTACGGTTGATGTCCTCAAACACAAGCTATCTCCACCTCATACCTTCAAGTGTGTGTGTATCTGAACATATGCATATGACATTATGATCGGTGTCACTTAATCAAAATATAATTCACACTGCATAAAATTCAGCCCTTTAAAGTGTACCATCCTTCAGTGGGTTTTAGTATAGTCACGGAATTGTGTTCCTATCACTGCTATCTAATGTTAGAATATTTTAATTACCCCCCAAAAGAAACCTCATACCCATTATCAGTCACTCCCCATTTCACTATCCCTGAAGTTCAAGTGAACACTAACTTATGTTCTATTTCAGTGGATTTGCTTCTTCTGAATACTTCATGCAAATGGAATCAAAAAATACACACCCTTTTATGACTGTATTCTATTGCTTAGAATAATGTTTTTAAGGTTCTTTTATGTTGTAACATGTACCCATACTTCATCCTTTTTTATTGCTGAATAATATTCCATTGTAATGGATATACTATATTTTGTTTACACATTCATCAGTTGGTGGACATTGAGTTATTTTCTGCTTTTTAGATACTGTGAATAATCCTGCTGGAGTTCCTATTGTGGCTTGGCAGTAATGAACCCTACTAGTATCCATGAGGACATGGGTTTGGTCCCTGGCCTCATTCAGTGGGTTAAGAACCCAGCATTGCCATGAGCTGTGGTATAGGTCACAGACGCAGCTCAGATCCCACTTTGCTGTGGCTGTGGCATAGGCCAGCAGCTACAGCTCCAATTCAACCCCTAGCCTGGGAACTTCCATATGCCACTGCTGCAGCCCTAAAAAGACAAATAATAATAATAATGCTATGGACATTCATGTACATGTCTTATGTGGACATGTTCTCATTTCTTTTGAGAATATACAGTTGGCTGTCCATATCCACGGGTTCCATATCTGTGGATTCAAACAACTATGGATCAAAAATTTTTTTTAATCCAGAAAGTTCCCAAAAGCAAAATTCAAATTTGCAGGGCACTAGCAACTATTTATATAACACATTGTACAAGGTATTATAAATAATCCAGAGATGGTTTAAAATATACAGAAGGATGTGCATAGGTTATATGCAAATACTACACCATTTCAGAAAAATGACTTGAACATCTGAGGATTTTGGCACCATTTCAGAAAAATGACTTGAACATCTGAGGCAGAGGTCCTGGAACCAATATCCTATGAATACAGAGAGATGATTGCACATAGAAATGGAACTTGTGGGTCATATTGTAGTTCCCATGTTTAACTTTTTGAAAAACTTTCAAAGTATTTTCCAAAGTGGCTGCACTATTTTACATTCTCGCCAGTAATACATGAGGGTTCCAATTTCTCCACATCCTCACAAACACTTGTCATTATCGATCCTTTTTATTATAGCCATCCTAGTGGATGCGAAGTTGCATTTCAGTTTGGTTTTGATTTGCATTTCCATAACAACTAATGATATCGAGCATCTTTTCATGTGCTTATTGCCCATCTGGGTATCTTCTTTGGAGAAATATCTATTAAAATATTTTGCCCATTTCTAATTGGGTTGTCTTTTAATTATTAAGTTGCAAAAGTTCTTCTTAATATTCTCAATACAAGTCCCTTATCAGATATATGATTTGCATGTATTTTCTCCCATTCTGTGGGTTGTTTTCACTTTCTGGATAATGTGCTTTGAAGCATAAAGCTTTTTCATTTTGATTAAGTCCGATTTATCTGTTTTTCTTTTGCTCCTTATGCTTTTGGCAATATAATAAACAACCACTGCCTGACCCAAGTTCACGAAGATTAACTCTCTCTCTTTTTTTTTTTTTTTTTTTTGGTTTTTTGCTTTTTAAGGCCGCCCTTGCAGTATATGGAAGTTCCCAGGCTAGAGGTCAAATCGGAGCTATAGGTGCCAGTTTATGCCACAGCCACAGCAATGTGGGACCCAAGCCGCATCTGAGACTTACACCACAGCTCGTGGCAATGTCAGATCCTTAACACACCGAGTGAGGCCAGGGATCGAACCTGAACCCTCATGGATACTAGTCAGATTCATTTCCTATGAGCTACAACAGGAACTCCCTAGTCCTATGTTTTAACCTAAGAGTTTTGCAATTTCTCTTGCATTTAGGTCTACAGTCCAATTCAATATGTAAATGTTGTAAGGTAGAGGGTTCAACATCATGTAGATATCCAGTTTTCCCAGAAGTGTTTCTTGAAAAGACTATTCTCCCCCTGCCCATGAATTATTTAAAATACCTCCCTTATGGAGCTCTTAAATGGAGTTAATGAAATAATTTGTTTTGTCTGGTAAAAAGGAGGCACTTGAAAAATGTTAGCTCATATTATTAGGTGCCAGGCTCTGTGATGAAAATATATAAATCAACAAGATGATCTGCTTTTGAAGAGGTCTCGCTCTAGTTGGAAAAACAAAAATTTAATCCTAGGATAAACCATGATGGAAAATAATATATTAAAAATATAGTGGGAGTTCCCCTGTGGTGCAATGGAAAAGAATCCGACTAGGAACCATGAGGTTTTGGGTTCAATCCCTGGCCTCGCTCAGTGGGTTAAGGATTTGGCCTTGCAATGAGCTGTGGTATAGATCGCAGATGCAGCTCAGATCCTGCATTGCTGTAGCTGTAGCAGGATTTGACCCCTAGCCGGGGAACCTCCATATGCCAAAAAAAATATATATATGTACACACATATGTTTGTGTATGTATGACTGAGTCACTTTGTTGTACAAAAGAAATTGGCACATTGTAAATCAACTACATTTTAACAAAAAATCAAATAAAGACAGAAAAGGACACATATACATTATAAAGCACAGTATGATCCATTCCAGAGGTTTATAGGTGAAAGATGCTGTAGGAACACAGAAACTAGATCTTGGGAAAGTCAGGAAAGATTTCAGGGAAAGAAAGTGGTGGAAGGACATTCTAGCTGGAAAGGACTCCCTATGAAAAGTCACAGAGGCCTGGAATAGCAGCCATGTTTTAGGAAAAGTAAAAATATACAATGTGGCCCCTGTTTCAGATCTTAAGACAAGGATGATAACAGATGAGGAGGAGGGGGAAGTAGAGGTCAGTGCACAGAGGGTCTTGTGAAAAGTAAGAATGTAATTTTGTTTGTAATAAATAGCCCTCCAGGGAGAACCATGATTGGTATTGTGTTTGCAGAACATAGCTTGGAACTCTGGCAGCCATGCAGAAGGTCTCTGGAGGAGAAGTGAATAGAAGGAAGGGAAACAACAGAAGGCAAGTGCTTCTGTGTTAAGGTGGGTCCTCTGCCAAAGTGGAAGAGAAATTCTGAGAAGTAGCATTTAAGGTCCCAAGCCCTCTGCTTCTAGAATCTCTAGCCACAGGGCTCTAAATGGATGCTACCCTTGTGCAAAGATCCCTGGCACCTTGGGGAGAAAGGCAATAGAGAAAAGTCACTTATTGAGCACCTTCTATATTCTAGGAAGTCACTCTTGGAGGCATCACTTGCCTGTAAGGAAAAGAATCCAGCTGAGCTAACCCAAGCAAAATGGAGAATCCATGCAAAAATTCAGATAAAGCTCACAGAATTAAAGGGCAGAAGGAGCACCCTGGACAGAGTACCAATATTATAAATTTGACAATTAAATTAATAAAATGATAAAAAATTCACAACTATAACACCACAGTAGTAACTGCTTATAGGCAAGACTCACGGATGTATGCTAAAAAAGAGTGGGCAGGAGTTCCCGTCATGGCTCAGTGGTTAGCGAACCATGAGGTTGCGGGTTTGATCCCTGGCCTTGCTCAGTGGGTTAAGGGTCTGGCGTTGCCGTGAGCTGTGGTGTAGGTTGCAGACGTGGCTCGGATTCCGAGTTACTGTGGCTCTGGTGCAGGCCGGTGGCTACAGCTCCGATTAGACCCCTAGCCTGGGAACCTCCATATGCTGCGGAAGCCGCCCTAGAAATGGCAGAAAGACAAAAAAAAAAAAAAAAAAAAAAAAAAAAAAAGTGGGCAAACTTAAAAACAAGGATATTTGCGTAGCCTTAAAATATCTTCACACACACACACAAAAAAAACCAAAACATTTCTATGATGGTTTTAACACATGCCCCCAGAAATATTTTGGTACTCCTCCCTCTTGAGTTTGGGCTTGAATTAGTGACTCGCCTCCAGACTATGGGAAGGCAAAAATAGTAATTTTACACTGGAGAACACTGACAGATACCACCTTAACCAAGCGGTTCGAGTTAAATCACCAGTAATAAGTCATGTTGATGTCAGGTACCCCTGATATGATATAAGAAAGGCACTGCATCCTTTCACTCTCTTGTATTCGTAACCCAGGACTATTCACGAGAAAATACCAGACGAACCCAAATTCAGGAACATACACAAAATACTTGCCCAGTACTCTTAAAAAGTGTCAAGGTCACGTACATTAAGGAAAGACTAAAAATAGCCACAAATCAGAGGAGACCAAGCAGATAGGACAACTACAGGCAAAGTGATATCTTGTATTGGATCCTGAAACAGGAAAAAGACATCAGTCAGAAAACTGGGGAAATCCAAAAGAAGTCTATACTTTAGGTAGTAGGGTGACCAACCATCATGGTTTGCCAGAACCAAAGAGGCTCCTTGGGCATGGGACTTGAAGTTTTAAAAATCAGAATACCCCAGGTTCATCTGCAGCTGGGGGCTTCCTGGTGCAGGACACTTTCAATGCTAAAACCAGGAAAGTCTCAGAACAACCTGGATGAGTTAGCTACACTGGTAATTCCACTGTACCAAGTTCATTTCCTAGTTTTGACTCATGTATTCTGGTTATGGAATGGTAACATTAGGGGTAGCTGGTGAAGATTATACAAGAATAGCCTGTACCACCCTTCCAACACTTTGGTAAATCTAAAATTATTTCAAAATTGAAAGTTTAAAACAAAACAGTTGGACTAATAAAAATAGTGGGGAGGAGGCAAGAGGGGAAAGGAGATATAAATATCCTAAATGCCTCTCTTTTCGTGGCAAAAAGTTGAAAGATAACAGTCAAGGCTCTGGAGGGAAGCAAAAATGGAAAAGTGTGGAAGTAGACTTCCCTGTCTATCAAGGCTACGCCAACAGGTCTCATTCCTCTAGCAGCTCTTATGTCCTAGCAGCCTGACTTCAGTCTTCTTTCTCCCCAGCTTTCCCTCTCTGCACACATGGCACACGGCCGTCCCAGTTCCTCATGAAGCTTCATCCAGCACTCAGCACTATAGAAGCAGAGTCTCTGAGTCCTACTATAAATTCCAGGTTGGACAAATCCAGGTCTTGTGTCCCGCCCCAACCAATCAGCTACAGGCAGGACTGGAGGTGACAGCCCCCCACCCCATCAGCAGATGTAAGAAGGTGGGCGACAGGCAGGCCAAGAGGTCCCCAGATCAGTAATGCTTATGGTAGGATGAAGTGAGAAAAACACAAATAATACTAAAGAATACATAATGTTATTGTTAGTGTAGCTTCTAGACAGATAAGCAAAGCTGTTTGGGGTAGAGGGTGGGTTTTGTGGGGGTGTTTTAAAGCGCACACTCATTCTTGCTCAAAGCAAAGACCAAAGGCTGCCATGACTCCCTGCCTGGGTCACATACAGACCTCCATGAAAGACCCCCTGCTGGTCCCCTCCTCCCCAGCTGGCCACCCTTTTCTCTGCTTCCAGGTGACACAAGAGAGAGAGCCTCCTCCTTCCTTTGTTTTCTCTCCAGTCTTATCACTTCAATAAAATTCTATACCTTGCCTCATTTGGGTGTGCCCTTTGAAATCTTAAAAGCCTGTTTGGGCAAACAAATAGTTGAAATTTGACTATATCTTGCTCTTTTTATTCATATTTATCTTACTCATCCTGAAGACCACATGAAGGTCCTGACTGACTAGAGATGAGAATACATACAAGGAAAGCATACAAGGAAATGGCAAATGTCAGGGGAAGACAGTAACAGAAACAATTACCACTGCATAACACAAACGTGTACCAGAAGAAAAAGTTTAACATGAGAAAAACTTGCAATAGACCTACATGATTTAAGTGTGTTTAGAGGTGATTCCTCCTTGGAGAGAAAAGATAAATATATCACGTAATCCCCAGATATTTGTCTCAGAAGATGTACGATCTCTGCCTCTTTTCCTTAATTTTGTTCTTTCCCTTCACAACCAAACTCGCGGTCAACTGGTTCAAGTCCACTGAGTATCTGATTCAGGTCAGAGATTTATTACTTTTGGTATGCCTAATGATTTCCATCTTTGATTCTATTGTTTTAAATTTATGAAACCTACACTTCCTATCTGCACTTTCATTTTTTCCCACCTTCCTCTCATTTTTATAAAAGAGGGACAAAACACCGAAGGAGCTGCATAAGGTCCTTCACTGCTGTGTCAACAATGGCATGCTGTGGCCAGAACTGGACTCTTGGCTGGCAGGCAGTTCCTCAAGCACCAGCTCAAAGGGTTGTTTATCAGCTGATGGGCAAATGTGTAAGTTCAATAATGCAAGGTTTCATCCCTTTACTAAATACTGTACTAGAAATGTTGAAAAGGTGTGTTGTCAAATGCTGAACAACAGAGTTGTATAAAGAAAAGTTTAGCTCTCTCACTCTCTCACATGCTTCACCCCCAGCGCTATTCCTGGAGATAATCAGTGTTCACTCCTTGGCATGTTTCTTTCCACATCTTTCTCTACACAAACAAGAATGTTTATAAACATATGTACACAAATATTACTTGACACTTTGTTGTATTATTTTTAATATCAATGGATTCATATTATGGACATTATCTTCCAACTTTTTTTTAAGTCAACTGTTTACAATGGACCATCTTCTAGATCTTTGTACAGAGATCTAGTTAATTTTACCTTATGCATAATATTTCATATCGTGGATTTATCAAAATTTATGTAACAATTCCCCAAGATGAACCTTCAGATTAGTTCCAGTTTTCTGACACTAAATTTTCTTGTACATTTATAGAAAAAGGATAGCCCTATTGTTTCTGTAAAAGAAAGATAGCCAAAACTGGATTTACAAAGCCAAAGGATTTGTATGTTATTTATATATTTAGATATGAGCATATTACAGTCCCAAAAGTTACAGAAATTCACATTCCCACCAGCAATATTTACAGGTGCTTATTTCTCACTATTAGGGTATATTATCAATTGCTTTAACATTTGCCAACTTGATGACTGAAGAATGGCATCTCGTTTTCGTTTGCATTCACCTGCTTCATTAGTAAGATTAAGCATCTCTTCAAATGTTAATTGGCTAATTCTGTAAATTGTCTGTTCATATTCTTTGCCAGTTTTTCTGTTGAGTTATTTGTCTTTTTCTTACTATTGCTGCCATAACTTGCTGCCATAACAAATTACCTCAAACTTGGTAACTTAACAAAAACTTATAGCTATGAAGGTCAGAAGTGAGAAATGAGTCTCACTGGGCTAAAATCAAGTTGCTGGCCAGATTATGTTCCTATACAGAGGTTCTAGGAGAGAATCCATTTCTTTCCCTCCTCCAGCCTCCAGAGATCACCTACATTTCTTGGTTTATGGCCCTTTCCTTCATCTTCAAAAACAACAACAATCCCAGTCTTTCTCATGCTGCCATCTCTCTGGTTTTCTGCAGCCAGGAAAGGTTCTTTGCTTTTAAGGATGCATTAGATTGAACTTACCTGGATGATCCGGGCATAGATTTCCGTGTCAAAGTCCATTAATCACATCTGCAAGGCCCTTTTGCCACATAAAGCAACCTATCCGTAAGTTCAGAGGATTAGGGTATGAGTGTTTTTGTGTGCCATGATTCTGCCTACTACATTTAACAATTTTTGGTCATGCCCATGGCATTTAGAAGTTCCCGGGGCACAGACTGAACCCACACCACAGCAGCGACCCAAGCTGCAGCAGTGACAAGGCTGGATCCTCAATCCACTGAGTCACCAGGGAACTCCTCCTACAATTTGTTTTTTGATACTGTTTATGACTCTGCTCTCTTCAGATTTAGAAGTCATTTTCCTTTCACCCACCTTAAGGGTGCGTGATTATTTTGAGGTAAGCAAGCATCTCCTGCAGGTTTTGAGTCTAAGCACACACAGCTTAAAGAACCAGAATCACACCCCCACCAGATCTTTCATGGTAACAGATTAATAACGGGGTTGGACCCTGAGAATGGGGTCATTTGGGTAGATTTGGATGAAACTGAAAACGTGGAATTCCCAAATCTTTCTCGGATATCTTTGCCAAAAGAAGTCTCCGCTCTCGCCTCAGTGATAAGTGCATTGCTTTGCCTTGCGAGAGCCTTGATCTTACATGGGATCAAGAGGATTAACTACAAGAGGAGTTCCATTCTCCTTAAGATCAAGCCCCTTCACCCCACCAGCACTTGAAGACTCATTACTCAGTTCAGACCCCCAGTATAACACAGGGTATGAGTCTAGTAGGACAAAATGTGGAACTCTCCTGGTTTCAAGTTTGTAATTACTAAGGGAGAAATTATTCCACCAGTGACACTGGGAGTAGAGATTCCCACATGGCAATTTTGAGTTTCTCATGCCATTACACCAGCAAGCAATAATGGGGATTAACTACACAGACTGGGTTACCTGACCCTGATTATCAAGGAGAAATAGAATGGCTGCTTCCCAGTGGAGACAAGGAGGAGAATGTCTGAAATAGTGTAATTATATATGCAAAGTACTAACTGACAACTAAGAATGTTATCCCAGCATAAAAATCCTTTACGTCCCTCAAAATAAAGACAAAATACAGGCATTTTTTCAGAAAATCAAAACTAAACAGATCTGCGTTAAAAGAAACACTAAAGAAAGTTCTTCAGGCAGTAGAAAAACAATTCTAAATAGAAGCATGGATTTCCAGTAAAAAAAAGCAGACAGAATTAGAAAGGGTATACATACTTATAGACAGGCAGACATACAGATAGATCTAAGTGAATACTGACTATATGAAACAAAAACAATAATAATATCATGTGGGGTTTTAAAATATACATGCAGGAGTTCCTTTTGTGGCTTAGTCGGTTACAAACCCTACTAGTAACCATGAGGGTGCAGGTTTGATCTCTGGCCTCACTCAGAGGGTTAAGGATCCAATGTTGTCGTGAGCTGTGGTGTAGGTCACAGACACAGCTCTGATCCTGCATTGCTGTGGCTGTGGTATAGGCTGGCAGCTGCAGCTCCAATTCAACCCCTAGCCTGGGAACTTCCGCATGCTGCAGGTGCAGCCCTAAAGGCAAAAACAAATAAAATAAAAGTGCAATTAAGATACATGAGGAAAATAGTAAAAAGGGCAAGAAATACATTAAGTTAAGGTATCCTAAAGCCCCTTAATTACTAAGATGGGAAAGATAATTTGTTAGAGTTTAAAAAATTAAGGTCGCCACTATAATAGCTAAGATAACCATTTTAAAAATAGTAAAAAAAAAATATAAAAGCCATCAAACTAATAGAGAAGAGGGGAATTAATTATCAATTCCATTCCTGTGCATATATCCATACAAAAAAGTATTTCTTTTTCTTTTTTTTTTTTTTTGTCTTTTTGACTTTTTAGGGCCGCACCTGCACCATATGGAAGTTCCCAGGCTAGGGGTATAATCTGCTGGTGTATGCCAGAGCCACAGCAATGCCAGATCCAAGCCGCATCTGTGACCTACACCACAGCTCACGGCAATGCCAGATCCTTAAGCCACTGAGCGAGGCCAGGGATCAAACCCACAACCTCATGGTTCCTAGTCGGATACATTTCCTCTGCGCCACGACAGGAAATCCCAGACAAAAAAATATTTCAAAAAGATACATTCAGAAGTTTCCATTGTGGCTCAGCAGTAATGAACCTGACTAGGATCCATGAGGGTGTAGGTTCGATCCCTGGCCTTGCTCAGTGAGTTCAGGAGCTGGTGTTGCCATGAGCTATGCTGTAGGTCACAGACATAGCTCAGATCCCGAGTTGCTGTGGCTGTGGTATAGGCCAGCAGCTGCAGCTCCAATTCAACCCCTAGCCTGGAAATTTCCATATGCTGCAGGTACAGCCCTAAAAAAAAAATACATGCACCCCTAAGTTCACTGCAGCACTATTCACAATACTCAAGACATGGAAAAAACCTAAATGTCCATCAACAGATGAATGCATTAAGAAAATGTGGTACATCTATATGATAGAATACTATACACCTATAAAAAGAACAAAATAATGCCATTTGCAGCAACATGGATGCAACTAGAGATTCTCATACTTGGTGAAGTAAATCAGAAAAAGAGACAAATACCATATGATATCACTTACATGTGGAATCTAAAATATCGCACAGGAGTTCCCATCATGGCACAGTGGAAACGAATCCGACTAGGAACCATGAGGTTGCGGGTTCAATCCCTGGCCTCACTCAGTGGGTTACGGATCCAGCATTGCCGTGAGCTGTGGTATAGGTCACAGATGCAGCTCGGATCTAGCATTGCTGTGGCTCTGGCGTAGGCCAACAGCAACAACTCTGATTAGACCCCTAGCCTGGGAACCTCCATATGCCATGGGTGCAGCCCTAAAAGGACAAAAGACATAAAATATCGCACAAATGAACTTATCTACAAATCGGAAACAGACTCACAGACACAGAGAACAGACTTGTGGTTGCCAAGAGGGAGAGGGGAGGAAGTGGGATGGGTGGGGAGTTTGGGCTTAGTAGATGCAAACTATTACATTTAAAATGGATAAGCAATGAATGAGGTCCTACTGTATAGCACAGGGAACTATATCCAATCTCTTGGGACAGAACATGATTGAAAACATATGGGTCACCCTGCTGTACAGCAGAAATTGACAGAACAACGCAAATCAACTATAATAGAAAAACAGGATTTCTTTAGCTTAAAAAAAAAAAGAAAGAAAGAAATGCAAGAGGCCAAGAAAAGTGAAGAACCTCTTGAGGAAGAAGAACCAGAAGGAATAATAGGAGCTACTCAATATAATGACTTAGAAAACCAAAATAGTTAAGGCAGTAATTACAGCAATGTAATAGACTATGGAGTCCAGAAATAGTCAATCCAGTATGACTCCTTGGTTTATAACAAAGGTAACTTTGTATAGCAGAGGGAAAAATAATGGACTTTTCATCAACCTGGTGTTGGGTCAATTTGATAAACATGTGGAAAAAACTTGAATCTTGACCTCTATGCCACCAACAAAAATTAAACATATGTGTATTAGATGGGGGGAATGCTCTGGGGGTTTGGGATGGAAATGATATAAAACTGGGTTGTGATAAATGTTGTACAACTATAAATGTAATAAAATTCATTGAGTAATAAAAGAAGAAAAAAGAAAAAATATATGTGTATTATACATTTAAATAAAAACATAAAAATTCTAGAACAGAGGATATTTCTTCATTATCTTGGAGTAAAGAATCATCTCTTAAACAGGACCCAAAAGGAATTAACTTTAAGGAAAGTAACTACTAAGTTGAACCTGATTAAAATTGAGAACTCTTGTTCTCCAAAAGATACTGTTAAGAGAATCAAAAACAAGCCATAGGATGAGAGAACTTTTGCAATATACATATGTAAATAATAAAAGACTTGAATCTATAGTTTATAAAGATCTACTACAAGTAAATAAAAATAAGACACTGCAGGGAGTTCCTATTGTGGCTCAGTGGAAGACAATATGACTAGCATCCATGAGGATGCAGGTTCCATCCCTGGCCTTGCCCAGTGGGCTGAGGATCCAGCGTTGCCGTTGAGTTTCGGGGTAGGTCACAGACGTAGCTGCGATCCTGCCTTGCTGTGGTTGTGACATAGGCCAGCAGCTACAGCTCCAATTTGACCCCTGGCCTGGGAACCTCCATATGCCATGATTGAGGCCCTAAAAAGACAAAAAAAAAAAAAAAAAAAAAAAAAGATACTGCAATAGGAAAATGGGAAAGACTCCTGACTGAATGGGTACTTCATAAAAGAATAGAAAAACCCTCAATAAACATATGAAAATATACTCTATTTCATTAGTCATCAAGAATATTAAAAAAAAGAATGAAAGTGTATACTAAAAAAACAATGAAATATGATTCCACACCCACCAAAACAGCTAAACTTAAAAAGATGAGTAAGACCAAGAACTGTCAAAAATAGCAGCTGGAACTCTCATATTTGTTTAAATACATTATGATTCCATATATCTACACAATGGAATACCACTCAGTTTTTTAAAAAGAATGAGGTATTTATGAGTGCTTACATAGAAAGAACTCTAATTCATGTTTCTAAATGAAAAGAGTGAAAGGAAGAATAGTATGTGATCTCATACGGATTTTAAAAAGAAAAGATACAAACATGTATTATTTACATATAAGTTAATACACTTATCGCTACATAAACTTTTTGGAAATATACACGAGAAAGTGTTGAAAGAGTTTTTTAAAAAAATAGAACTGAAGGTAGAGAGAGGCTTTTACATTTTATAGTGTTCACACTTACCAAGTGCATATGCATGTGTACACATTCATTTACATAATACACGTATACACAAACACATGTACACACTCATTATGCAGCTCACTGTTTTTTGTTTTTTTAGGACAGCACCCACGGCATATGGAAGTTCCCAGGCCAGGGGTCGAATCAGAGCTGCAGCTGCCGGCCTACACCACTGCCTGAGAAACATGGGATCTGAGCTGTGTCTGCAACCTACACCACAGCTCACAGCAACACCAGATCCCCGACCCACTGAGCAAGGCCTGGGATCAAACCCACATCCTCATGGATACTAGTAGGATTTGTTTCCGCTGAGCCACAACGGGAACTCCCCATTTTTCGCTTCAATGTCTAAATATCTAAATCTTTTTTTTTAAAGTTACTATAATCTTTTAAATGTTGGCAAACACAAAAAAAGTGACTTGATAGAAAATTGACAGAACACTGTAAACTACCTATAATGAAAAAAAATAAAAATCATTTTAAAAATGACTTGTTTTTTAGAATATCAATCTAATGCCCTAATTCTAGAAATGATTATAGAATAGCCCAATCGACCACTGAGGACAGGCTCGGTTTAGGGAAATAAGATGCCCCATCCCATACTGGAGCCATAGTCCTGCCATAAGCAGGTCATGGAGCTAACTTCAGGGTGGAGAGTCAAGGCAGGAGGCTAGCCCTACAGAGGGAGTGAGGGTTCAGCTTCATAAACTCTGGGCACCCATAATTTGTTAAAACAATTCATATGCTACTCCAATGAGAGTGAACAGAAGCGATTCAGAGGAATTCCAGAGGCGTCATTGCCCATCACCTAGCACTTCGCTTGTTCTGACATTAACCTTGCTCCTGACCCATCCCCGATGCTTCCTGATTTCTGACTTCACTTTCACAGCTTTATCTTTGCAGTCAGCTAACTTTTATTATTTTAACAATGTCTGGGTGTTTTGCTTTGTCCTTTATGATCTCTAAAAATTTGATTCATTCTACTTTTAGTTGACTTGGATAGATAACCACTCCTGACTTTTTAAGACATAAATCACAGTCCTAGTGCCGTTGACCACCACCAGGCGAACTCTGTATAACATCCACAGGGAGTATTGATGCTGATCATGTCTGAGCAAGAACTTGCTTTTACCTAGACCACAGCACCCCTAGTCTGCTCACAGGAGAGCCTTGAGCCAAGGTGTACAGGCCTAGCATTTACAGCCTGTTCAACAGACCTTAGGAATGGTAACTGTGGGTTAATTCTGCCATCTGTACCTTCATTCATTACATTACTTGGGAAAAACATCAAAAGTATCTTAATGTACACATGATATGACAGCATTCCTTGATAATCACAGAAATTTTATTTTAAAATTTTAAAATCATGCAATGAATCACATTCATCATATGATTACAATGAATGAATGTGATACAGTGGCTAAATACAAGGTAATTTTACAAAGATCTTTAGACTGTTTTGTTTTTTTTCCCCTGTCACAGTCAGGGAATTCCTAGCATAAACAATGAATTTGGACTGTCTAAACTGAAAAGAAATGTATGAAAAGATAGAGAAACTCTGGGAGGGCCAGAGATTCGGACGTGGCATTACTTATTCTACAGAATTAATTCTCCCACAGAAATGGAGCAGTAGGGTCACTACAACTGCCCTGACCAGGCCCAGGCATCGCAGCATGCGCCATCAACCCATAGATGCAAGGCACCACATGTCACAACCAGAAAATCTGTCCCTGCAAGTTTTTACGTACTTTACGTACTTTACCTCAAACATGCCAGAATGCCTCAGGACATCCTTCTACATCACTGGCTTCTGATTCAACGTCTGGAAAGATATAATTAACTGGCAAAGCTGAAGTCAAAGGCCTGAGTCTTGGTTTCAAGGGAGGATAGGAAATTTATAAAGGGGACATGGTCTCTGCCTCCCAGAAGATGCACAGAGTGGGAAAACTTCCAAACATGAGAAATGTGTGCAGTGCTTCTGAGTAGCCAAAGAGGATGAGAAATGTCCACTGTAGTCTCCCTTTAACTGCCCAATGTCGACATATGACCTTCTTCCATACCTAGCCTTCCAAATCCCAATAGTTCCACCTAAAATATGAAACTGTGGAGTTCCCGTCTTTGTGCAGTGGTTAACGAATCCGACTAGGAACCGTGAGGTTGCAGGTTCCATCCTTGGCCTTGCTCAGTGGGTTAAGGATCTGGTATTGCTATGAGCTGTTGTGTAGGTTGCAGCTCAGATCCCGCGTTGCTGTGGCTCCGGTGTAGGCCGGTGGCTACAGCTCTGATTACACCCCTAGCCTGGGAACATCCATATGCTGCGGGAAGCAGCCCTAGAAAAGACAAAAAGACACAATAAAATAAAATAAATAAAATAAGTAAAGTAAAGTAAAGTAAAGTAAAGTAAAATAAAATAAAATAAAATAAAATAAAGTAAAATAAAGTAAAATAAAGTAAAATAAAATAAAGTAAAGTAAAGTAAAGTAAAGTAAAAAGTAAAGTAAAGTAAAGTAAAAAGTAAAGTAAAGTAAAATAAAGTAAAATAAAATAAAATAAAATAAAATAAAATAAAAAAGTAAAGTAAAATAAAATAAAATAAAGTAAAGTAAAATAAAGTAAAATAAAATAAAATAAAATAGTAAAGTAAAGTAAAATAAAATAAAATAAAATAAAATAAAGTAAAGTAAAGCAAAGTAAAATAAAATAAAATAAAATAAAGAAACCCCAGAAAAAGTACTTAAGCCTTTCCCTAAAATAGAGAAAATCCAAAGCCTTATTAGGTATTTCACCCAACTCTACATTTAGGCATACTGAATAATATCAATTCTTCCTCCAGTTCTATGGTAATCATGTATTGATATTCTGGGAGTGATGGGCCTAAATAGTAAAGCTCAACATCATAACACACCCTACATAAATTACAGAAAAAGGAAGACATGTACAAATCATTTTTGCAACTAGATATGAAGCCATATTTAGGGATTTAAAATTTCTGTCTCCACTACCCATCCTACAATCTCTTTGCCTTCAGCCAGTCCTTTAGCTGATCATGATTCTTTTCCTGGGTATTTCCCAGCCCAGCCTACCTCTGTCTAGCAGTACTCTGCAACGGCTGGGAGAATGCTTGCTAGGAAAGAAGTTCTCAGTGTGGGCAAAGTGTGAGGCCAAGCAGGTAGGAGGTGGGAGACCAGCTCTGCCTGCTGCTGACATCTGCCCACTGCATACCTAGTCCTTCCCAGGGCCCAGCGCCTTTTGTTCGAGGCCTCTGAATACTTGGTGAAGCCACAAGCAGAGGATGAGTTCTAGTGACTGCATGTGACGGCATACGAGCTCTGTGAAGCAGAAAACAGAGGTACTTAGACTGTTGCCAGAATCCAGTGCAATGCTTGCTTCATGGTGAGAAGATAAGGTGAGGTTTGAGTCAAGAGCACTGATCTGAGGAGCAACTGCTGTAGCGCAACGGGATTGGTGGTGTCTTGGAAGCACTGGGGCTCAGGGTTCCTTCCCCCACAGCACAGTGGGTTGGGGATCCAGGGTTACCACAGCTTTGGCTCGGGTCGAGACTGCAGCTCAGATCTGATCCCTGGCCCAGGAGCTCCGTATGCTGCAGGGTGGCCAAAAATGAAAAAAGAAAAAAAAAAGAAAAGATCTGAGGCCAGACAGTGCTAGATGTAAAGACAATCTCTGATTCTTGTTAGCTCTTGTGCAAAATTCTTACTATCTCTCCGTCTCCATTCTTTGTAAAATGGAAATAAGAATGGCAACTCCTTTGTAGAAGTGCTCCCATGATTAAGGGAGATAATGCACACAAGTACTTAGCATAGTTCTGGAACACAGTAAATGCTCAATATATTCAGCTAATATCATTTCTTCTTACCATTATGGGCACACAATAGATTTTTTTAACTTAATAAGTGAGCCTCCATTCAAGGAGCCTGGGGTCCCCAGCTTAGCCTGCTGTGCTGGGGCTGCCCCAGGCACCTTCCAGATTTGTTTTGCTCCTAAATAGAAGATCTGGAGGGAGCTATAGGGTCCCTTCCAGAGCCCTACCTACTGCCTCAGATCCAGGTCAATTCTGAGCTTCTACTTGTTCTGTTCTTAGCAGCATCTGGCTCTGGCATCCTTCTAAGCATCCACCAGAACAGAGAACCACTACTGGCTTAATCATCAATCCAACCACCACCCAGAGGCACAGGCTGCTGGACCTTGCTCCCCAGCCCTAGCTGAGAGGCAGATGCAGACCAGACGAAATCTTTAGCCCCTTGTTTCTATGGGCGGATGGCTGGCCTCTCCTAGTTGGCCATTCTCACTTCAGCCTTGGGCTAAGGTCATACTGAGGAAAAAAATAGACTGATTCACTGAAAATCAGTTTGCCAAAGCCAATTAGTAAATGATTGAGTTGTCAATTTTTTAGAGTTAACTGTTGTTTTAGTTTCTTCATAGCTTTTTGTAGCCATTCAACCACAGAGCAGCCTGCCCAGGTCACTTGCATATGAAATTCCTCTTTGCTTCACTATTCAAAGGCAGACTATTTCTTTTGTTTGTTTGTCTTTGGGGGCTTGGGGGGTTTTGGTTCATTTGCTTGGGGTTTTCTTAGCTGCATTCTCCATTTATGTAAGTTCCCAGGCCAGGGATGGAATCTGAGTTGAAGCTGCAACCGGCAATACCGCTGTGGCAACAGTGGATCCTTAACTCCCTGCACCACAGTGGGAACACCCCAGAGTACTTCTTAAATGGAAGGTATTTAACTGTAAACCACTGGACTTTCTCCTAAATTCAGGTTCCTATCTTCTTTATTTTTAAGGGCCTTTGCCTAACCCTAGCCTTTGCTTCTGAGCCTTCCTTACATGTGTTTCTTGCTCAGGCAACAGAACATTTACAGCCACCATTCCTAAACAGGGTTGAGGGGTTGACAGTTTTCAGTGATCTGGTCATTCAGTGATTTAATGATTCAGCAAAATTTATTTTCAGCAAATTAACTTTTGGCAAATTAGCCATTCAATAAATTAGCTTCCGTTGAATTGACCTAGTTCCATCGGCAATCTAAGTTCCCAAGTGATATTTTAGAATAAAATGCCAACTGGTAGCAAAAAAGAGTCACATTTTTCTTACATTGTAAGGGAATTAGGACTCACTAACTCTTAATCAGTCTGCATGCCAATATGCAAGAGTACACACACACATGCGCGGGCGCACGCACGCGTGCACACACACACAAAAGCACTCTTTTAACAAAGCACGAGGTTGCCGCATAGAGCAGCCAGAGTCTATTTGAACTGATCCAGCAGTACTCAAGAGAAAGGAGGTAAAGAGGATGGAATGAGGCCACTTGGCATGCTTCCACCTAGGAACAAGGGACTGTGGAGGCCTGCATACGCTCAAAGGTTGGTTAGTGAAAAAGAGAACCAAGTTCAATGGCTTCACCCTACACGATTGGGTCTAATAATCACAACAGCCAAAACATACTGAGCACTCAAAAGCACAGGCATCATCCTAAGTCCTTCTGTCAATTCTAGAAGGTTAAGTATTGTCAATTATCACCACAACACAGATGAGAGAAACCAAAGAACAGAAGAAACTTGCTCGATGTAACACTGCTAACAAGGGGCAGACTAGCATTTAAATCCTGCACCCAAGCCACTCTGCTTCTCCAGTGGTTGTCAAAGCTTGGTGGCAGCACTGGGAAGGATGACATCAGGGCCACAATGAGAAGAATGGAGCAAAGCCAAAGCCCAGGAGGAAGAATACGAGACCAGAAGGGAAAGAGGAGAGAGAAGAAGGACTAAAACATATTAAGCTCCTCTTCTGTGCAAAAAATCTGGTTGGTACTTTTCTCCAGTAGTGCTGACACTGAGGCAGTGCACCTGCTGCACCAAGACAGAAAATGTCCAGAGAGGCCAGCTGGACTGTCAGGGCTCACAGCTTTGAAGTGGTGGAGCCAGCCTTCACATTCAAATCGACCTGACTGTAGAGCCCACAAAAATGGGGCTCAAACTCGGGGCTGAGAAAGCTGAGAAGGAAAAACAGAAGATGGGAGGATTATCTGCATGTGAGGCAGGTGAAGCCTGGTTCCAGAGAGAAGACCATCTCTTTTCTCAGAGGTGACATTTGAAGAAAACTCAAGACCAGAAAGCAATCACCAGACTCTTGGAAGTGTTTTTTCAATGAGTGGAAGGACATTCTAGAGAGAGCCCTCGCCTCCTGGAGGCCTCCAGGCTCTTGCAGCCCTTCCCTGCTGTCAAACACAGTCCACCGAGCCATTTAATTTGGCAGAGCAAACACTGGTTATCAGTCAGAATGCTTATCAAATGTCAATTAGTGCTCTGCCATAATTGATGTCTAATTAACATACCATCGCCTGTTGTTGGATGCCAATTAAATGCCTAAACCATCCTTTTCTATTTTATTGTACCAACAAGACAGTAATTGTACATTTCTCAGTTCAGTAACTTTGGAGTTAATTTTATTGTGAGCCTTTTGGAATATGGAAACCCAGAGAGGACTCTCAGGCAGATATTTAATTGATATGCTGCTTTGATATTGCTAAAGTCTATCTGATGTTCACTACCTTCCCTGGGAAATCAAATCATTCCTTTCTGTAAAGGTCAAACTCTGCTTGAGGTGTTGGTACCACGCTTGGGCAAACACATGTGACAGGAAGGAGCTGAGCAGGTGAGCAGGGAAAGGAGAAAAGTACGGAGGACTCAGCTTCCCTCCCTCACTGCCCAGCCCGAACTGTCTCCAAGAAGAGGCCGTTAGAAGGGACTTGCTAACTGCCCCGGACTCAGCGGGATCCAGGCTCTAGAAGAGCCAGCAGTGGGGACGTGAACAAGGCTGAGTCTCAGGCCCTGCATGCATAGGATGTACTGTGTATGGTTCTCAGTTCAGTCTAGAGAGGGAACTCAGCCATCTTCACCCCCAAAGAAGGGTACAATGGCTACCTGGAATCCAGGGCACTGCAGAGCAGCCAGAAGGCTGAGCAGAGCCCACCTGGCCTGTGAAAGGAAGTGGCAAAGAGACATGTCTTTTAGCATGAGAGACAGGCCTCAATCTGGTCCATAGGAAGATGTGCCAGGTATTAAGAAGCACCTCTCAGCTGGAAAGCCACCCTTTCATCTCAGCTCCACAGGCAAAGGACAAGTTCTTTCAACTCATGGCAGGAGTGGGAATTAAGCAGACATGACCACTGTGGGACTGCCAGTCAAGGAGAACTCTTGGCAAAGCCTGAGTGACATGGAGAAGGGAACAGGAGAGAGTGGAAGGCCATGTGGGGTGGTATCCTATCTGAAATGATACAAGGAGACCAGAGATCACGCAGGCAGCACAATGTCTGGCACGTGCAGTGTGTAAGCAGCCTGTAACCAAATGCTCTCACTCCCTCTACTTGTGGGCATTGTGGACGCACCCCCCCTCAGTAGACACCTGTACCAGTTCCCCATCCCGAGGCCCCCCAGGGTGCTTCTGTCTTGGCTGCAAGTTCATTACACTCACCAGAGAGTTAAAGGACTACGTGTGCCCTGACAGAATTAGAATTTCAGGGAGTGGGGTCTAGGTTTTAATATGTTTCAGAAGCTATCATCACTTTCACAGCCACCCAAATAAGACTAACAGGCAGCTAGGTCTAAGGGTCACTGACTTACATCTGTGTTTTCCAGTGCAGCTTAAAACATGAGAATCACTGGGAAGCTTTAAAAAAAAAAAAAAATCCCAGCCTCTGGGCCCTACCCGCAGGGTTTGCTCATACACAGCTCCTCTGGCAAGGGAAGGGGTGCCCCACCAGCCACAGCCACTGAAGTTGCTGATGGGGACTTGTTGTATAAATGAATCAAACATGGCCTCTGTATTGGCCTCCATATTGCTTTTACTTCTTCACCGCAGGCTGAGAACCCTTAGCTCAAAAGCCTGTCAATGCTAAACTCAACATTTTACACATCCAGTTTGCTTTGCTTTGTTTTGTTTTGTTTTGGCCACACCCCTGGCATACAGAAGTTCTGGGACCAGGGATCCAACTTGTGCCACAGCAGCAACCCGAACCACAGCAGTGGCAATGCTGGATCCTTAACGCACTAAGCCACCAGGGAACGCTCCATTTTTTTTTTTTTTTTTTTTTTGTCTTTTTAGGGCCGTACCCGCAGCATATGAAAGTTCCCAGGCTCGGGGTTGAATCAGAGCTATAGCCGCTGGCCTACACCACAGCCACAGCAATGCAGGATCTGAGCCGTGTCTGCGACCTACCCCACAACTCACATCAATGCCAGATCCTTGAACCACTGAGCAAGGCCAGGAATCAAACCCGCGTCCTCATGGAGACTAGTTCAGGTTTGTTAACCACTCAGCCACCACAGGAACTCCCCCAATTATTTTTAAAATAGTCCAAACAAGCACATTTTCAGCCATTTAGAGACTGCCTGCTTTACATACACCACCTCACCCAACTGTTGTTACCTATTGAGAAGATGGGGCTTTGCCGTCATAAGGCCCCAAGCTACTAAAGGGGCTCTCCTTGCCATGCTGCTGAGAGACCTCACCAGAAACATAAGCCCACCTCTCGATCCCCTTCTTTCCCGGGGAACTCCCTTGTTCCCCTGCCCTCTGAGTAGCAACCTTGAGATGCCACAGCCTTCTGGTCAGGACTCCTTTCTCCCATACACAACCCTGTTCAAGCACCACCCAACAAAGCTTATTTTTTCACTGCCTTTCACGGTCATATCTTTTTCCTTAATCAGCACCCCAAACCCTTACACCTCTCCAGGCCCGTCAATCCAATGGGAATTGGAAATGCACTCCAGAAAAGACTCCCCTTGGGACCTGGAACTCATTCTGTGCGTGGGGTCAGGCCAAGATTGAATTGTCCTGGTTTTCCAAATATTCTGGCAGAAGTTGCCACACCATCAATTAGATAATCATTTTTTCCATTGTTTTGATATGCCATTTTTATTGTGACCAAAATTCCAATATTACGTGAACATATTTCTTTTTTCTTTTCTTTTTTCTTTTTTTTTTTTTTTTTTTTGTCCTTTGTCCTTTTAGGGCCATGCCTGCGGCATGTGGAGGTTCCCAGGTGAGGGGTCGAATCGGAGCTGTAGCCACCAGCCTACGCCAGAGCCACAGCATTGCCAGATCCAAGCCGTGTCTGTGACCTACGCCACAGCTCACAGCAACGCTGGATCCTTGACCCAGAGTCAGGCCAGGGACTACATTTTAATATTGTCCATGTACATATTCATTTCTGGACCAGTGCCATATTCTTTCAATTTCTATCCCTTTATGATAGATTTTATTATATGAAGGAAGTTTAATTTATGGAAATTTTTCATCTCAGGGTTTTCTTGGCTGTTCTATGTTTATGATTTCTGACAAACTTTAAGAATAATTTGATTAAGTGTTTAAAAAATAAAATAAGACCCTGATAATATTTTAATTTAACTGGAATTCTATAGACAAACTCAGGGAGAACTGCCATCTTTGTGGTGCTGGGAGTTCTGGTCGTTTAATTCTTTTTTTTTTTTTTTTTTTTTTGTCTTTTTGCCTTTCCTAGGGCCGCTCCCGTGGCATATGGAGGTTCCCAGGCTAGGGGTGTAATCAGAGCTGTAGCCGCTGGCCTACGCCAGAGTCACAGCAACGCGGAATCCGAGCCACATCTGCAACCTACACCACAGCTCACGGCAATGCCAGATCCTTAACCCACTGAGCAAGGACAGGGATCAAACCCGCAACCTCATGGTTCCTAGTCAGATTCGTTAACAACTGAGCCACAACGGGAACTCCCGTTTAATTCATTTTTTGAATAAATCATTAGAGAGGCCTTCTACATGTGGAGTATACTGAAGGTGCTGGGGACACTGAGCAATGTCAGCTATGATCCCTGTCTTCTCAATGTTTATTTTGAACTTTGTTTACTTAAGGAAACACTCACACATACGTGAGAAAGGAACTGTGGCCACAGAGTGGCTGCAAGTGGGCCTTTGCTAATGAACATGATTAGGATTCCAGACTGCCATCCCCCACATGCTCCAGGGCAAATGATGGAAGAGACTCAAGACCCCATCCCCCACATGCCCAGGGTAAATGATGATTAAAGAGACTCAGGACCCCATCCCTCACATGCTCCAGGGCAAATGATGGAAAGGACTCAAGACTTCATCCCTCACATATCCCAGGGATAGTGATGGAAGAGACTCAAGACTCCGTCCCCCCATATCCCAGAACAAATAACGATGGAAGAAACTCAAGAGCCCATTCCCCAACCTGTCCCAGGACAAACCATGGAAGGGACTCAAGACCCCACCCTCCACGTGTCCCAGGGCAAATGAAGGAAGAGGGCAGTTGCACTGACTCCACAGAGCACCCAGGAGCTGCCCTCCCTCGAGTGTGTGTCCACACGGAGAGAGCCTGGAAGCCTATTTAATGACTCAGAACAGGAGTAAGATAGGAAGAAACTGTAAATGAAATGTCTAGATGTAAATCTTGAGGACTGTTGCTAATGGGTTCCCTTGGAAAGGGGACGGAGAGGCTGGCTTCTTACTGCCCCCTAAGAGCATAGGGATGCCTCGGGAAGAAGAGTTGTAACAAAATTGGAGTTCCCGTCGTGGCGCAGTGGTTAACGAATCCGACTAGGAACCATGAGGTTGCGGGTTCGGTCCCTGCCCTTGCTCAGTGGGTTAACGATCCGGCGTTGCCATGAGCTGTGGTGTAGGTTGCAGACGCGGCTCGGATCCCGAGTTGCTGTGGCTCTGGCGTAGGCCGGTGGCTACAGCTCCAATTGGACCCCTAGCCTGGGAACCTCCATATGCCGCAGGAGCGGCCCAAGAAATAGCAAAAAGACAAAAAAAAAAAAAAAAAAAAAGAGTTGTAACAAAATCAGTAGGATCCAGAGCCTCCTTGCTTTTCAGAGGACGGAGTTGAGAAGGGTCACTGGACTTGGCAGCCTCCCCGACCCCTTGTCCTGGCCTATAGGGGCCGTGCCCTCCTCACTCCTCACAGGGTGGGTCAGCTGCTCCTGCTAAGCCCCTTTCCCAGAGTCTCTTCCCCAAGGCCTTCTCTATCTCAAGCCGTCTTCCGCCTTCCTGATCTGCCTGGGCAACGACTCCCCTCTGTCAGATTCTAGGCCCCAGCACCTCATTTCTAGGCAGACATACCTCTAAAGCAGGCTGTGCTCAGGCAGGTCACCCCTCTCCTACAGTCCAAGTCAGCCAGCTCCTCTGCTCCCCGTGGTTCACTCCTCCTTCCTCTATTCCCAGGAAACACTGGCGGGGGCAGCCTGGCTCTGGCCCTGAGGGAAATGCTAGAACACAAGCATGCAGCGATGGACAGGACAAGGTGTACAACAGACAAAGGCATCAGCTCCACGACGCAGAGCAACAAACAAGCCACTAGGAAAACCATCCACTCACAGAAAAGAAAACTTGAATAACCAACAAACATAGGAGAAGAGGTGCAGCCTCACCAGTCACGGGGAAGGTGAATCAAAGAGAACTTTATGTTCTTCCAGTCAGAGTGACAAACAATTAAAAGTCTCCTCACAGTCAGTGCTGGGGAGGACTGAGGGCAGCCGGGCACTGAAATCCCTGGAGGGCATGTAAACAGGTACAACCCCGGTGAGAACTCAAAGCTCCTCATAGTTGAGGATGCATGGACCCCACATACTTATGAGCCCACATGTCCACCCTGGGTTATCCGTTGATACCTTCCTGCCTGGATCTCAGGAGACACGCTCAGGGGTGTTCCCTGCAGCCTGTTTATAACACTGAAGAGTCAACAACAGAGCCATTCACTGGGAGGAGAAAGGATAAGTAAACTAGGGCTTATTCTTAAAATCAAAAGCCCTCCACTGTGGTACAAACGAGCAAAACATATTTACACAAATCAGCATGATTTCTTCTCAAGAACGTAAGGTTGCCTAGAGATTCCATCCAACTTCAGGAGCCTGGGAGCGGAGGGAAAGGGAATGGGGAACTGGGGTGTCAGTGGTATTTTTTTTAATCTTTATCTCTTCAAAGAGAGAGCTAAAACAAATGTGGCAAGCTGTTGTTACCTATTAAATCTGGGCTGTGAACATATTTGTTATTTTCTGTAGTTTTCCAATGTTTGAAATGTTTCACAATAAAAAATTTTAAAGGCTACTTTGTAGCACAGTCCTTAAGGAACGTCCAGACTCCTGGGACATGAGGCAAGGAGGCAGCTGTTAGAGCCAATAAAGAAAGAGCCAGGACAGAGAGCCTGAGAATAGACAGAAAAAGGCCTGGGAAGACTCAGGCGAGGCATCAGAGAAGGGGCGACATGACCTGGGTCCTGAGAGATACACAGGAGTTTTCTAGCTGGAGGGGGAGGTGACTGGGCACCTCAAGCAGATGTGTGTGCAAAGCATAAGCATGGGGAAAAGCACAATGACTGAAGGACCTGGAGTGATCTGAGGAGGCTGGGGTGGGGGCAGAGGCCTAACTAGGACAGGCTCTGTGACCACACGGACTCTGGCCTCATCCCATGGGGGTAGGACCATTGGGATGACAAAAGAGGAATCTGACATTATTAGGTTTTGTGATCCACAGAAGGGTCTTGGACAGTAATGATTCAAAAGGAAAAAAAAAATGGGGGCTCAAAACAAGGCAGCAGCAGCAGAGCAGGCAGAAAAGCGCTTGGACCTAAGAGCTATACGGAAGTGAATGCAGGACCCAGGCTGATCCACCTTCTGAAAACCTCCCACTGGGCTCTGGGCTGGACCCTGCTTCACCACCCTGCTTCCCTGTCATCCAGCATTGTCGGTGACTATAAATCACCAGGCTCTGGAGGTGACTCGCTCACAGAGGACCAGCATTTGGGGATTGTGGGATTCAGGTGGAGTCCATGGCCCAGGCCTGGCCAACCAGACCACGGTGTTTGAACTAGCTTAAGGGCTGTTTGAGGAATGAGCACATGGGTCAATCAGAGTCAAAGGTAGGCAATGACACTTTCCTGGGAGCCCCAGGAAGGGACTCTCTCTCTTTCCCCAGAGCCTGCCAGGATGTGACTACACTGCCAGGGATAGGGGCCTGACCGAGACGGGGAGTCTGAGACAAGACTCAACATAAAGGAGAATGGAGCACAAAGAAGGAAAAAGGAGAAGCAGCACTCTATGGCTTCCTTTAAGCCCAAATCAAGCCACACCTGAACCCCTTCTGCTGAAGCCAGGTTGCACCTAGTTTTCTGTCATCTACTGAGTCAATCCCAAGGCTTCATCCCTGGCCCAGCGTGGGGTCAGTTCCCCCATCTTCGATGTCCGGTCCCTTGCTTGGCCGCTTAGACCATGGTCTGTCTCCTCCTCGGCCTGCTGTTGCCCAGTGACCTGAGGTTTGCATCCATCCCATAGGATCCCTGGGGTCACACCTGGGAACCGCTGCACCAGACCTTGAGGGCCAAATGCCTGAGAAGACCAAAGTGATGGCTGGCAGGACTCCAAGAAAGGGGCTCAGAAGGCCACACCCCCCCCTCTTTTTCGGGAAACACGCAGTCATACACTCTTTGTTCATCCTCCTTATGGAAATGGGGCCTTCCACCTTGGCTACACTGCAAGAGGCATATTTAACATCACCCTTTTCAATCTGTGACAGCCATTTCTGCATTCTCTTCTCATCGCCATTAACATAGAAATAGCTCTATAATGACACCAAGCCGTACAGAGCATCCTTCCCGTTTATCTCATTATAAATGAAACTATCTTGTTATTTGGGTAAACTGGAAACAGAAATGTTCTGTGTCAGATGTCATGGGGCAATTGCTTCTCATTATTTCATCATACCGAAAGGAGTTGGAGTGGCTGCTGAAAATCTGCTCCTGTTTTGGAGTTTTAGAAACCACATTTCAGAAAAGAAGCTCAGACTTGGAACACAGGGATCCTCTGGGGTCCCTGCCTTTTCTGAATACTCCCTGGTGTTTTCTGTCTTTGCACAAACCAATGTCCAGAGAAGACATGTGACGGTAGGGAATGGGGAGGGGGTGCAGGTAGGGGAGGGATCCAGAGCTGGGCAGAAATCCCCACCATGTCCAAGTGGGCAGCAAGGAAGGAAAGAAAGCCCACAGTGATGGCCAAAGGCCAGCTGTTACTGCCCTCCAGGAAGCCTCTGGAGGCTTCTACCTACTTGTCAAACCAGAGTGGAACCTTAGGAGCCTGCCTTGCCTCCTCTTTCTCCGAGTTCTAACACTGAATCTGTATAGTTTGCTGCCTGTCCACCTTACCTTGGCCCACTGCTCATGGAATGGTTTTTCCTGGCTGGTGGCTGATTGCTGTGGAATACCTGGCCTGGGCCCTCAGGTTCCCAGCCACAGTGCATTATAGCTCTGGGGAAGGAAACCACTTATCTGCTGTGTAAACTCAGCACAAATCAGGGTCTTTGGAACACAGTGTTGTACTTAAATTACAGAAGGACTTGGACGTCTGTAATGCTTAGAAATATTCATCTAACCAGTGGCAGTCCCTGCTGTGGCTTCGGAATAGAGATGGGACAACTGCCCTACCTCCACCCAAAAGAGAAAATAAAACAAAATCAGAATCTACCCACAGGCATCAACATTTCTATAAAAGTTGGACTGGGTGGCTTAGCAGTTTTAGCAAGCCCAACTAGCATCCATGAGGATGTGGATTCAGTCCCTGCCTCAGCTCAGTGGGTTAAGGATCCAGCGTTACCGTGAGCTATGGTGTAGATCACAGACATGGCTCGGATCCCATGTTGCTGGGGCTCTGGCGTAAGCTGGCAGCTACAGCTCTGACTAGACCCCTAACCTGGGAACCTCCATATGCCATGGGTGCAGCCATAAAAAGACAAAAAAAAAAAAAAAAAGTTGGACTGGGAGACAACAAACAATGAGGTTACAGTATCAAGCCAAGCTCATCTGTAAAGTCTAGGAGGACTTCCATCCACGGATTGGGGCAGGGGTGGGGTGCTCACCTTGGACAGGTATGCAGGCCATTTGCCTGAGCCCTGACTACAAACTGTGTCCTCTCCCTGACAAACACATACACACACATCACACATACACACATTCATCACACACATGTACCATACACACACACTATAAAATCTCCTTCTGCAGGAAAACCAAAAGCAGTCTGACTTACACAATCTTCAAAATATTAGTGTCTCCATGAAGTTGTTTATATCATGGAATTGAGCTATAAATCATCCAGGTCTGACCCAAAAAAAGAGCACTAATCATTCAGCTTTGCCGAACAACCACCACAAACCCTCAGCAGTGTGTCACAATCAACACTTACTCTCATGCTTATGAGTGTGTCCCACTGAGGCCCCTGGGTCATGGCTGGGCTCCACAGGGCAGCTCTGCTTCAGCTGTGATCTGCCCACTGTGGGCTCAGGCCTGAGCTATACCTGCTCAGCCTGGGGCCCAGGATGAAAGGGCAGCAGCTACAGGGGAGACTGATCTCATGTTCAGTCCCCAGAGGGCAGGAGGCAAAGCCAACTCATCAAGCCTATCACAAAGCTTCTGCTAACCTCATGTCTGCTAGCATTCCACTGGCCAAAGTCATATGGCCAAGGCCAACAACAGGGCCAGGAAGTACAACCTGCAGAGCACGTGGCCATGGCAAGATAGATCCTATCACCAATACTTCAATCTACCTATGGAGACTTCTCAGGGTTTTTATGGATGAAATCATCAGATTTCTGAGCAAAGTGTTGGCAACTAGGTTCTTTCACAAGAACCACAGGAGATATATATATATATATATATATATATATATATATATATATATATAGCAAGGACAAAGGAGTTTAAAATCAGGGACAATGGAGAAAATCATCTTTAATTGGGGTACTTGTTGGGGGACTTGGGCTCAAGAACTCAGACCCAAGAAACTTTATCACAGTGGGTCATGGTGAGGGGATGGGGGTGGCATGGACAGCACAGGCTGTAAATTAAGAGGTGGGAGACACCAGATACCCCACAACCAGCCTGGGACTCTGCACGTACACGTACTCTCCTCACTCAGCCTAAAAGGGAAAGGGGTGTACCCAGCTGAGTCTAGCTGCCCCACTGGTGAGTTGTGGAAGGGTGTGAGTTTCTGTGTGTGCAGTTGGGGGGGGCGGGAGGCAGAGCTAAGTCTATACTTGGGAGGAAAGGACCCCCTATTGAAATGGGGATCTGGGTCAGGCAGAGGTGGGGGAAGGAGTTAAAGGGTGAGCCTGGGCCTGCCCCATCCATCCAAGCTGACTGCAGACATTGCTCAAGGCTGCACCTTAAACTCCCAGGGATGGACCTAAGCCAGGAGCTCAGGGCAAGACCTCGCCACAGGCACCCTTCACAGATGAACAGGGGATGAGTCACAGCTCTGTCATTGCTTCAGATCTAATTGCTGGTGTCCCCTAAAAATTTCCTACATTGAAATCCTAATCTCCGATTCAATGGTATTTGGAGTTGGGACCTATAGGAGGTATTTAAACCTTGCAGATGGTGCTCTTGTGAATGAGATTAAGGCCCTTAAAGCAAGGACCCCAAAGAGCTCCCTCACCCCTTCTGCCAAATGATAAGACAGCATTCAATCAGGAAGTGGGCTCTTACAGAACCTGACCTCAGACCTCCAGCCTCCAGAACTAGGAGAAATAAATCTCTGTTGTTTATAAAGCTAGTCTGTTGCAGCAGCCCAAACAGACAAAGACAGGCACCCTGTGTTAACCCCTCTCCCCCACAAAAGAAAAACATGGCTGGGCCTCCCCCAAAGGGCCGAAGGATGATCATCCTTGGGCTCTTTTACTTCTCCCCCTACTTTTTGCTCATCTTCCAATTCTCTCTCTTCTATACCATCCTGTTCTCCCTCAGGGTCTCCGTAGGGGCTCCCTCCTTGCTGGCCTCCTTGGAACACCGGTACTGCTTCTTGTTGGAGTTCCCTCCGATCTACCTTCCTCCGTGGGGCCCTGTGGGTTGTGTGGAAAGCCTGGGCTCAGAGTCAGGCGAGTCCGGGTTTGGCTATAACTGGCATGATGACTATAATTAGGTGTGATGTGCATGTGGACACAGCAGGTGTGAGGTACGATTTCACACTGCCCATGTCCTTGTTAACTGGGCTCCTTGGATGAGAAATGGTGGCTAGCAGTTTGGGTTTTACGAGTTGAAAGGTCATACAATGGAAGAGAAGGCTTTTCTTTGTTTCAGACCCAGCCCAACACTGCAGGGGACACCCCCTGCCCCAGAGCACCTGTGTGTGGTCCTCAGGATGGAGGCAATGGAACAGGCCCTGTGGTTGGGATGAAGAGGAGGCAAAGCAGATGATGGTAGGACCAGTGAGCTCCATAGGCACAAGGCCTCTTGATCCTGGCTGGACCACTGACTCCCCAACTGAGGCCAATGAGGGCAGAGGTGCTCCGATATGAGATGCCACTCTAACCCAGCTTCCTGCAGCCAAGTCACCCCTGACCCCGGAAGGAAAGGTGGAGGGCAGGCACATTCCCAGCCAGCAGACAGAAGCATTCACCTAAAGCGACCCCACTAAAATGAAAAGTGGCTGACTTACCTCAGATTGTCAAAGAACTGCTCTCTAGTGGAAACGGGAGCTGTGAGTCAAGCAGAATTGTGCTGTAGAGAAATAACACGACTCTTTTGGTACATCCAAGTCCATGACTGTCCAATTCACATCTGCCGCGTGCTGTGGAGGAATTCAAGCAGCAGAGTCGATGAGTCCCCCAGGGCTGCCCAGTAACTCCATAGAGGCGGCCGGGGCACCCCTCTAAGCCAGGACATATAGGCAGAGGCCGGAATGTCCAGGGCTCCTCCAGCCTACGTGGGCCCGCGCTGTGGGGTCGGCAAAGGAAGGCTAAAGGCTCTGCAAAGAGAGAAAACCCAGCACCAGAATAATGAGAAGTGAGGATTTGCTCAGAATGGAGCCTGAGCACTGGCGCTGTTCCATCAGGGACCAGCTCTGGTGCCCCAGGGACGTACCTGAGGCGGGTGAGATGTGGGCACGGGGCTGGCGGAGTTTCTTTGCGGGGAGGGGCTGGGGATCCACGCAGTGGCCCGCGCACCTCCCCTGCCGCCCAGATGCGCAGCCTTCCGGGGTAGAGACAGTGTTTGGGGCCTCAGGGGCCTGCAGGAGGAGGCCCAGCCCTTCCACCTGAGCTGGGTTAGGCACAGAGTTAGTGGGTTCTGCCCGCCAACCCAGGGAAGAGCACCATGCCACCGAAACCGGACGTTGGAGGCGGGCGACATCTAGAGGCCAAGACAGGAACTGACACCTACAAAGCCAGGCCGGGAAGCCAAGGGGACAGAACGGAGGCCTTTACCTTATCTGAGGTTAAGTCAGCCACTTTTCACAGGCCCTCTACTTGAATCCCCATAGAACAGGCCTGGGGTACGGAGGGAAAAGCATTTTGGAGTCTTTTGGATCCGAGTTCAAATCTCAGCTCACCGCTTCAAGCCATGCGATGTGGATTAAGTTTTTTCCTCCCCCAGCCTCAGTTTCCCCCTCTGTAAAATGGAGATAATCAATATCATTCTATAGAAATGGTGTCTGCCATACAAGTGGCTCTGTGACAGCTGCTTATATCCCTTCTCCTAGAAGCAGCCCTCTCCTGGCTAGTCAAAATCCACAGTTCCGGGATGGCCCAATCAGAGCCCTCCCTTGGGATTCCCACACTGAGCCTGGGAAGCCACTGTGCCCAAGGGCCAGGGAAGAAGTCCAGAAGTAGCTGCATGGAACTGAAAAGCCCCCGTGCCAAGCTGAGTCCTGCCAAGTACACAGCCCTTACAGGAACACAGCATCAATCGGCAGGTGGTGCAGAGGCTACAGAAGGGTGTCTGGTCCCCCAACCAACCTTCCAGGTTTCCCCAGGACTGAAGGGGTCTCTCTGGTGGTGAGACTTTCTGTCCTAGAACCAGGCCGAATCAGGACCAGATGGTCAACCCTGGGAAGACAGCAGAGGGCTGTGCCCAGACCTGGGTTCTGGAATCTAATCACACAGAGATGGGTGCTCATGCACATAGGGCTGGGGCATCCACCTGCCAAGCAGACTTTGAGAACCATGCTGGCCCTGGCTGGGAGCCCTGACTTCCAGGGCCACCAAGGGCTGATCCCCTGAAGGCCCATCCACAGGAGACAGTAAGTTCCCGGAGCAGGACCCTGGGGGCACTCATGTGTGTAGGAGCCTTGCAGCTGCCTCCTCAGCACATTAACTGGAGTAGCTTTTAATGATTTTAAATAAAACACTTTATGAAGGTCAAATTCAGCGTTTCTGCCTGCTGCTATCCAAAGTTTTAAATTCCACATTATCATACAGTCAAATATATTACAACTGTAACCAGCTACTCTTCTAGAGGACATTCACCTTTTTAGTAGATTTACTTGTCTCCACATGCTGGCTCCTAAAAAAAAAAAAAAGAAAGAAAAGAAAAAAACCATGAATTGCTGTCTCTAGAGCCTTTGAGAACATGACCCATCATTTTTAACACAGATGCCAGTGCTAAGGACATTGGGGGGCCCTCTATATGCACCTCATCTGCACCAGGACTTGCTTCTCCAGCCCCTGCAGCCTTGGGACGAAGTGTGGGTCACTACACACCCCTCTGGCATCAAGTGAAATGTCATCTCCTCCGTGACCCCTGCCCTTGCCTCCAGGTCAAAAACAGAATCCTACACACCCACTCGCACAGGCTCTTTCTCTCCTGTCCTGCTTTTTTTTTTTTTTTTTTTTTTAAGTACGCATCACCACTTAAAGCTCTATTTATCATCCATTTTCTGTCTTTTCCACCAGAATGTAAGTTTCGTGAAGGCAGGGATTTGTATCCTTCTCCTCTCATTAATGCATTGCTAACACCTAGACCTAGGGTTGACATAGAGCAAACACCTGACAAATATTTGTGGAATAAATGAAAGCCAGACCTTCACTTATGAAATACAGAGTTGATGCAACACCCCCCTGGTCCTTCACAGTTGGAATTTTGCACCCTGGCTCTCTGAGAAAAGTATTTTCCGAACCCCCATTCTGGGCCTGGACCTGCCCTAGGCACCTTACAAGAAACCCACTTCACCCCACCAGGGCTGGAAGGTCTAGGCCACGTTAGACAAGGATGCTAAACTCAGACCAGAAAACTTAGAAGCTGCCACTACTAAGAGAGCAGGGATTCAACTTTGAGGTGACTCTAGGTCCTGGGGCCACAGAATTGCAGTGGTTAAGGTGAGATTCCACAGCCCTGCACCACCTACAGCTCGGAAGCTGTGGGCAAGTTCCTTAAGCTGACTGTGCTTCCTTTTCTCACCTGTAGGAGAACCATGAGCACCTATGTCCCTGAGCGGTGATGGTATTAAGTGAGGTTCCCCATGAGGCATGCAGTGCCCCCAGCCTGCATAGGGTGGTCCCCAGTCCCCACCTCCCCAGTTGTCTGTACCTGGACAGGGCAGGGTTGCGCCAGCCCCTCTCGTTTGGAGAGTCTGGAGGCTGGTTCTTGGTACCACTCAGGACGGGACAGAAGATCAGGAACCCCTGTTTCAGTTGTCAACTTTGTGGCCAGCCCATTTCTCCTACCTCAGAGGTTCCCCAACTGGGGGCACAGTCTGGAGCCCTGACAAACAGACCAACCGGAGGTGGGGAGGAGGCGAGGAAGAGTGGGGAGGCAGGGAGGAAGGAGGCCGGGGACTGCAGAGGGTCCCAGATGGGGCTCCCTGCCTACCTGCCTGTGGTTCCCAAGCCTCCGTGGCGCCCTGTCTCCTGTTCTGCGCCCCCCCCCACCCCCCGCCGCCAGGAAAGAACCCCCAAAACAGACTCCAGTCAGTCTCCCCTGCACTTGAGAAAGACTGTGTGCCCTGTTAACCTCTTCCATCTCTCAACAACCCTGCAGAAGAAGCTTCTGTCACCTTTCCCGTACTATGGGCGGGAACCTGGGTTGTACAAGAGGTCCCTGCCAGGGTGCCCCTAACGAAGTCATAGGAGAGCCCCAGGCACAGCAGCGTCACCCACCCTCCCACCCTTAAATGCTAAAAGATGATCCAGCCCCTCAAAAAGGCACTCGAGGAGACGACCCCAGGCTCCTGAGACCCTAACAGGAGCTGTCTTGGGCCCCCAGGCTTCCTGCCTTTCTCGCTCCTCTCCGACCCAGACTCAGAAGCTGCTCGAGAGCGGAAGCCGCGCGCCCTCGTGTGGCTATTTATGGGAACTCGGATCCTGGAACCGGGCCACAAAAAGCTCAGAATCCACAGGGAAAGGCCCTCCAGGAAGAAAGAATTACTGGAGCAGGAGGAGGAGGAGGGAGGCCCCAGAAGCCCTTAGACAGGCCTCACTCAAATTGGAAGACACTTGATAGAACTGGATCTCATATGATAGCCACCCCCTGAGGAGTATCTCCCCTCTTCATCTCTCTCCTGTACCCCCAGTGTTCCTCTTCCTCTTGGGGGCTCAAGAAGCACCCTTTAGCTAGGGACTTGGCCTTCCCATGAGAGCTTCAGCCTGAACTGGATCCAAGGCCCCTCCATCTTCAGGCCTCTTAAGTTAGGCAAGCATAATAGAAATGATCCAGTGTAACAGATGGCAAGACTGACAAAGCTCACTAAGCTTCATCCCTCCAGTTATTCCTCAGGACTTGTGGCCTGTGCACCAAGAGCCAGTCTTTCCAGGCTCCCAAGCTGTGTCCTCTAGGTGTTACTAGAGGCTTTCAAATCTACCCCCCAAAATTCAGGCCAGACCTGCACAGTGAATCTTGTGTCTTTTTAGGGCCACACTCATGGCATATGGAAGTTCCCAGGCTAAGGATCCACCTGGAGCTTTAGCTGCCAACCTTTGCCACAGTCACAGCAACGCAGGATCCAAGCCGCCTCTGCAACCTACACCACAGCTCTTGGCAACACCGGATACTTAACACAATGACTGGGGCCAGGGATTGAACCTGCATCCTCGTGGATGTTAGTTGGGTTCATTTCCGCTGAGCCATGACAGGAACTCCTAGAGAAACTTTTATGAAAGAGAGACCCACTTCAGGTACACGGGGTTGTTCATTCTGGACCCCAGAAAAACAGACCTGCTTTCAGCTTCCACCTCTTCCACTGTTGACAATACTACCCCCACTCATACCCCCATCCCTGTCTGGGGACTGTTTACCTGTTTACGCACAAGTTGTGTGGGCCTTTTGAACATTTTAGTCAAATTCTCCCATCCTAACCCAGTTTTGGCATAGTTCCTATCAGGCTTTTGAAAATCCTCTCTGGAGCCAGGTTGTGTTTGGAAAACAAGGACAAAGTCTCTCCTCTAGATGGCAGGGAAGATTCTCAGGTGTCTGGGACATAGCAGGGCAACCACCATGCCCAGTCCACCTGCTCTCTGCTAGGAGACAGGAAGAGGGGAGTAAATGTTCTGGACCAGCACCAAGAGAAATACAATGCTATCCCACACATGTGGTTTTAAACTTTTTAGAAAACATTTAAAAATTTAGAAAGAAACAAGTAAAATTAATTTAACATGTTTTATTTAACCTGATGAAATAATTTATTTCAAAATGTAATGAGAATGAACATTATTAATGAGCTATTTTACTTTTTTATATGAATTTTGGTATGGATTTTACACCCACAGGACATCTCAATTCAGACCAGCCACGTTCCAAGTGCTCACCAGCCACTTGGTCATGGATACCTTATTGGACTGCTCAGGTCTAGGCAGCTCACCACACAACTAA
This sequence comes from Sus scrofa, assembly GCF_054392235.1. NCBI lineage: Eukaryota > Metazoa > Chordata > Mammalia > Artiodactyla > Suidae > Sus > Sus scrofa. Next base: position 107,921,064 of record NC_139396.1, on the reverse strand, counting down.
GCACTATAATTGTCATCCTCCAAAGTCCAAACCAGGGTGTCAGGTCCTTGGTGCTGCCTTTGAAACACAGCTGTGACCAAAGTACCATCAATGTAAGGCGCCTGGGGATGAAAGATCTAGTGGATAGTTTGCTGAAGCTTTCATAGGGCATTCCCATCCAAGGAGTGATTGTCTAGGAAGAAGAGGAGGCTGAGCTCCTGTTCCATGAAATAGGCACACCTGTTCCATTGAGATTCTAGGTTGGGTTTTCCAGGTAAATGGATGTCCACACGGAAGGCACCTCCAGCATTTTTAGTGCTATTGTTGTTGAATTGCCAAGACCAGGAAAACTCTTGTGATGTATTTACTTACTTTTTTTTTTTTTTTTTTTTTTTTTTTTTGTACTGAGAAAAATAGAACACTCAAGTTCCCCTCTTTGCCTTGGCTGCCAGGAAACTCAGAACCAGTCTGCTGTCAGTTAAAATATTTTGCCCCAGTCACACATACATTATTATCTAGTTGTTGTCCCTTCACTCATACTTTAATGCCTTGGGTATTTTGCAAGGGTTCTGACTTCTGAAATACTAAGAAATTTTAAGTCTTTTGGAAATGGGCAAGGTATGTATGTGTAAGGAAGTTTCCAGATGGTACCACTAGATGGCAGTATGGTTCAATAAAATATTTTGGCTTCAGCTGGCCTGCTACCCCCAACCCTGCCCCAGTGACAATTCTGCTATTTAATAATGGAACTGAAGAGTAGTATGTAAGTTCTTATAATGATGATTGGTACGCACAGCACATCAAGTTTACTAGCTACTGTTGTAATTAACAGTAAAGCACTCATCAGAGCTCTTGGCACCGTGCTTATTTATAAACTGAGGTTTGTACTAGTTTGTCTGTGAGAATGAACCTAGGATGTTTGAAATGGGACTTCCATTTGGCCCATAGGCTCTTCTGTATATGAAGTTGTAGGATTGACTGCTGGCTCCGCTGATAACAGGGCACTGAACCAAGTCAGCTAATAGCTCAGTGGCTATCCTGTAAACAGAGATTGCTGGGTTTGGGGACCCCTGAAGGAGGCCAAGGATACATGTTCCTGCTCAGAAGTATGGAGGAGCACAGGAGACAGGGCACGGACAACTACAGGACGGGGAGAGAGGCAGATATCAACAGGGAGGCGACAAGGGATTGGCTCTAATGGATATTGACCTATATAGACTGATGGGATTTTGAGGGTCACCAGAGCAAATGGGCTGTCAGAGGGTGGGGAATGGAGGTCTCTCAGGCCCTTGCTGTTTTCTTCGTCTGGCTCTGCCTGTGTGTATAAAGATGTGTGTGTGTGTGTGTGTGTGTGTGTGTGTGTGTATACATGTATATATACGATATATATACATGATACACATACATGATATATTTCACCTCATCTCTGAGTGCATCCTTCTCTAGGGTTTCGCTTATTTTTTTATATGTGGCTTCACGTGGTAAATAAAGTTAACAGAGAAAATGCAACAATTTTGTAGGCCATGCTATCAAACGTTTCTAATTTTCTTCTAAATAGCTCTTTGCATATAAAGGTATGTAAGTGGCCTGCATATTTTTCATGTTTTAACCTTTTGTACTTCTGTAGTTGGTCCATTCTGCAACTTAAGTAATGCTTTTTGTAGCATATTTTATGAATACAAATGGCTTTAAGTCCCTGGTCTCCTCTGCTTCTCCCTTAAAATTCCTGGGGAGCTCTGAAAGGCAGATCAGTGGGCTTTGCCCCTACCCCACCTCCCTTGGCCCAGCCCCAATCTCCTTTTACAATAAGAGCAAGTCTAACCAAGGTCCAGGGTTGGGGGAGGTGGGCCTGAGATGAGCTGCCCAGATCAGGCCAAGACCCTTTCCTGACACCTCCTCTAAGATTAGCCTGGATCTTTGAGCCTGATTAAGATGGCAAGGAGTTTGGAGTGCACATGTTTTCATCTCAGCATCACTCTGCAATACAAGTTTAGAGACAACATCCATTAATAATTTATCACAGGTCCTAGTATTTTTGAATTTCATTGCAATTCACATCTACACTTGAATGTGTGTGTGTGTGTGTGTGTGTATCCTAAGTCTCAACTAAAAATTTGTCAAAAAAAAAAAAAAAAACCGTCCCTATAACACAAGTATTTTGAACTCATCATTGCTTAAACGTCTCAGGCTGGTTAACTGTATCATTAGCTACCAGAGATTACATGATCATGATCTAATTTTAGTGTAATCTTTTTTTAAAAAAATTCTAACACAAATGCACATTTGCCGAGGAAGAAGTTTTGGAGGTGAGTTCACATGTAAACTGCAAACATCTCTTCAGTGATACTTAGTCCTCTTCCATTTTTCTGTTTGGAGATCTTGTTTTGTCCTGCTGGGATTTGATCTCTTCCATGACAGGGACGGTCTCATTCACCCCCTACCCCACGATCGAATCCAGGGGCCTGGCACACATCAAGTTTTTCAATAATATTTATTGAGAAGAATGGAAAGAGTTACCTTTCACTTTAGCAGATTAATGAGATGTACTTTTGCAGAAACTGTAAATCATCTAAAATATTAACAAAGAAGCATTATTCATACTCAAAATAGATTGCAAATGGGTGAATTTATGAGGGGATTAATAGGTCATATTTTGGAATCTAGAAAAACAGCAATGTTTTTATGGTTGAAAAATCAGAGAAATGTCTGTGAAGAATTGTTTTTTTCCACAGAACGAATGCTAATTTGAGGGTTATTTGGGGAAAATTCATGAAGGTTCCTTTAAATGACCTAAAATTTCTCCTCAAAGACAACAGGGCAAAAAATGGCAAGTAGCCAAACGTATCTACTAGACATACTAGACTTTATGTCTCTGAAAGAGGTGATGTAAGGAAAACAAAGCCCCAACATAAGTTGAATGTTAAAGGTAGACTTCAGAAAACTGAGATCTTATGGGCTGAGGTCAAAAAGGAAGGGTGACTTAAGACTGTTAAGAAAACTAGAAGTGAAGTCTCAACCAATAACCTAAAAGAGAAGGCAGACTATTTAAGAATATAAGATACAGCTGAAAAAGGAATTCTTGAATAAAATCAGGTTTATAAAAGGCCTGGTTTTCAAAGGGAAATGAAAGCATGTAACCAAGAACATAATAGAGACACAAAGGTGAGAATGGCGCAAAGGAATTAAAATCCAGAATGAAATGAAAGAAGGGGAAAAGGAGTTTTGCCCTTACGTTCAGAACAAGATAGTGCTGGAGGGGATGGTGTTAAGAACCACCTGTGGGTCCTTAAACTGATGGAGGCAGAGGCCATGGGCACACCCAGCAGCTAGAATGGTGATAACATACGTAAGGCGCCCCAGCAAAATTACTTAAACCCAATCAACAGAAGACGTTAGAATTAACTTCTACTTGTCCTTTCTGTGGGGGGAAAAAAGGATTTTCAGAATGGAAAATGTAGCAAAAAACAGTATGAAACAAATGACTGCTTATGATGACAGATTAAAAAGGAACCTTTTTTTAGTTAATCTAAAACTTGCTAATAACTTGGCCTTAAAACTGATAAAAGTGTCTTAAGATCCAGTAAACACAGGAGTCCCTGTTGTGGCTCAGTGGGTTACGAACCCAACTCCTATCCAGGAGGATGCAGGTTTGATCCCTGGCCTTGATCAGTGGGTTAAGGATCCAATTGGTCCTAAGTTGTGGTGTAGGTCGCAGGTGTGTATCGCTCTGGTGTTGCTGTGGCTGTGGCATAGGCCGACAGCTGCAGCTCTGTTTTGACCCCTAGCCTGGAAACCTCATGTGCCATAGGTGTGGCCCCCCCCCCAAAAAAAGAATGCCATCATCAAATTTCCTTCACTCTTTCTGGCATTTATGTAATGATTTGGAGTTAATAGCATGACATAATCACCACATCAACTTTTAACATCCTATTATATAATGTCTATCACATATAGCTGAATTGGAAAATAAATTACGAATTCCCTAAGAATACTTTTTACTCAATCAGGGGAGAGTGATGCATGTGCAGAAGGGACTGTGTGAAATGAGAGTTTGAAAAAAAAAATCAACCAAATGAACAGTATTTTAGATCTTGTGGGGAAAAGATATGAGAAAAAAGTACACTGTGGACTTCAATGTTGAGGACAAGGAAACTTATAATTATGAACTTTATTTTTATTTACTATGCCAACATTTTCAGGAAAGAGACTTTACATCCAGTTTTTATAATTCACTTTACAAGCAAATTCTAATATACAGTATTTATTCTGAACTTTTTAAATCAATGGGAAAAACAATACTGCAGATATTAAAGATCATGGTGTTTCTGTCTTTTGTCAGTAATGACTTAAGAGATTTTAAATTCTTAAGGTCAGTATTATTTTGCTATGGTGATGCTTTACCAAGGAGAAAGTGAGTAGCTTTTTCCCAACAAGGTTACAACATATGATGTATCTTTAATTACTAGTACAGTTGTAGATCTGTGCTCACCATCAAAATCATTTCTCCGAACATTTCTTTCAAATACTGCAGCAGAAAAATTGAAGGGAGGTGTGGAAAGAAAATTTTAAAATATAATTCAGGCATCGGAATTAAGAAAAATAGCAAGGCCATCATCCCCAAGGAAAAACATCAGGTTATTTGTATTACAGCTATAATTAATGTTCAAGTGTGTGCATAAGCATGCAAACATAACCACCCCAACTAATTCATAAACACGAAAACTATTATGTAAGAGAATAAACTGAAACTATGCTGCAGTCTTACCGCTCTTCATTGCAAGCCTACTTAGTGATCCCAAATTCCATCCTCAGTGCCCTACAGACCAGGAAACCATCAGGACAACTCTGCTCAGAAATGAAGAGTGCATCTCTGTGTCTGTTACACCATCTATGCTACAAGATGATTAAGAAGTGACAGCTACGGGGGATCATGTTCTCTGATGCATTTGAATAAAATACTTAAGGGGACAATGAAACATTCAAAGAACTTAGTGCTTTAATGGGAAAAGTGACATGCTTAGGATATAACTGTGAGAGGCTGTACTTCAAACAGCAACAATACATAGAAATTCATTTCAACAAAGAAAGCCACACCCAATAGGAGGCATTTCGATATTTCAGGCACAACTCCAAGCAATTCAGCTCATTTAAAGTGCAAATCTGATATTTTCTTTCAGATTCAGATTTTTACTTGTTAAAATACTTAATAAAGTTCCCTAATATCTATATAAATACAATGAACAGTAGTCTATATGCCTGAAAATATTGCACAAATTAAAAGACTCCAAAAGAAAAGTGCTAGAAGGGTCTCAGTTATTAGAAACATTCTAAATAACTATGTAATCCTTTAATGCCTTAAAATCAACTGCACTTATTATACTGATTAACTCCTTAGGCCAAGCTGTCTTTAAGGAATTTGATATGCATCCCACTAACAGCCAAATGTATTCCACATACTCTATTTTCTCTTTCACAGATGTGAAGCTTCATCAACACCCGTTAAGACTTCTTCCTCAGGATTTGGAACTCTTGCACTGCAACCATCTTCACTGAAATCACAAGAACCAAGGAATAAAAAGTGATCTGAGTTCCCGTGGAGAAGGATTTGGCACAGAGTTGATGGGTAGAAGCACTAAAGAGAGATGAAGCCAAATCTGGGAGAGATCTCTGATTATTCCAGTGAGCCACATCCCCACCTCACTTCTAACTTAACTTTACTAAGGAGCAGAGAAGCATAATATTCTTGCAGTTTTTAAATAAAACTGCAGGCAAATATTTTATTGTTTCACACAAACATCTAGATTTTTTTCTCTTAAATATAGTATGCTTCATAATTATATTGTATTGATGAGCCTTCTGCCAAGATTAAGGCTCAACAGAGGTACAGAGGAATTGAACTGATGGATTAATATTTCTGAAAATTCATCAGGGAGAAAAATATAGATCAGGAGAAGAACTAGAATAAACACATCGCAGGAGAAACATTTTTAACACACAAAGACATTCCCCTCAGACTAAGGGGGTTAAAAATCAAGTAAAAATTTAACACTTTTCCCCTCAAGATAAAGGGTTACTTGTAAATGATGTTTCACAAGAGTCTATATCAATTTCTAAATAAACCAAAGCCTACTAAGCAGTATGTTTTACTTTAGGGAAACATCCCATTAGCAGTATCTGAGATCAGTTTTCTTTCTCCTTCAAAATGAAAGACTACATGTACCCACTTACAGCATCAACTATTACTGCTCCCCCTTGCGAGGAAAAGAAGCTTTCCTGATATGTCTGATCACTTAGTATACTAATGATACCTGGACTATGTGAAAAACTTTCTAAACTTTAGTGCTTCTGCAGCAGAAGTGCTATTAGATGAAAGAATGATACAAGATTCGTTACCCACCTGTTACCAAAGCCAAGAATGGCTGGTATCCAGTGAATGGCGAGTTTACTCAAGTGGTTCCCCAATGGGTAAGGGAAGATGGCATCAAAATGGTAAACACCTCTTTCCAAATCTCCACTAAAGCACCTGCTGTGCTGCTTCTCGAAAAAGGGATGATGTACATTTTTCATAGGGAACCTAGAAATTTGAGTGACTTTTTGGCCATAATCTCTTTTGGTAAATTTTTGGTCAGTTGATGACAACAAAACTGACTTTGTAAATACTATCTGTCTGAAATACATTAATTCTAATGAAAGCAGTAACAGGTGAACAGCCTAGAGATGCCATGATTTGGAAGAAGGAGAGGGCAAGTGCACTGAACCACTGATGAGTGGCCCACAGCACGATTAGGTTAGTGTGTGTGGTCCCTTGGCAGTTCCACAGATACCTTCTTAGCACACTAAAACAAGTAAGCATATTGCCATCGAAATAGCTTTTAAAACCTTTTAATAAAATGCAATTTCCCTTTCCAATTTTATTTTCCTTCCCAAATCTACTTTTCAAGAAACTGTTATTCAAACACGGACAAACATAAAAGGGAAACCTGGAAAACTCAGAAAAACACAATTACAAATTCCAGTTTTCTCAAGATAGTCTTACTTAAATTTATAATTATACTCAAAATATTTTAACTCATTTTGCTATAGAAAATAGTTTTAAATCCCTATGTTTTGTGCAAACATTTCAAGTCCATTATTCCAATCTTCAGATATTAGCAGAAAGTCAATAAATATAAGTATTACAATAAACACTTAATTTAAAATATATGCTGTGGAACCTTAAACAGCTATCATGGATCCATAAACCTATAGGGTTCAAAATGGAATTACCAGCAAAACTCTAGCACCAACGTATGTTACAAAAGAATACATCTTTAGATCAGATTTCAAGATGTATCCTCACTCAAGCTTTCCCAAATGTATCCAGTAAAAACAAACACAAATGGGGTGTGTGTGTGTGTGTGTAAAACAAAATGTTAAAGCAACATATAATTGATATGTTTATATATATTTATATATATATAAAATGTGAAACATTGTAGCCTGGAGAATTTGTTTGGTAAACAAATAAATATTGAGACTAGAGAGCAAAGAAAAATAAAATTTACATAAACTTCCCATTAAAAGCCCGATCTCCTTTATTCATCACAGAGCGTTTGCATAGACCTTTTATATATACAAATCACTGGCCAGAACTCTGTTTACAGACTACCATTTTCCATTATCATCAAATCTTTAGTTAAAATAGTAACCATATTCACAGGAGGGACTAAGTGAAAAGGGTGAGGCTCTCAGAACCACAATTAACACAGACCTTAAAAGGACTAGATCAGCAAAGCACATCTGTTGCCCACCAAATGGAATATTATGAATTTTCTAATGTGCAGAGAGATGGATAACATGATTAGAGCCTTCTGTAGACTTGTGAGTGGGTAAGCAAACTTTTTGTTTACCTGAGACAAATATGCTCAAATGCTATGTACTTCAACCAGGATATAAATGGAAGAGCCGAACTAGAAGAAGCTTCCACATTTTAATTTAAGATTTGCAAGCTTTCAAAGGAACCTCCATCATGGTAGCAAACTGCACATAAAGCTAGTACAGAACAGATTGTTGTTGATTTTTTTAAATTGGCAGGTGATGGCTATGTATTTAATGTATCTTTGGTTTAGGAAGACGAGAATATTGATTAGAGGCCAAACAATCCCCAGAATTCAAATTGTCATTAGTATTCTGCATGATTTCTTTTCTTCTTGTCAGTGGCCTTGGGATGCTTGTCTTGGCCTGGAAGTTTTGAGGTTCTAGGCGGGGGTTGCTTATTTGTTTTTGTTTGAAAGAGCCAGAAGGGGGGCGGAGCTTAGATACTTTTGGATTTGGATTATTTGCAAGATTTGTTTGACTAGAGGTTGGCTGAAGTTTTGCTGAATTATCTGGTGTGATTGTTGGTGACTTCTTACAAGTGGGAGTCCTACCTGGAGATGTTTCAGGAACTGGAGGAGGTACCAAAGAATTTAAGATGGATGGCTTCAAAAGATGCAAGGACTTGGGCTGAGATGCGTAGCCCTCTGGTAAAGTTTGATTTCTTCCAACTCTCTTAGCCTGGTCTACTGTACTTGACGGGGCAAGTGTCTGAAGAGAAGTGGGTACAACTTGCATGTCATTAATTTGATCATTTGCCAAATGATAAGGCTCTTGACAATTCGTGGTCATGTTCAAGTTTGCTTCAGAAGGTGTACTCTTCACCACATCCTTAGTGAATAGCGGGCTCGGAGAAAAAGGCTGATCTTCCAGACCATGGTTGCTTTCCTGTTGCAAGCCATGTGTAAAGCCTTCGTCCAGATGTGCAACACCCTGATGTTTGCTCTGGACTGTGCACTCACTGTGGGCCTCGATATGTTGCGGCTTTATTAGTTTTCCCTGGGCGTGGTCTGTGGGTCTGGGAAGGCTGCTGGAAGGCTGTAGTACTGGAGGCTATTAAAATTAAAAATAGTATTAACAAGAATTCATTTTAGAAATATCATCCAGAATCAATATAAGTTCCAAATAGGCTGTGTTGATACTTATTATGTTTTAATATGGAAAGTATGTGGGGTTTTTTTAAATCAAAAAATAAATTGCAGTATTCAAGTAATTCATGAGACACACACTATGATAATGCAAACAAAGAAATGGTACAGGCAATAAACATTAAACAACATCCAAAATCGAACAGGAGAAAATAAGTATCCTAAAGTACTGATTCATTGCTGAAAAAAGATTCCTATCCTACTGGCTCATTAATTATTTAAAACTATATATAAGAGCTTGACACAGTAATTTCTACAGCACTTTGGATTAATCTCCATAAAATTTTCAGATAGTAACTATGACCTTCAGAATATTACCCATTTAAAAATTTTTTAAAAAAGGAAAATTGTATAATACCACTTCAGTACACTTTGCTAAAAGATGCATTAATTTAAACTATCAGGTGCTGTACTTCTATCAAGAATTAAAATTACCAGAAGATAAACACAGTTTAGAATGATTTTATTCTCAGTATATATGAAACTGTAATTAAACAAAAACAGATCAACACATTTATCTAATATTAACCTACCTTTAATATTCTTGTTGAAAATTTTTAGAATAAAATGTTTTCACAGCTTATTTCTTCTGTCCCACTGCCATTCTGTTATGGCTGATATGGGGAAAACAGATTTACACTTCCCAAGAGTGAATGTCCATAAATAAAACTAAAAATAACCAAACTTTTTTTTGTGTGTGTCTTTTGTCTTTTCAGGGCCTCACCTGTGGCATATGGAGGTTCCCAGGCTAGGGGTAGAATCAGAGCTACAGCTGCTAGCCTACATTACAGCCACAGCAACACCAGATCCAAGCCAAGTCTGTAACCCACACCACAGCTCATGGCAACACAGATCCTTAACCCACTAAGTGAGGCCAGGGATCAAACCCACAACCTCATGATTCCTAGTCGGATTCGAAAATAACCAGACTTCTGAATGATGTCTGAGAATGAAACAGATGTGAAGTTGCCTGTAACTTGACCACTAAAGCTCAGAAGCCTACAATAGCAAAGTTCTTAAGGCCGATATGCCTTGTACACACTTCTTTGGAGCTCACTGTGTGATTACATTATATACAAACCAGAGGAAACATTCAACTTTCATTACTTTGGGGCATTCCGTAAAGAAATATGAATCTTAAAGTTATCTTTCAATGAGCCAAATAGTTAAAGTATATGGGTGATGAGCCTATTGGTCATATCGTGATATAGGGATGGTTGCTATAAATATTTTAAAACACATACACATACATACACTCACATATACTCTCTACTAACTAATGTGGGCTGAAAATGTCAAAAGGTTTGGCAAAGGGGCTTTAAAAACATTAACATTTTTGAAAGACCATTTTTTATTCATAAAATAATTTCTTTACCATGCTAATCCACAAACAAATCTACACCATATCTCTAATTTCTCCAACAGAAAGGGTGAATCTATTTATAATGCTTGTGTTTTGCTACTTTTTTCACCTCTTTGACTAGCACTTGACAATAAGTGCCAGAGTCAGTGTCAGGGATCAGATGGTGAAAGGGTTATGGTGACTGAGAACAAAATTCACTGATTCATGGAAAGATGGTTGGTCGTGATTGAATGGGGTTTACTTGCTATTTAAAAAAGTAATAAAGTCAAGAAAATGACTGCTCAAAATTAATCTACACAGAATATTAAACTCTTTCTCATCTTGGAATTTTTTTTTTTTTTTAAGGGCTGCACCCACGGCATATGGAAGTTCCCAGGCTAGGGGTATAATCTGAGCTATAGCCGTTGGCCTATGCCACAGCCACAGCAATGCAGGATCCAAGCCGCGTCTGCAACCTACACCACAGCTCAAGGCAACGCCGGATCCTTAATCCACTGAGCAAGGCCTGGGATGAAACCTGCAACCTCATGGTTCCTAAATGGATTCATTTTCACTGTGCCTTGACAGGAACTCCTCATCTTGGAATATTTAAAATAAATAAGCTATCTCAAGATCTAATTCAAGATAAATGTCCTACTTAAATTCACCGGACATTTTCACAATATATTACCACCAAGATGATTTAGAGGTAAAATCACCAAAGAGTTAATTCATGGCTCTCTTCAAGGTAGAAAAAACTGACCAGGCCAAAGTGATACACATTTTAGAAAGATTAGTAAAGGTATAAAGGATGACCATATTAAGCAAACCAAAATTTACCTAAGGAAAAAACAAAGCAACTAAGCAGGAGAAAAGTACAACAAATGGCTGATTGAATGGGGATTTGTTTTCCCTATTTACCTTTTTTCATCTTTAAAAACAAGATATTCTAGTCTCGAGCTAAAAATCTTGAAGCAATTTAAGATCGTTGAAAATATCAGTGACAATTTTAAAATGATTTTATTGTAATATGTCTATTACCCATAAAAAATGTATAAACATGTACTATCAGCTCAAAGCATAAAAAGGTAAAATTTTCTAATTAAGACAATGTATTAAACTGATTATTAAGATAATCAAGCCTCAAAAGTTCCCGTTGTGGCTCAGCAGTAATGAACCCAACTAGTATCCGTGAGGATGCAGGTTCAATTCCTGGCCTTGCTCAGTGGATTAAGGATCCGGCATTGCCATGAGCTGTCATACAGGTCACAGATGTGACTCAGAATCTGTGTTGCTATGGCCAGCAGCTGTAGCTCAGATTCAATCCCTAGCCTGGAAACTTCCACATACTGCAGGTGTGGCCCTAAAAAGCAGAGAAGAAAAAAATAAAGACAATCAAGCCTCCAGAAAAGGGGCAGTATGAACTGTAGATAAATTATCCATTTTCAATTTTCTGATTACTTATACTACCCAAATAACTAATGCTTATAAGAGAACTAAATGGAAATACATCAGAGTGTCAGAAGATGTTCTGCATGTATTAAATGCAATAAAGCTTAATATCAAATAATAAAGATTAGAAAATAATCAGGTTTTTAAGAATAATAAAATTTTGAGTCTTTTAACTGAGAAGAGTTAGAGTCCACGATTACACAAAAAAGTCTACAAAACATTTAATTACATTAAATAAATCCATCATTTCTAAATGTTGAATAAATAGTATTTCTATTTTTATTAAAAGTTTATTTTAGTGATATAATTTCCCTATCCCAAAATAAACATCTTGTTTTATTATTTATTATTATTTAGTTTGGAAATCCATTCTGCTACTTATAAAGAAAAAAGTCTCTTGAAGAAGATCAAGACATCGCCTCAGTGAAGATCAAAGAAATGACTTACTCCTGATGTGCAAAAGATTGTGTGGAACTGGTTTCCCACTAAAGACTGGACTGTTATTAATTACCTGCTGGCAAGTTGAACAAGCTAGTTGCCTCTTAACATCTGCAGGCAAAGCAGAGATGTGTTCTGACAGCTTGCTGCTTGTAGTACAATTACCCAAATTCTAAACACTCCCACCATATTAATATAAAGCAAGATGTTAAAAATTCATCTTACCCAGATTTACTACTGTACTACTACAAATGGTTTTTAGAATGAATTCTAAATATAAAAAGAAAAATCCCATGCTCTCATGGATAATAAGATCAATAGGAAGGAATATCAAAAACCACTCAATCATTTTTAAAACTGTCTGGCATATCGTGCACTGTAGTAGGTATAGGAAAAAAAAGAAGCTGAAAACAATGCATTCCTGTGGTTGAGAGGCTTCGTGAGAGAGTGAGAGAAAGACAGAGACAGAGTCACATAAAAAAAAATGAAGAGACCATGTCTCAAGCATAACAACATGTAGAAAAAAAAAAAAAGAAAACACGTGCCTGGTTCAACAGGTCACAGAAGGCATCCAAGAACTGCAAACATCTTGACTGAGTTTTAAGATGAGTAGGAGTTTGCCAAGTAGATAAGAAGGGAAGAACATACTAAACACAAAGGCACAACAAGAAAATGATATGTTCCAGTAACTTCAAATTGTTAGACTGAACTGGCAAGCACAATGCTGGTGGGAAAGTGTTGGCAAGGGCCAGCTCATAAATGAACGCAAGTCAGACCAAGTAGTTCTCATTCTGTACAATAGATGAGGGGAGACATTGATGAATTTTAAGCAGAGGAATCATAATATCCAATGTGTATTTTGGAATGTCACTCTGATGGAATCAGTGAGGAATGTTACAGAAGGAGATGAGACTGTTAAGCAGAACAGCCAGGTAGTACGCTATTGCTTAACAGCCCAAGTTATAAATATAAGAGTTTAAAATTAGGATGTCGGGAAGGAGGAAAGTTGGAAAGGATAGAAACAGATTTTGAAGGTGAGACAGATAGGTGGCTAGCTGGGAGAAACTTAAAGATGAATTCTGGGTTTCTGGTTTTGAAGATGTAAGATGTGGTACTGCTCTGCATCAAAAAAAGACATCTGGGGAAGTTGCCCACCAGCCCATTCACTTCACAGCTTCAGTGGCCCACAAGACTCAGAGACAAAAGGAATCTCCCCACTTCTGGGGGGATGTCAGGAAACCCCATGCAGTCACAGACAACCAGAGCTTTAGTACTCCATCCCTGCAACCTGTAGAAGGGTTGCTTACTGAAGGTTTAAAATGTGGACCCATTCCTAGACTTAAAGAGCTAAGTGCTTCTCATTGGATTCAGCAACTTCAAGTCTTACTTTAGCAGTCAGATAATACACATCAGCACATTACTCAGAGAATTCTCAGATGGAACAGTTATAGGTATCAAGGTCAAGAGGGCCAGCACCAGGCACTACTGTTGCTGTTATGCAAGGGATTGATAGGCATCTTAAATGATAATTTTTTGGGGGGAGGGGGTCTTTTTAGGGCTGCTCCTATGGCACATGGAAGTTCCCAGGCTAGGGGTCAAATCAGAGCTGTACCTGCCGACCTATGCCACAGCCACAGCAACACAGGATCCAAGCCATGTCTGCAACCTACACCACAGCTCATGGCAACACCAGATCCCTAAGTCACTGAGAGGCCAGGGATCGAACCTCTGTCCTCATGGATACTAGTCGTATTTGTTTCCACTGTGCTTCAATGGGAACTCCTTCAATGATTATCTTAAATGTCTACTCTGTGCTGTTTACAAAGATAACCAGAGACTATGAGCTCCTTAAGGCAGGTATCATGCTTTATTACTCATTTTTTGTTGCTGTAGTTAGTATCCTCAGAATTAGGCACATGGTAGGGATTAAATATATATTTGCTAAATAAAATAATAAATGAATATTTGTAAGTAGTACATTCCAGAATTGCTTTTTTGGTAATAAACTATCAAAATGGTATTTCTCTATTAGGTCAATGATAACAGCAGTAATTTCAACAAGTTTTAAAAAAACACTGATGGAAAACACATAATTAAAAAAATTTTTTCTCTAGGTAAGCTTGGGGTCAGCTTAATGATTCATGTTTGAAGCATAGCATGAAGGATTCATTACATGTTAACATGAACACAGCACTTCCCAACATGACCTGCACCTCCTATAATGACCTACCAGCTATGTCAAAAATGTTTTTTAGTTGAAAACTAGGTATTTCTGGATGAAGTGTGTTAGGGAAACTGTCTTAACATACATTCAACTACTTTCCATTTCTAATTCTAATAATGAAAATGACTGTAACATGTAAAACATCTAGGATAGGACCTCACAGAACACATCAAAATTGCTCAATAAATGTCACTCATGGGTATTAAAAGTTGTGAAGATGATTAATTCAAGCCAAAGCCCTTTTGTAGCTGGGTCTTGGAAAAAAGAAAGCAAATTCTAAACTAGTTGCTATATAATACAAGGTTTCTAGGCTCCAAAAACATATTTTGGAGTTCCAGCTGTGGTGCAACAGAAACAAATCTGACTAGGAACCATGAGGTTGCGGTTTCGATCCCTGGCCTTGCTCAGTGGGTTAATAAGGATCCGGTGTTGCCGTGAGCTGTGGCATAGGCTGCAGACATGGCTCGGACCTGGCATTGCTGTGGCTGTTGGCGTAGGCCAGCAGCTGTAGCTCCAATTCGACCCCTAGCCTGGGAACTTCCAGATGCCATGGGTGTGGCCCTAAAAAAGGCAATTAAAAAAAAAACATATTTCAATAATGTCATTCATATCTTAATGTTCAAATCCACAGCAGGCAAAAATTTGATATGACACAGAGGTCAAGGTTCCTCAAGTGCCCTCCTGGAGATAAACCAGAGCTAGGACAAGCAAGACACTTTAATGTTTACAGAGAATGTTTAATGTATATGAAGGAGCTGGTATAACACTCTTAGCTTTTGAAGTCAGACTGATCTGGGTTTCAGTTCTGGCTCTATCACTATCAGATACTGGGTAAATTATCTTACTACTCAGAAATGGGATTTCATAACTGTAAAATGAGGATATTAAGAGTACCAGCACCTCATTCAATTGCTGTAAATAATTAATAACATACACACAAAGTGCTTATTATATTGTCTGAAAAACTACAAATATAAGAAGTATACTCTGGACTCTAAAAGAAGGGCTCCCAATGGTAGACAGTCCAACTCTTAAGTCTGCAGGCATGATCTCTAATTATCACAACACCCTAAGTGGAAGGCATTGTCTTCTTTTTGAACATAAGTAAACCGAAGTTTAATGAAATTAAGTAGTATGTCCAGACTCACACACTTTATAGCAAATGGCAAATCCCGAATTTGAATTGACGAAGAATTTTAAATGCAACACTAAAACTTTATTATTCTGTGATATGTGGGTTAAGTCCACTGAGTTCACAGACTTTCAGAATATGCAATATAATCAGATAATTATTTTCAAAACTCAAAAAGCAGATTTAAAACCAACATTCAGGTATTAACAACATTCAGGTAGATAAAGCCCTATTTCCTTCTTAATTGATCTGTCTTACACAGGATAACACTCAGACTCCAAATTCAAGCCATACTGTGGAGCAGAATTTCTGGGAAAAAGTAGTTCCAAATGGCCCACTGGAGGAAACACACTGAATACAAGGAAAGGCAAAAAGCACTCATCACTAAGAAAAACTCTTCACCTTTACTATTTCATACCAATTCCAAGTCTAGCATTAACAAAAGAAAAAAACGCTCGTATCAGTTTCTGTGAACATTCTTGTCACCAACAGTAAGATGGTAGCTAGTCAAGCCCTGAAGGAGTAAAAATATGTCAATGTGTGTATGCAGGAGGGCAGAAAATGTTCTAAAGCATAAAAACACTATTGCATAACGGATACAGGAATTACCTAATATTATTTCTTGGTTCATCTAAGTTTATTATTATTATTAAATACATTTTATAGATTAAAAAGAAAATGGAAACAGGGCCATCTGTAACATGCCTGTAATTTCATGCAGGCTCTGACATGCATCATGCAAACTGGGGAAGGAGGTGATAATGAAGGTGGTAGGAAAAAATCTGAAATTGTACTGTACCACGCTTTGTCAGAGAAGTAATGGACTAACTTCTCAACTCCTTGCCAATGGCATAATGGGAGAGCAGAGACAAGAAAAAGACAGGACAATGGTGTCAGAGACCACATACAACACCAAGGAATTGCCATGACTGGGTAGCAGCCAACAGTTATTTACTTTGCTTTTGTTGCATTTTTCTAAGTATCATTATTTTAATATATTTATATAAAATGAAAACATATTTTAATAGATTTATACTTTCGCTGAAGTTGTCTGCAAGTTAATACAAATATTTATATCCACAGAACAGTGTATATAAATTTCTTACCCTTAAAAGGAACCACTTGAAGAATCTTACCAAATAGAATATTGAAAATAATTCTGACACAATGAATATTCATATTCCAAACATCTAAAAAGGTTTGGCTGCATGTAATCCTTAATAAAGAAAGTAGAAATTATTTTTAATAATTTCAGGGTCTTGCATATTATAAATAAACACAACTCAATGTTAGTTTATTACTGCTGCTGCATTAAAGACCAATTAGAGAATAATCTAATCTTCAAGTATGTCTTAAATATGATGTTCTACATTGCAAGGCTCAATACATCACTAGAGATGGAAGACATGATGAATCCCTAGTGTAACTAGATCCAAAGAATTCCACTCCAAAATTCACAGGAACCTAATCACAGCTTCCAAGGATTCCTGGGGACTAGAAATGCTCTTACTCCCTAGATCTCAGAAAAGTGCCTCTAAATCTAAGAGAACTTGGGGAAGACACCTGACTAATAAAATGTTATAAACAAACAATTTCTGAAACAAGGAATTCAATGGTTTTTATAAGTTGATCAATTAACCGCTTTTAAAAACTAAGTGAATAATAGTGACTTAAGCATTTACAACACAGGCATAATCAGTGTGAGATGCTGAATTTTCTAGAGCCTACATCTCTAAGATACAGAACCCATTGGCATTTACCTCTGGGATGCAGAACAGTTCAGAGGAAAATAAAAACCTAAATAACATCATAATAGTACAATTCCACTGGTGTGACCAATATGCATGGCGTATTTATCCAGAGTAGGATACTGCAGGCACTATGATACAGCAACAAATACAGCTAACAGAACAATTCCACAATCTATAGAGCAGGTTGTTATGAAAGGATTATACAGATAACAGCAATTGCTGTGTTTCTCGTAATTGTTAAAGTATTGAGGGAGGAAGTAACCTATGCCTATGTTTATGGGATGGCCTCCTGGACCATGAGTTTGATGCACATTTCTAGTCAATTACCAGTGACGAATATGCACTTCAATTAGCCGCAAAAATGAACACAATGACATATTCTATATCAATCACACTTTAAAAAAATAGCTTACTGTAAAATCAAATTGTTCAGTTTTTATCAAGTTATTTACCCTTTTCCATTTCACCAATGAATATATTTTATCTTTATGAAAAGTCATTCCCAGTGCTAATTTCTCATCAAAGCACTAAAGCTGATGTTCTCCTTACATATACAATTGATTGCAGTCACTTACGGAAGCCAATCAAATTGCACCATGTTAATGTATACTTTATGAATATGTTTGACAGTTTAAGAATACACATTAAGCACCTCTACAAAGAAAATACCCCTTAATCAAGTACCATCCTTCTACTGCTGACACTGAGCTATACAAAATAATAAACTGCAATTCAACAACATCTCTAACAGGGGAAAATGGAAACAATATCAATGTCAACAGCAGGAAAAAATTAAATAAATGATAATATCCCCATGATAATGTATTATCATGCAGCCATTAAAATGATGTTTTCAGGAAATATTTACTATATGAAAAATGCTCATATGATACTACATGAAAAAAGCAAAACAAAAATGGAGAAAACATGATCATTTTTCTAAGAGAAAGCACTGTTTCATGAATCTTTTATCTAAATTTTAAATATACACACATGTATGTGTTGGCTGTAAACACATAGTTTCATTCAGTAAATACATACGGGGCTATGATGTAAAATGAATTTGTGTCACTTGCCAAAAAAGGTTTGTGAAACAACTCCTGAAGATTATAAGAGGAGGAGTAAAATATAAGACAACAGAATGTCATCCATAATAAAATTCTGATGAATAGACTTAGTTACTATTATACATTTAGAAATTATGCAACATTGTATCAAGAAACTACTGAGCTATTAAGGGATATGGCTATTAAGACACAAACAAGTATTATTTTTGTTGCTTAAAAACTTTTTCTTTCAATTTAAATTACTGCACATGGAAGGTAAAGGTAGGTAGACTTCTAGTCTTTAAAGCAAAGTGCTAAAGAGCAAATTGTAAGTCTTTTTAGGCATGGTCAGAAATAGGTATTATCTCAAAATATACTTTTTGAAAAGCCAAGTATTCCTAGAAGCATATGCTCTGACAAGAAATGTTATCTGAGATTACCATAAAGGCTTTTACTTGCTAAAAGTAATTATTTCTATTAAATTTCTATACTGTGAAACCTAAATTTTAGGCTACACTTATCATTCCTAATTTTACACAGTTGGAAATTAGAAAGAGTCTACCAATGTCAGTTAAGTCAATTTGGACAAAAATGCCTACCAACAACAGGAAGACCCTTGAATGTCTAAATGTAGATTATTTTCTGCTAACTTAGAGAAAATTTTAATTTGACACTGGAAGATAAGCATCAAGTTAAGACTGGTAATACACTGAGAAAAGAAATAGAAGTCAAAAATTTCCTGAGAAAGAAAAAAATATATTAAAGACCAGAATGTCCCTTTTATTCGCCCCCCTTTCTTTCCTTTTTTTTTTTAATTTTTATTTTTTTAAGGGCTGCACCCACAGCATATGGAAGTTCCCAGGCTAGGGGTTGAATTGGAGCTACAGATGCTGGCCTACACCACAGCTATAGCAACGCCAGACCCAAGCTGTGTCTGTGACCTACACCACAGCTCACCACAATGCCAGATTCTTAACCCACTGAGTGAGGTCAGGAATTGAACCTGCAACTTTATGGTTCCTAGTTGGATTCGTTTCCACCGCATCACAATGGGAACTCCCCTTTTACCTCCATTTTTAAAGAATCATTCTTCAATTCACCAGGAACATTGGCCACTGCAGCTTTCTGGAGTGACCACAGCAAAGCAGCCCATGCAAACATTTGTTATTTCACTCTGCAGTATCTACAATAGGCTACCTTTTTAGGCCTAACTACTCTCATACATTTTAAAAAACAAGACCAGAATAACAAACTTCCTTACAAAGACTAACAGCCAAGTTTACCTGGCTTCTGCATTTACCAAAAAAAAAGGTAGCTCACTCAAGCTGACATTCAAGAGGGCATCAAAAAGAATTTATTATTGAACATGATAATGTATGAGGAAGAGGATTCTCTCAACTACCTACCATCACGTACAGAATCAACCTCTCCAAAAATCAGCATTAGCAAGCACATATTGACTAAATGTGGAGATGAATATTATTTTACTGAATATGTACAAGTTTAGTATAGGAAAAGGGGAGATCCATTCCAAAACCCTCTGAAAAACTACTGGATTTACCCTTATAAGTTCATACCCTTTTCCTTCTCTATACTTTATCGCTATAAAATAATAATTATTATTGAACTCCTCCAGCTGTTATCAGGGAAAATTAAAAATAGTGTAGTAGTTTAAACGTTTCCATTAAAGGAAACTTGGAAGCTCAATCAATACTATCAAAAAGTCCTCCAGTCATCACTTTCCACAAACAGGGTCCTATAGTCTCACTGATCAAGTCTTAGGGCCAGTTCTCTTAGCTGCATTAGGCAGGAGAACTTACCCAATGCATTTGTCTCTTCTAGGCGGCAAACGCATCCAAACTCTGGAGAACCAAAACTTTCTCTTTGCTAACTTGGAGATCCAGAGAAAGGATTCTGATCTAGAAAAGCTAGAAAGACATCTTGATAGTAGTGTTGAACAACAGACAGTGCTGCTGCATAACTGGAAATGAAAAAAATAGCTCAGAACCCAAAAGGAAGTAGGCCAAAGACTCAGATGAGGGACAAGAAAATTCTAAAGCTATACAAATGAGAAACTAGTGAAATGGGTGCTCCTTGGAAACATGTTTCCAAAATAAATCTAAAACTAGTTGTAATACTGAATAATTAACCTTAAACTTCAATTCCATTTTACAGCTAGCTGAGAGGCAGAATAGGGGAGGAGAATAGTGGGGAAAAGCGCAGAGACTGAAAGGGGCTTCAGAAAATTTAAGGTAGGTACATCAATCTGAGGTAAATCTGTCAACCATGCAGCATACTGCTTAGAAGCCTAAGAATACATTATTAAATGTTATAAATGCCCTTTAAAATTCAGATTAGCTCACTTGTAATTTAGTATTATTCTTTATATACTAGCAATCTTTAGAGGAGAAAAGAAAACAACTTTATTGAAGAAAAGGAAGTAAAAAGGAGGATTTACAAAGGTGATAGGAGATGGAAAAGGAAAGAAAGAGGGATGTTTCCGCTCAACAAATTAACTTGCTACTAAAAAATGATATAAAAGCCTATGTAAACTCTCTATTCCACTGTTAAAACAGTGTAAAAGGGAAGGAAAGGTATACTGGCCAAAATATAAACTTCAAACCTTGCCTCAAATTTATGTTGATACCTCATAACTGACTAATTCAAGAAATAAATTTCTATTTGAATAAATCACAATAAATTTTAAGTGCTTAAAATATCCTCCTTTTAGACCTTTGATACTTCACATTACTTACATAAGGATAGTTTATGAAAAAAACTGATAGGAATCACAAATCAGGGCAAATACATGGAGAAGGCATAAAAGTGACTGACAGTATTTACATCTTTTTCATTAATATTAGCTTTTGGGGGGTGACTTTTCAGAAAAGATAAAATATAACCAACTTACCAGGTATACTTAAGTACAAAACACAAAATAATAAACACTGTTTTGGAAAGCAGATTTAACGTAAACAAAAACATTTTTTAAGTCAAACAATTACTAAATCATTAGAAATGTTAGTAAACCATGCATATTCAGAAGCCATTTCTTCTTACTGTAAAGCAGCTGATAAATTACAAGGACATATTAGTTGTTAAAAAAAAAAACCCTTAAAAATTATTTAAAAGATTTTTCTATTAGATTACAGTGAAACACAATCAAAGCCTTTTGATTAGGAAATATTTAAAGAAATGTGCAATGGTCTAGTAAGCCTGCTCCCTAAACAATATGCATCTGTTCATTACACCACTGTGGATAGTGTATACATTTTTAATATGACTAGATTTAAAAAAAAAATTTTTTATTCATATACCTCAAGGTCATGAAAATAGAAAATACATTAAAGACAGATGCATGTCGGTAGGTCTAGGGTCACTGGCAATAGGTTTAAACAGCATTAGAATGGAATTAATCCCAGACAGCTTTCCTGAGGCTCTAAGTAGAAGTCTATTTTACATGCAGTCAAAGAAAGTGTTAATCAAGAGTGGAGAGCCCAGGGAGTGCTGGTTTAGCATGTGCCTGCAGGTCACTCTGGACGGAAGAGAAGGTGCTGGGGAGGGACAGTCATGCAGAAGGGAATACCATGAACAGGAAGCCAGAGCAGGATAGGAGTGAGAGACACAGACTCACTCTGTCTGCGGTGCGGCGGAACAGTCCGTGGGATCCCTTGGAAGGAGCCCTGCCAAGGAGAGAAGGAGGGAGCAGAATACCCACCCTGTGCAGAGAGAGATGGGGGCAGGGAGGTATAATAAAAAAGGGAACCGAAAAATAGAGAAACCACAGTCACACTTTTAAAAAAATAACAATAGTGTTAATGAAAAGATAGATTTCATTTTTTAAAATATAGGCAGTCCAAATCACTAAAAATACATCATAATCCATATCAAGTTATTTTTCATATATTAAGAAAAAATTATTTTCCTCTAATATTTGTAGTTAGTGCATAAAATAACATTTTTTCTAGCATACAATTACATTTATCATTATGTATCTTTTTTTAAAGTAGCAGGTTCCAGGGGGTTTTTTGGGCTTTTTGTTGTTGTTTTTTTACAAAAAATGAAAGCATTTAAAAGGTAAGATAGACTTTAGGTGTTAAACATACAGAAACTTCATCAACAATAAATCAGGAAATAAAAAATTACCATACAAAAATTTGCACTGCTTTTTAAAATGATAGGTTTTCAAAGGATTAGCAGGTAAAATAAAGAACATCAGCTGAAGATAGCAGAACCAACAGAGCATTCAAAAGACTTAGGATGTGAGAGTGAGTACTATGTGACATATAGGCTATAGGTTTCACATGCAAGCTTTTTTTAAGGCCGTATCTGCAGCATATGCTAATTCCCAGGCTAGGGGTTGAATCGAAGCTGCAGATGAGACCTAGGCGACAAGCACAGCAACACCAGAGCCAGATCCAAGCCACATCTGCAACCTGTGTGTAGCCTGCAGCAACGGCCAGAGCCTCAACCCACTTAGCAAGGCCAGGGATTGAATCAAGATACTCATGGGCTATGTTGGGTCCTTAACCTGCGGAACACAATGGCAACTCTCTACATGCAAGCTTTTTAATTTTAATAACTTGTGGTTTCTTAACTTTACTTATTTTAATCTGATTATCAGAACTGGAATACAACTAGAGTTCCATTGTGGCTCAGCAGATTACAAAACCAACTAGTATCCATGAGGATGTGGGTTCAATCCTTGGCCTCACTCAGTGGGTTGAGGATCTAGCATTGCTATAAGCTGTGGTGTAGGCCAGCAGCTGCAGCTCCGATTCAACCCCTAGCCTGGGAATGTCCATATGCCACAGGTGTGGCCCTAAAAAGCAAAAAAAAAAAAAAAAAAAGGAATACAACTGAAATGTCATTTACATCAATTTCTTCATGTTCCAAGTAAAACTGGGTCTTCAAGAGAGAATTGTTCAATGTAACACAAATAGAATCAGATTGGGTTTCGTGTCTCTCTGTTCCTAGTCTCCTCATGAGACAATTAATCTGATATAGAAATGATGTGTTAGAAGATTACTATTTTACTGGTGTTCAGAGATTCTCAGGAACATTGGTCAAAATAAAACACTTTTATCCACCCTTGTATCAATATTTCTTGATTCAAGTTCAGTATAATCAGACACTTCTTTAAATTTAAGAGCAATCACTACTCACTATAAAACAAAAACCAAAAAAGATCCATTTTGTATGGTGATAAAGGGACAAAACACAAGAAACTAAATAAAATTAATGATCCTTAGAGCATCCTAGTAAATAAAGATCCTACCTTTTAAAATTATTATAATGTCTCCACCAATTTAGCCATGTATACTTGTGAAAATAGAAAATATTTAACAGGGTGATGACCCCAGGGGCTTTCCATAGATATTACATGATACAACTCCATTTTGCTGTTTCAGAGATGTTTTGACCAAAACTTTTACACAAAGTAAGTCCTTAGCCAAGAAGCAGCATGAACTTCCCTCACTATGGGTTTCATCAGGGCCAGCTTCTACTCACCACACTAGGTAAAGAAACTTTCAGATAGGGATTTTTACATAAGCTAAACCAGCTATAAAATATGACTGACTAAACCTTGAGACTAGGCAATTTCAGAGACAGCAGACATGTGAGCAACACCAAGCAGCAGCACTAAGAAACAGCATGTGTTGGCTCCTCATGGTTCCATGTCTACTGGAAGTGTTTCTACAAAAGGGAAACCCTAACTTAGAAACTTAGATGACGCATAATTTTTACGATGCAAGGAAAGGGTGGGAAACCTGATTTTGACAGCATTACCAATGAAAGAAAAAGTTCTCAGATGGACTGATCTGTTCCAGCGATGAATGCTGGAATACACTGCACTCCAGAATTGAAGACTGCTGGAAGTCAAGGCAGTTTGAAGATAGATTTGAGAGCCAGAATGTCTAGTCCCCACATCTGGAAGACATGTCCACCATCTTCTGGCCCAAAAACAAGGCCTCACTGACCTATCATCTGATTTTATACTTTGCTGTCTGTCCATGAGTGTCATAAACAGAGTCAGGCAAAGTCTTTGATTTAGTATCTAAAGCCCTTAGCACTGAGATTGAAATATAGGAAAAAAAAAAAAAAAACTGGTCAAAGTTCACTGAATGAATGAATGAATGGACCTATACTTTAAAAGCTGAGAAATTTACTACTGAGAGGGGAGGGGTTGTCAAATCCTACTACCTAGTCCAGGTTTAAAGCCAAACCCAGTGACCTCCATACAGATGCACTGTCCAATATGGTTGCTGGCAGCTAAATGAAGCTAGTGGATAGTCTGAATTGAAATGTGCTGTAAGTGTAAAATACACACAAGATGTCAAAGACTTAGTATAAAACAAAAAACAAAAATTCAAATGTAATATATCCCAATATTTTCTTTATATTTATTACATGTTCAAATGGTACTATTGGGTTAAATAAAACATTAAAAGTAATTTTGCATTTTTATTTTAATTTGTATACTGAAGCATTTATATTATATATGTAGTTCACATTATATTTATATTGGAACACTGCTCTAGAGGACAGAGAGTGCATTAATTCTTTCTTAGTTGATGCCATAAAGATCCCTAAGCTCTGCCCAGGAAAGCGCCTTTGCTCATGTGAGTCTACTTTAAATCTTGTGTTGACTTTTATGATGAAATGGTATATACGAAATGCTTTCTGCTAGACCATCCGTAGTGGCTGTGTATAAAAATAAAAAGCAGTAGGTATATATAAATATATCACATCCAAGGGGGAAAAAATATACTTGTAGGAAAACTTAGAATACCTGACATATAATTTGATCATATGCCTAGTATGTAGCTACCCTTCAAATCTGTGGGACAAAACACACACATACATATATAAACAAGAAGAAAATGAAGGAATAACAAAACATTAAAAATAAAAATACAGGAGTATCTGGACTCAGGGTTTAGAGGAACTTTCATTTCTCTCAAGATAGTTCTTATGGAGACCAAATGAAAACATTTTTCTGTGCACTCTAACTCTGAGATAAAAGAACTGTAAGCCAAGTCCTCCAGAACACTTGCAGCTCTTCCTTCAGCAGCTACTTTTTCTTAAAGCAGAGATGAGAAGAGACGAGAGTTACCACCCGGGGTTAAAGGATAGGGAATTTTTATCTTAGCACTGAAGAGATGAAACTTTCCCTGATTCATGAATATTAGTTTGCTTGTATCTCCCTCTTCTGGGAGAGCTTAGAAAGCCTCCTGGAATGGTCTTCCTTGCTCCCAAAAGTGTCTGCGGCACATGGCACTGTAGCACTGAGCTTTCTTAGTGGATGAAACTAAAGATTTCTGTCTTCCAAAACATTCAAGGCCTCCCTCCCCTACTCCACTCTGAATATACATCTTTATCAATCTTCTCCTGTACCTTCCAAGTTCCAATCCTACATATTCAAACTCCTCTACCTTACTGTCCTACCAGAATCTCAAACTCAAGTGATTAAAATGTATATCTAAAATCTTTAGCAGTTTTCTTCCCAAATAAAATATTTCCTTTTGGTTCTCTGATTTTCTTAACTGGCATGCCATCCTTGCAGTCATCCACATTTGATAACATATTCATCTTCCATTCTTCACATTTTTTTCATCTAATCACTTATCAAGACAACAGATTCTGCCTCCATCTTTTCTCCATCTCCATGAAAGCTTAAAAATCACAGGCTTGGAGTTCCCGTCGTGGCGCAGTGGTTAACGAATCCGACTAGGAACCATGAGGTTGCGGGTTCAGTCCCTGCCCTTGCTCAGTGGGTTAACGATCCGGCACTGCCGTGAGCTGTGGTGTAGGTTGCAGACACGGCTCGGATCCCATGTTGCTATGGCTCTGGAGTAGGCCAGTGGCTACAGCTCCGATTCGACCCCTAGCCTGGGAACCTCCATATGCCGTGGGAGCGGCCCAAAGAAATAGCAAAAAGACCAAAAAAAAAAAAAAAAAAAAAAAAAAATCATAGGCTTGTCTTTATCTCCTCTTGCTTAGGCTATTACAACTTCTAAATAGTTTTCCATACCTTCAGTCTGTTCTCACTGGGATTGATTTAATTTTGCTGGGCCCTGTGCTAGGCCACTTGGCACACAGGAAGGAATGAGACACAGCCCCTGTCTCAGGACAGTCTCAGTTTTTCCTCTCACATTACTTTCCTATAGCAAAATATAATTAAGTCTGGCCCCTGCTAAAACTTTCTGGCTGCAGAATTAAGTTCAAAGTTCTCAGTCTAACATTAAGTCCCTCCATAATGGGATCCAAGTATAAATCTTCAAACTTCTCTCCTTTCTCATAGTATTCTTATGTACTCATTACTACTACCACCAGCAATAACTACACAAAAACATGGCAAAGCATATTAAGTAATTTTAAAAAATAGAGAGGTAACAATCCAAATGTTAGTTTTAATAACAGAAGAAATTTCCTCTGGTTGGAAAATGTGTATTCAATCCATGCCCAGGTATACCTTCTGGGCCTCTAGTGCCCAGTGATCTCATACATAATCTTACAGAACACCAAGATTACTCTGAGACCATGGTAACATGAAACAAAACAAGGTCACTTCATAATTTTGTCTAAGTACAGATAAAAGCTAGATCACACTGTTCCAACCACAAAGTACCCTAGACTTCTCTATGTTCTGATAGCACCTAATCTGAGCAAACCCCTGCTTCCTGAGACCCTCCCTCAAATGACCCAAGAAAAGCTCAAATCCTATAAGTTTCTTTCTGACCCAGGCTTGAGATCATTTCTCATGATGTCCTTGTGTTCTCCTTGGCCAAAAGAAGTCATCCACCCAACTTGTTTCACTGAGTATACACCTGGGGTTTGGCTCAAGGTTATTGACACTTCATCGCTCTGAATGATCAGGATAGCTATATTGTTTAGAAACTTTAGGACTAAGTAAGAGAGATATTATTTTCTGCTATATCAGGAATATCAATGTAACTTGTTGAAGGAACCCTGTGAGCACAGTACTAAAGAGACATTCTCTAGGAAAAAAAATTTAGTTACATCTGACATTTAAAAAATAGTATTTTTAAAATTATCTGTAAATACATTTTTCTAATTACCTAAGAAAAAGAAAAGTTAGAATGTTCCAGAATAAAGGCCTAATAAATTACCACTCTGCTAGCTAAAGAGACTAAAAGAGGAGCAACTTTCATTACCTCTTACGGAAGCTGATTAATTTATTCTGAGAGACTGATTTGATTATGCTACTTCTTGGAACGCTAACCAAATCATCTATGCTCACTGCCTGGTGTCTAATATTAAATTCTTTCCTTCTTTTTTTTTTTGGCTATGCTTGTAGCATGTGAGCTTGTGGAAGTTCCTGGGTCAGGTACCGAACCTGTGCCACAGTAGTGGCCCAAGGCACTGCAGTAACAACGCTGGATCCTTATTAACCCACTGCACCACAAGAGAACTCCAAACGTTTAATTTTTAAAGTAAAATCTATGTCTTGCCAACACCCTCAACATACAAGTCAGGAATCAAGTAATTTAATGTAAATTAAACTACATTACACAAATGAAATGGATCCCAGTAGTGGAAAATTTTGGTGCTGTCTTTTGTTTTCTAACTGCTATGCAAACAAACTTTGCTTCTTTCAGTGGATATTTTAAACAAAGCTCCAAAAATGCCCACTTTAGGGAGTTCCTGTTGTGGCTCAGTGGTAATGAACCTGATTAGCATCCATGAGGATTTGGGTTTGATCCCTGGCCTCACTCAGTGGGTTAAGGACTGGCGTTGCCATGAGCTGTGGTGTAGGTCACAGCTGCAGTTCAGAGCCCATGTTGCTGCGGCTATGACACAAGCCAGCAACTGCAGCTCAGATTCAACCCCTAGCCTAGGAACTTCCATATGCCACAGGTGTAGCCCTTGAAAAAAAAAAAAAAGAGAGAGAGAGACAGAGAAAAAATAACTAAATAAACAAAAATGCCCACTTCAGTTCTGGTACTCTGTATTAAAGGACAGTTATTTAGATACCCTTAAATATAATCAGAGAAGTCACTCAACTGCTCTAATATCTATATTTAAGTTGTACCTAGCCTTGAAAAGCAATTCTATTTTTCAGTTATTGGTTTCAGGTACTATTGTTTATAAAATCCAGTGTAAAAGACACACATAATAGAATTCTTGTGTTGTCATTACATGCATGCTAGAATGTAATGCCTCAGTCCAAAGATGGTTCCTATCAGCATTTAGCTCACTGAAACATGGGCCATATTCAATGTTCAATGTCTAACATTGACTAAACATTATTGTATGACCACATGATAAATATCACATTTATACACCAAAATGTGTGTGTGTGTGCGTGTGTATGTGTGTGTTTCACTTAAAATACTTCCAGTGGCATACTTTAAATATAAGTAATAGCAAATGTAAACAAATAAAAGACCTTGGTAAAGAAATAAATCCCTTAATTCCTTCAGAAACATAAATAAATAGGAATGTAATGTCTCTCCAACTGGGAGAAAATGGCACATCTAAGTTTAAAATCAGGACACTAATCTTAACATAAAAATTAGCCAATAATGCTGCCTACTCCCAAATCAGAAAGGCATGTAGTCTAAAAGAAAAAGGACTTAGGACAGAGTTCTTGAGACAAATCTTTGAGTTACATTGTTCTTTTCATTTAACATTTCATCTAATCCCCCAGGCAAGGGGGAAAAAAAAAGGAGCAGAATTTTTTGCTAGTACATATATCAGGACTGCTAAGACTAGGTAAATTGTTTCTCCTTTGGGAATCATAAACAGTTGATACTTTTTTTGTGATATGTCTGTGATAAATTTTTCTTATTCAATATTTTGTTTTATAAATAGTTACAATAGGAACACAACCATGATATTTTGAAATATATGCATGATCCAATAAATCTGAGACATGAGAACATAATTCTAAGTACAAAAGATTACAAATAATGCTGACCAAATTCTGATTCTGGAATTTATATAAATTTTATTCATATCTACTATATCTTTTAGTGAATAAAACTTTGATTCAATACTAGAAACTAATTCCAACAGAATATTCAAAATTGATACAAAATTATCTTTCTCCACTGCTTTGCTATATATAATAGTTCTTAAAATTTGAGAAAACTAGTATCAGATCAAATTGTGTACAATTTGAGTTTTAACTGATAAGCAGCTTTTCTCACTGACACCACTTCTATACTCAATTTTCAGAGTAACCCAGGCTGGGTCATCATGTGACTCTTTTGGGTCCAACTTGCAATCCCTTCTTTGAGATTCAAGGGCATAAATAATGAGTTTTGAAGGTGTGAGTCTAGAATTTTTTTTTTCTGATATTCTGGCTTCTCTAGTTAATTTAAGATGTTCAAGCAAATGTTCTGTAAAAATATATATCATGAAAATTTAGAATTTACTTAATGTATAAAATAACTATTCAAATCAAATACTGATGTTATATGCTTTTAAAACAATATTGGAAATGCATAAAAAGCTTATAATTCAGTCAGAAATAATGCTATTTATAAGAACATGCATGTACAAGGATCAATACTGTCATACCATATTCAAAATAAAGTTTTATAAGTTTATACGTTTAAAGTGTATCCTTATTTCTCACATAATCACTATTTTCCTGCATACTCCTAGTCTCTTCAAGTATTCTTGAGTGAATGATTAGGCACCTTCCACAATGTTATCCTTCTTTTCACGTTATCCATTTCGCCATTTTGTCTGGGTATTCTGTCCCTCAGATGAGAATATTTGATCAGAAGCACAGTTATCTAGTCTCCTTTGAAGGCACCATCTTTTCCTACAACTCATCCTTAGCCCTGTCCCTCTTTTTTTTCCATTACCTAAATATGAACTCCATCTTTTTTATTCTCCTTTGCTTTCTTCCAAAAATTACCTTCCCTGACTTTCCCTTTACTTATTTCTCCAAGTAGCTTTCCTATATCCATATCAATCTACTTCATCATTAACTCTAGAGATGCTTTGACCAATATGGTATCCACTGGCCATATGTGGTTATTTACATTTAAATTAATTACAATTAAATATTATTTAAAATTACCTTCTGTAGTCATGGTTCTGAACCACATTTTCAAGTACTCACTAGTCACATGTAGCTAGTGGCTACTGCACTGGACAGCAATGAAAATTCTATGGAAGAGTGCCAGAAATTCCCGTCGTGGCTCAGGGGTTAACAAATCCTACTAGCATCCATGAGGATGTGGGTTCAATCCCTAGCCTCACTCAGTGGGTTAAGGATTTGGCATTGCCATGAGCTGTGGTGTAGGTTCCAGACGTGGCTCAGATCTGGTGTTGCTGTGGCTCTGGCATAGTCTGGTGGCTACAGCTCCAATTCAACCCCTAGCCTGGGAACCTCCATATGCCGCAGGTGCGGCCCTAAAAATACAAAAAGACAAAAAAAAAAAAAAAAAAAGGGAGCCAAAATAAAGTAGCCTCTCTTTCTCAGTTCTGGAACTCATCCTTATCTACTCACATTTTTGCTTTCTATGATTCAACTACTACCTTCACTTTTCTCACCAGGCTCAATTGCTACCTAGACATTCCCAATCCTTTGACCCTTACAAAACTTTTTATGCTTTAACTATATTACATCACTAGTTCCTTCAATAAGCACTTGTTAATGGAGGAATCATTATTCGTCTGTGTATTTTCTTCCCCAATCCCCCACTTCCACTTCAAGAGCCAAACAGCTGAAATGAAAAAGGCTCACCAAACTTATATGGAAGAAATTATTAGCACTGTACTTTATATAGAGCACACAAAAATAACTACTTATTACATAAAAAGAACTATTTTATAAACCTTAAAGGCACAGAGCTAAGTTTTAAAAATCAGATTGTTGATTAATTAATTATTGTAATTCCCTTTCCACTTGTGTTACTAGGACTCCTGCATAATATAAGGCAAAAGAAGAGTCAAGGCTGGCTTATCAGGTCTTCTCTTGCCAAGAAATACCTATTACTTGCACCATACAATAGGATAATGATGACTAATGGCCATGATAATTCTCTGGCTCAGGTACATCCTAAACTGAGTTCAGAAAGTATATTTTCAGCACTAAATACGTTTTAAAATAAAATATTTTCTGAAAAACAACAAAGAAGACAGGCTGCATGGTTATTTTATACTGTTTAGAAGAAACCATTCCCTACCCTAACTATGTCTAAAACATAACCTTTACTGTCTGTATCTTAATCCATTTATACTTTCTAACAGCCTTGACATTTATTTGAGTAATCATCATAATAGAAAGTATTTGAAAAGTGTCAACAAAAAGAACATGCTACATCATATATTTTCAGAGTCACATGCTGCTAAAGAGAGAAGACTGCACTTTGGATGTGTTTCTTTTCAGGCATGGGGAAATACTACTCTCATAATACATGCAATGAGAGGGAGACTAGACACTCAAATAAAATGACCTACAGTATGCAGAACAGAAAAGCTATTAAATGCACATTCATTCATAAAAGACACAGAAGAGAAGCTTTAGAAAAAGCACATAAATACTGAAGAGACAAGGAAAATCAACTTACCTAAAAAAAATTGACAGCCATGGCAGGTACAAAATTATTAGAGAAAAAAGAGTAGAACAAAACATCAAAATAGTAAATGACAAGAAAAAAATAACAACAGCATGAATTACTTACAGGAATTCTTCTCCAGGGTGTTTGGGTATATTTATCAGCATATGTACATTTTTCTTCTTTAGATTTTTGGTTGCAGTTACACCGAGTTGCCTGAACAAAAACACAAATTTTTACATTGGTATAATTCTACATATACACATATACATACAAAGTAATCAGGGTCTCTCTTAGCGGATTAACAAGAAAAGGGTAAACATAAAGGTCTATTCAGTAGTCTCCCACCTTTTTCACAGATTGGGTTTTAGAATCACACAGTAAGGCTAAAATTTTCAGTAGTTCAAATTACCCTTAGCAATCTCTTATATTGCCCACAAAACATACTACCTATGATTTTATGTATAGAAACAAATGTATATAGATGTAGAATATATATAGCAATATACAGTACAAAGAATTTAACTCCAAAACTTTAAATATTTCCCTCAACTATTATGTTACTACAGTCACTGATGCAGGGGTTCTTAATTTTTTTTTTTTTTTTTAGGGCCACACCTGCAGTGTATGGCATATGGTTCCCAGGCTAGGGGTTGAATCCAAGTTGCAGCTGCCAGCCTATGCCACTGCCACAGCAATGTGGGATCTGAGCTGCATCTGCAACCTACACAACAGTTCAGGGCAATGCCAGATCCCTAACCCACTGAGCACAGCCAGGGATCAAACACACATCCTCATGGATCCTAGTCATAATCATTAACCGCTGAGCCATGAAGGGAACTCCCTTTAAATTCATTTTTGATAGGGCTCTGTTAGATATTAAACACCACCAGTCTACAAGTAAGGTTGCCTCTTCACATGTAAAATGCTTTTAAAAGTACCTTTAATAATGTGTTGATTTTACTGGACTGGAGTATTTTGAAGGATCTCTGCCCTTTGACAAAGAACCATCTGATCATCTCAGTTCATAAATAAACTCTCATCACATGAATTCACTCATTTAGTCATTTATACAACACAAAGTAACACACCTATGGTCTCTCAAATAAATACCAAATTTTAAAAAAGAAAAGATTGATAATGAGAATTTCTCCTTAGTGTGAAGTTGGAATATAACCTTATTATTTATTAAACAACCCCGCTGGAGGTAAATATACTTTCTTGTAGGAAAATCTATATAAAAAATTCTTGATTACTGCATCAGGCTAAAGTACCATTTTTCTTTTAAAATATTCAAATTCTTTCTTAATTGCAATTAGATCATCACAATTTCCATAATCAAAATAAAATCTAATCAAAACAAAAATCTCTTTAGTACAGACATATTTCCCATTCCAAAACATGAGATAGTTATTGAAACAAAATTCAATATATAAGCAGATCAACTTAGATCTCTTGGAATTAAACATAATAGAACTTAATTTTTAACATATATGGGATATATGTAAAGAAGGAGAAAGATAATACAAAGCATTTATCTTAATGCAAGCACATTTTATTATAGCCTGACTGCTGCAATTCTAGAAATAATTTCCTTTCTGTACCCTAACATATGAAGAACAACAACTGGCAAATATTTGAATTTTCCTAATTTGGAAAAACCCAGTTTTTAGTGACATTTCAAGAGACAGAAAAACATCTACCCAAATCATTCCTTCTGGGTGGCATATTTTTTGGCACATCAAAGATCTATGAATATGCCTTTGTATATAAATAAAAACGTGTTTAGCTACAAAATATGAAGGTTATAATCCTTTTTTCTAAAGTGCTCTAGATACAACAATTTGTTACGCTCTATAATACATTTTTGCAAAATTTGAAGCTTAATTTCCTAAAGGTGCCTTTTTTTTCTCCCTAAAAATTGACTAGGTTGGTTGGGTTTTGTCTCTAGCTTTTAAATACAAATACTGGTCTCACTCTTTTCAAAATTTTATATTTGATAAGTCCTCAATTTGCAATATTCGGTTATTCTTTTTTCACATTCGTAAGTTTTCTTTTCTGACACCCTTAATCATAACATCCGATCCATCTATCCTTACTCTTTATTCTTAAACTGGATTTCTGATCTGACCCCAGTGGCTCAGAGTTCAATATAGTGTATCTTTTATATTCTGAGTGAGATTACTATTTCATATTCCTGAATTGCTTTGCTATGCCAAAAATGAGCTTTTGATTTTCCACAAAGATTTTCTTTGGTCTGTTATGATTGTTATGCCATTCTGTTCTTGTTATCCTGGCCTTTTGTTATTACAAACTAAATTATAATTAAATTCAAGAGACAGCACATACAGTTTTCATATGGAACTAACACTTGATATTGTAACAATTATACAATTATAGATATTCAAACATAGCTTTGAGAGACTACCCAACATCAAAGGAAGAAACTTTTTTTAGAATAAACTTCACTCCAACAGACAGCCATTCAGATTCCTAAGACTGAATATCCAATTTCATTCATCAATAACATGAATGTTAACTGCTGAGTTTATAATTCCCAAACAGAGGCAACTGAAGGTAGGTTGAGTTTTTCAGCTTGAAAATGTGTTATTTAGACTGAAAGTTAAACCACATACTTTTATTAGAGTGCATATAACCTAAAAATAACACAATACTATGTGATTTTAAAAGCCAAATATAAAGTCCAATTTCAATTCTGGCTAGTTTTATTAAAAATATACATATTACCCAGTTTGAAAAACCTTCATTTTACACACTACAATACTTACAAGCTGATGTTCTAATAGTTGGATTTTTTCATCTTTTTTCTTTATTTCCTCTTTAAGTTGATTTATTTCATTTAACAAATCTTCATTCTGAAACATTTAAAAAACTTAACATGAAGCATTTAATTGTACTTAAAAACTCTAATGATAAGCAATAAATCAATGATAAAGATTGAGTAAGTAACTGTTTATTTAAGGGGGAAATTCTTCTTAAATATGCCAGCTGTTAACCATTAAAAAAAAAAAAAAAAAAAAAAACCACTTTGGTCATCCAAGAATTCATAGCCTAATGTAGTCTGACATGTAAACAATGAACAATAATGGTAGCTCACACTCACTGAGTACTAATCAGGTGCCAAGAACTAAGTACTGTTAGGTATCCTAGCAGGTGATTGCAATTCTGAGGTAATTACTATTATTCCTATTTTACAGATAAGAAAACTAGGAACTAAACCATGTAGTAAAATAAATTACACACAAAACAGTAACTTCAGCTAGATTCCAAGGAATATATAAAAGTGTCTGTCAAAAGAAACGAAAGGCTCAACCAGCAGAGGAAACTGCATAATTAAAAGCACAGAGTCATGGCTGGTTCGGAAATCAGCAGAAAGGTAAAACGTGCCAGAAGGTAACAAGGCCAATTCTTTTTCCATCAACTACTTTCATGATAACTGCCTAAAACAAAGCTTAGTCTATAAGAAATTCTAAGCAGTATTAGTGGAAACCTATCATCAAGGTAAGTAGGAATCCAGTTACATTTCCAAGTATTACTACCCTAGAGTTAGGCCCATTTTGTTCATTATTCAATTATATGCAAATACACACTGATGAAGTAGAAGCAAGTAAATTACAGTTCACTCTTGAAACAGTACAGGGGTTAAGGGCGCCAACCCTCTGGAAAGTAAAAAATCTGGGTATAACTTTCAGTTGGTCTTCAATATCCACAGTTCTTCCATATCCACAAGTTTCACACGCTTGGATTCAACCAACCACAGATCGGTGTAGGGGTATTTACTGAAAAAAAAACCGCATTTAAGTGGACCCATGAAGTTCACACCTGTGTTGTTCAAGGGCCAACTGTAGAATATGTTAATGATATATTTTTCCATAAAGAAAAATGAGTAAGCAAGTAATTATGCGTTAATGAGCAAAATATATCATCTTCCCCAGACACACTGAGAACAAAAAAAAATTATTCAGTCTCAGAAGAAGAAGAGATCAGAAACAGACATTTTATGAAGGTTTTGACATATTAAGTAAGCATCGTAATAGGGAAGAAACAATGGGGAAGGAAGGATTTTATTTTATTTTAATTTTTTAAAAATTATAGTTGATTTTTCCATCATGGTCTGTCCCAGCAGACTGTATATAGTTCCCTGTGCTAAGAGTAGGACCTTGTTATTTATCCATTGGAAAGATTTTTTAAAATACTGTTATGTATACCATAATTGGAAAAGAGCATTTATTGTATATATTAAAAAAAAAACCTTCCAGTTGAATTTAAAGAGTTTAGATACTTCAAAAAAAACCATAAATCAAGACCCCAAAAATAGATGGATTACAAATCATTAAGGATACATTTTTAAGCTAAGTAGTAAATGAAGCTATTAACAAATGATAAATATACTTGGTTATATAAAAATTTAAATCACCTACACAATTAACATTACAGTTAAAAGCTGGTGAAAACCTATGCTAATATGACAAATAACTTATATCTCAAGTATGTTAAGAGCCTGTTCAAACATATAAGAACGTTTTTAGGCCCCAATAGATAAATAGTCGGTTCTCACAAATATGCATACAACTGGCAAAATGTTCTATTTGACTTATAGAAGAAATACAAATTAAAGTATTAAAAAGGTATTGTTTCATAGGTAATAAAATTAGGGGGAGAAATACTCAATGTGATTAACAAGACTGCAGAAAAATGGTACATTATCAGATATACTAATTGACCTTTCTAGACAAACATATGCCTGAATATATAAGAATCATAAAAATACTTGCACTCTCTGATTCAGTTCTCCAATTCCTATGCCAAAGAAATGATCTTAAGTACAAGAAAACCTATAAGATATTATCTTAAGTTTACAAATTTACAATTGTCCTATAAGAGTACAACTGAAATGTAAGGTAGCAACTTGATGGAATACTACAAAACTATCATTTGCTCATTGCTAGGTTCTGCTGGTGTTGGAGGAAATGGACTTAAAATGAAATCAAAATACAATGCAGTAATAACATCTATAAGCCAACATGCATACAGCACTTATTTTATGATAGGCACTGCTCTAAGGATTTTACACATGAAGACAGCCAAAGGAGAACACATCAGGAAATGGGTTAACTCCAGCAGAGTCTTAAAGGATAAATAAGTTCTGAAGACACAAAATTGGCAACGTTTGGTTTTAGGGTAAGAGATTTTAAGTGTCATAAGACAATGCAGAGATGAGGTCAAATATAGTATATTTGGAGAATGACAAGCAGTGACGCTGTTCCACAAAGGCTGGGGTGAACAGTGGAGAGCAATGTGGTCAGTAAACTAGGGAAGGACCAGATCATAGAGGGCCTGAGCATCAAGCATGGCTTTAGCCACGGAGTAACTGATAGATCTGCATTTGGGACAGCTTTGAAGGCTGTTTGGAGGATATATTTGACAAGGCAACAACAAAACTAGGCTAGGAACTGGTTATCAAGATGTTGTAATACGCCAGGTAAGAGCAGGAACCTGACTCAAAAGATTGATCATAGGGAGGAGAAGAAAAAAGAAAAGAGGTTTTGGTGGTTCACTGCATGTGAGAGAAGAGCAGTGAGAACAGTCAACAGTGACATCTCCAATTTCTAGCTTAGATGATACAGTGAATAAACAGAGACTGAAAGAGGAAAAGTATGTCCAAAGAAGTTGTTTTTGAGTTTCAAATATATTGTTAGAGGGACCTGTACGTGGGATACACAGTGCAAATGTCTAGTGGGCAAATGGATTACCAAGTATGAAAGAGACTGATTTTATGTATTATCAACACATATGTTACATGTGAAATCATGACAGTAGAAAGTTCAATGAGGAATGGATTGAAGATATAAATCTACACTCTAAAGAAGAAAATGAACCTGCAAAGAAAATGGGAGAGGGGGGCAGTGTTGAGAAGCATATAGGGAATTCAAAGAGAAGTGACACAAAAACAAAAGACAAAACAAAGGCCATGCCAAATGTCTACAGCATTAAAAAAGTAGCTATTATCATTTTTCCAGGTTTTCACTTTAACTGAAAAGGTAGTTTAAGGAGAATCAAGAGAAGGTTTATTTGATTTACTGAACTTATGATATAGAAATAGAGAAATTTATAAAGTGAGGAAGAAGAGGCAGTAGAGAAAGCACACAGAAGAGAGGAGAGGAGGAGGATGTACTTGGGTCTTCAACAGCAAGAGAAGACAGAGGCGAGAACATGAGAAGAAAGGGTGGTCTGCCACAGCATAGTCATCACTTTTCTGCCATAATTGGAACAAAGTGAATGAGAGTAACATAGGTACAGATAGGTCAGATGTCAGGAAGGCGGAGAGCAGAAGATTTGCTTGACAAACCCAGGCTACCTGCAGAAGTTGAGAAGAATGGCTGAGTAGAGTGTTCAATGTCTGTAACAGCACCACAGGTGAATGAAAGCGGGAGCTGTCCTGAGATAAAGGAGACATGTCAGGTCCAGCGGCGACTTTAGACCCTAAATTTGAATGGCATTACTCATCATATCGTATCATTTGAAACTGAACTACAAATCCATCTTGGATGAGGTGATGAAAATGATGGATAGTCTAGTGTACCAGAGAGAGGTAGTATGAGCTACTGCATCTAACCTTAGAAAGAAGGAAGAAAGACCATGAATGATCTGCCTGGAAGGAAAGGTAGTAGGGACAGGAAATAAACACTGGGTCAAAATGGACTAAGGACCTAAAACATAAGGCCAGAAATTGTAAAACTCCTATAGGAAAACATAGGCAAAACACTCTTTGACATAACTTGCAGTAAACCTTTTTGGACCCACCTCCTAATGAAAATGAAAACAAAAATAAACAGGACATAATTAAACTTAGAAGCTTTTGCACAGCAAAGAAAAACATAAAAAAAAGAAAGAAAGAAACCCACAGAATGGAAAAATATTTGCAAATGAAGCAACCGACAAGGGGTTAACCTCCAAAATATACAAACATCTCACATAGCTTTATAAAAAAAAAAAAAAAAAAAAAAACTCAATCAAAAAATGGGCAGAAGATCTAAATAGACATTTCTCCAAAGAAAAGAGATGGCAAAAAAAGAGAGAAAAAAACGCTCAACATTACTAATTATTAGGGAAGCACAAATAAAAACTACAATGAGCTATCACTTCAGACCAGCAAAAAGTCTACAAACAAGAAATGCTGGAGAGGGTGTGGAGAAAAGGGGACCCTCCTACACGTTGGTGGGAGGGTAAGCTGGTACAACCACTATAGAGAACAGTATGGAGGTTCCTTAAAAAAGTAAATACAGAATTACCATATGATCAAGAAATTCCATTCCTGGGCATATATCTAGATAAAACCATAATTTGAAAACATACATGCACCCCAATGTTCACTAAGGCACTATTTACAACAGCCAAGACATGGAAGCAACCTAAATGTCCATCAACAGAGGACTGGATAAAGAAGATGTGGTACTTATATAAAATGGAATATTACTCAGCCATAAAAAGGAATGAAATAATACCATTTATAGCAACATGGATGGACCCAGAGATTATTATACTTAGTGAGGTAAGTCAGAGAAAGACAAATATCATATGATATCACTTATATATGGAATCTAATAAAAAATGATACAAAATAACTTATTTATAAAGCAGAACAAACTCACAGATTTCAAAACCAATCTAAGGGTTACTACCATAGGAGAAACCATGGTGGGTAGGGAGGAACTGGGAGGATGGGAATAATATATACACACTACTGTATAAAACAGGTAATTACAAGAACCTACTATATAGCACAGGGAAATCTTACTCCATAGTCTGCAATAACCTATATGGGAAAAAAAAATAGAGATCTATATTTCTGGTTCACTTTGCTGTACACCTGAAACTAAGACAGCATTGTAAGTTAACTACACTCCAATAAATTTTTAAAAAATAAATACTGTATAATAATATGTCTATCATATAATGTTAAATAGAGACAAACTATAAAGGAACATGGAAAAAAATAAAGACACTAATTCAGTTAAAAAGAATTTCTTTATATGTGAAAAACTTTTCATAGGAAAGAATTCAGGAAACATCAACTTTACTTCTAAAATATCAGTCACAAAACTTAAACTGAGAGATAATCAGAAATCATCTAAGTCATTGTCCTCAATACATGTAAAATTTTTGTTAAGAAAAGATGTCGTACTACAGACCTATTATTGTGCTCACAATAGGATAGAAGCCCAGGGATGGGAAGAAATTTGCACAAGGACAGGTAGATAACATGTTGAAAAGATTAGATAACTAGATACAACTACTATCCTATATTATTTTGATTTTTCCTTTTATATATAATTTTGTTCCTAATAAGTCAGTCCATAGCCCATGAGAGAACTATGCTTCTCTGACCCCTAATCCCAAACTTGGCCACTTGGCCTATTTCAGAAGCGACATGTGTCACATCCAAGTGGAATCCACAGGTTATTCTGCCAATGCTACTTTCCCTCAGGTATGAAATATATGTCCCAGATTAAGGGCTGATACTTCAGTCTGGATCCCAGAATGAAGAGGACACATGAAGTCCCACTGATCTACAACCAAATGTAACACACTGAGAAATAACAAGAAACAAACTTTTATTACTATAAGCCATCAATTTTTCAGGCAGTTAATACAGATGAATAGCACATATTAGCATACTTTGAAAACAGAATTTGAAAGGAAATAATTTTACTTGGAAATATGAAAGAAATCAAGAATACTTATACGTGCTTAAGAAATAAATATGTGATTCAGGTAGCTACGAAAACCTAAAAAGCTTTTTTCAATGCAAAATAGACCTAAATATGAAAACTATATAAAAAGAAATACCTTCAAATACTAAAATGCCTCTGCATTCTATAATTATATCTTTAAATACAAAAAAAATTAATCTCACTTTTAGTTAATATTTTTTCAATATCATTGATTATATATGAGGCATCTATTATCCATTTTAATTTTTATTAGTAATATTTTTAAATCTTTTATTTGTAAATGTGAAAAAAGAATTTAATGATTTAAAAATTTTTTGAAAAAGAATTCTGTAACCAATATTAATACAGGGAAAGATGATTATTCAATTGATAAAACAAACTCAAAGTACCACAAGGATATCATTTTATCTTAATAAGGTAGTAAAAGTCAAAGTAACTCTAATAAAAACCCAAGACAACAAAGCTGCAGGTTTTAATACACTTATTATTCAATGTTTTAATTTCTACTGCTTTATAATTTTAGTAATAAAAAATTCTTTTGAAAAGTTCAGCAAGGCTACCTAGTCATCATACCTTGTATATTTGATCACTGTCTTCTGGTTCTGGACTGGATGGCAATGAGAGCTGAACATCATGCAATGAACCACTTCCATCATGCTGTGAGAAAGAAGTAAAGGAAAACACAAGATCAATAAAATTAACTACAGCATTCAGTTCAATCTAATTAACCCCTGACCAAATGCTAGCATGGTAAACAGGAAGTAAGATTCTGGAAATCTCCTTTTCCTCTTTAAGCAGATGGAAATGTGAAAGAGGAAACAAGAGAACTCAGGAAAGAACATTTTGTTGAAATAAGTAACATACACTATATAAGTGGATGACATAGAAAGCCACTGAAAGTTTTAGAGTGAGAAAAGGAATATGGGAAATTTCCTTAAAAATTTTAAGATTAACTCACCCAAGTAAAAATGTAAAATAAAAGCCAAATTAAACTCAGATGTGGTGTTTTGAGTATAAAGGAGTCAGAAACAATATTAAATGGCTCAAAAAGGTCAGACCACAAAAATCATTTGTTTAAAAATACAAGACACATGAGTATACAGATATATGGCATGTCTCTATTTATATATGAATGCCAAGAACAGGCAAAACTAATTTATGGTACTAAAAATCACAGTGATTAACTCCAGGGAAAGTGTTTATTGACAGTAAAGAGCAATGATAACCTATAACGATGTTGGAAACATCCTATAACGATGTTGGAAACATCCTATGTTTTGTCTGTATGGCGGTTACATGGGTATATACAAATGAAAAGTACAAGCCTTACACTCAAGACTCAAAACTTAAGCACTTCACTGGCTGTATGCTATACCTCAATTTAAAAAGTTGAAGAAATTAAATTTTTTATCCTTAAATCCAATTTTTAAAATGACAGGATAATAATAACTCCTACCCCTTGCTGAAAGGGTTAAGGAATAACTGGCTCAAAAATGGTATTTTCAGTGATTCACAGACCATCTCAAGAAAGATGAAACACTAAAGAATATGCCTGGGATGATGGTGAGGAGCTGAGCTCCTGACCAAGGCAGTACAACTGCAATTCGATACTTTATTTGTTCAGATGGTACTTATTAGCTGCCTTGGGACACCCACGAAGTGAACAGCCTTTAAAGAGCACGACCCTAACAACATTCCTCACACCCATCTGTCCTGAAGAAAATCTTCTAGACTATGGATGTCCTGCACTGAAATAGGAGTGCTAAAATAGGAGACATAAATATGTAGAACATT
This sequence comes from Sus scrofa, assembly GCF_054392235.1. Lineage (NCBI taxonomy): Eukaryota > Metazoa > Chordata > Mammalia > Artiodactyla > Suidae > Sus > Sus scrofa. Next base: position 107,878,604 of record NC_139396.1, on the reverse strand, counting down.
TTCTTCTTTATGTATTATACTGTATATCTACTAAATCAGAATCTCTAGGGATGGGGCCTAGAAATCGGTACTTAGAAAAATTCAACAGGTAATAGCGATTGATAGAGTGCCCGTTGTGGTTCAGCAGGTTAAGAATCCAACATCAGGATGTGGGTTCAATCCCTGGCCTTACTCCATGGGTTAAGGATCTGGTGCTGTGCTTGTAGCAGTGCAGGTTGCAGATGCAGTTTGGACCCAGGGTAGCTGCGGCTACAGCATAGACTGGCAGCTACAGCTTCAATTTTACCCCTAGCCTGGGAACTTCCATATGCTGCAGGTGCAGCCATAAAAAGAAAAAAAATTAGTGACTGCCAGTGAAGTATAAGCATTTGTCAAATTTCCAACAGAGATAAGTCACATTTTTATTGGTGACGCCATATAGAAAATAAGAATTGGACTTGAGAGAGATCATAATGTCCTAATAAATAAAAAATATTCTCAGAACACCACATTAAAAATATTTTAGGGGAGTGGGGGGATGTGCCTGGGTTATGGGATGGAAATCCTGTGAAATTGGATTGTTATGATCACTATACAACTACAGATGTGATAAATTCATTTGAGTAATAAAAAAAGAAACAAAAAATAAATAAAAATATTTTAAAAAAGAAAAAGTCAGAAATTTTACAAGACTCATCTCAGTAAAAAGTTCATCTCTGGTGTAAATGCCTTGACATATAAAAACAGGGCCAGTCCTACATACAAGTATATATTAGAGAAAAGAGGGACTGCAAAATTTAACTTATTTCCCAACAGTCACAATATCTTCTTGCCCACTACAAAGCAGGAACCCCAAGAAACAGGAGACAATGTAAGCACACACACTGTCTTTGCCTGGGAAATGGGTACAGTTGCGGGAAGGGTGCAGCACAACAGGAAAAATAACAGATCAGCTTTCAATGTGGAGGAATAATGAGGAGAGCCCAGAGAAACAGAAAATATCAGTAAGACCATCAAGAAAATGACCCCAAAAAGTTGCATATAAATTTCTAGGTTCAACAACCTTGAGCACCCCACTTGCTTGGATCTGATCCTAATCTGCCTATCAAAGCCTTTGAGAAATAAACTAAGACTAATGCCCAGGTCCCAAGGTAGTCTTTGAAAGGTATACACTCAGAATAGAGCTAGCAAGCATGGGTAGGATTTGTAAACAACTGATATTACAACCACAATCCAAAAGTAGCTAATTAGAACTTGTAGTCTGACTCCAACCAATTTATTTTCTGCTTAAAAAAAAAAAAAATCAATATTCTCCAAGGGATTTAAACAAGATCAAGAGTTTGATAACACAACATTCAAATATCTAAGATGCAATCCAAAATTATTCAATGTACAAAGAAAACCTCAACTCACACAGAAAAAGACAATCAACAAACATCAATGCCAAAATAAAAGAGCAGCTAAGAGCTATTATAACAATTCTTTGAAAGTAAGAGCAAACTCTATAAGGGAATGAAAAGAAAGTCACAATAAAGACAGAATACATAAAGCGGAAACAAATGAAAATTTTAGAACTGAAAAGATTCAATAAGCAAAAGTTTTAAATGCAGATGAACTAAATACCAGCATTTGAGATAATGGAGTGAACTTACAGATCAACAGAAACCATCCAATCTGAACAATAAAGAGAAAAAAAGGGGAGTATGGGGGAAAAAACAGAGCCTGCTGCAGAAGCTGTGAGGCAGTAACAAAAGAGCTAATATTTGTATCATTGAAGTCATAGAAAGAAGGATATAAGGTAGAAAAAATATTTGAAGAAATAATGGATAAACATACCTCATATTTGGTGAAAAACATAAACCTATATATTTGAGAACCTCGATTAAAAAAATAGAAAATAGAAAATAGAGTGAGCTTTCTGAACAAAAGGTAATTTAACTAGAAGTAAGAGAAAGATAATCTTCAAACATTGGGAAAGTAAACAACAAACTTCTAAATCATCCATGGGTCAAAAGAAGACGTCTCAAGGCAAATAAGAAAATATTTTGAACTGAAGGAAAATGAAGACAGCACTTATCAAAATTTGCAGAATGCAACTAAAGCAATGCTTAGAAGGAAAAATCATTATATGAGATGCTTATAAGTAAAATAAAGGTATCAAATCCATAGTTAGAGCAAAATAAACCTGGAACAAACAGAAAGAAGAAAATAATAGAGTAGAAATTAATGAACTTGAAAATCAAGAAACAGAAATCAATGAAACCAAAAGGTTTTTTTAAACAAATGCAAAACCATTAGCAAAACTGCTAAAGGAGAAAGATAGAAAGCACATGTCAGAACACAAGACATATATCAAGAATGAAAGCAGGGATACCATTACAGATATCTCAAGCATTAAAAGTAAATAAGGCAAAAAATACTATAAGTGACTATGCACATACATTTGACAACTTCTATGAAATGGAGAAATTACTCAAAAACCACAAACTATCAAAACTTACACAAAATTAGACAACCTGGGTAGATGCATGACTACCGATAAAATGAATTCATAGTTTAAACCCTTCCATAAAACAAAGCCAGATGTATTCCTGGCAAACTCTTCCAAAATTTAAATGATTAATATCAGTTCTATACAATCTGTTAGAGAAGACAAAAACCAAGTTAATTAAATTAGAAAAATAATCAAATCAATTAATGATACCACTGTATAAGACTACAGATCAATATTTCTCAAGAAGAGACACAAAACTCCTTTACCACTATATCTGTGAATCAAATAAAAATATATATTTAAAGGAAAACACATCATGGGCAAGTGGGTAATTCTGAGAATGTAAAAGTTAGTTCAGTAGTCAAAAAGCAATATAACCCACTAAATCAAGAGATTAAAAAACTGTATTATTATTCCAGCAAATACAGATAAAGTTTCTGACAAAATTCAACATCCACTCACAATAAAACTCAGTGAACTAGGAACAGAAGAGAGCCTGTTAAAAGAGGAAATTCTAAGAATTCTCATCACAAAGAAAAAAAGTACTTTCCTATTTCTTTAATTTGTATCTATGATATGGTGGATAGTCACTAAACTTACTGTGATAATCATTTCATGATGTATGTAAGTCAAATCGTTATGGTGTACACTGTATACACTGCTATATGTCAATTTTACCTCAATAAAACTGGAAGAAAAATACAGAGAAATAGAAATAAAGCCATCTCCATTTAGACAATATAATTACTGGTGTAAAAAAAACCCCAAGTATCTATAATATTATTATGAGAAGTAACAATTAGGAAAGTACAAAGATATAAGACCAATAGACAAAAATCTACTATTTCTATGGCAAAGAACTGGAAATTTACAAAGAAAAATTAAATGCCACTTATAACAGACCTAAATCCACAAAACAAGCATAAATAAAAAAGAAAAAATTGAATTCCAAAATAAAAAAAGAAGTACTTAGGAATAAAACTAGCAAAATATAGACAAACTTTCTATATCAAGAAATAATATATATATGAGAAAGAAAGCAGAGATGACCTAAGTAAACAGAGAGAAATACTCTAATGATTGAAATGCAGTATTACTCAGATATCAACCCTTTTCCAAATTCAATTAGAGATCAGTGTCTTCCCAACCAATATCCCAGTAGGATTTTTTGTAGAAACAAAAGAGCTGCTTCTAAAATTTACATAGTAGAGCAAAAGAAATCAAATAGTCAAAAAATTCTAAAAAGAACAAAGCTGGAGGAGTTACACTTCTTTAAGACTTACTCTAAAGTTATTTTAAGAGTGAGTGATCAAAAGGACAAGCATTGATCAAAGAAACAGAAAAAAGTCCAGAAAGACTCACGCATATATGCTCAAAAGCATTTCTGACAAAAGTGCAAAGACAAATCAATAGAGAAAAGACAGTCTTTAAGAAATGGTCTTAGAATATCCCTATGCAATAAAATTCCTCACACCATATACAAGAATTCTCAAAACAGTAAATCTAAATGTTAAACTTCAAACTATTAAACTTCTCCAAATAAACAGAAAATATTTGTGACCTTTGGCTGGACAAAGATTTCTTAAATACGATACCAAAAACATGATTCATAAAAAAATAATAAACTTGACCTCAAAAATATGACTTCTGTTTTTTTTCTTTTCTTTCCCCCTTTTTTTTTAGGGCTGCAACTATGGCATATGGAAGATCATGGGCTAGGGGTCGAATCAGAGCTATAGGTGCAAACCTACGCCACAGCCTAGGCAACATGGGATCCAAGCCACATTACACCACAACCTGCGGCAACACTTGAATCCTTAACCCACAGTGAGGCCAGGATTGAACCCGCATCCTCAAGAACACTATGTTAGGTTCTTAATTGGCTAAGCCACAATGGGAAGTCCTGAGACTTCTGTTTTTTAAACAAACAAACAAACAAACAAAAACTATCAACAGAATGAAAAGAGAAGCCACAGATTAGGAGAAAATATTTGCAATAATTCAGGTAAAATACTGATCATGGATTCTAATTCCTGGAGAGAATTCATAAAGTGACTATTATTACAATAGTAACAACAAAAGTAATAATAACATGAAAGTCTAATGTTTTTAACTGACTTCATTAACACATAATTGTAAGTACTTGCCCAAAAAGCTAAATCCATTTTTTCAAATCATGTATCTACATGATAAAGGACTTATAAAGAACCAACAAAAATCGATAATTGGGAGCTCCCTTCATGGCTCAGCAGTTAACAAACCCATCTAGGATCCATGAGGATGCAGGTTCTATCCCTGGCCTCACAGTAGGTTAAGGATCTGGCACTGCCATGAGCTGTGGTGTAGGTTGCAGACACGGCTCAGATTCAGCACTACTGTGGCTGTGGTATAGGCCAGCAGCTGTAGCTCTGATTTGACCCCTAGCCTGAGAACTTCCATATGTCATGCGTGCAGCCCTAAAAAACAAATAATAATAATAATAATAATAAAACAGATGTTTTTGTTAATAGGCAAAAGAACACTTTATCAAAGATATACAAATGGCAAATAAGCCTATGAAAACATGTTCAAGAGCATTAGTCATTAGGCTAATGCAAATTAAAACCACAATGAGATACCAACACACACCTATGGAAAGGGCATTTGTTCCCCTTTTCAGCCACACCTGAGGCATATGGAAGTTCCTGGGCCAGACATCAAATACAAGCTGCAGCTGCAACCTACATCTCAGCCACGGCAATGCCAGATCCTTAACACTCTGTGCCAGGCTGGGGATTGAATTCAGGTCACCAGAGAGCTGCTGGATCATTAATCCACTGTGCCATAGTGGGAACTCCTGGGAAAGGCTTTTGAAAAACACTGACAATACCAAGTGTGGATAAGAATGCAGAATAACTAAAACTTTCATGAGCGCTGGTGGGAATACAAACTCACATAACCACTTTGAAAAACAGTTCAACAATTTCTTAAAAAAGTTAAATATATACTGGAATTCCCTTGTGGTACAGTGGAATAAGGATTCAGTGTTGTCACAGCAGTGGCTTGGGTCAATCCCTAGCTGCGGGTGCAGCAAACAAAAAAAATTAAATATACACTTACCATACAATTCAGCAATCCCACCCCTAGATATTTACTCAAAAGAAACGAAACCACGCTCACATGAAAATCTATGCATGAATGTTTATAGTGAGAGGCTTTAGTCAAAACTGCCCCAAATTGGAAAGAGACACAGATATCCTTCAACTGGTAAAGGATAAACAGACTATGGTATATGCATATAATACTACTCAGTAATAAACAGAAACAAACTACTGATACGTGTTATAGCATGAATGAATTTGAAATTCATTACAGTAATTGAAAAACCCAGACTCCAAAGACTGAATAATACACAATTCCATGTATGTGACAGTCTTGAGAAGGCAAAGCTACATAGCCATAAAACAGAGCAATGGTTGTGAGGAGCTAGAAGTAAATAAAGGGATTGACTTTAAAGGGGGGAAAAGGGAAAAATTAAGGTGTAACTGTAATAGCTACACAGATGCATGCATATGTCAAAGCTCACAGATCTGTACACAAAAAAGACTGAGTTTGACTGCATGTACATCATACCTCAATACAACAATACTAGGTTGAATGGTGTCCCCCTACAAATTCATGCTAACCCAGAACTTATGACTATGACTTCATTTGGAGATGTAATAAAGTTGAAGTCATACTGGGTGAGGGTAGGGCCTAAATCTAACATCACTAGTGCCTTTATAAGAAGACAAACTTGGACACATGGGTCATGTGAAGACAGAAGCAGATTTGAGTGATGCATCTACAAGCCAAAGAATGCCCAGGCCTGACAGCAACCTCCAGAAGCTAGAGAGGCGAAGAAGGGCCGTCTCCTAGAGCCTTCAGAGAAAAGATGGCCCTAATGACACTTTGTTTTTGTTTGTTTTGTCTTTTTAGGGCCACACCCATGGCATATGGAGGTTCCCAGGCTAGGGTTTGAATCAGAGCTAAATGTAACTGCTAGCCTGCACCACAACCATAGCAATGCCAGATCCAAGCGGCATCTTCGACCTACACCACAGCTCACAGCAACACTGGATCCTTAACCCACTGAGTGAGGCCAGGGATAGAACCTGCGTCCTTGTGGATGCTGGTCAGATTTGTTCCCACTGGGCCACGAAAAGAACTCCCCTAATGACACTTTGATTTCAGATTTCCAGCCTCTAGAACTTCGAGAGAATAAATTTTGTTATATGCCATCCAGCTTATAGCACTTTGTTATGGCATCCCTAGAAAACTAATATAAGACCTGACTAATAAAAAACAATTAAAAGCAAACAAAAAGAAACACCAGACAAATCTCAATAATCACAAGTAAAATAAAGCTGACATAGCAGTATCACTATAAGAGGTTATAATGAAAGTATAATTAAAGATGAAAAGCATTAATGAGGGTAAAGAAAAACTTTAATTAGTGATCACAGAACAATCCACCAAAAAGACACGCCAATCATAAAGATTTATATACCTAATAAAATATCCTAAAGACACTAAAAGATTAATATAATAATATACTGCTACTTGAAACATAGAGAATATATGTCTTATTCAAACAAATGAAAACAGATCATACTAACCCAGGGGTTAACAAACATAGTCTACAGGACAAATCCAGTCAACTGTCTACTTTTATTACAGTGGATAAGCTAAAAATGGTTTCTATATTTTAAAATGGTTACTTTTTTTGGGTCTTTTTAGGGCTGCACCCACAGCATATGGAGGTTCCCAGGCTGGGGGTTGAATAGGAGCTGTAGCTGCCAGCCTATACCATAGCCACAGCAACACCAGATCTGAGCTGCATCTGTTACCTACATCACAGCTCATGGCTCCTTAACCCACTAAGCAAGGCCAGGGATTGAACCTGCGTCCTCATGGATGCTAGTCAGATCGTTTCTACTGAGCCATGACAGGAACTCCATAAATGGTTAATAATTAAATTATTTTATTAATATCTACATAACTTCAATTTTGCCTCTTGCCTAAGACTGCTAAAACTATTTACTATATGGCCAAAAAAAAGTTTTCCAACACCTGCTTTAGGACACAAAGGAAATACCAACACATTTCAAAGGATTTATATCACATAAATATTATTCTTTATTATTAATGTATTAAGATTAGAAATCAATTAAAATATGAAAGCCTCATATACCAAACCAGTATTTTTGAAAAATGAAAAAAATTCATTGAAATAAAATAAATTTATAGTACAGCCCAAGATAATTGGGACAGTCAGTAATGATTAAGGTATTGCCATGCCTCAAAGGGAAAAGAAAAAAGGCTTTCAATTTTTTAAAACAGTCTAGTAGTCTAGACTCATGAGATCAAAGACGGAAAAAGCTTATTTCCATCAAAGCATAAGAGCTTAAAGATCATGAATGTAATCTTCAACTAAATCAATAATAAAACCACCTACCCAAATAACTTTGATATGAAATAATGGTAGTAGTCTCTATAAAACCTTGACTAAGATGAATAGTGTTTAGGCCAAAATCAGGAAACACTCTGAGAAAAGCTTTTTAAGCACAGGGGAAGGGAATCATAAAATGTAGAGAAAACATTCTTTTAAAAAAAAAAACACACTGAATAACAAACAACTATGAACGAAATGTTCATGCTTCACACTACACATCCTAAGGAGCTAACATTTACTGACCAGTGCTGGCCGCTGTTTAAGCATTTTACATAAACATATTTAATAAATGCATTAATGAAAAAGTAATACATAAAAATTATAAAACACAACTGCACAAAAGTAAGCAATTCATAGTTAACTGATTGTCCAAGTATTCTCCCTACTTTACTAAGTATCTTAGCAGTCTCTATGGGTTCTAGTTAGGATTTTTAAACTCTGAACGCAATTAACCTTAAGCTGATTAACTCCTGTCATTAGCATGTTACTACAGATTCAAAAAGACAGGAAAAACTTCTGTTCTAGGATCGCTTAAGAGAACCGATGCCAGCGAACCATCTATCACTTTCGTTTTTTGACAAAGCATAAAGATAAACTTGTGTTCTAATATTAAACTCTTTGTATTAACTTGTTAGAAAACCCTATAACAAACTCAGTCTTACCCACGTGGTTCTTCCATGCGTTTGCAAAAACTGGGATCTTCCTATGAGTTCCAGAGCAGCTGCAATGGACATGGACACTTGAAATGACTAACCAAAAAGTTTGGCAGTGTTGACTAATCTCTGCTGACAAGCATCATCAGTGATGTCAACAAAGCTGCCTGTGTTTCAAATATGCTACAACACAATTACAAGAGGCATCCTAGGAAAGGGAATAGAGGAAGAGAAGAGGTGTTTTGTTTTGTTTTCATTTTCTTTTCAAAAGTCACTTTAAAAAAAGTATATGGATGAACACCACATTATACAAAATGTAGAATGTGCACTGAAAATAATTTTTGAGTAATAATATAATTCATCTATGGGATTTAAAATCTAGTGATCCAAACTACATTTAAGCCTGATTTGCAGTGTTTCAGAGACGAGCTGATCCTCACAGATGGTTGGGACAAAGACATTTTAGAATCAGAATAATCTACCTGACATTCAGATTGACAGAACATTGCTGTATATGGGTGAAGTCGGTAATATTCTAAACAAACTTTACTTACAAATTAAAAGTTTAGACTTTTTAATTAAACCTGTGTTTAATTTGTACATATGTGAATCAGGATATGCTTTTCTATAGGTTTCCTTTTTTCACTTAAAAATATTAGCTGTAGATTTCTAATTATTCTACATTTAAAAATATTTAACAGCAGAAATTGGCACAACACTGCAAATCAACTATACTTTATTTTATTTTATTTTTTTGCCTTTTCTGGGGCCATTCCCGTGGCATATGGAGGTTCCCAGGCTAGGGATCGAATCAGAGCTGTAGCCACCAGCCTAGCCAGAGCAACATGTGATCCGAGCCGCATCTGCCACCTACACCACAGCTCATGGCAACGCCGGATCCTTAACCCAATGAGCAAGGCCAGGGATCGAACCCACAACCTCATGATTCCTAGTCAGATTCGTTAACCACTGAGCCACGACAAGAACTCCAAATCAACTATACTTTAATAAAAAATTTAACTCTTCAAACCATCTGGGTTTACTATAATATAGAACAAGAAACTAAATAATTGCTGCTAGAACTAGTTTTTTCTCAGCATTTACTTCAAAACCCATCTGTATCCAACCGATTTTAGTAGGTACTTCAACACATCTGAGTTTTTTATTCTCTTCCACTGTTCTGCTTCTGTTTGTGTCAATATTATACCCTACTCTAGGAGTTCCCGTCATGGTGCAGCAGAAACAAATCCGACTAGGAACCATGAGGTGGCTTGATCCCTGGTTCCACTCAGTGGGTTAAGGATCCAGCGTTGCTGTGAGCTGGGACATAGGTTGAAGACGCGGCTCAGGTCCCGCGTTGCTGTGGTGTAGACCAGCAGCTGTAGCTCTGGTTGGACTCCTGGCCTGGGAACCTCCATATGCCTCAAGTGCATAAAAAAAAAATATTACCCTACTCTAAACGGTTTTCCCTTCTCTTTTTGTCCTTCTCAATGTACACAAATCTTATGCTTTGGTAGTAACAATTTTTGATGAATCCCCAAAATAAAGCTGTTGTGATTTTGGCTGAAATTGTATTACCTCTACAAATAGTACTGGGAAGAACTATGGGTTCCAATCATACACTCCGATTATAGCTTATCTTTGTTGTTTTAAAAACATCATTCTTTCCACCCACCCAAAACCCCATACACACAAATACCCCAATCTTGGGAGATAGGTCTCCTAGGTGCCTCTCATGGACTGGACTCCCTGGCAATGCCCTGGAAGGAAATGCTAAGGCATTCACATGAGATCTGGCTTCAGGGGAATTAGCAACTCTGTTTAGAAGCTTGAGGACCCTAACAGTTCAGTGTGTCCCCCAGAAATTCCCATGTGACACGCCAACACATCATTCTTACAATTATTTAATACATACATGTCCTCCTAGACTATAAGGTAGTTGTCTTGGTTACTATATTAATATCCATGGGATATGGTAATTTTTACAATATTTATCCTTCCTACAGATCATAAGTGTTTTCTTTAAATATTTCATACAAAGTTGTACAGGGTTTGTTTTTTTTTTTTTTAGGACCACGCCTGTGGCGTATAAAGTTCCCAGGTTAGGGGTCAAATCGGAGCTAGCGGAGCTATGCCACAGCCACAGCAACAGGGAACCTAGCTGCATCTTCGACCTACACCACAGCTCAGGGCAACGCCAGATCCTTAACCCAATGAGCGGAGCCAGGGATCAAACCCACTCATGGATACTAGTTGAGTTTGTTACCACTGAGCCACAACAGGAACGCCTGTAGGGTTCTTTATGAAGCATCACAAACATCTCTCAGTAGATTTACTGATAATCTCATGTTTTACTGATGAGGTGGTTATTTCATTATTTCAAATTTAAATCTTCATTATCCTTGGAGTCCTGAATATTGTACTGTTTTAACTACTAGAACAGAATTTTTTTGGAATATGTCCCACAATAAAGAATATATTTTACATTACAACCATATACACATATACTTGAATGTGTATCACGCACACATGCATGTGTGCACATACATACATCTAAAAGGATGATACTGGATAGATGGCAGACAGAGAGGTAGATATAGATGTCACTCTAAAAACAAGTTCACAAAACAGTATCTGTCCCCTTGATAATTTTCATACTATTCTATTTTATTAGAGAAAAAGGCTAGTTATGATGGACAAAATTTATCTCAAAACTCGCTAACCTATTTTATTTTATTTGCTTTTTAGGGCCGCACCTGTGGCATATGGAGGTTTCCAGGCTAGGAGGTCTGGTCAGAGCTGTAGCCTCTCGCCTACAACATAGCCACAGCAATGTGGGATCCACGTCATGTCTGCGACCTATACCACAGCTCATGACAACACTGGATGCCTGACCAACTTAGCGAGGCCAGGGATTAAACCTGTATCTTCATGGACTAGTCGTATTCATTTCCGCTGTGCCATGACAGGAACTCCTCACTAAACAATTTTAATGCACAGTTTTGAGAACAATTCACTAGGTATAGGAAGAGAATTATGTCTTCTTTCTTTGCATCTTCATTACTACCACAATCCTTGATACTCAACAAGTATTTAGTAAGGTATACTGAATGATGAAATAACAATAAATGAATTATTAAAGTAAATGGAATTAGTTTTTTGAGCAGCTACATAAAATTGTAAGCAATACAAATAATTAAAAACCTTTGACCTTCACATTTTTATCATTGTTGATGTTGCTATTATTGGCAGCAAATTAATAGTTAACATTTATTAACTGCTTTCTATGCATCAGACACTATGCTTAGTGCTTTATCTGAATTTCCTCATGCTTCCTTTACAACAGTCTTAAGATAGTAGCTATTGTAATATCTATTTCTTTTATAAGGAAATCCAGGCATAGGAAGCTTAAGTACATTATCCAAGATCATACAACAAACAAGTGGAAGAAGTGGCCTAAATTAAAATTCTAAAGTTTTTAATATATCTATTCTTACTAACTTTCATCATTAATCTAGAGATTCAGCATTATCTCAATTATCCCACAACTGAAACTAACTCAAATATCGATCAACAGGTAAATGGATAAAAATAAAATTGTGGTACTTATGTATATAATGGAATGCTATTTAACAATAAAGAAGAATATACTGAAACTCACAAAACACAAATGAGTATCAAAACCATTATGATGAGTTAAAAAAAAAAATCCAGAAACAAAAAGAACACACATTAGATAATCTAGAAGATAAAACTTTTAGATGAAATTCTAGAAAGAGCAAAATTTTAGTAAGACAAAGCAGAACAAAGGCTGCCTGGGCCAGCTTTGAGACAAGACTGACTGCAAAAGGACATGAGAGAATTTTAGCAGCAAGAGAAAGTTCTGTATCTCTCTCTCTCTCTTTTTTTTTTTTTTTTGTCTTTTGTCTTTTTAGGGCCGCACCTGCAGCCAGGCATGGGGATTCAGAATTTTAGTGGGTTAAGGGGGGGCATCTGAATAGAAGAGGTGATGACGGTGGTGGTGAGAAGCTCGTTACAGTCAGGAGAACTGGTCAAAAGAGTTTAAAATGTATATATGTATTCGCTTTTTATGGCCGCATCTGTGGCCCCAGTTCCCAGGCTGGGGAAGAATTGGAGCTGCTGCTGCCAACCTACACCACAGCCACAGTCACACTAGATCCAATCCATGTTTGCGATCTACACAGCTCATGGCAATGCCAGATCCTTAACCACTGAGAAAGACCAGGGATGGAACCCACATCCTCATGGATGCTAGTCAGGAATTCCCAAAAGAGTAAATACATTAAGGTCACCAAAGTTGAGAGAAAACTGAGGAAGTGCTGCAGTCTGAAGAAATCTACAGAAACATGACAAGTAAAAATGGTGTGTGATTCTAAACTGAATCTGTCTACTATAAAGGATACCACCAAAACAAACAGCAAAACCTGAACAGGCTCTGAGGATTAAATGGTGGTATGGTGTCAGTGTTGATCTCCTGATTCTGAAATGTGCAATAAAGCCACAATTAAATATCACTTAGATTCCATTACATGACAAAAACTGACCAGTTGGATAATACCAAGTGTTGCACAGACATAGAACAATGGCGAAAAAAAAAAAAAAGCATCTAACTACTTGAAGGGAGTGAAACAGATTGAACAATTTTGGAAAATAGTTTGGTATTTCTAGAGTAGGATGTTTCCATGCTCCATGATTAAGAAATTCCACTTCTACTTAGTTATTACTTCAGAAAAAATTTCACACATATATATCAGGAAAACTTCATATCAACATTATTTGTCATAGTAAAAAGAAAAAATCTACGTAGAAACAAAATGGATATCAAGAGTAAAATGAACAAAGAAATTGTTCATAGAATAGTACAAAAATGAAAATGAATGAGGTAGAACTAAACATAAGTATGAAAGGACCTTAAAGAAAATGCTGAATGTAAAAAGCAATTCACAGAGAAATACAGTATAGTTCCATTCATATAAAGTACTAAAAGAGACAAAACTAGTGTTCATAAGGACACAAAGATGGTTAAAAAAATAAAAGAAAAAACAAGGGAAATGGTAGATTCTGGAAAGGGAAGACACTGCAATCAGGAAGGATCACATAGCTTCTTAATGTCTCATTTCTGATGGTGAGTACAAACTTGCTTCACATTATTCATTAAAGCATTATGTTGTGTATGCTCTTTTATGTATATTTCATAAACTTTTCTTCTCCTGGATTGATGGGAAAAGTCTGAGGATAGAGAAACATGAATACATGACTGTTCTGTGGTTCTCTGTGCTCAAGTGGTAATCATTCTTAGGGCACTCACTTTTAGTGCACTCACCCAGGATGCTGCTGCTGTAAATATTCCATCCAATACCCTGCACCCAACAACCCTCTCCCCTCACACACAGAGAGGGATACTCAGAGAGAGAGACAGACAAGAGAACTATGTGAGGGGCAAATTATTGGTTTATTCTCAACACTGGAGGCAAAAGGAAATAACAAAACATTTGTATATCATGCTTGACAGTTCATAAAACACTATTGTATACTTCTCTATTTTTATCACCCAAACAGGTAGGCAGGGTATGAATCGCCAGGATCAAATATTTTGCAATCCCAAATAAAAATGTCAGAAAGAGGTAACATCATGTTCTTCTCATTATTCCACTTTAGATTTTTCATTTCTTACTCCAAGGTCAAAACAGATGCTGACTGTAATAATATGATAAAAACCAACAGGGAAAATAATGAAATAAGAGGGAAGAAAATGGATAAGCATAACTACTTTGGAAAACTGTTTTTTATGTATCTACTAAAGCTGACTCCACTCATATACCTAACAAAAATACACACATATATATTCATCAAAAGACATATGTGATAATATTGTAGCAGCTCTATTCATAATAACCAAAATTTGGAAAACTAAGTGTCTATCAACTGTAGAACAAATGAAATAAATTGTGGTATATTCACATCATGTAATGCTTTACAGCAATGAGAACAAATGCAAAAAATGAATGCTTCACAAATAGAATGGTGAGCGAAAGCAGTCAGATATAAAAAGTGGATATAACATACTCCTTCCTTTAGGTAAAGTTCAAATACAGGAAAACATTTACATTTTCAGAAATCAAGGGGTCACTATTAGAAATGTGGGTAGTGACTGGAAGGGGCTCTGATCTGAGGTCCTGGTGAAGTTCTCTTTCTTGCTGAGTGCTGGCTCCATGAGTACTTTCAGTTTATGAAAACTGACTGAGATAGACATTTATGAAATGCACCTTTCTCTACATGCATATAATGCTTCGAGTGGTTGAAACAGGAAGTAAAAAATTAAAGTAAGGAGATATGATAATGCTAAAAAAATTTATTTTCTGTATGTGACTATGTCTTTAAATCAGAATCAAAAATTCTTATTTAATATTAGAAAAGGAATACAAAAATACAATACCTTTAAAAACTGCACCCCAAAAAATCAAATACCTGGGAATAAACCTGACCAAGGAGGTGAAAGACTTATATGCTAAGAACTATAAAACATTTATTAAGGAAATTAAAGAGGATTCAAAGAAATGGAAAGATATTCCACATTCCTGGTTGGGAAAAATTAATATTACAAAAATGACCATACTACCCAAAGTGATATACAGATTCAATGCAATTCCTATCAAATTACCCATGACATTTTTCACAGAACTAGAACAAATGATCCAAAAATTTATATGGAACCACAGAAGACCCAGAATTTCCAAAGCAATCCTGAGGAACATAAACCAAGCAGGAGGCATAACTCTCCCAGACTTCACGCACTGTTACAAAGACACAGTAATCAAGACAGTGTGGTACTGGTACCAAAACAGACATACAGACCAATGGAACAGAATAGAGAACCCAGAAAGAAACCCAGACACCTTCAGTCAATTAATCTTCGACAAAGGAGGCAAGAATATAAAATGGAAAAAAGTCTTTTCAGCAAGTGGTGCTATGAAAATTGGACAGCAGCATGTAAATAAATGAAATTGGAACACACCCTCACACCATGCATTCGAAATGGCTTAAAGACTTAAAAAGAGAACATAGGCAAAACATTCTCTGACGTTAACCTTACAAATGTTTTCTTAGGTCAGTCTCCCAAAGCAACAGAAATAAAAGCAGAAATAAACCAGTGGGACCTCATCAAACTGACAAGCTTTTGCACAGCAAAGGAAACCATAAAAAAAAAAAACCAAAAAGACAACTTACAGAATGGGAGAAAACAGTCTCAAACGATGCAACTGACAAGGGCTTCATCTCTAAAATACACAAACAGCTTACGCAACTCAACAGCAAAAAAGCCAACAATGCAATTGAAAAATGGGCAAAAGACCTGAATAGACATCTCTCCAAAGAAGATACACAGATAGCCAACAAGCACATTAAAAAAATGCTCAACATCACTAATTATCAGAGAAATGCAAATCAAAACTACTATGAGGTACCACCTCACACCAGTCAGAATGGCCATCATTAACAAGTCCACAAATAACAAATGCTAGAGGGGGTTGTGGAGAAAAGGGACCCCTCCTGCACTGTTGGTGGGAATGTAAATTGGTATAACCACTATAGAAAACAGTATGGAGGTACCTTAGAAACCTATATATAGAACTACCATATGATCCAGCAACCCCATTCTTGGGCATATATCTGGACAAAACTTTCCTTGAAAAAGTCACATGCACCTTTATGTTCACTGCAGCACCATTCACAATAGCCAAGACTTGGAAACAACCTAAATGTCCATCGGCAGATGAATGGATTAAGAAGATGTGGTATATATACACAATGGAATACTACTCAGCCACAAAAAGAATGACATAATGCCATTTGCAGCAACATGGATGGACCTAGAGACTCTCATACTAAGTAAATAAAGTCAGAAAGACAAAGACTAATACCATATGATATCACATATCTGGAATCTAATATATGGCACAAATGAATCTTTCCGCAGAAAAGAAAATCATGGACACGGAGAACAGACTTGTGGTTGCCAATGGAGAGGGGGAGGGGGTGGAATGGACTGGGAATTGGGGTTAATAGGTGCAAACTATTGCCTTTGGAATGGATAAGCAATGAGATCCTGCTGTCTAGCACTGGGAACTATATCCAGTCACTTACGATAGAGCATGATAATGTGAGGAAAAGAAATGTATATGTGTATTTGTGACTGGGTCACCTTCCTGTACAGTAGAAAACTGACAGAACACTGCAAACCAGCTATGATGGAAAAAATAAAAATCATTAAAAAAACAGAAAAAATACAATGTAAAATGGATTAGAATGTAGTAGACTTTCCTCAGTAGCTAAAGTGGATGCTAGAAAAGCAATGCCTTCAAATTTCTAAGGGAAAACTCACTTCTACCCCAGCCAAACTATTCCATCCCTGCCAAATTATGAATATCAAAATGTGAGAGTAGTTAAGAGAGATCTTCTATAATGAAGTAACTACAAAAAAATGTACTATCCATTTACCATCTCTTAAAGTAATTAAGGATATTCCCCAGCTAAAATGAAGAGAGTAAACTAAAAAAAAAAAAGAAAAAAAAAAGCTAACATTATCCAGGAAATAATGAATCCAATTCCAGAATATAACCAGAACAAATCCCAAAAAAGTTCTAAAGAAGCTACGGATAACAACCTGTTTAGATTCAAAAAGGTTGACTAAGATGGAGAGAGGGCAAAATTACTGTTTTTTCACTAAGCCTCTGGACACTATGAGAATTTTTTTGAACCATTTTTTATAACACTAAAGTTTTTTTTAATTCAGTAATATTAAAAGGGAAAAATTAAGAGGCAGTTATATGAAATATTAGACTAATTCAGCTTTTAACCTCTTTTGGGAAACTTTAAAGATGTCCTAAAAAGATTCTGAAATTTTCCTCTCATAATTTTGTTTCCACTGCATAAACAAAGGGGAAAGTCAATTTGATCAGTATGTGTATGTACCATGTAAAATTTCAGAGCCAATAATGACAGAAAAGATCCATTAACATATTCACAGTTTTTCATAAAGTACCTCAACAGTTTTCTATTTTTATGGTGTTTAACACTGGTTACCAACTGATCTATTTTATACTGAATTATGTTATTTCTCTCATCATTATAAGTAGCCTTGTCTTAATTAGATGGTATTTAATCACGTTTTATGTTTCAGAGCAATAACCCAAACACAAAAGAGGGTATGTGGTATAGCTAGTACAATGACTAACTCTAAGTAGATATTTAACATATATTAGCTATTTCCCACATTTTCTACCTCCTCTTTTGCTTGACTCTGAATCTCCTTATCAGAGAATCTCCCCAGACCAGCAAGCAGATAAATACTATAAACAGAATCTATCTCCTAGTTACAGTTAAACTAGGTTGTAAGCTCTTTGGGTATTTCAGTCATGGAATCTCGTTCTGCCTTGAGATGAGTCCAACAATCTCAAATCCAAAAAGGATCCTTCACTTTCTTACTCCCAGCCTTAGCACAGAAAAGGGTCTTTTCAAAAGGTAGTCAAATATCTACAACAATGGAATAGTCCAGAGAATCTACAATCAAGCAACATAGAATAGTTTGCATGACTAACAGGATATTTACAGGATATTGTAGTTATGAGCATAGGAGCCATATTCCACTTAAACTAGGCTTTACTAAGCATATATCTTGAGCTTGGTTTTAATGGCCACCAGAAATTCTAAGACTTGGTTCCCACTCAAAAGAAACTAGAATATACAACCCTGAGGAAGGTAACTCAGAAAGTAAGTTGACCAAAGAATCTAGACTGTTTTTTCTCAACAATAATTTTAAGTTAAACTTGGCTAGTCAACAAAAGACAAATATAGATTTAAAACTAAAAAAAAGATATTCATGTTTAGGATAGCAGGAGGTTTGGGACTGGCATACGCACACTGAGATAAATCGAATGACTGGCCAATGGGGACCTGCTGTAAAGCACAGAGAACACTACTCAGTATTCTGTGACAATCTATGTGGGAAAATAATCTGAAAGAGAATGGATGTGTGTACATGTGCAACTGAATCACTTTGTTGTACAGCAGAAATTATCACAACCTTGTAAGTCACCTATAATTCAATAAAGCTTTAAAAAATGAAAAAAAGACATTCATGATTTAAAATTAGTATTTTATTCCTTAGCTTTCTGTTTTGCATTGGCCCTTGTCTGTATGTGCTACATGTTCCAACAAAGAAAGTACAGTTGACTCAGAAGCCAGGTTCTACCATCAGCTCACTCTGTGTATGAACAAACCACATCACTGCATGAGTCTAGATTTTCTCAATGAGAGACAGAGGGGATCCAGAAAGATTAAACTTGAAAGTTTGAGATGAAAGTGAAATTATATGACTATGATCATGTAAATGGCTATTTCTTATTTCCAACTTAGCTGAAATTATAGTAGCAGTCACTGATGACTGAATACCTATGTTTCAGGTATTAGATCACTCAATTTACAACTACTAACTCTAATTCTCTCAATAATCTTACAATGTTGGTACTGTAAAAATGAGGAAACAGAAACAGAGATTGGCTTACCAAAGATCACACAGCTATGCTGGGGACTGTGGAGACTCTCATGTAAAATCCCATGTTTTTTTCTTCTCAGAAAAGTTTCTACTATGAACTATTTACAATCATTTTCTCTCCACAAATCTAAATACACATTAGAATCTCAACTTTACTTTGAAAAAAGAAGTAGATCTATTTTGCAATTCAAAGTATGAGAGCTGAAAATGTTCACTGCGTACTCACCTGATGTAGCAGCCGTTTCAGTTTGAGTAACTGAGTTTTTACAGCGGTGCAATCCTGAACCATGTGCCGGAGGGTCATCTCATCCAGTATCACTGTATTTTCTGGTACATCTACAAACATCTTCTGAGCCTGGAAAAAGGGGGTTCCTCCATAGCTTTCAAAATGACCCAAAGGAGATTCTCTATAAGGAGAGCCTCTGGAAGGACAAGGGAAGAAGTTGGAGGGAAAAGATATACAATATAATTTCAGAAAGAAATAACAGTTATGAAATTATTATAGTGATTATTACAAATCATTTATCATTATCACAAAACCTTCAACTTTTACTCCCCTCAGATACTAAATTTGTTTCCACTGCAAGGTTCAATCAATTTTAGCTGTCATGAATACAATTATCATCTGTATTCCCCCTTTTGTGTATTTTACACATTGGATAAATAAATTTTATTCCTTAAGAACTAGAGTAGAAACAAAAACCTCTGGGAAAAGGCCTCATCAGGAAAAAATTACAATTATTTTCTTTCCCTGCACTCATTGTCTGATCTTTGGCTTTTAACTTTAATTACCCTCTTAAACCTCATGTTTTTTTAGCCACTAACTATGCTACCCTTATTAATTTGCAGTTTGGACACACCCTTAGGCTCCTATTTCTTGAAAGTCCCAGCAGACAGTTAAGACAGATAGACTGTTATTCTTTTAATCTGAGTCACAGCTTGACAGCAAGTTATTTTGTGGGTATCAATAGAGTGATTCTAAAGTTTATACAAACAGGCAAAAGGCCCAGAATAACTAATATAATACTGAAAAAGAAAGTCAGAACACTGACACTATTTGACTTCCAGATTTACTGTATCAAGTGACTGTAATTAAGACTGTGGTAGAGACAGAAAGATCAGTGGAACAGAATCCAGAATCCAGAAATACACTCATATATATAGTCAACTGATATTTGGTAAAGGAGCAATGACAATTCAACCTGGGCAATCTTTTCATTTTGTTTTGTTTTTTGGCCACATCTGCATCAACATATGGAAGTTCCTATGCTGGGGACTGAACCCACACCACAGCAGCAACCCAGCAACTCCAGATCCTTAACCCACTGCACCACAAGAAAACTCCAATGATGGCAATTCAAAGGAGAGAGGATAGTCTTTTCAACAAATAGTACTGAAACAATTAGTCATTGATTTCCAAAAAATGACCTTTCACACCTTTCACAAAAATTAATCAACATGGATAAAAAACCTTAATGTAAAATGCAAAACTACAAAATAACAAGGGAGAAAATTCAGGTGACTTTGGCAGTACATTTTTAGATAGAACACAAAGAGTACAATCCATGAAAGAAAAAACTGACAAGTTGGACTCTATAAAATTAAAAATGTCTGCTCTATGAAAAACACCATTAGGAGAATGAGAAGCCAAACCCACACTGGAGAAAATATTTGTAAAATACTTATCTGATAAAAAACTGGTATAAATACCTCTTAAAATTCAACAAGAAAATAACCCAACTTAAAAATGAGCTAAAGATCTAATCAGAAATCTCACTAAGAAAATATACAGATGGCAAATAAGTATATGAAAAAATACTCAACATCATACATCAGGGACTTGCAAATTAAAACAATGAGATGTCACTACACACCTATTACAAAAGTTAAAATCCACAACACTAAAGGCTGACAAGTTTGTGTATGAACAGGAGCTCTCACTCATTGCTGGAGGAAATATAAAATGTACAGACACTTTGCAAGATAAATTGGCAGTTTCTTTACCAAACTAAACATATCTTTACCATAGGACCCAGGTAATCATGCTTTTGGAGTTCCCGTAGCAGCTCAGTGGAAACCAATCAGACTGGTATCCATAAGGATGTAGGTTGGATCCCTGGTCTTGCTCAGTGGGTTAAGGATCCAGCATTGCTATCAGCTGTGGTGTGGGTCACAGATGCAGCTCAGATCCCGTGCTGCTGCAGCTGTGGTGTAGACCAGCAGCTGCAACTCCAATTCCACCCCTAGCCTGGGAACCTCCATGTGCCATGGATGTAGTCCTAAAAAAAAAAAAAAAAAAAAAAAAAAAAAGACACACAAAAAATCATGCTTTCAACCTATTTACCAAAATGAGTTGAAAACTTATCCACATAAATGTTTACAGCAGCTTCATTCATAACTGCCAAGTTTAGAAGCAATCAAGATATCCTTCAGTAGGTGAATGGATAAACAACTGTAGTTCATCCATATAATGGACTATTATTTAGTGATTAAAAAGAAATGACTGTTCTTTAGTGATATAAAGCCATGGAAAGACATGGAGGAACCTTAAATACATACTGCTATTTCCAACTACATGACATTCTGTAAAAGGTAAAGTTTTGGGGACCATAAAAAGATCATTGTTTACCAGGACTGTTGATGAGGGTAGGGATAGGTAGAAGAAAGGGATGAACAGATGGAGAATGTGGGATTTCAAGAGCCAGCAAAATTACTCTGCATGATATAATAATGGTATATACACATCATTATACATTTGTCAACGTCCACAGAATGTACACATAACTTAATGGTTCAAGGCATTTAAAATGAATCCTAATGTAAACTGTGAATTTTAGTTAATAATAATGTATCTATATTTGACTCACTAATTGTAAATATACTACACTAACATTGCAAATATTCTACACTAATGTAAGATGTTAACAGCAGGGAAACCATGTATAAAATAAGGTGAGGGAGTGTATAAGAACTCTCTGTACTTTCTGCTCAAACATTCTGCAAACCTAAAACTGCTCTAAAAAATTAAGTTTATTAATTTTAAAAAATCATGACAGAAGGAAAAGAATTACTTATAGAAAAGAAGAATAAAAGACTTCTAAAAATCCAATCCTCTATAAAAGGTCAGAAAGCACTGGTAAATTTTTCAAAATCAACTTTTTAAGAACTCTAAAATCAATTACTTGTAACAACTGAGGAGCACTTATTGGAGGAAAACAAAACAAAACAAAACAGAATCTCATGAGAAAAACCAGCTCTGTGGCATTTTATTCTGTTTCCCTGTCTATCTTCCTAGCCCTGTGGTGGCTTGAATGAAAAGAACTTTACAACTGCAGTAGCTATGAAATTCAGCAATCTTTAGGATGTGGGATAGGAGGTAAACTGGGTTTAGAACTCTCCAAAAGTACTGAACTGATACTATGTGACCTAAATGACACCTCCCTAGAAAAAGGCCATTCTCAGCAGTTGTTTTATTTGACCTGATTCAGAGTTCCCTCAGTAGGAACTGTCTTATCTCTAGTACATTTATTAAAAAAAAAATTAAAAAATTAAAAAAATTCAGTGGCAATTGTTTAAAATCTCGGCTGACTGAGATATCAATACCAGTGGGGCAAGCAAGAAGATCACCAAGAAACAGAAGAGGCAAAATTGAGGAATGAGATGTTGAAGAAAGGCTTTGAAAAGCATTAACATACTCCTGGGCATAGAGAAGGCCATGTACATGTACAGGGCTGTGTGCATGCCAAGGAAATACCTGAGAAGATCTTAATCTCTCACCTTTGGCTGACCTTGAGACTCTGAGCAAGCAGGAAATGAAGGCCAAGGCAGTGCTGCAAACTGCTTATCAGGTTGTTGAAGGCATCCCTGGACACACACACAGAGCCCCTTTGGCAAAAGCTGGGAAATTTACTGGTTCAGAGCATTGAAGGAAATCATTTTCTAATCATCAGCTCAACAAACTCCAAAATATGATAAACTAAATGAGTAACAAACATCATAGTTAAACTGTTGAAAGCTAAAGAAAACATAAAGAACCCTGAACACAGCAAGAAAAAAGTGATTTATCATGTAGAAGTATGATTAACAGCTAATTTTTCATTAGAAAGCTTAGGGGTAAAAAAATGTTTAAAAGAAAGCCCAAAAGACTGTTAACCAAAAATTCTATATCCAGCAAAACTATCCTTTAATGTTAAAGAGTAACTAAATCCCAGATAAACACAAACCAAGATAATTTGTTGTCATCAGACCTTGGTTACAAGGTATACTGACTTTGGAGACTTCACCATTTTTTTCTTTTCTTTTTTTCTGGGGGGAGAGGGGTAGGCGTACTCACGGCATATGCAAGTTCCCAGCCTAGGGATCAAATCAGAGCTATGGTCACTGGCTTACGCCACAGGCACTGCAATGCCAGATCCAAGCTGCATCTGCGACCTACACCACAGCTCATGGCAATGCTGAATCATTAACCCACTGAGTGAGGCCAGGGATCAAACCTGCATCCTCATGGATACTAGTCAGTTTCATTTCCACTGAGCCACAATGTTAATTCCTGAAGTTGAAAACTTCAATAATGTCTTCTCATTAATGGACAGAGCAACTAGAAAGAATATCAGGAAGGAAATAGAACACTTGAACAACACTACAAACTAACAAAACCTAACCGCTATCTGTAGAACATCTAAGAGATTAAATTAGTAATCAAAAAACTTGCCACAAAGAAAAACCTAGGCCCAAATAACTTCAATGGTGAATTCTACAAAACATTCAATGAAGACTTAACAAGAACCTTCACAAATTCTTCCAAAAACAGAAATGAGAGAAACACTTCCCAATTCAATCTATGTGATAATATAAAAACCACAGACATCTCAAGAAAACTACTGACCAATATTTATTATGACTATATACAGAAAAATCCTCAACAAAACACCAGCAAATTGAATTGAGTAACATATAACACCATGACCAAGTGGGATTTATTTGAGAAATGCAAGGTTGGTTCCACATCTGACAATCAGTCAATGTCATGTACCACATTAAGAGAATGAAAAGATAGGAGTTCCCATTGTGGCTCATCAGAAACAAATCCAACTAGTATCCATGAAGGTGAGGGCTCAATCCCTGGCCTCACTCAGTGGGTTAAGGACACCGCCCTGCTGTGAGCTGTGGTACAGGTCACAGATGTGGCTCAGAACTGACGTTACTGTGGGGTAGGCCAGCAGCTGCAGCTCTGATTCAACCTATAGCTTGGGAACTTCCACATGCTGTACATGTGGCCCTAAAACACATAAGGAAGGAAGGAAAGGAGGAAGGAGGGAGGGAAGGAGGAAGGAAGAAGGAAGGAAGGAAAATGATTATCTGAACAGACATAGCAATAGCATTTGACAAAATCTAATACTTATTTCATGATTTTAAAAAAACACACTCAATTAAATATGAAAAGGAGGGAACTTCCTCAACCTGATAAAGATATCTATGAAAATCCACAGCTAATATCATACTTAACAGTGAAACACTGAATGTTGTTCCTACTTTCGGAAACAAGACAGAAATGTCTGCTCTCATCCCTGCTATTCAACATTGTACTGGAGATTCTAGCCATAGCAATTATGCAGGAAAAAAAGAAAAGTATCCAGATTGGAAAGAAAAAAGTAAAACTATCTCTACTCTCAGATGACATATCTTACATACTAGGGAACTAGGAAGGCAGAAGGTTAAATGCATCATGTGCATGAACACTGGAGGCTACACTCAGGGTTGTAACAAAGCCTATAATGAAGAGGGAAAGGGAGCCAAGGGTAAGATTTTTGAGATAGGGACAGGGACCATTAAGGAAGAGCTGGTACAGCCAAATGCCCTAAGTGTCAAAGGAAAGAGGCTTAAGAATATTTCATTTAGAAGTGACGAAGAAAAGTGAAGAAAAAGACTTCACCTCTAAACAGTAAAGCACTGGAGTCACTGGAAAATAAGAATCTTTTATGTAAGAATGCTACTGAAGAATTAGTACATTTAGGAAAAAGTTACAAGCAGGAGAATGTAGGTGAAGAGATCCAGGATGTGGGTTTGTTAAGACGTGAGAAAATCTGACATGGCTTAGTGGAAAAGGGAAGGTCTGGGGAGAAAAGAGTGAAAGCTTGGGTCAGGTGAAAAGAAAAAGCACTACTGACAAAAATATAGATAAAGTAGATCAGTGTTTCTGAACCACCAGTCCTCTGAGTTGTAGATAAGACATAATCTTATAATAAAGATGAGAATTGAAGGACAGAAGGAAAGGGAACCAGCAACACTCAAGAAGTCATAGAAAGAGATGAGGAACTTTTATACATATATATTAAAAGGCCCTGGGGTTAGTATATCCAAATCTTTTAAAAATTAAGGAACTGAAAGAAAATAATTGTTGTATGGTTTGCTGGAGTAAGGCTATCTTGGATGAGGTTCCTCTCTCTACCACCCATCCCCATAATGGGCTCTGAGAAATCTAGCAAGTCCCAATCCTGCACAGCCACCCAAGAGCCTGAGGGGATTAATAAACTGGTTAACCTATAATTAGTCATAACAAACCATTGCGTGTCAGTCCACTTGCTAGGGAGTTCTATGCTAAATCAGTCAGATTAGCAACCCCCAAGAATGTTGTACATTTCTCTCTTCACAATGAAAATAACAAGTGTGGAAGATCACCAAATCACTAGTCCCTCAAAATACACTGTGTAGAAGGAATCTGTGGTCATTTGTTTTGGGAAATGGCAAGTATTTTATCTTCTGCCAATTTTTGCCACATCACAGGACTATAACTGTATATTAAAGGCACTGTGGAGTTTATTATTTTTAAAAATTGTGAACTTCATTTAATTTGTTCTTATACTCATCTGATCAGTCTCTCTTTTCTCCAACTATTGACACCCAGAAATATAGTTTTTGGAAAATGTTGCTTAACGTTCTAACAGATAACTAATCTGTCCATTTTGGACATTCTGATTAATAGTCTCTCAAAGCTGAAATGTGCCACACTTTATCTTAAAATGCATAGATATTTTTGCTATCTGGTGTCAGAGATAGCATTTATTCATACGTCTAAAGGATTGGTAGGACTGTTTCAAACATGGTTTTTACATGCTATTTTTTTCCATCGAGTACTCACCCTTCTATAGAAACTGATCCTCTGCAATTGCTAGAGTCATACTTATCAGTTCAATAGTAACTTCCTTTATACACTATTATCCTAGACAAAATATGCATGCTCCTAGAGTCCTGTACACATCACTTTATTTAGGCATCTATTATCATTGCACTGTACTGAAAGTGTATTATAACTATCTATATACCAGTCTCTCCCATAGACTCAAACCCTGGCAGCAGGAAGTATTTACTACTCATCTTTGTAGGGGATGCCAGAGGCATAAGAATCTACTCACCTAATAACTGCAATGGTTCCAACTGAGCACAATTCTTTTTATCTTTCTCAAAACAATGCTCCAAAAAAACCATTACCAATCTATAGCTTTTACCTCTCACACCACCTCTAAATTCATTCTAGCTTGAGAATTTAGCACAGAGCTCAACATACAGGTTCTCGATGAATACTTGTTAAATGGTTGAATAAATTATATTTTATAAGCAAAGGTTCATAATTTAGTGAAACTTCTAAATTTTCATGAGTTTCTTAAATTTACCTTCTTACAAACCAACCATTAAAGATAAAAACATCATCATTCTGAGCAAGGAAGACTATCTTTATATTACATTGTTGCCTGATAATACCAACTGTCTGATGCCCATTCCTTATCAAAAGCCCATGGGTGAGCAACAGCCACAATGCCTGGAAGGATATGCACTCCATACATTCTTCCAGATCTAAATTTTATCCTTGCATTAAATTACCAATAGAAGGATCTTTAATTAGACCTCATTGTTTCACGATCCACTGTAGAACTGCCTTTTCTCACTTGTACTAGAGTTCCTTTTAACATGGATTGCAGAATGTAAGTAAGAAACAGACTTAAGGAATTAATCGTTATTTCTGCTTTGGGAAGCTGTGTGAGACCTGTCCATTATATAGCAAGGTATTCTCCTTATAGGAACTCATGCAAGGCAATTCTTTCATATTTCTGTCTCATAAAAGCAAATCGATTAAAGGAGAAACATATCCTTTATCTTCTGTACATTTTAAATTTTGTAATAGATCATGCTTTGTTCTTTGCTTTTGCTGCAAGGAATCTTAGAGCCAATTTTTTTTCTCTTACTTCAGAAACTATAAGGTACCTTTAGTTCCCCCACACACACTGCCATTATTTATTTATGTGAATTTATTTATTTATTTATTTATTTTTCATTAGGGCCGCACCTGCGGCATATGGAAGTCCCCAGGCTAGGGGCTAAATCAGAGCTACGGCTGCCAGCCTACAGCACATTCACAGCAATGCAGGATCTGAGCCGAGTCTTCGACCTACACCACAGCTCATGGCAATGCCAGATCCTTAACCCACTGAGCAAGGCCAGGGATTTAACCCACATCCTCATGGGTGCTAGTCAGATTCATTACTGCTGAGCCACAACGTGAACTCCCTTCTTTATCCCAATTTTATTATTTGTATTATAAATGTGCTCCAAATGATTTTAAACCCTAAGAGAATGAGTTGAGAGAGGAAAAAGGAAAAAAATAAAAATAACAACTTCCATTTGGGTGCCTACGGTAAGCCAAACACTGCTCCAGGCACTTTTATCCCTCATCCTTGAACACTGAGAGAAAGGTATTACTATGTTTTACAGATAGTAAACTGAAGTAGAGAGGGGTTAAAAATTTATCTAAGCTCAAAAAGCTAAGTTGTGCCAGGCCCAGGGTTTGATCCCAGGTTTGAATGACTACATAGCCACATTACACATAAGGTCTGATCAAATGAAAGATGATGCTATGCTTCAAAAAGAAAAAAGAATTCTAGTGCAGGACTTGAGGAATTTCAAAATTTCAATTTCTTATATAAGTAAAAATAGACAAATCCAATTTTACAGATTAATATTTTAAATATAATAAACTTTAACAAAGTCAACATCTGATCATTCCCAAATGAGAACTAGAATGTCACACCAAAATTTAAAATCCAAACAAGCAGACAGAAATATTTTTGTTCAGGACAAAGCTAATGAAAAAAAGATTTGAGCCAAAAGAAAAGAATTAGACATATCATTCCAATTAGTACCACATATAACTTGAATAATTTTCTGGTGCCTCTAAAAACAAGACCAAAAAAAACAGTTTTTGCGGGGTCGGGGGAATAAGATTCAAAACTAATCAGAAGAAAGAAAATATAATTTAAATTAGTCTCACCTGCTCAAGTCACTTTTTCCATGGTGATGATAGTGGTCAGGATGGCTGAGGTGGTAATGTTCCTGTCCACTCCACCTCTGGGGTGGCCTTTTCCAAAATCCTTCCTGAGACTGCCGAACATTTCTGTCTGATCGGTCAAAGCGGTTCATATTGTCACACTCCACTACACAAAATCAAAAGCAAAACACTATTAAACATGTATGCACACTCTATAAAAGTTAACTACTTATAACTTGATAATTAAATGCTGCTGAAAATATATAAGTAGTATTCTAAAAATACCAGCCATTTATGTTAGCTAACCACAAAAGCAAGATCTCCAGAAGAAAAATAACTAGTTCTTTTGGTGAAAATTAAACTTTATATTATTCAAACTGAAGTAAATTTTAGAACTTTCATATCAGTCACTGAAGTAACAACAGCCCCACTGTTTGAAAACAAGCAAGTGATCCCTGAAATCAACATTATACATTTTAAACACCAGTAATCAGTTTTAAGAGGTTTTCATCATTATCAGTAGTTGGTTCTGACTTTAGAATGAAAACGACAAGAAAAAGTAGAAGATTTTAAGTTCTATAGAGAACTCATTCTTAAAAATGAACGCCACAATCAACTTTTACTGATTTCAAGAAGTACAAATTAGCTTTTCATCACAAACAAATCATATTTTTTAAATTAAGCTCACAGTTTTAGAAAATAAAACGTTCTAATCTGCCGATAGTAGAGCTTGTTCAAAAAGTCTAAAATACCACTGAAAACAAAGCCAGTACTTTGCAGCAACAAACAGTACACTCCCTGGAATCCAAATGCCACAAAAACATGAAAAGAATCTCTTTGAAACACCCCAAGCTTCTCCTTCACTTACCCAAACACTTTTTCCTCACATATCTGAGCACTCACTAAGAGAGTTACTTTGTACAAGGGAGACATTGTGTCCCCTGCTGCCTACTCAGACATAGTTGCATACAAGGCACTGAGACAAACAGGCCTTCCTTCCTGCTCAACTCCCAGCCCTCCCTGTGGGAAGCAAGCCCAGTTTACCCTGTGACTCCATCTTCGCTCAGGGCTTACATAGCTACTGAGTTAGGACTGTTACTAAAAATACAGCTGAACACTAACCCAAGCCAGGAACAGGAGAGGTTTCTCTAGTCTAAGAATTATTACATGAGAAAGTTCAAATCCTGCATGTTCAGAATTCCTTGTGATTAGGAAAGCTTTAGAAATCAATGTAATCCTGCCCAATTAAAAAAAATTATTTCAATGATTATCGTCACTTAACTTAAACCTGAATTTGATATATGCAAAGTGTTTAATAACAGTATACCAGATAAAAACAAACCTCCCCACTCCAAAAAAAAAAAAGTTGATGTAGTTAAAGTATAGATATTCAATACTCACATACTATTTAAATAAGGTTTTAAAGGACATTAAAATTTTATTTACTAGAAAATTTCCATTAGAGGAATCAATTTCAGAAAAAAATACATTTTATAGTTTAAAAAAAAAGTTTTTAAGGAAAAAAATTTTGTTGTTTTTGGCCACACCTGCAGCATGTAGAAGTTCCTGGGCCAGGGATCAAAACTGCACCACAGCAGTGACAACACTGGATTCTTAACCTGCTAGGCCACCAAAGAACTCTCAGAAAAAAATTTTAGAGAAGCCTTATGCTTGTGAAATAGCATTAGTGGTGGTTTCTTGGAAAACATTAAGGATTCTCTGACAGAACAAAAGAAATACAGAAAATAAAATGGAAAGCCAAAACAATGACAAGATGGAGTTAATTTAAAATCAGTGTCCAGAGCAATGAAGGAACAGGGCAAATAAGACTAAGAAAGGAAAAAAAAATCCTTCTAAAATGTGTAATACCATAGAGAAGGATGGGGCTAACCTAAAGCCATTCCAGTTCAAAGAAAAATTCAACCCAATATGCTATCTACCCATAAGTTTAGGGACAGAAAATACAGGCCTTCTAAAGTGATTTCTAGCTCCAAGAGTAAAAGGCAGCATATTTCAGTAGTTCTTTTAATATGAGTAGGAGACAATAACATCAGGACTCCTACCGTTTAGAGAGGGAAAGAAAATCTAATATGGCTAACTGAAAGGTATGGGATATGGAGATGCCTATGTCTAACACTATCCATTTCTTCTGATCTGATAAGGAATGAAATATGATGCCAAAAGTAACCTAGATTCTTCCTCTGATAACTTAAAGTCCTAAGATGATAATGGATAACACAGGTAGTATTTAAATCTATAACTAATAATGGCTATGAATATAGCAGGAGGAAATTACACATCATAGAGTCTGGAAAAGAATGCGCTTTGCACAAAATTTTATAATCTGAGCAGGAAAACTTTTAAATAAAATTTGGCTTGAAAGAAGAAAAGCTCCTGTTTCAAAAAAGTCATGAACTTGTTATTACTAAACACAATTAGCACTGAAAAGGAAATATACATTTCCAGAAGAAAATACAATAATCAGAAAGTGGTCGAGCAATAATATTGATTTCATATGACTATATCTCAATAAAATGTTTAGCAAAAATGTGACCTTAAGAAATATACATGAAATAAGTGCAATTTAACAGGCACTTATAACTTGGTGGGGTAGAATTCAGAAAATAATTAGAAAGACATCTTTTTCAACAGAGAAAAGTTTAAAACAACAAGGAAAGAGCACATCTAAGAAAATATACACTATGAAAATTCCCTAAACCTGAGGATGACACTATAAATATACCAAATGCTAGGCAGTGAGTACCAAATCTATAGACAGTGAGTGACCATGAGAAGTTTCTGAGCAAGAGAATAAAGCAATACAACTAAGCCTTTGGTATAACAAAATGGTTCATCGAAGAGACACTTTAGAGTTAAAAGGGAGTAAATCTCAAATACCCATTGGTCTCCTAAAAGAAATTCAGATTCCAAAATTGTTTCCTTAAGAGATTCTGTGACCAAGGTAAAAGGAAAATATAAAAGAAATCGCTCTCTCTTTTTAAATCCTCCCAAATCTCAATTCAAATCTAAAGTCCTTTCTTTACTCCTCTTCCCTCATTCTTTTTGATTTCCTCTGCCTCATCTCTCCCTTTGACCTCTTTCCCTACTCCTCAAGCTGACCAGGAACTTCAAAAGCTCTGTAACTCTTAAAGTTAACCTTCCTTCGGAAGAGAGAAAAATGCCTTAAGGTCAATTGCTTAGATCTGGTCTCATCCTGACCTGACAGCCAGGGCTACAAACTTTCTAAGGTCTACCCAAGAATGGGAGAAATTTAACTTCTTTAATAGTTTTTGGAACTGATATTCCAGGGCCCCCAGGTCTATACCCATTAGGTCACACATTAGAGGGAATTCGAGGTACAATGGGAAAAGCACAGTATGAAAAACCTAAAGTTGACTCAAGAACCCATGACTGACTGTGGAAGAGGGAAGTTTTTCTCAATTCTCTTAGGGTCTGAAAATAGAACTGACATGATAGATTAACAGGAGAAAAACACACAAATTTATTTAATATGTGACATGGGGAACCTTCATGAGGAAATGAAGAAACAGACCTGTGGTTGTTTTTTGTTTTTGTTTTTTTTGGCGTCGTTGTTTTGTTTTTTAATTTTATAGCTGTACCCACAGCATATCGAAGTTCCCAGGCTAGAGACTGAATCCAAGCCACAACTGCAGTAACGCTGGATCCTTTAACCCACTGCACCAGGCAGGGGATCGAACCCACACCTCCACAGTGACCCAAGCTGCTGCAGTCGGATTCTTAACCCACTGCGCCACAGCAGGAACTCTGCAGACCTGTGTGTTTTTATGCAGAGAATAAAACAAGGGAGAATATGACAGGTTAAGGAGTATGAGATAAGTGTGGTAAACTGAGGGAAAGTTAGGATCTTCTTGGTCTCATTTGTCTTCAGAGATAAGGATGCTCCTTTTCTCTAGGTAGGATAAAGTGGGTGATTAATCAGTGTTCTGAAGGGGAATCAAGCACCCAATTTGGTGATGTTCTTATGTGAGGAAACCCTCTCACATGAGGGTTTTATGATCCATTTCAAAGAAGATGGATGAGAGGGTGAGGGAGTTAGAGTGACTTTTCTGCTTCTGTCATTTTTTTCGTACTCATTCAACTTAAAATATTCAATATGTAAAGGTGCCAGATTTTGGGGTATTGTGTCCTGAACTCCATTAATTGCAGGGGAAATCAGAAGAAGTTAGAAAAGGACTTTTTTCAGAGGCTGTCAGTAAAGTCTCTTCTGTGAACACACACTGGGCTCTGATTCAGTTCTGTTAAGCAAAGAAAGAATAAATCCACTATAGATTTCAAGGATAGACTAACGCCATTAGACAGCAGGAATTGATTCCGAAAGAGATATGACCCCATCTCTCTCCTCACTTTCTATGAAAGATTTTAAGGCAGAAATAGGGTAAATGGCCTCATTGTTAGACTTCCAATGCTTGGAAAGAGCCTTAGAAAGAAGCAGAATAAGACTCAGAATAAAATGATGTCCTTCAACTATAACAATTAAATGTCTCCACATGGAAAATTAAACACTGGAGGAGGAACCTTTTTTTTTTTTTTTTTTTGGTCTTTTTAGGGCCACTTCCTCGGCACATGGAGGTTCCAAGGCTAGGGGCTGAATCAGAACTGTAGCTGCCAGCCTGCGCCACAACTACAACAATGCCAGATCCGAGCTGCATCTGCAACCTACACCATAGCTCACAGCAACATCAGATCCTTAACCCACTGAGCGAGGCCAGGGATCAAACCTGTGTCCTCATTGGGTTCATTAGCTGCTGAGCCATGGTGGGAACTCCTGGAGGAGGAACCACTTAATATACTTTTAGATATTATAAACAGCAGGCATTGAAAAAACACAAGTGTCTTGTACTGCCTAAGAAATAAAAGGGAAAAAAATAAAGTGGGTGATTAATCAAAGTGTTCTGAGGGGGAAATCAAGCACCCAATTTCTGGTTTTACCCTTAAACTCAAAAGTAAACTGTTCTAAACATTAAAAAACAACCTTGCAAATACATTATTTATATAGGCACTAAAATATCATCTTTATAAACTCTCCGACTATTCTATAACCTCCCCCTCAGTGTCACCTAACCACCCAGGAGAGATATCTCCAATAACTCAGACAGTTCCCAAATCCTAGCCCATAACTGTCCCAGAAACATTTGACCAACACACATTCTTTCCTTGTCTGTTCTTCCACATATAAAACCTTAATAGGTAATGACTGACTACACATGTGCAACTGCCAGATAAATATTCTCCTCATGGCCTTTCTTGAAATCCCAGAAGATTCCCCTATTCCTGATGAAGCCACAGCAAACTAGAATCCAAATCAAATCCAAAGAGAAGATCTCAACAAGGTATCGGTTTTCCTGCCAACAAAAATTCCACTGATATTGGCAGAAGTAATGGGGCTAAACCCATCAAAACCAAGAGTGACCCATTCAAAACTCTACCCAAATTTGCATAATAGCCTCAAAAACCAGAAGCTAAAGGAAACTAAAACCAACAGTCAAAGTATACTAGAAGACTCCTTAAACTTTGTACCAGTCCCTGTAACATTCCTATCCTCCCAATAAAAAAAAAAACTCAGCAGCAGTGGGTATAGTCTTCAGGACCACAGACCTATGAAGAAGTCATTCCCTACTTTCCAGCAGTACCCAATCTAAATACTGTTTAATCTTTGGCATTTCTGAAGGCTACATATTTTAGATTAAGGTTCCACTTCCTTCAGTGTTCAATTAGCTCAAAAAATAGTCAATACCTGTTTGCCTCCTAGGAAAACTATAACCTATGGGAGATGTTATGCCTCAAGAGTTCCCTCCTATTTTACACAAGTCTCCAACCAAGACCTCCAAACTTTAAATTTCCTTTCAATTCTACTTTTACCAAATATTTGGATAACTTTTTGTTGTGTTCTAAAGATGAGGCAGGCTCTAAGACCAATTCCATCTCTCTACTTCTTGTTTTAGCTCAGAAAGACATAAGGTTTCCAAAGAGAAATTTGTTATAGTTCTGTCAAAGTAAAATGCATTATTTAGGGTGTAATTTATTCCACAGAAATAAATCTCTCATTCTTCACTACCGGCCCTTAAAACTTCACATTAAATCTCCTGGATCATCCAGTCTCAATATTTTTCCCCTATAATCATTAATGGTTTATGTCTTTCCTCTGTGTTCTACAGTGTTTTTCCACTTGATTTTCCAGGCCACTAATTCAGTTTTCAACAGCAGCTACACTTTCTGTCATCAATTGAACTGTTCTGTTGGGAAATCTTTTTCTACAATAAGCTCCAGAAAGCACTGCGCTGCAAGTGAATCTAAGTGCTCTCATTACTATCTCTTTGGACCACTCTAATCCTGGGAGTTCTGCTGTTTTCCCTGTTCTTCTTCCTGGATATTGGCTGTGATTTTTCCTTCTCATTTGACTAGAATTCAGCACTGATTGCTAAAATATCCCAAGTGACAGCAGAATCACAGAGTAGGTAGAGTAGAGACTGCTCCAAGTTCTACACGCTAACCTTCAATAGAATTATAAAGCCAATATCCTCTGCCACAGAGCTTCTCGCAGTGAACAGAGTATACTTTCCAGGCCCACTGGTGTTAGGCCTGGCCACGTAACTTGCTTTGGCCAACAGAATGTGGGTAGGAGCAAGTGTACTGGTTCTAAGTGAAGACTTGAAGAAATATTATATGTATATATCTGTTTTCCTTCTGCCATCTGCCATGAGCACCACCTGCTCTAAGGAGTCCTGGTTTCAAAATGAAGAAGAAAGGAGTAGACTTGGTCCCACAGACTGAGCTGAACTAGCTAATCCAAAGATCTGTAAATGAGGAAAATAAATGTTTATTTTGTAAGCCACTGAGATTCTAAGAGAGCAGAGTAAAAGAAAAAAACAAAAACAAAAACAAAAAAACCTTATTAGGTATGATAAATATGAGAAGCAAGCTGGCTCCTAGTACTCAATGAAGCATTAGAACAACCAAACAGCCTCTCTGAAATATCCTTGCATTTTTCTAGCATTATGTACAAAAAGCACTTCACCACTCTTTTTAGCTCATCCTTGGCCCCTGGAAGGCCTGAAAAACCTGGAGAATGTTGACAGGGAATGTGCAGCTCTCTGAGATTCTTCTTCCCAGGAGGATCCTCTTCATTTCAACCCTTGCCCCAGGAGCTCCCTAGATCTCTCTGGTTCTTGATCAGTCTTCTTTTTTTTTTCTTTTTTAAGGCCATACCCATGGCATATGGAAGTTCCCAGACTAGGAGTCGAATTGGAGCTACAGCTGCCAGCCTACACCACATTCACAGCAACACAGAATCCAAGCCTCATCTGCAACCTATACCACAGCTCACGGCAATGCTGGATCCTTAACCCACTGAGCAAGTCCAGGGATCGAACCTGCATCCTAATGGATACTAGTTGGATTCATTTCCGCTGCACCATAACAGGAACTCCTTGACCATCTTTAAGATGGAAAATCCAGAGTTCCCATCGTGGCACAGTGGAAACGAATCCAACTAGGAACCATGAGGTTGTGGCTTCAATCCCTGGCCTTGCTCAGTAGGTTGAGGATCTGGTGTTGCTGTGGCTGTGGTGTAGGCCAGCAGCTACAGCTCTGATTGGACCCCTAGCCTGGGAACCTCCATATGCTGCGGGTGCAGCCCTAAAAGATACCCCCCCCAAAAAAAGGATAGAAAATCCTACAAATGCTGTGGCAGTGGGGGTAAGAGCACCCAGGCCTCTCTTGCACATGGATTATCTAAAATCCCACTCTCAGTAGTTTTGGGGATCCAGAGAGGAAGACAGATCGCATTTAGGAGAAAAATGGATAGAACAATTCATTCAAGTCACCATTTTCCCAGATTTTTTTAAAAAATATTTATTAACAATGATTTTTACTGCTTTTCATGAATCAAATGATATCTCTGTTTCTCTAAATGTATTTTTTCTTAAAATTGATATGAGACAAAGGGAGGAAAAATTGGATATATACATAGGAAAAAAAAG
This sequence comes from Sus scrofa, assembly GCF_054392235.1. Classification (NCBI taxonomy): domain Eukaryota; kingdom Metazoa; phylum Chordata; class Mammalia; order Artiodactyla; family Suidae; genus Sus; species Sus scrofa. Next base: position 107,842,092 of record NC_139396.1, on the reverse strand, counting down.
GACAAATCCTATGTACCACCTGCTTTATGGTATAGGGATAAAATAGTACTGGATCATACAGAATTATATCAAAGATCTACAAAATAAAATTTTAAATTTTTATTTTATTCTTTTGTAATGATTTTTATTTTTTCCATTACAGCTGGTTTACAGTGTTCTATCAATTTTCTACTGTACAGCAAGGTGACCCAGTCACACATACATGTATACATTCTTTTTTCTCACATTACCATGCTCCATCACAAGAGACTAGATAAAGTTCCCAGTGCTATACAGCAGGATCTCATTGCTCATCCATTCCAAAGGTGATAGTTTGCAGCCATTAACCCCAGATTCCCAGTCATCCCACTCCCTCCCCCAAGGTTTTAAATAAGTTTGCAAATGAACCTATCTAATATCACTTAAGATTTGTTCTCAGTCTACCTCCACAGAGATTAGGAAGTCTGTAATTAACAAGTATTAAATCAGCTGTAGTCAAGTAGCTCAAATATATACTTCCAGAGGTTCAATATTGTCCCTACTTACCATTCTCAAGAGGTGCATCCTCAGGCAGATCCACATCAAGCATAAGGTCATCATCTTCAAGGTCACATGATTCAAGATTATTCAGAATATCCTATGGAAAAAAGCAGAAAAAATGTTATAACCTACCTCAGTGTAATCACCAGTTTTGAACATACTGTATGAGAATCTGATTATACTCAATGTTTGTGTGGCTAAGAACAGATTTTTTTTTTTTCTTTTTCAGCTTCACTCATATGGAACTTCAAGGCATATGGAAGTTCCCGGGCCAGGTATCAAATCCAAGCCAGAGCTGCAACCTAAGCCACAGCCACAGCAATATGCTGGGCCAGGGATTGAACCAGCACCTCCACAGAAACAAGCCAGATCGTTAACCCATTGAGCCACAACAGGAATTCACAAGAATAGATTTTAAAGATAATTTTTTTTAATGAAAAAATATTCAACTGGTTTACTTGGTTAAGCTGTTTTTGTAAAATCCCTTTCCTAGTCCTCTTCTCCACCAATAGATTTTTTTATTTTTAAAAACTTACACAGAAGTTCCCATCGTGGTGCAGCGGAAACGAATCCAACTAGGAACCATAAGGTTACAGGTTTGATCCCTGGCCCTGCTCAGTGGGTTAAGGATCTGGCATTGCCATGATCTGTGATGTAGGTCGGATCTGGTGTTGTTGTGGCTGTGGCTGTGGCTGGCAGCTGTAGCTCCGATTAGACTTCTAGACTGGGAACCTCCATATGCCACAGGTATGGCCCTAAAAAAAAAAAAAAAAAACAAAAACTTATGCAGTATTCACAAACTTCAAGATATTATTCTAAATTACTTTATAGATATAGATTTCTTTAGTCTTCACTCTGATTTAGTAACTAATACAATCTCCATGTAACAAATGATGAGACTAATGCGAGATTACCTAAATCCCTAGCCAAAAGAGACTGTGAACACAAGAGGTCTACCATCCTTTTAACTTCCCTAACAAACCGAATAATCAAAAATGGTAAACAATCTCAAAATCTATTCATATTTTGTGTGAAAGGTAGTATTTTATTATCTCAAGGAATTAGACTACTTACATAAAATAATGAAATAAGTCTTTAACAATGTGATTATTCCATTTCCTTTCTTGAGCCAAACACACCTACTACTACCTTCAGCACCACTATGTCCCTGGTTTACCTTAATTTGTTCTTTTTCTACAATAGGACTAGACTAGTCAAACTGGCTAAAAGCATCCCCTCCTGGGTTCTATTTGCAATCTTGTTAGCTATCATCTATCCTCAGAAAAGTAGTGTTTTGCTTGCAAAGACTTACTCTTAAGTCTAAATAACTAAATAAACAAAAACTAAGTTTAAGGTAATGAACTCAGTTTGGCCTATAGCCCACTAGTGAATCCCTCCAATTGAAGAACCGATCCAGTACTGCAAGACCTTGCCTTAGTATCTATAACTAAAAAAGATGATAATCTGCAAATCTTGAAATTATGTGGAGATTATGGACTTGAAAAACTCTTACAGAAGGAGAATATCTACTTTATCACAGATAATATGAATAAAATTAGAATTGTTCCCTATATTGGATATTCCATAAATATCCTCCCAATTTTGTGTTGTTGGGCCTTCCTTCTAGGATCCAGTAAAAACTAAGTGTACTTGGAATAATTGCTATTATTTAAAACAAACAAAAACTGCATTATTATTTAACCTTAGCATAAGAAAAAGATATTTTGCAGAACCTCTTTTCATCATGAAATATTTGTTGTCCTTAATACAGTCTTCCAAAAAAAAAAAAAAAAAAAAAAAAAAAACCCAAGGAAAAAAATAAATATGAAAAAAAAACTGGCCCTGCTGTATAGCACAGGGAACTCTACCCAATATTTTGTGATAATCTATATGGGAAAAGACTCTGAAAAAGAATGGATATGTGTATATATGTACAAATGAATCACTGTTGCACATGAGAAATTATCACAATATTGCAAATCAACTATATTTCAATTAAACTTAAAAAAAAACTGGCAAAAGCCATAATGGATAATTCAAAAAAATAAGTATAAAATAAATTGCCAATAAATATGATGTAGAAAGAATGCTAATACACCAATGTGACTTTGCGTGATTTAGAAGAATCTAGTATTCATCTATATTCCAGATAGGATTAGATTCACAAAGCTTCTGGAGGCAAATTTCTTAAAATTTAGATAAAACATTTTTTAAAAAGGAAAAATTCTCCCTCCTAAGAATTAATCTCCTATAAATAGACAAATGCAAAAATATATGTATAAGTGTGGTTACTGCAGCATTGTACAGAATGGCAAAAAAGTAGAAATAGGCTAAATGCCCAATAATAGAAAAGTGGTTAAACAGGAAGCATGATGTGGTCCAACAACAGAATATTATGTTGTTCTTAAAGAAAGATAATAGGAGGTCCCTTCATGGTGCGGCAGAAACGAATCCGACTAGGAACCATGAGGTTATAGGTTCGATCCCTGGCCTTGTTCAGTAGGTTAGGGATCCAGCGTTGCCGTGAGCTGTGGAGTAGGTTGCAGACAAGGCAGCAATGAACCTTTGCTTTTCTAAGTCTAAAGTGGGGCTTGCTGAGATGCACCAGTTAGCAAAAGGAACATTGCCCCCACTGACAAAAAGGTGTTCAATGTTTAATAACTAACTAAACTCTACATTTGTTTTGTGTGGCTTTCTGTAGGTTTCATATTATAATGAAAGGCTTAAAAACATAGTCTTAAAAAATGGGAATGATCTTGTTCTAATGAATGCTAAAGTGGTCAAAAAACTGTATCACTTTGAGAAGTTACTAACAAAGCTCAGTGGAAAAGGAAATGACCAAAGTTAGCAAAGTTACAGGAAGAGAAAAACATTCATGTTCATGCTTCAAGTTAACACTCACCAATAAATAATTATACATGATGTTACGGAAATTTATGGAAAGACGTTCTGGAAAATGGTAGGGGTGGGGAGAAAGCAATCATATATATAAAATATGATTCCACCTTTAATGCTGAAAAATACATTTAAATATCTGAATAGTGATAAACCAAATAATTATTATTTTCCATTATGTGAGATATATGCTAATTGCTCTTTGTATTTTTTGATTTTCATTTTTATACTTCTTTTTGATTTTGTAATAAAGACATACTGCTTTTATAATAAGCAAAACTTCATGCTGAAAAAAGTCTACCTTCCTTGGCAACAGTAAGGAAGTTCAAACCACACAAACCTCGCCTGCATAAGGGAGCCCACCCTAACCACAATGATAACCAGAGCCGCCTGCCCCTCCCCTCTCCACTCAGGCCATCCTGGACCAGTTTGGGTGCTTGCCCTGGTGTTCCCAGAAAGTCTCATTATGTGAGTAATAAATCTTTTCACATTCTCTTGGTGTGGGTGTGGCACCGTTCTTCTTAACACTCAAACAAATTTTGAGGGAGGGGAGTTCATCCTGCCCCTCCATGTGACAACTACAAGACACACTTTCAAACATTCAACACATATAAAAAAACAATGTATGCAAGGCATAATTCTAGGCACAGGGTATATCCATATAAAAAGAGTCCCTATCTTTGTTGAGAGTTTAGCTAAACTACTCCACAATATTGGTGCCTTGGCATCCATTTTATGTGACCAAGCAGCCTGCAGAGGCCTTAAACTAAAACTAGCCCCTCCCATGAGTGATGCCTTAGATAACAGCCCCAGAGTCACAAGCAAACAAAAGTTCCTAATATGACTTCTCCAGTAGCCCCTATGAGGATTAGTCTCCCCTGGCTCCCAGGCCTTCCCTTTGTACAATCTAGGGTAAGACCCCCACAGAGCTTACTAAAATCCTGCACTTTTTAGTTTGAATTGGCTCTAGCCTTAGCCTAGGAACCTCAAAGCACTTTTATTATTAGGGTCCATATTTTGGACACACAGGTTCTTGCCACTCTGTCTTCCCTTGTATGACTCCTCAAGGGATGCCATGTATCACCCATGTGGCCACTCCAGGAGTGCTATGTGCTTCCTCCAAGACCTGTTAGTAATAAACATCTCTATTTCAATTTCCCTTGTGGTCTTTTATTGAACTGGAATTCACCAGCCAACACACTGGGTCTCACTTAATGAATGCTAATTTAACAATGTCACAACAACCCTCCGAGATTACATGTCTCCTCTCAAGACATTTTCTTCATGGTATGGTAACTTGGGCAGTGCCATGAGGGTACAGCAGACAGATATATAAGTCTTGGCTAATCAGAGACAACCTATAACAAAGTCAAGTCAAAGACAATCTAAGAAACAAGCAAATTTGAGCTCTAGAACACAGGAGACTATTTTCTGCCTTAGGGCAAGGAAGCAAAAAGCATAATCTACTCCAAATGTTGACAAAAACTATTTTTAAAGACAAAAAGTAAATATTTTAGATTTTAGAGACCTACAGAGAAATCAAGTATATTAATTATGTAGGTACTTATACAAGCATTTAAAGTGTAACCTCTAGAAATGTAAAAAACATTCCCAGGTTGCAGGCTGTGAAAAAGCAAGTGGTTGGTCAAATCTGGATTACAGGACCTACTGCTGACCTACTCTAGTCAAATGACTTCCCAGTAACTCATTAACGCTCGTTAGGGACTGAATGTTTGTCTGCTGCACCCACCCCCTCCCCTATTCAATGTAAGGGTACTTGGAAGTAAGGATTTTGAGAGGTAACAGGTTTAGACAAGGTCAGGATGGTGGGGACAAGATGATGGGATTAGTGTCCTTAGAAAAACGAAAGAGACCAGAGCCGAGCACATACACTCTCTCTCCACCAGGTGAAGATACTGTTAAAAGAGGGCTGTCTACAAGCCAGGAAGAAGGCTTTCACCAAGAACTGAATTTGCCAACACTGTGATCTAGGACTTCCAGGCTCCAAGACTGTGAGAAGCAAATGTCTGCTGCTTAAGCCACTCAGTCTATATGGTATTTTGTTATAGTAGCCAGAACTAAGACAAACACTTTAAATACAGAGTGCAAAGGGAAGAGACAGAAGTATACCTATACATGAACAACTATTTAAGCCACATTAAGGAGTCTGGGCTCTATTTCAATGAGGGGGTATGACTATTGAGTTTAAAGAAGTGACAAATTGAGATGTGTATTAAAGAAACATGATTCTGGTTGCAGTGAAGACAACGGATTTAAATGGGGGTCAAAAAGTTTTATGGCCATTGCAGAATCCATGTGACATATAACAGCACCTGATATTAACCAGTATTCATGATAATGAAAGAATAAGCAATTATGAGACATACTGAGGAGTTAGTATCTATAGAACCAAAGTTAACTAAGTAAGAAAGAGCCATGAATGATTCCTTGGTCCCTGGATTTAGAAACAGATGGATGATTCTGATTCACTGAAACAAAGTATTAAAAAAAGATAACCAGACCTGGGAGTTGAAAAAAATTAATACATAATTTTAGAATCTGACAATTTTGACACATCCACTGCATCTTCAAAAAGACATGACCACCAGACAACTGAATATACAGGGGCGTGGAGGTGAGCAAAGAGATTTAAGGTGTGGGAGTCATACAGATGAGAACTGAAAGATACTTAATAATGGGTTTGACAAGAGAGACAGTGCTGAGAGAGAAGAATGGATTCTGATATTTGTCTTAGACAGTTTTTCCCATATTCATCTTTATGGAAGGTCTCTTTTTCTCCAGTATCAATTTTGAGAAGAGTTCTGTCAGAGATTATTTGACCTTTCAATAAGTATTCAGGCAAAGAGTTAAGAAAAAAATTAAACTATTATAATTTTTCTTCACCAGTTTAGAAATCTGTCATCTGCACAGACCAGGAAAATGCATTATTAGAGGAAGAAAGGAAGCCATATAAGCATGGAGATTACTTAACAGGGAAAGAGTTTCTGTTCCATGTTTGTGATGGCAGGCTCTTCCTCTCACTGGCAAGCCTACACTTGTTGGAAGCCAATATCCACACATACCTGTTTTAGTTGGGAAACCATCTAGTACAATTATTAACTGGGAGTATGACAATGAAAACCTAAATGTGTATACTCTCTGGCTTTCAGAGGCTTCTCACAAGCCTCACTGGAATTAAAACCCTGTCTGAGCACATACTAGCAGAAGTGCCACAGAACTTCCTTGGCCTCTGAGAATAATCTTCCATTTAAAAAGAGTGAATTATGAGATGGTGGACTAGTGCTTCCTTCAACAATTTTTTCTCTTTCACTAATAAGTTGGCAGAAGCCTAAATGTTTTTTGACAAATGAATGATACCATCACTAATTTAAAATAAGTACCATGCAGTAAAATTAATTTTTCTTTTGGCATACAGTTTCTGAATTTTAAATAACATGTAAATTTTTGTAAACACCAATAATCAGGAAACATAACAACTTCTTCACCCAAAGAAACTTTCTTGTACTATCCAGTTATAATCACACCCTCCTCCCACCCATAACCTCTAGAAGACAATGATCCGTTCTCCATCATTACATTTTATCTTCTAAGAATGTGATAGGAACAGAATCATACAGAATATAACTTTCTGAAATTGGCTTATTTTATTCAGCAGCATGCCTAAAAATATCAGTAATACACAACATTACTTTTTTCTGTTGAATAATATTCCACAGCATGGATGTACCAGTTTGTGTATCTATTTACTCACTGAAGGACATTTTGGTTTTTCTAGTTTTTAAACAAAGCTATTATGAACATTCATGTGCAGGTTTTTGTATGGATATAAGCTTTCACTTCTCTAAGGTAAATACCCAAGTGAATGAGATTGTTGGATGATACAGTGAGTTTACATTTAACTTCACAAGAAACTCCTAAACTATTTCCCAGAATTGCTGTAACAATTTGCATTCCAATCATCCAAGGGCCTTTCCCATAAGCCCCTTCCCGGCTTGAGTGAAGACTTAAGGCAGACTTTGTCCCTAGTGTGGGACTCTGCTACCTGGTTCCAAAAGGCACAATGGTGACTTTATTCACAAAGTATTGTGTCTGCTCTAACCTGCCTAGGGTTACCCAAATGACTAACACAAAGTGCTTGTCTTTGTTTTGCCTAACTTGGAAGTCACTCAGGCAGAGAAGCTGTGGGAATTGCTCAAAAACATTTTAAGTCAAACAAACAATCCACAATCACCCTGAGGCAAAAGATTATAGTTGGGATACGTAACAGAATACTAAATGACTGAGAAAAAAGACTGAGGAGAGAATTTCTTAGGAAAATTAGGTAACTCAAAAGTGCCATGTATGCTGGGGAATTTAGAAAGCCACAAAAATGCCCACGGCAGAATGGATTCTCAGTAAAGACCTAAGAAAACCCAAACCTTTCAACTCTGGCTAATCTGCAGGCCAGGAAAAAGTAGCAAGGGAAGGCTGAGGTAAAGTTGTAAATGGTCAGGATAAACACAGAAGGACTGCCCCAACGCAGAGCCAATATACAAAGACATGAACACTGAGATGTTTGTGGTTTTATTTGTTAATTTTGACTTTAAGTTTCTGTGGGTTTTGTTTTTTTTTTTTTTTCTTTTGGTCTTTTTAGGGCCACACCCATGGCATATGGAGGTCCCCAGGCCAGAGGCTGAATAGGAGATATAGCTGCTGACCTAAACCACAGCCACAGCAATGCCAGATCCAAGCCACATCCGTGACCTACACCTCAGCTCACAGCAATGCTGGATCCTTAACCCACTGAGCAAGGCCAGGGATCAAACCAGCATCTTCATGGATGCTAATCAGATTCATTTCCACTGAGCCACAACAGGAACTCCTTGACTCTAAGATTTTTTATTGTCCTTCTTTTTAATTCTTTGTTCTTTTTCTGCCTCCCTCTCTTCTTTCCCTCCTTCTCTTCCTCTCTTTTATACCCACTCTCCCTCCCTCTCTCTTTTCTTTTCTATTTTCCGTCTAGTATAAAACACTAAAGAAACACAAGCCAAAGTAACAGCCTTCATAGGCCACGCATGACAAGAGATTTTGCAAATATAGTTTAGAAAACTCACTAAAAGAACAGATATACCCCACAGAAAGTAACAAAAACAAACCCCAAGGAAGGCAAAGAATATGATTTTTTGAGTTCCCACTGTGGCTCAGCAGGTTAAAAACCCAACATAATGTCCATGAGGATACAGGTTCAATCCTGGCCTCGCTCAGTGAATTAAGGATCTGCTGTTGCCACAAGCTGGAGTGTAGGTCACAGATGTGGTTCGGATCCTTCATTGCTATGGCTGTGGTGTAGGCCAGCAGCTGAAGTTCCAATTCAACCCCTAGCCACAGGTGCAGCCCTAAAAAGACCAAAAAAAAAAAAAAAAGGAATTTCCATGTTGTGATATTAAAAAATTTGACTAGTTTTCAACAATATATCACAGGACTCAACACCCCAACCATCTAATCACATGTTTATTTTTTCTTGCATGGGCTATCCCCACCCTGAGTCATCTTGTTAGCATAAACTATTAGGGCCCACCACGAACAAAAACACTCCCATCACTTGGAAAATTCCAAAGATGTAGAGGCTCCCACGCAGAAACTGGGAACAAAAACCAGCTAGATTCTTTATTATACAACACAAGACTTCCTTATAAGATATAACAAAACAATAATCAAGACAGAATGTTACTGGCAAAAGAAAAGACATATAGATCAATGAAACAGAAGAGAGAGCTCAAAAGCAGACCCACACAAATATACTCAACTGATCCTGAAAAAAGAGCAAAGGCAATTTAATGAAGAAAGGATAGTCTTCCAAACAAATAGTGCTGGAACTCAAATAAAATTTATGCAAAATCAACCCAAACACAGGCATCATACAAAAATTAACTCAAAATGGATACGAACCAAAAAGTAAACAAGACTATAAAACTTCTTGAAGTAAACAAAGTGAAAAAACTACTTTGGTGATGATTTTTAAATACCACCACCTATACCATGATCTGTGAAAGAAAAAATTGTTAAGTGGAATTTATTAAAACGTTTGCTCCAAGGAGTTGCCATGTGGCTCAGCTGGTTAAGAACCCGAATAGTCTCCATGAGGATGCAGGTTCAATCCCTAGTCTCACTCAGTGGTTTAAAGATCTGGCATTGCTGCAAGCTGTGGTGTAGGTCGAAGATGCAGCTCAGATCCTGCATTGCTATGGCTGCAGCTGCAGCTCCAATTTGATCCCTAGCCCAGGAACTTCCATATACCCCAGATGCAGCCCTCAAAAGAAAAAACAAAAACAAAACAAAAGTTTGTTCTGTGAAAGATACTTTTATGAGAATGAAAAGACAAGGTACAGACTGGGAAAAAACATCTGTAAAACACATATCTGATAAAAGACATACCCAAAATATAAAAGGAACTCTTAAAAAACTCAACATTAAGAAATTAATTTTAAAATGGTCAAAAGACTTAAACTGACACTTCAACAAAGATACACAGATGACAAGTATATGAAAAGATGCTCAACATCATTCACCATGGAGGGAACTTCAAATTTAAAACAATAAGACACGTGTGTTAAAACCGACTAAAATCCAAAACACTGACAATACCAATGGCTGGTGAGGATGCACAGCAACTGGAACTCTCACTCCCTGCCAGTGGGAATACAAAATGCTACAGCTACTCTGTAAAACAATTTGGCAGTTTCTTGCAAGGCTAAACAGTCTTAGTACATTACTGAGCAATTGCATTCTTTGGTATTTTCCCAAGTTGAAAACACTTGTTCACAGAAATACCTAAACATGAATATTTATAGCAGCTTTGGTCAAAATGGCCAAAAATGAAGCAACCGACATATCCTTTGATAGCTGAATCAGAGATAAACTGTGGTACATCCATACAGTGTAGTATTATTCATTAATAAAAGGAAATCAGGTGACAAGCCACAAAAAGTCATGGATGAATCCCAAATGCATACATACTGCTAAATGAGAGAAGCCAGTATGAAAAAGCTATATGGTGTATGATTTCAATTATACAATACTGTTAAAAATGCAAAATTGGAGTTCCTGCTGTAGTACAGTGTCTCTGCAGCGCCAGGACACAGGTTTAAATCTCAGCACAGTGCAGTAGGTTAAAGGATCTTGCATGGCCAAAGCTGTGGCATAGGTGCAACAGCAGTTCAGATCTGATCCCTGACCTGGGAACTCCATATGCCACAGGGCAGCCAAAAAAGAAGAAAAGAAAAAAGGCAAAACTCTAGAGATGGTCTATACATTAGTGTTTTCAAGAGGTTCATTGCAGGGAGAATTAGATGAAATACAGGGGCTATTTTAGGATGGTGAACCTATTTGTGATACTGTAATGGTGAATACAAGACATTAAGTATTTGTCAAAATCCAATGATCTTTATAGCACAAAGAGTAAACCTTAATGCATACAAATAAAAAAAAGTTTAAAAAAAAAAAAAACCTCATTGAAGGAGGTGAGGGGAAGAAAGGACTGTCCTAAGTAACTTTGGAAATAAATGGAGTCTATAAGACCAAAGGCAGAGGCATTCTATAATAGTCTAACTGATAAAGGTATTTACTTTGGTGCTCTAAATTAACACTTTTTTTGAAAGGACTACTCATTCAGGCTATAACAGCAATTCAACAACTTGTGACTTCATTTAATTAGTAAAAAGCATTTTACTCCTTAGCCTCAGTGTCCTCATTAACCATAACTAGTTTATAATATCTACATGAGGTAACTCACAAAATTTAGTATTTTCTTCATAAATATTACTAATTACTCATATACTCTATGCTAGGTACTATGATAGGTAAAAGGGACTTGGTAGCGAACAAATTACTTTTTTTTTTTTTTTAACAAACTTTTAAGTTTACTAACTTTTTCTCTGAAACACAGGCTCTGACCCAGGAGGAGTTTAGAGAGTCCAATAACTCCATTTTGATGGAAAAAAAGAAAAAAATGCTCAGAAAAAAATTACTTTGCTCATAGTCCCAATACATTGGAAGTGTGTATAAAGATCTCAAATACATTCTCAAAAATCGACCACATATTGGGACATAAAGCGAATCTCAATAAATTTAGGAGCATAGAAATTATCTCAAGTATCTTCTCTGACCACAATGCCATGAAATTAGAAATCAACCAAGGGAAAAGCAAAGAGAAAAAACCTACTACATGGAGACTAAACAACATGCTACTAAAAAACCAATGGGTCAATGAGGAAATCAAGAAGGAAATTAAAAACTACCTTGAAACAAATGATAATGAAGACACAACCTCTCAAAATCTATGGGATGCTGCGAAAGCAGTGCTCAGAGGGAAATTTATAGCAATACAGGCCTTTCTCAAAAAAGAAGAAAGATCCCAAATTGACAACTTAACCCTCCACCTAAACGAATTAGAAAAAGAAGAACAAAAAAGTCCTAAAGTCAGCAGAAGGAAGGAAATTATAAAGATCAAAGAAGAAATCAATAAAATAGAGACTCAAAAAACAATAGAGAAAATTAATAAAACCAAGAGCTGGTTCTTTGAAAAGGTGAACAAAATTGACAAACCCCTGGCCAGACTCACTAAAAAGAGGAGAGAAAGAACCCAAATCACCAAAATTATAAATGAAAAAGGAGAAATCACAACGGATACAGCAGAAATGCAAAAAAACCATAAGAGAATACTATGAACAACTGTATGGCAATAAGTTTGACAATCTGGAAGAAATGGACTATTTTCTAGAATCTTACAGCCTGCCAAAACTGAATCAAGAAGAAAAAGACCAACTGAACAGACCGATCACTAGAAATGAAATTGAAGAGGTCATAAAATCACTCCCTACAAATAAAAGTCCAGGACCAGATGGCTTCACAGGTGAATTCTATCAAACATATAAAGAGGAATTGGTGCCCATCCTCCTTAAACTCTTTCAAAAGGTTGAAGAAGAAGGAATACTCCCAAAGACATTCTATGAGGCCACCATCACCCTCATTCCAAAACCAGACAGAGATACCACCAAAAAAGAAAACTATCGCCCAATATCATTGATGAATATAGATGCAAAAATTCTCAACAAAATCTTAGCCAACCGAATCCAACAACATATCAAAAAAATTATACACCATGACCAGGTTGGGTTCATCCCAGGTTCACAAGGATGGTTCAACATACGCAAATCAATCAGCATCATACACCACATTAACAAAAAAAAAGTCAAAAATCATATGATCATCTCAATAGACGCAGAAAAAGCATTTGACAAAGTTCAACATCCATTCATGATCAAGACCCTCGCCAAAGTGGGTATAGAGGGAACATTCCTGAATATAATCAAAGCCATTTATGAGAAACCCACAGCAAATATAATCCTCAATGGGGAAAAACTGAAAGCCTTCTCACTCAAATCTGGAACAAGACAGGGATGCCCACTCTCACCACTGCTCTTCAACATCATTTTGGAAGTCTTAGCCACAGCAATTAGACAAACAAAAGAAATCAAAGGCATCCATATAGGAAGAGAAGAGATCAAACTGTCACTGTATGCAGATGACATGATTCTATACCTAGAAAACCCTAAGGACTCAACCCCAAAACTCCTTGAACTGATTAATAAATTCAGCAAAGTGGCAGGATATAAGATTAACATTCAGAAGTCAGTTGAATTTCTGTATACCAGCAATGAAACATTACAAAAGGAATACAAAAATACGATACCTTTTAAAATTGTACCACACAAAATCAAATACCTCGGAATACACCTGACCAAAGAGGTAAAGGACCTATATGCCGAGAACTATAAAACCTTAATCAAAGAAATCAAAGAAGATGTAAAGAAATGGAAAGATATTCCATGTTCCTGGATTGGAAAAATCAATATTGTGAAAATGGCCATCCTACCCAAAGCAATCTACAGATTCAATGCAATCCCTATCAATTACCCATGACATTTTTCACAGAACTAGAACAAACAATCCAAACATTTATATGGAACAACAAAAGACCCAGAATCGCCAAAGCAATCCTGAGAAACAAAAACCAAGCAGGAGGCATAACTCTCCCAGACTTCAAGAAGTACTACAAAGCCACAGTCATCAAAACAGTGTGGTACTGGTATCAAAACAGACAGACAGACCAATGGAACAGAATAGAGAATCCGGAAATTAACCCTGACACCTATGGTCAGTTACTCTTTGACAAGGGAGGCAAGAACATAAAATGGGAAAAAGACAGTCTTTTCAGCAAGTATTGCTGGGAAACCTGGACAGCTGCATGCAAAGCAATGAAACTAGAACACACCCTCACACCATGCACAAAAATAAACTCCAAATGGCTGAAAGACTTAAATATACGACAGGACACCATCAAACTCCTAGAAGAAAACATAGGCAAAACACTCTCGGACATCAACATCATGAATATTTTCTCAGGTCAGTCTCCCAAAGCAATAGAAATTAGAGCAAAAATAAACCCATGGGACCTCATCAAACTGAAAAGCTTTTGCACAGCAAAGGAAACCAAAAAGAAAACAAAAAGACAACTTTCAGAATGGGAGAAAATAGTTTCAAATGATGCAACTGACAAGGGCTTAATCTCTAGAATATATAAGCAACTTATACAACTCAACAGCAAAAAAACCAATCAATCAATGGAAAAATAGGCAAAAGACCTGAATAGACATTTCTCCAAAGAAGATACACAGATGGCCAGCAAACACATGAAAAAATGCTCCACATCGCTGATTATAAGAGAAATGCAAATCAAAACCACCATGAGATACCACCTCACACCAGTCAGAATGGCCATCATTAATAAATCCACAAATAACAAGTGCTGGAGGGGCTGTGGAGAAAAGGGAACCCTCCTGCACTGCTGGTGGGAATGTAAACTGGTACAGCCACTATGGAGAACAGTTTGGAGATACCTTAGAAATCTATACATAGAACTTCCATATGACCCTGCAATCCCACTCTTGGGCATCTATCCGGACAAAGCTCTACTTAAAAGAGACACATGCACCCGCATGTTCATTGCAGCACTATTCACAATAGCCAGGACATGGAAACAACCCAAATGTGCATTGACAGAGGATTGGATTTGGAAGAGGTGGTATATATACACAATGGAATACTACTCAGCCATAAAAAAGGATGACATCACGCCATTTGCAGCAACATGGATGGAACTAGAGAATCTCATACTGAGTGAAATGAGCCAGAAAGACAAAGACAAATACCATATGATATCACTTATAACTGGAATCTAATATCCAGCACAAATGAACATCTCCTCAGAAGAGAAAATCATGGACTTGGAGAAGAGACTTGTGGCTGCCTGATGGGAGGGGGAGGGAGTGGGAGGGATCGGGAGCTTGGGCTTATCAGACACAACCTAGAATAGATTTATAAGGAGATCCCGCTGAATAGCATTGAGAACTATGTCTAGATACTCATGTTGCAACAGAAGAAATGGTGGGGGAAAAACTGTAATTGTAATGTATACATGTAAGGATAACCTGACCCCCTTGCTGTACAGTGGGAAAATAAAATTAAGAAAAAAAAAAAAAAAAAAAAAGATCTGAAATACAGACAGATATATATATATATATATATATATATTTTTTTTTTTTTGCCTTTTCTAGGGCTGCACCTGCAGCATGTGGAGGTTCCCAGGCTAGGGGTCTAATCGGAGCTGTAGCCGCTGGTCTACACCAGAGCCACAGCAATGAGGGATCTGAGCCGTGTCTGCGACCTACACCACAGCTCGGCAATGCCAGATCCTTAACCCACTGAGCCAGGCCAGGGATTGAACCTACAACCTCATGGTTCCTGGTCGGATTTGTTAACCACTGAGCCACAATGGGAACTTCCTGATATAATATTTGTTATGTCTGTCTTACACTATTCTAAAATCTGATTTGCAAATGTCACATGTTTTTTTGTTTGTTTTTCTTTAATGGCTGCACCTGCAGCATATGGAAGTTCCCAGGCTAGGGACTGAATCACAGCTGCAGCTGCAGGCCTACACCACAGCCACAGCAACACCAATCCAAGCCACATCTGTGACCTACGCCAAAGCTTGTGGCAAAGGTGGATCCTTAACCCACTGATCGAGGCCAGAGATCAAACTTGCATCCTCAAGGAAACCACACTGGGTTCCTTAACACACTGAGACACAACGGGAACTCCTCGTTTGTCTTTCTGATTTGAGATACAAAACTTTCCTTCCTTTCTACTTTCTTAATTCTGTAACTAACTTCATCTGTACTATCCACTTCACAATTTATTAGCAATGCAATTACTCCTCTCAAGTACAACATGATTTTGTAATCCCTCCATGTCACCATACATGCTATTTCTTATGCCTAAAATGCTCACCCTCTCTTTTCCTTGACCAATTGATCAACTTTGTATCCATCTTCAAAATTCAACTCAACTCAGATATCACTTCCTCTTAGCATATCATTCATATGCTAACACAGCATGCATGATATCACTTAAAAACTATATTTATGATTATCTATTTATAAGTTTGCCTGTCATACTAGATTTTGAATTAGGGACCAAAAAAGACTTTTACATATTCAGTACCTTTGGAACTTAATAGTATCTGAAACATAGTAGAAGCTCAATAAACAATTACTGAATCCAACTTCATATTAAATAGATTTAGTCTAGACAAAACAATACGGAGTGAAGAAAAATATGCTTAAAGGGTCGCAACAACAATATACGATAAATTTAAACTTATTTATTTATTTATTTATTTTTGGTCTTTTTGCCATTTCTTGGGCCGCTCCCATGGCATATGGAGGTTCCCAGGCTAGGGGTCCAATCAGAGCTGTAGCCACCGGCCTACGCCAGAGCCACAGCCACGCGGGATCTGAGCCGTGTCTGCAGCCTACACCACAGCTCACAGCAACGCCGGATCCTTAACCCACTGAGCAAGGCCAGGGATCGAACCCACAACCTCATGGTTAAACTTTTTGTTAAAAATTAAATCAACAGGTCAAAAGGAAGCCATGCTAGTAATTAAATGCACATGGGAGATTCGCCAAGTCTGGCCCCAAAAATGTGAAATTAAGAAAAATTTAGTTTCCTCATCTCATTCTGCCCCCTTATCTATAAAACAGTCAACTGAGTTGGATTAGATTCCTTCTATGCCATTAAGTCTTATATTCTGCATCAGAACATACTGAAAGTATCAATATCAGTTTAAGATTTTCATTTACCTATATTAGGACGGTCTCAACTTTCTGTAAGCTGTCCCTTTAGTTACTTGCAACTTGCTATTATGACACGTGGTACCTTAGAAACTTACTTTGTAAATAGGTTATGTCATAATGTGTACAGAAAATAATGAATAATATTAAACATTATATCTAGTTTGAGTTTCTACTTCTTTTGAATTAAATGACATACCATTATGGCACCCACTTCAACAAACATATAATGAATATTTATTGCCAAAAACCTAAAAGAGTGATAAGAGAGAGTGAAATATCAACTATATTCAAGGCACATAGTAGGAACTGGAGATTAAAAGAAACTAGATAGACTTGTATAAAGTAAGAAAGGACCATGGAGAGCCAGTCAAGGAGTTTAGATTTGACATTATAAGGAATGGGAAAACCAACAGGAAAATAACAACTCAAACTGGCAATTCAGGATGATTCTGAGGATCTGAGAATGAATGAGAGCAATAGTACTAATCATAATGTCTGAAAGTGGGGAGGTGATACCTTTTTCCTCTATGCTCAATGAATAACAGAATTTCAACAGCTGAACTCTCATTAAACCTGTTTCCAAAACTGCTGGACCCTCTACATCTCAACTCTGCCACCACCTTGGCCCAAGCCACTACCTTCCCTCACTTGCATGATAGCTTCCGGCATACTGTCTACCTCCCTTCTAATTCGATCTTTATATGGAGCATTTTAAAAATATAATTTGAATTGTGTCCCTGTCCAGCTTGAAATCCCTCCAACAGCTTGTCTTTAATTTTTAGGGTAAAGATCCAAACCTGCTAAGCTCCATAAAAGCTCTATACAATAGCCTCTTCTCTCCTGCCACTCCTCCCCATTGTTTCAGTTCTCAGCCCATACTGGCCTTTTCATATTTCCTCAAACATTCCATGATCCCTTCCTACCTCAAGGCATTTCCATATGCCATTTACTAAAAACACCTAACATTCTTCCAATTACATATACCCTTTTTACCTCCTGTATTCCTGGACCAACTTAGCCTAAACATCATTTCCTGAAAAAGCCTTAGCTAAAACCACACCAGACCAATTTTCCAATAATACACTTTCACACTTTGTGATTCTCCTTTGTGACATTTTTCCCACTTATCAGTTGAAGCTAATTAGTTAAATATTTCAACTACATGTGCCTCAACAAAATATAAGCCCGAACAGAACCCATAGCTGTCTTGGTCACTGTGTTCTCAATGCTTTGCACATAGTAGTCACTCAAATATGTTAAATGGATTGATGGATACCGTCCACTGGGGGCCAGAGGAAGAACGTTATAGCAATGACAACAGAGAAAACTGAGTGCCCAAAAGGTTTCCACAGATTTATATTTGCTTTACAAAGTTAATTTCTGGATCTTTAAAATTATCTGCAGCATTCTAATGTAGGAGTCAGCAAACTTTTCCTTAAAGGCCAGATAGTAAATGTTTTTGGTTTGTGTGCAATACAGTCTGTGATGCAACTATGCAATATTACCACAGTAGCATGAAAGCGGCCACAGACTGTAGGTAATTTAAACTTTACATGTACAAAAATTTATTTACAAAAATAGGTGGGCAGCTTGAAGGCTGTATCTTGCTGTCCCCTGTTAATACATCCTGAAGAAAAAGGAGACAGAAATTAAAGCCAAAAATTTTTCCTTTACATTTTAAACTCATAAGAAGCTTTTCTTGAAATACCATACAAACTTCCCCAAACTCTGAACCTGAAATAGGTCAGCATGGAACCTTCCTTTAATGGCCACAAGTATATCCCCTCTCTTAATGTGGATCATGAGTTTCTGCTGAGGTAGCAACAGTCTCTTTCTTCACATGTATTTCTCAGTAACCAGTAGTAACACACATGAAAATTTTAAAATATATGCTGAACAAATAAATGAACCAAAAAGAGCAAATATACAAATGAAATCCTCCATATATTAGCTTTTTTCCCCTTTCTTTTCCCCAGTCTACTATAGTTCAGTGCAGAAATGAGTAAGAGGGGAAGCAGATGACTTTTTGTTTTCATTTTCAAAAAGAGATTATTCTCCAATAATTGCATATTAATCATTTTCCAAAAGGCTGACATCTGATAACAAACAGAAAACCAGAGGACAGCAGTAAACAGGTAGAGCAGTGTCCCCCTTATCCAAATAGGATACTTTGCAAGATTCCCTGTGGATGCCTGTAACCACAGATAGTACCAGACAAAACAAACACCGTGTTTTTTCCTGTACATATAGACCTATGATAAAGTTTAATTTATAAATTAGGCACAGTAAGAGATCAGTAATAACTAACAACAAAATTAAACAATTATAAAAATATACTGTAATAAGTTATATGAATGTAGTCTCTCTCTTCTCTCTCAAAATATCTTACTGTTCACTTTTAATGCCCTTTTTTTTCTTTTTAGGGCGGCACCCACAGCATATGGAGGTTCCCAGGCTAGGAGTCTAATTGGAGCTGATGCTGCTGGCCTACGCCAGAGCCACAGCAACACGAGATCCAAGCCACATCTGTGACCTACACCACAGTTCACGGCAACACCGGATTCTTAACCCACTGAGCAAGGCCAGGAATCGAACCTATGTTCTCATGGATACTAGTCAGATTCGTTTCCACTGAGCCACAAGGAGAACTCCACCTTTTTCATCTTAATGAAGCACTTACCATGCACTGTGGCCCTAACTTTTGCAGTCTGAGGTACATGACTAGCACAAACTTCTTTTTCCTTTACAATTTCACACATAGAAGATTTGTTCTTATCTAGGTCTTGGCAACTTCAGCATATACTTTTCCTTTCCTTACTATGTCAGGAACTCTTACCATTTCATTGAAGAAAGCAGTCTTTTGCTTCTCTTTGGCATATCCAAATTGCCAGTATCACTCCTCTTAGGCTTTGGGGCCATTATTAAATAAAACGAGGGTTATGTAAACTCAAGCACTATGATACTATAAGAGTCAAAAGTATAGCTATGAAAGTAGCCTCATGGACCACAGACCAAAATTTGGGGCTTTATTCTAAACTGAAACAATACAATTTAAACATAAATAGGAGTTCCTGTCTCGGCTCAGCAGAAACAAATCTGATTGGTACACTGTTCAGATCTGGCGCTGCTGTGGCGTAGGCCAGAGGCTACAGCTCCAATTCAACCCCTAACCTCCATATGCCTCATGTGCCACCCAAAAAAAGCAACAAACAGGAGTTCCCATCATGGCACAGAGGAAAAAAATCTGACTAGGAATGAGGTTGTGAGTTTGATCCCTGGCCTCACTCAGGGGGTTAAGGATCCGGCATTGCCATGAGCTGTGGTGTAGGACAGGTCGCAGACGCGGCTCGGATCTGGTGTTGCTGTGGCTCTGGCGTAGGCCAGCAGCAACAGCTCCAATTAGACCCCTAGCCAGAAAACTCCGTATGTCATGGGTACAGCCATAAAAGGACAAAAAAAAAGACCAAAACAAAAAAAAAGACAAACATAAATAACAAAGAACCTAATATTGATTCAAGATCTAAGGTAAAACCTGACTGAAGGATGACATAAACATCAGAAAATTAGAAATTCACTAAGTAAATTAAAATTTTTAAATATAATTCATATCACTGGACCTTATCTAGGTTCTTAATTTCACTTCAAACTATGACAGGTTCTACCCTGGGACAGGAAAAAAGATGAATAAGACACAGGCCAGTTCTTGCCTTCAAAAGTACCTCCCTGTAGGTGGGGAGACCAATACAGTGTAGTACATCAGAAGCAAATAAAGTGCTAAAACTAGAAGGAAGCAATATGGTTAGAAGCAGAGAGGAAGTAGTGATTAACTGTAATTCAAAGGACTATCTACCCACACTAAGTCAGAATTTGTGCAAAAAAAAAAAAAAAAAAAAAGATGAAAAACAGCAGTCTTCACTATTTAGCAGAAAGAAGAAAAGCAGAAAACCAGGACATGATTTAAGAGTGCCATGAGGTCCCATCACTGAACAGATAACCCTTAGGAGGTAGGAAGAGATAACAGATCTGAATAGAGCCTCAGAGGATGAATAAACTTGATATACAGAGGAAGCATGGGAAGAGAGCATGCTAGGCTAAAGAACAACACAGGGAAAGGCACAGAATGGGTACACTTAGAGAAATGTAAATTATCCCAAATGGTCTTTGCATGAGATGCAGGTAAGAGAGAAGCAGCATAAGATAAAAGGCCCCTGAACAAAGGGATTTAAAGCAGCATGATCTCACCAGAGTTTAACAAAATAGTAACAGTGGTATGAAAGACTGTTGAATGGGGTGGAAAACAAGCAGAAGGAAGCCAATTTTTTTGCCACCATCATTGGGATAATATATGTGAATACACTTTAAAAAGTTAAAGCATTCCCAGTGCCTTCCTTAAAGTAAAATAACCCAAGCTAAATTAAGAACACTGCTGCAAAATTAGAGAGTAACTTACAACTTATTGGGATTTCCTCTAAAATTTAAAATAAGACCAAATATGAAAAAAACAAACCAAATTTGATATTCTGGTATTCCTCTGCTATATTTCTGGGCTACAGGAAATTCCAAAATTCAGTGCTAAAAAACCTAGGGAATGTCTATTCCCACATAAATTACTGCCAAGAATATTATGACATTCATCATAGCTTTAAGTCTCAGTAAAGTCTAACAGCATCAGTTACCAAGGTAGAATCCCAAATTCTAGGCAGTTGTTCCTTTAGTAAAAACAGGTAAAGAACTGTGTAATAAAATATGTTAGCATCATAAGGCATAACTACTTAATGATATGTCAAAGGTGTTCAAGAAAGAGTCTGAATCTACATTTTAAAGTGAAAAATACTCTGTTTAAAGAATAAGAAAGTTAAACCTGCCTACTATGTGAAGATAGGTCAAGGCTGGTAAAACAGAAAAATAAAGCTAGACACTCTCAGGGATAACCTGGTTCAACCACATGTTTAGCTTTCTATAAAAATCCTTCCAAAAATAAAAGCACTCCATGTGATGATTTAAAATTATCAATCCCTAAATATTTTAGTGTTAGGAACTCAGTCATCATGACATTGAAATTCGACTCTTCTGCAATGAGAATTCTTATACTGGTCACAGCATTGAACCAAAGGAGTCTAAGTATGGTTCACTGTTCTAACAGCAGTGGAAAATGTTTTTGCCTCACACTGTGAACATATAATATGGTTCTGACAGTATCTGCTAGCCAAAAACAAACAAACAAAAAAGCTTTATTTCATCTTCAAAAAGTTAAATATCAACTAAAAGTTTACTGATGTTTAAAATGCTCAGTTATCCTGAGTAGACATAAGGCTGAAAATCAAGAATACCAGACTGAGAGTATAACAGTCAGTAAGCTAGTTCCCAAACTATCAATATCAATTTACTCAATTCATCTGAAATTCAAATCTGATATAGGAGTTACTAACTGGTCCACAGCTACTTCAAATTATTACTATAAAAATATAAAACATGATAAATAAAAAAGACACCGCCCTTGCAGTGAGCAAAGATAACTTCAAATCATGACGTGTCAGAGTCCTCAAGACTGCTCCCCTGGTTAAATGGTTTTCAAGAAGGACTCACGGGACTCAGCAGTCACAGTCACAGCTAAGATCTGTTCCAGCAGAAGGACACAAAACAAAATAAGAAAAGGAAAAGACACATGGGAGGAAGCTGAAGAAACGAAGTATATATAAGCTTCCAAGAGGCCTCTCCCAATGAGTCACAGTACTTAATTCTTTCAGCAACAAGCTGCGACAACACATGAAAGATGTTGTCTATTACAGATGTTCCTAAGAAATTCTGTGGTTTTTTATTGAGGGCTGGTGACATGGGCATCCTTTGCCTAGCACATACCAAGACTCTAGAGCCCCAGAAGGAAATCACGTGCACAGCAAAAACCACATGTGCAGCAAAAACCACACTGCCCAAACAGTTCAGTCACAGTGAACCATTCTCATCACTTAGGAAAAGTTTTGTATCACAATAAGGGAACTGTTTACCAGCAAAGGGCTGGCCTTTCTAAGGCTAGGCAATCTCAGGCCTGCTATGTTGTCTTTTTTTGCATAGCACCTCAAGTATATTACAAAAGAATATTAATGAAGGAACTCATTATGCCTCATACCAACTTCATATAAAGTCTTAATTGCAAAAAATAAAAAATAAAAACAAAAAGAAAATGATAAATAGCTAACATTTATTGAGCTCTTGCCATTTCCCTGGCATATTTTATATGTATGACCTTATTTAATTTTCACAGCAATCCCCTGAGGTAGTCTAAGATGATACTCAGATCACTCAACAACAATTATCATTACCACGGCTGCTACAACACTCAGACATGTACTTCTAATATCAGCCCCAGAAGTAGGTACCACTCTTACCTCCATTTTTTTTCTTACCAAAAAAAAAAAAAAAAGGAACAGAGAATCCAAAGATTATACAATGAGTACATGACAGAGATGGGATTTTTAGTCTAGCTTGTTCCCCAGCTCTTAATCACTGCACAGTACTGTCTCTCAACATACTAAATACCTTGTGCAGCCCTGGGACAGAAAATTATGTCTTACACACACACACACTAAAAACTATAAATAAAAACATTACTAAGTTTATTTACATAAAAATCTAAAACTATGCATGGTAAAGGCAACAAAAAAAGTTAAAAGCCACTGGCTAAGAGATTATATGTGACACGTTTAAGAAGAATTAAATTCAGACCGCATAAGAAACTTTTTCTTATCAGTAAGAAAAAGATAAACAACTCAGTAGAAAAATCAGTAAAAATAAGTAATTCACATAAAAGGAAATCAAACAGCCAGTAAATATATGAAAAAAACTATAAAATAGTGATGTAAATGCAAATTAAAATGAGTTATCATTGCATACTCAGACTTTAAAATCTTAAAGTCAGATAATAGCCGAAGATGAGGATCAAGAGAAATCTTCAGTCACTGTTGAGACATATAAATCAGTAGAACCATTTTAGGAAGATAATCTGGCAGCATCTAGTAAAGCTGAAGATCCACATATCCTCTGATCTGGTAAAGCTATTCTTAGGATTATAATCTAGAGAAATCCTAACATATATGATCAAAGAGACATGAAGAGAATGTTCATTCTACACTGTGATTATTATTAGAGAGGAATAACTCAAATGTCCATTAGCAAAGGAACAGAGAGAAAAAAGTGGTATATTTACAAAACTTCATGGTGGTACAGCAGGTTAAGGATACGGCATTGTCACTGCTATGGCACAGGTTCTATACCTGGCCCATGAACTTCTGCATGCCACAGGTGCAGCCCCCCTCCAAAAAAGGTATATTTAAATGATATTATACTGTATTAAAACTAAATAAACTAGACTTATAACAGGAATACATGTATAGCACAAAACAATAAAACTGATTTTTAAAAAAGTTACAGAACACTATGTATCACTTATATAAGTTGTAAAATACACCTAAGAAACAATATGATGTGTTGTTCAGATACACAAACACATTAAAGGTTAAAATAAAAATGAAGATGGCCTATATAACATGACTTAGAATTCATGTTTTAAAGTAAGGCACATTAGAAGAAACTCATTCTTACATTTACACTAGGATGCTAACCAAAGAATTATTTACTAAATAATAAAACCTTCTCTTTATGAGAATCCATTCATATATCAGAAGAAAAAAAGGCTGAAAATCATATTCTAGCTTTCCATGTCATGAATTTTGGAAAAGAAAAAGCAAACTAGGAGTTCCTACTGTGGTGCAGCAGAAACGAATCCTACTAGTATCCATGAGGATGTGGGTTTGATTCCCGTCCTCCATCAGTGGGTTGAGGATCCCACGCTGCCATGAGCTGTGGTGTAGGTTACAGGCGCGGCTCGGATCTGGCATTGCTGTGGCTATGGTGTAGGCCAGCAGCTGTAGCTCCGAATGGACCCCTGGCCTGGGAACCTCCATGTGCCGTGGGTGTGGCCCTAAAAAGAAAAAAAGAAGAAAGAAAAAAGGAACAGAAATCCAATCTAGGCATTCCTGTTGTGGCTCAGCAGTTAACA
The DNA here is from genome assembly GCF_054392235.1 of Sus scrofa. Taxonomy (NCBI): domain Eukaryota; kingdom Metazoa; phylum Chordata; class Mammalia; order Artiodactyla; family Suidae; genus Sus; species Sus scrofa. The sequence goes on along the minus strand of NC_139396.1, from coordinate 107,817,363 downwards.
AACCCGATTAGTACCTAGTATCCATGAGGACATGGGTTTGATCTCTGGCCTTGCTGAGTGGGTTAAAGGATCCGGTGCTGCCATAAGCTGTGGGGTAGGTTGCAGATGAGGCTAAGATCTGACTTTGCTGTGGCTGGTGTAGGCTGGTGGCTACAGCTCTGATTCGACCTCTAGCTTGGGAACTTACATATACTGTGGGTACGGACCTAAAAAAGGAAAAAAAAAAAAGAAAGAAAAGCAAAAGACAGATTGCATTTTTTAAAATAATAACCTATTTACTATATGTCAAAAAAATTGACAGTAAAAGGATGGAAAAAAAATATATATATAAAACTGGTAAAATATACTAATTCTGAAAAAAAATACTAATTTTGCCTTAAGACAAAAAGTATGAGGGTTAGAGAGGATTGCTAAATAATGACAAAGTCCAATTCACCAAGGAAACAATAGTAAACAGGTGCACATCTAATAAAATTAACTTAAAAGTATAATAAACAGAAAATTGATAGAATTTTAGAGCCAAAAATGGTAAACCCACCATCATGGTATATCTTTTCTCTTTCTTTCTTTTTTCTTTTTTTTTTTTTTTTTTTTTTTTTTTTGCTGTGTATGAGTGTGTGAAGTTCCTGGGCCCGGAATGGAACCCGAATCATAGCAGTGACCTGAGCTGCTGCAGTGACAACACCGGATCCTTAACATGCTGTGCCACAAAGGAACTCTAGATCTTAACACACCCTTTTCAACTTTTGCCATCAATTCCCCATCCTTTCTCAGACTCTCTTCCTCTTAAATCTGAAGAGGACACAGAGACACCATTTTCTTCCAAAGCACAGAATGAACACTTCATCCTATATATAAAAGCCAAATGATCATGGGGGAAATTCATGGATCTTAGAGACTAAAGGTCAACCCAGGTATGTACTGAACTCCTCTAGGTTATTACATCATCTAAGATACAAGAACGAGGTGTCTGAAAAATGTCGGGTGGGTTACTACTGCCATCTGCTGGACAAAATGTTCACCTTCACTTCAATCATACTCAAATCTATTAAGAGCACACATAAGGCCCTAAACTGTAATCTTTTCTGGACTTTCTTTATCTAATGAAATAAAGATGCTGCCTCTAAATTAACTATATGTCCTCTCCATGTTTGTACAATTTAACATGCTTCTAGTAACAACATTTATTTTTTTCCAAGTCACAGGTTTATGAGTGTAGAAAACTATATCACCTGACATCCATCTAGAATTTAATATACCACAAAGACTACCAATTTTCCCATACAACTGCTGAAAAATCATATTCCATATACTGAGTAATTTCAGGGATTAACTCGAATCACATCAACTATACTTTACCCACATGGCATATAATTCACATTATTTGCAATTTTTCTTAAAATATGTATTTAAAAATGTATGTTAAGTCTTCTGGTGTGCATCCATATCCAGTTCCCTTGCTTACCAGGCACACAGGAAAATTACACTTCCTGCCCACTCAGTACATAAGATTATTTCAGGTCACTATGTTATGAGTAAAAGTGCCATATGCCATCTGCAGGCCAAAGCAAGTAATTGCGTTTATGTGAGACCCTCTGACATGCACTACCAAAGTGACACTGGGCCTCCAAAAGCCATGGTAAAGCCTCAAGATCAAACCAGCTCAGAACACTGAAGAGATCTGTCCAGACCTACAATAGACATTTTAGAAGTAAAAAATAAACTTTTATTGTGTTAAGTCACTGAGACTAGTGCACTGAGAATGTTACCTCAGCACAGCCTAGCCTAGGGATTTTTAACAGCAGCTCTACTGATACCTTAGGCTGGATAATTCTTTGTTGTGGGTGCTATTCTGTGCATTACAACACATTAAGCAGTATCCCCAGTCTCTACCCATTAAATCCCAGCAGCACCCCTCAATGTGGCAACCAACAATGTTTTCAGACATTGCCTTTTCCTACTTTGAGAACCAGCAGCCTAGCTTAACCTGAACTATACCGTATGTCTACACGTACACATATATATGTGTGTGTGTATTTACTTATGTACAGACCCTTGAATAACACAAGGTTAAGGGTACTAACCCTCCTCACAGTCGAAAATCCACATATAATATACAGCCTGTTCTCCAAATACACTTTTCCTCCATATTTGCATCCACAAATTCAACCAACCACAAAGCGTGTAGTACTACAGTATTTACCATTAAAAAAAATTCACATAAAAGTGAAACCTTGCAGTTCAAACCCATGTTGTTCAAGGGTATTATGAACATATATGTATGAGACCATAGTCAACTCAAGTGTCATATGACAAATATATGCTTTATTATGTATTAACATCACACGTCTTACAGGCCCTTAATAGAAATGAATTCCTACTTCTCAAACTAGGAGACTTCTTCATAAACTTAAAAAATCCAATCAGTATCCCAAGTCTCTGTATAATAAGGTAAACAAAATGTTCCGAAAGGGTATATAAATCCATACATACTATGCTGTTCATTTCAGAGGACTCATAGCTCCCAACTGGGTGGACATTTCCAATGGGCTCCAAGCCCTCTTCATCCCACATGTATGTCCCATCAGAGCTATCAGATGGAGAGAGTTCAAACGAAGAACCAGCTCTGTAATCTGTATCTGGTGAGATCAAGTTATTTCCAGAAGTATGTTTTGAACATTCACTCCTGTCTTCAATTGATGTTTTAAAAGAGAGAAAAAAAGTCATTAATTCACAAAAATACAATTATTTCTCAGGTTCAAGTTCTAATAAGCTCTAATAGTTTGATATACTATAGCAAAAAAGTTGGCAAAAAAGGCATTCATAACTAGCATCCTCTAAATTTAAATTAAAAAGACACAAAATCTTTAAAATAACCTACTGAAATGTTTCCTAATAAAGAAAATTCATTGAACCGCTTTTCACTTCTGCAATATTTCTAGAAATGTAAAAAGTCTCATATCATTTGAATATTTCCTAAGACATTTATTTTTAAGCACTGCCCAGGAAATTCCTTACTCTGTGTATATTATTTAATCTTGCAGTTGCCTCTTTATAAGGAAATAACTTAGCCAAGCAGTCACTCCTAACTAAAAGACTCTCTGACAGTCAAAGTCGTATGCACATCTCCAGGCATGGCCTAGTCCCCCAACCAGACTACATACCTATATCTAATTCCTCAGTCTGTTCTTTTTTCAGGCTATATGGGCACAGAGATATATTTCTGCCAGCACTGACACCAGGATTACCAAGTAAAAGAAGAAGTGTTTAACAGGTACTTTCTCACTTTCCTCAATTAAAAAAATAAAGCTCCTCTGAAAGTACAACTATTAAGTTTGCTAGGCAAGACATCTAAGTCCTCCTTCACAAAAATGAAAATTGCCTAGGATAAAAATTAGATCAGACATAACCTATATTAGGTTCATTCACCCTTTGGTATAGCTCCACTCAACAAATAGCAGTAATCTGCTACCATAAAGGAAGAGATTGCCACTGATGTGAGGAAGCAGGAGAAAAAATATTTCTTTTTTGGGTTGTTTTTTTTTAGGGCCACACCTGGGGCATATGGAAGTTCCCAGGCTAGAGATCAAATCAAGGTTGTAGCTGCCAGCCTACACCACAGTTCAAGCTATGTCTATGGCCTACACCACAGCTCACGGCAACACCAGATCCTTAACCCACTGAGTGGGGCCAGGGATCAAACCCACATCCTCATGGATACTAGCTGGGTTTGTTACCACTGAGCCACAAAAGGAACTCCCAAGAAAAAATAATTTTGAAGCAACCAGGAATAGGCCTGTGTATGACAAAGAACAAAGGTAAGACACCACAGGGGGAAAAATGTTTTTACAGATGATGTTTCAGAGTAAAAAACAGGACAAGGAACAAAAGTCATAAGGAAGGTAAATGTTGCCCCATTCCAATTTTATCTAGATCCATCCCTCCATGAAATTATCAGTATTGTGGAATTAAACAGAAGATTAATCCTTTTTTTTTTTTTTTTTTTTTTTTTTTTGTCTTTCTGCCTTTTCTAGGGCCGCTCCTATGGCATATAGAGGTTCCCAGGCTAGGGGTCTAATCAGAGCTGTAGCCGCCAGCCTACACCAGAGCCACAGCAACGAAGGATCCGAGCTGCATCTATAACCTACACCACAGCTCACAGCAACACTGGATCCTTAACCCACTGAGCGAGGCCAAGGATGGAACCTGCAACCTCATGGTTCCTAGTCGGATTCGTTAACCACTGAGCCATGACAGGAACTCCAACAGAAGATAATTCTAAATGTAAATTCAGTTATATTATCCAGGAGAATGCAAAAAAATAAGGACATTAATATTTACCAGAGACACTTATATCTATCCACTCTTCAGTTTTAATGAAGGATTTTTCATTTTCCTTAGGGGAATCAAATATATCCTTTGGTGGTACATTTTCATGCTTTTCTTCTTTGAGAGAAATTTCCTCTGGAGTTATTCTAGTTCTGTTGGAGTCTTCCATATCTATAAAATCATCACTAAAGTCTTCACTTAGATCATTCTTATCAGAAGATGACAAAGAAGACAAGGAAATGTCATCCACATCATCACTCAAGTATCTAATTTTAGCATCATGCTTCACGGTCTGGTCATTTTCTGTTCTGTAACTATCATTTTCAATTAGTTCTTGGTCCTTATTAGCAGCTCTGTCTTTAGTCACAAGTGTATCATCTTCCTCTATACATGTGTCAGCAGGTGAATTTTTATTACCATCAACTGTGATAGTTCCAGAAAATGGCGGTCGGCTAGATTTCAGTAAAGAGGGGTGAACCATCCTGTAACCCAAAGTGGAAGTTACACCTGGGCCATTTGGTAAAGCCAACTTCTTTCCACCAGCAGCATAAGGCCTATTAAACCCATACCCTAAATGTTCATTCCCATTGAGTACTTCCGTCTGTCGGGAATTTCTTGTTAGCATACTTGACCTCAGAGGCACTCTAATGGGTGGCTGTTGGTTCTGATAAGGCTTTGTAAGATCTGCAGCTCTATTGAAGGAATGTGATCTGGTTATAGATGAAGGTGGAAGGAATGAATTCTGAATGGAATGTGAAAAACTTTGTGACCTTACCATTTTTTCACAAGCAAGAGATTTAATATTATCTAGGGATTGTGCTAAGCTTTCTCCAGAACTGCTTCTGGTAGCACAGGAGTTTGCTCTAGGCCTTTGTATGCTACCAGTTGATCGGTTTCCATAAAATCCATTCAACTGTGATTTTGGAGCACTGACTGAAGCATACGAAGTCCTTCCTAATAATGTGCCTTTGGTGAATTTACCCAAATTAGATGGTCCAGACAAAGACTTTTGATTTAACTCCTCTGTAGATGACACAAACATAGTTGTTGGCTTCGCTAATTTTGATGTGAATAAAGAGATACTTTTCAAACCTCCCTTTATCCCATTTTTATCAAATACTCCTTGAGTAGGTACATGTTTTTCAGGATCAATTACTTTATCATGTGAACTCTGAGTATTGTTAGGTTCCTCAGGACTTTGTGCACTAAACTGGTATTTATTTGCCGTTCTCCAATTGAATGAATGGGACGATGAACAATCAGAGCCATTATTTTTGATGAAACTTTTGATGTTGCTACTCTTTGACGTTCCCAATAAATTAACAGGTTTTCCATTTGGCATTGGCTGCAGTGTACTTCTTACAGATTTTGTTCCATACTTTGGCAACCTGGAACCCAAAAAAGTCTTGATTTGTGTTTTTTCTTCCATGAGCTATATGGTGCATTTGTTCTTAAAATTTGACAGAATCTGAGGAGACAAAACAGCAGATTGAACATTCTTAAATAAGGATAATTACATGATTATTACATAATATGAATACATATCTTAAATAATTAAACGTGGCAAAGCCCAAAAGCTACTCGTGATTCCTACAGATCTCTTAATAAATACTGAATGCACAAATTAATAACTTTATGTTAGAAGAAAATATAGAACATTTTGGTGAACACTTTATAAATTTGGGCTATGGATGGTAATAGCAAAATCCAGAAATAATAAAATTAGACTATTGAATTTGTACTAAAAAAAAATTTCAACAGCACATTTTCCAATTTCTAATCCAAATTATTTTTTTCATTTTCAGTAATATTATTTGTTAAAAATAAAAAAGTGATCTTGTTTTTCTTTTTAAAGCATACATGATCTTATAAAAACTGGAATACATATTAAAATCTTCATTATTAAAGTTATGGGAAGGCTGTTCCAGTAAGTGGCCTGAGGTGACCTCTAAAAATGGCTCACTATTCACTTGACCCAGAAAACCCCACAAAATCATGCAAATGAAGATGTTCAAATCTTCGTGTTCACTTTAAAAACACTCGTGAAACTGCCCAGGCCATTAAGGGTATGCATATTTGAAAAGCCACCAAGTATCCAAAGGACGTCACTCTACAGAAGCAATGTGTGCCATTCCGTTGTTACAATGACAGAGTTCATAGGTATGCCCAGGCCAAACAGTGGGGCTGGACACAGGGTCAGTGGCCCCAAAAGAGTGATGAATTTTTATCACACATGCTTAAAACTGCAGAAAGTAATGCTAAACTTAAGGGCTTAGATGTGGATTCTCTGGTCATTGAGCACATCCAGGTGAACCAAGCCCCCAAGATGTGGTGCAGGACTTACAGAGCTCATGGTCAGATCAACCCTTACATGAGTTCTCCCTGCCACATTGAGATGATTCTTACTGAAAAAGAGCAGACTGTTCCTAAGCCAGAAGAGGAGGTTGCACCAAAGAAAAAGATATCCCAGAAGAAACTGAAGAAGCAAAAACTTATGGCCCAGGAATAAATTTCACAAAAATAAATGCAAATAAAAGTAAAAAAAAAAAAAAAAAAGTTATGAGAAGGACGTTCGTAAAGAAACCAACAGCACAAAAAAAATTCTTCTGGCACTGAGGGCTACGCTATAAGCTGTCATTTTATGTAACTATCTCAAAAGAATTTCTATCTAGTAATATAATACACTACAGTTATTGGTAGGGTAAGAGGTAAAATGATTTATCACATTGATTAGCCCATTAATCTCAACCTCTCACATTTATTTTATAGGTAATAGAAAAACAACCAAAAGGTTCAATGAACATACAAGACCATAAAGCTGAAAACGAGTATCCTCTATTTAGGTAATTTTAATAAATTATATCATGTGATAAGATTACAAAGATGAGATAAAAATATTAAAATGTCCTAACATTAACAGAAATATAATACACTCGCTATATATTCACTGTGGTTAATATAAAAATGTTACAAGACCACACACAAGAGCAAAATTCAAATAAAAAGAAAAATATATGCCTCAGGGTCACTAGCGTTTTTAAAATTATGTACCTTAAGACACTGTGTTTAATTTTTTGTTTTTTTTTAATTAGAGAAAAATGATTCCAAGTCTTCCCTGGCCTTAAAAATTAGAGTTCCTAGAGTACACATGTGTTATTAGTCATACCAAAAATAAGTATTTAGAAAATCATACACACTTTTAAGTAAAGACAATGGATCAAACAGAATTACAGAACTTCCTATCCCAATAACTAATAAAAGGGACAGACTGTACACGTGTGTGTGTGTGTGTGTGTGTGTGTGTGTGTGTAATTTTTCAGCCAAAAACCCACCAGATGTAGTCAAAAAAGAAAATGTTTAAACTAAGAACCTTTAAACTTTAAAAAGTACTGGTCAGACCTTAGAAAACTAAATACAGAAATACCATATAATCCAGCAATCCCACTCCTGGGCATCTATCTGGGCAAAACTACATGCATTTTGTAAAAAGCTACATGCATTCTGTCCACTGCAGCACTATTCACAATAGCTAAAAATACATGGAAACAACCTAAATGTCCATCAACAGATGAATGGATTAAGAAGATGTGATATATATACACAATGGAATACTACTCAGCCATAAAAAAGGACAAAACAATGCCATTTGCAGCAACATGGAACTAGAGACTCTCACACTAAGTGAAGTAAGTCAGAATGAGAAAGGCAAAAACCACATTATATCACTTATATCTGGAATCTAATATACAGTACAAATCAATCTATCTACAGAAAAGAAACAAACTCATGGACTTGGAGAACAGACTTGTGTTTGTCAAGGAGGAAGGGGGAAGGAGTGGGAGAGACTGGGAATTTGGGGTTAAGAGACGCAAACTATTGCATTTGGAGTGGATAAGCAATGAGATCCTGCTGTATAGCACAGGGAACTATATCTAATCACTTGGGATGAAATATGATAGAGGATAGTGTGAAAAAAAGAACGTATGTTCATGTATAACAACATGTATAACTGAGTTACTCTGTTGTACGGCAGAAATTGACAGAACATTGTAAATCAACTATAATAAAAAATTTTTATTTTATAATGATTTTTATTTTTTCCATTATAGCTGGTTTACAGTATTCTGTCAATTTTCTACTGTACAGCAGGGTGACCCATACATGTATACATTCTTTTTTTCTCACATTATTATGCTCCATCATAAGTGATGAGATATAGTTTCCGGTGCTACACAGCAGGAAAAATCTTTTAAAAATCTTTTAAATGGCTGTTATTCTTACAGAAATTAACTCAGAAAGGTTTTAAGAACCAAATTTGTATAATCAAGGTAAATGGCAAACAAAAACCGTTTAATAAAATAAGTTTATCTTCTCCTTTTTTCAATCAGTGGTAAGTACAATACAAGCATACATATTTATTCTATTACAGTAACATTCTAAAACGTATATAGGTTTACTGATCAAATAAACCAGTATTACTTACATACTATGTTTACGATTATGAAAATGCAAAACTTTAAATTTTAAATTGAATGATTATCCTGATAAACTTTTAGTTTACTTTTTATAGTCATGTCAACTTACAGATAGTTTCCAAGCACTTTATGGTAACTTAAATCCCTAGACTACCTTGTGGCACAGTGGGGTTAAGGGTCCAGCATTGTCAGTGCAGTGGCGGGAGTTGCTGCTATGGCTTGGGTTTTGATCCCTAGCCTGGGAACTTCCATGTGGTCATAGCCAAAAAAATTTAGACTCTACAGTAAAAATCATGATCAAACAGCAATACGTGCCATGAGCAAAAAAAGGGACAGTATATCCATGCCAGATGATTGCCATCTCCATTTTCTGATAATGATCTTTAGCACAAAATATACTCCACACCTACAAATACTTTCAGGATTACCAGAAAGAAATTGGTAATAATACTAGATATAAGGGTCATTCTGCATATCACTAAATAAAACACATTAGAGATTCTGTCCTCTGGTGAGTCAGTTTGTGAGTCAGAAAGGCATTAACATTTCCCTGCCAGTCACAAGTAGACTGAGAACAGAACATTCTGTTCTTTTACTTCTCTATGCTTCTAGGTAACTATCTGAAACAAGGGCAATATATGTTATCTCCCAAGAACATCTTCAATATAACACAATAAGCCCACAAAAAAGACACACTGTTATTTACTACAAAGTGTTTGGGGGGGTGGGGAGATGAGAACCTGACTGCACTATTTCCTATCAAGAATATTTATTGATTTCTAAATGCACAAATAATTACAACCTAAATGATATCAATCGTCTTGGACTGTGGTCGTGAGACTAAACTAATCTGACAGCTTAACTATAAAATTTTCATATCTGCTTATATTATGAATATTGTCACTTCATTTGTTGATGAGCTACCTGTCTTTAAGTATCATAAAAGTTTCTCCTACATTCTTTACAACTTTAAAATAAAACAGACCGGAGTTCCCGTTGTGGCTCAGTGGTTAACGAATCCAACTAGGAACCATGAGGTTGCAGGTTCTATCCCTGGCCTTGCTCAGTGGTTTAAGGATCCGGCATTGCTTTTAGCTGTGGTGTAGGTCGCAGATGCAGCTTGGCTTGGATACCTTGTTGCTGTGGTGTGGCATAGGCCAGCAGCTGTAGCTCTGATTCAACCCCTAGCTTGGGAACTTACATACTTCCATATGCTGCAAATGTAGCCCTAAAAAAGCAAAAAAAAAAAAAAAAAGTAAATCAAAATTTTTTCCTTTTAAAAGGAATCCACTGGAGTTACCACTGTGGTTCAACGGAATCAGCAGCATCTTGGGCGCTCTAAGACACAGGTTCGATCCCTGGCCCAGCACAATGGGTTAAGGAGGCACTGCCACAGCTGTGGCTTAGGTCCTGAATGTAGCTTAAATCTAACCCCTGGCCTAGGGAACTCCATATGCCAAAAATGAAAATAATAATAAAAGGAATCCACAATGAGATAAGAAGGGAGAAGCAGGAGCAAACATTACTGAGCACTTACATGAAAGGTACCAGGCTTACCACTTTGTCCTTGTTAACTGTTTAATCTTAACATTTTAAGGTGGCAGATTTCATCTCATTTTAAATAGATAAACCACAGTTCAGAAAAGCTAAAATACTTGTTCAAAGTCACAAGCTCATAAACTACTGAAGAGAATTCAGGTTCAAGTCTACTTGACTCTGGGATCCATGAAGTCTGTCTTCTTGACAAAGGAATAAAATATTGTGAGAGGTTTACTGATGGCTAGGGTCAAGAGTGAAGGAATAAACTGGATAGCTAAGGTTAGAAAAGCAGCATGAAGCCTGCAAAGAACCTAGGTATTAATTGATTAAAGAAGTTTTTGCAGGGGAACAAGTAAGAGCTTTCATTTTTTCAAACTCCTTTCATATCCATTACCTTATCATCTGAGGAACCACCCACTCACATTCTTTTTTTAGTTTTTCAAAGAGCTTTTTAGACAGTGTGAATTGCATGCATTTTTAGGGATTTTAAAGGCATAAATTCGCTAGAGTCCAAGGGCAATTAATTAACTGAACAACAATGCTAATGACATGTTCCTACCAGTCACTTCTTGAAACCTGCTTTCACATTCAAATAACTAATTTTTTTTTTTTAATTTTTTTACCTTGTGTTACTCAACCCCTTCCCCCATATCCCCTTCTCCCATGTTTTTTGGCTGTCACCTATGTCAAACTGATTCAAAGCCTTGATTATAGCAATTAAATAAGCAAAAATAACACCTTCAAAAGCAAATGTTTAAAACAATACAACTTCATTCCAGATTCTTCATGATTTTAAAGAGTGCACACCAAGCTCAACACAAAACCCCATTTTTGTATCTAGCTACAACTTTTCACTCAGGCAGATAGGGATCAAAGCAACTTGTGAAAGTCTCAAAATGAATTTGGTGGTTTAAGAACATTAAATGAGGAGCTCCCGTCGTGGCGCAGTGGTTAATGAATCCAACTAGGAACCATGAGGTTGTGGGTTTGATCCCTGGGTTAAGGATCTGGCATTGCCGAGAGCTGCAGTGTAGGTCGCAGACGCGACTCAGATCCCGAGTTACTGTGGCTCTGGTGTAGGCCGGTGGCTACAGCTCCAATTAGCCTGGGAACTTACATATGCCACCGGGAGCGGCTCAAAAAAAGACCAAAAAAAAAAAAAAAAAAAGAACATTAAATGATGTTATTAAACATAAATTCAAAGTATATTACTTTCTGAAACTTTAAGAAACAGAATACTAGTAGGTAAAGAAGACTAGAAGCTCCCCTGACAAAGCCACAAATGGTCTCCCTCCAAATTTTATTATTTAGTTCAAGTAAAACTCAAAAATTGTGTAAGGCATTCAAATGAATGTGGACTCCTATCTCTTGACAAAAAGCCTAGCATTCCTGAGACCACACCACGTTTATGTTCCCTTCACTGGAGACCAAGTTCTTCGAGAACACAAATCATGCCTTTCACTCATCTATTTCCATACTGTGCCCCTCGGAAACAGGATGGTGTTTTACAAATCAGTTGAAAGTAAGAACAGCCATATCCCTTAACACTGACTTTCTGAGAATTTTGTTAGTTTTACTTCAAATCAACAATATAAACATTTATATGTATAAAGCATAACACAGCCTGACACAAAATAGGTAGTATATTTCAACTATTAACTGAGATCCTAAAGAACTATCAGTTTCAGTTTATAAACTGTTATTGATCTTGGTAAAATAGGTACCCAAATTCATGATACTAATTTTTCCTGCCCCTCCACAAACCACACTAGGTTATTAACCCATTGAAGGAGCCACTCTCTTCCCTGATGGCTTCCTTCTTGCACGATAATTTATCCTAATTTAGAATCTCAATCCTTACCTACATCCATGGCACCTAGCTCTTTCAGGTTTTTTCAAGAAACCTAAAACTTTTGGCATAAAAAATTATTTAAAAAAATAACTACATTACAAAAGAAATAGGACATGACACAGCAGTCTCAGTCTGATTGTGCTCTTTAAATGCTCTTTGTGTGATTAATTACAAGTATTTTAAATAATTACTCTGCAACTTTTAATAGAAGGAGGACACCCATACTTTAACATTTTTAAAAAGTAAAAAATCCTCAAACTAGGTAACAACATTTAACCAATCCCTAGAGGTACTGACACTGAGAATCCTCTTGATTTGGCAAAAATCAAAGTGATTTAAGTTAAATGCAATGTTTCCATCTATAAGTTGATCATGATGTAAGACATAAGGACCACTAAATATAAAAGCAATATTTTTGTGCTTAGACTAACTCAATTCAACTTCTTCCTATGCAGAGAAGCCCCACTGAGTTCACCACATACCTCCACCTCAGATTACTACACTTTTTACAACACTTTTTTAAGCACCTGCGAGACAGGATTCTAAAAAACGAACAAGATATAATACCTGCTAGAAGCTTATGATCTGGCAAAGGAAGGAATGTTTTCAACATGATAATGACTTAGAGTACATTAATTCAGTCATCAAACATTTATTGAAAGCTTCTTTGAAGACATTTATTCAAGGATTTACTACAAATAAGGCTCTGTGCTAGTAGAGGCTGTGGATATAACAGACACTCCAATATAGAGAAAAAGACATATAGACAAGAAAAGGGCAATGAAGTGCCATATTTGCTACTGGAGAGTGTATAGGGTAGTACATGGGGGCACAAAAAAGAAAGTGCTTAAATCAAAGAAGGGGATTTCATAAATGGCTTTATAGAGGAGGCAATGCTTGAGTTGGGTCTCAAATGATAAGTAGTAAATAATAACAAAGACACTGAATATGAGAAGCAATATAGCCTAAGTAAAGAGCATTAACAAAAGCAGAAAAACAGCATGGCATATTCAAGAAACTGCTATTAATTAAACAAGGGTAGTGAACAGGTTCAAAGAAATGCACCAAGTAAAAAGAGATCAATGGAGAAAAAACAGCCAGCTAAAGGTCTTAAACACTATACTAAGAAATTTGAACTCTACTATGAGCAGTTAGGAAGCCAAAGGGTTTTAGGCAAGAAAACAAAAAAAATGATCTGATCTGAACTGTGAAAAGTTACTCTGATTTCAGTATGAAGGATGGACCAGAAGAAGAAAGGGAGATAGGTTAAGAAGTCTGCATTCGCAGCATATGGACGTTTCCAGGTGAGGGGTCAAATCAGAGCTACAGCTGCCAGCCTCTCACTGCCACGGCAACACAAGATTTGAGCTGCATCTGCGACCTAAACCACAGTTCACGGCAATGCCAGATTCCTGATCGAACCCACATCTTCATGAATACTAGTTGGATTCGTTTCTGCTGTGCCACAACGGGAACTCCCAGGTTAAGAGGTTTTAACAGTAGAAAGGTGGCAAGAATTAGAGCAAAAAGGTTAGAGAAAAGGTACAAATACATAAGATATTAGCAATATTGAATCTCGAGAATTTTATCACAATAGTGGACATAAAATGAGAGCACAATATTTAATGAATAAATGGATGAATAATTTAATGACTGATCAAGTGTAGTTGATGGAAATGGATGAATAACTGACTGACTGATTAGATATAGAGGAAAAATTTAGGATTCTAGGCACCAGAGGATGGTGCCTTTAACTGAGGGCAAATATTACATCTGGGAAAAGAGATCATAAACTTAGCATGCCAAGCTGACTCTAAGGTAACTACAGGGGTGGAGGTGTTAATTAGTCATGTAAATAAGTCTGAACCACAAGGGCAAGGTCTGGATGGGGATAATGATTTGGGAATTGTCAGCACAGAGACAAGAATCATTTAAGGATGTGGCATTGTCACTGTTGTGGCTCAAGTAATTGCTGAGGCAAGGGTTCAATCCCTGGCCCAGGAACTTCTACATGCTGCCAGCATGGCCAACAAATGAACAAACAGAAAGCTGAAAAAGATGCTCAGTTTAATCTGAAAAAAAAATGTAGCCACAAGAGGAGATGGAACAGTTAGTAGAGCCTCCCGAAGAACTGAAAATTAAACAATAAGCAAATTACCTTTTTTTCCAAGAATATCACAGTAAGAAAAAAATTCACTTTTTAACAATGAATTATAACATGGGTAGGAACTGTATCTTAAAATAACTCTTTATGCAAACATAGCTAAAGCCAAGAAAATGGAACACGGAACTACTACAAACAAAAAAAGAACTAAAATCTCTTATACATTAAGTCAAAGAAGATACTTCTAAAGGAATTAGAGGTAGCTAAAAAAAAAACAGAGGAAAATGAAAAGCAATTCTGTAAACAGGAAGATGACATAAGAGCACTGGAAGTAGAACTGTCTGATTCAAATGATGGAGAGAGAAGTTTTGAAAAGCAGTTTGGGGAAGAAATCTTAGGTAAAAGGAGAGATACAGAGATATTGAACTGGAAACCAGTCAGCTTAGTCATTAAAAGGAAGCTAAGGAACAAATAAGGAGAAATGAAACTATACAATGACAACTGGGAAATTCTGAGCGAGACGAGAGGACAGATGAAAGAAGACATATTTTTGTAAAGAGGTAGCAGGTAAATTTCAGGGAAATCTAAAACTTATTATAGGACAAAGAGAAGGTAAAGAGATGTTGGAAGAGTATACAAATACATGTAGGCACTGATTGTTTGAAGGAGAAAAACAAACAAGCGGAAATTCTGATTGATTTAACTGAGAAATCAAAACTGTCTGAAGGTGAAAAATTATTATGTTACTTAGGGTGAACTGCAAAACAATACTAGAATGGACCACTGTGAGGGAAAACACCAGCAAAGGAGGACAGAAGTTCCATAAAATCTCAAAATGTTTTATCAGAATTCTATCATCGTAGATGAAAGATTAAGGTAGATTAAAGACTGTAAAATGGAGACAGACTCAATCTCTTCATGTGGAGTGATTCCATGTGTATGTACTAATGTCTCTTACTTGTCAGATCAAAGGAGGCATGTCACATTCAGTACACTTAGAGCAGAGTGAGAAACTTGCCTGCAATACTTGTTAAAACCCAAAACAGTACTATAAAATGCAATTATTTTATGTAAACATTTTTGCTTTTTTAAATGTTTCATACAAGGAAACCAATGTAGAATCTAAGATGGTTACAGCTTCAGCAGTTTTTATAATGTTCAGTTGGATTTTTAAAATTAATTTTGCAACATTTCAGTCTCTTTTATATTAAATTTTGGAAGTTAGATTTACTGTAGTAATATCCTAAAGCACTTTTTTTTTTCCTACTTAATAATGATTTGATATCCTTGTAAATATACAACAAGAACAGAACAAAATAAAAAATACTGGGGGAAGGAATAGGATGGACTGGGGATCTGGAGTTAACAGATGCAAACTATTGCACTTGTTGTGGATAAGCAATGAAATCCTGCTGTATAGCACAGGGAACTGTGTCTAGTTACCTATGATAGAACACAATGGAGGATAATGTGAAATAAAGAATGTGTGTGTGTGTGTGTGTGTGTGTGTGTATGGCTGGGTCACTTTGCTGTACAGTAGAAACTGAAAGAACACTGTAAACCAACCATAATGGAAAAATAAAAATCATAAAAAAAAGAATTAGGCAGCCACAGTACATTAACAGAATCAGTCATTAATAAAACAACGACAACAAAAAGTATCAGAAGGCATCACACATAGTGAAGACAATTTCATGACACTTCAGTTTCTGTTGTATGTATGTGTATGCAGCATGTAAAATATTCTGAACATTCTAAGTTGTAAAATATAAAAGGATAAAACATTTTACTGCAATGTCTAAGAAACTTCTTTAGTGTAGATACTCCTAAAACGTAAAGACCCAACCAACGAACTTCTGCATATACAGAGAACTTTGCACACCAGCTGCCCCTCAGCCAGGGGACTGCTCCCCTCATTTTTCCCTTGTCCCCAGTGCTTCTCCCATAACCAGCTGACCTGAGTAGACACTGTCGCCTGATGCCATTATAAAGAACCATATGGGAGTTCCCGTTGTGGCTCAGTGGTTAACGAATCTGACTAGCAACTATGAGGTTGCAGGTTCAATCCCTGGCCTTGCTTGTGGGTTAAGGATCCAGTGTTGCCAAGAGCTGTGGTGCAGGCTGCAGACGTGGCTTGGATCCCGCATTGCTGTGGCTCTGGCGTAGGGGGGTGGCTACAGCTCCAATTAGACCCCTAGCCTGGGAACCTCCATATGCTGCAGGAGTGGCCCTAAAAAAAGACGAAAAAAAAAAGAACCATATGTCTTCAGGCCATATTCACACACCTCCTCTCCTGCACCCCTCTTTAAGATTTGGCCTCTTTAGCCTGAAAAGGAATGTGTGCACAAGAGTCACCATTTTGTCTGCTTTCACTGTCATGAATAATCCCATCCCCTACAATCTCTTATTCTAGCACTACCCACAGAACCTTCTGTAAAAATGGAAATGTTCTATATCTGTCCTGTCCAATACAGTAGCCACTAGCCACAAGCAGCTCTTGAGCCTTAGAATGTAACTAGACTAAGGAACTGAATATTTATTTTAAATTTATTTTCCTTTAACTCATTTAAATTTAAAAACTACATAAAGCTAGAGCCTACCATAATGGGTAGTACAGTCTTATACACAAACTTAAAAACAAAGTATTTATTCATCTCCCCTTCTGCCTTTTCAAACTCTTGTCCAGTTACTATGTCAGAGAAAAAAATCCTTTTGTTTATTTTCACTCCACTATAAATAATAAAGTGTGCCTAAAGATAGATAAGCTTTGAAAATTAGATAAACCAGTGAAAAATACTTACCATGAAAAATATTCTAAGTAAAATTAGATACAACAAATAAAATTGCTATTAACAACCTCTATGCCCTTAAAAATGTCACTGCCATACAGTGTACCTTAAATTTAATAAATAAGAATTTTAGAATTAGGAAATTACCAATCATACAGGAAATTCAATCCAAGAAGTTAAGAGACTTGCCATTCAGAGTCTGCTGACCACAGAGCCAGCTTTTCTAACATAGACTGTGCCCACAAATTCTTTCAGAATTCCCTCAACAACCATTTATAACAAATTACTAGATACAAAGAACAATAAGACAGAGAAATGCAAATCAAAACTATAGTGGGGTGCTAACAAACACAGGCTAGAATGGCCATCATTAAAAAATCTACAAAAATAATAAATGCTAGAGAGGGTATGGAAAAAAGGGAACCCTCCTACACTACTAGTGAGAATTGGGGAGTTCCCGTCGTGGCGCAGTGGTTAACAAATCCGACTAGGAACCATGAGGTTGCAGGTTTGGTCCCTGCCCCTGCTCAGTGGGTTAACGATCTGGCGTTGCCGTGAGCTGTGGTGTAGGTCGCAGATGCAGCTCAGATCCCATGTTGCTGTGGCTCTGGCGTAGGCCAGCGGCTACAGCTCCGATTCGACCCCTGGCCTGGGAACCTCCATATGCCACGGAACTGGCCCAAAGAAATAGCAAAAAGACGAAAAAAAAAAAAAAAGAATTGGTACAGCCTCTATGGAAAACAGAATGGAGGTACCTTAAAAAACTAAAAACAGAGTTTCCATTTGATCCGGCAATCCTACTCCTGCGCATATATCCAGACAAAACCATAATTCAAAAATAGCCAAGATATGGAAACAACTTAAATATCCATCAACAAATGAACAGATAAAGAAGATGCGGTATGTACCCATAATGGAATACTGCTTGGCCATAAAAAAGAATGAAATGCCATTTGCAGAAACATGGATGACCTAGAGATTAGCATACTTAGTGAAGTAAATTAGAAAGAGAAAGACAAATACCATGAGCTATGACTTAAATGTAGAATTTAAAATATGGCACAAATAAATTCATCTACAAAATGGAAACAGACTCAGAGAGAGAGAACAGACTTGCGGTTGCCAAGGTAGGGAATGAATGGATTGGGAGTTTATGGTTAGCAGATGCAAACTATTATACACAGAATGGATAAATAACAAGACCCTACTGTATAGCACAGGGAACTATATTCAATATCCTGTGATAAACCATAATGGAAATGAAATATGAAAAAGACTGTATATCGACATGTATAGCTGAATCATCATGCTGCATAGCAGATGAACACATTATAAATCAACTACATTTCAATAAAATAAAAGAACGGTAAGGTAGAAATCCCTCTCTCAAGCCCATCATTCTTCTTAAATGTCTACCTATCTTTTTAATGCATATCTAATAAACCCTGATTTTATCTCATATCAATTAAAAAGAATAATTTCAATCAATTTTATTTCCTGGATTTAACTAATATCCAATGGTGTTACTATTATTTTGGGTTGAAAATATAAAATAATGCTTTTATGAGAAGAAAATCTAAGTGTTGAATATATTTAAGTTTGAAGATTATAATAATTCAATTCTAAAGATATTTCTCTGTTAAAAACAAAAGTATGAATTTATTTTTAAGTTTGTTTTTAAATATGCTAGCTATGGTATAAAAGTAAGCTTTTTCTCAGAAAAAACTTTCTAAACTTGTTATAATTACCACTTAATTATTAGTTTTGATTAAAAATAATATTAAAGTAGTAGCCTATGTCAGGATATTAGGAACTACAGTATTGGTAGAAAACATTTAAATAAGTCCAAGATTTTGGTACCTTCAAGAAATAACTTAGGAAAGAACACCCTGACCAGTCATTCAGTCTATCTCATTTGGAATGTCACCATAGAAAAAGTAAAATGCTTTTAAATCTCAAGAAAATAAATTCTGTGCTTTAGTTTAACTTTAGCAATTTCAATTGACAAGTTCAAATACGTTAATGTGTGATAAGCCCACAAAACAGGCAATCCTAGATCACACTAAAATGCAATATCCAAGTCAGAAGAGGTAATGTAGACTACTAAAGTCTCACTTAACTGTAGCTGCAATGACATTATAAGCAATACATTTTCTCCTTTCTTACTCTTTTTTTTTTTTTTTTTGGTCTTTCTGGGGCCACACCCACAGCATATGGAGGTTCCCAGGCTAGGGGGTGAATAGAAGCTATAGCTGCCAACCTAGGCTACAACCACTGCAACTCCAGATCCCAGCCACATCTGCGACCTACCCCCACAGCTCACCTGGCAACACCAGATCCTTAACCTGTTGAGCCGGGCCAGGGATTGAACCTCCGTACTCATGGATACTAGTCAGGTTCATAAACCACTGACCCAGATGGGAACTCCTCTTTTCTTATTTAAAAACATCTTCCTGGAGTTCCCATCGTGGTGCAGCAGAAATGAATCCGACTAGGAACCATGAGGTTGGGGGTTTGATCCCTGGCCACGTTCAGTGGGTTAAGGATCTGGTGATGCCGTGAGCTGTGGTGTAGGGGTCACAGATGCAGCTTGGATCTGATGTGGCTGTGGCTGTGGAGTATGTAGGTTGGCAGCTGTAGCTCTGACTGGACCCCTAGCCCGGGAAACTCTATATGCTGCAGGTGTAGCCCTAAAAAGCAAATAAATAAATAATAAACAAAAGAGTTCAAGATGAAAGAAACAGTTAAGAGCTGGAGCACTTGGCTAAATGCAAAGGATGAGGAAAAAGAGAAAGAGAGAAATCAAGGATGATTTTCAGGTTTCTGTCCTGAATAACTAATGGTTGTTCTAATGATGCTGCCATTCTCTGAGATATAAAGACTGGAGGAAAGAGAAATGTGGAATAAAAGAGGAATCCAACTTTTAAGTCTCTGTGATTTTCATTAGACCCTTAATAGAAAATTTCTACCAAAAATCTCTCATAATTCATTCTCTGCTCTCTAAATGGCAGTTTGTGGAAGGGGGTTAAGGCTACAAAGGAGACTCAAATCAATTTTTAAAAACTGGAATACTAGATTAAATTATCGTAACAGAGTTCCTATCGTGGGACCAGTGGCATCTCTGCAGTGATGGGATGTCTCCCAGCATCTCCCAGTACTGCAGAGATGCAGGTTCAATCCCCAGCTCAGCCCAGTGGGTTAAAGGATCCAGCGTTGCCACAACTGCAGGACAGGTTGCAAATCCAACTCAGATCTGATCCCTGGCCCTAGAAGTCCACATGCTGCAGAGCAGCCAAAAAGGAAAAAAAAAAATTATTGTATCAACATTAAATTTAGTGAAGTAATTTATACAGTGGTTGTATTAATATTTTTAAAACCCTATTCTTAGGAAGTGCATGACACAGTATTCAGGGGTAAAGTATCATGATGTATGCAAATGCTTGGCATGTGTGGGCATATACAAGAACATATATACGTAAACATATATGTACACACGTACATGTATATGTAGACATGTGAAAGCATGGTAAGTAAATGGCATAAAATACTAACAATAAGTAAATCTGGATTAAAGACTCTGTACTAGTCTATTTTTTTTTTTTTTAATGGCCACACCTGCAGCATATGGAAGTTCCCAGGCTAGGGGTCGAATCAGAGTTACAGCTGCCAGCCTACACCACAGCCACGGGATCTAAGCCTCATCTGTGACCTACCCTGCAGCTTGCGGCAATGCCAGATCCTCAACCCACTAAGTGAGGCTAAGGCTCGAACCCACATCCTATAGGGTTCTTTACCTGCTGAACCACAACAGGAATTCCTCTTTATACTACTCCTTTCTTTTGTTTTGTTTTTTAGGGCAGCACCCATGGCATATGGAGGTTCCCAGGCTGGGGTCCAATAAGAGCTACAGATGCCAGCCTACACCACAGCCATAGCCACACAGGATCCAAGCTGCGTCTGTGACCTACACCACAGGTCATGGCAATGCCAAATCCTTAACCCACTGAGCGAGGCCAGGGATCAAACCCACAACCTCTTGGTTCCTAGTGGGATTCACTTCCGTTGTGTCATGATGGGATTTTATACTATTCTTAACAACCTCTTGATTCCTAGTCGAATTCGAATTTGTTTCTGCTGCACCATGACAGGAAATCCTCTTTTTCTTTTTTTTTTTTTTGGTCTTTTTGCCTTTTCTAGGGCCACTCCCATGGCATGTGGAGGTTCCCAGGCTAGGGGTCCAATCGGAGCTGCAGCCACCGGCCTACACCACAGCCACAGCAACGCCAGATCCAAGACACGTCTGCGACCTACACTGCAGCTCACGGCAACGCCAGATCTTTAACCCACTGAGCAAGGCTAGGGATCGAACCCGCAACCTCATGGTTCCTAGTTGGATTCGTTAACCACTGTGCCACGACGGGAATTCCAGAAAATCCTCTTTATACTATTCTTACACTTGCGACTTCTCTGAGTATGAAGTAATTTTCAAATTAAAAAAAATTTAAGCAGTGAGTCTAAGATTTCTCTTATTCATGCTAAAGAATTACAATTCTTTTCAACCCATCTCATATGTATTCCCCCCGCCGCAACCAATCTTGTCTTTTCATTATCCAGCGTAGTGTTCCCATCAGGGAGACAAGAAGCATATACAATAGCTCTATAAAGAGATGGCATGGAGTTCCCTGGTGGCATAATAGCTATGGATTCAGTGTTATCACTGCTGTGGCTTGACTTCAATCCCTGGGCCAGGAACTTCCACAGGCCGCAGGCACAGCCAAAAAAAAAAAAGAGAGAGAGAGATGGCATGATAAGAGGTGAAGACTGTAATAACAGGCTTCTTGCAAATGGCTTCTTGCAATCTGCAATCTCCCATGAAGTACAATATCTATATTTCTGCTCTTTGGAATGTTCTTTGTCCTATGCTCTGATGTATATCAGGCTGCTGGATGACAGTGCTTCAGTTTTACATTTTCTCTTCTCATGTAATATATAGCAATAAATCTCATGGTGGAATTAGCATAGTACCGTGATATCTACCTGGATTAAGTGCTCTTCCTAAACACTCCCATAACCTCTCCGGGCATAGCAATTATCAAACTATCTTTTTTTTTTTTTTTTTTTTTTGTCTTTTCTTGGGCCACTCCCATGGCATGTGGAGGTTCCCAGGCTAGGGGTCTAATCAGAGCTATAGCCACCAGCCTACACCAGGGCCACATCAATGCTGGATCCAAGCCACGTCTGCGACCTACACCACAGCTCATGGCAACACCGGATCCTTAACCCACTGAGCGAGGCCAGGGATCAAACTCGCAACCTCATGGTTCCTAGTCAGATTCGTTAACCACTGAGCCACAACAGGAACTCCCCAACTATTTTATCTTTAAAATCATGTCTACTTTCTCTACTAGACTGGAAGCTTCATGAAAAAAACGACCATACCATATTTGTTTTTGTTTTTTTTTCTAATTCCTAAAGGTGTAGAAAAAACACTCAATTAAAACTAATGAGTGAAGAAATAGAAGTTGCTTAAAAAATCTAAGTAGGTTATGACTACAGTTCTGGTTAAAGGTTTTGTTTGTTTTCTTTTTTTACCTTGTACATAACAATATGTAGAAAAAGTCTTATTCTAATACAATAGCAAAGGAAACAAAACATCTAGAGTTTGCTGATAAACAACTGAAAATGCTAATAACACTATGCACAAAGTCAAAATTTAGTTTACTTCAATAATACAAATAATTAATACTTTCACAAAATATGATTGATGAAGAGTTAAAGGCTGAGGCCTGAGTATCAACCACACCTTAAAATCAAAGTACGTTTATATTTAACCTATACTAGCCAACTAGTCAAACAAGGCAAGGAACACTTCGGTGACAAAAAAAATACAATATTCTAGAAGGAACTTCGTTCTCTATTGCGAAAGAACTTTTAAGTTAAATTATGTCAGATAAAAATACTCAACTTAGGAAACAAGTTAAAAAGTAACAATTTTACTCTGAAAGGCAGTTTTTCAAATGCTATAATTAAATTTGCCAAAAATATGATTAAATGAGAATACATATAAAATACCTCAAAAATAGAACTATAGTGTAGAAATACGTGTTTACCCAAAATGACTATATGGTAATACTCAAAATGTCCCACTATCAAAATGTTAAAATACCAAATACTTAAAGGATACTTCCGGAGTTCCCATCATGGCACAGCGGAAATGAATTCGACTAGGTTCGATCTAGGAACCATGCAGTTTCAGTGCGTTAAGGATCTGGCATTGCCATGAGCTGTGGTGTAGGTCGCAGACACGACTGGGACCCCGCACTGCTATGGCTGTGGTGTAGTCTGGCACCTGTAGCTTCAACCGGACTCCTAGCCCGGGAACCTCCATATGCCGCGGATGTGGCCCTAAAAAAAAGCAAAAAATAAAAATAAAATAAATAAATAAAGGATACTTCTGAGCCCATAATATTAACAAAACTTACATGAGTCCCTAGTAGGGCTTGATCCTCTTTTTGTACTTAGAAAAACCAAAACCGAGAGATTCAAATCCAAATATAACACTGCCAGCTTGTCCTTCCAACCCCTTAGGTCAGAATAGCTCTTCCTCTATTTCATGCCTGGTACTGCTGAGGTCTACCTGTGGGCTATGTCATTTATCTCTTCCACTCATGAGAGCTTCCTGTCACTTGGCACATGACCTTGTGTGCTGCCCAAAGTTAACGCTCCGGACTCCCCTAGAGTTGCCCAAATGCTCCAACCCCATCTAGGGGACAGCAGGCAGCTCAGCTCAGTCATTACCCTCTTCTGCCCTCTCTTATTATGAGTAAGAGAATACAATGTTTCCTACTCAAAGTGGTACTCTGTCTACATGTATACATGCTGTGGATTCTCCTAGTTCCCTTTAAGATCTCTCCAACCCAAGGAATACAGTGCACATGTCAATTCACAATAATTCTCAACCCCATCTCATCTTCTCCAACACTACCTTATTCCCTTTTCTTGGTGGGGGGGGGTATGCTTGCAGTGTGTGAAAGCTCCCAGGCCGGGGGTCAAACCCACGCCATAGCAGCAACCCAAGATGCTGCAGGGACAAAACTGGATCTTTAACCTGCTATGCCACAAGAGAATTCTGCTTATTCCTTAATCTAGAATCTCACCACCTCTAGCCAGTATTCTAGCATAAATTTCCTTAACTCCCTATCTTTAGTTTTTTTCCCTTCAATCCATCCCTAGTTTCCCCCAGAGCTGATATTTTAAAATTGTAAATCTGATCACATCACTCTTAAATTTAAAATCCTTCAGTAACCCATGAAAGAACAAACACCTTAAAACAGAACACCAGGTGACAGCTATCGAGAATTAGTGTGCCAGGTACCTACCTGCATTACCTCATTTAAATCACATAACAGTCCTGCAATGTAGATGTTTTCATTACTCTTATTTTGCAGATTTAAACAAACTGAAACTTAAGAGAAATCACATATTCTGTCCATAGAGAGAGGGACAGTAAGCAAATGCAGTTAAGATTACAAAAGCCTTCAAAATATGGCTTTTATTCCTCTGCAGCAGCTCTCTCCCACCACTACCCAGCAAACTCTGCCTTCCACTTACACCAAACCACCCAAGGATCTGTGACCATGCTATAATCTTTCAGAACTCCTTATCAGTCTTGGTGCCACATTACTCCCTTGGCTCAAAATGCATAAAAAAGAATGAAATCTTGCCATTTGCAGGAACATACATGGACTCAAAAGGCATTATACTAAGCAAAATAAATCAAAGATATAAAACTGTATGATATAACATATGGAATATGAAAAATATAACAAACTGGTAAATACAACAAAAAAGATATAGACCCACAGATATAAAGAACAAACTAGTGGTTACCAGTGGGGGAGGGACCATATAAGTTGGGGGAATGGAAGGTATAAGCCATTGGATATAAAATAGGCTCAAGAATATACTGTACAGGAGTTCCCATCATGGCTCAGTGGTTAACGAATCCAACTAGGAACCATGAAGTTGCGGGTTCGATCCCTGGCCTCACTCAGTGGGTTAAGGATCCAGTGTTGCCATGAGCTGTGGTGTAGGTTGCAGACGCGGCTCGGATCCCGCATTGCTGTGGCTCTGGCGTAGGCCGGCGGCTACGGCTCCAAATGGACCCCTAACCTGGGAACCTCCATATGCCATGGGAGCGGCCCAAGAAAAGGCAAAAAGACAAAAAAAAAAAAAAAAAAAGAATATACTGTACAACATGGGGAATATAGACAATATTTTCTAATAATTATAAATGGAAGGTAACCTTTAAAATTGTATACAATTTTTAAATTAAAAACAAAAAAGGCCTGTCAAAAAAAAAAAAAAAAAAAAGCCCATTCAGGGAGTTCCCGTCATGGTGCAGAGGAAATGAATCTGAATAGGGACCATGAGGTTGTAGGTTCGATCCCTGGCCTAGCTCAGTGGGTTAAGGATCCAGCAATGCCATGAGCTGTGGTGCAGATCACCGATGCGGCTCAGACGTGGCGTTGCTGTGGCTGTGGTGTAGGCCGGCGGCTACAGCTCTGATTTGACCCCTGGCCTGGGAACTCCACATGCCGTGGGTGTGGCCCTAAAAAGGACAAAAAAAAAAAAAAAAAAAAAAAGCCCACTCAGCCAACATGGTCCACTTTGGGAACTCCCTCTGAAGACTTTTTTCCTTTCTTTCTTACCTCCTTTTGTTCTTACCTCCACCACAAGGGAGCTCCCTAGGCAGAATACAAGGCAAAATGGTGCACATACCCAACTCTAAATTTTAAAATGCTATGATAAAGAATGCTCAGAGTTCTCATCGTGGCTCAACAGTAACAAACCCAACTAGTATCCATGAGGATACAGGTTTGAACCCTGGCCTAGCTAGTGGGTTAAGGATCTGGTACTGCTGTGAACTGTGGTGTAGGTTGCAGACTCGGCTCAGATCCTGCATTGCCGTGGCTGTAGCGTAGGCCAGCAGCTGCAGCTCTGATTCAACCCCTAGCCTGGGAACTTCCATATGCCTCAGATACAGCCCTAAAAAGCAAAAACAAAAAGACAATGCTTAAATCAATTTTCCAAGGTAGTTTCCAAGTGAAAATCTAGTGCCAGACTCATAAACCCTAAATTTATCAGAAAGTAAATAAAGAACGACAATGAAGCAATAGCAAAACCCAATAAAAATACACTTAAAACTTTTGTAAAACTCCCAACATGTAAAATTCAATTATTTTGAAATATGTGCTACATCATCCAGAATATAAAGGACTCAAGTTTTAAAGTGTTTTCTTCTGCAAATTTGGACTTCTTTAAATGTTACAAGCAAAACAAGTTCTATTTAAAATCTGTTACAAACCAAGAAAAAATTCAAGAAACTAAAGAGCTCTTCTCTGACTATATCTGGGTTCAGAAAATGATGATTCAATACTAAATGACTTGTGCTTATGAAACATGTTAGAAGATGGAGAGGTACAATGATTATGTTATCACATCTGCAGCATCAGTATATTAGGCCAGCATCTTCCAGAAACATCCGACAATGATATCAGGAGTCTCTCCTGGTATTAACTGACAGTTAAACAGCATCTTTTCAAAGTACTACTCAAATATATTAGCTTACAATTCCCCACACTAAAGCCCCCTTTTTTATCTATCCATAGTCTCAAGATACTCCTATACTTAGCTGCTCTTTAACTGGCATTTGGATACTAAGTACCAAGCGTTACTTTCAAACTTTTTTTTTTTTTTTTTTTTTGTCTTTTTGTCTTTTTAGGGTGCGGTTCCCAGGCTCGGGGTCTAGTCAGAGCTGTTGCTGCCAGCCTACGCCAGAGCCACAGCAACGCCAGATCCAAGACGTGTCTGCAACCTACACCACAGCTCATGGCAACGCCGGCTCCTTAACCCACTAAATGAGGCCAGGGATCAAGCCTGCAACCTCATGGTTTCTGGTCAGATTCGTTTCTGCTGCACCACTACAGGAACTCCTAATTTCAAACTTTTAATGTCTTTTCTAGCTCATTGAGAAAATGTTCTAAAAGATCATTTCTGGCACTTATCCATGTATCTTTTACTGCTTTCCCCAACTAATTCTTACAAGTCATATTCTTAACCCTTAAACAAATTTCTTATAAAAAGCATAAATTATTTCCTAACAATGTCCCCTAATAGACATATTTAGGAAATTGACCTTCAATGGATACACAAATTCTGTGGTTCAAGCACTATTTCAGGTGGCATTCCTAATGGATACAACCAACATGCATTTCCTATAAAATATAGGACCAAGGAGAAGACTTACTTTCAAAGGGGCTTTTACAATGGTCTACACGGAATATTAGAGCCTGACCCAAGGAAACAGTAAAGGGAATGGAGAAGGAAGAGCTCCATCAGCAGAACTTGACAGCCAAAGGAAAATGAAGGATAGAAGAACACAAGTCAAGATGATTCTCAGGTTTATAATTTGTATAACTGAATGACTGGCAGCATCATTGACCAAGGCATGAAATGAAGTGACTATGTGAGTCTGGAGAAGACCATGTACTAATTTTTGATGTTTTAAGTCTCAGGTTTTCTGTTGAAAATCAGGTGGGCATTCTAAATAGCAAACATAGAGACTGAAATGCTCAAGAGAGAAAGCAGACTGAATAAATGAAACAGATATGAGACAACAAAAAATAACACATATTCAAGAAAGCATAACAATGAGGAACAAAAGAGGTCAGGCTGAAACCTCGGAAAACAAGAACATTAAGAGACAGGAATTAGTAATGACAGCTGAGAAAGAAGAGGTAAGAAAGAGAAGCAGGAGAGAATGATATCATGGAAGGCAAAGAAAAAGAGGGTGTCAAGGATATGGGCATGATTATCTAAATGGTTCACACAGGATTTAACTGTTAGGAACTATGTCCAAGGATAGATATAATTTCAATAAGAAGAGGCGGCAAGAGTAAAAACACTGTTGGGAGGGGGAAACAAAAAAGGCAGAGGGCAAAGGGCATTTGGTACGGAATGCAGAAGGGTTTTGCTGGAACAGAAGGTTCATATAGCAGAAGACAAGAAAGGAAGTCTGGGCCAAAGGCTTTGCATTCCAAATTTTATTCTATTTTAGACTTTATTCTGTGAGGAAAAGAAAAACACGTAACTTTTTTTCTTTTTGAGACAACTATTCTGGTGATAGCATCCATGATGAACTAGAATAACCAGAGAGTTATAAGCTATAAAGTAGACATTTTTTTGTTCTTTTTTTTAGGGTTGCACCCTCAGCATATGGAGGTTTCCAGGCTAGGGGTCCAGCTGGAGCTACAGCTACTGGCCTGCACCACACCTCACAGCAATGCTGGATGCTTAACCCACTGATCAAGGCCAGGGATCGAACCTGCAATCTCGTGGTTACTAGTTTGATTCGTTTCCATTGCACCACAACAGTAACTCCTATAATGTAGTCTTAATATTATCAAAACATAGTAATGAAGGCCTGAAAGAGGTTGGCAGTAGACAAAGTAAGAACTAAGGGATTCTCTAATCCCCGGGTTCCCTGGATATTCCATCATTTCTATATTTATTTACACTCACCATTTTGCATCATAATCACCTGTGGATGGGGACCTTTATTCAGTCGCTAATCACTAATACTAACAAAACAGGCACATTAAGAAGAGGCCAAAAAAATTCTGTTGAATTATAAAACAATTCAGTAATAATGAGACATAGAAGTGAAACAGACTGAAAATTACTGCCAAGGAACCTAAGTGACTTATAAGATGGTGATATAGAAAACACTAATGAAAAAGTTAAGATCCAGTTTAGGGAATGAGTTTAAAATATATTTGGAGGGGGGATGTCTAAGGGCAACAGGCAAAAAAAAACATCAAACAGAAAAAAATGAAACCACAGTAAGAAAAAAACAACAAGGGGGTTAGGAAGAGCGACCTTCTGCAGAGCCAAAAATCTACCTCCCCGTACTGAGTCCCTGTGTATACTCAGATTTAACTAACCACAATAATATAGTACTATAGTATTTACTATTGGAAAAAATCCATGTATAAGCGTACCCACGAAGTTCAAACGTGTGTTGTTCAAGGATTGACTACATTCAGACATTCAGACAAAAACAGAAATTTGAGATACATAATGAAATAATCAACAAATCTTATTTGCTCATAAGAACAAACATTTAACAAAATATTCTACCTTTAAGATTTACATATTCTGTACAAATTAAGTGGATATAAAATACGTCAATCAAGGAGTTCCCGTTGTGGTGCAGTGGAAACAAATCCAACTAGTATCCATGAGGGTTCAGGTTCGATCCCTGACCTTGCTCAGTGGGTCGGGGATCCAGCGTTGCCATGAGCTGTGGTGCAGGATGCAGCTAGGATCCCGAATTGCTGTGGCTATGGCTCAGGCTGGCAGCTGTAGCTCCTATTTGACCCCTAGCCTGGGAACTTCCTTATACCACAGGTACAGCCCTGGGGGGTGGGGGAAGGTTGAAGTAATTTAACAAGATAGCTAATGATATTCTGGAAAAACAAACAGAACAGTATGTACAAAAGCATGAGACATCAGAGTTTCTCATCTTCGTGGAACCATGACAGAAGATGAGGGCCACAGCTCATGGAGGACCTTCTGCACACTAGTAAGGAATTTGACCTTTATCCTGCAGTCCTGTGGTCAGAAATCTCCGATGTCTGTTAGAATTCCCTAAGAAGCACTTCAAACCCCCTAAAGCAGAGTGCAAGTACAGGCAGGAGATGGAAACAAAGCAAACTAGGATGAACTAACTTCCATAAACAACAAGGAGCCACAAATGATTTTAAAACAAAAACAGAACCTGTTTCAAAAATCCAAAAGTCAGTAGCATGGATCAGTGGCTATGGGAAAAAAAATCTGGAGGAAAACCAATGAAGACAATAAAGAAGCAACTGCAATAATGCTCCAGCACTAAGTACTGACAACTACTTACTCAAACATAAATGAACAACAGAAAATGGCACATAAAGTGCTGTAACTGTAATATGAGCTTTCAACATGAGTTTCAAACTCATCTTGGATAACAACTCAATCATCAGAAGCAATTACAGCAAAAGTACAGTCAGAGACAGTAGAAAAGAAGAAAGGGAAAAAGAGTAGCCATTAAGTTTTCCCCTTGAAAGTATTTCATTTAGGAGTTGCCACTGTTGCACAGTGGGTTAAGAATCCAACATGGGTTCCATCCCCGACCCAGGAACTTCCATATGCTGCAGGTGCAGCCATAAAAATTTTTTAAATAATAATAAATTTTTTAAAAAATTACTTCATTTATACAAATACTTTATGATCAGACTATCACAGCAAGCAGAGATCATCATATCAAAATTCAGAACTTACCACACGGCTAAAACTGCAAAACTGCTGAGAATGACAATCAGTGGAAAGTTAACAGATAAAAAGGCTAACAACAACAGCAAAGACCATTTAACAAATTTCAGGAGTTCCCATTGTGGCACAGCGGAAACGAATCCTACTAGGAACCAAGAGGTTGCAGGTTCAATCCCCGGCCTTGCTCAGTGGTTTAAGGATCTGACATTGCCATGAGCTCTGGTGTAGGTCACAGACATGGCTCGGATCCCAAGTTGCTGTGGCTGTGGCACAGGCCAGCAACTACAGCTCCAACTGACCCCTAGCCTGGAAACCTCCATGTGCCACAAGTGTGGCCCTAAAAAGACCACCAAAAAAAAAAAAAAGAAAGAAAGAAAGAAAGAGAACTCAGTACATAAGAACATATATATGATAATGATAGACAGACCTTGGGGTCACAAATCAGGATAAAATTAATTTCATTTATTTTTCAAAGAAATGGCTTTTGTAATTTTTTTTGTCAAATTCCCTTGACTGGGAGTTCCCGTAGTGGCTCAGTGGTTAACAAATCCGACTAGGACCATGAGGTTGTGGGATTCGATCCCTGGCCTTGCTCAATGGGTTAAGGATCTGGCGTTGTTGCCATGAGCTGTGGTGCAGATCGCAGAAGCAGCTCAGATCGCAAGTTGCTGTGGCTGTGATGTAGGCTGGCGGCCACAGCTCTGACTGGACCCTGAGCCTGGGAACCTCCACATGCCACGGTGCGGCCCTAAAAAAAAAAAAAAAAGAAAAAAAAATCCTTGACTCCACATCCCCTCAAGCTATCACCTTGTTTTTCTTGGTTTCAGTTTAGAGCAAAGTCCTTGAAAGAACGGGCTATTTCCAATTCCTCTCCTAAAGTTCTCTCTTAAACCCTCTCCAATCAAGTTTTCATCTCCACTAGTCCACCATGAACAACTTAGGATCACCAATGATTTTCATACTGTTAAATCTAAGTCACAAGTTAGTCCTTGATCTAATAGCAGCTGAATAACAGCTGACACAACTGATCACTCACTTCCTCCTTCTTAATGAAACATTTCCCTTGGGTTCAGGGATACCACCTGATCTTAATTTTTCTCCGGAGGGTGCTTTTTACTCTCCTTTGCTAGTTCTAACTCTCCCTTTCCCAGTCCCTCTGTCTCTGTTAGTACCATGGGCAAAGTCTTTGGACTTCTCCATTCACGCTCACTCTCTAGAGTACCTTAATCAGTACTAACTGTGCCCATCACAATCTCATTTCTTCCACATCTCTGCTCAAACACCACTCATCACTGCAGTGTTCTCTAGCTACCTTATGTAAAACAGCAGCATCCCCCTGACAAGTTCTTTCCACCTTATTCTGCTCTTTGTTCCACAGCACTGTAGCAGCTGACATTTTTACATATATACTTTCTTATTTTCTATAATTTGTTATTAGAATATAAGTTCCACAAGGTTAGAGAATGTGTTTCCTTCACTACATAATTACTAGCAAGTGCCCAGTGGATATTTGTTGAATGGATAGATGGCACAAATGAGGAAAATCCAGACTCAAAATCTGGTCTCAAAGCCTGGGTTGAGGAAATTTACACTGCAGAAATCCTCATATCCTGAAAAAATGTCAACTGCAAAGCGGCCACAACAATGGCCAAGACTACAACTCTAGCTAGTGTCAACAATAAATAAGGGTTGATAAGTCCAGACTATTTGTAAAGTAAAGGAAATACATCAAGGAAAAAAATTAAAAATAAAAGAAAGAAGAAATGGCCATCCCTGCCTCCCTATTCTGTGAAAAGAAACAGTACCTGGATATGTTTCCTGTAAGCTGGCCTACCAAGTCAGACCAAAATATCACCAGACCCATTCTACACACTTAAATAGCTGTTATGAACAGTAGTCCCTGCTTTTCTAAACTAGGGTCTTCTGAGAAAACTGTAACTCCCAACCCTAGCCCTCGCTGCCAAGACATAATGGTCAGAGAAAGCTCTCAAATTTCCCCAAAGCACTCAGGCTGCAACCAAATATCATTAATACGATGACAACAACAATTTAAAGTACTTTCTGGTGTCTGCCTATCTTTATTGTCTCAGTGCATTCACTAGGGTATCAGTCATCAAAGATTGCGGGATCTTGGTATGGGGGAGGAGTGTGTATGTGTGTGAGTGTGCGTAAGAGAGAGAGGGAGGAAGAGAGAGAGGATTCAAATAAACAGGATCTGGATTTATTTTTTACATTTTAAAGAGAGGTAGATTTTCTATGGAATAGAATGCCTCTGTTAAAATATGTCACCTGGGCTCTTCATTATGACACCAAAAAAGAGATCACAGAAGGACCAAAATTCTAAGATATCCAGCACTCCTCAGCTAAAGAGCTGTACTGCATAGAGTTAAAGAGATGAGGTAGGAGACCATGCCACAAGGTACAGCTGGGAGCAGTGATGGGGAGACAAGAGTGCTAACAACCATGAAAAGGGAGAGGAAGAGAGGTATAATTATCCATGTTTTTCCTCCCCCCGCCCCAGCTTCACTTTCATTCTACTTACCAAAGTACAGAAACTGGGCAGATGAATACTAGGAAGGAAAAGGCAGAATATGAAGGACAAAGATGCTCTGAAGCAAATGGTAACAGAAGAAATCAAGCACAAATTCATTTTCCAAGTGACTCTTTGAAAAACAGACATATGAAGTTAGGGAGTGACCAAGAAAATTTAAAACAAGTCCCCATATCTTAGAAAACTACAGAACTATATAGAGAACAGAGATTCTTAGTTATTTGGAATGATAGTCCCAGGGCGTTTTTTTTTTTCTTTTTGGCCACTCCCAGGAAGTTCCCAGGTCAGGGACTGAACCCATGCCATAGCAGTGCAGTGACCTGAGCCACAGCAGTGACAATGCCAGATCTTAACCTGCTAAGCCACCAGGGAACTCTGTGGGATATATTTTAGATCAACAATCCTCAAAGATGATCCACATATTTCAAACTAACTTATGGCTCAATATGGAAAAGGTGAAATCACACTTCAGCTTTCATGGATGCAGCCTTTAAGAATCCTCTGGCTTCCCAATGGCTCCAAATATCAAAATAACCAATTAGAAGTCTTCAAGTCAGAGATGTAACTCTTGGGGGCATTCAAAAGCAATCAACTTGGCAGAGAAGAACTGAAAACTCAGAGATTACACCTATCATATTCTTGATTGGTCAATTCACTTAAAAAGAAAGGAGTGTTCTGATTGGTTGCTCTCTATAGGCTGAGTTTCCCCAGTATCAGAGCTTGCAGCAAGCAGCTGTTAGAAGCTAAAGAGGCCACAGGATACTTTGAGAAAGGTATTGGGGGAAAAGAAGTCAATAACAAAGTAAAGTCAATTTAACTCTATACAGCCACTGGCCATGGGCAAATCACATTAGGGCACCAATCAAAACTGTCACCTGAGGGGACATTCTATGTTTACTTTTGAGCTAATACTACCTCTCCTTAACACCCCTCCTTTAATCCTCCACTGATGGCTCTCCCCCTTCCTCCTGAGAGCTGTCACTCTCTAGAGCTCCTCTTCCTCCAGCCACTCTGTGACTTTGGTGATTTGGTGTTTCCTACCTCAGGTTCAGTCTCTTGCCATCTTCCTGTGTGAGCACATGCCTTCTACTCAGTCCCTGTCCTTCACAAGCACATAATCCAGTGGGGGAGGTAGATATGTCACTAGCTCAGGTACAATAAATCACAACCAATGCTATGAAAGAAATATAACAAAGTGCTGTGAGCACATATTCATCTGTCATTACCCCATTATTGATTATCTGTCAATAAGTCCAATCAACACTCCAGCTTCCCACTCTCATATCAGTTACTGAGCCCTGTTATCTTTCCATAAAACCCACTGATTTCCCCTTCCAACTTGCAATTCAGGCTTTGTTCCTCATTAGACCTACTTCAGCCACTTACATCAGAAAACACAATTTGATATATTTCTACATTGCCACACTAGCCATCTCCCTAAAAGATATAACATACTATATCATCCCCTCGCTTTGAAACGTCTAATATTTTTCCAGTATCTAGGAGATAAGTTCAAATACTTAGCAGACAAAATAAGATAACATACTTTTCAAACAAAGCCCTTTAAAAGCAAGCAGACAGTCTGAATTCTAGTTCCAAAGCTTACTAGCTATGTTAACCTTTGGCAGGTCACTTTACCTCTCTCATTGGCAAAAAGATGAAAAGAACCTACTTCTTAGGGCCCTTATAAGTAAGAAATTCCATCCAAGTACCCACAAAACACCCAGCACTCCAATCAATGTTAACTATTACCCCAGGGTTGTCTCGTCCATCTAGAATGTCTTACTCCCCAAAGGAAGCACATAACCAAGGTTTTATTTTCGTATATTTCAGAATGATTAACAGTAGGAGTTAAATCAGAAATGATCTTCTATTTAACTCTGAACCAGTAAAAACTTCAATCAACCAAAATACTGCTTTCATGAAATTTTTGGTTCGCCTAAATTTACTACATTTATTAAAAAACAAGTACCTATTTATAAAAAAAAAAAAAAGATTAGTTTCGTTTTTTGTTTCCTATTCAAGTTCAAGAAGAAAAAAGGCAGCAGTTTACCAATGAAAACTTAGATATTTAAAAGCATGTCATTCTCTATAAAATCCACATAAATTAAATACAATTTCAACTGCATGTGTCATTTGTTGAAGATATATACATATCACAAAACGAACTCTAAAAACTTAAGAAAAAAAAACATGCACCAGATGGTGGAGTGACATTTGTTCACAGACTTCACAATCAAAAGATGAAATAATAAAATTTTAAGTCAGCAATTTTAATAATTTTAAAATTGCAAAGTCTACAACAATATAACAAAAATAAAACAGATTACAAACTTATTTCCAGAGAATGATATATTTATGTCAGGTACTACTGAAAATTGGTAAGAAAAATCCAGTAAATTTATAGGTAAAGGACAATTAATACAAAGAAGAAAATAAAATTAGAAAAATACTACATGTCCTTTTCTATTTGAATTAAGATCTTAGATAGCAGGTATTCTTATACCCATTAGGAAAAAAAAAAAAAATTAAAAACAAAAGCCTGTAAAGATAAAAGATAAACTGATCAACTAAACTGACAGAAGCAGTGTAAATCAATACTACCTTTCAGAAATACACCTGGCAATATTTTCCAAAAGTGACAAAAAACCCTATAATCCCCCTCCCAGGACTTTACCCTAAAGGAAAGAAGCGAAACAAAGGACATCTACACATTAACTGCCTCTCGTGAAAAATGGAAAACAGCTTAGATGTCCAATTATTAAAAATAAGTAAATCAATTCACTGTATCACTGTATAATTTAAATGCACAAAAACCATTAGCATAAGAATATTAAATATTAATGCAAATATTAAACATTTATGTTTTGATTACAGTACAAAATCATGTATATATGAGAAATAAACCTGTTGGGACTGATCAGGCCTACCACAGAAAGCTCACATTTTAAAACTAACTATTCAAAAGCATAAAAATCACAATTTTTCTTTCCAAAAAAATCTATCACATAGGAATAATCAGACAGGCTTTTCTCTTGTACAAACTAGCCATATATGTAATTTGAGCCATGCTACTGGCCAGCTGTAACCTTATTTTATTAAATCTCATTTTACCATCAAAATTTAACTGTACATTGGGTCTCCATATGGTGAGCAGAAATTATGGGGCACTCTGTCCTGCACAGAGATCAAAAACTCTCCAGACAAATGGAATAGAGAAGGTTGGGTTTCTCCTATATTCCCAAATGAATCATGTTTCTTAGCCCTAAGTGCTCTAAGATCCCAGGAGTGGCAGGCAGCTAAGCAGTCCCAGAGGGTGACAGTGGAAGCTCATTTGTTCTCCCACTGAAAAATGGTTAAATTCCTCATTTTCCCCCAAAGTACCATAGAATAATGAAAAATACACAAGCATGACGTCAGGAGATGTGGGATGAGGTTGACTCTAAATAACCTCAAGCAAGTTACTTGCCCTTTTGGGCTTTAGTTGTTTAATGCGTAAAATTTTAAAAGTTAAACTAAATAATCTATTAATGCTTTCAAGTTCAATATTCTATTACTAGACCTCCTTGACCAATAAATGACCAAATCCCTCAACCTCCCCACCGTAATTATAAAACAAGACTTAGAATTAGGAAACTGGGGGCAAGGGCACATACGGTCAAAAACACCTGGATTGGATCCCACCTCTGTCCCTTTCTACCTGCATGACCTTGGGCAAATTTCTTTGTCTCAAAATCAGGTTCTAAGATTAAAGAAGCAGCAATCCCTACTGGTGGCCTTATCCTTTTTATCCTTATGTCATAAAACATATGGTTATTTCTGTCCTAAGTTGGGTTTCATTTCTAACCAGCAACAACAATTCTGACTTTATTCTTGGAAATTTTGAAATAACTTATGCATTCCTCTTTTCTAAGTTTTCTAACATGGAAAGAGGTAGTAAATATATTTTGCTTATGTTAAAACTATATTCAACATTAGGGGCATTCCTCAAAAATTCATTAAGTAAATAGTTTGTGAGCCCCTGTGCCATACCACAGCACGTGTTAGAGCTGTAAAGGTCCCTTCCCTTCAGAAGCCCAAAAGTCTGGTGGAGATAGACATATTAACAAATCATTAACTACCAACTGACAAATACTAACTGCAGAATGAACAATGTACTAATGGATCAGTGGAGACAAGGCAGGGGTAAGCTGTTTGGACAAGATTCAGAGGTTATATTTTGGTTAGTATTGAAGGGCAAGTTGTTTACTAGATAGAGAAGAATTCTCAATAGAGACAACAGTGTAAAACCACAAAAGAAGGTTATCATCTTCAGAAAACTCTAAGTAGTCTTTGTATGGAGAGGGCAGGCAAAATGGTAGAAGATGAAATCAGCAACACAAGCAATTACCAGAAATCATGAAGTACTCTGACTTTTATCAAATACAAATTATGAAGAGTCACTGACGGCCTTTTAAACATGGAATCAAAGTCCTCTTTCTCCACCAACCAAAGAAGATGAGTCAGGACAACAAACAGAAAATGTAGGTCTGAATGTGGAAAGGTAGGATAAATTGTTTTGTTGTGTTTTTTTAAATGGAGAGCTCCTGCTGTTCAGGATGGCTTCTGGTGGTTTCTGACTATGGCATATTAATACAACACTAAAGAAAAACAGTATACATCACATCTAAATGGTTCAAGAAAGTGTGTGTTTATCTAAAGATTATTTGACATCAGTACTGTTGAGAACACCAAAGAAAACAAGCCAAAAATACTAAAGACATTAAGTAATAAAAGAGGCAAACAGTGAAAATGTCTAAGACTGACTACAAGCAAAACATTTAAGAATGTTTAAATCCTTATAATACATATATTGATTACAGTTATGACTTTTGTGAACATCTTTTGCAAAAGGTATCTTAAATTCCCTTTGGTTAAAGAAGAAGTACCACCACCCAACTCTCTTTAAACTAGCCTAAAAGATGATGCTTAAGAATGGGGGCGAAAAATGGCAAAATTAATAGGTTCCATTAATATTTTAATGCTCAGGAAAAAAGAAAAAGAATGACTTCCCAAAGGGTTATTCTGAAAAGTCTGAGCTCCATTTATCTCACCAACAGAAATGAAACATACACATTCTAATCTGAGACTGCTAAGAGTCCCTGCATCAGTAATTTCCACACTGTTCGGGCCTAGTGTAGGAACAGCAAGCCTAATTGGCTGGGTAGCCTACAAAGATGAATTTGCAATTATTGAAATTCAAATTCACGCTTAGCCATCAAACCCTCAAAGAGTCATTCCCTTTTCGCCTGACAAAAAAAAGTAGGTGCATTAAAAAATACATATGTCTGTCTGTCTGTATGTATGTATAAAAACAGCAGATGCCTAAAAAGGAGAGAGAAGCAGCATCTGAACCTATGGCAACGGTGTGGTCCACCAAAGTTTTCTCTCAGGATGTTTCAGGGTGTGTCTTTGTTTGGGCCCAGCAATTAAAAAAAGTCATTCTGGGAACCCAAGTACTTCCCCTCTATCAACCTCACAAGCATCCTGGTTCTGAAATCACTGGGTACCTCAGCCGCGCCCTGATTTCTCCTGAGAGAAGGGCCGCAAACCCAGCGGCCCAAGGCCCCCTATGCGCCTGTCACAGTCCCAGAGGCGAGGGAAGTCCGGCCTCCGGGCTCCGCGCCCTCTCGGCCTCAGGCAGCTGACGGGGGCTCAGGGGGTAGCTCCGGAGAGCAGGAGACCAGAGAACGCCACTGCCTTATCCTAGACGCCCGGGCCTGGGCACCAAACCGCGCCCCCCGCCCGGAGCAGCCGCGGTCGCTCGCCCCGCCCCGACTCCGGCCCCGGCTCCCGCTCCGACCCCGGCTCTCACCGTGCGGAGGTCGCACTGCCTCCTCTGCCCGGCTGCGGGTCGCCCAGCGACCTACAGGCCCAAGGACGGCAGGTGAGGCGAGGGGCCGCCCATCACATCCCCGCCAGCCCCACCGCCTGACCCGCAGCAGCCAGCATCACGTCCACGGCCTGAGGGAGCGCAGGACTCCAGAGCCACCGCGCCCCCTCCCTCGGCCGGCGCCTGCATGGACTCCGCCCTCCCGGGCCCGCGCAACGCGCGCGCGCAGCCCCGCCCCCCTGGGACGGCCTGCGCAGGCGCGAGCCTCATGTGGCTAGGCCCCGCCTTCGAGCTCGCCCCCGCCGCCCGGATCCGGCCTCAGCCCACCTCTGGCACCGCCCCTGCCTTCTCACCAGCCTTTCCCAGGCTCCGCCCCCACTTGGGGACCCGCCCACCTCCTCTGACCTTGCCTCTATGCCCCCTGACTCAGGCCTTTGCTGGGATCCATATGTGACTCCAGATTGGTGGCTGAACCACCTTCAGCCGGCCTCCTGGACCAACATTTGCCGCTTAACTGAAGTCAAACCTGTCAACTAAACCTCCTGACCCCGAAAAGTTAGTAGTCTAAGCTTTGACACAGACATAGTCTCCCCTCCCACCTTCTGATAAAGTGGACACCTCCAACATTTTGTGTTTACCAGCGCATCCCTGTTCTCTATCATATGCTCGCTCTGGGGCATGCCTGAGCCACACACCCTGCCTACCACACCAAAACACCGGATCCTGCTGAGATTGAAGGGAAGGAAGGGGCTCACTGTAGCTGAAAATGGAAAAGAACTTCATGACATCATCAACCTGGGTTTCTTTTGTCAAGAACCAGGACCTCCTTCCCTTTGTGATTTCCTTCACCTACAGCAAGAGGCCTTCTCTTCCTCTCTGTTTTTCAGGGCTGGGCCTGTTGAGTGCCCTGCCCCTGAAGGCCTCCAAGTTCCAGTCACTGGAGGTAAAAGCCAGGGAGCTGCCTAAATCCGGCAGTAGACTAGATGTTATCTGAAATCCTCCTGTGCCATACTTACCAACAGCTCCACTGCAGTAAATAGTGCTTAAGGTGGGAGTTTCCGTCGTGGTGCAGCAGAAACAAATCCAACTAGGAACCATGAGGTTGTGGGTTCGATCCCTGGCCTCCTCGCTCAGTGGGTTAAGGATCCAGCGTTGCTGTGTGAACTGTGGTGTAGGTCTCAGACGGGGGCTCGGATCTGGTGTCGCTGTGAGCTGTGGTGTAGGCTGGCAGCTACAGCTCTAATTGGAACCCTAGCCTTGGAACCTCCATATGCCTGCAGTGAAGCCCTAAAAAGCAAAAAAAAAAAAAAGTTGGGAAGGATTAGCTCTAAACTCTACAATTTAATCTTTGGATGAAGTCAGGTCATTAAAAAGGCAAACACCAGGAGTTCCTAGAATCTGACTAGGAACCATGAGGTTTCAGGTTCAACCCCTGGCCTTGATCACTGGGTTGAGGATCCAGCGTTGCCATGAGCTGTGGCGTAGGTCGCAGACGAGGCTTGAATCCCGCGTTTCTGTGGCTCTGGCGTAGGCCAGCAGCTACAGCTCTGAATTGACCCCTAGCCTGGGAACCTCCATATGCTGTGGGTGCATTTGGTCTAAAAAGACCAAAAAAAAAAAAGGCAAACACCAGACTGAACATTTGAACAGATCCCTCAGGAAGTGCAGTTACTAACTTGTGCTTTGAAGTTTATGCCATCAGCTAAATTGAGAGGTGGTTCAAGAAATGGCTCCTGGAGTTCCCGTCGTGGCGCAGTGGTTAACGAATCCGACTAGGAACCATGAGGTTGCGGGTTCGGTCCCTGCCCTTGCTCAGTGAGTTAATGATCCGGCGTTGCCGTGAGCTGTGGTGTAGGTTGCAGACGCGGCTCGGATCCTGAGTTGCTGTGGCTCTGGTGTAGGCCGGTGGCTACAGCTCCGATTGGACCCCTAGCCTGGGAACCTCCATATGCCGAGGGAGCGGCCCAAGAAATAGCAAAAAGACAAAAAAAAAAAAAAAAAAAGAAATGGCTCCTAACACTTGTATATGGAATCTGGTGAAGATGCTACATACTACAGTCTGCACTTGAGGACCTGGGAAAGGAACATCTCTCAGTTTCTAAAACCAGAAGAGCCAAGTTTCTCCAAACTGCTCAGTTGCTCTCTTGTGATTATCAGAACACTTGAGGTGATCATGTTTTCTCTTTTCTTTGATAGCTTAAATACTGTCATCTTTCTCTTCTTCCTCTGCAAAGGTGACTGGGTGCTTGTTGCTTATGAATAGTTCCCAGCTTCATCTGATTTTCCTCATTTCCTTGGTCATTATCATGTCACATTAATTCTGTCACATCAAGCTATATATAGAAAAGCTCTTAATATTAAATATAAATATGTTGTATATACATATTATATATATCCTTAGAAGTCTGACCTCTGAGGGTCTGAAGTCTGAAGTTAAGGGCGAAAGGACAGATCAAGATGAGCAGTATGGTTTACAAATTTTAGCGTGAATCAGAATCACCTGGGGAGCTTAACAAAACATTGCTAAGCACCACCCCCAGAGTTTCTGATTCAGAAGACCTGGGGTGGTACCCAAGAATTAGTACTTGTGATAAATTCACAAGGGAGTATGCCCAGGGACCACACCTTTAGAACCATTGTGCTAAACTACCTCTTCAACAAATCTATGCTACAATCATCCTAATCAGGTAGGAAATGACCATCTCTCAGGAACCTGTGAATGACTGATTTACAAAGAGAGACAAAGGCTTAAGTGTCATGTGTTATCATGTGGAGAAATATCACAACTGTGGCAGTCTTCAACACAGGATGGGCATCAAAGAACAGCTGAGAAGTCCAAGGCATGACACCAGCTCCATGAGCTGGGGGAGTAGAACAGAAGATGAAGAGTCGTGGACAGATTATAAACTGCTGTGGTGGGAATGATGGTGGCTTGATAAATTTTCCTTGTGTCTTTTTGGATGGTCCCAGTGGTGTCAGGGCATAGAAACAGTGAATAGAATGATCTTTCAGGATCAGAGCCTGGTCTTGCTTATTTAAAAAAAATAGTATCGTAGCACAGAATGTCTCAGGGAATGAGGTGTGTGACTTATAGACGTCTGTATGGGGATGCCTCTAGGGAAGAGTCAGCAAGCATAAACATTTTTACCATGTATTTTTTTTTTTTATGGCCACACCCATGGCAAATGGAAGTTCCTAGGCCAGGGATCGAATCCAAGCCACAGCTGCCACCTACACCACAGCTGCGGCATGCAGATCCTTTAACCCACTGTGCTGGGCTGGGGATCGAACCTGCACCTCCGCGCCACTGTAATCAGGTTCTTAACCCACTGTGCCACAGCGGGAACTCCTAGTTTATATTTTTTAATTAGATTAACAGAGTATCTACAATAGAATCATAATAGACAAACCAAGGAAATGACTTTTCTCACAATTCTCAAACATACTTAGTACAATCACAATAATATTTCAGTGTATTGTCTTAATTTTATGGACATCTTAACATGTTTTACTAGTTTGGAGTTAATATTCCTAAGGACTTTCTGTATTTATTTACCTATTGCTTAAATAATACACATTTGTTATCTTTGAAAAGATACTCAACATCACTAATTCCTCAGTGAAATGCACATTAAAACCACAAAAAGATATTATCTCACATCTCTTAGAATGACTATTATCAAAAAGACAAGAGATTAAAAGTGCTGGCAAGGATGTGGAGAAAAGAGAACACTTGTGCACTGTTGGCAAGAATGTAAATCGGTACA
Organism: Sus scrofa; assembly: GCF_054392235.1. NCBI lineage: Eukaryota > Metazoa > Chordata > Mammalia > Artiodactyla > Suidae > Sus > Sus scrofa. The sequence goes on along the minus strand of NC_139396.1, from coordinate 107,774,717 downwards.
GCCAGTATGGAAAACACTATAGAGATTCCTCAAAAAATTAAAAATAAAACTATCACATGACCCTGTAATCCCACTTCTGAGTATATATGTGAAAGAAATTAAAGCACTATCTTGAAGCTAGATATGCACCTCAATGTTAATTGCAGCATAATTCACAATAACCAAGACATGAAACAACCTAAGTGTCAGTGGATAAGGAAGATGTGATGTGTGTATGTGTTACACATATGAAACATTATTCAGCCATTAGAAAAGAAATTCTGTCCTTTATGACAACATGAATGGAACTTAAGGGTAACATGCTAAATGAAATAAGTCAGGGAAAGACAAATACTGTATGATCTCACTTGTATATAGAGTCTAAAAACAGCCAAACTCATAGAAATGGAGAGTATAATGGTAGTTGTCAGGGGCTGAGAGGTGGGGGAAATGGGAAAGTGTTGGTCAAAGGATTTCCAGTTATAAGGTGGATATACTTCGGGGTTCCAATATATAGCGTGTAAACTATAGTTAATGAAAAGGGTATTATATACTTGAAAGTTGCTATGAGAGAAGAGCACCATAAAGACAAAATGGTAGTTATGCGAAGGATGTCTTAACTAACCTTACTGTGATAATCATTTAGCAATACATATATGTGTCAGATCATCACACTGTACACCTTAAACTTATACAATGCTATGTATCAATTATATCTCTATAAAGCTAGGGAAGATAAACATTTATTATCTTAAAATTCTGGAGGTCAGAAGTCTGAAATAGGTCCCCTGGGACTAAATCTCCTGTTGTTCAGGGTAAGGAATAAATGCAATTTTTTCTTTTCATATGGCTGCCCAGTTATCTCAACACCATTTGTTAAAATGTCCATCCTTTTCAACAAATGGTACTGGCACAACAGAATATTCAAATGAACTAAAAATATCAACCTTGATATTTACAAAAATTCTATACAATCTATACAAAATTTCACTGTAAAACTTAAAAATCACAAAGCTTATTATAAAAGAAAACACAGGAGATGATGTTTGTAATCCTGGCACAGGCAAGTATTTCTCAGGCAAAACCCAAAAAACATTAGACATAAAAGAATAAATCAGTAAATTAGACTTCAGCAAAAATTTTAAGTCTGGTCATCAAAAGACATAATTAAGAAACTGAAATAGGCAAGCCACAGAGTGGGAGACAATATTCACAAGAAAATAACTTACATCAAGAATATTTAAAGAAGTCACTAAATCAATAATGGGAAGACAAATGATCCAAAATGGGCAATGGTCTAGAACAGACTCCACAAAATGAAGCATGTAGATGATCACATGAAAAGGTGTTTAATATTATTAGTCACCAGGGAATTGCAAATTAAAATCCAAGGAGATGTCACTTCACACCCACTATAATGGCTAAAAATTGTAAAAGACTGACAACATCAAATCTTGGTTAAAAAAAAAAAAGAGAGAAAGAGCAATAGGGACTCTCATACACTGCTGGCGAGGATTTAAAATGCTGGAACTGTTTTGAAGCTCACTTTGGTAGTTTTTCATAAACTTAAACATACTCCTGCCTATAGCAACTTTCCTTTTAGGTATTTGCTCCAGAGAAATGAAAACATAGCCACAAAATGACTTAAGGAAAGATGTACTACAAGGCCAAAAACTGGAAATAATCACATACCTATTAGAGGTGAGTGGATAAACAATTGTGGTATGTTCATAAATGGAATACTAGGTCAGCATTGAAAAGGAATGAACTACTGATAGGTCCAAAAGAAGACAGACACCAAAGAGAACATACTGAATGATTTCATTTCTATGAAATTCCAGAATAGGAAATCAGAACAATAGTTGAGTGGTTGCCTTGAAGGTTGTGGGGAGGAGGGAGAGTGATATTGAATGGAAAGTGCCAGGAGAAAGCTTCCTGGGGTTCTGAAAATGTTAGATATTTTGATTGGCATAGTGGTTTTATTGGTATATAAATGTGTCAAAAATCATTGGACTGTATGAATAAAAACCTTTCATGTTATAAGATAATTATACTTTGATTTTAAAAAGTATTTTTTTTAAGTCCATCATTTCCTCACTGATTTGAAATACTGCCTTTATCATATGTTACCTTTTCAACTAGTTCCATTTCTGGATTTTTAAATTCTGTTCCTTGATCTTCCTGTATATTAATGGGCCATTACCAAATGTTTTAAATATAGAAGCTGTATAATATATTCTGATGTCTGGTAAAATTAGCTCTGAGCTTCTCCATTGCTCTCTTTCACTCAGGAGTTCCTGACTATTTTTTCTACTCCATTCTTCCAAATAAATTTTATAATCAATTTATCTTGTTCCAGAAAAAAAAAGCAGTTATTTTTATATTGGAAATGTTTTGAATGTATTAATTAGTTTAGGCAGAGCTGACATCTCTATGAGGCTGAATCTTCTGATCCAGCAACTTGATATGCCTTTCAATTTTTTCAAACTCAATTTTGTGATTTCAGAATTATTTTACAGTTTTCCTTTTTGGATATTATGTTATATTTATGCCTTGGTATTTTGTACACTGCAACAAATGTGGCCTCCTTTTACATTAATGTCTTCTGTTTCTCGTTTGCAAGTAAACTTCTTCCTGTTTTTTTGTTTCATTTGGCTGAGCCCATGGCATGGAAAAGTTCCTGGACCAGGGATGGAACCCAAGCCATAGCAGTGACAATGCCAAATCCTTAACCGATAGGCCACCAGGGAAGTCCCAAGGACTTTGAGTTTTGTATTTTAATTAGATTTTAAAATTTTAGTACTTTACTAAATTAGATTGTTTGTACTAGTTTTCCCATTAATTCTTTGGGGTTTTTTAGATATTTGATTTGTCCTCTGTAAATAGCCCTGGCTAATGCTGTCAACTCTCTGTTATCTAGTAGAAGACATAACAACATTGTTTTGTTCATTTCTGTAGCAGAAAATCTAGTAGGATACTGGCTTTTGAGCTAAAGTATATGTTTCTTTAAAATCATATTAAGTTTACTAAGTGTTTTGACTTAAGAAAACATGCAAATAGACATTGAATCCTGTCAAATGGCTTTTCTACTTTTGTGGAGATGAATTAATGAATTTCATAATATTGCATTCTTTTGCTTTCTTGAGCATAATGTATCTTTTAAATTTGCTGTTAGATTCTATTCTAAGGTTTTCTTTACATTGAAAATCTTAAATGAGAAGGGTCTGTAGTTTCCTTTTACTTGAATAAAAATCTTTACAATTTATTTCAAATAAAATTGAAATGTATTGGAAAACAACTTGGCAATTTTTATCAAGTTTGGAGATTAATATTATATGTGCTTCTTAAAAGGAAATGCTCTGAAATAGTTTAAGTAACAATGAATTATCTGATCTTTTTTTTTCTTTCTTGGATGCTTTGTGGTATATGGAGTTCCTGGGCCAAGGATTCCCATTGCACCATGAAAGGAACTCTGAAATATCTAATCTTTAACAATTATGCAGAATTTCTTTTAAAACCATTTGGCTTACTGATCCTTTGTGTATTAATTTTTGTGTAACAACTCTTAGCCTTTTCATTTCTTTTATAGTAATTAGTTTGCTTAGACTTTATGTTATGATCAGTTTTGGTAATTTGTGTTTGCCTAAAACTATAGATCTTTCTTCAAAGTTTTCATTTTTTTTCTGCACAGAGTTGTATAAAGTATTTTCTTCTTAAAATTGTTTTTCCTGTTTTTATGCTATTTCCTCCTTTATCTTTGTGGTTTCTCCCATTTTCAAAGTATAAGTTAGCTAATGGCTTACCTCTTTTTATGCTATTTTCCTCTTATATTTGTGATTTCTCCTTTTTAAAAAATTCTCCTTTCTTGGAGTTCCCGTCGTGGCACAGTGGTTAACAAATCTGACTAGGAACCAGGAGGTGGAGGGTTTGATCCCTGGCTCAGTGGGTTAAGGATCCAGCGTTGCTGTGAGCTGTGGTGTAAGTCGCAGACACAGCTCGGATCCTATGTTGCTGTGACTCTGGCGTAGGCCAGCAGCTAGAGCTCCGATTAGACCCCTCGCCTGGGAACCTCCATATGGCGCAGGAGCGGCCCTAGAAAAGGCAAGAAAAAAAAAAAATCCTCCTTTCTTAAAAAACTTAGCTAATAGTTTGTGTATCTGGTTGTTTCTTTTCAAATAACCAGCTTTTGGATTAGTTCTACCCTCTTCTGTTTTCCAAATCAACATTTATAATTTCATCTTTATTAATTCCCTTCTTTTAGTTTACTTTTTTTGGGGGTGGGGTGGGGAGCATACCCAAGGCATGTGAAAGTTCCTGGGCCAGGGATGGAACCGGTGCCATAGCAGTGACTCAAGCCACTGGAGTTGGATCCTTAACCCACTGTGCCACATCAGGAACTTCTCTTTTAGTTTACTTTTTTTCTAACTTTCCATTTTGGATGTTACATTTATTTATATAGATGTTTTCATTTTTATTGCACTGGGTAGTTAAAGCTATAAGTTTTCCTGTGATAACTGCTTTAGTGGTCTCACGGAGATTCTATATCATGTTTTCATTATTATTATTTTCAAGAAATTCTGCAATTTTATTTTCCTTTTAATCCAACAGTTATTTAATAGTTTTTTTAACTACCAGGTAAAGGAGTTCTTGTTGTGGCTCAGCAGTAACAAACCCAACTAGTACCCATGAGGATGCGGATTCAATCCCTGGCCTCACTCACTGGGTTAAGGATCCAGCATTGCCATGAACTGTGGTGTAGGACACAGATGCAACTGGGAACCCATGTTTCTGTGTCTGTGGCATAGGCCAGCAGCTACAGCTCTGTTTCAGCCCCTAGCCTGGGAACTTCTATATGCCGCATGTGTGGCCCTAAAAAGACAAAAATAAATAAATAAAATAAAATACCAAGTAAAAGGAAATTTTAGATTCTTAAGAAATTCTGTCATTAATTGCTAAAACTTTTATTGCATTATGATCAGAGCATGTTATTTGTATATTTCTATTCTTTGAACTATCCTGATATTTTCTTGGTGACTTAATATTTGGATAACTTTCATGAATTTTCCATATATATATTCTTTTCTATAGGTACAGAATTCAATGAGTTTTATTATAGATCATTAGTTCCCCTTCTCTGCTTAACAACAAAAAGAAAACCAAAACTGCAGGACACTCAAGGACAACCTCTAACACAGAAGACAGAGGACCCCCCCCCAAAAAAAAATAAACAGACTTGAGAGGAGCCAGAAACTCTGCAGGAAGAAGAAAACTATCCTCCATTCACTTGCCTCTTCAAAAAAGTATAAAAATATGTTCAAGGAAGTGTAAAATAAGAAATATTCTTGTGGAGTTCCCGTCGTGGCGCAGTGGTTAACTAATCCGACTAAGAACCATAAAGTTTCGGGTTCAATCCCTGGCCTTGCTCAGTGGGTTGAGGATCCAGCACTGCCATGAGCTGCGGTGTAGGTTGCAGACGCGGCTCGGGAGCAGCCCTAGAAAAGACAAAAAAAAAAAAAAAAAATTCTTGCATCCATGAAACGAAAATGGATGTCATAAATGTTCTGAAAACACAAAAGAACACTTACCTTGGCAACGAAAGAGATGCAGTAGCAATGAAAAAAACTCAAAAGAAGGGATGGAAAATAAAGTTGAGAAAACCTGCCAGAAATGGATGCAAACAGAAAAAGAAATTGAGAATGAGAGATTCAATAATTTAATGAGATCTCCTAAAGGTATGCCAAATTCCTGGGGTACAAAGAGAAAGCTCCTCACTGGCAGATGATTCACTGTGGGACATGGGTTTCATAGGCACACCCAGGAGGATGCTCAGGATGCATCTTAGCACCCAGACAGGGGAAGTGCCCACTCCCCCAGTTTTCTCTCCCCACTTTGCAGCCTGCCTTGGCTAGCTGTCTCTGGTGCAGAACAGCCTTTCTCTCATCTGACATCCACCGTGGCCACTCCAACAGTCTTCTGCCCCCATTCACCTTAGGCCTAATCCATTCCAGTCTACATACTACAGCTGGGACCACTCAAGGATGGGCCAGGTACTGGATCCAAGGACCCAAAGGACTTCCTCTTGTGCCCTACTCCCAGGCATTTCTTAGGGTGCCAGATCCAAATCCATCTTGTACCTCTCCTACAAACCTTCATTTTGCTTCTTTTCTGTCATAACATGACTTCAATCCCTTTCAGGCAAAGCTTCGCAAAAAGGAGTTCTACTATGAGTTTCCTTGTGGCACAGTAGGTTAAGGATACGGCATTGTCACTGCTGCAGCTTAAGTCCCTTGCTGTGGTGCAGTTCAGTTTCTGGCCCGGGAACTTGTACATGCCACAGTCCACAGGTGGAGACGAAAGAAAAAAAAAAAAAAAAAAAAAAAAACAGTTCTACTAAGTTAAGGAGGGGCTACCAATTCTTAAGATACACAATGGCCACTCTGCTCCTTCAGGGGTGACAGGAAATGCTTTCTTTCTGGATGAGTCATTATTCCTGAGGATGGACAGAAGTCTACTTGCTGAAGCAGCAAAGATACCAATGAAGGTTTAATTTTTATATCCTGGAATAAAACCAATATTCCACGTGGCTCTTTAAACAAATGCAACAGATATACAAGTACTGATGGAAAACTACCAGGAAGTATTATGTTTTACTGAAAAACCAAGTTTCCCTCTGCTGGTGGAATGTGTAGCTCTGGAGCCTGTCTGGCTCTAAATCCTGGCTCTGCGACGTGGGCTTTCTGAGGCTTTGGAAGTTACCTTCTCTGTCCCTCAGAGTTCATATCTGTAAACGAGATTAAATGAGGTTATAAGAATAAAATGAGTCAAGACATGTAAGCCCTTAGAATAATGCCTGACAGAGAGAAAGTACTAAATAATTAGCTATTACTATAACACCCTTCGATTTATGTAAAAACTAAAGTTGTGAGGGGGATGTAAATTTATTTACACTACTATTCAGATATGCAGATATATTAGTTTGCTAGGGCTGCCATAACAAAGTACCAAAGACTGTCTGTCTTAAACAACACGTTTGCTTTTTCTCACCATTCTGGAGGCTGGAAGTCCAAGATCAAGGAAAAGTCGAAGTGTATGCAGTCCAGTATTGGTATGGGGGCTTGGCTCCTTCAGTTTCTCTTGAAGTTCCTCTACCATCCTTAGGGTGTGGCTTTCATTTTAAGGTCTATGCCAGCAACTGTGTTCCAGGCATCAGGATGGAAAAAGGAATGAAGAAAGGACAAAAGGTGTGCTCCAACGGTTTCTCAAGGAAGGTTCCTGAAAGTGGCCACAAGATACTCCCTCTTGCATTTCCTCTGCCAAACTTTAGTTCATGGCCCCACCTAGTTGTAGTGAGGCTGGCAAATGTGTTCTTTCTTCTCTAGAGTTTTGTGCCCAGATATAAAACCTATGCCTATAAAGAAAAGGAGAATGTGTATTAGAGGCAGTTTCTGCCAGAGACAATTCAGTGCAGTGTCTGACTCCTTCTCCCTTCAGTTTCCTCCTTTGCATTATCCTGAGCACTAGGGCACTGAGCCAGGGAGGCCAGACTCTGCTTGATGTGCCTGATCCACAGACATCTTGGGAGGGAGAGGGACAGGAACTGAAAGCAAGCAGAAAAAATGAGCAAAATTTTTTATCCGGGGAAGGTGAAATTACTCTCCAATGAAAACATTATACAAGAAGAGGCTAACAGGTTTTAGAACATATAAGAGGGAAGATTGGAGAATTAAAAAATCTAGATCGAGAGGCATTCCTGTTGAGTCTCAGCAGGTTAAGAACCCAACATAATGTCCTTGAGGACGTGGATTTGATCCCTGGCCTGGCTCAGTAGGTTAAAGATCCAGTGTTGCTGCAAGAGTAGGTCAAAGATGCAGCTCGGATCTGGTGTTGCTGTGGCGGTGGTATAGGCTCCAGCTGCAGCTGGGACCCCTAGCCTGGGAATTTCCATATGCTGGAGGTGAGGCTATAAAAAGAAAAAAAAAATCTAGACTGAGAACAGGGACCATGCTTTCCTGTAGGGTTACAGTCTTGGTACCTAGAATACAACCTGTAATGTTGTAAGCATTTGAATGTATTTGTTGAGGGAGTTCCCATGTGGCTCAGAAAGTTAAGGATTTGACATTGTCACTCCAGTGGCTTGGGTAACTGCTGTGGCACCATTAAATCCCTGGCCTGGGAACTTCCCCATGCCCAGAGTGTAGCCAAAACAAAAGAAAAAACAAAGACATTTGCTGAATTGGGGAGAAAAAGGCTATCCCTTTAGGAAGTGATAATGCAATAACCTACATGATCAAGAAGTAAGGAAACTGAGATATCCTGCTGCCCTGAGCCCTGAGAATAACACAAACTGTACCTCATGGAAAGCAACCCCTTGTTTATCTTATAGGATAAACACACGCAGATAAACCCAAAAGGATTGCTGATTTGATATTGCTGAGCCTTGCCCTCTCCATTTAAATGCCATTTGTCCACTATGGCTTGGGAGGTTTTGTGACTCTGGGCTCCTGGCCAGGCATCAGCCTGTCATTGTTGAAGGTCCACAGATTCCCTTCCAGAAAGAGCCATTTCCCTTTTCAGTTCAGCTGTTCTGTGGTTCCAACTGCCTCGCTCCTCTCCACCACTGGCAGGAAAGCCAGGGAGAGCTGCAGGGAGGGTGCCAATCCCTGAGGGTGGGGTGGACTGTATTGGGTACCTTTTACTGGAAGCTACAGTGTGGGGAGAAGAGGACAGCTTTGGCGGAGGGAGGTTCCCCAAACAACCCAAGAAGTTTTTCCAAAATTCAAAGCCAAAGAAATGTACTGTCATTAACAACAATGAGCAACTCTCCATGTACTAAATTTTTAATGGAGCTCCTTTAAGTCACAATATGAAGGGGAAAGAGTCAGGTGCAGAATAATTTGTATAGGGAAAATGAAATAGGTGTGTATATACAAAAATATTTGTTAATTTCAAAGGCCATCTCTCTAACAGTAGTTGCTTTTGTAAGGGGGATTCTGTTACTAAGAGATGTGGAACGAAAGAATATAGTTCCTCTGTATGCCTGGTTTAGCTTTTCAATGCTGTATCACATGCAGAAGATTTCTTCAAAATAAGAAATAAATACAGGTGGGATTGTAAATTGGTGCAACCACTATGGAAAGCAGTATGGAGATTCCTCAGAAAACTAAATATAGAACTACCATTTGATCCAGCAATCCCACTCCTGGGCATCTATCCAGAGAAAACCACGACTCTCAAAGACACATGTACTCCAATGTTCATTGCAGCACTATTTACAATAGCCAAAACATGGAAACAACCTAAGTGTCCATCGACAGAGGAGTGGATCCAGAAGATGTGGTACATATACACAATGGAATATTACTCAGCCATCAAAAAGAACGAAATACCAGCATTTTTAGCAACATGGATGGACCTAGAAACGATCATGCTAAGTGAAGTCAGCCATACAATGAGACACCATCATCCAATGCTTTCACTGACATGTGGAATCTGAAAAAAGGACAGACAGAACTTCTTTGCAGAACAGATGCTGACTCACAGACACTGAAAAACTTATGGCCTCTGGAGGAGACAGTTTGGGGGGTGGGGGGATGTGCCTGGGCTGTGGGATGGAAATCCTGTGAAATCAGATTGTTATGATCATTATACAATTACAGATGTGATAAATTCATTTGAGTAATAAAAAAATGAAAAAAATAAATACAAATTATAAAGTAATAATAATAATTTAAAAACACAACCGTAGAGTTCCCACTGTGGCTCAGTGGTTAATGAATCTGACTAGGAACCGTGAGGTTTCGGGTTCGATTCCTGGCCTTGCTCAGTGGGTTAAGGATCTGGCGTTGCCATGAGCTGTGGTGTAGGTCGCAGATGCAGCTCGGACCCCACATTGCTGTGGCTCTGGTGTAGGCCAGTGGCTACAGCTCCTATTAGACCCCTAGCCTGGGAACCTCCATATGCCACGGGAGCGGCCCCAGAAAAGGCAAAAAGACAAAAAAATAAAAATAAAAAATAAAATAAAAATAAAAACACAATCAAAAAGGAAAGTGCCAGAATCACTGGTTGCATCGGTTAGAGCAAGAAGGCTTGAGGGAGGAATTAGCAGACAGGACTAGGAGACAAGAGTGCAAAACGCAGAGAAGCCTGAGGAGTTTCCACTGTCATAGCTCAACAGTTAGCGAACCCAACTAGCATCCATGAGGTTGCAGGTTCGATCCCTGGCCTCACTCAGTGGGTTAAGGATCTGGCATTGCTGTGGCTGTGGTGTAGGCTGGCAGCTACAGCTCTGATTGGACCCTTGGCCTGGGAACCTCTGTATACAGCAGGTGCAGCCCTAAAAAAGACAAGAAGACCCCCCCAAAAAAACAAAAAACAAACAAACAAAAACACAGAGAAGCCTGGTGCCAGGACCACAGTGTGATGTGAGCAAACCAGAAGGAGGGTTATGGGAAATGAACATTGGCCCTTCTCTGGAGCTGGGAGTTTATGGTTAGGGAGTAGGAACACTCAAGTATATTTCAGCTGTCGACCTAAAGAAAATCACACAATATAAGAGTTATGAGTTTAAGTTTTATTCAGGGTCTTACTGAGGACCTTGGAAACAGCTGCCCAGTTAGCTCTGAGGAACTGCTCCCAAGAGGTAGGAGAGGAGCCAGTTTATACTTGATATTTTTGGCTAGGAAATACATATAGTCAAGCATACATCATGGTAAAAGATTACTGCTAATCACCAAGAACAGATATCTCACATTAATGATTTTAGTTGTTTTTTTTTTTTAATTTTAATTTTTTGTCTTTTGTCTTTTTTAGGGCCGCACCTGTGGCATATGGAGGTTCCCAGACTAGGGGCCTAATAGGAGCTGTTGCTGCCCACTTACGCCACAGCCTCAGCAACGCCAGATCCAAGCCGCGTCCACGACCCACACCACAGCTCACAGCAAGACCGGATCCTTAACCCATTGAACGAGGCCAGGGATTGAACCCCCAACTTCATGGTTCCTAGTCGGATTTGTTTCTGCTGTACCCTGATGGGAACTCCTTAGTTGTTTTTTTAATGAGAAGATGTTAAGAATATGGGTCACTGAAATTCTTCCCGAGATAGGCAACTAACTCTCTAAGGTCTGTTTATCCAAAGTACAGGGTGCCTCATCCTTTTTTTTTTATCCCGAATTCCTCTCAGGGCGCACTGTCAGTGGGTAACTGTAGTGGGTTTTGATTTAACCTTTGAATAACTGGGTGATGAGTGATGCTCTCTCTTCTTTACTCACACAACCTACAGTAAAATCCCACCGTAAACCACTTAGAAAGGTTTCTAAAATTCTATTTTGTAAAATGTCCAAGTCTATGTTGGACATTTTAAACTACTGAAAGTTTAATGATTAAAAGATGAGGGTCAAGTCTTTATAGCTGGGACTTCCCCAAGTCCATCCAGATCCTGGCTGCATATAGTGCTACCTGCTGGTAGAAGGCTGCCCCAACAAAATGCTCACAGAGGTGACTGGATTCTGTGGCTGATTCAGGCATCCAGGATAAGAGAACCATCCCAGGATCTCTTAACAGTTGTTTTCCCACTGACCTGGAGCCAGTAAGCCAGGAGAATCCCAGGAAGTGGGAGGCCATATTCTTTTCATTTCATTGCCCAATCTCACTTCTAACATCCCCCTTCCTTTGAGGGAGATAAGAATTGTATCTGGCCCCACCGGAAAAGGAAGAAGAGGACTGAGAGGAATGGAGGACCAAAGCACTGATCTAGGTAACTTAGATCTATTATGTCCAAACTCACTGTTTTTTGTTTGTTTGTTGCCTTTTAGGGCCTCATCCGAAGCATATGGAGGTTCCCAGGCTAGGTGTTGAATAGGAGCTGCATCCACTGGCCTACACCACAGCCAGAGCAACACAGGATCCCATCCACATCTGCGAACTACACCACAGCTCATGGCAGCGCCAGATCCTTAACCCACTGAGCAAGGCCAGGGATCGAACCCGCAACCTCATGGATGCTAGTCAGATTCGTTAACCGCTGAGCCATGATGGGAACTCCAAAGCTCACATTATTTATGGGGCCACCTTCAGCAGGACTTTAATGCCTATACATATGAAAGACAGTGAGAATGCTACATGTTGAATTAATAGGATACAGCCAAACCATCTAAAGAGAGGAACTTCTAGCCTCAAATGTTCTATTATATAAGAAGAAAAAGGCCAAGGGGGGCCCTGATGTGACAGGATGATGCAACTGAGAGTGGCCAAGGAGGTGACCACCTGTGCCAGGATCCCACTTACGTAAAATTTCCTGTTTATAATATGTGAGGGTGAACTATATTTTTTGAAGCTCAAGATGATGGAAGCAAATGAAGTAAATAAGCTTTCCATTCAAGACGTTAGAAAACAAGTTAAAAAAAATCTAAAGAACAACATAAAATTAACAAAAATAACTGAATCTGAAAAGAGGCAAAAAGGAGAATTAATAAATTCAACCAAGTAAAGAAACACAAACCAATAGACAAATGTCTGGTAAATGTAATAAAGAAAAAAGATAACACAATTACTGCAGGGACAATCTTCTGAAAACATTAAACTATGTATTTTTTAAAATATTCACTAAATTATGTTCCCCAGAAGCCACTCTGCCATTATGGCCCCAGGGAAGGTGGCCAAATGTCCACTATAGAAAGAAGGAGACATTAATAACAAAGAAGTCATTTTCAGACAAGAGGGGAAATAAAAGAAAGCCTTTTTGGTTCTAGGAGGAAAAGAGAGAGATATACACAAATGACTTTTGATGCTACTGTCCTTGTGATTATCCCTCCCCACAGCTGGTCCTAGTGTTAAAATGGGGGAAAATGAAGAGAAAAACTGCCCATTCAGATCGAAAGCCTAAAGCAAAGAGACTTTGTGTTTCTCTTCCCATTTGGTACTTTGGAAGGATGCCTCTCACAGGGAGTTCCCACACATCATTTCAGGGGTGAGGAAGATGCATGGAATGCTCATCCAAAGAAGAGCTAAAGGCAGCCCTTCCTCACCCCCCACCCCTGCTTCTCTTGTAGAATGCAAGGAATCCAAAAATTCTCTTAAGCTCCTACTAACATGTGGGGTGAGCAGCTGAGCTGAGAACCAATAAGCCAGCCACTGGACCACTTCAGTGAGAGCAAATGACCCCGAAGCAAAGACTGGTAGAGATGCGGAGAACTGTGCAAAGTGTAATCTTTAGACCTGCTTCAGCTGGGAGCTACTAACCAGAATCTCTGGGTGTGGCACCCAGGAATCTGGATAAGCTCTTCAGGTGATGGTTCTACTTGCTGAGGTTTGAAGAGCTGTGGTGGAGACAGCCTAGTCAGGAAAAGTGTCCAGACTCAGAAGATTTGCAGGAGTCATCAGTCAGGGGCTCAGCTAGCAGGGAGGGGCTCCCATAAACTTTAGATGAGACCCCATAACCAGAGTACATAGCTGGAAAGTCTGCCCCAGGACCTGCCTCCTCATCCCTGCACACACTGTGCTCCTTTCAACCCAGATACTGATTTCAGAAGTATGAGACTAAATATTGACAATTTATCTCTAATAAAAGACATAAAGCAGAAGAGATAGAGAAACTTTTTTTTTTTTGTCTTTTTGCCATTTCTTGGGCCGCTTCCACGGCATATGAAGGTTCCCAGGCTAGGGGTCTAATCGGAGCCGTAGCAGCCTACACCAGAGCCACAGCAACTCGGGATCTGAGCCGCGTCTGCAAGCTACACCACAGCTCACGGCAACGCCGGATCTTTAACCCACTGAGCAAGGGCAGGGATCAAACCCGCAGCCTCATGGTTCCTAGTCGGATTCCTTAACCACTGCGCCACCACGGGAACTCCAAGATAGAGAAACTTTTAAATGGTGGTTCTACATTCTTGTTATTACCCCACCTGATAGAGACTACCTTGTGATAATTACAGAGAAATTTAAAAACTGTACTCTTGCACCTGAGGAGACTGCAAACTTTTTTTTTTTTTGTCTTTTTATTTAGGGCCACACCTGCAGCATATGGAGGTTCCCAGGCTAGGGGTCGAATCAGAGCCATAGCTGCTAGCCTACACCACAGCCACAGAAATGCAAAATGTGTCTGCAACCTACAACCACAACTCATGGCAACACTGGATCCTTAACCCACTGAGTGAGGCCAGGGATCAAACCCGAGTCTTCATGGATACTAGTAGGGTTTGTTAACCGCTAAGCCAGGACAGGAACTCCCAGAGACTGCAAACTTTTTACCGTACCTCATACACACAGTTTGAATGGTAAAATGCTGTTTGTAATTGGCAATGGAAGCTAATAAAGATTGATACAAACATGCAAATTTTTAGGCAGCCACTAAAAAATTATGTTGACTTTTTTCCTAAAGAGTTCATGATTAATCTTAACTGGTAAAAAGAAAATTATAAAATAGTATCACAAGATTCATTTTGTAAAGAGTTTGTGTGTGTATGTATACACACATGCAGTAATAAAACTTGAAATATACACACCAAAGATATTGTGGTTATCTTTGGGGGATAATATTATAAGCAGTTTTTCTTTTTTTCTCATCTGCATTGCCTCTTTTTTTCCTATAATGAATACAAATTATTTGTGTTATTGTACAAAAAAGTTATACAAAAATGTTTATGAAAGTAAGTTTTAAAATAAAGAAAGCATAAATTTAAAAATGAGGATGACTAAATTAAAAATAAAGCAATAGCTATAATTTATTGAGTGCTTACTATGTAATAGATGCTATTTTAAGCACTTTGCATGGATATATATTTAAATCTCACAACTTCTTTGTGAAGTAGGTCATTTTACAGAGGTAGAAACTTAAGCTGTGTGTCCCCAAGGTCACATAGCTAGAAAATATCAGCGTCAGGGTTCCAGCACAGAAGATGGGACTGGTACACCTGCTCTCTGAACCAGCAGTGTTAATGAGATTTGCCATTAACGTGGGAGATATTATTTCAACCAAACTTCCAAGGGATATATATACATATATATATATATATATATACATATATATATATATAGCGTGACAAAAATGCCCATAAATGAAAAAAGCAAGACAGGGTGCTGTGTGAAACATCAGTGTCTACCTCACACTCCCCATTCAAGGCCAGATACACAGGTAGAGAGGTCTGACCTGTGTCTCTCAAGAGCGGTTCTTGCAGGGTGTCTTCAGCATTAGAGGTCTTCCCTGGACATAATGTACCAGATGGCTGGTGTCTGCTTGTCCTCCAAGACAGCACAGACAGGGTGGGGTCATGCAAGAGGTCCCGCTTTTCCATCACCTTCCCGTGGTCCCCAAGAGCCCCTCTCCCTATACCGGCCATATAAACAGGCACACTTCCATTTTTCCAAATAACTTCGCAGATTTCAATTATTTGGTAAAAGTTATACACAAACATGGCTGAGAGTGATGGGGGGGAGGATGATAAAGCAATACCTTGCACCACCTCTGACCACTCCCTACCCTCCCTCGACGAACACTTTTCATCACAATTTATTAATTTTAGATATTCTCTCTTTATTACCTTTAGCTCTGTCACATCACCTTCCCCTCCTTCCATTCTCCCAATATAGCTTGATTAACATTTTGCTTAAATCAGTAAACAGAGGCTACCTTATTACATTCAGGTTGACAATATTCTTTGTAGAGCCAGGAAGTGTTACGAGTACATTTCTTTTCTTTCCCGAAGTGTTAGGAGTACATTTCTTTCTTTCCCGAAGTCCTAACACATTTTCTTTCCTTCTATTAAACAATTACTACAAAACACAAGGCCTCTGATGGAGTTCCTGTCATGGCTCAGTGGAAATGAACCTGACTAGCATCCATGAGGATGCAGGTTCGATCCCTGGCCTCTCTCAGTGGGTTAAGGATCTGGCATTGCCATGAGTGTGGTGTAGGCTGCGGATTCGGCTCTTATCTGGCATTGCTGTGGCTGTGGCGTAGGCCAGCAGCTATAGCTCCAATTCAACCCCTAGCCTGGGAACCGCTTTATGCCTCGGGTGTGGTCCTAAGACAAAAACAAACAAACAAACAAAAAAAACCACAACCAAAAAAACCCACAAGGCCTCCAAGGTATCAGGTATACAGTGACCTCCTTCTTCTTCCAGGAGGCAGGGCCCCCTCCCACTGATACCTGTCTACTCTGCCCTGGGCCTGCTGCCCTGATGTCATTCAGAGGCTTGGATTGGGGCAGTGAGGCAAGAGAATTTGTCACACTGAAGGTGGTAATCAGCATTTCTCCCCAGAAGGTGAAGAAACATACCAAAAAGAGGAGCTCCTCAAGAAAGGGGTCCCTTTCAGGGTGCAACCCAGATCCTAAGTTGGCTCTGGGCCCCCTGCTGTGGTGTGCACCAGCCCCCCTGTGGTGATGCCACTCCACCCAACTTTTTTATTTCTTTTTATGGCCACACCTGTGGCATATGGAAATTCCTGAGTCAGGGGTTGAACTGGAGCTGCAGCTGCCGGCCTACACCAGATTGCAGCAATGCTGGATCCTTAACTCACTGAGCGAGGCCAGGGATCAAACCTGAATCCTAATGGACACTGGGTTAGGTTCTTAACCCACTGAGCCACAAAGGGAACTCATCTCCACCCAACTTTTGAACACAGCCCCCATGAAGGAATAGGATCCCACTCCCCACACCCATCCCCATATAAGGCCTGGAAACCTATCCTCAGGACTGAGCCTGTCCTCCCCTGGGCTTTGGAAGGCTGATGGTAATTCCCAGCCCAAACCCTAGTCCCCTGCACATCCTGGCCTGGGAGGGCTTGGCCCTTGGATGTCAAAGGTCAGGACAGATGCTGCCACTGGGTCAGCTTTCCTTTGCCACGTTCCTACCAAGGAGTGCACCTGTGGGATCCAGCTTGCTCAAATTAGGCATCTGTGAGATCCAGCATCAACACCCACGTATCTCAAGAACAAACAGCAATGCTAATAGTCAGGGACGGTGTCCAGACCCACGATGAGGAAGGACTTCCTCCCTAAACAGCTCCGTAATTAGGAGTGTAACTCCCTGCTTTCTGGGAGTCAGTAGGCTGCATTGTTAGGCTGTGTCGTGTTTGTTTTATTTCCTGCCTCTCCTTGGGGCGGGTCTGAAAAATAAAGGAGCCACATCATGCTTCAGAGGAGGCTCCCTTCATTACCCTGAGAGGAGCTGTGAGATGACACTTCTAACCATGCCTTTACTTCATTCTCACCCAAGGGCTTTTGATCCCCCAAGTTGTTCCGGAGGAAAGGGAGATAATGGTCAATTTTTCCCTTTACAAGGATGTATATAGTGTTTCCAATTTTATATATATTGGGGAAAAAACTGGAAGGAAATATACCAACATGTCAGCAGTTTTTTTCTCCAGGCATAGATATAGCAGTGATTACTTTTTTATATACTTTTTGCATTTTCCTATTTTAAAGAACTATGTCTATCATGAAGTGCTATTTAACTAGTGTTTAAAAATATTTATATATATATATAAAACATAGCAGGAGTAAGAGAGCCTGTCTTGGAGTTCTCGTTGTGGCTTAGCAGTAACGAACCCAACTAGTATCCACAGGACTCGGGTTCAATCCCTGGCCTCACCCAGTGGGCTAAAGGATCCAGCATTGCCATGAGCTGTGGTGTAGGTTGCAGGCACAGCTCAGATCCCACATTGCTGTGTCTGTGGCACAGGCCAGTGGCTACCGATTCAACCCCCTAGCCTTGGAACTTCTATATGCTGTGGGTGTGGCCCTAAAAAGACACACACACACACACAAAGAGAGAGAGAGAGCGAGCCTATCTTGAGTATGAACTGGAAGCAGGCCTATTTGGAGACATCTGAACCCTGGGGTGATGGAGGCAGAGGTCTCTTTGCAAGAAGGGGCATTCAAGATGGTCAACCCAGAGAAGTGTCTGGCACATAATAGGCACTCAAAGTACCTTTTTAAAATGCCCTCATGAGTGAATGAGCGGAAAGGAATTCCCGTAGGTTGAGCCTGATCCAATCAGGAACTTGGTTATCAGAAAGAGCCAGACCTGGCATCTCTCAGCATTTTCTCTCAGCCCAGCCTTTCATGTTCTGGGAGAACAGGATGTGGTAAGTAAAGCCAAGGGAGCTGGCCTTCTAAAGACAAATACCCTGCTTTTCAACCACACAAGAAAATGCATCACAGAAAGGAGGAAAACTATACTCACTCCCTTACTTCTTTGAAGACCACCCACCGTCTTTGGTAAGAAGGACTCTCCATGAAACTGAAGTCCAGCCTGTCCCAGTGGGGCTGAGGTGCTTGGTGAAGCAGCGGCAGCAACAGCTGGCCGCATGATCTTTGTTCTGAGCAGTTTAGCTTTCAATCTGTGGATTACTGCTATGAAGATTCAGCAGAGCAGTAAGATGCTCTGTGACAATTTCCTGCTTAGGGGGAGAATTTTCTGTTTGTGTGTCCCCCCGCCACCATGTCTAAAAGCTCGTCCTTGAGAGTCATGAGATAGTAACATATATAGGAAGTGGGATTTTCCACTTCAGTCATCCCTGATCATTAAGTCTGTAGCCTGACCTTTGCTCTTACCTCCAATAACACTGCAATTCTCTACGGGTGCTCTTAACATTTTTTGCCAAATCTTAGCTTCTCGGGAATTGAGACCCTACTTTCAGGTTCAGGTGACTATTTTTTTTTCTCTCTCTCTCCTTGGTGATACATCTGCATGAAATGCCTCAAAATACCCTTGCTCAAGAGAGTCTGCGGGAGGCAGATGTCCCCAGAACAGTGGGTTTCTGAATAAGGAATGTCCACTTGAAGTAAAGGCACATATGTTTTCTACCTCATTTTAATCTCTAGGTGATGAAGAGAAGCCCTCTGGAGGGTGGAGAGTCCTCTGCATCATCTTTTCTAAACATGGGATCAGGAGGCTCACAAGCACCCCTCAGAAGCCAAAGGGGGGACAGGACCTGCCCAGCTGGGCTTCTGCATAATCTCAGTGGGCCCTGTGATGATTAATTTTATGTCAGTGTGGCTAAAAGATGGTACTAGTTATCTGGTCAAATGCTAATCTAGATACTGCTGTGAAGGTATTTGTAGGTGTGATTAACAGTATATCAGTTGACTTTAAGAAAAGCAGGTTACCTTCCATAAAGTGGATTGGGCCTCATTCTATCCATTAAAGGCCTTCAGAGCAAAAAACTGAGGTTTTCCCAGAGAAGACATTCTGCCTTAACATAGAAATTCAGCCTGGGTTTCTAGCCGGCTGGCCTGCTTTACAGATTGCAAACTGGCCAGCCTCCACAATTACATGAGTCAATTCCTTAAAATACATCTTTTTTCTCACTTTCTTCCTTCCTTCCCTCTCTCGCTCCCTCCCATCCCCTCATTCCCTCCCCATATACATATATCCTATCGATTCTTTTTCTCTGGAGAGTTCTGATACTGACAAGGACTCTCTCCTAGACCTTCTTGACTAGGTCTCATCCTTGGCCTGATGAGCCTAGTTTCACCAAAGAGTCCCGCTAATCCAGTTTATGAAGAGCCCCCACCCCACCCCCACCCCGACCCTTTGCTATCTAATCAAACCCCTCTTCCTCTATCTTTTATCAAGAGCTAATCAAGTTCCTTTTCCTTCCAATCCTTGATATCTAACCAAGTTCCTTAGTAAATTTCTATTCTCTCCTCCACCTAGCCTTGGCCATAAATCCCTATTTATCTGTTTTATGTTCAGAGCTGAGATGTGCTTCTCCTGTTGCAATAGTCTTAAATAAACTGTCTTGCCATTTTTAACAAGCATCCACTGAATAATTTCTCTTTAACAATATAGACCCTCACTTTGCTGTACAGCAGAAATTGGCACATTTTATAAACAAGCTATACTCTAATAATAAACATATAAACCAATACAGACCCTAAGCCCAAGCTCAGCTATTATAAGGATTTGTTAATATTACAGAGTCAAACTCAGTTTCTGGGTGGCAGCTATTTCCCATGTTCTTACAGCAGCCGGAAATACTGACATTATCAAAAAGAGAAAGACAAATACCATGTGATATCACTTATATGTGGAATCTAAAATATGGCAAATGAAACTACCTATAGAACAGAAACAGACTCAGACATGGAGAACAGACTTGTGGTTGCCAAGGGGAAGGGGAGGGAGTGGGATGGACTGGGAGTTTGGGGCTAGTAGATGCAAACTATTACATTTAGAATGGATAAGCAATGAGGTCCTACTGTAGAGCACAGGGAACTACATCCAGTCTCTTGGGATAGACCATGATGGAAGATAATATAAGAAAGAGCATGTATGTATGTATGTATGTATGAATGACTGGGTCGGTCTGCTGCACAGAAGAAAATGGCACAACACAGTAAGTCAACTATACTTTAATAAGAAATAAAAGAAAAATGTTTTTAAAGAAATACTGATATCAAGAACAGCCCATGGGCTTTCTTGGGATACAGCAAGCAAGTGGAGGGGTGAGATTGGGTTTTAGTGCATCTATTAAGGCGTGTGGTAGCTCTAATGGATGGCAAAGTTTCTGAATCCCTTGGGTCTAAGTTGGCAAACCAGACAGCTGGCTGCCATCTGTTGTGAAGTAGGGCGCAGGAACTGTGTTTAATTACAAGCAGCTTTTCTTATGTATAGGATATCCTTTGTGAGTTTATCTGCAAGACCCACAGGGGCCTCTGTGATATCATATTTAGGGGAAGATAGGGAAGCCATATTAGGTCATCAGAGGACTGGAGAACCTCTCTGCAAAGCAGCTGGTGAGCCACAGGGGTGAGGCAAGTGCTCCTCTGGGTGAAGGAGTCACAGTGACAGCTGGTAGGTTGAACACAGTGCTGTCATTCTTCTGACAGTCGGCATTCACAGAGGACTGAGCCCAGCTGTCATTGGAGGGCACAGAAGCCTCTTGCCCCCAACCTCTGAGCAAGGGGCCACAAGGGGGATATAGCTAAGCCAAGTGTCCAGCAGAAAAATCCAGTCAGAATCAAGGTCAGATGGACAAGGACAAAAGATTGGGGGCCTGGGATTCAGTGGGTGCCTGAAGCTTCACTATAGTACAGTTGGTTGGTTGAGGCCATGATGTCCTCCTGTCCTGGTTGGAAATGTTTCAGGAGATGGGTGTGGCTGCTTCTGCCAAGGAATGTCTGTCTGCAGAGGAATGACAGGCCCACAGGCAGGGCCTGGGGCAGTGAGGCCAAGTCTGTCCTGTCTTTCCAGCTCTGCTTCAAGGAATATGGAGACATGCTAAGGAGCGTCTCCCTTTTATTGTTGGAAATCTGCTCTTTTCCTTTAGTGACCTGCGTCACAGCGCAGTAATGATAAGGATAACAAAAGCAGGTACAGTTGATTGAATACTTTCCACAGGACAAGCGTATGACATACATAATTACATACAATCAACCCTATCATTCCCATTTTACAGATGGGAAAACTAAGGCTGACAGGGTTAAGTAAATGTTCTCAAATTACACAGTTAATGAAACTATGTGAACACAGACAACTTGAGTTGGCACTTAAACCCACCATGCTATTATCTTACCCTGAAAGATTTATCCTAACGTATGGTGTTTGCCAGCCTGACCACGTCTCAGGTGACTATGAAGGCTTGGTGCTCTTAGGCTTAAGTCACTGTCCCAGGGCACTGCCAGTCCAAGTTTTCAGGGCTTCCTTTTTTCCCACTGAGTAGAAATGAAGCTATTTTCAGGCTCTTTCCAGCACCTAAAGGAACTCACCTGCAGGCTGAAGAAGGGGGCGCTGAGGGAGCAGCATCCTCTGACTGCAGAGCACTAGGATAATAAATATCCAACAGTATTTATTATCTAATCCAAATGCTCTTTAGTTCTCCTTCAATAGGGCAAGGGTCCAGTGTGTTGTTGACGTTTTGAAAATAACAGCACACAGAGTGTAAGAAGATGGACCTTTGAACTGAGAGGAACCTGGAATGAAACTCTTTCCTTACTGCTGCTTAGCGAGATGACCTTTAGTGAGTTACTTAAATTTTCTGTGCCTCAGGTCCTTCATCAGTAGAGAAATGCTGACACATCTGGTGACGTACAGTGTTGTGAGAACCAAATAAAATATCTTTTTTTCGTCTGTGTTTATTTAGGGCCACACCCGCAGCATATGGAAATTCCTAGGCTAGGGGTCAAATCGGAGCTGAAGCTGCTGGCCTACGCCACAGTCATAGCAACAATGGATCCTTAACCCGCTGAGCAAGGTCAGGAATCAAACCCACATTCTCATGGATACTAGTTGGGTTCGTTAACCACTGAGCCACAAGGGGAACTCCAAAGTAACTTTTATAAAGTAGCTAGTCCAGTGATATGGAGTTCCCGTCGTGGCTCAAAGGTTAACGAATCCAACTAGGATTCGTGAGGTTGTGGGTTCGATCCCTGGCCTTGCTCAGTGGGTTAGGGATCCATTGTTGCCATGAGCTACGGTGTAGGTTGCAGACGCGGCTCGGATCTGGCGTTGCTGTGGCTCTGGTGTAGGCCGGCAGCTACAGCTCCGATTAGACCCCTGGTCTGGGAACCTCCATATGCCACGGAAGCGGCCCTAGAAATGGCAAAAAGACAAAACAAACAAACAAAAAAAAAGTAACTAGTCCACTGATAAAGAGTACACATTCAAGTATTCACTCTTTTTCTTCTCCTTCCTAAAAAGGTATATAGGTCCAAAGGCAGCTCACTTCAGACCCAAAGACCTTTTTGTTTAATTTTGAGGCGTTTTTTGTTTGCTTTTTTTTTTTTTTTTTTTTTTTTAGGGCTGCACCTGTGGCATACAGAAGTTTCCAGGCTAGAGGTCAAACTGGAGCTGCAGCTGCCAGCCTACACCACAGCCACAGCAAGGCCAGATCTGAGCCACATCTGTGACCTACAGTGCAGCTTGCAGCAACGCCAGATGAGCGAAGCCAGGGATGGAACCCACATGGATTCTAGCTGGGTCTTAACCTGCTAAGCTACAATGGGAACTCCCTGGGTTTTGTTTGGTTTTGGTTTTTGGTTTTTTTTTTTTTTTTTTTTTTTGGCTGCACCCTCTGCATGTGGAAGTTCCTGGGCCAGAGCTCGAACCCATGTCACAGCAGCGACTTGAGAACCACAAGAGATCCTTAACCTGCTGCGCCACAAGAGAACTCATTTTGTTTTAACAGACTTTTTTTCCTGGGGCCCTCAGCTCTGCTCACAATATCGTGTTGGTCACCCATGAGCCCTATTCAGTGTAGGAGACAATTACACAAGAGCATGAATACCAAGAGGTAAGAATCATTTGAGGTTCCTGAAGACTGCCTCCCAACATTTGTATAGAGAAATTGTCATTTGTTCATTTGTCAGGGCTGGAAGTCAATCATTCTGCCCTATATCCCATGGCCACCTGCCTGATATCTGTAGCAAATAGTTTTTTTCCAGGCAATAAAGAAGAGAGGGTGGCTGTTTGGTAGGCAAACAAGTAACTGTCTGCCACAACATTATGCACTTGCCAGAAAGAAACCCTTCTTGTGCCCACCATACAATTGGCCTCTACATGTTTTATTCCAGCTTATTAACCAGAATAAATTGCTCTTGTGTCTTTTAGGCTTGGTTTGCACAAGCCAACTTTGTGTCTCTGTTGAATAGACAGCCTTTTCATGGGGTGGGGCTGGATCTCTGGACATCGAGTAAGGGGGGAAAATGAGGCTGATGTGCAATAGTTTCTTCATCTCTGGACACAAGGGTAAATAATGCTCCTACCACATTTGGCCTGATCACAGGTGCATAATTCTGAAGCTGCTGCTTGCTGGGTTAATAAGCAGGTTGAAGGAGAATGTTCGGTGACTGCTCCCAAGGCAGTTGTCTTCAGAAGCATTTGAAATATTTTCAGAGCACTGTGCAATGAGAGCATAAGAGGTGAAAGCAGTTTCTATAACAAAGTATTTATGATTATTAACATTTGGTTCCTTGATAGTATAAAGGGCACAGATGAGTTCTGAGGTAGAAAGATGCCGTTGCCTTAACATCATAGATGGCTTTTCACTCAAAACTTTAACTAATCTTCTTTCTTTCCTTCCTCCCTCCCTCCCTTCCTTTTTTAAATTTTGCCTGCCCCACAAGATCCTTAATCTTTAACACTCAAAGATTAACCCACTCTGCCAGGCCAGGGATGGAACTTGCATTCCAGGGCTCCAGACATCACCGATCCCTTTAGGCCACAGCAGGAACTCCCACCCAAAACTTTAATACAAAGAGCTCCAAACAGTAAGTAACAAATCTTCACGTTGTAAAAAAAGGTGGATGAAGTAAATGCCACATAGTCCCATTATTCTCTCCAACCTCCAAACTGAAGACAAACCCAAAGATTCTCAGATAGAAAATGTATTTTTCTTCTAATAGAGATTATGGGGTCCGGGACAAAAAATGCTTGAGTGTGGGCTTTCTTTATTAATCAGATGTGTCCTCTCAACCTACAATGAATGTACTGTGTAGAAAATCATACCACACACAAGGCATGCCAGATGCAACTGAGCCATTTGTGATGAGATTATCAGACAAGCAATCATCCTTTTGGTGTCAAGTCTAGGAACACTTTGGTTGGCTCTATAGTCTGTGGACTTTTTTCCTAAGTTTTTTTGGAAACATTTTATAGTTTTACATTTTATATTTATGTCCATGATCCATGTTAAGTTCTGCTTAAAGTGTGAGACTTTTTAAGTCAATTTTTGTTTGATTATGGCTATGGACTTTGTTTTTTGTCTTTTGTGTCTTTAGGGCCGCACTGGCAGCGTATGGAGGTTCCCAGGCTAGGAGTTGAATTGGAGCTACAGCTGCCAGCCCACACCACAGCCACAGCAACTCGGGATCCAAGCTGTGTCTGCAACCTACATCGCAGCTCACGGCAATGCCGGATCCTTAACCCACTGAGCAAGGCCAGGGATCAAACCCGAGTCCTCAGCTGTTAACCACTGAGCCACGATGGGAACTCTTATGGCTATGGACTTCTACTGCACCATTTGTTCAAAAGCTTATCCTTTCTCCCCTAAATGGTTTCTGCACCTTACTCGAAAATGAGTTGGTATATTGGTATGGGTCTTTTTCTGGGCTGTCTGTTCTGTTCCACTGATCTATGTGACTGTACTTCTGCCAATACTATAGAGTCTTGGTTATTGTAGCTTTACAGTAAGTCTTGAAATTGAGTAGATGGATTCCTCTGTTTATTCTTCCTTTTCATAAATTTTAGGGTAAACTCCTTTGTCTTTCTATATACAATCTTGAAAAGTCTCCATCTACAAAAATTGTTGTTAGGATTTTAATAGGAATTGTGCTATACCTGTATATACATTTGTGGAGAATTACCATCTTTATTGAGTCTTCCAGTTCACAAACACAATGTTCTGTTTATTGAGACCTTTGATTTCTTTCATCAGCACTGCATAAACTTCAACACACAAGTCCTATATACGTCTTACTAGATTTACACCTAAGTATTTCATTGTCTTTGAGCAATTGCAAATGGTATTGTGTTTTGTTTCCACATGTTAGTTCCTAGTATAAAGAATTGATTTTATATGTTTTCCTTTTATTCTGCAACCTTGCTGAACTCACTTATGAGTTCTAGTTTATTTATATACTTGTTGGGATTTTCTACATAGACAATCTTGTCATCTGCAAATGGAGGCAGTTTTCTTTCTTTCCAATCACTATGCTGTTAGTTTCCTTTTCTTGCCTAGATTTTACTGGCTAGAACTTCTGGCACTATATTGAATACAAGGTGTGAAAGTGATCATCCTTGCTTTGTTCCTAATCTTAGGGAGAAAGCATTCAGGTTTTTTCATCTTTAAGCATAGCATTTGCTGTAAGTTTTTGTGGATGCTCTTTATCAAGAATAAAAATTCCCCTCTATTCTTATTTTTTCTGAGAATTTTCATTATGAATGCATGTTGGACGTTATCAAATGCTTTTTATACATCTACTAGTATGATCATGTGATTTTTATTTTTGTCTGTTAATATGGTAGTCTATAGTGACTAAAGAAAAACCTAAAAGTTCTGAATTACATTTTATTCAGGGACCTTACTGAAGACTGTAGCCTGGGAAACAGCCTCTCACATAACTCTGAGGAACTGCACCTAAGGAGTAAGGGAGGGGCCAAGATATGTAGGAGTCTTTGCTAGAAAACAAAAACAAAAACAAGTAGTCAAGCTTCAAAAGATTACTACTAATCACAAAAACTAGACATCTCAAGTTAACAATTTCAGTGTTTTTCTATGTTTGGAAGAATCTGGACTCATTGAAACTATTCCCTAGATATGCATCTTAACTATTTAGGGCCAGTGTTCTGTTTTTCTCCCTCCAGAATCTCCTCAGGGTGCACCATGGGGAGGTAGCAGCTGCAGTGGCTGAGAGCTTGATGGCTGCAGCATTAGTTGCTTATTGGAAAAGCAGGCAACATTCTTTGTTCACTGAAATGCCAGGAGATATTCTTTGTCCCAAATTACATTGATAGATTTTCCCATATTGAACGAGCCTTGTTATTCCATTATTTTTTATGGAAGTATAGTTGATTTACAATGTTGTGTTAGTTTCAAAGTGATTTAGTTATACACACACACATACGTGTGTGTGTGTGTGCATACATGTACATATATATAGACTCTCTTGATCATGTTTTTACATACAATCATTTTAAAGTACTTTGTTTCTTTTGTTTTGTTTTGCCTTTTTAGGGCCGAACCCACAGCATATGGAAGTTCCAAGGCTAGGGGTCAAATCGGAGCTGCAGCTCCAGGCCTACGCTACAGAACAGCATCACCAGACCCAAGCCATGTCTGCAACCTACACCACAGCTCATGACAAAGCTGGATTCTTAACCCACTGAGCCAGGCCAGAGATCCAACCCGCATCCTCATGGATACTAGTCGGGTTCGTTACCACTGAGCCATGATGGTAACTCCCTAAGTATTGCTGATTTCTACTTGCTGATAAAATTTTAAGGGCTTTTGCATCTATATTATGAGGTATATTGGTCTGTAGGTTCTCCTGTCCTGTCTTTGTCTGGTTTTGGTGTCAGGGTAATGATAACTTTATAAAATGAATTGAGATGCCTTCCCTCCTCTTCTACTGTTAGAAGAGATTCCATAGATTTGGTGTTATTTCTTCTTTAAATATCTGGTAGGATTCTCTGGGTCTAGAGATTTTCTGGGATTTTTAAACTATAAATTTAATTTCCTAATAGTTGTAGGGCAATTCAAATGATCTGTGTCATACGGGATACACTGTGGCAGTTTGTGCTTTTTAAGGAATTGGTAAAATTTAAGTTTTGAAATCTACGTGTTTAAATACCATTTTCCCATGGTATTTAATTAAATTGAGATAGTTATTGTCTAAATGTTTTTTGTCTTGCTAGGCTGCAGCTTTCCTGTTAGCTCAGCTAGACAGAGCAGATTTTAATTGGGTTCTTTTTTTTTTTCTTCCTTTAACTGTCATGACTGAGCTGCTGGCTTCTTCAGCTTCAAATTTGTGATATATGAGGAAACCCAGGGAATTCACCACTGTGGCATTTCTTAGTCCTAAGGTCTCTAGGCAGTCTTTTTTTCTCTCCATTTTTAAGCCATTTTTTTAATGTTTGTTTCATACATAATGTCTAGTGTTTTTAGCTACACTTGACAGGAAGAACAAGGAATACTAAGTCTATTCCAATTTCCTGAAAGCAGAAGTTTGCTCACTGTGGTTTTAATCTGCATTTCCCTAATGCCTAATGATGTTGAACAAATTTTCATGTGCTTATTCGTAATCCTCTTCAATGAAATTCAACTTGTTTTTTGCATCACTCATAATTGTATTTAAAATTTTTTATTTAATGACATTTGCATATATACTTTATGCTCTGGTACAGAAATTACACCATTGGAGTTTCCATTGTGGCTCAGCAGTAACAAACCTGACTAGCATCCATAAGGACAGATATTTGATTCCTGGCTTTGCTCAGTGGGTTAAGGATCCACTTGAGCTATGGCATCGGTGGCAGACATAGTTCAGATTTGGCATTGCTGTGGCTGTAGCTTAGGCTGGCAGCTGCAGCTCTGATTCCATACCTAACCTGGGAACTGCCATATGCCACAGGTGCAGCCCTAAAAAGCAAAAATTAAAAAAAAAAGAAAGGAAAAGAAAAAGAAATCACAGCAGCATTTGCATTACGAGTGAACTTATCAAAACACAGAATACTGTGCTGGCATAGTACCAAAAACTGTATGCAAAAACTGAGTCTTTTTCATACAACATAGATTTAAAATGTTAAGTATATATCATATGTAATGTTTTTTAGTTGCACATTCAATAATTAAATTTTACTTATTTTTTATTGAAGTATAGTTGATGTACAATGGTGTGTTAGTTTCAGGTGTACAGGAAAATGATTTAGTTATATATATGCGTGTATATATTTATATATGTGTATATATAAATTCCTACATATATATTCTTTTTCAGATTCATTCTCAGATTCAGTTATGACAAAATATTGAGTCTAGTTACCTGGCTATACAGTAGGTCCTTGTTATCTATTTTACATATAGCAGTGTCATCTTTTCTTTTAAACCTTCATTCCTATTAGTCTTCTCAATCTTTTGATCTCACTTCCTCTTCTGCTAATAGCAGATTTTCTCCTTCATAAAGAAAATTGGAGTCATCAATGGGAATTTCCTTCAATTTCTGACACTATAACCACAACACATCCGTCTCCCTCTTTCCATTCTTTCTTTCCTTCTGCACAGGGTCCTGTCTTCTTTCTCCTCTCAGAACCCTATGCTATTAATTATTGCTTATCTCGCCCATGTGTGCAACTGTCCCTTCTCAGCAGAGCTTTCCCATTAACATCTGAGTTTGCTCAAGCCTCATGCTGCTGCTGCTGCTTTTTTTTTTTTTTTTTTTTTTTGTCTTTTTGCCATTTCTAGGGCCGCTCCTGCGGCATATGGGGGTTCCCAGGCTAGGGGTCCAATCGGAGCTGTAGCCACCGGCCTATGCCAGAGTCACAGCAATGTGGGA
Organism: Sus scrofa; assembly: GCF_054392235.1. NCBI lineage: Eukaryota > Metazoa > Chordata > Mammalia > Artiodactyla > Suidae > Sus > Sus scrofa. The sequence goes on along the minus strand of NC_139396.1, from coordinate 107,745,747 downwards.
TCCCAGCCGCATCTGCAACCTACACCACAGCTCACAGCAACACCGGATTGTTAACCCACTGAGCAAGGCCAGGGATCGAACCCGCAACCCCATGGATCCTAGTCGGATTCGTTAACCACTGAGCCATGACGGGAACTCCTCAAGCCTCATACTTCTTAAGCAATAGTACACAGAGTTCCCTTCCTCCCCCACATGACTTTATTTATCCTTTTTTACCTCACAGTTACAATTCTTAAAATAGTCTTTCCTATTTCCAGTCTGGCTTCCTTCTCCTCCTGTCACTGAAGACAGTTCTTGCTCAGGTCAACAATGGCCAACAAGTCACCAAATTCTGTGTACACTTTTCCATCCAAATTTTACTTGACCTTTCTTTCTTGAGAGACTCACTTCCCTTTACTTCCGGGTACCCCGACTGCAGGTTTCTCCCCCACTACTCTGGATGCTCATTCTCTGTCTTCTTTCAAGATGTTTCCTCCTCCAGCAGACTATTAAATGTCTTGAGGTTCCTCAAGGCTCAGTCAAGGCTTTTTTCTCCTCTCTGTTAGGGGCTACATGGGGGCTCATTGATAAAAGGGCTCTTTATGCTGACCTATGAGACGGACCACCTTGCTTAAGCGACATCCTGTTTTCGTCGCTGGCGCCTACTGTCCCAAGACTGCAAGACCCTTCCCCACTTCACTGTGGGACACCACACACCTCCAGCTTTCTCAGGATTATGAGACCGCCATACCATGAGACACCTCTGACTTTCTCATGACTACATGACCACCAGAGTTCAGCTGCAGGCGAAAGATAAACTAAACTCTCCCCGCCTCAGGGAATCCCATTTTCCATCTGCGGGGTATAAGAAGGCCCCACGAGAAGGGCGGTGGGCTGGCTCTTCTCAAAGGTCAGTCACCCTCTCCCTTTCCCCACTAAGAAATTTTCTTCTCTTTGCCTGAACACCCGGCTCGTTCTCTTTTTCTCCGCACTCACCTTACACTCTCCATGTATGATCTTGCCCTGGGAAATCTCACCAGGACTACAGCTTCAGTTATGAACTCTGTAGCGAAGATGTACGCGTCTATGTTCCCATCCAGCCTTCTCTGAGCTCCAAACCCTTAAACTGAATCCTTCTCCCTTTGTCTCCGTTTGGCATCACACAGCTATCGCAACCACAGCAACCCGAGGCTGAACTCATAATCCTCCCCCTTAAACCCAGCCACCTTCCAGTGTTTTCCTCCATTTCCACTGCCATCGTCACAGTCCAAGTTAGCACCGTATTTTCCCTGGGTGTTCGTAGGCAGTCTTTTACTGATCCCCTGCATCCAGTCCTCTTAACAAAGACTCTTCTTTGTGCCAGAATGTCAAAATATAAATTGGATTATATAGACTTACGTTTAACCCACTCCTATGCCTTTCAATCGCACTTAGTATAAAGTCCAAAATCTCTGAACAGACCTATGTGATCTGACCAGAGTCTCTTGTCCAACCTCAGCTTATATCATTCCTTCCCTTTCATTTGTTACTTCAACCCCAATAGCCTAAGAGCAATGTGTCCTTTCTCATCTCAAAAACACTCCAAATAGAGTAATACATACACACTACTGTATAAAATTAGATGGTTAAAGAGAACCTACTGTGTAGAACAGGAAAATCTGCTCAATAGTTTGTAATTACCTATACAGAGAGAAAAGAATGGATATATTTACACAAATGACTGATTCACTTTTTTTTTAATTTTTAATTTTTTTGTCTTTTTGCCTTTTCTAGAGCTGCTCCTGCGGCATATGGAGGTTGCCAGGCTAGGGGTCCAATCGGAGCTGTAGGCGCTGCGCTGGCCTACGCCAGAGCCACAGCAATACAGGATTCCGAGCCACGTCTGCAGCCTACACCACAACTCACGGCAAGGCTGGATCCTTAACCCACTGAGCAAGGCCAGGGATGGAACCCGCAACCTCATGGTTCCTAGTCAGATTTGTTAACCACTGAGCCACGACGAGAACTCCAACTGATTCATTTTAGTGTATGCTTTAATAGAATATTGTAAATCAACTACATGCCAATAAAATTAAATTTAAAAATTAAAAAAATAAGAAAACTTAGAAATACCCCCACTAAAAGCATATGACTTTCTCAAACTTCAGCAATGCTAAGGTCCAGAGAGTTGGCGTAGGAGGTGGGGGGCAATTCCTGTTCTAAAGATGAAAGCTCCTTCCTTTAGGACCTAGAGTTAGGAATCTGCTCTCCTCCCAGCCCATTTCCAAATCTATCCTCCATCTGTGGTGTCCCTTGGATTTCTCCACCAATGTTTGCTGTCCCCATTCAGATCAATACACAACCAAATGGATCCTGGCATTGGGCCATGGTTTCCTTATCAGCATGGCTCTTATGGCACACAACACTGGAGCAAGCCCAGTGATTGGCAAAACCACACTACAAGTCACAGGATAATGTCCCTTACACTCTGACATTCAGCCCCTAGCACACCCCTTCCCTTACACCCCCATGGGCAGACTCCCTTCCACCCTGTTCCAGCCTTGAATGCAGGTGAGATGTGAAAATTCTCCTGCAAGGTGTCTATCAGATATTGATTTTAAAATGACTGTGAAGGGATTTCCCACAGTGGCTCAGCAGAAATGAATCTGACTAGTATCCATGAAGATGCAGGTTTGATCTCTGGCCTTGCTCAGTGGGTCAGGGATCCAGCATTGCTGTGAGCTGTGGTGTAAGTTGCAGATGAGGCTTGGATCTGGCATTGCTGTGGCTGTGCTGGAAGCCAGAGGCTACAGCTCCGATTTGACCCCTAGCCTGGGAACTTCCATGCTGCAGGTGTGGCCCTAAAAAAAAGACACACAAAAAAAGGAAATTTTAAAAAATGACTATCAAAAAATGTATTCAGTTGTAGAAGCAAATTCCACTGAAGAATGGATGGACAAATGGGGCTTGGAGGATTTTGTCAGTATGATGTAAAACCTGTATAGAGGGAAGGGAGGCACTAGGGGGGAACATCGGAGTATGAAGTGGGACCTTACTGCTCTGGTGAGGCACTACTTTGGAAAATGATTGTGAGCCAGAGCCAACTATATTTCAGAGACTGGAGAGCTAGGAAGAGAACTTGCATCACCTCCTCTGAGAAGCCCTCCTAAATACCTCCTGTAATTTTTAACTTTCCTCTGAGCTCCTGGAGAACTTTCTATTTACACAATAAAACTGAGATATTTGGTGAAATATGTATTATCCCATCATTCCTGCTAACAGTCTGTGGCATTCTGAATCAACTTCTATTACAGCACTTGTAACAAATAATAATGTATGACTTTTATTTTTATGCTAGGTTGTAAACTCCTAGAGGGAAAGGGTTCTATCTTACCTCCTTATCTTCACCTCCAGAAAAAAAAATGGGTTCTTGTAAATATTAGGCTGTTATTGAAGGAGTAAGTGATTGAACTCCAAAGATGGTGACCATTGAGGACAAGTTTGAGAGTTATCTTGCAATGCTGTGGCTTTCTTAATCCTAGAGAATCTTAGAAACTACTCTTGCATTTGTATCTAAATAGTTCTGGGGGGTTTCTATCCCAAATGTATCACTTATTAATAATATCTTCAGGCAGTTTTTAAATAATCATTTAGAGCCTCAGTTTTCTCGTATATACAATGTAGATAATACTGCTTAAGATCATAATATTGTGATCCTAGTATGGTTCACAGGATTAGATGAGATGACACATGTAAAGCCCATAGCACAGTGTCAGGCAATGCTGCTCATAATTGTAAGTGTTTATTCTTCCTGCCTTCTCTAACTCCAGGGAGCCCTTTAATCATTTCCTGTTTAACATAAGCAAGGGTTTGGCAAATGCACCTGCCAACAGCAACTGATGAATAATAATGTCTTTAATTCTCTCATGCCTGAGCATCCAAAGGCCTTCTTTGAAACCCAGACAGGCAGAACAACCAAGGTGCTCCATTCATGGGGCTCCTGCCCTGACACAGCTAGGAACAGAGGGTACCTGCTGCCTTGTGGGGCTGGCCAGGTATGGAAGCAGGGGCTATAAGGCACCTTGCCTAGGAGGCTGGAGGCTTGAAAACTGGGGGCAGGTAGGCAGCCCCAGGACTTACCTCAAAAGACAAGCAACCCACAGACTCCTAGAAAGCAAAGCAGAGGGGTCACTGGACCTTCCAGGATGATGGTCCTGGGGGAAGACAAATGGGGACAAATTATGCTAGGGTCTCTCTAGTTTAATTATAGCCTGGTGGTGGCTTTTCTCCAAATAAACAAAAAATTCAGTTTTTTTAAACTTTGAAAACAACTGATGCAATCTGAACCCCTTACTAGATGAAAATGAAGACCAGAAAATCCAGTGACCCATCCAAGGTTAGAAAGGAAGAGGGTAGGGAAGCTGGGACTTCAAGGTGGCTGTTGTTCTGACTGGGAGCCCAGGGTTTCTTTCCACCTTACCTGTTGCCACTCTGTTAAGTCACCTCCCAAAGCACCTGAAAAACACCTGAGCAGGTGCTGTCTTGAGTCATGGACATATCTCATATTCAAGATTAGTTTACTGGACCACAGGTACTTGGATCTTCTGGGTTTGGAGGCTTGGTTTAGAATCAAGAGGACAGGAGTCAAACACAGGCTCTGATGTCATCAGTTAACCTGAATATCAGTTTTTGATTAAAAAATGGGCCTCCAGGAGTTCCTGAAATAGCTCAGTGGTTGATGAATCCGACTGGGAACCATGGGGTTGTGGGTTCGATCCCTGGCCTCGCTCAGTGGGTTGGGGATCCAGCGTTGCCATGGGCTGTGGTGTGGGTCACAGATGCGGCTCGGATCTGGTGTTGCTGTGGCTGTGGTGTGGGCTGGCACCTGCAGCTCTGATTGGACCCTATCCTGGGAGCCTCTGTATGCCGTAGGAGTAGCCCTAGAAAAGACAAAAAAAAAACCCACAAAAAACAAACAAAAAAAAGGGCTCCGAAACCCCTTCATGCTTCCTTCGTTTATTCTAAGGATCACGGAAATCAAAGAACTGGAAAAGGTTTTTCACTTTAATTTTTCCCAATCCCCATCTTCACTGTGATCCTCTGTTTACTCCCCTAATAGAAGAATACTGAGGCTCATGGCTTTATTTGGTCTGGAGAATCAGTGGCCCTAAACCTCTCATCAGAATCCCAGGGCACTCCTCTCCTCATGCTGATTCTTAGCCTGTCAAGACAGACTGTGCCAAGGCTGGAAGTGTATCACTCTGTCCCACACCTAGAGGATGCCAAGTGGTGTGGGTGACTCCACCCAGGACAATTCTCTTTAGCTCCTGCTCATGTTTCCAAATGCTCACTGGTCTCAGATACCTGAGCATCTAAGAAGCATCTGCGCTTACTCTCCTCCAAGACTGTGTGTCTTTCTCATCTTAACATAAGACCTCCAAACACCTTAGAGTCATCCTTACATTCTTCCGTGCCTTCAAACCTCATATAGTGCCCATAATGGAAACTGTGGGACATCAACATCTATGCCGTTCTCCCTACTATGTAGCACCTATGCCATTCAGGTGGCACTGACCACACCATACCTTCACTGGTCCAAGCCAACTAAGGTAATTTCACCCCCTTACCCTTGGTGATTTTTTCTCCAAAAATTCTCATTTAAGCTAGCCAGTCCACTGGCAGTAGAAATGTAGTGAGAGTATTACGCCAACCATTCTCTTGGCAATAGATAATTGGTTCAGAGATGGCTCAATCAATCCCAAGATCAAGATTTTTGTTTTATCACTGTTGGAAATGACACCTGCTTCTCCTCCATGCAAATGGAGCCATCTTGCAGCCATGCATGGTTTCTCGCTCTTGAATTCCTCTTTCAACTATGTATAAAGCCAGTGTAAGGAAAAACAAACACACAGAAAGGGGGGAGAGATGGAGGACGACCAAGAATGATTGATTAACAAAAAAAAAAAAAAAATAAGGCTAGAGCCCTGAGTAAACCTTACCTGAATCCTCCATCCATCACACTTTTCATTCATGTACATCTATACGTTTCCCTTATTTTCTGAAAAGTTAACTAACATTGTGTTTTGTTTCCTGAAATAAAAAGCATTTAAACTGATAGACTTATTCAATATATTAGCAAGTCTACTGGTTGCATCTGCTTCCAAAACCATACCGTATTTGCCTCTCACTCTTACTACCACCACCATCACCGCCATCCCAGGTCAAGGTGACAAGTCCTAGCCTGGACTATTGTAACAGCCCTATTTCACTTTCCTACCTCCACCACTGGCTTCTTCACTATAGTCTCCGCACAGCAGCCAGAGTCATCAGTTAAAAATGTAAATCAGATCTGTTACTTTCCTGATTAAAACCTTTCAAATGCTTTCATTTGCTCTTAAAATAAAACCTGACCCCCCCTCCCCCATGCTCCCACTGCAGCTCTGCTGGATGTGGCCCCTGCATCACCTCTTGCTTCTCCTTGACTTCATCTGCTCCAGCATCATGAATCATTATGTTCCTTGAACAGCCCAGCCCATTTCCAATGCTGTTCCCTCTGCCCAGAATGCTTTTCCACGTGCTCTCCACCTGACTGTCTTATTCTCATCCTTTAAGTCTCAGTCAAATATCACCACCTCGGAGCTGCCTTTCCTGACTATCTCTCCAGTCACTTCCCATCTTATGCTGTGTTTATCTCCTTGCTTAGCACAACTCATAATGGTCTATTTTATATACTTGTTTATTGTCTTAGAATGTAAACTGCTAGTGAGGACCGTGACTGACTTGTTTAAACTGTGTCCTGATGTAATTAAGCTAAACAAATATTTGTTGAACACCCAAAAGCAGCTCAGCAACATGAAATTCTGGGGTGTGGGGGGGGTTCCCAGGGCGCCACCCAGTGGTGGACTGAGGTACAGGGTGGAGGTCTGCGGAACTGCATAACCAAATGACACATCCTGAAACATTGGTCTGAAAAGTAGAGAGGGTGAGAGAGAATGAATGCACTCCAGTCAGCTGCTGGGAAGGGAAAGCCAGGCAGCTGGGACCAGGGATCACTGTGTGCGGCCCTGGCCGAACACACCACAGCTTCAGCTGTACCAGTTTCACTCTGGAGCTTGTTGGAAATGCACAATCTCAGCCCCACCTCAGACTTAATGAATCAGAGTATGCACTTTACAAGATCCCAGGTAACTCGTGTGCACCTTATGGTTTGAGAAACCCAGCTCTCTACTTTGTGCACATGAACTGCCAGCACTGATACTTGAAAACCTCTGGGCCTGGAGTCAGGAGTCCAGCTTCCCCATGTACTGTCTGGCCTTGGGCAGTAGGTTTAACCTCTTTATGCCTTTCTCTCTCCATCAATTACAAGACCTGACCCTATTATCTTGTAAATGATACCATGGTGATAAAACAAAAGCTTTAGGCTGCTGGGTCTCTGATCTTTGGGATTTGGGGAATTAGTAAGAGAAAGATGAGAGCAAGCCATAGGACAAGACAGGAATGAGTAACAAAGAAATCAACTTCTAGAGAGAAGTGGATATATATGCATAAAATATTCATATAAAAAAGGAAAGAATGGCCTCAGAGATGACTCAGCGTAAATTTCAGCTAAACTACTCTTTATAAAGTGAGAGTCCATAGCCCTACCCCCACTCCCAATCAATGGTTCTTAATCCTGGCTGCACTGTAGAATCCTCTGGGAGCTTTTAAAAACCCAAACCCACTCAGCCCTTCAATTACAACAGACTCTCTGGGGGAGGGACTCAGACAGTCTGTAAAGCTCCTCTGTGCTTCTTAAGCTTTAAAATACACACCAATGACCCGAAGGTCATTTAAAAAGCACGCTTGCATTCCGGGAAGTCAGAGGTGGGGCCTGGATATCTACATTTCTAACAAGCTCCCAGATGCTTCTGATCCAGGGACCACTTCAAATCGCCAGGCCCCAAGATGATTCAAAGGTGCAGACAAGTTTGAGAATATGCTTTTGAGGATGTTTTGTGGAATTAAATGAGGTTGGAGGTGCGACACGTGTTGCATATAATTGTCATAATTCTCCTGTATGCCCCTTTCTTGAGTGAATAACAAAAATCAGGGAATAATGAAGAATAGTCAATAAGGTCCCCCATGGAGGGAATCTAATACTTATTGAACACCCACTACATACGATGTACTTTAAAATATGCCACCCCACTTAGCTGTTTAAGGATCTGGCATTGTCACTGCTGTGGTGAGGGTTTGATCCCTGGTCCAGGGACTTCTGCATGCCATGGGTATGTCAAAAAAATAAAAAACAAAAATAAAATGTGCTACCCCAATGAGGCCATTTCGATGGGAGTGGTACAAATTCAGAGATAAGAGACTTGCTCAAACTTGGTCACTTGCATAAAAGGCCAATCCTAGATTCATGCCAGGTCTTTCCAATACTCATGCCCAAGTGCTTTCCAAGCCACACCGCTGGGCACCTCTCACCTAGACAGCGAAGGATTTGCATGTTTTGTGACAGCTGCAGGAGGAAGGGCAGCTGGGCAGAGGAGGCCTCACAGGCAGACAACAGAGGCTATTGTAACAGCAGCTGCAGGGAGGGAGGGAGGAACAGGTGTGCAGTGCTGGGGCCAGCAAACGGTTTAAAATGGGAGTAGCAAGTTACCTCAGCCAAGAAGAGAAGGAAGACGTAGGGATTGTGATTTTGGCCTTCACCCAGGGCTTTTCCAGGCCTCATTACCTTAGAAACATCACCATCACCAAGTGACATTTACTGTACCTCTGCTGACACTCAGGCTGCTTGTCCAGGCTGGGTACTTTCAATGCCCCCTTGTCCTATACCCCATACTGTACAGTGTGTCCCCATATGTAATGTCAGCACTTTCCAGATGACCAATCCAAGTCAGAAAAATTCAGGGACTGCCCCAACTTCCTACAATTAGACAGAGGGAAAGGCCAGACCAGATTTTCTAACCAAATTCTATGCATAGGACGACTATGAAGGTTTACATTTGGCTGGGCTTTCAATGACTATCCTGTGGGCAGAGAAAAGGGGAGCTGTATAGGGGCCATCTGGGAATCCTCTGTACCGTAAGGGTGAGGCTCTTTCTGTTCCCTTCAAGGAGCAACGTGGAATCACATCATTATGTGAAATAGAAAACAGCTACATCAGGCTTCTGTGACAAGAGAAGAAAAGAAAGCTTGTCTAGGATCTTGAGGGAATCAATAATTTACCCAGGTGGGCTTGCAGGGGAACCCCAGGCTCTTCAGAAAGGCACTTCCAGGGCTAGAGGCCTAGGAGGAATTTATTTATCTTTGAGTTAGCACTGCCACCTTGTGGTATAAGCTAAGCATTGCATCATCCTTATCAGCCAGGTAAGGATCTACGCATTATCAAATCGATTCCCACTCCCTACCCCCCCCCGCCCCCACTCCTTTTCTCTTCATTTAGCTTATAGGACAAGACAGACAGTAGAAATATTGACCAGGATTGGACAAATAATCCAGGAGACAGTTTGGTGAGAGGGAGAGTGAGTTCATATTTGAGCAAATTGAACTAGGTATGTCTCTAACAAGGAAAACAACAGAAACTCTTCCAATTTCATGGTGAGGAGAAAGACAGAAATAAATTAGGCCTACTCCCTTGCCACTGAATTTATTTATCTATGAAGGAAATTAGCAAAATTCCTTTACTTTTAAGAGAAAATATAGATATAATTTAATCCGGTCTAAATATGAGAGCAGATACTACAGAACTCTTAGAGGAAAACATAGGCCAAACACTCTCTGACATAAACAACAGCAACATCTTCTCAGATCCACCTCTTAGAGTAATGACAGTAAAAACAAAAATAAACAAGGGGGACCTAATTAAACTGACAAGTTTTTGCACAGCAAAGGAAACCGTAAACAGGACAATAAGACAACTCACAGATTGGGAGAAAATATTTGCAAATGAAACGACTGACAAGGGATTAATCTCCCAAACATATAAACACTTCCTGCAGCTCAATACCAAAAAAAACCAAACAACCCCATCAAGAAATGGGCAGAATATCTAAACAGACAATTCTCAACAGAAAAAATAAAAATCGTTATTAAAAAATGAAAAAAAAACCCAGACAATTCTCCAAAGACACACAGATGGCCGAAAAACACATGAAAAGATGTTCAACATCACTATTAGAGAAATGCAAATCAAAACTGCTATGAGGGAGTTCCCGTTGTGGCTCAGTGGTTAACGAATCCAACTAGGAACCATGAGGTGGAGGGTTCGATCCCTGGCCTTGCTCAGTGGGTTAAGGGTCCAGTGTTGTCGTGAGCTGTGGTGTGGGTTGCAGACACGGCTCGGATCCCGCGTTGCTGTGGCTCTGGCGTAGGCTGGCAGCTACAGTTCCGATTGTACCCCTAGCCTGGGAACTTCCATATGGGAGCGGCCCTAGAAAAAGCAAAAAGGCAAAAAAAAAAAAAAAAAAAAAAAAAAAAAAACCAAACCAAAACAAAAAAACTGCTATGAGTACCACCTTAAACCAGGCAGACTGGTCATCATCAAAGTCAAGAAACAGTAAATGCTGGAGAGGGTATGGAGAAAAGGGAACCCTCTTATACTGTTGGTGGGAACATAAATTGGTGCAACCATTATGGAAAACAGTATGGAAATTCCTCAAAAATCTAAAAATAGAATTACCATATGATCCAGCAATCCCCACTCCTGATCATCTATCCAGAGAAAATCATGACTTGAAAAGATACATGTTCTTCAATATTCACGGCAGCACTATATATACAACAGCCAAGATATGGAAGCAACCTAAATGTCCATTAACAGAGAAGTGGCTAAAGAAGATGTGGTACATAGACACAATGGAATATTAGCCATAAAAAGGAACGAAATAATGGCATTTGCAGCAGCATGGATGGACCTAGAGATTATCAGGGTAAGTGAAGTTAGTCAGACAGCAAGACACAAATGTCATATGCTATCACTTACATGTGAAATCTTAAAAAAGGACACAATGAACTTATTTGTAGAACAGAAACAGAAACACAGACTTTGAAAAACTTATGGTTACCAAAGGAAATAGGTTGTGAGGGTGAGGGGGTGGGGGAGGGATGGACTGGGATGGAAATGTTCTAAAATTAGGTTGTGATGATGGTTGTACAACTATGAATATAATAAATTCATTGAAGTAAAAAGAAAATATAGCTTAGGGCCATAGTTATATTTTCTTTGAATCAGTCAGGCACACAGTCCCTCATCTTCCCAGGAAAATTGTACCAGTGGTGATCTTTGGGAGGAAGCCAGGGATTGTACAGATCAGAGACAACTTACTACTTTGTTACTTTAATTCAGGTCCACTTATCAACAGGCAGAGCCATCTTTCCCAGCAAGAAGATGGGGTGGGATGGAGCATATTTTTCAATTTACTTATACTTCTTTTAGGAAGATCTCATATAAACTTTAAAGTCAATGGATCTTGGAATGGTAGGCACTCTTAAGAAAAATTTTGTGCCTTTTAAATTGGGTTATTTCTTTTTTGTTGTTGTTGTTCCCAGGCTAGGGGTCGAATTGGAGCTGCAGATGCTGGCCTACATCACAGCCACAGCAACGTGAGATCCAAGCTGCATCTTTGACCTACACCACAGCTCATGGCAAGGCTGGATCCTTTAACCCCTGAGAGAGTCCAGGAATCTTCATGGATACTGGTCAGTTTCTTAACCCAATGAGCCACAAAGGGAACTCTGACCTCATTTGATCTTAATCATCTCTGGAAAGGCTCTATCTCCAAACATAAGACACTCTGGGAGTTAGGGCTTTAACATATGAAGCTGAGGGGGACACAAAACATATGCTCTATAACAAACATCTTACTTGAAAAAGAATGTGACTTCTGATAGCGTTTGAAAAGCTTCTACACTTTTGAGAGCCCACTCAGACCGAGAAGATGGGAAGGATGGGCCAGAGAGGGCTTTTGACTTAACCAGGCCACCCAGTAAAGGGAGTGGAGGGTGGCAGGGCTGGAGCCTAGTCTCCACACACTAGTGCACACTTGGGGCCCTCCTCTTCTATAGGTTACATGTAAAAAAATCACTGTGACATATAGGTCACCAAGTCAAAGAGAAAAAAAATAAAAGAACCCCCCCACCCCCACCCCTGGCAAAATTAGTTTGAGGCTGAAATGCCCTGTGGACTGAAAGCAGGTGGGGAACAATTCTGTTGAGACATGCCCTTGAAGCAAGTGAAGCTCAGAGGGCATGTTTAATTTATCTAGAATGAGTGAAGAGTTTAGTTTTGAGATAAAGACTTGCAGAGATTCAGAAGAAAACTTCTGGGTAATCTTGATAACCTTTACGACTGTGCCTGAGTCCACTTACTTGGACACAGTGGTTCCCTGGCTTCTACCTTTTTTTTTCCTTTTTCTTTTGGCTCCTCCGCAATACATGGAGCTCCCCATCTAGGGATCAGATACCAGCTGCAGTCGCAATCTACGACACAGCTGCAGCAATGCCGGATCCTTGACCCACTGTGTCAGGGGTCGAACCTGCATCCCAGTGCTCCCAAGACACCGCTGATCCCATTGCACCACAGTGGGAGCTCCCTTGACTTCTACTTTTAACCTCTCAGCCACTTTAGCACCTCTTTTTCACTCACAAATGCCATGGAGCAATAAAGAGGCCATGGACTTTTCCAGATGTAACCGCAAAGGATCTCAGCCCTGTATCACCCATCAGTGCAGCATTTGACACATAGCAGCTGGTTCATTAAATACATATCAAATGACTAGAGGAACAAGGGCTAAATGAGAGCGGCAAGGATTAGGGGATCAAGTGGATGCTGAATTCACAAATAAAAAACAGATGGCTTGAGGGGACATTTCTGGAGCCTGGTGCTTGCCTAGTTCTGGTTGTCCACTCACCTCTTGGTGGCCTCTTCCATTTTGGTGGCGCCGTATGGGCTGATGCCAATTGGCCTGCAGTTCTGGTGAAGCCTGAAGGGGAGGCTTATGCGGGTCCCTTCGGGCCAGTGAGGAAGCACTGAGCCCTCAGGTCTGTGGCCTGGGCAGCAGCTGTCTCTGCGGTTTTCACTCTTCTTTCCAGGGCTGGGACTTCTCTCCTGGTTCATTCTTCCTTCACCACCATGTGGCCTCAGTTTTCCTGGCATAAGGAGGACGTAGGGGGCGGACGGTGCTGGTGTGTCTGTATGCTGTGTCTGTGGGAAGCATGGGGGGAGCCACCACTCTCCCCACCAGGCGGCATTCGGGGCCACATGAGTGAATGGAGGAACGAGACCTGGGTGCCTAAGAAAGGGTGAGACGTCGCTTGGCAGGAGCCTGAGGGGAGGCTGGGGAAGGACCTGTCTCCAAAATCAGGTCAACGGAAGGGGCCAGGAAACCAGTGCTCCAAGGAGGCGGAAGTAACCTCTTTACTCACACAGGTTTTCCTGACTGAAAAGTGATACCGTTTCCTCGTAGGAAATGGGCAGAGGTAGCGGCTGTGAATCGACCCAGGGTGCGGCGGTGAGGGTGGAGTGGGGGCAGTGCACAGAGCACGGCCAGCCCCAGAAGATTCTGGGTTCCAGGGGGCTGGACTCGAACGTCCTCGGGAGCTGGCCGAGGTCCAGGGCTGGGCGGCTCTGACTCCCCTACCCGCCCGGTTACTGTGCCAGGAACCCCTCACGTGGGACTCTGCTACTCCCTGTCCTTTGGCTCCCAGAGGTGGCCACCCTGGAAGGGCGGGATGGGGGGATGCCAGAAGGCTGGTGAGAGAGAGAGGAGGAGCCGTGCGCACAGAGTGCACAATACTTTCGAACATGGGCAGAAAAACCTTAAAGTGACGAGGTTTCCGAAAGCCGGTCCCCGAGCGAGAACGCAGGGCTGCGGCCGGCCTTGGGGCTTCTGAAAATACGGCTTCCGGCAGGGTTCTGGGCGTGCCCCGCCGCCCCACCGCCCCGCCCCGCGACGCCCCGCCGGTCATGTCAGTCCCTCCCGTCTCCTGCTGATCCCAGAGAGGCTTAGAGCTGGCCTTCCGCTCCGCTTCGGACTTGGGGCTGCAGGGCTCCAGCTAAAGCGGTCCTTGGCCACGCCCAGCTAGCCTCCCTCCGCCCCCTCTGAGCACCCGCGCGGGGCGTGAACTGCTTGGGCGCCAGGGCCACTCTTGCCGGGTGACTGCAGCATCCTGTCACCTTCCAGCCTTTCTCTCTTGGAGTCTGGGGTCACCTCCCCTCTCTTCTCAGTGTGTTCCCTTTTACCTTGGTGTCTCTAATGGTGACGTGAAGGTGGGGGAGGGGGTCCTCAATAAAGACAATATAAAGATCCGTGGGCTATGGGGACAGAATCAGCGTCTCTGGGCCCCAGACTGCATCGCTTTCTTGGAGTCCCACTCAGGCCGTTTGGGGTGTCGGTTCAGGCCCCACTCCAGGGCGGAAGACAAGGACCCTGTGTGGGCGCTGGACTGAGGCCAAGTGGCATCTTGTCTCCACAGTGCCGGGCACAGGGCGTGGTCTAGGAAACTGCTGTGGGAAGGCTGCCTCCCCTCCCTGCCCCCACCTGGTTTTGCAAAATGACTGAACCGGCCTCTGCTTTGGGCAGACTTCCTGCGAGTTACATGTTTCTGGGGCCTGATGTTTTGCATCTGCAAAACTAGCAGGGCAGGTCCTGGTCCTCAGGGACCCCAGATGCTTTTTTCATGACCACCCTAACCCCCCTGCGGACATGGCTCTTTCTCTCCTCAGCTTGGTGAGATTGGCTTTCAGACTTTCTGTCTCCACGGTGCCTGAAGCAGCTGCCCCTCCATTCAGACCTTCTGGAGAGCCTGCCAGCCCTATGCCAATCACCTCCATTTCCTTCTAGGGCCACGAGTCCCACCTGTGTGCACCTGCCACCTCTTGCCCCTGAAGCTCCAACTCTGTGGAAGGCACAGCTGTTCATCCAGGGTCAGGGACCCCAGAGTTAGTGTCTTAAACTCAGAGGTGCAGCTGATGGGGGAGCATGTGCCCTGGGCAAAGAGCAGAGCCCCCTGAGTCTCAAACTGTCACCGTGGAGCCTCCTCCTGGCTGATGGCACCTTATCTTCACAAGTCTGGAGTTTTAAATAAGTTGTCCTGATGTCTTAATGTTGGCAACTAAGCAACATGGGGCTTAGCTGTCTTTGATGGGTGCTGTGGCTACTCTCAGTGAGCATTTCACATGTTCTCAGTAACGTTCTGGGCCTTTCTGCACAGTCAAGTCACCATTACTGTTGTCACATCTCTCAAGCTGGAAAACAAATGCCCTAGATCATGATTTAATAAGTGGTGTTTGAATGCTAGCAGCCTAGGCCCGGCTCCCACAAGTAAGCTTAAGGCTTCCAGCCCTTTCTATGTAAGACTCTGAGTCCTAACAGCTGTTCTAATGAGCAGCTTCTATGTGTATGCTCAGTACACACTAGCATGTTCAAGCCTCATGGCAGACCCGAAGTCCAGTTAATAACGTCTTTCCATCAGGGGTCAGGATGCTCAGTTCAGAGAGCATGACTTCCCAGGGTCTCTCAGCCTCCGGGTGGAGGGCCATAACCAACGCTCGGGTCTGTCTGGCTCCCAAGTACCAGCTCCTTCCATGCAACCTGGTTTCTCTCCGAATCCCCTGTGTCCGGCCTTGGGCCAGGCTCAGCAGGGCTATCAGGGATGGTACTTGAGTGTCTGAAAATGGGCAGGACTCCCGGGACAGCCTTCTGTGAGGGGCTCAGTGCAGCCTCCCTCCTCCCTGGAGAGGCTCACTGCTCTCGATCCCGCTCTCTTCTCTGTGGGGAGAGGCACTGCCAGATTCCCCTGTGCACCATCTCGCTGCCCAGGGCATAGTTGATGGCGTTGACCGTGGGCACCATCTTGGCGATGAGAGCCGGCACCTGTTGTGACAGAAATGTCCAGGAGAGAAGTTTCAGAGCCTCTGCTCCTCTTTCTGTTTCCATTTGGTGACCACAGTCCCCTAACCCCACTCCGACGTGTCCCCAGTTGCCAAGCATCTGTCTTGGCTTCCTTCTGCAGCCTCTAAGCCTTCTCTGACTAGCTGGTGGGTGAGGCATGGAATTCCATTTCTCCCTGGGTGCCAGTCTCAGCCTCTGGTCCCAGAGTGGCTGCTGTCTGTCTGGCTGTCCCTGTTATCTCACATAAGGCCCAGGTAATGTCAGGCAGTGGCCCTGTGTGGCCAGGGGTGTAAGCAAATACCCAGTGTGTTCTGAACGTTTGAAGGAATAGAGAAAGAGATTATACTGGAGGCCAGAAAGCCGGAAAGAGGCGAAATAGAGGCACAGAGGTGGAGAGACTTCTGGCTTTGGGTAGTGGAGGGGATCATACCATCTGCAGCTTGGGGGAGATGGAGGTCACATCCGCGAAGGTTGCATATAGATACAGGAGGGCATAGGGACCCCAGGCGAGCATCAGTGTCCTGGCTGGCAGAATGGTGTTCACCTGGGGAGATACAGGCATGGGAGGGAGGCATCGATTTGCTCCAGGTGGCTGGCAGCCCCAGGAAGCCCAGGGACCAGGTTGCCCCTCTGCAGGGCTGTGGGAAGATGCTGAGCCTGTGAGGGAACCTGGGACCAGATGCCTCTCTGGTCTGTTTAGGCCTCTTGTTCAAGCTTACTTGACCTCAGTAACCTTGTCTGTAAAGTGACCTGGTAGTGCCTGCCTTGCCTGGAGGTGGGGGCTAGGGTGGACAGTGAGCTTCCATCCTGGTCTGTGCTCTGAGAAACCCAGGGCTCCGTGAATGTGGCTGTGTTCCTGAGGGTCCTCAGGCTGAGCTGCTCTCACAATTCAGTCCCTGATCCAGCTCGCCAGTAGCAGCCGCTGGTAGTTCAATCTGTCCTGAGTTCAAAGGGGCTGCTTTCCCAACAAGTAAGATAGTTAGGCAGCAGGTGATGCAGTCCTACCTGTGGCCACAGGAGAGTGCACGACTTAAGCTCTAATTTCAAGATGGAACTTGCTAAATTCCCACTCCGCACCTCACTCAAATGTTAAAATTCTGAAGCTAAACATCAGTGTCTATTTTCTCACTGACCCTGTGGCCCTTTAACAAAGAAGGCTACTTAAGCTCACACCCAGGGCCCCTGAGATAATGCGTGGAGACCCCTGCTGATGCTACTGGAACAGATGGTTTAAAGTCAACCCAGAAAAATGAGAAAATCAGGGTGGCAGCCTTCTTTCCCGGCTGATTTAACCTCTGATAAGTGTAGCGACCCCCTGGCAGGGCTAGGGGCTGGCACAGTGCAGAGGACAACCTCTGAAGCCGTGATGAGCAGGAGAGCAGCACAGCCCTGACCCTCCTTCTGACTCAAGAGAACCTGGGTCCACAGCTAAAATTGATTTGTACTTTTCCAATTCATAGGAAAAAACAGCAAATGAAGTGTCTCAACAGTGATTTTTTGGATGCACTATGACTGCCCACTTGGGTGGTGGAGTCCCAGATCTGGGTTTCATTCAAATCTTTTTACTAATTGTGTGGCTTTGAGTTGCTTACCTAACGATTCCCTTTCAGCCTCAATTTTCTAGTCTATGACATGGGGATAATAAACCTTCTTTCCTCAGACAGTTGGTGCAAAAATGAAATGACATAATGCACATCAAGTTACATTAATATCTGGGTTTGTTGTGTTTGTTTTGTCTTTGGTGCTGCTTATGACTCTCTGCTAGAGATTGTTCAGATTACAAAGTTAAAAGAAAATTGCGGCAAGATAATATGAATGCAGAAACTGAGAAATGGCCGGGAGGGCTTATCTGAAGCATTGTTTTTCTTGGACAAATATGCTTGCTGGTGAGATTTTATGGCATGGGTAACACCCTGTGCCTGTGATTAAATTAAACATCTCTAGGGAGTTCCCCTTGTGGCTCAATGGACTAAGAATCCAACTAGTATCTATGAGGATGCAGGTTTGATACCAGGCCTTGCTCAGTGTGTTAAAGGATCCTGCCTTGCCATGACCAGTGGCGTAGGTGGACAGACATGGCTCGGATCTGGCGTGGTTGTGGCTGTGGTGTAGGCCCCTACCCTTGGAACTTCCACATGCTGCAGGTGTGGTCCTCAAAAGACACAATGAAGAAAAAAAAAAAAAACTCACAAAAAATCAAAACATCTCCAAGCAATTTAAAAGTAGCATTTAAGATGTGCACAATTTTGTGCCAATCCCCCATGTCCCTCGGAAGAAGCAAGTGTAATGGCAAGGATGGCAGGGCACCCTGGCTTTAGGGTTCTAGGGTCTTGGTAAGTCTGAGCATTTCTGATCCTCTCTCCTAGATCTTGGCCAAGACCCAGCAGTGGTCCAGGTGTGTTCCTGCCCTGATACTCCCTGCTTTCTGTACTCAAGATGGATTTTTCTCTTGATCATTGAAAACATAAAGCCCCTGATTGCTGTCACATCATTCAGGTTCCCAGTATTCCTGAGAGCGACACAGATTCCTCCTGCTCCAAGAGAGGCTCCTTACCGGGGGACGGCCAGTCTTCCCAAGTTTCTGCTCCATGAGCCGATAGGAGGTGACTGTGATGAAGAGGGGCAGGAGGAAGTTGAAAAAGGCCATGGTAAAGAGGAAGCTGGTGAAGTTTCTGCAGGCAGAGGAGAGGGAGGAGTCAGAATGGCCTCTCAGATCTGATCAGCTTCCCTAGAAAGCCCATCAGGCTTGGCTCTAGACACTTGGAGGTGAGGTCTAATATGAGAATTCAGAGTGTGGCTGCTTCCAGGTCCCAGCTGACTCCCTATGGAGCCAGGGGGCTACTAGATCCTCCTAGAACCTTTAGGAGCTAGGGAGCTGAGACAGGGACAGTCCTCCTTTACCTTGCTGTCGGACAGTTCAAGGGCTCAACCTTGCTCTCTGTAGGTGCTCCAAGCATAATGGTGAATGGGATGCTTGAGCTTGGGAAACTAAGTGGAGATGTCAGTGGACCAGGAGGAAGGATCATTCAAGGTGTGTTCAAGGATATGGAAGGACCCTGTGGATGGACTCTGTATCACTGAAGAAGTCATTGAAAGAACCGGAGAACAGCCTGGGGTCCCAGGTAGTGGTCATGGGGAGGCAAGAGGGCTGACCAGGAGCAGGTGGGGGCCACAGGGAGGCAGAATCCCATTCCGTGAAGGGGAGAACACATCACCTTGGTGCTGTCTGCTAAGGAGGGCTGGGAGGGAGGGCTGCCAGAAGGCCTGGACACCAGCTGGGGGAATGCCCTGGAGGGACACTTAGACCAGACTTGGGGTTCTCCAATGGGTTTCGCCTGGGAAGCCTGTCATCAAGGCAGGTGCTTTATGTGTGGACAGGAATGACCTGCTAAAGCAGATGAATGTCCCTCCCCAAGGCGGTCCCTAGAGGGAGCTCTGGACTCCCCAGAGCCCTGTGGACTGGAGCAGTAATAAACCTGTGCTCCACGATGGAGTGCGCCACCCTGCGTTTACTCCTGTCTCTCCAGGGCCTGGCTCACAACAGGTGCTCAACTCAGGGAATTTGGAGAACTGAACTCTGTGCCAAGGAGATCCTTCCCATTGCAGAGACCTTCTAATTCTTTGACTAGCAGACCAATGATATGGCTCCCTGTGGAAGCTGGTAAGTCAGAACTGGGACATCTTTCAGTGCTAAAGATGACAAAAGGGCCATGGGGCCCAGAGACTGTTTTAACTTACACAAGCCAATGGGTCCCTGGATAGCACCTCTTCTGGGGCCCAACTCTGTACCCCAATTTACATAAAATTCCCATCATTTGGCCTGTCTTCAGAGTGGGTTTTCTTAGTCTCACTGTCAGCTTGCCTGTTGATATTTTGACTAAGGAGTTGAGATTGTCTGGCAAGTGTTGACATGTCCCCATTTGGATTTTCGGCTCATACAGCTGTCCTACAGGCTCAAGGCCAAGATTCCCCCCGGAAAGGAGCTGCTCCCCTACCTCACCTGTCCACCCTGGAATAGTCTAGGGTGCAGCACGTCCCCAGCGGCTCATAGTCATAGTGGCCCCAGCCCAGGAGGGGCAGGGCTGCCCAGAAGGTAGAAGACAGCCACACAAAGAACACCAAGGAGACAGCTGTGTTCCAATCCAGTCGGCTGCCTGAAAGGAACACAGGAGGATGGTTAGGGGAGGGGATAGCTTGGCAGAGAGAAAAATAAAAGACTCCACAGTCACACAGCATGTCCCTAAATCCCGGCTCTGATGCTTAATCCCGCAGTGCCTCAGGCAATTTAAGAGTTTCTCTGAACCTCAGTTTTTCTCTAACAAAATGGGAATGATGGTCCCTGCCTCAGATGATTGTTATGAAAAATAAAAGGGATAAGGAATAGTGATGCTCTCCTAGAGACACCCTATACCATCTTCTTTAGAGGACACAGAGAAAGAGCAGATGGCAAAGAGACAGGTGTGGTTCCCAAAGCCAAGTTAAGAATGAAGCATGGAGAATGGTTCAGGTGAGGGTGATGGGAGCAGGAGGCAGAAGTTGGGACTTACCAGCATTTTTAGCTTTTGCTCAGAAGGAGGCCACTGTCTCTGCTTCTGGGATACCCTCTGAGAACTCTCAGCTTTGGGGTGGAGCTCCATCCCAGTGCCAAAGGCAGAGACTGGCTTCTGACAGCATCTTTGGTATGACCAGCCCCACTGACCTGACCTCCTCCATGATCCCTCCACTTATGCCCTTCACAGCCTCCTCCAGCCTTTCTCCCCAGTGGTCCTCCTGGATCTGGCTTCAGATTGCTTTTCCTGGCGCCTCCTTTGTCCCTGGTTTCCTTGCATGTGTGCTCCTTTGTCGACAAGACCCCAGGGCAGAGGACAGGACTCCAGGTGGGGTTTGATCAGTAGAGAAGAGCAGGTCTACAAACTCCCTGATCCCAGCACTTTGCTTCCACTGATACAGCCTCAGATGGAATTTGCTTGGATATGTCCCCTTGCTATGGATTGAATGTTTATGTCCCCTCCCTCAAATTTACATGTTGAATTGTGATCTGCTGGTATTTGGAGGTGGAGCCTTGGGGAGATAATTAGTTCCTGAGGGTGGGGTTCCCATGATGAGATTACTGCCCTTACAAGAAGAGACACAGAGAAAGGATCTCTCTCCTCCATGTGAGGACAGAGCAAGAATGCAGCCATCTGCGAGCTGGGAAGAGAGCCCTCCCCAGAACCCAACTGTGCTGACTCCTTGATCTCAGGCTCTCAGCCTCCAGAACTGTGAAAAATAAACTTCTGTTAAGCTGCCCAGTCTATGGTATTTTATTATGGAAGCCTGAGCAGACTAAGAACCTCCCTCCTATCCCCCAACTGTGGGGAAAAAAAAAAAAAAATGAATATCCACCTTGACCAATGTGGCGTATTAGCCTCTGCAGTTTTAGAAACAGATGATGAAAGTGACACATCATCCATTAATGGAGTAGATGAGCTCACACCTCCACTTCCCTCTGTTTTCATGCTGCTCCTTTGCACCCTCCAGCATAGGAAGGCCTTTGATCCAGAGGCCCCTGGAACAGGGATTAACTGCTCTATATTAAGACAGAGAGTCTAGGAGTTCCCATCCTGGTGCAGTGGAAACAAATCTGACTAGAAACCATGAGGTTGCAAGTTCGAGCCTTGGCCTCTCTCGGTGGGTTAAGGATCTGGCATTGCTGTGGCTGTGATGTAGGAGGGGGCAGCCATAGCTCCGACTGGACCCCTAGCCTGGGAATCTCCATATGCCATATGTGCAGCCCTAAAAAGCAAAAAAAAAAAAAGACAGAGAGTCTATTGCCACTGAGATGGTGTGCATTTGTGTGTTCACGTGTGTGTAATGGTCCAAGGGAGCTTCGGGCACAGGGCTGTGGTAGCAGTGGTAGAAGAAGAGCTTTGTTAACCACTGAGCCAGATAGGGGAGGAGGGGCTCCCCTGCCAGATAGGAGTTTGGACAGGATAAGAACAAAGCCTTTTTTTTTTTTTTTTGCCTTGGAGAAAGGCATGTGACTTTGTGGAGAGCAGGGGGCGGTGTGTGTCTGTGGCAAGGGCAGATCTGTGGTTTCAAAGGAGAGATGCCCAGGGTTTGAGGCTGTGCTAGCCATGGACTCCAGAGTAGCTTCTATGCCAGGCAAATCAGGATGCAGAGCCCAGGAGACAAAGGGGGAGACTCCCTCTGGAGGCATCCATGCCAAACCCACTCCCAGCTCTGCTCCTAGAACTGTGTGACCCAGGGCAAGCTACTTAACTTCTCTGAGCCTCTGCTTCCCAGTCTGCAGGCTGGTAGGGTTAACTGAGCCATGGCCTCCCCAGAGTATGTTTATATATCTCTGTGGTGAGTGGGATTCTATATGGTCTCTGGGTGAATGTGCTTTTTTAATTTAATGTGTATTAAAAATTATAAGGACATTGAAGTTGTGATTTCACAGACATTTTTTAGAATGAGACTAAAGCAGATGTTTAATTGTTTGTAAAATGAGTTTTTTCTTGTTGTTGTTTTCTTGTTTCGTCTTTTGCCTTTTCTAGGCTGCTCCCGTGGCATATGGAGGTTTCCAGGCTAGGGGTCAAATCGGAGCTGTAGCCGCCGGCCTACGCCAGAGCCACAGCAATGCGGGGATCCGAGGCGTGTCTGCAACCTACACCACAGCTCATGGCAACGCCGGATCGTTAACCCACTGAGCAAGGGCAGGGACCGAACCCTCAACCTCATGGTTCCTAGTCAGATTCGTTAACCACTGCGCCACGACAGGAACTAAAATGAGATATCTTTAAAGAAAAAAATCAGGTAAATTACAGAGCAGGTGGTACACTGGTATGGCTTATATTAAGATGGAATTTGACAATACAGCTTGGAAAATCCAGAGCTACACTCATTTTCCATGAAGGCTTTGAATGATGAAAGTTCCATGAAAGTGTAATGTGCAAAGGCACATGCTCAGTTACCCCCTCCCGCACACACACAAAAGCCACCTCTCTGCCTCCCAGCAATGCCTGAACAATGCCTATCTTCAAGGGCATTTTTTGTATCCATGATCTCATTTGATTTTCAAAATAAAACTATGAGGCTGATTACAAAAATCATCTTGCAGAGGAGGAGACTAAGGTTCAGAGAGGACCTCTGTCTTGCTTGAGGCTGCAGTGAGGGGACAGCCAGCCAGCATTCCCAGCATGGGCCTCAACACCTCTCCTGCACTCTCCCGCCCTCCCTCCTTTCCTGAGTGCCTGCCCTACTCTCATGCACACTTACACCTACCCACACGTCCCTGAACTGGGAAACACTGAGCAGACCTTAGTCCTGATCACCCTTGGAACGTGGAGGTCCTTCCACTATGGGACCCCAAAGACATACGTGTGCAGTAGTGGTGATAGCGCCCCCAAGCGATGGCTGCGCTGCTGCAGATGCTAGCCAACGCCGTGGCAAAGCCCTGGAAGCCGTGAGCCTGGCAGCCTTCGGAGCCATAGGGCCAGCGCCTGTGGAAGACACTGGGCATCAGTGACCCTGCCCCCGTGCCTGCCCTCCTCCCACACCTGCCTGGCAGCAGCTTGGAAGGCACCTTCAGCTCCTCAGAAAAGGGCTTTATTATCTGTCTTTCCTATGGGAAAACTGGAGCCTGGGCTGCAGTCTCTGGGTCCTTCACTGCACCTTGGTTGGACCAAAGGGTCTCTCTGGTGATCAGATGACTGCATCAAAGGATACGGAACAACTTGGTTGGGAGGCGAGCTCGTGCCTGAGGCTTAGAGAGGAAAAGATACAGAGCCGAGGTCACATAGCAGATGAAGGCAAGGTCAGAGAGTAGACCCCCAGGACTCCCAACTCTCAGCCCCACGGACCGAGCAAGGCAGAAATTTCAGTCGCCCCTCCCCCACCCTGGGAAGGGGTAGGCGAACAGGGCAAGGACTCCACACTGACCCTCATGGTCAGCCCTGAGCTTTCCATACGGAAGCTCTAGCTTCCGCAGGAATGTCCCATCTGCTTAAGAAAACAATCCTGTAAACACCTTCTGAGGCTACATTGGAAGACGGTGGTTTGCACATAAGGAAGTCTTAGACACTTGTCAAAATCCTGTTTGCTTTCACAAACACGTGTTTAAGGCTTCCTAGCTGTGAAGCATTGTTTTAAGCTATTTACAAATGACAATTCAGTATTGCCAACTACCCTATGAATTAGCTAATAATTTACTGACGAAGCTGAAAGAGAGAGAAAGAAGTCAGGATTCCAACCTAGGCAGCCTGGTTGCAGGGCCCATGTTCTTAATCCCCACAGTCAGCCAGTTCTGTTAGTCAGGTCCAACTCCCATGTTCCAGAAATCGGCTGTGGTTCTACAGGGATAGTCTGGGATTTGGCTTTAACCCAGCTCATTCTGCCCTCTCGCTCCCCTACAGTTTTCTATAGGAAGGAAGAATGTCTCTGGCCTGCTGCCCAGTGCCCAGAGATAGGCCCCAGAGCCCAGGGACTGGGGAGAGGGATGGTACCGGAGGAGGCTGGACGTGGCGGCAACGAAGGCGTTCAGGCTGATCCCGCTGTCCGCCAGAGCCAAGCTCAGCACTAGCAGGTGGCTGGGAGTCCGCAGCTCCGGGGTCTTGCAGAAAGAGAGGATGGTCAGACTATTGAGGCTGAGACCGGAGAGAGCTGAAAGGAAGGGGAGAGCTGGCATTGGGGCTGGAGAGGCCCCTGGGGTCAGAATAAGGCGCTGTAGGGGATGGAGCCTCAGCAACAGCGTCCCCCCTGCCCCCTGACTGCTCGCACTCAGCATCCATCTCAGGGCAGCTCATCAAGCACCCCAAAAGGAGGGCTAGCCCTCCGACACCAGACGCCATGAGCTGTACACCCTGTCGTCTACCACTGCACAGTCTGATGGGAAGGCCAATGAGGAAGAAATCTAGTGAAGCACAGCATGGTTCGTGCTGGAACAATCGTAATCATGGACGAGCACTTATCACATGCCCTGCAGGGTACTGAGCACTTTAAGTGGATCCTCTCACTCAGTCTTCACCTGGACCCTGTCGTCCCCATTTCTAGCTGAAGCACCGAGGCTCAGAGATGCCGGCCAACTTGTCCTAGGTACACAGCTTGTAAGTGGCAGAGCTGGGACTGTTAACTCAGGTCTTTCAAACTCCAAAATGCCTCCTCCAAGGGCTGTGGAACAATGTCAGGAAGGGCCTTGGAGAGGAAGAGCCATTGTAGAGCTGGGAACTTCCCAGGACGCCAGGCAGCAAGGTGAGCTTGGAGCAGGTGGTCTCCAGCAGGACCCAAACCCAACCTTGAATTTCAGCTTTGTCACTTGCTGCTCCTTATGCTGGGCTGCAGCTTCTGCCATCTAAAGTGAGGAACTGGGAAGGATCCTGCCTTCAAACTGTGATTGTTCAACTAGGAAGACAAGGTGTGGAAGAGCATTCTAGAAAGAGGGAATAGCAAGTGCAAGATCATAAAGTCGTAAACTTTCGAAGTGTATTTGAAAACCTAGAGGGATGCTAGATGGTAGGGTCTCCTGTGGAGGGGGAAAGGGGGCTGGGGCCACCAGACTGTGATGTCTAGGGCCTCCAGGACCAGCTGCTGCTCCCTTTCCATAGTCTGTTCTTTTTTTCGAAAAAAAAAAAAAAAAAGTCTTTATTTTTCTGGATCTGCTTTGAACAAGGTCTGCATCTCCTATCAATCTAGTCTTGGGTTCCACCAACTCCAGGGTCTACCGTCCCACCTCTGGCCTTGGTAAGTCTTTTAAGGATTCTGGGTTGAAGCTTTCACCTCGTCCCTACAGTGAAAGGGTTTAGGGCCAAGGAAATGGGAGTAGTGGAAGTAATGGTGGCGCTAGAGAGGAAAGAACTGATAAACTTAAATCCCTGGATTTCTATCTAGGCGAGCACTGTATACCCTGATACCATCTAACCTTTACCACCACCCACTTGGAATGTCAGGGAACTGAGGGTCAAAGAGCTCAAGTGTCTTTGCTATAGTGACACAGATAGTGGGTGGCAGAGCTGTCTGTTTCCAGAACCTACCTGGGTTCTACCAGGGACCTGATCTTATACAAGATTTGTAGCAGGTTTTCCATTCTTCTGGCTGTGGGGGCATGACTGGTTCTTGGTCATGCCCTGGGCAGGTGTCCCCCCTCTCAAAGCCCCTCCCTCCCTGACTTTCACCTGCCTTCTCTCTCTTGGCTCCCAGCCTTCATGCTGTGTCCCACAGGTGCAGCTATCAGAAGACTCTATGGGTCCAGGCCCCGAGGAGCAGGGTTTAGAGACTTTGCAGCTGTGACCTGGGTTTTGGGAGCCCACTGAGTTCCCACCCCAGCTCCTGCCTGGCTCACCTTCCACCAGCAACAGTGTCCCCACCGCCAGCACCTCCAGTTCCCCGAAGCCGGTAGGCAGGGCCCCGGGCTCTGCCATTCTCTGCCCTTCTCACAGCTGACCCAGCTCTTCTCTGGCTCTCCCAAGCCAGGCCCCTCCATTATAAAGGGTCATTCCACGTGCTGGCACATGCAGGTTATTATGCTAGACCACGGGCATCTTTTTGCTGCCCCCTCTGGCCCCCCAAATCTTCCTCTTGGCCCAGGCAGAAGAAACCCATTCATCAGTTAGACAGTGCAGCCTTTGTGAAATGGCTCATTCTGTTCAGCCCCATCGGATTAAGGACCTGGAATCCAAAGGATGCGTGGCTGAAAGCTGAATTAGAAAAGAGTTGCATAACCAAGGGAGGGGTAGGAAGCAAAAAAAGGGATTTGAGCTGCAGCTGAGCCTGAGAACGGGTCAGGAGCCAAGCCCTCCCATGTTTGTAGGTGCTGACAAGCTGAGTGCCTGTGTATACACATGTAACAAACAGCAGGACCCTATGGGGTCTTCCCGGGACAGTCCCCTCCCCTTTATCCTCTGTTGTAGCTCCTCAGTGAATAACCCCAATAATAGTATCTCTGGCATACTGCCTGAACTTTTCAGATGCTAAAAACTGCAACCAAATGGAAAAAAATGATCTACCTGATGATCATGAGCACATAGCCTCCAGACTTTTTAGTGCCTAAGGATTGAGTTCTGTTACCTCACCATCAACCGATCGGAGAATTGCACATGCCATGCAAGGAGAACAGGTGGCATTTGCTCCCCAAACTCTAAACTCCCTGAAGGGTTTCAGAAAAGCATTTTAAAGGCAAGGCAAAGGAGAAGTAGTTGATTCTTGGTGGTTGGTTTTTGCAAACTTCTTTGAGTCAGAGCCCTTTGTTTTTGCAGCTGTCCATGTGGGTCACAATGTCCCTGTAAACCTCCAACAAGAGAGATGTTATTCTCTGTTCTGCAACTTTTTATCTCTCTATGAATGGGAAAGTATTATACCCTTAAAGGTCAGAGCCTTTAGAATGGGATATCCTGTGTATTTCAGGCTCTAGACAAAATTCTTAACTCTAAACAAAAGCAACAGAATAACAAGAAACAGATCTAATATGGACTCAAATTTGTTCTTCCCTATTTCAGTACTAGCAATATAGTTAATGTTTATTGAGTGCTCACTAAGGATCAGGCACTGTGCTAAATGATTTTATGATGATTCTTACAACTCCATGAGTTAGATTCTATCATCCTTTTCATTTCACAGGAGGAAACTGAGGCTCAAAGCTGTTAAGAATGGGCCTGAGATCATGCAGTGATTCATGGGTAGAACTGGAACAGAAGCCAATCTCCCACCTCCCGGGCTCCCCGCTCAAGCTGCTTATTTTACTCTGCAAATGTCCATTTCCCATGCCCTTTCTTTCTTTGCTCCCCACTTTTGTCCAAGCTTTAGCACCCCTCAGGGATGAGCTGACAGTTCACATCCTCCTGGAAGCCTTCCTTGATAACCCAATTTTCACAATCTTCCCTGTTTTTCCCAATTTCTATCTTGCTTTACTGCAACCTATGTCAGGCTTTTTTTTTTTTCTCATATCTGCAAGATCACAAAATATTCAAGGGAGGAAAGAAAGTCAGGACGGGCCTGTGAATCAAGGGTCGAGTTTAGGAGAGACCCAACAGAATGAGGAAAAGCCAGAGATCAGAGAATGGGCAAGGCTGGCCTTTTGGTTTGGGGAGCAGGAGATACAGGGGGGAAGCACTGAAAAAATATTGGCTGAATTGGAAGAGAGGAAGGGATGGGAACCAATAGTTCCTGGAAGCCAATACTGTTAAAACAGACCTGGCACAGGCATTTTATATGTGTACTGGGACCACAGGTATCTGCCTTGGTCATACCTCACTGGTGTAGGTTTGTCTAGACCCATGGGCATGAGGAGCTGAGGAACCTTCTGGAAAAGCCACAGGAGGAATTCCCATCATGGCCCAGTGGTTAACGAATCCGACTAAGAACCATGAGGTGGAGGGTTTGATCTCTGGCCTTGCTCAGTGGGTTAAGGATCCAGCGTTGCCGTGAGCTGTGGCGTAGGTCGCACATGCGGCTTGATCCCGTGTTGCTGTGGCTGTGGTGAAGGCCGCAGCTCTGCTTAGACCCCTAGCCTAGGAACCTCCATATGCCACGGGAGCGGCTCAAGAAAAGGCAAAAAGAAAAACAAACAAACAAAACAAAAACCAAAAAAAAAAAAGCCACAAGAGCCAGGTAGGGCACGCAAGGCCAGAGAGCAAAACCTTGGAGTCAGATGTTAAGAATCAATGAGTACAAGGTAGTATCTTCAGTGAGACGAGTTTGGGGATAGGGGACAGTAGGTTAAAATGGACAGGTCCTTCTCTAAAAGCTCTGGGACATCCTGCTCTGGGACCCTCTTCAGAGTGAGACAACTTGAGGAGGTGGGCACTCTCTGCCCTCATGCTGAGACATCTCGTGCCTTTTTGGCACTGGTGGTTATGCCCAGAAAGGCTCAGCTCAGAGAGCAGTGACTGGAGACTCAGGGTGTCTCAGGGAGGGAGTGCTGTCAGAGTTCATGAGCCCGTGGGAGTCACTTTTGCTGTCGCCCCCAAATACCTGGATCTTCCCAGCACCCCTGCAAGCAGGTACTGGAAATGCCAGTGAAACTGGCCACTCACTACTTTCAAGAAAGCTTCGGGGCATTCCCGCTGTGGTGCAGTGGGATTGACGGTATCTTGGGAGCAGTGGGACACAGCTGCCATCCCTGGCCAGGCATAATGGGTTAAGCGTCTGCTGTTGCTGTAGTTGAAGCTTAGGTTGCAACTGTTGCTGGTATATGATCCTTGGCCTGGAACTCTATGCCACAGGGCGGCCAAAAAAGAGAAGAAAAGAAAAAGAAGAAGAGGAAGAAAAGAAAGCATCTGTTCTGACAAGGCTGTCAGGTTCTGAGAAACTTGGGTTGTTTAATTCTCATAAACACCATGAGTAGAGTAACATTACTTCTCTTTGACAGATGAAGACACAGAAGCTGTGAGAGACCTATCCAAGGTCACAGCCTGTAAATGGAAGTGCTAGGATTTGAACCCAGCTGGCCTGACCTGGAGCTTAGGCTCTTTCTAATGCCTCTAGCACCTTCCTCTTATTGCCTTTTCACTATAAGATAGTGTCACTGGACAGAATTCCCAGTGGCCCTTATTAGAGGCCAGGGTCTGTCTTCATCACCTTTGAGCCCAGGCACCCAGTGGGATCTGTGCAGCCACAGCGTGGCTGACGTGGGGCAGCCTTGTAGGTGGGTAGCTCTGCTGGCCGGGCCAGCAGCCCCTTGCCCCAAAGTGGCTGTCCACCTCTTGCCTGGCCCTGGATGCTCTGGGGCTGGGCTGTTTCTATGGAAAGGTATTCCCCACCCCCATCTTCAGGGCTGGGTGTTTCCAGGAAGCAGTAAGCCGTGAGTGCTGTGTCCGGGGCTCCCCTCCATAATCCCCAGCCTGTCTGTGTTTATCCGATGGCTTCAGGCGGGGGTGTGGGTAGCCCATGAACCAGTGGGCAGCTGCTGGGCTTACTGGGCCGTCAAGACAGAGCAGTCAGGGACAGGGCCCTGCCCGGGCTACAGAGGAGCCAGGAGCCATGAGGGTGGCAGTGGGTCTCCTCTGGCTCCTGGCCCTCGGAGGGCCCTCCCAGGCCGGGAGCACCTGCCCCTCTCAGTGCAGCTGCAGTCTCCATGTCCTGGGTGATGGCAGCAAAGCCAGGTATGGCACCAGGTGTGTGGGGGTGGGTAGCTCAGCCCCCAGGTCTCTTGGCTGGGTTGGGAGGGGTTAGATGTAGGGCCCTCAGACTGAGGCCGGGTGAGACCCCAATCTCCCTGGCCCTCAAGGTCCAAGGGTCTTATGGGGCTAGTCTGTGCTATGTTTTCTTCCAGGCAGCAGGGTGGGGTTCTGCTCAGGAGGTGGTAGCAGGTACCTTTCCACTTGGAGCAGGGATGGGGCACAGATGTGTCAGCTCCAGGAAATCCTTTCTGAGTCCTCCTCCAGGATCCTGTGAGAGGAACCCTTGTTAAGGGCACAGGAATGCTCCCCTTACCTCTTTTTTTTCTCTCCTTCCTTCCTCTACCTCTCCCACCAGCCTCTATCTCACCCACCCCTTCTTTTCTAGGCCTCTTTTGTTCTCTTGCCTCACCTCCTGGGGGCACCCAATCATATTCCAGGTATTTCTTCCTACCCCACCCATGATGGAACCACCTGCCTCCTCATGCTCTCCCTGCTCCAGGTATCCCCTAGCCCAGTCCCCAGAAGCCTCAGCCTTAACCCCTTTCTGCGGGCTTTTGCAAAGGCAGAGAGTACCCACTCCAGTGCAAGCAAGTGCCCCTCCACCCTTAGCCTCTTTAACTTTCCCCATCACCCCTCTGATCCCTGAAAGCATTTCCTTCCTTGCTTTTTCCTCTTTCTGGTCTGTTCCCAAAGTCACCGTGGTTTGTGGACACTTGCTCTTCCCCCATGGCTCATTCCCTGTCTCTCTTTGGCAGTCATTAAACTGTCTTTTTTTTTTTTGTCTTTTGTCTTTTGTCTTTTTGTTGTTGTTGTTGTTGTTGCTATTTCTTGGGCCGCTCCCGCGGCATATGGAGGTTCCCAGGCTAGGGGTTGAATCGGAGCTGTAGCCACCAGCCCATGCCAGAGCCACAGCAATGCGGGATCCGAGCCGCGTCTGCAACCTACACCACAGCTCACGGCAACGCCGGATCGTCAACCCACTGAGCAAGGGCAGGGACCGAACCCGCAACCTCATGGTTCCTAGTCGGATTTGTTAACCACTGCGCCACGACGGGAACTCCCTCTTTTTTTTTTTTTTTTTTTTTTTTAACCTCTTTAGTTCATCTATTATTGACCTCTGTATTTTCTAACTTTCTCAAGGATTTCAGCCTCTGGCTTAGGGTCTTTCCTACCATCTTTCCAGCCTCCTGGAATTTCATCCTCTCTCTTTCATCTTAGATGGGTGTTGGGGAGCCACTGATAGTTTCTAATCAGGGTAGCAACGTTATCAGTGTGACTCTTTCAATGATCTTAGCAATGGGGGTCAGGCTGATTGAGTCTGGGGGCAGGCAGAGAATGGAGAGGCATCTCCAAGAAAGAACACTCCATATGGTCTGAAGAAAAGAGCTCCATTTCTGGTCCAAGTTTGTTATGCTCCGATTCATATGGGCCATATGAAAAAAGAATCTCCCCAAGAGAAGCCAGGGCTGAGCCCTGAGCAGTTCAGGAAAGAACCTATGGCCAAGGAGAGTGTGACAAAGAGCCTCCTGTGCAACCTATAGAGAGCACAGGGCTCAAAGTCACACAACATCAGCAGCAGAGCTGGTCCTAAAAGCCAGAGCTTCAGTTCCATTTCCAGAACTCTTCTTACCTGATGATGCTGCCATGGGCAGGGACCCGGGAGGGCTTTTGATTGCAGGTTGGCTTTAGGATGTAAAATGAAATTCCAGAGGCTGTTTCCAGGGCCTCTAAATTCAGCTATTGGTCATGCTTTCTCTGAAGCTAGACCTCTCACCACTGGTTCTACCTGCGTGACAGTGCCCCGCTCATATGCACTGGCCCATTTGCATGGAGTGTCCTATGCTATGAGGGGAACGAGGCCATGCAAGGCTATAGGGGACCCTGAAGCCCTCACTGGCCATGGGCACAGATTGTACAGGCAGACTGAGGCTCCTTCTGCATCTCAGATGCCTTCCTTAGCACCATCTCTAAAGGGCCTTTTGGAGGCCCAGCCTTTGCATCTGAGCAGCCTGGTGGACCTTTTTGTGCTTTCTGTGTCATGAAGAGAGTGTGTGTACTTGTAGGTACTGGAGTTTCAAGGGGGGATGGGGAAGGTGAGTCTGGGCACCTGAACAGATATGTCTCCATGTCCTTCAGGCCCAGTTTGCCCCCTCAGGACCTGGGCTGTCAGCTTGTGCTGGGCTCTTATTGGTTTCTTTAACCCCTCCCTTAACCATTTTCTCCCCCTTCCAGCGCATGTTTTCCCATCAACTCCCTTCCTCCCACCAACATCCAGACCTTCCTTCCTACAACACCCAAGCCTCTATTATCATTGAAGATATCATTACCTCCAATACTTTTTCTTCCTTAGCTAGATTATAAGCTGTAAGGGGAGAAGGGCTATTGAGTCTGATAGACTTCTGAATCTCCATAGCACCCATCCCTCAGTAGGGGTTCCATGCATAGCTGAAGAATGGAATACGTGGGTGGAAGTAACTGCCTTGTGGGCACCATTGATAAAAACAAGCCAAAGCCACTGACTTTGAGTAGAGTTATGTGAATTAAGCTGAGGGATGATGCTAGAGTGTGTGTGTGATGCCAGGAAGAATGTTCCTGATATGATATGAGCAATACATTATGAAAGTACAAGAGAATCTCCCTTACTGAAGCTCAGCAATACCTCCAACCCCACTCCCCTCCTTCAGCGTGAGCAGATAAGCCCTAAAGATGAAATGGGCTGCACAAGGGCTGAGTCCCTTGTGTGCAGCCTCCAAGTTTTATTCTCTTGAGAATCTTTCCTTTTTTACCACTTATATATGTGCTGCTCTCAGTGATGGTGTGTGATACAGCCCTGCATTGTAGGCTCCTTGAGGGTGAGACTGCTTCCTGTGATCCCTCTATCCTCTGCTTTAGAACAAGGTTTAAGTCACTGTTTGGACAGATGGAACATTGGAAGGAGCTGGTAAGGCTGACCTGATGTACTTACAGTATGGAATGCAGTGCTGGACCCTAACAGTGGTCAGCGGCAATTGGGCTTCTACAAGTGACAGGTACCCAGAACTGGTACACACGTGACCTCATTTAAACCCCTAAATCATCCTGCGAGGTGGAGTCTATTATCTGGGGGAAATTGAGGAAAATAGAGTTTACATAACATACTCAAGGATACACAAGCAAAAAGTCCAGAGGTTAATCTAGCCGTGGAGCTGCAAAGTCCCAGCTTTTAAACACCTTGATCATCTCATGGTCCCTCAGAGTCTGGAAAGATTTGAGGTACCCTATGTATGGCTTCCATTTCTGTTACCTTTGCCATATATATATATTTAAGTGAAAAAAAAGCCAAAGCAGTTACAAAAACATATAATTTAACAAAAGAACACTTTTAACTCATAGATGCAATGCAGGAATGCACAAGATGATCTTGGGATTTATGAACAGTATTAATTCTTAGTGCACTGCAGGTGGTGTGAGCAGGTCTAGGTCCTTCAGGCCAGTGAGCCAGATCAAATGGCCCTAGTGGGACCCCTGTGAAATGTTCTGAAAGCGAAGATGCACCCAAACAGAGCACAGGAGGCTGCTTGTTCCCTGTCCATCTCCAGGGCCCATCACAGCCTGGGTTTGGTGTCCTGTGTTCCGTGCAGACCAGGATGCCTCTTGAAAGGTCAGGGAAGAGGGGGGATCTCCAACGAGACAAGACCTCTGGTCAAATACTGTCGTTTCTGTGACCAGGACTGTGGTGTGCAACGACCCTGACATGACGCTGCCCCCTGCATCTGTCCCTCCGGACACCTTCAGACTGCGCCTGGAGCGTACCGCCATTCGCAGGGTGCCCGGAGAGTCCTTCAAGGTGCTGAGTCGCCTGGAGCAGCTGTGGCTGCCCTACAACGCTCTCTGCGAGCTCAGCGCCCTGATGCTGAAGGGCTTGCGCCGCCTGCGCGAGCTGCGCATGCCCGGGAATCGCCTGGCCACCTTCCCCTGGGCAGCGCTCAGGGACGCCCCCCAGCTGCGGCTTCTGGATCTGCAGGCCAACCGCCTTTCGGCTGTGCCGCCGGAGGCCGCGCGTTTCCTGGGGAACCTGACTTTCCTTGACCTCTCCAGTAACCAGCTGTTGAGGCTCCCGCAGGAGCTGCTCGCCACCTGGGCTCACCTGCAGACGGGGCCCTTCCTTCCCGGCCACCACGCCAGGCTGGTCCTAGGTAAGAGATGGCATCCCTCACTTGGAACCACCTTGGTGAAACCTTGTGGTCTTAGGCAAGTTTACTAAACCTTTCTGAATCTCATTTATTTACCTGGAACATAGAAATCACACTTGCCTTCTGGTTTTGAGTGAAGAGAGAGAGAGGCACACATTGGTAGGTAGGTTTAGGAATTCAAGCTGCTAGCCAGGCTGCTGCAGTTCAAACCCCGGCTCTGCTGCTTTCCCCTGTCCCATGAGGGGTTGGGAACCATGGTAGGGCCCTTCTGTAGGATGGGTGGAGAGTATCAGAAGAAAGGCCTCTTGGAGCTCCCGCTGTGGCGCAACAGGATCGGCAGTGCCTTGGTAGCACTGGGAAGGGGGTTTGATCCCCAGCTGTGCACAGTGGGTTAAAATCCCACATTACAGCAGCTGCAGCTTAGGTCGAAACTACAGCTGGGATCTGATCCCTGGGGAGGGGGGAGCTCCAAATGCTGAAGGGTGGCCAAAAATGAAAAAAAAAAAAAAAGAGAGGGCTCCTGGCAGATGTGCCTGGAGCATGCCTTGGCTCTTATGGGGTCCAGCACTGGGAGCTGGAGCATTCCTAGAGTGGTTTGGGAGAAGTTCCTGCCCTGAGGCCCAGGAGTGTCTCTCAAGGAGAGAATATTTATTTATTTATTTATTATTTTTGGCCATACCTGTGGCATACAGAAGTTCCCCTGGGCTGGGAATCAAACCCGAACCACAGCAGTGACAACACCAAGTCTTAACCACTGGGCCACAAGGAACTCCAAGGAAGGAATGTTTCTTGGAAGCAGGGGAGGGCATTCCAGCTCTGTCTACTCTACAGACTTTTTCACCTGATAGAGGACATTGTATAAGGTAGTACTTATACGGAAAATATTGTTGTTTGTTCGAAAATAAAATTTGAATATCCTTTTTATATGTATATATAATATATTTATATTATTTATATGTAATATATATTTATATTATTTTATATATGTATAGTATCTTCTTATTGCAATTGCTTTTCCCTCTCCTAAAAGGTAGCCACTGTTATGTTTATTTGCTTATTTCCTATCTTTTATAATACATTTTCATACACATGCATATACATAAAAACATGGACACAGAAATTTTAGCTGTGTGTTTTTACATAAAATTTCATCATATTGTACATATTAACCAGTACTAACTTTTTTTATCCAGCAATATGTCTTGGAGATCTTTGTAAATTACTACAAATGGATCAACTTCATTTTTTAAAAACTATGGCATAATATTCCATCATATAGTTATACTAGGGTTTATTTAGCCATTCCCCCTTTTATGAACCTATGGATTATTTCCATTATTTTGTTAATGTCTATGATGTCACATTCTTGAC
Source organism: Sus scrofa (assembly GCF_054392235.1). Lineage (NCBI taxonomy): Eukaryota > Metazoa > Chordata > Mammalia > Artiodactyla > Suidae > Sus > Sus scrofa. The sequence goes on along the minus strand of NC_139396.1, from coordinate 107,710,275 downwards.
AATGCATCCTGGTGCATGGAAGACAAATATTTCTCTAGGATAAGAACTGGGAAGTGGAAGTGGAATTGCTAGGTCATGGAGCGTATATGTTGGATTTTTTTTTTGCTTTTTAGGGCCGCACCTGCAGTATATGAAAGTTTACAGGCTAGGGACTGAATTGGAGCTGTAGCTGCTGGCCTATACTGTGGCCACAGTAATACAAGATCCGAGCCACATCTGTGACCTACACCACAGCTCACAGCAATGCAGGATCCTTAACCCACTGAGCAAAACCAGGGGTCGAACCTGCATCCTCATGGTTCCCAGTCGGGTTCGTTACCACTGAACCATGACAGGAACTCCCTGGATGTTTTAATATTAATCACAGTCTCGAAAGTGGCTGGGCCAATTCTCATCCCCACCAGTAGTCTGTGTGGCCACCCATATGTGTGTTCACTCTGCAAACTTGTTTGAGTGCCAGTCAACGTGTGAGCTCAATTCTAAGTGCTGGGGATACAGCATTGAACAAGATGGATGAAAATCAGTTCCCCAGTGAAGCTAACAAAGTGGTCAGAATGTTTAACATTTGCCAGTCTGACCAGTGCAGGTTTCATTGTCTGTTAATCTTGGCACTTGCATGAATTCTTGGGGGACTCTGTTGAAATGAAGATCACTGAAGTGGTATCTGTTGAAGCCAGATAGCTCACCACCAGAGCTGGGCAGTGACAACTCTACATCTTGGGATGCAGATATATTATGAAATGCACTTAACTGGTGACACAGGGTAGCAATCACCGGGCTGGGGTTGGGGGTGGGAGAGGAATGGGTGCTAGTGCTCAAAACGACCAGAGAGTCATGGATGTACAAGCAGGTTTTACTCCACCTTCCCCGACCCTTGATATTTCCCCTTGCAAATATATGTATGTAAATATATACTTTGCTATTGATTATACACTATCAAATTTAATAACAACCCATGGAGGATAGAAAGGACATCACATTAAATGCATTCATTTTATATTTTAGAAATGCAAATATATGAAAAGAAATTGTGTCTTAGAACTGAGGACACACAATACCTCTCTATCTCTAGAAGGTCCTTTGACAGGGTAGGTACAGTGACCTGCTTTCAGCTCTATGGAGGTGTTTATTTATTTATTTTTTTAGGGCTGTGCCTGCAGCATATGGAAGTTCCCAGGCTAGGGGTCGAATTTGAGCTGCAGTTGCCGGCCTATACCACAGCCACAGCAACGCCAGATCTGAGCCAAGTCTGCAACTTACACTGCAGCTCATGGCAACGTCAGATCCTTTAACCCTCTGAGCGAGGCCAGGGATTGAATTTGCATCCTCATGGGTGCTAGTCAGATTCTTAACTTGCTGAGCCACAACGGGAACTCCTAGAGGTGTTCATTTGAAAGTAAAGAGGGGAGTTCCCATCGTGGCGCAGTGGTTAACAAATCCGACTAGGAACCATGAGGTTGCGGGTTCGGTCCCTGCCCTTGCTCAGTGGGTTGACGATCCGGCGTTGCCGTGAGCTGTGGTGTAGGTTGCAGACGCGGCTCGGATCCCGCGTTGCTGTGGCTCTGGTGTAGGCCGGTGGCTACAGCTCCGATTCAACCCCTAGCCTGGGAACCTCCATATGCCGCGGGAGCGGCCCAAGAAATAGCAACAACAACAAAAGACAAAAAAAAAAGACAAAAAGACAAAAAAAAAAAAAAAAAAAAAAAAAGAAAGTAAAGAGGGCTGGAGTTCCCACCATGGCGCAGCAGAAATGAATCCGACTAGGAACCATGAGGTTTCGGGTTCAATCCCTGGCCTCGCTCAATGGGTTAAGGATCCTGCATTGCCATGAGCTGTGGTGTAGGTCACAGACATGGCTTGGATCCCGCATTGCTATAGCTGTGGCATAGGCTGGCAGCTGTAGCTCTGATTTGACCCCTAGCCTGGGAACCTCCATATGCCACAGGTGCGGCCCTAAAAAGCAAAAAAATAAAGAGGGCTGAGGATATAACATAGGATTTGATTTCCTGGCATCCTCACTCCTGTCCTCCTCACTCCTGTCCTTTTGAGCCTGTGTCTAAGGGACCCTTGCTCAAAACAGCCACCCTCTTTGGTGGGGTGATGCTGAACGTGCCACTAATACTGAGAGGACAGGGGTTAAGAGTCAGGGGTTATGAAGCATTCTAGAAATGGATTTTGACATATTGCAGCTATTGCAGAAATACTCATTGCCTGGCCAGTAGCCTGAGAGGATCAGTCCAAGAGTGGCAGCAGTAACTGCCAATTTTGTCTGTATGCTGTATGGCTTATCCAGTGCTTAATATGATTTATGTTTAGTTATGCTCATAGCCGCCCTCAAAGGAAACTAATGCTATCATTCTAGATGAAGAACCAGGCTTAAGTTTGCATCACTTAGTGAAGCAAGGAGCTGGGTCTGGAGGCAAGTTCTGTTGATTCTGAGTTCAAGATAGGCCTTCTCCCTGGGGGAGAAGAGGAGCTGGGTTGGGGATCTGAACATCTAGGGCTCACCTCTTGCCTTCCTTCCCACCCCCCGCAGGGCTGCAGGACAACCCCTGGGTGTGTGACTGCCGACTCTATGACCTGGTCAGTTTCCTGGAAGGCTGGGCCCCAAATCTGGCTTTCATAGAAGCCAGGCTGAAGTGTGCCAGCCCGCGCAGCCTGGCCGGAGTGGCCTTCAGCCAGCTGGAACTGAGGAAGTGCCAGAGTCCTGAACTCCGTCCGGGGGTGGCCAGCATCAAGTCCCCTTTGGGCACCGCAGTGTTGCTACGTTGTGGGGCCACTGGGGTCCCTGGGCCTGAGATGAGCTGGACTAGGGCCAATGGGCACCCAGTCAACGGCACAGGTATGTGAGTTACAGGGACCGCTGTGCTGAGATCTTGGACTGGGGCGGGTGGGCCAGCATCCCAAATGGAGGGGACGGATCAGGTTTGCAGGAAGAATGGGATAGGCTAAGCCAGGCTCTTTACTCCCATCCTGTCTGCATGGAGTTGAAGGACTCTGCTCAGATGGGGGACATGGGGACAGTGATTTCAATGATGACAATGGCTCATAACTGGTCCTGTCATATTCCATCAGCCCCTCTGTCAAAGATTGGGGGCCTACCATGACAGGAATGAAACTCTGGCTTTTTGGTAGAAGATGCTATCTTAGTAAATATACTATGCATTATAGTACAGTGGCTATGTAGCCAGTATCACTAGGAGTAATTAATGATAGACACTACCAACTATTGAGCTCTTCATGTGTTAAATGTATTATGCACATAATGTCATTGAACTTTAAAGAACAACCTGATTCTCCTTCTCATTTTGTGTATAAGTAAACTGAGGCTCTGAGAGGCTAAATGCTTGGTCTACATCACACAGCTCATATAAGGAGTTGCTGAGACTCCTTAGCCTGTGCCCTTTGTGCTGTGTAGACCAACATGGTTCATCCCTGGCACTGGGTGGGGGGTTTGCAGGAGTCATGGCCCACCTACATGCAAAAAGATGGTGGAGGAGGAACAATTACTCAGCATCTGACCAGAACACCTCCCTTCCCTCCCAGGTTTCTTGTGTTTCCCCCAACTAGCTTGGCAAGCATTGCTCTAGGACCATGGGTTTAAAATTAGTTTACAAACAAAATTGTGCAGGAGCTTCACTAATGTAAAACAGAAAGTTATATATGGCTGTGATTGAAGGGACAGTGAGGCCAGTGAGGGGTGTGCAGAGCTCTTCCAGCTGGGCCTCTGCCTCAGGGTCATTCAACCCACCTTGCCCCAGAGCACCAGCCCACCGCCCCTGAGAGGTCAGATCTGCAGAGCTCTAGGGCCCTGAAAGACACAGTTGGAACATCTTAGATTTAGACTTAGCCTCAGCCTGAGTCTCTCCAAATTTGAGCCCAGGCGATCTCCATCCCCTTGGCTAATCAAAGAAAAGTTCAGTGAAGCCCAGTCTTTCTTGGGATAACAGGGTCTTGGGCAGAATGTACGTAGTCCAAGACTTGTGAACTTGGCCCTGTCAGGAATCTTAGGGCAGACGGGCCCATGTGTTCTCCCACGTGTGCCTCTTTCCCGACAGTTCACCAGGAGGTCTCCAGTGACGGCACAAGCTGGACTCTGCTGGGCCTGCCTGCCGTGTCTCACCTGGACTCCGGAGACTACATCTGCCAGGCCAAGAACTTCCTGGGAGCCTCTGAGACTCTTATCTCCTTGGTGGTCACTGAGCCCCAGACATCCACGGAGCACAGCAGGAGCCCAGGGGTGCTGTGGGCGAGGCCGATTGAGGGGGCGGAAGCTGCCGCATATAACAAAATGGTGGCCAGGCATGTCCCCCACATCCCTGAGCTTGTCCCAGCCACCGGGCCCCCTGTGCCCAACACAAAGGAGCAACTGACCCTCCAGCATCTCCAGTTGGGGGCCCCAGGAGACCACTTGGATGTGCAGGCTGGACCCCAGGAGGCCCTCATGGTGAGATCTCTCAAGGTGGTGGGGGACACCTATCAGAGCGTGACCTTGGTGTGGAAGGCCCCCCAGGTTGGGAACACAACTACTTTCAGTGTCCTCTACACAGTCTTTGGGCAGCGTGACATGCAGCGGGTGGTTGTGCAGCCTGGGAAGACCACTGTCACCATCCGTGGGCTGGTGCCCAAGATCAAGTACGTGGCATGTGTCTGCGTGCAGGGCTTGGTGCCCCGGAAGGAGCAGTGCATCATCTTCTCCACAGACGAGGTGGCGGATGCTGAGGCCACTCAGCGGCTCATCAACGTGGTGGTGATCAGCGTGGCCGCTGTCATCGCCCTGCCTCTCACACTGCTAGTCTGCTGCAGTGCTCTCCGGAGGCGCTGGCACAAGTGCCGCATCAGTGGCTCCACTGAGGCCACAGGTGCCTACGTCAACCTGGAGAGGCTGGGCCACAGTGAGGACGGCTCCGAGGAACTGTCCCAGCACAGCCTCAGCGAGGCTGACAGGCTCCTCTCCGCCCGTTCCAGCCTAGACTCTCAGGCTTTGGGGGTCAGAGGGGGTAGACGGATCAACGAGTACTTCTGCTGAGAGCTGTGCTCCCCCTACGCACACAGATGCCTAAACCTGCTCCCCCTCTTCCGCTCCCACAGCTCACTGACACCCGAGTCCATGTTCACCCACTCTTACCCAGTTGGGTACATGCTTACTCACATATTTATACACAACAGCTAATGCTTATATAAGCACTTACTATGTGCCAGGAAGTATTTTAAGTGCTTTATATACATTAACTCATTTAATTCTCATGACAACTTTTTGTAGCAGGCACCAGTCTTCTCCCCTCTTACCTGGATAGGGAACAGGGGGAGTAAGTAACTTGCCTGAATCAGTCAGTTTTTGCTGTGTAACAAAGGCAAAAATCACAGTGGTATGTAGCAACAACTGCTTATTTTCACATAACCCACAGGTGAGTGGGTTGACTGGGGTGGCTTTGCTCCATGTGTCCTATTTGGGCCCAGGATGGAGAGTCACTGGCTTCCTGGGGCAGGCTTCCTTCATGGATGTGTCAGATGTTATCAGAGAAATGAGTAAAACATGCAATGCCTCTTAAGCTCTTAATGCTGCCATTTCTGCCCATACTCTACTTGCCAAAGCAAGTCTCATGGCCAAAACTAAATTTTAACAGGGCAGGAAAGGACTGTTCTCCCATGGAGGTGATGGTGAGGCAGGATATATTTTGCTATGTAGTGATCTACCCTTTATTGCCCACAAGTACATAGCTAAGAATTGGCGGATCTAGAATTTGGACCACACATTTGGTTCCAGAACTGATTAGTCCTTACTACCCTCCTATATTGCGTCTTTTTTTTTCTTGGCCACACCCACTGCATGTGGAAGTACCTGGGCCAGGGATCAAACCCATGTCACAGCAGCAACTCAAGCCACTGCATTGGGATTCTCAACCGGTTGCACCACCAGGGAACTCTTCTGTAGGTGCATTTTGATTACACTTATGTTAACTTGTAGACATTCACACGATCTCTTTATGCACTTGCCACATTTGTACACACAATCTCTTTATGCACTTGCCACATTTGTACAGTCACACACATACACACACAAAGACACATACCATCCCCTCCCTGTGTACACTTAGAGATTCTAACATTTTTTCCCTCTGGGTGCCATCCTACCTAGAGGTAATCATTTGATCTTCAGTACAACCTGAGGGTTGGATGATGCCCAAGAGACTACTGCTCATTTACTTTCATAATGTAAGGCTGGTGGGATCTGAGAGTCCCTCTGTGGCCTTTGGCCCAGTACAACCAATGCTGTCTGGCACATGGCTCATCTCTGGTCTCATGTAGCACGCTCTGATTCCAACTGAAACGTACCTGGATTCCTGAGGGTGTTTTGGAGCCTTCTGGGTCTCTAAGCAAAACACTTCAAAGGAGGATTCCAGTTCATTTTGCTTAAATCTAGGAAATCTCTGAGATGTCTCTGTGCCCCAAAGAGGGTGAACATTCCCAGATGAAGGGCTGATGTTCTATCTTGTCTGCAGGGCTGAATTCTAAGGAAGACAGGGTGTTTGGTGCCAAGGCCTTTGGGTAACAACTGAGGAAATCTGCGGACAGAAAGTGATGCAAGAAAGCTATTTTGCTAGTATCACCTAAGAGACTCCATATCGTCTTGAATATTTGCTAAATATAAAAACCAGGGTGATGCAGTGGTTTCTAAAATTACTATACTTTTATAAAAGACTTTACAACATATTTTCTTGTTTCCTCTCATTTGATCCTCACAACAACCTGTTAGGGAGGTTCAACTACTTGATTTTACAGGTGAGAAAACTGAAGCCAAAATAGCTGAATGATTTATGAAGGATAGTGATGGATTTTCTTGGAGGATCTAAATCTTTGATAACATTCTGGCCAGGATGAGGGTCTTTGTGCTCATGAATATTCAGTGTTGACCTCTGCAGTGTGACCCACAGCAGGTTTACTATGGAGTTTTTCAAGATGCTGAAACCTGGGATCAGAACCATGAGAGCACCAGTGCACATGAACTTGGGATTTCCACATGTGGTATTTCCTGCCTATCACCTAGAGGGAATATCTGACTATAACTTAGGGGTCATTGCTATTGGTTAGAGGACTTATTTGGTCGGAAGATGGCAAAGCCACAGTCCACATCACAGGTTAGCAAACTTTTTTTCTGTGAAGAAAACAAGATATGTAAAACGTTAGGTTCTGTTACTGCGGCTCAACTTGGTTGATGCTGTGTGAAGGCAGCCATAGACAATATGTAAATTAATAAGCATGGATGAGTTCAATAAAATGTTCTTTACAAAAACAGATGGCAGGCTGGATTTGGCTCACAGGCTATAATTTGCCAACCTCTGATCTAGATTTTTAAAGGCATTTCTGCTACGTCTTATGAGACTCAAGACTCAACTCTGATTGTTTGACATATGAGATTGACAGGTACTCCCCAAATCAAAACAAATCTAAATACAGTTGACAAAAGCAACCATCTGTTGAAGTGATAAAGATGTTTTCTTTAAATGATTGGCTGAGCCGATCAAGACTGAACTCAACTCACATATAGTTTTATTGAAGCTTGTTTAAAGAAAAATCAGGAACTTGGTAAGAATGTGTAAGTATTTATTCAGCATTGCATGTGTGTGTGAGAGAGAGGGAGGGAGGGAGGGATGGAGCAAAGGAGAGAGAGAGGGATTTTTAACTTCCCAGTGATTTGTGAAGACCTACCTTGGTGGTCTGAATGGAATGGCCCCAAGATGATCAGCCTCCAATACCCATTGGTCAGCCTCTCTTTGTGTGTTCTGTCTTCTCTGGTTCACTCTTGTAGAGAAGAATCATCCTAGATTGTGCTCATGAATATTCAAGTCATTGGAAAAAACAAATTCACACTGTAAAAAATAAAATGATGTCTGGTTTATATGTCAGTCTTTTGGTATGAGTCTGGTTAGTATGAGTCAGTCCCTGGAAACCTAGTGTCTTCTTATAGTCCTAGGAAAAGAATTTCTAGTCTCCCAAATGCTGAAGACCCAGTATACACTATGGTGATCCCACAGCATGTGGCCCCAGAATCCTTGTTTGGAGGTTGATCAGGATCACGGCATCTTCATGATTTTATTTTGGCAGCGCCTGTGGCATGTGGATATTCTGGACAGGGATTGAACCCTTGCCACAGCAGTGACCCAAGTGGCTGCAGTGACAATGCCAGATCCTTAATCTGCTGCACCACAAGGAAACTCCATCATATCTTTTTTTTTTTTTTTTGTCTTTTTAGGGTCACACATCTGGCATATGGAAGTTTCCAGGCTAGGGGTCGAATCGGAGCTATAGTCACGGACCTACATCACAGCCACAGCAACGCCAGATCCAAGCTGCCTCTGGGACCTATACCACAGCAACACTGGATCCTTAACCCACCGAGTAAGGTCAGAGATCGAACCTGTGTCCTCAGGGATACCAGTCAAATTTGTTTCCATTGAGCCATGACGGGAACTCCTATCATGTCTTTTTTTTGACTGCAACATTCCTCCTGATATTCCTCTTAACCTAGGGGGAGGGTATGTCTGATATCATTTAATATAGACACAAAAGCTTGCAGGGTATCAAAAGGCAAACAGAAACTTTATCCTGGAAAGTGGATGTGGCTATTAAAACTAGGCTATTAAGGAGTTCCCTGGTAGCCTAAAATCATCCCATCAGAAGGGAAATGCAAGTGTAGTATTATCAGACCCCTTCCCTTTGTTGTTTAATCTCTTGACTTTAGGGACACCACTTAAGTTCTAGATAGTTAGGATAAATATGAACCAAGCTGACTTTAAGTGTCCTAGTCTCCTGTTTTAACCAACACAGCTACTCCCTAGGCTCATGCCAAATAAGGAATCCAGAAGATGAGGGGAGGGAGTCAGGGGAGGAGAAGAAGCAGTGCAGAAGTGACCTGGGTGACTCCAGAGATGACATGCCAGTGGGGTGTTCTTCTCAAGCGTCCAGCACACCACTGGAAGGTTGAGTTGAGCTGATTCATTTGAAGAGGGTAGCATGGGATGAAGAGAGTAGTAATTACAGAGGATGGAGGGCTCTTTCCGCCTTTATATTTTGGAGTGAGAAAATTCACTAATCATTTATGATACCCATGGACTGAATCATATTTTCCTACAAAGCAAGCCTGATAAAACCTTAGCCCACCTGGTAGGGAACTCTGGAGTGAGAATCACCCGTCAGGGTTGTTCCATATCAGGCCAGACTGGCCAGGGCCCTGCGCCCTTGCCACCCTCAATCTCTGCATGGGCCTGCCTTGGGAAGAGTGTGGCCTCATGCAAGCATTCCTCGTTGCTGAGCATCAGCTCACTCCTGGAAGGGCATCTAAGCAGCACCTCTCCAAGTCGGCCACAGCTTTGTGCCCATGCAACTTCCTTGTTCTGATTTTTACTTTGAGAGGAACCCCAGAGATCTAGCTAGACTGTAGAGTTAGACTGTCTGGATGGAAACCCTGGTGTGTGTAATCAGCTTAGCTGGTGACCCATTTGCCCCCTCGCTGGTTAGCTACTAAGCGGATTTTCTTCCCTGAGGCCTTTAATAGGGTATAACATACATCATGAATCTTAGGGGGACCCATGGAATTTCAAGAGTTATCAAAAATTGCCCCATGTAATGGAAAGTAGACTTTGTTACTCTTCAAGAGTCTAGGAGTTCCCGTCGTGGCTCAGTGGTTAATGAATCTGACTAGGAACCATGAGGTTGCAGGTTCAATCCCTGGCCTTGCTCAGTGGGTTAAGGATCCAGCATTGCTATGAGCTGTGGTGTAGGTCACAGACACAGGTCGGATCTAGCGTTGCTGTGGCTGTGACATAGGCTGGCGGCTACAGCTCTGATTCGACCCCTAGCCTGGGAACCTCCATATGCCGCAGGAGCGGCCCAAGAAAATGGCAAAAAGACAAAAAAAAAAAAAAGATTCTACTGGTGTGGGGGGGTGAATTAAACTTTATTGGGCACCTACTGTATGTTAGGTACTTTATTTTTCATAATCTTAATTTTTCCTAGAAGTGCTATAAAGTACTCATTAATCTCACTTTGCAGGGGAGAAACTGACTTTTCGGAGATCTCAAGACTAGGAAGCATAGTCTTCCCATGGTACTGGAGAGAAGACTCCCATGGTACTGGATTTATAACAGTCTTGCTCACCATGGCATTCTTTGCCCCTAGGAAGGGTATGGCCTAGAGCAGATGATCCACATATTCTTGTTGAATGAATAAAGAGTGGGAGAACAAGTATCCAAAATCACCTGTTATCTCACTTGAAAATGTAGGCCTTTCTTTTTTTGGGTACACCCATGGCATGTGAAAGTTCCCAGGCCAGGGATCAAATGCATACCCCAGCAGTGACCCGAGCCACAGCAATGACAATGCTGGAGCCTTAACTCACTGAGCCACATGGGAACTCCAGGCCTTTCATTTTTAACCTATGAAATACACAGTATTCAGGAAAAGTTATGAGATCCAGGATAAGAAAATGCTTTGATTTAATCAGAAAACACAGTCTTGTGTTATAACCTCTATATTAGGATGCTTCTCTGATTCTGGTCATCCAAGGGGAAGATGCAACTATTAACGCAGTAGAAAAATGAATCCACCACACGAGGAGTTGGGGAGATTACCACTGATAGGAGCGGTTGCAGAATTACTTTGTTAACCGTCATCTGCATTCACTTTTAGAGAATGGTGGAAAATTCTAGGTTTTAGGAGTCAGTTGTGATTGTGAAGTGTTAGATGGATTCTGGCCCAAATCACCCAAACCATGGTGCTCAGAATAGCATAACCCTGCTTGTTTCTTACATCTTTTTGTATGAGACTGAGGGAAGGCAGTATCAGGACTTAATTGGACATCTGGCTTATAGTTTGCTTTCTGGTCTCAAGAATCAGAAAAAGGATGAATTTTCTGACCTTAGATAAGAGAGATAGCTCCCTCTTCTGGGTTCTTACTGAGCTTGTGATCTGGGCCATAACATACCTCAGAGCACCCAGGACTTTGCTGCTGCTGTGCTGACCTACATTGTTATGGATTACCTATAATAGGATTTTCCACGCGGAAGCTTGAACTATGCTTATTTAAAAATTTGTAAGGCAGTTTCTTACAGAAGAATATGGCTTCAGTTTCTCACTATTTCCTGCTAGTTCTGGTCTTTCTGGATTCACATGCTGCTCAGCCATCGTGTCTGCCAGGATGTACCTGCTCAGAGGAGAGTTTTGGCAGGTGTGCTGTGCTAGCAAAATCCTAGAGGGTTGTGGGGGATGGGCTTTCTTTGGGGATGATGTAGAGTGGGAGAAGACCAATATTTGGCAGAAAATCAGCAAAATCTCTGTGAGACTGATGCTAGTTGGTGCTGAATTTTGGTAAACTGTGCACTTTTACAAAAATGGATCCAACTCTTGTATTTTAAGTGAATGCCATTTTTTCCCTTCTAATTCACAGTCTAATGCCAGGATAAGCATGATCCTACTTCCCAGTTTCTTGATATTCATCTCAAAGCTGTTCTGGTTTTTTGTACAGGACTCTGCAGTGCATGTCTGTCTCTTTGGGAACAATCCCAAGGAACCTTCCTGAAGAGTTCAAGCAAGTGAGAATTGAAAATTCACCCTTATTTGAACTGCCTCAAGGGTCTTTCATCAATATGAGCACCTTGGAGTACCTTTGGCTTAATTTTAACAATGTCACTGTAATCCACCTAGGAGCGCTGGAACACCTGTCAGAACTGAAAGAGCTGAGGCTAGAGGGGAACAAACTCCGGTCAGTACCATGGACAGCGTTCCGTGCCACCCCACTCCTGAGAGTTTTGGACCTCAAACACAACAGGATTGATGTACTCCCTGAATTGGCTCTTCAGTTCTTGGTCAACTTGACCTACCTTGACCTGTCCTCCAATAGGCTTACAGTTGTATCCAAGAGTGTCTTCTTGAACTGGCCAGCCTACCAGAAACGCTGGCAGCCTGGCTGTGGGGCTGAGATTCTCTCTAGCATGGTGCTGGCACTGCACAACAACCCCTGGCTGTGTGATTGTCGCCTAAGGGGACTTATCCAGTTTGTAAAGTCCATCAGGCTTCCAGTCATCCTGGTAAATCCCTACCTCCTGTGCCGAGGTCCTCTCTCCAAGGCAGGACATCTTTTTCATGAAACAGAGCTCAGCATTTGCATGAAGCCTCAAATCTCAACCTCCAGTGCTAATGTCAGTATCCAGATAGGACAAAATGTGACTCTGCGGTGCTTGGCACAGGCTAGCCCCTCGCCAACTATTTCATGGACTTATCCCCTGAGCACGTGGAGAGAATTTGATGGTAAGCTACATGCACCCTCTTGACATATCTGGGGGAATGGGGAGGTCTGTAGCCACCCTGTCCTCAATAGAGAAGTTTTAAGCTGGGTCAATCATGAAGGAAGGGTGCAGGTTAATTGGAACAGGACTGAATTATACTCACCACAACAAGAAAAATTCAAGTTAGTGTTCCACTATTGGCAATATTTTAAATGGTTGCACACAGATCTCTTTAGGATGGGTATGTGTGTATGTTGCTTTAACATATTGTACAAGTATTGTAGATGGTATGTGAACAAATATATTCTTTGAAAGTCTTCTAGATGCAAAACACTATATTGTGTATTTTTAAATCATCAAATTTCTGATGAGAACTTATTTAGAGATTATCTGTTACTTATTTCTTACACTTGTCTGAGCGAACTCACCTTGGGTGCTTGTTTGAAATAAGATTTCCAGGCCTCTGCCCTGGAGATTTCATTCAGTTTGTCCAGAGGAGAGACTGAGAGAATGTATATTAGTAAGTATTTCCTTCCTCTCCCATCCCTTACCCCCCAACTAACTCTTAAGACCAAGGAAAGTTGGGAAGTCCTATATATTGATTGAATTTTACACTTCCCACCACTCTGTTGCTCACACCTAATTGGTTTGAAGTGGTAATACTGGAGCCCATGGAGAGGTAATGACCTCTGTGTGTCCCACAGCTGGGATCCAAACCTGCCTCTCATTTCCTGGAGCTCATGCTCTGCTTTCAAACCTCAGCTGGAAACAACTTTAATGCCACTCTGCCAGGTTGGGGCACATCGCAAAACCAGGGGTGCCTTCTCTAGAAGTATCATGAGGCTATCTAGAAGACAACTAGAAATATCTAGGTAAAACTTGAGAAATACAGTCACCTTGATATTTGCTATACATGGTGACAAAACTCTGGATGATTAAAAAAAACCTAATTAGCTGAAATTTTGACTTTCCCTCTCATCTTACTGGCTTTGGGTTAAATACCAATGAAGGAAAATTATAGGATTTGTAGTTGTACTTTGTTGTACTTAGAGAACTGTAAGATGCATCTAGGTGTCCTTTGTGATGCTCTAGAATCAGTCTCTTTGGCACCATGTTAAATCCATTCTCTCTGAATAATAATCATAGCTAACACTTACTGAGCACTTATTATCAAACTTACAGAGTGAGTACTATTATCCCATTTTGTTGATGAGGAAATGGAGGCCAAAGGAATCTAAGCACTTCATCCAAGACCATATACTTAATAAGGGATAGATTCCAGGTATTTGGCTCCAGGCCCTAAGCCACTCTACTTCTTAAAACTCACAATATGGCACAATCACACTTTTGTAAGAAATCTCCCAGAAACCATGTGTTACCTTAGTAAGGCAAAGGTAGCTTGTGGAAGCAACTAGTGAAGTTGAAAGAGTGTGGTCTTCATAGGCCGAAGAACAAGATTCCAGATCAATCAGTGCCTCTTAATAATTCTCACTATGGACAAGTTGCTTAATTGCTCCAGTCCTCAATTTCCCATGTGCAAAATCTGGGTACTTACCTTACAAGGTTGTTGAGAGGCAAACACCAAATACATGCTTAATAAATGGCCACCACTTGGGAGTTCCCATTGTGGCGCAATGGAAATGAATCCGACTAGGAACTATGAGGTCTCAGGTTTGATCCCTGGCCTCGCTCAGTGCATTAAGGATCCAGCATTGCCATGAGCTGTGGTGTAGGTTGCAGATGGGGCTAGGATCTTGCAACGCTGTGGCTGTGGTGTAGGCTGGCAGCTGTAGCTCCGATTTGACCCCTAGCCTGGGAACGTCCATGTGCCCTAGGTGCAGACCTAAAAAGCAATAAATAAATAAATAAATAAATGGCCACCACTGCCTTTTAACAAAAACCTGGCATTGCTGGATACTCTTCAGCTGTCTGTCAGAGAAATGTCTACCAGGGCTGTTTTGCTCTCTCTCCACCCAGTGCTGACCTCGTCTCCTGCAGAAGATGCTGCTCTGTCTGAGCTGGTCATACCTGCTGCCCACCTGATAGACAGGGGCAATTACACCTGTGTGGCCTCCAACTCCATTGGCAGGAGCACCCTTGTCATCTCCCTTCATGTCCAGCCCATCCAGACCCTGCCTGCACCCCATTCTCTTTTCTCCCCTTCGGAGGGCAATGCTTATGTTGACCTGCGGGTTGTCAAGCAGACTGTGCGTGGGATCCTACTGGAGTGGTTTGCAGTGGACGTCACCCCTGAGAAGTGGTTCACCCTCTACATTGCATCAGATGAAGCCCTCAGGAAGGAGGTGGTTCACATGGGCCCCGGAATCAACACATATGCCGTCGATGACCTCCTCCCTGGTACAAAGTATGAGGCCTGCCTTAGCCTGGGGGGTCAGCCACCACGCCAGGGCCGGTGTGTGGTCTTTGTGACAGGCAGAGACCACAGTGGGCTGGAGGGGCGGGAGCGCCTCTTGCATACCACAGTGATCCTCTGCATTGTGCTGCTTGCAGTGCCCGTGGGCGCCTATGTTTGGGCTGCTCAGGCCCCCTGCAGCTGCAGGGAGTGGGGTCTGCCCCTCTGTGCTCATCGTAAGAGAGCCCCCAGGTGCCCCCTTGCCATCCCACAGCACATGGACCGCTCCTATACAGACAACACAGCTGTCTGTGAGGAAGGCCTGGAGCACAGAGATGCTGAGGGGGAGGGGGACAGGCAGAAAGAGAGGGAGATAGTGGCTGAACAGCCTTGGGCTGGAGAAGGTGAGGGGAATGCTGCAGGCCTCTAGTCCCTAAATTTTTTTTTTTTCTTCTTTTTAGGGCTGCAGGTGTGACATAAGGAACTTCCCAGGCTAGGGGTTGAATCAGAGCTTCAGCTGCCAGCCTATGTCACAGCCACAGCAATGTGGGATCTGAGCTGCATCTGCGACCTACACCACAGCTCACAGCCACTCCAGATCCTTAACCCACTGACCGAGGCCAGGGATTGAACCCGTGTCCTCATGGATTCTAGTTGAGTTCATTACTGCCGAGCCACAACAGGAACTTCTCTAGCCCCTAAATTAATTCTCTGTGACAGCTCAATTTGGCTTGCCTCTTTTATTCAACAAGTATTTATTGAGAACCTACTCAGTTCCAGGCTCTGAAGTTGACATAGTGATGAGCGAGACAAAATTCTTATCTTCATGGAACTGATGCCAATGGATTATTGTCCTGTCCAATTGACACTGTATTATCCATAGAGATTGGACATTAATAGGGATCTTCTTTTTTTTTTTTTTTGTATTTTCTTTTTTTAGGGCCGCACCTGTGTCATATGGAGGTTCCCAGGCTAGGGATCTAATCGGAGCTACATCTGCTGACTTGCACCGCAGCCACAGCAATGCCAGTTCCAAGCTGAGTCTGCAACCTACACCACAACTCATGGCAACGCCAGATCCTCAACCCACTGGGTGAGGCCAGGGATCAAACCCGCAACCTCATGGTTCCTAGTTGGATTCGTTTCCGCTGCGCCACGATGGGAACTCCATGGACATTAATAAATGTTATTTTATATGTATATATATAGCTCTATAACATTTACATGTTTACATGTAACATTTACATATAACTTCACATGCGGAATCCCACTGGAGAAAGGTAGAATTCCACTCCTCTACAGGTAAAGAAATGGAAGCCCAGAAAGTTGCAGTGACTTGCCCAAGGTTACCCAGCTAATAGGCAGGAGGCACCACCCAAAAGAGGTTTCTAATTCTATTCTTTCCTTTAAATGTCTTCTTTGAGGTCTTCTTATGTCTCCCATTATTCAGAAAGTGTTATTCTTCCTTTCAATGGCAAGCCCCCAGTTGAGGTCACAAATGTTTGACGTTCTAAAAAAGCTCCTTTAGGGGTGATGAGAGCCTGGTGGATGATGTGAGTCTCTATTCAGGAGTGTTCACATCCCTGTTCTCCCGAAAGCCTGGTGCCTTCATCAGTGAGGAGTGAGGCATTAGCTGCAGCTTCTAGTTCATGGTCCAGTGATTGTTGGAAAGCAGAGTTGAGGGAGCTATATTTGGAAGGGAAAAACCCCTCTATAAGTGGAGTTCCCATTATGGCTCAGTGCTAACGAACCCTATTAATATCCATGAGGACATGAGTTCGATCTCTGGCCTTGCCCAGTGGGTGGGTTAAGGATCTGGCATTGCCATGGGTTGTGGTGTAGGTCCAGATGTGGCTTGCATCTGGCTGTGGCTGTGGTGTAGCCAGCAGCTGTAGCTCTGATTGGACCCCTAGCCCAGGAATTTCCATATGCCACAGGTGTGCCTCTAAAAAGGGGGGAAAAAAAAAAGACCCAACCGCAATGCCATCATCACACCAAGGAACATGTATTTTTGAATTATATGTACATATATAGTTACATACACTTATGTGTACAAATGACACACACATATACGTAATGTAGAGAATTTGTTCATGAGAAATTTTTCATGAGAAATTTTGAAGTAGTCAAAGCAGGGCAAGAATGTACTTCCATTGGTCACTGGGTCCCTCCTTCCATAGGATCAAAGGCCTTGCACGGGTCTTGGAGGATGCAGCCTTCAGTAAGTGGCCTGGGTCTACCATGAAGGCAAGTGTGGATGTTCTGGCCTCCACTTCTGGCAGAGAAAGCTTTGTGGTGGGGGCGGACAGATGGGGCAGGAGGAGAGAAGGGGCCAAGGAAGAGGAGTGTAGCCTAGCAGGAGGGTCAGGAGCATGTCAGGAGCAGAGACCATGTTCAGCTGCTTCTGTGAACATGGTGATTTAGGGAGAGGGAATACCACCTGGAGAGAGGTTTCTGGGGATCTGGTATTTTAAGACCTTTAGACTGTCCCTTAAAAAATCCTATAGTAAATGTGCACATTACGCAGATCAATTAGGCAACATGACAGCAGGGATAATAGCTTAGACTCTGGAGCCCAGTTTCCTGTGCTTAAATTTTGACTTTGCTTCTTACTTACTGGCTTTGTGACTATTTTCCTGTGCCTTAAGTTCCTCCTCTATAAGTTGAGATTAATAATTGTACCTACTGCACAGGATTGTCCTGATGATTATATGAATTTTTACATGTAAAACTCTCAGAACAATGCCTGGCACATAGTAAGCCCTCAATAAATGCTATCACCATTTAAGGCATGTGTGTCCATTTGTGTTTTCTTTGAATGTGACTCAGCATGCAAAACAGATCTTTTGGAACATCAGATCTTTTTAGGATTACATATATGTGTATGTGTAGAAATACATGCATATAATATATATATAATGATACAAAATCTATGCTAGTATCTTTCACATTCTGTTTAATGCTTTATTAATGTTCTGTTTTGTATAAATAATGTTTAAAAGATGCATATTTTTCATGCTCTTGGGATTTTTATCTGTTTAGAGCTTAGCCCATGATTTTTTTTTCTTTTTTTTTGCTTTTTAGGGCTGTAGGTGCAGCATATGGAAGTTCCCAGGCTAGGGGTCAAATAGGAGCTTAGCTGCTGGCCTACAGCACAGCCACACCAACTCGGGATCCAAGCCGTGTCTGTGACCTACACCACAACTCACAGCAATGCCGGATTCTTAACCCATTGACAAGGTCAGGGATCGAACTCGCATCCTCATGGACTAGTCAGATTTGTTTCCGCTGAGCCGCTACGGGACCTCCCAGTCCATGCTATTTTAAGGCAAGTGCCTTTGATTCAGGAGACATTTGTACACAGGGTTACTTGCTTTTAGAATGAAACGATTGCTAGTCTAGGCCTCTGCTATTAGCAACCTGAGAGAGGTATTTATCTTTTTTCTCTGTTTTTCTTGGTTGTTAGAGCCTGTATGTCTAACACCTAGAGGACAGTTGGCACAGATGACATACTCAGATATGTGTTATTAAAAGAATGATTGAGGAGTTCCCACTGTGGCTCAGTGGTTAATGAATCTGACTAGGAACCATGAGGTTGCAGGTTTGATCCCTGGCTTTGCTTAGTGGGTTAAGGATCCAGCATTGCCATGAGCTGTGGTGTAGGTTGCAGACATGGCTTGGATCCTGCGTTGCTGTGGCTCTGGCACAGGCCGGTGGCTACAGCTCCAATTAGACCCCTAGCCTAGGAACCTCCATATGCCGCGGGTGCGGCCCTAAAAGGACAGAAAAGACAAAAAAAGGAAAAAAAGAAAAGGAAAATACTTTGAAACACTTTCAAAGAAGATTTTCAGATTTTAAGAACTTGTAGGAAAGCAGAACATTTCACCCTGTGGCCACTGGCACCATCTCACCTCCAAGTAGAACTGAACCCGGAGCCATCAAGGCCCTTGTAGCCTTGAGGTGCTGTATCTGCAATGACGTCAGGGTTGAAGTATACCCCCAGATGGCAGAGGGGTTGACATATACCCCCAGATGGCAGAGCTCTGGCTGCACCTGCATATTCACCCTGTCCTGGTGGGGCTAGGCGTGGGGGTGAGAGTAGGGGAAGGTGACACCTCTCTTCTGGGAAGCCTGCTGCCAAACCTGCAAAGCACAGAACAGATGCTAACAAACAGGAGCCATCTCAAGCCTACCTGCAGTTCTCCAACTGCTGGCAGAAGTGGGAAACCTTGGCATCATCCCTCCTCCCTGCTGCCCAAGTCAATAACACTTGCTCTGCTGGTCCTCTCACCCTTCTCCATCAAAATCCACATTTGCGAGTGGATCTGCTATGAGTTATTTAGGCTTGGATTTCAGTGTGTTTTTATTTTATTTTATTTTATTTTTTGGTCACACCCACAGCATGCCTAAGTTCCCAAGCTGCAGGACAAACTCAAGCCACTGTAGTGACAATACCACGTCCTTAAACATTAAGCCATCAGGGAAGTCCTCAGTGCATTTTTCTTTGTCCCAAGTCATGACAAGAAAAGTCAGTCATCATTCTGCACTGAAGAAGCATTATACATCCTTGAGTACATGTGGGAGGTTGGTATTTCTTGGAGACAGGAGTTCCCATTGTGGCACAGCGGAAATGAATCCGACTAGGAATCATGAGGTTGTGGCAATCCCTGGCCTCGCTCAGTGGGTTGAGGATCCAGCATTGACATGAGCTGTGGTGAAGGTCGCAGACATAGTTCAGATCTGGTGTTGCTGTGGCTCTGGCGTAGGCCAGTGGCTATAGCTCTGATTAGACCCCTAGCCTGAAAACCTCCATATGCCATGGGTATGGCCCTAGAAAAGACAAAAAAAAAAAAAAAAGAATGATTGCATACATTATGGATAAAAACATGCCCTTTCACTCAGCCAAAGAAGTGAATTTGTACTACTTGATAATGTCACCAACATCACCAGCCCATCACTATAAAATAAGGTCACTTCTTTATTGATCAGCTTATGGTTGCTTAAGCCATCACCACCTCATTCTGGAAAATAAGCTCTTCTGAGAACTGCCCTCCCAGACTCAGTTATTTCTGTGACTCTCCTAAGGAGTCCTCCCTGTGTCCACAGTCTGCAGCCTTAGTCCTTAGCAGCATCCTCCCCATTTTCCCTGTCCATCTCCCCTGGCCAGGGCCCCTGAAGACTGTCAGGGAAGCATGACTGCCTGCCAACAGATGCCAACATCCATGCCTGGTGAGCTGACCCTGGATTTTCTCAAAGCTTCCCGTCCTCAGAAAGGCAAAATTCCTGAAGCCTGCAGAGAAGCAGAGGACTCTGGCTCCTCCCCAACTCTTGCCACAGTTGGCGGCTGGACTCTGGATGACAGTATTCAGTACAGGGCCCACTGGTCTTCTTAGGGGGCAGTCTCATTAGTTCCTAACTCTCTGGGTATGAAGATGCTCAAACGCAGACTGTAGGGCTGCCCAGGTCATAGATGCTGTGGCTTCTGCCCCACCCTCCCCAACTCCCCTCCTGGTCCACTCTCCTCTCTTCTCCTAGTGCACAAGAATGGCCCCCAGGCCCTTTGGGGGTGGAAACACCCTGGAGGTAAGGATGAGCAGAAGGAGTCTAGCATGGGGAGTGCCAGCTGTCCTCAAATGCCCTCTTGTACAACTAAGAATAGCATCTTCCTCCTGAGCTTGTATCAGCAGAAACAAAGCTGGTGGCAGGTGCTTTACGCAGATTAGCTCCTGTCATCCTCACAACAATGATTTTTTTTATTTTGCACCACGTATGGATGAAGAAAATGAGGCCCAGGGAGACCTGGTGTCTTGCCCCAAGTCACACTTAGGTGGCAGAGCCAGGATTCAGACCCAGGGCTGTCAGACTGTAAAGTGCGGTGTTTATTGTATAATTAGAAAGTCTGAGATCGACCACAGAAAACACACACACACACACACACATAGTTCTGCATATATTTTTGGAGTCACATCTGTTGGTTGTCCATTCATCACAGGGCCCAGGAATGGGGAGAGCTGGCCCAATTCATCACCCCTGCCTCCCAGCTCTTTACCTTGAGGCTTAACATTGTGCCTGTCCCCGTGTGACTGAGCAGGCTGTCCCCTGCCCGCCACTTTTCCCTGATGCAGTGGTATTTGGCCTGGCCTCACTCCCACTGGCTGGGGGACTCCTTCAGCACCACCACATTTGCTGGTCCCTTGGGGTTGTTGGTATCTTCCTCCTCTTTCTCAATATGGCTCCGGCTGGCCAGCAGGCACTTTCCCCATACTTCCCAGCACGAGGGTTGTTCATATGCCCAGTTTCCAAGATTGTGTCTGCCTTGGTTCAAGTCCCTGGCCTTGTCCTGGATCCCCCATTCCCTGCTCTGGGGCCTGATACTGTAATCAAGCAGGGCCCTGTGGAGCTCCTGGGCACAAAAGGCTGTGTTCTCTGCGTCTTAGTTTTAGGAAGTGGGCTTCATTCAGCCTCCATGCCCTTCCCTGAGCACCAAGGGGCAGGTTCAGACAGTTGCTGATCAGGAAAGGGAGGGGATACAAAGACCAGGCAGGAACAGTCAAGCAAAAATAGTACAGCCTTGGGGCAGGATCCTGGTTCCCTTTCAAAAGACACACATAATTATATAGGCATCTTATATACCTAAGAGAAAATTTATATTCCTTATGCTTCTTTTAGAAATGAATACTTTAAAATGAAACAGCTTAGAGCCCTTCCTTAAGCTTCTCCCTCCTTTGACTGCACCCTAAACACAATCACCTGTAAGCTAAAGGTGAGCACAATTGCCTGTGGGTTAAAATTATTAGCACATGATGTTTTTCTGGAACTTTCCTGGTTTGTTCCAATGTCTGATCAATATGTCTGTTTTGCGAGTACTATTATTCTAGGCAATAACCCAGAAGACCACCACCAGGATCAGGCCGAGATCTCCTGATTCCAGCTCTGATGAGTAAGATTCCACCAAAGAAAGAAGCATGCAAGTTTGCGCCAATCCTGATTCTTATCTGAAACCTTGTTTTTCTCCATTTAGACTATAAAACTCCCTGCAATTCTTCCCCCAGGGGGGCACGGTCTTTAAGGCATTAGCCTGCTGTGGCCTCCTTTGCCAAGCAAAGCAATAAAAGCTATTTTTTTCTCCTTCACTCAAAACCATGTCTCCACATTTCTGTTTGGCACCAGTGGACAGAGGCTGAGTTTTAGCAACAAAAATGGCCTGAGATTCCAGCCCAGGGCCACAGTCCTAAAGACATCACTGGCTTCCTGGGCTTTCGTGCCTACACCAGGCCTTCCAATTCCTGCTCTCGCTGGCTGGGTTGGGGGATAGTTCTAGCTCCAGATCCCATTCCTCCCCAAGCAACCTTGCCAGGGCTTGTCCTGCTCAGGAGACGAGCCAGGCCGTGATAGGCTCACTCAGGTAGCCAAATACCCTGCTTTTAGATGTGTACGCATGGCAATTTGGACAAAATTTTGCAGCTCCCACAGCTAGATCTGACATTTGGGGAATGCATCCCCCCACCAAAGAAGTTAGGAGACAGGCTGAACTTGGCTGTCAGGAAGACTGGTCTGTATGAGTCAGCTAACACTGATGTTAAGCAGGGAGCAGAGGTCAGTTTGGCTTTTGGGTAACAGGTTTATTTACCATTTACAAAAGAGGTTGACCGCATGCAAATTAAGGATGCTGAATTGCCTGTGGAGGGCAGACATGATCAAGTCTAGCCCTGTTTTGAACCACTGGTTGCAAAGTACCTCTTTGTTCAGTCTGGGCTCCTGGCTTGTTAGAGCTCAACTCTTAATCTCTCTGGGCTGAGGACTGCAGAAACCCCTGCAAGGAGCCTGCATGCCAGAACAGCTGACAGCTGAGCAACAACTCCAAACAGACTCAGAAATCAAGCTAACCATACTTGCATATGATCTGTTTCAATAAAATCACCGATATTTTCTAGAGGGGTTATTTGTAAGTGGAGTGAAATGCAAAGAATGGCTCCATTTCTTTCGGTGGGCATACATCTAGATTTCCTCTGGGCATATTTCCTTAAAGTTATCCGGAACTTCTTTGCATAAAAAGGGCTGCGTGTTGCCTCCGCTGGGGGCGGAGGTGGTCACATGCTAACTAGGTGTGCTTGGCTAGTGGAAAATGCTGAGGGTCCCGGAACCCTCAGACCAGCTCCCTGTCACCAAACTGCTGTGTGGCCTTGGCAATCATTCCTCTCCTGGGAACTCATTTTCGGCATCTTGGCAAAATGGAGTCTTGGCTGGATGTGCTGCCCAGCTCCCGTCCTCTCTGATGGGGCCTGGGCTGGTGGAGGTGGGGTGGAGCTGGAGGGGCGTGGGGCGGGGGGTGGGGAGGAGACCTGGAAAGGGAGCAATGGCAAGGTCCAGCTCTGCCTGTGGTGGATCAGTGGCAGCACCCTCACCCAGAACAGCGCCACCTGGGGGTGCTTGGCAGAATAGCGGAGAGGCTCCTAATACTTTGTGGAAGAACGGCACCTGAAGAACTGGCCTGTGGAAAAATACTTTATATTGGTGCCGCTTTGCACTTGGTTAAAGCCCTTGTCACTACTACTTATTTTGATCCTCAGCTTGGATCTGTGAATGAGGCAGACTCACTTGTTTCATTTTCCGGATGAGGAAGATGGTGAGCAGGGAGTGGAAACAGCTTTCCCAAGGTTACACCATGGGAGCGGAAGAACTGAATGAAAATGGAAGTCTCCCTCAGATCTCGGCCCAGCACTGTCTCTTCGAGGACTTCTGGTGGAGCAGATCCTAAGGGGACTTGACTTCCAGAGGCTTCTAGGGCTACCAGTGTGGCTCTGGCCATTTCTTGGCCCAGGACAGCCCTGGCTGGAGCATCTGCCCTCACTCCTGCAAGGTCCATCTTACACCTCTGTCCCTGGTCCCGTATGGGTGCAGCAGGGGCCCATAGTCTCTGCCTGGATCCCATCCTCCACTTTCCCAGTGGCTTTTAAGCACAGGCCGACAGTCAGCGTGAGTTTTCAGTGCCTCCTTGCCCTCCCCTGCTGCATTTGCTCTCCTGCAGCCTGCAAGGTTTGCTGACTCTCAACCTTAGTTAGCACTGAACCTCCTTTTCCTGCTCCTGCTCTTAGCTGGAGGCCTCAGGATCCAGGTTCTAGCTGGCCTTGTCACATGTGGCCAGGACCCCTACTCCTGGACTAGGGAAGCTGGGGCCCCAGCAGGACCCGAAGGTCACTGTGAAGTCTCAGGTTGATGAGCAGAAGACACAGAAGCTGGCTCCTTGTCGACTCCCAGCCTCTGCAGAATGGGGGGCACTGCTGCTGGGCCAAGGAGCTTGGTTACGGAGAAGCACTTTCTAATTGCATCCACTGCCAGAGAAATAAATCCCTTGTCCAAGGCACTGTCCAGAGCCTTGGATACGGGGGTTACACCAGCGTACAAAACAGGGGTGACTCTAAGGACAGAGTTGGGAAACACGGCCCAGACAGCAGGGCAGTTGGGGTGAGGAAGAGGGACCACAGGACGCACTCTAGAAGTAAGCCTTGTTATGCACATTCTTCTTCTCAAACTTTTGCCTGAGCTCAGACACCAGAGCTGACTGGACAGGGCTTCCCACAGCCTTGGGTTTTGGTGACCGTGGAGGCTGCCGAGGGGCGAGCGAGCCAGAGACTGTAGGCACCGTCCAGTGGGCCGGGCCCATGCTGGGTGGTGGAGGGGGAGCAGGGGCTGTGGGGGGCGGGGTGCTTCCCAGGCTGTTGTTGTTACAGTTCTCATTGGGACGATCCTCTCTGAGCACAAACTTGTCAGCAGCCTTGGTTCTTCCGAACTTGAGCCACTTGATGCGGACAGTGCGGGGTGCCGGGCTGGGCCGCTTGCGGAGTACTCGCCGCACTGGCAGGACCTTGTTGGACTTCTTGTTGCGCCAGAAACTGGCAGTGGATATGAGGACGGTTATGGCCACAATAATGGCCATGATGCCGGCCAGCACGCCCACGGCCTTCATGGGGTTGTCTTTGGTCTGCATCAGAAAGGCAGCCATGGGACTTCGGGACTGCATCTGGAAGAGAGATACATTCAGCTGCTCCTGCCTGGCCCCCAGAGACGGAGCAGGGGCCATGAGCTCCCTTAAGCCTGATGGTTTTTAAGCTTTCTGGGGTCAGGCATCCCCCAGAGAGTCTGATGAGCACCATGGGCTTCATTCCAGAAAAAATGCACACAGAGAAAACATGATACGTACAGCTCTCCAGAAAAATTGGCCCAGAGAGACTGTGGTTCAAATATTTCTCTCAGATGAAGAACTACTGCATTAACTGGTACAGCTTTCCTTTGATTGTAGGGGTCACATCTGTCCACGTGTCTTGGGACACCCCCCCCCAGTGATAACTGTCTGTTGGACACTGAGCTGAGAACAACACATAATGATTTTACTTTTGCCTTTCAACACCCATGTGAAGGAGGCATCATCAGTCCCGTTTTACAGGAAAGGAAGTGGAGGCTTAGCAAAGTTCAAAGTCACTCTGTTAAAAAGTGTTGAAACTAGGATTTTGACCTGATTTCAAAGCCAATGTGTTTGATGGCACCGGCAGTCTTTGTGAGAATTGGTTATCTTTGGAGGAAGGTAGTTGTTCTCTCTCTGTGGCCATGTTGCAGCAAGGCCTGAGCTGACCCTCTTCCCCAACCCAGGGTTCATACCTACCTCAGTGTCTACAATGTCAATCCTGAGTAAGGCCGTGGTGCTAAAGGAGGGGGAGCCACGGTCCTTGGCCTGCACCTCTAGGGACCAGGTGCGGTCCCCGTTGGGTGTGATGTTGTGCAGGGCATCCAGAGAGCGGATGGAGTTCTTGAGCCGGATCTCCCCCGTGTGTGCATCGATGTCGAACACGTTGGCCGGCTCTGCATGGGTGATGGAATAGTCCACCAGGTTGTTGGGCTCCTCTGCATCCTGGTCTGTGGCCTGCGCACAGGGAAGGACAGACGGAGCCAGTCTTTGAGGGTGATACCTGTGTACCCTGGCTAAGCGAACCAGGCTTGTTGGGTTGATGGGAAATGTTCCTGATCCTATTTTGAGTGAACTGGGCCAGGAGAGGAATTGAATGAGCCAGGGTGGGTCTGTGCTTGGCCCTCTATGTGTGCTATGGGAGTTCATTCTCAGAACAGAAGGCAGTATTATGACAAAACAAAAGCTTGGTGGCTGAGTGACTCGTCTAAGGATACAGAGGTAGAAGGAGGGGAGCTGGAATTCAAAGTCAAGTCTGTTGGGTCTCAAGGTTCGTGCTTTTTCCATATTGGGAAGACAGTGCAGTGGGGAAAGCAGAGCTGAGAAAGCAGGTAGACCAGCTCTGTGGGCTCAGGCAAACCAAATGTGGAACCTGCTTGGGCCGCAATTTTTTATGTGTAAAGTGGCAATAATATCTTCTTTCTCAGAGGTTACTTCTGGGTTGAGGTGGGCATGGGGCCATATATAGTACTTTAAAAACTCTTGCTATTTCAGGAATCCAATATATTTTATTTTATCTTTAATAATCCAATATATTTTATTTAATTAATTTTATTTTTTATGGCCACACCAGAGGCAAATGAAAGTTCCTGGTCAGGGACAGAATCCGAGGCACAGCCACAACCTACACCACAGCCTTGGCAGCGATAGATCCTTTAACCCACTGTGCTACATGGGGATCAAACCCACGCCTCCACAGCAACCCAAGCCATGACAGTTGGATTTTTAACCCCCTGTCCCACAGCAGGAGTTCCCCAATATATTTTCAAAGAAAATATTATGCCACAGTGCTGGTTTCAGTTGCTAGGACAAAACTTTTAGGGGAGCTACCTTCGAAGCCCACCTCGATTTTCACCGGCGTCCCCAGCACCATCGTCTTCTCCTGGACCCTCTTTCCAAACTGGGGGTAGTGGTCATTGACATCCAGCAGCGTGACGAACACCTCGGCCAGGCTGTACTTGCCCTCCATGTCCTCTGCCTTCACATAGAAGTTGTACCTGGCGGTGGCCTCGGCATCCAGGCTGGCCCAGGGCTGGGTGTAGATCATCCCAGAGGATGAGTGGATCAGGAAGCTGCCGGGCACAGAGAGCACAGGCACAGGTGTGCCCAAGAGTGTACACACACACACACACACACACACACACGTGCCTGCAGTAATCAGCTATCTCCAGGAAGGGGCAGGAATGCATCAGGCAGCTTTTCCAAGGTGCCTCCCCCCATCCTTGCAGTCTGATCGCCCATCTACTCACCTATTGATGTTGAACTTCACCCGAATCACAGCCCCTCCCTTTCCTCCCATGCCCCCCACCCCGCCCCAGTCCAGCTCTGCCTGCCTGGCCCCTGAGGCCATAAGCCCAGCTCTGGGCGGTGATGATGACCATTCTTCTCTCAGACTCACCTCACCTGTGTCCCCCCACTGCTGCCTTATACTCTCCAATGTTTCCCTCCACTCTTTGCCTCCATGCTCGCCTCCTTGACCCAGGTCCTGTTCTTTCTGGGTTCTTTCTGCTTTGGCACAGACTCCCTCCATCCTCAGCCACCCAGACCCCTTGCCTGAGGCCATATCTGGGATTCTGGGTCTACTCACTAGTCTGCCCCGGATCCATAGATGGAGTATTTGACTTCACCCCAGGGACCTGTGTCTGGATCCACGGCCTGGAAGAGAGAAAATTCCCAGTGGCCCCTGCCCCTTTGTCAGGGCACGTTGGCAACTTGCTTTCAAAGGCAAAACAAGGGTTTTGCCCCCCTGAGGACAAACTGATTTGGAGGCCTCCTCTGGAGCCCTAGTTTCTCCCTGAGGAGGTCTCCGGGGTTGAAGGAACCAGATCTGGAGGCCTGTATCCCTCACTATATATCTTCACTATAGTCCCGTGAGGTGCAGCTATCCCTATTGTATAGATGGAGAAATTGAGGCTCAGAGAGGGCAGGGAGCTTATCCAAAGACACAGCTAATGAGTGCAGGCTTTGCCATTCAAACTGGAACCCAGGTTTGTCTGCCTTAATAAGGCCCTCAACTCCGCCCCTGTCCCTAGGTGAGTCCCCAACCCACTGTGACAGCCACCACATTGGAGCCTCCTGGGGCATTCTCGGGGATCCTGGCAACGTAGTAGTGGGAAGTGAACTTGGGGACATTGTCGTTGGTGTCCAGGAGCTGGATCACGACATCTGCTGTAGAGCTGAACTTCTCTGGGGTGTTCACTTCAATGGCCAGGAGCTGAGGAAGGAAGGAGAAGGAGGCCTTGTCTGGGTGGCAGTTGCTCTGCAGAGAGCCTGCCAGGATCCTGTCTCAGCGTTTTCACAGCAATCCCCCCCCAGCCCCTGCTTTGTTTCTGGTTCTCACTCTCAGCTGCCAGCCAGCCATTCCTGCTCCCACCTACAGGGGGCACCTCTGAGGTATACCTCATTTCCTCCAATAACTGCAATGCCCATTAGTTCCCCTTACATTGGGACCAATTTCTTTTGCTCCACTGATTTGCATATTTCTTATCTTTTAACTTCCAGTTTTAAGAATTATTGCATTTTGGGAGTTCCCTTCACCCAAGTAGGATCCATAAGGATGCGAGTTCCATCCCAGGCCTCACTCAGTGGGTTAAGGATCTGGCGTTGCCATGACTTGTGGTGTAGGCTGATGCCTACAGCTCCCACTTGACACCCTGCCTGGGAACTTCCATATGCCACAGCTGCAGCCCTGAAAAAAAAAAAAAATTACTCTGTTTCCTACTTTATTTATTTTTGTCTTTTTGCCTTTTCTAGGGCCTCTGTAGGTTCCGTTCCCAGGCTAGGGGTCTAATCGGAGGTGTAGCCACCAGCCAATGCCAGAGCCACAGCAATGCCAGATCCAAGCTGCGTCTACAACCTACACCACAGCTCACGGCAATGCCGGATCCTTAACCTACTGAGCAAGACCAGGGATCAAACCCACAACCTCACGGTTCCTAGTCAGATTCGTTAACCACTGAGTCACGGGAACTCTGTGTGTTTCCTACTTTAATATCTGTTAGAACAAATTCCCGCCTTATCTTTTTTTCCCCCTGAATTTTCCTGACTATTCTTTTTTTTTTTTTTTTTTTTGTCTTTTGTTGTTGTTGTTGTTGCTATTTCTTGGGCTTGTTGTTGTTGTTGTTGCTATTTCTTGGGCCGCTCCCGCGGCATATGGAGGTTCCGGCTAGGGGTTGAATCGGAGCTGTAGCCACCGGCCTACGCCAGAGCCACAGCAACGCAGAATCCGAGCCGCGTTTGCAACCTACACCATAGCTCACGGCAACGCTGGATCGTTAACCCACTGAGCAAGGGCAGGGACCGAACCCGTAACCTCATGGTTCCTAGTCGGATTCGTTAACCACTGCGCCACGACGGGAACTCCTTTCCTGACTATTCTTATAGGCTTATTTCTCCAGATAAAAACCAGTGTAATTGTGTCAAGCCCCCACCTCTTCCCCTAAGGAAATTCTAGGTAAGACTTAATTGAAGTGGCACTGAGAATTTGCATTTGTAGACAGGGTGTGCCTTTACATTTCTTGCCATCTTTATATCTTTTTGTTAAATGTGTGCATTTTTTGGTCATTTAGATGCTGCATATTTCTTGTGCTAATTCCTAGGAGTTTTATCTATTAGTTGTTACTGTAAAAGCGAATCTCTTATTCCATTATTCTATTTTCTATTTTTTTATATGTAGGAAAATTATTGGATTTTGTGTATTAACTTTGTGATCAATCATGTTAGCAACGTTACTATATGTCTAACAGTTTTTCCATTACTTCTATGAGATATTTTTAAGCAAACAACCAATACCTAAAAATAATGATAATTTTTTAATTTAAATTTAAATTTTTTTGCTTTTTAGGGCCACACCTGAGGCATATGGAAGTTCCCAGGCTAGGGGTTGAATTGGAGCTACAGCTGCCGGCCTACGCCACAGCCACAGCAACACAGGATCCAAGCCTTGTCTGTGACCTATACCACAGCTCATGACAACACTGGAACCTCAACCTACTGAGCAAGGCCAGGGATCAAACCCACAACCTCATGGTTTCTAGTTGGAGTTATTTCCGCTACTCCACAACGGGGAACTCCCAATAATTATAATTTTATCTCTTCCTTTCTAATGTCTGTGCCTCTTATTTCCTTTCTTTAGCCAGGAATAATGTTATTTCAGAATAGTGTTGGAGAATAGTGCTGATAATAGGCATCCACACTTTTTAGATATTGACTTCACAGAATGCTTTTAGAATTTCACATTTTTTTTTTTTTTTAATGGCCACACCTGCATTATATGGAAGTTCCTGGGCCAGGGATTGAATCCAAGCCACAGTGGTGACCTATGCCACAGCTATAGCAATGCCAGATCCTTTAACCCACTGTGTCAGGCCAGGGATCAAACCCACACCTCCAGGGAGCTCAGTGGTTAATGAATCCGACTAGCAAACATGAGGTCGCGGGTTTGATCCCTGGCCTTGCTCAGTGGGTTAGGGATCTGGCATTGCCATGAGCTGTGGTGTAGGTCACAGACACGGCTCGGATCCAGCGTTGCTCTGGCTCTGGCATAGGCTGGCAGCTACAGCTCTGATTAGACCCCTAGCCAGGGAACCTTCATATGCCGCGGGAGCGGCCCTAGAAAAGGAAAAAAAAAAAACAAAAAACCCAAAAAACAAAAAAACCCCACACCTCCACAGCAACCTAAGCCATTGCAACTGGATTCCTAACCCACCACGCCATGGCAAGAAC
This sequence comes from Sus scrofa, assembly GCF_054392235.1. NCBI lineage: Eukaryota > Metazoa > Chordata > Mammalia > Artiodactyla > Suidae > Sus > Sus scrofa. The sequence goes on along the minus strand of NC_139396.1, from coordinate 107,679,953 downwards.
ACCAGAATTTCACTTTTAAGCATTATTCTGGCTATCAGCGTGCATACATGTATAATTACAAAAAATTACAATAATTTAAATAATATCAACAAAGTATTTTACTTTTATAGCATAAATTATTCATGTATAATATGCATTACTGATACGTATTCATCATTTTAAATAATTGCAAATACAAAGGAATATTTTTTCACCTTCTGCTAAAGTTTTTAACCGTATAGATGAGAGACGTCAAATGCATACAAGAAAACATCTGCCGCAATGATCAAATTGTTTTTCCTCTTGCTCTATTAAAATGGCAAATTATATTGGCTCTATTAAAATGGCACATTATATCAGTTTTTCTTCAGACCCCTGGGAACAGTCATAGTTTAGAAGTGGGAGCCCAGTGAGGCTGTGTGAGCAGCAGGAGAAGGTCCTTGTATAACTCTTCTTCTCTCCTCCCAGCTGCTCCCCACATCAGCAGGAAGGGCAGCGAAACTGAGAGGAAAGAGGAGGGCCAAGTGGGGCAGGGTGACAAGGGACCCCTCGGGAATGAATCCAGATGCTGTTGTGACCCCCCCCCCCACCGCCGTCCCCATTCAGGTTTGTGCATAGCATCACCCACCTTGAAGGTTAACACTTTGAACTTTTCAAAGTCAATGGCAGCTGAGTTCTCCACAATGATCGTGACTTGGGCTTCATTCAGGACAGTCTGCGGGACCACTCGGAAAATGCCTCCAGGCCCCACCAGCCGTAGGTTGAATTTGGCATTGGCTCCCTGGGCAACAGAAGTTGGAGAGAGGAAACAGGGAAGATGAATGAGAATAGAAACTCAAGATACAGTCGTGCTCTGCAAGGAGCCTTCCCTTGAGCCTTCTCCTTGACCCTGGGAAGCAAGTATTATTACTTCTTTCTTTATGGGAGGGGGCACTTGATCAAGAGTCAGAAAGACTGAGTAGACTATGAGGACTAGGCAAGGAAACAAGCCCAAAAGGCCTAGCCCTGGGCTGAGCACAGGAGGCAACAGGATACCTTTGCAGTGTCCAGAGACTCAGACGCAGAGGTGCTTTTTATTTAACTGGCTTTTTCTTTTTAATTAATTACGAATGTCTTTAGGCCAAACAACTAGTCTTTGATCATCTACCCTCCCTCCTCTCTCTTTCTTGGTTACCCACTCTTGCTTCATTCATTCTGTGACGTGCCAGGCCCCTCTGACGTCAGGAGGGGACTTGGTCTGGTGCAGTGCGGAGGCAAGCAGGGTGGAGGGCAGAGACACATACCTGGTCTGAGTCATTGACGGTGATCTTGAGGCCCCTCAGGATCTCCCCCTGGGGCGGGTGCTCATACATGGACAACTCAAATCTGTTCTGGGGTCCACTCTCTCCATAGAATGTTGGTGGATGGTTGTTGAGGTCCACGATCCTGATGGTGACAGGCACCATGGCCTGGGCAGCTGGGGTCCCTGCAGAGCTGACCTCAGTCACCTAGGGTGGGGATAGGCGGCTATGGATGAGTGGCAGGCTGACTCCAAGATGATCCCAATGATTCTCTACTTCCTGGTAGGGATCATGACCTTATGCAATATCCTCTTTTTAAGTGTGCCCTGGACTAATGACCTACTTCAAACTGATAGAAATGGCAGGGATGATGAGTTACAACTGTGATTAGATTACAAGAGATGTAACTTTCATCTTCCACTGTCTGCCATCTTTTACCGTCTTCCACCTTTGGCTGGCTTTTATGAAGCAAGAATTATGTTGGAAAAGCTTATGTTTCATGGAACTAATGGTGATCTCTAGCCAACAGCTGAAAAAAAACTTTTTTTTTTTGTCTTTTTAGGGCCATACCTGCGGCATATGGAGGTTCCCAGGATAGGAGTTGAATCGGAGCTACAGCTGCTGGTCTACCCCACAGCCACAGCAACGCCAGATCTGAGCTACGTCTGCAACCTACACCACAGCTCACGGCAACGCTGGATCCTTAACCCACTGAGTGAGGCCAAGGATTGAACCTACGTCCTCGTGGATGCTAGTCAGATTTGTTTCTGCTGAGCCATGATGGGAACTCTGAAACTGAGGTTCTTAATCTAACAGCCCACAAGGAATTAAATCCTGCCAATAACAATATGAGCTTGGAATTTAATCCTTCCCCACTTGGGTCTTCTGATGAGAACACAATCCTGGCTGAAAAGTTGTTGGCAGCCACATGAGAGACCTTGACACTGAGGACCTAGCAAAGCTGACCCAGGACTTCTGAGTCACAGAAACTGCAAGATATAAATATATGTTGTTTTAAGACACAAAGTTTGTGGTAATATGTTAATAATAGTCTTAGGAAATGAATAAAGTACTCTTGCTATTTCCATTTTACAGCTGAGGCAAGAGGGGTTAGCTGGGGTCACACAGCTGGAATAGGAAGATGTTAGGAGGATCTGACTCCTTCCCTTAGGTAGTGTTCTCTTTACTCACTGCACTGCCCTCTCTTTATAGCCAGACATGGTTCAAACCCTAGTGTTGCCATGTTCTGCCCTTGTTTCCATCTGGCCAAGGGGAGACTACAAGGAAGAGAGGTGTCCAGATGCAGCAACAGACAATTAACACAGGCTTCCAAGCCAGGGCCAGGAGTGCACAGGCACCTCATGAACCATATGGCAATATGGTATGAGGCCCTACAAGGATGTCTTCTCCTTTCCTTTGAGCATGCTCTGGTCTTACCTATCCCCCCAATTACCCTTCCTGGTCCCCACTCTGTCCACACCAGCTGCTTCTTAACTCCTCTTTCTCAGAAGCTCACACATTTTGCCTCCCACTCCATTCTCAGACTGTCCCCAACTCAGACACTTCACACTGACTCCCATGCTGCCCATGGCACTGCCACTCTCCTTCTTGTCCCCAAGTGCTCTGTCCCTTCGGCTAAGGTGACTCCATTTTGCAGGTTGGCCTTGACTCCCTGATCTTTCCTTCACCTGCTCCCCCCTCTTCCTCGCTCTTAGCCTGGGATGCTCCCACAGCAGTGCTTTGGACCAGCGGCTCCGCTCTTCCCACAGCCCTCCTCTGGGTGGTCTCATGCCCTCCCATCCTTTCACAGACACCTGTAAGTTGATGCTGTCTCTCCTGAAGTCCAAACCTGCAGTGTCAAGTCTGGATGTTTCAACTTGAATGTCTCCAAGGCACCAAAAAGCATCATGCCTGTTCTACTCAACTTGTCTCCTCTCCTGTGTTCCTAATGGCACTGTACCACCCTGGGCTTCAGCCCTCCTTTCTTCTTCACCACTCACGGCTGTTCTGCAGAGTTGGCCCCTTTCTTAGTCTGCAGTTTGTCCATTTCTACCTTTCTGCCTCCCTTCATCCTCATGGGCCCTCAACATCTATCGCCTGAGCTGACGGCTCTGCCTCTCTGCCTCTTGTCCAGTACCCTCCAAACCTGAGCTGGGATAGGTGTTCACAAGTGCCAAGCTGGGATTGGTGCCAGAATCACCTGGGAGCCCCAAACATGCAGAGTCTTGGGTCTAGACGCACTAAATTCCTGTCCTCAGAAGTGGGTCCTAGAAATCTTTGTTCGCCAAGCTCTCTGATTTTGAGACTCCCCCTGGTCTAGTGAGCAGTCAGAGTGAGCTTTTAACAAGACGCTAACCCTTCTCAAAACCTATGGCTCTTCACTGCTCTGGGGCAGGACTAGCTACATAGTTTGCAGGCCCAGTGACAAATGAAAACATGGGTCCCGTGTTAAAAAATCATTAAGAACTTCAAGACAGCAAGAGCAGACCATTAAGCCCAATGTGACTTCTAATTTTGGTCTCTGTGTAATCCCACTGGTTTCATGTCGACAAAGCCGGACCTTTTGCAGGGAAAACCCATACCTCGTGTTCAGGGCCTCTGCTCTTCCAGTCCCATCTGGGGTCCAGGTATTCCTCCTTCTACTGCTACCTGTGGACTCATGGCTCCAGCCCCACTTGGCTCCTTACTTTCCTTCTGAAATATCATGTGCTCTCACCCCCAACCTGGGCTCACTGGGCTTTCCTAGTTTGCAATACCTCCACCTGCCCCACTCCAGCTGGTTCCCTCCACCCTCCACTGGCTGGGTTCTACCCAAGTTCAAGGCATTACTGCTTCTTTCCTACCTCCTCCTTCCTGGTCACAGCCACCCCCCCTGCCCAGGGGGTACCTCCTGTAGGTGCTCCTTGAAGCAAAATCTAGATCTTTCCCCAAAATGTGAGCCCTGGGCTGTGAGGGAGCAGCCTGGGTCTCATCACTTTTGGAATCTTCCAGGGCCAGAAGGTGGTGAAGGCCAAACTAGAGGGAGGGTACCTGTACATGCAGCTCATACACGTCTCTCCGGAGCTGGGCAGGGCTCTGCATGACGTAAATGGCTCCAGACGTCTCATTAATTTCAAAGGCACCATCGCTCCCTGTCAGAGAGGAGATGTGCCCTGCAGTTCTAAATAGGGCCACATGGTGGCGCAGGGGAGTAGTGCCAGGCTCGGTGCCTTGCGCTCCTCAGGGGTAATCTCATTTGTCTCCTCTAAGGTATCATCTGGGTCTTGCCAACGAGGAAACTGAGTCTCAGAGGAGCTAAGTAACTTGTCTGAGGTTACAAAGTGAGTGCAGAGCTGGGACTTAAACTCACCACTTTCTGGGTCCCAGATTCCTTAGCACTTTGCTTCTCTCATGCATTGTGCATGTGCGTGTGCGTGTGCGTGTGTGTGTGTGTGTGCGTGCGTGTGTGCTGGAAAAAGAGAGAAATAAAGAGGTATAGAGGGAGGCCAATAAGGTAAGGGAGAGAGAAAAGGAGAGAAAGGAAGGGAGAAGACAGGAGAGAGGGAGAGAAAGAAGACTAAAAAGACTGGAGAAGGAAGAGTAGAGGGAGAGTCAAGAAACTAGGAGAGGAGATGGGGTGGGGTGGGTACCTGGTGGTTGAGTGGAGGATTGCAGTGGCGGAGGAGAGGGAAGGCAGCCGGGGGTCTGCATGACTGGGGAGAGAAGCTGTGTGGGACGGCGGGCAGGTTTTTACGTGCGTGAGCTGCTGGAAGGGGACTGGGCACCAGGCACATCCCAGGGACAGGGGCGGAAGAGGCAATGGTGTCTGAGTGAGAGCACTGAGATGTGCATTTACTGTTACCAAGCACCAGATGTGGTCCCCATCCCCACCTGGGAGGGGCCTGGCCCCCTTGGGGACCAGCTACTGAGGGTTACAGAACCTCCCTAGGGCTGGCTCCTCCTGCTCAGTTGCTGCCCAGTTGTGCAAAGAGCCAGCAGGCTTAGGTTCAAACCCAGTGGGAAACTGGGATGATTTAACTCCTCTGAGCCTCAGTTTCCTCATCCACACAGAGGGCTAGTACTAGAGATACGCCGAATCATTGTTGCATTTAATTCAATTGCATGCTCCACATTAAAACATTTAAAAGAATGAGGGGGAAAAGAAAGATAGCAGTTTAAAGAGCATGAGAAATCTTGCTACCCCTTCCCATCAATGAGCAAATGCCCAACAGTGGGTGGGAACATGAATTGGCACCACTATCCACCACTGCCCTGCCCCAACCTAGCCCAAAGCATCTCCTGTTACTGGACATAATGACAAGCAGGTGCCCAAGGAGACATCCTGGAGGGACCCAACCTCTCCTCTCCATGCATCTTGTGCTTCTGGCCTGTAGATGAGGAAACTGGGACCCAGAGATGTGGGAGAATCTCATTCTGGTCACCCAGCACTGAGCCCCAGACTCACCGTTCATGAGGCTGTAGAGAATGCGGTTGGGTTTGCCCTGATCTCCATCCATGGCGACCACCGTCAGGACCTCAGAGCCCTTGAGGGAACAGGAGAGGCTGCCTGAGGCCCATGGGGGAGGCTGAGGCTCTGCCCTCCCAGGAATCTGTCCCCATCACAAAGGGGAGGTGCCGCCCCGATTCAAGAAAAGAGCCTGACCTCTGGGTGGCCCAGTTCCTGCTCTACAGGGAGCTTTTTGCCCAGGGACTCTCAGGCCTCCTTGGCCTCCTCCTCACCTCTTATACAGACTCCTTCCCCACATACCACTCTCAACCTCCAGCCTCATCCCTGCTGCCCCATGCATCTTTGGCCCAAAGAGAGGTAGGAGAGGGGCCAGGCAGAGGGGGTCCAATGCAAAGTCTGGGAATGAGGATTTTATTCTGTGGCCTGGGGGAGGAGTGGGGGTTGGGGGGAGGGACTCGTTTGAAGGGTTTGGGAAACTGCCACATAAAGCCCTACTGGACTGTGGCCTACTGCCCCCTCTTGACCTTCCTACTCAGGCCCTTGAGGCTTATCCGTCCTCGAGGCTGCTTCCTGACTCTCTGAGTGCTGCCTTCATCTCCCCTCAGCACCTCTTTCCCCCTTAGCTCCTCAGCAAGACAGTTTGGGCCTCCCCTGCCTTGCCCTGCAGCCCCCACAGGGGTAGCCCGGCCTTTCTCCCTTCTCTGTGCCCATCTCCATCGCTTGGCTGCCAGCTTCTGGAAAGGGTTTCTTAGCATTGGCCCAGCACATGAGCGGTCCTTAGTAAGTGTTTTCATTGTCTTGTAAAATTGGGAATAATCAGAACATGGGGAAGTGAAAATTGAGAACGCAATTGCATTTCATGGAGAGTTGTTGAGCTGTGGTCATGTGGAGTCAGGTCATGGCCTGTTTTGTGGCTGGGGGCTCATAAACACATGGGTTCACCCCAAGGAGAGGTGTGCTCATAGAGGGGTGTGCATAGCATGGGAGTTGGGGGGCTCCCATCTTAACCAAGATGTCAAGGAAAGTGGTGCCTGGCTGAACCAAGAAGGACAAGGGGCATCAGTCAGAGGGAAAAAGGTGGAGCGGTGGCAGGGGGAGGGGGGAGATGAGTAGAGGATGGTGTGGGCTGGAGGGAAGGCTGGCCTCAGATGCCAGGCCAGGACTGGAACCTTCCCTGAGAGGCCAAAACATTGGGAAGGGGGGCAGAGACTGCACTGAAGAGGGAGCAAGTTGAAGCCAGCCTTGGAGCTGGGCCCATGTTCAATGTTTGATAAGGGTCATGGTGATTCAGCAACAAACTGTGGGAGAACTACTGGTCTGAGGGGCTACTAGCTTGGCAGGGTTGGGGTGGGGTGGAGGGGAGGCCAAAGGAATCTCACCTTCTGTAGGAGGTGTGGGAAAGGCCCACCTGAACCAAACCGTCACCTCTCTTCCCAGGCTCTTCTCAGCCCTGCTGAAGGGCTAATGATTGCAGCTGGACTGGGCTAAGTCTAAAGAGGGCAGAGTGCCTTGCACAGCCTTGGCCTGCATGCTACACAGGAGCACCTGCTTCCTCCCCCTTCTACTTCTGGAAGCAAAGTGACCTGTTTGTGGCCTGAGCCTGAGCAAGTCCAGAGCCAGCCCCCTGAGTCCAGAGCTGGCTCCTTCAGGAGGAGGGCGACCCCAGGCTGAGCCCTCCAGCAGGGGCATCTGTGGGCAGGACGAGGGACAGGGCAGGAGGCGTCTGGAGGTGACACTGGGCTGAGGGGTGTAGCTACCCACCGGAAGGGTGTCCTCGTACACATAGCCATAGTAAGGTGTGCCCACGAAGACAGGGGCCATGTCCTGCACATCCTCCACATTGACCGTGACCGTGGCGGTGGCTGAGAACACCACGTCGGCCCCTCGCAGCCGCCCTCCACCATCCTGGGGAAGAATCAGAGAGTAAAGTATCAGTAGACTCTGGTGGAATCTGGCTCATGTGCTCACTGGCCTCGAGGCCATCTTCCCTCCCTGATTTCTGTTTGCTCCTGTGTCATCTGGAGATAATTTCCCCTCACAATAGTGTTTGATAAATTAGATGAGATGATGCACAAAGGTCTTCAGTCCATGCTGGGTATTCAGTAGGAGCTCAAAAGCATTCCTTTGGAAAGAGAGTAAGGTCTTTCTCGAGGGAAATCATGCCCAGTGATTAGCAGAGGAGGAGGAGACATGAGTCAAATCTCCCCCTTCCCAACCCCTCACCAAGGCTCAAACACTCCTGAAGAACTACTGAGAGCAGGACCAGGACCCAAGGCTGAGCTGTGCATATGCAATGGAAGAGTGTGCCCAGCAAGCCAGCCCTCAGGCAGTAACCAGCAACAGGCAGGGCTGGCTCAAGCCTCCTGGGGCAGGCTGAGGGGGATGCCCTGGAGCCAGTATGTGAAGAGCAAGGACCTTTTTGGAAAACAAAATGGGGGCTTAGAGGGATGGCTGGGGTTTCCAGCCTCAGGAGGTAGAGCAGCCACTTTGGCTGAGCACCTGCTGAGCTGCAGATCCCACACCATTCACTTAGAAACATGAGGAATTTTGTTAAGCCTCGGGGTGGGCAACTGAGGAAACCAAGGCTCAGTGAGGGTCACTGGTCACACAGAGAGGAAGAGCTGGGGTGATCAAGCCTGGGCAGAGAAACAGAGGTGCCCAGAGGTCAGGCTGTGGGGGATTTGAGGGGCCTGAGTCTCTAGGCAAGGCTGCCTGGTCCTTCAGAGGGGAGCCTGGCTTGTCAGTCTTGAGGGGTCCACACCCTCTCCCAGGAGGAAATATGCCCTCTCCGTCCTGCAGACACTAGGCTCCCTGGAGAGCATGTCCACGTCTGGGCGAGGTCCACTCAACAGAGATTCCGAGCAGCTGCAGCCCACCCCTACCCCATCATAACTTCTGCCTCCCAAGCTGCCCCCATTCCACTGTAGAACCTAACTGTTCCAACCTCAGGGAAGTTTCTCCCGATGGAGGCTGAGGAGAGCCTGGATACTCCCACTCCCCCCTCTCTATTACCTTGGCAACCACAGTGACAAAATGGGTCCGGGCCTTCTCATAGTCCAGGGTGGCCCCAGGCTGGAGGCGCAGCACACCGCTGTGGCGGTCCATGGCAAATTTGGTGGAGTGTGGATTCTGTAAGAGCGAGGGGGTGGGCTGGGCTTTGGGGAGGGGCCCAGGATGGCCCCAGGAATGCCTGCTCTGCTTACTCAAAGGGGGGTCTTCACCGTCCAGTGTCCCAGCAACTCCAGCCTCAGGGCTGAGTCTCAAACTCTAGGGCACTTAGGTTTTCTGGCCCCCAGGGGCCCCCTTCCCAGACTCTGGGCTTTCCCCCCACCCCACTTCAAGCCAGCTAAGGCGTTCTCTTCCATCAGGTCCTCTGCTCAGCTAGAAAACCACTGAGCTCCCTTGAGGCTAAGCTGTGGCCTGGAGTTTCCAGCAGTTGGAAATGTCAGCAGAACAGGTGTCGCTGAAAAGCGCAATGACAGAGGGAATCTTCAGGAACTTCTAACCCCATCATGTAAGTGGTCATGGGCCAGTCCCAGGCAACACCTGGTTTGGGGGGGTGGCCATGGGGTCGGATGGGGATAGGAGGTGACCCTCAATCTGAAGAAGAGTCACTGTGTCAGGAGCTGTTCTTGGAGCTTTCCATGTATTTGATCCTTGCAACAATCTTCCTATTTTATATGCGAGGGAACTGAGCTGGGAAAGTCAGATAACAGTTGGGGCCCCACAAGTGGAGGGGCAGGTCTCTCTGGTACCCATGCAGTCCAGGGGCTTCCTCCAGAACCTGTGTTTTTAGCCACTGAACTGCACTGCCTTGAAAACTATGAGAGCAAGTGATTAAATGTGGAGAGAAGAGGTGATGCTGGGAAACAGAGGCTGAAGGAAGGAGGGCAGTGGGTTCTAGAGGAGCCTGGGAGAGCAGGAGGTGCTGAAAGGGGGTGGTGTCTGCCTTCGACAGGGTGGGAAGAATGGACAGGGGAGAGTGGGGGTGTCACAGCTCTGCTCCTTCTGAGAGTCACCCTTTTGCCCTCTTTCTTACTGACAATTTTAAGCCTGGACAGGTTTTTTTGTTTGTTTGTTTTTTGGTTTTTGCAGCGACCCAAGCCACTGCAGTGACAATGCTGGATCCTTAATCCATTGTACCACAAGGGAACTCCCAGACATGTTTCCTTTACTATGTGGGTACAAGGTGCCCAGGTGGTCTCTTGGGGAAGGGGTTGGTGGGCAGAGAGCTGAGAATCCTAAGATCAGGGAGAGGAGTAAGCTAATTCAGAGGGAGCCAGGATGGGCAAGGGAGGGGAAGATGGCTTCTGCTCAGGCCAGTCTCATGTTCCCACCTGTCCATCCCATACCTGCATTTACTAAAACCTCATTGGGATCTGAGGCACCATCTCTGACCATCTTTGGGAATAGTTGAGGCTCTGACCTAAGGGCTTTGGTGATGGAGGTGGGGACTGCCTGGGTGTCCCCTCTAGCCTATTCCTCTGGTTACGTCTTGTGTGCCTGACCTTACCTGCAGGAAGTAGGTGACACTCCCTCCAGAACCTGTGTCCCTGTCCACTGCATGGACCTTGGCGATACTGCTCCCGGCAAGTATGTCCTGAGGGGGTCACAGCCACAGAAGGTCAGTCCCAGGAGCAGTGACAGATGCTCAGGGAACTGGGGTGTGGGGGCACGGAGAGGTGGGGTCAGGGGAGTGAGGGGCTAAAAAGAGGCGAATAGGTGGTGGTTGACCCAGGGAGGATCGGACAAGGGGAGGGGCCTTGATGGAGAACACACACTGGAGTCAGAGTCGGGGCAGGAGAGGAGAAACAGACATCCTCCTGCTGAGAATGGCTTCCAGGAGTCAGCAAATCAAAAACTGACATGGAATAGACAAAAGGTTTAAATATGAAATGACTATAAACAGTAAACCTGGACAAATTCAGCATCACCAGGGATCACAGCATCACCAGGGATCTAACATGCAGTTTAGAGCCAGAATGAATATATTTCTCCTACTGAATTAGTAACCATTTAAACCTCTAAGAATCCACAGTGTTGGCTAGGAACCAGGAGACAAACCCTCTCCTACATCCTACAGGAGAGGCAAACAGGTGCCATTCTGGAAAATCGATATGGCAACACCTCACAGGCACCCATGCTTTGATCCACTAATTTCCAATCCTGGATTATATCTGAAGGAAACCATTCCACTTAAGGAAAAGGAAATTTTTGATCAGAGTTTGAGGTTTCTTATGACAGCAAAAATTTAAAGCATCTTTAAAACCCAAATATAAAGGTCAGTTCAGTTCAAGCCGGAATATGCACTCAAGGAAAACTATTAAAATGTTAGTTTCCCCGGGAGTTCCCTTTGTGGCTCAGTGGTTAAGGAACCCCTATAGGATCCATGAGGATGCGGGTTCGATTCCTGGCCTCACTCAGTGGGTTAAGGATCTGGTGTTGCCGTGAGCTGTGGTGTAGGTCACAGGTGCAGCCTGGATCCGGTGTTGCTGTGGCTGTGGTGTAGGCTGGCAGCTGTTGCTCCGATTCAACCCCTAGCCTGGTAACTTCCATATGCCACAGGTGCAGCCTTAAAAAGCAAAAACAAACAAACAAACAAACAAACAAACAAACAAAAAGTTACCCCAACTTTACAATTTACTGAGGAACATGCTTGTGTTATAAATTTACTGAAAATAGCATACGGAAAGCATATGTTTAACATGGTCACAACTATGTAAAACAAACAGAAAACAGGAGCCTATAATCATGAAAATGACTAGAAAGAAATAGACCAAAATTTAACAATGTTGTCTCAAGTGGAGGGATTGAGGGTGATTTTTGAAACTCTTTTTTTCTGCTTTTCTGTATACTTCACATTTCCATAATAAGAGTACATGACAATAGAAAATGGTAAATGAACTTTCTTTGGAATAATAGTGAATGTATGAGGGGATGGCAAGGAGGTGAGGGGAGTACGTGGAAGTGAAAGTCCCTCCACAGGGTGGCCAGTGATAGAGGGGCTCCAATGCCCAGTCCTGTTGGCCATGGACCTGGGGTGGGAGTGCATCGGCGCCACCTGGTGGCCCCTTTCTCACCTCGGGAACCTGGACAACATAGGGCTCCTGGATGAACCTGGGTGCCTCATCATTGGCATCAGTCACCAGAATCGTGACTTTTTCTGCCACCTGAGAAGGAGCAAGGGGAGAGGTGTTGAGGCGGTGACTTTCGGGTGATAAAGGGACAGTCCTCTAACACCCCAGGTGTGTGTTTCTGTCCCCTCCTCTCACTTCCCTTCCCTTTCTCCCTCCCTCCCTCCCTTCCCTGCTTCCTTCCCTCTTTTATTCATTCACTCAATACATAGCATTAAATAACTACTTGGTGCCAAGCTCTGTGTTCCATCCTGGAGACAGAAGACACAATCTGATGGTGTGAATTTTGCAGGATGGAGTGGTGGGCAAAGATCAGCATATAAAAACCGGAGGGTGACAACAGCATAAGCTGGGCACTGAGGGCAGGGGCCTGCACTGTGCCACCCGGGTGCACCATGGGCCCCAGCCTAGGTAAAGGCATCACTTTTGGTGGTTGCATCCAGAGGCTCTGAGCAGAGGCACCTGACCCAGCCTGAGGTGAAGGCCATCAGGGAGCCCTCACAGAGGTGTGAGAAGCAAGGTCTGCAGCAGTCTGTCAGGCGAGAGGGGAAGCTGGGGGAGTGGGAAGGCAGTGTGTCAGGAAGAAGGAGCAACGTGTGCAAAGGCAAAGATGAGTGAAACACTTAGTGAGTTCAGAGAACCTGAGCAGATTTAGGGCTAGATGGCTGCTAAGGTGAATGTGGGAGAAAATATGGGTGATGGAGCCTGAGAGTGGGAGGCCCTGAGTGCCAGACTGAAGCTTGGATTCCATCCTGAGGGCAGTGTGGGCCAGCTGCTAGTGCTTTCTGAGCCAGGATGTGGCCAGGTCTGTGTTGGGCAGTGATGGCTCCACATGTGGATTGGGATCTGGAGCCTTGGCGAGAGGGGAGCCCCGTGATTATCTGGGAAGCACTGACGAGGGCTGGGCCAAAGTGAGGCTTTGGGGAAGGAAGAGAGGGAGGAGAGGTCCAGGCGCCCAGCTTGGGTGATGGGCTGGAGCTAGCGCCAGCTTGGAGCAGATGGATGGGCAAGCAGGTTTGAGGAAATGCCGCTCAAGGAATGTGGGTGTGCTCTGTCAGAAGCATTGGGTTTGACTGGGTCTCACTCTCTTTCCTTCTCCTTCTCTTCCTCCCCCACCATTCTCTGAGTGTCTTGGGGCCCGATCTTGTTGCACCTTAGCTTGGATTTGCCAAGAGCTCCCCCTACCAGGGTGGAACTGTGCTCAGACCTGGGGGGCTGCGCGCCGCCAGGGGGCTGGCTGGAGTGCAAACTCACCAGATTCAGGCCGTCAGAAATGCTGATAGTGGCTTCAATCTCATCCTCCCTCTGTGAAGTACAAGGATTGGGGACCGTTCAGGAGTCTGAGGCACCATGGGAACCCTGAGGCTGAGGGGAGCTCTCCCTGCCCCCACTGAGCATGTCAGAGGAGGCCTGGGCATTTCTAGGGAGCCCTGGAGCCGGGTGAGCAGCCAAAAGTGGCCTCTGGCTGTGCTTGGGACCTTGTTTGGGACTCAGCCCATCAGGGGTTCTCATGAACGCAGAGGGATTGTTGAGGCACCAACAGAAAATGCACCCCTGCTAGAATGAGGAGAGATGCTAACTAGTGTGCTGGAAGATTCAGAAAGAGGGTTAAAAAAACTTTTTTTTTTAATTTAAAAAATTTGCACTTTCTCCTCCTTCTCTTGCCCACGCCTCTCCATATTCCACCTGTGGGGTCTCAAGCCCTCCTCAGGACACAGTGGAACCTCAGTGAGGAAGGATGTTGATGTCCCCAGGGGTGCCAACTTCTTTGCTGTGTCCCCATACCTGTCTCTGACACCCACCTTGTCTTTTCTCTGTGCTGGTGGAGATGCCATGAGGCTAGAGCTGGCAGCATCCCACAGCTGAAGTCCAGGTACCTGTTCCACCAGCCTGGTATGGGGTTTCACAAGGGAAATGTAGCCCATGCCCTGTCACCCGCAGGTTCAAAGGGCACAGAGGGGCAGAGTTTTACCAAACTTAGGCCTGTGCTGTAAGCCAGTCTTTCTAGCCTTGATCTGCTATCTGTGACTTATAGGACCTCTACAAGGATGCTCTCTAGGGCCCCTTCCAGCCCATAGAGGTCTGTCTGCACACCTGGCAGGCAATGCTCCACACACGTCTCCATACCTCTCTGTCCAGCTCTTCAACCAGGGTGATGGTTCCAAAGTTGGGGTCAACAGAAAAGACGCTTCTAGCACTGGGGTCAAAGCTGATGTGGTAGGAGACAGGGTTTCCCTCAGGGTCTGTCCCATTCAGGGTGTACACATGAGAGCCTGAAGAGAAACAGAGGGGACACCTAGAATCTGGGACCCAACTTCCCCTAAAGGTGGCAGCTGCTCAGGACCAAGGATTCAACCCCTGGCACCAGCCCTAAGTGGAGCACTCACTGCTGGCCCCATCCCATCTGGGTGCTTCCCACTCTTTACTCTTCAGGACTATCAGTTAGATGTTAGTGTCTGCCACTTTACAGATTGCAATCTACACTGCAGATGACAGAGAGCTTCAGGACTGCTGGCCAACCTCTAGGGTTTCTGTCTGGGAAGTATTCCTGTCCCAGGAGTCAAGACTGGGGGCTCTCTGGGGGTGAAGGATGAGGGGAAAAAGAGGAACCATTAAGGCCAGAGGTAATGCAGGAGCAGCACTGCTCCCCACACCTGAATTAGTTCTTCAGGGAATTCTGAGCAGGTGCCTCTTTTACACTGCACAGTAGGTACTTTTGCTCAGGGTTCCCAGACCTGGTGGGAGAGATGTGCCAATATCTCCCCTCCCTCTCCTTCTCCCCACCTCTTTGTGGATCCCTGCGACTTCGACTTGGTTGTTCTTGGGCCGTTTTTTAAGCCTAGAGCCCTGTGGCTCTGGGAGGTGAGTAGTTTGTTCAGGGTCACACATTGGGTAAGGGAGCCCCGGGTGGGGAATTCTGCTGGCTGTCTGAGGTCGGCTCAGTCCCTGGGCTCGCAGCTGAGTCTCCAGGACTGGCGGGGCTTAGGTCTCCAGGGCTGTTGTGCCCTCCTTTCCTACAACTGCCCCAGGGAATTCAGAGCACAAACAGGGCGTCCTGGGAGCGCCCGCAGCCTGGCGATCAGCTGCGTCTGGATAGGTTCCCAGGAGTCACGGGTTTGGTCCCTGTGTCCAGGGGAAACTGGGCCGCCCCTCTGGGAGAGCTATGCTGGGCGGGAACTAGGGCTACCTACCTACAGGGGTGTCCTCCGGGAGGCTGAAAAGGGCCATGTTTCCGTTGGTGCTGCCCACCCCGTTGTCGAAGAAGTGGGGGGCGAAGTTGGCTTGGGCTAGGAAGAGAACACACAACAGAGGATACCCGGACACGCGGAGGGACATCTTTCCACTGGCGTGGTCCCGCTTCTGGCCCCACCCGCGGGCAGGCGCGTACTCCCCTCCCTGACTCTGGCACGCCCACCGGGTCCTTCCGCCACCAAGTCCCTTGAGCTTGGGCTGGGCTGGGCTCGGGCTGGTCCGCTACACGCACCACCTGGGGCCCTTGGAATACAGGCAGGGCCAGTCTCAGCCTCAGCAACGGACAGACTGGGAAACCGAGCCCAGAGAGGGGCAGTGCCCTGACCAAGGTCACACGGTGAGTGGGGACACCCTCCCACAGCCCGCGAGCAGCCGTCAAACCTCCGAGCCTCCTTCGGAAGAAGTGGAGGGCAGCGAGGGGCCGGCCCCCAATCCGGAGTTTCCAGAGTACCGGCTCTGGACAAGTGCTTCGGCAGCGGGAGTGCCCCTCTCCCAGCCAAGCCAGGCAGCTGGAGGAATCGCCTCCTTCCCTCCCCGCCTCCCCACCCCGCGTCGTGTCCCGGTCCTTGTCCCGCATCCCAAGCCCCACTCTGGAAGTGAAAGGTCCAGAACTGTCTCTGGGTCCACCCGGGTGGAGCGAGTACCCATCCCCTCATCCCCAACGGAGCCCGCGGGGCCTTGCGGCCACTCACCCAGGCGGAGGAATAGCAGTCCCAGGGCCAGTATGGCCCGCGGGCCGCGCCCCATATCTCTGCCGGCGGGTTGTGTCGCTCGCCACAGCCAAGGCCCAGCGCCTGAGCGCGGAGCATGCCCTGGGCTGGCGACAAGTGCAGAGCTGACAGTGGGGGCGACAGCGGCGGCGGGAGGGGGCGCGGGGCGGGAGCGCAGGATGGTGCGAGGGCGCTAAGCGGATGACACGGCTCGGATCCGCGCCTCGGGAGCGCTCCCGCCCGCCGCCTGATGAGACCAATTAGTGGGTACAGAGCTGAGCGGACAGGCTCCAAGCAGCGGGTGGGGGTGAGGGTGAGGTGAGGGGGGGTGAGGGGGGGAGAGGGACTAGGGTACTCCCCTCGGATCTGGCTCCCCTGCCCCCAGGTCTGGAGCGCAGGAGCCAAGGGCCCCCAGCTGGGGCTTCTCTGAGTCCCCGCGGTTCTGGTAGGACTGAACTCCCCAGGAGTTTTCCCTTTTTATGAACTTTTTGTGTGACTTTCATTGAGTTTGTCCTCTCTCTGAACCTGAGCCCTCCAGCCAGGAAAACAGGGACTGGGAAACAGGCCAGTCTCAGCATAGGAGGATTGCTCCCTCTAGTCTCTAGGAGAAATGAGAGCAGCAAAGGGGGTGGATTCGCTTTGGGGAGGGCATGGCCTTAAAAATCTAAATAGAGGAGTTCGGGTTGTGGCTTAGCGGAAAAGAATCTGACTAGTAACCTTGAAGCTGCAGGTTCCATCCCTGGCTTCTCTCAGTGGGTTAAGGATCTGGCATTGCCTTGAGCTGTGGTGTAGGTAGCAGAGGCAGCTTGGACCTGGCTGTTGCTGTGGCTGTGGTAAGGCCAGTGGCTACACCTCTGATTTGACCCCTAGACTGGGAACCTCTCTATGCCAGGGTATGGTCCTAAAAAGACAAAACAAACAAACAAACAAACAAAATCCAAATAAATTCCCTCTAGATCTGTAGATTCCAGGATTGTGCCTCTGAAGGTTTTAGGGGTAAGATCAAAAGACAAAAAGGAGGGTTGTGGTAGGTAAAGGGGCAAATGGTGAGGGGTGATCAGGATCACCTCTCTGGGCAGAGGGCTCTCAACCCATTCTTGTCCTGCCTCCCAGGCCAGGGCCAGCTCTCCCAGAGGGTCCAGTTATTAGTCTGATCACTCATGGGGTCCATGTGTGTGGTGGGCAGCAGAAAGGGCCTTCAAGTCTCTGCTCAGCGGGGAGGCAGTAATTACCAGGCAGCAGGCTAGCCTCCCTCCCCATCCCCATTGCCCAGTCTTCTTCTTCTTCCTTTTTTTTTGAGGGGGGGGGGTAAAGTTTTTTTTTATTATTATTATAGTTGATTTACAATGAAAAATATGGAATCCTTGCTCACAAATTTGCATGTCATCCTTGCTCAGAGGCTATGCTAAGCTTCTCTGTATCGTTCCAGTTTTAGTATAAGTGCTGCTGAAGCAAGCGCCCCACTGCCTGGTCTTGACCATGGGGGAGCAATAGACCCATTCAAGCCTTGTGAAGATGAATCATTTGAAAGCATATTCAAGCCCCAGCCTGGGACAGACTTGCTAACAAAGCTGGCCAAGCAGGTATGGACTTTCCCAGAAGGCCTGAGCTCCCCATCCCTGGAAGATTATTAGACAAAGCAAAGAAATGCCATGGAGGCCCTGGGTGCTGACAACTAGGGGAAGCACTTAAGCTCAGGAGCCTTCCTTGTTGCCGGTAAGTTTCCCTGGGCTGAACCCTCATCTTCTTGCTCTGACAAAGGAGTCTGTTTAAAGAAGCAGCCTGTCCCCCTTATATTCACAGAGTATATGGGGTGGACATTTCAGGCCCAAGCTTGATCGCTCTCCAGGATGCCCTTGGAATGGTGTGTACACAGACAGAGAGGACCCCTTTATGCTCCTGGGAGAGGCCTCCCTGTCTGGAGCCCCGTTTCCTCCCCCAACGGCCTTCACAGGAGCAGAGCATTCCTCATCCCCTGGGCCAGCCCTCTTCCACCTACTGTTAGCAAGAGTTAGGGAATCAGGTCAAGAAGATGAATGAACAGAGTGTTTGGCAATTTCCAGGCCCAATTAACCAAAACCTTTCTCACTGATCCTCTTGGGCTTGACCCTTTGGCTGGAAAGATGCATTTTATTTATTTTTTAAAGGTTATAATAGTTATTTTTATGTTTTAAAAATTTTATTTATCAAAGTATAGTTGATGTATAGTATTATATGTTGTAGGTTTACAATATAGTGATGAACAATTTTAAAGGTTATATTCCATTTATAGTTATTAGAAAATATTGGCTAAATTCTTTGTTATACAGTATAGCCTTGTAGCTTATTTTATACCTAATAGTTTATACTTCTTTTTTTTTTAGGGCAAATGGAAGTTTCCAGGTTAGGGGTCGAATCAGAGCTGCAGCTGTCAGCCTAAGCCACAGCCACAGTAACTCAGGATCCGAGTCACATCTGCAAC
This sequence comes from Sus scrofa, assembly GCF_054392235.1. Classification (NCBI taxonomy): domain Eukaryota; kingdom Metazoa; phylum Chordata; class Mammalia; order Artiodactyla; family Suidae; genus Sus; species Sus scrofa. The sequence continues at coordinate 107,661,690 of NC_139396.1, read as the reverse complement.
CTACACCACAGCTCACCGCAACTCGAGATCCTTAACCCACTGAGTGAGGCCAGGAATCGAACCTGCATCCTCATGGATACTGGTCTGGTTCGTTACCACTGTGCCACTATGGGAACTCCTACTTTGTACTTCTTCATCCTCTACCCCTATCTTGCCCTACGTCCAAAGGGAATCCTCTCCCCACTGGCAACCACTGGTTTGTTCCCTATTACCCGTGAGTCTGCTGCAAAAATGCACTTTGAATTGCAGATATTTCTGCATCCTTGGTGTCACAAAATGTTGGAACAAAGCAAGGGCAAACATTTCACAAGTTCTGTGCAGAGAGGAGGAGACTGAAGCTTGCTGTAGATCACCCGGTGAGCTGCAGACAGAGACAGGGATTCCTGGGGCAAGTGTCAATGTGTTGAGAAGAACCATCTCTCCCTGGGCCCATCTCCATCTCATCCAGTGGTTCTGGCACTTTTGACTTCTCAGTTCACTCAGTCAACAGACTTGCACTGGAGAGAAATGGAGATGGGTGATGTGTGTGGGGGTGGGTAGATGGGTGATGATTTTTTGTCTCTGCTTTCCAAAGGAAAAAGTTAGAGCACAGAGAGTGTAAGTCACTTGCCCAAGCTCACACAGCCAGTGAGGGAAAGAGTCTGGGTTCACACCCAGTTTGGTTTGGCTGCAGAAATAGTCGAAATTCTTTCCATGGCAGGGGAAGGTGACCATGAACCTCCTGAGGCTTCAGTCCTGAGTCCCTTTCTCACATGTCCGTTCCGTAGCCCTAACTTTATATTTGTACTTTTATATTTTTTTCTTAAAGAGACTGTCCACCTTCAGCTGTACAGGTTCAGATCTGCTATAGTGACTAGCAGCCTGGTTTGCCTGGGACTGAGGGGACTTCCAGGGATATGGGACTTTCAATGCTAAACCCAGTAAGTTTCAAGGTAAACTGGGATGATTTGGTCACCTTAAATGGTTCCCCTGTCCCCACAGTATCTGCGAACATAGGAAAATGGCAGTTCTTATGGAGGTTCTCACCTTGGACCCTGATTTGAATCTCGTGGTACTGAGGGTCTGGCAGCTCCCTGGAAGGCTCGTTTTCTCATAGCTGGGAAGGAAGTTTCCACCTGCCATGAGATGTAGGGCTTGGTCTTCTCCCAAAGACCCTGGGCAGCCTTTGATACACCTGTCACCTTGTCCTCCACATGCCCATCACTGTTGCAGGGTGACCAGCTCCCTCTCCCCTGGACCTCCTTGCCAAGGAACATGCTGTGAAATATCAGATCACATCTTCTCTAGGTCAGGTTCTGACAGCTCTTCCTCAGGCAGACTTACAACAGCTCTTTCTGAGGCAGATGTACAACAGATGGTCCAGTGGTTAGGAAGTGGGAATTTGAGTGGCAGCTGCCAGCCTGGGCAGGTGTATTCTAGCCCCATCTGCCAATATGCCAACCTAGGCTCTTATGACCTCTTTGCTCAACCCTGATCTACTTGAGTGTGCTAACCCACAGTGCCTTGCCCATGTACACACACACATGCACATTCACACAGCTTCCCAAAGACACATCTGAGTTCTAGTCCCATTTGCAGATCCATCGTGCACAATTATATACCAATGAATGGCTTATGTGTCCTCACGTAAACATGCATGCCGAGGTCATATATGCACACCTGCACCAGGAGAGGTTGGGCACAGAACTCTCTGAGTTCCTTCTGGTGCTGAGGCTGTGCTGAGCAGCAGGTGCCCACTTTCAGGCTCATCTCCCTAATGATGCTGATCTAGGAGGCGGACAGGGAAGGTCTCCAGCACCCTGCTTCTGCCCCACATGTCTGGGATGAGACGGTCTGGCACACTGATGTCTGCCCTGGTACTCAGCATCCCAAGCTGCTCTGTGCAGTTGCCAAGTCCAATAAAATAACTTCTTATGACAGGGAAGCTGTGATCCAGGATAGGATCTGGTACTGCACATGAAGGCATAGGTTTGGGGGATGTACCCTTTCTGGACAGGACTGTGAGGCTCCACCTATCCCAGCCCAGTTGAGGTCCTAAAGTCTGGGCCAAGTGTACCCACCTAGCTGGAATTTGGGAGTCCCTCCCCACAGTGATGGGCTGTGGGGTTAGTAGCTCAACTGTGGGGCTGGGGAGTCCTAGACACTATCACCTCTGAAATATGGCCATCCCTGTCCCCTGGCTGTGTCCAGGCCAGGTATAGGGTGGCTGCCTCAGATTTCTCTGACATGGAGATGGGATTCCTCCTCTTATCTGTCTAAGGCCCTTCCTGTTCCCCTGAGGGACTCTGTAGGAGCCTGGGGATGCCACTTATTCCCCCAGTCCCCATATACCTGGGACTAGTACCCATTGTCTGGGATTTCTGTGTTGTAATGCTGGCTCTTGGTCACTGTGGCATTCACACAGGTGGGCAAAACTCCAGCCCTGCCATTGCCTCTTTTTACCCCATAGTAGTCTCCTTTGCTATTTCAGCCTGGCCCATGGCTCCACCTGGGTAGGGGACACACCAAATAATATCTTCTCCAGAAAGTTTTTTTCTTCTGGCATGTTTCTGCACCAAACAGAAGTGCTCCCTATTGGGACCTTGACAGGGCCCTTAGGAGAGCTTAGTGCTGTAATCTCTCTGCTTTGGTGTCTCCCACAAAAATGTCATGAACCATTTAGGGGAGAGACCATGTTTCGTGAATAGGTTGCTTCAGTATCCTTATCAGACCTGTCCCACAGTGGGTCCTAATGAACAGTTGTTGATTGGCTGAATGACTGAGTGAATGAATTAAGATTGTGTCCTAAGTCCTAGTCAATGACTGACCTTCTGCAGGCCATTGACATGCTCCCTCATCCTCCATCCATCCATGAACCTATAGACTGGAATAGCCAAGGGGTATACACTGAAATGCCTGCTGAGCCAGCCAGGATGTGGAACTGTGTCAGATGGCTGAGGGATATGCAATAGGGAGTGGTGCGACTGCTACACACATATCCATAGCGTATTTAAACATTGAATTGAGCAAGCAAAATGGTTGTATTTCAGTGTGGAAAAGGATCTCTTCAGTTCTGCTATCTTGTAATTTGACGCTTCCCACCCTCTTGTTTGTACTTTGCAATGCCTGAGGGCAGGGCAGTGTGATAGATTAAACAGCAGATAAGCGAAAGACCTCTTCCAGAGATGAAGCTGTTGATAACAAGCCTGCCAGCTGCCTCTGGAGCTGGCCACATGTGACCAGGCTGCTTGTAAACAGGCAAGGTCCAGCCACCACTTGGGAGACCAGACTAGGTAGCTGGACACACCCATATCCTAGAAGTTTTATGAGGCTTCCACAGCAGGGCCATTGTCTGCAGAGTCAGTTGGGGGAGTCACGTGTGGGGTCCCGCATGAACATTAACCAGCAGGGACATGACCACAGCAGGGCCCCAGAAACTGGTTTACCCTGGACAGTTTGCCCAGAGATAAGCTTGGCAATGAATCAGCAGAATGAGTGGGCACACAGGGCTGTAAATTGTGTGTGGTGCCCAGTGGAGGTTCTGTGATCGCTGGGGATGAAACTGGTCCTGGAGGCCCTTGTCTTGAACAGGAGTGGAGAGGGGAGGAGGCCTGGATCTATTTAGTTCGGTGGAAGCAGATCCATGATGACTCTTTGGCTTCTATTTCAGAGCAAGCCTTTTCTTATTTCCTCATTTCCCCTCCCTAACAGCCCTCTGTGATAGGCGTGGTGGCCTCATTTTCCAGATGGGAAACTGAGGCTCTGAGAGGTCATCTTGTTACAGCAGCTGCCTGCAGTCCCGTGGCTGCAGTGTGTCAGCTCTAGCAGCAGCCCTGTGGCTGCAGTGTATCAACTCCAGCGTCTCTTTTACCTGGCGAGAAACCAAGTGAGCACTTGGAGAGTTGAAGAACTCAGGTTTATTACGCCAGTAGGCTCAGAGGAGATCACTCTCCAGAGTCTGAGCCCTGAGGAAGGGTTTCACAAGGCTTTTATAGGCTAGCCCTTCTGGGTCCATGCTTGGCTGGTTGGATGGGAGTGAGAACAGGCAGGGTTGTAATTGTGGAAGCAACAAACGTTACAGAAGCATATATGTGGGGGAGGGGTGGTTGGGGCAGTTGGCTGGACTTTGCTTAGTCATCATGGCCGGGGTCTCTATTTCCTACCTTTTTATTGGGACATTTTCTCCTACCATCTGACCTCCCTGATGTCACACAGTGGGCATGCGACAGAGCCATCGTTTGAGCCCAAGTCTGTTTGGAAAGCCTTGCACTGTCAGCTGCCCCAGGGTTCCCAGCCAGTCAGGCAGCAGGGGCCCCTTTAGTTGCCATGGAGACTGGATGCTTTCTCTAGTGACGCTATTGGAACTTGCCAATATGTTTAGATTCTTCAAGGAATAAATTAAGGCAACAGAATATTCCACTTTTATAACACAGGGTCACTTCCAGGTGTTTGGGTTTTCTCGTAACCTCTTAGGGTCCCCAACAGCCTTGGAATAGCCTTGTTCATAAGACTCTCCCTGCCCAGCTCATTCCATCTCCTCCTGATGGCCCCCCTGCATTCGCTCCTGCTCACACAAAGCTCTGGCTTTCCATTGTCCTCAGGATAAATTCTAAATATCTGGTAACATTTATCTCTGGGCTCTCTCTGTCCCAGACTGAAACTCCTCCACTTCCCCTTTGTCCCCAAATCTTTATTTATTTATTTATTTATTTATTTATTTTGTATTTGTTGGCTGAATTTGGAGTTCTTGGGCCTGGGATCAGATCTGAGCCCCTGTCAAGACCTAAGCTGCAGCTGCAGCAATGCAGGATCCTTAACCTACTGTGCCAGGCCAGGGATTGAACTTGAGTCCCAGTGCTCCCAAGACGCCACCAATCCCATTGCACCACAGCAGGAGCTCCTGTCCCCCAATCTTGCTGCGCAGTTACGAGATTCTTCTCAAATATTCAACTCTTCACCCCTGTTTCACCACAACACACACACACACAAACACATACACACACCCCTCCCTCTCCAGCTGGAACTCCTCCATTAACTCAGTGCAAGCATCAGCTTCTCATTTTTTCACTCCTGATCTCATGCCCAGCCCTCTGTTCTTACCTGACAACTTTTCAGGCAATGATGACCTCTCAGCCTGCAAGGACTGTATTTGCTCATCTCTGAGCCTCAGAACTAGCACCATCTGATACTACCTACCCTGGGAATGAGTGAGGGAGTAAGAGGGTGAACCCATGGGTGAAGTTTCTGGAAGGAAGGGAAAGGTCTGTCCTACAACAAGGTGAAGATTTCAGGTTTGCTCTGGGACCACTGTCCCCATTGCCCGATGCCAGAGAACTGCTACACCTGGCGGGCCTGGCATTCTCAGACTTGGCTGTAGGATGATGTGGGGAGGGGCTTCTCACCTTGCCAGGAGAATCAGATTAGAAGGAAAATTTACTGAAGGATAAGCCTCTTAGACCTGGGCCATCTGTTCCCTCTGAGCTGCCTCTCTGCAGTTCTGTGCTCACTTGGGCATAAACACCCCCCAGGGTGGGGGTAGGGAAGGCTGGGGCTTCCCTGAACCAAGTTCCTCAATGTGCCAGGCCGCTTGTGGGCACTTGCTATGCGCCCACGTGTCAGAGCCTCATGCCAGCTTTTTTTTTTAATTTTTAAAAATTAAAAAACAATTTTTTTTAGAGCTGCACCTGTGGCATACATAAGTTCCCAGGCTGGGGGTCAGATCAGCTGTAGCTGCTGGCCTACACCACAGCCACAGCAAAACCAGATCTGAGTTGCATCTGTAACCTACACTGCAGCTCATGGCAATGCGGGATCCTTAACCCAATGATTGAGGCCAGGAATTGAACTCAAGTCCTCATGGATACTAGTTGGTTTCATTACCACTGAGCCACAATGGGAACTCTCCATGTCAGCCTTTCAAATATGTCATTATTCCTCATTCCCCACTTATCATGTTTAGATTGTGCTGTGATGAAGGAAAGGATTGGCCTGCAGGAGAGGCCTCAGGGCACAGGTTTCCTCTAGCAGAAAGCTGTGGCTCTGGAGTTCCTGTTGGGGATCAGTGGTAATGAACCTGACTAGTACCCATGAAGTTGTGGGTTTGATCTCTGGCCCCGTTCAGTGGATTAGGGATCCAACATTGCCGTGAGCCTTGGTGTAGGTACCGACATGGCTTGGATCTGGCATTGTTGTGCTGTGGTGTAGGCTGGCAGCTGATTCTACCCCTATCCTGGGAACTTTCATATGCCTTGGGTGTGGCCCTAAAAAAAAAAAAAAAAGCTGTGGCTCTGACCTCCCACCAATTTTCTCAAACAATGATGTGCCTGCCATGCATGTTGTTTATTTCCTTGTAATTTATTTCTTTGAATGCTCTTTCCAGCAGGCTCATACACATTCAGAAAGTCAGGAAGGAGTTCCTTCAGGGGCCATGGGATGTGGGATGATTAGGGGCATAGGATATCTCCAGACAGCTGGGCCTTGGCATGGCCGGTTGGTGGCTCTTTGGTGCCTGTTACTCTGTACCCTAGCAGGCCCGGAAATCTCCAGATTTGTAGCTGCCAAAAGTCACGGTGAAGTCTTGACTATCAGTGCTCAAGAGCCAGGTGGGGACTGAGGCCAGGTGGGCTGATCCTGGCTCACAATAACTCTGAAGGTTGATGGCATGACTGACACCAGGATCTGGAGTTCTGGAACTCTCCCAGGCCTTTGCTGTCCAAGATGAGGCCCTCCAGCATCCCAGCTTGCTGCCATGAAGGTTGAAGTGGGTGAGTGAAGCCTGTTGGTGCCTTCCTTGAATATTTTTTCTCATTAGATTTTTTATCTCTGAACCCAGCTTGAACCTAGAGGGCCTGAGTTATTGTCCAAAGCCACATGGCGAGACAAGCATTCCAGACATTTAACCTTTGAATCCATGTTGTATTTTTCAGAAGGCTCTGGTTCAGGCTTTTCTAAAAGGCAGCATGAGCACAATCCCACATGGCAGGCAGCAAGTTTTGTGTCTTTAAGAGGGGAGGCTCAGGTTCATGGGCAGAGGCTTCCATGGGCCAGAGCCCTAAAGATCACTGCCATTAGCCCCAACGTTGAGAGGAGCATCCTGGGGGAACCTGAGGCTTCTGGGTGCCTCAGGCATGGGGTATGAGGGTCTCAGCTGTATGGAGCTTGGTTTGGGGAGCACTAAACCTGTGGGAGTGCCCCAGGCACCACCCAAAGTTGGGGCTTTTGCTTGAACTTGCATGGTCTGCAGATCCTCATATGGTGTCCTGGGAAGAAGCAGAGGGCAGGTAAGAACAGGCAAGACCAGACAAGAGGCAGAGATCCAGGGAGAGTCGAGGGTAGGGAGTGGGGAGGAAATACAATTAAGAGTCATTTCTAGATATAAAGATTTTTTTTTTAAATCAAAACATGAGTCAGATTTTACCCTCCTTCCTGGAGACCCAGAGGGGCCTTTCATGGCAAATATGGCCAGCCCAGTCTATTTCAATTCCATCAGGGAGAAAACTGATTTACTCACAGAAGATGGAGAGAAGGTAGTTTATCTGCTCAACTGTCTCTGTCAAGAGCAGAGTCCACTAAAGCTGAGAGATCTGGAGGCCTCTTTTTTTTTTTAAGTTTTATTAAAGCATAGTTAATTCACAATGTTGTGATGATTTCTGCTTCACAAAAAGTAATTCAGTTATATGTGTACACACATCCACTGGAATGTCTGTTTCTAATTTTTTTTTTTTTTTTTTTTGGTCTTTTTGCTATTTCTTTGGGCCGCTCCTGCGGCATATGGAGGTTCCCAGGCTAGGGGTCGAATCGGAGCTGTAGCTGCCAGCCTACGCCGGAGCCACAGCAATGTGGGATCCGAGCCGCGTCTGCAACCTACACCACAGCTCACGCTCACGGCAATGCCGGATCGTTAACCCACTGAGCAAGGGCAGGGATTGAACCCGAAACCTCATGGTTCCTAGTCGGATTCGCCAACCACTGCGCCATGACGGGAACTCCGAGGAATGTCTGTTTCTGATGGTTGTATTGGGAGGGTTCACGTTCACCTACTTGCAGACCCTTGGACTCTCAGGCTGTCTCCTTCTTATGTTTCAGGTGATGTGTATCTTAAAGCCACGTTTGCATCTTTTGTCAAACAGTCCCATTTATGGGAAGAATAAGCCACAGGAAAGAAAAAACTGCATGCATTAAGCTAGGCTTCAAAGTGTTGTTTTTAATAGCAGAAAAAAAAATCTGGAAACAATATGAGTAACTTCATAGTAGAGAAATGGTTAATTAAGTAAAGGGTAGCTTGTGGTGAAGGAAATGTTTAACAGTGATAAAACCCTATGATTATGAAGACTATGTAGCAACCAAAGAAAATGCTTACAATACCATGTTAATTTTAAAAATCAAAAAATGAGGCACAATGAAAATAAAACTAGGTAAATATGTTTGCATGAGCCCCCCCCCCAAGAAAAACCCCTAAAAAACAACCCCGAAGGAAACGTGAATAAGAAGGGTTATTAAATTACGGGGTAACGAGACTCCTCTTTTTTTGGGCTTCTGTTGCCAGATTGTTACTATATGTAAGATGGTGTGATAGTTAAAAACATAGAATCTGGAGCTAGATTATTTGGATTTGAAGCCCAGCTCTACCACTTACTGACTAGCTGTATGACCTTCAACAAGTTACTAAATGTCTCTGTGCACCTCATCTGTGAAAATGAGGATAGCTATAGTATCTAACTCTGGATTATTGTGAGGGTTGCAAGTGAGTTAGCAGATGTAAGTGCTGTGCAGTAAATGCTGTATAATCACTAGCTATATGAAAAATAAATTTAATGATCATAATTCATCCATAGCTTCATGTCTTAGTCATAAATAAGGGCTAATATTGGTGTAATTTTCCTTCTCTTTTTCTTCCTATTCAAAAGTGCTTTTGCCTTCCCATAGTGATAATCATAGTAATATACAGTGTAAACTACTCCATCTATTACTATCACATTGTGAGAATTTTCCACCAGCGTTTCTGATGGAGGACCATGATTTCCTGATCACTGCTTTCCCTCCATCTCCTGTCCCCATCCTCAGATAACCCTTTTATCACTGTTAAACATTTCCTTCACCACCCCAGACTCTTCTCTGGCTCCAACAATAAATACCATGGTTAACTGATTGCAAATATGGTCACAATTCTCCACCCTTCCTTTGCAATGTGACTTTGCAGCTTCTCCCATCAAGACAAAGGGTCTATTTCCCTGCTCCTTGAATTTGGACTGGCCTGGTGACTTGCTTTGGCTTACAGAATGCGGTGGAGATGAAGGTGGATGGGTTCTGAGGCCTCAAGAGACCTCATGTACTTCCACTCACATAGGTGGAATCCTGCAGCCGCACATGAACAAGTCTATCCTGTTGGAGGATGAGACATAACGTGGAAGAGAATCCAGTTGCCCAGAGACCATCCTAGCTTCAGACCACTGACCTCCAAACATGTGAGAGAGACAGCCCAGCCAAACTCAGCAGAACTGTCTTGGAAGAATGAATGAGCCCCACTAAGACTAGAACCGTTTAGCTGACCTGTTGACTCATGGAAAAGGATAAATACTTATTGTTTGGGGCCATTGAAGTTGGAGGTAGTTTGTTTTGCAGCCATGGCTGACAGATATAATCACGAAGAATAAGACCACTGATCTGAACCCCTCTGGTTCCCTGGGCAGGATGGGTTGGGCACCCTCTCCACCTCTTCCCCCCTGAATCCCTTGTTCTGGGTCCTCGTGTCCATCCTGCTACCACCTAAAGTTGTCAAAGCCCTCAAGTCATCACATTTGTGGTCCTTGATGGGTAACCTTTGTCCCTGCAGTCTGGGCCCCTTTCTGAAGACAGCCCCATGGTGGGGGAGGAATGAATCTGTGCCCCTTGGAGGCCCTGTCTCCTCTCCCTGTGGATCAAGTCATTTTGCTGGGCTTCAAAGCAGAGGTGGGTAGCACAGAGCTCTCAGGCCCTGGGGAGTCTGTGGGAAGGACAGGTGCACTCTCAGGCCCTAGGACCTCTCCTACAAGGCTTCCCCGGTCTCCCTCAGGAGCTACCACACTGACAGCCTCAGGACACATGGAAGGAAGGCAGCCTGACAGAAGTCCCAGGATCACAGGATTTTCCCAGCTGGTGGAGCCTAAACAGCTGTCAGTCTAACCCCAGCCTGATGCCCCTCAGGTGCTAACAGAATCAACATACTGAACATCCCTTAAAAAATGCTGCTATGACAATGCTGCCATATAGATTGCCATAAACTTTTCAAATACTTTAGAGAAAGCCCTTTTTAAGTAAATTGGTAAATGTGGGAAGTTCAGCAAATTGGCCACTCAGCACATTGATTTTGGGGAATTGTCTTGTCGAATTGATCCAGAGTCCTGTGCCTGCCACTTCCTGTCACCTCCATGGGCCTGGCACAGCACTTAGGTAAAAGCCACGCTCAGGAAAGACGTCTTAGATTGAAGAGCAGGCGATCTTGGCCTGCGTGTGTCACATGCAGCTGTGATGTCAGCTCAGAGATGTCCTCCAGGCAGCCCTGGGCTACTTTCTCTTTCGACAGACAGTGCACAGTGTCAGTGAACTGGAGTACAGAGGCTAAATTCCCAGAGCCTGGCACACCCAGCACCCCTGCTGTTGATTCCACAGTGATGCGTGAACCCCAAGATCTGTCACGGAAGACTGTGGGTGGAAACCACCAAGCCTGGGCGAGTTCAGACTTCCTGCAGGGCAGCAGCAGGGCATGTTTACAAAGGAGCCTGGGCAAGGCCTATGCCCGACTTTATAGTCATGATCCCACTGACTCCTCCCCATAGCTGGAAGGGTAGAGTCTATCGTCCTACTCTGTCACAGGTGAGGAGACTTAGGCTTAGCTGAGCTGGGGAACGTGCTCAAGGGTGCACAGCTGGCAGGTGGTGGAGCTGAGATTCCAACCCAGATGCAGCTTTCCTTCCTGGAAATCTGCAATATCCCTTGGGCATGTGTGGCTCTTTGTAAGTCTGCTACAGGAAACTGCGCTGCCTCATAGTCTTTATGAACCTCAGTTTCCCAATCTGTGAAATGGTGACCATGTTTCCCTGGGGTGGTTCTGAGGATTTGCATGAGATCGCATGGTAGCAAAAATGTTTGTTTTTCTCTTCTTTTTCTAAGTTGTTTTGCAAAGTTCTGCAGTACATCCCTAATTTCTCTTTACTGTGACAAAGAAATTCTCTCATATTGAGATATAGGGAAGTCATTCTGGCTTATACATGAGTTAATTTTGTGCTAACTGAAATAGCCTATGTGTGGCCTATCGAACATATATTGTAGATATGCTTTAGTTATTATTAAAGAAAAGGGCATGTTGACCAGAAGTAAAGAATGTCCATCTTAAAAATCAAGATTAAATGCCCCTCTTCCTGGAATGCTAATGCTGGTGCCCCTTCAGTGATGGTAAGACCCCCTTCCCAGGAGCCAAGCCCATACTGACTCTCTGTGTACATGCTGGCTTTTTTTTTTTTAAACCAAAAAAAACAAAACAAAACAAAAAAAAACAAACCTCCTCTTTGAAGAAATGTAACCCTGACTTGTTTAACATTCTTTGTTCTGACAAGATATAGAACTGTGCTGAAAACCTGTGCTTCTCTGGAGTGGTTTCTTAGAATAATCACGGAAGTGGGCTTCAGGGCCAGTCCTCAGTTTAGCTCAAATAAAACTCTATTTTTTTTTTTTTTGGCTGCCCCCTTAGCATGCGGAAGTTCCCTGGCCATGTATTGAACTTGCGCCACAGTTATAACTAGAGCCACAGCAGCCCCAGATCCTTAACCTGCTGAACCACAAGGGAACTCTTCTATTCTTATTATTGACAGCTTACTGATTATTTTCATGGACAACTGCTTCTGAGCAAGTCCATCCTGGGAAGGGGTTGCAGGGTTTGAGCGCACCCTGCCCTCCTCTGTGGGGAGGGCCTCGCGGAAACACACCTCCTCAGCCAGGCCAGGGCCTCCAGGGAAGCAGCCAGCCGGAGTGGAGGCACCTTGCCTGGGCGGGGGCCTCACACTTGGGTTCAGTGTGTGAGAACCGGTTATTTTTACCCAGCCCCAGTGGGATGTGATGCCAGTCAGAAGGAGGGCCTGTCAGCTTCTCCAGAGAAATGGCCTGAGGCTGAGCCCCACAGCCTCCCTCCCTCACCTTCACACCCAGGCTCCTCCTGGGGCACAGGACTCTGGAGATGAGAGGGGTATGGAGGCTCTGGCCCTGGTCATAGGCTCCCTGGGCCATAGAGGAGACATCTCAGACCCCTGAGCGGGGCCTTAGGCTGCAGAGAGTGGGGAGCAGGAACCCTGAGTTTGAGTCAGGCCTGGCTGTTTTTTCCCATGGGGGCTCTGCTTGCCTCAGGCTCCAGGACCCTCCTACAAAAGGTCAGCTGAGGTCCAGCTGTTCTAACCTCACATCCTCGGTCAAGCAACTCCCGTGTGTCACCTGCCCCAGGCCTGGTGTCCTAGTACTGGGAGCTAGGTGCCTGCAGCTCTCCATTGGCCCATCTTCCTCACAGCCCAGTACTCCCCAGGCCTTTTAGGAGAGGGCAGCCTTGTTCTTCCAGGCCTCACCCTGGCAGGGAGCCCAGCTGTGCACCTCTAGCCTGGCATCTAAGCCTGGGGCTGTCTGCTCGCAACTCTGGGGTTCCTTGGACCTGTGTGCCCCATCCCCACCTGGTCACCTGCCTCATGTGGTAGCTCGGTCATGAGGCCAGCCCTGCCTTGGTTCATAGCCTATGAGTGCCTCCTGACCCCCCACTCGCTATGTCTTCCAGGCCACTTCTTGCCCATCTCATGCCTCCATATCAGCTTCTTCCTTGGCCTGCACTGTCCCCTCCACCCTCCTTGCCTTCTCTCAGGTTCTTACACCTGGATGGATGCGGAACTTACCTTTCTGGGGCATCAGGTCTGGGCCAGGAAGTCGGGGACAGCAGATCCTGATTTTCCCGGGCTTGGCAGGGTTCCTGGGATGCCTTCTCCCTGCGGGTGGACACAGGGGGACAGATTCCCTCCCTTAGCATGCCTAGGGACACCAGGGAATTTCCACTCCCAAGGCCAAGGTGTTCAGGAATGTTTATTCAAGGAAAGTCAGGATGGGCCAGGCTACAGAAGAGCTCTGGGAAAGAGTGGGCTTTTAGATGCCTTATTTTTCAGAAATTGCAAGTCAATGGGGGGGATACTCTGCCCTCAGACTATGTCTTCCTTGTGTTCCTGGGCGAGAAACTGTTCAGCACCATCACTCAGAAGTGTTATGCCCATTGACACAGTAATTCTCCCCTTGGCAAGAGAAGAAAATAACCCTAAATAGAGAAAGCGTCTTATGGTCACACATGCATTTTCCCATATACTTAAAATAGTGCAAAGTTGTGAATCATCTAAAGGTCTAAACATGTAAATTCATCATAGCACATTCACTTGACGGCAAGTTATATCTAAAAATATCATTAAATAACACCAACTTGGAAAATCTGCCAGAGATATTCTTAACTAGATAGGAAACTTAATGGGGAAAAGTATTCATCTTCATTGAATTGTCATTAAGGTAACACTGGCAACTTCTAACATGTCCAAAGTCAAGGACTGATAAACTGCTTTGCTATGGACTGTGTAATTGATAACCAATTACAGAAATGCTTGTATGCATACTGAAAAGAAACAAATGAAATACCGTACATAGCCATTCTTGAGTCTTGAAATTATGGGTGTTTTTTTTCATCCCTATATTTATTTCTATATCCCTAAACGCCAATTAATGTTAAAATAACCATACCTGCTAACATAAATAAATAAAAGTAGGCAATTTCTAGAGGGCTAGGCAAGAGAAAAACCTCAAAATATTCAGCTATCTGAATTGAGAAAGCCAGGAGAGCTAAATAGTCATATTCATAGAGATGCAAGGGCCGTCTACCCTACTTCTCAACACTCATGGCCATGACCCCCGCCCCCAGCTCCTGTCCCATCTGCCATGAGTACTTCCTGTCCATGAGATTTAGGGGATGTTCAGACTCAGTTGGTCTGCTAATTAGTTTATTCATTCACTCAACACACATTGACTGTGCCCTCAGTATTAAACAAGTGCAAAAGAGTGGCTCCTGAACGTCTAGCATGAAGCTACCTGGCTGCGAGGTTGCGTGTCCACGTGGCAAGTGCTCTGTTTCTACTTAGCTCACGCGTGTGTCTGGGGGACTGGGGCTCTGGGTGGATACTGTGGGGTGGGAAGACTCCCAAACCACCCCCGGCTGCTGCCACTGTGGAGAGAGGTGCTATACAGGTTCAGGGGCGACAGCCTGTATTTCCAGGGCCCAGGACTGCCTGTGGGGAGGGGGACTGCCCTCCATTTCCTGACATGGGAGTCCCTGCTCAGGGACCGAACCCTGCGTGGGAGAAGGGACAGTCTTACCTTCTGCAGAGAAGAAGGACAAGCAGAGAAGCAAGATGCAGAGCAGGCTGGTGAGGGCTAGAAACCTCATGGTGGTGGGATGGGAATCTCAGGTCCTGGGGAGGCTGCTGTGCCGCAGACGTCCTCCCTTGGGGCCACCTGGGACCTTTATAGAGTGACACACAGAGAGGTGTTTCCTGATGGGCAGGGCACCAGCAGCCTTGGAATTCTCATAAAGGGTAGAGCCAGCCCCTCCCAAAAGGGCAAAAACAGCTTTTCAAGAAGTTGAGAGCATTTAGTGAACTGTAGCACACAGAGCTATAAATGCCCAGCCCGGGGAGGGAGCTCCCAGTCCTGGCCGCAGGAAACTCCTGACAGGGAAGAGCCACTTCCCAGAGTTGAACTTTAACTTTTAGTGTCAATAATCATTCCATCAAATACAGGTTTCCCTGCTCATTCCTTAGATGTGGCAGGAAGAAGGACCAAAAAAACCTCTGCAAAGCCTCAGGGAAGAGTCTTGGGCATCAGTTGAAAAGTAAGGAGCACAGGGCTGGGAATCAGATGGTCTGGGTTTGAGTCCTTGCTCTGCCACATATCTGCCATGTGACCTTGAATTTGCTGTTGAGCGTCTTTCAGTCTGCTTCCTGTCTGTGAAATGGGCACAGCATTCTCTTTCCCACAATCCTGAACAAGGACATGTGTGAAAAGCTGTCTGCAACATGGGAGATGCTCCTATGGCTGGAAAGGAGGTGGATCAGAGGCTGGACCTTGATGGGTGTTTAGGACGATGATGAAGCCAAAGGACAGGTCAGGTACAGGATCAACTGAGTAAAGATGTGGAGAAAGAGAACATTCCACAAGGGCAAGCATGGGGCAAAGCCAGCTGATGCCACTAGAGGTTCTGGTGTCACCTACTCCTTGGACATACAATGTGGGCTCAGCCATGTGCTTGGCTCCAGGGACACAGAAGACACTAGGCCTGGCTGGTCTCAGGGAGCTTCTGGTGGAGGAAGCAGTCAAGCAGACACACAGATTGCATTTGCCCTTGTGATGTTGTATCCATCTGTCCTTTGTCCTGATACGTGTGCTCTTCTAACCCAAGAGCTGGCTCCGTTTCCCACCCTGAAAGGGCGCCGTGAAGACGGTGGTATCAAGTTCAACACTCCAGGATCATCCTGGTTCCCGGCAGTCAATTCAGACAGTCCCTGCTGCCTGGGACCGGCCTGCTTCTCTTGCTAAGAGATTAGAGATTCAATTTAGATCACATGCTCAAGACAGTTTGGTGAGCAAATCCATTGCCAGGGAATATTTTGATAGCTTATGGGCTTTCTTTTGTTTTCAAAAAGTTTAAAACTAATCCACACAAAGAAACTGGTTGAGTCTACCAGGCTTAAGGCCCATGCATCATTCTGTGTTAGTCACCTATCCAGCCCCAGCCTGCCTCCCTTCCCAGGCTGTGTTCTGAATCCTGCAGGCTGTGCTAAGCAGGCAGTGGCTGTGACCGAGGGTGTGGTTGGGAAGACCTAGGGGTCTGCAAAGAGTAACTTCAGAGCTGGTGCCCAGGAGAGTCTCGGGGGTGGCCATTGTATGATGGAGGGTCAGGAATGTGTGGCTCTCGTCTTGAGGCTGTCTGTATCTGCCAGCTCTGCACACATGTCTTTCTTAGATTGCTTGTTACAGGTCCCTAAATGCAGCAAAGTTTCCCAAAGATGTTTCCTGAGATAAGATTACATCCACGACTCACATCAAGGACTGTTACCACTATTCTGTTTTCTATCTGGGGTTCATTTGTGGTGCCAGCACTGAGTTCTCTGGGCAATAGTGTACCTTTGGCTGCCACTCACCCATTGCCTGCAGTGCTCTTTGCAATGGCATGATTTCTTTTTGCTTTTGGCAAACCCTCACCAGACGGGAAGGGAAAGAATTGGTTACTTGGCAGAGAGGGCAGGGACTGGGCCAGATCTTCAAGCTGAACTCTAACTTCTTAGCAATGGGGCAGGAATTAGGAAAGACTCCCAGGCTATGAAGAGAGAGACTGGTTTGGGTCCGCAGTCTAACTAAGCCAGGACTTGAGATATTTTCCCAGGACTCTCAGCCACGGAGTCAGAAATAGGTTCTCAGTACAGCTTTTTTTTTTGTTTTGTTTTTTTGTCACCAGAGGACTAGCCATAGGGCACTAAACAGCTAAAAGAGCAGGCAACCTCAAGGGCTCTGTTCTCAACACACTGACACATACGACTCACAGATTTGCAGGGGCTCCTGGGACCATATATTGAATAGGAAGAGTAGATTCAGATGTCAGAATTCCTGCTTTTTAAATGCTTCTAAAAAATTACTGAATCAATCTATGATGCATTAATTTGAATAACACAGGGTATTAAGTATAAATTCCATTTGAAACTCCACTCTCCAGAGACAATCTTTGTTCATGGATTTTTCACCTGCTTTTTTTTTTTTAACTTTTCAAAGATAGCTGTTAACTTTTTACTTTAAATAAAGGAAGAAACACCTCTGGCTCTTGAATATTTGAAATCGCGTGTTGAGCTGAGAGAGGTGAAAATGAGAAGCATTTTAACAGGAATACCTGTTAGTTTTAAGCACATGCAGTTTGGGTACAAAAATAGTCAAATTTGAGGCTTTGAATAATTTCCAAAGATGACAGTGAACACTTGGCAGCCTTCCTGAGAAAAAAAATTCTCCAGAGACACACCTAACACACAGGGGAATTCACAAGGAAGAAAACCTTCTCAAGGCAAATTTGTGATTTCTAAGATCAGTTAGGAAAATGCTTAAAGTGTCCTTCCTTTTACGATTAAAGCATTTGGGCCTGTGTCCCTCATGGTCACCACAATCTTCTTCAAGGCTATTTTTTGGACCTTGTGATTGATCAGAAAGGACTCTCCCTCTTGTATTTGCTCAGCAAATTGCAGAGCAAGGGAGGGGCCAGAATCTGGTGTGATCTTTCAATTGTCTTCTCATTTAACCCTTCCCCACCTTGGGGAGGCTGGCATTTATTTCCATCTCGCGACAAAGGAAAGGGAAGTTTTCCTACATCTAAAAATAAAAAAACAAACAAAGAAACAAAAAACATGTTATGGCAACCTCTCACCTGGAACCAGGTCTGATTGCCTCCAAAGCTAAGGTTCTTTCCTGACCTCGATTCCACAAGAGGTCATGAGTAGTTGCAAATAACCCACAAGGTTGATGTTTAGCTTGCGCGCACCCTCAAATTGTACCAAAAGCTGATAGCTTCCTGTTTTTTTTTTTTTTTTTTTTTCTTTTTAGGGCCACACCTGTGGCACACAGAAGTTCCCAGGCCTAGGAATTGAATTGGAGCTGCAGCTGCCAGCCTACACAGCCACAGCATCGCCAAATCTGAGCCGCATCTGCGACCTATACCACTGCTCATGGCAACGCCAGATCCTTAACCCAGTGAGCAGGGCCAGGGATCAAACCTGCATCTCCATGGGTACTAGTCAGGTTTGTTACTACTGAGCCATAACGGGAACTCCTTCCTGTATTTTTTACAGTTAATCTGAACTTCCTCATAGGCCTATAACCAGTGGGTTTTTCTTGCCATGGGTGTCCTGCTTTTGGTGTCAAGGCTGATAAACCTGGTGTCTGTTGCCTCCATCTTTGACCTTGCTAGTTCCCTAGGTACTCACTGATGCACTGAATCCTCCCACAGTTACTCATGCCCCCTCCGAAGCCCACTCCCCCCGGGCCCTGTGTGGGCTGTCTACCAGCTGTCATGCCTGTGGACTACCCTGCCTCACCACGGTGGCTGCCAGCAGATCTGCAGGCTCCTTCATGGGGATGTGTCAGGGTGTGACCTTCTCTTCCACACCACAAAGGCACCAGGGGAGACTAGAAGGCGCTGTCTTTTCAACCCTGTGGCCACATGTGAAGCCCCCATCTCTGAGTCCCTAATGGGAACAGTCCCATGGCTTTCTGCTTTCCACTCTCTCTCTGGAGTTCCTGACCTTTTGCCTCCAGCCCTTCACTCCCACCGCGTGGTTTTAGCCTGGAGTAGGGGACTTAGGATATTTGCCTTCCATGTCTATCTCTCTATCTCCCCTACATTCGTGAAGAGTGCAGACTCTAAAACCACATGATCCAGGCTTGAAGCAGAGTGTTACCATGTGATCCTGGACAGGTTGCTCAGCTTCTCTGTTCCTCAGTAAAACAGTAACTGAAGCTGGAGAGGAAGAAATGCTTTGGATGAGAGTGGAATGCTAATGCATCCTGTCATACGAAAAGAAGTTTTTGTTATATTAGGCCTTCAGATGCTGGCAGTGGGGTACATAGCTTCCTGTCCCTTTTTCAACAGACCTGTCTCCAAGAAATATCAACCTCCCACTTGTACTCAAGGATGCATAATGCTTCTTAAGTGCAGAATGATGACTGACTTTTAATGACTTGGGGCAAAGAAAAAATGCACTGAGGACTTCCCTGGTGGCTTAATGTTTAAGGACTTGGTATTGTCATTGCAGTGGCTTGGGTTTGTCCTGCAGCCTGGGAACTCAGGCAGGCTGTGGGTGCGACCAAAAAATAAAACAAAATAAAAACAAACACACTGAAATCCAGGCCTAAATAACTCATAGCAGATCCATTCACAAATGCGGATTTTTTTTTTTTTTTTTTTTTTTTTTTGTCTTTTTGCCTTTTCTAGGGCCACTCCCGTGGCATATGGAGGTTCCCAGGCTAGGGGTCTAATAGGACCTGAAGCCACCGGCCTACGCCAGAGCCACAGCAAAGCAGGATCCGAGCTGCATCTGTGAGCTACACCACAGCTCAGAGCAATGCCGGATCCTTAACCCACTGAGCAAGGCCAGGGATCGAACATGCAACTCATGGTTCCTAGGCGGATTCGTTAGTCACTGAACCATGACAGGAACTCCCACAAATGTGGATTCTGATGGAGAAGGGTGAGAGGACCAGTAGAGCAAGTGTTATTGACTTGGGCAGCAGGGAGGAGGGATGATGCCAAGGTTTCCCGCTTCTGCCAGCAGTTGGAGAACTGCAGGTAGGCTTGAGATGGCTCCTGTTTGTTAGCATCTGTTCTGTGCTTTGCAGGTTTGGCAGCAGGCTTCCCAGAAGAGAGGTGTCACCTTCCCCTACTCTCACCCCCACGCCTAGCCCCACCAGGACAGGGTGAATACGCAGGTGCAGCCAGAGCTCTGCCATCTGGGGGTATACTTCAACCCAGACACAGCGCCTCAGGGCTGCAAGGGCCTTGATGGCTCTGGGTTCAGTTCTACTAGGAGGTGAGATGGTGCCAATGGCCACAGGGTGAAATGTTCTGTTTTCCCACAAGTTCTTAAAATCTGAAAATCTTCTTTAAAAGTGTTTCAATGTATTTTCTTTTTCTTTCTTTTTTTGTCTTTTCTGTCCTTTCAGGGCCGCACCCGCGGCATATGGAGGTTCCTAGGCTAGGGGTCTAATTGGAGTTGTAGCCACTGGCCTATGCCAGAGCCACGGCAACGCTGGATCCTCAATCCACTGAGCAAGGTCAGGGATCAAACCCATAACCTCATGGTTCCTAGTCAGATTCGTTTCCGCTGTGCCACGACGGGAACTCCTCAGTGTATTTTCTCTTCATATGGATTTTTTAATTTATTTTATTTTTTTTGCATTTTAGGGCTGCACCTGCGGCATATGGAGGTTCCCAGGCAAGGGGTCGAATCAGAGATACAGCTGTCAACCTACACCACAGCCACAGCAACACGGAATCCGAGCCATGTCTCTGACCTACACCACAGCTCAGGGTAATGTTGGATCCTCAACCCACTGAGTGAGGCCAGGGATCGAACCTGCATCCTCATGGATCCTAGTCAGGCTTAACCACTGAGCCATGAAGAGAACTCCTGGACTTTCCTTTTTTTTTAAAAAAAATTACTTAAGAACAACTATAATATACCAAAAAAACAAACAAAAAACAAACAAACTCAAACCTGAACACCCCATTTTCCTTTCAGATGCCCACTTTTTTTTTTTTCTGGCGCTTAGAATTAGCAAAGAGTGAAAATCTTATAATTTTTCCAACTTCTTTTTTTTTAAATTTTTAATCCATACTAAATGGCCACACCCACGTCCTGTGTAAGTTCCTGGGCCGAGGACTGAATCCGCACCTCCTCATCGACCTCCACAGTTGGATTCTCAGCCCACTGCACTCCAGTGGGAATGCCTCTCCAACTTCTTAAATGCTTCTGCTATTTAGATGAGGTAGGTGGTCGTACTTCTATCTTTTCTGAGGCACTCTGTAAAAGGGTGGCACATTTGGATTGTGAGCACACAACCAGAGTCACAAACACATTTGGTTTGCAGGCAGAGAAGGCTGGGTTCTCTGCAAACTAGGTGGAGATACTTCCCATAATGCTGTGCAGGGAGGCTGCCCCAGACGTGCTCCTTCCCGCTGAAGCTGTGATCCCCCTCAGCCACCAGCCCTACTGTGCTGGTGTGTGTAGGACATCTATGTTCCCGTGGGCACCCTGGATGATTGCCCCTTTCTCTGAACTCCTTTAATGATTAGTCTGGATAATGCCTTTGTAGCTTCTGAATAATGACTTCACATTTACCTTGGGTCATCTGTTTGTGACTGTTTCTCACATTTTTAACGATATGGTACCAGAGTGTTGATCTCTTGAACTGATCTCTTAAAAAACGTAACTTGAAAAGATTAACGCTGTTGTTTTCAGGTTCCAAATTCCCCACCAACAGTAAAGTTTTCTATCTCCAGCATTCCCTGCTCCACAGTCCTCTCATGAGATTTCTCCTAGCCTCCACCCATGGCCTGTGCCCATCTGAGGCTGTCTTCCAGCTGACTTGTTTCCAGCCAGGCTGTGACTGCAGGGCAAAAGGGGTCTCGTTCATCCTGGTTTCTTCCCACAGGTGATGCTAAGAGTTCATTCCTTCGAGGAGTACCCAACTGAACAAACCCTATTAATCCCGGACGCTTCTTAAAAACAATCAGATCTGAGTTCCCATTGTGGCTCAGAGGTAATGAACTCAACTAGTATCCATGAGGATGCGGGTTCGATTCCTGGCCTCACTCAGTAGGTTAAGGATCTGGCGTTGCTGTGAGCTGTGGTGTAGGCCGGTAGCTTTAACTTTGATTTGACCCCTAGCCTGGGAACTTCCACATGCCACAGGTGCGGTCCTAAAAAGACAAAGCCAAAAAAAAAAAAAAAAAAAAGAACAGTTAGATAATACCAAACCACAAATGCTCTGTCACTCAACTTCCATCGGTCTTCCTGCTTGGGAGTCATTCTGCATTGCTGGGAAATCAGTCCATTCAACCTGAGCGAGGTACATAACTGGGTGGGGCCAGGTCATTGCTACTTTCTTGTGGAAGATTCCCTCTGAATCATCAGTAAAAATTGCTATAG
Organism: Sus scrofa; assembly: GCF_054392235.1. Lineage (NCBI taxonomy): Eukaryota > Metazoa > Chordata > Mammalia > Artiodactyla > Suidae > Sus > Sus scrofa. Next base: position 107,639,929 of record NC_139396.1, on the reverse strand, counting down.
CCAATTATCAAGATAATCCTTCAGATACCTGTTCTTACAGGACAATGAGCTATTAGAAATGGAAAACAAATCATTACAAGATACCATTATTTCTTCAATTCTAAGAAGCTACTCATTTAAATATATGCTATTTAGTTTTTCAAAAAAAATCATGAATTTGAACACACATATCAGAAATGAAGTGTGAAAAATACTGCATCTTAGAACAGGTAGCATGACTAATGAGCTAATTAATTAAGATATGACACCTTTGCTAGGAGACTGTCCTAGGAGATTTGAACCTCATTTCACCAAGCTCTGCGATGCTATCTATGTAAAACTGTTTTGGGGCACATAGGTGAGCAGTCCACATGTTCCAGGCACATGGAAGGCTAGCCTGGAAGAATGATAGCCACCTGACACCATATTTACAGGTGATCAGGCAGTGGAAAGCATTTAAAATTTTATATTTCCTTTTTTTTTGCTTTTTTAGGGATGCACCTATGGCCTATGGAGGTTCCCAGGCTAGAGGTTGAATCAGAGCTACAGCTGCTGGCCTACAACACAGCGGCAGCAACGCCAGATCCGAGCAGAGTCTGCGACCTACACCACAGCTCACGGCAACGGCATCCTAACCCACTGAGCAAGGCCAGGGATGGAACCTGCATCCTCATGGATGCTAGTCAGATTTGTTAACCACTGAGCCACAATGGTAACTCCCATAAAGTATTTGTTTTAAAAGTGAAAAAAAAAAGTTTCTAAATTTGCGAGTTGTGAGAATGTCATTGGTCCTGCTAGAAAATATCAATTCTATATTTCTGGGTACAGCCACAGAGACCCCCTCCAAGACTTCTAATTCCCCCAGTGAGGTTGCAACACAACCTCTCAGCTGAGGGTGGAAGGCTGAGAGGCCCCTTAGGGTGGCTGGTATGTCAGTAGGTGAGGAACGAATACAAGCAATGAGCAAGAATGCTGACATGAAGGAAACAGACTGTGTGGGACCTACTCTCATGCTAACTGGCAGCAGCCCTGTGAGATACTGGCCAGAGTAGTCCATATAACCCTCCTTCCCCCATCAGACTTGTAATTGATTTCATCTTTGCTACTGGCATAAGATGCTCCTTTTGCTGTTTTCAAGTGTTAATACCGAGGGAACTCCTGAATTGTTTCATAAAAGACACAAAGTCCTCAAGGTCATAGCTTTCATATCTCCCCCCCCCAATGGCTTCCATTTTGAGTGTTAACTAAATTGAGTACATTTAAGGAGAATTCCATCTTACTGATTACGTCCACCTTAAGAAAAATGGTTTGACTTGTAGCTGAAGTGGACTGGGCAATACAGAAAAGGAGTTCATACGGTAGGATCTGGGGAAGTAAAACTTAATGATTACCATCCGTTTACCCTTCAATGAGGTTAATCCCTTTTGATAAATACTAAAAGTCTAATGTTGCAGGTATTTTCAGCTAAACCTCAACCTGCCTATTGAATTTTAGTGCTTTTGATTCTCAAATAGGATGTCAGCGCTATGGCATTCATCACAAACTTCTGTGTAATTGGTTAGAATGTTCAACTCAACCACTTCATTCTTCCCAGCTGTATGACCCTGGGTAAAGATTGAATCTTTGGGACTCAGTACACTCCTTGGCAGTGGGGACAGCAGTGCTTAGCTCAAAGGAATGTTAATTTAAGCAAAGGGCTTAGCATACAATATGGGAAGATTTCAATTCAATCATCAGCTATTACCAGCATATCTGGACCCTTCTATCCTATTCAAATGATACAAATCTTGCGTATATTCAGTTTCAGGAACTTTAATGTGGATATACATCCTACACAGATGGAACACCTATAAGGAAAACATGATTTTCTCCCCCAGCCGTAACATTTTAAAGTGTTCAGAAAATACTCAAGGGTTCAGGGTCCTCTGCACACATACCTGCAGTGAGTAGGACATAGGCTTCAGGGAAAACTTTGCTTTTCTTGTCATCTATCTTGCTTTCCTGTCTCTCCTCCTCCACCACACTTTTGGGGTATAAAAGGGCCTCGTTACCTGTTTTATGTGCTGTAACTGTTTACACTTAAAGACTTCCTCCTTGGACACCTTGGAAATTTACTCTGTTCACTTCTCTTATGACACTAACTACAAGACTATGGTTGTATTTACATGAGGTGCTATGGCAATTTCTATTCCTTATTGTCTCCCCCCACCCCCCCCGGTCCAGTTAAGCCTGGTGCCTGCTACACTCGTGTTCTCTGAATGAATGTTCCTTGGATACCAGTCTAAGCAAACCAAATGGGCCTTTATTTCACGTGCGAAATCTTTTTTTTGGCTGCACCCGTGGCATGAGGAAGTTCCTGGGCCAGGGACTGACCCCATGCCACAGCAGTAACCAGAGCCATAGCAATGACAATGTTGGATCCTTATCCCGGTGAGCCAGTGGGGAACTCTGTCTGATTATCTTTAACCACGTATCTCAGTTATCCTTTAACAGTTCAGATGACATTTTAGAAAATGAGAAATGGATTTTTTTCCCCTAAAGCCTATCAATTTGTAGGCCTTCACTCTTCCCTATGAGTGATGCGAGGAAAAAACACCCAGTGGTGTGTCAACAGGAGCCAGGGAACTAGTGATTTTTTTGGTTATCATTTTATATCTATTACTATTATTTTAAGGGCCACACTTGTGGCATATGGAGGTTCCCAGGCTAGGGGTCAAATTGGAGTTACATCTGCCAGCCTAGGCCACAGCCACATCAACACGGGATCTGAGCCGTGTCTGTGACCTACACCACGGCTCACACCAACACCGGATCCTTAACCCCCTGAGCAAGGCCAGGGATGGAACCCGGATCCTCATGGATGCTAGTCAGATTAGTTTCTGCTGTACCATGATGGGACCTCCTATATCTATTATATTTTAATTCATATATATTCACATATTACTCACTTTTTTTAGAGTTATAAGAACTTTTATTGCTATGCTGAAAAGTTTACCATTTTTTCATATTGCATCATAACTGCCAATCTAAGTGATTTATAACAAACCTTATTCTGCTCATCTTTGATCTTTGTCTTCTATTACATCTTTAATTTTTTAATGATTTTTATTTTTTCCATTATAGTTGGCTTACAGTGTTCTGTCAACTTTCTACTGTACAGCAAAGTGACCCAGTCTCTCTCTCTCACACACACACACTTTTCCTCACATTATCCTCCACCATATATAACTCACATTTTAGGGAGTTCCCGTCATGGTTCAATCCCTGGCTTCACTCAGTGGGTTAAGGATCTGGCGTTGCCGTGGAGTAGGTCACAGACAGGGCCTGGATCTAGTGTGGCTATGGCTGTTGGTACAGGCCAGTGGCTATAGCTCCGATTAGACCCCTAGCTTGGGAACTTCCATATGCCACAGATGTGGCCCTAGAAAGCAAAACAAACAAAACAAACTCACTTTTTATACTGAAAAGTCTTATCTAAGTCTTATCTTAGAAAAACCCGAAGTCAAGTGCTATAATAAAATAGTGATTAAAAAAAAAACCCCTTGATTTTCTAGATAGATCTCTGTCTGATACCCATTGTTGAAATAACATCATTCTGCATTGTGTATGATACCATCCAAATATAAGGATATATACTTTGGGTTCTAAAATGTGATTGACAGGAGTTCCAGCCATGGCTCAGCAGAAACAAATCTGACTAGCATCCATGAGGACGAAGGTTCAATCCTCGGCCTTGCTCAGTGGGTTAAGGCCTTGCTCTGAGCTGTGGTGCAGGCTGCAGACTCAGCTTGGACCCCGAGTTGCTGTGGCTATGGCGTAGGCCAGCAGCTACAGCTCCGATACAGTTCTTGGCCTGGGAACCTACACATACCGCGGATGTGGGCCTAAAAGAACCAAAAAAATATAATAAACTAAAAAGTGACCGGCAACAATAGGACCTTTAAGATTTCACTTTAAGGTCACACACTGTATCAGGACTAAGGTTGAGAAGAAAAAAAAAACATGATTTACAGATCTTTCTTAGGAAACACCCTTCAAAACAAGCCAGCAACAGCAGCTAAAACAGATTAAAAAGTTTTAAAGTGCTTACTAAGTACCTGAACATTTCGCCTTAACTCAGTGAGGTAGGTTCTATTACCATCTTCATTTTACAGATGAGAAAATGGGCACAGAGAGGTTAAGTAAATTGCCCAAGGTCACATAAGGAATAAGTGGAAAAGTTGGGGGCTCAAATAAATGCAGTCTAGCTATAAGTACCACAGTCATAATCATACTATACTCTGTATACTACATCAATGAGAATAAGTTTCTTTCTTGAACAAACTGCTTACTCAATGGTATGCATATGGCTCAGCTAGAAAAATTACAGACCAATCACCATCTGGCTGGAATCTTTATTATTTCAGAAATAAGCTTCCTCTGTAACTTGAGATGGTTAGAATAGTTATTTCTGGATTGCTTCAATAAATATCAAAAACATCAACCATCTTGAAACCATACACTTATTTCATTTATAAGGACTTCCAAAAATAACTCTTCTGTATCAAAAACTTACAAATGGCAAAATAATGGTCTATGGATAGAGAAGGAAAGCTCTGCTAGGGGAAACTCTAAGAATGCCATTTTCTCTGTTACATTTTTGATTGATACATATTCATTAAAAAAGCCTTGCTTTGCTTTCCTTTTTTAAGTGATTCTTCTGAGAGGGAATCCAAAACACCAAATCTGAGGGGAAAAACCTCAAATAGGCTTTCCTGATTAGCACTTTAAAGCCTGAAGAGATAAGAAAGGGAAGCATGTACTCCTTTAAACATTTCAATATGCAAAAATATTCAGCAATTATGCATATTGTTTGTATACTTAAAAGTGCAACAATTTTCATGCTCTGATTATTTTATCCTATATATTTTGACAATTCAAAAGTAAGACTCACACACACATGTGATATATATTCTACAACAGAAACTCTTGATATGGTTAACATCCTGGACTCTCCTAACAATGTCAAACAAGGAGAAGCCAGACATGATCACATCTATACTGTAAGGAGAACCCTGAGAAGGGAGAGCAGGAGAAAGAACCACCTGTCTTTGTTTTCTGCTCAATGCTTCTGCAAAGTTGAGCAGATGTACTGTGGTGTCTTGTTTCCAAACATCTAAACCCCCTCAATGGCTCACCAGTTACACAAGTACTACGTTCTAAGTATTCAAAGAAAAACTGCAGGTGACCCTTTACTTCTCTTTGGTCCCTTTATCAACCCCCTCTGTTACTTATGATATTACTTGTTAATCTTCCACATTCAAAAAAAAAAAAAAATGCAGGTACATGATTTCACTTAACCAAGTAAATTTAAAAATAGATAAAATACTGAAATTCCTGCAACATAAACCTTAGTTTTCACATTCATTAAAGCATTTTAGAATTACTCACACATGAGAACTGAAAATATGTGTGCTATTTGGAAGACAACTACTGAATTTATTCTCCAGAAGAAAAAGCAGACCTGAAGCATCACATTATTGAAACATTTGAAGCATGGTGACAAAGTTCTTATCTTCTAAACTTCAATGAAATCTGCTTGCACAAACTATTTAATGAATATCTGCTCCTATTTAACAAGACAGATATCTGATGTATTAAGGAAGTCAGAAGCTGAGTCACTTCACTTCTTTCTGTTGCCTCCAGTTGCTAGAATACTGGCAACTCGCATAAATATGTTTAATGTATCCATGTAGATTCCCAGCATCCTAGAAAAGAAATAATGCCCATTAAACATGATGTAATTCTAGTAACAATGACAAAACTTATTTCTGTTTGTTCTGGCCACAGCATGCAGCAGCTTGCAGCCAGCAACTAGACCCAGGCTGCCACAGTGAGAGTGGCAAGTCCTAACCACTACCCCACCAGGAAACTCCTCCAAAACCATTTCTTAATATAGGAAAGAAGAAAACACAACCCTGATTATCTGTCCTAGGTATATAAAATAGAAATTAAAAAAAAGATACCAATTAAGGAAGTACTGGACTAGAAAACTGTCAAGATTTTCCTTTGGTGGATTAATCTTTAAAATTTTAACAAGCAGTTTTAAAAATCATTGTACACTCTAGCATTCTACTATAATATTTTGTGAAAAACAAAAACAAAAACACCCCATCCCAAAACCATAAGTGACAGACAATGAAATAATCAAAATCAAACCAAAGAAACACCTTTACCAAAACGTGTTAGACACAAAGTCTGGCATTTTTAAATATAATACATTCTGTCAACACTTCCCTGCTTCTGCCCCCAAAGAAACCTGCTACAAATCTGTAACCATTAGCAGCATTAAAAAAATTACATCAAGTTTTTAAAAAAGAAAAATAAATTAAGAAATGTGATAGACATCAGGAAACTCAAGAAAATTGTTTTAAATAAAATAACATACTTTGGTAAAAGGGAGAAGGAAAGGAAAAACATTATTATATAACGTGACATCAGCTAAAGTTGGAATCTCCAAAATGGAATTTTCAATTTTTAACACAAAATTAAATTTTGAGGTGTTTAAAATTTTTAATAAAATAGACTTTTTTAAAATTAAAAACTCCAAGTCAATTATGCATAATTTCCAAAAAATAATACTTGATTAATACATTTTTTTCTTCAGTTTTAAAATCTGTTAAATATAAACTACTAAAAAAAGTTAATTGAGGAGTTCCTGTCGTGGCTCAGTGGTTAATGAATCCGACTAGGAACGATGAGGTTGCGCATTCGATCCCTGGCCTTGCTCAGTGGGTTAAGGATCTGGTGTTGCTGTGAGCTGTGGTGTAGGTCTCAGTCGCGGCTCAGATCCCGAATTGCTGTGGCTCTGGTGCAGGCCGGCAGCTACTGCTCTGATTAGACCCCTAGCTTGGGAACCTCCATATGCTGAGGGAGCGGCTCAAGAAAAGGCAAAAAGACAGAAAAAAAAGTTAATTGACCAACAAGAAGTTTTTTGTTTTTTTTGTTTTTGGCGTTTTAGGGCCACACCTACAGCATGTGGAGGTACCTAGGTTAGGGTTCAAACTGGAGCTGTAGCTGTCCACTTACACCACAGCCATAGCCACAGCAGATCCGAACCAAGTCTGTGACCTACACCACAGCTCACGGCAACACTGGATCCTTAATCCACTGAGTGAGGCCAGGGATCGAACCTATATCCTCATGGATACCAGCTGGATTTGTTTCCACTGCACCACAACAGGAACTCCCCAACAAGGACATTTTAAGGCCAATTAGAAAAACAGGTAATATACTGTGAATTCAATACATACCTAACTATTATATTTAGCTGCAATATAATCAAGTGTTTTGTGTTTACAGTTTACTAGAGAGAGAGACTAGACCAAACAGAAACAAAATAGTAAAAAAAACTTGTTGTAGGTTAAACTCAAAAGGTACGTTCAAATCCTAATCCATGGTACCTGTGAATGTGATCTTATTTGGGAATAGGGTCTTTGCAAATATAATTAAGAGGTGAATTAAAATGAGCCAATACTGGAGTTCCTGTCGTGGCTCAGTGTTAATGAATCTGACTAGGAACCATGAGGTTGCTGGTTCGATCCCTGGCCTTGCTCAGTGGGTTAAGGATCTGGCGTTGCTATGAGCTATGGTGTAGGGTGCAGATGCAGCTTGGATCCCGAGTTACTGTGGCTATGGTACAGGCCGACAGCTACAGCTCTGATTAGACCCCTAACCTGGGAACCTCCATGTGCTGCGGGAGCGGCCCTAGAAATGGCAAAAAGACAAAAAAAAAAAGAAAGAAAAAAAAATGAGGCGATACTGGAGTGGGGTGAGCCTTAATCCAATATGGTATCATTATAAGAAGAGAGAGAGCACAGGGAGAACATCCCATGAATACAGAAGTAGAGAGTAGAGTGATATTATCTACAAGCCAAGAAATGCCTAGCACGGCTGGCCAGGATGAGTAGCTGGGACAGAGGCATAAATAAGATTCTTCCTTACAGCCTTCAGAAGGACCAAACCTGACGAAAACCTTGATTGAAACTTCTGGCCTCCAGAACTGTAAGAGAATACATTTCTGTTGTTTTAAACCACCCAGTTCATATAATTTGTTACAGCAGCCCTAGGAAACTCCTATTGTCATGAAACAAAATAGGCCCAAACAAACACAAATGACCTTATGCAGCAAAGGAAAGACATTAAAGACTACTTACGAATTGATGGGATCATATTTTTGAACTCCATACATTGGTACTACTTCTGCACGTTTGATTACTTTCTGTGTATCATACAGAAGAAACATGCTGAAAAGAACTAATCCACCGTAAATTGCCACTGAGTATAGAGTGGCACCAGCCACAGTGGTAGGTGGAAGAAACATAGATCCTGAAATCAAAATGGGAAAAAAAAAAGATTTTTCTGTAACTGGATTTATGATTAGCATTACTTTTTTTGGCATGCTGAATACATAAGGTAACATCTGTGCACTATCTAATTTTATATACATTCAGTAAAAAACCCATTATACTCACTCCTGCAATGGGTCATTTGCCCACATTATTGGAAGGCTCTTGTATCAGAGCGATTTCCATGTTCTCCAGACCAACTTTCCCATTTTAGATGTATTTGGTAAAACCAATAATAATAGTATGCCATGATGCCAAATAGAAAATCCAATCAAATTAGCACATATCTTTTAAAAATCATTATAATAACTGTCTTTATTATCATCATCTCTCAGTTCAGTTTATAGTTTGGCACACAAGAATCTGCTTCTTTTGCTGTTTTTGGAAGCAGAGAGTATCAGTGATGCTTTGATAACAATTTCAGCTATAAGACATACACAGTCAGTTGACCTATTCTGCTAATGCACTCAATAGACTTATAACTACAAAATTTCCCACTTCTTATTTTTAATCAGTTCATTAAAACCACTTACAAATATCACTATCGGTAGGTCTAATCTCAAGAATGAAATGTGTTTTAATAAATTCTGTTTCTCAGGATGTGGCCTCCAAGTCTTACCTGGTACACAGATATGGTGACTGAACATCACAGCATATATCTTTAAACCAACTTAAAAAAAAATGACATTTTCTAAATACTCTCCATTAGGATACCTGAGTATGTCAGATGATTTTAGGCCATTATAAAACGAAGAATCAAAAGTCAAGGCCCAGTTGCTTACCCAGTGAGGATACAAAGACGAGACCCAGGCCCACGCCCAGGGGTGCTCCCATGTTCAGAAACTTCTCACTGGGCGCACACATGGCCACAGTGGAGAGGCCTCCTACGATGCCAGCTGTGTACCATGCAGCCCTGATGAGAAGAGGCCCCCCTAATATCGTCAAAGGAGCCACCACCGCACCCATCACACCTGGAGAAAGAGCAAGTGGGCAGTTAAGTATTTCTTAGATAACCAACCCAAAGAAAAATGCCTCTTGTAACACACATGACATTTGAACATATTTTAGTTTCTTGTTTAAAAAAAGGTGATTATAAAAAGTTTTCCACTTATATTTAGGTAATATTACCCCCCTCAAACTCCACAACTAAAACCTGTACCTGTCCAAATTCTAAATCATAACAGTAACACTAATCCTAGTCAAACAGTCACAACTCACAACTAGAAACACTAAGCTACATTTTTAGTAATTTTGTCAAATTCAGTGTAGTTCACTATTTGTATCCGAGTTTATCAAGTCTTTGTAACAATACTCACATATGGAAGGACTGAGATGAAAAGGCTTAAAAAATTAAAAATCAAAACTACTGAGCTGACAGAGAACAAAGTAAAAGGAACGGGTAAGTATATGACGCTAATCTTAAAGTAGGAACATCAAGGGCAGACACTACCCTGGGAATTTCCATATGCCATAGGTCTGGCCCTAAAAAGCAAAAAATTAAAAAATAAAAATAAAAAAAGATAACCAGAGTTGGTAGATGAAAAAAAAAATTTTGAAAAGAAAAGAAAATGTCATTCATGCTGTGCAGAAGAAGGTTAACATGGCAGGCCTAAGGCTACCTTTACGAAGACCTGCTTGCAAAGTTAGTCTTTGGCTGGCACCTGAGGCCAGGGATTAAACCTGTATCCTCATGGACAGTGTGTTAGGTTCTTAACCTGTTGAGCCACAATGGGAACTCTGAGATATTAAATTTCATAGAAAATGCATATACTATGTTTTAGGTAATTTTTTCCTTAAAATCTGGTTATTGGTATTAGAAGCAAATATTGGGACCGCCTCCCTCCCAACCACAAGGGTTTTGTCCTGTAAAGCCTCATGGAAAATATCTATGGTTGAATAACCTAAGACTTAATGGAAGAGAGACTCAAAAACCAAGGCTGAGAAGTCATCCTGTCTCATGTTCACCAAAACAAAGACAGCACGTGAAGAATGTAAATGACATATTTCACGCTAGAAATTCATTATCATGAGTGCCCCAGATCATTTACTAACTTCCATTTACTAACCCATGTTAAAAACATTTCAGAGTCTGTCTCCCTGGAAGTTTCAGGGAAATCCTTCTAAAATTTTCTCGTTTTGTGGTAGAGAACACATATCTAAGAAGTATTTTTGTTTTTGCGTCTAGTTGATTCTTTACTTTACCCAGAGGCAGAATGCCCCTAGGATAGATACCTCAAATGGAAAACACTTTACATAAACTTTAAAATATCTGTTTTTCTATAATTAAATAAAATATTACACACACCTAAAAGAATATTAAAACTGTCCTTGGGAGTTCCCTTTGTGGCACAGCAGGAATGAATCTGATCAGTATCCATGAGGATGCAGGTTTGATCCCTGGCCTTGCTCTGTGGGTCAGCAATTCGGTTTTGCTGTGAGCTGTGGTATAGGTCGCAGATAAGGATAGGATCCAGCGTTGCTGCGGTGTAGGCCAGCAGCTGTAGCTACGTTTCAACCCCTAGCCAGGACACCTCCATACGATGTGAGTGGGGCCCTAAAACAAACAAACAAACAAAAACAACAAAAAGGAAACAAAAAAAACAAAAAAAAACCCCCACCCCTGCCAAAAAACCCCATAGTGTCCTGCAATACCAGGGTTGGGTTGGACAGCCTCTTCCTGCTCATGGTAACTTTGTGCCAAGAACTATCTAATTGTGACCCAGCTCATTGTATCAGATATCCCAGTGGCTCCACTGCAAAAACCTCTGCTCCTGTTCTTTCACATGTCTTATCTCCCCCTTCTCTGGCAGAGATTGCCAGGTTCATGTTTCTAAAGATACACAAGAACAACTCTCAAGTGATGTGTACCAGATCTGAAATTCTTGTATTAGATAAAATACATAAAAGGAAATCTCTGCATGTATTAGCCTGTCATAGGAGGCAAGTGTAATACTGTGGGGGGATGTTCACGATCTTAGAACAAATCATTAACTTCCCAGAGTAGAGGTCTGGCAATAACATACCCAGGAGTAAGTGCAGAAAACTGTGTTTAGTGAACATGAGGCTTAATTAAATTATGTACATATCATTTACGATTGTGAAGAGTCACCAAAAAAGGTTTAATAACAGTTTAAAAACAGAACATACCAGAATGTAGTAACCAAGCAAGATGCTTTGGGCCTGGGCTCCGGTCATATGATATTGATTGTACCAGCATTCCAGCTCCAATCATGGCTGCAAAGGTTGCACCAATTGTCTGAAAGATATGTACTACTAAGAAAAATCGATTCTTATACAATAACAAAGTAGAAACCCCCGAGCTCCAAGTTCAGTTAGTTTCTCCAATAAACCATGTTTTAAAAAATGAAGGATAATGAACTGAATTCTACATTTTTTTCTAGCACATTAAAAAGCGTTATGATAGGAGTTCCCGTCGTGGCGCAGTGGTTAACGAATCCGACTAGGAACCATGAGGTTGAGGGTTTGGTCCCTGCCCTTGCTCAGTGGATTAACAATCCGGCACTGCCGTGAGCTGTGGTGTAGGTTGCAGACGCGGCTCGGATCCCGCGTTGCTGTGGCTCTGGCGTAGGCCAGCGGCTGCAGCTCCGATTCGACCCCTAGCCTGGGAACCTCCATATGCTGTGGGAGCGGCCCAAAGAAATAGCAAAAAGAGAAAAAGACAAAAAGACAAAAAAAAAAAAAAAAAAAAAAAAAATTGTTATGATTATTTGTTTGGGCAAATTGGCAAGAGCGCCCTCTAATGTCATACATATAAAGTTTTGCAGATAACTTCAAGTGAATGAGCTGAGCTTTTGATTAATACCATCATCTTTAAAAAATTTATTCTTATTAGACAGAGGTATAATAAAGCCCCTTTAAGAGTAATTATTTTAAATTGTATTTATTTTGATATAGTACCAAGAGAATTTAAAAAATTAGTGATGATATACCAATTAAAACACATACATGTATATATACAGCACATTGTTCTGAATTCCATATTTGAAAAACAGAGGCACATGGAAAAGATGAAAACTAAGATTCTACGTTTCCCTCCTCCCAGCTTTCTCACTGACTTGGTCCTCAACTCTTTTCTTATAGATTTCCACTGTTACACATTTAAATATTCCTTGTGTATAACAAGGAGGAAATATGTGAAATGGAATAAAGATGATAATCTCTTCAGGAAATTTAAAGCAGAAATTTCAAACTTATACCCTTGGGTAGAATCAGAAAGCAGATGTTTTGTTTGGCCAACTGTTCAAGAAACAGTATTTTTCCTTTTTTTTTTTTTAGGGCTGTACCCAAGAATATGGAAATTCCCAGGCGAGGGGCCAAATCAGAGCTATAGCTGCCAGCCTATGCCACAGCCACAGTAACTCAGGATCCGAGCTGTGTCTGTGATCTATACCACAGCTCATGGCAACACCGGGCCCTTAACCCACAGAGCAAGGCCAGGGATCAAACCCGCAATCTCAGGAATACTAGTTAGATTCATTTCTGCTGTGCCACAATGAGAACGCCCCAAAATCAATTTTGTGTGAATACTTTTAGTTGGGAAGGCTTTCTCTAGATGCCAATAATCCAGTGTGATACACCAGGCCTGCCTCACTCATGTGCATTATCCTCTGACCCATGGACATCTGAATGGTCAAGCTCTGAGGTAAAGTACAGGTAAACATATCAGCCGTTTTTGCTAAGAATTGGAAAGGCTTCACTCATAATACAGAAAAGCACACTGGGTTCTACCTTACCATCTTCCAATGGAGAAATAATTACTAAAAACTACTTCATCTATCTCTGTGCAAAGCATTTTTGGGATATTTAACACAATTACATATTTTTCTTTTAAAATCCTTCATGTTCCAGGTCCATTTTTTGCTGTTTACCTTCCTATACTGTATACTCCAGCTACAATGAATTAGTAGGCTGCAAACATGCCCCACTTCCATGCCTCTTTAATTCTGTTTATTGTTCCTAAAAATACCTCATTCCCATCTGGCTGACATATTTAAGGATTACCTCCTAGTCTGGAAAGTTTTTCTGGTAGGTACCCTGGCTGCCACAAGCAATGTCAGATACCTACACTGTTCCAAAAGCACTTGGTATAAGCTTTGACATTACCTGTATGTATAGCTGTCACCTCCCAAGGGCTTCATCTTCATCTCTGTAGCACCCGTCTGGCTTCCTAAACTATTTTCCTTAAGCAGTTCAAATAGCAGGTGAGACTAATCATATGCCCACATGCACCAGAGAATACAGCCTAAGCACTAAACTTCCTTGAAGTTTTAGTTTAATAACTAAATTTTTGTATATTTTAATCTTTCATGTTTGCTTTATTACAAAAGAATTGCTAGAGGATGCATGACACCATTTAAGAAGCAAGACCCTCATACTGAAGTGTCCAAATGGCTGCAAAACTGCAAAAGGTCCTCCTTACAAACATTACAGATTTGGATTACCCATGGCAGGAATTGGTGGGAATTTACTATGGGAAATCTGTATTATATAAACTCTATCTCCTCTTCCCTTCCGTCTCACATTTTATTGCTCCAGTCTGCATCTTAACCATCCACTATTTCAGACCCGGAAAAGGCACAGCTGGCGCACAGCTGGCACAGCTGGCTTGTCTCTTCCTCATTAACTTTTTTTTTTTTTTTTGTCTTTTGTCCTTTTAGGGCTGCGCCTGAGGCATATGGAGATTCCCAGGCTAGGGGACTAATCGGAGCTGTAGCCACTGGCCTACCCCAGAGCCACAGCAATGCCAGAGGTGAGCCGAGTCTGCAACCTACACCACAGCTCACAGCAACGTTGGATCCTGAATCTACTGAGTGAGGCCAGGGATCAAACCCACAACCTTATGGTTCCTAGTCAGATTCGTTTCCGCTGTACCACGATGGGAACTCAAGGCTCAGGAGTTCCTTTCATGGCTGAGCAGTTAATGAACCCAACTACAATCCATGAGGATGCTAGTTCAATCCCTGGCCTCGATCAGTGGGTTAAGGATCCAGCATTGCCATGAGCTGTGGGGAAGGTCACAGACAAAGCTTGGATCCCACATTGCTGTGGCTGTTTTGTAGGGTGACGGCTGTAGCTCCAATTCAACCCCTAGCCTGGAACCTCCATATGCCATAGATTCGGCCCTAAAATAGTGAGAGGGAAAAACAAACAAAAAAACTCTTAAGGCTCAAATGCAAATCACACTCTTGCTTTTTCAGCATCTGCAAGAGCCTCTGACTTCTGACTTCTCAGGCACTCTCCTCAGCTTGGCAATCAAACGCACCCTTTTTCATTGTGTCACCTTCACACTCCAGACCTCAAACACCTGAACTTCACCCCAATGGGATCGTAAAGTCTTTTAATGGTGGCTTCTCTTCTCTGTCCAAGCTGTTTTGCAAATCTGGATTACCATGTTTATTGCCCTACTGGCACTACAATAAAAAATGCTGGCCTTCAACAGCCCTGATGAAACCAATGTCTCCTTCATGGAACTTTCCTACTAGTCCACGCCAAAAACTGTCTTTTCACTGATTTTACATTTTCAATTTTTACTGCATATTCTTTATCGCATACTCTAATTCATCATCTCTTGAACCAGATAGAAGAAAAATGGGTACCACATTTGAAATTATTTTTTGGTATTTAGCAAAACAACAGGTGCTCAAGAAACTCTCACTGAATATAAAACCTTATACAGGGGCAGGAAAGTTCAGAATAGTGGCAGTACTATTCTGTTCACTAGTATAGAGTACTTGGGTTTTAGTGAAAGCTATTTTACACTGACCTTTAAGATGGATTTTCATCTGCCTTATTTTTTAGTTAATTACTATAAAATAGAGCCTGTTTGATATTTGCTGCTGAATAAGTAGGATGTTCCTGCAGGTCTGGGTTCAACACCTTTGCCGCTATTTTTTTTTTTTTTTGGTCTTTTTAGGGCCGCTTCTTCTGCACATGGTTCCCAGGCTAGGGGTCAAATCAGAGCTATAGCTGTCAGCCTATGCCACAGCCACAGCAATGCCAGATCCGAGCCGAATCTTCAACCTATACCACAGCTCACAGTGGCACTGGATCCTGAACCCAGTGAGCAAGGCTGGGGATCAAACCTGCATCCCTATGGATGCTAGTTAGATTCATTTCTGCTGAGCCACGATGGGAACTCCAACCTTTACTGCTATTAAAAGACATGTTCAGGAGTTCCCACTGTGGCACAGGGGAAACAAATCTGACTAGGAACCATGATGTTGCAGGTTAAATCCCTGGCCTCGTTCAGTGGGTCAAGGATCCAGTGTTGCCGTGAGCTGTGGTGTAGGTTGCAGACGTGGCTTGGATCCCGCGTTGCTGTGACTCTGGTGGAGGCCGGCAGCTACAGCTCCGATTAGACCCCTAGCCTGGAAACCTCCATATGCCGTGGGTGTGGCCCTAAAAAAAAAAAAAAAAAAAAAAAAAAAAGAGACACGTTCAACATGGAATAATAGCTGACTTACCTCAGAATGTACCTCCTACTTTGTTTCAGCTGCACTAACAAGTTGTATACTAATTTGAACAAAAATTTGTTAATATAGTAAGGTATTCTTTCCATTTAATACCCTTCCAATAGTTTTCATCTAACCTGTTGGTATTTCGTGGAAAAGGAAAACAAAAACAAGCTGACTTACCACCCAAGAGCCTTTCATCATGAAGTTCATGAGAGCAGGAGTTCTGCTCACTGCCAGAGCAGACATAGCTGTTAAACCAATACTTCCTGCTAAGTACATATAAGTTGAATGAATTCTATCTTTCACATACTGAGGCCAAATTCTGTAAGAAACACAACACGATCAACTTACAGAGTTATGAATGTGAATTTTGGTTGCATCATTTACTAATTGGGAGACCTTGAGAATATTACTTTATTGCTCTAAATCTTATAACATTATCATGAAAATAATGATGAATATGTTGGAGTTATCATAAAAATTAAGTAATATAAAAACATAAGCCCTTGGCACATACATAAAACATTTTCTCCGTGCTTAAACACATATTACTAACTTTGGTAAAAGATTTTTATTTATTAAGTTTTAATAAATACATGCCAAAGAAATAAAAGATTCTATTTTTATTCATGTATATTTTTACGCAATTGAAACACTAGACATAAAACACTCCAAAACTGGCAAAAGATTAAAAAGGAAGAGAAGGAGTTCCCGTCGTGGCGCAGTGGTTAACGAATCCGACTAGGAACCATGAGGTTGCGGGTTCGGTCCCTGCCCTTGCTCAGTGGGTTAACGATCAGGCGTTGCCGTGAGCTGTGGTGTAGGTTGCAGACGCGGCTCGGATCCCGCGTTGTTGTGGCTCTGGCGTAGGCCGGTGGCTACAGCTCCGATTCAACCCCTAGCCTGGGAACCTCCATATGCCGCGGAAGCGGCCCAAGAGATAGCAACAACAACAACAAAAAAAAAAAAAAAAAAGGAAGAGAAGAAAATTGGAACCTTTAAGACTAGAACTGTTTCAGAATACTTTACTTACATGGCCTTTTCAATAGCTCCAATCTCATTAGACATTCCCAAGCCATAGTAGCATAGCGCTCCAAGACCAACAGCAGCCCCTCCAGCAATAAACCATCTTCCCATCTGATCAACTGCAGAACACAAGAGGAAATGCATGTTAACATTGTTGTCTTGACAAAAATGATCAGACCTAGTCTTTAATTTGACTCCAACAAAATCTGAGGAGACAGTGGATCTATAGATGTAGGGTACTTCTGCGATATATGTTATTTTATTCATAAGAGGCTGGGGTGTGTTCTTAAGACACTTTTCTTGAACAGCCAGGTCTTTATTAACATCTATATTTTAGTCATTTACTCTTGACCTGAAACATACACAAGTATTACGCTTGAAGGAAGACTATGCAACTTCAAATAAACTTAATTAATGGACTGTACCTTCCAGATCATGGCATTTTAATTAACAATCCTTTTTAAAAAGGGTGAAAATAAAAATTTTTCTGGAAGAAATATGACTGGGAACCACTAAACCCACTCTGAAGTATAATCTTTTCAGTGTCATCAGATCCCTGAGAATAATTGCCTTTTTTTCCTCACAAAATGCACATATATACATGTTTGCATTTTCTTTAAGGAGGCTGTTCATGGACCTCTTAAAACACCAGTTTAAAAACTAAAGGCTGCCACATACTCTTAAATATTTTTTCCACTGATGGTTCCAAAGCTGCCTCCTTGAGTTCTTGGCCAGTTTTCCCACGGCGGATCCCAATTCTTGTCTTGGTAGCATATTCCTGATTTACATGAAAACAGACCACCCACACCAAAACAGAATGTTAGCAATAAAATAAAACAGAAGATCCCGTCACACTAGAAAACTACATAAAATAACTTGGTACTATGTATATAATTTCACTATTAAAGTATGTTAGATAATCTTAAAAAATTAAACGTAGACCCTACCTGTGCTCTATCTTCGAAGTTATTCACTAATTCATTACAACCTAATTTCTTAGTTTAAGCTTCAGAATTATTTCATAATTTACAAATTTTATTTATATCTTTATAATTACTATATTTTAAACACTAACTTCTAGAAATATGCATTCAGTAAGTATTAGCTACATTTTTTTCATCTGGGAAATGGGCTCAATCTTTCCTTTAACATAGAGCCAAAGGGAGGAAAAACTACTTCTATTTTAGCTCTTTTCCAATAGTTAATTTATTTCTCTTCTAGTTTCTGTATATTTTCTTATGCACATCACATTTCAAAATTTATGCTCCTAATCTGAATGCTAGAGCAAAAATCTTTTGACATGGATTCTCTTTAACCTGACAGATTTTATTTTACTACTCTCTCAACAAGAGCTGAAATGACATATTTAGTAACTTATTAATAAGTTATTGGTCAACTGGTAATATTCCTGGGTTCTAAAGCTTTTGACAATAGATTCCACCACCTCTTTGTGTTACTGTATAGCTCTCAATCCCTCACAAATTACTCTAAAGTCTCTCAATGAGAAACTCCAAAAGAGAAGTTATAGGAGTTCTTTTTCATATAAGGATGGAACAGAATGATAGAAAACTAATGGGGAGAAGCAGCTGATCTGGGACATTATCAGGGCTGTTTCAATAAATACTGAATGGTATAATAGGGAGCTTCACACTTTCAAAAAATGGTCCCTGTGGCATGGACAGAGAGAGACAATATAAAAATAGTTTGGAGTTCCTGTTGTGGCACAGTGGAAACAAAGATGTGGGTTGGATCCCTGGCCAAGTGGGTCAGAGATCTGGCATTGCCGTGATCTGTGGTGCAGGTCACAGATGCAGCTTGGACCTGGGCTGTTTTGCTGTGCCTATGGTGTAGGCTAGCGGCTGCAGCTCTGATTCACCAGCCCCTAGCCTGGAAACTTCCACTTCCATATGTCTTGGGGTGCCCTTAAAAGGAAAAAAAAGTCAAGACTATCTTTTTTTTTTGTCTTTTGTCTTTTTAGGCCTGCATCTGTGGCACATGGAGGTTCCATATGCCACAGTCTAGGGGTCAAAGTGGAGCTGCAGCTGCCAGCCTACACCACAGCCACAGCAACACCAGATCTGAGCCATGTCTGTGACCTACACCAGAGGTCCTTAACCCACTGAGCAAGGCCAGGGATCAAACCCAAGTCCTCATGGATACCAGACTGGAACTCCAAAGTCAGATTATCTTTACCCTGCTGGGTGTTAAAAGCCATTGATTCTTTGTGATGGAATTCTTCACAACAGGGGAGGCCTTGGTGAAAGTTGGATGGAAAACTCTGGAGGGTAGAGTCCGGAGACACACGAGTCTTGCCGCCAGCATGGTGGCACACCAGGTTTACCAGGCAGATCTGAAATGCTAGTTAGAGACAGAGACAAAAAATAACCCATTACCTAAGGAAGGACACAGACAACCTAGAGACAAGAAGAGCCAATCATCTCCTAGTAGAAAAGATGAAATGATGAATACTCTGCTTGTCCCTTGTTAGTTTAAGAAATTCATCCTACAAAACTGGTTTGGGATGGATCACCAAAATAGGCTTAAATCCCAACAGGAACAATAATAAAACAAATGATTCTTGTTTAAATTATGTGTCTAGTACAGAATGGATGTTTATATCTTAGAAGAATTACAAGGTGTGTGATGGAGTTTATAAATGTGGTTTTGGCTTAAAATTTATACCAACATTCAACAAGAAAATGTACAAGAATGCTAGAACAACTTCTGAGCAGAGGAAAAATGTCTTCCAGGAAAAAGATGACAGCTCTTCAAGGTCATACTATATTGCAGGGCTATAAGACATCAGAAGAAATCAAACATGCCAAATACTACTTCCCTTCAAAACATGATATAAGAATGTTCAAGGTACTGAATCCTGGGACATATCTTAAAAATGTAGACACTTGGGTCTAACTCTGATCCTGATGATTTAACTCCTAGGAACAGGCCACAGTAATACATATTCTAGCTAGCACTCCAAAAGCTAAGAATCCTTTCTTTAAAATACTTATCTGAGTGTACTTCCAGCTCTGTCACTGGATCTACGAGGGATGTACAAAACTGGACACCTATCCTTCGGGAAAACACCGAGTCATTCCAGCACTTTCACGGCATTACATCACCTCGCCTAAAGGGGCAGTGCCTCTCAATCCTCAACACATCTGAGGGCCTGATCAGACAGAGTGGCCCCCAGGGTGGCAATTCTGCTTCTGCCACATGCTAGAAGTGGCCTCGTGAGAGTGTTTGATCTCCGAGAATAAAGTTCCTTAGCTACAAAATGAGTAAAATACTACCGATCCCGTAAGCTTCTGTGCACATTTGATGAGCACCTCGTCCCCTAAGACAGTTTACCCAGATCAAGACTCCAGCCTTCCAAAGTCAACGTACGACTCTACAAAACTCTCGTCTCAGGCATCCCCTTATCTACCAGGGTGGTGGCCCAGCCCCGGGGATGATTCAGCACCTCGTTGCCCAGGGAGAAGACAGCAGAGAGGACGAGCCCCTGCCTGCCCACCCCAGGCCCCACAGCCGCTACGTCCATCCACCCGGTCACCTGCAGTATGACCCTGACGCGCCACCAGGCTGTGACGCAACCCGCTGCGCCGCTGCCTCCAGCCCTCGGAGACGCACCCAGAGGCCCCGCCGGGCCGGCAACCAGTAGCACGGTGGATCGCGGTGACTGTCGCCCAGGGGAGCCGTACCTCAGTCCCTTGTCACCTCAAGCGCGCAGTTCCCTTTCGCCGGCGGAAGTCAACCGCGCACACCTCCTAACCCCTCCGCCCACCCCTTACGGACTTTGAGCGCAGTCCCTTTTGCTCACAGTGACGCAACATCCGGAGAAGCCGCAAACACTACAGATAGCCAATCATGAGCGGAGGCCTAACGGAGGGGCGGCACAATTATGGAGGAGGGGTTCCGGGCTGGAGGGGTGGGGCCAATGGAGAATTGCTGGAAGCGTCACAACTTCCATTGTGGGTTTGGGCAGAGAAGGCATTTCAGCCATCTTAGCTATGGGTAGCGGGTCTTCATCTTTGTCGCATCATTTCACTTGCGGCAGTTACAAAAATTATTTTTAAATTGAAAGAGGGTAGTTTAAGAATTAAAACTTATTCTGTCGCCCATTTTCTTTCGTTTTGTCAACTTTTTTGTGCCCTTCTCAAAAATATATCCGGAGATAGTGTGCCAATTGTGGCTGTCTCAGACCGGAGCCAACCGGTTTATTAGGTCTGAAGTGAAATCTGCAAGAGTCTGAGTCATGCGAGGTCAGAGAGCGACCTAGCCCGGTTTTAGGAGTTTTTTAAATTGCTCTGTGACTTCCCCAGGACACATTCTCAAGGTTCACTGAATACTTGTTATAATAGGGTTGATGCAACAAGCTCTGCCTGTTACCCAGTGTTATTCTGAGAATTATTCATATGCCTGTAATTTGTAATGTAAAAAGCCATTTTTTTTGGCTACAGGAGGTTTTTTTTTTTTTTACCCCAATCGTGATCATTTACCCATTAAACAATATTTACTGAGGCTCACTTTATACCAAGCTCTGTACTCCAAATAAAAGACAAATTGTACCATTGTTTTTGCAAAACAAAGCCCTTGCCCTTAAGGCATTTACTTTCTAGTGGAGACAAAAACTAGACAAAATGTTTGTTAGTGATAAGTACTGAGAAGGAAAATAAAGCTGGGTAAACCCTAGAGGGGCTCTATTTAGATAATTTATAACAACATATAAAATTCATGAACCTCATCTCCTAAGCTATTGTTAATTGTGATTTACGATAATCCCCTAACCGTGTAAATCTTGACAAACATAAAGGTTTGCGTTTTATGTGGGTAATAAAAGTTTGGCAGCACACAGTTCTTATTTCTCTACCCTGAAAATGGCAGGAAAACACTGTAGAGAAATCCGTTACTTGAGATAGTGAACGGATAGAGCATGATCAATTTAATCCAACTTTAGATCTTCCCCAATTTGATTAGCTAGCAAATTAGTTCTCTGCCTAGCTCCCTAGTGCTATTATTTTCTATAGAATGTCTGTTATCAGCAGAGAAGGGATTCACAACACAGTACCTGGATAAATGAAAAAATGAAATACCTTTTGAGATCCAAGTTATTTTCTTCAATATTATTAATTAAAGTTTATTATCTTCATAAAAGAAGATTTTCTGATTTCATGGTTTTTTGTTTTTTTTTTTTCCTCATGTATGGGACTAGTATAGCTGTTTCCACAGATGTTAATTGTTTTAAGGCAGGAGAGTTACCTGGTTACATTGGTGCCAGAAAGATGTTATGGAATCTGGGTTCTTCCTTCAAGCAGTAGAAGAATGACCTCCACAAACACACAGGCTGCAAGCAAGCAAAGTCTTTATTGCAGGAAAGCGAATAGCTCCCAGAGCTGCTGGAAGGGGGAGAAGAGCCCCCCCCCCCCCATTGTCCTATAGGGGTTTTCATCCCTTAAAGATGGGGGGGGGGTACTGACGTGGGGTCCAGAAATACATAGTTTTCTCCCATTGGCTTTGCCCAATTACCTTTATCAATCCTTGTCCAATAGGGGTTTTAGGGGTGGAAATGTCCCATAAGTCTCATGGTTTCTTTGCGTTTCTTTCCCCTTAGACTGAGTCACCATTCCTCTCATTCCTTTTCTATCAGTTGAGGGGTGGGTTAGAGATTAAGGTCCATGTGGACATAGGTACACTTCCTATAATAAACAAGGCCTGTGGGGAAGGTACACTTCCTATAGCAAACAAGGCCAGTGGGGAAGGGGGGAAGAAACACTACCTATTCGAAAACAAGTCCTGTGGAGAATTACTTTCTGGAGCCCTTAAACCACAAATGTTAATCAATAGCCATATCAAAGAATGCATCATAGCCCATGCTCCTATACTGACTGCCTGAGTTAGTGAGTTAATATTCTGCCTCAACATCATTGGGAAGATATGCTTAGTGTGTGTGTGCATGTGTGTGTGTGTGTGTGTGTGGTCATTGACTGAAACCAATTAGGAATTTATTGCAATTGTTCAAGCAAAAAGTGATGAAGGCAAAAATTAAGGCAGGAGAGGGACAGACAGTGTTTATGACAGAGATAAACAGGAGGAATTTATAGGTTTTAATGACTGATTGAATATAGCTGATAAGGATGAAGGCTGTATCCAGGATAATCCCTCTGTTCTGAATTGAGTGAAATTGGGTGGATAATTGCCCCATTAATTTATAGATAGGATACGGGAAGAGATACAGATTTGGGGGGAAGTAGATAAAACTCAAGTATGAAGTTGTTATAGTGTAAGTTTTCTGCTTCTAAGACCTTGGAGCATAGGACTAATAACAGAAAAAGTCATGAATCACAAATCCTAATGCTGTATGTATAGTACAATTTTTATTAAAGGCTGCTGACTTGTTCCTTATCCTCCACCTGCTGGCTAAGTGATAGTGCTGGGTTATAGAGGAGAAAAATCAGAGTCAAATACTAAAGAAAAAAATATTTTATTGATTTTCAGTTAAAATAAGTCCCTTCACCCTGTCCAAATCAAACTAAGCAGGAACCTGTGGGGTCTTCCAGGGCACAAAAACTTTCCAGGCCTCCTATTTTTTATTTGCAGAATAAAACCCTCCTAGACCTTCCCAAGTTACAAAGGGCAGATTCAAACATCTAGTAATCAGGGAAAGAGGGGAATATAGAAACAAAGGAGAAGCAGCCAAGAAACAATAGTGCATCCTTGGGGCTGGGTCCTGGCTCCTTCTCAAGTAATATAATAGCAATATATTTGAGTTCTTCTTCAGGAACTAAGGCCTCCCCCAACTCCCCTCCCATGGAGGATGGTAACGTCAGGCTGAGCACAAACTGTATGTTCAATATATATTTTCATTTCCCCCATTAATCAGTTCATTAGCTTTTTTTTTTTTTTTTTTTTTTTTTTTTTTTGCTTTTTAGTGCTGCAGGTGCAGCGTATGGAAGTTCCCAGGCTGGAGTCGAATTGGAGCTGTAGCTGCTGGCCTACACCACAGCCACAGCAACCTGGGATTGTGGAAAGTAACATAACGTCTTTTCTATCAAAGGAAATCTTGGTTACTCCATTCTGCTCTGGTTTTGGCTGAAACGCCCCCTGCAACCCCCATCCTCTTTACCTCTTTTACCAGCAACAATTTGTTTCAATTAGCCAACCCGGAAGAATGTGCGCCCTGACCTGACCAATGAGAAGGGGACAGGTAAATCACCTGTGTTAGGGATAAATAGGGGAGGGTCCTTTGTTCAGTGCGTGCGCTTTTTGGAGTACCCACCCACACCCTTCTGCAGAAGTAAAGAGCCTTGTTGAGATTTCTCCTTGTCCACGTGTCTTACTTTCCAACACTGATGACCCAAGCCAGAGTTATCTTTATTTCCAACAGGATCCAAGCCGTGTCTGTGACCTACATCCCAGCTCACAGAAACGCCAGGTCCCTGACCCACTGAGCGAGGCCAGGGATCAAGCCCAGATCCTCATGGATACTAGTCATATTCATTTCTGCTGCATCATAATGGGAACTCCTAGAAATATTTTAAGTTCAACCATTTTGTAAAGATATAAGCTCCCGAAAGAAGAGAGGTAACATAGGAAGAAATATCAGAAGCAATTTAAAGCATCTATTGTTGCTGAAACTTGGCCTCTGTCTGCCCCTGTCATATAGAAATGCAGAGACAGTGTTTGGGGTGAAGGAGAAAAGATAACTTTATTGTTTGCCAGGCAAAGTGGGCCACAGCAGGCTAATGCCTTAAAGACTGTACCCCCCTTGGAAGGGATTAGGAAGTGGTTTCACAGTTTGGGGAGTAGAAAATAGCACAGCAGATGAGGCTCAGGGTAGAGGCAAGCTGGTATTGTCTTTCAACACTGGTGTTTAGTGACCTCCAAGACTGGTTCTAGTGGTCTTCCTTCTTGGAGTGAAGAATGCTTCATCAAGTAGTTCTTCCATTTGTTGGGGGGCCTTAGTTCTGCAGAAAGGCTCAAAGATATTGTTAGGTATATTTCTTAAGGAGGGACCAGGACCCTGCCCCAAGGCTGCACTACTTTCTCTTGACTGGTCCTTCCTGGTCTCAGCATTCCCTCCTTTCCCTGATTAGCAATTGCCCTTTTGAACTCAGGGCAGGTCATGGAGACTGAGTTTTTATTCCCTAAAAACTAGAAATGGAGGACACAGAAAGGTTTGTGTGCCTAGAGCCATACAGGGCACTAGCTTGGTTACGTTATGAGATGGTCTCTCTTTCTTTAATAGGGATGGAGTATGCACAGGTAGTTGTAGAAATTCCAATAAAGGATCATTGATAGAGAGGGAAATCTAGGGGATGTTGGGAGATCACTGTAAGTTAATAATTGCTCAAGGAAGCCATCAGAATGAGGTAGGCTTGCTTGAGAAGTGGAGGCACGAGACATTGGATGGGGATTGGGCATGGCCTGCATTTAGATTTAGACCAAGGGCAGGAGTTTGAGGACTGCCCTTCTGCTGATTTGAATACACACCTTACTGGAAACCCAGGAGGAGTTTCTCCCAGAAAGGAAGAGGCAGGCTTTTTCAACCCCACTCCCCTTGGATGATAAAACTGTCGCCCACTAATCCTTGGGGCAGAGCCTCCTTGCCTACCTGCTTGCATCTCTCACAAGCATCCTATCTTAATAAATCTATTTCTTGCCTATCACTTTGTCTCTAGCTGAATTCCTTCTGCACAGAGGCATGAAGAACCTGAACCTCAGTGAGTCCAGATGCTGGGTGGGTAATTCTAATTTAAAACTGGGAGTTCAAGTCCTAATCTGGCTTTAGGCTGGGTTCGAGTCCTGGCACACATGTTCAAGTCCCAATCTGTGTTCCAGCTAGATTCAGGCCATTAGTGCTGTCAGTTTTATTTCCAGCTGAGTCTGTGAACTGGAGATTAGTACTTGCCATCTGCCTCTACATGGGTGGTTGAATAATGAGCCACTGAAGCATGGACCCTTGACACCCCGTGAAAGGAGCTCAGAGTGGAGATTAATAGTGAGGAAAACTGGCAGAACAGATCTTCAGATAGGTACTCTCAAGAGAAGATTTTATGAGCCCAACACTTGCATCTCCTTGTATCTAGAAAAGCACTAAAATCCTTCATGGTGATGTCTACTCCTCATAACAAGCAGTAACTTTCTGTAAAAATGTGTGCTTAGTTGCATGTACTTCCCCCTTCACCAAAATCACATATATACTAACCATCCCCCCTGTCTCTTTGGAGTGGCTTTTCAGAGCTATCTGAAATGCTGCCTCCTGGGCTACAGTCCTCATTTTGCCCCCAATAAATTTAACTCTCAACTTTTAGGTAGTGAATATTTTTTAAAAGTCTACAAATCACACTGAGGCAGGAGGTAGATGGGCCCCTGGGCTGAGAACAGCTGGGACTTGTTAGGCTGAGTAAAGTGGGCCTTGCTTCCCTTTGACACTTGAGGGAGAAAGTTAATGACAGGAGCTGAACTCTGCTGGAGTAAACAGATAAGATGACTACATCAATCACTCCTGGGGTCAAGGAGACCTCCCCAATTACACATGCACAGGAAGACTCCTAGTGATAGGAATGGAATAGGAGAGTTACACAGGTAGTTGTTGGAGTCCCAGTTAGGGACTATAGATAGAGAGGGAAACCTAGGGGACTTTGGATCCCTGTAAGTAAATAACTGCCCAAGAAAACCTTCAGAACAAGTCAGGCTTGCTTGACTAGTGGAGGTGTGAGATATGCCTCAGGTCATTGGGTGGGGATGGGGTGAGGCCTACCTTCAGGTTCAGACCAGGGGCAGGAGTTTAAGGACCACCCTTCTGCTGATTTGAATAAGCACCCTGATAGTCCTAGTTTGACCTTATAAAATCAAATATTCTCTTACTGGAGGAGAGAGTTCTACTCCAAGAAAGAGGAAGAGGCAGTATTTTCCCACCCCCATGCTCCTTGGATTATAAAACTGTAGTCCACTAATCCTTGGGGCAGAGGCTCCTTGCTTGCCAGCTTGCAACTCTCACAAGTGTCCTATCTTAATAAATCTAGTTCTTGCCTATCACTTTGTTTCTCACCGAATTCCTTCTGTGAAGAGGCACAAAAAACCTGAACTTCAATGAGGTGGTTTTTTTTTTTTTCCTTTTCTTTTTTCTTTTTTGTCTTTTTAGCATTGTACTCGTGGCATATGGAAGTTCCCAGACTAGAGGTCCAATCGGAGCTGCAGCTGCTGGCCTATGCAGCAAGCACAGCAATTCCAGATCTGAGCCAAGTCTGTGACCTACACCACAGCTCATGGCAATGCCGGATCCTTAACCCACTAAGCAAAGCCAGGGATCGAACCCACGACCTCATGGATTCTAATTGGGTTCATTACTCTGATCCACAATGGGAGCTCTGGGGTGGGTGATTCTAATTTGAAAACTGTACTGATGTGTGTTTTGGCTGGGTTCGAGTCCTGGCACGTGGGTTCAAATCCCAATCTGGGTCCTGCCTAGATTCAAGTCATAAGCGCTGTTAGTTTCACTAGGGGTCAAAAAGGGAGTAGGCACCACGTCATAATAAGTCCTGATACCATCCCATAACCTTTTACTCTGGAATCCTCCTTGGCCAAAAGATGGGCAAGCATATGGGAGAAGGCCCTGGATCTGGTCAGGTGTGAGAAATACAAGACAATTGGCCAAAGGAAAACAAAGACCTGGAAGAACTGTCCTATATAGGTGACTTAAATCACCTATCTGGAGTGGTCCTCATTGAGGGGGACATCCACACTCATACTCCTTCTTTGGGTGTATATTACTGCTCTGCTTCTGCCTTAGATAGACTAATTCTCTGTGTGCTCCCATACATGTTAATTGTGTTTCTAAGAAATTTGTACCTGTTTTTACAGCCTTTGCCTCTTTGAAACAGTCTTGCTTTCATCAGGGGGCAAGAATCAGCTGTTCTGCCTTTAGCCTCTAGCTAGTCTGGTGGCTAGGGTTCCTGGTTTTCACCCAGGCTGCCCAGGTTCAATTCCTGAGCAGAGAATTAAGATCTCACCCAAGCCATCACTTACTGCTGTCTCTGCAAAATCAGTACCTTCAAACTTATTCTTTGAAAGGTTAGGGAATGCTGACCCCCGCCCCCCAAAATGTCTTGGACAAATCACATATGTTTAAAATTCATTCTTGCATTTATTGGTTTTGCAAAATAAGGCATTATCTTACACAGTATTTGTAATTAAAAGTGAATCATGTGTTTTTAAAAAGCAATTGCAAAAAGAAATGTTTTTGTCCTTTATGGTTCTCGTTAAAAGAACTATAGCAAAAAACAAAACAAAACAAAAAACTAGAGCATAACTGGAGGGACCTCTGCCCTGTTTGTTACCTCACCACCAACCAATCAGAAGAAAGTCACACATACTCCAGCTATCATCCCAAATTTTGCCAATGAAAACTTCTCCCTGAAAACCATTGGGGAGTTTTTTTTTTTTTTTTTTTTTTTGTTTGTTTTAAGAACAAGTCACCTGTTCTCCTTGGTTGGCCCTGTAATAAACTTATTTCTGTTCCAAACTCTTATGTTTTGGCTTTTTTGGCCTTACCGTGCAGCAGGCATACAAACTTGTGATCGGTAATATTACCAGAATTTTCCATCAGGAGATGTGGTGTGCGAGAGTTGAAAAGGGAGTTTGTGAACTTTATCTTCTGCCTTCCCCAATGGGACCTTATGTGTTCACTGTTTTCCCAACAAAGGGAAGGTGCTCTTTGCTGAAAGCTTGGTGATGTTTCTGAACATAGGGGAACAACTGGTGGTTGCTCTTCATATGGTGTTAAGTGGCAGAAAACAGCAAGTGTGAAGGAGTTAAGCTCTCCTCCTCCCCCATTTTCTCTTGGACTTAATGTTTGCCATGTCAGAGAGTCCTAGAACCCTTGGGTCCTCTATAAACCCAAGACCATAGTCATGAGCGTGGCCAGCTTATTTGCACCCTTCAAGACTAGTGAAGGGAATACCAGAAATATGCATGGGCAAGACACCCAGATGGGCATCCACAGACCATGGGTGTTCCATGTGATAGAGCCAACATCTCTGTTTGGGTGAGAGACAATACTGTGCCAACATCAACACTTAAATCCTTCTAGCAACTGAAGGAAAATGAAGCCATGGATGAGAAGGGGGCTTCTCCCTCTGAGACCAGTCGAAGGCATTTACCTGGGAGCTGGTACTAGGAAGTGGAGGGATAGAAAACAGGCCACCCCTTTTCCTCTTGTTTAATGTGAATATCTTTCTTCCTTCTCTTTCCTTCCTTCCTTCCTTTCTCTTTTTTCCTTCCTTCCTTTTCTTTTTTCCTTTTTTATAGTAATGCTGCTTTTTATTTTTACTTTTTGTATTTTACTCATTTAAAAAAAATTAAAAATCATATAATTTGTAAAGTTTACTTTCCACTTACAGTTATTAGAAAATGTTGGCTATATTCTCCATTGTTGCACAGTACATCCTTGAGCCTATCTTACAGCCAATAATTTGTACCTCCCACTTTCCCACCCCTTTATTCCCCTTTTTATATTCATTAGTTTGTTGTATTTTTTAGATTCCACATGTAAGTGATATCATACAGTACTTGTATTTTTCTGTTTGACTTATTTCACTTAGTATTCCCTCCAAATCTATCCATGTTGCTCCAAATGGCAAAAGTTCATTATTTTTCATGGCTAAGTAATATTCCTATACATTCCTATACAACCTCCCATCTTCTTTATCTAGTAATCTATTAATGGAAACTTAGTTTTCTTCCATATCTTCACAATTGTAAATAATGCTACTACGAATATTGAGGTGCATGTATCTTTTCATTTTATAGCAGTTCCCGTGGCATATGGAAGTTCCTGGGATGGGGGTTGAATTGGAACTGTAGCTATAGGCCTATTCCACATCCATATAGCAACACTGGATCTAGGAGGCCAGGGAGGCCAAGGATTGATACTAACAGCATGTATCTTTTCAAAAAATTTTTTTTTCCAGATATCCACCCAGGAGTGGAATTGCTGAGTCATATGGTAGTTCTATATTTAGTTTTTTTTTTTTTTTTTTTTTTTTTGTCTTTCATAGGGCTGCTCTTACAGCATATGGAGTTCCCAGGCTAGGGGTCTAATTGGTGCTGTAGTCACCGGCCTCTGCCACAGCCACAGCAACACCAGATCTGAGCCAGGTCTGCAACCTACTCCACAGCTCATGGCAACGCCGGATCGTTAACCCACTGAGCGAGGCCAGGGATCGAACCCGCAACCTCATGGTTCCTAGTCTGATTCATTAACCACTGTGCCATAACGGGAACTCGTATATTTAGTTTTTTGAGACACTTCCATACTATTTTCCCAGTGATGCACTAATTTTTATTTCCACCAATAGTGTATGAGAGTTTTCTTTTCTCCACATCTTTGCTGACATCTGCTGTGTTCATTTTGATGATAGCCTTTCTGACAGGTGTGATAGCTCATTGTGGTTTCTTTCTTTTTTCTTTTTTTTTCTTTTTTAGCTTTGCCCATGGCATATGATGGAAGGGATGCCCAGGGATCAAACCGGTGCCACAGCAGTGACCCAAACCACTGCAGTGGCAGTGCTAGATCCTTATCCTGCTGTGCCACAATGGGAACTCCCCAATATCTTATTTCTAACTGTTTTTGGACATTTCCATCTAACACATCTAAAACCAAATTCTAGCTAAGGGGTGGTGGCTGAGCAGATTGCATGTAATACATGTACTCCAGTGTTCTGTTCTCCCTGGGCCTTCAGATTACTTTAGAGCAGTGCACCCCAAGTGGAGGGATTAACAGGTCTAGGTCCCAGGGCCAGCAGCAATGGCATCACCACTTAGCTTGTTAGCTATGCATATTCAAGGCCCACCTCAACCTACTAGATCAGAATTCTGGGACTGTTTAATCAGAAACTGTTTAATATTTATGCATGTTAAAAAAAAATCCCCTTTCTATAGTATGGTAGAGAAATTTTGCCATCTCATAGTATAGACTGCTGTTTAGTCCAAGCTTCATTTAGCCAATTAGAAAACTATAATGACACCTCCACAAGCTCAACTAATACATTTAAATCCTGAATTCTAGGGAAATGCATCTATATTGATAATAAAGCCATACATTTTATTTTCTTTAATACTCTTAGGGTCCACTTCCATACATGCTAACCATTCTCCTGATCATACCAATTGGTGAGATCCTCTGACTCCTTGGTATGTAATATGTCTCCCTAGGAGCAATCTTTATACTTCTCTGTTTGGGCTATGCTGAAGTCTGACTCCTGTCTTAGGCCTGGAGCCTATGAGTGGTGGTGTGGGTGATGAGATTCTGCATCTCTAGTGAGTGAGGTGCTTTAGATGTAGTTGTTGAATTTTACTTTTTTTTTTTTTGTCTTTTTAGTGCTGCATCCACAGCATATGGAGGTTCCCAGGTTAGGGGTCGAATTGGAGCTGCAGTTGCAGGCCTCCATCACAGACACAGCAACATGGGATCCAAGCTGTGTCTGCAACCTACACCACAGCTCATGGCAACACGGGATCCTTAACCCACTGAGCAAGGCCGGGGATTGAACCTGCATCCTCATGGATTCTAGTCGGGTTTGTTAACCACTAAGCCATGACAGGAACTCCAATTTTACATTTTTTTTTAAATGGAGCAAAACTGGATTCCTTACATGGGGGACCACGGGTTCATGTGCAGGCATGAGTGTGCATGCATGTGTGTGGGTGTATGCATGTGGCTACTAATGCCAGTAAAGAAGACTAAGGGATGCTTGGGGGTTCAAAATTATCAGCCTTATTAGCATCTCCCCAACATTGACACACCATCCTCTCTGCACCAAAGCCCTTAAAATGAGAGACTTGGCAGGTTTTCCCAGTTAACTCATTCTGAAACGTTAAATCCTCCAATCAGGCCCTAAGCTTGATCCTCAACTACATCCGTTCTGTGGTCACAGGAGATGAGATTCCTGTCATAGTGGTATTTTGAGTTTACACTCCTTACTTAAGTTTGGGTTTCAAAGTCTCAGTGTCTTCCTCCCTGTGTAGGACAGTCAGAAAGAGCCAGTTGGCCCCACCGTATTTACAATGACCTCTTTTGCCTTAACAAATAAGTGTCACATTTTTGTCTTAGTAGCTAAATGCTACGACCACCTCTCAACTCCTTTTTCTGGGTTTAAGCTACATCCCTCTCTATCCCAGTTAAAACTTGAGTGATTGTGATGTCACCACGCATCTGGGAAAGAGGTTGAGCTCTCATCAAATATGTGAGCCATTTCAGAATCCTACTCTCCGGGAGAGAGTAGGTCTCCCGGGTATCCCTTACTGAATTAGCATCCAGTAGGAAACAAATAATACATTAACAAGAGACAATTGAAGAGAGTCTAATGAAGTCACTGTTTAAAAATGTGTGTGCTGGGATAACACAAACATGGGAATAGTAAAGCACTCTGGAATTAGCGGCAGTAGGAAGCTGTCACTACCTTGGGCTCAGAAGGACAAGGGAAGGAAATGGTGAGTGGATAAAGGAAAAAGTTTTGGATGTAAAAGTGAGATTTCCCAATGGGAGCTATGACCACCATTAAACCTATGGCCTGGCAGGATGGGAATCAGGGGAATAAATATTTCAACCTTCTATTATCTGACCTCCTCCTGGCGCCTCCCAATGGCTGAACCCAATTCTATGTCAAAGGGAGCTGGGGCAATGCAGTCCCCAGAGGTCAACTTTCTGGGGCCCATGGCAGGGTGAAGAAGCGTGAAGAGTGGATCTTGAGTTTCTCACTTTTATAGGCTGAATTGTCTTTCCCATATCCCCAGTCATATGGTGAAGCTCCAACCACCAGAATAACTATTTAGAGATGGGCCTTTAAGGAGGTAAGGTGAAAAGAGGTTGTAAGAGTTGTCTCACACTCATCTGAGGACACAGTGAGAAGGTAGCTGTCTGTAAGCCAGGAAGGGAGGTCTCATCAGACACCAACCCTGATGGCACCTTGATCTTGGCCTTCTAGCTTCCAGAACTGTAGGCAAGTAAGGTTCTGTAATTTAAGCTCCCTGTTATGGCTGCCTGAGCAGACTAACACGTCCTTTATAAGTTGTAATATGTGTCTCATGGGGTTCCTTGGAAGATTAAATGATGTAACGTGTGAAGTTTCTGAGCTGAGTAGATGCACAATAATTAACTTTACTATTTTTGTTATCAGTGTTGAGTTAAACACCCAGTTTCATTTTATGATTGTTTAGATACCACTCTCTGTGTTTTCGTTGTTGTTGTTGTTGTTTTTGAGCTTCAATTATCTTCCTTGAGTTGGACGAAACAGGTCTTCATACATTATATATGCTATGCGGTTTGGGATATACTTTTACATTCTATTCATAATCTGTTTTTGTTAATGCCTCACTCCCCTCCCCTGCCTTGGTAGCATTTTGGATTAGTGTCTCTTTTTAGCAGTTTATGATGTCTTCTTTACTAGTTTATAACAGATGGTTCTGAGCTCTTACTCTATAAATATAGATTATACTTTTTTTTCCTGAGTGGATTAATTTGTATCAGTTCCTGATGAAGTTAACCTGCCGCTTTTCAAAATGTCCTTGTCAAAGAGCAGACCTGACACTATTTTCATTTTTACATCCTGTGTTTTACATCTTGCCTAGCTTGTCTTTTTAGTACATAAATACTTATGGCCCAAAAGCACTCATTTTATATGCCAGTTGCAACTATCAAACACATTGATAGCTTTGGAAAAAATAATGAAAATCCTTTCAGGTAAAAAAAGTTCGTATTTTAGGATGTGATTTATTTAGATTTACAGGAATGGAAGGTGTGCTTGTAATAAAACACAGTCATCCAGATTATTTCAGAACTGGGCCATATGACCAGCAACCCAAAAAGTGTGGGGCCCACGTGGATTTTTTTTTTTTTTTTAAAGATAATGGTGAAATAGTTTTTTAGCTATTAGGATTATACTGTTTTAGCAATAATACAGAAAGTAAGCCAAAAGAGTAGTTTAATAATAGCTATGGCTGGAGTTCCCGTTGTGGCTCAGCAGAAACGAATCTGACTAGCATCCACGAGGATGCAGTTTCGATTTCCTGGCTTGCTCATTGGGTTAAGGATCCGGGGTTGCTGTGAGCTGTGTTGTAGCTTGCAGACACGGCTTGGATCCTGAGTTGCTGTGGCTTTGGTGGTGTAGGCCAGCAGCTACAGCTCCTGATTCGACCTCTAGCCTGGGAATCTCCATGTGCCGAGAGTGCAGCCCAAAAAAGACCAAAAAAAAAAAAAAAGCTACAGCTTATTGAACACTGCTAAAGACAGGCATTACTAGTTACTGGCCATTTTGTATTTACTACATTATATACTCTTACAAGAGAGTCTCAGAGGCTTGACCCTGAATTAACCCATTACCCATTCCCTTTGCTGCCCCCAAACCCACCAGAAGAATTTAAATCTTTTGATGGGATTTGACCAAGGTTGGAGCTTTTCCAAGTGAGTGTGTGGGCGGGTGAGAAGGTCAAACAAATTAAGGATTTTCAAGGGAGAGGTTTTTTTTTTTTCTGTCTTTTCTAGGACCACTCCCTCGGCATATGGAGGTTCCCAGGCTAGGGGTCTAAACAGAGCTGTAGCCACTGGCCTACACCACAGCCACAGCAGCTCAGGATCCAAGCCGCTTCTGCAACCTACACCACAGCTCACAGCAATGCTGGATCCTTAACCCACTGAGCAAGGCCAGGGATCGAACCCACAACCTCATGGTTCCTGGTCGGATTCGTTAACCACTGCACCACGATGGGAACTTCAAGGGAGACATTATAATGATGGACCATATGGGATTCTAGGCTGGGTCACGATAGATGTGAGAAAGGTAAATGAAGCTAAAATTTTGATACAATTAATGGGTTGGGAGTTTTGGAATTTGTATAATTGCTAGAGCTAGTGATTGCAATGAAATGAGGTTGTAGTAAAAAAATGGATATCTGAAATTCAGATTTTGGAGGAAGTGTGGTTATTGGTAAATGGCAAGATTATGAGTCTGATCAAGGGGTAGGTGACTGAAGTGTGGTAGAAGAAAAGATGATTTTAAGTGACAAAGAGCTGAGAGGTCTAGGTGTGGGACACACCTTCCAATGGATGCTGATACACTGAGAATGGTGACTGGACTAGAGGAGGAAGGAAGCTAAGGTGGGTGTGGTAAGTACAACAATGGCCCCTAAATCTGCCCATGTTCTAATCTCTGGAACCTGTGAATATATTTCCTCACATTGCAAAAGGGACTTTGCATATACAATTAAGTTCAGGCTCTTCAGATGGGTAGTTTACCCTGGATTATGGGGCTGATAGGCAATTTAGTCACAAGGGTCATTGTAAGAATGAACCAATATGATTAGAGTTAGAGAAGGAGATGGAACCATGGAGACAGAGGTTGGTGCGATATGGGGTTATGGCCCAAGGAATGTGGTCAGACTCTAGGAGCTAGAAAAGGCACAGAGACATATTTTCCCCTTCTAGAAAGTAGTAGCTCCAGAAGGAATGCAGCCCTTCCTGAAACTATTTTAGACTCAAGAATGCTAAGATAATAAATTCTTATTTTATTATATTTTTTAAATTACAAAATTAAAAAAAATTTTTTTTTTTGGCTGTGCCTGCAGCATATAGAAATTTCTGGGCCAGGGACTGAAACTGTGTCACAGCAGTGACAATGACAGATCCTTAACTTGCTATGCCACCAGGGAACTCCAAATTTGCATTTTTTAAGCCAATAAGTTTGTGGTAAATTTTGCAGCAATAGGAAATTAACGCAGTAGATATTATCATCACTACTAAATCAGGGAGTATGATGTTAGAAATTGGAAGGGGGGTGGTAAATGATAGAGGTAACATCTGATACGTACATTTAAATGTTTTTGGGGTTTTAGAAGAAGGAATTTTGCAGGTGATCTATCATGAGTTCCAGGGGTCATGATGGATGGAAGGTTTAGGAAAGGTGGGAAATAGGATGAGATCAGAGTGGGTCCAGCTCCTTATAGGGATATGTTAATGGAGAACCCAGGGAGTTTGGGTTTCTGTGGCACCTGGGAGAGAGGCAAGAGTCCAGAGGTCTCTTACCTCTGAGTAGTTTCATTTATTGATTCAACATGTATTTATTCAACACCTACTCTGAGGAAGGTCTATTGTGGGCATGAATGGTTTGGTGACTCATGGGCAAGTTAGTGCATCTGCCTGGGGACTCCTGGGGATGGTTCTTTAAAGTAAATTTGAGTTGCTTGAAAAGATTCCCTCCTCTGTTCTGGGGACGAACTGGTATGACAGGGTGGATAGGTTGAGGGGGGATGAGAAGAAAAAGATGTTGATGGCCGTGATGTCTCACTTGGAATAGGAAGTTTTGGACTTTCACTTTCGCTAGTGGCTGGATAGGCTGGAGAGAAGACAAGCCACCTAAAGTGAAAGAAGACTCAGAAAGTCATCAGACTTCTTTACAACATTAGATGATAGACGTTAGGGGAGCAATGTCTTTATTTTATTTTATTTTGCTTTTTAGGGCCGCACCCGAGGCATATGGAGGTTCCCAGGCTAGGGGTCCAATCAGAGCTACAGCTGCCCGCCTACGCCATAGCCACAGCAATGTAGGATCTGAGCCTCATCTGCGACCCTCAGCACAGCTCACAGCAATGTTGGATCCTTAACGCACTGAGCAAGGCCAGGGATTGAACCGCAGCCTCATGGTTCCTAGCTGGATTTGTTTCCGCTGTGCCACCACAGGAACTCCAGAGCTATGCCTTTAAAACTCTGAAGAATTGAGGACCTAGAATTTTATACAAAGTGAGACTACAGATTAAGTGTGAGTGAGGGTAGGATTTGCTCTGGGATAGATTTCCTGCCTTTCTTCTGCTGTGCTCTGTGTTGCAAGAGATTTGTTCTATAGGGTGCAGTTCCCAGACTCCTGTTTCACTGGTTTCTGGCTGGGCTCAAGCAATGAGAGCACAGGAGGAATGAAGAAACCAGGTTATAATTCCTCTCCATCTCTTCCACACCTATCTTTGGGTCTTCTACTGACCCAGAGGTTAGTGGAATCAGACCATGCTGTGTTCTCTGTGGCTCCAGGGTGACCTGTCCCAGGGCTGGGATCTGGATGGAACACCACCTCTTGCTTTTTTCCCTCTAGCCCAAGGATGATTGTGAAAGTCCACTGTCTGTCATATCTGGGTTGCTTTTCTCCTTGTTTAGTTTCTTATTTATTTATTTATTTATTTATTTTAGGGCTGCACCCGCAGCATATAGAAGTTCCCAGGCTAGCGGTGAATTGGAGCTGCAGCTGCCAGCTATGGCCACAACCACAGCAACAAAGGAATCTGCAGCTCGTGGCTGCTCATGGCAATGCCAGATCCTTAATCCTCTGAGCAGGGCCAGGGACTGAACCCAAGTCCTCATGGATGCTAGTCTGGTTCATTACCACTGAGCCACAATGGGAACTCCCTCTGTTCTTCTATTACTTATGTAACCAATTTTCTCCATTAAATTTCCTCTCTGTAAATCTTATAGCAGCTTTAATTTTCTTGATGGGAATCTGAGTATTACAGCAAGATAAATTTTTGGAAATTCATGGAATCAGAAAGCTTATCCCGGGCATAATCCTTCTTAGGAAGTTTTATGATGATATACTCTAGAAAAGCAAGGGAGGAATTCAAGAAAGAGGCTGGATCCACTCCAAGAGGACAAGAGAGAGCAGTAGACCCAATTCTAGAAAGCAGTGAAGGAAAATCCATGATAAGAACCAGCTACAGACCTGTAGCACAAACTAGCAGCTTGAAACAAGAATACAGAGGGCTCTAAATAGGCTATTAAAAACTACCCCCCCCATAAATCTATGTACAACTACAAGGTGTTTTGATCCAAATTTGAAGCAAAATAAAATATGCAATGATTTTAAAAGTAACCAATAGAATATAAGAGAACCCATTTCACCTCAATGCAAGGATCGTGCTCTCCGTGGCCCAGGGCTTGTGACACTGGACCTGTGAAAAAGGAATATAATGGCCTTGCAGTAAAAAATATTTAGAGCCGTATTAATGTAAATGCTGTTTATTGGTTTTTTAGCTCTTAAAGTCAACCTAAATACAAAGAATAGAAGACTCAATTGTGGTTGCAGCAGAGAATATAAATGTTAACAGCCTTGGTGCTATAAAAGTAAAAGTGCAGTTGCAGAAGGTCAAGGGAAGAGAGCTGAAGGGAAGTATGAAGATTTAATATTCTTATTTTGCAAAGGGAAGAATGTGTCAACTAAGGTTGAGAGAATCAACAGAGAACTACTGCATAATTTAAAATGATTAAGATAACAAATAGATTAAAAGCAGTAATTGTCAAACATGATGAGATGGAGGAGCAGCCTACTTGACTTGATAAGCCTTGCCTCCAATTGTCAAATCAAGAAAAATACTGCTTCTGGGCTGGGGACGGGGAGCAGGGTTGGTAAGGGGAAGGTTAGGTTTCTCTCCAGCCTTAGCTCTCTTTTATTCTTCAATAAAAAACACAAGGTTTTAAAACACGTTGGCATAAAAGAGAAAAAAAATAATATCATTTATCTCTGGGAAGTAAAACTGTGTCTTCCCCCTTCTTCCTGCTTTATCCTTTGAGTTATCTATATGAGCATCTATTTACTTTTCCATGGAAGCATTTGTTTACTTTTAAAAAACAAGAGCAAGTGTTCTACTTTTCTTCATCTGGGAGAGAACTACGTCCAAACTCCTTGATATCATGAGGCAGAAACCTTACTGGCTCTGTGATCTCAGTCAAGTTATTTCAGTTTGTTATCTGTAAAATCGAGATATTAACTATAGTCCCTACCCCTTTATGACTGTTCTGAGGATGACATGAGTTAATCTATAGAAAACTTGTGGATGGGTACCTGGCGCATTGCAGACACTTACTATTTTATTGTATTTATTTATACTGTTATTTTATTGCTTACTATTTTGTTACTTTGCTGTGCTAAATTCTTTACGATCTGACTCCGGGGTACCTTTGCAAATGTCTCTCTTTCTACTCTTTTTCTGAACTGTTTGCTACTCTTCATACACAAATTGTGTTTTTCTACTTTTCCCTTCTGTCCTAATCCCCTCCTTTACAAATCAAACTCTTTCTTCAAAGCCCAGCTAATGTACAAGTTTTCCAAGTAACTTTATCTGATCTTCCAGCGAGAAGTAACTCCTCTGCACACACAGATTTTATCTCTGCCTTTAAGGCTTACAGCACTTAATAATTCCTATGCTATAGTATATATTTATGTACACGTGTGTATATATTTTTCCAATTAGGTTGGATGCTCCTGGTGGACAGAGAGAGTATTTTATTTTCAAGTACCTGGTGGAAAGTAGATATCTCCAAAATATTGTCTGAATATCTCAGTTGTTATGGGTGGTAACGAGTTAGAGAAGAAAAGGACAAGCAATATGGTATGTTAAAGTAAAAGGCTCCATAATGCTTTCCCTCTCTGGCAGAACTGTTGTGCCTATTGCTCTTGAGTTTTTCTCTTATAATAGGCTGGGATGAGACTTAGAAGCAACCTTGATAATAAACCACATTCTCCATTTCCTTTTAGGGCCATACCTGTGGCATGTGGAAATTCGAAGCCCAGGGGTGGAATTGGGGCTGCAGCTGCTGACCTACAACACAGACACAGCAACACTGGATCCTTATCCCACTGAGCGAGGCCAGGGATCGAATCCGTATCCTCATGGATACTAGTCAGATTCATTATCACTGAGCCACAGCAGGAACTCCCACATTCTCCATTTCTAATAAATCTTTAGTAGCTCAGTAATGAATCTCATTACAGTAAGGTCTCTTTGTTTACTGAACAAAGACCACAGTTTTCCACTAATACGCTGACTCATTCTTTATGATGTTTGATCCTGTTCAATTTTTGCAGAAACAGCCTGTTTGCTGTCAGCATAATTTTTCATTTTTGTTCCTATAGGTGGCGCTAGCTGAGCGCGTTAAAGCCACAAATTGGGCTGAAAATGAACGTTGCTTAGAAATATCTGAATGTCCATTTGTTTTTCATTCTTTCTCTCAAGCTTTTTGCTTCTTTGTATTTATTTACTCTTTGAGGATTTCTCTAAGCAATGTTCTGGAGAAGTTGCTCTAAGATAGGTCATTAAAACCGGGTCCATTGACATGGGATCATCTTCAACATCTTTGAGTAATTCAGGTTTTATGGAAAATATTAATAATAAAAAATCTTAAATTATTTATAGGGACTCTGAATCTATTATACTGTAGCATTAATTTAAACAAATCATGTACTAATCATACCTGGCTAAATTCAGAATGCTAATTTTTTAGCATTAATGGATGTTCTCTTAGCATTTTATATTTCATACTATTTCATGCCTAACCTCCCTGCAGCCTTTTATTATACTTTCAAGTAAAAATGCTGACATATCTCTTTCAATATTCTTTTTGTATTATGAATGCGAGCATTTGATATTATTATGCTTAAAGCAGTATTTTATGCTTTAAAAATAATTTATAGCAAGGATTTAAAGGTGAGCATTTTGTGCTTTGGCCCACGAGTCCAAGGTCTAAAGAAATAGCAGTGAGTTCATTGAGACTGAGTAAATAAGAGGCAGTGTTCTCTGCTTCTTTTTGCAAAATGCATTCCCTAGTGTTCTTTTTTTTTTTTTTTTTTTTTTGTCTTTCTTTCTTTTTTTTTTTTTTTTTAAGGGCTGTACCCGCGGCATATGGAGGTTCCCAGGCTAGGGTTCTAATCAGAGCTGTTGCTGCTGGCCACAACCACAGCCGCAGCAACGCCAGAGCCGAGCTGCCTCTGAGACCTACACCACAGCTCATGGCAACGCCAGATGCTTAACCCACTGAACGGGGCCAGGGATTGAACCCTCGACCTCATGGCATTCCCTAGTGTTCTTGAAACACACATGTATATGTATGAACACATATTGTCTACACATAGGAAGTTGATGTTAACTTAATGAGAGGGGAGAAAATTTAGGGAAATCACGATGGATTCATGGAGAGAAGCTGTAGTCAGTGTATATGGCACTGATTGTAGGAGAAGGTGAATAACATTTCTATAAGTGGGGGTATATTCATGGGCCTGTGACCCATGCAGTCACACGGGGTCATTTGTTTTGTAGAATTCAGTGCTTGGTTTAACGTTCTGCTTTTGCTGTCTTGAAAATATTAAAAAATTAAGAATTACATTTCCCACTGAACCTCACAAATCATGTACATAGTCCTGTCTTTAGGCTTAATAGCTTTAAAAACAGGTAGAGTTAGAGTGGAGAATTTGTGATATATACTTATTTATTTTTTGCTTTTTAGGGCCGAACCCTTGGCATATGGAAGTTCCCAGGCTAGGGGTCAAATCAGAGCTATAGCTGCGGGCCTCCACAGGCACATAGGATCTGAGCTGCGGCTGCGACCTACACCAGAGCTCACGGCAAAGCTGGATCCCTAATCCCCTGAGCGAGGCCAGGGATCGAACCCACATCCTCCATGGATACTAGTCAGATTCATTTCCACTGCACCACAAAGGGAACTTCGAGAATTTGTAATAGATGTCATACCCTATGTGACTATCTTTAAGGCTTTGAGAGATTGAATGAAATGGAGACGCAACAAGAGAGTCCCTGAAAATAGCCTCAGCACAGGGTCATTATCAATGGGCTGTGGAGAAGCCTTCTCTGTAGAGTTTTAGCTGAAAACTCTGCTACTGGACTTCCCCACCCAGAGTTCAAAACATACACGTAGTATGCTCGTGCTGAGAACTTTTTTTTTGTTAAGGATTTCTGACACTTTTCCAAAAATACTCCTATTACCTCCCGTTGCATTCATTTCCTGAATGGATGTCTGAACGTTATTTTTTCTGGTAGGTAGATCATATTTCCTGGCCATTCCTGCTAAGTAAGACATTAAGAAAAAGAACTAAGTCACCTATATATTTAGCTTAGCGCAGTGGCAACTCACCTATAATTGCATTAGCAAATAGGGTGGTTTTGAACTTTGGAATTGAAACTCATAACTACATTGCTGGTATCCTTTTATGGAGAGAGATGACTTTATCGCCTGTCCACATGGTTGTGTTCATCAGCAGAAAATAAATGAGTCTGTGCTTAATATAATTTCTCCTTGGAGTGAGCTTGCACTGAAGTTTTAAAAATTAGATCTGGGGAAAAAAAATCTGAGCATGCCATGGCTTTGCCTCCTGCTCTGCATTCTGAATGTCTCTCCCTATATGTTGCACAGGATTTC
Organism: Sus scrofa; assembly: GCF_054392235.1. NCBI lineage: Eukaryota > Metazoa > Chordata > Mammalia > Artiodactyla > Suidae > Sus > Sus scrofa. Next base: position 107,597,819 of record NC_139396.1, on the reverse strand, counting down.
AGGGACTTATCTATTGTAGCTATTTATATTTATATTATGGTATCTATTTAATAAGAGAATTATATCTGTTCTAGCCTAACATATATTTTAGCAGAGACACATGGACCCACATAGCCATGGACTTGGCTGCAGAGTTTCTGAGAATATTCCTAAATATTTAACATGGGAGTTTCCATTGTGGCACAGGAGAAATGAATCTGACTAGTATCCAAGAAGATGGAGGTTAGATCTCTGGCCTTGCTCAGACGGTTGGGGATCTGGCGCTGCTGTGAGCTGTAGTATAGGTCACAGATGTGGCTTGGATCCCTGAGTTGCTGTGGCTGTGGTGTAGGCCAGCAGCTGTAGCTCTGATTCCACCCCTTGCCTGGGAATTTTTGTATGCCGTGGGTGCAGCCCTTAAAAAAAAAAAAAAAAAAAAAAATTAGAGTGTTATGGTTCCTGAGCCTTTCTCTAAAAAGAAACTAGAAATATATTTAGATTCAAATCCGTTTTAACGTAGAAGCATTTATGTTCATCGTTTATTCATTCATTCATTCTCCATTTACCGTTTATTCTTGGTTCTTGATTTAGAAAGGAATGTGAATTTGAAGCTTGTAGGTTTATGTAGGACTAAGACTCTAAAGTTGAGGCCACTGACAGCTGGTGCTAAAGATATCTTTTTTAATATTTAATTAAAAATTTTTAAATACTAAAAAATTTTTAAAAAGGTATCTTAACACTCGCTAGCATAACTCTTCCAGAGAAAGGAAGGAATTTGTTCAAAGCTGTAGGTTTATTAGCATCCACTTGAAATGTGCAACCTCCTTTGAGGCTAATTTCAAGCAAGTTAAGTCGTCATGTATTTCAAAGCTATCAAGTTACCTAGAGCAGATAGGAGCCAAACAGTTTGCACATTCACCATAAAAGTTGAATTATTAAATTAGTAGAGATACATATAACATTTGCTCCCTGTTGCCAAAGTGTGAGGACTCATAGCCAGTGCCTCTGAGAGACAGAGGTGGGCTTTTCGTTCAGATTCCATTATAATGACACATACTGTGAGGAAGCAGATCTCCAAATGATCTTACCACACAGCAATTCTGTCTTTTTTCTTCCTTTTTATTTTTAGGGCTGCACCTATGGCAGATGGAAGTCCCAGACTAGGGGTCGAATTGGAGCTGCAGCTGCTGGCCTATACCACAGCCATAGCAACGCAGGATCTGCGCCAGGCCCGTGACCTACACAACAGCTCATGGCAGTGCCAAATCCTTAACCTACTGAACAAGGCCAGGGATCAAATTCACATCCTCATGGATACTACTTGGGTTTGTAACCTGTTCCCACTGAGCAACAATGGGAAGTTCCATGAAGTAATTCTTTTTTTTTTTTTAATTTTTTTATTTATTTTTATTTTTTATTTAGGGCTGCACCCATGGCATATGGAAGTTCCCAGGCTAGGGATCAAGTTGGAGTTGCAGCTGCTGGCCTATGCCACAGCCATAGCAACAGCAATGCCAGATCCTTAACCTACTGAGAAAGGCCAGAGATCTAACCTGCATCCTCATGGATACTAGTTGGGAGCAACAATGGGAACTCCCCACAAAGCAATTCTTTATCTTCCCATTTTGGCCAGAGACTTCATATTTATTTATTTACTTATGGCCATGTCTGCAGCATGCAGAAGTTCCCAGACCTGGGTGGGAACCATCACCACAGCAGTGACAACATGGGATCCTTAACCCACTGAGCCACCAGGGAATTCCTCCATATTTAATTATGCATTTTAAAGTTTGCTATCAGGAAAGGCAACTTGGAAAAACTCTCGATATCAGTTAATTTCAGATGTAAGTTAACAAACCTCTGAAATAAAAACTAGAGTTAGGGAGTTCTTGCTGTGGGGCAGTGGGTCAAGCATTTGGTGTTGTCTCTGTGGTGGCACGGGTTTGATCCCTAGCCCATAATGGGATAAAGAGCTGGTATTGCTGCAGCTGTGGTGTAGGTTGCAGCTGCCACTTGGATGCAATCCCTGGCCCAGGAACTTCCATATGCGGCAAGTATAACCAAAAACCAACCAATCAAGAAACTAGGGTTAATATTTTCTTCCTAATTTAGAATTGAATTAATGTAAGATATAATGCTGATCTTATAGTAAAGCAATTTGTTGGTAATTTTTATAGTCTCACTTTAAGAAGTGATTAAAATAATGAAGGAAATAAGGAAGTATTTGGGAGATAATTATCAGATAAAATCAGTATTACTACAGAAACATATGCCAAAAGTTTATTCTTCTTTTCAATAAAACCACTTAGCAAAGTCCCCAAACTTCTTTGATTTTCTTTGTCTCCTCTTTATTTCTCTGTGACTAAATCCTAGATCCAGGAGGGAAATTTTGTCAATTGGTTTAATTTTTTTCCAAGAAAGGATGTTGCCTAGAGCTTAGGGCTTCCAATGGGTGGTCAAGTGTATCTCAGAGACTTGTAAAAAGTAAACACTCAGCAATTAAAAAAAAAAAAAAGAAATAAACTACTGATATACATGACCACACAGATAAATCTTGAAAGACTAATGCTGAGTGAGAAGGCCAGACCTCTTCAAAAAGGAGGATATGATCCCATTTACATAAAACTCTAGAAAATGCAAACTATTCTGAAGTGTTGGAAAGCCAATCAGTGGTGAACTGGAGAGGGTGGAAGCAGGGAGAAGCGAGGAAGGGATTGCAACAAAGAGGCATAAAGAAACTTTTTGGGTAACAGATATGCTCTGTAGTCTAATTACGGTGATTGTTTTATGTGAGTGGGCATATGTCAAAAATTTCCAAATTGTACATTTTAAATATGTGCACTTTTTTGGTGTCAGTAATACCCCCCCCCAAAAGCAAATTCTCCATAGAATTAGACATAAGAAATACAAAGAAACTCATAATCCCAGTGGTCAGAGAAAAACACTGATCATGCAATGGTTATGTACTTCTAGAATCTTTTCTATGAATGTAATCATTGTTGGTCTATCCATCTATCTCCACATTGATTTATTGTTCTGTTCCCCAACATATGTGTATCCATAAAAGTCATTTTAGGACAATTTCTGTTTTCACATTCTCTGCTGTCCTCTCCTTCAGAGAGGGATTGGTGCCCCAATTTTTCTTCCCCTTATCCTTTCCCCTCTAAGTCTGAGGAGTCTGCCCATGAATGCGAGCCTGCCTAGGAACTTCCAGCCCCTCACACCCACATCTGCAAACCTACCTCAGGACTTCTAGCAACAGAAAAGGAGCTTCTGCTTCAAAAACTTGGCATTTCCAGACATAGCATTCTCGAGGAAAAGTGGGGTTTGCCTGATTGTGAACAATTTCTAGAGCAGGGTCCATCACTAGCCTTGGGCATAGCTGCTGTGATTCTTCCTGTCCAGGCAATTTTATGTCTGGCTTTGCTGGGAATAGCAACATGTTCCGTGGTGGTCTCCAGCACCCCAGGAAGAAAAACTTTTGATGGGATTGCAGTCCTTTCTTGCCTACTATGATGCCTTGTCTGCTCCTGTGGCTTCTAGCAGCTCTTTTCCTCACTTGACTAAGAAGTTTCCCCTTCTGCAACTTCAAGTTACTATTATTAAAAAAAAATAAATAGAGGTTGGACACCATGTACTACCATGTTCTCTCTGTAACAAAGAGAGAAAGGAAAAAGAGAGATTGGGAAAAAGAGGATTTCATTTACTGTCTTTCTTTCTTTCTTCCTTTCTTTCTTTCTTTCTTTCTTTCTTTCTTTCTTTCTTTCTTTCTTTCTTTCTGGCCATGCCTGCAGCATGTGGGAGTTCCTGGGGCAGGGTTCAAACAGGTGCCACATCAATGACCTGAGCCACTGCAGTAACAATGCCAGATCCTTAACCTGCTGCACCACAGGATAACTCCCTGCCTTCATATCTTTTATTTCAGAACAGTTCATTTCCCTCCAGGCTCATGTCTGCACTGCACTCTCTGCTCTCTTTGCTAAGGCATTAGCTTTTAAAGGTTTCAGGAAAGGATTCGGGGGACCCAAAAAGTCAATAGGATTCAAAGAATTGTCAACAGACTTATATACAGAAGCTAACCTGTCTCAATCAACCTCAAATAAGCAGGGCTAACACTTGTCTAGAAAGAAAAGCAATTTCAACTGTTTGCCAAAGCACAGATCTATGAGCCATTTTATTTGCCATCTTCACAGACACAATGTTACTAAAGTCATTCACCTACTGGGAATATTAAAAAAAATTATTCCCCATGAGAAATTATAAAAAATTTAGAATGGCACATTTTTAACTACTGAATATTAATGCAACCTTTTCTAACTACTAATAAAAGAATCAAATCCCTGTTTGTGAATATATTAAAAAGTTAGGCCAGCCTGTTTCATATGCACCAGTAATTTTTTTCACTGTGACATTCATTTTCACTTTAGAATTTAGATAGGAATGTAATGGGACTGATAAAAGCAGAACTGTACACTTTGAAACGTGCATAAGTGTGTGCTCATTTTTGGCTTCATGACAATTGATTGCAGTGTTTGCATTTGAGATGAATAAGTTGAGTCCTCAATTCCATGTGTGACATACACCATTACAGGGGATTACTTCCCATCAAAAGGTTCAATTATGTTGGTGGTAAAATTAAGTTGATTACTTTGACTTAGTGATGACATCTGAAATGTCATAATTTGGGTGTCCCAGTGAATGGATTGGAATTATATATATGTACATATATATTTTTTTCATTTTGATGATTTTCATTTTTTCTGTTATAGTTGGTTTATAGTGTTCTGTCAATTTTCTACTGTACAGCAAAGTGACCCAGTCTCTCTCTCTCTCTCTCTCACACACTCACACACACATTCTTTTTCTTACATTATCCTCCATCACGTTCCATTACAAGTGACTAGACATAGCTCCCTGTGATATACAGCAGGACCTCATTGCTTATCCACTCCAAATGCAATAGTTTGCATCTATTAACCCCAAACTCCCAGTGCATCCCCCTCCCTCCTCCTCTCCCTTGGCAACCACAAGTCTGTTCTCCAAGTCCATGCACTTCTTTTCTGTGGATAGGTTCATGGAATTATATTGATTTAGTAAAGATGAGTGGTTTAGGAATCAGGAAACTTGGATTTTGGTCCTCTGTGCATGGACAACGTTGGGCAATTATCTGTGGATGTCATATGTTTTGGGTGTGTGAATGTATATGAGTGTGAGTATGTAGGAGTGTGTGTGTACTTGTGTCTGTTTATAAAAATGGTACAAGGTCAGATGTTTAGCATAGCTGAAACATTGTGTTATGACTAGTGGTAGAGGATAGAGGTGTACAAGTAGGTCAGATCATAAGGGACATTACATATCCTTCTAAAGAAAATGGATTTTATTTTATAGGTACTAAGGAAACACTCATTTTAAAAAGGTTTTTAATTTGAAATAATTCTGAACTTACATAAAAGTTGCAAAAATAGTACAAAGTCCCATATGCCGTTCACACATTCCTCTAATGTCAGCATCTTTTATATTTATCAAAACTGAGAATTTTTCATTGGTACAATACTAATAAGTAAATTATAGTCTTTGTTTAGGTTTTTATGTTTTCCCACTAATTTTTTTTTTTCTGTTCTGACATCCAATCCAGGATACAACATTGCACTGGGTTGTCATGAAGATAGAGAGACAGGTTTATAGATAACACTTTCAGTGTGTTTGATGGAGCTCTGAAAGAGATAAGGGTGGCACAAGGGGAGGGGGCCAATGTAGGAGATTATTACTACATACTCTCCCCTTTCCATACTCACAAGTTATGGTTGTAAGTATAATATTTATTCTCTATACATCAGGATGGGTGATTTCCCTTATTTCTTTGGATGCTTTGTATTCACACATACACATACACACACACACACACACACACACACACACCCACTAATCTGGTGGCATTCTAGATAATTCATCATTCCACTGAATGACTGTGCTTCACCCGGCTGGCACAGAATCACCTACAAGCATTTCATTATTATATCTCAATTTAACGTGTTTGGATTGAGTATTTGGCCAAGGTCTCAGTGTGCTCAGTGGACAGGTCAATTTGCTTTGCTTGGCTAGGTTCTTGAATGCCCCCCAGTCCCCAGCCTTACAAATGCTTCATCATCAGCTGAACAGAGAGCAAGGTAAAAGGAGAAAGGTTAGTTCAGCTCAAATCTATCCCCATGAGGGGAAAAAACAATTCAAAACGTATGCTCTGTTCACAGAGGAGCAAAAGCATTATCTTTGTATAACATTACTTCAACATAGAGGTCAGATTTTCCTCAGTAAACTCAATTACTTCCTTTATTCTATCTGGAAAGAAAAATGTTTGCCTCTGGAACAGCCTTTGAGCCTGAGAAATTAAGCCTGGAATATGAATCATTTGAGCTAAGAGTACAAGATATTCTGGAAGCTGAGTTTGGCCTTGTAGCTATTTATTTACATTTATAAGGAAATTCTTTTGATTGTAATAATATTACAGAAAGTTAAAAAACAGAAAAGAGAACAAACTGCTAATCTCATTAGCATGGTTACTATCTTTTTGAGCATTTCTTTATTTCTTCTGAATGCATCCACATTTTTGCATAACTGCAATCATACAGATTATATATAGTTTTATCACTGGCTTTGTCAGTTGACTCATAAGCATTGTTCTGAGCTGCAAAGTAGTCTTTAGAATTATTCTTTTTAAATGACTGCATGATAGTCTGTGGAGTGTATGTGCCATAAGTTAATTAAGCATTCCTCTACTCTTAAGACATTTAGTCAATTTCTAATTTATCACTGTCATAAATAAGGCTGTATTGAAAAATACTGTATGCCATGATTTTATCCCTATATTTTGTATTGTTTTCTTAGGTTAAAGTTTCATAAGTGAGATTACTGAGTCATAGGGGATGAACATTTGAGCTCTTCATATTTACATTCACAGTGTTTTTAAAGGAGTTTACTAATTATGATGTCACCAATTAGGTTTTGCTAAGTGGGTGGGGAATCCAAAAGGCCAGAGCAAAGTCAGGAGGGATGGAGCTTCTATGTGGAAAGAGATGGAAGGGCATTGCAAATTTGGTCTAGGATTTGCTGACAACAAAAGTTAGTAAAGCTGAAATTCTGCTGTGAACTTCAAGCTGGAGGTAGAATTCTAAGTATGAGGAATAGATTCTGCTGTATAGCACAGGGAACTCTATCTAATCACTTGTGATGGAACATGATGGAGGATAATGTGAAAAAAGAATGTAAATAAATGTATAACTGTACATTTGCTGTACAGTAGAAATTGACAGAACATTGTACATCAACTATAATAAAAAAAACCAAACAAAACAACACAGTCAGAAGACTGATAGACACACTTAAAAGACTGAAGAAGCAGTAGGGCAGAAGAAAGCCAAGGGGAGGGGGTAAAGTACAAGGCAATTTGAGACCATAGGTTTGAAGCCTGTGTTGGTTATGGGCCATGCATGTGCTGAGCTCACATGGAGGGTTTCAGACATACATGATGATACTGGACTCAGCAATAATTAAAATTCAGTTAGTTTTCACTGTTTGGTGGATGCTGTCTTCAGTTTTTTGGGGACTCCCTCATTTCATCTTCAGTACAATGTTAACAGGTGCTGCTACTGCTCCCATTTTCAGGTGAGAATGCCAAGGCTTGGAGGTGAGCTGGCAAGTGACTGCCCTGAGATGGCACAGTGGTCATCTGGGCCAGGTGACCTGGTGCCTCTTTCTTTGCCCCAGCATGATCTCCACTCTTTGCCCCACCATGCTCTCCACTCCTCTGGAGTTTCAAATATTGTGAACATGTGGGTATAAATATACATCGTCCTTCATTTAATTTATATTTCTATAGTTCCCAGTCATGCTTAATATTTTTTTCACTATAAGGAGGGGAGCAGTGCTTCTTCTAGTACCCACAGAGTTAGGCAGAAGCCAAGCCCCACTCTTTTGTACTAATAACAAATCATCTATCCAATGGACTTTTGGAGGGTTTTTCTGTCACCTATTTTTTTTGGCTGTGCCTGTGGCATGCACAAGTTCTGGCACTGGGGTGGATCGTGTGTCCTAGCAGCGACCCAAGCCATAGCAGTGACAGCACCAGATCTTTAAATTGCTGAGCCACCAGAGAACTCCAACCATGCTTAATATTTGAATAAGACACTTTTAATATAAGAATTAGGAAGTGGACAATAGAGTCATTCACACATATGGAAAAGGTAGCCACACATCAGGAGATGAGCATATTTTAAATTGGTGTTGAGTCAGCACAAAACTAAGTGAAGGCATTCAACTTTTAAATCAAGAATGTCTGCCTAACACTGAAGCTTCCTAGGTTATGATTATTATTTACTGTAAATATTCCATCTTTAGAAATGAAAGGGAACACAGTTAAGGCCTACTATTCCAGCATGCTGGCCACATTGTGCATGGAATCAGATCTCTTCAAACATAACCATTAAAGAAAAATTTGTCTTTGGGGTGGAGTGAATGGAGAATAAAATCATGTTCTTCTACAAGAAGGCTGTGGATGTCTTGAGCAGAAACACCACATTTAGACACCTGAGTTTTCATTTTCTTAGACCTGTTTTCCAACAAAATTTCTGAAGAAGACACTTTGGTGGCATTTTTAAATGATATGTGACTTTGTTTTTTTTTTTTTTCTGTTGAGAAGTTTGCTTTATGAAACTATGATGTTTAGATTAACATTGAAAGGACTTCCAGTTCAGCTTCTCCCTGTAAAGAACCTGGAATCTGTCACTCCTATCCTTAAAACAAGAAAAAGCTGGACAACCTGAAAATCAGTGACTTTTTTTGCCTGTATTATGGAAATGAGGATGTAGGGAAAATCGCCACCCTGAAATCTTCGGTAGAGAACCAGCTCATGAAAGACAACAAGTATTGAAAATTAATAAAGAAAATAAAGACAAGGTTTTTTTAATTTTAAATCAAGGGGGTCCAAGACTGGGGTTCAAGACCACCACCCACACATATCTGGAGGGGCAACGGTGCCTCCTGGGAGAAAAGCCACCTAAAGGAAGAAGGAACCACAGAGAAGTCTGAAACCAACTGTCCAGAGCTAAGGGAAGGTGGTTGGGAGATCTGAGAGGTGCTTGTTATTTCCATTTGTGTCCAAATCCTACTTCTTTTATTTCATAGATGCTGGAGTTCCTTGGAGAACAGGTGTGCTGTACATAAAAATCTGTCAAGGTTGTTTCTCCAGGATGCTAGGGCATGAGCCACACAGCTCTGACACTCCTGCAACAGAACAAAAGACAAAGGAAGAGGGACCACTGTGTACATTGCTATCTTGGAGGTTCCAGGAGTTCAGCTGCAGTGGAAGAGGGGACCTCTGGCAGGAGCAGAGGGACAGCAGCAGCATTCAGATGGAGCGGACATGTTCATAAGATGCAATAGACCTGGGGACTCAAGAAACACTTCAAATGCCTTGGAGAGCCATGGTCTGTACATGCTAATGTCCCATCATTAGCTTGTACAGGCTGTGAAGGGCTGTGAAAGTCTCATTACTTTTGAGAATAGTTTTATATCCTCTTGTTCTGATTATCCCTTCAACTAGCCCTTTGGTTGGTGTGTAGAAATATCCAGAACTTGTATAAGAAAACACTTAAGGAGCAGTATGATGTAGGATAGTTTTCTTGGCCCTGTGATTGAATCTATTTTTCTGCTTTGTTTTCTCTACTGCAGAAAATATGAATTTCATTAATATCTCCTTGAGGAGGATACTGTGGGCCAGTGTATTTGTTAGATTCTTTGTACCATCTGGTTTTTATCCTCCTTGAATAACAGAGTTTGAAATTAGTTGAACTCCAAACTACCCAGGTTCTCAGCTTTTATCTCATACTTTACAAGTTTCCCCTAAGAACACTGTATTTGCTTTTCAGGACTTTGGTTGTGTGCTTTATTTCCTCTATGGAAAGACCCAGGTAAAGTTTAAATTACAGTTAATTGATAGAGGCCAAGGAGGAAGATTGAAAAATTTAATTAGTTTCCCTGCAAAGTAATGTGTATTAATCTGACTTTCCACACTAGAGACTAACATATCTTAACTTAAGGTGCACACCAAGTGTTCTGTTTAAACACACAGGGTCTGAGTCATTCTCCCAGCTTATTTTCTGTCTAGACAGAGAAGAGAATCAAATCCCTTTTAAATTATAAAATTGTTCTGTGATTAGATATCACGGCTGTCTCCTGAGGCACTCATGGAACCTCATAAATAGTTAACACCTGTTAACACTTGATTATTTAGATGGTAGGAGCAGACACTGTTGGTGTCCCATGCTGTGTGACCTTAGCCCATTCTGGCTTGCAGCTGCAGTGTGGTGGGGGCTCTCATGCAGACCACCTCCCACCTCTCTCACTTATACTCTTAGCTCTCTGCCTTAGGTCTTTCTTCAAGTACAAGGAGCTTACTCAGCCTGCATGCTTGGGCCTGGAAGCATGAGACAGGAGTTGGTGCCCCACAGTAGCTAATAAGCACTGGGGGCAGGTACTGGTGGATAAATACCCCATCCTCAACCTTGGACCCCTCCTTGACCTTGGACCTATGACTCTGAGGTTTTTTTTTTTTTTTTTGTCTTTTCTAGGGCTGCAACCACGGCACATAGAGGTTCCCAGGCTAGGGGTCTAATCGGAGCTGCAGCCACTGACCCACACCATAGTCATAGCAATGCCAGATCCTTAATCCATTGAGTGAGGCCAGGGACCGAACCCACAACCTCATGCTTCCTAGTCAGATTCGTCAACCACTGAGCCACGACGGGAACTCCAACTTTCATTTTTTAAAATTCTTTTTACGGCTGCACCTGTGGAACATGGAATTTCCTAGGCTAGGGGTTGAATTGGAGCTGCAGCTGCCGGCCTACGCCACAGCCACAGCAACCCCAGATCCAAGCCACATCTGTGACCCTTGCCACAGCTTGTGTCAATGCAGATCCTTAATTCACTGAGTGAGGCTAGGGATCAAACACCCATCCTCATGGACACTGTGTCAGGTTCTTAACCTGCTGAGCCACAATGGGAACCCCTCCAAGTTTCATTTCTGTGTGGCTTTCCTAGCAAGGCTGAGCAGTAACCAGCTTACTCAAGCACTCTTTCTGGGTCTCCTTCCTCCCCTGTGCCTATCTCCGGCTTCATGCAACACTCCCAAGTGAACTACCCGAGCCACATCCTTGTCTCAGTCTCTGCATTTGGAGAACTCAAGCTAAGAAGACTGATTAGTTCAGTGGGTTAGGCTTATCTTTACCATAACCCGACATTTGATTAATACTTGCCTGTGAATACTTTGAATGACAGCCTCCTGTGCGCTGGGCAAGGATTTTTGGTGTTGAACAAAGCAAGCAGAATGTTTGCCTGTGTGAACCTTTCATAATGCCTCTTTTAAACTTCACAACAACCATGTGAGAGAGGTTATTTTTATCCCCATTTCATGTATAACTAAGGTGAGCGAGGACTCTCGGGGTTTAATTTTTCTATCCTAGGTCTTCTCTGTGGAGAGGGGTGTCACCAGATTTCTTCCCACTTTAAAAAATTTTTGGCCACAGGAGTTCCTGTTGTGGCTCAGCAGGTTAAGAACCCGACATAGTGTTAGTGAGGATGCGGGTTTGATTCCTGGCCTCACTCAGTGGATTAAGGATCCGGCTTTGCCAAAAGTTTTGGCATAGGTCAAAGATGTGGCTCAGATCTGATGTTGCCATGGCTGAGGCATGGGCCTCAGCTGCAACTCTGATTTGACACCTGGCCCAGGAATTTCCATATGCTGCAAGTGTGGCCATTAAATTAAAAAAAAAATTTTTTTTGGCCACTTCTGATTAAACCATCTCATTCCAGTTTTATGACCCATTCTCATGCCCTTTTTAAAAAATTGAAGTATAGTTGGTTTATAATGCTGTTAATTTCTGCGATATAGGAAAGTGATTCAATGACACACACACACATTCTTTTAAAAATTATTTTCCATTATGGTTTTATCACGGGATATTAAATATAGTTTCCTGTGCTATACAGAAGGGCCTTGTTGCTTATTCACTCCCAGGCACTTTAAACCTTCAACGATCTAATCCATCTAAAGTGCCTACTCCTGTGCCCCTTCCCTGTTCTTAGGAGGGCCTAAAAAGACTGCGGGAAGGGATTTGCACTCTTGGTAAACAACTGAGATGATACCGTAGGAGGAGGTCATGGCTGCCGCAGCTGCACAGGGGTGATGGAAGGATCCTGGTCCCCTCTCCGTCCTTGGAATGTGAGTTTGCTTGCTTTCCCTGACCTGGAAGCTGATTCATGGACACTGTCTAGAGAGAATAGGAGTTGCTGAGACACTCTGGATGGTCTATTTGACTGAAGCCAGTTAAAGCCTTTGTAGAAACTTCTGAGATTCTGGTGGGCAGGAACAGAGAGCTACGGGACTCTCAGCGCCCAAGACAAGCCTGTGAGTATGTTCCCTTGCTTGCTAAACTTGCCACTCACCAGTCTGCAGTGGTCTGCCTCTTCCTTCTTTTTGTCCCTGTCTTTTGTGTACGGGGTTAGTTTCAGATTTCACCTGGGGAAGCGTCCAAGGTTGGAAGCCAACTGGGGAGGCAGCCAGGAGACAGGAGAATGGATCTTGGGAAAGGGGCGTTGGGGGAAATCCTGAGTTGTCCATCCACCTCTACGTGGGGAGGCATGGCCCGTGTGTTGGGTGCTTTGGGGACCCCTTGAGTACAGGGACACCCGGAAAAAGCTGACTGGGCTGACGAGCGTGTTTGAGGAACTGCGCAGAGCGCCCTGTGGCACGGGAGGGAAATGTGCGCCTGCGTACAGGGATGGGCTCTGTTGTGGACTTGTTGCTGGACACTGATGCCCCACGAGAAGCTGAGCTCAAATCAGGGAATTGGATGGAGAGCTGAGGTTAGAGAAGGACATGCAGGTGTCCACTACTCTGCCAGCTCGGGGCTGGCAGGCAAAGCGGGAGCGCGTGATAATATGTTGGAATCCTTTGCACGCTGTTCTGCAAAGCCAGGAGGGCACAAGCTGCCGCAGGTTAGGTTCCAGGAATTTATGACAAAGCCTCTTTCTTTGGTCTCTCCTTGCCCTCCATATACTGCAGAGGCCGGTTTCAGATTTCGCTTGGGGAACTCTGGGGACTCCTAGGGTTAGGAACCACCTATACAGAGATAAGATTGAGCAAAAGGGATCTGATGTCTTCAGGTATAGGGCTAGTCCTCTGCAGTGAAGTTTTCTTTTGAAGAGTTTCTGATATTAGTTCATGACAAATATAATGTATATATCATTTATACCTTTGCAACTGAAAAAGGAAGTTGGAGAGGAGAGAGGGCAGACACAGTTATCTTCAATTTGTTTATAATCATCTTAAAATGACATGATCTTTTTTAGGGGGAGTGGCAGGTTTTCTTACTTATTCTACTTTGCTTAAATTGGGAATGACAAATATCTTTTAATCCCCCAGTCAGCTCGGTTAGGCAGTGGCTGCCTGAAGAGCTGTGTTGAGAACGAGTCTGAGGCTATAAGCAGGTGTAATAGTAAGGTCATTAGTTACTATACAATTACTGATCAGAGCCAGTCATGGGTGTAGGAGGGGAGAAGAGCCACCCTTCTAAAATATATTTTCTTTCATTGTTCCAGTTTCATGTTAACTAGATGAGGCAACCTGGAAGTCTTCTAGAGCTGTAATTTACTAGGATCTACCATTCAGGTCTAGGGTTGCAAACTCAGGAAATATAGCAGAAAACAAAAATGTACTGTAGGATATTGGGTAGTTCATGCAATCTCCAGGAAGACTTGGGAACCTAGCTCATCAATTTGGCAGCAACCAAGATAGCCCTGGTATGGCCATAGGCAGGACACCCTGGGGTCATTGGGTGCCTCTAGCACCACCACTGCTCCTGGACCTCCCCTGCAACACTGTTGGACTTTAAAAGTTTTAAAAAACTTTTTATGAAAAATTTTAAGATACATAAAAACAGCAGAGTATAATGAAGCTCCATGCATTTGTTCCCAGATTCCCTGTGTATTACAGGTCTGTCAATTTTATTTAATCTATCCCCCATTTAAAATTCAAAAAATACTTTTTTTTTGCTAAAATATTTTGAAGCAATTCTAGACATCACAATAAGTCACTTGGAAACATTTTATATTTTTCACTATCAGATAAATTATAAAACCTTAGCTATGACATGATTATCCTAATTCAAGATAGCATCTTTCCTATCAACTAAATTTTTGTAGGCCTTAGTCATTAATCAGTCCTAAGTTATTAGTTCCTCAAGGTTCATCATTACACACATACACTCTTGTAGCCCAGGAGCTGGGCTGCCCCCGTTTTCATCCGTGATGGGAGATGGGGCCATACTGCCCAACTTAGACTTAATTCCAAGTAAGAAGGATGTACACATCCTGGGCAGACAAGGTGGTAGATAAAGCATAGGAGAGACAGAAACCAGCTCACAACCTTCAGATAAGTAGCCACCTGTCACCATTGCCATTTATAGTTCCTGATTGCCTTTGACTTAGAGCCTAGCATCCTTCTGTAATTTCATAAATATACTCTGATAGTCTTTGAGTTTTGATTTAAAGTGATATGGTTTCCACCTGGTTGGAAGGCTTTTTCTTCCTGGGAGGCTTATTAGCAATTACCTATGTAAATCTATGCACACTTTCTTTTGATACATTGTCTTGGGAAAAATTACACCAAGAAATTATTAATGTACATGAAAACAACAGTTACAATTCCCAGGGGATAATCGAGGCATTGAATATTTTTGCATATTTTAAGGCATCCACCAACATCACTTGAGGGTGACTGGGTTTGAGGAAAGAATGTTAAAATAATAATTTCCCCTGTTTAGATATTTAAAAATTTTGATCAATGAATGTGTATTCTATAAGAAGAATTACGGTTGTGAATTACAGAGTTTCTGGCAGTAAGATGGAGCTAACTGCAGGCCTTTGGCTCCATCTGGTAGCATCCTTACTTAATGCAAATTTATGACATTTCCTTGTATGAGAAATGGGATGCATAATTTTTCTATATCTTTTTGCTTTGAATCAAATATTCGCCATCATTTGCACATCCCTATTTTCTTGCATTGCTTTTAATCTGCATCATCTCTAGGGATCTTGGATGATAATCACAATCTAATTTCTAATATCAGCCATCACCAGGGACTACAGTTATCGAAATAAGTAAATTCAGCAAATATCTATTGATTGGTATTGCCATATCCATTATGGAGATGGAAGGCAAAACAAGGTTCTGCATCCTCCACAGGATCTGGGGAGAGGAGATGCAAACACATAACATACAGATATCAGAAAGGCACTAAAGTAAAAAAAAAAACTCCTAGAGTTTAGAGAGCAGAAAGATTGTAATGACTTTTGCCTGGAGAGATCAAGGAAGGCTTTCTGGAGTAAGTGGCATTTGAATTGGATTTTAAATACTAGATACCAGCTTAAGGGCATTTAAAATGGAGGAGGCACATTCAGAATGTACAGGCAGACGCTGGGAATTCCCCAGCTTAACTGGTGTGTGTGTGTGTGTGTGTGTGTGTGTGTATGTCTGTCTGTCTGTCTGTAGAGAAAGAGAACAGTGTTCCCCAGTTGGATTTTGGTGGAAACCAAGACATTTTGGAGTTTATTAGCAAAGTCCATATGAGAAAGATGATTCATATTTAGTAATAAAGACTATACAGAGAAATTGTCATTGTCACATAAGCTCTTCCTAGTTGGCAGCACCCTAGCAGGGGTGCACACCTCCATTTGGTCCCAGCTCTGCTGAGCAGGCAGCCACAGTAGGCCCCCAGCGTGTGAAGGGGATGTGCCCTGGGGGACCAGCGCTCCCAGGTTCTAGCATCAGGCCTTACCTATGCTTCTCTGAGTCTGTTCCTTCCTCATTCTGACTTCCTGCTCTGCCTTTCACTGGTAGGAAAAGGCATCCAACTCGGAACTGAGTCAGAGTGCTCAGCAGCTGGGTCTTGCTTTTAGTTTTGTGCAAAAATCAGTGGAATCAAGGTCAAGAGCTCAGCATGTGAATTTTTTTTTTTTTTTCTGGGGAGCAAGTGGGCCTGGGTTTGAATATGCACGGTGCTTAGAATCTGTGTGATTTCAGGCAAGTTTCTCAATTCTGTTTCCATGTTGCCTCATCTGTAGAATGGTGGGAGCCATACGGTTTTCTCACAGGGTTCTCACATGTGTTAAATAAGTCAGTGGGTGTGAAGTGTTGGAACAAAGCCCGCTGAGTTCAGCTCTCAGTGATGCAACAGTGCTTGTAGAGGAGCCCTGGAGGGGGAAGGAGCCCTGGAGGGGGAAGGGGCCCTGGCTCACCTGAGGACAATCTTGAGTGCAAGGCAGGAGCCCGGCTTGTTTCAACACCTGGGCTGGGCCTGGATGAGGGTCTTTATTTCTGTGCTCAAGGTTATTTCGAGGGGATTTGGAATGAAGTTAATCCCTCCTTTCTAGGTGCTGTAGGGGAAATGGGTCCCTCTTCTGTGGTTACTAAAGTTGAGGGCATTGGTGTGGACCCAGTGTCCCATATAAACCTGTCGCAAAACAAAATGGCATGAGATTGAATCAGAGAAGTGGCCTGTGGGGGCACTTAGAGGTGACTCCTAAGGACTAGGAAGCATCCATTCTAAGGCAGTTCACTGAAGAGCAACAAGGGATTACTGGATACAAACGCATGTACAGGGAGATAGGCTTGTCAAGCTTGAAAGACCAAGACCATGGTTAAAGGAGTAAGAAGTGAAAATTCAGGCGACTATAAATCTTTGAGTCATTTTGTGCTTCTTGAAGGCATTACTTTCATCAATACAAAGGCTTTACATTAGTGTTTCAAACAGGTTTTGCAGAGCAGAAAACTTAAAAGTAAGATTACCTTGGAGAAAAGCAGTACCCTGGAACCCGCGGGGCCACCAATCGCTCTGCAGCTCACTGGTCAGAACAAGCTTGGCTAGGATGAATTAGCCCAGAATGGATGAGCCTCTGCAGCACCTTGGGGCTGAGTGTCCCCAGAGGAAGCCAGCCCGGGGTTCAGCAAAAGGACTTGGAAGGGGGCGAAGGGAAGGGAAAGCATTTGAGGTGAGCCTTTGGTGAAATATATTCTAGAGTAGGAGAAAGGTCCCCATCAGTTCCGTCCTGGGTAAGCACAAGTCTCTTGGTCCCTCACTCCTGCCCAGTCTCTTCCCTGGGAACCTCTCACTGAGAAGATGACCTCCTCTGAAGTGTTCTTTATCGAGAGTTGACTCAAAGCCATTGATGGTATTGTCAGCTTCCGAATATCTTGAGAGCACGTTGTCCAGTGGTTGCTACTTTCCCCCCCACCCCAGGAGAGTCGCACAATTTAGGAAAATTGATAAGGCCTCCTGCATATTTTGCCTTCCTATTAGGGTGGTACCAACTAATCATGTCTGTCCAAAAATCTTAGCCTAAAAAGCTTTTGTCTCATCCAACCCTCTTATTACAGAAGAAAAAAACTGAGTTCCAGAGACAGAGAGCACTTTACCTGCAGGTCTTCAGCTCAGCCTGTAAGTAGCAGAGATGAGACAGGGACTCATGACCTTATCCAGGCTCAAGGAGGGTTTTGATTTTAGTGTCATTTCTCACATACAAACCACAGCAGTGTGCTCTGATTTTCTAAGTTGTTTATATGCTGTAATTGCCTCTGTATTCTCTTTCCTTTATCTGTTTAGATAAGCACCAAAGATTATGGGTCTCATTCTGTACAAGCTAACATCACTTGGTATACTGTTAGCCTAGAAGGGCAATGGAAGTGTCCAGCTCCATTTTAAGTTCTTGATATTTCCAAATGTCTTCAGTGATGAGCATTTTTTGAAGACAAAAGCTTAAAATAGGACAGAGTATCTTTCTTTCCATCAGGAAAATG
Organism: Sus scrofa; assembly: GCF_054392235.1. Classification (NCBI taxonomy): domain Eukaryota; kingdom Metazoa; phylum Chordata; class Mammalia; order Artiodactyla; family Suidae; genus Sus; species Sus scrofa. The sequence continues at coordinate 107,579,932 of NC_139396.1, read as the reverse complement.
CCAACAGCTTTCAAAATCTTTGTTAGCCTTTCTGATATTTCCCAGAGAACCTTGCAAGTTATTCGCAGTGGTTCGGAAACAATGAAGGACGTTACACACCTTGTGGTACCATGTTTCCTAAAATGCGTTAAACTTATCAGTGGAATATGAGATGATATTAAAGAGTATGGTGATCAGACCTTTTATTTTAGTAGTAGGTATAAATAGGTATTTATTTTAATGCATGTAATAAAATATTATAATAAAAATATAATTAGTACAAATAGTAACATTTTTATTGCTTCGAATGGGATTAAATATAAAAGGAAGTTGATTTAAAGAAAAATGTTAAATAATAACATGTCAGTATAAGTGGTACCCAAATTTGGCAAAAATTTGAACAATGATACCCAATATTACATACACATAACTACAGTGGAAATACTCATTGAGGCCACAAGTAACGTGTAATTTGAACAGTCATAGCAGCCCACAAAACTTGAAAGACAACAGCAATGGAACCCACAGTTAATTTATAACTGTACATGAGTTTTTATTCCCATGAATGGGGGAGAACTTAATCTTGGCCCTTTCACAAAAAGTAACTTTGATCCAGCAGTTTTCCTATGTGGATTCAAGATTCTTTCCTCAGTCCCAGGATGGTACCCAGCTGTGGCCCTCATCCTGTTGGCTTCCTCTGTAGACTCCCCTTTGGTGATTGACAAGAGTTTGGAGGAGCGGGGGCGGGCTTCCCCTGGGCTTCAGATGTTTCTCTGTCAGGGCCATCTCTACACTGCTTAGTCAGCCTTGTCTGGTGCAGGTGGCATCACTCTAGCTTATGATGCAGATCATCTGTGGTGTGCACCTGCACTTCCTAGGCATGCCTCTGTTTCCCCTTCGACCTCCATGTGTGTACACACACACACATAACCTCACCTCCACTCACTCTCCACACATTTCCTCCTTATCCCTTTCCTTCTTGCTTTAGAGCTCTTCTTTTTTCTATCCTGTCTCCCTACATGACCTTATCCAGGCTCAAGGAGATTAAGGATGAACAGGACAAAAATGGTACCTTCCCTCATTCCTCTGGGGTAGAAATTTACAAGGCAAGATAATTGACAAGTTAATATAAAATAATAAAAATTACGGTATGTTTTTTTAAAATGAAGGAGGCTGAGATATAAGTAATGCTGCAGTGACTATCTCTTGCTCAAAATTTTATTCTTCAGAGGCTTAAAAGTGGAGTTGTCAGGGAAAAGGTCATCATTTTCCAGCTTCTGGATACATATTTTCAAGGTCTTTTAGGTGGAGATAATAATTCAGAGAGGTTTGGGGTGCTTGGGGAGGGGGGCGTGTTCCTGATAGTTCCTTCATTAATTGATGAAGGAAATATTTATTAAAAAAATTGTGTAGGAGTTCCATTGTGGTTCAGTGGTCAACAAACCTGACTAGTGTCCAAGAGGATGCAGGTTTGATCCTTGGCCTCGCTCAGTGGGTTAAGGATCCAGTGTTGCCATGAGCTATGGTGTACGTTGCACGTTGCTGTGGCTGTGGCATAGCCCAGCAGCTACAGCTCTGATTGGACCCCTAGCATGGGAACTTCCATGTGCCATGGATGCAGCCCTAAAAAGACAAAATACAACAACAACAAAAATTGTGTAGCAGAGTTCCCTGGTTGTGCAGCAGGTTAAGAATCTGTTGTTGTCACTGCTGTGGCTTGGGTCATTGCTGTGGCATGTGGTTCAATCCCTGGCCCAGGAACTTCTACATGCTGTGTGCCCCCCCCAAAAAAATTATTTATCAGTCAGAGTCCAATCAGGAGACAGTAGCCACATAATTATTTAAACAGGGAAAATTTAATGTATCAGTATTTTATCTATAAGGAGTAAGAGAGAGCTATAAAGAACACAGGAATAACAGATAAAAGGAGCAGTCACTATCTCTAGGGCTGTGGCAGAGAGCCAGGGAAGGAACAAATCTTTAAGAGGTCTTCCCAGGAGGGCGGAAATCCAGATCTAATTCTAGAGGGTATGACTGCCCCACAGGGTAGTGAATTTTCCTCAGGTGCTTGATTTGTGGGGCTCACTGGGAACCTACCCCATGGAGTGCCAGTGGAGGTTGTCCCCAGGGGTGCACCTGGTATAGAACTCCTTGGGGAGCTGTTTGTGAGGCTGATGCTGCTGAAACTCCTGGGGGTGGGAGTGAGTTTCATGTTAGTGCCTCCAGTGTCCCTGCAATGCCAGCTGCTGCCCCAGTGGAGCAAAAGGGGAGGATTACACTGGAACCAAGAGGAGAAGCCCCTCCCTCCTCTAGGGGTCCCCCGTCTCCCTGCACCCTCCAGCAACAAAGTTTAATAATGTGCCAGTTGACCAGGAAAGTCTGTTCTGGCTTCCCAGGAGGCCAAGAAAGGGTGGACTGGGAACTGAGAGGCAAAGGTACCAACTTCTGTTCTTTGCTTGAAGATCACTTCTGGGGTGTTAATTCACCAGGACGTTTGGCCATGTCCTGTAAAAGCCAGTCATATTCTTGTATATAGAAAAGGCCCTCAATTCATTGGCCTGTGAGAGGAAGCTCTCAGTTTGCACTGAATGGTGGGTGTCCCAGGGGCAGTGGGTGGAGCAGGTGCTCATCACACAGACTATGTGTTTACTCCTCTAGTTCCTGTATTGTTTGCACCCCTACTCTAGAATGTAGGTTTTACGAGGGCAGGGGTTTGGTCTGGTGTATAGACGGCAGCCAGAACAATGTGAGGCACATAGTATGGACTCAGTTCATTTTTGGTGAATTAATGAAAGGATTTCCTGTGATTCTCAGGGAAAGCTTGTGAGCATTAATGGCCTTGGTGTGCCTGGAGTTAGTCCGTGGGTTTCAGAGGTCTCCTTCTCTCTTCTTGAGCTGGTAAATATACACATCCAGAGCAGCCCACATGTTCCTGATCCAAATGATTATGTGCAGGACAGCTTAAAAAGGGTAAGGCAGGAGTTCCCATTGTGGCTCAGGGGTTAATGAACCTGATTAGCATCCATGAGGATGTGAGTTTGATCCCTGGCCTCACTCAGTGGGTTAGGGATCCAGTGTTGCTATGAGCTGTGGTGTAGGTCGCAGATGCGGCTTGGATCCTGTATTACTGTGGCTCTGGTGTAGGCCAGTAGCTATAGCTCTGATTTGACCCCTAGCCTGGGAACCTCCATATGCTGGGGGTGTGGCCCTAAAAAACAAAAAAAAAGATGGGTAAGGCAGAACACAGTTGCTAATACTTCTGGACAACTGACACAAGACTTGAGATTGCTCATTTTTCTAGGGTAATTGCAAACCATAGCAGCTGCACTGGCTCCAGCTTGCTGGGCATATTTCATTGCAAATGGGAGATGCCTATGATTGTAGCTGACAGAGGGAGGCAAAGCCAATGCGGACAGCTTTCCTTAGGGGAATTAAACTCATCTCTTCTCACTACAAAGTTCTTAACTCCTTAGCTGTGAAGGTTTAGGAATCTTTACCCATTAACACCTCAAGTTGCCCTCAACATATTCAATTTGTACTCTAGTTTCAGTGCCAGGGGGACATTTTCACTCCAGGTGTTTTATTTACTGTTTTGAGCAGGGTTCTATATTTCAGGATAATTTATTTTCCTTTAGGATGAAAGTCGCTATATTTTGTCTAACATCAAATCATCTGAGACTGTAGTATAAAGGGCCACATATTTATCTTACCCGGTATTTTTATACATCCAGAATTTTTTTTTTTTTTTTAAATGGGATTCAGGGGGCAGAACCAAAGTCAGGATTTGGACTCTGACATCTAACTAGAGATCCAGGTAACTCAAGTAGAGACAAGTACAAATTCTAAGTTAAGTTGGTGATAAATTTAGAGAGCAGCGTAGAATTTATCCCTGAGCCTACAGCCGGGGCTTTTAAAATGATTGAGGGTATGAATACATGATTCAAAACTGATCTCAGGAACCAACATAGAGTTCAGAAGCTTTATCAATGCTAGCTAGATCAGTGGGGTTTGAGATGAAATATTATAAATCAACTGTGAGAAGGTGTTAATCCAAACACTGCCTCCAGCTTGGAAGGTTATGCGTGAGGTGGGAGATAGTGGAGGGAAGAGGCTGCTGGAAGAAAAGACACTTTTTTTTTTTCAGTGAGGGCGTGCATTGCCTCAAGCTTAGGACCCTGGTGCTCAGGAATCAAATCTTGCATTCTGTAGTCCACACTGCAGTACTGAAGCATTTTCACTTCACCTTTTCAGATTTAGATACCAGGGCATATGGGGAAATAGGGATATGATGTTCTTGGGGCCTGGCTGAAGGGCTGAATCTGTCAGTGTGATGTTTTGGGAAGGCAGCTGGTGTGATGGCTGAGAGCCTTGGTTTTCTCATTCATAGTACAGGAATGACAACAGTACCAAATCACAAGTTTGTTGGAAAGATTAAATGAAATATTCCTTGTCAAGTGTGTAACACTTAGCATACAGTCAATATTAAAACATGTTAGATATGATTATTACTTTCATTATTAATGAATGTGCATCATGTGATGATGTATTAAGTTCCCCAAAGCTTCTTTTTTAAAAAAATTTAACTGTTCAGTTCAGAAGCCCCTGGGATTCCTAGAATATTTTAAGAGCATTGATCATGGACTCTGTTAACAAGTCCACTGGGTTAGGGTCCAACTGCATCCTTGCTTAAGAAGATGAACGTTTTAGATAACACATCAGATTCAATTTTTAAGGAATTGGAAGTAAATATTCTTGAAAAACATATTCTTGGGCATATAGTGAGAGCAAAACCACAAATTATGTTAACTTCCAATACCAGTAAAGATTCAGTTCAGTTCAGTTGTGGGTAATAGAAAAATGTAAAATAATTGGAATTCCCTGGTGGCCTACTGGTTAAAGATCTGGTGTTGTCATTGGCGTGGTATGGATTCAATCCCTGGTCTGGGGACTTGGCATGGTCATGGCCCAAAAAACCGAAAAAAAAAAAAAAAGAAAAAGTAAAATAATAGTGGTATAAAAAAGTTTGTTTCCCCTTTATTAAAAGAATCTGGCAAATTTGGTACCCCTGTGATCATGAGAAACTCAGCCTTCTTTGTTATTACTCTCTCATCCTTAGGATGAGGACTCATGGTTTAAGATGGCTGCTTAGGCTCCAGCCTTCATGTCTACATTCCAGGCAGCAGAAATGAGGAAAGAACAAGATAGGCCTTCTCCCTTTAAGGAGGCTTCCCAGGGGTCACATATGATACTTTCATTTAAATTCCATTGTCCGTAGCAGTAGGCATGGCTGGAAAATGTTCATTTCAGGAAGCCATGTGCTCAGCCAAATCTAAGGGATTCCTTTACTAGGAAGAAGGTGGAGTAGATATTAGGGGAGAGTCGTCTCTGTTGCACAGCCCTTCCCTTTGTTCTGTAGCAGATCTAGTTAGTTGCATTGGGCCACTATATCTGAGGCGTATTTCTGCCCTTCTCATAGAAAGATATTGAATGGGATTCCCCTCTTTTACAAGAGCACTTGGAGGGTATTACTGTTTTTATTTTATGAATCAGAAACCTAAAATTTAGAGATGCTAAATACCTTCTCCAAAATTACACATAAATAATGGAGACAGGCTTTGAGCCCAGGTCAGTTTGACTGACAGTAAAGCCCCCTTCTCTCCTCCCTCCCCACCCCCCCACAAGCAGCTGCTAGGAGTAGATGGGAAGGCTCACTGATCACAGGGCTGCAAGGCCGTCCAAACGTTCAAATATACACCAGACAAATTGCCCTGAAATAAAGAATGATGGCTCCTTGTTCTAGCAAACCCTCCACTAGTCTAGTGGCCGGTAAGGTGTGTGTTGGTCAAATGCACCAGCCTCAGGGGCCAGTCTTCTAAGGCATTAGAAGGATGCTGAAGGTGAAAAAGCATCCCAGAAGAAGTGCTTTTTCAGGTGTTGATTAAAGGAGCATTTGGCTTTCATCTTGAAAGAGGCACAGTTAGTTTGTTCATCTTTCAGATTCTACTTCTTATTTTCTCTCTCTCTCTCTCAGCTTTATATTTCCTGGATAAATTTTTTTGCAAGGCTGCTATCCCTTCTTTTGTTTTCTCCACAAAATGATGGGGAAAAGTCTTAATTTCGGAAAACTTCAAATTATTTAAAACCCAGGGTGTGCTCCTTGAAAATGAAACAAGGAAACCAGAAAATCCAAAACATGCTCACACTGTAATATCTGGTAAAAGATCAGGCTTACACATAAAGATAGGTGCTTATGTTTAGTCCCTGATGAATGTGGTACCTGGGATGCTGTACAGGGCTCAGCAGCAACACAGCAGAAGACACTGCAGAGAGTTTCTCTAGGGATTTTGGGAAGTATTTTTTTCCTTTTTTTTTTTTCTTTCTAGGGCCCACCTGCAGCATATGGAAATTCCTAGCTTAGGGGTCAAACCAGAGCTGCAGCTGCTGGTCTACCCTCTAGCCATAGCAACACTGGATCTGAGCTGCATCTGAGACTTACACCACAGCTCATGGCAACTCTGGAACCTTGACCCACTGAGCAAGGGCAGGGACCAAACCCGCAACCTCATGGTTCCTAGTCGGATTCGTTAACCACAGCGCCACGACGGGAACTCCCAGGATGACCCTTTTAATTCATGTATTAGAAATGCCATTGGGCTGCAGTGTACCAAAAGTATCACGTGATTAAGGGGGTGGTGTGTTCTATCAGAAGGAACACAGGCTTTGGAATCAGTTAGATCTAGGTTGTTTGGTAGCCATTCTGCAGTTTTCTTGATGTGTGAACCTAGGTTGGTCTTTGCATCAGTTTCTTCATCTATAAGATAGGAATAAATATACTTGATTTGAGAGGAGCTCTTAGAAGATATAGCTCTCCTTATCCATGGCTGCTGCTGCTGCTTTTTTTTTTTTTTTTTTTCTTTTTGCCTTTTCTAGGGCCACTACTGCGGCATATCGAGGTTCTCAGGCTAGGGGTCTAATTGGAGCTGTAGCTGCAGGTCTGCGCTACAGCCACAGAAATGTGGGATCCAAGCCGAGTTTGCGACTCACACCACAGCTCACGGCAATGCCGGATCCTTAACCCACTGAACAAGGCCAGGGATCGAACCCGCAACCTCGTGGTTCCTTAGTTGATTCATTAACCACTGAGTATCCATAGCTTCTAAACACATGTATGTCTCCTAAAATATTTACAAATGGCTTAAAATATAGGTGTCACAATAGTGTGTCACACAGAATGGAGGTTAATGTTTACACTGATCCTTTAGTTGGAGACCATCATTAGTTCCCGTAGTCATTTTATATCAGCTGTCTATTGCCACGTGACAAACCGTCCCAAAACTCAGTGCCTTAAAAACACAGGATTCTGCAACCTGGGCAGGGCTCAATAGGGACTGCTTATTGCTGGTCTGAGTGGCAGGGACAGGGGGCGGGAGAAAAGGGGGCTGGAGTCACCCACATAGCCTCATGCAATAGGAGTCTGGCTGGGCAGAGGCAGGATGGCTTTACTTACACATTTGTCACCTCTGTTGTGATGACTAGAACACATGGGGGCTGGCCAGCTGTCCTGCTCTTTTGACGTGGCCTCTCCGCCAGGGTAGCCCAACTTAGCTGGTGGCTGAGAGCTGCAAGAGAGCAAAAGAGAAAGCTGCCAGCTCTTTAGGGCCTAGACTTGGCAATGGCATGGCATCACTCATGCAGCATTCTGCTGGGTCAAGAAAAGTCTCCATCTAGCCAAGATTCAAGGGCAAAGGACAGACTCCATTTCTTGATGGGAGGAGAAGCAAGAATGTGTAGCCATCATTCAACCATGACAATCATGGTATAAAATTAATTACCTTTTTCCCAGCTCTATCCTGACCACCAGCAATGAGTGTTGGCAAATCCTAAATTAGCAAGATTTAATTGCTGCCACCTGCCAGAACAGAAACAGGTGCTATTAACAGGGCCAGAAATATGTCTGGGGCTCTGGGAGTGAAGTGGGGAGGGGCAGCAAATTGTCTCTCCTGAGCCTTTTTCCAAAAGTGGCTCCTTTATAAATATTTTGAATATAATGTGTTAACATAAATGTCTGTTAGGACTGTGATGAGAAGAAGCCAGAGGAAGCCATTTAAGATTAGCACCTTGAGACATATAGGTAATACCCTCCAGGGGTAAACATTTTATGTGCTTTCTTCCCTTACGAAAAATGCAGCTCTCTCTCCCTGCCCCTAGCCCCTAGGTGAACCTGGGCTTCCTTGATATTAGAACCTACCATGCCCCACACAGGGCCAGGGCATCCTGAAAGATACTGCTGTGAGGTCATGTCTCTGTGTGTGTGTGTGTGTGTTTGTATGTGTGTGTGCTTGTGTGGGTGATCGAGTGTTTAAAGATTGAGTGCATAAACATGTAAAATGAGTGTGTGAGTTGTATGACCGTGTGGATGTGCATGTGGGTGTGAGTGTGTGTGTGTGAGAAGGAAGACAGAGCATGGAACTGGGAGTAAACTCAAAACAGGGCCAAGAAAGACCACACGTGGAATCCTGCTTCGAAGTGGGGTGATTCGGATCTGCCAGCCACCTGGAAAATTGCCCGATTCTAAAGCCTGCAGCTCCTTCTGCCCATTGCTGATGGTGACACATCAGAGTCTTTTAAAGTGATTGAAATAAATGATGCGATTCTTGTCTGCCCAGGACTGGCTCAATCTGGAGAGTCTCGGGCCAGAGCTGGGGGGAAAGGAAAATGTGGAAGATGCAGGGATTGGGGATATCAAAGGTTTGAGCAGGAGGGCTCTGTGAAGCAGGCACCAGGTTCCAGAGTTCACCCCATTCCACAACTTCATCCTCTTCATCCTGGCAGTGGGCATCCTTGAAGGGTGGAACATAGTGCATTGTGAGCTGGCATTTTTCTTTTGATGCTTTTGAAGTGGTTCCCACCAGTCCCTGCAGACCCTGTTTTGTCTGTCCCAGGCTCAGATGTATCCACCTCATCCTCCTGTTTCCCAACCATTGAACCACTATGCATCTAGGAGCTGGAGGAAGTAAACAGATAAGGATTTTACATACCAGTCATCTGCTTTTTTTCTTCCCCAACATTGCAATGTCAGGATGAGATTTTTTTTAGGGCCACACTTGTGGCATATGGAAGTTTCCAGGCTAGGGGTTGAATTGGAGCTGCAGCTTCTGGCCTTCACCGCAGCCACAGCAATGCGGGATCCAAGCTACGTCTGCGACCTATGCTGCAGCTCATGGCAACATTGGATCCTTAAACCACTGAGCGAGGCCAGGGACCAAATCCCCATCCTCATGGTTACTAGTTGGGCTCACCTGCTGAGCCACAATGGGAACTTGTGTTAGGATGAGATTTTTGTCTGTGTGGCCTGGAAAAATAATTTTTCTTCATTTTGTTTCCACTTTTAAAATCTGTTTTTTTTTTTTTTTAAGTTTAGGATGATTGATGGGTTTTCAGTGAAGGAAATGATTAAAAAAATAGAACATTTTCAAATACATCTATTACAGTGATGCAGGGATATTTAAGAGGAGAGGTAATTTTATGAATAATTTGTTAATTATTAACATTAATTTGAGTATGTCCTTTGTGCCGAGCATTGTTCTAAATATTATATACATGTTATTCTAATTTAAGATGAGAACAATATGGCTGAGATAGTAGGCAACTTTTCATGGTCAAACTGATAGTAAGTAGTGTGTCAAGGTTCAAAGCGAGGCTTTCTGCCACTGTGAGCACCCAACTCTGGATCTGCTGTATCAGTCAAGAGTGTGCTCCGAATACTCAGGTGTTACTGGCCAGGAGTATAAATCTACTTTGACATTGACATTCACCTTTCATTAGCTTTTGCCTCTGCCTCTTGACTGCTGTCTTGTTTAGTATCAACGTCAATTTCAGGGAATGTTCCAAGCTTCTTTCTTTTGTCCACAAATTTGCTCTCATTGTTATTCTTTTGCTGGGACAACAGAAATTAAAATTACTTGCTTCCATAACCTAATGGTCTGCTTTAAAAACAGATCATTCCTAGTATGGCTCAGTGGGTGAAGAACCTGATACATCGTCCATGAGGATGTGGGTTAGGTCCCTGCCCTCTGTCATTGGGTTAAGGATCTGGCATTGCCACAAGCTGAGGTGTAAGTTAGCTGCAGATGCTGCTTGGATCCCGTATGGCTGTGGCATAGCTGTGGCATGGCTGTGGCATAGGCTAGCAGCTGCCGCTCAGATTCGATCTTAGCCTGGAAACTTCATATGCTGTGGGTGCAGCCCTAAAAAGAAAAAAAAATTTTCTGTTAACAAAACTCTTTTAGGTAATAGAATAAGAGCTTTATTTTTAGTTTATCTTTTTTTAAATTTTTTTTTAATTTTTTTTTTTTTTTTGCCATTTCTTGGCCTGCTCCCTCGGCATATGGAGGTTCCCAGGCTAGGGGTCGAATTGGAGCTGTAGCCACCAGCCTACGCCAGAGCCACAGCAACGCGGGATCCGAGCCGCGTCTGCAACCTACACCACAGCTCATGGCAACGCCGGATCATTAACCCACTGCGCAAGGGCAGGGACCGAACCCGCAACCTCATGGTTCCTAGTCGGATTTGTTAACCACTGCGCCACGGAGGGAGCTCCTATTTTTAGTTTATTTTATAATGGTAGTACAAGCTAATGCCAAAAACTTAAAAAGATAACACAAAGGAGAAAATTATAAGCCAGTTTTACTTATGAATATAGATAAAAATCCCATATAGATTACTGAATTATAAATCAGTTCTAGCAACACATTAAAAAGATTACATATCACAAATCAGTTAAGATTTCTTCTATCAATGCAAGGATGGTTCAATATTAAGAAATCTATTAACATTTTTTACCCCAATAAATGATGGTTATGGAGGTTTCCAGGCTAGGGGTCTAATCAGAGCTGTAGCTGCTGGCCAGCACAAGATCAGAGCCTTGTTTGCGACCTGCCCCATAGCTCATGGCAACGCCGGATCCTTAACCAACTGAACGAAGCCAGGGATTGAACCCACAACCTCATGGTTCCTAGTCGGATTCGTTAACCACTGAGCCATGATGGGAACTCCTTATGTTCTTAATGGCTTAGAAAACCATTTAGTAAGATTCTGAACAGTTAATTCTGAAGAACAGAAAAAACAAAAATGAAATAAAGCAAACAAAACAAAAAACCAAGTCTAGGACATAGACCATTTGCTAGGAACTAAGAATAATTGTTATACATGGTGAAATACTTAAGCCATTGTCCTTAGAATCATTCCTAGGACATGCTTGCCTGCTGTCTTTTCTATCCAGACATACTGCCTTAGATGCACTTTACATGCCAGTGACTTACACATGTAAACTTCAGTTTGGGCTTCTTTTTTAAAATTTATATTTTGGGCCACACCTGTGGCATATGGAAGTTCATAGACTAGGTGTTGAATCAGAGCTGCAGCTGCGGACATCTACCACAGCCACAGCAATAACAGATCTAAGCTGCGTCTGTGATCTACACTGCAGCTCATGGAAATGCTGGATTCTTAACCCACTGATTGAGGTCAGGGATCAAACCCACATCCTCATGGATACTAGTTGGGTTGGTTACTGCTGAGCCAAGGGAGGGAACTCCTGGGCTTCTCTTTTTAGAACAGATTGGTAATAACTACCAATCTTCAGATTGGAATCTTCACTTGAATGACTTACAAGCTTTCTGTGGCCACACTGGAACTCCTCTAAACTGATCCTTCCCTGCTGTTTTCTCATCACAGTAAATGGTACCACTTTGACCAGAGCCCTCTTTGTCTCTCACCTTTAATCTCATCAATTAGCACATTCTGTCTTTTCTACTTTAAAAATGCATCTGAAAGCCATCTCCCCTGGAGATTAGGGGACTGGTGGGGAGATAATTAATTTAGGAAGTCCATATTTGCACTGCACAACTTGTTACATGCACAGCTTTTGTAATTTAAGATCTAATAAAGTGAAAGGGACAAGAAGGGAAAAAAAATCACTTTGACATTGAGTCATGGAAAGCGCTTCTCATTGCCTTTTAAAGCCACATTTCTGAGAAAGCTTTCTGACTGGAATAATAAATTGTGCATGAAAAACATAGAAACGGAGGAGAGGGCAAGGTCACCACTGAAATGGAAAACTAAGTGACACATGGCTTGAAAACTTTCTGAATTGCTGGCATTCCCCTGATCAGGTTGAGTGGAACAAATACCTCCCCAAACTAAAGGGAAGTCAAGATTTCTTTGAGATGCCCCAAATGCAGTTTCTTTCCTTTGTCTCTCTTCCTCCCCCATTCTCCATTCTCTCTTTCTCTTATAATTGGAGAAACTTCCTATTAGCCTATCACTACAGGTAAATTTTTATTTTTATTTATTTTATTTTATTTTATTTTATTTTGTCTTTTTGCTATTTCTTTGGGCTGCTCCCACGGCATATGGAGGTTCCCAGGCTAGGGGTCCAATCGGAGCCATAGCCGCCGGCCTACACCAGAGCCACAGCAATGCGGGATCCGAGCCGCGTCTGCAACCTACACCACAGCTCACGGTAGTGCCGGATCGTTAACCCACTGAGCAAGGGCAGGGACCGAACCCGCAACCTCATGGTTCCTAGTCGGATTCGTTAACCACTGCGCCACGACGGGAACTCCACTACGGGTAAATTTTTAAAAAATGTTTCCAAAACTATGTTACAAATAATGGCTGTAATATTACATGCCATAAACTTTTATAGCAATTTCTTCCTTAGTGTGTAGGCTAGACTGCCATGAGGTAATCATTCATATTGCTGCTCCTTATTACTGCTCCTAATTGCTGTTGTCAACGCATGAATCTTTTTTGTCTTTTGGGCCGCACCGGTGGCATGCACAATTTTCAGGGCCAGGGATCAAACCCTCACCACAGCAATGATGACACCAGGTCCTTAACCTGCTGAGCCACTAGGGAACTCCAAATACATCAATCTTTATACCTGCAAATAGATATTAATTTCTTTTTCACATTATTTTTTCATTTGTGATGTCTAGTGTTAGTAACATATATATCATCTGCAGTATTTTGTGTCATGTAAGACAATATTGATGTAGGTACTGACAGACGATTCATCCTGTAAGCAGATGATGTAGACTTACAGTATCAATAAACACAGTACACTACTGTAAATGTGTTTTTTCTTCCTTATGATTTTCTCAATAGCATTTCCTTTCCTCTAGCTTACTTTATTGTAAGAATACTGTATATAACACACATAACTTGTTACGGCAGATACCCAGCAGCCCTGTGCTGCAGCGTATCAGCTCTGGCGACAGCCCCGTGGCTGTAGCGTACCAGCTCCAGTAGCTCTGTGGCTGTAGTGGATCAGCTCTTTTACCCGGCGAGAAACCAAGCGAGCACTCGGAGAGTTGGAGAATTCAGGTTTATTATGCCAGCGGGCTCACACGAGATCGCTCTCCAGAGTCTGAGCCCGGAAGAAGGGTTTCACAAGGCTTTTATGGGCTACGTCTTCCAGGTCCAAGCTTGACTAGTTGGACTGGAGTGACGTCAGGCAAGGTAGTAGATGCGGAAGCAGATGCATGGGGGAGGACTGGTTGGGGCAGTTGGCTAGACTTTGCTTAGTCATCATGGCTGGGGTCTCTCCTTTCTACATTTTATTTGGACATTTTCTCCTACAAACTCACAAAATATATGTTAATTGACTATGCTATCAGCAAGGCTTCCAGTCAAAATAGCCTAGTGGTAGTAGAGTGTTTTGGGAGTCAAAGTTACACGTGGATTTTTGACTGCATGGGGGGGGTCATTGCTTCTAACCCTTCCATTGTTCAAAGGCCAACTGTATTGAAAATTAATTTGTGTTAGATTTGTTGACCTAGTGATCTTTTAGTTTCTGAATTGAATCTTCCTCTCTCTTATTTTAATAGTAGGGATTCTTTTATTTTGCAGTTTAAGTGCTCAAACCAGCCAGATCTGTGAGTGTTAGTGCGCCCCCCCCCCCCAACCCTCCCAATCCATTGTCTCCTTCCACCTTTTCTTTTTCTGCTCAGTCTGTACACTAAGGATCAGGGCTGGGATTTCTGCTTGATGGCACTGTGATTTCTGCATCTCACAACTCCTGTTGTTGAAAGCTTCATGGTGTTTTTAACCTCAGGAAAATTTCTGTTTGAAATTCCTGTAGAGCAGAGTCCCTCAAGTCTGAGGCCCAAGGACCAGGCAGGCTTCACAGCCCAGAGAACACCGTGTTTTCTTCACAAAGGGTTTCCACAACACTGGGCTTGCTGATGGGCAGATTAAGAGCCTGAATAAGATTTGTCTTCCAGGAAAGCCAGCATGAATAATTGAAGACACCTGCCTTGCCAAGCGCCAGTAGCACAAGAAAACTCAAGTCAGCTGTAGTCTTGCATGGAGCGCCTCTTACATGGCCTAGTCATGGTCCCTGGAGACCCACACTGGCAGAAAACACATCCAACAATGTTAAATGTGGGAAAAACCTGCCAACGGGATAGCAAGTGGGACCATACCAGAGTTTCATTCACTATTTACCTCAGCAAGACATTTCTCAACTTCCACAGGTTACAGCAACACCTAAATTCTCATGGTTTTTGTGTTTTCTCTAAACCAGTGGTTTTCATAATTGCATGAAAAATGTGAAGTTGCTTCTTAATGGGCATCAAGTAGCATTTCAGGGATCCTTAAGGATTGTAGCTGTATCCCTCTAGCTTTGAGCTAATCTGATATTCCTGTTTTCCAGAAAAGGCTCACAAAGTCTGGAGAGGTGAGGTGTGTCTTACCCAGTATCACCTGGGCAAGGAACTGCAAAGGAGGTATACTAGTTAGGGTCCAGTTAGGAGATAGAAACCAAGCAGTGATTTGAACAAGGAAGATGCATATAAAGAATTACTATTGATAGGAATGTTACTAAGAGTAAATAGAAAAGAGCTCTAAAATATACCCTAGGGGTCTGAGAGAGTACTCAAGGAAGGACTGACTTGGAAGGGGAGACCTCGCATGTGCCTGGGACTCAGACCCCATTGGAGGCAATGTGCTTATAGTCCACTGAATGGGAGAGAAGTTCACCAGGGTGCTCTGGCTGACAGGAAACTACCCACCGGGGATGCTGAGAAATTTCCTGGGAAGCTCCCTATGAAGAAGGAGTGCTGCTGAACTCACCCTAGGAAACCAGTTGGGGCATCCGTGGAATTCACTGGGAATCTACTTGCTGGGCAGGAGTGCAGCTGAAATCTTCTTTCCGTGGAGGATGTGGCTAAACTTGAGGCGGGAAATCTAGCTGGAGCACTTTGGAACTCACTGGGATTTCGTTTGCTGAGGTGCTACTTACATTTGTTTGAAGAGAGCTTGGTGTCCTGCACACCAGCCCAGCACTGCGAGAGCAAGAAGAACCAGGAGGAAAGGATGCTCTTATCCCAGTGTTCCTAGTGCGCAATCTACTGGCAAAGGTTAACATGGTGCTGTAGACAGGGGAGAAATATTCCAGCATCTCAGGTTCAGCATCAATTTGGAGCTGAGTCAGTCAATGATAAGCAGCATAGAGGACATTGGGACTTCGCTCTTTTATCCTCTACTGAGCTCATCCCTTTACTACATTGTATGTGATACTCTTATTGGTCACTATTTTTCTCCTTTTTATTATTTTTATTTTTTATTTTCTCCTTTTTTAAACTACAGCAGTTATGGTAGAGTGTTGGCATAGGAGTTGATAAATGAAAGGGGATCTAGGACATTCTGAATTTTATTTTTTTTTTTTTTGTTTTTGTCTTTTTAGGGCTGCACCCATGGCACATGAAGGTTCCCAGGCTAGGGGTCGAATCAGAGTTATAGCCACTGGCCTACACCATAGCCACAGCAGTTTGGGATCTGAGCCACATCTGCAACCTACACCACAGCTCATGGCAATGCTGGATCCTTAACCCATTGAGCAAGGCCAGGGATCAAACATGTGTCTTCATAGATACTAATCAGATTTGTTTCTGCTGAGCCATGATGGAAACTCCATATTCTGAATTTTATTACATCCTCTGATCTGCAGAATTAGTGCTTCTTGGGCTCAATTCTGCACTGCCAAAGAAATCCTAGAAGAATTGAGACAAACAGGAAATTCAGTTCCCCCCATTTTTTCAACATAATAATCAAAGCAGAGTGAAGGATTTGGGGGGAACATATCTAGTGAATTTGTAAAATAGGGAGCCCTATGGGCCAGTGGTGTAACACTAGACACATGTGGCTTTTTAGCACTTGCTACATGGACAGTGCTGCCAAGGAACTGGATTTCTAACTAAGTTAATTAAAATTATTTAAGTTAAAATTTTAAAATGGTATTCAGTTATTAAAAACTCTTAAGTATATTTAGGACAACTTTGAGGTGTGTGTAGGATGTTTTATGGACTAGGTTTGGAGGGGACATGCTTCACTTTTGCTCCCAATCCACGGGCTAGAACTCAGTCACTTTTTTCACAAAGAAATCTGTGCCCCTGCAGAAAAGGGAAACCCTTTGGTAGATAACTAGCCAGGGTGTGTTTCCTGAGGTTTAGATAGAATTAAACCCACCTGGGATGCCAGAGGAGGGTCTTGTGTTTTTAGATCCACCAGCTTATCTCCTTTCTTTGGACATCATGATTAGTTCAGGGTTGAGGAAGTGACCTAAGTTGATCCAGTTAGAGTGAACCTCAGGACTTTGGCAGAGAATGCTAGAACACAGACTCTGTCCCCTGGGGCAACCACAGGTGGTTTAGAGTTGCTATGCCTATGAGAAAAGAACTTGGACTCTTGTAAGACAAAGTCAGGAGCCTGAGTGTGCACTCTGTCCAGAGGAAGCAGAGCCAGTGTCCTGCTGACGTCATGTGAGGTTTAGAACCAGACTGAAGCTAGTTGTATATGCTATGTGACCCAATCAAAACTAAAGTAATTGGGTTCTTCTGTTATTAAACCAAGACCTACTCAAGCTGCCTCAGAAGAATGGAAGTGAATTACAAAGATACGCATGGAGTGGAAGTAGAATCTGGTAGGAGACACCTCTAGGAACTGGTTGCTCTCTTTCCCCTTTCAGTTTCCTCACGGTCTCATGCATTCCTGTATCTGCATCACTGTGGGCTTCTGCTCTATAATTCATAACTTTGACTTGCGCTCTGCCATTATATTGAGGTGATCAGATGTCCATGGTCCCTGGTCTATTTTTGTCTCTTATCCTGGCATCCCTTCTGGTTGATCACTTGTCCTGAATTTTTCATTTTTAATGAAATATTGTTAATGAGTAATAGTAAAATAAACCCGAATAGATTTGGCAGACCTTTACTTTGTACTTTCAGCTTTTACCACGGTCTTGTAAGATGTGAGAGTCCAGTGCGGTGGGCTGAGTACCATTTTTAGCTGTGGTTAAATCAGAAAGGAGTCCTCGATAATCTCTCTTTTCCAGATCTCTTATATTAGATGCAATATAACTAACATCTCTCTTTCAAGGACAGTATGTAGGGTGCTCGCTGATAAAATATTCACTTTCATTAGAGACAGCTGTAGTTAACCCTCTGGCCTGACTTTAGGAGAAGCAGTCTCTGCTAGCCATTTGTTCTATTGGTTAGTTGTGCTGTGGCCTGAGCCTATGAGATGCGCAGAATTGTCACAAGGTCACTGACATATCTAGGAAATCCTAGATGAGGTATGTGAACTAAGTGTAGAAAATAGAGGCTGAGTAGTCCTGGCATACAGTCTATTAAGGACATTCTGAATGCTCTTACTCTAGTGGTTTTGTACTGTATTAAAGGGTATAAGTCTGTAACTCTACTTTGTTTTTGGCAACACTTGTAATTTGCACTAATAATTATTGCATAATTTTAATGACCTTTCATGTCCTCTTTCATTCTCAAAAGTGTTTCAGTTTGGATGATGGGGTTACCCTTATTGTGAGTTCTTTTTACATCAATCTTTTATTTTTTTTGTTTCTCATTTTTTAATCACTCAATGAATTTTATTACATTTATAGTTGTACAACAATCATTACAACCCAATTTTATAGCATTTCCATCTCAAATCCCCAGAGCATCCCCCCACCCCCCACCCTGTCTCATTTGGAAACCATAAGGTTTTCAAAGTCTGTGAGTCAGTATCTGTTTTGAAAAGTTCATTGCGTCCTTTTTTTTTTTTTTTGTCTTTTGTCTTTTTAGGGCCCCACCAGCAGCATATGGAGGTTCCCAGGCTAAGGGTCCAATCGGAGCTACAGCTGCTGGCCTATACCACAGCCACAGCAACGCCATATCTGAGCTCTGTCTGCATTCTACACCACAGCTCATGGCAACGCTGGATCATTAACCCACTGAGCGAGGCGAGGGATCGAACTGGCAACCTTATGGTTCCTAGTCGATTTGTTTCTACTGCATCACAACAGGAACTCCTCATTGTGTCCTCTTTTTTAGATTCCACATGTAAGTGATAACATATGATGTTGGTGTCTTGCTGTCTGGCTGACTTCACTTAGCATGATAATTTCTGTGTCCATTCATGTTGCTGCACATGCCATTATTTCCTTTTAATGGCTGAGTGATATTCCATTGTGTATATGTACCACATCTATTGATCCACTTCTCTGTCGATGGACATTTAGGTTGTTTCCATATCTTGGCTATTGCAAATAGTGCTGCAATGAACACTGGAGTACATGTGTCTTTTCAAGTCATGGTTTTCTCTGGATAGATGCCCAGCAGTGGAATTGCTGGATCAAATGGTAGTTCTATTTTTAGTTTTCTGACGAATTTCCATACTGCTTTCCACAGTAGTTACCCCAATTTACATTTCCACCAACAGTGTAATAGGTTCCCTTTTCTCCACACCCTCTCTAGCATTTCTTGTTTGTAGACTTTTTGATGATGGCCATTCTGGCCAGTGTAAGGTGGTACCTCATAGTGGTTTTGATTTGCATTTCTCTAATAATGAGTGATTTTGAATATTTTTCATGTGTTTTTTGGCCATCCATATGTCTTTGGAGAACTGTCTGTTTGAATTTTCTGTCCATTTTTGGGTGGGGTTATTTGGGTTTTTTTTGGTAATGGGGTGCAGAAGGTGTTTATAAATTTTGGAGATTAATCCCTTGTCAGTTGCTGCATTTGCAAATATTTTCTCCCATTCTGTGGGTTGTCTTTTTGTTTTGTTTAGGGTTGTGCAGAAATTTTTATGTCTAATTAAGTCCCATTTGATTATTTTTGTTTTTATTTTCATTACTCTGGGAGGTGGATCTTAGAAGATACTGCTGTGGTTTATGTTGGAGAATGTTTGGCCTATGTTTTCCTCTAAGAGTTTTATAGTATTTGGTCTTCTACTTAGGTCTTTAATCCATTTTGAGTTTATTTTTTACATCAATCTTTTAGTTCCAGCTCTATTTTGTTAACAGGCTTGTTCTCCCTATCTCTCTCTCTCTTTATGCTAAGATTCTTGAGACAATCTGTTTGGTCCAACTTAGGGTAATACTGGATCACTTGTCATTGGTTGCCAAGGAATTGGCTACTCTTTTTTTTTTTTTCTTTTTGAAGGCTTGTACAATCAACTTTATTTAATTTTTTTTTGATTTACACATTGTACCAATTTCTGCCATACAGCAAAGTGACTCAGTCATACATATACATACATGTGTATATATATATTTTTAAAATATTATTTTCCATCATGGTCTATCCCAGGAGATTGGGTATATTTCCCTGTGCTATATGGCAGTGCCTTATTGCTTATCCATTTTAAATATAATAATTTGCATCTACTAACCCCAAACTCCCAGTCCATTCCATTCCCCCTCCTGCTCCTTTGCAACCACAAGTCTGTTCTCTATGTCAGTGAGTTTGCTTCTGTTTTATAGATAGGTTCATTTTTGCCATATTTTATATTCTACATGTAAGTGATATCATATGTATTTGTCTTTCTCTTTATTACTTACTTCACTTAGTATGAGAATCTCTGGTTGCATCCATGTTGCTGTGAATGGCATTATTTTGTTCTTTTTATGGCTGAGTAGTATTCCACTGTATATATGTACCACATGTTCTTAACCCATTAATCTGTTGATAGACATTTGGGTTATTTCTTATTTTGGCTAATGTGAATAGTGTTGCAATGAATGTAGGGGTGCATGTATCTTTTTGAATGAAAATTTTGTCCAGATATATGCTGAGGAGTGGAATTGCTAGATTATATGGTAATTATATTTTTAGTTTTCTGGGGAACCTCCATACTCTTTTCCATAGTGGTTGTACAAATTTACTTTCCCACCAACAGTGTAGGAGGGTTCCCTTTTCTCTACACATTTTCCAGTATTTGCTGATATTAATAGTAGGCTGATATTAATGATGGCCTTTCTCAGTGGTATGAGATGGTACCTCATTGCAATTTTGATTTTCATTTCTCTAATAATTAGTGATGTTGAGCATCTTCTCATGTTGCCTCCTGGTGCTCACACTTGGTCCAGTCAGCTGTGGTGGGATTACGTGGTGTGGAGGTGTCATGTGACAGAAAACACATCTGTCCACGAAGTAGGCAGCTTTATTTAAAAGTGGGCATGGTAATAAAATCAAATTCCCATGTAAAAGTATCTAAAAAGAACTGCCAAAAAATAATTGCCAATCTTATATCAGAGTGAAGAATTGATACTAGAAAGCTGAGACATTGATTACTAATATCACATCACAGAATTAAGTCTTGAGGTCACAGATGTGTCCCCGGCATCTGTAAAAGAGCTGGGTTCATATAGTCATATAGTCATTACTCAATATATACACATATATAAAAGGATATATAGATAGTAAATAAATTTCAAGTGTTGGGCTCAGAAACAAGAAAACTCTGTCTGCCTTGGAGGAGGAACTTGGACCAATTTTCATTACATGTTCTTCCTCCATTGAACAGGATTCTACTGAATGTGGCTGCAGGCTGAGAATCAGGTAGGATGGAACCAGGGCAGCTGTGACCCATATCTTGTCTTCTCTTTCAAATCAGTCCTAGAAACCTGAAAAGAGATGAAAAATGTTTATTAAGAGCACCCTGTAACCAAATAATAATGTCTAAATTCCTCTGGCAAAAGAGCAGACTCTCCATGATCTGGGACATGCCCCTCTCTATAGCCCACTTTCCCCAACTCTTTCCATCAGCTTTCCTCCAGACAAGCTATACCTAACTACTCACAGTCCCCCATGCAAGCAAGGGTTTTCCATTGCCCCTGTGCTATTTCCTCTGGTTGGAGAACTTTTTTTCTTCCTACTTGGTGAGTTCACATCCAGTTCTTGATGCTTTGCTATTGCTGCATAACAAGTGGCCATAGACACAAGAATGTAAAACAACACACATTTATTATCTCACAGCTTATATCAGTCAGTAGTTTGGGCATGGCTTAGCTGAGTCCTCTGATCAAGATCTCAAGTCTCCCATTATATATTGGCTGGGAGCTGTTCCTTTCAGGAACCCAAGATTCTTTCCTTAGCATGTGGTTATTGGCAGCATTCAGTTGTTTGTTGTTGCAGTGCTGAGGTTCCTGCTTTCTTGCCAGCTGTCAGCTGGGGGCTACTCTTAGATCCCAGAGGCCCCCATAGTTACATGTGGCCCCCCTCACAACATCACTGCTTACAGGTTCAAGACCAGCAGGAGTCTTTCTCACTCTAGTCTGCTAAGATGGAATCTTAGACAACATAACTCAATCAAAGGAGTAACTATCTCATCACCTTCATCATATTCTACTGGGTAGAAGCATGTCTCTCATTCTACCCACACTCAAAGGGCAGGGAATATACTTGGGTGTGACTCATTGGTAGTAATGTTAGGCTGTTTCTATCGCAGTCCATCCTCCAGCCTCCAAAGATTTACATCTTCCCACACATAAATATATTCATTCCATCCCAAGGGCTCTAAAAATCATCCAATTACATCTCTTCTCTGAATTGCTCTCTCTTCCTCTTCTTCAACAGAGTTGGAAATCCTGCACGTATGTTTCTGTCTTATTTTACCTGTGCTGATGTTACAAGTTAACCTACAAAGACTTAGGCCTCCTTGGCCGACCCATGGGGTCAATTTGGTTGTATCATCAATTCCTTCTAAATACAATTATGTATTGAAAGACATTGATGGCTCACAGAGGAGGGCTTTGTGAGACATGGCTTATATTACACCTTGTACAGCCAAAGGAGCCACCCTCCACCTCCTTTTAATGTCTT
Organism: Sus scrofa; assembly: GCF_054392235.1. NCBI lineage: Eukaryota > Metazoa > Chordata > Mammalia > Artiodactyla > Suidae > Sus > Sus scrofa. Next base: position 107,557,790 of record NC_139396.1, on the reverse strand, counting down.
GGCTTCTTTCCCATGTCTTAACCCTGGGAAACTGCCCTGCTGACTGCTCTTTCTCTCTCCTTCTTCTTCCATTGTTAACATCTCTCTTCTTTCCTTCAGCTCTTGCCTTCTCTTGATCGCATGTGTTCTAGTCTCTTCTGTATATCTCAATTCTCCCTTCCAGATCTCTTTATCATTTTTTTGAAATGTTTCAAATTAGCCTTCTCCCCTTTTAGGGTTTACATCCCTACCTTTCATCCTAACTCAACAAAATCACAGTGTCTTCTTGGTACTCACTGTCCTAAGTAATTGCTTAATACTTATTTTCCCTATCCCAATAGCTCCCATCAGGTCTTCCTCCCTTACTGGCATATAATAAGTAACCCATTCATTGTTGAGTAAATTAATGAGGATCAAGATAATTTATCTAGACAGGGAGTTCCCGTCATGGCTCAGTGGTTAACGAATCTGACTAGGAACCATGAGATTTAGGGTTTGATCCCTGGCCTCGCTCAGTGGGTTAAGGATCCAGTATTTCCATGAGCTGTGGTGTAGGCCGTAGTCTTGGCTTGGATCCCACATTTCTGTGGCTCTGGTGTAGGCCGGCGGCTACAGCTCTAATTAGACCCCTAGCCTAGGAACCTCCATATGCAGTGGGTGTGGCCCTAGAAAAGACAAAAAAAAAAAAAAAAAAAAGAGATAATTTATTTGGACAAATAAAAGTACTCCAAAATCTCCATTTTGGTTGCGCTTTGCTTTATCTTTAGACTCAATTAGCAAAGTGCCTCTGTTGGCATCCCCGAACATCTCGGAACCATAGAATCTGACTTGGGAAGGAATTGCAGGATAAGGAATTGCAGAGCTCAGTATTAACTCTAGTGCTTCAGTCCCCTCTAAGACAGCCTTAGGTAGTAGTCTTCTGCCATAGACAAGATAGCACTTCACTCCCACAGTGGGCTCACTGACTATTTTCAGCTTTGAGGGGGGCCTGCTGAAGGTAGCATTCCCTGAAAGGACTTAGGGCATGTGAAAATACGGGGAGGGTCACTTTGGTTGAAAATAATACTGTTCACAAATTCTAGTTCTCCCCTCCCTGCAGGCACATAGCAGGATGGTGCTTCTTCACCTTCTTTGGAAGCAGGTATGGCCAAATGACCTGCTTTGGCCAGTGAGATATGAGTGGGAGTGACTGTGTTACTTCCTGCAGAAGCTGGAGCAGCCAGGTCCCTTCTACTGCAGTGGTTATGGAGCAGGTGGGGAGAGGAATCCCCTGTCAGCCTGGCTGCTAAAATGACCCAGGGGTCCCCTGGCTCTGCCCTGAATTATACATGCAGTGTGAGTGAGAAATAAATGTTTGCTGTGTTAACCTCTGAGTTTGGGGGTTCTTACTGCAGGCTTAGCCTGGCTAATAAAGTCACTGATAATCAGGTTTGCCAGGGTGAATACATTTCAACTCATCCTCAAAGTCTTTTTATAGAATCACATCTTCAGACCTTTTCAGGCGTATACAGAAGATACTGGATGGCGTACTTGGGCTGATTGGAGAGCCTCTGCTGACAGGAAATAAATTTGCTTTGGGCTTTCTTCTCTCTCCCTTTTGGTGATCTCTTTCTAGGATGCAGTGGATCGAAAGAGCCAGTGGAGGTAAATCCTAGACATACAAAGTGTTTGGAAACAGCAGAGGAGAGCCCCGAATTGCTGCTCTTTAATGCTGAAATGATGTGCTCACTTTCCAGCTAGATTCAATTTCCCTTCCAGTACATGGTCTCATCTCCCCTTCTCTCTTGACTCTCTTACCTCTTCTCTCTAAGTCACAAAAGTTGCATTTGGAGGCACTTCATTTAACTAGGATAAACATTATGTATTAAATGATGTATTCTTTCCCATAAAGAACGCCGCTTTTCAGTGTTTTTAGTATACTTGTTCGTGTTTGGGCCCTGAATGGAAGTCCACCGAGGCTTCTGGAATGAGAGCAGAGGCAATACTGAAGTTGATAGAAGGGAAATAAGCCCCCAAGGCCTATGTCTTACCCCCTACAGTATCTGAAGGGCTGGAGGAAGGATGACAGTTACTCTCTTTGGCAATCCAATTGTCTGTCTTTGGAAAATGATAGGATGAAGAGTGGAAGTCACAAATAATACCTTTCCAACTGCCCAGGTATAAGAGAGCTATTTATGATCCCTGCTGTCTTTGAGGTTTGACTTTTATTTTTTTCTCTGTACTAAAGATTAAACCTTAGTGGAGGTCTGTTGTGGAGGAAGGGGACACTATAAAAACCAAAATACTTACAGGCATCTGCACACAACCACATATTTGTCCCCTTCAAAGGAATCTCCTGGAGAGACTGTACACATAGCCAAATGGAATTGCTGTATTGCAGACTTTTAAAGTTGCTTTTTTTCTTTTTTGAATCATTTTTTCAAATCTCCTTTAATACAGTTCATTCATTCATTTCTTTAAAAAATGGATGTTGAATTCCTGTTATGTGTTAAGTACAGTGCTGTAACTTGGGAGGTAATGATGAGTAAGTTGGTCCTAGCTCCCCCAAATATTTTACCAGTTATCGAGGGACCACAGACTGTGAACCAGGTGCATTCACTATGAATTTGACAAATGCATGGTAGATATATGCACAGCGTGCTGTGAGAAAAAATAGGAGAGATGCTCAACCCAGACTGGTACACGGTCAAGGCAAGATTCCTGGAGCAAGTGGTTCTTCAAACGGACTTTGAAGGAAGCAATAGGAGTTATGTGAACAGGAGGAGGGAGGAAGGTCTGGAGGTGAGTGGGAAAGAGGCCAGTTTGTAGACCAGCACATCATTTGCATGGGTAGAGTGAGCATTTAAGATGGAGAGGCTGTGGGGTGTGGGAGGAATGGTAGAAAGGGGTTATGGTAAGTTTGAGGGGTTATGGTAAGTTTGGTACCTCCAAATGAAGATGCAGAGTAAACCATATATATATCTATATATATATATACACACACACACACACACACATACGTATATATATGTGTATATATATACATACACACATATGTATATATGTGCCTCTGTCTGTGTATAGATACATGCATATGTGTATATGTTTATATATGTGTGTATATATGTGTATATGATACATATGGAGTTTAGGGGGAGTTCTAGGGATATACATACAGTCATCACGTAGATGTTTTAAACCATGAATCTGGAGAAGATCACATAGGGACTGAGTGTAAATAGAGCAAATGAGAGTTCCAAAGATGGAGACCTGGGGAGTTTTAAGATTAAGATGTAAAGAAGACAGAGATTCTTATTTCCAGGAAGTGAGCTTGGTTATTCTGATTAATCCTTCCACTGAAAACAGTACAAACTCTAGATAAATTATGAAAAAAATCATCCTCACTGATTTGAGAGCACTGAAGTTCTGAAAAGATAGTCTAAATTCTGTGAGAAATTCTAATGTTAGAAAGATAACTAGTTATTGGAATGCCAAAATCTGGGGGATTTTGCTGCTACTGCGAATTTGGACTCCAGTTAAGTGGCCTAAAGAGCTGAGGAGACAGATGTCCAGGGTCCACCTTTGGCAAGGTGTCTTTTTTTTCCTTTTTAGGGCTGCAGCCATGGCATATGGAGGTTCCTAGGCTAGGGGTTGAATAGGAGCCACAGCCACAGCAATATCAGATCTGAGTTGTGTCTGTGACCTATACCACAGCTCACAGCAACGCTGCATCTTTAACCCACTGAGGCCAGGGATCGAGCCCGCAACCTCATGGTTTCTAGTCGGATTTGTTTCCGCTGTGCCATGGTGGGGACTCCCTCGGGCAAGGTGTCTTACAGGAGTCTTTTCTCATAGCCGAGACTTCCAAGTGTTACATCTAAGGTAAGGATAAAGTATAATAAAACTGCCTCTCTGTCTTCCAATGAGAGAGGACTGTGGAGAAGTCTGTCTTTCTACTAAAGAGGGCAGGAAACAAAAACAAAACCATAAAAAGAAAAAAATTCCATTCATTCTTGAGAAGTTGCAACAACAGATTGGCCTTTGTGTGGAGTGCATCCTGTGTACATAGATACCCTGGGTGGGCCAGTCCACCTCAAACTGTGAGGTTGGCTAAAAATGGTTTTCTCCCTGAGGGACCAGACAGAAGCAAACCAAATGCATCTCTGAATATGAACACATTCATCTGAGACTTCAGACACTTTATAAAAGTTTTCTCAAAGGCAATGTCCAGCACACAAAGCAAGCTCACAAAGAAATAAGGCAATGTAAATAAGAACAAAAAAAAAGTAGAAATAGACCACAAATAATTTATATAGTTATCAGACACAGATTCTAAAACAAATATGCTTCCTAGTTTAAAGAAATGTGGTTGCCGGGGGGGAGGAGATGGGATAGTAAGGGAGTTTGGGGTTAGTAGATATAAACTATTACATTTAGAATGGATAAGCACTGAGGTCCTACTGTGCAGTACAGGGAACTATATCCAGTTTCTTGGGGTATAACGTGATGGAAGAGAGTACGAGAAAAATAATGTATATATATATATGTTATGACTGGGTCACTATGCTGTAGTAGAATTTGGCACAACACTGTAAATCAACAATCCTCTAATAAAAAAAAAAGAAATGAAGCTTAAAACAGAGAATAGGAATCTATAAAAATGACAGACAATATTTGCGAAAGTGCTACAGAGAACTTCCAAAAATAAAAAGTTCAATAATTAACATTAAAAATTTAGTGGAGGGAGTTCCTGTTGTGGATCAGTGGTCTATGATTCTGACTAGTATCCATGAGGAGGTGGGTTCCATCCTTGGCCTCACTCAGTGGGTTAAGGATCAGGCATTGCCATGAGCTTTTGTGTATGTTTCAGACACATCTCAGATCCCATGTTCCTAAGGCTGTGGCTAGGCTGGCAGCTGCAGCTCTGAATTCTACCCCTAGTATGGGAACTTCCATATGCTGCAGGTGTGGCCCTAAAAAGAAAAAAAAATTAGTGGCAATCCTTGGCCAGATTAGACTTATCAAACAATTACTGAATTACCATATATGTTAGAATAAACTAACCATAATGATACATAGAAAAAGGGAAAAAATTTTAAGTGTACATGCTGTAATTTCTAGAGCAATCACTGTTATGTCCTGAATGTTTGTGTCCCTCCCCTACCAAGTCCATATATTGAAGGCTTGACTTCCATTGTGAGGGTATTTGAAGACAGGCTTATAGGAATTAGAGTTAGATTAGGTCATGAAGGTGGAGCCCTCATGATGGTATCAATGGCCTTAAGAAGAGATCTCTTTCTCTACATGCATGTACGTGCACCCAGGAAAGGCCGTGTGAGGACACAGTAAGAAGAAAGCCATTTGCAACCCCAGAGAAGAGCTCTCTTTAGACAACAATCCTGCCAGAACCTTGATCTTGGACTTCACAGCTTTCAGAACTGTGAGAAATTTGTTTTTTAAGGCAATCAGTCTTTGGTATTTTATTATGGTAGCCCGAGTAGACTAAGGTAATCACTAAAGGAATAGAAAGTTCATAATCTCTACACTTATAGAATGTGTAGAGGAATAAAATAAAAATATTGCCAATCTATGTGAATACTAGAAAGGAGAGAAAAGGAAGCAGAATATTGGAACAAATACAATGTGAAAAATATGATAGTAGATCCAAACTCCATAGCATTAATAATTACATTAAAAGTAAATGAACTGAGGAGTTCCCATTGTAGCACAGTGGAAATGAGTCTGACTAGGAACCATGAGGTTGTGGGTTCAATCCCTGGCTTCGCTCAGTGGGTTAAGGATATGGCATTGCTGTGAGCTGTGGTGTAGTTTGCAGATATGACTTGGATCTGGTGTTGCTGTGGCTCTGGTGTAAGCTGGCCGCTGTAGCTCCAGTTACATCCCTAGCCTGGGAATGTCCATATTCTGCAGGTGCAGCCTTAAAAAAAATAAAAAAAGTAAATGAACTGAATGTTCAAGTTAAAATACAAACATTATCAGAATGGATCTTAAAATTCCATCTAACGTTATATGATATTTACAAGATATATATCTGAAATAAGAGGATTCATTAGTTTGTATTTTTTATGGCTTAGTAATATTCCATTGTATATATGTACCACATCTTCTTAATCCATTCATCTGTTGATGGACATTTAGGTTGCTTCCATGTCTTGGCTATTGTGAATAGTGCTGCTATGAACATACGGGTGCCTGGATGTTTTTTCAGTGAAAGTTTTGTCTGGCTATATGCCCAGCAGTGGAATTGCTAGATCTTGTGGTAGCTCTGTATTTAGTTTCCTGAGGTACTTCCATACTGTTTTCCATTGTGGTTGTACCAATTTATATTTCCACCAACAGTGGAGGAGTATACCTTTTTCTCCACACCCTCTCCAGCATTTGTTATTTGCTGACTTGTTAATGATAGCCATTCTGACTGGTGTGAGGTGGTTCCTCATAGTAGTTTTGATTTGCATTTCTCTAATAATTAGTAATATGGAGCATTTTTTTTATATGCCTATTGGCCATCCATATGTCTTTGGAGAAATGTCTATTTAGGTCTTCTGCCCATTTTTCAATTGGGTTTTTTTGTTTTTTTTTGTTGTTGAGTTGCATGAGTTATTTGCATATTTTGGAGATTAGGCCCTTGTCTTTTGCATTGCTGGCAAAGATTTCCTCCCATTCTGTGGGTTGTCTTTTTGTTTTTTTTAATGGTTTCCTTTTCTGTGCAAAAGCTTTTGAGTTTGATTATGTCCCATTGGTTTTTTTGTGTCTTTATTGTCAGTATTCTAGAAGGTGGATCAAACAAGATGTTGCTGTGAATTATGTCAAAGAGTGTTCTGTCTATGTTTTCCTCTAGGAGTTTTATAGTGTCTGGCCTTATATTTAGGTCTTTAATCCATTTTGAGTTTATATTTGTATATGATGTTAAATAGTGTTCTACTTTCTTTTACATGTAGCTTTCCATTTTTCCCAACACCATTTATTTTTGCAGAAACATGGGTAGATCTATAGACTCTCATACTAGGTGAAATAAGCCAGAAAGAAAAAGACAAATACCATATTATATCACTTATTTGTGGAATCTAAAATATAGAACAGATGATCCTATCTAATAATAACAAACAAAAAACAGAAACAGATCGTGGACAGGAAGAGCAGACTTGTGGTTCCCAAGAAGGGGGGGGAAGGGGAGGGAGTGGAATGGATGGGCATTTGAGGGTTTTTTTGGCATGCAAAATGTTATATTTGGAATGGATGGGCAGTGGGATCCTACCATACAGTACTGGGAAATGTGTGTGACTGGGTAACTTTGCTGTATAACAGAACTTGAATAAACATTGTAAATCAAGTATACTTTAATAATAATAAAAATATATGGGAAAAGAATCTGAAAAACATGAAATATAAGCATTCAGAAAATTTGCAAGTCAAAAAAATAGAAATGTTGACCAAAAGAAAGTTGATATAACTAAATTATTATTAGATAAAAATGGAGTTCAATGCTAAAAGTGTTATTAAAAGTAATGAGAATCAGTGTTTTAATTCACTAACATGATATGAAAATTTAAATTTCTTATGGTTCTAATATGGTCTCACAATACATAAAGCAAAAGTGGATGAACCTACAAGTAGAATAGAAAAATACAAAACCATGTTGGGAGATTTAAAGGCATCTCTCTTAGGGAAGAAGATTGCTACTATTAATTTAAAATGAGTGTTGGTACTTTTGTAGAAGAGAGAGAGAGATTTTCATTAGGAAGTGATGTGAAGGGCTTCTGGAGTTCCAGAATGTTCTATATCTTGGTCTTGGTGGTGATCACATAGTCATAGACTTTGCAGCTATCTTTTGAACCATGCATATAGGTTTCACTTTTCTGCATGTATACTACATGTCACTATAAAAATATCAACAAAAAAATGAAAAAACTGACGAGTAACCTGCATGAGAATTGAGAACATGTGAGTGATGTGGTAGAAGGAAAGCCTAGGAGGAAAGGAATGGTGTCTTAGAAGGGAAGTATGGAAAATATGTCAAGAAAGATGAATGAACAACTTTGTCACATGCTGTTGAAAAGTTGCTTAACACAAAGACTGAGTAAATGAAGTCTGGATTTGACATTGGAAATTTAGACATGGACTGCTTTGGTAGAGCAGTGGGGGAAAAACCTGATTGGATTGAGTTGAGAAGAGATAAGAGGAGAAAAATCAGAGATAGCTATTGTATTAGTTTGCTTGGGCTGCTGTAACAAAATACCACAAACAATGATGTAAACAACAGAGATGTATTGTCTTAGTTCTGGAGGCTAGAAGTCTGAAATCAAGATGTCAGCAAGGTTGTTTTCTTCTGTAGGCTGTGAAGGAGTATCTGTTTCTTGCCTCTTCCCTAGGGGTACTGACAGTCTTTGGTGTTCCTTGGCTTCAGTTGCATCATCCTCATCTCTGCTTGCATCTTCCCACGGCCTTCTCCCTGTGTGTGTACTTCTGAGTTTGAACGTCCTCTATTTATTATTATTATTTCCTTTTTAGGGCTGAAGGTGCAGCATATGAAAGTTCCCAGGCTAGGGGTCAAATTGGAGCTGCAGCTACCAGCCTTTGTCACAGCCACAGCTACTTGGTATCTGAGCCATGTCTGAGACCCACATCACAGTTCACAGCGATGCCAGATCTTTAACCCACTAAACAAGTCCAGGGATTAAACTTGAATCCTCATGGATACTAGTCGGGTTCATTACCACTGAGCCATAACAGGAACTCCCGAATATCTCCTTTTTAAAAGGACACAAGCCATATTGGATTAGGAACTTGCTCTACTCCAGTATGACTTCATCTTAACTAATTGCATCTGCAAAGACCCTGCTTCCAAATAAGGCTCATTCTGAGGTGGTGAGGATTACGATGTTAATTTGTGAGTTTTAAGCTGGGGGGAGAGCAAAATTCAACCTGTAGGAGAAAGTACTGGCCAGCCCTAAATGGGACAAAAATTGGAGTTTTCTAGAAAGATATGTAGGATAAAAAATATGCATATATTTTAAAAGATGGAATAATGAAGAGCATGTTTGTATGTTGGTTTGAGTGAGGAAAGGGAAGCATTGGTGATTCAGGACTGAGAGGGACATTTACCTAAGAGATGTCCTTGAATGGGTAAAAACATATAAGATCCATTGCTTGAGTAGAAACATGGACCTGAGAGAAGGGTGAGTGAGGATACAGTATCCATAGTAACGGGGGAAGGCAGATATACAGGTACAGATGGGGTAGGTTGGTTAACATGACAGTGGGATGGTTTGGAAGCTGTCTTTTGTTTGGTTCTGATTTGTCAGGGAATGGAAGCAAGACCATCAGCTCATAGGAGGGGGAGGAGGTGGTGGGTGGTTGCCAAGAAAGATGGTGTGAAATGGTCTTATAGGATAATGAGGTAAAGAAATGTAGTAGGATTGCTGGGGCCCACTAAGGGCTGGTTTTAGATTGTAGTTGTGAATAAAGTACAACTAGTTGGCTTACTTGCGGCTGGTCTCCAGCCATAGTTAACTGTGTAGGTGAAAAGTTCAGAGTAGGCACACAGGTGGATTTAACTAGGGATTGTATTTGCCAGGTGAATAACACAGAGTGAGAGAGGTGAAGGAGTTGAGGGGATTTGAAAGTGAGTGATTCTAAGATGGGCCATTGAGTGAGGGAGAAAGGACATAAAAGCATTAGGGAATGGGATCAGTGGATTGGTGGGTTAAAAGATCCTAGGAACTGAGATACTAAAAAATATATTGGAAAGATCGCATCCCTCCTCCTTTCAAAATTCCTGGTGATGACACATCCAAATGGTAATAGTCCTTCCCATGGCCTGTAAGGGTGCCCTGAAAGACCTGTCTTCCCACCATGTTTTCACTTCTCCAGCCTCATTTTCTACTGCTCTCCCCATCAATTCCCTTCAGACACACTGGTGTTCCTTGAACATCCCAGATAAGCGTCCATCTTGGGTCCTTCGCCTCTTTGAAAAACACTCCTTTTTTAGATATCTGCATGGCTTAGTCTTACAACTGTCAGATCTTTGCTCAAAATCTGTGTGTGTGTGTGTGTGTGTGTGTGTGTGTGTGTGTGTATGTGGCTAACCTCAGCCATTTTTGGAAAAACTCAGCTTCTCTAATACTCCCTAATCCCCTTTTTTCCTTTATTGTTCTTGATAGCATTTTTCAAGATTTAAAAACCATATGTTTGGTTTCGTTGCCCATCAACCCAATGTAAATTCCAGGAGGCTAGAGGTTTTTGCTCGTTTTTATCAGTTCTGTATCACCAACATCTTGAACAGTGCCTGGTACATAGCAATCTGTGGACTGAATGAATACAATATAGGGGATGATGAACAGAGTGTAAGGCTTGAAAATGAGCTTAGAAGGAAGAGCAGTTATGGATAACATATGACAAGGATTAAGGTATGAATTGAGGGTAGGCGGTAGGTTGTAAAGGACAAATCATTGAAAGAGAGATCAAGAAATGAGAGGTCAGGCAGGATTACTTCCCAGAACTTTGAAATCACTAGGAATTATGGAGAGTAGTGGTAGAGAAAGTGCTAAGGGATGAGGAGATGAAATTTAGGGCTGACAAAGTTTATTGGTGGCAGTAACAGGGACGAATGACATGTTGTTTAAAGGTGGAGGCTTCAAGGCTGGGGTTTTTGGGGAAGAGAAAAGGAAATTAGTTTAGAGTCTGTAACAAGGAACAATGAGGACCCCTATCCTCTGTAGTATGTAGCATGTGGTTGAGAAAATAACCAACATTCAAGGGGTTGCAGGGAAAGTAGTGTTCTCAGGGAGAGCTGAGTTCTAGTAAAGCAGAAAAATAAAGGGGATATTCAGAAAAAAAAGAGATTTAAATGGGGATTTCACTGACAATGCATTGTGATTTTATAGGTAACAGAGGAAATGGGGTAAAATTAGGGACAAAGAGAGTTAAGGGGAGAATGTGGGTGATGAGAAATCTGAGAGCCTTGAGCTTCCTGCAGTGACCAGAAAAATGGCAAAAGGAATCAGCTTTGCTGGAATCAAGGCAGACTGGTGAAGCAGTGAGTGCTAGAGGATGGGGGAGGGGGGGTGGGATCTGGCTAGGATTTTCCTATATGCTGGGTTGCTGGGTTTTCTTCTTCTTTCCTGCCAGTATTAGTGAGGAAGTCAAGAAGGAGTAGCCTCACCTGGAGAATGCAGGACTGGAGTAAATATTTCCCCCCCCCTTTTTTTTTTTAATCAGTTCCCCGTCTAATTTGCCATCAGAAAATACTATAGGAGTTCCCATTGTGGCACAGTGGAAACAAATCCGACTAGGAACCATGAGGTTGCGGGTTCGATCCCTGGCCTTACTCAGTGGGTTAAGGATCTGGCGTTGCCATGAGCTGTGGTGTAGGTTGCAGACATGGCTCGGATCCTGCATTGCTGTGGCTGTGGCGTAGGCCAGTGGCCACAGCTCTGATTAGACCCCTGGCCTGGGAACCTCCATATATGCTGCATGCAGGTATGGCCCTAGAAAAGACCAAAAAAAAAAAAAAAAAAAAAAAGAAAATACTATAGACTTGGGACCTTAAACAAGAGAAATTTACTTTCTCACATTTCTGGAGTCTCAAAGTCCAAGATCAAAGTATCAGCCGGTTTTGTTTTTGTTTTTTTCTGAATTTTCTCTCTGCTTGGCTTGTAGCTGGTCATCTTTTTTCTCTGTCTTCACATGGTCTTCCCTCAGTCTAGGCATGCCTGTGTCCTAATCTCTTCTTTTAAAAATTTGTTTTTAAAACTTGTTTTTGTTTTTTAAAATAAATTTTACTGGAGTATAGTTGACTTATAATGTAATTTCTTCTCATAAGGACACTAGTCATATTGGATTAAGACCCAACCCACATGACCTCATTTTATCCTAATTACCTCCTTAAAGGCCCTGTCTCTGAATACAGTCACATTCTGAGGTATTGGGGGTTAGGACTTTAGCACCTAAGGACAAATATATTTTGGGGGGAGAATATTTCAACCCCAAATACCTTCTCATTCTGAAGTAAATACACAACATCCTAAGGGGACTGTGCAGTCTTGCTGGAGGTCACCCTACCAGGACAGATTCTGAAATTCACTCTAAAGCACCAAGCCATTCTGCCGTGACCAGACGTAGACCAGTGCCTGGAACACAGTAGGGTTAGCAAAGAGTTCCCAAGTGCATGGTTTTGATTCAAGTCATTTCTTTGTATTGCCAAAAATAAGATCTTCAGAAAACAGAAAAGAAAGTTTATCACTACTGAGGAAAGGTAGATGACTCCAACATTTATTGATTATCAATACTTCATGAACTTAAACTTTCTCAGCATCCTTATGATATGAGTATTCTTACTTCTGTTTTTATAGAAGAGGTTATTGAGGTTGAGAGAAGTTAAGAAGCTGCTGAGGAGTTCCCATCGTGGCTCAGTGGAAATGAATCTGACTAGCATCCCTGGGGACACCGGTTCAATCCCTGGCCTTGCTCAGTGGGTTAAGGATTTGGTGCTGCCATGAGCTGTGGTGTAGGTTGCAGATGTGTCTTGGATCCTTAGTTGCTGTGGCTGTGGCATAGGCCAGCGACTACAACTCCAATTTGACCTCTAGCCTGTGAACCTCCATATGCTGCAGGTGCAGCCCTAAAAAGACACACACACACACACACACACACACACACACACAAAGAAGCTGCTGAATGTCACAGAGATACTAAGAGTCAGGGCTCTCACAGAGATACTAAAAGGGCTTGTGATTTGAAACCCGTATAGTTTCCAGTATACCAACCAGACATTATACCTATATATCGTTTTGCTTCAGAGTAGCTGTGTTCAGATTGCAGGTAACATAGAGTCCCTGTGAATATTAAGAATAGTCAAGATGATGATTGGATAATTCAGTTCCCAAATAGAACTTCTGAACAGATTTGAGAATAAATGCACAGCTTCTCAACATGGTGACTTTGAAAGAAATGGTTCATGCTCATTTGGACCTTTTAACATTTTATCTATTAAAAGAAAAACATTTTTGTGGCTTCAGTTTATGTACTTCTATTTATATTACTGTAAGCAGATCATCATGTTTTGAAAGGTCACTCCTTTCAAAAGGCTTCCATTACCACTTAGCAATTAGTTCAGTGCTTTATACGTGCAAAATAAAATGTACTAATGTATTTTATTTTAAAATGAAGATTTTTATAAAATGTTTCCCTTTTTTTGGTTTCCTCTAAAGAAATTCTCAGTCTAATTTATTAAACTCAGAAAGCCCTTCTCATTCTCTTCCCAAATCATCCAATTTCAAGCTCTTAGAAGCTGGCCAACATGGGGGAAGACTTTGCCATACTGGTGAATCACAAAAGGACACATTTATTTGCTTTGATTTTTAAAGACATCCAAGGAGGAAAGGGAAGTGAATGTTTGTTATTTATTACAGTCCTGCCTCTAAATGTGTTTTCTGACTTTAGCATCCTGTCTTTGCTGACTGTACCTTCATGTTTCAGCGCTCTTCCAAGGGAGACTTTGGGCTCCTGGAGTTATCTGTCCATCAGAGTGGAAGTCAGTTCCCAGAGGCTGAGCCTGAGCTCAGGTGTGTCCAGGAGACGTCTCTATCTAGGCCCTACTAATGGCCATGTTCTCATTCTATTAGGGGCAATTGTACCCACACAGCAGGTACCTTGGACAGCGAAATACATCCCACCTTTAGCTCCACGGCACTTAAGTCTGGGAAGTTGAGTCTTTGAGGCTGTGCATCACTCTAGATGGTATTGGGTTTCAGAAGACTTTGGGCGTCATTGATGATGCAGGAGGCTGCCCAGAAACAGCATAGGTGCTGGGTCCACAGATGGCCATTCAACTCTTCTTCCAACTTTCTAACTCCTCAGACTCTTTGTCCATGTTTGAATATTTTATATGCTGCCCTTTAAAAACTCAACTCTATTGAGGTTAAAAAAAAAAAAAGAAATCACGCATAATAAATGTACCCATTTCAATTGAACAGTTCAATGATCTTTGACAAATGCAATATACCAGTGAAACTACCATTGCTGTCAACATAAATAACATTTTCATCACCCCCCAATGTTTTCCCATGCCGCTTTGTAATAACTAGTCACCTTCTTCCACTTCAAGTCCCACACAACCACTGATCAGTTTTGTTTTTTGTTTTTTATTTTGCATTTTGCTTTGCCTTTTTTTTTCTTTTTTGGCTGCACTTGTAGCATGTGGAAGCTCCCAGGCCAGGGATTGAATCCATATAGTAGTTGTAGCCTGACTCGCAGCTGAGGCAATGCTGAATCCTTAACCCACTGTGCCACATGGGAAACTTCCTGCTGATCTGTTTTTGTCATTAGGTAACATTTTCTAGAAATTTATGTAGATGGAATCATCCAGTAGACACTCTTTGTGTCTCTTTTATTTTTCACTCAGAATAATGATTTGAGATCATTTAAGTTTCCCATTTAATTTTTTTGTTTAACCTTTCTATTTCTTATTCCTTTGTCCCTCCTTTCCTCTTGTCTTTGGATTATTTTTAAATATGCTTTTCAGGAGTTCCCATCGTGGCTCAGTGGTTAACGAATCCGACTAGGAACCGTGAGGTTGCGGTTCGATCCCTGGACTTACTCAGTGGGTTAAGGATCCGGTGTTGCCCTGAGTTGTGGTGTAGTTTCCAGATGTGGCTTGGATCCCGCGTTGCTGTGCCTCTGGTGCAGGCTGGCGGCTACAGCTCCGATTCGACCCCTAGCCTGGGAACCTCCATATGCCGCGGAGGCGGCCCTAGGGGAAAAAAAATGCTTTTCAGATTCTATTTGAATTTACCTAGTAGCTTTTAAACTCTGTCTATTTGCATATTTTAGTGGTATATTTAGGAATTAGACTATACATCTGGGCTAGTTGTGAATTTATTGCCTCCCAGTTCCAAATCTATTCTCCTACTTTTTTTTTTCTTTTGCTTTGTGATACAGGAGCTGGAACTTGTACATATTTCTCCCTTGCCAGCTGGTGCAATGTTAGATTTGGCCAATAGAGGGCACTGGAGGGCTGCAAGTCTATGGCCAAGGAGAGAGCTGCTTTTCCTGGTTCTTGGGTTCTTTGTCCTATGGCAAGGCTGTCAGCATATTAGCACTGGGAAGGTGGGGGAAGTGGGAGGGGGCAGTATGTGCTCATTGACCACAGTTTCTGTCACCCAGGAGCCTCCATTGCTGACAAGATCAGGTTCACTAGCACCCTAGTAGGCCATGTCTTGTAGACCAATCCAGCTTGCTTTTTAAAATTTAATTTAATTTAATTTTTTTACCTTTTGTCAGTTTCTGGGCTTTTTAGCAGACTATTCCAAAGATCAAACTCTGGCTCATATATGTTAGCAAATTCTTTGCCTCTGGAAGGCAGTAGCTACAACCACTGCAACAAGGTCTTAAACTTCTTGAGAAGAAGCAGGACCCTTGAATACTCAGTTCCTCCCTTGTATAATCTCTCTCAGCTGTGTGCTGTATTTGCTATTTCTTAAAGTCCACTTTTAAATAGTTAACTGCATTTTACTAATCAACAACTTTTTCTGTTATGTTTGCTCTGTTCAAATAACTGGAATGGTTTCTGTCTCCTGGCTGGATCTTGATTGATAGAATATACTTAGCTACTGAGAGTTAATGTTGCAGCATTTCCTACAGAATGTAGAAACCCTGCAGCCATAGAAGTCCATTTATAGCATCCCTCCTCTACACTATCATTGTCACATGCGTCACCTACACCTACTTTATAAACCCAAAGAGGCAATGTCATATCTACTTAATAGAAATAATGAGGAAAATTTACTTTTACATTTTTCTTATGTATTTACTCTCTAGATTCTCTTTTTTTCTTCTCCAAAGATCTAAATTCCCCCTGCTAACTTTCTTCAGCATTTCTCACAGTGCAGATGTGTTTGTGTTGTATTCTTTTAGTTTTATGTTATCTGTACATGTCTTCATGTTGCTTTCATTTTTTTTTTTTTTTGTCTTTTTAGGGCTGCACCTGAGGCTTGTGAAGATTCCCAGGCTAGGGGTCCAATTGAAGCTGTAGCTGCTGGCCTACACCATAGTCACAGCAACTTGGGATCCAAGCTGCATCTGTGACTTACACCACAGCTCACAGCAATGCCGGATCCTTAACCCACTGAACAAGGCCAGGGATTGAACCTGTGTCCTTATGGATACTAGTTGGATTGTGTTAACCTCTGACCTGATGGGAACTCCATGTTGCTTTCATTCTTGAGAGATATTTTTGTTGGATATAGAACTCTGTGTTGACATTGTCTTCTGTCTTCCATGGTTTTTGATGAGAAAATTGCAGTCATTTGAATCATTTATTTCTCTGAAGATGATAATGTTGGTTTTCTCCAGCTGCTTTCAAGATTTTTATTTTTAGTTTATTAGTTTATCTTGTGGCATGTGGAATTTCCTGGACCAGGGATCAAACTTGCACCACAGTAGTGACCCCAGCTGCTGCAGTGACAACATTGGATCCTTAACAGTCTGCACTGCAAGGGAATTTCAAGATTTTTATTTTTAGTTTGGTTTTCAGCAGCTTTACTATAGTATGCCTAAGCACATTTTTCCTTGTATTTCTGCCATTAGGAGTTGCTGAACTTCTTAAATCTGCAACTTTACATCTTTTACCAAGTTTGTGAGGGCTACTAGCCAAGATTCAAAGAAAGCCTGGGTCCCAAGCCTCTCTCCATGTGGAAGTGGGACAAAAGAATGGTGGGGATACCAGTAGGAAGGAACATCAGCCATTATTTCTTAAGTATTTTTTTTCTGCTCTATTCCCTCTATCCTTTCTTTCTTTATTACCTAGTAGTGGAGATGAATCTCAGTCCACAAACTTGGGTGTAGGAGACCTTGAGTTCTAGAATTTAATTTTTATTTTTCTATTTGGAGCCCCCAATTCCAGACCTTCAGGGCTTGCTTTCTTTCTTCTGGATATTTCCCCAGTCCCAGGGTCCTTTGATACGACATAAACATTGGTCTAACAGGTCCCTGTGCAGCTGTCTTTTGCCCTTTGTATGTGGCCCCATCAAATGATTTGCTTCTCTGTTACTCCTAACCACACAGGTGAGGCTACCTCATTTCCTGGATGCTTGGTCACATAAGCCACCATTTCCCCTCTATGGTCATCCAGTTCCCAGATGGCATTATTGAAAAGGAGATGCTGGCCCTCTCTTCTCCCAGGACCTCCAGGACCCCTCTCTTCCTCCAGTTCTCTTGTCCTTTTCTCTGAGCACAAGACAAATATTGGTCTAGTCTAGGACAAACTATTCCTTTAAGTTTTTTCAAGACGCATTATTATTTTTTTTTCCTGTAATGTCCTAGGTTTTTCCAAGAATTTTCCAAGAATTTAGGTTTCTGGAACTTCAGAGACAGAAAGATATATGAGCTACTTCTGTTTTCACCCTGCCAAACATTTTGCCTGAGGCTATGAGGCTATGGGCTAGAACTAACTAAGGGATAGCATAAACAATAGGCCAGGGAGGGAGAAAATATATATATATATAACCATAGCTGGTTACTTCCAAATGGTACTCAAACAGGGAAAATATCTTATTCATCACAGATTCCCCAGACTGTGTTTCAGTGCCTGGTACATGGTGATTTCTCAATAAATGTTTATTAAATTAATGAGCTAATTTTCTGTGTAATATTGGGCAAGTCTCATGACTTCTAACCTCTGTTCTCTGAACTATAAAATGAGGATAATGATACTGATGTCACAGCATTGTTGTAGGATTAAATGAGATTATGCCCTCTTTGTGAAAAGTTGTCTAATTGTAATGTCTTATTACTGTTATTATAAATGTTCATTGAGCTGAGATAGTGCTTGGCATCTTTGCCCAAACTCTGGGTGGTTCCAGACAGACCTATTCAACTGGAAACATGTTTTTATCTTTCTGCCAGAGATGCTGTATAATTTCAATGTATTTTTTTTGTACTCCAATTATTTATCCTCCAGATGATAGTTTTTATATCAGTTTGCTTGATGATTTCTAGATGATGAGAATGGATTTTGGATTAGATGCTACCCGGAAAGGAGTAACAAGTACAATACTGAGAAAATGATGGTAGTATTATCTCTCATCTTAAAGGCATGCTTTGGCTATTTGCATATTTTAGTTAGCATTTAAACAGAGTTCTAATCACATGACATGTTAAGGTACACTCTAAATATACCTTTTAAGTATTCATAGAAAATGCTTTTCAGACTGCCTGATGAAGTTCAAATGGTCTATCTCTTGTTGAAACTTCTGTAAATGGGCCAAGTGTTTAATAAGAATTTATAATTTTTGATGGTGTCTGTTTCATTTGTAAAGAAAGCAATAGGAAGGCCTGCATGGTACTCAATGACCTGGTGTCTTTCAAGGAGCTCATAAGACATGGCAGATTGCACATTGCCTCTTTCAGAGTTGTAGGGACAGCTGGACAGCAACATGGCAGACACATCCACCTTGGACAAATCTTGGGGTTCAACCACAGAGGAAGCCTAAGGCTAGGATTTGAGGGATGGAATGATTTGCACGTGGATTCTATGTAAGGTCTGCAGAGGGGGAGACACGGTGTGAGGGGTATCAGTTAAGTTTTATGGTGATGATGTTTAACAAAACTGTATGATATATTTGAAGGTCATTAAGGGAGTAGATCTTAAATGGTTATTCTGTGAGTAGAAGAGATGTTAACTAACCTTAGAAGGGTAATCCTTCTGCCACATATGCCTTAATCAAATCATCGCATAGTGTACTAAACTTACATGTATGTCGATAACATCTCAACAAAGCTGGAGGAAAAAAGGAAGCCCAAGGTCCCAAATATCTCTCCCAATGGAGGTGAGGCAAAAAGTTGGTAAGAATGCCGGTGAGAGGTGATGTCATTGTTGGGAGGTCCATCTTCAGGCTTTACAGATAAGGACAAAGATATTTAGGACCGGAAAGTCCATCTTGAAGGAACCAAGATACCGAGGCAGGGACCTTGAATTTGGGCAAGAGATTTTCCAATTATTGGGATTGTTAAATCTGTAAATTTTTTTATTACTTCCTGCACACAAGGCTCTGTGTTCATTGCTTGGATAAAAGAGAAAGTTTATAATTCAGTAGCTCCTTCAAAAATATTTTTCCTTATGCTATATCATGTATTTTATGTTGTATCATTATTATATGATATATATGTGACATATCTTATATATGTCATTTACTCATATGTATGATACAGTATATATCATATATCTTATACATATATAATATATAATAATATATATATATATATATTTTGAGGAGGATTTTCCTATATAGCATATATTCTGGGGCCAGAGTAAGTTCTATATGGCACCACCATTTAGTAGCTGTGTTTTTTTAGGAAAATTACCTCTTTGTGCTTCGGTTGCTTTGTCAGTAAAAGTGAAATAATGACATAACCCACTTCATAAGGTTGGTGTGAGGATGAAATGAGTTATTTCATGTAACATTCTTAGAACAGTGGCTGATAGATACTGTAGCTACTATCTATTCACTTAGTGTCATTTTGTGGGGTGGGATTGAGCACCAGGTCCATGAAGGGTCAGTGTGGGTGATCTTGGGTGATCCTGAGCAGTGATGAGCTCAGTTGGTGATGCCGGAGCTGAGCAGAGGGAGTGAACAAGATTGAAAGGAGGTTCTTGAGAGCCTAATGGGGGTGTGTGTCAAGGTCAAAATCCAGTAGGGAAGGACAGCTGGGATCCTGGGCAGAAAGCCTGGCACTGGGGGACTGAGCACAAGTTCTGTATGGGTAGCAAGAAAATGTCTGCACCGTGGGATTCAGCATCTGAAGGTACTAATGTCGGGGACATGTGGCAATATAGACTTGGTGTTGAGCCAATGAGGAGACACCCTACATTCTTCCTGCCATGGATGGGCCCAGTCTGGCTGAGCTAAGACTAGGCTGTCAATCTGATTTATAGTAGTAACAATAACAACAGCAATAACACTATCTCTGTTACTCATGATTGCACTAATCGATCATGTACTATGACCTAGGAACTCTATTAAGGGCTTCATTCACAACTACCTTAAAAGGGAACCTTATCCCCATTTTTCAAATAAGATCACTAAACACAGGGAAATGCACCGTCTTATGAAGATTGCAGGTTCATAAATGGAGGGGCCAGGTTTGAACCTGGAACCGTCAGACTTGTGCTCTTAATTAGTTAGCATCCTGCCTTCTGGAACTCTGTTGTATTTGACCTCCAGAGAGAAGGAGGCCAAACAGAGTGGAGTCACCACACCGGTTTATTTATCCTGTAGGAGTTTGACAACTGGAGCTTGGCAGAGAGAGGTCAGGCAGAAGGAGAAAGGAGAGAAGGAGAATCGCTGGACTAGAGCAGGCAGTTCAGCCCATTACTCGATTCAGTGAATGCATGACCCAGGCCCTGAGTAGAATCGGATAGGAAATGGGAAATTGCCATTCCTTGGATGGGCTCAGTTTCTGATTGCTCCTTGTGGAGGAAGCCTCTCACTGCACGGAGTGTGATTCTAATGTCTAAACACATAGTCTTTGTACCACCTGGCCCTTAATGGAAGCCAAGTGTTTCACTTTCAAGTCCAGAGGAAAAAACAGCCATCTCTTCCAGAACTGAAGGAAAACCTGACCAGGTTGGAATTGCTGAGCAATGGTCTGTAGGATTCCAACGTAGTGCTTGCTAAACAAATGAGTGAGAGTGATGATGTTTATAAGTGATCTTTCCTTTGTGTTGACCAACTCCTTGGGTTCCCGTCACTCCCATTTCCCTTACCCCAGTGAGGAAGGGGAATGAGCTGTGCTGAGAGTCTTAGTGAGTTATCAAACTCAAAATTAGGATTATGCAGCATGGTCCATAGTGTTTTCTATTTCCTATATATTTGAAAGTTGAGCTGATTAGATTACTGCCAGACGAAAGTCCTGGAATCCTTTGTCATTTGGATGGCAAATGTCCTGCTTGTATTTGAGCGAGCCCATCTTGGTACTTATTTTTGCTTAAGTGTGTATATGTATGTGTGTGAATTTTTCCTATACACAAAGGAAGTAGAAGGAGGAAAAGGCAGCAGGGTTTCCTGCAGAACTCTCCTGGCATTATTCAGTGATTAGATAAGTAGAGAGGTACATGAAATTTCCATTTCAATTGAGTTTCCCATTAGCACAGAGATTGGCTTAGTTGCCAGTTTAAGTTCTCAGAACCGGCAGCAGTTTACTTACTACACTCTACAGGTACCAGTAAGAGCTGGTCCCATGCCAGCAGAGAGGCTTTGTTCAACTCTCATGTGAATATTTTTTTTTGAGACTTAATAACATTAAGGTGAAAACAGCATCAGATAGGAATGCAACTCCAGCTACTGCCTTGAAAGTTTTCGAGCCACACTAGTTTTGTTGTAATCAGTGACATAACAATGCCCATTATGGGAGGGAACAGCTTCCCTCAAAAGGAAAAGCAAACTCAGGGCCTGAAATGTTTTCCTGAGATTGTTTTGGGGGTAGACTCAGGTATTGACAGTTGAACATGTGGTCCTGACGGCTCTCCAAGAGACTCAGCTTTCCCTGTGTGTTTGTCCAACTAATTCCCACTGCTGTGATCACGATGTGTGTGTGTGTGTGTTTGGGGTAGGAGACAAGGGCAGTGGGCACTGTTTTCACTTTAAAGCCTTCAATAGAAGTGGGTGATAAAGTCTTCTTTGTCATTTGGCTCAGCAGAGAGAAGCAGGTAAGTTCACTAAAACTATGCAAAATATTAATAGAAAGTATAATAGAAAACAAGTGGGTAAAATATTGGAACACAAACAGTGTTTACTGAGCACCGATATTACGGACTATTTGCTTTGTGGCTCCCAGTGAACCCCGCTTCCCAGTATTCAAGCTCTCTGCTTCCGGGCTTGGCTGTTTCTCCTGCTTGGGCCCATGCAGCATTGACAAGTGAGAGGCAATCTGACACTGGGACGTGTCCTTTTGGAAGTGTCCCTCCTGGGATCCAGCTGCCATGTGAAGAAGCCTACATGGAATGACCCCATGGAGGGAAAGAGACATCCCAGGCTTCCAGCCAGATGTGTAGGGGAAACATCTCAAGGGTCCAGCCAGGCACCATCTGACCACAGCCTTGTGAAAGACGCTGGGAGTAGATAGCAAGAAAACCAGTGAGACCAGTGAGACAGTGCTTCCTATATTGTTCTGTCTCAATCTTGTGTCAAGAGACCAGTGACAGACCAGGGCTTCCTGATCTTTGGAAGATAGCAAGTAGGTGCAGCATAGCAAACCATCCAGCTGAGCCCCAGTCAACTTACAGATTATATGAAATGAAACAAAGAAGGCTTTTGCTGTAGTTCACTAAGTTTGGGGTAGTTTATGCAGATAATTGAAAAGAGGTATTTATGATCCCCTTAGTGTTAGGAGTTATGAGGCTCCCAGGCTCTGGCCCACCCTACCTTCTGCCTTTGATGATGACATTTTAGTCCCAAAGGCATGTACAATTTCACTGAAACTTCTGTCTTCTGCCTCCTCTGCTCTATGTCTGTCTCCTTGGTGAGTCTGCCATGTTAGACAGAAGGCCTCTCCTATCTGTTTTTCTAGCTGGTACAGTGTGCCGTAGCCCTAACCTGCTGTCCACTCAGCCTCTTCCCCTTTCCTTTTATTCTGGTTTCCAGGCTGAGAGACCCTCAGCATCCATGGTAAGTTGACTGGGCTATGTGGGCTGACCATCAGTGACCTCTTTCTTCTGGAGAAGGGTGCTGAGACAGTGCTTCCTATATTGTTCTGTCTCAATCTTGTGTCAAGAGAAGACCAGTGACAGACCAGGGCTTCCTGATCTTTGGAAGATAGCAAGTAGGTGCAGCATAGCAAAGCCCGGTGTTGTGGCTTGAGTAGAGTCAAGGTTAGTACAGTTCCTATTCTGGGAGATTGTTATAAGTGGTACTAGATCTGAGGGGAGCAAATCTGGGTTTCCCTGTCTTCAGGGCTGGTAGGGACAAGGTCAAGGCCAGACAAAGGGAGCTGGAGCATGGCTTCTCAGCAAGGCAGATCTATTCTTGTGAACTGCAATCTTTGCTGCTGGGTTCTTTTGAAAGACCAGGAGTTTTAATAGCCTGTTTTGAATGCTTGGTATACAAACATCACACACACACACACACACACACACACACACACACACACACACATTTGTATCTCCTAAGTATCTAGTATGGCATATCTATTGACCTTTGTATCCAAGATGCAAAACACAGTCCAATGAGAATTTGGACAGATGTCGCAAGAAAAGATAACAGAGTTATTATTCTTAACTTTTGGCTGAGCGCATATCACGCAGAAGTTCCCAGGCCAGGGATCAAACCTGTGCCACAACAGTGACCTGACCCACAGCAGCAACAATGCCAGATCCCTAACTGCTAAGCCACTAGGGAATTCCATTAAAATTTACTTTTATGTGATGATCTTACCTCTCTGTCCATTGCTGTCACTTCTCCTGCAAATGGTGATTACCAACCCATACTGTCTAAATTCCAGGTATACACGGACCACCGTGACTCATTAGATGTTTTTGACCTAGACCTGATTAGAAGACCACAGACCATGTGAGAACAGGAGTGACTATTAGCTGTAACACTCCTTTCCTGCCCACAGAGAAGAGATGATGCATTTGGTTGCTAGGGCTGTTGTGATCCCCTGCCTTGATTCCTATCACTACCCTCCCAGCCCCTAGTCAATTACCCTGACTAAAGCTTCCTAAACTGTGACAAAATATGTGACAAAATCTTGCAGAAGTGGCAGGCTGCTAATCCTTTCTGGGTCTCCTGGGTTAGTCCTTTGGGGAATCCCAAGAATAGTCTCAGAGTCTTGGCTTTCTTGCTCACATATCTGGAAATCAGGCTCACTGAGCAAATAGGCAGGCTTAGAATAAGTAGGATCTGTAGTTCCTGTCATGACTCAGGGGAAATGAATCTGACTAGCATCCATGAGGACACAGGCAGTTTCAATCTCTGGCCTCGTTCAGTGGGTTAAGGATCTGGTGTTGCCATGAGCTGTGGTGTAGGTTGCAGATTTGGCTTGGATCTGATGTTGCTGTGGCTGTGGTGTAGGCCAGTAGCTACAGCTCTGATTGGACTCCTAGCCTGAGAACCTCCATATGCCATGGGTGTAGCCCTAAAAAGACCAAAAAAAAGAATATGCAGGATTGACACTCATGCACTGGGGAGAATTTCCCTCTGTGACTTTCTGCTGACTTGAATAAAACACTTCTTTATGGTGTGTACATCTGTTAGTCTGTTAGACTAAAAGCCTCCATGAAATATTTTTGAGGATCAAAATCAAAGGCTTCATCCCCTTGATATTCAAATAAAGAACACAACCCCCAAACTGCTCAGTTAATCAAGGGGAGAGGAAATGGGGGAAGATGAGGAAAAATGTGGGAAGTGGGAATATGGACAAGAGGGAAAAGAGAGAGTACAGTATGAGGCAAGGTGAAGGGGAGGGAGAGAATATCAAAGGATTTAGCAAGACAGGAGAAGAAAGCACCAGAGCAGACAGCTGGGGGTGGGGAGGCTTCCATAGACTCTGCATGAGCCTTTTATGAGCTGCATCCTTTTGACACAGCCTGCTGTTCATTTATGCTGTGGGATCTGAGTTTTCTGTTTCCTCATCTCTGAAATGCTAATTAACTGGCTGCCCAGTGTCTGTTTTATAATGGCTCATTATTCTTAACCTTTCTGAAGAGCAGACTTCCTGGAGGTGGTCCCAGTGGAGTGGGAGAATGTTTCCCAGCCCAGGGGGAAGGAGGTTGACCACTAGGGATGCCCTTAGGTAGCACCTTCCTCACTTCCATTGCTCACTACGTACTAGGGATGCTTCTATTTGCTCTCCTACCTTTCGGTCTTCACAGAACGCCTCTGAGGCTGAAAGGAAGGTTCAGGAGGGACATCTAGCTAGTGAGTGGCTGACCAGGTCTTGTACCCACATCAGTCTGACAATTGCCAAAATTTTTTCCATTCCCCTGCCCTCTAAGATGGATATGCACATGTATTTTGAAGACTGGTTGTTGTGGAAGGAATGTGTTGTGGGAAATACATGTTGTGGAACATGTATTTTAAAGAATGGTTGTTCAGTTTATACATAAAATATTGAAAAGTATGAAGAAGATGAACTCCTCTATTATCCTATCATTCAGAATTAATCACTATGCGTGCAATTATTTTTGGTTATATATTAGGCTTTCTTTGGTGTTAATGTGATTGAAACAATTTCCCTGTCCATTTAATATTATTTAAATTTATGTTTATTTTAAGACACAGCGACTAGAACCATAAATTGTTTTCAGTACAATGGGGAAAATTGATGAAATGAACCTATTTGTCAAATCAGAATTCTGAATTGAATGAATTGGACTTCTGAACCTGTGTGTGCGTGGATCTCTGTGTCTGTGTACAACACAATTAGCCCAAAACGAAATACAGCTTCAACTTGTTCTCTGTTTCAAGAGTTTATATTATGAGTAAAAGCGTTTGCAGTCATTTTGCCTAAGATGTAAAAAGCAGCTGAAATTTTGTTAGAAGTTTTGGTTGATAGCAGTTTTCATTGAGAGAAGAGGCTCATAATAGTCTCGCAGAGAATGCCTTGGGAAATTAGGATTGTACAAGAGCCATGAAGATGTCAAAATCACTTGACACAACAATACAGATTCTTGGCTTTTTTACCAAAGGAAACTAAGGAAACAACTCTATCAAAAAAAAAAAAAAGTTGCATGGGCAAAGATGTTAATTTTTATGTTGTGTCTAATAGTGATTAATTGGCAACAACTTTTATGTCAAATAAGAGAAGATGATTAAAATAATGCAACTATCTACTTGATAGAATATTATGCAGCCATTAAAGATGCTAGCTGGACATACTGTGTCAATAGACAAAAGATGAACTGAATGCTAATAACCATAACTACGCTGATTTACTTAGTGCTTACTGTGTGCTATATACACTCTACATGTTACTTAATCTTCCCCAAACCTCAGTTTTTTTTTTTATTTTCCCACTGTACAGCAAGGGGGTCAGGTTATCCTTAGATGTATACATTGCAGTTACAGTTTTTTCCCCCACCCTTTCTTCTGTTGCGACATGAGTATCTAGACATAGTTCTCATGCTATTCAGCAGGATCTCCTTGTAAATCTATTCTAGGTTGTGTCTGATAAGCCCAAGCTCCCGATCCCTCCCACTCCCTCCCCCTCCCATCAGGCAACCACAAGTCTCTTCTCCAAGTCCATGATTTTCTTTTCTGAGGAGATGTTCATTTGTGCTGGATATTAGATTCCAGTTATAAGTGATATCATATGGTATTTGTCTTTGTCTTTCTGGCTCATTTCACTCAGGATGAGATTCTCTAGTTCCATCCATGTTGCTGCAAATGGCATTATGTCATCCTTTTTTATGGCTGAGTAGTATTCCATTGTGTATATATGCCACATCTTCCGAATCCAATCATCTGTTGATGGACATTTGGGTTGTTTCCATGTCCTGGCTATTGTGAATAGGGCTGCAATGAACATGCGGGTGCATGTGTCTCTTTTAAGTAGAGCTTTGTCCGGATAGATGCCCAAGAGTGGGATTGCGGGGTCATATGGAAGTTCTATGTATAGATTTCTAAGGTATCTCCAAACTGTTCTCCATAGTGGCTGTACCAGTTTACATTCCCACCAACAGTGCAGGAGGGTTCCCTTTTCTCCACAGCCCCTCCAGCACTTGTTATTTGTGGATTTATGAATGATGGCCATTCTGACTGGTGTGAGGTGGTATCTCATGGTAGTTTTGATTTGCATTTCTCTTATAATCAGTGATGTTGAGCATTTTTTCATGTGCCAAACCTCAGTTTTGGACATTAGTGTCTTCCTTAAGTCAAAGGAACTTGGGCTAAGAGACATTTCTTGCCAAAGGTTAAAAACCTGGTAAGTGGAAGAATATTCTATTATTTGTACAAGTTAAAGTAAAGAAAGAAATGCAGGGAGAAAAAAGGAAAAAGCTGTTGCAAGAATGTGTAGCAGGGAAGGCTCCCCCTCCCCCCAGAATGTCTTTGTCATTTCTTTCTTGTGCTTACTTTTCTGTCACCTTCCATTCCTGGAATTCCAAGGAATCTCAGGAAATCCTGTTCCATTCTTCTCTACCTTGAATAAGACACTTGTTCAGAATCATGGAGCTCTTGTGCTAGAAGGCATATGTGATTAGTAACTCCAGGTTCCTCAGGTAGGGACATTTCTTGATGAGTTGCCCTAGACAAGGATGGGAGCTGTGTGCAAAAACCCCATGAAAAATGGGACTCTATGGAAATGAATAACCATGTCACCTTTCTCAGATTTATCTCACAGCCTGTCCCAGAGGTGTCTCTCCTCCTGAAAGAAATGCTCTAGGCAATAGTCATAAAATAAAGCTTTTTATCTCATTGCTTCCAGCCCACTTCTAGAGACATATGAACATTCACGACAGTAGCCACAAGGGTTGGCAGCTGGCTCTGTGCACTATTACCCTGGGGATACAGAGATCCAAGGTTGCAATTTAGTTGTTTTTTAAAGGAATATTATCTTCTCTAGTTGAGAGGCCACATATTGGTGAATCTCTTGTGTTTCTTCCCTCCTGATTAAATCAAAATCTCAGCAGAACAAATCAGTCTGCTTTCCCCCCATTTAAACCACCACTGCTTCAACTTCGATCTTATTACCTCTCACCTGGATGACTTGCAACAGCCTCCTAATAATTTTCCCTGCCCTGGTCTCTCTCTCTCTCTGCATTCAATTTTCCACATTGCTGCCAAGGGATTGTCCTAAAATGCAAATACAATATTGACAATCTCTTGCTTACATTCATCCAATGTTATGTAATATGGTATATAAATGCCCTATCAAGTCATAGAGAAACCTTCACCATCCCTGCCTATATTTTTAGCACCCTCACTGGTCACTTTTTCTGGTGCTCCAAACATTTCAGCCGTATTTGCCATCATTCCTGAACAGTGCTCTCCTGTGTTTTTGGGTCTTTGAAGATGGAGTTCATTTAGCCTAAATGACTAGACTAAAATGACGTCTTTAACATCTCTCTCTCTCAGATGCCTTTTTGCATCATTTAATCCTAGGTAACCCTGAATGTTCTCTGTATCAGTCAGGTTCTTAGAGGCAGACAACAAAATCCACTCTTAATCAGGAATGGATTAATCAAGGACATTAAAAAACTTCCTGTGTTGTTGGAAAGACTGGAGACATAGGCTTCAAACTTACTTTCCAGAAGCAGTTCCCAGGAACACACCACGGTCTGGTCCTGGTAAAGAATCTGCTTCTGCCTCTGATCCCAGACCATGCTACCTCTGCGGCCCACCCTGTACCCACTGAATGGGTGTCCAGTACCTTTCTCTATTTCCTTATATAACACACTCCCAATTCCAGGTCTTGTGTAGATGTGCCTGATTGATAGAAATGAAGCCACATGCCTACATTCTAGCAGCAATGGAGACTTGGAATGATTTGGTTTTTGATTTTACTTTGAGAAGGCAGAATTCAAAATATGGAAGGCTAGAAAAGTATTATAAAAATGTTTAAAAGACAGGGGGCAGCATGAATGACAGAATTCCACTGAGTCTGTCTCACTTTTGTAAACGATTCTTGTATCTCACTATCATCGTCTTTGCACATGTGCGCTTCCCTTGCTATATGGACCATGAACTTGAGTTAAGGTGATGTCTTACTTATTTTTGTATTCACAACCGTGTGGCACAGTGCCTGACATATCAGCAGTTCTTTGCTGATTACTAAAAGAATAGGGCGTTGAGAATTCCTTGTCTAAAACTTTTTGCATGGTTAATTGTATCAGATGCTTTAATTTAGTCTTGAAAGCTGTACCCTGGTCTTTGGACTCTGAAAAGCAATAAACCAAGTCTTAAATAATTCACGCTGCAGGCCACTGGACCTCTAGTCCTATTTGAAATTTGGCCTCTAGGAACAAGACTGTTGATTGTTCCAGAGTGCTCATCTTCAGTGCCACATCATACGTCATGTGCCATAACATGCAAAGTGGGTCCTTTAGCAAAAGACAGAATAAGAAGAGGTTATTGTTACTGTTCTTCGTCTCCCCTCTCAGCCCTCCTCTCTTCTTCTCAACTTTATTGTCCTCCAAGGACTTTCACACCTTTATC
Organism: Sus scrofa; assembly: GCF_054392235.1. Lineage (NCBI taxonomy): Eukaryota > Metazoa > Chordata > Mammalia > Artiodactyla > Suidae > Sus > Sus scrofa. The sequence continues at coordinate 107,528,664 of NC_139396.1, read as the reverse complement.
TATCTAATGACCATAGTGCTCCTGTGTGGTTTTATTAATAGTCTAGGTTAGAGGTTGGTAATATGCAGCCTCAGGGCCAAAAACTATCTTCAACTTGTGTTTGTAAATAAAGTTTTATTTGGTGTACAATCACATTGTCTTAGTGAGTTTGAGCTGCTAGAACAGAATACCATAGAATGGGTGTCTTAGATGACAAACATTTATTTCTTGCTGTCTTGGAAGCTGGGAAGTCCAAGATCAAGGTATTGGCAGATTTGGTGTCTGGTAAGAGCCCTCATCCTGGATTGCAGATGGGCACCTTTTTTTTTTTTTTTTTGGTCTTTTTGCCATTTATTGGGCCATTCCTGCGGCATATGGAGGTTCCTAGGTTGGGGGTCTAATTGGAGCTGTAGTCACTGGCCTACACCAGAACCACAGCAACGAGGGATCTGTGCGTCCTCTGCAACCTACACCACAGCTCACGGCAACACCGGATCATTAACCCACTGAGCAAGGCCAGGGATCGAACCCGTAACCTCATGGTTCCTAGTCAGATTTGTTAACCACTGAACCACGATGCGAACTCCAAGATGGGCACCTTTTTGCTTTATCCTCCCATGGCAGAGAGAGAGTGGAGTTTGGGGAGAGAGAGACAGAGAAAGGGACCGTTTTAATCTCTTCCTTTCCTTAGAAATAAGGACACCGATCCCATTATAATGGCTCTACACTGATGACTTCATTTAAACCTTATAACCTCCCAAAGGCCCATCTCCAAATAGTATCATATCAGAGATAAGGGTGTCAACATATGAATTTGGAAGGGACACAGGTTTAACTCACAGCACACACACTCATTTATATATTGCTTATACAAAAATATGTATATTTATATACTGCCTTCTTTCGGGCTATAATGGAAGAGTTGCACATTTGCCATGACATACAAAGCCTAAAATATTTATTATCTGGCCATTTACAGAAAACTTTGTTGAAGTCTGAGAATCTGGAACACAGAGGTTTGGTGAACTGATTCATGCAAGTCAGGACTTGAAATCAAATCTTTTGATTTTTGCTTCCATCCCTTTGATATACTTATTAAGAGACATCCAAAAAATGTGTGGAGCTTTTTGAAAATAGATTTCTGTAACTGTAGTTCCTTTTGACTCACTTGAATTATACTACTGACCAACTGAATCAGAAGTGGAGTTTGTAATACACAACTATGTGTCTTGAAATCTTTTTGGCTCCAAAAGTAGATCACAGTGTATTAGAATGTTTTTTTTTTCTTTAATTTGTGTTCAACATACATGACTTTTCCACAGGTAGTTTATATAATTATGTAGATTCAGATAATTAGTCTTGATGCTTACATGTAAAAGCTTCCACTTCAGTGTATGAGATTTTTTCCAGGTATCTATTGCTATGTAATCATCATTCTAAATTTAGCAACTTAAAACAGCAGTCATTTTATCATATATCCTGATTTTGGGGGTCGGGGATTTATGCAGGGCTTTCAGGATAATTGTTCTGTTCCATCTGGCATCCACAGAGGTCACTCAGTGGTCACTGGCTCTGGCTGGATATACACTGGCTGGTGCCTTGCTGGGGATGCCTGGGAGCCTGGGCTTAGTTGAGCTGAGCTGTCAACTAGAGTACCTATACATGGTTTCTTTAGCATGGTGATCTCAGAGTAGTGAAGACTTATTATATGCTTTCTCAGGACTTCCATAGAGAGTGTTCTAAGAGAAAAGAAAGTAGAAACTGCCTGTTTCTCGAGCCTGGAATTACTTCTGTCATAGTCTATTGACCAAAGCAGTCGCAAGCCCATCTTGATTCAAGGGGAAGGAACATAAGAGTCTAACTCTGAATGGGAGAAATGTCAAAGAATTTGTGGTAATCTTTAATTTGCCACAGAAATTGGTTAGGAAAAGTGTAAAATGTACGTAGATACAAATATGGTCAGTGTGTTATGGAATCCCAGAAAAACTATGGACCAACTCTACTTACAGTGATAGTTCAGGAAGGAGGTAAGTGTTTGTCAGATATTTAAGAGGGCAGAGCAGTAAGCCATGGTGCTGTGAAGAGTCTTCATATTTAAGAAATAAAAAATTAGGTGTGTTATCAGGGAAGAAGTGGGGGAGATGATGATGACTATGGTGTTGATACAACAGTGGTATGATAATACAGATAGAATTGCCTATATGTTGTGTGTTTGCTATGTCATAGACTTTGAACGTGAATTTTATATTGAGGCTGGACATTGTCGGGAAGAAAATGGAGAACAAACTGAAGTATTTAAGGATGGAAGGAAAAAGTCAGATTTGTTTTCTGAAAAACAACTCTCGTGGCAATGTTGAGGATATGGAAGGGAGATGAATGGCTGGGAGACCAACCAACTGGAAGCCTCTTAAATGAAGCTCATCTGAAAGAAAAGCAGCCTTGGTAGAGCAGTGGCAGATGAAAGAAAAAGAGGGGTTGGATTCACAGGCAGAACTGATTGGATTTGGTGACCAATTAGATAAGAGGCATAAAGAAGAGAGAAGGGTTAAAAATGAGTTTGAATTTTCTAGTGTGAAGAATTAATAGTACATTTAGAGTTTCAATTTAGTCATAGCTTCTGTTTCCTAAAATTTTGGCTTGCTCTTGGTCCCTCGTGGCTCCTTATGACCCTTAATCTATGTCAGGACTTCTCAGAATTTCTTTTATTCTCTTTATTGTATCTGTTTTATTTCCCAGTATGAGCTGCTTGATTTCTCTGTATTTCACAACTCAAATTCATGAGAAAACAAATCTGATTAGCTTAGCTTGTCCTGGTTTGAGCAGTGTTGTTTGTTCTAGGTTACTTCAAAAGTCATCTACTGGGTATGGATATTGGGTGAGGAGCCCAACTTAGCACAATAGAAAATGACTGGGTGTTGGGGAAGAGGATCAATGGCTTTCCTTGCAGAGGCTGTGAGAGGGGCCAGTTTTATTGAGAAGGGGCCAAGAACGTAGTAGCCCTTATCATTGCAATTAGGTTGAGTGGAGTTCAACTTATCTTCCCTTCTCTGAATATCCGGTATCCATCATCTGTGGGGCCATGTGTGTTGGCCTGGAGGGTAGAGTGGAAGGACAGGGGAGAGTAAGAATGAGGATATGAGGAAAAATTCACTGAAATTAGTGACTCTGTGGTCCAGGGCCATAGACAGAGAAAATAAGAGGAGGGGTAAGGTCATGGTCCACAGAGAAGTAAAGAAGTTACTATAAAGGAAGGACAAGGAAGAGGTCTTGTTTAGTGGGAGGGAAGGGCTACACTGGCTAGCAAGAAGGATATGATCTTTGAATTGAGAGTGTGCCAAATCCTAAAACACTAGACTACCAGGGAGCATCAACCTATGAATTTAGAAATGAGAGCTAACGCAGTTCTAGATAAAGAAAATCCAAGAATTCCTGCTGTGGTGCAATGGGATTGGCAGCATCTTGGGAGTGCTGGGACACAGGTTCTATCCCTGGCCCAGCATAGGGGGATGAGGATCCAGTGTTGCCATAGTTGTGGCCTAGGTGGCAACTGTGGCTTGTATCTGATCCCTGGCCTGGGAACTCCATATACCCTGGAGCAGGATCCCCAAAGTGTGAAGAAAGTAAAATGTTTTCTTAAAGGAGGTCAAGAAACCCTGATTTGGGTTGAGTTCTCCATGTGGATGGTGTGGGTTGTGAAGATTGAAACATCCACATGGATGGTGAAGTTGTCTAGAATGAAAACCAGATTATTCTGGATGTGCAGAATAGTCAGGCTCCCAACAGCCAGGACATGAATAAAGGGAGATGTTGATTGGAGCTGGGGGCCCAAGAGGAGGGGATTTTGATATTGAAATGCAAGAGTAATTGTCTGAGAGTAGGAAAAGCAGCATGATGAGAACAATAATCTGCTCTACCTACATCTACAACAATCGTTTAGCCCTGCAAACAAAGCGCAAAATACGCCTTGAAATAACAAGTAGAGCTACCAGAAAAGCATCCCTTCCAGGGAACAGGAAAATGGAGAAGGCCATATTGGTCAGGGATAGCCAAGTGAAGGTGGTTTGGGAACCATTTAGGAAAAAGAATACAAGTAAAGTAGTGGTTAGCTGAAATGACATACAAACTCCAAAGGTCTCTTGAGGAAGAATCTGGGCAAGTGAGTGAGATTTTGGAGGTGCAGGGGGTTGAGGGTGGTGTGAGAGAGGCTTGGAAAAAACATGACAGAAGATCCTTGGTTGTTATTGTCTTTATTGTCCTAAGGATGTTGGATGCAGGAAAGAGAAGGTCTTCTTACTTACATGATCCATGAGTCCCTCTCCCAGGAAGTCGAACCCATGTTTAGATTACAAGTGGATGGGGAGAAAGACAGGGTTGCTCACTGGAGCCTCTTAGCAAAGGCTCCAGCAAGAATATGAGGCAGATAAATCTTTCTAACAATCAGATGGGAGAGTAAGTATAAATGAAGTTCTTTTTTTTTTTTTTCCTCAAAGTCATCTCAACTTATCATGAGGACAATGCTGTGTAAAGGACACTTTGGCAAACCCCAAACAACATTTTTTAGAAGATAAAGTAAATCCAATTTGTTGCGATGTTCCTGCGTGCTTGGAGATAAATCACATTATTGTATCTTATCAGCAGATGGGTGGGCAATTGAACAGGGTAAAACTGGCAGCAAAAGGGAAAAGGTTCCTAGTATCTGTAAAGAATCCGTTATTTTGTGCAGGCTTCTGGACAATGTAAATCAAGTCTGTGCAGAGAAACACAGAGCAATTATGTAAATTGCCACAGCTCGATGGGGGACTTCTGCAGAGAGTGAGAGGGAGGGTGGTGAGGGGGAGTATGTGGAGCATGAGTAGCAGGTAGGCATGTGGGAGATTCTGTTCCTTAGAGTGGATACTGCCCTGGAAACAAGTGCTAATGTGTGGAGGGAAACAAATCCATGAGGGCCAATGTGGTACTTCTTTTTTTTTTTTTTTTCTTTTTTAGGGCTGCACCCATGGCATATGGAAGTTCCCAGACTAGGGGTTGAGTTGGAGCTACAGCTGCTGGCCTACACCACAGTCACAGCAACGCAGGATCCAAGCTGTACCTGCCACCTACACCACAGCTCACGGCAATGCTGGATCCTTTAATCCATAGAGCAAGGACAGGGATCGAACCTGTATCCTCATGGATATTAGTCAGATTCATTTCTGTTGCACCACAACAGGAACTCCAGTAGCTCTTCTTTTTTTCAATTTTTTGATTTTTATTTAGTTATTTCCCCAATACATTATTTTTTCCCCTACTATACAGCATGGTGACCCAGTTACACATACATGTATACATTCTTTTTTCACACATTATCATACTCTATCATAAGTGTCTAGACATAGTTCCCAGTGCTACACAGCAGGATCTCATGGCTAATCCATTCCAAAGGCAATAGTCTGCATCTATTAACCCCAAGTTCCCAAGCCATCCCATTCCTCCCCCCCGCCACACCCCCAGAAACCACAAGTCTATTCTCCAAGTCCATGATTTTCTTTTCTGTGGAAAGGTTCATTTGTGCTATATATATTAGATTCCAGATATAAGTGACATCATATGGTATTTGTCTTTCTCTTTCTGGCTTACTTCACTCAGTATGAGAGTCTCTAGTGGAGAAAAGGGAACCCTCCTGAACTGTTGGTGAGAATGTAAGCTGGTACAACCACTATGGAGAACAGTGTGGAGGTACCTTAGAACACTATACATAGGAGTTCCCGTCGTGGCGCAGTGGTTAACGAATCCGACTAGGAACCATGAGGTTGCGGGTTCGGTCCCTGCCCTTGCTCAGTGGGTTAACGATCCGGTGTTGCCATGAGCTGTGGTGTAGGTCGCAGACATGGCTCGGATCCTGCATTGCTGTGGCTCTGGTGTAGGCTGGTGGCTACAGCTCTGATTCGACCCCTAGCCTGGGAACCTCCATATGCCGCGGGAGCGGCCCAAAAAAAGGCAAAAAGACAAAAAAAAAAAAAAAAAAAAAAAAAAAAAAGAACACTGTACATAGAATGCCATATGACCCAGCAATCCCACTCTTGGGCATATATCCAGACAAAACTTTCCTTAAAAAAGACACATGCACCCGCATGTTCATTGCAGTACCTCTTCTTGCAGCGTCCTTTTAGCATAAACCAGTGGTCAACTGGGTAGCAACTCTTATAGATACACTGCCTCATTCCCATTCTAAATCTACACCTTAGGATCCCACATGATCTTGGCTCCCTCTTGTGTAAAATAGGGCTAATCATTTTACTTGCCTCACAGGATTGTAGTGAGGATAAAGTAAGATAATGTAGGAAAAGTCTTTAGAACAGTATCTGATACATAGCATGCATATAATGTCACTAGTATGTTATCTACTGTTGATGTGCTGTATAGTCTGTGTAGTCACAGATGACAAGGGTGCTATTCATCAAGTCCCACCCTGCTTCCTCTAAGGAGACAGAATTCAGTCAGATTTTCTCCCTCACCAAGTCACAAGCCTGCACATACCAGCATGCCAGTGGAGAAGAAATACTGAATTCTTAAATGGAGAACACGGGTCATTAACATAGCTCCAGTGCTGCCTGGGTTTTCACTTTTCATCAAGATGAGAAGGCTTGGATCCAGGACAGCAATGTCGCCAGTGTGTAAAGTCCCAATTGGGAGTCATATAACTGAGTTACAGCTTCAGCTCTGCCGTAGCTGACCTGGATGCCCTTGGCCTAGTTGTTGGTACAGTGGAGAGAGAGTATGGATCAATGTGGGAGCTACAGAGAGCCCCTGGCTGGGGTCAGACACCATTCTCTGGTATGACCACAATGTCCTATGCATTTTCTAATGTTACCCTTCCAAAGATTTCCATAATTATGTTTATACCTTTGTCTTGTCCACTAGATGATATGAATAATGATAATATTTATCCAGTCCCAATTATCTCCTACAGTATAGATAGATCCTACAGTATTCGGCACATGGTAGGTACCTAACAAATGTTCAGTAGATGACTAGGTATAAGAATAAATGACTGTTGTTTGAATCAGACAGTTACTTAGCTTAGGGACATTGAGCAATTTTCTTGGTCTTTCTGAGTCTAACCTGCTCATAACACCTGCCACATACTAGGCCCTCACTTGATTCCATTTAACTGAAATGCCCCACTTCACCAGCTTAAAAGGGCAGAAAAGATTATAATGTATCAGTAGTCCCAGATATATCTCTCTCTGACTCTACATTTACATGTTGAACTCTTTGTTCAGCACTTATGGTTAGATGTGCTATAGGCAGTTCAAAACTTTTTTTCAATCATGACTTCCTGATGACTGCCTCTTGTCCAGCTTCTCCCAGGCTTCTTTCTCTCAGTAATGGTGACACCATCCACCTACTTATTCAAAACAAAAATGCAGGTCTCATCATGGACCTTCAATTTCCCTCTCACCCAACATCCAGTCCAAGGGCAAACCCTCTAAGTCCTTCCTGAGTCTGAATACTTCTCCCCTCTCTCCACTAACTCACCCTTGTCCATACCATACTCATTTCATGTGTGGACTACTGCAGTTTTCTCCTAAATAGTCTTTGTGCTTCCACTCTTCTACATCCGCTATTTTTTTTTTTTTTTTGGTCTTATGGATCCCAACCATCCCCAGCTCCTTCCAGAGAAATGGGTGGAATGGAGTGGTGGCCTATATACCTGAAATACTGGGGGAGAAAAGACAGAATGTGCAGTGTATGTGCGTGTGCGTGTGTGTGTGTGTGTTTGGGGAGCTCAGGGTGCTAGAAGGCAAGGAAACTTAAGCAAAGAAAGGTCCTAAAATAAGGAGCAAGAGAGGGAATCCACATATGGGAACAGCCAGCCCTTGGGAGGGAGAAAGAAGCAGCTCCTGAGGTGAGCTCTACCTGTGCATTGAATGGGTTGGAGAGGCTGTTCTGCCAGAAAAACTCTGTCCCTTTGTCAGTCTCCATGTGTTTAATGGAGCAACTAAAAGTTTTTTGGGTATAGGCTCTATTTTCCCACCCTCTTGATGGATGTTGAGGGCATGATAATAAATTTATAATAAATGCATTCAACCTCAAAAGGGATCGAAATCAAGCCCTTGACCTTTTTCCTTTCTAAGAGGCACCATGCTTCCTGGACAAATCTACCTTCTGTCTTCCCAGCAAACCTTGAATTCTGGATACAGAGGTGTGTGGTGGCCTTGTTGAACATGAAGCTTGCACTTTATGGCGATTCCTGCCTCTATCATATGAGGATCTAAGACAGGGATGCCCAAGGAGAGGACTTATCAGAGATTACTGGATATTTTAATACCCATCAGTTATCTGTTTTGAGATCTTAAGGAAGCATGATGTGATTTCTTTAATTGTAGTCCCATTGCTGTGAGATGGTTGGGACTGAATTTTTATAGTTTCACATTGTGCTGTTGTACACATAGATTTCAAAAATCCTTCCAATTGGAGATAATGTGTCAGTCCTGATCCTCTTACACTGGAAGTTGAAATGCAAAGAAAAGCTAAATGGGATTCCCTGGTTGCAGACCTCAGCTCAATGTGGGTAAGACTCTGGCCAAACATGAACTTCCAGTTTTCAGAGTGTATTTAATCGAGAGCTGTGTTTTATTTTGTTCCCTGAGCTAAATTGGCTTCGGTACAAATAAAATATGTGAAAAACCATAGCTGCAGCTTAGGAGAGCGCCAAGAAGAAAGAAAGAGAAATTGTGTTTATAAAGCCACAGGGTTGAGTTGTTCTTCCCTTTTATGATCATTTTCTCATTTCTTGGTCTTTCTTGGCTGTCATGCCAGGACCAGTGATATTTGGGAGCCATCTCCACAGAGCACACTTTCTCCTGCCCTTCTTTCTTGCTGTTGTTACAAGCTCAAAATCAATCTACAAAATTTGTCTAGAGCCAGAGGAAGGGAAATCATTACTCCTTTCTCCTCTGGGTGACAATGGTGTCTGCTCTCTCTTCCCTTTGGTCTCTTGTCAGAACCTGGGAGCTAAAAGTGTAATATCAATTTGTGCTTCTGGAACTTGGACCAGCCTCTACTGGTTAGTTGAAAGGCTTAAGCACCTGAGGACAATTCCAGGCATTAGGTAAAAATTAAGTCCAAAATTTTATGCTTAGAGTTGTAACTGTATAGTTAAGGATCAGAGTTTTCCAAATTTGCTAGCAAATGGAATTGTTGGGATGCTTGACTCTCAGAATTTGTAGTGATTTGAGGGTCATCTCATCCAACTTCATAGAAGAATACAGCAATTGTGGAAATTTCCCTCCTTTTGCAAACTGGCATCATTTCTCACGTTTTAAACGTAAAAAAACCAAAATCCACATGAAGGAAAAAATTCCTCGTTGGCTATCTTTCTTTTCCAGAAACCCTCAGTACTCTAATAGATATACATAGTAGGAGAAATCAGCCTTCTCTCCAGGAAGCATATAAATGCCAGGGCAATCTGCAGGTGCCATCATGGCCCAGTTGTATTATATTATTTCATGCTTATAAGTTTTTCTGCAGCACTCAACCTCAAAAGCCAATAGGGATTCCAAGAGATGAAGCTGAACCAGGACAGTCTACCTACAGAGGAGCGAGGGCTCTTTGATATTCATGTGCTGTGGCCCTTCTTCCTGACAGAACTCGCTGACAGCCATTCCCAGCAGGGCTCAGGGCCGTTTGGATGCGACACACTATTGTTCTATAAACAGGAAGGAGGCTTGAGCAAACTGCTTGCCCAGATCTGAGTCAAGCCTCCTCCTCAGATCCTAGAGCCTGCTCCATCTGTGACCTAATTACCCTTTCATTTTTGATGCGCTAGGCAGCCAGCCTGGGAGGAAGCCAGGCTGAGTCAAGCACAGGGAACCTGTGGATGGGGAGTAAGGGGGTAGAATTGATCCAACCTCTTCTCATCCCACTCCTCCTCCTCTTTTCTCTTTCTCCTGCTTTCACTGCTGCATTTGAAAAGGCAGTGCAGTGAGAAATTGTGGGAGCCAGGCATCTTTAAAACAAGCCCTTTGTAGATCATCACCATCTGTAGTCAACCACGTGGGGAGGACATAGACGGAAGTAGCTGCCCACTCTCATAGCCTCTCAGAGCCGGTCCCAGGAGGCTACAGGCAAAGGAGATAAGAGGCTCTCGGCGTGCATTGGCAAGGGCAGACAAATGGCAGTTGAATTTGTTGAGGTGTGGGGCTGATCCCAGCAGCTGTTCGGGCCCTCAGAGGGCTGTTCAGAAGGCACCGGAACCTCTAATCAAGCTGTTCTGCTACTGCTGCTGGCTTTTTAAAAGCTGCCTGCTTGCTTGCCATCCATTTCTATGGCATTTTAACAATTATGAAGCCCTTCCATATATATGAGTGCATTTCATTCTTGTGGTGGCCTGTGAGAAGTATGTATTATTGTTGTATGAGCCAAAAAAAAGAAAATCTCAGAGAGGATAAATGCCATGCCCATAAGCAAACTCAGGGGTAGATAGCTATGCTGCCCATGGTCTGGCCCCTTCTGGTCATGCTCACAGCTCACTGTCCTCTGTCATCTTTCTAGAGCTTTAAGCAGTGGTTCTCAAACTGGAGCATGCATCAGAAACATCTGGAAGAATAGTTAAAGCACCTGATGCTGGTAGCCATCTCCAGACTTTGTGAGGTCTGGGAAGGGCCTGAAGATTTGCATTTCTAACAAGTTTCTAGGGAATGCTGGTGCTGGTCCAGTAACCACATTTTGAGAACCACTGATAGCTAGAAAATCACCTTTCTGTGGTGTAAAATCATTGTTAGCTCATCTGGAAGACCTCTTTCCATGTCCACAATGCATGTTGGGCAAAGGTATGGGGTTGTGGGGTATAGGAGTCAGAAAACACCTGAGGAGCTTATACTGCTCATGGATGCCTCCTCTCTTGACTCTGCCTGGTACTTCCTCTCAAGCTTAGTACCTTCCGGAAGCATCTTTTCCTCCAGGAAGGCAACCTGACTCTCAGTTTGGGTTCCCCCAGAGGCAGATTCTGAGAGAAGGGTTTTTGTGCCATAGTTTATTTGGGAAGTTCTGGAAATACTGATGGAAGCCAAGGTCTTTTCACTCCCAGAACCAAGCCCATTTCATTATAGGTTAGCATATGTTCATACATTAATTGGTGGGAATGTTTATGAATAAATTCATAAAGGAATACATGCATGCACATATATTTTGTCTTATTCTTTTAGTCTTTGAAGATAGCTTAAAAGCCTGTGTGCTATTTATTTCATAGCTTAAGAAAGGAAAGGGGCCTATTGCCAACCATGTGAAAAGAAAATGTAGCTATTTCTTTAAGTGTGAGAGATAGGTGGAGACCCAAAGGATTACCGCTAGGGATGGTGAGACAGTGGGACATGGCAGTTGGAAGATCAAGTCCAAGTCCTGACTTATTTAGTCAGCTGTGCCTCCAACTCTGGACCCCGTCTGAGTTCCTGGGCCCATGAGGTACACTGAGGAGACAAAGACAAATACCAGTCTGCCCATAGGATGGAAGAGCTCAGACTAGTAGGGGAGGCAGTTTCACAGGCAGATGTGGTGAAATGCTAATCTTAAACTAACCCTTTCTCTCCCTAGTCATTCCTTTTCTCCTTCGGGCCTTTCTCCCATTTGAGCAGCAAGGCTGGTCTGTGCTCATCCACTCAGGAAAAGGATGTGACACTAGACAGAAGAGAAAAGAGGCGTCACTTTCTGGCTTCTGGTTTTTAATGTTTGAGCCTTTTTTGGGGGGGAACAGAAAGGACTGATAGTCTAAGGAGAAATTTTGAGGAGACCAAATAAAATCCCTCCTCTGTCCTTTAGACTATAAAAGGAATATTTTGGGTTAGAGGAGAGAGAGAGACATTTGGAGACGTGCTAACACTGATACTGCTGGATTCTAGAGAGATGGTACCAGGACTCTTCTGGTGGGTACAATCTTGGAAAAGTGGCGGGACCCTTCCAATAGGAGATAGTCTTTGGACAATAACTATTATTATCATTATTAGTTTAATACAAATCATTATTATTTCATGCAGCACACTCTCAGATCAACACTGACAAAAGCTATAAATTGATGCTTTCATTTTTTACTAATGGTGACAATAAGATTACAAACCAACAGGTGTTCTGACAAGCCTGACCCTTGCCTCTGAAAAGCACAGAATGCATAATTTTCATGCTAACAAGGATTGAGAAGTAGTAATTTTTAATTTTTACAATTTTTTGTGGGGACATCCACATACCCCCACCGAGCATTCTCTGCTGGGAGATCACATACTGAAGCTCCATCTGTGAGTTAGATGTGAATCTGTGGGCAAACCAAAGCCAATCACTGCTGTCAAATAAATACAACTGGGAGACAGGTACCAATTTGAGAGAAAAAATGTTAAGTGCATCAGGGGTTTTAGCAGTAGGATGATTTTCTTGTGCCTGAAGTGGCAGGTTGATTGTGGAGAGAGGCTCTGAGCCTGGAAAACCTGGTGACAGGCCTGGGGGTAACCCAAGATCAACTCACATGGTCCAAAAATCTAGGTCTAGGCGGGGGTGGGGGGTGGGGTGACATCTTAGCTCATATACATAGAGGACTCTGAGGACCTGAGACTTCTTTCCAGTGACTGCTTTGGCACTGTACAATCCCCCTGGAAATTATGCCACCTTGAGCTGAAATTGAGTTGTACAAAAAGTAGAGAAAGTTACATACACTTGATGTCTGAGCTTATGTGGGTAAGTTACATGATGGAGCATGAAGGCCAGGCAAAGTCATGCCCCAGTACAGCAGTAACACAGAGTAGGCAGTGGTGGATCCTCAGATGAGTCACCTTTGATGAGGGGAAGTGGCTTGAGCTAGGGATTGATAGCTAAATTCAGATTTAAGGATATTTTCACCTTTCATGATCTTGTCAAATGCAATTTTGCCATTTTCAATTTTTCCAAGACCATAAGCTTCTGATTAGTGAGAAATTACTAGAGATTCATTTCATACATAATACCATTCCCCTCCTTCTAACAATTCCGTGTGTCTTTAAGTCTTTCTTTTTCTCAGAAACCTAGTTGGCATGCCCAGTCCATGGTAATCTTTCCCCTCCAGATGGCTGTTTGGAAAGATTGTCGGTTTTATACATTTTAATGCATTAGGTCATGCATTATGTAGTCTTGATCTCTGATTGATTCTCTTGAGTTATGTTTTCCTGAATTGATCGTTAACTAGATTTGGATGTTTCATTGAGCAGATATTCTCAATGTTGGGACCAGTCAAGTTTCCACTTTTTAAAAAATTTTCTCTAATGCTTACTAAGAATTTGTGTGTGTTTAAGCTGCTCTAAATGCAATGCAGACATTATTGTGACCCTGTTCAGTGCACTAGGTGTGATTATTATCCCTATTTAACAGATGGATACACTTAGGGTGAGTCAAGAATCCACTGAAGAGGATCATTTGAGCTGGGTCAATGAAAAAAGGAAAAGACATGCGTGGTTCTTTTTTTTCTTTTTCTTTTTTGTGCCTCTTCTAGGGCCACTCCCTTGGCATATGGAGGTTCCCAGGCTAGGGGTCTAATTGGAGCTGTAGCCGCTGGCCTACACCACAGCCACAGCAACATGGGATCTGAGCTGTGTCTGCGACCTACACCACAGCTCACGGTAGTGCCGGATCCTTAACCCACTGAGCAAGACCAGGGATCGAACCTGCAGCCTTATGGTTCCTAGTCAGATTCGTTAACCACTGCGCCACGATGGGAACTCTGACATGTGTGGTTCTAATCAGAACAGAAGGAAGATGGCTGGTCTCACTTACCTGAGTATCTTTTTTTTAAATTTAAATTTTGCATAAATAAAAATAAGGATAGGAAATTAGCATCAGAACCTCAGTGTAGATTGGTTATCTTTTCTTCTATATGGATTATTCTGAAGGCAATGATCTAGTAACCATTTGATGGTTAGATCCTGCCATTCTCAATGAATCATTTTCTAAAAGGCCTCATCAGATAGTGTTATAACTGGAAAGCAAGTTCAGGTATGCCCCACCAATCTTGTAGTGATTTTTCTGATGTCATCCTGGGGCCCTGGAGAATCATTCTCTCATCAAGAAGGCCCTTAGTGGTCTGTATTCCTGTCCATGCAGGCATATGTTTTCCACATAATTACCTCCTATTTACCCCATTGGTGAAACACCCTTGGATTATGGAGGTGGCCAAATACACAACACCTTACACCAGACAGATGGGATCAAGAGCAGTTTATTCATCACACATACTCACAGCCTGGAGTAGGAAGACATAGAACCACATAGGGCCATAGGGCAGTAGAACTCAGGAATAGAATAAATAATTTTGGGCTGTGGAGGGCAGGCTTGGTAGTATCAAGAGAGTGAGGTGGCCCTAGGTTCATGGTGGGAGGTGTGGTGGGATGTGGTTGTTTGGTTTGAATAATTCCATGGGATGTCAGGGAAATGGAAACCCTCTACTCAGGGACGGGCAGGTACTTCACCTGGTGCATTTGATAAGGAGAGTTGCTCGGCTAGGGGACCTTATCCATGCAGCGGAGAGGAAGGTGAATTGTGGTTAAGCCAATTTGAGGCCCTCCCAGTTTTACTATATGTCAAGATAGCACTTAATTTTTTAGGGTCACACCCACAGCATATGGAGGTTCCCAGGCTAGGGGTCCAATCAAAGCTGTAGCTATTGGCTGTGATCTGAGGTCAGATCCGAGCTGTGTCTGCAACCTACATGACAGCTCATGGCCATGCCAGATCCTTAACCCACTGAGTGCAGCCAGGGATTGAACCCGATACTAGTTGGATTTGTTAACTGCTGAGACACAACGGGAACTCCATTTTGAATTGAACTGATAGGCTTTAAACCACATGCTATGGGAAGCTCATGTGATGGTGCTCACCTTATTAGCCTATCTTTATTTATTATATTAAAAACAGAACCTCTGACCTCCTTGTGGCTGTCGGCTCCAGGATATGGATATTCTGAACCCAGAATGCTTGCTCTTCAGATTCTTGCCTGAACCTTACTTTAGAGCCATCTTTCAGCTTCTTTCGAACTGGAAGCACAGCTTACTAACACTTGAGAGGGGAAAATCTGACAGATGTGTTCATTATTCAACCCCCAAACATCCCCAGGATTCATATTGCTTTCCTTAAACTAGACCAATAGGAAACTCCAGACACTTTGAGTAGTTAGGGCTTTCTCAGTTCCATGGAAAAGAAACCTACAAGATTCTCTTTAGGTAAAAAAGGGGGTGTTTGCTAAAATCATACAGATTGGTCTTGGAGAACATAGGGGAGGGAGGCAGCTAGCTCTCAGGAATGAATGGAATCAAGAAGCTGGATGCCTGCTAATTATTAGAGAAATGCAAATCAAAACTACAGTGAGGTGCCACTCCACACCAGTCAAAATGGCCATGATTAAAAGTGTACAAATAGCAAATACTGGAGAGGATGTGGAGAAAAGGGAACTCCCCTAAACTGTTTGTGGGAATGTAAGTTGGTGTAGGCACTATGGAAACAGTATGAAGGTTCCTCAGAAAGCTAAAAATATTTGGCATATGATCCAGCAATCCTACTTCTGTACATGTATCTAGACAAAACTATAATTCAAAAAGATACATGAACCCCTATATTCATAGCCACACTATTTACAATAGCCAAGACATGGAAACAATCTTAATGTCCATTGACAGATGAATGGGTAGAGAAGATGTATTAAATATATACAATGGGAGTTCTCGTCATGGAGCAGCAGAAACAAATCTGACTAGGAAACATGGGATTGCAGCTTTGGTCCCTGGCCTCACTCAGTGGGTTAGGGATCCGGTGTTGCCCTGAGCTGTGGTATAGGTTGCAGATGTGGCTCGGATCTGGCATTGCTGTTTCTGTGGCATAGGCCAGCAGCAACAGCTCTGACTAGACCCTAGCCTGGGAATCTCCATATGCTGTGGTTGTGGCCCTAAAAAAAGACAATATATATATATATATATATATATACACACACAATGGAATACTACTCAGCCATAAAAAAGAACAATATAATGCCATTTGCACCAACATGGATGGAACTAGATACTATCATACTAACTGAAGTTAGAAAAAGACCAATACCATATGATATCATTTATATGTGGAATATAAAATATGACACAAATGAATCTATCTACAAAACAGAAACAGACTCATGGACATGGAGAACAGACGTGCAGTTTGCCAAGTGGGAAGGTATTGGGAGAGGGATGGAATGGGAGGTTGGGGTTAGCAGATGTAATCTATCATGCATAGAGGGTATAAACAATAAGGTCCTACTGTATAGCACAGAGAACTATATTCAATGTCCTATGATACATATTATACACACACACACATATATACACATACACATATATAAAAAACCGAATCACTTTGATGTATAGCATAAATTAACACAACATTGGAAATTAACTACGCTACAATTAAAAAAAATCTGGATACCCCACAGTCTTTCTCAAGTTCACCTCATTTCTCTTTCTTTGTAGGAGTCCTTATATGCCTCTGGCTCACATGGTATACACCATGGTTAGCCCATAGAGTAGTACTTGGATTGTCATCTCCTCTTTTCCATGGATTGGGCCAGATTGAAGTTTCTTAGTCCCAAGTGGATATTCATGGAGAAGGAAGTCTATTTATTTATCTTTAGTTGCTCTTGGACAAACACTCTGGTACCAGTGAGTCTGGATCAGTTTAGATAAAATGAAGCCAGGCTCCCTAGCTACATTTGTGTGGGTCAAGCAGGAGATGGAGATGCAGTTATTAAAGGAAGGGCTGGGCTGATAACGCCACTCTACCATTCTTTTTTCTTATGGGATTGCTTTTGCAGAAAAGAGCTTTATTGTCATGACATTGGGGATCTCCCATGCCATTTATTGCATGGCTTTTCTTTATGGTGGTAAACTTTATTGAGGGTAGCATTCATCACGTTATTCCACAATCCACATAGAATCAGATACACATTGGTTTAAATTTTATCTTGCAACTAGCTTGAATTAGGCAAGTTACTTAACCCCTAGGAACTGCAGCTTCTCAATAATATAATAGGAATGTGGTAAGAATTAGATAACACACTGTTTACAGAGTGCTTGCACTTGGAATAGGAGGCAGTCAATGAACGGCAACTATTATTATTGTTATTAATTTAATACTAATCATTATTTCATGCAGCATGCTCAGACCAACACTGACAAAGGCTGTTCAAATAAATTGATGTTTTTCTTTTAACTAATGGTGACAACAAAATTGCAAGCCAGTAGGTGTTCTGACAAGTCTGACCCTCGCCTCTGAAAAACATAAAATGCATAATTGTTTTCATGCTAACAAGGATTGAGAAGTGGTAATCTTTTAATTTATATATATATATATTTTTTTTTTGTGGGAACATCCACTCCCCCTGCCTAACATTCTCTGGTGTGAGATCACATAGTGAAGCTCCATCTGTGAGTTAGGTGTAAACCTGTAGGCAAACCAAAGCCAATCACTGCTGTCAAATAAATACAACTGGGAGACAAGTACCAATTTGAGCTGGTGTGCGCTTTTTGCTTTTCATGTATAGCTTAAGGAGGATGTAGGGTAAGAACAAAAAAAAAAAAAAAAAAAAGAAGTTAGAATTGGAGATCCAACACAGTCTTGAAAGGGAACAAGAGGAGTAAAGGGGATAATTTTATAATTTACTAAGATATGGGTCTCAGCACTCAATATTTTTTAACCATAAAACAACTCCCCTGTAAAAAGAATCTCCATGCAATACACATCTTTGCTTATTTCAGAGCCTACAGAAAACTTAAGCTTCTTAAACCTATTACATGCATGCCTTTAACCTGCCTTCTGGGAAGCCATCCGTTTTACTTAATGGTAGCTTTCCTTAACCAGAATTTTTTAATATCACATTTTTCCTCATCTCTTTCTAAAGTGTGTGGATATTGTCTTCTATCTTGAGTAAAAGTCTTGTTATACTTCTTTTAAGGTATACTGGTTAAATTTCTATTTTCCTTTTTTTGGGGGAAATAGGCAGACTCTAAATGAACAAATATAATGGTGCAATCTGAAGTTAAAAGCTAAAGAAGACAGATGTAACAAAAAAGTCAATTCTGTTCCTCTCTGTATTTATACATACATACACATATTATTATACATAATTATTAATGACATTAAACTTAAAGCTGTAGCCAAACTTGACTCTCTCTGCTCTTCACTTGAACTCATTGAAGGGGCAGGCTAATTAATTATCCCTTTTATGAATGTTGGTGACACATTGAGAAACTAAATCAGAGGCTGGGAACACAGGGCAGTAAGGTAGCATCAAGTTTCAGACACCATGAACCAGGAGAGCCTGCTCACACTTTCCGGACTCATTTCTTTGCTCCCTTTGTTGTGGCCACACCAGACCCTTTGCTGTTTCCCAGACATTTGGTAGGACACCCATTTTCACTGCTTCTTGTCTTTGCTTTTTTTATTTTCTTTCCCCCAGTTTTTTTTCTTACATTTTGCACCTGGGAAAAACCCTTCTCAGTGCGATGATATGGAGAACGTGTTGTTTTCTTGGAAGCAGAATGATGCTTCTCTTTCCTCAGCCCTGGTTTTTGTTGGGTAAACAATTTGATTACGAGGAGGGGGAGAAATTCTCCAAGGTCCTCATTGCATAATGAGTTATGACTCCTGAAGGGCTTTCTCAGGAGGCTCTCAGCAAACCTTGTACTCTTTTTTTGCTGACTTGGATGTACAGGCTAAAACTGGGATCCGATGACTTCAGATATTGATGAGATTTGAGGGGTGCATGACAAAAGAGGGGAAAAGTGACATGTCCCGCTGGGAGTGGCAGAAAAACTTGAGCAAGGAAAAGAAATATCTCACAGGGATTTAAAAATTTTGTTTGCTCTTTAGTGTACTTTTAAACATTATCCTAATTATCCCAAGGAATCTTCAGTGAAAGTCCACGCTAATTGCTAATGCAGGCAGAGGTGGTTCTGTTTCTGGGCTTGGGACAAAGCCTTGTTATAGGCTCAAGACTGAGAACTGAGCTTCTCCGCAGGAGGCTCACTACTTATGAATGACTTCAGGGGTCAAGGCCCATTTTCCAGGGCTGTCCCCTCCAGGAAGTCCCCCATGATAGCCCTACATAGAGTTGATAATTCTCCTCTGATTGTTGAAAGCACTTTATTCATCAGCAAGCAGAGCTCTAAACCCCTAATCTGGGGTTATTAATTCATATGTCTGGCTCACTCAGTAGACTTTGAGTTACTTGAAGGAAGGATGCTAGGCTCTCTTGCTCCTGTGTCCCCAATGTTGACTAGTGATAGGTTTAGAACTGGTGTCCAGTGAATGGTGGAAATGAGTTATCAGGTCCAGTTCTACATATGGCATCTTCAGGTGTGTTTGCTGTTGGTATTGACATAAAGGGAGCAGTGCCAGGCAGCTTTCAGGTCTTCCTTGCTGAGCCATCTAAGGCAAGAATGCTGTTGGTCAAAGCTTTCCATAGTTTGACTTTTTGCTTACAGGTCTAAAAAGAATGTTCACCTTTTCTGTAGCAGCTGGGAAACTATATTTTTCAGGACCGCTGAATGTCTTAGCCTATTTGGGAACTTGGCATCCAATTAGGCCAGAGGATGTGCAGACCAAGGAGTGGGGTTATAATTGGGTCATCCTCTCTTTTGAAATAGTTTTGAAAGAGAACTCCTAAGCAAAATAATTCTGAAGGGCATTTCAGGACACAATAGGAATAAATTGAGGAGAGAAATGGATGTTTAGCTATGAGTAAAGGACAAAGAAGGAGGGCAAAACCAGGTGATTGTTCAAGGAGGAATAGTACTGGCCACTTGATTGAGGGATGGAAAAATTAAGTGTGTGTGTGAGAGAGAGAAGGAGAGAGAGAGAGCATGCGAGGGAGAGAATGTGTGTGTTTTCTGATATCCTCTTCAGTGAAATACCACCTTCTAGGGTGAGATTTCTGAGGGGGCTATGCTGACTCATGGTTCAAGCACACCGAGGAACTTCCTCCATGGCTAATGTGAAGGTTCTGTGATTCCATAATTTCTCTATCACTGTTCAGTTCATGAAATTGCTTTGGAAGTGTGAAAGTATAATGCAGTGGTTAGAATCTTGGGCTTTGGCGCCAAAGAGATTAGTCATATGGTACCTGGGTAAACAGTTGCCTTCAATTTAAAAAGCAAAGTTCTTCACAATTAACTTTTATCACATTAGACAATTATGTCAAGTGGGTACTTTATGGAGTTTTATATCAGGCCAAGTGTTAATAATAATAAATGTATTGTCCAGGTTCACATCTCAGTTCTGTGACCTTGCGTGAGTTACTTAGCTTCCATGAGTCTCTGTTTCCCTATCTGTGGAGTGGGGAATGTGGTACCCTTCATGGGGTTATCATGGGATGAGTGGAGCTAAGGTGTGTGTAGTATAGAAGGATCTTGGTAAACAGCAGTGATGGCGGTTGGTGGTGGTAGAGGGGGATGCCGATGGTGTCAGAGACAGATGTTTGCTACCCACTGTCTTTACTTTGCCTTCTTCCTTTGGGAAAAGAGCCCTGATGTGTGTCAGAGTGACAGTGTATCCACCTTAGACCACATTTGACAGTCTCCCTGGCAGCTCTGTGTGAACATGTGAATATTTCTGGCCACAAGGCAAGCTGAAGTTTGTGGGTGGAAAATTTAGGAAGACTCCTTAAAGGAGAGACAGCCCATTCATCCTTCCCTGCCTCCTGCTGAGCCTGACTTAAGAGGTGACGGCAAGTGTTTGGGCAGCCATGTGGACCCTAAAGGGATTTTGACCATGGAAGCCATGATTTGAGGGTGACAGAGCAGAAAGAAGCCTGGATTCCTGATTTACATTGGAACTTTTTACCAGAACTTCTTTTAGGTGAGACAGTTGTCTATGTCATAGTTTTTTCATCTTTGAGTTTTTTTCTTTTTCTTTTTTTTGGGCTGTGCCTACAGCATGTGGCAGTTCCCGGGCCAGGGATCAAACCCATGCCACAACAGTGACAACACTGAATCCTTAACCCACTGAGCCACCTGGGAATTCCCATTTTTGAGTTTTATCAGCAGTCAGACTTAATTCTCATTGACAGTGATAATGAGTTTTGTTCTTTTTGGCGTTCTTTGGGGATTTTCCCAAAGATTGCCCTTGGTCAGTTATTGCCAACTGGGCCAATCAGCTGGAGCAGTCACCCTAAGGAATGGGTGAATGCTGGGATAAAGAAAGAATGTGGCTCCAATAGAGCAGTTCAGAAAAAATGTCTAGCACCTCTGTACTTCCCAGCCAGGTCACTTTGGACAAGTCAGAAAGCAGCTCTGACTTGAGGCTTTTCCTTATGAGCTGCAACAAGAATTAAGTGAGATCATTATTACATCATATGGTACACAGTAATTACCCAAATAATATTTCTTTCTTTCTGCTGATTAACTAAGATAGTCGTGGACCTGCTTCTTGGCCATCAAAATAGGTAGAAATGTTTTTTCTTGCCCGTGTTCACATGGTTTGAGAAGTAAAAAATAAAAAGTTCACTATTTCTTTACTGGAATCACCCACTTCATACCCTTCATGTTCTGATCTCCCCTATTTCTGTTGGTGGCTGCTGACAGGTCTGGGCCCCCAAGCTCTGGGGGAGGATGGGGGTGAGAGAGGGTGGACACCACCCTTCAGCCTTCATTCCAGGGCCCTCTGGCATGTCTGAGCCCATAGCAGAGCCTATGACTTTTCTTTTCCCCTGGGATGTTATGCTAAACACAATTACATGCAGCATTTGACAACAGAGCAAGTAATTTATGTGCTGCTGGAATGGAGGAGGAGAACAGCAATCAAGATGAATATCAATGTGCTCTGAAAAGACACTATGTTTTTCCATCCCTTCCAGGAATCCAGGGCTGGTTATGGAAGGGAGGATGTTAATCGGTCACTTGGTGGATTGATTAAAAACCCACCTGCCTTTAGAATGATGTATTGACGAGATGCATTATCCACCCCCACCCTCTGCAACTCTGAGGATGATTTGGTGTTGGGATTGTGGTGTGTTTGGGGGCAGAAGTCAGTATCAGATTGTCAACTTGCAAATGCTTGAAGAAACCTTGCTTGATGGACTCACTTACTACTTGCGAGATCTTGAGAATGTTACTACACCACTTTGAATCTTAGTTTGCCATCTGTAAGCACAGGATAAGAACATTGTCTTCATGGGTTGTTCTGAGGGTTAAATGAGATACATTACTTAGAGCACCTGGAGCAGTTGCTGGCCTAGAACAAAGTTTGTGGTCAATACTTCGTTCCCTTCCTCTAATTGAAAGACCATACCTTATTCCTGTTGGCCTTTATGAAAATTTCTCCTTGTAAAGTTTTGACAGTGACAGAGGGAGATCCTTCCATTACATTAAAGAAAGGCTACTGCACTGTTAGCTTCGCTGGATACAAACCTCATTCTGAGGAACAGGTATGAGTGTGTGTATGTAAATTTAAACCTCTTACGGTTTCTATTTTTCAGGGACAATAATTAAAAAAATACCATTGCCATCCCTTTATTTATTTTTCTCTTTTTTCCCTCTCTTTTTACAAATAATTCAATGAATTTTATTATATTTACAGTTGTACAACCATCACCACAACCCGATTTTAGAATATTTCCATCCTAAACCCCCAGTCTACCCCTCCTTCTCCCCTACCTGTCCCCTTTGGTAACCATAAGTTTTTCAGAGTCTGTGAGTATGTTTCTGTTTTGCAAATAAGTTCATTTGTATCCTTTTTTTAAGATGCCACATTTAAGTGATATCATATGATATTTGTCTCTCACTGTCTGAGAATCCTCACTTAGTATGATAATAAAGAATATGTGGCACATATATACAATGGAATATCACTTGGCTACAAAAAGAATGAAATAACGGCATTTGCAGCGACATGAATCAACCCATCATCTCTTCCGCTTTTTTGGGGAGACTCAGGAGAAAAAGATAGCTTTATTGCTTTGCCAGGCAAAGGAAGCCACCGCAAGCTGGTGCCCTAAAGACTGTGCCCTCCATATGTCATCCCTTTAAATGCAGCCTCTTCTTTTCCTTCCTGAGCCTTACTCTGTGATCCAAGGCATTTCCCCACAGTACCAGGGCTGGGTCTCTGCCTCCCTGTGTTACCTTTATGGCAGACGGAAAAATACTCCTGATTGATCCAAGTCTCAACTCTTAGAATGGTGAGAAATAGGGGGGCTCAGTTTTTTCCCCCAGGGGAAGAAAACAGTAAGGCAAGGCCTCCAGTAGATCTGGGCTGTTATACCTGTTTGGGTCCCCTTTTTCTATGTGATGCGCTTAAGCGCCAGCCCAGAAAACATTCCTCTTTGAAGAAAGTCTTCAGGAATGGGTCCTTCTGTTACTCTTACTCTTTTTCCATTGGCTTCCCAGAGCCCTTCCCTGCTCTGTGCTCTTGGTTGGCATTTCCACTTTGTTCTTCTATCTCCCTTTAGTTTTCAATGGCTGATCCCTCCCTGCAGCTTAAGGTCTAGAGGTTTTCAGCTATGCCCATATGAGCCCATGGCTGTCCTCCAACCCCCAAGAGAAGTGAGGAACTGGGGTAGATCCAGCCTTGCTGAAGGCCCAGAAGACCCTAACTCCACAGAGCTACTAAAGTGATTGAAGAGAGAAACAACAGCAGTCGTCTGGCTTGTTTTCCATTACGAGGAATTGGCCACTTAGCGTTTGTTCCTTTAACCTGGGGAAAGTCAATGCTCATTTATGTTTCTTTTCATGGCTGCTTTGCCACCATCAGTTCACAGCGGGTGCTTCATCTCTGTTTGTGGCAAAAGGTAGAATTGAAAATCTCTGTGCCCCTGTCCAAGGGCTCTGATCTGTGCTTTGTCGTTGGAAATGGAACCTCCCCAAACTTCTGGTTCCTGGGCTAAAAACCAAGGCGCTTGGACCTAGTGGTGGTGTTGGCTGCCCAGAACTGCTGCAACTGGTTCTGGCTCATCTAGTGTTGCACTTAGACTCCTGTCAGCCTCCAGAGCCATGGGTCTGCCTTTCCTTCTCCTCTGAATGGGTGGGGCATCCTTTTGCAAACCCACTAAGGAAGAGCCTTTGCTCCATCTCATAGTGCTGCTTTTTTTCTCCAGAAGATCTGCAGCCTTCTTGGTGGCTCCTCACCTCATTTACTTCTTCAGGCTCCTTGTGATTATTGTTCCAATGTGCCATATGGGGCTTCTCCAGGGGGCAATAGAACCTGAGAAGCCTTGTAGCTCTGGGTCTTTGATGCCTCCCCTTCCCCTCTCTTCATCCTCACTTTATAGGGTGTCTTATTTGTTTTCTGGGAGCAACTGGAGGGGCCTGGGTAGAATAGATCTCTCCTGAATGTTTTAAAACATTTAGGAATTTACAGATGTTTTTATTTATTTATTATTATTATTTTTGTCTTTTTGCCTTTTCTAGGGCTGCTTCCCATGGCATATGGACGTTCCCAGGCTAGGGGTCTAATTGGAGCTGTAGCCACCGGCCCATACCACAGCCACAGCAATGCAGGATCCGAGCCGCGTCTGCGACCTACACCACAGCTCATGGCAATGCTGGATCCTTAACCGACTGGGCAAGGCCAGAGATTGAACCCACAACCTCATGGTTCCTAGTCAGATTCGTTAACCACTACGCCACGACGGGAACTCCCAGATGTTTTTTTTTTTTTTTTTTTTTTTTTTTTTTTTTTTTTTTTTTTTGTCTTTTTTGCTATTTCTTTGGGCCGCTCCTGCGGCATATGGAGGTTCCCAGGCTAGGGGTCCAATCGGAGCTGTAGCTGCCAGCCTACGCTGGAGCCACAGCAACGCGGGATCCGAGCCGCGTCTGCAACCTACACCACAGCTCACGGCAACGCCGGATCGTTAACCCACTGAGCAAGGGCAGGGATCGAACCCGCAACCTCATGGTTCCTAGTCGGATTCGTTAACCACTGCGCCACGACGGGAACTCCCCAGATGTTTTTAAAAGACAGAGTTAGAGACAATATAATTGCAACGTGCATCTCTTATGCTTCCGTTGTGTTTATTCCATTCAGTACCGACCCAATCAGTTAACCAACTCACCAATCCATTGGTCAGATAAGAGAGATTATTGGGCATCTGGTGTGAGCTCAGCCAATGTAGTAAGGGCTTTGGGGAACATAAAACAAGGAAAAGGCACAGCTCCCGCTTTGAGGTGCTTACAGTCCAGTTGAGGAGAAAAGACGAACACTCATGTCACTCTAGAGAACTCTACCAGGCAGTTGTTAATTGTTGCATTCTGTGTGTGTGTGTGTGTGTGTGGTGGGAACACTTGCCATGGGAGAGGTAGTGTGACATGGAGCAGCTCAGGTGGGGTTGGGCACACCAGGTTTGAATCCAGTTCTCTCTCTTATTTGCTGTGGGGCTTTGAATTCCAAGTCACTAGCAGACAACATTTGTTGAGGACTTTTTGTGCACATCGCCCAATAGCAAAGTGCTGTGGGACTGCAGGAGAAAGGTGAGGAATGACGCCCACCCTTGAGTTGCCGTCTCAACAAAGGCATCCAGACAAAACAGCAGACGACAACATCCTCCTTCTGTGTTGGCCCCCGAATGGATGAAGAGGAGTCTGTGACTATGAACATATGCCCTGCCAGATTGGTACAGGGAAGGGATTTATGGTTCTGTAGTGTGCAATCTGAATGAAAGGCTATCCCATTTATGAAGCTCCTCCTGCATTTCAGGAAGCAAGTGAGTGATGACTGTTTTCTTTTTTTTCTTTTTCTTTCTTTCTTTCTTTCTTTCTCTCTCTTCTTTTTTTTTTTTTTTACATGAACACCTTAAGTTCACCATCTGGATAATCTCCATGAAATGTGTGATCCAGATCTTTTTCTTTTTTATGTAGAGGAGGAAATCGAGGTTGAAAGAAAGAAAGTATATTGCTCAAGGTCAAAAACTAGTAAGTTGGTGACGCTCAAACTCTGTGTCACTGTTCAGACACCATCCCTAAATCTGAGTTTTTACATCATTTCCCTATTTGCAGATCAGGCAACTGAAACCCAGCTCGATTGAGGGATTTTAGATGATCCTTACTTCAAACTCGGAGCCAAACCTGCAGGTGTCTGGTCCTAAAGCCTGAGGCTGTTTTCATACAGAAGCTTGAAGAATTGTAGAGAGAATTTGGGAAGTGAAAGAAAGGGTTGCTGTGTTTTAAAAAATCCAGTGTAGCTAGTTCCTGTCGTGGCACAGTGGAAATGAATCTGACTAGGAACCATGAGGTTGCAGGTTCAATCCCTGGCCTTGCTCAGTGGGTTAAGGATCCGGCATTGCTGTGAGCTGTGGGGTAGTTTGCAGACACGGCTCAGATCCCGTGGCTCTGGTGCTGTGGCTCTGGTGTAGGCCAGTTGCTACAGCTCCAGTTAGACCTCTAGCCTAGGAACCTCCATATGCTGTGGGTGTGGCCCTAAAAAAAGGACAAAAAGACAAAAAAAAAAAAAAATCCAGTGTAGCAGTTAAACTGAGGGTACCTCCCATGACACAAAACAACCCTGAGATAATCTAAGCCAGTGCTTCTAAAGTGTAATGTGCATATGGGTCATTTGGAGATCTTATAAAAACTGCAGTTTTGATCCAATAAATTTGGGATGGGACCTGAGAGTCTGCATTTCTAATAAGCACCAAGGGATGCTATGCTATTGTTCTCTGACTTGAGTAGTGAGTCTAAACCAGGTTTCTCAATCTAGGCACTGCTGATGTTTTGGCCAGAGAATTCTTTGTTGTGGAGCTGTCTTGTGCATTGTAGGATGTTTAGCAGCATCACTGGCCTCTTCCCGCCAGAGTCAGTAGCACCCTCCCCCAGTGTGATGACCAAGAATGTCTTCTGATGTTTCCAAAGGCACCTGCAGGGTAAAATCGCCCCCAGGTAAGAACCACAGCTGGAAACCAGTGATTCCCAAACCAGCCTGCACATTGGACTCACCTGGGGAGATTTAAAACTCCTGGTGCCTCTGTTCTACTTGGCAGATTGTGGCTTGCTTGATGTGGAATGTGGCCTGGTTTTGAAATATTTAAAAGCTGCCCTAGGTGATTCCAACATACAGACATGTTTGGCACCCTCTAGTCTATAAGCTCACGCTCTGGTCCAAACAGCTTCTCCCTCTTCTTCAGCTTTCAGGAAGCTGCCAGACCCAATACTCCCAGCTGCCTGTGACTGACCAGACACCTGGTCCTGGGACAGGAAGGGAGGTTTCCAGCCTTCACTCATCACACAGACCAGCTCTGAGTTGGCTTGAACCTTCCAGTAAGAAGAGCAGAAAGAAATTATGCAGGACTGGAATAGCTTTAGCCCCATCCGTCATGTTTTCTGGGATGCTTTGCATACAGAAGTGTTATCTGTTTTAATCTCCAGAAATTCCATTTTGAGCTGGTGATCTCCATAGGTGCTGTAAAGGTGTTGCCATGTTTTGGCTCCTTTACTTTCCTCCCTCAATCCTTTGATAGAATCATCCTTTGTTCCTCTTGCCCCCAGAGGCTAGGAGACTAACACTTGCCTGAAGTTTGGATCGAGCAAGTACTCAAAGGTAGAGAATCTTTGCGAGATAAAATCTCACCCATTGGACCCTGGGAGGAATATATATTTTTAGTTCTCAATTCAGCTCATCACATATATGTGCCTATGTATGTTTATGTGTGTTATAGAACTCTTTAGGCTACCTAAAGCCAAGAATATTTTGCTATGTGCTATCACATGTGGTGAATGTGGATGAAACAAACCCATACTGGGGGGCCTTGGATAGAATTGCTTATTAAAGATCCACCCTCATCAGATGAGCTTATGCTTCTAGATAAATTAATACAGGAAGGATGAACACTGAGGGCCATTATTCTTTCTACCTACTGCCTGATGCCTACTTACACTTTCTTTTCCTTGGTAATACAGGAGAGGAGAGATGTAATTGCAAAGGCTGGGACCGTGGATGAGAGAAGGATACACACTTATCAGTAAATGTGCCTGAAGCACTCTCCTTGGTATCATCCAGGTGCTGACAGGACTTTGGGGACAGGTAGCCTGGGCTAGGCTCTCAGGTCCACTTAGCTATCAAGGTTACCAGCAAATTACCTAAATGCCCTGAGCCTCAATTTCTTTATTTGCAAACCGGAAGATTAATAACATTAGTAGGCTTGTAGTGACGATTACATGAAAAAAATCTAATGTTTATAGAGCACTACTGTGTTATCAGAAACATATATCAGCTCAATTAATTGTTCTAACAAGTGACCTTACCATCATCCTTCCCATGTTATAGCTGCGGTTCAGAGTAGTTGACCTGAGCTCACACAGGGGAGTAGGGATGCCAGGCAGTCTGACCTTACGGCACATGGTTTAAGACTTCATGCTCCACTGTTTACTACTGAGGTGCCAGCATTGTTGATGTCCCACAAACGTTCCTGTTCTCCTTTCCTACGCTATGCAGCACATTTATTTTCCTGATCATCAACTTTATCAGAGGGTTGTGTAAAGTTACAGGAGGGAGGTTTAGTGGAGGGAGAGTTCTTGTATGTTTTGGATGTTAGAATCAAATACTCAGAGAACCAAGCCAGGCTGATGTGAGGGCTGAACCTAACAGGATAGACCAGGTATGTATATATATATACCCTGCTCTTAGATATTGAAAACCACTGCAGAGATCCAGTGAAGAACATCAAACACCTATGAAAAGGGGATTGAGGTAGAGAGCTAAATGTGAATGATTTGTGTACATAGATTATGGTAAACAGATTATGGAAGGACTCAGCAATCCTTGAGGTGGACCAGATTTGGCCACTTGTCTGCTGTGCTCAGTTCTAGAAGGCTCTGAGAGCTCTAGCCAAACTGGCAGGCACTTCACAGCTCAGTTCTTCAGTTAAGGGCCCACACATTCTTTTTTAAAATGCAAAGTAAGAAACTCAAAGACATCATCTGATTTGGATTTTGACGTTAACTTCCTTTGGCTGATCTTCCAGGAGATGAGATAATGCACATTGAAATGGCAACTGCAGAAGCACTAACAACCATTTCTTGAGCACCTACTATGTCCTAGGCACTTCACTGAATATCTGACATGCAATATTTAATTTTGAGCTCACAGCAACTTAATAGGGTGGGTCCTTGTCTTGCTTGTCTTTTATAGAAGTGGAAATGGGCTCAGAGGGATTATATGATTTCCCCAAGGTCATACGCAGTACAAGGAATTGGAATCTAAAAGGAATCACATCCAGGAGGGGTATTTCAGGGAGAATTGACCTGAGAGGGCTTTGAATGGTCCACAGATTGGCTAACAGGTTCCTGGACAGCAGGACACTGGCTCTGCTGAGAGCAGTGAGTGCCTGGTGTGGCCAAGGCCCTGGAGGCTGACATACAAAGTGTTTCTGAAAGTGTCTCAAAGCCCTCGGCACATCCCATTGCTGCCCGAGATAGATTTTCTATCCCAAAGTGTGAAAGCTTCTCCTAAGTGTTACTCTCACTGGCTTAGTGATAAAAAGGGTGATTTCCATAGTTTTCCCACCATGTGGAAGATGAGCTAGTGACACATGTAATAAAGCTCAGAAAGGCTATAATGTCCCAAGTTTCTGCCTCATCGTTTTTTTCAGTTCATTGAAATAGGTTCAGATCTGCTCCCATTTTGCATTTATCAGAACATAACATGGAGGCGAAAATCCAGCTGCTGTCATTTAGCAGGTTGCCCTGAATCTTTCCCATAGAGGATAAGCACAGTACTCTGGATCCTCCCCCTGTTTAGTGAAAAACCCTGAGCATTTTTTCTGATCAAATTGTAGAAATAGTCTGCTCTTTGTTCTCAGCCTGAGATTCATGCAATTTTTTGGCACAGGCCTCAGGAGCATTCACATTTGCTGTTAAGTTCCCGCTGTTTTGGGGTACACTGTTTTCCTTGTATCTCCTTCCCATGGGGAACAGGACAGATTCCAAAGTTTGGTAACCAACTTACCTTTTGACTTGGGACCAAATTACCCTGGGAAATGTACACCACTTAACATCCCTGGGGCTTTGTTTTTCGGTTGGAAAATTATGAAATTCATTTTTTCGACAAAATTTCTTCCTTGTTTCCTATGTGCCGGGTGCTTTCAAGCCAGGTACCAGAAGTATGCTGGTGAGCACATTCAGACGTGGTCCCTGCCCTTTCAGAGTAGAAGTCTCATGGACCAAAGAGTTTGGATTGGGTGACACTCAGTGCTTGCCATGGCTTCAGCCACATCAATTCAGTTGTCCCTCCTGACCCTCATAAGGCAGGTATTATCATCTCCATTGAAGAGACAAGGGGACGGGGTGCTGAGATGGTGAGTGAATTTCCCAGCCTCACACAGCAGTAAACCATAGAACTGGAACTTGTATATGGCTCTGTTTGCTTCCAAAGCCCATTGGTTTGCTACCTCTGATCAACTGGCTTAAGGGGAAGGAAACTTTTTTTTTCTTTTTTTCTTTTTAGATTTGCACCTGTGGCCCATGAAATTTCCCAGGCTAGAGGTTGAGTCAGAGCTTCAGCTGCCGGCCTCTGCCACAGCCCCAGCAATGCAGGACCCAAGCCTCATCTGTGACCCACACCACAGCTCACAGAAACACTAGATCCTGAACCCACTGAGGGAGGCCAGGAATTGAACCTGCATCCTCATGGATGCTAATTGGGTTTGTTACCACTGAGCCGCAAAGGGAACTCCAGAGGAAGGAAGCTAAGGTTTCTTGAATGCCCCTTAGATGGCAGTGCTCTGAAGTACATCACTTAATTCATTCTCACCTCTGTTGTGTGGATGAATGGCCTCAGATTCAGACACTTCCAGGGGCTCCCTCAGCCTCCCAGGTGGCACTGGGGCCAGGCCAGCCATGAGTTTCCAGTCTCCAGAGTTTGCTGCTGGCCCTTCAGCTCCCTGGGCTCTGGCTCCCTGTGTCCACAAAACACTCACCTTGCACCATGGAGAGCTGCTGCTTCTGTTTACTTATCTTCCTTCAGCTCAGCTGTCTGTCTCGGAACCTCATCTCTTCAGATTTGGTTAACTCTCTATCCTCCTAAATAGCACATAGGTGCTCAGTAAACATTGGTTAATTACATAAATTAATTCTAATGATTATCCTCCAGAAAGCAGGGCCCTCCCCCTCTGTCAAATAATTCTTTTTTTGCTGTGGCTGTGGTGTAGGTCGGCAGCTATAGCTCTGATTCGGTCCCTAGCCTGGGAACTTCCACATGGGAAGCCCTAAAAAGACAACAAAAAATGTTCTCTTTTCTTTTCTTTTCTTTTTTTTTTATCCTAGAAGTTAAAAGCATAAACTACACCAGTTCCTACTGAGCTGGCACGATAAGAAAAAGTAACCATCTTCTTACAAAATATTTGAAAGATGCCCCAGTCAAGAGAGCCCACATTCATATGGGAGGCTTTGTTTATGGGATAAGCAGGGCCACCAACAGTGGGTTCTGGTCTGGATTAAGCAAATAGAATCCTAGCAAGAGTGGATTTGTATTGACATGCCACCGAGTAGACCCTGGCTTGGTATTTTGGGGGCTTCCTCTGACCTAACACCAACCCTGCAGGCAATCAGATGGCTGGGGCAGCATCTAGGACTTTACTCATATCAATCTGGGATTCCATAGAACCCCACTTCACCCAAGGCTCTACCAAGGGCCATAGCAGCTGAGCTGTGGCTGTTGATAGCCACAAGAAAAAAGGCCCAAGGATTTCAGGGGCCTGGAAGCTGAGGGTGAGCAGGTAAGATTCTCCATCTACAGCAGCAGCAGCAATCATTTGTAGGTTAGTTATTTCCCCAAAGAGCAGCCTTTCTCCCACCCTCTGCCATCCTACCCCACTGTGTGAACTCTCAAGTTTAAGAGAAAAATAATGTGAAAAGCAAAGGAACAATGCCGTATCTTAACAGCAATGGGCTGTGCTCTTAACATCCAGACTCTTGAATTTTGGTTTCCTGGGACATAAGGGTTTCCTGAGCTTCACAGCTGTTAACAGAGATGGCCAAGCATTTGTTTCATTTAATTGTGCAGTTCAGATTCTTACTGCTCACTGACAGCCCATTAAAGGAAGTTGCACCTGCATTTATTAAAAGAGACAGAAGGAAAATTCCAGGGCTCGGTGCCTTAACAGCCAGGTGGAGAGGCTGGACTCTTAGCTGAAGCTGAAAATGGGCTGATAAGGAGAGCAGGGCACAGGGGAGGACTAAATACGAGCTGAAGGGTTTTACTGAGCACCTAAATCCTCAAGGGGATGAAGAAGCATGAGTAATTCCACCTTACATTCATGGGCCATTTAATCATCACAGATATATTATAAGGCAGGCATTGCAAACACCATTTTCCAGATCACAAACTGAGACCCCAAACAGAGTAACTTGCCTTGAATGGACAAAGACCTCTGTCTGTTTGATTCCAAGTTCAACGTTCATGTCCTCCAGAGATCTTCTCCAGGTATGTCCTGTGGTCCAGACCGTGTTTTAGATACAGACTGTATTGAGAGAGTAAGATCTCATCCCTAGCCCCAAGGAGTTTCTGGTCTAGAGAATAGCTTATAACGTCACAGTGCATGACCACACAGCAGGATGAGGACCACAGGGAGGAGGACTGCGAGGCCCAGGGAGGAGGGTGTACCTGACTCTGCAGGTGGGATCCCATGGCAGGGAGCTGGGTCTTAAAAGACACCTGGATGTCTTCCAGATAGCCAAGGTCAGCTGTGGAAGGGTACTTTAGGCTTTTAGACAAAGTCCACAAGCAAGTTCATAGAGGCATGAGATGGCACTTGTAGTTGTGGGGAAGGCATGGGGAACAGGTGGGGAACAATACCAGCTAATGTTTACTCAGGGCTAATTATTTCCCAGCTTCTGCTCTAGCTCTCTTTTGCACAGTGATTCCTGAGCTCCTTATGACAAGCTTATCAGATGAGGATACCTTCCAGAGGGGGAAGCTGAAGGCACATGAGATGAGGTAACTAATTAGATGAGGTTACTTTGCTAAGAGGGAAAGCTGAGATTCAAACCTTGGTGGTCTGGTCTCTATGTCTTTCTCCCCTGGGTGCAAAGGAGGAGAGTGTGTCCTTGGAGGGGGCCATGTAAATGGAACCATGGAGGCTGGCAGAGGTGTGGGGCATCATTTTCGTTAGCAGGTTCTCATTCTTCCTTCCTGAAGAGTTTATGGTCAATGTACCAGGGGCTGTGAAAGGAAAAAACAAAGGCTGATAAAATCCAGTAGAGAAGAAAAGACTTCCCAGAACAATGAGAACATGAGGAAGAATCTGATGAGCATGTTGAGGGAGAAGGAAGAGGTTCCTTTTCCCTCAGCCCCCTGCTCACTCTCATCATTTTATTTATTCATTCATCCCCAGGCTCTGTTTGCAAACTCCCTTCCTTTCCAGAGGAATTCTTCTGTGTCTCCCTGTAATTTGATACTGTGTCTGAGACCAGGAACGTTTATTAATAAGTGAAAGATTCTCTGGGCACCTCTTGCTGCTTAAAAGTTCTCTTTTCTCGTTGAAGGGAAGTCTGTCTACCCAGGACTGTTGCCCTGACCCATGCTGTCCTACCGGGGGCCACAAGGGCCAGCCAGGTGCCCCTCTACCTGTCACTCCCTTTGGATGCTCAAAGAAAGTGATCCTATGTGTCTGGATCTTCTCTAAGCTAATAGAAAGAGCTTTCTCCTCACATGGCATTGATTTTAAACAGAT
Source organism: Sus scrofa (assembly GCF_054392235.1). NCBI lineage: Eukaryota > Metazoa > Chordata > Mammalia > Artiodactyla > Suidae > Sus > Sus scrofa. Next base: position 107,495,015 of record NC_139396.1, on the reverse strand, counting down.
GTCTGTGGAGTCACGCCCCTTGACTAGTTTTCCTTCTCTTTGTCCACTTCATCTAGTCTTTTCTGCAGGTTCATCTGCCTCTACTCAGCCACTAAATGATGGATTTCTATAAGGATGAGGTTGAATGCTTCATTCATTCCTTATTCTAGCCTTCTATCCTCTCTGCCTCTTTCATGACCGTGGCTTCAATGATCACCTTTAAATATGTGTCATCCAAATTTCTGTCTTCAATCTGAGGCTTTCCTCTTAGCTCTAAGCTTGTATATCCAAATGAATTCTTTAAAGCCTTTTCTCTTTGTGGAAAAATTTGAAAACATACCAGATTAGAGTAATTTAATAAACCACCAATACTTATAACTTTCAACAGTTTCAGCAACCAATTTTCTGCCATTTTGTTCCATCTATATCCCAGTTCCTTTCTCTTCCTCTTGGTATGCTTTAAAGCAAATATAAGAAGTCATATATTTCATCTGTAAATATGTCAGAAACCAACAGCCTTCTCAATATTTCCATTTGGATTTCTTAAAAGTATTTCAAGCTCAACTCTTTCAAAACCAAATGCAAGATCTTCTTCCTCAGAATCAGTCCCCATTCAATATTTCCCAGTTCAGTGACTATCACTACCATCTATCCTAAGAGTTATCCTTGATAGCTCTTCACTTCCCCCTCCCTATATATAAACTAATTCCCTTATGTCACTTCTCCATATATTTTGAGTTCTTTTTCACCACCCTATTCCAAGCCACAGTTTCTCATCTGGGTGATTGCAATAGTCTTCTAACCATGTCTCCCTTCCTTTTCTCTGGCCCTAATCTCCTGCCCCCCCTCCCCCCCACATGTTAGCCAAATGTTTTCTTTGTTCATTGAACAAATATATACTGAATACTTGCTCTATCCTAGATATTACAAACTGTATAATGGACACATATTTGTTAATGGAACATGTAAATTTCTTGATCATGTGTGTGTGCATTATTGGAGATAATAATGTAATTTGATTTTTTTTTCTTTTTTTTAAGGCCCCCACCCATGGCACATGGAAATTTCCAGGCTAAGAGTTGAATCAGAGCTGCATCTGCCAGCCTATGCCATAGCCACAGCAATGTGGGATCCAAGCCATATCTGTGACCTACACCACAGCCATGGCAATGTCAGATCCTTAACCAACTGAGCAGGGTCAGAGATTGAACCCATTCATTACCACTGAGCCACAATGGTACAATTGGAACTCCCAATAATGTAATTTGAAGTGCCAAGAAGAAAATAAATCTCTGACTAGATAGTAACAAGGGTGCCCTCTTACATAGTGTGGTCAAGAAAGGCCTCTTTGGAGTTCCCATTGTGGCTCGATGGATTAAGAACCAATGTAGTGTCCCTATACCAGAGATGCAGCTGTAAAAAGAAAGAAAGAAAGACCTCTTTGATAAACTGATATTTGAGCAAAACAGAATGATATGAAAGCATGAGTCCTTCAAATCCAACTGTAGAGCATTTCAGCCAGAGCAAATATTAAGTGTGGAGGCCCCGATAAATTTCATTATAGCTTAATTTGTACATCTTAAAATATTTTTATCTTTTGAAAAAGTAATATGTGCATAAGGTATACAATAAAAAGAACATTTTTCCTCACCAGTTTCTTGTAAGTCTTCTAAAAATGTTCCATGTAATAATATGTAACACATACACACATATATATGTACAACTCCCCAGTTTTCAGAAATATGAATATATCCCCTTCTCAAAACACTTCTAAAATACCTCCTTCTAAAAACCTTTCAGAATTCCCTTTGTGGCTCAGCAGGTTAAGAACCTGATGTAGTGTTGTGGGGAGGATACATGTTCGATCTCTGGCCTCACTAAGTGGGTTAAGGATTTGGCGTGGCTGTGGCATAGGACAGTAGCTGCAGCTCCAATGCTACCCCTAGCCCAGGAACTTCCATATGTCATAGGTGCCACCATAAAAAGAAAAAAGAAAAAAGACACTTCATATTGGACAAGTCTTGCATTCCTGGAAAGGATTTTGAAGTCTTGCATCCTCTGGCTTCACCTCATGTCTTTGGCTTATAGCACAGTCCCCCTTCCTCACTGTGACCTGAGCACACGAGCTTTCTTTTGGTTCTTGGGACCTACCCCCCATCTCATAGAAATTTTGCCCACATTATTCTCTCCATTTGGAATGCTCCTTCTCTGAGCCCTGCTTCTCCTTAATCTAGTTCCAACATAGAGTCCTTGATTTGTCCTTGATAATACTTTCTTATTAAAGCCGCCAACTTCCTCTCTTCTCTTCTCCACTTGACTGGTTAAATTTGCTTATTTCAGTCACCAGGGCTTGCTTTCAATTCTTCAGATGCACCAGCCACCTTGCCATCCTTGGCTCTGGTATCGGCTGTTTCTGATGCCCAGGGATGCTCTTCCTCGTGACTGTCACTCAGATCTCAGTTTGAACTTGATCAGAGAGGCTTTCCACAGCCACCGAGCCTAAAGCGGCCACCCAATCTGTTTTTCTGCTATCATGCTAAGTTCTCTGTTGATGTCTTTCTTGATGGACTGATTTGATTGATCTCTCCCACTCCACCTCAAATCTAAGCTCCGAGAGAGAAGAAAATTGTCTGTCATCTTCATCCTGTATTCCTAGTGCCTGGAGCATAAGGTACCTAATGTCTGTTAAGTGAATAAAGGCATTATATATTTGTGAGCACAGAAGTGCAGGATGAAAGTGGTGCTTGAGGAAGATCAATAAAATTCAGGGCCATCAAGGACAGCTTAGATATAGAAATATTAGAGAAGGGAAACTGGAGGAGAGCACATTCGTGGTGTTTCTGCCAGTTACATCCCCTCTGGCAATTGAATCAGAATCTGGGAGGATGGGGCCCCCATTTCCCTGTATTTTACAAGCTCCCCAGAAATTTCTGGTGCTCAGCAGGGTTGAGGATGACTCATCTGGGTGACATTTAACTGTTCTACCCGCTGAAATAGAGTGCCAGCTACATATGTAATTTAAAATTTTCTAGTAGTTATGACAAAAATAAAAAGAATCAGGTGAAATGATTATTTTTTTGACCATGCCTGTGGCACATGGAAGTTCCTGTGCTGGGGATCAAACCCAGGCTGCAGCAGCAACCCCAGCCACTGCAGTGAAAATTCCAGATCCTTAACCTGCTGCACCACAAAAGAACTCCTGAAATTAATTTTTTTGAAGCCTTTTATTTATTTATTTATTTATTTATTTATTTATTTATTTATTGTCTTTTTGCCATTTCTTGGGCCGTTCCCGTGGCATATGGAGGTTCCCAGGCTAGGGGTCCAATCGGAGCTGTAGCCACTAGCCTACGCCAGAGCCACAGCAACGCGGGATCCGAGCCGCGTCTGCAACCTACACCACAGCTCATGGCAACGCCAGGTCGTTAACCCACTGAGCAAGGGCAGGGACCGAACCCGCAACCTCATGGTTCCTAGTCGGATTCGTTAACCACTGCACCACGATGGGAACTCCTGAAATTAATTTTTATAATGTATTTTATTTAACCCACTGTATCAAAAAATTATTTCAGTATATCATCAATATAAAATTATTAATGAGACTTTTAGTTGATTTCCAATATTATAATTTCTGTTGTACAGCAAAGTTATTCAGTTATAGATGTACACATATCCATTTATTTTCAGATTCTTTTCCCACACAAATTATCACAGAATACTGGGTAGAGTTCCCAATGATCAGTCATTCCATGTACCAGTGGGTATATGCCAATCTCAAATCAGTGAGATATTTTACATTCTTTTTTTTTTTTGAAATTAAGAAGTCTTCAAAATCAGCGTGTAGTTTACAGTTGCAGTCCATTGCAGTTAGGGCTAGCCACATTTTAAGATCTCAGCAGCCACATAAGGTTGCAGATCCTTTGGTAGCCGGTACCGAACCACAGGTCCTTTCTGGTTTTGGCATTGGATAACTGATTCTGAGCATAGCTAGGAGAGCTCTGTAATTCTGAAACCCAAAGCAGCCCAGCATGTATTGGCAATTGCGTTTCTTTCTTGGTCTTTATTGATATCTGCATTCTCCCAAGATCTGTCTTCTCTTGGCTCTGGATTCATTTCTTTTCCAGCTGTCTGTTGGGACCTGAGAATCTCCAGCCTGGATCAGAGCTCTCTTGCTAACCTTGTGGGGAGGTTTCTCTTCCTTGGCGAAAATGACAAAGGATCTGATTTTCAGCCAGTGGATGTCACTGTTTACTCAAGGAGGGTCCTTGGAGGAGGAGAAAATCTCATCCAGGGACAAATGAGAAAATAGCGGTCACTGTCTCCTCTTCCTCAGTGTTTCTCTTCTAATTTAGAGGAGTGACAGATTTTTAGGAAGGGAACTGCAGGTGGTCACTGCTGGTTCACCAGTGTCCATCCAGAAGCATTCATTGGTCTTAGAGGATTCCAAATTCCATTTAATAAGAAGCATTGTCCAATATGACAAGGCAATCAGAAACCAAGTTAATTGCAGTTAAAAACGCCCTGATTTGCCCTTTTAAAAAAAGGAGATCTGTATTTCTGTAAAGCAGAGGTCACAAATAGCCCATAGCCAAATCTGGCCCACAGCTGTGTGACCCACATAGTGTTTAGAAAACAATTGAGCCAACATTTACATTGGAGGAGATTTCACACAAACATTTGGGTTGCTGTCTCTGCCTGAGATATTAGATCTGCCACATTAGATTCACGCCTTGCAAAGGCACAGCTGGGATGACAGTCAATTGTCTTTTAAATGGACATATCCTCTTGCTTTTCCACAGTCTTCACTGTTCCCAAGTACCCGCCCCCCCCAAATCAGATCACTTTACCCTTTCAAGTTGGCAGGCTAACCCCTGTTGGCAATGGTATTTCTTGGAGTAGGTATTTACCACTGTAGGTATTTACCACTTTTGCCGGCATCTGAAGGATGCGATGGTTTGGAAACAAAGGTGATATGAGATTTGTTTTGTAAGATGCTGTCCAGCTTTAGGTTTGGAGCTGGAGAATTCTACATTTATGGTAGGACTAGTGGTCTGTTGCTTGCATCTACCTCTTTAAGCTTACAGGTGTCCCAGGTGGTCAAGAGCTCCCGGGGTACGGGAGGTAGAAGCAAAACCAGTTTGATGCCACCATTGAGGAGAGATGAAGCTTGACCCCACTAGCCTCTCCTAACCTTCACTCCAGTGAGTGGAAAGCTGGGCTCCTCTTTGACCTTTTTCTAAGGCAGTGGGTCTCAAATTTGAGTGAACACTAGTATCACCTAGAGAACTTGATAATCACAAGATGGGCCTAAGTCCCCAATCTTCTCATTCAGTAGAACTAGAGTAGGAGTAGAGAAATCACCTTCCTAACTCTCAGATGATGCTGATGCTGCTGAACCTGTGCCCAGAACACTGGTGAGATTGTTTCAAAGGCTAAAGGGGTGTGTGTGTGTGTGTGTGTGTGTGTGTGTGTGTGTTGATATACTGAAAACAGTCTCTTGATTTCCTTTCCAGAACATGTGTATTATACAAGGGCTAGCACATTAGCAAAGGCAGAGGAGAATGAACTCATGTGCAAGCAACACCTGGGAGAAGGTTCTGGCTTCCTCCTTATCAGTGTGTAAGATACACTTCTCAGGAAAAAAACAAAAGCAAAACCAAATACCATTGGGCGGCTTCTAATTCAGGATGATTACCTGACAGTGGATGAAATAACCTTTTTCTTAAAAGAAAAACAAGACAGCAACTGCAGGCCCACCTTCTGCTGGCTCTGATATCACTGAGCAGAGGTGGGGAGAGGAGCTTTGGAGGCGTGGGGGCTAAAAGTTACTCAGCACTCACTATGTGCTAGGTGCTGTGTTATAGGCTTACCCAACTATCTCACTCAATTCTCAAACCATGCCAGGAGATATTTATTATAGATATTTGCAGTTTACAGTTGAGGGAACTGCTTCAGAGTTGATGAGTAAATTTCCTAAAGCCAGAGAGCTAGTGGATGATGGCCAAGATTTGAGCCAGGCTCACAGCTAGGGCTCTGAATCACTATCACACAGCCAGAACAGGGTGTGAAATGTAGGAATACCATGTAGAAGTTACAGGAAAGGGTAACTTCTTTTGCTCCGTTGTGTCTACCTTTTTCTGCTGCAAAATGGAAATAATACCACTTCCTGGACTGTTATAAGAAACAAATTGGGTAAAGTCTGTATATCATCTGATGCCTCCTTGTCTCAATGTAAGTGCTAATATGCTTCCTTCTTCCATCACTGTGTCTCATGGAGTCCTCAGTGATTTGCCCTATCCATTAAATATTTCCTCATTCAGCATTTATTGTGCATCTGTTATGTGTGCTGTGAACACTTGGACATGGTCCCTTCAGTGTGGACACAGGGAGGAGCTGCAGGGTGATGACCTAATTCAAGTCTTCCAGGGCCCTCAAGTTCAACAGGCCCCCCCCAGCTATGGCTTTTCTCTCTAAGAGCCCTATTTTGGTTGACAATGCCATCCAACATTTTGATGTATTTTTGAGCCAATAGCCTGCTGATCCCCATGCATGTATCACTTTCAGACAATAGCAGGCTCCAGGTCCTAGGGGTCTATCTGGGGGAATACCTTGAATCCTGATGACTCATCTAATTCAGGCCACCCTTCTCTCCACTGCTGGATCCTCTCTGCCTCCTAAGGCCTTTGCCTCTTTTTACACCTATATTGATCCTCCCAATAGTCTCCATGTGACTGGCTGAATGACTATTCTAAAGGCACCTAAGCCTTGCCATTGCCACTGCCAGCTCCAGGTTCTGCAACATCCCTCCCTGCCCTCAGGCTTCTGTCTAGTCTTGGGGACATCTAGCCGCTGGGATGCCTGGCCTGCCACCTCTCCTGGCCTCCTGGAAACATCCTTTTCTCATCTTCAGCAACCTCAACCCCTTGGAGCCTCTCCTCTTACTCCACTGGGTTGTGCCTCCATGGATTTGCTTGGGGAGCTCCCTCTGCTGGGAATGCCTCAGCCACCTCTTCACTTGGCTCAGTCTTACTCACCCTTTCTAACCCAGCTCAGCAACCTGCTTTCTCAGGAAGCCTTTCCCGCTCCCCAATTTGGAGCAAGTTCCTTTTCTGTGCTCTCAGAGTCCTTGCTCACTGTCCTATAAGGCTCCTATCTGCAGCTGTCTCTTCTACCAGATTGGAAGCTCCAGACATGTTTTAATTTTTGCATTCAAGTTGTGAGCAACCAGCCACGGCCAGGGTCCTTCAGAGCTGGAAGCATGGAAATGGGCCAGGGAGCTGGGTGTGGTGGTTGGAGTTCTCCTAGAGTGTGTGGAAGCAAGGTCCAGAGCCCTCATATTTGCAGCCTCATGCACCTGTGAATAGTACGGCTCTGCATGAAGGATCACTTGGGTACCCTTTGGAGCCTCAGGGCTTGGAGGCTTAAATAGCTACAGAAGAAATCAGCATCTTTATTTTGAGAGCTTTCTCTCTGACATTTCTCCCCATAAATGCCACTTCTTACTGAGCCACATGGAGATACATGTCCAGGAGGGCTTGACCTATTCAGAGTCCTGCTTATCCATCAGAGGGAGGCCGAGTTGATCCAAGTTCCCAGCTGGGGACCTTTGGACTTCAGTGACATCAGCTTAGATCCAGGACCATCCTACCCTGCCTGCTTGCTGGTGATCTCCTCCCCCTGGCTTTGTCTGTTCCCACAGACAAACCATTCATTAAGCTAGGACCTTCATTCCCTGGGCCCCTTCCTCCAGCCCTTCTTCCCATCAGACATCTGAACTGTCCCTTTGTGGCTCAGTGAAGAAGCTGGTGACAGCACTGTGAAGGATCAGGGTCGAAGGCAGCTGAGAATGGCCTATGACATGGTCCCCAGTGGGGATTCCTGGTTCCTCATCTCTGCTGTGGGCTCTAGAAACTCTGGAAAGAGCTGAGGGCTTGCTTCTTTTCAGAGAACTGGGAAATGTTGGTGTAGTTGTCTGACAGGGTTTTAAGTCTCCGCAATGCAGGAAAGACAGCCCCAGGACTCCTTGTAGGGAGCCAGCCAGGGTCATGGGAATGAACTCTCTATTTCTTGAAAGAGTAATTTCTTTCTCCCTGAAAGCAGCTCCCTGCTGGTTTGTATCCTGTTAACAGGAGCAAAGATGACACCTATTGTAGAGTGAATCAGCTTTTAACTATAATTTCTCTTAATCTGTCTGATGCTTTATCAACCTGTGGGCTGGTTCTGGGGTGGGGGTGGGCAAGAAAGACAGGCAACACACTCCCTCTTTACAGGTGAGGAAGCGGAAGCACAGAGGGATTAAGGGTTATCAATGAGGTTGTCATCTATAATATCTTCCAAGGTTTGGCAGCTTGCAGGCCATTTGCATGCATTCTTGTAATAAGAGTGCAAGGTAAATAAGGGAAATGTGAATAAAAATGTTGATAGCCACTGTTGTTACAGGCTTGTCTGTGCGGGCACTATTCCACATGACTATTAGATCTCATTGGACAGTGACTCTGTGGTAGGTGCTATTATGCCCTACTTGTCTATGACTTAACTGAGTCTCAGATAAATGAAGCAAATTGTCTGTGTGACACACCAGGTCAATGTCAGAACCAGGATAGGAACTCAGGCTACCAAGTCTTCAGTGTAAAACTCTCTCCACTACCCATCTGAGGCCATGTGCTCAAGTCTCCTTCTAGAATTTTCTCTGGAACTTTCTTAGTCTTTGAATATGAGCAGGGGCCTCAGTTATTTAAGAAAGAGGACCCCTTTCCAATTCCTGCCAACCTGGGGAAGCAGGTTGATGGTGCCTGAGACAGGAAGGTTCAGAAAATCCCAAAATGTGGACAAAACTCACTCCAAAATGTAGTAATGTCCCCATTGACCATTCTGATCTGGGGAATATTTTAGGTTGTTTTTTGTTTGTTTGTTTGTTTGTTTTTGTTTCTTTAAGGGCCCCATCTGAAGCAGGCATATGGAGGTTCCCAGGCTAGGGGTTGAAATGCACCTACAGCTGCCTGCCTATGCACACAGCAATGTGGGATCCCAGCCATGTCTGTGAACTACACCACAGGGAAACACCAGATCCTTAACCCACTGAGCGAGGCAAGGAATCAAACCCACATCCTCATGGATCCTATTTAGGATTGTTAACTGCTGAGCCTTGAAGGGAACTCTGGGAGAATTTTAGTTTTTCACCTTCTGGTTCCCATATTTTGTTTCTGGGAATTAACAATTTGTGATGATTTAAGCCAGTCAGGTTAATACAACTTCACTTTTAACTCAAGTTTCAGAATTTTCTACTGAGATGTAATAGTATCCTAAGCTTATAAATGAGGATTTTGAGATGCAGAGGAGTCAAATGATATGCTTCAGGTCACACAGCCTGTTAAGTCTGTAAGTTACATAGCAGGGATTTGAGTCTCAGCCTGGATGACCTCAAAGCCCCCCAAATTATCTACTTTATAGCATACTGTGGAGGAGCCAAGAAGCCCAAAGGCAGATTATGGCTACACTCTCCAGCACCTTTGAACAAGTTAGGAAAAAAGTGCCTTCATGAGGCACAAGGAATTAAAAAAAGAATCAATTCCAGGCACAACCCTGGGTCATGTGGCAAAGGGGGCCAAGCCTGGTGGGAAGGCAAAGACATCCCTTTCTTGAGGCACAGTGCTACCCTGAGGGATGGGCTGGGTTTTGGCACCAGTGATGCTCCTGGCACTGATCATTGTCTCTGAACTGGATGGGATAGTTCCTTCTAAAGCCCTAGCCTGTGGTGGTCAGAGCTGAACCACACAGCCTGGAAGGATGCCCTCTGGATATCTATTCTGCTGACACTTTGGTCCATAATAGCTCAAGTGCTGGACACGCTGTCAAGTCCTGAGCCTCACTTAGCCCATCTACATAAGGGGTGTATGGATGGTTGAGCTTGGCCTGATCAGCTCAGGGAAGTGATGCCCGTCCAAATCAGGAAAAGAACTTGCTTGATCAGTTGGTCAGCTCAGGGAAGTAATGCTGGTCCATGAGGGTTACCTCCTAGTCCTGGTTGATTAAACTTTGTTGCTTATTGTAAGAAAAAAAAAAAAAAAGGGAAAAGAAAAAGAAAGAAAAAAGAAATCTCCTTACATTTGGGTATGTAGCCATCCAGGTAATGTAGCAAAAAGCATGTGCTCCGTGAAGGCCTGGATTTGAATTCCACCTCTGCTCCTTCCAAGTCCTCAACCAGGAATAAACCACACAACCCTCTGTGCTTTTGTTTCCCTCTGAGGGTTGTTGTAAGGATTAAATAAGACATTGCTTGTAATGTGTGCGCATAGTGCCAGCCTTACCAGCTCTCAGTTTGTCAGTAATACTAGGAGAGTTGCCTGAAGGCTCTTCTCAAATCAGTCACCAATGCTTTGTCAGTGAGCCTGCCTCCCAGGTTCTCTTTTCATCAGCAGCTTTGGCATGGTAATCAGAGGCCCACAAGGATCTAATTAGAGATGGATAAACAAATCAGGAAAAGAACAAGACACTCATTATTGGCAAGTGCACCCAAGATAAAGATATTGTGAGTCTCAGTTCTCTTCTATAGGTACAAAGCACAGGTGGAAGTATCCCAGGAATAGGAGTTTTTCTTCCCCCTACCCCATAGGAAGCTTCTATTCTCATCCTTAGAGCTCTCCCTGATCCCTTAGCATCCCTTAAATCCCAAGTTCTGTTTGAGGACATTTTTGCATGCATCAAACACCTACTTCCTCATTCATTTGCTAATTCATTTGATTGTTTATGCAATTAGGACATGAGCCCCTCTATGTGCAAGGTATGGTAGCTGGCATGTGCGTGTGGGGCTGTTCATGGGTGAGGACCCTGGTTTCTCTATTTCCTTGTCACTTTTGGCTCCTGGACATCTTGGGCAGAACATCCCATTCTGTTTCTGCACGCAGTTCAAATGTTGGCTCACGTTCACCACTGCTCTGTATCTCCCCTAACTCCTGGAATAACTTCTACACATGGCTGAGGATGACCAGAAGAGGTTTGTAAGGGGAGTGACCACCTTTCTGGCCACATTTCCTGTGCAGGAAGTGGCAGGGGCCTCAAGGTGAAAATAGAGGGCAGGCAGGCACAGGAGTCAGCAAGGCAATGGTAGGGATTCAGACCCAAGGATCCCTGGACTGGTAATGGGGGGTGGGGTGTGTATTGGCTTGGCTCTCAGGATTGAGTTTGCCATCCCCTCCCCAGATGTTAGCACTTCTCCAGGCTGGGAAGGCTTTAGAGCAGCTGCTCATACAGCTCTGTGTGTTCCCTGTCTGTGCAAGAAGGAGAAAGGAAAAGACCCACAAAAACAGAAACAGCTGGTGAAGGAAGCCAGCTCAGCAATAAAGGCATTGCTGAAGCAATCAATAGACTTGACCCTCAAGGAATATTAAACCATCTTGACAGCAACTATTTTGTACTGAAAAATACAGAGAGATACTGGAGAGAGGGCAGCTCCAGGAGGGGCCTAGGGCTAGGTGGGTGGAGAATTCCTGCATATCATCAGGGTTTTTAATTAATAATTACCTTGTTGGGGAGAGTCCCAAGGACAGAGGCAGGTGGAGAAAGGCCATTTGGGAAAGTCCAGGAAAGCAGTAGTATGATGCAGTAATAACTAGCCCAGGATGAAATCTCATTTCATTGTGAAAATTTCCATGGAAGTGGGCCCCTTGCAGTCCCAGCTTTGCTTCTGTTCACAGCAGAAAACACCTGGTTTGAATTCCCACTCTACACTTAGAGCTGTGATCCTGAGCAAATTATTTACTATCTCTAGAACTTCAGTTTCTATATCTGCAAAACAGGGGTGGTTTTAGCTGTGCAGGCTTAGACACAATGTATATAAAATGTTTTGCACAGTACCTGGCAGGGGATAGACAAGGCTAAGTAAAATATAGCTATTATACTTTTTTGGGAGACTATAGTGGTGGCGGTGGTGGTATTGATGTAACACTAGGAAAAAGGAAATCCCATAGTTGCTGTTGCATAAAACAATATTAATCTGTTTCCTGCATGTATAACAGCCCAATGCAGGGTTGGAAGCCAGAGGATGGTTTTCTTCCACATATTGATTCAGGGACCCAGGTTCTTTCCATCTTTTTGCTCTGCTATCCACCAAGACTTCAGAGTCCACAGTCAGCAGAGGGAAAAGAGAGTGGAAAAAGTGCCCCACTTCTTGAAAGTCCTGGCTTTGATGTAATCTATGGTATTCCTGCTCATAGCATATTGATAAGAATCAGTCATGTGGCCATCCCTGGTGACAAGGAGAGAGCTTCACCAGTGACCGACTGGGAGCATGCTTCCTGGGCTAACTTCACAAGGTTGAAGTAGATACATGAAGGTTTGGTGGACAGTTAGTTTTCTGTGCTCTAGTGGCATTGGATGATTGATAGTTTGGGATGACATGGATGTCTTAGGACAGAACTCATCCTAGCCAGGTCAGTTACTCAGTAGAATGGGCAGGGATAGCTAATCAATTCCATAGAGTCTTGCTGCTCAGAGTGGCCCAACAGCACTGGCATCACTCAGGAGCTTGCCTGATATGGAAAATTTCAGGCCATAGCCCAAACCTCAGGAGTCAGAATCTGCATTTACAATCCACCCTGTCCCATTCTGTGCAGTACAGATTATGATTTAGGAGGGCTGTGACTGGGCCTGGGATTCTCATAGTTTCTAGCAACTTCTCAGGTGATGCAGCTGTTTCTAGTTCAGGGACTATCCTATGAGTAGCAAATATGCAGGATGCCAACTTCAGAAACTCAGCTTCTCCCTGAACACAAAGAAATTTTTTCAGTGGCTGTGTGGAAATGGGGAGGCCTCTCATTTTCCATTTCTCATGTAGATGACAGTCATCCACTCCACATGGGTATCGTTTCTCTAAGATGAGGGTTAAGTAGCGTCCCACGCTCTTGTTTTGTCTGAGAAAGGAGGTGATTGAGAGGCAACCCACAGGAACCCTATAGCAGAGTGTTAACTAAGACCTGGTGGCTGAGCAGAGAGACATTCTTTTCAGATGTGTGGTCAGAATCCATTTCCACTGGACACACATCTCTGTCTAGCTGAGATTTACTTGCAATTGTCTGCAGTGATCAGGCTTAGTTAACGAAGCCTGGGCTAGAGTTACACAGGTAATCACCCTCATCCCTCCTCTCACACCCCTGCCCCCATGACAGTTCATTCTTTTGGAAAAATTCATTAACCTACAGTAACACTTTTCACTGGTGACAACTCTTAAATAAAAGCACCCTGGCATTTCTTACTTCTCACAGACTATTCTTGCAGTTCTCCAAGAATCACACACATTGCAGAAGAACAAAAAATAGCCTTGACTTGGGATCAGTGCTCCTCTTGTAAAAGCACTGAACTGAAGCTCTGTGCTTACCTAAAAATGATTCTGGTCTGTATTACAAACTGTTGGCCAAGACATCTCAGAAATTGTAGCATGGAGGGTGGGAAGGGATGCCATGTACACTGATCACCTGCCATGTGCTGTGTGCTTTTACTTTGCAAATGTAGCTCCTTAATCTTTGAAAGTACCCACAAATAGGGAGGGAATGTGTATTTATTAAAATCTATTAGGTGCTCTGCTTTATGCTAGGCATTGTCTCTTATGTTTGCCATCTAATTTAACGTACTTGCAACCCAAAGATTGGAATTATTGTTAGCATTTTATAGATGAAGAAGGTGAGGGTTGGGGAGAGATTTAGTAAACTCCAGAGCCAGGATTTAAATTCAACACCTCACACACTGAAGCTCACACTCTTTCAACTTAATTGCAAGGTCACTATCAGTGGGAGCCAAGTGGTGGACTTTTAGAGGGGAAGGTTGCTCTTCTGTAGTTCCCAGGTCCATGAAATTGCTCAGCTTGGGAGCCAAGGTTAGTCTAGTAGGGAAGCTAAGAGTGTGAGCTTTGAGTCAGATACATTTGTTTTTAATTCTCAACTCAACTGGGAGTTATAATCAAATTACTTAACCTCTCAGAGGCTCAGTTTCCTCAACTGTAAAATGGGGATAAAAATAGTACTAGCCTCAGAGGAATAACTTGAGAAATAATGAGACAATGATATGTTTTAGTGAGACTCCATATACATTAACAAATGTGTTTAGTCAATGATAACTATCATTACTGATCTTAATGTGGGTAGAATCAAGGTCATTTTGGCCAAACAAGACAGACATCACTCACCTCAGATCATTGAAGTTAGGGTGGGGTGGGGCTATTGCAAAACTGAGAAGAGCAGCCCGACTGGAAAGTTAGACATGGAGGTCTCTTTCTCCATCTTCCCTGAGCCCACATGTCATCCTCACTCTGCTCCTCTTGTTGGATTTGTGTCTTCTTTCTCTTGACCAGAGTGCTCTCTTCACTTCTTTTGCTGAACTCCAAATAAGGCTTCCTAAGCTCTGAGTCTCTATACCATTTTATCCCAAGCACCTGCCATTTACTATAGACTTGTAGATTCCCAGGACTTAACTTAAAATTAATGAGAGAGGGTCTTTTTAGTTGAAGGCCAGCACACAGATAGACATCTAAAGTCTGGGGTCTGTTGGCTATGCCGAATGGCATTTTCTCTCTGTTCTAGGGACCAGCTCTCTGTAAGCTTGATGGGTGAGGTAAGATAAACAACCAGGTATGTCTAGAATAGCAATTTGGATTATTTCTTTCAATAGCATTTCCTATTATTTTTTTAGGGCCTCACCTGAAGCATAGGGAAGTTCCCAGACTAGGGGTCAAATCAGAGCTACAGTGCTGGCCTCTGCCGCAGCCACAGCAACGTGGGATCCGAGCTACATCTGCAACCTATACCACAGCTCACAGCAATGCCAGATCCTCAACCCACTGAGTGAGGCCAGGGATCGAACCTGCGTCATCCTGTATACTAGTTGGATTTGTTACTGCTGAGTCACAATGGGAACTCCTAGAATTTCCTATTTTCTCTCTTCCTGTCCTTCAACTCATTCTTCATTTGGGCACAGGTAATTAAGTGCCTTATTAGGAGATAAGAATTTGAAATTTAGGAATCTGAGGTGATGAAAACCATTTCCCCAAAAATGAAAAATTTGTTAAAAAAAAGCAGTGGAGAAGGATAGTTTAATGTGTTTGGGCCTGTTAAAAGAAAGTCTGTCCTGTGCTTCAATCCTTAAGTGACCTCTTCGGGACTTTAGCTTCTACATTGTGTGGGCAGAACTTGATAGGTATTTCTCTGTTTCTGTCTCTTATGCCTTTAAACATAATTGCTGCTATTTTTCATTAAAGAATAATTTTCTTGGAGAAAATTACTTTCTCAACAATTTGCTGTTTTCATGGCCTAAAAGTCATTGGCAAGTTATAGAGCCAGGGTTTTGTCTTTTTGTTTTAGGGCCTAATTCACTAGAAATTATGAGCAAACCAACCTAGCTCATTGAAGAAGCTCACAAATAAATTCCCAAAACTCTGATAGGGTCAGTAACTCATCTGTGACACAGTCATTATAAACATCGAATGGAAGTTTAAGCAGATGGCTTGGGGCTTGAAGAATCCAGATGGACCTAGAATCTGTCCTGATGGTTAGGGTGGGTTGGGGCTGGGAACAGATCAGGACTTATTGTAGAATTTTCAGGACTTGTAAACAATCATTGATTTATTCATTCATACATTTAATCAAAATTATTTACTGAATAGTTATGGTGAGCCAGTAGCAGAGAGAGTAATGCTCACAAAATATGTTGATGGGCTCCATATTTCCTAGACCTTTTGCTGTTAGTTGGGGTTGGAGATTCCTTTTGGCCAAGGGTCAATGAGTGGCATGTCCCTTGAGGGCCAAAATATTCAGTTGGTACACGACCCTTCTGAATATGAGTAGCTCTAGTGATTGAGGACCTAGATTTTCCAGATTGTGCAGCTACAATAGAATGGTGGATCCTCTCACTCCCTGGGTCCCTGAATGACTATGTGGAGCAGAGTTCCTACCAACTCATGATGGGCATGTAGCATGAGTAATACAGAAATAGGCCTTTATAGTGTTATACCTCTGACTTTTGAAGTTTGAAGATTTGGTTTTGAGGCCTCACCTAGTCTCTCCTCTGTAATTCAGCTAGGCATTGTATTAAATGATGAAGTCCAAGTATGAATAAAATATAGTTTCTGTGGAGTTGTAGTCTAGTCAGGGAGATATAAATTATTTAAACCATCATGCAAATAAACAATTAAAACTTTGAAAGTGATTCAGAGACTGTCGAGTGTGTATGATGAAATGTTCATAGCTCTCTTTACGGAACATGAGCTACAACCTTGGCATGACCTTCTGTCATTATCATAAATCAGTAATGAAAAAGTCCTCTTCATATTGCTATAAAGATATACCTGCAAAAAGTGAATTCAACCTGACTCTTGGGATACAATGATAGTGCTGGGGGGCGGATCTCATGAGAAGGCTTACTTTTTCTGAAGTAATAATTGTGATAAGAATCATGATAATAATAGTGATAACTAATACGTCCAGCTAGGTGAACAATCAAGGTAAATCTTTGTTCTCATTGAAATTATCGACTAGTAGCTAGGTTTTACTCCTGAGAAACCTGGCTTGGAGAATTCAAGGGAATTATAACCAGGAGAGGGAGAAGAAGGGTATCAAGTGACAGAAGTACAGATAATGGCTTCTGGGGCCTGTCCTTGTAGCTTGGGACAATCTCAAGAGGAGGGTTAGCTGTTAGGCACATACCCCAAGAGGACTGGCTGATTTTACTCTTTTATAAAGTTATGGCTGTTCATATGAGCTCAATTATTCTATGTAGCTTCCAAACCCATTACTGGTCTGTATATATTTAGTTAGTTCATTGAGAAGGGGTCTGGCTGACAAATTGTACAATCTCTCTTGAGATATATAGCTGGACATGTGGATGTGGAGAGTGATAACACTTGTGGGATGATGGGTGTTATGTAGCTCCTCTGAGCTCCTTGATGAGGATAACTCAGACTTGTCCCCTTCAGTGCTTAGCCCAGTGCCTAGTACTTATAGGTGTTCAGTAAATGCTTCATGGCAGAATATAAGGCATTGTGCTTATAAAGTGCTTATAGGAAAAGGCAGGTATTGAATTCTTTTTACAATATTCTTCTTTCATTAATGTGATGTGCCCTATTGATTCACCTTGATAGGATACTGTGATGATTTATTTTATGTGTCAACTTGGCTGGGACATCATGTTTACATATGTGGTTAAACATAATTCTGAGTGTTTCTTTGGCAGTGTTTTTAGATGAGACTCACATTTAAATTGTTGAACTTTGAATAAAGCAGATTGCCCTCCTCATTGTGGGTGGGACTTATCCAATCAGTTGAAAACCTGAACAAAACAAATGACTGACTTCCTTTGAGCAAAAGGGAATTATACAACAGACAGCTTCCAGATTCTGGTTGCATATTACCACTTCTGTGTGTCTCTAGCCTGTTGGCCCATCCTGCAGATTTTGAAGTTGTCAGCTTCCATAAAATGCATGAATCAGTTGATTAAAATAAATTTTCTATGTATGTACACACTTCATCCATTGGTTCTGGTTCTCTGGGGAACACTTATTAGTACAATTACTCATTTATTTAAGTCCAAACTCCCACTTTTATTTATTTAATACCTACTATATGCCAGATACTGTTAGGAAAACAAGAAAGGATAAGCCATATTATCTGCCTTCAAATTCTTTATTCATTCATTGTTTACTTAGAGATATTTATTTATTTATTTGTTTCCTGCTGTACAGCATGGGGATCAAGTTACTCTTACATGTATACATTTTTTCCCCCAACCTTTGTTCTGTTGCAATATGAGTATCTAGACATAGTTCTCAATGCTACTCAGCAGGATCTCCTTGTAAATCTATTCTAAGTTGTGTCTGATCCCTCCCACCCCCTCCTTCTCCCTTCAGACAGCCACAAGTCTATTCTCCAAGTCCATGATTTTCTTTTCTGTGGAGATGTTCATTTGTGCTGGATGTTAGATTCCAGTTATAAGTGATATCATATGGTATTTGTCTTTGTCTTTCTGGCACATTTCCCTCAGTATGAGAGTCTCTAGTGCCATTCATGTTGCTGCAAATGGCATTATGTCATTCTTTTTTATGGATAAGTAGTATTCCATTGTGTATATATACCACTTCTTCCTAATCCAATCATTTGTCGATAGACATTTGGGTTGTTTCCATGTCCTGGCTATTGTGAACAGTGCTACAGTGAACATGTGGGTGCATGTGTCTCTTTTAAGTAGAGTTTTGTCTGGATATATGCCCAAGAGTGGGATTGCAGGGTCATATGGAAGTTCTATGTATAGACTTCTAAGGTATATCTCCAAACTGTTCTCCATAGTGGATATACCAGTTTACATTCCCACCAGCAACCCCTCCAGCACTTGTTATTTGTGGACTTGTTAATGTTGGCCATTCTGACTGGTGTGAGGTGGTATCTCATGGTTGTTTTGATTTGCATTTCCCTTATAATCAGCGATGTTGAACATTTTTTCATGTGTTCGCTGGCCATCTGTATATCTTCCTTGGAGAACAGTCTATTGCGGTCTTTTGCCCATTTTTCCATTGACTGATTGGTTTTTTTGCTGTTGGGTTGTATAAGTTGCTTATACATTCTAGAGATTAAGCCCTTGTCGGTTGCATCATTTGAAACTATTTTCTCCCATTCTGTAAGTTGTCTTTTTGTTTTCTTTTTGGTTTCCTTTGCTGTGCAAAAGCTTTTCAGTTTGATGAGGTCCCATGGGTTTATTTTTGCTCTTATTTCTATTGCTTTGGGTGACTGCCCTGAGAAAATATTCATGATGTTGATGTCAGAGAGTGTTTTGCCTATGTTTTCTTCTAGGAGTTTGATGGTGTCCTGTCTTATATTTAAGTCTTTCAGCCATTTGGAGTTTATTTTTGTGCATGGTGTGAGGGTGTGTTCTAGTTTCATTGCTTTGCATGCAGCTGTCCAGGTTTCCCAGCAATGCTTGCTGAATAGACTTTCTTTTTCCCATTTGATGTTCTTGCCTCCCTTGTCAAAGATTAATTGACCATAGGTGTCAGGGTTTATTTCTGGGTTCTCTATTCTGTTCCATTGGTCTGTCTGTCTGTTTTGATACCAGTACCACACTGTTTTGATGACTATGGCTTTGTAATATTTCTTGAAGTCTGGGAGAGTTATGCCTCCTGCTTGGTTTTTGTTTCTCAGGATTGCTTTGGCGATTCTGGGTCTTTTGTGGTTCCATATAAATTTTTGGATTGTTTCTTCTAGTTCTGTGAAAAATGTCCTGGGTAATTTGATAGGGATTGCATTGACTCTGTAGATTGCTTTGAGTAGTGTGGCCATTTTTACAATATTGATTTTCCCAATCCAGGAACATGGAATATCTTTCCATTTCTTTACATCTTCTTTGATTTCTTTGATTAAAGTTTTATAGTTCTCGGCATATAAGTCCTTTACCTCCTTGGTCAGGTGTATTCCGAGGTATTTGATTTTGTGAGGTGCAATTTTAAAAGGTATTGTATTTTTGTATTCCTTTTCTAATATTTCATTGTTGATATACAGAAATGCGACAGACTTCTGAATGTTAATCTTATATCCTGCCACTTTGCTGAATTAATTAATCAGTTCAAGGAGTTTTAGGGTTGAGTCCTTAGGGTTTTCTATGTATAGTATCATGTCATCTGCATACAGTGACAGTTTTCTCTCTTCTCTTCCTATATGGATGCCTTTTATTTCTTTTGTTTGTCTAATTGCTGTGGCTAGGACTTCCTAAACTATGTTGAAGAGCAGTGGTGAGAGTGGGCATCCCTGTCTTGTTCCAGATTTGAGTGAGAAGGCTTTCAGTTTTTCCCCATTGAGTATTATATTTGCTGTGGGTTTGTTATAAATGGCTTTGATTATATTCAGGAATGTTCCCTCTATACCCACTTTGGCGAGGGTCTTGATCATGAATGGACGTTGGACTTTGTCAAATGCTTTTCTGCGTTTATTGAGATGATCATATGATTTTTTACTTTTCTTTTGTCAATGTGGTGTATGACGTTGATTGATTTGCATATGTTGAACCATCCTGTGCACCTGGGATGAACCCTACCTGGTCATGGTGTATACTTTTTTTGATATGTTGTTGGACTCGGTTGGTTAAGATTTTGTTGAGAATTTTTGCATCTATATTCATCAAAGATATTAGCTGATAGGTTTCTTTTTTGGTGGTATCTCCGTCTGGTTTTGGAATTAGGGTGATGGTGGCATCATAGAATGTCTTTGGGAGTATTCCTTTTTCTTCAACCTTTTGAAAGAGTTTAAGGAGGATGGGAAGCAGATCCTCTTTATATGTTTAATAGAATTCACCTGTGAAGCCATCTGGTCCTGGGCTTGTATTTGTAGGGAGTGGTTTTATGACATTTTTAATTTCATTTCTAGTGATTGGTCTGTTCAGTTGGTCTGTTTCTTCTTGCTTCAGTTTTGGCAGGCTGTAAGATTCTAGAAAAGTGTCCATTTCTTCCAGATTGTCAAATTTGTTGCCATATAGTTGTTCATAGTAGTCTCTCATAGTTTTTTTTTGTATTTCTGCAGTATCTGTTGTGATTTCTCCTTTTTCATTTCAAATTTTGTTTATTTGGATTCTTTCTCTCCTCTTCTTAGTGAGTCTAGCCAGGGGTTTGTCAATTTTGTTTATGTTTTCAAAGAACCAGCTCTTGGTTTTATTAATTTTCTCTATTGTTTTTTGAATCTCTATTTTATTGATTTCCTCTTTGATCTTTATAATTTCCTTCCTTCTGCTGACTTTAAGTCTTTTTTGTTCTTCTTTTTCTAATTTATTTAGGTGGTGCGTTAAGTTGTCAGTTTGGGATCTTCTTTTTTGAGAAAGGCCTGTATTGGTATAAATTTCCCTCTGAGCACTGCTTTTGTGGCATCCCATAGATTTTGATTGGTTGTGCCTTCATTATCATTTGTCTTGAGGTATTTTTTATTTTCCATCTTGATTTTCTCATTGAGCCATTGGTTTTTTAGTAGCATGTTGTTTAGTCTCCATGTAGTAGGTTTTTTTTTTTTTCTCATTTCTTTTTCTGTGGTTGATTTCTAGTTTCATGGCATTGTGGTCAGAGAAGATATTTGAAATAATTTCTATACTCCTAAATTTGCTGAGATTAGCTTTGTGCCCCAATATGTGACTAATTCTTGAGAATGTTCCATGCATACTTGCGAAGAATGTGTATTCTGATTTTTTTGGATGTAGTGTTCTGAAGATGTCAATTAAGTCTAACTTTTCTATTGTTTCCTTTAGGATCTCTGTTGCTTTATTGGTTTTCTGTCTAGAGGATCTGTCCATTGATGTGAGGGGGGTATTAAGGCCTCCTACTATGATTGTATTCCCATCAATTTCTCCCTTTATGTCTGTTAATATTTGTTGTATGTATCTGGGTGCTCCTATATTTGGGGCATATATGTTGACGATAGTAACATCCTCTCCTTGGATGGATCCCTTAATCATTAAATAGTGTCCTTCTTTGTCTTTCTTTATGACTTTCATTTTAAAGTCTATTTTGTCTGATATGAGTATTGAAACTCCTGCTTTTCTGTCATGTCTATTGGCGTGAAATATTTTTCCCTACCCTTTCACTTTCAATCTATATGTATCCTTTGTCCTAAGGTGAGTTTCTTGTAGGCAGCAGATTGAAGGTTTTTGCCTTTTTATCCACTCAGCCACTCTGTGTCTTTTGATTGGAGCATTTGGTCCATTGACATTTAAGGTGATAGTAGATAGATGATTATTTATTGCCATTTTGAACCTCGTGTTCCAGTTGATTCTATGGTTCTCCATTCTTCCTTTTTTTTTTTTTTTTTTTTTTGGTTGGATGGTCTCCTGTTATTATCTGCTTGAGTGTTTTTTTTTTTTTTCATTTTTTGCGAATGCAATATTTGGTTTTGGCTTGTGGTTGCCCTGTGTTTTAAGTATGCTAACCCCTTCCCATAATTGTGTGTTTTAGCCTGATGGTCCTATAGGTTCAAACACTTCATTACTATATTAAAACTAAGAAGAGGAACAAAGAAATAAAAAAAGGGTCTATTTATTTCCTAACATCCCTTGCTCACATTTTATGTTTTTTTTTTTTTTTCTTTTTGCCATTTCTTGGGCCGCTCTTGTGGCATAAGGAGGGTCCCAGGCTATGGGTCTAATCCGAGCTGTAGCTGCTGGCCTATGCCAGAGCCACAGCAACGCAGGATCTGAGCCGCGTCTGCAACCTACACCATAGCTGATGGCAACGCCAGATCGTTAACCCACTGAGCAAGGGCAGTGATCGAACCCGCAACCTCATGGTTCCTAGTTGGATTCGTTAACCACTGCACCACGACGGGAACTCCACATTTTATGATTTTGATGACTCTTTTTTTCTTTTTAATTTTATTTTGTTTTAAACATGTTCATGATTGAATCTGTATGCTGGCTTATTTGAGTTACTGCTCTCCGATTTTGGTTTCCTCAATCCTAGTTCTTCCTCTATTTTTTTTTTCTTTTTCCTCCCTTTCTTTCCTTCCTTTCTTTTTGGTTTAGAGAAGCCCTTTCAGTATTTCTTTTAGCCTGGGTTTTGTATTGCTGTATTCTTTTAGCTTTTGTTTGTTGGAAAAAATTTGTATTTCCCTTTCTATTTTAAATGATATTCTTGCTGGATAGAGTATTCTAGGTTGCATATTTTTTCCTTTTAGCAGTTTAAATATCTCTTGTCATTCCCTCCTGGCCTGTAGTGTTTCTGTAGAGAAATCAGCTGATAACCTTATGGGGGTTCCCTTGTAGGTAACATTCTGCTTTTCTCTTACTGCCTTTAGGATCCTCTCGTTATCAATAACTTTTGCCATCTTTATTATAATGTGTCTTGGTGTAGGTCTATTTGGGTTCAACTTGTTTGGGGCCCTCTGTGCTTCCTGTATCTTGAACTCAGTATACTTTAGATTTGGGAAGTTTCTGGTGATAATTTCTTCAAATATATTTTCCATCCCCTTATCTTTTTCTACTCTTTCTGCAATTCCTATTATGTGTAGATGGGCCTGCTTTATATTATCCCATAGGTTTCTTATGTTGCTTTCCTGTTTTTTTATTTGGTTTTCTGTCTGCTGTCCTTTTTGGGTGATTTCCATTATTCTATCTTCCACATCACTGATTCATTCTTCTGCACTGATTCATTCTGGTTTTTACTGCCCCTAGTTCAGTTTGCATCTCTGCAAATGAATGTTCTAGTTTTTCTTGGCTCCTCCTTATATTTTCTAGTTCCTTTCTGAGGGTGTCTGCATTACTGTTCATATCTTCTCTTAACTCCTTCAGTATTTTCACTATTTCTCTTTTGAACTCCAGGTCTGTCAGATGGCAGAGATCTGTTTCATTGTTGACTGTTTTAGGTGAGTTCTCCTGTTGGTTTGACTGGGGGTGGTTTCTCAGCTTCTTCATTTTGCTTGTTTTTTTGTTTTCCTGGTGGAGTTGTACTCTCCATGGCTGGGCAGTGTTTGCCTTGTCACTGCTGTGGAATGTTTCCTGAGGGCTAGCATTGTTGGTCAGTCTTCTTTGAGGCAGTGTGGCTTTTCTGGAGGGTGGGCAGGGCTGACTGGGTCTCTCTGAAGCAACGTAGGACTTCCCGAAGTCAGACAGGACTGGGAGGTCCACACTATGATGGAAGCAGATTTCACTCGGCTGGGTAGAGTTTGCTCTGGTGTTTTTGGGCTGTGGGGCTCTTACAGGGGGCTGGCGGTGCTGGGCAGCACCCCCTGAGGGCTGGAGCAGCTATCTGGGTCACTGAGAACCCAAGAGGCTCTTCCCTAGGGCAGCTGGACTCGGAAGGACTGTCTGAGAATGTAGGCAGATCTTTTCATGTCCCGGCTGAGCTTGTTCTAGCTTTTCTGGGCTGTGGGGGCTCTCACAGGGGGCTGGCGGTGCTGAGCAGCTGTTCTGCGGGAGTGCAGCACCCCCTGAGGGCTGGAATGGCTAGCTGGGCTGCTGCGAACCCAAGAAGCTCTTCCCCAGGGCAGCCAGACTTGGAAGGACTGCCTGAGAATGTAGGCAGATCTTTTCACGGCCTGGCCGTGCTTGTTCTAGCTGAGATATTTATTAAATATCTCCTATGTGGCAGGCATTGTTCTAGGAACTTAAGATATAGCAATAACAAAAAAATCCTAAATTCTTGCCCTTATGAGAGCTGGGGCAACATAGGCAATAATCAAAGTATAAAAGTAAAATAAAAAAGTCAATTATGTAGTTAGCGATAAGTAATGAGGACATATCTGAGTCGTGCAAGATACTTAACAAGTGTGATCTGATAAGGTGGTATTTGAGCAGAGACCCAAAGGATGTGTGGACTGTCTGGGAGTAGAGGGCCCTATACTGCATGCAAAAGCACCCACCAGGGACCACTTGGCCTGGTTCAGCAAGAGAAGGGAGGCTGTGTGGCTAAAGTGGAGTAAACCCAGCATGAGAAGAGATGAGAGAGATTATGGCTTGGGTCATATAGAGTCTTTTAGCCATTATAAGAATTTTTTTCTTTCTGCTAACTGAGACAGGAAGCCGTTTGGGGACTTTAAACAGAGGCGAGACATTTAAGCAGAGACATGTTTTAGAGGATCATTCTGGCTGATGTGGGAAGAACAGAATACAGGGTGCATAGACAGAAGAGAGACTTTCACATAGGAGGCTATTGCAATAACTTCAGTGTGAACTGTTGTTGGCTTGGACCAAGGCGGCAACAGCAGTGGTGGTGAGAAATGGTTGGGTTATGGCTAGATTTTGATGGTAGAGCTAATAGGATTTGATGATGACTTAGATGTGTGTGGGAGACAGGAAGTCAAGAATGGGTACAGGGTTTCGCTTGGGCCAAATCCAAACAATGAAGTTGTCATTTAGTGGAAGATTATGCAGGAAGATGGAGGTTGGGATGGTAGAGCATCCAAGAATAAAGTAGGGCAGATCAGCCGATATTTCCATAATTCAGGGATAAATTCCTTTTCCGCGAACTCAGAAGTTTTTCCTCTTCAAGGAAAATAGCCATAGTGATGATCCTGAATCTTAAACCAGGATTTCCTATTTCCTCCATATTCCCTAGGATATATTAAAATGGCTACAACAATTCAGATCTTTAGAATTATGCCACTATACATCTCTCAAGTCTCAAGGGTTATGTTTAGTTATGGTTAGAGTCAGCATCATAATTAAGGACCTGGGCTTTTGACTTGATCTCTTTGTATATCTTTACAATCCACCAGCTCTGTGTCTTTGGGTAAATTTCCTATCCTCTCTGTGTCCCATATTCCCCATTTATAACACAAGGGTGATAAATAGGCCTGTAGTAAATGATGATAGGTGCTTAGTTTAGTGACTAAATACTTATTAGTGCATAGACCCTTGCCTGGTACACAGTGAATTCTCAGCAGCCATTGGCTACTATTAATACTATTATGAGTGCTGTTCAGTATAGTTATGGGGCGTTTGTACATCTGTTGAAAAAAATGTAAATTATATTAGCCAGTTTCATACCCAGGGTTAGTATAAAAGAGGATGCACCCTGGCTTGTCCCTCACCACATGCAAAGTGCAAGCATGTCCCCAGCCACTGATGTCACTGAATTCTGTGGTCCCTGAGAAATTTCACTGCAACTAAGGAAAACATCCTCCCCAGCTCCCTTCTTAGCATGTTTTCTCCTTTCTGAAAATAAGATATAAGAAGATTTTCTCCCCCATGTGGCTTTGATTGCCAATTTTAAGCTTAGTCATAGAAACCCTATTAGTACCTGTAGTCAATATATTTGCTTAGTCTTTTCTCTTTCATCTGAGTGTTCTCTGTTTATTTTTAAATTAACTTATATTTAAAAAAATGAGAATAGCTGACATTTACTGAAAGTTTGCTATGAATCAGCCTATTGGATTAAATTTGTTTCAGGCTTTATCTCATTTCAGTATCAACACAGCATTGTGAGGCAAGTATGATCATCCCCATTCTGCAAGTACAGCAACCAAAGCTCAGAGAGATTGTGTATCTGGCTGATCTAGAACCTGGGCCAACTCAGAGGCTCATGCTTTTAGCCTCTTTTCATACTTCCTCTCAAGAGTATGCAAGTCACTTGAATTTAACTGCCCTTTATATCCTCCAACTTTATGCTCTTTCCACTTCCTCTTTATCTTCCTTCTCTTCCTATTTATTCACCATTTCCCCTTTGTTTCTTGGTGGGAGGTCTACAAATCCACACACAGCTGAAGGAGATGGATTCCGTCCTGTAACAGGAATGCAGCCTCCCTTCTGCTTCTATCGTAGGCTGACCTTCTAAGACTGGTTGTCACATCATGTCCTCCTTCCTGCTGCTTCCTCATTGGGATGTTCAGCCAGCATGCCCAGAAATGTTTCTATTGTCCAAAAGGTGGAAGCAAAGGCATCAAGAGAAGAGTGTTAGTGAGAGGGTAGAAAGGACCAAAAACTAAGGAGAGATTTGAAGCTGGAATTAGTTTTCCAAGTTTAGGGGTGAGACAGACTCTCAAGTAAGCCTGTTTCGCTCAGCTATTTTCTAGTTATCTGGCATTGGACAAGTCTCTTCCCATGAAGGTGGGAATGGCACTGATGTCTGTCCTGAGGCGTTGAGATAATTCTTTAGAGAGGCTAGTGCAATACTGGGCACTTTGTAATTCCATACACGTGATTCCCTCTGCACCCCTTAAATGTTTGCAGAGCACTTCCTCTGGTCAGCAAACTCCACTTTCCTGTGTGATAAAAACCCAAAGATATTAACTCAAAGGGGCTAAGTTCACGCACAGCACTGTCACTGCCAACTCTATGAACTTGGTCACACCACCTTGCTCATACTGTTTTTTCATCTCTTATATGTCTGTCCAAAGTGAAATACTGCACAACTTACTTGGATGAGGCATTTTGAAAAAGCCCCTTTGACATGCTCAAAATATAGCATTTCTCTTCGGTAGACTTAGAAATGTGCCCAGTATATTTTCCTGCCCCCTTTTCTCAAACCCTTCACCTTGTTTCAGATTCCTATTGTGTGTGTAGGTTGTGGGGGTTGAGAATGGAGGAGGCTATAAGTTACTGTTATGGGATTAGGCTCAAGAATAGGACAAGATCTCTGTTTTTTATATAATTGGAGAATTAAAACAGGTATTAGTGGCTTATCTTTACAGTATATTCAAAACCCTTTTCATCAAAATAGCAGCATCAAAGATGTTGCAACAAAATCAGCCTAATGTTTTGTGTTTACCCATCCACCTCACAGGGTTGTATGATGATATGAGGATAAAAGCAGAAATCTATGGGTCAAAGTTTCTGTGTGAGTGCTGTGTTATTGTTGTAAACCAGCGTGCCTTTGCTTGAAAATTATTTCATTTGTGCTCCGCTACTAGGCAATATCTTAGCCTCTCTAAGTTGGCAGGATAGGGAGAAAATGATTAATCAGTGTGATGTGGGTAAGTCAAGGACAGCTCCCGTGAGGATGTGAGCCTGAGGCCAAGTCTCCAAGGCAGTGATCCACATGAATCTGTGGAAACAAGAGTGTGAGGGGGTCTGGGGGTTCAAGGTAAGACCTGGCAAGCTGAGGGGAGAGCCTGGGCATCAGATTCTCATGATCTTCCATTGCCAATGGGGGCAACCTCTTGCTTTTTGTGCAAGCATATGAATGAGTTCTATTAGTTCAGCTATGCAGGAAGATCTCTGGCTCTGTGATCGATCCCCACACTGTCAGCAGGCAACTGAGATGTTTGAAGCAGATGGGGAGCCTGCCTCACTTCCTCTCTCTGACTCTGCCTTCCTTGTCAAGAGCTGACAGACACCCCCTCCCATTAATCATCAGCCTGACCACACCCAGATGGAGAGAGGCGGGTGTGTTTTCTATTTTCATTATTATTTTTTAGCCACTCATGCTGTCATGCTTTGTGAGCACCCCTAGATATCAGAGAGTAAATCATTAATATCCAATTTGGGAAAGTCAGTCGTATGTAACTGCAGCATTGGCAAAGTAAATGGAAAGTGGAAGGCTTGGAGCAGGGTATTAATTATTCTGTGCTGCAGACAGAACGCGGGCAGGTGTTTATGGGTGCCATCTAGCTGCTTCCATGGCTGTGCTGGCTCCCATCAGTGATTCATGTCCATGGGGCACATCTTCCTGTACCTGCCAAGCAGCCATCTAGCCCCAGAAATATTACTGTGAATTCAGAAAAACAGAATCTTGGGAGTTCCCATTGTGGCTCAGTGGAAACGAACCAGATTCGTATCCATGAGGAGGTGAGTTCGATCCCTAGCCTCACTCAGTGGGTTAAGGATCCAGCACTGCCATGAGCTATGGTATAGATTACAGACTCAGCTGGGATCCCATGTTGCTGTGATTGTGGTGTAGGCCAGCAGCTGCATCTCTGATTAGACCCCTAGCCTGGGAACGTCCATATGCCATGGGTGTGGCCCTAAAAAGACAGAAAAAAAAAAAAAGAAAAACAACCCCAAAATCTCTATTGATAGTGTTCCATGAGGGCGTAGTGTCTTCGCCTCATCTTTTCCACTCGGGTGAGTGGGTGAGTTTTGTTAGAATAACTATTCCAGATGCTTCTCAAACACACACTTAAGAGAACAGGAGCCGGAACATCACCTTTGGGAGCAGCAAGAGGGTTTGGGATAGGGATATCCCCAACTTACATAGGGTTCTGTAATGTGCTCTCAAGTGAGTACAAAGTAATGAGAATTTAAAAAGTTGGCCCTAAGATAATTGATAGCCTCTTGGTTCCAAATCCATTTACTTCTTTTGACATGTTTTTTTCCTCTAATTGGGACTTCACGATTCTCAGTTTGTCTCTCTTCTGCTGTTCATATCTGGAAATTTCTACTCTCAATTCAATAACTGCCTTTGCTATTAAAGCTGCCTTGCATGTGTAACCGAGCAGGACCCTATGGGCCTTCCTGGGACAAACCCCTCTGCCGTCCTCTATTGTACTGTCTGAAGTGCCCAGATAACAGTATCTCATGCACACTTCCTGAGTTGTTTTACAGATGCTAAAACTGCCACTAAATGGAAGAAATTAACCACTTGATGCTTATGAGCCCTAGACCTATGGGCATCTAAGGAATGATAATTTTTTTTTCTTTTGTCCTTTTTAGGACCACACCCACAGCATATGGAGATTCCCAGGCTAGGGGTGTAATCGGAACTGTAGCCACCAGCCTATGCCAGAGTCATATCAATGTCAGATCTGAGCTGCATCTGTGACCTATACCATAGCTCACTGCAACGCTGGATCCTTAACCCACTGAGCGAGGCCAGGGATCGAACCCACAACCTCATGGTTTCTAGTTGCTGGATCCTTAACCCACTGAGCGAGGCCAGGGATCGAACCCACAACCTCATGGTTTCTAGTTGGATTCATTCCACCACAACGGGAACTCCTTTTTTTTTTTTAAATTAAAAAAAAAATGACCACACCCATGGCAAATGGAAGTTCCTGGGCTAGGGGTTGAATCAGAGGTGCAGCTGCAGGCCATAGCCATAGCCACAGCAACACTGGCTCCAAACTGCATCTGCCACTTATACCACAGCTTGCAACAACGCCAGATCCTTAACCCACTGTGTGAGGCAGGATCGAGCCTGCATCCTCATGAAGACTATATCAGATTCTTTTTTTAAAAAATCTTTAAATTAAAAGCAAAAATTTTAAAGGGCTGAACCTATGACATATGGAAGTTCCCAGGCTATGGGTTAAATCAGAGCTATAGCTGTCAGCCTATGCCACAGCCACAGCAATGCCAGATCCTTAACCCACTGAGTGGGGCCAGGGATTGAACCCTCATCCTCATGGACACTCGTGGCATTCCTTTCCACTGTGCCACAGCAGGAACTCTCTATATCAGGTTATTAACCCACTGAGCCACAATGGGAACTCCAAGGATTGATAATGTTAACTACTCTGATACCTCAGTATCGACCAGAGAACTATGCACGAGCTGATCACATACCCTGCCACCTCCTCCCTTACCTGGCTTTTAAAAATGCTTTGCTGAAATTCTTTGAGGAGTTTGGGGTATTTTGAACACTAGCCACCTGTTCTCCTTGCTAGATCTGCAGTAAACCTTTCTCTGTTCCAAACTCCAACATTTTGATTTGTTTGGCCTCATTGTGGGGCACACAGAATTGTGTTCAGTGACACATGCGGCATTACTTTGATATCATGGGCTGAAAGGTCTCTTCAATGGGGCGAGAGAAGTCAGGATCACAGAGAGGAAAGAGAGCAGACACTGCTCCTCTGCTATATGAAGTCTTGGCCTTAGAGAGTGGGCATATTAAAGACACTCTTAAGGATGGTGCTGGGGCTGTGGCCCCACACTGTTGCCTTGAAGGTCCAGTTCTTGGGCTGTGCAGGTGGAGGCTGACAAACTTCTGTATGAGAGACAAGATGGTCTTGTGGGCCTAGGGCCTGTCTGGCCAGCTTCCATTTTTAAGGGAGTCTGCTTTATTTTCTGCTGGTTTCATTCCCCAGGCTTTACCAGATCTTTCTTCCCTTCTCAGTTTTTCTGGTGTAAATTACTTGTGTCAATTGTCTAATTCAAGGTCTAGTCTCATTTCCTTCCCAAACATCTTCCAGATAAAATATTTAAGGGGTTCTTATATTTAAGTCTTTAAGCCATTTTGATAAAGCATGATAATGTGCGAAAATAGAATGTGTACATGTACATGTAACTGGGTCACCATGCCGTACAGTAGAAAAAAATTATATTGGGGAAATAACTATTAAGAAAATAATAACAAAATAAAAAATTTAAAAGAATTTAACGGGTTCTTCTTGGGTCTCTTTTTCTAACTGTGTTGGTTGTGGAAAGGAATAGGCCACATCCGCCTTTCTTCAAACCACACTATTCTACAGGATGTCTTATGGAAGTTCCTAAACATTTCTAACATGAGAATGAGAATGTCTCTATTTCTGTTTGTACCACTGATACATTTTCTGATACTTTTATGGACTTTGGTCATTTTATGAGAATTGAGGTGCAACAAAGAAGAAGAAATATAGTGATATGTATTCAAATTGCTACTATAAGAGATTTTACTTTTTCTTTTTTGATATAGTCTCCCCTCTTTTTATTTTTTAGCCACACAGAATATATTTTTAAAATTGAAGTAATTTTTATATATAGTATTACATAAATTACTGGTGCACCATATAGATTCACAGTTTTTGAGAGTTTTACTCCATTGTAAAATACTTGCTATACTCCATGTGATGTACAATATATCCTTACACCTTATTTTTTACCTAACAGTTTGCACCTCTTAATCCCCAGCATCTATATTGCCCCTCCCTCTCCCCCTCTCACCACTGGTAACCATTAGTTTGTTCTCTGTATCTGTGATTCTACTTCTTTTTTGTTATATTCACTAATTTTTGTATTTGTTAGATTCCATATATGCAATGATGTCATGCAGTATTTTTCTTCTCTGACTTATTTAAATTAGCATATTGCCTTTCAAGTCCATCCATGCTGCTGCAAATGGCAACATTTCCTTCTTTTTATGGCCGAGTAGTATTTCATTGTATATGTGAACCATAGCTTCTGTATCCATTCATCTGTGATGGACACTTAGGTTGTGTCCATGTCTTGGCTGTTGTAAATAAATCTGCTGTGAACATTAGTGTGCATATATCTTTTTGAATTAGTGGTCTTTTTTTTTTTTTGATATCTACCCAGGAGTAGAATTGCTGGGTCATATGGTAGTTTTATTTTTATTTTTTTGAGAAACTTCCATACTGTTTTCCATAGGGGCTGCACCAATTTATATTCCCACGAACAATGTGAAAGTATTCCCTTTTTTTTCCACATCCTCACCAACATTCGTGAGGTTATTTGTATTCTTTTTGATGATAGCCATTATAGCAGGTGTAAGGTGATATCCAATTGTGGTTTTGAGTTGCATTTCCTTGATGATTAGTGATATTAAGCATCTTTTTATAATTTTTAAATTTTATAATGATTTTTATTTTTTCCATTATAGCTGGCTTACAGTGTTCTCTCAATTTTCTACTGTACAGCAAGGTGACCCATTCACACATACATGTATACATTCTTTTTTCTCACATTATCATGCTCCACCATAAGTGACTAGATATAGTTCCAAGATCCTATACAGCAGGATCTCATTGCTTATCCATTCCAAAGGCAATAGTTTGCATCTGTTAACCCCAAATTACCAATTCCTCCCACTACCTCCCCCTTCCCCTTGGCAACCACAGTCTGTTCTCCATGTCCACGATTTTCTTTTCTGTGGAAAGGTTCATTTGTGCCGTGTAATAGATTCCAGATATAGGTGATATCATATGATATTTGTCTTTCTCTTTCTGACATTTCACTCAGTATGAGAATCTAGTTCCATCTATGTTGTTGCAAATGGCATTATTTTGTTCTTTTTTATGACTGAGTAGTATTCCATTGTGTATATATACCACCATCTTCTTAATCCAATCATCTGTAGGTGGACATTTAGTTTGTTTCTATGTCTTGGCTATTTTGAATAGTGCTGCAGTGAACATACGGGTGCATATGCCTGTTTCAAGGAAAATTTTTCTGGATATATGCCTAAGAGTGGGATTGACAGGTCACATGGTAGTTCTATGTATAGTTTTCTAAGGTACCTCCATACTGTTTTACATAGGGGTTACACCAATTTACATTACCATCAACAGTGCATGAGGGTTCCCTTTTCTCCACACCCTTTCTAGCATTTGTTATATGTGGACTTCTTAATGATGGGCATTCTGACTGGTGTGAGGTGATACTTCATAGCAGTTTTTTTTTTATTTTTCTTGATTTCTCTGATACATTTTTTTTCTACTGTACTATGGACTTCCTGTGTGGCTCATAGTAGTTTTGCATTTCTCTAATAATCAGGGATGTTGAGCATTTTTTCCTGTGCTTGTTGGCCATCTGTATATCTTCTTTGGAGCAATGTTTATTCAGGTCTTTTTCCCATTTTTCCATTGGGTTGTTGGCTTTTTTGCTGTTGAGTTGTATAAATTGCTTGTATATTATATCTAGAGATTAAGCCCTTGTCAATTGCATCATTTGAGATTATTTTCTTTCATTCTGAGCTCCAATTAGACCCCTAGCCTGGGGACCTCCACATGCCGTGGGTGCGGCCCTAGAAAAGGCAAAAAGCCAAAAAACAAAAACAAAAACGTAAAACGTACTATTTGAGCTATTTCTGAAGTGTACAGCTCAGTGGCATTAAGTATCTTCGCAGTCTTGTGCACTTGTCACCACTATTCCCAAAACTTTTCATCACCCCAAAGAGAAACTCCGTATCCATCAAACACTAACTCCCTGTTGTCACTTCCTATAGTTCTGTTTTCCCTCTTTGTTCATTCATTTCCATACTTCATCACTTGCTACAGCTTTATTTAGAAACAATTTCTTTTTTTTTTCTTTTTTCTTTTTAGGGCCGCACCCATGGCATATAGAGATTCCCAGGCTAGGGGTAGAATTGGAGCTACAGCTGCCAACCTACACCACAGCCACAGCAACATGCGATCCGAGCCGTGTCTTTGACATACACCACAGCAAGTTGTCTTTTTTTTTTATGGTTTCCTTTGCTGTGCAAAATCTTATCAGTTTGATTAGGTCCCATGGGTTTATTTTTGCTTTTGTTTCTGTTGCTTTGGGAGAATGACCTGAGAAAACATCTGTAAGGTTGATATCAGAGAATGTTTTACCTATGTTCTCTTCCAGGAGTTTGATGGTATCTTGTCTTACATTTAAGTCTTTAAACCATTTTGAGTTTATTTTTATGCATGGTGTGAGGGTGTGGTCCAGTTTCATTGATTTACATGTGGCTGTCCAGGTTTCCCAGCAATACTTGCTGGCAAGACTGCCATTTTATATTCCTGTCTCCTTTGTCAAAGATTAACTGACCATAGGTGTCTGGGTTTATTTCTGGGTTCTCTATTCTGTTCCATTGTTCTGTCTGTCTGTTTTGATGCCAGTACCATACTGTCTTGATGACTGTGGCTTTGAAATACTGTCTGAAATCTGGGAGAGTTATGCCTCTTGCTTGGTTTTTGTGGTTCCAAATAAATTTTTGGATTATTTATTCCAGTTCTGTGAAAAATGTCCTGGGTAATTTGATAGGGATTGCATTGAATCTGTAGATTGCTTTGTGTAGTATGGCCATTTTTACAATGTTAATTCTTCCAATCCAGGAGCATGGTATATCTTTCCATTTCTTTGAATCCTCTTTAATTTCCTTGATGAATGTTTTATAGTTCTCAGCATGTAAGTCTTTCACCTTCTTGGTCAGGTTTATTCCAAGGTATTTGATTTTTTTGGTTGCAATTTTAAAAGGTATTGTATTTTTGTATTCCTTTTCTAATATTTCATTGTTAGTATACAGAGATTCGACAAATTTCTGAATGTTAATCTTATGTCCTGCTACTTTGCTGAATTTTTTGATCAGTTCAAGTAGTTTTGGGGTTGAGTCCTTAGGGTTTTCTATCTGTAGTATCATGTCATCTGCATACAGTGACAATTTTACCTTTTATCTTCCAATTTGGGTACCTTTTATTTCTTTTGTTTGTCTGATTGTTGTGGCTAGGAACTTTGACATTTACTACCTGAATAACAGTGGTAAGAATGGGCATCCTTGTCTTGTTCCAGATTTTAGTGGGAAGGCTTTCAGCTTTTCTCCATTGAGAATTAAATTTGCTGTGGGTTTGTCATAAATGGCTTTATGTTAAGATATGTTCCCTCTATACCCACTTTGGTAAGAGTTTTTATCATGAATGGATATTGAAATTGTCAAATGCCTTTTCTGCATCTATTGAGATGATCATGTGCTTTTTGACTTTTTTTTGTTAATGTGGTGAATTTGCATACGTTGAACCATCCATATGAACCTAGGATGATTCCCACATGGTCATGGTGTATAATCTTTTTTATATGTTTTTGGATTTGGTTGGCTAAAATTTTGTTGAGAATTTTTGCGTATATTGTCATCAAAGATAGTGGCCGATAGTTTTCTTTTTTGGTGGTGTCTTTGATTTTGGAATTAGGGTGATGGTGGTGTCATAGAATGTCTTTGGGTGTGTTCCTTCTTCGTCGACCCTTTGGAAAAGTTTAAGGAGGATGGGTATAATTCCTCTTTTTATGTTTGGTAGAATTCACCTGTGGTGCCTTCTGGCCCTGTACTTTTATTTGTAGGGATTGTTTTTATGACATATTCAATTTCATTTCTAGTGATTTGTCTGTTCAATTGACCTATTTCTTCTTGATTGAGTTTTGGCAGGCTGTAAATCTCTAGAAAGTTGTCCATTTCTTCCAGGTTGTCAACTTTTTTGGCATACAGTTGTTCATAGTATTCTCTTATGGTTTTTTTTTTTTTTGTATTTCTACAGTATGCATTGAGATTTCTCTTTTTTCATTTCTAATTTTGTTTATTTGGGTTTCTTCTCTCCTCTTCTTGGTGAGTCTGGCCAGAGATTTGTCAATTTTGTTTACCTTTTCAAAGAAGCACCTCTTGGTTTTATTGATTTTTTGGTATTGCTTTGAATCTCCATTTTATTGATTTCCTCTCTGATCTTTATGATTTCCTTCCTTCTGCTGACTTTAGGTTTTATTTGTTCTTCATTTAGGTGTTGTGTTAAGTTGTTGGTTTGAGATTTTTCTTCTTTCTTTTAGGAAGGCCTGTGTCGGTATGAATTTCCCTCTAAGCACTGCTTTTGTGTCATCCCATAGATTTTGAATGGTTTTGTCTTCATTAACATTTGTCTAGATGTGCTTTTTAATTTCCTTCTTCATTTCCTCATTGACCCATTTGTTTTTTTCATAGCATGTTGTTTAGTCTCCTTGTAGTCAGTTTTTTCTTATTTCTTTTCCTGTGGTCCATTTCTAGCTTCATGCCATTGTGGTCAGAGAAGATATTTGAAACATTTTCTATACTCTTAAATTTGTTGAGGTGAGTTTTGTGCCCAGTAGGTGATTGATCCTTGAGAATGACCCTTTGCACTTGAGAAGAATGTATATTCTGATTTTAAAATGTAATGTCCTGAAAATGTCAATTAAGTCTAATGTTTCTTGTGTGTCATTTAGGATCTCTGTTGCCTTATTTATTTCCTGTCTAGAGGATCTTCCCATTGATTTGACTGGGGTGTTAAAGTCTCCTACTATGATTTTATTCCCATCAATTTATCCTTTTATGTCTGTTAGTATTTGTTTTATATGTCTGGATGCTCCTATATTAGGGGCATATGTATTGATGATTGTAATATCCTCTTCTTGAATGGATCCTTTAACCTAAATAGTGTCCTTCTTTGTCTCTCTTTATGGCCTTCATTTTAAAGTCTATTTTGTCTGATATGAGTATTGCAACTCCTGCTTTCCTGTCTTGTCCATTGGCATGGAATCTCTTTTCCCATTCCCTCTCTTTCAATCTATATGTGTCCTTCGTCCTAAGATGAGTCTCTTGTAGACAGCAGATTGTGGGTTTTTGCTTATTTATCCAATCTGCAACTCTTTGTCTTTTGATTGGAGCATTCACTCCATTGACATTTAAGATAATTATTGATAAATACGTATTTTTCTCCATTTTAGACCTTGTTTTTCCAGTTGATTCTATGTTCTCCTTTGTTCCATTTTTTTGGATGGATGATTTCCACTTATTTTATGCTTGTGTACTTTTTCTTTTAGTTTTTGTGAATGTAATGCTTGGTTTTGATTTGTGGTTGCCCTGTTTTTTCAGTATGTTAAACCCTTCCTATATCTGCTTGCTTTAGCCTGATAGTCATGTAGGCTCAAACACATTATAAAAAAAAAAGTCTCAATTTTCTTACTTTTCTTCCCCACATTCTATAATTTTGAAGTCTTTTTATAACATCTTCATGTTTGTCCTTTTGCTGTTCCTTTTTTTTATTACTCAATGGATTTATTACATTTATAGTTGTACAATGATCATCACAATCCAATTTCATAGGATTTCCATCACACAACCCCAGCACATCCCCCCACCCCCTGAACTGTCTCCTTTGGGAACCATAACTTTTTCAATATCTGTTAGTTAGCATCTGTTCTGCAAAGAAGTTCATACTGTCCTTTTTTCAGATTCCACATGTCAGTGAAAGCATTTGATGTTGGTGTCTCATTGTATGGCTGACTTCACTTAGCATGATAATTTCTAGGTCCATCCATGTTGCTAAGAATGCCGGTATTTCGTTCCTTTTAATGACCGAGTAATATTCCAGTGTGTATATGTACCACCTCTTATTGATCCACTCCTCTGTGGATGGACATTTAGGTTGTTTCCATGTCTTGGCTATTGCAAATAGTGCTGCAATGAACATCGGAGTACATGTGTCTTTGTGAGTCGTGATTTTCTCTGGATAGATGCCCAAGAGTGGGATTGCTGGATCAAATGGTAGTTCTATTTTCAGTTTTCTGAGGAATCTCCATACTGTTTTCCACAGTGGTTGCACCAATTTACAATCCCACTGACAATGTAAGAGGGTTCATTTTTCTGCACACCCTCTCTAGCATTTATTGTTTGTAGACCTTTGGATGATGGCCATTCTGGCTTGTGTAAGGTGGTACCTCATAGTGGTTTTGATGTGCATTTCTCTGATAATGAGTGCTGTTGAACATCTTTTCATGTGTTTTTTGGCCATCTGTATGTCTTCTTTGGAGAACTGTCTGTTTAGATCTTCTGCCCATTTTTTGATGGGGTTGTTTGTTTTTTTTTGGTATTGAGTGGTAGGAGGTGTTTATAAATTTTGGAGATGAATCCCTTGTCAGTCGATTCACTTGCAAAGATTTTCTCTCATTCTGTGGGTTGTATTTTTGTTTTGTTTAGGGTTTCCTTTGCTGTGCAGAAACTTTGAAGTTTGATTAGGTCCCATTTGTTTATTTTTGTTTTTATTGTCATTACTCTAAGAGGTGGATCTGAGAAGATGTTGCTGTCATTTATGTCAGAGAGTGTTTGGCTTATGTTTTCCTCTAAGAGTTTTATAGTGTCTGGTCTTATATCTAGGTCTTTAATCCATTTAGCGTTTCTTTTTGTGTATGGTGTTAGGGAGTGTTCTAATTTCATTCTTTTCCATGTGGCTGTCCAGTTTTGCCAGCACCACGTATTGAAGAGGCTGTCTTTTCTCCATTGTATATTCTTGCCTCTTTTGTCATAGATGAGTTGGCTGTAGGTGTGTGGGTTGAATGCTGGGCTCTCTATCCTGTTCCACTGATCTATATTTCTGTCTTTGTGCCAGTACCATGTGGTTTTGATGATTGTTGCTTTGTAGTATAGTCTGAAGTCCGGGAGCCTGATTCCTCCAGCTCCACTTTTCTTTTCCAGGTTGGCTTTGGCTCTTCTGGGTCTTTTGTGCTTCCAAACAAACTCTAAAATATTTTGTTCAAGTTCTCTGAAAAATGTCTTTGGTCATTTGATAGGGATTGCATTGAATTGGTATATTGCCTTGGGTAGTATAGTCATTTTGATAATATTAACTATTCCACTCCAAGAGCATGGTATGTTTTTCCATCTATTTGTGTCATCTTTAATTTCTTTCATCAGTTTCTTATAGTTTTCAGAGTACAGGTGTTTTGTCTCCTAAGGTAGGTTTACTCCCAGGTATTTTATTCTTTTGGATGTGATGGTAAACGGGATTGCTTCCCTAATTTCTCCTTCTGCTATTTCATTGTTAGTATATAGAAATGCCATCAATTTCTGTGTATTAATTTTGTATCCTGTGACTTTGCCAAATTCTTGGTGAGCTCTAACAGTTTTCTGGTTGAGTCTTTAGGATTCTCTAGGTATAGTATCATGTCATCTGCAAAACAGGGATAGTTTTACTTCTTCCTTTCCAATTTGGATTCCTTTTATTTGTTTTATTTCTCTGATTGCTGTGGCTAGGACTTCCAAAACTGTTGAAGAGTAGTGGTGAGAGTGGACATCCTTGTCTTGTTCCTGATCTCAGTGGGAATTCTTTCAGCTTTTCACCATTGAGAATGTTGTTCACTGTGGGTTTGTCATATATGGCCTTTATTATGTTGAGGTAGGTTCCCACTATGCTCACTTTCTGAAGGGTTTTTATCAGAAATGGGTGTTGGATTTTGTCAAAGGCTTTTTCTGCAAATATTGAGAGGATCATATGGTTTTTATTCTTCAGTTTGTTAATATGGTGTGTCACACTGATGGATTTTTGGATATTGAAGAACTCTTACATGCCTGGGATAAATCCCACTTGATAATGATGTACAATCCTTTTAATGTATTGTTGGATGTGGTTTGCTAGTATTTGGTTGCGGATTTTTGCATCAATGTTCATCAGTGAATTTTGCCTGTAGTTTTCTTTTTTTGTGGAATCTTTGTCTGGTTTTGGTATCAGGGTGATGATGGCCTCATAGAATGAGTTTGGGAGTATCCCTTCCTCTGCAATTTTTTTATGTTAAATTTAATTTTTTATTTTAACGTTGTTAAAATCAGAGAGACACAGAAAATAATGTAACAAGAATTCATCTAGATTTAACAAGATAATATATGCTCCAATTTCTTAAGGAAATAATACACTTGATACTCTTTTTGCACTTATACAAAATCTTATTTTTCCCACTATCATCCCAGAGGCAACACCTATTCTAGAATGTATAATATACTCGCATTCAGAATGTAAACTTTTACCACACATACATGTATTATTTTATATGTTAAAATGTACATGTACTGTGTGATGCACCTTCCATTTTATAGCAACTTTTTTTTCCATCACATTGTGATTTTTAAAAATTATTCCGTGTTCACAATCATTTCAATTGTTGTACAGAATTTATTAGTGAGAAAAAGCCACAGGATTATTCATTTCTAAGTTTTCCGCATAACAATATATATCCTTCTGGAATGCATGTGTTAAGAGAGTCCTCTAGGGCCAAACAAGAAGTAGAATTGTGAGACAGCTAGAGATATAAGAATTGTCAGCTTAGCTAGATATGGGATAATTGTTCTCCTAATGATAACAGAAAAATTTCCATCTCTTCCCTAGCATTCCTCTGCAATTTTTTGAAATAGTTTCAGAAGGAGAATTGTTAGCTCTTCTCTAAATGTTTGATAGAATATGCCTCTGAAGCCATCTTGTCCTGAACTTTTGTTTGTTGGAAGTTTTTTAATCACAGTTTCAATTTCAATTCTTGTGATTGGTCCATTCATCTTTTCTCTTTCATCTTGGTTTAGTCTTGGAATATTGTACTTTTCTAAGAATTTGTCCATTTCTTCTAGGTTTTCCATTTTATTGGCATATAGTTGCATATAGTAGTCTCTTATGATCCTTTGTATTTCTGTGGTGTCCATTGTTACTTCTCCTTTTTCATTTCTAATTTTATTGATTTGAATCCTTTCTCTTTTTTGCTTGATAAGTCTGGCTAGGGGTTTATTGATTTTGTTGATCTTTTCAAAGAACCAGCTTTTCATTTCATCTTTTCTATGGTTTTCTTTGTTTCTATTTCATTGATTTCTGCTCTGATCTTTATGATTTCTTTCCTTCTACTAACTTTAAGTCTAGTCTGTTCTCTCTCAAGGTGCTTAAGATGTAAAGTTAGGTTGTTTATTTGGGCTTTTTCTTGTTTCCTGAGGTGGGCTTGTATTGCTATAAACTTTCCTCTTAGAATGGCTTTTGCTGCATCCCATAGGTTTTGGAGTGTTGTATCTTCTTTGTCATTTGCTGCTAGGTATTTTTTAATTTCCTCTTTTATTTCTTTAGTGATCCATTGGTTGTTTAGTCTCCACGTGTTTGTGTTTTGTGCAGTTTTTTTCTTGTTGTTGATTTCCAGTTGTATAGCATTGTGGTCAGAAAAGATGCTTGATATGATTTCAATTTTCTTAAAGTTACTGAGGTTGGATTTGTAACCCAGGATATGGTCAATCTTAGAGAATGTTCCATGTGCACTTGAGAAGAACGTTTATTCTGTTGCTTTTGGATGGAATGTCCTATAAATATCTATTAAGTCCATCTGGTTTAACGCTTCATTCAGGGCCTGTGTTTCCTTATTGATTTTCTGTCTGGATGATCTGTCCCTTGCTGTAAGTGGGGTTTTAATGTCTCCCACTATTATTGTGTTATTGTCTATTTGTCCTTTTAATGTTGTTAGCAGTTACCTTATGTATTGTGGTGTATGTTGGGCATGTAGATATTTAAAATTTTTATATCTTCTTCTTGGATTGATCCTTTGATCATTATGTAATGACCTTCTTTGTCCCTTCAAATATCCTTCATTTTAAAGTCTATTTTGTCTCATATGAGTATTGCTACTCCAGCTTTCTTTTCAATCCTGTTTGCATGGAATATTTTCTTCCATCCTCTCACTTTCAATTTGTATGTGTCCCTAGAAGTGAAGTGGGTCTCTGGAAGACAGCATTTATGTGGATCTTGTTTTTGTAGCCATTCAGCAAGTCTATGTCTTTTGTTTGGGGCATTTAGTCCATTAACATTTAAGGGAATTATTGATATGTATGTTCTTATTGCCATTTTATTAATTGCTTTGGATTTGTTTTGTTGTTCTTTTTTCTTCCCTTCTTCTATTGTTCTCTCCTTTTGTTTTCTCTCTTTAGTGTTGTATTTGAGTTGATTTTTCTTATTTGTTTATTTATCAAGTGTAGATTTTAGGTTTGCAGTTATTCTGAAGTTTTGATATGAGTCTATATGTATGTGAGATTGTTTTAAGTTGTTGGTCTCTTATTTGCAAGTTCATCTCCAGTGTCCTGCATTTGTTTCCAAATGATTCTGGTGGTATAATTGTGCATGGATGATTTCATATCTTTACTGTATACATACCTTTACTGGTGAGCATTGTCATTTGTGGAATTTTTGTTTCCTGTTGCTGTCTTTTCTTTTCTTCCTAGAGAAGTTCCTTTAGTATTTGTTGTAAGGCTGGTTTAGTATTGCTGAATTATCTCAGATTTTGCTTATCTGTGAAGGTTTTGATTTCTCCTTCAAATCTGAATGAGAGCCTTGCTGGGTAGAGTAATCTTGGTTGGAGGTTTTTTCCTTTCATCACGTTGAGTATATCATGCCACTCCCTTCTGGCCTGCAGAGTTTCTGCTGAAAAATCTGCTGATAACCTTATCGGGGTTCCCTTGTATGTTATTTGTTTCTTTTCCCTAGCTGCTTTCAGGATTTTCTCTTTGTCTTTAATTTTGGTCAGTTCGATTAGTATGTGTGTCGGTGTATTCCTCCTTGGGTTTATTTTATGTGGTACTCATTGTGCTTGCTGGATTTGAGTGAGTGGTTCCTTTCCCATGTAAGGGAAGTTTTTGGCTATTATCTCTTGGAATATTTTTTCTGTCCCCTTGTCTCTTTCTCTTCTTCTTCTGGCAGCCCGATAATATGGATGTTGGTGCGATTAACGTTGTCCCAGAGTTCTCTGAGACTCTCTTCGTTTGTTTTCAATCTTTTTTCTCTTTTATGTTCCACATTTGTAATTTCTACTAATCTGTCCTCCACCTGTATTCTGCTGTTGGTTCTTCTGCCTCCTGTATTCTGCTGTTGGTTGCTCCCAATGAATTTTTTATTTCAGTTATTGTATTTTGCATCACTGCTTGCTTAAGTTTTATATCTTGTATTCCTATGCTAAGTGTTTCCTGAAAATTATTAGTCTTTGCCTCCAGTTTATTTCCAATGTCTTGCATCATCTTCAGCATCATCAGTCTAAAGCCTTTTTCCTGGAGGCTGAGAATCTTCTGATCACTTAGCTGTTTTTTGGCATTTTTTTTTCTCCCTCATCTGAGTTATAGTTCTCTGTCTTTTCATTTTTATAGGTTTTTGGTGTGGTGACCTTTTTACGGATAATGGAGTTGTAGCCTCTCTTACTTCTGGTGTCTGCTCCCCTTGTGGCTGAAATTTGTACAGGGCCTGATGTGAGAGACTGATGCCTGCCCACTGGTAGGTGGAACTGATTCTAATCCCTCTGGTGGGTGGGGCTTTGTCTCTGGGTGAGATTAGAGGCAGCTGTGTGATTGGCAGGGGTGTTTAGGCAGCCTGTTTACTGAGGGGCGGGGCTGTGATCCTACTTGGATTATTGTTTGCCCTGTGGCTTCTCATTGATGATGGTGGGGCCAGGTTTTCCCAAAATGGCCACCTCCAGAGAAAGGCATGCTGATGAATATTGGGAGCTTTGCTTCCAATGTCCTTTCTCCACAACAAGACACATTCACCCCTGTTTTCCCAGGAGATCCTACAGGAACTGCAGTCATGTTTGACCCAGATTCCTATGGAGACTTTGCTTTCCCCTGGGACTCGGTGCACATGAAATTTTATATGCACCTTTTAAGAATGTGGTCTCCTTTTCCTCCAGTCCTGTGGAGCTCCTTCACACAAGCTGCACTGGCTTTCAGTGCCAGATGCTCTGGGGGCTCTTTTTCCCAGTGCTGGATCCCCACACATGGGAGTTTGATGTGTGGCTCAGAACTCTCACTCCTGTAAGTGAGTCTCTGTAACCAGTTAGTCTCCCATCTGTTGTGCTTCCCACCCAGGAAGTATGGGGTTGCATATATTGTTTAATTGCCCCTCATGCCTCTTGATGTGGCCTCCTCTTTGCTTTCTGGAGTAGGATATCTTTTTGAAAGTTTCTGGTCCTTTTAGTTGAAGATTGCTC
The DNA here is from genome assembly GCF_054392235.1 of Sus scrofa. Taxonomy (NCBI): domain Eukaryota; kingdom Metazoa; phylum Chordata; class Mammalia; order Artiodactyla; family Suidae; genus Sus; species Sus scrofa. The sequence goes on along the minus strand of NC_139396.1, from coordinate 107,451,443 downwards.
AGCATTCAGTTGTAAATTTTGTTGTTTTTAGGAGAGAAGTTGAGCTCCAGTCCTTCTATTCTGCCATCTTAATCCCATCTCCCTGTTCCTTGTGTTTATCATTACTTTTACAATAGTTTTTCCCCCCCCTTTTAGATCTGTATGCTGGCTTATTTAAGTGATTGCTTTCCAATTGTGATTTCCTCCATCCTATTTCTTCTCTCTTTTTTTATTTATAGAAGCCTTTTCAGTATTTCTTTTAGAATGGGTTTAGTATTGCTGTACTCTTTTAGCTTTTTTTTTTTTTTTTTGGTCTTTTTGCCTTTTCTAGGGCCACTCCCATGGCATATGGAGGTTCCCAGGCTAGGGGTCTAATCAGAGCTGTAGCCAGTGGCCTAAGCCAGAGCCACAGCAACATGGGATCTGAGCTGCATCTGCGACCTACACCATAGCTCATGGCAATGCCGGGTCCTTAACCCACTGAGCAAGGCCAGGGATCAAACCCACAACCTCATAGTTACTAATCATATTCATTACCACTGAGCCATGACAGGAACTCCATAGCTTTTGTTTTTTTGAGAAATTATTTCTCCTTCTATTTTATATGATATTCTTGCTAGGCGGAGTATTGTAGGCTGCAAATATTTTCCTTTTAGCACTTTGAATATATCTTGCCACTCTGTTCTGGCCTGTAGTGTTTCTGCAGAGAAATCAGCTGATAGCCTTATGGGGGTTCCCTTATAATTAACACTTTGCATTTCTCTTGCTGCCTTTATAATCCTCTTTTTCTTTAACTTTTGCCATTTTTATTATAATATGTCTTGGTGTGGGCCTGTTTGGGTTCAACTTGTTTGGGGCCCTCTGTTCTTCCTGTGTTTTGATATCTGTTTTCTTTATATTTGGAAAGTTTTCAGATGTAATTTCTTCAAATATATTTTCAGTCCCCCATTCTTTTTCTTATCCTGGAATTCCTCTTATGCATAGATTGGCCCACTTTATATTGTCCTATAGATCTCTTACGCTGCTTTCGTGTTTTTTTCATTTGGTTTTCTGTCTGCTGTCCTGATTGGGTGATTTCCATTATTCCATCTTTGAAGTCACTAACTTGTTCCTCTGCATTATTCATTCTGCTCTTTAGTGCTTTTAGGTCAGTTTGCATCTCTGCAAATGAATTTTCTAATTTTTCTTGGTTCCTCCTTATATTTTCCAGTGTCTTTCTAAAGTAATCTGCATTGCTATTCATATCTGCTCTTAATTCTTTGATATTCAGCCTTAATTCTTTTACTATTTTCACTGTCTCCCTTTGGAACTCAATGTCTATCAGACTGCAGTGGTCTGTTTCATTGTTTTCTTCTTCATGTGAATTCTGTTCCTTTAATTGAGAATGGTTTCTGAGCTTCTTCATCTTGCTTATGTTTTTCTTTATCTGTGAGTTTAGGGAAGCCAACCTGTAGTCTTGGAGGGATATGTCTACTTAAGAGCACACCTTTGTATTTTTTTGGGGGGGTTGCTATTTATTTTTGGCATGGGAGTTTGGATATTTGCTGTCTCTTTCTTCTCTGTGAGCAGGCTATTATCTCCAGAGTTCTGAGCATGTTTCCAGGAAGAAGGATGCAGTGGGTAGGGCTAGAAGTCAGTGACTTGTTGCTGGGCTCTTAACAGCAGCAAGGACCTGCAGGAAGGTGTTGCAGGCTACTCTTAGTTGCAGGGCTTTGGGAAGTGGTAATGAGCCTTAGGCAGATTTACGAGGTGCTGAGAGCATTTGGTAGTGGCAGTGACAGGGTATGTGAATTCCCAGGGGAGTGAGAGCAACAACAGGTTATGTTCAGTCACAGTTTGCTCCTCTGTGTTGGTCTCTGAGGTGAATGGGGCCACAAGCAGTTTCTGTTCATGGACCTCCTAGTGGTGGCGTGCCATGCCCACCTATGGAGTCAGAGATAACTGCCTTGGTTTGCCCCTGCCACCTGTAAACTATGCAAGAAGCACCAAATCCCACTTTGCCCATGCAGGAGGTGTTGTACCAGCTGCTTCTAGTTGCAGTGTCTTGGGAAGGAACAGTGATCAAGTGTCTGGGCAGTGCGCAGAACATTTGGCAGTGGCAGCAGCAGGGTGGGTGTGTTCCCAGGGGGGTAAGAGCAACAATTTGTGGTGTGTGGTTACAGTGCCCTCTTTTTTTTGCTGACCTTTGAAGTGACTGGGGCCACAGGGGGAGCCTGATCACAGGCCCCTAGTGGTGGCAAGCCATGTCTCCCTCTCATTTCTGAGATGACTGCTGTGGTTTGTCCCTGCTGCCTGTAGATAATGCAGGAGGCCCCATATTGCACTTAGCCCCCTGCTGCCCTTATCCCACACAAGAGGTGCTCAGTCACTTGGAGACTGCACAAGAAGCACCTGGTATTCCGTAGCTCAAGCAAGTGGCTTCTTGCCACCTGTAGCCTGTGCCAGGGATTCCCTGCCCTCTGAGAGCCCACAGGCAGATTCCTATGCTGGTCTACCCCTTGTGCTCTTGCCCTCTCCAACAATGGCTCCTTGCTTCTCCTTTGGGCCCAGACCTCCCAGGTTCCCTCTGCTGTGACGTTCTACTCCCCAGCCCATAACACACTACTCCTTAACCCTTCAAACTGTCTCCACACAGCCAACCCTTGTCCTTTCCTAGGAACTGACCTCCAGAGTCTGAGTGTCAGTGCCCAGCCCCGACCTGAGCATCCAAGGCTATGCTGTCCAGGGTGGTAGTGCAGATGATCTGTATGGCTCTCACTCTGCTTTGCCCTCTTCAGTTCAGCTGCTCCACTTTTCTTGGCGGCTTTGAGGTCCCTCTTCTTGGCTGATCTCCCTGTCAGGTGGGTTCCCAGGGTGTGGGTTCCTTTTCTGTTTCACAGCTCCCTCTCATGAATGTTAGTCCCATCCTGATTCCTTTTGTCTCTCTCTATGTTTTTCCTTTGTTCTACCCAGTTATGTTGAGTTTCTTGCCCGTTTTGGAGGTTTAAGTTCTTCTTCTAGCATCCAGTAGATGTTTTATGTGAATTGTTTTATATGCAGATGTGTTTTTTTTTTATGTGTTTGTGGGAGAAGGTGAGCACAACTTCTTACTCTTCTGACATCTTGATCCTTTTCCCAGTTTTCTTTTCAAATGTTGAATTGTATGAACTGTTTATGTGTTAGATTTCCCTAACTCTTTTTGAAGGATTAAGGATTTATCCTTGTCTTCAAGTCCTCTTTGCTCTGAGAGACACTTGTATCTGTAGACATAGCTGATGGCTATATGATTTAATTTTGGTAAATTTCCAGTTCTTACTGTTACTTAACTATTAATACAAGAAATGAGAACCTCAGAGTTCCTTTTATGGCTTAGTGGAAACGAATCTGACTAGTAACCATGAGAACACAGGTTCAATCCCTGGCCTTGCTCAGTGGGTTAAAGATCTGTCGTTGCCATGAGCTGTGGTGTAGGTCGCAGATGTGACTTGGATCCCGAGTTGCTGTGGCTGTGGTGTAGGCAAGCAGCTGTAGCTCCAGTTCAATTCCTAGGCTGGGAACTTCCATATGCCACAGGTGCAACCCTAAAAAGATGGAAAAAAAAAAAGAAATGAGAACTGTTGATTACACGAAAATCAACTTAAAATTGACCTATTGGCAACCTATATAGTATCAATGGATGCCTTCCTTCTGAAAGGAAATTTCCTTTTCTCTTTTCCTTTCTTTTTTATTTATTTATTTTTGGCTGCGCACATGACATGCAGAAGTTCCTGGGCCAGGGATAGAACCTGTGCCACTGCAGTGGCCAGAGCCACAGCAGTGACAATGTCCATTCCTTAAACACTGAGTCACAAGGGAACTCCCATTTTTTTTCATTGTAACCTGTTGCCTCTATTGATGGCAGATACATCTAAGCACCAACATCCTCAATTTACTGCTGTATTTCACATTAAGTGTGCAAGAAAAAAAACCCTGAACATAGCAGAGATTAGTTTCCCATGCATTTAAAATGAAATCTAAATAAGCAAGACCTACAAAGGAAATGACCTTATTTATCTTGTTCATTCTTCACATTTTTTCTTGCTTAAGGAGGATGAAAATCAAATTCTTTTTGCCTGCTGACATGCAGTGTGGTCTGCATAGCCCATGACAGTCATGGATGTGAGGCGAAGGATGTGTGGAGGCTTTTGAATATCATCGGTTCAGCCAAATATCAGGGATTTTCATTCATTTTGAGAGAGAGTATAGGTGTCTAATATAGACGCTAAGAAAATATTAAACAAATTAGCCTGCTGTGGGAAGGGAGTGGTGGTCATAGGCATTTATGACACACCTATTGTATGTTAGTTGACAGCTTCTTTTGTCAGTTCAGAAGATGAAATTGCAATGCTATGTGTTTTATTTTTCATTTCTCATATAAGGAAACTGAGACACAGAGAGATTAAAGATGTTGGTCCTGTGTTATGAGTCATGGACAAAACAAGCATGCCTAGAAATAAAGCATGTGCTTTTCTCAATTCCCCTGTTTTATACTTTGGATTCCAGTATGTGGGGATATGAAGACATAATTCCACAGTGACAATGGATGTTAAGGGAAGGTTTAAGTACAACTCTCCTGGCCATTTGAGGCGAGATGCCTGTTTGGGCCAGCATCCATTTGAACACCAGTTGGGGTGAAGACTTGGTATTTTGAAGGACATGAGAATGATACATTTTTCCCTGCTGGTGTCCCCCAGAATTTCTCTCTAGTCCAGTTTCTAGGCATGTCCTGATGCTTCTGCTCTCTACCTTCACTCATGAGAAGTGATGTGTGTGTGCCCATTTGTGTATGTGTGTGGGTGTGCACATTTGCGTGTGTGTTTGGGGACAGCATGAAAATGAAAAGTATTCAGATATTTAGCATTTGGTTTTTTTTTTTTTTTTTTTTTTAGGGCCACACCTGTGTCACATGGAAGTTCCCAGGCTAGGGGTTGAATCAGAGCTACAGCTGCCGGCATACACCACAGTCACAGCAATGTGGGATCCGAGCCGCATCTGTGACTTACACCACAGCTCATGGCAACACTGGATCCCCAACCCATTGAACGAGGCCAGGGATTGAACCAGCATCCTCATGGATCCTGGTTGGGTTTGTTAACCCCTGAGCAATGAAGGGAACTACTTAGCATTTGGCATATTAACTAACACTTCACCCATAGGCATTAATTGTCATTCTCCAGCAAGAGAACAAATCCCAGCCTCTATTTGAATAATCTTTTAATTTTTTCCTTGCAAATTAAATGAGTTGGAATACTGAAGAGAAAAACTGTGCGTCTTGACTTGTTTAAAAGCTTGTTTCCTATTCCCAGTAGAGTATGTTTACTGCTTTCCCTTCTTCCATCCAGTTATGCCTGATCTGAAGTTTTGGAACCATATTTGTATTGCTGTGTTATCTTACAGACAGCATCCTTCTGACCCAGATGCACTAAGGAATACATTTTAGCCTGTTGGGGATGGTACTCTCGTGCTAGTGACTGATTATCCCTGGGGTTGGCTGATAGCCTTGTATTTGTGGAGCAAGTGTAATTTTCTAATGAGATACCTGGCTTATATACATATGCAGCAGTTGGCAAATTTGTTGGAAGTTATATTTGCTATCCAAAGAGAGGTTATGTATCCATAACAGCCATTTCCCCTCAATCTTGGGCTCCTGTTCAACTTGGCAATATGAGATATCTATCCAGATAAAGCATATAAAAGATAGCATTTGTGCTTTCTATCTAAGTGGCATAATAATGTACTTTACTTTCTTCCTTTCCTAAACACCAGTATATAAATAGTGTATAGTGGGAACCAGAAATTCAGAGATCAGGAAGACCCAATGCAGTTGTAGATAATAGGTATACAAAACATGGATTATAACACAATAAAAGTCACTACAGGAAAAGGGTGTCAGAGACAGTCTTATAAGAGATGTTATCTTTGGGCCAATCTGGAGAATGAATATGGATTTTCCATGCTGAGAAGGCAGAAGAAAGGCACTTCAGGCAGAAGAGGGGTGTGAAAGAGTTGAATTTGGTTGGGAAAGAGTAGTTGGGATCAAGTTTGCATAAGGATGTGGAGGGTTACAGCAGGAAGTGAGGTGAAAAATGTGTTGGGGCTATTGAAGCCTATAAACTCTGAGTGCGCTAGTAAGGAGTCTGAATTTTATTCTATAGGTGATGGGAGCCACTAAAAGTTTTCAGTAAGAGGAGTGCTATGGAGATATTTGTATTTTAGAACAAAAGCTGCACCAAGGGTAGATTGAACCGCTTGGGGATGGGGTGGGACTACGGGGTAGGATTCCCAGAGAGGCTATTTGACTAGGCCTACTGAACACCTGAATTAGGTCACTGGTGATGAGAACAAAGAGGGGTAATATGTTCAGGTAACATTGTGGTGACTGGATGGGACTTAGTTACTAAACAGAGGCTGGAGATGTGGGAAATGCTGGGAATGGTCCCCAGTTTCTAATTTGGGCAACTAAGGGGATAACTTAGGAAAGGTGGCAACCTTTCCTAAGGCAAAGAGTGCAGGAAGTGGAGTGGGTTTGTCAAGGTGTTGGGGAGGGCATGCTGTGTTGGAGGCACTGCCTTCTCTAGCACTGGTAACGTTGGATGGAGAACCAGTTTACTCCAGGGAGATGCCAGTGTCATTCTCCCTCCTTTCACACTGACCTTCAAGGCTCACTAGGACACTGCCATGTGAAGAGCTATGTCATCCTGAGTTCTCCATCCTCACAGGTGCAATCAGCATCAGAAGTCCAAGAAGAGTAAGCAAGGGGATGTTTGTAGCTCGTGCTGAGTGACCAGGGCAAGCCAGAGTTTTCTCTAATGCAGTGTGACAGTGGTATCGGGGCAAGGCTTACTCTTAATAAATTTCAGCTTTGTCCTCAATTCATAATCACTCAGTATTCCCAAAAAGCTACCTGCAGCAGCTTCTAAGTTTAAGCCAAATGCCCAGAGCCATTATGTGGACTCTACCATGATGACAATTTGCATTCTTCAGTGCCTGGTGTTGCCACTGGTGATTAGAACACTGACAGTGTTCAGGCCAAAATGTCCTCTTGGGGAGTCACTCTGCACCTGTCTGGGTGAATAGAAGTGGTGATCAAGGCAGACAGATATAGGCTGGCTGGACAAACACAGAAAAAATAGAACAGAAACTCTAAAACTTTGTTGAACCAGAACATGGCATGAAGGAGAAATACTTTTTTCCCCCCAAAATACAAACTGCTGCTTTATATAAGTCATCTCAATGGAAAATACTCTTACTGGCTGGCTCTTCTAAGAATGCTTACAGCCTATGCAGAAAACAAAATCCCAGGGTTACTGAAATGCCCTGATGGTGTCTTACATCATTTTTTGAAAGTCAGGGACTCTTAAGGGAAAGTGATAGAGAATAGTTTCCTGTTCTCCCTCTCCCTTCCTCCCACATTAGGAATCTTTTTTTTTTTTTTTTTTTTTTTTGTCTTTTTGCCATTTTTTGGGCCGCTCCCACGGCATATGGAGGTTCCCAGGCTAGGGGTCGAATCAGAGCTGTAGCTGCCAGCCTATGCCAGAGCCACAGCAATATGGGATCCGAGCCGCGTTTGCGACCTTCACCACAGCTCACGGCAACGCCGGATCATTAACCACTGACCAAGGGCAAGGATCGAACCCGCAACCTCATGGTTCCTGGTCGGATTTGTTAACCACTGTGCCACAACGGGAACTCCCCATTAGGAATCTTTAAGCAAGCTTCTGGAATGCCAACCATTGCTTTATAGGTCGTCTGGTCTGCCATTGACAAAATCAGGGGAAAAGGCTGAAAGCAAGAGGTGTGAATGATGAATTAGGCAAAACTGGTCACCACCAGTCTCCTCTGGAATGAGGAGCCCTCCACAACCCCAGCTCCCCATGATCTGTGTCATCCCTCTGTTTTCTCTGCACGCATTGTCATCAATGCACAAGGAAGATTGCAGTTGTCCGGCCCAGGGCCAGGACAACCCATCAAATTTTATCTGTATTCTCTCTGTAAGGAGAAAATTACAAGGCACAAAATTGAAGGCAGGAGCAATTAATGTGGACCATGCCAGCTAAATAAGCTATTTAAATGTATGGCGACAAATTCCCAGTTCTTCCCATTGGGATGAGGGCCAGTAATAGAGCCCCCATCAAATGTTCCAGTACTGTCTGCCAGGTGGATATCTGAGTACAAAACCCCAGAGGGGCTGTCAGGAACACTTATGAATTACCTTTAGGAAGAGTTTGTGAGGCTCAGTGGTAGAGGTTTTCTTGACTGATCCGGGTGAACGGGCAGAATGCTGGGGCTTAGGATGTATCATTTATTTCTTTTCACTTCTCCAGATGGAGATAAACTTGGCCATAGAGGCATAGCACTTGCTAAACTGAATGTGAGCATTAGCTGAATTTAGATTCCTGGCTTTTTGATTGTCTCAAGAGCCTCTGAATGGGCCAGTCATTCCTCATCCTGAATGTCAGGGGTAGGTAGAACAAAGCAGACTCAGAAATGTTCCCCTTTCCTGGAGACTTTTAAGGTAAATGTTATAACCTTGCATGACTCAAATATTTGCAGGGATTTTCAAACTTTGAGTAAAAGTTGGAAGAAAACTAGGAAATTAGGTTGGATAGACTGGCTGAGACCATGATGCAGCTGTTGACTTGGAAATTTTTCTAGATATGTGATGATAAAGTAAATAATTTTATCACTTTTTTCCAGTAAATTCTTAGAGTCCTTGAATTGTGTTTATTTTTTTTGGACTAAAAATCTGTCATATTTTAAGAAGACACAATTCTTCATGCTATTGCTTTTCAGATTATTTGAAGTCAAAGAATCTTTGTGTTTAAAAATTACTCAAAACATAGGAAGTTTGATGATTCATTGTGAAGTTGACCTCTTTGCTTCCTGACACAGCCATGGATTCAACTGGGGAATAAATGAACTCTTATAGGATTGATATAAAATTGTCCTTAATAAAAGAAAGCATCCTGATTTTGAAATATCTCTCTGTGACCTCCATATATAAAAAAGAAATTCATCACATACTTGAAAAAACGTTGTTTCTTTTCTTTTTCTTTTTGTCTTTTTAGGGCCACAACCGTGGTTTATGGACTATCCCAGACTAGGGGTGGAATCGGAACTACAGCTGATGGCCTATGCCATAGCCACAGCAATGCCAGGTCTAAGCTGCATCTGTGACCTACACCATAGCTCTCCACAATGCTGGATCCTTAACCCACTGAGGGAGGCCAGGGGTCAAATTTGCTTCCTCATGGATACCAGTTGGGTTCATTATTGCTGAGCCACAAATGGGAACTCCAGTCCAGTTATTTCTTTTTTCTGGGAATCCTTTGTAGAAATTTTATAGAGGAAAATGCATTAAAATGGGAGTCAAATGTCTTTACCATTAACCTAAGAACCTTCCTGGCTTTCATTTCTCATCTGTTTAATGAAAAGTTTGGATGGTGTTACTCTCTAAGGGCTGGTTTCTATCCACTGCCTGTCCTTTTCCAACTGTAACTGCTGAAAACTCACATCCTTGCTACTCAGGGGCACAAGATGTGTCCTGGAACCAACTGCATCTGGATCACTCCCAGGTGCTTATGAGAAATGCAGTATGTTGGCCTCTATCCTAGACCTACTGAATCAGAATCTGCACATTAATAAGACCCCAGGGTGATTCATACACACATGAACATTAGAGAAATGCTGATCTACAACCTGGAGATTCCTTTCTTTTGTATCTAGATCCTTGCTGCACCACTTTTTTGAGTGGGCATATTCCTTTCCCTTGTATCTTCACCTTCCTCTTCCCTCCCTCATATACAGTTTAAGGCCCTGCTTCAAATAGACTGAGCTCCTGGGATTGGATACCCCTGACTGGCTCTTATACACCATTCTATTTAAGTCAATTGTATATAATTCATGTCTTGGGAAAGTGACATTGTTTGTTGTCCCTGTAAAGCCTTTTGGTATAGTTACAGATAACTAATTATCTGATTGGCTCTTATATACTTACTAGGTTGATTAATTTGTTGCCCTGGGTAGACAAACCAGACAGAGCTTCTATCTAAATTCCACCTTACTAGCTTTACAGCTGCCAGGAAATGTTGCATGTTACAAATGCATCTAAAAATACATACTTTCCTTCACTGTAAATAAAACTTCTGTGGCCCAAATCCATCAGACACTTTAATAATGCACAATATCTTCATCCAGAGCTGACTAAGGAACATATATCTGCCATGACTAAATTGTTAAACGAGTTTAAGATTAATTACTGTGTGAATTCCAGCTCTGAGAACTGATTCCAGTGTTCTCATTTCAAGGACAGACATTATCAGACAATTATGCTATGATTATATGGTAGTTGATTTTCAGTTTTCAAGGTCAGGATTAATAGAATAAATATAGTGCAAACACAACACTGTCATTTTTAACCTTTTTTTCTTTTTCCTACTAAAAGAGAAAATCACTTTTTCCTGAGCTTGCTGAGCCAGCTGTCTTTGTACAGACAAAGGCCCCCTCCTGTTATCAGTCAATTCTGGAAATGGGAAAGGTGGCTGCTAGACCAAAGCAGGCTTGGCTACCACTATCAGAAGTGGGACAGCAATTAGCCTGGGGACGGTGCTGTGTTGCTTGATGAGTTTAGATTGATAGCACAAATAATTTGTATAGGATGGGAAAGAAGAGGAGGGGTCTCAGGCCCAAGTAGGATAGGGTCCATAAGGCAACACATCTTTAGGATGAGAAATTTGCCCTCAGTCACAGTTAAGATTAGAATAGTCCAAACTTTTAAGAGGCAGCTCTAAGATTTGTGAGATTTTTCACTTATATCAGGGTGGACAAACCATGCTTCATGGGCCAAATCCTGGCAGCTTCTTGTTTTTAAAAATAAAGTTTTGGGAGTTCCCTTTCAGAGTTCCCTTTGTTAATGAACCCAACTAGGAACCATGAGGTTACGGGTTCAATCCCTGGCCTCGCTCAGTGGGTTAAGGATCTGGTGTTGCTGTGAGCTGTGGTGTAGCTGGAAGATGTGGCTCAGACCTTATGTTGCTGTGGCTATGGCATAGGCCGGCAGCTGTAGCTCTGATTGGACCCCTAGCCTGGGAACCTCCATATACTGCGGGTGTGGCCATAAAAAGAAAAAAAAAGTTTTATTTTATTGGACAATAGGCATCCTCATTCATTTACATATTTTCTGTGGCTGCTTTCATGTTACGGGAACAGAACTGAGTAATTCCAACAGAGACCTTATAGCCTGCAAAGTCTGAAATATTTATTATCTATTATCTGGTCCTTTACAGAAAAAGTTTGCTGACTCCTGCCTTATACCTCATTTCATTCCTGAGCTTTAAATATTGTGGGGGAGGGGAATGTTGATAGATTTTGGTTAGGATCAACATTTATGATGAAGCTTACCCCTACTACAGTATAACTTTTTTCCTGAACAGCAGTCAAAATTTAAGACCCTTTGAGCTTAATTCCTCAGTAAAATGGCCCAATTGTCTTGGGTGAAATACCTAGGGATCCATCCTTCTAACATATTGAGCTTTTGCAGTCACATACCATAGCTACTTTAGAACTTGATTCGTTGTTAATAATGTAGCATATTGCTACTTCTTTTTCCTCCCTCCAGCACCCAATTTCTGCTTCTAGAAGTACCAGTACTTCTTGATTACCTTGTTTTGATTTGGCACAAGTGTGACTTCTATCTTAAGGCTTCTGGGCACTGTATATATATGGTACAGGTGTGGTGGTGAGTGTCGAGGGCAGACACCAGAGCATTGATCCTGTATCACTAGGGATCCTGGGAAAGTGTGTTCTTGTGTTATCTTTCTGAAATGTCCTGTGGTCCCTTGGATCTCAGACACAGAGTTCAGATCTCCTGTGAATCATGTAGATCTAATTGCAGACAGTTTTATCAATGAGAAGCCCTCATTTTCCCATGAAGATTGTAAGAAATATTTAATATTTTAAGTTGAGAAAGAGTATCAAGATATGACTAAAGGGAACTACAAAACTTCCCTTTTCTTTTTTCTTTTTTTTTTAAATTAAGAAGATGAGATATATAGTAGGTTTTGAAGTTTTAATTGCCAATATTTCAGAGGATGTTACTTTATGGTTTTATTAATTAAAAGTCAGTTAGTGTTTTCTATATATAGGATTATGCCATCTGCTAACAGAGATCATTTTACTTCTTCCTTTCTAGTTTGTATTCCTTTCATTTATTTTTATTACCTAATTTCTCTGGCTAGGACTTCTAATGCTATGTTGAATAGAAGTGGCAAAAGTAGGCATCTTTGCCTTGTTCCTTTCAATTTTTTACCATAGAGTATGGTGTTAGCTGTGGGCTTGTCATAAAAATGGCCTTTATTATATTGAGGTAAGTTCCTTCTATACTTAGGTTGTTGAGAATTTTTTAAAAATCATGATAGGGTGTTGAATTTTGTCAAGTGCTTTTTCTGTATCTATTGAGATGATTATGTGATTTTTAGCTCTCTTTCTGTTAGCGTGGTACTTCACACTGATTTGAATATTATCTGAAAAGCGTAACATGTTTACAAATTCACCAAAGCTGCAGGATACAAAAATCAACATACAAAAAGCTATTGTGATTCTATAGACAAATAATGAACCATCCAAAAAGGAAATTAAGGGAGTTCCCTGGTAGCCTAGTGGTGAAGGATCTGATTGTCACTGCTTGTGGCATGAGTTCGATCCCTGGCTTGGGAATTTCCTCATACTATGGGAAGAGAAGGAAAAAAAAAAGGGAAAATTAAGAGAACAATGAACAATCCCATTTATAATATCATCAGCAAGAATAAAATATTTAGGAATGAACTTAACCAAGGGGACAAAAACTTGTGCACTGAAAACTATGAAATAATGCTGAAAGGGGATGGATGGGGAGTTTGATTTTGGTGGATGCAAACAGTAACTTTTAGAATGGATGGACAGTGGGCTCCTACTGTACAGCATAGACAACTGTGTGTGATTGAGTCACTTTGCTGTATGACAGAAATTGAAGAAACATTGTAAATCAACTATACTTTAATAAAAAGAGAACTAAAAGGAGACACAAATAAATGAAAAAAATTCCATTTTTATGGATTAAAAGATTTAATATTGTTAAATTTTTCCTACTACCCAAATTTATCTATAGAGTCAATGCCATACACATTGAAATTCCAAAGGCATTTTGTATAGAAACAGAGAATACAATCCTATGGCAAAGGAAAACAACAGAATGGAAGAGCAAGCTACAGAATGGGAGAAAATGTTTGCAAATCATATATTTTATAATGGCTTAATATACAAAATATATAAGGAACTTAGTTATATAACTGAATAGCAAAAACAACAATGAACAACAACAACAAAAAATAGAAAATGCTTCCCTACCCAACCAATAATATGATTTAAAAAATGGGCAAATGACTTGAATAGACATTTCTCCAAAGGGGTCATGCAGTTGGCCAACAGATATAGGAAATGATGTTTAACATCATTAATTACCAGGGAAATGCATATCAAAACTATAATGAAGTATCACTTCACCCCTGTTAGGATTGGCTATTATCATACAAGAAAAGATAAGCACTGGTGAGGATGTGAAGAAATTGGAATGCTTGTGCACTGCTGGTGGGAATGTAAATTGGTGTAGCTTTTATGGAAAACAGTATGGCAGTTGTTCAAAACATTAAAAATAGAATCACTGGATGATCTAGCAATTTTACTTCTGGGTGTATATCCAAGATAATTGAAACCAGGATCTCCGAGAAATATCTGCACACCTATGATTCACAACAGCTAAGACATGGAAATAAACCAAGTGTTCACCCATGGTTGAATGGATAAAGAAAATATGGTATATAGATAAAATGGAATATAATTTAGCTTTAAACAGGAAATTCTGATACTTGTGACATCAGGGATAAACCTTGAGGATACTATGCTATGCGAAACAAGCCAGATACAGAAAGACAAATGCTGCATGATTCCACTTATATGAGGTATTGGTAATAGTCAAACTCTTCAAAGAAGAGATTACTATAGTGGCTGCTAGCAGCTGGTGTACTGGGAAGTGGGAAGTTGTTGTGCAGTGAGTATTAAATTTCAGTTAAGTTCAATGCATACATTCCAGAGATTGGCTATTACGTTGTGCCTAGAGTCAACAATACAGTACTGCTCACTTCAAAATTTGTTAAGAGAGTAGATCTTACCACAAAAACACAAAAAACAAAACCAAAGGACACAAGGGAATTCTGGGAGGTGTTGGATCTATTATCCGGATTGTTTTGATGGTGTTGTGGGTGTTTGCATACATCTAAACTCATCAAATTTATTTAAATATATAATTGTACATATTGAAATAGTGCAGTTTATTTTACATCAATTATACCTCAATAAAGCTCTTATAAAAAGAAAAGGAAAAAAGTCAAGGAGAAGCTCTATGCCAGATGTTCTCAGTTTTTCGATCCAGCACATTTTGAGTTGAGCCTTGCAAGAGGCTGGGTGATGTTTCCCTTCCCCTTTTCTCTTTGCAGAGGTTTAGCCTGGGGAGAGCATGGAAGGAAAGTGTTAAGAAAACATCCTTGAGGAGATCTACTATGGCAGGAATTATTTTTATTATTTCACTTTGCAGACTCTTGAGTCTCAAAGGCTTTCAGTATGTCACTGCTACATTGTGAAGCAATTAAGAATAGAAAGCAACCTTTCAATCATGGCCTGTGAAATTCCAGGCTCTACTGAAGTGCTGGGTTGCTAAATGCCAGTACTAATTATTTTATAATAGCCATCCAGATTCAGATTCTCAGGGTCAACGACAACAAAACTCTTAATGTGTGCCTACGCCAGAGCCACAGCAACGTGGGATCCAAGCTGCATCTGTGACCTATACCACAGCTCATGGCAACGCCAGATCCTTAACCCACTGAGCAAGGCCAGGGATGGAACCAGAAACCTCATGGTTCCTAGTCAGATTGGTTAACTGCTGAGCCATGATGGGAACTCCAGAAAACACTTTTTAAGGATTAGTTTTAACGTCTTCCTTCCATTTCCATTTTTTAAAGTTAGTTTCTTTTCTTTTTTTTTTTTTTTGGCTAGATTTAAATTTTAATCTAAATCTGTAAGGTTTAGATTTTCCCATGTGATAAAAATGCAGTGGCATAGTGTGTTGCTGTGGCTGTGGCATAGGCCGGTGGCTACGGCTCTGATTGGACCCTTAGCCTGGGAACCTCCATATGTGGTGGATGCGGCCCTAAAAAGACAAAAAAAAAAAAAGAAAGACACACACACACAAAAAGGCAGTGGCGTAGAATTTGGAAGGAAAGAGCAATCTTTAGAATTATAGCAGATTTTGCCTCCTACCTCTATAGCTAGTACAAGAGTTGTATGATCTTGTACAGGTTCATGGATATGAGTGTCTGTTTCCTCATTTGTAAAAGAGGTGTAGCAATAATAACCCTACATATTAATGTATGTGGAATGAATGAAATAATGTCTATAAAATTCCAGGCACTATCCTGTACTTTTGTAGGTTAGGAAATTACTAATAAGTCAGGTTAGCTAATAGGTTAGTGAATGTCTTAATAAAAATTAAAACCCTTGTTTTTCTCAATACTTAATGGCAGTATTATTCCACCTTGAGTCAAAGAAGCAGAACTGGTTGACATTTTTATTGAAGTGACTTATTTTTTGCTTTTTTTTTTTTTTTCAGGGCTGCACCAGCAGCATATGAAGTTCCCAGGCTAGAGGTCGAATTGGAGCTGCAGATCTTGGCATATTCCACAGCCACAGCAACACAGGATCCAAGCCACATCTGTAAGCTATACCACAGCTCACAGCAATGCCAGATACTTAACCCACTGAGAGAGGCCAGGGATCAAATCTACATCTTCATGGTTACCAGTCAGGTTCATTACCAGTGAGCCACAATGGGAACTCTGGAGTGACTTATTTTTAAAGCTTGATGGGTGTTCTTTAAAGGATTCAGGATAGTGAGAAACTAAAAACTAAACTAAATCATTTTTTCCCCCAAGGTTCAGTTTTTTTGCACCTCTCCAGATGCATATGCACCTACTTGCTTCTTGGGCCTGTTCTGGAAAGCCTTGGCAAATGTTTTTAGCATCTTGTTTCCTGAGGCCCCAGGTTGTGTCTGCCCATGGAGGCACAGGTTGGGTGTTAGCATTCTTCTATTGCCATGGCAAGCCAATGCCAAGTCCTACTTGACCAGAGGCAAAGGTGGCTAATTTGAGGGTGATGCAGCCTGGAAATGAGGAGGAGCTAAAGCCCTCTGGTGGCAGCTTTAGCCAGTAAGGACATTCAACAGAAGATAGTGAGGTGTTTCTGGACAAACTAGCTACACTTCTCCCTGAAGGATACTCCAAGACATTGTGAGTCTATAAGCTTTCCAGAAACATGCCAGCTGATAAACAACTAGTTGTGTTTTCTTATTTTTTACATTTAGTGACAGGTTTATAAATTTGTATTAATTTATCTTTTAAATTTTTATAGGTATAAAGTCTCTTCTAAGGTGTGAAGATAATTTTTTTGTGTGTGTCTTTTCAGGGCTTCACCCACGGCATATGGAGGTTCCCAGGCTAGGGGTCTAATCAGAGCTGTAGTCGCCAGCCTACACCACAGCCATAGTAACGCAGGATCCAAGCTGCATCTGCAGACTACACCACAGCTCACGACAATGCCAGATCCTTAACCCACTGAGCGAGTCCAGGGATCAAACCCTCAACCTCACGGTTCCTAGTCAGATTCGTTGCTGCTGCACCACGACGGGAATGCCAAAGTTGTGAAGATAATTTTTATTCTAGTTAAGACAAAACTGAAATCATACACAATAATAAGGAAGTTTAGGGTGAGAAATGAAATAAAGTAGAACCAATGTACCTTCCAAAGGTAGAGCCAGGGTGGCTTCTAGGTCTTTTTAATCCAGTCCTGAAGTCTCTCCATTATAGTCCACCTCTTCTCCTACCTGTATTCCTTACAGGATATGTACCATTAACGCATATCCCATAAAGCAGGTGTTGGCAAACATTTTCTGCAAAGGGCCAGACAGTAAATATTGTTGGCTCTGCAGTCCTGAGGTCTCTTGGTGCAACTATTCAGCTTTGCCACTTCAGTACAAAAGCAGCCATAGACCACACATCAGGGAATGGACATAGCTGTGTTCAGGACTACATACATGATATGAGGGTCCTTGTGCAAAATGACAATTCAAGACTCTTAAAAAAAATCAAGAATTCCAAAATGTCAATAGCAGTGCATTAAACCAAATGGGGGGCCCTTAAATGGTGGGGCCTTTGTGACTGCATAGGTTACATGCCTGTGAAGCCCGCCTTGGCTATTTTCAAATAAAAGTGTATTTACTAAAACAAATGAGAGGCTGGATTTGGGCCATGGGCCAGTTTTCTGCTTCTCAACTATAAAGAATCAAATAATGGCATTAACCTTTGATTGATGAAGAGGATCCTGAGTAAGTGCACCCATTTAAATGCCATGGCTGAAAGTCAATATTCTAGTCCTTGACCTGGAATTGCCCAAGCCCTAGACGCTAACAGGCCAGCAGTAAGGGGTTCTGCCCTAAGCACATCTCTTGCTGCTCTTTCCTGATTACTTCTGGGAAGACAAAAGAGGCCTTTTTGTTTCAGTTCTTTTTTACTACAGGTAACTTTGTATTGACTTTCCCTGGAAGTGTCCTTGACTTCTGAAATACCTTCAAAGGCCACTTTTGAAATAAACACATAGTGATCCTTTTAGAAGCCTGTCAGCTTTTGATGAACTCTTGTTGACTTTCTAAGAGCATGTCTTTTCACTTCTCTTGAGTATTCAGGGAGGCTTTTTAGTATCTTGAATATGTATGTATGTATGTATGTATGTATGTATGTATGTATGTATGTATGTAGTATCTGTTTTCACTTCCTCAAATCAGAACTAGGCTCCTAGTGTGTCCATGGCCTGGGCCTGCTTGTTTCCACGATAGCGCACATTGGTCTCTTGTGCTGGCCTAATGACTCAAGAGCCTTGACCCTTTCAGGGGTTGATCTTTCTCCAGGTAGCTGCAGAATTTTAAAAATTCCATGACAATATTAGTAAGAGTTACCTAGAGAGTGGATGTGGTCTGTATAATTGTAAGGGACACCTGGCTCTTCTTCCTATTCCTCCTCTTTGGGATTTGCTTTTATAAGGCAAGAAATAGTGTATGAGAACATGGTACAAAAATAATCATTTTATAGGAAGCTTCAAATCCCTCACACAAAGGATGCATCTGTAAGTAAAAAGCTCACATCAGGCCTAGATTGGTCCATGCTTTCCAGCGAGAAGGCCTCACAGGCTTGTCTTTTTCCAGCTTGATTCCCTTAGAAACTACAAAGTTAGAATAAAGTGGATGTTGTATCCTATGGGGGAAGGTGACTGGCAGGGGAGACCTGTGTGTTGGCATGCAGGCCTTGGGCCAATGTGACTAAAGAGACTGGTGAGAAACTGAGGCTGTAGCTTCTTTGCATCAAGGTAATTCCCACACAGCTCAGTGCTTGTCCAGAGCCGTGGTACCTGTGTCATGAAGGTGAGCCATAAGCTGAATAGTGCTATATCTCCTGTCCTGTGTCCTTTAATAAACCCAAGTCAAGCCTAGTGTTAGATGAAAGCTCACTATATCTCCTGAGTCCTATTGCCAACCTGAACCCATAACAACCACTGTGGTAGAGGACTTAATTCTGCCTATCTTTAGTTATTTTTTTCTGTTCTTTTGGTTTCTTTCTCTTTTTTAAAAATTTTATTTATTTTTTTCCACTGTACAGCATGGGAACCAAGTTACACATACCTGTATACATAATTTTTCCTCCAATTGTCATGCTGTGATGTAAGTATCTAGACATAGTTCTCAGTGCTACACAGCAGGATCTATTGTAAATCCATTCCAAGAGCAATAGTTCGCATCTGTTAACCCCAAGCTCCTGATCCCTTCTACTCCTTCCCTCTTCCCCTTGGCAGCCACAAGTCTATTCTCCAAGTCTATGATTTTCTTTTCTGTGTAAAGGTTCATTTGTGCTGTATATTAGATTCCAGTTATAAGCGATATCATATGGTATTTGTCTTTCTCTTTATGACTTCACTCAGGATGAGGGTCTCTAGTTCCATCGATGTTGCTGCAAATGGCATTATGTCATTTTTTATGACTGCATAGTATTCCATTGTGTATATATACCATAGCTTCCTAATCCAGTCATCTTTCAATGGACATTTGGGTTGTTTCCATGTCTTGGCTATTGTGAATAGAGCTGCAATGAACATGCAGGTGCATGTGTCTTTTTTAAGGAAAGTTTTGTCCGGATATATGCCCAAAAGTGGGATTGCAGGGTCGTAATGGTAGTTCTACATATAGATCTCTAAGGTACCCGCATACTACCCTCCATAGTGGTCGTACCAGCTTACATTCCCACCAACAGTGCAAGAGGGTTCCCTTTTCTCCACACCCCTCTAGCACGTGTCATTTGTAGACTTAATGATGGCCATTTTGACTGGTGTGAGGTGGTATCTCATGGTAGTTTTGATTTGCATTTCTATAATAATCAGGGATGTTGAGAATTTTTTTCTGTGCTTGTTGGCCATCTGTATATCTTCTTTGGAGCAATGTCTATTCAGGTATGTTGCCCATTTTTCCATTGGGTGGTTGGATTTTTTGCTGTGGGGTTGTACAAGTTGCTTATATATTCTAGAGATTAAGCCCTTGTCAGTTGCATCATTTGAAACTATTTTCTCCCATTCTGTAAGTGGTGTTTTTGTTTTCTTTTTGGTTTCCTTTGCTGTGCAAAATCTTTTCCATTTGATTAGGTCCCACTGGTTTATTTTTGCTCTTATTTCTGTTACTTTGGGAGACTGACCTGAGAAAATATTTGTAAGGTTGATGTCAGGGAATGTTTTGCCAGTGTTCTCTTCTAGGAGTTTGATGGTGTCTTGTCTTATGTTTAAATCTTTCAGCCATTTAGAGTTTATTTTTGTGTGAGGGTGTGTTCTAGTTTCATTGATTTGGATGCAGATGTCCAGTTTTCCCAGCAATTCTTGCTGAATAGAATTTCTATTTCCCATTTTATGCTCTTGCCTCCTTTGTCAAAGATTAATTGACCATTAAGTGTCAAGGTTTATTTCTGGGTTCTCTATTCTGTTCCATTGGTCTGTATGTCTGTTTTGATACAGTACCATACTGTCTTGATGACTTTGGCTTTGTAATATTGCCTGAAGTCTGGGAGAGTTATGCCTCCTGCTTAGTTTTTGTTCCTCAGGGTTGCTTTGGCAATTCAGGGTCTTTTGTGGTTCCATATAAATGTTTGGATTGTTTGTTCTAGTTCTGTGAAAAATGTCATGGGTAATTTGAAAGGGATTGCATTGAATCTGAAGATTGCTTTGAGTAGTATGGCCATTTTTACAATATTATTTTTTCTAACCCAGGAACATGGAATATCTTTCCATTTCTTTACATGTTCTTTAATTTCCTTGATGAATGTATTATAGTTCTCAGCATATAAGTCCTTTACCTCCTTGGTCAGGTGTATTCCCAGGTATTTGATGTTTTGGGATGCAATTTTAAAAGGTATTGTGTTTTTGTATTCCATTTCTACTATTTCATTGTTAGTATACAGAAATGCTTTTGATTTCTGAATGTTAATCGTATATCCTGTTACTTTGCGGAATTTATTAATCAGTTCAAGTAGTTTTAGGGTTGAGTCCTTAGGGTTTTCCATGTATAGTATCATGTCATCTGCATACAGTGACAGTTTTCTCTCTTCTCTTCCTATATGGATGCCTTTTATTTCTTTTGTTTGTCTAATTGCTGTGGCTAGGACTTCCAAAACTATGTTGAAGAGCAGTGGTGAGAGTGGGCATCCCTGTCTTGTTCCAGATTTGAGTGAGAAGGCTTTCAGTTTTTCCCCATTAAGTATTATATTTGCTGAGGGTTTGTCATAAATGGCTTTGATTATATTCAGGAATGTTCCCTCTCTACCCACTTTGGCGAGAGTTTTCATCATGAATGGATGTTGGACTTGTCAGATGCTTCTTCTGCGTCTATTGAGATGATCATGTGGTTTTTGATTTTTCTTTTATTAATGTGGTGTATGACATTGATTGATTTGCATACATTGAACCATCCTTGTGAACCTGGGATGAACCCTACCTGGTCATGGTGTACGATCTTTTTGATATGTTGTTGGATTCAGTTGGCTAAAATTTTGTTGAGAATTTTTGCATCTGTATTCATCAAAGATATTGGCTGATAGTTTTCTTTTTTGGTGGTACCTTTGTCTGGTTTTGGAATTAGGGTGATGGTGGCATCATAGAATGTCTTTGGGTGTGTTCCTTCTTCCTTAACCTTTTGGAAACGTTTAAGGAGGATGGTTATCAGATCCTCTTTGTATGTTTGGTAGAAGTCACCTGTGAAGCCATCTGGTCCTGGGCTTGTATTTGTAGGGAGTGTTTTTATGACATTTTCAATTTCATTTCAAGTGATTGATCTGGTCATTAGATCTATTTCTTCTTGATTCAGTTTTGGCAGGCTGTAAGATTCTAGAAAAGTGTCCATTTCTTCCAGATTGTCAAATTTGTTGGCATATAGTTGTTCATAGTAGTCTCTCATAGTTTTTTTGTGTTTCTGCAGTATCTGTTGTGATTTCCCCTTTTTCATTTCTAATTTTGTTTATTTGGGTTCTTTCTCTCCTCTTCTTAGTGAGTCTAGCCAGGGGTTTTTCAATTATGTTTATGTTTTCAAAGAACCAGCTCTTGGTTTTATTAATTTTCTCTATTGTTTTTTGAATCTCTATTTTATTGATTTCTTCTTTGATCTTTATAATGTCCTTCCTTCTGCTGACTTTAGGTCTTTTTTGTTCTTCTTTTTCTAATTCATTTAGGTGGTGGGTTAAGTTGTCAATTTGGGATCTTTCTTCTTTTTTGAGAAAGGCCTGTATTGGTATAAATTTCCCTCTGAGCACTGCTTTTGTGGCATCCCATAGATTTTGATTGGTTGTGCCTTCATTATCATTTGTCTCGAGGTATTTTTTAATTGCCTTCTTGATTCCTTCATTGACCCTTTGGTTTTTTAGTATCATGTTGTTTAGTCTCCATGTAGTAGGTTTTTTTTTCTCATTTCTTTTTCTGTGGTTGATTTCTATTTTCATACCATTGTGGACAGAGAAGACAGTTGAAATAATTTCTATACTCCTAAATTTGTTGAGATTAGCTTTGTGCCCCAATATGTGACTAATTCTTGAGAATGTTCCATGCATGCTTGAGAAGAATGTGAATTCTGATTTTTTTTGGATGTAGTGTTCTGAAGATATCAATTAAGTCTAACTTTTCTATTGTTTCCTTTAGGATCTCTGTTGCTTTATTGATTTTCTGTCTAGAGGATCTGTCCATTGGTGTGAGTGCAGTGTTAAAGTCTCCTATTATGATTGTATTCCCATCAATTTCTCCCTTTATGTCTGTTAATATTTGTTGTATGTATCTGGGTGCTCCTTTATTTGGGGCATATATGTTGATGATAGTAATATTGTCTTCTTGAATGGATCCCTTAATCATTAAACAGTGTCCTTTATTGTCTTCCTTTATGGCCTTTGTTTTAAAGTCTATTTCGTCTGATATGAGTATTGCAACTCCTGCTTTCCTGTCATGTCCATTGGCATGAAATATTTTTTCCCACCCCCTCATTCAATCTATATATGTCCTTTGTCCTAAGGTGAGTTTCTTGTAGGCAGCAGATTGAAGGTTTTTTGTTTTTATCCAATCTGCCACTCTGTGTCTTTTGACTAGAGCATTCAGTCCATTGACATTTAAAGTGATAATTGATAGGTGATTATTTATTGCCATTTTAAACCTCTTTTCCCAGTTGATTCTATGATTTTCCATTCTTCCTTTCTTACTTTTTTTGGCTGGATGGTCTCCAATTATTTTCTGCTTGAGTGTTTTTCTTTTCATTTTTTTGTGAATGTAGTGTTTGGTATTGTTTTGTGCTCACCACCTTTTTTAAGTATGTTAACCCCTTCCTGTAATTGTGTGTTTTAGCCTGAAATTCCCATAGGTTCAAACACTTCATTACCATAATATAATTAAGAAAAGAAAATTAAAAAAGAACCTATTTATTTCCTTACTTCCCTTGCCCACATTTTACGATTTTGATGTCTTTTTTTTCTTTTTAATTTTATTTTGTTTTAAACATCTTCGTGATTAGATCTTTATGCTGGCTTATTTGAGTGACTGCTCTCACTCAAATCGTGGTTTGCTCCCTCCTAGAGCTTCCTCTTTTTTTTTTTTTTTTTGATTTAGAGAAGCCCTTTCAATATTTCTTTTAGCCTGGGTTTTGTTTTGCTGTATTCTTTTAGCTTTTGTTTGCTTGAAAAAATTTTATTTCCCCTTCTATTTTAAATGATATTCTTGCTGGATAGAGTATTCTAGATTGCATATTTTTTCCTTTCAGTGCTTTAAATATCTCTTGCCATTCCCTCCTGGCCTGTAGAGTTTCTGTGGAAAAATCAGCTGATAGCCTTATGGGGGTTCCCTTATAATTGACACTTTGCTTTTCTCTTGGCTACCTTTAGGGTCCTCTCTTTATCATTAACTTTTGCCATTTTTATTATAATGTGTCTTGGTGTGGGTCTACTGGGTTCAACTTGTGTGGGGCCTTCTATGGGGCTTTCTGTGCTTCCTGTATCTTGACATCAGTATCCTTTAGATTTGGGAAGTTTCCAGTGATAATTTCTTCAAATATATTTTCAATCCCCTTATCTTTTTCTTCCCGTTCTGGAATTCCTATTATGCATAGATTGGCCCACTTTATATTATCCCATAGGTCTCTAATATTGCTTTCATGTTTTTTTTTTTTTTCATTTGGTTTTCTGTCTGCTGTCCTGTTTGGGTGATTTCCGTTATTCTATCTTCCACATCACTAATTTGTTCTTCCGCATTATTCTTTCCGGTTTTTGCTGTCTTTAGCTCAGTTTGTATCTCCGCAAATGAATTTTCTAGTTTTTCTTGGCTCCTCCTTATATTTTGTAGTTCCTTTCTGAGGGAGGCTGCATTACTGTCCATATCTTCTCTTAATTGCTTCAGTATTTTCACTATTTCACTTTTGAACTCCAAGTCTGTCTGACTGCAGAGGTCTGTTTCATTGTTGACTGCTTTAGGTGAGTTCTCCTATTGGCTTAAGTGGGGGTGGTTTCTCAGCTTCTTCATCTTGCTTGTTATTTTCTTTTTTGTGGTGGAGTTGCTCTCCCTGTGGCTGGGCAAGATTTGCCCTTGCACTGCTGTGGAGTGTTTCCCGAGGACTGGCAGTGTTGCCTGGCCTTCTTTGAGGCAGGGGGTCATTTCTCAAGGGTGGCTAGGCTAGCAGGTCACTCTGAGGCAAAGGAGGATTTACTGAATGTGGGTGGGACTGGCAGGACCGTACAGTGGTTGTGGCGCACTTCTAGTGCCCGGGCAGGGTTTGTCCTGGTGCTCCTGCACTGCAGAGCTCTTCCCGAAGGTGGGTGTTGCTGGGTGGCTTGCTCTGCTGGAGTGCAGTGCTTTCCAAGGGCGGGCAGGGCTAGCCGGCTCACTCCAAGACAAAGGAGCACCTCCCAGGAGCGGTCAGGACTGGCAGGACTGCATCATGATGGAGGCAGCCTTCCTGTGCCTGGGGAGGGCTTGCCCCAGCTCTTCTGGGCCGCAGAGCTCTTCCAGGGGGCAGGCAGTATTGGGCGGCTCCTCCACAGGAGCACAGTGCCTCTCAAGGGTGGGCGGGGCTAGCTGGGTCACTTGGAGGCAAAGGAGCACTTCCCCAGGGCGGGCAGGACTGGCAGGACCACACTATGATGGAGGCAGGCTTCCTGTGGCCAGGCAGGGCTTGCCCTGGGGCTTCTGGGCTGCTGTGCTCTTCCAGGGTGCAGACCCTGCTGGGTGGCTGCTCTGTGGGAGTGTAGCCCCTCCAGAGGATATGCAGGCTGGCCAGGGAAAGCCCCAGAGGTGGATGGCTTCCCACAAGTGGTGAAGCCAGCCCTCTGGGATGGCAGGCGGCCTCAGGTCAGGCATGCATGGGGTGGGGGAGGGGGGAAGCACTGCTCTCTGATAGCTGGTGGGCAAGCGTGCTTGCTGGGGCACAAGGAATATTCTATGGTGGCCTGCTCCTCCTCCTCTACCCTCCCCAATACTGGTGCCTTGTCTCCACTGCAGGTCCAGACTTTCTCCCAGGTTCCCTCTGTTGTGGCTTTCCACTCCCCAGCCCTTAGAGTATTGCTCCCTCCACTCAAGATGCACCACTTCCTAAACCCTCAGGCTGTCTCCACACCGCAAAGCTCAGCCTGCTCCTGGGGACTAACCTCTGGAGCCTAGGTCTCAGTTCCCAGCTCCCACCTGAGTGTCTCAGTTTTTGGTGACTGGGCCAGTAGTTCAGATGACCTGTTTGGCTCTCACTCTGCTTGTCAGGTCTCAGACCTACTGCTGCACTTTTCTCGGCGTCTGGATATCCCTCCGACTTGGTTGATATTTCCGTCGATTAGGTGACTTTCAGGGGTGTGGGTTCCCTTTCTCCTTCACAGTTCCCTTTTGGGATGCCGGTCTTGTCCTGATTCCCCTTCTCTCACTCTCTTCTTTTTTCTTGTTTTACCCAGTTATGTCACGAGATTCTTGCTATTTTTGGAGGTTTAAATGTTTCTGCCAGCATTCAGTTGCTGTTCTGTGTGAGTCGTTTGACATGTAGATGTGTTTTTTTGATTGTGTTTGTGGGAGAGGGCGTGTGTGTCCCCCTACTCTTCTGCCATCTTGCCTCCCTCTAATTCTCCCTATCTTTAGATCTAGCTTAACACAACGTTAAGTGCTTACTCTTTGGGTCTTACAACCTGGGTTCAAATCCTCACTTATTATTAACTTGCTCTATCCCATGAGGCAGATTACTATTAACCCTTGTGTGCCTTAGGAATCCCATTCGTAAATTAGAGGTATCAATAATAATAGTAGTAATACCACCAACTTCATTAAGTTGTGAGGCTAGAAATGGTTAATAATTGATGGATCATAGAGTAATGACTGTCACAGAATGGGGTAGATAGGGCTGCTCAGTGAATATCAGCTACTATGGTTATTGCTGAGAATAGCCTTTTTCACATTAGCAACTTTTTCACATCCAAAATATCTTTGTCATTATCACATATAAATGGAAGTTTGACTTGATGTGGTAATCTTAGTTCATTTGTTTTTCTCTTAATAGAGAAAGATCTAATCATTATACTCTATAATACATTTGGTGTTGATGTCTGCATAATAATTTTCTCAGGGCCCAATGAATCATTTTAATTTTCAATATTTATTACTTCTAAATTTCTTAAACATTTTCTTCAATTATGTCTTTTTGATATTTATTTTATTCCAATTGACCTATCTAATTTAATTATTCAGGAATTCAGGAATTCTTCTAAATTTTTTTACCTTATTTTCCTTTTTTCTCTCATGACATCCTTATTATTCTGTTTGTTTGGGTTGACATTCTATTCTAATAGTCTGATTTTCTGTAGCTCTAATTCTACTATTTATTCTCTCTGATTCTTATTTATTTTACTAAACATTTTTTTCCATTCTATTACATTTATAGTTGCAGTGCCCCTTTTAGTTATCTGATAATGTGTGATGCCATAGGATGACTTTTTTTTAATCTTGATTTTTCTGGGGGTAGTCCATTTCAGGTGTCAGGTTTCCTTCAGCACCTTTCCTGCTGTTTTTCATCATTGTTGTTTCCAAATAAAACTTTCTGACTGTGGTCAGCCTTTTTGTTTCTGTGTACTCATGTTTCCTGGTGGTTATTTTGCACATTATCAGAAGAGTGATAGGGACACTGCAGTAAGTTCCACCCTCTCTTAATCATTGGCAGAGTGAGCTCCTCAGGTTGAATGGTGTGATTCCAACTCTCTACAATAATAAAGATACTGGTGGGGTGCTTCTCCTGGACTTGGGACTGAGAAATACACCATCTGGAGGAAATCTTACATTTTGCTCAAACTACTCAAACCTCTCCTGAAAGGCGGGTTTATTTTTAAGCTGACCATTGAGAGAACCTTCTCTCTACCCTGGCCATGCAGGCTCTGGCACAGGGAGCCAAATATGAAACATCAGGCTGATGAGAGCATCTCATTTGTGTGGGGATTGTGATCTGCCTATCAGGTTACGGATGTGATTAATTCAAGTGACTGTAAGCCTGCTTTGCTCACTGTCAAGGCAGAAAGATTGCAGCACTCTGCCTGGGTCTGACTGGGAGCCCAGGGAATAGAGCCACTATCTGAGCAAACACTCGGCAAGAGCACAAAGAAATAGCTCCGAATTCCAGGGGGAACATGCAGAGCCATGACAAGGCACATTTGCAAGTCAATCTGTGAGCTGGGTTAGAGATGGTATTACACTGGTATCCCCTAGACTCTGGAGTCAGAGGAGGTAAATTTCTTCTGGTTACTGCTTGGGCGTGCTGGGCGTTTCTGCAGTGGATAGCTTCTTGCTCTCTGAAGCTTTTTAATTTGAGTACAGACTGATCTGAGAGCAGAGAGACAGGACTCACTCAGGATTACTCACAGGGTTTAGACAGATTTTATTTACCTGCTTTTGCCTGCTCACCTCACAGGGGAGCAGGCCAGAGTGGGCCGTGCTCTGTGTTCGTGTTCCTGGCTCAGAGCCATGAGAGTGGCAGCCATTTCACGCCTTTAAGTTGCTACAGGGAAATAGGTTCATTTTAGGGGTGATGAGCTGACAAATAGGCTCTCCAATTTTGTCTTCCATGAGGAGAAAAATCATCATTGTCCTCATTCTTTGTATCCTTGGAAATCAGGGATCTGACCTGATGGAGGGTCAGCACAACTGCATTGCCTGGGTGCTTGTTCAACCAATCAGGTGCAGAGCTGGCCAAAAAGTCAGTGCCAGTGAGGAGGGTAGCCTGCGCTTACCCTTTTGGGGTTGTGTCCTTCAGAATCTTTATCTCCTACTACCCCTGCCTTGATCATGCTTTCGTTCGCTCTTTCTTTCTTTCTTTCTTTTTTTTCTTTTAGTCTTTTTAGGGCTGCACCTGCAGCATGTGAAAATTCCCAGGCTAGGGTTTGAATTGGAGCTACAGCTGCCAGCCTACACCAGAGCCACAGAGCCACAGCAATGCAGGATCTGAGCCACATCTGTGACCTACAGCACAGTGCATGGCAACTCTGAGCTAGGCCTTAACCCACTGAGCTAGGCCAAGGATTGAACCCACATCCTCATGGATACTAGTCGATTTCATTACTGCTGAGCCATAACAGGAACTCCTTGGTCATGCTTTCATGTCCCCCTTCTCCTTTACAGCCCCACTTTTCATTTTGAGATTGGGACTTTAGTTTCAGATAGTCATTTGTTAAAATTTTTTTTTTCTGAATCAATGGTTTTTTTATACTTAACTACACATCTTTAGTGATTTCTTTGTTCTCACTTGTTTCTTGCATCTTACAGCATTTTCCCAGTTGTATTCATTTGTTTCTATTGTATACCTAATTCTTTCAAAGAAGTTCTGTGAAGAGATAAATTGATGAAATCTTGTATTTCCAGATGTATTTATATTTTGCTTCCCTCTTGAAAATTATTTTGGCTGGAGATAGGATTTAAGATTCAAACTAATTTTCCTTAGAACTTTGAAGACGTGTCTTAAGAAATTTGATCTTATATTTCCAATAAGAAGTCTAATGCCACTCTGACTTTTATTCTATGCTGGGCGGCATTTAAAAAAAAGTGGGAGTTTTAAGGAATTTATATTTATCCCTGGTGTTTTGAAACAACACCTTTGTGTTCTTGGTGCGTGACTTTTCTTTTCAACCTGCTTAAAAGCACTTGGTGTTAGCCTTTGGTCTAAATGTAAGTGTTTTCAATTTCAAGACATTTTATTTTTCTTTGATTCCATTCTCCCTGTGCTGTCTTTCTGGAACTCCTACTGGACTGACACTAGAACTTTTAGGTGCATTCTCTGTGGTTCAGTTCCTCCAGCCCCCTTATTTTCCCTTTCTTTCTAGTAGTATTACTATGTGAGAAACCACTGGAAAATTTTGTGGCTTAAAATAACAGCTTTTTTTTATGATTCTAGTGTTGGCTGGGCTATGTTCCTGCTCTATGCTGAGTTGGCTGGGGTCACCCATGTGGCTGCATTCAGTTGGGAACTCAGCTGGGGCAACTCCGTCCTTTTTTGCTGAAGCTTCTCTCTCCATGTGGTGTCACCGTCCAGAGATTCCATGTGTCCCTTTTCTCCACCAGAGTAGCCTGGACTTCCTTACTGCATGGCAGCTGGGTTTCAAGAAAGACATCCTATGAGGAAAGGGCTGTGCTTGCATCAGCCCTTGTTTTAGAGGCCAATGAGTCAACCAAAGTTGGGGTGTTGCTAGCCGATCTTTTGAGTGAAAGATTTTCACTGTTTCTTCTGAGGTTTAATGTCTACCTGAGATACTGCCCACCTTCTTCTAGGGAGGGAACCATACGCACTAGTCTAGTCCCGGGGAAAGTCTCTGTCACCTACTAACTTCTCTAGTGAGGAGATAGGAGATGCTCCTATTAGCTGTCTTGAGTTCAGTTTCCCAATTAAACTTATTGTGTGCTTTTTTTGCTCCTTCGTTTTTCTGTTATATTTTGTGTATCACCTCCAAAATATCTCAGTCTTAACCTCCATTGTCCTGGGTAGTATCTTCCTTTTCCTCCTTGGCTGTACCCTTCTGAATCTTCTCCCTTACTTTTCTTCTCTATTGGAGATGTGATGCTATTTTTTGAGAATATAAATTGCGTTTCCTGCCCGAAATATGTTTACTTTCATCTTTTTTTTAAAAGACATTTTACTAAATCCTTGTGCTTTAAATAATCATCTTTTAATTACATTTAGCAAATATTTGTTGAATAGCTCAATTAGTGAGCAGAAATTTATTGGTTGAGCTTAATGAAACCTGTTATTATAAGTAGAAATATTGGAAATACCCTGGGAAGTCACCTGGACTAATGATTCTTATACTTTGCTTAAAATCTGTCAATGGTTTCTCATGGCACTTTTGATAAAGCCCCATTTTTTTCTTAATTTTTTAAAATTTCACAAGTGACATTTTTGGTCTAAATGGTGCCTAATTCTGTAGCCCCATGTTTTGTTTTTCATCATTTCCTCTTCTACATTGGAACCAATCTTTATTCGGCTCTTTACAAGTTTCCCTCTCTGAATTCTGGGCCTCTGGAAAAGCAAGGCTTTTTACTAGGAAGTCTTTTTTCTTCAGTAGCTGGTCAACACCAACACAGCCTTCGGATCTAGTTTCTCTGGAATATTAACCATGACTTTTCCACATTGTCAAAGCTGGGTTAACATCTCAGATGTACTTTAAAATTCTCCCATCTGAAAACTTACCATTCTGCAATATAACTGTGCATGTATTGTCTGGCCCACTCAATTGACTCTAAATTCTAGAAGGAGTCATACTGGTCATTCAGCCTACAGCCCTTTTTTTTTTTTTTTATGTCCTGCCTAGTACAGTGCCTGGCATGTCATAGACACACAGGGGCCGTTTTCTGAGTGAGTGATTGCATTCATGTGCTTCAGAAGACTTTATAACGTTTGGAGAAATTTTTCTGCTATTAGCCTCTATTTAAACATCATGAGGAATCTGTTCAACATTCTCATATAACAAGGGTTTGAAAAGAATTTCCAATTGAAAATAGTTACTCAAAGAACTCTTGCCCTGGCACAATGCTTTTATTTCACAGGTACAGAATAAATTTCAGTGTGGGGCGTGATGTACAAATCTCACATCTTTGTGACGGGCAGAACTGGAAATAGGTCGCCATCCCACCTTTCCCTGTGACAGTGTCTATGACGGGCTGTGTGGCACTGCTGTACCATCTGACCTACTCTGACATGCAGCCCTAAATATTCTGCCCATAGCCCCTAAGGTGGTACCTGTTTTCCCCTGGGATGAAGACTGACTCTGAAAAAAAAAAATATTAGTGCTATTTCTTAGGACATTGTGATCACCATGCCCTACTGGGCCTTGAGCAGAAAAAGCTTAGTAATCTGAAGAAGGTCCAATGTCTTTCTAGCAGGTTTCAAAGCCCTTGCTTTATGTCTATCAGAGGTTGTATGTGTATCTTACCACAGTCAAGAGAGGTGTGCAGGGTGGTTTTGTTATCCAGATTTATAGCTAAGAAAGCCACAACTGTAGAATGATATGAGCTTGACCCAGACAGTGAAGGGCAGAGCCAGGAAAGAACAGGTACTCATTGCCACTGGGCTTGGGGATCACACCTCTATTAACGGATCAATTTAACAAATATTTGGCATTCCACTTGGCAAACTACAACACAAAATGAATTAACACTTGTTAATGGCTTGTTAAGTAAGGCTTCTCTATCTTTGATTTCAGTAGGAGCCCTATAGTGGGTGTGGTGCTATGGTGCACCACCCAGCTCCACCCTTTAGGACCAAGGCACTCAGTCCACCAGATGTGGGGAGTACTGCCTCCTGTGACAGTATCATCCTTCTCTGGGAATTCTCCTTGACTGAGGGAGCTGTTTTTGCCCAAGTTTATACCCCCTCCCTGGGGGAAGTCTGCATCCAGAGCTGGCTGATGCAAAGGTACAGAGACAGGAGCCCCTTGCCTCCATCCAGCTTTAGAACTCCCCGGGAGATCAGCTAAGGGCTGATACAGCTATATGGAAGTCCAGCTTCACCTTCTACCCAATCCTGCCCTTCCTTCACTTCTATATTATTATTATTATTTTGCTTCTTTTTTTAGGGCTGCACCTGCGGCATATGGAGGTTCTCAGGCTAGGGGTTGAATTGGATCTACAGCTGCCGGCCTACAACACAGCCACACCAACATGAGAGCCAAGCCTCATCTGTGACACCACAGCTCACAGCAATGCCAGATCCTTAACCCACCGAGCGAGGCCAGGGATCAAACCCACAACCTCATGGTTCCTAGTCAGATTTGTTTCCACTGTGCCACAGTGGGAACTCCTTCCTTCACTTTAAAGGAGTCACTCCTTCCCATGTTCCCCAGTCTACTTCCTTGCTGTGAACTCCATTTCTGAGTTTATTGTTGGGGAACCAATCTACACAGAGAAGTTACTGAGCTGGATATTACCCACTGGCCATGAGAGAGTGAAGAGGAGTTCTTTCCCATCATCAAGTCAAGAGAGGTGGAGCTTCGGAGAATCACAAAGAAAACATAAAGTGCGTTTCCTGGATTTGGGAGAAAGTGGAGGCTGAGACCTGATGTATACCCTGAAAAGGCTTACAACTGGGAGGCTTTCTGGGGTTACCTCTGATGGTAGTGCAGGGCACTAGGGGGGGCAGTGAGCTGCAGTTGTGGATCCCCTGGAAATGAGACAGACCCCAGGCATCTTGAAACATTTTTCACCTGAGAGGCTGGCCGGGGGCAAAGGATCCTTGGCCTCGCTCAGTGGGTTAAGGATCTGGCATTGCTGTGAGCTGTGGTGTCACAGATGTGGCTTGGCTGTCACGTTGCTGTGGCTGTGTTGTAGGCCGGCAGCTGTAGATCCAATTCAACCCTTAGCCTGGGCAAAAGACATGGGGGTGGGGTGGGTGGGGGGTGGAGAGGTGCTTAGGGTACCATCCTATTAGTTATCTACAAGGGGCAATACTGATGGCAGTACTGTGAAGGCAGGAGTTCTGTGGCATTGGTGGTCTCTGAAGAATCCCCGGAAGTGTCCACACTGTAGAAGGGGCTACTATGCACTGTAGAGCATTCACATAGCAGTGGTGGGAAGGGCATCTCCTGGAGCTGAGCAGAGGCACTGCCTGTTTCCCTGGAATGTGTCCTCTTATAGAGTGCCTATCCCAAAATGAAGCAGATGTCCTGCTTGCTGTCACATCCCCACACCTGTAGGAAGATTCTATTGCCCAGCATCCTGAGACCAGTCTATTTAGCAGCACCCTCTACCGGCGCTGTGACGTCTTCTATTCTGATCCTCTTCTTGGGGGTGTACTTTCTAGGTCCTGGAATATAGTCATGTCATCTTGTAGTATAAGACTTGGGGTGGTGAAGGGAGGAGTTCTCAATGTGGCTCAGCGGGTTAGACACTCAGCTAGTGTCCATGAGGATGTGGGTTTTATCCCTGGTCTTGCCCAGTGTGTTAAAGTATCTGGTGTTGCTTCAAACTGTGGTATATATACACAATAGAATACTACTTGGCCATAAAAAAGAACAAAATAATGCCATTTGCAGCAACATGGATGCAACTAGAGACTCTCATCCTGAGTGAAGTAAGTCAGAAAGAGAAAGACAAATATCATATGCTATCACATATATCTGGAATCTAATATATGGCACAAAGGAAACTTTCCACAGAAAAGTAAATCATGGACTTGGAGAATAGACTTGTGGTTGCCAAGGGGGAAGGGGAGGGAGTGGGAGGGCCTGGGAGCTTAGGGTAAATAGATGCAGAATGTTGCCTTCGGGATGGATTAGCAATGGATCCTGCTGTGTAGCACTGGGAACTCTGTCTCGTCAATTATGATGGAACATGTGTGTATACATGAGAGAAAAGAGAAAAGAATGTATACATGTGTGTGTAACTGGGTCCCCATGTTGTGCAGTAGAAAAAATATACATATAAAGAAATTAAAACAAACAAAAACTGTGGTATATGTTGCAGACAAGGCTTGGATCTGGTGTTGCTGTGGCTGTGGAGTGGGCCAGCAGCTGCAACTCTGATTTGACCCCTAGCCTGAGAAAGTCCATATACTGCAGCTGTGGCCCTTAAAAAAAAAAAAAAAGTCTTGAGGTGAGGGGGATGGCTCAGGGGACCAACAATTCTGTTACAGGACATCCAACTGCTAGATTCAGGCAAGGACAGAGGCAACATTTGGAGACAGTGAGGGCATGAGTATAGAGGCATCTGTTATTGAGACAAGGAGCCCCGAGGAAAAAATAGCATAAGGCTAGGAAAATTCTTTTCAAGTTTCAGCTTATTATTTCCTCAATCCCACGCATGTAACTTTTGCCCTTGCTGTGGAAATCCTATTGATTTATAATAAAGCTCTGCCTGTGGAAGGGAAATGAGAGCACAGGAGCACACAGCTGAGTTATCATGCTTGTTGTTCATATTTGGAGTAGCTTGGGGAAATTACCATGGAAAGCACAGTCCTCTCTGTATCTCCATGGAGAACCCTCCCCAGAAGCCAGTTTCCATCCGCACCTCCCTCATCTCTCCACGAGGTGTCTCCCCTCCTCTGAGGTGTCCTTGGGTGCTTTAAAAAATAAAAGAACATGATATGATTTAGAGGACTTAAAAAAAATTCCTGCAAGCATTTCAACAGAAGAACAGAGTACCTACAAAGGAAGAAACATCCACTCACCTCAGGTTTCACTCCAAAGCAGAACCACCATCTCTAGACGTTTAAATGAAGAAGGGTGATGACCCAAGAATTCGATGTTCAGCTAAATTGTCGTTCATCTATGAAGCCGTAAAAAGACACTTGCAGAAATTTGGTGGTTTAGAAAGCATGACACTTTCTCATTCTTCCCGGAAACTGCTGTAAGATGTTTTTTCAGCTGACTATGAGATAGATCAAATCAAGGATTCAAAAGCAGATGATAGCGTACGCTGCCAGGAAAATCTCCGTATGTTCCCAAGAGTATAAAATGGCCCAAGTCACATTTTCTGACTGGGAAACAGCAGTTTTTAAAAATCCATAATAAATGGAATAAAGGAATAACCTTCATAAAGGACTCCTGCCTGCGAGATGAAATAAAAATTCAATTATAGTCTATCTAGTAAATGAGAAATTTGATCCAAATAAAAACCTTTCATTTTTTAACCCTCATCGTTTCATTTATGAGTGAGAAGTTATTATATAGGGTGACTATCATTGTGCCAGAGGGAGGAGGGGGATTGGGACAGGAGTTGCATCTTCCCCTGAGAAGGAAATGATGGAAATAGGAGCCGCCCACCTGGGAGAAGACCCTAAACTGCCCCCAGAAACAGGGAAGCCTCCAGAGAGGGTAGCTGAACTCCTCTGATAGGATTTAGCTGAGAAAGAAGAAAAACAGTGGAAATATCTTTCTTAAGGGTAAAGAGAAAGTGGAATCAAAGGCAGCAGCAAGATTGAGCCAAAGAAATGCCAGCAGTCCTGAAGATTCAAGGAATCCTGTTCACAGTGAACTTATTGGATTGCAGGTACCCCCTCCAAGAAGCTGATCACCTGGAAGAGCAGCTGTGTTGACCCTTGACCGCTGTCTGTGCCACCTGAGGCCTTGCCCTTGGCCCTTCAGAGCTCCTCAGGGCCACCTGAGTGTAAGAGCAGGAAGCCGGGGGAAGGGTCTGTGAAAAGCCATCACAGGGCCCTGAAGAAAGCTGCCAATCTTCTCCTGGAGGGCTGCCCTCTGCCCCTTTCCTTGCTCCAACCAGCACTCCTGCCCAAATCTTACATAGAATGGGTCACTCTTCTTCCCTTTACCACTTTATTCCTCCCTTCACCCACTGCCCAGAGAGGATGCTAATCTGGCAGTGCCCTCTGCATGCAGGCCCTCCAGGAGTGTCCCCCCCAGGACCAGTGGGAAGGGCACCCACCAGACCTGGACAGTGACACTGCCTGTTTCCCTGGGAGGCTGTCCTGTAGGGCTCTTTCTGGAAAATGAGGTGGAGGTCTTTCCTGCTCTCAGATGTGGTTGGCGGGATGAAATGTGAGGCTGACTCCCCAAGTACTGTGGCCACTAATGCTCTGAATGTGACCCTGTCCTGCAGGAAGAGTACTGCTGCCCTTGGGATGCACCTGAGACAAGCATAGGTGGGATCCTTGTTGTACCACATGCTGCTCCTGAGCATGTGCAGGCGTGTCCTCAGCCCCTGTCCATCCTGCTATTACTGCGGCATCTCTGGGACCCATAAAGTCTTCTAGAACATGGGCCCTTGTGGGTGGAGGGCCTCCCAGTGCTGGCCCCCCTTGCTCTGCTGCACTGCCTTATCCCAGCACTGCTGTGTAGCCTGTCTCTGCATAGCTCTTTTTCTTTCAGCCTCACACTCTCTCCTTGACCTTCTAAATGTCACCAGAGAATGATTTTCCTGCAACACAGAACTGACCATGTATGCATCTTTTAAATTCTTCGTGGCCTGCACGCTGGAAACTGCATGATTCTATATGTCTTTTCCGGGGTTGTTTTGCTCCTTTCTTTCTCAAAACTTTTCCTCAACCTCTCAGAATGACCTGGTCTTTCCTGCCTTGGGCCATTGCTCATGCTCTGCACACTGTCTGATCAGACAGCTCTGCTCTCCTTCTTCTTGGGAAGCAGCTTCTTCCTGCACTACAGGGCTCAGTTTCGACATTACTTGAGCTGGAGAATCTTCCCTGGTCCCTGAGGCCTGGCTTAAGCACCCCTTCAGAGCCCTGGAGGCAGCTCTTTCCTCCTCCATCATGGCAGGTGTCACATCAGATTGTATTTGCTTATTTTCTGGTATGCTCCCAACAGACCATAGGTTCTTCCTGGGCAGGAACTTTCTTCAGTCTGTTTCTTGTTTATTCATTTGTTTGGATCCTGCTTCTGACCCATGTGCTTGGCATGAAAAAAAAAATGCTTACAAAAAAATCACAGAACTGATAGGTTTGCTGTAACCCTACTGGGTGCTGCACTTGCCCAGGACAATGGCAATGTTTTGGAAGGTGACTATCTCTTGTTGGCTGGTCTTATGGAGGGCTCGTGACACTTGGGGTGCTGAGAAAGTCCAGCTTTGTGCAAGGACTGAAGAGTGCAGGGGGAACAGAGGGTCTGTGAGCAACAGCAGTGTCTCCTAGGTGAACTTCATTTTGCAGAGTGCCTGAGTGTGGCTGCACCCACATCCAAATATCCTTGGTGTGAATAGAACCTATGTCTGAGCTATTCTCATTCCTAAACTTGGCAGGATCCAGAGGGGCTGAGTAGAATATTGAATGATTTTTGTTCCCCTCCCCTTTTCTTTTTTTGTTAGTGTCAGCACTCTCAACGGATGGATGAATCATGCTAAGGGGAATTCAGGTTGGAGAAGCCAGTCTCTGCCACTTTAAAAATTACACATGGTCAAAAATTACCTAAAGAAATGGAAATTGTAGCAGAAAAACAGATTTTTAAAATAAACTCCATTTTTAATTCCTCCCCACCCCTTCCCCAGGACATACAGCTTGAATGTGTTTCTCAGTCCCCCTTGCACTTAGATGAGAGTTTTGGTGAGCAGGATGCAAGTGGAAGTGGTGTGTGCCCTTTCTAGGGCCTGCGTCTAAAATATCTCCTGTGTGATAGACAATCCATATTGGCTCACTCTTGCCTTGTTGGCCAGACAGACGAAGAAGACCCAGTGCAAAGCCTAGAGGGCTCCAAGGCATCCAAAAGATAGAGGAACAACTAAGTGGAAGGTGCCTGGATCCCTGAAGGACTGCGTGAAGCAGAGCAATGCTTGCTCAATTCTCCTCCCCTGCCAGCTCAATGAGGCCTGTGATGTGAGCAAGGAATAAAAATTTGTTGATTAAACTACTGAGACTTGGGAATTACTCTAACATACAAACCTTCTATCCTTCTTAATTCCCAGTTCATTGGTTCTATCCCATCTCCCTGAATTTGTAATTTTAGTCCAAGTACTTAGCAGGTAAATTTAAGAGAAGTCAGAAGCTCTGGTGCCAGAGAGGTGGCACAGATACTGTCGTTCAAGGAGAAAGGGAGGCCTTGTGTGTTTACTGTCCATGTTGCTCCTGTCATTGCTAAGTTCTAGGGCCTGCAGGAATTCTCACCTCAGAGTATAGCTGTGGTTTGCATTAGCATCAGTTGCTTGATACCTGTTGTTTCCAGAAATGCTGGCTGCACAAGGAGAACAAAGCTTTGTGGAAACTGGGCCCTCCTGTTCCTGCAGATGCCCTGTGTCCATGAGCATCTGAGCCTGGATGGGAATAAACCCTGCCCTTCCTGGGGCACTGAGCTGCTCTCCAAGCCATGAAGAATGTGAACAGATTCTTCTTCATTGTGGTGAAAAATTCCAGCTTCAGGGTCATGACAGATGTGGGTTTCAAGCTTTGCTCTGATATTTGCGTTACTTTGGACAATCTTAATATCTTGGAGTGTCATTTTTTTCACCTCTTTCTATCTCTCTATCTATAGATATACACACACATATATGCATCTGTCTAATCTATATCTTTACATATATAAACATATACACACATTTATTTATCTATTATCTATTTATTGGTTGATGGATCAATAATAGATTTCAAAAAAGATTATTTTACAAAACCCTCAGTCTTTGTTAATTCATTTGATTTTCATAACAAGCTTATGACTTAAGCTCCATTATTAGCTCCATTTTTTCATTTTTTAAAGTTTTATTGAAATGTAGTTGATTTACGATGTTGTGATCTTTTCTGCTGTACAACAAAGTGATTTGGTTATATATGTACACCCATTCATTCTCTTTCAGATTCTTTTCCCACATAGATTATTACAGGATATTGGGTAGAGTTCTCTGTGTGGTACAGCAGGTCCCTGTTGGCCTCTCATTCTATATACCACAGTGTGCATATGCCAATCCCAAACTCCTAGTCTATCCCTCCACACCTGCACATGTCCCCTTTGCTAACCATAAGTTTTTCAGTCTGTGAGTCTGTTTTTGTTCTGGAGATAAGTTCATTTGTATCCTTTTTAAAAGAATCCACACATAAGTGATATCATGATGTTTGTCTTTGATTATCAAACTTCACTTAGTATAATAATCTCTAGGTCCATCCATGTTGCTGCAAATGGAATTATTTCATTCCTTTTTTATGGCTGAGTAACATTCCACTGTATATATGTACCACATCATCTTTTTCCATTTCTCTGTCCATGGCCACTTAAGTTGCTTCCTTTTCTTGGATTAGCTCCAATTTATCAATAAGGAAGCTGAGGCAGGGTTATATATCTTCTGCAGTTCACCCAAATATAGAGTTAGAGCTGGTGTTCAAACCCACACAACCAAGAGTCCCCACTCTTAATTACTAGGTCAATAAGATGGGCAGGAGGAAGATGACAAAAATGTTGATGTTACCATTGCCTGGTTTACTCACCTTTTCTATAGTACACTTGTCCTATGGAAATGTTCACTGTGGCCATAATTCCCTTGTCTCTGGTCTCCCCAGCTCCCTTTTGGGTAGCTGAAGCATGTTTAGATACAGGAAAGGGAGTCTTTCTTGGCTCAGTGGAAATGTCTCTGTACACTGCCAGTATTACCTGTCCAAGCAATGGTGCCAGAGAACTGACTTGGGAAGAAGAACTGGCATGTGCTTCCCTGGAAGGAGCACTGCTTCTCCTGCCTGTGGCACCCACAGCTTCCATTAGGAAGTCCCTGAGGAGCTGCCCCTCCAATGGGGCTGTTTTGGAAGTTTGGAAGTCTGCCTTCACCACCTTGCCATTGCCACTGGTGAATGTAAATGAAGCCAAGACTTTTCTTGACTTCTCACTGCCTGTGACTCATGGCTCTTGTGCCCTGTAAGCAACATAAATTCCTGCAACAGTGCCAGAAACTCACCCTGGGTGAAGCCTTGCTAGGGCCTCTCCAGCACTCTGATGGTGCCACCAACTGGGATCTTGCCAGTCCTGGCTGTCAGTGAAGGCTA
Source organism: Sus scrofa (assembly GCF_054392235.1). Classification (NCBI taxonomy): domain Eukaryota; kingdom Metazoa; phylum Chordata; class Mammalia; order Artiodactyla; family Suidae; genus Sus; species Sus scrofa. Next base: position 107,411,830 of record NC_139396.1, on the reverse strand, counting down.
CATTGAGTGTGGACACTAGTTTTGGACACATTATGAACTACTACAGTAGGCCTGGGCCTGTAGGTTCATCCCAAGAGGCTCATGACATCCATTTGTGGTGTGCTAGCTGCTTTTGTCTCAGCATCACCCAGCACACACGATGATAATAACTGCCTCCTGAGTGCTAGGCCTCACCTTCCCCTGATGTCATGGTCATTTCAACTGGAAAGTAGAAAATGTTAGGCATAACCAGATAATAATAATGACTGTTATATATTATATATAATATATATATTTTTTCCCTTAATGATTTTTATTTTTTTCCATTATAACTGGTTTAAAGTGTTCTGTCAATTTTCTACTGTACAGCAAGGTGACCCAGTCACGCATACACATATACATTCTTTTTCTCACATTATCAATCTCCATTGTAAGTGAATAGATATAGCTCCACAGCAGGATCTCATTGTTTATCCATTCCAAAGGCAAGAGTTTGCATCTATTAACCCTAAATTCCCAGTTCATCCCACTATCTCTCACTTGGCAACCACAAGTCTGTTCTCCATGTCCATGGTTTTTTTTTTCCCTGTGGAAAGGTTCATTTGTGCAATATATTAGATTCCAGATATAAGTGATATCATATGGTATTTGTCTTTCTCTTTCTGACTTACTTCACTTAGTAAGAGAGCCTCTAGTTCCACCCATGTTGCTACAAATGGCATTATTTTGTTCTTTTTTATGGCTGAGTAGTATTCCATTGTGTATATATGCCATATCTTCTTAATCCATTCGTCTGTCAAAGGATGTTTAGGTTGTTTACATGTCTTGGCTATTGTGAATAATGCTGCAATGAACATGCGGGTGCATGTGCTTTTTTCAAGGAAAATTTTGTCCAGGTACATGCCCAAGAGTGGGATTGCTGGGTCATATGCTAGTTCTATATATAGTTTTCTAAGGTATCTCCATACTGTTTCCCATAGTGGTTGTACTAATTTATATTCCCACCAACAGTACAGGAGAGTTCTCTTTTCTCTACACCCTCTCCAGCAATTTTTATTTGTGGATTTATTCTGACTGGTGTGAGGTGGCACCTCATAGTAGTTTTGATTTGCATTTCTCTAATAATCAGGATGTTTATCATTTTTTTTCTTGTGAATAATTACCATTATAGACTGAATTGTGTCCGCTCAGATTCACGTATCATGAGTTCACTAAACTCCCCATGTGAGTCTATTTGGAGATAGTTCCTCAGAGGATAATTCAATGAGGTCCTAAGGGTAGGGTCCTGATATAATAGGATTAGTAACCTTGATTTGGAATACCTAAGGGCAAAGGTGAGAGTAGAGACCAGGGCCTTGAAGGATTTCCGTGAATGCCTGAGTTTTCCCAGGAAAATGGTGAGCAGATTCCAATCTCTACCTCCAGCTTTTAGCCAGCAGCTTCGTTCATGTGCTCAAAGGTGTGTGTTCAGAAAGCTTATGACAGGGAGGTCTATGAGCTAGGAGGACCCATCTTTCATTGCATCATATTGCAGAAGGTGTTTAGAAGATGAGAGGGGAGTTGAGGTACTTGCTCTCCCCACTGTGATATCGATGGTGTCAGAGTGAAATGGGGTCCTGGGGACCTGAAGGAGCTTCAGGTTTTGGCCTCCTCCAGGGGAGGCCAAAATTGCCAGCAGGCCAAACTTCCTCCCATCTGGCTCCCTGCTTCCTCACTCCAGATCTGTCTCTTTAGTGGACAGTCCTGTAGTCTTGAGCCCAGACAAGATCTGAGCACCATTATATCCCTTTGACTTATTGTGTGAAATGAGCATTGTTGAGGCTTGAGGGAAACCTGGTTTCAAATACCACTTCTATTAGTAGTTGTAAGATGACTATGGCACTGAACTTCTCAGAACCTCAGTATCTTTCTCTGTAAGTTGGGTTACCATGAATATTCTAAGAATTCAGGTTACCTTATGTGTGTAAACCACCTAGTGCCATGTCTAACTCACACATCTCTCTGGAGCTACACTCAGCTTGACCTACCAAAGACAGGCCACTGCCATAACCCCTGGCCTGCCCTGCTAACTGCTGAGAACGTCTCCAGATGCTCACCAAAGAGTCTTCAGCCTGATCAGAGTATGAATTATCTGTATCTTGTAGATGTGACCACATGGGCTCCAGGAATACTGGCTGTTTCCTGCTTCATATCAGACCTCTCTCTTTCCCTCCTCCCTACCAAGTGCTTGATGCTTCCTGCACCAGGGAGAGTTCTGCTGTCAAACCAGGGGGCTTCCCTGCTGGTCTCATTCTGTGACTTGGAGTCATAAATGTATAGATTCTCTTTTTCAATACAAGGTTAGGTGGGGTTGGAAGTTAATAGTGCCAGAACCCAATCATTTCTAAGTACCATCAGTAATGGCTGAGGCTGCCTAAATGTCAAGGGAGCTGGCTTTCTCCCATTGTCTGAGAAGATCAGAGAGAGCCTTGTCGCCTATGGTGACATTCAGGGCTGGCAATTACACAGCACAATGCCTATCCACCCTCAAATTTAATACAGAAATCAGGTGTGTTGTGAAAGGGCCTGAAAAGACTTTAATTTTCTCAGTCGTCGAAGGCTTCGTGCTGACTGGAGTGTCCCTGGCACAAAAGCACCGTCCATCATGTGCTTTGCTGAATACAACACTTAGCCCAGCTGTGCAATCTTCCCAGACAGCTCAACAATGAGGCTCAATCAAGGCTCACAACTTCTCTCATCCTCTCAGACCTGGTCCTGCTTCCCTCTTTCTGGGAAGAAGAACAAGCCCATTGTTGGGTGTTTCTCTGAGGCCTATCGTTAGTTGATGGGTGGTATCTGCTGACTCTTGTGACCCTTGAGGTGGTGTTCCATAACCTTGCAACTCAATTTTCTTTGGCTCAGGTGGTGGGTGGGTGGGCGATCAGTGGGCTGTCACATTCTCCAGCTCTGTTTCACCTTCTTGCAACTGAAACGGGAAAGGTGTTGCTTTGGAAAATCTGGAAATTTCTGCTTAAACTACCAACTTGTGAGACTTTGAGGTCCATTAAGTCTGTCCTCTAGTCTCAGAACTGAGTAAGCCGGGGTTTGGCTCCCCAAGTATTAACTGGCAATTTGAACTTAAATGCCCCACTTAGACATACAGCTCCACAGAGAAGAATTTGCTGTGTAGGATATCACAAGTAAGTCAAGGAAGTACTGAGCTGGCATATGTTTTGGACTTTTCTCAGTGGTGTTTGGGGAATCGTGGGAAGAAGTGCTTACAAGAAAAAAGGTTTCACAATGGATTCAAATAGATGATGTTTTGTCTATTGTCAAAATGGTGCAGTTTTGGCAAGAGGCAGTCTTGGCTGTGGGGCAGGCTGGGCCACTGTGGAGTGAGAGGAAGCTCAGAAGTAGCAGAGCTTCAGGGCAGTTCCCCAAAGTGGGACTGCCAGTTGTCCACTGCCCAGACATTCAAGGGCTGTGGGGATACTTTTATGACGCCATGGAAGCATCTGAGTGAGGAGGTTTGCCTGCTGCACATGGGATGCCAGTAAGGGATTGAAGGGAATCAGAGTCCAGCTCAGGCATGTGAGGGGTGTTGTCAGAATCTCAGCCCCCTGTTGAGGTCAAAGACATGAGGGCAGTTTTTCTGAACTGGAGTTCTGAAAAAGATCAGGTGGATGGAGCCCTTAAGGTGTAGAGTAACTCTGGGACATGGGGGAATCACCTGAGGCAATCCCCTTCTCCTCTCCCAATGTGGATAAGCTGATGCCTTGGGCATCATTTGAGGCTTTGCGAGATTGATCTGCAGGCTGAAGAGGGGCTGGAAAGGCTGAATCTGGCAAAAGAGAAAGCTGTCTCTTTGATATAGAAAGAAAAATGGAAATGGCTGTTTGGAAGTTTCCTGAAGAATAATTCATATTGTCACGAATAAATGTAATTATAGCATTTTATATGTGTTGCTGGCACTCAGCATTGGGTTTGCCGCCTAGACTAATAGTCCTTAGAAACTAATGCTGTTTCTTACCATTGACTTTCCCTTTTACATTTCGGCTGCATTCTCTGGTGATGCTTAATTCTACTTCCTGCAGCAGCTCTGTGCTAAACTTACCTCTTTCTACCCCCACTTGCTTTTTTTATTTTTACCCTCTGTTCTGATTTATTGTTGCATAATGAGCAGCCTCAAAACTTAGTGACTTAAAATGACTGCCATTTTATTTGATTTTGGATTTCATTAGTCAGAATTTAGGAAGGAGGGATCCTGCAAGAGTTTTCTCTGCCCCATGATGTCTGGGGCCTCAGCTGGGAAGATCTGAGTGATTGGGAGTGTTTTGAATGATTAGACTTATCTGAAAACTTCTTCACTAGCATACCTGCTACCTGGGCATGTTAGGAAGGCTGGACTCAGCTTAATCTCATCTAGAGAACCCACAGGAGACCCATGCAGCATGGCAGCTCAAGACCTCAGGAACAAGGGTTTGATCATGGACATTATGACCCAGCCTTGGAAATCATACAGCACACCTTATGCCATGATCTACTGGTTGGAGTAGTCACAAGCCTGCCCACTTCAAGGGAAGTGAACACAGGGTGGAGTGTCCCAAAACTCAGGGCCATGAGTTAAGGCCACCATGACCTCTGGACCTTGCATTCGTTCAATTGTTGCTGTTTCTAATACTTGGCCTCCTTTCTTTCCTCTCCTTCTGCTCAAGCAGGCTGCCTTCCCACTCAGAGAGCACTCTCTCTCCTGTCTGTCTGAGCCTTTCTGTTCATTTTTTACAGTTTGTTCTTGCTGCATGGTTGCAGAGATGGGGTTATTCTTTATCTATCCCTCAGGAAAACCTGTCATTTGGCTGAGTTTGCAAGAGTGACACCGGAAAGATCATTCACAGGGAAGCATTATTCATGGTGTTTCTGAGATGCTTCTGGTTCCTTTTCTTCTCCCTGTGGTTTTATCAAAGGTCACACTTTTATAGGAAATAGAGACTACAGAATAAATCATTAAGTCTTCAGAGTCTCAACTTTTCCCTTACTCTGATAGCTCTTCTCCATGGAAGTCCATACAAGGAAGATTTTTATCATATACAGTTATATATATATATATATATTTTGCTTTTTTGGGCTGCACCCGTGACATATGGAGATTCCCAGGCTGGGGGGTCCAGTCAGAGCTATAGCTGCCGGCCTATGCCACAGCAACAGCAATATCAGATCCGAGTTGCATCTGATATACACCACAGCTTACAACAATGCCAGACCATTAACCCACTGAGTGAGGCCAGGGATTGAACCTGCAACCTCATGGTTCCTGGTTGGATTCGTTTCCACTGTGCCACAATGGGAACTCCACACTAACATTTTTTTTTTTTTCTGCTTATTTTAAAGCATGCTGATCTGGTCTCCTAGGAAATGCTCAAAATATTTAGGGGTGGAAGAAGGTAGGTTGTGGCTGGTTTATATCTGCCTGACCAATCTAGGTGCCAGCAAAGCAACCCACCTAAAACTTTGTAGGTGTAATTGATTTGAAAGGTCACGCTCAAGCTTACTTCAGCATAATTCATATTTTTGTATTGTTTGATTGGCCTAATAAACTAAGTATACAACCTCGCTGCACATGAGTGACAGCCAAGGGAATCTATGAATCTCTTTTTAAAAAGGGCATTCACATGTCAAAGCAATGTGGCCTTATGAGTTATGGCATTATTTTGGGACATGGTCTTATCTGCTGTAGGGGGCAAGTAAAGCACACTGGATTGGAATTGGAAGACAAGCGTTGAATACCATCTTTGCCAATAAATATTAGTACTATGACCTTGGTGAGGCACATCCTCATTCCCAAACCCAGTCTCTTTAGCTATAAAATCGTAGTAATAGAACCTATTATTTCAAATTAGGACTAAATAGTGTCAATTTTTTAATGGCAAGGATGAAATAAAACAATTTATGGAAAATTTATTTGTAAAATGCAGTTATAAAGTTTGTGATTGTTCATTAAAAGGCTAAGTCAGTGCTGTTAGCTCAAGGAGTCAGGCTGGTGATTTGAATGGACTGAAAAAGCTGGACCTGAAAAAAGGGCTGGTTTTGAAAGTACCATGTCTAAAGAGGGCTATGTATACACATCTTCATTTGATTCAGATCCAGTGGCAAGATTTGATTTTTCAGAGAATTCAGAGCTGTAGAATTTTCTGTGGACCTTCTGCTTTTTAAATGTTTGTTATTAATTAACTATAGACACATTAAAAAAATAGCATGAAGAAAATCATGGACTTGGAGAAAAGACTTGTGGCTGCCTGATGGGAGGGGGAGGGAGTGGGAGGGATAAGGAGCTTGGGCTTATCAGACACAATTTATAATAGATTTATAAGGAGATCCTGCTAAGTAGCATTGAGAACTTTGTCTAGATACTCATGTTGCAACAGAACAAAGGGTGGGGAAAAAAATGTAATGTATACATGTAAGGATAACTTGATCCCCTTGCTGTACAGTGGGAAAATAAAAAAATATATATATAAAAAATAGCTAGGAACAAACAAATTACTTATGCAACTTATCTTTGTCCACACACTTTCAGTGTGAGATTTAGTTCAGTTGTACTGTTCAAGGCATAAAGATGACATAAAACAATTTCTCTGTGATCTTTTCTGCCCTGGAAATAGAGGCAACCAAACAAAGAATTTTGACCAGAGGAATGTGGTCTGATTAGGGACTCTAAGACAAAAGGAAGAATGTAATGGCAGGGCATCTTAGCAATCCTCACACAATGACAGAAAGGGACAAGGCCAGGTGTACCCTAACCTTCAGCCTAACAATGGAAGGTGACTCAGGTAGGTTTGTTCCTCTGCTGAACTGAATAGGAGTCCTTCCAGCAATACCAGTGGCACTGAAAAGAGTGATCAAAAGAGATCCTTGCTGAGCCAAGGAAGCACTTTCCTTTCCTACTAGCCCGAAGCTCCCTTCTCCCACCTAGAAACTTTGGGTGGCCAGGCAGCACCTGAAAGTTGGGGGAGTCCTGCTATAACAAATGGCCTAGCCCAGAAAATGCTTTCTATCCCTAACGCATCTAAGGCTTCCCTCCCTAGCCTAGAGACATGTCCAGGAGATTTGGGCAGGGAGATCTTGCCAAAATAAGCACTTGGCCCCAAAAAGCTTCTGTATCCTATAACTGAAAGAATCTCTTCTCCCACCTGAGATTGCAAGCAGATGGTGGCTAGGCTAGAGGGCATCCTGACAGGGAAAGTGACTGGCCCAGGGAGCACTCTTTCTTCCTCTACTTAGGGGCATCATGTGGCCTGAATTGGGGAAGCTCCTTCCATTTCCTCAGGTGGCACCAGCAGGGAACAATGAAGTCCTAGCAGTGCCAGATAAATCATGTAGACCAAACTATCACCCCAAAGTCTCTGAAAATTAAAATACCATTGGAACTACAGCCCATAAAATTAGGCCAGGATCTGTGTACTGATCATGAAGCAGAGTGCATAAAGAAATAAATGATTTAAACAGGAACCAGAGCCTCCTAACATAATCAACAAAACATCAGGATACAACAGTAAATTGCCCTTCATATAAAGAACCAGGAAAGTTACAATTGGAATGAGACGCTGATACCAGCACTGAGATGAACCAGATGTTGGAATTATCTGACAGAGATTAAGGGTTTCAGTAATCAATTATAAATTCTCTGAAAACAAATGGAAAAAAATAAAAAAATCTCAGCAAAGAAACAGAAATTGAAAAAAAGAACCAAATGATATTATAGAACTCGAAATAAAACAAATGAAAAGAAAAACTTAAAGTGCCAATAGAGCCATAGTAGATCAGAGATAACAGTAATAGAAACAATGATCTTGAGGATGGGTCAATAGAATAGAATCTGCCTAGTTAAAATAAACTTAAAAATGGAATACAGCTTCAAGGACTGGAGGAACAAAAACTAAATATCCACCATTCATGTATCAGAGTCCTAGATGAAGAGGAGAAAGACAGTGAGACTGAAAGAAAAAGCAATGGCTAAGAATGTCCTCAATTTAGTTTGTGAAAGTCATAAACACATAGATTTAAGAAGATGAGCAAAGCCCAGATAGAATAACCCCAATAAATACATTCCCAAATTCATCTTAAACTTCCGAAAATTAAAAAACAAATCTTTAGAGCAGCAGTGAAAAGCTGGAAGCTTTTCCTTTGAGATCAGAAACAAAACAAGGATGCCCACTCATACCACTTTTATTTAACATAGTATTAAAAGTCCTAGCCAAAGCAATTAGGCAAGAAAAAGAAATGAAAGACATCCAAATTGGAAAGGAATATGTAAACATATCACTGTTTTCAAATGACATGATATTTTGTATGTAAAACCCTAAAGACTTCATAAAAAACTGTTAGAAGTAAACAAGTTCAGTAATGCTGCAGGGTATAAAATCAATACACAAAAATCTGTTACATTTCTATACACTAATAATGAACTATCAGAGAAATTCAGAAAATCTCTGTATACTGAAAACTATAGGACATTTATGAAAGAAATTGAAGAAGACCCAAATAACTGGAAAGATATTCCATGCTCATGGATGGGAAGAATTAGTGTTGTTAAAATGTCCATACTGCCCAAATCAATCTATAGATTCAATGAAATCCCTACCAAAATTCCAATGGCATTTTTCATAGCAACAGAACAAATAATCTTAAAATTTATATGGAACCCCAAAATACCCCAAATAGCCAAAGCAGTCTTGAACTGGAGGCACCATGTTCCTTGATTTCAAACTCTATTACAAAGTTATAGGAATTAAAACAATATTGTTTTGGCACAAAAATGGACACATAGATAGGTAAAACATAAAAGAGAATCCAGAAATAAACACACACATAAATAGTTAATTAATTTGTGATGAAGGAGCCAAGAACACACAATGGAGAAAAGACAGTCTTTTCAATAAATGGTGTTGGGAAAACTGGGACCACATTTTTTATGGCTGCACCCATAGCATATGGAATTTCCTGGGCCAGGGATTGAATCTGAGCCATACTATGGCCATGGCAGGTCTTTAACCCACTGTGCCAGGCCTGGATCAAACTGGTGTCTCTGCAGCAACCCAAACCACTACAGTTTTGGGTTCTTTACCCACTGCACCACAGCAGGAACTCCTGGACCACTATCTTACACTGTACACAAAATTAATTAAAAATTGATTAAAGAGTTGAATGTAAGACCCGAAACGATAAAACTCTTAGAAGAAAACATAGGCAATAAGCTCTTTGAGGAGGGTCTTGGTGATTATTTTTTGAAATTGACTCCAAAAGTAAAAGCAACAAAAGCAAAAATAAAGTGGGACTACATCAAACTAAAAAACTTCGGTGCAGTAGAGGAAACCATTACCAAGAATAAAAAAGCAACATACTGCAAGGGAGAAAGTATTTGAAAATTTTATATCTGATAAGTGGTTAGCATCCAAAATATATATAAAGAATTCATTCAACTCAGTAACAAAATATATAGATTAAAAATTGGGAGTTCCCGTCGTGGCGCAGTGGTTAACGAATCCGACTAGAAACCATGAGGTTGCGGGTCTGGTCCCTGCCCTTGCTCAGTGGGTTAACGATCCGGCGTTGCTGTGAGCTGTGGTGTAGGTCGCAGACGCGGCTCGGATCCCGCGTTGCTGTGGCTCTGGCATAGGCTGGCAGCTACAGCTCCGATTAGACCCCTAGCCTGGGAAACTCCATATGCTGCGGGAGCGGCCCAAGAAATAGCAAAAAGACAAAAAAAAAAAAAAAATTGGCAGAAGATCTGTATAGACATTTTCCCACAAAAACGTACAGAGGGCCATCAGGTACGTGAAAAGATGCTCAACCTCATGGGAAATGTAGATCAAAACTGAGAGAAGATATACCTTCACACTAATTAGAATGGCTATTTTCAAAAAGGCAAGAAATAACATGTGTTGGTAAGGATGTAGAGAAAAGGGACCACTTGAGCACTGGTGGTAAGAATATAAGTTGGTGCAGCCATTTTGGAAAATATTATGGAGGTTCCCCCCCTCAAATTAAAAATAAACTACTCTATGATCTGGCAATTCTACTATTAGGTATTTATCCAAAGGAAACAAAAACATTAATTCAAAAAGATGTATGTGCACCTGTGTTCCTTGCAACATTATTTATAATAGCTTAGATTATGGAAACAATTGTGTCCACCAGTGGATGAATGGATAAAGAAGATGTGATATATGTGTGTGTTTGTGTACACACATATGCATGTAAACACACAATGGAATATTATTCAGCCATAAAAAGGAATGAAATTTTGTCATTTGTGACAACATGAATGGACTTTGAGGGAATTATGCTAAATAAAATTAGAGAGAGACAAATATTATGTCATCTTTCTTATATGTGGACTCAAAAAAAAAAAAAAAAGGCTCATAGATACAAAGAACAGATTGGTGGTTACCAGGTGTGAGGAATTGGGGTTGGGTGGGAGAAATGCGTGAAGGGGGTCAAAGGTAAAGAAAACAATTCCTTAAAGCAGCTGGGGAAAAATAACACATTACCTTTAGGAGAACCTTAATTTGAATGACATTAGATTTTTCAACAGAAACTATTGGGGCCATAAAAAAATGTCATGACATTGTTAAAGTGATGGAAAAAAAAGAGTTATTAACCATGAATTCTATATTCAGCAAAACTATTCTTTGGAAATGAAGGGGAAATGAAGGCATTTGAAGATGAAAGAAAACTAATAAAAATGCCACTAGCAAAATTATCCTTAAAGAATGGCTTAAAGAGTTTCTTCAAACAGAAAAGAAACAGAAGAAGGAATCTCGGAGCATTAGAATGGAAGAAAGAACAGTAGGATGGACAGATGTGTGGGTAAAAATATAGATTACCCTTCTCATGAGTTTTATAAATCATATGTAATGATCGAAACATAAATTACAACACCAATCTGAATACATGATTTTAAAAATGGGCTAGAAAAAAGTATGATTTTAAAAATGGGCTAGAAAAAGTAAATCAAGGTTTGTACACTTCAAGTGGCATAACATATCTATCTATATCTGAACACACAGAGTAACTGCAACAGAACTTTACAAAGACATATATGTAAAAACACAATAAATGAGTCAAGATGGAATCCTAAAAAATGCCCAAGCAACTCATAGGAAGGCAATAAAAGAGAAACAGGAATTAAAGCTAGAGAGCAGATAAGTGCATGAAAAACTGTTCAGTGTCATTAGTCATTAGGGAAAAATGCAAATGGAAACCACAATGTGATATTATTACACATCTAGCAGAATGCTTAGAATAAGAGCAATAGTGACAACACCAAATACTAGAAAAGATACAGAGAAACTGGATTGTTTATTACATTGTTGGTGGGAAGGTAAAATGTTATATCCACTCTGAAAACAGTTTGACAGTTTTTAAAAATAAAGCTCAACCTCCAATTATTATATGACCCAACATTTAGCATCCTTGGACATTTGTCCAGGAGAAATGAGAATTTATGTTCACACAAAAATCTGTACTGAATGTTCAGTTATATTTTTAGTAGCCTCATGTGGGAAATGACCTTTTTTTTCTTTTATTTTAAGGCTGAATGGTTAAAACAAACTATGGCACATATTCTTCATAGAACAGAATACTGGTTAAATGATAAAAATAAACTATTGATACATGAAACAACTTGGAAAAATCTAAAGGGATTTTGCTGAGTGTGAAAAAAAAAAGAGTCCTGAAAAGTTACAGGGAGACAAGGAGTAATATGGGAAGGGGTACAAATGGGTGACACAGGGAAACCTGTGTTCATTGAACTATTGAGCATCTTGGCTATGCTGGTGAATACATGGACCTTCACATGTGAAATGTTTCATAGAAATAAACCACCCTGGGGAAATTAAGATCACTAGATCTTATCGCTGTGAATATCCTGGTTGTGATATTATATCATTGTTTTGCAAGATGTTACCACCTGGGGAATCTGAGTAAAGAGAGGATATATCTGTATTATTTGTTTGGTTTTTTGTATTTTTTCAAATGCATAAGAATGTGCAATTATCTCCAAATAAAATGTTAACAATACAAGAACTGATGCTATATGGAGAGCTCATCTCATTCATTTTCTAACATTTCCGTGAACACATTCAGGCCTGGAATCTAAATCCGTATCTTTTAAAAAACTTAGAAATTCAATAAAATAAAAATAAGTTATGAATTGCCTTTGAAATGAGCCTCACCTATGACCTTTGATAGGACTCAGGTTTTGCAATGAGTTAAAATATTTTTTCCAGTGCTGCTGGGAGATTGGAAAGCTTTTCTCTTTTGATTTCTCACAAGTCAATTCAGTTATTCCTCCTTCAGAACTCCTGAGATAGGAATCTATTTCTGAAAAGCAAATTGTGCATTATCTGTCATCTCAAGATATCTTAGTTTGGACAAATTACAGGAGTGAGTCCCCTTTCCTCTTTAATGCTAGAAACTACTCAGTGGGGAGGAGGAGGCACAAAGAAACCATTTCCTACCAAATTCTCATTAAAGAAATGGATTTTCCATCTTCTGTTCCTATTGAAGTCAGTAGCAGGATTTCACTTTGGAAACCTCTGTAGCTCAGTGGAACCAAGAATTGAAAGCAATTCATGGATTCATCTAAGCGAATGGATTGAGGCAGACCCAATCATTTGTTTCACATAGAAGCTTTATTTCACCTACACTTTATAGCAAATGCTACTCTATTAGCTCACAGACTTAAAAAAAAAATTGTACATATTGCTCCATCTCTTTCCTTGACATATGACTTCTCCCATAAAATAAACCTTTCTGAGGTATCAGCTGGTGATTGGGGTGGGGTGGGAAGGTAAGAGAATGAACAGTAACAGAGAAATCCACTTGATTTTACTTAATTTGTTTGTTTGATTTTGGCATTATTGATGTCCGTCAGAAGCTAAAAGAAAACTTTTTAGTGTTTATTGAGTATCTACTATATGCTACGTGTTGTGCTACTTGTTAAGAGGATTAAAGGCCAAGTCACAAATCTTTAGGTGGGGTGGTTTACATATACAAATTGTTTGCAGCTTCATCATCTCATCTGGTTCTCTCAAAACCCCTTTTGGGTGGGAATTGTTACTTGTCACCATTTTATGAGAAAGAGCAAACAGAATCTGGGATAGGTTAAGATAATGCCCCTTATTAAGGCTATTGTGAAGAACTGATCTTAAGCTGAACATAGCTTACATTCTGGTTCCAATCCCTACCATCCTTCTCCTGCAGCACATGACAGGATCCTAGCTCCCGAGGAAATATCAAAAACACGTATTAAAATGTGCAGGCCTTCTCTCTCTCTCTCTCTATTTTTCTTTTTAGGGCTGAGCTTGTGGCATATGGGGGGTTCCCAGGCTAGGGGTCGAATTGGAGCTATAGCTGCTGGCCTCCGCCACAGCCGCAGCAACACGGGATCCAAGCCACATCTGTGACCTATACCACAACTCATGGCAATGCTGGATCCTTAACCCACTGAGCAAGACCAGGGATTGAATCTGCATCCTCATGGATCCTGGACTAGTTAGTTAACCGCTGAGCCATGAAGGGAATTCCTAGGCTTTTTCTCTCTTATTACTCCCACCCCTGTTCCTTTCTCTCTCACACACATATACACACATGCACACATATGACATAGATTTAGAGAATGGGGCAATCTTTATCTCAAAATGATCATGCATTCCATGTAGCTGCTTTAGGGCCCAAGAACTGTGTAAGTTGCCACACTGCTTACACAAGTGATTACCAAGGCATGTATAAGGGGGTTGAATAGACTTTGTCAATGTATTTCAGTCAATAAAGTATTTTTAAAAGTCTCTTACATTTTGAGATTCTGTCAATCTTTACATTAAAATAATTGAATTCATATTTATTCTGAAAACATTAAATCACACAAATCAGCAAAAGGGAATAAATCAACACCCCATCATATACAAAACAAAACTAAAACAACCAAGAAAATCCTAAATCTATTCATAGTTAAAGAGTTTAATCTTGGTGAAGAGATTTCTAGAGCTTCCCTCCTTCCCTTCCTTCCTTCCTATCTACAATAGTGGTATCAAAAAATATCATAACTTCAAAATCCCATGATCTCTATTATTTAATAATATACTTTAGACTCCTAATAGATAAACAATATCCCATAAACAACTTCATAATCCCATAATCTCTATTATTTAATAATTACTTTGAACTCATTATAAATAAACAATAGTTTAATGAGACTGTTTAGACTGTTTAATGAGACATTTAAACTGTTTGAATTTTCTCCATTAATAATGATGTGGGTTAAAAAAAGGAGGTTTTTTTTTTTCATAGTTAAAATTATTTCAAAGAAGGAAAGTACCTTTGCTTGGGATAATATTTTACCAAGTCTCTCAGGTTGGAAAATAAAATTCTAACACTGTACAAGCAGGAAATGGCCTGAGAAAGCTATTCAGGCCTCACAGGGGATGATTGTCCACTTCAGATGGTGCCAAGAAGAACATCCAGAGGGCAGAGCTAGGAACCACTGAGTTACGGATGGGGAGCTGCTTCCAGGGAACAGATCAGAGATATAATCAAGAGCTCCTCACTTCACCCCATCCCTCCCCAGACATCACAATGTCTACTCAGTGGCACATAGATGTGAGGTGAGGTGTGGAATTCTGAATTGCTAAGAACTAATGATTCTTTGTCTCCCAGTCTTCAACATTCTTTTTTGGCCACCCCACGGCATATAGAATTCCCGGGCCACAGTTGCATCACACTGGATCCTTAAATTGTGCAAGGAATCAAACATGCATCCTAGCCCTCCAGAGGCACCACCAATCCCACTGTGCCACAGAAGGAGAGAGTCAACATTCTTTTTTTTCTTTTTTAATTTGGGATCATCTGGTATGCAGCATTATTGTAGCAAGAGATTACCTGTACATCTAAGGAACACTGTAGTAATAGTCTTTAACAAAAAAGGTGTGTAATGTACGCATGATAACCGGGTGGACTTCTTCTGGAGTAAGTTGTGAGTAAGTGGAAACATTTGATGCATTTGCATTGCTGAGTTTGGTCAAATTCGCTTCTCGGACTCTCTGTGTCTCTCAAGAAGAGGAGAGTATTGTGGTGTAGTTAAATGAAGGCCCAAATGAAGCACCAAACAGTGAGGAAGGAACCAATGGTGCATATTAACCAAGTCATTATACTTCCAGCAAACACCAATGTTTTCATGTTAATTGGTCATTGCAATTTGACCTTCAATTTTTTATCTTTGACCTTCAATTTTTTTTATTACTCAAATGAATTTATCACATCTGTAGTTGTATAATGATCATAACAATCCCATTTCACAGGATTTCCATCCCATAACCCAAGCACATTCCCTCACCCCCAAACTGTCTCCTCTGGAGACCATACGTTTTTCAATGTCTGTGAGTCAGCATCTGTTCCGCAAAGAAGTTCAGTCTGTCCTTTTTTCAGATTCCACATGTCAGTGAAAGCATTTGATGTTGGTGTCTAATTGTATGGCTGACTTCACTTAGCATGATCGTTTCTAGGTCCATCCATGTTGATAAAAATGCTGGTATTTTGTTTCTTTTAATGGCTGAGTAACATTCCATTGTGTATATGTACCACATCTTCTTGATCCACTCCTCTGTGGATGGACATTTAGGTTGTTTCCATGTCTTGGCTATTGCAAATAGTGCTGCAATGAACATCAGAGTACATGTGTCTTTGCGAGTCATGGTTTTCTCTGGATAGATGCCCAGGAGTGGGATTGCTGGATCAAATGGTCATTCCATGTTTAGTTTTCTGAGGAATCTCCATACTGTTTTCCACAGTGGTTGCACCAATTTACAATCCCACCAACAGTGTACGAGGGTTCCTTTTTCTCCACACCCTCTCTAGCATTTATTGTTTGTAGACTTTTGGATGATGGCCATTCTGGCTGGTGTAAGGTGGTACCTCATAGTGGTTTTGATGTGCATTTCTCTGATAATGAGTGCTGTTGAACATCTTTTCATGTGTTTTTTGGCCATCTGTATGTCTTCTTTGGAGAACTGTCTGTTTAGATCTTCTGCCCATTTTTTTTGATGGGGTTGTTTGTTTTTTTTGGTATTGAGTGGTAGGAGGTGTTTATAAATTTTGGAGATGAATCCCTTGTCAGTTGCTTCATTTGCAAAGATTTTCTCCCCTTCTGTGTGTTGTTTTTTCATTTTATTTAGGGTTTCCTTTGCTGTGCAGAAACTTTGAAGTTTGATTAGGTCCCATTTGTTTATTTTTGTTTTTGTTGTCAATACTCTGATAGGTGGATGTGAGATGATGTTGCTGTCATTTATGTCAGAGAGTGTTTGGCCTATGTTTTTCCGTAAGAGTTTTGTAGTGTCTGGTCTTATATCTAGGTCTTTAATCCATTTAGCGTTTCTTTTTGTGTATGGTGTTAGGGAGTGTTCTAATTTCATTCTTTTCCATGTAGCTGTCCAGTTTTGCCAGCACCACGTATTGAAGAGGCTGTCTCTTCTCCATTGTATAGTCTTGCCTCCTTTGTCATAGATGAGCTGGCTATAGGTGTGTGGGTTGAATGCTGGGCTTTCTATCCTGTTCCACTGATCTAGATTTCTGTCTTTGTGCCAGTACCATATATATGGTTTTGATGATTGTTGCTTTGTAGCATAGTCTGAAGTCCAGGAGCCTGATTCCTCCAGCTCCTTTTTTCTTTTTCAGGTTGGCTTTGGCTCTTCTGGGTCTTTTGTGCTTCCAAACAAACTTTAAAATATTTTGTTTGAGTTCTGTGAAAAATGTCCTTGGTAATTTGATAGGGATTGTATTGAGTCTGTAGATTGCCTTAGGTAGTATAGACATTTTGATAGTATTAACTCTTCCACTCCAAGAACACGGTATATCTTTCCATCTATTTGTGTCATCTTTTATTTCTTTCATCCAAGTCTTATAGTTTTCAGAGTACAGGTCTTTTGTTTTTTTAGGTAGGTTTATTGCTAGGTATTTTATTCTTTTCGATGTGATGGTAAACGGGATTGTTTAGTTTCTAATTTCTAATTTTCTAATCTCTCTTTCTGAATCTTTCATTGTTAGTATATAGAAATGCCGTCGATTTCTGGGTATTAATTTTGTATCCTGTGACTTTGCCAAATTCATGGATGAGCTCTAACAGTCTTCTGGTAGAGTCTTTAGAATTCTCTAGGTATAGTATTATGTCATCTGCAAAACAGGGATAGTTTTACTTCTTCCTTTCCAATTTGGATTCCTTTTTTCTCTTTTACTTCTCTGACTGCTATGGCTAGGACTTCCAAAATTATGTTGAATAGTGGTGGTGAGAGCGGACATTCTTGTCTTGTTCCTGATCTCAGTGGGAATTCTTTCTGCTTTTCACCATTGAGAATGATGTTCGCTGTGTGTTTGTCATATATGGCCTTTATTATGTTGAGGTAGGTTCCCTTTATGCCCACTTTTTGAAGTTTTTTTTAAACAGAAATGGGTGTTGGATTTTGTCAAAGGCTTTTTCTTCAAATATTGAGAGGATCATATGGTTTTTATTCTTCAGTTTGTTAATGTGGTGTATCACACTGATTGATTTGTGGAAATTGATGTACCCTTGCATGCCTGGGATAAATCCCACTTGATCATGATGTACAATCCTTTTAATGTATTGTTGGATGCGGTTTGCTAGTATTTTGTTGAGGATTTTTGCATGTAACTTCACCAGTGAAATTGGCCTGTAATTTTCTTTTTCTGTGGTATCTTTATCTGGTTTTGGTATCAGGGTGATGTTGGCCTCGTAGAATCAGTTTGGGAGTATCCCTTCCTCTGCAATTTTTTGGAATAGTTTCAAAAGGATAGATGTTAGCTCTTCTTTAAATGTTTCACAGAATTCATCTGTGAAGCCATCTGGTCCTGGACTTTTGTTTGCTGGAACTTTTAAACTCAGTTTCAATTTCAGTGTTTGTGATTGGTCCATTCATCTTTTCTATTTCATCTTGGTTTAGTCTTGTAAGATTGTACTTTTCTAAGAATTCGTCCATTTCTTCTAGGTTTTCCATTTTATTGATATATACTTGCATGTAGTAGTCTCTTATGACCCTTTGTTTTTCTGTGATGTCGTAACTTCTCCTTTTTCATCTAATTTTATTGATTTGAGTGCTCTTTTTTGCTTGAGAAGTCTGGCTAGGGGTTTATTGATTTTGTTGATCTTTTCAAAGAACCAGCTTTTTGTTTCATTGATCTTTTCTATGGCTTCCTTCCTTTCTATTTCATTGATTTCTGCTTTGATTTTTGTGATTTCTTTCCTTCTGTGAACTTTAGGTCTTGTCTGTTCTCTCTCTGTTTGCTTTATATGTAAAGGTAGTTTGTTTATTTGAGTTTTTTTTTTTTTTGGTTTCCTGTGGTAAGCTTGTATTGCTATAATCTTACCTCTTAAAACTGCTTTTGCTGCATCCCATAGGTTTTGGAGTGTCGCATCTTTGTTGTCATTTGCCTCTGGGTATTTTTAAATTACCTCTTTGATTTCTTTAGTGATCCATTGGTTGTTCGGTAGCATGTTGTTTAGTCTCCACGTGTTTGTGTTTTTTGCAGCCTTTTTTCTTGTTGATTTCCAGTTGTATAGCATTGTGGTCAGAAAAGATGCTTGATATGATTTCAGCTTTCTTAAAGATCCCAAGGCTTGATTTGTAGCCCAGAATGTGAAAATCATAGAGAAATATCTGTGTGCACCTCAGAGGAATGTGCATTCTGTTGCTTTTGGATGGAAGGTCCTATAAATATCTATTAAATCCATCCGGTCTAATGCTTCATTTAGGGCCTGTGTTTGATTGTTGATTTTCTGTCTGGATGATCTGTCCATTGCTGTAAGTGGGGTGTTAAAATCCCCCACTATTATTGTGTTGGCAGTTTCTGCTTTTAAGTTGTTAACAGTTGCTTTATATATTGAGGTGATCCTATGTTGGGTGCATATATATTTACAATTTTTATATCTTCTTGTATTGATTCTTTGATCATTATGTAATGTCCTTTCTTGTCTCTTATAAAATTCTTTATTTTAAGGCCTATTTTGTCTGATATGAATATTGCTACTCCAGCTTTCTTTTGATTCTTTTTGTACATGGTGTAAGGGTGTGTTCTAGTTTCATTGATTTGCATGTATCTGTCCAGTTTTCCCAGCAATTCTTGCTGAAAAGACTGTCTTTCCCCCATTTTATGTTCTTGCCTTCTTTGTCAAAGATTAAGTGACCATAGGTGTCAGGGTTTATTTCCGGGTTCTCTATTCTGTTCCATTGGTCTGTATGTCTGTTTTGGTACCAGTATCATACTGTCTTGATGACTGTGGCTTTGTAATATTGCCTGAAGTCTGGGAGAGTTATGCCTCCTGCTTGGTTATTGTTCTTCAGTATTGCTTTGGCAATTCTGGGTCTTTTGTGGTTCCATATAAATGTTTGGATTGTTTGTTCTAGTTCTGTGAAAACTGTCATGGGTAATTTGATAGGGATTTCATTGAATCTGTAGATTGCTTTGAGTAGTATGGCCATTTTTACAATATTAATTTTTCCAATCCAGGAACATGGAATATCTTTCCATTTCTTTACATGTTCTTTAATTTCCTTGATGACTGTTTTATAGTTCTTGGCATATAAGTCCTTTACCTCCTTGGTCAGGTGTATTCCCAGGTATTTGATGTTTTGGGATGCAATTTTAAAAGGTATTGTATTTTGTTTTCCTTTTCTAATATTTCATTGTTAGTATACAGAAATGCCACTGATATCTGAATGAATGTCAATCTTATTACTGCTACTTTGCTGAATTTTTTGATCAGTTCAAGTAGTTTTGGGGTTGAGTCCGTATGGTTTTATGTATATACAGTATCATGTCGTCAACATACAGTGACAATTTTATCTCTTCTCTTCCTATTTGGATGCCTTTTATTTATTTTGTTTGTCTAACTGCTGTGGCTAGGACTTCCAATACTATGTTGAATCACAGTGGTGAGAATGGGAAGCCTTGTCTTGTTCCAGATTTTAGTGGGAAGGCTTTCACCTTTTCTCCACTGAGACTTATATTTTCTGTGGGTTTGTTAAAAATTGCTTCGATTATGGTAAGGTATGTTCCCTCTCTACCCACCTTGGCGAGAGTTTTTATCATGAATGGATATTGGAATTGTCAAATGTTTTTTTTTTCTGCATCTATTGTGATGATCATGTGGTTTTTGACTTTCGTGGTGTATGACATTGATTGATTTCCATTTGTTGAACCATCCTTGTGCACCTGGGATGAATCCCACCTGGTCATGTTGTATGATCTTTTTAAAATGTTGTTGGATTCAGTTGGCTAAAATTTTGTTGAGAAATTTTGCATCTAAATTCATCAAAGTTCTTGGTGAATATCTTTTTTGGTGGTATCTTTCTCTGGTTTTGAAATTAGGGTGATGGTGGCATCATAGAATATCTTTGGGAGTGTTCCTTCTTCTTCAACCTTTCAGAAAAGTTTAAGGATGAAGGGTATAAGTTCCTCTTTGTGTGTTTGGTAGAATTCACTTCTGAAGACATCTGGTCCTGGACTTTTATTTGTAGGGAGTGTTTTTATGATGTATTAAATTTCATTTCTAGTGATTGGTCTGTTCAGTTGATCTATTTCTTCTTGATTCAGTTTTGGGAGTCTGTACATCTCTAGAAAGATGTCCATTTCTTCTAGGTTGTCAAATTTGTTGTCATATAGTTGTTGATAGTATTCTCTTATTTTTTTTGTGTGCATTTCTGTAGTATCCATTGTTACTTCTTTTTCATTTCTTATTTTGTTGATTTAGGTTTTTTTCTCTGCTCTTCTTAGTCAGTCTAGCCAGGGGTTTGTCAATTTAGTTTACCTTTTCAAAGAACCGGCTCTTGGTTTGATTGATTTTTTCTATTGTTTTTTAAATCTCTGTTTTATTGATTTCCTCTTTGGTCTTTATGGTTTCCTTCCTTCTATTGACTTTAAGTTTTGTTTGTTCTTCTTTTTCTAGTTCATTCAGGTTGTTGGTTAAGTTGTTGATTTGAGATTTTTCTTCTTTTTTGAGGAAGGCCTGTATTGCTATGAACTTCCCTCTGAGCATTGCTTTTGCAGCAACCCATAGATTTTGAGTGGTTGTGTCTTCATTATTATTTTTCTTGAGGTATTTTTTAATTTCCTTCTTGATTTCCTCATTGGCCCATTGGTTGTTTAGTAGCATGTTGTTTAGTCTCCATGTACTATGTTTTTTCTCACTTCTTTTTCTGTGGTTGATTTCTAGTTTCATGCCATTGTGGTCAGAGGAGATACTTGAAATAATTTCTATACTCCTAAATTTGTTGAGGTTAGCTTTGTGCCCCAATATGTGACCAATTCTTGAGAATGTTCCATGCATGCTTGAGAAGAATATGAATTGTGATTTTTTTGGATGTGGTGTCCTGAAGATATCAATTAAATCTAACTTTTCTATTGTTTCCTTTAGGATCTCTGTTGCTTTATTGATTTTCTGTCTAGAAGATCTGTCCATTGATGTGAGTGGGGTGTTAAAGTCTCCTGCTATGCTTGTATTCCCATCCATTTTCCTTTTGTGTCTGTTAGTATTAGTTGGAGGTACCTGGGAGTTCCTATATTAGGAACTATATATTCATGATTGTAATATCCTCTTCTTGAATGGATCCTTTTCCATTATATACTGTTCTTCTTTGTCTTTCTTTATTGCCATCATTTTTTTTTTTTTGTCTTTTTGCCATTTCTTGGGCCGCTCCCGCGGCATATGGAGGTTCCCAGGCTAGGGGTCTAATCGGAGCTATAGCTGCCAGCCTACGCCAGAGCCACAGCAATGCAGGATCCGAGCCGCATCTGCGACCTACACCACAGCTCATGGCAACGCCGGAAGCTTGACCCACTGAGCAAGGGCAGGGACCGAACCCGCAACCTCATGGTTCCTAGTCGGATTCGTTAACCACTGCGCCACGACAGGAACTCCTATTGCCATCGTTTTAAAGTCTATTTCATCTGATATGAGTTTTGCAACTCCAGCTTTCCTATATGGTCCATTGGCATGAAATATCTTTTCCCATCCCCTCACTTTCAGTTTGTATGTGTCTTTTGTCTTAAGGTGAGTCCCTTGTAGGCAGCAGATTGAATGTTTTTGCTTTTTTATCCACTCAGCCACTCTGTATCTTCTGATTGGAGTATTCAGTCTGTTGACATTTAGATGATTATTGATAGATATGCATATATTGCCATTTTAAACCTGTTTTCCAGTTGATTCTATGTTCCTCTTTTCTTTTTTTTTGATTGGATGATTTCCATTTATTTTATGTTTGAATACTTTTCAGTTTTTGTGAATGTAATGTCTGGTTTTGATTTGTGGTTGCCCTGTTTTTTCCTATGTTAACCCCTTCCTGTATCTGCTTGCTTTAGCCTGATAATAATACAGGCTCAACCACATCCTTAAAAAAATGAAAAATAATCTAATTTTTCTTACTTTCCTTGCCCACATTGTATGAATCTGGCATTTTTTTTCCTCTTTCTTATAACATCTTCATGTTTGTTTATTTATTTATTTATTTACTTATTTATTTGTCTTATTGCCTTTTTGCCTTTTCTCCTTTTGTAGGGACACTTCTGTGGCACATGGAGATTCCCAGGCTAGGGGTCTAATTGGAGCTCTAGCCACTGGCCTACACCAGAGCCACAGCAACTCGGGATCCGACCCATGTCTGCAACCTACACCACAGTTCATGGCAATACTGGATCCTTAACCCACTGAGCAAGGCCAGGGATCAAACCCACAACATCATGGTTCCTTGTCGGATTTGTTTGCCAGTGCACCACGATGGAAACTCCTAACATCTTCATGTTTAGATCAGTATGCTGGCTTATTTAAGTGACTGCTTTCCAATTGTGGTTTCCTCCATCCTAGATTTTCCTCTTTTTTAAAAATTTAATTAAGCCCTTTCAGTATTTCTTTTGGAATTTGTTTTGTATTACTGTACTCTTTTAGCTTTTGTTGTTGGAGAAATTCTTTATTTCCCCTTCTATTTTAAATGATATTCTTGCTAGATGGAGTATTCCAGGTTGCAAATTTTTTCCTTTCAGCACTTTAGATATATCTTGCCACTCCCTCCTGGTCTGTAGTGTTTCTGTATAGAAATCAGCTGAGCGCCTTATTGGGGTTCCCTTATAATTAACGCTTTACTTTTCTCTTGCTGTCTTTAGAATCCTCTCTTTATCTTTAACATTTGCCATTTTTATTATAATATATCTTGGTGTGGGCCTGTTTGGGTTGAACTTGTTTGGGGGCCTCTGTGCTTCCTGTATCTTGATGTCAGTTTTAGCAAGTATTGCTGGGAAACCTGGACAGCTGCATGCAAATCAATGAAACTAGAACACACCCTCATACCATGCACGAAAATAAACTCAAAATGGCTGAAAGTGTTAAATATAAGACAATACACCTTCAAACTCCTGGAAGAGAACATAGGCAAAACACTGTCTGACATTTACCTTAGAAATGATTTCTCAGGTCAGTCTCCCAAAGTAACAAAAATAAAAGCAAAAATAAACCTTGGGACCTAATCAAACTGATAAGCTTTTGCACAGCAAAGGAAACAAAAAAGAAAACAAAAATACAACTTACAGAATGGGAAGAATTGGTTTCAAATGATGCAATGTACAAGGGCTTAATCTCTAAAATATACAACCAATTTATACAACTCAACAGCAAAAAACCAAACCACCCAATGGAAAAATGGGCAAAAGACCTGAATAGACATTTCTTCAAGGATGATATACAGATGGCCAACAAACACTTGAAACAATGCTCAGCATCCCTTATTATTAGAGAAATGCAAATCAAAACTACCATGAGATACCACCTCACACCAGTTAGAATGGCCATCATTAATAAGTCCACAAATAACAAATGCTGGAGGGGGTGTGGAGAAAAGGGAACCCTCTTGCACTGTTGGTGGGAATGTAAGCTGGTACAACCACTATGGAGAACACTATTGAGGTACCTTAGAAAATTATACATAGAATTACCATATGACCCTGCAATCCCACTCTTGGGCATATATCCAGACAAAATTCTTCTTAAAAAAGACACATGCACCTGCATGTTCATTGTAGCACTATTCACAATAGCCAAGACATGGAAACAACCCAAATGTCCACTGATAGATGATTACCTCAGGAAGATGTGGTATATATACACAATGGAATACTACTCAGCCATAAAAAAGAACAAAATAATGCCATTTACAGCAACATGCATGGAACCAGAGACTCTCATCCTGAGTGAAGTAAGTCAGAAAGAGAAAGACAAATACCATATGATATCACTTATATCTGGAATCTAAAATATGGCATAAATGAACCTTTCCACAGAAAAGAAAATCATGGACTTTGAGAATAGACTTGTGGTAGTCAAGGGAGAAAGGGAGGGAGTGGGAGGGCCTGGGAGCTTGGGGTAAATAGATGAAGAATGTTGCCTTCGGGATGGATTAGCAATGGGATCCTGCTGTGTAGCACTGGGAACTCTGTCTCGTCAATTATGATGGAACAGGTAATGTGAGAGAAAAGAATGTATACAGGAGTTCCCGTCGTGGTGCAGTGGTTAATGAATCTGACTAGGAACCATGAGGTTGCGGGTTCGGTCCCTGCCCTTGCTCAGTGGGTTAAGGATCCGGTGTTGCCATGAGCTGTGGTGTAGGTTGCAGATGCGGCTCAGATCCCGTGTTGCTGTGGCTCTGGTGTAGGCTGGTGGCTACAGCTCCGATTGGACCCCTAGCCTGGGAATCTCCATGTGCCGTGGGAGTGGCCCAAGAAATAGCAACTGGGTCCCCATGCTGTGCAGTAGAAAAAATATGTATATAAAGAAAGAAAAAAAATTGGAAGTGCATCTTCAATGTCCTACATTTGTACACTCCTCTTTTCACAGTTTCTTATTTTGGTAGCATATTTGTGTGTGGATGATTTCCTACCTTTACTTATGTATCTTTACTGTATATATGCCTTTACTGGTGAGTCTTGTCATTTGCAGTATTTTTGTTTCTAGTTGTGGCCTTTTCTTTTCTGCCTAGAGAAGTTCCTTTAGTATTGTTGTAAAGCTGGTTTAGTGTTGTGAATTCTCTTAGCATTTCTTATCTGTAAAGCTTTTGATTTCTCCTTCAAATCTGAATGAGAGCCTTGCTGGGTAAAGTAATCTCAGTTGGAGGTTTTATCCTTTCATCCCATTAAGTATATTGTGCCACTCCCTTCTGGTCTGCAGAATTTCTGCTGACAAATCTGCTGATAACCTTATTGGGGTTCCCTTCTATACTATTTGTTTCTTTTCCCTGGCTGCTTTCAATATTTTCTTTTTGTCTTTAATTTTGGTCAGTTTGACTAATATGTGTCTTGCAATGTTCCTCCTTGGGTTTATTTTATATGGTACTCATTGCACTTCTTGGATTTGAGTGAGTGGTTCCTTTCCCATGCTGGGGAAGTTTTTGGCTATTATCTCTTCAAATATTTTTTCTGTCCCTTTCTCTCTTCTCCTTCGGGCATCCCTATAATTCGGATGTTGGTGTGTTTAACATTTTCCCAACCTTCTCTTAGACTCTCTTCATTTCTTTTCAATCTTTTTTCTCTTTTCTTTTCTGCATCAGTGATTTCTACTAGTCTGTCCCCCACCTCGCTTATTCATTCTTCTGCCTCCTGGATTCTGCTGTTGGTTGCTTCTAATGAATTTTTTATTTCAGTTATTGTATTTTGCATCTCTGCTTGCTTAAGTTTTAAATCTTGCATTTCTTTGCTCAGTGTTTCCTGTTTGCTTCCAGTTTATTTCCAATATCTTACATCATCTTCAGCATCATCAGTCTAAAGTTTTTTTCCTAGAGGCTGATAATCTCCAGATAGCTTATCTGTTTTTCTGTTTTTTTTTTTCTTTCTCTGTCATCAGAGTTAAAGTTCTCTGTCTTTTCATTTTTATAGGTTTTTGGTGTGGTGTCCTTTATGCAGACAATAGATTTGTAGCTGCTCTTACTTCTGATGTCTGGCCCCCTTGTGGCTGAAGTTGGTATGGGGCTTGCTGTAGGCTTCCTGATGGGAGGGGCTGGTGCCTTCCCACTGGTAGGTGGAGCTGATTCCTATCTCTCTGGTGAGTGGGGCTTTGTCTCTGGTGAAGTTAGAGACAGCTGTTTTCCTGAGGGTGTGTTTTTAGGCAGCCTGTTTACTGATGGGTGGGGCTGTGATCCCACCTGGATTATTGTTTGGCCTGGGGCTGCTCAGTGCTGATGGGTGGGGCCAGATTTTCCCAATATGGCCCCCTCTAGAGGAACACATGCTGATGAATATTCTAGGAGTTATGCCTTCCATGTCCTTTCCCTGCAATGAGTCACAGTCATCCCCTGTTTTCCCAGAACATCCTCCAAGAACTGCTGTCAGGTTCCTGCAGAGCCTCTGCTTTGCCCTGGGACCCAGTGCACATGAAAGCCTGTGTGTGCCTTTTACGAATGGGCTCTCCATTTCCCTCAGTCCTCTGAAACTCCTGTGCATAAGCCCCAGATGCCCCTTGGGTTCTTTCTCCTGACTCCAGATCCCCAAGCGTGGGGACCTGACTTGCGGCTCATAACTCTCACTCCTGTAGGTGAGTCTCTGTGATACAGTTACTTTCCAGTCTGTGGGATTCCCACCTGGTAGGTATGGGGTTGCTTATATTGCATAATCACCCCTCTACATCTTGATGTGGCCTCCTCTTTGTCTTCTGGAGTATGATATCTTTTTGAAAATCTCTAGTCCATTTAGTTGAAGATTGTTCAGCATTTGGTTGTAATTTTGTTGTTTTTATGAAAGAAGGTGAGCTCCAGTGCTTCTATTCTACCAT
Source organism: Sus scrofa (assembly GCF_054392235.1). Lineage (NCBI taxonomy): Eukaryota > Metazoa > Chordata > Mammalia > Artiodactyla > Suidae > Sus > Sus scrofa. The sequence goes on along the minus strand of NC_139396.1, from coordinate 107,385,003 downwards.
CTTAATCCCGTCTCTCAAGTTGCCATTTTCTAAGACTGTAGGGAAAGTTTAAGTTTGGTGTAGGGGGAAGATGGCTACTTTGATTTTAAATATATTACAATTTAGACACACACATATATCATATATATATGTATATATATGTGTGTGTGTGTATATATACACATACATACACACACACACACATATATATAAAGACATATCACAAAGGAATTTGTATTTCCTGAAGTTCAGGAAAGAGATCAGCACTATATCAGTGAAAGATGTAGATGATATTTAAAGGAATAGAATTGGATGAGGTAATCTATAGAGTGAATATTAAGAACAAAGAGTTTAGAGGATTGGGTCTGAGAATGTCTATCTTTATAGGTCAAGAAGATGAGAAAAGCCCAGCAGGAGAGACCGATAAGGACTAGTCAATGACTAAGGAGGTGAAGCTGCAGAAAATAATGTGCTGGGGGTCTCTGAGATAACAGAAAAATATACGCTTATCTCTGTATCTGGTTTCTGACACAGAGTTCCTGAAGTGTTTATAAATTCCTAAGTGATTACAGCACTAGGAACATCTTTTGTTCTGTTGAGCAACTATCGGTGGTCTCCTGGATGGGGGCTGGTCAAGACATAATTAGAAGTTTCAATTTTCTACAGAGGAAGAGGGGCTAGAAGTGAGGCTAATAATTGATCATGCCTCTGTGAGGAAGCCTCCATAAAAAAGCCTAGTAGTATGGGGTTCAGAAAGCTTTCAAACTGGGTAACATATCCACATACCGAGAGGATGATGCAACCCAGTGCCACAGGGACAAAAACTCCTGCACTTGGGATGTTCCCACTCCTGCCCCTATCTATCTCTTTATCTGGCTGCTCATCTGTATCTTTTACCATATCCTTTAATAAACTGGTAGGTGTAAATAAGCATTTCCCTGAGTTTTGTGAGCCATGCTTGCAAATTCATCACACTGGAGGAAGAGGTAGGAACCTCAAACTTTTAGCTGATATATCACAAGCACAGGAGACAGCCTGAAGTTGTGATTTGCATCTCAAGTGGGCAGGAGTGGTCTTGTGGGACTGAATTCTTGACCTTTGGGATCTGATGCTATCCACAGGTGAGTAGTTTCTGAATTGAGTTAGGACTGGTATCACAGAATTGGTGTCAGAAATGTGGTGAATGTGAGAAGAAAGAATCACAAGAGAAAGATTGGGATGTTTTCTGATACAGCACCACAGTGTCAGAAGTCATTGAGATGGAGGGTTAGAAAAGGGCTGAGAATTGACCTTGGATTGGTAACCTTGAGAAGAGATGTTTCACTGGAGCTCTGGGAGAAAAGGATTGATGTATGTTTAAGAAGAAATGGAGGAGAAAACTTTGAGACAGTGAGTACAGAGAATTATCTGAAGGGACTTTTATTTAAAGAGAAGCAGCAAAATGTGGTTGGTGGCTGAAGGGGGAAATTGGAGGGATTTTCTTCAAGATTTGGATGTATTAGAGGATACTTTAGCTGATAGAAATGAGCCAGTAGGTTGAGAGGTGACTATTTGAGGAGTTTCTCTTCTGATGGCTTCTGTTTTCACCATGAAATGAGAAGCAAGGTCATCAGTGGAGGGTAAAAGGAAGAGAGATATGGGAGTCTGGAAGGGATTGGAAAAGGTACAGATTTCTTCTTTTTTGAAACACTGACAATTTTCATCTACTTGGTGATAGTTTTTCATCAATTTTCTCATACTTTGTGGAGGACCTTTGATTCAGCATTGGGATTTGAGATTGGTTTTATGAGAGACTGTATGTGACACTGATCGCTTTAGGAATGAGAAGGTCAAAGAGGACATTTGGATTATCTGTGTAGGTGTTAACGTTGTTGGCTATATCCATGGAGTACTCATTTGGCTTTATGGTGAAGAGAGAAGGTCCTGGAAAATAGTCCCACAAGGGGAAAGATTTTTACTTTTCTCAGGCTTTCGTAGATATCACTGAAGGGATTAGCTAACAAGATTGTAACCCATATCCCTGACTATTCATGGTAGAGTCACAAGACAATCTGAAGTAGTTTTGCTTATGATGGCAGCCTCCTCATGATCTGGGCCCCTACCACTTTGACCCTAGAATGTTTGGGCTGCTAAAATACAGTACCCCAGCCTGGGTGGCTTATAAACAGCAGACATTTCTTCCTTTGTTTTTGTAATTTATTTTTTGGTCTTTTGTCTTTTTAGGGCTGCACCTGTGGCATATGGAGTTTCCTAGACTAGGGGTCCAATCAGAGCTATAGCTGCCAGCCTACGCCAGAGCCACAGCAATGTCAGATCTGAGCCGCATCTGTGACCTACACCACAGCTTACAGCAATGCCGGATCCTTAACCCACTGAGCGAGGCCAGGGATTGAACCCACAACCTCATGGTTCCTACTTGGATTCATTTTCACTGTGCCACGATGGGAAGTCCCTAAATTTTTAAAAAATTATAGTTTATTTACAATGTTCTGTCAGTTTCTGCTATTCAGCAAACTTCTATTTCTGCTATTCAGCAAATTGACATATATATATATATACATTCTCTTTCTCATATTATCTTACATATTTCATCACAAGTGATTATAGTTCCCTATGCTATACAGCAGTACCTCATTGCTTATCCACTCCAAATGCAATAGTTTGCATCTGTTAACCCCAAACTACCAGTCCATCCCACTCCCCCTGCCCTTGATAACCAAAAGTCTCTTCTCTGTGTCCATGAGTTTGTTTCTTTTCTGTAGATAGGTTCATTTGTGCTATATATTAGATTCCAGATATAAGTGATACCATACAGTTATTGTCTTTCTCTTTCTGACTTCACTTAGTCTGAGAATCCATGTTGCTGCATAGAACTACCATATGATCCACACATTTACTTCTCACAGTTGCAGAGGCAGGGAATCTGAGATCAGGGTGCTGGCATGGTTGGGTTCTGATGAGGGGTTTCTCACAAGTTGCAAATTGCCGACCTCTTGTGTCCTCACATGGGGACATATCCTGTCCTGCAGACCTTATAATGGCACTAATGGGTTTCATACACAAATCATTTCAAAAGACAAGCATAATTTATCCTCCTTTTGGAGATCTATAATGCATACTTGAATATGAAAAATTCCAAGGAGTCTTGCTGACAAGAAACCTATTAAATATGTTTCCAGCCAGTGTTCGCCAGATTTATTTCACCTGTGTATTAAAGCATGCCATCTATCAACTCCCTGTAGAGCTAGTGTGTGATAGAAAGTGTTTTGGAAGATGCTGAGCTGGAAGGAGACTCTTGCGCTTCTGAATTCCTGCAGTATTTTTTCTCTCTGGTAAGCGAGTTTGCTCATTCTTCTTCTTCTTCTTCTTCTTCTTCTTCTTCTTCTTCTTCTTTTGTTCCTTGTGTTTTTTCTTTTTATAGCCATACCTGTGGCATATGGAAGGCTAGGGGTCCAACTGGAGCTTCAGCTGGAGTCTGTGCCACAGCTGCAGCAATGCCAGATCTGAGCTGAATCTGTGACCCACACCACAGCTTGGGGCAATGCCAATCCTTAACCCCTTGATCGAGGCCAGGGATTGGACCTGTATCCTCATGGGCACTATGGAACGCTATGTTGGGTTCTTAATTACTGAACTACAGTGAGAATTCCAAGTTTTCTCTTTTTACTTTGTACACATACACATAATTAGGGCCCGTCACAAAGGTGGCTGTTCCTTGAAAGCAGAGCTAATGATGAAATGAGGTTTATCTTTGGTGCCCAACATTGTGTTACCAGAGCAAGGGCTCCCCAAATACAGGTTGAAAGTGAATGGATGCTAAGGGCATTTGGGGAGCGAATTCCAGGCCATGCTTCCTTTAAGGCCACCTTCCATTTCTGTCTTCAGATGTGTCATATCTCTTGGTCTGAAACATCACACTGTGAGGTCAGCAAGATGTTACTGTTCTTACTTTATGGCAAAGGACTTAGAAACTTATACAGGGGTTAAGTAATGTGCTCATTATTACACAGCAAATAAATTGAGGAATGCTATAATTCAGATCTTTATTTCTTTCCTTTTCCTTCTTTCTCACACTGTCTATAGTGTTCAACAACTTCTAGACTCTTCTCTTTTTGATCATGCTGTTCATTCTGTTTATGGAGGAAGATGCGAAATCAAGAAATTGCATCCCTACCACAAAATGTTTATTCATGTTTCAGTGACTTAAGCTGATATTGAATAAACTTTGACTGCCCCTCCCCACCGCCAACCTAGTTTGATGGGAGTAGAAAACTTAACAAAAAGAAAATTCCATATTTGAATCTGGAACTTTTATTATAGTGATATAGAAATATTTAGTGGCAGTGGAATTTCTTGGTGCAACATTTTCCCTTGAGGAATATATTGCTGAGGCAACTGGAGGTCTAGAACTCAACACAGACAATTATTTCTTGTCACTGACATCTTTACAAGCAAAGCAGAAGGAAGATGGGTTTTCAGTTCTTGTTCAACTTGCTCAGATCTTAGTGATTAAATGGCCTTTTGTCAGGTAATTAAGATCTTCATTCCTGGATACAGATGTTCAAAGGGCCTGGTTATAAATAGCATTTATTTAATATGAACAGGTCCTGATCCCTTCTGTCCAAGATCACCCAATAATGCTCCTTTTTCAAAATGGATTTAGCTCATAGACTATTTGATCACCTGCCTTCATTTTGGGCCAAAGTGAAACAAAGACTTTTGTTTGTGTTTAAATTTGTCCTCCCCAAATAAGAATGGGGAAACACAGTCCAGCAAGCCTGACCCCTTTTATCACTTTGCTCACAGCTCTTATGCCAGCTATAAAAGGGATATTTACAACTGGAACACTAAAGTTTTTATCCTCATGTTTTATCCACTTCATGAATAAAAAAAATCCTCTGATTCACTTTGAAAGATGGAAAGTGGGCTTAAACTGATATTTAGAGTGGGCTGTAGTTAAGCCAATGTTTGTGCCATTTAGGAGAGTGGTTCATTTCACCTTGGGCTTTATGTCCTCTGTACAGCCATTATTGATCAAAGATCAGAAGACTGGAAGATATAAATTGGGTTGGCCAGTCCCACATGAAATCAGATTCTACCTGTTGGGCATACTCACTGTCCATTTTTTGGGGGAAATGTAAATGGAGCATATCAAGCAGTAGCTGTTAACTGAGATGACTGCCGAGAAACACTATGTAAACTACAAAAGACTGTCCACATGCCAAGGGGTTAGGTCTATTATGCAAATATCAGCCAGAATTTTCTTTCCAGAGAGAACAGATTTTGGCAAGGCCCCCTCATCTCCCACCCAGAAGATCCTGTGGAAAAGCACCTTAGCCCAGCAGGTTGGACTCAATTAAGGAATGTTGGCAGCTGTCTCTGGAGCCCAGAAAACAAGCTGTTTTTTTTTTTTTTTTTTTTGGCCAAATGCATTATTAATTGCCTGGGTAAAAGAACAAGGCCAATTTAAGTCTCCGATTCCACCAGGGAGCCTTAGGGCTTTGCATGAGAAGTGAATGACATGGGCTGCAATTTCAGGAGCTTGGCACTGCTCACCATTTCTAACTAAAGGGAAATACCCCAAATAAGATTAATTAACTGATTCCTTGGAGAGCTCAAGGCTTATGAATGATTCTCTCCCTTCCATGAAAAAGGGAAAAAAAATCCAATGCAACCAGGCAGTTTTTCTGTATTTCGAAGCAAGTGAGTTCGGGAGACATTTCAAAGGCCAGTCACCAACTTACCTGCAATTTATTCTCCTTTTGGGGAATTGGGGAGTTCTCCCTTTTGATTCCCTGCCCTTTCCAGAAGCAGCCTGTAAACTACTCTGTCCTGGTTACTGTGGGAACAGTGGGGATCATGCGGTTGAAAATGGCATGATGTGCTTGCAAGTAACTGTCAAGATTAAGGGGTCTCTGATGGCATCTTGGTAGAGAAATGGGAACAGTTCACAGGAGGAGAAGGGGCTCTGGAGAGTTTTGGTCAGATGGATCTGACCAGAAGAATAAGGAAGGGATATGGTGATGGATGAAGAGACTGGTCATTTTTGGAGTGTTTACAATGTTCTAAGCACCACAGTAAATGCACTACTACATTGGGTCCTTCAGTGGTTATTTAATACTCAGGCTACAGATTAGGAAATTGAGGATGAGAAAGGTGAGCAGTTTTCCCAATGTGACCCAGCTTGGAGGTGTAGCCTGGCCAGAATTTGAAGTCTTGTTTTTATCACTGTTCCACACTAATTTTTGCATAATTTGTCTAATGATAGATCACCCATGTCTTTTAGCAAATGGGTCATGTGAGTGTCCTGGCTGAGTTCCAAGGAGTGTGCAGAGAGGTGTGGCCTGGACAGAGGTGGCCTTGTCCAGAGAAGCCCCTGGAAGAAGGGAAGGTGGATGCTGGGAGATGAGTTAGGAGAGCCTGGCAAGAGCATGGAGGGGCAGCAGGATTTAGATGTTCCCTCGGGACTTCATTAGTTTAGAAAATGGAAGGTCACAGAAGAGGCAGAGAAACTAGCAGGGAGGATGGGTGTGGAGGGAGGGGAGGGGAAGGGGTGATGGACAACCACATTGGATACAGAAGAGGCAGAGATACTAGCAGGGAGGATGGGTGTGGAGGGAAGGGAGGGGAAGGGGTGATGGACAACCCCCAGGAGGTATCTAGAAGAGGAGATAAGGGAAGTGGAGGGTGGGGAGAGAGGAAGGATTGGGGAGGGATAGAAAGGAAAGGAGGAGAGGAGGAGGGAAGTGTGAGAGAAAAGAGATAAGAGTAATAGCAACCACAGTGAACCAAAACAAGAGGAAGAGGGAAAGAAGAAGTTGAAAGAGAGCAGAACAACAGCCTACAACCCTTGTGCTCCAGGCTTCAGTAGTGACCCAGCATGTCCCCACCTGCAAGAGCATCCTCCTTTGCCAATGACCTTGAAGGCATTACTTCTGTAACTGTGTAGCCCTGTGAGAATAGACACTCCTTGCTGAAGGGATGAATGCTTTATCTGATAGCAGCAAACCTTCTTCTAGGGAAATGACAAGTTCAGGTTCTGATCCAGAGGTGCCATGACCAAGGACCTTCTCCTTGCAGGCTCAGCCCGGCTCACCTGAGTGTCCAGGCCAGCACTGACCCAGCCAGGTACACTTCAGGCTGAATGCCCCAGTACCCACAGACTACTGCACTTGGATCTTGCTGAAGCTACTAGCTATCCAGCCTAAGCCCCAGGCTTCTCCGGCTTGCTTGGTAGACTTACTGCCTGGCGGTTGCCAGCCCAGGGTCCTGGTGGGGTTCCTGACAGAAACTTGTGTGTTTCTGGAAGGCAAGATTCTACTGCTGGGAGACATCTGTGGTTGTTCACCACCTTCCCTGCCAATACTTCCTTCATGCCAGATCTCATGCCCAGGGACACTGACACCTGCTGAGACCAAGGTCCAAGCCACCTCCTTTCCTCTGGGCTAAACAGTGGAGTGAGGAATCTGCCTATCTTCTTAGAACCTTACAGCTGAACAAAAATGAAAGCAGATACAAACCCCAAACACTCAATCTCCTCTTTCTTCTCCCATCTTCTTATCTGAGGGAGACATGGAAATATAGCTAGAAAGGTATGTGGAGGTTACCTTGGGGATGGGGGATGCAGGGCTTTAATTGGAACTAAACATTTTTCTGTAAAAATATGAGGAATGAGTGAAAGATCATAAAGAGGGAGGTTCCAGGATAGGACTGTGGTTCAGAGCTCTGACATCAAGTGTTGTAGATGTGTAGGAGGAAGGAGTGAAGGCAGGTAACAGGGAGCCAGAGAAAAGGCTGTGGCTACCGTCCATGTGGCAGTAGGCAGTGAGTGTGCCTTGAGACACATGTCAAGGTGAGAGGCCCTTTGAAATTTACTCTGTCTCCTCAGATTCATATTCAGGAGCTGGGGCAGAGATTTCACAACCACCCCATTGAGTGTCTTGCTTCATGGATAGTCTAGAAGAAAAAACTGGAACTGTTCACGTAGTATAAGGTGCATGGTGTGTTAATTGTTGCATACAAACAAACAAACGCAAAATGCTTTAAAAAAAAAAAAGCTTTATACTAAAAGCATTTATTATTTCACAGTTCCTGAGGGTCAGGGACCTGGGAGGAGATTAGGTGAGGGGTTCTGGTTCAGAGCCTGTCATGAAGTTGAATTCAGGCTTCTGGCTGGAGCAGTCATCTTTGAGTTCAGCTCAGGGCAGATATGCTTCCAAGACAGCACAGGAGGCCTTAATTCCTCACTGCCTGTTCGCTGGAGACCAGTTTTTACCATATGGGTCTTTCCATTGACTTCCTGAGTTCCTCATGACATCATAGCTGGTTTCTCCCAGAGTGAGGTATAGGAGAAAGAGAAGAGGGAGAGAGACAGAGAGAACACAACAGAAGTCACACACCACCATGTCTGTCATGTTCTCTGGTCACCTAGACTAACCAAGGAGCAATCATCATTGGCTCAGAATCCTCGGGCCTTGTTGAATTACTGGCTCCTTCCTTTTTCCCTTGACTGCTCTCTTCTTGAATTGTCTTTTCTCATTCTCTCATGAAGTTTTTTTTTTTTCCTTTAAGTCATTTGTATGTTAATGAAAAAAATCTGTAAATGAGGATAGTTTTTTCTCCCCCTTTGTTTTAACAGATGATTATTTTTCTTGTCTGGGCTTGAACAGAGAAAATCATCAGAAAGGCTCTTGCTGAATTTTTTTTTTTCTGGTGGGAAGAGCCACATTGCAAGAAATAACAAGCCCAGCTGTAGCCATTGTTCAGATCACAGTAGAGGCAGTCATACTCCTTTTCCCAACTCTTATTTTCTTTTCGTGCCCTTTGAGCAGGCTTCTATGAGGCTGCTGTGGTTTAAATATGCTGAAATAAACTCTTGAATCTCATAAAAATAAACTCCCTTCCCCATCTAGCATGACAAAGGACCTCCCCCACCCAGGTTTTGTCAGAAGATAGTGTCCTGGGTCCCCATCTGGACCCTGCTGGTCTTTGCAGATGCCATTGGCTATTCAGTCCTGACAGAGTCATTTCTGTCTTGGATTCATACCGCAGGCACTCTTTTACCAATTTTTCCCTCTTCAGCAGCTGCATAGAGACGTATTAAGTTGCTGTCCAGTTTTCCCTGCCTGTGATAAATCACTCCAATTTCGAGGGAAGGAAAGAGTGACAACTTCAAGCAAGACCTCCAGGCAATCTCTAATGGATATTGTACTTCCTTTAAGATCAAATTCACATGGCACCTCCTCTATGAAGGCTACCTGATTACCAGAAAATAAGTTAGTATTGCCCTAAATGTGTCTGTATATCTCTTGATGAACACACTCATCACAGTGTATTGTCATTCTCTTTCAATATATGTCTGCTTAATTAAACAAGATCCACAGACTTGAAGCACATTTAGAAGCAGGGCTAGTAATCCCTTCTTTGTTTCAATCACAGCCCCTGACCCAGCATCTGGTGGAAGGTTCATGCTTATTAAATATTTTTGGATGAATTGATGAGCTCTGAAAGACTCTGAACATATACCCTTTCTACTTCCTGCCTCCCCCATGCCTTGGCCAGAAGCCTCACATGTGTGGTACAGTCTTGCTCCTTTTACTTTCTCTTCTGGTAATGAAGATTCCATTATGAGATCTCAAAGACTTGAGTGCTGACTAAGCCTCTTCAGAAAGGTGTTTGGAGGGCTCAGAGGTTGACTGTGGGCTGGGAGCCCCAGGCTCCTACTGAGAGAAAAAAGTTTCAGCTATTGTCATTTGCTGGTGATAGGTTATGGCTATTTGGTTTTATGGCTCCTTTAAGGATTAAATTGTATTACCAGAGGGGTCATTTGCAAACCACAGAAGATCAACAGGAATCTCCTGGCTTGGATATCTCTCTTTTTTTTTTTTTTTTAGGGCTGCACCTGCAGCATATGGAAGTTCCCAGGCTAAGGGTCAAATTGGTGCTGCATCTGCGACCTACACTACAGATCACAGCAATGAAAGATCCTTAACCCACTGAGCAAGGCTAGGGATGAAACCCACATCCTCATGGATACTAATTGGGTTTGTTACTGCTGAACCATGAGGGGAACTCCTTGGACCTCTCTTTTAAAAAAAAATTAATTTTATTGAAGTACAGTTGATTTTACAGTGTTGTATTATTTTCAGGTGTATGGCAAAGTGAATCAGTCCTACATATAAATATAGCCACTCTCCCCCCCCCCCATATAGGTTATTCCAAACTATGAGTTGGTTTTCCTGTGCTATAGTGTAGGTTCTCATTAATCATCTATTTTATACAGTGGTGTGTATATGTTATTCCCCCCCCCATTCTTCCCTCTCCCACAATGATTTCATCTATGGTAAATGTAAGATTGGTTTTGAAACTTGTGAGTAGATCTCTTAGTTGATATTCTCCACTTAAAAGATGAGCTAAGTGTGATCATTCTCAGATTAAGAGAAGAATCCAATAAGCTAATTCAATGTTGACATTACCCTTCCCCCCTGTGTGTCACCTGGGCCTGGAGATAACTAGACTGGCACTGGGGACACCTGTAGTGTTAGCACTTGGAAGGAAATGCGATTTATTTTCTCCAGTTCAATGGCTTTGAGGTTTAGAAAACTCATAAGACTCATAAGATAATTCCTAGTTATTGGGAGTCAAACTGTTTGCCTGAGAAGTTAGGTAAATTGTCTTGTAGAGGATCAGCCAGAGTTCCCATTGAAGAATCGGTCCTATGGGCCATTTAATGGAAGCCATTATGAGTAAAAGCCTGTACTCAGAGACTAGAGTTCATATTCTGATTTGTTTACATACTGGCTGTGAGACCATTGGTACTTGACTTCATGTCTCTGAGGCTTGATTTCATTGTCTGCCAAGAACAGATAATACCGACATCTATCTCAGTGCTATTTTGAAGATTCAGTGATATGCTATATTAAATTTAGCCCCAGGACATATAAGGCTCAATAAAAGATTCCCATGTGTATCCTGGGGATTCGGGCATCTGGAGTTAGAGATGATGATGATGATGACGATGATGATGATGATTATGAAGAGAAGGAGGAGGAGGAGCTGGCCTCCAGCTCTACCCAAGCTTGGACCAGTGCTGGGCCTAGAATTAGCTCAAGCAGGTAGAGAGAACTAAAAATTGTTATTGCCATTTCAATGCTTACAGTTATACACTCACTTTTTCAATCTTTGAAAACTTTATAGAATAATACGCAATTGACATCAGTGTTTAATTCCATAATACCACTCCATCTTCCCCCAAATTCATAAAAGAGTTTTTTAATGTTCACTTAACATGTGAAACAACTGAGGTTCAGAGAGATTGAGCTGTTACACAATGTGGATGAGGCAAAGTCAGGAGTAAATCTCAGATTTTGTGAGCTCAGATCTCCTACCTGGGCAGTCTCCTACTCTTTGTTCATAAAGTGGAGGGAAGATATGATAATGATTTACTCTTTAATATAACTAAATAATAGCCACTAAAGGTGCTACACTTTCTGCTGAAATCATAGGTCCCACAAAGACAAAGTTAGGATCAGAATATTCCCTGCCTTTGGGAAACTCTTAGGTACTTACCTAAGCTGTGATTCTCAGGAAAGATTATCTTCTGATCCACAGACAAGGGGGAGGAGGGTATGTCATAGCAATTTGGAGAGTGTAGTGGTTCCTGTACTCTTAAAGACTCTGCAAGGGTCTGTTTGCTGGACCTAGATGTGATTTCTAACAGAGCTGTAGTGGGGACACACAAGGAAGAATGGGTGGCAGCAATAGCAGCCTGACTGTGGTACTAGGATGATTCTTGTCATGGACATTCCCTTGGTTGCCATTCTCAATGTGGTCCATGTATATCTTGGGGATTCGGGCATATGGAGTCAGAGAAGACAAAAATGAGGAGTCTACCAGGCAGACTCAGGGAACTGTGGTCAGCACATCTGTTCAGAGAAATTCCTTGCATGCATGTAGACAATTACTTTTCATACAATACTTGAAAATACCTACTCACACTCACGTACATACACATATCCATATACACTAAGCCTGGATTCCTGGTCCCTTGGGAAGGGGCATTTTACTGTCTTTGCCACCATCACTGGGTTTCTTCATTGCTTCCTGGAGCCTCCTCTTTCTAGGTCTCCTTGGTGTCTCCCTTGCACAGTTCAATTTGTGACCTTGAGTTTTGGAGGTGTTTCTGCTCTGGCCTTCCTGTGATTGCTCCTTCCACTCATGTGGCTGCTGTTCCCCTTCATCATCAGAGATCCCCATGGGAGTTCACTTGTTTTCAGGTGAAGCCATTTAAGTCCTGACTTTGGAATAAGGCTGCTCTCCCTCAGCACCAATCCATCTCCTGGTGGTTTCAGCTCATTTGTTATTTCTAGTAAACTCGATGGTCACAGCATGGCCTCCACTATATCCTGCACCCCCTGCTTATTAAGATGTTTCACAAGAAAGTACAAAAGGGTTGTGATGCATTTTGGTTATAAAAAAATGTGCCCAGCTGATCTATAATTCTACTCCAGATGGAATTTCAGCCTCCGTTTCTCTTTTTAACTCTTGCTGAGTTGTAGCCCTGCTCTTTACTATTAAGCTGCCTTTGCCTCTGAAGAATTACTTTCCATACACACTGAGGGCCAGCTTTGTAGAAATGTGAGCACAGCTTTAGGCTGCAGACAGGACAAGTCCCAAGGGCACTGGGAAATGAGAGCACATTGAGTTTGAATTTTGGGCCAATTACTTATTAGCTTTGCAAACTTGATTAATTTAATCAGCTTTCTTAAATTTTCACATATTAAATGGAGATAACTTTTTGATTGTTTGAGGATTAAATATGACGGTATATGATATAAGCTTGGCTCTTAGTAAATGCTTGATCAAAGCCCCATCTCTGTCTTTCTTATGCCATATGATAATGCTTATGTCTGAGTAGAAATGACAGTTAGTGGATGATATCAGGGGTTAATGGGTCATTTATAAAACCCCAGAAGAAAAAGAAACAAGAACCAAGAACTCTGCTTAAATAGACCTTGAACATTCTGATCTGCTGACACAGAAAGCTAGATAGCAGCATTCCGGGTATGTGTACCTGCGTTCTGTTTGGACAAGTATCCTACCAGCTCTTTCTGGGGTGCTGACAGTTTTACAATGGCATATGGAAAGCACTTGGTATTGTATCTGCATAGAAAAGATGTCCAATGAGAATTAATTCCTTTTCCTTTTATTCAGAGTTAGCAAGAAGTGGGATTTCCTAGATATATGTGTATAAACTAACCTTGAAGCCACTGGACTACACTGTGCCTCTGGGTACCTGTTGTATGGATCCCTGGGCTGAGGAGGGCCATATGTCATACAGCTGTGGCTCCAGCAGATGTGTCTGAGATACAAGCATCCTCAGCTCAACGTGCAGTCTCTTGAGATTGCCTGGGGCTCCAGTGAGAAGAAATCCAGGCTGTGACATTTAGCACATCGTCTAGCTAGAAGATGTTTACAGAGGCTGACCTGGGTACTCTCTTGGGCCTGAAGATGACAAGCACTGGAATTATAGGACAACGAGTCCTTTACTCACCGTCCATTATATTAAAGGACGATGAGTAAAGAAAGACAGAAAAAGGAGAAAAGATTTTTTTCTCCAAGAAGAAGAGGAAATTCATATCTCAACAATAGAATGGATGGTTGTAAGGGAATACTTGTAGATAAAAGGATGTTTTTAATCTGGGCGAGGGTCTGGGAATTTGGTGGAGTTCAAACATTGAACTTGAATACCAGCACTCTTCACTTCCTATGGTTACTTACATTGTTATAGTTTTTAGTCTTTTTTATGTTGTTGGAAATCCATGATATGTCTCAGTGCCTTTTCTTGGCTCTTTTTAAAGGGATAAGTATAGCCATACTTGAGTATTTCCTTTATTTAAAAGGGGAAGTCCTTCATGTGGCTTTAGAGTTTTGAGAGGCCAGTTGTAAGACCAACTTGAATCTTAAATAGCTCTCCATGTAGAGCTTCCAGTAGTGGTATATATATATAGATATGTCCCTTTGGCTTTTCTATCCCTGCACATCTTAGGTTTTGGGGTTGAAGACACACACAGCTATTCCAAGTTGTGGGTGTTGCAATTAGGATAATCTAGGGCAATTTGTGAGCTGTTTTAGGAATAAGGGACCAGAACTGTAACCATGTGAATAAAATATTCTTCAGACCTAATGAAAAAACTGTTGCCCTTTATCCACAGGACATCTTGGTTGTAGGTCTGCGCATATAGCTTCTGATAGAAAAATTTATCTGGCCCTTTATCCCTACAAACCAATCAACAACTCTTGGTGACTCTATGTCTATGAGCTGTGGAGGGGCTGGGGAAGATGTAAGGATGGGTGAGGCTGGGTTCCTATAATTATGGAGCTTACCATCTCTTTAGCATCTTGAAGTAATTAATAAATCTATTAGCAGGTTAAAAATCCACTGAGAAGTTTTAAGCTCAGGCTTTATGATGCTACATGCATCATTGTTGGGGTGGGGGTGGGTCTCAAGCCTGACCTGGAACAGTTGAAAGAGGCTAAAATCAAAGCAGAGAGATAGTTAGTTTTTGAAGTATTTTTGGATTTGAATGGATGGAAAATGAGGGTGGAGGCGAATTGTATGAAAGAAGCAAGAATAAATTAAGTGGTGTGGGAGGAACAGTGTCCAGAGTGGCCCAGATGGAGCCCATGGGTATGGGTTATAGAGGAGTAATATTAAGTTTACATTGGCAATGGGTAAAATAAAGCTTCAAAAACCAGATTAAAAAATCTAAACATATCTGGCCACGTACAGGTAGCATGGTACCATAGTGGAAATGCCTGTTTCAGGAATTTGCTCCTGCCATGTTCCAACCATCTTCCAGAAAGACACCATTGACCTTATGGTCCAAGCTGATACCTGAGAGTCCTCTCTCACCACCTCTGACCTCTATAGTTGACTGACCTTTGACTTCAGTTGGCTATCAAGGGGCTGGGACAGACAGAGGGTGGTGATGTGAGTTGAGATCAGAGAGGCTGAGGCAGGAAGACTGGTAGGACATCTCCCATAGCGACTTAGGTCTAATATGACTTGGACATGTCCCTGGGCACTGGGAATGGCTATGAACAGATGGGGAATCACCCTGAGAAATACTACAGAGGGGCCATTGGAGGGCTTGACTGGCTGGATGAAGGGGATAAGCAAAGAGAAGAGTTAATGATGATTTCCTCTGGAAGAGTGTTTGGGTTTGATGCTCAAGAACATTGTTGGGCCCCTAAATGATATGAGGACTTTGAAGGGGAGTCACTTTAGAAGGAAAAATGATAATGAGGATCATCTGAAACATGGTAGGATTGAAATAATAATACAACACACATAGACATCCATAGGCATGGATGTGAAAAGGTGCGGGTATGTCTCTAGCAGGTGGACCCCTGAGTGGGGAGACCACTAATGTGGGAGCCACAAGCCTGAGACACATTAAAGGCAGAGCACAAGCAGGGGCCATGAAAGAAGACCTTGTCTGACTGGGATTGTCTGGAGAGCGCCCTCCTCACTTTGAGGTGGGATGTTCCAAGTCCTGCTACTCCTTCATTGATGTCCTAAGCATTTCTCTTCAGGGACAAGGGACACAAAGCCATACAGCTCCCCTTTTGGCCTAGGGCCAGTTTGTAGCTTCCTAAGGGGGTCCTAGGAGGCTCCAAATGACTGGAGACCTGTCTCCTCACTCCAGAAACTGAGGCTCAGGGAGTGTGGGGAAGGGACAAAGCTGTGCAGTTAGTGAGGCAGGTACAGTTCTCACCAGCTCACGCACTTCAG
This sequence comes from Sus scrofa, assembly GCF_054392235.1. Taxonomy (NCBI): domain Eukaryota; kingdom Metazoa; phylum Chordata; class Mammalia; order Artiodactyla; family Suidae; genus Sus; species Sus scrofa. The sequence continues at coordinate 107,369,228 of NC_139396.1, read as the reverse complement.
ATTTAATGTCTGTGCCGTCTCCTTTGCAAAAACTGTGGATCATAGTCTACGAGCTCAAGCACTGCTGCCAGACAGGCACGGGTTCAAATCACAACACCACCACTTTCTGAATCAGATTCGGGCTAAGGTTAGGTATCTTCTCTAAGACTCAGTGCTCTCACCTAGAAGATGTGATTATCAAGCATGTTAGATCCTTGCTTGGACTGGGTGAGGTGACACTGTCAGGAGGCCCTGTACACTGCCACCTGAGAAATCCTCAAGAAATTCATGAATGCATTAACTCAGAAATGAGTATCGTACACCTATTAGGCTCCTGGTATCAGAAATGAAATGGTAAAATCCATACTGTCTTTGCCTCCTGTATCTTACAACCTTGAGGAAACAGACATCAGTTAATTAGTATCAAAAACTGATAATTATCAGAGTTCCTGCAGTGATGCAGTGGGTTGAGAATCTGACTGCAGTGGCTCCAGTCGCTGTGGAGGTATGAGTTTGACCCCTGGCCTAAGCCAGTGCATTACAAAAGATCTGGAATTGCTGCAGCTGCCATCCGGGTTTGCTGTAGCTGTGATGTGGGTCACAGCTGCAGCTTGGATTCTGTCTCTGGCCCTGGACCTTCCATAAGCTGTGGGTGTGTATTAAAAAAAAATGATAATTATCATCTGGGATATGGACTATCTACGGAAGCACAGGGCACTTTAAAAATAAATAGCAGGGTGGCCTGGTCTTGTCTAGGGCTCAAGAAAGAGCTGAGGGCTGAAGAATCACAAGGAACCTCCTGTGTGGAGAGAAGGGCAGTGGCTGGCTGAGGAAGGATTCTGTGTGAAGGCCACAAAGTGGAAGAGAGGGCCAGAGCTCAGGGGCATGAAATAACTCTGGGGTGCAGCCCCCCTAGTCATTAAGGGCTCCCTCCTCTTATGACATCACCCTAGTCTGGATCAGTCCATGTGAGGACAAAGAGATCATGTTCCTACCAGAGGAAGGGAAAGGGATCAGGTTACTATATATTTAGTATTTTGGGGAAGCCCAGAGCACCCTTACAATGCAAACTGCCCTAATCTCCAGTTTTTACCAGTTTTGGACTTCTCTTCAGCCTCCCCTTCCTTGCTAAGTTAGAGCCCCAGCCCAATCCCAGCAGACACCCCAAGCCCCACCACCCACAAGACTGGGCCCATCAATATACCTTTAGCTCCATCTGGGGTCCCCTTTGGAGTGTAGTGATCACTCAGAATGCTAAGATATGCTGATAGCCACAGGGAGATCGGGAGGAGGGAGGGCTGGAGTGGATTTGAAGCATGGATGTTCTTGTCGGGTTGCACTGAGAAAGGTATTGCTCCAAGACGGCCAAAGTCAATTTACTTGAAAGACACAGCCTTGTGTTAAAAAAAGGAGCCACAATAATGCCTCCCCAGGGCTTATTACTGATGGCAAGTAATTCCTATCCAGGTTCCTGATAGGAACACAGAGTGGAAAGAAACAGCAGAGCAACCACAGGCTATATAGCTGGGAGGGATGAAGAGTTCAGCTTGGGTTAAACATCTCATAATTAGGACTGTGAAAGGCACACGGCTGCTTGACCTCCCCTGCCCCTAATCTTTGCACTCGGTGGCTGGGAAACCCCTGCAGCACTGTTTCAGCCACCAGGTCGAACTCCTCTGAGAGCAAGATTTGCTGGTGGTAAAACTGGCTTCATCAGACCCTTAGCCAGAGTGCAGATTTGCAGGCCAACATGCCCCCAGGAGAAGCCACTTCATCTCCGACTCATATACTTGCAGCTTCCTTTTCTTCCACATTCCTAAACCTCTGAGGTCCCTTCCTGCCTTGTGGTTACACTTGTCAGTCTTCTACCACTTAAGTCTCTCTCTCAACCTCCCAAAGGAGGGATGAGGGCAAAGGGCAGCTATTGAGTATGTGTCCTGGGATCCTTCAGGGCATGGACCTCTTAAGCCCTTACAGAAGTGGACCCAGTCATTATTTTTCCTTCTCATAGATGTTGAGGCTCAAGGGATCCACAGGCATCAAAGGATCTCCCAGCATCTTTAGAATTGGAAGAGACATTCAATCTCTGTCCCTGGCCATGGGCAGTGGATCCCAGAATTCAGCTCCTTGGTGATTCCCTCCATTATTTAGCTTCATAGGAAACACTAAGTACAAGGAAGTTTCTGATAAGATATTTATGGCATTATGCGATATTTATTTTGAAGTTAAAAGTGACCTTGTCTTCAAGGCACAGACTTCTGAGGCTCTGGAGCAGAATCTGATAAAGGAAGCTGTGGTGCTCCCTGATGCAGGAGGAAGGGATAGACATCCACTGAATGTTTAATAGGAACCCAGTTCAGAATTAGGCATATTACATTGATTTGTCAATGATTCTCCCAACACTATGTGTTAGACGATAATGTCCCAGTTTTATAACCAATCACTTCACTTCCTCATTAAGTGGTCGAGCTGGAATTTGCAACCCAATCTGTGAGACCAAGCCTGTGGTGGTTCCCCTGCATCAAATTGCCTCATATTTATTTATTTATGTAGAGAGGCAATGAAATCAGAAAATATATTTCGTAGGTGCTGTCTCCTGGAGTTAAAAAATAACACCCAAACGTAACACTCGTCAAGCCCTGAGTTCTTGTCATCATTTATAAGCATTCCTCAATGACAGCCAGTTGCACCTCCTTCACCCTCCTACCTTGAGGAGGGTAAAGACAAGAATTTCTATGTAAGATTTATAGGCTGAGATTAAAAAGGCAGTTGGGATAGAGTTTAAACTCTAGTCTCCAAGGTCCCTTTATTCTACATGCCAATAAATTCAGCAGCCCTACTCTGTACTACTACTTTATTCTCAACAGCTTAGAAGACCTCATGCATGACCCCCTGTGTCCTTTAGTCCATAGTGGGTATCTCTTTCTACAAGCTGGCTCTGTGATAGGCACTGGAGATGCAGGGAGGAGGTGGCTACTAAGTAATGGAAACACAGATGCAATGAAATCATTACGGAGCAGTGTGTTGTGTGTCTCAGAGCCAAACACAAGGAAGAGGGGGTCACTGACTTCCTTTGGGGCAGAAGCTCCTTGAGAATGGGTCAAAACATATGTCCAAAGGAAGACTTGGGAATGACAGGCAGGACCTAGTATTCTAGGGCCTTGTAGGTCAAGTTAGGGAGTTTGTAATTTATCCTCTAACCATGTAGAGCTACTGAAGGTCTGGCTTGATCCTAGACTCTTTATGGTCCTGGATCCTCACATCTGATCCTTACATGAAGGCTCAGTCACCCTTCCATCCTCTGCTAAAGGGAGGACTGGCACTGAAGTGAAGCAGGAGATTCTCAGAGTACCTCTGCTGCTTGTCTCACCTGACAAGCTGTCCCCATTGCTATAAGCTGCTATAATCAGGCTTCTTCATTTATGATGCTCCTGTTCTGATATGCTGGCATCTGGTAAGGGCTTTCCAATCTCAGGGACTAGAGGCCCCTACAACCAGCTCAGTGACTGATCTTATTATTATTGCTTTTCTAGAGCTGTGTGTCATTCAGTCTGAAGTCCTGGATTCTGCCTGACTTTTGGTGTACCCCATTACTGTATCTCAGAACCTCCCACTAGCCAACCTTCCTGGCTAGCTCCTTGCCTGAACCAAAGTTGAGGAGGATGAGGGCTAGTCCCACTCTTAATATTTCCTGCAGCTCTTGCAAGTGGGTCAGCTCCCCAGAATTCTACCTGTTCCAGAGGCAGGCACATATTCCAGGCTTGATAGTTTAATTTTCAGCTTTATTCAGATGCTACTTTGAAGGCAGCTCTGGTTCTTTCCCCTCTTGTAGGTCACTAGGCAGGATGGTTCAAAGCTTATAATGTGGTTCTCAGAGGTAATAATTCTTGGTAAGACTTTTCTGATTAATTACCACTGTGGATTTTTATATTCCTTGGGGGAGATTCTTGCTAGGAACTTTACTTAATGTTAATATTCCAGTGCCATTTGGAATATCTTAGTCATTTGGAATATGTCTTCAAAATTATTATTATTCTTATTATTACTATTATTATTATTTTGGCTGCACCCACAGCATGTAGAAGTTATGGGAGCGGTATGGAACTTCCCATCCTTATGACCCCAGCCATGGCAGTGACAACACCAGATCCTTAACACACTGTGCCACCAAGGGAAATCCAAAATTATTACTTTTTAATGAAGGTTTTATATGTGATCTGACTTCTGAGAACTTAAATGTCTGAAGCAGTTTTTCTGTGGAGGTCACAAATCAATCTGGGTATAAATTTTAGGCTTTTTAATACTTTTACTTAAAATTCTGCAGATATTGTCACCCTGTCTTTTTGTATTTAGAGTTGTAGAGGCGAGTCTGATTTTGGTTACTCTGTGGAGAAGCAGGTTTTTTCTATTTCATTCATCATTTATTAGGTATATAGTCATTGAATCATATCAGGTTGAATTATATGAAATGGGTACTTTTCCTTTTATGGGCTAAAAAGGTTGAAAGCTGCAATTCCATGTGGTTTGACTTAATATACACAAGTCTCTGTGCTAGCAGGGGGGACCTTAAAATATCAAACAATCCCCCTATGGTTGTGTACAGTCTGGTGGGGTGGCAGAAAGATAAGCAGTTAATACAATAGAGTATGACAGGACCTATATATAGTAAAGATAAAAACAAAGCAGTAGAGAAAAGGAAGGTGGCAGAATTGGGGCACTAGAGAAGGTAGGCTGGTACGCTTTTCTTATGTCCAATTACAACTCTCTGTTGATGTCTGAATTGCAAACTGCATGTATTTTCTTTATTGTTGATAAATTGACAGAGATGAAGGAGGGGACCATATAAGGACTAGCTTCAAAAGCAGAATCCTTGAGGTCAGAAAGCTACCCTGTTTTCTGGTTATGCTGCTCTTGTATTCTTTTTGTTATTATGTATTTTAATTTTAACTGTTTTTTTTTTTTTTGCTGTGGTGAAGACATGTAACGTGAGGTCTATCCTCTTCAATTTTAAGTGTACAATGCAGTGTTGTTAACTACAGGGACAATGTTGTACTGTGCATCTCTAGAACCTATTCATCTTGCATAATTGAAACTTTATATCCTTTGAACAGCAGTTCCCCTGGCAACCACCATTCTATTATCTACTTCTATGAGTCTGACCCTTAGATATCTCATGTAAGTGGAACCATATAGTATTTGTCCTTCTGTGACTAGTTTACTTCACTTATTATAAGGTCCTCTAGGTTCGTCTATGTTGCTGCATATGACAGGATTTTTGCCTTTTAAAGACTGGATAGCATTCCATTGCATATTCTACTACATTTTCTTTATCTATTCTTAGGCCAATGGATATTTAGGTTGTTCCCATGTCTTGGCTATTGTGAATAATTCTGCAATGAATATCTGAGTGCAGACAACTCTCCAAGGCCCTGGTTTCAATTCTTTTGGATATATATACAAAAGTGACACTGTTGCATCGTGTGGTAATTCCATTTTTAATTTTTGCAGGAGCCACCATGTTGTCTTCTATAGCTTCCTTGCTATTTTGCATTCCCATTAACAGTGAACCAGAATTTCAATCTCTTCACATCCTCACCCACATTCATTATTTTTTTTGATTCTGATAATGGCCATCCTAACATATGTGGGTTTATATCTCATTGTGACTTTGATTTGCATTTTTCTGTGATGTTGAGCATCTTTTCTTATACCTGTGTCTTCTCTGGAGAAATAACTGTTTAAGTCCTTTGCCCATGGGCAGCCTTTGGTGGAAGGAAGTGAGGTCATTTCACCTGTCATCAGGGAAGCATAGCCCAAGTGGGGCAGAGTACCTTTTTTAATCTATTCATCTCAATTTTGTATTTAATAAACATTGCTCTCATCTTCTGGCAACAGGTTGACTCTTCAAACCTCTTCTCTGTCCTTTTCATGAGTTTTTATATTTTTCTGAGCTTTTTCTTTTATTGATATTTTTATTGGATTATATTAAATTTTTTAATTATAGCAAATTAAATTTTATGAATTAGCTTAAGGAGACCCGAAATCTTCGATATTGATTCTTTGCATCCAATAATATACTCTATCTTTCTATTTATGTAAGATTATTTTTGTGTGTTTCTGAATCGTTTTATAGTTCCTCTTCATATAGGTTTTGGACATTTCTTGTTAAATTTCTGTCATGGTATTTAAATATTTATTTATTTATTTATTCTTTTTTTCCACTGTACAGCATGGGGACCGAGTTACACATACATGTACATACTTTTTCCTGCCATTGTTGTGTTGTGATGTAAGTATCTAGACATAGTTCTCAACGCTACACAGCAGGATCTCATTGTAAATTCATTCTAAGAGCAATAGTTTGCATCCATTAACCCCAATCTCCCTGTCCATCCCCCTTCCACCCTCTCTCCCTGGGCAGCAACAAGTCTATTCTCCAAGTCTATGATTTTCTTTTCTGTGGAAACATTCATTTGTGCCTTATGTTAGATTCCAGATATAAGTGATATCATATGGTGTTTGTCTTTCTCTTTTTGACTTACTTCACTCAGTATGAGAGTCTTTGCATCCATCCATGTTGCTACAAATGGCATTATGTTTTTCTTTTTCAGGGCTGAGTAGTATTCCATTGTGTATATATACCACCTCTTCCTAATCTAATTGTCTGTTGATGGACATTTGGGTTGTTTCCATGTCTTGGCTATTGTGAATAGTGCTGCGATGAACATGTGGGTACATGTATCTTTTTTGAGGAGTTTTTTCTGAATATATGCCCAAGAGTGGGACTGCTGGTTCATATGGTAGTTCCATGTATAGATTTATAAGGTACCTCCATACAGTTCTCCATAGTGGCTGTACCAGCTTATATTACCCCCAACAGTGCAGGATGCTTCCCTCTTCTCCCCACCCCCTCCAGCACTTGTCATTTGTGGACTTATTAATGATGGCCATTCTGACTGGTGTGATGTGGTATTTCATGGTAGTTTTGATTTTGATTTCTCTAATAATCAGGGATGTTGAGCAATGTTTCATGTGCTTGCTGGCCATCTGTATATCTTCCTTAGAGAAATGTCTATTCATGTCTTTTTCCCATTTTTCCATTGGTTGGTTGGCTTTTTTTGCTGTTGTGTTGTATAAGTTGTTTGCATATCCCAGAGATGAAGCCCTTGTCAGCTGCATCATTTGAAACTATTTCTTACCATTCTGTAAGTGGTCTTTTTGTTTTCCATTTGGTTTCCTTTGCTGTGCAAAAGCTTGTCAGTTTGATTAGATCCCATTGGTTTATTTTTGTTTTTATTTCTGTTGCTTTGGGAGACTGACCTGAGAAAACATTTGTAAGGTTGATATCAGAGAATGTTTTGCCTATGTTCTCTTCCAGGAGTTTGATGGTGTCTTGTTTTATACTTAAGTCTTTCAGCCATTTAGTGTTTATTTTCATGCATGGTGTGAGGATGTGCTCTAGTTTCATTGGTTTGTATGCAGCTGTCTAGTTTTCCCAGCAATTCTTTCTGAATAGAATTTCTATTTCCCATTTTATGCTCTGGTCTCCTTTGTCAAAGATTAATTGACCATAGGTGTCAGGGTTTATTTCTGGGTTCTCTATTCTGTTCCATTGTTCTGTCTGTATGTTTTGATACCAGTACCATACTGTTTTAGTGACTGTGGCTTTGTAATATTGCCTGAAGCCTGGAAGAATTATGTCTCCTGATTAGTTTTTGTTCCTCAGGATTGCTTTGGCAATTTGGGGTCTTTTGTCGTTCCATAAAAATTTTTGGATTGTTTGTTCTAGCTCTGTAAAAAATGTCCTGGGTAATTTGATAGGGATTGCATTGAATCTGTGGATTGCTTTGAGTAGTATGGCCATTTTTACAATATTAATTTTTCCAATCCAGGAACATGGAGTATCTTTCCATTTCTTTACATGTTCTTTGATTTCCTTGATGAATGTTTTATAGTTCTTGGCATATAAGTCCTTTACCTCCTTGGTCAGGTGTATTCCCAGGTATTTGATGTTTTGGGATGCAATTTTAAAAGGTATTGTGTTTTTGTATTCCTTTTCTACTATTTCATTGTTAGTATACAGAAATGCTTCTGATTTCTGAATGTTAATCTTATATCCTGCTACTTTGCTGAATTTTTTCATCAGTTTAAGTAGTTTTGGGATCGAGTCCTTAGGGTTTTCTATGTATAGTATCATGTCATCTGCATACAGTGACAGTTTTTTTTCTCTTTTTTTCCTATTTGGATACATTTCATTTATTTTGTTTGTCTAACTGCTGTGGCTAGGACTTCCAAAACTATGTTGAATAGCAGTGGTGAGAGTGGGCATCCTTGTCTTGTTCCAGATTTAATTGTGAAGGCTTTCAATTTTTCTCCATTTCTCCAATAAACCATATTAGCTGTGGGTTTGTTATAAATGGCTTTGATTATGTTCAGGAATGTTCCCTCTCTACCCACTTTGGCGAGAGTTTTTATCATGAACGGATGTTGGACTTGTCAAATGCTTTTTCTGCATCTATTTAGATGGTCATGTGATTTTTGACTTTACTTTTGTTAATGTGGTATATGATGTTGATTGATTTACATATGTTGAACCATCCTTGTGCACCTGGAATGAACCCCACCTGGCCATGGTGTAGGATCTTTTTGTTATGTTGTTGGATTCAGTTGGCTAGAATTTTGTTGAGAATTTTTGCGTCTATATTCATCAAAGATACTGGTCGATAGTTTTCTCTTTTGGTGGTATCTTTGTCTGGTTTTGGAATTAGGGTGATGGCAGAGTCATAAAATGTCTTTGGGAGTGTTCCTTTTTCCTCAACCTTTTGGAAACGTTTAAGGAGGATGGGTATCAGAACCTCTTTGTATGTTTGGTAGAATTCCCCTGTGAAGCCATCTGGTCCTGGGCTTTTATTTGTAGGGAGTGTTTTTATGACATTTTCAATTTCATTTCTAGTGATTGATCTGGTCATTAGATCTATTTCTTCTTGCTTCAGTTTTGGCAGGCTGAAAGTCTCTAGAAAGTTGTCCATTTCTTCCAGATTGTCAAATTTGTTGGCATATAATTGTTGATAGTATTCTCTCATTTTTTTTTTTTTGTGTGTGTGTTTTGGTAGTACCCATTGTTACTTCTCCTTTTTCATTTCTAATTTTGTTTGTTTGGGTTCTTTCTCTCCTCTTCTTAGTGAGTCTAGCCAGGGGTTTGTCAATTTTGTTTATGTTTTCAAAGAACCAGCTCTTGGTTTTATTAATTTTCTCTATTGTTTTTTGAAACTCTACTTTATTGATTTCCTCTTTTATCTATATAATTTCCTTCCTTCTGATGACTTTAGGTCTTTTTTTTTTCTTCTTTTTCTAATTCATTTAGGTGGTGGGTTAAGTTGTCAATTTGAGATTTTTCTTCTTTTTTGAGGAAGGCCTGTATTGCTATGAATTTCTCTCTGTGCACTGCTTTTGTGGCATCCCATAGATTTTGATTGGTTGTGCCTTCATTATCATTTGTCTCGAGGTATTTTTAATTTCCTTCTTGATTTCCTCATTGACCCATTGGTTTTTTTGTATTATGTTGTTTAGTCTCCATGTAGTAGGTTTTTTTTTTCATTTCTTTTCCTGTTGTTTTTTTCTAATTTCATGCCATTGTGGTCAGAGAAGACACTTGAAATAATTTCTATACTCCTAAATTTGTTGAGGTTAGCTTCGTGCCCCAACATGTGATCAATTCTTGAGAATGTTCCATGTGCACTTGAGAAGAATGTGAATTCTGATTTTTTTGGATGTAGTGTCCTGAAGATATCAATTAAGTCTAACTTTTCTATTGTTTCCTTTAGGATCTCTGTTGCTTTATTGATTTTCTGTCTAGAGGATCTGTCCATTGTTGTGAGTGTGGTGTTAATGTCTCCTACTATGATTGTATTCCCATCAATTTCTCCCTTTATGTCTGTTAACATTTGTTGTATGTATCTGGGTGCTTCTGTATTTGGGGCACATATGTTGATGATTGTAATATCCTCTTCTTGAATGGATCCCTTAATCATTAAATAGTGTCCTTCTTTGTCTTCCTTTATGGCTTTCATTTTAAAGTCTATTTTGTCTGATATGAGTATTGCAACTCCTGCTTTCCTGTCATGTCCATTGGCATGAAATATTTTTTCCCACCCCCTCACTTTCAATCTATATGTGTACTCTCTCCTAAGGTGAGTTTCTTGTAGGCAGCAGATTGAAGGTTTTTTGTTTTTATCCACTCAGCCACTTTGTGTCTTTTGATTGGAGGATTCAGTCCATTGACATTTAAGGTGATAATTGATAGATATGTATTTACTGCCATTTTAAACCTCATGTTCCAGTTGATTCTATGATTCTCCATTCTTCCTTTCCTTTTTTGGCTGGATGGCCTCCAATTATTTTCTGCTTGAGTGTTTTTCCTTTCATTTTTTTGTGAATGTAATGTTTGGTTTTGATTTGTGGATGCCCTGTTTTTTAAGTATGCTAACCCCTTCCTGTAATTGTGTGTTTTAGCCTGATAATCCTGTAGGTTCAAACACTTCATTACCATAATAAAATTAAGAAAAGAAAATTAAAAAAGAACCTATTTGTTTCCTTACTTCCCTTGCCCACATTTTACGATTTTGATGTCTTTTTTTCTTTTTAATTTTATTTTGTTTTAAGCATCTTCATGATGTGATCTGTATGCTGGCTTATTTGAGTGACTGCTCTCTGATTGTGGTTTGCTCCCTCTTAGCTCTTTCTCTCTCTCTCTCTCTCTTTTTTTTTTTTTTTTTGATTTAGAGAAGCCCTTTCAATATTTCTTTTAGCCTGGGTTTTGAATTGCTGTATTCTTTTAGCTTTTGTTTGTTGGAAAAATTTTTATTTCCCCTTCTATTTTAAATGATATTCTTTATGGATAGAATATTCTAGGTTGCGTATTTTTTTCCTTTCAGTGCTTTAAATATCTCTTGCCATTCCGTTCTGGCCCGTAGATTTTCTGTGGAAAAATCAGCTTATAGCCTTATGGGGGTTCCCTTATAATTGACACTTTGCTTTTCTCTTGGCTACCTTTAGGATCCTCTCTTTATCATTAACTTTTGCCATTTTTATTATAATGTGTCTTGGTGTGGTCCTATTTGGGTTCAACTTATTTGCGGCCCTATGTGCTTCCTGTATCTTGACATCAGTATCCTTTAGATTTGGGAAGTTTCCAGTGATAATTTCTTCAAATATATTTTCAATCCCCTTATCTTTTTCTTCCCCTTCTGGAATTCCTATTATGCATAGATTGGCCCACTTTATATTATCCCATAGGTCTCTAATATTGCTTTCATGTTTTTTTTTTTCATTTGGTTTTCTGTCTGCTGTCCTGTTTGGGTGATTTCCGTTATTCTATCTTCCACATCACTAATTTGTTCTTCCTCATTATTCTTTCCGGTTTTTACTGTCTTTAGCTCAGTTTGTATCTCCGCAAATGAATTTTCTAGTTTTTCTTGGCTCCTCCTTATATTTTGTAGTTCCTTTCTGAGGGAGGCTGCATTACTGTTCACATCTTCTCTTAATTGCTTCAGTATTTTCACTATTTCACTTTTGAACTCCCAGTCTGTCTGACTGCAGAGGTCTGTTTCATTGTTGACTGCTTTAGGTGAGTTCTCCTGTTGGCTTAAGTGGGGGTGGTTTCTCAGCTTCTTCATCTTGCTTGTTATTTTCTTTTTTGTGGTGGAGTTGCTCTCCCTGTGGCCGGGCAAGATTTGCCCTTGCACTGCTGTGGAGTGTTTCCCAAGGACTGGCAGTGTTGCCTGGTCTTCTTTGAGGCAGTGGGCTGTTTCCCAAGAGTGGGCAGGGCTAGCAGTGTCTCTCTGAAGCAAAGGTGGACTTCCCCAGGGCAGGTGGGGCTGGCAGATCTGCACCACAGCAGAGGCAGACTCCCCATACCCCAGGAGAGCTTGCTCTGGTGTTTCTGTGCTGTGGAGTTCTTCAAGGGGGCAGGTGGTACCAGGCAGATGCTCTATGGGAGTGCAGCATATCCTGAGGGCAGGAGCAGCTAGCTGGGCCACTGGGAGACAAAAGCACACTTCCCCAGGGCAGCTGGAACTGGCAGGACTGTCCCATTATGGAGGCAGACTTCCTGTCACCAGGCATAGCTTGCTCTGGCATTTCTGGCTGCAGAGCTCTTCGAGGGAGCTGGAGGTGCTGGGCAATACTCCACAGATGTGTAGCCTCCCCAGAGCGTGGGCAGGCCATGGTGGAGGAAAGCCCCTGAGGTGGTCGGCTTCCCACGAGTGATAAGGCCAACACTCCAGGATGCAAGGCCGCCTCAGGTCAGGCGCACGTGGGGTAGGGGAATGGGGATGCACTGGGTATCACTACTTTCTGCTATCTGGTGGGAAAGTGAGCTCACTGGGGTGCAAAGAGTATTCTATGGTGGCCTGCCCCTCCTTCTCTCCCCTCCCCTCCCCCCGTCCCCAACACTGGCACATTGTCTCTTCTGTGGGTTCAGCTCTTCTCCCAGCTCTTCTTCCCTCTGTTGTGGCTTTCCACTCCCCAGCCCTTAGCGTGTTGATCCCTCCAACCACAATGCATAGCTTCCTAGTTCCCCAGGCTGTCTCCACACTGCCAAACCCAGCCTGCTCCTGGGGACTAACCTCTGATGCTGTGGTCTTAGTGCCCAGCTCCCATCTAAGTGTCTTAGTTTTTGGTGACTGTGCCAGTAGTTCAGATGATCTGTTTGGTTCTCACTCTGATTGTCAGTTCTCAGACCTACTGCTGTGCTCCTCTCAGAGTCTGGAGATTCCTCCGACTTTGTTGATCTTTCCATTGATTAGGTGACTTTCCAGGGTGTGGGCTCCCTTTCTCCTTCAAAGTTCCCTTTTGGGAGCACTCATCAGGTCCCAATTCCCCTTCTTTCACTTTCCTCTTTTCTCGTTTTACCCAGTTATGTCACGAGCTTCTTGTTGTTACTGGAGGTTTAAGTTCTTCTGTCAGCATTTAGTTGCTGTTCTGTGTGAGTTGTTAACATGTAGATGTGTTTTTTTTTTATTGTGTTTGTGGGAGAGGGTGACTGTGTCCCCCTACTCTTCTGCCATCTTGCCTTCCCCCTCTGAGCTTTTTCACAGATATTTTTTTTAAATTACTCAAAGAATTTATTATGTTAATAGTTGTAAAATGATCATCACAATCCAATTTCATAGGATTTCCAACCCACAACCCCAGTGCATTCCTCCCCCCCAAACTGTCTCCTCCAGAGACCATAAGTTTTTCAATGTCTGTGAGTCAGTATCTGTTCTGCGAAGAAGTTCCGTCTGTCCTTTTTTCAGATTCCACATGTCAGTGAAAGCATTTGATGTTGGTGTCTCATTGTATGGCTGACTTCACTTAGCATGATCGTTTCTAGGTCCATCCATGTTGCTAAAAATGCTGGTATTTTGTTCCTTTTAATGGCTGAGTAACATTCCATTGTGTATATGTACCACCTCTTCTTGATCCACTCCTCTGTGGATGGACATTTAGGTTGTTTCCATGTCTTGGCTATTGCAAATAGTGCTGCAATGAACAACAGAGTACATGTGTCTTTGCGAGTCATGGTTTTCTCTGGATAGATGCCCAGGAGTGGGATTGCTGGATCAAACGGTCATTCCATGTTTAGTTTTCTGAGGAATCTCCATACTGTTTTCCACAGTGGTTGCACCAATTTACAATCCCACCAACAGTGTAAGAGGGTTCCTTTTTCTCCACACCCTCTCTAGCATTTATTGTTTGTAGACTTTTGGATGATGGCCATTCTGGCTGGTGTAAGGTGGTACCTCATAGTGGTTTTGATGTGCATTTCTCTGATAATGAGTGCTGTTGAACATCTTTTCATGTGTTTTTTGGCCATCTGTATGTCTTCTTTGGAGAACTGTCTGTTTAGATCTTCTGCCCATTTTTTTTTGATGGGGTTGTTTGTTTGGTATTGAGTGGTAGGAGGTGTTTATAAATTTTGGAGATGAATCCCTTGTCAGTTGCTTCATTTGCAAAGATTTTCTCCCCTTCTGTGTGTTGTTTTTTCATTTTATTTAGGGTTTCCTTTGCTGTGCAGAAACTTTGAAGTTTGATTAGGTCCCATTTGTTTATTTTTGTTTTTGTTGTCAATACTCTGATAGGTGGATCTGAGATGATGTTGCTGTCATTTATGTCAGAGAGTGTTTGGCCTATGTTTTTCCGTAAGAGTTTTGTAGTGTCTGGTCTTATATCTAGGTCTTTAATCCATTTAGCGTTTCTTTTTGTGTATGGTGTTAGGGAGTGTTCTAATTTTATTCTTTTCCATGTAGCTGTCCAGTTTTGCCAGCACCACGTATTGAAGAGGCTGTCTCTTCTCCATTGTATATTCTTGCCTCCTTTGTCATAGATGAGCTGGCTATAGGTGTGTGGGTTGAATGCTGGGCTTTCTATCCTGTTCCACTGATCTAGATTTCTGTCTTTGTGCCAGTACCATATATATGGTTTTGATGATTGCTGCTTTGTAGCATAGTCTGAAGTCCAGGAGCCTGATTCCTCCAGCTCCTTTTTTCTTTTTCAGGTTGGCTTTGGCTCTTCTGGGTCTTTTGTGCTTCCAAACAAACTTTAAAATATTTTGTTTGAGTTCTGTGAAAAATGTCCTTGGTAATTTGATAGGGATTGTATTGAGTCTGTAGATTGCCTTAGGTAGTATAGACATTTTGATAGTATTAACTCTTCCACTCCAAGAACACGGTATATCTTTCCATCTATTTGTGTCATCTTTTATTTCTTTCATCCAAGTCTTATAGTTTTCAGAGTACAGGTCTTTTGTTTTTTTAGGTAGGTTTATTGCTAGGTATTTTATTCTTTTCGATGTGATGGTAAACGGGATTGTTTAATTTCTAATTTCTAATTTTCTAATCTCTCTTTCTGAATCTTTCATTGTTAGTATATAGAAATGCCGTCGATTTCTGGGTATTAATTTTGTATCCTGCGACTTTGCCAAATTCATGGATGAGCTCTAACAGTCTTCTAGTAGAGTCTTTAGAATTCTCTAGGTATAGTATCATGTCATCTGCAAAACAGGGATAGTTTTACTTCTTCCTTTCCAATTTGGATTCCTTTTATTTCTTTTACTTCTCTGACTGCTGTGGCTAGGACTTCCAAAATTATGTTGAATAGTGGTGGTGAGAGTGGACATCCTAGTCTTGTTCCTGATCTCAGTGGGAATTCTTTCTGCTTTTCACCATTGAGAATGATGTTAGCTGTGGGTTTGTCATATATGGCCTTTATTATGTTGAGGTAGGTTCCCTTTGTGCCCACTTTTTGAAGTTTTTTTTAAACAGAAATGGGTGTTGGATTTTGTCAAAGGCTTTTTCTGCAAATATTGAGAGGCTCATATGGTTTTTATTCTTCAGTTTGTTAATGTGGTGTATCACACTGATTGATTTGTGGAAATTGACGTACCCTTGCATGCCTGGGATAAATCCCACTTGATCATGATGTACAATCCTTTTAATGTATTGTTGGATGTGGTTTGCTAGTATTTTGTTGAGGATTTTTGCATGTAACTTCACCAGTGAAATTGGCCTGTAGTTTTCTTTTTTTGCGGTTTTCACATATTTTGATGGGCCGTTGGGGATGTCTCATTTAGAGGCTCTTTGTCTGATGCCACTTTAAAACCGGGCCAATAGATGTTAGGCTAAAGCAAGGAAAGTTCCATGCACCTCTTTGAACATTGTTTAATGGGTTTTGAGCAACCCATGTTAGGGCAACCTAAAGAGTTTGATTCGTGCTTCCATCATAAGTTCTGCTCGCTTATGGCTTACTCTTTTTTTTCCCCCAAATATACCTGAGTTTTCTGACTCCAGCAAGCCTACATAGGTAAAGTCAATGTTCTTTTCATTTTTTTCCCCTGAACACAGGCCCACTCCAATCTTTCCAATCCTTAAATCATCTCTGTCTTTATTATCTTTTTTCCCTGATACCTATTATATTATTTGGGGGGTAATATTTAATCTTTAATAATTCATATTTAGTCATTTGTCAGCCTTGTGACTTCTTTTTCCAAACTGCTTGAATGGGGTCTCTTCAGTTTTTTAGCATTTTTTCCTAAGGTTATAATATTTTTGAAAAGCAGGAATGTTTTTGGCGGTCATCCTCCTCATTAGGTGATGCACAGTTCTGTATTCACACCATCAATATGGAAGCCTGGCAGCCCCCCTGCCTTTATTCTGGAGGAGCTGCCAGGACTGGGGTATAAATAATTGCTTCAGGTACTCACAGCCAATTCTGTCATCTCCATGACTTCCTGATGGCTGTTGATGTGTACCTGCTAACCAGTCAGCATCAGCAGGTGCATCCAGGCTGGGTGCCAGAGCCAAGGCCCTGAGAACCTATAAACCAGCAGCATCTTTCTGTAGGATGTGTTTGAAATGGTTTGGAGTGGGGAATAGGGAAAAATGGGAATTTCTGTTCTCAAAGATTTCTTGCAAACTTTATGAAATTATTTTTTTTCCATTACTTTAGATACCTTCTATATCCTGATGAACCCCAGATTTCTGTCTTCAATCTATACCTCTCATTTGAACTCTAGACCTGTGTGCATATCCAGCTCCCTACTGGACAATTCCACCTAAGTGTCCAAAATCAAATATATAATCTCCTTATCCAACCCTCAAATGTTTTTTGTCTATTTTCTTCCCTATGTCAGTGAGAGCAGCCCATTTCTCATTTACTGTATATTTATTGTAATCATTGTGACTCTTATCTCTTCCACTAAATCTAAAAAAAAAATCAGGAAATACTGACGCTACCTTAAAAATATATCCATATTACAACTACTTCTCACCATCTCTACTTCAAACACCTTGGTCTGAACCACTCACTATCATTCGCCTGGACTACTGCAAAATTCTCTTAACCTTATCTTTGCTTTAGGCTACTTTCTATCTGGCAACTAGGTAAAGATTTTTAAAATTAAAGCCATTGCATGAGCCCCTTTTTCAAAGTCCTCCTAAGTCTTGCATCTCATTCATGGTAAAGCCCCAAATCTCTACAAGGTCTTATGTGATTTTTGTCTCCTATTACTTTTCCATCTAGTCCCTACCTCACTTCCTTTGCTCTATCTATGCTGGTCTCTATGATTTCTCAAACATTCTAGGAATACTTCCTTATTTAGGTCTTTTTGATGTTTGTTTTCCTTTCTAAGATAATATTTATCCAGCTATCTACTGACTTCATCTCTTTAAAAGTTTTGTTCAACTACCATCCTCATAAGGGTGTCCCTGGCTACCTTGTTTAAAATTAGAACCTGGAGTTCCCTTGGTGGCACAGTGGTTAACGAATCCGACTAGGAACCATGAGGTTGTGGGTTCGGTCCCTGCCCTTGCTCAGTGGGTTAACGATCCAGTGTTGCCGTGAGCTGTGGTGTAGCTTGCAGACGTGGCTCAGATCCAGCGTTGCTGTGGCTCTGGTGTAGGCTGGTGGCTACAGCTCCGATTAGACCCCTAGCCTGGGAACCTCCATATGCCGGGGGAGCGGCCCAAGAAATAGCAAAAAGACAAAAAAAAGAAAGAATAAATAAAATTAGAACCTGTTTTCTTTACTGCTCTTAGTCCTCATCCATCTCCCTTCCTCTTTAAATTGTGTCCATAGTAATTTTCACTTTCTAAAGTATTATGTAATGCATTTATTTATTGTGTCTATTGTTTATGATATGTCCCTCATCCACCCCACTCAGAGCTCTATGAGAATGGGGATTTTTGTTTTGTTTGCTGATGTGCCTCAATTTTAAATATATACTAGGTGCATAGTAGGTGGTCAGCTATTGGTGTATGAATAAATATTCCACTAAATCCTAAGAATTGTTTCTCCTCAGTATCAACCTACAATTATAGCTATGGAGAGTACATTTCTGAAAAGTCTGGAGTCCCAGATTTAATTAGTCTAGATTAAAACCTCAACTTGCTGTCCCTGTCAGTTTAGGTTTGCAAAAGGCTTCAGAATGAAGGAATGTAAATAAGATTCATCAGCAATCACACTGTTCCCTCAGATGATAATTTTTTTTTGTAGCAAGCCTTTCTTAATGAGTAAGCAGTGTGTTGATTTAAGTTATGGTATAGAGTTCCATATATATGACAATTTAGCATAAAGAATGGGTGTATATAGTTATAAGGTTTTTTAATATTTTATATGAGCGGGTAACCTATAAGTAAACTATAAAGGCAAACTATAAGTAAAAAGTAAAAAGGTAAGGATTTAAGTTATAATATCTCTAGAGAAAGCTAAAAGTTAATGGAAAAAAATTGAAAAGCTAATAAAGAATCAGAATGGAATTCTTAAAATATTCAAATAATCTGAAGTAAAAGAGCATAAAAACAAAAAAGAGAATAAAGGAAAGAAGAAATGTAGAAAACAAAAATATAAAAAGGTAGGTTCACACGAAAACATGTCATTGCTAGGGTTAAAGAGGGCAAATATAAAATTTGTATGGGTCACTTCTTCAGGAGGTGTAATAATCATAAACATATAGGTAACTCATAACAGGGCTTCAAAATATATGACACAAAAATTCAGAAATCATTGTTGGAGAATTTACAAATTGTATCCCAATAATAGAATTGCTCTCTACTCCTATTCAGTACTGAAAGTCCTAAGCAGTACAATAATAAGGTAAGAAAAATAATTAAGATTGAAAACAAAAAGCGACATTTTTCTTCCTTTGCATGGTTATGTACATGGAAAACCTTAAGGTATGCCTACAGGTTAGAATTAATAAGGGAATTTATTAAAGTTGAAGATACAAAAATCAATTAGATTTCTATATATTGGTAATGAGCAATTAAAAATGAAACAAAAACTCAATTTTTAATAGCACCTGGTATTAAAAGATAGCAAAGATTTGTACACTGAAAATACCCTAAAGTAAATATTGCAAAATAAATTCAAAGAACGTGTAAATAAAGGGGATAGTTTATGGATTGGATGTGTCAGTATACTTAAGATGGCAATTCACTCCAACTCAATATGTATATTCAATTCAATTTTCATCAAAATCCTAGCAGCTTTTGCAAAAATTGACAGGAAAGCTTCTTTGAAATTTTTGGGGAGAACCAAATACCTAGAATAGGTCAAACAATTTTAAAAACAAGAACTATATTGGAGGACTTAATATTAGCTGAAATATAAAGATTTATTCTAAAGATATAGTATTCCCAGCCTGGTGACAGGGGAGAAATAGACATATTGACTGATAGAACTGAATGGAGAGAACAGAAATAAACATAAACAGCTAATTGACTTGTAACTAAAGTGTTAAGGAATTTAGTAGGAAAAATGTACTCTTTTCAACAAAAGCCCTAGAAAATCTGGATACCTGTATAGGGAAAAACAGCAACAACAACAACAACGAACTTTGATTATTACTTTACATCATATAAACAATTAACTTGAGATAAATCATAGACCTAAATATATAAGTCAAAACTCTAAAACTTCTGAAAAAATAGAAAAATTTTTGTGACCTTAAGTCAAAAAGCACAAGGCATAAAAATGATGAAATTGATTTTATCAAAAATACTTCTCCTCTTTGAAAGACACAGTTAAGAAAATGAAAAGGCAAGCTATATATTTAGAGAAAGTGGTTGAAAAACATATTCTAGCTTTGTATCCAGAATATAAAAATAACTTTTCCATTCAATTATCAAAAGGCAAAAAAGGGCACAGAAAGGAACTGAACAGAAATTGTAGAAAGATATGCCCATATCTAATAAATACATGAAAAGATGGTCAATTTCTCTAGTCATCAAGGAAATGCAAATTAAAATCACAATGAGATGCCACTATAAACCCATTGTAATAGCAGAAATGAAGAAGTCTGACCATGCTAAATGTTAGCAACTATGTGGAGCAACTGGAACTCTTTATACTTTGCTGGTGGTGGTACAAAACAGTATAGCCTCTATGGAAAATAGTATGGCCATCAGTATTCTATAAGGCTAAAATTGTACTAGGACCCAGAAACTCCATTCTTAATTTACTCATTAGAAATGAAAATGTAGATCCACATGAAGACTTGAGTGTGAATGTTCAGAGCATTATTCATAATTGCTAAAAGTTGGAAACCCAACTATTTATCAACTGGTGAGTGGATAAACATAGTGTAGAATTGTAGGATACTGCTTAACAATAAAAAGACACACAATATTAATAAATAACCCCAAATGGATAATTCCCCAAAACATTATGCTAAGTGTTACAAGTCAAAGACACAAAAAATATTGTATTATTCCATTTATAAGACGTTAATTAGAAAAGGAAAAAACTACAGGCACAGAATCAGATCATAATTTCCTGGGGGCAGTAAAAGGGTTGCCCACTAAGGAGCAAGAAAAAATATTTTAGATGCTGCAGATATTGTAATTACTGATTGTGGTAGAAGATACCTGTTTGTAGACAATTACCTAAATTCATCACATTGCATGCTTATAATGGGTGAACTTCATTATGTGTAAATGATGCTTCATTAAAATTTAAAACATCATTACAGGCTCTGTAAAAATATATTACAATCTAATAAAGAAGAGTATGACCTTATAGATTCAAAGGAAAAAAATCTCTAAAAGTAATGAGGTTACTTTTTCAACAAAGAAAACATCATTGAAAACATTTCTTGCTGTCTTTGAAAAATTTCATAGTAGAGGTATAGGAAATTATAATGCAATAAAAGGCTAATATTAGGCATAAATGCAAAGGAAACTTAGTTAAATAAAAAAAGTAGTTGAAGACAATACAAAATGCAGCAGTGGAAATAAATAGACACTGGAATCTTAGAATACTGAATTGATATAGCACAAAATAAATTCAGCAACAGGAATTAAAAAAAATCAGTCTTAGAATAAAGAGAAAAAGACAAAGAGATAAATAGAATGATAAATATAGAAAGAAGGTATTGGAGATCCAACCTAAGATTTTAGTTGTTCCAAAAGAATAAACTTGAATTCTATGAAGAATAACAATTATCAAAAGGAACATAGAAGTTGTCCTTGAACTAAAAGCTGAGCTGAGTCTATAATTCAAATGAACTTATTGAGCAGTGGATAAAATTAATGAAAGAGGCCAACTACTAGTCAGATCTGTCAAGATTTTTCATTTTAAGGAGAAAGAAGAAACATGTAATGGCAAAATAAATCAGTTTCATAAAGTGAACTATAATCAGGCTTATTTTTCTCTCAAACACTTGTCTTCTCAAATATTGCTTATCTTAAACACAAAAAGAAAAAAATTCTGTGTTAAGTCAAGTTGTTCTTCATGTCAAAAGACAACAATAAGATATTCTCCTTTATCTTAGAAGAGAGCCAACTACTATTAAATTGTCCTACAAGAAACAAGTAATTTAAAAGGGTAATCTAGTTTTTCCAGTCTTTGGTTTTTGCCTTAAAGACACTGTGAAAGAACAATAACATAGGAATATATGATCAGTGTACAAGAAAAAATTTAAAAACCATGAGTACAAACTTTCATCATAAAAGCTCAACTATTAACAAAGATGATTTTTATTCTAAATCTTTTCTTGTTATAATAACAATCCAGGTCTGCAGCCAGTGATATTTATAGGCAATAGATGAAGGAAATTGAATAATTAGAATAGACACCTGCCATTTGATATATGGTAGTTTCTGATTAAATAACAGTCCATTATATCCTTCAGAAGAAAATGACAAATTTCTGGAAATAGAAGGACAAAACGAATAGAAAAGATATATGCACAAAAATCCTTGTTATGTTTATGAGAACTTATAAATTACTATTTGTTCTTCATTATCAATTGCAAATTTAATTAGGTATTTATAATTTTAAGACTAATAATGATTAAAAATGTGATTTCCATCTCCTAAATACTAATAGACAATAAAAGCCAAATTTGATAAAACTAAAGATGAAGCATAGTAGAAATGACTGAGAAACTTAGCATACAACATGAAACAAAATAACAAAAGAATACCCATATTAGTTACTATAATAAATATGAAAGGATTAATTTGCCCTCCCACTAAAACCCCAAATTCTACAATTTGGTTAAAAGCATAATCAAGCTTTGTTACTTTGAATGTTACAACATTAAAATATTAAAAGAAAATATGAATAAGGTTTACAAGTCAAATTAACACAGAAAAAAATGAGAAGACTATTACTTGGGACAATATGGGTAGTTTTATATTGATAAAAGTTATAACATATTGAAATATAAGCAGTTTTAGTTTGTATGTATCAAACATCATACCATAATACAAAGCAAATACAAAGATAATGTGACATATACAATCATAGCAACAGAAAATGGTCAGTTCTCTGACTATGAGCATGTAAATGATGGAATGTAGAGGCTGTAAAGGTAATAACCACATTTCATCTTTCAAAAAGAGAATATAACTTATTTTAAATATATGTGAATCAGTAATAAACAATTGACCCTATACCTAGACACGTAAAAACTTAAAAACATAAGGCAAATCTTAGAGGGGTAAACTCACAAAAGCAACCATAAGAAAATAACATAAAAGCTAAGTATCTTCTGTCTATTAGAAACCATGTACAAATGAAATGCTAATGAAAAAGTGGGAAAATCTTTTGTTAACACGATGATTAAGGTTTAACATCCTCAATATATAAAACTTTTGTAGCAGAAATATCTACCCACTGTAGAGAGATGGGAACATGAATTGAGAAAATTCAGCTATGATGAAATACATCTGGCAAAGAACTATGTGGGGAAAAGTTCATTTTCACTAATAATCAAAGTAGGTATGTTAACCTCAGAAAGTATTTTCACCTCTCAAATTTGAAAATAATTTCTAAAATATAATACTCATTGTTGAAAGGGGCAAGATGAATTGTATATTTTCATAAATACCTGGTGAGAGTATACATTGATAACAACATTTCTGGGAACATTTTGATAATATCTGTCTTGATAGAGTAATTTCTCCTCTAGGAATCTTTTCTAAGAATATTATCAGAGCTCTTCATGAGTCCTCAAGCATGCTCATTACTTGGCTCACTATAATAATGTTAAGTGCAATCAAACTGAATGCCCGACATTAGAAGAGTGATTAAACAATTGTACAATTTGTAAAACAGAATATCATTCAGACATTAAGATACATATTTTTTGAAGAATATTTATGGATGATGTGTAATGTAGATTAAAACAAAGTATGATACAAAACTACATATTGGCTACATGCCATGGAAGACACTCTCATTTGCTTACCCTAAATCCATGCTCTCCTTCCTTTTTACTACCAAGACCTTAAGAGGCATTTATGAAAGAAAGCCATTCTTGGAAATTAAAATTTAGACAAAAAATACAACTAAAAATATACAGAGAACAGCCAATTAGACATAGCTGACAATACACCAATGAACTAGATTAGGCAGAATAATTCTCTCAGGATGCAGCACAATGGAGAAGAAAAGAAGAATGAAAGGGAAGTCAAAACATAAACCTAGAGGAGGAGAAAAGAGAATTTTGGAAAAGGAGAATATAGCAGGAGAGGCAGAGATCTTCAAATGGAGAGGGCTCATGAGTGCTCAAGCAACATGTTTTGTGAAATTATTCTTTAGCTTCTGATCTGGATGAATCTAGGTTGCCCCAAATTCTAGAACCCAATCAATTCTTATCTCTCAGATCAGGCTCCCCCTAGAGAAAGCCATTTTGGAGAAATGGAGGAGAGGAAAGGAGACACACAGAGTTGGATCTTGCCCTGTTGCGCTCCAACCAATCATGAGGCCTTCCTGTGCCTCCAGGCTTCCAGCTTCTGGTATGGGGCACCCTCAGTGCTGCTGTCACTTTTTGTGATTTGATCTTCCTAAATGTCCCACTTGCCATGCTAGCTGTGGTTTTCCTTTTTGCTTTAATTCCGTTGAATTTTTATTTTTCTATTAATTTTGAATTTCTTGTCCACTAAGATTTTCCCTGTGCTCCCTTTTGTTTGCTTGCTTATTTATGTTTTGCATAACTCTGCTGTAATTGTTTTCTATTGATTTCTATTAATTAGACACAAGACTGGGGATTCTTCAGTGCATACTTAGCCAGCAATTTTTAAATCAGAAATCCAACCTTATTTTTTTTCACACTTCAATTATTGGAAGGTTAATCAGAGAATCCAGTGTGGGATAGAGGCTGATTAGGCTAAGTGGGCGAACAGGCACCCTGTGTTCATTGCAGACTTCATAGACAGGATACTCTGGGCAGCAATATCAGTCTCCTTAGCTTGTGTGATGCTAAGATACTATAATCTTCATTACAAATGGCTCAGATACTGGATGGGACCAAGTCCATGAGGGGCAACATCAATTGTCTTGGTGAGTGACGCAGGGAAAAGCAAAGGCCACTGTTGCTCTCTGAATACTGTTTAGTTAATCGGGCTTAATTGCCAGCAAAGTCTTGGAGCCCTGTAATTTTCACTGGATGCTAGACTGAACCTGTTAAAACCAGGGTCTTCTTTTATTGCTCTCCTTTTTTTTTTTTTAAATTGTGATAAAAACACATAACATGAAATTTATTCTCTTAAAATTTTAGATGTATAGTACAATATTGTTAACTATGCATATCATTGTATGGCAGATTGCTAGAACTTTCTCATCTTACATGGCTGAAGCTCTATACCCATTGACCAGCTATGTATATTTCCCCTCTCCCCAGGCCCTGCCAACCACTACTCTACTTTCTGCTTCTATGGATTAGGCTTCTTGAGATACCTCATATAAGTGGAATCATGCAGTATATTCCTTCTGTGACTTATTTCACTTAGTATAATGTCCTCAAGGTTCCTTTGTATTATAGCATGTGACAGGATCTCCTTTTTTAAGCCTAAATTAATATTCCGTGAATTTAGTATATATGGCATATACCATATTTTCTTTATCCATTTATCTGTTAACAGAGTTGCTTCCATTTCTTGGCTATGTGCATAATGCCGTAGTTAACATGGGAGTACAAATATTTCTGAGATCTTGACTTTAATTCTTTTGGATGAATGCCCAGAATGAGGATTGCTAGATCATATGGTATTTCTCTTCCCACCAACAGTGTACAAAGGTTTTAATTTTTCCATATACTATCAGAACTTTTATTTCGGTCTCTTTTATGGGTGCTTTTTAAAATAATGCCCATCCTAGCAGGTATGAGGTAATAGTTCATTGTAATCTTGATTTACATTCTCTGATGAACAGTGATTTTGAAACTTTTTTTCATATACTTGTTGGCCATTTGTACATTTTCTCTAGAGAAATGTCTCCTCAAGTTTTAGCCATTAAAAAAATCTGGTTATTTGCTATTTTGCTATTGAGCCATAGGATTTCTTTATGTATTTTGGATATTAAGCCCTTATCACTTACATGGTTTTCAAATATTTTCTCTCATTCTATAGATTGTATTTCCCCACTGCTTGCTTCACGAAAGCCCTTTAGTTTGTTGTAATCCTAAATGTCTATTTTTGATTTTGTTGCCTGTGCTTTTTGTATTATGTCCAAGAAATCATTGCCAAGACCAATGTCAAGGAGCTTTCTGGATCCCTACTTTTCCTTCTGGAAGTTTCATAGTTTCAGGTCTTACCTCTAAGTCTTTAATCCACATGAGGTTGATTTTTATATAGGTGTGAGACAGGGTCTAATTGAATTCTTTTCTTTTTTTGAATTAAAGTATAGTTGATTTCAATGTTCCTTCAATTTCTGCTGTACAGCAAAGTGATCCAGCCACACATAGACACACATTCTTTTTTTTTTTTTTCATACTATCTTCCATCATGTTCTAACCCAAGAGATGGGGCATAGTTCCCTGCAATGTACAGTAGGACCCCATTACCTATCTCTCCTAAACATAATAGTTTGCATCTACCAACTCCAAACTCCCCATTGGCCCCCTTCTGCCCCTGTCCCCTGGCAAACAAAGGTCTAATCTCCTTGTCTGTGATCTGTTTCTATTTTGCAGATAGCTCATCTGTGACATATTTTAGTCTCCACATATAAGTGGTATCACATGGTGTTTGTCTTTCTCTTTCTGACTTACTTAGTATGAGACTCTCTAGTTCCATTCATGTTGCTGCAAATGACATTATTTTGTCCTTTTTAATGGCCAAATAATATTCCATTGTATATATGTACCACATATTCTTAATCCATCATCTGTTGATGGACATTTGGGTTGTTTCCATGTCTTGGCTATTGTGATCAGTGCTGCAGTGAACATAGGGATGTGTGTATCTTTTTGAATGAATGTTTTTTTCTGCATATATGCTCTAATTCTATTCTTTGCATGTGGATATCCATTTTCACCAGTGCTGTTTATTAAAGAGATTGTTTTTCCCCCTTGTGTAATCTTGACAGCTTTGGCAAAGATTATTTGACTGTGTATCAGTGGGTTTATTTCTGGGATTTCTATTTGTTTCATTGGTCTCTATGTATGTCTTTATGCTAGCATCATACTATTTTGATTATTGTAGCTTTGTAATATGCTTTGAAATCACCAGATGTGAAGTCTTTGCTTCTGTTCTTTCTCAAGGTTATTTTGGCTATTTAGGGTTCTTTGAAGTTCCATATGGGTTTTGGGACTGTTTTTTTCTATTTCTGCAAAACATGCCATTGGGATTTTAACAGAAATTGCATAAAATCTGTAGATCACTATGAGTAGTAAGGTCATATTAATGATATTAAGTTTTTAAATTCATGAACATAGGATATCTTCTCATTTAATTGTTACTTCAATTTCTTTCAACAATGTTTTATAATTTTTAGTTTACAAGTTTTTGGTCTCCTTGGTTAAGTTTATTCCTATCTTATTCTCTTTGATGCTACTATAAATAGGACTGTTTTCTTAATTTCCCTTTTGGGTTTTTTGTTGCTAGTGTTTAGAAATGTAACAGATTTTTGTATATTGATTATGTATCCTGAAGTTTTACTGAATTTTTTTATTATGTATAATAGTTTCTTGATTAGATCTTTAGGACTTTCTACATATTAGATCATGACATCTTCTAAAAGAGGTAATTTTACTTGTTCTTCTTTTATTTGGAGACCTTTTATTTCTTTTTCTTGCCTAATTGCTCTGCCTAGGACTTCCAGTTCTACGTTAAACAGAAGTAGTTAGAGTGGGCATTCTTGCTTTGCTTCTGATCTTAAAGGAAAACCTTTCAGGGTTTCACCATTGGCTTTGATGTTTGTTGTGGGCTTTTCACATATAACATTTATTGTGTTGAGATAATTTCTTTCTATTCTTGGTTTGTTCAGTATTTTTATCATGAAAGGATGTTGTACTTTGTCAAATGCCCTGTTTACATCTGTTGAGATAATCATATGCTTTTTGTTCTTCATTCTGTCAGTGTGGTGTATCACCTTGATTTATTTTTATATGTTGAATCATCCTTGCATCTCAGGGATACATCTTACTTGGTTATGGTGTGTGATCCTTTTAATGTGCTATTGAATTTGGTTTGCTAGTGTTTTTTTGAAGATTTTGCATTCATATTTATTGGGGATATTGGCCTTTAGTTTTCTCTTTTAAATTTATTTTTCTTAAAGTATAGTTGATTTACAGCATTGTGTAAATTTCTGCTGTACAGCATAGTGACCCAGTCATACATATATATATACATTCTTTTTCTCATGCTATCTTCCATCATGTTATAAACCCAAGAGATTGGATCTAGTTTCCTATGCTGTAGTTTATTTTCTTAAAGTGTCTTTTTCTTACTCTGGTATCAGAATAATTTTGGCCTCATAAAATGAGTTTGGAAATGCTCCCTCTTCAATATTTTGGAAGAATTTGAGAAGGATTGGTATTAATTTTTTTTAGTGTTTTGTAGAATTCTTTAGTGAATACATCTTGTCCTGTGCTTTCTTTGGTTGGGGTTTTTTTGATTACTGATTCCATCTCTTATTATCAGTCTTCTATTTCTTCATGATTCATCCTTGGTAGGTTGTATGTTTCCAGAAATTTATCCATTTCTTCTAAGTTTTCCAATTTGTTGGTGTATTATTACTCATAGTAGATTCTTATGATCTTATGTATTTCTGTGGTATCAGTTATAATATTTCTCTTCTTTAATTTTCAATTTCATTTACTGCTTTTGCTCTTTTTTCTTAGTAGGTATATCAGTTTTGTAGATTAAAAAAAATCCAACTCAGTTTCATTTATTTTCTTCTATTGTTTTTCTTTCCTGAAAATTATTTCATTTAATTATGCTCCAGCTTTCATTTTCTTTCCTTCTGATAACTTTGGGCTTAATTTATTCTTCTTTTTCTAGTTTCTTGAGACAAAAATTTAGACAATTGATTTGAGATTTTCCTTTTTTTAAAAAATTCTAGATGTTTACCACTATATATGTCCCTCTTTGCTTTTGCTGTATCTTATATGTTTTGGTATGTACGTTGTGTTTTCACTTTAATTTTTGTCAAGATATTTCTTTTTTTGTTTGTTTATATAATGATTATTATTTTTTTTCCATTAGAGCTGGTTTACAGTGTTCTGTCAATTTCCTTCTGTACAGCATGGTGACCCAGTTACACATACATGCATACATTCTTTTTTCTGACATTATCATGCTCCATCATAAATGACTAGACATAGTTCCTAGGGCTACACAGAAGGATCTCATTGCTAATCTATTCCAAAGGCAATAATCAATATATTTCTAACTTCCCGTTTGATTTCTTCTTTGTCATATTGGTTGTTCTAGAGTGTCTTGTTTAGTTACCACATATTTATACATTTTCCAGTTTTTTTTTGTTCTGTTATTGATTTCTAGTTTCATTGCATTATGGTCAGACAAAATATTTAGTATGATTTCAATCTTCTTATATTTGTTAAGATCTATTTTGTGATCTTACGTGTAATCTACTCTGGAAACAGTTCTGTGTGTGCTTGGGAGGAATGTATATTTTGCTACTTTTTGTGGAATGCTCTGTATATGCCTGTAGGCTCATTTAGTCTCAATTTTTTAAATTTCTTATCCTTAAGTGAGAAGAATTTCAAGTGGGGAGATTATTTCAATTTAGAGAATATGAAAAGTAGATACAGGATAAATGAAATTCAAAAGGTTCGAGGCTACCAAAACAAGAAGCTAGATGGAACAAAATACTCTTTACTGATATTGGTGGAATGAAAGAGTTAAAAGTGCCTAGGCTTATAGAACTTTCCTGGCCACAACCTCTTTTTCACCTGCCATTCAGGTCTTATATGGGTGCTCAGAGCCTTCATAGAAAAATAAGTCTCTGTTCATTTCACAAGTAAACCCAAAGTAGCCTTTAAGTTGAATCATCTCATTCTTATATGCTGCCTATTGTTAAATCATCGGTCCTGCAAAATTAGCTTTTTGCAAGAACCTCAAGACTCTAGTCACCTAATCTAGGTGGAATCCTCCCAGGCAAGCCAGAAAAATAACAAATGTGTATAGCACATGAGGATATTAGTATTTATTTCTACTTCCACAGAGACAGTCAATGTTTTGATCTGAACCTTATTCTGGGAGTATCATATACCTTCTCTTTTGCCTAGGGATTCATTAGGAGAATTTGCAGAAAGTTGGGGGCCCTGGATAGATTTTGCTGGAATGTCTGCAGACTATCAATAAAGATCCTCCTTATGAAACCATTTGCAAAATACTGGGGAGACCTCATAGGAGTGACTCTCACAAAATTTTCATTTCTCAAAACTGACATTTTAGTTCCCATGATTATTAGAAGATTTGCTTCTGAAAGATAAATGGCTTCTTCCCCTGATGTTTTTTTTGGTAACCAAATGTACAAGCAGCAGAGTGAATTCCTCTGGAGTGCTTGGGGTGGCTCACACATATATGACTGTGAGCCATTTGCATTCATTTTGTGTATTTGGCAATAGCTACATCATTAGTGTCTAACTTAAACTTTAATCTCTTCAAAGGCAGAGACACCATCAGATTCCAGCAGGTTTGGGGTTCTTTTGCCAGCTAATTTCATTAGGGAAGTGAAAATCTAGGAAGCAATTAGCAGAGACTGAGAGTCTATTGTCAGGGATACCCTGTCAAAGGGCACTTTGATGAGGGGAATCCAGAGGTCTCTTGGTTCAAATCCAGCTCAACACCTGGCAGAAATTTTCACAGTGAGCAGTCCTCTGGATTTCCACTGGAAGGTTTTCTTCAGAGTTACTAATGGAAAGATAGATCTTTGGGCCATCTTTTAGGTCTGCTGTGACCTGCAGTGGCTAACCCTAGACTCTTTGCTCCCACCGTGAGGGCTCCTTGGTCCCTCATAGTACCAGATGAGAAGCAACCTTTGCTGAGCCAGTCTCACCAGATCACAGTCACCAGAGTATGTCTGTGCTCTTTCTCCAGGGTCAGCTGCCTTTGGTCCATGGGAGTGTCTTCTTTAGGTCAGGACACCTTTTAGTTGTGCCTACATGCAACTTTTCTTGCATATGCCTATGACTTTTGCAAAATCTCAGAAAGTTTAATGAGTGATATATGGAAGGTAAACAAGCTGGAGAAAATGTTGAATCTTAAGATCCTTGTTTTATTAAACCACCCTGATGTGGTCTGGCATGGAACCCTATCAGAGTTCCTGTTGGTAGTAAAATGTCCTTGATTACATCAGGGCTGGGTTACTTCTATGTTCTGTAACATTTTCTTTTAAAGTTTTGTTAATAGCACCATTTCCCTTAATATTAAAATGTATCAGTTTAGCTTTTGAGAAGGCAGTGGTTTAATTACAAGTGTGAAGTCATCCACTCATACACCTGGATCCATTTATCTTGTGTTCATGCTCCAGTGGCTTTTATACATTTTTGAACTTCATGGCAAATTCATGGAGAATATGGAAAAATATTTTTATCATGGGAATCTGATGAAATGGAATCTATTTAAATAAAATCAGCATCCGACCTCTTTTTTTGGCAGTTCTGGTGCTGTCCAGAGGACAGGGTTGCCAGAAAGCTTACAGACAATACCATCATGGTTTTTTGGCCTCACCATTTACTTACTGGCTTGCAAGGGAAATTTGTTTGGGCTCCCCAGTCCTTAAATTCTGTATTTTTTTCCATTTGAAAAATTCCATATATTTTCTTTTATTTTTTTATTTCCCCACAATCCCACTCTTGGGCATATATCTGGACAAAACTTTCCTTAAAAAAAACCCACATGCACCCGCATGTTCATTGCAGCACTATTCACAATAGCCAAGATATGGAAACAACCCAAAAGTCCATCAACAGATGATTAGATTAGAAAGATGTGGTGTACATACATAATGGAATACTACTCAGCCATAAAAAAGAATGACATAATGCCATTTGTAGCAACATGGATGGAACGAGAGACTCTGATACTGAAATTCCATGAATTTTCAACATTAGAAGAGTTTCTTACATGTGTCCAGCCTTTTGTAATTTGTAAAATTCTTTCGTATATGCTACCTCAAGATTCATTTTACTGGTGAGCAACTGAATTCAGAAAGGTCAGATGGCTTCCTCAAGGTCACACTGCCATGAAATGAGAGTTGAGTTTTTTTACACCCACTGCTCTTTCCATTACAGCACACATTTATGGTTTTAGAATCTTCCTGACAAAACCTTGCTATATACTAAGGGGTGGAATTGCACAGAGATGGCCTTAGTGGAGAGTCATTTAAAATGGATAGATTTTTAAATTTCTGACTTGCAAAGGAACAGACCTCTGTTTAGCTATGATGTATTTCTTCAAAAGTTGAAAATAAGTTCTTACATGTTCCCTACTTTACATAGGCATTCTACTGGACTGTATTTTTTCTGGTTAATTATGAATTCATTTATTCATTTAAAAAGCTATTAAGCAAATACCATGTGGTTGGCACATGTGGTTGTGTTAGGGGCCTTGAATAATGAGATAACAGAGAGAGACATGGTCTCTGGCTTTTATAGAATGTATGGCCACATAGGGAATTCAGATATTAAATGTTAGTTCCACAACTGTAATGAAGAGGAGTGTCTTTGGAACATGTAACGGCAGGAACTGAGGTAGTCTGAGGATCCAGAAAAGGTAGCTTTCAGGAATTGTTGTCTTTGCTGAAAGGCAGGAGAGGGCACAGGCAAAAGTCTGTGGAAGGAAGGCTCCTTGGGGTCTTCTTTGAGGAACTAGAATAAGTCCAGTGTGGCTAAAGAGCAGAGGCAGGGAGAGTAGCACTTTCATTTATAATGTAGGGAAAAATCTGGCCATCTAGGCTGGAGCCCAGGAGAAAGGCAGGGAGGCTGTAGCTTGGCTGGTGTGTAGTCACTCAGAGCATTCACAAGGCCATTAGATGCCTGACTCAGGACAACTTTGCCAGAGTTTTCCTGTGAGTGGGAGCATGTCCCATCCCTATGGCCAGCATTTTGTAGGATTGGCTTGAGCATTGATTGGTATGATTTAGTCAGCCAACTGAAGATTATTGGGGCTCACTGGCAAGCATGTATTGGGACCCTTACTAAAGTATTGGAGTATTGCTTGATTTTGAATGATTCTTAATAGGCTCTATTCCTGCCTTTGAGTTGAAGCAATGTTGCCCCTTGGAAATATAGCTCAGCAAAAAGTAAATATTTCATTTTGGTGTTACTGATTTTAATACCTAACAGTTTCAGCATTTTTCTTTTTAAAAATTTTTTCAAGTTTTTACATATGGAGAAAAAAATGCAACCAAATCTGAAATCTGAGAATGCAACCAAAATATGAAATTTTCTTAGAGTTCTTATGTTTCATTATTTTATTCAAGGTTAAATCATGAGTGACCTTAAATATCTTGCAGTATTGTAGCTCACAGTCAGGGAGCCTTCTTGGTGAATGTGATTTGAAGATGTGATTATGTATCTACAGCAAAATAAAAAAGAAACTATGGAAAATATTATTTAAGTCAGAGACCCAAGTTCTGTATTTGGTTATTTAAACAGAACTAGTCTTAGAATATAGATACTGAAGTACTGGTGATGAATTGAAGAGACATAAAGTCATCCATACATCCATATGGTGGCACTGTCTCATATTATGGGATAAAGCTATTGGGACTTGACTAGACATGGATGGAAATAAGTAGAAGTGAAATAAAGCACAGTGTTGGTGAAGGGAAACTCATAGCTACTGTTAACAACCTCATACAACCCTGAAGTTCAGCTTTTCTGGATTGGTCAGACTCTAGGATATTGTATTTGGCCACAGTCCCAGTAGTGGGGCTTTCAAAAAAAAAGTGATAATCTCTGTGGTCTGTTGAAGTGGACTTTTTATCCTTTTATTTTTTTAGGGCCTCCCCTGTGGCATGTGGAAGTTCCCAGGCTAGGGGTCAAATCAGAGCTGCAGCTGCTGGCCTATGCCAGAGCCACAGCAACGCAAAATAACTAATTATATATGTGACTCTTCAACTGAGATGGGCCTGGGGCCAGTTTACCAAGACTTGCAACAAATACTCTGGGTCTTCATTGGCTCTTTTTCTTCTCGTTGACCACTGTGTTTTCCCCCATTGCAGTAGTGAGACATACAGCAGCTTTACAGACTCTGTAGGATTCTTGTGGCTTTGGCAGAAAGTGTCCTTTCCCTTCAGTGGGCCATGTCAAGCATCCTGGCTTACTGTGGCTCAGGACCTAGGCCTCTCAAAATATAAATATTCCTTCTGAATGTCTCTTAGAGATCTTAAAAAAGGGAGTGGGCTGAGAGCAAGATGGGGTGTTCCTGAGTTCCTGACCTACTTGCAAAAAATCTCTCACTTACTTTAACCTAGCTATGTTTATAGATACCATGGCTTTATTTTTTCCTTTTAATTTTATCGCTATATAATTGACATATAGCACTTTAAGGTGTACATCATAAAGATTTGACTTGCATACATCATGAAATAATGACCACAATAAATTTACTTATAAATAACATCCATTATCTCAAACAGATATAAAACAAAGAAATAGAAAAAAAAATTTTCCCTTGTAATGAGAACTCCTAGGATTTACTCTCTTAAAAAAGTTCCTATAACATGCAGCAGTGTTAATTACATTTATCATGTTGTACATACATTACATCCCTAGTACTTTTTTATCTTATAAGTGGAAGTTTGTACCTTTTGATTATATTCCTACAGTTCCCCCTCCCTGCCTCCCACCTTTAGTAACCACAAATCTGACCTCTTTTTTTTTTATTTAATTTTTTTTTCTTTTTCAGGGCTGTACCTGCAGCATATGGAAGTTTCCAGGCTAAGGGTCCAACTGGAGTTGCAGCTGCTGGTCTGCACCACAGCCACAACAATGCCAGATCCGAGCTGTGTCTGTGACTACACCACAGCTCATGGCAAATCCGGATCCTTAACCTACTGAGTGAGGCCAGGGATCAAACCTGCATCCTCATTGATACTAGTTGGATTCTTAACCTGCTAAGCCATAGCAGGAACTCCAAATCTGACCTCTTTTGCTACAAAGTTTGTTTATTTTTGAAGTGACCTACAACACTATGTTTATTCCTCACATAGTGATTTTTGTGTTTCTGTGCATTTCAGAATGATCACAGTGAGCCTAGTTACCATCTGTCACCATACACAGATATTATATAGTTATCGACTATATTCCCCACACTGTACATTCCATATTCGTGACTTGTTTATTTTATAACTGGAAGTTTGTACCTCTTAATCTCCTGCACTTCTTCTCTCGTTTCTCCACTCCCCTTTTCTCTGGTAGACACCTGATACTCTGTATCTATGACTGTTTCTGTTTTGTTACATTTGTTCATTTGTTTATTTTAGATTCTACATACAATGAATTCATATAGTATTGTCTTTCCCTATCTGACTTATTTCACTTAGTGTAACACCCTCTAGGTCCATTTATGTTGTCACAAATGGCAAGATTTTATCCTTTTCTATGGCTAAGCAATATTCCACTATGTGTATATGCATGTGTATGTAAATCACATCTTTATTCATTCATCTATTGATGGGCACTTAGGTTCTGTCCATATCTTGGCTACTATAAATAATGCTGCAGTGAACATAGGGGTCCAAATAACTTTTTTTTTTAACTTAGGACCACAGGTGTGGCAGTGGAAGTTCCCAGGCTAGGGGTTGAGTCAGAACTACAGCTGCCAGCCTACACAATAGCCACAGCAATGCCAGATCCAGTTGCCTCTGCAGCCTACACCACAGCTCAAGCCAACACCGGATCTTTAATCCCCTGAGCGGGGCCAGGTATTGAACCTGCATCCTCTTGAATACTAGTCGGGTTTGTTTCCACTGAACCACAATGGAAACTCCCCACATATCTTTTCTAATTAGTGTTTTTTCATTTTCATGGATAAATGCCCAAGAATGGAATTGCTGAATTGTATGGTGGTTCTATTTTTAATTTTTTTTTGAGGCATCTCCATGCTGTTTTCCATAGGAGCTATACCAATTTACATTCCCACTGGCAACACAGATGTACAAGGTTCTATTTTTTTTCCACATCCTCACAAACATTTGTTATTTGTTGTCTTTTTGATAATAGGCATTTTAACAGGTGTGAGGTGATAGCTCATTGTGATTTTGCTTTGCATTTCCCTGATGATTAATGATGTGGAGCATCTTTTCATGTGTCTGTTTACCATCGGTACATCCTTTTTTTTTTTTTGGAAAAATGTCTTTCCAGACACGTTTAATAAGGTTTTTTTTTGATATTGAGTCATATGAGTTCTTTGTATATTTTGGTTATTAATCCCTTATTGTTTGCAAATATCCTTCTCTCATAGAGTAGGCAGGCTTTACACTTTGTTGGTGGCTTCCTCTGCTGTGCAAAAGCTTTTTAGTTTGATGTAGTTCCATTTGTTTATCTTTGCTTTTGTTTCCCTTGCTTGAGGATACATAGTCAAGAACATATTGCTTAGACTGATGTCAAAGAGCATACTGCCTATGTTTTCTTCTAGAATTTTTATGGTTTCAGGTGTTACATTAAGTCTTTAATCCACTTTGACTTTATTTTTGTATATGACGTAGGAGAGTGGTTCAGTTTGATTCTTTTGCAAGTAGCTGTTCAGTTTTCCAAACAACACTTGTTGAAGACACCGCCTTTTCCCCTTTGTATATTCTTATATTG
The DNA here is from genome assembly GCF_054392235.1 of Sus scrofa. Classification (NCBI taxonomy): domain Eukaryota; kingdom Metazoa; phylum Chordata; class Mammalia; order Artiodactyla; family Suidae; genus Sus; species Sus scrofa. The sequence continues at coordinate 107,333,203 of NC_139396.1, read as the reverse complement.
CTTCATTTTTTTTGGTATGAACTTCCTAGTAAATTACATCTGCCTCCTGCTAAATACAAAATTTAATAAGTAAGGTTAGGGCAGGATCCTAACAACTGTCAGTGTTAGACATTCTCAAGTGACTTGGCTCTTTAATCTTGGACAGCATATTATGAATCTTTACTAGGGTCACAACCTTTTCAACGATGCCCTTTCATTGTCATGATTATTCAGTTTGCAAAGATGAACACACTGACTCTGGTGTCTCTTAGGTAACTGGAACCAAAGGTATAGTCTCATAGATTTCTATTTATGAACAGAGAGTCATAGGGAAAAAAATGACTTTTTGAGAAGGAAGAGCCACAGAGAAGGACAAGAGAGAGATGAGTTCTTTGTAGACTATTACGTGATAATATGATTTCATTTTAGGTAAGCAAATTGAATTTAGAAAATCATAAAGGTGTTCCCATTGTGGCTCATTGGCTTAAGAATCTAACTAGTATCCATGGGAATGCGGGTTCAATCCCTTGCCTTGCTCAGTGGATTAAGGATCTGGTGTAGGTTGCAGATGTGGCTTGGATCTGGCATTGCTGTGGCTGTGGCTGTGGCATAGGCCGGTGGCTGTAGCTCTGATTGGATCCCTAGCCTGGGAACTTCCATGTGCCACAGATGTGGCCCCAAAAACAATCCAAACAAAAAATCATAAATCACTTTCTGAAAGTGCTTTGCATTATGTAAAAGGAAACTGGAGGGTTTGGATATATCTGGGTATTTGCAAAACATTTTACAGATATCGATTCTCAATCAAGATACTGATAACCTGGTTTGTTGCAGTAGTTTTGGGGTAGGCTGGGAGGGAACTGAATTTAGAACCATATCTGACTTCTGGTGGAAGATCTCTGAAAACAGACTTGGATTTAGAACATGGGTGGGTGTCCATTTTAACAGAGGAGGGTGCCCAAAGGGAAATAAATGGTAGAAGAAAAGGCATTAAAGTGATCTGAGGAGCTTATTGGGAATCCAGATAAACACATGGATAATCTCAAGCAAGGATTATTCTATTTGACTATAAGTAGATAGTAGAAAACAGAAGAGTCTTCACTAAGTGGCAGGGTTCTTGCTGCTCATTTAGGATCAAGAGAGAGGACTCCATTCCCTGGCAGGAGCACAGCAAGAGCAATGCCAGTGCTTCAGGGACCAGGTCATTAAGAAAAGAATCAGGACAAAAATGCTAAATGCAAGGGAACCAGGTAGGTACACAATTATAATGATGGGGTACAAGGTGGTACTTGGTCATGGGAACAAGACAGAGTCCAGTTAGACCAAGGGTCCCAGATCAGAGTATGATGGAACTGAATCTATTTAATTAACCCATCTATTGAAGAAAGGCTCATTGAATATTTTCAATATTTCAGACACTATTCTAGGCATAAGGGACTCAGTAGTGATCAAAACACACTAGGCTTCTGTTCATATAGTTTGCTTAGTGGGCTAATCCAATAAAAATGATGGAAAAGGTAAAAATGTTTACTTTGCTTATTTTTTTATTTTTAAATTTATTTTTATTTGATGTATATTTGATTTACATTACTTTGCTTATTGATTTAAAAATATTTTATGTGAAAATAAGACAAAGAAGTAAAAACAATCATATTCAAAATACTTTAAAATTACATAAAGTAAAAAAGTATAATTCTCCTGTAACCATTTCATCCTAACCAAAATATGGTTTATTTCTTTTCAGAATTTTTTTCAAAAAATAAATTGATAAAGATATTGCTACACGCCTATGTATTGTGGTAAGAAGCTTTGCTATAGTGCTTAACAAATTGTTATGGACAACTTTCTAAGTCAGTTAATACTGATCTATCCATTATTTTAATCATTGTCTTATAGTGTAGGTGTAACATAATATTCAACTATTTCCTTCTAGATAACCATTTAGAGTATTTAGATTATTTCCAGCTTTTATTAAAAACAATTAATGTTGCATCCTAAATCTCTTCTATGTAAGGTCCTAACTGGTTTTAGAGATAGGAGTGGGTTAGGTTTGAAGGTGGGAATCATGTGGGAAAAGGGATGGGAAGGAGACTGGAAATCAGGTATGTCCTGGGAGGCACATGGGATTCTTCGTGCCCAAGTTATCTCATACAGACAATAAATGGGTCCATGATTAGTAATTGAGCCCCCTCTCTAGTATTGTTCCTTTGTTTCCGATGTAAGGGAGCCTAATTTATCCTTAGGCTTCTTTGTCAAAGAATTAAGGGATGCCTTTGAGAAAGGTTGGTGGGGGTGGAGGTCTCTATCTAAGTGACATTTCTTAGTTGGAAAGGAATGTACTTCAGTCAAAAGAAACTGGAAGAAAGGAGGGAGAGAAAACTATAATATTTTTACAAGGTTAATGAAAGCAAACTTTGAAAAAATTTGCTGCAGTAACTGAAAACACTTTACTTTCCATTAAATTGCAAGTTCATGAAAAATGTCCTTTCTGGAATATTAGAGCCAATTTCTGCTTATTTTCTGTCCAAGTTCCTTTTAAGGGAGGACAGCCGTAGCAAAAATTAAGCTTCAGGACTACATAAAATGCATGCCTCTCTCAGTATGCCAGCTCATCTGTTCCCCAGTGGATCAGCCTCCATGGCACAACCACATGCTTGACAGATTTTTCATTTCAGGTTTTGGATGTTCTTTCTGAAGGGAAAAAAGTATTACTTTATTATCGAAATGTTAGCAAGAGTGGTGCTCCATGAATTTCTTTGAAAAGGCAAGATAAGCCAGTCTCATTATTTTCCTATTATAGTCTTCTCAGTATCAGCTTTTTTCTTTATGTTCACTGCCATTTAGGTCATCCTAATATTCCCACACCCCCTATTGCATTTTATTATCCTCTTTGGTGATTTTTAATACTTAGTAGGCAAAAGGGTCATTTGTAACCTTAGAGTGTCATCAAGGGCATCAGTAATTGTACCAAATGTTACCTGCTGGAGCTTGGTACTTTATACATTGTCATCATTTGTACGTTTTGTTGTTGCATTTTCTGTGTTTTGTTTTTTATATTTCTAACTAGGGAACAAATTTCATAAAAATCAGTCTAGTCTCCCTCACTGTGTCTCGCAGGGAGTTTTGATGAACTAGTAAGTCAATAAATAAAGGTCTTTTCTGCATGGCCCAGAGAAGACTTTGAAGCAAGGATAAGAAATGCAGGCCCTGGACTTGGCATGGGAGAGCTTCTACCACAAACCACCTGTGTGGGGCAGGTGGGGTGGGGTTGTGTGGCTGTATAGGAAGTCTACTTGGACAAGAACCTAACTTTTGTGAAGGAGCTCAGATTGTGACTTGGACATCTCCAAAGATATTATACCTATAGTCACAGTGAGACACTATATAAAATGAAAAGCACACAACTTTTAGAGCTTGTATCCTATTGTATATAGCATCTGCAATGAATGCTACATTAATTTTTACATGAAATTGTAATTGTCACATAGCCAGTATAATTATATTGCATATATGTTTGTGCTTTATAAAAATAGCTTTATTGAGATATAATTAACATTCAGTATACTGTACACATTTAAAGCACTCAGCTGACAAGTTTTGACATATGTGTGCACTTGTGAAATAATTACCACAATCAAGATAATCATCCTAAAAGTTTTCTCTTGCTCCTTTTGTCATCCTTTTCTCCTGCCCCTCTCACATTTGCCTCAGGCAACCATCGATCTGCTTTCTGTCATCATATATTAGTTTACATTTCCTAGACTTATGTAATTGGAGCCATGTACTCTTTCTTGGGTCTGTCTTCTTTCACTCAACATAATTAGAGATAAATCCATGTTATAGCATGTACCAATAGTTTATTCCATTTTATCACTGAGTAGTAGCCCATTGTGTGGATATACCATAGTTCATTTCTCCATTTACTTGTTGATGGGCCTTTGGATTGCTTCCAGTTTTTAACTATTGAAAAGAAAAATCTACCATGAGAATTTGTGCACAACCATTTGTGTGGACGTTTGCTTTCATTTATTTTGGTAAATACATAGTAAAGGGATGTTTAGATGATATGGTTTAGATGTTTAGATGATATGGTAGGTATATGTTTACCTTTTGAAGAAACTGCTCCACAGTTCTACAAAGTGGTTGTATTCTTTCAAATTTCTAGCAACAGTGTATGGGAATTCCTTCACTTGCTATCCAACACTTAGTATAATCAGTTTGCTTTTGCTGTTCTAATATCTGTTTAGTTATATCTCATTTGGTAAAATTTACATTCCCTTAATGATATGAATCATTAATGATGTTTTGCATATTTTCATATGTTTATTTAACATTCATATATCCTCTTTAATAATTATTCAAGTTTTTTATTATTTTTTAAATTGATTTTTTTCATTTGTTACTGAGTTTTGAGAGTTCATATTTTGTTGATAAGAGTCTTTTATCAGATATAGGCTTTGAAAATGATTTTTCTCTGGCTTATTTTTTGGCTTGTTTTTAACAGATCCTTCGAAGAGTAAGTTTTCAGTTCTGATGAAGTCCAATTTATTTATTTACTCTTGGGTCAGGGATACACCAGACCACCTCCAGTTTTATTTTTGTTCTATTTTTTATTAGAGTATAGTTGATTTATAGTGTTGTGTCAGTTTCTGCTGTTCAGCATAGTGACTCAGCCACACACACACACACACACATTCCATTTCTAGAATTTGCTAGGAAAACCCACGGGACACAGCATGTAACTACACTCATGGCTAAAATTTATAACAGTGAAAAGATACAAAGCAAGATCAACCGACAAAAGTACATAGGATGCAGTCCCTAGGAAAACAAGTGCTGTCTACCGGGAAGTCTCACTAGAGATTGAGTGTGTAGGCATTTTCTTCCTAGAGTGTACCAAAAATTCCAGACTCTCTGAAGGAAAGCCTGTGTTGAGCATAAGCCATGTTGTTTACAGACACAGCTTAAGCTCAGTGAATATTTTTATCAGCTGAGAATGGTGAGAATCCTGTAGTCCAAATTCCCAGATCCTAGTCAAGGGAAGACTTTGTAAGCAGGCATTTTGAGGACAGCAGTTTCAGTTCTGCTAAATTAACTCTTTTCCAGATAGTTCTTTTCTGGATCATACTTTTGGTGGTGTCTCTAAGAAATATCACCCTAAGATAAGGTCTTAAAGAATTTTTTCTATGTTTCCTGCTAGAATTTTAAAGTTTTATTTTGTACATTTAGGTCTGTGACCAATTCTGAATTATTTTTTATAAACAATTTATTAAAGGGATTAAAGTTCACCTTTTGATGTATGGATAGCCTATTGTTGAAGCACCATTTGTTGAAATGACAATCTATCTCTTCTTCATTGATTTGACTTTGCATCATATATTTGTGTGTGTATTTCTGGACCCTCTGTTCTGTTTCAGTGAGCTAAGTTTTTACATCAACAGTATACACTATTGTTTTCAGACAATTTACTTGCTATAGTTTTATCAGCCTTATACTACATTATTATTTTTGTTTAAAGTCAATTATCTTTTAAAGATATTTAAATAATTAAAAAATAATATATTCAATTATTTCTGGTGTTCTTAATTCCTTTTTGTAGATCATTTTATTATCTGATATTATTTTTCTTCTGCCCAAATGACTTAAGAAATTTTTTTGGGGGGGGTGTCTTTTTTTTACCCCCCCCAGGGCTGCACCTGTGGCATATGGAGGTTCCCAGGCGAGGGGTCCACTGGCCTATGCCACAGCCACAGCAACATGGGATCCGAGCCATGTCTGCAACCTACACCACAGCTCACGGCAATGCCAGATCCTTAACCCACTGAGCAAGTCCAGGGATTGAACCCACAACCTCATGGTTCCTAGTTGGATTTATTAACCTCTGAGCCATGACGGGAACTCCCACAATTTTTTTTTTGTAGTGAAGGTCTGCTGGTGATGAGTTCTTTCAAATTTTGGATGTCTGAAAAAGCCTTTATTTTGCCTTTATTTTTAAAATATAATTTTTGTTGGGTATAAAATTATAAATTGACAGTTTATTTTTTCCAGTACTTTAAGGATGTTGCTATACTATCTTCTCACATGCATCGTTTCCAAAAGTATGAATGCTGCCTTTTAAAAGAATCTGAAATTCTCTTAGCATGTTTCCTGGCCTTCTTTTTTTTTCATTTTTTTTATTACTCAAATTTATCACATCTGTAGTTGTATAATGATCATAACAATCTTATTTCACAGGACTTTCATTCCACAGCCCAAGCACATCCCCCCACCCCCCAAACTGTCTCCTCTGGAGACCATAAGTTTTTCAATGTCTGTGAGTCAGCATCTGTTCTGCGAAGAAGTTCCATCTGTCCTTTTTTCAGATTCCACATGTCAGTGAAAGCATTTGATGTTGGTGTCTAATTGTATGGCTGACTTCACTTAGCATGATCGTTTCTAGGTCCATCCATGTTGATAAAAATGCTGGTATTTTGTTCTTTTTGATGGCTGAGTAATATTCCGTTGTGTATATGTACCACATCTTCTTGATCCACTCCTCTGTGGATGGACATTTAGGTTGTTTCCATGTCTTGGCTATTGCATATAGTGCTGCAATGAACATTGGAGTACATGTGTCTTTGAGTGTCGTGGTTTTCTCTGGATAGATGCCCAGGAGTGGGATTGCTGGATCAAATGGTCATTCTATGTTTAGTTTTCTGAGGAATCTCCATACTGTTTTCCACAGTAATTGCACCAATTTACAATCCCACCAACAGTGTAAGAGGGTTCCTTTTTCTCCACACCCTCTCTAGCACTTATTGTTTGTAGACTTTTGGTGATGGCCATTCTGGCTGGTGTAAGGTGGTACCTCATTGTGGTTTTGATTTGCATTTCTCTAATAATGAGTGATGCTGAACATCTTTTCATGTGTTTTTTTGGCCATCTGTATGTCTTCTTTGGAGAATTGTCTGTTTAGATATTCTGCCCATTTTTGGATGAGGTTGTTTGGTTTTTTTGGTATGGAGCTGCGGAAGTTGTTTATAAATTTTGGAGATGAATCCCTTGTCAGTTGATTCATTTGCAAAGATTTTCTCCCCTTCTGTGTGTTGTTTTTTCATTTTATTTAGGGTTTCCTTTGCTGTGCAGAAACTTTGTAGTTTGATTAGGTCCCATTTGTTTATTTTTGTTTTTATTGTCAATGCTCTAAGAAGTGGATGTGAGAAGATGTTGCTGTCGTTTATGTCAGAGAGTGTTTGGCCTATGTTTTCCTCTAGGAGTTTGATAGTGTCTGTTCTTATATGTAGGTCTTTAATCCATTTTGAGCTTATTTTTGTGTATGGTGTTAGGGAGTGTTCTAATTTCATTCTTTTCCATGTGGCTGTCCAGTTTTGCCAGCACCACGTATTGAAGAGGCTGTCTTTTCTCCATTGTATAGTCTTGCTTCCTTTGTCATAGATTAGTTGGCTGTAAGTGCATGGGTTTAATTCTGGGCTTTCTATCCGGTCCACTGATCTATATGTCTGTCTTTGTGCCAGTACCATGCAGTTTTGACGACTGTTGCTTTGTAGTATAGTCTGAAGTTCGGGAGCCTGATTCCTCCAGCTCCATTTTTCTTTTTCAGGATGTCTTTGGCTCTTATGGGGCTTTTGTACTTCCAAACAAACTTTAAAATATTTCATTCAAGTTCTGTGAAAAATGTCCTTGGTAACTTGATAGGGATTGTGTTGAATCTGTAGATTGCCTTGGGTAGTATAGTCATTTTGATAATATTAACTCTTCCAATCCATGAGCATGGTATATCTTTCCATCTATTTGTGTCCTCTTTGATTTCTTTCATCAGTGGCTTGTAGTTTTCAGAGTACAGGTCTTTTGTTTTTTTAGGTAGGTTTACTCCTAGGTATTTTATTCTTTTGGATGCGATGATAAATTGGATTGCTTCCCTAATTTCCTTTTCTGCTATTTCATTGTTAGTATATAGAAACGCTATCGATTTCTGTGTATTGATTTTGTATCCTGCGACTTTGCCAAATTCATGGACGAGCTCTAGCAGTTCTCTGGTAGAGTCTTTAGGATTCTCTAGGTATAGTATCATGTCATCTGCAAAACAGGGATAGTTTTACTTCTTCCTTTCCAATTTGGATTCCTTTTTTCTCTTTTACTTCTCTGACTGCTGTGGCTAGGACTTCCAAAATTATGTTGAATAGTGGTGGTGAGAGTGGACATCCTTGTCTTGTTCCTGATCTCAGTGGGAATTCTTTCTGCTTTTCACCATTGAGAATGATGTTAGCTGTGGGTTTGTCATATATGGCCTTTATTATGTTGAGGTAGGCTCCCTCTGTGCCCACTTTCTGAAGGGTTTTTATCAGAAATGGGTGTTGGATTTTGTCAAAGGCTTTTTCTGCAAATATTGAGAGGCTCATATGGTTTTTATTCTTCGGTTTGTTAATGTGGTGTATCACACTGATGGATTTGTGGAAATTGACGTACCCTTGCATGCCTGGGATAAATCCCACTTGATCATGATGTACAATCCTTTTAATAGATTGTTGGTTGTGGTTTGCTACTATTTTGTTGAGGCTTTTTGCATGTAACTTCCCAGTGAAATTGGCCTATAGTTTTCTTTTTTTGTGGAGTCTTTGTCTGGTTTTGGTATCAGGGTGACGGTGGCCTCATAGAATGAGTTTGGGAGTATCCCTTCCTCTGCAATTTTTTGAAATAGTTTCAGAAGGAGAGGTGTTAGCTCTTCTCTAAATGTTTGATAGAATTCGCCTGTGAAGCCATCTTGTCCTGAACTTTTGTTTGTTGGAAGTTTTTTAATCACAGTTTCAATTTCAGCGTTTGTGATTGGTTTGTTCATCTTTTCTATTTCATCTTGGTTTAGTCTTGGAAGATTGTAGTTTTCAAGGAATTTGTCCATTTCTTCAAGGTTTTCCATTTTATTGGCATATAGTTGCATATAGTAGTCTCTTATGATCCTTTGTATTTCTGTGGTGTCTGTTGTTACTTCTCCTTTTTCATTTCTAATTTTATTGATTTGAGTCCTCTCTCTTTTTTGCTTGATAAGTCTGGCTAGGGGTTTATTGATTTTGTTGATCTTTTCAAAGAACCAGCTTTTCGTTTCATTGATCTTTTCTATGGTTTTCTTTGTTTCTATTTCATTGATTTCTGCTCTGATCTTTATGATTTCTGTCCTTCTAATAACTTTAAGTCTAGTCTGTTCTCTCTCAAGTTGCTTAAGATGTAAAGTTAGGTTGTTTATTTGGGCTTTTTCTTGTTTCCTGAGGTGGGCTTGTATTGCTATAAACTTTCCTCTTAGAATGGCTTTTGCTGCATCCCATAGGATTTGGAGTGTTGTATCTTCTTTGTCATTTGCTGCTAGGTATTTTTTAATTTCCTCTTTTATTTCTTTAGTGATCCATTGGTTGTTTAGTAGCATGTTGTTTAGTCTCCACGTGTTTGTGTTTTGTGCAGTTTTTTTCTTGTTGTTGATTTCCAGTTGTATAGCATTGTGGTCAGAAAAGATGCTTGATATGATTTCAATTTTCTTAAAGTTAGTGAGGTTGGATTTGTAACCCAGGATATGGTCAATCTTAGAGAATGTTCCATGTGCACTTGAGAAGAACGTTTATTCTGTTGCTTTTGGATGGAATGTCCTATAAATATCTATTAAGTCCATCTGGTTTAACGCTTCATTCAGGGCCTGTGTTTCCTTATTGATTTTCTGTCTGGTTGATCTGTCCCTTGCTGTAAGTGGGGTTGTAATGTCTCCCACTATTATTGTGTTATTGTCTATTTGTCCTTTTAATGTTGTTAGCAGTTGCCTTATGTATTGTGGTGAACCTATGTTGGGTGTGTAGATATTTAAAATTGTTATAGCATCTTCTTGGATTGATCCTTTGATCATTTATGTAATGTCCTTCTTTGTCCCTTAAAATATCCTTCATTTTAAAGTCTATTTTGTCTGATATGAGTATTGCTACTCCAGCTTTCTTTTGATCCCCATTTGCATGAAATATTTTCTTCCATCCTCTCACTTTCAGTTTGTATGTGTCCCTTGAAGTGAAGTGGGTCTCTTGAAGACAGCATATATATGGGTCTTGTTTTTGTATCCATTCAGCCAGTCTATGTCTTTTGGTTGGGGCATCTAGTCCATTCACATTTAAGGGAATTATTGATATGTATGTTCTTATTGCCATTTTATTAATTACTTTGGATTTGTTTTTTTGCTCTTTTTCCTTTCCTTCTTCTCTTGTTCTTTTCTGCCTATAGAAGTTCCTTTAGTATTTGTTGTAAGGCTGGTTTAGTGTTGCGGAATTCTCTCAGATTTTGCTTATCTGAGAAGGTTTTGATTTCTCCTTCAAATCTCAATGAGAGCCTTGCTGGGTAATCTTGGTTGGAGGTTTTTTCCTTTCATCACGTTGAGTATATCATGCCACTCCCTTCTGGCCTGCAGAGTTTCTGTTGAAAAATCTGCTGATAACCTTATCTGGGTTCCTTTGTATGTTATTTGTTTCTTTTCCCTAGCTGGTTTCAAGATTTTCTCTTTGTCTTTAATTTTGGTCAGTTTGATTAGTATGTGTCTCAGGGTGTTCATCCTTGGGTTTATTTTGTATGGTACTCACTGTGCTTCCTGGATGTGAGTGAGTGATTCCTTCCCCATGTTAGGGAAGCTTTCGGCTATTATCTCTTGGAATATTTTTTCTTTCTCCTTCTCTCTCTCTTCTCCTTCTGGCACCCCTATAATACGGATGTTGGTGCATTTCACATTGTCCCAGAGTTCTCTGAGACTCTCTTCATTTGTTTTCAATCTTTTTTCTCTTTTCTGTTCTGCATCTGTAATTTCTACTAATCTGTCCTCCACCTTGCTTATTCGTTCTTCTGCCTCCTGTATTCTGCTGTTAGCTGCTTCTAGTGAATTTTTTTTTTCAGTTATTGTATTTTGCATCTCTTCTTGTTTAAGTTTTATATCTTGTATCTCTTTGGTCATTGTTTCCTGAAAATTATTAGTCTTTGCCTCCAGTTTATTTCCAATGTCTTGCATCTTCTTCAGCATCAACAGTCTAAAGTCTTTTCCCTGGAGGCTGAGAATCTCCTCATGGCTTAGCTGTTTTTCTGGGTTTTTTTCTTTTTCCCTCATCTGAGTTATAGTTCTCTGTCTTTTCATTTTTATAGGTTTTTGGTGTGGTGACCTTCTTAAGATAATAGAGTTGTAGCCTCTCTTACTTCTGATGTCTGCCCCCCTTGTGGCTGAAGTCAGTATGGGGGCTTGGTGTAGGCTTCCTGATGGGAGGGGCTGATGCCTGCCCCCTGGTAGGAGGAGCCGATTCTAATCCCTCTGGTGGGTGGAGCTTAGTCTCTGGATGGGATTAGAGGCAGCTGTGTGCCTGAGGGGTCTTTAGGCAGCCTGTTTACTGAGGGGTGGGGCTGTTGTTTGTTGTTGTCTCCTGGGTTGTTGTTTGCCTTGGGGCTTCTCAGAGGCTGGCTGACGGGTGGGGCCAGATTTTCCCAAAATGGCCACCTCCAGAGAAAGGCACTGCTGCTGAATATTCCCGAGAGCTTTGCTTTCAATGTCCTTCCTTCACAACAAGCCGCATTCACCCCTGTTTTCCCAGGATGTCCTCCAAGAACTGCGGTCAGGTTTGACCCAGATTCCCTTGGAGACTTTGCTTTGCCCTGGGACTCAGTGCACGTGAAAGTCTGTGTGCGCCTTTTAAGAATAGGGTCTCAGTTTCCCTCAGTCCCGTGGAGCTCTTGAGCACAAGTCCCACTGGCCTTCAATGCCAGATGCTCTGGAGCTCTTTCTCCCTGTGCCAGATCCCCACACGTAAGAGTTTGATGTGTGGCTCAGAACTCTCACTCCTGTAGGTGAATCTCTGTGAACCAGTTAGTTTCCAGTCTGTAGAACTTCCCACCCAGGAAGTATGGGGTTGTTTATATCACAAAATCGCCCCTCCTACCTCTTCATGTGGCCTCCTCTTTTTCTTCTGGAGTAGGGTATCTTTTTTAAGGTTTCTGGTCCATTTTGGTGAAATGTGCTCAGTCTTTAGTTGTGAATTTTGTTTTTAGGAGAGAAGTTGAGCTCCAGTCCTTTTATCCCGCCATCTTAATGCCCCCGGCCTTCTTTTAAAGCAGAGTGGGGCAGCATTTTGTAGATTGAAAATACAGGCTTAATTGGCAGGTGAATCATGCCTCTAGCATTTGTTGACTATATGGTAATTTAAATGAAAATCTTATTCAGCAATAACCTCCCAGAAATATCCAACAAGTTTGACCTAATATCCAGGCACCATGGCCCAGACAAGCTGACACAAAAATTAGTCATCATGGTGTTTATGTTTTTGTACATTAGCTCATTTAACTCTCTCATCAACCCTGTGAAGTAGACATTGTATTCCCATGTTTATAGTGGGGAATCTGAGCCTAAGGAAGATGAAGTAACCTGCACAAGACTGAAATTTGAGCTCATATTTTTTGGACTACAAAGTCTGTGCTCTTAAGAAATCCATTAAAATGTATCCTGACAGGCACTATGTACAGTGCCTGTCACATAGTAGGTGCTCAATATTATCTCTCACTTCTTGCAGTGCAAAGTCCTGGTTTCCATCCCTCCTTCCTCCCTGACAAGCTGTGTGTAACTGAACAACTAGGACAGATATTTTTGATCTTCTGTTTTTTTTTTTTTTTTTTTTTTTGCTTTTTAATTAGGGATGCCCTGGCAGCATATAGAAGTTTCCAGGCTAGGAGTCAAACTGGCCTATACCACAGCCACAACAATATGGGATCCAAGCCACATCTCCAACCTTTACCACAGCTCATGGCAATGCTGGATCCTTAACCCACTGAGCAAGGCCAGGGATTGAACCTGCAACCTTATGGATACTAGTCAGATTTGTTTCCACTGTGCCACAATGGGAACACTCTGATCTTCCATTCTTTATGCTTATTAAAGTGCCTGGTACACAGCAGGTGCTCTGTGAATAGTTGCTGGAATGAAGTTGGAGATACTATTTTGAACCTCTTCCTTACTAAATCAAATGGATTTTTTCTTGAATGATTACTTTGTATAAGGTTCTACTAGGAAGAAAATAAATCCGGGTCTGGACTAGATCTTTCCCTCAAAAATTTTTTAGTTTCAAGAGTTTCCATTCTGGCTCAGCAAGTTAAGAACCCAACTAGTATCCATGAGGATGCAGGTTTGATCCCTGGCCTCACTCAGTGGGTTAAAGATCCAGTGTTGCTGCAAACCACAGCACAGGTCACAGATGTGGCTCAGATCTGGCATTGCTGTGGTTATGGTGTAGGCAGGTGGCTATGGCTCTAATTCAACCCTTAGCCTGGGAACTTCCATATGCCATGGGTGTGGCTCTAAAAAAAAAAGACAAAAAAACCCTTATAGTTTCATATTGGAGGTAAGCAATGGATTCATTCATTCATTCTTCATTTGACAGGTGTGCATTTATTCCCTACTTTGTGCCAGGAATTAGTCTGGGAGCTGGAGATGCAGTGTAGACTCTGTATTAGTAGACCCTGCTGCTGCTCTAATCAATCACTACAAACTTAAAATAATACACTTCTGTTAACTTACAATTTTGAAGCTAACATCCAAAGTGGGTCTTTCAGAACTAAAAGTAATCCAGCGCTGGCAGTACTGGTTCCTTCTGGACGCCCTTGGGGAATCCATGCTTTGCATCATCTAGCTTTTGGAAGCTACCTACCTTCCTTGGCTTCATGGCCCCTCACCACATGGCCTTTTCTCCTTCTGCTCCCATCATCACATCATCTTCTGCTGAATCATTTCCTGCCTCCCTCTTATAAGGACACTTGTGATTACATCATATCCATATTACTCCCATTTTAAAATTATTAATTTATTCACATCTGCAAAGTCTCTTTTGCCATATAAGTTAACCTCTTCATAGGTATCAAAGATTAGAGTGTGGACTTCTTTGGTTGATCTTTGTTCAGCCTACCATAGATCCTCATACAAGAAATGGAGACAGACACTAAAACAACTGGTGTGCAATATATTATGTTTAGGTAAGTACTGTAAAGGGATATGAATCATGGAAGACAAACAGTAATAACTGGGAGTGAGGGGTTCTTATGAGAGATTTGTTAAGGAAGGCCTGCCTGGTGAGGTGACATTTGAGCAGACGGTCTGGGACTATAGCGTATCCCAACAATTGTTCTATGACTGAGGTTTCATCCTAGAGCCACAGCCTCTGACCTGGAGCAAAGCGTAGCATCCTGTCCAGATTTCCTGTGATGGGCTTTGAGTTCTTGATGGCATTCCTGACCAAGTAACCAATATTTAACGAGAAAACACCATGGTGGTACCCAAGAGATTGAGTAAATGTATGCTTAGGGCAAAGGAGGAGTACAACCTCTTCCAGAAAATGGGGGATGTGATGATTCAGTTTTAAAACCAACCCACGGTTTTACAATTAGAAAGTCTAGGAAAAACTCTTTCAATCTAGCCTATCTCTAAAATTAATATTATTTTGAAAAATAAATTTTCTTTTGACTTGCCTATGAGGAAGAGCGAATCATAACCTTCCATTCTCTCCTAGTCTTAATGTGGCCTTGGCCTTACCCATCCTGGCTCACCTTGGAGCCAGTCAGCTTGCCCCAGTATTCATTCTGCCTGGGTGGGCTGGCCAAATTCAGGTACTTGGCCTCACTACCTCTTCATGCCCCTGCCCCTCCCGCCCTCCTCACTCAGCACATGCCCCTGCTATAAATAGTCTCCTACCTGAGTTTCCGATTTGTTATTTACTAGCTGTTTTGCTATTTTTCTCAGACTGCGACTAACATTTAGAAAGGCAAAGATCCCTCCAAGTGTTGAACCATCACCTGGAAGTATACCCAGCTGTTTCCACAGCAGAGTTTAAGAGCATTTAGCTAATTACAGTCCTCAGGAAGAGAAAGCTTCCTAATGGAAGCAGCAAGATCTTTTCTGCTTTACAGTGGGAGCCAGTGGCCGACAGATAAATAGGAGTTATGTCACGCCTCTTCCCATGTATGCCCTCACAGGGGAGGGTGTTATAAAGTGCCTCCTCCGCAGGCCTAATGCTATGATGTGTATTTTGACAAAGATGCTTTTGCAGGGCTGTGAAAGTAAAAGCGCCATAAAATCAGAAGGAAGTAGAGTATAAATTGAATCTGAACGAGTCCCAGTCCAGCTTCACCACTGTAACTTGGCTGAAATGGCCTGACTCCTCTGTCACCTCCAGCTGCTTCTGCGGCTGACTTCAAGGAGCCTGATGATGGAACAGTCCTCTGAGCTGGGTTGGCCTGGGAAGGGGGTGAGGGAGGGATACAGGCTCTGTCCTAGTGTCTTGGCTGCACGAGGGCCCTGAGAGTCAGTGTATTGCATGTTCATGGATGTGTGCGAGTGAGTGAATTATTGTGTGTGTGTCTCTCTGTGTGTGTTGGTGGGGGAGGTAATGTTGGTGCTTGGCTGGGAAGTGATTCAGGGCCCTGGCTCCCGCATTCTAAAATGTGGCTACCCACTACTTTTATGAGGCATTGCTGGGAGCGGTCTTGCCCTCATTAATCTCTGTAATAGCAATAAGTAGGCAATTAAGTTCTCCAAAGGATGGATGTAAGATTTCTTGGCTTTAGCAAAGCTGCACTAGTTGGAGTTAATGACAGGGAGCTGGAGCTTTGTGTCTGGGTCGAGGCTTATTTTCAGGTTCAGAGAGATAATGACAGGCCCAGAGTGGATCAGATTTGTCAGCTTGCAGAGCTCACCCTCAGGCTTGCTGGACAATGAGCTTAGCATCCTGGGGCTGTGACTTCTTCATCTCTCTGAGGCTAGGATTTGCTGAGTGGCTGCCTCTGCCTGAGCCCTCTACCAAAGGGTCACCCTCGCTAGCTAACTCCTGCTGGCCCTGGAGACCAAGGGAGGGGCTGTTCATGGATTGTGGCTCACACACTCTGTTCTTAGAATGAGCACCCAAATGATGTAGTGAACTAAAACCAGCACTGAAAATGCTGATGATCTGATGAATTCTGGCATCTTCAAGGCCAATCCAAATCTTCCTGTTATCACGATCATTCTCACAGTTTTCCAGAGTGGAGTTTCCTTAAAGCTCTCTCTTGCCCACGTTTACTAGCTGTTAGATAACCTTCTTAAATACCCAGCTTAGCACCTGATGCCTCTGCTCAGGAGCCCTTCAGGCTTCGCATTTTCTTCTGCACAAGGCAGGGTCCCCATCTGTGTAATCCTTTCTTTGTCAGCCCATCGTGCTTGTGTGTGCTGCCTCCCTCCTCCTCAGGGTTTCTCCCCGGGGCTGGCCTTTCCCTTTTGCCTTTTCTTCTGTTTTGCTCATTTTGAAGATTCTCCACTCTCTTCTTCCCTTAAACAAATCCTAGTTGTCCCTTGACAGTGATTATGAATCCCGCCTCCTTCAGGAAGTCTTCCTGGGCTGATCTCCAGCTCTACCAAGCCCTTGTTCCCTGTTGTCACACAACTTAAACTTTATATTAACTTTGTAGTTTCACCAATTTCTTGTGTGTCCTCAATCAGGTTTTTACCCAGTGTTACTTCTAGTGGCTGGAAGGCAGGGATCAAGCTTTTAATTACTCAGTGGGATAGTTGGGAACATGGGCAAGGCAGCAGACAGGAGCACAGAAAACCAAGAGCCTAGTTCTGCCACCTTCTACCTGTGGGAATTCAGGGAAATTACTTTTCCTGTCTGTTAGGTTTTCTACTACTGCAAGCATGAGAACCCTACTTAAGGTAGAGGCTGCTGTGTGCCACGTCCTTCCCTCCTGGGCACAATGCCCACAGTTCAGGCCCAGGGCTATTCATTGACCTTGCCTCTTTTTTCTCCAACTATAGTAATCAATAGAATTATGATAAATATTTAGCTCTTCCCTTACAGGCACAAAGTGGGATTATATCCCCTGCCCATTAGGGATGATCGTGTGATTATTACTTGCAATATTACAATGAAATGTGAGCATGTCTGGCATGTCACTTTCCAGTGGAAGCATGAATAGCTGGGGCACATGTCCACAGGTTCTTCCCTCATGGTGATCACGACATGCATTGTTTCAAATGGTGGCTGACCCCTCAACCTGGATCCCTGAGTGAGGATGCAAGCAGAGCCTCCATCCTGGCCAAGAAAGTTATGTAGTGTGAGCAAGAAATCAACCTTTGTTATTTTGAGCCACTGAGATTTTGTGTTGATTTTTAAATTTAATGCAATATATAACCTAGTCTTTCCTGTCTGATCCACCATATTCCTTAGTTTTTGCTCCTATTTCTCTTTTTCTTTGGTCTTTCTCTTTTCCCTGATCTCCCTGACCTGTAAGGAGTAACCAGTAGGTGGGTAACAAACCCCTACGCCCAACCTCCCAACCCCTGCAAGCAGTGCTGAGAGTATGAGAAACTACTGGAAGATGGACTTCTGATACTCTTAACAGTGTGTCTCCATTGACTTCAGACCCAGTAAGTTTTCTGCTCTTCTGATGAATAAACATGTAGGAGTGCTTAGGTTTGACTAAACCCAGGCTTGGTTTTGATTTTGTAGATGGTGATTCATTACTTCCCCAACATATCCTTTCAATATCCAAATCAAGGTACTACTGAAATATGTTTAGTATTTGAAATGCTAGAACCAATAAAAAATCTGTAGTATATTTGAATTGGTGTGAATTCCTGTGAGCCTTTGTGGTTTTTTCCTTTCATATACTTCCTCACTAATCTAATCTAAGTGATTATAACCGCCAAACATTCTCTTCCAAATCAGGATCTGAAAAAGTGAGTCTTTTGTGACATATAGAACAGAGAAAGCTGTTTTTTCTTTTATCTATTATACTTTTTTTCTGTTTTTCTTTTTATGGATGCATCTGTGGCATATGAAAATTCCTGGGCTAGGGGTCAAATTGGAGCTGTAGCTGCCAGTGTATGCCACAGCCACAGCAACACCAGATCTGAGCCACATCTGTGATCTTTGCTACAGCTTGTGGCAACACTGGACCCTTAACCCACTGAGTGAGGCCAAGGATTGAGCCTGCATCCTCACCGAGATTTTGTCAGATTCTTAACCCTCTGAGGCACAATGGGAGCTGCTTATCTATTACACTTTTTGAAAGATATGAACAAAGATTTCCACAGGATCTCAGGTATGGTCATCTAAGGGAGCCACAAGAGCAAACATCCTCATGGAATTAGGTTCACATTTCTTACTTTTCTCAGCTCCGAACATACCTGCCTGACTATGTCTCCGGTAGGATCTCTAAGAGGAATTCCACAAAGAAAAGAACGAGGGGTGTTGACTGAAAAAAAATGCACGACCTAAACATTAAGAATTATATTTTATTCAGCAGACTTGTGGACTTCAAACTCTGGAGACAACATCTCAGATAGCTCTGAGGGACTTCTCTGAAGAGGTGAAGGAAGAGCCAGGATATGTAGGAATTTTTCCAACAAAAACTGAGTAGTAGGAATATCAAAAGATTACTGTTGCTTAAAGGAAAAAACAAACATTTCAAGTTAATGAATTTAGTGCTTTTCTATGTATGGGAAGATGCAAGAGTTTGGGCTGATTGAAACTGTTCCTTTGATAGGCACCTTAACTGTTTTCTCCATTCTGAATCCCCTCAGGTTGCCTAGTCAGGGCTGGTGGAGGTGCAGCTGCAGTTGCTGATGGCTTGAAGGCCACAAGTTTACTGACATGGCAGGCGGCATTCTTTGTCCACAGAGGGGATGACTTTGCATCCCAGCTGAGAAGAGCAATGCTATATGATTTTGTTCCTTGTTCTTGGCTCACCTAGGCTTTTCATTCACGAGCAAACTTGGGTAATGCTGTGTTCTCTAGCAATGTATCTGAGAAACTAGAACGTTTGTTTTCCTCACTCTATGACAAGACCCAGATGTGCTCAAATCAAGAGTCAGTGTGGGACTTCCCACTGTGGCACAATAGGATTGGTGGTGTCTCTGTAGCACCAGGAGGAAGGTTTTATCCCTAGCTGGGAACAGTGTGTTAAAGCATAGGCCTGGGACCTCCATATGCCATGGGGTGGCCAAAAAAAAAAAAAAAAAAAAAAAAGAGTCAGTGTGGAATCCAAATCTCATGATGGAACTCATGGTTTAGTTAAAAACCTAGTGAACATGGCAGGAGCAAGGAAAAGCAATTCAAATGTCCCCAATCACTTTGCTTGCTTGGACACTAGGACTTGATGGATCAAATAAACTGAGGTAACTTCTTTCCCTAGAAGATCAGTCATAGGCAATCCAGCCTGTGGGATGGTACAGCTGTTTCTAGAAAGGGTTCCGGACAAGTATAATTTCTAGAAATATTTTTTTCATAGGAAATAAATTGTCACAAAATGTGAAATTTCCAGTGAACGGGCTCATTTTGTAGCAGCAGTTGGATGATGGACATGACCCTCTCTACTTTCTCAATTTGGATGCTGGATATGAGAATTAAAGTTGTAATTTTTTAACTGAAAGAACCCCTGGAGACAGTGATGTAATAGCCAATTTAGAGATGTGAGGGTTTAAATAGCCATGACCTGAGAGAATTATAGCCATATTGACACATTAAAAGACGCCCCTTTCTCTTCGACTCAGCATGAGCGAGCACATTAAATGCAGAGATTATTCAGTTTTATAGGAAAATCATAATGTTGTATGAATACTGAGGAGTAAAAGGCTTTGGAAGACTGGAAAATTCTTCAAAGTAGAGCACCTACTAATGAAACTGTTTAGGAAAAATTAAGGAAGTGAGGCAAAGTGAATGATTTTCCATTTTTCAAAGTGATAAAATAGGCTCAGTTGACTTCATATTTACACGTTTATCCACGGAGGAGGAGGGGGAAGAGGTTCATCTAGGAGACATTGGACGGAATCTCAACTCTGTCACTTTCAGCTGTGTTTCATCAACCAGATGTCCCAACTTCTCTGGGGCCATTTCCAGATCACTGAAGCTAATGCAGAAGATTGTTTTGGCAAACAAATTATGTACTTGAAAACACCATGTAATTTATAAAGAACATCAGAAATATGTCAATATGATTGTCACTATTGTTGCTTTTAATTTTTTATCTTTGATGGATACCCAATCAATACCTAAGGGAATTTAATCTGAGTTTTTTTTTTTTCCCAAGAAGTAGGGTTGTATGTAATCTGTGTATGCAGAGAAGGTAAATGCATTGTTCTACTATTCTCAAAGTGAGGGTCAGTTTTATGTCAGTTTGATTTGGCTAAGGGATATGCTCAAAGAGCTGGTAAAATGTATTTTCTGGGTGTGTCAGCGAGGGTGTTTCTAGAAGAGATTACCATGTGAATTGGTAGACTGAGTAAAGAAGGCCATCCTCATAATGTGAGTAGACAGCATCCAATCTAATGAGGGTAAAGAGAAGGAAGAAATGGAGGCAGGGAGAATTTACTCCCTTTGCTTGAGCTGAGACATTCATCTTCTCTTGCCTTTGGACACTGACCCTCCTGGTTCTCAGGATGTTGGTTGGACTGGACTGAGATTGACACAATTGTCCCCAATTCTCAAACCTTTGGACTCAGACTGGGACTTATAGCATTGGCTTCCCTTATTCTCCAGCTTGAAGATGGCAGATAATGGGACTTCTTGGCCTCAATAATCCTGTGAACCAATTCCTAAAATACATCTCCTCTTATGTATATTTCTCTATAACCTATTAATCTTGCTTCTGTGGAGAACCCATACTAATATACTCATATTACTAATGATCAAGAGTAAGCTAGCCCCAAAGATCACTTACTCTCTGGGTAATATTACAAAAGGCATTGGAAACCCAGCAGAAAACCCTGTCCCCACAGCTCTCCTGTATATGCAGGACTGGTTTCTGTATCTAAGAGAAACATTGTAATAAGTTGGAGAAAGCTGAGAGAGCAAGAGAGAGAGAAGAGAAGAGAAAAAAACAGAAGAGGGGAGAGGAGCGGAGGGTAGAGAGAATGTATAGGGATCAGAGGATGGAGACTCTTGCATCAAACCACATAGAGCAGGACTTCAGTCTGGAGTAAGGCAACAGGGGGTTAAAGTCTACAAAAACATGAGTAATGAGTCCTGTGAATTTTGTTCACCTATCTTCTTATAGGCCCATTTATTTGATGTGTAAATATGGGGCAATTTTAGAACTTGAGAAAATTTTAGAACAAATTCTTAAAATATGTATATACACAAAAAGTAGTGAACTTTCTGATTCAGAGCCTCATCCTCTCTTACCCACCAATCGATCTCCCTGCCAGTTACTTCTTATTCAATCCACCCTTCACATTGTAGCCTCAGACATACCTCCAAAATGTGTATTTGATTGTGCCACCCCCAATTCAAAGTAAACATTTGTATACGCTTGCAAAATTATATATGTGGTTTCTCAAACTATTTATAAAGAGGTGATGACAGAAGATGCTGAAGACAAATGTTTTACTTCAAATATTTCACTGCATTGTAGAGATAAGACTGTACCAATACTTTTCTCTAACCATGAACATAGCTCATGAGTTATCCTAAAATATAACCTTTGCAGTGGTCCTTGGAACTAAAGAACATTGGAGGGAAACCTTGAGCTTCTTCTAGGGGGAAATATTTCCTTTCATTTTCTTCTTTCTCAACTTAATGGACATCAGAGCCAGTGTTGTGGCCATCCTGATGGTGTGGCTATTTGCTTTAGAGAAAGAGCATGGGTATTAGAGAGATTCATTTGTTTATGTCAGCATTACTTCTGTTTCTTTGTGACCTTCCACTTGGGAGGAAGTATTGGGCGGTTCAGCCTCTTTAGCCAGTTACAATTCTGTCATGTTGCCCTAGGAACTCCTAACATAGGTATCTTCAGGATGCCACATAATCACAAGGCCACAAGGTATTAGGCTGAGACTTACCCATGATTCTGTCTCTCATTTCAAATTATATGCAGCCTCTTTATCTAAATGAGCTGAACAGAGAGTTGAACAAGGGGCATCAGATGAGAGCGTGGTCCAAATAATACCCCATCAGCAATGTAACATGCCTGAAATTGGCTGTAACACTTTCAACATAATTTGAGCCCCTGTCCCCATGTAAAGACAATTTCCCCCCAGAGAAATGAAAGCCTAACTGAATAAGTCACACCTCCACAGAGAAAATACTTTCTTAATTAGATACAAAACTATATTTTCTCTCATTGTTCCAAAAACTGGACCCTCAGGTTCTTGGTTCCTTTTGTTCCTTTCCCAACTTTTGTCTTCCCTCAGCTCTCATGTTCTAGAAGGTCTGAGTTGAGTTTTGTTACTCCAATGTAGCCCAAACTCTCTAGAAGTTATATTCATGGTAATCCTTTCTCCTTCGAGGCCCTTTTTTCATTCTTCTCTGTCAAGTGCTTCCTTCTTACAAGCAGGTTCAGCCCACAATTCAAGCCTGCTGCCAAGACTATACCTTTTCCTCCTCTACTATATGTAGGGCCAATACTTTTATTTCCTGGGTTAAAGGTCTTTTTTTCAAAGAGAAAAAGAATTAGGGTGGAGGAAACCACAACTGGAAAGCAGTCACTTAAATAAGCAGGTATACAGATCTAAACATGAAGATGTTAAAAAAAAAGACATCAAAATCATACAATGTGGGAAGGAAAGTAAGAAAATATAGATTCTTTTTAAAAATATTTTAATGATGTGTTCGAGCCTATATGACTATCGAACAAAAGCAAGGAGATATAGGAAGGGGTTAACATACTTAAAAAACAGGGCAAAAACAAATCAAAACCAAACAAAAACTGAAAAGTACTCAAGCATAAAATAAATGGAAACCATCCAACCCAAAAAAGAAAAGAAGAAAAGAGAAACAAA
The DNA here is from genome assembly GCF_054392235.1 of Sus scrofa. Lineage (NCBI taxonomy): Eukaryota > Metazoa > Chordata > Mammalia > Artiodactyla > Suidae > Sus > Sus scrofa. The sequence goes on along the minus strand of NC_139396.1, from coordinate 107,310,435 downwards.
AAATCAACTGGAAAACAAGGTTTAAAATGGCAATAAATACATATCTATCAATAATCACCTTAAATGTCAATGAACTGAATGCTCCAATCAAAAGACACACAGTGGCATATTGGATAAAAAAGCAAAAACCTTCAATATGCTGCCTACAAGAAACTCACCTTAGAGCAAAGGACACACATAGATTAAAAGTGAGGGGATGGGAAAAGATATTTCATGCCAATGGACAAGACAGGAAAGCAAGTGTTGCAATACTGGTATCAGACAAAATTGACTTTAAAATGAAGGCCATATGTTATAGACACTATCCATGTCACAGGGCTCCTCCATGGAATTGCAAGCAGAATTGCCAGAATAGTGAGAGTGGGGGAAAGAATGGGGTATCAGAGAGTGCTCCTCAAGGCCAGGCCCAACAGTGCTGGCCCTACTGGCTCTACCAGGCCTACCGTAGGCAAAGATTCCCACCTTACTACATGAAGCAACCAGATGGGCAGCTACCACAGTACTCCAACCCTCCTGTGCATGGAGAAGTGATGGAGGGTTCTGATAACCATGGTGCAGGAGAACAAGGGACAGAGTGGGACAGAATATGTATCAGGGCTATAGACCATGATTCCACATGGGTCCTCCACTCCAAAGACAACCCAGAGACTATGGCAATGAAGAAGACAAGTGGACCTGTGGTTGCCAAGGGGGAGGGAGTGGGGTGGATTGGGAGTTTTGGGTTAGTAGATGGAAAATATTGCCTTCAGAACGGATTAGCAATGAGATCCTGCTGTGTAGCTCTGGGAATTACATCTAGTCACTTATGGTGGAGCATGATAATGTGAGAAAAAAGAATGTATACATGTATGTGTAACTGGGTCACCATGCTGTACAGTGGAAAAAAAATTGTATTGGGGAAATAACAATTAAAAAAAAGAAGATAAGTAAAATCAAGGAGGTGAGACCCAGGGTCAGCAGCCACTTCAACATCCATACCACTGCAATTTCAATTATAGGCACAGATGCCCAGAAACCCTAAACCACAAGATGGCAAAGAGACAAAAGCAGAGGAGCCACCAGATGAATATTTATCTGCTCTCAAGTCTGAGCAGGGTGGAAGTGAATAAATGCCATCTTACTATCTCTACCATCAATCAGTTTAGCAACCAAGGAAGAAGAAATGAATATGAAAGTCCAGCAATAAGAAATGAACAAAACATTGGAGCCAAAGACATTAGGTGCTTCCTTTTTGCCTGTTGACCAAATAACTAGAACTATATGCATTATCTATGCAGCATAGGGTTTTTATTATTTTTAGCTAAAGATGTCTCTTTTTGGTAATGACAAATGTGTTTATGTGTGTGCATTTGCTGTTTTTTTTTTAAAGTCTGGTTTTTCTAAAGACAACTTTAAAAGCTTTAAATTGTTTTCATATCTGGTCAAGTTGAAATTTTTAAGAACCTCATTTTTAAATTGTAATAAAATTTTATAGCTTGATTTTTTACAAAAAAAAGTCAATAAACTGAAAGCACCTGTTAATAAAGGTCCTAAATAATTGTCAATAAATAAATAAATAAATAAATAAAAATAAGTTTTGCACATGAGAAAAAAAACTGAAGGCCATAAAGAAAGATAAAGAAGGACACTATTTTAAGATAAAAGGATCCATTCAAGAGAAGGATATTACAATCATTAATATATATGCCCCTAATATAGGAGTACCCACATACCTCCGACAAATACTAACAGACATAAAAGGAGAAATGGATGGGAATACAAGCATAGTAGGACACTTTAACACCCCACTCACATCAATGGACAGATCCTCTAGACAGAAAATCAGTAAAGCAACAGAGATCCTAAAGGACACAAAAGAAAAATTAGACTTAATGGACATTTTCAGGACATTACATTCAAAAAATAATAATATACATTCTTTTCAAATGCACATGGAACATTGTCAAGAATTGATCACATAATGGGGCACAAAGATAACCTCAACAAATTTAAGAGTATAGAAATTATTTCAAGTATGTTCTCTGACCACAATGGCAAGAAACTAGAAATCAACCACAGGAAAAGAAATGAGAAAAAACTGACTACATGGAGACTAAACAACATGCCACTAAAAAACCAATGGGTCAATGAGGAAATCAAGAAGGAAATTTAAAAATACCTCAAGACAGATGATAATGAAGATGCAGCCACTAAAAATCTATTGGGTGCCACAAAAGCAGTGCTCAGAGGGATATTCATAGCAATACAGGCCTTCCTCAAAAAAGAAGCAAAATCTCAAATCAATGACTTAACCCAGCACTTAAATGAATTAGAAAAAGAAGAACAAACCAAACCTAAAGTCAGCAGAAGGACAGAAATCATAAAGATCAAAGAGGAAATCAATAAAATAGAGATTCAAAAAACAATAAAAAATCAATAAAACCAAGAGTTGGTTCTTTGAAAAGGTAAACAAAATTGACAAATCTCTGGCTAGACTCACCAAGAAGAGGAGAGAAAAAACTCAGATAAACAAAATAAATGAAAAAGGAGAAATCACAACAGATACTACAGAAATACAAAAAAAAAAACTATGAGAGACTACTATCAACAATTACATGCCAACAAATTTGACAACCTAGAAGAAATGGAAAACTTTCTAGAGACAGCCTTCCAAAATTGAATCAAGAAGAAATATATCAACTGAACAGACCAATTATTAGAAATGAAATTGAAGATGTCATAAAAACACTCCCTACAAATAAAAGTCCAGGACCAGATGTCTTCACAGGTGACTTATACCAAACATACAAAGTGGAACTTACACCCACCCCCTTTAAACTTTTCCAAAAGGTTGAAGAAGAAGGAACACTCCCAAAGACATTCTATGATGCCACCATCACCCTAATTCCAAAACCAGACAGATACCAACAAAAAAGAAAACCATCGGCCAATATCTTTGATGAATATAGGCACAAAAGTTCTCAACAAAATTTTAGCCAACCAAATCCAACAACATATAAAAAAGATCATACACCACAACCTGGTGGGATTCATTCCAGGTGCAGAAGGATGTTTCAACATATGCAAATCAATCACCGTCATACACCACATTAACAAAAGAAAAGTCAAAAACCATATGATAATCTCAACAGATGCAGAGAAAGCATTTGACAAAGTCCAACATCCATTCATGATAAAAACTCTTACTAACATGGGTATAGAGGGAAAATACTTTAACATAATTAAAGACATTTATGACAAACCCACAACAAATATAATACTTAATGGAGAAAAGGTGAAAGCCTTCCCACTAAAATCTAGAACAATCAAGGATGCCCATTCTCACCAATATTTTTCAACATAGTACTGGAAGTCCTAGCCACAGCAATCAGACAAACAAAAGAAATAAAAGTCATCTAAATAGAAAGAGAAGAGGTAAAACTTCTCATCTATTATATGCAGATGACATGATACTGCATATAGAAAACCCTAAGGACTCAACCCCAAAACTATTTGAATTGATCAACAAGTTCAGCAAAGTAGCAGGATATAAGATTAACCTTCAGAAATCAGTCACATTTCTGTATAGTAACAATGAAATACTAGAAAAGGAATAAAAAAATACAATACCTTTTAAAATTGCACCACAAAATATCAAATACCTTGCAGTACACCTGACCAAGGAGGTAAAGGGCTTATATGCTGAGAAATTTGTAGGTGAGTCTTGCCTCAAGTTTTTCCCTGAACGTGAATGCAGACATTTAAAATATGTAAGGAAAAAAATCACATGAGGCTGCAATTTTTTTTCTTTTCTATTTTGCCAATTCTAGCATGGAATTTCCCAAAGTCAGGAACTACTGTGCATTTGGAATCTGTTATTTTGAAACAGAAAAGTAGGAGATAAACTTCAGAGCAATTGTTCCTAAGTTGCCTTAGGGGATTGGGAGAGCTTGGGCCAATCATGGAAACTTTGGGGGTAGATGTCTGCAATTTGGATGTGGGACTTCCAGAAGTCCTAGGGTCACATGCAGATTTTTAACTGGATAGCCATGGCAAATGATGGTCAGTGGGGAGCTGTTAAATCATTAGTATAACACTGCAAACTGGATCTCCTTGAGTGACAGTGAGTTACTCATGTAGATTATGAGTTCTCAAAATAGCACCTTTTCCAGGGCTCCCTTTTAAGTGACCTTGGAAATATCAAAGGCACAGATGAACACAGAGAACTATGTGTCTATTTGCTGCCTTCAACAGAGCTCTATTACAATAAGTGGTGCTGAATGGGTGACATTTTCTAGAAGGGTAATCACTAGGGTCACACTGTGCAATTAACACTGGAATTCAGACTTTAGCAAGAAGTTTCTACCTAGTAGTCTTGGGAGTTGGGAGAGTCAAGATATTAAAAGTATTTAATAACGTTGGTCATCTATGCTGGTGTGAACTAAAATTAGCATCTGTTCTAGGCTGTTGGTGATCTCAAATTAGGAGCATTTCAGGGAAGAAAGGACACAGAAGTTATTCCTGAAAGTCAAATTTTCCTGTTGAGTAATAGACTCTGGTGCCAAGTTGGAGATATTAGTCTTTCCCCAAACGGGCATCTTTGAGGCAGAACTAGGTAAGGAAATTAGCCACTAAAATGCTAATTAACTCCATGATTAAATCTGTCATCTCAAAATGAACAAAGAGTCAAATAAATTGCACTAATAAAGTAGTTGTCTTTATGATTGCCTGGGGTTCTAAGCTCAGAAAAATCAATGCCTACCTGGCCTAAACAGAACCTGGTTCAGAAACTTAATAGCCTCTAAGAAATGCTTTCTGTAATGCCTGTCTTCTCAAGACCTAAACAACCTAAACATTGATATATGTGGAAACTGAAAAGGTGGATAAAAAGATGTCATCAGGCCTAATTTGAGGAAAACTAGGAGATTGTGTTTATATAAAAGCAAAAAATGTAGGGTGTTTTGAGGAGGAGGAAATGTATTGAGTGTTTCCAAGCAATTGAATAAATACATGGCTTTTGGTAATTTTGACAAGATAATTTTTGCCTAAATGATAAAGGCAGAAACCATGACAATATGGGATGAGGTATCAATGGGGAGTGAGTAACTAAAGGCAGTATATCTGGAAAACCAGAACATTTAGATTGAGCTATGAAGGGAACAAGAGAAACAAGGCAATGGGTAAAAAATAAAGTTGTTTTTAAACTTAAAAGTATAACATCATAAGCAAGTACGTATGTTGATGGAAAATGTGCAGGTGAGAGGGAGAGATTTGTAGTCCAACAGAGAGGGAGAACTGAAGAAGAAAATTCCTGAAGACAGCAAGAAGTAAAAGAATTCAGACAATGGGTAGATAAACTGATATTTAATAGGAATTTCCACATTTCCTTATTTGTAATAGGAGTGAAGAAGAAGGGTTCAAGTAGGTTCATAAATTTGGGAATTTGAGGACATTTGTGTGGCTGGCTTATTTGTCCCATTGATGTATGAGGGGGATCATTAGTTGAGAATGAGGAGGGTTATGAGAGGCAGAAGGTGATTAGAAGGGAGGGAAGAAGATATAAAGGAGTTACTTTGGACAACAGGAAAATGAGCTTATTGGAGATACTTACAAGGATCACTAAACACTGTTGAGAGTCTGACTAAGGTTTGGATCTATGAATAATAAGGGTAAACCAGTCCAGCTGGATAGAAGATTTCCTTCATCAAGGATCAGATAATAAAGCTTTAGGATTAACTAGGTGACTTGAATAGGAAAAGAACACACATGAAGCAATGAAGTAGTAAAGTGAGTTCCTTGACTGGTTAGAGGAGAAGGACTGAGTGCTCTGGAACAGTGGGACTTCAAGAAAATGGTAAGTTCTTTGAGAAATTATTGTGGGGTGCATCTAGGCAGGTGCTCCCAAGGATCTGTGCATCCCCAAATGGCACAGAAGAGTAGCCTCTGGAACTATAAAGCACTGACTACATTAATTTGGACAATGAGCATCTAAATACTAAGATGTATGCACAGGGGTCAATGACTTCCTGGTGCTACTACATAATATTTGTCATAATCCTATGTTGGCAATTCTCAAGGATTGCTCAAGTTGAATTTCTCATTTGCCTGAGAGAGTACTTAGACAAGATCGATTTGATTTCATCCAAACAAGGAAATAAATAAATCTTGACTCTCCCTATGTATTTTGAGTCATACCTGGTACTCTATGATGGAAAAGTAAAGTGTGATAAGAGGTTATAACAAAGGACCTGGTTTCCAGTGGGTGGTCAAGGAAGTCTTCTCCGAGAAAGTGACATTGAAGCTGAGAATTAAAGGATGTATAGGAGTTAACCAGCTGAAGAGAGGAAAGTAAAAGTGAAAATCTCTAAGACAAGAAATAAATTGATGTCTTTTATGATCTAAAAGAAAGTGTGTGTGTGATGTGAAACGAACAAGTAGAAGATTGTCGCTGATATGGAGGAGACTTGGGCAGGGGTCAGATTATGTAGAATCTTACAATGATAAGCAGAAGTCATTTCTAAAATGTCCTCTGAGAGATTCATGGAGAATGATTTGAACAGAGGCTAGTACAATAGTCCAGTAGAGAAATGATAGTTGCTTGAAGAAATGATGCAGTGATGTGAAAACATCAATAGCTTCAAGACCTGTCTTGTCAATGGAATTGACAGTACCAAATTGAGGAAGAAGTTATCAGGTATAGTCACCGTGTTTCAAGTGTGTGCTAATAGATCTATGGCAGTCCCATGAACTTAGATAAGAAACTCTTCATAGGAATAGATTTCATATGTGAGGAAGGGGGATAGTAAGAGTGAGATCTAGACTTTTATGTTGGAGAAGTCAGTGAAACATCCAAATGGAGATGTGTTATATGATTCTGGGAGAGGTCTGAGTTGGCAATATGCCTCAATAATTGCCAATCTAGAGGTGCTATTTTAGCTAGGAATAGATCTAGGGGTAAAGTGTATAAGGAGGGAAGAAGATCTAGGATTAAGCCCATGGAACTCCAGTATTTAAAGACTCACAAAAGAGGCAGAGCCATCAAAGGAGACTCAAAAGAAGTCAGGAGAGCCTTTGAAGGAAAATGAAGATGCTGTTTCCAGAGAAGCTAAGGGAAGACAGAGAGGTGAAGGGGAGAGACTAGCATTCTGCCATGACAGCATTAAGGCAGCCCTAGATAATACATAAGTGAATGAACCTGGCTGTCTTTCAATTAAACTTTATTACAAAATATGTGATGGGCTATAGCTTGGCAATCCCTGACATCCAGTACTACTGAAAAACCTGGTAAGATGAGAATTGAAAATTGCTCATTTGATTTATCTGCAATAAGACCATGATTGTCCTCATTAAGATAATTTCAGTTAATTGGTGGGGGCGAAGTGTCTATTGGTATCTACTGAAAGAATAATGGGAGGTTAGGAAGTAGAAGCAGTTTATAACTTGTTCTGATGAAACAATTTTGAGGTGAAGGTAATTAGGGTAGTAGAAAAAATGAGTTATGGGGCTAGAGAATTTTTTTTTAATTTTAAAAAGAAACTAGGGTGATCAGAATAATCCAGAAGAGTGGAGTGGAAAGTGCCCTAAGAAAATGGAATTGGAAGAGAACCAGAGTAACATGGAGTATTTGGTTTTCTAATACTTCTTTGTAACAAGAGGAAAGGTGAGGGTGGCTGCAAGTGTAGGAAGTTGTGGTCAGTTTGATGGGAATATGGGGAGTTTTGCTTCTGACAACTTCTCTTTTCTATTTTTCTTTATGAAAGAAAATATTAAGAAAAAACATTCCCCAAATAGTCACTGTCAGTGGGGTACTGGGTGGATGGAGAGAGAGAGAAAAAAACCAGAGATTTGAGAAATTTAAACTCTGTACAACATAGTTATAATTAAAAAATTGGGATTATATTGTTTAACCATTTAGGATATTCCTCGTCTTCTGATATTTTTTTAAAAAGTAATGTGTTGAACTCTTTTTGCAGCAAAGTAATTCTATTGATAGTCATTTCTTTAGGATAGATTCTCAGAATTAGAAAAAAAAAATTCTATTTTTTTTCTCTTTCCTTAAAGAACTATTTTTAATTTTTTTTTAAGTAATAGCCTCACTTGCTAAAACTCAATTAGAGGAGAAAAAATTATAATAATGGATGGGCTAAGAATGCTGCAATTTGCTAGATATATAATCCAGTGCAAATTATTGAATTGGGCTTAAGAAAACTTCTGTTTTCTAAAACTGAAGTACCAGCACCACCAGGGGATTAGGCTGAATATGGGTGACTGTGTGTAGAACAGAGTTCAGCACCTTCAGACCTGGGGCTCCATGTTGACTTAATCTGAAAGAGTCCAAAGTGAAAGCAACAGTCTGATCTAATTTATCTTCTTACTAGGATTTTGGGTTGATGAATTCTGTATAAATTCTTTGAATCTATGGGGATTGTCTTCACTACCATCATTAAGAAATCTATCATCGAGAAAATTAGAAGGCAGGATTCAGTGACTAATCCTACAAATAATTAGTATTTTCATTTTCCAGAGCAAATTAATAAGTCTAAAAAATGTTCACATCTTTTCCAGGCTAAAGCATTCAATCAGGCTTGATGATTTAATTCAATCTGCTTGTTCATTTTTTAATGAAAAAAGCAGATTTTGTATTTTTTTCTGCTACATTGAAGTCATTCAGGATTTTACTCATTCATTCAGCCAACATTTATGAGCACCCACAATGTCAGGATGGAGACACAGATGGGTAAACTTTAAGATGTCCATGTTTTGTGGATGAGAGAGGGGCACAAGCAGAAAATTTCACAACAGAAATATGCACAAGACATCATGGGAGACTCAAGGAAGGGGTCCAGGAGGGAATGGGCAAAAATCCTCCCCAGAGGCAGAGGTGTGCAGTGTGTGGGCTGAGCTTTACAGGATGAGGAAGTTGACAGCTGAGTGTGGTTCCTGCTAGAACGTGGAATGACCTCCTTGATTTAACCTCAGATCAATAGGCTCACTTGACCATGATGACACAGTGAAGATTGCTACTACTTTTCTTCTTTTTCTTCCTCTTCTCCTCCTTCTTATTTTAAATTTATAATTATTTTGAACATTTATCTGGTAGCTTAACTGCAAGACATTATACACTTCTGATGTGGCCTCCCAATTATGACCAAAGATTTCCCAGGGCTTTTCCTCACATTCTTCTCTAGGAGATATTGCTCAGATTCTTCCATTTACCCATCCATCCTAGATCGTTGCTTTAGTCTTCTGACAAGTTTTTTTAATCCATTCATGTCTCTGCATCAACCCCTTAGATGAGATGGGACATCTCCCCAGAGTGCATATTTGATCACAACCCATCCTCATTTAAAACTATGCACTTGCTTCTCATTCGTAATCTCATCCATAATCTGCATCCCTAGCAAATTTCCATGCCAATTCCTCCTCCCTCTGTAGGTATGAAGGGATGGCTCAATATTATCTTCTATTCACAAACTTACTTCTTAAATGATCTATTTAAAAAAAAGGACACACACACAACAACCTTACTCCTTTTTCATGTATGACACAAAAATTATTGTATTATAAAAAAGCTCCTTATTTTTTTTCACTTATCAGTATATCCTGGAAATTGTTCCATATCAGTTCACATAGCCCTTTTGCATTGTTGTTGAAGCTGTTGTTTTCTGCACCTGTGGCATGCGGTAGTTACCAGGCCAGGGATCAAACCCTCACCACAGCAGCAACCCGAACCACTGCAGTGACAGAGTGACAGTGCTGGATCCTTAACCTGCTGTGCCATAAGGAAACTCCTTTTGCATTATTTTTTAAGCCTTCATAGTACTTCATTTTATGAAGGTAGTTATTCAACCAGATTTCTACTCATGAATATTTCAGTTTCTCATCTTGTCCTATTATAATCAATGCCTTAATAATCTTGGGAACAATTGAGAAAGTATATATTTTGCATATTTAGAACTGGGTTGGATTGTTCTTCATCTCTAATCTTGCTAGACCCCATAGAAGTTTATTTCCTTTTTCAATCCCAGTAATTTTGTATGAGAGAGTCTCACAGACCCACTGAAATGAGTCTATTGCCCCACTTTTGGAATTTTACTAATCTTGTAGTTAATAAATACCAGCTCATGAGGTTTTCATATATTTTTTCTTATTATTAGTAAAGTTGATCATCTTCTCGTATAGTTAAGATCCATTTGCTTAACTTTTTTGGGGGGATATCTATTTTTTTTCATTTTTTTTCTATGTGGTCTTTTCCCATTTTGTCATTTGGGTGTTTTTCTTGATTTTTAAGAGTTCGTGCTATATTTAGTCTTTTGCTTGTGATATAGGTTGTGATCTAGGTTGTAGATATTTTTACATACTGCAATTGCCTCTGCTTATGTGTATTTTTTTTGCAATTTAAAGGTTTATTTTTATGTAGTCAAATAATCAATCTTTCACTTTATAGCTCTTAGATTTTGAGTTATATTTTTAGACTGAGTCATATTTTAAAAAATTAAAATTTACACATTTTTTTGTAACTTGTATAGTTTAATTTTAAAATTTGGTTATACTGAGTATAGTTTGAGATATGGATCCAATTTAAGTTTTTCTCAATGATATCTGGTGGTCACAGCAACGTTTTATATTTTCTTATTTTTGCAAAAGAAACAGTGGAAGGATATATTAGGGACAAGCTGTATTAGGAGAGGGATGGATAGGAATACAATGGAGGGATTGTGGATGGGAGTGAGTATATATTGTGTATACAGTTTTATATTATTTTAACTTTTTTTTTGTCTTTTGTCATTTTAGGGCTGCACCTGTAACATATGGATGTTCCAAGGCTAGGGGTCTAATAGGAGCTGTAGCTTCTAGCCTACACCACAGCCACAGAAACACCAGATCTGAGCCTCATCTGCAAGCTATACCACAGCTCACGGCAATGCTGGATCCTTAACCCACTAAGACAGTCCAGGGATCAAACCCGCAACCTCATGGTTCCTAGTCAGATTCATTTCCACTGTGCCACAATGGGAACTCCATATTAATTTAACTTTAAACCATATAAATATTTTATATATTCAAAAATTAAATCAAAATAGAAAAATCAAACCCATAAGTTGAACGTAAATCAAAACAAATGAACCTAATTATATATCAAGTCGATAACATAATTACACAGGGGAAGTGATTATTTTAAGTAACTTACAAACAGAATGCTCTTACTGTGCTTTTTTTGGTTGGATGCACTCTAAAACAAAACAAGGAAGTATGCAAACATCAAGGCAATCATGCTGAAATAACTAAAGAAACAGATTGATGTACCTCACACTGGACGGATTCACAACAATTTGAGCACCTAAAAGAATAGTGATTCTAATTGATTAAAATCCTTTGAGTGAAATTATCCATGTATCTACTGTTATACAAAAACTAAAAGAGTGAAATGGAAGAAAAAAAAAGGAAGAACTTGTATTAAAATCTACAAACTAATAAATGGAAAAAACATGATGTAATTATAAAATCATTATTTTGAAAACTCTAATGTAATAATTGAAGGCATTTGTTGTCAATGAATATTAAACCTACCTCACAAAAGTGTATTGAACAGGTTCCTCATATGATGACAAAGGATCACCCTCCAATTACTGCTGTAATTACATGGAATAATGAAATGAGACATAAAAAATTAAAACTCTACATGCTTCTGTTAAATTGTTCACAAAAATGACCCATTGCCTCCTTCCCTGTGTCTACCCCCCTTTGCAAGGTGACTTTGCTGCAAGTGCCAGTAAGAGGTTGTGCCATTAAGAGGTTGTGCCTATTTCCCCACTCTTTGAGTCTAGATTGAATTAATGTCTTTCTTTTGGCAACATAATACAACAGAAGTGATGTTCTTCCTTCTGTGCCCAGGTCTCAACAGGCTTGTGTGTTTCTGCTTACTCTTTGTGTTTGTGTCATGCTGTGAGAACATATCAGGACTAGCTTATGGGAGGATGAGAGACCGCATGGGCAGAGTCAGTCCATTTGTTGCAGACAAAGCCCCAGATATGTGAGGTCATTATCAGTCTACCTGTAGCTGGACAGAGGTATACGAGTGACTCTTGTCTAAAGACCTAAGCCTAGCACACTCAGAAGATCTTCACAGCTGACCTTCACACTCCTGCTTTTAAACTAATAGATTCAGAGGTGGCTTGTTACAAAGCAAAATCCAGCTGGTTCAGACATGAGCCTAGGACTGTAGAAACATTGGATTTGGGACCAGGCAGCTGGAAAAATGATGAGAAATTAGTTGAATGTGAAAAAATGATAAGGCAATTGTTACCAAAGTGTGGATAAATAAAACTCTATGTCATGTAGTAGTGAATCCACTGGGAAAATGTTGCCTTTAGTAATTGGAAGGTTAAAAATGTACTTAATGAACTTGTCATTTGGTTTATTTTCACTGCAAATAATAAGGAAATTCAAGGGATGCATGATCTAAAGTTAGAACAGCTTAGTTGCAGGAGGGAATATCGAGGGACTAGGAGGGACATGAAACCCTTTCTTACATCTAGTCTTCTTAACCAGTAAAATATTCTTGAGGTAGAATATAACCTAATGGTATAGAAAAAACCAGGATCCGTTATGATCCCTTATCAAGATGTCTGAAAGAATTGAGGGGACATATAAAAGAACTTTTCTAGCTTATAAACATGATTTATAGTAATCTAAAAAACATTTTCTTTCTTTTTTTTTTAATTTTATTTTCCCACTGTACAGCAAGGGGGTCAGGTTATCCTTAAATGTATACATTGCAATTACAGTTTTTCCCCCACCCTTTCTTCTGTTGCAACATGAGTATCTAGACATAGTTCTCAATGCTGATATTCAGCAGGATCTCCTTGTAAATCTATTCTAGGTTGTGTCTGATAGGCCCAAGCTCCCGATCCCTCCTACTCCCTCCCCCTCCCATCAGGCAACCACACGACTCTTCTCCAAGTCCATGATTTTCTTTTCTGAGGAGATGTTCATTTGTGCTGGATATTAGATTCCAGTTATAAGTGATATCATATGGTATTTGCCTTTGTCTTTCTGGCACATTTCACTCAGTATGAGATTCTCTAGTTCCATCCATGTTGCTGCAAATGGCATTATGTCATCCTTTTTTATGGCTGAGTAGTATTTCATTGTGTATATATACCACTCCTTCCGAATCCAATCATCTGTCAATGGACATTTGGGTTGTTTCCATGTCCTGGCTATTGTGAATAGTGCTGCAATGAACATGCGGGTGCATGTGTCTCTTTTAAGTAGAGCTTTGTCTGGATAGATGCCCAAGAGTGGAATTGCAGGGTCATATGGAAGTTCTATGTATAGATTTCTAAGGTATCTCCAAGCTGTTCTCCATAGTGGCTGTACCAGTTGACATTCCCACCAACAGTGCAGGAGGGTTCCCTTTTCTCCACAGCCCCTCCAGCACTTGTTATTTGTGGATTTATTAATGATGGCCATTCTGACTGGTGTGAGGTGGTATCTCATGGTAGTTTTGATTTGCATTTCTCTTATAATCAGCGATGTTGAGCATTTTTTCATGTGTTTGTTGGCCATCTGTATATCTTCCTTGGAGAACAGTCTATTCAGGTCTTTTGCCCATTTTTCCATTGATTGATTGGCTTTTTTGCTGTTGGGTTGTATAAGTTGCTTATATATTCTAGAGATTAAGCCCTTGTCAGTTGTATCATTTGAAACTATTTTCTCCCATTCTGTAAGTTGTCTTTTTGTTTTCTTTTTGGTTTCCTTTGCTGTGCAAAAGCTTTTCAGTTTGATGAGGTCCCATGGGTTTATTTTTGCTCTAATTTCTATTGCTTTGGGAGACTGCCCTGAGAAAATATTCATGATGTTGATGTCAGAGAGTGTTTTGCCTATGTTCTCTTCTAGGAGTTTGATGGTGTCCTGTCGTATATTTAAGTCTTTCAGCCATTTGGAGTTTATTTTTGTGCATGGTGTGAAGGTGTGTTCTAGTTTCATTGCTTTGCATGCAGCTGTCCAGGTTTCCCAGCAATGCTTGCTGAATAGACTTTCTTTTTCCCATTTGATGTTCTTGCCTCCCTTGTCAAAGATTAATTGACCATAGGTGTCAGGGTTTATTTCCGGATTCTCTATTCTGTTCCATTGGTCTGTCTGTCTGTTTTGATACCAGTACCACACTGTTTTGATGACTGTGGCTTTGTAATATTTCTTGAAGTCTGGGAGAGTGATGCCTCCTGCTTGGTTTTTGATTCTCAGGATTGCTTTGGCGATTCTGGGTCTTTTGTGGTTCCATATAAATGTTTGGATTGTTTGTTCTAGTTCTGTGAAAACTGTCCTGGGTAATTTGATAGGGATTGCATTGAATCTGTAGATTGCTTTGGGTAGTATGGCCATTTTTACAATATTGATTTTCCCAATCCAGGAACATGGAATATCTTTCCATTTCTTTACATCTTCTTTGATTTCTTTGATTAAAGTTTTATAGTTCTCGGCATATAAGTCCTTTACCTCCTTGGTCAGGTGTATTCCGAGGTATTTGATTTTGTGAGGTGCAATTTTAAAAGGTATTTCATTGCTGGTATACAGAAATGCAACTGACTTCTGAATGTTAATCTTATATCCTGCTACTTTGCTGAATTAATTAATCAGTTCAAGTAGTTTTGGGGTTGAGTCCTTAGGGTTTTCTATGTATAGTATCATGTCATCTGCATACAGTGACAGTTTGATCTCTTCTCTTCCTATATGGATGCCTTTTAGTTCTTTTGTTTGTCTAATTGCTATGGCTAGGACTTCCAAAACGATGTTGAAGAGCAGTGGTGAGAGTGGGCATCCCTGTCTTGTTCCAGATTTGAGTGAGAAGGCTTTCAGTTTTTCCCCATTGAGTATTATATTTGCTGTGGGTTTATCATAAATGGCTTTGATTATATTCAGGAATGTTCCCTCCATACCCACTTTGGCGAGGGTCTTGATCATGAATGGATGTTGGACTTTGTCAAATGCTTTTTCTGTGTCTATTGAGATGATCATATGATTTTTGACTTTTTTTTTGTTAATGTGGTGTATGATGCTGATTGATTTGCGTGTGTTGGACCATCCTTGTGAACCTGGGATGAACCCAACCTGGTCATGGTGTATAATTTTTTTGGTATGTTGTTGGATTCGGTTGGCTAAGACTTTGTTGAGAATTTTTGCATCTATATTCATCAATGATATTGGGCGATAGTTTTCTTTTTTGGTGGTATCTCTGTCTGGTTTTGGAATGAGGGTGATGGTGGCCTCATAGAATGTCTTTGGGAGTATTCCTTCTTCTTCAACCTTTTGAAAGAGTTTAAGGAGGATGGGCACCAATTCCTCTTTATATGTTTGATAGAATTCACCTCCGAGGCCATCCTGTCCTGGACTTCTATTTGTAGGGAGTGTTTTTATGACATTTTCAATTTCATTTCTAGTGATTGGTCTGTTCAGTTGGTCTGTTTCTTCTTGATTCAGTTTTGGCAGGCTGTAAGATTCTAGAAAATTGTCCATTTCTTCCAGATTGTCAAACTTGTTGCCATACAGTTGTTCATAGTATTCTCTTATGGTGTTTTGTATTTCTGCAGTATCTGTTGTGATTTCTCCTTTTTCATTTCTAATTTTGGTGGTTTGGGTTCTTTCTCTCCTCTTTTTAGTGAGTCTGGCCAGGGTTTATCAATTTTGTTCACCTTTTCAAAGAACCAGCTCTTGGTTTTATTAATTTTCTCTATTGTTTTTTGAATCTCTATTTTATTGATTTCTTCTTTGATCTTTATAATTTCCTTCCTTCTGCTGACTTTAGGACTTTTTTGTTCTTCTTTTTCTAATTCGTTTAGGTGGAGGGTTAAGTTGTCAATTTGGGATCTTTCTTCTATTTTGAGAAAGGCCTGTATTGCTATAAATTTCCCTCTGAGCACTGCTTTCGCAGCATCCCATAGATTTGGAGAGGTTGTGTCTTCATTATCATTTGTTTCAAGGTAGTTTTTAATTTCCTTCTTGATTTCCTCATTGACCCATTGGTTTTTTTAGTAGCATGTTGTTTAGTCTCCATGGAGTAGGTTTTTTCTCATTTCTTTTCCCATGGTTGATTTCTAATTTCATGGCATTGTGATCAGAGAAGATACTTGAGATAATTTCTACGCTCCTAAATTTATTGAGATTCGCTTTGTGTCCCAATATGTGGTCGATTCTTGAGAATGTTCCATGAGCATTTGGGAAGAATGTGTATTCTGCTTTTTTTGAATGTAGTGTCCTGAAGATATCAATTAAGTCTAACTTTTCTATTGTTTCCTTTAGGATCTCTGTTGCTTTATTGGTTTTCTGTCTAGAGGATCTGTCCATTGATGTGAGGGGGGTATTTAGGTCTCCTACTATGATTGTATTCTCATCAATATCTCCCTTTATGTCTGTTAATATTTGTTGTATGTATCTGGGTGCTCCTATATTTGGGGCATATATGTTGATGATAGTAACATCCTCTCCTTGGATGGATCCCTTAATCATTAAATAGTGTCCTTCTTTGTCTTTCTTTATGTCTTTTGTTTTAAAGTCTATTTGGTCTGATATGAGCGTTGCAACTCCTGCTTTTCTGTCATGTCTATTGGCGTGAAATATTTTTCCCCACCCTTTCACTTTCAATCTATATGTATCTTTTGTCCTAAGGTGAGTTTCTTGTAGGCAGCATATTGAAGGTTTTTGCCTTTTTATCCACTCAGCCAGTCTCTGTCTTTTGATTGGGGCATTCAGTCCATTGACATTTAAGTTGATAATTGATAGATGATTATTTATTGCCATTTGAACCTCGTGTTCCAGTTGATTCTATGGTTCTCCATTCTTCCTTTCTTTCTTTTTTTTTTTTTTTTTGGTTGGATGGTCTCCTGTTATTATCTGCTTGAGTGTATTTTTTTTTTCATTTTTTGCAAATGCAATATTTGGTTTTGCCTTGTGGTTGCCCTGTTTTTTAAGTATGCTAACCCCTTCCCATAATTGTGTGTTTTAGCCTGATGGTCCTGTAAGTTCAAACACTTCATTATTATATTAAAATTAAGAAGAGAGACATACATACAAACAAAAAGGGTTCTTTACCTCCTAACATCCCTTGCCCACATTTTATGGTTTTGATGACTTTTTTTAATTTTTTTCTTTTTAATTTTATTTTGTTTGAAGCATGTTCATGATTAAATGTGTATGCTGGCTTATTTGAGTGACTGCTCTCTGATTGCAGTTTCCTCAGTCCTAGTTCTTCCTCTTCTTCTTCTTCTTTTTTTTTCTTTTCTTTTTTCTTCCCTTTCCTTCCTTTCTTTTTGGTTTAGAGAAGCCCTTTCAGTATTTCTTTTAGCCTGGGTTTTGTGTTGCTGTATTCTTTAAGTTTTTGTTTGTTGGAAAAAATTTTTATTTCCCCTTCTATTTTAAATGATATTCTTGCTGGATAGAGTATTCTAGGTTGCATATTTTTTCCTTTGAGCACTTTAAATATCTCTTGCCATTCCCTCCTGGCCTGTAGTGTTTCTGTGGAGAAATCAGCTGATATTCTTATGGGGGTTCCCTTGTAGGTAACATTCTGTTTTTCTCTTGCTGCCTTTAGGATCCTCTCTTTATCACTAACTTTTGCCATTTTTATTATGATGTGTCTTGGTGTGGGTCTGTTTGGGTTCAGTTTGTTTGGGGCCCTCTGTGCTTCTTGTATCTTGAATCCAGTATCCTTGAGATTTGGGAAGTTTCCAGCAATAATTTCTTCAAATATATTTTCCATTCCCTTATCTTTTTCTACTCCTTCTGGAATTCCTATTATGCGTAGATTGGCCCACTTTATATTATCCCATAGGTCTCTTATATTGCTTTCCAGTTTTTTGATTCGGTTTTCTGTCTGTTGACCAGATTGAGTGATTTCCATTATTCTATCTTCCATATCACGGATTCGTTCTTCTGCATTATTCATTCTGGTTTTTACTGCCCCTAGTTCAGTTTGCATCTCTGCAAATGAATGTTCTAGTTTTTCTTGGCTCCTCCTTATATTTTCTAGTTCCTTTCTGAGGGTATCTGCATTACTGTTCATATCTTCTCTTAATTCCTTCAGTATTTTCACTATTTCTCTTTTGAACTCCAGGTCTGTCTGACTGCAGAGATCTGTTTCATTGTTGACTGTTTGAGGTGAGTTCTCCTGTTGGTTTGACTGGGGGTGGTTTCTCAGCTTCTTCATCTTGCTTGTTGTTTTCTTTCTCCTGAGGGAGTTGTACTCTCCGTTATCGGGCAGTGTTTGCCTTGTCACTGCCATGGAATATTTCCTGAGGGCTGGCGTTGTTGGTCAATCTTTTTTGAGGCAGTGTGGCTTTTCTGGAGTGTTGATGGGGCTAACAGTGTTTCTTTGAAGCAAAGGAGGACTTCCTGAGGGCAGACAGGACTGGGAGGTCCACACCACGATGGTAGCAGATTTCACTTGGTCATGCAGAGCTTGCTCTGGTGTTTTTAGGCTGTGGGGTTCTTGCAGGGGGTTGGTGGTGTTGGGCAGCTGCTCTTCAGGGGTGCATCACCCCCTGGGGGCTGGAGCAGCTATTTGGGTCACTGAGAACCTAAGAGGCTCTTCCCTAGGGCAGCCCCACTCAGAAGGACAGCCTGAGAATGTAGGTGGATCTTTTCACAGTCTGGCCGAGCTTGTTGCAGCTTTTCTGGGCTGCAGGGGCTCTTCCAGGGGGCTGGTGGTGCTGAGCAGTTATTTCACGGGAGTGGGGTACCCCCTGGGGGCTTGGGCTGGTAGCAGGGCCGTTGGAGATCCAAGAGGCTCCTCCCCAGGGCAGCCCAACTCAGAAAAACCATCTGAGATCTTTTCCTGACTCGGCCAGGCTTGTTGCAGCTTTTCTGGGCTGCAGGGGGTCCTGCCTGGAGCTGGCAGTCCTATGCAGCTGGTCCACTAGAGCATCCCCTGGGGGCTTGGGCGGGTAGCAGGGCCATTGGAAACTGAAGAGGCTCCTCCCCGGGGGGGCAACCCGACTCAGAAAAACCATCCGAGAATTAGGCTGATCTATTCACAGCCTGACTAAGCTTGTTCTAGCTTTTCTGGGCTGCAGGCCTTTTCTCGGGGGCTGGTGGTGTTTGGTACTGCTCTGTGGAAGTGTAGCCCCTCCAAAGGGCAAGCAGGCCTGTGCAGGGACAGCCCCTGTGGTGGTAGGCTTCAGGCAATTGTTGAGGCCAGCCCTCCTGGATGGCAGGCAGCCCCAGGTCCGTGAGAGCGTAGGGCGTGGTGGGGGTGGGGGGAGGGGATGCACTGGGAAGCACAGCTTTCAGCTAGCTAGCGGGCCTGTAAGCTTGCTGTGGCGTGGGGGGTATTCTATGGGGACCCACCCCTTCTTCTCTCCCCTCCCCAGCACCGGCACAGACCAGGCTCTTCTCCCAGGTTCCCTCTGAGGTGGCTTTCCACTTCCCCGCCCCTGGAGTATTGTTCCCTTCCTCTGGGACAGCTTTGTTTTCTAGTCTCCCAGGCAGTCTCTGCCCCGTCAAATGGTTTCTAGACCTCCCAAGCAGTTTCCGCTCTGCCCGGCCCCCCTAGCCCAGGGACTAACCTTCGGAGGCGAGGTCTCGGTGCCCAGCCCCCACCCAGTCGTCCCCCGGCTCCCTCTCGGGGACCAACCCTTGGCGGCGAGGTCTCGGTGCCCAGCCTCCCCCCAGGTGTCCCCCGGCCCTTTCTCAGGGATTAACCTTCGGAGGCGAGGTCTCGGTGCCCAGCCCCCACCTAGTCGTCCCCTGGCCCTTTCCCGGGGACTAACCTCTGGAGCCGAGGATTCGGTGCCCAGCCCCCACCCAGGCGTCTCAATTTTTGGTGACTGTGCCCGTAGTTCAGATGGTTCGTTGGGTTCTCGATTGGCTTTTCCGTACTCCAACTTACTGCTACACTCTTCTCTGCATCTGGAGATTCCTCCGGTTTGTTTGATCTTTCCCCCGGTAGGTGACTTTCCAGGGTGCGGGATCCCTTTCTCCTCCGCAGTTCCCTTTCGGGAGCGCCCGTCCGGCTCGGATTCACCTTCTCTCACTCTACTCTTTTCTCCCGTTCTGCCCAATAATGTCACGAACTTCTTGCCGTTATTGGGGTTTAGGTTCCTCTGCCAGCGATTGGTTGCTGTTCTGTGCGAGTCATTTATTCTGTAGATGTGCTTTTTTTTGTTGTGTTTGTGGGAGAGGGCGACCGTGTCTCCCTACTCCTCCGCCATCTTGTCCTCTCTCCTAAAAAACATTTTCTTAAAGAGACTTCCATGCTGTGAGTTAAGACAGAAACATATCTCAAAAACAATTGTAAGTATGACTCTTTTTTTTTCTTCCCCAAATGGAGTAGAATGTATTGGGATATATAGAAAACCTTTAAAGTTTTAGGAGACTTATTTTAAGAGCAGAAACATCACTAACTGAATTCAAAGGGACTCAGATGTTATCAACTACATAAAGGCCTTTGGACCTCCAAGTTTCCACAAGAAAGAAACAGGAAAAAAAGTTACTCGGCTACATTCACAGGCTATTTCTTGTATCTCTGAGGGTGAAGCTAAGAACCCAGAGGGCAAAGCCAATTGCATTGAGAACAATGGATTTGTGAGCCATTCCCAGGATTAATAGAGGACAATGAGCAAGAGGCCAGACCCAGGGAGCAGAAGTAGACTATAATCAAGAAATATTTCCTGCTCCCATATTTGAGCATTTGGTAACATTTGTTCAGTGGGATTTTAGAATTACTATGGACCAGAGAATATTATGAATTCCCATTTTTATGTTTTAAATGGAAGCCTCTATTGTGGTTTGTCCCATTTCCTGTCTCATCATAATTTGTTAGATGTGTGAAGGCAAATAACTTAAACTGGATGTAACCAAAGAGAACCCAAACTTTTAGAGTAAGGGCTAGATTACAAGAAGCTGTTGGAAGGACAAGGTGGTTTTTCATATAGGAAAGTTGTGAATAATTTTGATTAGAGGGGAGACTATGATAGATTATTTTAAAAAGTGGCAACAATTCTCATTTTTATTCACATTGCATTATTCTTCTCATTGAGATATAAATTCCATTTCCCTTCCTCTTGAATTTGGGCTGGACTTGTGACTTGAACTCAGAACAATGTTAGTGGGCTGATTCTGAATTCAAGCCTCATGAGGATGTGTGTTATTTCTATGTACTGTCTTGAATCCTTGTCCATCCCTGAGAACAAGCTCAAGTTAGCCCGCTGAGTGATTATAAATGACAAAGGGAAGTGTGAGCCCATGTAGTCCAGCCAAGAAGCCAAACATGTTTAGCTCATAAGAGATTTCAGCTAAAAAAGCAAAGCCAGCCCTCCCAGTTGACCCACAGAAGACTGCAAATGCTTGAGTGAATCCCACTGAGAAGATCTGAGCCAGGCCTGGCTTTATCAGAACATCACAACTGCCCTGCACATGCATGAGGTAATAAATGATTTTTTATTAAGCCATTAAGTTTGGGGAGGCTTTTTCATGCAGTAAAAACCAACTGATACATTGCTAAATGTTGAGGAACAGCAAGGTAAATAAAAATATGTGTTCCAGATGGTATCACTGGCCAGCAGAATCAATGCCAGCACCTACCTTCTTTGGATATTTTATAATAGGAGACAAATCAACCACTGTTTATTTCAGCCACTCTAAGTAGGATTTTCTGTTACTTGCAGCTAAATTAATTTCAAACGGATACCTCAGCTTGTTTTGTCCTTAGTGCACTTTTCTTTTTACTTGCCTTGGGCAAATTCATCTGGATGTATTTAATGCCTTTCTTAATTCATAGAACAAAATAAGTTCTCACCAAGTATTTATTAGATGAATTGATGAGTGAATGGTTTGGCTGATGCTCTTGGGATCTTTGTCTTCATCAAGCAACACTTCTGGGGATTCAGGTCAATATTTCCAATGGTTTCAGAGTCATTAAGCCTTAAAAAAAAGGTTCTCTCAAATAGGACATCTCATTCAGTTACTAGTTTTCTGCCTTTTTAAAACAGGAATTTGATGGATTAGGATATTTATCCTGCAGTTTCAGCCTTTTTGTTTTCTTGGAGAAAACTGCAAACAAAATTGTCATTGCTATTAGCATCAGTACAAGTGAGTGGATGAAGTACTTGAGCAGCACTCTACATTTTGCTCTGTCAGAGTTACTTGCTTCACATCTTTAAATTCACAATATTTCTGGATTTAATCCATCAAATGGATGAATTATATTATATATTAGTACACTGGGACGGCAGGGGTTATCTCTTGAATTCTGAATGCTTGAGGAATTAGAGCCATGTAAATGCATTTTGTCATTGTTACTTTCTATTTTCTGTGTTCCCACACATACTGCCACACGCTAGGGTGGGAGACTGTTTTATTGTACCAAAAAGACTTTCAAATTAGATAAAAAACACAGAGAACTCTGTGATAACCAAATTCAACTTTATTATATCCTAGGGAGTTTTTGAACTGAGAAAGGCTTTGCATCATAATGGTGGGAGGGAGGGACATGGACTTGAAAGTTGGGCAAGTCATTTAAACTGATTCTAGCGCAATTTTCTCACCTGTATAATTGGGTTAATAACAATCTCTTCCCTTTACAGGGACATCATTCTGAGAATAAAATGCACAGGGAAGAGCTTTGGGAATTATAAAATCTATGAAATAGGACTTGTTTTTGTGTATCACCCCACAAAATACACATGCACTACCATATGCCTTCTTATAGCTCATAAAAGTCTGTGTTGAAGAAATGCCGACAGTTGATGAAAAAAATACATTTTTGTTCATAGAGAGCTTGTTTTCTCTTATATATTGAATATATGAGATTTGAGAACTTGCCAGTTCATGATCATTATCGTTATTATCATCAATGGTTTGTGTGCTCCTTTTGCAAATTTATTTTCCTGAGAATATATTTGGGACTGTAAATTGCATTTGTGTGTTGCTATCTCTAATTACTAAATCAGAGTACTAAATGATCCTGATGTGGTTTTGAGGACCGCCTTGGGCCCTCATATGGTCAAAATGCCTTGACAAATGGCACATGCCTGATCTGGGGTGATGGGGAAGCCACTGGATTGCAGTCATACCTGGATTTAACTATAATTCTGTTACAAGGAGGAAATCTTGGCCCTCACATTATAAGGGAATCTTTATTAACGTGAATGGGGAAAATAGAAGTTTTAAGAAGAGAAATGGGAATTCCCTTTGTGACTCAGCAGTTAACGAATACAACTAGGATGGGGGTTTGATCCCTGGCCTTGCTCAGTAGGTTAAGAATCTGGCATTGCTGCAAGCTGCAGCATAGGTCATAGGAGTGGCTTGGATCTAGTGTTGCCATGGCTGTGGTGTAGGCCTGCAGGTGCAACTCCGATTCAACCCCTAGCCCAGAAACTTCCATATGCTATAGGTGTGGCTGTAAAAAGAAAAAAAGTATTCAAAGTAGAGACAAATATGGATCAGCAATGGGATCCTGCTGTGCAGCACTTAGAACTCTGTCTAGTCACTTATGATGGAACACGTAATGTAAGAAAAAAGAATGTGTACATATATGTGTAACTGGGTCACCATGCTGTACAGTAGAAAAAAAATGTATAAATAAATGATAAAATAATTTTCAAAGTGCTGAAAACAGGAAAGTAGAAAAATAATTAACTGTGATGGTATCTCCAAGATTGTGTTATTTATATTGTATTGTTTATATATATATATGTATTTTTTTTGTATCATTTATGTGTGTGTGTGTGTGTGGCTGGACTCTAAATATGTATGTATTTAGGGCAGTACCCGCGGTATATGGAGGTTCCCAGGCTAGGGATCTAATCGGAGCTGTAGCTGCCGGCTTACGCCACAGCTACAGCAACAAGGGATCTGAGCATTGTTTATATTTTGATGTTACACACACATACATATGTAATTAAATCACCATTTTGTTATTAAAAATATATTGAGGTAATAAAATAACTTAAAAAAACCCATGTCTTTGAGGTTGAGTTGAGATGGAGGAATAAAGAAGAGGTTGTATTTGCATGCTGGGGAGGATGGGTTGTGGGTAAGAGAACTTTATGCATCAGAGAGAAACAGTTTTTGTTTCTGTATCGCGACTTTTGCTTCCTGGGATGTGATTTTACCTATAATCACTGAAAAATGATCATCAAAGGTGACCTTAGATGCATTAGGATCCACGGGTGCTGTTTCAGATCCTGAGCATTTGGGACACTGCAAAGCCTCGTTATGGAGGCAGGTGGGTGGCACAGTCTGGTGGCATGATAACAGTGGGCTCTGCTTTGAGGGAAGAGAACAGACTCCATCTGCCTTCATGGAAACCCAGTTTTGTACATTTTAGACTTGGGTAAGGAGTATTCTCACCAGCCAGCACAAGGTAATTTACAGCTCACAATAACATGTAAGTACTTGAAGAAAAATGCCCCTTTGTTCTTACTGCTGAAGAAATGGTGGAGAGGTGTTTTCCCCTTTTCTATTTTGTCATCCGAGCCTGGTTTCTTTGCAGGAAGTCTTTGATTTATGTATTTATTTTATTTTTTTTTGCTTTTTAGGGCTGCAACCACGTCATATGGAGGTTCCTAGGCTAGGAGTCTAATTGGAGCTACAGCTGCCGGCCTATGACACAGCTACAGCAATGCAGGATCCAAGCCATGTATGTGACCTACACCACAGCTCACGGCAACACCGGATCCTTAAGCCACTGAGCGAGGCCAGGGACTGAACCCTCAACCTCATGGTTCCTAGTTAGATTCATTTCCCCTGTGCCAGATAGGAACTCTGGAAGTCTTTTATTAATTCGTGTGTTTACTTACTCATTCAAATAAACACTTCTTGAGAAAGTACCTTCTATCATGGTGCTGGCTGTGTCATGGTTAAAAAAAAAGACAAACTATCTCTGCCCTTATAGAACTTAAAATTTAGAGAAGGTAATCGTGCAACAAAGAATAAGGTGATTTAAGTTAGCGAGGCATATTATACAAGGTAATAGGATGAATATGATTGTAGGAAAGGAAATTTTTAAGGGATCAGGGAATTTCTCTCCAAGTGTGAACATATGAACTAATTTCCGAGTGAAGTATACACATTCCAGAAAAGTGGATGAACAGTATCTCGTCATTGGAACTTTTTTTTTTCGGTATATATACAACTTATCTAGAGATGGGTAATTTAGGACCAATGTATTAATTCAATGACAATATCAGGAACATAAACTCTTCTTATAGTTCTGATCATTTAATTTTTTTTTTGTTTTTTTTAGGGCCACAGGATATGGGAGTTCCCAGACTAGGGGTCAAATTAGAGCTGCAGCTGCCAGCTTACACCACAGCCACAGCAAAGCAGGATCCTTAACCCACTAAGTGAGGCTAGGGATTGAACCTGCATTCTCATGGATACTAGCTGAGATACAATGAGAACTACCTGATTGTTTAATTTTAATATATTGGCTTTTCTTCTCATGATTTCAAAATGACTGCTCTACCTCTAGTGCACTTAAGTCAGAAAGAAGAGGAAATGGTAGTGTCTGTCAGAACTGGCTTCATAATCGACAGGGGCAGTGAAAAATGAAACTGTGGGGTCCTTTTTCACATAGCAGGAGGAAAAGTGACATTTAAAAGGACTAACTAAAAAGAAAGAGTTTTCATTTTTAAATATTCTGTAACTTAGGTAACAGCAATACATGAGTAACAACATAAACTTACCAATTCCAAAAAAATATGGTGCCATAAATTTATATAAAACAATAAATACCAATGAGGAATGTGTTATCTTAAATCATTACACTATTTTTTTTTCTGGCTTGCTTTTCTGTAGTTTCATTTATTAGGTCATCAAAATTTATATTCAAAGTAGCTTCATTTTCAATCAATGTAATTGAAAGCAATACCAGTCACTCTTGGAAAATGCGAGACTAAAAATCGTATTTGATAATTTTTTAATTTTGAAAAGTATCGTTCTGCTGATAGGACAATAGTCACAGGAACTGCCTAGAGTTTTATAGACTGTGGCAACATGAAAAAATTTTCAGAAAAATTATTTTAAAATGAAAATTTTAGTACATCCAAAGTTGATTCTCATGAAACTATTTTTATAAAATCAATAAAGTCTAAAGTTTATTTTAAGTGTAAATTTATACCATGGCATTTTAATGTTTCCCCTGACATTTTCTGTAGTGAATGGAGGTTGAACAAGAAATGGAAAAATGGCTTCACGCTTTGTCTATGATTCAAAATGTCTGTTTATGCAGTCCATCATTTTATTTTCAATTAAAAAGAAACTATTAATTTTGAAATTGTCCTCCTCATTAATAATTGTTTCAACTGAAGCTTCATTTGAAGATAGTGTTCTTTTCTGTGGAATGCCAAATCTTTAAATTTAATTTCAATTTACTTGCAATGTTTCTGTCATTTTCCATACTGGAGATTCTAAATTCTTTGAAGAATCTAAATAACTTTCTTGTATGTTTTATGGCTATGTCCTTGCATATACTATTTTTTTGGAGTACTTTAAAAATGTTTATTAAAGTATGGTTGATTTACAGTATTATGTTAATTTCTGCTGTACAGCATAGTGACCCAGTCATGCATATTATATGTGTGTATGTATGTTTGTGTGTATATATATATATATATATATACACACATATGTATATTCTTTTTCTCATACTATCTTCCATTCATGTTCTATTATAAGAGATATAGGTCCCAGTAGGATCTCACTGCTTATCTATTCTAAATGTAATAGTTTTCATCTATCAACCCCAAACTCCCATCCATCTCATTTCCTCTCCCCTCCCCCTTGGCTACCACAAGTTTGTTTTCTATGTCCATGAGTCTGTTTCTATTTTGCAGATATCTTCATTTGTGCCACATTTTAGATTCCACATATAAGTGATATTATATGGTATTTTTCTTTTTTCTGACTTAGTATGAGAATCTCTAGTTGCAGCCATATTGGTGCAAATGGCATTATTTTGTTCTTTTTTATGGTTGAGTAGTATTCCATGATGTATATGTGTACCATATCTTCTTTATCCTTTCATCTGTTGGTGGACATTCAAGTTGTTTCCATGCCTTGGCTATTGTGAATAGTGCTGCTATGAACATAGGGGTGCATGTATCTTTTTGAATGAAAGTTTTGTCTGGATATATATGCAGGAGTGAGATTGCTGCATCATATGGTAGTTCTGTATTTAGTTTTCTGAGGTACCTCCATACTGTTTTCCATAGTGGTTGTACTAATTTACATTCCCACCAATAGTGAAGGAGTGTTCCCTTTTCTCCACACCCATTCCAGCATTTGTTATTTGTAGACTTGTTAATGCTGGACAGTCTGACTGGGGTAAATTGGCATCTCACTGTAGTTTTGATTTGTATTTATCTAGTAATTAGTGATGTTGAGCATTTTTTTATGTGCCTACTGGCTTTCTGTATATCTTCTTTGGAGAAATGTCTATTTAGGTCTTCTGCACATTTTTTGATTGGGTTGTTTGTTTTTGTTGTTGTTGTTGAGTTGTATGGGCTGTTTGGATATTTTGGAGCTTAGGCCTTTGTAAATTGCATTGTTTGCAAAGATTTTCTCCCATTCTGTGTGTTGTCTTTTTTTATAATGGTTTACTATGCTGTGAAAAAGCTTTTGGGTTTAATAGGGTCACATTGGTTTATTTATTTATTTTTTATTTTCCTTATTATAGGAGGTGGATCAAACAAGATATTGCTGTGATTTATATCAAAAAGTGTTCTGCCTATGTTTTCCTCCAGGAGTTTTATATTATCTGGCCTTATGTTTAGGTCTTTAACCCATTTTGAGTTTATTTTGGGGTATGGTGTTAGGAAGTATTCTAATTTCATTCTTTTACATGTAGCTCTCAATTATCCCAGCACCACTTTTGAAGGGGTTCTTCCACTGTATGTTCTTGCCTTCTTTGTCACAAATTAGTTGATCATAGGTTCTTGGGTTATAAACTACTGTTTATTTCTGGGCTTCATATCCTGTTTCATTGATCTATATTTCTGTTTTTTGTGCCAGTACCATACTGTTTTGATTACTGTAGCTTTGTACTATAGTCTGAAGCCAGGGAGCCTGATTCCTCTAGATCTCTTTTCTTTCTAATGATTTCTTTGTATATTTGGGATCTTTTATGTTTCCACACAGATTTTAAAATATTTTGTTCTCATTCTGTGAAGAATATCCTTAGTAATTCAATAGGGATTTCATTGAATCTGTAGATTGCCTTGGGTAGTATATTCATTTTGGCAGTATTGATTCTTCCAGTACAAGAGCATAGGATATCTTTCCATCTGTTTGTGTTATCTTAGATCTTTTTCAAAAGCATCTTATAATTTTCAAAGAACAGGTCTTTTGTCTCTTTAGGTAGGCTTATTCCTAGGTATTTTATTCTTTCTGATGACATGGTAAATGGAATGGTTTCCCTAATTTCTATTTCTGATCTTTCATTGTTAGTATGTAGAAATGCAACCAATTTCTGTGTGTTAGTTTTGTATACTGCAACTTTACCAAATTCACTGATGAGCTCTAACAATCTTCTGGTAATGTCTTTAGGATTTTCTAGGCATAATATCATGTCATCTGCAAATAGTGTTAGTTTTACTCTTTTTCCAGTTTAGATTATTTTTATTTATTTTTATTCTCTGATTGCTGTGGCTAGGACTTCCAAAACCATGTTGAATAACAGTGGTGAAAGTGGACATCCTTGTCTTTTCCCTGATTTTAGTGGAAATGCTTTCAGTTTTTCGCCATTGAGAATGATGTTTGCTATGTGTTTGTCATATATAGGTTTTATTATGTGGAGGTAAGTTCCCTCTGTGCCCACTTTCTGGAGAGTTTTTTTTTTATTAGAGATAGGTGTTGAATTTTGTTAAAAGCTTTTATTTGTTATTTGTTATTATTTTTGTTAAAAGCTTTTATTTGTTATTTGTTAAAAGCTTTTATTTTTCAGTTTGTTGATTTGGTGTATCACAGTGATTGATTTGTGGATATCAAAGAATCATTTCTTGGTATCCCTGAGACAAATCCCATTTGATAATTGTGTATGATTCTTTTAATATATAGTTGGATTTGGTTTGCTAATATTTTGTGGAAGATTTTTGCATCTGGGTTCATCAGTGATATTGGCCTGTAGTATTCTTTTTTGGTGGTGTCTTTGGTTCTTGCTTCAGGGTGATGGTAGCCTCATAGAATGAGCTTGGGAGTTGTTTCTTTCTCTGCAGTTTTATGGAAGAGTTTCAGGAGAATAGGTGTTAACTTTTCTCTTAATGTGTGATAGAATTCACCTTTGAAGCCATCCAGTCCTGGGCTTCTGTTTTATTGAAGTTTTTAAACCACATTTTTAACTTCATTATTTGTGATTTGTCTATTCACATTTTATTTCTTTCTGGTTTAGTCTTGGTAGGTTGTACCTTTGTAAGAATATGTCCATTTCTGTTTCTAGGTTGTCCACTTTATATGTGCTATTACTTTGTAAAAATTTACTGACAAAATTTACTCCCTGAATGGGATTCCTGCCCTGGTGCTGAGGGCAGAGTTAATATTTATGCAGAGGCTGCAGTAAAGGACTCCAGGGAAGATGGCAAGCTGTCTTCCCTTCGCATTGCAGTGCACAGCCCCTAAGCCTGTTTCCATCTTGGGCCCAGGTTTCTTCCCCAGCACTTTGGGGCCCTGGGGTATCCCAACTTCCCAAGGCAAGTGTACTCAGCCTTTGGACCAATGGCTCAAGCACCTGCAGTGTCTACCTTGTCTGCTGAAATTAGAGAATCTTTGCTGTTTGTGATAATGCTCAAGTATCTCACTGGACTTCACTTTGAATGTAAATTCAAAAATAAATTTAAAAAATTTCAAAATGGCAATATTACACTAAATGGGAAGCTGTGGGAGGACCCTTCTGAGAGCAGAACCCTGTGTGATGATCCAGATTGCAGCCCTGAAGCTAGTCCTGGTGCCTGCGCTCTAGGTCTTTTTTTTTTTTTTTTTTAATAAGGAAAGCAAAAATGTTCCCAGAAGTCTCTGCTTATGACTTATTGGCCCCAAATCTGTCATATGGCCACATCTTGCTTCAAGGAACTCTGATTATTTTCCAGCTTCTATTGAGGAAGCAGGCAAGGAAGAAAGGACTTGGGGATGAGTGGTGGTTTAGCCAATCAAGAGTCTGCTGTAGACAACCTCAAGACAATTTGTGCTAAAATATACTGGCTAAATTAACCATGAGTGTGGCATCCTTAGATGGATACAAGCTTGGGGGAGGGACTGGTGGTGCTCATAAGGCAGCAAGAAACCTAATGTGCTTAGATCAGACTGAAGGAAGAGAAGCATTTAGATAGGACCTTGAGCCTTCGAGTAGAGCTGCAATGCCATGGAACTTCAATTTTGGCTGGTGCCAACACACTGTTTAGAGGCACCTGTAAGCCTTCTTCTCCTCTACCTTTCCCAGAGAACTAAACATAAGGTCCATTCAGCGAAGCCTGGGTCAGAGTCAAGGGTGGAGAAGCAGAACAGAAGTAGGAGGCATTCTGGTGGTATGTGAAACTTGTTTCTAGAATTGCTGGTGACTCGTTTGGGCTTAGTGATTTTATATTCTGCTTCTACTTGATTGTGGTATGCTTCTGGGAATGTCTGATTTCATGCCTAGTGGATGAGATAGTTCTCAGTTCATGATGGAAAGCCTTAGCTTCATCATCATCATAAAGCTGGTGACTTATGTTGAGTTTCTACCCAAACACAGTAAGTCCAAAGCTATTATTCACAATATGCATGAGTTTTCTCCAAACACTGACTTTTCTGATGTTCTTCTCTGAGTGTGGATTGACTTGGGCTCTATGAAGCATCCTGGTATTCCATAAATCTCTTAAGCATCACTGAATCCACTAGGTAAATCTCGACTGATAGGTTGGACCATCTGAAAACCTGGCTTTGCTCTAGGTCCTTCTTTAATCTGGCAATTTCTATTCTATAGATAAATTCATTAAAACAGCATACCCAAATGTCACCTTGAAAATTAAAAATAAAATGCTCACCGAGCATTATGCCACTTCTTTTGTGACACAGGTTTCAGTGTATGTATATTGATGTATCCTTTACTTTGGAGAGTGTACTCTGATATGTCTCAGATCACTA
This sequence comes from Sus scrofa, assembly GCF_054392235.1. NCBI lineage: Eukaryota > Metazoa > Chordata > Mammalia > Artiodactyla > Suidae > Sus > Sus scrofa. The sequence goes on along the minus strand of NC_139396.1, from coordinate 107,279,343 downwards.
GACACTACAACTCTGGCTGAGGTGGCACTTTGTGTTGTTTTAGATTTTGTTTCTTCTTTCTGGCATGTGTGAATCTTACCATGTGGTCTAGGATGCCTGCTACTCCCTGCTCTCCCAGTCTTTACACAAGATGTCATCATTATAGTGGACAAGTGTGATGAATTTTCTCCTATTGTTTTTTATAATTACAAGTTCTCTGTTTCTCTAGTCTGATCTATGTCCTCTGAGGTTGAGCTCTGAGGCTCCATTGCTGTTTGGATTCCAGCTGGGTTTATCTACTAGAAGGCAGGATATTGACGTTTGGGAGGAAGAAGTTCAGGACATTGCTTTGCCCTGGCTCTCCCTTACCATATCTTCAATTTGCCATGGCTGCTTTACCCTCCTGAAGACCACAGCTTCCACTGAACAGCCCCCTCATGCACCTATACAGGTCCTATTTATCGCTCCCTCCATCTTCCCCCTCAGGTCTGGGGAATGATAATGAATGACTTCCTGCTATTGTCAATCCCAGGATCCTTCAGAATTCCACCTTGGTGTCTCTTCACCCTGTTTAGACATTTGTAAATTGTTGAGTCCGTAAACCATCTTTAACTCCCCATTTTGAGTATGCCGTCAGTTTCCTGCCAGACAGCGAGTTATAGAAAAAGTGGGGATTGCTTATTAAGTGGTGTTCCCTTGCAATTGTGATAGAGAAAAATATCATCTTGACCAGTAACTGAATGTCAAGATCCAGGAATTATATTGGTATGTTTTTCATCTAAAACAGAGAGCTGCAGTTATAGTCACTGATAATGGCTTGTACTGTGATTCTTTATGACCCATCTCTCTAATGGAAAACCTGTATCCTTACCTCCTGCATGTCCCAAGTTTTCAAAGTTGGAAAGCATTTCTGCCATTTCCCTATGACACGGCTTTGGATTTGACATATTGTGGCCAGATACTTCCATTGGACCCCTACTTTTATGGGTCAAGAAACCAATGTGTGGGTTTTGCTAGCTGTTGAATATAGCCATTTCCAGTAAGTACTCTGTACCTGCCATATCTTTAGGCTCTTACTGGTTCTATAATCATGTATAGAGAGAACTTTAGAATAGAATAATAGAGAATAATAGATCCAGGTCCATATTTTACATGGTGGAATGTAGTGCTTAAGGGGTGCAATGACTGAGTGTTGTCCCACGTACCAGTGTTGAATGAGTTCTGAAGGGTGTAGATACTTCCTTTTACCCACTATACAGTTATTCTGCAAAATGGCCACAGCCACCTTGGTGAGTCTTAGAGTAAGATTCAGAGTTCTTGCTGCTGATTTTGTTTGAGACCCCCTTTCAAGATTGCCCAGCCTCCCCTTTATTAAGTAAACCCTGGGATTTTAACTGACTCTGATTAGATATTAAATAAAGGATTATGACTCTTTTTAGGTTGCCCTATGTTCATGAAGCTTTTAATTTGTTTTGTTCTTGCCCTAGTTTCACAAGGAATGTAATAGGATGCCCATTTATTTATTAATCATTCCCCATAAAGGTCATTTCACAGCAGATCTACTATGATGCCTGATGCTGCATTTTTGGTCCCTAAATATCCCGACTCTGGTAACCCCTGCCTGGCCTTGGCCACTCATGATTGTGCTAGACACACTGAAATTAAGAAAACTATTTCAGACACAGTAGTTCCTACCAAGCATCCCTGACCTTGAGAGAAAAGCTTAGTTTGGACAGGAGATTTTGCACATGTTAAATCCACTCCAATATTTATTTCTCCCTAAGTCTCTGTAGTCCTTCTCTAATAGCACATTAAGAAACTGTTGGCATCTTAACTTCATTTAGTGAAGGCCTTTGTTGAACCCATGTTTCAGTTAATCAACCAAGCAACCAATTAGAACTACTCCCTGCTGCTTGTGCTAACACATTGAATTCAGAAATGTTTCAAAGTGCATAATAGATATATTAAGTGGAATTTAAAGTTGAGCCAGCTTTTCTTTGGCCTGGCATTTTCAGAATGTGGCATTTCTACACATATTTTCTAGAATTTTGAAGATAGAGGTAAATAAAGCCCTTCAATTATTTTGGAGGATAATTTTTCTTGTTAGGTCTTTGATTGGGAGAAGTGGCTATCAGTGCTACTTTACAGGATGATGAGAGCCAGTGACTTCCAAGCCTCACCAAATGGCTTTCCTTTGGAATTGGTGGGGAGGATGGGAGCGGGGCAGGGGAAACCTGGCGCTTAATGAACCATGAAAGTTTGGACAATGAGTTTTTCAGCAGTAACCATGACATATAAGACAAGTCCCTGCTCCTATTTTTTCAGAATGAGGTACTTGATTCTCCAAATATAAGTAATAATATCAAATTATGAATTTAAGAATGAATACAATCTTATGCATTTGCTTAATAATTATTCACCGATTGATTAATTTTGTTACCTGCAAAAAGTCACATGGTGCATAGTTTAGGAAAAATATTTTTCTTGGGTTGGTGTTGAAATGATTCCTTCTATTCAATTTGTGATTAGCTATAAGAATATTGCATTTCTTGGTGTCAAAAATTGTAGGATTTACTTAAAAGGAACTGTTATCAGATTCACTGTGATTTTATTCTGTGGAAGGGATCATGCTGTATATTTGATAAGAAGCATCTTTAAAACAAAACAAAAAAACACATGAAATTCAGGGGTTGAGTTTAATTTTGTTACCATATTTTTCAATTATGCAATTTCTATTTGCTTTAAATTTTTTTCTAGTTCTTTGCTGAGACTTTTTTTCCCAAGAGAATTCATAATTGGTGACCAGAGCATTTTTGTGATGTCTAGTTTAAAATCTTTCAGCTAATTCATCAGGAGAGTCATTTTGGTGTTGGCAGCAGTTGATTGACTTCTCATTCAAGTTGTGATTTTTTTTTATTTTTATTTTTTATTATTTACCCAATACAGTTTTTTCTACTGTACAGCAGAGTGACCCAGTTACACACACATGTACACATTCTATTTTCACACATTATCATGCTCCATTACAAGTGACTAAACATAGTGACCCAGTTACACATACATGTACACATTCTATTTTCACACATTATCATGCTCCATTATAAGTGACTAAACATAGTTCCCAGTGCTACACAGCAGGATCTCATTGCTAATCCACTCCAAAAGCAATGGTTTGCAACCATTAACCCCAAGCTCCCAATCCATCCCACTCTCTCCTCCTCCCCCTAGGCAACCACAAGTCTATTCTCCAAGTCCATGATTTTCTTTTCTGTGGAAAGGTTCATTTGTGCTATATATTAGATTCCAGATATCAGTGATATCATATAGTATTTGTCTCTTTCTGACTTATTTCACTCAGTATGAGAGTCTCTAGTTCCATCCATGTTGCTGTAAATGGCATTATGTGATTCTTTTTTATGGCTGAGTAGTATTCCATTGTGTATATATACCACATCTTCCTAATCCAATCCTCTGTTGATGGACATTTGGGTTGTTTCCATGTCTTGGCTATTGTGAGTAGTGCTACAATGAACATGCAGGTGCATGTTTCTTTTTCAAGGGGAGTTTTGTCTGGCTATACGCCCAAGGGTGGGATTGCTGGGTAATATGGCACTTCTATGTATAGTGTTATAAGGTACCTCCATACTGTTCTCCATAGTGGTTGTACCAGCTTACATTCCCATCAACAGTACAGGAGAGTTCCCTTTTCTCCACAACCCCTCCAGCACTTGTTATTTGTGGACTTATTAATGATGGCCATTCTGACTGATATGAGGTGGTATCTCATGGTAGTTTTGAATTGAATTTCTCTAATAATCATGGATGTTGAGCATTTTTTCATGTTCTTGTTGGCCATTTGTAAATCTTGTTGGAGAGTTGTCTCTTCAGGTCTTTCGCCCATTTTTTCCATTGGGTGGTTGGCTTTTTTGCTGTTGAGTTATATAAGTTGCTTATATATTCTAGAGATTAAGCCCTGTCAGGTGTATCATTTGAAAATATCTTCTCCCATTCTGTAAATTATCTTTTTGTTTTCTTTTTTGTTTCCAAGCAAAAGCTTGTCAGTTTGATTAGGTCCCATTGGTTTATTTTTCCTTTATTTCTATTGCTTTGGGAGACTGACCTGAGAAAACATTTGTAAGTAAGGGATGGGAAAAGATATTTCATGACATGGACAAGACAGGAAAGCAGGAGTAGCAATACTCATATCAGACAAAATAGACTTTAAAATTAAGGCCATAAAGAAAGACAAAGAATGACACTATTTAATGGTTAAAGGATCCATTCAAGAAGAGGATATTACAATCATCAATATATGCCCCTAATATCGGAGCACCCAGATACCTCCAGCAAGTACTAACATATATGAAAGGAGAAATGGATGGGAATACAAGCATAGTAGGACATTTTAACACCCCACTCACATCAATGGACAGATTCTCTAGACAGAAAATCAGTAAAGCAACAGAGATCCTAAAAGGACACAATAGAAAAGTTAGACTTAATGGACATTTTCAGGACATTAAATTAAAAAAATCAAAATATACATTCTTCTCAAATGCACCTGGAACATTGTCAAGAATTGATCACATATTGGGGCACAAAGATAACCTCAACAAATTTAAGAGTATGGAAATTATTTCAAGTATGTTCTCTGACCACAATGGCAAGAAACTAGAAATCAACCACAGGAAAAGAAATGAGAAAAAACTGACTACATGGAGACTAAACAACATGCCACTAAAAAACCAATGGGTCAATGAGGAAATCAAGAAGGAAATTTAAAAATACCTCAAGACAGATGATAATGAAGATGCAGCCACTAAAAATCTATTGGGTGCCACAAAAGCAGTGCTCAGAGGGATATTCATAGCAATACAGGCCTTCCTCAAAAAAGAAGCAAAATCTCAAATCAATGACTTAACCCAGCACTTAAATGAATTAGAAAAAGAAGAACAAACCAAACCTAAAGTCAGCAGAAGGACAGAAATCATAAAGATCAAAGAGGAAATCAATAAAATAGAGATTCTAAAAACAATAAAAAAATTGATAAAACCAAGAGTTGGTTCTTTGAAAAGGTAAACAAAATTGACAAATCTCTGGCTAGACTCACCAAGGAGAGGAGAGAAAAAACCCAGATAAACAAAATAAGAAATGAAAAAGGAGAAATCACAACAGATACTACAGAAATACAAAAAAAAAAAAACTATGAGAGACTACTCTCAACAATTATATGCCAACAAATTTGACAACCTAGAAGAAATGGACAACTTTCTAGAGACTTACAGCCTGCCAAAACTGAATCAAGAAAAAATGATCAAATTGTGATTTTTCTAGTTCTTTGTAGGATAAGTCATTTTCGATTGTGCCTTGAACACATCTATTGTGTTAGGATACTCTTGGTCTTATTAAAATCTTTTATTTTGGCATGCAATCATTGTATTTAGTTTTAGATGTAGTTCCTGCCACCTGCAATGTGGTTTTAATAGCAGTTTAATTTTCAGAATCTTTGGAGAGCTATTTTGGTTTTCTTGGTTAAACTGCTGCTAATGGGTCTCCTACTGGTCCTGCTTGTGCTGGCTGGGGGCGGGGGGGGTGTCAAAGGAGTTTGCCCAGGCCCAGGAGAATGGGTGCAGAGAGAATCCCTTTGCTTTTTCCCCATTCTGCTTAGATGTCTCTAGACAGGTAAGGAGTGACATCATCATCATCATCATCATCATCATCATCATCATCATTTTGTCTTTTTAGGGCTGCACCTGCAGCATGTGGAAGTTCCCAGGCTGGTGGTCTAATCAGAGCTATAGCCACTGGCCTACAACATAGCCACAGCAATGTCAGATCTGAGCCACATCTGCTACCTTCACCACAGCTCATGGCAATGCCAGGTCCTTAACCCACTGAGCAAGGCCAGGGATCAAACTGGTATCCTCACAGATACTAGTCAGGTTTGTTACCACTGAGCCACAATGGAACTCCCAGGAGTGACTTTAGATTGTTCAGAACAAAAGGCTTCCTGGATCAGGCCACTTTTTATAGTTGGGATTATTTAGTCTGGTTCTGTCTGCCCACCTGGGCATCTTTTTGGGGAAAAGTGGTCTTCAGGCTTGATGAAGAAGAGTGTTCCTCCAGCTGCTAACTTTTGGTCATGGTCCCAGTTGATCTTTGCTTATAGTGTTGGGTTCACCTTTTGTCAAATGGGTCCCATCACTTTGGGGAAGGAATGAGCCTGTGTGGACTCTATGTGATTCCTGTTGCTGGGCTTGAGGTGGTGAAACATGGCACTTGGATTGCCTTCTTCTGATCTTCGCAGGTTGCAAGATGCCCTGTTGTGCTCTTCCTTAAATCTTAGGGTCCCCAAAAGCTTGCCTTCTTCTTACCTATCTTTCAGAGTTCTTCTTTGGTTATCTTCTTTTTTTTTCATTTTTTAAAGTTTTATTGTTTACTTACAATTTTGTAATAATTTCTGCTGTGCAGCAAATTTATTCTCTTTCAGATTCTTTTCCCACATAGTTTATAGTAGATTACTGGGTAGAGTTCTTTGTGCTATACAGCATGTCCCTGTTGGCCAGTCATTCCATATACCTCAGTGTGCATATACTAGTCCCAAACCCAGTCCATCCCTACCCTCTCTAACCTCTCCCCTTTTGGTAAACATAAGTTGGTTTTCAAAGTCTGTGGGTCTGTTTCTCCTTTGGTTATCTTCTGAGCCATTCTAATGCTATGACTTTGTTTAGCAAGGAGGCATTGGAAGACATGGGTCAATCTCTCATTGTCTGGACCTGAATTCCTGGGGTTAAGTTTACTATTGCAGTGAGAAAATCTACATAATTTCCTGAAGGCATTCAGTTATATACAACAGTGTCAGGATTCAAATACATTTCTGCCTAAATCCAAAATTTATGCTCTTTATTCTCTTCTCAAATACTATTTTGGGGGAGATATTAATGGAAAACATCCAGTAATTAATAGCAGAAATCTTTCCATTCAGCACCCACATTTACCAGTGGATTCAGTTTATTTAAATAGTGTTTGTGCCCCAATCTTCCTACCCTGAGGGATAAATAGAGACTGAGTGATAGATACAGGCATGCTTCCTGGACAGAGAAATGCTATTTACCCAGACACCATTCCCCAGTGTAACCACCCTGCAGCTTTTCAGATGTCTCCTTTTCTATGCCTCTTTAGGCTGTATTCTGCTGCTACACAATTAACACCTTTTAAACCATTTGCCCTGTGGATAACACTAGCTTCTCCACATGACAGTGAGGTGGGGAAACAGCTGTTTTTCCACGTCTAATCTGAAGTGAAAGAAAGTTAATCACCAATAAGGTGCTTAAGATCCCACTTGGCTATATAGAGGGTAACACTGAATCCAATATAGAAATGTTTAACTCATTTACAAGGTTCTTCTTTGGAGTGATTATATATGAAACAAATAAAAAGATTTAAGTTATACGTAGAACATAAGCACAGTTTTTCTCACTGATAGTTATTCTCAGTAGGTTCATAGCTGTCATGTGTCAGGCCATGGAAGGAAGCAGTAAAATGGATCCAGATTAAGACAACCTTTGAGAACAGTCCTTTGTTAAGGCTAAATGAATCCTGCCATAATGACTTCTTTATGTATAATATTAAGAAAATGGAGTTTAAAACTGAAGCCTGTGAACAATAGATGGATCTGCTGATTGAAGTAGGCTTGCAGTAACCCCCACTTTCTGTGAAAATCCCAATCTTAGGTAAAGGCAGGCAGTAATGGATTCTTCTGTGGTATTCTGGGCCCCCCAACTGGCCAAGAGCACCATCTCTTCAGGAACCTTTGTTTTGTTTGTTTCTATGAAAAGTAGTTTGAGTACAAAGCAAACTATTTTATTTAGAATGAATAAGAAATGAGATCCTACTCTGCAGTGCAGGGAATTATAGCCAGTCTCTAGGGATAGAACATGATGAGGGATGATATGAGAAAAAGAATGTATATATGTATGCCTGGGTTACTTTGCTATATAGCAGAAATCTGTACAACATTGTAAATCAACTGTGCTAAAAAAAAAAAAAAGAGTACAGAACATACAGGTGAGTGAGCCTTGATCTTGGCTATGCCTCAAGCAGACATTTTCAGTACACAGTTGGACAAGTCTAAGGAGAACTCTTAGCAATCAGTTGATATGTAATATGGGAAGGATTTTTCTCTATCTGGTGCGAGCTAGATGTTTCCCACTCCTTTGTATTTAGAAGATACCATGTTAGGAAGCGGCAAAATCCTACCTCGGTTCCCTAAGTTTGGGATCCTCTTCCTTTGTTCTCTGTCCTTGAAAGTCTTTTCTTTCTTCAAGGTCCAGTTCCAATGCCTACTATGAGCTTTAGGACCCAGTACTCCGTCTTACTCAGCTTCACACAGTGATGCTTACCTACCATGGCACACATATATCAGCTGCTAGCAGCTTATCCTTTATATCCCAGCACCATCCTTCCCTAACCTCCAGATCTGGTCCTCCATCAGCCTCTCTCATTTTCTGTCATGGGCTATGTCATACTTTGCAAGAGCATATTTATGCAGTTGTTTCATATGTATGTTTCTCTTACAGTTCTGTTTTTGCTTATTAATTTCTCAGAAAAAAAGCCTATCTCCTGGTATATGATTTGCAGTAAAAACAAAGAAACAGGCAAGTATTTGTTGAATATTTAATTAATATATTTTAAAATCAAACTGACTTAATTAGTAGGTCTTTCATAATAGACAACTGCATTATAGCCGCAGTGGAATAAATAATCAAGGGATATTAATGAAACTCAAATTAATTCTAAAAGTATTTGTATTTATGAAAGTGGCCCTTGCCAGATGTAACTTCCTTGGACCTGGTATGCTGAAGAAAACAAAAGCTCGCCAAATTAATGGTAATGCAAATATTCTGGTGACATTTTAGAAAGATAGTCCAGAAGCTCTAGGACATGTTTCACAGGGCTTTTGACCAAAGTTGCTGAGAGATTTCACCTGTCAATATGTAGTGTGGAGAAAGTCAAAGCCATTGGTACCTATTTATTATTGAGTCTAGTCATTCTTCTTTTTTTTTTTAATTGGAGAAATTTGTTTTTTTGGTAATAAAATTTTAGTAACTTCAGATCATGCTGAAAACCATGCTCTGAGACTTTTCTGCTGTGTACGAGTATGTTTGAATACTTGGGCATGCTTAGAGGTGGGAGGGATTCTGAAAGGACTTTTCAAACTTCTCATCTCCTTCAGTGTCTGAATCCAAATTGAGGTTTCATCAGATCTTCTTAACTTTCTTCCTAGAAAGATGAGCTATTTTTTTGGAAAGAAAGATCATACATTTATTTTTTGATTTTTTTTATCTTTTTTTTAATTTAAAAAATTAAAAAGTGTATTTTTTGGCTGCACCTGTGGCACGTGGAAGTTCCTGGGCCAGTGATCGAACTCACTTCACAAAAGCAACCCAAGCTGCTACAGTGACAATGTTGGATCCTTAACATGCCCCCCCCCTTTAAATTTAAAATTAAAAAAAAAATTTAACCTCCAGCCCGGTAGTACACATGTTGCAGGAAACAAAATATCATTGATATATTTTTTTTTTCTATTTAGGGCTGCACCTGCAGCATATGGACATTCCTGGGATAGGGGTTGAATTGGAGTTCCATTGTCAGCCTATGCCATATCTACAACCACAGTAATGCTGGATGCATATCCCATGCCTCAACTTGTGGCAACATAAGATACTTAATGCACTGAGCAAGGCCAGGGATCAAAGCCACATCTTCACGGACACTATGTGGTGTTCTTAACCTGCTGAGCCACAATGGGAACTCCTCATTGAAGCTTTTTTGCTTTCGGGTGCACCTATTTCTTTTTGTTCCTTTTTTTTTAAGTAGACTTCTTTTTTTTATTAGAGTAATTTTAGTTTCACAGCAAAATGGAAGGGAAAGACAGAGATTTTCCATATACCTCCTGCTCCCACTCAGGCATAGCTTGGCCCCATTATCATCCAGAGTGGTATATTTGTTACAATGAATGAACAAAAAAATACCTTGAGGCAACATTAGTTCACATCAGGGTTCACTCTTGGTTTTGGGCATTCTATGGGTTTGGACAAACTTGTGGTGATATGTCTCCATCCTTATATCAGAGTAGTTTCACTGTCCTAAGAATCCTCTGCTTTATCATCTCTCCTAACCCTCTAACCTCTGTCGACTATTGATCTTTTTACTGTCCCCATAGTTTTGTCCTTTTAAGAATGTTATATAGTTGCAATAATACAGTATATTGCCTTTTCAGATTGTCTTCTTTCACTTAGTAATATAGATATACCTATTTCTGCTTCAGCCTTTCCCCTACTTTCTCATTCCTGGGGTGATTTCAATGGGAAGAGAGTTGAAGGGATGGAAGAGGAATTAGATGCCTGTGACAAATTTGCCATTAAAAATATTATGTAGTTTAACCTTTCTCCCCTTGATTATCAATTAACTAAAATTTATTTTTTGGTTTTGAACTTAACTTTAGAAATTATATTCTTTGTCATCCCTACTTTCCTAATTCCTAGGAGTCATCAGGTTATTAGTAAATGTTTTAAAATAATTTACTTATACTAGTTAATTATGAAATGATCAACTTAATGAGCAAATATTTCTTATTATTCCCATTTTATCAATATTTATCTCAAAGTAGTTCATGAGCATTGAAAGTAATATTGAATTAATTTTGAAATTAATTTATAACCTCAAATTACTATGTAACACCAGTCTTTCAGTAATTACTTCCAAATTAAAAAACAAATGTACTCACTTTGCTGGAAAAAATATTTATTGCCCATTTTCTTTATTGGAAAACAAAAAGATATAATTAATGGCAAAGTACAAAGAAGGTGAATCAAAGGACAGAGCTTCACAGCCAACTGCAGAACCATGGGATTAAAAATCCCCCGATTCTGTTTTTCCATCACAAGTCTCAATAATTACACCAGAGGCTGAAGCATTGCCAGACCTTGGCAAAAAAAGTAAAGTGGATGAAATTTGTCTTCATCCTCATTTAATTCGCTAGTGAATTCTCTACTATTTTTATTGTCTCACAGGCAAAAAGACTAGATGTTTTTTTTCTTTTGTTAGTTTTTGGCTGCAATCGATAAAAATCAACTTTGTTAGGCTTCAGGAAAATAGGGAATAGGGGAAGCATCCTGGAGTGTCTTGTATCATCATAGCAGAGCTGGATATTGAGTCCTGAAGCAGAGTTCAGGGCAGCCTGGAAACTTCAGCAGCAGAAGTTCATAAACCTTCTTTCCTGGCAATTCCATGAGTGTGGCTCTCCTCCTATGATATGGTGTCTGTGCTCTGTCAAGTTTGGTTGTCTGTAAGAGAAAGTCCCCATCACCAGTGTGGTCAAGGGCAGAGACACAAGCACCTGGGGCCTCCCCTTATATCATGTACTCTTTCAGAGCGTGGAAATGAGCCAGGCAGCCACTCCAAGGGGTACCACTTTTCCGTGGAGGAAAAGGAGTCTGCTAAAATTGACTGTGGGGGGTTATATTTGGAAAATGTGCTACCATTTCTTCAGTGCTATCACATTTGAGACACTAAGATATACTTTTTAAACCAATGGGGGAAAAATGACAATCAAATCACTGGTTACTTTCATAGATGTAGGGTACAGGATGGGATACTTTGGCCAAGAGAAACATAGTCAATAGTAAAAGAGAATGATCATAAGAACCAATAAATAAAGTTAAATGGGTCTTCTCTCTGTGCCACTTGAGAAACTTCTTGGTATCCTCCTGTTCCTAAGAGTCTTGGGGGTAAAGACAAGTACAAACTAAGATTTATTACTTGGTCCTAGGAAATGAGGCAATCCTAACTCAATCCATTTGAGTAATAGCATCCCTGCTGTTGGAGAGGATGGTGGTGGGAGCTTATACTTCCTGACAACTTACTAAAACACTATTCTAGGCCCTTTATTCATCCAATCTTAATAATTGCCTATTAGGTCATACTATTATTGTTTCGATTTTAACTCTGACGTAAAGCTGAAAGTTTCTAGTTGGTTTCACTAATCAGCATGTGCAAACAGGAGAAGCAAACTGTCGAGGAATATATTCCCCTATTTTATTGCCCTGTTGTGGAAAAGACTTTGGCATCGGGATTTGGGTCGGGAGAATCCCTTTCCCAATCTAAGCTCACTCTGGAATACTCAGTATGTATTAAGATGTAAAATAAATGTTAAGGGCCTTTCTCTATTAGATATATATCTTTACTTATCTGACAAGATTACTTGTTTTATATTTCAAGTAATATTTCTAATAATAGTGGAAATGGAAGAAAATGGCACCAGAAATAGTCTACAAAATAATTACAACAGTTATGCAGTATAAACATAAGTTATAGGTTCATATGATTGTAGAATTAATCATCATATAAACATATAATAAAAATATAAAATGTGCTGCTTTTACAATACCCCTGTAGGTTGGGCAGGGTAAGAACCATTGGCCTCACTCACAAAGGAAGAGCCTAGGGTTGCTCAGCTGGAAAAATGTAGGTCTCTTATTAGAAATGGCTCATCCAATTCCTACTTATGATAATTAAATGAATTAGTGACATTTAAGATTTCTTTTAAATGAGGTGTCCCTCCCCCTCCCCCTCCCTGCTCAAATGGTGCTAGAGGAGGCCTAGTGGAGAGTTATAACTTTTTTTTTTTTTTTTTTTTTTTTTTTTTTAGGGCTGCACCTGTGGCATATGGAGGTTCCCAGGTGAGGGGTCAAATCAGAGTTGTAGCTGCTGGCCTACACCACAGCCACAGCAACACTGAATCTGAGCTGTATCTGTGATGTACATTGCAGCTCATGGCAATACCAGATCCTTAACCCACTGAGTGAGGCCAGGGATCAAACCTGCATCCTCATGGATACTAGTTAGATTGTTTCCACTGAGCCACGATGTGAACTCCGAGAGTTATAACTTCCACCACTGCCAGTTAACAAAGCCGTTCTTCCAACTCTGTCTCACTGAAGGCTTCATAGAAAGCAGCCCTGGGCACTCCTAAGCCTCCCAAGAAGATGTCAGTCACAACTAGTGGGGATCCAGAACTCTCACCTCTGCCAACAGTAATAAGGAGCCCCTCTCATCCTGAGGTGTCAGCAGATATGGCTCTTATTATTGACCTGAAAAGGTCAGTAAAATAGATCTGTAGCAAGATTGACAAAAAAGAAAGAGACAAATTACCACTCTCAAGAATGACAGGAGATATCATTATAGTTCCTGCATATATCAAAAGGATAATAAAGGATTATTCTGAATAACTTTTGCATACACATGTTTGCTATCTTAAATGAAATAGTCTAATTCCTAAAAAAATACAATGATCATAACCCACCCGATACAAAAAAATTAAATAGCCCTATGAATATTCAGGAAATTATATTTGCAGTGAAAAAATTACCCCAAAAGATATCTCCAGAATGAGATGATTTCACTGCCAAGTGTTTAAATAAGAATCATCACCAGTACTATACAATCTATTCCAGAAAATAGAAAAGGAAGGGACACTTCCCAATTAATTTTAGGAAGTTGCTATTTGGATAACAAAACCAAACCAAAATGTACCAAAAGAACCCAACAACAGATCAGTATTCCTCAAGAATACAGTCACAGGAGTTCCCATTGTGGCTCAGTGGTTAACGAATCCGACTAGGAACCATGAGGTTGTGGGTTTGATCCCTGGCCTTGCTCAGTGGGTTAAGGATCTGGCATTGCCGTGAGCTGTGGTGTAGGTTGCAGATGCGGCTCGGATCCTATGTTGCTGTGGTTGTGGCATAAGCCAGCAGCTACGACTCCGATTCGACCCCTAGCCTGGGAACCTCCATGTGCAACGGGAGTGGCCCAGGAAAATAGCAAAAATACAAAACAAACAAAAAAAAAAAAAGAATACTGTCACAGAAATCTCTAAGAAAATATTTGCAAATAGTATTCATATATACATATATATCAAAATCAATGTAGTCTACCATATTAACAAGCTAAAGAAGAAAGATTACATCACCATATAAATTAGTACAGAAAGAACATTTAACAAAATTTAACATTCATTATAAAAAACTCTCAGAAAAATAGTATTAGAGAATTTCATCCACTTGATAAAGAGCATGCATAAAATACCCACATCTAATAGTATAGGTAATGATGAAAAGAGTGAGTGCTTTACCCCTAAGATTGAGAACAAGGCAAGGGATTCTATTTCATATTCTGATCTCACTGAACATAATGCTAGGTGTTATAGCCAGTGCAATCAGGCAAGAAAAAGAAGTAAAAGCATACAGAATGAGAAGGAAAAAATAAAACAGTCCTTATTTGTAGATGACATGATAATCTACATAGAAAATCACAGGTAATCTACAACATTTCCAAAACCGATATGTGAATATAAATATAAACTATGGAACTATGGACATCAAAATTAAGAATAAAATGCCATATAATATTGGTAAAAAAATGAAATACTTTGATGTAAATCTCTCAGATATGTTTCGGGCTTGTGTGCTGAAAACTGCATAATGCTGAAGAAAGAAATCAAAGCAATTCGTGTTCATGGAATAGAAAATGCAATATATTAAAGATATTGATTCTTTCCTAATTAATATGCCTTTAATGCAATTCATGCCAAATCTCAACAATATTTTGTAGATATAGACAGAATGAATATAACATTTATATGGAAGGAAAAAAGAACTAGAATAAAACAATTTTGAAAGGAATCTGTGTACTCAATTTCAAGACATTGTATAGCCATAGTAATTAAGATTGTGTGGTATTGGTGAAGGAATAGCTACATAGCTAATTAAAAAACAGAATAGAAAAACAGAAATATACCCATATAAATACATCCTGTTTATTTTTGGCAAAGGTGAAAAAAGCAGTTCAATGGAGAAAAGACAACTTTTTCCATAAATGGTGCTTGAAGAGTTGGACATCTATAGGATAAAACCTTATGTACATGTCATACTTTATACAAAAATTAATTCAAAATTGATAATGTTAAATTTTAAATGCAAAAATATAAAACTTTTAGGAAAAGTAGAAAATTATCAAGTTCTTGAAGAATTCAAAAAATTTTTCTACTTGATAGCAACAGCATAATCCATAAAAGGAAATATTGATAAATTGACTTTATCCATATTTGTCCTATGAAATATTCAGTTAGGAGGATAAAAAACCAAGCTATAGTGTAAAATGTTTACAAACAAAATATACAATGTATCCAAATAATATCTAGACAAGAACTCTCATTGCTCAACAAAATAAAAAAAATTCAATTAGAGAATGGGAAAAACAAGACATCTCATTGAAGGATCTAAAGGTGATGTATGAAAAGATGTTCAACATCATCAGCCATTAGCTAAATGACAACTAAAATCACAATGATATCACTATACGTTTATCAGAATGCTTAAATAATTTTTTTAACAAGTGACAACACCTAATACTGACAAGGCTGTGGAAAAACTAGATCATTCCTACATTGCTCTTGGGAATATAAAATACACAGCCACTTTAGAAAACAGTTTAGCAGTTTCCTATAAAACTAAACAGGTAACATACAACCCAGTAAGTGCATTGTATACATTTATCCTGGAAAAATAAACTTCACTTACAAGAACACTTGTGCATGGATATTTTTAGCAGATTTATTCATAATAGCCCTAAATTGGAAACAATTCAGATGTCCTTCAATATGTGAATAGTTAAACAAACTGTTATATACCTCATATCATGGAATACTACTCAGCCATAAAAAGGAACAAAATATTGGTGCACACAACAATGGGGATAAATCTCTAAAGAATTTTATGCTGAGTTAAAAAAAAGCCAATTCCCCAAATTTCCACATTATAGGAGTCTATTTCTATAACATTCTTGAAATGACAGAATTATATAAATAAACAATAGATTAACATTGTCAAGGATTAAGGAGAGGGTGGGGCAGAGAGAAATGGATTTGGATATAAAAGGGCAACATGAGGGGTCCTTGTGAGGTAGAAATGTATTTCAATGATCAATTTTAGTATCCTTGTTTGTATTGTACTGTAGTTTTGCAAAATGTTATTATTGGGGGAATTGGATAGTGTGTAGTGACATCTCTCTACATTATTTCTTATACCTGCATGTGAATCAATTATTATAATAAAATATAATTAGCAAAAAATACTAGACATGTTCTATAACTCAATGAAATAAGGCATGCAAACAAAAAGTTCACAGTCTTGGAATTAAGTTAGGAGAGCCATTTAGCGAGGAACTGGAGCTTTATTGCACTTTATAAATCCTTTCTTTTTTAATTAATAAACTTTATATAAATATTATTATTTGAACCATCTCAAGCATATAGTCCAGTATCTTTAAATTCATTCACATTTTTATGCAACAATCACAAAATCTATATCCAGAACTTTTTCATCATTCCAAACTGAAACTCCATATCCACTAAATAATAACTCCCCATTCCCCCAAATATGAGATGCTTCAAGAATTTTCCTGTCATCCTTGTGGGAAGGACCATGCTCATCTCTGTATTGTTCTAATTTTATTTTATTTTAATTTTTTTCCTAAAAATAAAGCATTTATTCAGCATTGTCACAAATGTATAGAATCCAGAGAAACATGCAAAATGTTGAAGGAACTCTGTTGTGAATTACAGATAATTTTTTCTTCTTAAGCTGTGTTTTCAAAACATTCTAAAAATGATTAAACAATATTATTATTATAAAAATGAGTATTATTCAGACACACTAAATTAATATTGACCTGAGTACTATCCCTCTGGTATAATTTCCATTTTGTTTTTTCCCACAAGTATTGTTCTAATTTTAATATGTGTTCTGCCAAATGAACACCTGAATCCTTTCTTTTAGGTGGCTATTTTTTTTTTTCCACCTGCGTGTGATAGCATCTGGATGATAATTCAAAGATATCATTCCTGGCTGCCATTTGATTTGCTTAAAATGCTATGGTTAACAGATTCGATTGTTTGATTTGATTCTTTTGCCTTAAGACAACTTCATAGATGTTTTGAAGATTATGTTTGTAAGCAAATTGATCCAACTTGAAAACATCTGCTTTTTCTTGCCTTTTTTCTTGTTTGCTCTATGAAATTTACCATTTGGTAACTATGGTGCTCATTCTGTGTAACCTAAAATTTCATGTGTCTATGGATTTTTTGTACCTGGGGAAATTCTGAGGGAAGGAATATTCTTTCATAATTCAAGAAATCAGCTATTTCAATAAATTACTCTTGGTTATCTTTGTTTCTCTCTCTCTCGAAATTATGCAAGATTCAAAACCTGTTTTTAAAGCTCTACTCTATGTATAATTCTTTACAAAAGCACCTTGAATTCTGCAGATATTTTGTAGAATGTATTCTATTTAATCTCTCCATTTCAGTTGGGATATATTTTATAAAACTTGTAACTCTTCTCTGATATTGAAGTATTTTGAGAGTTTGAGATTTTTTCCCTTAGTGTGGAAATCTGTTGCACTTCAATTCTTAGACCATTTTTTAGAAGAGTTTTAGATTTAGAGAAAAGTTGAGAAGATAGTAAGAGAATTTTCCTACATCTTACACTCAGTTTCCCTTATATTTGTATAAATAATAAGGCATTTTTTTTTTTGTCTTTTTAGGGCTGTACCCATGGCATATGGAAGTTTCCAGGCTAGGGTTGAATAGGATCTGTAGCTGCCGACCTACACCACAGCCACAGCAATGCCAGATCTGAGATGCATCATGCGACCTACACTATAGATCATGGCAATGTCGAATCCTTAACCCATTGAGCAAGGCCAAGGATTGAACCTGCATCCTTGTGGATACTAGTTGGGTTCGTTACTACTGAGCCACAATGGGAACTGCTAATAAGCCAATATTGATATATTATTATATTGATATATTATTATTAGCTAAAGTTCATAGTTTATTCAGATTTCCTTATCTTTTACCTAGATCCCATCCAGGACACCACATGTCATTTAGTTGCTGCGTTCCCTTTAGCTCCTCTGAGCTGTGGAGTTTCTCAGATTTTCCATGTTTTTGATTATCTTGATCGTTTTAAGGATTGCTCATTACGTGTTTGTAGGATGTCCTACAATTGGGCTTTATGTGATGTCTTTCTCAAGAATACAGAAATCAAGTGCCATTTTAATCTGTTCATTGTCTGAGTTAGATGAAGGAGATGGTTGGGGGTAAGAGCTCAGAATTGCTTGGTTTACACATCCAAGGCATACTTTCAGACAAGTTGTTTGCTATCTCTAGAGATTAGCTAATTTGGGCAGAGGCAATACCTCCCTGAGTCCACAGGTCCCAAGATGTCAAAGTATCATACAGAAAATGAAAAAGCGTGAATTATATACAACTGATTATTTTACTGTTTCCATGGTTGTACTTTTTCCAGAATGTCATATAATTGGAATCATACAATATATAGACTTTTCAGATTGATTTCTTTCCCTTAGCAAGATGTTTTTAAATTTCCTTTAGGAGTTCCCATTGTGGTGCAGCGGAAATGAATCTAACTAGGAACCATGAGGTTGTAGGCCTTGCTCAGTGGGTTAAGGATTTGGTGTTGCTGTGAGCTGTGGTGTAGGTTGTAGATGCATCTTGGATCCTGTGTTGCTGTGGCTGTGGTGTAGGCCAGCAGCTGTAGCTCCAATTGGACCCCTAGCCTGGGAACCTCTGTATGCCATGGGTGCAGCCCTAAAAATGCAAAAAAAAAAGAAAAAAAAAGTTCCTTTATACCTTGAGAGCTCATTTATTTTAAATTGGTGAATAACATGCCACTGTATGGATGTCCAACTATTTGTTTATCCATTAGCCTTTTGAGGGACATTTTCCTTCCAGTTGCTTCCAGTTTTTGGCAATTATGAATAAAGCTGCTACAAACATTCATGTGCAGATCTTTATGTGTTCATAGGTTTTCAAATCAATTGGAGAAGTATCTGGGAGTACAATTGCTGAATCACATGTTATATAGTTTTGCAAAATAGCTTTCAAGGGAGTTCCTATTGTAGCATAGGAGAAGAGAATCTGACTAGTATCCATGAGGATGCGGGTTTGATCCCTGGCATCACTCAGTGGGTTGGGGATCTGGCATTGCTGTGAGTTGTGGTGTTGTTTGCAGATACGGCTCAGATCCTGTGTTCCTGTGGCTGTGGTGTAGGCTGGCAGCTACAGCTGTAGTTCCGATTCAACCCCTCGCCTGGGAACTTCTATATGCTGAAGGGTGGCCATTAAAAAAAAAAGAAAAAAGAAAAAATAGCTTTCAAAGTGGCTGTACCATTTTGTGTTCCCACCAATAATGAATGAAAATTTCTGTTGTTCCACAGCCTCACCAGCGTATGGTATTTTCAGTTTTTTTGGATTTTAACTATTCTGGTTAATATATAGTGGTATTTTATGGTTTTAATTTGCAATTACCTGGAGTTCCCATTGTGGATCAGCAGTAATGATCCTGACTAGTATCCATGAGGATGCAAGTTTGATCCCTTGCCTCACTCAGGGGATTGGGGATCTAGCGTTGCCAGGAGCTGTGGTGTAGGTTGCAGACACAGCTCTGATCTGGTGTTGCTGTGGCTGTAATTCAGGCCAGCAGCTGCCGTTCCAATAGACCCCGTAGCCTGGGAACCTCCATATGCCTCCCTAAAAAGGATGCTCTGTTCAGGTGCATCCCTAAAAAGTCAAAAAAAAAAAAAAAAAAGAAAAGAAAAAGAAAAAAAAAACCACAAAACCCCACAAAACTTTACAGTTTCCTAATGACAACTGAAAATTGAAAATTTTTTCATAAGCTTCTCAGCTGTGTGTTTTCTTTGGTAAGAAATCTGCTCAGATTTTTCATCCATTTCTTGAGTTGTTTATTTTCCCATTGTTTAGTTTTAAGTTTTTGGTATATATAAGATAAAAATCCTTTATCAGTTAAGGTTTGCAAATATTTTCTTTCAGTATGTGGTTTGTTTTTTGTTTCCCTTAAAGATATCTTTTATAGAGCAGAATTTAATTTTAGTAAAGTTGAATATATCATTTTGTTCTTTCATGACTTTTGCTTCAGTTGTATCTAAAAACTCATTGCTAAACCCAAACTCAAATGGATTTTTTCCTATGTTTTCTTTCAGAAGTTTTACTTCTATGATCTATTTTTAGTTACTTTTTGTGAAAAAAACTAAGATTACTATTATTATCTTACATGAGGATGTATACTTGTTCTGGCACCATTTGTTATAAAGATTATATTTTCTTCATTGAATTGCCTTTTCTCCTTTGTCATAGATCAGTTGACTGTATTTTTGTGGATCTATTTTGGGACTTCCTCTTTAGTTCCATTGATATGTGCCTATTCTATGCCTGTATTACACTGGCTTGATTGCTGTTGCTTCATGAAAAATAGACGTTTCAGAGGGCTTTAGCCTTGGTCATTTAAATTTGTTAGAAATAAGGCTAGAGGATTGTGATTTTTAATTTCCAATTAAGCCACTAGTTTACCTGGAATGAGTGTGTTCATCAATGCCTACATTTTCCAGCTAAAATTTTAGCAAGATAATGCGGCAAGCTTCTAGGTAAACAGAATGGCAAATATTTTATTAGCTTAAAAGGACTAGTTTCAATATATAAAACTGAAAAGAGGTTTGTATCCAGAATATATAAAGAACTCCTGTAAGTCAATATGAAAATTATAAATAAACAAGTTTTAAAAGTAGATTTAAAGGTTATGAATGGGCAATTCACCGAAGAAATTAAAATAGCCACCCCCCAAAAAATAAGAGAGGAAGAAAATATTCTTTCCTTGATGTTCAAGGATCAAGAAAGAGGTACAAATTAAAACTAAAATAACATTTCACATCTGTCAGATTCACAGATTCACACAAACGTAAAAGCCTGATAATATAATGTGTTAGATTATGAAACAACAAGAAAATTCATATACTTTTATTGCAGAATCCAATAGTATGACCACCCTAGGGAGTGTTTGAAAAACATTTAATAATATTAAATATTGGTGTTCCCTATGACATGGCAGCATTTTACCTCGAAATGTACATTTTAGAGAAATTGTTTAAAAAGAACAGAAAGAGATGAAAAATGTAATAGATTTTCCATTTTATATATTGATCTTTACTGGGTGGTTTTGCCTAAAGTCTAAGGAAGGCAGTTATTCCAATCCCTTCCCTTTTACCAATCTGAAACCCTTGTTCTAGGTTTAAATGTCTAGGCAGGCAAGCCAGAAGCACAGTAATTGAAACAGCAAGCATCACAGCCAGATTCACGTCTAGGCAATTTTTCTGTTAACTACATTGAGGGGAAAATGGCAAATAACTTCAGAAGATACTTTAGATATTGCCCCTGTTTTCTTGTGGAACGCCACCCATGTCATTTGGCAAATGTATGATAGAATTTTTATCATATTAGCAACACTGTCTTTATGATTTTATTAAAGGCACCAAGGAAAATTGGAAACACCAGGTATTTTCTTGCTATGTTAGTGCTCAAGGGACTTATGGAGACAAATTAAAGTTGAATAAAAGCTTTGGGTTTATCATGCTTTGCTTCAGAGGCACATTTTTAAAATTCATGGTTTAGCAAAATGCCTCTGCAGTACTTGGAACCAGACATTTATGGATATTTTAACTGTTTAAAAGTTTAACCTTGAGATAAAATTTCATTCTAAATAAAATGGACCTATATGATGACTGTTTTATAGAGTTTGTGAGAAATACACAAAATTGTAAATGAAAGCTTTTAGTATCATGATTGGCACAGAGTAAGAGCTCGATGAATGTTAATTCTCTTTTTTTCCAATTACTTAGAATAATTACAACATGCAGAAAGTCAGAGAAAGGAAAATACATATTCATTTAAAAAAATCATAATATCTTGTCAAGTTTGTCTCAAATGATTTTTTTAAGAAATAAACTATTACAGGCACAAAGTTCCCTGTGTTCTAACTCTGATTACATTCACATGCCTTCCCCAGAAGTAAATATAATCCTTATTCATTCATAATTCTTATGCATTTCTATATGCTTTAATTGGGTATTTATAGATGACTGACAATGAAGAGTATAGCATAAAAAAATTAGTAAACAGAAACCTCAATTAAATAGAGTCAGAAGACCAGAAGGGGGAGATCTCACACCCTTTACAAGGATAGCTGAGTCCAAGGGGAAGAAGAAAGACATCTTTCCTGGCAAGGACTTAGTTAATGAAAAAACTATGGACTCTTTGGTTACTAGATTCCTCCCCACTTCCTTTTTCCCTCTGCAAAAGTGATCTTCCCTTGCTGTGTGTGAACTTGAACATGGCTTGCCATGGCTGCAGACCAGAAATTGCAATTCTTGAATAAATGCATCATTGCTGGAGAAATAACTGTCTATTTGTTTTAGGTCAACAATAGGTATGGTGTTTTGAAACTTTGTATAAATGACAGTGTTTATTTTTATGAATTGGGTGAATTTAAAATCTAATTTTTTTCCCATGTAGATAACAAATTGTCCCAGATCAATATGTTGAACAATTCATTCTTTTCTTATTGATTAGTAGTGTCATCCTAATCATATATCAAGTTTACTTATGGTTGTGTGTTTGATTTTGAATTCTATTCTATTGGTCTCATCATACATCCCTCTGTCAGTATTATATTGTCTTATATGAAACAGCTTTATAATAGATTTGATATTTCATAAGGAAATTCCTTCTATTTCCCAGGCCAAGGACTGGACTTGTGCCACAGTATGACCCAGGCCACAGCAGTGACAGTGCTGGATCCTTAACCTGCTGAGCCACCAGGAAACTCCCTATAGTGGCTATTCTTAAACTTTTATTTTCCATACTACTTAGACTCTGGTTGTTAGGTATACATATTTCCAAATTTCCATTGAGATGATACTGAATTTTGGGGATTAATCTGATCAGAATTGACTTTATTATAATAATTCAGGTATATAATATATTTCATGCATTCTCTCAGTGAGAAGACAGTAAAGCCTCAATCTTTGAAGAGGTTACTGAGCATGTTAAAGGGAGAATGAAGAAGGAGAAGTAATGGGGCTCCAGCAGAGTCAGATGCATTGCTAGTTAGAGAAAGTGGGTAAGGCCGTTGGTCATTGTGATTAGGTCATCTGGGTTTGCTACCTGGCTCATTTTGAAGTTAGGCTCTTAGCCTCTTACAAAGATGGGAATGCAGCATATCTGTCCTCAGGTTTGGGATGGAACAAGCAGCAAAGTCTATTTGCAGTTTTGAGCTTTCCTGGGCAGGAACTTAGGGGGGCCTGGGTCATCCCAGGGTTGTGGTTCTGAGCTGTTAGAAACCATGCTAGAATTGGCTCAGATCTCCTAGTGTAGGGGGGAGCCGCAGAGGGGTGGACACCATTGTTTGTGCTGGGAGCCTGCAGTCTCCCTGCCCAAGGTGAGCCCGAGGTTCATCCAAGCTCAGAGGGTCCTGAGTTTGGTCAAGGAGAAAGTCTGTCAATTCAGTTCTTTTACATTCTTTTCTAATGTTTTGTGATTTTTTTTTTTTTTTTTGATTCCATGGCGAATTTGTAAGAGAGCTAAATTTCCTACAACCTTAACAGAAAAATCAGTAAATCATGTTCAAAATCTATAAAGCAAGAAAGCATTGAGCATATCATGTAGAATAGATTGTCTCTTCTAGGCAGACTGAGAGACTTAAGCCAAATATGAGGTCACTTATCCAAGATTAAGAAGGTTGTATTTTTGTGCATCTGAATTTTAATTGTTTAAATCCCTGCCCCCACTTAAAATACACATAGACAGACAGACAGGTGACTAGGTAGATTAAAAAGAAAGAATATATATTTAAGGAAAAAGCCACTGACTACCTTTTAGAAGCTAAAAAATATGTGAGACAGAAATTACCTAAATCACTACAGGAAGAGTTCTGGACAGGCTCCAGGATATTGTAAACAGGATATTCTCTTCTACAAAGAACCTCAAAAAAGAAATACAGGGGTTAAAAAGATGAAAAAAATGGGAGAAAAAAAATCTGTTAGAGAGTTGAAAGACTTATTAGAAGAATCTTGAATTAGAATATAATCTAAAACTTATTGCAGCAAAGATCATAGACCCATGAGAGAAGAAATAAAATACATATATAATTGATGTCCTTGAAAAAGGCCAAATACAATATAAAATGTAACAAACTATGTAAACTCAAAGGAAATTTCTTTTAAAATAAAGAACCTTGTTGTCTGCAGAGCAAAAGGGGACACCAGACTTTGATACAGAAAAATTAACGCCAATTTATATCTCAAGAATATCAATTTAAAAAGTAAAAAGAGGCTTTTGTGGGTAGTTATCGAGGCAGACAAAGCAAATTATGTAGAGTCTGGGCCTCAGACTTTCTACATTAACACTTATTCCAGTAGACAGAAAATAAATCCTGAGGCAATTCTTTGGGAAATAAAATGTGTCCTAATACTCGGACCTTCAGCCCTGTTATCAATTCAAATGTAAATGTAACAAAGAGATAATTACAGATATTCAAGAAGTTTAGGACTGAAGCATCAGAGCTCCTGCCACCAAAATCAACAAGCAATTACGTAAACAAACAAGCTCTAATGAATGACAAAATCCATCCAAAAAGGAAAAGAAATAAGACATAGCTCAAGATACTATAAGAAATAGAAACCATGTTGAAAGCACTTGTGGTGGGCACTTAATCCATTTAGTTAGAGACATAAAATATAATATCTGTGAAAAGTATATTTATAAAATAGAAGATACCGTGATATAGGCATGGCAATGTAAAAATAATGAAATTTATAACAAGAATTTAGGAAGAGTTTGCAGAAAAATGGGAAGAAATCCCAATATTCTCATGTTATATCAGAGAATTAACAAATAGAAACTCAAACAAATTGAAGTTTATGGTTGAAAAAAATACAATATCTCAATGTGCTAATTTAATAGGCTATTTTTATGAGTAGCTCTATGGTCACAGCAAAATCGAGTGTACAGAAACTTCTTATATATGCCTTGTCCTTGCTTCAACCTCCCCACTGTTAACAACCTACACTGCAGTGGTATGTTTATAATCAACAGACTTGTATTGACACATCATTATCACCCATAGCCTGGTTTAATTTAGGGTTCACTCTTGGTGATTTACATTCTATGGGTTTTGACAAATGCGTGATAACATATTCATCACTGTAGTTCAACTGTTAATTTTTAATATCATTTTCTAAACTAGAGGCATGTTTTAGGAACCAAATATCTCTTATGTGGACTATTATTTAGGATTGACTGGGATAAGTTACAGTAAAATACACATTCAAAATCTCAGGGGCTGAATATAAGAAGGCTTTATTTCCTCTTATTGCAAACTTGGCTATAGGTCCAGGCATCTGTATCCATTTGATTTTATTGTCATGAAGCTATACTATCTGGGTTATGTAGCCTCCCTGGTGGACACAACAGGAGAAGAGAGTGTTAGAGAGGCATATATGGCAAACTTGGCATTCACAGTATTCGTCCAATCCAACTTGTTCGCTAAAAATAGTTACATGATCCCACCCCAAAACAAAAGAACACCATGCAGTGTAAATTCCTGGAGTATAAAAGGAGAGGAAAATCAGAGTGATAACTAGAAGACTCTACCAAAGTAAGAAAGACAGTTCTGTACAGGTCAGGAACTTGTTTAGTTTTACATAAACACATACACACACTCTCTCTCTTTTTATTTCACTTAAGATCAACTGAGTTCTAAGTACAATTATATAATTTTTGGTACTTTTAAATTTTATTTTTATTTTATTCTTTCTTTATTAAAATATAGTTGATTTACAATGTTGCCCCAATTTCTGCTGCACAAAAAAATGACCCAGTCATCCATATATATACATTCCCTTATATTATCTTCAATCACAGTCTAGCCCAATGAATTGTGTTTTAAAAACTCCCTCTGGGTTGTTCTGTGGAGAATCGTGATAACTAAGAGTAGGCTATAAAATTAGGCAGGTGTCTGATGTGGGTGTTACTATTATCTCCATTTATAGATGGGGAAGCTCAGAGAGGTTTAGTGAACAATCCGAGGTCACACAGCTCTGGAGAGAGGTTGGGAGAGAACCCAACCCTCTGGTTCCAGTCTGCACTCCTAATCACTGTGCCACCTGGCCTTTCATGCACAGGATAATGGTGACCAACTGCAGCTCTGACTTCAGAGTCCGTGCTCTTAATCACCAAAGCACCTTGCTCCAGAGCCTGAGGAAAACTGAGGCCCAGAGAGGTCAAGGTCCTCCCAAAGACACTCAGCTTGACCCTGGCGCTTTGCTATCCCTCCTATCCCTCTGTTGCCTCCTAAGTTAATTCTTTTTTTTTTTTTTTTTTTTTTTGCTTTTTTCCAGTTTGCTTTTATTTTTTTATTCTCTTTTTAATGATTTTTATTTTTTTCCACTAGAGCTGGTTTACAGTGTTCTGTCAAATTTTCTACTGTATGGCATGGTGACCCAGTTACACATACATGTATACATTCTTTTTTCTCACATTATCATGCTCCATCATAAGTGACCAGACATAGTTCCCAGTGCTACACAGCAGGAACTCATTGCTAATCCATTCCAAAGGCAATAGTCTTCATCTATTATCCCCAAGCACCTGATCCATCCCACTCCCTTCACTTCCCCCTTGGCAACCACAAGACTATTCTCCAAGTCCATTTTTTCATTAAGTTTTTTTATTATAGTTGATTTACAGTGTTCTGTCAATTTCTGTTGTAAAGCAAATTGACTTAGTCATGCATATATGTACATTCTTTTTCTCATATTATCTTCTATCATGTTCTATCACAAGTGATTGGATATAGTTCCCTGTGCTATACAGCAGGGCGTCATTGCTTATCCTTTCTAAATGTAATAGTTTGCCTATATTAACCCCAAACTCCCAGTCCATCCCACTCTCTCCCCCTCCCCCTTGGTAATCACAAGTCCATTCCTCATGTCTGTGACTGTTTCTGCTCTGTAGATAAGTTCATCTGTGCCATATTTGATTTTATTTTTAAAAAATTAATGTTTTTTTTAATTTTTAGGGCTGCAGGTGCAGCATATGGAAGTTTCCAGGCTAGTGGTCAAATTGCTGCAGCCTACGTGACAGACACAGCAATGCAGGATCCAAGCTGCATCTGTGACCTATACCACAGCTCACTGAAATGCTGGATCCTTGACCCACTGAGCAAGGCCACGGATTGAACCTGCATTCTCATGGATGCCAGTTGTGTTCATTTCCTTTTTTCTTTTTTTTTTTTTTTTTGCTATTTCTTTGGGCCGCTCCCACGGCACATGGAGGTTCCCAGGCTAGGGGTCCAATCGGAGATGTAGCCACTGGCCTACGCCAGAGGCACAGCAACGCGGGATCTGAGCCGCGTCTGCAACCTACACCGCAGCTCACGGCAACGCCAGGACTTTAACCCACTGAGCAAGGGCAGGGACTGAACCCTGAGCAAGGGCAGGGACTGAACCCACAACCTCATGGTTCCTAGTCGGATTCGTTAACCACTGTGCCATGATGGGAACTCCTGTGTTCATTTCTACTGCACCACAATAGGAACTCCTGAACCATATTTTATTTATTTATTTATTTATTTATTTATTTATTTATTTGTCTTTTTAGGGCAGCACCCACAGCATATGGAGACTTCCCAGGCTAGGAGTTGAATCAGAGCTGTAGCTGTTGGCCTACACCACAGCCACAGCAACAGGGAATCCGAGCCATGTCTGTGACCTACACCTCAGCTCACAGGAATGCTGGATCCTCAACCCACTGAGTGAGGCCAGGGATCGAACCTGTGTTCTCATGGATGCTAGTCAGATTTATTTCCGCTGAGCCACAATGGGCACTCCTTGTGCCATATTTAGATTTCACATATAAATTATAGCTTATGGTATTTGTCTTTCTCTCTCTGACATATTTCACTTAGTATGAGAATGTCTAGGTGCATCGATATTGCTACAAATGTCATTATTTTATTCTTTTTATGGGTGAGTAGTATTCCATTGTGTATCTGTAGTTTTTGATACATGTATTTTTTCCTTTCTTTTTTCTCTTCCCCTTTATATCTTTTCTACCTTCCTACCTTTCTCTTTTTCCTTTTTCTTTCTTTTATTTCCTTCTTTATTTCTCTTTTCTTTCCTCTTCCTTCTTTCCTTCCTTCCTCTCTTTCTCTCCCTTCCTTCCTATGTATGTATAAGTTGTAGGTTACTATAATAGCACTAATGTAAAAGAAGTCAATAAACAGAAACCTCAGTTACATAGAGGTGGGAGACCAGAAAGAGGAGCTCTTACATCCTGTGATGATAGCAGTGCCCGTCAGGAAGAAAAAAGACTCTTCTTCTTTCCTGGTAAGAACTCAGCCAATCAAAAGTCATGGACTCTGTTTATTATAGCCCTCCCAACTTCCTTTTCCTCTCTATGAAAGAGTTTTCCTCCCCTTGCTGTAAGGGACTTGCACATGGCTTTTCATGGTTGTAGATCCCAAACTGAAATTCTCTGCAGATCCTAAATGAGCCTCTTTTCTGGAGAAATATATGGCAATCTATGTTTCAGTTTAATACTTACCAAATGTCAATGGTGATTTGTGAATATTAAGTTTATTTCATTATTTTAACCTTTTTAATACCAAGATGTGGTGTTTTTACACTTAAAAAGGTACATTTATAATGGTACAAAAATGGGAGTTCCCTTTGTAGCTCAGTGGTTAACTAATCTGACTAGGATCCATGAGGACATGGATTTGATCCCTGGCCTAGCTCAGTGGGTTAAAGGTCCAGTGTTGCTGGTGTATGTCACAGATGTGGCTCAGATTCCAAGTTGCTGTGGCTGTGGTGTAGGCCAGCAGCTGTATCTCCAACTGGACCCCAAGCCTGGGAACCTCCATATGGTCTAAAAAGAAAAAAAAAAAGGTGCAAAAATGATGTACATTTAAAATGATGTAATAATACTGGGTATAATTTGAAAATCTTGAAAGAAATAGGTGATAATAGGTACTATGTATAGAGGCTTCAGTGCTTGAGGTAGCTTCAGTGATGGTTTCCAATACCACCTCTTGTATGTATAGCATATTTCTGACTCCATACTTTGTTTCTCATTTTAATGATTATAATCATTATGGTAATAGCACCACAGTTTATAGAATTTCCTGCCTATTTTCTACTTCCAGACACATCAGCATTTTATTAAATATTAATTTCCATCTGATAAAATACCATGTTCTTTAAGGTAGCCTAATTCACCCATTTGCCACAAACCCATGGGCAACTTAAATGCATTAAACCATTTCTCCCAGATCATCCTTACTTAGTTCTAACCTGCTCCTATTATATCAAGTTTACACACAGCTTTGAAACTTGGCTTTTGGTCATAGTACGTCTACTCCCCATGTGGTATACACCACTGCTATCTGACTTTCTGTCAAGGGCTTTGTTTTTACTTTTTCTCTTCACTTTTTTCCTGATTCATGAAACAAACCCTGTCCGTGATGACCCCTCAGAAGCCCAGTTCCCTTCCCCAGCTCAGCATCTGGAAGCCTACCAAGCTGAATACTTTTCCTCATAAGGCAGCTTGGGTTAGAGGCCACACAGGATAGCCGTTAAATTGGTCCTAATATAAATTCTAACTTTCACTGGCAGAAGACCTAGGGGTCAAGTGATTTTCTCACTTTCCTGATCTGTTTAATGGAGATCAGCATTCCTTCCTTTTAAGGTTGTTATAAGGATAAAGTGAGATAAGTTCCATAGAGTGCTTACCATAATGTGAACCATAGGGAAAATGTTCACTCAGAGTGACTTTCATCAAACACTGTTTTTTACAAAAAAAAGCAAAAGCAAAGACTGTTCTAGGAAACATGAAGTAGGGCAAATCCCAAAGTGAAAATTACACTTTTCAGACTAATGACTTTAAAAATCTACTTTTGCTCTTATATCTGTGAGAATGAAAGAATAGAACTACCTGTTTTGAGTGCCTACTGATGTCTTGAATTGTTTTCTCCTGCCTTTGAAAGATACTTTAAATTGCCCCATAGGCAATTCTCATTCCTCTGAAATCTTTTATTCTGTTTCCATGAGACACTTCCTCTTTATCCTCAAAATGTGGCTGAAGATCTTTCCCAGCACAGAGGAACACGAGTCAACTGCAAATAGGAAGACGCTGTTTAGGGAACATATTTCTTTTGGGAGAATCATTGTCACATATCTGACTCAACACTTATTTCTAGAAGAACAAGTTGTTCAGGAAGGAAATCTATTTCCATATCTAAAATGAAAGTTTTATTTAAGAAGTGAAATTGGAATAAATCACGCAAGAGAAAGTGGTTAGAGAGCACAGCTGCTGGTTTCAAATTTAACACTATTTGTATATGAAAAAGTAGCTGAGAAAGTTTCACTTTCAATTCTAGACCCATTGGGTAGCTTCAGGGCACAGGAAAGTGTTCTCAATTCTCAGCTCTGCTTTATGCAGCTGCTCTGTAGCTTTCAAATAAGCAACAACCTTCAACCCATGGTGTTTCTTGGGTTGGGATTTTGAGGTTCGACCCTGAGAATTTTCTAAGCAAAGTGGGCGAGAGTGTTTGTTGCTGCTATGTTGAACAAAAGCAAAAATAGAATGGAATGCTTATCTAAATGGATCTAGAAGTAGGTGAAGATTAAGATATGAGACTCAAGGCTTTGTATTCAGGAAAACTCTTGGACAGAGACCCACATCCTGATGCCTTTTGATGCCCTACTTAGTGTTGATCATCTTAGCAGCACATTCGTACTTTCAGGCTTCTCCATCTATGACTTACTACCTTGCTCTCCCAGCTGAGACTTGGTATTACTTAAAAGAGCCTCCTTGGAGTAAATCCAAGCACTAGCTACCACTGAATTGGAGTAGGTAGAAGAGAGGAAACTTATTGTTGCTCAAATGTAAAGTTCATCATTATATAATCATCTTTCTGGACTATGTGTATGCAAAACATATCCAGAATGATCAAAAGAACCTAATAATATAATTTCTCCAAGTAAGTAAACTGAGAGCAGGGGACAGGAATGAGAGAAATGTTTCATCACATACCACTTTATAGCTGAATTTTGAACCATGGTGATTGTTTTAGCTCTTCAGAATTAAGTAGAATAAAATGCAAAAGTATGGAAAAATATCCCCTTCTAATTCTGTCACATTTTATTTCTTTCCAGTGCAATGTTGAACAGTGGTGAAAGTGGACATCTTTGTCTCTTATGATGCTGAAAATATTCCCTAAATGTTCTAGGTGGTGTTTTTACATATATAATTTGGAATTTTTTAAATTATTTATGATAGCTTCCATTTGAAAACTTCTCAAATGCTTTCATTATTGCTAAAAATAAACTGAATGATAAATCAGGAAACATGCTAACAAGCATTTCCTTCACCTGTCTTAGGGAAAATATATTAATAGTCCTGGTTTGTTTGTTTGGTTGTTTTATTATTTTAGATAATGAGGAGAAAAGAATATTTAGCACTAAAAAAGAAAAAATCTAAGAGAAGAAGTCAATGATCCCTTTAAATGAAAATTTGAGGCTTTTTTATACCAAGCCTGTTTCATTGCCTCTTCGAAGTAAGCGCCACCACCCTAGCCTCCAGTTATGGCTTATCCACTTCTAGGAGATGAATTCGTTAAGTTCAATTTCTTCTTGAAGGCCCAGGTAGGAAAAAAAGAGGCACGACTGAGGTCTTTGGCTTATACCATATTTTACCAAATAACTTTTATAACAGAGCATTGCATTAAAATACGAAGTGCTTTCTCAGTACAGAATAAATTAGTATTTTGTTTCTCACTGGCTATTGTTGCCTGCGGGTACTGTCCCCAAGATCTCTGAAGAAAGGCAGATGTGAAGGATGAATTTGGGAAATAACACTCATTCCAAATTCATAATAGCTAAGTCCTATTACATCAAGAAAATACTACATAGAAAATTATTTTTAAGTGTTTTCTTTAAGGTAATAACTATTAATCAAGAACTAGAGAATTTTTAAAAACCTGAGAATAGCAGGCTTTGGGAGGAACACTACTTGTCAAAGATCATAACACTGCTCTTTGGATTCCTGAGGGCTGAGGGATCCCTAGAGATAGTGAAATACAGAGAAAAGAGAAGTATAGGGTTTGGTGAATCCAGCTGAAAGAAAATATTGGCAGCTTTGAATCAAGAGCCCAATCAGTACTGGAGAACTGGGTTAGCACAGCAAATGGAAAGAAAAATGTTAATATTCTTTATGTGAAATGAACACAAAAGGAAAAAATGGATATTAGAAAAACTTGAAGTATAACATGTTTACAGTTCTTAAAATTATTCAATTTTAAATGTCTCTCTGCAAGGGAGGAGAGAGTTTATATGAGAGGTAGCTTCATGCCCATTTCTCATTATTGGGCACTAGAAAGTTATCAGAATTATATTTCACCTCTTGATTATGACTTGCTACCAAGTGAGGTTTTTAATAAGCTTTTTATTTAAGATAATTTTAGATTCGCACACACCTATAGAATAATAGACTTTGTACACTTTACCTAGTTTCTACCAATGATAACATCTTGCAAAACTATAATCCAATATCACAACAAGGATATTGAAATCGATGTAGTCAGTATTTAGAACATTTCTATCATCACAAGGATCATTCATGTTGCCCTTTTATGGCCACACTTGCTTCCCTTTCACTCTCACTCCTCCCCGCCCCCGACCCCTTTAACCCATGGCATCCACTAAACTGTTTTCCATTTCTGTAATTTTGTGATTTTATGGTGTATATACACATACATCTATCCAATTCTAGGGTATGTATTCAATTCATTGCTGGGGTGCATGTTAGTTGCATGATTAATTTTAGGGTAAACCACCGAACTGTTTTCCAGAGTGGCTGTACCATTGTCTGTTGCAAAGAACAATGAATGGGTGACCTAATTTCTCCACATCATTGCCAGCATTTGGTGTTGGCACCAATCTTTGTTTTAGTCATTCTGAGAGGTATGTAATGATAATTCAATTTGGTTTTCATTTTCTTTTCCTTAATGGAAAATTATATTAAACATCTCCGCTTAATATTTTGGTTATCTTTTCCAGTGAAATGTCTCTTAATTTTTTTTTTTTCCTGTGCTCTAATTACCTTCCTTTTGTTTTATTTTTTTACTCTTGAATTTTGAGAGCTTAAAAATACTCCAGATGTAAGTCCTTTGTTGGTGACCTGGTTTGCCAGTATTTCTCCGCATTGTATAGCTTACATTTTCATTGATTTAATAGAGGCTTTCGTGGATCAAAAGTTTTAAATTATATGAAGTGAAATTTATACTTTTATGGATCATGCTTTTTGTTTCAAGTAGAAAAAATATTTATATAAACTTGTACCCTAGAGATTTTTCTCCTTTTAATTCCCAAAAGTTTTGTAGTTTTATGTTTTTATGTTTTAATATAATCTATGACCCATTGCTAGTTAATTTTTTAAAAGATGTGAGATTTCTATTAAGGTTTATTATTTGCTTATGCTTGTCTGTTTGATGTAATACCATTAGTTAAAAAGTTTATTTTTTCCTTCATTGAATTACTTCTGTACTTTTTCCAAAAAAAATTTAAGCGTATTTGAGTGGGTGCATTTCTGTGTTCTCTATTCTTTTTTTTTTTTTTTAAATTAATCTGGGTGTCTGTTGCTACTGTAGTTACGTAATAAGTCTTGAAATTCGGTAGACTCATTCCCCTTATTTTGTTATGCTTTTTGAAATTGTTTTAGCTACTCTAGTGCCTCAACCTTTCTATATATGTTTTAGAACAATTTTGTGTGTGTACATGTATGTGTGTGTGTGTGTATATAATATATATATATATATATACACACACACATATATATATATATATATATATATATATATATATATTAAAAAAATCTTGCCAGGAAATTTAAAGGGATTGCATCAAATCTATATGTCAGTTTGAGGGAGAACTGACGTTGATACTGTGTGGAGTCTTCCAAGCCACGAACACAGTATGCATCACTCTTTATTTGGACCTTTAGTGACTTCTTTCATCAGTATGTTGTCATTTTCAGCACACAAGTCCTAAAGATGTTTTGCTAGATTTACATCTAACTATTCCATATTTTTTTAGAGTTTATAAGTGGTATTATATTTTCAACTTCAATGTTCACATCATTGTTGGTATACAGAAGTATAATTAATTTTGCATGCTTACTTATAGCCTGTGACTCTAGTGAACTCATTTATTATTTTTAAGAGGTTAGTGGGTTCCTTGAGAAAATCCTTCGGATTTTCTGTGTAGGCATTTTTAAGAGGTTAGTGGGTTCCTTGAGAAAATCCTTCGGATTTTCTGTGTAGACATCAATGCCGATAAGAACCATTTTATTTCTTCCTTTCCAACTTATATGTTTTTATTTTATTTTCTTGTCCTCCTGTACTGACTAGAAATGCAAGCACGAAGTTGAATGAGTGGTGAGAGCAAGTATCCTTGCCTTTTTCTCCATCTTACGGGGAAGCATTCAGTTTCTCACCTTTAGATAAAATGTTAGCTACAGATTTTTTTGATACTCTTTTTGAAGTAGAAGAAATTACCTTATATTCCTATTTTTTGAGAGATTTTATCATGAATAGTTGTTAAATTTTGTCATATGCTTTTTCTGCATTGATTGAGTTCTATTGCTAATGTTTTGTTAAGAATTTTTGCATCTGTTTTCATGAAAATTGTGCTTTCCCCCCTTTTTTGTATTGTCCTTGTCTGATTTTGATATTAGAGTAATACTAACTTCATAAAATAAAGACATATTCTCACCTTTTTAGCTCTAGAAGAGATTGTTTAGATTAAAAAAAATTTTTTTTTTGTCTTTTTCGGGCCATACTTGGGGCATATGGAAGTTCCCAGGCTAGGGGTCAAATTGGACCTGTAGCTGCCAGCCTACACCACAGCCACAGCAACATGGGACTCAAGCCATGTCTTTGACCTACACCACAGCTCATGGCAACAGTGGATCATTAATGCACTGAGAGATGCCAGGATTGAATCTGCATCCTCATGGATACTATCCAGGTTTGTAACCACTGAGCCATGATGGGAGCTCTGAGATTGTTTAGATATGCTATTAATTCTTCTTTAAGCATTTAGTAGAAATCTCCATGAAACCATTTGATCCTGGAGATTTCTTTTCGGGGGGCATTTTAAATTACAATTTCAATTTTTACAATGGTTGAAAGATTGTTAACATGGTCTATTCCTATTGGGTAAGTTGTGGTAGCTTCTGTTGTTTAAGGAATTGGTCAATTTTTTAAGTTGTGAAGTTGACATTGGTAGAAGTGGTATTGAGGTGCTCTGTTGCAGCCTTGCAAGGGTAGACATCTAGCTTCTATGCCACCTTTACTGGCAAGGGTGGGAGTGGGTCCACAGTTTTGTTTTTTTTTTTTCTGCAGTTTTTGGTAGCTGGAGCAGAGCAGTTCTTGGTGAAAAACTTTCTGTCTTGCTATGCTGTTCCTTTTCTGGTCCTTTAACTAGAGAGAGTAGACTATTGTTGGGGCCACCAGGTTGCCTGGATTCTTTAGCTCCAAGTGTAGGCTTTATGAGACAAAAACAACAAATAGACAAATAATAAAGAAAAAAAAAACCCAAAAATGACAAAGCCCAGAAACAAACCAGAGAAAACCACCTTGTTGTTTTTCAGGTCCTGAGGTTCTTAGCCAATCTGCACTCTTACTTCTATGTTTTAAAGTCTTTTTATTTGTATATAATGTTGAAGGTTTTTAGTTGTATTTAGTGAGAGAAATAGGAAAAAGTATATCTATATTCTGTCTTCCCACAGGAGAAGTCCATAATATATTTTTTAATGGAAAATAATATTAAAGATCAATATACATGGTATGAATCTGGTCTTGTGTCAACAAAAATTTAAAAGAAAATTACATATGATAAATATATTGGTTTTAACATATAAAGATATAAATATATCCTGTATAATTTAAATATATAAATATCTAATTATTACAAAATTGTTCTCTTAAAATGGAGAAGTAAAGTTATGACATACTTTTATACTTCTGTATGTTGATTTTTTCCCTACAAGTTACCCATTTTTTTTTGTTCCTCATTCTTTCCTTTTTTTCAAATTAATTAAATGTCAATTGGACAACTTCATATCATAGAAGACTTTACACTTTGCTTACAAAAATCTAAAAGTTTGTAGATGTATTATTTTGACTGTCTTCTCATTTTGCAGAAAAACCCTTTTCAATCAGCTATACATGGTCCTTGATATAAACTTTTTCTCATGCATTAAAGAGCTTTAATTTTGTCTGGTCTTCCATACTGTTCAATCACAGCACCCAGTTTCTCAACTTCAGCTATTTTCTCAGCAACTAGAAAGATCTTTCAAATGATGTCCTTAATAATCAGAGAAATTTTGGTGTTTGTCTTAGACATTAGTTTTATCACTAGTGTATAATTGTGCCTCTATGGACAAAATATAAAGTCTGTTCAAATGTTCTTTTCACTCGGAAATTCGTATCATTTTTATAACTTCGTCTTGAACATTACTGGGGAAAGGGACCATAATTGACAATCTGCTAGATCTGATCTTGGCAGCCACTTGTGATGTTAGACAATGACCCAAAGTCCTTCTGGAATTATTTTTTTCTGTTCATTGGCTGGAAATACTTTCCTCTTGCTCCATGCCATGGATCAGGTAATATATCATGATATTTTCAAAGAGTAAAGTGGAAAATCCCTCTCACAGTGGTAACCTTCATTGCTGTGGATAATCTTTAGTAGTTTTCTTTATTTTTTCTATTGCCTCATTCAGATTTTGTATTTCTTATTGTATTAAATTTGGTGTTAGTTTGGCTGTTATAATACTTGTTGGTCTGTTTTATAAAATATGAAGTGTTTCATCAATACTTACTACAAAACCATGACAATAATCCATTATAATTTAATCATTTTGTTATATACCCTTTCTAATTTTGATTTCTTATTTTTAGTAAATGCAACAGTAGTTTTCTTATTTTATTAGACTTTTTCAGCTACTATATTCTGAATCTATTCATCAATTTTACCAACTTTTAGTTGTGTATCTCCCCCCCCAACATTTCCACATATTATTTCCTTCCTCATATTTTCTTTGGGTTGCTTTTTCTCATTTCCTAAAATCTTAGCTAATTTGTATTTCAGAAAATAAGGTTTTAGTGAACATTCTCTATTGTGGAAAAAAAATTTCATATATTTGTTTTAAAAAAAGGCTCATTCCCTCTGAGAAATTTAGACTCAATTGAGAGAAGATTGAAAAGACATGGCATGGCTAGGCCAGCTATGTCAGTTCTCCCTGCCTCGTGATGCAGGAGATTCTTGTATATGCTCTGATTGGTCATCATTACATGGTTGGAACATGACCACACATGTGTAATGCATGGATGTTACATAGATCCCATGGCCACTATAGCAAGATGATGCCATAAGTGACATGTTCAGAAACTATGCCAGAACTCTATACTAGTTTTAAGTATCAAGGCTTAGTGTTTCAGCGTAATATGGTCAAGAGTCCTCACCCTGGAGTTCTTGCATGTGGGCAAGACTTTACCTTGGAAATCAGGATACCCAAATAGCCAATGCCTCTCCCATGAGGAAAATGGGATTATCTGAGAAAGCATTTTTTTTTTCAGCCATTCCCATCCTGTTGCATTTTGTTACCTTTGTTGTGATGCATCTTTGAGCTGACTGCAGTAAAATTTAAATACAAGTCATATATTTATATCACAGAGTGGTCATTTTCACCACCCGTCAAGCCCCAAACCCCTGCAAAGCTATTTCAAATGAGTTCTTTAGTGAACAGTGTTAAAGTATAATTTTTCAGAAATGTAAAATCGTGATTCTTGGGCAAATACAAAATGAACACGTCAAAGATTTTTAACTTATTAATTAATTAGGGAGCCAGTAATATGTTGTGACAGGTTCAAAGAGCATGTAAGAGGCAAAAGTTCATAGGCAATTAAACAAAGAAACGTTGAGATGATTATTGAGTTAGATATAAAAGATTTACTCCTAATAAACTATAATAAATTTGTAGGGGTGAACTGTTTATTTGACAGAAATTATTTGCATCACTGTAGGGCAAAATACATATGTTAACAAGTAACTTCATTAAATCTGTAACTTCCAATTAGTCTTCAACAAGGAGATGAACTAAGTATGTCCTCCTAAACAATCCTTAAGTGGTCTCTGCCCTTGTATGGTGTTGAAAAGACATGATGTCCACATTTTTATTTTCAAGTTTCAGATCGTTTTTCTGACAATGGAAAGTCTCCTAAAACAGTTGGTGAGAACGCCCACAGTAAAACCTTTGGTGATTAAATCTTACCATCTCTAGCACTAGAAACATGATTGGAAGTAAGAACATGTTTCCTTTGAAAATCTGAAAAAAATCACTTCAGTGTCTTTGGTGAGAAACACTCTTTTTTTCAATTTTTACCAAGCTATATGGAAAATTATTTAGGCAGTTAAGCATGGATGAGTCTGGGCATACATTAATCAATTTTTACTGCGGAAAACTAAAAGCAGAGTTTTGATGCTGCCATGGCCTGAAGACCTAGAGGTACACTAGGATGGACAGACAAGAAAAGCAGTTCTCAAACTTTAGCTTATGCTAAGAATCACCGGAGGAGGAGGTTTGCTAAAACACAGCTTCTGGGTCCCCTCCCCAACAGATGATCTCAAAGAGTGGTCCCCCAATCCAGGGGAATCAGCATCACCTAGGAATATTTTAGAAATGCTAATTCTCAGGCCCCACCCTACCCAGCAACTTCGGAGGTTGGGGCCTCCTATGGC
Organism: Sus scrofa; assembly: GCF_054392235.1. Lineage (NCBI taxonomy): Eukaryota > Metazoa > Chordata > Mammalia > Artiodactyla > Suidae > Sus > Sus scrofa. The sequence continues at coordinate 107,240,508 of NC_139396.1, read as the reverse complement.
TTCAAGCCCTCAAGTTGATTTTATTTTACTTTATTTTATTTTTAATTTTTTTTGTCTTTTTGCCTTTTCTAGGGCTGCTCCCGCGGCATATGGAGGCTCCCAGCCTAGGGGTCTAATCGGAGCTGCAGCCACCAGCCTACACCAGAGCCACAGCAACATGAGATCTGATCCACTTCTGCAACCTACACCACAGCTCACGGCAACGCCGGATTGTCAACCTACTGAGGAAGGCCAGGGATCGAACCTGCAACCCCATGGTTCCTAGTCGGATTCGTTAACCACTGTGCCATGATGGGAACTCCAAGCCCTCAAGTTGATTTTGATGTACACTCAAGTTTGAGAAGCCCTCCCTTAGAGAAGGCCAGGAGTCACTTCAGATTGAGAACAATCAAGAAGAGTTAAGAGGCATTACCCCAGCTCATAGATGGTAATGTCAGGCAATGTCCTAAGCACTTTAGACATTCCATATCACTTAATTTCTCATAAAAAGACAATTAGGAAGATACCATCGTCATCTCCATTGATAGATGAATAAAGTGGGATGCAGGGGTAAAGCCATCAGCACTGAGTCACAGGGAAGTTGTGGAACCAGGATCTGCCCCAAAGTCTACATGTCTAGTCACTGCTCTTCTGTTTCTCATCTTCTATGCAGGCGATGGTTTTTATCCTTCAGATTTGCTTTAATGCATAAAAGTAAATTATTATCACATTCACGTAAATTATTTCATAATTTTTGATTTTGTCTTGTCACTTTTTCTAATACCATCCATGGCATATTTCCTGATGATTTCATCATCCACACATAGACATCTATAGTATATTGGGATTTTAGTTCTTTAACCTGCTCTTCCTAATATTCTATCTTCTAGCCTACAACAGTCACCCATTCCCATAGTCGTTTTCTAGGATTTAGCATTACCAGTACCTGTACCTCTTCACAGTCTCAGTTCCAAGTAGACTCTAATCTGATCACCACCATCTTCCACTTTCCCAGCTCACTTCTCTAGTGAGCTCCAAGCATTTGACCCCATAGAAGCCTAAAGTCTTATTATCCTATTGAATTTTTTTTCCTTACTCAGCTTAGAGCATAGTTTCCACATATTAATTACCTCTTTTGCCATACACCTCAGCAACTTTGTCTATCTTTCCCTGAATTATAGCCATATGGTTAAACCCAGCTTTAGTTAAGTATAATGGACAACTCACTCCGTACCTACACACAGGCTGAAAGTGGTGTGGGAAAATGATGGTGCTGACTGGCTTTACGTAAGAATCATGACCTCTAACCTCAGTGCTGCCCAGCAGTTGTGCTACATTTCCTGGTCTAATTGGTTGCCAGATTTATTTACACATTGGTATCAATTATGGTGCTTCAAAAATACTCCTTTCTGTGTCTCACTCCCAGTGATCGAGATTTAATTGGTCTGGGATATGGCCTGGGTTGTGAATTTTTAAAAGATGTTTATAATCTAGTCCATTTATACTTCAGCTCTCCTAGATGGCTTTTTTACACTTCTTTGCTCAAATCTCTGATTCCTGGATTATCCTCCCTCTCAGTTTGCTTCATTTTTCACTGAGAAGTTAGAAACCAATAGAAAAGAACTTCTCTCCACTCCAGTCACTTCATCTACAAACCTACAGTTATTTGGACACACTTATTCTGTCTCCCCAGCTAGCATCATGAATGCACTTCCCACGTCCCTAAGGCCAAGCTGCCTCTTATGCACTGGATCCCATCAACTCCTCCCTACTCAAGAGCATCATTTCAGTTAAAATATTAGTTATATGCCCCTACTTGAAATTAGGGATTTCATAATTTTTATTTACTATGCCCCTCCCATGCTTAGAATGGAGGCTTGCAAATAGTGCATATTCAAGAAATATTTGTTGAATAATGAGCATATTTTCGTCACTGTTTGTTGTACTGGTTATCTATTGTTTGGCCCTAAGTCCCTTTGTACCCTTCTTTTTTTTGCCCTGCTCTCTGTCCAGGGATTTTGTTTTCCAAAGGCTGCTTTACCTGGGTTTCCTGGCACACTGGCTTCCTGTTAGGTTCTGCTCAGCTTAGGCAGGAAGTTACCGGTTGGGGGAGAGATCAGGATATGTCTCTCTAGCTACAATCCGCAGTAGCTATGTCTCTCCCTGACCCTACTCCCACAGACATTCCTTCTCCTCAACACTGCCTCTCTCAGTGAGCTCTAGTAACATGGTTTTTTCCCCCTCATTTTTAGGGGTGACCATGGATCCCCACTGTTACTTGTCCCAAGTATGTCAACATTCTTTTTTTTTTTTGTCTTTTGTCTTTTTAGGGCCACACCCAAGGCACATGGAGGTTCCCAGGCTAGGGGTCTAATTGGAGCTGTTGCCGCTAGCCTATGCCACAGCCACAGCAATGCCAGATCCGAGCAACGCCTGTGACTTACACCACAGCTCACGGCAATGTTGGCTCCTTAACCCATTGAGCGAGGCCAGGGATTGAACCTGCAACCTCATGGTTCCTAGTTGGATTCATTTCCGCTGCACCATGATGGGAACTCCCAAGTATGTCAACATTCTTGATTAGCTCCTTTAGTGCTGCTCATGCCTCTAACTCCAGTCTCTATTGAAGTCCCTTTGTATGACCATCTGGAGAGAATTAAGAATCTAGCAGGAACTAGTTTTAATAACCACTTGCATTTTTATTATAAAAGATTATTGCCTACCTGGATAAATCTTGAGGATATTATGCTGAGTGTAAAAAGCCAGTCCCCAAAGGGCACATATGGTATTATTCAGGTCATGAAGATGTACTGGAACTGTCATTGTCCACGTGTGGTAGGGTTTGCCCCAAGCAATGAATGAAGCTCCAAAGGCTTCACTCTCATCAACCCAAACCCAGAATGTAAAAGGTATTGGAATCTTTGGGGTAACTTCTGTCCACTGCACAAAGTATTTCATGTATTAATATGTGATTTATTTAGCTCTTGAAATTTCTCTTTAAAGAAAATATAATTATTACTCCCATTGTTTTGTTGTGGTAAAATATACATAACATAAAATTTATCACTTCAACCATTTTTAAATGTATAGGCCAGTGGGATTAAGTACTTTTACATTGACATATGCCCATCACTACTACCTACTCCAGAACTTTTTCGTCCTTCTAGATTGAAACTTCTGCTCTCTCCTTGTTCCTGGCAACCATCATCCTACCTCTGTCTAAGAACTTGACTTCTCTAGTCACCTTGGGTTAAGTGGAATCATGCAATATTAATCTTTTTCTGTCTGGCTTATTTTACGTAATGTCTTCAAGGTCCGTAAGATACATCCATCCATAGCATGTATCAGAATCTCCTCCCTTTTAAAGGCTGAATAATATTCTGGTGTGTGTGTGTATGTATGTATATATCAGTTTATTCCATTCACCTGTCGATGAACATCTTAGTTATGTTCACATTTTAGCTATTGTGAATAATGCAGCTATGAACATAGATGTTCAAATACGTTTAATTTCCTGCTTTCAACTCTTTTTTGTGAATACACCCAAAAGTGGAAATGCCAGATCATATAGTGATTTTGTGTTTAATTTTTTTATGAATTTCTATACTGTTTCCCACAGTGACTGCACCATTATTTCTCCTACTTTTTAAATGAGGAAAATAAATCTCAGAGAGATTAAATGACTTGCATAGTTTTGTCCAATCAGTAAAAGGTAAAATCAGGATTCTCATTTGTGTCTCTTTTATGCCAGAGCTCCACTATGGCATATTATAAGTTACCCTGGAAAATAGTCAAGGCAAAGGTCAAACTTCTGTTATTGCTGTTGAATTAGCTTAAAAAGAAAAATTAGTCCCCCTTCTTACACATAAAGATCTGCTTATTCACACATTTCCATAGCTCTTTCACTTTAGCTGTTTCTTCTCAAGCAAAGACTGGTACTTTCCTTGCGGATACAGAGAAGCCCAGCTGTTTAAATATTTATGTAACAGTATTGCAAAATGTATGCCTAGCCAGGAAGACTTTTTTTTTTTGCATGTAGACATAATTAAACAGGCAGATGAGCCCATGAAATATTTAAGGCTCCCATATAAAGTCTTTAAGGAATCCTTTCTAAGCCAATAAGATGTTAAGAGACGCTCCATCCCCAGTGTAAGAGGAAAAGATCTGGAACAATCTGAATGCTCATAGAAAAAGCTGCCATGGACACATCAGCATGAGTCTAGGTACACACTGAGACCCAGAGGAATAAGCCTCTGAGAGTCAGCCTCCCTTTAGTCTGGCAAGAACCTCTGGCCCTTACACCCTAGAGGCCTCTGCTCATTTAAATCGTAAATGGCACTTTGCATGGGTTCCAGAGAACAAATTAAATGCAATCATACTTGAAAGTCAGTTAAACAAGATCTGACTGGTATGTCCTTTTTTGGTCAAAGACTTCCAGTGCCATTGGCTCTCTCCTGGATGGTAATGGGGTCATATTAAGGTTATTCACATACCTATCTTTTGTGGAGTACTTTGCTATAATAGGGCTTTGTTTACTTGCATTTAGTTTTAAAATAGATAATAAAAAATTGCTTTAATAAAAGCAATGCCCTGGATGCAGTAATAACAACAACAAAAATAGATTGAATGATACTGACAACTATTACTGAGCTCTTAAACTGCGGTTAGGTGCCATGCTAACTTCTTTTACATAAATTGCTGTCTCTGGTCCTCAGCCTGACAAAGGAACTGTTTTTATTGCAATTATCCCATAAGGAAACAGAGGCTCAAACTCACAAAGAAAGTAGTTAACAATGTTGAATTTTGTGCTTGCCTTGTGTTTTCAGAAAAGAACAACAATTAAGTAATCTCCCCACTCTTTTGTGTTCCAGGAAATGGTTTCCTGCAAGAAGCACTCTTTGTCCTATGATTTAGATAAGACTCTTAGATGCCTCACCTTGTTTACCTATGATAAAGTCAGACACTCTCCAAAGGCCAGGGTGGTCCACTGTGTGTGCCTGTACGTGTGTCGGAGAGGGAAGGGGAGGAGCAGAAGGACACAGGTGATGCTGGAGTGCTTCCTAGAGAGCAGTTGTGAATAAGCTGAAGTTTGCAATTGTCCATGGTCCGCCGTTTGATTTTTTTCTCATGGAATTTTATTTTAAAAAGGACAAAAAAGTAGACTTTGTAAACATTTAAGTACAGACTATTTATAATTTTCGAGTTTTGTAAATTTGCAACTAATGTGCACATCAGTTTGCTTTTCCTGGACAAGTCCATAGCTTTTTAGTGCTCACCTGAAGAAATCAAGGTATTTCTTGAGAGTATTTCTAAAGTTAGGAACCAGAGATATGAACCATTGTCACTGCACAGATTTAGCAGCCTCAAATATTTTCCCAGGAAGAGGTGAAATGAATCTTTCAGGGGTCGTGGAGTTTGCAGAAGGTGTTTCTAAAAGGTTGCTTTCTCCCTTTCCCCATTTCAAATTACACAAGGGATAAACTACTGCTCAGCCACTCTAAAGATATTTTTTCACTCACTGTTCCATGGCACACCACATAAATACCTAGACACTGGTGATTTTCTAATCTCCCATCATCTCTCGTGTCCACCACCAATTGCTTCTGATATGTTTCTTTCTGTCCAACAAGTACTTCCTGGTAAGAGCCATCTATGCCCTTAGTCACACCCCTGGCCCTGACCCCCTCCTTTTCTCATCTTTCCTCATCTTTCCTCATCTTCCTTTACATTTCAGAGTGCGGAGGCCATAAAGCTTTTCAAGGAACTTCTCTGGCAATGACAGAGGGGTGAAAACTGATCTGTAGACACTACTGGAGACTCATAGCCTTACACTAGGGCCGCGGCTTCCTACTAGGCATCATTAGCTGGATCAAAGTTGGTCAAAAATCCACCCTCTCTTGCCTTTCCCAACTTTACACACACACACACACACACACACACACACACACACACGTGAACACACTAGCAGAATGCTTGGTTTGAAGAGGGCTGTAAAGGTTGGGAACCCATTTCTCTAGGAATGGTTACAGTGTTGTGTCCCTGGTAGCCAGATTGTTGCAGGATAGTCTGTGTTGTCTACCAAGGTTGGCAATCAACCATCCCCAAACACCAAATGTGGAGAGAAAAATTCAGAGACCAGCTTGATAGTAGGGAGCTGAGGAACGGGCAGCAAAGGATCAGTCTCCTGCATAAAAAATTGATGCCAGAACATTCAGGTATGGGGAGGAAACAACAGTCAATTAAAGGGCATATCTGAAGGCATGGCAGATGAAAACAGGACACAAGAGGTTAGCAGGAAAGAGGCAGCCAAGGAAACCTGAAGAAGCAGTAAGTTGAGGTCTTGGAAGGACTTGGGTGAGCTGTATCAGACACAGGTACTACCCAGGAGATCTCAGGAAATCAGGTATTCACAGGAGGTGTTAGGGCACAGCTAGCCACTGCTCTAGAAGAGAAGGGGCATTACCAGATACCAGATACCATAAAGTCCAACAGGAGGGGTCGCAAGATCCCAGCTGGTCTGAGTCAAGTTTAACATTGTCCTCTCTTTGCTTTTCTTTATGGGGATTCTCAAAGCAGAAAGCATTTCATTCACAATACCCATTCACTTACTTCTCAGCCTTCTGTGCTCAGTGGGGTTTCCACGGCTTTAAAATTACAAAGAATTGAGAATACCCCCTAGCTTAATGGTCTGCACTATAATTTCAGGATAAATGCCTTGACCAACTAACAGTGTGCTATCACATTTCAGCCTGGAAGGAGGGATTTTCTCGAGTCAGAGTGCAATAACATCCTCTATCCATTTTCTTTCAAGTTGTCAACCAGTCTCATCTCAGAGTAAGAAGAACAGTAATGAGTAGTGAGTGAAACAGGTTTACCTAGAGATATTTATTTTTATTGTTTATTAAAAATTTTTTTTATGGTGTTATCCATGGCTTATGGAAATTCTCAGGCTAGGGATTGAATCTGAGCCAGAGCTGTGACCCACACCACAGCTGCAGCAATGCTGGTTCCTTTAACCCAGTGCACCGGGCTAGGGATTGAATTCACACTTCCACAGCAACTTGAGCCACTGCAGTCAGATTCTTAATGCACTGTGTCATGGCAGGAACTCCTACCCAGAGATCTTAATACATAAAACTTGGTTGGTTTAAAACACACCAGTGTAAGTTTGGAGTTAGTTTCATGGAAATCATTTGTTTCCATGAAACAAGAGATATGCATTAGAAACTTAAGGCTGCTGAAGCCCGCAGAGAATAACTGTGGCTTAGCAGTGAAATTTATCTGGATTCACATCCCAGCCTTACCCTTTGTGAGCTGTGTGATTTTGGGAAAATCATTTAGTCTCTTTGTTTCTTGGTGTATTGATTTATAATATGGATACAATAATAATACTTAGAGTGGTTATGTGAGGGAAACCTATACACCTGTGTGAGGGAGTCATACGTATAGAGAGAGCTCATTCAAAGAATTCCTGTCCTGCTGAAGAGCTTACCAAACAGAAGTGGGATGTGAGTAGTTAGACTCTAAGCAAGAAGTAGACATCAATGCTGGAATGTTCTCCTGGCCACGAGGGATGTCAGAGTGCTAGGCCAAAGGCTCATGTGTTAGCTGGGACTCTGCATACACAAGTGGGGTGGGGGTCTAGATAGAAAGAACACAGGCGATTCTTGGGGACCAAGGTTCCATCTTAGAAGACAGAGTGAGGTCATCTAGGCTGTGTGAGCCTGGGACAGGAGCAAGCTGAGACAGGGTCAAGGAAGTTTGGCATGAAGAGCCAGAGGGTTGGGGTACTTTGTTTTCCACTTTTGATCACTTTTACAGTTTAAGAGACTCCTGTGGGAACACTACACTATCTCATCTATGCTAAGGAGGAGTCTCCTGTCCCTTAAGTGAGAGCTCTGAAGGCAAAGTAGTGCATTCAGGAAGGAAAGGGTGGTGGGCAACACCATCAATCTGGGGAAGGGACACCAAGGACAGAGATTATCCCTCACGCCTTCTTCCCTAGACAATTCCGTCTTCTTCTTCTTTTTTTAAATTTCATTGAAGTATATTTGATTTACAATTTGTGATAATTTCTGCTGTATGACAAAATGGCTCACTTATACATGTACACACCTCCATTCTTCTTCAGATTCTTTTCCCATATAGATTATCACAGAACATTGGATAGAGTTCCCTATAGCAGGTTCCTGTTGGCCAGTCATTCCATACACCTCAGTGGGCATATGCCAAATCCCAACCCCCCAGTTCACCCCTCCCCTCCTCACCTGTCTCCTTTGGTAACCATAAGTTTGTTTTCAAAGTCTATGAGTCTGTTTCCATTCTGCAAATAAATTCATTTGTATCCCCTTTTTTTTTTAAGATTCCACATGTAAGTGGTATAATAATGTTTTCTTCCTCTAACTTCACTTAGTATAATAATCTCTAGATCAATCCATGTTTCTGCAAATGGTATTATTTCATTTTTTATGGCTGAGTGATATTCCATTGTATATATGTGCCACATCTTCTTTATCCATTCCTCTGTCAATGGACATTTCCCTAGAGATTTTCTCTACAGGGCTCCAAAATGGAGGTATATTTGAGTATGTATATCTATAGCTGTTTCTGTATATACATACTCAAATATAGAAGGTGTATGTATTTGTATATATTACAAAATGATCACCACAATAAGTCAACATAACATCTATCATCATACATACTTGAAGAAAATTTTTCTTGTGACAAGAACTTTTAAGATCTCTTAGCAGATTCCAAATATGCCACACAGTATTATAACTACAATAACCATGCTGTATGCTATATTTCCACGACATATTTATTTTATAACTTAGAATTTGTTCAAACAACTGTTTTGATAAGTGTGGTTTCAAAAATCAATTGACTAATTTTTAAACTAAACTGGCATTCTACACTATTAGCCAGGCAAGCAGAACCCTATCTTCTCTAGATTTCAGAACATGAATAATGATGCTATAAGACCTCTTTATTCCCCAGGAATGTAAACTGCTCCATTTTTCTTATCCACCCCCCCATTCTATTCTATTGGTTATGGGGTGGTTGTTGAATCAGGGGAGTCCTAACTTTGGGAAATCCAGGTCTCTCCAGACTCTCTATTCACAGAAAATAAAACCAGTGGTTTCCTACCTATTTTTTTTAGGGGGCAAGAAGTCATAGAAAACTATTGAGAAAGAACCACCATAAATATCCAAAGATCAAGGTGAGTTGTATTGAATCCCCCCAGGTAGTTTGAGAAATTTTACTAGGTATTCTAAGGAGTCTAGACTGAGAGAACTAGCTTTTCCAGTGGGGTGGGAGAGCAAGGCTCAGGTGAGGGAGGAGAGAAGAAATCAGGCAGAAGCCATAGAACAATCTGAAAGTGAAGTAGGCTTAAACGACACAGGATAGAGGCAAAGCCATTTGGGCACATTTATCATACGACTGCGGTAGCCCAGAATGGGGCAGCCTTTGGTGTAGAGAGAACACAGAAGTGGTCTATGAAGTGGTAATTCTCCACTGTTCTGAGAATTCCTCCAACACATACATGTATACAGGATTTTACAGTTTATAAGTCTTTTGGCAGATGCTAAATCATCTGTGATGGCATGATGCTAGGAATTACTGTAAAAAGATTCTGGGGGTGGGGGGTTCCGTACTCATTCAACCAACCTTCCTTGTGTGGCTTGGCTATGAATGCAGTGAAAATAAGGATTCTCCCTCTCTTATAGGAAAGGGTTTAGAAATCCATGCGACCTGGACAGAGACAGAGTGACACAGAAGAACTGTGCCATGGGCTCCATCCCTGAGGTTTGTGCCCCCTCCAAGTGGGCTGAGGGCTGTTGGAACATGTTTGCTTCCCCTTCTGTTGTCTGCGAAATGCCTGAGCACCTGAGTCTATTATTATTAATGCTATTTTTGTCATGATACTCTCCTGTCATTTTTTTTTTCTGCTTAAACTAAAGCACAAAAATTAAGAGGCCTTGTGCCCAGGATACATCTTTATTCTTCTGATCAGTTATGTGTCCCCCCAAAAAAATCTGTCTGAGAAACCTTTGTATCTGTATCTATTTGAATTCCCCCAGAGGAGAGCCTGCAAGGTACTTACTTCACTACAAACTCTTCTACTGAGGTCAATGTAAATTTAGCTTCATTGATTCCTTGGTGAATCTCTAATTGCTGCCTTGAAGATCGATCTCCATCACGTAAACCCGGTTTTGAAAGGCAATTCTGTGCATTGTGTGTACACTTCCTCTGTTGCTGTCTGGGATGCTCATGAAAGCTTCTTTTTCTTCTGCCAAGGGGAGGTGGCCAGACTGCTTGCTCTTTTGGGAGTGAGAATTACTGGCAGATCTTCACACAGAATACTAGAATATGACTTGATGCTAACCTTTCCCCTCATTTGTAGCAAAGATGTTGTCAAGTGAAAAATTAACAAATTGCAAGATGATAGAAGTCAATAAACAAAAAATTACAATTTTCATCATCTCGAAGGGCAATTAGGAAACAAGAATAAATAACTGTCTTGGTCTCATTTGATTCCAGAGGGAAACTGGAAAAAATAGGATAAGCAAGTCTTAACTTTTTCATGATAAAAAATGGTAAAAAGGTATTTTTGGAGACAGGGAAGAAAAGAAAATATACTTGAGATAAGCTCTAGATTTAAAGGGGCAGATATTAGTGTAATAAGCAGTGTCTGTGCAAAGATGGAATACCTACACATTGGCTTTTCTCGTATGGTGATACCCTATATATTAGGACTTGCTTATAGCAAATAAAAATATGTTACACTCCATCAATCAGATTAAATGGGGACATTTCTCATGAGAAGAGAAGGGTGTCTTTTGAAACCCAAGGGCAAGAATGCAGTACTGGAAGTAGACCTTGCCATTTTCTTTCTATTTATTTTTTCTATTTCTCTCCTTCTGTGCAAACCACCTTTCTTCACTTCCAAGCCCACATAATTAAAAAGCAAGAAGTAGTCCACACTTCCTGAGTTTAATCTATTGGTATTATCCAAACAAAGAGACATGACTCCTTATTCAACTCTACGTTTTAATACTTAGATACAAGCCTCTGATTGGCTGCTTGGGTCATGTGGTCCAATCAACTGTAGACAGGGGCAGTCCTGAGGGCATGGACCAATTGTACAGATGCCTGCCAGGAAGTCATCATTGTGAAGTAGAGCAGGAAGGGGGAGGATACAGTTAAAGTAGTGTCACTTTGGGAGTTCCTGTCATGGCTCAGTGGATAACCAATCCGACTAGGAACCATGAGTTTGTGGGTTTGATCCCTGGCCTCGCTCAGTGGGTTAGGGATCCACCGTTGCCGTGAACTGTGGTGTAGGTTGCAGATGAGGCTCGGATCCTGTGTTGCTGTGGTTCTGGTGTAGTCTGGTTCCTAGCCTGGGAACCTCCATGTGCTGCGGGTGCAGCCCTATAAAAGACAATTAAAAAAAAAACAAACAAACAACAACAAAAAAACTAGTGTCACTTTGTGCTGGGAAGATTTTCTTGCAGCCATGCAGTATAACCCCACTAGAGAGCCAATACATATACGCAGGAGCATTGTTCATACAGTTTTGTTGTTGATGTTAAATCAAGCAATTTGTAAAGTCAAGTTGATGAGGTCAAGAAGAGCATTTATAGGTATGTATCTCTTTATCTTGACATTTGGTTCATTTATTCTAGCCTGAGGATAATAATCCTCAAGTAGACTTTCCTTTCCAGTTTTTTGATGTCAGATCTCCAAGTCATCTAGAGAATAGACTTAGTTGTATGAAGGAATCTGTACAGTAGGTTACAATCTGATGAGGCTAAAATCTCTGTAGCTGCTATTCCTATACCAGCTTCTTGTAGAAGTCTTTCTTCCTCACTCTTAATCCTCTGGGTGTCAATAACTACAACCATGGGATGCTCCAAGTCTGATTTCCTGCCCTGAAAAGCTGAAATAGACAATAGAATAAACAGTCTCATGATCTGATTCAAATATTTTCTCATTAATCCCAGAGGAAGAATCACTATTAAGCAGCCTTGTTCCTCTTACTCAGGGCTCATTTTTGGCTTCCTTTAATTTTCAATGGGTAAGGTTGCTTCTCAAATAAAAGGTACCCCTAGGGACCTAGGATAGTCTGACTACCTAGCTGTCAGTGCAAAAGAGAGAAGATAACTTTTTGAATTATTTCAGCCTCTCTCCTAATAGTTCCACTCTATAATCTTGTGAAAGGTTTCCCTAAGGTTAAGAGGGTTAAGAGCTGACCAGCTTTTATGGATAGGAGGGCCTTGTAGTTTTGCATGTGGCGGTCAACATTCAACAGGGCAGGAACAAAGAGGAAAGGGAAGAGTGGGGAGAAGGGTGGGTTTAGTATATGGTTTAAAGTGATCCAAACCTCCAAACCTCTTGCTGTTTATCAGAATATAACTTGAACAAATAATTTAAAATTATATCAAGATTACTAACAAAATTTTATCAAACTTCTTAAATTTTGGTCTTATTATTATTTTTTTCTTTAAATCAACTTTTGGAATATATATATATAGAAAAGTACACTTAGCATGTGTGTTCAGCTATATTAATTTTCTTTTAAAAATATTTTACTTTGGATTTTGAGAGTGAAAAACTGAAGTGATAAAAATTTGTTTGGTCATATTAATTTTCATAAATAAAAGCACCTATGCCTCTCAGTCATTTATCCTCCAAAAGGAATCACTGTCTTGATTTGGAATTCCACTCAAGCATTTTGCCTGTTGCTGAAATTTATGCAGTATATACTCTCTTATGTCTGGGCTTCTTTTGCTCAAAGTCATCTAGAGCTTATCCATGTTGTTTATACATTTGATGAGTGGAATCTATTAATTTTCAATTCTCTATAAGGTTGCTTATATTAATATGACACTGTATATTTTTACATTCAAATGCTAATGGTTCTTTGTGTTGTTGCCTTTGTGAGATTATTACAAGTCATGTTGCCACAAATGCTCTTGCAAACGTCTTTCTGTGAATATATGTATACATTTATATTTGGAATATACAAAGGAGTACAATTGCTGTGTCAGAGCATATATGTGAGGCGAGCTTTAGCAGATCCTGCCATGATACCTATGTGGTTGTACCAAAGTACATTTACCAGCAGAAAACTATGAAAGTTTTTATTGTCCTACACCTCTCCAAAAAATGTGCTGTAAAATTTGTCAGTTCTTAGAATCCCTGTCGTGGCTCAGTGGTTAACAAACCCGACCACTATCCATGAAGACATGGGTTCGATCCTTGGCCTTGCTAAGTGGTTTAAGGTTCTTGAGTTGTTGTGGCTGTGGTGTAGGCCGGCAGCTACAGCTCTAATTCAACTCCTAGCCTGGGAACCTCCATATGCTGTGGGTGTGGCTCTAAAAAGACAAAAAAAATTTGTCTATTCTTGTATTTTATATTGGTTTTTATTTGCATGTCCTTGATGCATGATGGGATGACATTTTTGGATGTTTAGTTGACTTCTGAATCTTAACTGTGATATATCAGCTCAGGCATTTTGTCCAGTTTTCTATTGGGTTCTTATTTGGGAGAACACACTTCATAAATATTTTGTCATATATGTACATACTATGACTTGGCTTCTGCCTCTTAATTGTGTCTCTTAATGAACACAGTGCTTAATTTTAATATTGTCCAATTATCACTGTTTTATTTATATTTATTACTTTTTGTATCCTCTTTAAGAAACCTATCCTCCCCCAGGGTCATGAAGATATTTTCTGTTTTTCTTTTCACATTTAGGTCTATAATCTACCTGTAATTAATTTTTGCATATGATGTGAATTAGGGATAAAGATTTTCATATGATTATCCAAATGATTCATTATTGATAGAAAACATTTCTCCTTTGCTTTGAAGTTACTTTTGTTATAAAATAAGTGATCATCTATATGTGGATCTATTTATGAACTTTTGTACTGTTTCCTTTTTTTTCCTCTTGGTACCAATATTACATTATCTTAAGCTTATAGCATTACAAAAATATTGATATCCAAAGTTCTCTTAACTTAGTTTTTTCTTGCTTAATTTCCAGATGTATGGAGACAATAGTTCTTTTGTTGTCAAAATCTAGCTTAATTCCACTGTGCTCAGAGAACATACTATGAATGATTGTGTATTTCCTTAGGATTCATCAGTAGTCATTATTGGTAAATATTTGTACTTAGAATGTTTACTTCTGTACTATTTTTTGCAATATTGTGTACATATCAATTAGATCAAGTTTGAAAGACCTTTTTCTTTATTTTTTAATTTTATCTTTTAAATTCTAATTTATTTATTCTTTTTTTTGCATTTAATAATCAAATACCTAGTTCCTTGGGATTTTTATATAGACTATGCTTTTTAAGAATAAGAAATCACTAACTTACAGTGTATAACAGCCTACACCAAGGGGAAATCAGAGAAGAAATGATTATACTGTGGATGCCAGTAAGCCTCAACCCCAAATGATCTCAGGATCCTTTTCCCAGCCTACAGGCCAGAAAGGCTACAAAACCCCCAGAAAAGCTAATGCGCTTAGATAAATAAATGTGTCACAAGGTGGTATGAGACTCTTGGAAAGTTTCAATGTACTCAAGAGAGTTCAAAATATGAGAAAATACCACTGGCACTAAAGGATCCTTGAATATCAAAACAAGGGTCAGCTCTTCAGTTGTATGAATGGCTTGTCAGTGAAAGACATCATAAGAGATGCCCATTAGAGAATAAGTCATAATATTACAACCTAGATACTACTCTAAAAAAGCAAGTTGTAAACACTTAGTCTTAGTAAGACCAAGATTTTATCACCCCAGCATATGTGTTTGTGTGTATCTATACACAATTTAGGGAAAACAACTTAGGGAGAAAAAGTATAGTATATACAAATTTTTGTCTACTATTCTCATGTGCAATATTTTCCATGTGTATGTACATAAACTAGAAATGTATATGTTTATACACACACACACACACACACACACACACACACACACACACGTATGTATTTTTCCCCAAAGTTGTTCTCCTTACACTGTGAAACTTCTGCCACCAAAATTGATTGGAGCAAGACAATTCTATACTGTCCTTTTTATTAAGAGAAAGGCTGTTTAAAATACAAAATCAAATAATTTTATGATTTTCTATAGTTTGTATGTGGTTTTTAGATGTATCAATCTCTCAAATAAGAGTAAAAGATAATAGGCTGCCAAAAGAACCACACCCTCTCAAGGACTAAGTCTGAGTCTCCCAAATTTATGTCATAAATACGTCTCATCTCCAGGTGGACTCCAGCAAGGGATTTCTTCCTCTATGATCAGCTGTCCAAATAGCCCTTAATAAGTCCTTGTCCGTCATTATCTTTGGTAGATGCTTTTAATAAGATGGTCCCATACTTACTAACCTGTTTATTCAGTGAATATTTCCCCCTGCTCCCTTACCTACCCTATTTTACATTGATGACTTTGAGGCAGATTATACATTTGTCCCTCCAGTTCCATTCTCCATCATCTCCCTGCTCATATGAGGTCCAGGTTCTGTCCTGTACAGACTGCATCATTGTCTTTAAACGACTGAAGAACAAACTCAGGGAACCAGATTAGCTCCTCTCTCTCTTCCAGTTCTCCCAAACTGCAGATTAGTGAGCTAAATAAATGTAGTTATTGTAACCACTAAATTTTGGAGTTTATTATTTTCTATTGGATAACCGGAACACTCTCCTACTCACTACTACACTTACAGTCTGACTTTCACTTCCAGAATTCTCTTCTGTTCACCTGTGATATGGAACGCTTCCTGGTGCAAGTCCTGATCCATCAAACCCAATGAAACTCCATGGTAAATCATCCTGGAGAATCCCAGCCCTAGTCTTCCAAGAGTCAGATAGGAGGATAAGATAAGAACAAAAGATGTTGGCCAGGAGATCTAGGATCAAGTTGATCCAAGCTTGAGAACCCGAGAAAAGTGAGCAGTTCAGAGCCAGAATGACCTGTAGGTTTGGTTTTATATGTATTCAGTGCATGAATGAGGTTGGAAGCAACTGCTTAAAGGAGTGGGCAGGAGGCAGGGGCGAAGAGTAAGGTGTGAAGGTGTTTGTGATGACCTCAAGGCATGGCCAGTTCTAAAGTATGGGGCATATTCCCCAACATAATTTTCCTATATTGACTTACATTTCTTCTCTAATCACTGTTTAAAAAACTGCCAGTCTTTAAAATAAATGATGTTAACAGGCATTGCAGCTATCCACATTCCTCCTTGGAACTGAAGTTGTGTGTTTAAAAGCAATATGCATTTCTTTCTGTCAGCCTATTTGCTTAAAATCTCAATTGTAGTTCTTTACAGTAGACAGCAAATGGCACATGTAACCAGTTGACTAGTATTAACCTTGTGTTTTATGTCATTGCAATAAAATACTCTCCTGAATACTATTGGCAAATGAAGGGCAGCCACAATGCTTATCAGTCCCTACATATAAATCATGACTAAAAACAACAAGTATGAATATAATGGAAATTTTCTGTAGAATTAAATTGTGGGAAAAGAGTTCATCTTTCCTTGACAATTTTATACTGCCTGAAAGCACATGGTCCCTTAACTCCACTCGATGTTTTGGGAGCAATGACTGAAGTGTCATTCAACAAACTGCTATCTTAAGCAATAAATAACACCAAATATCTTAAAAAAAGATAAAGAGAGAAGAGCAGAAGAAAGTTAATGATCCTTGTTGTTTGACAGTCAGGCACAATGTTGTTTCCTAACTTTCCACAGAAAGTTTTGTCCCTCCGATAGGAATCTGGCTGTATTGAAAATGATGGGCCATGAGAAGCATGAATCAGTGTCAACACGTGTGACCTCTAGGCTACTTAGTTCTACTCAAGAGTGAGGGAAGGATGTGAAGAAAAGGAGAGAGAGGAAAATAAGAAAGGCAGAGAAGAAAATGAAAAGGAAAAGTGAGAGAAGTCCAGCTAGATCCTATTCTTTGAGAGATGCAGTGTGGTAGAAGGGAAAATGCTGTGAGTGTTTTCACTCAGAGTCATGGGTTTGAATCCAGTCTCACATTTTACCCACTAAATAACCTTGGGAAAGCCACTTTTAACCCTGTGATCCTGAGCTCTGCACCTGGAGAGCAGGGCTAATGACATCCTGTAATGCTGATAGGAGAGAAGCAGTGCTGACCTCGAATGCGGGCTGAATAAATGTTGGCTTCTTCCCTCTGTTTCCCTGTGTTTGTTTTCTCTAAACTTCTGGCTATAGAGGAGAAAAATAAACTAACCAAGTGCCTCATGTTTTTAGCAGAGATTCCTAAGAGAAGAGATTGCCCAGATCTCTCTAGTAGCACAAAGTTGCCATGGAAACTTTGTGCAACCCTAGAGAGATCCGGGCAATAGCTTTCCATCTGAGAAGGCTGTGTGGAAGTCTCTGGAAGGGAGGGTGGACCATCCTTTCAGTGGCCAGTGTGGAGAGCCTGCTTACTCTAAGATCTGACCCATCAAATAGAGCTGGCTTCGTTTCTCAAACAGCTCAGAGATTTGCCTAATTTCTGTTTCACACTGAGCCAGGTCAATGCAGCTTAAGAGGGCAGACAAAGATTTTCTGCTCCTGTGTATTATACAGAGGTCCCAAGTCTCACAATCCAATATTGAAATACAATTCACTGGGAACTAATGTTTTTAATCAGCCAATTCCTGAGCTGGTTCTCTTTGATTTGCAAGGTCTGAATATCTGGGTGATTGCAATAAACCTTTCTGTGGTTGAGATTCACTCTTTCTTCAGGAGTGGAGGCTGTATTTCATCTTGAAGCTTGGAAGAACTGTAGAATTTTAAACCCTTTTCCATTATTAGAGACCTACTTGGCCTGAAGTTACAGAGACTTCCTACAATCCTATGGCTCCAAGTTCTAATCTGGAGTCTCCACATTAGGTACAGCACCCCTGAGCCCACATTCACAACTTCCTCTTATGTTGCTCTCCTCAGCCCACCTGTGAGCTTTTGAAGGTCAAGTCCATAATTTGTAGTTTTCAGTATTTATTCCCCTTCATACATGGTGGGTGTTTGTAAGTTTACCAAATAATTAAACCTCCTAAGGAAGTAACATCAAAGAGCCATTTTGCTGAGTCAACTCTGGTCTTCCTGATCTTAATGAGAAGCTATTATCTGTGGAAATTATATTTGTGGATAAGTCTAGTAGCTTGTACCAAAAAGAGACAAGTGGATTGTCTTTTCCTTTGGAAAAGAAAAAGGAGAAGGGAAGGGAAACTGATTTTGTTGAACATCTAGTATGTCAAACAAGGTACTAGGAATTTCAAATAGGTCATTTCATTAAATCCTCACAATAATACTAGGGATGTATGTTTGAAAATAGAGATTAGAATGAAAATAGAGACAAAAAAAAAACAGGTAAAAAGGAACTCGTGCTTTGAGTCTCAGGAATGTGATAGTTGTTCATTCAGAATGGCCTGGTATTACATGGGTGGTGTTGCTTACACTGGGCTTGACATGCACAGACCTCACATCCGAAGCATGACTGCAACTCTCTTGAGAAGAGAGCCTTGCTCATCCCTCTTTAGACATGAAGAATTAGGTCCAGTTTCTAAAGGTGTCCAGAATTCACATCCTGGATATTCATAGTCTAAAGGCCATTTGTTTTCACTGTGCCTTCTTGCCTCCTCACAGCCTAACAGAAGATGAGTTGGATTAGCTGGGAAAAGGATAACAGACATTTTCTCTGTTATGTGAATAGACAATAGTGAGAGAGTGAAAGAAATTCATTTTCTAGGAGCTGAGGGATATAGTGCTATGCATTAGACATGAAATGCCTCAGGCAATATACATTCTTTCCTCTGTTTCCCTAGATATGTATTTTTCAAAGACCAGCAACCCCGAGAACAGGTTGCACCGATGAACACCTTACAGACAGAAAAAAAAACTCAGACATGACATTAGCCAGTTTTCACAGGAAACTTTTAATGCTGTATACTTTTACACAGGCGTGCCACTCTGTACTGAGCATAATACATCTCTGTCAGTATAAGGCAACTATCCAGAAAGAAATAAGGCTGGCTTTGCAATTATATGGTCTCAGGTTCATAGAGCGGCTCAGACACTTCCTAAGTCTGTGACCACAGGCGAAATACTCATCTCTGTAAAATGAGGAAATGTCAGCTACTCATAGACTAGCTGGAAAGATGAAATGAGATAACGTTAAATGATTTGGCTAGATGATATAATTCATGCTTTCTTTCTTTCTTTCTTTCTTTCTTTCCTTTCTTTGCCTTTCAGGTTGAGACATTTTAAAAAAATCCTTTATTTATGTGTATATTTTTTTCTACTGTATAGCATGGTGACTCAGTTACATTTAAATGTATACATTCTTTTTTCTCACATTACATGTTCCATCATAAGTGACTAGACAGAGTTCCCAGTGCTACACAGCAGGATCCCATTGCTGATCCATCCCGAAGGCAACATCCTGCATCTATTTACCCCAAGCTCCCAGTCTCACCAACTCCCTCCCCTTCCCCTTTGGCAACCACAAGTCTATTCTCCAAGTCCATGATTTTCTTTTCTGTGGAAAGTTTCCTTTGTGTCATATGTTATATTCCAGATATAAGTGATATCATATGGTATTTGTCTTTCTTTTTCTGACTTCACTTTACTTCAGGATGAGTGAAGTCAGTCAGAAAGAGACTTTTGCTTGGATAAATCAGCTGTGTTCAAACTGTGAACTTGTGTGGTCCCAGGTTAGAATGCCCCAAATGCCTTGGACAGAAAGAGGAAGAATTGACCCCACAAGACTTATGGTATGGGATGAGTGAAAGCAGTGTGCCTGGATGTTGCTGCTTTTTATAAATGGAATTGATTCAGTAAGCAACTTTAATTAAAGGAAAAAGGTTTTTTTTTTTTTTCTCTCTCTCTTTTTTTCCCGCAGAGTTAAAAATCAGGGAGTCTGTTTTCAAGGGAAGAAGGAAAGGCTATCAAGTGGGAATAGAGAAGAAATTGAAAAAAGAATAAAAAACACAGAGAATAGTAAATTTGTTTTGAGTTTCCCAAGTGTGAGAGTCGCTCATTTGGAAGGGCCTGATACTGCAAGGACATGTGTAACGTGGCCCTGACATTCACGAGCTGCATATCACAGGTTGTATTTCAACCCTTGCCCACCGAAGGCCAAGAATTTCAGACACAAGTGTCCTCCCAAGGCTGTCTCTTCCTGCTCTCTGGTTTTGAGGACATCCACATGAAAGCACAGACTCTGCCTCCTCCTGCTTTCTCACTCCCTGAAGTCACAGGATAGTGGTAGCCATAGCAACACCTTCAGTATTGCTAACCTGGGGTAACAAACTCTCAGGTTGGAAATGAGAGACAGACACATATTGAACCAAAAGAAACCTAAGGAAAAAATGACTTCAAACATACTACCCCCTTCAACTCCAGATCTCAATAGATAATAAATTAGCAGCAAGGAGGAAGTAATGCTTATTAAGCCTCTCATGTGTATCAAATACTGTACTAGGGGCTTGCCTAGACTTTTAATGTAGTTCTGAAAATAACCCAAATGAGAAAGTCATTAGTGATGCACAAGTAGAAGTAAAATGTTGTTAGGTTACTTGCTCAAGTGTACACGCTGGGAAAGTGGCAAAATGGAATTGGGAGCAGCTCTGTCACAGTTTTTCCATACCATGAATATTTTGCCTGTGACCTTTCACTTCATTAACTGCCATTCCCCCTGTGGTAGTGAACTCTTTCCCCCAGTCTGCTCTTAGGATCTAATCCAGAAAACTCAGGTGTCATGGCCAAACTGGCCCAATGTCCCAGAGGCAATCCAAGACCCCTACCTGGTCCTACAATAAATATCTAAAGACATCTCCCTCCAACAAACATAATTTTTAAAAAATCATCTCTTCTATATGAGGAAAGGAAATAAGAACTCAAGAAATAAAGATACAAGTTTTTAGCCAAGATGCCAGAGTTAAAATTATTGAGGGTGAGCTTCTGGCTTAAACTTTGTAAGGGTCCTTTGCACTAGGAAGGCAGTGCACCACAAAAAACAAACAAACAAACAAAAATGGAAAAAGGGAGGGATACAGTGACGTCACCTTCTCATCTTTGTCTTTATTACCAAAATAGTGGATTTCAGGATCTGGAGACCGTAAGAAGGAAACCTGTTTTATATGAGGTGGGGCTATAGGACATTTTCATCTCCCTCCTTGTGTTACTCTGTATTCCTATAAGTTTTTAATGATCATTCATTATTTTTATAATGGTAAAGTTATATTTTAAAAGAAAATATTTCCACTAAAATAAAATATGGAACACACAGAGAAATGCTTGGCAAACCAGCCATATGGTTTGCCTCAGTGTAAATGGACAACAGGAACAACTTGACCAGTATTTTGAATGGGTTGGTCCTGAGATCCTTATCAACATTGATCCTTATCAATCACTGCTGCAATTTCCATGTGATTTAGTTTCAGGAGCTGAAGTGAGGAAGTCTAACTCTGGAACTTGCCACATGCAAAATCTCCTTCACCAGTGGGATCCTACATGGGGCAGCTGAAATTTCTCTATTCATCACTTCAAAAACACTGGTTCCAGTGCAGGACAAAGCCCGGGACTGAAGGTACTTCTTGCCTCTGGGGCCATCAGGGTTTCTAACTGGGAGATCATTTGCAACTTATAGGTGACAATTTTGAGTTCTAGTAGAGGAAGAGAAAAATACACTCAATATACACTGCTTCCATTCACCACGGCTGTGCCACTCTGTGTTCAGAAATCAAATGTCAAAATGTGAAGCTCTGTCTCTCTCTCTCAGCATGAAACTAGGGAGCTGTGGTACCAGTGATGTTTGTCTAATGCTCCAACCATTTTGCTTAAGGAAATACTACTAAACAACAGATTAGGAGAATGGGAAATCTCTCATGAGAAGCAATAAGGGGAGTATGGTCAAGCATTCGGTTATACTTGGCATTTTCCTAGTTCTTAGGGTTCTCAGTGCTGCTTAGTATGAGCAATTATTTCTAATATTGAAATTCTAACTTCTCAGATTTCATCTCTTCCCCTTCTACTCTCTGTATTAGCCTATATCATTTTTATCCTGCTCTCTGAACCTGGGAATGAATTTATTTAAAAGTTAAAGCCATAAGCATTGATTTTTTTAAAAATATTTAAACCTACCTTCATTTTCATTGGCTCTGTGGGCCCCTCCATGATTTCTCTCGTTCCTGGAGTTATGGCCCCTTTCCTCACACAAGCAGAGAGCCCCACAGTTGTTCTCAGAGGATATTTGCCGAGAGTATTGGCCCCACAAAACTGGGGCCTAGAGCCTGCCATGATGTGCTCACCACTCCTCAATCATTTTCTCCTCTTTGTGTCCATCCATGACACCTCTCCTTCCTCTCCACACTGCATAGGAAGGTCAATATATCAGCATTTTCCTAAAGGAAACATCTTTTCATGAATGTCTTCCTCTTTGAGGGCTTTAGAAATCAGAGCCCCACAGCTGGAGTCCAGTCACTGTGGTAGGACCGGGAGAGTAAGGAAAGATAGGGTACGGATGGAGAACCAGCTGCTTGACTGCTCTCACACTATGGGGGCTTCAGAGGGCAGCACTCAGAGAACAGTTGGTGTGCATACCAATGGCAGTTTTCAAAAATATTCTGCAGTCTCTTTGGCCCCCAGGAAGCATATGACCAGTTGGACATACATCTCTCAAGAAGCTTGTGCCAATTATTGATTTATTGCATCTGAGCTTCTCATTAACCCTTTTAGTATGCTCTGTGAAAATGGATCTGGGACCTCTATATAGTTTGCTCTGCTAGTAAACACAATGCTAATATTGACAGGGTAGCATGTTGGAATGTCATTGCGGAGGAAAGAAAGTTTTGCTGCATGGTTCCATGCACTTCTTGGCAGGTTTCTGTAGAGTATGGCTCCTCCAGGTCAAGTTCCTGTAGCATCCTGTATTTCCCAGCAGTGGGTGAAGTTTTTCCAGCATCCTAGTCTTGCAGGGCTCAGCAGACAGCAACACCTGTTTGGCTCAGCAGACAGCAACACCTGACAGCTTCTCTCAGGTGCTTCTCAAGTGATTCCATAGAAGAGTGCCTCTAATGAGACCCCTCCCCATGAACAACTTTCTGGGAAGTTCCAGAGGGTGGAATTCCAGCAAGCTCTTTGGATAGGTCACCACAGGACCTATCTGCCTTTCAGTGAGTTGTGGCTGTGCCTCTCTAACAAAGAAGTGAGAGCCTTTTATTCTTCACTATCTCCCATTTAAAGACAAAAGCCAGGTCCTTGAGTTCAGTCTTATTTAATTCAAAATTTAAATGAATGGAACTCTATGAAATTTAATTTAATTTTTCTGCCTTTGGATCAAGATGTGGCATTTCCTTTTGGGAAAAAAAATCGATGGAAATGTGTGCTAGAATAGAATCATAGGACCTCTGAGCTGGAAGGAGATCATCTATTCCAATGACTTCATTGTGTAATGAGGCACTAGAATGAAGTGCTGTGCAAGGGCACTCAGTGGATGAGGTCAAGTCCTCAAAGATCATCACAGTGCCCTTTTGGGAAGTTATTTAAATTTCCCAGGTATTTTCAAAATTCAGCCAAGAATGAGAACCATAGGCCTAGATGGAAAAGTCAAAAATATACATTGGGGCAGAAAAGGAGGATATCCAGTGAATTTCCATGTATCTCATTTACTTCAGGTTTAGTCTCTACTTTGTTCTGACTTCTTTATATAATTCACCTTCCCACGGCCTCACCAATCAGGAGATAACCTCTGGGAAAAGGGTTGTAGTGATGGTAAAAAGTAATAATATTTGATGTCTACCTGGTTATTTAATCACTAAACCTCCAGCCCCCAACCCCTTCTTACAAGCTATGGACTCCCAAGGTCCATGTTTCCCATGACTAGATTTCACTATGGTTAGCACCTCCTTTCCCTTGTTTGTCTCCAAGTTTCATCATAGGGCCTCTGGTTATTTCATTAATGTCTCTTCTTGGCTATACTTGTGGCTTCGGTTATAGCCTCATGGCTCAAGCACATTGATATATTTAAATTTTTTTAAAATGTTATTAAAGTATATATGATTTACTATGCTGTGTTAATGTCTGCTGTACAGCAAAGTGATTCAGTTATACATAATATATATTCTTTTTCATATTCTTTTCCACTATGGTTTATCACAGGATATTAAATACAGTTCCTTGTGCCATACAGTAGGACTTTGTTTATCTACCCTACATATAATAGTTTGCATCTGCTAATCCCAAATTCCTAATCCTTTCCTCTTCCCCATCTCTTGGCAACCACAAGTCAATTCTCAATGTCCGTGAGTCTATTTCTGTTTTTAGATAAGTTTGTTTGTGTCATATTTTAGATTCTGCATATAAATGATAAGTATCTTTCTCTTTCTGATTGACTTTACTTAGTGTGATAATCTCTACATCTATCCACGTTATTGCAAATAGCATTATTTCATTCCTTTTTATGGCTGAGTAATATTCCATCGTGTATATCTACGAATTCTTCTTTATCCATTTATCTGTGGATGGACATTTAGGGTGTTCCCATGTCTTGGTTATTATAAATAGAAACATGTTGATATTTTTATAGCAGGTCTTGGTTCAACCCCAGTAGTACCTGTGCTCTCTGGATGGTGTTAAATTTATTTATTTGGAAATTCATTCCCAAATTTCCGTAACTCAGCTTGCCATTTGGTTCCATGCCCTATGCATCAGTGGTTCAGATTTTTGAATTTTAAATTTTAGTACAATTTAAAAGGTACTTATAGTTTGATACATGGTGTCAATATTCTACTCGGCCAAGTCAAGATACTGGGGAAGAAACACTATTTAATATTATCACTGTTTCATAAAAGAAAAGTTATTTGATCTCCGGACTATAAAAAGGGTATGATATTTAAATGAAGAACATTTCTTTAAAGTTTATCATACTTTAAGTAATATACAATGCTTTTTTCCTCATTTTTATGCAACACGTCACACATGGACTCTGTTCCATGAGCTTGGGTTTGGGAGACTGTACTGTACATTTCTAGGAAACTGTAGAGAATTTGGTTGGAAGATTATTTAGAAAATAATCTCATGTGCTCTACACTATCATGCTCTGTAATTCTCTCCCCGGTGATCCCTTGCCAATGATTCTTGATTCAGCCAGGGACCTCCCATGAGCAGAAGTGTTCTGTACACTCAGTGTTAAATACGGTCACACTCTCAATTGAGTGGAGCATGTTTCAGTTTAATCCTTGGTTGTAAGGAAAAGGTCACCTTTATTTCTCTAAAGAGAGGATGTTGATTTTAAGTAAACATATGGACTGAAGCTGATAGTGACCTGGAAATCATAAGCTTTGTTTTTTGTTTATTTCATAGGCCATCACTCATGATCTTTGTACATAAAAAAATACGAGACCAAAAAAAAATATTGAGCGTGAAAATTAAAAAAAAAATATGTTTACTTGAAATGTTTGCTACAGAGCAAGTCCAAATTTCAGAAGAACTGGACACTCTGAGTGAAAGGTACAGTAATACTCTAGGTGAAAAACAAGCTACAGATAGTCTGATCATTGGTAGAAAAACATATGTTGCCTCTAATAATTAGTAAATCTACAAGGAGTGGCACATGCCTATATTTGCCAGTATTGCAAACATCTGGAATCAACTTGTTTCCATTATGGAATCAGAAACATACAGGAATAGGGGCTCAAGACAATATTTATTTGGGGGAATATTAGCAGATAGGGTGTTCTTGTATTTTGAGGTTTATCTCTCCATGCAAAGTTTTTTTTTTTTTTTCATATGGCTTCATTATACAGTTAACATTTATTCATATGGGAGCAGGGCAAGGTGTTTGTTTTACCTTTTTATCTTTCTATTACAGATCTTCCTAACTGCACTAATTTTTTTTTAGCTTTTCTTATTTCAAAATTCTGCAAGAAAATGGATGGACTCCTTTCACTTCCTTGTGTCAAGTCATTGGTTATTGATCTGTCTATTATCTTGCTGTTCTGGATGAATTGCTTATCCTTTGCCCAAAGAGCTGTAGAGAGTGGACACCATGGGTCATATAAGTAGAAAAAAAATGCCAGGTGATGGCTGACAAACAGGTGGATTCCTTTAGAAGGGAGTGTGAGCAGGAAAGTAGCATAAATGGCAGATTCTAGTACAGTAGTCTTTAGCCCTTGTCAGCCATTTGCCTAAACTCATTCAGTCTTAAACTATCCATGAGATTCATTACATCCTCAAGCAAATAGAAAATTGGTTAATCTACTCTGCTGGCCTGCCTAGGCATTTCCAGAGTCCCATGGGGGCAATGGTGAAGCAGATGAGGTCAGGAAATCTAGCTTAGATATACACAGTAGAACTGAAGTAGATTTACTTGAGCTTTTACATTAGAAAATCTTTTACCTGACTCTTTCTCGTTAAAGAAATTTTGGGTAATCTAGGCTAATCAAGGTGGTGATTGGTGATTCTTGAAAGAAAGACATAAAGAATCTAAGTAAATGAGATTTTCCAAGTATATATAAATTGAGGAGGTGCTAATGATGTGATATCTGTTCACTAATGTCTCAGTGGGTGTTGAAAACAGACTTTTATGCTTTTCTAATTAGGATAATATTTATTTTATGACACAACACAACAATAGCTCTGTGTTATAGACACCTTCGGTAAATTCTTGAGCCAGCAGCCATATGGTCCCAACAATGGAATTTGTGTGAGCCCTTCTTTTAGAATTTTTGGAAGTTCAGAGAAGCAAGAACTAAAACTTTTTATGAGTTTTTGTAGGTGTTGAAGAAAGAAAATTGCTGTCATGTTAGCAATAATAGAATGGTAGTCATAGCCCACAAGTGTTAACTGTAATGGAAAAGAAGTAGTACGGTTACAAAAGATAAGACAAAACCATGAGATTGACAGTGAAGGAAGCTGAGCTTCATCCCCAGCCTGTATCTGGATAGCTGTGTAAACTTGGACGAAACATTTATCCTCTTTGAGTTTCCATTTCAAAAACATTGACAACAGAATTAAACAGATAAAAACTCTTTCATGTTGAACACACATCATGAAGAATATTCCTACCTTTTTTGAAAGGAGAGAAAAGAAAAAAGTATAAAACAGAAAAAGAATGCCATTAAACTATGAATTGAAGAATAAAATAATGAAAGAGAAACAGAGCAAAAAAATAAAAAAACATAAAAAAGAAAGGGAGAAAGAACTTGGACCTTTTATGTTTGTGATTTTCCCCAGATAAACAGTGCAGAAGCTCAGAGTTAGCAGCCAAGACGGAGATCTTGGCTCTCATATGCATTAGCTTTGTGGCCACAGCCAAATTCTACCCATACCCCCGAGACCTCAGTCCCCTCATTTGTAAAATAAAAGCAATAGATGAGATGATTTACAAGATACTTTCCTGATTTATGACTTAGCTTTACATAATTGTAAAAGAGAAGATTTTCATTTTACTTGCTTTGAACTGCCAGATACCAACTGGGCCCCTGCTGTACTGAGATGCAAGTAAACCCAAAATGCTTTCATGGCATAAATATGCATATGGTCACGGATACCCTTCAATGCCCCCGTGCACTCTCATTCATTAATAAAATAGCAAATATGCAATTTCTGTAATTACTCTGTTTGTTTAAAGGAGGAATGTGTTTGCCAGGAAGGCACTGCCTGGACCTGAACATCAGGTAAACTGTGGGCAGCCTCCCAGCTTATCCTGAACAAAGCTAGACTCTCACCCTAGGTGTGTCTGGCTTATGTATTAAAACAAATGCAGTGAAGTCCCACGGCTTTGGAGACTTGGCCATATGGAATGTCCTCATTGTTTCTGGTGCCTGGGGTGGGCAAGGAGACTGCATTAGCAACAGTTCTGAGACAGTAGTTTGGTATTCACAGAGCTGGCTTGGCCTCCAGTGAACTTCTGCCCTGCTGTTTAGTGTAATGGCAATTACCACCTTCATGAGGCAATGTTGTTCAAATAGCTACCCAGGTCCTTATATAGCAACAAGGTGCAATGGAGCAGGACCTCATATGACCAGGTTCAAATCTCAGTCACTTGAGCTGAAAGACCATGAACGAATCTCTTGGTATCTCTCAACCTCTCTCTTCATCTACAGAATGGGAATAATAATGATAAATGCTCAGTTTGCTTTCAGAGTTTTTGTATTCTCACAAGCCTCTCCAGAGGTGGGGGTGGGACGGAAAAAAGACTTTGAAGCAGGAAAATGAACAGATTTAGGCTACATGTTCACTCCCAAAGGGTTCGGACAGAACAAACAGCTCAGCCATCCAGCCAGGTGGGCACTGTGAACACTAACATAGTGTTTACACGTTCTTGTCCTCCTCATTCCACAAGCACACTTACCTCCTTTCAGTGCTCCCTCTTTTTGTCCTCAACTCCACATTTCACTCTTCTGGAATTTCTATTGTCCCAAGGCCAGAATCAGGGGTGGCTGAGTATGAACCATGCGTAGGGGATCCATGACCCATCCAACACCACCTTCATACCCAGCTCATGTTTCCTGAGATCTACTCTGGGTCTGCCATCGTGGCATTTATGTGGGTGCTCATCTTATTTAATCATATTCACATTCCTATGAGTAGTGAGTATAGTAGTATTAACCAGATTTACAGGTAAGAAAACATGCCCACAATCACAAGGGCCTGACAATTCCCCCAGACTGCTCTTCCTTTGCTCTCTCATGCTCTCCTATTCTTCTCTGTAGTTCCCAATTCCTCACTCTGTGTTTACTCTTTACTATCTTCTCTTCATTATTCTGGGTTGATAACATCTACAGGATTCTTTTGGCTTCTTGGCCATTGGCTATCTTCTCGGGCCCTTGACTCCATTCTTTCTTCTGATTTACAGATTCCACAGAGTCTTGGATAGAAAAAATGATCCATTCCAACTTTAGAACCATGAAATCCATTAGCCAAGTTTGTGCATCCTCTTCCTCCAATTAAAGCGTCAACTTCATTGCCTAATTAATAATAACCACTACTTCTTGAGGGCTCAGTGTGTATCAGGCTGTTTTCTGAGAGCACTTAACCTACATCATTTCCTTTAGTTATTATAATAATTCTTTAAACAAAATTCTGTTATTTTACAGAATCTCCTAACCCCAGATACAGCTAGTGAATGATAGTGTCAGAATCCTAATCAAGGTCCACCTGACACCATTCTAATTATAATTTCTATGGTATGTTAAACTTAACCCTACATCAAGGGTCCCCGATTTTATTCTGGATTCCAACTAGGATTGAAGCCAGAGGTAAAGTTGATCCTATTTGTTGAAATTGGATTCTTCTCACTTGATACCTTTGTGCTGATCCCTCTACTATGAAAATTAAAATACTAAAAATTTCAGGTTCTAAAAGCCCCTTTAAAACCAAGAACAACTGCTCCCTAATAATCTACAATATGAATGGTACTTTCTTGGCAGTAACTGTATATGATAGACCTAAGAGTCTAAGCAGTATGTCTGAGGTGACACATAATGATATAATGCCATTCCAGTAGCTATTAGGAACAAGGGGGACTGCATATGATCATCTTTTATTAGGAGGCATCTCAAAGTTAGGCAGCCATATTTCATCATATTTTGAAGAAATTATTTGCTCCTTTTCTTGCTGCTATTTACACTCATGATTCTCCATTGCCCGCAGGTTGAGACTTCTAGTGTTTCTGTCACCACAGACCAAGTAAGGGTGTGATTAAAATGATTTATAAATGTTTACAAACATTTATAAACAATAGTTTGGGTCACATCCAATCTATATGTATGAAAATATTAGCAAAGCTAAGAGTTCTGTTTTGAACTTTGTTGAAAATTTGATGAAAATACTGCAAATACAGATTCAAGATGAACAAACCCCTCAAAAGGCACATGATACAGAATATAAGCCTGAAGGCAGATTTTTTGTCAGAAAAGACTGGGCAAGCAGACAGTGGTTTATCATATTTTAAAAATATTTTTGAGATTTTTTTTTAAATGAGGTAATGCTATTGGTTTATAGCATTGTATAAGTTACACGTGTATAACATTATATTTCTAATTCTGTGTATACTGCAGCACACCCATTGCCAAAAATTTTGTTTCCATCTGTCACCATACACTTGACCCCTTTCATCAGTTTGGTGCTCTCTCCCACCCTTGGCTATTGTAAATAATGTTGCCATGAATATAGGAGTGCATATACCTTTTCAAATTAGTGTATGTGTATACTTCAGATAAATATCCAGATACAGAATAGCTGCATTTAATGTTATTTCTATACTTAATTTTTTGAGGACCCTTCATACTGTTTTTTCATAGTGGCTGCACCAATTTACACTCCCAGCAACAGTATATGAGGGTTCCCTTTTCTCCACATCCTCTCCAACACTTGTTATTCCTTCCCTTTTTGATAGTAGCCATTTTGATGCATACGAGGGGATATCTCACTTTGGTTTTGATCTGCATTTCTCTAATGATTAGTGTTGTTGAACATCTTTTCCTGTGCCTGTTGGCCATATGTATATCTTCTCTGGAGAAATTTCTATTTAGCTCTCCTCATTTTAAAGTCAAGTTGTTTGGTTTTGTTGTTGTTATTGAGTTGTACAGGTTCTTTGTATATTTTAGATGATCAGATTTGACCATTGTTAGATATATGAATTGCAAATATCTTCTCCCATTAGGTAGGTTGTCTTCATTTTGTTGATGGTTCCTTTGCTGGGAAGAAGCTTTTTGTTTGATGTCATCCCAATGAACTAGCAGAAAGAGCAATTAAGAGAATTCAGGAGTTCCTGTCATGGCTCAGTGGTTAATGAACCCGACTAGTATCTATGAGGATGCAGGTTTGATCCCTGGCCTCACTCAGTGGGTTGAGAATCTGGTGTTGGTGTAGGTTGTGGTGTAGGTCACAGATGTGGCTCAGATCCCACATTGCTGTGGTGGTGGTATAGGCCAGCAGCTGTAGCTCCAATTAGAATCCTATCCTGGGAACCTCCATAAGCCCTGGGTATGGCCCTAAAAAGACCAAAAAAAAAATTCAATTTGTAATAACAACAAAAACAATAGAATATTTAGGAATTGTTGAAAAAAATGTTTCTTTCTGTAGAGAAGACACAAAGAAATGGAAAAATATTTCAACTCATGGACTGGAAGAAGTAGCATTATTAAAATGTTCATATTATCTAAAGCAATCTACAGATTCATTGCTATCCATATCAAAACCCCAAAAATATTTTTTCAAAAATATAGAACAAAAAATTCTAAAATGTATATAGAACTATGAAAGACCACCAATATTGAAAGCAACCCTGATAAAAAAGAACAAAGGCAGAAGTATCATACTTCCTGACTGAAAATTTTATTACAAGGTTATATTGATAAAACAGCATGGTATTGGCTGAAAAACAGATATATAGATCAATTGAATATAATTGAGAGTCCAGAAATAAACCCACATGTATATGGAAAATTATTTTTTAAAAAAGGAGCAAAGAATATACAATGGAGAAAGGATAGTCTCTTCAGTAAATGGTGTTGTGAAAACTGGACAGCCACATGCAAAAAAAAATGAAACTAGAACAGTCTTATAGCATGTACAAAAATCAACTAAAAATGGATGAAGACTTGAATATAGAATCTGAAATCATAAAACTCCTAGAATAAAACGTAGACAGTATGCTCTTCAACATTGGTCCTAGCCACATCTTTATGGACCTGTCTTATCAGACAAGGGAAATCAAAGGAGTATTGTCATTAAATTGCTGCAAGAATTCCCCATAAAACTGAAACCTTGAATTTTATATCCAGCGAACATATCTTTTAAAAACAAAAGTGATCACTACAGACTTACTGAGTGGCTAAAATCTGATGATACCAATTTTTAGCAAGAATGTTGATCAACATGGGCTCTCATCTATTGCTAGTCAGAAGGAAAAATGGTACAGTCTCTTTGGAAAACATTTTGCCAGTCTTTTACCAGTCTAAATATAGCATTATAATATGATCCAGCCTCATGCTTTCAGGTATTTACCCAACTCAGTTGAAAATTTAAGTTCACAAGTTTTTTTTCATGGTCAAGTTTATAAAAACTTTTTCATATCTTTATTTTTTAATAATGATTTTTATTTTTTCCATTGTAGCTGGCTTACAGCGTTCTGTCAATTTTCTACTGTATAGCAAGTTGACCCAACCACACATACATGTATACATTCTTTGTTCTCACATTATCATACCCCACCATAAATTACTAGTTATAGTTCCCAGTGCTATACAGCAGGATCTCATAGCATATCCATTCCAAGGCAATAGTTTGCATCAATTAATCCCAAGTTCCCAGTCCATCCCACTCTCTCCCCTCCCCCTTGGCAACCACAAGTCTGTTCTCCAAGTCCATGATTTTCTTTTCTGTGGAAAGGTTCATTTGTGCTGTATATTAGATTCCAGATATAAGTGATATCATATGGTATTTGTCTTTCTCTTTTTGACTTACTTCACTTCTTGTGAGATTCTCCAGTTCCATCCATGTTGCAACAAATGGCATTATTTTATTCTTTTATGGCTTAGTAGTATTCCATTGTGTATATATACCACATCTTCTTAATCCATTCATCTGCTTATGGGTATATAGGTAGTTTCTATGTCTTGGCTATTGTGAATAGTGCTGCAATGAACGCACAGGTGGATGTGACTTTTTCAAGGAAACTCTTCTTTGGCTATATGCCCAAGAGTGGGATTGCTGGGTCAAACGGTAGTTCTATGTATAGTTTGCTAAGGTACCTCCATGCTGTTCTCCACAGTGGCTATACCCACTTACATTCCTACCAATAGTGCAGGAGGGTTCCCTTTCTCCACACCCTCTCCAGCATTTGCTATTTATGGACTTATTAATGATGGCCATTCTGACTGGTGTGAGGTGGTATCCCATGATAGTTTTGATTTGCATTTCTCTAATAATCAGGGATGTTGAGCATTTTTTCATATGCTTGTTGGCCATTTGTATATCTTCTTTGGGGAAATGTCTATTTAGTTCTTTTGCCCATTTTTCTATTGGGTTGTTGGCTTTTTTGCTGTTGAATTGCATAAGTTGTTTGCATATTTTAGAGATGAAGTCCTTGTCAGTTGCATCATTTGAAACTATTTTCTCCCATTCTGTAAATTGTCTTTTTGTTTTCTTTTTGCCTTCCTTTGCTGTGCAAAAGCTTATCAGTTTGATTAGGTCTCATTGGTTTATTTTTGTTTTTACTTCTGTTGCTTTGGGCGACTGACCTGAGAAAACATTTGTAAGGTTGATATCAGAGAATGTTTTGCCTATGTTCTCTTCCAGGAGTTTGATGGTGTCTTGTCTTACGTTTAAGTCTTTCAGTTTTTTTGTGTGTGTGCATGGTGTGAGGGTGTGTTCCAGTTTCATTGATTTACATGAGGCTGTGCAGTTTTCCCAGAACAACTTGCTGACAAGACTGTATTTTTCCCATTTTATATTCTCGCCTCTTTTGTCAAAGATTAAATTGACCATAAGTGTCTGGGTTTATTTCTGGGTTCTCTATTCTGTTCCATTGGTCTGTGTGTCTGTTTTGACACAGTACCACACTCTCTTGATGACTGTGGCTTTGAAATAGTGCCTGAAGTCTGGGAGAGTTATGCCTCCTGCTTGGTTTTTGTTCCTCAGGATTGCTTTGGCAATTCTGGGTCTTTTGTGGTTCAGTATAAATTTTTGGATTGTGGTAGTTCTGTGAAAAATGTCCTGGGTAACTTGATAGGGATTGCATTGAAACTGGAGATTGCTTTGGGTAGTATGGCCATGTTTTCAATATTAACTTCTCCCACCCAGGAGCATGGAATATCTTTCCATTTCTTTGAATCCTCTTTAATTTCCTTGATTAACATTTTATAGTTCTCAGCATATAAGTCTTTTACCTCCTTGGTAAAGTAGAAATAAACCACAGGAAAAGAAATGAGAAAAAACTAACTACATGAAGACTAATCAACATGCTACTAAAGAACAAATGTGTCAAAGGGGAAATCAAGAAAGAAATAAAAAAATACCTCGAGACAAATGATAATGAAGACACAACCACTGAAAATCTATGGAATGCCACAAAAGCAGTGCTCAGAGGGAAATTCATAGCAATACAGGCCTTCCTCAAAAAAGAAGCAGAATCTCAAATCAACAACTTAAGCCAACACCTACATGAATTAGAAAAAGAAGAACAAACCAAACCTAAAGTCAGCAGAAGAAAGGAAATTATAAAGATCAAAGAGGAAATCAATAAAATAGAGATTCAAAAAACATTACAAAAAATCTATAAAACCAAGAGCTGGTTCTGTGAAAACATAAACAAAATTGACAAACCTCTGGCCAGACTTACCAAGAAGAGGAAAGAAAAAACCCAAATAAACAAAATAAGAAATGAAAAAGGATAAATCACAAGGGATACTGCAGAAATACAAAAAACCATAAGAGAATACTATGAACAATTGTATGTCAACAAATTTGACAACCTAAAAGAAATGGACAACTTTCTAGAGACTTACAGCCTGCCAAAACTGAATCAAGAAGAAATAGATCAGTGAACAGAACAATCACCAGAAATGAAATTGAATATGTCATAAAAACACTCTCTACAAATAAAAGTCCAGGACCAGATGGCTTCCCAGGCAAATTCTAACAATCATACAAAGAGGTTCTGATACCCATCTTCCTTAAATGTTTCCAAAAGGTTGAAGAAGAATGACCACTCCCAAAGACATATCTTTAAAAACAAAACAATGGGAGTTCTCATGGTGGCACAGAGGAAACGAATCTGACTAGGAACCATGAGGTTGTGAGTTTGATCCCTGGCTTTGCTCAGTCTGTTAAGGATCCGGCATTGCCGTGAGCTGTGGTGTAGGTCTCAGATGTGGCTCGGATCTGGTGTTGCTATGGCTGTGGTGTAGGCCGGTGGCTACAGCTCCAATTAGACCCTCAGCCTGGGAACCTCCATATGCTTCGGGTGCAGCCCTAAAAAAAGAAAAAAAAGACAAAAGAAATAAATAAATAAAAGGTAAAAACAATACAATGAAGTTGTCTTTGGATGAATGAATAAATAAGCTGTGGCACATTCATACAACAGAATACTATTCAGTGATTAAAATGAATAAGGCCATGAAGCCATACAAAGATGAATCTTAAATAAAGTAAATAGAATTTAATAGTCACTCGCTGCGTGTCATGATTAATATATAATATTCCCTCTAAGCCTAGCTCCAATTCAAAATCTTCCCACCACCAAAAGCTGTTATTGATTCTTTCAATTCAAATAGTATCTCCTCCTTCTGAAAACCCAAAGCAATTACATATTCATTTACTAGTAAAACAAACAAACAAACAAACCAGGAGGGTTCACCTAAATGAATTTAAGTGAAGTCGCTTCAGCTTGAGTTCAAATGCTGATTCTCCCATTTTGTTAACTCTTTGGTGCTGTGGGGTGGGGGTGGGGATAAAGGGAGGAAATAAATGAACAGTGTAGAGCTAAACCTGCTGGTATAAGTGTTTAATAAATATTATCTCTCCAAAGTGGATTTTAAATGCCTGTGGACCAGGACTGTGTCTTCCATTTCTTCTTGTTCCACCACAGCACTTAGGTAATTGATGAACTTAAGTGCTTCTCAATATGAACAATGTAATGAATGGAGCATATGTGTGTTAGCTTCCTATCACTTCTGTAACAAAATACCACATAATTAGCGGTGGACTACATCATACATTTATTACACTACAGCTCTGAAAGTAAGAGGTCCAAAATGGATCTCTCAGGTCTAAAATCAAGGTGTTGGCAGTACTGTGTTCCTTCTGGAGGGCTCTGGGAGAGAATCTGTTCTGCTTTTTTCAGCTTCTAGAAGCTGCTCATGTTCCTTGGCTCAACTTCAAAGTTAGAATGGCCAACTGAGTGTTTCCCACAGTGTATCATAAGCTTTCTGCCTCCTTCTTCCACACGTAAAGGACTTTCATGATTACACTGGGCCCACTGGATAATCCAGGATAAACTTAAGGGCCACTGGTTAACAACTTCAATTCTTTCTGCAACTTGAAATCTCCCTTATCATGTAACAACATATTCACAGGTTAGAGAAAATAGGTTACATTTTTATGAAGTCATCTTTTTCTGCCTGGAACAGTGGGGACAGGGAGACATTTAAGAAGGCTACTCCCAAGGTTGAGAACATCAAGGACTTGTTCAAGGAAAAGATGGGTGGCTTAATAATGGAGTCTGCCCAGGGTTTAGAGAGCAAAGTGGGCAGAGTTGAAGCTGGAGCAACACGTCTTGACCAGAGCATCTTCAGGTGGTAGAGAGCTATCACCTGTCTTCATGGAATGATCAGATCTATGAAACGAATATATTGATGGTATTGTAGGAAAATTATGAAAGGGTGCCTTTGAGGAGGAATAAGGGCATGGACATGAAAGGAGGGAGTGTTGAAGTAACATCACAGTGAAAGATGATAAGACACTGTGTGACGATGATGATGGTGGAAAGGGAAACAGAATAAAGAATTCAAAAGGTTTTTTTGTTGAAGAATCAGCTGACATTGGTGGCTGGAAACATGTCTGGATGAAAGTAACTGTAATTTCCAGTTGGGGTACCTGAGTAAATTCTGACACTGTTTTCCCAGTCCTTTCTCCAAGGATTCCTCTGTACTTGTTCATATAATTTGATACTACACAGTGTGACTGAGATTTCCAGCCCACCTCCCTGAAGCTGGGAGTGAGACACTGTGCAGAGGGCAACCCTGCTGGTGGTTGTCCCAATCAAGGCTGTTATCTCTCACCATATCATGTCTCTCATTTGCTGCCAAGACTGTTCCTGGATTAAATTTTTGAGGTGACACGCTTGTCTGTTAACATATCAGAATACTGTGCTAAATGCCCACTGCTTTCTCTCTTAACCTGCTCTATGCCACTGTCAAATAAAACTTAAAGTTAGTTTTTCAAGGGCAATAGTGAAATTTTTAGACTTAGCAACAACTTTTTTCTCATTAAATTTTTTTTTAAATTTTAATGAGAAATTGTAGGTTTTGCAGTAATTCCCTAAACTGGTTGTTTCATGGAAAGATTTTCATGTAGTCAATATATATATATTTTACTTTTCTTTGTTGGTTGGTTTTATTGATGTATAGTTGATTTACAATATTGTGATAATTTCTCCTGTACAACAAAGTGATTCAGTTATACATATACTCACATTCATTCTTTTTCTAGACTTAGCGTTAATAATCATTGGCCTAGTCAACTTGGGCTACAGGAGCACAGGGAACTATACTCAATATCTTGTAATAACCTGTAATAGAAAAGAATCTGATAAAGAATGTATATATTCCATATATATGTATACTACATACAGTTTTATAACTATAACTGAATTACTTTGCCATACACCTAAAACTAACACAATATTGTAAATCAACCACAGTGCAATAAAAATACTATAGATTGAGTGCTTAAACAACAGAAAATTTTCTCTCACACTTTTGTAAGCTGGGAAGTCCAAGATCAAGGTGCAGGCAAGATGGGGTTCATTCTGAGGCCTCTTCTGTGTGGTGGTAGCCAGCTTCCATCCTGCTGTGCTCACATGACCTCTCCTTTATGAATGTATGGGGAAAAAGAAAAAGTAAGCTCTCTGGTGTTTTTTCTTACAAGGGCACTAATTCCACCACAGGGCACCCATGCTCATGACCTTATCTAATCTTAATTGCCTCCCAGGGCTTCCACCTCCTAATACCATCACATTGGGGTTAAAGTTTCAACATATGGATTTTATGTTAATGACATAAACATTCAGTATATAACAGTCACATTACCTGCTTATTTATCTCAAAGATCTCAAAGATTCAAGAAAAGTCCGTGGTTATTATTTATACTCCTTTCCTATGTATACACACACATTTATTGCTCTGATCATCATGTTCAGCCAGTTGACTGTGGAAGAAGTGTTCATAGATGACTTTTCTATTTATAAGGCTCTCTCATAACAAGTCTAAGGCTTTGATCAGGCTTCTCTACATACCCAGTTTTCTTTATGATCAACTGGTCCATCAGTCATCAGGTAGAGCCAGAATATTTCTGGTTTTAATGTCTGTGGGAGACCTTACATAACTGCGTGAATTTCCTTACAGTGAGATGCAACTGAAGTTTATGTATAGCAACGTCTTCCCTGGTGCAATGCCTGTTTAGGTTTCTGGGATAATGTCAGGAAGATAAACTCTCCTAGTTCTCAGAAATTACGTGAACTTAATGATGTCCATAGGTAGAAAATGAGACATTTGTGAAATGGCACAATTCAGTGTTCTCCTGTCATAATAATCCATGTTCTTCAACAAGTAACTGTGGAGTTCTCAGGGAAGATGATGTAGTGAGACAGCAATTAAAGCCTTGCTCCCATTCAGAAAATGCACACTTGGACATTTTACCGTCTCTCACCCTCCAATTGGTCTAGGTTGTGTCTAGGTTCCACATAGGTGGGATCCCAAGTGGATTTCTTCAACCATATGTCTTCCTCCAATACCAAGAATTCCTACATCAAAATGGTAATCCTGTGTAAACCCTTTGTATTTTATAGATTAGAATATATCTTCCCAAACTCTGACTACCAATGATGCTAATGAAACAGTCCCTCCAATGGTGAGCTTCCAGAGGCCATTTTGCAATTAAGGAAAAATGCAGGATAATAGAGGTAATTTATATGAGGTGAGAGTCCTGCACAGTGACCAAAACACAGCAGATATCTAGGCCATGCCAGTCATCTTTCCTCTGGTGATTATTAAACATTTTTTAATTCAGTCAGATTTACTTGTCAATTGCCATGCAAAAAATAGAGTGAAGCAATCTCTTGGTAGCATCCATTTCTATTTCTCCTGTACCTTGATTGATCCGCTAGTAGGGATTCACATCATTTCTTTTTAACTAGACTTTACCTAGCTCTCTGGCCCAATAATGCTAAATACAGTCTAGTAAATACAAGATAAGAAATTCTCCCAGTAGACCCTAAAAAACAAGCCTCTTCTTCAGGTATTTTTGGATGCATTTTTCATATGAGAAATTGGCTCAGAGAGACCAACTAACTTGTCCAGGTCACACAGCTCCTAAGAGTCAAAGCCTCCAGATTTCAGTTTACAGGTGAAACATCAACTATTAAAATTGCTCTCTGAAACTTACCATTTTAATAGCCACCTTTTCAAGGTGGCCCATATGACGCACACAACACCTAGGGAAATCAAATACTGCCTCAGTCTTGAGCTAAGAGGAAGAAGGGTGACAGGTGGCATAAGAATTTTATAAACTGGGGGCGGGTATAGATTAAAGTCATTGATCAACATCATAGAGTTAGTCTGCTGGTTTCCTTTGGAATGAGGGAAGAGAAATTTGCATTTCTTATTTCCAGGACAATAATTGTCCTGCTGTCAGGATGCTGTCGCATGCCTGGTGCTGATTTATAATGCTGAAGGAACACAACTCTCAGGTGGCTTCTCTGCAAAGCAGAGGGGAGCCTGCACTGTATCTGCCTTCTTGAAGGGGAGTTAATTCTACCAAGTTAGTCATGACTTATGGCCCCAAGTCATGCTGTGCTCCTGACAAACTGCATGCTGGGAAGCGGAAGGCTGGAAGCACTGAGGAGATTGGTGTTGAGGGATGGAGGTGTGGACACCGTTGCACTAGGAGTGCATGATCTGTGCCTCTAATGAGGGTTGCCCAGAACAGAGCCTTTAGGGAAAGCCCCCAGGCCATACCTGCCTGCCCAATTGCAATAGTAAGAAAACCCCAAATTTGAGGCTGCTAGAACCAAGCAACTGAAAGAACAACGGTGTCAACTGATCATGTAATTGCTGCAAATATGTTCTCTGCAATCTACACTTCTTGGGAAATAGTCCTGCTATAGATGCTACTGACTGTACATATCCCTGAAGTTTTGTCTTCTGGTCTGACCATCAATTAAGACAAAAACAAATAAACAAAGGGTGTTGGTCATCCATTGTAGCAGAGAGCCAGTAGAAAACACTAGCACCATCTAATGTTTGAAACCTAGCCCCTCTTCTCTATGATTTTGGGCAAATTCCTTAAATCTCTGTGCCTCCATTTATCTGTAAAGCATAGACGGTTGTAGGGGAGAACATAATGGAAAGCCTGTTTTCCACCCATTTTCCTAAAATAACAATAATTGCCTTACAATTGCACATAATGTGGGTAAAAAATACCCATGTTAGATGCTAAATAAAGGGTAGTATTGGTATTTGCTATTATCATTAATATTATTATCATTACTAAATGCTAGGAATTAAGCTAAACATTGTTTTACATTGTTCTTAGCTTTCCATAGATAGCATAAACTAAGTTAGTTTTTTATCAGAACCATTTCCTAAATATTAGGAGTTTGAGATTAATATATTCACATGACTATATATAAAATTAAGTAACAAGGACCTACTATATAGCACAGGGAAATCTCAATATTCTGTTATAATTTAAATGGGAAACAAATCTGCAAAAGAATGGATATATGTATATAACTGATTCACTCTGCTCTATACCTGAAATTAACACAATATTAATAAAGTGAACAATATTCCAGTAAAAAAAAAATTTAAAAGAAGCATTTCCAAATCCTCATGGCAATCAGTCACTCACCTATCCATTTATCAAGTAATTATTAAGCCTCTACCTTCTCCCAGGTAGTGTTCTCAGATCTGGAGTGTAGTGGTATATAATACTCATGGTATTACCAAACATCATGGAGTACTTACTATGTGCTAAGCACCAGATTAAGTGCTTTACATGTTTTGACACATCGAACTCTAGCAGTAGCCTTAGTGCTTGGATACATAGATGCCTACAGTACTAGGCACATAATCAGTGACTCTTAGGGTTTCCTTCTAATGATAACATTTTCCTTCCTCTGACTGATAGACAGAGATGAGTAGGGTATGTGGTTTGATTTCATAAACATTTAAGGAGTTACAAAGATAAATGGGGCAGAAAAGTTTGTTTTCTCCCCTTCCATAGGATATAAGTATAGTACTTACCATTCTAGACTTGGTCACATGTATGTATGTGTCACTTGGCTGTATGTCAGTTCTTAGCTTGTGCTGCTGCTTTTTTTTTTTTCTTGTTGTAGGGTCTGACCCGCAGCATATGGAAGTTCCCAGGCTAGGGGTCTAATTGGAGCTTCAGCTGCTGGCCTACAGCACAGCCACAGCAACACGGGATCTGAGCCTCATCTGTGACCTACACCACACCTCATGGCAACACCGGATCCCTGACCCACTGAACAAGGCCAAGGATTGAACCTGCATCCTCAGGGACACTAGTCGGATTTGCTTCCATTGAGCCACAATGGGAACTCCATCACCTTGTGCTTCTTGCTTCAGTTGTACTGCACTGAAAACAACAAGTTCCCACCTTTCATTGTCAGGGCATCCTGGGATTGGCACACCCTTTGCATAAATCAAAACCAAAATGAGACCCAGAGAAAGACAGTGCTTTCCTTGTAATAAAATGCCTGCAAGATTCTGTAGTAGAAACCTCGGAGGATACTGGCACTGTTCATGTTAGAGAAACTCACCAGGCTTTCAACCAAAAGAATATTTAAGTTTTCTTAACATCCTAGCACCTGGTAGAAGGCTATGATGTCCTCTGCAGATGTAGAAACTTTGGCAGAAATGACAACAGATAGACAAAATTGTCACCACAGTAAAGGAAACTGCTCTGCTGTGGAGGGAAACAAAACATTATAAAAAGAAGAATTTCAAATGGCTCTCTCCCGCAAGGCTTTAAGAGATTCAAAAATGAAAGCAGGTGGAATTATCAAGTCAAGGGGGCAGAGACTATTGATCTAGAGAAGAGAGATGAGGAAAGAAAAAAATCACCCAGTGAAGTCATGTTACCAAAAGCATTGGTGTAAAACAAGAGCAGGGCAGTTTTAAGTCCAGAGGAAGAAGGAAGATAATGAAGGATAATGAATGCCTTTTACTTCACAGGGAAGAGGAATGAAAAAGAGTAGGAGGAAAAAGCGGGGAAGGGAAATGTGGGTGTGTAGAGTTCAATGACCTCCCCTTCCTCAGAGGTACTGCTGGCCTGAGAGAGGAGTCCATGTGTGGATGAAATGCTTGTAATGAGTGGTGAAACAGACACCAGTCAAAACTGCCTTA
This sequence comes from Sus scrofa, assembly GCF_054392235.1. NCBI lineage: Eukaryota > Metazoa > Chordata > Mammalia > Artiodactyla > Suidae > Sus > Sus scrofa. Next base: position 107,198,338 of record NC_139396.1, on the reverse strand, counting down.
CTGCTAATTCCCTGTGTGACACAGGCTCCATTATCTGCCCACATTAAGTTTTTTTTTTTCCCACATTTAAGTATTGAGTATCCTTTTACGTATTCGACATATTTATTGGTGGCCTGCTTTGTACCAGGAAATGTGTTAAGGAACCGTAATAGTAGATACTTCATAAGAGTAATAAGAAGTAAAACCATAGCACATTCTGTATGTACATTGACTCAGAATAATAACTGGGTCATCAAGTATTTACTGTGTGCTGAGAAGCATTATAATTATGTTATATTCATAAACTGCTTTTATGGAAGCAAGAGGCTAAGTAATTTGCCCAAGGTCATACAATTGATTTGGGATTTGAAAGAAAGCATTTGCTTTTGAGTCTGTACCCTTAACCACTAGGTCATACCACTCTTGACAGAGTATAGAGGTAGGACTTGAAGCTCTGCATTCTCAAAAACAACTTAGAAAATCAGGTACTGTATTTGTTATTACTCTTGACTCTGTGGCACAGTCAGAATGCAATACATGTGCCAGTTCTTAGCATCAGATAGCCTAACCAAAATTCAAAGCCAGAACACATTTTCTCAATGACGAGACTGAGAAGATGTATAAAACCTGACTTCCCTCTAAATACATACAATCGAAAAACAGTTAAGAAATGTGTATCTGAGTTTGAAATTAAAATTCTGGTACATAGTCACAAACTGACCTTCTGGTAAGAATGTAACACAATTTTAAACACTCACCATTACTGTTTTTCTATCTTTGTCATCACAAGGTAATATCCAATCTTTTCATCTTTGCCAAAAACTTTAAGAGCCATAAGGATAACAATAGTTGACACTTAGCAAACACTGATTATATGACAGGCAAGTCACTAAGAGCTTTATAAATATTAATAAAGTTGATCCTCGTATAAACACTTTATGTTGTCAGTATTATTTTCACAGGAAAAATAAGGAAACTGAACATAGAGAAAAGTGATTCAGTGTGATTCCAGAGCTCGGAGTATTAACTCCTTCACTATAATCAATAATTAGAGCAATGTCTTATTTAAATTTTTAAAGTGAGATTAAATATTTTTAATATTTTGATTGGACATTTGCACTTTTATAAATTACACTTCCAAGGCATTTTACAATATTATTTTAGGGAGATTGTCCATTTTTAAGCTATTTAAATGACATTATGTGGTACACATATACTATCCTAGTTGTTCATTTGTCTTTTAAGTTGGTTACAGTATCCTTTGTTGGAGAGAGATATTTTTTAATATCGTAATATCATAGATAAATACCTTTACAAACAGAAACAATAGGCAATAATTAAATACAAATTCTGGTAATCAGAATTAATAACATGAATTAAATTAGAGTAAATAAGGCAGAATATTACTATTTCATACTAAGGAAATTCAAAACATTATGTGAAAAAAAAAGTTGTCATGGGAGTTCCCATTGTGGCACAGTGGTCAACGAATCTGACTAGGAACCATGAGGTTGCGGGTTTGGTCCCTGGCCTTGCTCAGTGGGTTAAGGATCCGGCATTGCTGTGAGCTGTGGTATAGGTTGCAGACGCGGCTTGGATCCCGTGTTGCTGTGGCTCTGGCGTAGGCCGGTGGCTACAGCTCCGATTCGACCCCTAGCCTGGGAACCTCCATATGCTGTGGGAGCGGCCCTAGAAAAGGCAAAAAAAGACAAAAAAAAAAGTTGTCAGCTCTAAGTTTGTTTTCCCATTGGGATAAACTACACAAAGTTTACAAAAGTTGATGAATTTTTACCTATATTGACACATGCATCACATATTCACCATCTAGATGAAGATAGAGAACACTTTCACCACCCCAGAGTTTTCTCTCATGCTCTTTCCCAGTCAGTGTCACCCTCTTTTGAATTTTGTGCTATTAGGTTAGTTTCATCTGTTGTGTGTGTGTGTGTGTGTGTGTTTGTGTGTGTTTTTCAGTGAGATATAACTCACACATAGCAAAATGGGCCAAAATGTATAACTTATGCATATAACTCAGGTAACACCACAATCCAAATCAAGATACAGAACATTTTCGTCAACACAGAAGTTCCCTTTTGTCCCTTTCTTGTCAACATTCCTCTATAAGTAACCCCTATTTTAGCTTCTATCATCCTAGAATAGTTTTGGGTGTCCTTGAACTCCACGTGAATAGAATCATACTGGATCGGCCCTTTTGGTCTGGCATCCTTCACTCAACATGAGATTGAGAGGTCACAAGTTAATTCTTTTTTAACTATAGTATTCCATTGCATAAATATGCCACAATTAATTACCCACTCCTCTTTTGCTATATCTTTGAATTGTTCCCAGTTTTGCATTGTTATAGTACTGATGCTAGGGACATTCTTGGATTAAGAGTTTAATAAAGAAGTCAAAATAAAATAGATATATCAAAGATAAAACCATCTCATTAAAGCAGCAACAGTTAACTAGAAAATGATGAGGGGGTCCATTCATAATAGAACTAAATTAACTACAGTAATAAGTGCCTAACTTACTAAGAATTATACTATGTAAAGAACTATAAGATTTTATCAGGATAAAGAGGCAGAGGTGATAAAGACAGATCATGTACATGGATACTTCAGCTAAATATTATAAAAAGTTTAGTGGTGCTTACAAAATTAGCACCATTGCAACTGTAATATAAATATAATTTTGAATTAAGTAATTACAAAATTTGGAAAAAAGAATAGGAGATACTGAAAGATAGTTTATTAATAATAGCATGGAGGGAGGCTAATGTTACTAAGTTTTAGATCTACAAAGCAATAGGAGAAAACTGAGAATTTAAAAGGGAAGGAAATAAAAATGTTTGGTATGTGTATGATAACATTTCTAAAATTGATTAAGAAAGAAATGTTTAAGAAATGAGGAGTTCCCATCATGGCACAGCAGAAATGAATCCAACTAGGAACCATGAGATTGCAGGTTCTATCTCTGGCCTTGCTCAGTGGGTTAAGGTTCTGGTGTTGCCATGAGCTATGGTGTAGGTGGAAGATGAGGCTTGGATACTGCATTGCTGTGGCTGTGTCTGTGTCTGGCAGCTGCAGCTCCAATCATTTCAAAAAAAGAAATGATATTGTCCATACCTTCAGAAATAAAGAATGTTGGACCTCAGTTTCAGGTACTACTTGTCTCTACTTGGTAACCAAATGTCGAAGGGGATGGGGACAATGAGGCTTTGCAATGAACTTATGTATTTTTACTGCACTATTCTGAATTTATAACTATAGAAAGCAGATCTACCAGATAGGTCCATTAGAACCAGTAGAATCTTGGTGGATTTAACACCTTGGGATTGCCAAGTATATTAGGATACATTATGCTATGCTGTAGAAGCAAAAGTGTCAGCATTTCAGGGGCTTGAAGAAATAACAATTTCCCATTCACTCAAAGTCAGCTGCAGTTCTGGGAGATATTCCAGAGTTTCTATTCTTCATGAGGAGTTCAGCGTTCCAAGATGCTCTGATTTTGCGGTGTCTCCATCTGAATACAAGCTTCTGCAACCATTGTCACAGAGAAAGGGAATGTGGATAATAGTACACTTGCTTATACATGTTTTGACTCATATTTCGCTGATGAGGTCATGTAACCGTTGTTAATTTTTAAGTGTATGTAGCCCTAAGACAATAGAGTATTGATGAAAATTCCACTGCACTGTCCCACTTTTATAAAGAGAGGATGCTGTTGGGCTCAGGACAGCCAGGATACCCCAAAATATGTCTCAATAACATATTGATTATTTTGAAATAAAGTCACTTTAGAAACAGCTGATGCAAGGGGGACACTTTGACCCTCCTCTTTATCCTCCCTAGAAGCAGGACATAAATCTCTCAAATGAAAAATGCATTCCCTGCATCTGCAGGTAAAACGATACCCCTATTGCCAGAGATAGGAATCAGGGGCCAAGAATCCAGTATAAATAAACCTTGTTACTTTAATTTACTACCCCCAGCACAAACTCTGTTTAGATCCTTAACTAATTAAGTACCCCAAACCTAAGTTTCTTTGTCTTGTCAATTATTTACAAAGTTATTGTTTCTTTGCCTAGAAAGTATAACAGCTGCCAGCTTTGGCAAATGTTTAGGTCCTATTTCTATAAGCCCTCCATGCATTTGTTTCTTTGGCTCCTGCTAATCTATCTTGTGTCAATTTTATTATTAGTTCAGCTATAAAAACTCAAGAAGGGGAGAGGGGAAATTTCCCCCTCCCAAATGGGGACTCAATACAAGTTTGCATGTTTTCATGACTTTGCTCCCTTATGATTTTTCTCAAAATGGTGTAAGGTTGGTTCCTGTAACACATCCTTTATCCCATGGCACTTACAGTGGGTCTGCTTTTCTTTTCTTTTTTTAAATTTCATTTTTACTTTTTTTCTTTTTTAGGGCTGCATCCACAGCATACGGAAGTTCCCAGGCTATGGTTAAATCAGAGCTGTAACCACGGCCTATGCCACAGCTATGGCAACCTGGGATCTTGAGCCATGTCTATGACCTACACCACAGCTCATGGCTGGATCCTTTAACCCACTGAGCAGAGCCAGGGATCAAACCTGTGTCCTCCTGGATGCTAGTTGGATTCATTACCACTGACCCACAATAAGAACTCCTGTTTGATTGATCTCTGGTTGATCAGTTATTAAGGGGACAGAACTTTAGAGAGAGAAATCTGGATTGTTTCTTTCAACTGACTAGATTAGAGAGATTAATGACTCTGATGCCAGTAGTATAGAATATACACTGGCAACTTATAGGTTGTTTTGGCAATGGTTACTTAAATTGTCATCTGTGGTCACCCAGGAATTGAGTGCCAGTAAAGCTTTGGGTGACCAAATACTTAATGCAATTGAGTATTTTATGAAAATGGAGTATTGGGACTGTGGGCTTCTTTGCTTCCAAGTTACTGAAAAATATGGAGAAAGAATATTTTGAGCCCAGGGCTTTAAATTCTTGCCTTAAATACTGAATAATAAACCAGAAAAAAAGCTCTATCCTCTGTTGGCCACAGGATTGAAATTTCTGAAAAATAAACCTAAAGACTAAGCCTGTGGGTGGCTGGATTATTATGTAAATGAATTCAAAACCTTGAAAGCTTTTTTTTTTTCAAGTTAGGGCATTGATTATGAAGTAGTGGAACCTTGTAAATTAGAATGATGACATCTGAGGGTATATTCTTTTATCAAGCTAAAAACTTTGATCTCTCAAATTTTCCTGAGCCTCCTTTGCCAGTAGAATCAGCTCTCCCTCTCCTCTTTGAAAAGAACCTAAATGGCCTTTTCTGAGATTGTCTTGAAGACTACTGATACTTTTGCCAAGACCTCCCCTAGAAGTGTTAATAAGGATAACCAATTGCAAAGCTTTGCAAGGATGTGTGGCAATGGGAACTCTTTTGGTAGTGGGGGTGTGAACTGTAAAACTTCTTTGGAAAACTGACATTATCTACTGAAGCTAAATATATATGGAACATACCCTAGGACCCATTGATTCCACTCCTGAGTATCTAGCCTATATACCTATATAAATATATGCACCAAGAGACATGGACAGGAATGTTCACCACAGCACTATTGACATAGGAGAACAATTCAAATGTCCACCATCAATGGAAAGGAAAATAACTAGTAGATTTATACAATGGAATATTATTCTCTAATGGAAACAACTACTGCTGGGTACAATAATATGGATGAATCATGCACTTATATTTAGGAAAAGAAGCCAGATACCAAGGAATGTGTTCTGTATGCTTCCATTTTATTAAATATGTAAAAAGACAAAATCAATCTAAGGTGACTGAAGATCAAAACAGTGGAGTGTTCATAGCAAGGAGGAAGCACAAAGAGGACTTCAGGGGTTCTGATATATCTTGAGCTAGGTGTTGATCCCTCTGATCTGTTTGTTAGATTTTCAAGATACTATGAGCATAGCACCCAGGGGCATTTCAACAATCACAGGTTCCTTCTTTTTTATTTCTCAAATTTGTTTATGTATTTATTTTTATTGAAATATAGTTGATATGCCATGTTGTGTTAATTTCAGATGCACAGCAAAGTGATTCATTCTATCTATCTATCTGTCTATCGAATCTACTCTTTTTCAGATTCTTTTTCCATTATAGGCTATTACAAAATATTGAATATAGTTTCCTCTATGGGTTCCTTCTTTTTAAATAATCCTTAGCAACACCTGTTTTTACATTTAGAATTGAAAAGAAGCAAAATAGCTTCCATTCTTTTTCCTAGCCTATCCAGAAAGCCAAATCTTTCAGTTCAAGCAAAAAAAAAAAAATTAGTTTTCCTCTTCAAATTGTTTGGTCTTGTTTGGTTGTTTTTATTCTTCAGAATTTAGTACAAAATTCTGTTTATATGTCCAATTCGGTAGATAATAATAATTATTATAATAGTATTTTTGGAACGTCCTTATGTATTGTAAGGAGGAAGGCGGTCCAACGTGGTAAAGAGAACCCTTAAGAAAGAGGAATTACTTTTTGTGGGTATAGGGGTACAGGCATGTGAGAAGACACCCCCAAAGTAGCAGAGAATGAACTCAGGCATTAGGCTGACTAAACCTCTACAGGTAGAGAAGTGACACTGGGAATCCAGGCCTGGGAGTCTATAAGAATGAGGGTGAGCCAGAAATCTCAGTGTTTTTAAGGTATTGCTGAAGCAAAAAGGATAGTAGGGAAGGGAAGGAAAGTAAAGTAAAAAGTAAGTGATGAGGCAAGAAGTGTCAGCTGGGATCCATTTGAGGAGACACGAATGTTATATTAAGTTGCTTAGACTTTTTCTTTCTGCTGAATGGAAAGAGGGAGTAGCCATAGAATATGTTTGAGAACTAAAGGGACATGAGAAAATACTTGTTTTTAAGTGATTATCCATGCATACTGGTTAAAGCAGCTCTATGTTTCAAATTCTTGTCTATCTCCTAGAAAAAGGCCAATCTGGTGTTTTAGAATTTTAAATCACAGTGACTAACCACATGACCGTACAATCACTTTCATAGATATCGAACATTAAGAAATTTGGAAGGAATACCAATTAATATTTTAAAAATTATTTTGGTGGTTTACATTTATGATAAAGCCTGTATCATAATATACATACATATATAATATACATATATATTATGACAAAATCACTGACTTAAGATTTTCAGTAAAATGTTTCTCCCCAAACTATTTCAACAAGTAATTTGAATAGTGTAGTATTTACAGTAGCCCCCACCCTTACCCTTGGGGGAAATGTACTAAGACCCCCAGTGAATGCCTGAAAATTTCAGACTGTAACAAACCTTATGCACACTATGTTTTATCTTCTATGTACACTTCTATGATGAAATTTAATTTGTAAATTAAGCACAGCAAAAGATTAACAATAATTGCTAGAGTTCCCATCATAGCTCAGCAGAAATGAATCTGACTAGCATCCATGAGGATGCAGGCTCAATCCCTGGCCTTGCTCAGTGGGTTAAGGATCTGGTGTTGCCGTGAACTGTGGTGTAGGTCGCAGCATGGCTTGGATTGCTCATTACTGTGGTTGTGGTATAGGCCGGCAGCTACAGCTCCAATTTGACCCCTAGCCAGGGAAACTCCATATGCAGCAGTGTGGCCCTACAGAGACAAAAATAAATAAATAAATAAAAATTAAAATAAAAAAAACAATAATTGTTAACAAAATAGAACACCTAAAATATACTGTAATATCTTACTATACAACTCTAATGCCTTTTACATCTTAACTAAGTGCTTTCTCACACAGTGCCTGTAACTTCTACAGTTTGAGATGGGACAGCAAAATTAACTTGGATTTTTTTCCTTCTTTACAATTTCACAGATAGAAGATTTGTTCTTACTGTAGATCTTAGTGACCTGGGCATGCAATTTTTTTTCTTTCCTTACTAAGTTGAGAACTTTCACATTTTCACTTAAAAGGAGCTCTTGATAGCTTATTTTTGGCATATCTTATACTTTGGGATCATTATTTGGGATCATTATTAAGCAAAATAAGGATGAATTCAACACTACTTCAGTTGATCTGATAACCCAGACAGCTGCTAAGTGACAGGATACACAGGACAAAGGGATGATCCATGTCCCAGGCAGGCCAGAGTGGGATGTCGTCAAGAGATTTCATAGGCAGAATGGTGTGCAATTTAAACTCATGAATTGTTTATTTTTGGAATTTTCCATTTATTTATTTTTTTGACCCTGGTTGACTCAGAGTAGCTGAAACTGTGGAAAGTGAAATCACAGATAAGTGGAGGATGACTGTACATTTATAATCTGATTTCATTTTCTGGACTTGGTTTATAATTTTAAAACCAATGGATACTAATTGTCCCATCAGAGTTTCCAAGGTTTTTGGAAGTAAAACTTATTTATCTTTTTGTGTTTGACACTGTCCTTTCTCTACAGTTTATAGCTGTATTCACGAGAGAAGTACTTAATGCTGTACATTAAATCTCCAGAATTTTCTATCCTACATAACTGCAATTTTGTATCTTTTGACCCACATCTTCCCATTTCCCCATCTTCCCACCCCTGGCGATCACCAGTCTGTTTTACTCTCTGCTTCTATAAATTTGACTTTTTTTAGATTCTACGTATAAATGGGGCCATATAATTATTTTGCTGTTGTTGCTTTTTAGGGCTGCATATGGAAGTTCCCAGGCTAGGGGTGGAATCAGAGCTGCAGCTGTTGGCCTATGCCGCAGCCACAGTGACGTGAGATCCGAGCTGCATCTGTGACCTACACACAGCTCACGGCAATGGTGCATCCCTGACCCACTGAGTGAGGCCAGGGATCAAACTCACATCCTCATGGATACTAGTCAGATTCATTTGCATTGGGCCACAACAGGAACTCCAGGTCATGTAGTATTTTTCTTTCTCCCTATATTTGGCTTACTTCAGTTAGGGTAATGTCCTCCAGATTCATCTATATTGTTGCAAATGGCAGGATGCTGAGGACTGGGGCAGGAAATAGAAGGTAATAAAATCTGGCTTTGAAATAAAGAAAAACTGACTGTTCTACATTATTTTTTAAATTAAACTTGGATAGGCTTCTGTACTGCTTGGCTCTGGGGATCAACTCTATGGTGGTTGTTCAGTCACACTTACTGATAGTTTAGATTCCCTCATCCTATGGAAGTAATTGATATTTGATCCTCAAGAAGCATTCTGGATCAGAAACATCATGAAGTCAAAGGTAGATGCAGGGAAATCATTTCCACGCAACTGCAACATATGCTTATTTTAAGAAGTGATGGTTCATGGACAATATGAATCATATTACAGTTGAGCAGCTTGCAGATAGAGTTCTAAGCTCTGTGCATCTAAAAGAACTCTCCAAAGAACTATGTTCTTTGATCTAAATGGTCATACAGGTGAATCTTATTTAATGATATTTCCAGGGACATCAAAATCACTGTTCTATTCAGATCTTAAATGGAAATCAGTTGTAACAGTTTACGGAATATGTGCACCGTGGGTATTTTTATTCTGAACTCAAGAAATATTTGTGAGGTGTGATGTTTGCACACTATTTTGTACATATATTCATAGCAGAAAGATCCAGGATTATATTTAAAACTATCTAATCTTACTTCCCATAACTCCCACAGTAAAATATTTCAAAAGCTGTTAAGGTTAATGATTATAACAGAAAGAGTAATAGCACTTATTGAAAGCCTACTACATACAATGTACTTTGCTGAGGGGTTCACATCTACACTTCATTTAGTTTTCACAGATTATCGTTGAAGTAGGTACTATTAATAGCTGTGTTTTCCATATGAGAAAACAGGCTTAACAAGGTGGACTGATGGTCCCAAGGTTTCATAATTAATACATGAGTGATAGAACCATGACTTGAATCCAGGTACAGTACACAGTTCACTTCAGGGAACACCACAGTTCATCTTCACCTTTAGCCTACCTGACTTGTGAATATGGTCCATTCAAGGTGTCACTTCCTCATCTTCCTCTCTTCCTCTAACTTCTATTTGCTGCATATTCATGCAACTTCACTATTTCTGGTGTCTTAAACATGGCCAATGAAACTTGGGTTGCCAAATCCAATGTCTTCCTTCTCAAATTCCTCAACTTCTCTGTAATTTAAAATACAAATCTTCTGGGATTTCCTGATGGCCTAGTGGTGAAGGATTTGGCGTTGTCACTGCTATGGCTTGAGACATTGCTGTGGTGTGGGTTTGTTCCCTGGCTTGGGAACTTCCACATGCTATGAGCATGGCCAAAAAATTAAAAAATAATATAAAGCAAAATAAAATAAAAGTCCTCTTTTATAGGCAGTATCTTGCTGAAATTCTATTATATGGCATGTTGTTTTGTTCTTCATCTGTCTCCTTTGCTCACAGCCTTCCTCCTTTATATAAATTCGAAATGTTGGAGTTTCCCAGGGAACAGTCTTCTTTTCTGTAATGGGCATCTCTTTTCTGGCTACTTTAGTAATTTACTGAGTTTATATTACGCTGGTATGCTGATAAATTCTAGACCTACATCTGTAGCCTTTCCCTTATCTAGATTTTGTCTTGAAGTCCAGATGTGTATATCCTGGTGCTTATCTGAACTTTCCACTTGGAGATCTAATAGACATCTGAAATTCAGCATGCCTAAACAGAATTTTTGAATCTACCCCCCAACTTTTTTTAAAATCAAATTTGCTTCAACTGAAGACTTCTTCATCTCAACAGTTGACAACAATTTTCTGTAATTGCTCAGACCAAAATCCAAAAGTCTTCCTTGACTGCTGCCTTTCTTTTATAGTCTACATTAGAAGTGTCAGAAAAATCTTTCTGGGTTTACGTTCAGAATGTACTCAGCACCTGACATCTTACCACCTCTCCTGCTATCACCCTGACCCAAGTCAACCTGATCTGTAGCCTGAATTTCTGCTGTGGTGTTCAAACTGGCTTCATCCTTCAACCTTATGACCACATGATCTATTCTTTTTACACAGCAGCTGGAGTGATCCTTGTAAAAAGAAAGCCAAATAAAGTCATCCCCCTACTCAAATTCTTTCAATATTTCCCGGTCTTGCTCAGAGTCCTTACAATAACCCTCCATGATTTGCTGCCCTCATACTCCTCTAACTTTACCTTCAATTTTTCTCTCCTGTTGACTCTCTTGCAGCCACATGCATGTATTAGCCACTGTGTCTTGAATATGTCAAGCATACTGAGGCCTTAGGGTCCTTGCATAGACTGTCCCCTCTTCCTGGAACTCTCTTTCTCAGTATCTAAATGATTAGTTCTCTCTTTTCCTTCTAGTATTTGCTCACATTTCATCTTCCTAAAGATGCTTACCCTGACCATCTTAATTAAAAGTGCGGCTTGGATCCTCACATACATCTTTTCAATCCCCTCTGTGGTGCTCTGCTTTCCAAAATGATTTTTAACTGCTAACATATGATTATTATCTTTATTATTTATTCTCTGAATACTTATACAAAAGTAAGTTCTACAAAGTCCAGGGTTTCTGTTTTTCACTAATACATTCACCTGTCTAGACCAGTGTACGTATATGTGCGTCTACATATATGTATATATAGATATGAAATATGTATATGAATGGTTACACTCACAGAGTAGAACAAAAAAAAGAGTCAGGTCCAGGAAATAAAAGAAAAAAAATATTTATATGTCAATACTGTAGGCTCAAAAATATGTTTAGCCGTTCTAAAGCAATTGCACTCAAGATCTTTAATACTTTGTATGTGTGCCTTTATCCTTTCTGTGGGTATCCTCAAATGTAGCTAAGGGAACTTCAGAGATCTAGTTTTAATGGGAGTCTGTCAAGCAGTGTTGGTGTAGAGTTTGGCCTAAAGGTAGGTGGATCCAGTGTGTCACTGTGCAGGTGTCATCCGTAAATGAGTCACCTAAGAGGAAACACATACTCATACATGTATGTGCATCTGAACAGACACACAACACACATTCTTACCCACACTCACAGCTCAAATAATACCTGTAGTGAGCAGTAAATATCTGTAGTTGAGCAGTAAGTCATTTCCAGGATGTAGCATGGCTTGGAAGCCATACTTGAAAAAATTGTTCACTCTTAGAAAATAATTTCGACACAATTTTAACTTCCTTCAGCTTGTTTTCTCAACTTTTTTTTTGTCTTTTTGCCTTTTCTAGGGCCGCTTCCTGCAGCATATGGAGGTTCCCAGGCTAGGGGTCTAATTGGAGCTGTGGATGCCGGCCTATGTTAGAGCCACAGCAACGCCAGATCCGAGCCACATTTGTGAACTACACCACAGCTCATGGCAACACCAGATCCTTAACCCACTGAGCAAGGCCAGGGATCGAACCTGCAACATCATGGTTTCTAGTCGGATTCGTTAACCACTACGCCACGACGGGAACTCCTCCTGTTTTTTCAACTTTTAAAAGAATAAAAGACCATAATAGTAATAACAAAACTTTTAAGAGCTTAGGAAGACTAAAGGAGGTAACATATAGGAAACAATGTTTATGATATTTTGTTATGAAAGATTTTCACTAGCTTTAAAATATCAGTTTAGCTAAAGGTTGGCAAAGATCTTATACTCCTCACTTGTATCCATCTTCCAAGGATCCTTCAATGTCTGGATCTAGGAGGTGTCTTTGTAATGCTTCTCAGCACTGTGTTCCCCCAAACCAGTCTTCATTGGAGGAAGTTGGCAAATGAGATGAGCTATGTTTTCCTTCCTGGAAATGGGAGTGTCCTGAAGTTTCTCCCAACTCTAAAGTTTTGTGTTTTTAAATGTATGTTTTAGGCAAAACCACCATGTTACAACCTCATAAAAGCTGTTGCTGCTAAATGGGCAGAGAGCTGTTGGTAATTCTGTTCAGGAGGGACAAAATTTCCAATTTAATCTGCTAATACATTAATAGCAACAAATCACTGTTAGTACAGTCTGTTGGCCAATGTATGGAGATAAACTCAGAAAATCACTTCATATTTAACTTACGATGTTTCAATTTTGGTTCAATTTTGTTTCTGTCACAAGGCATATAATTACAAACATTAAATACTAATTTATGTCCCCTTTTCCCTAAGTTGTTCTAAAAAGGGTCAAACCATTTAGTGTTCCATCAGATTAGGGGAAAAAAAGAGCATTTTAGTCAAATAAAATAGATGTTCCTCATGTAAAGTAGTGGTGTTTTCTTCTGCTCTGATGATAAAAGTAATTGCAGTGAAGCATGGATCCGTTTTTTAAAACTCAATGAATTTTATTATATTTATGGTTGTACGGCCATCATCACAACCCAATTTTACAACATTTACATCCTGGTATCTGAAAGACAAGGATTCTAATCCTGGCTCTCTGGTTATCATCTTGGTGATATTACGTGTGTCAGTTCACTTCTCAGATCCTTAGGGTTTTGTTGTTTCTTCTCATTAGGAGTCTAAATAATATACGTTTTGCAAAAATTTCTGTGACTATTAAATGAAGTGTGGTATATGAAAGTGCTGGGCACCCAGCACAGGGCTCATGGCACCGAGAGTCTCCCCTTCTACCATTGTTCTTTTTTTACTTCCTGGCCCTTCCTGTTTTAATGTACCTATGCCTAGGGCTGTGTTTCTTGTTCGCATCTTGCTTTTGGAGTATTTGGGTTTTGGTTTCTGTTTTTTTTTTTTTCCTTATAGTTCTGGCACCCACTTTGTTGGTTGAATTGGGTAGAGTCAGCTTTCTGGGCTCTCTAAGTGTTCCTGTTCCCTTAGGTTCCTGTTCAGGCTGATAACAGGACCCCCCCCCCCCACCTCCTTGCCGGTCAATACTGATGGGGCAGTTACTTCTCAGGTACATGTTTAGCTTCTCTGCCTTCCTTCATCCCAGACTTTAACAGCCCCTCATCTTTACTGTCCAGTTTTTTAGTAAACACCTGGGATCAAGGTGTGTCCTTGTCTGGAGAATGGGGGAAAAGCGAGTTCTCAGTTTTCCACTCTGTTTTGTTTCTAGGTTCCATGGAAGTAAACATGCATTTCATTGGGGTCTGACAAAGAAAATGTCAACTATTGCATGTAAAAAGTACTGAGATATAACCTCAAAACCCAATTTTACCACTGAGTTTGCTTTCATTAACTGCCTGGGTTGTGCTGTGGGAGTTGTATAGCCTGGCTTGGAGGGGCAGGTAAAATTTAAAAAGCAATAGCATTACCAACCTCTTTTTGGGCAAAGATTATATTCAGTCATTCATTCACCTTTTTATTTATTCAATGAATAAACAAGGAAGCAGAATCTAAGCTCCAAGATGTCAAGGATACCATCTATTTTGTTTCCTTCTGTTCTCCCATCTTCTACAGGAGTGCTGGTGCAGGGTGGGTATGCCACAAATTTCCCTAGATAATTGAGATATATATATATATTTTTTTTTTTCCTCTAAGTGTAGGGAGGACTCTATTTAGGACTTGTGTCCTTCCTAACATTTACCTTCTCTGACAACAAACACATCCTGACAAGGCTGTGCCTCACTCAGCCTCTGCCACATTTTAGACCAAGGTCTTGACTGGAAAGATAAGCCCATCATCTTCACTGAGGTGGGCTGGATGCTCCAGGATAGTACTGCCCTGTGACATGGGATAATGAAAGGCCATGGCCCCTTGGGCACTGCTCAGCTGGAGGAGACGGGCCTGCAGACCCTTTGTGTGTTGTTGATGGTGTTGTAGAACGTTGCAAATCAGAATGAATGGTTGCAAAGCACAGCTCAGAAATTTACAGGGTCTGCCTGGAAATGAGACAGGCTTTCGGCCAATTTATCATGGCACTCACCATGCTTGCTTCAAGGCCTAGGGAACCATAAATATAGGTGATGAGAATGAATCTGCAGTTCGAGCATTTTAATTCAGAACAAGTAAATATGTGGACCTCATAGGGGCCATTGTCTCCTGAGGACTGTCATTTATCACCTCTCTGGCAGCTGGTGGAAATGTCTGTTGTTGAGTCACACTGCTGGGCCTGTATAGGGTCACAGCACCAAGAAGTCTAGCTCATAGTTTTCAGATTTATAAAATCTGGGAAGAAAGATCTTTAAGATAAACTTAGCCCCTGATTTCATTCAGGTAAAATGAAAACATCAGGATATTTGGTTTTCTTCCACTCACATGACTTAAAACTCTCATTCTTTATGCCACTGCATTTTTATTGTGCTGTGCAGGAGGTCCACCTTGATATCTCCTCTTAGTTTCTCTTGCTGTATTTTACAGATTTTTTTTTTTGGCATGGATTTCTTAGCCTTTAGAGGCATTTTATTTTATTTTATTTATTGAGGAAAATTTGGTATACAGTAGTATATAGGTTTCAGGTGTGCAGCATAGTGATTCACAATTTATAAAGGTTATCTTTCATTTACAGTTATTAGAAAATATTGGCTATATTCCCTGTATTGTACAAGATATCCTTTATTTATTTTATACATAGTAGTTTGTACCTCTTAATCCCCTACCCCTATATTGCCCTTCCTTCCTTCCCTCTACCCACTGGTCACCACTAGTGTTTTCTCCATATCTGTGTCTGTTTCTTTTTTGCTATATTCACTAGATGGTTGTATTTTTTTTTCAGATTACACATGTAAGTGATATCATACAGTATTTGTCTTTCTCTGTATGACTTATTCCTCTCAACATAGTACCTTCCAAGTCCATCCACGTTATTGCAAATGGCAAAATTTCATTCTTTTTATTGACTCAGTAGTATTACATTGGGTGTGTCAAGGTGGGAAAATACACAGTTTTTATTTTATTTTACTTTATTTTACTTTCCCACTATACAGCAAGGGGATCAAGTTATCCTTACATGTATACATTACATTTACATTTTTTCCCCCCACCCTTTGTTCTGTTGCAACATGAGTATCTAGACAAAGTTCTCAATGCTACTCAGCAGGATCTCCTTGTAAATCTATTCTAAGTTGTGTCTGATAACCCCAAGTTCCCAATCCCTCCCACTCCCTCCCTCTCCCATCAGGTAGCCACAAGTCTTTTCTCCAAGTCTATGATTTTCTTTTCTGTGGAGATGTTCATTTGTGCTGGATATTAGAATGGTTCTAAGTGATATTATACAGTATTTGTCTTTGTCTTTCTGGCTCATTTCACTCAGGATGAGATTCTCTAGTTCCATCCATGTTGCTGCAAATGGCATTATGTCATTCTTTTTTATGGCTGAGTAGTATTCCATTGTGTATATATACCACCTCTTCCGAATCCAATCATTTGTTGATGGACATTTGGGTTGTTTCCATGTCCTGGCTATTGTGAATAGTGCTGCAATGAACATGCGGGTGCACGTGTCTCTTTTAAGTAGAGTTTTGTCCGGATAGATGCCCAAGAGTGGGATTGCGGGGTCACATGAAAGTTCTATGGATAGATTTCTAAGGTATGTCCAAACTGTTCTCCATAGTGGCTGTACCAGTTTACATTCCCACCAGCAGTGCAGGAGGGTTCCCTTTTCTCCACAGCCCCTCCAGCACTTGTTATTTGTGGATTTATTAATGATGGCCATTCTGACTGGTGTGAGGTGGTATCTCATGGTAGTTTGGATTTGCATTTCTCTAATAATCAATGATGTTCAGCATTTTTTCATGTGTTTGTTGGCCATCTGTATATCTTCCTTGGAGAAATGTCTATTCAGGTCTTTTGCCCATTTTTCCATTGATTGATTGGCTTTTTTTGCTGTTGGGTTGTATAAGTTGTTTATATATTCTAGAGATTAAGCCCTTGTCAGTTGCATCATTTGAAACTATTTTCTCCCATTCTGTAAGTTGTCTTTTTGTTTTCTTTTTGGTTTCCTTTGCTGTGCAAAGCTTTTCAGTTTGATGAGGTCCCATGGGTTTATTTTTGCTCTAATTTCTATTGCTTTGGAGACTGCCCTGAGAAAATATTCATGATGTTGATGTCCGAGAGTGTTTTGCCTATGTTCTCTTCCAGGAGTTTGATTGTGTCCTGTCGTATATTTAAGTCTTTCAGCCATTTGGAGTTTATTTTTGTGCATGGTGTGAGGGTGTGTTCTAGTTTCATTGCTTTGCATGCAGCTGTCCAGGTTTCCCAGCAATGCTTGCTGAATAGACTTTCCTTTTCCCATTTTATGTTCTTGCCTCCCTTGTCAAAGATTAATTGACCATAGGTATCAGGGTTTATTTCCGGGTTCTCTATTCTGTTCCATTGGTCTGACTGTCGGTTTTGATACCAGTACCACACTGTTTTGATGACTGTGGCTTTGTAGTATTTCTTGAAGTCTGGGAGAGTGATGCCTCCTGCTTGGTTTTTGATTCTCAGGATTGCTTTGGCGATTCTGGGTCTTTTGTGGTTCCATATAAATGTTTGGATTGTTTGTTCTAGTTCTGTGAAAAATGTCCTGGGTAATTTGATAGGGATTGCATTGAATCTGTAGATTGCTTTGGGTAGGATGGCCATTTTCACAATATTGATTTTTCCAATCCAGCAACATGGAATATCTTTCCATTTCTTTACATCTTCTTTGATTTCTTTGATTAGTTTTATAGTTCTCGGCATATAGGTCCTTTACCTCTTTGGTCAGGTGTATTCCGAGGTATTTGATTTTGTGAGGTGCAATTTTAGAAGGTATTGTATTTTTGTATTCCTTTTCTAATGTTTCATTGCTGGTATACAGAAATGCAACTGACTTCTGAATGTTAATCTTATATCCTGCTACTTTGCTGAATTTATTAATCAGTTCAAGGAGTTTTTGGGTTGAGTCCTTAGGGTTTTCTAGGTATAGTATCATGTCATCTTCATACAGTGACAGTTTTCTCTCTTCTCTTCCTATATAGATGCCTTTTATTTCTTTTGTTTGTCTAATTGCTGTGGCTAGGACTTCCAAAACTATGTTGAATCACAGTGGTGAGAGTGGGCATCCCTGTCTTGTTCCAGATTTGAGTGAGAAGGCTTTCAGTTTTTCCCCATTGAGTATTATATTTGCTGTGGGTTTATCATAAATGGCTTTGATTATGTTCAGGAATGTTCCCTCTATACCCACTTTGGCGAGGGTCTTGATCATGAATGGATGTTGGACTTTGTCAAATGCTTTTTCTGTGTCTGTTGAGATAATCATATGATTTTTGACTTTTGTTAATGTGGTGTATGACATTGATTGATTTGCATATGTTGAACCATCCTTGTGAACGTGGGATGAACCCTATCTGGTCATGGTGTATAATTTTTTTGATATGTTGTTGGATTCAGTTGGCTAAGACTTTGTTGAGAATTTTTGCATCTATATTCATCAATGATATTGGGCAATAGTTTTCTTTTTGGTGGTATCTCTGTCTGGTTTTGGAATGAGGGTGATGGTGGCCTCATAGAATGTCTTTGGGAGTATTCCTTCTTCTTCAACCTTTTGAAAGAGTTTAAGGAGGATGGGCACCAATTCCTCTTTATATGTTTGATAGAATTCGCCTGTGAAGCTATCTGGTCCTGGACTTTTATTTGTAGGGAGTGATTTTATGACCTCTTCAATTTCATTTCTAGTGATCGGTCTGTTCAGTTGGTCTGTTTCTGCTTGATTCAGTTTTGGCAGGCTGTAAGATTCTAGAAAATTGTCCATTTCTTCCAGATTGTCAAACTTGTTGCCATATAGTTGTTCATAGTATTCTCTTATCATTTTTTTGTATTTCTGCTGTATCCGTTGTGATTTCTCCTTTTTCATTTATAATTTTGGTGGTTTGGGTTCTTTCTCTCCTCTTTTTAGTGAGTCTGGCCAGGGGTTTGTCAATTTTGTTTACCTTTTCAAAGAACCAGCTCTTGGTTTTATTAATTTTCTCTATTGTTTTTTGAATCTCTATTTTATTGATTTCTTCTTTGATCTTTATAATTTCCTTCCTTCTGATGACTTTAGGTCTTTTTGTTCTTTTTCTAATTCGTTTAGGTGGAGGGTTAAGTTGTCAATTTGGGATCTTTCTTCTTTTTTGGGAAAGGCCTGTATTGCTATAAATTTCCCTCAGAGCACTGCTTTCACAGCATCCCATAGATTTTGAGAGGTTGTGTCTTCATTATCATTTGTTTCAAGGTAGTTTTTAATTTCCTTCTTGATTTCTTCATTGACCCATTGGTTTTTTAGTAGCATGTTGTTGAGTCTCCATGTAGTAGGTTTTTTCTCTTTCCTTTTCCCATGGTTGATTTCTAATTTCATGGCGTTGTGGTCAGAGAAGATACTTGAGATAATTTCTATGCTCCTAAATTTATTGAGATTTGCTTTGTGTCCCAATATGTGGCCGATTCTTGAGAATGTTCCATGAGCATTTGGGAAGAATGTGTATTCTGATTTTTTGGATGTAGTGTCCTGAAGATATCAATTAAGTCTAACTTTTCTATTGTTTCCTTTAGGATCTCTGTTGCTTTATTGGTTTTCTGTCTAGAGGATCTGTCCATTGATGTGAGGGGGTATTAAGGTCTCCTACTATGATTGTATTCTCATCAATATCTCCCTTTATGTCTGTTAATATTTGTTGTGTGTATCTGGGTGCTCCTATATTTGGGGCATATATGTTGACGATAGTAACGTCCTCTCCTTGGATGGATCCCTTAATCATTAAGTAGTGTCCTTCTTTGTCTTTATGTCTTTTGTTTTAAAGTCTATTTTGTCTGATATGAGTATTGCAACTCCTGCTTTTCTGTCATGTCTATTGGCATGAAATATTTTTCCCCACCCTTTCACTTTCAATCTATGTATTTTTTGTCTTAAGGTGAGTTTCTTGTAGGCAGCATATTGAAGATTTTTGCCTTTTTATCCACTCAACCACTCTCTGTCTTTTGATTGGGGTATTTAGTCCATTGACATTTAAGGTGATAATTGATAGATGATTATTTATTGCCATTTTGAACCTTGTGTTCCAGTTGATTCTGTGGTTCTACATTCTTGCTTTCTTTTTTAATTTTTTTGGTTGGATGGTCTCTGGTTAATATCTGCTTGAGTGTTTTCTTTTTTTTTTTTTTTTCATTTTTTGTGAATGCAATGTTTGGTTTTGGCTTGTGGTTGCCCTGTTTTTTAAGTATGTTAACCCCTTCCTATAATTGTGTGTTTTAGCCTAATGGTCCTGTAGGTTCAAACACTTCATTACTATATTTTCTTTCTTTTTTTTTTTTTTGTCTTTTTTTTTGCTATTTCTTTGGGCCACTCCCATGGCATATGGAGGTTTCCAGGCTAGGGTTCTAATCGGAGCTGTAGCCACTGGCCCACGCCAGAGCCACAGCAACACAGGATCCGAGCCGCGTCTGCAACCTGCATCACAGCTCACAGCAACGCCGGATCGTTAACCCACTGAGCAAGGGCAGGGATTGAACCCACAACCTCATGGTTCCTAGTCGGATTCGTTAACCACTGTGCCGTGACGGGAACTCCTCATTACTATATTAAAATTAAGAAGAGAAGCATACAAACAAACAAACAAAAAGGGTTATTTATTTCCTAACATCCCTTGCCCACATTTTATGATTTTGATGGCTCTTTTTTTTCTTTTTAATTTTGTTTTGTTTGAAACATGTTCATGATTAAATCTGTATGCTGGCTTATTTGAGTGATTGCTCTCTGATTATGTTTTCCTCAGTCCTAGTTCTTCCTCTTCTTTTTTTTTTTTCTTTTTTCTTCCCTTTCTTTCCTTCCTTTCTTTTTGGTTTAGAGAAGCCCTTTCAGTATTTCTTTCTTTCTTTCTTTTTTTTGTCTTTTTGCTATTTCTTGGGCTGATCCTGTGGCATATGGAGATTCCCAGGCTAGGGGTCCAATCGGAGCTGTAGCCACCGGCCTACATCAGAGCCACAGCAACGTGGGAACTGACCCGCATCTGCAACCTACACCACAGCTCACACGGCAACACTGGATCGTTAACCTACTGAGCAAGGGCAGGGACGGAACCCACAAGCTTATGGTTCCTAGTCGGATTTGTTAACCACTGCGCCGTGACGGGAACTCCCTTTCAGTATTTCTTTTAGCCTGGGTTTTGTGTTGCTGTATTCTTTTAGTTTTTGTTTGTTGGAAAAAAAATTTGTATTTCCCCTTCTATTTTAAATGATATTCTTGCTGGATAGAGTATTCTAGGTTGCATATTTTTTCCTTTTAGCACTTTAAATATCTCTTTCCATTCCCTCCTGGCCTGTAGTGTTTCTGCAGAGAAATCAGCTGATAATCTTATGGGGGTTCCCTTGTAGGTAACATTCTGCTTTTCTCTTGCTGCCTTGAGGATCCTCTCTTTATCACTAACTTTTGCCATTTTTATTATGATGTGTCTTGGTGTGGGTCTATTTGGGTTCAATTTGTTTGGGGCCCTCTGTGCTTCCTGTATCTTAAACCCAGTATCCTTTAGATTTGGGAAGTTTCCAGCAATAATTTCTTCAAATATATTTTCCATTCCCTTATCTTTTTCTATTCCTTCTGGAATTCCTATTATGCATAGATTGGCCCACTTTATATTATCCCATAGGTCTCTTATATTGCTTTCCTGTTTTTTGATTTGGTTTTCTGTCTGCTGACCTGATTGGGTGATTTCCGTTGTTCTATCTTCCACATCACTAATTTGTTCTTCTGCATTATTCATTCTGGTTTTTACTGCCCTTAGTTCAGTTTGTATCTCTGCAAATGAATTTTCTAGTTTTTTCTTAGCTCCTCCTTATATTTTCTAGTTCCTTTCTGAGGGTATCTGCATTACTGTTCACATCTTCTCTTAATTCCTCCAGTATTTTCACTATTTCTCTTTTGAACTCCAGGTCTGTCAGACTGCAGAGATCTGTTTCATTGTTGACTGTTTTAGGTGAGTTCTCCTGTTGGTTTGACTGAGGGTGGTTTCTCAGCTTCTTCATCTTGCTTGTTGTTTTCTTTCTCCTGGGGGGTTGTACTCTCCATGGCTGGGCAGTGTTTGCGTTGTCACTGCCATGGAATATTTCCTGAGGGCTGGAGTTGTTGGTCAGTCTTTTTTTGAGGCAGTGTGGCTTTTCTGGAGTGTTGATGGGGTGAACAGGGTCTCTTTGAAGCAAAGGAGGACTTCCTGAGGGCAGACAGGACTGGGAAGTCCACACCACGATGGTAGCAGATTTCACTTGGTCATGCAGAGCTTGCTCTGGTGTTTTTAGGCTGTGGTTGGCAGTGTTGGGCAGCTGTTCCTCAGGAGTGCAGTATCCCCCCAGGGCTGTAGCAGCTATCTGGGTCACTGAGAACCCAATAGGCTCTTCCCCAGGGCAGCCTGACTTGGAAGGACTGTCTGAGAATTAGGCAGATATTTTCACAGCCTGGCCGGGCTTGTTGTAGCTTTTCTGGGGTGCAGAGCGTCCTGCCTGGAGCTGGCAGTCCTATGCAGCTGTTCCACGAGAGTGCGGCACCCCTGAGAGCTGGGGCAGCTAGCTGGGCCACTGAGAACCCAAGAGGCTCTTCCCCAGGGCAGACCAACTCGGAAAGACTGTCCTAGAATTAGGCAGATCTTTTCACATCCTGGCCAGGCTTGTTCTAGTTTTCTGGGATGCAGGCCTTTTCTCGGGGGCTGGTGGTGTTTGGTGCTGCTCTGCGGGGGTGTAGCCCCTCCAAAGGGAAAGCAGGCCAGTGCAGGGACAGCCCCTGCAGTGGTAGGCTTCAGGCAATTGTTGAGGCCAGCCCTCCTGGATGGCAGACAGTCCCAGGTTTGGGGAGTGCATTGGGGGTGGCGGGGGTGGGGAGAGGGGATGCACTGGGAAGCACAGCTTTCTGATAGCTAGTGGGCCAGTAAGCTTGCTGTGGCATGGGGAGTATTCTATGGGGACCCACCCCTTCTTCTCTCCCCTCCCCAACATGGTTGCAGACAAGGCTCTTCTCCCAGGTTCCCTCTGATGTGGCTTTCCACTTCCTAGCCCCTAGAGTATTGCTCCCTCCCCCTGTGACAGCTTTACTTTCTAGTCTTCCAGGCAATCTCTGCCCCATCAAACTTGACAGACCGGTTTCTAGACCTCCCAAGCAGTCTCCACTCCACCCTGCCCCCCCAGCCCTTTCCCGGGGACTAACCTCCGGAGCCGAGGTCTCAGTGACCAGCCCCCACCCAGGTGTCTCAATTTTTGGTGACTGTGCCCGTAGTTCAGATGGTCCGTTTGGTTCTCGATCTGCTTCTCAGAACTCCGACTTACTGCTACACTCTTCTCTGCATCTGGAGTTTCCTCCAGTTTGTTTGATCTTTCCCTCGAGTAGGTAACTTTCCAGGGTGCAGGGTCCCTTTCTCCTCCTCAGTTCCCTTTCGGGAGTGCCTGTTCAGCTCGGATTCACCTTCTCTCACTCTCCTCTTTTCTTTTGTTTTATCTGGTAATGCCATGAACTTCTTGCCGTTATTGGAGTTTAGGTTCTTCTGCCAGTGATTGGTTGCTGTTCTGAGTCATTTATCCTGTAGATGTTTTTTTTGTGTGTGTGTGTGTTTGTGGGAGAGGGCGAGTGTGTCCCCCTACTCTTCTGCCATCTTGTCTCTCTCCCACAGTTTTGAAGTTAGCAATGAATGTATCTTTTTTATTGGCTTCCTCCCCCCTTTTATTCTATTCGGTAAACATAGAAATTAATGTTACCATTTCCCAGGTAGTTTTCTGAAGGAGGATTTCTATAAAAAATCCTTTTTGGTCTATGGGTTCATAGTGTAGCTAGCCTAGCCTTTCAAGAGAAATACATACAAAATCCCATAATAATACAACATAATAGAATCTATGGACGATCAGAGCAGCAAATTACCAACCACTAAGTTCTGGGGAGCTGTAGGGTGGACAAGTAGCATATAATCGAACTAATGGTTGTTTTGATCTCAGAACTATTTGATGTGGACAGCTTGATTATTCCAAATATAAAAATACTTATAAAATATTACCAAATAGCAATCACCATAGGTTTTCATTGTGATTTAAGATTGTCATTAAATCTTATTTTTCCAAAGTCCATTCCTGACTATATTCTTAAATTTTTCCTTTAGGGGTGGATAGTAGCAAGGATATGGGCTAGAGTTTGGAGATGGGCAGTAACCCAGGGAAAGGGGGAGTATTTTATGTTTCCAACTATTATATATTATGTAATAATATGCAATATGTATACATACATATGTAAACAGCTTTTAGAGAAATAATTTACATATCATAAAGTTCATCCATTTATAGTGTTCAGTTCAGTGTTTTTTAGTCTGTTTTACAGAGGTATACAACTAACATGCCATTGTATGATATGCCATAACTATTTATTCCTTACTCAGCTAATGGATATTTGGATCATTGCCAACTTTTGTCTGTCATGAATAATACTGCTAGAAACATTCATTTACAAGTTTTTGTGTGGACATACATTTTCATTTCTCTTGGGCACATACTTAAAGGTGGAATTGATTCATCATATGGTAATTCCACGTTTAATATTTAAGGATATAAAATCATTATATTTTTAATACTAAAAAATATATGGATTTTTGCTTTTAGAATTTATTGACATGCCCATGTAATATAGCCAAGTGACAATATTACTCATTTAATTGGGTCTTACAAATGAGTAGGATTCATGCTATTCAAAGAAAAAATAAATCACAATGCTACCCACATAAAGCTCATGATGTAGAAGGGGAGACAGACCATTACATTGCAAGGTTCTAGGAAGCAGGAGAGAGTAGGTAGAGGGAACATGATCAGGGAGGTCAAGAAAAAAATCTTGAGGAGATAAAATATTGTCACCAGCAAGAAACCAGAGGGCAGTAGGGGGAATGCATTGAAAGCAAGAGAGCATCTTATATTTTAATGTGAGCTGGGTGAAAAAGTACAACATATTCATAGGAAATTAAATAACATAACCTAAACGGGATGCTAGTTTGTAAGGAGGTAGCAGATGACCTTAGACCTGTAAACATGCTTCAAGAGAACTTTTTTCCATCTATTTTCTTTTATCCCTGAAAGAAACAAAAAAGGAAAAGAAATATGAAGTTCCTTGAAAAATAGAACTAAATATAGAATAAAAGAAAAAAAAGTATCCAAATTAGAAGAGAAGAGTTAAAATTATCACTGTATGCAGATGACATGATACCATATATAGAAAACCCTAAAGACTCCACACAAAAACTATTCAAACTGATCAATGAATTTAGCAAAGTAGCAGGGTACAAGATTAACATTTAGAAATTGGTTGCACTTCTTATGCTAAAAGTGAAATATTAGAAAAGTAATATAAAAATACAATACCTTTTAAAATCACACACCCCAAAATTAAATACCTAGGAATATACCTGACCAAAAGGTGACAGACTTATATGCTGAGAACTATAAAACATTAATCAAGGAAATTAAAGAGAATTCAAGAAAATAGAAAGCTACTCCATGCTCCTGTATTGGAAGAATTAATATCATTTAAATGGCCATACTCTTGAAAGCAATCTACAGATTCAATACAATCCCTATCAAAATACCCATGGCATTTTTCTCAGAACTAGAACAAACTATCCAGAAATTTATATGGAACCATAAAAAATCCATAATTGCCAAAGCAATCCTGAGGAATAAAAATTAAGCAGGAGGCATAATTCTCCCAGACTTCAGACAATATTATAAAGCTATGGTAGTCAAAACAGTGTGATATTTGTACATAAGCAGACATACAGATCAATGAAAGAGAATAGAGAGCCCATAAATAAACCCAGACACCTGTGGTCAGTCAATCTTCAACAAAGGAGACAAGAATATAAAATGGGAAAAAGACAGTCTCTTTAGCAAGTGATGCTGGGAAAAGTGGACAGCTGCATGTAAATCAGTGAAACTAGACCACACCCTCACACCATGCACAAAAATAAACTCAAAACGGTTTAAAGATATAAACAAGACAAGACACCATAAAACTCCTAGAAGAGAACATAGGCAAAATTCTCTGACATCAGCCTTACAAATGTTTTTTTCAGGTCAGTCTTCCAAGGCAGTAGAAATAAAAGCAAAAATAAACCAGTGGAAACTTACAAGCTTCTGCACAGCAAAGGAAACCATAAAAAAAGAAAACCTATGGAATAGGAGAAAACAGTTTCAAATGATGCAACTGACAATGGCTTAATCTCCAAAATGTGCAAACTCAACAGCAAAAAAAAAAAAAAAAGAAAAAGAAAAATGGGCAGAAGACCTAAATAGACCTTTCTCCAAAAAAGACATATGGATGGTCAACAGGCACATGAAAAAATGCTCAACATGTCTAATTGGAGTTCCCGTCGTGGCGCAGTGGTTAACGAATCCGACTAGGAACCATGAAGTTGCGGGTTCGGTCCCTGCCCTTGCTCAGTGGGTTAACGATCCGGCGTTGCCGTGAGCTGTGGTGTAGGTTGCAGACGCCGCTCGGATCCCGCGTTGCTGTGGCTC
Organism: Sus scrofa; assembly: GCF_054392235.1. NCBI lineage: Eukaryota > Metazoa > Chordata > Mammalia > Artiodactyla > Suidae > Sus > Sus scrofa. The sequence goes on along the minus strand of NC_139396.1, from coordinate 107,172,004 downwards.
TGGCGTAGGCCAGGGGCTACAGCTCCGATTCGACCCCTAGCCTGGGAACCTCCATATGCCGCGGGAGCGGCCCAAAGAAATAACAAAAAGACAAAATAAATAAATTCTTTAAAAAAAAAAAACATGTCTAATTATTAGAGAAATGCAAATCAAAACTACAATGAGGTAGCACCTCACACTGGTCAGTGGGTTAAGGATCTGGTGTTGCCATGAACTGTGGTGTTGGTCACAGAGCTCAGATCACACATTGCTATGGCTCTCATGTAGGCTGACAGCTGCAGCTCCACAGCTCCAATTTGACCCCTAGTCTGGGAACTTCCATGTGCTGCAAGAGTGGCCATAAAAAGCAAAAGGAAAAAAAAAAAAGTAAGGTGGTCATTTTATGACATCCTTTCATCCCAATATAATCCATAAATATTTTGATGTAAGAAATGGCTTTTCAACATGGATAATTGCTCACTAAAGTGATTTACAAATGGAGTAATTAACTAAGTAAAAAATAAGAAAGCTACTTTTAAAAAGGAGGAAATTATTTTGTATATTTTTCTGGGCTTAACAGGACAAGGAATTTCTGCTACACGTTAAAACATTGGAAGTAATTGCCAAGACAATGGAGGATGGCATTGATTACATTAAAGATGTAAATAGCAACATTTTGTACAAAAATTGAAAACTAAGAAATAAAGACAGAAAATTCACAAAAAAATGAACAAGAATTTACATTCTTAAGGTATACTCTGCAATGCCAGTAAGAAGAAGAGAACCCCCAATATAGTAATAAAATGGACAAAGAATATGAATAGCCATTTCTCAAAGTCAAATATCTAATAAAATTTTTAAAAATCGTTTCTTGCTTGTTGTTAAGGAAAGTGTATTAAATAGAAATCACATATCATTATTTTATATATTTAATTAGTAACCAGTCAAAAACCGATAATTTTAAATCCAAGGAGGTTTAGCTGAATTGTTCATTTCCAGCTTTCTTACTGGCGTTGCAGAGTGACTGAGGCTCTCTTGAAAGCAGTTCAACAATGTATAGGACGAGTCTTTAAGATTTTTATGCTCATTAATATAATCTAAGGAAGTTCCCAACAACTAAGACAAAGATTTATGACCAGGGATATTCATATAAGTAATTTTTAATACCATATTCCATATTTTCATAGTCACAAAATAATGACTGTAAAGAGTACTAAATAAATCATGGAGCCCATATAAAATAAAATTTTAGTCTTCCATTAAAAGTAATACTTTAAGGAATATTTTATGATAGACCAATTCATATTATATATGCGAAAAATCAATATATAAACCTATTCATGGAAGAGTATACATGAGAGAGACAGAAGAGAGAAAGAGAGACTTAAAGGAAACATACTTTTGATATTAATACTGGTTTCTTTTAGGAAGTAAGCTATAGTTAGATTTTTTTTCTTCTGTTTTCTAAAGCCTATCATTAATTCTGGTAGGATGAGTAGGGCATATATCTTGGGAGCCCTCTGAGAAGAGATGATTACAGAAAATGTAGAGAAGAATATCGAGAGTATCTTATTAATTCTTTTTTTTTCTTTTTAGATGTTGGTAGGTCCTGAATTGGTCATGCACACTCAATGTAAGTATATCATGGTCCTGTGTTGATCTCTGCCCAGTAGGGCATCCTGTCTATCTAGTTCACAGCAGTTCCTATTGAGAATCCTGAGGCTATAAACTTGACTCCATAACCTCATTTAGTTAGATCTTGCCTTCTTTGGATAAGTCCTGGAGACTGGAGCTGGCTTCACACAGTTGTCTGCTGTCTTTATTTCCTGCACCAGGGCTGGCTTCTGTAGTTATATCTGGTTCCTCAGTTACATTCCAGTATTTCTTGATTCTGGGTTCTTTGCTGGTTTTGTGTTGTCTCATCACAAATAATGCCTCAGGACACCTGTTTTCTTTTTTTTTCTTTTATAATTTATGTTTTGTTTTATTTTTATTAGAGTATAGTTCATTTACAGTGTTGTATAAATTTCTGCTGTATAGCATAGTGACCCAGTTATACACACACACATTCTTTTTTTCTCATACTATCTTCCATCACTATATCCAAGTGATTGGATATAGTTCCCTGTGTTGTACAGTAGGACCTCACATCTATTTTCTAGAAGGTTTTCTTTGGTTGATTTTCACTACTTCAGAGGGGTATAGAGAGCAGCAGAGAAACGATAATGGGAACAGTCATGGGGACAGGTGTATAGGGTTGTAGAGCTGAAAGGGAAAGACAGTATTAAAGGTTCAAGGGAAGAGCCTCCATACTGTTTTCCATAGTGATTGCACCAATTTTCATTCCCACTAACAGTGTGAATGGGTTCCCTTTTTTCCACATGCTCTCCAGCATTTACTGTTTATAGACTTTTTGATGATGTCCATTCAGGCTGGTGTAAGGTGGTACCTCATAGTAGTTTTGATTTTTATTTCTATAATAATTAGTGATGTTGAATGTCTTTTCATGTATTTTTTGATCATCTGTATGTCTTCTTTGGAGAAATATCTATTTAGGTCTTCTGCCCATTTTTTGATAAGGTTGTTTGTTTTTTTGATGTTGACCTGCTAAAGGTGTTTGTATATTTTAGAGATTAATCCCATGTCAGTTGCTTAATTTGCAAATATTTTTTCCCATTCTATGGGTTATCCTTTTTGTTGTGTTTATGGTTTCCTTTGCTCTGCAAAACTTTTCAGTTTGATTAGGTCCCTTTGTTTATTTTTGTTTTTATTTTCTTTACTCTAGGGGGTGGATCTAAGAAGATTGTGTCTAAGAAGTTTATGTCAGATAGTGTTCAGCCTGTATTTTCCTCTAAGAGTTTTACAGTATCCAGTATTACATTTAGGTCTTTAATTCATTTTGAGTTTATTTCTGTGTATGGTGTTAGAGTGTTCTAATTTCATTCTTTTACATGTAGCTGTCCAGTTTTCCCAGTACCACTTAAGAGACTATCTTTTCTCTTGTATATTGTATATTGTATATTCTTCTTGCCTCCTTTGTCATGGATTAGTTGACCATAGGTGCTTGGGTTTATTCTGGGCTTTCTATCCTGTTCCATTTTTCTATATTTATGTTTTTTGTGTCAGTACCATACTATTTTGATGACTGTAGCTTTGTAGTATAGTTTGAAGGCAGGGAGCCTGATTCCTCCAGCTCTGTTTTTCTTTTTCAGGATTGCTTTGGATATTCATAAAAATTAAAATTTTGTGTTTCCATAAAAATTAAATTTTTTTTTGTTCTAATTCTGTAAAAAAGGACGTTGGGTAATTTGGTATGGATTGCATTCAGTCTTTATATTGCCTTTGGTGGTATATTCACTCTGATAATATTGATTCTTCCAATCCAAGAGCATGGTATATCTTTCATTTATTTGTGTTATCTTTGGTTTCTTTCATCAGTGTCATAGTTTTCAGAGTACAGGTCTTTGTCTCTTTAGGAAGGTTTATTCATAGGGATTTTATTCATTTTGATGTAATGGTAAATGGCGTTTTCCCCTATTTTCTCAAAAACCTAAAAATAGAATTGCCTTATGATCCAGCAATCCCACTCCTGGGCATGTATCCAGAGTAAAACATAATTCTAAAGTATACATGGACCCCAATGTTCATTGCCGACTATTTACAATAGCCAAGACATAGAAGCAACCTAAATGCCCATCAGTAGAATACTGGATAAAGAAAATGTGGTACATATACAGAGTGTAATATTACTCAACTGTAAAATGAATGAAATAATGCCATTTGCAGCAACAAGGATGGACTTAGAAACTATCATACTAAGTGAAGTTAGTCAGACAGTGAAAGACAGACATTATATGATATCACTTATATGTCAAATCTGAAAAAAAAGGATCTTTTGAACTTATTTTAGAACAAAAACAGATTCAAAGACTTTACCAAAGGGGACATGTGGGTGGGGATGGAGGTATTGACCGGGGGTTTGGGTTTAGCATATGTACACTGAGGTATATGGAATGATTGGCCAATGAGGACCTTATGTATGGCACAGAGAACTCTACCCAATATTCTGTGATAATATGTGTGAAAAAAGAATCTGAAAGAGAATGGATGTGTGTATATGTATAATGGAACCACTGTTGTAGAGCCAAAAATATCACAACCTCGTAAATCAACTATCCTCAATAAAACTTAAAAAAACATAACAGGGTATAAATATTATTAAATGGAAAAAAATAAAAGCATAAAAATACATTTTTTAAAAAGGCTCAAGGGAGAAGTGACAAAATCATGGGGAATGAGGAAAGCTGGGACTTCTGTTGAGCCCTGCCATCTCTGAAGGCTGACTTAAAGTAGTCGAATAGTAATTTCTGCCCAGATCCTCCTAGAGTAATAGATCCCTTGTTCTCTTGAATCTCTGGGAAACTATGCACACCATTACTAAACCCTCAGTTATCTAGAAAGTTTGTCTTCTTACCAAGCAGATGGCAACTAAAGCCACTGATGGTTTTACTTGGAAGTTTAGGTCCATGAGGTGATCACTTAGGAAAAGAATGTGTTTCATGTCATGCAAACTGGTATAAACTGTGTTGTTGATATCTAATTCTTCTTAGCAGTCAAAATCATTTAAAAATATTAAGCAAGGTTTTACTATACATGGAGAGTGATAATAGCCTCTAGAAGATTTAATAGGGTGCCTGCACATGAGAAATTGTTTTCCTGGAAAGATATCACATATCATATTGTAAGCACTTGGTTGCTATAAACCAAGTATTTTTATCTCTTGTACCTGAGACAGAATAAAAGGCTGTTCAGTAACTATTGATATTGACAATGCAAGAAGATGGAGCAGTTAAATTTTGAGGTCGGAAGAATTCAAATTAGGTCATGGAACTAACAGTCTGTGTGATGGGAGTATGTCACATATCTTACTGGACTGTAATTTTCACGCATCTAAAGGGAATATTTTGGGAGACATTTGGGGCAGTTGGAAGGCTTACTTAATTGTGAGGAGGAAAGAGGATGGTGTTACTGAACAATCCCCATGTGTCAGACATTGCACTAAATTTTTTTCACAGAGGTGTCATTTGGGATAATAACCCTGGTAATAAGCGTTATATTCGTATATAACAAGGCACTTTTTGTATGAGATGTTATTCAGTTTTCATTATAATCCTGGAGGTAAATATTAGTTTCCTAAATTGAGCCTGAATCCTCCAGGAAAGTAAGTGACAGACTGTATTTGTTTTCAGCTGTCTGATTTTAGCAGTCATCTGTTGAACTTTCAAACTCAAAGGGCCTAGACTTTTCTGTTTGGCCTTGGGAAAATCATTTCTCAAATACTCAGCCTCCTTACCTGAGGGCAGAGGCCACCCATTTCCTGACTCAGCTGTGATCTGAAATCAGAGTCCCACCACCAGTCAGATGAGCAGGCAATCTGAGGCACAGAGGGTGGGAGACAAGCAGAGCAAGGGTACCAAAGGCCTCAACTTCTAAAACTTCCTGCCAGTGATGTGGCCGTAGCTGATGGAGCCACTGGCAGGCAAACTCTACGCTCTCAGCTGCATGGTGCTCTGATTCAGGGATCTGAAGGAAGACCCTCTGTTGTAATGGACACATAATCAGGATGGAAAATAGCATGTGATTTCAGGAAAATGTAGGGATGTGTTTTGCCTCTACAATTGTGCTGTCCAACACATATAGTACATGTGCCACATAAGTGATTGTAAATTTTCCTGCAATACATTAAAAATTAAAACAGACAAACAAAGAAGATAAATTTGTAATTTTAATAATTTATTTTACACAATGCACCCAAATTATTATAATTTTAACATGCGGTTAATATAAAAGTGTTGAGGTAGTTTACTTGTTTTTCAGTCTAAGTCTTTGAAATTCATTGTTTATTTTACACTCACAACACATCTCACTTGGAATTACTCACTGTTTTTTTTTTTTAGGACTGCACCTTCTGCATGTGGAAATTCTCAGGCTAGGGGTTGAATTGGAGCTCTAGGTGCTGGCCACAGCCACAGCAACGTGGGATCCAAGCCATGTCTGCAACCTATACCACAGCTCACAGCAACTCCAGATCCTTAACCCACTGAGTGAGGCCAGGGGTAGAACCTGCATCCTTGTGGATACCTGTCAGATTAGTTTCTGCAGAGCCACAATGGGAACTCCAGAATTAGTCACATTTCAAGTACTCACATGCAGCTGTTGTGTTGGACAGGGCAGGCCTAAATTCCTTATTTTGCCCTTAAAATTGAAAACAAGTAGGTTCAGACTTACTGGGAAACTGACTATGGTTTTTATTCCAATGGTCCTTGTGGAAGACCTACATTGTTGTGCCTCTTCATATGTACCATGCTCTAAACTTTCAGGTTGAAAAGCTTTTGTATTTATGCTCTCCTTTAATCAATTATTTACACAACCATAAGTAGGTTTTATCATATTCATCATATAGATAAGCAAACTAAAGAGTTTTAGTTTCCCCGGGGCAGCTATAGCAATGTACCACAAACTGGGTGTCTTAAACAACAGATGTATTGTTGTCTCGCCATTCTGGAGGCCAGAAGTCTGAGGTCAAGGCATCTGCTGGGCCATGCTCCCTCTGAAGGCACAAGGGAAGGATCTGGTCCTGGCCTCTCTCCTGGCTTCTTGTCCTTCCTTGGTTTGTGGCAATGTAAGTCCAGTCTTCATGTGGTGCCCTTGCTGTATGTGTGTGTGTGTGAATCCAAATTTCCACTTTTTGTAAGGACACCAGTCCTACTGCATTAGCAGACCTCCAGCATGACCTCATCTCAACTAATGGTAACTGCAATGATCCTATTTATAAATGATGCCACATTTGGAGGTACTAGGGGTTAGAATTCAACACATAAATTTGGGGGAGACATATTCAATCCATAACATAAGCTTGAAGAAGTAATTACTAATTACTTTGTCTTACAGTGACTAGTTTTTCATTACTGACTGCAGGTTTTATGTGTGTGTATGAGAGTATGTGTGTTTATTTCTGAGCCTAGGTTTGTATGTGTGTTTCTTCTAAGCTTAATGGGGGTCCACTCATCATTCCAACCTTCAAGCACTCCTCAGCACACAGTAGGATCTCAATAAATGTTTACTGAACTAAAGAATGAGAGAGCAAAATTTCTGGAATACTCCAAAGTGTGATTTTTTTTGTGTGTGTTATTATTGCCACACTAGGGAGGTGTACACTTTTTACAGCTTGTCCTTGCTTTAGCTAGAGTATCTGGCTTTCGGGGCTTTATAACACTTGTTATAAATTCCATCTGGTTGGGAACTTGGCTAAGCTTCTTGGCCTTGAGCTTTAATTGATGCTATGTTTATTGGAATGTGAAAAATGTGAGTTCTAGTCTTTATGATGCTCTCCTATGCCTATTTAATTTACAAACGGTTTGTTACCACAAAGGCTTTTTCTGACAGTTATCAGTTTTTCACAGAAATAAAATATAGGTGCCTTGAGAATGGACATACAAAGGACGCATCAGGGGCTGCTGTGGAGGGGCAATGACTTGAGCAGGCAATTGTCTTGGACTGAAATGTGGTTTTTTCAGATTCTCTTAAGAATAGCCCTCATCCTTCCTTCAAAGACAGTCCACCTCTAGCAACACAGCATTTTCTCTCATAAAGAGGCTCCAGGCTATCCTCAAGCATGACACCACCTGTTCTCAAACATACTTTCCAATCTTGATCCAGCTGGTTGGATTTCAGTTTAGATTCTATGGTGTCGGAACACAGATTATTGGGCTTAGAGATACAAATGTGTGTTTTGTTAATTAGAGATAGAATCTACTCAAATTCATCTAGTGATTGAACTAACATTTATTGAGTGCCTTTTGTATGCTCAGTGCTAGAAACATATATTAATGAGACTATTAGGCTGTCCTTGAAGATTTCAAAATCTATAGACATAACCTAATTCATTGTATAATGTGTAAAGATCACTATAAAAGGACAGGGAACTTTGAGGGTAGAGAGAAGGTTTTTACTGTGAGTGAAATTGGAATGAGGTGGATGGGGAACTCAATCTAGCCCTATATGAATTTCTTTCTGAGTGAGCTAACCGTTTTTTGGCAAATGTTGGCAAAGTAGTAAAGATTTTCATGAACTAGAGACCACTACAGAAGAATAATCTGATTTCTATCTAATGGTTTGCTTTGAAGGAGGCTCTCAAAACCACATTTGATGGCTTCACAGTGACTGAGTCAGGATTCTTCCTGGACCAAAGGATTCCTCCTTTGACAACTCTAGAAGTCCCTCCTATTCTCTGCCTTCTTCATAAAAGCAATGATAATTAACGTGTGCGTCTTGTGTATCATGTTTATATGATTTTATAATCATCGTCCTACCACTTCAATATGAGTTTTACCATATCCACTCTACAGACCAGAAAACATGGGCTTGAGGAGATTTTATGACTTACTCAAGATCACATGGATATTTTGTAGTTATGTTGGTCAGCACCCTTTTGAAAATGTTAAATTAAACTGGCCTTACTCAGTTTACGGATCTAGCCTTGCCCCGGCTGTGGTTACGGATCTGGCCTTGCCCTGGCTGTGGTGTAGGCCAGCCGCTACAGCTCCGATTCTACCCCTTGCCTGGGAATTTCCATATGTGATGGGTGCAGCCCTAAAAAGACAGAAAACAAAAACAAAAACAGTAACAAACAAACAAAACACCACTATCCTGTAGGACTCTGGCTCATTGTTTCTAGCATGGTCATAACAGTTTCCTCTCAGTGCCTTCAATGCAGCTTTCTCCTTTGCATGTCAGGGCATTCTGGAATGCCATTTCTTCTCTCTGACTTATTAATTACTCATCATTCTGATATCTTGCCCAAACTGTCACTTTGTCAGGAAAATCTCTCACTGGACCCTCCTCACGCAGCTTGAATCCAGTAACATATTTTCTTGGCAAACTTTGTTGTTCTTTGTAATGAAGTATCTACAACTGTAATTAAACATCTAATTGTGTAAATGATGATCTAGTGTCTGCTTCACCTACCAGAAGGATTCCTTGGTGTTTAATTTGTTTATCATTGTTTCCCCACCATGCCTGCAATACAGTAAATATACTCAGTATCTGCCAATTGAATGAATGAATGAAAAAATGTATGTTGATCTGTCCTGAAATACATTACATTTTAAAAATCCACAAAACGTTGTTTGAGGCCCAATGCTACACATGCTAGTAGACTACGAAGACATAAGACATCATAATAACCCTCATGGATTTTTTTTCCTAACCAGTGAGACACAGAAGTTAGGGCGGCTAATTAATTAAATTCTCCCCAGTTGTGCATAGTGTTCTAAAAGAGTGAGGGGAATGCCAATTTAGCCTTTAAAGGCATCTTCATCCATAATATAGTTTAGTTGCTGGTACAACATGGTTCCTAACGTTTGAGACATAATTTTATTTCTCTGCTTTCAATTTACCGTGAGATGTACAGAGTGCAGAAGAGTTGCGGGTCCTAATGATGTGTTCCATTGCCCACAACTGAAGCAGATCTGTTGTTCAGGCCTGTTACCCAGTACACTTAGTTACACAGAAAAAACGTCCCCTAGGAGCTTGAAGCTATTGACCCTTTGTACTGGAATGCTTCCATTTAGTTGATTTGGACACCACCTTGATGCTGATTCAGTAGTTATCAGGTTAGGTAGTTATTTAAGTAGAATGATGCTCCAAAAAATATAAATTGAATCCCTAAAAATCAACACGAGTATTAATTTATACATTACATGGCCAAACCAGGATGTTTGAAAGGGTACAACTGCTCTGGTCTTAATTATTGAGATCACAGGCCCATCTTCTTTGATCTTATAGATCAGAAAAAGTCTGTGTGTCTTTTGAAAATTGGATGCAGTTTTAAGGAGTGTGGACCCATCTAAAAACTGAATGGTGAATAAATTACTGCAGGAATAAATTTGTTAACATTGGCCTCTTATACAATGGTGATGCCACTCTCCATTTCAAATACTGACTTCTGGGATTAAAGATTCAAATAATAGCTTTATTTTGTAGTCGATACAATGGAGACAATGAAATTGTGGGATTTCTTTTTTTTCTTCCTTCATTCCTCCCTTTCTCCTTCCTTCCTTCCTTCTCTCTATCCCTTCCTCCCTCCATCCCTCTCTCTCTTTCTTTTTTTCTTTCATCTGTTTAGGGCTGCACCTGCAGCGTATGGAAGTTCCCAGGCTAGGGGTCAAATCAGAGCTGCAGCTGCTGCCAATGCCACAGCAATGTTAGATCCAAGCTGCATCTGTGACCTTTGCCACAGCTTGTGGACAACCCCGGATACTAAACCCACTGAGCAAGGCCAGGGATTGAACCCACATCCTCATAGATACTAGGCAGGTTCTTAACCTGCTGAGCCACAAAGAGAACTCCCAAATTATAAGATTTCTTAAGGATACTACTCAGTCTGGAGATGGACTAGAGATTTCGTATTTTACCCTGCTACTTTGCTTTTCCGTGATCATTTGATCCAGTGTCAGCTTTTACTCATTTGCACAGGTACTAAGCACATTATGGTTTTTATAGACTAAATCCTTGGTCACATATAAGTGAAACTCTCATACTGGCATCCCTCCCTCTCCTCACTGCCAATTTCTCTGTGCTCAGAAGTCTAAATAATAATAACAGCCTGAGCAAAACAGGGCTGGGGAAAGAAAGAAATGAAATCTAGCCCCACCCAAATACAGGGGCAGACCTATCATGTGCCATACAATGGAGAGATAAAAGTAATCAATGAATATCCTTAAGACAATTGCAACAATGTTGGGTTTTACAGGGAAAAGAGTTTGTTCTTTGGAGTTAGAAAAAAATTAGACATGTAATTACTACTTACTTCGTTGCAAATTAACTTACCGCTTTAGAGGCTTAGGTATTTTTCCGCTATTAATTTGAGATAATAAAACCAACTAGCAGAGTTATTGTGTGAGAATCCCTTTCTCTCCATCCAAAAGCTGATTGGAAGGGTGATGGAAACTGCAGAATCTCCTCTTGACTCACCTCCCCCTTACCCCTTTTGCAAGAAGAAAGCCATTTGGAGAATCATTGCTCAGCATGAGACATATTTATTGGGCCAGGGAGGAATCAATGTCCATTAAAGTATCCTAGTGCATGCTTCAGCATATTGTCTACTGTACAGTGTCTGAATCAGGCAGCCTGGAGCAATGTGGTACTATCCCAAGAGGTGGATGCAGGGTTCAGAAAGGTAGGCGTCTGAATTACATCCAGAACCTGGGCCTTAAGCTCCAACCCAGATTCAATAATACATACTGCACTGCAGTGTTGGTCAGCAGCCAAGATTTTAATAACATAGTGCTTTTCTCTCCTTTTCCCATCTGAAAAATCAAGATCAACTTATCTTGAAGGTTGTTATGAGATAAATTGGGTTAAACTAGGTAAGGGGTTAGTGCAATAAATATATGAACTGAATGAACTACCTTGTGAAATAGCATTATTACCCACACTTTGAAGATAAGAACACTGGAGATCAGAGGAGTTATGCCACAGGTATAGGATGCTAGAGCCATCATTTTAACCAAGGCCAGCTGACTATTAATTGCATTAGCAAATATTATATGTTTATTGATGGGGAGACTCTAGGAAACAATGCTCCTTAAATGTTAGTTTTCTTCCCCAATTCTTTATTGTACAATTCAGAGAGTTAGGGGGAGTAAGGGAAGCTTATCCATGAATAACACAATATAGCATCTGCAGATTCATTTCTACATGTGGGTTAAATCAGTTATCAAATGATACTAAGAATTGAATGGGGTTTGGGGAGAAATGAGTCTGAGTGACTGGTGATGTTAATCTCTGATTTTTGCTGTTTCCCCCAATTCTTGTTATATTAGTAAAATAGGAGATTTGCTCTTATCTAAAAGTGAGGAAGAAGAAGTGAGTTTGGGAACTTAAGAATTATAAAAGAAGCCACTAAATCACCTTGGAGAGAAATCAGATATTTCCTGGAGTTCTGCAGAAGAGCCTTGACATCATTCATGGTACAGATTCTAGTGAAAGGTAAAGGATGTAAAGAGAAAGGAGAGAGAAACTGATAGAAAGGAGGGAGGAGAGGGAAAGAGTGAGAGGGAGGGAGATTTGAACAGAGTGAGCCAGAGAGACAGATTATGCCAAATAGGTAGTAAAATTTCCATATGAAAACATGTTTACATTTTACCAAAATACACAGGATAAAAGGCATTGAGCAAAGCGAATCTCAACCCCATGTTTTGGTTTTGTGTTCTGGGATATATTAGTAACTTTTCATAAGCTCAGAAATTCACAGGACACATTGCAGCCTTGAAATCTGCCTTTTGTTCCCACTCCCTGGCCTGAGAGATGCGCCTACTTTCCCTGTCTCTTGGATGATACTGTGATCATTAGCACAGCCAAAGCAGAACTCTACTTGACAATTTTCCAAGAGCCAACTCCCATACAACTAGGTTAATCAGGCTCTACAATGGAAAAGTATAATGTGGGCCATGCCATGAGAAAATTTTTAGTTTCAACAGGGGTACATGAGTCACATAGATCACATGCTTCTTTGCATCAATCAGCTAGGACTTTCGAGCTGTAGATAAGCCCATCTCCTTCCTTCTTTTGTAGCAACAGACCACTGTGTGGAAATATGGTGATAGTATAAAAGAGATGCATATGTGACCAGAATCATGTCACTGTCCTCAGGACCTACAGGAGCCAAATTCATACACTTCCATTTATAAACACTATGAGTAAATTATGCACATATTGTTAAATAGCATCTACTCATCTTTACAGATGGAAAGGTAATTCAAAGTGAGTTCCAAGTCCCACACTATGGATTTTCCAGCAGTCTTCTGGCCTCAGTCATGAAGCTTTTCCCTTCTTAGTTCTTGCATGATGTAGTTATGTAGCAGCCTGCAGCATCTGAGAAATAATGCAATACTGCTGAGACAAAAATAAGTGAATAATGAGTGCTGTTTTGCTATGAATGTTGTCAGAGAAAATGGAGAATTGAGTGGGGCTCAGGGTGAGGACAGAGCCTGAGAGAATGAGAATGGTTTTCTCCAACATAAATCATAAAAACAGGTCTGTATTGCAGGATTGTACAAGATTCAAAATAACAGTGGTGAAAAGACCTTTACCGAGGATGCATACAAGGGAAACTCAGTTGCAGAACAGGCAAGGTGATTAGACTGTCCTGAGTAAATCAGGTGAAGTAAAGCTTAGGATGGGATAATGAAACATTGCAACCACATAAAACATATAACCATTTTAAATATTACCTAGAATTATGAATTTTTCTATAGATCTGTCTCATCTTTGACTTCCATAAGATCTGAGATGAGTCCTGAGAATTCTGTCCATGCAACATTATGTTTATTATAACCTAAGTTCAAAGGAACCATTGTGTTTACGTTAGAGAAGTAATGTTCATCCCCCATTTCCCTTGGCTGCTATTGTATAACTAATTGCCCAGAAATTTAGAATGCTTTGACTTGTTGATAATCCTGCCTATGTAGTGACATTGCCACTTCTGTCCACCACCTCTCTGACTGAATAACAGATGACTCAGAAATAGCTCTTAAGCAATCTATATAATTGATGGTCCTCTGATGAAAATATCTTTAAACTGTGATAAGACCCATGGAAAATAATTTATATTCTCTATAGTGGTATACTGTCTATTTATTTCCCTAACATCTCTAGACATGGGTAGTTTTTATGGATTGGGGGAAAATTTCAGTCAAGAATGTTTAGAAAGTGGGAAAAGGATCAAGATGGCAGAGGAGTAAGATGTGGCAGTCACATTCTCCCAGAAACACATCAGAGAAAAAAATATATACATGTAGAATGGTTCACACATATAGAACATCTATTGAACATGAGAGAGAGAGAAAGAGAAAAGAATCAGGACATGACTAGCACTTCTGAGAGGGAGCTGCTAAAGATAAAAGGAACCCACACCCTGAGAAGCCACCTAACCAGGAGGGACCTCAAAATCGTGGAGAAAAGCACAGCAGCTGGAATGAGGAGGGCAAAGTAGAGTAAGAGCCACACAGATCATCTGCATCACCGACCCGGACACCACAGACTGAGATGTTTGGGCAGGGTCTTGGTGCTGAAACTCAGGTTCTAGAGTGAACCCTGGAAGGGGACCAGGGTTGGCTGTGGGAGATGGCCTGAGGGGCTAGGGAGTGGGTGCACCATGGGCTGGGAAGCTGAGCACCACAGCTGAGGGAACCTGGGAGGATATCTGGGCCTGGAGGAGAAGCAAGGCACCATTGTTGGGGAGCGCAAGAGGAGGAGGGGCAGACTGCAATAGGAATCTCTTTCCCTGTGCTCTGGTGGACTCTCGGAGGGCCACGTGCCTCTGGCGCAGGCTATGGGTGGTGAGGCCCCACTTGCTCAAGCTACAGGAGACTGGGTGTCTCTTGTTTGGGCTAAAGGTAGTGGGGGGATAAGTGTGACATGGTCCCCTTTGTGTAATCTACAGGTGGCAGAAACAAACCACAGCAGTTATCTCAGAAACCAGAGTGGGACATGGCCTCAGAGGTCAGTAAAGAAGCAGGCACTGCAACCAGAACCACTCATTGGTTGTTGCTCTCACTCCCCTGGGAACACACCCACCCTGCTGCTGCCAATGCTAAAAGCTCCAGGCACCTGATCACTGTCTGATCACTGTCATTTGCCAGTGACATGTCTGAACACTGTCACTTCCCAGAACCCTGAAACTAAGAGCAGTCAATGCAGCACCTCCTTCCTGGGCCAAGTGGAGCAGGGTGCTTCTTGTGTGGTCTACAGGGGGCAGGGGCAAACAACTGCAGTTATCTCTGACTCCAGAGGTATGCGTGGCCTGCCACCACTAGGGGTCCATGAAAAGACATCACTTACAGCCCCAATTACCTCAGAGGACATCACAGAGAAGGGCTTTATGACCAAACACCACCCATTGTTGCTCTCACTGCCCTGGGAACTCACACACCCTGCTGCTGCCACCGCCACTGCCAAATGCTCCAGGCACTGCCTAAATTTGCCTGAGACTAATTACCACTTCCAAGGGCCCTGCAACTAGGAGTAACCTGCACCACCTTACAGCAAGGTTTTGCTACTGTCAAGAACCCAGGAACTAGGCATTGATTAATAGTCCTGCCCATTGCCTCCTTCTCCCTGGAAGCACACAAAGAACCCTATCAAGGGGATAACAGCCTGCTCACACTGAGGAGAGAGACAGCAATATGCAAACTCCTATGCAAAAAATAAATAGTAACACCCCACTAAATACAAAGGGGTGCTCTTGCATAGAAATACACCTTTAAGACTACAATTTGGTTTCCCTAAACTCACAGAAAAAGAAAAACATAAGCAAGTAGAAGTAGCTCAGGAACCATTCCCATTAAAAGAACAGGAGAATTCACCTGAAAGTGCAAATGATGAAACATACCTCTGCAGTCTGATAGAAGCTGAGTTCAAAAGAGAAAGAGTGAAAGTACTGAAGGAATTAAGGGTAAATATGAAGGAATTAAGAGCAGATATAAACAGTAATGCAGATTACTTTAAAAGGAACTAGAAAATATGAGGAACCAAGAAAAATTAGAAAATTCATTCACAGAGATTCAAATTGAGTTAAAGGTGCTAAAGAGCAGAATGAATAATTCAGGGGAATGAATTAGTGACTTCAAAGATAGAATAATGGAAATCCTCCAATCAGGACAGCAGACAGAAAACCAAATGAAAAAACATGAAAGCAGTATAAGAGATCTATGGGATATTATAAAGTGGGCCAAGCTATGCATGACAGGAATTCCGTAAGGAGGAGAAAAAGAAAAGGGGATTGAAAATATATTTGAAGATATTATGTCTAAAAACTTTCCAAATCTAAAGGAAACTGATATCAAGATAAGGAAGCACAGAAGGCCCCAAACAAGGTGAACTCAAACAGGCCCACACCAAGGCATAATAAAAATAGCAAAAGTTAAAGAGAGGATTCTAAAGGCAGCAAGAGAAAAGCAAAGTGTTAATTATAAGGGAACCCCAATAAGGCTATCAGCTGATTTCTCTACAGAAACACTACAGGCCAGAAGGGACTGGCAAGATATATTTAAAGTGCTGAAAGGAAAAAAAAAATTGCAACCTAGAATACTCTATCTGGCAAGAATATCATTTAAAATAGGGGAAATAATTTCTCCAACATAAACAAAAGCTAAAAGAGTATAGCAATACTAAACCTAAAATAAATACTGAAAGGGCTTCTCTATATAATAAAAGAAGTACGAAGAAATAGGATGGAGGAAACCACAATTGGAAAGCAATCACTTAAATAAGGCAGCATACAGATCTAAACATGAAAATGTTAAAAAAAAATTTAAAAAGACATCAAAATCATACAACATAGGGAAGGAAATTAAGAAAATATGGACTCTTTTTTTTAAAAATTTTAATGATGTGTTTCAGCCTATATGACTATCAGACTAAAGCAAGCAATTATAAGAAAGTGTTAATGTAATTAAAAAACGGGGTAACCAAAAATCAAAACCAAACATTACATTCACAAAAACTGAAAAGAAAAGTACTCAAGGGTGAAATAGATGGAAACCATCCAACCAAAAAAAGAAAGGAAGAAAGGAGAAACATATAGTTGACTGGAAAAAAAAGGTTTAAAATGGCACTAAATACATATCTATCAATAATTGCATTAAATGTCAATGGACTGAATGCTACAGTCAAAAGACACAGAGTCACATATTGTATAAAAAAGCAAAAAACTCAAATCTGCTGTCTACAAGAGACTCACCTTAGGGCAAAGTACACCTACAGATTGAAAGTGAGGGGATTAGAAAAGATATTTCATGCCGATGGACAAGACAGGAAAGCAGGAGTTGCAATACTCATCTCAGACAAACTATACTTTAAAATGAAGGCTGTAAAGAAAGACAAAGGAAACTATTTAATGATAAAAGAATCCATGCAAGAAGAGGATATTACAATAGTCAATATATATGCCCCTAATATAGGAGTACCCAGATGCCTCCAACAAATACTAACAGACATAAAAGGAGAAATCGATGGGAATACAATCATAGCAGGAGACTTTAAAACACCCCACTCACATCAATGGACAGATCCTCTAGTCCAGAAATCAATAAGGCAACAGAGATCCTAAATGACACATTAGAAAAGTTAGACTTAATCAACATTTTCAGGATATTATATCCAAAAAAATCAGAATATACATTCTTTTCAAGAGCACATGGAACATTCTTAAGGATTGATCATATATTGGGGCACAAGGCTAACCTCAACAAATATAAGGGTATAGATTATTTCAAGTGTTTTTTTCTGATCACAATGGCATGAAATTGGAAATCAACCATAGGAAAAGAAATAAGGAAAAACTTACTACATGGAGACTAAACAATATGCTACTAAAAAACTAATGGGTCAATGAGGAAGTCAAAAAGGAAATTAAAAAGTACTTCTAGACAAATGATAAGGAAGACACAACCATTCAAAATCTATGGGATGCTGCAAAAGCAGTGCTCAGAGGGAAATTCATAGCAATACAAGCTTCCCTCAAAAAATAAGAAAAATCTTAAATCAACAACATAACCCACCACCTGATAAAGAAGAACAAACAACACCTAAAGTCATAAGAAGGAAGGAAATCAAAGATCAAAGAGGAAATCATTAAAATATTCAAAAAATAATAGAAAAATCAATAAAACCAAGAGCTGGTACTTTGAAAAGCTAAACAAAATTGACAAACCTCTGGCCAGACTCACCAAGAAGAGGAGAGAAAAAACCCAAATAAACAAAGAAATGAAAAAGGAGAAGTCACAATGGATACTACAGAAATACAAAAAAACATGAGAGAATACTATGAATGATTGTGTGCCAAAATATGACAACACAGAAGAAATGGGCAACTTTCTAGAGATTTATAGCCGGCCAAAACTCAATCAAGAAGAAATAGATCAATGAACAGACCAGTCACCAGAAATGAAATTGAATATGTCATAAAAACACTCCTTACAAACAAAAGTCCAGGACCAGATGGCTTCACAGGCAAATTCTACCAAACATACTAAGAAGAACTTATACCCACCCTCCTTAAATGTTTCCAAAAGTTTGAAGAAGAAGGAACATTTCCAAAGACATTCTATGATGCCACCAGCACCCTAATACCCAAACCAGATCAAGATACTATAAGAAAAAAAAACAAAACTATTGGCCAATACCTTTGATGAATATAGATGCAAAAATTCTCAACAAAATTAGCCAACAAAAACCAACAATGTATAAAAAAGATCATACACCACGACCAAGTGGGATTCATCCCAGGTTCACAAGGATGGTTCAACATATGCAATCAATCAACATTATATACCACATTAACAAAAGAAAGGTCAAAAACCAAATGATCATCTCAATAGATGCATGTGACAAAGTCCAACATCCGTTTATATAAAAGGTCTTACCAAAGTGGGTATAGAGGGAACATAACATAATAAAAGCCATTTATGAGAAACCCACAGTGAATATAATATTCAATGGAGAAAAGCTGAAAGCCTTCCCACTGATATCTGTAACAAGACAAAGATGCCCACTCTCACCACTGTGATTCAACATAGTACTGGAAGTCCTAGACACAGCAATAAAAGAAACAAAAGAAATGAAATGTACCCAAATAGGAAGAGAAGAGGTAAAACTGTCACTGTATGCTGATGACATGATACTATATATAGAAAACCCTAAAACTACTTGAACTGATGAACAAATTCAGCAAAGTAGCAGGATATAAGATTAACATTCAGAAATCAGTTGCATTTCTATATACTAACAACAAAATAACAGAAAAGGAATACAAAAATACAATACCTTTCAAAATTGCACCCCAAAAAATCAAATACCTGGGAATACACCTGACCAGGAGGTAAAGGACTTATGTGCTGAGAACTATAAAACATTAATCAAGGATATTAAAGAGGATTCAAACAAATGGAAAGATATCCCATGCTCCTGAGTTGGAAAAAATAATATTGTAAAAATGGTAGTACTACCCAAAGCAATCTACAGATTCAGTGCAATCCCTATCAAATTACCCATGACATTTTTCATGGAACTAGAATAAACAATCCAAAAATTTATATGGAACCACAAAAGACCCAGAATTGCCAAAGCACTCCTGAGGAACAAAAACCAAGCAGGAGGCATAACTCTTTCAGACTTCAGACAATTTTACAAAGCCACAGTCATCAAGACAGTGTGGTACTGGTACCAAAACAGACAGACAGACAGATCAGAACAGAATAGAGAACCCAGAAATAAACACATACACATGTGGTCAATTAATCTTTGACAAAGGAGGCAGGAACATAAAATGGGAAAAAAACAGTCTTGTCAATAAGTATCGCTGGGAAAACTGCACAGCCACATGTAAATCAATGAAACTGGAACACACCCTCACACCATGCACAAAAATAAACTCAAAGTGGCTTAGAGACTTAAAGACAATACTCCATCAACTCCTAGAAAAGTCCATAGGCAAAACATTCTTTGATATCAACCTTACAAATGTTTCCTCAGGTCATTCTCCCAAAGCAACAGAAGTAAAAGCAAAAATAAACCAGTGGTACCTAATCAAACCGATCAGCTTTTGCACAGCAAAGGAAACCATAAAAAAACGCACAAAAAAGACAACTTACAGAATGGGAGAAAATAGTTTCAAATATTGCAACAGACAAGGGATTAATCTCTAAAATATACAAACAACTTATACAATTCAACAGCAAAAAGCCAACAACACAATTTAAAAATTGGCAAAAAACCTGAATAGACATTTCTCCAAAGAAGATATACAGATGGACAACAAGCACATGAAAAAATGCTCAACATCACTGATCATTAGAGTTATGCAAATCAAAACTACCATGTGGTACCACCTTAACCATGTCAGAATGGCCATCATTAGTAAGACCACAAATAAGAAATACTGGAGGGAGTGTGGAGAAAAAGGAACCCTGCTGCATTGTTGGTGGGAATATAAACTGGAGCAACCACTATGGAAAAAGGGATGGAGGCACCTCAGAAAACCATATCTAGAACTGTTGTATGACCCAGCAATCCTACTCTTGGGCATATATCCAGACAAAACTTTCCTTGAAAAAGACGCATGCACCTGCATGTTCATTGCAGCACTATGCACAACAGCCAAGACAAGGAAATAACCTAAATGTCCATCAACAGATGAATGAATTAGGAAGATGTGCTTTTATACACAATGGAATACTACTCAGTTGTAAAAAAAAAAAGAACAGAATAATGCCATTTGCAGCAACACAGTTGGAACTAGAGATTCTCATACTAAGTGAAGTCAGTCACAAAGAGAAAGACAAATACAATAAGATATCACTTATATCTGTAATATAATATATGGCACAAATATATATATATGGCTGGGTCACTTTGCTGTATATTAGAAAATGACAGAACACCATAAATCAATTATAATGGAAAAAATAAAATTCTTAAAAATAGAAGAATAAAAGGAAGCTTAGAAATTGGCATAATTTGGCTCCTAGAGCAATAAGGATGAATTGAAATCAAGAAGAAATTCATATTTTCCTTTTCTCTTGTTAAAAATGTTTGGAGAGAGAGTAAAAATGCCCAATTCCTAGGCTACCCTAAGAAACTAAGATAGGAATTTAGTCTCCTCAAAAATATGACTTATAGACATAACTATTTCTTTCTTCCTTCTGTTATCCATAGTGGACAGCAGGAGCAGAGCTGAAAATAAGCTTGGCTTAGAATACAGAAGTGAGAGGTTTATTTCTTCTTCATTCTTTTATCCCATCACTGCCTCTCCCTTCTTACCTAAGGTCTGTGAGAATTCTTATCTCTGAACCTTTCAATCTTCTTGGGATTTTACTTTCAGACTTTTGCAAGACAGTGTAGGTGTATAGGTCTGGTTCAGGCTAGTACACAGATCTTCTCCCATGAAATATACCATTTGCATGGCCAAGGATTGAAATCTTGCAAGTTTCTGGGTGACTCACAATTGGTAATTGCCTTATCTTTGTTGATTAAAAAAAATCCTCATTACTAGATAGGCTGAGGAAGAAGAGACTCTTTGCTTCTGGGGCCAGAAGTCCAAAATCCGTGTAAAAAAATTACAGAAAAATTTCCAACCTGGAATATGCTTGTGATAGGAATTAGGGAAGGAGCAGACAGAAAAGAGGATGGGTGCAGAAGAATCTTGTTAAGCCTATGGTGACTTGAGTTTGTTTATACCCTGAAGGGAGATGAGACGTTGCTGAGAGAGGAGTCTGGAATTTTAAGGTTTCCAAGAAGAATGTAAAGTAAGGGAAGGTGAAGGAGTTCACCTTAAACAAAAGGAGATGCAGCTCATTTCATGAGGCTTCTAGACAAAAGGAGGGATGGTTGCCAGTACACATGAATGTCTAAGTAGAAGGGCAAGAAAGTGATGATGTCCAGCCTA
The DNA here is from genome assembly GCF_054392235.1 of Sus scrofa. Classification (NCBI taxonomy): domain Eukaryota; kingdom Metazoa; phylum Chordata; class Mammalia; order Artiodactyla; family Suidae; genus Sus; species Sus scrofa. The sequence goes on along the minus strand of NC_139396.1, from coordinate 107,150,517 downwards.
ATGGACCTACTAAAAAGTGGAAGGGAATTGGAACAGAGTAAGAATATTGAGAGATGAAATGCTTTTGTGTCCATATTGCCTGAAGCCGCTCATTTTTCAATGGTCAGGTGAGAAAGAAGGACTGGAAAATGATTGTATTAGAAAATCATTTTGTTATACATTGTTATATAGGACCTAAGAGAGCGTTCCAGAAACTGCTTTAAACTGCCCACAAATAGAGTCTTCTTCAATCCTCATGACAACCCCAGGAAGTAGGGACTCTTATTAACCTCACTTTACAGATGAAGAAGATGAGCACAAAGAGGTTAAGTTAAGTAACTGGCTCAAAGTCACATAATGGACACATGAGTCAGGATTCCAACCCAGGCAGAAATAGGGTTCCACAGTAGATGTTCTTACTGTGTCTCAATGAAGTAAAAGTGGTACCTCAATATATTTTAGTGCTTTTACCAGGACAAGATTCATAGTCAGGCCTTTATGTGAGTTGCATTTTGAAACATACACAAATCAACTCCTTTTTGGTTTGAGCATTGTGAAATGGAAAAGAAACACATTATCTTCCAGAAACTCCCAGAGTTGTCATTTGAAATATTTAATATTGTATGTGCTTCCTGGATGATGTCTTAATCTGCTACTGCATTTTACAAATAAATTCATCTTTATTTCTCTAAAGCTATAAGTCAACTAAATTTGTGTGATTTGCATACACTCTTTCTTTCATTCCACCCCCTCTCCCCCAAACATTATGATTTTAAAGGGCCCTCTATTTGAGGAGTGTGTTGTGGGTTCCTGGAGCTGGAAGTCTGCAAAGATCAATTTTTGTTGTTGTTGTTGTTAAAAGGAGCAGAATAACTTGCAGATCTTTTCCTCCCTGAAACAAAATCCCAGAAAATGGAAGAGCCTCTAATTGGGATTTTTTTTTGGAGAGGTTTTTAAAGTGCTTTTGTACCTTTTTATCAAGTTCACTCCTGATCCTGTCTGGTTTACAGCAGGCTGAGTCTGAAATGCTGGCCTTTGCTGACTGAGGGCTAGTATCACAGTGCTGGCAGCAGTGTCACCTACAGTCTTTGTTTGGGAAACCGTGAAAGGGAGAACAGGACTGATTGACATTTAGGGAAATAACTTCCTCCAGTCTAATGGCGCTTGTTAATTAAAACTGTTCAAACTGTCACTGGGGGCTGTTGCTGAAAGGTCCTGGTTGCCAGGGGGAGTGAGATGCTGAGGCAGGATTGACTGATGTATTCAGGCACTTTTGACAGGGACAATCTTCTGAAGGGATCACAGTTAAAAAAAAAAAAGATTTTGGTTTTATGTTTTGTAATTAGAAAAAGCCAGGAGTTCCCATCGTGGCACAGTGGTTAACGAATCCGACTAGGAACCATGTGGTTGCGGGTTCAGTCCCTGCCCTTGCTCGGTGGGTTAACGATCTGGTGTTGCCGTGAGCGGTGGTGTAGGTTGCAGACACGGCTCGGATCCTGCGTTGCTGTGGCTCTGGCGTAGGCCGGTGGCTACAGCTCCGATTGGACCCCTAGCCTGGGAACCTCCATATGCCGTGGGAGCGGCCCAAGAAATAGCTACAAAAAAAAAAAAAAAAAAGAAAAAAAAAGAAAAGAAAAAGGAAAAGCCAAATTACTTTTAACCCTTTGCCTCTCTTCTGCCAAAGCAGCTTGCATGAATATTCTGACAGTTGTGCAAGTTATGAGATGACACACATAGTTTGGCATTGCCATGATACTTCTGTTGCCCTCATTCAGTTGCTGTCACCTGCTAATATAAAGTATGGACTGAGAATCAGATAGTCCTTGTTCAAATTCTGGTTCAGACACTTCTTAAAAGTATGACCTAGAACAACTTACTTTTTGAAATTTTTTACCTTAACTGCCAAAAACTGGGGACATAATATTATATATCTCAGGATTTTTAGGACTAAATAAAATCATATATATAAATGCATTTGTTATGTAGCAGATATTTGATAACTATTACTCTTTTACCCTTCTCTAGGTTACATTTTGGAGAAAGTGAAAAGCATTCAAATTTAAGACTTACAAATTAGGAAGTATTTCTTTTTATTTTAATAACAAATAGGAACCACACAGGAGTAGTTCATATGGTTTGACACATCCAAATGATAGAATATTTTGCAACCATTTTCTAAATCACATTTTAATGAATAATTCATGACATAAAATGCTTATGTGGGAATGTTGTGAAAATTTAGCATATTAAACTGTGTATAAAATATGATCTATTTTTATTTTTAGAGGAACATCAGAAAAGCCTTTAAAGATTTTTATAAATATCTAATACTTCTTAATAACTGCTGGTAGGTTTGTAGGATATTTTAATTTTATTATATCATCTAGGTTTTAATGCAAAATGTATAGTATAAAAAAGAGAAATAAAATGTAAAAATGACTCAAAAAATTAGGAATGTAACCAAACACGAATGAAATGGTTTTCCTGGATGGCTTAGAAAATGACTCTGGGAACAATTTTGAGAAAGAGTTAGTCTAAAGTGATTTAAGCAATGACAGTGCTATTTAAACAAGGTAACTATTTTGAAGGAGTCAAAGTCATTTACACACAGGAGTTCTTAAAGTTTTGATATAAAAATCCACCTTGTTATTTTATAATGGCCTTTTACAAAACTCCCAGCAGTGTACAAGGAGGGGATTGTCAATTCCAGGGAAAAGGACACATATAACTTGGAAACTTCTGAGAGTTCTGTACTGAGCTGGGTAATTCTCTTACTTTTCTGTTCTATCCTTTCAGTCCTTGAGAAGAATCTACTGTTATTTAATTTTTAAAGATAAGAAACTTTTTGTTCAGCATTCCTCTGCAAGTTTACCTAAAGCAGCAGCTAGGGTGAGCAAGAGAAGGCATGGAAAACCTTTTTGTAAAAATTAATTTTTATTGAAGTATAGTAGATTTTAAATGTGTTAATTTCTGCTGTACAGCAGAGTGATTCAGTTATACATATACATACTCTTTTTTACTATTCTTTTATGTTATGATTTATCATAGGACATTGATATAGTTTTCTGTGCTATAGAGTAGGATCTTGTTGATTACCCCCTCCATGTATTATAGCTCGCATGGGCTAACCCTAACCTACTGCTCCATCCCTCCCCCAGACCTCTCACCTTAGCAACTACAAGTCTGTTCTCTATATCTATGAGTCTGTTTCTCTTTCATAGATGGGTTCGTTTGTATCATATTTTAGATTCCACATATAAATGATATCATATGATATTTGTCTTCCTCTTTCTGACTTACTTCACTTAGTATGATAATTTCTTTTTTTTTTTTTTTTGCCTTTTTTTAAGGGATGCACTCACTGCATATGGAGGTTCCCAGGCTCAGGGCTGAATCAGAGCTGTATCCACCAGCCTACACCACAGCCATAGCAACGCCAGATCCTTAACCCACTGAGTGAGGCCAGGGATCGAACCTGCATCCTCATGGATGCTAGTCAGATTCGTTTCCGCTGAGCCACAATAGGGACTCCAGTATGATAATTTCTAATGCTATCCATATTGTTGCAAATGGCATTATTTCATTCTTTTAATGGCTGAGTAGTATTCTATTACATGTAGGTAGGACATCGTTTTTATCCACTCATCTGTTGATGGACATTTAGGTCATTTCCATGTCTTGGCTATTGTGAATAGTGCTGCTATGAATATAGTAGTGCATGTATCTTTTTTTGCAACACTCACAGCATATGGAAGTTCTCAGGCCAGGGACTGAACCCAAGCCACAGCTTTGGCCTGTGCCACAGCTGAAGCAGCACTGGATCCTCAAAGCCACTGTGCTGGGCCAGGGATCAACCTCCACCTCCCCAGACACCTGAACCACTGCAGTTGGATCCTTAACTCACTGCACCACCATAGGAATTCCCATGTATCTTTTTGAATCATAGTTTTTTTTTTCTGGCTATATGCATAGGAGTGGGGATTCTGGACCATATGGTAACTCTATCCTTAGTTATCTGAGAAACATCCATACTATTTTCCATAGTGGCTGCACCATCTTACATTCCCACCAACAGTGAAGGAGGGTTCTCTTTTCTGCACACCCTCTCCAGCACTTATTATTTGTAGACTTATTAATGGCCATTCTGACCAGTGTGAGGTGGTACTTCATTGTAGTTCTGATTTGCATTTCTCTAATAATTAGTGATGTTGAGCATTTTTTCATGTGGCTGTTGGTCATCTGTATTTCTTCTTAGGAGAAATGTCTATTTAGGTCTCCTGCCCATTTTTCTATTGGGCTGTTAGTTTTTTTGTTATTGAGTTGTATGAGCTGATTTTATATTTTAGAAATTAAACCCTTGTTGGTTTAATTTGTAGATATTTTTCTCCCATTGCCTGTGTTGTCTTTTTGTTTTGTTTATGGTTTCCTTTGTGAAAGACCTGTGTTTTAACACTGCCCAGACCATCACTGCAAAATTGACTATAGGTGCTTTGGTTGTGCTGGCCAATTTGATAACTATTGACCACACATACATATTTAATTTCAAATAGTTAAAAATGATCTAAATTTAAAACCAAGGTCAGGCACACTAGCCACAATTTAAGTGTTCTATAGCCATATGTGGCTAGTGACTATAGAATCAAACTGCAAAGATATTGGACATTTGCATCATCTCTGAAGGTTCCAAAGGCCAACACCACAAATCTAGAAATTCATAAGGGGAGAAGATGACTGATAATTGATCAGAGTGGTTACATAAAGCTCTATGATAGAAGAAATAAGAATCAACTTGGGGAAAGGTGAACAGACTTTATTTTTAGTATTTCTGTCTCTCCTTTCAGAATCCTTCTCTAATCCGTGTTCCTCACCGAGTACACTAAGTCTTGATATCTGCTTCCTGCCTTCCATGACTGCGGTCCTAAGTTCTGCATTAGGGATCCACACTCTCATCCATTGATATCACTTCCCCTCTTAGGGAACATAAGCTATTGCTCAGTTCTTGCCACTGATAAAATGGAGTGAAGATCATCTTCAAATTTAATGAAAACAAGGCAATGAATATACCACCTCAGTTTTAAAAACTGCTCATCCACAACTGGCCTTAAACATTGATTCTTGCCCCTGACTTTCTGTTGAACTTCTTGCTGGGTGCAAAAACAATGACTCCTTATAAGCCTTTCTTTGCATTAAGGTGAAGAAGAAATCCTCCCCTCAGATCACTTCTTCCCAGTTCCTCTCGTTCTTGCATGAGACCGCATCTCCCAGATTCCTTCATCATTGGCATCAAGCTAGGCTCAACTAATGGGAGACACTGTTAAGACCAAAAAGTAGAAGGGGAGAAGCCAGGCCACTTCTTTATCTCTCTTCTTGCCTTATAAACTTTCTGGTAACAGCTGTGTGTTCCTGGATCTTGCCTGGAAGTATAACTATGTTACCTGGTTTTACCCAAGTCCCTAGGCTCCTCTGTTTGCTCCTTTGACCTTCAAGGTACAAGGATTCCTGCTGTTGCTAAGCTCTAGGTTCCCTCGCTGTCCTCTGATTGGTTGCCAGCTCTTCATCCCTGTGCTACATTTTGTCTGAGTTAAAATATTTGGAGTAGTTTTGTTGTTTTGACTGGAGATGGCTGAAACACTTCCTGGTCTCTCCCATATGCGCCTCTCTAGTTGCATAAGCCATCTTTCCCCATCGATTTCTGAGTTCCTGTCCTATAATGCTTTGTTCCTGAATGTGCAGCTTTTCCCCTCATTTGGATAATTCTTACTCAACCTCAAGTGCTTAATCTTTTCTCTAGAATACCCATCCTGCTTTTCTCTAGAATAACCACCCTGACTCCTAGATTGCCCTAGGTCTCCCCTCTGCTTCTCCCACAGAAGTCTCTTCTACCATTACCACATTTTAACGTAGCTGTTGAATTGTCCTTCTCCCCAGTAAGAAAGCAAGTTCTGTGAGGGTGTGGACCATGACTCCTCTTTCTACCTCTGTTCATATTGCATCTGGCACAATGCCTGATATATGAAACACAGTCAAAATATTTTTAAGCAAATAAATAAATAACACACATCAAAGGAATTTTAAATGAAGCCAAAACATGTTGATTACTGATTTTGTGTTGTAAATATACAAGTCAAATTTTAATCTACTAAGATATTTATTTATTTACTGTATTTTTTTATTTTACGATTTTCATTTTTTCCATCGTAGTTGATTTAGAGTGTTCTGTCAGTTTCTACCATACGGCAAAGTGATCCAGCCGTGTGTGCGTGTATATATATATGTATGTGTGTGTATATATATACTTTTTCTTTTTTCTTTCTGTCTTTTCTAGAGCCACACCCATGGCATATGGAGGTTCCCAGGCTAGGGGTCCAATCAGAGCCACAGCAATGTGGGATCTGAGCCACGTCTGCGACCTACAGCACAGCTCACAGCAACACCAGATCCTTAACCCACTGAGTGAGGCCAGGGATCGAACCTGCAACCTCATGGTTCCTAGTAAGATTCATTAACCGCTGTGCCATGATGGGAACTCCTATATATTTGTTCTTACATTATCCTCCTTCATGTTCCATCACAAGTGACTAGATATAATTTCCTGTGCTGTACAGCAGGATCTCATTTCTTATCCACTTCAAATGCAATAGTTTGCATCTATTAACCCCAGACTCCCAGTCCATCCCACTCCCTCCCCATCCCCCTTGGAAACTATAAGTCTGTTCTCCAAGTCCATGAGATTCTTTTCTATGGAAGCTTCACTTGTTTCCTATATTAGATTCCAGATATAAGTGAAATCATATGGTATGTGTCTTTTTCTTTCTGACTGACTTCACTAAGTATGAGTCTCTAGTTCCATCCATGTTGCTACAAATGGCATCATTATGTTCCTTTTTATGGCTGAGTAGTATTCCATTGTGTATATACCATGTCATCTTAATCCAATCATCTGTCGATGGACATTGGGATTGTTTCCATGTCTTGGCTATTGTGAATAGTGATGCAATGAACATGCGGGTGCGTGTGTCTTTTTCAAGGAAAATTTTGTCTAGATATAGGCCCATGAATGGGATTGCCAGGTCATATGGTAGTTCTGTATTTAATTTTCTGAGGTACCTCCATACTGTTTTCCATAGTGGCTGTACTAATTTACATTCCTACCAACAGTGTAGGAGGGTTCCCATTTCTGAACACCATCTCCAGCTTTCGTTATTTGTAGACTTACTAACGATGGCCATCCTGACTGGTGTGAGATAGTACTTCACTGTAGTTTTGATTTGCATTTCCCTAATAATCAGTGACGTTGAACATTTTTTCTTGTGCTTGTTAGCCATCTGTATATGCTCTTTGGAGACATGAATATTCAGGTCTGTTGCCCATTTTTCATTCAGGTTGTTGGTATTCTTTTGCTGTTGAGTTGTATAAGTTGTTTGTATATTTTAGAGATTAAGCCCTTGTCAGTTGCATCATTTGAAACTATTTTCTCCCATTCTTTTTGTTGTCTTTTTGTTTTTTTATGGTTTCCTTTGCTATGCAAAAGCCTGTCAGTTTGATTAGGTCCCACTGGTTTATTTTTGCTTTTATTTCTGTTGCCTTGGGAGACTGACCTAGAAAACATTTGTACAGCTAATGTCAGAGAATGTTTTGCTTATGTTCTCTTCTAGGAGTTTTATGGTATCTTTTCTAACATTTAAGTATTTAAGTCATTTTGAGTTTATTTTTGTGCATGGTCCTAAAACAATTCTTTATTTTTATGGTAGATTTGTGGACATTTCATGACATCCTACAAAGAATACCTTGTTCTTTAGGTGCTCTGGTACTCATAGGTGCCTTAAGACCACTGCTGCTATATTTTTCTTTTCTCATTCCCCTATCTTGGGCCTTATTTCATTAAAACTTGCTTTGGTGTCCTATGTCTAACGCACTGACATTAATGCACTATTGGGTAAATGATAGCATGTATTCAAAAGATCAAAGGCTTTTTGAAGAATACTCTTTTTTTAAAAGTAGATGAGAAAATAATGGGATTTTTAGGCCCCAATAAAATAGGACTATTAGGAATAAATTTTGGGATAAGAAAGCTTCCTGATTGCTCTTATCATACCATGTTGACAACCCTTCTTGACTATCCAAGAGTGACTAGCTGTGCGCATGACAGACACAGACATTTTGAGAGAGGGATAGAGAGAAAAACAGAGACAAGATGTTAACAAAGAGAAAAGAGTTAGTTTTTGTCATTTTCCTTATCCTGTGCTGTTGTTGTTGCTATTTGCTTTAGCCTTAGTATGGTTTTCTCCTGCTAGAAGAGTAAGAGGAAGCATACTATAGTGCTAAGAACCTGAATTTGTATTTATATAAAAGTATGCTTAAATATTAATCATTAAGTGAGCTTGGGAAAGTTAGGAAATTATGACCAGTTATTTCTTCACTTTTAAGATGGGACATGTAATAAATGCCTTATAGTATTGCTGTGAATATTAAATTATATAAAGGTTGTAATGAGTTATGTAAAAACTTAAAGTTTTCTATAAATACTAGCTATGACTAAAAGAGGCTTATTTTAAAAAGAGTCCCATTTAAAGACTTCAAGGAAGTCTGATTCAAGATGGTATAGTAGAATGATCCTGAGCCCACCTCCTCCAATTCACAATGACAAATTGAGCAACTATATCTCTGAGAACTTCCTGAAGATGAGCAAAACATTTTTTTTCTACAACTAAGGACATAAGAAAAGGCCATTTTGAGATAGGAGGATTAAAGATATGCTCTAATTAGAACACAGGCAGAGGGGATATCAAAACTGTGGAGGCCCTTTTGAGGAGCTAGGGATCTAGACCCCATCTCAGTCTTTGCAGATCAGGGCACCTGAACTAGGAAGATGAGCTATCATAACATCTGGCTTTGAAAACCAGTGGGGCTTATGTCCAGGAAAGTCAGAGGGCTGTGAGAAACTAAGCCTTTTTTCTTTATGGGCTCACACACAAACTCACGTGCTCCATGTCCCAGCACTGAAGAAGTAGCTTAAAAAATGCCTGGCTTGTATGATAAGGAGACTCATTGACTAATATTAGGTTATGTGCCTGAGGGGTAGGGATCTGGTGGAACTTTCTTCAGGAACAAAATGCTGGCAAGCACCATTTTCCCCCTCTTTCTACCCAGCTGGCATGGCCCTGTTAGGTACTGTTTCTGCTCTCCATCAACCTAACTAACACTGTGAGCTCCACCCCAGCATTCCCCTGAGTACAAACCCTGCACAATTTGTCTGCTCTGGCTGGTACAAAGTGGCTCCCAGCCTGCCCCACCTGGTTGGTGGTCCTGGCCAGCATGGGCATTCCTCCAAAGCAGCTCCTACTCTGGAGATGCCAGCTCTGCCCATCAGTGCTTCTACAGCAGCCATGGCCAAGCCTCACAGGCCACTGGACTAGAGACGAGACTCATCCACCAGTGTGCCCACAGCAATTAAAGCCAGGTATTATAGACAGCTTGGCTGGATACCAACCCTCCCTAACAAGGCATCCAGGGCAGTTTTGGCTGAACTACGTAGCCAGGCAGGCTGAGGGCCTAGCTGACCAACCAGTGTGCCCAAAGTAATCAAAGCCTAAACACAACAAGAGAGCATATGCAGTCTGAAGAGGGGATACACCTGTAGCATCTGGCTCTGATGACCAGAAAGGATTGTACCAATAGGCTCCACAGGATACTTTCTACATGAGGCCACTTTTTCAAGATTGGGAAGTATAAGTGATACATAGAATAAATAGAAACACAGAGATTTAGACAAACTAAGGAGAGAAAAGAATATCTCCAGAACAAAAGAATAAGATTAAAAACCTTATTTAAAGGTAAATAACTAAACAAAAATGGAGATAAGTAATTTACCAGGTAGAGAGTTCAAAATAACAATCATAAAAATGATCAATGAACTCAGGAGAGAAATGGATGGACTCAGTGAGAACTTCAACAAAGTGAAAGAAAGTATAAAAAGGAACCAATCAGAACTCAGGAATACAATAACTGAAATGAAAAATACACTAGAGGGAATCAACAGTAGATTAGAAGATGAAGAAGAACGGATCCATGATCTGAAAAGCAGGGTAGAGGAGATTACCCAGTTGGAAGAACAAAAAGTTAAAAAAAAAAAGCTTAATATTAAGAAACAACATTAATATTATTAATATTCACATTATAGGGATCCCAGAAGGAGAAGAGTGTAAAAGGGACATAAAACCTTTTTGAAGAAATAATGACTAAATATTCCCTAACCTAGCAAAGGAAGCAGACATCTAAGTCCAGGTAGTTCAGAATGCCAAACAGGATGAATCCAAAGAGACCCACAAGATACATTATAATTAAAATGTAAAAACTTAAAGATAAAGAGGGAATCTTAGAAGCAGCAAGAAAAACATCTAGTTATATACAAGAGAAAGGGAACCTCCATAAAATTATCAGCTGATTTTTCAGCAGAAACTTTACAGACCAGAAGAGGCTGGCAAGATATATTTAAAGCAATGAATAAAAAAGCATAGAAAGACTAAAAACATATGATCTCATTTATATGTAGAATCTAAAAAAATACATACAAACCAATTGAAACACAAGCAGATTCATAGAGAATAAACTTATGGTTACCAGAGGGAAGAAGGATGGAGAGTTAGGCAAAATAGATGAAAGGGATTAAGAGGTACAAACTTCCAGTTATAAAATACATATCATGGGGAAGTAATGTACAGCATAGGTAATATAGTCAGTAATAATACAATAACTGGAATTCCCATCATGGCTCAGCAGAAGAGAATCTGACTGGTATCCATGAGGATGAAGGTTCGATTCCTGGCCTTGCTCAGTGGGTTAAGGATCTGGTGTTAACTGTGAGCTGTGGTGTAGTTCACCGACATGGTTCAGATCTGGCATTGCTGTCACTGTGGCATAGGCCAGCGGCTACAGCTCTGATTCAAACCCTAGCCTGGGAACCTACATATGCCATGTGTATGGCCCTAAAAAGACCAAAAAGATATTGCAACAACATTGTATAGTGACAGATGGTAACTAGACTTATTGCAGTAATCATTTCACAGTATATATAAATGTAGAATCACTATGTTGTACACCTGAAACTAATATTATTGTATGTCAACTACACTTCAATTAAAAATAATAAAGAAGAGGAACTTCTGCTGTGGCACAGTGGGATTGGCAGTGTCTTGGGAGTGCTGGGACGTAGGTTTGATCACTAGCCTGTCACAGTGGGTTAGAGATCTGGCATTGCTGCAGCTCTGGCTTACTTTGCAGCTGTGGCTTGGATATGATCCTTGGCCTGGGAACACCATATGCCATGGGGTGGCCAAAAACAATAAAGAAGAGAAATCATTAAAAATAATAGAATAAGGGAGCTCCTGTTGTGGCTCAGCAGGTTAAGAACCCAACACAGTGTCTGTGAAGATGCAGGTTTGATCCCTGGCCTCACTCAGTGGGTTAAGGATCCAGTGTTACTGCAAGCTGGATTGTAGGTCACAGACACAGCTTGGATCTGGTGTTGCTGTGGCTGTGGTACAGGCCTGCAGCTGCAGCTCCAATTTGACCCCTACCTTGGGAAGTTCCATATGTCACAGGTACGGCCTTAAAAAAAATAGAATAAAAAGACAAGTATTATGAAATAAATGAATAAATAAATGCTCAAAAATAGTACTATATCTCACTGATTGGCTGCCTAAAGACTAGATGATATGGAAAAAGCTCCTAGCAAGGGCTTTTTTATCCCTGAATGTTCAAACCATGTAACCTAGAGTATTGGAATTTATCTCAGGTGACAAACCTCCTAGTAACTTAAAATGGCCTTCCATGTATTAAAGAAGGTTTGAGTTTGCTCTGTGTGATTTTAAGAGGCACTACTGGGTCAATTTTGGGAAGTTAATAAAGATATGTTTTAGCTAATATGTTGGCTAATCACTGACTTTGGGTGAATGTAAGTCCTAGATTTAAGAGGGATGTGAGTAGAAACTGGTGAACATATAAGGATGCTGTCTGTATACTTTGAGCCTGACTAGAGTTTGGGCCCTAAGGATTGATTCCATCCTTAGGTTTATGTCAGTCTGTCCAGCCCCAGCAGCCATATGCTTGGCTCTGACTTTATAAAGATGGTATTGGATCCCTGTGTCTTTTCTTAGGAAATCAGTAGTGGCTTGTATGGGGCAGAAGGAGTAAAGACACTTAGGATAACACTTCTTCAGTATAAGAATTTTGTGCTGGGAGTTCCAGTTGTGGCTCAGCAGTAATGACTAGCTTGGGTTCTATCCCTGGCCTCGTTCAGTGGGTTAAGGATCCAGCATTGCTGTGTGGTGTGATGTAGGTCCCAGATGTAGCTCAGATCTGGTGTAGCTGTGTCTGTGTCTGTGTCTGTGGCTGGCTGCTACAGCTCTGGTTCTACCCCTAGCCTGGGAATTTCCATAAGCAGTGGGTATGGCCCTAGAAAGACAAAAAAAAAAAAAAAAAAAAAAAAAAAAAAAGAAGAAGAAAGAAAAAGAACTTTGCACTAATGATTTTATGTACATTTTCTCAGTGAGAGCTTACTCATAAAATGTAGCTTTGGACCATAATTAAAAGTAACATTGTAACAAAAAAACACTATGAAACTCCTAGAAGAGAGCATAGGCAAAATATTCTCTGATATCAACCTTACAAATGTTTTCTCAGGTCAGTCTCCCAAAGCAACTGAAATAAAAGCAAAAATAAACCTAATCAAACTGACACGCTTTTGCACAGCAAAGGAAACCATAAAAAAAAACAACAACAAAAAGACGACTTACAGAATGGGAGAAAATAGTTTCACATGATGAAACTGACAAGGGCTTAATCTCTAAAATATACAAACAACTTACACAACTCAACAGCAAAAAAAGCCAACAAACAATTTAAAAATGGGCCAAAGACCTGAATAGATATTCCTCCAAAGAAGATATACAGATGACCAACAAGCACATGAAAAAATGCTCAACATCACTGATCACTAGAGTTATGCAAATCAAAACTACAGTGAGAATGGCCATCATTAGTAAGACCACAAACAAGAAATGCTGGAGGGAGTGTGGAGAAAAGGGAACCCTCCTGCACTGTTGGTGGGAATATAAACTGGAGCAACCACTATGGAAAAAGGGGTGGAGGCACCTCAGAAAACTATATCTAGAACAGCTATATGAGCCAGCAATCCCACTCTTGGGCATATATCCAGACAAAACTTTCCTTGAAAAAGATGCATGCACCTGCATGTTCATTGCAGCACTATGCACAACAGCTAAGACAAGGAAACAACCTAAATGTCCATTGACAGATGATTGGATTAAGAAGATGTGGTATATATACACAACGGAATACTACTCAGCCATAAAAAGAACAGAATAATGCCATTTGCAGCAACATTGATGGAACTAGAGACTCTCATACTAAGTGAAGTAAGTCAGAAAGAGAAAGATAAATACTATGTCACTTATATCTGGAATATGATATATGGCACAAATGGAACTTTCCACAGAAAAGAACATCGTGGACACGGAGAACAGACTTGTGGTTTCCAAGACAGAATGAGTGGGAGGGACTGGCTATTTGGGGTTAACAGATGCAAACTATTGCCTTTGGAATGGATGAGCCATGGGATCCTGCTGTGTAGCTCTGGGAACTATGTCTGGTCACTTGTGATGGAGCATGATAATATGAGAAAAAAGAATGTATACGTGTTTGCATGACTGGGTCACCTTGCTGTGCAGTGGAAAATTGACAGAACACTGTAAATCAGCTATACGGAAAAAATAAAAATCATTATTTAAAAAAGTAACATTTTGTCTTCTAAAATTTGCAAGTGCTATGAGCCATTTCACGTTATGTGGATACTGCCCTTTTTTATTTTAGCAGTGATATGAAGTTGGAGATAAGAAATATGCCCTTATGAAAAGACATTTCTTCAGCTGTGGGAATAGTCCCTATTCTGATTTCTGATTTACTGCCTAGGGTCATACCCCTAGTCTCTTTTGATTTGGAATGCTCAGTCTCAATCCTCTTTCTCAGAGATTAGCTTTTTTTCTTCTTCTTTTTGCAGAGGATTAAGTTTTCCTTCTGAGACAAGACTGTTTTTTTGTATAAAATATTCTGGGGAATAAATATTCATCCATTATGAAAATGGAACCTGAGTCTTAGGGACCAGAGGAGGCTGTGCACATACCCCATGTGCCAGCAGAGCTTGAAATCTCCATCTAATTGATTTACAAGCCGTGACAATTAAATAAGATTCAAATGAGGAGTTCCATTAAAACCATTTATAGGAATGGTCACCATTCTACTGCTGCTAGATGGTGTTTGCACTGGCATCTTATGGTCTAGGCCTGTCATCCAGGGCTGGAAGTTGGTCTCAGCTTTTCTAAAAGGAAACCTCTCTCTTAAAATTGGCCGCACATGTAGTTGGGAACAGAAATGATCTTAATGGTGCATTAAGTCTCAAGTTACTTCACGTTATTATCAGAGCTTAGTTGTACGGCTTTAACAGTGCAGATTTCAGATTTCACACTTTCTGGATTGAAGTGCCATTTAGAATTCAAATTGTTTTATAGCAAATGCAAAAATCAAAGTAGATTCACATATGGTAATTTACCAGCTAAGCCTTTTCATTGCAGATTTCCAATTTACTCTCCCCTCAACTCATTCTTTCTGACAAACAAGGCTCCTTTGGAATGGAACCTGTAGTGACAATATCATCTTCAACATGTCATCATTATTAATCATTTTTATGATTGTAATCATTGCTATTGTTTTTAATCTCAGAAATTAGCACTGCAAAGAGGTCATTTTAATGATCATCCATCTGAGAGGCATGTGGAAATGCCAGGAATCTGAAATATTTGTAGGTTTGAGGCACATTTCTACATGCTGGGTCTTAGCAGTTGGCAGCTTAACCATAAAGATGCTCCTAGAAACCTACGATATCTGCTGGCAAACTACGCTTTGCAGTGGACCTATAAGGACTTTCATTCTTATCCCAGCTAATAAAGTAAGTATATGCTCTGTGAATCATGATTTCCTCCTTTTGTGGGAGGATGGATGTTTTATCAAGGCCTTCAAGTTGGACTGAAGTAAAGTTCATGTCTTGCTCTACCCTCAATTTAAACTTTCTAATGCTCAACTTTTTAAATCCATCAAATGTAGATAATGATAGTATTGTTGGGAGACTTGAATGATGTAAAACATTCCAAAGTGTTTATGACCCTGCTTGACATATTTCAAAGTAAATGCTTAATAAATGTTAGCTCTTGGTTTTGTTAGACTGAGAGACTATGGAAAAGTGATCTTGAACATTCTGTGATGATCTGGTTGAGAGTACTTTGTGTGTGTGTACCTCATAGGTAAGAATTAACTTCCAATTAGACAAATGAAGACACAACATTCTCTTTAGAACTGAGATCCTTAAAATATTTCAGCAGTAAATATGATAAAAGCAAATAGGAAGCATATTAGATCCTTGCCCATTCATTTTCTTAAGATTTTTCAGTGTGACAAAAACTGGAGTGGGAGGTTTTGACAATTGCGGCAGCTTCATGTATTAGAGGGGCTGTCTGCTTCAGTCCTTTTGAGGTAGGTCACACAGCTCATATTTATTCTGTTGTTTACTCTTTCTGTGAACCTAAGCAAACAATTGGACATATTTGAGCACCTGCTTTCTTCTTAGAAATAATACCTGCTTCATAGGAATTGTGTTGACAAACAAGTTAGGCATCTGAATACTGAACCCCTTACACAAGCTTAGACATCTTGTAGGTGTGCTAAAATATTCTTGGACTAAGTCAAGAATATTGGGAATTGGGAGGTGGGAAATAAATGAAAGAACTAGCCTTAAAGCTAAGCAAGTTGAAGAATCAGAGTGTGACAAACCCCAGAAAAAAAAAAAGCTCTGTTGTCACTTCATGATTTTCTAGTTAGTTCTTAATCCCACTAATTGCCTTTCCCAGAAACAACAAAACAATTGTATCCAGGTTTTCATAATATTTTTGTGTTAAGTTTTTGTTTTTGATTTTTGATTTTTTTTGTTCATTTGTTTGATTTTGCTTTTTTATAGCTGCTCCCATGGCACATGGAAGTTCTCAGGCAAGGGTCTAATTGGAGCCACACCTGCCAGCCTATGCCACAGCCACAGCCATGCCAGATTCAAGCCACTTCTGCGAACTACACCACAGCTCACAGCAACACTGGATCCCCAAACTGTTGAGTGAGGCCAGGGATCAAACCTGTATCCTTATGGTTATCAGTTGGATTCATTTCTGCTGCACCACAATGGGAACTCCTGTTTTTGCTTTTGTTTTTTTCCTAAATAAGGCAGATGCTATAGGCTATATGTTTGTGTTTTTTCAAATCCTTATGTTGAAAACTTATTCCCAGTGTGATGGTATTTGGAGATGTGGGCTTTGGTCATGAGAGTGAAAATTTCATGAGAGGGATTAGCACCTGTATATATAAAAGAGACCCTTCACCCCTTCCATCATGTGATGACCCGGCAGGAAGAAAGACTTCTGTGAAGTAGGAAATAGTTTCTCATCAAACACCAAATCTGCTCGCACCTTGATCTTGGAGTGCCCAGCTTCCATAAGTGTGAGAAATAATTTCTGTTGTTTATAAACGATCAAGTATATGGCATTCCGTTAAAGCAACTCACATTAAGACAGGATTAGAGGATATTTAGAAAATCTGAAATAAAATCTATATTCTTAAAGTTCTCCCTGGCCTTTTTAAAATTTCTTCAGCAAATTTAGGACTCCTTGATGCCAAATATTACTTTGAGTAATTTCTTGGGATCAGAATGTGGGAAGCTTGTAAGAGACAGCTTGTACCTGTGTCTATATTGAATCTTGAGCAAAAATACCCTGAAAGAGAGGGATAGGGAGGGGGAGGGAAAGGGGACATTCACACAATGAATCAAAGATCAGACTGTCGTTAGTCATTATAGATCTCAGTCACACCTGTGGAATCTAGAAGACAGTGGAGCAATACTTTCAAATAAATTCTTTCTCAGACAAATTATTGTGAGAGCAGATTAAGAAATTGGCCTTTCATACACCCCTTTTCTCAGGAAACCACTAAAAAATTACTTTACCTAATTCATAGCATAAACCAAGAAAGAATAAGTTAAGAAATCCAATAAATAGAGGCTCTACTACAACAAAAAGAATCCTCAGGATGATGGTGCAGATCTTAAAAAGAGAGCAGTTTAAGAATACCATCTGTCCAGTTAGGGGCATCTAAGAAATTCTGTGAGGGACTCTTCAAGCAGGTGAAAAATGGAACAATTGATGTGTCTCAAACTCTTTCCATGAGATCTATACAACTGGAGGAATTTGACTATGAAGTCATGACAAGTTCATAGAAAATAAGCAAAAGAAAACCAGTATACTATTTAGGCAGCAAAAGTAATCAGTGATGAATAATATTTACCTAGACATACCAGATTAGGCATGCCTATTGATCTAAACAAAACTAGAGTATACTGAGAAAATTTTGGGACTGAGAGGGTGGGGAGAATCAAAGAAAAACAGCTAATCATTCATATTGTTTGGGAAGCACTCTCTAGTATTTAAGACTAAAAATTTAAGATTATAGAAATATAAATTGGTCCTTTAGATAAGAGAAGTTAAATAATAGAAGATTCAACTCACAGATTTAAGTTAGTTGAAGAGAGGGAAGTATGATAATATTTCTGTAACAATCCTTGTAAAATTACTTGATCCCTTGAACTGTGAAATGTAAAACTGCAGAAATAGATAAAAATAAAAATAATAAATAAAAACTAATAAACTCATTAGAATTAAACAGTGATGAGAGAACTGCATATTGTTTTAGGTGAAAATACACATGCAGATATGCATATATACAAACACAAACATGCATTCACACACAAACATACCCACATGCACACAGGCATGCATAAACATACATACATTTTAATAAACAAAGACATATATATCCAGACTGATCACCGCAGATATACAGAAACACACACACATCTTCATGTACATACATGGCATATACACATATACAAATGATTATACATATCACAGCTGTATTAGTCTTATTAAAAAAAGGTATAATTTTTAATCTAGTCATGAAGAAATAACAAAATGAAAATGAATGATGTTCCACAAAATACATGACTTGAATTTTAAAAATGCCAACTTCATGAAAGTCAAGGAAAAACTAAGGAGATATTCTGGATTAAGTGAAACTAAAGGGACATGATCTTGGAGTGGCTCTTGAACCAGGAAAAATAAAATTATTTACTCCATCCACACCTTTGGCTATAAAGAATATTATTAGTGTACTTGGTGAGACTTGAGCAAAGTCAATAGATAATTATAATAACAGCCATCCAAAGCAAATTTTTGAAACTTTAGACTGTATTATGATTATGAAAGAGAATAATCTTGATTTACAAGAAAATATGTACTGAAGTGCTTAACTGAAAGAGGCATTATATCAGCAATGTATTATCAAACATCAAGTAGAAAATGTAATAGAGAAAATATACCCCTTATAATTGCAATAAACTGGAATATTAAGGAATAAATGTATGTCATAAAATATATAATTAGAAAAGAACATATTAATAAATAGGTAAATTTACTGTTTTCATGGATAGGAAGAACCAATATCCTAAAAATTTAAATTCTTCCTAAAGTAATCTCTAACACCAATAGAATTCCAATGCATTTCAATAATATTGTTTGTAGAGTTATACAAACTTACTCTAAAATCAATTTATACCAATAAGGATAAGAAAAAAACCCATATAATCTAAAAAGAAGGGAACAGGACTGGATCTTCCTTCACAATTATTAGTATGATATTTAAGATAGTGGGATGTTAACATAGCAAACAAACAGACTGCATTAGTCAACTATGACTGCCATAAAAAATATTATAGACTAAGTGACTTACACAACTGATTCATTTTCTTACAGATCTGGATGTTAGAAGTCCCAGAACAAGGAGCCAGTTGATTCAATTCCTGGTGAAAACTCTCTTCCTGGCTTTAGGTTTGACAGCTTAAAGCATATTCACATAGCCTTTCCTTGGAAGTCCTTGTGGAAAGAAAAAGAGAGCAAGTGAGCTATGGTGTCTCTTCCTCTTCTTATAAGGGCACCAGTTCTATTGGGTATGGGCCCCAATTTTATGGTCTCCCTTAATTTTATTTCTTCCCAGTCTTCATATTTAGGCACCTGGGGATCCCCTCACCTTTGATATTCAATCAAACTCCTCTTTCTCCACCATTAATATCAAACCTTACTTTTGGAGTTCCTGTCGTGGCGCAGTGGTTAACGAATCCAACTAGGAACCACGAGGTTGAGGGTTCGGTCCCTGCCCTTGCTCAGTGGGAAAGGATCTGGCGTTGCCGTGAGCTGTGGTGTAGGTTGCAGACGCGGCTCGGATCCCGCGTTGCTGTGGTTCTGGCGTAGGCCAGTGGCTACAGCTCCGATTCGACCCCTAGCCTGGGAACCTCCATATGCCGAGGGAGCGGCCCAAGAAATAGCAGAGACAAAAAAAAAAAAAAAAAAAAAAAAACCTTACTTTTAATTATTCCCTGTCTTCATGTATAGTCACAAAGGGATTCCTTTACCCTTGATAATTCAATTAAACTCCTCTTTCTCTCACCCTTGTTACCTAACCAAGTTCTTCTTAGTAATTTTTATTTCTCTCCCCTGGCCACGAATTTCTACTGGTCCCTGCTGTACTTGGAGTTAAGTCCCTCTTCCTTACTGCAATAGTTTATTCCCTATTTTATCCCATAAAATATCTGTCTTGCTATTTTTAACAAATGTCAGATAACTTTCAGATTTAAATGGAAACTTAAATCTTAGGGGAGACGGAATGTTAAAGAACAGAAAGCAGAGGTAGACAGACAACTGACTTTACATATTCACACCATGAATAATGATCATGATGATGACATTAAAATTCTTTTATATAACAAGTTAAAATGTCTGTTATTTTATACAGTAGATTAATTTTTCAAATGAAATAAAGGCACAAAAATAGAAACTTCAATATTTAAATTCAATATTAATTAAAATTTAGTTGAATACAGAGCACAAGTTTCAGTATATTAGGAACCTTGAGAGGCTACAATACTTTAAATATAAAGCCCTATATTAACCATTAGCCTTTGCTTGAGTAGATAAGAAGATCAGTGATTATTTATATTCCAGTTACCATGAAACGCAGTGTAAATTATTATCAAAAAATTTAGTTTCTGCCTAAGCCTGTTTCTTAAAAGAGAAAAGAAATTTCCTAATATCATAAAGTTTGTTTTTAAGATGACAAGGTTTGTTGACTTCTGACTTTTCAATTATAAATATTTAATATAAGAAACTATTTGTCAGAATGTTTGTAATAGAAAAATGTGTTTCTCCACATGGAATTGTAAATTATTTTACATGGGAGCCTACTCTTTAATACATTTTGTGTTTATAAATCTGACAATCACTTATCTTTATTAGAATACCCCAAGTAACATAAAAAGTACTGTGGGTGCTTATAAAAGTGGAAAAGTATGTAAAATAATTTCTTCTTTTAAAAATCATTTTACAAGTAAATTCTAAAATATTAACTCCAAAACACAATGCAGAAATTTGATTTTCCATGACAATAAAAAATAAAAACACTTAGGAAACTTTTAGAAAAATGTGTAAGAGAGTATTTTTGCCTCCTGCAAGAAAGGAAAGATAAACATCACACCAACTATGAAGAAAAACAGTGATAAAACAAACAAACAAAACACTTCTCTATAACACAAACATCATAAAGAAAAAAAGATAGACAATATATTTGGAGAAGGTATTTACAACATATATAATAGTTATTATTAAGAACATACAAAGAAGTACTAAAATTCAATTTTAAAAGACAAACGAACATAAGATAGATTTGCTTCATTTCATGTGAAAAACTTGGACATATGACATGACAAGTAGTTCACAAAGGAAGAAACTAAATCACCAAAAACCTTGAGAGAAACTAAATCACTGAAAACCATGAGAAGACAATTATTTTTTTTAATTTACCTCTTTTTTTTAAATCATTTCCAGAGTAGAGAAATGTCTGGCGCATTTAAAGTTGGCTAAGATTTTAATCAAAAAGGAGGTTTTCCTGCCTACTGGTGGAAATACCAACAATGGAAAACATTGGTCTAGTAAATTTAAAAACTTGACTATGTCTTCATGACAAACCATCAATCCTAAATTTGGTAAATACTTTAGAAAAATCTTGCACACAAACGATAGTAGACACGTCAAGGATGTTTGCTATAGCAGGATACAATAAAAAATTGACTACATTTATACATCCCTCAATAAAATAAATTATGGAATACTCATATTGAAGTACCATATAACACTTAAGGTGAACTGAACTGATTTATATAGAGCAATACGGAAAGAACTTCACAACATAATCTTAAGGAAGAAATTCAAGTTGCATAAAGAGTAATCATTTCTGTGAAGTTCTAAAACAGAATATGGAAATTTATATATTAACTCTTTCCAAATATAGTGCATATGTGTATATACGTATATATGGAGAGAGAGGGAGGGATTAAGAAACCAAACCTTGAGAGTTCCCATTGTGATAGAGCAGAAACAAATCCAACTAGGAACCATGAGGTTGCAGGTTCACTCTCTGGCCTCACTCAGTGGGTTAAGGATTTGGCATTGCCATGAGCTGTGGTGTAGGTAGCAGATGCAGCTTGGATCCTGCTTTTCTGTGGCTGTGGTGTAGGCTGGCAACTGTAGCTCTGATTTGACCCCTAGTCTGGGAACTTCCATGTGCCACAGGTGCAGCCCTAAAAAGAAAAGAAGAAAGGAAGAAAGGAAGAAAGGAAGAGAGAAAGAGAGAAAGAGAGAGAAAGAAAGAGAAAAAGAAAGAGAACCTTGACTAATACTATATTATTCATGTCTTGAAACATTCATAGAAAATATATGAAGCCAACTTCAGGTTGGTAGGTGCTTCTAAGGAGGGAGAGAGGCAAATGGTTTGGGGGTAATAACAAATACTGGATTTACCTATGATGCTCTGTTGAAGCATATATCATACATTTTATATAAGATATCAATATCTCAAGAAAAATGGAAAAATGCTAAGATTAATTGATTCTAGGAGATAGGAACATGAACATGATTTCCATTATTCTCTATTTTCTAGACCTTTAAGCACAAAATAAACAAAACAAGCACTACATGAGAAAGAAGTTTTATCCCTGTCACTAAAACGGTGCTGTTTGGGGACCTAATCAAACTTACAAGTTTTGCATAGCAAAACTCTCTCTTTCTTTCTTTCTTTCTTTCTTTCTTTCTTTCTTTCTTTCTTTCTTTCTTTCTTTCTTTCTTTCTTTCTTTCTTTCCTCTTTTCTTTTTAGGGCTGCACTGGTTTGTAACACTACGTCTAAACCTATGGGTGGGGAAATGAAATCAGCCTAACCTCTGCTTCACTCTTAGCATCACTGGATAAAAAGTCAAATTTTTTTAATCCTCAAAAAATTCCATGTTGTACAGTTTATAAGACTGATTCACTAAGTTATAGAGACTAAGGGATAAACCAGAGTTAACTTAACTGGATCCAGTTAAGTTAACTGGATTTTTTTTAATGGCCAAACCTGTGGCATATGGAAGTTGCCAGGCTAGGTGTCAAATTAGAGCTGCAGCTTCAAGCCAGTGCCATAGCCAGGCAACACTGGATATGAACTGCATCTGTGACCTTTGCCAGAGCTTGTGGCAGTGCGGGGTCCTTGACCCACTTAAGCAAAGCCTGGGAGTGAACCTGCATCCTCAACAGAGACTATGTTAGGCTCCTAATCCCCTGAGTAAAAAGGGTCTGGAAGGCAAGTAATAAGAACCATACCCTCTAATATGATAGGACAAGTAAAGATAAATGGTGTGCAAAGCAAGTAGAGTGCTAAATTATCATGTATGCTTTTTATTCATTTTAATTTCATTTTGCTTCCACAAATGGAGGGGAGAAAGAAGAAGTGGAGTAGGCTGAGTCAATTGGTGGGAGTCTGGGATCTAGTTGATGAAAATAATTTAGGAACTTTTTGAAAGACAAGAAATATTTAATATTCATTTGTTGGTGGTTTTAACGATGTCTCCAAATATTACTAAATCTTCAAAAAAAAGCTATTTGGTTAGTAGAAAATGTTTGCTTATTTGTTGACTTGTTTTAGTGTAATAAATGGGACCACATGCATAGATCTTTGAGTGGATTTATACAGTAAACTAATAGGGGAAGCAGAAAGTATGAGCTAGAGGGCATAAAACAGGAGCCCCTTAAAAAATTAAAAATCTTTGAAAGGACATTGGACTTTTCACAAGTTATAGTATGATAATTTGAGAAAATGCTGTTTATGCATTAAGAGACAAAAAGGCCCCAGCTCATTCTTGGGTCACATTTTCATCCAGTGCACATATGAGAAGAAGCAAACATTAGAAACAGATAAACCAAAACATTATAAGCATGATTTCTAGTCTGGTATGTATGGATTTTGAAGTATTCACTTTCATTTGGAGTATTTACTTTGTTCTCATAACAGTAAAATATTTTAAAGTAAAAATCACCAACTCTTCTTGGATTCACAAGATAATTGAGGTCACAGGGCAAACCATTTCCCCTCTAAAACTAGAGAGAGAGATAGGCAGATTATAAGAATCACAACTTAACTGGATCAGAGGCCCAGGAGAAGAAAACTGTCTGGGAACCAGTAACGGAAAGAAAAACCAAACTTGTAATTGATGAGTTGCTTGAGGCTCAATGTGGACAAGTCAGAGAGTTTACTTTTGTAGAGCCAGGCTTGGGGGAACCCACACTTTGTATTTTACTTCTACCAATACCATGAGGTTCTCATAGTAAATATCAGAGAAAAATCCCTTCATGCTTCCTTCCAGAAAATGAGGAGTAAGGCACCCATTATGAAATATGTTCAGATAATTCTGCTCTTCTTAAAAAGGCCTGCCTTCAGGAAAAACATTTTACCATAGCATAACTGACTGGGGTTTTATCAGAGCCTGAATGATCTGGTGGAAGGGAAATACTTGACTCCAAATCACTTAAGGCTTCCATCTCACTTAAGCATAACAAAGCAAAACAAAATGGAAAAGCACTTGGCTCACTAAGGGACTGATGAATAATCATAGTTCTGTAGAATGCTTCCCTTCTAACTATACCCAATCATCATATCAGTAAGACTCCCATACCATAACAAGGGAAAATAACTGAAAGAACTGCATGATACAGATTTTTTTACAAAGGAGTATCTAGGAAAAGCAAAAGACAAAAAAAAGGACATTTGAGAAATTTTTTTAATTTTTTTATTTTTTCCCACTGTTTGGCATGGGGATCAAGTTTTTCTTATATGTATACATTTTTTCCCCTACCCTTTGTTCTGTTCCAATATGAGTATCTAGACATAGTTCTCAATGCTACACAGCAGGACCTCCTTGTAAATCTATTCTAAGTTGTATCTGATAACTCCAGGCTCCCAATTCTTCCCACTCCCTCCCTCTCCCATCGGACAGCCACAAGTATATTTGGAGAAAATTTTAACCCATGACACCTATAGTTACAACGAACAGTAAATACAGACTAACCTCTAGGCAGATATGCATAAAACCTCACATTAAGTACTATTTACCTAAGAACACATCACTCAGTATATCATATTAGGCTTTCCAAAATAGACTTAAATTATAAGGCATACTAAAACACAGCAAACACAGTTTGAAAAAAATGAATGTCAGACCAAAACTCAGATATAGCAGAGATATTGGGATCATCAGATGAGGAATTTAGAAAAATTGATTAATAGCTGTTAGTTAAACAATATAAGACAACTTAAAAAGGTATAACAAATGTATAATTGAAATTCCATTAGGAGAAGAATGAGAGAAAGGAATATAAGGAAAATTTAAAATAATAACAAAGTTTTCCAAATAACACCAAATCATACATGCAAGAGGCTTAAAAAACACAGAGCAGAATAGTACTAAAAAATTATATCTATGTATATCATATTCGATTTGCAGAAAATCAAACACAAAGAAAAATATTTGAATGGAGCCAGAGAAAAACATCTTGCCATAGAGAAACAAAGATAAGAATTGCATTAGACTTCTCTGCAGAAAACTCAAAAGTAAGAAGAAAATAGAATACAATACTTAAAAGAACCACCAATGTAAAATTCTCTATCCAGTGAATTATCCTTCAAAATGAGTGAGAAGTAAAGACTTTAGCGGACAAATAAAAATTAAAGGTATTTGTTGCCAGTAGAATTGCCTTGAAAAAAATGTTAAAAGAAATTCTTCAGAAAGAAGGAAAATAATATAGGCAAGAAATGCAGATCTACATAAAGAAAGGAAGATCTCTAAAAAAGAACAAATCAAGAGAAAATAAAATATCTTATTTTTTCTTTATTGACCATAGAGTAATTTGTTTAAAATTATAATAGCAAAAATGCATTAAGAAACTTATAGCTTAGGGAGTTCCCGTTGTGGCGCAGTGGTTAACGAATCTGACTAGGGTTGCGGGTTCGGTCCCTGGCCTTGCTCAGTGGGTTAATGATCCGGCATTGCTGTGAGCTGTGGTGTAGGTTGCAGACACAGCTCGGATCGCGCGTTGCTGTGGCTCTGGCGTAGGCTGGTGGCTACAGCTCCGATTTGACCCCTAGCCTGGGAACCTCCATATGCCGCGGGAGCAGCCCAAAGAAATAGCAAAAAGACCAAAAAGAAAAAAGAAAAGTAAAGAAACTTATAGCTTAGATATGTGAAATAAATGATAGCAGTGTTATAAGGGATGGGAGGAAGGGATTGGGAATCCTCTGTTAAAAGGCACTTGCACTACACATAAAGAAGTATTTTTTGAAAGTGGACTTGAATTATGGAATCCACAGCCATTAGGCTGTGGCTCAATGGGATTGGTGGCATCTCTGGAGTGCTGGGATACAAGTTTGATCCCTCTCCCATACAGGGGGTTAAGGATCCACATCTCTGCATCTGGACCAGCATTGTGGCTCTGATTTGATACCTGGCCTGGGAATTCCATGTGCCCCAGGGTGGCCAAACAAAAAAAAAAAGTGGACTTGGATTAGTTGTAAACATACAATCCAAATTCAAGGAATTAAAAATTGTATATATATTTGATAAACTAAAAGAGGGGGCAAAAAAGAAATTATTTGAAATGTTCAGTTAAAAACCAGAGAAAGGCTGTTGGGATTAAGATGGCATGATAGAAGGACTGGAGCTCACTCTATCTCATAAAAACAACAAAATTACAACCAAATGCTGAACAACCTTCAATCAAATGGACTGGAAGCTTTCAAAGAGATATCCTACTCCAGAAGACAAAGAGGATGCTACATCAAGAGAAAGGAGGGGTGATTACATGATATAAGCAACCCCATACCTGCCAGGTGGGAAGCCCACAGTTACTGAAAGGTAACTATATCACAGACATTCACCTACAGGAGTAAGAGTGCTAAGGCCCATGTCAAGTCCCCATGCCTGAGGAACATACATTGGGAGAAAGAACCCCTGGAGGATCTGGCATTGAAGGCCAGTGGGGCTTGTGTGCAGGAGCTCCATGGGACTGGAGAAACAGAGACCCCATTCGTAAAAGGTGCACACAGGCTTTCATGTGTACTGAGTCCAAGGGCAAAGCAGAGGCTCCATAGGAATCTGGGTCAAAACTGACTGCAGTTCTTGGAGGATCTCCTGGGAAAATGGGGTGACTATGGCTCGTTGTGGGGAAGGAACACTGCTGGCACTGCTCTTGGGAATATTCATCTGTTTGTGTTCCTCTAGAGGTGGCCATTTTGAGAAAATCTGCCCCCATCTATCAGCACTGAGAAGCCCCAGGCTGAACAATAATCCAGGTGGGAACACAGCCCCACCCATCAGTAAAGAGGCTGCCTAAAGCCACCTCAGGCACACAGCCACCTCCAATCTCACACACAGAAAAAGCACCACCCACCAGAGGTATAGGAATCAGGCCCACCTACCAGTGATCAGGCACCAGTCCCTCATTAGGAAGCCTATAGCAAGGCCCCATACCAACTTTAACCACAAGGCAGGTAGACACCAGAAGTAAAAGAGGCTACAGCTCTATTGTCCGCAAAAAGGACACCACACCAAAAACCTATAAAAATGAAAAGACAGAGAACTACAACTCAGATAAGGGAGAAAGAAAAAAAAAAACAGAAAAATAGCTAAGTGATCAGGAGATTCTCAGCCTCCAGGAAAAGAACTTTATACTGTTGATGCTAAAGATGATGCAAGATATTAGAAATAAACTGGAGGCAAAGATGGATAATTTCCAACAAACATTGAGCAAAGAAATA
Source organism: Sus scrofa (assembly GCF_054392235.1). Lineage (NCBI taxonomy): Eukaryota > Metazoa > Chordata > Mammalia > Artiodactyla > Suidae > Sus > Sus scrofa. The sequence continues at coordinate 107,123,144 of NC_139396.1, read as the reverse complement.
CAAGATATAAAACTTAAGTAAACAGAGGTGCAAACTACAATAACTGATATAAAAAAATTCACTGGAAGCAATCAACAGCAGAATACAGAAGGCAGAATAACAAATAAGTGAGGTGGAGGACAGATTAGTGGAAATCAATGATGTGGAATAGAAAAGAGGAAAAAAGATTGAAAATAAATGAAGAGAGTCTCAGAGAATTCTGGGACAAGGTTAAATGCACCAACATCTGTATTTTAGGGCTGCCAGAAGAAGAAGAGAGAGAGAAAGGGACAGAAAAAAATATTTGAAGAGATAATAGCCAAAAACTTCCCTAATATGGGAAAGAAACCACTCACTCAAATCCAGGAAGCACAGTGAGTACCATATAAAATAAACCCAAGGAAAAACACCCTGAGACACATATTAATCAAACTGACCAAAATTAAAGACAAAGAGAACATATTGAAAGCAGCTAGGGAAAAGAAACAAATAATATGCAAGGGAACCCTGATAAGGTCATCAGCAGAAACCTGCAAGCCAGAAGGAAGTAGCACAATATACTTAACATGATGAAAGGAAAAAAACCTCCAACCAAGATTATGCTACCCAGCAGGACTCTCATTCAGATTTGAAAGAGAAATCAAAAGCTTTACAAATAAGCAAAAGCTAAGAGAATTCAGCAACACTAAACCAGCTTTATCACAAATACTAAAGGAACTTCTCTAGGCAGGAAAGGCCACAACCAGAAACAAAAATACCGCAAATTACAAGGCTCATCAGTAAAGGCATATATACAGCAAAGATACAAAATCATCCAGACACAATTATGCTACCAAAATCAGAAATTGTGAGAAGAAGGTACAAATGCGGGACACTGGAGATGAACTTGCAATTAAGAGACAAAACACTTAAAACAATCTCATATATAGAGAGAGAATTTTATATCAAAAATTCAGGGTAACTTCAAACAAAAAATCTGCAATTGATACAAAAACAAATAAGAAAAATCAACTCAAATACAACACTAAAGATAGTCATCAAACCATGAGAGGAGAGAACAGGAAAAGAAGAGCAGAAAAAAGAGCAACAAAAACAAATCCAAAATAGATAATAAAATGGCAATAAGAATATACATTTCAATACTTACCTTAAATGTAAGTGGACTAAATGCACCAACCAAAAGACATAGACTGGATGAATGGATACAAAAACAAGATCCATCTTCAAGAGACCCATCTTCATCTTCAAGAGAGCCACTTAACTTCTAGGGGCACATGCACATTGAAAGTGAGACAATGGAAGAAAATATTCCATGTAAACAGGAATCAAAAGAAACCTGGAGTAGCAATACTCATATCAGATAAAATAGACCTTAAAATAAAGAATATTGTAAAAGACAAAGCAAGGATATTACATAATGATCAAATGATCAATCCAAGAAGATATATATATATATGTATACAACATAGGATCACCTCAATATATAAGGCAACTGCTAACAAAAGGTTAGCAGGAGAAATTAATGCACAATAAATAGCAGGGGACATTCCACTTACAGCAATGGACAGATTATCCAGACAGAAAATCTATAAGGAAACACAGGCCCTAAGTGGAGCATTAAACCAGGTGGACTTAATACATATAGGACATTCCACCCAAAAGCAGCAGAATACACATTCTTCTCAAGTGCACACAGAACATTCTCTACGATTGATCACATTCTGGGGCACAAATCAAGCTTTAGTAAATTTAAGAAAAATAAAATATATAAGGCATCTTTTCCAACCACAACACTATAGAACTAGAAATAAACAAGAAAAAAAATACAAAAAACACAAACACGTGGACACTAAACAACATGCTGCTAAACAACTAATGGATCACTGAAAAAATCAGAGGAAGTTAAATAATACCTAGAAGCAAATGACAACAAAGATATAACCATCTAAAACCTATGGGATGCAGCAAAATGCCTTATAAGAGGAACATTTATAGCAATAAAAGCCTACATCAGGAAACAAGAAGAACCTAAAATAAACAACCTAACTTTACATCTAAAGCAGCTTGGGAAGAACAGATAAGCCCTAAAGTTAGCAGAAGGAAAGAAATCATAAAGATCAGAGCAGAAATCAATGGAATAGAAACAAAGGAAACCATAAAAAAGATAAATGAAACTAAAAATTGGGTCTTTGAAAAGATCAACAAAATTGATAAACCCTTAGCCAGACTTCACAAGAAAAAAAGAGAGAGGACTCAAATCAATAAAATTAGAAATGAAAAAGGAGAAGTTATAAAAGACATCACAGAAATACAATGGATCATAAGAGATTACTACATGCAACTATATGCCAATAAAACAGAAAACCTGGAAGAAATGGACAAATTCTTAGAAAAGTACAATCTTCCAAAAGTAAACAATGACGAAATAGAAAAGACGAATGGACAAACCACAAGTACTGAGATTGCAACTGTGATTTAAAAACTTACAAAAAAACAAAGTCCAGGACCAGATGGCTTCACAGGAGAATTCTATCAAACATTATGAGAAGAGATAACATCTGTCCTTCCGAAACTCTTCCAAAAATTTGCAGAGGAAGAACACTTACCAAACTCATTCTATGAGGCTGCCATCACCCTGATACCAACACCAGACAAAGATACCACAATAAAAGAAAATTATAGGCCAATTTCACTGGTGAACGTAGATACAAAAATCCTCAACAAAATACCAGGAAACTGAATTCAGCAATACATTAAAAGGATTGTACATCATGATCAAGTGGGCTTTATCCATGAGATGCAGAGATTCTTCAATATCCACAAATCAAATAGTGTGATACATCACATTAAAAAAACTGAAGAATAAAAACTATATGATACTCTCAACAGATGCAGAAAAGTCCTTTGACAAAATCCAACACCCATTTCTGATAAAAACCCTTCAGAGAGTGGGCATAGAGGGAACTTACTGCTACATAAGAAAGGCCATATATGACAAACCCAGAGCTAATATCATTCTCAATGGTGAAAAGCTGAAAGAATTCCCACTGAAATCAGGTACAAAACAAGAATATCTGTTCTCACCACTACTATTCAAGATACTCTTGAAAAGTCCTAGCCATGGCAATCAGAGAAGAAAAAGAAATAAAAGGAATTCAAATTGGAAAGGAAGAAGCAAAACTCTCATTGTTTGCAGATGACATGATACTATATATAGAGGATCCTAAAGATTCTACCAGAAAACTGTTAGAGCTCATCAATGAATTTGGCAAAGTCGCAGGATACAAAATTAATATGAATTAATTGACTGCATTTCTATATAATAACAATGAAAAATCAAAAAGAGAAATTAGGGAAACAATCCCATTTACCATTCCATCAAAAAGAATAAAATACCTAGGAATGATCCTACCTAAAGAGACAAAAGACCTGTACTCTGAAAACTATAAGACACTGATGAAAGAAATCAAAGATGACACAAATAGGTGGAAAGAATATCATGCTCTTGGATTGGAAGAGTCAATATTATCAAAATGACTATACTACCCAAGGCAATCTACAAATTCAATGCAATCCCTATCAAATTACCAAGGACATTTTTCACAGAATTTGAATGAAATATTTTAAAGTTTGTTTGGACACACAAAAGACCCAGAATAACTGAAGACATCCCGAAAAAGAAAAATAGAGTTGGAGGTGTCAGGCTCCCTGACTTCAGACTATACTAAAAAGAAAGTCATCAAAACCATACAGTACTGGCACAAAGATAGAAATAAAGATCAGTGGAACAGGATAGAATGCCCAAAATTTTAGCCATGCTACAGTCAACTAAACTATGACAAAGGAGGTAAGAATATACAGTCAAGAAAAGACACACTGTTCAATAAGTGGTGCTGGCAAAACTGGACAGCCACATGGAAAAGAATGAAATTAGAACACTCCCTAACACCATACACAAAAATAAACTCAAAGTGGATTAAAGACCTAAATAGAAGACCAGACACTATGAAACTCTTACAGGAAAACATAGGCCAAACCCTCTCTGACATAAATGAGAGAAACATCTTCTCAGATCCACCTCTTAGAGTAATGACAGTAAAAACAAAAATAAACAAATGGGACCTAACCAAACTTCAAAGTTTCTGCACAACAAAGGAAACCCTAAACAAAACAAAAAGACAACCCACAGAATGAGAGAAAATATTTGCAAATGAAGCCACTGACAAGGGATTCATCTCCAAAATTTATAAACAACTTCTGAAGCTCAATACCAAAAAAAGCAAACAACCCCATCAGAAAATGGGCAAAAGACCTAAACAGGAAATTCTCCAAAGAATACATATGGATGGCCAAAAAACACATGAAAAGAGTTCAACATCATTCATTATTAGAGAAATGCAAATCAAAACCCCTACAGTGTACCACCTTACACTGGCCAGAATGGCCATCATCACAAAGTCTACAAACAAGAAATGCTGGATAGGGTGTGGAAAAAAAGGAACTCTATTACACTGTTGGTGGGAATGTAAATTGGTCCAACCACTGTGGAAAACAGTATGGAGATTCCTTAGAAAAGTAAAAATGGAAATACCATTTGACCCAGCAATCCCACTCCTGGGCATCTATCCACAGAAAACCATGACTCAAAAAGCTGCATGTAGTCCAATGTTCATTGCAGCACTGTATACAATAGCCAAGACATGGAAACAACCTAAATGTCTATTGACGGAAGAGTGAATCAAGAAAGTGTGGTACATATACACAATGGAATATTACTCACCCATTAAAAGGAAAGAAATAACGGCATTTGCAGCAATATATATGTGCCTAGAAATTATCACACTAAGTGAAATCAAGCAGACAGTGAGACACCAACATCAAATGTTATCACTTACACGTGGAATCTTTTTAAAAAAGGACACAATGGGAAAAAAAAAAGCAAAAAACAAAAAAACAAAAACAAAACAAAACAAAAAGGACACAATGAACTTCTTTGCAGAAGAGATACTGACTCACAGACTGAAAAACTTATGATTTCCAAATGAGACAGGTTTGGGGGTGGGGGAATGTGCTGGGGTTTGGGATGGAAACGCTATAAAATTTGGTTGTGATGACTGTTGTACAACTATAAATGTAGTAAAAATCATTGAGTAATAAAAAAATTTTTAAAAAACAGGGAAAGAAGAAAAAGAGAGGAAGACAAAAAAGAAACAAGGAACAAGCACAATGATTAGCAAACAATAAAAATATGGTAGACATCAATTCAACTATAGCAATAATATTTTTAAATATATAAATTATTTTTATATCAATTAAAAGACAGAGACTATGAAATTTTAGGGCACAAAAACCCAGTGGGTCCAACTGTTTGTTGTCTACTGAAGACCCACTTTAAATATGAAGACACAGATTAAATGTAAAGGAATGGAACAAGATATGGCACATTTTCCTGAAGAAGAAAACAAATATTCATGTACAGGAAGCAGAGTGGATCTCAGACAAGATGAACCCAAAGAGACCTACGTTAGGACAAATTATAATTAATTTTGGGGGATAACTATGAATTTTATTATATTTATATTTAGTTGTACAATAATTATCACAACCCAATTTTATGGTATTTCCATTCCAAACCTCTAGTCCATCCTCCTAGCCCCAGCCTGTCTCATTTGGAAACCATAGGTTTTCCAAAGTCTGTGAGTCAGTATCTGTTCTGAAAAGAAATTCATTGTGTCCTTTTTTCATATTCCACATGTAAGTGATAGCTGTTGTTGAAATATATTATAATTAAAATGAAAAAATTAAAAATAAGGAGAGAATTCTAAAGGCAGTAAAACAAAAAGATAGATTCATATAAAAGGTACCCTTCATAAGGCTATTGGTTAATTTCTCTGCAGCAAATTTGCAGGCCATGAGGGAGTTGCATGTTATATTCAAAGTGGTGGAAGGGAAAAACCAGCAAACTAGGATACTTAACCCATCAAGATTACAATTTAGAATCAAAGGAGAGATAAAATTTCTCAGAAAATCAAAAACTAAAATAGTTCATCAATATTACACCAACCCTAATAGAAATATTATAGTGCCTTCTCTAAGAGGGAAAGAAGTAAGAAACTATAGGAAAGGGACTATTTCACTAGGAAAGGCAAATATATAGTAAGGACTAAGAATCGACTAATTAAATATGCCAGTACAAAGACTAAAAGATTTAAAAAAATGTAAAAACAACTGTAATTACAATAAAAAATTAAGGGATAAATATTAATATGTAAAATATGACATAAAAAATGTGGAGGGGAGTGAAATGTTTATCCTTAAGAATGTGTTTTGAACTTAAATGACTACTAGTTTAAAACAAGTAGATAAATCACTAGGTCAACTTATATGAACCCCACAGTAAACACAAGTCAAAAACCTTTCATAGATACACAAAGACTTATAGGAAAGGAACACAAGCATACTACTAAAGACCATCAAATCATGAAGGAAGAAACTAAAAGGAGAAATGAACAAAGAAAAATTACAAAAACAATTGGAAATCAAGTAATAATTTGATTAAAATGTCCTTTAAATGTCAATGAAATAAAAGCTCCAATTAAAAGCTACAGGGTGGGTCTGGGAATGAGCATGGTGGGCGGGGCTTCTGCATGGTGGGTGGGGCTTTCTGGCTTCTGGAAAGATGGTCTGAAGGGCCGGGTGCATGAGCTCTCCATTGGGTGCCCATAAGCCAGTGAGACTAGACTCAGCACAGAGGACAAGACACAAACAGGGGAGGAAGAACAATTTATTGGTCACTAAATCAGAGCCAACAACAGCATCCTGTGAAAGACCATCCCAACGTTGTTACATGCGGACAGAACTGCAAGGGGAACATGGGAAATTGAACATAATTGACAGAGACAAAATTCCAGAGTAGAAGGACTCAAGATCACCTCCTCTCACAAAAACACCAAAATTACAACTAACTGTTGAACAACCATCAACAAAATAACTGGAAGCTACCAAAAAAGATATCCTATATCCAAAGACAAAGAAGAAGTCACATCAAGATGGTAGGAGGGGTGCTTTCATGATATAAGCAATCCCATAACTGCCCAGTGGGTGACCCACAGACTGGAAAATAACTACATTGCAGAGGCTCTTCCACAGGAGTGAGAATTTGGAACTCAACATCAGGTTCCCATGCCTGGGGGTCTGGGATTGGGAGGAGGATCTCCTGGACCATTTGGCATTGAAGGCCAGTGAGGCTTAAGCACAGGAGATCCACAGGACTCAGAGAGACAGAGACTTAACTCTAGGAGGGCACACAGGGTTTCATGTGCACTGGATCACAGGACAAAGCAGAGACTCTATACGAATCTGGATCAAGCCCACTGGGAGGTCTTGGATGGTCTCCTGGGAGAGCAGGGGTAGCCATGCCTCACTATGGGGGCAGGACATTGGAGGCAGGAGTCCCAGGAATAATCATCTGTGTGAGCTCCCCTGAGGCTTCCATTTTGGAAAAATTTGGCCTCACCCACAGGGCTGAGAAGCCCCAGGCCAGACAACAAACAGGGTGGGAACACAGCTCCACACATCATCAAACAGGCTGCCCCCAATCACACCCAGAGACAAAGCCCCAACCACCAGAGGTATAAGAATCAGCTCCACCTATCAGTTGGTAGGTACCAGTTCCTGCCATCAGGAAGCCCCTATATCAATCAACTTCAACTTCACCCCCAAAGAGGTAAACACCAGAAGAAAGAAAGATACAACCCTCTAACCTGCAGAAAGGAGACCACACAAAAAGTTCTACAAAATGAAAAGTCAGAGAAACATAAGTCAGATGAAGGAACAAGACAAAACCCCAGAAGAACAGCTAAACAAAGTGGAGATAGGAAACCTGTCTGAAAAATATTTTAGAGTAATTCTAGTAAGGATGATCCAAGATTTCAGGAAAAAAAATAGAGGCAAAGATCAATGAATTAGAAGAAATGTTTAAGAAAGGAATAGAAGATTTAAAGATTCAACAAGCAGAGATGATCAACACAATAGCTGAAATAAAAAATTCACTAGAAGGAAACAATAGCATAATACAGGAGGCAGAAGAACAAAAAAGCATGTGGAAGACAGACGTGGAAATCACTTATGTGGTACAGAATAAAGAAAAAAGACTGAAAAGAATTGAGGACAGTCTAAAAGAACTTTGGGACAACGTTAAACACCCCAAAATTCGCATTATAGGGGTGCCAGAAGGAGAAGAGAGAGATAAAGGGCCAGAGAAAATATTTGAAGAAATAATAGCTGAAAACTTCCCTAACATGGGAAAGGAATCACTCACTCAAATCCAGGAAGCACAACAAATACCATAGAGAATAAACCCAAAGAGAAACACACCAAGACACATATTAATCAAACTGACCAATATTAAAATCAAAGAGCAAATATTGAAAGCAGCTAGGGAAAAGCAACAAATAACATACAAGGGAACCCCAATAAGGTTATCAGCCGATTTTTCAGCAGAAACTCTGCTAGCAAGAGGGAGTGGCATGATATACTTAAAGTGATGAAAGGAAAAAACATGCAACCCAAATTACTCTACCCAGCAAGGCTTTCTTTCAGATTTGAAGTAGAAATCAAAACCTTTACAGACAAGCAAAGGCTAAGAGAATTCAGCACCACTAAACCAGCTTTACAATGAATATTAAAGGAACTTCTCTAGGCAGAAAGAAAAGGCTACAACTAGAATGAAGAAAATTACAAATGAGGAGGCTCACCAGTAAAGGCAAACATTAGTTAAAGTAGGAAATCATCCACACATAAATATGCCACCAAAAGCAGCAATTGTGAGAAGAGGAAGGTACAAATGCAGGATCCCAGATATGCATTTGCAATTAAGAGACCAGCAACTTACAGCAATCTTGTGTCTATATATAGACTTCTATATCAAAACCTCATGGTTACCACAAACCAAAACTCTACAAGAGATGCAATTCAAACACAACACTAAAGAGAGTCATCAAACCACAAGAGAACAAAAGGGAAGAAAAAAGGCCAAGAGATAAAGGGCTAGAGAAAATCAACAACAAATCCAAAACAATTAACAAAAGACAATAAGAACATACATATCAATAATTATCATAAATGTAAATGGACTAAATGCTCCAACCAAAAGACATAGACTGGCTGAATGGATACAAAAACAAGACCCATATATATGCTGTACAAAGAAGATGTAGTGTACACACACACACACACTAGAATATTACTCAGCCATAAAAAGGAATAAAATAATGCCATTTGTAGCAACATGGATGGGACCTAGAGATACTAAGTGAAGTTAGACAGTGAAAAACATCACATGATATAACTTATATGTGGAATCTAAAAAAAAGATACAAATGAACTTATTGCAGAACCGAAACAGACTCACAGATTTTGTAAACAAACTTATGGTAACCAAAGGAGACAGGTGGGGTGGGGGGAGGGGTGACTGGGGACTTTGAGATTGGCTCATGCACACTGTATGTTGAATGCCTGTCCAATGGGGACCTGCTGTACAGCACAGGGAACTCTACACAATCAATATTCTGTGATAATCTATATGGGAAAAGAATCTGAAAAAAAGAATGGATGTGTGTATATGTGTAACTGAATCACTTTGTTGTACAGCAGAAATTATCCCAACTGGTAAATCAACTCTACTTCAATAAAAATTTTTAATATGGGAAAAAAAGCTACAGGGTGGTTTATGGATAGAAAAAGTAAGACTCATCCATATGTTGCTTACAGGTGACTCACTTCAGAGCTTAAAACACACATGGGCTGAGAGTGAGGGGATGGAAAAAGATATTTCATGCAAACAGATGACAAGAAAGTGGGAGAATTAATACTCAGACAAAATAGATGTAAAAACATAGGTTTAAAAAAAAGGCAGAGTTCTCATTGTTGCTCAGTGGTAATGAACCCGACTAGTGTCCATGAGTATGCAGGCTCAATCTCTGGCCTTGTTCAATAGGTTAAGGATCCATCATTGCCATGAGTAGCGGTGTAGCTCATAGACACATCTCAGATCCTGCATTGCTGTGGCTATGGCATAGGCTGGCAGCTGCAGCTCCAATTTTGACGCCTAGCAGCCTGGGAAATTCCATATGCTGAATGTACAGCCCTTAAAAAAAAAGACAGAGAAGGACATTAAATAACAATAAAGAGTTCAGTACAAAAGACTATTATATTACACTCATGAACATATATATGCATCTAAGCAAGAGCACCTAAATATATAAAACAATTAGGTGAGTTTTTTTACCCCTACATTCTGGTCTTTTCTAATATAAATAGATATATAATTATCATATAGAGTTATTTTCTTTTTTGTTTTTTTAGGCCCACATCCATGACATGTGGAGGTTCCCAGGTTAGGGTTGAATCAGAGCTGTAGCTGCTGGCCTACACCACAGCCACAGCAACACCAGATCCAAGCCACATCTGTGACTACAACAGAGCTCTTGGCAATGCTGGATCCTTAACCCAGTGAACAAGGCCAGGGATTGAACCTGCATCCTCATGGATGCTAGTCAGATTTGTTTCCCCTGAGCCAAAACAAGAACTCCCATATAGTTATTTTTTGAAATCAGATGTTCTATAATAAAAAAAATCATCATTTATAGTTATTACCTTGTTCCCAAACATCTGCTACTTAGGTCTATCAACAAATCCTCTCCTGTGCTCTTCACCTGTTTTATTTTCCTTCAAGATTCTAAATTCTTGCATTATTTTTCCATGTTTTATACAGAACACTGAACAGAGGAATTCCTAAGGAATAGTGTATCTTTTTTCTCAGTCTGTATCACTATGACTCTGGTAAGTTGAGTTCCCTGGTCAGTAGAATCTGAGATAAAGACTAAAGTACAGGAAGTTCACTAAGAAGCATTCTTGGGATATATACCTATGGAAGGAAAGGAAGCCAATTAGAAGAGAAGAAAAGTTGGGCAGTGGTGAAGTCTCAATCAAGGTCTCAGCTCATTCCTTGAAGAATTCTAAGCTGGTCTGATGCTTCAGTGTTGTCCTGAGTTAGGACAAAGGGTTCATATCCTTATAATTCCATGCAGACCAGTTATTCAGTTCAGGATGTAATGAGAAGAAGGCATAACCATGGACACTGAACTCTCCTCAGCCAAGACAGTTCCCTGAAAAGTGCCATTATATCCGCTGAAATGATATTATTTAAAGAGCTAGGCACTTCTGAAGATACTGGTAACACATAAAAAATGTGTTTAAACTGTGTGGGTCCATTTATATGTGGATTTTTTTTTCAGTAAATACATGCTACATGATTCAAGGTTGGTTGATTTCAAGGATGCAGATGGAGGTCGACTGTAAAGTTACAGGTGGATTTTCCACTGTGTAGCATGTCAGTATCCAAACTCCTGTGCTGTTCAAGGGTATCTATACTTAGGAGGTGGAGTAGGGGAGAAGTAATCTCTGAAAATTTAAACACTTCAGCAACAGTTACAGATTCAGTTATTTTAACTTTTGTTTAAAAACAAGAAATGGTGAGTGGAATAAGGAAGAGAGGTCAATGGGTTATCTTTGGAATAACAATTCATGGTAAGGGAAGCAAAACAAAATCCAAGGACAGGAAGTTGAAATTAGTTAATAAATACGTGGTTCCAGGTAGTCACTTAACCCCTTGGACTTCTAGTTTCCCCATCTACGAATAGCAATCTCTCATATCATGGTTGTGAAGATTAAGTTACAGCCTATGGGTAACCCACTGTGTATGAAGGAAGTTGATCTTACACAGGTAATCCTAAAAGTGTATTAGTCTGAGTCCGCTCATGAAAAATAACCAATGGGATATACATATTATTACAGAGAGAAAGAGAAAGAGAGAAACATTTATCATAAAATATTGGCTCATGAAATCATGGAGGCTGAGAAGTCCTAGCATCTACAGTCAGCAAGCTAGAGAAACATGGGAAATGACAACATAGCTCTAGTCTGAGTCCTAAGGCCTGAGACCTAGAAGAGACAAGGGTTTAAGATGCAGTCTGAAAGCCAGTGGGCTCAAAATCCAAGAAGGTTCCATGTTTCAATTTGAAAAGACCAATATCTTTTCTGAAACAACCAGGCAGAAGCAATTTTCTCTTTTCAGATTTTTGTTCTATTCAAGCCTTTGGCTGACTGGATGAGGCCTACCCAAATTAGGGAAGGAAATCCACTTTACTCATTTTTCTAATTTAAATGTTATCTCATTCAGGATCACCCTCATAAACACACCCAGAATAATGTTTGACCAAATGTCAGGCACTTCATGGCCCAGGCAAGTTGACACAGTTAACCCTCACACATTCATTACTCCAAATTCAAGCATTGTATTACAACTCTTCCAGAGTTCATGGTAAAGCAGAAATTAACCAATTGATCTCATCCCCATAATCTCTATGCTGTCACTGAGCCCAAAATTCATCTGAAAACCACCCATCTCTGTTCAACTCAATATATTCTTGGGGCATTTTCATTCAAACCAAACAACAAACCCCTTCCCACTTATTATCCTTTTGGTCTACTTGACAACCCACTAGTGTAATTACCATTAATTTCTAGTTACATGGGCTTTTGGGAAGGAAAGGCTTCTTCAAATCTTAGGGGTAAATAAGCAGAAATCTTCAAGGTAAAGCATTAAAAATAAAACAAGGCCTTTGGCCCATTAAGAATTAACTGCCTGCTAATCTTTCTCCTTATCTCCATGAACTGAGGGCATGTGTGTTTTTCTTCTACATAGTCAGTGAAATGAAAAGCCCTGCCTTTTTTCTAGCATCTTTGGAGATCAGTCTCCCAGGGGCCTTCCCACCTTACAAACAGATTCTCAGTGATTGTGGGTACCTTCCCAGTTTGATTGTTTGACAGTAACAGTTCACTTTTTAAAAACCTTGAGCTTTTGGCTTCATAGACTCTAAATTGCGTTACACAATTTATTTGAAAAGGGTCATTGCCCAATAATGCTGATCTATTTTTTTTTCCCACTCAGCAAATGGGTTATTTGATTTTCTCCTCCTCCCAATTAGCATCAATGGTAGATTTCCTAATGGTGTGATTTGAGCTGAAGGTTAAACATGGCATGCCTGTCTGTTGTTCAAATCAATGCTCCTCTGACATTGCTATTCCTCACCTAAACTTCCATCGATGATTTGATTTAAACCAACTGTTTTTGCTAATTCAGTAATTAGTGACTTGGCAAAGCACTAATCGTATTGGGAGGTAGAAAAAAAAAAACAACCTCATATTTACATAGGTAATGAAATTTCAGCTTGAAAAAGTTGTTCCAAAGAATGACAATATCTAATATGAAATTCAAACTTACAAAAATTAAAAAGAAAAATTACTAAACGCTCCAGTACCTAAGATACATACAGTTGTGCTTCTCCATTATGTGAATACCCAATATGTACTTTACATTGGGCCAAAAGTTTTACATATATTACTTTAATGCTATAATGACCCTAATTATAGGTACTATCAGCTCCACTTTACAGATGAGAAACTAAAGCCCAGGGATTCTAAATAATTTTACTAATGTCCCATGGCCAAAAAATGAAAGAGCAAATAGATTAATTCTGTCTAATCCCACAATTTCATGTTCTTTCAATTCTTTTCCACAACTCCTAGATATTTTCTCCCACTCTCAATGAGCAAACTTTTACTAAAGTCATACCTATCCTAACTCAAGAAAGTTGAGTATTTTGTGCTGATAGCTCATGTGAATGGCTGGGATGTTGTGTAAATGGCTCTACAGAGAGAGCTGGGTATGGGAGTAGGTATCAATTGAAAGACCAAAACTGTGTGTATTTGGTCATGTGTTAGAAATTATTTTAAAATATTGGCATATCTGCTATTAAATGTCTATGTACACCAGCTTATATTACAGGACAAGAAATGTCAGTTCCACAGACATTAACTTAACTGTTGCAATGAATGTATATTCTATTGACCTCAGGCCTAGTGTCTTTCTCTACATTTTTGTTACAAGAGAAATCTCTGAACATGAGGAGGAAAAAGTGACTTTTTTACTATTATCCTGTTCCAGCTTTGGAACTAAACAGCTAAATGATGACTAGACCTATAATATTTTTATATAGAAAGTCATTTAAATAGATCAACCCGCCCAAAAAAAAAGTGTGTTTGCTGAATGAAAAATTTTCAGTGTGGTTTTACATGCATGATCTCATTTAATCTTTCTGAAATTGTGCCCTATAGGGTTAACAGAAACCAGTAAGTGAGGAAAATTTTTGAGCTTGTCTTACAACTTGCTGAAAAACCCTCTGCTTGTAGCCTGCCCTCCACTGAGCAAGCTCACCTTAATTATTTTGTTGCACTTACAACCTGCTGAAAACCCCTGGCTTGTAGCCTGCCCTCCACTGAGCAATCTCCATTATTTTGTTGCAAATTTCATACCCTTCAAGCTTCACATAACCTAAACAATAAAATATTTGCCGAAGTAATTTGCAATCTGCTGAATCTAGTTCAAGCTCAAGTCAGATAAAACTGGTGGGGCCACCAACCCTACAACTGGGCTGGCACTGGAGGTCTGATGAATGACCTCAGAGGACCAAAAACTTCATCCTCAGATCATGCTAAGTGCATCCATTTTTGAACATGTATCCAGCGAAAAGCACACAAACCAGGTATGCTGTGCAGAATACAAATTACCTCACATTTTCCTTACCTCCAATCAGCATTCCCACACCTAAGGCACCCTGCTTCTTTTTTAATGGAAATATCCCAAGTCCCTTGCCTTCAGGAGGATAGGAGACTAATCTCCCATCATCTCCTTGCTTGGCTGCCTTGTGAATAAACTCTTTCTTTGCTGCAAACCTCAGGGTCTCAGGATTTTGGCTTGCTGTGTGTTCGGGCAAACAAATCTGGTTCCATGACATTTCCAGGAACTTTGTGAAGCAGGGTTTTTAGAGGTGAGAAATTTGGGGCTGGAGAAGGTCAAGTGCCTTGCCCAAGGTCAGGCAGCTGGTGAGGATGAATGCTTCTATATCAGAGGCCCTGTATTCTTCACCTTCAATAAACATAGCTAAAAAATTGGCATGCTCTTTTGTGCCAAGCCTAGAACAATTTCAGAACCTCCCTCTACATGTTGAGGACTCCACCAAAAACCCACACAACCCTCTCAGTAGTCACCAGTGGATTGATACAAAGTGACACATACATTTAAACCCAGTTCTAACCTTACCGCTAAGATACCAATATGCTGGCAAAGCCATTCAGACATTCTAGGGAATGGAGCAGACAGCCACATCGTGCTGCTGCTTTGCTTTGGAGAGTTAATCCATCATGTGTGTTGGATCTGCTTCACTAATAGGACATGAGCCCCATAGGAAAAAGCAGATGACAGTCCAAGTGCCTTTCCCCAGAGACAAACACCTACAAGCCCAAGGCCTTATCATCCTGGAGACCTGAACCACTGTTTACAGAAATCAAGTTTCATTTAACTAAGAAAACACATTTTAAAATTGATTTTCTCTCAAAAGGCACTTGGGTTTTGTAAATGTACAGAAAGAAGTTTCCTAAAGTTAAATAACAATTCCCTGGAGAACGATTGCAGAGTGGATTCAAAGTTAAATATATCTGTGTAAACTAAACTCCATTTCTTTTCTAAACAACTGACTCTCTTTATCATTTAAATTATGGGAGCTAAAGTATGCCAAGAGCTTACACCATGCTGGGGCAGTGTAGACACTCAAAATTTCCCCTTTCCATTCTGACCTCCTTTCAGAATCCCTACAATAAGATGTCTTTGCAGATAATTGATAAGGATATTTAAATGGTTAAACCCAACATTTAATTAAATTATGAATAATGTAGACAAAAATATTTTAACATAAATTTCCAAAATTGCAAACACCATGATTTTATTTTTGTTTTGTTTTTGGTTTTTGTTTTTACCTTGGGCTTTTGTTTTTCTTTTTGTCTTTTTAGGGCCATACCTGAGGCATATGGAAGTTCCCAGGCTAGGGGTCAAACTGGAGCTACAGCTGCCAGCCTACACCACAGGCACAGCAACATGAGATCTGAGCTGTGTCTGTGACCTACAACCACAGCTCACAGCAATGCCAGATCCTTAACCCACTGAGCGAGGCCAGGGATCAAATCTGCATCCTCATGGATACTAGTATGATTCATTTTAACTGAGCCATGATGGAAAATCGAAACACCATGATTTTAATTATCTGCAACTAATTTTTTAGCTTCATTTAAAAAAAAAAATCTCAAGCACGCAGATACATACAACAAATACTAAAAGACATAAAAGGAGAAATTGATGGAAATACAATCATAGTAGGAGAATTTAACACCCCACTCACATCAATGGACAGATCCTTTAGACAGAAAATCAATAAGGCAAAAGAGATCCTAAAGGAAACAATAGAAAAGTTAGACTTAATTGACATTTTCAGGACATTATATCCAAAAAAATCAGAATATACATCTTCTCAAGTGCACATGGAACTTCCTCAAGGGTTGATCACATACTGGGGAACAAAGCTATCCTAAACAAATTTAAGAATCTAGAAATTATTTCAAATAACTTCTCTGGTAACAATGGCATGAAAGTAGAAATCAACCACAGAAAAAGAAATGAGAAAAAACTAACAACATGGAGACTAAACAACATGCTACTAAAAAACCAATGGGTCAATGAGGAAATCAAGAAGGAAATTAAAAAGTACTTCTAGATAAATGATAAAGAAGACATAACCAGGTAGATGATGAGATTAAGATGGTGGAATAGGACTGGAGCTCAACTTCTCTCCTAAAAACAACAAAATTCACAACTAAAGGCTGAGCAATCTTCACCCAAATGGACCAGAAACCATAAAAAAGATATCCTACTCCAGAACTAAAAGAGGAGGCCACATCAAGAGGCATGAGGGGCAATTTCATGATATAAACAACCCCATACCTTCCGGGTTGGAAGCTCCACAGACTGAAAACTGGTTCACAGAGACTCACCTACAGGAGTGAGAGCTCGGAGCTCCACATCAAACTCTCACATGTGGGGATCTGGCACTGGGAGAAAGAGCCCCGGAGCATCTGGCATTGAAGCCCAGTGGGGCTTGTGCGCCAGAGCTCCACAGGACTGGGGGAAACGGAGACCCCATTCTTAAAAGGCGCACACAGAATTTCACGTTCACTGGGTCCCGGGGCAAAGCAAAGTCTCCATAGGAATCTGGGTCGAACCTGACTGCAGATTTTGGAGGACATCTTGGGAAAGCAGGGGGGAATGTGGCTTGTTGTGAAGGAAGAACAATGAAAGCAAAGCTCTCGGGAATATTCAGCAGCTGCCTTTCTCTGTAGGTGGCCATTTTGGGAAAACCTGGCCCACCCATCAGTCAGCACTGAGAAGCCCCAGGGCAAACTACAATCCAGGTGGGATCACAGCCCCACCCCTCAGTAAACAGGCTACCTAAAGTCCCCTCAGGCACACAGCTGCCTCTAATCTCATCCAGAGACTATGCCCCACCCACCAGAGGGATAGGAATCAGCTCCACCTACCAGTGGGCAGGCATCAGCCCCTCCCATCAAGAAGCCTACAGCAAGCCCCTGTACCAACTTCAGCCACAAGGGGAGCAGACACCAGATGTAAGAGAGACTACAACTCGATTATCTGTAAATATAAGACACAACCATTCAAAATCTATGGGATCCTACAAAAGTACTGCTTAGAGGGTAATTCATAGTGATATAGACCTTCCTCAAAAAATAAGAAAAATCTCAAATTGACAACTTAACACAACACCTAAATGAATTAGAAAAAGAACAAACAAAACCTAAAGTCAGAAGAAGGAAGGAACATAAAGATCAAAAATGAAATAAATAAAATAGAGATTTAGAAAACAATAGAAAAAAATCATTAATACCAAGAAGTGGTTCATTGGAAAGGTAAACAAAATTGAAAAACCTCTGGCCAGACTCACCAAAAAGAGAAGAGAAGAAACCCAAATAAACAAAATAAGAAATGAAAAAAGATAAATCAAAATGTATACTGCAGAAATACAAAAAAAAAAATGAGACACTACTATGAACAATTGTATGCCAACAAATTTGACAACCTAGAAGAAATGGACAACACTCTAGAGACTTACAGCCTGCCAAAACTCAATCAAGAAGAAATAGATCAACTGAACAGACTGATCACTCGAAATGAAATTGAATATGTCATAAAAACACTCCCTACAAGTAAAAGTCCAGGACCAGATATCTTCACAGGTGAGTTCTATCAAACATACAAAAAGGAAATTATACCCATCTTCCTTAAGCTTTTTCAAAAGGTTGAAGAAGAAGGAACACTCCCCAAGACATTCTATGATGCCACCAGCACCCTAATTCCAAAGCCAGACAAAGATACCACAAAAAAAGAAAATTGTAGGCCAATATATCTCTGATGAATATAGATGCAAAATTCTCAACAAAAGTTTAACCAACCGAACCAACAACATATTTAAAAAAATCAAACACCACCACCAGGTGGGATTCATCCCAGGTGCACAAGGATGGTTCAACATATGCAATTCAATCAACGTCATATACCACATTAACAAAAGAAAGGTCAAAAACCAAATGATCATCTCCATAGATGTAGAAAAAGCATGTGACAAAGTCCAACATCCATTCATGATCAAAACCCTTACCAAAGTGGGTATACAGGGAACATACCTTAACATTATTAAAGTCATTTATGACAAACCCACAGCAAATATAATACTCAATGGAGAAAAGCTGAAAGTCTTCCTACTAAAATCTGGAACAAGACAAGGATGCCAACTCTCACCACTGTGATTCAACATAGTACTGGAATTTCTAGACACAGAAATCAAAGAAACAAAAGAAATAAAAGGTATCCAAATAGGAAGAGAAGAGGTAAAATTGTCACTGTATGCAGATGACATGATCCTATACATAGAAAATCCTAAGGATTCAGTCCCAAAAATATTTGAATTGATCAATAAATTCAGCAAAGTAGCAGGATATAAGATTAACATTCAGAAATCAGTTGCATTTCTATGTACTAACAACAAAATAACAGAAAAGGAATACGAAAATACAATACCTTTTAAATTGCACCTCACAAAATCAAACACGTGGGAATATGTCTGACCAAGGAGGTGAAAGACTTATATGCTGAGAACTATAAAACAATCAAGGAAATAAAAGAGAATGCAAAGAAATGGAAAGATATTCCATGCTCCTGGGTTGGAAAAATTAATATTGTAACAATGGTAATATTACCCAAAGCAATCTACAGATTCAGTGCAATCCCTATCAAAATACCCATGACATTTTTCATGGAACTAGAACAAACAATCCAAAAATGTATATGGAAACACAAAAGACCCAGAATTGCCAAAAAAATTCTGAGGAACAAAAATCAAGCAGGAGGAATAATTCTCCCAGACTTCAAGAAATATTACAAAGCCATAGTCATCAAGACAGTGTGGTACTGGTTCCAAAACAGACAGTCAGACCAATGGAACAGAATAGAGAACCCGGAAATAAATCCAGACACCTGTGGTCACTTAATTTTTGACAAAGGAGACAAGGATATAAAATGGGGAAAAAACAGTCTCTTCATCAAGTGGTGCTGGGAAAACTGGACAGCCTCATGTAAATCAATGAAACTGGAACATACCATCACACCATGCCCAAAAATAAACACAAAATGGCTTAAAGACTTAAGTGTAAGACAAGACACCATCAGACTCCTAGAGGAGAACATAGGCAAAACACTCTCTGACATCACCCTTACAAATGTTTTCTCAGGTCAGTCTCCCAAAGCAACAGAAATACAAGCAAAAGTAAACAATGGGACCTCAGCAGAAAAAAAGACCCCAACAACCCAACTGAAAATTGGGCAAAAACCTGAATAGACATTTCTCCAAAGAACGTATACAGATGGCCAACAGGCACATGAAAAAATGCTCAACATCACTGATTATTAGAGAAACGCAAATCAAAACTATAGTGAGGTACCACCTTACACATGTCAGCTGGCCATCATTAATAAGTCCACAAATGGGAGTTCCCATTGTGGCTCATCAGAATTGAATCCAACTAGGAACCATGAGGTTGTAGGTTCGATCCCTGGCCTCGCTCAGTGGGTTAGAGATCCAGCATTGCCGAGAGCTGTGTTGTAGTTTGCAGATGTTTCTTGGATCTTGCATTGCTGTGGCTCTGGCATAAGCCACAGCAACAGTTCTGATTAGTCCCCTAGCCTGGGAACCTCCATATGCCTTGATTGTGGCCCTTAAAAGACAAAAGACAAAAAAAAAAAGAAAAAAAAAGTCCACAAATAACAAATGCTGGAGAGGGTGTGGAGAAAAGGGAACCCTCCTGCACTACTTGTTGTAATGTAAAACAGTATGGAGTTACCTTAGAAATCTATACATAGAACTACCAAATGACCCAGCGATCCCACTTTTGGGCATATATCCAGACAAAACTTTCCTTGAAAAAGACACATGCACCTGTATGTTTATTGCAGCACTATTCACAATAGCCAAGACACAGATACAACCTAAATGTCCATTGACAGATGATTGGATTAAGGAAATGTGGTATAGGGAGTTCCCATCGTAGCTCAGTGATTAACAAATCTGACTAGGAACCATGAGGTTGCAGGATCAATCCCTGGCCTCACTGAGTGGGTTAAGGATCTGGCATTGCCATGAGTTGTGGTGTAGGTCACAGATGTGACTCAAATCCTGTGTTGCTGTAGCTCTGGCATAGGCCAGCGACTACAGTTCTGATTAGACCCCTCGCCTGGGATCCTCCATACGTCACAGGTGCAACCCTAGAGAAGACAAAAAGACAAAAAAGAAAAAAAAAAAAGAAAAAGAAAGAATATGTTATATGTATACACAATTGAATACTACTCAGCCATAAAAAAGAAAAAAGAACAGAATAATTCCATTTGCAGCAACATGGATGGAACTAGAGACTCATACTAAGTGAAGTCAGTCACAAAGAGAAAGACACATACCATATGATTTCACTTATATCTGGAATGTAAGACAGGGCACAAGTGAGCCTTTCCACAGAGAAGAAAATAAAAGACATGGAGAACAGATTTGTGGTTGCCAAGGGGGAGGGGTCAGGGAGTGGGATGGACTGGGTGTCAGGGGTTAATAGATGCAAACTATTGCATTTGGAATGGATAAGCCATGAGATCTTGCTGTATAGCACTAGGAACTGTATCTAGTCACTTAGGATGGAGCATGATAATGTGAGAAAAAGGAATGTATATGTGTATGTGTGACTGGGTCACCCTGCTATACAGTAGAAAAGTGGCAGAACACTGTAAACCAGCTCTAATGGAAAAAAATTAAAATCATTAAATAAAAATTTTTCTTTATAATTGAAAATGTTATGTTGAAACACACTCAACACCCTGGGGATAACAGCCTGCTTGCACTAAATAAAGAGACAACAAATACTCAAATTCCCATGCCAAAAAATAAATAACAACCCCCCACAAAATACAAAGGGGTGTACTTGCATAGAAGTAGCCCCACAAGACTACAGTTAGGCTTCCCTAAACTCACAGGTAAAGAAAAATATGAACAAGATGAAGAAGCTCAGAAATGATTCCCACTTAAAGGAAGAGGAGAATTCACCTGAAGTAGCAAACAATTAAACAGATCTCTGTGGTCTGATAGACACTGAGCTAGAAAAGGAGACAATGAAAATACGGAAGGAATTAAGGCTGAATATCAATGAATTAAGAGCAGAGATAAAATTCAGATTCCTTTAGAAAGAAACTAGAAAATATAAGGAGTAACATAGAAAAATTAGAAAATTCATTTGCAGAGATGCAAACTGAGCTAAAGTCACTAAAGATCAGAATGAATAATGCCGAGGAATGAATTAGTGACTTGGAAGATAGAATAATGGAAATCACCCAATTAGGACAGCAGACAGAAAACCAAATTAAAAAAAAAAACATGAAAGAAATATAAGAGATCTATGGGATTATATAAAGTGGGCCAATCTATGCATGATAGGAATTCCAGAAAGATAAGAAAAAGAAAAGGGGATTGAAAATATATTTGAATAAATTATGACTGAAAACTTTCCAAATCTAAAGGAAACTGATATCAAGATACAGGAAGCACAGAGGGCCGCAAACAAGTTGAACCCAAATAGGCCCACACCAAGACATAGTATAATAAAAATGGCAAAAGGTAAAGATAAAGAGTGGATTCAAAAGGCAACAAGAGGAAAACTGAGTCAATTAAAAGAGATGATTTCTCTACAGAAATCACCTGATTACTCTACAGAAACACTACAGGCCAGAAGGAAGTGGCAAGATATATTTAAGGTGCTGAAAGGAAAAAAATTGCAAACTAGAATACTCTATCCAGCAAGAATATCATTTAAAATAGAAGAGGAAATAACTTATCCAACAAACAAAAGCTAAAAGATTATAGTGATACTAAACCCATTCTAAAAGAAATTCTAAAGGGCTTCTCTAAATAAAAAATAAGTAAGAAGAAATAGGATGGAGGAAACCACAATTGGAAAGCAGTCACTTAAATAGGCCAGCATATAGATCTAAAGAGGAAAAACAAAAAACTACTGTAAAAGCCATGATAAAAACAGGAACAGCAAAAGGATACACATGAAGATGTTAAAAACAGACTACAAAATCATAGAATGTGGGGAAGGAAAGTAAGAAACTATAGATTCATTTTTTTTCTTTTTTAATAATGTGTTTGAGCCTATATGACTATCAAGCTAAAGCAAGCAGATACAGGAAGAGGTTAAGATATTAAAAAAACAGGGCAACCACAAATCAAAACCAAACATTACATTCACAAAAACTGAAAAGAAAAGTACTCAAGCATAAAATAAATGGAAATCATCTAACCAAAAAAAAAAGAAAGGAGAAACATAGAATCAACTGGAAAACAGGGGTTAAAATTGCATTAAATACATATCTATAAATAATCAGTTTAAATGTCAATGGACTAAATGCTCCAATCAAAAGACACAGAGTGGTGGATTAGATAAAAAGTAAAAACCTAAAATCTGCTGTCTACAAGAGACTCACCTTAGGGCAATGTACACATACAGACTGAAAGTAAGGGGATGAGAAAAGATATTTCATGCCAATGGACAAGACAGGAAAGCAGGAGTTGCAATATTCATATCAGACAAAATAGACTTTAAAATGAAGGCCATAAAGAAAGACAAAGAAGGACACTATTTAATGGTAAAAGGATCCATTCAAGAAGAGGATATTACAATCATCAATACATATGCCCCTAATATAGGAGAATCAAGATACCTACAACAAATACTAACATATATAAAAGGATAAATTGATGGGAATACAATCATAGTCCCCACTCACATCAATGATCCTATAGATAGAAAACCAAAAAGGTAACAGAGATCCAAAATTACATGACAGAAAAATTAGACTTCATTGAAATTTTCAGGACATTACATCCAAAAAAAGCAGAATATACATTCTTCTCAAGTGCACGTGGAACATTCTGAAGGATCAATCACATACTTGGACAGAAAGATAACTAACAAATTTAAGAATATAGAAATTATTTCAAGTATCTTCTCTGACAACAATGGCATGAAAGTAGAAAAAAAACAACAGGAAAAGAAATGAGAAAAAATTAACTACATGGAGACTAAACAACATGCTACTAAAAAACCAATGGGTCAATGAGGAAATCAAGAAGTAAATTTAAAAATACCTCAAGACAAATGATAATGAAGGCACATCCCCTCAAAATCTATGGAATGCTAGAAAAGCACTTCTTAGATGGAAATCCATAGTGATAGATACCCTCCTCAAAAAGAAGAAAAATCTCAAATCGACAACCTAACCGATCATCTATATGAATTAGAAAAAGAAAAAACAAAATCTAAAGTCAGCAGAAGGAAGGAAATCATAAAGATCAAAGAGGAAATCAATAAAATAGAGATTTAAAAAACAATAGAAAAATAAATAAAGCCAGGAGCTGGTTCTTTGGAAAGTTAAACAAAATTGAAAAACCTCTGGCCAGACTCACCAAAAAGAGGAGAGAAAAAAACCCAAATAAATAAAATAAGAACTGAAAAAGTAGAAGTCACAACAGAAACTACAGAAATACAAAAAAACCATGAGAGAATACTATGAACAATTGTATGCCAACAAATTTGACAACCTAGAAGAAATGGACAACACTCTAGAGACTTACAGCCTGCCAAAACTCAATCAAGAAGAAATAGATTAACTGAACAGACTGATCACTCGAAATGAAATTGAATATGTCATAAAAACACTCCCTACAAGTAAAAGTCCAGGACCAGATGGCTTCACAGGTGAGTTCTATCAAACATACAAAAAGGAAATTATACCCATCCTCCTTAAGCTTTTTCAAAAGGTTGAAGAAGAAGGAACACTCCCCAAGACATTCTATGACGCCACCAGCACCCTAATTCCAAAACCAGACAGATACATGAAAAAAGAAAATTCTAGGCCAATACATCTCTGAAGAATATAGATGCAAAATTCTCAACAAAAGCTTAACCAACCGAACCAACAACATATTTAAAAAAATCAAACAACCACGACCAGGTGGGATTCATCCCAGGTGCACAAGGATGGTTCAACATATGCAAATCAGTCAACATTATACACTGCATTAACAAAGGAAAAGTCAAACACCACATGATCATCTCCATAGATGCATAAAAAGCATGTGACAAAGTCCAACATCCATTCACGATTAAAACTCTCAAGAAGTGGGCATGGAGGGAACATACCTTAACATGATTAAAGCCATTTATGACAAACCCACAGGAAATATAATACTCAGTGGAGAAAAGCTGGAAGACTTCCTACTAAAATCTGGAACAGGACAAGGATGCCAACTCTCACCACTGTGATTCAACATAGTACTAGAAGTTCTAGATACAGCAATCAAAGAAACAAAACAAGTAAAAGGTATCCAAATAGGAAGAGAAGAGGTAAAACTGTCACTGTACGCAGACAACATGATACTATAAGTAGAAAACTGTAAGGCCTCAACCCCAAAACTACTTGAACTGATAAACAAATTCAGCAAAGTAGCAGGATATAAGATTAACATTCAGAAATCAGTTGCATTTCTATATACTAACAACAAAATAACAGAAAAGGAATACAAAAATACAATACCTTTTTAAATTGCACCTCACAAAATCAAATACCTCAGAATACACCTGGCCAAGGAGGTAAAGGACTTATATGTGGAGAACTATAAAACATTAATCAAGGATATTAAAGAGGATTCAAAGAAATGAAAAGACATTCCATGCTCCTGAGTTGGAAAAATTAACATTGTAAAAATGTCCATATTACCCAAAGCAATCTACAGATTCAATACAATCCCTATCAAATTACCCATGACATTTTTCATGGAACTAGAACAAACAATCCAAAAATTTAGATGGAACCACAAAAGACCCAGAATCGCCAAAGCAATTCTGAGGAACAAAAACCAAGCAGGAGGTCTAACTCTCCCAGACTTCAGGCAATATTACAAAGCCACAGTCATCAAGACAGTGTGGTACTGGTACCAAAACAGATGTATAGACCAATGGAACAGAATACAGAACCCAAAAATAAACCCAGACACTTGTGGTCAATTAATCTTTGACAAAGGAGGCAAGAACATAAAATGGGGAAAAGACAGTCTTGTCAGCAAGTATTGCTGGGAAAACTGGAAGGCCACATTTAAATGAAGCTGGGACAAACCCTCACACCATGCACAAAAATAAACTCAAAGTGGCTTAGAGACTTAAATACAAGACTCCATCAACTCCAAGAAGAGAGCATAGGCAAAACATTCTCTGACATTAGCCATATAAATGTTTTCTCAGGTCAGTCTCCCAAAGCAACAGAAATAAGAACAAAAATAAACCAATGGGACCTAATCAAACTGCCGAGCATTTGCACAGCAAATGAAATCATAAAAAAAGAAAAAGACAACTTACAGAATGGGAGAAAATAGTTTCAAATGATGCAACTGATGAGGGATCAATATCTAAAATATACAACTTATAAATCTCAACAGCAAAAAAGCCAACAACCCAATTGAAAAATGGGCAAAAGAACTGAATAGACATTTCTCCAAAGAAGATACATGGATGGCCAATATCGCATGAAAAAATGCTGAACATCACTGATTACTGGAGCAATGCTAATCAAAACTACAGTGAGGTGCCACCACACGTCAGTCCAGAATGGCCATCCTTAATAAGTCCACAAATAAGAAATGCTGGAGAGGGTGTGGAGAAAAGAGAACCCTCGTGCACTGATGGTGAGAATGTAAATTCGTACAGCCACTATGCAAAAAGAGATGGAGGTTCCTCAGAAAACTATATAGAGAATTGCCATATGACCCAGCAATCCCACTCTTGGGCATATATCTGGAAAAAACTTTCCTTGAAAAAGGCACATGCACCACCCACATGTTCATTGCAGCACTATTCACAATAGCCAAGACATGGAAACAACCCAAATATCCATCGACAGATGATTGGATTAAGAAGAATGGTATATATACACAATGGAATAGTACTCAGCCATAAAAAAGAACAGAATAATGCCATTTGCAGCAACATGGATGGAACTAGAGAATTTCATACTATGTGTAGACAGTCAGAAAGAGAAAGACAAATACCGTATGATATCACTTATACCTGGAATCTAATATATGGCACAAATGAACCTTTCTACGGGAAAAAAACAATAATGGACATGGAGAATAGACTTGTGGTTGCCAAGAGGGAGGGGAGGGAGTGGGAGGGACTGGGAATTTGGGGTTAATAGATGCATGCGATTGCCTTTGGAATGCATAAGCAATGGGATCCTGCTGTATAGCACTTGGAACTATGTCTGGTCACTTGTGATGGAGCATGATAATGTGAGAAAAAAGAATGTATACATGTATGTGTCACTGTGCAGTAGAAAATGACAGAATACTGTAAATCAGCTATAATGGAAAAAATAAAATTCATTACAAAATGAAATAAATAAAAATACATCTAAAAATAAATACAGAAATAAATTATATACAAGGGAAATAAATTTTTTAATAGAATTTTAAGTAATAAGTAGAAAAGGGATGATGAAATTAGGAAAACATCATTTGCTAAAGTTATATAATTAATTTAGTGAAGCATGAATCGAATAGATTCTACAACTTGGTGTGAAAGTATAATGAGAAATATTTACATGGTTTCAAATTTATTAATTACAAATGGAAAGAATAATAATCTTAGCTGAGAACTCTGGAAAACACACATTACCAAGTGTTAATCAAAGTTATTATCAGCAATTGTATCACCTCTGGAGTCAGTGATAACTGCAGTGGTTTGTCCCCATCACCTGCAGACCATGCAAGAAACACCCCATCTCAGCCCACACAGGAGATACTACACAAGCTGCTCCTTGTTGCAGAATCCTGATAAGTGACAGAGATCAAGCATGTGGGCACTGCCTGGAGCATTTGGCAGTGGCAAAAACTGGGGTGGAATGCTTCTAGGGGTGCAAGAGCAACAATAGGTGGTGCTCAGTCACCATGCCCTCCTTTGTGGTGCCCTTGAGGTAATGAGAGCTGCATTACCTGGACACCTAGGGATGGCAGGCCATGCCCACTTCTGGACTCAGTGATAACTGTGGTGATTTGTCCCTGACACCTTTAGACCATGAAAGAAGCACCTCATCCTGCTCAGGATGTGCTGCACCAGCTGCCTCTAGTTGTAGGTTCCTGGGAAGGGACAGTGATCAAGCATCTGGGCATTGCCCAGAGCATTTGGCAGTGGCAGCTGCAGGGCGGGTGTGTTCCCAGGACGTGAGAGCAGTAACATGTGGTGCTTGGTTGCAGTGCCCTCTTTATTTTTTTGCCAACCCCTGAGGTGACTGGGGCTGCAGGTGGAGCCCACTTACAGGCCCCCATTTGTGGCAGGCCATGCCTCCCTTCAGCCTCTGAGAAGACTGCCACAGTCTGTCTCTGCTGTCTGTAGATCACACAAGAGGTACCACCTTGCACTTAGCCCCCAGCTGCCCCAAGTCTACACAAGAGGTGCCTGGCCACCCACAGCCCACACAAGAAGCACCCAATCTCCTATAGCCTGAAAAAGTGGCTTCTCACCACCCGTAGCCTACATCAGAGCCACCCCACCCTCTGAGAGCCCATGTGCATATGTGCTTGGAGATTCCTATGGCAGTCCTCCCCTCCTCCTCTTGCCCTCCCCAACAGTGGTGCCTTGCTTCTCCTGTAGTCCCAGACCTTCTCCTGGGTTCCCTCTGCTGTGGTGTTCCACTCACCATCCTGTAGCACACCACTCCCCCACCTGTGGCACACTGCTCCTTAGACCTCCAGGTTGTCCCCACACAGCCAACCCCAGTCCTCTCCCTGGGACTGACTTCCAGAGGCTAAGTCTCAGTGCCCAGCCCCTGCCTGAGTGTCTCAGGTTGTGGTGTTTGGGCCAGTGGTTCAGATGATCTTTGTGGCTCTCACTCTGCTTTGCCCTCCTCAGTCCAGCTGCTGCACTTTTCTTGGCCACTTTGAGGTCCCTCTGTCTTAGCTGATCTCCCCGTCTGTCAGGTGGCTTCCCAGGATGTGGGAAGCTCCTCTCAGGAATACTAGTCCCATCCTGATTCCTTTACTCTCTCTCTCTTTCTTTTGTTCTACCCAGTTATGTCAGAGTTTCTTGCCCTTTTTTGAGGTTTGAGTTCTTCTGCCAGCATTCAGTAGATGTTCTGTGCCAGTCGTTTTATGCGTAGGTTTTTTTGATGTGTTTGTGGGAAAAGGTGAGCGAGACATCTTACTCCTCCACCATCTTGATCCACCTCCCCAGATGTATTTTTAAAATACAAAATATTTGCCTTTATTTGTTAGTATCTCTACAAATTCCTCGATTTTTATTTCATCTGATGAGTAATAATTTGTAACTGTCACTTTTGATGCACAAAATTTCCCTGATTTGGCCAGTGGGAGCACCTTCAATGAGGCTCATGTGTTGTGTTGACATTCAGCTATGCTTTGAGCATTTCCTTGCTTTCGGGCACAGAGTACTTCAGATTCATCTGAACTTTTCTTGCCCAATCTGAAATCAGCCATTTTTCTAAGGATCATGGGATCCTTGTATTACAGAGTGGCTTTTGAAATTAAATACTGGTGCCAGCTCTGTTCATTACTACTAGGCTGTCCTTGCTGATAAGCCCTAGAGAGGGCAGACATAACTAGGAAATACACATACACACATCCAAACACACTCCTTATTTCCATGTGTATTAACCATCTATATTAAAACTCTAAATTTTGGAGTACCTACTGTGGTACAATGGAATTGGCAGTAACTCTGCAGCACCATGTTCAATTCTTGGCACAGCACAGTGGATAAAAGATCTGGCATTGCCACAACTGTGGCATAGGTCACAACTCCAGCTCAGATTTGATCCCTTGCCCAGAGATGCCATATGCTACTGGCATCCCCCCCAAAAGTCTAAATTTTTATTGATAATTCTAATAATATGTACCTTGGGGGTCATTTTAACCTTCCACTTTTCCCTGTTTGTAACCCTCTTCTTTTCCTCTCATTCTGGCATTCTGATGGGTTGAATATTAACCTTTTTGATATTTTCCTAAAGGTCCCTGAGTCTCCTTCAATTTTTTTCCCTGTCCTTTTTTCCCCTGTTGTTTAGATTAGAAAATTTCTATTAATCCATCTTCAAGTTCACTTACTCTGTTTTTTTTTCCCTGGTGTCTCCATTTTGCTATTGAGCCACAACTGAAGTTTTAAATGTATTATATATTATAGTACCCAAATTTGGCTCTTTTTTATAACTACCATTTCTTTGTTAAGAAGTTTTATTTTTCCATTCTATTCAATAGTGAGTGCCCTTACATTTTGCAACAAGGTTATGGTAGCTTTTTCAAAGTCTTTGTCTGATAATTCTAGCATTTTTGTAATTTCAGGGTTTGCATCTCCTGAATGTTAGGTTTTGCTTGTTCTTTTTGGGATTAGTAATTTTGGTTTATATTCTAGACATCTTGAATAATATGCCATGTGATCCTGGATTCTTTAAAAATTTTCTGGAGAAGTTTGATTTTGGTACTGTTTTAGCAGATTGTCAATCTGGAAGAGGCAGTGTCCTGAGCTTTAGTTTACCAGGACTTGGTGAGGAGGAGGGGTATTTAGGTAAACTGGTACCAAGGGTTTGTTAGGTGAGGGGAACCAGAACAGCCACATCCAAAATAGCTTTCCAAGAGATGAGCTACTCTCTCACTCTGCTGGCTAGCTTGATTCAGGGGGAGAAAATCTCACTGAAGCATCAGGGGTTAGGGTCCCAAAATCTAGGCATATATTCTAGGAGTTTGGGACCCATGGTCCTTCATCTCATCATCAGTGAGAGGGACACAATGAGAAGGGCAAGACACCAAGGCTTTTTTTCTCCAGCTTGCTTGATGTTTTACTTTATTTTTCTTTGCTTGCCTACAAGCCAATCCTCAACATACACTACAGCCTTCCTATTGCATAAACATCCTCTTCTCTGACTGGATTTTTTAAAGTGTATTCTAAATTCTTATAACAGTTATGAACAAACTCACACCTTTGCTGTAATTTCTGTCAATTTCATCTGTGTAACAATAACTGCCATAAAACAATGGCTTAGGGTAATGGCTTAGAGTAAAATTTATATAAAATAAAGGCACTTATTTGAAGTACACAGTTCAGTAAGTTTCAACAAATGTATACACTCTAGTACCCAGCAACTTAATTGAGATGTAACCATTTCCATCATCCTAAAATGAGGGCGGTGGGTGTTGTCTGAGGTGGTGCTGGAAGTAAAAAGGCTGAGGGGTCTTAAGATCGCTGCTGTATGATTACCCTGCTCACCTTAGCATCTGCCCTGTGGCAGCTGTCCTGGTTCCTCCCACTTCTACCCCTGCTGCTGTCTGTTCTGCTTAGCCCTGGCAAGAATCATGTCCCTGGGTAGGTTCTGTCCCTGAGTGGGTTCTAGAGCCCTGGCTCTGAGCTGACTGTCCTCCACAAGGGAACTGTCCTTTCCCCTTGGGGAAAAGGTCTGGCTGATGCAGATGCAGACAAGAAATGCACACAGCCTGACCCCAAGGAGTTTGTCAACTCCGTCTGGTGGGTGCCAGCTCTGCCTGCTCCACATGGCATTAGTGATCACCAACATTCCCCATACAGTGCAGGGCCCATCTGGTGCCAAACATCTGCTAGAGCTGGAAGTTCAAGGTGCTGGTCAGTCCACTGGGGGCTGAGGCACTGGACTTGCCCATGCCCTTTAGAACATTTTCTTCACCCCACTTGGGGTGTTCTCCTATCTGGACAGGGTCCTCCCACTGACCTCGAGCCTCCCCTCGACTCTGTTCACAAGCTGTTGTACCAAGACGGCAAGTCTTTACACCATCCCCTAGGGACAACATGCCATCTTGCCCACACATTCCTCCTTTCTGGGTATTCTTCCATTAGTGTCCTGGCTAAACTATTCAAAAAAAAATTGATGTTATCCACTGACAGCTCCAGGATAATGGGCCACTCAGGAATGGTGAGGAGACCTCCTCCAGGGCCCAGATGGACTCCTCCAGCCTTGTGAGCTGCCAAACATCTCTATGAAGCTGAAGCTATCCAGTCACCCTCCACTCCCAATCCCAAGTCCTGATAAAAAGGTAATGAGCCTAGGGCTCTAGGAAAGTGCTAGAAGGGCATAGCAAAAGAGGAGGACGATCAGAGAAGTGCATTGAGAATGTACCATCCACATCTAGGCCCCTGGAGATCACTAAGCCTCTGAAGGGAAACATCATTTTCAAACTCCCAGAAGACAGCTTAGGTAAGAAATCCCAGATGTCTATAGCTCCTCCCCCAAAGGTTCCTGCCATAACCAGCCCATTACAGCCCTGCCAGAGTTGTCCTGCATGTCTTGCATATCTGGTTCCCTGCTACCCAAGAGGTGGGCAGGAAGTACTGAATAAAAGCTAAGCTGTTGACCCAGTTCTCCAACCTCACTGATGTCAGGTCAAAGAAGACACAGGGAGTTTTCAGAGACTCTGTTCAGCAGAAATTCTTCATCCATGTCTTTCAGTTGAAGGCCGTGGAAATGGAAAATTTCATTGTCACTGATGTTTCCTCAGATGCTGCCGCTGCAAATGCCACTTTGTGATGTTAAGGTGACCTATCCTTCTCTCTCTGCTATGCCACCCCTTTCTCCTCCCACCCCCAGGCTGCACCATGCTTCCCATATACTCATTGGTGGAGATCTAAGCTTAGAGAAAAAAACTGAGCAGCAGTGGAACCACAAGTTTCTAGAACATCAAACTGAAGCCCCTCCAGACTGCAGGGCCACTTACCTATCTCTTCTTTCTCCCTACCTGTCCAGGGACTGCAGATTTCCTGCCCTCACCCTCCTTTACAAATCCCAACCACAATCACATTACCTGTCACTGACTTAGCTCAACTGATTGTGAGGTCAGATGCATAATTCCTAACTCTCTTTCTTTGCTTTTCCTGTGGAATCCTTTTCTTCAGGAATAAGGCCATAACTTGGGGTTCTCCTTAGAAAGGAGCACCACAGCCCTTTGCATTTATTTCCTCAGCCTAGCTGCAGTGTCTTCTACTTCCAACCTTCCCTCTCCTCCTAGCACCTCAGCCCTCTCCTTCAGGCCTTCCTTCTGCTGAATGGAGTCATTTGTGCCTCTGTGTGTGTATCCTTCTCTTTTATTCTTCTAAACACTTTGTGCCTGTGTGTGTGTATTCTTCTCTCTTGCTCTTCTAGAACCCTTCTCCAGCCTCCCACTAGCACTGTCTTTACTGTGGATCCCATCTATGCTTTCCCAGTCACTTTCATCTTCACAGCCAGCATATCTGACTCATCCAGCCCTCCTCCTTTGGATTTTGGTACAGCCCACCTGGACACCTATTGATCATCCCAGGCTTTCACTTTCAGATCTCCCCTGACTCGGAAATGAGCACCTTCCCATTTATCTATGCCCATTGCACTGCAGAGCAGTTATCCCCAGCTTACCTGCATTTGTTGTCAGCAGCCCCACCCCAACTTTCAAACTTCCTTTTGGTGCCTGATGGGCAGCAGCCAGGAGCCCCTCCCCTTAGTGCCTCTATATATACTGGCTGCTCCATCACTGCTTCCCCAGCCACTTCTACTCTGGTAGCCAACACCTCTGTATCCAAGCCTGCTTTTGATGCTGATGGAACTGATACATATACCACACCCCCTTCCCCTGCTGCCCTCTCCCAGGTATCTTCCCCTGCCTCCAGTGAGAACTTCTTTCCATTTTCCATGGCACTTCCTTGTTCTGAGAACACACTGCCCAGTGGCCATGCCACATCAGCACTAGTCTTCACCAGCTGCCTGCAGGTCAGTCAGTGACCTTTCCTTTGACCCAGAAGAAATGACTGAGCCCACATTTTACTCTCCTGGTGGGCCTCAGCTGGAAGCCACCAAGTGCAATGACTCTTTCCCTTTGGGAATCTTGACAGCCTCAGCACAAACTCCAGACTTAGCCTCTCCTGGAGCCCTGCCACTCACTAGCAGCAGAGTTCTTTCAGTTTCTTGACCTATGTTTCACCTTTGGCATTCCTTCCAGTACCTAGGTGGCCTTCTGTGACAGCTCAGGTATTTTTCTCATTAGTACAGCTACTACTTCTGGCTTTGGATCTGCCTCAAAAATACCCAGCACCTGGGAGGTGGGAGCTAACCTTTAGCCAACACTACTGTATACGTATTTTTTTTATGGGATCTGTAGCCCCTATGGGTAGCAGAAGCTTGGGGGTCATTGTGGCTGTCTTGGGTCTAAGCTCTGTGTCTGGAGCACTTAGCTTGATCCAGTACTGAGAGGGTCCCCTGCACCACTGCGCATGTTGGGGGAAGGCTTGATCTGAGCATCAGGGTCCTATGCTGGTTGCAGCGGGAGAGGGCATCTCTGTGGAAAGCAAATACCTGTCTTGGGAAATACTTTCCTTCTTGCCTATGGTCAGAGAACTTTGGGTTCCCTTCTCATCTCCCCATGACCATCCAGGGCTACAATGTAGGAGACCGTACCAATGAAAGAAACATGTTCTAGGAGACAGTTCTGTTCCTCCATGTGATCAGATCACCTATTGCCCCTCTGGTCAGAGCACATCTGCAGTCAGAGGGCTGAACACCATATTGGTATTTGGAGATAATTCTCTTACTCTCTGTTGTCATAACACCTGGGGACTCCCTGGCCACTGCATATATGATTAATTCAGTGGCCCTAACCATACTTGTGTCTGGAGCCAAAACTCTCCCTGCTTATGGGTCAGAGCACATGGAGACTACCTGTCCAGAACACAGGTGGTACAGTGGGAAGGGAGACCACCATACTTGTGCTTGGAGAGCTTCTGGTCCCCTCTTTATTCATAGTACCTTAGGCTTGCCTGTCCAGACTATTCTTGGTGCAGTGGGAATTGGCAGCATCATACCTCTGATTGGAGGCCACTTTGTTCCTACCTTCCATCAGAGCCCACCTGTCCAGCCAGTATTACAGCTGTGTCTTGAGACCCTCCCCCCCAGTATTCAGAATATGTTGGGTGGTTTAGCCAGAGCATATCTTCTTCAGTCAGAGGGAAAATACCTTAAAGTCTTAGGTAGAACTTCTGGCCTCACCTTCTGTCAGAACACCAGAAATCCACCCAGTCAGAATACCCTCCTTTGACTTTGGAGAAGCCATCATCATTGAGAAAATGCCTGTGTTTGGAAGTACTTTTGTCACTACCTTTGGTCAGAGCAATGATACCACTGATGTGCACAGTCTTCTTTTAGTCTCCCATCATCACTTGCACAGGGCTGCACTGGAGACAAGTGTTAGGCCTCCAGTCCATCCATTTTCTTCTAGTGCAAGATCCAGGATCATATAAACTGAGCAGGAGAGGCTTCCTTTGGAAATGGCAGATCACCATTGTCATGTATGGACTTATTCTGCTGAGCAGAAACTCAACACCTTTTGGCTGTGTCAAACCAACTTAACCTGCCCTTTATCTTCCTAAAGTAAACTGAGGCGCCACACCTCAGGATGTGTTTGTGTACAGGGTGTATGTGTGTTAGAGGGTATGGGATGGATGAGGCCAGCCATGTCAACACACTGGTCTTGAAGTTCCACTGTGTGAACTCTACATGTATCATCAGCTGAACCACTTTTGGTTTTGACTGTAAGCCTGAAAGACCCAAGCTCTGGGCAAGAACTGGCAGGACACCCACTGCTGCCCACAGCTCCCCCTTTCTCCTTTGTCCAAGTGGCTCTTGTCTTTCTTTCCTCAATTATACATATATAAATCTTACACTTATTAATTTGTCTTCTGCTCACTCATTTTTTGCTCTTTGACTCAGTTGGGAAAAGAACTGTTTTGGTTGACTGGTGGTTTCTCAGCCAGACTGAATTCTTCAGTTTTCTCAGCTCAGTGACTGGGATGTTGAAGTCCCTATGCTTTGTGACTATATGTGTTAACTTCTGAAGTCTGTGTTTTCAAATATAGGGATGAAAGCCCAGGAAGAAGTGAGGTCTGGAGGCAGGATGGTTACCCTCACCTCTCCCCTCTTTGCTTCTTTTTCATTATTATCACCTCACTTTAGGTAGACCATCCTTGATATGGTTTAGGAGACCACAGTTTACAGTTTCAGTCTTTGTAAAATGTTTAAGTTTTTTTTTCTTTAAACTTGAGCCAGTGCCCACATATTGTCACCTTAACTAGTGAGGATGGACTTAGCATCCAGACGTTTGGGCCTGGGGGGATAAAAGAAGAAAGAGCTCATACTTGCTCTGTAATGATTGAAACTTTTAAGTCTTGGATGTTACATGTTACTGAGAAGCTGTTATCATACTGCTTTAAATGTCAGAAAATACCTAGATAAGGCCTATTTGGAGAAAAATAACCTGTTTGGGTCTAATCCAAACCACTAAAATGTCAAATTGCAGGAGTTACAATTTCACCCAGATACAGCTGACCCTAGAGTTATGCTGTGACTCCACCATACCTAATTGCTGAAAATGCAGTCTTTTTAAGCTATTTACAACTCATGAGACATATCCTAAGATGGGGGAAAGAGTCAAATACAAGCATTTCCCTCAGCTCCTAACATTATTTTATTAAGCACTTCTTTAACAAGGATTCTACCGTTAACCCTATTCTAAATTCTAGTGACACAGAGTTGAAAGATATCTCTGACCTCTGAGAAATTTACAATGTAGTGAAGGAGACAGATGAGTAATCAAAAATTACACTGGGAGGCATAAGCAAAAGCGTCATGGAAGCAGGGAAGGGCATACAAGTTAAGTCTGGAGAGATGGAACTTGAACTGTGCCTTAAAGAAGAGAAATAAGCCTATGGAGAAGGGCTATTTCCAGGTAAAAAAGGAAAGCATGTGAAAAGTCAGAGATGGAAGAGAGATGATGAGCCAGTGGGACACCAGGTAGGTGGTCAGGTGTGGCTGCAGAGGGAAAGCAAAGGTGGGAAATACTGATGCAGGGTGGACAGAGATAGGTCATGGATAAAGTTATATACCAAGAAGGGAGGATTTTTCCATTATCCTGAAAGTGCATGATATCATGAAAAAGTTGTAAGCAAAATATGATGGTATATATAGGTTGCAGAAGCATTTCTGTGGCTGGGTGGCAGCTAAGCCTTGAGTGGATGCCAGAGAGGAGGCAAAAAAGCGTATGGGAAACTTTGCAGTAACTCAAGTAAAGACCAAATAATGAGTTCCTGTTATAGGGGAGCAGACCAGAGACAATGGTGAGCAAATAAAATAAGAGGGGTCAGAAGTGGGTAACTGCAATGATACCAGGCCTAGTCTAGCTACCTGGCTTGGGTAGATGGATATAAGTAGTTTTAGCAAAAATACTATCAGTTTAATTTTTAAGAATATGAGATGCTTGTAATATTCATAAAGTTCATTTGCTCATTTATTTATCAATTTCTGAATGTATTTAGAAACTCTGGGAGTGCTTAGGGCTCTTCTAAGTAGTAGCATCAATTATATAAAAAAAGGCTAAATCTTTGCCTTGGTGGAGCCTACAGTGTAGGTGGAAGGGAGGAAATAAACGATAAACAGTAGCAAGTGCTAGGGAGTGTGGGACATTTATGCCACAGGCCTTGACCCCAGCAGAGGAGCCCACTCAGGCTGGCTCTGAAGCCACACTACTGGCTCCCATTGTTTTTTCAGTTTTCCAAGAAGGGTGCCAATGGCACTGGTTATCAGTGAGCTGTTTGGAAGTGAGGGTAGGCCAGCAAATACGGGCCCATCAGGGAGGTCAGGCTCATTCCCCATTGCCTTTGGGTGATTTCTTCTGGTAGAGGGAAATGTGGGCGTGGGAGTTCTGAGACTTTGCATGGATTCACATTATGAGTAAATGGCCAGGGATCCACAGGTCAGATATATCAGAATGCAGAAGAAATTCTCACTGATATATTTATCCATCTACCATGGTGATCAAAAATTCAAAGCTTTTGGGAGTTCCCATTGTGGCGAGGTGGAAACGAATCCAACCAGGAACCATGAGGTTGCAGGTTTGATCCCTGGCCTTGCTCAATGGGTTAAGGATCTGGCATTGCTGTGAGCTCTGGTGTAGGTCACAGATGGGGCTCAGATCTGGCATTGCTGTGGCTGTGGCATAGGCCAGCAGCTACAGCTCTGATTAGACCCTTGGCCTGGGAACCTCCATATGCTGTGGGTGCAGCCCTAAAAAGACCAAAAAAAAAAAATTCAAAGCTTTCAGGTAAAAATCATGTTATTCTGCTGAGCTTTCCCAGGTCTAACTGTTCACGGAGCTGTCACAGCCCTCATAGCAAAGGTCTGTGCCTTGGTTGGGTCTGACATCCCATTATATCTGTCCTGTATTAGAAGGGAGAGGAGACATGTCTAAAAAATTCTGGACTACCTTAATGACTCTTAAGGAGAAGGTATGAATTAGCTTCAGAAATGCCCTGTGCAAAGATCATAGATCAGTCCTACCTTCCTTATCTGCACAATATGAAAACACTCCCTGCTTTCCACAGCAGGTAGATCATATGCAGATTTTGGGAATGTAAAATGCAAAGGTAATAAGTCAGAGAGTGAGTCTGAATCCTGCCTTTAGCACTCAATAGATCCTAGCAGAGTACTTAATCTCTCTGTAAACTGGAACTAATAAGGGTGCCAAATTTATTTAGTTGTTGTAAGAATTTAATTAATTATTACACATAAGGTACTTAGAGCACTGCCTGGCAATGAAAGGTGAAATATAGGCATTTACTATTTTATTACAAAATGTTAATAATTCATAGAAATTACTAACGTGTTTTATTAAATTGGTATGATGATACCATAAGCCTGGGATCCTAGTAAAGATTTAATCAGCTAACTGAGAAGGTTTGTTGGAAAAATAAGTAGTTGATCTTTATCACTTTCTTTTCTATAATTACCAACTCTGTTCTGCTCTCCAAGGGAACAGATTAATTAATATCATTAAGAGGTAGCAGAGAACTGAATATTACACTTTGAAATACTTCTCACATGGAGAACTCCACCTCCAGA
Source organism: Sus scrofa (assembly GCF_054392235.1). Lineage (NCBI taxonomy): Eukaryota > Metazoa > Chordata > Mammalia > Artiodactyla > Suidae > Sus > Sus scrofa. Next base: position 107,084,545 of record NC_139396.1, on the reverse strand, counting down.
TGAATTCGTACAAGAAGCATGAAGAAAACCTGCCCCCAGAGTGCCTGAGATGGAACTCAGTATGATATCTTGAGGTATTAAAGAGTGGAGTACTCACACAGTATGGAAGCTAGGGCATTGGCAGTGGATTTATCATTTCCTATCCAGAAGAAGCTTGTTAATAGAGCTACAGCTTTTCACTGAAAGGTCAAGTGCAAACAGACAGATTTGACAGAAAAGAGTGATTCTGTATAAAGTGCCTAGAGGAGAAATGTCTGTCACTTCTCCCATTGGTTGCCAGCCACTGTCTGGTGCTTCAGTGAAATGTCTCTGGGCCTTTCAGAGCTGAACTCTAGACTGGGCTCAAGAGGGGCCTGCTAGACTATAGCAGGTTAAAGGAAGAGAATTTTTGTTTCAAATTAATAAATTAACATGTGCTGTTCCCACTCCATCTTTTCCCTCTGTGATCACTGATAAATTGAAGAAAAACATAAAAATGGGGCCATCATGGTGGGAGTGAGACAGAGGACAGAGCCTTTGTGGGTAATATGTTGGAATTAGCTCTCTATTCCCACTTCTAAGAGTCCTCTCTACCGTTGTCTTCACAACAGCATGATGGTGCTCTATCTAAGTGGTATCTCTGCTGAATTATATCAGCAGGTCTAGTTGGTGGGGAAAGAGAGCCTTATGGTAGCTAATCAGCAAAGAGAGCCTTATGGTAGCTAATCAGCAAAGACAGCCTTCCAGTGAACCAGGCCATCCAGTATCCATGCTTTTTGTAGTCCCTCACACTTTGTTGGCTTGAAGCAAAAAACATGGAGCTCTCAGCCGGAAGTTGCAGTAGTTGGGAAATTGAGGCACTAAGGCAGAAGACAAAGGTGACACAAGAAAAAGTGTGAAATTCAAAGACAAGTGGTCACAGGAAGCCATAACAAGGCACAAGTTTTAGCCTATCAGTTCAGGTGAATCACATGAATATGAGATGCTGCCTCAGAGTGGCCTTTTTGTGTATGTCTTAGAGGTTCTCAAAGTACCATATAAGCACCACTTGGGGACTTCTTAGAAATGCAGAAATTGTAGCTATACCCTAAACCTACTGAATCACCATACTCTGGGAGTGAAGCAGGAGTTGAACATGCCTTCAGGTGATTCTGATGATCATTAAAGTTTAAGAACCAGTGGCTTAGATATTTGTTACTCAAAGTGTGATCCACATTACTTGTTAAAAATGCAGTCTTAGTCTGAATTAGAATATACTTGTTAACAATATCCCCAGATGATTTGTGTGTGCACTTAATATTTAAGAACCTTCAATTGTGAAGTGTTTGGAGAATAGATTGAATAGAGAACTGATACCTGTTTCCATATAGAGAGTTTCTGACCCTGACAAAACTGAACCCCAGTTGAGTTTGTGCTTAAACCTCCATCTTGAAAACATTACCTAGGAAAACCTAAACATTACCTAGGAAAACTAGACTCAGGCATGGAACATTGAAATGGCCTGAAGACACCTGATCAATACTGTCTTTCCAACCAGAGATGTCAGGCTCCTTGCTGCTGGACTTAGCTATATCCCTGAGGTTCTAAGTGAGGCTTCTCAGCAATACCTCAGGAGCTGGCTCAGAGACCATCAAGTCAGGGCAATGTTTTTCCCATCTTGTGGGCCTTTCTTTTAGTCTTTTTATTAGTGATGGAAACCCCTTTTGTTGTGGGGAAGGAAAAAGGAAGCTCTCATTTTCTGAGATTTATTATGTGGGGGACATTATGCTCTTTCTTTATAAGACTCATAGCCTTGTCCTTTATAGCCATCCTATGAAGTGGGCATTATGTATTAACTGATTATTTTATATAAGGTTTAAGAGCTCATCCACCATCCCATGATCAGAAGCAGATCTTTTAGTCTCTCTCATTTGATGAGGTCTTTTCATTATTAGATAACTCAGGGTGACTATAGCAGCATCTTGCTTAGAAGGGAGGGCAGTATGAGCTTTTTGTATTCAGGTGTTTTATTATTGTCTCAAGGAATATTGAAGCAGAAAAAAATGATCCATAATACTCTTGAGATGCATTTTATAGGCCTTCAGATTGGTGCATTCTAGTAGCTATGTAGGTTTTTGAAAAATAACTTTTGTCTTTACTTTGGCAGTGAGAGGGATGGGGAAGCAGCACAGAATAGGAATAAAGCATTGAGTTTGGATTCAGCCTTTGAGCTCTGTCCCAGTTTCTCAATGCATTAGAAGAGTGACACTGGTCAAAGTCAAGGCTAATACCCTTGAGCCTCAGATTATTTTTCTACACAAGATGCCTGAGATATAATAGACCCTAAAATAATGTTAGCCCTCTTCCTATATGTTTTCCTCTAGCATGAGCCCTGGAGCAGAAATGTGGTAATAACTTTACCTTGACCTCATTCCTTCATGACAAATTGTTGAATCCAGTAGCCAAAGGACTTAGGATAACAACATTTTCTCTTAATATAGTCTTCCATGTTGTATAGTGACACTTATACATTTGCTTATTCTTCTACTCATTCATTCAATTTCTAGGAAATAAACTTTCCTATACTCAGTGATATAATGGTAAGCAAGGATAGACTGCAAAGAGATACCATCAATTGAGTATTGGCAGACATTTAGCAAATAGTCATCCATGTATAATTATAAACTGGGATAAATAAGGGAAAGAGGTATAAAATTCTCTAAAGATGCCTGAGAAGTCAGAGGAGTTTTCCCTGAAAGAGTGACATATAACCTGAAGAATAAAGACTAAACTTAAAACATAATTAGACCCCTGGTAGAAAAAATAGGAAAAAGTTTCATGACCTTGAGTTGGCAAGAGTTTTTAGATGTAAGACAAAAATCATAACTGATTAAAAAAATGATAAAATGGATGTCATCAAAATTAAAAGTCTTTTCTTTTTAAAAGATCCTATTTGGAGTTTCCTGGTGGCCTAGTGGTTAAGAATTCAGTGTTGTTATTTCTGTGGCTCAGGGTTGATCCCAAGTCTGGGAATTTTTGCATGCCATGGGTGCAGCCAAAAAAAAAAAAAAAAAAAAGAAAGCTACAGACTAAGAAAAATATTTGAACTATGTATCAGAATATATTAAGAGCTCTCAAATCTCGAAAATTAGAAAATAACTCATTTTTTAAAAATAGGGGAGTTCCCGTCGTGGCGCAGTGGTTAACGAATCCGACTAGGAACCATGAGGTTGCAGGTTCGGTCCCTGCCCTTGCTTAGTGGGTTAAGGATCTGGTGTTGCTGTGAGCTGTGGTGTAGGTTGCAGACGCGGCTCGGATCCCGCGTTGCTGTGTCTCTGGCGTAGGCCAGTGGCTACAGCTCCGATTGGACCCCTAGCCTGGGAACCTCCATATGCCACGGGAGCGGCCCAAAGAAATGGCAAAAAGACAAATAAGTAAGTAAATAAATAAATAAATTAATTAATTAAATAAAATAAAGTAAAAATAGGCAAAATATTTGAAAAGAGACTTCACCAAAAAAAGGGGTGTAAGTAGCAAATAAGCATATTAAAAGTGTTAAAAAATTGACTCTTTAAAGAAATTCAAATTAAAATACAAGTACTGGTGAGAACACAGAATTACAGAAACTCTTACTCTTTGCTGGTGGGAACAGAAAATGAAACACTCAGGTAAAGTTAGTTGCCTATAGAGTTAAACTTATGCCTACCATATGGCTCAACAATCCTACTTTTAGACAGTTATACTATAGAAATAAAAAATTATGTTCATACTAAACTTGTATACAAATGTTTTATTTTTTATTTTTATTTATTTTTTATTTATTTTTATTTATTTATTTTTTTATTCTCCCATTGTACAGCAAGGGGATCAAGTTATCCTTACATGTATACATTACAGTTACATTTTTTTCCCCACACTTTGTTCTGTTGCAACATGAGTATCTAGACAAAGTTCTCAATGCTATTCAGCAGGATCTCCTTGTAAATCTATTCTAAATTGTGTCTGATAAGCCCAAGCTCCCGATCCCTCCCAACTCCCTCCCCCTCCCATCAGGCAGCCACAAGTCTTCTCCAAGTCCATGATTTTCTTTTCTGAGGAGATGTTCATTTGTGCTGGATATTGGATTCCAGTTATAAGTGATATCATATGGTATTTGTCTTTGTCTTTCTGGCTCGTTTTCACTCAGTATGAGAGTCTCTAGTTCCATCCATGTTGCTGCAAATGGCATTATGTCATTCTTTTTTATGGCTGAGTAGTATTCCATTATGTATATATATCACATCTTCTGAATCCAATCATTAACATTTCACATAATCACCAAAGAGTAGAAACAGTACAAGTCTACCTTCAGTGGATAAATGGATAAACAAACTATTGTACAACGAACAGTGAAAATATTGCCCGGGGCAAAAATGAAGAAGCTATTGATACACAGGACAATCTGGCTGAATCTTCAATGCATTATGCTAAATAAAAGAATCCTGTCTCCAAAAGTTACACATATTATGATTCCATTATAAGATATTCTATACTTGATAGAGAATATATTCTGACATATATTTCTAAGAAAATAAGATAAATGTATTGGGATTGTAGAAGTAAGGAAGAAAGAGGTAAAAAAAGAGAAAAGTCAGTAGAGAGCTAAATACTAGTAAATGACCATTTTTCAACTCTTACTCTGTGCCAAGCACTTTACATGGATTATTTCAATCACTACTAAGGAAGTTTAACAACCAGTACAGCCTATAATAAAGACAATTATTATCTTATACATGAGAAAACCTAAGCTAAGATAAATGAAATAATTTATCATTTTAAGGGCTGGCAAGTAGGGAAGCTGGGATTTTAACCTCATAGTCTTCAGAGTTGGCTCTTTTAAACACTATTCTATACCGTCAAGCATGTAGGTCTTCATGAAGGTCATATTTTGATGCAAAGGTAAATAGAATCTGTGGAAATGCTCTATGCATGTCCATTGTTTTATCAAATTCCCATTGTTTTTAGAGATCACCTTAACGCTAACTTGGAGTAGAGAATGGTGGAGGTGGGGCCTGATGGACAGTACAGAGTGGTGCATGGATTATGAAGCTGTTATAGAATGAATTGTGTTCCCTGTAAATTCATATGTTGAAATGCAACCCCCATTACCTCAGAGTGTGACTATATTAGGGAATAGGGTCTCAAATAGGTGATTACATTAAAATGAGATAATTAGAGTGAGCCCTAAATACAATTGATGTCCTCATTAGAAGAGGAAGTTTGGACATAAAATGAGACTCTAGAAGTGTGTGCACACAAAGGGAAGAGCAAGTGAGGACACAGTAAAAAGGCAGTCATCTGGAAGCCAAGGAGAGATACCTCTGGAGAAACCAAACAACTGACATCTTGATCTTGGACTTCTAGCTTCCAGAACTGAGTGAATTTCTGTTGATTAAGCCACTCAATATGTGGTAATTTGTTATAGCAGCCCAAGAAAACTAGTAATGTTAGTAGATATAATGTTTTTAAAAATAATACCACAAAATGTAGCAAAGAGGATAGAGCTACATAGGAGTAGCGTTTCTTTATAACACTTGAATTGAGTTAGTATAAATCTGAAGATGGGTTTGATAAAATGTGAATGGTAAAGCCTAGAGCAGCCATTGATAAAGAACTCAAAAACTATAAACACCACTAATTATAACATTATATTAGAAAACATTCACTTAATGAAAAATAATGCAGTAAAGGAGGAATTGAGGAACCCCAAATCCTAAGGAAGCCACTGAAAAACTTCTAGAATTAAAAAGTGAGTTCATCAAGTTTGTAGGATATAAGATTAATACACAAAATCAATTGTCAATTGTATTTCTATATACTTGCAATATACAATATGAAAGTAACAATAAGAAAAATTGAGCTTGGAGTAAATAGATGCAGAATGTTGCATAGGGATGCATTAGCAATGGGATCCTGCTGTGCAGCACTGGGAACTCTGTCTGGTTACTTATGATGGAACATGTAATGTGAGAAAAAAGAATGTATGCATGTACGTGTAACCACTTGCTGTACAGTAGAAAAAAATATAAATAAATGATAAAAAAATAAAAAATACATTCACAATACTACCAAGATGAATAAATACTTAGGATTAAATTTAACAAAGTAGAGTACAGCAATACTAAACCATTTCTAAAAGAAACACTGAAAGGGCTTCTCTAAGTTAAAAAAAAAAGAGAAAAATAAGAATTAGGATGGAGGAAAACACAGTTGGAAAGCAATCACTTAAATAAGCCAGCATACAGATTTAAACATGATGGTGTTAAAAAAATAAGACATCAAAACCATACAATGTGGGGAAGGAAAGTAATAAAATATAGACTCTTTTTTTTTATTTCAATGATGTGTTTGAGCCTATTTGACTATCAGGAAAAGCCAAGCAGATATAGGAGGGGCTTAATGTACTTAAAAAACAGAGCAACCACAAATCAAAACCAAACATTACATTCACAAAAACTGAAAAGTACACAAGCATAAAATAAATGGAAACCATCCAACCCAAAAAAGAAAAGAAGAGAAACATAGAATCAATTGGAAAATAAAGTTTAAAATGGCAATAAGTACATATCTATCAATAATCACCTTAAATGTCAATGGACTGAATGCTCCAATCAAAAGACACAGAGTGGCAAAAACCTTCAATCTGCTGCTTACAAAAAACTCACCTTAGAGCATATAGATTGAAATGACACATATAGATTGAAAGCAAGGGGATGGGAAAAGATATTTCATGCCAATGGGCAAGACGGGAAAGCAGGAGTTGATACTCATATCAGACAAAATATATTTTTAAGATGAAGGCCATAAAGACAGACAAAGAAGGACACTATTTAATGGCTAAAGGATCCATTCAAGAAGAGGATATTACTATCATCAACATATATACTCCTAATATAGGAGCACCCAAATACCTACAACAAATACTAACACACATAAAAGGAGAAATGGATGGGAATACAATCACAGTAGGACATTTTAACACCCTACTCACAACAAAGGACAGATCCTTTAGACAGAAAATAAATGAGGCAACAGAGTACCTAAATGGCACAATAGAAAAGTTAGACTTAGTAGACATTTTCAGGACATTACATCCAAAAAAATCAGAATATACATTCTTCTCAAGTGCACATGGAACATTCCCAAGAATTGATCACATAATGGGGCACAAAGCTAACTTTAACAAATTTAAGAATATAGAAATTATGTCAAGTGTCTTCTCTGACCACAGTGGCATGAAACTGGAAAAACCACAGGAAAAGAAATGAGAAAAAAACTGACTACATGGAGACTAAACAACATGCTACTAAAAAAACCAGTGGGTCAATGAGGAAATCAAGAAGGAAATTAAAAAATACCTCAAGACAAATGATAATGAAGACACATCCCCTCAAATTCTATGGCATGCCACAAAAGCAGTGCTCAGAGGGAAATTCATAGCAATATAGGCCTTCCTAAAAAAGAAGAAAAATCTCAAATCAACAACTTAACACAACACCTACATGAATTAGAAAAATAAAGTCAGCAGAAGGAAGGAAATCATAAAGATAAAAGAGGAAATCAATAAAATAGACATTAAAGAAACAATTAAAGAAATCAATCAAACCAATAGCTTATTCTTTGAAAAGTTAAACAAAATTGACAAACCTCTGGCTAGACTCACCAAGAAGAGGAGAGGAAAAACCCAAATAAACAAAACAAGAACTGAAAAAGGAGAAGTCACAACGGATACTACAGAAATACAAAGAAACCATGAGAGAATACTATGAACAATTGTATGACAACAAATTTGACAACCTGGAAGAAATGTACAACTTTCTAGAGACTTACAACCTGCTAAAACTCAATCAAGAAGAAATAGATCAACTGAACAGATTGATCAGTCAAAATGAAATTGAATACATCATAAAAACAATCCCTACAAATAAATGTCCAGAACCAGATGGCTTCACAGGTGAATTCTACCAAACATACAAAGAGGAAATTATACCCATCTTCCTTAAGCTTTTTCAAAAGGTTGAAGAAGAAGGAACACTCCCCAAGACATTCTATGATGCCACCAGCACCCTAATTCCAAAGCCAGACAAAGATACCACAAAAAAGAAAATTCTAGGCCAATATATCTCTGATGAATATAGATGCAAAATTCTCAACAAAAGTTTAACCAACTGAACCAACAACATATTTAAAAAAATCAAACACCACGACCAGGTGGGATTCATCCCAGGTGCACAAGGATGTTTCGACATACACAAATCAGTCAATGTCATACATCATGATTATCTCCATAGATGAAGAAAAAGCATGTGACAAAGTCCAACATCCATTCATGATCAAAACTCTTACCAAAGTGGGTATAGAGGGAACATACCTTAACATGATTAAAGCCACTTATGACAAACACACAACAAATATAATACTCAATGGAGAAAAGCTGAAAGCATTCCCACTAAAATCTGCAACAAGGCAAGGATGCCCACTCTCACTACTGTCATTCAACATAGTATTGGTAGTCCTAGCCACAGAAATCAGACAAACAAAAGAAATAAAAGGTATCCAAATAGGAAGAGAAGAGGTAAAACTGTCACTGTATGCAAATGACATGATACTATAAATAGAAAGCTATAGAACTCAACACAAAAACTACTTGAAATGATCAACGAATTTAGCAAAGTAGCAGGATATAAGATTAATATTCAGAAATCAGTCACATTTCTGTATACTAACAATGAAATATTAGAAAAAATGAATACAAAAATACAATACCTTTTAAAATTGCACCCCCAAAAATCAAATACCTGGGAATACACCTGACCAAGGAGGTAAAGGACTTCTATGCTGAGAACTATAAAATATTAATCAAGGAAACAGAAGAAGATGTACAGAAATGGAAAGATATCACATGCTCCTTAGTTGAAAAAATTAACATTGTAAAAATGGCCATACTACACAAAGCAATCTACAGATTCAATGCAATCCCTATCAAATTACCCATGACATTTTTCATGGAACTAGAACAAACAATCCAAAAATTTATATGGAACAACAAAAGACCCAGAATTGCCAAAGCACACCTGAGGAACAAAAACCAAGCAGGAGGCATAACTCTTTCAGACTTCAGACAGTATCACAAAGCCACAGTCATCAAGACAGTGTGGTACTGGTACCAAAACAGATATATAGATCAATGGAACAGAATAGAGACCCCAGAAATAACTCCAGACACCTCCGGTGAATTAATCTTTGACGAGGGAGGCAAGAACATAAAATGGGAAAAAGAAAGTCTATTCAGCAAGAATTGCTGGGAAACCTGGACAGCTGCATGCAAATCAATGAAACTGGAACACACCCTCATACCATGCACAAAAATAAACTCAAAATGGCTTAAAGATTTACATATAAGACAAAACACCATCAAACTCCTGGAAGAGAACATAGGCAAAATATTCTCTGACATCATCAACCTTACAAATGTTTTCTCAGGTCAGTCTCCCAAAGCAACAGAAATAAGAACAAAAATAAACCAATGGGACCTCATCAAACTGAAAAGCTTTTGCACAGCAAAGAAAACCAAAAAGAAAACAAAAAGACAACTTACAGAATGGGAGAAGATAGTTTCAAATGATGCAACTGACAAGGGCTTAATCTCTAGAATATATAAACAACTGATACAACTCAAAAGCAAAAAAGCCAACAACCCAGTGGAAAAATGGGCAAAAGACCTGAATAGACATTTTTCCAAGGAGGATGTACAGATGGCCAGCAAACACATGAAAAAAATGCTCACCATCCCTGATTATTAGAGAAATGCAAATCAAAACTACCACAAGATACCACCTCACACCAGTCAGAATGGCCATCATTAATAAGTCCACAAATAACAAATTCTGGAGGGGGTGTGGGGAAAAGGGTACCCTCTGGCACTGTTCATGGGAATTTAAGATGGTACAACCACTATGGAGATCAGTATGGAGGTACCTTAGAAATCTATACATAGAACTACCATATGACCCAGCAATCCCACTCTTGGGCATATATCCAGACAAAACTTTCTTTGAAAAAGACACATGCACCCGCATGTTCATTGCAGCACTATTTTCAAAAGCCAAGACATGGAAACAACCTAATGTCCATCAACAGACAATTGGATTAGGAAGTTGTGGCATATATACACAACAGAATACTACTCATCCATAAAAAAGAATAAAATAATGCCATTTGCAGCAACATGGATGGAACTAGAGACTCTCATCCTGAGAGAAGTAAGTCAGAAAGAGAAAGACATATACCATATGATATCCGTTATATCTGGAATCTAATATGCGGCACAAAGGAACCTTTCCATAGAAAAGAAAATCATGGACTTGCAGAATAGACTTGTGGTTGCCAAGGGGGAGGAGGAGAGTGTGGGGTGGTTGGGGAGTTTGGGGTTAATAGACAGAACCTATTGCCTTTCGAATGGATTAGCAATGAGATCCTGCTGTGTAGTACTGGGAACTATGTCTAGTCACTTATGATGGAGCATGATAATGTACAATAATAGAATGTGTACATGTATGTGTAACTGGGTCACCATGGTATACCGTAGAAAAAAAATTGTATTGGGGAAATAACTGTTACAAATAATAATAATAATAAATTAAAAAAAATTTTAAAAATTAACACAAAAAATTATACTCTGAGCACTGTGAAACATTGTGAAAGAAATTAAAGGTCTAAAAAATATAAAACATTTATATTCTTAGATTAGAAGACTTAATATTTACTCTCCAAACCAATTTATTGAGTCAAAATATCAACAAAGTTTGTATCAGAATCTCAGATGACCTCTTTATAGAAATTTAAAAGCTGACTTTAAAATTCATATGGAATTGCAAGGGGCCAAGTATAGCCAAAACTGTCTTGAAAAATAACTAAGTGGGAGCATTCACACTTCCCTGATTTCAAAATTTTCTACAAAGGAACAATATTCAAGACAGTTTGGGACTGGCACAAAGACATACATAGATCAAATGAATAGAATTGAGAGTCTAAAAATAAACTCATAAATCTATTGTCATCTGATCTTTAACACAGGTGCCAAGACTATTAATGGGCAAATATCTTTTCAAGCAACAGTTCTGGGACAGCTGGATAACATAGAAAAGAATGAAGTTGGACTTTACCTCACACAATATATATACATTAACTCAAACTATATTAAAACTAAGTACAAGAACTAAAACTATAGAACTCCTAGAAGAAAATATAAGAATAAATATTCATGTTTTTGAATTTGGCAAAGAATTCTTAGATATGACATCAACTACATCAAACAGTAGATAAGTTGGACTTCACCAATATTGAAAAATGTTTGCTTCAAATAACATTATTAAGAATGTGAAAAATCAAAGCTCAGAATGGGAGAAATTATTTCCAGTTGTGCTAATAATGGACTTGTATCTACAGCAGATAATGAACTTTTACAACTCACCAATAGAAAGACAGATAACTCAACTGAAATTTTTCAAAATATCTGAAAATGAAGATATTTCTCCAAGGAAGATATTAACATGGCCAATGACCATGTTAAAAGATGCTTATTGTCATTAGTCATCAGGAAAATATAATTCAAAATCACCTTGGAATACCACTTCACAACCATTAGGATAGGTAGCAGAGCTTCTGAGTTAGATGCCTTAATTCCCAAGGTCAAGATCTAGTCCTGCTACTTACTACCTCTGGATTTTTTTTTTTTTTTAGGGCACACCTGGGGCATATGGAAGTTCCCAGGCTAGGGCTTGAATTGGAGCTGCGGCTGCCAGCCTCTGCCACAGCCACAGCAATTCAAAATCAGAGCCATTATCTATGACCTCCACCACAGCTCATGGCAATGCCAGATCCTTAACCCACTGAGCAAGGCCAGGGATCAAACCAGCATTCTCATGGATATTCATCTGTTTGTTACCACTGAGCCACAATGGGAACTCCTAACTTTGGAACTTTGAACAACTTGTCTCAGTTTCTTCTTTTGAGAGGGAGTGCAACAATGTCTTTTTTTAGAGGATTGTTGCAAAGATTAAATGAAATGATGGTACCTGGCATTTGGTGGGAGTGATTATATGTATAAATAGAGAATGTGTATGACAGTGGCTATGACATGACAAGTGGAAACATATCAGACAATAGAACTCTGACCACAGCCTCTTCAGTAATCAGTCCAGTGTGCCAAACCATAGTCTCTGGTATAATTAGTTCAGATGTGAAGACCTCAGTAACTACCAGCTTTCCTATCTGTCTGTCTGTCTGTCTGTCTGTCTATCTATCTATCTATCTATCTATCTATCTATCTATCTATCTATCTATCTATCTACCTCTGCTTCCAAGTCAGGACTAAGCAGGGAGAGTCAAATAAGTTTCCCAAACAATCACATAGGATGTACCCACTTCCAGTTAACCACCTCCAGCTTCTTCTCCAGCAGGTTGCAATGAGCTTCCCTTTTCCCACTTTCTTCTGCCTGCTTTTAAGTCTTTAACAAACACAGGTGATGGTAGCTGACTTTCTGTGTTTGAGGAGTTATGAATAAATGGCCTTTACTTCCTTTCTTTTGGGAAGGTCTTTCTTTATTTCCATTAAGTAATGGTTGAACAGATACTACTTTCTTCCCTTGTGTTCCCATTTCTCCTCTATCTGTTCTTATTGTAGCACTAAAATGTTCTTACTGATCTCCCCTTTCACTAAGGAATAAGTCATGAGTACTTGTGAAGTTTGAAGGAAGCCTCTCATTTCATCTTAAAGACATATCTCTGGTATAGTTCTCATTTTCCTGACTAGATGTTTCCCAGGACACTGTTAGCCAAAGAATCTGCAAATTGTAGTGTTCATGGTGGGGAAGATTGGAGAGACAGAGATTGAGGTTTGGGAGGGAAGTCCTTGCCTTATAGAGACAGTGTTGCATATGTGTTTTGTAAACTAAAGCCTATTTTTATAATTATTCTTATTCTTAAAAAAAATTGTCACTGAACAATGTAGAAAGAAAGAGGTTTCCAGAGAGAGAAGCTGAATTCACTTTATTTTTCAAAAATAGGAAAAATAACCTTCCGTAAAACAGCCATTAAAAAAGTCTAAGCTAAGACTGCTGTGAATCTTCTATTCAGGGGTCTTTCTTCCCTTCCAACTGCAAAAATAACAACTTGGGGGAAAGCTGTCAGGTGGAACTGAGCTTCCTGACTTCAATCTGCTCAGTGTGGCCTGGGTGTTATTTACAGAGGAGTTTTGCAGATATTATAAACATTGGCAAGATATCTTTGGAGTCCATTGGGCAAAGGAGATATGCATGCCTCATCCCTTTCTGAGCTGAGCAGGGGTGGGAAGAGGGAGAACTATTCACAGGGGCCCAAATTATCTTGAAAACAGCTTGCTGGAGTCTGCGATTACGTTAATAATATATGCACCATATGCTGTTTTGGGCATGATAATCCCCTGGTCCCCTGGGTGTTGTAAGAGGATGATGGCACCGACCGCTCAGATAGAGATGGTTCCCAAAGCCAGGGGCTGCTTGTCTGCATTTCTCTGTGTTTCTGGGTGACAGGCTCTAAGGTTACCCAGGCTGCCAGACTCCAAAACTCCCTGTAATTTTGGAAGCCAATGATTCTTCTGTCATGTTAAACAGCACCAAGATTTTGAGAGTCCATTGTGCACCTATTACAATGCAAATAGACAAAGATAACTTTCCATTTCAGGATGTGCAGCAAACTCTGAAGTCTAGTTTCTATGCTGGATAAACATAGAATCAAGCCTCTTGAAGTAAAACCAACAGAGAAGGGATAGGCAAAACTGGTTTGGGATGGGCAAATTGTTTACTCATTTGATACCTCTTCTGCCCCTGTCTACCCCGAGTGTATTGTAGCTGATCACAAAGATTCTGCCTACTCTTGTCAGATCAACCTACCATAAAACATTGGCTCTCCAAGGGGCTATTAGCCTCTCTAATTGAAGACACATATACAAGAGGAATCTAGCAATACAAAACTCTACTTTTCTCATCCATTTCTGTATAAAGGGCTGTTTCTAAGGGAAGAATACCTTCCCTACCCTTGTTGATTTTTTTTCGTTCAGGATGATCACAACAGAGGCAGCAGAGTAGAGTGGTATTATGGCCTGAATGCTCATATCTTCAAGTAAGATATCAAGGCCCTATCCCTCGATGTGGTAGTAGTCGGAAGTTGGATCTTTGGGAGTTAATTAGGCTTAAATGAAGTTCTGACAGTGTGGCTCTCATGATGAGGTTAGTGTCCCTGAAAGAAGAAGAGAGACTAGAAAGCTCTTGCTCACTATTTGTCTCTCTTTCTCCTTCTGCCATGTGAGGACAGAGAGAAGGCAGCCATCTGCAAGCCAGAAAGGGGGTTCTCACCAGGCACTGAATCTGATGGCACCTTGATCTTGGATTTCCAGCCTCTAGAGCAATGAAAAATAAATATCTGTTGGTTAAGCAACAGACATTTGCTTAATCAACAGACATTGGTTAAGAGAACCTGAGCTGATTAATACAAGCCATCATTCCTAAAGCTGCTTATTCTAATGTATTGATTGTATTATTCCTCATTTAATTCATTCAAAGATCATATGCATTTATTGCATGTTACTTCATACCTGTTATGGTGCCAGATGGGTGTTTAGGAGGATAGAAATAACTAAAGTTTCTGGTAGCAGAGGCATCTAGAATCACTCCTTGAATTGAAGGTTCTAATAGAGAGGTATGAGGTTGTGGCAGGATCACAAAGGAGGCAGAGTTCTATTGTCTCTAGATGGGGTAATACATGTGAATGTAAATTGATTTAATGCATACCCTAGGAGGATCAGTTAACATCAAAATATTTCCAGTGAGGAATTCAGGTCCTAAGTATAGTGACTTACCTCTACCTGGAGAGGTTCACACTCCAGAGGTGCGCACTTCAAGGTTCAGTATCAGAATATGCTCAAGTGAGCTTGCCAATTACATAATACATGTTAGGATTTTTTTTTTTAACAGTGAAAACTTGTGTCTATTATATGTGTTTGGATATTTGGCTAGGATAATTTGTATGATTACATCCACTCTTGCCTGATTGGTGAATAAGAATTTGGTGAAAGAGGTACCTCATTCCTTCCCACATGTGCCCTATAACTAGGAGTCTACTTGGCTCTGTGTCCCCCCCCCACCCCCGCTAACAGAAGATCCTGACACTGGACCTTGCAAGAATGATAGTTGATTATGCTACCAAAATACTTGTTGCATTTGCTTTAGGGGAAAACTCTCACAGAATGGCTTTGCATCAGGCCTTTGTGCTTGACAGAAAGTCATGACTACAACAAGATTACAAGACTTGATAGTAATGTTGTTATATGCCTGCTTGGCTAATAAATGTCCCTTTGGATGGCAGAATTTGGTCGGAAACATGCTTTCATTGTACACTATACAGTTAAGCTTGTGGAGAGGACAGACATGGTCTCTCCCCACCTTTAATTCAGGGGAAATATTTAGCAAATATTTGCCAACAATTTTAACTATAAATGGCTAACTTGACTTCAGCCAGCTCTTAGCAGACAACGTCACAGAGGAAGGGATGCCTTCATAAGGGATTATGAAGCCTTTATAGTATACAAAGTATATAGTATCTAGTAAATTTGAATAGATTTTAACACAAATCAATCCTTTCCAAAAACCTGCTAAACCGGTAGTGGGCAAAGAACATCTGCTCGAAAAAAAAGGGCACACCATTGGGATTCCAACTCCCCCCCTGCTTCACTTTTGACCTCAGAAATAATTGGAATATATGTTTGCACATCATCTCTGAGGCTGTTTCCATATCTTTAAAACAAGAAATGTTTTTCCTGAATGATCCATCAAGGTTCTCTGTAATTTTTTGATGGTATATACTGAAAGAAACTGGGTTAAAGAAATATGTCTCTAAATGGAAAAGAAAAGCCCATGATGAGAATTAAAAAATAACCAAGGGCCAAGTAGGAGACTTGGGCATCATTCTTAACTTTGTTGAGTAGTCATTTGTTGATGGCCAGCTCTCTTGAACAATTTTTTTTTTCACTTTTTTAGGGCCACAACTGTAGCACATGGAAGTTCCCAGGTTAGGCGTTGCATCGGAGCTTCAACTGCTGGCCTACACCACTGCCACAGCAACATGGGATCTGAGTCACGTCTGCAACCTACACCACAGCTCACAGAAACACCAGATCCCTGACCCACTAAGTGAAGCCAGGGATCAAACTCACAACCTCATGGATACTAGTCGGATTCATTTCTGCTGTGCCACAGCAGGAACTCCTTTTGCACAGTTTTTTAAGTACAATCGAGACAAGAAGACAGATAAGGAACTATGCATTGTATATTGTGGCAACACAATCGCCTTTCAACTTTATTTTCCTCATCTGAAATGGAGGCTAAATATCAACAACTGTAGAATGATTTTGTAGAGTGAGGAAAATGCTTTGTAAAGTGAATAATTCAATTTCACTAGAATTAGTGAAATAATAGACACTTTAGAAACAATAGTTATTACCACTAATACCATGAATGACAAAATGCTAAGTACAGTAGTGGGGCTGCATCAGAGCTGGTGGTGGCCCAGGAGGGGTGGGGTGAGCATCTGTTCTTTGACAGAGAGGAAAGGTTTTACTAAAATGCTGGGGCATGAGAATTTTTTCCTAATAAGAAAAGGGCAGCCTCGGTTTCAACACAGATTAATCTTTTGGGAAAAGATACAGAATTTGAAGAATGTTTGAAAAATACAAGTAGTTTGGATAATTAAAGTGAGGGATGAGAATAGTAGGAGGTAAGCCTGTAAAATAGGTAAGGACCAGATCAGGTAGTAGGAAGGAGAGGAAAATTGGTAACTCTTGAGTACCCTCAATTACCATGCAATGACATAAGCATATTAGTAGATTATTTGATTTTTTTAGAACAACTCTGTAAGATACACATTATTCTTTAGGTGACGGGGAGTCTGTTAGAGTCTTTAAGCAGGGAAATTGCATCGATTTTGCAGTCACCCAGAAAGCTGGCTTCCCTAGAGATCCTTGGAGAAGCGAGGTCACAGAGCTACCTTTTCAAACATGTCGAGAGGCACATGGCCGGAAACAGGAGTGTCTGTCAACAGAAAGCATAGGCTTGGCTGGCTCCAGCTGGGGAAGACTCTCTTGGGGAGACCTGTCATCCAGGGACTGCTGGCTTGTTTCACATCCTCTCCTTGTTTTGCCCACATACCTATCCCTGCCAGATATAGATTCCACAGAATGATGGCAACTGGCCCATAATTATGGCAAGAAAAGTTAGTCTGTGCTCAATCACTGCTGTGGAACAGAAGCAACCTTGACTCAGGTTGTTTTCATTAAGTTTTCTTCACTGTTCCTGAATAGTGGTCCCAGAGCTTTCAAAATAGTCTTTAAGCACAATAAGGCAAAAAGATTAGCAGCCAAGCCTATGTGAAAACAAAAGTGTGGACAAAACCCAGAATTTCAGAGCAAACCTTGAAGTTATAGCTGGGTTCTGAAAAATAATGGCAGTTGAAATTTCTTGATGGCTGACTAGCCGATGCCAAGAAGAAATGATCTTAGAATTGCCTGCCCTCAGCTATTTGTCCACGGCTAGAAGCTGTGGCTGTTCTTGTCTATAAATGAATTGGTTCCATTTGAAGAATGTGGAGCTGTGAAAAAATGAGAATAAACCATAAAAGACCTTAGAATTGGTCTGACACCAAAAGAGCTCATTTAGTCTTCTCCCTTCCTTTACATTTGAGGAAACTGAGGCTCAGCAAAGTAAACTGATTAGCTCCAGGTCAGATAAGTTGATTGACTCATCATGAGCATGAAGACTATGGAATAAAGATGAGTCAATGAATCTGAAATCCAGCCTAATTTTTGTAATTAAAATCATCCTTCCTTTTCCCATGGTTTTCAGAAAAGATGAGCTATACTCCAGGTTAGTACTAGATAGGGAGAGAGCCAGAGGTTGAGGGGAATTAGGTGGGAGGTATGGAAAGATTCCAGGTCTTCGGGGGCCCAGGTCTTTGCAGGATATTAGCTTAGAAGATATTCTGCTCTACTTCTGTTCCAAAAGTGGGACTGATGTGTTCGTCTACCATAATATTCAAATGACTAAGTAACACACAGTTGGCTTCTATTAAGGGGCCTGCAAATTCTCTCTGATATTTTCAAATCTAAAATCCATAACTTTGATAAATAAGACTATCACATTGTGAAACTATATGGCACGGTGTGTCCTGGTCTTTTCAATATATAAGGGTTTTTTTTTTTTTTTGGTCGTTTTAGGGCTGAACCCACGGCATATGGAGGTTCCCAGTCCAGGGGTCGAATCGGAGATACATCTGCTGGCCTACACCACAGCAATGCCTGATCTTTAACCCACTGATCAAGGTCAGGGATCAAACTGGCATCCTCATGGATGCTAGTCAGATTTGTTTCCACTGAGCCACAATGGGAACTCCTCAATACAGATGATTTCTAATGGAAATGTCTTCCCTTCATTTTTTTAAAACCATCTCTTTCTATGATATCTTGTCTGCTCTGGAAACTGTAAGATGATTTCTGTTTTATAACCAAACATATGTAGTGTTTTCACCAGTTGGCATCTTTACTATTCAGTGACAACAAATATCCTGGCCACAAAGAGCATGACTGAGGTTCAGTGGTTTGGTTTAAGGTGAAACTTCATCCAAATGATTTTATAATTACTAAGAGATTAGGGAATATGAAAGTTAAAAATGTCCCAAGTTCAAATGAATATATCAATGTTGGAAATAGAGACGGCAGTTTTTCTAATACCTTCCACCCTACCAATCAGTGAGAATGATAATGGAGGAGATCTTTTCTTTTTAGGTGAAAGAGCACTGACATTTTTGGAGTTCCCTTGTGGCACAGCAGGTTAAGGATCTGGTGTTGTCACAGCTCAGGGGTCACTGCTGTGATGTGGGTCTGATCCCTCACCTGGGTGTGCATGCTGTGAGCACAGCCAAAAAAAGAAAAAAGAAAAATAGCACTGACATGATTGAGCAGGTAATATAGGTTAAGCATTTAGACATTTGTCATACATATGCTTTATTCACTTCCGTTACTTACATTAATTCATTGGCATTTAAAGTAACCCTATGAAGGATTTTCCACATTGTACAAATGAGGAAACTGAAGTTCCAAGAGGTTAATACACTCAAGCAAAGTCACATATCTTGTGTCAGAGCCAGAATTAAAACCAAGTATGTTTGATCCCAGATGGATAGTGTTTTCACCACGTCTTTTTGGAGACGTAGATGCCATCTACCAGGGCCCAAGCAAGAACATGTCTGGAATGCCAGGGGTAGACACTCCACATCTATCACCTGTTCACAGATCCACTAGATACTATGTGCTAATGGCTCTCCCAAAGGGTCCACAAATCTCCCCTTGATATTTTCATATCTGAAATCTATAACTTTGATGAATGAGGCTCTCTTCATGCGGGACTATATCATAGAGCAAATAGACCTGATCTTTCTCATCTATGATTAAAATGGCAGCCGAGAATAATATAGTTAAATGGTTTACTCCAAAGTTCATTCCATTCAAATTTGAAGCCCAAAAGAACATTGTGTTGTTTTTTGAGATGAAGAGAACTTGATAATTCCTTTGGCATAGTTTTATCTTATCACCCCTGATGTGAAAAGTTGTTCATACTCAGAGTAAGTGAGATGGTGTGTCCTGAATCCAATTTGTTGAATAGGATAACGCCTCTTGAAGTCTAGGTTCATAAATGGCACAGTGTCATTTTTGTCTCATTTTATCGACCAAAGAAAATAACAAGGTCAGCCCAGATTCAAGGACTGGGAAAACAGACTTAAATGTTCTGCCAAAAAATTGTACATTGCCTTGTAATTCCCTTCCAAACAAGGTATAAAACATTTTCATCAACCCAGAAAGTTTTCCTGTGTCCCTTTCTTATTGATTTTCTTTGCTACCACCCTCCATACTCTCAGGAAACTGCATTCTGATTCTTAACATTATAAATTGTTTTAGTCTGCTGTTGGATAAACAGAATCATAAGTGAATTTCTGCCTCTTGTTTAACAATGTTTTTCAAAGTGATCTTTGGTATCTATACACTTTTTTTAAGTTCATGCTTTTATTTTTGAATTTTTCTTTGGATTCTAACATTTGTTCTTCTCACTCATCATCACATCTCTCAGTGCTGGCCCTGTGCTATGTAAGTAGTAATTATTCTTTGTAAAAATGGTATGAGACAAAATATTAATAGTAGAACATGTAAAATGTATTTTAGAGCATAAAAGTGTGGATTACTGGTATTCCACAACAGTATTGTCACAGTTAATTTACTCTGTTTCTGTCCTACTTAAAAAAAACTCTATGTAGTATTTACTAATAGAAACACAATCAGAATCATGCAATTATTTAGCCTTACATTATTCTTATTTTCTTGATATTATACTGTTTATATTTTCCAAAATATTAAATATTTATTCACCTTCACCCAATATTTTTCTTTTCTGACACTGATATATGAATATCATTTGCCTATCTTCCTTCCCCCCTCCCTCCTTTCTTCCTTTTCTTTCTTCTTTCTTTCTTCCTCTCTCTTTTTCTCTTTCTCCCCTTCCTTACTTCTTTCCTTTCCTTTCACATTCTTTCCTGTGTAATAATATATGTAAGTTAATTCATTTTTCCCTATGTACACATTTGATCTTTATTGGTTTCCTATTATAAAATGTTTGTAATACCAGTTTTAATTTCATTTTTGCCCCCAAACTTATTTATCAAGACTTATTTTTATTCTATTTATATTCTTAGTTTTGTTGTATTTTATGTTTATTACGCTGAGGCAAAATAATTATTTGCATATTTTCTATTTTTTGACATTGATTAGGTATATAAATGTATTATAGACATTTAAAATAATGTGTACAATCTGTATCTAGGCACAAAACCTATTTATGCCTCTTTACTTTGATTTATTAATCAAGAGACTGCAACAAAGTAGTTAAGAGCCAAATCTCTGGAGACAGATTGCCTGTACTCAGTATTTGACTCAACCAATCTCAAATTATGTAACATTGGTCTAGTTGCTGAATCTGCTATTAATTATCTTATCTGTAAATGAAATTATAATAGTATCTTTCTAGAGGTTTGCTATGAGAAGTCAATAAATATAATAATAGATGTAAGTGTAGTTCTGCCTGATACAGCAAACACTATAGATGTTAGTTTTCATTTTATTACCTTATTCAAGCCATGTATCTCTATTAATTATTTTCTATTTTCTTTGCTAAAAACTCGGTTATATTCAGTCCTTCACTGTGACTATAATTTTACCAACTCTACCATGTTTTCCTGGTTTTGCTTTAAATATTTTACTGAAAATTATGTTAAACATTAATGCTTATAATTTCCATTTCTACATATAGATGTTCATTCATGTGTTATTCATATAAGGCATGCTTGTTTTCCCATTTGATGGTTTTTCTTTGATGTGTACAATACTGATATTACCAAGGATGTTTTCTTTTTATTTGTAATTGCCCAGTGTATGACTGTTCATCTTTTTATGTTAAAATTTTCTGCCTCGTTTCATTTTATTTTGTCTGTTATTAAGTTCATGTTATTGGTTGAGATTCTCTTACCAAAAGAAGAGGAATTTAATTACTTTACAATCACTGTGTCCACTGATATTTTTGTTGTACTTTACCCTCTTATTTTATATTTTCTACTTTAGGCTTTATTGCTCCTCCTTCCTAGATTGTACTATATCAAACAAGTTCTTTATGCTTTTTTCTTCAATGACTTGAATCTTACATATATTAATTATACTGAGTATGGTTACCTTTAAAAACAAAACATACTTGAAATTTCCATATTACCTTGAGAAAGAACACAATCTATCTATAATGGTATGTAATCTACATTGTCATATAGTAGGAGAGAATGTTGTTTCCTTCTTACTCTTGGTCCCAATTTTTAATAAGGTGGTATTTTAAACCTGGATTATTATTGTTAATAAGAAATCATTCTTACACTGTGCATTGTATCAACTATGTCCACTGTATCATATTTGCATATTTGGAGTATTGTTTTTTCCTATTTTCTGATTTTTTAGCCATTTATTTTTTCCTATTCATAAAATACCTATGCTATCACTCCTTAATCCATGAATATTTTAAGTTACTAAGCAATTGCAAAACATAGAGAAATAATATTCTTAGACAGTATTTGCAGGCTTAATAAATTCCTGATTATTAGATTCCAGAGAATTATCTTTTCATCTTATACTTGAATGATGTAGCTCAAAAGATTGTCTAGTCCAAACCACTTTTTTTAGAAAGTGATTATTTAATAGCATTATATTTCTTAGTTGTCTCATCACCTCTAAGAATGGAAATTTAATGATCTTTTAAATGTTTTATCATTTATTTATAATTGAATTTGTCTTCAAGCTGTCAGTAGATTTTATTCATGTTAACCAAATAAATTCCACTTGTTCTCTTTACTTTCATTCTTAGTCCTTCTAATCTGCCTCACCACTATTTTCATTCTAATTTTTGAGAACTGGAATATGATTATGTTATTCTCCTGCTCTAATAAGTTTTTTCAGTGGTTTGTCATTTCTCTCAGAATAAATGACAATGTCAAAGTTTCTGCTATTTTAAGTGTACTCTGAGATGGGAGCACAGCTGGAGAAAACCATAAAAATAAATTGTAATAGCTTTGATTCTTTATCTTCTTTTTCTTCTTTCTTTTTAAAAAAATCAACTATTTGAAAGTAGATATTATTAAACTAAAATAACACTGATTCTGTACAACAGTGCATACTGTCATGTTACAAGAAGAACATAGGTTGCAGAGCCATGAAAACCTGGTTTCAGATGCCAGCTTAGTTATTATTACCTGTTGAACTTCATAAAATAACATGTCAAATTTTAATATACACTAAGAATACAAATAGGAAAGTGAACACTGGACATGGAGGCAAATAGAAAAAAATGAAAGACTTGTCAGTAAGAAGCTATATTATATAGCTAGGCTGACACTAATGGTTTTCAATAGGCCACTGGGGTGGTTATATGTGCCATTCAGAGGATTTTTACAGATGGTTGCATGGGATACCTTTGGGTGGAGCAAGACCAGTTGGCAAGCTTCCGCCATTTTGAAGGTGAGAGATTAACTGTGGCAATGACAGAGAGGAAAAAGTGTGGTTCAATTGATACTTAAGTAATAAAATTGAGAGAAGTAGAATTTTTTGTTTAATAAACTATTTTATTTTAGTATTACATAATACAGAAAAGTGCATAGATCACAAATGTGTAGCCTAATAGATTTCATGAAGTGAAAACAGTCTCATGTAACTAACACGGAGACCAAGAATTAGAAGATTCCAGATCCTCAGCACCATTTTCATGTCCTCACTCATCACTATCTATAAACTTAACTTCTGAAAATATGGATTAGATTTTCCTTTTTTTGTCCTTCTATGAATGTAATCATACAATGTGTGTTATTTTGTGTCTCAACTTCTTTGGCTCAAAATTATTTTTGATAAATCCAAGCATTTTGTTATGCATTGTTATAGAGGGTTTCAGTTCATAGTTTCTTCTATTATGTAAATACTTCATAACATATTTATCTGTTCTACTGCTGATAGTTTTGGGTTTGGAGCTCTTATAAAAATGCTGATATGAACATTCTTGTATGTTCTTTTGATATAAATATGCATGCAGTTTTGTAAAATTATAATAATGAATGGAATCATTGGGTCATAGAATATGCATACACTTTAGTATATACAATAAGAGCTTCCTGAAGCTTTATTCTCAATGGTCAATGGCACTTAATTGGTGTTATCAATCTTGTTCATTTTATCCATTCTATTTTAGAGGTAAAGGTAGTAGTATTTTATTGGGCTTTCAATTTGAGTTTCCCTGATCAGTAATGAACTTATTTTTATATGTTTATTTGTGGATATATCATCTTTACTGAAATGCTTATTTAGGTCTTTAGCATATTTTTCTACTGTGTATCTCTTTTTGTTTTGTTTCTTTCTGTATATTCTGTAAAGAATCCCTTGGACAGTTACAATTTTGTAAATATCCTCTCCCATTTTGTAGGCTGCTTCACTATCTTAGCGGTATGTTTTGATAAACTGAATTTTAATGTAGACCAATGTATCAGTCATTACCAATAATATAATAAGGTTAGTCCTTTTTGTGCTTTTCTTATAATAGCTTTCACTATCTTCAAAGTTATGGACCTCTTCTCATATTTTCTTTCAGAAATTATTTTTTCTGCCTCTACATTTAGATGTACAATTCTTCTTGAATTGATTTGTGTGTATAGGGTTGCAGATTTTCAGTATGTGTGGCCACCCAATTAGCATGATATATTGGAAAGACTGTGCTTTCCCACTGTTCCACAGTGACATTTTAGTCACAAATTAGGGGTCCATCTATTTGTAGGTATATTTCTGGACAATTTTTTTCCTCTTCCATTGAATGATGTGCCTATCCTTATGTCACTGTACACTCTCTTAATTACTAGAACTCTGTATCTTAATATATACTGTTTAAATTCTTCTAAGGTTGTTCTTCTTCAAGATTTTCTTCTGAATATTTTTTGCCTCTGAATATTTTTTTGCCTATTTTAGTGTTAGTTTGGGTATAAGCTTGTCAAAATCCTCCCCCAATAACACGTACTCTGTATAAGATTTAGAAGACCAAATATTGTAAATAATACTGTATAATATCCCTCAAATTGACATAAAGATTCAATGCAATTCCTAATAATAAATAAATAATATTATAGGGAAGAAGGGGAAATTGTATAGAATCTCTAGATCAATATGGAGAAAGTTATACAGTATTATTTATAGTATTAGGTTTCCTAAATCACATACAAGTTCTATTTCTCTGCTTCTTAATATAATAATTCTCCATAATATCTTAAATTTTCTCTAAAGAGAGTTAGAGAGAAAATAGAAGATTAAAGAAAACTTCCAGATCTTAGTTTGAAATGACAAAGTCCTTGAATCTAGAAAGTCTAGAACTTAGGGAAAGGTTTATTAGTTTATTCATTCAGCAAATATTTAGTGAATATCTGTTATATTCCATTAACTTTACTAGGCACTGAAAATAAATAGTGTGTATGAATCATCTACATAAGTCAGAAGTCTTTGCGCTCCTATTAGTGATTCAGATGTTATTCAAAGAATCACACAAATTAACACAAGTTTCCAAGAGGTACTTGAAAGAATTTATATGATAATGGAACTCAAGAAAGACTTCTCCAAGGAAGTGTTCAAAAGCTTGTAGGGGGAGGAAAACTGAGTGTGACATTTGCAGAATCAAAATGTTAGCATGAGATGCTAGAGCATGAAGGAGCATGCTGAGAGATGTGACCCTCAGTGTCACATGTGTGTGCTGAAGTACTTATCTCAGGAAGAGTGGGAGAAACTGAAAGATGTTTTCCAATATGACCAGCATATTAGATGGAATAGATTATAGAATATTTCCAACATTGCAAAAATTTCAACTGGACAATTTTGGTGTAGATGTTTCTTTTATCAGCAAAATGCATACAGGTGGATATTGAAACCTAGGCATTATTAGGGGAGAGTAGAATTAGAAGATGACCTTCTTTTGAGAAACTCTAATATTTAATGGAGTTAAATTGAATAATCCTAAAAATGATTCAGAGAGGGAGATTCTTGAAAGATAGGAAATTCAGTAGAGTGATGTCCAAAGTAGTAACTAAAAGGAGTAGTAGTTCATAGTACAGATTTCTCCAGACAGGTCAAGTAAATGAAGATGGAGAATGCCTACTGGATTCAGCAATGGGTAATATCAGGGCCTATTTCAATGGAGAATGCCTATTGGATTCAGCAATGGGTAATATCAGGGCCTATTTCAATGGAGTGGTAGAGGGTGAAATATGTGATATAAATGTGTACATAATGTATATGTAACTAGTTTGAGTGCAAAGCAAAAAAAGAGAATAGCAGAGTCTAAAGGGTACTGTAAGATCCTAATATTTTTACTTTTTTTTTTTGAGAGAAATGTGAGCATGATTACATGCCATTTAGAAAGAGATATTAAAAAACAAATTCACTAAAGAACAAGATGATATAATTTTAAGTCTTAAGAGGGTTGAAAACCATGGGTTTATATTCATGCTTAGATATCCACTTAAATCATTTTCATGGGAAGTCTGTATATCCCAGCTGTATCAGAGAGGAGGAACATTGGATAAACAGGACCAGTTTTAGGGGTTTGTGGAGTGAAAATAGAGGTATAAGAGCATGAGAAAGATGACAGGGCTCCAAAAAGGGCAGTTCCAGGGAGAGACATTAGAAAAGTGAGATCATTTTAGATCCGGGAACACTAACTAGAGGAGTTGAAGGGCTCCAGGGCTCAGTGCAATTGTGAGCACATGTTTGTGAATGAAGAAGAGGGGATGGGCAGTAGAGGAGACTGAGGCCAAACACAGAACGTTAAGTTTGAAATTCAAAAGTGGAGCATATGCAGGTGCTTACACAAGACGTGAATTTCTAAAAAATGAAGATAAAGTCACCAGATTTGGAGAAGTTAAGGGGTTGTAAAAATTACACTAGAGGGTAAATCATTAAATGTCCCAAGGTGATGGCAGGGATTGAGGTAGAAGTAAAAACTGTTAATAGGATTCTCAAGTCCCCAGTAAATGTTGAAGAGGATAATATAGCCTTAAAAATGGTTAAAAAAATTAATGAAGCTATATTCAAAGAGAAGAATGATGTAATTATGAGTCATTTATTAGCCCCACTGAGCCTTGATTTTTTTCCGTTTGTAAAAAAGTAGTTATATTTTCCCAAAGGGCATTGCTATTAATGTATTAACATAGGTATGTGTCTTGTACATTGTACCTGATACATAATATATGCTCAAGAAAAAAGTTTTCTTTCCTTCCATCATTTGTTGAGTAATGCCAAGTTGCTAATACTAAGAATGTGTCAAGTTTATTTGACAGTGGCGATATGGAGGGTAACATCTAGCTGCAGTTGATGGAAGAAAATCGCCATGATCATGTGTAGTTCTGTGACAATCAGAGGCTCTGTCCTAAACCCCAGACTCTTCTCTCTGACTTCAGAGAAAAGGCATCACTGGTAACATCACAGCACATGGATGGAGCAAAAGACATTTCTCCATTTGCTCTTGAGGGCAAATCCTTGAGTATTGGGGTTTAATCATGATTTGAAGAAAACTAGTGAGATATTGTTATAGAAACTCCAATAGCCATTCTGGGGCCCCAAAGTTCATGCCTCACAGGGAACCTGAAAGAGAAAGCATGTGCCTCTGCATCTTGTAAGACACATTTCAAATGTGAGCTCATGTCTCAAGGAAATCAATCAGATTCAGAGCTATGTGGACAGCATTTTATAAAGCTAACAGAATCTAGTCAGAAGAGACAACTCAGCGGGGAGACAGTCTTGAAAAACTGTGCCTGGCACAAGTCAGCTCTCTGATGTAGTAGAAAGTTTGCTAATATAAAGAATGGAAGAAGAGTGTGTCTAAGAAAACAGGAAATTTGAGAATTAGGGTTTTTACTGCAAGTCAGTAATGTGATTCCACTGATTTTACTGGGTCATAAGCAAGATTTGTTCGCATATTTCTAATGCAGTAGACAGGCTCATAAATAATTCCCCTATGGACTCCCATCCCTTAAAGTCACATCTTCTATGCCTGTAAGTTACCCATACTGTATAAACCTGACATGCTTAGTTGTCCACTGAGCACGTTTATGACAAGTGGGCTGATTAGATATTTTTTGGCTTGTACCACCAAATTTATTATTTTAAATCATGACACTGAGTGGAAGTCTACTTTCCCAAATCAGAAAGACTGAGTGGCCATGATGATTCTAAAGGAGAACTTAGACCCAAATTTTATGTTTCAAGAAACTAATTCCTGAAATGTTTTCAATTTTTTATTTACTGCAGTGTTATTATCTGTGTTGTAAGTACTATTTAGCTTAATAGATTATTGAGTTCAGAGTAAAGGAATGTGGAAAAGTATAAAAATGGAACTTTTTATAACTAATCTATTTCTCTCATTTTTGTAGGAGTATGTTTGATACTTTGCAGGGTGGAAAAATAAAAATAAAAAAATACTAAAACAGCTGTATTCCATATCCCAGGAAAATCTAGTAAATTGACTTCTTGTTACAGAAATTTTTTGAAAAGATGTGTTAATATGGTCATCCAAATAAAAACACTAATTATGGATATTTATGTGGAGACAGAAGAAAAAGGAAAGAAAGATATAACTGCTAAAAATTTATAGTATGCAGGGCGGTGTGGGTAAAGGGAAGAAGGGAGCCCAGGGAGAAAAGCAAGAAGAGCAAATAAGAAAAAATCCTTTGATTCACTTGGTTAGTTAACAATTCATTCATCTTTACATGAGTTATATCAATATTTCCTAATCTAATCTATGAATGGGCTTTTCATTTGACTGGTGAGAAGGAGGTGAAGAGAGGAAGAAAGAGAGAGAACATGACATTTTTACTGTCATAGAAGAAGGGTGTGGAAAATCAATTTGGCTCTGGGAATAAATATGTACCATTCAGGGCCTTAGGTTTATTGGTGAAATATATTAGTGATATAAATGTTTCTAACTTCAATTTCTCTCAAGACTCCACTTCACTTTATTAAAAATACACCACATTTTACTAGCTAAATGAGCAAAACAAATTTAAAAGATCATTTATAAAACTATTAAAATTGTCAATTTTTTTGAGTGTGTGTCTTTTTGCCTTTTCTAGGGCCGCTCCCGCGGCATATGGAGGTTCCCAGGCTAGGGGTCTAATTGGAGCTGTAGCCCCCAGCCTACACCAGAGCCACAGCAACGCTGGATCCGAGCTGCATCTGCAACCTACGCCACAGCTCACGGCAACGCCGGGTCCCTAACCCACTGAGCAAGGCCAGGGATGGAACCCGCAACCTCATGGTTCCTAGTTGGATTTGTTAAACACTGCGCCACAATGGGAACTCCAAAATTGTCAAAATTTTCAAAGAATGAAAGCATTGCTATTTAGGCAGTGATAGGGAGTTTTGCCAGTAACCATAGAACTGATACTATTTATATATTTGATTTTGAAGAAGGTTCAATTTTATATTGGAAGTTATAATCTTAACTATTACTGAATAAACTCATTTATCTATATTTAGCAGAGGAAAGTAACTAGAAGAAAATAATATAAAGCCATTGGTGGTATTATTTATATATATGGTTTTTTTTTTGTTGTTGTTGTTTTCTTCTTTTCCTTTTAGAAAAATTATTTCTAATCATGTTTTTCTTAAGAATCTTTCCAGGCTTCTTTAAAGTAGCATTTCAAAAGTCCCACATACCATTGCTTTGATTAGTATTCTGTTTAAATCATAGTTTTCAGTTCTGATATTGGCTTCCAGAAGCCATGAACAGAGTGACCTTAGCATTAGTGCTCACTGTCTGCTTAGATGCTGTTACCCTTTTCCACTCAGGTCTAGTTCTGAAGTTTTTATGGACAAGTGAAGTATTGTACTGCATTCTGGTTTGCTATGTCAGTGGGTATTGTTTTTTGCGTGGATATGTTAGAATTAATCCCAATTGAATCTACTTTCCTCTGACAGCTCATTCTCAAAATAAGCCAAAGAAGCAAATGTTGTTTATAATTCTCTTTGTATCATGAAGGTTGTGAAAGTCTAAATAACTCAGAATGAATTTCTCTTACATTTTGTTATCTGTATTTACCATGTTGCAGCACACAACCTTACACTCCTCTCTTGTTCTGTGATATGAAATCCTGAGAGCTGTGGAGCCATATATATGTAAGAAAAGTTGTTAAAAGGAAACAGGAAGATTACTCTTGTTGTGACTTGCCTAGGTGACAGCAATTAGGTAGTAGATTTTCCTCTGGTCAGTACAACACCTGTGTCACTGAACACACATTAAGATGATGATTTATGTTTGCCTACTTTCTATGGAAGCTATCTATGAGGTTATCTTTCTAAGGGAAAAGCATATGGTATGTGGTTCAGAAGGTTCTTCTCAATCAATTCTCAATAGCTGTCTACTTAATAATGATGATAACAAATGTTTATTGAGCACCTAATGGGTATCAACATCAACAGCTATCCAAGATTCTAGGCACAAACTAGTGGTTTAAAACAGCAATGGTACAAACCTTTGTAACACATAAAATCCAATTAGCATTGGAGTTCCCATCATAGCCTAGTGGTTAATGAACATGACTAGCATCCATGAGGATGCAGTTTCCATCCCTGGCCTCACTCAGTGGGTTAAAGAGTCCGGCCTTGCTATGATCTGTGGTATAGGTCATAGATGTGGCTTGGATCCCGCCATTGCTATGGCTGTGGCATAGGCCAGTGGCTACAGCTCTGATTGGACCTCTAGCCTGGAAACTTCCATATGCTGCGGGTGTGGTTCTAAAAAGACAAAAAAAAAAAAAAAAATCCAGTTAGCATAAATGAACTCCAGATTATGGTTTATTGCTCTGTATTATTTTGGTTTACAGTGTAGTTGTTCATATTTGCATTATATTTTAGTATTTCTTCATGGAAATTTTAATGAGAAATTTAAGGCATATATTGATTAATCTATTACCATTTTTATCCAGACAGAACTTTCCTTTTCTCCTTAAATCTTGCAAAATCATTTTATTCCATGAACTTTTCCTCCTGAACTGAAAATGACAAAAAAGAAGGATGTAGTTTTTTTGGTTTTTCCCCTTTTTGGGCTCCTAAACAAGATTTCATAATGCCCTCAGATTTGAGCATGTTTATTGCCACTTAGGCTAAGAACATAACAGTAGCAAACATGCAGAAGTGATAAAAATTTTAAATACTTTACAGTCTCAGAAAGACTATATAGTTCTATACTCCCATTTTGAGATATAATTGAAACCACTTTGAACTCTTGCTCTTAGATTTTATTTTATTTTGTTTAAATTGAAGTACAGTCGATTTACAATGTTGAGTTAGTTTCAGGTGTACAGCAAAGTGATTCAGTTATACATACTCTTTTTCAGATTTTTTTTATTACAGCTTATCATGAGATGCTGAATATAGTTCTTTGTGCTATACAGTAAGACCTTGTTGTTTATCTATTTTATGTATAGTAGTGTGTATCTGTTAGTCCCAAACTCCTAATTTATCTGTCCTTCACTTTCCCCTTTGATAACCATGCTTGTTTTCTATGTCTGTGAGTCTGCTTCTGTTTTGTAAAAAAAGTTCATTTCTTTCATTTAAAAATTTTTTTGTCTAAGGCCACACTTGTGGCATATGTAAGTTCCATGGTTAGGGGTCTATTTGAAGCTGTAGCTGCTGACCTATTCTAAATGTAATTGTTTGCATCTATTAACACAAAACTCCCAGTCCATCCCACTCCCTTCCCTCTCGCCCTTGGCAATCACAGTCTCTTCTCGATGTCTGTGAGTCCATTTCTGTATTGTAGATAGGCTCATTTGTGCCATATTTTAGATCCCACATATAAGTGATATCATAGGTATTCGTCCTTCTCTTTCTGACTTGCTTTACTTAGTATGATAATCTCTAGTTGCACCCATATTTCTATGAATGGCATATTTCATTATTTTTATGACTGAGTAGAATTCCATTGTGTGTGTGTGTGTGTGTATCACTAATCTTTATCCATCCATGTCTTAGCTATTGTGAATATTGCTGCAATTAACATAGGGGTGTATGGTATCTTTTTGAATTATGGTTTTATCTGGATATTTTTCCAGGAGTGGGATTGCCTGATCATATGGTAATTTTATGTTTAGTCTTCTGAGGAACATTGATACTTTTTTCCATAGTGGTTGTACCAATTTACATTACCACCAACAGTGTAATAGGGTTCCCTTTTCTCCCCACCTTTTCCAGTATTTATTATTTACAGACTTCTTAGTGATGGCCATTCTGACCAGGGTGACGTCGTACCTCATTGGACGTTTTTTCATGTCTTACTGGCCATTGATATCTACTTTGGAGGAACATTTATTTAGGTCTTCTGCCCATTTTTCAATTGGGTTGTTTGGTTTTTTTGTATAGTAGGTATGTATGTAGGTAGGTATAGTTTCATTAGTTAATTAAAGAGAATTCAAAGAAATGGAAAGATATACTATATTCCTGGATTGGAAGAATTAATATTGTTAAAATGGCCATACTACCCAACGTAAATTTATGGATTTAATGTGATCCCTATCAAGTTACCCATGACATTTTTCACAGAACTAGAACCAATAATCTAAAATTTTATATGGAACCATAAAAGACCCATAATTGCCAAAGCAATCATGAGGAAAAAACAAACAAAAACAAAGTAGGAGGCATTACTCTCCCAGACTTCAGAAAATATTACAAAGCTATGACAGTCAAAACAGTGTGGTATTGGTACAAAAGCAGACATACAGATCAATGAAACAGAATAGAGAGCCCATAAATAACCCCAGACACTCAAGGTCAATTAATCTTCAATAAAGGAGGCAAGAATGTAAGATGGGAAAAAGACAGTCCCTTCAGCCAGTAGTTCTGGGAAATCCACACAACTGCATATAAATCAATGAAATTAGAACACACACCTCACACCATGCACAAAAATAAACTCAAAATGGCTAAACTTAAGACTCAAACTTAAGACATTACATCATAAAACTCCTAGAAGAGAACATAGGCAAAGCTTTCTCTGACATAAACCATACAAATGTTTTATTAAATGAGTTTCCTCAGACAATGTAAATAAAACATAAATAAACAAATGAGACCTAATCAAACTTACAAGCTTTTACACATCAAAGGAAACCATAAAAAGGACAACAAATGGACTGGGAGAAAATAGCTGCAAATGATACAACTGACAAGGGCTTAGATTTTATTTTTGAGCATAAAAGTTATTTATCCTTTGTCAATAACTGATTCCACCAACCTAGAAGATGTATTTGTGTTCGTAAACTCTATTTAAACCAGTTTTATTAATAATCAGTAGAGCCACCATATCAAAATATCATAGATTTGGAGTCTTAAAAAGCAGGAATTTATTTCTCATAGTTCTGGAAACTGAGCAGTCCAAGATTAAGGTGCCAGCTGATTTGTCTCACTTGTAAGTACCCTTTTCCTGGCTTGTAAGATAGCAGACTTTTGGCTGTGTTTTCACCTGGTAGAGGTAGAGAGGAAGAGAGGGAGAACCCTGGTGTCTTTTTCTCTTCTTATATTAGCACTAACCCCATCATGAGACTCCACCCTCATGACCTTATCTAAACTTAGGTATTTCCCAGAGGCCACAT
The DNA here is from genome assembly GCF_054392235.1 of Sus scrofa. NCBI lineage: Eukaryota > Metazoa > Chordata > Mammalia > Artiodactyla > Suidae > Sus > Sus scrofa. Next base: position 107,051,209 of record NC_139396.1, on the reverse strand, counting down.
CTCTAATATAATCATTGTGTTGGAGGTTAGAGCTTCAGCATATGAATTTGGAGGAGGGCAACAATTCACTCTGTAGCATAAGCAATAATTATCTTTCAGCCCAATTTGTGCAGACAACAAAACATTCACTTGTTTGAGCTTTGATTTTTACCTGAATATGTATTAAAGTTTTAAAATGTTAAAATGGTTACATATGTCTTAAAAGATTTAATTTGTTGTTGCACATTTTAAAAATGCTTCATTTGTAAATTTTATGTCAGCATACTTCAACATAAGACTTGTTCGAGAAAGCCTTTATTTTTTTTGGTGGCATCTGCTTCTGTGTCACTAAATCATGTTTTTAATATTCATGCTGATTAGATAGTGTTTGGAGATGAGCAAGATGGAACTTGATAAAGCATCTGGAATGGAAAATTCTCACAGTAGGACTTACTAACTTGATTGCCTCATCACCATGGAAACACTCATCGGTCAGTATAGCCAGGTAATGAGATGGCTTAGTTCAATTAGGATTTAAAATATCCTTCTAACACTGCATACGAAATTTAGAAAAGCATCTATCTAAAAATAGGTCATGCCTTCCTACTACTCATAAGATATCCTGTGTCCAGTAGAGTGCATGCACAAAGGCAAGTGAGCAAGTCCATCTCTAGCCTCATCTATTTACTTTGTCCTTGAACAAAACACAATGTTTAAACATGTCTCTGAAAAAACAACATGTTTGGGTAAATTCAAAAACACACTGTGCTGATTAAGTGTGATTAAAGAAATAGTTATAGACATTTATACATAGCCATTTGGTCTTCATTTATTGTGAGCAGAAAACTGGTTCAGAAGAGACATGCATCACTTGGTGGCTGGAGATATTAGTATCAAAGTGAGGCTGCACACTTCAGCGAATAAAGGTGCAGCCCATGTGGTGACAAATGTTTATGAGTAATGAGTTTAGGATGGTAGTTCAGTTTCCACTCTCATTTTCCATGTATTCTGAACCTCAGGTTTTCTCCCAACTCCCATTCTTTCTCTACTCTCCAGCAGAGCAGTTCAACTCCCACTTAATTGAAAATAGAGGCCATCTGGCATGCACTCCTACCCCTCCACCTACAAAGATCTGCATCTATTTTACTTCCTTAAAGTTCATTTCCATATCTACTTTTCATCTTCTCTCCTGGATTTTCAATTTCTCCTCATCTCTGCTGGCTCTTTTTCCTAGCAAAGATGTATATGCGAATTTCTCACATCTTAAAACCACAAAAAAGAACATAACATAAAACATAACCTTGCCTTCTAAGTTTTTTTTTTTTTTGCTCTTAAGAACCAAGACTTTTAAAAGAGTTGTTTATTTTCTCACTTTCCTTTGTCTCCTTAGTCCATTGAAATCTGTCTACTGCATCCGTCATTGTACTGAAATTGCTTTCAGTGAAATCAGCAAGCACATTTAATTAAGCATTTTTTATGCACCAGATATCAGCAGTTTGGTGACAAAATATTGAGTAAGAGATATCCTTATCCTCAAGACATTCACAAATCATAGTTCTGACAAACTTGTCAGCATTGAACACATTCTTTTTCACTTGTGAAATTTCCAGTTTTCATCCTTTCTAGCCCTGTGGAAGCTGCCTCACAGGAATGCCTTCAATACTCTCTCCTTGCATACCACACACCTCTTCAGACATATACTCAAGCAATCCCTACCCTTCCACTCCCTCTGGTCCTCAGGTTCCTCTGATTCTGGCTTCAACCTCATTTGACCAGGGGTCTCTGCCTTTCAGGATTTTGTTAGATCCTTAGTCCTAGATCTATGCCAACTCTTTTGAGATTCATTTCCTAAAGCTCATCTAGATTCCTCAATTCAGTAATGCCTTACTTAGATATTATTTCACCACCACACACTGTCTTCTTATTATTTGTGTTTTCCCGTTTTTTTTAATTAAAATTGTAATAGATTTATATGCTGTTGTAGAAAATAATATGCAGAATTTCAGTGTACCTCTTGTTGCCAAAATATTGGCTGCCTCTGTACACTGATGCCAAATAGAAACATGGAGACATAGTTGGAGGAAACAGAAAAGGTAGCTTTAATTGCCAGGCAAAGAGGGGAACACAGCAGGCTATTGCTTCAAGGACTGTGCCCCATTTGGATGTGATACTGAAGAGTCTTACAGTGTTTGAGGAGAAGGGCATGATCAATTCATGGACATTTTCCTAAATGGTGGGTGGTGAGATTATTGAGAGTCAGCATTACCAACCTCTGGTTCCAACCAGTCTGGGGTCTACATGTTTGTGGGCAGCATACAGTTGACTTCTGCCACCTGGTGGTGGTTTAAGCAGCTCCAAAACAGCTCCAAGAGCATGGCTCAGAATATTTATAGTCCTTGAAGAACTAACTAAAGGTCCTTGATTTTTGTTGAATGACTAAACTGTTATTATTCTGTCTTGCTTAACTGTTTTCATTTTTCTCTACATTTATTTTTTTCCTCACTTCTCTGATTAAACTGATTTTTTGACTAAAGTTTTTCTATAGATAAAAAGGCAGGCTGAGAACATGAATGGGGGTCCACTATGGGAAGGCCCATAGGATCCTGCTTGGTTACACCTTTACCCAGTTTTCCCCAATAGTAGTCTACTAAAACTCTAGTATAAATTACAACCAGGGTATTGACATTGAAACAGTCAAGATACAGAATATTTCCATCACCACAGGGATATCTTATGCTGCCCACTTCCAAACTGCATCCCTGCCTTTTCCCCTAGTTCTTCCTTAACCTCTGGTAACTACTATCTCTTCTCTATCTATGATATCATTTCAAGAATGATACATAAACAGAATCATACTATATATAATTTGGCAGCATATTTTCCCCAATGAACATAACTCCCTGGAGATTCACCCAGATTTTTGTGGTTGTATATATATCAATATTATCTTCTCTTTCTTTTTTCCTTGGCGGTATCTTGTATGGTTACACCATTGTTTATTTGACCACTCATCCACTGAAGGACATCTGGGTTGTTTCCATGTGGGGATTACTATGAATATGTAAAGCTGGTCTAAATATTAATGTAGATCTTTTTGTGAACATGTTTCCATTAATCTTAGATAAATATTCAGGAGTGCAGTTGCTGGATCATATGGTTATTGTATGTTAGGTTATTAATAAACTGCCAGTTTTTCACAATGGCTATACTATTTTATGTTCTCACCAGCAATGTATGAGTAAACCATTTTCTCCATGTTGATCGTTCACAAACTGACTGCCATACACAGAGGACAAGGAGGGATGAGAGAAAGAGGCAGACCACCCAGATTTGTGGGTGGTAGATTTAATATTCAAGCACCAAAATTTGGAAAGTTATATCAATACGTAACTGGATTCAGTCACATATTCCATGCAGATGGTCTCAGCATATGCTCTCTCTCAAGAATGTGACCTTGAAAAGGGCTCTTACTGTAGAAATGGTGGGCATAGCATATATTCTAAGGACAGTTGAGAGAGTGAAGAGCCTCTGATTGCTTGGGTCCAGCTTGTTGGGTGAAACAGCAATCACATTCTCTCAATGATCTCCTTCAACATGCATTCTCACCAGCATTTGGTGGTGGCATTATTTTTATTTCTGATAAAATATTTTATTATTCTCCATTCTGACAGGCATGTAGTAATAACTTATTGTGGTTTTAATTTGCATTTTTTTTTGTCTTTTTGCCATTTTATTGGGCTGCTCTCGTGGCATATGGAGGTTCCCAGGCTAGGGGTCAAATCGGAGCTGTAGCTGCCGGCCTACGCCAGAGCCACAGCAACGCAGGATCCGAGCTGCAACTGCAACCTACACTACAGCTCACAGCAAAGCCAGATCCTTAACCCACTGAGCAAGGCCAGAGATTGAACCCGCAACCTCATGGTTCCCAGTCATATTCATTAACCACTGAGCCACGACGGGAACTCCTAATTTGCATTTTCTTAATGACTAATGATGAATGTCTTTTCTTTTTTAATTTTTTTATTTTCCCACTGTACAGCAAGGGGGTCAGGTTATCTTACATGTGTACATTACAAGTACATTTTTTCCCCCACCCTTTGTTCTGTTGCAACATGAGTATCTAGACAAAGTTCTCAATGCTATTCAGCAGGATCTCCTTGTAAATCTATTCTAAGTTGTGGCTGATCTGCCCAAGCTCCCGATCCCTCCCACTCCCTCCCCCTCCCATCAGGCAGCCACAAGTCTCTTCTCCAAGTCCATGGTTTTCTTTTCTGAGGAGATGTTCATTTGTGCTGGATATTAGATTCCAGTTATAAGTGATATCATATGGTATTTGTCTTTGTCTTTCTGGCTCGTTTTCACTCAGTATGAGATTCTCTAGTTCCATCCATGTTGCTGCAAATGGCATGATGTCATCCTTTTTATGGCTGAGTAGTATTCCATTGTGTATATATACCACCTCTTCTGAATCCAATCATCTGTCGATGGACATTTGGGTTGTTTCCATGTCCTGGCTCTTGTGAATAGTGCTGCAATGAACATGTGCGAGCAAGTGTCTCTTTTAAGTAGAGTTTTGTCCGGATAGATGCCCAAGAGTGGGATTGCAGGGTCATATGGAAGTTCTATGTATAGATTTCTAAGGTATCTCCAAGCTGTTCTCCATAGTGGCTGTACCAGTTGACATTCCCACCAACAGTGCAGGAGGGTTCCCTTTTCTCCACAGCCCCTCCAGCGCTTGTTATTTGTGGATTTATTAATGATGGCCATTCTGACTGGGGTGAGGTGGTATCTCATGGTAGTTTTGATTTGCATTTCTCTTATAATCAGCGATGTTGAGCATTTTTTCATGTGTTTGTTGGCCATCTGTATATCTTCCTTGGAGAAATGTCTATTCAGGTCTTTTGCCCATTTTTCCATTGATTGATTGGCTTTTTTTGCTGTTGGGTTGTATAAGTTGTTTATATGTTCTAGAGATTAGGCCCTTGTCAGTTGCATCATTTGAAACTGTTTTCTCCCATTCTGTAAGTTGTCTTTTTGTTTTCTTTTGGGTTTCCTTTGCTGTGCAAAAGCTTTTCAGTTTGATGAGGTCCCATGGGTTTATTTTTGCTCTAATTTCTATTGCTTTGGGAGATTGACCTGAGAAAATATTCATGATGTTGATGTCAGAGAGTGTTTTGCCTATGTTTTCTTCTAGGAGTTTGATGGTGTCCTGTCATATATTTAAGTCTTTCAGCCATTTTGAGTTTATTTTTGTGCATGGTGTGAGGGTGTGTTCTAGTTTCATTGCTTTGCATGCAGCTGTCCAGGTTTCCCAGCAATGCTTGCTGAATAGACTTTCTTTTTCCCATTTTATGTTCTTGCCTCCCTTGTCAAAGATTAATTGACCATAGGTGTCAGGGTTTATTTCCGGATTCTCTATTCTGTTCCATTGGTCTGACTGTCTGTTTTGATACCAGTACCACACTGTTTTGATGACTGTGGCTTTGTAGTATTTCTTGAAGTCTGGGAGAGTGATGCCTCCTGCTTGGTTTTTGATTCTCAGGATTTCTTTGGCGATTCTGGGTCTTTTGTGGTTCCATATAAATGTTTGGATTGTTTGTTCTAGTTCTGTGAAAAATGTCCTGGGTAATTTGATAGGGATTGCATTGAATCTGTAGATTGCTTTGTGTAGTATGGCCATTTTTACAATATTGATTTTCCCAATCCAGGAACATGGAATATCTTTCCATTTCTTTACATCTTCTTTGATTTCCTTGATTAAAGTTTTATAGTTCTCGGCATGTAAGTCCTTTCCCTCCTTGGTCAGGTGTATTCCGAGGTATTTGATTTTGTGAGGTGCAATTTTAAAAGGTATTGTATTTTTGGGAGTTCCCGTGGTGGCGCAGTGGTTAACGAATCCGACTAGGAACCATGAGGTTGCGGGTTCGATCCCTGCCATTGCTCAGTGGGTTAACGATCCGGCGTTGCTGTGAGCTGTGGTGTAGGTTGCAGACGCGGCTCGGATCCCGCGTTGCTGTGGCTCTGGCGTAGGCCGGTGGCTACAGCTCCAATTCGACCCCTAGCCTGGGAACCTCCATATGCCGCGGGAGCGGCCCAAGAAATAGCAAAAAGACCAAAAATAAATAAATAAATAAATAAATAAAAGGTATTGTATTTTTGTATTCCTTTTCTAATGTTTCATTGCTGGTATACAGAAATGCAACTGACTTCTGAATATTAATCTTATATCCTGCTACTTTGCGGAATTTATTAATCAGTTCAAGGAGTTTTGGGGTTGAGTCCTTAGGGTTTTCTATGTATAGTATCATGTCATCTGCATACAGTGACAGTTTTCTCTCTTCTCTTCCTATCTGGATGCCTTTTATTTCTTTTGTTTGTCTAATTGCTGTGGCTAGGACTTCCAAAACTATGTTGAATAGCAGTGGTGAGAGTCGGCATCCCTGTCTTATTCCAGATTTGAGTGAGAAGGCTTTCAGTTTTTCTCCATTGAGGATTATATTTGCTGTGGGTTTATCATAAATGGCTTTGATGATATTCAGGAATGTTCCCTCTATACCCACTTTGGCGAGGGTCTTGATCATGAATGGATGTTGGACTTTGTCAAATGCTTTTTCTGCGTCTATTGAGATGATCATATGATTTTTGACTTTTTTTTTGTTAATATGGTGTATGATGCTGATTGATTTGCGTATGTTGAACCATCCTTGTGAACCTGAGATGAACCCAACCTGGTCATGGTGTATAATTTTTTTGATATGTTGTTGGATTCGGTTGGCTAAGATTTTGTTGAGAATTTTTGCATCTATATTCATCAATGATATTGGGCAATAGTTTTCTTTTTTGGTGGTATCTCTGTCTGGTTTTGGAATGAGGGTGATGGTGGCCTCATAGAATGTCTTTGGGAGTTAGTGAATATCTTTTCATGTGCTTATTTGCCATTTATCTCCTTTGGTGACATGTCTATGTATTTGTCCACTTTATAATTGCATTTTTAAGAGATTTTGTTTTGCTAAGTATGTATTCTAGATATTAGACTTTCTTGTACCTGAAGTGTGCATACTTTTTTATCCTAGCCTATAGTTTGTCTTTTCATACTCTTTACAGGGACTTTTGCAACGCATAATTTTTAATTTTTGCGAAGTCAAATTTATCAATTTTTCCTTCTATGGATCATGCCTTTGGTATCAAATCTATGATTTTTTGATATCATTCAAGAGCCCAAAGATTTTCTCCTATCTTTTTAAAAAAGTTAAATAGTTTTGCATTTCATTTTTAAATCCATGATGCATTTTGAGTTAAATTTTGTATAAGCTATAAGACTTGGGACAAAATTGTGTTTTGTTTTTTTTTTTTGCCTGTGAATATCAAATTGATCAAATTTCATTTGCAGAAAAAGGTATCTTTCCCACTTTTACTTGCCTTTACACCTTTGTCAAAAGTAAGTTGTGTCTGTTTCTGGGTTCTCTATCCTATTTTCTATCTATGTTTCTATCATTCTGCTAATATGATTCTGTCTTGACTGCCGTTGCTGTACAATAAATAATAAAAGTACACTGGTTCTTTCTACCTGATTCTTTTTTATAATTAATTACATTAATTTTTATTGGCTATAAAGAACATGTAAAACTGTGTAAGTTTAAGGTATACAATGTGTTGATTTGATACACTAAATACATTATAACGTGACTACTGAAGTGGCATTAGCTAATACTTCTATCATATCTCATGATTATCATTTCTTTTTATGGTGACAACATTTAAGATCCAGTCACTTAGAAACTTTGAATTTGTTTTGGATTATTTACTGTAATGATTTTGCTATGCATTAGATCGCCAGAATGTATTCATCTTTTAGTTGCAAGTTTGAGATTTTTTGACATCGCCCCAGTTCTCTCAACCCCCAGCCCCTGGTAATCACCATTCTACTTTCAATTTATGAGTTCAGCTTTTTCAGATTCCACATATAAGTGGTATAATACAGTATTTGTCTTTCTCTGTTTGACTTATTTCATTTAGTATAATGCCTTTAATTTCCATCCATGTTGTTCACAAATGGCAGGATTTCCTTCCTGCTCATGGTGGAATTATATCCTATTGTATATGAAAGAGTCAGTTCTCCATATCCATGGCTGTGGAATCTCCACCACAGATTATACCATTTTATATAAAATACCAGGAATATTATAAAATTTTATATAAAATACTAAGAATATTATATTATACCATTTTAATAAACGACTTGAGCTTCTGTGGATTTTGGTATCCACAGGGGTCCTGGAACCAACCACCCATGAACACATAAGGATGACATATATGATATATTCTTTATCCATTTATCTGTGGTGAACATTTGTTTCCCTATCTTGGCTATTATCTACTCTAAATAATGCTACAATAAATATGGGAATACTGATAATTTTTGATACCCTATTTTCATTTCCTTTGGAAATATACCCAATCATGGAATTACTGGATTGTTGTTAATTCTATTTTTGTTTTTTGAGGAACTTCTGTAACATTTCCAGTGGTGGCTATACCAGTTTACATTCCCACCATTAGTTTAAAATATTTCCTTTTCTTGGGAGTTCCTGTCGTGGCGCAGCGGTTAACGAATCCGACTAGGAACCATAAGGTTGCGGGTTCGGTCCCTGCCCTTGCTCAGTGGGTTGAGGATCCGGCGTTGCCGTGAGCTGTGGTGTAGGTTGCAGACGCGGCTTGGATCCCGCGTTGCTGTGGCCCTGGCTTAGGCTGACAGCTACAGCTCCGATTCAACCCCTAGCCTGGGAACCTCCATATGCCGCGGGAGCGGCCCAAGAAATAGCAACAATAACAACAACAACAACAACAACAAAAGACAAAAAAAAAAAAAATATTTCCTTTTCTCTACATCCTTGGTAAGTTTTGTCTTTTAATGATAGCCATCTTAACAGGTATGAGATGATATCTCATTGTGGTTTTGATTAGCATTTCCCTGATGATTAGTGATATGAGCGTTTTCCATGTCCTGAATGCCACTTGGATCTGTTTTTGGAAATATGTCTATTCATTTCATCTGCCCATTTAAAAATCAAATTGTTTATTTTTTGTTGAGTTGTATGTGTTCTTTGTATAATTTGGATATTAACCCCATGTCTGATATATGATTTGCAAATATTTATCCCATTCTGTAGGTTAACTATTCATTTTGTTGACTATTTCTTTTGATGTGCAGAATTTTCATATAAATTTTATAATCTTTTTGACATCTGCAAAAATTCTTGCTTAGATTTTGATGAGGATTATGAAAAACCTTTATATCAATAAGGGGAAGCTGTATTTTTACTATGTTTTCTTCCAGTCCATTAATTTAATATAGTTTCCTATGTGATTTTTTATTAACAGCTGCACCTGTGGCATATGGAAATTCCCAGACGAGGGGTTGAATCAAAGCTACAGCTAGGGCCTATGCCACAGCTACAGCAACATCAGATCCAAGCCTCATCTGTGACCTATGCCACAGCTTGTAATAAAACCAGATCCTTAAACCACTGAGTGAGGCCAGAGATTGAATCTGCATCCTCATGGAGACTATGTCAGGTTCTCAACCCACTGAGCCACAATGGGAACTCCCTTATGTGATTTCTTTAATCCCTGTTTTCAGTTTTCTACTATTAAAGTCCTTTCCATGATTTGTTACATTTATGCCTAAATATTTATGAATGGTTATAAAATGGTATTGTAGTTTTAAATATCTATATTTTCAGTGCTGGTATATAGCTATATAATTAATTTTTGTACGTCTTCTTGTATCCTAAGAACTTGCTAAACTCTAAACTTATGAGATATAGGTTTTTAAGATTTCTTGAAATTTTCTACATAGGCAAGCATGTCTTCTTCAAATAATGTCATTTTTATTCCTTTCTAATATATATGTCTCGTATTTTCTTGCTTTATTGCAGTAGCTAGAACTTCTACCACTATATTGCATATGAACAGTGAGAGAAAACATCCTTGCCCTGTTCCCAACTTTAGAGAGAAGTGTTTAGTTTTTCATGATTTTGTATAATGTTAGCTTGAGGTTTTTTGTATATGCTCTTAATCAACTTTAGGAATTTCCTGTCTAGTTTTGAGAGTGACTTTCCTTTTTAAAGTTATGAATGGATGTTAAATTATATCAAATGATTTTCTGCATTGTTTAATATGGTCATGTGATTTTTCTTCAATAGTCTATTAATACTGATAGATTTTTTATTGATTTTTTAAATATTAAACAATCTTTGCATCCCTGGGGGGAAACTCCACTTTAACATAGACTATCTAGCTAGCTAGCTAGTTATCTAAAGTGGTGAATTCTATTTGTTAATATTTTTAATGGATTTTTAAAGAATATTTTCCTGTGATTTTGTTTTTTGTTTGTTTTGAAATGTCTTTATCTGGCTTTGTTATCAGGGTAATATTAGCTTTATAAAATGAATTGAGATATATTCATCTTCTACTTTATGAAAGCTTTGTGGAAAAAGTGGTGGTAATTCTTTAAACATTTGGTAGAGTTTGCAGGTGAAAACTTCTGGACCTGTGGATTTCTTTGGGAGAGTTTTAAAATTACAAGTTCAATTTCCTATAGGTTATAGAGCTATTCAAATTATCTATTTCATGTTGGGTGGGTTTTGTGTGTGTGTGTGTGTGTGTGTGTGTGTGTGTATTTTGAAAAATTGGTCAACTTCACCTTAGTTGCAAAATTTATGTGTAAAATTTTTTATGCTTTTTCATTTTTACTATTTGAATGTCTGCACAATTATCACCCGTTTATCCTAGATATTACCAGTTTGTTTCCTTTTAATTTTTGTCAATCATGCTAGAGATTTGTCAATTTTAGTGATCTTTTTAAAGAACTGACCCTTAGTTTTATTGAATTTTCTCAATTGTTTTTCATTTTTTTTTTTTTTTACCTTTTTTAGGGCTGCACCCATGCCATTTGGAAGTTCCATGGCTAAGGGTTGAATTGGAACTACAGCTGCTGGCCCATGCCACAGCCACACGGTATCCAAGCCATGTCTGTGAGCTTCACCACAGTTCATGGCACCACCAGATCCCTGACCTACTGTGCAAGCCAGGGATTGAAACTGCATCCTCTTAGATACTAGTTGCATTTGTTTCCACTGTGCCACAATGGGAACTCCCATTTTTCCATTTTTTAATTTATGTGATTTCTGTTCTAATTTTTACTATTTTTGTCTCCTTAATTTAGCTTCATTTTTATCTACTTATTCTAGCTTTTTGAAGTGTGAACTTAGATTATGCTTGAGACTTCCTTTTCTCTAATGAATCCATTTAGTGCTATATATTTCTCTAAGCATTGTTTTAGCTTGGTCCCATAAACCTTGATACATTACATTTTCATTTTCATTCAGTTACATGTATTTTTTGTTTTCCCTTGAAACGTCCTCTTTAACCCACAAATTATTGAGTGTTTACAGATTTTCCTGTCATTTTTTTTGGTTTTTAATTTCTAGTTTGGTTATGTTGTAATCAGAGACCACACTTTCTGTGATTTTAATTCTTTTAAATTTGTTGAGGCTTATTTTATGACCCAGCATGTAGTCTATGTATGAAAATTGAGAAATTGAGAATAATGTGTATTTGAGTTTTCTGCTATCCTTGGCTGGAGTGATCTACAATGGCAATTACATGTTGATGGTTCTTGGGGGTATTGAGTTCCTCTGTATCGATGATAATTTTTATCTAGTTGTTCTATTAATTATTGAGAAAAGTGAGTTTTCCAACTATAATTATGGATTTGTTTATTTATACTCTTAGTTTTATCCATTTCTCCTAAAATTTCCATGTGTTTCTTCTTTATATATTCTAATCTTTTTTTGCTGAGATTTTAAAAATTTCTTTGTTGAGACTATTTTTAATTTTTAAATAAATTATATGTTCATAATTTCTCATTGAGGCATTTTTACAATGGTTGCTGTAAAATATTTGTCAGGCAATTCTAGAATTTCTATCATCTTGGCATTAGCATCTATTGTTTTTTTCATTCAATTTGAGAACTTTGTTATTGAATTGATGTATTATAATTTATCAAAAGGTAGATATTGGGACTTTGGATTTTATTTAAACTTTCTCTTTTAGCCAACCACTTATGAAATGGCTTTATTAGGAAAGGAAGGACACCACTTTGTTACTGCCAGGTGGAGAGAGAGGTCCAGGTTCCTCATTTGTCCTTTGTTAACACCCAAAGAGAGGCTCCTTAATACAGCTAGGAGGGAGTGAGAATGCAGGGTCCACACTAGTCCTCCAGTAGTACCTCCCTGGCTGCTGATGCCCTGTTACTTGTCCCATGGTGGTCTCCTTCTGAGATGGAAGTCCAAGGGCCATGAGGTGAGCAACTTTGTCTTACAGCTGAAGGGTGATGAAAGTATTTGCTCTCCATTTGGCCTCCAGTGACACCACCCCAGCAGAGAAATTAAGTGATGCTTCATAACTACTGGGTGGTAGTAGAAGTCTAGTCTCCCTTCATGCTTTTCATTGGCATCTCATTAGGGATTGGGGGCTTGTTACTACTCATTAGGGTTGGAAGTACCCTGTTCTCACCTTTGACTGACACTACTCTGCTGGGGAAGCAGGGGAGTAGTGGTCTTCATTGCAGTCTCCAGAGGATGGAAGTCAAGGGTCCTCACCTGGCCTTTGCTGGCATGGATGGGATGGGACCACGGTTCTTTCTGTGATGTTTGGATGGAATAAAAGCATTACTGCTTCAGTGTTTTCTTTTTCTTTTTTTTTTCGTCTTTTTGCTATTTTTTGGGCCGCTCCCGCTGCATATGGAGGTTCCCAGGCTAGGGGTCGAATCGGAGCTGTAGCCACCAGCCTACGCCAGAGCCACAGCAACTTGGGATCCGAGCTGCGTCTGCAACCTTCACCACAGCTCACGGCAACGCTGGATCGTTAACCCACTGAGCAAGGGCAGGGATGGAACCTGCAACCTCATGGTTTCCAGTCGGATTCGTTAACCGCTGCGCCACGACGGGAACTCCATGCCTCAGTGTTTTCTATCTTGATATACTGCATTTGTCTGGGTCCTTTGGTAGAAAGATCAGGTTGTTTGTTTTTGGTCTGAACCTGTTGACATTTTCTGATTTCTGGCTTCTGTATCTTCTTTGGGCTCTAAGTCTGGGATCTATAAGGCAAAAAGAAGGCCAAGAAAACTCATCACCATATTGCTTCTCAGGTTCTGAGACCCCTAGTCAGTTTGCCTTCTTCTATCTTTTTTTAAAAATAATTTTATCTTTTTTAAAGTATTTAAAGGTTTACAGTATTGTGCCAATTTATGCTATTCAGTGCCTTCTTTCCATCTTTCAGAATCTTCATGTTAGTTTCAGTTGTATTTAGTGGGGGGAACAGGGAAGAATACATTCAGTCCATCTTCCCAGCTATGTGACTTCCATGTTTATTCTTAATTAATGAGTTAATTCAAAGGATTCTGATTTAATTTTTTATCCTTCCCTTCTTACATTTTTGGAGCCCTGTTGTCTCAGAGGTCACAGAGTTTGCTAAGGAAATACAATAAATGGGATGTAGTAACAGATGTTGGCCCTTGGTTTTTCCTCTGAGAGCCTGTTAATTCCAAGAAGGAACAGGTGATTTGGGGGAATTTTCTGCATGGATTCTGAAAGTTAAACGCAGCTCAGAATGATGCGTTCTTGAAGCTGAACTGAGCTGAGTTAGAGTTCATTTCGGGAGACAGTATAGACTACTTGATCTTATATGTGGTATTTTCAGTAGAAACCCATCACAGACTACAACGAATGCAAATGCAGAAGTGTGTTCTAAGGGAAGAGGACTGTATCTTCTCCCTTTCTGAATGTGCACATGCCATGTACAACTCTTATCTCAACGGCTGCTAAATAACTAGTACTTTGCAAATCTTTTACCACCTTAGATGAGATTTCCCTGTTAGACAGGTTGTTCTAGGTATGATTTTGTAAAACCTGTTTTATAGTATAATACTGTAATTTGAGAGAGTGGGTTTCTTATTTTTATTTCACCATAGATTCTCTTCTTTCAGTTTTTGTTTTTACTTTGTGTTTAATTTATCATTGGAAATTTTAGCGAATATTTTAATGAAACTTTTAGGTAGATTTTATTCAACTTTACATTTATGGACAGACACTTCAATAAAGAAGAATATGAGAATAGTATTAAAAGCAAATGACAACATGCCACTCAAAAATAAATATGAAGCTCACTTGCTGTTGATTTAAAGCCATCTGTATGAAGCATTAAAAATAGTTTAATGACACCCACACTGTGCTGTCAGTGAACACTGAATTAATCGACTGTTATCAGCATGCAAATCTGTTGTCGAGGGTGGTTCCTTATCCTGAGTCCAAACTCATTCTTCTGGCCACACAACAGTCCAGAAAATCAAGAGATGAGTTGTTGAGGCAAGGAATAGCAACTTTATTTAGAAAGCCAGAAGATAGAGAAATGGTGCATTAATGTGCCAAAGAACCATCTTTTTAATGTAAAAGAAGAATTCAGGCTTTACTGAATAAACCTGAGCTCTTCTTTTATACTAAAAGGGGAGGGGATGTGGCTGGTTGTTGCAAACTTCTTAGTGCCAGAATCCTTTGTTCTTGCAGCTGTCCACATAGGGACATAATGTTCCTTTATAGGAAAGGAAGACAAATTTTATCCTCTGTTCTGCAAATTTTTGTCTCTATATTAATGGAAAAGTATTATACTTTTAAAGGTCAGAGTCTTGAGAATGAGAGGTCCTGAATATTTCAGGTTATAGGTAACATTATTTTACAAAGATGCAGTGTCAGCATGACTTAGCTCAGGCAACATATTTATGGGTCTGGGTATGTGTGACTACACATATAGTTTTAGTTTTTAATGTATATAGAAATGAAGGATGAGATTTAAAAGCATGAGATAGTTCTCAACAAATCACTAGTAACTTAGTGTCTGAATAAACAATTTTTATATTGGGCAAATAGAGATTTCTCTGAGGATTCAATATCCTAAATAGGTTAAATTCCAAGTTTGATTTATCGAGCACATGGAAGACCTCTTGGTCTTTAAATCTTACATCTCTTCTTCATGTTTTCTGATCAGTACTTACTGAGGTGCTTCCCCAGGCATGATCCTTATATTTAAAAATTACTCTTCCAAATGTATGTAGGGTTTCAGCAATTTTGATGAAACAAAATAAGAAATCCCCAGTTATAGTGAGTAATATCTGTGCTTTGCAATTTTATTAAAGATGCTTTTTGAATTTTTGGAAGACTTTACCTTTTGCACAATTGAAAACGTGATCATTTCTATAAGGTTCATCATAGCTAACCTGACTAATTCAAGCTTTTCTTGTTCCTGACAAAAAAATAAATAAATAAAAAAGAAGGCATTTCTTGTTCCTCTTTCTTATCCTCTCCTCTTCTCACTACTCACTATTCCTGAGAAATTACTTCTATCCCAGTGGCTTCCATGTACAGCCACATGTAAGTTACTATAGAATCTATACTACATTTTTATCCATTATTCTTTTTTTATAATCCTTAATATCACAGTTGGATTTACTTAGCCCCAAACTGAATTCATCTTAGTTTACAGGAACTCATCTTTTCTTTCCTGTATTCATGAAAATTTTTGTCATCTATTCATTTCTTAAATCCAGAAACCTGGTTCTTAATATAAGCTTCATCTATTATATGTAGATTATCACAAAGACCTCTTCAGTCTAACTACCAAATAGCCCTTGAATTTATTTTCACTGCCCTAACCTCAAGATCTCCTTTTGTGCAACTTACGTACAGAAATATAATCCATAGTTGTCTCCATATCACTAAACAACATATTTTAGAGGATATGAATGTCAGATAAATGGATTAATACGGTTTGGAGTCATAACTGTGCTCTTTGTCAGTTGATGACCTTGTACACATGACTCTCCCTTTATAAGTGTGTTCCTTTATCTGTAAAATGGGAATAAATATACTTTCTTTCTAATATTCTATGAAGATTTAATGAGTTTATGGAATAAAGTACTTACCACAATTCCAGGAATGTATTAAAAGTTAATGACTAATGACCTAGATGGTTAATGTTTTCCTCAGCTTGACAGACATTAAACAGGCTTCTTTCTACCTCTAGGTTTCTGACCTTCCTTTCCTTAGAGCATTTACTTCAGAAAGCTTATCACAGAGAAAAACATCAGAAACTCAGGAATAATGCAAGGAGTTCAATATATTTCATTGATCAACCTCCAATTAATGTCTGCCAGTACTTTTCATTAGTTCACCTCATTGCTTTAAAATCCCTCTCACCTATTGTTTCAGCATGATTTAATTTAATCTCTCTCTCCACTGCAACAGTCTTGAATGAAGTATTCCTTGCCTGTTTAACTTCATACAGTAGAATATTTACTTTGAACTTAATCACACAGATAAGAGCTTGAATCACCTATCTCCAAATCCCACTTTCTGTCATCACCATTAGCCAAAGGTTTTTTCAAAACTAGACATCTGACACTTTTCATTACAAAATCCTTTAGTGAAGAATCAGCACCTTTGAGATAAAAGGAAAACTCCCTGGTATAGTAAATAAGAGAGTTCAGCATGTGTGTGCACACACACACATACACACACACACACTGTTTAAAACTCAAGACTACTTTTTAGTATAATATTGCATATTTTTCCATATACAACCTAAACTTTATAAGTTCTTGTAGATGTGAGAATATACTGTTGGGCTTCTGTGTCCGAGTCCATGAATTTGTGATGGAAATGATGGTAAGTAACATTGGCTTATATAGAATGAATTAGATGAGAGAGAACAAAAGATGGGGCTAACACAGAGGAAGATACGAGATAGAAATAGAAGTTGTTTTTTAGGTTACAAACCTGGTAAAACTTATTTCTTTCATTACCTAGACCAAGACTGGCATTTGCAGCCCTGCAGCCAAAACTTCTTTTGAAATGAATCCTTATAGTGTGCATTGTCATTGTACTCTCCCCAGTTTCAACTGGTGGAACTTTTTGAGAGACGATCTGTAAGTTTTAAAATTATCTTAGTTTTAGATATCATTTAAAGTAGAAAGGATAAGATTATCTCTTTATGTTTTGGGTACTTAAGCAAACTGAACACTGATTCAAAACTAAATTTAGAAGTAAACAAAAAAAAATTAGTGAAAACCTTACAGATAAGACTATGATCCTTTCTCTCACTTCAGGGATCTTTGGTTATTATTATTTTCTTTTTCTGAGCATGATGAAAAACATAGAAATAAAAATATTATATTTGAACATTCTTGTGAAAATATATGAAAATAAAAGTGTTATGCATGCTATATGCATACATATTTTAAGAATATATATAATAAATATTTTGGTTATATCAAGGATGTGTCTGAATTAAACCACTCTATGATGTTAAGCATTCCCACACTGAAGACATTTGTGAGCTCTGGTCCATGTACCTTCTTATTGTTATGAGTACTGAAATTTTTGCCCAAATAATGCATAATTTTCAGTGAGGTCTGTGTTTCTATGGGGTAGAATTCAACTCTTGTCCATCATTAAGACTACCTGCAGGAGAAAAAAAAACTAGAAGAAAAGACACTGGAGTCCTTGAAATATTACTATAGAAAAGAAAGCTGGAAATATCATAGACTGATCACTAGGGACTACAGATAGGAGGGAGCCATTGTTCTTAGGTATCAGTCCTCTATCCACTTCCTAGGGCTGCCATAACAAAGTACCACAAACTTGGTGTCCCTCAGTAACAGAAATTTACTCTCTTATTGCTCTAGAGGCCAGAGGTCTGAAATCAAAGTGTCAGCAAAACTAGTTGCTTCTGAGAAGACCCTGGTCCATGCCTCTCTCCTAGTTCTGGTGATGGTTGGCAGTACTTGGTGTTCCACAGCTTGTAGATATATCACTCCAATCTCTGCATCCACCTTCACATGGCCTTCTCCTTTGTGTCTTATTCCTCCTCTTACAAGGATATCAGTCACATTCAATTAAGAGCCCATTCCTTCTAATATTAAGTCATTTTAATTAACTACATCTGCAGCAATCCAATTTCTAGATAAGGTCCCTCTGGAGTACTAGGTATTAGAATTCTAACATATCTTTTGGCGAGGATACAATCCAATTCATAACAATTCTCTTCCCAAAGATCTTATGTATTCTAAAGAAACTCTAGTATAAGATCTTCATTGCTAAGATCCCCCAAATTCTGCTGAGGAAACCCTCTTAAAAAATTGATCATAAGAGCAGAGCTTTTCCCTGCTGATCTTAGATGGCTATAGCATCACAGTTGATAGTTTTGAGAAAGTGTATATAAGGTCATGCTTTCTTTAGAAATAAGAGAGAGGACAATTTTCCATGTGAACAGCTTGCTAGAAGAATGATAGCAATAATTGGAACAAAAGAGTACTAGAAGGAATAATAGAGAAGAGAGCCATATTATGCCTTCTATTTATTCCCTTTATCTTTCACATTAAAGTAGGGAAAGGTTGTATCAGGAATTACCAGCCAGCTTAATTTTCCCTGAATTATTTTTTTCCATGAGTAAAAATGCTCTAATTCTCTGGGATTATAAACTAGCAAAAATGTGTAATACAGAGAAAAAATAAATTAAGCATTTGGAAGAAGATAAAATTTCTCAAGAGAAATAATAAATTACATTTAATTGAATTCAAAACAGTTGTCCCCAAAAGATATTTAAATCCAGTGTAGTATAAATTATTTTTTTAGAAGGATAGACCTAAATCTAGAGAAAGTTAATATTTCCAGGGAGCAGAAGGAGACCATGAAGTCATGAAAAAATCATTTCACCAGAATTAGCTGCTTTATTAAAGGAGGCAGCTTTTTGGAAACACTTTCAAAGTATTTTGACAAAATGTAAGGTAAATGAATTCACATAGGTATCATTATAGTGACAGGAAAAAAAATAGCTTCTGAATTGGAAAAATAAAATGACTATGATTTACATTTGCTGAATACTCCAGAAATAATTCAATATTTTTAATAAAAATTCTATTATGAAGCCACTGGACTAAGAGAAAATATAATTTTTATTTAAATACATTGTCAACACCACACTCTTCCTGGGCTTGTTGGCCAATTTTATTTGAATAAATTTGTTTCCAGTGGAATTGTCAAGAAAGGATTATGACATTTGGCTTTCTCCTCCTACAATCTGCCATTGTAAAACAATAGACAAGTTATCTTAGTGTGAAAGATACTTTCAAATACTCACATATTGCTACATATTTTTAAATGTGTAGAGATTTACGTGAGGTATAAGAAAGAGATTAGTAGGAAATGGGTAGCTTTACATGAAGCCTAATTATGATAGTAACAAAAAGGGAAGAATTATACTTAAGAAAATTTGATATATGTCCCTGAATCAAATCTCTCCAGACAAACTTCTAGATTCCTTTGTTATCAGAAAAGACAAAATAAAGAACTCAATATAATTCCATTTTGATTACCTACCTGAAAACTAAAGGCAAGATTTTGCAATAACATATTTTTTAACTACTTCTCAGGTCCTTTGAATACATTTCATTTTTCTATACTAGTGTGTATCATTCATTTCCATGTGAATTAATTTAAAAAATTATCGATTGAAAAGTAGTGTAGAAAACCTCACAACAACTGATAGTTAACTTCGCACCTTTCTAATTTTTTTAAGGTCCTAATAATTATGTTTTTTAAAATTATAATCATTTAGGACTTTAGAGCTTTTACAGTGCATTCAAGCATGTCATCTTAAACAAAATAAAACCCACAATAACCATGTGGAGGCCAATATTATCTGTCTCCTTTTACAAATAAAGTAAGTCATTTGAACAAGAAAACACAGCTCATAACTGATAGCAACTGGATGTTAAATCTAATTTTCTAATTTTCTAAATGCAGACTTTCTAGATTATTACCCTCACAATTGCATTAATTTTCTTCTTTCATTTCATTTATTATCATCTAGGACTTTGACCAATGTCATAACTATTTGGGAAGGTGAGGTAAAGTGAGAAAAATCTAGAAAAGTGGGAAATAGAGTGCTAACATAAGCAGAGATAGGTCTAGCCTAGATCTTGAAGGAGGAGCAACCAGACAGTAGCAATAATATATGGTTTATATCAGAATAGAAATGCAACATCACCAAAACAAACCATGATGGAGAGTCCAAAAAGAGCAAATATGAGGGAGAAATAGGAGATTACTCTGATAGGTCATGAGGATGTGAATTAACTCTATCAGGCATTTGCTGAAGTTCATAGGGTATTAACTGAATTAAGTGGACAGTGTTTTGGCCACACCTTATTGCTCTTATGATGTCAACCTCTTCTCTATCTTCCACACCGTAAGTGTCTATTTCGCACCAACAGGATAGTTCAGAAATCACCACTTGAAAATGAGAAGCTGTGATCTTTATCAGCACCTGACTTACCTGTTTCCTCTGAAATACGAATTCAGCATACCAATGGTTTTGGGGAGGATGAAAAAAAGTAAACATGGAGAAACGGTCAAGCTTCAGGAAATCTCAAAAATAGTTCTTACCAGAGTAAAACCAAAGTGACGTTGCAAGGTGGCCTATTGTGCTGGCAGTGACCATGGAGGAGGAGTCAGGAATGATGTCCCTGATCTTCTTTATACCCAACCAGGAGTAAAAATGCATCAGCAAAACTTCTCAAAGCCTCGGTTTCCCTATCCATACCATCCATCAAATGGAGAGCATACCAATGCTTCTCAGGCACCTCACAGGGCAGCTATGGATATTCAGTGAGATGATAAATCCTTTTGCTTATTCAAATAATAATAATAAACCCAAAACAATAAACAAAAAGCACCATTTCTACTTTCTCAGGGTTTGTGCTAAAAATTAACAATAAAAACAAGTAAAAAAAACAGGGGCCCTTTCAATCTGACATTTAGTCTGACATTTCAGTCTTCATTCAAGTCAACAATTATAGATAAATATCTATAGTGAGACTACACTTAAAAGCAAGGAAAATGAAATATAAGGAAAACAAGGAAATACAAAACAAAATTAGCAATAGAAATTGTCTGAAGAGGAGGGAGATGTAGTCTTGAAGTGAGAGGTATTCAGGAGCTTTAAACTGTTTGCAATGTTCTATTCTGTAAGCTAGTACTAAGTAGCTGAATGTTCACTTTATCATTCTGTGTACTGTCTAGATTTGTATGCAATTTATTTAGGCATAAGAAATATTTCTTGATTTAGAAAATCTTTTAAAAAACATGAAACTTTCATTAAAGAGTGCATAAGATGCTTGGACATAAAGACATAGAAGACAACAACAGTGTAAATATAAAATATATGCTTGAGTGATGGTGCTGATAAAAGAGGTTGAGGTTTGTGTTTTCAGAAAATGTAGAAGAGAAAGCATGCAACAGAAAACAGTTAAAATGAAAAGGTGGTGATGAAGGAGCATTTTAGCATTTCATATGCTTGAGGCAGCTAATGCTTAAAACTAAAAGAAAATAAAATGCCTTGGAGAAACATTTGAGGAAACTAAAGAATAAAGAGGGAAATGGATGAGTTTGAAAAACTGCCTAATATACTGCCTGGTACAAGATTTTGGACAAGTCCCTATATTTCTGGATTTGTTTTTCTCATCTGAAAAATCAAAGAGGACACAAAAAGGTTTGGAGAACTGTTGATTTCCCAGCCTTCAGATGCTGTCCTCATGACTTTTAAGAAGAAAGAAATCTGGGAGATCCTGTTGTGGCTCAGCGGTAACGAATCCAACTAGTATCCATGGAGACATGGGTTTGATCCCTGGCCTCGCTCCATGGATCAAAGATCCAGTGTTGCCATGAGCTGTGGTTTAGGTTGCAGATGTAACTCGGATCTATCATTGCTGTGGATGTAGCATAGGCCAGCAGCTGCAGCTTTGATTGACCCCTGGCCTAGGAAACATCTATATACCGAGGGTGTGGCCCAAAAAGACAAAAAAGAAAAGAAAAAATCCTTCAAACAAGTTCCAGACCTGGGTGCTAAGGGCATTGCTTGACAAACAATGAAAAGCCATCTTCCTGGGCCCTCACCCCATTTACTCTAAGTTTGGACAACGACAGTTTACTGTCAGAGTTATTGCTGCATAATTCTAAGGAAAATCACACACAGTATTTAATTGTTCAGTAGCTTTGGCATTAATATTTCATTAAATTTATCTGAGGAGTAGGTTAGCATAGCCAAACCCTTACCCAGTAGTTAATGATCTGCTGGGTTCTGAAGGAATGAGCTATATAATGAGGTAGAGGGGGCATGGATTAGGGGAGAGGTTAGGAGTTTACATTCATGAAGAGCCTATCTTCCTAAGCAAACACAGGCATATAGACTCTATAAGCTTTAAAGGGGTGGAAGAACAGGAACAAACAAAATAATGAACATGCTATGTAGAAAATTAGTTGGGATAATTTGGTTGTAAGGAAATCAAGATAAGACATGAGTAGGGTATGAGTAGAATGCCTGCCCATATGCTGTGATCAAAAATTAAAATCCAAAAATATTTACAGTTCAAAAATCTACTCCCTAACATTTGTATTAAGCTCTATCCCAATCAGTAAGTAAGATATCTTAGTGGAAGTTAGTGTCCTGAGTATTTTCAGTGTGAAGGTCTTTCCCTGCATCCTTAAGGCTATTATAGCACTTCCAAAGTCCGAGTAATCTAACCCTAAATTACACATGTATCCCACTCCAAATTCCCAAATATCTGTAGACCGCATAAGAACATCAGAACATCAGGGTCACCCCGAAGCAGTTTAGAAATACAAGCAATTTCTTAGTCCTTCAGCAGGTTACTCCAGGCAAAATAAAGTTATTAGCACCTAGTACATGTTGTAATCTATACATTCCTGCTGGTCCCAGAATAAATTTGAAAGTGTTCCTCCCTGTTTGATACTTTGGAAGAGTTTGAGGAAGGCTGGTGTTAATTCTTCTCTAAAGAGTACAATTCTCCAGTGAAGTCATCTGGGCTTCCCTTTATCAGAAGTTTTGATTACTGCTTAAATCTCTTCACTAGTTACAGATTTGTTGAGATTTTTTAATCTCTTCATGATTCAGTCTTGGTAGAATCTATAATTCTAAAAATTTATCCATTGCTTTTAGATTAACCAATTTGTTTGGATATGATTTTTCATAGTAGTTTCATCATCTTTATGTGACATCAGTTATAATTCTCTAATTTTAGCTATTGGAACCTTCTATTTTTTCATACTATTTACAATTTTGTCGTTTATCTTTCAAAACACCAACTATTGATTTTGTTGTTGTTTTTTTTCTCTTGGTGTTATGTTTTTTATTTAGCTGTGTTTTAATTATTATTATTATTTTCTTCCTTCTTCTAACTTTGTTTTTACTTTTTTTCCCCTAGTTCCTTAATGTGTAAAGTTAGGTTATTGTTTTGAGATCTTTGTATTTTTTTAATGTAAGCATTTACTGCTTAAAACTCTTTGTACTGCTTTTGCTGTATCCCATAAGCTTTTTGTTGTGTTTTCATTTGTCTCAAGATATTTTATAAATTCCCTTGTAAATTCTCCTATGACTCAATGGTTATTTATTTAAGAGTGAATTGTTTAGAATTCTCTGTGGCACAGTGGGTTAAGGATTCTGCATTTCCACTGTAGCAGCTTGGGTCACTGCTATGGCTCAGGTTTGACTCTTGGCCTAGGAACTTCCACATGGCCCCCACTTCACCCCACCCCCAAAAAAAAGAAAAAAAAAAGAGTGAATTGTTTAATTGAAACATATTTGTGGGTTTTCCTTCTGCTATTAATTTCCAGTTTCATTCCATTATGGTCAGAAAAGATACTTTGCTTGATTTCAATCTTCTGAAATTTAAGATTTATTTAATGAGTTAATATGTGATTTATCTTGGAGAATATTCCATGTGCATTGGAGAAGAATGTGTGCTCTGCTCTTGTTGGGTTGAGTGTTCTTTATTATAAATCCATTAGTTCAAATTGGTCTATAGTGTTTTTTAAGTACTATGGTTGCTTATTGATCTTCAATCTGGTTGTATTAATCCATAATTGAAAGCAGATCATTGAAATTCTCTATTATTATTATGTTACCATTTTTCACTTTAGTTATTTTTACTGTTTGCTTTATATATTTGAGCTCTCCAATATTATATTTGAGTTCTTTAATATTTCAATTCACACTTCCTGGTGAATTGATCCTTATGGAATTATATTATGTCCTTTTTTGTCTCTAGTGACGGGAAATTGGTCTTAAATTCTACTTTTTCTGATATAAATATAGGCACCTTTACTCTCTTAAGTTCTTGTTTCCATGAAATGTATTTTCCAATCTTTTGAACTTTAGCCAGTGTGTCTTTGGATCTAAAGGGAGTCTATTATGGGAGTTCCCACCATGGCACAGTGAGTTAAGAATCTGACTGCAGTGGCTTGAGTCACTGCAGACACATGGGTTTGATCCCTAGCCAGGCACAGTGAGTTAAGGATCTGGCATTGCAGTGATTGCGGTGTAAGTCACAGCTGTGGCTTGGATTCAACCCCTGGCTCAGGAAGTTCTATATGCTGTGAGTGTGGTCATTAAAAAAATAAAAATAAGAAAACTAAAGTAAATCTCTTATAGATAGCATGTAGCTGGATCTTAATTTTTAAAAATCTATTTAGCCAATCTGTCTTTTAAACTGATATATTTAATCCATTTAACTTTTAAGAAAATTAGTGATAAGAAAGGATTTGTTATTGGCATTCTATTGTTTTCTGTATGTCTTGCTGCTTTTTCTCCCTTCTTTCCCCCTTTGCTTATTTATCTCCCTCTGAGCTCTGCTACCATTTTGTCTATCTCCTAATCTTCAGAGAGTTTATCGGTTGAGGTAGAAGACTATCAGCATCTATTCCTTTGCTTTATCCTTTCCCATTGTAGAGAAAAATAAGCACAATTTCTTTATAAGTATTAAAGGCCTTATAACTTGACCAACATTCTCCCAGTGACCTTCTATGTGATAATGTAGACCCGTGTTGATTTCTGGGGCTAAAGCTTATGTGAATTTTTATGAAGGAAATTTCTTGACATTTTCTAGAACTTCAGGATCATCTCACTAAAGCATTTTCCCTGTTTCATACCAGGAGTGACATGCCAGTGGGGAGTGTGACTGCCATGATTAATATGCTTAACCCTGAAGAGCTGCACCTGTAGTTGATATGAGTGAATGTAAGTCTGGAAGGCTTGTCCCTCTCTAGAAGGGGCCTGGGGGTAGGTAGTTTTACTCATAAGAAGATTGAACTGGAGCCTGTGGGAAAATCAGTAATAGGGCATTGTCTTAGTTTATTCAGGCTGCTGTAATAAAAATACAATAGTCTAGTTGAGGTGTATTTCTAATGGATTTGGGAGCTGAGAAGTCTAAGATCAAGGCATGGCAGATTCAGCATCTGCCAAGATCCCAATACCTTGTTCATAGATAGCCACCTTATTGCTGCATCCTTACATAGAGAAAGGGGCAGGGCATTTGTCTGGGGTCTCTTTTAAAAGGGCACATTTCCCATTTATGTGGTAAGGCCTGCATGACCTACTCAGCTCCCAGAGGACCTATTGGCAAATATTATCACCTTGGGATGATGATGATAGGCTTCAATATGTAAATTTTGGAGAGACGTATTCAGCCCATAATAAGCATTAAGTGTGAGAGTAGGCAGAATTGGACTGAGAGGTGGAGACAGATCCAAAATGTCAGGAATCCACTAAAATATTAATATGGGTTTTCTAGAGACCAGCCTTAGTGCCATAAAGTGGATGACTTTTGGAGAAGTTTAAATGGTAGAAAGAGTAGATGATTACTATATTGGAATATCAGAATGCTATTCCAATATGCTGTATGTTTTAAAAATGCTGAGTGTCTGCAGAGGGGGAACTACTATAGATTATGGGAATATAATGGCATTTGGGCACTCTCTATATATTTTATTCTTTGAGTGGATTGTAAAATTATTCAGGAAACAATGTTCTTTCCCTCCAAAATGCAATGATCCATTTCTTATAAATCACAGGATCTAGGAAAAATACGTGCAATTCATTTAGCTCTAAGCAATGAATATGTGTGTGCATGTGCATATGTATAGAAGTGGTAAAAAATTTAGATTTACTTTTCTAAATCATCTTCCCAGCTCCCACAGGTAAATGAACTTGGCACACACAATTAGTCAAAATATCTTTGGCAACATGTTTTATTAAACGCTCACAAAAATCATAAGATGTATCAGAATTAAAGCTCAAAATGATAATGTCACAAAGTCAGTAATTCACAGAGTGGGTATTCCATTATTGATCAAAGTGTGGTTTAATCATGATTACTCATTTTATAGTCTGAGAGTAACACGGAAACCACATCTTGCCACAGCAACGCAGGCTAAATAGATAGTAAGGGGACTATATCCACGTGCTGGTGCTGAAAAAAACACTAAAGCTGGGGATATAAAGCCTTTTGTATAAGAGAGGTGGCATTATCAGATCACAGTTCATGAAAGCAGTGGTCATTAAGGTGCCCAAGATGAATAAATGAGTTTTGCAGCAGATGGGAGGATTATATTGATGGGAAACCCAGGGCAAGTGGAATATAAAAATCCAAGAATTCATAATCAAGCACAGAGCTGTAGTCTCTTAATGTGGAATGGGAGTGTATAAAACTGATCCAGTCAAATGAAATCACTATAGTTTTAGGAAGGTTTATAAAAATTATATTACAGAACAGAAAACAAGGCTGAAGTCTATTTACTTAAAATAAAGGACCTACTTCAGGTTAGATGGGCCTGCTAGTCTGGAGAAGGTAAGTTAGGCTGTGGTAATAAAGAATATCCCAAATCTCATTGGCTTAGAAATTATTTCTTGTTCATGATATATATCATTGAAAGTTGGGTAGGACTCCTGATCTGTGTTATCATTACTGCCCTCTTTTGAGGACCCAGGCTAACAAAGTAGTCATTTTCAAAAACATTTTTAATTACAAGGAAGATTGGGAAAACTGCATGGCCATAAGCACTGGCTCTTAAAAATCTCCCCCAGGAGTTCCCGTCGTGGCTCAGTGGTTAACGAATCCGACTAGGAACCATGGGGTTGCGGGTTCAATCCCTGGCCTTGCTCAGCGGGTTGAGGATCCGGTGTTGCCATGAGCTGTGGTGTAGGTTGTAGACACGGCTTGGATCCCATGTTGCTGTGGCTATGGTGTAGGCCAGTGACTACAGCTCTGGTTCGACCCCTAGCCTGGGAACCTCCATATGCCGTGGGAGCGGACCAAAAAATGGCAAAAAGACCAAAAAAACAAAACAAAACAAAAAAAACTCCTCCAAAAAGTGAAATGTATTATTTTTCTTTTCAAATGTCATTGATCAAAGCATATCATATTACAAGCCAGAGTTCAACAGGGTGGAAGAAATATAATTATCATACAGGAGGTAGAATAGGAGAGATGTGAAAAATGATAGCGTCATTGCAACTGGTTATAATGTTAGTTTATTCCAAGCCATACGTCATGGGAACTAATCTAAGCTGGGTTCTTCATATGCTTTGTGACTAAAGTAGACTGCAGCCTAGAAAATGGGAAAGATGAACTTCCATTGTAAATCAACCATTGCAGCCAGATTTTTGTGTTGGTGTATGTTGTGTTGTTTTTTTTCTGTAGGATAGGAGTGGGTGGGGTGCTTGTGTATGTCTGTGGGAGTGGGGAATAAAAATGGTATATAAAAAATTATATAGAGCAAGTGGATGAGACAAAAGCATAAAATGGAGCTAAATTATGAAACCAAGGAAGAATTCCAACTTGGCTATCTGGGGCTTAGAATCTGTTCTCCTGAGAAAAAGAAAGGGAGAAGGAAATTGACATATAAAGGAGGGTTTTCTTAAGATTTTTATTTTTTCTATTATAGTTGATTTACAATGTTCTGTCAGTTTCTGCTATACAGCAAAGTGACCCAGTATATATATATATACTTTTTCTTACATTATCCTCTATCATGTTCCATCATAAGTGACTAGATATAGTTCCCTGAGCTGTACAGCAGTAAAAATGAGGATTTTCTAATTGGGAAGGATGTGTTACACCAAATTGTTTATTTAATTTCTTCAAGAGCTCTCTAAGATCAATATACAGATTTAATATTAACTCAAACCATTCTGAAGAGGGAGACCCTTGAGTCTGATAGAGGACTACCAAGTTGTAGGTCAAAGATTTTAACTTCACTACAAGTTATTTTTTCCAACCCATTAATATGGTGACCCCCATGCAGGTCACAAACATTTCTCACACAATGTGGGATGTATATAAGGCTATAGCAACAGAGAATCCCCATTCCAATGAGGAGCTCTGTCTTGAAAGAATTAAAAACTAAATTCTCTAAGCCACTCCGTTAACCAGACATCAAATTTTAATTGCGGTCTTGAGCATCAGATTGTAACATACTGCATTTGTCTAGCTTTTACTTTTGCCATGGAAGACTCCCAGGCTTAGGAAAGGTGCTTGTTCAAGCAGTACTTTTACAAGATACTATTTCCCCTTGAATGGTCAGCATCATATGGGATTTTCCTTCCTTTGGAAGAGGTGCTTAAAGTTGCCTATTATTTGACCTCTACCAGGTAGGCTGCTTTTCAGCTGGCCATCCTGTGTAAATTTATCCAGACAGCTGAACTCAGATTTCATCTAAGCATGTGGATGAGAGTTTGCAGCTGGCTCCCCAACCTCCTGCATTTTGTATTCCAGAGGAATAGCTCAAGTCTTGTACCTTGTTAGAGGAAGAAGCAAACTGCGAAAAGACCTTGGATGTGAATCATGGCATTCTCCCTAAGCTTATTAAAGCCATGTCTATTCCTGTTTGGCCTCCAATACTGTTTTGGTGCTATCTGTCAGGGAGATTTTTGAGTGGTGAATGAACAGTCAGATATTTTGCAGTTTATTGCTCTGTGTGGACATGGCCATTTGTCAGAGAACCAATCAACAGGCATCTCAGAAAATCCTTTCTCTTAAAAGATTAAGCAGAATTATTGATATGGACAATTCTCACAGAGGGAAAAGAAATTTGGTTTCTAGTAGACTTTACCTGAAACACCACAATAGTACTTAGAAACAAAAAAGTTTTAAACAGCTCCTTGAGTGTTCAGAACTACAGACATATACTTAAGTAAAATATATGTTCCAACACTTAATAAAGTCAATTCATACTTCAGTAGCATTAGCATGTCATCCACCAGACTCAATAATTTGGATATTTCCTCACAATAATTTTGCTTAATTTAGTACAATACTTAGAAATATATTAGACACACCATCTTATTTTTATATTCATAGTTAAACCAGACTTTATCATGGGTTCTTACAACAAAAAAGATTCTTAAAAGAAATCTGCTGATGGATGATAAATTTACCAATGTGAAACTAACACTAACCCAGGTCATTCAATTTGAAGATTCAGAAAATTGCTTCTGAAATTTCTTTCGCATGACA
The DNA here is from genome assembly GCF_054392235.1 of Sus scrofa. Classification (NCBI taxonomy): domain Eukaryota; kingdom Metazoa; phylum Chordata; class Mammalia; order Artiodactyla; family Suidae; genus Sus; species Sus scrofa. The sequence goes on along the minus strand of NC_139396.1, from coordinate 107,021,745 downwards.
GTGTCATTATGTTGCTCTGCACAGTTCCTTCCTTCTTTATTTGGAATTTGTAATTCTACAGGCACAATGCACTAAGTATACAAAAAGTTTAAAGATTTTGTGTACAAATGCTGAAGGGAGAAGCAGAATCTATTGTTTTAAGTGATTGTGAAACAGCAAGTAAAAGCATTTCATAGGATAGTGAGGACCATGTTACAAACAACGCTTTTTCTAGTTGTCTAAGATTGGCAAAGAAAGAAAGCATACATCATGTATTCCAAAGCTTTGAATTATTAATTTCAATTTGTGAAATAGCTGGAATAAATCATAGGAAAATTATCTAAATTTTGCTTGTAATTTTATATTTTTTCCCACTGAGTGTTCATTGCTATTTAAATTTTATTGGAGTATAGTTGACTTAAAATAGGTGTACAACATAGTGAATCAGTTATACACATATCCTTTCTTTTTTCCCATATAGGTCATTACAAACTATTGAGCAGATTTCCATGTGCTATACAGTAGGTTCTGGTTAATTATACATTTTATATGGTAGTGTGAATATGTTATTCCCATCCTCCTAATTCATTTCTTCCCTCAATGGTTTCGCCTCTGGTAACCATTAGTTTGATTATGAAATTTGTGAGTTTGTTTCTGTTTTATAAATAAGTTCTATTATATCATTTTTATTAAAATTCTAACAAGCATAAAGTCAAAAAATAAAATAATGTATTTATGTATAATGAAATTACAGCTATTTTTGTGGGTATGTTTTCTTTTTTATATGTTCATTTTTCTACAGTATTTAGTATTTTTGGTTTTTTTCTTTTCCAGCTTTATTGAAATATAATTTTTCTACAATAAAATTGTCTAACTTTAATCATACAGGTAGGTGATTTGGATAATTTATATTTATTTTTCATTTGATTTTTATTCTTATTCTAATTAATTTCTTAAGGTAAACTTCATTATTTAATTTGTTATAATATACACATTTCTAACTAAAACTTTCCCTAAATATAGTGCTTTAGCAACACTCTACAAATTTGGATATAATGTATATTCAACATTCATTTTTAAAGATTTTTAAATGTTTGATATTTCTTTTTTTAACGTGTGAATCATTCAGAAGAATGTTGTTTAATATTTATGTTTTTGAGAGTTTTTATTATGCCAATTGTTTATTCCAATTTAATTCTACTGTGTTTAGAGAATATACTTTTAAAATGTATTTTTACCCATTTTATATATAAGCTTATGTTTTATCATGGTAAAATTAACATGTACCTTGAATGTATATTCATAAGTAATTGGGAGCAGTGTTCTATAAATATTAATGGTATCAATGAGTTTGATAGGGATGATCTTATCTTTCTTTTTTTGCTTTAATTTTTGTCTCATTTTATTAGTTGCTATGATGATGATTAAAATATTCATAACACTATGGGATTCATGAACAATTAATTTTGTCAGTTTTTGCTTCATGTATTTTGGAATTCTGCAATTAGGAACATGTACATAGTTTACTCCATTAATTTCTTTTTTTTTTTAATAACTTTTTTTCCCCACTGTACAGCAAGGGGGTCAAGTTATCCTTACATGTATACATTACAATTACACTTTTTTCCCCCACCCTTTGTTCTGTTGCAACATGAGTATCTAGACAAAGTTCTCAATGCTATTCAGCAGGATCTCCTTGTAAATCTATTCTAGGTTGTGTCTGATCAGCCCAAGCTCCCGATCCCTCCCACTCCCTCCCCCTCCCATCAGGCAGCCACAAGTCTCTTCTCCAAGTCCATGGTTTTCTTTTCTGAGGAGATGTTCATTTGTGCTGGATATTAGATTCCAGTTATAAGTGATATCATATGGTATTTGTCTTTGTCTTTCTGGCTCGTTTTCACTCAGTATGAGATTCTCTAGTTCCATCCATGTTGCTGCAAATGGCATTATGTCATTCTTTTTTATGGCTGAGTAGTATTCCATTGTGTATATATACCACCTCTTCCGAATCCAATCATCTGTCGATGGACATTTGGGTTGTTTCCATGTCCTGGCTCTTGTGAATAGTGCTGCAATGAACATGCGCGAGCAAGTGTCTCTTTTAAGTAGAGTTTTGTCCGGATAGATGCCCAAGAGTGGGATTGCAGGGTCATATGGAAGTTCTATGTATAGATTTCTAAGGTATCTCCAAGCTGTTCTCCATAGTGGCTGTACCAGTTTACATTCCCACCAACAGTGCAGGAGGGTTCCCTTTTCTCCACAGCCCCTCCAGCACTTGTTATTTGTGGATTTATTAATTATGGCCATTCTGACTGTTGTGAGGTGGTATCTCATGGTAGTTTTGATTTGCATTTCTCTTATAATCAGCGATGTTGAGCATTTTTTCATGTGTTTGCTGGCCATCTGTATATCTTCCTTGGAGAAATGTCTATTCAGGTCTTTTGCCCATTTTTCCATTGATTGATTGGCTTTTTTGCTGTTGGGTTGTATCAGTTGTTTATATATTCTAGAGATTAAGCCCTTGTCAGTTGCATCATTTGAAACTGTTTTCTCCCATTCTGTAAGTTGTCTTTTGTTTACTTTTGGGTTTCCTTTGCTGTGCAAAAGCTTTTCAGTTTGATGAGGTCCCATGGGTTTATTTTTGCTCTAATTTCTATTGCTTTGGGAGACTGACCTGCGAAAATATTCATGATGTTGATGTCAGAGAGTGTTTTGCCTATGTTTTCTTCTAGGAGTTTGATGGTGTCCTGTCTTACATTTAAGTCTTTCAGCCATTTGGAGTTTATTTTTGTGCATGGTGTGAGGGTGTGTTCTAGTTTCATTGCTTTGCATGCAGCTGTCCAGGTTTCCCAGCAATGCTTGCTGAATAGACTTTCTTTTTCCCGTTTTATGTTCTTGCCTCCCTTGTCAAAGATTAATTGACCATAGGTGTCAGGGTTTATTTCCGGATTCTCTATTCTGTTCCATTGGTCTGACTGTCTGTTTTGATACCAGTACCACACTGTTTTGATGACTGTGGCTTTGTAGTATTTCTTGAAGTCTGGGAGAGTGATGCCTCCTGCTTGGTTTTTGATTCTCAGGATTGCTTTGGCGATTCTGGGTCTTTTGTGGTTCCATATAAATGTTTGGATTGTTTGTTCTAGTTCTGTGAAAAATGTCCTGGGTAATTTGATAGGGATTGCATTGAATCTGTAGATTGCTTTGTGTAGTATGGCCATTTTTACAATATTGATTTTTCCAGTCCAGGAACATGGAATATCTTTCCATTTCTTTACATCTTCTTTGATTTCTTTGATTAAAGTTTTATAGTTCTCGGCATATAGGTTCTTTACCTCTTTGGTCAGGTGTATTCCGAGGTATTTGATTTTGTGAGGTGCAATTTTAAAAGGTATTGTATTTTTGTATTCCTTTTCTAATGTTTCATTGCTGGTATACAGAAATGCAACTGACTTCTGAATGTTAATCTTATATCCTGCTACTTTGCAGAATTTATTAATCAGTTCAAGGAGTTTTGGGGTTGAGTCCTTAGGGTTTTCTATGTATAGTATCGTGTCATCTGCATACAGTGACAGTTTTCTCTCTTCTCTTCCTATCTGGATGCCTTTTATTTCTTTTGTTTGTCTAATTGCTGTGGCTAGGACTTCCAAAACTATGTTGAAGAGCAGTGGTGAGAGTGGGCATCCTTGTCTTGTTCCAGATTTGAGTCAGAAGGCTTTCAGTTTTTCCCCATTGAGGATTATATTTGCTGTGGGTTTATCATAAATGGCTTTGATGATATTCAGGAATGTTCCCTCTATACCCACTTTGGCGAGGGTCTTGATCATAAATGGATGTTGGACTTTGTCAAATGCTTTTTCTGCGTCTATTGAGATGATCATATGATTTTTGACTTTTTTTTTGTTAATGTGGTGTATGATGCTGATTGATTTGCGTATGTTGAACCATCCTTGTGAACCTGGGATGAACTCTATCTGGTCATGGTGTATAATTTTTTTGATATGTTGTTGGATTCAGTTGGCTAAGGTCTTGTTGAGAATTTTTGCATCTATATTCATCAATGATATTGGGCGATAGTTTTCTTTTTGGTGGTATCTCTGTCTGGTTTTGGAATGAGGGTGATGGTGGCCTCATAGAATGTCTTTGGGAGTATTCCTTCTTCTTCAACCTTTTGAAAGAGTTTAAGGAGGATGGGCACCAATTCCTCTTTATATGTTTGATAAAATTCACCTGTGAAGCCATCTGGTCCTGGACTTTTATTTGTAGGGAGTGATTTTATGACCTCTTCAATTTCATTTCTAGTGATTGGTCTGTTCAGTTGGTCTGTTTCTTCTTGATTCAGTTTTGGCAGGCTGTAAGATTCTAGAAAATTGTCCATTTCTTCCAGGTTGTCAAACTGGTTGCCGTATAGTAGTTCATAGTATTCTCTTATGGTTTTTCCTATTTCTGCTGTATCCGTTGTGATTTCTCCTTTTTCATTTATAATTTTGGTGATTTGGGTTCTTTCTCTCCTCTTTTTAGTGAGTCTGGTCAGGGGGTTGTCAATTTTGTTCACCTTTTCAAAGAACCAGCTCTTGGTTTTATTAATTTTCTCTATTGTTTTTTGAATCTCTATTTTATTGATTTCTTCTTTGATCTTTATAATTTCCTTCCTTCTGCTGAATTTAGGACTTTTTTGTTCTTCTTTTTCTAATTCATTTAGGTGGAGGGTTAAGTTGTCAATTTGGGATCTTTCTTCTTTTTTGAGAAAGGCCTGGATTGCTATAAATTTCCCTCTGAGCACTGCTTTCGCAGCATCCCATAGATTTTGAGAGGTTGTGTCTTCATTATCATTTGTTTCAAGGTAGTTTTTAATTTCCTTCTTGATTTCCTCATTGACCCATTGGTTTTTTAGTAGCATGTTGTTGAGTCTCCATGTAGTAGGTTTTTTCTCTTTCCTTTTCCCATGGTTGATTTCTAATTTCATGGCATTGTGGTCAGAGAAGATACTTGAGATAATTTCTATGCTCCTAAATTTATTGAGATTTGCTTTGTGTCCCAATATGTGGTCGATTCTTGAGAATGTTCCATGAGCATTTGAGAAGAATGTGTATTCTGATTTTTTTGGATGTAGTGTCCTGAAGATATCAATTAAGTCTAACTTTTCTATTTTTTCCTTTAGGATCTCTGTTGCTTTATTGGTTTTCTGTCTAGAGGATCTGTCCATTGATGTGAGGGGGGTATTTAGGTCTCCTACTATGATTGTATTCTCATCAATATCTCCCTTTATGTCTGTTAATATTTGTTGTATGTATCTGGGTGCTCCTATATTTGGGGCATATATGTTGATGATAGTAACATCCTCTCCTTGGATGGATCCCTTAATCATTAAATAGTGTCCTTCTTTGTTTTTCTTTATGTCTTTTGCTTTAAAGTCTATTTTGTCTGATATGAGCGTTGCAACTCCTGCTTTTCTGTCATGTCTATTGGCGTGAAATATTTTTCCCCACCCTTTCACTTTCAATCTATATGTATCTTTTGTCCTAAGGTGAGTTTCTTGTAGGCAGCATATTGAAGGTTTTTGCCTTTTTATCCACTCAGCCACTCTGTCTTTTGATTGGGGCATTCAGTCCCTTGACATTTAAGGTGATAATTGATAGATGATTATTTATTGCCATTTGAACCTCGTGTTCCAGTTGATTCTATGGTTCTCCATTCTTCCTTTCTTTCTTTTTTTTTTTTTTTTTGGTTGGATGGTCTCCTGTTATTATCTGCTTGAGTGTATTTTTTTTTCAATTTTTGCAAATGCAATATTTGGTTTTGGCTTGTGGTTGCCCTGTTTTTAAGTATGCTAACCCCTTCCCATAATTGTGTGTTTTAGCCTGATGGTCCTGTAAGTTCAACCACTTCATTACTATATTAAAATTAAGAAGAGAAATATACAAACAAACAAAAAGGGTTATTTATTTCCTAACATCCCTTACCCATATTTTATGGTTTTGATGACTCTTTTTTATTTTTTTCTTTTTAATTTTATTGTATTTGAAGCATGTTCATGATTAAATCTGTATGCTGGCTTATTTGAGTGACTGCTCTCTGATTGCGGTTTCCTCAGTCCTAGTTCTTCCTCTTCTTCTTCTTTTTTTTTTTTTCTTTTCTTTTTTCTTCCCTTTCCTTCCTTTTTTTTTTTGGTTTAGAGAAGCCCTTTCAATATTTCTTTTAACCTGGGTTTTGTGTTGCTGTATTCTTTAAGTTTTGTTTGTTGGGAAAAATTTTTATTTCCCCTTCTATTTTAAATGATAGTCTTGCTGGATAGAGTATTCTAGGTTGCATATTTTTTCCTTTGAGCACTTTAAATATCTCTTGCCATTCCCTCCTGGCCTGTAGTGTTTCTGTGGAGAAATCAGCTGATAATCTTATGGGGGTTCCCTTGTAGGTAACATTCTGTTTTTCTCTTGCTGCCTTTAGGATCCTCTCTTTATCACTAACTTTTGCCATCTTTATTATGATGTGTATTGGTGTGGGTCTGTTTGGGTTCAGTTTGTTTTGGGCCCTCTGTGCTTCTTGTATCTTGAACCCAGTATTCTTTAGATTTGGGAAGTTTCCAGCGATAATTTCTTCAAATATATTTTCCATCCTCTCATCTTTTTCTACTCCTTCTGGAATTCCTATTATGCGTAGATTGGCCCTCTTTATATTATCCCATAGGTCTCTTATATTGCTTTCCAGTTTTTTGATTTGGTTTTCTGTCTGTTGACCGGATTGAGTGATTTCCATTATTCTATCTTCCATTTCACTGATTCGTTCTTCTGCATTATTCATTCTGGTTTTTACTGCCCTTAGTTCAGTTTGCATCTCTGCAAGTGAATGTTCTTGTTTTTCTTGGCTCCTCCTTATATTTTCTAGTTCCTTTCTGAGGGTATCTGCATTACTGTTCATATCTTCTCTTAATTCCTTCAGTATTTTCACTATTTCTCTTTTGAACTCCAGGTCTGTCTGACTGCAGAGATCTGTTTCATTGTTGACTGTTTTAGGTGAGTTCTCCTGTTGGTTTGACTGAGGGTGGTTTCTCAGCTTCTTCATCTTGCTTGTTGTTTTCTTTCTCCTGAGGGAGTTGTACTCTCCATGGCTGGGCAGTGTTTGCCTTGTCACTGCCGTGGAATATTTCCTGAGGGCTGGCATTGTTGGTCAATCTTTTTTGAGGCAGTGTGGCTTTTCTGGAGTGTTGATGGGGCTAACAGTGTTTCTTTGAAGCAAAGGAGGGCTTCCTGAGGGCAGACAGGACTGGGAGGTCCACACCACGATGGTAGTAGATTTCACTTGGTCATGCAGAGCTTGCTCTGGTGTTTTTAGGCTGTGGGGTTCTTGCAGGGGGTTGGTGGTGTTGGGCAGCTATTCCTAAGGAGTGCAGCACCCCCTGGGGGCTGGAGCAGCTATCTGGGTCACTGAGAACCTAAGAGGCTCTTCCCTAGGGCAGCCCAACTCAGAAGGATGGCCTGAGAGTGTAGGCGGATCTTTTCACAATCTGGCCGAGCTTGTTGCAGCTTTTCTGGGCTGCAGGGGCTCTTCCAGGGGGCTGGTGGTGCTGAGCAGCTATTCCGTGGGTGTGGGGCACCCCCTGGGGGCTTGGGCGTGTAGCAGGGCCACTGGAAACCCAAGAGGCTCCTCCCCAGGGCAGCCTGACTCAGAAAGACTGTCTGAGATCTTTTCCCGACTCGGCCAGGCTTGTTGCAGCTTTTCTGGGCTGCAGGGGGTCCTGCCTGGGGCTGGCAGTCCTATGCAGCTGATCCACTAGGGCACCCCCTGGGGCTTGGGCGGGTAGCAGGGACGTTCGAAACCCAAGAGGCTCCTCCCCAGAGCAGCCCGACTCAGAAAAACTGTCCGAGCATTAGGCAGATCTATTCACGGCCTGGCTAGGCTTGTTCTAGCTTTTCTGGGCTGCAGGCCTTTTCTCGGGGGCTGGTGGTGTTTGGTGCTGCTCTGCTGAAGTGTAGCCTCACGAAAGGGCAAGCAGGCCTGTGCAGGGACAGCCCCTGCGGTGGTAGGCTTCAGGCAATTGTTGAGGCCAGCCCTCCTGGGTGGCAGGCAGCCCCAGGTTCGGTGAGAGCGTAGGGGGTGGCGGGGGTGGGGGGAGGGGATGCACTGGGAAGCACAGCTTTCTGCTAGCTAGCGGGCCTGTAAGCTTGCTGTGGCGAAGGGGACCACCCCTTCTTCTCTCCCCTCCCCAGCACGGGTGCAGACCAGGCTTTTCTCCCAGGTTCCCTCTGATGCGGCTTTCCACTTCCCCGCCCCAGAGTATTGTTCCCTTCCTCTGGACAGCTTTGTTTTCTGGTCTCCCAGGCAGTCTCTGCCCCGTCAAATGGTCTCTAGACCTCCCAAGCAGTTTCTGCTCTGCCCCGCCCCCCCAGCCTGTTCTCAGGGTCTAACCTCTGGAGCCGAGATCTCGGTGCCCAGCCCCCACCCAGGCGTCCCCTGGCCCTTTCCCAGGGACTAACCTTCGGAGGCGAGGTCTCGGTGCCCAGCCCCCACCCAGGCGTCTTAATTTTTGGTGACTGTGCCCGTAGTTCAGATGGTCTGTTCGGTTCTTGATCGGCTTTTCCATACTCCAACTTACTGCTACACTCTTCTTTGCATCTGTAGATTCCTCCGGTTCGTTTGATCTTTCCCCTGTGTAGGTGACTTTCCAGGGTGTGGGATCCCTTTCTCCTCCGCAGTTCCCTTTCAGGAGCCCCCGTCCCGCGCGGATTCACCTTCTCTCACTCTCCTCTTTTCTCCCGTTCTGCCTAGTAATTTCACAAACTTCTTGCCATTATTGGAGTTTAGGTTCCTCTGCCAGCGATTGGTTGTTGTTCTGTGTGAGTCATTTATTCTGTAGATGTGCTTTTTTTGTTGTGTTTGTGGGAGAGGGCGAGCGTGTCCCCCTACTCCTCTGCCATCTTGTCCTCTCAGAAAGTAAGCCTCTTAATGGCTGGGACTACCTTTTCTTGTTCAGTGTTCTATTCTCAGGGCCTTCCCTTAGGACCAAGACAATTCTGGTTTCTTCTCATCTTTGCTTGGAGACATAGAAAGTTCCTTTCTCATTCTCTCCTGTAGCCCCCTGAACTTGAGGGCCTAGGATGAGCCATCGGTTAGAAGCCACTGTTATCAGGGATACGAGGCACCAGAGCTCAGAGTCCGATTCCAGAAAGATAGATGCTGAGTTGTCTCAAACGCTCCTTCTAAGAGATAAATGGAGCCTTTGAGGAATTTTCTTAAGATTTTAAATGAGCTTGGAGACTCGGGGAAGGCTCTCTGCCCCAGCCTTGCTGGACTCAGGAGCGCACATCTCCATTAATTTCTAACATAATTAATGATTTGGTTGAGTCATCTATCACTTTATTTCTTATTTTCTCCTCTAATTTTATTTCTCTCTTTATGGTTTTTTGAATTTTTAAGTTATTTGAATATATGTTGATATTCTATTTTAAATTTTCCTCTGGGCTCTTTAATTGCAGTTCTTTTCATTATATTTTTGTAGTTGCTGTAGGGATTATAACATATATCCTTAATCTTTCACAATTCACTTACAGTTAATATTGGTTTACTTTACACAAAACAAAAAATTCTAACTCTATACGTATATTTCTTTCATGTGTTTCATCTGTGCATGTATGATAAAGTCCATGAGATGTTATAATTTCTGTTTTAATTGTGTGAACTATATGAAAATTAAGAACTAAAAATATTATTTTGCATTTATTCAAATATTTATTTCCATTGCTTTTTATTCTTTTCTGAGAATCCAAGTTCCTGTTAGCTATCATTTACCATCAGTCTGGAGAATTTCTTTGGCGTATATTACTGTTTAAATCTCATGGAAGTTTTCTTTGAACTGAAAATGTCTCCAAATCATCTTCACTCTGTAAGAATATTTATGCTGGATGTAGACTACCAAAGTAACCTATTGAGGGGAATGCTTTAAGGATGTTATTTCATTCTCTCCTCTTTCCTCCACAGTGTCTAAGAAGTCAGCTCTTAATAAATCATTCTTTCCTTGCATGTCATGTGTTGTTTCTCTAGGTGGTTTTAAGATTGGCTTTTTTATATTTTGCTTTCCAAATGACTACCATGTGACTTGTGTCTTGGTGTGGCTTCTATGTGTTTATTCTGATTGATTGTTTCTGTGTTTTTTTTTTTTATCAAATTTGGGAATTTTTCAGGCATTATTTTCCAAATATTTTTCTACGCTATTTTTTCTCTGCACTCTTTCTAGAACTCCACATGAACCTATTTTCAACCATTTAATGTCATCTAATGGGTATTTGAGGTTCTGTGCACCCTTCAAAATCTTTTTTTCTTAGAGCTATTAACATAAACATTTTCTGTTGATTTATGAATTTTCCTTATTCTTGCCTATGGCACTTATATTTGCCTATTATTGTAGATACTGCACTGATCAGTTCTAAAATAACAATTTGTTTCTTTTCCAGAATAATTTCTATTACTCTGCTGAGATTCTCTACCTTTTTATTCATCAAAATTTTATTTTGTTCACTTTGCTGAGGATAGTTATAATAGTCACTATAAATGTCTTGTCTGCGTGTTCCATCATTTGGTCCTCTCATGGTCAATGTCTGTTGGTTTTCTTTGCACTTGAAAATGTGTTCCAATTTTCTAGGTTTTTATATTGGGCAATTTTCTTATTGTATCTGAGTTCTGTGGTTTTTGTCCTAAGAGAATGGCAAACTTTGTTTCTCAGTCAACAGATCTGATTTTAATACAGAATTTTTGTTTTTAGCTGAGTTGTTTTGAGTTTCCTGCATGTGTATGGTTCAGAGACATATGGAGATAGAATTAGGACCTCCTTTCTCTGTTGCTCTGCCTTCCTGATTGCTTCTACTTCTTAGAGGTTGTGAATAACCAGGACCGGAAGACTGTGGGTTTTTCCAATGACATCCTTGTTGCTTCCCACACCATAATGAAAGCTTTGACTCAAATCTAAAAGCCTTGACGACATGAAATCAGTTTGTAAAATACCACTCTCCTGAGTTTACACATCCCACAGATTCTATCTACTTCTGTTCACTCTCTAGTGCCTTCAGGTACCTGCTGTTTGTATTATGTTCAGATTTTATAATGATTTTCTATGTGTGAGTCAGTCTGGTAAGATCTTACTACTCCTACACTACAGGAACAAGAATTACACTTTAATTTAAAAATGCTTCTTTAACATTTGATTTCAGCACTGCAAAGAAGAAATCTATGTTCAGTTTGAATTTTGCTGCTTTATGAAAAACCTGACATCTTCATCATTTGGATTTTTTCCTATATCCATTTAATAATAATGCTAATAATATACAAGTATTGTTATATCTGTGTATTTTTATTTTACTCACATCTACTAATTACACTCTTTATTTTAATTAACTTACACTTTATAATTTTTTTTTGGTCTTTTTTAGGGCCTCACCCATGGCATATGGAGGTTCCAGGCTGGGGTCTAATCAGAGCTACAGCTGCTGGCCTATGCCACAGCCACAGCAATGCCAGATCCTTAACCCACTGAGCAAGGCCAGGGATGGAACCCTCAACCTCATGGTTCCCAGTAGGATTAGTTTCCACTGTGCCACAATGGGAACTCCTATACTTTATAATATTTTGATCATTTAATTAATTTTTTATGATTCCTTCCAAAGGATCCCATATAATTTATAGATTGGATGATATAAATTCTTAACATTTTTCCTCTTCCTGCAAATTCTTGTCCTGCTCTTTTACACGATGGAAAAGCACCTCAAGAATGTTTGTCATATCACTTATTCAAGTTTCCAGAGTGCTTTTTTTAGAATTTACCATCCTCAATATAAATTTTGCTTCTTTTAAAATTTCTTTTTTTTTGGTTCACTTTTTAAAATCTCTTTTTTTCAAAAAAGTGTTTTAAAACATTGGTGTTTTATAAAGCACCCTTAAAATATGGTGTTTTAAAATACCTTAAAGAATATTAAACATTTTCTAAAATTACCTTGAGTTACTAAAGTAGAAAATTTAGAGTGATATTAACTGCATCTTGAGGCTAAGCTAAATATATTTTATCATACCATATTTTTATTTATTTCATACTATTTTATATACAAACATATGTAATATTTACAGAGGTGTGGACATATATATATATGTGTGTGTATGTCTGTGTTAATGTACATATGTATGTATGTGTGTGTGTGTATATACATACATGAACATAGATTAAATGATGAGTATGGCCTACCTAGACTTAGTATTTATCAAGGCATGTGTTGTGATGTGGTATATTACTTGAACAAATTGGTGAGCAAAATCCTTTTCATAGATGCAACTGAGAAATAGGTTAATGAGTATAATTCCTGGCAGAATTCCCAGTTCCTAGAGAGTTGTCATTTGTTTAATCTTTGTTTGACAGGAATGGAATATTTTCCTTCTTCACTGAGTGGTTTTCTAACATATTGAACAGATGAATTGCATGAATCCATAACCCCCAAATAAATTAGTCCTCAGTATCTAATGCCTAATCAGTTCATGGATTGTGAGATTTGTTCATTTAAGGATACATGTTTTCCTATTTCCAATCATTCAGATTTTCAAATCGACATCCCTCTCATGTTTCAATCTTAGAGGACTTATTTTGAGAGGATTAAATATTTCCTTAAAAGTTCTCAGAGACCCTGGAGAACAGAATCAGCCCAAGACTAACAAGGAAAATAAAATCCTATGATTCCCGGGATTCACTACTCAAGCTAGGCTAAGGACTATATTCTTTTCAGCCAAACTGGTGAAGGTTTGACTGTATGGCATCTTTATATTTAGAAAACCTGATGAATGGTTACATTTAATGTAGATGAGATGCATGATACTGAACATATCCCAAATATCCACACCTGTGAGTTCTAATGGAGAATGGAAAGTTTTTACTCCAACAAACCAAACCAAACCAAACCAAACAAAAACACAAAAACTGTAATACATTCTAGAATAGCAAAGTGCTGAGATTTATATTACCACTTGTGAGAGATTTGTTTTCTTTAAAATTTTTTTTTATTACAGTATAGTTGATTTACACTGTTCTGTCAATTTCTGCTGTATAGCAAAGTGACCCAGTCATACATATAAGAGATTCATTTTCTATTCTTTTTGTTTTGTTTTGATTTCATCCATGGCTGTGACATGCAGAATTTCTAGGACCAGGGATCGAAACTGTGCACAGCAGTGACCTAAGCCAATGCTGGATCCTTAATCCACTGAACTGCCAGGGAACTCCCCATTTTCTGTTCTCAAAAGAAATATTATCATGTATTTGCTAACTTAAAGAAAAGTACTAAACACCAGAGAATATCCTTGTAATTCCTTTCAAATACTCCTGCAAAAGCATATAAGCTTTATATAAAGTCAAATGTTACTTCTATAATGAGTTCTCTTGTGACACAGTAGGTTGGGGATCTAGTGTTGTCACTGCAGTGGCTTGCGTCATTGCTGTGGCATGTGTTCCATCCCTGGCATTGGAACTTCCCCATGCTGTGGGCAAGGCCAAAATCAGTTATTTCTGTAATAAGAGTCTCATGCAATGAGCAAATTTGGTTTTCTTGTTTTTGAAATTGTTTATGTTGCTTTAGAGAAAATCTAATTTTCTCTAAAAGGAAAAGGACGAATGTTACTGGAAGATTAAAAAAAAAGTTGAGACTTTAGAACAGCCATCCAATCTATGAATTATATGAGATCCTTTGGAAGAACCATGGAAATTACAGCAGTTTCCATTAAGGAAATTAGTCAGAAGAGAAGAGTAATCTGGGGCATATATGATAACATTTGAGAAGACTTTGAGAGTTAACTTCAGTACAGTTTGCAACTACAAAATCTGTCCCTTGTCCTTAGAGGAAAAAGGGAATGGATAAAGCCCAAAGAAGCTTGCCATCATCGACCTTCTCATGTGATCCATGATTTTGACTCTACATATCCATTAAAATGAAGAAACATTATTTTGTTTAAGCTACCATACATTAATTAGAAACTAGTAAGCTCTTGTAATATCCCCCCATAATAAACTATTATCCCTCTTGTACTAGGATAACATTATCTGATATATTAATTATCTAAAATTTCAGACATTTCCTACAAGACAACTTTTGAAGGTGCGTAACTATCAAATGCTTTGTTTCCACTGTGAAGTGAAAACAAAGACTAATAAAAACCTTGTCTTAAAGTAACAAACATCACATCAGTTGACTGTATTGGCTAGCACTAATCACATGAATATACCAGCGCGGGGAGCCGAGAAAATACAAGAAGCTGAGGAAAGGAGCTTGCCTGAACAGTGCAATTCCAAGGACAAGCTCCTAATCAGGAAAAGGGGCCTGTCTGAACGGTACAATTCTGAGGGCAGGCTCCTAAACAAGGGGATGCCTGCCTGTACGGCACAATTCCGAGGACAGGCCCCAGAAGACAATAAGACTCACCTGCTGACATAAGTGGAAAACTAAATTTCCCAGGAAATAATTTCCATTTTGTGTTGCTGAGTGGGGATTGTTCCATGGATAACTTAGTCTTTTCTGTTATTCACTTGCTATTCAGTTTTCCTCAATCTTTCCTTATTATTTACTTATTATTCTTATTTCCCATTCTTATTTTCCTGTGGTGATTTGTGATTTAACAAAATTACAATAATAATGTAATAAGAATTTCATCCTGAAGGACTTTCCCCTATTTAAATCCAACTTAGTTAAAACATAGTGTTTATCTATTAATTAGTTATACAGTAAACTTTAGAGTTAGGATTTTAATGAGGTTCATAGAAGTTAGACATATATTATTCTTGACCAAAAGACACCTAGCTATGAGTTATAGAAGCTTTTAAGTGATATCTAGTTAAGTTGGTTTATATTTTCTTACACTGTCTCCCTGCCATAATGCTTTAAAGATAAGCACCAGTCTAAAAACAAGATTTGTGAATGCCAAATTCTTGTGTCTGTGAACTCTTCAAATTGTAAAGACTGGCTGGCCATGGGATGATTTGTACTGTCTCCTCCTTTACGTGATGTATTGTACCTAACTGCCCCTAAGTTGTGCCCACTAAGTTTAGTTAAAACAAAGATCTTAAAACATGATGTATGGCTGCTATACCATGTAATAGTTGACCAATGTACTTTTAACACTGTGATGTAATCTGTAGCAAAAAGCTGTCTATATAATCAACCACTTATGCCAATAAAGTTTGAGCAGTCCAGTGCCCTGAAAGAAGGGACAAAGAGGCTGTCTCCGTAATTGTACATTCGCTGATGCCACATCCCTCTCCTATTGGAAAAAAGCGGAGCTGGCCTCTGGCATACCAGGAAGGTGGGAAATGGTTGTTCCCATCTAAAAAGGTGGCCTCTCAGCAATGACACAATGTAAAAGAGATGTACAATTTTAAGAATTATGTAGTTTCAATATTTTCCTTCATACAAATTCTATGTATAAACATTTGTAGTATATACTACTATTTTAAGTACTAATAACTGTGATATGCCCAGCTCCTATATAGATTATTTCACAAAGTTAATATTCAGGTATTTTAGAAGCTTGTTTAGATGTAATTCAATTATTCTGTGGTTTGCAATTTTAAATTGTACAATTGAATACTTTTTAGTATATTATATAGATGTGAACCATCACCAAAAACTAACTTTGTAACAATTTAGTTACCCCATTTTGTAAACCCCAATCCCATTATCAGTCTCTGCCAATTCCTCCTATTCTCATCCCTAGGCAACCACTAATCTACTTTCTGGGGCCATTTCATGTAAAAGACAATAATATATGGTGTTTTGTGACTGGCTTCTTTCAATTTGCGTAATGTCTTTAAGGCACAACATGATGTGTTGTGTCATGTATCAGTATTGCATTCTTCTTATTACCAAGTAACTCTGTTGTATGGAATTATTACATTTTCTTCATTCATTCATTGTTTGATGGACATTTGAATTTTTTCCACTTTTGGACTATTGTGAATAATGTTGCTGTGGACAATTGTAAACAAATTTTTGTTTATATTATTTCAGTTAGATATACAGCTAGGAGAGGAATTGCTAGGTCATATGGAACCTTTGCATAATATTTTTGAGAAACTGCTAAACTACCTTGAAAGTGGCTGCACCACTTTATATTCTCATTAACAATACATGAGGGTCCTGACTTCTCCATATCTTCTCTGCCAATATTTCTTATTATTAGACTTTTTGGCTATAGTCATCTTAGAGTGGTGAAATATTTTATTGTTGTTTTGATTTGCATTTACTTAATGACTGATGCAGTTGCAAATCTTTAATGTGCTAATTGATGATTTGTATATAATCTTTTATTCAGAACTTTTGCCCTTTTTAAAATGTGGTTGTTCTTTTATTATTTAGTTGTAAGTGTTCTTTATATATTTTGGTACAATATTTTATCAGCTATGACTTGCAAATATTTTCTTCCACTCAATGGAGTGTCTTTCTGTGTCCTTCATGATGCACTTTGAAGCACAAACCTTTTAAGTTTAATGAAGTCCAATATGCCTCTTTTTTCTTTTGTCATTTGTACTTTTCATTTCATAAAAAAGAAACTATTGCCTAACCCTGTTCGCAAGATTTAATTGCTGTATTTTTTTTCTAAGAGTTTGGAAATATTAGCTTTTACACTTAGGTCTACGACCTGTTTTGCATTATTTTGTGTGTGTTTGTATGGTGTGAGGAAGAGTTTCTAATTCATCCTTTTCATATATCAGTGCGGTTTTTGAAAAAAATCCTTTTCTGATTGCCTCCACATTTAGTTGAAATGCATTTTACCACAGATGTATGCCTTTTATTCTGAACTCTCAAGTCTCTTAAATTGATTGAAATTTCTGTCATGCCAATATCACTGTCATGAATGCTATATTTTTTCTTATTCTCTAGTGTGTATTATTCATTTATTTAAGAATAATTGATTTATAATCTTCTATTAGTTTCAGGTGTACAGCATAGTGATTCAGTATTTTTATACACTATTAATCATTTTGTTGTACACCCCAAACTAACACAACATTGTATGTCAACTGTATTGCAATATAAAATAAAAATTAAGTAGTGGAAAAAAATTAGGTTCTTACAAAATAATGGCTATATTCCCTGTACAATACAGTACATCCTTATCATCTATCTATTCTATACATAGTAGGTTATATCTCTCAATTCTATACCCCTGTCTTGCCTCTCCTCCTCCTTCCCCTTACTGGTAGCCACTAGTTTTTTCCTGTATCAATGCATCTATTTCTGTTTTGTTACATTTTTTGTTTTATATTTTAAATTTTACATAGGAGTGATAGTATACAGTATTTTTCTTCCTCTGTATTGCTTATTTCAATAAGCATAATATACTCTAGGTCCATCCATATTATTTCAATTGGCAGAATTTTATTTTTTATGCCTGAGTAGTATTCCATTGTGTGTGTATGTTGTGTGTGTGCATGCCTATGTTTGTACACACCTTCTTTATCCATTCATCTGTTGATGAGCACATGGTTTGCTTCCATATATTCTGTATTATAAATGATACTGCTATGAACACTGAGGTCCATGTCTTTTCAAGCTAATGATTTGGGTGTTTTTCCCCTTGGATATATACCCAGGAGTAGATTTGTTGGTTCATGTGGTTATTCTACTTTTAGTTTTTTGAGAAACCTCCACATTGTTTTCCACAGTGGCTTTGCAGTGCCATCCACCAACAATACAAGGATTCCCTTTTCTCCATATCCTCACCAAGATTTATAATTTGTACACTCTTTGATATTAGCCATTGGATTCACATGACCAAGTGGAGGAAAACCCAAATCCATTTTCCTGGAGACTAAAAGATTTTAATAGCTACACTATAGTCACTCTTTGTGCGTACCTTTTCCCAGTGCCTATCATTCAATCCACTTCTTTCAATCTCTACTCTTTCTGTCTTACTGTTACCACAAGCCAGCATCTCCCTTCAGAACTCTACCTGATCTCTCACATATAATTTTGTCATTCTCTGGTTTATTTCAACTGGAGAAATATTTCTAAAACCCAAATTTCATGTTATAACCCTTCATTTAAGTCTGTAAATAATTTCTGATTGTCCTTAAAAAATGAGAACCTAAATTGTGAATTATAAGGCCCTACATTTTCTGTCTTCAGGTATTTTTCCAAATCTAATCTTGTTCCTCTTTGTTTCTTGTGCTTTAGCCACAATGCCCTTATAATTTTTATGTATCGTTTTACTCTTATTATTGAATTTTGAGGGGTCTTTATACATTCTGGATGCAAGGATTTTTCTCACAAATGTGATTTTAAACTATTTTCTACCAGTCTATGGTGTAAATTTTCATCTTCTTTAAAGAGTCTTTCCCATTGCAAATGTTTTAGTTTCAATGAAGTTCAATTTATTATTTTCAAATGTGTTATGCTTTTGATGTTTTATCTAAGAACCCTTTACCCAACTCATGGTCACACAGATTTCCTCCTATATATTCTCAGAACACTCATTTTCAAAAGAGGACAATTTTGACCTACAGGAGCACTTTTGGAATCTGCTGAGTGAAAGCCAGGGGCACCATTGGGATCTGCTGAGTGGAAACCAGAGAGTCTGCTAAACTTCCTAAAATGCACAAGATAGCTTCACAAAACACAGAATTATCCATTCTAAAATGTCAACAGTACAAAGATTAAGAAAACCCGTTATAGAGTTTTATGTAGGTATACCTCATTTTATTTTTCTTTGTTTATTGCACTTCACATATATTGTGGGGGTTTTTTGTTTTTTGGGTTTTTTTTGGCAAACTGAAGCTTGTAACAACCTTTCATTGAGCAAATCTATCAGCACCACTTTTTCAGTTGCATTTGCTCACTTAATATCTCTGTGTCACATTTTGGTAATTTTGTGTAATATTTCTATTATTATTATTATATTTCTTTTGGTAGTTTTTATCAGTGATCTTTTATGTTACTATGATAATTGTTTTGGGGTGCCACAAACTGCACCCACATAAGATGGTGAAATTGATCTGTAAGTGTGTGTGTTTTGACAGCTCCATCTGCCAGGTATTCCCCCATCTCTCTCCCTCTTCTTAGGCTTCCCTATTCCCTGAGACTCAACAATATTGAAATTAGGTCAATTAGTAACCCTATAATGATTTCTAGGTGTTCATGGGAAGGAAGAGTCAGATGTCTCTCACTTTAAATCAAAAGCTAGAAATAATTGAACTTAGTGAGGAAGGCATATCAAAAGCCAAGACAGGCAGAAAGCTAGGCTTCTTGAGTCAAACAGCCAAAATGTGAATAAAAAAGAAAAATTCTTTTTTTTAATTCTAATTTATTTATTTATATCATATATATATATATATTTTTTTCTACTGTACATCATGGTGACCCAGTTACACATACATGTATACATTCTTCTTTCTCACATTACATGTTATATCATAAGTGACTAGACAGAGTTCCCAGTGATACACAGCAGGATCCCATTGCTAAACCATCCCAAAGGCAACATTCTGCATCTATTTACCCCAAGCTTCCAGTCCTTCCCACTCCCTCCCCTTCCCCCTAGGCAACCATAAGTCTATTCTCCAAGTCCATGATTTTCTTTTCTGTGGAAAGTTTCCTTTGTGCCACATATTAGATTCCAGATATAAGGGATATCATATGGTATTTATCTTTCTCTTCTGACTTATTTCCCTCAGATGAGAGTCTCTAGTTCCATCCATGTTGCTGCAAATGGCATTATTTTGTTCTTTTTATGGATGAGTAGTATTCCATTGTGTATATATACCACATCTTTCTGATAAAATAATCTGTCAGTGGACATTTGGGTTGATTCTATGTCCTGGCTACTCTACAAAAAAACACGTGGGTGCATGTGTCTTTTTCAAGGAAAATTTTGTCCGGATATATGCCCAAGAGTGGGATTGCTGGGTCATATGGAAGTTCTATATATAGATTTCTATGGTACCTCCATACTGTTTTCCATTGTGGTTGTACCAGTTTCCATTCCCACCAACAGTGCAGGAAGGTTCCCTTTTCTCCACACCCTTTCCAGCATTTCTTATCTGTGGACTTATTAATGATGGCCATTGTGACTGTTGTGAGGGGGTATCTCATGGTAGTTTTCATTTGCATCTCTCTAATCAGTGATGTTGAGCATTGTTTCAAGTGCTTGTTGGCCATCTGTACATCTTCCTTGGAGAAATGTCTATTCAGGTCCTTTGCCCATCTTTCAATTAGGTTATTGGCTTTTTTGCTGTTGAGTTGTATAAGTTGTTTGTATATTTTAGAGATTAAGCCCTTGTCAGTTGCATCATTTGACACTATTTTCTCCCATTCTGTAAGTTGTCTTTTTGGTTTCTTTTTCGTTTCCTTTGCTGTGCAAAAGCTTTTCAGTTTGATTAGGTCCCATTGGTTTATTTTTGCTCTTATTACAGTTCCTTTGGGAGACTGACCTGAGAAAACATTTGCCAGGTTGGTACAGAGAATGTTTTGCCTATGTTCTCTTCTGGGAGTTTGATGGTGTCTTGTCTTACATTTAAGTCTTTCAGCCATTTTGAGTTTATTTTTGTGCATGGTGTGAGGGTGTGGTCTAGTTTCACTGATTTGCATGCAGCTGTCCAGGTTTCCCAGTGATACTTGCTGAAAAGATTGACTCTTTCCCATTTTATGTTCTTGCATCCTTTGTCAAAGATTAATTGACAAGAGGTGTCTGGGTTTATTTCTGAGTTCTCTATTCTGTTCCATTTGTCTGTCTGTCTGTTTTGGTACCAGTACCACTCTGTCTTCATGACTGTGGCTTTGTAATATTGCCTGAAGTCTGGAAGAGTTATGCCTCCTGCTTGGTTTTTGTTCTTCAGAATTGTTTTGGCAATTCTGGGTCTTTTGTGGTTCCATATGTATTTTTGGATTATTCATTCTAGTTCTTTGAAACATGTCATGGGTAATTTGATAGGGATTGCATTGAATCTGTAGATTGCTTTGGGTAGTATGGCCATTTTTATAAGATTAATTTTTCCCACCCAGGAGCATGGAATCCCTTTCCATTTCTTTACCTTTTCTTTAATTTCCTTGATTAATGTTTTATACTTCTTGGAATATAAGTACTTTACCTCCTTGGTCAGGTGTATTCCCAGGTATTTGATTTTTTGAGGTGAAATTTTAAAAGGTATTGTATTTTTGTATTCCTTTTCTAATATTTCACTGTTAGTATACAGAAATGTGACTGATTTCTGAATGTTAATCTTATATCCTGCTACTTTGCTGAATTTGTTGATCAGTTCAAGCAGTTTTTGTGTGGAGTCCTTAGGGTTTTCTATGTATAGTATGATGTTTTCTACATTCCATGACAGCTTTATCACTTCTCTTCCTATTTGGATGCATTTTATTTCTTTTGTTTGTCTGATTGCTATGGCTTAGACTTCCAATACTATTTTGAATAACAGTGGTGAGAGTGGGCATCCCTGTCTTGTTCCAGGTTTTAGTGGGAATGCTTTCAGCTTTTCTCCATTGAGTATTATATTTGCTGTGGGTTTGTCATAAATAGCTTTGATTATGTTAAGGAATGTTCCCTCTATGCCCACTTTGGTGAGAGTTTTTATCATGAATGGATGTTGGACTTTGTCAAATCCTTTCTCTGCATCTGTTGAGATGATCATGTGGTTTTTGACTTTTCTTTTGTTAATGTGGTGTAGGATGTTGATTGATTTTTATATTTTGAACCATCTTGTGCCCCTGGGATGAATCCCACCTGGTCATGGTGTGGGATCTTTTTGATATGCTTTTGGATTTGGTTGGATAAAATTTTGTTGAGAATTTTTGTGTCTATATTCATCAAAGATATTGGCCCATAGTTTTCTTTTTTGGTGGTTTCTTTGTCTGGTTTTGGAATTAGGGTTATGGGAGCATCATAGAATGTCTTCAGGAGTGTTCCTTCTTCTTTAACCTTTTGAAAAAATTTATGGAGGATGGGCATAATTTCCTCTTTGTATGTTTGGTAGAATTCACCTGTAAAGCCTTTTGGTCCTGGATTTTTATTTGTAGGAAGTGTTTTTATGACATATTCCATTTCACTTCTAGTGATTGGTCTGTTGAGTTGGTCTGTTTCTTCTTGATTCAGTTTTGGAAGGCTGTAAGATTCTAGAAAACTGTCCATTTCTTCCAGATTGTCAAATTTGTTGGCATATACTTGTTGATAGTGTTCTCTCATGGTATTTTTTATTTCTGCATTATCTGTTGTGATTTCTCCTTTTTCATTTCCAATTTTGTTTATTTGGGTTCTTTCTCTCCTCTTCTTAGTGAGTCTAGCCAGGGGTTTGTCAATTTTCTTTATGTTTTCAAAGAACCAGCTCTTGGTTTTATTAATTTTCTCTGAATCTCTATTTTATTGATTTCCTCTTTGATCTTTATAATTTCCTTCCTTCTGCTGACTTTAGGTCTTTTTTGTTCTTCTTTTTCTAATTCGTTTAGATGGGGGGTTAAGTTGTCAATTTGAGATCTTCTTTTTTGAGAAAGGCCTGTATCACTATGAGTTTCCCTCTGAGCACTGCTTTTGCAGTGTCCCATAGATTTTGAGAGGTTGTACCTTCATTATCATTTGTCTCCATGTATTTTTTTAATTTCCTTCTTGATTTCCTCATTGACCCATTTAGTCTCCATGTAGTAGGTTTTTTCTCATTTCTTTTCCTGTGGTTGATTTCTAGTTTCATGCCATTGTGGTCAGAGAAGATACCTGAAATATTTTCTATGCTTCTAAATTTGTTGAGGTTAGCTTAGTGTCCCGATATGTGGTCGATTCTTGAGAATGTTCCATGTGCACTTGAGAAGAATGTGTATTCTGATTTTTTTTAGATGTAGTGTCCTGAAGATGTCAATTAAGTCTAACTTTTCTATTTTTTCCTTTAGGATCGCTGTTGCTTTATTGGTTTTCTGCCTAGAGGATCTGTCCATTGGTGTGAGGGGGGTATTAATGTCTCCTACTATGATTGTATTCCCATCAATTTCTCCCTTTATGCCAGACCTATATATTTAAATGGCTACTTTACACTTCTACTTGGATATCTTACAGGTTTTTTTCTCTCCTCTTTTTGGTGAGTCTGGCCAGAGGTTTGTCTATTTTGTTTACCTTTTCAAAGAACCAGCTCTTGGTTTGATTGATTTTTTATATTGTTTTTTGAATCTCTATTTTGTTGACTTCCTCTTTGATCTTTATGATTTCCTTCCTTCTGCTGACTTTAGGGTCTTTTTTTTTTTTTGTTCTTTTTCTAATTCATTTAGGGTTAGGTTGTCAATTTGAGATGTTTCTTCTTTTTTGAGGAAGGCCTGTATTGCTATGAACTTCCCTCTGAGCATGGTTTTTGTGGCATCCCATAAATTATGAGTGGTTGTATCTTCCTTATTCTTTGTCTCAAGGTATTTTTTAATTTCCTTATTGATTAACTCATTGACCTATTGGCTTTTTAGTAGCATGTTGTTTAGTCTCCATGTAATAGGTTTTTTTCTCATTTCTTTTCCTGTGGTTGATTTCTAGTTTCATGCCATTGTGGTTAGAGAAGATACTTCAATTAATTTCTATATTCTTAAATTAGTTGAGGTTAGCATTGTGCCACAATATGTGATCAATTCCATATATGCCCCAAATATAGGTGCACCCAGATACATACAACAAATACTAACAGACATAAAAGGAGAAATTGGTGGGAATATAATCATATAGTAGGAGACTTTCTCACCCCACTCACATCAATGGACAGATCCTCTAGACAGAAAATCAATAAAGTAACAGATCCTAAATGAAACAATAGAAAAGTTAGACTTAATTGACATTTTTAGTACATTACATCCCGAAAAAATCAGAATACACATTCTTCTCAAGTGCATATGGAACATTCTCAAGAATTGATTACAAAGGAAAACTTCTTGAAGAATTTTCAGGAGTTTCCTGGTGGCCTAGTGGTTAAGGATTCAGTGTTGTCACTGCTCTGGCTTGAGTTTTATCCCTGGCTCAGGAACCTATAGATGCTGTGGGCATGTCCTCACCCCAAATAAAATACTCCTCCAGTGAACATACAAATGATAAGAAAGGTAAAAAGCTTATTGGTAATATGGAGAAATTTTTAGTGATCTGGATAGATTATCCAAACCTGCCATAATATTCCATGAAGCCAAAATCTAATCCAGAGCAATGCCCTAACTCTCTTTAATTCTATGAATCCTGAAAGAGGTGAGGTTGCTACAGAAGAAAATATTGAATCTAGCAGAGGGTGGTTCAAAAGGTTTTAAGGAAAGAAGCCATCTCCATAACATCAAAATTAAAGGTGAAGCAGCAAGTCGGAATATAGAAGCTGCAGCAAGTTATCCAGAAGATTTATCTAAGATAGGTAATAAAGATAGCTAATTAAAGTGGTCAACAACAGATTTTCAATGTCGTTGAAACAGCCTTATGTTAGAAGAAGATGTCATTTGGATTTTCTTACCTGGAGAAGAGAAGTCAATGCCAAGCTTCAATGGACAGGCTGGTTTACTCTTTTAGGGGTGAACACAGCTGGTGATTTGAAGTGGAAGCCAATGATCATTTACCATTATGGAAATTCTAGGGCCCCCTTTAAAGATTAGGCTAAATCCACTCCACCTGTGCTCTGTAAATGGAATATCAAAGCCTAGATGACAGCAAATCTATTTACAGCATGGTTTGTGGAATATTTTAAGCCCTCTATTGAGACCTACTTCTCAGGAAAAGATTTCTTTCAATATATTACTGTTTAATGACAATGTACCTGATCACCCAAGAGCTCTGATGAAGATGTACAATGATATTAATGTTACTTTCATCCCTGCTAACGTAACATCCATCTGAAGCCTATGAATTAAGGAGTACTTTTGACTTTCACCTCTTATATTTAAGAAAAACATCTCAGAATACTATCTGATGTAGTTAGCAGTTCTTCTAATGGATCTGGCAAAGCAAATTAAAAATGTTCTGGAAAGTATTCTTCATTCTTGAAGCCATTAAGATCATTTATTATTCATGAGAAGTAGTCAAACTATCAATATAACAGGAGTTTGGAAGAAGTTAGATAACTTCGAGGGGTTCAAGACTTCGGTGAGAAAATAACTGTAAATGTGGTAGAAATAGCAAGAGAAATAGATTTGGAAGTAGAGCCTGCCTGAAGCTGTGATGGAATTGCTGCACTCTTGTGATAAAACTTTAGCAGATGAGGAATTGATTTCTTATAGATGAGCAAAGAAGTGTTTTCTTCAGATGAAATCTACTCCTGGTGAAGATACCGTGTGGATTGTTAAAATGACAAAAAATGGATTTAGAATACTACATAAATTTAGTTAGTAAGGCAGTGGAAGAGTTTGAGAGCATTGACTTCAATTTTGAAAGAAGTTTCACTGTGGATAAAATGCTGTCAAACAGCATTGCATGATACAGAGAAATCGTTCTTGAAAGGAAAAGTCAATTGATGTGGCAGACTTCATTGTTGTCTCATTTTTAAGGAATTGCCACAGCCACCTCAACCTTCAGCATCCAGCATCCTTATCAGTCAGTAGCCATCAACATCTGAGGAAAGACCTCCCACCAGTAAAAGGATTATGACTTGTTGAAGGCTCAGGTGATGGTTAGCATTTTTTAGAATTAAAGTATTTTTAAATAGTATATGTACATTTTTTTAGTCACAATCCTATTGCATACTTAAAAGGCTACAGTATAGTGTAAACATAAGTTTTATATGCACTGGGAAACCAATTTTTTTAAATTTTACTGGTTTATTTAATTTACAACGTTGTGATAATTTCTGCTGTACAACCAAGTAACCCAGCCATACATATACACAGATCCATTCTCTCTAAGATTCTTTTCACACATAAATTATCACAGAATACTGGGTAGAATTCTCTGTCCTATATAACAGGTCCCCATTGGCCAATCATTTTTTATACCTCAGAGTACATATTCCAATCTCAAATCCTGAGTCCATCCCTCCCAACACCCCCAACCTGTCCTCTTTGCTAACCGTAAGTTTTTCAAAGTCTGTGAGTCTGTTTCTGGTCTGCAAATAAATTCACTCATATCTTTTTTTTTTTTTTTTTTTACATTCCATATATAGGTGATATCACATGACGTTTGGGTTTTTCAATGGGTTTCTCTTTGGGTTAACTCTTAGGCAATTTTTTTTTTTTTTAAATCCTTATGTGCTTGGTCATTTGTACATCAGACATGAGCCTTGGGCTTCATTCAGGAATTAGTGACTTTTTGGTTTTTGTTTTTTTTTTTTGTCTTTTGTCTTTTTGTTGTTGTTGTTGCTATTTTTTGGGCCGCTCCCCGTGGCATATGGAGGTTCCCAGGCTAGGGGTCTAATCGGAGCTGTAGCCACTGGCCTACACCAGAGCCACAGCAACGCAGGATCCGAGCCGTGTCTGCAACCTACACCACAGCTCACAGCAACGCTGGATCGTTAACCCACTGAGCAAGGGCAGGGATCGAACCCGCAACCTCATGGTTCCTAGTCGGATTCGTTAACCACTGTGCCACGACGGGAACTCCCAATTTTTAATTTTGATGATACTAAGTGTAGCTCATAGTTATTTCCTACTGAATTGGCTAATTCCTTACTTTTTTCCCTTAATCCATGGAAAGGAATTCACTCTCTAACTTCACTTCGTATGGTAGTTTCTAGGTCCATCCATGTTGCTGCAAATATTATTATTTCATTCTTTTTATGGCTGAGTAATATTCCATTGTATATATGTGCCATATTTTCTTTATCCATTCCTCTGTTGATGGACAGTTAGGTTGCTTCCATGTCTTGGCTATTGTAAATAGTGCTGCAGTGAACATTGGGGTGGATGTACCTTTTTGAATTACTGTTTTTTCTGGATAGATGTCCAAGAGTGGGATTGCTGGATTGAATGGTAGTTCTATTTTTAGTTTTTTTGAGGAGCTTCCATACTGTTTTCTATAGTGGTTGCACCAATGTACATTCCCACCAACAGCATAAGAGGGTTCCCTTTCCTCTATAGCCTTTCCATCATTTGTTATTTGTGGACTTTTTGATGATGACCGTTCTGGCTGGTGTAAGGTGGTGCTTTGTAGTAGTTTTGATTTGCATTTCTCTAATAATTAGTGATGTTAAGCATCTTTTCATGTGTTTTTTGACCATCTGTGCACAAAATTCTTGGACGTACTCATGGCAGGCATGTGAAAATTCCTGAGCCAGGGGTCAAACCTTCACCACAGCAGTGATCACACTAGATTCTTAACCTGCTGTGCCACAAGGAGCTCCTTGTGTGACTTGCTTTATCGCAATATTCAGTATGTGGTATTTGTTTCATTTTAGTTATCTGGGATGGAACCTTCAATATCTCCATGGTATGCTGCAGTTTTAGGGCTTATACGCAGTTCCATGATCACGTTTGAATTATGGTTGTATAAGATAAGGGGAATATGATGAGGCTTATTGATTTTATTTATTTAATTTTTTTACTTATATATGGTAAATTGTCCCAGCGCCATTTGTTGAAAAGATACTCTTTCTCTGTTATATTGATTTTTCTACTTTGTCATAAGTTAATTTGCCATATTCATGTGATTTTATTTTGGGATTTCTTATGCTTCATTATCTTTTCTCCAATACAACACTGTCCTAATGACTGCTGCCTATAATTTCTTGAAATCGGGTGGTGTGAATCCCCTCCTTGGCCCAAGCAGCGTAATATAGTAATATTGGGATAAGAGCTTAAAGATGCTTTTAGGCTGCTGGGGAGGAGCTGTGTTCTTCACTGTTAACAAATAGTACAAATCAGCTCAATATGCAAGAGATGAACCTTAATTGGACCATAGTTTCTGGGTGTAATAGGTGCACACATTTTTTTTTTTTTTGGTCTTTTTAGGGCCACACCCACAGCATAGGGAAATTCCCCAGCTAGGGGTTGAATTGGAGCTGTAGATGCCAGCCTATGTCACAGCCAGATTCAAGCCTCAGCTGTGACCTACACTGCAGCTCACAGCAATGCTGAATCCTTAACCCACTGAGCAAGGCCAGGGATCAAACCTGAATCCTCATGGATACCTAGTTGGGTTCGTTACTGCTAAGCCACAACCAGAACTCCACTGCACACTTATTTATTCAGCTTGGTTCTCTGGTCATATGACTTTGGGCAGCCTCCCTGGAGTGGCTTATCTTAATATTAGAGATTTGTAGACATTTTTAACATTTGAGGAACTTTGAACATTTTGAAAATTTATCAGAAGCCGGAATAATCATAATGATGAGCTTTTGCACTGTTTGTGCTGGGGATGATAAGTTTACAGAGTTCTTTCATATGTATTATCACATTCAATTAAAAGCAAAAAGCCTGAAAGATACTATTTTCCCAATTTTAGAATAAGGAAGCTAAATTGAACTATTTATCAAAGATAGATGTAGAAGGTAACACCTTTATCATTTCAGTGTCCATGGATTAAGGGAAAAAAATAAGGAATTATCCAATTCAATAGGAAATAACTATGAGCTACACTTAGTATCATCAAAATTAAAACTTGCCTAAGAGTTAACCCAAAGAGGAACCTGTTGAAAAATCCAAAACTTAGATTGATACAAACAAGTGGGTGGAAGTAGGTAGCATTGTTTATAGCAACATAGTTAGTGCTAATGAGATGAAATCAGAGGAATTATGGAGGAGGTCAAATTTAACTGAATTGTGGAGTTAGCAGTTAACAATAGAGGTACAATTTCTGCTGAATTTTAGGAAAAAACATGTTTTAGGGGTGAGAATAATTAGCTTATGGGGTTAATTTCCAATAGCTGCTTGAGAGAGTGTTCCAGAAAAATGTGAATTTTCTGAAGAAATGTAGCCAGCAGGGAAACAAACATATGCGTATGTGTGGACACATACATAGCCTACTTTAGGTGGGTTTTAAAAACTGTTTTTATTTTTTTGTCTTTTGTCCTTTTAGGGCCGCACCTGTAGCATATGGAGGTTCCCAGGCTAGGAGTCTAATCAGAGCTGATGCCAGAGCCACAGCAACGCCAGATCCGAGCCGCATCCATGGCTCATTTACAGCTCATGGCAATGCCAGGTCCTTAACCCACTGAGTGAGGCCAGGGATCGAACCCGAACCTCATGGTTCCTAGTTGGATTTGTTTCCACTGTGCCATGATGAGAACTCCTAAAAACTGTTTTTAAATACCTACTATGTCCTGGAGACTGTCCATTATGTGGAAAAATAATGATGTTTTGCTTTTCCTTTCAATTTAGTTCCTTAAAATTTGGTACTGATAGTAAAACTTTAACATTTTCCTTCTCTGTGTATTCTTATAATGTGTCATGGTGATAAAACATTTTCTTAAAATAACCTAGAAAACATTGAAAGAATAGCAACATGGAGTTCCCTTTGTGCTGCAGTGGAAACAAATCCAGTTAATCTCCATGAGGATGAGGGTTTGATCCCTGGCCTAAATCAATAGGTCAGGGATCCAGCATTGCTGTAAACTGTGGTGTAGGTTGCAGACACAGCTTGGATCTGGCTTTGGTGTAAGATGGCAGCTGTATCTCTGATAAAAGCAAAAAAAAAAAAAGTTAGCAATAAAAATTATGTGACGTTTACAAGCTGACTCTTCCGTGTTACCCTAATTAATAATTGAATATAATTTTTGAGTTTCAAACTTCATTTCCAATATTGACTCAATTTGCTATAAATTTTAAATTATAAGTAGTCACATTTTGGACAATTATGAAAAGACTAGGAATTTTTGTGGAATGAGGAAAATACAATCTATTTCTCATCCATTTGAACGTTAAATAGCATTTTCATAAAGTCTGCCCTACGAAGCCCTACTGGGCAAGTCCCATGTTATTTGCACATAGGAATGTGTAGGGTCAATGAGAAATAGCTTTTTAAAGCTATGTTTCTCATACACAGTGCCAAGTCTTGGAAGAGGAATAAAGGAAAATCTCAAGTAGAGTAAAATTTTGCATATATGTGTGTGTATATATATATTTCTGTGTATTTATGTATGTGTGTGTGTGTATATATATATATACACTATATATATATACACTATAATATATATATACTATATATATATACACTATAATATATATATATGTATTTCTGTTTTCATTTTCCATATAAAAACTCTTGCTAACAAGGGGAAACAAGACTGAGAATTTTGATGATCTAACCAGAATCCTTTCTCCTGCTAGGACTATAAATCAGAATCTCTCTAAATGTAAGGTCAGTAGTTTATGTCCATATGTGAGTTATCTCTCTGCACAATAATTATTCAAGATTAGAGTACATGGCTGGAATATGCCCTATTGGGACTGCCAAGGGGGATGCTATCCATTTGACAGGTACAGATGTGGGGGTGAGTTCCAAGGAATGTTACCATTTACTAGTCTGACAGAGATGTGTGCTAAAGCAGAGTGAGGATAAACAACGGTTGAAGTACCCAGAAAATGAAGGCAATAGATTGTGAGTTAAGAGTGTGACAGTATTGCTAGGAGGGTACTCTGGTCTAAGAAACCTCTGGGCGGTAAGCAGCACTTGGAACCCAGAGAGCTGAGATCAAATGCGGTATAGATGGTCAAGTGCTAACTCTACTGACCCTTGTTAGACTCCGAACAGTCACTGTATGTGAGCCCCACGGGCACCAGCTATATTGCCACTGTCTGCACATCCAGAACAACAAGAGTGTGGGACTGTGAGTGACATACCAAATTACTGCCTCTCTCTGATCCTTGGCTCCCTAACATGACACTTGTGCCAGTAATACCCACTCAACCTCCCTCATAGGGTTCGCATCTTTATGGCAGGCTCATTGGATGAGAGGAACAGTTATGGAAAAACTGAAATGATAGTACCAAGTTGTGTTTTCCTGTGGATCATGGAAATTGTTTTATTAGCTATCTTTCAAAAAGATTAACATCAAATTCCCAAGGTTAACAAAATAAGCAAATAAAACCCTACCAGCAAGAATAAACACAACTGAAGCAAACTGAAGGTTCATGTTGGCCTGTAGAACACAAAAAAACTGGAAGATGACAGGTAGTGTGTTGATATTTTCATTTCTATGGCTAGGGCAAAAATGCACAAAATTTCTCTTTATGAGTATCATTATCAGCAGTTTTTAAGTGATCATAAATCATGATGGAGAGGGAAATCTGTAGGTATCTCTGTTCTAACCCATAGAAGGGATTATGTAACGTTATATTCTATGTGTTATGTTTTTGTTTTTTTGCCTCTTCACATTCCTTTGTCTTAATAATAGTCTCCTCTTTCTTTGGGGTGTGTGGATCCAGGTGATGTTGTTACAAAGGTTCATGGATTTCTAGAGCAGCATGCTTGCCATAAGATTTCCTCGTTTTCTGTCTGTCTGGTTCCAGGGCTGAAGGAGATCATCCTACCTGAGGCTTCAGGGACTCATTTGTGGAGGCTTGGAGATGTGTTGAAAAGCTCTCAGTGGCTGTGTTTGTTACTAGATGCCAAACCAGAGAGCAGCCACTGTCACCAATACAACAAAAAGATAGCACTTGTGATTCCCTCTGACAGCTGCTTAGTGATTTCCTCAAGCTGTTGGACTGTGGCTCTGCTGCTTTTCCAAAATATGATTGCACAGTCTTCTGATTTCAGATAGCTAAGGAGAGGGGCAGGTTGCTTTGTCAAGTGCAGGCACAATAAAGTTTCCACATTATGTTTCACCTTACAGGTGAAAATTTCTGTTGTGATTGACGGTGTATGTGCAGACATGTGCTTATCCTAATGATGAGTTCAATTCAGGATTACCAAGCACCAGGGGAATAGGGCCCATATGTCTCCAGAGACAACAAGAGGAGCTAGCAGTGCTGATAAACTGAGTCAGAAAGCAGTGTTTATTCACTGCTTTCAAAGAATCTCTGTCAGCCATTAGCTCTGCAAATCAGCTTAGAAGTAGATGAGGCTCATTAGAAATGGAAAGCTAGCCAGTAGAGAAATAGGCTACTTGGACATTGAGACAAAAAGACACAGTCACCTTCAGGGCAGAGGAGAAAGATGTTAAAGGAAATCATAAATTATTCAATCTGAAGAGTCAAAAATTGAATTTATTCCAACTTCGAGCTGCAGGAAGTGAGAAACTGCAAAAAATACATGTATACCTTGAATAAAATGAAGTATAGGATTTCTTGGGATTGGGGAAGGATGAAATTTGTCACTATAATTAAAAAGAGTTCTGATTATACTCTAATCAGAGAAGTTGATTGAGTGAACTAGACAGTCTGTCCAAAGGGAACTGTGGATGGTGGGGATTCTGTTTCTGATTTTGAAGATTCCAGTTTACAAGTGGATTACTTCCTGCAAGACAGAGTGAAATTTATAGGTTTCTCCCAGGTGAAGGTCATGTGACTTTTTTAAATTAGGTTTTTAAAAAGTTCTCAGAGCTAACTAAATATCAACAGCCTGCAGAGTCAGTGCTGCCTTTTAGTTAACCCAGACCAAATCTTGTTTATAATAATATGGGAAGAAGATGAGTTTTATCTTAAATAAAACTGAGGTTGAATCTAGCCTGTCAAAATTGACTAATAAATATATTTCATTCAACCATGTGAGGTCACAGATAAAGTGGAAAGGTCTAGCAGTCCTTTTCTTGGGTGATTTTGAAGAGTCTAGTAGTCCTTTATATAAGAAACTATGGGTGGCTGGAAACATTTAGGCGTATTTTGTTGATTTTTTTTGTTTGAGTTGTTATGATGACTGATTTTTCTTTTTCTTGATACTTAATAGGAAGCATTTAGAGATGCAAACACCCACTATCTTTGGAACAGCCCTGCACAATTAATTTTTCCACCTCAAATGCCCATAGCACCTGCACTGAAATATACTGGGAGACTTAAGAAAACCCCAGGGGCCAAAGAAGTATCTTAAACACCTCATCTGATCAGGTCATAAGAGCAGAGTATGGCCCAAAGACTAGGACAAGAAATTATTGCGCCCAGAAAGTAAAATAGCTTCTTTATCTGGGGCTTCAGGGGCTCAGGGTTAAGGAAAAGAAAGGAACATCTAGTGAACATTCCACCGGATATACATTGGGTGACTTTTCCTCATTGAATAGTTCTATCTGTTCAACAACCTTATGATGAAGGGGAGATTGCCCTCTTTTACAGACAGCAGAAGTGAAAACAGAAAAGAAAATAACTTGCCCAAGGGCCCTGAGTTAACAAATAGCAGATCCTAGGGGAGGAGCGGGGCAAACTTTAAAAACCTCCCATCCCTTTTCAACCAGAGCAACCCCATTTAGCATAATGCATTTCTAAGTGAGTTTCATGGAAAGAGGTGAAAAGGAACCCCCAGAATTAAGAACTTATTATTGGGCCATGTTTTCTTGACTGTGTAAACAAGCTATGAAGTAGAGTTGTTCTTCTAATGGGAGTGTTATAAAAGTATTTGAACAATTTATGTTCCTACCAGGGGATCTTGTTACCATGAAATTATTTTTGTGATTCTGTTTTTCTGATAAAACAAGGTCTTTTTATTCTCCTTTTCTAGTTTGTTCGTGTTGGTCTACACTGAATACTAAGAGAATGGTGGTGTTTTTATGATGATCCTATAAACATAGTTACTGAAGAATTAGAAATGATTAGCCTCACAGCCGTCTGAATGTATACTGTTAAATAGTAAGAACTAATTCTGAAAGCTGGAAACTCTTGTGAACAGCCCATTACTGTAATTGGCTTTTGTGCAACAAATGGAGTATGTTCCTCAGGGCTTTGTAAGGAAATGAAATAAATTGAATATAAACTAGATTACCATTCCTTAAAGTACTTTTAAGTACTTTGTGTAGTCTAGCACTTCAGAGATATTTGCCAACATTATGGCCTCCCCCACATGTCTAATTCATTTGTTGTTTCTCTTATTAGAATCTAGTAAACAGATCATTAAAGAACATCAGAGAGCATTAACTTGGGCACCTACATTATCAGATTCAATTTTGCACTAAATAGAATATGACATTCACTTCTTTATCAGAATGAATTTAAGTCATTAATTTGTATTCCTATAACCTTTAAAATGATCTTGCAGTTTCAGTGAATTCTAATCTTTCACCATAAATATCTTTAACATCTTTCCATCTGTACTCTTCCTTCTATGTGCAAATCCCATGTATGAACAATCTGGGGATTGCATAGTGCTATTATTACTCATCGGGCAATCACAAATCTGGATGGTAAATTATAAATTCCCACCTATCATTTGTTTAGAAACACAGGAAGAATGGTGTATTTTATGGTTGGTCATAATAACTTAGAAGGATGTCAAATATTATAGGGGCTTGTGTGGCCCATTTTTAAACTTCCTTTTAGTTTTGAGAGACTAATTTTTTGAGATTCTATAGGTGATTATCTATAAGGATAAAGAAGGTATTAATGTTATTTAATTCCCCTTCTTATTCTCCATAATTTCTCAGCATCTTCAACTTGAAATTTGATTCATCACAGTGCTTCTATTAGTGTGATTAAGTTCTAATGCAGTCTGAGTGGAGTCAATATTTTTATAATTACTTTGCTGTAAGAAAAAATTTAAATGCCAAGGCCAGGTCAATTAGATCATGCATGTTTACCATGTAGCAAGAGTTATTAACAACAACCAAAAAACTAGTACGCAAAAAAAGTGCAGTTGGGAGACATATAAGATATAAACTGTACAATGAGGGATTAAAGAAAGCAGCACATTGGTCAAGTAATTTTGTAATGATTTGTATTAGTCCAAGTTGAGTGGGTTCCTTTTTATACTGGCAGGTATTTATATTGTGTTTCCTGACTTGGAATTTGGCAGCAGTGGTCAGAGAAGCATATCTCACACTTAATGCATTCTTTCCTCAACACTCACACACAGCATAGATACCCTGCCTGACATCTACACTTATGAATTCTCCCCTTATAACTAGGTAATGTGTTAAGTGGGATTAAGCTGCACATTCTGTATTGCAACTTTGTCTTTTCTCATGGCAAAGGCCTCTTTTCATATCAGCATAGATATACCTTTCTCATTCTTTTATACTACTGTGTAATAGTCCATTAGAACAGCCATACCTAAGTTTATAGAGACATTCCCTTTTTGATAAATATGTGTGTCGCTTCCAGTTTTTCATAATCAAAAGAATCCCATTATAGATATCCTAGTAAATATATCTTTGAGCATATGTCAAAATTAGCACTACAGGATATGTGTTTGGAAATGTATCTGAGAGTCTTACCAAACTGCACTTTGTGGACTATTGGCACCAACATCACAAGTGAGTTTCTAGAAATAGAAAGTTCCATGCCCCACCCCATATCTGCTGTTTCTTAACAAGAAGTTCAGTGACTTGTATTAAAGTTTGAAAAGCAAACCAGAGAATCATATGTGTATCTTAGTGATAGCTATTCCTGACATAAATATTATTAAATCACTTCCAATTTTTTCCAGGCTGATATTGTATTTTAATTTTCATTTACTTGATTGCTACTAGATTGAGCATCCTTTACTATGTTCATTATTTGTGTTACTCCCTGAATTTAACATTCATATACATATATATACTTTTCCTTTTTTCGTATTCCTTTTCCTTTTTTTTCTGTGTGCTTTTCTTTATGATATATAAATTCTGAATTGCCGATTACATAGTGAACATATTTTCTCCCAGAAGTTGCTTAGTTTTATTAATTTTGTTACCATATTGTTTATTCTGGGAAATTTTGAAGTGTTAGCACAATTAGTTTACCAGTCTTTACTTTCCTGGTTCCAGGATTTTTCAGTTCATATGGTCCTTTGTACCCCAGTAATTATAAGCTTAGCATTTTGCATAGATATTTTAATATTTCTGAAAGGTTTTCATTTTGAGGGTTATCTCATGTTATTTTTCCCCAATGTTTATACAGTTGTTTCCAACTGTTCTTTAAAAAAAAAAATCTATCCATTTGAGCACTGAAAAGTCTCCTGGAAGTTCCCATTGTGGCTCAGCAGCAACAAACCTGACTAGTATCCATGAGGGATGTGGGTTTAATTCCTGGCCTTGCTCAAGAATTAAGGATCTGGCATTGCTGTGAGCTGTAGTGTAGGTAGCAGAAGTGGCCCAGATATGGTGTTGCTGTGGCTGTAGCATAGGCTGGTAGCTGCAGCTCTGATTCAACCACTAGACTGGGAAGGGCCTCAAGTGTGGCCCTAAAAAGCAAAAAAAAAAAAAAAAAAAGAGAGAGAAAAAAAAGTTTCCTGTGTCATATACTGAATCCCCATATACAAAATGACTTTTCCCATATTCTGCCACCTGTTCCATTGAGCTGTTGCTATTTCTATTTTAGTTCCTATAGCTATGTAGTAAATTTTAAAGTATGGTATGGAAAATTCCCTCTAGTTGCATCTGTATAAACATTTTCTTAGCCAAATTAAAAATTATTTGCTTTTGTATAGATTATATAATTACTTTGTCTATAGTTTCATAGAATAGTCCTTTAGGGAGAATATAATAATAATTAATGTAACAATACATTTGAAGAGAATGGATTACACTTTTTTCTATACATAAATATAACAATATAAAATAGATCAAGCTTATTTTTGAAAATTGACATTTATACATTTTATTTAC
This sequence comes from Sus scrofa, assembly GCF_054392235.1. NCBI lineage: Eukaryota > Metazoa > Chordata > Mammalia > Artiodactyla > Suidae > Sus > Sus scrofa. The sequence continues at coordinate 106,985,168 of NC_139396.1, read as the reverse complement.
TATAAATGCAAAATGATAAATATGAAAGTATGAAAGTATAAATAGATAGCTAAATAAATAAATGCACCACATTCCTAATCTAAGTTCTATTAAAATCTGCATATATTGCCCAGATTTTTTTTAAGTTTTGAAGGGAACTTTAAATATGCAAATGATACAGTTTAACCATGTATTATGCCTCACGTATTGAGACAAAGTTATAAAGATTAATAGTTTACCTCCACTACTTATTTCCCCAGGCAAGTGTTTTAAAGCCTCTGTTGGAGAATATGCAGGCAGAATATGATAGGTAGTTAACATTAGGACCTCATCTTTGTTGGTCATAGCTTCCAAACCTCAGTGTCAACTTCAACATGTGGTTGTATCAGTGGCAGACTTTCTTCTGCCCCTGGTTTAGAGGCACTGAAGTTTTTGCTGTTTGTTTGTTTGTTTTATGGCCACACCTGTGGCATATGGAAGTTCCCCAGCTAGGGACTGAATCAAAGTTGCAACTACATACTATACTGCGGCCATGACCTACGCTGCAGTTGTGGCAATGCCAGATCATTTAGCACACTGTGCTAGGGCTGAGGATGAACCTGGATCTCTGTAGTGACCTGAGCCACAGTAGTTGGATCCTTAAACTACTGTCCACAGTGGAACTCTTGGAGGCACTGAAGGTATGACTGGGCAGCTCTATAAGAGAAACTCAGCTCCCTTTCTTTCACCTGGGAAATACTATACCTGCTACTTCTTAGCTACATCTCGCACATGTGGATGTATCTGCCTATTGAGCTCAGGAATTTTTCATAACAGCTTTCTAGTTTTTCTTGGTAAATGATAGATCCATATTTCTAAATCTGACCCTTATGCTTAGAAATTTATGTAGTATCTTCATCTTTAGTTGACTAATTAAATGTCAGTATCCTCATGAGTGGTTACTTCATAATATCTGTATTTTGTAATTGTAAAGTGTAATTTCTTTGTCATTTAGAAGTTGATTCTTTAATGTAGTCACTTTGCATTTAGATGTCTTATGTTTAAGCTCAGTGCATACTGAGAAGCATTTAGCACTAAACAGTTTCCATTATCAAGGTTTACTGAATATCTGAACTATTACCCTATAATATGGTATCTATAATACAAGCAACAATTGAAATTAATGATACTATTTGTAAGCCCTTATCATAAATTTCTTAAGTCTTCTGCTCTTTTGAACAGTGACTTGTGACATAGGTTAATAATATGAAGGGATTTTGGTCTTTCATTTCCTTTTTCCTTTTTCTTTTAGGATAAGTTATTGACACTCCATATATTAACTTTCTGGAACTCTGAACACCCTTCTCTATACCTCAGAAAAACTCTCTCTCCTGAATCTATTGCTTCTGTAGTTTTTCAATCAATCAACCTGTCTCTTAGCCTAAAGCTATTTACTTTCTTCTGGGCTCTCTATCTGGTAACTTATTTGAAAAGCTATTAAGAATTCAAGTGCATTATTTTATGGTGTTACTTGTCTTCATCCTTTTAGTAACTTCTCTGGTCAACTTTTACCAGTGAAAGAGGCACAATTTTCTTCTGTAAAACAAAAATTGAGTTATATTTACCCACCATGCATGTAGAAACCATGTATGATGTATTTTCTCTGTGTTTTCTGGGACTGAAAACTTACAGAAACAGGCCAAATAGAACGTTGGGAAATAAGCAAACAAACAAAGCAATAACAATGACAACAATTTGCAAGGAAAGTAGAAACACAGAAATTTAAAAGAACTTAAACCGGGAAAATATTTTTCTCTGCATTATACATCTTTATGTGTATACAATGATAACTTTCACATAATAGTTGTTAAGTAAATGCTATTTCCCTTTCTGAGATGATTATACGTTACAGGAGAAAAAAAATTCTATTACTGGATTGTATTTCCACCATATCTTTATTCAATCATTTCGAAGCATACTTAGAATTAGTAATCCACAAGTCCATGGAGGTAGAATAGGAAATCCTAAAATTCTTCCAGATCTACCATCATAGTTCACAGGAAATCTGTATGTCACCTGAGGTCTATAACGCATGTCATTTTGCTAATTTATAAACACTGCTTTATGTTTTTTCCATGTGGAGATACAATTTATACACCAAAAATTTACCATTTCGAAGTGAACAATTTGGGTTTTTTTTAACATATTCACAAAGTTGTGCAACCATATAACTATTTAATTCCAGAGCATTTTCAACAACCAGGAAAGTATCCACATACCCATCAGCAGCCACTCCTCATCTCCCCTTCCTAACACTACTAAACTATTTATTGTTTCTATAGGCTTGCCCACCCTGAGTATTTCACATAAATAGAATCATATATATGGTCTTTGAGACCAGGTTTTTTCACTGAGCATGCTGTAACACAGGACAATATACAGTTCCTTTTTATGGCAGATAATATTCCGTTGTTTAGATATACTACCCCTTATTTATCCATTGATGGACATTTGAGTTATTTCTTTTGGTAATTATGAGTATATTATGCTATGAACATTCATATAAAAGTTTTGTGTAGACAAATACTTTCAATTCTCTTTAATATGTAGTAACTTTAACTTTGGTCAGAACAAAGTTATTTTCCACAATGCTCTACCATTTTAGATTCTCACAAGCAGTATATGAAAGTCAATTTCTCTAAGTCCTCCTCAACATTCAATCCTCACTTTTTTAGTATAGCCACTAAAATGAGTGTGAAATTGTATTTCATTTCAGTTTTGACTTGTGTTTCTGTATCGTTTAATCATGTTGAACATCTTCTCATATGATTAATGGCCGTTTGTATTCTTCTTTGGAAAATGTCTATTCAAATTCTTAGCCCATTTTTTAAAATTGGATTGTCTTTTTTGTAGTTGTGTGTGAGAGTTCTTATATATTTTGCAAATATTCGCTCTAATTCTGTGGATTCTCTTTTCGATTTCTTGATAGTGTGCTTGATACATAGGTTTTTAATTTTTTTGTATTCTAATTTGTCTTTTGGTTAGTTTTGCCTAATCCCAGGTCAAAAATATTTACCCCATGATGTCTTCTAAGATTTTTTGAGACTTAGTTCTTATATGGTCCATTCTGAGTTAAGTTTGGTGTTGATCTTCTTTGAACTTGTATATTCTGTTATCCCAGCACTATCTTTTGGAAAAACTATTTTTTCTCATTGAATGGTTTTTGTACTATTACTGAAAATTGATTGGCATAATCCTCTTCCTCTTCCTCCTTCTCTTCCCCCTCCTCCTCTTCTCCTCCCCCTCCTCTTCTTCTTCTTCCTCTTCTCCCTCTCCTTCTTTAGTTTCTCTCACTTCGTTGCTTTCTCTGTTTGGTAAAAAAATTATTCTTATCCTTTTAATTAGTTCATTAAACATTGATTCCTTTAGCTCTTTGAACATACCAAAATACCTGAGTAAATATTTGTCTAATAAGTGCAATGTCTGGGCTTTCCATAGGGACAATTTTATTGATTTTTTTTTTTTTTTGTCTACTTTAGGACAATACTTTCTTGTTTCCTTGAATGTCTTATTTTTGTTGTTGTTGTTATTGAAAAAAAAAAGCAAATGGAAATTTTAAATAATATAATTGCAAATCCAGAAATCAGATATTCTTCCTCCCCAGGGACTTTTATTTTGCTGCTTGCTTTAGTTGATGTTACTTTCACACCTTTTGGTAAATAATTTTGTAAATCTCTATTTGTCAGATATGGCCACTGAAAACTGTATTTGGTCAGCTGAGTGCTCAAGTAATAATTGGAGAGAGATTCCCTTAAGTATGTGGAATCCACAAATCTCTTCTCTTTGCCAGGAGGTTCTGTGTGCTTGTTGGGGAACAGCTTTAGCATACGGCAGTTGAAAACTCTTCACTAGTCCTCACTTCTGGCTTATGCAGAGCCTCCTGGTTAACAAGAGTGAGGGTACAGGGCTTTCACGGTTTCCAAGTTTGCTGTGGTGGACATGACCAGGTCAAGTTAAAGTGGTGCAAAAATCACCTTTCTTACTGGGATTCAGCTGTTTCAGCTCTTTTCTTGAATAAATGCTCCCCTAATAGCTACAAACCTTTGATCAATTTCCAGAGTTCTGAAAAAGTTGATTCTAATAATAAGGGGGGTTTCATGGAAGAGTACAGTTTTAGAGGTTCTAACTCTGCCACTTTCACTGATATCACTCTCTTACATGATTAGGCTCTCAATTCACTTCAGGTTTACTATTTCTGAATCTACTGGACCCTCAGTGTTTTCTACTGATTTTCCCCTCTGTCTTCTCTGTACCAACACAGATGTGGCTTTCACTCAGTTTCTTTTCCAGCATACACATACACACACCACCCATACCAGCTGTTGCAGATTTGGTTTCCCAGAAAGAAAAGCCTGTGATAGAGATTAACATACAGGATACTGATTTAGGAGTGCCCCTGAGTTCAATACCTATGGAAGAGAGGAGAAGGAGGTAGCCTTGGACAGAGATAGAAGTTGAGTTGTGATATACTCTTAACAAAGTCCATATCCATTGGGAGCTCTGTAGCTGTGATGGCCTTTCAGAGTTATCTGAATTGGGGCAAGTGGGCTGGGACTTTATATTCTTGCATTGAATAGTCACAGGTGAGACTATAAACATGCTGAAAAGCTTTACTTACTATACCAAAATTTTAAATGCATATCTTCAGCTTACAATGGTATTGCATATCAATAAACCCATCATGATTTGTCAAAAATTAAAATTGCATTTAATCCACCTAATTTATCTATATCTTAGCCTAGCTTAGCCTAGCCTACTTTTAAAAGTGCTCAGGGCACTTATGTTAACCTGTAGTTGGGCAAAATGATCTAACACAAATCCTGCTTTATAATAAAATGTTGTGTCTCTCATGTAACTTATTGAAACTCTACTGAAAGTAAAAAATGGAATGGTTGTGTGAGTGAAGAATGGTTGTAAGTGTATTTGTTGTTTACTTTCATAACCCTGTGACTGACTGGCAGCTGCGGCTCACTGTCTTTCCCCAGCATTAGGAGAGAGGATTGTAGTGCATATCACTAACCCAGGAAAAGATCAAAATTCAAAATGTGAAGTGTGGTTTCTTTCTGCTGAATGCATATCACTTTTGTATCATCATAGAGTTGAAAATTGTTAAGTTGAACCATTGTAGGTCTGAGGCCATCTCTACAGACGTTGAATTCCCAATGAAGTGGAACTTCATGGGACATAAGAAGCCAGAGTAGTACAGGAACAGGCAACATAACTGGTGGTATTGGGCTGGGAAGATGGCTGCTAATCTCAGATACCAAAGTACTGAGATTCTAACAGTATCAAGTGGAGGAAGGGGGAATTTTTATAATGGAGAGAGATGGGACTGAATTTAACTAAGTGTTACTAGCAGTTTTGAAGAATGTAGCTTGGCTGTGGTGGATGCCATAATTGCTTAGGATTCAGGATGGACTGGGTAGAGAGTACGGGAAGCAATGGCATTCAGACCACACTGTGTTTGCTTCTCCAAGCTAGATCAGGACATCCTGAAATTCTCTGATGTAGAAGAATTACATTTCCTGGGTACTCACTGTGTGTCAGGCAGTGTTCTAAGAATGACAGATGTATTAGATCATGACATTTACAGTGATTATCTGAGGAAAGTACTATTATTTGCAATTTACAGATGACGATTCCGGGGCACAACATGGTAAAATCATTTGGCCAAGGCCATGCACATAAAAACATGAGAATCTGAGGATAGAAAGCTCAGAATTAAACCCATGCACCTACAGCCAACTAATCTATGACAAAGGAGGCAAAAATATACAGTGGAGAAAAGACACACTGTTCAATAAGCAGTGCTGGGAAAACTGGACAGCCACATGGAAAAGAATGAAATTAGAACACTCCCTAACACCATACACAAAAATAAACTCAAAGTGGATTAAAGACCTAAACAGAAGACCAGATACTATGAAACTCTTAGAGGAACACATAGGCCAAACCCTCTCCAACATAAACAACAGCAACATCTTCTCAGATCCACCTCTTAGAGTAATGACAGTAAAAACAAAAACAAACAAATGGGACTCAACTAAACTTAAAGGCTTCTGCACAGCAAAGAAAACCCTAAACAAAATGAAAAGACAACACACAGAATGGGAGAAAAATCTTTGGAAATGAAGCCACTGACAAGGGATTTATCTCCAAGATTTATAAACACCTTCTCCTGCTCAATACCGAAAAGACCATCAACCCCATCAAAAAAGAGGCGGAAGATCTAAACAGACACGTCTCTGAAGAAGACATACAGATGGCCGCCAAAAAACGCATGAAAAGATGTTCAACATCACTCATCATTAGAGAAATGCAGATCAAACCACTATGAGGTACCACCTTACACCAGCCAGAATGGCCATCATCAAAAAGTCTGCAAATATTAAATGCTGGAGAGGGTATGGAGAAAAGGGAACCCTAATACACTGTTGGTGGGAATGTAAATTGGTGCAACCACTGTGGAAAACAATATGGACATTCCTCAGAAAACTAAAAATAGAACTCCCATTTGACCCAGCAATCCCACCCCTGGGCATCTACCCAGAGAAAACAACAACTTGAAAAGACACATGTACTCCAACGTTCATTGCAGCACTATAAATAGCCAAGACATGGAAACAACCTAAATGTCCATTGACAGAGGAGTGGATCAAGAAGAGGTGGTACATATACACAGTGGAATATTACTCAGCCACGAATAGGAAGGAGATAGTGGCATTTACAGCAATGTGAATGGACCTAGAAATGATCATGCTAAGTGAAGTCAGTCACACAATGAGACGCCAATATCAAATGCCACCACTTACATGTGGAATCTAAAAAAGGGGACACAGTGAACTTCTTTGCAGAATAGATAGTGACTCACAGACTTTGAAAAACTTATGGTTTCCAAATGAGACAGGTTGGGGGGTGGGGGGATGCACTGAGGGTTTGGGATGGAAATGCTATAAAATTTGGTTGTGATGATTGTTGTACACCTATAAATGTAATAAAATTCATTGAGTAATAAATAAATAAATAAATAAATAGAACAAGATGAGAATCTGGCATTTAAACCAGAGCAGTAGAACTTCAATATATATTTTCTTCCGTTTGTTATTTTTGAGGAATTTCATATGCATAAAGAAGTTGAAAGGATCACACAATGAATATCCCTATACCCAGAGGGAGTTGTTTTATATAATTCTGCTGAATAATTTTAAGTTTTAGACATGATGGCATTTCACCTCTAAGTACTGGAGAATTCCCCTGAATATAATGACAGTGCCAGTGTTATACCTAAGAAAATTAAGAGTATATCACCTCAGCTAATATCTAGAACACATTCGATTTTCCCAGCTGCCCTCAAAATATATATTAGAGCTTTTTTTTAAAAATCAAGATTCAATCAGTGTTCACACGTTGCCTAGATCTGTGTGTCTCCTTAGAACAATTTCCCCATATTTTTTCTTTTCTCACAATATTGACTTTTTGAAGCATTCAGGCTAGTTGTTTTGTTGAATTTCTCACATTCTGTCTTGGTCTCATTTTCTCATGGTGTTGTGTAAATGGTTCTTCTATAAGGCCTTTGCTTTATCTACTGTGTTACTTTTCCTATTCTTTAGGCCCTAAGAACTGAGTCACTTACCAAGAAAACATTCATTTAAAAAAATAGTGTTGCTTCTTTATCCTTAAAGAGAATAGAGGACATCTTAAGATTATCACTGGTAATTGTCACAATGACTGACACAAGGGCCTGATTTTACTGAGTATTCAGAAACTTTTTTTTTTTTTTTTGTCTTTTTGTCCTTTAGAGCTCTACCTGCGGCATATGGAGTTTCCCAGGCTAGGGATCAAATCGGAGCTGTGTCTGCCAGCCTACGCCACAGCCACAGCAATGTGGGATCCAAGCCCTGTCTGTGACCTTCATCACAGCTAACAGAAACACCAGATCCTTAACCCACTGACTGAGGACAGAGACTGAACCTGCATCCTCATGGGGATGCTAGTTAGGTTCTTTAACCCCTGAGTCATTACGGGAGCTCCTAGTATGTTGGAAACTTTTAAAGGACAAGTTAGATCATTGGCTTGGCCTCTGAATCTCCCCGGAGTGATTCCGCTCATAGGTATAGTGAAAATGAAATAATATCTGAGTGCCTACTGTTATACTTGGTTCAAGATGTGTGAATTGTTTCTCTCTAGGCATATGGTGTGTGTGTGTGTATATGGGTGCGTGCATGCGTGCGTGTCCATACCTACACACACTCATCAACTCCTCACAAAAACCTTGTTTTGTATGTAATGTCATCGCATCTTAGAAATAAAAATAGTTATATAGGTTCTCAAAACCATTATTTACAAAATATTTCCTTATTCTAAAGCCTATGAGATTTCCACAATTCAAACTAATAAAAATGTTTCACCTCTCATGCCAATTTTGATTGGCTTGTAGTGGCTGAATAGAGTACAATCTTGAGGAGGTTTCTGGGGACACAAGTTATCCCAGTGAGAAAAAGTGCCATGAAGAATATTTATTGTTAATTGTGAGTCCCAGGGAAGGTAGGTGCTAGGATGTATGAAAAAATATTTCAGACTCCACCTGAACCACAGTGAGTATGCAAGGTCTAGCAGGTTTTATCTGGGAACACCATTTTTAACTTCCTCTAAAGACAGTAGTGGTCCCCTAAGATTCTATCTATATAAGGTATCCAGGTGTTGAAGCATTCACCCTTCCAGATAGTATGCATGTGGAAGGGGAGGGGTGACACCTAAGGTTGGTGGAGGAAATTAAAGGAAGTTCATAATAATTCCTTAAAGTAGACAAAATGTTACTATTTACACCTGACTAGAATTAATTGCTATCTAATGGTCCCATAATGTCTCCTCTAACAGATTCTATACAAGAGAGCATTTAATGTAAAACAGCTTCATGGGTCATTGAGATGAAATTCACTTTTTTTTTTTTTTTTTTTTTTTGGCAAGTGAAAAGTGCTGAATAGATGCTTTCTTCTGAATTCTTCTTAGAGATCCCCAGACCTGTGGAAAGAGTGGAAAGAAAAGCAATGTTGTAGGGTGCCTTCTCTGGGCTTCATTTACCCGGAGGTGCTGAAGGCATTATGACACGCCAGAGTTATTCCCTTAGAAATAAATGATAATTAGGAATGGAGGGAGATGATTTGATTGCATTATTAAGGCTGAAGTAATTAGAGACATAATTTGATTCCCTGTAATATGGCTATTAAGTAAGGAGTCACCAACAAAGCGAAAGATGCTAGTATGAAAAGATTGTGGGAAAGCTGACAATTTACTCTATCCATTTTCAAATATCGCTGCTCGCTGCCTTTTCCCATCCCAAGGCATCATTCCCACATTGAAACTGTCTTGAAAGCTTATATTCAGGTATCATTTTACACTTCCTAATATAATCTTTCACCAGTTATTTAAACTGAGCTCAACAGTCTAACCCAGTGAGGTAGGGAAGCTCACCTCATACTGATTTTATATTTGAAGTCGACATACAGTGAGGTTAAATCCTTGGGCTGTTGTTACCCAAAATTGAAGAGATAGAGCAGTAATTAAAACAGAGATTTTTTCTTGTTTTTTTTTTTTTTCCATTATGCTACGTGTAGAAGTCAATGTGAAAAATAACATTTTATAAAGAAATGTTGGGTAACCTAAGAATATAGATTATCATGTCATTCCAAAGGTTTTTACCCTTTTCACTTCTTTTTTTCCCATAAATGCACACTTACTTCTCCCAACCACAAAAAAAAGGAACATTTTCTTTCATTATTGGAGGTCCTAGGGACTCAAGAATTCTTTATCTCATTATTGCTATTATCAATCTTTTACCCCCATGAGTGTATGGGCACCCTCCCATCACCAAAATTACCTTTTGAACACTTTTTACTTTAAATTGCTTTTTTCCCCTCCAGCTAAAGGAGATATTTTTAAACTGTATGTAAGCATCACTTGAGGAATTTAAGACCACAGATTCCTAGAATCTGCTCCCAGAAAATGAAATTCTGTTGGTCTTTGTTTGGGACTCAGAAATATGCATCTTTTACAAGTACTGTGGTGGAATTTAATTCAAGTTATTTTTAAACCTGAAAAGCACTGCAATTAGAGGGATAGTATATATTGCATAATGGAAAGGTTAGAAAGGCTCTTAATTTTTCAACACTTTGAAGTTAGTGGTTGTCATCTGTGCTCTTGCCTTTCTTATCATAAGTTTTTTCCTCCCAACTATTTTCCTAAGAGATCTCTCTAATCTCTTCATTCCAATACCAGTTTAGCACAGGCCTTAAAGGTGTGCCTAGTTGTTATCATGTTGCACAAAACAGCTCTAGAATCCCAGGACATGCTTGTCCATCTACCACTAGACTTGCAGCCTTTACTGGAGGACCCTCTCGAGACAATAGAGCTCAAGTGGGTACTTCAGTACAAGTCAGAAGTTCACTTCCTTCTTCTATTTCTTCCTTCTATCACTTCTAATTTTTGCCTTTAGTTCAGTGTTGCCATCTGTAGTATGATATTATAAACCTTATTTGCCAGGGATTTTTCAGAATATCATTTGGCATAAGATATTTTCTTTTTTTCCTTTTTTTTTAAATAAGGTCCATTTTACAATAGTTATAGATTTACAGAAAAATTGAGCAGCTGGTTCAGGATTCCCATGTACTCCCTCTTCCAATTACCTCCTCCCCCAGATTTTCCTATTATTATCATCTCCATTACTGTTGTACATTTGTTATAATCGATGAATCAATAATAACACATTCTTATTAAGTAAAATCTACACTTTAAAGTTCATTTTTTGTGTTGTCCACTTCTGTGGGTTCTATGGGACAGATATGTAATGTCACACATTCACAAACACAGTATCCTACAGAGGTTTTATTGCCCTAATATTCTGTGCTCTGCCTATTCATCTCCACCCTTGGTGACCACTGATCTTTTTCAAGTCTCTATAGTTTGCGTTTTCCAGAATGTCTTATAGTTAGAATTATACAGAATGCAGCGTTTTCAAACTGGTTTCTTTCATTTAGCAATGTGCATTTAAGATTTCCCCATGTCTTTTCATAGCTGGATAGCTCTTTTATTTTTATTGTTAAATAATATCCCTTTGTATGGCTACACTTCAGTTTATACATGAATTCATCTAGTGAAGGACATCTTTGTTGTTTGTAGTTTTTGGCAGTTATGAATGAAATTGCTAAAAATGTTCACATACAGATTTTTGGGTGGACACAAGTTTTCAATTCATGTGGGCAAATACCTAAGAGAATGATTACTAGATCAAATAGTAAGCACATGTGTAGCTTTGTAGAAAGTGCCAAAGTGTCTTCCAAAGTGGCTGTCAGGCCACACTCCCATTGGCAATGAATTGACGTTTCTGTTGCTCCACATCCTTTTTAGCATTTGGTATTGTCAGTGTTTTGAATTTCCACCAGTCTAATATGTATATAGTGTGGTATCTCATTTAAATTTGAAATTTTAGAATGACAGTGTTAAGGATTATTTTCATATTCTTATTTTCCATCTGTATATTTTCTTTGGTGAGGTGTCCAGATTTTTTTTTGCCCACTTTTTATTGAGTTTTCTGTATTCTCACTGTTGAAATTGATTAGGTCTTTTAGCAGATAAGAGTTTAAAATATTTAAACTCTATGATTTGTCTTTTGTTCCCCTGTGGTGAGTGTTTTGTAAAGTGGAATTTTTAAAACTTTAATGCAGTCTAACATATCAATTGTTTCTCTTGTGGATTGTTTTGGATGTTGCATTGAAAAACACATCAAACCCAAAGTCACCCAAATGTTAACACTGTGTGATAACACTCATGTTATCTTCTAGAAGTTTTGTGTTTTATAGTTATGTCTATGAGCCAATTCCAGTTACTTTTTGTAATAGGTGTAAGGTAGGTGTCTAGATTCATTTCTTTTGCATGAAGATGTCCATTTGTTCCAGGACCATTTGTTGAAAAAAAAACTTGTCTCTGTTGAATTTCTTTTAACTTCTTATAGTCAAAGATCAGTTGTCTATATTTCTGTGGGTCTAATTATGGGCTCTCTCTTCTGTTAATTTATTTGACAATTATTTCACCATTATGATACTGCTTTGATTACTGTAAATTTACACTCAGACTTGAAGTAGCATTAGTCCTCTGATTTGATCTTCAGTATTCTATTGGGGATTCGTGGTCTCTTGCCTTTACATATAAATGTTAGAATCATTTTATCAATATCTGTAAAACAGTCTTGTTGTATTTTGATTGAGATTGTGTTGTATCTATAGATCAATTCAGGAAGAACTGGCATTATTTATTAATTACTCAATGAATTTTATTACATTTATAGGTGTACAACAATCATCACAACCAAATTTTATAGCATTTCCATCCCAAACCCTCAGTGCATCCCCCCACCCCCCAACCTGTCTCATTTGGAAACCATAAGTTTTTCAAAGTCTGTGAGTCACTATCTATTCTGCAAAGAAGTTCACTGTGTCCCCTTTTTTAGATTCCACATGTAAGTGGTGGCATTTGATATTGGCGTCTCATTGTGTGACTGACTTCACTTAGCATGATCATTTCTAGGTCCATTCACATTGCTGTAAATGCCACTATCTCCTTCCTATTCGTGGCTGAGTAATATTCCACTGTGTATATGTACCACCTCTTCTTGATCCACTCCTCTGTCAATGGACATTTAGGTTGTTTCCATGTCTTGGCTATTTATAGTGCTGCAATGAACGTTGGAGTACATGTGTCTTTTCAAGTTGTTGTTTTCTCTGGGTAGATGCCCAGGGGTGGGATTGCTGGGTCAAATGGGAGTTCTATTTTTAGTTTTCTGAGGAATGTCCATATTGTTTTCCACAGTGGTTGCACCAATTTACATTCCCACCAACAGTGTATTAGGGTTCCCTTTTCTCCATACCCTCTCCAGCATTTAATATTTGCAGACTTTTTGATGATGGCCATTCTGGCTGGTGTAAGGTGGTACCTCATAGTGGTTTGATCTGCATTTCTCTAATGATGAGTGATGTTGAACATCTTTTCATGCGTTTTTTGGCGGCCATCTGTATGTCTTCTTTAGAGACGTGTCTGTTTAGATCTTCCGCCTCTTTTTTGATGGGGTTGATGGTCTTTTCGGTATTGAGCAGGAGAAGGTGTTTATAAATCTTGGAGATAAATCCCTTGTCAGTGGCTTCATTTCCAAAGATTTTTCTCCCATTCTGTGTGTTGTCTTTTCATTTTGTTTAGGGTTTTCTTTGCTGTGCAGAAGCCTTTAAGTTTAGTTGAGTCCCATTTGTTTGTTTTTGTTTTTACTGTCATTACTCTAAGAGGTGGATCTGAGAAGATGTTGCTGTTGTTTATGTTGGAGAGGGTTTGGCCTATGTGTTCCTCTAAGAGTTTCATAGTATCTGGTCTTCTGTTTAGGTCTTTAATCCACTTTGAGTTTATTTTTGTGTATGGTGTTAGGGAGTGTTCTAATTTCATTCTTTTCCATGTGGCTGTCCAGTTTTCCCAGCACTGCTTATTGAACAGTGTGTCTTTTCTCCACTGTATATTTTTGCCTCCTTTGTCATAGATTAGTTGGCTGTAGGTGCGTGGGTTTAATTCTGGCTTTCTATTCTGTTCCACTGATCTATATTTCTGTCTTTGTGTCAGTACCATATGGTTTTGATGACTGTTGCTTTGTAGTATAGTCTGAAGGCCGGCAGCCTGATTCCTCCAGCTCCATTTTTCTTTCTCAGGATGGCTTAGGCTATTCTGGGTCTTTTGTGCTTCCAAACCAACTTTAAAATCTTTTGTTCAAGTTCTGTGAAAAATGTCCTTGGTAATTTGATAGGGATTACATTGTATCTGTAGATTGCCTTGGGTAGTACAGTCATTTTGATAATATTGACTCTTCCACTCCAAGAGTATGGTGTGTCTTTCCATCTGTTTGTGTCATCTTTGATTTCTTTCATCAGTGTCTTCTAGTTTTCAGAGTACAGGTCTTTTGTCTCTTTAGGTAGGTTTATTCCTAAGTATTTTATTCTTTTCGATGTGATGGTAAATGGGATTGTTTCCCTAATTTTTCTTTCTGATATTTTGTTTTTATTATATAGGAATGCAGTCAATTTCTGTGTATTAATTTTTTAGCCTGTTCCTTTACCAAATCCATGGATGAGCTCTAACAGTTTTCTGGTAGAGTCTTTAAGATTCTCTAGGTATAGTATCATGTCATCTGCAAATAGTGATAGTTTTACCTCTTCCTTTCCAATTTGGATTCTTTTTTTCTCTTTTACTTCTCTGATTGCCACGGCTATGACTTCCAAAACTATGTCTAATAGTAGTAGTGAGAGTGGACATCCTTGTCATTTTCCTGATGTCAGTGGGTATTATCACCATTGAGAATGAGGTTAGTTGTGGGTTTGTCATATATGTCCTTTATTATGTTGAGGTAGATTCCCTCTATGCCCACTTTCTGAAGAGTTTTTATCAGAAATGGGTGTTGGATTTTGTCAAAGGCTTTTTATGCATCTATTTAGAGGATCATATGGTTTTTATTCTTTAGTTTGTTAATGTTTGTTATCACACTGATGGATTTGTGGATATTGAAGAATTCTTGCATCCCTGGGATAAATCCCACTTGGTCATGATATACAATCCTTTTAATGGATTGTTGAATTCGGTTTGCTATTTTGTTGAGGATTCTTGCATTGATGTTCGTCAGTGAAATTGCCCCGTAATTTTCTTTTTCTGTGGTGTTTTTGGCTGGTCTTGGTATCACGGTGATGGTGGCCTCATAGAAGGAGTTTAGGAGTGTCCCTAACTCTGAAATTTTTTGAAACAGTTTCATAAGGATAGGTTTTAACTCTTCTCTAAATGTTTTGTAGAATTTGCCTGTGAAGCCATCTGGTCCTGGACTTTTGTTTGTTGGAAGTTTTTTTAATCATATTTTCAATCGCAGTACTTGTGATTGGTCTGTTCATCTTTTCTATTTCATCCTGGTTTAGTCTTGGAAGATGGCACTTGTCTAAGAATTTGTCCATTTCTTCTAGGTTTTCCATTTTATTGGTGTGTAGTTGCATATAGTAGTCCCTTATGACACTTTGTATTTTGTGATGTCCGTTGTCAGTTCTCCTTTTTCATTTCTAATTTTTTTGATTTGAGTCCTCTATCTTTTTTTCTTGAGACGTCTGGCTAAGGGTTTTTCAATTTTGTTGATCTTTTCAAAGTACCAGCTTTTCATTTCATTGATCTTCTCTATTGTTTCTTCATTTCTATTTCATTGATTTATGTTCTGATCTTTATGATTTCTTTCCTTCTACAAACTTTAGGTCTTGTCTGTTCTTCTCTCTCTAGCTGCTTTAGATGTAAAGGTAGGTTGTTTATTTAACCTTTTCCTTGTTTCCTAAGGTGAGCTTGTATTGCTATAAACTTTCCTCTTAGAACTGTTTTGGTGCATCCCATAGGTTTAGGAGTGTCATATCTTTATCGTCATTTGTTTCTAGGTATTTTTGAATTTCCTCTTTGATCTCTTCAGCAATCCATTGGTTGTTTAGTAGCATGTTGTTTAGTCTCCACATGTTTGTGTTTTGTGCAGTTTTTTCTTGTTGTTGATTTCCAGTCATATAGCATTGTGGTCGGATGCTATATGCTTGATGTGATTTCAATTTTCTTACAATTACCAAGGCTTGATTTGTAGCCCAGGATGTGATCAATCTTAGAGAATGTTCTGTGTGCACTTGAGAAGAATGTGTATTCAGTTGCTTCTGGATGGAATGTCCTATAAATGTCTATTAAGTCCATTGGGTCAAATGCTTCATTCAGGGCCTGTGTCTCCTTGTTGATTTTCTATCTGGATGATCTGCCCATTGCTGTAAGTGGGGTGTTAAAGACACCCACAATGATTGTGTTATTGTCGATTTCTCCTTTTAAGGTTGTTAGCAGTTGCCTCACATAGTGTGGTGATCCTAGGTTGGGTGTGGAGATATTTAAGATTGTTATATCTTCTTCATGGATTGATCCTTTGATCATTATGTAGTGACTTTCCTTGTCTCTTAAAATAGTCTTCATTTTAAGGTCTATATTGTCTGAAATGAGTATTGCCACACCAGCTTTCTTTTGATTCCCGTTTACGTGGAATATTTTCTTCCATCCACTCACTTTCAATTTGTAGGTGTCCCTAGAAGTGAAGTGGTCTCTTGAAGACCGCATATATATATGGCTGTTGTTTTTGTATCCATTCAGCCAGTCTCTGTCTTTTGGTTGGGGTGTTTAATCCATTAATATTTAAGGTAATTGTTGATACATACCCTCCTATTGCCATTTTATTACCTCTTTTGGATTTGTTTTTGTTGCTCTTTTTTCTTCTCTTGTCCTCTCCTCTTGTGGTTTGATGACTGTCTTCAGTGTTGTATTTGAGTTGATTTTTCTTATTTGTTTGTGTATCAATTACAGAGTTTTGGCTTGCAGTTGCCTTGAAGTTTTGATATGGGAGTCTATATATATACATATGAGATTGTATGAAGTTATTGGTCTCTTAATTGCAAGTGCATCTCCAGTGCCCTGCATTTGTACCCTCCTCTTCTCACAGTTTCTGATGTTATTGGCATAATTGTGCATGGATGATTTCCTGCCTTTACTGTATATATGCCTTTACTTGTGAGCCTTGTCATTTGTGGTATTTTTGTTTCTAGTTGTGGCCTTTTCTTTTCTGCCTAGAGAAGTTCCTTTAGTATTTGTTGTAAACCTGGTTTAGTGTTGCTGAATTCTCTTAGCTTTTACTTATCTGTAACACTTTGATTTCTTCTTCAGATCTGAATGAGAGTCTTGCTGGGTAAAGTCATCTTGGTTGGAGGTTTTTTTCTTTCATCACATGAAGTATATTATGCCACTCCCTCCTGGCCTGCAGAGGTTCTGCTGAAAAATCTGCCAATAACCTTATTGGGGTTCCCTTGTCTGCTATTTGTTTCTTTTCCCTAGCTGCTTTCCATATTTTCTCTTTGTCCTTAATTTTGTTCAGTTTGATTAATATGTGTGTCTCAGGGTGTTCCTCCTTGGGTTTATTTTATGTGGTACTCGTTGCCCCTCCTGGATTTGAGTGAGTGTTTCCTTTCCCCTGTGAGGGAGGTTTTCGCCTATTATCTCTTCGAATATTTCTTCTGTCCCCTTCTCTCTCTCTTCTCCTTTTGGCACCCCTATAATACAGATGTTGGTGCACTTACTGTTGTTCCAGGGTTCTCTGAGACTCTCTTCATTTGTTTTCAATCTTTTTTCTCTTTTCTGTTCCACATCAGTGAATCTGTCCTCCACCTCACTTATTCGTTCTTCTGCCTCTTGTATTCTGCTGTTAGCTACTTCTAATGAATTTTTTATTTTGGTTATTGTATTTTGCATCTCTTCTTGCTTAAGTTTTATATCTAGTATTTCTTTGTTCAGTGTTTCCTGTAAATTATCCTTCTTTGCCTCCAGTTTATTTCCAATGTCTTGCATTATCTTCTGCATTAATAGTCTAACGTCTTTTTTCCTGGAGGCTGAGAATCTCCTGATCACTTATCTGTTTTTCTGGGGTTTTTTCCTTTCTCCCCTATCTGAGTTATATCTCTCTGTCTTTTCATTTTTATAGGTTTTTTTTTTTTTTTTTTTTTTTTTTGTGGTGTCCTTTTTACAGGCAATAGAATTGTAGCCTCTTTAACTTCTGATGTCTGCCCCCCCTTGTGGCTAAAGTTTGTATGGGGACTTTCTGTAGGCTTCCTGATGGGAGGGACTGGTGTCTGCCTATTGGTAGGTGGGGCTGATTCCTATCCCTCTGGTGGGTGGAGCTTTGTCTCTGGGTGAGATTAGAGGTGGCTGTGTGCCTGGGGGTTCTTTAGGCAGCCTGTTTACTAATGGGTGGTACTATGTGATCCCACCTATATTGTTGTTTGGCCTGGGGCTTCTCAGTGCTGATGTGTGGGGCCATATTTTCGCAAAAGGACCACCTCCAGAGAAATGCTTGCTGATGAATTTTCCCAAGAATTTTGCCTCCAATGTCCTTTCCCTACAACAAGCCACATTCACCCCCTGTTTTCCCAGGATATCCTGCAGGAAATGCAGTCAGGTCCAACCCAGATCCTTATGGAGCCTTTGCTTTGCCCTGGTACCCAATGCACATGAAAATGTGTGCACCTTTTAAGAATGGGGTCTCCATTTCTCCAAGTCTGTGGAGTTCCTGCATGCAAGATCCACTGGCCTTCAATGACAGATGCTCCAGGGGCTATCTCTTTCCGTGCCAAATACCCACACGTGGGAATTTGATGTGGTTGTCCGAACTCTCACTCCTGTAGGTGAATCTCTATGAAACAGTTACCTTCCAGTCTGTGGAGCTTCCCACCTGGGAGATAAGGGTTTGCTTATATTATCACTCTTCCTACCTCTTGAAGTGGCCTCCACTTTGTCTTCTGGAGTAGGGTATATTTTTGAATGTTTCTAGTCCATTTGGTTGAAGGTTGCTCAGCATCTGGTTGTAATTTTGTTGTTTTTATGAGACAATTTGAGCTACAGTCCTTCTATTCAGCCATCTTAATCCTATCTCCAGGAAGAACTTGCATCTTAACAATACTGAGTTTTCTGTTCTTGAACATGGACTGTCTCTTCATTTATTGAGATCTTATTTTATTTTTTTAAATTCAGAGTATTATTGTTTACATCATAATAAATCTTATATGTCTTTCATTAGAGGTATATTTAAGTATTTAATTTTTGGTACTATATAGATGGTATGGTATTTTTAATTTCAAATTCTAGTTGTTCATTGCTGGTATATAGGAAATCAATTGATGTTTGTATATTGACATATATCTTGCAAACTTTCTATAATCACTTATCAGAGCATTTTTCTTTTCTTTGGGATATTTTTTCATGGGCAGTCCTATTGTCTGTAAACAAGGAAAGTTTTATTTCTTCCTTCCAAATCTTTACACTTTTTTCCCTTTTTTTTCTTGCTGTACTAATTAGGACTTTCAGCATTATGTTGAATAGTAATGGTGAAAGTATATCCTTCTTTTGCTCCTGATCTGAGGGGTATAGTATCATATTTCTCACCATTAAGTATACTACCTATAGGTTTTTAAAATACTTTCCTTATCAGCTTGGAGAAGTCTTCCTCTATTCCTATTTTGCTGAGAGTTTTTATTGGATCAGGAATGAGTGTTGGAATTTGTCAAATGCTTTTTCAGCATTTATTGATGTAATAATGTTTATCCTGGTGGTATGATGGATTACATAGAATGATTTTCAAATGCTAACTAAGGCATATTTTAAATGTAGTTTCACACACAATGTAACATTTGAAAACCAAGCATTTTTACATGCATTCCCTTGATCAAAAAAAATGATTAGATACAAAGAGGGGAGGGTACTTGAGAAGGAGACAAATCCAGAGAATTTTCAAATTTTAGAATTTTAGACTTTTCTGATGAGTGAAATCGATGGCTTTGATTTTATTTTTTATCACAGTTTTCCAACTGAGGTTTTGCCTTGAAGGTTGAAAGATGAATTATGATGGACAACTAAAATGTGATGAGAAGGTACCACATCTCTCACATTGTCTATAACTTTAGAAAAGCAGTGTTTCAAGTGGTTAACTAAATCATCTTTATACTTTATGCTCCAAACAAGCAGTGCAGGTCAATGCAGATAACATTTAAAGTTAAGGGTACTCATGTTGCAACAGAACAAAGGATGGGGGAAAAAATGTAATTGTAATGTATACATGTAAGGATAACCTGACCCCCTTGCTGTACAGTGGGAAAATAAAAAAATTATAAAAAATAATAAAAAAATAAAGTTAAGGGTGGTTTTCCCTAAGAAAAAAACAATTTGTTACTATAATTGTATTTGTGACCCCACAGATATGCTTTAAATTATGCTAATAATTGGGAGGTATAAATGAATAGTAATCTAAGATTACCATCATCATGGAGCCAGCAACCAATTTGGGGAGACAAAATTAAATGGGAATTACCTAGATAGGAGATGCACTTTATACAATCGGGTCCTGAACCAGGTAGTACAGAAAATAAACATCTGAAGGAGTCAGGAAATTGAGACTATAGTAGGCTAAAGCAAAGAAGGAAGACTCTATGAGAAATGGAGTTTTGACTGGGCTTGAAGGAAGAGTAGAATTATGGGCAGATGGAAAATGTATCTTGATACATTTTAAGAAAAAGACAGCACAGAGGTGATTTGTGACTTTCCTATGCCGCCTCTGTGGTACCCCTCCTCCTAATTCATAAGCTGTTTTGGGAGTTCCTGTTGTGGTGCAGTGGAAATGAATATGACTAGTATCTCTGAGGATGTTGGTTCCATCCCCGGCCTTGGTGAGTGGATTAAGGATCCAGCATTGCCGTGAGCTGTGGTGTAGGTCACAGACATGGCTTAGATCTGGTGTTGCTGTGGCAGTGGCATAGGCCAGCAGCTATGGCTCAAATTTGACCCCTAGCCTGGGAACTTACATATGCCATGGGTGCAGACCACCAAAAAAATTTTTAAAAAAGGAACAGTTTTGCCTCTTTGTGCTTCATGTTTGACTATGTCATTTTCTTCATCTGTTAGGTGACTATCATTTACCAAGATCCTGGTTGTTCCTTCTCCCCCCACTTTTTTTTTTAAATGAATTATCACTTTTCTCACCAGATTCTTTTTAGTCCTAACCATCATCCCCATCCAGGGTGAATTTAACCTACTGGTACACAATCATTCTAGAAATCTGGAACTCTGTGGCAGGACTGTTGCAACATCCTCCTTTTCCAGCCCATTTCAGCCACAAATTCAGTGATCACATCCTCCAGAGCTACAGTCTCTGTCCCCAAACCCCCACCTTCCAGCTCCCTTGCTACAGTGCTTCCTGTAAATTCCTCTTTAATTTTAGAACAGCCACTCCTTTCATTGCTCCACTTTCCACAGGACTGCTCTTGGTGTCACTCACACAGCTTGGAGTCTATGGCTGAGCATAACAGTCATACTCTTATAGGTCCTTGGCTATCAACCCCCATCCTTATGCTTCCATCAGAGCAACTCAACTTGGCTAAAAACTACCAGAAACTAAAAAGAGTTTTAATCACCAAAAATGTGTAATTATGTTGCTTTGGGTATGCCTGCAAAATTTTGAGAGAAAGTCAAACTAAACATATATAAAGCAGAATTTCCTCTTATACTATTAGGTCCTGGAAGCTACAGCACAAATTTAAGTCCCAGAGACCCTAGGTCTAAAAATCTGAAGATATAATTCCAACTAACAAACTGTTAAATAAAATATGATCTGTCTTTCTGTCTTGACAAATATACCTTCGTGGTGACCTAAAAGGCCATGTTTCAATTTTGTATTTTAGGGCTCCTAAGAATTCTGTAGGAGATATTGAAATGGAGAGAAAGAAAATACCCAGCTGATGGCCCATCCCTTTTTACTCTTTTTTTTTTTTAATTTAAACAGCAGTGGCATATGGAGGTTCCCAGGCTAGGGGTATAATCAGAGCTGTAGCTGCCAGCCTACACCAGAGCCATGGCAATGCAGTATCCAAGCTACATCTGCAACCTACACCATAGCTCATGGCAATGCTGGATCCTTAATCCCCTGAGTGAGGCCAGGAATCACACCCAAAACCTCATGTTTCCTAGTCAGATTCAATAACCAGTGAGCCACGATGGGGACTTCCCCTTTCTACTCTTAATACCAGCTCCCTCCCATATAAAAAGAGTCTTGAGCATGTGGACAGCCTAACCTGCATGTACCTTTACCCTACTCAAAACAACTGCTTCTTAATCTCTCTTAGGGCTTGAAGGTGCACACAAATAGAGATTGATCTGATCTCAGGAGGGCAGACATGGGGAAAAGGATCAACAGGACAATAAGGTAACCTTGGGCTATTTGTATAGAAAGTTCTAGGTAGCCTGACATCCCCAGGCTGGTTTAGGTCAAGGTGGGCTTTAGATGTGCACATCCCTTTAGACCTGTGGCTAAGGAATGTGGTTGCCCAGCAAAGAGCCAGAGTGGGGACACCTAAAGTATGAAGTTGAGAGTAGAGGCCCCTCTTGCCAGGGTGCAAGAGCACTATTGACTTGAGAAACCTCTAAAGGAGGAACTCTTTGCAAGTGCAATGGGCTGAGTCAGTAAGAAAGCCTCTGTCATTAAAAGATTACAGATCATTAATATAGTGTATTACGGTAACATGGTATGAAAACTCCCAGTAAAGCCCAGTTATCATCCAGAAAAAGGAGAAGATTTTAAGATTTTAAACCTTATATGAGATTCCCAGGAGCCTCTGCAAAAGATAGGGATGCAGGAAGCTATGTTTTGGGACCTCACTTACAAGGTATGAACCAAAGACAAGAGGACCATTTATTATCAGATCTCTTCAGCCTCTTGCATTACCATTCAGTGCTTTCAGCTTTGGCAAGTGAGGTCTCCACCATATGCATGGAAATACTCAAAGAGAAAGAGTGACAATGGGGCCCACTGAGACCACAGTGAGCAGTAGACCAGTGCTGGTTCCTATAGTAAGGATGGCAACTCCATCAAGAAAAACTTTGTCAGAGCACTTGGAAAACATTCCCAGGCTCCTCCCTAAGCTACTTTGAAGTAATGCTTGTTTTCTCAGGGATCTGGACACCTAGGAAGCAGGTTATGCAAGAGACCAGAAGCAAGAGGACATTTATAGTCACTTCTTAACTAGTTTTCATGTTGTAGTGGAGGGGCTCCAAAATCTACCCATTTCACACCAGATGTGGGATCAGTTAGCTATAGGAATTACCACTCTGAGTAATAGTTCCAGCCGAATTTGCTCAAGAAAGAGACTTGACCTAACGTTTTGTGATGTCCTCTATATGCTAGGCATTGTACGTATTAAGTTTAATTCTCAAAAGAATCCAGTGAGGTAGCTATTATGCTCATAACACCCCAAGGCTCATACAGGTCAAGAAATTATCCAAAGATACATGGTAGACAGAGACACTGTTCCTGAGAAATGTTAGTCTCTGCTCTGCTGTTTTCTGTAATTATAAAAGTCTCTTCTTTAAGAGAGTCTTCTGGCATCTTGACAGGAAAGGTTATCTCAGTAAGAAATTCTTGTATTCATATTCAGTGTAAATAGCACTCTTTTGACCTTGGCTGTCTTATCCGTTTCATAGTTCTAGATACTAAATTACATTTCATTATGGTTATATCTGAAATAATTTTAGATTGGGGGGAAATATTAGAAGTTTCCATAAGAAAGACTTGTGTATTAAAGAGCATGTCCAATCTCTAAGAGATTTTCATGTGGATATTTAATAGATAATATTTGAAGGTATAATAGAATCCAAAGTGTACTTTGAATATATTTACATGTATGGCAAAACACCCCTTTAGATATTCTTTCCAAGTCTCTCTATTGAACAGCTTCAGTGCTGTGCTACCCTGCGTCTGACTCTCATATCCAGGTCCTATACCTACTGCTTTTTGAAGCTCCGTAGAAGGAATCTCAAAGCCAGATATGTTGGATGCTGTCAGTTGACAAAATTCTGGGTGATAGTGGAAAGACAGTCATCATTTCGTTGCTTCAAAGAATTCACAGGCTTCAGTGCCATATGTATGATAAACTGTGGCCACTGATTAGATTGTGGATTTTTGATGCCAGTTTTATGAAGTTATGCAAACCCAATGCTGGTTTATCATGGTTACTATCAGTGGAGTGACCCCAATATGCCTATGGGTGAGGAGAGACATGGCTGTTACACAGAACAGCCTGGACTTGAAATTCCTTTTTTATGATCACATTCAAAAAGCCATGAACCTTTCCCACTTGCTATCATATTTTAATTCGCTGCCACACTTGTGAGCACACATATAAATCAGGGTGCATCTTTAAAAGATAAATCTCACATCAAATCCAGGGCAAACTAGTGCATCCTTTTTTATGGAATCTATGTGACCTGACTGCAAAGAGCATTTTTGATTAATCAGAACTAAGATTTTAATAAAGAAACAGCAGGTGGGCTAACCACAAAATTAAAACTCCCAACCATCTCAGAGTAATAAAGTCATAAATATAAAAGCTCTCAAAATATCTCATTTGCATCTTTGAATAATGTCCCTATTTAACAAGGACAGAGCACTGCCTTGACCAGCAGAGGGCAGTTTCCCATAGATGTTGTCATTTCCTGGCTCAGTCTTGTCGCAGTATCTTTGTCAATCTTTTACTGCGTAATAGAGCAGGGCCCTGTGGTAATTAATTGCCATCTGCAGTGTGTTTTTACCAGTGATTTTTACACCCAATTGCTCAATTGCAATATCCTATCAGCTGCATTTCCACACATGCTGTAGAACAAAAATGTGCTTTCGGTTTCTTAATCAAGTCTGGTCAATTTACGGATTCTTTTTTTCAGAAACGATGTCAATTTATCTCTGTGACTGTGGTATAGCCTCCCTGTTAGTAGTTAAAATTTTATGGCTTTCTGAACAGGACAAATCAAGGTTTGAAAACAGACTCTGCTGTCTAGTGGCTTTGTGGCTTTGTGACCTTATATTCATTTTATTAATAACTGTGTCTACTTAAACTGGGCCTATTTTCTTATAGTAAAATGTAAATAATGACACTATATAGCCCAAGTTAGTATGGAGATTTAAGCATCTTAAGAATCCGTGAAATACGTACTTGAAGATTTTTAGATTACTTATTGCTAAATGCACATGGACTTAGAACATAGAAATTTCTATCAAATTTCTTTCTAAACCAATAAATTATAGTACCCAATAAATTTAACCTCAGGAGTTTTTGAGCACCATAGCCATGAACTAAGTACCTCTAGGCAAACAATTGAATCAACATGCCCATCTGTTGGCTTGGTGATAGTAACTTGGCAAATGATTGATAACAAATGTACTTTGTAGTGCATGAAATGCTTTTATATGCATTATTTTATTTATTCTTCATAGCGGTTCTTTAGCAAGGCTAGACCAATATTAGGATCTTCCTTTTACAGTGAAGAAATCAAACTTCAGAAGATTAAGCAATTTGTTTCAACGTGGTAATGACAGGTATAGAACTTGAACTTAGTTCACTCTGATACCCAGTCCAGTGCATTTTTAACATACGATCTGGTTCCTCGAAAGTCACAGGATTTCCATCTCTCAAGTCTCCCTCTACATTTGTAACCAACAGAATTAGGCCTAATTACCTCCAAGTTTCCTTCTAGCTCTAACATCTCAAGTAGGACAATTTCCATGAAAGGGGTGGTTCTAACATCAATGGGGAATGATTATGCTATTTGTACTATTCTTAGAGAATGAAGCTTCAAGGCTTAGAAATAGTGAGAAACTTCTTGGAGGGAAGAGAGATAAGAAAAAGAGGATGAGGCTCTATCGATCCCCGAATCAGTTAATCATTAGATTTTTATCCTTCTAATTATTTATTTGGCTGCGCCTACAACATGTAGAAGTTCCTAGGCCAGGGATCAAACCTGAGCCACAGCAGTGACAATGCCAAAACCTTAACCACTAGTCCAGCAGGGAACTCCCAGATTTTTAAAAAATCAACTGTTTGTCCTCTTCAACACCCATTAAACATCACCTGTCATCATTTAAAATATCTCTAAGACAAAACGCTATAATTCTATCAAATTTCTTTCTAAACCAATAAATTATAGTACACCAAACAAACCTACTCTCCCTCACTGCCATCCAAACACCATCTTAAAACCAAACCAACTAACTCCAAAGCAGTATTAGCCATAATCGCTGTAGTAATATTAATAAATATATGTTTTCTATTCAGAGCTGTCCTTTGGGTTTTAAAGGCAGAGTTTCATATTATCTTGATCTTATGAGGTGGGTACATTTGATATCCATTTTATACAGCTGAGTAATTTGCCACAGACCTCATCATTGTTTCTGCAGCATTTCTTGTCCAGGCTATCATTTATTTCCTAGTTACTTCGATAGTCTTTTTACTAGTCTTTTTTTTTTTTCTACCCTTGCTTACCAACATATCAGTCTATAAAGTATCTGGACTGATCTTTTTTTTATGTACCCATGGAACATGGAAATTCCCAGGTCAGGGATTGAATCTGAGCTGCACCTGTGGCCTATGCCACAGCTGCAGCAATGCCAGTTCCTTTAATCCACTGATTTAAGCTGGGAATCAAAGCCTAGTCTCTGCAGCAACCCAAGCCACTGCAGTCAGATTCTTAACCCACTGCACCACTGTGGGAAATCAGGAGTGATCTTTTAAAACAAATTTAATCATGTTATTCTTATGTTTAAATCCTTCATGAATGTTTCATTTCACTTATAAAGTGCTTAAAAGGCATTTCTGACCACAACCTACCTTTTTAATTTTATCTCATCTTATTTCATGTCTCTTCCTTCTTCTGTTATGAAGTTTCACCCACATTGAAATTTTATCTGTAATTTGGCTTGGTCAAGAATTTTCCCAGTCAGTAGTCTTTTCCTGTGGGAGTTCCCTAATTGGAATGCCTTCCTTCCTATTTTTTTCTTTATTCCAATGCATATGTCCAACTTGATGTCATTTCTTCAGAGAGGCTTTTCTGGATTGCCTAGTCTCAGGTTGATACACAATTATTTGACTTAAAACCCTACTTTTTCATTATACTTATAATTAACAGTTATATACTTATATGCATTTTACTAATGTGTTTTTTCATGAGGGAAGAAGGGTCCATGTCTCTTTTTTTATCATTTTATATCCAAAATTTTTCACAACTCCTTGCATAGTAGAATTGACTAAAACAGTAAAGATAAGGTCTCAACATTTTCATCCTTATTAAACATCCTATTCCTTTTGCCCAAATTTCTTCTTACAAAAGTGCAGGACATTTAAACAACTTATTCAGTAGATGAAAACAAAAATTATAGAACACATGAAGCCATAATTTAAACAAAGAATAACAAACAAAAACTGCTTGAGGTTAAGAAAAGAATAATCAGGAATTAAATGAATAACTCCCATCTTTATTCTGTAAGAGTTGCATGCTCATTTTATTTTTTTTTTAAATACTACTAGTTCACCTGATGTTAGCATTCAAGGTATTCTGGATCTTACTAAAGAGAAATTATAGAAAGATTACTAGAGGAGATGAACTAGCATCCACTCAAGAATTAGGAAGGTACTCAGGTATGAAATTGAGAAACTACTGGCCCAGCATTTAATTGGAAGGGCTAAGGGATGTAAGTCATAAAATTATGATTATGTGGATGAGGTGAATGGTGACTAATTCACACAATACCAGAATAATAGAACCACTAGGCACTCTCCCTAGCCCACAACTTTGAAACTTGAAAGAATTATCTGTTACACTTAAGGAAAATAAAGTAAAACTTTTTAGAAATAGAGATACATTTTAGAGAGTTTATATTAATTCATGGATATTACTATGATAGTCTGTTAAGGGGAATGAGACCATTGGAGAGTCCATGATTTAGCTTTTTAACCAGAGGCCCTGGAGCAGACGCATGCTTATCTTCAAACCATCCCTTCATGTGATATGTTAAACCTATATTTTATGCAATGTGTTAATTTATTACCTATCAATATGCAGTATTTTAGTCCATATTTTGGTATCATATACTTTTTCTTTCTTTACTAGAACCATATAGCCAAATTTCACTTAAGCACGGCAGACCTGCCATCAATTAGGTGACTACAGGACTGAGTGATCTCCTGGAGAATATTGCTTCCAATTAACTCTGACCCTCAGTCTATCCAAGCTGTCACCTCAAGAAGATGGTTTCCTACTCTTTGCCCTAATGACCACCCACTACACTAGACCTGTTCTTTCAAGGCCTGTTCTTACCTTACCTCATTTGTTCAATTGATTATCAATAAAAACTTACCGAATATCTACTACAAACGTGCTAGGTACTGAGGAAATGCAAAAGAAAGGGGCATGATTCCACCTCTTACAATGCATGCAAAAGAAAGGAAAATTAATGTGTGATCACCATACAATGTATAAAATGCTATAAGAGAGATGCATGCAAGAAATACAGGAAAAAATGAAGATGAAAAATCTTAACAGAAAATGATATTTGAGTTAAATCTTAATGACCTATTTTCAGAAACTACACTTATGAGGAGGAAAGAAAACATTTATGAAATAGAAGTACTTTAATATAATATGCTTAAGAAAATGGAATTCATTTAGAAAGGACAATGCCTGAAGAGGTAGGCATCCATGTAAGGAGAAGTCAAACTCTATCCTGAAGGAATGGAGACTGGAGCCACTGAGAGAAAAGGCTTCGCTAGAATTTGGGAGAGACATAGTTGTCTCCAAATAACTCCTCCTCCATTTAAAACAAAAAATTTATTTTTATTTATTTGTTTACCTTTTCTAGGACCGCTCCTACGGCATATGGAGTTCCCAGGCTAGGGGTCTAATCGGAGCCGTAGCCACCGGTCTACACCAGAACCACAGCAACACGGGATCCGAGCCGCATCTGTGACCTACACCACAGCTCACGGCAACGCCGGATCGTTAACCCACTGAGCAAGGCCAGGGATCGAACCCACAACCTCATGGTTCCTAGTTGGATTTGTTAACCACTGCACCACGACGGGAACTCCAATTTTTTTATTTTTATTTTTTGCTTTTTGGGGCCGCACCCACAGCTAATAGAGGTTCCAGGCTAAGGGTCAAATCAGAGCTACGGTGCCAGCCTACACCAGGGCCACAGCAATGCCAGATCCAAGCCACGTCTGCGACCTATTACCACAACCCATGGCAACGCTGGATCTTTAACCCACTGAGCCACTGAGCAAGTCCAGGGATCAAACCCACAACCTCATTGTTCCTAGTCGGATTCATTTCTGCTGCACCGCAATGGGAACTCTCTCCATTTTTTGATATATCCTCTCTTTCAGAGATCCTAACTATCCAACCCTCTTAAGGCTTCTTCCTCTCCTATCTAGTAAGGTACTTTCACCTGAACTACATAATTTAGTGTTTTATTAAATTTTGTTCAATATTGTGCTTTACTGCCTGCAGGAGAAACCAGGGACCCTGTCTTCATCTTGTTTTCCTCATAGTGGAGCTGAATATACTGTATGCTCATGAATTTTTGCTTTGATTAATTTCATTATAAGCTCCATAGAATGAGCAATGATTATCCTACCCTCCACTTTATCTTCAGCAGTTGACCAGGACCTGGAACATAGTAGTTGAGTAATAAATATATGAATAAATAACTCATCTACCAAATATGGCTGTCTTACTGTAGCTTGTTGCTTCTAGGAAAGGAGGTAAGCCTCTCTGAGTTCTGAATCATTACAGTGTAATGATATATTATTAAATGAATAAATGAATGAAGGGGGAGTTCCTGCTATGGTGTAATGGAATCGGTGGCATCTTGGTTCTATCCCCAGCCTGGCACAGTGGGTTAAGGATGCTGTGTTACCACAGCTGTGACTTAGGGCACAACTGCAGCTTGGATCTAATCCCTGACCTGGGAACTTCCACATGCCATAGGGCAGCCAAAAAAGAAAAACAAAAACAAAAACAAATATATGCAATCTGTTGCATGTTATTTATACCTCAATAAAGCTGGTTAAAAATAAAAAAAATAAAAGAATTTGGGAGAGAAAGAGACAATGCAAACTTGCTAGTATCCACCTTGTTTGGTTAGATGGATTATAGTGACTTACTCTGAAGTGGACAGCACCAAAGGTGGATCAATTGGGAGTGGGTGTATTTGTTTCTGTGTGTTATGAGAGAGAGAGAGATGTAAGGTGATGGGTTCACTTTCAACATGTTAGTTTTGAGGGACCTTGGATCCTTTAGGCAGAGATGTATAGCAGGCAACTTGGTACATGGTCATCACATAAATGACTAACGTTTTGGCTGGAGATGATGACTTAAAAGTCATTCAAATGGGAATAAAAGCCATGACACTACAAGAGAATGTGCAGAAAGAACACTTATAATGAAAAGACAGAGTGGTGTTACTTAATAAGAAGTTACACGGCAAAGTAATCTTCTTAAAGTTTTTGAAAATGGCCTCAACTTAGCTGATGGGAAAATGTGAGCACAGAGCAGGGTCTTCATTCATTGAGTGAGCACAGAATCACTTGTCAGGCACCACACAAGACACGGGGCATATTATAAAAAAGTTATGACAGTATTTTTTAAGCAAAAATAAGCCTTAGAGGGAGTTCCCCCATTGTGGCACAGCAGGTTGAGAACCAACTAGTATCTATGAAGTTGCGGATTCTATTCCTGGCCTTGCTCAGTGGGTTAAGGATCCGGCGCTTCCACAAGATGCAGGCATAAGTCACAGATGCAGCTCAGATCTGATGTTGCTGTGGCTGTGGTGTAGACTGGAAGCTGCAGCTGTGATTCGACCTTTAGCCTGGGAACTTCCATATGCTGCAGGTGCAGCCCTAAAAAGAAAAACAAGCCTCACAGAACTACAAAGTGTGTTCTAACTGCCATGTGCTAAAATCCAGGAGAAATAAGCTTCACTTCTTTTTTTTTTTTCTTTATATAGTCCTTCCCACTCTCTCCCCTTCCCCTTTGCAACCATAAATCTATTTTCCAAGTCCATGATTTTCTTTTCTGTGGAAAGTTTCTTTTGTGCCATATATTATATTCCAGATATAAGTGATATCATATGGTATTTATCTTTCTCTTTTCTGACTTCACTCAGATGAGAGTCTCTAGTTCCATCCATGTTGCTGCAAATGACATTTTTTTCTTTTTTATGACTGAGTAGTACTCCACTGTGTATATATACCACCTCTTCCTGATCAAATCATCTATCAATGGACATTTGTGTTGATTCCATGTCTTGGCTATTGTGAATAGTTCTACAATGAACATGCAGGCGCATGGGTCTTTTTTAAGGAGAGTTTTGTCTGGATATATGCCCAAGAGTGGCATTGCTGGGTCATATGGCAGTTATATGTATGGTTTTCTAAGGTACCTCCATACTGTACTCCATAGTGGTTGTACCAGCTTACATTCTCACCAACAGTGCAGGAGGGTTCCCTTTTCTCCACACCCTTTCCAGCATTTCTTATCTGTGGACTTATTAATAATGGCCATTGTGACTGTTGTGAGGGGGTATCTCATGGTAGTTTTCATTTGCATCTCTCTAATCAGTGATGTTGAGCATTGTTTCAAGTGCTTGTTGGCCATCTGTACATCTTCCTTGGAGAAATGTCTATTCAGGTCCTTTGCCCATCTTTCAATTGGGTTATTGGCTTTTTTGCTGTTGAGTTGTATAAGTTGTTTGTATATTTTAGAGATTAAGCCCTTGTCAGTTGCATCATTTGACACTATTTTCTCCCATTCTGAAAGTTGTCTTTCTGTTTTCTTTTTGGTTTCCTTTGCTGTGCAAAGCTTTTCAGTTTGATTAGGTCCCATTGGTTTATTTTTGCTCTTATTTCTGTTCCTTTTGGAGACTGACCTGAGAAAACATTTGTAAGGTTGTTATCAGAGAATGTTTTGCCTATGTTCTCTTTTAGGAGTTTGGGGAATTCTACCAAACATACAAAGAGGTACTTATAGCCATCCTCCTTAAACTTTTTCTAAATGTTGAAGAAGAAGGAGCACATCCAAAGACATTCTATGATGCCACCATCACCCTAATTTCAAAACCAGACAAAGATACCACCAAAAAAGAAAACTATTGACCAATATCTTTGATGAATATAGACACAAAAATTATCAACAAAATTTTAGCCAACTGAATCCAACAACATATCAAAAAATCGTACACCACGACCAGGTGGGATTCATCCCAGGTTCACAAGGATGGTTTAACATATACAATCAATCAATGTCATACACCACATTAACAAACGAGAAGTCAAAAATCACATGATCATCTCAATAGATGCAGAAAAAGCATTTGACAAAGTCCAACATCCATTCATGATAAAAACTCTTACCAAAGTGGGTATAGAGGGAACATTCCTGAGCATAATCAAAGCCATTTATGACAAACCCACAGCAAATATAATACTCAATGGAGAAAAGCTGAAAGCCTTCCCACTAAAATCTGGAACAAGACAAGGATGCCCACTCTCACCACTGTTATTCAACATAGTATTGGAAGTCCTAGCTACAGCAATCAGACAAAAAAAAAAAAAAAGAAATAAAAAGCATCCAAATAAGCTTCAGTTCTGATATAGCATCATTAAGGGAGATATATAAGCAAGTATGACATTACCTCTTTGGAAAAGCTTAACCATTATGGAGCAGATTTTTGCTGGAAAATGGAAGGATGAGAATACTCTAAGACCAGGACTGCTCATAAAAAGGACTATTGTCTTATATATCCAACTGGTTTGAAATATGTATGAATATCTGCCTCAATAGCATAACCTGTGAAAGCAGTTGAGCCAGGAACATACAACAGGCAATCAAGGTCTATAAATACTTACTAGTTTGCATTCCTTCACACCATGAGCAGGTGACTTGCATTTAGGAACTTTCTTCCTTGGAACCATGGATGAACAAGACCATAGGAAGTTATTCACTTCTTTCTCTGTCCACAGTTTCTTTTTAGATAAAGATAAGAGGTTAGGTAGACAGGTAGCTAATCAGATGCACAAAAACATGCTCAACACACAGGAGTCAAGTGTTGAGGAGGATATAATAATGCTAATGCCCTTTATCCCCTGCTCCCAGTCTTCTAACCACCTCTGAAGCTGTGTGGGATTTATACCTCAGTTCTTCATACCTTCATTCCTTTTAAGCATATTCAAAGCTATTGGATTTTTCTTTGACTATACTAAAAATAATTTGAGAAAAAATAAGCTTGTGCAAGTCAGAAGCATTTTGATGAAAGGAAAAGGAAGGACTTCACAGTTATCTGGCCAAATAATCTTTAAAAACAATTCTCTCTTCATCAAAATAGACACACAGAGTCCCTCAATTTTGAAAGTTTGAACATAGTATGGAGGAAGAAGATTAGGGATTAACCAAAGACTTTGAATTCCAATTACTTGAGAAAATAATTAAAATTGATTTCTTATATATTTTATTATACTAGGACTATAGTCATATTTCTTGGCCACGTTTTAACCATTTTATGAACTAAGATATGTCTGTGACAGAGTTCTATGCTTATTTCCTCAGTAAATATCAAAGCTATCTCACATCCTTTGTTTCTTATTAACTCCATTAAAGTTAAGCCATAAAGAACATGATACCAACTGATTACTTAAATCTGCCTTAAAATCAATTTCTTTTTTTTTTAACTGCTGCACCTGTGGCAGATGGAAGCTCTTGGGCCAGGGGTCAAATCAGAGCTGCAGCTGAGACCTATGGTATAGCCATGGCAATGCCAGAGCCTTAACCCACTAAGCAAGGGCAGGGATTGAACCTGAGTCCTCATAGAATCAACATCAAGTCCCTAAACTGCTGAGCCATGAGAAGAACTCCTTAAAATTCATTTAAAATTATCTGTTGGCATTTTAGATATACCTTTTTTTTGTATTATAAGGGATTGAAATTTTAAAGTATGGGGACAGTTTAGAAAATGACAATATAGCTTTTGTGCATATAGCTTAGCATTTTGGAAAAAATAGGCAAATAGTCCTACTATCTGTCACAATAGAAGAAAAATAAATTTAGCATTATTGTCTACTGTATTTTGGCAAATACCATAAGAAAAGTAACACTCTCTAAATCAGAAGACCTATCTTCTCACTATACAAATCTTAGTAGGAGAGAGTGTTGTCGTCTTAAGCTGAGGCAAATCCATACCCAGTTGCTACAAAGAACGATGAGATCTTTAGTGTTCAACAACTTTTCTATACTTGGAAACAGGATGCTCTCATTTTTCTAAATTTTACTGAAGTATAGTTGATTTATAATGTTGTGTTAACTTCTGTTATACAGAAAAGTGATTCAGTTATACATATACACATATCCATTCTCATATAGCTTATCACAGAATATTCAGTAAAGTTCCCTGTTGCTTCGCAGCAGGTCCCTGTGGACAATCGATTCCATAACGTACATATACCAATCCTAATATCCCAGTCCATCCTTACCCCCACCACTTGCCCCCTTTGGTAACCATAGGTTTGTTTTCAAAGTCTGTGAATCTGTTTCTGTTTTGAAAATAAGTTCATTTGTATCATTTTTTAGATTCCATATATAAGTGTTATATGCTATTCGTCTTTGTCTGTTTTACTTCCCTTAGTGTGATAATCTCTAGGAACATTCACCTTGCTGCAAATGGCATTATTTCATTCTTTTTATAGCTGAGTAATATTTCGTTTTATATATGTTTCACATCTTCTTTATCCATTCCTGAGACATTTAGATAGCTTCCATGTCTTGGTTATTGTAAGTAGTATTACTATGAACATTGGGATGCATGTGTCTTTTTGAATTATGGTATTCTCTGGGTAAATGCCCAGGAGTGGGCGGGCTGGATCATATAGTAATCAGATTTTTAGTTTTTTGAGGAATCTCTACATTGTTTTCCATAGTGGTTGTACCAATTTACATTCCCACCAACAGTGAATATTCACTGGGAAAAAAAGTCTCTTCAATAAGTGGTGCTGGGACAGCTACATGTAAAAGAATGGAATTAGAACACTGACACCATGCACAAAAATAATCTCTCTCTCTTTTTTTTTTTTTCGGACTTCAGAAGCCCAGAGCTATCAGTTTTTCCTGATTCAAGTAAACAGATGCTCTTCAACAAGCCACCCTCAGTTATACGCACCCTGAAACCGGTAGGAGCAAAGACTTCAATAAGATCCACATGGGTACTTGGTGCCACTGGGCATTATAAGATTAGGTCTCTAAATAACACTCCAGCCAAAATCAAATCAGAGAGCCTGGATTGCAATTGTCAGTGCATCCACTGGCTATCTGTGTGCTGAATAAATATTGCACTTCCTGTGACAGAAACTTGCCAAGATACTCCTAATTCTTTTCTAGCATGAGAGCTCCCAACCAGGAACCATGTCCTAGGAGATTGTGGCAAGCTCTGTTTCGTTACACACCATTTCACACACCTGTTTTTGTCTCCATAAATTTGCAATTACTTTTCCTCCAGGCTTAGACTGATTAGAGTGTTCTTCTTTCCCCTCCAGTTGTTACAAAGGCAGTTCTAATATGAATCAGCTCAAATGCCAAAACAGGTCAGATCTTTAGCCTCCCCAATGAGCCTAGTTTAAGTTTAAAAAGGAGCCTTTAAGCCTTGCTGTGTAATGCTGTCTTTTGGCCTCTGAGCAAGGAGTCAGGAGAGTTAGAAATGATCACAGCAGAGAATTCATTAAGCTGCTCTAATTGAGGGCTGGGGTGAGGGCCCAAAATTTGACCTGATTGTGCCTGGAGACAGGAGCAGGAAGACAACTAACATTCCATGAAGCATCTAAGAACTAGAGGCTTAAACATTTTCTTTTACCAGCCTGGCATCTCTTTAAGATAAGAATTGTTATCACCATTTTACAGATGGCTCAGAGAGGTTAAGTTATTTGCCCAGAGCCGCGTTATCTATAAGCGGAAGAGCCATGATTAGAATGCAGATCCATTTTTGGGCTGGCATTCTTTTTTTTCCTGTTTCCTATCCATCTGGGGGGAAAACCCAGGCTCAGGGAAGTTTAAAGTAACGTGAAGAATGGTTTGGGAAATCTGTTTCCTCTGGTGACAAGAAGCTGGGTAAAGCCTGCTGTCACGAGTTTAAAGGCAGAAGTATGGAGAGGAACAGAGTGAGTCTGAATGAATCACAGGTAGGGATAGCAAGCTGGGAGAGAAAGCAACCAGGGTTCAGCTTTTGCAGAGAATTAGCTGGGGCTTCAAGGGGATTTATAGAGAAAGCTCAACTTACTATTTCTCTTACTTGCAATTAGTAGAGCTAACCTCCAAAGTGAGCTAGGCTGGTGTTCAAAACTTACTGCTCATGCTTGTCTGTATCATAGGCCCTGCTTTGGATAAAGTAGCATGGTATGTGCCTCTTCCCTGAACTTTGCACATCCAAAGCTCTTTCCCCAGGGTCTGGAGATCTATCTCTTCCGCTCCACCCTACTCCTTCATCAAGGCCCAGATCAAACAACTATAGTCTTCTCTGAGTCCCCAAAGGGTGAAAAAGGAAACTTCTACAGAATTTCTTCGACACATTTATAAAGTCTCAACCACATGGTAGTTTTTATACAAGCTTTGTATTCTCTACTAGACACTCAGATTCTTGAAGGTTGAAGCAAGAGATATGGCAGAAAAAACACAAATTTGGGGTTTAAAAATCTCCTTTCCCCTCTTGATCTCCTTCATAGAGATGATGCTCAGAAAATATGTACAAAGTAAAAGAATTTATTCTCACCATTATGCTAGCAGTTACTTTTACTTGGTAGAAACCACTGGTCATCAATGGAGTACGTTTGTATTTATTAAGTACCAACTATGTGGATAATTCTGTGATGCACCAAGTTCTAGAAGGTTTTTTCTGTCATGCTAAGCCACTAAGGGTCAGTCTTAATTCAGGAGAGACAGAAATAAGTATGACACAGGGAAGTGACATGATCAGGCTTATTTTTCAGAAAGATTCTTTTTGATTCAATGTTAGAGAATGGGGGGAGGCGAACCAGACAGCAGGGAGAGCAGAAGTAGGTTGGCAACATTCCGGGCATGAGATGATAATGGCATCAATCCATTTTGATGATGGAGAAGAAAAGGTCTGAAAGAGTAATAGACTGTGAGTGTCTGCTATAGAACTTTGCAGCCCAGGTTTCATCACCTAATCATTTACAGCTGATACTTAGTATCTGACTCTTCTTTACTTTCCACTCCATGGGATTTGACTTTTCTTCTCTGTACATCTGCCAAATATTAAAAAAAAAATCAAAAACTTATTAATAAAAGAGAATAAATATATATTGCTTTTAAGTCATAGATAATTTATATCATTATGCAGAAGTGAGATCCAGAATGTGATGGTCATGAAATTTCTATGAACAATGGCCATATGATAATTCTGTATTTAGCTCTTTGAGGATCTGCCACAGTGTTTGCCACAGCTGACCTGGCATTTTACATTTCTATCAGCGATGTACAAGTGTTCCAGTTTCTCTTCATCCTCACCAATACTTTATGTTTCTTTTTTTTTTTTTTTCTCCTTATAGCTATCCTAGCATGTGTGAAGTGATATCTCATTGCGGTTTGTTTGTTCGTTTCTTTGTTTCTTTTAATGGCTGCGCCTGCAGCATGTGGCAGGTCTTGGGGTAGGGGTTGAATTGGAGCTGCAGCTGTCAGACTACATCACAGCCATTGCCACACTAGATCTGAGTTGCATCTGCAACCTATGTCACAACTTGTGGCAATGCTGGATCCGTAACCCAATGAGTGAGTCCAGGGAACAAACTTCCATCCTCACTGACACCACGTTGGGTTATTCACCACAACAGGAACTCCTGTCATTGTGGTTTTGATTTGCATTTCCCTAACCACTATTGATGTTTAGTATCATTTCTTGTGATTATTGTGCCTTTGTATATCTTCTTTGGGTAAATGCCCATTTATACATTATATGCCACATAGATTTATAATTATTTTTACACATTTGTGTGAAAAATAAAAACTGGAGTTACCAAAAATACAGTGATAATGTCCATGTATTTACTTTTACTGTCAATTTTTATTTCTTCATATGGATTCAGATTATTGTCTAGTGGCCTTTCTTTGGAATTTGAAGGACTCCCTTTAATATTTTTTACAGGACAGGTTTAGTAGTAATAAATGCCCTCAGGGTTCGTTTGTTTGTTTTTTTGCCTAGAGATATAAATTTTTCATTCATTTTTGAAAGACAGATTTTCCAGTTATAGAATTATTTCTTGACAGTTTTCTTTTTCCTATACTTTAAATATGTCATCAGTCTGCCTTTCTGCCTCCATGGTTTCTCAAGAGAAATTGGCTGTTAACCTTACTGAGGATCTCTTGTGTTTGCTAAGTTGCTTCTTTTTTTTCTTGTGCCTTTTAAAATTCCTTCTTGTTTTTGACTTTAGCTACTTTGATTATAATGTCTCTTGATATGGGTCTCTGAGTCTATCACATTTACAATTCACTGGATTTCTTAGATTTGTAGATCTCTAAATATCATTTTCATATTTGTATTAATTTTAGAATTAGCTAACCAAATGCTACAATAATTTTTTTCCAAATACGGCATAAAATTGCATAAGGCCTGTAGACTAAATTTTGGATAATAAATATCTTAATATCGATTTCCCTTTTTAAAATTTTTATTTTTTTTCATTATAGTTGGTTTAGGGTTAGGGTTAGGGTTTAGGGTTAGGGTTAGGGTTAGGGTTAGGGTTAGGGTTAATTTCTGTCAATTTCTACTGTACAGCAAGGTGACCCAGTCACACACACATATATATATACACTTTTTTTCTCACATTATCTTCCATCATGTTCCATCATAAGTGACTAGATATAGTTCCTTGTGTTATATAGCAGGATCTTACTTTCAAACAGTATATCTTTTCAATTATTCCTTTTTTTTTTTTCTACTAGAGCTGCAAGTATGGCACATGCAAGTTCCCAGGCTAGGGTTGAATCACAGCTGCAGCCACCAGCCTATGCCACAGAAACAGTAATGCCAAATCCTAACCACAGCTGACCTATGCTGCAGCTTGTGGCAATGCTGGATCCTTAATCCACAGAGCGGACCAGGGATTGAACCCGCATCCTCATGGATAATAGTTGGGTTTGTTTCTGCTGAACCACAATGAGAACTATTTTGTTCTTCTTTAATACTTCTCAGTAGTATCTGCAGCTTTCAGTACACTGCAACTGCATATCTTCACATAGCTTGTGCTAAATATGTCTCTTAGTTTAGATGGTTGGTAATATAAAGAAAATGAAATTTTTAGTTTGATTTTCCATTTCTTTACTGGCAATATAAACATAAATATTTATTTTTGTAAATAAACTTTGTGTTCTGGGACATGATTTTTTAAAAATTTTAATGAAGTATAGTTGACTTACAATGTTGTATTTGCTTCAGGTATACAGCAAAGTGAATCCGCTATACATATACTTATATCTATTCCTTTTCAGATTCTTTAAGCAATCATATTGCCAGCCCAGAGAATTTTACATCTTTCCACTTTGTGCCTTTTATGTTTTCTTTCTTTCTTTTTAATATCACCTTCGTCATTTATATGTTTGCTGATATTTTATCTGGCTGTTTTATCATTTCAAAGAAAGAAGTATTAATGCCTCAAAAATGGTGACAGAATTATCTATTTTTAATTATTTCAATTTTTGATTTATGTAATATAAAGGATATATTTTTTTGTCTTCTTGAATTGACCTTTTTATCATTGTGAAATATTCTTCCACATCTAAATAAAATATCTTTGGTTTAAAGAATAATTTATCTGACATTAATATAGCTATTCTTGCCTTCTTATTCTGACAGTTTGCATAAAGAATCTTCTTTTTATCATTTACATTCAATCTATTTTTTTTTTAATTTTTGAGATTTCTTTCTTGTATGCAAGGTGCAGACAATGTATGCTTTTTTGGGCCAGTTTGAAAGTCTGCATTTTCTTTTGTGTGTTTATTTCAGTAATATTTAAAATAACTATAGATGTATTTGGATTTAGTTGTACCATTTTATTCTTTGATTTTTCTTAGTCCCCATGATTTTTCTTTCTCTGTTTATCATTGCCTAATTTCTTTTGGATTATTCAAAGTTCTTAAAATTCCACTTTATTTGTTGGCAATTTAGATATACCTTTTTTGTATTATTTTCTTAATGATTGACACCAGTGTAAATGTCATAAACTTTTCAGATTATTTAGAACTAATATGAAACCACCTCAACTTAACTGGAGAAAACTTGCCACCATGCATGGCAATTTATTCCTCACCAATATTTTTTTCTAGAGTTCTTATATGTAAATAAGTTAAAAATTAACACACTGCAATGTTATTATTTTTCCTTATGACTAGGTATAATTTTCTTTTGCTTTTTGTTAAGATTTTATGTTGGGCGTGACATCAGCAACATGGCTGAATAAGATGTCCCTTGTTCATATTGTCCCTTCAATAGCAATAGGCTGGTAACCATCCATGGACAAAACTGCTTTTGTGGGAGTTGTGGGATCCAGTATCATATGCAAAGGGACCCAGGAGGATCCTTGCTGACATATGCTTTGTGTAATAGGAATACAGACCCTGATCCCAGCTGTGGGTCATGAACTGGACACTTACACTTCAGTGTCTTGTGGACGAACCTCCAGTCCCTCTTGACCATGGTCTGGGAGCCCCTGGCAAACACTGACTTAATCATTCATGGGTAAAAGAAACTTTGTGGATGTCCAGGTCTCCAGAATTAAAGTTCCAATACTCCTTTGGGGCAAAAAATACAAGTTTGTATGCATGGGAGAGGGTAAAAGTAGTAGATGACTTTACCTGTATCATTACTTCCCCAAGAAGGCACAATTCAGTGACAAGAAAGATATTTTCAGCCCATAGTTTCTCCCTCAGAAGAAAGAGAGAGCATTTGAGTGAGTGCCTGGCTTCTCCAGCTGTGCAAGAGAATACCAAAGAGGTCGACTTCACCCTCACTCTGTCCAGAGTACTGAGTAGTGAGCTAAATGACTGGACTGAAAAAAGGCTAAGCGAGTGTCAGATAGGACTCTCAGGGAGCATTAAACAGGTGTGGATTCTACTAACTGCATCACTGACTCCATCAGGAATCCTATCCATGAGACACAAGAGGAGGCCTCACCTGCATTTCCTTCCAACTGGCCCATGGGTACTCCCAGTGTTCCACATTCCTCACCTCAACCCTGTGCATAACTTTGACTCCAGTGAGGGTGACCTTTGATAGATGGCTAATGAGCACACCCACAAAGTTGCCTCAAATCTATAGGCCAGGGAGAGGTCACAAACTTGAGCTTTAGCTTCCACCTTGGGAAAGTAAAAGACAGGCTGTGGGTACATGGCATGGGGCATTGCCAGATGAAGAGAAGGCATCCAAACTCAAGAATTCTACCATAAGATGGAACAAGAATGATGGAACAAGATTGTCCATAGAAGATATGGAAAAATCTATTCAGTTCATTTATTTCTTCTCGAGTATGATTTGACAAAGTGTGTCTTTCAAGGAGTTGGTTCATTCATCACAGTTACCAAATGTGTGGGCTTCAAGCTGCTTATTGTATTCCTTTATTATTCTTTTAATGTCCAAATGATCTATAATGATGTTCCTTCTTTCATTTCTGATTTTTTGTAATTTGTGTGTGTCCTCTCTCATTTTTTCTTATACTGGTTAGAGGCTAATTGATTTATTGATATTTCAAAAACCAGTTTTTGGTTTTGTTAATTTTCTTACTAATATCCCATTTTTAATTTAGAGGCTTATTAATTTATTGATATTTCAAAAACCAGCTTTTGGTTTTGTTAATTTTCTTACGGATATCATTTTTAACTTCATTGATTATTTTTCCTAACTCGTATTATTTCTTTTGTTCTGCTTACTTTGAATTTAATTTGTTCTTTCCCCCCTAGTTTTCTAAGGTGGAACTTAGATTATTGATTTTAGATCTGTCTTATTTTTCTAATATGTGCATTTTATACTATAAATTTCCCTCTAAGCACTGCTTTTACTGTATCCCACTAC
This sequence comes from Sus scrofa, assembly GCF_054392235.1. Taxonomy (NCBI): domain Eukaryota; kingdom Metazoa; phylum Chordata; class Mammalia; order Artiodactyla; family Suidae; genus Sus; species Sus scrofa. The sequence continues at coordinate 106,943,548 of NC_139396.1, read as the reverse complement.
TTTTAATTAATTGAGATTATGTTTTTCTTTAAAATATTTTTAAATTTATCTTGAGATTTATTATTTGATCTTTGTGTATTTATATATGCGTTGTTTAATCTCCACATATTCACGGGTTTTTCTGGCTATCTTTCTATTACTGATTTCTAGTTTCATTCTATGATGGTCTGAAAGCAACTTTGGTATGATTTCTATTATTTTAAGTTTGTTAAGGAGTGTTATATGGCCCAGAATGTGGTCTATACTGGTGAATTTTATATTTGAGTTTGAGAAAATATGTACTCAAATATATGAAATAATATATAGATGTTAAATGTATACATAGATGTTATTTCAAATATATGAAATAATATATAGATGTTAAATGTATCCAGTTAATTGACAGTGTTACTGAATTCAACTATATCCTTACTAATTTTCTCTCTGCAGAATCTATCCACTTCTTATAGAAGGATGTTTAGGTCTTCAAGTATGATATTAGACATATCTATGTCTCTTTGCACTCCTATTAACTTTTGCCTCACATAGTCTGATGCTTTTTTGTTTGGTGCATACATGTTAAAAACTACTATGTCTTCTTAGAGAACTAACACTGTATCAATATGTAATGCCATTCTTTATCCTGGATAACATTCCTTGGTTTGAAGAATGTTCCATCTGAAATTAATATATCTATTCCTGTTCTCTTTTGATTATTAGTAACATGTTAATTCATTGCATTTACATATAAACAATATGTGTTTACATATATAATATTTACAAGAGTGTATAATATCAAATGCATCTTTGGTATTATTTTCAACAAATTATTATCTGTTGTATCAATTAAGAGTAAAGAAAAAACAAGTTTTTATTTGACTATTATTTATTCCTTGCATGATGCCCCCCCCTTACATTATATGGATCTGAATTTTAGATCTATGTCATTTTCCTTCTTTATATTTTTTTAATTACTTGATGAATTTTATTACATTTATAGGTGTAATCATCACAACCATTTGAAAGGATGTCCATCTCAAACCCTCAGTGCATCCCCCTACACCCCAACCTGTCTCATTTGGAAACCATAAGTTTTTCAAAGTCTGTGAGTCACTATCTATTCTGCAAAGAAGTTCATTGTGTCCCCTTTTTTAGATCCCACGTGTAAGTAATAGCATTTGATGTTGGTGTCTCATTGTCTGACTAACTTCACTTAGCATATTGCTAAAAGTGCCATTTTTTCATTTATTTTAATGGCTGAGTAATATTCCATTGTAATATACCACCTCTTCTTGACCAACTCTCTGTCAGTGGGCAGTTAGGTTGTTTCCATGTCTTGGCTATTGCATATAGTGCTGCAATGAACATTGGAGTACATGTGTCTTTTCAAGTTGTTGTTTTCTCTGGGTAGATGCCCAGGGGTGGGATTGCTGGGTCAAATGGGAGTTCTATTTTTAGTTTTCTGAGGAATGTCCATATTGTTTTCCACAGTGGTTGCACCAATTTACATTCCCACCAACAGTGTATTAGGGTTCCCTTTTCTCCATACCCTCTCCAGCATTTAATATTTGCAGACTTTTTGATGATGGCCATTCTGGCTGGTGTAAGGTGGTACCTCATAGTGGTTTGATCTGCATTTCTCTAATGATGAGTGATGTTGAACATCTTTTCATGCGTTTTTTGGCGGCCATCTGTATGTCTTCTTCAGAGACGTGTCTGTTTAGATCTTCCGCCTCTTTTTTGATGGGGTTGATGGTCTTTTCGGTATTGAGCAGGAGAAGGTGTTTATAAATCTTGGAGATAAATCCCTTGTCAGTGGCTTCATTTCCAAAGATTTTTCTCCCATTCTGTGTGTTGTCTTTTCATTTTGTTTAGGGTTTTCTTTGCTGTGCAGAAGCCTTTAAGTTTAGTTGAGTCCCATTTGTTTGTTTTTGTTTTTACTGTCATTACTCTAAGAGGTGGATCTGAGAAGATGTTGCTGTTGTTTATGTTGGAGAGGGTTTGGCCTATGTGTTCCTCTAAGAGTTTCATAGTATCTGGTCTTCTGTTTAGGTCTTTAATCCACTTTGAGTTTATTTTTGTGTATGGTGGTAGGGAGTGTTCTAATTTCATTCTTTTCCATGTGGCTGTCCAGTTTTCCCAGCACTGCTTATTGAACAGTGTGTCTTTTCTCCACTGTATATTTTTGCCTCCTTTGTCATAGATTAGTTGGCTGTAGGTGCATTGGTTTAATTCTGGCTTTCTATTCTGTTCCACTGATCTATATTTCTGTCTTTGTGTCAGTACCATATGGTTTTGATGACTGTTGCTTTGTAGTATAGGCTGAAGGCCGGGAGCCTGATTCCTCCAGCTCCATTTTTCTTTCTCAGGATGGCTTAGGCTATTCTGGGTCTTTTGTGCTTCCAAACCAACTTTAAAATCTTTTGTTCAAGTTCTGTGAAAAATGTCCTTGGTAATTTGATAGGGATTGCATTGTATCTGTAGATTGCCTTGGGTAGTACAGTCATTTTGATAATATTGACTCTTCCACTCCAAGAGCATGGTGTGTCTTTCCATCTGTTTGTGTCATCTTTGATTTCTTTCATCAGTGTCTTCTAGTTTTCAGAGTACAGGTCTTTTGTCTCTTTAGGTAGGTTTATTCCTAAGTATTTTATTCTTTTCGATGTGATGGTAAATGGGATTGTTTCCCTAATTATTCTTTCTGATATTTTGTTGTTAGTATATAGAATCCTTTGAAAGTTTTTTAATTCTCTGATTGCTGTGGCTAGGACTTCCAAAACTATGTTGAATGGTAGTGGTGAGAGAGGACATCCTTGTGTCTTTCCTGATCTTAGTGGGAACTCTTTCAGTTTTTCACCATTGAGAATGACATTAGCTCTGGGTTTGTCATATATGACCTTTATTATGTTGAGGTAGTTTCCCTCTAAGGCCACTTTCTGAAGGGTTTTTATCAGAAATGGGTGATGGATTTTGTCAAAGCCTTTTTCTGCATCTATTGAGAGGATCATATGGTTTTTATTCTTCAGTTTGTTAATGTTTGTTATCACACTGATGGATTTGTGGATATTGATGAATGCTTGAATTCCTGGGATAAATCCCACTTGATCATGATGTAGAATCCTTTTAGTGTATTGTTGGATTCACTTTGCTAGTATTTTGTTCAGGATTTTTGCATGTAAGTTCACCAGTGAAAATGGCCTGTAATTTTTTTTTCTTTCTGTGGTGTCTTTGGCTGGTCTTCATATCAGGGTGATGGTGGCCTCATAGAATGAGTTTGGGAGTGTCCCTAACTGCAATTTTTTGGAACAGTTTCATAAGGATAGGTTTTACCTCTTCTCTAAATGTTTCATAGAATTCACCTGTGAAGCCATCTGGTCCTGGACTTTTGTTTGTTGGAAGTTTTTTTAATCATATTTTCAATTGCAGTACTTGTGATTGGTCTGTTCATCTTTTCTATTTCATCCTGGTTTAGTCTTGGAAGATTGCACTTTTCTAAGAATTCGTCCATTTCTTCTAGGTTTTCCATTTTATTGGTGTGTAGTTGCATATAGTAGTCCCTTATGACACTTTGTATTTTGTGATGTCCGTTGTCAGTTCTCCTTTTTCATTTCTAATTTTTTTGATTTGAGTCCTCTCTCTTTTTTTCTTGAGACGTCTGGCTAAGGGTTTTTCAATTTTGTTGATCTTTTCGAAGTACCAGCTTTTCATTTCATTGATCTTCTCTATTGTTTCTTCATTTCTATTTCACTGATTTATGTTCTGATCTTTATGATTTCCTTCCTTCTGCTAATTTTAGGCCTTATCTATTCTTCTCTCTCTAGCTGCTTTAGATGTAAATTTAACTAGTTTATTTGAGCTTTTTCTTGTTTCCTTAGGTAGGATTGTATTGCTATAAACTTTCCTCTTAGAACTGCTTTGGTGCATCCCATAGGTTTAGGAGTGTCATATCTTTATCGCCATTTGTTTCTAAGTGTTTTTGAATTTCCTCTTTGATCTCTTCAGCAATCCATTGGTTATTGAGTAACATGTTGTTTAGTTTCCACATGTTTGTGTTTTGTGCAGGTTTTTTCTTGTTGTTGATTTCCAGTCATATAGCATTGTGGTTGGAAAAGATGCTTGATGTGATTTCAATTTTCTTACAATTACCAAGGCTTGATTTGTAGCCCAGGATGTGATCAATCTTAGAGAATGTTCTGTGTGCACTTGAGAAGAATGTGTATTCAGTTGCTTCTGGATGGAATGTCCTATAAATGTCTATTAAGTCCATTGGGTCAAATGCTTCATTCAGGGCCTGTGTTTCCTTGTTGATTTTCTATCTGGATGATCTGCCCATTGCTGTAAGTGGGGTGTTAAAGTCACCCACAATGATTGTGTTATTGTCGATTTCTCCTTTTAAGGTTGTTAGCAGTTGCCTCACATAGTGTGGTGATCCTAGGTTGGGTGTGGAGATATTTAAGATTGTTATATCTTCTTCATGGATTGATCCTTTGATCATTATGTAGTGACTTTCCTTGTCTCTTAAAATAGTCTTCATTTTAAGGTCTATATTGTCTGAAATGAGTATTGCCACACCAGCTTTCTTTTGATTCCCGTTTGCGTGGAATATTTTCTTCCATCCACTCACTTTCAATTTGTAGGTGTCCCTAGAAGTGAAGTGGTCTCTTGAAGACCGCATATATATATGGCTGTTGTTTTCGTATCCATTCAGCCAGTCTCTGTCTTTTGGTTGGGGTGTTTAGTCCATTAATATTTAAGGTAATTGTTGATACATACCCTCCTATTGCCATTTTATTACCTCTTTTGGATTTGTTTTTGTTGCTCTTTTTTCTTCTCTTGTCCTCTCCTCTTGTGGTTTGATGACTGTCTTCAGTGTTGTATTTGAGTTGATTTTTCTTATTTGTTTGTGTATCAATTACAGAGTTTTGGTTTGCAGTTGCCTTGAAGTTTTGATATGGGAGTCTATATATATACATATGAGATTGTATGAAATTATTGGTCTCTTAATTGCTAGTGCATCTCCAGTGCCCTGCATTTGTACCCTCCTCTTCTCACAGTTTCTGATGTTATTGGCATAATTGTGCATGGATGATTTCCTGCCTTTACTGTATATATGCCTTTACTTGTGAGCCTTGTCATTTGTGGTATTTTTGTTTCTAGTTGTGGCCTTTTCTTTTCTGCCTAGAGAAGTTCCTTTAGTATTTGTTGTAAACCTGGTTTAGTGTTGCTGAACTCTCTTAGCTTTTACTTATCTGTAACACTTTGATTTCTTCTTCAGATCTGAATGAGAGTCTTGCTGGGTAAAGTCATCTTGGTTGGAGGTTTTTTTCTTTCATCACATGAAGTATATTATGCCACTCCCTCCTGGCCTGCAGAGTTTCTGCTGAAAAATCTGCCAATAACCTTATTGGGGTTCCCTTGTCTGCTATTTGTTTCTTTTCCCTAGCTGCTTTCCATATTTTCTCTTTGTCCTTAATTTTGTTCAGTTTGATTAATATGTGTGTCTCAGGGTGTTCCTCCTTGGGTTTATTTTATGTGGTACTCGTTGCCCCTCCTGGATTTGAGTGAGTGTTTCCTTTCCCCTGTGAGGGAAGTTTTCGCCTCTTATCTCTTCGAATATTTCTTCTGTCCCCTTCTCTCTCTCTTCTCCTTTTGGCACCCCTATAATACGGATGTTGGTGTGTTTAACATTGTCCCAGATTTCTATGAGACTCTCTTCATTTGTTTTCAATCTTTTTTCTCTTTTCTGTTCTGCATCCATGATTTCCACTAATCTGCCCTCCACCTCACTTATTCGTTCTTCTGCCTCTTGTATTCTGCTGTTAGCTACTTCTAATGAATTTTTTATTTTGGTTATTGTATTTTGCATCTCTTCTTGCTTAAGTTTTATATCTAGTATTTCTTTGCTCAGTGTTTCCTGTAAATTATCCTTCTTTGCCTCCAGTTTATTTCCAATGTCTTGCCTCATCTTCAGCGTCAACAGTCCAAAGTCTTTTTCCTGGAGGCTGAGAATCTCCTGATCACTTATCTCTTTTTCTGGGGTTTTTTTCTTTCTCCCTTATCTGAGTTATAGTTGTCTGTCTTCATTTTTATTGTGTTTTGGTGTGATGACCTTTTTGCAGACAATAGAGTAGTATCCTCTCTTACTTGTGTCTACACCCCTCGTGACTGAAATTGTTACAGGGGCTTGCTGTAGGCTTCCTGATGGGAGGGAGTGGTGCCTGCCCACTTATAGGTGGGGCTGATTCCTATCCCTCTGGCGGCTGCGGCTTTGACTCTGGGTAAGTTTCAGGGTGGCTGTGTTCCTGGGGGCTTTTTAGGGAGACTGTTTACTGATGCTTGGGGTTGTAAACTTGCCTGGATTATTGCTTGGCCTGGTGCTTCTCAGCACTGATGGGCTAATGGGGTGGGCCAGATTTTTCCCAAAATGGCCACCTTCAGAGAAAGCTACATTGATGAATATTCCCAAGAGCTTTATTTCCAATGTACTTTCCCCACAACAAGCCACATTCATCCCCTGTCTTCCCAGAAAGTCCTCTAAGAACTGCAGTTAGGTCTGACCCGGATTCCTATGGAGACTTTGCTTTGCCCTGGTACCCAGTGCACTTGAAAGTATGTGCGCTTTTTAAGAATGGGGTCTCTGTTTCCCCTCGTCCTGTGGAGCTCCTGGGCACAAGCCCCACTGGCCTTCAGTGGGTGCTCTTTCTCCAAGTGCCAGATCACTAAGTGTTGGGACTTGACGTGGGGCTCAGAACTCTCACTCCTGTAGGTGGGTCTCTGTGATATAGTTACTTTCCAGTCTGTTCAGCTTCCCACTCAGGAGATATGGGGTTTCTCATATCGCATAATGACCTCTCCTACCTCTTGATGTGACCTCCTCTTTGTCTTCTGGAGTAATATCTTTTTGAAATTTTCCATTTTTTTGAAGTGTGCTCAGCATTTGTTTGTGGTTTTTGTTCTTTTAAGTAGAGAAGATAAGCTCCAGTCCTTCTATTCCACCATCTTAATCCCATCTCCCTCATTTTCCTTCTTTCTAAATAACTTCTTTGAACACATCTTGCAAAGCAGCTCTACTGGCAACAGATATTTTTTAAAAAGTTTTTTGTCTAAAAAGTCTTTTTTACTTCACTTTTAAAAGGTAATTTTGCAGAGTACAAGATTCTAGTTTGGTGGGTTTTTCTTTTTCTCTCAACACTTTAATATTTCACTCTATTTTCCTCTTGATTTCAAGGCTTCTGGAGAGAAATCAAGTGTACTTTTTATCTTTGTTCTTCTAGATACAGGTTAAGGTAAGTTTTACTTTTTTTCTCTGGTTTCCTTAAGAATATTTTTCTTTTTGATTTCCTGTACTTTAAAAATTATATGCCTAGGTGTTGTTTTTGACATTTGTCTTGCTTATTGTTCTCTGAGTTCCTTAGATCCATGCTTTAACATTGGTATTAATTTTGGGGAATTCTCAGTCATTATTGTTTTAAATAGTTCTCCTTTCTTTCTTTTCCTTCTGGTATTCCCTTTATGGGTAGGTTACACCTTTTGTATTTTTCACATAGTCCTTGGATATTCTGCTCTGTTTTCTTTGTTTCTTTTCTTTTTAGTTTTAATGAATGGTATTTATATATCTTCGGCTCAGATTCTTTTCTCAGCCATGTCTAGTCCACCAATAAGCTCATTAAGGGCCTTCTACATTTTCATTGTTTTAGCACTTCTTTTTGGCTCTTACTTAAGATTTCCATTTCTCTGCTTACGTTATCCACCTGTTCTTGCGTGCTGTCTATTTTAGGTAGTAGAGGCTTTACAATATTAATCACAGTTGTTTTAAATTCAAACCTGATAATTCTACTATCTTTGTCATGGCTGGGTCTGATGCTTGCTCTGTCTGTTCAAATTCTGCAATTTTTTTTAACCTTTTTGTATGCTTTGTAATTTTTTTTTATAACTAGACATGACATATTGAGTAAAAGAATTGCTATAAATAGACCTTTAGTAATGTAGGTGGTGGTTAGACATGGAAGAAGAGTGTTCTACCGTCCTATGATTGGGTATCTCAATCTTTTAGTGAGCCTATGCCTCTGAACTATGAATTTCATAAAAATTTCTTATTTTTTTTATTCCTCCTGGGAAGGGATAGGATGGCTCAGGTAGACTGGAGTTGTGCATTTTCCTTCTCCAAGTGAGTTTGGCTCTGATAATACCCAGCCACATAGGCTCTGGTTAGTTTCACCTGAAGGCAGACCTATTTATGAACAATACAGTGTCCTGGTGTATTGCAAAACAATTTATTTTCCCTTCCCCTTGTAGAAGCAGAAGAGGATTTTTCTTTGATATTTACTGTGAGAACCTGGTTAAGTTTCTGGAGGTAAATCTCACAATATTGTATGGGTCTCACTATGAATGGGTTTCCTTAGAGTTTTTAACCTTCACAGTTGTCCACATTGAGCCTGAAGCAATTTATCATTTACAAATTAGGTTTTCTTACCCTGGCACTGATTCCCACAGTAGTTTATGCTAGTGAGTCTGTGACCTGGTTGGTCATGACTTCCTTTATTCACCTGTCTATCTCTTCAGTTTGGGAGAGGAACACTTTTCCCTGTGTTCTCCACTCTCTCATGGATTCTAGAAGTATAGAATATTTTTTAGTCTGTTAGCATTTTGTTGTTAGGATGGAATATTGGCTTCTAAGCTGCTTACATGCAGAATTGAAAATTTAAAAAAAATTAATGGAGAACAGATTAAATGTTGCCAGGGCTTAGAGATGATATATGGAAAGGGACAGGTGAATATAGTTATGAAAGAAAATACCCCTTATCTTTGTGATGACAGATTATTCAGTACCTTGATTATCTTGGTAGGTACCTGAGCCTAACCATATAATAAAATTGTGTGGAATAAATACAATCACTTGCACACACAACACACACACACACACACACATACACACACATGTTTAAATAGCACTAGTCTAAAATCTTAGGTTTTATGTACCCATGCTGTGGGAACAAACATCATAACCCCAGCTTAGAGAAGGCCATCACATTTCTCATTCTCTAGATGAATCTGTTGATTGGCACAAGATTTCAGCTGGCTCTAAGACCAATGACCAGTAAGGAGGAAGGCTAATTGCCTGGATGTTCATGAACAGACATGGTTCAGAGTCTGAATCTGAGAATTGGAAGGAAGTTTAGAGGCCACAAGTCTCACCATTATTTGCCTTTCTGATTCTTCCCCTGGACCTAGGAGATAAGATTAGAGTTTGTGGATCAAGACAGCATTAGAAAGTGCCCCTTTGCTGATTTGGGTGTGTATTCCAAAAGTAATTTAGAGCCATAAATATTTTTTAAAACAATTTTTATTAAAGTATAGTTGATTTACAAGGTGCTAATTTCTGCTGTATAGTATAGTGATCCACGGTTACATTCTTTTTCTTCCATCATCGTCTATCCTAAGGGATTGGATATAGTTCCCTTATCTGTAGTAGGACATCATTGCTTATCCATTCTAAATGTAAGTTTACATCTCCAAACCCCAAACTCCTAGTCTATCAGACTCTTTCCCCCCTTCCCCTTGGCAACCACAAGTCTGTTCTCTATGTTTATAAGTCTGTTTCTGTTCTGTAGATAAGTTCATTTGTGCCACCCTTTAGATTCCACACATAAGTGATATCATATGGTATTTGTCTTTCTCTTTCTGACTTACTTCACTTAGTATGAGGGTCTCTAGTTTCATCCATGTTGCTACAAATGACATTATTTCATTGTTTTTTTTATGGCTGAATAGTATTCCATTGTATATATGTACCACATCTTAATCCATTCATCTCTCAATGGACATTTAGTTTGTTTCCATGTCTTGGTCATTGCAAATAGTGCTGCAGTGAACAAAGGGGTGCGTTTATCGTATATGTCAAGGGTGGGACTTCTTGGCCATGTGGTAGTTCTATATTTAGTTTTCTTCCTTTCTTTTTTTTTTTTTAGGGCCGCACCTGTGGCATATGGAGGTTTCCAGGCTAGGGGTTGAATCAGAGCTGAAGCTGCTGGACTTCACTGCAGCCACAGCAACACCAGATCCCAGCTGCATCTGCAACCTATACTAGAGCTCATGGCAACACCAGATCCTTAACCCACTGAGCAAGGCCAGGGATTGAACCTGCAAACTCATGGTTCCTAGTTGGATTCATTTCCATGGCGCCATGACAGGAACTCCCATATTTAGTTTTCTGAGGAAACTCATACAGTTCTCCATAGTGGATGTACCAATTTAAATTGCCACCAACAGTGTGGGAGAGTTCCTTTTTCTCCCTACCCTCTCCAGCATTTGGTATTTGTAGACTTTTTAATCATGGCCATTCCGACTATTGTGAGGCGTACCTCATTGTAGTTTAGATTTACATTTCTCTAATGATTAGTGATGTCAAGCATCTTTTCATGGGCCTACTGGCCATCCACATGTCTTCTTTGGAGAAACATCTATTTAGGTCTTCTGCACATTTTTCAATTGGGCTGTTTGGTTTTTTGTTGTTGAGTTGTACGAGTTGTTTGTATTGGAAAGTTTTCTTGAATATCTTTAAAGCCAGATGATATTCTAATGTTGTTTTTGTTGTTGTTGTTGTTGTTACCCAATCAATGCAGTTTTTGTGTTTCCCTTGCTTTTTATTTTCTCATAATCCTTTTAAGGAAAAATTTATATCCATTTCAATTTGCTTGCCGTTTAAAAATCCTGTCCTTTAGACCCTTATAGAATATTTAGCAATGTGTATTCTGTTATCATTGACATTTTTAGCTTTATTTATGCGGTTTTTATTGTCCTATCATTTCTTAGCTCTTCTATTCACATTTCATCATATTGTAATCTTATTATCGTTTCTAAATTCTACTGTCTTAGCCTGTATCATCTTGGTTTTATCCAGTCGTTTGATTTCATTTTTAAATTCGTAGAGGAATACTTAAGACTTCCTGTGCTATTGTTATTATTTTTTTTTTGGTGCATATACCTCCTGTGCCCTTTGATTTACTTGTTTATTTCTTATGTCATCTTTGATCTTACGGCTCTTACTTTTTGATTAATCATTTGTAAAGGACATAATTTGTTTTTTGGAACCATTATTTTCAGGAAGTTCATTAAAAAAGAAACCATGCCTATGTATCATGGTAAAAGAATGATGATAGAATATGTGGCTACTTTCGGTTTTTGTATCTCACTACTAAGTAGAGATAGGCAGGAAGTTGAAAGACTTATCAATACTCCTTCCTATTTATTCATTTATTCTGACATCCTTTCCACCATTGTCAAAATTTTTTAAAGATAAAGTTGAGTTGCTATTTCTCGTTAACTTTGTTGTTTTGGCATGATTTCCCATTAGACATAAAGAAAGACAATTTTTTACATGTCCAACTTTAAATTAGAAGTTCTCAAAAATAATTTATAAGTCTGGAAGAAATTACCTTGTTTTCTTACAAATACACTGAGACCAGTTGTTTCACAATGTAAGAGTCAAGATTTTTACATTGTAGTAGTCTTGATTTTCTTAGGATCCTTCCTAATCCAAGAGAAGGAGGGGAATGTCCCTTTAGCCTATGTGTGAAAGCAAATGTGATATCAGATAAATGCATCTGTTTATACTTTAAAATAATTTCTCAATATGGTCTATACTTGCTTCTCTAAGAGGTGATGACAAGAGTTTTGAGAGAAAGCTGTTTATCTAGACTTGATCTGAGAAAGAAAGAGCATCAGTTGGCTGCTGCCCTATAAACAGTCATGGACATCATGAGAACAAAACCGCAGAGAATTGAAATTTGTAGTAAAGGCTGTAGGTAAACAATGCATTTTACTTTATCTTCTGTTGATTTATTTTCCCAAATCTTCTTTTGGCTGAGATTCTGTGCATACAGAGATCAATTTACCAGAACAAATGGATAGCCGAATGTGTCATACTAAGCAATCAAAATGGAAGGTTTTGTGTGTGCATGCATGTGTAGGTATGTGTAGGATGATCCTTTGAAATAGACTTTGAGAGATACTATGATATACTCTAAAGAATGTGATGATTTATAGATGTGGATGCGAGAAGAAAATTTGAGAATGATGCCTAGACATCTTGTTTGGATATTCTGTAGATAATTATATCTTTCAGTAAAATAAAAAAATTACAGAAGCGGCAGCTGTTCTGAGAGTGTAATAATGAGTACAGCCTTGGACAAGTTAAGTTTTAGGTGTCTAAAGGATATTAAGGTGATGTCCAGTAGTCAATTAGATATATGGTCTAGTGCTCAGGAGGGAGGTGTGGGCTGGAAAAGAGATTTGGAAGTCATCAACATCATGCCAAAGGCTTGTCAAGTGGAAACTCAAGTGCAAGTCCCAAGATTCATTTTACATCTAGCAGACCCAATAAAATACCAGGAGATTCTTTGTGAAAATGGTGCATTTCTCTCTGAGAAAGAACATCCCTATATTGGAGAACTTTAGTGTTTTAAAACTCATTGTAGTCCCCCTGTGAAGTGCAGTTATTGATAAGCAATAATACTATTTCTGTCCCTATACCATAAAATCTATATTGAACCAGGTATAGCAAAAATTGAGATAATAAAAATAAAATAGTGTTCAATATTTTAACAATAAAACCAGCTTAGCTATTTCAAATAGGACTCTGTAATTATTGACATAACTTTTAAGGAAAGGGAGTTATGAAAAACTATAGGAAGAGAAAGATAATAAATTGTATGTGTGTATTTGTATGTGTGTGTGCAAGCTCACATGATTTTTTATTAAGTAACATACAAGCAACAGATAATTTACCATTCAGTGACATTAATCGCATTCACAATGTACAACCAACCCCACTACAGGAAGTAATTGCTAAATGGGTACAAGTTTTCCATTTAGCATGGAAAAAAAAAAGAGTTCTAGAGCTAGATAAAGGTAAATATGTTTTAGGTAAAAGTTTGTCTTGTAAAAGAGCAGGTGAAGTGGGAGCAGAGAATCTTGACACCTAACCCTGCCCTTCCAAGAGTGAGATCTGCCCCTGTGTTTAAGACACCTCTCAAAGCTTAATTTCATGCTCTATAAAATGAGATAATAGTATAAAAACTATAGAGTTGTGATGATAAAGCCAAATTATGTCTGTGCATGTATATATTCACTTATCACAAAATGGACATTTAATACACTTCAGTTTCTTTCAACTACTGGTTATTGCACCTGAAGCCTAAACTGGAATAGGTGTGGGTTGGACATTGATTACCCAGCAGTTGTCCCCTCACAGTGACCTCCTGTTGGGTTTTGGACATCACACCAGGGAAGTGAAAACAGTAGAATAACAACAAGCAGTGAAATGAATGGCAAAGGTTTTCTGTGATTTGAAGAAACAGATGCAAATTCATTTACACAGTATTTATACATAAATAGATTTTGAAATGTGGTGGAAATTTAGGAAGATCTAGAAGCCATCACAGAATTCAGGAATAAGTTGCTTAAGAGGTGCATAATTTAATCAGTAAGTGATAATAAGGCTGTAGATGAAAGGTCAGAAGAAAGATAATGCACCATACTGAGGAACTGGGAGAAAGAGGATAGGGAGTGGGGAAGGCAAGAAAAGGATAGAGAGTGGGAAGGACAAAATATTGATTTAGCCAGATTTCATCATTCAATATGACTTCTTTTTGTAGGGAAACCTGCAAAGTCATGTGTATTCAAAACCATTGAAACAAGATATCAGGACTGGCTTGTAGGAGAGTAGCTTGATTTCTCAATTTCCTGGAAACTGAGCTTTAGGAAAGGAGGGGTCCTAAAAGCTTAAGGAAGGGTGTGACTGTGCATCTCAAAGAGATGAAGGAACAAGGATGTCAACTATTGACCACCACAATGTCATTAGAACTCTGCCCATCAATGCTTACAACTAAGAGTAGATTTTAAATGAAGTCAGAAAATCAACTTTGTGATTCATTGTTTATTCACATGTGTATTCACCTGCTCATGCATATGTTTAATCAACAAATAAAATTTGAAAATCTATTATATGCAAGGTCAAATATTTTCCCCAATTTTTTTTTGTTAGATGTGGGATAATAGAAAAAATAGGAAGAGGGAAAGACAAAGTTTTTGTGTGAGAGCAAATTTTCTTAAATGTAGGAAAATTCAAGCATTGGAATCCATTTTCAGAAGTATCTGAACATGCAGTCAGTAGGCTCACGTGAGCTTCCCCAAGTGTACTGTCCTCACCCAGATAGACCTCACTTTAAAATAAGTATTAATTACAAAGCCTAGTTATAAATTATTTGAAAAAAATCATATTTCCTCAAAAATACACTACAATGCATGGTACCTAGTTCTAATATTTTCTCATAAATACCTCATTAATCCCCAACTTGGCAGGGAATAAAACTACCTGGCTACTATAGGTGTGCAATGAATCTTCCTTTGATATCCTGAGATATCCAACTCAGAAATAATGCTGTGATTAGATGATAGTGTAATTGCATGTAATTGTGGAAATTCAACTAAATGACACCAAGAAAAAATTCAGAGTGGGGCAGTAATAAAAAAGGAACACTTAAAATAGTAATCATTCCCACCTTACGTTTTACTCAGAGATATGTCCAATAATGCATGGGAGATGGTGGCTTCAGTGCCTCTCATCCCCACACACCTCCCTTTTGTAATGAGGGTATCTCCCACTGCGGAAATTGATTCCTACGTGAAAGGTACACAACGGGCTTTTTGAGTAGGGAAAATTCTATGTATGGAAGACAGAGCCACTGTTGCATTTCCTAGGAGCTTCATTCATCTTTAACATTTATCTCTTAGAGTTCCCATTGTGTCTTATGGTTAATGAACCCAACTAGCATCCCTGAAGACCTAGGTTCAATCCCTGGCCTTGTTCAGTGGGTTAAGGATCTTGTGTTGCCATGAGCTGTGGTGTTGATCACATATACAGCTTGGATCCCATGTTGCTGTGGCTGTGGCATAGGCTGGCAGCTACAGCTCCAATTTGACCCCTAGCCTGGCAACCTCCATATGCTGTGGGTGTGGCCCTAAAAAGACAAAAAAAAAATTAAATTTATCTCTTGTAAATTGTATTCTTCCTCTCAAATTATAATGGGTTTTCTAAGGAAAATATCTCTGTTTCTCCCTGAAAACTCCCACTTTCTTCTTTGACAACCCAAATTTCCTGAACTCTCATATCTGGATTCTCCATACAACCAAATTCTATGGCAATTCTCTGGGTGGTCCTATTCAGTCTCCCTACTTCAGTGACAACTGCCAGGGACAGTATTATTCTATTCTTTCCTGTGAGCTTTCTTTGGCCATATTTGCCCAAACTGATATTATTTCAAATACCAGAGACTTGATATTAGCACTGCATCTACATTGTGAGTTTAATAAACACTTGAGGATCAGATAAAGTTTACAGTTCATAATAAGTAGCATTCTTTCTACAAGTAAATGTATTTTTCCCTTAAGAATAAACTGTCCCTATGGCAGGTCCACTTGGAAAGGCCTCTGATCAAAAGCAGACTCCAGCTCAATCATTGAATCTGTTTGCTCGTAACAGCAGCAAAAGTCTAGGAATTAGAACTGAACGTACAAATACTGCAAATGATGGTGGGAGAAAGTTCTTTGTTTTGAAGAAAATGAAGTAGGAAAAGCTTAGCTTCTGGTGGAAGAAAAATAGTATGCACCTATAGGCCTGACATATAGCCTCTGGCCACTAGATACTGCCCCAGAGGATCAAATTCTGGAGTAAAGTGGGAAACCCCAAGGGTTAAGAGGCTCACCTATTTCTGGAAGTGAATTATTACATCTATCATAATGTCAGTGTTTTATCAGCATCAAGGGAAGATAAAGTGTAGTCATCTTGCAACACAATCCTTTCTGATGTAGAAATTTTATTTTAGGTGTATTATGCATCATACTGCTATATTCTATAACTCTTTGAATATACAGTGTATTCTGTCTCACTGCTTTGTCCTAGTGTAATTTTTAAGACATTTTAAAAGATAATAAACACGCCTAGTACTAGCAATGTAAATAATACCCAAAACCATGATACAATGAATGGCTATGACCAAGCCAGGCAGTAGCAACCTACCACACAAGTAGCTCCTGGCCTGCTGCCTGGATGGTGCATGAAACTCTCCACTGAGTCTAAGGGATATCAAATTTCAGGAATTTGCACTATGTGAAAAATAAACCATGAATCTTGGGATTTTCAAAATGGCATAGACGAAGTAGAACAAGTTCTCTACTTTTATTGCGATGAACTTAATAAACTTAAGGGTAGCTCTACTCCAATCAAACAATGTGCAGATATGTGGGACAAAAATTAATTCTGAGGAAATTGATTCTAACGTTTTGAAATTTGTCACCATGACAGGAAAATCATTATTCCAAGGGGTTTGCTGTCCGTACCTGGTAACAGATACCCAGCTTTGCCTAGAGAAAAAATACCGGGATGCAGTGAAATCTTGAGCACCTAGAGGACAAGCTGCCCTCTAATAACCCCAATGACTAACATTTGCATAGGTAGAGTGCCTTGGATTTGCCAGGCTTTGTCATGCATTATTTCTGCTAAGCTTCATAGCAATCTTATGAGTTAAGAATCATTGTTAGCACATTTTATTGATGAGGAACTGAGCTGCAGAGAGGCTGAATAACTCACTTGCTATTCCATAGCTGGTAAATAGAGGAGCATAATTCAAAATGCAAAGCTGAAGCATTTCTCACTCTGCTATGCTATCTCCTGGCAAGTTAGCCAGGGCCAGTAGCTTTCTCTTTATGTTCCAGGTGTTCATAAATTAGGCATTTGCGAGTTGGGAACTTGCTCTGCAACTTTGGCTTTCTATCTGAAGCAATTGCAATTCTCTACTGGCTTCATCATGGAACCAGTCAATGCAGGTGCACTTTGTCTCAGAATGTTGAGAGTAAGTGGTGCAAAGCATTTATTTGTTTTCCTTTATATATTCTTCCTTGAAGTTTTTAGTTGATGGCTTTTAAAATTATTTTTTAGGAGTTCCCGTTGTGGCTCAGCAGCTAACGAACCAGACTAGCATCCATGAGGATGCAGGTTTGATCCCTGGCCTTGCTCAGTGTGTTAAAGATCTGGCATTGCTGTGAACTGTGGTGTAGGTCACAGATATGGCTCAGATCCTGTGTTGCTATGGCTGTGGTATAGGCTGGTGGCTACAGCTCCAATTGGACCGTCAGCCTGGAAACCTCCATATGCCATGGGTGTGGCCCTAAAAAAAAAGACAAAAAAAATTAAATTTTTTTTTTCAATTACAAAGCTAAAGGAGTTGTGTTAAAATGTTAGTCAATATAAAAGTATACAATATAAAACCCAAAGAGTTTCCTTCTCTTGTTGCCTACTACTGCCAGAGCAAAATGCTGTCAACGCTCCACTGTGTATCTTCTGTGATGATTTTAGGTACATATACAAATAAAGTGTAAGTTTTATAAAAATTATACCAAATTAGTCACATTATTTTGAAGCATGTCAATAGAGCATCCAAACAGAAACTAAATTAGATCTATTTCAGTTTAAAGGAGAAATGATTGGTTCATGAATTCCAAAGAAGGATTGAATGATTGAACTATTGGGTCAGAAAGTGAAGGTAGGCCTCAGTATTTCCTGACACCAAAATTTTGAACACTCTTCTCTAAATTCCAATTCTTGCATACTGTCAGCTGGATTGTCTGTCTTGACACAAAGGGGAACAAAGCTACCAACAATTCCCAGAATCTTCTCTCACAGTTTCAATTCAAGAAATCTGTGGTGTGATTCACCTTGGATTAGGTATCCATCTCTGTATCAATCAACCGTATGTAAGAGACTGGGGAATTATGACTGTTACATCTTTGTTCAAGTACCCAAGTCTGGAACATTCAACAGTGACCTACAGGACAGGGTCATTAAAAACCACATGATATGGTTTCAAGTATTGATGTTCTCTCCACATCTCTAAAAAATATCATGAGAATAAAAGTTATCTAAATGAACAAAATTAAGCAAAGTATGAATGTATCATAGATAATTTGTCATCTCTTTATGGATGGGCATTCATTTTAGCTCATATTTTTCATCATTACAAATTTTTTTTTTCATCTTTTTCTATTTCTTGGGCCGCTCCCTTGGCATATAGAGATTCCCAGGCTAGAGGTCTAATCGGAGCCGTAGCCACCAGCCTACACCAGGGACACAGCAACGCGGGATCCGAGCCGCGTCTGCAACCTATACCACAGCTCACGGCAATGCCGGATCGTTAACCCACTGAGCAAGGGCAGGGATCGAATCTGCAACCTCATGGTTCCTAGTCGAATTCGTT
Organism: Sus scrofa; assembly: GCF_054392235.1. NCBI lineage: Eukaryota > Metazoa > Chordata > Mammalia > Artiodactyla > Suidae > Sus > Sus scrofa. The sequence goes on along the minus strand of NC_139396.1, from coordinate 106,925,258 downwards.
AACCACTGCGCCACGATGGGAACTCCTCATCATTACAAATATTTTCATTGTTATAAATAATGTGGGTATAGTCATCATTCTTGCACATATATCTTTGCGTCTATATAAACATTTCTTTTCTTTCTTTTCCCCTTTTGGCCACTCTGCAGCATATGGAGTTCCTGGGCCAGGGATCAGATCTGAGCTGGACCTGCAGTTGTGACCTATGCTGCAGCTGTGGCAATGCCAGATCCTTTGACCCACTGTGCTAGGCCAGGAATCGAACCTGCATCCTGGTCCTGAAGAGATGCTGCCAGTCCCGTTGCACCCCAGTAAGAACTCCTATAAGCATTTCTATATGATATATTTGTAAAAATGGAACTGCAAGTTAAAAGCATATGCATGCTTTAATTTGATACCATAAAATTTTCACTGGAGGCTATTTATACCAATTTATACCACCACAAATGGTGAGTGGTTGTGTACCTCACAAATCTCCTAAAAACTATTGGATATATTTAACTCAAAGGAAATTAAGCACTTTCATAATTAGATTCTAAATTCATCACCTCAAGATAACTGTTGAAATATCTAGGCTCTGTTTTTACATAATTTCAAGGTATGTGGTTTTGAGAGTGAACTGACAAAAGTATGAAACTCAGTATTAAACTTCAGAAAATTCAGGGTTTCTTTTCATTAAGAGGAAAAGCAATTTAATCTCGAGACTGAGAAAACACTCTACCTCATCATGGGATGTGCTAGTGGAAGAGATGCATTTAATCATCTAGTAGCTCATGGCACATGAATGGAAAAGAGGCTTGAAGAAAATTCCACCAGTATCTGTTGTGCAGTGCTGCCACCAGAAGCAAGTTGTTCATAGACACTGAGAGGCAGAACATCTGATCCTAGATGCTGACATGAGCATCAAGATTGTAGACTCCAGCTTCAGCAACAAATTTACCTTTGGCAACCAGCTGCCAAACTTCTGTGCCAGTCATTTTGATGCCCCAGAACTATTCCAGGGCAAAATTTACGATAGATCCATATGGGAGGTGTGGAGCCTGAGTCATCCCATATGTAGTGGCCATTTGATCCCTCCTTCTGATCTCAAGGAGCCCTGAGAGTGGTTACTGAGTGAAATATACCATCTTCTCTTCCACATTTCCAGGAAGTGTGAAAACCTGCTCAAGAAATCTCTCATTCTCCATTCCACCAAAGGAGGCACTTGATCAAATTATGTAAGAATCAGGGATAAATTTGGGTCAGAAAGATGAACTGAAGTGTTATGTGGAGCTACTCCCTGACTACAAAGATGCCCCAGAGGCCCAAGTGGATGGTGTCAAAAGGTTACACATGAGAAGATATCAAGGACTCATGGCTGGGCCAGAGGTCCTGGTGATGACTACATGTCTGCTCCTCAGATACAAAAGCTCAGGACCAAAGGCTTAAACAATCTCCCTTAAATAGCCCCCGCCTTCAGTTAATCTGACCAACAGCAGCCATCCTTCCCAAGCCCCCAAGGCACAGAATAGCCTCTCTGCCAACTCCAACCAGTGGAGTTTCAGTGATCACACTGGTCCTGCCATTCCCATCTCTAACTCTGGGAATATTCAAAGTAGCAGTGCAGAAAATCAGTAGCCTTAGAGGGACCAGCAATCAGAACAAAAGGCCTGCAGCAGAGTCAACATGTCTGCCACCTCCCTGCCTGTCCCGGAGAGGAAGAAAATAGCCCCTGTTCTCTCTACAAATAGCAACCTCTCCATCCACAGAAATTGAAACAGGGAAAGAGCCAGCCTTGGCTAGAAAGAAAAGATCCTGACCAGGCTAAGTTCTGGGGCCTCTGCCAGCCTCTCTTGGTGCGATTGTCCCAGCCTTTGCCCCACCTGCACCAGAAATCCACCACAGCCCTAGTGCAACCCAGCCAGGCCTCGGAGTGCTGCCTCCCAGATAGCAATGGTGACAACCCTGACAACAGTGGTGGGACCCCAAATAAGATATTCCTTCCATATATACACAACCAGCAGAATTTGTCCTGTGGAAAGACCTCAGCCACTCCCTCTGGCATCAACCAGGGCTGGCACACCTAGTGGAGATGCTCAAACTTCAGACAGTAGGCAGCAGAGACAGTGATAAAAGAATTTTGAGAGATCAAGTGGTGCTCCCTCTACATGGAGTATGGAGGTCTCAAGCTCAGAGTCCACTGGGAGATCTGCAAGCACCTGGATGCAAATAGCAGCCCGTATGAGCTAAATGAAAAGCACTTGCTGATGTGGGTGCATAGCTCCCAGAGCCAAGAGGACTCTGTACAGTGGAAGATGGAGGTGTGCACTGCACCCCTGAGGTTGCTCAGTGGGATGGACTTAAGTGGAGAGGTTCCTTTTCCATGGTTTTCAGAAACATTACCTCTAAAACCACTGTAGAGTTTTAGTTTGAATAGGCTGCCAGGGAAACAAAAGGAGAGTAGGATGGTCCTCCCTGCCAGGCCAGCCACTCTGCCCCCACTGTGGACTAGTGTGTTTCCCCTGGGGTATGTTTCATCTCCCTGAATTTCTCTGTCTTTTCTTTTGTCTTCATAGGAGAGAAGAGATTGTTATACTGAAGTAAAGACAAACCACTCAAGTAGAAATACACACGCACACCCCTCTCTCACTTTCTAATGTCCTGCTGTTAACTCTTAATGTCTATTAGCATTTCTCTTAACTGACTAGAGTAAACCTTTCTTTATGATAATACTACATATTACATAGTAAATGCATTCATATCATGCCCTTTAGAGCAAAAGGGAAGCATACAGGTATAAAAAATCTCTGGGTCAGATGGTTTAAACTGTAATCACTTAAAATCTGGGATGACATGAGGAGACGGGAACACACTGAGCTACTTATGCAAAGAAAAATAAAATTTCTTTTCTCTGGAATAAAGATAAGCCAATAAACCTCAGCCAAATGACCTTATAAGTATAAATGTTTTCCTGGCAAACTTATAAAGTGCTAAAATGAACACATCTAACCTGTTGCAATAAAGCTGTTCAATAGTAAGAGCCCCTGGTTTCCATAGCTATAGAATGGATGAATGTTTTATCTTCTAAGGAAAGATAATCAGTTATGGGGAGTGAAGGAATTGGCGTTATTTGATATTTGATTTACCTTCCCTGCCATTTCCATGAGTCACCTTTTTGTGTTGACTTTCAATTCAACAGCCGTTGTAGCACCAGAATCCTGAACTAAGAAAAGAATGGTTTGATTTAGGAGAAGTAAATATTCCAGCAGCTGTAAACTCAGGATTTAAAAATCAGGAGTTCCTGTCATGGCTCAGCAGAAACGAAACTGACTAGTGTCCACGAGGATGCAGATTGTATCCCTGGCCTTGCTCAGTGGGTTAAGGATCCAGGGTTGCCCTGAACTGTGGTATAGGCGCAGATGCAGCTCAGATCCCAAGTTACTGTGGCTATGGCTTAGGCTGGCGGCTACAGCTCCAATTTGATCCCTAGCCTGGGAACCTCCATATGCCACAGGTATGGCCCTAAAAAGACAATAATAATAATAATAATAAAAAATAACAATAAAAATCATTCTAACTTGCTGAAAACAAACAGACCCAGCATAGAGTCAAATGAGAAGCAAGTGGCAGAAATATAGTTATGAGACCAGTCACTGTGAATGTAATGTGTGGCTTATTGATGGCTGGCCTCTTGTTATTCGCTTCTCTCTTCCCCCACTTTCACCAAGACTCCCCCAACCCCTGCATCTCCAGCTCTGCCTCTGCAGTCCATCTGATTCCTTCACTTGCCTCATTTATTCATTTACAAAAGATTGCTTATCTGTAGAGATACACTAAAATAATTTTCATAGTGGACACGCATAAACAAATATACTGTACTAAGTGCTATTTTAGGGTATTAACTGATGGCTGTTGGAACAAAGAAATGATATAACTAATCATGAATGGAATGATCAGAGGATGAGAAGAAATGAGTTGCAAATTTATAAGGAAACACATTCTAGGGAAAAAGAACTAGAGTGAAACCATAGAGTCTTAAAAGTTCTCTGCAATAGATAATGGCAAATACTTGGGAATGACATAGGGATGACACAGGATATAACATATGATGGGGTGGTGGAGATGATACAGAAGGAAGTTGAGGGAGTTCCTGTTGTGGTTCAGCAGTAATGAATCTGACTAGTATACATGGGGACGTGGGTTTGATCCTTGACATTGCTCAGTGAGTTAAGGATCTGGTGTTGCTATGAGCTGCAGTGTAGGTCGCAGCTGCAGCTTGGATCTGGCATTGTTGTGGGTGTGGGCCAGCCACTGCAACTCTGATTTAACCCTCTAGCCTGGGAACTTCCATGTGCTGTAGGTGCAGCCCTAAAAGAAAAGAAAGGAAAAGAAAAGAAAGAAAAGAAAAGGAAAGAAAAGAAAAGAAAAGAAATCTATTGAAAGGAGATTCTGAAGAGCCCTGAGGAGCAGAGGATCTTGGTCTTTATTGTGGAGGTGAATCATCTGCAACAGTGATGAGATGAAGGATGTATTTTAGGATGATCACTCCAGGATCAGGAGAGAGAATTTGCATTAAGAGTACCAGTTTTCAGATTCTGCCACAACATATAGAAAAAAAAATTTTTTTTGAGACCACAGCTTTTGCTAATATACCCAATTACCAAAGTTGTTGCTTTTAAGAGGGACACATTTTTGGCAAAATTACTAGTGAGTACAATTCCCTTCACTCTACAGTAGGGATATGAGGTCACGTCTTCACATCTTAAAATTAAAGCAAGATGTAATATGGCCAGTAGGGAGGCTCTGAGCATCTGGATCTCTTTTGAACTTCAGTGATGATATTCACGAGTAGAAAAAGGTATTGAACTAGTACCCATACTCAGTGGAAAATAACTGCTTATAAGAGGCATAATTTAAAATGCCAGCCCAATCCCAGTCCCTCTCACATTCCCTGTATATTTGAAACAATGAGGAGCCTGTCCCCAAACCCTGGTCCCACGTCTTTGGACAGATCATAGGTACATGACCTAAGGACAATTCAAGCCATTAAACTGGCCTAGTACATAATGTATTGGCTGACTTGGTAAGATTCTCTACCTTGCACCCAAACCATAATATGTGGACAGGCATCTTTAACATCCACAGGTAGCTTAATAGAAAGAGAAAGTCCCAGGGTCTATTCAAGACCTCCAGAATCATTCTGCATTTTACCAGGATTCCCTGATGATTCACATTCACATTGAATTTTAAGATGCACAACTCTAGACCAACAGGTCTGACTGTATTGAGCATTTAAGAAACATTAAAAACACGTGAGTGATTATCAGACTGGAATAAGCAGACATACAAGGTATAACTGTGTTCATGTTTGTGGCCAATTACTTCAACAGAAACACTCTTGCTCCCTGTAGCTACCTCATGTCTGTATTCTCCTGCCAGTTACAGGTGTTCAGATTCTTCCTGCAGTGTTTCTGTTCTTAGATTTCCATGAAAGTCACATCTTTCATGTGGGTTTTTGTAATTATCTTCCCTCTTCTTGGAATCAGCTTGAGATTCTTTGTTTCTTACAACAGAAGTTGCCAAAATAAAGCACTTCTTGTAGTAGCAATCACCGAGGAGTTAACGTGAACAGATCTCTAATTCAATTTAGTAATTCTAGTAAGAGCAACAATTTTTCTTGTGTGTAAAATTGGCAGTGATTCATTTCCCCAGCCAGAGCTGATGGGTGAGGGAAAAGCATATCACTCCCATTTAGAACATGCATTAATCTCCATAGGCTAGCAGGTTGATATTCCTTGTACAAAAAAGGGTCATTTACTCTACCTGAAAGGAGGAAAGAAGCCATGTCAAGAGTAAATTGTTCTCCCTTTTCATAGGTAGAATTGGCAGTTTTTGCAGGTGCTTCTCTTAGGAGAAGAGGGGTTTGATGTAGACATTCCAATTTTAAATTCAGGAGATTTGGCTTTTTCCCAAAACCTTTGCTAGGAGAATCTGTACTTTTTTTCTGTGTAAATATTTTTTATGGAAGTATAATTGATTTACAATGTTATATTAGCTTGAGTTGTGTAACATAGTGATTCAGTATTTTTATAGATAATACTCCATTTAAAGTTATTACAAAACAATTATCAGAGAGACAAATACTGTATATTATCATTTATATGTGGAATCTAAAAAATAAACACTTGAAGTTTCCGTGGTGGCTCAGTGGCTAATGAACCCGACTAGTATCTGTGAGGACGCAGATGTAGACTCAGGTTCAATCCCTGGCCTGGCTCAGTGGGTTAAGGATGCGGCATTGACTTGAGCTGTGGTGTAGGTCGCAGACATGTCTTGAATCTGGCATTGCTGTGGCTGTGCCTTAGGCCGGCAGCTATAGCTCCGATTCAACCCCTAACCTGGAAACCTCCATATGCTGTGGGTGTGGCCCTAAAAAGATAACAAAAAAATAAATAAATAAAATAAAAAATAAACAATTGTGTATAGAAAAACAGAAACAGACTCACAGATATAGAAAACAAACTAGTGGATATCAGTGGGGATGGGGTGGGGAGTAAGATAAGGGACACAAACTACTCCAATTAGAATAGATAAGCAACAAGGATATATTGTACAGCAGAGGGAATTATTGCCACTGTTAGGAAAGGAAAGTCTGTCTCTTTACTGACATTTCCTCCTTTGTTTTCATAAACTTCTTCAAAAAAGTAGTATCTGTCATGAATATTCTGTCCTGCCTCATTGCCAGATATTTGACAATGAACAAGTCAAATTTCTGCCTATTTCTTTATTTATTAAATGGGGACGTATTTAGAATGGATAAGCAATGAGGTCCTAGTCTACAGCACAGGGAACTATATCCAGTCTCTTGAGATAGAACGTGATGGAAGATAGTACAAGAAAAAGAATGTGTGTATGTATGTATATATACAGCTCTCTCACACATATATGTACATACACTCATATATATACACACACATATATATATGTATGAATGACTGGGTCACTTTGCTGTACAGCAGAAATTGGCACAACATTGTAAATCAACTGTACTTTAATAGAAAAAATAAAAGTAGGAAATGGATAAAAAAGGAGGGGGGGGAGAAAAACCCTGTCACTACTCCTATATAATGCTATGCTGTAATCAAATCCAATTTTATATACACACACACACACACACACCACACATATATACATATACACACATATATACACAAACATATATTTGTGTATATACACACATATACCTGTATATATTCAATTGTCATTGGCTATCTGCCCTTTGTATCCACAGGTTCTGCAGATTCAACCAACCACACATATGTTGGGCCGACTGTACATGTAATTTTTTTTTTTTCCTTTTTATGGCCACACCTGCAGCATATGGTTCATTCTAATCAGAGCTGCAGCTCCCAGCCTACACCACAGTCACAGCAACAACAGATTCGAGCCATGTCTGTGACCTATGCTGAAGCTCATGGCAATGCAGGATCCTTAAACCACTGATCAAGGCCAGGGATCAAACCTGCATCCTCATGGATACTAGTTGGCTTCTTAACCCACTGAGCCACAAGGGGAATTCCTGTATATGTAATTTTCAATGTCAGATATCAAAGTGCAAGATATTTTAATTAATTTTTTTAATATTTATTTATTTATTTTGCTTTTTTAGGGCTGCACCCAGGGCATGTGGAAGTTCCCAGGCTAGGGGTTGAATTGCAGCTACCGCTGCCGGCCTATACTACAGCCACAGCAACTTGAGATCCGAGCCATGTCTGCAACCTATACCACAGCTCACAGCAATGCCAGATCCTTAGTCCACTGAGCAAGGCCTGGGATCGGACCCACAACCTCATGGTTCCTAGTCGGATTCATTTCCGCTGTGCTGTGAGGGGGTCTTCAAGATATTTTTAAAATTCTGTGGTGTCTTCATATTTTTTCAATATTTTTTAGCAGTGGAATTTTTTGTTCAAAGGAAATACTGCATATTAAACAAATATATGACCCGGTGTCCTGGTTGAATTAGCCGTGTGGTATGAAGGTGGCTGGTGGTTTTAGGAAATGACTTCAAACTGAATGTAGGGTTTCATGGAGAATAGTGTGAAACTCAGATATCTATATAACTTGAACCATCATGTATTCAGCTCAAAAACCATTTATAGAATACATGAATTCTGTATCAGGAACATGTCAAAAATACAAAGATCTCAGTTTAGATAGGAAATAAAAATATATCCCAACAGCTTGCAGCTTGCGCTCTCTCTATATATATATACATATGCTAAATATATGCATATAATTTATATATACATATATATATATACTATACATATTATTTTGAAAACAAGTAATTAATGGGAAAGGATAAAAAAAGTGTCAACTTTTTCCCTTAAAAAATACACTAGTAGACAGAGTTCCCGTCGTGGCTCAGTGGTTAACGAATCTGACTAGGAACCATGAGGTTGCAGGTTTGATCCCTGGCCTTGCTCAGTGGGTTAAAGATCTGGTGTTGCCGTGAGCTGTGGTGTACATCGCAGATGAGGCTCGGATCCCGCGTTCCTGTGGCTGTGGTGTAGGCCAGTAGCCATAGCTGCGATTCAACCCCTAGCCTGGGAACCTCCATGTACCACGGGAGCAGCTCTAGAAAAGGCAAAAAGACAAAAAAAAAAAAAAAAAAATACTGGTAGATAAACAAATAGAAGTTGGGAGTGAGTTTTGACTTACAGAAATATTCCATGTAATACACAAAGAAAAAATAATATAATAGGATTATCACCATTTTCCCATACTTAATGAATTATTAGTGAAGCCAAGCATTGTTTTTCAATGGTTGCTTGTTATTGCAAAATAGCAAGACATTATGAATGTTTTGATGGAGGAATACAACATTAGCTATAAATATGAAGTAAATATTTTTACTCTTTCAAAAATATTAAAGCTGAGTCAAATTAAACCTTTAAGCTCAACTATCAATTTAGAGGAAACAAAAATGCAAAAGACCATATCAAATAACTCTTTAATGATATAGTCACTTTACAATTTCTACAGAATTTTTTAAATATTGCAAGAGAATGAGAATTATTGGAGAGATCTGTATATTAAGAGATCTAAGAACTCCATTAGCCTATTGAAAAAATTTGCCATTTTTGTTGTTTAGACTCTGATTAAATGAAATAATACATACAAAGCATAAAAATCATTGTCATAACAAAAGCAAATATCCAAGTACATTTGGCTACCCAATTAAGAAATAGAATATTATTTTTAAAGCCCACTCAAATACCTTTCATCACCTTAAGGCATAGTTTCTGTTTTGCATTGTTTTCTGATTATAGATTTTATTGCAAAATATAAAGAATAAAGTGAGCAACCTGCAATTTCACCACCTAACAAAGAGCACCCTTAACCTTTTGTACACTTCCAATGTTTAGTATATCTGCATATGATTATGTGTTTACAGAATATAATTATACTCTTTTCACTTGGGATTTAAAAATAAATGTTTTGTTATTATACACATTATTACTGAATGTTAGATCTCTCTGAGCATCTTTATTTCCTTATATAAGGTTTTTGATGGTAAAAGTATTGGATTAATGAATACAGTTATTAGTTTTTAAGCATTCCTAAGTAGCTTTTCAGAAATGTGAAACCAACTTAACATTTTAACAATGATATATTGTGCAATTCATTGTATACTAACTTTTTACATATAATAACATACCCTAAGTCTTTAAGTTCAAAATTCATGTATTTAATGATTTTTAAAATAATTTGAAATGTTCACACTGCTTCCTTAGGCAAGAGACAAATTAGTATTTATTTTTGTTCACAAACTTAAAATTACCATTCTCAGTTAATAAACAATTGTCATATTAAAAAAATTTTATTGTGGTATAGTTGATTTACAATGTTGTATTAGCTTCAGGTTTTACAGCAAAGTGAATCAGTTATAAATATACATATATCTATTCTTTTTTCAATATAGGTTATTACAGTACACCAAATAGATCTCCCTGTGCTATACAATAGGTCCTTGTTTAGTCATCTCTTTCATATATATTAGTGTGTGTGTGTTAATCCCATCCTCCTAATTTATCCCTCCCACCCATGGTTTCCCCTTTGGTAACTCTTAAGTTTGATTTCAAAGTCTGTGAGTTTGTTTCTGTTTTATAAATTCTTTTGTATTATTTTTATTAACTCCCACATATAGGTGATATCATATGGTATTTGTCTTTCTCTGTCTTATTTGGTTTAACATGATAATCTCCAGGTTCATCTATGCTGCTACAAATGGCATCATTTTGTTCTTTTTTATGGCAGAGTTATATTCCTTTGTACATTTGTACCACATATTCTTGATCTACTCTTCTGTTGATGGACATTTAGCTTCTTCCCATAACTTGGCTATTGTAAATAGTGCTGCGATGAACATTGAATACGTGTATCTTTTTAAATTATGATTTTTTTCCCTGGTATATGCCCAGGAGTGGGATTGCTATATTATATGGTTGTTCTATATTTAGTTTTTCAAGGAATCTCCATACTGTTCTCCACAATGGTTGTGCCAACTTACGTTCCCACCAACAATGTAGGAGGGTTCCCTTTTCTCCACTCTCTCTAGCATTTATTGTTTGTAGACTTGTTGATGATGGTCATTCTGACTGGTGTGAGGTGATACCTCACTGTAATTTTTATTTGCATTTCTGTAATAATTAGCAATGGTTAGTATGTTTTCATGATTTTTGGCCATCTGTCTTTCTTTTTGGGGAAATGTCTATTTAGATCTTCTGGACATTTTTTGGTTGGGCTGTTTGTTTCTCTGATATAAAGTTGTTTGAGATGTTTATATATTTTGGAGATTAATCACTTGTAATTTTCTTATTAAAAATAAAGCATTATGAACCAAACTGAAAAATCAATTAAAGTTTTTATGTTTTCAAGTTTTATATGAAATGGTGCACTCTTGATGCTATGTTGATGGTGAAGTTTTACTCAGATATATTTTAGGTCAGACTTTATAAAGTGAACTGGAATTTTACAGGAGACGTCAAACCAGGTGTATTGTATTTCCACAATATCTGTACTATATATCATAGTTGTCTGTGTTAAAATTCCATCCCACCATTTTTTTTTCATAAGTCTGACATGTTGAGAACCACAGAACAAAGGTAAAATGACAGATTTTTATTAAACGTCTGAGTGCCCTAGCGTTAATGGGGCTTCGAATCTTACATTTCTAGTTTTCATCTGCCAGTTCCCAAGCAAGTGATTTACTGATAAAGGGTAGCTTTGACAGGGAAGACTGGAGAAGGGCAATATGATTTGGAGAATTGTACAGGTTTAATGGAGAGTATTTTTAGAGCCAAAAGAGAAATACCTTCAGAGCTTCTTTTAAGCTTCTCTTAAGTTGATTTCAGAATACTAACACTGCCTTCCTTATCAAATGTAGCCCAAGGAGGTCAAGAAAAACTAGCTTACTCAGTGACGCAGACAGAGAATCGAAAGTGTAAGATGATTTTGGCAAAGGATTTTGGATAGGGAGATGGGTAAAATGTTTTTTTGTGAGGTGCTTTTGACCTCACATTCTAATATTTTATTGTATTGATTTGCTTTCCTTCTTTCTCTTATTTCTTTTCTTTCTTCTTTCCCTCCTTTTTTTTTTTTTTTAATTAACCTACCCTCTAGGCACTCTATTGTTCTATTATTCAAAAATACAAAGCATATAGAATGTGTGGGTATGGAAAAAGAGATTGGGAAAACTTAATTTAACCTGGGGGGACCATATCTGGAGAATCTCCATGCCCAAAGGTATCTCGAGTCTTACTTTGCCATGAACATGTTCAGCCATGGATGTTCCACGTTGGCCCATTAGACCTCAGCAAGATACGCTGACTCGGCCAAATCAGTCCTCTTGACACACACCTGAGCTCAACTCTTTGGCTGATCTTTTGGCCAAAGTTCTGTATTTTTTATATGACTACGTTGAACAATCTCTATTCCTTTTCTAATCACCTCTTATCTTTCCCTCACATAACCCAACCCTAAAATCAAAATCACTTGTTAAATAATTACCATAGTTAGGTTTGGCTTAACATGAATGATTGAGGGTTTGTTTTTTTAACTCTCTTGGACACACACAAGGATTCTATACTTAAATAATTAATAAGAATTATGAGCACTGCTGCTCCGACGGCTATTATTTCCCTCAGTGCACATGCAGCTCTATCCTTCTTTTGCTTATGCAGAAGTGTGTGCATCTCCCTGCCATTTGTGGACCTCTGATACCAATAGAAGGACCACTGGACTTCTCTTTTCACCTCATTGCTGCTGTCTCTCACCACCTCTCCGCCCTTATGTAATTTCATTCAGGAACGCAGAACAAAAGAACAATAGAATTCTAGAAAGGAAAGGATTTTACTCTCAATACCTTTTGATTTGTACTGCATCACAAACCATCTCTTCTCCTCCCACCCCCTACTCTGTGTGTGTGTGTGTGTGTGTGTGTGTGTGTATGTGTGTGTATTTCTTGAGTTTGGAGATAATAGGGAAGAAGGGAAGGAATCTGAGAAGTACTAGGTAGACATTTGGGTAGGTGAGTTGTAAAAATGAGTAATCAAACCTTTTCCCTTTCTTGATATATAATTTAATTCCATTTACTTCAGGCATTTAGATAATTTTACATAATGACTTTTAAAAGGCCCCAGCAATAACCAGAACCTTTCTTGGACGACACAAGTTTGAAAGCCAATATCATATGCAGAATATCTTTATTTTTGAAGGTATGCTAATAACACACCAGAATTTTATTTTTAACACTCAGCAAGCAGTTGAGTAGCAATAGAATTGGATGCGGTTGCACATATATGAGAGAATTTTGTAGAATCTCTTCCCTAGGAACTTCTAGCTAAGCTGCTGATGTTACAGCAACTTTTTTCAACATAGAGAGTTGCATCTTAAAAGGATTTAAATTCTAAACCTAGCCAACAATCTTTGAAAAATTCTGTTTTGCCATTAATTTACTTAATAAGTATCCACAAAACACTACTTTTGGAGGCAAATACAAAACAGTAGGAACCATGTAGCCTGTGTCTTTCTAGAATCTAGAGCATCATTTTAGATTCTTTTGAGAATGGAAAAGAAAATATATTTGGAACCAGTGAGATGTAATGGAAGATATCAGTAGACTTGGGTACTATGTCATCTACATTTTATCTATTTGATCAGTGATTAAATACATGTAGGTATTGCTTAAACACCAAATTTCTGTATAAATAGTAATCACGTATATTATTCCTAAATCCTGAGATATTTAGGAACCAGCTCTATCCTCCATAAAATATGGGTGCAGTATAGGGTTTTCCTCCAATAATGTGGAAAGTTCACAATACTGTATCTACATGTATTTAATCAATAATTCTCTGATCAGGGATATAAAATAAAGATTTCATTATCTACATTTTAAAAACGAATAAAACTGTAGAGATTTTTAAATGTAAGACAGATAACCAATATTATGGGATGTTGCTTTAAAACGATGTACTGAGTCCCTGTTAGAAGGAAATTGAACTACATGGACTGTCTTCCTCCCTCCCTTGCTAATCCTCACTCAGGCAATTAATAAAGTAATATCATCAAGCATTCACTTGTTTCTTATTATAAGCTTATTATAAGCTTTCTTGCATTATACCCTTAAAAAAAAGCCTGCATATGTCACAAGCATAAGAATATTTTTCCTCAAGTAATGCTGTTGGGACAATATGCGATAGAGTAGACCCAAGGCTTGGGCATTTTCTCCTCAGAATGAAGCAGTAGAGATTGGAGAAGTAGAATAATAACATCAGCACGTAAGAGTAAGGAGCAAAGACAAACATGACTTGAATGTAGTAGACAGAGAGATCTCCACATTGAACAGTTTAATTCCAAAATATACTCATAAAAGTATCCAACATCAAGAAAGAAATACATTAGCTCAACAGACAGCTATTAAGGTTTCTGAGCCTTACATCTCCTTTAAGTTCTCCTGTGAATCCTCTGGATATAGAGTTGAAAAAAATATTAGTTTCATGAAAGATTATTTTAATACAAGGTTGAAATTAAGTGAAAATAATATTAAAAACTACATAAATTTGAAATATATAATGTGCTGAAATTTTCTTAGGACAAAGGAGAAAACCTGGCAGGGTAATAGCCATGAAAAAAACATCATTAATGAATGTGATGTGCTTAATTTCACATGTTTTAAAGTTGTGTTATCAATGTGCGAGTAGTAAATATTGTATAATTTCTGAATATTTTTGTGACTGACTGTGATAAAGCTATAATAGAAGTATATTTTCTGTTTGTAGGAGGAAGCGGATATACATAGATACTTAGATTAATAGTATTGTATAGTAAGCCTTTATTATAGAAATTTAATAAATTTTAAAGCATTATTCTTTAAAAAATATAATTTAGCAAACTCTAAGGACAATTTAGTAACATTAAAATCACCCAGAAATTAATTTGTAAATTTTAAACCACAGTAGAGTAGAGATAATAACACATACACATGTATCCACTGCAGAAATTGATTGATGTTGGCTTTTTTTTATATTCATAGATTAACATTTTTAATTAAATAAATATAATAATGCAGATAAATCTGAAGCTTCTTTGTTATTCTCTTTAGTTCCTTTTTTTCCTTAAAAGCAAATACTTGGGTGTACTTGTTTTGCATAATTTTAGTCCAGATTTTAAACTATTGCTATATTTTTTTCATACATAAATAATATGCCTATGTCTATATACTGATGTATGTAATTTGCATATTCCCTTATTCATAATCTTATATTTGAAGTTGAATTCAAATGAATTCAATGGTTCCATTTCAATTATCTGTTATGTTTATTCTATTTATGTATATAACACATTTATCTACTTTTACACTGATGTTCTTTTTGCCACTTAGAAAGAGGTTTGCAATATTTTGCAAGATATACTTTATCAGGATGAGCAACTGTTCTATTCACCTTCTTCTGAGAATATTTTCCCATTGTAAGTGGCTCTTAAATGTATTTATATATATATATATATAAATATATCTCTCTCCAGTCTTGGGGTTCTTTAGTTATGTTAATTTATTATTGTAACAAAGAGAACTGGCAGGTCAAATACAAATACCATTGAGAGTCATTTTCAGTATCATATAGCAAAAGTTATTAATAAGTGCTATCTTTGTGAAACAAATTTCTCAAAATAGATCTTAATTAGAAAATAAACAGCTTTATCAAGATATAATTTACATACCATAAAGTTCACTCATTTAAAGTGATGTTTATTGCTTTTTAATGTATTCACAATTATATAACCATCACCATCATTCTAAAAGTTCTACAGCTTTACTCTTATATTTCAGGTTCATGATGCCCTTTGACTCAAGTTTTGTGTATAATGTGAGAGAGGGGAGCAAATTGATTATTTTGTATGTGTATCTACTTGGTTGATTGTTTAAAATGCTATACTATTTTATTTTTTCTTACTATTAACTAAATTTAGTGCTGAAATTTTTATGTATTGCTTTAGCAATACATAAAAATATCCAACATCAAGAAAGAAATTGCAGGTCACCCGTTTTTAGCATATATTACCTATGTTACTGTTTAGAATAGAATCTTTCATTACACTTTCTTACACCATGGAATAATTAGGGTAGATTTTTTTTTTTTTTTTTAGTTTCCTACTATATAGAGTTTGGATTGTCATTTGATTGAAGATTTCTAACTTATTTTATAGGAATAAAAAATGTAGTGAGGATTCTTTGAAATTGGTTGAAATTTCACTCATAGCCTTATATTTGGTCATTTTCTTTGGGAAATGTTACATTTGTCCTTGACAAATGAGCTTATTGTTTATTTTAATATTGTTAATTTCCTAATTTTATTTTGCAGATCCCTGCCCATAACTTCTACACGTTCAAAATATATAAACGCACAAGCCATTCTGGCTTCAGTTTCCAATCTTTGCCCTAATTCAGAGATTCTTCTTCATTTATATTGCTTGGAGATTTTCATCTTTTAATACTTAAGGTGCCACCATGTACATCAAGAAACTGTATTAGATTTATCCAGAAGTATTATATGTTTAGAGAGAGAAGACTGAACAATCAGCTGATTTTTCTTTCAAAAATTTTCAAATTTTCCCAGGAGCCAAAGTTTTCAAAATAGGATCACTTTTTAAAAATTATCAAGTTGTGTAGTTCCCATTGCAGCTTAGTGGTAATAAGCCCAACTAGTAGCCTTGAGGACATGGGTTCCATTCCTGGCCTCACTCAGTAGGTTGGGGGTCTGGTGCTGCTGTGAACCGTGGTATAGGTCACAGATGTGGCTCAGATCTGGCATTGCTGTGGCTATCATACAGACTGGTAGCTGTAGCTCTGATTCCACCCCTAGGCAGGGAACTTTCATATGCCATAGATATGGCCCTAAAAAGTTAAAAAACAAAAAAAATTTATCCAGTTCAAGGAGTAAATGCAGACAGCAATTGCTTATAATTTTGAAGAACAAAGATTGCAACACTTTAAAAGATATTAGAGGTTACAGAAAAAGGAATATTCCTTTATTCTAAGGAATTAAAAAACTACTTTAAAATAGGCAATTATAAAACATTTCTCATTATTTTAGAGCTCAAATATTTATATAAAAGTAAGCTAAAGATTTTTGTATAATAAATTAAAATAGCAAGACAGTATAAAGTAGCATTTATTCAGTAAATAGGACCTATATGGATAGTTGAAGTCAGAAAGCTGGTAATATCTAAATATATTTTAACGGATTTAAAATGTGTTTATCCAGTTTTACAATGGAAAAAACATTTAACAAAATACAAAGTAAAATATCTGTTTCTTCTAGTAATACTAAGACTAGAATGATACTTAAGATGATAAATATGTTACTCTTAAACCATAATAATAATAAAAACAATTATAATAATCATCATTTTAATGCTTGAAATATTCCCATTAAATCAAGTCTATAACTATGTCATATATAAACCACTCTTCAAGAGTTTTCTAGAAGATGTAATCAATCCAGTCTGAAAAGTATGAGAAAATGGAAGCATATAATTGCAAAAGCCTGGGAAATTCATCATTATTTGCAAATCATATGACTCTACCATTGAAACCTAAGAGCTTAAACTGACAAAAATTATTAATTACAATAAGAAATTTCAGCTCATAAAGAACACAAAATAACTATCTTTCTATGTATAGTAGTAATCAGTGATAACATTTAAGTAAACATGTAAGAATAAATTCTAAAAGAAAATTATAGCACTGTATGAACAAAACAAATTACTAACTCACATATAATAAAAAACAATGTAAATTTATAAAACATAATTTAAGACATATATTCTAATCAAACTTATCTATGAAAACCCTATCAGGGCTATTTTTAAGAATTATAAAATTCATTTTGAAAAATGAATGCATTAGAATTCTCATATTTCAAAGTAATAATATAATAATAAGATACAAGCTGTTCTTACAGATACCAAGCACTGTTAGGGTTGTCTGGTCTTGTATATTTTAGCACATTGATTCTACATATACTGTCACACTTAAACTGTACTTCTAAGGGCCAAATTCACCCTTTCCCATATGAGTGGTTTAACATCATGATCCATGATGCAGACATATTCTCTTTTATCAACTCTGGAAGTACCAACATCTTTTTTTAAATTTCTGTTTTCCCTTCTATTTCATTTTGTTTTTTATTATTATTATGGTATAGTTGATTTAGAATGTTTCTTCAAGTTCTGTTGTATAGCAAAGTGACCTAATCACACACATTTCCCTGTGTTGTACAGTAAGGCCCCATTGCCCATGCCTTCCAAATATAACTGTTTGCCTCCAAAAAACCCCAAAAATTTCCATCCAGCCCACTCCCTCTCCCTTTCCCCTCTGGGAAACCCAAGTCTGCTCTCCTTGGCCATGATCTGTTTTTTCGTTTTTAAAGATACAATCATCTGTTCCATATTTTAGATTCCACAAATAAGTGACTTTATATGGTATTTGTCTTTTTACTTCTGGCTTACTTCACTTACTATGAGAATCTCTAACTCCATCCATGTTGCTGCAAATGACATTAGTTTGTCTTTTTATGGCTGAGTAATATTCCATTGTATATATGTACCACTTCTTGATCCATTCATCCACTGATGGGCATTTAGGTTGTTTCCATGTCTTGGCTATCATGAATAGTGCTTCACTGAACGTGGGGTGTTTGTATCTTTTTCAATGAAAGTTTTGTCTGGATATATGCTCAGCAGTAGGATTGCTAGATCATATGTTAGTTCCTTATTTAGTTTTCTGAGCTACCTCCATATTGTTTTCCATAGTTCTTTTTATTTGATCCACTTCCTAGAATAATGACAATAAAGACACAAACAAACCAATGGGACCTAAAGAAACTCAAAAGCTTTTGTGCAGCAAAGGAAACCATTAAAAAAAGGAGACAAACCACATAAATGGGAGAAAATTTTTGCCAATGATGCAACAGACAAGAGCCTAATCTCCAAAATATGCTAACAACTCATGCGACTCAACAACAAAAAAACAAACACAATTGAAAAATGGACAGCAGACCTAAATAGACATTTCTCCGAAGAAGACATATGGATGGCCAATAGGCATATGAAAAAATGCTCAACATCACTAATTATTAAAGAAATGCAAATCAAAACTACAATGAGGTACCACCACAACACCAGTCAGAACTATTATTAACATGTCGACAAATAACAAATGCTGGAGAGGGTGTGGAGAAAAAGATATCCTCCTTCACTGTTGGTGGGAATGTAAATTGGTACAACCACTATGGAAAATAGTGGCAACATCTTTGTACAGTTGTGTTTGTGCAGTGATAGAATAATTTGTTTGCTTCCTTTACTACTTTATAAAACAGTGAAGAACAAAAATTTATATCTCAAAAAGTTAACAGTTTTTAGATGATGATATCACTGGATGTGGGAAAATGATCTTTTACCTTGGTCTAGCATCCATTGGATTTAGATAGATATACTATTTTTAACAAAGATTCACCTTCAAGAATGGGTTTCTGGAGTGGACTTTTGCATATACTGAGCCCTGGAAGTTAGAGGAAAGCTGGATCTGGGACCTCTCTCACTTCTTACACATTTTTACTTGCTTATTTTTTGCATTACAATATAAGCTCATTGAGGATAAGGAGCTTGTTTATTTATTCCATGCTCCTAGAATGGAAACGTAGAGTATGTACCTACTCAATAGATGCAGGGAAAGGGGAAGAAGAACATACTTCTTATGAATCTCCTTATGTATCTCACATGGCACCATGGAAGGTAGGAAACTGATGATAGTCTGAAAATGCAGTCATAAGGGAGAGGCTAATGTGTGGGCAAGAAGAAGGTGTGTCAAAATCCTGGGCTGTGAAAGAGGACATTTCAGCTCTTTTGGTTGGTCTCATTTCCTTTCCCTAGATCAAAGTAAGAAAAGCAGTGCCTTCAGGAAATTGGTCAAGAGGCTGCCCACTATCACAAAACATCACAGTTTGAAGGCAGTGAAACCAGTCCTGGTGCTGTTGTAACAAAGTACGAAATCTAGTATCCTTTCCCCTCAGCCCTGGTGGTGGCCACACAAGAGCACCAGGGGAGTTTATCCTGCCCACAGAGCACATCTCAGTGCCCAACAGCTGTTCTCCTGCTGTCACTGTACTTTTGTGCATTCACCCTCCAGTTCT
The DNA here is from genome assembly GCF_054392235.1 of Sus scrofa. Classification (NCBI taxonomy): domain Eukaryota; kingdom Metazoa; phylum Chordata; class Mammalia; order Artiodactyla; family Suidae; genus Sus; species Sus scrofa. The sequence continues at coordinate 106,905,522 of NC_139396.1, read as the reverse complement.
GCTTATAACTGGGAAGGAGCCAGAAGACAAAGCCAGCCCTTTACATGGCTGAAGGGGTGGAATATAGAAAGTTTTAGTTTTTTTTCTGCTATTTTATGAACCCATTGTATCTCCCAACTCCTCTAGCCTGGGAAAACACCTGTTATGCCTCTTTAGAGCTGGCCAATGTTTTTTTTTTTTTTTTTTCTTTTCAAGTGGAAATGCAATCCCATTTAGGCTTCAGAGCCTGCATTTACAGGGAAATTTCCTGCTTGTTTTTCTCCTCTCAGTTTCCATTTCAAAAATGTCTCAGCAAGTTTTTCTGTAAGCAAGCTGTATATAAATGAATGTGTAGGAGCATCCACTGCATATTAGAATCCAGGGTATTGTAAAATATATCTGAGAAGGATGTAGAGGAAATCCTCCAGGGTGAAGGCAAAAGCAGGCTAAGGCAGACTCTGAAGATTAAGACTTGCAAGTTTGTCATTATCACACTCTGGCTGACCCTGCTGAGCCCCATTCAAAAACTGAATATATATTCAAATTGGTAGAAAGACTTTCCTACTTGGAAGAGATTTCAGACCAGAGGGGTGCAGCTTCTGACTTGGCTTGTTTATCTTGTTATACATCAGCAGGATGGCTGCTATAGCATTTCCTCCTGTCCCACCATTTTTGAAACAAATTGTGGGAAATGATTTTTGTAATGTCTTCTTTTGAAATGTCAGTATAATGAAGCAATGAAAAGAAGTTGATTTCTAGAATAATCAAGCAGAATGAAAACTATTTAATTTTTTTTAACTTTTTAATTATTTTTGGGGGCCATGCTCATGGCATGTGGAAGTTTCCAGGCCAGGGATGGAACCCACACCACATCAGTGACACCACCAGATCTTTATCCTCTGGCCACTAGGGAACTTCTACATGTTATTTTTATACTATATGGTATAACACTTTACAAGTAATTCTGGTAACTGCAACAAGTAAGGAAAATTATTGCTACCCTGTCACCTGTATCCAAATTTTCATGGTGACTTTTATTGAATGGTTATCCTCTATTGATTTTTTCAGTTGTAAAAGTAAGCATAATTTATATATAACTTTATTGGTTTTTAAGAGTTTTTGGTATATTTTTGATAACAGTCATTTATCAGATGTGTCTTTTGAAAGTATTTTCTCCCAAGTTTGTGACTTGTCTTCTCATTCTCTTGATAATTGTCGTTCCCAGAGCAGAAATTTTTAGCTGTAATGAAGCTCAGGTCTCAATTCTTTCTTTCATAGATTACATTTTTAGTGTTATATCTAAAAAGGCCCCATCACATCCAAGGTCATCTAGGTTTTTCTCCTATGCTATCTCCTAGAGGTTTTATTGTTTTATGTTTTACATTTAGGTCTGGGATCCATTTTGAGTCATTTTTATGAGGGTGCGTGTCTGTCTAGATTCATTTTTTTGCATGTGATGTCCTGTTACTCCAGCACTTTTTGTTGAAGAGACTATCTTTTCTCCATTGTATTGTCTTTGCTCCTTTGTCAAAGATCAGTTGACTGTATTTATGGGGGCTCTGTTTCTGGGCCTCAGTTCTGTCCCATTGATATTGGTTCAACACTAGGTCCCAAGGCAGACTAGACTGGTCCATAACCATGGCTGGAGGGGCTGGAACTGAGCATAAGATTTTGTGTGTGTGTATGTGTGTGTGTGTGTGTGAGATATATATATATACACACATATTTATTAATATATTGTATATACATGGTCATACATAATCTAATACACTTGGTGTTATTTTGAGTAAACTATTATCAGGTATATTAATAAGAACAAAAATACAAGTTTTTTATTTTATATTCACTTATTTTGTCTTCAGTACTCTTCTTTCCTTTATGTAGATCTGTGTTTCTGACCTACATTACTTACCTTCTTTCTAAAGGATTTATTTTAGTATTTCCTGACATGGCTCAGCAGAAATGAATCTGACTAGCATCCATGAGGATGCAGGTTGGATCCCTGGCCTTGCTCAGTAGGTTAAGGATCCCATGTTGCCGTGAGCTGGATCTAGTGTTGCTGTGGCTGTGGTGTAGGCAGGCAGCTACAGCTCAGATTTGACCCCTAACCTGGGAACCTCAATATGCCATGGGTATGGCCCTAAAAATCAAACAAAAGAAGAATTTCTTTTAACATGTCTTGCAAAACAGGTCTACTGGCAACAAATTCCCTCACTTTTTTGTCTTTCTGAGAAAGTCTATTTTTCCTTCAATTTTTAAGGGTAATTTTGTGGGGTATAGAATTCTAGGTCAGTGAGCAAGCTTTTTCTTTGAATATTTTAAATATTTCAGTCTGCTCTCTTCTTGATTGTGTAGTTTCTGAGGAGACATCAGATACAATTCTTATCTTCCTTTATAAGACTTTTTTATTTGTCTGCCTTCCTTCAAAATTTTTCCTTTATCTTTGATTTTCTGATTATATGCCTAGGAGTAGGGTTTTTTTTTTTTTTTTTAATTTCTTGCTTGGTACTCTCTGAGTTTCCTGGATCTGTGGATTGGCATTAATTGATAAAATTCTCAGTCATTTATTGTTTCAGAAATTTTTTTCTGTTTTTTTCTTTCTTCTTCTGGTATTTCTACTATATGCATATCATACTTTTTGTAACTGTCCCATAGTCCTTAGATATTCTGTTCAGTTTCATTCAGTCTTTGCCTTCACTGCTTTTCAGTTTTTGTGTATTCTTAGACCTCTAGCTTAGAGATTCTTTCCTCAGCCATATCTAGTTACTAATAAGACCATCAAAAAAATTCTTCATGTTTCATTATAGTGTTTTTATCTCTAGCATTTAAAAATTTTTTTTCTTAGGATTTCTATCTCTCTGCTTACATTACCTATCTGTTTTACCCATTATAGACCTTAGTGTGTTTATCCTAGTTGTTTTAAATGCCTGGTCTGATAATTCCACCATCCCTACCACGTCTGATTCTAGGACTTGCTCTGTCCTTTTTAATTTTGGTTTTGACTTTTAGTATGCCTTATAAATTTTTCTTGATAGCCAGATGTCTTGTACCATGTAAAAGTAATTGTTATAAATAGGCTTTTGTTAATGTGGTAGTGATGTGTGGGTGGAGGGGGAGTGTGCAATAGTCCTCTGATTAGGTTTCATTCTTTTAGTGTGCCTCTGCCTCTGAACTGTGAACTTCACCAGTGTTTCTCAGGTTTCTTCTCCCACTTTAATGGGGACAGGATGGCTAGCTTGGGTTGGATTTGGGAATTTACCTTCCTAATTAGGGTCAGTTAGATGCTGATAATATCCTGGCATTTTAGGTCCTGGCTTTCCCCAAGGACAGAACTTGCTAAGAATAAGAGTTCTCTGCTGTGTTTCAAAATGGTCTCTTTTCCCCCTTCCTCTGTACTGTAGTTTGACCTGTGTCCTCCCTTCTTTTATGGATCCAAGAAGAGCTGTTGATTTTTCAGTCTGTTAGGCATTTTACTTGTTATTAGGAAGGAGTGGTGACTTCCAATCTCCTTTTTTTCTAAACTAATGGTCTCTAATAAATATTTATAATTCTTGAAATGCACCATTTTACTGGAGCTTGTTTGGAAAAGAGGCAGTAGAGATTCAGTTCACTCCTATCATTTTACAGATGAAGAAAATTGGGAAGCTCAGAGCAGTAACATATCCAAGTTTCTACAGTCAGTGACCACTCAAGGCTGAAGCATACTGAGGGTTCTTCCCATCCAGGTAGCTTTCTCTGAAACAAAGAGGAGAGGAGTGAATGAGTGTACGTGTGTTAGTTGCTTCAACAAGCCTCTCCTGACTCACAGTGTGTCTAAATAAGGTGTGCAGAAGGCAAAAACAGTGACTACATGTTGTAAAACCTGAAGGCACTGAAATTCAGTTGACGGATATATTGAATTAAAAAAAAAAATAAACTGACTACTCCATATTCACTGGCCAGATCAAAGGTGACTTCTTAAGGGAATCCCCACTGAGCAGAATAATTTTCTCCTTCATTTGTATTCCTATATCACTTTGTTTCAACTGCATTATGACATTTACCACATTTATTTTAATTTCCTGTTAAAATGTCATTCTTCAACTCATTGCGAACTATTTTAAGCAGAGCACCATTTATTATTACTTTTTCTAGTCCCAATATTTAACTCTGGAACATGATCATTATATATTTGGTGAGTTGAATCACTACATATTATTGCAAGTAATTTTAATCATCTAGATTTTTCTCAAATTTTTCAAAAGCATGAATTGGTTGAACATCTTCCAAAATAATCATTTAATAGATATTTATTGAATATTGCTTTCTGTTTATGCACTGTGCTAAGAGTAAGGATAGAAAGGTGAACCTGGAGTTCCTATCATGACTCAGCAGGTTACAAACCCAACTAGGAACTATGACGATATAGGTTTGATCCCTGGCCTTGCTCAGTGGGATCTGGCATTGCCCTGAGCTGAGGTATAGACTGATGGCTGCAGCTCCAATTCAACCCCTAGCCCAAGAGCTTCCATGTGATGCAAGTGCAACCCTAAAAAGCAAAACAAACAAACAAACAAAACAAAACAAAACAAAAAACCCAAACCTATATTCAAGAAGTATGTAGATGTAGGACAGGCAGCTCCTACACAGAGGAACTCTCTGAGAAAATGACAAAATTTGAGGTGGGCCTTGGCAGATGAATACAGACTTAACCATGTGTATATGCTAGGAAAGTTTCATTTGTTGTTTCTGCTTTTTAGGTCGGCACTTGTGACATATGAAAGTTCTCAGGCCAAATGAGAGATACAGCTGCCAGCCACAGCCACAGCCACAGCAATGCAGGATCCAAGCTGTGTCTGCAACCGATACCACAGTCCATGGCAACACCAGATCCTTAACCCACAGAGTGAGGCCAGGGATTGAACCTGCATCCTCATAGATACCAGTCATATTTGTTTCCACTGAGCAATGATGGAAACTCCAGGCAAGTGTCTTTCATTCCCCCCAAAAAAGGGGGGGGGGATTTCAAAGTGACAGATGCTAGTGTGGGTGGCAAGGGGTTAGGACAAAATTAGTCTAGGAAGTGAGGGTTAATAATTAAGCAGATACACTCTTGCCACAATGTGGAATAGGGTAGGAGGAAGTGGTTGATTTTTGACCTTGAAAATTAGTTATGAACTTTCTTTCCCCCATTTTTTTCCTGTATTAATCTACTACCATATTAGTACATATATGGCATTCTCACCTATTCAGTTAATATTGATGGAAACCAAAAAGAATTATTAATTTCTCACTTCTTGTCACCCACCTAGCCAAATACCTTGAACACATTCATTTATTTCCACGTCTACGGTCACTGTTCAAGTCCAATTATTATGTCTCTAGTCTGATCTACATTATTATCATCCTGACTTTCTCCCTATTTCCATTCTTCTTATCCTTTAATGAAATTCCTACACAAAAACCACAGTCAAATCTCTTATAAATGTCACCTCAAAAGTGTTTCTCTGCTACTTCGGCTCTTTATAATATCTTCATTCATGCAGAATAAAATTCAAACTCCTTATTTTAATCTATACTCTTGCATGTGTGGTTCATGCTTTCATCACCAATTTAATTTGGTGACACTATTCCCTAAGTTCATCCTGTGGCAGTCACAGTGACCTGCTTTCTGTTTCCCATGTGCATTTATCCTTTTTCATCCTTCAAGTCTCATCTTAAATCTCACACTCTTGGAATCTTCTTCAAAAATGTTATGTAAAACAGATTGCTTTGATTTAATTTTAAACTTTCTTATCCTCTTGTTTTAAACTAAAATATAGATATAGAAAACAAATATAGAATGCATGTAGAGCAAACTGACTATTATGAGGCCATCATCTTTATAGCACTTAATCAATCAAGTCAAAAAATATTATCAGCCACTCCAGAATCCCCCTCAAAATGCCTTGTTCCTAGTAAAACCTCTCCCACTCCCCCTAAGCAAATATCCACCTCTTTTTGAAGCCACTTCCTTGCATTGTTTTAGTTTTATCATACAGGTGTACCTCCCTAAATCCTATGATTTAGCCTCATCCATTTATTTTTGTTTTGTTCTGATATATCTTTTCAGTGGATTTTGATTTATACATTTTCTTCTGTTGTTTTTCCATGTTTTATTTCTTAACTAAAGTCTAATTGACATAAAAGATACAGATTGTAAATGCGTATTTCAGTAAGTTGTTTCAAATCTATGTATCCCTGTAACCACTAAGTCATTGTCTCAAAAAGTTTCCTCATCCTTTTTTTCTGGCAATCCCATCTCCCAGAGGCAACCATTGTTTTGATCTTTATCACCATAGTTTTTGTTGTTTTTAAATGTCATATGAAGAGAATTATACGGTGTGTACTCTTATGTTTTCAGGTTCTTTAACTCAGCATAATGCTGTTTCAAGCATTAGTCATTTGTTTTCTTTTATTGCTAAATAGTATTCCATTCTATGAATGTTCTATATTATTTTTAATCCATTCTCCTGTTCATAAAATTTATTCCAACTCTGAGAAAATATCAGTGAAATATGGACAGTCTTATACAAGTCTTTTTGCAAATGCGTGTTCATTTCTCTTGTGAAAATTCCTAAAAGTGGAATTGTTGGATTGCACAGTAAGCATATGTTAAGTTTTATAAGAAACCAACTGTTTTTCAAAACATTTGTACCATTTTATATTCCAGCCAGTAATGCATGAGCATATCAGTTGCTTCACAAATTTGACAACAATTGGAATGGAATAGTCATTCTAGTGGGTGTGTGGTGGTATCACATTGCAGTTTGTTTTACATTTTTTGACGACTATTTCATTGAATATATTACCTTTTGCCTTTTGGAGAACATTATTTGTGAAGTGTATGTTTAAGTCTTCCCTTATTTTAATTGGATATGGGATAATTTTGTCTCTTAATATGTTGTAAGAATGCTTTATACAAATATATATACCTGTTCACAAACACAGACACACACACCTCACATACATATGTATGTGAGTGTATAACTAGGTATGTGCCAGATGTATGTATTGAGAATATTTTCTCCAAAATTGGGACTTGTCTTTTTATTTTATTACTGGTATCCTTTGAAGAGACTATTTAATTTTAATGATATCTAAGCCATTGACTTAAAAAAAATTTCTTTTATTACTCAATGAATTTATTACATTTATAGTTGTACAATGATAATCAAAATCCAATTTTATAGTATTTCTATACCACACCCCCAACACATCCCCCAATCCCCAAACGCTCTCATTTGGAAACCATAAGGTTTTCAAAGTCTGTGAGTCAGTATCTGTTCTGCAAGGAAGTTCATTGTGTCCTTTTTTCAGATTCCACATGTCAGTGATAACATTTGATGTTGCTGTCTCATTGTTTGACTGACTTCACTTAGCATGATAAGTTCTAGTTCTATCCATGTTGCTAAAAATGCCAGTATTTTGTTCCTTTTAATGGCTGAGTAATACTCTACTGTGTATATGTACCACTTCTTTATCCACTCCACTGTCATTGGATATTTAGGTTGTTTCCATGTCTTGGCTATTGAAAATAATGCTGCAATGAACATTGGAGTACATGTGCCTTTTTGAGTATGGTTTTCTCTGAATAGATGTCCAGCAGTGGGATTGCTGGGTCAAATAGTAGTTCTATTTTTAGTTTTCTGAGGAATCACCATACTGTTTTCCACAGTGGTTGTACCAATTTACATTCTCACCAACAGTGTAATAGGGTTGCCTTTTCTCCACACCCTCTCTAGCATTTATTATTTGCAGACTTTTTGATGATGGCCATTCTAGCAGGTGTAAGATGGTACCTCATAGCGGTTTTGATTTGCATTTCTCTAATGATGAGTGATGTTGAACATATTTTCATGTATTGTTTGGCCATTTGTTTGTCTTCTTTGGAGACTTGTCTGTTTAAATCGTCTGCTTATTTTTTGATGGGGTTATTTGCCTTTTTGGTATTGAGTGGTAGGAGGTGATTATAAATTTTGGAGATGAATCCCTTGTAGGTCGATTCATTTGCAAAGATTTTCTCCCATTCTATGGGTTGACTTTTTGTTTTATTTAGGGTTTCCTTTGCTGTGCAGAAATGTTTAATTAATTCCCATTTGTTTATTTCTGTTTTTACTGTCATTGTTCTGTGTGGTGGATCTGAGAGGATGTTGCTGTCATTTATGTTGGAGAGCGTTTGGCCTATGTTTTCCTTTAAGGGTTTCACACTATCTGGTCTTCTATTTAGGTCTTTAACCCACTTTGAGTTTATTTTTGTGTATGGTGTTAGGGAGAGTTCTAATTTCTACTTATTGAACAGTGTGTCTTTTCTCCATTGTATATTAGTTGGCTGTAGGTGCATGGGTTTAATTCTGGCTTTCTATTCTATTCCACTGATCTATATTTCTGTCTTTTTGTCAGCACCATACAGTTTTGATGACTATTGCTTTGTAGTATAGTCTGAAGTCCTGGATCCTGATTCCTCCAGCTCCATTTTTCTTTTTCAGGATGGCTTAGACTATTCTGGGTCTTTGGTGCTTCCAAACAAACTTTAAAATCTTTTGTTCGAGTTCTGTGAAAAATGTTCTTGGCAATTTGATAGGGATTGCATTGAATCTGTAGATTGCCTTGGGTAGTATAGTCATTTTGATAATATTGACTCTTCCACTCCAAGAGTATGGTGTGTCTTTCCATCTGTTTGTGTCATCTTTGATTTCTTTCATTAGTGTCTTACAGTTTTCAGAGTAAAGGTCTTTTGTTTTCTTAGGTAGGTTTACTCCTAGGTATTTTATTCTTTTGGATGTGATGGCAAACGGGATTGCTTCCCTAATTTCTCTTTCTGATCTTTCACTGTTAGTATATAGAAATACTGTCAATTTCTGTGTATTAATTTTTTATCTTGTGACTTTGCCAAATCCATGGATGAGCTCTAACAGTTTTCTGGTGGAGTCTGGATTTTCTAGGTATAGTATCTTATCATCTGCATATAGTGATAGTTTTACTTCTTCCTTTCCAATTTGGATTCCTTTTATTTCTTTTACTTCTCTGATTGCTGTGGCTAGGACTTCCAAAACTATGTTGAATAGTAGTGGCGAGAGTGGACATCCTTGTCTTGTTCCTGATCTTATTGGGAATTCTTTCAGCCTTTCACCATTGAGAATGAGGTTAGTTGTGGGTTTGTCATACATGGCCTTTATTATGTTGAGGTAGGGTCCTTCTATGCCCATTTTCTGAGAGTTTTTATCAGAAATGGGTGTTGGATTTTGTCAAAGGCTCTTTCTGTGTCTATTGAGAGGATCATATGATTTTTATTCATCAGTTTGTTAATGTGGTGCATCACACTGATTGATTTGTGAATATTAAAGAACACTTGCATCCCTGGGATAAATCCCATTTGATCATGATGTGCAATCTTTTTAATGTATTGTCAGATGTGGTTTGCTAGTATTTTGTTGAGGATTTTTGCATCTATGTTCATCAGTGAAATTGACCTGTAATTTTTTCTTTCTGTGGTGTCTTTGTCTGGTTTTGGTATCAGGGTGATGGTGGCCTTATAGAATGACCTTGGGAGTGCCCCTTCCTCTGCAATTTTTTGAAATATTTTCAGAAGGAGAGGTGTTAGCTATTCTCTAAATGTTTGATAGAATTTGCCTGTGAAGCCATCTGATCTAGGCCTTTTGTTTTGGGAAGTTTTTTTTAATCACAGTTTCAATTTCAGTATTTGTGATTGGTTTGTTCATCTTTTCTATTTCATCTTGGTTTAGTCTTGGAAGATTGTACTTTTCCAAGAATTTGTCCATTTCTTCTAGGTTTTCCATTTTATTGGTGTGTAGTTGCATATCATAGTCTCTTATGATCCTTGTATTTCTGTGATGTCCATTGTTATTTCTCCCATTTTATTTCTAATTTTATTGATTTGAGTCCTCTCTCTTTTTTTCTTTAGAAGTCTGGCTAAGGGTTTGTCAATTTTGTTGATCTTTTTAAAGAACCAGCTTATTGTTTCATAGATCTTTTCTATGGTTTTCTTCATTTCTATTTCTATTTCACTGATTTCTTCTCTGATCCATTGGTTGTTTAGCAGCATGTTGTTTAGTCTCCACATGTTTGTGTTTTTTGCAGTTTCTTTCTTGTTGTTGATTTCCAGTCATATAGCATTGTGGTCAGAAAAGGTGCTTGATGTGATTTAAATTTTCTTACAATTACCAAGGCTTGATTTGTAGCCCAGGATGTGATCAATCTTAGAGAATGTTCTTTGTGCACTTGAGAAGAATGTGTATTCAGTTGCTTTTGGATGGAATGTCCTATAAATACCTGTTAAGTCCATCTGGTCTAATGCTTCATTCAGGGCCTATGTCTCCTAATTTACTTTCTGTCTGGATGATCTGTCCAATGCTGTAAGTGGGGTGTTAAATTCCTCTGCTATTATTGTGTTATTGTCAATTTCTCCTTTTACGGTTGTTAGCAGTTGCCTCACATATTGTGGTGATCCTATGTTGAGTGTATATGTATTTAAAATTGTTATATCTTCTTCATGGATTTATCCTTTGATCATTACATAATGTCCTTCCTTGTCTCTTAAAATATTCTTTATTTTAAGGTCTATTTTGTCTCATATGAGTATTGCTACTTCAGCTTTCTTTTGATTCCCATTTGCGTGGAATATTTCAATCCATCCTGTCACTTTCAATTTGTATGTGTCCCTAGAAGTGAAATGGGTCTCTTGAAGACAGCATATATATGGATCTCATTTTTGTATCCATTCAACCAGTCTATGTCTTTTGGTTGGAACATTTAGTCCATTTACATTTAAGGTAAATATTGATATGTATGTTCTTATTGCCATTTTATTAACTGGTTTGGTTTTTTCTTTTTTTCTTTTTTTTGCTCTTTTTTCTTCCCTTCTCTTGTTCTCTCCTCATGTGGTTTGATGACTATCTTTAGTGTTGTATTTGAGTTGATTTTTCTTATTTGTTTGTGTATCAGTTGCAGATTTTTGGTTTACATTTACTGAAGTTTTGATATAGGATTCTCATATATATATATATGAGATTGTATTAAGCTATTGGTCTCTTAATGGCAAGTGCATCTCCAGTGTCCTGCATTTGTACCCTCTCTTCTCATGATTTCTGATTTTGATAGCATAAGTGTGTGTATGATTTCCTTTCTTTACTGTATATATGCCTTTATTGGTAAGCCTTGTCATTTGTGGTATTTTTGTTTCTAGTTGTGGCCTTTTCTTTTCTCCCTAGAAAATTCCTTTAGTATTCATTTTAAAACTGGTTTAGTGTTGCTGAATTCTCTTAACTTTTACTTACCTGTAAAGCTTTTGGTTTCCCCTTCAAATCTGAATGAGAGCCTTGCCAGGTAAAGTAATCTCGGTTGGAGGTTTTTTTCCTTCCATCACATTAAGTATATCATGCCACTCTCTTCTGGCCTGCAGAGTTTCTGCTGAAAAATCTGCCAATGACCTTATCAGTGTTCCCTTGTATGTTATTTGTTTCTTTTCCCTAGCTGCTTTCCATATTTTCTCTTTGTCTTTAATTTTGGTCAGTTTGATTAATATGTGTGTCTCAGGGTGTTCCTCCTTGGGTTTATTTTATATGGTACTCATTGCCTCTCCTGGATTTGAGTGAGTGGTTCCTTTCGCCTATTAGGGAAGTTTTCAGCTATTATCTCTTCGAATGTTTTGAATGTCCTTTTGTCTCTCTCTCTTCTCCTTCTGACACCCCTATAATACAGATGTTGGTGCATTTAATGTTGTCCCAGGTTTCTCTGAGACTCTCTTCATTTGTTTTCAATCTTTTTTCTCTTTTCTGTTCCATATCCATGATTTCCACTAATCTGTCCTCCACCTCGCTTATTCATTCTTCTGCCTCCTGTATTCTGCTGTTGGCTGCTTCTAATGAATTTTTTATTTTGGTTATTGTATTTTGCATTTCTTCTTGCTTAAGTTTTATATCTAGTATTTCTTTGCTCAGTGTTTCCTGTAACTTATCCATCTTTGCCTCCAGTTTATTTCCAATGTCTTGGCTCATCTTCAGCATCAACAGTCCAAAGTCTTTTTCCTGGAGGCTGAGAATCTCGTGATCACTTATCTGTTTTTCTGGGGGTTTTTCCTTTCTCCCTTATCTGAGCTATAGTTCTCTGTCTTTTCATTTTTATGGTTTTTTGGTGTGGTGACCTTTTTGCAAACAATAGAGTTGTAGCCTCTCTTACTTCTGGTGTCTGCCCCCCTTATGGCAGAAGTTGGTACAGGGGCTTGCTGTAGGCTTCCTGATGAGATGGATTGGTGCCTGCCCACTTGTAGGTGGGGCTGATTCCTATCCCTCTTGTGGGTAGGGCTTTGTCTCTGGGTGAAATTAGAGGTGGCTGTATGCCTGGGGGCCTTTAGTCAAAATGTTTACTGAAGAGCAGGACTGTGATCCTACCTGGATTGTTGTTTGGCCTGGGGATTCTCAGCACTGATAGGAGGGGCCAGATTTCCCCAAAATGGCCACCTCCAGAGAAAGCCACACTGATGAATATTCCGAAGATCTTTGCTTCCAATGTCCTTTCCCCACAACAAGCCACATTCACTCCCTCTTTTCCCAGGAAGTCCTCCAAGAATTGCAGTCAGGTCTGACCCAGATTCCTATGGAGGCTTTGCTTTGCCCTGGGACCTAGTGCACGTAAAATTCTGTGTGTACCTTTTATGAATGGGTCTCTGTTTCCCCCAGTCCTGTGGAGCTCCTGTGCATAAGGCCCACTGGCCTTCAATGCTCCAGGGGCTCTTTCTCCCAGTGCCATTTCCCTGCACATGGGGTTAAATGTGGGGCTCAGAACTCTCACTCCTGTAGGTGTATCTTTGTGAAACAGTTACTTTCCAGTCTGTGGGGCTTCCTATCCAGGAGGTATGGGGTTGCTTGTAAGGTGTAATTGCCCCTCCTATCTCTCGTTGTGTTATCTTTTTTGTTTTCTGGAGTAGGATATCTTTTTGAAAGTGCCCAGTCCATTTGGTCGAAGATTACTCAGCATTTAGTTGTAAATTATTTTGTTTTTAGGAGAGAAGTTCTAAGTTATTGACATTTACTTTAACATTTAGTACCTTTGTGTATCCAAGAAATTGCTATCTAATCCAATGTCACAAAAATATTCACTGATGTTTTTCTCTGGAATTTTCATTGTTTTAGCTTTTATGTTTATTCATATTATAAATCTCACAGTAATTTTTGTGTATAGTATAATCTACAGGTTAATTTTTTATACAAATATCTAGTACTTTCAATGCCATTTTAAAAAAAAAAATTCCTTTTCTCATTGAACTACTTCGGAAGGTTTATCAAAAATTAATTGAGCTTGTATGTGCAAATTTATTTCTCTAATCTATTAGTCTATGTTTTTTTTAACTTTAATCCAATATACTCTTTCTTGAGTCCTCTTTCTTCTTTTCCATTTTTTTCCACTTTGAATTTCCATATAAATTTTAGAGTTATCTTGTCAGTTTAATTAAAGACTCCTGGAATTTTTGATTAGCATTGTTTTGAAAATTTAGATCACTGTTTCTCAACCTTTTTAAAAAATTGTTGGTCCCCACCCCACCCCTAAGGAGAAAAAATGAATTCTATTTAAATTCTCTCAAGCAAGATAAATTGAGTAATAGAATAAGATTCTATCAGGTAAGGTTGAGCTTTGAAAGATAATGAGCCATTATAATACCTGAGCGTTTTTTCTCCCTAAGGATAAAGTTTCATTCTTTTGAGGGCTTATATTGCCCCTCCCAAGAACACAGGCTTTAGGTCAATCTGAGGAGAATCTTAACAATACTTAGTCTTCCATCCATGAACTTGTTATCCCTTTCCTTTTATTTAGGTCTTCTTCAATTTCTCTGGCATTTTTCCTAGATTTCAGTGTATAGCAATTTCACCTTTCTGGTTAAATTCATTTCTAAATAAGAATTTTAATTTCTTTATAGTTTTAAAAAGATATATTTTCATTATATTTTCCAGTTGTTTGTTGTTATTATATAGAAATAACTTAATTTTACTATATTGACATTGTAACTTTTGTCATTTCAGTAATAATTCTGGTAATGTCATTTATTACTTTTTAGTGGATTCTTCTCTTAAGAATTTAAAACTAAATGAGCAAGAGGTTAGCAAATAGAGGCAACATCCTTGTATGTGCCTTACTTATGCGTTCTTCTATAAAAACTTCCTGAGGGGAAAGTTATAAATATTTAGGTAAGGGAACATCTTATAAAGTGAAAGTAATAAGTATTTTTGTGGATTTCCCTTTTTAGTCTCTTCTCAGTATCAACCAGCCCTGACTACAGTCAACCAGCGTGTTGTTCTTGTCTTTCCTTTCTTTGGGAACACCGTGTCTGCCAGAATGGAAGGACTGATTTCCTAGATTGCCAAAGGTAGGATCACAAAGGTTTTTCTTTATTAGGGAGCAACTAACAAAAGGAGAGCCTTTCCAGTTGGCCTCCCAAAGAGGATGCAACAGGAGGATTTGGCCAATGACTACAAGTTTGGGTAAAGCAGAGCTTTCTTTCTGGCTGCCTCTGAGCAGGTACCTGGAGGATAAGTTTACATTGCTGTTCACAGACTGTTTCCCTTAGTGCTGGCTGACTTTGAAATCCCAGGAAGCATGTGAAAAACCATCGTCCTGGCTGAATTAAGGTCAGGGGAAATGAAAAAATGCAATTACAGGGGAGACACTTTCTATTTTCTTATCATCTTGTTTTTGTGTATGGCTATGTTCGCTTCAGTATTGTGCAAACTTAATAATTAGTTCCTTGAAGATTTCTGGTACCGACTTGAATTAAATTGAGGAGAAAGCTTTCATCAAACATTGTCAGAGCTGGGTATAGAGGAACTAATGTGTAATACAGCGGGAATAAAGGGAAACAGAAGTAAATGCATAAGAGACAGAAAAAACAATGAGGTCCTAAAAGAGTGTATAGAAAGTGGGGGAAAGAAAGAGCTCAAAGGAAGTTCCAAAATGTATCTGAAAAATCTATTATGTGTCAGACATTTTATATGTTTTTCTTGCCTTTTCATAATCTTTTTTTAACTTACAGGAGAGGTAATGCATATTCATCTTTAGAAAAATTGTAAATTATGTTTTGTCAATTATAATTACAAAGATAAAACTTACCTGAAATCTCCATTATACCATCTTTAATATTACGTTGTGTTATTTTTCACTGTTTCTTTGACATCCTTACATCTATCTATATCTATCTATTACCTATCTATGTGTTACAATTTAGACCAGGAAGAATACATTGTTCTGTATCTTAGATTTTATTTAATATTATGCATTTTAATCATCTTTCTTTAGGTATAATGTATATAAAAGGCCCCTCCTTTGAAATAGACAGTTTAAAAACTGATAGATGTATGCCCCTTGTAACCATAGCTCGGTTCAAGATGTGGAGCACTTCCATTGTGTCAGAAAGTTCCTTTGTGGCTTTGGCATGCAGTCATTTTTAACCCCTGCCTCAGACAAGCACTGGTTCCTAAAACTATACATTATTTCTGTACATGTATGTATAAATTATGTATACATTAACTATACATTCATTTTATATATTAGTTTGGCAGATTCTAAAACTTCATATAAATCAAATACTGTAAATATTCTTCAATGGCTGGTTTCTTTTTGTCTTGCATACTGTTTTTGAGATTCATTGTTTGCTTATGTGTATGTGTGTTTGCGTGTGTATGTATATATATGCATACATTCTTTTTACTGTTGAGTAGTATTTAATTATAGGAATATGCCACCATTTCATTATTTATTCACTTGCTGATGGTTCAGCTTAGGGCTATTATGCATAAAATATTTTATTTTTCGTCATAAATATAGTTATTTATAGGTATTTTGTAGATGCTTTTACTAGTTTGAGGAAATGCCTTCTCTTCCAAGTTTGATCAATGTTTTTCATTTCTTTCATTTTTTTCTTTTTTTAACATGAATGATAAATTAATATTGGATTTTTTCAAAATGTTTCTTCTGCGTATGTTAAGATGGTTGAGAAATAATTAATGATCATAATTTTTCTTCTTTAACATGTTAATGTGTCATCACATTTTGATTTCCAAATGTTAAACCAAACTTGCATTACAGGGATAACTATACTTGATCATTTTGAATTATTATATATACATATATATAACATATACATACATATGTATACTATTATACATATATGCTATATATAATATACACATATTATTATATATACACATATATAGATATACACATATATTATTATATATACATATATACACATTTATGTCTGGATTTCACTTGCTAGTATTTGATTTAGGGATTTGAATCTATGTTCATGACTAAAACCGGTCTGCAATTTAAAGTTTCCAGAAATCCTTGTCAACTTTTGGTATAATGTTTTAGTGTTATTCTGTCGTCATAAAATGATTGGGGAAGTATTCTCCATTAATCTATTTATTATTAATGTTATTATTACCATTAGAAGAAGGCTTTAAGAGAGAACTCTAATTCCTAAGATGAATCAGCAATTTTGCAGATTTCTGATATATGGAAAATTTTTATTTTTTTGTTTTTTATGCAATAATTCTTACACAGTATTCCATGGTAGAGGAGAACTTTTTGATTAATTAAAAGCTTCTTTAAAAAAAAATTTCCTAGTATTACCTTTGCCACTTTTTCCAGTTTTTGTGCAATTTACAATTGTTTAGAGGCACTGTTTTAAGTTTTTCCCTAACTCCACACTAGGTCATATAGCATGTAAAAGAATGCCTGTGTCAAAACTTGGAATAAACCTCTAAATTTTTCTCAGATCGCCTCATTGGACACACCCTCTATATTTTGATATATAGCTTTCTCACAGTCATTATTTTGGAAATAATAAACAATTGTGGTTTGGCTTATTAGAAGCATGAGAGATTGAGAGTTTTGATTTTGTTTGTATACTCTTGTATTTTATTTATAATTCAATGTCACTATATTTAAAGAAAATAGTCTATAGTAGTTTTTCCTTTGTGTATTCAATGGAGTATGAGGAACAGGAAAAAATTGGTGTAGTAGCAAGAGCAGTGATGGACAGAGGGCAGAATTTCCCTGCAAGGATGCCTCCTTCTCCAATTTGTTTTTATTTCAAAATCTTAAACCTGCTTAGAAGATTATGTTGAATATCAGGTTTGTGTGTGATTCAGGACAGAGTTAGTGTCTATGAGGAGGTAGAAGAGACATAGAGAGAGACTCCTCTGGATGAAAAAGCTAATTTCAGTCTGGGAGAAGGGAAAAACAGAGGTCTATGGATTCTTCAAACAAGAGAGAAGAAGTGTATCCTGCTGTCTAGCTAATGGTAAAACAGATAAAAATACCTAAAGAAAAGGATAATTGTGAGGTTTTTGGGCTTTGACTAAATCGCCTCCTTTTTCAAGCCAAGACCCTTAATAAAAATCTAGAGCCAGAGAAATTGTACATCCTATGGTTGCCAGGCTAATCATGCCTGAGGACCAGAGTCTTCCCAATTCAGTGAAGGCAGATAAGTACACAGGATACCATAGTCCGAGAGATAGAAATCCAGTGGGTGACGGAGGTGAATGTTTCATTTGCCATACAGACTAAGGCTAGGGAATCTTAGCTCATTGATTCATTGAAAAGAAATCACTATTTCTTGAAAATTTGAAACTATGAACTGAAATTTATAATGACTATTTTCTTATAATTTAATAAGCCTGTTCTTTCATATTTTTTGAATGTGGTTAAACCTCAGTATGTTAAAGATTTGGAATAATGGATTAAATTCTACCAGTTGGTTTTACATTTTTAAATAGTTCTCAAAAGAAAGAAAAAAAGAAAAATATGTGAGAGTGACCATATGTGGCACACAAAGCTTAAAATATCTACCAGCTGGTACTTGACCAAAAAAAAAGTGTGCTGACCCCTGTTCTGTTTAATTTCAAAACAGGCGTTTTAGCAGATGCTACCGACTCATGTTCTCTCTATGCTTATCCAATTGCTGGGACCTCTGGCTCAACACAGGGAGTGGGCGGTGGGGGTGGGGTGGGGGCTCCATTCTCCATGCCCAGTGGCCTGAAGAGGCTATAGGTGCCAAGGAATAAGTGCCTCCTGGCAGCAATCTTCACTAGTGGATAAACATCCACCCTCTTGTCCCCAGGTGGGAAAGCTCTAAAAGCAGGAGCTCTGCACCAGCTCCCAGTCCCAGAAGTGATCAAGCCCTGGTTAACCAGGGTAATTGCTCACTTGATACTGCGTGCTCTATGGCTTGCTTCCTTCTGTGCCCTGCCCTGCTTCCCCTGTCCCTCTCAGCATTACTGGTATTATCTCCCAAACAAACGACTTACATTCAGTCCATGTGCTGTTCCCTAAAATACTCTTTGGAATGCGATCTGCTATTTTTTCTGCCTCCTTGAGTTTTACCCAGTTCCTTAATTTCATACATAATGCATTCCCGAAAAATGTACAAGTTAAACATGTATAATTTAAGAAGATAGACTTAACATTTTATAAGTTCCCAGAGAGCCAAATATATCATTTTAAAATTTCTCCTGAAAGTAACCTTCAGTCACTAATTTCAAAGGGCATATGTTAGATCTTCTAACTAATTTTTAATTTTTAGATTTGTCTTTCTTCACAGTTTCTCACACAGTTAACTGCATTTATTTAATTGAGGCTAGAGACTCATCTCTTTAGATAGATTTATCAGTTTTTATCTTTGAGTTTTGGCCTATGTGTTTGTGCTGCCTATGACTGGTAATACCATTTCAAATTTTCTTCTCTTTCTTCTTTTATTTAAAATATTCAGATCCAAATGAAATGAAATTCTCAAATAACTGGAAAAATATTATTTAGATAAAGACAGCAGTGCTGCTGCTAAAATGTATGTTTGGCAAACTGACAATTTCACCTTGAAATATTTCAATGTTGTTATTCATCAACGAGGAATGAAAGCCATAATTGACTTGAGAGAGGTATTTAAGAGTGAGTAATGCATTTTTTTAAAGAATTGCATACATAGAAGTTAAATTAAAAAAAAAAATTAAGAACCCCCTGCTAGCTTTTTTTCTCCAGTTCCTCCAGGAGTCCCTACACTTTTGTGTTGCAGTAGCTTTTTTAAATTCTAGTGATTTTTCTTACTCTGCTTATTCTTGCAAAAGGAGACATTTATTTACCTCATGTTTATTTAAGGCAGTGGTTTTCAACCATGACTGCATCGTGGAATCCAGGGAGCTTTAAAGACAGTACAGTGGAGCACAGGGAAATGTGTGTGGTTGGGTCACTTTGTTGTACAAGAGAGCTTGAAGAAACATTGTAAATCAAATATACTTTAATAATAATAATAAAGACAGTATAGTGGGAGTTCCTATTGTGGCTCAGAGGGTTAAGAACCTGACCAGTATCCCTGACAATGTGGTTTGATCTCTGCACTTGTGCGTTGGGTTAAGGATCCGGCAGTGCCGCGAGCTGTGGTGTAGGTCTCAAATGCTGTGTAGGTCTCAGATGTGGCTCAGAACTGGTGTTGCTGTAGCTGTGGTGTAAGCCAGATGCTGTAGCTCAGAGCTCAGATTTAACCCCTAGCCCAGAACCTTCTATATGTGCATGTGTGGCTGTAAAATGAAAACAAAAACAAAAACAGAAACCCAGTTGGTGGCCTGTGCCTCACCTCCAGAGATTGATTTAATTAGATTGGGATATGGCCTTGAGAAGTAATCTGGGTGATTTGAATCCACAGTCAGAATCAGTTAGGAGTTCAGGTGGGTTCTATTGTACTCTGATATATTCTTGTTTGAATCACATTGTAAGAGAGGAAATGATGAAGCATTTGAAGTCACAATGTACTCCTAATGGGGGCTCTGTTTCTCTTCTAAAGAATTTCTTTTCCTTGTGTTTTATTTTCAAGATGAGACTTGCATATTCCTAGCTCTTTTCAGAGTGTGGCTGGGGGCTCACCTACTGTCACTGTCTTCCAGGAGGACACACCTGTTCCACCAGCTCATTGCTTAGGACTCCTACCCTAAGCACAAGGAAACCAGTGACTTTCTGTTGCCACTGCCATACCATTAGCATTGACCTCAAGTCTAGACAGATTGCAAAAATTGTTCTTTAAGGACCTTCTCTCCTCAAAATTACCATCACCTCTCCCTCTCATGGCCTCCATCTTTTCTAGACTGCAGAGTTTACAGGTTTTTTTAGGCTCACATCCACTTAATTCAGTGATTATCTAAGGCAGATGGAGTTCCAGAATTTCCCTTTTGGAGAACCTTAAAGTACCACTCCACTAGAAGGGTACCATAGGCCTTTTCTTGTGTCTTCTTGTGTTTAGCAAGCAATGTTGTCATCAACCTCAAGTGTCTAGTTGGCATTGCTTTAGAGAAGCTGGCAGAAAATCTCATGGCTTTAGGGAAAATCATGGAACTTATTTCATCCAATTGCACTTTCCTGGTAAGAATTTCTTAAATATTGGTACTTGGCTTCCAAGAGTCCCTCACTGCTAAAGCCAGTGAAAGTTCTCTTTCATATGGATCTTATTCACTTCAGTGGCCATCTAGGAGTCAGAAAATGAGTGGCTTCTCTGACATTTTAAGGAAAATGTGATTAGTGACTTTTTATGGAGCAGTTTGGGTGGGCAGAGTACTCTAGTGGGATGTTGTACATTACATTGCAAGCCAGCAAATATAGGTTCATCCCAAGAGGGTGGTCTGTTCTAAGATCAGGAGAGCTCCCAACAGTGGCAGCTTTGCCGTGTGTATACATGACACATACATGTACAGTGTCAGAGATAGAACTCCCAATTCCACGCTCTGCCATTTTGTCATCCAAATTATTTCATGTAATGTACACTGCCCTGTCTATCATTATTGGGCATCTGCCCAAGCAAGAGAGGCCAATCATAATAATTCACCTGATATGCATGGTTCATTGGTTTGTGGATGATCTAATTGGATTTGGCCAATAGGAAAATTCCCAAGGACATTTCTAGAGAGGCAAAGTCTCAATCCCAGTCTCTCTAGTGATGAAGCTCAGAAATGAGAGACACAGGAGTCATTAGCAGAACATAATACCTTCTCTGTGGATGAACACAGTTGACAACTGATGCTGTCAAGCAAAGAGAAGGGATGAAACTCAGAGAGTGTCCTAGGTAGGTCATATTTCTGAGGCCCAATTATCCTTTTATATCCAGATTTCTATTGCACATGTAGCTAGTCAATTCCCTTTTGTCTAAAATGTTTTTTGCCAGGTCTCTGTCACTTCCAAACCAGAGAATCCTAGGTAATAACAACATTCAAGTTATAATCAGAGGGTCAGAGTTTGAGAACTTGTCTCTGACCTTGGGAATTTATAAGCATTCCTGCAAAATGACAATAACAATACCAGCACACTATAGAAAAGATGAGAAAATTCTTGCCTTGGAGTCTGGTACATAATTACAGACTAGAAAAGCAATCAGCAATTAACTACTTTTGGATTCCTGTGTGGTTCAGCAGGTTAAAGATCTGGATCTGGCACTGTCACTTCAATGACTCTGAAACTGACAGCACTAACGGCCTGAACTGAGTCAGAACACAGACTTTGTCTTAAATCCATGTGCCGGAACTCGAACTCAGCCAAAACCCAGATTGGGACTTGAACCCACATTTTACTCACCCAATGTCTGGACTTATTATGGTTCAGGTTCTTTATGTCTCCGCACAGAAAGAATTCAGGGAGAGACAGAGTGATATTCAAGAAATAGATTTATTAGGATAGGATGTTTGTGAGTGACGCAAGCAGGCAGGCAGGCAAGGAAGCTCTGCCCTGAGGATCCGGTGGGCTATAGTTTTATCATCCAAGTGGAGTGGCGGTTGGAAAAGCCCACCTATTCCTTTCTGAGAGTAGTAGCTCCTCCTTAGTATCCTATAACGTGTGTATTCTAATCGGCCGAAGGGTGAAGGGTGGCCCTTAAACTCTTGCCCTTGTTCTGAATCTGAATGCAGGCCTCATCCCATCGCCCACCCAATGACCTGAAGTGATCCTTGCACCTCCACTAGTCAAGCAAGGCTGCCTTGTTCTGATGGCGTTCTTGCACTTACAGTGGTCTCCCAATGTCCCCTAGGTTTTCCTCTTTATCTAGGGTCCGTTATTGGGACTTCTACAACTACCTGTGCCTACTCCATCCCTATCAGCTCAAGTCATTGCTGTGGTGAATGTTTGATCCCTTGCGCAGGTTTGATTCCTGGCCCAGGAACTTCCACATGTCACGGGTACTGCCAAAAAAAAAAAAAAAAAAAAAACCACAACTTTTTCCTCTCCCTTCCCACTTCTCTTCAACCACCAGCTGAAGGAGCAGCAGAAAGAGATCCAGAGTCACCCAGCAAAGGGCCTATTCTTACTTTCAACCCACTAAGAAAAGGCCTGCTATGTATGTTCTAGTTTGGGATCTAGTATTATTAGACCTGAAGCAAGCCTGACATTGTTAAAGAAAAACATAAAAGCTGGTTCCCTGGTGGCCTAGTGGTTAAGGATTTGGCTTTGTCACTGTTGTGGCTCCAGTTCAATCCCTGGCCCAGGAACTTCTACATGCCACTGTTGGGCACCCAAAAATTTTTTAAAAATTTTAAAAAAGCAAAATATAAATGCAAGTCTTTTTGACAATTTTCCTTGCCTGAGAATCTATACATTTCCCTCTTTCTGAATAACTCCATACCTTTTCTTAATGCCCATGATAATGTACAGTTCGACAAGTGATTAACCTGCTCCTTGTGACTCATGTTCAGAACTAGTTTGGATGTAAACATTGCCAAAGTCTTAAAACACCCACAGAAGTCAGACAATGCAACAGTCAGCAGAAGAATAAAGGAACATTTCATATTATTCAATTTCAACAATCTCTGTAAACATCTTGAGGAAGCCAAATCCTTGTATTGATCAGTTTAGAATGTCATTCTATTTCAGAGGAAAATGGTAATAAAATGAATGCCATTAAGTGTTCAGAGACCACATCACAATATACTATGTGTGACAGGTCCCTCTGCACTCAGAATGTTACACATTTATAAATAAAAATCCTCCTGTCCACTTCCTAAAATCATTCCTTGCTATTAAATTATATCTGTGGAATTTTATATTTCAAACTCTTGTTCTCATTTGTGCCTTTTCCTCCTGCTTCCACTTTGGTGAGGGTGATATATTTATATCCTCACTTTGAGTTCAGAGACAGCAGAGAGAATTAGATAAAACACACCAGGGGCCTGACAAGGACATGGAATACCTCACTCTGTTCCTGTACACTGCCTTCTATTACAGAAATGCACTTGTCCTTGGAAAAGTATCTGTTTATTTCCTACTTTTGGATACCTCAGTGTCTTTAGGCCACTCTACTGTCAGAGTTTCATCAGATGAAAAATAGAATCTAAACCAATAAACACAACAGACAGGCTTTGGTGTCTCATAAACTGCTGAGACCAGCTCAGCAGGAAGGGGCTGAAGAACGGGTGCTGTGGAACTTAAGGAAAAAGTTAACATAAAACAAAACACAGAGACAGTTATCTTAAGTAAAGGTGGGAACCGGGGGACTCAAAGTCTCAGGGACCAAGAGCCCTGCCTCAAGAAACCACACTGCTTTTATTGTGCTCTTGAGAATTACCTCAAGGGAAAAGGGGGTTGTAGGTGCAGGATATAGGGGTTTTTTTTTATTATTTTAAAAGTCACTTCGCTGGTAAATGGTTAAACTTTTTACTCTAAACTATAGGCATTTAGGAATCATTAGCATTTGAGTTAGCTATCTCTGCATAGCATTTCAGAGAATCCTCAAGTCTTTTACCTTCACGTGACTGTTTCTCAAACAGGAAGACGGGACAAAGTAAGGAAGGGCAAGATGGAGTTTTCAGCAAAGAGGCTAAGAAAATATTATAAAAGCATGTCTCACAACAGCAAACCATGTGTACTCATCAATTAAGTATCATTTCTTTGCATACGAATATAAATGCTTGTTATTTAAACTATGCTTTTTGCCCAACAATTTTTCGAGGAAAGATCATGAGCCCTGTGGTCAGTAGATACCTAGTTCAAGTCCAATTTCTGTTGGCTAATTATATTTCTCCAATGAAAAATAATTTATACCTATGAGCAATGCATCTCCATCTTTTGTGACATAGGATTAATAATTACACATCAGCAATAATTGGTTTAAGGCAGAAATGAAATAATGCGCATGAAATAAAATCTAGAGCATTTTTGCAAATACCATATTTTGGAGTGAAATCAACCCAAGTAAACCCCTGAGAAGGATCATAGATACTGTCTTCCAGAAAAAATTGTCCTCACAAGACAAGTGTCAAATTGCTTCTTCTCTGCAGGAGGAGGGGGAATTTAAACCCCCAAATTAGCCATCCATGTTTCTTTTCACCACTCAGAGTCTCACTTTCCACTGACATTTGAATGACCTAAGGACACTCCTGAATTGCTAATGGAAGAGAGGCACTGAGGTGACTGGCCAAACACCTGCTCATATCTCTGTATTTGGGGGCTGTGACAGAACTATTACTCACTGTGACCCCAGAATCAGGGATCAATGCTCCATATATCAGTCAAATGGAATCCTTACTTGTCATGGAGTTAACAGAGGGAGCTCTTGAGACAATTAAGTAACTATTTTAGAATTGATCACATGCAGGCTTGACAGGGTGCAACATGAGATATTAGAAAGCCAGAGTGAGGCTTCTAAGGTCCAGCACTAAGCATCTTGTTTAACTATTCTGCAAGCTGCAAGGGCTCCCCACATAGGGTTTTATCCTTCCATCGGATATCCCAAGTCCTTTCCATCTGGCTTCCTGCTCTCCCCTCTCATGCCACCATTCCCACACTGTAGGCTGGCTTCTCCAAGTTTCTACCCACATCACAGCCTCAGTGGTGTCTGTAAAGGGAGACTGTTTTTCTCACAAGGGCCTGTATTTCAGTATCTCTCACACTGCCCTCTCCCAGTAGGAAGTGAATAAGTGCTGATGCAGCAGCCAGTGAACACTGTATATTCTGCTTCAGTGTGAAAAGAATGATCTCCAGAGACAGCAAGGACTAGATGGGCTACCTTTTTGCTTTTCTTCTGCCATGTGGCTGTCAGGAAGGTCATTTGGGCTGCTCTAGCTTTCAGTGAAAAGGAATCTACCTTACATGACACCAGAGTGTTGTCATTGAATTCATGATACTTTCTTAAGTCATAATTTTAATTATCCTTGTGGTGCAAAAGCCAGGACTTGAGTGTTTAACCACTTCATACCAAACAAAGCCAGAGAATCATTTATAAGATTATAAGTCTCTGAGAGAAAGGGGCAGAGTGGAATTCAGATAAACATAAATCTTACATTAATATTTTAAAGCATGTCATATATTTTAAAAGACATTAACTCGCAGTTCCTGCTGTGGCTCAATGGGTTAAGAACCCAACATAGTGCCTGTGAGAATGCAGGTTTGATCACTGGCCTCACTCATTGGGTTAAGGATCTGGTGTTTCTACAAGCTGTGGCATAGGCCTCAGACATGGCTCAGATCCCATGTTGCTGTGGCTGAGGTGTAAGCTGGCAGCTGCAGCTCCAATTCAACCCCTAGCCTGGGAACTTCCATATGCTGTGGATGCGGTCATAAAAATAAAAATAAAATAAAATAAAAGACATTAACTCCCTGTAGACTTTTTGGAAGTTTCCTTTTTAGTGATGAGAATATGGCAACAACAACAACAACAACAAAATACTATACACAGAATCAGTATTTTAACAAATAAATAAATGTAGTCCATTATGAACAGAAAGAACTCTTTGGTAAAATTGGAAATGGTTATAAAAAAGATTATTGCTTAAACTGAAAAAGATGTGATCATCTTACATTTTTGACAGAAACATTTGACCTGGAGTAGAGATGG
This sequence comes from Sus scrofa, assembly GCF_054392235.1. Taxonomy (NCBI): domain Eukaryota; kingdom Metazoa; phylum Chordata; class Mammalia; order Artiodactyla; family Suidae; genus Sus; species Sus scrofa. Next base: position 106,879,655 of record NC_139396.1, on the reverse strand, counting down.
ATCTCAGGCTAGAGAGTGGAGTTAAGCTGCATTTGCCTGGGGCTGCTGGTGTCCTGGGAAGAGCAACTCTAAATCCAGAACATGTGCACATTTCTTATCTTTGTGGAATACAGCCCAACACCAGCACCTTCCACACCACACCCTGTGATTTCTTTCAAGATCTTTCTCTCTAGGACGGAATTTGAACCTATCAATGACTGAAGCTGAGATATATAGAAACATATCTGGTGGGCCTTTTCCACCAATGAGAATGACTATATCATAATTGTAGCTTGAGGTTAATAGATGCAGACTATTGCCTTTGGAATGGATTAGCAATGAGATCCTGCTCTGTGACACTGGGAACTATGTCTGGTCACTTATGATGGAGCACGATAATGTGAGAAAAAAGAATGTATACATGTATGTGTAACTGGGTCACCATGCTGTACAGTAGAAAATTGACAGAACACTGTAAACCAGCTATAATGGAAAAGAAAAAAAAAATCATTACACACACACAAAAAAAAAATTGTAGAAAAGCTCTAAATGTCAGTGCTTCAGTGCCCTTCTGAGTGATTAGCAATCAATGCAATCTTTCCCTGTACCCTGCTCCCTCATTCCTTCCCCTCCACCTCCACCCAGGGGGAATGTGTGGTGGTACAGCAGATATTCACCTTTGTAGGGTTCCCAGGTGTCCTCAGATCTGACCCTGAGATAGGAATCTCTCTCCTTTGGTACCTGAGGTTCTGCTCATAGTTTGGCTCAATTGGGGACTATAACGGGACTTCCAGGGAGCTGGCTCTCCTCATTTAAGCGGCTAAGTCACTACTCCATCCTCTCTGGCCAGCAAAATAGTTGTTGGTTTGCTGTCCATCTTTCCAGGTATTGTTTGAATAAGCAACATTTAGGAGGAATTTCCCATCAGAGAGCTATTGAGCACACAGAGCTCACAGGCATTAGGGAGAAAGGAGGATATTGGTGGGACTTGGCGATGCTCTGGGCTGGGTAGAGAAGGGTTGGGAAAGCTCTCTCCGTGTCTGAGAGTTGACAACTTAGAGAGTTAAGAGCAGTAGCCTTAGAATCAAATGTCTCAGTTTTAATCCTAATTAACTAACACTATGACCTTAGGTAAATTGTTGATTCTCTTTTCTCCTCAAATGTAAAATAATGAATAATGAAAGTTCTTGCCTGATGGCCTGAGAACCACTTAGACTTGTTATTGGTACAAGGCAAGCACCCTTGGAAAGTCTCTTGATATATAGCCTTCTAATATCAAGAAGAATAATGATGGTGTACCTCCATTTATTTTTTCATTGAAGTGTAATTGATATATAATATTATATTAGTTTTAGCTGTACAACGTGATGATTCAATATTTGCATATATTAGAAAATGATCATCACAGTAAGTCTAATTAGCATCTGTCACCATACATAGAGACAATTTTTTTTTTTCTTGTGATAAGAAGTACACCTCTGAAGTTCCCACTGCGGCTTAGCAGATTAAGGACCCAGTGTTGTCTCTGTGGAGATTTGGGTTTGATCCCTGGACTTGCTCAGGAGGTTAAGGATCTGTTGTTGCCACAGACTGTGGCATAGCTCACAGATGTGGCTTGGATCCAGCATTGCTGTGGTTGTGGTGTAGATCTCAGCTGTGGCTCTGATTTTACCCGTAGCCTGGGAACTTCCATATGCCACAGGTGTGGCAGTAAAAGGGAAAAAAGAGGCATACCTCCATTTGATCCTTTAGTAACCTATATTTGATAAACATTTCTCTTTTAAAATGGGACAAATATTGCTTTTTATTAATTCATGAATTCTGCCATCAGTTGCTATGGTAAGTGAGGGTTTACTCTCTTCTACATATTGGATTTAAAATACCTGAAGGCAACTTATCCTTTCTTCATGGGCCTTTCAGTGTAAAATGATTCACTATTTTAAAAGAAAAATATAAAGTCCTGAGTCCAATTTGTCCTTACTCTTCTCCATATACATTCTAGTTTATCACTACTTTATTAAAATGTATCTCCCAGAATATTTCAGTATGCCTAAAAATATGCAGTGCAATTGATCTTCTATTAATGCACTTTAATAACATACAGGCCTTCTCAGCACTGCTGGCACAGTGATGGTGCAAAGTGAGTTTTAACTTACTGAAACCTTTAGAGTTTTTTACATCTTTATATATCACACTTGTGCAATTGATTTTTTGAAGTTACACACCAGATTTATACTCACCTTGGCTAAATTGCATTTATCAGATTCAGCTATTTCAACCTGCCAAGAAATTTTGGATCCCTGATTTGATCATTCACTATGACATAGTTCTCCCACCTTTGTGTCATCCTCAAAAATTACAGGCATGCCATGTATCTTCATAACGTCATTGATAAAAATGCTGTCCCAAACTTCTAGTTAAATCTTATGAATTAAGCAGAATTATTTATCTCTGCTCCTTTCTGAAAACCTGTATAAATGACAGGTAAGGGAGAGAAACTCAACCACTTGTAGTGATGGCTGTTAAAACAGCCTTATGTATAGAATCTTAGAGAGGCTGAGGAACTGGAGGCAGCAGATGCTCTGAGAGGTGGGGCTCAGGTTTGGGGCTGGAAAATTGTATAAATTCTACAGAAGGGTCATTTTGACTTTCAGTTCCTCTGCCTCACCTCATCCATCTCAGTGGCTACCCTCTACTGAAGCCATTTTGACCTCCCTCTTTTCCATGTTTACTCCAGTTTATTGGTAACTTGTTAAAGTAATTGACCCAGAAAATTCCAATTCCAAATCAAATGAGTGTTCCAAAGGTCACTTATTGTTGAAGAAATTGAATTAGAGGGGTCCTGGATTTAGGAATACTAATGTAAATTACAGGTGGAGGTGAGGTGATACCCTGAAAGGAAATGATGCAGTTAAAAACGATCAGAGTGAATCGTGAAACCGTACCCCCCACCCCCGGACCATTTTTTGCTCAGATTCAGAATATTACTGCAAGATTTCTATCTCCAGGCAGGAGGTTGGAAGCTTCTTTTCCAGAGCATTGGCTACCACAAAAGAAAAGGTTTGGAAACACTGAAACATAAAGCATCCACTGAGCTTTCCAAGGCCTCACTCAGATATGAATAAAGAGCTAAGAATCAACCAGTGCATAAAGACTTTTCCAACATGAAAGACAGTTTCTATCATATCTATTTATATTACCCCTATAGTGATGATAAAATGGATTGAATCCATGAAACAAGAAAATATAGAATACTAAAAAAAAAATTAAAAAGAGTTCTTGCAAATTTATACACACACACAAAAGTTTAGTGCAATGGAAAGATTGAAAGTTAATAAAAAAATTGCATGGAAACTAGAACAAAAGGACAAAATATGTTCCACAAATAATTAACAGGAGTGCCACAAAAAGAAACAAGGGGAAAAGAGTGGTGGAGTAAATAAATAATAATACTTAAAATATCCCATTAATAAAAAATTCAAGATTATTGTAAAAAGACCCCCAAATTGCCCAGATCAGTAAATGTAAAAACAGCACCCTAAGGCATATTTTCATGATATTTCAGCACCCTGGATACAAAGTGAAGTCCTTTAAGCAATACCAGAGTGGGATGGAGTTCCTGCTGTGGGACAGGGGGTTAAGGATCTAGTGTACCTGCAGCTGTGGGATAGGTTTCATTTGCAGCTTGGATTCCACCCCTTGCCTGGGACATTCCATAAGCTGTGGGTGCAACCAAAAAAAAAAAAAAAAAAAAAAATACCCAAGTGAGAAAGAAAAGGCAGGCTTCTCGGTGGAATTGAAAGCTGCATAGCACTGGACATCTCTATGTTCTAATTTCCTAGGAAGTTGAAAATGAGAAGATGATGATGTAATACCTTCAAAATTCTAGGTAAAAAAAATGATTTCCAGTTTAGAATTAGAATTTTAAAAGCTGATGATAAAAGTATGAATATAGTCTTTCTAAAAGAATTACCAGAAAATACAGCCTTGCCAAAGGAAGGAAAAACCCAAGAAAATGAAAGCAATATGATTGACTAACTGAGGTTGGCTCTGTCTCAAGCTATGAGTTGGGCTTCACTCAGAATGAAGGGAGAGCAGGTTGAGTGGGAGAAAACCAGAGGGGCATCTTCTCATGCTTGAACACTACAATGCAAGAGGAAAGACCTCTTCATACAAACAAGTTTTAAACTTCATTCAAGTTATGTCCACTAACATTCTGTTAACCCAGTGGTTCTCAACACTTTCAATTTCATCCCCTGCCTAGGGGACATTTTATGAAATTTGGAGACAATTTTGGTTGCACCTTGTGAAGAAACAGGGCAGAGTTGGCATCTAGTGGATAGAGTCCATGGATGCTGCTCATATCAGCACTTCACAGAAGGGAATAATCCAGTCCCAAATTCAATTTAGGGCTGACACTGAGGAACCCTGCACTGGCCTAATCAAGTCTTACGTCAAGGGGTTAAGAAAGACCCGCCAGGAGGGTAGGGTAAGAGTCTAGATGTACGGTACTTCCTTAATAGGGTGAAGATGGGTAATTTGATCTAATTCATTGGTGTATAAAAAATTGAAAATTCTGAGAATGTGGACAGATCTTTATGGGAAATGGGTATTGCCTTTATTGCCTAGAAAGGAAACTGGATTTTTACTGAATTGCTTTGATTCTAAGATGCATATTTCTTTTTCACATTCTAACATCTTTGAAGCAACATTGTGTCTCATGATCAATGTGATCAGAAAGTACTGCATTATACTTTAATTGGCATTATTTTATTCCTATGAAACATGACATAATATTGTCTCTCCTACTATTGATGGTGTACAAATTTAATGAAATACATTAAATGCTTATTATGTACTTGCCCTAGGATAGGTAGTAAATTCAGAGGTACTCTTGGAGGTATAAATAATTTTACATTTTACATTTTACAGGTATAAGTGAGGATCAGAACCCCACTCCCTATCTCTACATATAAACAAGAGTCTACCCTTTTTACACAACTTCTAAGAGGCAGAGTAATGATACAAACATTTATCTGTCAGACTCAAGAGCTACAATTGATAGCAGTGGGGACAGTTTAGAACAGCAATAAAAAATATGGGCTTCAGCATCTGAAGCTAAATGAAGTAATGAATGAAAACACTTTGGATGATATTTATCATATGGTAAACAAACACTAGTTATTGTCAACAGTATATGTCCAGGACTGTAATAATCATTTTACATGCATTATTCTGTTTAAATTTCCCTGTAGCCTATAAGATGCATGACCTACATTTTTTTCAGAAATGGCACCAAGATAACAGGAGACTAAACAACCCAAATTCACACAGCTGAATGTGGTGTGTGTGTGTGCGTGTATCTGTGTGTGTTAGTGGATTTGAAACTCATACCTATGATCTTATTAGCTGTACACTCTTTGTAACTCTGTTTCTTTGTGGCACCATGTTTTTTCCTTGAGTCTCTTAGTATGTATAACCAATACTGAGGAACTATTCCACCTGCACATAAAATGAAACTGTAGAACACTTTATTTGTGGTTTCATAAAAAGATTCCTTCACACACTTATAGAGAGGACAAGAGGACAAGAGGACAAGATTCCTTCACACACTTAGGAGTGGACAGAGAACTATACAGAGAGATAAAACAATTGCGTTTTCATTATACATATTACAATTTATAAAAATATTGGTGAAAATGACAGACACTCAGTTGCAATTCCCATTTCTGCCTCTTAGTGCAATGCCCAAAGTCAACTTTCAAATGATCTATTAAAGCAAACTACGAGACAGCTTAGAAAGTATATGCAAACTAAGAAAATGTTGGCTCAGCATAACACTACATTGACTAGTCGTCAGCGATGATTTAGTACTGTGATGAATAGTATAAAAGAACAACATAATCATAATATTCCTTAGTTCAGCACAGTAAAGTGAGGCAGTGGACCTCTTTTCTAGCTTGAACATTTAGTGCTCTGGTTGGTGGATATTTATGGGCAACCAAGTTTGCTTATTAGTTTATGTGAAGACACTTCTTTTTAGGCACTTTGACAGGCAATTTCAGTATTTCTCAGTTCATTAATATTGGGCTAAATGTTAACTTATGACTTTATAAAATTAAAACAACAAACTCAATCACTAGATGGACAACACTGAAGTCCTAGCATCTCTGTTTTAGTTTCTCACCCACCTGCAAAATGAGGACACTGTTTTGGTTTTGCTAACTTATACACTATATGGAATAACAGATGTAAGTAGCATTCTGTGCCCAGACAGAAAATATACAGGATAAAATGCTGCTAAGATATAGCTACATGGTGTTAGACTCCTGGCAACTATTAGCTAAATTCAGTGGTCTGATAGTTTTGTTTTCTTGCAGAGTTCAGGCATAATACATATTTTCCTTAACATCTATAAACACAGCAGGCTAATCAGTGCAGCTCTTGGGGGTTCAGAAATACATTCATAAGGTAATGTTGAAGTCAGCATTTGTAAAGAGAAGTTAAAACAAATCTTGTGAAATATTTAAAGAAGACGAATGAGTAACACTTTAGCTGGCTTCAATATTTATACCTCTATAGCAAAACTTACATCAACCTTCCCATTAAAATTTCCTCTGAGCACCTTATATATTAGTTAATATGAAAATGCAGTTTTTCCTTATACTCTAAATTGTCATGAATATAAATATGTATTATTATAAATAGATAGACCTTGGAAATTGACTGCATTTATAAAGGTGGGAAATCACACAGCAATAATGTTCTATTACCGTGACTGTGTAGGGAAGAAATCCTATGTTACTAGGGTACAAAAACAAAAATGTGTTTAGCAGTGAAAGATAAGAGAAGTCATAGGTGGGAGCTGCCTGTCTGCTCCTTTGACTAATGTTCCAACCATATCTTATGCTTGCATCCTTACAAGCAGATCAAATTCATTTCTAGCACATTTCTGCTTCTGAGTTAACATTTTAAGATTGACTGTGGATTGGATCATCTGGCTTTCCAAATTGATGTGGGGATGTGTAGGTGCATACCAATGAGGATTTACAATTCATTTCAAATAAAACTCAGGGACACAGCAGTAAAAGTCCAGAGCCATCACAGGAAGTGCCTACCCCTGTTAGGATTATTCTATAAGTTTGCCTGTATTTTGTGTTTCTCTATTGAGTTACTGTTGGGTACAACACACAGTCCTGGCATTGGGGGGAGTTACAGAAAGAAGTGGCTGGCATGATATTCTGATGATTATAATACAGCCTCAAATTATTGACAATAAGATTTTGTTTTGTTTTGTTTTGTTTTTTTTGCCTTTATAAGGCCGCACCTGTGGCATATGAGGGTTCCCAGGCTAGGAGTCCAATCGGAGCTGTAGCTTCTGGCCTACACCACAGCCATAGCAACGCAGGATCCGAGCTGTGTCTGTGAACTACACCACAGCTCACGGAAACGGCGGATCCTTAACCCACTGAGAGAGGCCAGGGATCGGACCTGCAACCTTATGATTCCTAGTTGGGTTCCTTAACCACTAAGCCACAATGGGAACACCAAGAATAAGATTTTTGATTGGTTTGTAGTTTGCCCCTGTAGTTTGCTGTCCTAATGGTGAGAACCTAATGATTGAATGATATGCATAGGAATTCTTGTTCTTTGGGGCATTCTTCCAAATTTTAGAGAATATTGTAATGTCATGGCAGCCTCATTTTGACTGACTAATCCTAATCAAGCTCTCAGGTTAGATTCAGAGATGGGGGCCTTGAGTGGAGAGAAAGAACCATGAATTGAGAGATAAAATTGAGTTTTAGTCTTGACTTTCTATGATTCTGGACTGTTGCTCACCTTCTCTGGACTTTGTAGGCTGGGTCGAGACAGTGACTCTCCATTCTGGCTATATATCCTAGTCATGGTAGAAGTCTATAAAATACAGTAACGTCTGCCCATTCACAGGTTATTTCATGAGAATCTTTGTAGGAGAAACTTGAGTATCCATATTTTTTAAACATCCCCCAGGTGTTCCAGTGGAAGTCGGGATTAATCCCACTCTTGTTGTTGATGCCTAAAAGCCTGTCCATGCTACTCAATGCAGGTAGGGGACTTGCGCTTTCTGCTCACTATTTCTTTCTTTCTTCTTCTTCTTTTTTTTTTTTTTTTGGTCTTTTATCTTCTTAGGGCTGCACCTAAAACATATGGAGGTTCCCAGGCTAGGGGTCTAATTGGAACTGTTGCCACCAGCCTACACCACAGTCACAGGAATGCCACATCCGAGCTGTGTCTGGACCTACGCCACAGCTCACGGCAACACCGGATCCTTAACCCACCAAGCAAGGCCAGGGATCGAACCCGAAACCTCATGCTTCCTAGTCGGATTAGTTTCCACTGCACCACAATGGCAACTCCCACTGTTTCTTTCTTTTCGCCAGCTTTTTTATTTTACCATCCAATTATTTCCTTTTTCCTTCTTATTTGAGTGACTCACCTAATTCCAGTCCTAAAGTTGTGAGCTCATTTTTCATGATGTGGCAATATCAACCTGTTTGTATTGGTAAAATCAAGCAAAAATTTAAAAAACCCAATACTTTCCTCAAATGAAGGCACAAAGCTGATGTTCCTTCAGTTTCCAGAGCTGAATTCAGTCCTAGAAAAAATATAGTTATTCAGCAAATGGGATGGAATAGACCTGGCTCTCATTTGGCTGAGTCTTTTGATGGAAGAATTTCTGAGTCTCTGGATGGAAGAATTTCTTTAAGAAAAAAAGATAACTATTTGATAGAACAGTTATTTCCTGTTGAAAAATATCCACAATTCTTTCTAGTATCTTTAAAGATAAATTACTTTGGTTATACTGTGCTGTTTATGAACTATGCCTGGGAAGACCACAAGCCCCACATATAAGGGATTTCTCGGTATCTCCTACTAAAGAAATCCTGGGGCACATACCATTTTATATTCTGATGGCAAGAGTCTGAGTTGACAGTCTGGATTAATGCAGCTTTCAGCATCCATCTCAGGAGATTAGCAAATTGTAGGGAAGCTATGATTGGTGGATAAAACATTGCTATCTGATATGCTCAAATTGACACCAGGTGGACAGATTTTTTTCCTATGTCATTGCTTATAAAATGCTTATAGGTAAAAACTCTAATATAAAGAACTCACTTTGTTATTTATTTTGGCTTGACTTTACCAAATTTACTGCAACCTGTCATCATCTACTTCATTTATCTCTACATCCTAGAACAAATAACCCTAAATTAATCACTTGATTACACATTCCTTAATTCTATGCATCCTATTTCTCATTCTTTGCAGTTCTTTTAAGTAAAACTGGGAATTAAACTCATGGGGCTATGCTGTCAGTACTGGCTAGGTGTTTAGTAGAGACAGACTTACATTATTTCTATGCCTCTGGGGAGTTTCCAAGAGGGACAAAGTTACATTCATTAACTATCTGAATTACTTGGGAAAAAAATAGAATTCTATCTAGTCATCCTCTTAAGAAGTTTACATTTTTATTGCCTCAGTCTCCTTCCAGTGGTTCTTTGGAGTATCAGGAAAAATCGAATATGTCAACTCTTTTTCCTGGTTAAATAATCACTCAGAGCATCAAGTAATTTTCACATTCATTCATTCATTCATATTTTTTTCAATAAATATATATGAGTGCTGACTGTGCATAAATCATAGGCCCTAGGGGTGAGGAATTAACTAAACACAGACTTTGCTTCTAGGATTCAAGTAATAGAGAAAGCTCAAGTGGCACCAAGTACTATGGGAGAAAATAAAGTGGGTAACGACAGAGAATGCCATGTGGCATCTCCAGTAGTCAGGGAATTCCTCTCTGGTACAGAAATATTTGAGCAATACATGAAAGAAACGTAGAAACCAATCAAGTTGATATATGGAGAAAATTTTTCAAGACATTGGTAATATAGTGTGAAAAGGCCCTAAGGCAGCAGAGTTCTTGGTATGTTTGGGGAACAGCAAGTAAGCTGATGTGGCTGGAACAGAAAAATGACGAACCAGAGTCGCAGAAGAAAAAGTTAAGTATCTGACAAGGAACAGGTCATTAGGGCCCTTTAGGTCATGATAAGGACTTTGTTGTTTATCCCAAAAGAGATTGTTTAACAATCTCATTTCTGAAGGATCAATCTGGTTTCTTTGATGAGAATAAGCTTTGCAGGCAATCACTGGGGCAGAGAGACCAGTTCAAAGTGTTCTTACATGTTTAAGGTGAGCAATAGTGATGTGCTGGCTTAGGGAAGAGTGAAGGAGGTGGTATCATGTGGTCAGATTTTGGACTCATTTTGAAGATAGGACTGAGAAATTTGATGAAGGATTGGGTATGGGATGAGAAAAGAGGAAGAAATAAAAAGGACTCTCAGTTTTGTTCTATAGACCATTGTCTCGAGCTCTATTATGGAACTAGCTCAGCCTTGGGGGAGAGAGAAAATAGGATTCAAAATATTCTGTAAAATGTGGATGGTTTTCTTAAAAGTTATGAGCCTCGGTTTCTCCAAAGTTACCTTAGTAATAATTATATCTAACACCTTAGTGTATCTTCCGGATTTAAATTAAGCAATAACCATAATGGTATTAAACTGTATACTTACGTCTTAATTTTCATAGCAACACTATAAGTGATGTTATGCCAATTGTATGGATGAAGAAACTAAAACCTGAAGAGATTACAGAATTTGTTCAAGGTCATACGGAGATAGATCTGGGATTTGAAATCAGATCTGTTTTATACCAGAACCCAAGTCCCCAAGCAGTTTACAGACAATTAAAAAAATAACAGTGATGATACTAATACAAATAGCTAGCATTGTACAATATGAATTATTTCTCATAATTCTTACAACTCCTTCCCAAATGGAGGTATTAGTTTTCTCTTACAAATAAGGAAATAGAGTCTTGGAAGTAGCTTGTCCAGACCACATAGGCAATCAACTAGCCTAATTGTAAGCCTGGATTAAAACTCAGGTTAACACTACACAAGCTGTCTGAGCAACTAATGCCACAATGCCTCTCCACACTAAAGGTTCAGTGTGTATTCCTTCTGTGGATTTGAGGGAATAGGGAGTAGGCAGGAAAGCTAAATGTGTAGATGCTTCTAAAAAACCTCTAAAACTCTGCGGAACAGCAGGTACCTGCCTACAAAAGATGCCAGAGCAATAAGCAGGGACTGGCCACTTCAACTCCCTGTCACATTACTTTGCAGTTAATATTGCAAGATGTTACTCTGCTTCTTCCTCCAAAACCAGAATTTATTGCATTTTTTTCATTGCTTTTATTTTTCAGAAATGATAAAGTATTTATCAGAAAGCACACTTCTACAATTCATAAGTACTCTCCTTTCACCAGCAAACCAATCATTTCATGTTGACAAGAAAAACGAACACAGGTGAAAATCTGGCTTCCCACCCCTTAAAGAAAAGAAAGGGAAGGAAGGGGAAAGGAAGGAAGGAAAGAAAGAAGGAAGGAAAGAAAGAAATTGCCAACTTTTTCAAAGATAAAATGTATCTGCATTTGGAGGATTATAAAGAAGAGAAATGCAATTTATTATGAAACAACAGTCAAAAATGGGTTTCCTTTTGTTTCAACTTCAGTTATTATGAGGTCCCAATATAAATCCAACTGAATGTTTCCTCAGCGACCTTGTAGTTTCTTCTTGCCACAGTTCAGTCAAAATCTCAAAGAAATTATATCAGTTCTTTATAAACCTACTTTTAGGAAGGCAGAGAGTAAAGCTGTTCTAGAGATAGTAGTGGAGAGAACTCCTTAGAACTGTCCTTGGCCATGTAAGATAGAGAATCCATTTATACTGATGGTGAAATGCAGCAACAGGGATCTTTCTGTATTTTCTGCAGCACCATAGAAAAAGCTGTAAAGGGAATAGGCAGGATGCTTAATAGTAGTTACGATATGATGTTTTGATTTCTAGAATATTAAGGACACAGATAGATGCTGAACACCCTTCATGTGCCTGACAGGTGACTAAGCATTCACAAATGCTAATTTAATCTTCCCAACCACCACTAGAACTAGAAAGTTTTTATCCTTCCCATTTCAGAGATGAGAAAAGAGTCTCAGAGAATTTAAAATGTCTAAAACACATAGAGTATAAGGGGAGCTGTTGGGATGTGCACTCTTATCTGCATGACTCCTCATGGCTGCTATACATTACAGTGTCTGCATAGCATCATAACCCTCCACTGACTCTTCTTAAGATGGGAGTATGTATTTTCTGAAAAGATTAACTTTAGATAACATGTGTAAATATACTGTGTAATGTCTAGCAATTTCAGCAAGTTTTGTAGCTTTGTCTTTACTTTTTACAGAGAATACTTATTTCTGTTTTACAGCGTTATAGGACCAGAGTGCTAAGGGGCAAACCGTCAAAGTTCCTATCACTTGACATAAAAGTAGAGAATTTAAATTATTAGAGTTTAAATTAGTAAAGAAAAAGTAATTAAATATATAACATATATAATAGCATATACATTTAATGTTAAATATATACATATATATATACACATGTCATATATATAGACATTTAAGGTTATACAGACATTTAAGGTTACATGAGGTTTTATATATAGGTTATATATATAGACATTTAAGGTTATATAAGGTTAAACTTAAGCTTAAGGTTAAGCATTTAACTTTAAATGTTTTATTTGGTACATGTACCAGTCTGGGTTGTACAAGAGAAAAAGAATCTGTAGGATGGCTATATGTATACTATAATGTTATACAAATACAAGATATAAGATTATAATAATTGCAATTATATATAAAATCAGAATGGTGTGTGTGTGTCTGTGTGGGTGTGTGTGTAACACATATGCAGTCCACAGGCAGAATTTCTTCTTCCTTGGGGTTGTTTATTTTTCCCCTTAAGTTCTTTTATCTGACTGGATGAGGTTCACCCAGGTTACCAAGGATAACCTTCAACTGATTGTAGATGTTAACCACATCTACAAAATACCTTTATAGAAACACTTAGATTAATGTTTGATTAAATAACTGGGTACCAGTGCCTACAAAGTTGACACATAAGACTATCTATCACAGTACTTATATGCCTCACTGTGAAATAGCAGAAAATTTGTCTGAATCATTTTATTGCAGTTGAGAATCAAAAATCCAGCCTGTTAGTATTTTTTAGATGATCTCCAAAGAGGGTGGGAGAACCAATGGAGGAAGAGGCATTGCTTTTCCTTATGTCTGCACATTTTCCTAAAAAGTAACTATTGTAGTATTTGTTCTTGCTTATTGAATTATTTGAAAATGCCCTGAATTCAATATTTTCTTGAAGTCAAACATTTGTTAAATTATTCATAGTGCTACTTTCTAAGAATAATTAGATTACCTGCTGCCTGCACCAGCTAGAAGACTGTAGTGCCAAAATTTGAGATTTATAATGTTTTATGTGCATTTTTCCTTGACTAATCTAGCCTGTATTTAGAAATGGAAATAGGATAAACTGTGAAACAGTTTATGGAATATGCTTTATGCTGATGGGGATTGGGATTTTAGAAAAGGTGATCAGAGAAAGCCTTGCTGACAAATTGACATTGGAATAAATATCAGAAATAAATGAAGAAGATAGTCATGTAGACCTCTGAGCAAAAAATACTCTAGGCAAATTTCCTCTGATTGCAACATGCTGGATGTGCTCCAGAAAAAATAAAGGGGTGTGGCTGGAGGGGAATTAATGAGAGGAAAGTGGCAATAAATGAGAGCAGAGATAAAAAGAAGCCCTAATCATATTGACTTGTAGGTCTTGTCAATTAGACTATTTTTCAATAATACTCTCTTCCCTCCTGCCATGAGAGGATATACTCCCTTGCCCTGATTTTGTGGACCTGACAATGTAACTGGCATTGTAACCAAGTAAATAAGCTGTCCAGACCTCCTTCAGAAAAGCCTGCTTCAGCCATCATAATTATAACTAGAGCTTCTAGTATGATCCCTCTGATACATTATCATGTTCACCCAGAGGATATTCTTCTACTGGGCTCTTTTTAGTCAATTAATGAGCATTGCATGGACATGGGTGTCATTTTTGTGGAATGCAAACCACCTTGTATGGGACCTTGCAAGGATTCCACAGTGGTCTAGCTAAAACTTAGAGCAGCACTGCAATCTAATATTCTCAATACCCATTTCTTCTTCTTTCCCGATCCCTATAAAACTAAAAATTCTTCCTACCTACTACCATTCACTCCCTTTGTCCTTCACTGGCCTTCCCCCACTGAATCACTTGCATGTCTAATCTCTTTCAAGCACCTGGTTTTTAGCAGATCTGAACATTCGCCTGACTTGGCTGTTTATTGTTATATTGTTCTCCCTGCACCTTGATTTTGGCTTGTCATGTGGTGTACACTGACCAATGATAAGGGGTACATGAAGCAGAACTGGACCCAATCTGTAGCTTGAATAAGTTAACACTGAGCCTAGGTAGGCCTCCACCATAAAACCATGAAGAACCATTCCACAGCCATGAGCATAGATAAAGCATTGTAATTTTAAGCCATTGAGATTTAGTATATTTTGTTATACAGCATTATTGTGACAATAGTTATTGATATATACAGTAAAAGTTTGACTTTTTCTCTAAATTAGATGGAAACTCATTCACAAATGAAATAATCTGAATGATCCTGTTTTAGCAAGTTTATTCTTATTACAATATTGATAATATTAGAAAAGGGATGCAAGGTAAAAAAAGGGAAATCTACTCTTTGGCTTATGAAATAATCCAATCAAGAAATAATGGTGGTTTTAACCAAGATAGAGAGAAGTGGTAGAAGTCAAGATATTCTTCAAAGATAATAAAGACAGGATTTATTGATGAGATAAAGTATACTGGGAAATAAAGAGGAGAAAGTGATGACACCAAGGGTTCTGACCTGAGCAAATGAAACGATAGAGTAATCTTAACTGAGGAAAGAGACAGTCCAAAATCAGGCTTTACAGATCCTTAAACTTTTCAGCTGCAATCATCTATATTTCCGTCATTTCTTCAGCAACCCTTCTCCCTCAGTTATTTCCTGGGGCTTGTCATCACTAATAAATATATCACTTCTAGAATCTAAATGTTGGGTATTCCCCACTCTGATAACTATCTTTTATTTTTCTTTTATGTATTTTATTTTTTATTTTTTTAAGTTTTATTGAAGTATAGTTGATTTATAATGCTGAGATGATTTCTGCTGTACGACAAAGTGATTCATTTATACATGTACACACATCCATTCTCCTTCAGCTTTTCTTCCCACATAGATTATCATAGAATATTGGGTAGAGTTCTCTGTGCTACACAGCAGGTCCCTGTTGGTCAATTATTCCATATACTTCAGTGTGCATATGCCAATCCCAAATCCTCTTATTTTTCAAGTTTACTATATCCAGCAACCCACTTCAAAATGCTTCAGTGTTATCAGGAATTACAAATTTTATACTATCAAGCTCAATCTCTTTTCTTTTTCAAACACCATACATCTTTATTATAAAGAGTCTCAATATATTTCCTCAGGAATATTCACCTTCTTGGCAAAATCTCTATTTAACTTAACTCTTCACATCTAAAGCCAGCTCCTCTCCCATGCTCAAGCCCACTGCTCCTGCAATTCCCCAATCTATCTAACTAATTAACAGCCTCTGTTTTGCTACCAAATCATTTCCATCAGCAGACAAGTATGTGTAAATAGGTCTAGTGAGAATATCTGCTTCTCTTTCTGCCTACATCGGATGCCCAAGATGGAGAATAGAGGTCAAACTAAGCACATGAGGAAGATTGGCCACCACACAGACAACAGCTTGGGTCTTGTGAGTCCTGGGTATCAGAACTTGCTCAAGTTCATACACTCAAACATCCCCAATTGCAGGCCAAAGAACAGTGTTCCTTATTGTCCAGGCAACAACCCTGTGCTCCCACTAAGCCATTGCATCTTTCAAGTCAACTTGTTACAAAACTGATGGCTGTGACTGTCATGAACATGGACCCAGATCTTTAATACTTCCTATTGATGGCATAGCTTTTTGGAGCTTTAGCTATCATATCAGTAAAATCAGAAGATAATGCCACCTACTCCAAAGGACAGCCTAACCCACTGAGCCACCAGGGAACTCCAGTATAGGCTTTATTCTTATAAAAATCTCTGTGTTTTAAAATGGAAATTATTCATAAGGAAGGCTTCACAGAACTTATGTTCAACACTCAGAGTAATTCCAAATAAATAACTGTTTTTCCATGTCATCCAAAATGCATCTGACCTCAGAAATTAAAATCTGAAATGGGTAAAGTTTTTTAGAATGCTAAGCACTACAGTTACTCCAGCCCTTTGGTAATTCTTTCTTACCACCTTTGTTCTTCTAAAAAAAACCCTTTTGTTTGCTCAAAATTAATAGCACTGAAAACTTCCTTACTTGCCTCATTGTAAACTGTTTTTTTTTCTTCCCTAATGTTTTAATCATAAAAGAGAAAAAAACAAATATTAATGGTGAGAAAAACTTTGTTTTTTATATCCCAATGAAGAACCTACAGATGGAATCTTGAGGTTTATATTTCCTAAAGCTGTGAAATATTTATGAATAGACCTATTTATTTCAATAAAGCAATGTTTATATAATATAAATAGAGAAAAGATAGGGGGATTTATTATTTAAATTATATCCTGCTGGCCATCAGCACATCTCCACACCAATAACAAAAATGATTTATTTTCTCAATGGGGAGAGTTCTATTTAATACCTACCAAATATTTCAGAAGATTTATATGTGGATTCTCATTTTGTAGTAATGAGAGCTCACAAATGTGATACTGTTAAGGTATACCATATTTGACAGCTGAGTAAACTGAGTTTCCAGGAGGTTAAGTAACTTAATTGAGGTCTCTTAGCCTAGCAGGGTTCCCTTTCCCCTCAACTCAGCATCAGCAAACTCTTTAAATCTAATTGGAGCTGAGAAGATGGAGATGAAACCCTAAGCATTTTAGCGCAATGGGGGCCGGGGACTAAATTCAAGAATTTGGAAAAAACATTTTTCATTATATAAATTCCAATATTAAGTCAACCAATGAAGATGTAGTGCATTTCAACTATATTCTAGGATACTGTAAAATTCCTTGGTGGATGCCAAAGATATACAAATACTATCCCTGATCTCAAGGAGTATATACGTGATCTGATGAGAAAAGGCCAATAGACACAGACAGTTAATAATTCACAAAAATCAATTGACAAATCAACCTGATTGGACCTAAACTGAATACAGTAGTTTTAATTGGGATGTTTTACAAATTTCCCACTGGGAATAAACCTGTCATATCACTTGCTTTTTTGCTATGTCAACAGATATTACAAAATTTGAGCAGAGGCCAAGTAAGCTGAATGATTGACATTTAGTTAATAAAAACAGATCCCTTTGGGAAGAGTAGAGAATAATACTGCTATTCAGTCATGTGTTTAGGAAATATTTATTAGTCGTAGACTTGAGTTTTTTTTCTGATACCAACCAATTTTCTGCCCAGCATCAATTTGGCTGTCCAAAAATTTAATTCAATTTTAACACTAATTTTCTGGAGTTAGTCCCACTTCCTTTGTTTAATGCTAGTTGTATAAGAATGCTGCTAATTCAGATATCAGCTAGGAGTAGGGTGTTCACATATCTGCATTTCTGCCTGGCCAACTACAAATTTAAGGGTTCCTACACCACTCCCTCAGGTTCAATAATTCACTAGAACAACTCAAAGAATTTAGGAAAGAGCTTTACTACTATTTGTTATAAAGTATACAACTCAGTTTAATATAAACGGTACAACACAACTTGGTAGAAAGGATACAACAGCCAAATGGAAGAGATGCATAGTGCAAGGGATGGAGGTCAGGTTAGGGATGTGAACCTTCCATGCCCTCTCTGGGTACCCCATTCTCACAGCACCTAGTTACATTCACCAGCCCAGAAGCTCTCTGAACCCCATCCTGTAGGTATTTTTTTGGAGGCTTCATTACATAGACATGCTTTATTAAGTCACTGACGTGGGTGATTGAACTTAACCTCCAATGGAAGTCAGAGATGGGGCTGAAAATTTCAACTCTACTGACATGCTGGTTCCTCTGGGGATCAGCTCCCATAATGTGCTATCTAGGGCCCACCAGTAGTCACTGCATTAGCATAAATTCAAGTATGGTTGAAAGGAGCTCATTATGAATAATAAAAAAATATTTTTATTGCTCAGAAAGTGTTTTTCCTTTTTTATTTTTTCTGTTTCTATTTATTTCTATTTCTGTCACTCCAAAGGTTTTAGGAGCTCTGTACCAGGAACCAGGGACAAAGACTAAATGTATTTTACTGTACCATATGACTGAATAAAATATCTTTAGACCAACTCTTTATTTATTGTCAAGATTATCAAACAATGTTTGAAGAAATAGCTAACGCCTGGAAGACATCATTTTTGATAGCTAATAAAAAGAAACCCTGGGGCTTTTATGGGGCAGGCAGGTGCATTCAGTTTGAGATTGAGAATAGGACTATGCCCTCCCATCCTATAAAAGTCAATGTGTGTCCAGGCTAATACCTATATTTTGTTTTCCTCTGTGAATTACAAAAGGGAAACTTTTTTATTATTAAGCTTCTGCTTCTGGGCAATTTTCCCTGAGTGTAAAGTTAAAAAAATAGAACTAGTGAATCAAGAAAATTTATGTGCTTCAATCTGCATCCTATCCTAGATAAAGCTCTTCACTTTCCTCTTTGTTTCTATACTAAATTGAGAACAAGATATTTTTCATATCTTTGTAGACTACCAAGTCTACCAAATTATAGTTGAAACTTTTCTTTTTCCACTAGTGACAATAACCTAATTGATTAAATCTTTTTCCTCTAGAAAAGTGTTTACAGTAAGAGTGTTGTTGGGTTTTTTTTTTTTTTTTGGAAAGATAATGAAATCTTAGGGTTATTAAATTTATGAGGTTTTTTTTAAAGTTCTTTTCTCATTATCACTTTTATGGATGTTTTTATCATGGGAGTCTCATATTTTAAAACAGATGGGTTTGCATAATGACCTGAATAAAATTCTTATTGTAGAGGTTCATAGATCCTAGATTTGATTAAATATTACTTATCATTTTAATATGATATATAGCAATATTTGATTTTATACTTTATCCAATATAAAGTATATTTTATGTTAAATGATTAATTTTATACTTCATCAAAAAAGTACACTTTATGTAAATATTTCATAAACCTTTTAAAAAGTGTCTTCTCTTGGTGTTTGGTGCTTGTGACTTTGGAGGAGGTTTAATTTCTAAGATAAGTTTATACTGTGTAGTGAAAGAGAAAGATCTTGTGATAAACCTAGATGTTGTATAATTCCATGAATTTTAGCACATTTACAGATTAGCATATTTATCACGCCCTCAGAGTTCTCTCATACTGCTCCTATGCACTCAAACGCCCTCAAGAAGAAATATATATTCTGGATACATCTGTATCTGGTATGATACTGAATAATATATTTTTATCCTAAAGAATATTCCACATATAGGTGATTTCACCAACAAATTTTGAGAAAATGATGCTAATCTCACATAACCCCTTCTAAATAAGAGAAGGAGAAGAAGGCTCTTTAATAGTTTGTGGAGTCAAGTCTAGGCTAACCTGATAACAAAACCTCTCAACATTGCAACTAAGGAAAACAATGAAATTTCACTCTTGAATATATGTAAATAGCACATACACATTATTATTACACCAAATAAAACTATTAAAAGGATAATTTATGACAAAAAGTTGAGTTGATTCTGGTAAACAAAGCTTGGTTTAACGTTTAAGAATAAAATTCACCACATTAAGAGATAGAGGTTAAAAACAAAGGCATAAATTTTATTAGTTGCCAAAAAAAATTTAATAAAATTCAGCATTAATTCTTAGAAAACTAGGAAACTAGGAATAGAAAAGAACTTTCCTAATTTGATAAAAATTATCTATATAAAATAACTTTTTTTTTTTTTTTTTAAGGGCTACACCTGTGGCATTTGGAAGTTCCCAGGCTAGGGGTTGAATTGGAGCCACAGCTGCTGGCCTATGCCACAGACACAGTAATGTGGGATTCAAGCCACATCTGCAACCTACACCACAGCTCATGGCAACACTGGATCCCTAACCCACTGAGAGAGGCCAGGGATC
The DNA here is from genome assembly GCF_054392235.1 of Sus scrofa. Taxonomy (NCBI): domain Eukaryota; kingdom Metazoa; phylum Chordata; class Mammalia; order Artiodactyla; family Suidae; genus Sus; species Sus scrofa. The sequence goes on along the minus strand of NC_139396.1, from coordinate 106,859,476 downwards.
AAACCCACATCCTCATGGATCCTAGTCGGGCTTGTTAATCACTAAGCTACAAGAGGAACTACCAATATCTTTAATTTTTAAATATTGAAAACTTTCTCTTTGAATTTATAAATGAGGCAGAATACACACTTTATATATTTCACCACTTTTTATCAAATTCTCTTGGGAAACACAAATGGTACAATAAGAAAAGAAAAATAAACATTTCTAAGAACTGTAAAGGAAGAAATAAAACATCATTTGTAGACTATATAATTGAAAATCCACAGAATCCGTATAAAAATTTATTAAAATTAATCATTAATATTATGATTTGTAGATTAAAAGTCATATCAAAATCAATTATATATGTATATAATCAACAAACATTTAGAAAATATTTCAAAATGTCTCTGTAATGTTATTAAAGTATACTAACTTAAAATATTGAATTCTTTTTTGTTGTTGTTGCTTTTTGTTTTTGTTTTTGTCTTTTTGCCATATCTTGGGCTGCTCCCACAGCATATGGAGGTTCCCAGGCTAGGGGTTGAATCAGAGCTGTAGCCACCGGCCTACACCAGAGCCACAGCAATGCGGGATCAGAGCCGTGTCTGCAACCTACACCACAGCTCACAGCAACGCCAGATCCTTAACCCACTGAGCAAGGCCAGGGATCGACACTGCAACCTCATGGTTCCTAGTTGGATGCGTTAACCACTGAGCCACGATGGGAACTCCAAAATATTGAATTCTATTTGATATTATCTGTAATGTTAAAAACCATATTCCTAAGACCTAGAAATTACACTGCCCTTGGAAAAGTCTTCATGTACTCTCAGGAGTGAGTATATCACTGTTTGAGGAGCAATAACAGAGAATCCACTGGGAAACCTCTTTGAAGTAACCAGAACTCTAAAACTAACCTTGAGAAATCCTGGCTCAGGGTTTAGAAGATACCAGCTTTTATAAGAAAATATTACAGGATTGAATTTTGAAATATTGTTTCAAAATCATCCAATATGAAGTCTGTTGACATAATCACAGTGACCAGAGCCCCCATGAGGGTACTGAGATAAAATCGCAATGAGGTATTGCTATTTCTGTTCTTTTAACTAGAGTCCTTGAACTCAAAATCTAAAAGGGACATAGGCATATATGAGTCAGATTGGATGAGACAACTAAGATTCAGGCTAGTTCAGGAACAATCTTGCACAATTTCTCCTTATCATCTTCAAATACTGCTGTCTTTGAGGATGCATTCTTATAAAAATACATGATTTCAGAAATTGGGATATCCCTTGAAAATGAGAAAAGCCGTGCCTTTCTCCCAAGTGGCTACAGCATAGTAGAGTTGTAGTAATAAGTGGGATGGCTAGTGAGCATTCCCCGGCTAGCTGTCTATCAAAGGCTGCTATATAGCTGACTGTATAACTGACTGTCTGATGCTTTCATGAGCATGAGTCCTATTATATGCCTTGCCATATGAAAACATCTGTATTTATTTCTCCTATTCAAACATCACTCTAAAATATGCATGTGAAGCATGTATTTGTCATTTCATTTGTGAAATGGCATTTTAGGAGTTCTCTGGTGGCTCAGCAGGTTGAAGATCCAGCATTGTCACTGCTATTGGTGCAGATTTGATCCCTGGCCCAGGAACTTCCCCATGCGACAGCGGGGGGGGGGGGGGGGCATTTTAGATATTATTGAGACTAAATAAAATCTATTTCACATAATGCCAACTTTGTTCATTTATTCATTCAACAAACAGGAATGGAACACCTACAATGTGCCAAAAATTATTCTAGGTGCTAGATAGACTGCAGCAATTAAAACAAAACAAAGAAACTCTGTCCCTTAGGGAACTTAAATTCTACTGGTGGGAGACACTAAAGAAACAAAAGAAAATGTAATATACTTCCTAAATTAGTTGATGATAATTCTACACCACTGTGCAAGCAGTTTCTACAATCCACTCATGTGGGAACATTGCAACAAAGATAGTCGCCATCCATTTGAACCTTGTGAAAATTCAATCACTATGAACTTAAAAAAAAAAAAAGCCTAATTATACTATAGGCTTATACAGTTTTACTTATGTCGACCATCAAAATGCAGTAACTGGAATCATCAAAATGCAGTAGCTGGACATTATAAGCCACACAGATTAATTTAAGAAGTAAATTTCATAAAGTCAGTACCTAATAATTAAATATCCTTAAAACCATGACAGAAATGCCTGTGAGGAAGGAAGAATTTGACAATAGCACGTATCAATGTGAGTGGACAATAAAGACAAAATATGAAATTGTGAAGAATTCAAATTCTGTCATGTTTGAATTTTCCTTGAGGCAGGGTGGGGGATCAGTTTCATTTTTTGTGCCAACCATGATTGTTTAGCCCAAAGTAATGTGTTTGAAGAGTCCAACTCCTGTTAGAAAACTATATGTGGTTTTTGTTCAGTCCTGGCCATAGGCAACGCAAAGGCTTTACCTGGCAAGCTACCCTCCTGTGCCAGGCTTGGTGCATGGACTCAGATCCTTCTGGCTAGTCATCCTACTTGCATATTTGCATTCATACCCCAGTCATCTTCATTCTTAGGTCTCTTTCTCTGAGGCTTTGGGCAGAAGTTCTCTTCAGGCACCTATCCTGAGATCTCCCTATGGGAGCCCAGAAGAGGAGCAGAACCTTGAAATACTTTTCCCCAGTCCGACTCAGTACTCAATACTTTTCCACTCCTGGTCCAATGCCCTCTCCTAGTTTCTGTCCAGAAAACTGCAAAGATTTTTGTTTGGGGCTGTCTCAACAGTTAGATAATCCCTACCTCACTCTCCACTGGTGAGCTCTTCCATGGAGAAGAACAAAAGGGGAGAAGTTGGCGCTTTCTCTGTTTAGCCAATAATTTACACAATCCATCTTGAAATCCTTGGGTTTCACATCCTCTGGTTTCTTATCCAGGGATTCAATAACCAAGGATCCTCAGTTGGTGAATTAGCAGATGAGAAACCAAGGACACTGAAGCCCAACTGTTTCACTGTACTGAGCCATGATTTTGATAGCCACATGGGCCCCTGGAACCAGTCTTCTGAGGGACGACTGCACTGTTAGTAAGTGATGAAAAGATTCACAATTATTTTCATTTTGGCTCTTTGTTGCCTTTGAAGGCTACTCCGGTACCTAGCAAGCTCTCCAGCTTCGCCGAGCTCCTGACTGAGGCCAAGTCTCCCTTAAGCACTTTTGGTTATCTTTTCAGCAATGGGACCTGGGTAACTAGCACTGTCCTATTGGACCACTCAGGTGTTTCATGAAGGTGGCATGGGAATCTGCCCTAGACGCACACTAGGTTGCCAGGTGCCACTGTGTTCTCATCCCACATGATCTCAGCTCCACCTTAATGCCTTCGTGTCTGAATTGTTCAGATCTGTACTGAGAATTCTCACTTGAGGTCCCTCAAATTGAAACCCTATTCAAAGCCATATTCTTCTCACTCAGAGGGACAGTTCAAAAACAACTTCAATTGGTATTTTCCTTGTGATGCAGTGGAAACAAATGCAACTAGTATCCGTGAGGATGAGGGTTCGATCCATGGCCTCACTCAGCGTGTCAGGGATCCAGGGTTGCCACGAGCTGTGGTGTAGGTTGAGACACAGCTCGGATCCTGAGTTGCTGTGGCTGTGGTTTAGGCAGTAGCTACAGCTCTGATTCGATCCCTAGCCTGGGAACTTCCATATGCCATGGGTGTGGCCCTAAAAAGACAAAACAAAACAAAACAAAAAAACAAAACTTCAATTGCTCAGTGTCAGCAAAAAAATGTGCGTGAAGGGCAACCTATCAGAGAAGAGGGAACTACATTTGTCCCTTGAACAAAGTAGGGGTTAGGCACTCCTACCTGTCTCATTTAACAAACAAAACAAAACAAAACAGAATCCTGGTTGTCTCTGCCCCAGAAACATAGGAATTGATAAACGACTCATCCAAGTGCAAGAAGCTGAAACAATTTGCAAAGAATTAGGACTTACCCTCATTCTTTTGATTTCACATATTATGATCTCTAACACAAACTTTCTCCCAACCTTTAAAGATCTGTAAAATGAAAACACAAGTATTATATTTACTAAAAAAAAAAAAAACAAAAAAAACTTCATGTAAGTGGACATGAGCAGTTCAAACCTCTGTTGTTCAAGGGTCAGCTATAGTCCTATGTGATATCAAGCTCAGAAAAATGGCATATGCTTTGTATCTGTAAGAATGATTCCATAATATCACCTAAAATCACATAAGATATGGGTTTGTGTCTGTAAAGTGCCTTAGGGTTTGTTTAGATTTTTAAGGCCTGTAGGTCAGGCTGCCTGCTGAGAAATCCAGGCAAGTTAACAAGTTCCACGATTTCCTAAATTTCCTAGATATCTGGTGAACTGACAGAATTAAAATCTGCTAGGGTGGCAACTATGTGAAAGTGGGTAGTGAACCTTCTATAATTATTGTCACTGGACTAAGTATGACTTCATTAAGGAGACTCCATTGGCTTTGAGCTGACACACCTAAACTAAATTCCTGGCTCCATCCTTGGAATGTGACTTAGGCAACTTATTGTTTCATAGCTGCAAGTCCTTATTTCCATAACCAGTAAAATGCCAGCAGTACCCAACAGGGTTATTGTGGTGATTGAAGAAGTTAATTTATTTAAAAGTTCTAACCCCATAAATGGCACAGAGCAGATATTCAACAAGAAAAGGGCATCTTCTCCTCCTTAGAGAAAGGTAAATATAGAAGGGTGGTGGCCAGTCATGGGAAGAAATAACTAAGGAAGTTTAGTTTATCTGGTCACTCTCAATGGAAGTGTATTGCTTTGGTATAGTGGTATCCTTCATAAACCAAAAAAAAAAAAAAAAAAAAAAAAAGGAAATGCACCTAGGATTCAGGAGGGATTGAAACAAAACTACCAAGACACAACATAATTTACAGGCATACCTTGGAGATATTGTGAATTGGGTTACAGATCACTGCAATTAAAGCAAATATTACAGTAAAGTGAGTCACAAGAATTTTGTTTATAAAAATTGTGCTTGTAATATACTGTAGCCTATTAAGTGTGCAATGGCATTATGTCAAAAGGAAAAAAAAAAGTACATACCTTAATTACAATACTTTTTATTAAAAAATGCTACCCATTATCTGAGCCTTCGGTGAACTATAATCTTTTTGCTGGTGGAGAATTTGAAATGTGATAATTACCAAAATGTGATACAGAAATACAAAGTGAGCAAATGCTGTTGGAAAAATGCTGCCAATAGACTTGTTCAATGCCAATTTATCACAAACCCACCATTTTTGTAAAAAATACAGTATCTGATAAGCACAATGAAATGAAGGTATGCCTGTCCCCAAAAAGGAGTAACAGCATTTCCTATTTCGCTTTTTTTTTTTTTTTTTCCTCCTCTGGGTTTCATGACTTCTTCGCTTCTCTAAGCTCCTAACTAATTCTGTGTATTTCTCTTTGTAATTTAAGTACAATCAGTCTTTCAGCCGCACGAAAATATCTTAGTTTAACTGCTTAGGAGTGAAAAGACAGCCTCAATAAGCAGGTCATAAATCTAAATTATCAGCAAGATCTGATTAGTTCAGATGCCCAGGCCTGAACCAGTCACAGTTAACTAAGGTGGCTGGATTATATAACTGTAGTTGCAGTTCTGGGTGTGGTTGCAAAGTGTGGTGGGAGAGGATATGGAAAGTCTCTGCAAAATGAATAAAGTGGAGACAGAAGAAGAAAATAGACATCTCAGAGAAAAGTTATCAGTATTTCATTTGATCATAATCTAATTAAATACTTTTTTTTAACTCAATTCTTAATGAAGGGCAATATGTTAGTCATGTCTGTAAAACACTGAAATCAAAGAACACAAATTAACCAAAATATACCAGTATAATTTCTATGTAAAACTTTTTACCTGGTTAAAGGTGAGGTGAGGAGCAGCTTTGAAGCCATATGTATATTAAAAAGAATTGAGAAAATCCTCATTGTACATTTCAAGGAAGGATCGTTTGCTCCTGAGGCTAATTTTGGGTATATGAAAATCAAACCTCATTCTTTTTCTAATCCACTTCTTTTTGTTGCCATTGAGAAAAATCACATCATGAAATTAAAACTAAGCATATTAAGACAATTATCTTCAAATTATCTTTATATACTTTGTTAAAATATATAGATATGTATAAAATTTTGCTTGAGTTCCCATTACTATTGTCTTGTTGTTACATATATTAATAGACATTTATATGTGTACATATCTATTAAGTAAGAAGTACGTTGTAAACTTTACATCCTGTTTTAATACTTAATCAACATCCTTTCCTATTCATAACATGGGCAAGTTATCAAATATGCAATTTGCTTCCTATTTAAAACAACATATATAATATACATTATAGATGTGTGTATGTGTGTATATAAAGTAAAATTCATATAAATAATAAACATTTTGATTTCTAAATATAAGCTTGAACTACAAAATTTAAGTGGAGTTTCCAGAATAATATCTTGAATATAAGGTGGTTCTAAGGATCTAAATTTTTCCTCCAGGTTATGAGGTGCTTTTATGGTCTCCATGATAGTGAGAACATATTCCTCTATTATTAGTTAACTGAATTTTTTTTAATGTTAAAAATTTGTATAATATTAACTTTTAAATAGACTTATGTGTGTTTGTTTTTTGTTTTGTTTTGTTTTTGGTTTTTACAAGTAACTTGCTCTTGCATATTTTAATTTTATTACTCAGTATCTATTTTCTAACTCATTATGTTTTGCCATTATCTTTATTGACCTCTTTCTTTTAGCTTTCATAAAATTGTTTATTTTACAAAAGCTTTGCCTCAAATTCCCAGTCCATTTAATTTTTTTTTGTTTAATCATAAATCATTTATACATATGGATTATCCACCTAAGAATACTTGGCCTACATAACTTACATCTTGTTATGTCATATTTTTATTGTCTGTATTTTATTTTTTACTCCCGAGTGCCTACCACCACCACTACCCCCCACCCCCCATGTCCTTGGCTCTCCTCCTTTCTTGCACCTTTATTTTTTAAATATGTTGTGATTTTGTTTTAATTCTCTTTTCTCAAACTTTACTTTTCAGATATCTGCTGAAAATATAGCAAAGTTTATTTAAATTATTATACTCATTCTTAGCTTTATTACATTTTGTACATAGAGCTCTAAGATTTCTGTTTGATTGTATTGATTTTTTTTTCATGTCAAGTACAGAATTAGTGTTGTTATATATGCAACTAGACAGTGAAATATCTCTAAGAAAGTGGATTCATGAAACACATGGTAAATTGAGGGATAGTCTTCTTACCCGAAAATGTAAAAACCACCCAGAGTTTAGAAAGAAAGAAATCAGCCCTGTTGATAATCACACTGTAGCAGAAACAGAAAAGGCCATTGGCAAAGCCAACAGAAAACAATGTTTTTTCCAAGGCCACAGAAGAGCTGCAAAATTCCTTCATGAATGTACCCGATTCGGAGCTGATCCTCACTTACAGTTTTTCAGAATCATCCGGCATAAACTCAAAATGCATAAAAATCTCCTTCTTGTTCCTTCTTAGTGAGATGCTCCATCTTTCCCCTTCTTCCTGTTACAGCTATTTAATAGCCTCAACTCTGTTGGACCACGTGACCAGAGGGTGTTCCCAGAGCTTTGTCTCTGATGGCTTTACCACCACCCCCGATTCCATCAGTAAACTGAAATGACACGCACTAAAACTATTATGATATATATAGAAATATGAGAAAATCTGCATAGGCACTAAATATGATGAAGTGTATCAAGAATATCCCAAACATTTTGGAAATATTCTGTTATATGAACCACTGGTGGAATAAAAAGAATGGTAGACAATGAGAGCAAGTTAGTAACTTCCCTGGTGTTACCTTTTTGATTTCTCTTGGAGCCTTGCAAAAAACCAGTGGTGGTCTCTGCCTCCACCTTTTTCATGGTCTCAGTTCTTGCTCTGTCTGAGTCTCTTGCAGTTGATTTTGAGCTGTGTCCTTCACCTTGTGACCTCGTTTTCATTATTCAGAAGGAAGAAATCATACCTTCCTCTCAAGAGCAATTTACAATCCAAAGGGTTAATGCTGTTGAAGGAAATCCAAACCTTTAAATTGCTATTGTCCGGGAGGGGAGAAATTTCCTCCTACCTTTCTTAGTTCTTTCAGCTCATCTATAATTAAATCAACATAAGGCAGATTAACAGGAGAAAAAAAAAATTAATTCATAAGAACAAGATTTTATAGAAATAGAACCCCTGAAGTGACTAAAGTAGACTGTTTATATATTTTTTTTTTAGATAAAGAAACAATTATTTGTGAAAATTCGATAAAACAAAGGGGTTTGCGCTTGGGATGGCAAACTAATGAGGAAGTGATAGTGTTTGTTTATTTAGCTTTCTGAGTTTTGAATTCCCTAACCCTGTCTTCCTGGCATAGACCTTCACATGGGAGATTTATTTCCCACTATCAGGAGGAAAGAAGAGGTGTCAGTGTTTTTTAAATCATTTTTTTCATCAACTGTTTCTCAAGTAACTTTAATTCAAAATAATCAGTATGCCATTGTGGCATATCTTTTTTAAATTTTTAAATGTTTTTTATGGCTGTACCTGCAGCATATGGAAGTTCCTAGGCTAGGGGTCAAATTGGAGCTGCAGCTGCAGACCTATACCACAGCCCTGGCAACACCAGATCCAGGCCGCATCTGCAACCTAGGCTGTGGCTTGCAGCAACAGTGGATCCTTAACCCACTGAGTGAGGTCAGGGATCAAACCTGCATCCTCACAGAGAATATATCCCATCCTTAACCTGCTGAGCTGCAATGGGAACTCCCATTGTGACATATATTGGGGTGGCCTCTCTTGAGCACCAACACTAGGCAATAAGTGTCCTTTATTATTATTTCTATTATCCTTATCTAAATTTGATCAATAAAGGAGCTGAGGTCTGGAAAGGATGCAAGACTTTCCTATTTCCATTATTTACCAATAGAGCCACCTTGGGAAAGTGACATATCCTCTCTGAAGATCAGTTGCCTTACCTCTGAAATGACGAACGGAACAGTTCCTAACTCATAGGATGGGCAGGATTCAATTATTGAAGTCATGTGTAATGCACTGGAGCAGCCTGGACATTTAGCATGTTCTCAATTAACATTAGTTGCTATTGCTTGGAGGGCTAGTTTATAGTCCAAACTCCAAATTTGGATCCCAAGTGAGTTCCCATTGTGGTACAGTGTAAATGAATCTGACAAGTATCCATGAGGATGCAGGTTTGATCCCTGGCTTTGTTCAGTGGGTCAGGGATCTGCCATTGTTGCAAGCTGTGGTGTAGGTCGCAGATGCAGCTCTATCCTGCCTTGCTGTGGCTGTGGTGTAGGCTGGCAGCTATAGGTCTGATTTGACCCCTTGCCTGGGAATTTCCATATGCCTCAGGTGCAGCCCTAAAAAAAAAAAAAAAAAAAAAAAGGAAATTTCGATCCCAGGTCCTGTTCTCCTCTGCTCACCTCTCACCTTATTTTGTAAGTGAATGGAAATAGATAACACTTTAAATTTGCTTTGTAAATTGTGAAATGTGCTACACTGGCAAATGTTGGACCATAGTGTGTGAGGTGGCATCTTTCCTATTATTTTAATATGTTTGGATCCTACCCTCCATGTTTACATTTTTTTTTTTAAATTTTGAACTCATTTCAAGTTAATTTTTCTTTTAATTTACATGAAATGTAAGGGCAGAGCACTCTAAAGACAGTTTTACCTTCTTCAAAATCTTTACCCAGTCTCAGATTTTATTGTCTCTGAATGTCACCTCTACTGCTGTGGGGATGTCTACACATCTCCTAGCAGGTTTTATCAGTGAATTTCCTAAAAGTTATTCTCCAGTGCTTTTAAGACTGTAACTAACAGGTGTGGAAAGTAACATAATGTCTTTTCTATCAAAGGAAATCTTGGTTACTCCATTTTGCTCTGGTTTCAGGCTGAAATGCCTTCCTGCTACTCCCCCGCCCCACTTTCCTTCTTCTTCCCAGTAACAATTTGTTTCAAATTAGCCAACTGAGAAGAATGTGCACCCTGACATGACCAATGGGAAGGAGACAGGTACATCACCTGCGTTAGGGGTAAATAGGGAGGGTCTTTTCTTCTTTGCATGGACTTTTTGAGTACCCGCACCGTTCTGCAGAAGTAAAGAGCTTTGTCGAGATCTCCCTGTGTTCTTCTGTCTCATTTTTTTTGACACTGATGATCTGAGCCATCTCCCCAACATGGGTAAAAGTAAAATTTAGAGTAATGCCAGCATCAGTAGGAGAAAAAACATTTTTCTAAGATGTTAACCATATGATTGTTTTGTCATGATATTTGTTCTTGTTCCACCCCTTATCATAATGTCCTAAACATTTAATGAGTTCTTGTCATTCTGGTATACATTTTGCTTTTAAATTTATCCTGCCATTAAACATATGTAGGATCCTAAAATTTCCCTCCATGACACACACATTATGGGCCATTTGGATATTAAGCATGAATCAGAATAAAGTCAGTCTGCTGGGGCCACACTGAACAAGCAGGGAAGCAGGGGATGAAACAGGGAATGACACCCCAGAAAGCACACATTTTGTTTGGGCACATTAGGTAAAAGTAACCCCACACCTACTTAGCCAATCTAGCAAAATAATTTTGGCTTCAGTGGCCTTTTGAGTTGCGAAAGTTCTAGGCTCCTTCCCTCAACAGTACAGGAGATACCCTTTTACCTGGAAACTCTAAAATGGAAAAACGAGGCATCAGTTGTTTAACAATACCTGAGTCAAAAGTAATGAGAGGAAAGAGATGTAATCAATTTCAATTAACTCCTGCTGCAACAATGAGAAAGAAAGCATAGATTGATTCTAGCATTAATTCCAATCCCACCACACTTAGGGATGGTGGAAACAGCCTCGGGTACCTGAAATCCCTCTGTCATTATTATATTTAGATCTTCTTGTCAGAACCATCTCCGTGAACTTTAAGGCTACCTCAGGGCTAAATAACATGCTATTTTAAAAATCTACCCCATCCTCTGCGTTCATTTCCTCCAGGTACTTCCCAGGTTCTGTCTCCCAGATGTAGACCTCTTTCTTATTCTCTGCCTGCCCTCTAGATCTTGACGAGTTGAGCTTTGTTGTGCCAATTAAGGCTAGAGTGAGCCTCCAGTCCCTCTTTATCCCACAATTCTCAGTATGTGTCCTGTTTTCCCGTTTAATGTCTTCTCTGAAATCCACCACACAGGGCCTTGCCACTTGCTGGCACCAACATGTGAGGATCCCCTCCCATCTTCCATCACTTGTACTCACCCTTCCACATTCCAGACTGATCCATGTGAGGGTTTTCACTCCTGCATCCAAAATTCAGATAAATGTAAATGGGTTTGTGGGATAAAAATCTATGCTCCCCAGTATTATGGACTGAGTGGGGCCTCCCAGAATTCAGAGGTTAAAACCCCAACCCCCAGTGAGAAGGTAGTCAGAAATAGGGCTTTTGAGAGTTAATTAGTTCATGTGGGTGGAGCCCTCATGATGGGATTAGTGCCCTTAGAAAAAGAGACAGAAGAGGAATTCCCATCCTGGCTCATCGGAAAGGAATCTGACTAGTATCCATGAGGAGTGCAGGTTTGATCCCTGGCCTTGCTCAGTGGGTTAAGGATCCAAATTGCCTTCAGTTGTGGTGTAGGTCACAGACCGGCTTGGGTTTGGCATTGCTGTGACTGTGGCATAGGCTGGCAGCTACAGCTCCAGGTCAGCCCGTAGCCTGGGAACTTCCATATGCCTTGGGTTTGGCCCTAAAAGGACAAAAACAGAACAAAACAAAACAAAAACAACCAAAAGAAACAGAGAGAACTTGCTTCCCCTCTCTCTGCTCTTGGCCACAGGAGGGTGCCACAAAAAGCCTGTGACCCAAGAAGAGGGGTCTCCCAAGAATTCCACCCCTGGTCCTTTCATCTCAGACTTTCCAGTCTTCCGAACTGTGGGAAGTAAATTTCTTTTTCTTTTTAAATTCATTATTCATTTTTTCATTTTTTAAAAGTTTTATTGAGGGACAGTTGACTGACAATATTGTGATAATTTCTGCTCTACCACAAAGTGATTCAGTTAGACAAATACGCATGTCCCTTCTTTTTCAGATTCTTTGGTATTTTCTTCTAGCAGTCCAAACTGACCAAGACACCCCATTTAAATTTGAATTTCAGTTTAAAAATAAAAGACATAAAAATAAGTGTTAAACATTTAGATATTTCCCTCAATTTCAAATTTGATTGTATTTTTTTTGTTAGATCTGGCAACCCCAATTGTAAAATTAGCTACCCCAACTGTAAAATATTCTCACTTCTGTAATACCAGGTTCTCCCAAATTGCTTCTGAGATCTGGAGCCTAAGTTCTATATGCAGGTCACTGTTGCTGCCAAGATTTTTGTCCTCTCTGTGGGCAGTAGAACTGCACTGAGGGGGATTCTCAAAGACCTTCTGCACTTTCTCAGGAAGTAAATGTCTGTATGTTTGACATTTACTAAAACATCACCTAAAAACCTCACCTGCACTGCACAGAACATGTTCATCCCAAACTTACTTTAGAAAACTATCCTTCTATCCACCGTTCACTTCCCTGACCCATCTTGGAATGTGCCTGTTAACCCTAAATATGTGGTGTGTTGGGGGCTACAGCCAGTTATGAACTCACTGGGCAGAGGCAGGGATCCAAGCAGCTGCCTCCATTCAAGACATCTGTGAAACTGAAGGTTTCTTCTGTAGTCATCTTCCCTTGCTGCTCAAGATTTTCTTTGTTTCATTTTGTTTTCATTTCTCAGAACAGAAATGTTAGGTTATGAGTTTCTGTATTTCTAGGTAGTGGACAGATCCTAACACAAATTTACTACTTTGTTCTTTCTTACCTTTCTTTTCAATCTTGCTTAGAGGTTCTTTCACGCTCATGGGAGGATTTCTCAGCCTCACTAAAGTGTCTTCCCTGCTCTGTGCTTTCCTCCTCCTCCTTGTCTTCTCTTCCCCTTTTTTCTTTTTCTCTTTCCCTTTCCTGTTTCTCTTTTCCCTTCTACTCTTCTCTTACTCCTAAGTGTGGTGGGAACTGGATGGGTCTTACCATCATATATAGAGATACCTACAAATTTCAGTTCAGTCACTTACTAGACAAGACCTTGGGGACATTGCCTGGGCCATGTCTTCCCATATAGAGATAATGATAATGTGGCACACACCTCTCGCAATGCTGTGAAGATTAAATGAGGTCCGGTATGTGGCATTCTTGGCCTGTGTTAGGTGCTTAGTAAATGCTGCCTTCTTTCCCTTTCCTCTGACCAGCAATGCTTAGAATATATAAATATGTTAAAATGCTTTTGCACACTAATATGTCAACAGAGATAGTTTGTGCCCAGCCCTGCTTGCTCTTTGAGGGTGTAGTACAAGTTCATAGAGACATTTTCTGGACTCTCCAGTTTCTAACTCACCAATCACTTCCCTTTGAAAAGAAAATTCTTTTGCCTACTGATATTGTCTCCAGGCTCTTATATGACTGCTACAATCAAAGCTTAGACATTGTCTTAGGTATTAATTCCCATGGCTCCTCTCATTCCTATTGGGTTTACTGTCTAAAAGTTCCATCACTTCTCCAAGTGAGACTCCAACAGTATCCCTATTTGGACAACTTCACCTTTCCAGACTTGTCAGTGTACCTGTTACCTCAAAAATCCATGGACGTTGGAGTTTCTTAGTGGCCTAGCACTTAAGTACTCGGCATTGCCACTGCTGTAGCTGGGGTTACTGCTGTGGTGCGAGTTCAATCCCTGGCCTAGGAACTTCTGCATGCCATGGGTATGGCCAAAAAAAAAAAAAAAAAAAAAAAAAAAATCCAGGGATGCAAAAAGCACTATTGGTTTTGAATGCCACCAACCCCTCCATAAGATATAAGATATCCGCATTAGAGGAACTGCTACCTAAATATATTGAATACGTGAATGTAGTAATGACTATCCATTATCCCTCTACTTCAGCCTTCAGCCACATTCTAAGAATATAAATATGTCTGTAACCTGACCTATAAGACCCTGCCTTGTTGGGGCCCTGGCACCTCCTAGCACTGCCTTATACATTCATTCATCCAGTTGGTTAGACAAATATTTAAGCACCTACTGTATATAAGAAAGTATTTACAGATGCAAGAAGAAAGTATCCTCACACTTCCTGTCTGTCTGATTGTGGCAGCCCAGATTGAATGGGGGAATGCAGGGGGAAATATTTTCCAACTCACAAATAACCTTGTGAATGTAAAATCCTGCTTTACTCCAAAGAATTTAAGTTTACAAGGAAAAAAAAAGAAAACATTATATTTCTAAGAACTGAGTGTAGAGGTGTATAAGGCAGAGAAATCTATTTCTTCATGGATCGTAATTATAGTAAGTGAAGGAAAGCAGGTAGTAAAACATGTAACTAAATAATATATGTAATGTGTTATTGGTGCCATATGATCTGAAAACATATAGCAGGAAAGGAATTTATAGTTTTCCTACACTTCACAGTTCAGGCACTTGAAACTCTGTACCAAACTCCTTTTTCAGTGGTCTTCTCTAGATGTCATTCCCTTTCCTTCTGCAAAGCTTCGCCCAGTTTCCCTTCTGTTTATCATGCATTATTTCAACTCAAGTGTAACTCTCATTTCTTCAGGTTAACTGTCCCTGACCCTACGCCTTCCCATTCCCCCAGCCCCCTCCCTGCTGCCAGAGGACAGTTCCCAGCATGTTCTGTGCTTCACTGAGCTGTGTTTCACTGAGCTTTCCTCAGTTTGGAATTATCCACTCATTATGAGATCAATTTTTTAATACGTGTCCTTACACTAGAATGCAAGCTTCGCAAGAGGAACAAAATCTATTTTTGCTCCACTTTTATTCCCAGAACTTAGAACAACGATGGCAAGGGGTATGTACACACAAATGTTCATGGAGAGAGGGAAAGAAGGCTATACCATGCAATAACCATGGTGTCCATGTGCCAAGAGTCATACATATGTTAGTAATAATGCAGCAGAACAGGGACCATAAACTGTTTTAAACCCAGCTTTATTTACATTATCGCTTTGCCTGGGGTCAAAACTATTCTAAGAATTGCTGAAGCTGTCACAATGCTTTCAAGGTAGACTTTTTGAAATTCCTAAATGATAATTGATAAGAAATCAGGAAATGTCTTCCACATATTCCATAGAGCCAAGAAATGAGATAAAGAAAATGTGACATAGATCTTGCCCTCAAAAACTAAAAATCTGCAAAGACAAAATGTTCTTACATATAGTAATCAAGTCTTTGAACTTTTGATTTGATCCAAGTGACTAAAAAGAGGCATAGACTTGCCATCTGGAATTCTTGGCTAATTGATGAAATTTTGTTTTGTTTTACTAAAAACTTTTTTCCACCCTTGCCTATGCCTCTGTGAACTGTTGAATTCGAAGGGTATACTGTGCCTTCTGCTACATTATTTCCCATCTCCCAAATCTTATCTCCAGAATAAACTCTCTATTTGATGCAAAGACATTGGGAGTTTGAGGGGAGATGGCAGGTTTGTGATTTGTGTGGTGAAGGGAATGGCCACCTTGCCCAGGTAGGACAGCAGCTGCCCAGGATGCTGCATTGCCTTGGTGCCATCTGCTTGGCTGACCCACTGATCTGCCAGCCAGTTTTTGTGAACACCAGAATTGTTTCCCAGTGGAGATTTCTTGAAACATCTCTTACATCAATTAAAGAATAAAGAACAGATGGTGATTTCTTGAGACAGTGAAGGATTTAACTGATTCATTACTCATGTATGGAACAGTGATAATAACCAATTCGGCGTCATATGCTTTAGCTTACTTTTCTTTTAGATTGTCAATTTTCAGCATGTTAGGAGATTTCAGGCTTTAAGAATGGAAATATGCCTCTCTGCTTTAGATGATGGAGGCTTATCAGGAGGCCTTAGGAAGTCAGCCAGCCCAGGGACCTGTCTCAATAAAGTCAAGTTCAGGCCTAATAGAATGGAGGTGGTATTCACCACCTTTCAGGTACCAGAGAAGCTCCAAGGACACTTATCAAAACTAGTAACTGCAATATAATTTGATAATGTATAACAAAGCATAGCACTGTGCCCAGCACACAGAAATAACTTGGCAAACTAGAGTTGGCCTTATACTACAATAGGAATTCTAGGAATTTGGAGTTCCCGTCGTGGCTCAGTGGTTAATGAATCTGACTAGGAACCATGAGGTTGTCAGTTTGATCCCTGGCCTCGATCAGTGGGTTAAGGATCCGGCATTGCTGTGAGCTGTGGTGTAGGTCACAGACGTGCCTCGGATCCCGAGTTGCTGTGGCTCTGGCGTGGGCCGGTGGCTACAGCTCCAATTAGACCCCGAGCCTGGGAACCTCCATATGTTGCAAATGTGGCCCTAGAAAAGACAAAAAGACAAACAAAGAAAAAAGAAATTCTTGGAATTTAACAGCAGGTTCTTTGAGCTAGTCATTCATGTTAACATACTGTTGAAAAAATGCACCTATATTTCTCTAATAATTTTACCATTTCTATAACTCTATTTTTTTTCTGACCCTGCCCAACTAGTTTCTATTGTCTTTCTTCCTTTCTCTCCCTCCCATCCATCTCTCTATCTCTCGATCTCTTTTTCATTTACAACCAAAATTCCCCAAGAAAGAGAATCTGATGAGGCATGTCATTTATTATCCATCATCGGACCCTGATGCAGTCTATCCCAGCCATGTTAACAGGTCCACATGACAGAAAGCATGGGAAATTGTGGATAAGAACCACCCTGAGGGACTCTGCTTAGATGGAGACAGGGGATATAGGGTGCATGGAGTTTCATAGACTATTAAATATACCAGTGACTCATTTTTATTTTCCTTTGGAAGCTGATAATAAGTTTTTGTTTTTTTTTTAAGTAGGGGGAGTTTTGTTTGGTTGTTCAATATTTTTGAAATTGAAGTATAGTTAATTTACAATAGTTGTGTATAACTGGTAATAGGTTATTACAAGATATTGGGTATAATTCCCTGTACTATAAGTAGGTCCTTTTTGTTTACCTGTTTTACATCTAATAGGGAGTATATGTTAATCCTAACTCCTAATTTCTATGTAAGCTGCTTTTTATATAGGGTTCAAACCTTGAAAAAACTGTCAACAAACAAACAAAAAAAATGTTGCTCAGGAAGTAGTGGAGTGCTCACCTACTTAGACTTAGGAAGATATTTGGAAAATCTGAAGTGGTTTACAAAGAATCTTCCCATCACGCAGGCCTCATGTGCCTAGAGCCTGGCTGGATCACCCTGGCTCATTTTGGAAGCTAACTCATGACTAAATAAATTCTTGCCAGTCCCTGGCAGAGCAGGATAAGGTATCAGGGAGATCAGAAGATAGATAGACTTTGGTTCAAATCAGTGCTCTGTAGGCAGCTAGCCTCTCTGGGATGTAGTCGATTTGTCTGTAAAAAGTAGTTTTTTATATGGTTTATATGAATACTGTATATAAAGCACCTGGCACAGATTTTGAAGCAATACATATGAACTCTTTCCCCCTAGGAGACCTATTCTGCACATACTTAATAGCTTTTCTAGTGTCTCCTTGCTGCTTAGGCAGCAGTGGGCCCTCCAGATTGTGTATTTACCAGGCTTGAGCTCTGCTGATACTCTGTGAAGATGTGTAGTCACATTTCACACTGAGGAAAAATTAGGAAAGTTCATGCAGCATCTTCTGGTAGGAAGTGGGCTTGAAGAATGGCAGAGGAGAAGACTCTCAGTGACTCCTGTCATGGGTGGATGAAAACCAGGTGGATCCTGGGCCAGGTTGGCCAGTATGGACCTGATCAGACATGTGATGCCTTCATGGATGATGTGGTGAAACCCAGCCTAAAAATCACAGCAGGAGTGGAAATCATAGCCTTGGTTATAAATTACTTTCTTTACTTGCTCAGAACACTGCATCCCACCTTGACTCTGATCCTCCCGGCATAGACCTTGCTGATTTGAAGCCTGCCCTCCTGCCATTGCATCTGCCTTTTTTTTTTTTTTTTTTTTTTTTTTTTTTTTTGTCTTTTTGCCTTTTCTAGAGCTGCTCCCATAGCATATGGAGGTTCCCAGGCCAGGGGTCTAATTGGAGCTATAGCCGTTGGTCTATACCACAGCCACAGCAACACCAGATCCAAGCCGCATATTTGACCTACACCACAGCTCACGGCAATGCCAGATCCTTAACCCACTGAGCAAGGCCAGGGATCAAACCCACAACTTCATGATTCCTAGGTGGATTCATCAACCACTGAGCCACGACGGGAACTCTTGCATCTCCCCTTTTTGAAGGCACAGTAATATCCTCCTTTGCTGATTGGATGCCAAAGAGAAGTAGCAGTGCCGGAGTCCAGCTCCAGTAGCCAGGGATGTGCACCCTGTTGGGAGGATGGACGGTGTCAGCGAATGCACACGGAGACAGCCGCTTTGTCCCTTCTTTCAGGGTGCTGGACTGGTCAAATTTCATTGGCATAGACGATTGTTTATGTAGACAGTTTTCAATTACACCACAATGTTAAAAGTACACCTGAAGGTCAAGTTCTAAAAGTTAACTCCCTGATTATGCTTCCTAAAAGGCTACAGACATAAGGATTTGGCATTCACAAGTCTCGTTTTTAGATTAGTGCTTATCTCCAAGGCGTCATGGCAAGAGGACAGTATGAGAAAATCAACTTCAGTTAGCTATCACTTAAAAGTTTCTAAAATCAAGGACAACTCTCATAGCTAGGTTTCTTTGACCATGAATAATACATGTCTAACTTTATCTAAGTCTCTAGTACATTCCAACTTCTAAAGCGTACAGTATAACCAGTTAGTAAATAAACACTATGTTTTTAATTAAATTGGATTTGAATAGGGGAAAGTCCATCACGATGAAATTTTTATATTATTGTTATAATTTTGTTAAATCACAAATCACCACAGGAAAATAAGAATGGAAAATAAGAATAATAAGCAAATAACAGGAAAGACTGAGGAAAAACTGAATAACAAGTAAAACAACAGGAAAGACTAGGTCACCCGGGAAACAATCCATGTTCTCCGGTGCAAACATGGAAATTGTTTTCCCAGGAAAGCCCTGATTTTTCCCCATCAACATCAACAAGAGAGCCATGTAATCTGAGGCCTTCCCTTGGTTTTTCACCGCACAGGCAGACCTTAGCTTGCCCTCTGTTTTTCACCATACAGGCAGGCTTCAGCCTGCCCTCAGTTTTGCACTGTACAGGCAGGCTTTTATCCTGACCAGAAGCCCACCTTCAGCAGGCACCGTTCAGGTGAGCTCCCTTCCTTGGTTAGGAACCTGCTTTCGGGGTTTTTCTGCCATCAGGCAAGGTCCCTTCCTCAAGTCCCTGCATTTTCTCAGCTCCCCACATAGCAGGACTTCCCAATGTGGCTCAGTAGAAACAAAACTGACTAGTATCCATGAGGATGCAGTTTCAATTCCTGGCCTCACTCATTGGGTTAAGGATACAGCATTGCTGTGAACTGTGGCTCAGGTCTCAGGTTGCTGTATTTATGGTGTAGGCCAGCAGCTGCAGCTTCCATTCAACCCCTAGCCTGGGAATCTCCATAAGCCTCAGGTGTGGCCCAGAAAATAAAAGAAAGAAAAGTAAGATATAAATATTTTATGAGAACTGCTGATACATCAACCTCTGAATAGTGTACTTTTAGAAATTGAAAGTTCATACATCATTCCCAAATATCAGTGCCAGATGTTAAGATCTTTTTATTTAAGCAGAGACAAACTGCTGGGACTTTGGTTTATTCAGATGCAAACTCCTATTAGAATGTGGTTTGGTGTTCCTGTCGTGGCTCAGTGGTTGATGAATGCAACTAGGAACCTGAGGTTGCGGGTTCAATCCCTGGCCTTGCTCAGTGGGTTAAGGATCTGGCATTGCCATGAGCTGTGGTGTAGGTTGCAGACATGGCTTCTATCCCACATTGCTGTGGCCCTGGCTTAGGCTGACAGCTACAGCTCTGATTCGACCCCTAGCCTGGGAACCTCCATATGCCATGGGAGTGGCCCAAGAAATGGCAAAAAGACAAAAAAAAAAAAAAAAAAAAAAAAAAAGAATGCTGCTTATATATATTCCATGGTAGATTTTATCTGTGTCTAAGTAGAGTATAAGTTTAGAGGAAAATTCATGACAATATCTCTTTAATTTCCTTGATAAAATATGTTTTTCTTGAAAAATGGGACTATTTCTTATTTATCTTGGAATTTGTTTTCCCATTGGTACTATCACAAAGATTGGAAGGTATTATGTCCTGGACATATATTTATTTAATGATTATACACTGATCATTTTATTAATGTTATAGCTGTTCTTGGAATTAGGAGCTGCCCCAGAATATTGCTCCTATGCAACACTGTGTTTTGTTACAAGACATTCTGATCACTTCTCTCTGGGTCATCTATGTTCATATTTTCATGAAGGTTTTAAGGTAGTTAATTCTGCTCCAAGTTGTAGGTCTTCCTACTCTCTCCTCTCTGATTCAAAAATTCCAGAAGTTTCCGTCATGACGCAGGGGGTTAAGAACCCCACTAGTATCCAAGAGAATGCGAGTTTGATCCCTGCCCTGGCTCAGTGGGTTAAGGATCCAGCATTGCCATGAGTTGCAGTGTAGGTCACAGACATGCCTTGAATCTGGCATTGCTGTGGCTGTGGTGTAGGCCAACAGCTGTAGCTCCCATTTGACCCCTAGCCTGGGAACTTCCATATGCCACAGGTGCAGCCCTAAAAGGAAAAAAAGAAAAAAACAAAATTACAACACCTCCTCATAAATTTTAGAACAGGAAGACTAGCCTGAAAAAAGTAGAAGGGAGGAAATAATATATTTTAAATGTGGCCTATCATAAAGAAAAATATAGTAAAACTTATAGATTATAAGTACTACTCATTTGCAAAACTGATTAAAATAGATCTGTGACAATCTTTTAAAAACAAACAACAACAACAAGAGAAATACAAATGCTCTAAGGAGGAATAGTCAGTAGACATAAACTAGATGATAATGCAACATTTCCCAGTTCCTTTCTAAAGAAAACTAAAATCCAAACTGGGATAAAGATAGCATAACATTAAAAACAAACACCCCAAGACCAGTGCCCTTTCCTGTCAAGACCCTAAATCATAAATAATAAAATATCAAGTGTTATCTAGCATTATTTTAAAAGAATAATGACAAGTGTAGTTTATTCAGAGACTGCACATGTGGTTTAACATTGGTTATTCTATTAATATAGTTCATTACAGTTAAGAGTTAAAGAAACTATTTATAAAATCCTGGTGTCAGAAAGCAATGAGCATTACATTCAAGAATAAATCACACCTGAAGATACTAAGAGGCTTTATTACATACAAATCTAAAACATCCATATGTTATTGTGAGGTAGCTGCTGACATATCAATTTGTTGTGTATATTTTTAGATAATTTTTGTGCGACATATGTACATGTACCTCTAGTCAATTTTTCTGTAATTATTTAGCCTCCACTGTGTAATAAACCACTCCAAACTTAGTTGTATAAAATTATTAATTATTAGTATTATTATATTTATTATTGTTTGGAAGTCAGTGGGTCCAAGGTCCATAGGATGGGCAGCATTGCTATACTTGGGGAGATTTTCTTGCATGTTTGTGGATTTCCTGCCTCTGAGCTGGTCCTGATGCTCTTCTTGTGCTTATACACACATTTAACATTGAAAGAGGGAGGAGTCCACACAGGGAGGGAAATCATTGCAGCCATTTTTTTTAAAGAAATATATCTCAAGATCCAAGATAAAATATTGTATCTTGTTCATGTATTTTGATAGAATTTTGATGCAATTTCATTATCATGTAAAAAGAAAAAAAGTGCTTAGTGGGCCAGGAAGAGAAATATTACCTAAAAATGATAAAATATATAGACCCCATGCCAATAGCCAATAACATGTGTAATGAGAAAATATTTCATGAATTCCTACTAGAATCAACTTAAAACAGAGTGCCCTCTATCATTACTAGGGAGGGAGTGGGCAGTTCAAGAGATTGCGGGGGCACCCCTGCTCTTGCCTCTCCTACCCTCATCTCATGACTAATGGGCCACAATTTAAATAATCTCCAGTGTTGCTTTGATTGAAGAGTGTAAAGGAAATTTCCTAAGGCTTGCATTATTAGAAAGATGCCAGCAAACTAGAACGGTTCCTGGGGTTGGTTCTATAGGTGGGTTGGTTCCTGTAAGCAGGAACTTGTTGCTAATGGTGCCGGTTTTATGGCACTGTCAGTGGTTGCTTCAAACAAAAAATTAGTAAAGTTAATTGTAATGATGGGTTTCATTTAGTACACTACATCAAAAGAAAGTTTGAAATTTTCATTCTATGAAATTTGAAATATCTGACATTATTGTTTTTACTAGGCAAATGAAAGTTATATAGTCCTACATTGAAGATGAGATGATTTTTTTTGGTGTGTGTGTTAATGATATAAACACAAACTTTAGTAGCGTACAGTACAGAGAGAGCGCATACTTAATTAGGAAACCTTTGGAGCAAAACACCTTTGGAATTAACTTTGGTATGCATATAATTCATAATTGTATCCAAATAATCTTTCTGTACCAATCTAAATGGACTCTACAATGGTAGAAATTTACATATTTTATGTATGTCCATTTAGAGTAACATTAAAATTTTCACGACGATACAAATGATGACTACCCGAATATAAGTAACACAGCAATAAATGACTTCTGTCTTTGCTGCTTGTTATTACCAGTATGCTGAAATCACTGGAACTTTTAAAATCAACCTAAATTTCTTAAAATGGTATTAAGCTATTTTTTGTACATGAAGTCCCTTTACTTTGGTTGAAATGTCTTTAAAATCTGTGGAAATGTTTACTCAAAGAATATAATAAATTATATGTTCATTCTATTTAGAAAGTCAAATAGTATACAAAAAAAGAAAAACCAAACCTAGATAAACTGCAGTGATTTTAAACACCCAAAATTATATACTTGAGAAACTTCTCATCTAAATGTGGGGGAACAATAAACATATTCTTTGTGTACACAGTACAACATATATTCTGCCGTATAGAGACTAAACTTAAAAGCATTATTAATTGAACAACTCCAATAACAAGATATGAGTTATGAGTGCTAAAAGAGATTTGGGAATAAATGTGATCAAACACAACAGAATTAATTGTTGTCTATCAAAGAAAGAAAGAACTGAAAAAGAAAAGGTATATTTCACGGAGTCTAAACTTAAAATATCACGTACGGAAATTTCTGAAATTTAAATGAGTCTCATAATTGCTTTTAGCCAAGAAACAGCCATGATAGAGTTGTCATTGCTGGCTTCTGCTCCACTGGGACATAGCTGTTCATGATATCATCCTATCAGTTAAGCTGTGTGCATTGTTGATGCTTCATATGAGGAGTGAAACGATTGTTTGAAATGTATTCTAGCAGGACAGATATGATTTTCAGTCAAAATAAAAAGTTTTTGTATTCAGAAAGCTGTAGTAATACAACATTATGTTATAAATTGGATATTGTTAAAACAAATATCTGTCATAGGAAGGCTGACAACAATCTCATACTTTGCTATTTCAAAGCAGTAAGCAAGTTTTACAGGACATAAGGAGGTCACTCACTAGTAGAAGCAGCTGCATTACGTTTTGATTTATTATCATTAAGACTTGCTTACAGCATTTTATGAATTTCTGTTATTGAGATGCATGCAGGGGTACTGACTGTTTCAAGATGAGCATAGCACGAAAGCCAGAGAAATTGTCAGTTCCTTCGAAATGTTGAATGGAATTTCAGATCAAAGAGGAACATTGGAGGATTATCAAAGATTCTGTTGTAGGGAGTTCCCACTATGGCTCAGTAGTTAACATACCCGACTAGGATTCATGAGGACATGGGTTCGATTCCTGGCCTTGCTCAATGGGTTAAGGATCTGGTGTTGCCATGAGCTGTGGTGTAGATCACAGATGTGGCTTGGATCCTACGTTGCTATGGTTCTGATGTAGGCCAGCAGCTGTAACTCCAATTCGACTCCTAACCTGGGAATTTCCATATGCCATGGGTGCAGCCCTGAAAAGACAAAAGACAAAAAAAAAAAAAAAGTACTGTTGTAGATTAATTGGAAGCACTTTTAAAAGCATTTTTGAAGGACTGATAATAGTGTGTCTTAAGATTTATGTTGTTTTTTGGATTTTTATCTAAAATGTATTCATAAAAAACCAGGACAAACTCTAGGCAATAAGAGTAAAGGGTAGGGAGGCAATACTGCTGACTGTGGAATGTTGGGGGAAGTGCGTAACAGTGATTATCTTTTATGGATGACTGTAAAGTTATTGATAAATTTCATTTATAAAATGGACCCATCTAAGAAAAACAAAGATTTGAAATTGTTTCAATTTTACTAAATTCTAAATATTCTCCAATTTTACATTTTTTTCCTCCAAGATCACTGAAACATTCAGAATTGTGGATTTTATTGTATAAAGGTATGAAATTGAATTGACTAATATTCTAACTATAAAGGGATTGCTTGGAAGAGGTGATTGGAGAAAATATTTAGAATTTATGTTTTGAAGGTAGGGCCCACAGGATTTACTGATAGATTGGATTTAAGTTCTCAGGTGAAGTATTAGAGATAAATCTAACTGTTATATTTTCCTAAGCAAGTAAAAGAATGGAGTTGCCAGTATGTGAGAGCATGTGGGTTAAGAAAGCAAGTTTTGACAGAAGATGAGAATTTCAGTTTTTATGTCTACTTAATTTGAGATGTTTATATGAGACATCTGAGTAGGTATGTTGTAGCTTTTGGATATAAGAATCTCAAGTTCAGAGGGGTACATTGAGAAGGTTATATAGTCTTTGGAATCATCACAATAAAAACAGTGTTTAAAGCCATGAGAGTGGGTGAAATCACCTCTGGGTGAATATATAGAAAAAAAGGTTCAAGTTGAAACCATGGATCATGCCGATACTTATAGGTCAGGTGGAACAGAAGGAAGCAACACAGGAGACTGGGAAGGAGTGGTTCTTGAGGCAGAAAGCAAACCAAGACCTGTGGGAAGGGAGGTAAAGAACTGAAAGCCAGATCAAGAAGGGGTTTGAAAGCAGAGGAAGTCATCCACTCTGTCAGATGCTGCAGCTAAGTCAAGTATGATGAGGACTGAGAACATTGATTATAGGATATCAAAGTGGAAGTCCTCAGTCACCCGGATCAAAACAATTTCAGAGGAAAGGTATGAAAGCCCAACCAGTGCAAATTATAGAGAGAACAGGAGGAGAAGGATTTAAGATAATACAGACAGATGACTAAGATAATATGGACAGACAACAACTTCTGAAAGTTTCACTCTAAATGAGAGGAGACAAAGCGATGAAGGAGCTAAAGAGATATTTGCCCAAAAAAGTGTTTTGCTTTAAAAAACAATGAGGAAAATAATTAAAAACTTAAAAAAAAAAAAAGAAACACTCGCATGCATGTACATTGCTGATGGAAAAGAAAGAGTTGAAGATAAATGAATGGTAGTGCAGAAGGAAGGAAAAATCT
Organism: Sus scrofa; assembly: GCF_054392235.1. Taxonomy (NCBI): domain Eukaryota; kingdom Metazoa; phylum Chordata; class Mammalia; order Artiodactyla; family Suidae; genus Sus; species Sus scrofa. The sequence continues at coordinate 106,833,804 of NC_139396.1, read as the reverse complement.
GCAATGAATGGCACCTAATATGCAAATGGAGAGATTTTGGAAAATTTTGTAAAGATCATTGACAGCAAGAAGAAGGAAAGCCAAGTGTGTGAGAACAGAGCCCTGTGGGTGTGTTGCAGGAGAGGTGGAAACTTGTGCAAGTTCTATGACTTCACTTTTCTTTCTTTATTTTTCTTCTTTTATCAAATTTTATTTATTTACATTAAAATATAGTTGATTTAAAATATTGTGCCTACGGAGTTCCCGCCATGGCTCAGTGGTTAACAAATCTGACTAGGAACCATGAGATTGCAGGTTCGATCCCTGGCCTTGCTCAGTGGGTTAAGGATCTGGCGTTGCCGTTAGTTGTGGTGTAGGTTGCAGATGCGGCTCAGATCCCGCATTGCTGTGGCTCTGGCGTAGGCTGGCAGCTACAGCTCCGATTTGACCCCTAGCCTGGGAACCTCCATATGCTGAGGGAGCAGCTCAAGAAATGGCAAAAAGACCAAAAAAAAAAAAAAAAAAAAATTTAAATAAAATATTGTGCCTATTTCTGCTGTATAGCAAAGTGACTCAGTCATACACACACATATATATATATACATTCTTTTTTATATTCTTTTCTATCATGGTCTATATAGTAGAACCTTATTGTCTATCCATTCGCGATGTAATAGTTGTGTCTGTTAAACCCCAGACTCCCAGTTCATCCCACTTCCTCCCCCCTCCCCCTTGGCAACCACAAGTCTGTTCTTTATGTTTGTTAGTCTTTTTCTATTTTGTAGATAGGAACATTTGTGCTATATTTTAAATTCCACATATAAGTGATCTCATGATATTTGTCTTTCTCCTTCTGACTTACTTCACTTAGTGTGATGATCTCTAGGTCCATCTATGTTGCTGCAAATGGCTGTGAGGTATCCCATTGTATATATGTATCATATCTTCTTAATCCATTCATCTGTCATTGGACATTTAGGTTGTTTCCTAAATGGCTATTGTAAATAGTGCTGCCTTGAACATAGTGGTGCATGTATCTTTTGGAATTATAGTTTTGTCCATATATATTTCCAGGTGTGCTGGATCATATGGTAATTCTATTTTTTTAGTTTTTTTAAGGAAACTCCATAGTGGTTGTCCCAATTTACATTCCCACCAATAGTTGGAGGGTTCCCTTTTCACCATACCTTCTCCAGCATTTATTATTTGTAGGCTTATTAGTGATGGCCATTTTGACTTGTGTGAGGTGGTACCTTGTCATAATTTTGATTTGCCTTTCTCTAATAATTAGCGATGTTGAGCATCTTTCCATGTGCCTGTTGCCCATCTGTATGTCTTTAGATAAATGCCTACTTAGGTCTTCTGCCTATATTTTTACTGGGTTGTTTTTGTTGTTGTTGAGTTTTTGTGTGTGGGGGTGTTCTTTTTATGTTTTGGAGATTAATTCCTTGTTGGTTGCATCATTTGCAAATATTTTCTCTAATTTATAGGTTGTCTTTTCATTTTGTTATAGTTTCCTTTACTGGGGCACAGTGTAGCTCTAATAATAGGCAAATTAATAGAGATGTACTATAAGCAGCATCATTTAATGTTTTAATAGAACCTTTTGTCCTTAAATTATGAGATCCTGTATTCCAGGGTTGCAAAAGGAATGTCCTTATGACATTAAATTAACAAATGAATGAGAGAGGCAGAAGTAATCTAGTAGAATGTGGTAAAACTGTGGGGGACTGTTGCCAAAACCCAGCTTATGTCCAGTGGTGCTGAATAGAAATGTGGAGACAGTTTTTGGTGAAGGAGAAAAAAATAGCTTGTATTGCTTTGCTGGGCAAAAGAGGCCACCACAGGCTAATGCCTTAAAGACTGTGCCCCCCTTCGAGGAAGAACTGCAGGGAAATTTATAGTCTAGAAGGAAAAAACAGGGTTTCAGATAAGGATCAGTGTTGGGACAAACATGTATTTTTTCAGAGAATCTTGGTCATCAAAAGTGGGTGTCAGGAGATCTAAGCGTGATTCTGGTGGTTGTCTTCTGGGCATGGCGTCTTAACTTTTCCTAGAATAACAATACTTGTGAAAAGGGCACATTGATCAGAGACTAGAACAAATTAGGAATGCTCCTGAAAAACATTATGTACTTATAATCCGTAACCCACAGGCACTTGTGCTCAGGGTGCCTAATCTTTAGTTTACAGGTAATTATGTTTAGAGTGCAATCAGACGAAGGAGAAGCACAAGGACCGGCTCCAAGCTGCTCAGTTTTAAAGTATTCATTTCTAAAAGAACCCCAAGGAATGTGCTCTCACTCTCATGTATAGATGCCTGCATTATTATGTGTGTCTCTTGAGGGGGAACCAGGATCAAGCCTGAAGACCTTATATTGTTGCTTGACTGTTCCTCCCTTGTCTTTGCATCCTCTCCCTTCCCTGATCAGCAGCTGTCTAAACCTGCCCCTTGGAACTTAGGGAAGGCCTTGGAGGCTGAATGAGGCCCATTTCCTAAAAATAAGAAATGGGGGACACAGAAAGGCTTTTGTGCCCAGGAGCCCCACAGGGCCCTTCTTGGTTTCAGAACCAGGGTCTGTTTGTCTTCACATAAAAATATAAATTCAAATAATGCTGATGATTGATGATGATGGTGCTGTTGTTGGTGGTGGTGATGATGATTAGATTTTTGCAGGATTTTGGCCTATAGGACCATGGTTTTTTTTTTTTAACATGCTTGGGAAGTGATTAGTTTAGAGGTGGCATAAAGTGAAAATTCAATAAATGTTGGCTGTTGTTCTACTTTTGATTGTTATACTTCAAGTGTTATGATATGAGAAGGAGAAGAAAGCGAATGACTAAAATTCAGTTTGAGAAAATACAATTCATTCAATGGGAAATTTACATAAAATCATCTCAACAAAACCCAGTAGGTTCGAAGACAATTTGCTGAATTATCAGCTTGCCAAATTCATTAAATTTATGGAATGTGGTTTTAATACTTCAATAGAGATGTTAAATATCTTTGTCAGACCTGTTTACTTTTGATCACAGATAAAAATTCAGCAAAGTAGCAGGATATAAGATTAACATTCAGAAGTCAGTCGCATTTCTGTATACCAGCAATGAAATATTAGAAAAGGAATACAAAAATATTAGAAAAGGAATACAAAAATACAATACCTTTTAAAATTGCATCTCACAAAATCAAATACCTCGGAATACACCTGACCAAGGAGGTAAAGGACTTATATACTGAGAACTATAAAACTTTAATCAAAGAAATCAAAGATGCAAAGAAATGGAAAGATATTCCATGCTCGTGGATTGGAAAAATCAATATTGTAAAAATGGCCATACTTTTCTGTTTATACTAATATTTTGTGAATCTTTTAACATGTCATTTCCTGTTTTGTTGATTTTTAGAATTTTTAGAGGATTTTAAAGACAATTTCCCAGATAGTACATTGTATATGTTAGAGTAACTGAGCCAAAATTGTTAGTGCAAGTTTATGTGCCTGATACACAGTGAGGCCAAAAAACTGAAAGGCCGGAGTTTGGAACAGAGAAAGGTTTACTGCAGGGCCATGCAAGGAATTGGGTGGCTCATACCCTCCCCCCACCAAAAAAAAAGCCTTAACTGCCTGATGGTTTTCAGGGAAAAATTTTTAGAGCCAAAATTTGGGCTAAGGGCTTCAAGTGTGTGACTTCTTCTGACTGGTTGGTGGTAAGGTAACAGCACAGTTCCAGGAGTCTTATACTCAGCTTGAAGTTATCATCCTCTGTGTGGGTGGGGACCTTAGTTCCATTTAGAAGAACTCAGAGATATTTTTATGCATATTCCTTCAGGAGGAGCCAGGATCCTACTTTAATTGCTGCAGTATAGTTTATAGATTGTTCCTTCTTTGTTTCTGCATTCCCTTACTTCCCTGATTAGCAACTGTTTGAATCTGCTCCTTGGAACTCTGGGAAGTCTAAGAAACTGAAGGCATTATCCTGCAATTAAGAAACAGGGAACAAGGAGTTCTCCTGTGGCACAGTGGGTTAAGGATCCTGTGTTGTCATCAGTGGGGTTTTGGGTTTTATCCTGGCTTGAGAGCTTCCAGATGCCATGGGTGTGGCCAAAAAAATAAAAAGAAAGAGGGGCAAGGAAAGACTTATGTGCCAAGGAGAACTACATACCCATATTCTCTGCTTTAGCTCCTCTCAGAAGTACGCTACTTATGGAGGTTCCCAGGCTATGGGTCTAATTGGAGCTGTAGCTGCCGGCCTATGCCACTGCCATAGCAATGCCAGATCCTAGCTGCATCTGCTACCTACACCACAGCTCACAGCAATGCTGGATCCTTAACCCACTGAGCAAGGCCAGGGATTGAACCCGCAGCCTCATGGAGAAAATGTCCCGATAAAAAGATAGAAGGGAGAGACCCCGGCCATGATGACTAAGCAAAGTCCAGCCAACTGTCCCAACCACCCCTCTCCCACACATCTGCTTCTGTAAACTTGTTTCTGAATCTTATTACTTTGCCAGTGGTCCGCCAAGCATGGACCTGGAAGAACTAGCTCATAAAAGCCTTGTGAAACCCCTCTTCGGGGCTCAGGTCTTCTCTGACCCCGCCGGCGTAATAAATCTGAGTTTTCCAACTCTCCGAGTGCTCGCTTGGTTTCTCGGCCGGGTAAAAGAGCTGATCCACCGCAGCCACAGAGCTGCTGGAGCTAGTACACTACAGCCACAGGGCTGTCGCCAGAGCTGAGAAGCTGCCTATTCAGATTTGTTTCTGCTGTGCCACTACAGGAACTCCAAGATGATAATTCCTTGATAGCCATGGTCATATAGGCCCCAGGCCTCCTGTAGCCTAAGGATTGATAATATCAACTCTCTGACCCTGCCCTGTTACCTCACCATCACCCAATCACAAGCCAATCACGTAACCTGTGATACCCCCCACCCCCTGCCCAATGGCTTTTAAAAATGCTTTACAGTTTTGTTAAGGAAGTTCAGGACTTTTGGGGGGCACGAGGCATCCATCTCCTTGCATAGCCCTTCAGTAGACATTTCTCTGCTCCACACTGACATTTCAGTACTGTGTAGTAGCCTCACTGTTTATTGGGCACATGAACTTGCACTACCGTTAGGATTAGGTACAGCTCTCACAAATCCAGGTGTGGACTTCCAGGGCTGTCTGGGGACTCCCAGGGGTCCATTGGCCTATTGTCAGTTGACCCCACTAGGCTTGTGGACTTGTGGTTAACCTCCAAGGCATTTTTATATCTTTGTGAACAGTTTTACTCCTTTTTGTGGAATATTGCTGCACATGGCATACAGTTCAACAGAGATCACCTCTCACCATGAATAACCTATATTTCAGCATAGGAGAAGGGATGAGATGATTGCCTAATAATTTCCCTTTGAGCATATACATTCCCTTTGAGAAAGAAAAAAAAGACGATCATATAAAGGCAAATGCAACATCTTTGTAAAAACAAAAATGAAGAAAAAAATGGCCTAAATTTGGAAGTAACAAACATAGTAGTAGGAGCTCAGAAATATTTGATCAATAAATTATTGAATACAATATTCTGTTTCAAAACTCTATATAGAAGGAAAATGTTATATTTTTGAAGTAGGCAAATGGGATTAACCATATGTTGGAGCATTCAATTTTAACTTTCAACGTCTCAAAAGCAATGGGGAAAATGAGTTAAAAATTCATTGGATCCAAAAATTAGAGAAAATCACAAAATTCAGAGGGGCATGTGTGTAAACCCCAGAGAAAAATACTTAGGCTAGGGGTCAAATTGAAGCTGTGGCTGCTGGCCTAAGCCACAACCACAGTAACACTAGATCCTAGCCGTGTCTGCAACCTACACTGTAACTCATGGCAGCAATGAATCCTTAACCTACTGAGCAGGGCCAAGCTGCAAGCAGAATTCCCCACCTGTTGTTAATATAGTCTTTTTTCTTTTCTTTTTAACCAGATGATCCTTTTAGTCAAATTGCCATGTTGATCAATTGGCTTTTGGTTGTTTTCCTCTAAAGTCATCAGGAACTCTTTTGGCACCTGAAGCAGATGTATAGGCCAGGAGGGCAGAGGGTACCTCAGCGTCTGGAAGTGGCCAAGTCTGGTTGGAGCTAAGACTCTGCAAGAGATCATGGAGTCTCAAAGCTAAGGTTGAAATGCAAGTAGTGGCCAGGTCATGAAACTCCCTATTAGGCCATCTAGAAAGTTCTGACTTTTCCTTGCAGATGATCACTGGGAGTTAAGTACTTTTAAAAGTTTATCTAAACGTTGATTTTCTGAGCTCAGAGACTGTATCTGTGCTCTTCACAGCTGTATTACAAGGCTCAATACACAGGACCTGGTATATGTTGGGCTCTTACGATTATGATGTATTTTTATTTATTTGTCTTTTTGCCTTTTCTATGGCCACACCCCCAACATACGGACATTCCCAGGCTAGGGGTCCAATAGGAACTGTAGCTGCCGGCCTACGCCAGAGCCATAGCAATGCAGGATCTGAGCTGCATCTTCGATTTACACCACAGCTCACAGCAACGCCAGATCCTTAACCCACTAAGCAAGACCAGGGATCAAACCCGCAACCTCATGGTTCCTAGTCAGATTCGTTAACCACTGAGCCAAGATGGGAACTCCCTATGATGTATTTTAAAGTATAAAAGTCTCAGTGGACACCTCTTGAAGCCAAGGTTAACCTAAATAATTTGAAGTAAGAGTTTAAGAATTGAAACAAACAAAAACAATTGACCAGCAATGTTTGAAGAGTTAGGGGGAAGATGAACCCCAACATCAGGCATTTGAGGGGCTGGTTTGTTGGCTTTCACCAGTGATGTCTAAATAATGAGGTGGGAACAGGGGTGGGACTGACTAGAGTTGTGAAAAAATGTAAAGCAGGGAGGTAAAAGTGTCTGGTATAAAATGGTTTGGGGAAGCAGCTTTATGGAGGAGGCACAGGAAATGTAGTTGCTGAATATAAATTCAAGGTACTGAGAGAAAAAAACAAAACCGAAAAAAGTTGATCTGAACTTTGAATTATTGGGGAAAAAAAGCAGAGAAATCAGGTTAGGTCCAAACTGATTTTGGTTTGCTTGTCTCTCTTGGTCTCCAGTCTTCTCCAATACTTCCAGCTCTCAAAATATTCCCCTCAACTCCCTCAAAGCACCTGATACTGCCAAATGGGCTAGTTGAGCCTCAGACCCCAAGCAGACAGCCTAAGAACTGGCTATAGTGCTAACCTATTAACATTACCTCCCATGATTTCACCTGCCCATCAGGTCTGTTCCTCGTGCTTACTCATTTTCGTTGGTGAGGCATGATTCATGTTGGAATTAAGTCGGAAACATGGGCTCTCCCTCCACCTGTATCTTGGCTATTAACTTGATCAATTACAAACTTTACTTTTATCTGCTTTATGTTCCTCTAGGAATATTCTTCTTCTTAGAGTCCACGGGTATACATGTTATATATCTATATAGGGCCACTCTAAGATTTAAGTAAGGTAATGTATGAAAGATCTATTCTTTGGGCCTGCCACATAAATTTGTAGCCATTTATTTTAAAAGAAAGGGAGACGTGGACCCTTTGGAATTCAGATGGATTAATCTGAAACAGCTGTCAAACATGTGTTGTATTTTCCATACCTGAGTATAAAATAACCTTCTCTCACACATTTGGGAATAAAACCCCAAAAGCCTGAAATTTCCTCCTATGTAAAATGGAGGTTTGGGTTATCTGAGAGAGCTGTTTTAAGGGTAAGATGAATTAGCAAATAAACCAGTGTCTGCAATCCTTGTTCACTATTTCTGGCCTCTCAGGCTTCCATTCTTAGTTCCTTAGCCAATTATGTATTGACAATGTGGATCATCTGTGAGCCTGACAAGGCTTCTGTCCTCACACAGTCCATGGCCCATAACGTACTAGGGTGATAGTGACAAGCATGAGGTCAGAGATCACAGTGGTTTGGTCAGAGGCTCACTTTGGTCTAAACCTCTCTGCCCCCAGAGTTCTCAGGCCTAAGTGGGAATAAAATAGTATCTATGTTATGAGTAATAGGGAGATTAAATAAGAACATGAGATTCAGTTGGTCCTCAATGAGGAGAAGCTGGGTTTTGAAAAGGTGGATTAGCTAAAGTGATTAAGAGGTGTGTCTGGGGCGGAGCCATGTCCAGGGTAGGTGCCTCAGAGGTATGTTTGTGCTTCTCCAGAGCACATCACTTTTTCTCTGAAAGACCTTGGACTAGAGACTCAGCACAGCTTCCCACGGTGAGTTTCTTTGGTGGGAGGCAGCCTAGCTATTATACTAGTGTTTTGCAGGAATTTGAGCTTTCATCCTTAAAAAATGGAGGTTTATAGGCTGGAGCCAGCTTGTGTCACTGGTATAATTGTCTGTGGTTGCTGTATGGTGGAGTTTGGCAGTAGGACTTTCTGAGAGGCTCAGGGATTTAAAAATGAACTTTTGATTATATTAAAAGGGATTTCTTGTCAATTATAACGTAATAAAACTGGGAAAAAGAGAAAAAGTAGAACCAACCTAAAAATTCAGCAATATGGAGCTAGTTAAAAAAAAATTTCTGTATGTTACATACATATATATTTAGTGAAATTATGTGTCTGGGATTTACTTCAGAATAATTCAGGGTGGTGAGTTGTGAGATGAGTGGAATGGGTGGGTGGATGAAATAAAACTGGCCAGGTGTTGCTATTTATCTGTTGAGTGATGGGGTTGTCAGGTTCATCATCTTGTCTCTTGCTTTCATTTATGATTAAAATTTAACAGAATAAAAGGCTTCAAAACTAAAACAACCCAAAAAACTTCCCCAAATCAGAAGAGCTATCATGGAAGAGTTGAAGTGGCCCTGGGATTTTTTTTTTCCTCCCTAGTTCACAAATGATTTGATATTCTGTGAAGTTCAGAAATAATTTGGAGATTTCCAAGCCTGGGAGATGGAAGAGGCTTGGGCCTGCCCGATGGGTTTCTTCATTTCAGCTCAAGAAAGTAGAAAAAGACCCAGGCCTCCCTCACTTGTCTGAAATAATCCCGGCGCAATCGACAAAGGCTAAAGATGGCTTAATGGGAGAAATTACCCTGGAATTTCCAAATTCAAACTTCTTCATGAAGAGCTCCTCTTCCCTTCGCAAGCAGAGATTCAGATATGGAGTCTCTCAGTCCACAGTGATTGGATGGCTCAGGGAGAAGAGCTCACAACCCGTAATGATACTCAGATACTCCAACTTGGAGTGTGAATATTTAGTTACTATATGGGAAAAAAAAAAAATGCAGGCAGTAGCAAAGGAATGTCTCAAACAAAATAATGGTAATTTTCTTCCCATTCCATCCGCAAAGGAGGGTAGTATGGAGTGACCTCTGCAAGAAATGGAGGCCAATTTAACCTTCAGGGAATGTTTCTCTCATTTGTCCTGAGCCATTTAGAAAAGTCCTGTCCATTTTGTAAAACCCATCTCTCTGGGACAAACTTTTCCATCTTCTTGTGACTGTAAGCAAGTCATTTCATCCCTTGGAGACAGAATGCCATAAATTATTTGCTCCAAGTATCACAATTACTATATAAGGTGGTAGTTATCATTGCCCTCTTTTACCTTGCTAAGTAACAGAAGTTGGAAGACAGAAAGTACCTTGCCCAAGAGCAGGAGCAGAAAGACACAGAGGCTGGAGGTAAAAATCAACCTTCAGACCTGATAGGCAGTGGTAGGCTCTGCACCTCAGAGCCTCAGATGAGGAAGGGGACCAGTTCCCACTTGGTTCATTATAATATCTTCAATTCACATATTTAAGTGTCCTGAAAATTTTGCTCTAGTGTTGCCTTAATTATATGTTTTTGATAAATCCAGTATTCTAATTCCTTTGACCTTGTAATTCCCCCCACCCCCGCAGGCACTGAGGAATTTTTATCTTTACAGTAAAGTCTAATAGTTTTTGTGGCATATGTCTTAGAGTTAATCATTCTGAGTTAATTTCCTCCAGTCCACTGGATTCAATGTCTAGATTCAGGTCTTCAATTTCTGGAATATTTTCTTGGATTACTTTCTGTTAAAACACATAAAACTGACCATCATAACTGTTAAGAGTACAGTTTAGTGGCATTAAATATGTTCAGGTTGTGGTGTTACTATAACGACCATCCATCTACAGAAAGCTCTTGCAAAACTGAAACCTCGTACCTATTAAAAGATACCTCCCCATTCTCCTTTCTGCTCAGCTCCTGGCAACCAACATTCTATTTGGTCTCTAAATTCGAGTGTGCTAGATACCTCAGAAGTTGAATCATACAGTATTTGCTTTTTGTAACTGACTTATTTCACTTAGCATCATGTCCTCAAGGTTTATCCATGTTGTAGCACATGTGAGAATTTTTTTTTTCCTTTTTAAGGCTGAATAATAATTCATTGCTTGTAAATATCACATGTCACATTTTGAGTTTATTCATCCATTGATGGACACTTGGGTTGCTTCAATCTGTTGTCTGTTGTGAATAATGCTGCTATGAACATGGGTGTACAAATTTCTGTTCAAGTCCCTGCTTTCATTTTTGGGTATATGCCCCAAAATGGAATTGCAGGGTCGTAATGGTAATTGTATTTTTAATTTTTTAGAAACTGCTACCCCATTTTTCATAGTGCGTATACCATTTTAGGGTCCCACTGACAATGTCCATCAGTTCCAGTTTATCCACATTCTTGTCATAACTACAGTTATTTTCTTTCTTTTTCTTTCTTTTTTTCTTTCTTTTTTGATAGTAGCCATTCTAAAGGGTACAATGTGGTACCTCTTGATGGTTTTGATTTAATTTCCCTAATGATTAGTAATATTAAACATCTTTTCATGTACTTAATAGCCATGTATTTATCATCTTTGGAGAGATGTTTATTCAAATCCTTTGCCCATTTAAAAAAAATCAGGTTGTTTTAATGCTGTTGAGTTGTAGAAGTTTTATATATTCTGAATATTAACCCCGTATCAGGTATGATATATAGACATTTTCTTCCATTTTCTAGGTTGCCTTTCTCTAGGTTGCCTTTTCAGTCTATCAAATGCTTTTTGTTGTACTGTTTTAAATTTTGATGTAGTCCAATTTACTTTTTCTTTTGTTGTCTGTGCTTTGTGTCATACCTAAGAAATCATTGCCAAATTCGATGTCATGAAAATTTTACCCTGTTTTCTTCTAGAAATTTTACTTTTAGTTCTTCCATATACTTCTTTGATTGACTTCAGATTGATTTTGTATGTGACTTAAGTGTTTGACTTGATTTGTGTATAGATATCCAGTTTTCCTGGCCCATTGATTGAAAAGACTACTCTTTTCTCCATGAATGCTCCTGGCACCCATGTCAAAAATTATTTGAACATATATGCAAGGGTTTATTTATGGGCTCTCTGTGCTGTTCCATAGGTCTATATGTATGTTTTATGCCAGGACCACACTGTTCTGATCACTGTACCTTTGCAATAAGTTTTGACATCAAAGTGTGAGAGCTCCAAATTTTCTTTCCTTTTTTTTTTTTTTTCAAGTTTGTTTTGGCCACCCAGGATTCCTTATGATTCCAAATGGATTTTTCTATATCTGCAAAAAATTGTCATTTGGACTTTAGTACGGGTTGCTTGAATCTGTAGATCACTTTGGGTAGTATGGACATTCTAATAGTATTTAGTCTTCTAATCTATGAACATGTATATATTTCTATTTAGTTGTGTCTTCTTTAATTTCATTCAGCAATATTTTATAATTTTCATTCTATAGATCTTTTATCTCCTTGGCTAAGTTTATTCATAATTTGATGCTATGGTAAATGTGATTTTTTTTTAATTTTCTTTTTGGATTGGTCTTTGTTAGTGTATAAAAATGCAGCTGATTTTTGTGCATTGAATTTTGTATCCTACAACCTTGTTGAATTTGTTAATTAGTTGTAATGTTCTCCCTCTATTGGGGGTGGAGAGCGATCTTTAAGTTTTTCTACATATGAGATCATGTCATCTGTGAACAGAGATTGTATTTCTTCCTTTCTGGCATGAAATGACTTTTTGATTTATTTTTAAAACCTAATTTTCTGGCTACCACTTCATTACTGTGTTGAAGAGGTGAAAGCAGGCATTCTTGTCTTGTTGCTGATCTTAGAAGAAAAGCTTTCTATCTTTCACCATTGAGTACTATGTTTGTTGGGGTTTTACATATATTGCTTTTATTATGTAGAGGTAGTTTTCTTCTATTTCTAGTTTTTATGATGAATGGGTGTTGAAATTTTAAATGCTTTTTCTGCATCAGTTTAGGTGATAATGTGGTTTTTGTTCTTTCCATTAATGAGGTATATTATACTGATTGGGGAACTTATTAAACTGTCCTTGCATTCCAATGTAAATCTCATTTGGTCATGGTGTAAAAACTATTTAATGTGCTGTTGAATTCGATTTTCTAGTATTTTGTTAAAGATTTTGCATCAATATTTATCAGGGATATTGTTCTGTAGTTTTCTTATACTATTTTGGGGGGCTGGTTTTGGTTTTAGGATGATGCCAACCTCTAAAATGAGTTTCTAAGTGTTCTCATCAGGTTTTGGGGGAAGAACCTAAGAAAGATAGGCATTAAGCCATTCAGTACTGAGTTTTTCTTTATTGGGAGATTTTTGATTACTGATTCAATATCCTTACTTGTTCGCCAGTTCAGATTTTCTTAATGATTCAGAAGAAATCTGGTAGGTTTTATATTTCATTGGTAGGTTGTATATTTCCAGAAATTTATCCATTCTTCTAGATTATCCAATTTGTTGGTGTACATTTATTCATAGCATTCACTTGTAGTCACCTTAGTCTCTAGGACATTTAATTTTAATCCTTTTATTTCAGATTTTTATTTGGATCTTTTTTAATCTGGTCAAGAATTTATCAATTTTATTCCTTCACATAAACAACTACAGTTAACCCTTGAACAACAGAAGTTTGAACTGTGTGGGTCCACTTATAAGTGGGGATTGTTTGTTTTTCCAATAAATACACAGTTGGCCCTCTGTACTCATGGGCTCCTGCATCATTTGATAGCCATGGATACATAGGTTCAACTGAATTACACCATTGTATATAGAGACTTGAACTTCCTCAGATTTCAGTGTATGTATGGGCGCCTGGAACCAATACCCTGTGGATACTGAGGGATGACTCTATTAATTTTGTTGATCTTTTCACTTTAAAAAAGTTATGTATTTTATCTCTCTCTGCTTTAAAATTTACTCTATCTCTTGTCTTCTAAGTTTGGTTTTATTTATTTTTCTAGTCTCTTAAGGTATAAAGTTAGATTTTTGACTTAAGATTTTAAATAGGTACTCATTTATAGGTATGAACATTTCTCTTAGCCCTGTTTTCACTGCATCCCATAATTTTTGGTGTTATGTTTTTCATTTTCATTTGTTTCAAGGTATTTTCTAATATTCTTTCTAACTTCTTTGACCCATTTACTGTTCAAGAGTGTGCTGACTGATTTTCACAGATTCGTGGATTTTCCAGTTTTCCTTCTGCTATTGATTTCTAGTTTCATTCCATTGTGATTGGAAAGTATACTTTGTATAATTTCAGTATTCTTGAGTTTTTTAAGACTTGCTTTGTGGCCCAGCATGTGATCTATTCATGTGCACTTGAGAAGAATATATATTCTATTAGGTGGAGTGTTTTGTGTATGTCTGTTATGTCCAATTAGTCTATAGTATTGCTCTAGTGCTATATTTCCTTATTGATCTTCTGTCGTTTTTTTTAATCCATTCTTGAAAGTGGGACATGGAAACTCTTACCATTATGTTGTTACCTATTTCTCCTTACAATTATGTCAATATTTAGCTTCCTATATTTGGGATATCTGAGGTTTGGTGCAGAAATACTTTAAATTGTTATATCTCCTTTGCGAATGGATCCTTTTATCATTATGTAATATTCTTTTTTTTTTTGTCTCTTACGATGGTTTTTGACTTAAATTATATCTTATTTGATTAGTATAGACACACTTGCTCTCTTTTGGTTCTCATTTACATGGAATATCTTTTTCCATCTTTTCACTTTCAGCCTATGTGTGTCCTTAGATCTTAGTAAGTTTCTTGTAGAAAGCATATAGTTGAATTCTGTTGTTATTAATTTTAACCATTTATGTAAACCTCTCTACAAAACTTTTACTTTACTGTTTTCAAATGTCCTTCATTTGATTCCTATGAACACTGTGATACACTTTGAATATGATTATGTATAATAAAACTACGTTCAAAATTATTCTAGCAATTGATACCAACCCTGATGCTCATTTCCTATTTTCATTTTCACCATTCTTCCTCCCATTTTACCCCCATACATTTATTATTTTATTATTAAAGTATATTATTTAATTTTATTGGAATGTAGTTGCTTTATAATACTGTTTTTTTTTTCCAGGTATACAGCAAAGTGATTGAGTTAACATATATTCATTCTTCTTCAGATTCCTTTCCCATATAAGTTATTGCAGAATATTGAGTAGAGTTCATATTGGTTATTTTCTATATAGTGATATGTACATGTTAATCCCAAACTCCTAATTTATCTCTCCCCTTCATTTCTCTTTTGGTAACCATAAATTTGTTTTTAAAATCTGTGAGTTTGTTTCTGTTTTGCCAATAAATTCATTTTTATCATTTTTATTATATTCCATATGTAAGTGATATAATATTTGTCTTACTCTATCTGACTTACATCACTTACTATGATCTCTAGATCCATTCATGTTGCTGCAATTGGCATTATTTCATTCTTTTTTACAGCTGAGGAATACTCCATGGTGTATATTTACACTATATCTTTATCCTATCATCTATCAATGGATATTTAAGTAGTTTCCATGTCTTGGCTATAGTAAAAATTTCTGCTATAGACATAGGGGAGTACATATCTACTCAATTTATAGTTTTGTCTGGTATATGCCCAGGAGTGGGATTGTTGGATCATATGGAAACTCTATTTTTAGTGTTTTGAGGAACCTCCATACTGTTTTCTATAGTGGCTGCACTAATTTACATTCCCACCAATAGTGTAAGAGGATTCCCTTTTCTCCACACCCTCTCCAACATTTATATTTGTACATTTTTTAATGATGGCCCTTCTGACTGGTGTATGGTGGTACTTCATTGTAATTTCAATATGAATTTCTCTAATAAGTAATGATGATGAGCATCTTTCCATGTGCCTATTTAACCATCTGTATTTCTTCTTTGGAGAAATATCTATTTAGGTCTTCTGCCTGTTCTTTGATTTTGTTGTTGCTGTTACTGAGTTGTATTGTGTATTTTGGAAATTAAGCTCCTGTTGGTCACATTATTTGTAATTACTTTTTCCCAATCTGTAGGTTGTCTTTCTCTCTCTCTCTCTCTCTCTTTTTTTTTTTTTTTGGTATGGTTTCCTTTGCTGGGCAAAAACTTTTAAATTTTATTAGGTCCCATTTGTTTATTTTTTATTTTATTTCCACTGTCTTGGGAGATTTTATTTTATTTCCACTGTCTTGGGAGACTAAGAAATAAACCCAAACACTTATGGATAATTCATGTTTAACAAAGGAGGAAAGAATATACAAAGGGGAAAAGAAAACTTTGAAAACTAAGGAAACTTTGGTATGATTTATGTCAGAGAATGTTTTACCAATGGCCTCTTCTAGAATTTTATTATGGCATGTCTTTTTTTTCAAACGGCCACACCCACAGCATATGGAAGTTCCT
Source organism: Sus scrofa (assembly GCF_054392235.1). Classification (NCBI taxonomy): domain Eukaryota; kingdom Metazoa; phylum Chordata; class Mammalia; order Artiodactyla; family Suidae; genus Sus; species Sus scrofa. The sequence continues at coordinate 106,818,092 of NC_139396.1, read as the reverse complement.
AGGCGAGGGATTAAATCTGAGCCATACCTGTGACCTGTGATGCAGCAATGCTATATCCTTTAATCCACTGCAGTAGTCCAGGGATCAAACCAACACCAAATTGCTGCAGTTGGATTCTTAACACACTATGCCACAGCAGGAACTCCATGTCATGTCTTACATATCAGTATTTTATTAGCAAATTTGAGTTTATTTTTTGTGTGGTATGAGGATATGTTCTAACTTCATTGATTTACATGTGGTAGTTCAATTTTTCCAACATAACTTGCTGAAGAGACTTTCTTTTTCCTTTTGTAATTCTTTTCTCCTTTGTTAAAGATGAATTGTCCATAAGTGTTTGGGTTTATTTTTGGGTACTCTATTCTGGTCATTGAGTCATATGTCATTTTTTGGGCCATTATCATGCTTTTTTGATTACTGTAGCTTTGTAGTATTGTCTGAGGTCTGAGAGGGTTATGCCTTCTGCTTTATTCTTTTTCTTAAGGATTGCTATGGCAATTCTTGGTCATTTATGGTTGCATGTCAGCTTTAGGATTATTCCAGCTTTGTGAGAAATGTCATGGGTAATTTGGTAGGGATTACATTAAATCTGTAGATTGCTTTGGATAGTATGGCTATTTTAACAATATTAATTCTTAAATCCAAGAGCATGGGATATTTCTCCATTTCTTTGAATAATTTTCAGTTTCCTTTATGAATGTTTTGTAGTTCTCATCACATGTCTTTCATCTCCTTGTCAGGTTTATTCCTAAAAGTTTTTTTTTTTTTAATGTGATTTTAGAAGTAATTGTTTGTTAACATTTCCTGTCTGATATTTTATTGTTAGTGAAAAGAAATGCCACTGATTTTTTTATGTTAATATTCTCCCTTTCTGAATTTGTTTATCAGTTTGCATAGTTTTTGTGTGGAAGCTTTAGAGTTTTCTGTATGTAGTATCATGTCATCTACATATAACAACAGTTTTACCTCATCTCTATATTTCTTTCTGTATGATTTCTGTGGTTAGGTATCCCAACACTCTTTTAAAGAGAAGTGGTAAGTATGGGCATCCTTGCATTGTTCCAGATTTTAGAAGAAGGGTTTCAGCTTTTCACCATTAAGTATTGTACTGGCTGTGGGTTTGTCATAAACAGCTTTTATTGTGTTGAAATATATCCACTTTGGTAACAAGTTTTATCATGAATAGATGTTGAATTTTATCAAATGCTTTTTCTGTGTCTATTGAGATGCTCCTGTGGTTTTTGTCTTTTTTTTCTTTTTCTTTTTTCTTTTTTTATTTTTTTGGTCATGCCCATGGCATGCATAAGTTCCTGGGCCAGGGATCAAACCAGTACAACAGCAGTGACAACATCAGATCCTTAACTACTAGACCACCAGGGAATGCCAGGCTTTTTCTTTCTTTGATGTGGTGTATCCCATTAATTGATTTTAACTATGTTAAACCATCCTTATGACCCTTGGATGAATCCAACTTGATGGTAGTATATGATCTTTTTATGTGTTGTTGGATTCAGTTTGCTAATATTTTATTGAGTTTTTATGTCTATATTTATCAACGATATTGGCCTGTAATTTTCTTAGTTGATAGTGTGTCTGCCTGATTTTGGCATTGGAGTGATTGTGTTTTCATAAAATGTCTTAGGGAGAGTTCCTTCCTCTTAAGTCTTTTGAAAGAGTTTGAGAAAAATTGGTACAAATTCTCCTTTGTATGTTTAGTAGAAATCACCTTTGAAGCTCTGGCCCTGGGATGTTGTTTTAAGGGAGTTTTTTTGTTTTCTAAACACATTGTATTTCATGTCTAGTGATCAGTCTGTTCAAGTTAGCTATTTCTTCTTTTTTTTAGTTTTTGTGGGCTATTTGTTTCCTGAAACTTGTGTATTTCTTCTAGATTGTTTGAGTTTGTTAGTGTATTATTGTTCATAGGATTCTCTCTCTCTTTTTTTTTTTTTTTTTTTTTTGTATTTCTCTGGTATCAGTTGTGATCTTTCCTCTTTGATTTCTTATTTTGTTTAACTGGGTGTTCTCTTTTCTTGGTGAGCCTGGTCAGAGGTTTGCCAATTTTCAAAGAACCAGCTCTTTGTTTTATTGATTCCCCCTCCACCCCAGTTTTTTAAGTATCTAGTTTATTTACTTCCTCTCTAATCTTTATTATCTCCTTCCTTCTGCTGATTTTGGTTTTACTTGTTCTTTTTCTAATTCTTATAGGTGATTAATTAGGTGGTTTCAGATTTTTCTTATTTCTTAAAGAAGGCCTATATATCACTATGAACTGCCCTCTAAGAACTGCAGGCCATCCATATGTCTTCTTTGGAGAAATGTCTGTTAAGGTCTTCTGCCCATTCTTTGATTGGGTTGTTTTTTGTTGTTGTTGTTGTTGTTGTTGTTGAGTTGTATGAGTTGTTTGTATATTTTGGAGATAAAGCTCTTGTCAATTGCATAATTTGTAGCTATTTTCTCTCAGATTCATTTTTCTTACTAAATAGAAAGCAATGTGTCTGCTGAGAGTGAAGATGAAGGACCTGAGGGGAGAGATTTTGTTCCCTCTAACATGGGCTTGAAAAAGAATGTATTCTGTAGAATAAGTGTTTTCTAATACCTATATATAGATATCACAGCAAGCTTGCTGGGTGTCTAACATTTATATGTTTGCTACATTCTTTGCCTCACATTTATTTTTCTTTAAATCTGTAAAATAGAACAGTAACACATATCTTAGAATATTGTAGGGATGTTTGCAATTAATTTAAATGCAAATGTATAAAAAAACTTTTACTTGGTTTGTATGCTACATGTTTGTTTTTGTTTTTGTTTTTGTTTTTTTTTTGCCACCGAAATCAAGAAGAAGCTGTCTTTTTACAAAAATTTATTTTGTCTTATAAAATCTCTAGTCTGGGGCCTTGTGAGAAAATGAGGACTCATCCTGTTAATTAGTGATTCACACCAGGCCAGTTGTAATTAAATCCATACTCCCTGTCACTTGCAGGTTAAATACATGGTTCATGGCATCAGACAGGAGGAGAAGCTTTATGAATGGTGCTCTCAATTGTAATCTGTTTCATGATCTAAATTTATTGCTGAGAAGAAATTGCTCCTGGCAACATAATTATAGGATAGAAGGAACTGTGGGTGCAGATAGTTCAACATACAGCATATGCCATGACTGACGCAATCAAGGGGTGACAGCCTGGCAGGAATCTATACTAGTGTAACTGAAGTATTGTGACCTCTGATGCCAGCTTTCTCTCTATCATAAATTATTTCACCCATAGTGATTGGCTGATTGATTTTTTTTTAATCAAAAAGCAATGAACTTACTCTTGATAGTAGGGTCCTAAAGCGAGGAAGATAAAACCTTAATTCTCAAAAAAAAAAAAAAAGTATTCTTGAAATATTACTGTTAGAGCCCTCTCCCTCCACCTGAAATGTAGAAGTACTTTAGAGAACTTCCATCTCTCAGCTCAAATTTGTTTTTGAGAACTAGGAATTGGGAAGAGAATGCATGTGGCTGGCAATACTGTCCCCTATTCATGCAGGCAATGGGAGCATGAAGAGGGGCCCTCTTCTTAGAGTGAGGATGTGCTTAAGAACCTCTGCAGTATCTGGATGACAGTTATAAGAGGAGGAACCATTTATGACAATGAGAGCCCTAATCCAATAACTACATAAGTAATTGAACCAAAGCTTCATTTTATAGTCTTCTATTAAGAGCATGCATGAGGAGTTCCCATTGTGGTGCAGTGGAAATGAATCCAACCATTATCCATGAGTATGTGGGTTTGAGCTCTGACCTCACTCAGTGGGTTGGAGATCTGGCATTGCTGTGAGCTGTGGCGTAGGTTACAGATGTGGCTTGATCCTATGTTTCTGTGGCCATGGTGTAGCTGCCACAGCTGTGGCCACCAATTACAGCTCCAATTCAACCTCTAGCCTAAGAACTTCCATAGGCTGTGGGTGAGGCCCTAAAAAGCAAAAAAAAAAAAGGTGGGGGAAAGCATGAGCAGAGTTCTGGACTTTCTGATAAAGGTTTGTTTCTCCAGATAGTGGGCAAATCATTAGCATATAACCCATTCTTAGCCAAACCTCAAAGTGATTCATAAACTATCCAGAACATGATTTCTTTTTTTTCCTCTTATGTGATACTTGAGTTTCTACCTATTCAAAGCATAGATGATGATGCATGCAAGCCTTAAAAGGAATAGTCAGAATCCAAATCTATTTCAGGTACTTGACACCACATGGTAACTTTGAATAAATATAAAATATATCAAGAGGTAGATTCCAAGTAGGAAAAAGGATTGGAGATAAGAGTTAAATAGGTGGTGTACACACTAGGTGGAACTGACAGCTATGAGAGCCTCTCAAATGATGATGGTCAACTCCACCAGCTCTTGGAGAAAGTTTTTCCTATATGATTTTTTCATATTTATGGCACCTTACTTGAACTCCAGCAGCATTATTTTGATTACTTACATTTTTATTCTGACTTGTAGACTAAGTCTGGGAGAAAGGATCATTTGAAATGTCTTTGACTGAAGACTTCCAGTTTCAGGTCTGATTTGTAAGGCACTTGGAAGTCACCATTCCCATCCTTATAAGAAAACTGTGAAAACTGAAAACCAGACTCTTAAACCCATCAGAGAACTCCCATTGCAAACTGTTAACCCTCAAGTCTGAAGAGGCAGTCCTATCCAGAAAGACACAACCTAGATCTGCTTACCTAGAGAAGAAGCCCCTGGAGATGCAAACCCATAGAAACACTTGTGTTACTTTTATAAATTACTGGCTACTGAGTGTGAACTAATGTGAGAGGGTGAAACTCCTAGGATCGTGGTCTTAAAAAGAGGCTGGTGGGCTTGACTTCCAGGAACCCCATGTTCTCACAATGAAGATTAGAAGATCCCTTATTGGATCTGACAGGGAGAGGGCAAGAGTAATCTTTGTGAAATAAATCCAGAGTATTCTTCACAGCATAAGGTGATCATGAACTGGGGAAAACCTTTTACAGAACCTTTTCCACCCTAGCAAAGGACAATTAACTTATTGCAGTCCCCTCTAGGGAAGATAGGAAGGGCACAGCCCACTTCTAAATCACAGCCCACTAAAAGATGGAGTGTAGGTCATAAAATTATAGAACACTTACTCCCCATACATATAACCACACAAACCAATATCCAGCATAAAACAGTATATTATAGCCAAAAAGCTACAAAAGTTCAAACTCTCTTTAAAGAAGACACCTTGCTGTATAGCAGAAATCGAAGGAACATTGTAAATCCACTATAATTTAAAAAAGAAAAAAAAATATAAATAATAGAGTTCTCAGGGAATCCCAAAGATAATGGAAAATGAAAAACAAAAAAAAACCCCAGAAAACAAGGACTTGGGAGAGAGCTTCCTTCAGTCACAAACTATCAATTTAATATTCAGAATTTAACTGCAGTTTTTATTTTTCTGTATTTCTTTAAGAATACTCAGCTATGAATGCTTTCTCAATTTCTGAATTTCCATAGTACTTGCAAATATCTCAGTAATTAGTGCTCATATCTTTTTTATTTTATTTTTTTAAGGCTGTACCCTCGACATACGAAGGTTCCCAGGCTAGGGGTCGGGGTTGAATCAAAGCTGTAGCTACCGGCCTACTCCATGGCCACAGCAACACAGGATCCGAACTTTATCTGTGACCTATACTGCAGCTCTTGGCAATGCTGGATTCTTAACTCACTGAGCAGGGCCAGGGATTGAACCCACAACCTCATGGTTACTGGTTGGATTAGTTTCTAATACACCACAATGGGAATTCCATACCCCTCATAGCTTAACTTTGGTTTTTATTTTTCTTCTTTATATATATTTTTATTTTTCCCAACTAAATGGAACTCCTAGAGGCAAAAAAAGTTTTGTGCTTAGAAATCTTTGAGTTGTTCACAGGACCTAGCCTATAATGGACACAAAATTTTTTGAGAATGTTGTTTTAAATATAACCTCACTACCTTAACTTGCTGTGTGTGAAGAATGTTTCACTGGGTCCCAGCATTATTATCTAGTTTATGAGTTGCATGTGTAGAGACCAACTCTGCCCTCAATCCTTGCTCCACTAAACATCACAAACAGGCGTACTTTTCCCTTTTTTTATCTTCTTTGCCTGCTGAAAACTTAGTGTACATGAATGGTCAAAAGTTTTCCAGTGTGACTTTTATTAGAATATACGATTTTGATTTTCTGGATGAGAGATGAATCATATGCCATAACATGACACAAAATTGCCTCAATATGTAAGATCAGGTAGGATAGAAAAAGACATTTTACCTATTGCTTAGGGTCCCCAAAATTTGACAATTGAAGGACATGGCAAGTTGTGACAGGTAAGTGAGTGTTGTGACACAATGGAAATAGTAGTATAGACTATGCTTGCAACATATAGTCATACTTCTTTCAAAGTTTAAAAAGAAAAAAAAAAAGGGGGAGAAAGAATAGGGCACTGCCACTGCCACGGTGTTTAGGAACTGGAATGTGGAACCAGCCTTCATTAGAATGATAATCTGAGATTTTTCTGTTGAAGTATAAAAAAAAAATCATATTAGCATTTGCAAAATGAAATGTTATTAAAACCAAAACAGATGTTACATTCATATTCTAAGTTGTGAAGTCTTCTTAGCAATGACAGTGCATTAGCAAACAAAGTAAAATAAACAGTATGATAATGTTGGAATGTTGGGCTTGCTGCCAACAAAAGTAAAACATAATCTCAAAGAAAATCACCCAGAATAAAGAAACCAGAGAAGACTACTACTAGTATTTGAACGAATGTAGATAAATCAAATATATATATGGCTCCAAAAAGAATGTTTTATAAATTCACAGAGACAATCCAAGCAGAGTTTGGTTTGTTTGTTTTCCTGTGTGGATAACTGGAAAAAAAAAAAATTAAGACTTGGGACTCTAAATAAATACTTCAGAACAATTGAAATTAAAGAATGCGTCCTATGAGCAGAATTCCAAATACTGAAATACTTTGTTGGTGTATTGCATTTTATTTTTGGCTATGTTTACTACCTGAATGCACCTGGGGCAAACTCATCTGGTGAGGAAGTTACTGGACTTTGGTGTTGGATCTCATTCCAAATCATGATAGAAGATGTACTGGTAAGATTAAACCAAGTCTTAGTGTTCTCATCCTTAAAATGAAAATGCTAATCATTGGGTAGGATGAAAGTGTCTGACAACGAGGCAGTAGGAGAAATGCATCAAGGTAGGGGCTTGCTGCTCAGTAGGCAGACACTACATGTTAACTACTATTTTACTGCTTTCCATACAAAATCATAGCCAAAGACTAGTATAAAAAAAATAGCAAAGAGATGTAAACAAACAAAATATTTGCAATGGCCACCAAGCTTTAATGAGTGCTCCATGCTGTCCTGGTGGGAATGCCTCTTCTGGCTCTTAAGAGCCCTCAAGGGACCAGAGCTGGGTTATGCTGTTCTGTGAACTGATGCCCCACTTTGTGTGCACTGTACTTGGAAATAATTTGTTACTACTGTGCTACATACAACATTGAATGTTTAACAAACCAGAGCTAAATCTTAATATTCAAGTTACAACTTCCCTTGTCCAGAGTACTGGGAGAGAATCTGAAGAAGAGCAAGGAAAGGAAAGCTACTGGTGTTGTCATGCTGAGTTCAGAATTCCCTTCCCCCCACCAGGGCCTAGTTAGGTGTCAGGTTCATCATGCCTAGCTCCCTGTACCCTTAGAGAAAGTTACTTCTCAAAAGACTCCTAGGTCTTTTTTTGAAGTAGACAATTACCTGGCATACTCTTCCTTCAATTTAATGGATAAATAAGAACTTTATTTAAAAAATCCCTTTTGATCAACCACACTGAGTATATGACAGTCATAAATTTTACATAACTATCAACATAAAATAACAACATAGAATCCTAACTTGCCATGTGTACAGATAATCTGATCATAATTAAAAAATAAATGGGAGTTCCCGTCGTGGCTCAGTGGTTAACGAATCTGACTAGGAACCATGAGGTTGAGGGTTCGGTCCCTGCCCTTGCTCAGTGGGTTAACGATCCGGCGTTGCCGTGAGCTGTGGTGTAGGTCGCAGACGCGGCTCGGATCCTAAGCTGCTGTGGCTGTGGTGTCGGCCAAGGGCTACAGCTCCGATTTGACCCCTAGCCTGGGAACCTCCATATGCCACGGGAGTGGCCCAAGAAATAGCAATAAACAAATAAATAAATAAATAAATGAATACAGAAGGACTTTATCAGCCTGAGGTGAACATACTTAGAAATTTAAAATCAAAGATAACAAATTTATTCTCAAGCACATTGCCTGTTAAAGAGAATGTAGAAAAAGTTCATAGAGGATTTTAGCCTAGATTACAAACAGACTATTCTGGATCTGTCTTCCAGGTCTCATATTTTATCACATACTTTTTTTTTTTAATATTTTTTTTATTTTCCCACTGTACAGCAAGTGGGTCAGGTTATCCTTACATGTATACATTACAATTACATTTTTCCCCCACCCTTTCTTCTGTTGCAACATGAGTATCTAGACATAGTTCTCAATGCTATTCAGCAGGATCTCCTTGTAAATCTATTCTAGGTTGTGTCTGATAAGCCCAAGCTCCCGATCCCTCCCACTCCCTCCCCCTCCCATCAGGCAGCCACAAGTCTCTTCTCCAAGTCCATGATTTTCTTTTCTGAGGAGATGTTCATTTGTGCTGGATATTAGATTCCAGTTATAAGTGATATCATATGGTATTTGTCTTTGTCTTTCTGGCTCATTTCACTCAGTATGAGATTCTCTAGTTCCATCCATGTTGCTGCAAATGGCATTATGTCATTCTTTTTTATGGCTGAGTAGTATTCCATTGTGTATATATACCACCTCTTCCGAATCCAGTCATCTGTTGATGGACATTTGGGTTGTTTCCATGTCCTGGCTATTGTGAATAGTGCTGCAGTGAACATGCGGGTGCATGTGTCTCTTTTAAGTAGAGTTTTGTCCGGATAGATGCCCAAGATTGGAATGCGGGGTCATATGGAAGTTCTATGTATAGATTTCTAAGGTATCTCCAGACTGTTCTCCATAGTGGCTGTACCAGTTTACATTCCCACCAACAGTGCAGGAGGGTTCCCTTTTCTCCACAGCCCCTCCAGCACTTGTTATTTGTGGATTTATTAATGATGGCCATTCTGACTGGTGTGAGATGGTATCTCATGGTAGTTTTGATTTGCATTTCTCTTATAACCAGCGATGTTGAGCATTTTTTCATGTGTTTGTTGGCCACCTGTATATCTTTGGAGAAATGTCTATTCAGGTCTTTTGCCCATTTTTCCATTGATTGATTGGCTTTTTTGCTGTTGGGTTGTATCAGTTGTTTATATATTCTAGAGATTAAGCCCTTGTCGGTTGCATCATTTGAAACTACTTTCTCCCATTCTGTAAGTTGTCTTTTTGTTTTCTTTTTGGTTTCCTTTGCTGTGCAAAAGCTTGTCAGTTTGATGAGGTCCCATGGGTTTATTTTTGCTCTAATTTCTATTGCTTTGGGAGATTGACCTGAGAAAATATTCATGATGTTGATGTCAGAGAGTGTTTTGCCTATGTTTTCTTCCAGGAGTTTGATGGTGTCCTGTCATATATTTAAATCTTTCAGCCATTTTGAGTTTATTTTTTTGCATGGTGTGAGGGTGTGTTCTAGTTTCATTGCTTTGCATGCAGCTGTCCAGGTTTCCCAGCAATGCTTGCTGAATAGACTTTCTTTTTCCCGTTTTATGTTCTTGCCTCCCTTGTCAAACATTAATTGACCATAGGTGTCAGGGTTTATTTCCGGGTTCTCTATTCTGTTCCATTGGTCAGTCTGTCTGTTTTGGTACCAGTACCACACTGTTTTGATGACTGTGGCTTTGTAGTATTTCTTGAAGTCTGGGAGAGTTATGCCTCCTGCTTGGTTTTTGTTTCTCAGGATTGCTTTGGTGATTCTTATCACATACTTTCTATCCACTATGTGAAAATTTGACTTTATCAGATGACTAAGTTTATCTAAATTTACTTTTAACCTATTACTACATATTTCTATTGATTTCAAATTTTTACCTTATTTTTTTTAATTTACAGACTGATTTTTGCTTATTTTTTGGATAACGGTATTACATTTTATGAATTTAATACCTTCTATAATTTCTCTGAGGATACAAAGCAGAATTATTTAAAATTCCACTTGTTCTTAGCAGAATTTCTTGCATCCTCCAGAGCCAAGTGTTACTTTATTTTGATTCTTCTCATTCATTTATGTGTTTCTTCAGTATTAGTTGATCCTTGACTGATTTCTTCACTCATCAGCTATCATCTGATTTGTACCATTTGAGAAATTCTTCAACATTTGGGATGGGGGTATCTTCTACTGATACTCTTTCCTTATTTTGACTCAGTTATCAATTCTTTCTTCAGTAACATTTTTTGTGATCAAGTTTGATTTGGGGAGGGAGCAGAGCTCAACTTGCCACCTTGATCTAGAGCTCTGCTTTTAACTCCTTTAGGACAAAGTTGATCCTGTTTTGTAGCCCAGGATCATCCCCTACAGCTTGATGATGCCAGCCCATGGTTGAGACTGCAGGCCTGGATCACTCAGCCATCACCTAACAGGTTAACTGCTGGATTCTAATGAAAAGAGAGACACCCCCCTCCCCAGTTCAGTTTAGTGACCCCCACAAATGCCCCAGGATGTGTTGCTCTCTGACGTCATTGCACACATTTACCTATAGAACTGATCCAATGCCTTTATAGTTAATGCTTCTGCAGCAATTTGGGATTAACTTTGATTGTTTTGCTGTCTTCCTTCCTCATATGTAATTCACTGAGAAAAAGGACACCCCGATTGTGCCCTTTTTTGTGTTTTGTAAATATTAATTTCTTCTTGGTGGTACGAAAAATGTTGAAAGTTTCAGGTTTTCCTGAGGAAGAAGAAAAATGATGATTTTCAATTACTGTACTGCTTATCACAAAAGCAGTTGCATTTGCCTGATGGCTTCATTGACTGATGTCAGGAGAATGCCAAGTAGACAGTTTTGCTAGCTTAATGCCACCCACAGAGCTAGACAAAACATTGCTTTTCATATACTTTACAAAAATAGTAGTGATTAATTGCGCTGCTGAACCATAAGCTGATCAAACTGGAGAAAACAAGAAGTGTGGCATTTACAATTTAGGAAGCCACTTTCCTCAGACTGATTTCTAGTCACTAATGCACATTTGAAGTCTTGGCCTTAGGAATATTTACCAAATTCTTTTTAAGTCTCCTATTTACTGAATGTTTACTTATTGCAAGTGAGTTAAAGTTCTAAAGAGGTTTGAGACCACTGACTGAGTTTTACTACATCATTATAACTTAATGTTGTGTTTCTGTACTCTGGTTTATGTATTAAAAGTTAAAGTAATTGGTACATAATTTTTTAACAATTATTGGACATAATCATAGACAGTTTTATTCCACAAGCATTTATTGGTGCTTATGCCACGTCAGACACTGTTGTGGGCACTATGTAATATAAAATGGTAATTTAGAACCATGTGTATAAGTTTTAAAGAAAGACCAGAGTTTAAGTTACAGAGTATAATGGTAAAACTTTCTAGAAAACCGGACTGGGACTAGATGGTAGAAAAACCCTGACTGCAAGGTCAAGGGATAGAGAAATAGAAGCAGCTGTTGCAGACATTACCCAGGAGGGTGAAATAATAGTCAAGTCAGTCAATGGTGTAGAAATGCCATTTTGGTCACAATTCAAAGGATGCTCAGATAAGCAATGAGACTGGATGCAAGGGGTGCAGAGTTACATCTTCTCAAGTGGATATAGGACATGGTGAACATGCAGATGGAGAGCAATTACAAGCATAGAGACAGTATAGTTTTGCAGCTAATTAGTGGACTGAAACAGAAACAGATGAATAGATTATTATCTGGAATTACAGTAATATATGTGACGTATCTCTTGGGAATTCATTACATTGAAACTTTTACAGTCAAACTCATCCTTTAATACTAAGAGCTAATTTTCCATGTAATGCAATAGAAAGAAAGATAAAACACGGTGGTTATCTTAATGAGATCCTAAAAAGAATTACAGTGTGGTGGTAAAAATACACAAGTGTTGAGACCTCAGTTAAAATTCTGGCTGTGCCTTTACAAATCATATGACCTTATGCAAGTTACTTAATCTTTCTAGCCTCAGTTTCTTCACTTTCTGAAAGGAAAATAGGCACAACATCATAGAATTTTTTTAAATTTAAGTGAGATTATACATGGAACACTTAAGGGAGATTCTGGCAAATAATAATGGCTCAAAATTTTAGTGATAATTATGTAGAAAAATGAATTTCAAGTCATAATACCTTATTTTCAATTCAGCTTTTATACAGAATTGCAATATATAAAACAGATTAAAACTAACTATACCTATTTTTTGTAAGTTCAATTGCATGATATTTTTATTAGTAATCACTAGAGGCAATCTTAATCCATATAGACTCAATATACTAACATTTGGTAAAATCCATTTGAATACATGAGGTTTTTATTAAAGTTTTAAAAATAAGATATTGGTAAATTAGGTAAAACTCCAATAAAATGTCTGCATTATCCCAGAAGCATCTCTGAGGAATTCCAGTCTTCTCTGTGTTGACTAAAAAAAATCCACAACCCGAAAGTTGAGAGTTAAGTTTTATTTGGAGTGAAATTAGGACTTAAACCTTGGGAATCACTCCAAGGTGGTGAGGGAGAGGAGCTAGGATATACAGGAGTTTTTGCAACAAAGGGCAGGGAGCAGGAACAAAAGAGGCTGGGCTCACTGAAATCATTCCTTTGATAATGCACACCAGATATCTGGGCAGGTATCCTGAGTTTTCATAGGCTGCAGGACTCACAGACTCTCACCCTTGGAGGTAACTGCATTTATAGATGACTGTGATATTCTTTATCCTTAACTACAAGACTGGGCTAAAATACCACCCGAGGAGGAAAAGGAGGAATATCAGGATATGATAAAAGTGAGGGGGAGGTGCATGCAGCATATACACATTTTACAAAAGTTTTTTGTTGATCTCCTGAAGGTGACTACCAGTCACAAGGAGCAGACATCACCATGAAGGATTCTAGTGTTTTTCTAGGTATGAATAGATGCAAGAATTGGGCACATAAAATCTTCTCCTGAAAATATCTTGACTATCTGAAGGCCTGTTCTTCCAGTTTTCCTAGAGCAGAGTGCCTCATTCCTGATCTCCACCCTGGGCTGCACTCAGGGGTTGCTGCGGGTCTGTAGCTGCAGTGGCTCATGTTTTACTCCATATAAGAGACTGATGGCAAGTGCCAAACTTCAGTTCACATCTGGAAAAACACTTTTAAAAATTTAAAAAACATGGATGTAGTACAAGTCGTGTCACCCTTATTTTGCAAATGGGAAACAGCCTGAAAAAGAAGAAATGCTGCTCAAATTGACACAGCAGGTCACTAGTAAAGCCAAGCCTTGTTCTAATTTTTTCTGGGAAATGAGCTAAAAATTAATAGTCGTAATTAAGACACATTCCTTCAAGCAGCGCCTTCTCTATTTTCCACACTTCTCCATTTCATCTTCTTAGTAAAGCTGTGGAGGAGACTGAGCGATTTAGAAAAAAAAAAACAAAAAAAAAGCTCCCAAAAGGCAAGATTTTGGTCTGTTGTGTTCACTACTGAATCTACAATGCCTAAAACAGACTCTGGATTATTAGTAAGTTCTTGTGTTTGTGGAATGAATTCCCATTTTACAGACTATGATTGGGACTAGTGGGTGGTTTTAACATCAATTAAAATAATGATACTTAAGATGATACTAATTTTAAAAGATTTACTATCAGCTAGGCAATATTCTAAGCAGTTGATAATACCTAAAAACTTTTAAAAATCATCTCAGCAGACCTACTGGGTGTTGTTATGATCTGCATTTTGCAGATGAGAAATTTAAGGTATGTGAAGTTTAAGTCATTTTTCCAAGTTGCACTGCAGTTGAGTGGCAAAGCCAGTATGGCATCTAAAAAGTTTGGCTGTAGCAGTTGCTCTCAAAGCTATTAGAAAATGGCTACAAGAAGAAGCCTGGAGTTTCATTTTCCTTCTGCAAGTTTTCTATTGTTTCAGAATGTGATAGTGCATGAAGTTTTATATGGAGGTTACAGCCAGAGGAGGTAGGAGGTGCCAGTTCCTGAAGGAGGGCGTGGTGAGCACTTCAAGATGTGTAACAGATCTGGCCCAGGGATGCCCTGTAGTGGGTGATCATCTGGCTGTTTTAAGAAATTTTGTAAATTTTAAGCAAATTACAACCCAGTATTTGGTAGTTCTCCCTTCAAGAAATGGAACTTTAGTATGCCCAATATGAATGTGTGCTGGACTTAAGATTTGCTTCTAATAAAGAGAATACAGCATACTAATAAATCACTTAAGAGATTAATTTATGAAAGGATGTTGGCTCTTGCCTTGGGCTTCCTCTTGGATCACCTGCTCTGATGGGAACCAGCTTCAACCTTGTAAAGAGCCCTAAGGAGAGGCCTGCATGGTAAGGACTTTAGGTATTTAGTGAACAACCAGTGAAGAACTGAGGCCTCCTGTACCACTTGAGTGAACTTGGAAGCAGGTCCTCCAGCTCCACATGACTGCAGACCTGGCCATCTACTTGACCATGACCCCATGAAAGACTCTGAGCCAGGACTATCCAGCTAAGCTGCTCTCAGACTCCTGAACCACAGACAGTGAGACAGTCAATGTTATATTAAGAGGCAAAGATCTGAAGTAATTTTTATATATTTGTATAGATAACTAAATGTTGACCTCGCTCATTTAAAGAAGGGAATGTACAATACCAACTGAAAGAAAGCAACCTGCTTTGTGATTACTAATTCTTTTCACCTCCTTAATAAGTTTAGTCTACATCATAAAGTATGAACATCCACTTCTTTGAAGGAGTTCTTAACAAGCTGCAATTTTTTAAAGACCTCAGAGGATGTTCATCCATATCCCATATAGAGTTTGATATGGGGACATAAGAAGCATTTTCTATCCCATTTACTCTATTTATGGGAAACTCAGAGGCCCTAACCATACCCATCTTAGTAAACATTTTTCCATTGTGCCATTAATAAAGGAAAAAAGTACTTGCTGGTGGGGAAGAAGACTAATTGATAGGGGGAAAAGAAATAAACCAATTAGAGTTGGTAATTCTATTGTGATAAAATGTCTTAATGCTAAAGTTACATTGTAAAGCTGGGCCATATAATTTCTGAGGGAGGCTTTTTAGTGTACATTGCACATTAAAATGCATTTGTATGTGCATTTTAATTTGATGAATGGTGACAGCTTCCCATTCAAAATGCCAAGAGGTGGTTGACAAAGAGTTCAAGAGGGACGAAAACAAAGCAAAAGGAAAAAGTCTGTTAAAAAAAAAAAAAAAAAAAAGGACAATTCCCTCGTCACAACATGCTGGGGCCATTTTCAGCAAGCTCTTACTAAGTTTTCAAAACCAGCCCCTCCCCCCCAAAAAAAGCCATACATCAGGCATTATGGATTTTAGGTATGCAGCCACAGAGATAATTTTTTTTTTAATCTTAAAAATGTTGTATTTCAAGTGTACTGTCAGGGAGTTCCCTTGCGGCACAGTGGGTTAAGGATTCAGCATTGTCACTGCATCAGTTTGGGTTGCTGTTGTGGCACAGGTTCGATCTCTGGTCCAGAGAATTTCTATATGCCTCCAGAGCAGCCGAAAAAAAGTACTGGCAGATTTAGGTCCTTTTTGACAGTAGCCGAAAGAAGAGCAAATGTTGCGTTTTCTTTGATTCCATTTGCATGTGATAATAGTGGCTTGAATGAGAGTGATAGTTATGAAGGTTGTGAAAAGTGAAAAAATATTGATATAATGATGTTTTTGAAAGTAGAGTTGACAGGCTCATTGACCTGATAAGGATTATGAGGCAGACGAACCCAGGTTGAGATCAAAGTTCAGCCTGAAGTACAAGATAATCGGTAGTGCTGTTAACGGTAACAGAGCACCATGGTGGATTAACATGTTAGGTGATGGTGATGCTCAGTGAGTCGGGAACTGTATTTAACATCTATTGCTTATTTATGTGTAAAGTATAGATGTCAAGTATGCAGTTGGATTTACAAATTCATAATTTAAGGGAGAAGTTTCCATTGAAAAGGCAAATTTGAATATTATCAGATTATTATAGAGATTGGCAGTAGCCAGGCTACAAAATAGCCCCAGATGAGTCCTGCCTTCTGATATTCATGGCCATGTTTGGCCCTCTCTCTCATTTTATCAGGATTGGTCTGTTGTGACTAATAGAATATGCAGAAGGATGAAGGAAGGTGTGCCACTTCTGAGACTAGATTATGTTTTTCAGTCAGTGTTCTCCAGAGAAATAGGAGAGGGGAAGAAACAGGGAGAGAGGAGAGTAGAAGAGGGGAGAGCAGGGGATTGATTTAAGGAATTGGCTCATGCAATTAGACTGAAGAGTCCAAAATCCTAAGAGTGAGATACCAGGCTGGGGACCCAGGGAAGAGCTGATGTTGCAAGTCTAAAGGCTGTATGGTGGCCTGTTTCTTTCTTGTTCAGAAGAAGTCAGTGTTTTGTTATATTCAGGCCTTCAACTAATTAGATAAAGCCCACCCACACTACAGAAAGCATCTGATACACTCAAAGTGCACCAGTTTTTAAATGTTAATTCCATCCAAAAATACCCTCACACAAAAAAATCCAGAATAATCTTTGGCTAAATATGGACCCTGTTGACCAGTAGGGTGATACATAAAGTTAACTATCACAGTTATAGGACATATGGCTTCTTCCTCACTCTCTCTCGGGTCACTCTCTTTTGGGGAATCCAACTGTCATGTTATAAGACTTCTCCAACAGCCCTGTGGAGAAGTGCAAGTGGTGAGGAACAGAGCTTCTGCCATGGAGGTGAGCTATCTTTGCGGGCAAGTCGTTCAGGCCACTCAAGCCCTCAGATGAGCTCAGCCCTAGTCAAAAGCTTAACTGGAACTTCATGAGCGTGCCTGACTAAAACCACCCCTCTCTTCTGCTCCTGAATTCCAAACCCTCAGAAAATGTGTCATACAATGAATATTGTTTTCAAGATGCACAATTTGGAGATAATTTGTTATGTAGCAATTGATAACTAACACAAATTTTGGTTCCAGAAATGTTTAAGTATTAACTAATACTTAAAAAAGTGGGAGTGGTTTTGGAACAAGTCCATAAGTGGATGTGAGAACCATAGATGAGGGTGTTTGTAAAAGCCTGAAGAAATTATGTAGGAACATCATGGCCCTTGAGGAGGCTGTGATTAATGAAAGTAAGGAAAATCATTTTGGAAACTGGAGTAAAGGAGGTCCTTTTATGCAGAGACAGTTTTTTTTTTTTTTTTTTTTTTTTGGTCTTTTGTCCTTTTAGGGCCCAACCTGCAGCATATAGAATGTCACAGGCTAGGGGTCGAATCGGAGCTGTAGCCGCCAGCCTACAACACAGCCACAGCAACGCCAGATCTGAGCCATGTCTGTGACCTCTACCATAGCTCACAGCAATGCCAGATCCTTAACCCACTGAGCAAGGACAGGGATCAAACTCACAACCTCATAGTTCCTAGTCAGATTCATTTCCTGTACCATGACAGGAACTCCTAGAGACAGAATTTTTAGCAACCATTCCCTACATTAATGAGGCAATAGAAAAAGTACCTAATGAATTAGAGGATGCAGTTAACAAGATTTCCAAGTGTTAGAGGGACCACTTGTTTTTATCTTGCTGTTTGTCATTGAAATGTGAAAGGAGAGAGAGAAAATGAAAAGACAGGAGTTCCCGTCGTGGCGCAGTGGTTAACGAATCCGACTAGGAACCATGAGGTTGCGGGTTCTGTCCCTGCCCTTGCTCAGTGGGTTAACGATCCGGCGTTGCCGTGAGCTGTGGTGTAGGTTGCAGACGCGGCTCGGATCCCGCGTTGCTGTGGCTCTGGCGTAGGCCGGTGGCTACAGCTCCGATTCAACCCCTAGCCTGGGAACCTCCATATGCCGCGGGAGCGGCCCAAGAACCAAGAGATAGCAACAATAACAACAACAACAACAACAAAAAAAAAAAAAAAAAGACAAAAAAAACAAAAAAAAACGAAAAGACAGACTGTTAAATATGAAGGATTGAAACAAGGTGTGGAAAATTCTTCATTTTTTCTGGTGGGAAAATGATGCTAAAATTAAAAATATCTTCTAAACAAATGATCAAAATGAAGGCACTGCTAAGAAAACATGGACAAAAGGCATAAGGTATGACAGTAAAATCCTTTGTTATGATCTCAGAAAAATCAAAAGTGGTACCTCAGAGTATCATTCTGTCAAAAAACATATCCTCTGAAGACTAAGTGTGTAACTCATATAGATACTTGATCAAATAATAGAGAGTGGAGTTTCCAGGAAGCTTAAGAGCATCATTCCCAAGCTGGCTCAGGATAAACCCAAGGAGAGAAGAGTTTATCTCAAAGAGGTGTGTGGGCGTGTCTCTTGTCTAATATGCAGATCTGATGCCTTCTTTTTAGTTTCACAGATGTGCAGATTTAGAGACAAATTGCATGTGAGGAGATACTTAAGGAATTAAATTTAAAGGGCTTCATTTATCCTGGCCCCAATCCCTGCGTCCTGGTATTCAACACCCTTGTTTAGATCTCTCACACACTGTACTTTTTTTTTTTTTTTTTTTTGTCTTTTTGCCATTTCTTGGGCCGCTCCCTCAGCGTATGGAGGTTCCCAGGCTAGGGGTCCAATCGGAGCTGTAGCCGCCAGCCTATGCCAGAGCCAGAGCAACTCGGGATCCGAGCCGCGTCTGCGACCTACACCACAGCTCAGGGCAACACCGGATCGTTAACCCACTGAGCAAGGGCAGGGATCGAACCTGCTACCTGATAGTTCCCAGTTGGATTCATTAACCACTGTACCACGACAGAAACTCCCCACACTGTACTGTTAATCTGTGTGAACGACTGAAAATGACATAAGACTTGGCATGTCACTTCCAAGCCTACATTATTGGGCATGGTGGCTTCTTCCCTGTACTCTTAGAATACTTGCTATGAGGAAATCCAGTGTCATGTTTTGAGAACACTTGGGCAGCACAGCGGAGTGGTTCTAGTCAAGAACTGAGACCTTCTTCCTCCATCCAGGAAGAAACTGAGGCCTACTTCCAATAACCACATGACGAAGCCATCTTGGAAACAGTTCCTCCAACTTGAGTCCAGGCGTTAGATGACCCTCGCTATAGCTGACTGCCAGACTGCAACTTCAGGAGAGACCTTGAGTGAAAACCAACCACCTGGAGTTCTTGTTGTGTCTCAGTGGGTTAAGAACCTGACATAGTGTCCATGAGAATGTGGGTTTGATCCCTGACCTCACTTAGTGGGTTAAGGATCTGGTGTTGCCACAAGCTGTAGCATAGAGCAGATGCAGCTTCTTTCTGACGTTGCCGTGGCTGTGGTGTAGGCTGCAGCTGCAGCTTCTATTTGAGCCCTAGCCCTGGAATTTCCATCTGCCATAGGCATGGCCATAAAAATTAAACAAACGAAGAAACTATCCACCTCAGGCACTGATGAATGCTTCGCCCTTAGAAGCCATGTGAGTTTATAAGTATTTGTTGTTTTCAGTTGCTAAATTTGGAGCAGTTTTTTTACACAGCAGGAGATAACTAATACAATAGTGTTTAAAGCCATTGGTCTGGGGAAATCTAGGGAAGAAGGGAAGTCATGTTGTCTGGGAAGTGGAGCCTGAAGCCTACTGGTGTTTAAGTATCAGAAACAGGAAGAAGATACAGCTATATTACTTTGGCAAATTATTGGCATTTATTTTCTAAGTCCCATCACACAATGATAGAATAGCCTACAGTGATGTGGGTGAAGATCAATGAGATAACATTTGTAATGTGTGTAATACAGTGATGCAACATTATAGAATCTGAATTAGTATTTTCTTACTTTCCTAAATCCTGCATACCATAGTTTTAGGTTTTCATTATGATTAACAGGACAGGGTCTCAATATTCAGGTGAGCATCATGAAACATGTAAAATTTTCAGGATTATTTTCAAATTATGTTGACTGTGCTCTTTGTAGATAACTTTCTCTCCCTTTAAATTTATAAAATCCATTTTCCAAGGTCAGTAAAAGACTGTTACCTTATCAAAATATGCATCTATACCTTTAGAGTTATATGTATGAAATATTGCTGGAGATGGGGTAGATTAAGGACTTAGCTACAGAATGATGTAGGTTTTCCTTTTAGTTTTATTCGTGTTTATTAATATTTTGTCTGACTGTTGAGAAATTTCTACTCAATAGTATACATATTTTTTCTAGGTATAATATCCTAGGAAGTTTTTTATGAAATGAGAATGTAGAAGGTATCTGTTCAAAACAGATGGGTGGAAAGTGTATTTTCCTCAGAAATTATTTAATGTCACATTTAGCAATACTGTACAGCTGAAATATGAGATTAGCCATCAGGCATCTGACAATTTGCATCCTTATCTGCCAGTCAAACACTTCAAAAAGACTTAACAATTCTGCATTTTGTAGAGTACTTGCAAAATTAGAATCTTGGTGATGGGAGAAAATGCAGGGCAATTATTTACCTTAGTTTGACTCCCTTAGAATTTTGGAACAAAGCTGCTATAAAACTCATTCTTGCGTTGTTGTGGAATAAATATTATGGCCAGATCACAAATTCCATTTTAGATGATGATGTTTATGTTTTCAGAAAAGCGGGCTAAAAAAACATTTAAGAATCTTTTAATACAAACCTATACAGAAAGGGAATTGTAAGCTGGTGTGGGTAACACTGTGAATCTTAAATGAGGAGTATGTCTAGCACACATAGGACATATTGGTGCTGCTGACATGGTTGTTGAAATTACTTTTTAGGGCTGCACCCACAGCATATGTAAGTTCCCAGGCTAGCGGTTGAATAAGAGCTGCAGCTGCTGGTCTATGCCATAGCCACAGAAAAGGGGGATCTGAGCCACATCTGCAACCTATGCCGCAGCTTGTGGCAATGAAGGATCCTTAATTTACTGAATTAGGCCAGGGATTGAACCTGAATCCTAATGGATACTAGTTGGGTTCATTACAGGAACTCCTAGAATTACTTTCTTTACATTTTTTTTTTTTTTTTTGCCTGTTGCTTTTCTAATCTTTTATCTTCTACTATTTATTGGTACATTAAGCTTGTGGGAAATATAATCATTCACTTTTTCCTTCCTAAAATATAAATTTCATTGTTAGGAAAAATGTTCAATGAGGGAAGAACATGAAATTTTTTTTTCAGTGTTTCTGTGTGACTCAGGTCTATTTCCCTGAAAACAGACTAGGAGATAAATGCTGGAAAAGCTGATTAGAGATCTTCCATGAGGGAAACAAGATTGGGCCGAAGGAAAATTTAAACTGTGGAAGCCCTATAGCAGGAGCATTCTGGAGCTGGATTTGACCTTCCTGTTTGTCCCAATACCCTTTGGTTGACTAGTCGTTGGATGCAGGCTGCTTCCAAAGAGAGAACTGTACACCTGTAAGCCAGTGGAGTGATGGAATCTGTTTGCACTGCCTCCAGAGTGCTGACTGCTAGAGATCCAAGAATTTGGCAAACATATTATTAAACTGTTGATACCTAGATGTCAGCTGTCATAGGATTATGTATTTCAGGGCTTTCTTCTTGGAGCATCAGTTTACCAGCACAATACCATGTGCATCCTTGGGCAGGGTGGTTTCCTTCAGCAGAAGTAATGCCCAGAGAGTTCCTCGGTTGTGAGCCATTAGTGGGAAACAATCCCAGATGCCAAAGCAATGAGTGTCCTGGTCATTAAAGGGGAGATTTGAGCAATTCAGAATGACACACTACAGTTCACACCATTTATCACACACGTTCATTTGCTTCGTACAGTAAGTTCAGCCCATTTGAGAAAGATTACGCCAGAATTCCAGGCTGTCTCTTTTCCTTGGATAATTTAGAAGATGAAAGTTAGTTTAGTAGACCTTGAAGCCACACACTATGCTCATAATTTTCCTTCCTCTCTCTTTTATAATCCCTTGTATATTCTCCTTGTGGTTGTTTAGCACCTCTGCTGCTCCAGGTGGTGTATCCGATGGGGTGAACCTTATCTCCTTTTCATGTGTGGATTCTATACCTGTGCTTTTAACATCAAAAATGGATAATGCAGTATGTAATGACTGTTAAATGGATCACCTGGGTGCCACAGTTACTTATCCCTGAAGCCATAAGCCTCACCACCTGCTCATGGTCAAGGTGAATTACTAATGGCAGTATGTTGCTGCTTTCTTCACCTCTGGTCTCTTGGCTCAGAGGACCTGAAGTGAGTAGACAGAAGCCTGAAAATGAAGTTTACTGAAACTCTGTGTCTCCTGGTGGAAGTTTTATACCTTTGGGTCCTAGACACTCTAGATCTTCAGACTCTAAAGTATAGACAATGGAAATACAAATTTTCTACATGGGTTATGGTGCACATAGTAATTAAGGCTACCTATTTCTACCCCTTTAGCTCTTAGATTCATCCATTAACTGGAGACCTTACATGCTTCTGTCTTTAAGCTGGTGCTCTAGCTGAGTCAGGGCAGCAGCTTTGGGAGAGTATCATATGAAATGTGACACCCATGGTTATGTGTCCACTGACACCTCTTGTTTGGTGTGAAGGTGATCCCTTGGTCTATGGTGGTATTGTACAGGCTTATGTGTTGGTGTGTTGGATATTCTGAATACCTTTGGATAGTGTGCTATCTGGGGCCGTGTTGGCCAGAAAGAAAAAGCTGTACTTAGAATATATGTTGATTCCAGTCAAGATGAATAGTTCTATTCTAAGATAGAAAGAATCCAATATAATAAACCTGCCACAAAAAGTCTTTTTGGTGGAAAATATCTCATTAGGGTGTAATGTTGGTTTGTGTTGTGGCAGGTTCAACATCTGGCAGAAGAGGTGGCTATATCAGTCTTAGAGAGTACGAATACATGCTTTTGGGACCATAGCATCTCTGACCTCATGGCTGATCTATTTGTGAGCTCGTTGTATGAGGAATGGGGTGGCAGATGATAAGGGCTGATGGATGGCAAAAGGCAGAGTTGCTCTGACTATTTGATAGTTCAGTACTTATTTCATTTAATGTATTTTTGGATGGATGTTTTTACATAAGTCTTCAAATACTATGACCACTTACACTGGTACCTCCATATGCCTCTTTCCCAGATCTCTCTGTCCTCAATCTTCCAACTTTCTCCTTCTAGGATCATAAAAATTCAGCCAGTTATTTACCATTCTTCATTAGTACATTTGCATTCTTATCTTGGACTTCTTCCTGTTCCACATAAAGTAGATAACAAAATGTCTGAAGCTTGGCCTTTTTCTTTCTCTATCATCTAGTCAAAGAAAAGTTGTCTCTTGTGGTCATAAGTATGAGCTGAAGGAGAAGCACGAATACATCTTAGTAATTTATGTTTTTGCTTTTAGGGCCGCCCTTATGGTGTATGGAAATTCCCAGGCTAGGGGTTGAATTGGAGCTGTAGCTGCCTGCCTATGCCACAGCCACAGCAATGAGTGATCTGACCTAAACCACAGCTCATGACAATGCCAGATCCCCGACCCACTGAGCAAGACCAGGGATCAAATCTGCATCCTTGTGGATACTACTTGGATTAATTTCCACTGCTCCTCAATGGGAACTCCACAATATTAGCAAATTGTATAGAGTTCTGGGTTATCTGCTTATGTAAGCATGATGCCTTACTATGCCAGGTCTGAACATACCATTTTCATATTTCAATGAATTGCTGTTGGATTGGTCCAACCTATAACTTCATGAGTTTGAAAGAACATGGCTATGGCCACATGGTTAAATAATGTCCATGGTTGGACATTCTGTCAGGGTGCAGTAGCAGACCAATAGCTATTTATCAGATGGTGTGGAGTTATTGACCACAGGGCAGAAACTTGTTCTACATCCCTGGAGGTCTGGTTGTGATTTTTTTATCAGGGGATTAATAAATGCCACATGCCACATTTACCATGAAAGAAATATCTTGTAGGATTTTAATTGAATAAAATCATATACTGCAGTAGCTAAGAGTTTGGATTTATAGTATGGCAGAACTTGACTGAAGTTTTACTTCTGCTATGTTTCAGTATGTTACCTTGCAAGAGTCATATAAGCTCTTTAAATTTTGATTATATCTGAAAATGTGAAAGAAGAATGTTCTAGTAGAGTACATTAAAGATAGCCCTCCCCCCAAAAATGCAGAGCACCTTGTGTGGTGCTGGCTCATAGAAAACACTTAATTAGAGTTCAAATTTTTATATTAATCATCAATATTATTATTTTAAAATTTTACTTGTAAAACGTGTCCACTTAGTTTTCAGATGCACGCCTGGTGGATCTGAATCTTTTTGTTTGTGAATAAGTATTAATGTGATGTGTGTGGATGTTTTACATTCTTAAGATGAAATGTTTATACCATAAATATTTTATTCATATTTTATTAAAATAGATAAAAAAGAGCACAAATGCCAAGACATTAAGATAACACAAAATAGAAGTGTGAATTATTAAAATAGCTAGGGGTACTGCTGAATCACAAGAAAATATATTTTCTCTTTATTTCTTCCAGTCCATTGTATATCCAAAGTATTATCCTCTTATCAAAAAGAGGACACTATATGGGAGTTCCTTTTCTGGTTCAGCAGATTAAGAACCCACCCATGAGCATGTGGGTTCAATCCCTGGCCTTACTCAGTGAGCAAAGGATCTGGCATTGCTGTAAGTTGGGGTGTAGGTTGCAGATGCAGCCTGGATCCCATGTTGCAGCAGCTGTATCATAGGCCAGCAGCTGCAGCTCTGATTCAACCTCTTGGCTGGGAACTTCCATATGCTGCAAGTGTGGCCATAAAAAGAAAAAAAAAAAAAGAAAGAAAGAAGAGTCCACTATATATTATTAGTAGAAATTAGAGAAAGGATCTAAAAGAGTATTTTGTTTTCCTCCCTCCCCCTCCCTTCCTTCTTTATTGTGTTTCCTTTAGCAAAATGTAAATTGTGATAGCTTAATTTTGTGTTTTAATTTGATATAATGTTTTGAAAATTACTAGGCTTAAGTGGCAGATATAGAAGGATTCCAATTAAAGTCTATATTATAGCATAAAATATAAACAAATCATCTAAGCATATGCTTTCCGACCCTACCCCCATTAAACTCCACCTATAGTTAAATATTTTATATCATTGCTGGATGTATTGTACGTGCCAGGACCTCAAACATTTTATTATAGATATACCAAAGAATCCTGGTATGTTTTTCACTCTAGAGGGGCAAGAGCTAATGGAGAGGACAGGTGGAAAGAGTAGCACTTGAAATCCCTCTTGGCACTGCAAATGGATAACACCAGGGAGTCCTCACTTTGGGGTGGCCCAGGGTTCCTGCTGCATCGGAAGCTATAGGATGTAGTCCTAGGATGGGGATTTGCTCTCCACAGTTGGCCGGAAGAGGTGCTGTGTTCCTAGTGTTAACTGGAGCTTGTACTTGCCAGCACTTGCATCATTCTCTGTATGGATTAAATCATGAGCCTCTGCAGCTGCCGACCTGCAGCACCCCCTGAGTGCTGCTCAGGGGGGAAATCAGGAGTGAAGCACTCTGTGCTCTGGGAAAACTAGAAGAATAGGTCTTCAGATAGATTATTTACAGGAGAAGATTTTATGTGCCCAATTCTTTCATCTCTTCATATCTAGGGAAAAAAAAAAAAAAGCTAAAATCCTCATATCTAGGAAAACAGTGATGTCTGCTCATCAGGGAGATCAGCAACAAACTTTTTGAAAATGTGTTCATGGCTGCATACACCTCCCCCTCACCTTTATCATATACACTGATATTATTTCCTCTGCCTCTTTGGAGTGATATTTCACAGTCATCTGCAAATGCGGCCACCTCCAAAGGTGAGAGCTGGTTGATCTGCAGGCTGTGAAAACTCTGATGGTCCTGATAGTGGAGGAACCCCCCATGTTTGAAGTTCACAGGCACAGACCTCTCAACTCAGGGCCGCCGCAATGGGACCTTGGGACGCATCTCCCCTCCTCAAGAATCTATGCTCTAGTGGACCCTGAACCCTAGATGAGCCCCCAAATTGTTGGGGAAAAATGACTCTGGCTCAGATCATCAGTGTTGGAAAGTAAGACACATGAACATGGGGAGCTCTCGACAAGGCTCTTTACTTCTGCGGAAGAGCATGCGTGCTCAAAAAGTACACATGAAAGGGGAGACCCCACCTATTTATCCTTAATGCAGGTGGTATATCTGTCCCCTTCTCAGGTCTCAGTTGGTCAGGTCTCAGTTGGCTAATTTGAAACAAATTGTTACTGGGAGAAGAGGGAAAGAGGGGGGCAAAGGAGGTTGTCTCAGTCAAAGCAGGAACAAAATGGAGTAACCAAGACTTCCTTTGATAGAAAAGATGTAAGTTAATTCACACACATATTAAAGGAATGATTTCATTTGGAATGACTTCAGAGCACAGACCTCTCTTGTTCCTGCTACCTACCCTTTGTTGCAAAACTCCTGTATATCCTAGCTCCCTGCTCACCTCCTCAGAGTGGTTTCTCAGAACTACCAGAGATGCTCTCTTCTGGGCCTAAGTCCTAATTTTGCCCCAAGGAAAAATTAACTCTCAATTTTGAGGTTGTGCATTTTTTATAAGTTGACATTAGTCAAGCAAAAAAGTCATGTAGAGAAATCAACCCAGCTCAGAGACCTTGTCAGCAAGAGAAAGAGTAGAGGCAAATGCTCTTCCTTTGCTGCCCACATAGCCTGTCCTCTCAGCTCAGTTTCTGGACCTCAGAACTCACCATGTAAATTTACATCAGTCAGCTATTGAGCTTAAGGTCTGATCAAAGGATGTTGTCAGAAATCAAGCAGTACTTGAGGAAAAAAAAATAAAGGAAATGAGGCTACTTAATTTATGGACAAACATGTGGGTGATCTGGAGGATGTCTCTTCATTCAGAGTAAATATGTAGATTAAGACTGGCATAAGACCCATGAAAAGCCTACATCAATAAGGAAAGAGAAAAATATAACTAGCAAGGCTCAGATGAATACATACATGTGCATGCATCACTAGTCACATTCCCATATCTATATTTATGTAGATATTATGTATCTCTATCTATATCTGTATATTCATAAAATTTGCTTGCTTCATTCCAATTTTGTCTGCCAATGAGATTTCCCAAACTACACTTTATTGGAAAAGGATATGAAACACAGTTTTAAGATCACTATAAAGGAGAGACAAATACATATCAGCATCAGACAGGATGCTTCTGGGTGACATTTCAATGGGCTCTGTCCTTAGAAAAGACAAGCAGCCAGCACATGTGAAGAAGTATTGTCATATACATGGTTGTGTGTATGTGTATATACATTTATAAACCATTGCTATTTGTTGCCCAAATCAGTAATTTGTGATTGTCTACAAATTGCAAAAGTAGATCTGAACACTGTTTTCACCTTGACCTTTCCCTGTTGTAATTGAGACATATTTTAGGACAAGAAATGGCCTCCTCACTGGGGCCTCTTGCAGTAAGGATTTTTCTTACAGAGATGCAAAGAGGTACTGCCCTGGCAACAGGCATTCATACATTTTTTTAGTTTCCATTTGAAAAACAGTAAAGAAAGGTCAAGTGGCCAAATGTGTTAGCCCCTGTCCACTGCTGTGTTCACTGCATACAGATTTTCTAAAAGCAAAATGTAAGAATGGCTGCTGCTTTTAAAGCAGGTTGGCAAACATTTTCTCTAAAGGGCCAGAGAGTAATTAATTCAGGCTTTGTAGGCTATACAGTTTATATCTCAGCTGTCAACCCTGCCATGACAGGGCAAAGCTACTATAGATAATATGTAAATGAATGAGCATTGCTGTGTGACAAAAACAGCAGTCCTGATTTGTCCCTTAGACCATAGTTTGCAGACTGTGATTTAGTGAGTATACGTCCCTTAATGGAAGTTATGGTACTGAACACAAAAAAGACAAAAAGACATAATTTTGTATGGAATTGAAGCTTTTTATACTGGGGCAGAGGAAGGGAAATTTAGATGATTAAGAAAGAGTACTATATTCCAATAATGGAATTACCTTGATTTTTTTTTTTTCTTCAGAATCGACACTTCAGGGATAGCGATCATGTTCCAGCAAGAAGGCCAACTAAGTTATGCTGTTACACAAACCTGAATATGCTGAGTAAATTGTACTTTTAAAAAACACGTGACAAGGAATTCCAAAACCAGCAGGAGAGAGAAGAGACTCTCCAGTTGCCAAAAACTAGAGAAAACATAAAGCAAAATAGTAAGTATGTGACGTGCCCTATACCTAGAACTTATGTTGTAGGCTGTGTGTGTGTTGGGGGAAATCTCCTGGAAGTACTGTTCACTAGAGATGGGAGTATTGTTTTTCTCTTTTTAAGGCTGAGCTTTGAAAACATGAAATGTTTTAAACATACACATAGACAGTAATGGCACAAAACACATCACTGTAGTGAATGCTAAACAGATTCACCTTTTAGGACCAAAGCAGTGCACAGTCCCTCACAGCTGAGGGCTAGAGCTATGGACTGAATTGCTCTCAGCTGAAGCAAGTTGCCTTGCCCAAACTTTTCGCCTCTTCCCCAAGGTCAGCTGAAACCCTATCACTGGTCAAGGCAAAGACCTCAACACTCAACACGCTTGACTCAATTTCTGAAATCTCTGAAGCATCATCCCAGCTTTAGTCATCTCTGTGGGATCAGATGGTACTCCTGTTTTAACTGAATTCCAATTCATTTTTCCCTCCCCAGTCCTTCTTTCTTCATTTCTTTTAAGGGTTGTTCTCAAGTGTCTACAAAACAGTCTTAAATTCAATTACCAGGGAAATGGATCTAAGATAATCATCACCAGCTTTATAATTTAAAATTATTTCTTATTTGTTTCATATACTATTTTTATTTTCATTGAGAAGTTAAATATTGTAGTCATAGTTGAAAACACTTCCCTCCTGTTATCTCTAGAGAACTGCATAATCTTTAATTCAGTGTTTACAATTCCCATGAATGCTTCTGTGTTTTAGCATATACTTATGAGTCCACAAACATTGTAGAGTCATTTTTGCAGGTATTTAAACTTTATGGCACCATAGAATACATCTGCAACTTGATTTTTGTTTGTACTCAAAATCATTTTTGAAATTTATATTTTCTGATATAATTAACTTTAAAATACGATCTAAAGCAAATATGTCAAAATACTAAGAGCTAATACATTTCAAATGAAAGGACGTGCATATCTGGTATATTATCTCCTATACACTTCTTTATACTGCATCTTTCAGAATTAAACATTTAAAAAAAAGTAAACTAGTTTACTTAAAAGAAAAATTAAAAACGTGGAAATTTATTGTGTTCTTCCTCCACACCTGTCTAGTCAGTAGAATCCAAACTGAATCATGCTGCAAAAGGCTCATAGGCAATACAAATAAACCTAACTGTCTCCATCAGCAGCTCCATGCTGATCTCGGCACATCATTTTCAAAGGTATAGCCCTGAAAAATGTTTTATATAAAAGCTACTTTCTAGTCAAATAATCCATTAATTGTGTAAGCTATAGTCTTCTCTGGGATGTATGTTTGCTTCTCAATATTAAAGGCAGAAATTCTGCAGTAAATAAATCTATTCAATTTTTATGTAACTAGTACTTCCCAATTTTGTTTTTTTCATAATTGTTTTTGCTCATAGAGCTCCTGCTAAACTTTCCACAGAACAAGCATAATGTGGACTCACTTCACAGTCAGCTGTTATAGTTATATTTTATGTAGTTTCTGTCCATCCTCAAATGTTCCATGAATTATTGTGTCTCCAAGTTATGTAGTATCTGTTACCCACGTTGAGTGTGTTTTATCCGTCTACCCAATATGAAGCTTGCTGTGCTTGTAAAGTGATTTAACAAGTCATCTATACTGTGTGGAGTACCCAAGGCACTACCTCATCCATTAGAGAAGATCCTAATTAGTTAGAAAATCAGGTCCTCGAAGGCTGGGTCAGTATTTCTTCTGTTCACTCTTAATGGATGACCAGGACCTGGCACAGGATGGAGCAGTAAATGTGTGTTGAATGCCTATTGGATGGATGAGTGGATAAATATGTATTCTCATAGAATCAATGCACAATTATCATATTATAGTAAAATAGTTCCTTTCTACTTCTCTCATGCCAAACTGTGAGTTCCATAATCAGGAATTATGGCTGATTCATGATTACATCTGTAATGTTTCACATCATGTCTGTTATGTACATAACAGATGCTCAAGAAATACCATTTAAATTGTTTTTCTGGGGAAAAAGAAAGAATATAGAAGGAACTCAAAAACTTTATATGGAAGTCAAGCTTGAAATACTCTCCCAAAAAATGTAATGAGGAAGGGAGTGAAAAGAAACTGGTTAGAACAGTTAGCCTATTTAAATGTGTATAAATTATCTTTCCATGCAATTTTCTTTCCCATTGCTCTCAGTTTTATGTGGAGGGAGTGGCTCTTGAAGGTAAATTAATCAGGGGTCCAAGTGCCATGTCTCAGAAAACACTTTATGAGAAACATTTAGTTTGTACAACTTATAAGCAGCCTCCAAAGTTTATAACATGCTAGCCTGCCACCAGGATTGTGTCCTCTCAGAGGCACAGTGCCCTCAGGGTACAGATGACTTCTTTCAGAGAAGTGAAAGTCCTATACTCCAAGAGCAAGCAGGAGCTAATGCATTTAGAAAATTTTTATTAGCTAACCTGTGATCAGTCTGATGGTCATTACTCTTGTTTAATGGTCCCATTCAAAACTATTTTGGTTCAAATACTCTTTCTGATTACCTCAGCTTTGTCATTCTCCATAATTCTTTCTTCTCATCCAACTGTTTGACTCATTGCCTTTGAACCTGGAACCTACCATTGTGCGGCACACTTACCCTCTTGTGTTTTGGTCTCTTCATAGAATTGTCCCTCTAACCCTGTGTTTTTAGAAGAGCTCTTCTATGGGAGGTACCATTCTTCTCCTGCTCTCTCCAATAGAGCACATGCATGTCGCACTCCTGAAATAACTCAGAGTAATGAAGTGAGACTGGCACCTTGGTCCACTGTGGTATTTTTCTGATCACATCTATCTTTACATTATGCAAAGAAATATTCTCTGTTGCTTGAGGTTCATGCCAGACAATTAGAGTAGTAGCTACCTTTCTATATTGAGACTATCTGCTCACTGCAGTCCTCTTCTCTTGGTCTTTTTGTCCTCCATCTTTGCCCGTCCCCAGAGGGTGGAGTTGAAACTCTTCTGACTGGTTTGGAGAACCCTATAATTTTCCGGGAATGAATCGGACAATGATTCTGCATTTACTTGTGCATATTCCTTAATAGATTGTGACTCCCTGAGAGTAAATATTGTCTTTTTTTTTTTCATTATTGTACCCTAGTATTGAGCACAAAGCCTGCCCCCACATTTTACAGTAGTAAATATTTGTTGGAGATCTAACTGATTATAGGATCCAGCAGGGCAGTGAGATCAGGGTTCCATCTCAAACACATCATTAATATTGTTGACATTTTTCACCAGTGATCCTCAGGTCTCCCCAGAGCTCTCCTAATTACCACTGGCTGCTGTGTTTGCTGGACTTTTGCTCATTTATATTTCTCAGACAGCTTTTGTAGTACATGATTTTTTCTTCTTTTATTCATTTCCTGGTTTTTGGTTCATGTCCTATGCTCTCAGGTGAATCATTGGCATTCAGAAGTTGGGTTAAGGGAGACTATTTAGGTGGATAACTGTCAATTCACTTTAGAGAGGATATAATACCAAGTAATCTAGAAACTTTTTGCTGCCCTGACCATTATGCAGAGACCTTCCAAATTGTTCTACTCAAGTCTAGAGTACCCATTGTGGCACAGCAGAAATACATCTGACTAGTATCCAGGAGGATGTGGATTCGATCCATGGCCTCACTTAGTGGGTCAGGGATTCGGTGTTGCCCTGACCTGTGCTGTAGGTTGCAGATGCGGTTCAGATCCCAGGTTGCTGTGACTGTGGCATAGGATGGCAGCTACAGCTCCTATTTGACCCCTAGCCTTGGAACTTCCATATGCCATATGTGTGGCCCTAAAAAGCAAAAAAAATAAAAATAAAAAATTGCTGCCTACCATCCCCTCCAAGCTGGTGTATTATCACATCCTAACTCTAATATTTAAGCACCTATGCCATCTATGCACAGGTCACTTTACCTTAAACTTATGCTTTTGAGATGTTAGTGTTCTTATTTGGAGTTGGACGAATAATCAAAAAATAATAGTCCCATATTAAGAAATTTGATAAAGATTGTTTTAGGTGTCTTCCTCAATCTCACTTTTCCCATGAGAAACACCTAAATCCACATAACTTTTAGAATTATCTGTATTACTTTCTATAAACAAACTCTAACTTCCAGTTTGCTCTGCTCTGTTCCCCACATCTGTTTATTCAGTGTTGAGTAATGATTCTGTGAGGTCGCCAGACTCCCGCCCGATGGCCCATAGATTTCAAATCATGTCCTCCTTATTTGAATTTTATTTTGATTCCAATGACCCTGGATCAGACTGAATTTCAGTTAAAATCCTATAGTTCAGCCTTGACTCTTAAAATTTTTTCTAAGCTTTTATGAGTCAACTTAAATCATATCAAACATGTGACAGTAAGTATTTCAATTCTCTTGACCTATCCTTGACCACACTGTGTCTATCTGGCCATTTGTCCTGGAGAAAACTAAGGAGAAAGGAAAGTAAGATCTCCATTTCCTTTCCGAAGGAACAGTTTTCACAACTGTCTTCATGGTTTTACCTTGTTACATGCAGCTTCCTATATAGTCCCTGTATAGCCCCTGAGCTAGGGACCTTATTTTCCTCTGTCCCTCTCTGAATGACTTGGCTCTTGCTTTTTACATTCAGATGGCCCCTTCTCTGGAACTCACTGGACTCAGTCACATATTCACATTCTGTTCTACCCTCTGAAATACCAAGTGATGTTCTATAAAATTTCTCCCTGAAAAACTTGTTCTTTGATTCCCAGAATACCAACATGGTAATGTTTCAGAGCTGGCTAGGATATAAATGTGCACCACTTATATTCTTAAAGAGCACCACTTGAAAAATAAGGGCTTTAAATCATTGTCAGGGGAAAGGAGTTGCTATTTCAAAGCCAAACATTTGAATACTTAGTATATTTAAGTATTCTATATATCTCATATGATGATTAAAAACATTCTGTGGTAGTAAAAAGATATTGGTGTTTTTAAAAATCTATTCAACCTGCACAAGTCATAAAAGAAACAAACCCCAAAAGAAAAATTTTAATAGGAAGACATTGGGTATATGGAGTATGGTAAAATGCCTACATTGCATTTCAATGCAAAGAGTAAGCTCTTTGCTTTTCATATGAAGCCACATTAATTTGAACTCCAATCTGGCTTTGAATTCTGGCTCCCTAATTAATTATGTGACCTCAGGAAAGTAATTTAACTTCTTCAACCTATAAAATAAGGAGGGTTAGTTCGTTAAAAGTATAACAGAGTTGATGTGGCTATCAAATAAAACATTGTGTGAGTGAATTTAGCAGAGTAGTTAGCAAGTGTCAGGTGATCAATCATCATTAGCTTTCTATAGTACATTAACTGCAAGAAGAAAACCCTTGGATATATTTCTTAGAAGGCATCCTTATTAGGGAAAGAATCATTAAAAATAATAAAATATGTATGTGGGGAATGTAAGCAGAGATAAATGCATTTATGAAAATGATGCTACACTTGAAGCACATTATTTAAGCCAGGGTAAAAAGAGATGAGTTTCCAGTTTTTTTGTTTTTTTAATTATTCATTCAGAAATTATGGAATAGCAGAAACAAAAAAAACCCCACATGGATCATCCTCGATCTTCTCTGAGCCTCAATTTTCTTATCTATAAAATATCTAATTCACTATTGTCTTGGATGGGAATTAAAAATAGTAAACAATAGGTGAGAGTTAAGCGCAAACTATAGAGTACTGTACAGTACAGGGCATCATCAGTTAATCCATCAGCAAGAATTTAGTAAGTGCCTCCAAAGAGTTTTTTTCTGGACTTAGTTTTGTTAAGCATTCTAGGAAAAATGCTACCAGAGTAACATCTCTGTAATTTCAGCATATGTTGGGATATGTGGTTAATATAAATTCAAATGAAAGTGTATTATCTGGTGTTTATAAACCCAGCTATTATTACTTTGAACAAACTATTATCTTTTAGATTAGTTATGAATGAGAAAAAGATTTTACCTTCAATTAAACTTTTTTTGATGCTCTTCCTTTTTCTTTGTGTAGCTGAATTTCTGGCTTATATCATTTCTTTCTCTTTAAAAATTTTCTTCTAATATTTCCTACAAAACAAATCTACTGGCAACAAATTCTCCCTAATTTTGTTTGTCTGAATGTCTTTATTTTCCCTTCATTTTTGAAGGACATTTTTGCAAGGTACATAACACCATGTTGGTGTCAGAGACCCCAGTGACAGGGTTCCCCTGGAGCTTTTAATACCAAGACTTGTCCACACTAAGCTATCATGTTGGTAGGTTTTGTTCTCAACTCTTCAAATATTGTACTCCACTCTCCTCTTTTGTGCACAGTTTCTAGGGAGAATTTGGGTGTAATTCTTATCTTGTTTCTCTATAGGCAAAGTGCTTTTATCCTCTGGCTTCTTTCAGGATTTTTTGTTAATCTTTGATTTTCTGAAGTTTGAATATATATCAATGCATATCACCTAGGTATAGTTTTGGGGTTTTGTTTTGTTCTGTTTTGTTGCATTTATCCTGCCTGGTGTTCCTGAGCTTCCTGGTTCTGTGGTTTCATGGCTGATGTTAATTTGGGGAAATCTCAGTCATTATTGCTTCAGATGTTGCTTTGGTACTTTTCTCTGTTTCCTTCTCATCCCATTATGTTTGTTATGCCTTTTTAGTTGTTGGATAGTCCTTGATATTCTGGTTTTTTGTTTTGGGTTTTTGTGTGTGTGTGTGTGTGTGTCATTTTTCTCTGTGCTTTTCAGTTATGAAAGTTTCTATTGCTATATCTTCAAGCTCATAAATTCCTTCCTCAGACATGTCCAATCCACTAATGAGCCCATCAAAGACATTCTTCATTTCTGCTACAGTATTCTTTATCTTTAGCATTTAATTTTTATTGTTTCTTAGAATTTTTATATCTCTGCATATATTATCCTACTGTTCTGTAGGCTCTTTTTTTCCTATTGGAGCCCTGGGTATATCAATCATAATTGCTTTAAATTCTGGCCTGACTCTAGTTCTCATATGTGTTCAGATTCTTTAAACAGTGTTTTGTTTTCTTTTTAGTAGGCCTTATAATTTTTGGTTGTGATTCAGAGATAATGTACTGAATGAAAGCAACTCCAATAATTAGGCCATTAGTGGTTTGGAAGAAAGATGTGTGTGTGGGAGTAGTATTCTATAATCCTATAGTAGGTCTCAATCTTTTGGTGAGCTTGTGCCCCTGGACTGTGAACATTATTACTGGTGCTTCTTAGTTTTTATTTTCCATATTAGGTGGGAGAGGATGGCTAGAAGAGGCTAGAAGAGGGTATTTGCCTTCCCTTAGTGAAGGCTAGACTCTAATAAAACCCAAGCAAGTTAGGATCAGGTAAAATAGATTCTCTTGAGGACAGGCCTTATTAAGAAGAAAGAATACTCTAGCATATTTCCAAACTGACAGAAGTGTCAGAGACCCCAGTGACAGGGTCCCCCTGGAGCTTTTAATACCAAGACTTGTCCACACTAAGCTGCTTTCAATTCATCAGTTACAGTTTATGTTTTCCTACCTGGCATTGGTTACTGAAGAGGTTTCTACTTGTAGGTTTCTGCTTGAGTAAGTTGTGATTCTTTGTGTCTGTCTATCTCTCCAGTTTTTAAAGTAGTGATTTGCCCCATGACCTTCCTTCTCTGAGAGATAAGACCTATTGATTCTTTCAGTCTGTTCAGTTTTGTTAAGACAGAGTGGTGACTTAAAATCGTCTTTAACGCTGAACTGGAAACTAGAAGTCTTATACTATGAAAGTTTAAATTTAAAAATAATCCTTTTCTGTATGGGAAACATAGCTCTGACACATCAGTGAAATAAAACTAGCTTACTAAAAGAATTTTCAACAATGTTTTATGCCAGAAGAAAATAGAATAATATGTTTAAGATATGTAAGAATAAAGGTGTAATAAAGATTAACTTTCTATTTTTAGGATAAAAGGGAAAATAATGTTATTTTACATATATGAAAGAATAATATCATTGGGAAAATATATACATTAAAGATAGTGGATTAATCACTTATAAATCTAGTATGAGAGTTAAAAGGCAAAAGTAGTTAAAATCATTATTATAATAATTAAAGGGTACACTAGATAAAAAGATGTAAAATGTGACATTAAATATAAAATCCTAGGCAGAGGAGAATAATGTTGAGCTTTACAATGGGATCAAACTTAAGTTATTATCAACTTAAAATAGACTGTTATGGATATATGTTCTATGTAAGCCTCATGATAAACCTCAAAGCCAAAATCTATAGTAAACACACTAAAGAAACAGGAATGTAAGCATACCACTTAAAAAAAAGTCATAAAACCTTAAAGGAAGAGAGAAGAGAGAAAGGAACAGAGAGGAACTACAAAAATAGTCAGAAAGCAATTAACAAAATGGCAATGAGCATACACCTATCAATACTTAATTTAAATATAAGTGGACTAAATTATCTAATCAAATGATAGAGAGTGGCTGCATTGATTAAGAAGGAGAAGAAGTAGTAGTAGTTAATGGAAAGAGATATTTGATGAAAATAAATACCAAAAGAAAGGTGGAATAGCTACATATATTCCACAAGATAAATTTTAATGTTATGATAATAATGAGAGACAAAGGAGGGCATTATATAATGATCATTCATCAGTAAGGTGTAACATTTGAAAATACTTAGGCACTCAACTTAGAAGCACTGAAATATATAAAGCAAATATTAACAAAAGGGAGGAATAACAATGCAATAATAGCAGGGGACAGGAATTCCCTTGTGGTGCAGCAGGTTAAGGAACTTGTGTTATCACTGCAGCAGTTCAGGTTGCTGCTGTGGCACAGGTTCAATCTCTGGCTTGGGAACTTATTCATGCCATTGTGTGGCCAAAAAAAAAAAAAAGAAAAAGAAAAATAGGGGACTTTAATACCCCATTAACATCAATAGACAGATCATCCAGACGTAAAATCAGTAAGGAAACATTGGCCTTCAACAATATATCAGATCA
Source organism: Sus scrofa (assembly GCF_054392235.1). Lineage (NCBI taxonomy): Eukaryota > Metazoa > Chordata > Mammalia > Artiodactyla > Suidae > Sus > Sus scrofa. The sequence goes on along the minus strand of NC_139396.1, from coordinate 106,780,638 downwards.
GATGGAGTTAAATATGTACATTTCATCCAAAAGCAACAGAATGAATATTCTTCTCAAGTGCATGTGGAACATTTCAAGATAGATCATATGTTAGGCCACAAAACACATCTTAATAAATTTAAGATTGAAATTATATCAAGCATATTGTCCAACCCTAATGGTATAAAACTAGAAATTAATTACACAAAGAAAACTGGAAAATTTTAAATTATGTGATTAAACAATATGCTACTGAGCAACCAATGTGTCAAAGAAGAAAGCAAAAGAGAAATAAAAAAAAAAAAATACCTTGTGACAAATAAAACGGAGATATACCAAAAGTTGAGATGCAGCAAAAGAAGTTCTGAGAAGGAATGTCATAGCAATAAACGCCTACTTCAAGAAATAAGAAAGTCTCAGATAACCTACCTTTACACCTCAAGCAACTAGAAAAAATAACAAAGCCAAAAGTTAGTAGAGCAAAAGAAAGATTTGAGTAGAAATAAATGAAGACTAAAGAAACAATAAAAGTTCAGTGAGATGAAAAGATGGTTCTTAAACTTGAAAAACCTTTAGTTAGACTCACCATGAAATAAACAGAAGACTCAAATAAAATTAGAAATGAAAGAAGAGATATTACAATGATACCAGAGAAATGAAAAGGATCATGAGAGGCTACTGTTTACAATTATACTTTAACAAATTGCAACTATTTAAAAGAAATTGATAAATTCCTAGAAATGTACAACTTACTGGGACTAAATCATGAATAGACAGAAATCCCAAATAGACTAATTACTGGTAAAGAGATTGAATCAGTAGTCAAAAACCTCACAACAAATAAATCTTCAGGGCCAGAAGGCTTCACTGGTGAATTCTGCCAATTGTTCAAAAAAGAATGAAGGACAAGCCCTTTTAAACTCTTCCAGGAAAAAAAAAAAAGGAGGATTGCTTCCAATTCATTTTATGAGGCCAGGATTACCCTAATACCAAAACCAGGCAAGGATAATACAAAAAAAGAAAATTATAGGCTAATATCCTTGATGAACATAGATGCCAAAAGTCTTAATAAAATATTTTCAAACTGAGTTTAGCAATATATTAAAAGTATCAGATACCATGACCCAGTGAAATTTATTCCAGGGCTCTAAGATGGTTTAGCATCTGTAAATCGTTCAGTGTGATACACCACAATAATGAAAAAAGGTGTATGGTTATCTCAATAGACACAGATAAAGCATTTGACAAAATTCTACATCTATTTTTGATTTAAAAAAAAAAAAAAACTCCCAGCAAAATGGGTATAGAGGGAATGTATATCAACATAGTAAAGACTATATATGACAAACCCACAGCTAACATCATAATAGTGAAAAGATGAAATCTTTTCCTCTAAGATCAGGAACAGGATAAGGATGCCCAGTCTTGCTACTTTTATTCAATAGAGTATTGAAATTCCTAGCCAGAGCAATTAGATATAACTAAATGAATAAATGGCATCCAATTGGAAAGGAAAAGGTAAAACTATCACTATTTGCAGGTAACATTATTTGTAGAAAACCCTTAAGACTCCATTTAAAAAAAAAACTATTGGAACTAATAAATGAATTCAATAAAGTTGTGGGATTCACAGTCAATACAAAAAAATCAATTGCTTTTCTATACCCTAATAATGAACAATTATAGAAATTAAAACAATGCCACTTAAAATTGCATCAAAACATTAAAATACCTGGGAATAAATTTAACCAAGGAGACAACATACTTGATACTGAAAACTAGAAGACATTAATAAAATAATCTTTATCAAAAATCCCAATGGCATTTTCCACAGAAATAGAACAAATAATCCTAAAATTTGTATGGAATCATGAAAAACCCTAAATAAAGCACTCTTGAGAAAGAAAAAGACTAGAGATATCACAGTCCTTGATTTCAAACTTCATTACAAAAGTATAGTAATTAAAATAGCATGGTATTGGCATAAAAACAGACACATGGATCAATGGAACAGGATAAATAACTGAGAAACAAAACCACGCATAAATGGTCAATTAATTTATAACCAAGGGGCCAAGAATGTGTAAAAGGGACATTATCTTCAATAAGTAGTGCTGGGAAAACTGGACAGCCACATGCCCAATTAACTCAAGGTAGATTAAACATTAACTCAAAGTAGATTAATGTCAGCAAAAGAAACCATCAGAAAAATGAAAAGGAAACCTCCTGAATCGGAGAAAATATTTCCAAATTACATATCTGATAAGAGGCTAATATCCAAAGTGTGTAAAGAACTCAACTCAATAGGAAAGATTCCAAACACCCTTATTGAAAATGGGCAGAAAATCTGAATACACATTTTTCCAAAGAAGACATACAGGTGGCCAACAGGTACATGTAAATATGCTATGCATCAGTAATCATACAGAAATAACAAAACCCATAAAATATCACCTTATACCTATTAGAATGGCTATTATCAAAAAGACTAGAAATGACATGTGTTGGCAAGGGTGTGAAAAAAAGGGAATTCTTGTGCTCCATTGGTAAAAATGTAAATTGGTGCAGCAACTATGGAGATCAGTACAGAAATTCTTTAAAAAACTAGAAATAGAACTACCATATGATCCAGCAACTCTACTTAGGGGTATTTATCCAAATAAAGCAAAAATACTAACTCAAAGATACATGCCCCTCATATTCACTGAAGCATTATTTTCAATAACCAATATATGGAAACAAACTAAATGTTCATCAGTGGATGATTGGATAAAGAAATTGTGCATATATAAACAATAGAATATTATCCAGACATAAAAAGAAAGATATCTTGACATTTGCGACAATATAGATAGACCTTGAGGGTATTATGCTAATTGAAATAAGTCAGACCAAGAAAGGCAAATACCACATGATCTTTCATACGTGGAATCTAAAAAATAAGCAAGCAAACAAACACAGCTTGTAGAAATAAGAGAACAGTTGCTTTTGGTTGAGTCTTCAAATGAACCAACCCTGCAATTGCCCTATCTTTAATAAACTTCTTCTTATTTGATCTGATAAAGATGTATAGATTGCTTATATCACATACACACACAAAACTGTTACGCAAAAACTCAGAAGACCTTTTTTGCCATTCAGCATTGTGAAAGATTCTGCTAGAAAGTAAGCTTCAAACTACCAAATTGACTAGAGAAGTATCATCATAGAAACCAATGGTGACCATCAAATATACAGCTTCTTGTGAAACTAAGAATAAATCAGGAGTCCCAAGCACCATGGGAGGACACATGTTCCTCATTATGTGAATATTAAAAATCATCCCTCCCAGCTATTTTCCCCACCCCACAACCTCAAAACTCCACCCTTCTCAATACCCCCTATTCACCTCCTCTCCTTACACATTGCCAATATCTTGATAGAGATACAGCTAACTTTGTAGCCTCTCCATGAGAGCCATTGTCCTGGTTCTTCAGTGAGATGGAAAAAGAAACAAAACAAAAAAGAAAGCTACCACTGACTCCAAAAGCCATCAAAATTCCTTTACTCAAGGTCCTCTCATCACAAAGGTGAATACCAGATGAGATTAATTTAGCTTCATGTCTCCTGGATCACACTAAAACAATTTATGGATAGCTATGCTTTAATTTTGAAAGCCATATATGCCGTCATTTCAGCATTCATTAGGCCCCTCAGGTAATGTCATCATTTAAATACACATTCATTATTTTAGAGAAAGAGGTAAATATTCTGCTCTCCAGTTTTTAGTATTAAGGAAGAATAAAAGTCCAAAATTATAGGGCTGAAGTCCACCAACAGTGCTAACTGGGCCAACTATAATAAGAAATAAGATAGGACATGTGTGACCGTAGTTAGTATAAGAGATGATAAAACATGCCTCCTTTATGTAATTAATAAAGCTCAGGAGTTTCCATTGTGGGACATTCGAAAATGAATCCAACTAATACCCATGGGGATGCAGGTTTGATCCCTGGCCTAGCTCAGTGGGTCAGGGATCCAGTGTTGCTGTGATGTAGGTCGAAGACAAGGCTCGGATCCCAAGTTGCTATGGCTATGCTGTGTAGGCAGGCAGCCATAGCTCTGATTTGACCCCTAGCCTGGGATCTTCCATATGCCAAGAAAAAGAAAAAGAAAAACTCATTTTGGAATATAAGTCAAGCAATATTTGATGTTTAGTTCCAGAATCAAAGGCTCAGAACAAGGTGACCTGTCTCCTAATAGTGTAATTTTGCTCCCTAATAAATATCTCAAGGGGACAGCTTTCAGAATTTCTTTCTCAGTGATCCTCGTCGTGTAAGACACCATAAGTCTGGGGTCACCACTGTTCTGATGCTACAAGAAGAAATTATCACAATAATGGACAAGTTCTGCATGACTTCCTCTGCTGTTCTGGTTAAATTTGCTGCAGCAACATCTAAGGCAGTGAGCCATCTAATCAACAAAAAATGCCCTCCCCCACCCCAAGGATAAAGAAGGAAAGAGGTAGCAGGCAATTAAAGAAAGTTGAGTGTACATTTATCTGGAATGATGTACTGTTTTTGATGACCGTGGATTTCTGTGTATTCATTTATACACTCGTTCATTTAATGAACATTTGCGAGTATCAGTAAGAAACCAAATACTAATGGGTGCTAGGATTACAAAAGAGAATAATCTGATATTTATTGCAAAGGAACAATAGCATACATGCTGGAGTCAAGTGAAAAAATAAAAGCAAAGACAGAGACAAAAAGTGCTATTTTGCTAAGAGCTTTAATGGAAATATTTTGATATACTCTTTGGGCTTAATAGAGTAATAGTTTATTTGATCTGTTGGGATCTAGAAGGAGTTCACAGAGAAGTAATGTTGAAGCTAAACTTGTAGCAATGAGGAAACTTTCAGGATTAAATTTTGCTACACATAAAAAAAAATAAATCACAACCAACTTCATGAAAATTTATTTCTCTTTTATAAAATAATAAAAATAGCATGGATAGAAAACATACCAATATTTGGCTTGTCATGAGCCAGGCATTTTCTAGTACTGGCATATATTAACTTAATTGTTCTCAAGCCAGTCCTTTGAGGTTGTTGGTATTATTAGTTCCATTTTAAAGATGAGGAAATTGAGGCACAGAGGAGATAACATAATTTACCAAAAATCACACAGTTAATACATTGTATATCCGGGATTTGAACACTGGAAATCTGTTTTCAGAGTCAGGAGTTGGTCCTCACTTGGCCTGTGCAAGATGTGATTTGGAGGGAGTGAGAGAGACAAAAGCATGGTATTTCTGTTGAAGTCTCATAAATTCTACTGCAGTGGACGTATTCAGAAATTGATATTTCTGTGATTGAGGTCATCTCTTAAAGAAACAAAAGGCTACATTTCCTGAAAGTGAAAAGCGTAGAAAGATGGAGGTCATGGCTTGTGTATGCCCTGCTGACTTCTTGTATAATACTATCAAAGGGAAAACAAGATGCTTTATAACATGAATATGGCGACTTTGTCATGAAATATGTACTTTGCCTCTCATGCTGATTAGATAGGAAATAGAAATGATTTCTAGTCTTGCAAATCTGCAAACTTTGGCAGAAAGTTTTAGAAATTTCAGTACTAAGTAACAAGTAAATTAAAGGAAAGAAAGCAGGAATGAAAGAAAATTCTCTTATTCAAAATCTCCAAGTTTAGAAAACAATTGGTATATCTGTAGAGGAACTTGAAAGTGCAACTCTACGTGTTTTAGCAACAATAAAAATCTGCCCTATTAGGAGGTCATTCCAGACGGAGCCTGACTTGGGCATTCACTTGGTGTTCATTTGGCAGGTAAGGGCATCAGTCATGTGTTTGATGGAGAGGGACTCTAAATTACTATTATTATAGAGACACACAAATAGGTAAACAGTCTGCCTTCTTAAATGAGACTCCAGAAAACTAAATTTCTTTCCATGTATACTTGGAATCATAAGAGCCATCCAGTAGACAGAGGTAGAGCTCAGCTCAGCTAACTGTTCCCACCCACCCATCCCAAATTCGAGTTAATTTCCTGTCTATTGTTAATTTTATTAGCTTCATGCAAATGCACATGAGACTGTGGCATTTTTTTTTAATTAAGTGGGGTTTAATTATACTTATTAAGAATAATGTCTGTCAGAAAATGAAATGGCAGGCTCTCTATTTACATGCAGGATACCATTTAAATATCTCAAAAAGAGAACATCAATACCCAGAAATAGTATTTTTGCCAAAGTTAAAATTCCATCATGGTATCTTGTATGTTCTATATGTCCTTTGGCAAAATCCTTGTAAAGCCAAGCAAAATGTTTTCTTCATTGCAAGGCATGGCTGATCTTTAGCTGCTGAGGTCTCAAGAGGTAGAGACAGGTAAATGTTGCACACCTGTTCACACTCTGGAGATTCACATGCAGGTTGGGGCTGTGTGCAGATTTCTTTCAGTCTAACCCTTTGAGATGGGTAAAGATTGCTTATCTGCTATTTTCTTAACATTATTCTTGAGAATAAGAATTCTCATGAGAACTGGGGATAGAGTCATTGATGTGGAGCAATTCAGAACATGGAGATAAAGATGTAAATAATGGTAGTTTCCAGCTCACCATGTTCAACTCAGTAACAAGTGAGAAAACTAAGGTCCAAAGAAAGTGACTTACAGGTTGTAGGCTTACATGGAAAAAAAAATCCTCTAATTGTTTTATGATTGAGATAGATGTCTGTTTACTAACACAAAAATAATTTCCACATTGATTTAAGCAATATGTCATTATAATTGTGGAACAATATATATCAAAGTCTTTTTCTGAGTCCTTTTCTCTCTGAATACACTTTTCTGATAAAGATTTTATAGTTTATTTTTTAATTTTGCCTGTCTTTATTTTCTGATTGTTAACAAATATGCATTAGTTGTGTAACAGAGGAGGACAAAACATATTTGAATGTTGGTGTGCTTTATCACCCGTAATATTAGAAAAGTTTAGAATTGGTTTAGACTGACCAACCTGGTGAGACTGCAATATGAATTTTTGAAAAGCAGTTTTCATGGCAGATGTTTTATAAGGCTTTTGCTTAGAGCTGGAATGTCCCACGGGGAGGAGAGAAGGCAACCAGTGCTTTGCCACTTAACATGTGGTCCATGGAATAGCACCATGGGCATCACCCAAGAGCTTGATAGAAATGCAGAATTTCTGAACTCAGCCCTACCATGTCAGAACCTACATTTTAACAAGGTCTCTATGTGTTTCATAAACACACTAGAGTTTGAAAATCACTATTCTAAACTAAAGAATTAAACTCTACTTACATCAAATCACTGAGTTTTGAGGAGGCATATAGAGGAAAGATATGGGGAAAAAGAGGATGTTAACAAATAGAACTGGGAAAACCACATAAATGCAGTCATAGAAGACTTGGGTTATATTTCTAACCTAGTCTAGATTATATAATTTCTTTCCTTTTTTTTGTTTTTTGTTTTTGTCATATGGAGGTTCCCAGGCTAGGGGTCAAATCAGAGCTGTAGCCACTGGTCTACACCACAGCCACAGCAACGCCAGATCTGAGCCATGTCTGAAACCTACAACACAGCTCATGGCAATGCTGGATCCTTAACCCACTGAGTGAGGCCAGGGTTCAAACCTGGATCCTCATGGTTACTAGTCAGATTCTTTACCACTGAGTCACAATGGGAACCCCTAGATTATATAATTTCCTTGTTAGACAGTTTCCTTATTTGTATATGAGGTTAACAGTTTCTATACAGGCATATCTTGTTTTATGGCCCTTAGCTTTATTGCATTTTGCAGCTACTGGGTTTTTTACAAATTGAAGATTTGCAGCAGCACTGCATCAAGCAAGTCTATATCAGCTCCCATTTTCTCCAACATCATCTGCTCTCTTTGTGTCACATTTTGATTCTTCTTCCAATATTTCAAACTTTTTCATGATTATATTTCTTATAGTGATCTGTGATCACTGATTCCTGAGGTTATTGTTGCAAAAAGATTTCCACTCACAGAAGGCTCTGATGATGGTTAGCATTTTTTTTAACAAAGTATTTTTAAATTAAGCTATGTGTATTTTTTGTTATTGTTTTTAGTGTTTCTGTTGCACTCTTAATAGTCTACTATTTAGGATAAATACAGCTTTTATGTGCACTAGGAAAGCACAAAATTTGTGACTCTCTTTATTGCAGTAATCCCTTTATTGCAGTAGTCTGAAACTGAACCTGAAATATCTCCAAGGTATGCCTGTATCTTATGAATATTTTGAGCATTAAATGTTGAACATGCAACAATGTATGTTATGTGTAAGAGATAAGGGTTTATGAATGATATTTTCTTTTTCCTTACTGTGAAATTATAGGGGCATATTTGGTGGCATTATAATCCTTAAGCAAGGAGAAGATATTAAAATACAACTAAGAAGACATGTTATATTGCTTAGGGCTACCATTCTTATTTTCAGATTTTATTAAATGTCTGTAGTATTCAGTTTAATACAAAGTCTTGTAGAATTCAGCTTTGGCAAGAAGGCCTTGGACACTTTTCCTTCCTAAAAAGGGAGGTAATGATGGGTTTTAATTGCAACACAATTAGAGCTTTTGATATCAAATTAATTTTCAGTGATAGTGTTGGTCTTGGCAGAGAGTACAGAATTTATGAGATTAAAGCCCCATGAGTATATGCAATACTCTTATAGCTTTTTATGCAAATTGAAATTCCTGCTTCATTTTCCTTTTCTAGAATCAAAGATTAAGGATAATAAAGCTTTTTAACTTAGCTAAATTAGTTAAATGCATTTTATTACATCAAGCCATACTTTATCATAGGCCATACTTGGCAAATTCTCTCCACTTAGATAATTATTCACAAGATAATAATTTCATGAAATTTGTTTGTGCAGGTAATATGGGGATATGGTTCTAAATTAAAATTACAGAGTTTTAATAAAATTTTGAGCCAGTATCTTACTTGTAAACCATTAATGTACTTATTAAGCCCATATGGTTAAGCTAGCATGAATATTGACTTTTTTTTCGTTTTTTTGTCTTTTAGGGCCTCACCGGCGGCATATGGAGGTTCCCAGGCTAGAGGTCAAATTGGAGCTGTAGCTTCCGGCCTATGCCAGAGCCACAGCAACACGGGATCTGAGCTGTATATGTGACCTACACCACAGCCCATGGCAACGCCAGATCCTTAACCCAATGAGAGAAGCCAGGGATCAAACCCACATCCTCATGGATTCTAGTTGGGTTTGTTAACCACTGAGCCATGATGGGAACTACAATATTGACAATCTTATATTTATTTAATAAAAAATATTTTGAGAGTTTGAAAATAAAGGCAAATATTTTGGAATAAAATGCTTATCACAGAAAAAAATAGCAATGCATCTTGCTTTGAATGAACACAATATGTGTCTAAAATTTAGATAAATCAATTAAGACAATATAACAATAATTTGTCATAATAACTATAATGAAAACATAAAACTAATAAAGTGATAAATATTGACAGAAATAAATTGATATTATGGAGTATATAAATTTATCTCCAAACAATAGATATTTGTACTGACATCATCAGGGGTATGTAACTGGGTATGAAGTATGAGATCTTTGAGATATTTTTCTCCTTAGAATAATAATATTTTATTTTTTCTTTGAATATGTTTTTTTTCTCATTCCATCTATATTTAAATAGCTAATACAGTCACAGAGCTTACAATTCAATTGTACAAATGTATCCAGGGAAAGTCTTTTCCTGGAATTACACTCAACAAATTTCCTCTCTCTAAAAGTGGTGATAAAAACAGCACTTGTTGAACTGTTTGTAGGTGCTAGGTTCTGTCCTAAAACCTTTAAAATAAATTGCCTCTGTTAACCCTCAACACAACCCTTTAGTTGGCAATTATTACTCCCCATTTCACAGATGAGGAAACTGAGGCTCTGTACCAAATACAGTCTACCTTGGTATTTGCCTGGAGTTGGTTCCAGGACTCCCTGTGGATACCAAAATCCATAGGTGCTTCTGTTCCTTAGATCAAATGGCATAGCACAATCGCTTCTCCATATCTGTGGAGTCCACATCCAAGAATAGGGAGGGCTGACTCTAATTCACTCAAGGATTTATAGGATTGGAACTTAGAAACCTGGGCACTTAGGTTCTTAACTACCTTCCTCTCATAACTCTTTAACATACTATCAATCCAAACAATGAATCCTACATTTCCTTTCAAAAAAATATATATAGGAGTAGTTACAAATGATAATATTTTATGAACTTTGCCTTTTCAATGTGACTATGTATGTTTAGATATTATCCAATATTATTGCTTGAAGTTATTTCCTTATTTTTTATTTTTTAAAATATTCAATTGAAAAATTTTTTAGGTTTTTTTTTTTTCCCCTCGGTCTTTTGTCTTTTTACGGCCACACCTGTGGCATATGGAGGTTCCTAGGCTAGGGGTCTAATGGGAGCTGTAGCTGCCAGCCTATGCCAGAGCCACAGCAATGCGGGATCCGAGCCATGTCTGCAACCTACACCACAGCTCACAGCAACGCGGGATCCTTAACCCACTGAGAGAGGTCAGGGATCAAACCCACAACCTCATGGTTCCCAGTCGGATTCATTAACCACTGAGCCACTACAGGAACTCCAAATTTTTAGTTTTTAATTTTAGTGTTTGAAGCAGCCTGTCCTCTATGGATGGAAATGATGTGGTCAGTAGTTTTTTTTCCATTATAAATGATTTTGCAGTGATTATCTTGTATACTTTACCATTTTGCATATGTGACTGTAACTGGAGGATAAGATCCCATATGTAGAAATGCTGAGTCAAAAGGTATATGAATTTAAAATTTTGATTTGCATTCCATAGAAATTTAAATTTTGATGCAATCCATAGAGATTGTACCAGTTTTTACCCCAAAGATAACACATTAATGCTTTTGTTTTCCTACACACTAACCAACATTGTGTTATAAACTAATGGTTCCTGACCAATGTTTAATAAAAATATTTTTTTCTGGCATTTTAATTATTAAAATGTAACTTTTCATTTTGAAAAGATTTCAGACATACAAAAATGCTGCAAAAAATTACTAAAACTCTGCTGTAACATCAACGGTATTCCTAAAATATTAACAAATATTAACATTTTACATAAACATAATACATTTACCAAAATCAGGAAGTTAAGATTGATGCCAGACTAACATAACCTTATTAAAAATTTCACCAAGTACACTACTAATGTTTTTTTTTTTTTTTCTGATCTAAGATTAAATTCAGAACCATACATTGTACTATACCTTGTTTTTTTCTTTTTGATGCAATGGTAAATTGGGTTTCTTCCCTATTTTCTCTCTTATCTTTCATTGTTAGTATATAGAAATGCAATTGATTTCTGTGTATTGATCTTTTTGTCCTGCGACTTTACCAAATTCATTGATGAGCTCTAATAATTTTCTGGTAGTGTCTTTAGGATTAGCTAGGTATAGAATCATGTAATCTGCATATAGTGATACTTTTAGTTCTTCTTTTCCAATTTGGATTCCTGTAATTTCTTTTTCTTCTCTGATTGCCATGGCTAGGACTTCTAAGACTATGTTGAATAACATTGGTGAAAGAGGACATCCTTGCCTTGTTCCTGATCTTAGTGGAAATGCTTTTAATTTTTCAACATTGAAAACCTGTGGGTTTGTCATAAATGGCTTTTGTTATATTGAAGTATTTCCCCTCTATGTCCACTCTCTGAAGAGTTTTTATCAGGAATTGGTGTTGAATTTGGTCAAAAGCTTTTTCTGCATCTATTAAGATTATCATATAGTTTTTATTTTTCAGTTTGTTGATGTGGTGTATCATACTGATAGATTTGTAAATACCGCAAAATCCTTGTATCCCTGGAATAAATCCTACTTGATCATGGTGTGTGATCTTTTTAATGTATATTTGCATGTGGTTTGCTAATATTTTGTTGAGGATTTTTGCATCTATGTTCATCAGTGTTAATGGCCTGTAATTTTCTTTCTTTCTTTTTTTTTTTTTTTTTGTGGTATCTTTGTCTGGTTTTGGTACCAGGGTAATGGCAGCTTCATGGAATGAGCTTGAGAGTGTTCCTTCCTCTGCAATTTGGTGAAAAAGTTTCAGAAGAAGAGGTGTTAACTCTTCTCTGAATGTTTGGTGAAGCCATCAGGTTCTGGCCTTTTGTTTCTCTGGAAGTTTTTTCATCACACTTTCAATTTCAGTGCTTGTGATTGGTCTATTCATATTTTCTATTTCTTCATGGTTCAGTCTTGGTAGGTTGTACCTTTGTAAGAATCTGTCCATTTCTTCTAGGTTGTCCCTTTTATTGGCATACAGTTGCTCATAGTAATCTCTCATGATCCTTTGTATTTCTGCAGTATCAGTTGTAACTTTCTTTTGCATTTCTAATTTTATTGGTTTGAACTCTCTCTTTTTTTTCTTGATGAGTCTGGCTAACAGTTTATCAATTTTCTTGATCTTTTCAAATAAACGACTTTTGGTTTCATTGATCTTCTCATTTTTTTTTTTTTGTCTCTATGATAGTTTCTGCTCTAATCTTTATGATTTTCTTTCCTTCTACTAATTTTGAGCTTTGTTCTTTCTCTAGATGTTTAAGGTGTAAGGTTAGGTTTTTTTTTTTTGCATTTTTTTTTTCTGAGATAAGATTGTATTGCTATAAACTTCCCTTTCATTACTGCTTTTGCTGTGCCCCATAGATTTTGGATTGTTGTATCTTCATTGTCATTTGTCTCTATGTATCTTTTAATTTCCTATTTGATTTCTTCAATGATCCATTGTTTGTTTAGTAGCACATTGTTTACCTTCCAAGAGTTTGTGTTTTTTTGCTATTTTTTTCTTTTAGTTTATTTTTTAGTCTCATCGCATTGTGATCAGAAAAAATGCTTGAAATAATTTCAATTTTTTTATATTTATCAAGGCTTGATCTGGGGCCCAAGATGTAATCTATCCTGGAGAATGCTCTGTGTGCACTTGAGAAGAAAGCATATTCCACTGTTTTGGGGTGAAAAGTTCTGTATATATCATTTAAGTCTGTTTGGTCTAGTGTATCATTTAAGGCCAGTGTTTCCTTGGTGATTTTCTGTCTAGATGATCTTTCCATTGCTATAAGTGGGGTGTTAAAGCCTCCCACTATTATTGTGTTACTGTCAATTTCACCTTTAATGGCTGTTAATAGTTGCCTTATATACTGTGCTGCTCCTATGTTGGGAGGGTATATATTTAAAATTATTATTTCTTCTTGTTGTATTGACCCTTTGACCATTATGTAATGTCCATCTTTGTCTCCTGCGAACTTCTTTATTTGAAAATCTATTTTGTCTAATGAGTATTGCTACTCCTGCTTTTCTATAATTTCATTTGCATATAATATTTTATTCCATCCACTCACTTTGTCTTTATGTGTCCTTAGATCTGAAGTGGGTCTCTTGTGGACAGCATATATACGGGTCTTGCTTTTGAATCCATTCAGCTAGTCTTTTTCTTTTAGTTGGAGCATTTAATCTGTTTATATTCAATGTAATTATGGATAAGTATATATTTATTGTCATTTACTTAATTTTTTTGGATTGCTATTTTGCGTCTTTTTTTTTTTCCCCAGTCCTCTTTTTGTTGTCTTTTATTGCAATTTGTTGACCATGTTTAGTGTTATGTTTGGCTTTGTTTTTCTTTTTTATGTGTATGCTCATTATAGTTATTTGACTAGCGGTTCCCCTTATATTTTGATATATCCATTGTTATGTGTGCAGAATTGTTTCATCTTGCTGGTCTCCTTAATTTCAAATACATTTTGCATTTTCAGTATTCTGCATTTGTCTTCTCCTCTCATGCTTGCTACTTTAGATATCGTATTTGTCAATGGGTGATTTCCTACTTTTAAATTATCTTTGCCTTTACCAGTGAGCTTCTTCATTTTTAATATTCTTATTTCTAATTGTGGATTTCCCTTTTCTGCTTAGAGAAGTTCCTTTAGTAGTTGATGTTGAGCTGGGTTTTGGAGGTGCTGAATTCTTTTAGCTTTTGCTTGTCTGTGAAGCTGTTGATCTCCCCATCAAATCTGAATGAGACCTTTGCTGGATAGAGTATTCTTGGTTTTAGGTTCCTCCTCCTCAACACCTCAAATATATTTAGCCACTCCTTTCTAGGTTGTAGAGTTTCTACTGAGAGATCAGCTGTTATCCTTAAGGGAATTCCCTTATATGTGAATTGTTGCATCTCCCTTGTGGCTCTTAATATTTGTCCTTGAATGTAATTTTTGTCATTTTGAATTGTATGTGTCTTACTGTATTTCTTCTGGGGGTTATTTTGTGCATCTTCCACTTGAGTGAGTGTTTCCTTTCCCATATTTGGAAAATTTTTGTTTATAATCTCTTCAAGTATTTTCTCTGGCGCTTTCTCTCTCTCTTCTCCTTCTGGAACCCCTATGATGCAAATGTTCGTAAGTTTAATGTTGTCCCAGATGTCTCTTAGACTCTCCTCAGTTTTTTTCATTCTTTCTTCTTTATTCTTTTCTGTAGCAGTAATTTCCATACTCTGTTTTCCACCGCTTATTTGTTCTTTTGCCTCCGTTAACTTCGTATTGGTTCCTTCTAGGTTATTTTTCATTTCAGCCATTGCACTATTCATTTTGGTCTTCAAATCCTCTAGCTCTTTGTTAAACATCTCTATTAAGTTCTTAATCTATGTCTCCATTCTTTTTCCAAGATCTTGGATAATATTTACTATCATAACTGAATTCTTTTTCAGGTAAATTGACTATCTCCTCATTTAGTGGTTTTTCTGTGTTTTTGTACTGTTCCAGTCTTAAGCTGCTTATTTGTTGTCTCATAGTGCCTATCTTTCTGTTTATCATCCCCTTGACAGTTAATATGTAGATGTTGAAGCAGGTGCCCAGGCCTAGAGTTCTCAGGGGTGGTAGTAGTTCATATGTACCTCTTTGCTGGGTAGGGCTCTAGAGACTGCTTTCTATAGATTTAGGGGCAAGTGCTGCTGTTCTGCCAACATTCTCCTTGCTTGGCCACTCTAGGGCTCTTTCTCTAAAACCTCAGGGGCAGGGGGCTTCTCCCTATGGTTGCTCACAGGCTCTCTCTATAGCTGCCGGATGTGTGTTTCTAGCAGTCCCTCCCCCTGCTTTGCTGCTGGCAGGAGTGCTCTCTGTAGCCCTGCAGATTGGAATGTGGGTTAATGGGCCTCCCCTGGCTCCCTTGGTGTGGAAAGTGTGCCACTAACATGAGCCTTCACAGGGCTCCTGGCAGGGGTACTGTATCTTGTGCTTTTCACTGGTGGGACAGACCATAGCTCCATCAGAGGATGGGCACTGGCACCCCTCTCATGGGAATGGGTGCTGCCACCAGCAGCTTTTCTGGCGTTGCTTTGCTGGTGCAAGCTTCTGCAGATTTTCTGGGTGGAATCAAGGTGCCTATGTTTTCCATGATCAGTAGGGAGCAGGCACCAGCAGCCCTCTCACAGGAATGGGTGCTGCCACACTGGCACAAGCCTCTGCAGATACTCTGGGTGGAGCTGAGATGCCTGTGTTTTCCCTGATCAGCAGGGAGCAGGCACAGGTGGCCCTCTCATGGGAAGGGATGCTGCCTCTCTGGGTGGAGCTGAGATGCCTGTGTTTTCCCTGCTCAAGCAGGTCATTGCTTTTGCAGGAAGTGGGTGCTGCCACCAGCAGCTTTTCTGGTGCTGCCCTGCTGGTCAGAGCCTCTGCAGATTCTATCAGTGGAGCCAAAGCACCTGTTTTCTCTGTCTCTCTGGGGATGAATGCTGCCACTGCCAGCAGCTCTTCTGGCACAGGTTGGGCTCCACTAGCCAGGACCTCCCACCGGCAGGAACCAGGACCTTGTGTTATTCCCCCAGGTGTTTACTCCACCTGGTCTGAGGAGTCTGTAGCCCTAAGGGTGCAGCTACTTCCCAGCCATTGCTAGGCAGCCGCTATAGCCAAGTGGTTCCTCAGCTGAGGCAGGCAGTGTCCTGCAGCTTGAGAAAGCAGGCATAGGGAACAAAGCTGTAGTGGTGGATCCCACCCCTTACTTCCAGCATCCCCAAACAATGGCATCTATTCTCTAAGCCTGATTCATTTGCCTCCCCCTAGATGCTCTCCATCGTGGTTCACTCTATACTGTAGTCCCTCCAGGCTGTTTCTACAGGGTCAACCCTGGTTTTTTTCCCTATGTAGCTGGCCCCAGCTCCCTCTTTGGGTTTGATCTCTAAGGCCAAAGTTTTGATTCCCAACACCTCCTAGCACCCAATTACGGTTGCCCGTTGCCCGTAGCACTGACCATTTGTGGAGGACTGTCTCCTTTTTAACAGCTTCAGACCATTTGTCTAGAGTTCTCTCTCTGTTTTGGCTTGTTGCTGGTATGGAAAACTTGCTGGAGTGTAGGAGCCATTCCTCTTTCCAACTCCCTCCTGGGAGAGCAGGTCCTGTCCTGTTTCCTTTAGCTTCTTTTTCTCTTGTTCTTCTTCTTTCTTCTTTCTTTTGTCCTATCTGGTTTTGTAATGTTTTTCTTACTCTATCATAATCTTGAGGTCTTTTTTCAGTTTTTCAGAAATTTTCTGTGCAAATGGTTCCACATACAGATGTATTTTCAAGGCATTTGTGGGAGTAGATGAAACTTAGGTCCTGCTACTCTGCCGTCTTCTACCTTACTTTCTTAACCTGGAATAATTTCTATATCTTTTTTGCCCCTCTTTCATCACCTTGACATTTTTTAAGAGGATTGGCAAGTTATTTTGTATGGTTTTGGCTTGCTATTGCTATTTTTCTATTTAAGACTAAGCATACACTAGAAGCAGTGGTGTATCATTCATTGTACCATAATGTACATGATATCTATTTGGTTTTTGTTCTTATGATCTCAGATTTGGTCACTTGCTTCAGATGGTACCTGGCAGGTTTTCAACTGTATGGTAATTTCCCTTTGTAATTATTGAGTATTTTCTGGGAGATACCTTGACACTATGCAGATATTTTAAAATTGCAGATTCATCCACTAATCTATAGATGAAGATAAATGGTGATTTTCTATTCCTTCCTTCCTTCCTTCTGGCCGCACCCACAGCATAGGGAATATCCCAGGCTAGGGGTCGAATCAGAGATGTAGCTGCTGGCCAACACCACAGCCACAGCCACTGCAATACCAATCCAAGCCATGCCTGTGACCTCCACCTCAGCTCACAGCAACACTGGATCCTTAACCCACGGAGTGAGGCTAGGGATTGAACCCACACCCTCATGGATCCTAGTCTGGTTCATTTCTGTTGAGCCGCAAAAGGAACTCCTGGTTTTCTATCTCTGCAGTTCATTCTAAATTGACTAGAATTGCTTTTTGCTTATTGATTGATTGACTTACTTGTTCATATCAGTCTGGACCCATAGATCTTATATTGTTTTATGATTAGCAATTCATTATTTTCTTTACGTTTTTGTTCAAACAGTCCTGTATTTAGCTTTACCGAGCTTGGTCATGCTAATCCCTATAGCCTATTAACATAACCCCATTGTTTTTGAGTCTTTGCTTTTTTTATCAATGAGATTAAGCCGCCTAAATTTTATCTTCACTGAAACTTTTAAATTTTGTCCATTTTTCCATTAGTTGCTCATTTTTCTTATTGATAGAAATTCATTAGGAAGTCATCAAGTAATTCTTTGTAATGTGACTAGTGAAATGTTTTATAGTTGATCATTCATGTTTAAATTTTCTTATGTTTTACATTCATAAATTTGTTTCTGATTAAATAATATTTTATCAAGTATTTAAGCCTTCAGGGTTTTGTTGCCATAATTGGACAGACATTTCCTACTCTTAAAACATTTTTCCCTGTGCAGCATACTTTTTCTTAAGTACATTCACTGGTGATTTTTTTTTTTTTTTGATGTTTCTGTATTTGACCTATTTGAAATTTATCTTTGAACTAAAAAAATGCACATTTGTTATTTAATTCATTTCCTCATTTATTTAAAATTCTCCTTATATCTAACAATAATATTTTGTATGTATTTGGTTTTATTATTCTTTATTACATCTGTTGATGACTTTGTATCATATTCTTCTGTCTAATATTATAATTCATTTTAATATGCTAATCAGGTACTCATTTTTCTTATTCATATTTTTTCTGGTTATTTATTTTTATATGAAATTTAGCTTATATTTGTTTAGTTTAAAAAATCAGTTATTTATTACTGGAATCGCATTAAGTTAGGGAGAACTGACTTTTGTACAAACATGAATGAGTCTTCTTATTCCAGGTCACAGTAGTTACTTTCTATAAGTTCAAGTCTTTCTTGAGTCTGTTAAGAAAGTTTGAAAATATTCTTTATACCCAGAGATTGTATTAAGTTTATTGAGACATTTTATCACTTTTTAAATTATTTCAAATAGGATGTAGTCCCAATGTATGTTTTGTTGTTGTTGTTTGTAAAAAGGGAAGTTATTGATTTCTAAATATAGATTTTGTACTTAAAAATCTATCTGAATTGCTTTAGAATAATCACTTTGATCTTTTGAATCAGGGATTTTCAAAGTATACATCCACATCAGTGGCAAATAGTGAAAATTATGATTTTTCTTACTTATTTTCATATGTCTGTTTTCTTTTATGTGTCTATTTACAATGTCTCATACTTTTAAAGTGGTATCACAATAATGGTAATAGTGGCCACTTTTGTCTTAGAATTCTGATGAGAAAGCTACTGATGTTTCCTTGATATAGAAAGGCAAAATAGTATAGAGATAGCTGTATTTCATCATGTTTAAATAATATCCATGTATCCTTATTTTATTGCTTTTTTTTTTTATCAAAAAGGGGTACTAAATTTTATCAAAGGCCTTACAGCATCTATGGAAATGATCTATGTCTTTTTCTTGTAGTCCATCAATATGAAAAAATAAATAGATTTCTTAATGTTGAAACTTTCTTACTATAATGGAATAAATTTCACTTGATTATGCCATAGTGTTATTGTTTTAATATATGGGTGAAGTGTATTTGATATTATTTATTTAGCATTTTCATCAATAATCATAACGTTTGGTTTGCTCTTTTAACAAATTCTTTGTTGGATTTAGATGTCATTTTAAGATTAGCTTCCTAAAATAGACTTAACTTGGTTTCTCAAACATTTTAAATAGTCTTTTAATTTTCTAATCTATAAAAGTTTTGGTAAAATTTCCTGAGAAAATGTTTGCACTTGGTGATTTTGAACAGAGGGTTAGTGTTTTCACAACTGTATTTTTCCATAGTAAGTGGGATATATATACTCTTTTTGTGTTGGAATTTATTAAAAAATAAATTCTCTTTTTCCCTGGGTTTTCAATTGCTTTTGCAAAGTCGAACAACCTAGTCTCTTGTCAGTCTTTTAATTTCCTCCAAGTATGATGATTTATACCTCATCATTTATTATTTTTTATGAATTTGTGTTTCCTACTTCTGCATTATCTAGTTTATTGGTTTGCTCAAATATTTGGTGTTTGGTTTATTTATTAGTCCTGCCATTTTTCTTATTTCCAGTTGATTACATTCTGCTTTTATCTTTATTAAATCCATCCTCCGCCTTCCCTTGGTTGGTTGTTTTGCTTTGTTTTCTGTCTTCAATTAAAACTTCATGCTTTCATCTCATAGCTTCTGATGTGAATGACTTTCATGATTGATATTTTAGGTGTTCTACAATTTGGGTTTGTATTTTTTTAATTGTTTCAGGGTTTTTTTTTGTAATTTCCAGGTTTTAGGGACCTTTTAATATGTTGTTTTATTATGATATTCTTGTTTCATTTTTGTGTGATCAGAGAATGCTATCTTATTTCTACTTTTATATACACAGAAACTTTATTTGTGGCTTATTATTTGGTCAAATTTATGAATATCCCATATACATTTCATAAAAAAGTGTAGTCATAGTTTTTAAGAGGCAGAGCTTTAATATTTATATGATCTTAAGGTATAAATAAAATTTAGATTCATTTTGTTAGGTTCCAAAAATATACGTTGTGATTTTTTGTTTGTTTCATTTTTCTGGGTTTTTTGGACAGATTACATGGCAGATAACTGCAAGATCAAATGGTGGATAATTTATTTTTTATAAAGTTTAATTTTGGGGAAGGGGGTGCAACTATGGCATGTGGAATTTCCTAGGCCAGGAGTTGAACCAGCACCACAACAGTGACAACACTGGATCCTTAGCCATGAAGTCACCAGGGAATTCCTACATAGTTTAATTTTTTAAATTCAGGAGTATTGCCTATTCCTCTTTATTCAAAACATGTTTCACATTTCTTTTTTTATATGTAATTATTTTTAATTTTTTTCCATTATAGTGTTTCACATTTCTTAATGAAAGCTTCTTTTCTTTGGTTTAGGTGTTTTCATATAATCCCTGTTTATTTTCTTTTAAATATTAGCTATTAATTGTAATATAGTATATATTAGATTATCTCAAAGTTTCATTAATGTTAAATCAAATGTAAAACAAAAATTATAACATATATGATATTGTACCTTTTGTCACTTTTTATGAGCACACACAGATACATACATATGTATAATTATTTTAATTTGTTACATAGAATTCCTTTATATAATTTTACAATGAATTGTTAAAGTAATCCCCAAATGATTGCCATTTAGGTTATTTACTACAATTTGCTATCATAAACATTGTAGCCAGACAGAAATGGCTATGTGTGTGGTTATGTAAGTGTGCATGCACATACACACTCACACCTATACACAGAAAGTTACAATTTAATTCAAGGACCCATTTCTATAAGAAATAGTCCTTCTTAGAATGCACATTTAAAATGTATAGCGTTAAGAACATGGGTTCTTATTGCTAAATTGCCCCCAAGAAACAGCTTATTTTGTACATAAAGCAGATCTGCTTATGCTAGTCCTGTTTCTTTTCCATCAATGAGGATGGGTGGGGAATGGAGTCTAGAACAGTGATAAACATCGTGTCTCTATATGGCACTGTCTATGGCATTCGTGATTTTTATAATTTAAGGCACCTATTTCTGTGAGGCTCTAGCAAAACACTTGCATCAAGACTGCTTCTTCAGATATGTATGACTGAGTCACTTTGCTGTACAGCAGAAATTGGCACAACATTGTAAATCAACTATAACTTAAAAAACACATTATTGCTTAAAAAAAAAGTGCTTCTTTAGGTGTTTCCAGCAACAAAAAAGCCGTGCAAAAATGACTGCATCTGGAATACCCTGGTGGATTGGTGGGTTAAGGATCTGGCATTATCACTGATGTGGCTCTGGTTCAATCCCTGGCCTGGGAACTTCCACATGCTGTGGGTGTGCAGTTGAATGACTGCATCAATTCAGCTACATCAAAATGTCCTAATTTCTCAGTATACACAGTCATTTTTATTGGTGTTAGCATTATTGTCATGGATTTTCTTTCCTCAGTGACATACTGTGTTCTGCATTTTTTTGTGTTGTTATCATGTATTATTATCATAATTAGAAAAATGTACTGCAATGAAAACGCCAGATTGTAAAGACAGTTTTTGAGATATAGATGAGTAGCCAGTTGGTCAACTCTGACCTCTGCAGCCCCTACCACCCACCATGACTCTGCCTTAAGTTAATTGCAGACAAATCTGGCCTTCCTCACCTAAATATCTTTATGGAATAAAATTTAGCTTCTGTTTGGGGGCTTCTAGAGACTTCAGGGTGGCTCAGCTGGTACACAGACTAGTATTTGTTACTCTCAATTAATTCCAAGCTTCTGTAAACAATTGAAATATAATCTTTATAACTTGGTCTAATCTATGATTCCAAAACTCACTGCCTCTACTGCAGCACTTGCCATCTGGTTCTCAAAATGGACAGGTGGCCATTGCTCAGTCCTGAAGGGAGGGTCACAGTTCTGCTTCTCTTATCATTGCTCATTTAGGCTCCTCAGAGAGCTCCCAGGCATAAGAGTTTGAGAAAGGGATGTAAGAAACACACATGATATTTCACTGAGTGGAGTACATTGAAGTATGAAATTTCAAGGCACTGTCAGGACTTGTTCAGTGACAGTCAGAGGATGTCTTAAGTACTTTGTGGAGTTTATTATTTACATCCTGGGCAATGACTACCCTGTCTTATATTTATACCTAGCATTCAGGATTTATCTTGTGGACATGCATGTTACTATCAGACACAGGTGTCAAAATAATCTAGGCAAACTGTGAAGGAGAGTGATGTGTTGGTTCTGAATTGTACCTGTCACAAAAAATATGCTTAGGATATCACAATGTCAGGCTATAACCTCATGACTGTTTCAGTTACTCACTAAAACCCACACATGAAATAGGGAGAAGCACAGAGAATCACAAAGAAGGGAGGATTTAGCTTTGATACAGGATATTTGGATTCATCTCCACTCCAGACCCAGCCAAGCCTTTGTGATCTTCTAGGGAGGATAAGGTTTAGATGGCCCCATAAGAAGATTGGAATCATATTTACAGACTTAGCTCTCATCAGGACCCCAATTCTCACCTTCTTTCTGATAAACACAGTAAGTCCCAAATAACATCTTCCCGAACTTGGCAGCTTTAAGCTTTCCTTTTATATTTTTGACTCTGAATTAATGCAAACACTGTTCCTTTACACAAAATATCTTTCCTTGCCTTGTTCTTGAAACACCCACTCATCATGAATGTACAGCATGACAACTGTTTGCCTAGAACCAGAGCCTGAGAAAGAGATTGGTTTTACATCATTTATTAAAGGAGTATTTTTTAGGGAAAATCTGGAAGGGAATGAGGAAAATGGTGGTGTGAAGGGGAAAGATTTGAGCACTGTTATGGTCTTGGGCAATCTAGAATGTCCTGATGCATAGGGACCTCTGGATCCATGCCAGGCTTGGGCTCTGATGTTTTGTATTCTCAGAGCAGTCAGCCTTTAGCTGTGGGATGCCTCCTGGGTAAGTCAATGCCTATAGGCTGAGGGGAATGCTCCAGAGAAAGGGGAAAGTTGTGAGGTCTTAGCAACAAATATTTATAGCAACTGTCAGATGGGCGCACCAGCCTGGTCAACAGGCTCTAAGTGGGATACCAATACCATCTTCCATCCTTGCTCTGATGTATGTGTGGGGCTGTGGCAATCAGATACCCCCCCAAAAAAATTAATCCAGAAAAATAAAAGGAGCAGAAATCAATTCTAGAAGCCATTTAGCTTTCTTTTTTGTTGTCCTATAAAGATTTTTCAAGCACAGCTACTTGGCCATCACTTGAAAGTACTTATTATGTATTCAGAGATCAGCATTTTTTTTATTTGTGTTTTAGAAAAATACATATTTTATCAATTAATATCCTCCAACAAAATGGAATTCTGCTTTTTATAGTGCTCTAGACACACTGCATTTTATTTTCCAACTAAAAATAAATAATCCATTTACAGCATTTTTCAAGAAATGAATAGTTGTATTTTCACCAGACATCTCAAAGCACTTACTGATAAAATTGAACCAAGATTGGAGAGGACAAAAGTAATTCCAATTTCACTAGATGGCATGCCTTTTTAAAGACAGACCTAAGGCACTAAACTAAGAGGAGGTGAATCATCTTCCTCAAATATCTATTGGTTGATGAAAGCAAAATTCATATGGATTTCCCTGGAACCTATCCTGGGGTTTCATAATCACTTTAAGTACTGAGACGTTTGGAGAAATTATTCAATATCTACACATTCTGTATTTCCCCCACATCTTCAAGAAAATCTTTACCAGCTTGGTGAGTACTCTCTTTGGGTAATAAAAGAACAATATCCTAAAGCAAAGAAAGATCCTAACTCTGTCACTGTCCCCACAGGACAAAGCTTATGTGCTTGGCACAAACACATCTTGGATCATACAGATAAAAGGGAGCAATATCAGAAGCAGGAAATAGAATTCTTAACGTGTTATTCATTAAAATTATTGACCTCTGCACATAATTTCCAGATAGAACTATTCTCTAGCGTGCCTTTTTCATCAGTCTAATAACTAATGTACACTAGGTACAGTGTTTTCTTCATTAGAGGTGCACACACAGTCTGTTGGCAGAGAACTTTAACAGCCACTTACACAGATAAAGAGAAAGGGCAATAACATTTGCTTTTAGTGTGTTTTCTACCTTTGAGGTATGAAACAGCTTCACAGAATACTCTATGACTCTGAGTTCCAACTACATTCCACTAAACAAATGCAAATTAATGTTTTTGCCACCACTGGGACCTGTAATCCTCCCAAGATCTGAAAATACCCTAGGGTCTAATAGAGGATCAACATTTTGCAGAATTCTCTCTTTTTCATGGTTGGTAGTCCTCAATGGAAACACCAAGGAAAAGGCTGTTCAAATCTTTATCACTTCAACACTGCTGACTGGGATCTTTGTGAACCACGTGTGAGTCACAGGATTCTTCAGCGCTGCCAGGAACCCCCTGTGCCCTGGGTCCACCTCTCTTTGACCCTTGTGACTCCATGGCCTCCATATGCTTGCCACCTTACCAAAGATCTGCCATCAAGGAGCTTGTTATCCTTCCCTCCAGTCTGATGCCCTCCCAGTAATCCTCCTCTCATGGCAGCAAAGGCTCTCTTGCTCTTTTCTCTCAGAAGGGCTGTCTTTTCCATAAATATCAGTCTCTTCAGTGAGCAGAGGCTTTTGCAAAGGTAGGAATGTGTATTGACTTCAAAGTGTTCTTCCTCTTCCACCCTGAGTAAAAGGGTGCGGTAAGAATAACTGAAAAATAAAATAAAAACCTACTTTAAAAAGTGTGATTACAGGGGGTGAGTGGGAAGTAGGGTAGAGGTAGATTGGGAAGGGAAAATACAGAGCAAAGACACAGACTGATCATATAGCCTCTTCTGTGGAAAACAAAATACGATAGGCAACATTTAAAAATTATGAGTTATCCAATTAAGGGAGGAAGAATGCAATACTAATTTGCTTTTATATTCTTCCATTTTTTTCTCCATTGATGATATGTTTATACATTGATGCAACCCCAAAATGGAGAGCAAGTTGGCAAATATCTAAGTTACAAATGATCTTGCTCTTTTACCCAGTAATTCTATTCAAGTAAATGTATTTTGCATTTTCAGCTAATGCTGAGAGGTACCTATAAATACATACATTGTAGCATTTTTTGAAAAAAATGGAAGATAGAAATAACATCAAGTCACTAGCTTAATAGATACAGTATATCCATCATAGAAAAGCAGAAAGCTCTTTATGTGCTAATATGGAGTGCTAATATGATCTTAAAGCAACATTTTTATTTATTTTTAATTTATTAAAATATAGTTGATTTCCAATGTGGCCCAGTCATACATATACATGCCCCTTCTTATATTATCTGTCATCATGGTCTATCTTTTTTTTAATTTTTAAAAATTTTTTTTCCATTATAGTTGGTTTACAGTATTCTATCAATTGTCTACTGTACAGCAAAGTGACCCAGTCACACACACACACACACACACACACACACACATATACATTCTTTTTCTCTCACATTATCCTCCATCATGCTCCATCATAAGTGATTGGATATAGTTCCCAGTGTTAAACAGCAGGATCTCATTGCTTATCCATTCCAAATGCAATAGTTTGCATCTATTAGCCCCAAATTCCCAGTCCACCCCAATCCCTCCTCCTCCCCTTTGGCAACCACAAGTCTGTTCCCCAAGTCCATCATGGTCTATCTAAAGAGATTAGATATAGTTCCCTGTTCTATACAGTGGGACCTCATTGTAAAGCAACATTTTTAAAAGCTTGGACTTTGAAGCTGGATATTAAACAAGAAAAACATTAGCTACATGCATAACGTTTTTCTTATTTTAAAAATGAAGATAACAGTATTGCTCCCCTCATGGGATTGTTGTGAGGATTATATGAATAAATATTTGAAAAGGGCTTAGCAAAGGACCTGACACATAGGTTAGTGCTATGCGGTATTATTTATTTCATTCCTGAGACAAATTAAGTGGAGGGAAAAAAGGCCAAAACAGTGTAAATAGTATGCATCTATTTCTATAAAGATGTGAGATACAGGTACACATTTTTACTTAGGGTTCCATTTAATACATTTGGAAACTCATACCGAAAAAGCATTAACCGTGGTTGTCAGTGGGAGGAGAATTGAATTGGGTATAAGAGGAAACAAAAATTTTTTCAATGTATGCCCTTTTAAGTGTTTATATTAGGAATAATATTGATTTATTATCATTATTAAATATAGCAAATATTTATTATTATAATAATAGCTTCCTTGTATCAAAATTACAAAAAATAATTTATGGTTTATGTGTCTCATTCCTTTACCATTTTGTTTTTGTATTTTTCTACTTCTAAGTAAGATACATATTAGAAAATATGTCATGTCCTTTTCTTAATATCATCAAGTCACTTTATTCCTCTGTTGAGTGTTGATTTTACATCGTGAGACTTTTTTGAATTTGTTGATTAGTTCCAGCAGTTTTTTTGGTCCTCAATGTGGAGTTGACATTTAACACATTACAACTGAATAAATGAAGGAACGCATGAAGAAAATCATTCATAGACTGCTGGCCAAATCCCTTCTCTTTTAAACCTTTAAATCTTTCAGTGGCTCCCCATCAGCTCTACAAAAAGTACAAGCTCCTTTACGTGGTACAGAAGGCTTGGCCCATCCTGTTTCCTGTCATTCTGCTTGTCTTCCACTCTGTGCCTCAGCAACAGTGAACCTCCAGTAGTTCCTTGAAGATCATTGGCTGGTCTCTTGTCTTTTGTCAGTGACATGGTGAAATAGATTGTGTGTGCATTTTCATTGGCATGGATAGAGATGTAGAATTAAGGGTACTTGCTTATTTTTTAATTAAGCACAGGATGAAGTGACAAAATGAAGCATCATTCTCTCAAGAATACCTCTTGGAGTTTCCGTTGTGGCTCAGTGGAAACAAATCTGACTAGCATCCAGGGGGACACAGGTTCAATCCCTGGCCTTGCTCAGTGGGTTAAGGATCTGGCGTTGCAGTGAGCTGTGGTGTAGGTTCAGATGTGGCTTAGATCCAACGTTGCTGTGGCTGTGGCGTAGGCCAGCAGCTACAGCTCTGATTCTACCCCTAGCCTAGCAGCCTTCATAATGCTGCAGGTGCAGCCCTAAAAAGACAAAAAAAAAAAAAAAGAATATCTCTTAACTCCAGTCCCCCAGCTGAGTTAGATGCCTCAGGTTGTGGTTCAATTATCTTTACTTATATTGGATTATAATTATATTTATATTTATATATAAATTATATTATTGGATTATAATTATGCTAGGCTGAACAGTTTGAGCACGTGGCCTCTCTCAAACCCCAGGCAGATTACAGAGCAGACCTTCAAATAGGAGTAGAGACACAGATGAAACTCAAATGACTACAATCATGTAATCAAATTAACTATGACAATGACCAGAAGAATCTTAGCACATCTCGCCTCTAGTGAAATACTTGTTCCTTTTTCTATATTTTCTATTTAATGTCTCAAACCAAAAAAATCTAAAATGGTAGTTATCTTTATATTGCGATTTTTCTCACCATCACATCTCTCTCATCTATCGCTAGCTCACAAATCAGCTATGATATTTAAAACAGGAAAGCATTTTCCCCACTTGATTGTTGTTTAGAATGAACATGGTGTGCATCTTGAATTAGCAAAGGGGGATATTCTAGGTTATAGTCTAAGAAAATCTTAAGGACAAATAACTTTATAAATCCTAAAATGCTCAAATTTATTAGTCATTAGAAAAATTGAAATGTAAATGTAATGAAATATTATTGTAGTCTTGATAGTTAGACAAAAATTACATTGCTGGGCCAGGGATCAGAATGTATATGTATATATGACTAGGTCACTAGGCTGGACAGCAGAAATTGACACAACACTGTAAATCAACTATACTTTAATAAAAATAAAATTAAATCTAAAAAAATTACAATGATGGATACTGACAAATGTTGGCAGAGATGTGGGGATGTTAAGAACCTTCTCACATGTTTGGTATATATGAGTCTGATGTAGCCAGTTAGCTTATATACTTTAACCAAAGGAAATAGTGTATATTCACTGTAAACATGCCATTCTCCTGGATATATAGCTTCTTATATATCGTATAAACAGGGGTCTGGTCATGAATGTGAGTAAGGATGTTCAATGTTTCTTTGTTTTTAATGGCAGAGATTGAGGTTCGTCTAGGGGTCCATATGGAAGATGTGTACAATCAACGATATGGCTGGGGTAAAGCCTATCTTACAAAGATTTTGTGGGCATTAAATTAGTCAATGCATGAACATCACTTAGCTAAATATCTGGGACATAGTAAGTGCTCTCTAGTAGTGGTTATTATTCATCTTATATTCATTATACAAATTAGTGACACATGTAAACAAAACACCATTTGACACTTGACTTGCTAGCATACTAGTAAAAAATATACATCAAACCCCTCAGATTTGTTGCTGTGGAATGAGGGTGGAAAATAGGGATAAAAGGAATAAAGATACAGCTGTCATAGGAGGAGGTCATGAATATAACCAGGTCATGAATAGTTTCAGGAACTCAGGAATATAAATAAACTTTCTGAACTGGAATTCTAAAAATAAGATAAAAGTGTTTGCTTCTTAGTGATTTATCACCATGTTAAGGTGATTTCAGCCACTAGTGAAATCATGCCTAACTGAAAGTGACTTAGTCATAAAAGTGTTACTGTCACTCAAAATAGACATTCAGGGGTAGGTGGTCCCAGGCTCAGTTCAGGTCTGTGCAGTGTTATTCTTCTGTCTCCAGTCTTTGAAGCCTTGGCTTTCGTTCTCTGGCTTTGCTTTCTTGATCATAAGAGATACCATATCTCAGGGTCCAACTTGTAGAGAAATGAGAGGACTCACTTAGGACCTACAGGACCTACATTGCCATAATTCCCACCACCAGCCATCATAGCATCAACTCAAACCAGATCCATTACTCAGGATGGATTAGAGACTCACGGTCCAGCTGAGAAAACCAAATCTTATATCTGATGTCTGCCCTTCTGACAGAGCGTTGGCTCTTCCTACAAAGCAGAAGTGATAGGAAGGGCTCCTGTGTGGGTCACCAAGACCATCTGCTCTATGAGGGCAAGGACATGGGGTGTATCAAAAATGGATTGACCTCATACTACTGGAGTTAATATCACCATTTCACTATTTACAGGTCTCTGGCCATAGGAAAATGATTTCATTTGTCTGTGCCTCATTTTCCCCATATGTGAAAAAGGAGTAATAATACCCACCTCAAAAGTATGCAATGTAGCTATAATGACTATTTATTAGTATTTAAGCAGTCTAGGGATTTATAGTCTATTGGTTCTCCATTAGAATCCTAGGACTGTGATTCACTTGCAGTGGCTATCCCTCTGCACAAATGCTGTTTCTACAGGGCGACATTCCCTTTAGGGGATATCTGACAATGTCTTTTTGTTGCCACAATTGTCAACAATTAGTGAGAGTTTTATAGGAATGTAATTCAGTACCTGGAAGAGGCCACAGATGTAGAGGCCACAGATGCTGCTCCTGCAATGCATAGGACAGCCTCCCCAACAGAGAATTATTTAGTCCCAAATGTTAATACAGTGAAGATTGAGAAATCTTTTTATGTCAGTAACTGAGACTCAAATAGGTAAAAAATGGACATTTTAACCACCCATATCAACCACACTTCTTTTTTGTCTACAAAATGGAGATAATGATTCCATTGTTGAGAAGATTAAAAAGCTACCATGTGTACAACATGCCAGAGTGAGCCAACAGTTTGCTTCACTCTGGTTCAGTTTCCACAGCTATAAAACGTGACAGTAACTCTTCTTTGTCATGTCACTGTGAGGATTAAATAAATATGCTTAAGGTTCCTAGCACACAGTAGGTAATGTTAAGTGTCAAGCTGTTTTCTTTATTCCCTTCTCATTAATCTTCAAGAGACAAAACTTTGATCCTTTTAGGTGATTAGGTAATGAAGGAACTACTGAGAAAAAATACAATAAGGCAACCAAAGCTTGGATCGCTAGAGTTGAGAAGTTCTTTCACTATTCAATTGCCACGAGATATTACTTATGAATTGTTAGATCAGTCATGCTATAGTAAAAATTTGTACACCCAGTTCCAGAGACAGAAGCAGGAATTAGGAGAAGAAAAAAAATCAGTTCTTACCCTATTTTCCGTTTGATTTTTACAAGGACATTACTTCTTTAATAGCATTTATGACAGTTTGTAACACGGACATTCCACATGCTTACCGGTCAACTCACTGTAAACACCGTTGTACATATTTACTACATGAAACACCGTAGTAGTCATGTCATGAGTCTTAGTAATAAAAGAGTAACCAGTGAATTCATTTCTCTGTGTTATTTCATGCAATGCACTTTTGAGGTCTGGAATATAGAAAGCACCTTCTATGAAAAGGAAATATCACAGAAAAGAAGAGCCCTGTCAGTGTGCAGGTTGAAACCAAATGAGACTTAAGGCTAATAAAAGCTCTGAAGCTTGACCTTGGAGACATCCCTACACTATGCAGTTTTCAACCCAGGCAAGGGGTAATGGCCAACATAAACCATGCTCAAATCCCGTTACCACTTAAAGATTTCAAAATTGCCAACCAATAAAATGGAAGAGAACCCCCGCATCCTCATGTAGAAAATAAAGATAAAAATTGGTTGAAAAATGTGGTAGTTAGCATTGGGAGGAGGGAGTGGGGGAAGGCTCAAGACAAAGCACCAGATACCAGCAAAAATGTGGAAGAAAAAAGCTCATGGTGGCTGGTCTGATTGCCATGGAATCAAGCCGATGGGGTTAATGAAACTAGCCTGAGCTTTTAGTGTTTTATCTTTTGCCGTTTGTATTCAATTTTGTTTTCTTTTTATCTTCTGTAGTGTTGATGAAGGCAGACATCCAGTACAATGAGGGACATGCAGAACATAGGAAGTATCTGCTCTTATTGGTTCACAAAATAAATACTAATGGATTTCTTCTTTCCTTTTTATCTCTTATGGTTGGAGAATTTACAAATATAACCTCCATCACCTCCTTTAAATACTTAGATACATTTTCCCTTAGGGGTTCTGCTTTATATTGAACTAAAAGGCATGTTTGTTTTTTTGTTTGTTTGTTTGTTTTTCTTTTACTCATTGGTCCTTTTTTTTTTTTGTCTTTTTGCCTTTTCTAGGGCCCCTTCCCACGGCATATGGAGGTTCGGATCCTTAACCCACTGAGCAAGGCCAGGGATTGAACCCAAAACCTCATGGTTCCTAGTCGGATTCGCTAACCACTGAGCCATGACAGGAACTCCCCATTGGTCCTATTTTTAATGCTTGAGGTCACACTACAGATCTTGGGTAGTTGGAAGAAAAAAGCCAGAATCCTGCTACATTATTCTATCTCTTGGCTAAACATTCCTGTTTGTTGTGATGTTTCCCTCACTGCTCTGACTATAATTTCAAATTTTTCCAGGTGATTCAGATTTTCTTAAGAGAGTCATATTATTTTGAAGCAAAAGAAGGATTTTAAGGGTGGCCTAGAAAAGGGCTTCTTAACTTTAAATGTGAATTCCAGGCATGGAAAGTTCTTGTTAAGATCCAGATTCTGATTTTCTAGGTAGTATAAAACCACAAATTGATTTCTAGCCAGCTGCTCTGAGGTGCTAAAACTGCTAGTTAGCTAACAACTAATGGAGTAGCATTTGTTTAAGAATGCAGAGTAGAATATATTGTGAATCTCCTCATTCTGAGTATTATCATCTGTGAATGCAGTGTAAGACCATGTTTGTTTACGCATGTGAAAGAGCTCCATTACCTTTCCTAACTGGAGCAACAGCAGAGTTGTGTTTTGCTTTTTGCTTTTGTTTTGTTTTTTCATTTTTCAAGTTTTGTTCAAGTATATTTGATTTACATAGTTGTGATAATTTCTTCTATACAACAACAGCAGAGTTGTTAAAAATATCTATTCATTTTGTTTTAGCAATATTGTACATTCTCAGGAACATAAACCATTCTACTCAGGTAAATATCTCCTCATCTTTCATGAATCAAAGCAACCCTTGAACCCTTTGGTAGGTAGCTGGTGGCTACCCACATAAGTACTCCCTTTGTCATTAGTGTCAGTTAGTCTTTAATTATTTGGGGGTGGGTGGGGGGACACCTGTGGTGTATGAAGTTCCCAAGGCTAAGGGTAGGGTGGGAGTTGTAGCTGCTGGCCTACACCGTAGCCACAGCAATGCCAGATCCCAGTCGCATTTGTGACCTGTACTATAGCTCACGGCAATGCTGGATCCTTAACCTACTGAGTGAGGCTAGGGATCAAACCCGCATCCTCATGGCTATTAGACAGGTTTGTAACCTACTGAGCCACAAGGGGAGGTCCTGGTGTCAGTCTTTAAATTTTAATGCAAAATTCACTATCTTCCTGTTCAACCTGTGATCTCCAAGGAATGGCAACACCATATAGCCATGTGCTTACAATAGAAACTTTGGGATAGTTCCCTTCATTTCATATTCTTTAGTCAATGAATTTATGCCAAGATCTGACGATGATGCTTCATAAGTAGCTTGTAGTATCGCACATGCTGCAGATCTTAAAGGTTGCTTTCTCCAAGAAGCCTTCCCATTTTCTCTACCCTTCCATCCACAACCATATCTGTGCCCAACCAGCTGGCACCTTCTGCTCAGTTCTCTCAGAGCTGTCAGTACTTCTTCTCTATTAAGCTTAGCTTATTTATTATTATAGAGGCTTTATAT
Source organism: Sus scrofa (assembly GCF_054392235.1). NCBI lineage: Eukaryota > Metazoa > Chordata > Mammalia > Artiodactyla > Suidae > Sus > Sus scrofa. The sequence goes on along the minus strand of NC_139396.1, from coordinate 106,747,836 downwards.
GTTTTTTTTTTATTTTTCACTATCACCCTCAATCCCAGCAGAGGGTTTAGAACAGAGGAAGGGTCTAATAAACTTTGAAGGGGGCATGGGCAAGATAGGGCTATGAGATTAAGATTTACAAACTACTATGTATAAAATACATAAGCAACAAGGGTATATTGTACAGCACGGGGAATTATAGCCATTCTCTTGTAATAGCTTTTAAAGAAGGACAATCTGTAAAAATACTGACTCACTATGCTATACACCTGAAATTGATGTAATATTCTAAATACTTCAGTTTAAAAAAAGAACCTGTTGGAAAGGAAAATCATGGACTTGGAGAACAGACTTGTGGTTGCCAAGGGAGAGGGGGAGGGAGTGGAATGGACTGGGAATCTGGGGTTAATAGATGCAAACTCTTGCCTTTGGAGTGGATAACCAATGAGATCCTGCATATAGCACTGGAAACTATATCTAATCACTTGTGATGGAGCATGATCAAGGATAATGTGAGAAAAATAATGTATATATGTCTGTGCAACTGGGTTACTTTGCTGTACAATAGAAAACTGTACAGAACACTATAAACAAGCTATAATGGAAAAAATAGAAATCACTTAAAAATAGTCAATTGAATGTTTAATTAATACTGAAAAGACATATACTTGATTTAACACTCTGTCTACATCTAGGTGAATTTCATTGATATTCACTTGGAATGAAGCCCATCTTTAGTTGCTTATTGCAATAAATTTATTTTGCAATTTTAAATGCTTTTATAAAAGTGGAGATCATTAAAACTGACTCTTTCAATTAATATGTGAAATCATTTAAAATTGTGCCTTAACCTGACCTGTGTGAGGATAGCATTCATACACAAAATCTCTCACCTGCTCTTTACACAAATAAAATAATAATCACACCCAATACATTTTCTTTTTTTTTCCATAATTTTTTTCCCATTATACCTAGTTTACAGTGTTCTGTCAATTTTCTACTGTACAGCATGGGGATCCAGTTAAACATACATGTATACATTCTATTTTCTCACATTATCATGTTCCATCATAAGCGACTAGACATAATTCACAGTGCCACACTGCAGGATCTCATTGCTAATCCACTCCAAAGGCAATAGTCTGTATCTACTAACCCCAAGCTCCCAATCCACCCCACTCCCTCCCCCTCCTCCTTGGCAACCACAAGTCTGTTCTACAAGTCCATGATCTTCTTTTCTGTGGAAAGGTTCATTTATGCCTTATATTAGATTCCAGATATAAGTGGTAGCATATAGTATTTGTCTTTCTCTTTCTGACTTACTTCACTCAGGATGAGAGTCTCTAGTTCCATCCATGTTGCTGAAAATGGCATTATTTTGTTCTCTTTTATGGATGAGGAGTATTCCATTGTGTATAAATACCACATCTTCCCAATCCACTGACCTGTCGATGGACATTTGGGTTGTTTCCATGTCTTGGTTATTGTGAATAGTGTTGCAGTGAACATGCAGGTGCATGTGTCTTTTTCAAGGAAAGTTTTATCTGGATATATGCCCAAGAGCGGGATTGCTGGGTCATATGGTTGTTCTATGTATAGTTTTCTAAGGTGCCTCCATACTGTTCTCCATAGTGGTTGTACCAGTTTACATTCCCACCAACAGTGCAGGAGGGTTCCCTTTGCTCCACAGCCCCTCCAGCACTTGTTATTTGTGGACTTACTAATGATGGCCATTCTGACTGTTGTGAGGTGGCATCTCATGGTAGTTTTGATTTGCAATAATAATCAGGGATGTTGAACATTTTTTCATGTGCTTGTTGGCCATCTGTGTATCTTCCTTGGAGAAATGTCTATTCAGGTCTTTTGCCCATTTTTCTATTGTGCTGTTGGCTTTTTTTGCTGTTGAGTTATGTAAGTTGCTTGTATATTCTAGAGATTAAGCCCTTGTCAGCTGTGTCGTTTGAAACTATTTTCTCCCATTCTGTAAGTGGTCTTTTTGGTTTCTTTTTGGTTTCCTTTGCTGTGCAAAAGCTTGTCAGTGTGATTAGGTCTCATTGGTTTATGTTTGCTTTTATTTCTGTTGCTTTGGGAGACTGACCTGAGAAAACATTTGTAAGGGTGATGTCAGAGAATGTTTTGCCAATGTTCTCTTCCAGGAGTCTGATCGTGTCTTGTCTTATATTTAAATCTTTCAGCCATTTTGAGTTTATTTTTGTGCATGCTGTGAGGGTGTGTGCTAGTTTCATTGCTTTGTGAGGGTGTGTGCTAGTTTCATTGCTTATGCAGCTGTCCAGGTTTCCCAGCAATACTTGCTGAAAAGACTGTCTTTTTCCCATTTTGTGCCCTTGCCTCCTTTGTCAAAGATTAATTGACCATAGGTGTCTGGGTTTATTTCTGAGTTCTCTATTCTGTTCCATTGGTCTGTGGGTCTGTTTTGGTACCAGCACCACAGTGTCTTGATGACTGTGGCTTTGAAATAATGCCTGAAGTCTGGGAGAGTTATGCCTCCTGCTTGGTTTTTGTTCCTCAGGATTGCTTTGGCAATTCTGGGTCTTTTGTGGTTCCATATAAATTTTTGGATTGTTTGTTGTCGTTCTGTGAAAACTGTCATGGGTAATTTGATAGGGATTGCATTGAATCTGTAGCTTGCTTTGGGTAGTCGGGCAATTTTTACAATGTTAATTTTTCTGACTTAGGAGCATGGAATATCTTTCCATTTCTGTACATTTTCTTTAATTTCCCTGATGAATGTTTTATAGCTCTTAGCATATAAGTCTTTTACCTCTTTGTTCAGGTGTATTCCCAGGTATTTGATATTTTGGACACCCAGCACATTTTTTATTTTAAAATGTTGTACTGAAGCATAGATAGATTTATTTATTTATTTATTTATTTATTTATTTATTTGGACATGGTGTGCAGTGGCTTGATATGGAATCTCAGTTCCCAGGCCAGGGATTGAACCTGAGCCACACTGGTGAAAGTACTGAATCCTAACCACTAGAGCACCAGGTAACTCCCTGAAGCACAGTTTTTACTGAGGCATGGAGAATAGATAACCTATAAGTTTTCCTGGAACCCTTTTACTTTTGCTCTCTCTCACACACACACCAAAATATTGTGCTGAATGCTGGTACGAGTTGTCTGTGAAAATTGTAAGCTAGGAGTAACGTGATCACTATCCCAGTTTGCCCAGGACTTAAGGCCTCTTAGGATATAGAACTTTCAATGCTAGAAACATGGCAGTCTTTGGCAAACTGGGATGGTTTGTCACAATAGCCAGTGTTGACTGGGTCTGGAACCTAGCATTTTCTTATAACACCAGTCTAGTTCTGACATCCATAACAGCAAGGTTTATTAAAGGAAGTCACAGTAGCTAGGCAATTGCCTTCTATATACAAAAGGGAAATTTAACTTGGCAGGCTTTCCTGGGCAATCTGTCCTTCTGAGAAATTGATTCTGTCATCTTGGTATCATTGCCATTTAAGAGGCCAGCCATAGGGGAAAGATACCCCCCCACACTTTTTTAAACTGAAGACTTACTTTCTACTATTTATGAAAAACCAGATTCTATCCTTTTCTGTAATATCAGCCATGGCAGCCATCTGATGGTAATAATTTAGCCATCTGCAACTGCAATCATTTAGTAAACTGTTTGCAAAAAATAAACCATAAAATGAAATGCAAATTGGATGAATTCAGAGGCACATATTTCTCTAATTAATATTGCTTCCTTGGGGAATTATAGGTTCCTTTTCGCAACATTCATTTTACTGAAATCTTCTCTGGAAATGCCATTGAAAGAGCGGAACAATAAATTTTTAGAAGGAAATAATGTGGTTTCTTCAGAAATGTCTCCACCTTAAGTCAGTATTTTCAAAACAGGGCTCTTTTGAAAGAGATACAGAGTCTATTCTCAAAAGACAAGTAGACTGGCTTTCTAATGCCTAGTGGATGAAATTCATAGTGCTTAATCTACTTTTCAAAGGATTCTTTGAAAAGAGGCCTGAAAATTACCATCCCAAATACTTTTCACCATCTCCCTGGAAACTTTCTCCATTTTTTTCCTGGTAGGTTAACAGCTCTTCTTCATATACTACTGATGCTGTGTCTTCTACATAGTAGGTACTCAATAAATACAGGTTGAATGAATGAATGAAGGATGGAAAATAAATGGAATCAAGTTTTTAATCATGAATTGCTCCTTACACAGATTGTTTTTTTTTCTGTTTACATATGTTCATCTTTTTGACTAGAACTTCTCTGATGTCTTTTAGTTCTGACATGTTCTAATTAAACTATTGTTCCAAATGTCCATAAGTATGGTTTAAGGTATGTGTTGTTAATTTTTTTAGTCATACTTCTAGCCACCTATCTAAACTAATTACAGCTCCTTTTAACAATAACAACAAAAAATATTAGAGTATAATTGATTTACTCTGTTGTATTAATTTCAGGTATACAGCAAGGTGAATCATATCTATACGTATATAGACATATATACTTCCATTCTTTTTCAGATTGTTTTCCCATATGGGTTATTATAGAATATTGAATAAAGTTCCCTGTGCTATACCACTGGTCCTTGTTGGTTATCTATTTTATAAGCAGTAGTGTATATATGTTAATCCCATACTCCTAATTTGCCCCTTACCCCATGTTTCCCTTTTGGTAACTCTAAGTTTGATCTCAAGATCTGTGAGTCTGTTTCTCTTCTACAAATACTTATCGTTTGTATCATTTTTATTAGGTTCTATGTATAAAGACCTTAAGCTCCCTGAGGGAAATGTTCACAGTGAAAGCTGCTGAATATTTAGAATCTCTACCCCAGAATTGTCCATGTTATCATTGTCAAGATGGATGATTATCTCTGATTCTCCCCATCTTTTACCTTCTCTTTTTTTCTAAGTTAAACAAACATACCTCAGACTAGTTCTCCCTCTTCCAAAGGACGGCATGGTGAAAATCCTTCTCTCTCTCTCTTCTCTTTCTTTGTTCTGTTCTACTCTCTAAACCCAAATTCCTCTTGAAATATCCCATTACTACCAAAAAAACAGTGGTAAAGAATTTGGGGGAAAAAATTGATAGAATTATTGAAGTTCACACCAAGGTTAATGACGAAACTGGGAAAAGGCCTTTTTCCCAAAACTGGGAAAAGGCCAAATACATGTCTATATAATAAATGTTCAATTACTCAGAATTGATAGTTTTCAAACAGTTTGATGAGATGGAAGAATAAATGTATGTGTGTGTCTGTGTGTGCACACACACACACTTTCTCCACGGAGACAGATATTTCTCTTTCGTCGCTAGTTAGCAAAGTCTGAAACATTAATAAGGATTAAGGGGTAGTGAGAAGACGGTATGGACCAATAATGGCTGATAGTAGAGAAAAATCTTAATTGAAACTTCAATTAAATGAATTGTTAGTGGTAAGGAGTAAGGTTTGCTATATCTTGCTTTTATCAAAAAGTGAAAAATTTAAAGGAACAAAGTAGTCACAGGAAGAGCCTTTTTCAATTCTTGGGAGTGCTCTCCTGAGGTCATAATAAATTCACTTAATTGCCTACATTTTCTATTTCCCAAGTTCTAACAATTGGAGTAGATGTCCTAAATGATGACCCTGAATCCCAACATGGGCTGTAATGATGAGACAATGAGATAATGTGGGTGAAAGCATTCTGTGAATTACAGTGCACTGTGCAAATACAAAAAAGACCTTTTAATGCATACCTATATCTAAAAAGCATTTCTTTGTAAAATAGATACTCCCTCTTTATGGAGTTATTTAATGTGGCTAGATAACCATGTTTTAAGAATGCTATAGAAAAAGTTCCTTAAAGGGTCAGAGGTTTGCCTGAATCACTTCCATTATTTCTCACACCTCTGACACTTCATAATATATTGCAACATAAGTGAGGGAAATATTATTTCAACAATTAGACTCTTGAATATGAAACAAATGTAATTCATTTCTATTAGCATCCCACCTTCCTTCTGCCAAACAATTTAGTCTTGAAGCTATCCAGGTAATATGATCTAATCCACTGAATCTTCATCAACTTGGGAAGTATAAATCAGTTTCAGTTCAATCCTCCTACATACTCGATCCTCCCTTCTTACCAGCTCCTCATCTCTTCCAGTCATCAAGTGGCTGCTACTGCCACTCAAACCAGCAAGATCTAGGGCTGAAGAGTTAGCTTCCAGCATTGGTTCACTGGAGGGAGTTTTTCACTGATGGCTGATATCATGCACTGTAATAGCCCGTAGCTGATGTACTCAAGGCACAGAAGATCCGGGGTACTGGTGGAGATGAATGTTTGGTGATAAGCCATTCAAGAACAGATTCATGTCCTGTACAGCATTCTGCGCTTTGGGGGTCCTCCGAAAGATTGAGATGGAACTTCATTATGGCTCAAGACAGGCAACCTATCAGAGCCTTTGTCTGAAGGACCTACCCTGACTGGTATCCAGAGGAATATTCAGAATGGTTACTCCAACTGCTTTGGTACAGCTACTGTCAATCGGGATGCAGGCCAGCATGGTGGGATGGGGTCTGTGTCTGTTTTATCCCTCTGTTCCCTGGCTTATGGGCATCCTCTCAGAATGGTGCTGAGAGGCGGGAGGCACTCAGGGGCTAGGACAACTGCTCTTTTTCTGTGAGTCAGAGGATTTCCATTTTAACAACCAGTTGAGCTATGTTGGGGCACTTTGTGAAGGAATTTTCTATTGTGCATTTAAGTGGAAGATCACAAGAAAATATCAGATGAATCTGATTTTCTTGGTAGGTCTGGATAACAAATTGGGATGGGAGGTGCAGGGTGTCCACTTTAAGAACATAGCATACAAATACTCTTTGCGACTTTTTTTCAGTTATTATGTGTATTTCTTCTATTGCATGAAAAACATAGTATATATACAATCTGTTTGACCAGATTTTGTCTTTTTTTTTATTTTTTTTTATTTTCCCACTGTACAGCAAGGGGGTCAGGTTATCCTTACATGTATACATTACCATTACAGTTTTTCCCCCACCCTTTCTTCTGTTGCAACATGAGTATCTAGACATAGTTCTCAATGCTATTCAGCAGGATCTCCTTGTAAATCTATTCTAAGTTGTGTCTGATGAGCCCAAGCTCCCGATCCCTCCCACTCCCTCCCCCTCCCATCAGGCAACAAGTCTTAATTTTCATGATAGACATGATATGACCAGGTTTCTTTGTTCTTCCTTTATTCAGCTCTAAGTGAACCAAATCTGTAAGGCCCAGCTCTTTCCCTATTCTTCTCTGAGATGTAGCATGCTCCAGTCTGTCCAATCAGGAGAATCTTGAATCTCCTGTGTCCATATAGTTGACCCTTAAACAACACCCAGGGCACTGTCACCCTCCCCAGTCAAAAGCCTATGTTTTGTTACCTTTGTCTCCAAAACAAAGGAATCGATCAATGACTTGCCCAAGAACAGGAAGCTGGAGAGAATCAGGACTCCATTCTAGCTCCTTTTATCCTACATATTCTCATCTCTAACTGAACAGTCAATTCCCCACACTTAAATTCAAGATCTGTAAAATAAAAATACATATCATCTTCATTGAAAAAAATCTGTGTGTTAGTGGATCCACACAGTCAGCTGTATACTGATCCCTGGTTTCTGGATGTGCTGTAGTAGCCATTTTACTAGAAAAGCAAAATTTATGTAGCATTTGAGTGGTTAAAAAAATGGGAATAAAAACATTAGGTTTTTGTCAAAGGGACTGATTTTATTTTAGTCTCTCTCCCTCTAAAATACTTATATATATACTATAGTATGTATAGTAATGTATAATATATACTATAGAAGTATATTATAGTACATATTTAATATATGTGTGTGTGTGTATATATATATATAAACTATGTATATAAAATACTTATAATTCTAGCTTAGTCCTCAAACTCCTCATATATGAAATGTGCTGCTTGGACCAATTTATTGCTTATTGTGTTCTAGCTCTAAGTTCTGTAGTTCTGCATTATGGTTAAGTATTAATTTTTTCAGCAACCGAAAAATAAAGTTCTAAGCCAGTACTTTGTGAGGTAGCTGTAATTTCTTATTCCCCTCCCCATTCCATCTGGTATATGTAAATATTTTAAGAAAACTACCAATTACTGAAAACACAATTCATTCTGAAAATTCATTAGTATTATTTGCTCAATATAATGAAGCTCTGTGTTTTATATTTTTCAAACAAGGACTGTGTCATAGCTATGTATTTTGATTGGTCTTATGGGGCTATTATAGCTTTTGTTTCACAAATCTATAGGAAGATGCAAGGACTCATTGTTTGGGACTCAGTATAGGTCTTGGCTGGCAGTTCCCTTTATAAAGAGTATATTAACCTAGCATATTAATGTACAGTTCATAGATTTTTTTACCTCTTTCCACTTTATTTATATTCTTGAGTGTCTACTGCTGATTGTAATTATGTCCCTAAATCTCAGGATCATAATGCATGCCAATTGCCTCACTGTAAATCAAATCTATAAAAGCCAGTTTTACTTAAGGAGAGTTTCTGTAGCTTGGAAAAAAGCATTCCCAAAGAGTATTGAGACTGCACAAAATGGAACAATGGGTAATGTTTGGCCTCAAATGGTTTCTGAATTTTTTTCTGCTCTGATTTAATTGGTTGACATAGCACCTTATAATCATCATCTCTATTAGAAGGGAGAGAGAGATGAGGAGACAAGGAGGAGGAAGAGAGGAGAATAAAACAAGAAGGGCTGTTATTTTCTCAAGAGTTTCTTTTAAATGGGTCAGCTGGAGGATAGCTTAAATGAAACTGGTGAGTGATTTCATAACCCTCTGAAGGTGCTCTGTGTACCAGGGTCTTACTATTTCAGGGAAAACAAAACAACAGGGCTGGACTGGTGAAGAAGCTGAAGTTCAACCCAGTATGTGGCCAGCCTGCACATTAACAGATCTTTCCTTAACTGGGGTTTCATTTATCCATCCATGAATATAGATTGTAGAACAAGGCAGCTGGTGTCTGTTCACTTTCAAGTTTGTTAGCTAAGGTGTATTTGAAAACTTGTGCAGCCCCCAACCAGCAAGCAAGTCAGGGCTAGGACGATTGAGTTCACATTTTATGGTACTTTTTCAAAACCCCAAAAGTTTGAAATGTTGATAATATTAATTATTTATTTATTAAACAAATATTTACTTGTCATTGGCAGGAAATAAAGAGATACATAAAATATTAACCCTAACTTAAAAACCGCCCTGTCAATGGATGTTATGGTTAATTTTATGTCACCTTGGCTGGACATGCGATGCCCAGATAGATAGTTGAACACTACTCTGAGTGTGTCTGTGAGGGCATTTCTGCATGAGGTAACATTTGAATTGGTAGACTGAGTAAAGCAGATGCTCTCCTCAACATGGGTAGGTTTCATCCTGTCCACTGAAGGCTGAATTGTACAAACAAAAGTCTGACTAAGAAAGAATTCTCTCTTCCATCTGATTGTCTTCAAATTGGGACATTGGTTTTTTCCTACACCCAGACTGGTACTCATTGGTTCTTTGGATTTGCAGGCTATTGGTCTTTAGCTTTCCTGGGTCTCCAGTTTATAGATCACATATTATGGGACTTCTCAGCTTCTATAATTAGGTGAGCCAGTTCCTTATAAATATTTCTGTCTGCCTGCCTATATATCTATCTATCATCTATCTATCTTACTACTCATTCTGTTTCTCCAGGGAACACTGACTAATACAATGGAGAGGTATGGATGCACACAGTCCTAACTCTATGTCAGTTATTGTTTATGAGTCATGTAGTAACAGATACAGAGTAGCTAGGGAGAGCATAAATGGACACAGATGTATTATTTAAGGGGCTAGTAGGGAAGGATTCATGAAGGAAGGAATATTGAGCTGTCTCTTTTTTCTGATTTTTGCAGGCAGAGAAGGTAGGATATTATGTTTGGGGGACAGGTAACAGCAGGCACAAGAATATGGGTCATTCACTTTATCCATTTCTTCAAAGAATGGTGAGAGTTTCAGAATGACTAGAGTTTACACCATCAAGGGAGACAACAGAAAGGTACATGGAGGATTTGCAAAGTAAAAAGATCATGTCATATTCCATAAGGAAAGGAGACATGCTTGAATCTCATCAAATCAGACCTACTTTTTTGAAACGGAGCATTGTTTCCTTGGTGGCCAATTTACCTGTAATGAATGATCTACTTTTTATAAGTGCCTGAGATTTCTATCTTCTCCTGTAAAGTATTCTTCAATTTTCCTTTATGCCACTGTCCCTGCACCAGCCCAAACTATAACATTTTTTACCTGTTTAATTGTAAGCATCTCGCACCTCTGCCAACAACTTGGATTCAGCTTTAATAGAGACCCTTAGGAGAGAATCCAACTGAGCTCCTTTGGACTTTTGACCAACAGAAACTGTGAAAGAATAATTTCGTATACTTTTAAAACACTGGATTTTTCACAGTAGCAATAGAGAACTAATTCACTGTTGCCTAGTTTTACACAGGAGTATCAAATGTCCAGTTCATGTTTTAAAAAGACAATGTAATTCTAAATGGAAACATTAAGAATACAGCAGAAGCCTGAGCCAATGGCAATAGTATTTTGGATTAGGATAGTGACATATGTGATACAGAAACATTTCTGGATTTGATCAATAGAAAATAAGGGCTTCTAACTTGGTGATGGATCAAGTAGAGGAAAAGTGACATGTCTACAATTAATCTTAGGTGTCAAGCTTCTGGAACTAGTGAGTGGTATTTTCAGCCAAGGAGAAGAGAATACTTGAGGGCGAAGAGGTTGAGAGGAAAAGATTTTCTCCCATTCAGTTAACTATCTAGCTAAATAAATAGCTTGCTAACATTTATACATGTAAAATATATATGATATATAAAGTATGTATATAATACACAGAAAGTATATATATATATATATTTATATATATATTTATATATATATAATATATATTTATATATATAAATATATATATATTTATATATTATATATTTATATATATATTATATATTTATATATATATAAATATATATATTTATATATTATATATTTATATATATTTATATATATATATATATATATATATAAAGCCTCTTTAAAACAATGCTGGGAGTTCCCATCATGGATCAGTGGTTAACAAAACCAACCAGTATCCATGAGGACTAGGGTTTGATCCCTGGTCTTTCTCAGTGGGTTAAGGATCTGTCACTGCAGTAAGCTGTGGTGTAGGTTGCAGGTGTGGCTCAGATCCCCCCTTGCTGTTGCTATGACGTAGGCCAGCAGCAGTGCTTGTGGGGGAAAAAAAAAAACATAGCTATATGTCTTTGAACAATTCAATTTCTCTTGAATTGTTCATCCAATAGTTTTTATTTTAAGCCGCAGTGTTCCAATGCCTGTGTTGTACTTCAGCCTCAGAAAATAACAAATTTGCCCTTGATTCTCCACAAAAAATTAGCAAACTCTATGAACTCTCTCACCCAATCCTAAATACACATCTGCAGACTAATTACTAGAAGAGATTAAATGTATTTTTTAAATATTCAGGATGACATATTTATCCAAAGAAATTCTCCCCGAGTGCATTTACCTGTGGGAAATGTGGAAATGTGAGGAGAATCAACCCCCTGGTGCTGTTCATCATCTATGGTCCAATTTTCTGAGTTAAACAAACAGTTCAGTGCACATCAAAACATGTGACTATTTCACTTGGCTAGGCTGGGCTTATGCTGTCTAAACGTGAATCACACACATATATAAAACAATGTTTTGTTTCAGCAACCACTTTTGTTTCTGTCACTCTTTCCACAGAGCAGAATCTAGAGAGGGGAGAATGTTAAGAGAATGCTAATAGGCCTTAGCTTTCACTTGAGCCCTGCACTCATTTAGTGGTTGTGTGACTGAGGAAGTGATCTCTGTGTACTTCAGTTTATTCATATGTAATGATGGGGAAAAAAATTACTCCAATGTCTTCTTTAACACTAAATGAGTTCATGCCTGCAAACACTCAGCACAGGGCTTAGCACCTAGAAAGCATTTAGAAACTTTCTTGTAACTATCCTCAAGATTATCTAATTGAATTAAATTGATTAACAAAAGAAGAATTTAAAATACAAAGTGTCTTACTCATCCTCACATGCACTGATCCAGTTTGTCTGACCCAGGACACAGATACTGTGCTTGGTATGTGCTTGAGAGTCCCATGAATCTGAATCAGCTGAAATTCAGATTACTGGGTGTGACCCTCAGAGTTTCAGATGCAGTAGGGTTCTAGCAAATACTCAGATAAAGCTGATGCTGCTGATTCATGAACTGCATTTTGAGAATGTGACACTGACTATGGGGCAGAAACTGGTTAAGAGTCTGTTTCAAAGCATGTTGATGTCAATGATTAAATCAGTGATTAAGAGGTAAATTAGATAGAAACCTAATATCCCATGGGAAATGAATGAATGGTGAGATGTCCATCTCAGAGAACTAGGAAAACATTATTAATTTAGATTAGGAAAATTGCTAGGGAGTAGATGGTTTTGGGATGATTATGGGCTTAATTTTAGATAAGCCAAATGTGAAAGTGCCTGTATCCTGAAAAACAGAAGTGAGTCCTAAATCATCAGTTATAAGTTTGAATCTATAACTTTGACAACAGTACTGATCTAAAGTTAAAATCTACAGTAATATATGTGATCATTGAAAGTGTGGAAGTGAAAAAACTAAATTGAAAAGGTTAAGAATAAGAACATCACTGCTCAGTATGGGCACAGAGTAGAAACAATGAAAAGACTAAGAAATGTTTGTCAGGAGAATTAGGAGTAAGCAGTAGGATGGATGACATCATCCATCATCAGCAGAAACTGTACCTTAGAATACAGGAATATGTATATAGTAAAAGTTTCAATAGAGTAATTCGATGGAAGCCAGACAATAGACGATATGTCCTACCCATGAGTTTACCAGTGAACTAAAGCATAAATCAAATTAATTACCCCCAAAATTTATTATGATCAACTCTGAATTTACTCCAAAACTCCAGCCATGTTCTTATTTGCTTACTGAACATGTCTCCTTGGTTGTCTCACATTCAAAGAATTCTTGAGCCTTCAGGTTGTTTTAACAAAAAAAAAAATTTTTTTTTTGGTCCTTTTACCATTTCTTGGGCTGTTCCTGTGACATATGGAGGTTCCCAGGCTAGGGGTCGAATTGGAGCCAGAGCCACAGCAACACAGGATCTGAGCTGCATCTGTGAGCTACACCACAGCTCATAGCAATGCCAGATCCTTAACCCACTGAGCAAGGCCAGGGATCGAACCTGCAACCTCATGGTTCCTAGTCAGATTCGTTAACCACTGAGCCACGACGGGAACTCCCTGTTTTGACAAAAATTAAAATCACCACAGGTAAACTGATTAACTTGTCTCATTCTCAAACTGACAATGGCACTTGTAGACCTTTTTTCTGTCACCATCAAATGCCAGTTCCTAATGATTGTCATATTGATCTGTCTCCCCAAAACTTATCATATCTATCATTGCCACCTTCCTGATGCTACTCTCTTAGAATTAAGGGTCTTCTCTTTTTCTGTAGTTGTCACTTACTATGTTTCTCTTCCTCCAACTGTAGTCCCTTCCAATTGGTTAGTCACAATCACACAGCTGTCAAGATCTTTCAGAAAGGGAAATCTGCTCAACTACTTGCTTGCTTATAACCCACTGACCTTAAGTAAATTTCAAATGGTTTTGACCTATTATATAAGTCCCCTGGTCCTCCTTCACTTTCCAGCTTTAGTTTGCATTGCAATTCCCTTAACACTATGAACTATTTGTAGATAAAAATAGTTCTTCATTGGCGTTCCCGTCACGGTTCAGTGGTTAACGAATCTGACTAGCATCCATGAGGATGCAGGTTCAGTCCCTGGCCTTCCTCATTGGGTTAATGATCCGGTGTTGCTGTGAGGTGTGGTGCAGGTTGCAGACATGGCTCGGATCCTGCGTTGCTATAGTTGTGGCATAGGTCAGCAGCTATAGCTCAGATTTGACCCCTAGCCTGGGAACCTCCATATGCTGCTAGTGTAGCCCTAAACAAACAAACAAAACAACAACAACAAAAATTCTTCATAACTATAAGCCTATATGTGTAGTTTCCACTATGTGTCACAAACTGATAAATACATACATTATAATATTTAATTATTGGCTTGTCCCACTATATCCCATTTCTTCCCTTCCAGGCCAGCAACCATATTAAGATATCAGACATTGTGCCTAAATCATAGGCTGTAGTTAAATAGGACATGTGCATGTGGAAAAGACAACCAGGTCTCAGAAACCAAGACCCCAAAGTTTCATTATTTATTTGAACCTAATGGAAGGCATAATTGGTAAGGCTGGTGATCATGCCTATGACCGTATATCCTAGTTCAAATTAAAAGGAAATATCAGCTAATAGTAAAAGACCAGTTGGATGAGTACTGGAAGAGGATCTGCATTTTCAATCCTTTGAGTAGACATCAATGATTTTGGTAGTATATGTTTTTATCCTGGATTAAGAAGCCTCAGGAAATTTAAGTGATGAACCAAATATCCGTACATTAAACAGAGTGCAGATAGAGTCATTTGCTTTTTTTGTTGTTGTTGTTGTTGTTTTTTGTTTGTTTGTTTTTTTTAAAATTCACTTCTTATGGCTTTCAGGATTTTCTTAAGACAGAATCAAGTTGTACATATATCTTAAGAGTATAGAAAAACTGTAATTGCAATGTATACATGTAAGGATAACCTGACCCCCTTGCTGTACAGTGGGAAAATAAAAAAAAAAATTAAAATTAAAAAAAAGAGTATAGTACAGTAAACTTTGACCATGCAATCCACACCCTAATCTTGATTGCTGTTGCCTTATAATAAGTATTGAAGTCAGATAGTATTAAATCTTATGTTTTTCTTTTTCAAAGCTCTTTTGTCCAATTTAGGTGATTTGTATTTCCATATAAATTTTAAAATCAGCTTGACAATTGTTACAGAAAAAATCCTGCTGGAATTTTGATTGACGTTTCATTTAATGTAAAGACCAATTTAAGATAATTGATATATTTATCCTGTTGGGACATCAATCTATAACTATGGAGTGCCTTGTTATTAAGTTGGATTATTTTTAATTTCTGTCAGAAATATTTTATAATTTGCAATGCAGTGTTCCCAGAATTTTTTTTTTTTGCTTTTTTTTTTTATTTTGCTTTTGCACATGTGGCATATGAAAGTTCCCAGGCTAGGAGTCAAATCAGAGCTGCAGCTACCAGCCATAGCCATAGCCACGCCAGATCTGAGCCATGTCTGCAACCTACACCACAATGCCAGAGGATCCTTAACCCAATGAGCAAGGCTGGTGATTGAACCTGCATCCTCATGGATACTAGTTGGGTTTGTAACCTGCTGAGCCACAATGGGAACTCCCCTGGAAGTGTTTTATTACATTTATTCCTAGGTATTTAATATTTTAGAAAGCTACAGTTTTGAATTTCTTGTTACAGATTGTTTATTCCTAATATGTAAAAATACAATTGATTTTTGTGTACAATTGATTTTTGTATATGGACACACTACCTTACAACATTGCTAAATATTATTGTGAATTTTAGTAGTTCCTCCCCTGCCATCCCTCTTATAGACTCTTGGGTTTTCTATATATACTACCATACCATCTAAAAATAAAAATAATTTTTCCTCTCTCTTCCCAACCTTAATTCTTCTACTTTATTTTTCTTGCCTTATTGAGCGAACTAGAACTTCTGGTATAATGTTGCCTAAAAGTGATACCAGTGGACATGATTTTCTGGTTTTTGATGTTAAAAGAAAAGCATTCTTTAAGTATAGTGTTTGGCTATAGGTTTTGCATAAATACTCTGTTTTAAATCAAATAAATTTTAGTTCACTTCCTAATATCCTGAGATACCCTATTTTGAAAGGGTGTTGAATTTTATCAAATTCTCCTCTGCATCTAATTACATGACCATAGTATTTTTTAAAAACCTGTAAATAGGTTAACTATACTGAATAAGTTTCTAATGTCAACTGTATTTCTGGGATAAATGCTACTTGATTATATATTTTGCATCCATTTTATGTATTGTGTAATTGATTTTCTAATATTCCAAGTTTTTTAAAAAATTGTAATCATGAGGGTTATATCTGTAGGGTCTGTTTCATTTCCTGTAATGTCCTTGCCTGCATTTGGTCTCAGTTTCATTAGTTTCATAAAATGAGTTGGTCAGTGGGCTTCCTCTTTTATATTCTGAAACAGTTTGTGTAAGGTGAGTGTTATTTCTTCATTACTGCTCAATACAATGTACCAGTGAAGCTACCTGGCCCTGGAGGGTTTTTTGTGTTGGAAGTTGTTTTAATTACAAATTCAATTTCTTTAATAGATATAGAGCTATTTCTGGTTCTTGTTTCTAGTTGTGTTCATTTTGAGAAAGTGTTTTAAAAAAATTCTGCCATTTCACATAACTTTAACTTAAAATCACTCATAATATCTGATGATTATCCTTTTTATTCATGAGGAGATGTCATATCATTTATTTCTAATATTGCTATTTTTTATCGCTTTCTTCATCTGTCTTACTGGAAGCTTAACAGTTTCAGACTCTTTCAGAGAACATCTGTGGTTCATTGACTGCTGTTTGTCTCTTCTACTTTAGTGATTTCTGATCTTTTTAATTATTTCCTTTGATTTCTTTTTTATGATTTCACTTTCCTCTTCTTTCTACCTTTCTAAGGTAGCAGCATAAGTCATTGAATTTATACTTTTCTGCTTTTCTACCATAAGCATTTCAAATATTAACCTTCCATCTGAGCACTACTTTACCTGCATCCTTTTTTTGATAACTTATAATTAATTGTCATCTTAATATTTTTAAATTTCTCTTGTAAATCTTCTTTACTTATGGCCTACTTATAAAGGTTTGCTTAATATCCAGATATTTGAATTTTTTCTAAATATATTATTGGTTATTTGTTTTCAAATATAAGACCATTTTGATAATGGAATATATTCATTATGATTTTCAGTCCTTTGAAATTTACTGAGAATTGTTTCATAGTCTAGAATAATATCTAGATAATTGAAAAGAATCTGTCCTTTTGTTTTGAGGTAAAGTGTTCCTTAAGTAAGAATGAGATCAAGTGACATATAGTGTTTAATTTTTCTAAATCATTACTGATTTGTTAATATACATATTCTCTCAGTTTGAGTAGCATTAAATTTTCAATATTACATATATATATGTATAGTATTTTTCTTTAGTTCTAGCAGTTTTTTTTCATGTATTTGGGGATTTAGATAGTTTAATAGACATGTAAGATTCCTGTATCTTCTTGATTGTCTTTTGTCTTTTTTTTTCTTTTTTTTTTTTTTTTTTTTTGTCTTTTGTTGTTGTTGTTGTTGCTATTTCTTGGGCCGCTCCCGCAGCATATGGAGGTTCTCAGGCTAGGGGTTGAATCGGAGCTGTAGCCACCGGCCTACACCAGAGCCACAGCAACGCGGGATCCGAGCCGCGTCTGCAACCTACACCACAGCTCACGGCAACGCCGGATCGTTAACCCACTGAGCAAGGGCAGGGACCGAACCCGCAACCTCATGGTTCCTAGTCGGATTCGTTAACCACTGCGCCACGATGGGAACTCCTGTATCTTCTTGATTAATTGCCAGTTTCATTGTTATGTAAGATTGCTCCATCTCTGGTAATACTCTTCATTTGAAGTCTACATTTTCTGATGTTAGTGTAGCCTTACAAACTTTGTCATGTATAATGTTTCTGTGGTATATACTTTAAACCTGCTTGTATCTTTATATTTAAAATGTGTTTCTCATAAAAATTTAGTTGGTTGTAGTAGACAGAAAAGTGCCCCCCTGCCATGAAGGCTGTTTTCTAAGATCCCCAGAACTTGTGAATATGTTACTTTACATAAGGACTTTGCCATTGTGATTACCGATATTGAGATTTGGGGGGATTATTCTTCATTATCCGGGGAGGTTCAACCCTCATAAGAGAAAGAGGGAGGCAGGGTTAAAAGAGATGTGAAGACAGAAACAGAGGCTTGAGTTGATACACAGCCAAGAGCTAAATAATGCGGGCTGAGTCTAGAGGCTGGAAAGGCAAAGAAGCAGATTGTCCCTTAGACCCTCAGAAGGAGGAAAGCCCTGCCAATCCATTGTTGACTTCTCACCTCCAGAACTGTAAGAACTGTAAGATAGTATGTGTTGCTTTAGGCCATTAGGTTTGTGGTAAGTTGTGACAATGGCAGTAGTTAACTAAAACAGTTAACTTTTAACAACAATTGGTTGTTGGTTTTATTCAGTCTTGTGATTTCTGTCTGATAGTTAGAGAAGTAAGTTTCTTTTAATTCTGCCAACCTAGTATTTGAATTCTATTTATCACCACTGTGCCTTGTTGATCTGTTCTTTCTTTTTCACAGTTAGGGTGAATCAAATATTTTTGTTAGTCTTTTTAATCATTTATTGCCCTTTTGTATATGCACAATATACATCATTAGCTTTCATGAAGGGATTTCATGATATCCCTTCATAAATATTCTACTAACTCAAACAATGGAAGAAATTAACAAGAGTATACTCCAATTATCACCCCCCTGTCCTTTCCCCACTTGTCACATATTTTAACTTCTCCCTTCACTATAAACTGCCCAACTTCCCCAATAAATGCCATGGGCTCCTTTTATTTTTAGAAATCATTTTATCTTCTTCAGATTAGAGAATTTATATTGATCTGTCTTGAAATTCATTGACTCGTTTGTCATACAATAAGTTTATCATTTCAGGTATTGTACTTTTCCATTATAAAGCATTGTTTTACTATAATTTTCATTTCTCTGCTAAAATTCTATAACTTTTCCCTCTTTACGGTCATATTTTCCTAAAAGTTCTACATATTTAAAAGTTCTGCCATTATGAATATGTTGAACTTCCCTAAAAGTTCAACATATTCATAATGGTTGTTTTAAGTGTTTTTTTTTTTTTTTTTTTTTTTTTTTCTCTTTAGTCTGCTAAATTCAACTTCTGGATCAACTAGAGATGTTGCTGTCATCTGATTATTTTGTTTGTTTTGATTATGAATCACTTCAACATTTTTTACATATTTCTATCCCTATGTTTTTAAGTCCAATGATGTATTATTTATGCTGAATATTGAAATATTTTGTAGAAATTTTGGTTTATATTTTATTCTTTAAAGAGGATTTTGTTATATTCTGGCTGGCAGGCAATTGTATTCCTGGATGATTCTTTTTGTCCTTAAAAATTATTTTTGTTATTGTTTTGTAGGTCTCTTTTGCTTTGTCCTCCGTCTTAGAGAATGGCTCTTACCCTATGACATGTACTTATTTCCAAAGAGATGACCTATCTGAGATTTCAGCTGAATGGCCAAGGCCACTGAAACCTCTGTATTCTGTCTGGGGTGGAACTTCTAGAGTCTTCCACCACCTTGTGACTCCTGGCACCTCCACTGAGCTCTCAGCTCCATCAAGCTTCTTCTGGGATTAATGGGTATTGCTCAGCTAATGAAAAGCCTAGCAGGTCCCCACTTTCCAAGATCCTGTCCTACATATTCTAATGGATTCAGTATCCTGGAAATGTAATATCTTCTTCCTCCATTTAGCAAAATTATCCCTTTACTAGGGTTTTTCTCTGCCTTGCACCCCAATGGGGGAAGAGCCCCCAGTTAGAGAACCAAAGTAAATCAGGACTTTATTCATGACTTTCTCTTTTCTTAAAGGATTATAGATTATTGCTTCCTGTTTTATTTCAATGCATGAACATACTTATCTCACAGGTTTTGTCCAGTTTTATAGTGTTGATGGTAGAAGGACAAGTCCAGTGTCAGTTACTGTGTCATAAAGGGAGGTGGAATCCTTACCCAAGCAGACATATCTGAATCAAGGGAATGTGGTTTTCCACTATACATTCCCAAAACTTTTTTTTTTGTTGTTGTTTTTTAGTATTTTATTATTTTTTATATTTTTCTAATTGTTATTTCCCCAATACATTTTTTTTTCCTACTGTACAGCATGGTGACTCAGTTACACATACATGTACACATTCTTTTTTCTCACATTATCATGCTTCATGATAAGTGAATAGAATAGTTCCCAGTGCTACACAGCAGGATCTCATTGCCTATCCACTCCAAAGGCAGTAGTTTGCAGCTATTAACCCTAAGCTCCAAATCCACCTCATTCCCACCACCTCCCCCTTGGCAACCACATGTCTGTTCTCCAAGTCCGTGATTTTCTTTTCTGTGGAAATGTTCATTTGTGCCTTATATTAGATTCCAGATATAAGTGATAGTGCATAGTATTTGTCTTTTTCTTTCTGACTTGCTTCACTTAGTATGAGAATCTCTAGTTCCATCCATGTTGCTGAAAATGGCATTATTTTGTTCTCTTTTATGGATGAGGAGTATTCCATTGTGTATAAATACCACATCTTCCCAATCCACTGATCTGTCAATGGACATTTGGGTTGTTTCCATGTCTTGGCTATTGTGAATAGTGCTGCAGTGAACATGTGGGTGTAGGTGTCTTTTTCAAGGAAAGTTTTGTCTGGATATATGCCTAAGAGTGGGATTGCTGGGTCATATGGTAGTTCTATGTCTAGATTTCTAAGGTACCTCCATACTGTTCCCCATAGGGCTTGTACCAGCTTACATGCCTGCCAAGAGAGCAGGAGGGTTCCCTTTTCTCCACAGCCCCTCCAGCATTTGTTATTTGTGGACTTATTAATGATGGCCATTCTGACTGTTGTGAGGTGGCATCTCATGGTAGTTTTGATATGCATTTCTCTAATAATCAGGATGTTGAGCATTTTTTTCATGTGCTGGTTGGCCATCTGTGTATCTTCCTTGGAGGAAATGTCTATTCAGGTCTTTTGCCCATTTTTCAATTGGGTGGTTGGCTTTTTTGCTGTTGAATTGTTTAAGTTGCTTGTATATTCTAGAGATTAAGCCCTTGTTTGTTGCATCATTTGAAACTATTTTCTCCCATTTTGTAAGTGGTCTTTTTGGTTTCTTTTGGGTTTCCTTTGCTGTGCAAAAGCTTGTCAGTGTGATTAGGTCCCATTGGTTCATTTTTGCTTTTATTTCTGTTGCTTTGGGACACTGACCTGAGAAAACATTTGTAAGGGTGATGTCAGAGAATGTTTTGCCAATGTTCTCTTCCAGGAGTCTGATGGTGTCTTGTCTTATATTTAAGTCTTTCAGCCATTTTGAGTTTATTTTTGTGCATGCTGTGAGGGTGTGTGCTAGTTTCATTGCTTATGCAGCTGTCCAGGTTTCCCAGCAATACTTGCTGAAAAGACTGTCTTTTTCCCATTTTGTGCCCTTGCCTCCTTTGTCAAGGAGTAATTGACCATAGGTGTCTGGATTTATTTCTGGGTTCTCTATTCTGTTCCATTGGTCTGTGGGTCTGTTTTGGTACCAGCACCACAGTGTCTTGATGACTGTGGCTTTGAAATAGTGCCTGAAGTCTGGGAGAGTTATGCCTCCTGCTTGGTTTTTGTTCCTCAGGATTGCTTTGGCAATTCTGGGTCTTTTGTGGTTCCATATAAATTTTTGGATTGTTTGTTGTCGTTCTGTGAAAACTGTCATGGGTAATTTGATAGGGATTGCATTGAATCTGTAGATTGCTTTGAGTAGTAGGGCAATTTTTACAATATTAATTTTTCCAACCACTGAGCATGGAATATCTTTCCATTTCTGTACATTTTCTTTAATTTCCTTGATGAATGTTTTATAGTTCTTAGCATTTTACCTCCTTGGTCAGGTGTATTCCCAGATATTTGATTTTGGGGTGTGCTATTTTAAAAGGTATTTTTGTATAAATTTTTTTCTAATATTTCATTGTTATTATATAGAAATTTGCCTGGTTTCTGAATGTTAATCTTATATCCTGCTACTTTGCTGAATTTGTTGATCACTTCAAGTACTTTTGGGGTTGAGTCCTTAGGGTTTTCTATATATAGTATCATGTCATCTGCATACAGTAACAATTTTACCTCTTCTCTTCCTATTTGGATGCCTTTTATTTCTTTTGTTTCTCTGATTGCTGTGGCTAAGACTTCCAATACTATGTTGAATAACAGTGGTGAGAGTGGGCATCCTTGTCTTGTTCCAGATTTTAGTGGGAAGGCTTTCAGCTTTTCTATAATTGAGTATTATATTTGCTGTGAATTTTTCATAGGTGGCTTTTATTATGTTAAGGTATGTTCTCTCTATACCCGGTTTGGTAAGAGTTTATATCATGAAGGGATGTTGGACTTTGCCAGATGTTTTTTCTGCGTCTTTTGAGATGATCATGTCATTTTTGACTTTTCTTTTGTTAATGTGGTGTATGACATTGTGTGATTTGCATATTTTGAACCATCCTTGTGTACCTGGGATGAATCCCACCAGTTTGTGGTGTGTGATCTTTTTGATATGTTGTTGGATTTGGTTGGCTCAAATTTTGTTGAGAATTTTTGCATCTATATCCATCAAAGATATTGGCCTATAATTTTATTTTTTGGTGGTATCTTTGGTTTTGGAATTAGGGTGATAGTGGCATCATAGATTGTCTTTGGGAGTGTTCCTTCTTCTTCAACCTTTTGGAAAAGTTTAAGGAGGATGGGTATAAGTTCCTCTTTGTCTGTTTGGTAGAAGTCACCTGTGAAGTCATCTGGTCTTGGACTTTTATTTGTAGGGAGTGTTTTTATGACATATTCAATTTCATTTCTAGGGATCGATCTGTTCAGTTTATCTATTTCTTCTTGATTCACGTTTGGCAGGTTGTAAGTCTCTAGAACGTTGTCCATTTCTTCTAGGTCGTCAAATTTGTTGGCATACAATTGTTCATACTATTCTCATATGGTTTTTTGTATTTCTGTAGCATCTATTGTGATTTCTCCTTTTTCATTTCTTATTTTGTTTATTTTTCTTTCTCTTCTTGGTGAGTCTAGCCAGGGGTTTGTCAATTTTTTTTATCTTTTCAAAGAACCAGCTCTTTGTTTTATTGATTTTTTTCCTATTGTTTTTTAATCTCTCTTTGGTTGATTTCCTGTTGATCTTTATGATTTCCTTCCTTCTGCTGACTTTCAGTTTTGTTTCTTCTTATTTTTCTAATTCATTATGTGTTGGGTTAAGCTGTTGATTTGATATTTCTTATTTTATGAGGAAGACCTGTATTGCTATGAACTTCCCTCTGAGCACTGCTTTGGCAGCATCCCATAGATTTTGAGTGGTCGTGTCTTCATTATCATTTGTCTCAAGGTATTTTTTTAATTTCCTTCTTGATTTCCTCATTGACCCATTGGTTTTTCAGTAGCATGTTGTTTAGTCTCCATGTAGTCAGTTTTTTCTCATTTCTTTTCCTGTGGTTGACCTCTAGTTTCATGCCATTGTGGTCAGAGAAGATACTTGAAATAATTTCTATATTCTTAAATTTGTTGAGGTTAGCGTTGTGCCCCAATATGTGATCAATTCTTGCGAATGTTCCATGTGCACTTGAGAAGAATGTATATTCTGATTTTTTTGGATGTAATGTCCTGAAAATGTCTACTAAGTCTAACTTGTCCATTGTGTCCTTTAGGATCTCTGTTGCCTTTTTGATTTTCTGTCTAGAGGATCTGTCCATTGATGTGAGTGGGGTGTTAAAGTCTCCTACTATGATTGTATTCCCATCAATTTCTGCTTTTATATCTGTTAGTATTTCTTGGAGGTATCTGGGTGCTCCTGTATTATTGGCATATATATTGATGATTGTAATATCCTCTTCTTGAATGGATCCTTGAACCATTAAATAGTGTCCTTCTTTGTCTTTCTTTATGGCCTTCTTTTTAAAGTATATTTTGTCTGATATGAGTATTGCAACTCCTGATTTCCTGTCTTGTCCTTTGGCATGAAATATCTTTTGCCATCCTCTCACTTTCAGTCTACATGTGTCCTTTGCCTCAAGGTGAGTCTCTTGTAGACAGCAGATTGAAGGTTTTTGTTTTTTTATCTAATCTGCCACTCTGTGTCTTTTGATTGGAGCACTTAGTCCATTGACATTTAAGGTGATTATTTATAGATATGTATTTATTGCCATTTTAAACCTTGTTTTCCAGTTGACTCTATGTTTCTTTTTTTTCTTTTCTTTTTTGGGTTGGATGGTTTCCATTTATTTTATGCTTGAGTATTTTCTTTTCAGTTTTTGTGAAAGTAATGTTTGTTTTTTATTTGTGGTTGTCCTGTTTTTTAAGCACATTAAGCCCTTCCTATATCTGCTCACTTTTGCCTGATAGTCATATAGGCTCAAACACATCATTAAAATAATAAAAAAAAAGAATCTATATTTTCTTACTTTCCTTCCTACATTGTATGATTTATTTATTTTTTTTATCATCTTCATGTTTAGATATGTATGCTGGCTTATTTAAGTGACTGCTTTCCAATTGTGTTTTCCTCCATACTAATTCTTCTTTCTCTCTCTCTCTTTTTTAATTTAGAGAAGCCCTTTCAGTATTTCTTTTAGAATGGGTTTAGTATTGCTGTACTCTTTTAGCTTTTGTTTGTTGGAGAAATTCTGTATTTCCCTTTCTATTTTAAATGATATTCTGACTGGATGGAGTATTCTAGGTTGCAAATTTTTCCTTTCAGTACTTTAAATATATCTTGCCACTCCCTTCTGGCCTGTAGTGTTTCTGTAGAGAAATCAGCTGATAGCCTTATAGGGATTCCCTTATAATTAATGCTTTGCTTTTCTCTTGCTGTCTTTAGAATCCTGTCTTTATCTTGAATTATTGCCATTTTTATTATAATATGTCTTGGTGTGGGCCTGTTTGGGTTCAGCTTGTTTGGGGCCCTCTGTGTTTCCTGTATCTTGATATCAGTATCCTTTAGATTTGGAAAGTTTTCAGCCATAATTTCTTCAAATATATTTTCAATCCCCTTTTCTTTTTCTTCTTCTTCTGGAGTTCCTATTATGTGTAGATTGGCCTGCTTTATGTTATCCCATAGGTCTCTTATATTGCTTTCATGTTTTTTCATTTGGTTTTCTGTCTGCTGTCCTGATTGGGTGATTTCCATTATCTTATCTTCCACATCACTAATTCATTCCTTGCATTATTCATTCTGCTCTTTAGTGCCTTTAGCTCAGTTTGTGTCTCTGCAAATGAATTTTCTAGTTTTTCTTGGCTCCTCCTTATATTTTCTAGGCCCTTTCTAAAGGAATCTGCATTACTGTTCATATCCTATCTTAAGTCCTTCAGTATTTTCAGTACCTCCCTTTTGAATTCAATGTCTGTCAGACTGCAGAGGTCTGCTTTAGGTTAATTCTCCTGTTTCTTTAACTTGGAATAGTTTCTGTGCTTCTTCATCTTGCTTGTGTTTTTCTTTTTCTGTGAGTTTGGGGAAGCCAAACTGTAGTCTTGTAAGGCTACTTCTATGCAAGAATACCCCTTTGTATTTTTTGGGGGGTTACTATTTATTTTTGGTGTGGGAGTTTGGATATTTGCTGTCTCTTTCTTCGGTGCAAGCAGGCTGTTGTTTCCAGGATGCTCAGTGTGTTTTCAGAGAGAAGGAGGCAATGGGTAGGGCCAGCAGTCAGTGCCTGGTTGTGGACTCTCAACAGCAGCAAGAACATGCAGGAAGGGTGGCACAGGCTACTCCTAGTTGCAGGGCCCTGGGAAGTGGTAATATGCTCCAGGGAGATCTTCAAGGTGACCAGAGCATTTGGCAGTAGCAGCAGCAGGGTGTGTGAATTCCCAGGGGAGTGAGAGCAACAACAGCTTGTGTTTGATTGCAATGCCCTCCTCTGCAGTGATTGGAACCTCAGGTAGTACCTGTTCAGGGACCCCTATTGGGAGCAGGCCATGAGCATCTCTGGAGTGAGAGATAACTGCAGTGGTTTGCTCCTTCTACCTGTAGACCATGCATGGAGCAACCTGTCTCACTTATCCCACATATGAGGTGCTATGCAGGGTGCTCCTTGTTGCAGGATTCTTGGAAGTGACAGAGATCTGGTATGTGGGTATTGCCTTGAATGTTCGGCAGTGGCAGCAGCAGGGCAAGTGTGTTCCCAGGGGTGTGAGAGCACCAACAGGTGGTTTTCGTTCACAATGCCCTCCTCTGCGGTGCCCTTTAGGTGAATGGAGCTGCAAGTGATTTTTGTTCAGATACCTCCAATAGCAGCATGCCACACCCACCTCTGGAATCAGGGATAACTGCAGCAGTTTGCTCCTGCTGCTTGCAGACCACAAGAAGCACCCTGTTCCACTTAGCCCACACAGGAGGTGCTGCACCAGCTGCTCCTAATTGTAGGATCTTGGGAAGGGATAGTGACCAAGTGTCTGGCTGCCACCCAGTGTTTGGCAGTGGCGGCTTCAGGGTGAGTGTGTTTGCAGGGGAATGAAGGCAGCAGCCTATGGTGTTTGGTTGCAATGCCCTCTTTTTTTCTTTTTTTGCCAACCTGGGTGACTGGGGTCACAGGTGGACCCCACTCACAGGCCTCCAGTGATTGAAAGCCACACCTCCCTCTGGCCTCTGAGATGACCACTGCAGTCTGTTCTTGCCACCTGTAAATCGTGCAGGAGGTACCACGTCACGCTTAGCCCCCTTATGCCCTTAACCCACACAATAGGTGCCTGGCCACTGGTAGCCTGCACAAGAAGCACCTAATCTCCCCTAAACAAGAAAGAGGCTTCTTGCCACCCAGCAGAGCCTCCTCGCCCTCTAAGCCCACGGGCATACATAGGCTCTGGAGCAGGGAGTTTCCTATGGTGGCATGCCCCTCTTCCTCTCCCCTCCCCAGCAATGGCACCTTGCCTCTCCTGCAGGTCCAGACCTTCTCCTGGGTTCCCTCTGCGGTGGTGTTCCCCTTCTTTGCCAGTGGCGAACTGCTCCTTAGCCCCTCATGCCATCCCCACTTCTCTCCCCGGGACTGACCTCTGGAGCCTGAGTCTCAGAACCCACACCCACCTGAGTGTCTCAGGCTCTGATATCCAGGCCAGTGGTTCAGATGATCTGTGCAGCTGTCACCCTGCTTTGCTGTTCTCATCCAGCTGTTGTGCTTTCCCCACCAACTTGGCTGATCTTCCATCAGTTAGGTGGCTTCCCAGAAGGAAAGCTAACAGCTCCCTCTCGGGAATGCTAGTTTCATCCTGATTCCTTTTCTCTCTATTTTTTTTCTTTTGTTCTACCCAGTTATGGCAAGAGTTTCTTGCCCTTTTGGGGGGTTTAAGTTCTTTGGCTGGCATTCAGTTGATGTTCTTTGTGAGCAGTTTTACATGTAGATGTGTTTGTGGGAGAAGGTGTGCATGACCTCTTACTCCTCTGCCATCTTGCTCCGCTCCACCCCAAACTGTTATCTGAGTCTTGTCAATATCTCAGGCTCTGAAGTCTGCAGGAGAGAATCTGTTTCCTCTCCTTTTCCAGCTTCCGTTTGTTGGCTTGTGCCCTCTTCTTCCATCTCAAAGCCAACGGTGTGAATTCTTCAAATCTACTTCACATCACTCTTGACATTCTCCTATTTTGCAATCTCTTTCTATCTCCAAACCTTTGGTCTCTCTTTTATAAAGGTCCTTTAATGATACTAGGCCCAGCTGGACCACCGAGATAATATCCCTGTCTCAAGATCCTTAATGTAATCAAATCTGGAAAGTCCCTTTTGCCTTGTAACATACTATACTCACCATTTTGGGGGTTAGGATGTGGTATCTTTAGAGGGATGTTATTCTATTTACCACAAAAATTTTGAAGATTTTCTTTGCATTTCTACTTTGATGACCCACCATTATGACAGGCAGGGATAAGATAATGACTCTAACCTAATGAAGTAAATAGTCACATTCTTATGAGTGATTTCATCTCTTTTGGTGATTATGAAGACATTAGACAAGGAAGTTTTTCCTTGTTTATTTTAATCTGTAAATAAATATTCCCTTTTGCTTAGTTCTCATTAATTTCTTTTCAAATAGTCCTAAAAAGAATCTATCAATCTACAGAAAATAAGAGAAAAGGAAAAAAAAAAACTTCACATATAAATTCCTAGGCTCTAGGCAAAAATACATTAGCAATAAAGGTCCCAAACTGTCCAAATGTTTTCTGAAGAGAGCTATTGATTACAAGACATTCAGATTTATAAATGATCCATGAGCAGCAAAAGTTATCACCACATTTATCCCTGTAGTCTCAGATTACTGGAAGCCTGTTGGAACCTGACCTTTTGCTCTCCTCCTAATAATTTCTTATAGCTACCTGTTTGTCCAATCTAATATGCTATAATCTTATCAGAATTTGGAGCATATACATTAATGCTAATGATATAAAGGAATACGAAAACAAATAAATGCATCTAGTTGCAACTATTACAAAAATTTGCATGGCCATAGAATGGGACAGAAATTGAGCAAAATGAGAATGTGGTAGGTAGCAGATGTTTTCTGCTTTTATTTATGCATTTAACTTTTAATTCAGGAATTCTTTTTGGGCCCCTAATATGTGCCATACATTATGATGAATACTAAGGAATCAGATATGAAAAGTACAACCTCTGCCCTAAGGAACCTGGCAAATTACCATGCCAGACAGAAAATAACAACCACAATTTTAAAAGTATGTGAGTTGTTATCAAGGCTTTCACATAAAGTATAATTAAAAATCAGATGGGGCTTTTAGTAAGACTGGGGTGTCAGATATATAGAGCTTCTGAAAAAACTAAACCTTAGAGAACATATGGTGGTTCTCCAACTGAGGTTAGGAAAAGATTTGTTAACCAGAGAATAGGAATGTACAACATATTTACGGAAACAAGTCAATATGGAGATAAACTTGATGATATGTTTACCATTAGAGGTGACTGGAAGAGATTCTGTGTGGTGAGCTTGGTAATATCACATTCTTAGCCAAGTAAGAACCATGTAGAATATGTGAAAAATAGGCTTTGAATTATTTTATTTAATATTGTGTAACCGTTTTTATAATGCTTAAAAATAATGCAAGGAAAGCTGTTGCTGTGTGTGGGCGTCATGGTGTGTGTGCCTCCTTCGCCTCCTCTGTAGCTTCTTCAATGGGAGAACATTGCTTTAGTCCTCACAGCACATTCTACATGGTCTTGGAGCTACAGCTGCACCTCCATCCATTAAAGATGATACATTCCATTGGATTGATATCTCAGAGGAACAAACTTGTATAGCTGAGATATACCATTTTTATGACTTTATTAACATTTACTTTCAAGTCCCATTTAGAGGTCATATGTGACATTTCCTATATGTTTTACTAGAGCCAAAGCCACTACCCCTAGTACCTATGAAGGCAGTTGGAATTACTAATATTCACCTACTCTATGAAATACCACTTACTGGTGGCAGTCCTATCTCTCAATCCCCAAACTAAATATAAATCATTAGAAAGTGAAAATTCTTTTGAATGTGGCAGCATGAATTGGTAATTGAGGGCTTTCTTCCTATAGTGGAAAGAGGTCAGATTTTAGAGTCAAACAGATCTGGTTTTGAATTCCCAGCTTTGTTACTTCATATGTGACCTTCAGCAAATTACTTCACCTCACTGAACTTGAGTTTCTTCATCTCTAAAATGTGGGTAATAATGTCTACCTTGTTTAGGTATTATGTGGAATAAAAATAATATGTGCACTGCATCTCACACTAAATAGGATTCAATAATTGGTACCTATTATTATCATTATGGTCATTTCCCATATTAAAGAGTTTGGTCTGTCTCCCCTAAAAAGTATTAATCTCTAATCCAAGCTGTAAAATATTCCCATAAACTTGGAGGAGTGGGCAGTCACTGAAATAATTACATGCATACGCATTCCTTCTGCCAGCTATTCCTAGTGATTAAACGTATTTGCATATGCAAATAAAACACTGTGTACTCATTACTCTAAATATGTTTTTCATTAGGTAAATGAAATGCTTATTGAAGATGATATAAGGCTAAAAGCAGAATATTGTCAAAACAAGTTACAGGATGTATTTTTTAATTTATTTTAAAAATAGGCAACACCATATAGTGTTGCTTTTAACCATATTATATATATATATATATATAAAGACTTTATTCAATATTTTTCATCAGTGCATATACTGGTTTATAACTAAATTCTATTAATAATTATAGTTCTTCTAGCTATATTAAAGTTATACTTTGAACTTTGTTTATATTTCATTTTAATTATGCAAAGATAAATCAGGTATTTTCTTTTATTCTTGACCACAGCCTAAAGACAAAGTCAGAAAATGCCCTCCTTGAAAACTAAAGCCAATAAAAATTTATTTTAATGAAAATACAACAGATTATCTGTCTATCTACAGAGCATCTCCACCAAAGAGACTTGAAAATTTCCCAAATGTCATTAAAATAATTGGAATAGCTGATTTTCTCCTTCTCTCTCTCTGAATATTTCACTAAACATTTTTTGCCTACTGGTTTGACCTCAACATAAGCACACTTTCATTTACAATCCCTATTATTAAGATAAACAAGCAAAATTGTTCTGGTTCACCTTTCTCCCAAGTGACTACCTGAGCTCTTTCCTGATGATCATATAGACATACTGACTCCCACAGAGTCATTCTGACTCTATGTTCATGCTTTTCTGTCAACTCAACTTTTTCCAGAGTCTGCATTAACCATACTCATTTTCAATTTCTCATGTCTCAACCCAAGAATCCTCAGCTCACCTTTGCTGCCTCTGCCGTCTCATCTCTCCATAGCTTTTCCCATCCCCAGTCTAAACCGTTCCATCGTTAAAGACCTGTTCAGGTTGGGGACCATAGGTGTAAAGAATAGCCAATTATTCCTTATTAATTAATTCATTTAATGCCTCCAAGATACATATACTTTGCTTTTTGTTGTTTACTATGAAGTTTACTGCTTGTTCTTGGGTTTTTCTTTGGGTATCTGAATACCCTTGTTTGTAGTTCACATTATCCTCTAATAGAGATCATTTTCTTGGACTTTTGATAATTTTCTAATGGTAGTTTCTTATATTTTGCCATTCCAGTAATCCTATCTATCAGAGCAATGCCTAAGAACATTAAAGATATCATGTAAACAGCAAGCACACTTTAAACAGGAAAGAAAGAAGGAAGGAGATGAGAGTCTCCAGATAACTAAGAAAAAATGAATAAAGAGGAGAGAACCAAAGAGAGTCTACCTAAGTCCTCTCAATGAAGCTGCCCTCTAAATTCATGTTTTCAGTTCCTGCCCCCAGCAATGCTGCTTTGTTGCTTCATTGAGATTTATCCTCCAATATCTTTAAAAGGCGATTAAAAGTTGCTTGATGATGTAGTATCTGAGACAGATGAGACTTTTCCCTTGAATTTATTTCACTAGGGTTTTCTTTTGGTAATACTTTCTTCTACTTCTCTCTCATCTAATTCCATCCCATCCCTTTTTTTTTGGATTTTTTATTTTTTATTTTTTTTTGCTTCTGATAATTTCACCTACTGTGCAGGCCTTAGAAGGTATAGTAGAAATTCAGTACCATCTCAAAACTTTTGTTGTTCTTACTGCATGCTCTGAAGCAAAGTCAGCACACAGTACTTGTGTGAAGTTTGAAAAAAAGAAAATGTGTCATACCCAAAAGGATACTATATATGTGCTGTTATTTCAGGGCTCAGTAACTCCTGTGTTGTTATTGTTGTTTTGATCCCAGACAGCTCAAGTATTGATCAAAAATATTGTGCATCTCTGTAGCACTCTAGCATAGCTTAAAAATGCCCAAGACATTGTTCTGTCCCAACTGGATTCTAATGATGACAACATAAAAAAAGAGAAAAATGCAGAAGCACTTCCTGAAATGTTTTGAGTGCTTCAAACTTGTACACTTACGGCCTCATAGTAATAGGATGATTTCTGTGCATTCTATCTAGAAAGGAGGGTGCAAAATCTTCATGTATGATCTACCTAGAAATCCAGAGTCAGCTATGTTCACTGACAGAGGCCCTCAAAAAATTAGGTTCTTTGAAGGAAAATAGAGAAGATTTCTTTGGGCAAATGCTATGGAAAGGCAAATGCATGGGCTATTCTTCTGTCATGCCAGTTTTTTTTAGCATCACTATGCATCAAAGTCTAGATCTTCTGCCACCTCTAATTTTGGAAATAATGTTATTGGAAAAAAGTTAATTCTAACTACGCTTTAGGCACCCCAGAGGTGTTAGCTGATTTCCTGTCCTCACATGTGTGTCTTTACTGGTAAACACATTCTCTATTTTCTAAAGGTTTAGTGAAGATGCAGACAAGCTTATATCTAACATCTTCTAGAACAGAAGGCCTTCCTATGAGCCTGCTGAGCTCATTTTATTTCTAAGAATAAGAACATGTTGGTCTGCCAAAATTTCAGCCTGAGAGGTATTTTTTTGCAGATTTTAGAATCAAAATGGTCCATATTTTTCTCTTAGGTTTGCCTCTAACATCTGTGTGAGGTTGGATCTTGTGTGCAAGTTCCTGAAACTCAGACAGCATAGTCATAGATCATCCAGTACAACAGGGGATTCAAAGAAAAGGAACACAGAGACAAGAGTGTTGTGGATGATGTTAAGGCCAGCCAGACCCTTGGATAAAATGCTGTGGTCCTTCATTTAAGTTTTCCTTCTAATCTTGATTCTAAATGTCTGTGGATGATTTTCTTCATGTAGTCCTTCTTTCATTTATTCAGTCATAATTTATTAAATGTCAGCTCCACACTGAGGACATAAAGATAGGATTACTTGCTCTAGAAATCTTGTATTCAGGGCATCAAACAGCCACTTTATCAAACATGTAGACTGTTGAGTCAGCCAATTACTATAATAAAACAAATGGCACTGTCAATTTAGGTAATTTGAAGAGGGTTAATTTACAAAGGGAATATTTACAGAGTTGCAGTGAGGGTAAAAACAAAGATAGTTTAATATCCTGTGGCCAGTGGTAGCACAGCTGCTATCACCCAGAAAGATGAGAGGAGTGAGTGGTTAATAGAAATTGATGGAAAGAGTTGTGCAGAGGGGGCAGTCTTTAGAAAAGCCTTTGGTCAGGTGAAAAGAAAAAAAAGAAAAAGAAAGAAAGAAAACAGTCCAAAATGACTTTGAAGGGAGCAAGGCAGGGAATCCAAAGATGTCTTTCTTCTGCCAATCTCCTGAAATGATTCCCCATTGGCCAGAGTCAACCAGAGGACAGAGAGGCTAAAGAACCCATCGACAGATCTGTGTAAGCTGGCTACCCAGGCTTCAGGTGGGCTGAAGAAAGGAAGGGGAAGAGTGGATCTGGAGTGTGAGAACATATTTTATAATTAATCCTCTTACTGCTAAACAACCTCTCTTTTCATCTGGGAAAAACTCTGCAATAAATACACTTTGGTTCTTGAAGATGGGAGCAGATTACATCACCCTGAAACAAGCTGCTTTAGCATGGGGATTATTTTAAGCTGAAGGCAGTTTTGACCCAGCAGATGCAGGAAGGGTATTTTCTTTTGTTATTTTTTGTTTGTTTTCCCTTCTCCTTTAACTGTCTAAGAGAATTTACACTGATTCTTATACCAAGATGAGGGCTCATACTAGAGATAAATTTTTAGAACAGAGAGATGTAACTACATGGCATGGCGAGCACTTGTTTACCAACTTCTCATCTTCCTAGGGATTGCCTTTTTCCCCTTGGAAGTTCCAGACCCCTACCCCCTCCTCCTTAGCTCAAGATGGAATATAATCCTCCATTGCTTGAGTGTCTTTGAACCTTTCATGTTTGGGGGAATCCCATAGATATGTAATTAAAATTTTCTCCTGTTAATCTGTTTTATGTCGATTTAATTATTAGATCAGCCTAAGAATGCAGACGGGAAGATAGGAAACATGTTCTAATCCTATACCAGCCTCCGTATGACAAGAGCTGAATCATGTTAGTCCTAGTAACACATGAAATTTAACTCATCTTCTACTGGTGCCCTTGGCCAAGTGGTGGGGATGAGGTAGAGAGAAAAGTGGAATAGAAACAGTAATGAAATACCACTGCTATATTTAATGCATGTTTTTGTGGAACAGACATTTTATTAAGATCATATATACCATATATCAGAAACATCTATATCCATTGCTGCTAAAATATTAAGAGATCTACCACATATTTATACCTTTTTTCTTTTGGTGTAGAGAGCAGGGATTGAAAACGTATCTTTCTCCTTGAAAATGATATTTAATCATGCCCCAGACTACTACATCCCTAGAAATATTATTGACATGACAGTACTCTTTGCTTTCTCTAGGTTTGTCTCCTATCCCCTGAGTCTATCAGTAAAACATTGCTTAGTAATGCTGCATAGCAAATAATCACAAATGAGCAGGGCATCATACAACAAGCATTTCTTACCAAGTTTACAGATCAGCTGGTACGACTCTACTTTATGTCAGCTTGAGTGTGTCATCTTTGAAGGGCTGCCTCTGGTACACAGATATCCTGGTGTCCACTGTGCCAGTGAGGGCATGGGTGATGGCAGAGGGAGAGAAAACAATGAGTAGCACACAAGGCCTTTGCAACTTTAGGTCAGAACAGACATTCTGTCATTTCTGCCTCTAGCCCTTGGCTAGAGTAAGAGCATGGCTGAATCTATTGTCAACAGGCAGCAAAAAAAAAAAAATCTACTTCTATGAGAGGAATATCAAAGTCACATGGCAAAGGGCTTAGAAAAAGGGAGGGATAAAGTTTGGGGCCAATAGTGTAATCCACTACAAGGATCCAGATGGTTTATAATGTCACCAGTGACATGGGCTAACATTAAATTCTGTGAGAGATCAAGCAGATTAAGGCCATTTTAGGTTATGATAGGACATTGCAGTTAAAATGTTGAAATTGCCCTGGGATGTGATGAAAAGTGTGTACTTCTGTCCTTTCCATTAAAACTAAAATTAGGAGTTCCTGTCGTGTCTCAGTGCTTAACGAATCTGACTAGGAACCATGAGGTTGCGGGTTCAATCCCTGGCCTCACTCAGTGGGTTAAGGATCTGGTGTTGCCATGAGCTGTGGTATAGGTCACAGATATGGCTCAGAACCCATGTTGCTGTGGCTCTGGTGTAGGCTGGCAGCTACAGCTCTGATTAGACCCCTAGCCTGGGAACCTCCATATGCCGCGGAAGAGGCCCTAGAAAAGGCAAAAAGCCAAAAAAACTAAATTTACTTCTGAATTTTCTTACTTAAGTTAAGATCTTATAACTCTTATGGTGGATAGGCTGTCTCTTCCCATACTGCTTGATCTAGGCTGTGCTAGAATGTGATTCTTTTGGTAAAGAGCGAGACATGATACAGGTGAGCTTGTGAAGCAAATTCCTAGATTTTAGAAGCCTCTTTCTTAGGATGGAGCTGCTTTCCTCAATGGGGGAAAGAGCTTCTTCTGCCAGCAAAGGGCTTGCAGAGAAATCTGTGGACTCAAGCTTTCAGCCTTATCTATGTCTGCCCAAGTATCTCCTTCCCTTTTCTCAAGATCTCATGTTTTTTCTTGACTTAGTATAAAGATCTAGACAGGATTGAATTGTTGCAAATTTTATCATTACTGTCTTATTGTCTGCAACTGTTACTACCAGACCCTGGGCTTTATCAAAGGCTTTTATGTCATGGATCTTCAGGAAACAGGAGACTTTGTGGAAGCTTCCATGGAGCCCTAAAGTCCATACATGTTCTTAGTTACATGTTCATAGTATTTGCTCTTTGCCCTATGCCCAATCTAAGACTTATTAGAAAATACCTGATTCCACAAGTTTTATAATTACTATTCTTGTCATAGCAACTAATTATCACATTCAGTGATCCTCTAATACCTTGCCTTCTACCTCCTTTGCATCTAATATTACTGCCAGTGATATTATGATTAATCGTGATGTGATTGTATGCATTAAATGATTCACATTCCATTTCCACCCCCAAAAGTAGATTAACTGTGTACCCTTGAATATATGATTAATTCAGATGCAGAATCTCATTTTAAAGGTCTGTTTCCTGAAACCTCTTATGATACCCATTACTGTATCAGTCAAGGTCTCAACCAAAAACAGATGGCATGTTGAAATTAGGATCATTTTTTTCAAAGGTTTGTTTATAAGAGGATGTGTTCGGTTAAAGATAGTTGCCAGTTCTTTGAAATTCCTTCACTGAAAGTTTCCTCTTCTTTTGAATTTGGATAATCTGTGACTACTCTGACCAAGAGACTACCAAGGGCACTATTTGAGTTCTGGGCTTCGTCTTTAAGACAATTATTATCTTCATCTTGGTGTATCCAAACCCTGAACCATCATGTAAAAAGTAAGACTAACCTGCAGGAAAGACCAGCTGGATGCCCTGAGACCACAGTGAAAGGGAGAGGGAGGAACCCTATTAACCCATCTCTTCAACCATTCCAGCAAAAGTGCCAGGAGTTTTGGTAAAATTGACTTATATTTGGTTAAAGCCATGTGGGGCAGAACTGGGCAGACAGGACTTCCTGACCCACAAAATTGTGTGGTATCACATAACAGTTGTTTTAATCCACTAATTTTGGGGTAGCTTGTCATGCAGCAACAGATAAAGGGAGCAAAAAAGTGGTACCAGGAAATGGGTCTCTGTATCAACACTAAACAAGGCTTGGTGACATTGGCTTGGGGTAAATTGCAGAATGGGAAGATGGAAGGCCCTCACGCAGCCTGATGCTGAACACTTGGAGGACGTAAGGAAAATGTTACTGAAGGCTGAAGGAAAGAAAGACTATTTTTATGTTGTGACAGACAACACCATTGCCCGTTGCCTATGGAAACTATCCAGGACACTTAATATACTTGTGGAGGTTGATGGAAACATTTCTAGAAAGTTATAACTCCTTTTTTTTTTTTTCCTAGCTTTCTATGAGAAAAGAGAGAAACAAGAAGAGATAAGTAAACTAAAAAGGAATTTTAGTTTCAACTTTTAAGCAGAATTTAGTAAGCCTATAAAAGGCCAGGGATGGTCTTTCTTTTAAAAGGCTCTCAAAGTAAAAATTGGCCTCAAGGCAAAGTTCAAATCCAGAGCAGTAAGTACGACCTCAGGGGAAAGATAAAGTCAAGGTATGGTTAAAAGACTTGTGATAAATTCATTTGAGTAATAAAAAAAAAAAAAAATGGAGAAAAAAAAAAAAAGACTCTTATTAAGACCCAGGAAAAATTCTGCTTTCTAAGAATATTAAGAGTTTTCCTTGCAAATGCTTTCAGCTGTAAATGAGAATTTCTAAGAATATTAATCACAGTTGCCCTGTCATAGGTTAAATTGTATTTTGTCCATATTTATACGTTGAAATCTTCATCCCCCAGTACTTCAGAATGTGACTTTATATGGGGATAGCCTTTTTATAAGGTAAAAATATCACTAGGAGGGTGTTCCCTTCATGGTTCCCTTCATGGTTGGTTAATGAACCCAACTAAGATCCATGAGGATGACAGGTTTGATCCCTGGCCTCACTCATGGGTTAAAGATCTGGTGTTGCCATGAGCTGTGGTGTAGGTTGCAGATGTGGCTTGGATCCCAAGTTGCTGTGGCTGTGGTATAGGCCGGCAGCTGTAGTTCCGATTAGGCCCCAAGCCTGGGAACTTCCATATGCCATGGGTGCGGCCCTAAAAAGCAACAAAAAATAAATCCACTAGGGTAGGCCCCAATCCATTATGATTCTTATCCTTATAAAAGGGGAATTTTGGAGACAGACTCACATACAGAGAGATAGCACATGAACGTCAAGGCTGAGGTTAAGATGATGCTTTTACAAACCGAAGAACACAGCTGATGGCCAGCAAACCACCAAAAGCCAGGAGAGGCATAGGAACAGATTTTTCCTCACAGACCTCAGAAGAAACCTGCCATGTCAATACCTTGTTCTTGGGCTTTTGGCCTCAAGGACTGTGGACAAGAAATGTCTGTTGTTTAAGCCTCTCAGTCTGTGGTACTTTGTGACAGCAGCCCTTTGCAAATTAATACAGTCCCTCATCAGCCTCCCATGGTTCCCAAAGATGGGAAAGGCTATCTGTAAGAGTTATGACTGTGGTTTTGTTTAATGGAGTAAATTACAATTTGACAAAAAGGTAGCCAGCACATTTTTTTTTTTAATGATTTAGACTGAATAGGACAGAGACAGATAAAAATGAAGAGAGACTTTCAATCAACTAGGAGCAGGTAATAAGCTGGGTCTCATACTCAGCTGAAAATACCAGCTGTTTCTTATCAAAAATCATGGATATGGCCAGGGAGGAGACCAAAGCCATAGAGATTCACTCCCAGGGAAAAGGACTGGGCCCTAAGAGGTGCCCAGATGTGCCCGCTGGGTTTTAGAATTATTATGAATCAGTAACTGCCAAGTGCCTTCCATTCCCCCACCTTTGGAATATAGGCATCTATTATGACTATGCTTTCTCTGTCACCCATTGTATGTCTTGACATGTGAAGGATAGAGAACATGTCAGTTTGTTATACCAAGAGGAAGCATATTCAAAAAACTACGTTCGAGCAATTTCATGTACTTGGGCCTGATTTAGATGGTGAGATCCTGAACTCCCAGCCAGTGTCAGCATGTGTGAGACTCTAGGGCTCTTGAAAGGGGGTAAGTATATTTTGTATATTGCAGGTATATAAGTAATCTGTGGCCAGATATGGACTGAGGTAGACAAGCACTGGCTACACATCCTTTCAGACACATTGCCGTTGAGACACGAGGTCTTTTCCCCTTCCCCTTGAATCCATTAAGCTTACAACTGTTTTGGCTGTAGGAGCATGATGGAAATTACATGATATCAATTGGTAGGTGAAATCCTAAATTGGCCTCTAAGATTACATCTCCTTGTATGTGCACCATATATATTCCCCTTCCTTTAAGTGAGAGCAAGACTGTCATTATGGTGGGATATCACTGTTACAGACTGAACAGACAGAGTTTTGCAGATGCAACTAATATGCTAAGTACACTGATTTTGAGTTAATTAAAAGGAACATTTCCCTGGGTGAGCCTTAACTAATCAGAAAAGTCTTAAAAGGAACATACCTTTCCTGAAGGAAGAGATTGACAACATTAGAGGACTTCCATTGCTGGTGTTGAATTTGCAAAGAGCTATGTTGTGAGGGGGGCCTCTGGCATGGAATATACGACACAGGATCATGAGTTTCTAGGAGCTGAGAAAACACCTAGATGGGAAGCAACAAGAGAATAGGAACCTTGGTCCTACAACCACAAAAATAAAACTTCTGTCAAAATCCTGAAAGAACTTAGGAGAAGACCCTGAATCTCAAATGAGACCACAGCTTGGCCAATACCTTAATTTCAACCTTGTAAGACCCTAAGCAGAGAATCTGTCAGGCTGGGACTGGACTTATGACCTCTATGTCCATGAAATAATAAACTTGTGGTATTTTATTACACAGTGATAGAAAACTAATATTTTTTTAAATATCAAAATCAGTAGTTGCTATAACAAATAGCAAAAATATACTATAGCTTTTCAATTGGGATATAGGTAGAAACTGGAAGAATATTGAGGTGAAATTCTAAAATGCCTTGAACAGACACTTACTAGAAATACAGATACCTAGGATGTTGCCAGTAAGGTCTCAGAAGGAGATAAGGAATGTATTACTGTAAACTGAAGGAGGAGACCTTTGTTATGTAGCACCAGAAAGCTTAGCAGAATTGTTTCTGCAGTTATGTTGACAGCAGAAGTTATTGATGAACATAAGTATATTCATCACTGAATATATGAGAAGATTTCTAAATATATTTTGGAAGTTTCTGCCTAGTTTCTCCTTGCTGTTTATAGTAAAATGTGAGAGCCATAAGTTTAAGGAAAAATTGTTAAACAATAAAGAAGCAGGACTTAATGATTTTGAAAATTCTCAGCCTCTTTTTTTTTTTTTTTTTTTTTTGGCTGGTCAGGGATGCACCCCTCAGCGTATGGAGGTTCCCAGGTTAGGGGTTGAATTGGAGCTGTAGCCGCCGGCCAATGCCACAGCCACAGCAATGTCAAATCCGAGCCTCGTCTGCAAACTACATACACCACAGCTCAAAGAAATGCCAGATCCTTAACCCACTGAGCGAGGCCAGGGATCAAACCCACATCATCATGGATGCTAGTCAGATACATTACTGCTAGGCCACGACAGGCACTCCATTAGCCTCTCTTGAAAACAGAGACACTCAAAAAATTACTGCCAATAGTGTGACGTAAAGAAAAGGCCTCGTGTCCTTTGTTCTTTTACGTGATGGTCAGTCAGGTGTGGGTACAGGAGGAGACACAGGAGAGGCTCAGGAAAACAAAGGTTTATAATCTTTACAGGTCCTTGAGAGGGGAGTCTTCATATGCCATACAGGCTTGCAGGGAAGCACCACGTTTTGGTCAGCAGGTCAAGGTGAGGAGCAAGAGAAAAGTTTAGACCAGTGCTTTTATTGGCATTTCTGTAAGAGAGGTGAGGCAGGACAGAGCAAACATCTTGAGAGTGGCTAGTTTGAATAATTCCAGTAGAATTTGGGCTATATATGTGGTCTCTAGTTGCCTGGTACCTGGCCTTTGGATGATTAGGCAAGGGAATATTGTTTTGTGGGGTGTGGATTGGTAAATTTGCATATCAAATCCAGGTTCCTAGCTGAGCCCTTTGCTGTCTCTAAGAGCTGACTAATCTGAGAGGGGAAGTATCCCCAGCTAGAAAGACTTTTAAAATGTCAAAACAGGTTGTCAGTTATTTTGATGGATTGGAAATTTGGGGTTAATAGATGCAAACTATTGCCTTTAGAATGGATAAGCAATGAGATCCTGCTGTAAAGCACTGGGAACTATATCTAGTCACTTGTGATAGAGCATGATAATGTGAGAAAAAAGAATGTATATATGTATGACTGGGTCACCTTGCTGTGCAGTAGAAAATTGACAGAACCCTGTAAACCAGCTATAATGGAAAAAAAATAAAAATCAATATAAAAAAAGTCAAAACATCCAAAGACACAGAACGTGAAATATATAAACAATACACTGAATGCATGACTCTGCAACCTTCTGCTAAAGCCTCCAAAAGATTTGAGGGTATGGCTTTTGCGCAATGGAGTGAAACCTAGTAAAATCTGTGTAGGACCCCTAATGTTCTTGACAATTTTTTTTTTTTTTTCCAGTAGAAATAGCATTAGCTTGGACTGAAAGGCACAGGGAGAAATTGAAGTGGAAGTCTTTCAGGCCACCAAAATTCTATTGTCTGGCAGTTAAGTAGGCTGATAACACTATTCAACTTCAAATACTTACTACTTTCCAAGAAAAAGGAAGGAGCACTGGGAGTATAAACAATAGCACAGAGGGCAGAGCCTAGAGACCCAAAGGATAGTTCCTAATCTTTGAAATTGAGTCGAGAAAAATCTCACTATTTGCCTGTTCTATTGCAGAACTTCCAGGAACTTCTTAGTTTTTCCC
Source organism: Sus scrofa (assembly GCF_054392235.1). NCBI lineage: Eukaryota > Metazoa > Chordata > Mammalia > Artiodactyla > Suidae > Sus > Sus scrofa. Next base: position 106,706,384 of record NC_139396.1, on the reverse strand, counting down.
CCTCTTTGAACTAGAATATCTATAACTGTTACCTATATTCATCTTGCCATCATGTATTGGGCAAGATATTTTGTCTCTTTAGTTTCACAGGTCTACCGAGGGAGGAAAATCTTGCTTCAGAAACTGAATTTAATAGATTATACTCCAGAGTTTCATCTTTACCTGATTTAGATGATTTGGATCATGAGCTCTTAGACTTTAAGCTGACACTATTATGGTATGAGACCCTTGAGAACCTTTGGAGAGGTCAATGTAGTTTTCATTCTGGAACGATAGAAGTCTTTGGGGACCTTGGAAGGACTGTATTAAGCAAATTTCCAAGGTAGTCCCAAGATTTCTGTTCTTCAGTGTACATGCTCTGTGTAATCTCTTGAGTGTGATTAGTACTTATGAATATGATAGGATGTTTGCTATACAGTGATAGAAAACTGATGACAACTAGATCCTAGCCTGGTTTTTAAGAGGACTAGCCACTTTCGATTTGGTCTCTTAAAGCCAGGTAAGAGAGGATCTCTTCAAGTTATGTAAGAGCCACCATGTCTTACCCCACTGGAAAGACAAGACGGAAAATGTCCTGAGACCACATGGAAAAGGGGAAGCCCAGCCCTCCCTTTGCCCTACCAGTGCTCCAGGGATATAGGCAAAGCCCTCAGGTCAGTCCAGCTTTCAGTTGAACATTACCAAATGAACCATGTCAATGCTACATGAGGCAGAGGAATTGGGTCAGTCAAGTCCTGCCAGAATTCCTATCCCAAACATTATGAGAAAAAGTAAAACATTTGTTGATAAAATTGAGACAAGTTTGCCATGTACGATGGATATCTTGAAGAGTGGCTATTTGTAGAAATTTGAATGAGGCATGGTCATAAGGGATCAAGCCATAGCCCAGTGAATGGCAGACTCATAAACCCCTCTGCTAAAGAGATAAGGGGTGAAAGGTTTAGTATAACCCTGCAGTGAGTGGTGGTTTACAGGAGGCTGCCTTTAAAGAAATACAGATTTGGGGTTGAAGAATGCAATCAGTCCAAGGGGAAATCCATGAGAATCAACCCCCTGACCCTATGCCTCCTCTGATCTCTTGCTTCTAATTGGCCAAACTCTAGAAAGCACAGATTAGAACGGTCCCCTTGCAGTTTATAGGAGTCAGCCTTCTAGGGCAGAAAGTATGGTGGATATGAATGAATAGTGGATCCAGTAGAGCATAGGGAAGATATCCAGCCCAGCTGTAAATCCTGCTGTGATGGAGGGAGACACAAGATGTGTAGACACTAAAGGTTCATTATTTCATCTCAGGGATTGGGAATTCAGTTGACTTTCTTGAGCAGTTGTGGCTTGAAAGGTTGATAAGAGTTCTGTATCAGCAAAGAGTTAAGGAGGAGCCAATTTTTAAAAGGGAACAGCAGGAAATCACATGGAAAAAAAGAGATAACCATATTTTATTGTAGTTCTGGGTAATTAGAGCAAAGCAATTAGCAATAGCATTTACCACAATGTGCCATTACTATTTTTGTTTATTGCTAAACTACTTATTGATGAAATAGGTTGTGTCAGTTTTTCAATGATCTACCACATCCCATCTGTCATGTAATTGGTATTTTCAGAGCTTTAGCTTCGGCAAATGGAATCATTTGGGGACACTCTTGTGTGCTAATCTTCACACATTTATTTTACCTTCTTCCCATTTATAAATGGTTTATTTGTAAATCAACATCTTTAAAAAGGAAAGCAAAAAACACAGCAGGATTCCATGGGACACAAAATTGATACTGTGATAAGAGATCCAGGAAGGAATAGGGGAACAATTTGTTAATTTGCACCTTTCCAGCTGAACAGCACTTGTTATGGGGTTTTTGTTGGGCCTCTTTCACAGTATTCATGAGATGCCCACCTCACTGAGCCAGATGACAGGTCCATTGTCACAACTGCTAAACCCATGAAGCAAAACAGATATTACATCTGTAAAATGAATGCGGCAATCACAAATTAATTAGATTTCCTTTCAAAAGATGAAAGGGAAGAATGTGTGTGTGTGTGTATATATATATATATATTTTGTACTAGGCTACTGACGTGGCAGGAACACAACAGGAAATATCTAGTTTCTTGAGCCAAATGTATGAAGAAGTAGATATGCATTTGTAAATATTTCACTTTACTTGTAGCTCTCAATAAAAGCCATAAAGGTTTTACATTCCGCCAGATTTAATAAACACTTCTGTCCAGTGTTTGTGTGCAGATGAAAAAAGGCAGTAACTTGCCTATCTGCTTAGGGGCTATTTTCTGTCATTGTCTTTCAGCTGCTGTGCTTCAGCATTGGCAAGAAGCCAAATGTTCAGCATACATTTATTTATAGGACAAAACAGTTGCAAAAGGCCCAGCCAGTTGATATAATGATGGTGATTGCTCCCTTACAGAAGCAAACTAAGGTTGTTGTAGGGTTTTTGGTGGATGACTTTAGTTGAGAGCATTGAAAAATTCCTGTATAATGACCATGGAAATCTTTTTTAAATTCATTTTTTAAATGCATTTCTTCACATTTAAATGTTCCTCATTGTGAAGGAGGTCCTGGACCTACTTCCAAAGTATGTACATGTAAGCTTTCCCACACCAACAGGCAAATCTCCAGTGCTAGCCATTCTGACACCTTCTACCCAGAAATAGAATGAGATTCCATAGGTAAAGGTCTCAGGTCCCCAAGCCCATCCTTTATTTCAGATACCAGTCATAAGGCCAGTTGCTACCCCTACTTCTGACCGACTCAGTACAAATTAGAGGTTCTCATGACCCTCTCCTCGGTTTCAATTGATTTTCCAGAACAGGTCACAGAACTCAGAAAACCCCACTTACTCACTAGATTACCATTATATTAAAGGACATGAATCAACATTGGATAAACGGATGCACAGGGCAAAGTTCTGTCCTCCTGGCTCAAGGAAGTGTTATGGTTCCTCAATGGACCCTCAAGGAAAAAGGACTAAAAACCTGTACTTTGGGGGTTGTTATGAAAGCTTCATAACATAGTTATGATTGAAAAAATCATTACTCAATGGTGATTAATTCATTCTCCAGTCCCTACCTTCTCCCCAAAATCAGAGGGTAGGACTGAAATTTCCAGCCCTCTTATCACATGGTTGGTTCTCTTGGCAACCAGCCCCCTTCCTTGGCAACCAGAAGGTGAAACGTCACCTTCTCTGAAATATTTTCATGCACTGAGGACAAGATACCAAATATTATCCCACTGCTCTTATCCCCTAGGAAGTTCCAAAGGTGTGGGAGCTGTGATGATGATTGATGATGAAGTCGAATGACCAAAATAAATATATTTTTCCTATAAATCACATCATACTTTTCTACTCTGACATTGAGAATATTCTTTAAACTCATACTGTTATTATTGGAAAGAATGTCATACTTGCATCCCTCCCACCACTCTGAGGAAAAGAGCAATGTTGTATTTTATGTTAATTTTGAATGACACAAACAATAAAGAATCTATCTTCTGGCAAATGAATTCAACCATAGAGTATATATAATGTACAAAATGCAAATTATCTTCACACACTTCCCCACACATTATCCTTCACCTTTCTCCTGAGATAGCCACCATCAGTTAGGGACATATGTGAACAGTCCTGAAAGCTTGCACCTTTCTCCTTACGTGTTTATTTAGCTCAGTGGGTCTTGGCCAGTCCCAGGTGAAATGGGGGTTAATATAAATCAATAGGCTCCATAAATTTCCCTTTTGTAGCAAGACCAGTTATTCCACTGGGGAGCTTTTTATTGTAACCTATTGTGGGACTAGATATTCCATGCAAATACCTTACAAATTTGTAGAGAGATTTGAGTATAATTTTTTTCTCCTAGACCCTTTTTTGTGGTGCATTGATGCTAGGACTAAACATACCTTTCTGAGGGATTCTCTGCCTATTAGATTTCCCCAGTAAACTACATGCATTTAAATTGTGTGCCACTCAGTGTGCACGTGTTTCCATGAAGCATGTAATTTTAAAAACATTTTCCACACCACTTAAATATACATATCTATATTTATATCTAAACATAAAATATAAAATACACATATACATAATTCTATATTATTATGGTATTATTTCTTATATACATAGACTTAATATGCTATGACTTATGTTCTTACCAGCTATGTATTGGAGTATCCTATATTTACATCAACTAGCACTGTGATTATTTTATATTTTTTTTCCAATCTGATGAGAAAAATAATCATACACATCCTTTATTTTGCATTTTACTGGTTGCTAATGAAGTTGACCAAACAGCCTCCAGGACATAATAATTTTTTCTATGAAATTTCTTTCTTCTGCATTGATCATTTCTAAACAAGGCTTATTATCAGTGGAAATTATAAGGCTCACAAGTTTTCCCAAGGGGGTTTCTGAAACATTCTTTCCCATTGAGTTCACCTACCAATGTTGTCATCCTTTTATGTCAGCAGATAAGTTACACTATTAGGTGTTTAATATTATTCATATATATATATATCCATTCCTATGCCAGTGCAGACATGTCCAAATTACTCCAGTTCCTAATGTAGTTTTACAATAGTAGTACTTGTTTGACCTCATTGTTCTTCTTGATTATTATAGCACCTACAGCGTTTAATACATGTTTTTAACCATCCCAGTTTTTAAAAAAAATTTTGTTGACATTTTAATTGAGATTAAAATATTTTTCACAACACTGGGATGTTTTTCTCTATTAAGGCTTTACATAGTTCTTATTAATTTACTCTTGTCTATATTAAAATTTTATTTTAGTTATAATTTTTTTGTTTTATATTTTCTTTTTTTTTTTTTTTTGCTATTTCTTTGGGCCGCTTCTGTGGCATATGGAGGTTCCCAGGCTAGGGGTCGAATCGGAGCTGTAGCCGCCGGCCTACGCCAGAGCCACAGCAACGCGGGATCCGAGCCGCGTCTGCAACCTACACTACAGCTCACTGAGCAAGGGCAGGGACCGAACCCGCAACCTCATGGTTCCTAGTCGGATTCGTTAACCACTGCGCCACGACGAGAACTCCTCTTTTATATTTTCAAATGCCAGTATACATTTGTGTGTGTGTGTGCGTGTGTACTTATCTCATGTCTAGACATCTCATTGTAACTACTTGAATTTTATAAAGGTGATAACTTCCTCTTCAAATAATGGAAAACTTCCTAACTTTTTGATATTTATTATTTATTTTCCTCTTTTTTTCTTATTATATTTGTGTGGGTATCTAATACTAAAATAGTGGTGGTAATAGCCTTCATCCTTTCTTTTCCCCCATTTTAATATAAAATTTTCATAAAAATTAAATGAAACATTTTTGCAAGACACAATTTTTCAAACCTCTGGCAAAAAGGTATAGTGTAGGAGGGTTCCTCTATTCTGTGTTCAGGCAATACTTTGTATTCTCCAGCTTTCCAATTATTTTTCAGCTGATGAATATAAAATATTATTACATATTTCAATTGGTCATAGACCTAAATGTAAAACACAAAACTATAAAAGTTCTTAAAGGAAACATGGGGAAAAAATCTGAATGTCTTTGGATGTAACAATGAGATTTTAGATAAAACATCAATAGCACCTTCCAGAAAATTTTTTTAGAAATAAGTAATTTAGGAGTTCCCATCGTGGCTCAGTTGTTAATGAATCCGACTAGGAACCATAAGGTTGTGGGCTCGATCCCTGGCCTTGCTCATTCGGTTAGGGATCTGGCATTGCCATGAGCTGTGGTGTAGGTTATGAATGCCGCTCAGATCTGGCATTGCTGTGGCTCTGGAGTAGGCTGGCAGCTACAGCTCTGATTAGACCCCTAGCCTGGGAACCTCCATATGCCACAGGAGCGGCCCTAGAAAAGGCAAAAAGACAAAAAAAAAAAAAAAAAAAAAAAAGAAATAAGTAATTTAGACTTCATAAAAGTTAAAAAATTCATCCCTATGAAAAACACAATTAAGAGAATGAAGAGATAAGGCAGAGAGCAGGAGAAAATTATATGTAGAATATGTATCTGTGTAAGGGCTTGTATCCAAAATATATAAAGAACTCTTAAAAATCAATAATAAGAAAACAGCAACTTCATTTCAAATGCACAAATGACTCAAACATAGTCTTCACCAAAGAAGATACTTACATAGGCGTAAAAGATTACTAAATTCCAAAAACATGACATCAGTTGCTGGAAGAGTTTAGGCGCAGTAGGAACTATCATTTAATGATAGTGGGAAGCTATTTTGGAAGATAGTGAACAGCTTCTCATGAAGCTACATATTGTTTTACCACATGATCTGGTGATTTTATTCCTAGGAATTTACTCAACTGATTTGAAAATGTGAAGAAACTTGAATGCAAATAGCACCATCATTCATGATCACCAGAAACTGGATGCATACGATATGACCTTCAATAGGTGAGTGAATAAGCAAACTAGTATAATAACCTAAGGCAAATGTTATTCATTTTATTTGCAAGCTAACAGGACGGGCTGCCACATTTTCAGGGATACTAGCAGAAGAGACAAAGGACTTCATTGGTCCTGACACAGCAGTCAACAGGAGTTTCATATTCTCACTGGTTCCCAGTGGGGACAATGTAGAGTTGCTCAGGTGATATAATATATAACGGGCACACATGCCCATATACTATGATAATTATTAGGGACTTATGACAAGAGGGTTAATTTTACAATTAAATCAAATACCATCAAATATTTTGATAATATTTTTCTTATATTTGTATCTTCCTTCTTCATCCATGGTATACACTTAAAAATGAAATTTTTTATTATACTATATGAAGAACAAATTTGATAGTATTCTAGCTACGTCATGAATGAAAGAGTTTATACTTAAAATTAAATCATATTTCTATTTATGGAGGTACTGGTGACAAGATATCCAGAGAGATATTCCCAGTAAAGCACATAAACATTCAGTATAAAGTTAAAAAGGAATACCTGTATCAATATGTATTTCTGTTCCCATTTGACGTTTAGAACTCTATATCTGTAGGTAGAAATTCCTCATGGCGAGGAAGCAAGTTTGAATCTGAAGCAGTGAATAACTCTGTTGACATAGGCTAATCAATGAAAGGTAAAGCCAAGTTTTAACATGTACCGGAGGACAGCAGACAAATGTGTTAGGTCTATACAGAATGGCATTTTAAATTGGAGGTTTTCCACTAGAGTGAAATGCTTGAATACACCTGCTTCATTCAAAGCTTTTGGTAAATGAAGAGAGAAGAGCCAGAAATGTGGTCACCCAAGGTACATGAGCAAAAATAAATAAAATAAAGCCAAAATAAATGCTGTGTGGAAGGATAGGCTTTAGACCCAGGTCTTTGAATTTCAATCAGAAAAATGCCAATGGGAATTGAGCTCAAAGTTTTAAAATATTCCAAGACCCATGAAGAAACATGTCACCGTGAGCAAGAGTCAGCAAAAAAAAAAAAAAAAGAAAAGAAAGAAAGAAAAGCTGCTGAAGTGGGCCTGCAAAATCCAAAGCATTGGGCTTATCAGATATCAAATATAAAACAATGATATTTAATATATCAATAGAGGAATTATCTTAGTCCATTCAAGCTGATGTAACGAAATACCTCACACTGGGTGGCTTTAAAGTAATAGAAATTTATTTCTCACAAGTCTGGGGGCTGGAAGTCCAAAATCAAGTGCCAGCCTAGACAGCTTCTGGTGAAGCCCCTCTTCTGAGTTGCATACTGCTTTTATGTGGTAGGAGGGGCTAGGCAGCTCTGTGAGATCTCTTTACAGGGTACTAATCCCATTCCACCCTCATAATTTAAGCATTTGCCAAAGGCCCCACCTCCCAATTTTGCTTTTTTTTCTTTGTAGAGCCACACCTGAGACATATGGAAGTTCCCTGGCTAGGGGTCAAATTGCAGCAGCTGGCCTACGCCACAGCCACAGCAAGGCCAGGAGGAAACGAACCCACATCCTCATGGATCCTAGTTGGGTTTGTTTCCACTGAGTCACAATGGGAACTCCCTCCACATATGAATTTTGAGGAGACAAAACATTCAAACCATAGTAGGTAAAAAAGGACGGAGTTGGAAATATGACTAGTAAACAAGATACTATTAATTTTGAAAGGGTCCGTTTATTAACAAAATATATACTTTCTTGGAATAAAAAATATTAAAGTTGTAATGATAGACTCCATGAATATTTTGCAGCAGATTAGACGGAGAAATTAAAAAATCAGATAACTGGAGAAATTATCCAGAATGCAACAAAGAGGAAACTTATGAATGTGATGTAGAAATTAGGGTATATAAATGGGAGGACAGCAAAGTCAAACTTAGTTCTAATGGATTTTCATAAAGAGAAAAGAGAATTGAGGCTATATATGTGACTTTTTGAAAATGATTAAAAATTTTCTTTATTGAAAGTCACCAATTCAGAATCCCAGTGAGTACTAAGCAGAATTAATGAAAATAAGTTCATAAAAGTAAGTAAATGGATATATTATAATGAAACTGTAGAACTTTCAAGAAAAAGTTGTCAAAGCAATCACAGGGTAATTATTCTCCTACAGGTGCACCTAACTTCTAAATAGCCAAATAAAAAGGGATTATTAACTTGAAAAATACTATGAAATACTTCTATTTTGTTTTGTTTGTTCATTTGTTTTTTTAGATTCTTCCCTGAAGTGAAATCATATAATATTTGTTTCCCTGATTTATTTCACTTAGCAGAATATCATCCAGGTCCATCCGTGTTACTGCAAATAGCAAGATTTCATTATTTTTTTTTAAATGGCTAACATTCCATTGTGTGTGCATGTATCACATCTTCTTTATCCATTTATCCATGGAAATTCATATTCAGAGAATAAACTGCAGGTTGCCAGAGGGGTGAAAGGTGGAGGAATGAATGGAATAGGTGGAGAGGATTAAGAGGTACAAACTTCCATCTATAAAATATAGTATAGTATGTACTGTACATACATCACAGTATGTAATGTACAGTGTACACATCGGGAATGTAGTTAATAATATTGCAACAACTGTGTATAGTAATGGATGGTAACTGGATTTATTGTGATGGTTCTTTAATAATGTATAAGATATCAAATCATGGAGGTGCCACTGTGGCTCAGTGGTAACGAACCCAACTGGTATCCATGAGAATGTAAGTTCAATCCTTGGGCTTGCTCAGTGGGTTAAGGATCCGGTGTTGCTGTGAGCTGTGGTGTAGGTCATAGATGTCACTTGGATCTAGCATTGCTATGGTGCATGCTGTGGCTCTGATTCAATCTCTAGTCTGAGAACTTCTATATACCACAGGTGCAGCTCTAAAAAGCCAAAAAACAAACAAAAAACCCGACGAATCTCTGTGTTGAACACTTGAAACTAATATAATAGTGTTAATTATAACTTAGTTAAAAAATTAAAGATTTCCTGCTGTGGTACAGTGGGTTAAGGACCTGACTGCAATAGCTTGGGTTGCTGCAGAGGTGTGGGTTTGATCCCCAACCTGGTGCAGTGGGTTAAGGATCCAACATTGCTACAGCTGTGATGTAGGTTGTAGGTCACAGCTACAGCTTGGATTCAATCTCTGGCCCTTGAACTTCCATATGCAATGGGTGTGGCCAAAAAAATTAATTTATTTAATGGGAATAAAAGAGAAGGTTCTAAGAGAAGCAAAGTTACTTTTTGGAGCTTTGGGATTCTTTTGTGTATCTATGCATAAAAGCAGATTGCTAGATTACAAATAACAGAGGCACATACACTCTATCCAAAGCAAAAAATGTGTATTTATTGTAAGAATACTAGGCATTTTATGGAACTCTAGAACCAGCATTTACAATAGGCTCCAAAGGAACTAGAGTCAGGAACTGAAAATAGGGAAGGAACATACAAATAGTAGCTTCTCTTTTTCTCTCATCCTCTCTTTCTCTGCTCTGCATGTCTATGAATGATCACAAATGCTCTTGTGAGTACTGACTTTGAGTTTACAAATAAATTTTAGAAAATAGATGAATTTGCAAATACGGAATCCATAGGTAATGAGAATTGAGTATATAATTCAGTCTCAGTATTTCATGTCCCATGTTGCTTAGTATATTTCTGTAAATATTGTCAAAGAGAACCATAAATACCCATTCCTATCTATGACAGTTTTTCTCTCCTGTTTATACTCTAAAATGTGAGTCATTAAATTGACCTTGTTACTGTTGTATGAACCAATATTCTGAACTCTTTCCTGCAGAAAAAAGAGAATATAACTACATATGATTCTTACATCATTATTGTCAAGTTTAGTTTAATTTGTTTGTGTTAATAATAATGACCTTAGTGATATATATGTCAGAAAAGAAATGACAATATGAAATACTGCCAATTATCTTAAACATTGTAACTACCTATTTCTTTATTACATTTATTCAGCATAGTTTCAGTTCTCATGATTTTCCTATTTTTTTTACTGACTGTATTCCCCAAACTTCAATGCATCATTTTAAAATTTAATTTCATCTTAATTATGTTGAGCAAACTGCCCTGTAATGATTTTCAAGCCCCCAAATTTGCTGTAAAATTCTGATTGACCACTGGAAAATAATGCATACTGTACTCTCCTTAACTTTTAATTGTGGTTTTGCAAAATGGAATAGTGGCACACCTAGAGTTCCTGCTATGGTACAGTGGTTAAAAATCTGACTACAGTGGTTCAGGTCACTGCAGAAGCGCAGGTTCAATCCCCAGCCGACTGTAGTGGGTGAAAGGATCTGGTGAATCGCACCTGTGGTATAGGTTGCAGCTGTGGCTCTGATTCATTCCTTGGCCCAGGAACTTCTATATGCCGTAAGTGTGGCCATGAAAAGAAAGAGTACTAGCACACAGGAGAATTCTGCCATTACAAAAATGTATATGTCACCATTCAGGTATAAATATAATATTTATTATATCAGATTTCCCCCAATTTAATTTGTTTGTACTTGTAATTAAAAAATAGTATTATAGGAGTTCCCTTGTGGAGCAGTGGGCTGAGAATCTCTCATTGTCACTGAAGTAGCTCAGGTCTGCTGTGATGCACTTTTGATACCTGGCCCAGGAACTTCCAATGCTATAGGCACAGCCAAAATATAAAATGAAATTTAAAAATACTATTGCAAAAAGTCTACAATAGACTTATATAGAAGTTGTTTCCCAAGAAGACATAATTAACATTTAAGATAACGTGAAAATATAAAATTCAAAAGAGAATAAAATGAATATAAATTAGAATAAACTACCAACAAAGAAAGCGTTTTTCAAAATCAAGTCAGTTGCATATTTTATGTCAAAACTCGAAAAACACAACTGAAGTAATTCCAATTAAAATTATTTATAAAATAAACTATCAAAATCAGTATAACAGTGTTAATCAAACTTGCTTAATCAATTGGATGAAAAGAAAGCAAAGTTATAGCTAAACAGACAATAAATGTTTTATTTATTTTTTATATGCAAAAGTTGCTAGTAATTTCATTACTCATTATATATCTATGTGTCTAAAAAAATAAAGGGATTATTTAAGAACATCGTAGTATTAAAGGAACTTAGTGTCTGATCACAAGGTAAATTTGGAAATAATTATGGTTTAATATATGTGCCAGCAATTACCAGCTAGAAAAGAAATGAAAGTAAATAAAAATAATTACAACAGACATCAGACTAACTAAATGTATTTTGAAATACACATACTGTGAAATGGGTATTACCTGGAAAAAATACACACAAATTCACTATGATAGTAAATATGAGTTATGAAAGTGGTAAAGCATAAACAATAGGTGACAGCAGAAATAGAACCCCAGTACCTGAGTTCAAATCCTGACTCTGCTTATTAACTCTGTGGCCTTAGAGAAATTGCATAGCCACTGTTACTCTCAGTTTCCTCCACTGTAAATTCCAGATATTAAAAATACCTACTGCATAGGGTTTTATCAAATTTGAAGGCAAGTAATAGCCATAACTAACCTAGGGATGGGATAGGACCATTCTGAAGAGAATTTAATGAGCTATGGGTACAATCTTCTCTAATACTTGACTCAATGCACAGGTTTCAACATGATAGTTCTGTACTTCCTGTGTTACAGTAGGATAGAGGACACTTTCAGCCACCTCTTTCCACATTCCCCTTCTCCAGCTCTTCTTCATCCCTTCACCACCACACCTTCTCCCCTGCCTTTCTTTTTCTCCCTGGAATCCCTGTGCTCCCCACATCTCTGGTGTCTGGGTGATGCACCTGGTATCTGATCGGATAGCATTTCTTAATATATTAGCAACCCCTCCTTTTCTGTTCCCCCAAATTTCAACCTGAGCCTGGTGAGTAAGACAATAACCAATTTCTTTTTGATCACATACTTATTTAAATTCTCTCTCTTTGCATACAAATTTTAACATATTTCAAGGTCAGTGTATAATCACCTCCAACATGTTATTTTAATGGCATAGTAATCTTCATTATATGAATGTGTTTATTGCTGCTTCTAACCAGTTCTCAGTTGTTGAAAAATTTGTTTGTTTCAGATTTTTCACTACTACGAACAACCATAAAACAAACAGCCTTGCAGTTAATTATACTAAAAGTTTGACCATATGCTTAACTATTTCCTTAGGATAAATTTCTAGTAATTGAATTTTTGGTTCATTGTTTATACATATTGTTAAGGCTTTTGATACTCGTAATCAAATTACCCTGCAGATAATGTATACCCATTTCAGTCCAGCAGTGACTAAATCATAGTAAAAAAGTGAAAACAGTATCTCATTGCTGTTTTAATTTACATTCCACAGGAAGGTGTGAAATTGTTTAATAACTGTACTTTGCCAAAAATGTGCCCAGTTGTCTTCATGGCATTTGTTGACTTAATCAGTTGAGATTGAAACTATAACAATCCAGCATGGTATACACATAAATTTCTTATGCACTGAATAAACACACACATGTATATACATTTCAAATCACTAGCCGAACACTTAAAAAATCAAATAGATTTCTAACTCTTAGATACTAACATTTACCATACAGAGCAGGGTCTTTCAGTGTGCTTCCAAGACTATGAACAGTTAGAGGATCAAGATAAGCATTTACAACTATAAATGTAATAAAATTCATTGAGTAATTAAAAAAATAAAAGATAAGCATTTTCTTGGGAGTTCCCAGGTGGTTCAGTGGGTTAAAGATCTGACATTGTCACTGTTGTGGCTTGGGTGTTGTTTCAATCCCTGGCTCTGGAATTTCTGCATACCACCAGTGTGGCCAGAAAAAGAAAAAAAAACAAGCATTTTTCCAACTACCCCAAAATAGAAATAGATATGTATGTATGTTTTATTCATAGCACATAAAATATGTTTCTTATTGTGAGCTGGGGTCAAAAAAAGTTTGAAGACTATTGATATGGACAGTCAGTAGTATTAAATGTGCTAATGAAGGTAGTGAGCTTTGTGTAATAGTTGGCATGCAATAGGCGCTCAGTACATTTTGTATAAGTGTTATGATCATTAAACATATGCATCTGTGTGTGGACTATAATCAAGAAAATTGAAGCCTTTTTAAATGAACGTATGCCTTCTGATATTCATGTAATAAACCTCTGCCAAGGACTACAGCACTGTCCACTTCTACAAATAGGTGATTCCTCCTGAACTTACGGCTTTACCACATATTTGGAAAAAGCTTGTTTTTATTTATGGAGCCCTGCTTTACCCTAACTAGCTTTGTGAATTTGAGCTACTTATTCCATAACATGCAACTGCTTGTGGGCAGAAAGTAAAGTTGGCAAAGCCTCTTTTGCACTATCAACCCTCCAGATGGGATACAACTATTTGCAAAAACCAAAGTAGCAGAATTCTCCTCACTTAAGTCCAAGGTTTTTATCTGTTTCTAGGAGGAAGTTCTTAGCTCAAAGAGATAAAAGAGCAAGACATTTGAGGATATTCCATATTCTTTTTTTTTTTTTTTTTTTTTTTTTTTTTTTTTGTCTTTTGTTGTTGTTGTTGCTATTTCTTGGGCCGCTCCCGCGGCATATGGAGATTCCCAGGCTAGGGGTTGAATCTGAGCTGTAGCCACCGGCCTACGCCAGAGCCACAGCAACGCGGGATCCGGGCGGCGTCTGCAACCTACACCACAGCTCACGGCAACGCCGGACCGTTAACCCACTGAGCAAGGGCAGGGACCGAACCCGCAACCTCATGGTTCCTAGTCGGATTCGTTAACCACTGCGCCACGACGGGAACTCCCATATTCTTAATTATTCTCAGATTTCAACTTGTTTTCTTTGAAAATATTGTTCTTTAAAACTACTCATTCTTAAGGTATTTAGAAAGAGTTCATTATTGGGAACACTTTGCCCTTGAAAAGGATATGTCTTCCTATTAATATTCCTAATTTATATTTCAATGAGACCATTCATTTTTCAGTGATTTGATGCTAATAATCCCTTTTGTCTAGGAACAGGCTTAAAATACATTAATCCTGCAGACTTAACTTGAGCATCCATTACATGATAAATGGATTATAAAACTTATGCTCATTAATCAAAGGCCCATGGCATGGCCAAAGCGGGGGTAGTGGTGATGGACACATTGTGAAGCACTAGAAAAGTACCTCCCTATTCCACTCACACCATCGTTTTAACCAGAAGTGTGCCACTCTATACACCAGTGATCCTCAAGAGGTCTCTGAATATAGCTTAGAAAGCCCTGCATCATGATCAGACCACTCTTTAAACCTCCATCTCCATCTCTGGCATGTTACTGTCCTTTAATCATGCTCAAGTTCTAATCCATGATTCCAAGCTTCTCAAATGTTTCTTTTCTATCCTGCTTCTGGACCCTAACCTCGGGTCTCTTCTATGTCCAGGCCTATGTCTCTGTAGATGTGAGACATGCTTCACCAGTGGTCTAAGAAATTATTTTAGACTGATACTCAAAGAGAGCCATGAATATCATTGCATCATAATACAAGAAAACTTATTTATCTTCTGATTAGATCGCTCAAATGAGAAAGTCACACTTCCATACTAACTGAATTTGTTTGTTTCCTTAACACTGAGATTGCTAATATCCTTTGTTTACTGGGAGAGGAAAGGTCTGAGGCTCAGAAATTTCTGCAGGAAGTAGTAAAAATTAGCTAAGATAAGTGCTTTGTGTCAGTGTACTTATTTTCAGAGATAATATCTGCTTATACTACATGGTTTTGATTTTCCTCCTATGGAAATGATGTGTGTCTTTTAAAACAATTTTGATTTAAATTTTAAAAATGAATCAATCAAAAATAAGTATTAAGTAAATAAAATAATTGTATATGTGTGAATATGGCAAAAACCAAGAGCTTGTTAGTCAAGCAAGTGAAGTTTTAGAAATTCTGACACAGAATATTCCTCTCCACACCATTTCTATATCCTGTTCTCATTTGAAATATCACTTTTGTCAGAAAGAATGTTTGACTCTCTCTAAAATCTGATTCTATATACTCAAATGAATATGCCAATATACTCAAATTTATCCACGTATCAATTCATGTAAAGGCAGACGTCATTCAAAAAGCCATTTGATAAATATGTGTTGTATCAGTAAGTGTAGAATTTAGATGAATTAGCACTTAGGCTGTTAAAAAGTGGAATTAGAATGATTAATTCTCTGAAACATAGACTTGAATTGTTGCTCTCTTGTTTTATTCAAGACTTAGTTTTTCCTTTAAAAAAAGTTTTCTGTTTTTTTTTTTTTTTTTAACCAAATGATAGACTTACTAGACAATGGGCATGATAGGAGCAGGCTAATACCAAACTTGACTTACTACCTGGAAGAAGATTCCCAGTAGTCTGCCAGCCTGAGAGTCCTCAAACTCAAGCTTTGGTTGAGTTGAGTCACCAGAAATCTTGTTATACTGAACACATGGTTGGGACTAAGACAGAAAATCAAGGACACAGATGACACCTGATCTTACAGTCTTTGCAGTCATTAATGATATCTTATTGACACTCCAGGCATCTTACATATCAATGAAAAGGAACCTGATCTAGGGTGGGTATGATTGCGAACAGAAACCTGTTAACCAGGGTTATGTATAGAAATGATCAGCAGGGATTTAAGAAATCTCTAATTTGTAAGGAAATGTGATGAATGCTGACAGAGTTAGTTAGCAGTTGTGTTCAGAGAATATCTATTATTGGAGAGATGACAACTTATCAGTTAATCAGTAATTGAGAATTTGATTAGCCAATCAATAATTTACTACCTTAACTGTCTATAAAATATTTCATTGTGAGATCTTAAATGAATTTTGAAATTACTCATGTTAATTAAATTTCTTTCTTAGGCTGTGCCTATGAAATCATAATATTTTTTTATTATAGCAAACTAAAAGCTATTTAAAGAGAAAGGCCACTGCACAAAGAAAAAACATGTTACATATGGTGTGCTTAATTTATGTAGTATTGTACTATATAAATCAAATTGTTATTACATTTTGCTGCATAACATATCTCTTCATGAAGAAACAAATTATCCCCACAAACATGTGTTTTTTTTAATTCTCTGGGCATTTGAAGTTGAAAAAAAGGGCATTGTTCTAACAATCCTAATTTGTCACCCAAGGGGACTATTATATTGTATTAACCTACTGAATTTGCATTTCATTAGATATTCATGGACAGATTATGTAATTACAAATTTTAAAACAGAACTTGTTTCCAAAACAAAAGCAAAAATGGAGTGAACATGCAAATGATATATGATCCCATGTGATTTTGGAGATAGGTAGACAGGGTTGTATTTCTTTGTTCATTCAATAAATATTAATCAGCCTCTGTCACATACTGTACTATATGGTTGCTGCCTCTTTGGAAGTTTTTTTTTGTTTGTTTTATTAATGAGATTCAATTTCTTTCTTTCTTTCTTTTTTTGCTTTTTATTAGGGCCATACCCACGGCATGTGGAAGTTCCCAGGCTAGGGGCCGAATCAGAGCTACAGCTATAAGCCACAGCAACATGGGATCTGATCCGCATCTATGACCTACACCACAGCTCACACACACCAGATCTTTAACCCCCTGAGTGAGGCCAGGGATTGAACCCACATCCTCATGGATGCTAGTCAGGTCGTAACCCGCTGAGCCACAACAGGAGCTCCAAGACTCAATTTTTTAAAATGTTCATTTTGGAAAATTTGGGATCTCTGGAGGACGCTGTTAATGACTGGTAGCTGAGCCTCTTCTAATGCACCTGGATGATACTTCCCATCCTCCTTTGCAAATAGCTGTGGCCAAGTCTCCGAGGTCTGGCCAGTGGCGTGTGAGTGGCAGTGATTGTGCCTGGACCATAAAAACTTTCCCCTTGTGCTCCGTCATGTTCTTTTCCCTCTACCAACTGGATACAGATGATGAAAAGTCCTGAGAGATGAAGGATACCAGAGCCTATAACTGTAGAGAGGTGGAAAACTTCCCACCAATAAGAACAACCCCAACTTTGTAAGACAGGAAAAAAAAAAAAAAAGAAGACCTGATAGATTCTCATCATTATACCTTTGGGAGACTGCTAGAGCCCTAATTACCATAGTCACATAGACTCAGACATAGATGCGTGGTTTTGATGCTTAGTTCCTCTGCTTAGCTCCTCACACTTTTGACAGTTATGTAATTTCTCTAGCTTCACATCATCAGAAAATGAAGCTAATAATAATAGCCACCATATATTGGGAAGATAAAAGGGATTGATGTATGTACAGGGATTAAACTAGCACCTGATAAATAAATGAAGAACTATGGCTATTTTTATTACTATTCCTTGGAGGATTCATAAGAATCTGAAAAGAAAGCTAAAGTGGCCTTTTAATGTTACAAGAAAACAATTGAAATCTCCTATAATCTTTGGCAGGTTGGCTGGAGGAGGTGGGACCTATAGTACAGCTTAGGATCAGGTACTTTCCCTCTGCTGAGAAAGTTGACAATCATACCAAGCCCTCACTAGATGCTGTAAAATTTTCTGTTTACTGAGAATCGCTATATTTCAAAGACTGTCTTAGAAGGTTGTAGCTTTCTGTGGGGAATAAGCTCCCCAAAGTACCTGGGGATATACAAGTTGTTCTAAAGGAGGTAATGCAAAGGGCAGCTGAGGAAAAAAAAAAAAGAAGAAGAAAAGGGAAAGAATGGTGGGGGTGGGGTTGGAGAAGGAGGACAAATGGCTTCAGCAGCAGCAAATCCATAGAGAAAGCATTTGAAACCTGAAATCCCTCAGGAAAAGGAGAGAATTTGGCATCTTCAGGAGTTGTAGGAATCCAGAAGTTATACTCCCACGACCCATGCTTTTTCTTCCCTTGCCCTATCAAGTTCAAAGAACTGGAGATATATTTACAGAGGGAACCAACATGTATGAACATTAATATACCTATTTTAACCAGTCAGAGAGAATTGTGTATTCATGGAAGTGTCTCAAATGTTATCCACTATTGCCATGGCATGTATAATTATAAGGAAGAGGAACATTTAATATCTACCTTGTGATATATGGTGGACTTTTTGTCCTAAATACGTGGATTTATTTAATGCTTATTTCCTCAAAAGTAACCTTAGCTCCCAAAAATGTAAATGTTCTTATTGTGCTTTCATGTGTTAATTTTTATGTATTGGAGCAAAACACTGTAAGAAATTTTCCACTGGGAGTTCCCTGGTGGTCTAGTGGAAAGGACTTGGCACTTTCACTGTTATGGCCTAGATTCAGTCTTTGGTCTGGCGACTGAGATCCCACATCAAGCTGCTACACAATATGGCCTAAAAATAAATGCTTTGTTTATTTATTTATTTTGCTTTTTAGGGCCACACCTGTGGCATATGGAGATTCCCAGGCTAGGGGTGAAGTTGGAGCTATAGCTGCTGGCCACACCACAGCTTATGGCAATGCTGGATCCTTAACCCATGAGCGAGACCAGGAATTGAACCTGCAACCTCATGGTTCCTAGTCAGATTTGTTTCCTCTGCACCACAAGGGGAACTCCAAAACGCTTTGTTTAAATGTAGTTGATTTATAATGTTGTGCCAGTTTCTGCTGTATAGCAAAGTGACCCAGTCATTCATACATATATATCAGTCATTCATATATACACATTGCTTTTCCTATATTATCTTCTGTCATGGTCTATCCCAAGAGATGGATAGTTTCCTGCACTATACAGTAGGACCTCATCCTTCTCCATTCTAAATGTAATAATTTGCAGCTACTAACCCCAAACTCCTAGTCGACCCTACTCCCTCCACCTCACCTTTGGCAACAAGTCTGTTCTCTATGTTTTGTGAATCTATTTCTGTTTCGTAGATAGGTTCACTTGTGCCATTTTTTTTTTTTTGGTCTTTTTAGGGCCACAGCCATGGCATATGGAGGCTAGGGGTTGAATTGGAGCTGCAGCTGCCAGCCTATACCCACAGCCACAGCAACGCCAGATCCGAGTTGTGTCTGCGACCTACACCACAGCCCATGGCAACACCGGATCCTTAACTCAGGCCAGGGATGGAAACTGAATCTTCATGGATGCTAATCAGATTCATTTCTGCTGAGCCATGATGGAAATTCCTGTGCCATATTTTAGATTCTACATATAAGTGATATCATATGGTATTTATCTTTCTCTTTCTGACTACTTCATTTAGTATGATAATCTCTAGTTGCATCATGTTTCTGCCACTGGCATTATTTTGTTCCACATTTTCTTAATCCATTCATGTACCACATCTTCTTAATCCATTCATCTGTTGATGGACATTTAAGTTGTTTCCACATCGTCGTTATTGTGAATAGTGCTGCTATGAACATATAGATGCATGTATCTTTTTGAGGTATAGGTTTGTCTGGATATATACCCAGGAGTGCCATTGCTGGATTGTATGGTAGTTTCTATATATTTAGTTTTCTGAGGAACCTCCATACTGTTTTCCATAGTAATTGTACGAATGTACTTTCCTACCAACAGTGTACGAGGGTTCCCTTTTCTCCACACCCTCTCCAGCTTTTGTTATTTGTAGACTTATTAATGATGGCCGTTCTGACTGGTGTGAGGTGGTACCTCATGGCAGTTTTTATTTGTGTTTCTCTAACAGTAATGTTGAGAATCTTTTCATGTGCCTACTGGCCATCTGTATAAGACATATAGTTGTAATGACTATATTAGCTAAGAGAGGCTTCTGGAAACCTTTACCTGAAAGTGAGTTCACCCTAGAAGAAAGTAGAATCAAAAGATGAATAAAGTGATGTTGTGCCTTGTGAAACAATTTCACCTCCTGCAACCAGCTGTCCCTGTGTCTAATTTACCTACAGACATTTTTGTTACATCAGTTGTTCCCATAGTGTGGCCTCAAAGCAGCAGCAATACCTGGGAATATGTTAGAAATGCAAATTCTCAGGCCCTAACCCAAAACCCACTGAATAGGACACCCTGGATCTGGGGATCCTGTAAAGTGTATTTGAATAAGTCCTTTAAGGGAATCTGATGTCTGCTAAAGTTTAAGCATCCCTGAATTATGAAAATTGTGGTTCATTTGGTTATTTAATCTCATGTATAACCAAAAAATATGTATTGATTACAAAGAAAGGCTGTTCCTGATTTAACATGCTATTCATTCATTCATTTAATAATTCACTTACTAGTTCATTCACCAAAATTGACTAAGTTCTTGGCACCTACAGTATGTGCCTGGATGTTTAGAATAGGAAATAAATGAGAAGTTTTCTAATTTCAAAGAACTTGCTGAATAAAATATAGCTAGGAATAATAAATGCTTAAACTGCTACTCTTCTGCCCCCATGATGGTCACTCAGATAAATTTCTATCATAATCCTTCCCAATGAAGTGCTTCAGTCAGGCAATACCAATCTAACAGTACTGGCTAAAGATGATACATGAGTTGTCTCTGGAACTAAGAGAAAAATAAACAAATTTATTATTTAGCTTAAAAAATAGCATATAAACTATATTTTGATATAAAGTGGTTTGTATCACAGATACAAGGGATATTTTCACTGCAAATCAATAATTTTTTGGTTAATTTTCTTAGAATAATATGCATTCTCTTATA
Organism: Sus scrofa; assembly: GCF_054392235.1. Taxonomy (NCBI): domain Eukaryota; kingdom Metazoa; phylum Chordata; class Mammalia; order Artiodactyla; family Suidae; genus Sus; species Sus scrofa. The sequence continues at coordinate 106,685,298 of NC_139396.1, read as the reverse complement.
TAGCTATTATATATATTCACTATACTACCATTATATATATTTTCATATATATATATATATATATACACACACACACACACGTATGAACATAGCATTGTGATGTTCTTGATTTAGAACTCTATTTCATTTACTTAAAAAACTTTTGGCTGTGTTTGATATGAAATAAAATACCACTTTTACAGATGTAGCTACTGATACCAAAGAGAATGCTTCTTCGCACCCATCTTTCAATTGGGTTGTTGGCTTTTTTGCTGTTGAATTGTTTAAGTTGCTTGTATATTCTAGAGATTAAGCCCTTGTTTGTTGCATCATTTGAAACTATTTTCTCCCATTTTGTAAGTGGTCTTTTTGGTTTCTTTTGGGTTTCCTTTGCTGTTCAAAAGCTTGTCAGTGTGATTAGGTCCCATTGGTTCATTTTTGCTTTTATTTCTGTTGCTTTGGGAGACTGACCTGAGAAAACATTTGTAAGGGTGATGTCAGAGAATGTTTTGCCTATGTTCTCTTCCAGGAGTCTGATCGTGTCTTGTCTTATATTTAAATCTTTCAGCCATTTTGAGTTTATTTTTGGGCATGCTGTGAGGGTGTGTGATAGTTTCATTGCTTTGCATGCAGCTGTCCAGTTTTCCCAGCAATACTTGCTGAAAAGACTGTCTTTTTCCCATTTTGTGCCCTTGCCTCCTTTGTCAAAGATTAATTGACCATAGGTGTCTGGATTTATTTCTGGGTTCTCTATTCTGTTCCATTGGTCTGTGGGTCTGTTTTGGTACCAGCACCACAGTGTCTTGATGACTGTGGCTTTGAAATAGTGCCTGAAGTCTGGGAGAGTTATGCCTCCTGCTTGGTTTTTGTTCCTCAGGATTGCTTTGGCAATTCTGGGTCTTTTGTGGTTCCATATAAATTTTTGGATTGTTTGTTGTCGTTCTGTGAAAACTGTCATGGGTAATTTGATAGGGATTGCATTGAATCTGTAGATTGCTTTGGGAAGTAGGGCAATTTTTACAATGTTAATTTTTCTGACTTAGGAACATGGAATATGTTTCCATTTCTGCACATCTTTTTAATTTCCTTGATTAATGTTTTATGGTTCTCAGCATATAAGTCCTTTCCCTCCTTGGTCAGGTGTATTCCCAGATATTTGATTTTGGGGAGTGCTATTTTAAAAGGTATTTTTGTATTCCTTTTCTAATTCATTTTTAGTATACAGATATGTGACTGATTTCTGAATGTTAACCTCACAACCTGCTACTTTGCTGAATTTGTTGATCACTTCAAGTAGTTTTGGGGTTGAGTCCTTGGGGTTTTCTATATACAGTATCATGTCATCTGCATACAGTGACAGTTTTACCTTTTGTCTTCCTATTTGGATGTGTTTTATTTCTTTTGTTTGTGTGATTGCTGTGGCTAGGACTTCCAATACTATGTGGAATAACAGTGGTGAGAGTGGACATCCTTGTCTTGTTCCAGATTTTAGTGGGAAGGCTTTCAGCTTTTCTCCATTGAGTATTAAATTTGCTGTGAATTTGTCATAAATGGCTTTAATTTTGTTAAGAAATGTTCCCTCTGTACCCACTTTGGTAAGAATTTTGATCATGAATGGATATTGGACTTTGTCAAATGCTTTCTCTGCATCTATTGAGATGATCATCAAAACTTTCCTTAACAAAGACACATGCACCCTCATATTCATTGCAGCACCATTCACAATAGCCAAGACACGGAAACAACCTAAATGTCCATTGAGAGATGAGTGGATTAGGAAGATGTGGTATATATACACAATGGAATACTACTCAGCCCTAAAACGAACACAGTAATGCCTTTTGCAGCAACATGGATGGAACTAGAAACTCTCATACTAAGTGAAGTAAGTCAGAAAGAGAAAGGCAAATACCATATTATATCATCTATATCTGTAATCTAATATACGGCACAAATGAACCTTTCCACAGAAAAGAAAATCATGGACTTGGAGAACAGACTCATGGTTGCAAAGGGGGAGGGGGAGGAATGGGGTAGATTGGGAGTTTGGGATTAATAGATGCAAACTGTTGCCTTTGTTATGGATTAGCGATGAGATCCTGCTGTGTAGCCCTGGGATCTATGTCTACTCACTTCTGATATAGCATGATAATGTAAGAAAAAATAATGTATACATGTACATTTAACTGGGTCACCATGCTGTACAGTAGGAAAAAATTGCATAAATAAAAAAAAAATAATATAAATGCACTTAGAATTACCAGAATGAGAGTCTATATTTTCAGCTCTTATAGCTGATGTTAAAAAATGACAATGCATTGGGTCTTTCTCATTAAGGTAAGTGGAGATGTAGGTGGGACATAATGGCTATAAAACATGACCCAATTTGTATTTGGATAAGACCATTCTGACATAACAGATTGAAAGACACAAGAGTTGAGAATAGACCAGTTAAGTGCCTCTAGTTGGTAACTGAACGAATAAACTCATACTCAGAAAACGATTGAGTGGATGAATATATGAAAAGAGTGTGATCTCTTTTTGCTAAAATTTTTTTTTTTTAGGTAGGAGGCAGTTGGAGCTTTAATCATGTCTCCATTGGACAGGATCAGGGCAATGTCCTGACAAAGTACTTTTGATTAGTGGTTCTTGAAAAACCAGATGAAGTCGGCGTGATGAAACAAGGCACAACCAAAGGAGTAGTAGTTAATGAGGTCTCCTAATTTCCTTCATGATTTTCCTATCCATCTTCTCAGCACTGAAAAACAGACAGGAAAGGGCAAAAGAAAAGGAAAAAAACCTTGTCCAGAATAAAAGCTGTTTTCAAAGTCTTAGGTACCCCAGGGCAACAGAACATAGTGGCATTTGTATTGTTAAAGAACATGCTAAACAAGGAGCATCTTGTGAATTTGGCGTGTTTCTTCTAGAAATGATATGACATAGCACTTGTTGGATAATCTTATCTCAGACTGCTCACCAATCCTTGGGCATTCTGTTTGACTCTGTGAGATTTCTGCCTTAGTATCATCTGTATCTTTTTTGGTGTAGTTATTCTGCTTCGAAAATACAAACAGAATTGGAAAGAAAATGTGGACATAAAAAGCCCACTAAAAGTCACCTAATTTTTCTTCATGATAGCAGTAGTTTCTTAAATATGATACCAAAAGCAACAAAAAATTTTTAATAGATAAGTTGGATTTCATCAAAATGAAAAATGTTAGTATGTTGAAGGATGCTGTCAGGAAAGCAAAACTCATAGAATTGGAGAAAATAGATGCAAATCATCTATCTGATAAGGCTCTATTATCCAGAATATTAAAAACCCTAGTAACTCAAGAACAAAAAGACAAATTAAGCCAATAGGGGAAAAAAGAGCAAAGGGACTTCAATGGGTATTTCTTCAAAGAATATATAGAAATGGTCAATAAGCACATAAAAATATGGTAATATCATTAGTCACTAGAGAAATAAGAATGTAAAGCATAATCAGATATCACTTCCAACTCAGCATGGCTAAAATATTATTTTTTAAAGTATTTAATAATGGCCAGGATGTGGAATAAATTGTAAATCTCATAAATTTCTGGTGAAATGTAAAATGGTAAGCTACTTAGAAAACAGTTTGGCAGGTCCTCAAAAGTTAAACATAGGATTATCATATGATGCAGCAATTCCATTCAAAAATTGAAAACAGGTGTTCAAATCAAACCTTGTACATTAATGTTCACAGCAGGACTATTAACTAAAGCTCAAAGGTGGAAACAACACAAGCATCTGTCAGCTAATGAGTAGATAATCAAAATGTGGTGTATTTATACATTGAAATTATGTGACCATGAAAAGCAATGAAGTACTCATACATGCTGTAACATGGATGGACCTTGAAAACATTATGCTAAGTGAAAAAAAAAAACAGACAAAAAAGGCCACATCTTGTACAGTTCCATTTATATGAAATGTCCAGACTAGACAAATCCATAGAGACAGAAGTCAGGTTAGTGGTTGCCAGGGGTTACAGACAGGTGGTACCAAAAGAGTGCTTAATGGGTATAGGGCTTGCTTTTGGGTGATTAAAATGTCCTGGAACTAGATAGTGGTGATATTTGCACTCACATTGTGAAAATACTAAATGTCACTGAATTGTATACTTTAAATGGTAAATGTTGTCGTGTGTATTTTAACACACACACACAAGATCTCTCCAGTAGGGAGCAGATCTTTTCATTTACACACAGAATAAATAATTGCCTGATGCCTCAAATTCCCATCAGATAATGTAGTGAGAGCGATATGTCACTTGGATATGCAGAAGGATTTGCACCATAGGAGAAAAATTCCAGAGTTTAAAATTCAGTCATTTTGCTGTACAGCAGAAATTGGAGAAACATTATAAATCAATTATACTTTAATTTAAAAAAAACTCAGAGTGTATAACAAGCTGCTGCATACCTGCCATTCTCCCCTCCTTAAAACAAAGAGAGAAACCTTATCTTTGAAACTGGATGTAAACAGATTCTCTCTTGGGGAGGAGAGAAAAGTCTGTACCTAGGGGGTAAGCAGCAGTTGTATCAGAGGAGATTTTTAAAAATATGTCTGTAGACTCTTACCCTTAGAATGAAAGTAACAACTCTAGAGAAAGAGAAGCAAGTACCTCTGAGTTTATCCCCCTTTGAATGTGGGCCATTGGCCATTAGGGAGAAGAGAGATGGTCTGTCTTTATATCCTGCCAATTTCCATTGTTCAAAAGGTCTAGACCAAACAAGGATACAGAGAAAACCAGTTAAGATGGGCTTTCAACACAGTCTTAAAAAAAAAAAGCTACCTAAATTGCCATTTTGGTTTCTTTCTCACTATGCATCCCTCTTTTTTTGTTTGAATACTTCCAAGGAACTCATTGCCTCTGGAGCCACTTACTCTGTCTTTGAAATAAGTTTATCTTTTGGATGGGTCTGTGCTGGTTTTTAATTTTAGATAGCTCATGGAAAGAACAGGGTCTAATACATATAGAATATAGATTTATAATATGTAATATGTAGATAAATAGTATTTAAAAACTTGTAGTATTTAATATGTACACAGTATTACTTAGTAGCTCGTGGGAATAACTACTACAATATGATGTTGAATTAATTCCTAATACTATAAAAATGTTTATACTACTTCCTTGTTTCATTTTACCATGAATCTATTATTTAGTGAATGTTAATGGTTAATTTTTCTTCAAACTTTTGTTTCCATGCTCAAAAGGTAACAGAAATTTTCATAAAATGTTTCTTTGAAACCTGGCCAATGTATTTGGCTTTGAAAAGTCTGGCTCAAAATAAGAAGTTTCAGCAATTCTGACTTAATTAACCTCTTTTTAATTGTAAAGAGGTCTGGGAGCTCCCACTGTGGCTCAGTGGGGTTGGTGTTGTACCTGCAGCACTGGGATACAGGTTCGATCTCCGGCCCCTGTACAGTGGGTTAAGGATCCCACATTGCTGCAATTGCAGCATAGGTCTAGGTTGCAGCAGCAATTTAAATTTAAGCCCTGGCCTGGGAACTCCATATGCCAAGGGGCAGCCAAAAAAGAAAAAAAGAAAAGAAAAAGATTGCCTTAAAAACAAAAGTGCGAATTCCCGTTGTGGCTCAGAGGGTTAAGAACCCGACTTGTATCCTTGAGGATATGGGTTCAATCCCGGCCTTTCCCAGTGGGTTAAAGGATCCAGCATTGCCACAGGCTGTGGTGGAGGTCATAGACATGGCTTGGATCTGAAGGTGATGTGGCTGTGGCATATGCTGGCAGCTGCATCTCCTCTTTGACCCCTAGCCTGGGAACTTCTGTATGCTGCAGGTGCAGCCCTAAAAAGACCAAAAAAAAGTTTAAAAAATCATAAAAATAAACAAATATCATGAATAATATGCAAAAAATGAACTTTGATCCATACCTCATATCCTACACAAAATTTTTTTAAAAAATAACAAAAAAATGATTTAGTAAACAAACCACTTGCATCAGAAAAATGTCTCATAATTCAGTCACTTATCTCTAATGCTCTATTAAAATGGAGTTATGCCTGCCTAAAAAGTTTATGACAAATCTAAGATCCTAGATTGATGATTATTTATAGAGCACTTACTTGCCTCTGGGATATTTCTCTTACCCTAGAGGGGAAAACAGAAACTATTATGAACTCTATCAGCCAGAAGAGGGGATACCAAGTGCCTTGGCCCCGGCAGGTACCTTGAATAACAATGTTTCCTATGCCTTGACCCCAGCTGATCCATTTCAATCTTACACTTCTTTAACCTGGAAGAGCATGTGAACTCTTTCAGGAATGCAAAACAGCAAAGTACCATTATTGTAGGCCCAATTCCTGACCCAGGTGCTCCTCTTCTTAAAGTAAGTGTGTAACCTTATTAGCCTGATGGAAAAGAGGCAGGCATTGTGAGGGATGAGGCAAAGCTTGCACATGACATGAGAGGAGACCAATTAGAATGATTTAGTCTGGAGACAAAAAGGTGATAAGGGCCTTGATTGAAGTGTACAGAATCATAATATGCATGGTAAGAACTGCTCACCCTCTCCACTCTCTGGCCTGTAATCATAGAGTGTACAGTCTTCACGATGTGTGACAGCAAAGGGCTTCTAGGTCATTTATTAGCTCTTCTCATACCAGTAACCTTTTCCCTATCTTATGGGCATGAAAAATGATTGTAAATATTCCAGTGATCTTCAAAATTAGAATGGACATTCATAATGGGGGAGGGAGCGGGAATGTTTTTAGGGGGGAGAAGATAACATACATATTGAATACATATTATATCCCTGGTGGCCCAGATTAGAGACTGCAGTCATTTGAAAACTGAGCTATTCTCCTTTAGTAAGTGAAGTACAGTCCACCTTGAAAGATTAGGGGTGGTGGGTCTGCTTATGAAAACAAAGTAAATTATTTGTGTGGAACTCCCCCTCCCTTTGCATTCACATGCCAAAATTCCTGAGAGAGGTATGAAAACTAGGGGATTAGAACCTATAGACAATTGCCAAAGCTCTAGAATTAATATATAACTTCCACCCACATGCACACACTCAGAGTAGCTTCAGAAGCTACCCCATAGCAGCCTTTATTAATATACCACAGTGGAAAAGGCCAGTCTGATAGCAGCAGGCATGGAAGGTTAGTATAAGGCTGAGGTAGTATTAATAGTGGTTAGAGCAAATGAACATGAATCAAACAGACTGGGTTCACTTCTTTGCTTTCTGTTTCCTCATCTGTGAAATAATAATGCCTGACTCACAAGTTTGTTGTTAGACTCCATGGAGTATTGAACATGCAGCACTAAGCACAAAATAAGAATCAAAAATATTACCTATTATCATCATGACAGTGAGAGATGAGACAGTTAAATGAGATGCTTGAGGTAATGAGCATTGATAACACAAGCCCAGTCACATAGTTAGCATTATCCTCCAGAAATATTCACATATCACAGATTCTCACCCTAGAATCTGGGATAATAAGGATGGTAAAATGATAGTTTCAAAAATGAAAACCATTTATCCAACAAATAACTATTAAATTTCCAATTTACAGATAAGAAGACAAAGACTGAGTGCAATTGCAAACTGTCTCAGGGAAAATAGGTAGTAATTGGTGAGGGCCAGTCATTTGCTACCTGGATCCAATGTGAAGTGTTTTATTCTAAGTGCCAGCAAGTGAGCAGAGATTTTGTATTAATCATCTCAATATTTCCATTTGAACAAACATATGTTAATATTCTTATAATGAAGCCTACATGAAGTAGAGTGGATTCATTTATTAGATCATCAAAAATGATTATTCAATGAATAAATAAGTGAACAAGTATGTTTAAATAACATATTAATTTAGAATAGTACATTATTCTGACTGGATTTCAAAAAATGTCATATTATAGAAACTAGATATCTTTTTTGTGTCTGGGATTGTGTGACGTTCATAAAATACACAAACACACACACACCAAAAAGATGTTTCATGCAATAAGATACCCCAAACTTTGCTCATTTCAGTGCCTCTGTGTTACAGTTAACGCAGGTTATGAGTTTGGAACTTTTCACAAAAATTCTCAAAGTGTTAATTCCAGTGCAATAACTTTTAAAAGACAGTAAAATGAAATGAAATTGTACAGGAATTTCAACCAAAAATTCATACAAGCCGTACCACTTTAAAGTTCTGAACTGTAAGGTCCTGTATAAATAGGCATTAAAAAGCTACATGTTCCAGCTAATGGACACCAAGGAGGAAACGTTGAAGACTACTGAGTTCAGAGACTCTGCTGACATGGCCTACAGAAAGAATTCCTATGGAAATGTAAAGAGTTCTGAATCCAGTATATCTGCGTGGGCTTGAATTCAACCTTGAACAGCTAGCCAGTTGACACTGACCAATTATTTAAACTCTGATTATTCACCTGTCTAATGGGATAATTATACCTGGCTTGCAGAGTCATTATGTTGATGAAATAAGGAAAGCCACTAGGATAACAAATCAGTATTTTTTCCACTCTCCTGATGTGGATTGCTTTTCTCATGGCTATTCTTCTCATCCTATATATCTAGGCTTCAAAGAAATCTCCTAAAGGAAACTTTCCTGGCCCCTGCCCTAAGAGGACTCTACCCTTAGGCTCTAATGTTATACCATATGTTTTCCTCATAGACCTGATCAAAATGTCTGATTACTTCATTTTTGATTACTTATGTTTTGATCACTCTATTGGATTATAAGGTCCATGAGGGGTTAAGACTACATGTGTCACCTTAACCATTGTGTTTTTATCATCTAGCACTTTTCTTTCTATAAATATGTGCCCAGTAAAATTTATTGCATAAGTGAAAATAATTTATTGATTATAAGCAAGTGACCTTTTAATGGAGAGCACAAAAAGAACTTCAGTCATGAAGCCGGAAAAATGAATTATATGTATGTTTTTATATTTAATAGTGAGAGGGAAGGAGTTAAGTGTAAAGGATAAGTCAAGCCATAGAGAGAAAGGTAGTCATTAAATGTCACTGAAAAAAAATCATATTTGGTCCAAACTGGTTATTTTATAAATAGTCATTCCACTGGAAAATAAGGTCATAGAGAGCTTCCATATCAGTTAGTGTAATTAACTTAGTGCCTCTGTGTGTTGAACTATGTCTAAAGAGGAAGAAGTTAAAACTTATATTTCATCCTTTTACCAGTGGAGAGTCCTAAGAGAAGGAAAAGAAAGACAGGCAACCCAATCTGAAAGCCTAGACAGCACAGTATCCAGACCTATGAGCAAATAGATTACAATATTCATTAGGGAAAGGGCTCTTATCTATTGACTAAGGATGTCTCTTTTAAAGGATTGCTTGTAAAAGAAGAAAAAGGAGGAAGGGGAGAAGAAAAAAAAGGAAAAAGAATCATTTATGGATTTAGAAAGCATGGACAGTATCACCAAAGCTAGGGCGTGAAATGGAGATGATTCATACACTAAAGTCTTTCTACTGCTGTCTCTACCTTATAAACCTCATCTATTCTGGGCCAGTATGTGCATGTCCAGTGCAGGAAAAAATAAATAAAAGACCTGAGGAGTTGCCTTGGTTCCTTAGACTTTGATCTACTTCTGAGTTTCTTGATTTTCTTTGTTTGTACATTCTTTTTATTATAGTTGATTTACTATTTGGTGCAAATTTCTGCTGTACAGCAAAGTGACCCAGTCATAGACATACATACATTCCCTTTCTTATATTATCTTCCATCATGGTCTATCCCAAGACTGGATATAGTTCCCTGTGCTCTACAGTAGGACCTCATTGCTTATCCATTCTAAATGTAACAGTTTGCATCTACTAGCCCCAAACTCCCAGTCCGTCCCACTCCCTCCCCTTCCCCTTGGCAACCACAAGTCTGTTCTCCATGTCTGAGTCTGTTTCTGTTCTATAGGTAGGTTCATTTGTGCCATATATTAGATTCCACATATAAGTGATCTCTTATGGTATTTTTTTTCTCTTTCTGACTTACTTTACTGAGAATCTCTAGTTGCATCCATGTTTCTGCAAATGGCATTATTTCATTCTGTTTATGGCTGAATAGTAGTCCATTGCATATATGTACATCTTTTTAATCCATTCATCTATCATGGACATTTTGGTTGTTTCCATGTCGTGGCTATTGTGAATAGCACCACATGAACACAGGGGTGCATGTATCTTTTTGAATTATGGTTTTGTCCAGGTATATACCCAGGAGTGGGATTGTTGGATCATATGGTAGTTCAATATTTAGTTTTCTGAGGAACTTTCATACAGTTTACCACAGTAGTTGTACCAATTTACATTCCTACCACAGTCTCCACGCTCTCTCGAGAATTTTTTTGTTGACTTGTTAATGACGGCCATTCTGACTTGTGTGAGGTGGTAGCTCATTGTAGTTTTGATTTGCATTTCTCTAATAATTAGTGATGTTGAACATCTTTTCATGCACCTACTGGCTGTCTGTATGTCTTCTTTGGAGAAATGTCTGTTTAGGTCTTCTGCCCATTTTTCATTGGGTTGATTTTCTGTATTCTTAAAATTACAAATAATGCTTTATATAATATTTCTCATTCATATGTCTAGTTTGACAACTGGATGTTTTGTGTTACCTCACCATCTGTGACCTCGTCTAACAAAGCACATTCTAGCTAGAATTGTCTATGTAAGATAATGACGCTAACCAAAGAGATATTTTAAAAAACTCCACTTTTCTGAGTAAATGTTCCGAAAACATTTTGCTTTTCCTGACAAAGTGAAACATAGTACTTAGAAAGTATCTTTGTTCCTTTTTTTTCCCTTTTTCTTGAATGTATAAATGATCCCTATAGAATCAGGTGCTGTTTTGTAACCATAAAGAAAAAAAATTTAATAAAGTTCAAGAGTTTAAAATAAGCACTAAGCATGATATATAGATGCTACTAAAATAATGTCATTGGCCACAAAGCTCTGGACTTAATATTTAAGATAAATCTCTATTTAAGCTACTGTAGCCATTTTCAGTTGCTTGCAACCAGCAGAAAACACTTCTAAATTATGGAGTTCCTATTAAAATGACTGGAATCATCTCAGTTAATGTTTTGGAAGGTCAAATAAGTGTTAAAGTGTTATAGATACAAACTCTCAATAAACCCATGAGATTATTAGGAATCAGTCAGATAATCCTGATATCTGTAGCAGAAGACATACCCACAAATGAAATAGTGATTTCTTTAACTATGCATTTCAAACATCTTTATCCACTGAATAACTGCTTAATCTATACAATCCCCTATGCATGAAATCTATACCATGTACCCCCTGTTCAATATATATATTGTCTGTGAGCCTTCCTGACAAGCTTAGGAAATGAAAAAGCTCTCAGAGGGAACTCTTACTAACTCCTGATCTTCACGTTAGTCATACTTCACAGCATGAGCCCATGTTTTTAATTTAAATTTTCCTTTTGTTCCACAACTTCTTGAAAATCCCAGACTTCATGAGATGATTGTTTCTCTTTTCTTCCCCTTATCACCCCACTTCATTTCATTTTGTAGTTTTGGAATCAAGAAACTTGAATCGGATTCTGTGGTGATTTGACACATTCTTTTACCTTTTACTTATATCTAAAATAGTGTGGCATTGAGAACTATGTCTAGATGCTTACAACGCAGCATGACAATGGGAGAAAAAATTACGTATACATGTATGTGTAACTGGGTCCCCATGCCGCGTACAGTGGGAAAATAAAAAAATGTGTTGGGGGAAATAACAATAAAAAATAAATTAAAAAAATAAAATAGTGGAAAGGATTCCTATTCCCCTGTTGTTTTAAAAATTAAGAAAACATCCAGTAACAGAGTATCTTTTTCCCTTTCATACTGCTAGAGACAAATGCAAAGTTGGTGGCCAAACTTGAATTTTGAACTGTGATTAGTGCTTGACTCTCATTGTTTGCTCAAATGAGCAAAGGGGAAAGGCTACAGGTCAGAGAAGCCCAAGCTGAACTCTGTTAATTTGTAAGTAACTGAATCAAAAGCAAAACATAGATATCTCCACATTACTTCATCATTATCTTCTGACAGGTGCAAAAGTCATGTTGTCCTTCTTAGGAGGAAACATTTATATGGAAACGTTGGTGGTTAAAGAAGCAAGAACAATATGGCCTTATGCCTGGATGCATTGAGCCTAGGATATCTGTGTGGGGACCTCCATTACACATGGTCATCGAAGCTTCAGATGAGAACACAGTGGTGTGATTATAGAAGTGCCCTCTGGGACTCTTACCTGGAGGTGATGTTCAAACACAGGGTTTATTTCACATACACTCAGAAACGCACTCTCACCACATGAGGGAAGAGAATGTAAAGAGCACTATGTAAAGGGATCCATTTTTTAAAAGAACTGAAGATGTTTTCTTGTCTTTTGAACATCTTGATTTATGGAGGGTTTGGGTGAGAAGAGACTAGAAGTCATAAATTCTAAACTTTTCATTTTACAAATGAAATATAAAGAGTCTTATGAGGGGAAGTAATAACATAAATCACATTAGTTAATGGTCAGCAGGAGAACTGGGTATCCTAACCTCCAGTTCTGTATTGGTTTCACTTTCTTGCCGTTCTATTACAGTATTTTCTTTTTCTAGGTGAATGTTAAAATCATGAATAAATGTTGTAGACAAGAATAGATCATATGTGTTTGCAGAGCAAATAAATAATGTTACAAATAATATTACCTCCATGAGGTGACTGCTGAAAGGATGGAGAATAGAGGACTTAAATTTTGGGAGATTATAAATAGAATGCCTGGTCTTTCGGTGGTAAGTGCCTATGAATATTTACTACAACTAAACTGATACCCTGCTGTCACTCTCATGGCCTAGATTTAACTTTGATTTTCTAAGTCTGCCCCAGCTTATCTGCAGGGACCTCACTCTTCCTGACTGATTCTCATCTGACCTTTGTTAGTGTTCATTCAGTATTTCTGAACCTCTGGATGGGATCTCACAGACAAATTTCTACAACCCCATCTAGAAACTAGTAGCTCCACTTGACTTAGGATGAGCCCACTATAAGTGGACCATATTCCCAAAAATACATGAAGATCACAACCCACCTGGATTACCTTCATCTATCAATATATCTTATACAGTATAGTTTGATCTATGCTGTTTCCTACCACTTGGCTCTCCACTTGAGCATCCATTGCTGACCTCTAGCCTAATTTTATTCTCTCTGTGAGAGTGTCACTGAAGTCTTACCATACATGGTCCACATTCTAGAGTGCCAGGTAGAGATGATACTGTATGGAATTTTGCACCATCAGACTAGCTTTATAATTCTTCAAACTAAGCTCATTTGTGCCAGGAAATGGGGAATAATTCCAACTACAGTGATTATCCTAAGTTCTTACCCTGGTAACAGCATTCCATCACCTTTCATCTATACCCATGAAGGACTTCACATTATACAGTGGCAATGATTGTTCGTTATTTTCCTAATACGTAGTCTCTTCTTTTTCCTTAATACGAGGCCTCTGATATATTAAAGATAACCATGTGTGCAACTGAAAGATTATATTCTCTAGCCCCCATTGCATGTAGGTATATCCCTGTGCCTAAATTCTAGCACTGAGATATATGGGAATATGGGGTGATTCTGACCTCAGAGATACTTTATAAATGGGAAGAGAAACTGAGATGTGCTGCTGTTCTTAAAGGATAATATACACGTATGATACATATGCACACAAATCAACTTCCAGAAAGCAAACACTGGGGATACAGGGGCAATTAATAAGAGAGTTTATCCCAAGAGAGTAGGGTAGAAGGCCATACTTTGGATAAGCCCAGGCAGTGTCTACCATCATGCTGTGATTGGTGGATGGCCGGTAACTAAGAATGCTTCCCCATCTCTCTTTCTGAGGGTATTTTTAATATGGTAACTCTAGGCACCAATCCCTACCATTGAGTATACTGGTATATCTTATAGGTTAATAGATCAAAAGGAACCATATCTGGAATTAATAAGGAGGATTACACAGATATTAAGGAGAAATTTGAGGGTTATTTATGTATGGAAAAAAGGTTTTCCCAAAGGCAGAGTTCATGGCAAAGATTGCCATTAGTTATAATATGCATTATTTCCTGTTACTTTGCTAACTGAGCTCTGATCCCTGACCACCACAGATTTATCTGTCATCACTGGGGCTGCCCAATATTAGAAAATTTTTCATATGTGGGAAAAAAGCTACTTTTATCTCTTCTGTTACTAATAACTACAATTATTTTCTTCCTTATCTTAACCCTGAACCTGATTATTTTAATCTAGAGCAAGTTCCCATATTCAACCATCATCATAATTTTATAAAATTAGCGACTTAATGATCATGATTCCTGTGCAATGTTTTTTCAGTTTTAATGTTTCACATCCAGATACACATCTGTTCTTACCTTGATGAGTATTACCACAAATATACTAGTTAAGCTATTAAGTAATTAATCTACTAGTAAAGATGCGGATTTGTATATACTTAAATTAGAGAATGAAACAATAGGTAGATTTGATTGGGTAAAATGTTTTGCATATAACAGTAACTCAAACCTTGATTCATACTGTAAGGAGCAAAGAACATGTTATCGAGTCACTGGTTTAATACAACTCTAGCTATTAATGTGATTTTTTTCTAGTTTTCTTCCTTAGATACAGGTAAAACCTTTACCATGTAGGGAAGATGGCAAATTAATAAAAAAGAAGATAATTATCAGCAATGGGGTGTGTGTCAGGTGCTAAATGACCCTATTGCATTATTAATACATCCTTATGATTTAGGTATTCCTCACTAATACTGAGATCGAGAAGTCAAATCACTCCTAAATTTTTACATACCTCATAATTTTGAAGCCAGAGTGAGAAAGTGATTTTGTCTGATTTAAATGCTATGTTCTTTCTGCTACTTCAGATTTATTATATAGGAGAAGGATTGTGACATATTGCTAGGACTCTTGTTATGCTTTTTTTTTTTTTTTTTTTTTTTTTTTTGGAGGGGAACAAGACCAAGAACAGCCTGAGCTGGGGCAGGAACCAAGAGAACAGCCATTGGTACTGCAAAGAAGGTGATTTTTATCAGACAGAGCCAAATAAGTGGAAGGTGCTATTAGAGGAAACCTAGAGTGGCAGGCAAAGTTCTAAGATGATCTTCACCCTCTGCAATTCATCCTGGATAATCCCCTCACCTTGAACAGAACCTGTTACTCTCTTCTAACCAGTAGAATATGGCAAGGATGATGATATGTCCATACCTTGTCTTAGTTATATTATGTAGTAGTGATCATCAGGAGGTGTCGCTTCTAGGATTCTGCAAAGTTAGAAAGACTCTGTCTTCTCAAACTGGGGAAGGAGACTCTCCTCCTTGCCATGAGGATTACAGATGCTTGAGAAATACAACCTAGCCTGCACCTTGATTGCAGTCTTGTAAAATCTTTAGAAGAGCATCTAGCTAATTCATATCCAAATTCCAGACCAGGAAAAACTCTGAGACGATAAAGGTAGATTGATGGAATCCACTAAATTTGCAGGGTCTTGTTACAAGCAGTGGAAAAGTGATACAACTAGTGAAACATTTGGCATCAAGGATACTCAGTTCCAGGGTAACATGAGAGGAAGGTGGTACTAGATGGAACTTCTTTCCTGGAAGGTCAGGAGTGCTAGGAAGTATGTAGATAAATGACCCAAGAACAATGTAGGACTTGAGTTTTCTGCATGAGGGCATAGCACATGAGTATGGATTAAGAGTAAAGCTGTCCCCAAAATGAGCGAAACATTTGTTCCTTCATTCAGAAATATTTACTCATGATAGAACTTAGAGAATAAATGAACTAGATATGGAGAAATTACTCATAAGGAAGCAGAGAAAGAAGAAGGAAAATAATGAAGAAAGATAAAAATAGACTTCTTTCTCCAGACCTCTGATTCAGAAATACAGGAAGGAGCATAGCAAGGTGTGCTTTCATAAGCTCTACAATGGCTTCTGATGTATGCTTACACTTGTGAACCACACATAATGACTAAGAGAAGTAAAGGATGAAATTTTGATTTTAAAAGGTGATAGACTCTGAAAAATGTCTTTATTATATTTTTTGCAATAATATAAAAAAGAAAATAGTATATGGTCATTGAGTATAACATTGAAAATACAAGCACACCTAAAACTTTGTTAGAAGTTGTTATGGACTAAATGTTTGTGACTTTCCAAAATTTACATGATGAAGTTTTTATGTAATGGTACATAGAGAGTGGGCCTTTAGAGACAATTGGGTCATGAGAGTAGGGACCACATGAGGGTAATCATGTCTTTATAAGACATGGAAAGGAGCCCTTTCTCTAATGCGTGTGGCTAAAATAAAGAGAACCATTAGCAAACCAGGAGGAGGGCCCTCACCAAAAACCTGGCTTTGTTCTGACCTTGGACTTCCAGCCTCTAGATACAATATGTAAGTCAAAAGAGTAGATGCTACTTTCGTTCACACCCTTCCAACAAAATATCAGATTCCCTTTGTTTCAGTACTTGCTTAATAACAAAGATTACAAGCATATGACTTCTCAAGTAACTACTGTGAATACATTTCACATTTTAAAGACAATTCATTTTGAAAAATGTATTTAAAACCTTCAGAGTTCCTGTTGTGGCTCGGCAGAAATGAATCTGACTAGTATCCATGAGGACACAGGTTCGATCCCTGGCCTTGCTCAGTGGATTAAGGATCCGGTGTTGCCATGAGCTGTGGTATAGGTCACAGATATGGCTCATCTGGCATTGCTATGGCTGTGGTGTAGGCCAGCAGCTACAGCCTAGGAACCTCCATATGCTTCAGGCATTGCCCTAAAAATAAAAAAAAAACCTTGAGCTCAAGAGGCAAATACTACAATGAAAGTAATCAAGTACTAGAAAGTAAAAACTAGAAAAAGTTTGTATTGTTAAGTTCACAAATCTTCTGGGAGTTCCCTGGTGGCCTAGTTGGTTAAGGATCTGGTATTGTCACTGCCATGGCTCTGGTCACTGCTGTGCTGTGTGTTCGATTCCTGGCCCAGGAACTTCTGCATGCCATGAGCACAGCACCCCCCCCAAAAAAAAATTCAGAAAACTGCTCTTATAGCATGTATGTAAATATTTTTTAACATTAAAAATCAGAAGGCTTTCATTTGAAATTATTTCTATAGCAGTTAAATTTAGTATTTAAAATGTTAGAAACTGTGCTCTTCCTAAATATTACTGTATTCTGGAAAGCAAATATTTTATAATTTCCTTAATGAAGGTTGCTTCTGAGAAAATAAAAGTGTGATAATTTTGCTTATGAGGTATTAGGAACTGAATTGTATTCCTCTCCCAAATTCATGTTGAAGACTTAACCCCCAATGTGACTGTGTTTGAAGATAGAACCTGGAAGGAGGTGATACAAGTTCAGTGATGTCATAAAGGTGGGGCC
This sequence comes from Sus scrofa, assembly GCF_054392235.1. Lineage (NCBI taxonomy): Eukaryota > Metazoa > Chordata > Mammalia > Artiodactyla > Suidae > Sus > Sus scrofa. The sequence goes on along the minus strand of NC_139396.1, from coordinate 106,667,836 downwards.
CTCATATAGACCCTCCCTCATGAGGGAGAAACACCAGAGTTGACTCTCTTTCTGAAAACACAGCCTAAGAGCCATGAAGGGAGACAGTGAAAAAGTGCCATCTGCAAGTCCAAGAGAAAGGTCTCATGAGAAACAAATAACTCTGGAACCTCGATTTTGGACCTACAGGTCCCAGAACTATGAGAAAATTAATTTCTGTTGTTTAAGCCACCTGGTCTGTGGTATTTTGTTATGGCAGCCCAGGCCAACAAATACACGTGATCATACATAAATGTATCTAAAACAATGTCTGGTACAACAAAGGTGCTAAAGAGATATTTGTTGAATAAAGGAATAATTGTAGAGAGTTTTCAATATTCACTATGACCGTAGATGTCTTAATGTCACCTCTCAAGGATATCTTGTCTGTAGAAACCAATCCATAAAATGTAATGAATGCTATTGCATGCAGTTTTTAAACTGTGCACACTTGTTTCCTATAAGTGTAGAACAATGCTTATATAGCTATGAAGAATAAATCCTTATGGTATTAAATGCATTTGTCTTGCATTCAAAGTGTAAGTAAGATAAAACAGGGGTGAATGGATCATCCTTGACATGCATTGGGCTCTAACTTCAGGGTCTCAGTGCCCATTGTTCAAAGCACTGGAGCAGGTATGTGATTGATCCCTTTTTGCCTAAGGGAGCATAGGAACTGGGCCACAAAGTGATTTAACATCCCTTTAGTGTCCAGGTTTTATACCAGAAGCAATGTCAGTAACTTCCTCTCAGAGCCTGTTAGGGCAGAACTAGATCTCTGGCCCCAGTTAATTGAAAGAAAGATTGGAAGTGTGTGGGAGCACCTGGATAGTAGTTGAACAATAGCTATATCTACCACATTATCAGTCTCAGGTCCCAAGTTTTTAGTGGCTTTTAATCTTTTCTGGGACCAAGTGTTTCATCAATCAGAGTTTTGTTTCCAGAAATTAGGTACTTACAAAATATCTCTAAGAGAAGGTATTATGAAGGTTAGAAAAAATAGAAACAGTGATCTCAGGGAAGCAAAGAGTTGTATGAATCTGCAAAGACACCAGATCCTGTACTCCTTACGCAGTGATTGGGGGATTTGAGGAGCTGTTGCAACACCTCAGATATAAAAGGCAACCCAAACCCTGTGCCTGGCAATTGTGCTACAGGTTTAGTAAGGATTCTCCCAGTCTTTCTGCTTCCAAAACTCATGGCAGTAACCCTCACAGATGGAATGTAAACTAGAATTTACCGAAAATAAATTTTGGGAAATGTACTTTTAAGACTTTCATATCAAGAGGATAGAAACAAATGAAGCACATTTCTGGTTGCTAAACAGAAAATTGTGCTCACATGCAGGCATGTGTGACTGAGTCTATCACTGCATGTGGTTCCATTTTGGCTTTGGCTTCCAGGAAATTCACAAGTTTCCCTCCTTTGTTTCTTAATCTTGTTTCTCATGTTCTATGAATATTAATAGAACTTGGTGTGTTTGGATGACTAGAAGAATTTATAGTATTCAATTCCTTTTATTTGTAAAATGCTATGATTGTAAAATTCTTGCCTCTGTCAATATTTAAAACTCTCATCTGTGAAATGCAAAGGTTCAGTTTAGTTACAGTTTCATGATTAGTCTGCATTTACAAACTCCAGTATATGCTAAAGAAAATTATTCTCATTTCAAGGCAAACCCTGATGCCCATATCTCTGAAGTAAATGTTATAAAAACATAAATGGGAAATTAAATGCCCAATAAAATATTTATGACATTTGAATTGACTTTATATTACCCTTATCCTGAAGTTGTCTTTGATTTTGGCTTATAATTATAGTATTTTATGAGCAAGTAGTAATAGGATGTAGCTGTGAAAATAATAATATTTCCATTGTTGAAACGCTACCCTTTTATATTCAGAATTTTCATGAACATTTATTATGAAGAAAATCCTAACATGCTACTGGTCATAAGGAATATTTAATTGGAAAGTCTTTCTGTGTCTGTTTGTCTCTTTTGAAGAAACAATGTAACAAACAAGTGGCAATCTGGCAGGTGATTAGAATAGCCAATGGCTTACAGGCCTGATTGGTAGAAAGCTGCATAATACTGGAGTGACTTGAGATGTAACAGGGAGTTCTGAGAGGTGAGATAGACATACCGGGCTTGCCAGGCTCCTTAGATACCCTGGGTTGACTGAATGCAGGGTACACCTGCAGCAGAGATCAAACAGGGCCTAGGCCATCTACTTATCCTTGCTGACAATCACAGTATACAGGTGTAGACAAAATGTGAGTGCTACCAGGGAAAATAGAAACAATATCATGGGAATGAGACTGCAAGGCAGTAAAAGGGGATCCAGGTTTGGGCAAATTAAAATATCCAGGTAAACTCATAAAGTCAGCTAAAGGTTTTCAAGGAAATATTAAATGTAAATATGAGCTGATTAAGAATTATAGGAAAAATGAGAAACACATGAAGAAACATCACTCAAAGGCATAGGGCTAATAGAGAAGACATAAGAATGCTGTAGAAATATGGTGGACAAAATTCTTTGAAAGCTAAATGAGGATGTTTTATACATAATGCAAGAATATTTTTGGTTATGCAGAAATATCCACTGGAAATCTTGCAAATGTAAACCAAAATAAGTAGTAAAAATAAAACCTCAAAAGTCTAATAGTAATGTGAGGAAGAAAATATTATCTCCAATTCTTCCAAAGACAATAAAATAGTTACAATGAAAGACAGCATAATCCTAACGTTGATCTAATAGATTTCCAGAAGACAAAGAGAAAAAAAGAGAGAGGGAGAACGTGAAAGTGAAAGATAGGGAGAGACAGACAGAAAGAAGAAAATAGCCAAGAGAGTATTTCCAAGTATGCTAAGGACTTTTCTCAACTCTAAAATAGATAATTTGGTGGTGTGATGGTTTAAGGATCTGGCATTGTCACTGCTGTAGTGCGGGTTCATTCCCAGGCTTGGGAACTTCCACATGTTGTGAGCATGGCCAAAAAAATTCTTTAAATGAAATAGATATGCAATCAGACTTAAGGGACCTAACCTTTACCTAGGATAAATTTAATAATAGGCATTGCAACAATAGTAAGCAGGCTGTCCTGTACCTTTAAATAGTGATACAAACAAAAAATAATGTATTCATTGGAAGCTCCATCATATCAATTTAAACATTTTTATAAATCATACAGGTGCAAAGTTCAGGGTAAAAGTAATATACATGTCACCAATCCTTCTTCAAAATGGAGTAACTGGTAGAAAGTAACCCAGTCTCAGAGGCTAAAATTTTTATTCCCTTAGAAGCTGACTGGGTCTTTTAAACTTTGCTTGCTAGCACTATTGTAAAGGTTAGAGTTAGGAAAAAAGCAATTAACTAAATTTTAGTTAGGCCTACCTCTCAATGATACACTATGTTGTCTAAAGGGACACACCTAATTTGTAAGATTGTGCTTTTCATGGTGATATTTTTGTTTTTAAAAAAGTCCTAAGAGTGAAGACTCTTGGTTAATGTGGAGTCCACCCAGAATTAAATGAACTGAATTAGCAATCATTCCTTAGAGGGGAGGGAGGGGGAATTGATGCTGTCTACAAAATATTTTCTCATCTATGCATCCTTTCATTCACTTGTTGATTCATTTAGCAAATAAGTATTGCTCCTCTGCCATATCCTATTTAGAATTCTAGGCCTGTAATATAAATGAAAACCAGCAGACATAGGATATTAAATATTTCCTGCTCACTGTCATGGGAACTAGATTTTTATTTTTTTATTTTTAATTTTTTATCATTTTTCCCCCTTTCTTTACAGCTCCACCTGTGGCACATGGAAGTTCCTGGGCTAGTTCAGAGCTGCAGTTGCCAACCTACACCACAGCCATAGCAACACTGGATGCAAACCACATCTGCAACCTACTCTGTAGCTTGAAGCAACACTGGATCCTTAACCCACGCAGCAAGGCCACGATCAAACCTGCATCCTCGTGGACTCTATGTCAGGTTCTTAACCTGCTGAGTCACAATGGGAACTTCTAGATTTTTATAATGTGTATTGAAAATGCCCAACCAGGAATTCCCTGTTAGCCGACGGTGAAAAGATTTGGCATTGTCACTGCTGCCATTTGGGTTTGATCCCCAGCTTGAGAACTTCTACATGCCATGGGCACAACCAAAAATTAAAAAACAAACAAAATAAGTCCAACCATCTACTGATTTCCCTGATTCATCTCCCACTGTTGGATTTGAATCTTGAGGCTGAGTAGAGAAGAAATGGGAGCCCATAAACACATTGTCTCTTTGTCGAGCCAGATCACCCCACTGGTGGAATGGAAACTGGTCTTTGTAAGTTTGGACACTATGTTGTACATCACTCTGGGTGACAAAATCCAGGGCTCAAACTTTAGTACTCCTGTGTCTTTGAGAGAAAAGTTATTTTAGAAGATCTTAGTAGCTTAGCACACAGCACTATAGCTTGTCTTGTGTAACAGAAGCCTGCATTCTAGAATTCTGACTGAACTCAGAAAACTTTCTTAAAATGCCCAACACATTCTAGTGTCCTGGAGGAAAAAGGACTCTTCAGGTACACACAGTGACTTAGAGACAAAGCTAGAGCCATAGACAAGTCCTGTTATGCTGCACACCAGCCATCTATCCATTTAACTATATGGTCACATTTAGCTTTTTCTCTTTTTATTTCAAATTTTTGAAAGAATTTCAAATTTTTGAAAGAATTTCAAAATGGCATAAAATCATAAAGCTAGTACAAAGTACATTTTCTTTCTGAACTATTTGAATGTAAACTGCACACATGACACCACCTCACGCTAGACATGGACATTCCTCTAAAAAAATACAATTCAATTATTGAGAGAAAAGAGTAAAAACAGGAAATCAGTATTAATATATTAAGATATCACTGCCATGGATACATTACCTCTAATGCATTGCAGTTTCTTTTAGTTGGCATATCTCTACAATACAGAAGAGTTCCCCAGTCTTTACTGACTTTCATGGATTTTATCCTTTGAAAATGACAGGTTGTATATTTTGTAGAACATCTTTCAACTTGGACTTGTTTGACATTTGTTCATGATTAAGTTCTGATTACTCAGTGTGTTGGTTCATGATTAAATTCTGATTATTCAGCGTGGGCAGAAATATCACAAAAAGGGATTTTGTGTTCTTCTCTTTGAATACCATTGGGTGTTGCACAGCTTCAATTTGTCCCATTACTGGTGATGGTAACTTTGGTCTTATTTTCATTTTTTAAAAAGTTTTATTGAAGTACAGTTGATTTACAATGTTATGTCAATTTTTGCTGTACAGCAAAGTGATTCAGTTATACATATACACACATCCAACTTTGGATTAAAATAGCAGCTACCAATTTTTCCTCTATGAATTTATTCCTTTTTTTGTAATTATAAATATTTTTTGCAGAGGTACTTTGAAACATGTATATATCTAACTCCTCATCAAATATTTACTGTTTTGCATTAGTGTCATTAACATTTCTTGGGCATATTAATTATTGCTATTATGGTTGCCAAAAAACAATTTTATCACTTACCATTCCATTCTTCTCCTTTGATTAGTTGACATTTTACTCTGAAGAAATCCTTCTTTTCCTCTAATTACTCACTTTAGTTTATTTCTACCAGTAAGGACTCATGGATCCCTACTTTATTCAGTGGGAGAGAAATTGTCTCAATCATTATTTATTTACATGTTCAGCTTTTTCCAGATTTGTTTAGTAGAGGCCCTTTCAAGATGTCCTCTGTAATTTTGTCATGTTTCCACCATTCTTTGATTTCTTCCTTATGATCTGGCAAATATACCAGGGTCACTTTGTATGCTCTGGACTTTATAACCAGTCATTTCTCTAAGGAATTCACATTCCTTGTAGTGAAAGGTATTATTTAGAAATAAGACTTGGGTGGTATGTTTGCTCATGGCTCCTGGAGTGTGTCTACTCCCAGACCCTCTTGTTGGAGAGAGCTGGAGAACAAATGTAAACACATATGCACATTCATATACACATGCATGCATGCATGCACACACACACTTCAATTTATTTTTATTTCTATTTAGATTGAAAAGCCTGAGTTCATGCTGGTATTTTGATTTCCAGTGCAACACTATATAATTCATTCTTGTTTTCTCTCTTTTCATATTTGTACCCTGCCCTTTCAAAGAGTGAGGAAGCTGGCTCCTACTATTCTTAAGTGCTTTCTTGTTTCATCAGTCCCCTTGTATGCGATGAGAATGCCTTTAGCTTTTCCCTGTCTTTGCTCACGTTTCCCTTTATCTCCCTTGGGCTACGACTTCCTGTCTGGGTGATTCCCACCACTGCCTCCCTTCGAGTAGTGGCCCTTCTTCCCCTCTGTGGGCTCTAGCCTCCATCTGTTGGCCATCTCCTCTGTTGTCCCAAAGAAGGCCCTCTTTTCCTCCCTCAGGTTCTCACCCCTCATCCAAGGGTCAAGCCTAGGGGTTCAGCCAGAGGGAGGGTACAGGATTTCTTTAAGAAAGTCTTTGTGCGTAATTGCCTCCCTGTGTTCGCCCAGAGCTTCCCCCTTACTGGTTCCCAAAAGGAAGACCTTCTCTAATATAAGTGGAGTAAATTCTGTTATCAGCTGACTTTGCCATGCTGGCAATCTCCTCCAAGGAAATGTTTTCAAGACAAAAATTCAAGTTGTGATTTGTATCTTTTTTCTCTTCTGCTCTGTCATCCTTCTCTGACTTGTTAAGAGTGGAATGTCCTAGTTTTCAGCAATAGATAGGCAATAGATAAAATAAAATTCTCAGGACAGGGAGAAACTGTTGCTAATATTAAAGATATAGTTTACCACACATTTTAAAGATCATCTACTCTTTAAACCAACACTGTGCTGTAGAAGTTATGATAATAATTCTATAAATGGGGAAACTGATAGCACTTCCTTACAGTGTATATGCAGTAGAATTTTGATTGACATCCAGGACTGCCTGATAATACAGGTCTGGCCCTTTGCTTGATACTATGATTTATTCTTCTCAGATCTAGGTCTCCTCAGCTTGCATATTACAGTTTCCAAATTTATTCCTCAGAGTCAATTCTTAAAAGAGCTCAATAGCAATGTGTTCCCTATCTATGCAAAGGGGCTAGAATCATATAATATATTCCTGCAGCATTCCTGTGGAAGGAGTTCTACAAAAAAGAATGTTACATAAATGTCCCCTGAGATGACTATGTCCAGAGTTCAGCATGTTGAAGTGTGACATTATTACTGGAGATGAGCTGTTATCAACCCAGGACCAGAGAAGATTTCTGAAACATTTAAGACATACATGCTTTTCCTGGGACATATCTGTAAGACTGAGCATTTAGATTATGGTCATTAAGGACAACTCACAGTATTTGAGAATGAAGATAAGAACTAATTTTTACTTTTTTATTCCTGTAACATGAGTTTAGGGTCCCTACTGAACCTTTCTATCTTTAAAGCTATTTAGATCTTTTTATTTTCCTAGGTAGCAAATGATTTCAATGTTCTCTTTTCATGTGTTAGCAAAAAATTGTGTACATGTGCTCTCAGCTGAGTACATCAGATATTTTATCTACCTCACCTCCTAGGGTTCAAGTTCCAAAATAAAAAATTTTGCTTTGTTTGTATTCCCTTAGGACCACAGATTTCTACAGTCTTATTTCTGTTAAAAAGGGAAATGTTCCCTGATTTTCAGATTTGATTTTGGCAAACAAATAACAGCTAGAACTTATTGATACTTGTGTTTTTAATATGAAAAGGTAAAGTGTCTTCTAAGCTTCTGAATATGTAGGACCATGTAAATAAGGTTATGTTCTAAGCATATAGACACTGTGTTCAAGTAACAGTAGGTTCAAGACAGTACACTGAATCAGCCCACAGATTATAAGTGTGATTAGCTCACATGAAAATAAAGATGAGGGCTCACTTAAAAGTGCAGGTTTACTGTAAGAACCTCTGCATTCCTTTCTTGACCTCCATGGTTAAACCGCACACATTGCTCTCGCCACACCCCTTTCATGGCACTCAGAATGTTGTACTTATCTGTCATTTGTCTATTTCACTTGAACATAATGGAATTTAAGTCGTGCATTCTAATACTTTCTTTTATGAATTGTTCATTCATCCGCTGATGCTTATTGAGCCTGTGTTACAATGCAGAAACAGAGGGAAGCGTGTCCCATGAAGAGGCTCAAGAAATAGAAGTCTAATTGTGAAGGACCCTATAGGCCCCATCAAGGATAGGGGGTGCTTTTCCTCATCCAAAGTATAAGGAGAGGCACTGTGGAAGGACAGAACAATGACACGATTGTTAGTTTTCTTGGGTATCTTGAGTACATAACACGAAATCAACATGCCTTCCGAGCCTGTGAATGGGAGGGTACAATATCCCAACAACAGTCACCATCACCGCCATCGTCAGCACCATCTTGGCAGCAATCCAAAGGGGCAATACTTTTGGAAGAGAAACCTTTAGGTGTTGGAAGTGACCCATCTTGGTGATGAGTAAGATGTATATGAAAACCGAGGCAGTGATCTCTTTAATGACATAGGAAACATAATTGAGGGTGAGGACCTTGGGTTCCTTTTCAATGTGTTGATCCCTATGCCACTGTTATCTTCGCTCTGATTTCATTGCAGTGTGTCTCTTTGATTCTACTTTTTAACGGTGGGGACATGTTTTTGTATTTGTTTTTATTTTGTTTCTGGGATGTCCTGTCTTACTCATGGTTTATATTCGTCCTTTAAAAAAATTATTTTGAGATAATTATACATGTGAGAAAGAATTGAGGATCCTAGAGAGAATTTTTATATACTCTTCACTTAGTTTCCCCTGATGTTAACGTCTTCCATCTTAACATCTGGTACCTTTATCAAACTAAGAAAGGAACATGTGCCCAGTACTATTAATTAAATTACAAACTTTCTTCAGTTTCTCCAATTATGTTAGTAATGCTATTTTAGTTCCCAATCCAAGACACTTTGTGTATTAATTTTCTAGGACTTCTATACCAAAGGACCATAGCCAGACTAGCTTGAACAACAGAAATTTGTTTCTCACAGTTCTAGAGGCCACAGGTCCCAGATCAAGGTGTCAGCAGGGTTGATTGCTTCCAAGGCCTCTCTCCTTGCCTTGCAGAGTCTTCTCCCTCAGTCTTCAGGTGGCCTTTCCTCTGTGTGTGTCTGTGTCGTTATCTCATTTCAAAAGGGCTCCAATTTTATTGGATTAGAGCCCACCCTAATGACCTCATTTAATCTCAGTTACCTCTTAAAGATCCTACCACCAAACCCAGGCACCTTCTGGGGTGCTAGGCATTAGGACATCAACATAGGAATTCTGTGGGGACAAAATTCAACCCTAAATGCTATGATTTATTTCATCATTAAGTCTCCTTTATCTCATGTAATACAGAACAATTTCTGAATCTTTTTTGAGGGGGCCATATCCATGGCACAGGGAAGATCCCAGGCCAGGGATCGAACCCATACCACAGCAGAAACCCAGGCCACTGTAGTGACAATGCTGGATCCTTAGTCTGCTGTGTCACAATGAAACTCCAGTTTCTCAATTTTTTTTGTTTCTTTGATTTCCTTGAGACTGTTGAAGGGCACTGACAAAAATAAATATAATATATAGTCTACCTCCACATTTATGTGTGATTGATATTTTCCCATAATCAGACTGTGGCTAATTGTTCCTGAACAGAATATTAGAGAGGGGACCAAATGCTGCAGTTTGCTGAGTCTGAGGGATTTCTTGGGATGTGGGGTTTTGTTCTAAAACTGGGACTGTCATGGCAATCTTATAGTTTGAGGGTGGTGATCAGCCTTGGCAACATGGAGTAGGGTGTGAGTTTGCATTTCATCTCAAAGATGCCTATTCTCAAAGTGTGTTAGTTTTTCTTGGCTCCTCCTTATATTATCTAGTTCCTTTCTGAGGGAGTCTGTGTTAATGTTCATATCTTAATTCCTTTAGTATTTTCACTATCTTCCTTTTGAACTCAAAGTCTGTCAGACTGCAGAGGTCTGTTTCATTGTTGACTGCTTTAGCTGAGTTCTCCTGTTCCTGCTGTGTAGCACTGAGAACTATGTCTAGATACTTAGATGGAGCATGATAATGGGAGAAAAAAATATGTATACATATATGTGTAACTGTGTCCCCATGCTGTAAATGGAAAAAAATGCATTGGGAAAATAACAATAAAAAAGTACGTTAGCCATAGAAATATTCCCAAGTGACTAAGACTCCCCTTCCCCTCACATTCAGTCACTCTCCTGTTATCCTGCTATCTGTCTCCTGTTTTCTCTCACTCTGCTCTCCCTCTCTCAATTTTCCTGATATTTTTCTTCCCCTTTCTGTAAAACTCTTCCATCCTAAACTGTCCTTTCAAAACTCAAGATTTTCATTTCTTTGTTTTTCAGAAAAATCTATCCCTCCCTTGAAACTTTACTTTTTACTCTCCAAGAAAATATGGGACACACTTGGACAGTTGATTGTCCCAGTAACGCAAACCTTTAAGCAAAAATTTTCACTTTGCTTTAAGAAAGTAATAAAGATATTTGTATTTGCATATGAATAGAAAGATACAAAGAAGGACATCTATTGAGGAAGTTAGAAGAGAGAGAGTTATAGGAAGAGAGCGAAAGGGTCATACAAATGTGAAGACCACAGATATTTGTATGTGTTTGTGTGTTTATATTTTTCTCTGGCTATTTTTACACATGTATCTTTTTATGTGTATGTGAGTATCTTTAGAAGATGGGAGATGTAGAGAGAGGTCTTAGGTTCACTCCTCACTTTGACACATATATATAATCTTTGGCACGTCATGAATTATTTTTGAGCCTTGGTTTCCTGATCTGTAGAGTGGATACAATAAAAGCGTCTTCATGGGATTGCAGTACACACTTAATATAGGTATATATTAGCTATTAATTGTATAACACACAGAGTATAAGAATTATTTTAAAATACTTTGTTAGAAAAAACAAAACAAAACGCTAAAACCATCCCACAATGTCACTTCCCAAGGTCAAGGAGTGGTCCATCCACAGTAATTCTTTAGTGCTTTCCTCCTCTTGTTTGAATTATACATGGCTCAGATCTATGCATTCATGAGAAATGTCCAGTGTTTGGTCCTCTGAAATTGCCATTCCTTCTTGTTACCTGATTTGGTGTAGGATGTTATTACCAGATCTGGGAGGTCTCATAGATTGACCCTCACAAAGGTGCTCTCTGCTAACCGTATGTGACACGCTGGATACCCAGGCTAAGAGCTGAACCTTCCTAGACATCCAAGCATTTTTTGTCAGGCTGAGATCCTGACCCCTGCAGGGTACTCTGTGGGAGATGGGTACTCTGCTGCTTCCACGCTTCCACACAATCCTTGCAGTTTCAGAGAGCCTTTTCTCAGGTGGTATCCTCCCTCCCCTCCATCCTCAAAGCTTTCAGCACTTGCCCATCCTCCCCTGAAAAGTCATCCTAATCCGTTCAGGGGCCAGGATTCTGAAAATTGCCCTCAAATGAAAAAGGAAGTCTAGAACACAAAGACAAAATGCTTAATAGCCTCTTACGAGGGACTTTCACTTACTATAAACACATATTTTGCTGATGAGTTTATTATGGCTCCCCCCCAAATGACACAAATTAGTTTCTTTATGAGTGATTTACCCCTTACTTTTAGTACTGTTATAAAGTTGGTATTTAATAAAATTTTCGTAGTTGTTTCTTCCCAACTCTTGTTCACAAAGACTATCTGGAACTATTTCTGCTTCTTCTAAAAACTAACTAATGAGAAGATACTTAGGAAAGGAAAAAAAATGCTCCCTGGATATCTGTTTAGTGTAAACAAGTTTTAGTCACCTTAATTGTTCTGATGGCAATAATTAATGCGGCCACTTAACAGCGATTCTATATTTAAAAGACATCAATTCCATTCAAATTTACCACCCCTTCTAAAATAGTGTCTAAAACAATCTTCCTATTTTGGAATCCATCTTAGTATAAATACTCAAAGGCGATGATTGACTTCTTGACACTTAATTCCCAGCTAGTTGAGTTGTTAGCTGGGGACCATGCAAGCTGGGGACCATGCAAGGGACTCTAGGGACAAACACAGGATCAGGAAACTTTTGAAACCAATCCCATGCCTACTCTGATCTAACTCCTGATTTTTCTTCAGAACTTCACTTTTGCTTGTAACTTCTTTGGCCTTCTTTCTCTTCCCTGAACTGCTGAAGCCCTTTCCTGTCTAAGAAATTTTGTATATGTAATTTCCCCTGCCTGGAATGTGGCCCCGCCACACACCCCCAGGGCTAAAGCATGTGTGGGCTTAAATATGTTCTCCTGAGGGAGGCCTTTCTTTCATAACCATCTTTATAAGGGGGTGTCACAGCACCCCTGCCCTGTGTTCTCATGACAGCTGTCAAAACACATACACACACACGCACACACATTTGTCTCTTTATTAACTTTTTTGTCTCAAAAACTTAGTATAAGCAGTGAGGATTGAGACCATTTCTATTTTATTAACCAATGTTACCAAATTGTTGAATGAATAAATATTGGTCACAATTTAAAAGACAATCGTATAATTTTTGCAAAGCATCATTTGTTTAGAATAATGGAAGAATCTTAAATTTTTCTCCTCAATATTACCTGTATTCCCATATCACAATTGTTACCTCTCTTACATAGATTATCATCACTTCAGACTCATCCTGGCTCAGAAGCCAGCCATGCATTCCAGCTCCAGAGAGTACGGGATTAAAAACACAGGTTGAGCTATAAACTAAAACCAGTTCATTCCAATGTAAAAATTGATCTCTAGCACCTGTAACAGCAAAAGTACACAATATTTACTGAATAATTCTCTGAAATTAGAAAATCTGAAAACAACATTTTAAAACAGATATATCCTGGGATAGTTACGGAGGGTGCAATTCCACCATCAACTATATTGTAATGATTTTAGAGATTGAAAAGTTATTGAACTTCCCTAAGATCATGAATGCTTACTCTTTAGATTTTTAGAGTTGGAAGGGACTTTAAAGATTATTTGAGATAAAGTATGAGAAATCCCACTGTAAATGTAAAAATACTAAAAAAAAATCATTATTTGCCCCCAAGTCTTTGTGCAATTGCTTTCACCAACCCCAGTCCTATCAACCACCATCTCTCACCTGTGTTGCTCCATCCGCCTGGCATCGTGATCTTTTATCTAGTCTTGTTTCCCTGAAGCCATTTTCTACACCAAAGCCACAGTCATCTTTTTATTATTTTTTCAATTACTTTTTAAAAATTATAGTTGATTTACAATGTTTCTTCAAGGTCTATTGTATAGCAAAGTGGAGTCATCTTTTTAAAGAAAATCTGAACGGACTCCTGCTCTCCTTAATGCTCTCTAATATGCCTCATTGCACTTAAGTTAAAATCAAAACTTCATACCCTCTCTTATGAGACCCTATATGACCTGGCTTGTGCCAGCCTGTCCTCAACGACCACCTCCTTGTGCTCATGTTAGTGTTCATGCTAGCTCTGTTGCAGACACTCTGGCCTCCTTGCTCCTGCTCCAGTGTATCATACTTTCTCCCACGTCAGAGCTTCACACTTGTGGCTCCTTCCATTTGCGTTGTCTGTTGTCCTTGCCCAGGTCTTTGAGTGACTCCTTTTCAGCACTCAGGCTTATTTGGACACATATGGAATCATCTCAGAGGTGTTTTTTCCAATTACTCTACCTAAAAAAGCTTGCTCCCGTCCTTTCCTATTCATCAACTCCCTGTATCCTTAGGTTTTTCAATCACAAGCTGGAATGAGATTATGCAATTATTTATTGTCTTCTTGTCTATCTCCTCACAGAACACCAGCTTGAGGAAAGTAAGGACCATGTCTGTTTTGTTTGCCACTGCATGTCCTGCTTTTATTTTATTATTTTTTTTGCCTGTGCTCACAGCATGTAGAAGTTCCTGGGCCAGGGATCAAACCCGCACAGTAGCAGCAACCCCAGCCGCTGCAGTGATGATGCTGGGTCCTTAACCTGCTGGGCCACAAGAGAATGCACATCCTGCTTTTAGAACTTGCTCTCACACACAGTAAGCACTCAATAGATGCCCCAGAAAGGGAGGTAGAGAAAGGAGGACAGACACACATGAACTTGTGAGAATTATCTCACCCACTGTGTTCACCCAATCTGTCTGCACAGGAAAACTCAGTCACTCAGTCACCACAGTTTTTTAAGGGAGAAGTGAGTGGGCTCATGGGGTGGAGCCAGTGTTCTTCCTTACCACCCAGAAAACACCATGGTTAGCAGGACAGTATTTTTTCTCTCATGTCACATGGGCTACAGTACTTGTTGACTGACTCCCTCTCTGCCTTCTCTATAATCAGACATCACCGAATCGGACATAAATATACATTTTACTTTTGCTTTGGGAGCAATAATTATTAAAGGCATTTTATTGATGGTAAATAGAATTCTGCCAACCAGCTCAGTATCACATATGAATTTAAAGAACCATCCCAGATCCATTGTAAGCTACCAGAATGTTGAAAACTTATACTGCTCTTTCCCTGCCAGAGGCCAACAGTTTTCTTGGATGGTTTGATGCTGGGAGCTATCTGTCATTATTAAATAACGGAAATACATGCATCAGCTTCCTGAGTTGGAAAGTGACAGACAAGAAAGTTGCCATTTGCCCCTGGGTGTAAAGGAAATGAGAGAGAAATTGTTACAGCAGCTTGGTGCTGTTGAGCAAATATGTCTAATCTCTGGAAAATAGGAAGCCTCAGGGGAGAATATAATAATATTGTCCTGCTTCTTTTTGCCTCCTCCACAGCAAACACTCAATTGCGATGCAGAGAAGCAGAACAGAAGCCCAGTTAATCAAACCAAAGAGACATGCCAAAAACTAAAAGGCAAATCCCTTCAAAGAAAACACCATAAACAATGTACTAATTAGGATCATAAGGATAGGAAGCAAAGCCATTACTTTTTACAAAATATTGAGATGGGTTCCATAAAGTAGACTGTTGAAAATTATTTTTAACATCTGAATATAAAAGTAAAACATCTATTATAAAAAATAGAACGTGTTGAAAATTGTATAAAGTTCTCAGCATCTTACCACACAGAAATAATCATTGTTAATGTTTTAATAGTTCCTTCCAAAAGCTTCTACCGAGAATGTTTTCTAAAGGAATCAATATTCTCTCAAAGCATAGTATTTAATAATTCAATACTATTCCATCCTATTATTATATCATAACTTAATTAAGCATTTCTCTGTAGCTGCATTTTGGGGTATCTTTCAATTGCTTTTATTAGGTTTGTTTTCCTCATGTATGTATACATACATGTAGAAAAAAGATGGGAAGGAATGCATCGTATGTACATTTATTATTTATGTCATAAAATTATAATTCAGTTTCACCCCATATCCTAATTCAACTATAATAGTGGGAAAAATATCTAAGGATATTTCAACTTTATAGGATTTAATAGAATTTCATCATTATATAAAATATAATTGGTTTAACCAGTTGACTTTAGTTTATTATTTCCTATTTTAAATAAGGGAGTAGTAAATATTCTTATACATAAGTAATTATGTTTTCTGTATATAACTTCCATTATGAAATATTTCAGTCATAAGAAATGCTATTCTATCTTTGTGTGTGTGTATGTGGGTTGGTGTGCAGATAATTTTCACATTTCTGCCATTTGCTCATATTTCCACTATGTATTGTCCTCACAGAGACATCAGATTTTGAACTTTTGTTCATTCCTAACTTCTAGAATACTACCTAGTATATAGTAGACATACAATTAAGATTTGTTGAAATAATCAATATTTGGATATTGTTTTATTATTTTTAAGAGCTCTTTACTCAAATTATTTTTGGCCGCACTTGTGGCATACAGAAGTTCCCAGGTCAGGGACTGAATCCACTTCATAGCAGTAACCTGAGCCACAGCAGAGACAGTGATGGATCCTTAACCCACTGTGCTACCGGGGAACTCCCAAGATCTTTATTTAAGATAGTGAACTTTTATAACATAGTTTGTAAACACTGTTCCAATTTGATCATGTAATTTATATTTTTACATGTACCCATTTAAAATTTTGTTTTATAAATAGAATCAATTTTGGTTTTTCCCTTGCTTTTATTCCTAGAAAGTTCTTGTGCAACTGCATTTCTTCTAGTTCTTTTATGTTTTTATCTATTACATTTAACTCTTTATTTCATCAGTATTTTATTATAGTATATGATATGAGGTAAGGACCTTAAAATTAGCCAATTTTGTAGCAACATTACTTGAACAAAGTAAATTTATAATTTAAAATATTCTTCATTTATGGAGTTCCTGTGGTGGTGCAGTGGAAACAAATCTGACTAGGAACCATGAGGTTGAGGGTTCAATCCCTGGCCTCACAGTGGCTTAATGATCTGGCATTGTTGTGAGCTGTGGTGTAGGTCATAGACATGGCTTGGATCTGGCGTTGCTGTGGCAGTGGTGAAGGCCAGAAGCTATAACTCTGATTAGACCCCTAGCCTGGGAACCTCCATATGCTGCAGGTGCAGCCCTAAAAATATCCCCTCCCAAAAAAAGACAAAAATAAAATATTCTTCATTTCTATTAATATTTATATTTATGAGTTTGTTTCTGGCCTGTTGCTTATGTTTCTCTTCTCTGCATCAATACAATAAGGTTTAATAATTGTAGCATTATAACATCTGATTTTATAATAAACTGTCCCTCATTCTTTCCATATAGTTTTATTTTCCAAACTGCTCGTGGCCATTTTCATTCATGTATTCTCCAAAAAGCTCACATTATGTCTTTTATTTAATTGCAGTATATTTATAGTTGAAACTAGGGATTTGTGAGAAGTTTAAAATATGGAGTTTTCCCATGAAGAGAAAAAATACATTCCCATGTATTTAAATACTCATTAATGCTATTTTATTTGGTAGTTCCCTTAGATTTATTTCAGGGTAGTGTATATTTACATTAATATTGCAAATTGGATCTTACTTAGCTTATATTTTTCTAGCCATTTATTCTATTTTATTTACAGACTTATTACTGAAATAGCTTATAGTATCATTTTGTGGACTCTTTATTTTTTTTAAATCTTTGTGACTCTACCTTTCTATCTATTTATATCTATTTTATTTTCTTATTCTCTTCTCATTGATATATAATGTTCATCTATGTGAGTTTCAGTCCTTACAAAAGAGTAGTCTTGTTCTTCAAGGAAGATGAATCCAATGTTTAACTGCTAAGTCCAATACTTCCCATTGATTTTGCTTTGTTAAGGAAGTGGGTTTTTTGCCTTAATTAACAAGACGCTTTATTCAGGAATATAAATTGAATCACATCTGTTTTTTTTTTCTATTTATGGATATAAATCCTGTTACTGAATATGTTAATATTAAAATATATTTAAATTGTTAGAATAAAACCTATGCTGTTATGGTAATTTATTTTTTTATTACATGAGTATAATCCATTTGCAAGCACTTCATTTGGATTTTTTGCAAATGGATTATACTCATATAATTTTTATTTGTGTTTCCAAGTGACAATGCAAATAGCAACCTCCCAAACATGGTTCTTCCAAGTATTAGTGAAATACTAAATGCACTTAGGGAGATAAAAATGTTTTGTGATCCAAATATTTACAGGAAATAGGTCTGGATGCCTAAACGGACAGACTGGGGACTTCTTCCCTCTTCTATGACCATCTTTTCCACTGTATAGTTATGCTATATCTAATCCCACAGTTAGACCAAGTTGATAAGAAATGAGAAGAAAATGAGCAAATAGAGTTTTTAGCCTTTGAATGAGGCAGGTGGACAAGTATGAGATCTTTCTCTTGTGGAGGACATTTGTGGAGTTGTTGGAGACCCTCTACCTGGGACCTATGAGTGCAGCTCATCTGGATATGACCTCTTCTTATCCATGGACTACCCCACAGACACTCTGTTGGGTCACATTGCTCACTGGGCAGTCTTTCTTGCCATGGGCAGTCTTTCTTGCCACATGCTCCCATAGTGGTGGGAGACACACATTTCATCTTTTCCCTGAACCAAGCACATGGATCGCTACTCCCCATGTCTCTGTGTCTCTTCAATCTAGCAATTGGCAGACAGTCTTAAGCCATAATGTTGTTCTTTCATTTCCTGCAGGCCAGATTTCTGGGAACATAAACCATGGGATCTACTAGAGGCTCTCTGATTATCCTCTCACTTGGTTTGATGAGAGAGAACATCCTTTCTTTATCTGAAAAAATGGAACAGCACAAAATTCTGACAGTTCTCTTAAATACAACTACCTTTCCTTTTGAAGCTCACATTTTTAGAGGTAGGAAGTGGATGACAATGGCTAATGCTGGAAGAAAGAGCTTTAACATTTAATGGCATATCCCTCTGAAATGATCTAAATTTGCTTAGGGAAGAGGCGGTGCAAGGCACCAACTGTATATGTCTCAAACTGTGGGTCTCAGTCAAAATTCAGAAAGAATCACATTTTAATATCTTATGTATGTCTGTATTAATTATATATTACTGAATAATAATTAACATATTGATACATGATTATAGTTTTATATATGTGTATATCTGTATTCATATATATGTGATCAAAAGAACTTACATATAAAGTTGTCTGAGCCTGGGAATCCCCATTGTGGCTCAGTAGGTTAAGAACCTGACTTAGTGTCCATGAGGATGTGGGTTCAATCCCTGGCCCTGTTTAGTGGGTTAAGGATCTGGTGTTGCCACAGTTGCATTGTAGGTCACAGATGCGACTTGCATCCCATGTTGCTGAGGCTGTGGTGTAGGCCTACACCTACATTTGTTTCCAATTCAACCCCTAGCCTGAGAACTTCCACATGCTTGCAGGTGCAGCCATAAAAAGAAAAAAGAAAATAATCTTCTGGATATGGAAACTTGTGAGTAGTGAAGTAATTCTCAGAAGGGAAAGGCTTTTTTTCCTTTTCTTTTGCCTTGACTCAAATTTTGTGTTTTTAATCCATTTTGTTACATTTTATTTTCTCTGAAAAGTCTTAAGTTTCACTGAGATTTTCATAGTAATGAGTCAAGACTCATTTATGCCATTCAACAATATTTTAAAATATATTTTTCATATTTGTATTTTATATACATTTTTTGCTTTTCATGTTTGTACTCTTATTTTTCATTTTAAAACTATTCTTTTCCTAAATTTGCATCTTTTTTATTTATTTATTTATTTACTTATTTATTTATTTTGCTTTTTAGAGCCACACGTGCAGCATATGGAAGTACCCAGGCTAGAAGTCAGATCAAAGCTGCAGCTGCCGGCCCACTCCACAGTCAGAGCAACACAGGATCTGAGCTGGACTGTGGCCTACAACACAGATCACGACAATGCCAGATACTCAACCCACTGAGCCAGGCCTGGGATCAGATTTCACATCCTCATGGATACTAGTTGGATTGGTTACCGCTGAACCACAACAGGAAGTACATTTTTGTTTTATTTTTTCATTATTACTTCCACTATTTTTTCTGTTTTTACATCTTTATTTTTCTATTTTTTATTTTTTTATTTCCCCAATACATTTTTTTTTTCCTACTGTACAGCATGGTGACTCAGTTACACATACATGTATTGTTCTTTTTTCTCACATTATCATGCTCCAACATAAATGACTAGAGATAGTTCCCAGTGCTACACAGCAGGATCTCAAAAAGGCAATAGTCCGGACAAAACTTTCCTTAAAAAAGACACATGCACCCGCATGTTCATTGCAGCACTATTCACAATAGCCAAGACATGGAAACAACCCAAATGTCCATCGACAGATGATTGGATTAGGAAGATGTATATATACATCTTTTTTTAAAAGTGCATTATATTGCTTTCTAACTTTCTCACCTCATTTATTTAATTTTATTGGAGTGTAGTTGACTTACAATGTTGTTTTAGTTTCAGGTGTACAGCAAAGGGAATCAGTTATATATCCATTCTTTTTTCTTCCATATAAACTATTAGAGAATATTGAGTAGATTTCCCTGTGCTATATAGCAGGTTTTTGCTAGTTATCTCCTCTATTCATAGTAGTATGTATACATGTCAGTTATCTTTCTTGTTTAATATTGAATTCATCTAAGTCTCTGCAGATATCACTGAGCTCAGCTTTGAACATTTTTTAATGTCTCGCTTTTTATTTTCTAAATTTTTTTAACTGAAACTTTTATTTCCTCTGGTGATTGTTATTTAGAAGAGTAGAATCATTTCTGTTTACTTTTTAACATTTAAAAACTTTACTTTGCATTTTTTTTTAAAGTTTTGAAACAAATAAAATTTTAGGGAGAAAGAGTAAGAAATTAGACGGCTTCTTGTGTTTTCAACTGCAGTACTATAAGGGCCTATTTTTACATTTTCCTACTTACTAATTCTGACAGATTTCAATTCTGCCGTATTTCTTCTTTAAATAATATTTTTCTTGACTTCCTTCCTTATATAATGTGTTTTTAGCCATTGCCCTTAGTCTTTGATCTCATTCTGAGTGTAAATTTTCTTATCAATTTGATATAATAGCTGATAACTTCTCAGGTGCAACATTAGAGAAAATTTCATTTCAAAGAGAGTCATGACCTCTGCCTATTAAAGCTACATGTTTGACCTTTGTTTATCCCTATGAATTGCTTCAGCGTCCTCCTGGAGAAAGATTTTGACTGTCAGAAGTTCCTAATAGCTTGTGTCTACCCAGCAGTAGTTGGTGTGTGGGAGAGATGGAGTGAATCCACTCTATTTTTTTTTATTAGCCATGTACACCCTACTCTAAGCCCCTTCTGATTTTGGCACCCACTGAATATGGATTTAGGGGAGGGAGATGGGCACCCAAGTTGGAACTTCACTCGTCTTATCTTGACATTGACTTGTATGTTGACTTGCATAAAGGACCTACACACACACACACACACACACACACACACACACACACACACACACATTTATAATGACATTTCAGTGGTGTGGCACCTTGAAATGAATGGACAGGAAAGATCGACCACACACATACTCTTGTTTGTTGAAGCAGATAGCCTGAGGATCACCTTTTGTACACATTCTTCACTTAATGAAAAGAACGGGTGTAGCCATGGCCATGGGTATGGTCCTTGTGGCATGACTGCCTGTCATACTTGGGATAATAAACAGCGATTTTGTTAAGTACTTGATCACTGCACTTTGTATGTAGAATTTCAGATAAGCCACGAAGTTGAGTGCATGTCCCATTCCTTAGTTCTTTACTGTGCTCTCATTTCCAGCACTGATTATCTCCTATCTGTGGGTCTGAGTGAGGTAGGGTCAAGATCATCCTCACTTAGCCTTGGATGGTCTACCCTGCGTTGGACATGGAATTATGATTATCTGAAATTTATTGAGCCAGATAATGATAGAGATTCAAAAATAGTAAGTCTTCAGGGACTCTGGTTTGAAATCCAGACCCTACAATGTGTTATCTGTGAAACCTTGGGCAAGTTTCCTAACTTCTCTGTGTATTGGTTTCCTCATATTTAAAATAGTGATCTTACTCATATCTACTTGATAGGGTTATTATGAAGACTAAGTCGATACAGGTAAAGCATCTAGAACTGGGCATATTCTCAATTCTTTATAATGGTTTGCTTTTATTTCATGTCACTGCTCGTAGGTTCCACAGCTGATGGCAATTTTTAAATCATCATCTCTTGGAATACTGACATTTTTAGTGTGAGCTGAGAGATGTGAATGTAGTCAGCTGTACAGAGGTTTCTCTAGGGCTTATGTCTTTTTATCCAGGTGTTTATATTAGCAATAAATATTATTATTTTAATGGTCAAAAATCCATCAAGAAAGCTGCTACAAAAACAAAATTAATACTGTAAGAGAACCCAATATCTATCTATATATGGAAATATGCTAATGCAAAAATAATTAATGGATATATGTTCAATAACATAATATTGAAATGTTGACCCAAGTCAAAGGTAGGCAACCATTTCAAACTCAAGTAATATATATGATAATTATTTAAAGAACCCTGTGAAAAAATGAAATGTGCTTCTTCATCCATAATTGTTACTTGTGTAACCATTAATAATGTTATTTGTAAAGATACTTTACTGAGGAAATTATTAGAGATCATATGTAAATACAGCAGGATAAAATGTTTTAAATATTAAATGACTAATTTTTAAAATGACATATGGAACGCATATCTTTATTCAATTTAAAACATTGGAAGGAAATATACTCAAACATTAATAGTGGTTATCTCCTGTGGTACCTTCTATTTTTCTCTTTATATATTTTATATGTAAAACATGCAGCATTTCATCTAACTAGAAGTTAAAATTAAGCTTCATTAAAATGATGCATTTCTGATCAGATCTAAACCAATTACATTTTAATTACAAAGTTATATTGATATGCGAAATAAATAAAAAAATTCAAGTGGATATTAACACTGTTATTCAATTAAATTCTATAAGTGGCTAATACATAATATCCAAAACAAATTTGCAGAGTGGCCATACTGAAAGGTAGAACTATGGAGAGGGTAAAATCAACAGTGGTTGCTGCGGGAGGGAGAGGATGGAGGGATGAGCAGGTAGAGAAGAGAGGATTTTTGAGGGCAGGGAAAATCTCTGTATAAGACCACGATGGTAAATACATGTTGTTACATATTTGTTAAAACCCATAGAATAACAAGAGTGAACCATAATGTAAACTATGAATATTACTTGATTAGGATGTACCCATGTAGGTTCTTCAGTTGTAGCAAATGTCCCACCCTATTTGGGTATGTTGATAATGGGAAAGGCTCTGCATCTGTCAAGGTAGGAAGTATATGGGAAATCCCTGTACATTCACCTCATTTGCTGTGCACCTAAACCTGCTCTTAAAAAAAAAGGAAAAGAAAAGAAAAGTACCACACTCTTTTGATGACTGTGGCTTTGTAATATTGCTTGAAGTCTGGAAGAGTTATGCCTCCTGCTTGGTTTTTTTTTCTCAGGATTGCTTTGGAAATTCTGGGTCTTTTGTAGTTCCATATAAATTTTTGGGTTGTTTCTTCTAGTTCTGTGAAAACTGTCATAGGTAATTTGATAGGGATTGCATTGAATCTGTAGAGTGCTTTGTGTAGTATGGCCATTTGTACAATATTAATTTTTCCAATCCAGGAACATGAAATGTCTTTCCATTTCATTATGTACTCTTAAATTTCCTTGTTTTATAATTCTTGGCATATAAGTCCTTTACCTCCTTGGTCAGGTGTATTCCCAGGTATTTGACTTTTTGTGATGCAATTTTAAAAGGAATTGTATTTTATTATTCCTTTTCTAAAATTTCATTGTTAGTATACAGAAATGTGACTGATTTATAAAGGTTAATCTTATCTCCGGCTACTTTGCTGAATTTATTGATCAGTTCAAGCAGCTTTTGGGTTTTGTCCTTAGGGTTTTCTATGTATAATATCATGTCGTCTGCATATGGTGACAGTTTTATCTCTTCTCTTCCTATTTGGATGCCTTTTATTTCTTTTGTTTGTCTAATTGCTGTGGCTAGGACTTCGAAAACTATGTTGAAGAGCAGTGGTGAGAGTGGGCATCCCTGTCTTGTTCCAGATTTTAGTAAGGCTTTCAATTTTTCTCCATTGAGTATTATATTTGCTGTGTAGTACTGGTACCAAAACAGACATACAGACCAATGGAACAGAATAGAGAACCCAGAAATAACTGGGTTAATTAATCTTTGACAAGGAAGGCAAGAACATAAAATGGGAAAAAGAAAGTCTATTCATCAAGAATTGCTGGGAAAACTGGACAGCTGTATGCAAATAAATGAAACAAGAACACACCCTCACACCATGCACACAAACTCAAAATGGCTGAAAGATTTAAATATAAGACAAGACACGATCAGACTCCTGGAAGAGAACATTGGCAAAACATTCTCTGACATCAACCTCATGAATATTTTCTCAGGTCAGTCTCTCAAAGCAACAGAAATAAAAGCAAAAATGAACCAATGGGACCTAATCAAATGGACAAGCTTTTGCACAGCAAAGGAAACCAAAAAGAAACCAAAAAGACCACTTACAGAATGGGAGAAAATAGTTTCAAATGATGCAATGGACAAGGGCTTAACCTGTAGTATATGCAAGCAACTTATACAACTCAACAGCAAAAAAGCCAAACAACCAATGGAAAAATAGGCAAAAGACCTGAATAGACATTTCTTCAAGGAAAATACACAGATGGCCAACAAGCACGTGAAAAAATGTTCAACATTCCTGATTATTAGAGAAAAGCAAGTCAAAACTACCATGACCACCTCACACCAGTCAGAATGGCCATCATTAATAAGTCCACAAATAACAAATGCTGGAGGGGTTGTGGAGGAAAGGGAACCCTCCTATACTGTTTATGGGAATGTAAGCTGGTACAACCACTATGGAGACAGTATGGAGGTACCTTAGAAATCTATACATAGAACTACCATATGACCCAGCAGTCTCACTCAGGCGAATATCCAGACAAAACCTTCCTTAAAAAAAGACACATGCACCCACATGTTCATTGCAGCACTATTCACAATAGCCAGGACATGGAAACAACCCAAATGTCCACTTAAAGATGATTGGATTAGGAAGAGGTGGTATATATACACAATGGAATACTACTCAGTCATAAAAAAGAATGACATAATGCCATTTGCAGCAACATGGATGGAACTAGAGACTCTCATCCTGAGTGAAGCAAGTCAGAAAGAGAAAGACAAATACCATATGATATCACTTATAACTGGAATCTAATATATGGCACAAATGAACCTTTCCACAGAAAAAATCATGGACTTGGAGAATAGACTTGTGGCTGCCCGGGGGGAGAGCAAGGGAGTGGGAGGGATTGGGAGCTTGGGGTTAACGGATGCAAACTATTGCTCTTGAAATGGATTTTACAATGAGATCTTGCTACATAGCATTGAGAACTATGTCTAGATACTTACATTGCAACACAACAATGGGAGGAAAATTATGTATACATGTATGTGTAACTTGGTCCCCATGCTGTTCAGTGGAAAAAAAATTAATAAATAAGAAAAAAGAACAGAAAAAAAAAAGGCAAAAATGCCAGACTCATTGATCCAGCCATATAATTTCTTGGAATGTGTAACTAAGACATTGTTTAAAGAAATTATTCTTAACCAATGAAGTTCAAAAAATCTCCTTACTAACCTATAAAATTTTTAATTATAGACCTCCTCCCCTCACCAAAAAATGCATATACCAACCTACGCACAAACATTACTTACAATTTAGAGTGTGTAGAGACCCTATGCCTCCTGTTTATGGACCTGCAGTGTCCTTCCAAAAAAAGAAAGAATAATGTGTATTTTAACATTAATTGTGGAATTACTTATGATAATGAATGATTCGAAGCAACTTAAATGTCAAATAATAATAGGATATCTAAATATAATAACAAATTGGAATTTATGTAACCTTTAAATTAAATGTTTACAAAGACAATGTATTATCATGTTACAGTATGCTATACTATTTTTCAAGTTATAATAAACCATAGTAGGAAAATAATTATGAAATATGCATATATATGGAAAATGAAAATACACTATATAAAAAGACACTACTTATTATGGTGTTAGCATAGTTGAATCCATTATGGATTATTTTCTTATTTTTCACACATTCAGTAACATTTTAAAAATAATATTAAAAAAAAAAGCAAAAAGAAATTCGTTAAATCTTTCTGTTGCGTGACTGTTCATGGCATCAGGTGGCCGGCTCTTCTTTTTCACTGGAGAAAAGACTCACAGTAATGCTTATTAATTTTTCGCTGGAATGAATGGAATCTGCAGGAAAAATGACCGTTTCAGTCAAAAGAAAACTCCATTTCTCAAACTCTGTGCTATACAGTATTTTTAGGCTTAATTTGTATTCAAGGAAGACTGTAACTACGCATATCTGAGTCAGATTTTAATTTTCAAAATATGTTTATATCTGCCTCTATATTTGATTGAGTACCTTCCTCTGTTTAGCTTAAAATATGGCAGCATTCAGTAAAAGGTGTCATTCAATGAGAAAATAAGGATGGATTAATAGATAATTTCTTTTTATAATTTGGCTTATTTTTCCATAAATTTTCATAAACTTTGTGTCAGGTTAAAAGAAAATGGCAACATTTTTAGTTTTTAGTATATTTAAATTTTGCACCAAATAGGTACAATTAATGCCAAGGAGAAGTTCTAAACCTTTAAATATTATGAAAAAAGAAGAGTCCAGCTCATAGAGAAGAAATATGAACAAAAAATCCTTATCATGCAAAATATTTGTCTAGTATGTCTTTACATTATTTTAGCCTTAGATTTGATTTGATTTGTACTTGGTATTTTACTTGAAGCCTTTACAAATATTGTTATTGGTTTGTATTTTAGTCATTGTTGAAAAGGTGATTGTTTCGTTTTGCTTATTATTTTGTTCTTTTACACGAATGTATAACTTTGCCTCTTAAGACATAGAAAATACTTTCGTAAAAAACAATAAGAAAGTTGAAGCGTGTGCTAACAACATTAGGACAATTACAGGGCCCTGAGGTATGTCTATATAGGAGACGATATTGGCTAAAGTCATGAACCTTATCACATTTTGAAATGTTCCTAGTTTCTTTCTCCGCTAATACAATTCAAAACAACAAAACTATTTTTCTCTACAAAAATCACATCGATCTCTCATATTAGCTGAAAATTCCCTGTTTAGTAAAAGAGAAGTGAGATAAGGGAATACATAGTAAGAATCCAACCTAAGGGAATTTGAGTGTCCAGCGTGCTGAAAAGGAACAACAGAGAAATGGAAGTTAAGGATTTCCTCCACAAATGACCACTTATGTGAACTCAAGATTATTATTAAATTGACCATTAACTTTACATCTTAATTTCTAATAAGCAATATGATTTATCTCCCTAGAAACCAAGTGCAGATATAATGAAACTAAACTTTACTAGGATATCAAGGGACATACGACATGTACTATTTTCCATAACCTTCCTACCCCACTGAGTAGTGGACATTATTCTGAAATGGTTTCTTGGAAGAAGATAAAGGAGATACATACACACTCCTTCAAACAAGATTATTATCACAGGTGCAAAAGATCAGTTTTGGTAAGTTTATTTTACATTACACCTAAAAATATTCTGCTGACCATTTTGCATGTATATTTTGTGTGATTCACATTCCTTATTTAAAATATGGTGATTGATCAAATATATTAAATCAGAAGAGAATTCATTTTTTCTTTAATGTGTACAATTGCATACTTGAAAAGGTAAGAAAGAGTCAAGTAATTTTCCTCTAATTATCTTTAAAATATGTACACTGGCTACTGGAAAATGTGTAGTGATTTTAAGGTAAGCTTTTCATTCTTCCATTTGTTTCAGTTTAAACAAATGTAACCATTCTCCAGCCTTTTATTGGTAAAAACAGAATTTAAAAGCAGGCTGTATAAAACAAACCTTAGAAGATAATCACTATATTTTCTAGCTCTGGGCATTTCCTGGGAAATATGTCTGAATCCAAGATCTTCCATGTCATAAGAGTCTGGAGTGTCACACACTTGGGTGACCTGTAATGGAAAAATCTAAGGAAAAAGAGTACACCATTGAGTTTTAACATGTATACTCTGTGCTGTGTGTGTGTGTGTTTGTGTGTGTGTGTGTGTGTGTGTGTGTGTGTGAAAGAGAGAAGGAGAGAGAGAGGTTAAGCCCTTACATTTAAATTTATTTCAGAAAGAAAAGTATCAGTGTAAAGTGTGACAAGGCCATGTGAGTGGTTCATCAGATCTCTACATCAAAAAGAAGTTAAGAAAATGTGGATTTTTTTCTTCTCTTTCAATTTTGTAAACAACTACATGGAATCCATATAACTTTTAAAAACAACGTAATTGAAAGAGATATACTGGTTTTGATTCAAATATTTCAATTTTCCGTATTGTTTTACTGGAGACTAAGGAATTCAGACCTTAAGATCTCAATGAAAATAAATTTATATATGGAAGAATTAATGTTAGTCAGGCTGCTACTGGAAGAGCAAATAGGTATTGATTTGTCAAAAACAGCAATTGCAAGCACAATTAAATAAGTAACTGCATTTTTTGGCCTCTTTTGCCCCTTAAAGACAGGATTGTTTCCAACTGCAATCTGAGCATGTCTCCAGAGAAAACTATTCACTAGCAATTGGAGAGTTTATGTTAAGCTTGAGATGAATATCATTGAAAATATCAGCAAATATCCTAAATCTCCCATGAGATTGTGTCACGGCTTCTGTGAGAGGAGAACATCTTCATGGTCTCATGCCTTCTCTGAAGAACCCTGTGCTGTGGCTTTGATAAAGGTACATAGGTTGTAGTTTCCTTAAAAGAAAAAATCTGCTGCAAATTCTGACCCAAAACTCTGGGGCAAATGTGATGCTCAACTTTTGAAAGTAAGCATTTTCTGGGCCAATCTTTCTTCTTTATTATCTGTCCTAGGTAAATGTACTTTAGGAACAGTCACAAAAGAGAGCCCTATTTCTCCATGGTAATTAAATGGAACATTGTACATTTAAGTTGTTCTGCAGATTGATATATAGATTCCAATAATTTTTGAGTCTTACAGCCATTAACTTTCCAAAGGGTTGTGTATTGGATGTCAAATAACCAGGTAGTCTGAGTTAGAAATGACTGGATAACATTCTATTCAGTTTGGAAGGTATCATCCTCCTTATTTGACAAATAGGGCCATGGAGCTACTAGTATGTATAAGCAAATTAGAAGCTTTCACAAAGATGCTTTCCAATATAAAGATTTTCTAATTCATTTCCAATGATAAGAAATTATTGGCTATCACACAATTATTTCACTAGCAATAATACACGTGCAATCAATACAGGTATTTATAACAAAAAATTTTCAAAGTACTAGAAGCCTACTACTAGATCTGGTCACTTCTGCTAGGATCTGCACAGCTTCATCGAGTCTCCAACATTAACAAGAAGCTTCCCTACAATCGTTCTGCTCTCACTGCAATTACTCACTAGAGTTAGGTGGGCACTAGAAGCCAAAGACGCCTACCTGTTTAAGCACCTTTGGGAGAAGTAACAGTTAAATTTGTAAAAAATATATTTGAGATTATTATATACCATAGAGACAGTAATCATATACACCCATAGTTTAATCTTCATTTCTAAGAGACAATCTAGCAGAGATTTTACTCTAGGGTCTTTTGAATTTTTCAACCCAAGAATACTTCTGCTTACCTAGGAAAGAACCAGAAAATGCCTGTATAATATAAAAGTTGCCAAGTTAGCTGATTTCTGAATGATTTTATTTCATTGGCATTCCATGAGGCAATCACTTTAATATTTGTCAAATGAAGTAAAAATAAATCTACCAAAATAACCAAACACCTAAATGTAATATACATATATATTTTAATACATACATATATGCTCGTATATGTATGAGTGTGTGTGTGTAGTCACAGTAGGGAATAGATTAAGAGAACAATGTTGATCTTAAGGAATGCATTTCTCCCTTTTCCCTCACTATTTCTTTAAAAGGGAAAGAAAGAATAAAAGAGGAAGAGATAAAGCTTATTTAAAGGCCTCATTTCCCATCATGTATTGGGATGAATTTAAAATAGAGAATAGCCCAGAAACATTGTATTGGTCTTTCCTGGATGAAGACTGAATTTCTGCAGACTAAGGTACAAACATAGTATAGACATGCTATCATTGAATACACGGTACTGAATCTATACAATTGAATAATAATAAAAAAGTATTCTTTATATATAAAATGTTTCCTGGATAACAAAAGCTCAAATAAAAACCCCACCCCTCCTCCTGTGTTCCTAGGTATACTATAGATTGATTTGGGAAGTGTTTCACAGCACTTGTCTCAGGGCAATATTTTCTGGTTTGTGGGCTAGAGTCAGAGGAATTACCATCCCCTTCACATAGGGAATCATGGTTTCCCCTATAGCACCATACTGCAGGGAAAGTGTAAGTGACTGTTACATATATCAAGCATACTCGGGTAGAGACCTGGTTATTGAAAGCCTTTGTCATTGTCCCCAGAAGCTCCACTCAGGTTGTAGCTGTCAATCAATCCAGAAGCCAGTGGTCATTCTCTGGAATCTGCTTGGCCCCTTTGTTCATTTTTTTGGTAGGTTTGAGAACTTATTATGGTCAAAACATTATGAAGTCCTAAAAATAGCACTGTTTTTCCTCCAGAGGAACTTGCTGTATTGCTACTTGGAAATAATGTAAAGCATTGGAGATTGGATCAACCAACGAATAATCAGTTCTTCAATCACAGCAAGGTAGATATTGGACAAGAGTGTAAAACATAGAGCACTTAATATACATAGGAAAATCAGAAAATTTAGATGCCAATCTTCCAACATAACTTTCCCTATTATTAGCATAAAATTGTTCAGATATTTTGAACAGCATTCTATAGAGGTCCCTGGCAAATTAGAATAACATAACTTTATTTAAAAAAAAATAAAAGACATCAGGAAATGATTCAGGGTCATAAATGAGTGACATTCATTCTCATGGAAATAATGAATATGCAACTTAATTAATTACCAAATCTCCAAATATCTATTCACATAATAAATGCAAGAAAAATGAAAAATCAAAGGTGTTTTGTAGAAATAAAAACTTCTCTGTAGGCACGTGAGCTTGAAGGACAAGATACCGATGGCTTCAGGTGTTGGCCACATTGTATCAACTTTGAATCTTGATGCAATCAGCACTTGTCAGCTGGTGCCCAAAGAGGTGCTTTTTGATGTGGACCTTTTTCACAGGAGAGTTTCATACTCCAAAAGGGGACAAATGACCACTGAAATTGACCACTAATAATTGTTCTTAACAGAGCATTTTAGTCTCAACTATCAATTTGGACATTACTACCTCTAAACTTTACATCAGACCACCAGTAGAGGTTCTGGCTGTTCATACTCTTTAGAATGCATGAGGCTATTTATAATCACATAATATATCATTGTACTTAAAAAAAATAAGCGGTTGGATCAGGACTTAAGTTTGATGATTTTGATCTTCTCAGAGTAAATGATGTATTAAAATAACTGTGGCAAGTCACAGAATATACAACCTTCTAATTAGGTGGCTTCTGTATGAATCCATTAGATATGCAACAGGTAACATTTTAGCGAAAAACCCAAGATGAGGTTGATTTCAACACAACATACTGGATATTGCAACTTGCAGGGTTTTTCTATACCTGTTAAGACCATCTTTCTAAAATTTTCCCAAAGATATAATATTTCTCAATGAGTAGTTAGATAATCTAGATGTTAAAAATTTGTAATCTTTTAAGGATCTAACAGTATTACCTCTACATTCAAAACAATAGAATGATAATGGGACATCTAATGAATACCACAAACCTTTTGTTAAAGATAAAATGCATTTCTACTAAAATATTTTCAGCATTTGAGTCTTTGAGTTACCACTAAACAATAGTCTTTTCCCCTATGGCATTATGTCTGGTATTAAAAAAAATAATCTCAAAGAGCAATTTGTCATACATTTTAAACAGAACTTAATCTTCCATAAGAATCAATATTTGATTCAGAAATAGTTACATTCCCTTTCAATGGAATATGAATCTTCCACAAGTAAATTTTAATCAAGGTTTTCCCAAACTTAAGTGAAATAAATCTTT
Organism: Sus scrofa; assembly: GCF_054392235.1. Lineage (NCBI taxonomy): Eukaryota > Metazoa > Chordata > Mammalia > Artiodactyla > Suidae > Sus > Sus scrofa. Next base: position 106,636,005 of record NC_139396.1, on the reverse strand, counting down.
TAAATACTTTCAAATACTGTGCCTTTTTATTTAAAACAGTGTAAACATAACAACTCAACACCACCAATACTGGAAAAAGACTGGTTATGTGAACACTAATTTCTTTGAATGCCCCATAAAAATAAGGGTAAATAAAACAGACAGATCTTCAGGAGAAGTTTCAGTTCACCTTAGCAGTGGAAAAAATATTGCTTTATTCCAAATGAACATACAGCACAATTTACTGTTCTTTTGGGGGCTTCCTGTGAACTGAATAGTCTGGGCTTTGTGTTTTCAACAATTTATTCTTTCCGTATTAACCACAGAAGCCAATGTCTTGGTCCACACGTAGTAGACTTGCTACAAAATAAATAGTAATGAGGATGATGAGAAAGCAATGGATAACTACAATTTGATTACTGGCTTTTATAAATAATTTAAGTATGCATGATTCAAATTAAACACACATCCCCAACTTGCCTTGTGGTACTGTTATCATTAATGAGCCAATAGTTGTTCCTCTCAAAAATATTCACATCAGAAATGGTCTAGGCATTATCGAGAGTTTTACAGGACCCCCATCATGCAAGTGACCTTGATTTACTAACTGAACTTTATACTTAATGGAAAAATTGAAAGTGGACAGATCTAAGAGGGAAATTTTTTTCTGAATATTAGATTCCCTGATGTTTCAGAACAAATTTTAGCAAGCTTAATACACACACACATGCACACACATATGCACAATGAACACATGTGCATATAGCATACCGTTGCTCGAATGAGCAAGCCCACACACACACACACACAGGCACACACACACACACACACACACACACACTGAGAAATGCTCCTTTGGAGCCCCTAAACAATCTTAAAGAAAAACATTTCTCCTAGCATGATTTTAATGACACAACGTTGATGTTTTTGTCTCTTTTTCCGCAATAATTTCGTACCTTCCTCTGAGATCCTCTGCCTTCAAATTTCAGAGGAAGCTGGCACATAAGAGTGGCTAAGATTGCCCTGTGACTCCCTCTACCTCCTGCCTTTCTCCTTCCAGAGTCTTTTAGCCATTCTTCAAAAAGTAAATAGAAAACACTACATTTGTTGACATGACATAACCTGTGATGAGGCTGTCGAGTGAATAGAAATTTAGGGTTTGGGATTGGCAAGCCAAATGGCAAGGGACACCTGCTCACTGGCATGTCCGCCCTCAGGGCACAGCTCATCTCACTGAAACTGGGTAACTGCCAGTGCTTTTTTATAGGCCACTGGCGCTGTGGGGCGGAGGGTCTGATTTGCCCACATCTACTAAGAGCCAAAGAGGACGGTATTGGGACTGACTGAAATTGTACTCAGAATTCTACCCAAAAGCTTTAGGTAAGCTTTATCCCTCTTGAAACATTTCTTTCCCTTTAAAAAAATATTTTGTTAAAAAACACTATGATATGAGGGCGATAGACTATTTGGTTTCTTCTAAGTAGATGCTCTTAAATTAATGCATATAAATAATTTGTATTTAATCTCCTCTCTTTCCTGTTGAGCAAAGCATAGAATGCACAGATTCCTATATCTCAAAGTCACTTGGTCAGTGCAGGGTCTCTTTGTATTTCACTTCGTAAGACAAATTGTGCCTCTCGTTCTGATTTGGCCGTGGGACTTAGGGGGAGAAAGGCTGTATTTTCACTCGCATTGTCCTCGGTTTCTACGCTGGCCAGTTCATAGTCTTCTGACCGCCTGGCATCAGTCAGAATTCGGATCTGCTCCTGGACAGTTTCTAGCAATATTTTCACTTCTTGTTGTTCCGCTATGAGACAATCGCTGACTGGAATACTCACATTGACAATATCAGCAGAGTAGGAGTTTTTGCACCATTTGATGCTTTTGACTTCAGAAATCCCTGGCATTTGCATGCAGGTTTCCTCTAGACCCACTGAGGGGATGATGGGTACGGAACTGGCCCTTGGGGATGAATATCCCATCAGGTCCTTTTGATCCAAACTATTAAAATAGGAATTTGTCTCTCTTGAAGGCAGTTGCATATTTATTGATGCATTTTGTTGGGTTGTTAAACCATTGGATGAATACCTGAAAAAGAAACACAGCGTTAATCTGTTCTTTCTGCCCTGCTTCTATAGAGTGATATTCAGTCAACAAAGCACTTTCCACATGCACCATCTCACTGAATTCTCACAGCAACCCCATGAGACGGATACTATGTTCCCAGTTAAACAGAGAAGTCAATTGAAGCTCAGATAGGTGAAGTGACTTGCCCAAGGTCACACAGAAAATAAGTGACAGACTGAGACTCAAACCCAGATCTTCTTACTTTAAGTCCAGGGATCTTTCAACACACCACAGCTGTATAGGCAGGTGGGATATAGTCTTCCTGACCTCTATCCTAGAATAAAAGTAAATGGGGATTGAGCAGGTAAGTGTGGCCTTTCCATAGTGACACACAGGAAACCCATAACGGCATGAGTCCACTCCATCAACCTGACCACCCTCTCAGCCCTGGTTTAGTCCTTCTGACTCCTTGAGGCCACCCTTGGTGGGGGCAATCTGAAAGCTCGATATTAAGCATCAAGGTACTACAGTCCTGAGTTTCTCTGCTTCACATTGCCTTCAGGAGAACCAAATTCCAATTTCCATCATTGCACACTGCTCTGTGAGAACTGCCCCAGTGCCAGTTTGGTGAGCCTAAGCAGTGGGGTGAGAGGTATACAGTTCCTCTGTCTGCCAAGGTGAACATGGAGTTCCACGGGGCATCTAACAAGCCAGTAACATTCCTCACGTGGTTTCTGGAGCCAGATAACATAGTTCATGGGTATGTGGCAGTGGCTTGTCGAGAATGCTATCATGCCATTCCAAGCTGCCCGACTATGCCAGAAGCTGGCTATCCCCTTCTTGATTGTTCAGAGCTAGTGAATTTACCATTGCCTTTGAATTTTTCTACTGCCAGAAAGTGGGGCAGGGATATCATAGCTTTGTAGTCATGGAGCTTGAACAGCAGTATTTATTCTATTTTTCAGTTATTTTTTCTTATTTTTAACCTCATTAAACATTAAAAATTTTAAGCATACTCTGAACACATTCACCCTCTATATATAATACATCTCGTTCCCCTTGTCTTACATTATAATGTAAGTAAAAAATCATGTTTATACATAGAAAGAATAATTTCAGTGAAGTGTGTTGCATACTAAATAGAAGGGTTTGTTGAACAAAGACATGATGGGAGCAATTTAGAGGTCTTTCTGCCAGATAGTATGAAAAGATTTGAAAACAAATTTAGGTGTCATTGTAGTCCCATCTTCTCTTACTGTGCTTAGTACAGAGTTGGCCATTGATATATTTTGATGGAATGGACACATGAATATGTGAACAGATCTTCAAGGTAAATACTCCCTGTATATCCCAGTTAGCATAACAAGAGCTAACATGTGCAGAGAGCTTTCAAAAGGTACTTTCATCTCTAATTAACAAATTGATTTTAAAAAACCTGTGATTTATTCATTATTATTACCATGTAATGGATGAATAAACTGGACTAAGGGGTACCCAAATGACTTGTCCCAGATTATACCCTTGGTAAGCAGCAGAGGAAGAAATTAAACCCAAATTGCCTTATTTTAACTGATACTATTAAAGCCAGAAATGAGTGGGCATATCAAGGCACACCTCAAACTTTTTGGGGACATATAATCTTCCCCTGCACAAATTGTATAGCCATGTACAAGGAAATTCTCGGGAGGGATCTTATTCCTTTCTCTTCAGTGTTATATGACTCAAAATCTGAGCCTAAAGGTTCTGATCAAGGAATCAATTTCAACAAGAAGAAAGGGGACACATTTCAGGCTTTTGTGTTCTTAGCACCATTCTCTTGCCACTATTAATGTGTATGAAGATAGAGAATGTCTGCTATCAGATTCACCGATGGCACAGAGCCAAGAAATTTAGCTAGGATAAAATTGTCTTTCACGTGGATCTCATCAGAGTATACCTGTGGGCAGAATCTAATAGGTTGAAATGTGATGGTGATGCTTACCAATTCTTAATACCTGGATCTAAATACTATTTGTAAAAACGTTGGCTAACAGTGTAAATATCTTAGAGGATTTAGTCAATTGAACCTTCAGCAAGTCAACAATATGGCTTGACTAAGAAGTAACAAGAGGCAATTCAAGCCAAACATGGAACAGCCTTTTAATATGCCTAAGTGCTAAATGAAGGACTGAGACGAGAAAGAGAAAGTGCAGTTGACTTACGTGTCACCTCCAAGCCAGGTATGGGTCACACGCTGGCAATGACTGAAGTCTAAAATGCTTCCATCAGAAGACCTAAATAGACATCTCTCCAAAGAAACATCTAAATGGCCAATAGGCACATGAAAAGATGTTCAACTTCGCTAGTTATTAGAGAAATGCAAATCAAAGCTATGATGAGGTACCACCTCACACCAGTTAGAATGGCTATCATTAATAAGTCTACAAATAACAAATGCTAGAGAGGGTGTAGAGAAAAGGGAATCCTCCTCCACTGTTGGTGGGAAGGTAAACTGGTGCAGCCACTGTAAAAACAATATGGAGGTTCCTCAAAAACTGAAAAATAGAACTACCATGTGATCCAGCCATCCCACTCCTGGGCATATTCTCAGATGAAGCTATAATTTGAATAGATACATGCACCCCTATGTTCATAGCAGCACTATTTACAATAGCCAAGACATGGAAACAGCCTAAATATCCATTGACAGCTGAATGGATAAAGAATATGTGAGGTACACCCCCACACACATACATACAGTGGAATATTGGCCATTAAAAAGAATGAAATAATGCCACAGAGATTATCATACTAAGTGATGTGAGTCAGAAAGATAAAGATAAATACCATATGATATCAACTTATATGTGGAATCTAAAATACAACACTGATAAACATATCTATAAGACAAAAATAGACTCACAGATATAGAGAACAGACTTGTGGTTGCCAAGAAGGAGAGGACAGAGGAGGAAAGGATTGGGAGTTTGTGATTAGCAGGTGCAAACTATTATAGATAGGATGTATAGACAACAAAGTCCTATTGTATAGGACAGGGAACTATATTCAATATCCTCTGATAAACCATAGTGGAAAACACTAGAAAAACAATGTATACATGTATAACTGGGTCACTCTGGAAAGTAACACAACATTGTAAATCAACTACACTTCAATAATTTTTTTTAAATTTAAAATGATGAAATTAGAGAAGATGCACTTTAAACAATTAGAACTCTCCCAGAATGTTTTAGGCCTTATATGATTTCAAGTCCCAGCACCATTACATGCTCTGAAATCTTAGACAAACACCAGCCTCACTTTAGTTCTCTCATCAGTTAAAATCATCAGGTAGTAATACTGACCTGGAGGACTGTTCAGAGGACTAACTGAAGTAATATGTGTGCATTATATAAGTAGAGGCATGCTGGTGGTCCTTGCATCCTTCCTAGGGTTTCTGTGAGTGTCCTAGCACTGATCTTTGAGTAGCTGATGCTACTCTGCAGAAGTTTAAGTGAGGGCTAAATTTCTAGATGTGATTCTTGATTAGAAGATACTCAGAGTTCTGTATCCCTTCAGAGTCAAGAACTCTTTCACACGTTTGATCCATAAGCTTGTTATTTATTGACTGTAAAATATCAGTTTGGGCCATTTGGACTGCCCTTCCTCCAATCCCTCAACAAAGTAATCACAAGTGCATTTCCTCTGTAACCATGTGAGTCAAAGCATCCTTTGAAGATGAATGATTTCAACAGTTAGTCACTTGGTTTGATTCTCCCAGTAATTCAAGGATCAGGTCAAGAAATTTATGTTTACCCAGAGGACTCCAAGACCCAGTTCTTGATATGTATGGCATTAGATGAAGTGACAAAATTGAAGGAATCCACATTTCCCATTGGAGCCATTCAATTAAGGGACTCCATTTATATATTGCCATCCATGAAGGAGATTTGTCTTCACATTCCTTTCTTGGTTTAGTGGTCTATTTAGTCAGAAAGGTCAGTATTCAGTCCAGTTCTTTTTATATGGAGTTATCACATGGGGTAGCCATTTAAGCTCTACTATCTTTAGTGTGTTCATCTATAAACTTCCTGAAGAATAACTAAATTAAAATTGGTAAAGTTGCTATTTCAATGAAGTAGGTAAACAGTATATTTAAGATCCCTTCTTTGAAGGTAACAATCTAACATTTGTGATTCCATCTCTTTCTTTCTAGCACATGAACCCATTAGTTTGGTTTGCCTGACATAACTCAGTGTAAAGCTCTGTGAGCCCCCACCATGGTTGTCACCAATCTGCTGATATGGAAAAGGCTCTGGAAGAATCGCCTTTACACCTGACTTCTGCCTCAGTCTTTTCTCAGATGGGTGCTGAATTCAAGCTGAGCTTATCAGTGCCAAGGAGAGACATGACCTACATGGGGAGTCTAACTAGCAGAGAGCATCCACATGCTTGATAAACAGGCAGGAGATGGCTGATGGCTCTTGCAAATTCATTCACTCCCCCTCCAGGCCAGGGCCAGATTTGAAGAGGGCCTTTAGCTGTGAAATTCTATTACCAATTCCATTTCCAGTCCAAAGAGACAGTCAGTCCCCCAGGAGTGGAAAATAGCTATTCTCAAGAACTGAGAATGAGATCGCTCCCTGAGATTCATTGTGCTAAGCACACAGTGACTGAGAGTCACCATTTATCAACACTGGGTGCACAGCACACACAGGAAAATGCACGTGGCCAGCCAGCTGGAGATAATACTCCAAACCCAATGATGATTGAACCAAAACAAAACTGCCACCATGCAGACAATACATGTAAGTCTCCCAGGAGTTAAAAGACAAAGCAGGGTCTGGACAGGCCATGGGAATATTTTTGCCCCTGGAGATTTGTGTATGTTTGGTTCATGACTGTGCCTTGCACAGGCTCAGAGCATCTTTACACTGGTACATATGGAATGATAGCCAAAACAGTGCCCAAAAGAAGAAAGACTGCATGAACTGTGTTCTCTCTCCACCCATAAAATCTCTGAACTTGATTTCGCCACACTCATTCCTCCTCTTAACATTCACCCCAGGAGGAAAAACAATATACCTAAGTAACAGACATTATTAGTAATTTAAGAAGAGAAGAAATTATGAAACATAACTAAACATAGGCTAAATGCAAACCCTTTTTCCAGATACAAGGCAAAGAGAAATGCCAACTACATTTCAACTTGCATTGTACATTTTGGACAACTCAGCTGTTATGTTGGATGTGCAAATCTCACCCCAGATCTGTACCAAATATACTTTATAGTCCATTTGGAAGTGCTTCAAAATTACAAAACCCAGACACAGCCTATTTATTTCCTATCTTCTAGTCTTCCTACAGAAATCTGTTCCTGAGATTCATCAGACATGGCACTGTTGAATACATATCTTGCCCAGAAGAAAAGACAAAGGTAAGAGTCTGGAACAGAACTCAAACCTGCTTTGACTTCCAACTTGATAAAGACAGAGTGTAAAAGTCACCCAGACCAAAGCAGCACAGGAACCTGGCCTGGCTCATGCAGAGAGAGAGAAAAACTAGATGCAACAAGAACCTGGCTTGAATGAGGGAACAGATTCCTGGAATTTCTGGAGTAAACCCTGATTTAATTGCTCTTGAAATGAATAATAATACTATAATAACTCCTGTGACAATAAATACCAGTACCCCTTCTCTCCTTCCTATGTGTCAGGTACAAGCTCTTGACACATGTAATTTCCTTTTAATCTGCCCAACAACTCTGAGCAAAACTGGTATAATTTTGTTCAATTTATAGACGAGAAAACTTAAGCTCAGATTATAACATTTTCTCACATTCATACATGTAGCAAGGGGCAAAGGTGAGACCTGAACTTCACTCAGTTTCTACAAGGGCTGCATGTTTGGTTGAGCAGCTTATGTTGGGTAAATGGTGCTAAGATTCATTCCATACTCCACTCACTCTACTAGGAGCCCTCTGAGGGTCTGTGTCCACTCAGAGGAAGGGACAGTTTGCACTGCAGGGATGAGCTGCAGCCATCCAATCCAGAGCCAACTTTTCTATCCCTGTACCATGAATAAAACTAGAGAGCTGAGTTCAGCTAGTTGTACATTATGACAGTATGCTGTCTATACTGACTGAGATACATTCAAGAATGCTCAGTGGAGCCGGTGCTATACATGTTACAGGTTACTGTTTATGGTGTTGTTCAAAATAGTGACTAGAGAATTAAGTACTTAGTGATTAATAATGATTAGAGAATTAAATAATAAGGATAAAGGAACACTTTAGTCCTCATAAGAGATCTCTATTTTTTTTTAAATAAAAAAAAAATTCCCAGGTATTTTAGCAACTGTATAATGCAGTGTCTAGATAGCTATACACTTACTTTCTTCCTGGTGTTATATTTCTTTTCCATCTAACATTTCCCTAATATCTATTTTCATTGTGTCTCTTCTTTAAAGTTAGTTTATCTTTGGTGGAACAAAGATAGAAGCAAGCATAAATAACCAACTAATGATGAAATCAGTGAATAAAAACCCAAGGAACAAAATAACTCAATTTAAAGCCACAGCATTCAAGGCACCCTCCCTAAATTCCATTGCTTTTAAGACCTACCCTTGGCAAGGTATTGTATCCTGGTCGGGAATCCTTGATTCCTCGAGTTGCTGATATGCTGGTCCCACAATTCCGCCCAGCCTACTTCTGGGAGAAGGGGGTGTCCTTCTGAAGGCGTTTCTGTGGAGCATACCACTCCTTTGCCCTGGGCTGCAGCAAGAGGAGAGACTCCTGTTGGGGGAAAGAAAACCAAGAGACAAATCAATCATAGCAATAATCTCACTGGGGGCTGCTCAACAAACACTGCATGTGCACACCCCAGATCCTGAGTTGTAAGTCAGGCTCCACCCCTGCTCATAGGATATCTTCTAGGAGGTACCCAAAGTTGCTGAATCCATTTTATCTTTGGAGAGACTGAGAAAAGAGAAGTTCCAGTTCTTGTGTTTCTGGTTTTCCAGTTTGGGCTGGAGTACAAGGGGCTTAAATAATGGCAGCTTTCCACCAGAGAGGTGTGCTTCAGGAATTCTTCAGCTCCTGATCCTATCCTCCCTCATCATCTAAGCTATAGGAGCATCTCTAATAGAGATAAAAATAGCCTTGTTGGTAAACACTGATAGGAACTAAACACATAAAGCTCTGAGAGCTTTATGGGGAAAAATTCCCTTGCATTAGTGGTAGAATAAACAAACCGAATTTTAATTGCCATTTTTCTCCTTAATATACATGGTACTTTCCCAGTTTCATTATCTCAAATTTTCATAAATCCTTAGAACCAAAATTATTTTTCTTTAGAGCTTGCTCTTTTAAACCCTTTTTTTTTTTGGTCTTTTTTTTTGCCTTTTCATGAGCCCCTCCTGCAATATCTAGAGGTGTGGAGGTTCCCATGCTAGCAGTCTAATTGGAGCTGTAGCCACTGGCCTACACCAGAGCCACAGCAACGTGGGATCGGAGCCACATCTGCGACCCACACCACAGCTCACGGCAACGCCAGATCCTTAACCCACTGAACAAGGCCAGGGATTGAACCCAAAACCTCATGGTTCCTAGTTGGATTTGTTAACCACTGCACCACGATGGGAACTCCTTAAACATTTTTTTTATTGAATGAAAGAGCCTTTAAATTCTATAGCGCTTTACAATTTTCAGAAGTTTCACATGCATTATTTCATATCATCCCATAATAACTTTTAAGTTTGCTTTTAGTAAATGTCTGATCATATATGTCATGTGACTCCTATGTCAGAATACCCAAATAACCATATGTTATCAGATGCCATCAAAAGGCAAAAGGCATAAATGGGGTAAACCTCAGGTAAGATCCCTACATAGATCACATTAAACAAAGAACTAGACTCTGCACAGAGGTCATATTACTCATCCCATGCCCATTCCTCTGTCTACCCCCTGAATTTATCCCACTACCATATGAACTGGAAGGAGAACTTTGCTCCGGAATAGACATTCCATGAGATGACAGTAAGTGAACCTAGAATTTTCATGTCACATTCTCATTGAGCTGTGAAAATAACAATAAAACCATACACAGAAAGAGGAAAAAACATTTTCAAAATTTAAATATACTTTCAAGTTCTAAAGGAACCAGTCCCCTAACCAAATTTATCCATATTACTATATTATTTGGAGTTCTGTAACCTTTCCCTACCAATAGCACTGTTATTTCCACTTAATAAATAAAAAACACAACATCTCAAATATTATGCAAGGTCAGAATTTGAGAACCTGACATGTGAGTGCTAGTAGCTACCTTTCTGCTTTTGGCAAAGTAACTGATCACACTTCATAGTCTTCAAGCCCAGCTTTAACCTTCTGAGTTTGTGCAGACACCAGATCATACCTGGCAACATTATTACAATGTCATTCTGCATCAAAATATTTCTGTGTTGAGTCCTAACATGCTTAATAAAAAGGACCTCTAGTTAGATCACTGAGCCAGCAAGTTTAAGGAACTCTGTAATAGTTAATTTGTTTCCCTCTCTTCCAGCTTCTGTCTGTACCATCCAATGGCAACTGTGGAGTCCATGGGGTACTCAGGCTTGGATGCTAGAATTAGCCACACCAGGGTGTGCATCTCAGGTCTATATGTTACTAGCAGCATATTGGGGGAAGCACTTCTACCAGTCAGAGTCCTGGAGGGAAATAGATGGCATCTTAAATTGGGTCATTTGGGAGGATTTTGCTATTTACAAAAATGTACGCAGTGTTTGAGAAAAAAAAAGATACAGGATGCTTCTGTACATCAGAGCTGGTAACAATGGGAAGCTGCCACCATCCTGTAACTGGAGGGATAAGGGGAAAGCGCAGTTACATGAATGAAGAGAGAAAAGGATTGCAAGAACAGGACCACCTGGCGGGTGCTGTGGCCCCAGGAACAGGGATGTAGCTGGGGCAACCAGGCAGGGAGGGAGGAGGCCAAAGCACTAGGACCTCACTGGCCCCTGCCCTTCCATCTCTTGGCTGGGCATCGCAGTGAACCAATAAAAGCCCAAAGACAAAGGAGCCTGCTATCCTCTAGGGCATAGGGCAAGGCAGAAAAAGGTAAAGCCTAGATATGAGTGGAGGAAATGCAGATAATGGTACTAGCACATGCTTAGGTATTTTTATAGGATTGCTAGGGAAGTTAAAAGAAAGTGTGTAAAATATCTAGCAGGAAGCCTGGCATATGTAAGTGCTCATCACAATAAGTTCCCCCTGATTCCTCTGCCCAGACTGACAACTCAAGGGCTTATACTCCAGGGATTTGCTTCATCTTAAAAACCTACATACGTGCTGCCTATAAATGACTTATATTACCAAAATATAATGCAATAAGCATGACATGCCATAATAGCTTTTGTTTTTGAAAAGAAAAAGGTTTCTTTTTCTTTTTTACTAAACATGAGAAATAATGACTTTGATTAATAACTTTGTATCATAAATGAGTTATCCAAATGAGTCATATTTGCAGTGCACAAAAAGAAATTAATTATTCATCACTAGCCAAAATGTCACAACCACAAAATCTACCAGGATGAACTACTGACCCATCTTAAAAAACAGTTCTTTACCTGTTGATCAATCAACTATTCAAGCTTTCTAACCCAGTGGCATTCAGGAAGTTATAGAGCACTTTGTAGGACATAAATCAGTGACCAGGTTATCAATCACGAAAACGTTTAAGTCTACTGCATGTTTTACAAAACAAAAGCTATGATATATTGAACTATAATTTACAAAGTTCTAAAAGCACCTTATAAATCAACCTTTGCCTATCTATCAGGACACACAATGTATGTCAACAAATGCTGCAATGTCATTGAACCAAACAAAAAGGAAGGTCTCTCAGAGACTTCCTTATCTAATCTGTGAGTGATTCCTGGAAACCAGAGTAGAAGCCAAGTTTAAGAGGGGGTACATCAACAGACAAAAGTAGGGGTAGGGTATTTGCAGCTCAAATACATTAGAAGCTATAATTCTTTATTATACCAACTTTAAAACATGCATGGCATAATACAGTACTTAATATTATATTTAATTATTTTACTTGGCTGGATGGAATACCACTTTAACATGTGTTACAACCAGCAGAGGAAAATGCTCCTTGGAAAAAAAAAATCTTCTAAATGGCTGATAATTTTGTACTTCTTTCCCTAACTGAAGATCTTCCATTAGGTCCAATGAACTTAAAAGCTCTTTTCACAGCGAAATATTTATAAATGCCCCAAATGATATAAACCAAAAATTGTAGTTAATAACTAAAGTAATTATCCAGCAGTCAAACATATTTCATCCTGTGTTGAAAATATTTAAACCATTTTTTTTAAACTTAGAAAACCCTTGGTATCTCATTCTCTACTCATGTAGAATAAAAATCACCATCAAATTCTGAGGATTAGTATCCAGAGTAACTGAAAACCTCATAGGAAATGTGGCCAGCAACAATAAAATCTGTCCCTAATAGGTGAAGAAGTTGGTTTCCTTAAAGAATTCATACTTCTGTCATGTTGGTTTTCAAAATAGATACCTAAAGACCAAGGGTCAACAACATTGATTGTTCATTGCTGGTAACAAATATTTTTTCCCTCTTCTGTTTTGAAAAAATTTTTAATCTTTTCATAATCTTTTCAGAATTTTTTAAACACTGTACTTCTTACTAAGAAAAGGAATCTTAATCTCTAGTCAACTTCCACAAAAATTGAGGATATATTTTGGATACACATATATGTAATGTCTGTTCCAGCAAGTCCCAAGCACTGGCACTGTAGAACAAAGACATTCAATTTTCAGAGTTCCAGTTTCCTTATGTAGAAAACATAGCATCTAACTAGAAGATGTTGAGGAATGTGCTCGGCCTCAGAATGCTATAAAATTTTTAAGATGACTTTTATAAGATAATTTTATTTTTGGCTTTCTCCCCCAGAGTCAATTTTTATGGTCAGCTTATAAAAAAGGGCCACTCCATTGATAATGGCAGATCTTATAAACTCAAGGAGATTTTCTAGGCCTCTTTCCCCTGGAAAGTTTTCTTTAAGAACCATGTTAGAAGACCTGAAGCATGTCCCATCAGCTGCCTAGGGAAGAATTAGTCATTAAATTTGCAGAGGGTGATAAGGCAGGCTAGGGAAAATCATGTTTTTAATAGTCTTTGGAATGCAATTGTTTCATTCACTGGGCTGTGTCTGCAGCCTTGACGGGTGGTGTTAATAGTTCCTTAGGTTTCTTAAAGGGGCATGGTTGCCTGCTGGTATCTTTGGTTTACCTGCTGTGAGATGTTAGAGCATCACATCCTGGGGAACTGCAGAAGAAGCAAGAACAATCATCTTTCCTGAATAATGCTGCCATTCCTTGGCATGTATGGTCCAGCTTCATACACAGTGTCAATGTGCCCATGCCCGCCACCATTAGCTCTCTGTACCTGTGGTGTTTGACAGATTGGCTTCCTCTGTCAGGAGAAGGGACCTCTGGGAATGACTGGGGGCCGGCAAAACTTGACTCCATCATTTTCCCCAATGCAGTCACAGGATGCCTTTCCGCCTTTGAATACTGTGGAAAATCACATGCACAAAGTTAAGCTGGAGGAGAAGTTATGAGAGGAGGGTCTCTGATACTATAGCTATGTGTCAAAACACTACTGGAACTTACCAGTAACTTTTCCACTGGGCACCTGATTAGGAGAATGATAAAGACATCATTTTCATCCCATTTCTCACACACTGAGTATGCTCTCTCCCCTGGTCCCCCAAACTCTTTGTGATTAGATAATGTCCATATAACAAGGTTCCTCACTTTAGAATCCCATTACCATCTTTTCATTTCAGCATTTACCCATGGCACACTATGCCTAAGAGCCAAAGTCACAAGTGTTTTTTTTTTTTTTAATTGAAGTATAGTTGATACAAACTATTATCTAACACAAGTATTTTTTAGTCAATGTACATTTTACCAAAAAATTAATTAGGGCTGAACTACTAACAATAGGGATTCAATAAATGCTGATTGAATGAACTTCAAACAGTTTTAGAATTATGGAAGGTTCTGATTTAGAGTATCTTCCCACCACTCTCCACCGTTTCCCTCTTTCGGCCTGTTACCAGGTAATTGCTATATCTAACAAGAGAAGTGTGTGAACAATTTATTCTTTATAGTTATAAACCCTTGGTTTCACCTTTAGCTATGGGGTATCATGAGGCATGGGAGCCTAGAGAAAACCATATATAGAAAACTATATGGCTTTCTTTAGGCACATTAAGAAAGACTTTTCCCCAGAGTTCTCCTATGACATAATGGATTAAGGATCTGGTGTTGTCACTTCAGTGGCTTGGGTTGCAGCTGTGGCACGGGTTTGATCCCTGGCCCAAGGAAATTCCACATGTCGCAGGTGCAGCCAAAAAAGAAAAAAAAGAAAGAAAACTTTTTCCCAAGGGAAATATCACATGAAATCTCAACCAGGCAGCAGTTGCCAAGTTTACCACTCCTTGGACACTTAGCACTTGAACAAGCAGTAAGGGGTAGCAAGTTCTTTTTCTAGAAAACTATGCTGAGAAATGACATTTTTTGTATGTTAACCAAACTAGAGCAATATATGAATAAGAATTTCACAAAAAAATAGATATACAAAATACATATGAGAAGGTGTATCACTGTACTCATTGTAAAGAGGTGAAAATCAGAACAGAGAAAATTAAATTTCAGGAGTATCTAGAAAAGGCAAAGATTCAAGAAAAATAGAGTTGGTGCTAATTTGTTGGGGTACACATTGGCAAAATGTTCCCAGATTTTAAACATATATACCCTGTGATCCCAAATACTACTTCTAGGGATTTCTATTGTTAATTATAAAAGTTCAAAATTATACAATTACCAGGATTATGTCAGTGGTGGAATTTTTAATGACAAAGAAAAAAACAAAAAAGAAAAAGAATTAGAAACTATAGAAATGGCCACAAATAAATACTATACAGCCATTGAAAAGAATAAAAACAAGGTGCAAAAAATGTATGCATAATATGGATCCACTTGTGTAAATAAGGAAAATGCAGTAAACAGATGTGTACATAAGTGTATGTGGGTATATACAAATGTATTTAGCTTTGTGTGGGTATATACACATATGAATAGATTTTATATGTACATATACATGTATATTTCTGTGTGCATATGTTTGTGTGTGTCTGTGTCACCTATGCAACTGCACAGGAAACAGATGGAAAAAAAATTTAACTAGATGGTATCCTTGGGAAAAAGTCTATCAGTGGGGATTGGCTATGGAGTCTAGGGAAATTGTCAAGGTTATGTAACTTCAAAATTTTTAAGTAAATGTTTTCTTTTTAAGTACTTCCAAAATAACCCAAATATTGTTAGTAATGACATCTTGAATCAGAATATGATTTTTACGAAATGGATTTGACATAGGCTAGACTTCTTACAAAATGGTGTGAATGACATGGAATAAAAAGAAGATATAGAGATAATTTGGAAAATTATGGTTGTTTTCAGTGACCCCAAATGACAAATTCCAAAGAATGATGGAAATACCTTCAAGTGTACTTCTCTGATGATTAATTAAAGCTGTTTATCAGAAACCATGGAAAAAGTGAACTGAATCAACATGTTATTGAAATATAACCAACATCTTTAATTTCTATCTGATTTTAAGGTTCTATAAAAGACCTACTAGGATTTTTTCCCTAACTGCTAATAAAATTGTTTTGGAAGACAAACTCAGGGGTTCGCTGTGGTGCATCAGGTTAAGGATCTGGCATGTCACTGCTGTGGCTCTGACCCCTACTGTGGTTCGGGTTCAATCCCTGGCCCAGGAACTTCTGCATGCTTGTGCCGTGGGCACAGTCGAAAAGAAGACAAACTCAGATGCTCAGAAAGCTCAGCTATAGATTCAGGTGAGATTATCTGGAGGCATCTGTGGCAAATTGGAGGGGATACCTTCTGCTCTGCTTCTGCAGAGGGCTATCAGTGGGAAACATTGGCCAGTTTTTTAGAGAAATTGCCTAATCATGAAAAGTCAGCAACCCATTCATTTTGTAAAAGCAATGTATGTCAAAAAGCCTAATTCAGCTTTGGGGCCATTAGTTCAGAGCCTCTGCTTCGAATGAGACTTAATCATTGAGAGACAGAGGGCCTTGTTCAAAATCAGGGATAAAAGTCTCAAAGAGAATCAACCTCTTACTTGTTCTGCTTGTTCATAGTGTTCATAACAGATATTGTGTTCTAAATATTTTCTTTCAAATGCTTAGATTACTGTTACACTCTACAGTGGCTTTCAATGGTATTATTTTGGTCCTTTAACACAAATTTGTTTCCAAAATTTATTATTTTGGATTTTAATCATTTCTCTCATAGACTTTTTGAGAATCATTCTCATTTCAGTGTACTGATCTGAGGTACAGACTTAAATTCCTGGTGCCCCCATCTAAGGTTGATTGAGATACATGGGAACACTAAAAAACCTAATAATTTGGCAACCCTTCAAGTTAATAATAGCCCATACATATTGGTTCGAATGAATTTAGAGGGAGATTCCAGTTTTCATTTCTGACAAATAAAGAGCTTAGAAATCATCATTTCTGTCCTTAACAATAAGAAAAAAAGCTGAACAAACTGAAAATCAATGACTGTTGTTATATCCATCAGATAATTGAGGTTGCAAGGCAAACCACCACTCTAGAATCTGGAGAGACGTGAATACAGAGAATCATAGTCAAGATGAGCTTACCTACAGAAGAATCTGCCAGAAACATAAACTGATAGGAACACTTAAGCAGTAATTTTAATAAATGTTTGGAATCGGTGTGTGAACTAGAGGGAAAGTAAAAATTCTCTGAGGGCTGCCGTTTTAGGGAGTGTTCTCACACTTCCATAAGTTTAACCCTCAGGACCACACCAGATTCTCACAACAAAGAATCAAGAAAGGAAAGGGAAAAAAATCATCCCATGTCTCTGATGAGGAAAGGATAAAGTAACCATTTTGAAATACATGCAGAATGTTCTCCATTACAACTGCCTACTTTTCAGTGAAAAGAGACTTTATCAGAGCCTGATCTCACCTGAGAACATTTTTCTCAATAAACAACTGAAGGATTTTCCGTTGTGGCTCAGCAGTAACAAATCCAACTAGGATCCATGAGGATGTGGGTTCGATCCCTGGCCTCACTCAGTGGGTTAAGGATCCAGCATTGCTGCCATCAGCTGTGGTGTAGGTCACAGATGCAGCCAAAATCTGGCATTGCTGTGGCTGTGGGGTAGCCCAGCAGTTACAGCTCTGATTCAACACCTGGCCTGGGAACTTCCATATGCTGCACACGCTGCGCTTAAAAAAATAAATAAAAATAAACAAACAACCGAAGAAGAGACAAAACCGTTGAAATAGATTCCAGATAACTTAGATGGTACTCTGCTTGCATGTAGGGTAAGCATAACTCCCCAGTCCTTAAGTATGGGCTATACATAGTCACTTCCTTCCAAAGAGTACTCCGTAGAAGCAGAGGGGTGGAGAGAGTAAAACCTCAGTGGAGATGTGTGACATATACTACCTCAGACACATGACCAAAGGAATCATCGACAGTGATAAGTCATATTGATAGTACATCCTTTTGAGAGGATGTGATGAAAATGGCACTGGGTGTTATTTTTCTCATAAAAGCCCCTAACCCCAATCTACTCATGAGAAGAACATCAAATTCCCATAGAGGAGCATCCTGCAAAATACTTGACCAGTACTCCCCCAAAAGTATCAAGATCATTAAAATAAAGGAAATCTGACAAACTGCCACAGCCAAGAGGAACTTAAGAAGCTATGGCAATTAAATGTGACTTGGTATCCTGCCTTGGATTTTGGAACAAAAGCAGTTAGGTAAAAACTAAGGACATCTGAATAAGCCATGGATCTCAGTTAATAAGGGTGCATCAGTATGAGTGCATTCATTGTAACAAACATCCCATATCAATTACAGTGTTAACAGAGGAAACTTAGGTACAGTGTATATGGGACCTCTCTGTATTATCTTCACAACTATTCTATAATCTAAAACTGTCCTAAAAAATGAAGTCCACTTTAAAAAATAAAAGAGCTTGTTATAGCAAAAGCTACACACCAAAAAACAAACAAACAAAAAATTAGAGACTAAAGGCAGTATTCAGCTTTCCTTTAGTTTCCTAAGTAGCTCAGCTCTGGGACTTCAAGGAGCATAACCCACTCAGCCCAACAGTCTGCACGGACTTTCCTTAAAGGCAGCTTTACTGACCAGGATCACAACTTTTGGCCATGTTATACTCTGTGCTAAAAGCATTTATTATGCTTCCTTCCAAAATTTATGCAGTTCTATCCCTGGGCGGAATGGAGGTTGCCACAGTTTTATCTTATCCATCTGATCATATTTACAGTGAAGTTCAAGTGCTCAGGCTGCCTGCCTGGCCCTCCCCATTAACATTTCTGTACAATGTTACAAAGTATGGCAGTTAATTCCCTGGTTTTTGTCTGTTTGTTTTTCCCTGCATTCACACAGATCTTGACTTTTTGTGTTTGCACATGTTTTTTGAAAACTTCATTTGGTGTCATATATAAAGTGTCACTTTAATCCTGAATAAAGAGGTGGCACAGACCGTTTGCCTGTCCTATCAGCATGAGCTCAGCCAATTTCCTTTCAAGCCTGCATGGACCCTGGTCAATACGGTCATTTCACAGGGAAGCACTATCCTGCTTGATTTCCCTGGAAGGCCGCCTTGTGGAAGTGTTCGTAGGTCCTGAGGACGCCAACTGTTGTTTGCACCACACCTGCCTTGTTCCCAGCACACTGTCAGTGGGGCCCAGAAATCAATAGACCCTTAGAGAAGAAGGCGCGTGTTGGGAGTAGAGCCATGTCCGCTGTTTCCAGGTCTGCCCTGAAAACAGCGAGCATCAGAAGGTTAAATGAAAGCCATGTCCATGTTGGAAAGCAATGTTGACAGAGTTGATAATCAGCTGGTCTAGAACCCCAGGCAATAAACGCAGAAGGGAGGATATTTTTAAATGGTTTTAAGGTTTTCAATGTTTTGTCTCTACCTTGCTCTCAGCTCACCTATGTCTGTGTCAAAAAGTTCTTTATTGCAGGTCTGACTTGTGAGCCTAGAAGATGGTGAGACTGAGCAGTTATGACATGTTTTAGAGTATGATTTCATCCAGATCTCTTATATAATTAAAAACAGCATGACCATTGTGGCTATTTTAAGAATGTTTGCACCTTTTAGGGAAGCAGGAAGAACCATAACAATTGCTGTCAAACTTTACTACATTTCAACTGAAGAGAAATAATACAGCTGGACACCCTTCCCAGACAGCCAGGACAGACAGCAAGCAGTCCTCCAGCCCCACTTCCACCCCCACCACCTCACCTCAACGAGGTGCCCCCTTCTGCCAGGGAAAGTGAGCTATTCCTATTATCAGGTTATCTCCCAGACCTGCCTTCTGTAAGCCTTAACAGCACTGTTCACTGTTGGCTGTAGGCCTTGGCACATCTGTTTCTGGGATTCTTTGATTAATATCTATCAGCTACGGTAATTAGTAGGCTCCTTGGAATTAGGAACATCATCATTTTGGGTCATCATTACATCCCTGGTCCTTAGTGGATATTTAGTACATATTTGAATAACAAATACCAGATGAAATTGCTTATATGTGAAATCTAAAAAAAAAAAAAAAAAAAAAAGAAAAATAGATATAAATGAACTTATTTACAAAACAGAAAGAGACTCACAAGGAAAACAAAATTTTGATTACCAAAGGGGAACGTGGGGGAGGCATAAATTGGGAGGCTGGGTATAACATATACACACCACTGTATATAAAATAGATAACCAACAAGGACCTACTGTATCGCCCAGGGAACTACACTCAGATTTGTAATAATCTATAAGGGAAAAGAATTTGAAAAAGAATGTATGTTTATGGGAGTTTCTGTCACAGCTCAGTGGTTAACAAACCTACTAGTATCCATGGGGATGCAGGTTCCATCCTTGGCCTTGCTCAGTGGGTTAAGGATCCAGCCCTGAGCTGTGGTGTACATCCCAGACATGGCTTGGATCTCATGTTGCTGCGGCTGTGGTGTAGGCCGGCAGCTATAGCTCTGATTCAACCCCTAGCTTGGGACCCTCCATATGCTGTGGGTGTGGCCCTAAAAAGACAAAAGAAATTAAAAAAAAAAAGTGCTTATGTATAACTGGATCATTGTGTTACAGGCTTCAAGTCCCCTTCAAGGAGATTAAAATCAAAAGCCTCTGGCCATGTCTCTTGTAATGTCCCTTCCCCCATCTTGACCAGCTGGGGCTGCTCACTCCCTGCTAGAGAAGGAATGTGGCCCATTCCTTACCTGGCCACCGTATAACCTGTTCCCCATGCAAATATTGTATCCTGCCCAAGACCAATCAGAAGATTGGTCTTCTGATTGGGTTTCCACTCAGGTCTGCCTTGTGGGGTAGAAAGACTATTGCAGAGTCTGTCGGGTCCTCTTTTAACCTGTGTACACATGAGTTCTCTCTCTCTGAAAATGTACTTTCTCTTTAATATGGCGAGACACGGATGGAGGAAACTGTGGCTTGTATCAACTGTGCTGTTTACTTGAAACTAACATGATATTATAAATCAACTATACTTTAATGAAAAATAACAGATGAATGTATGAATCTATAAGTTAGAATTTGATGTTTAAAAAAGAGATCAGACTAGAACTATTCAAAATTAATTGTGATTCACACTACAAGGAAATCACTTCTTCTGACTAATATCTCTCCAACTATCTGACGAACTTCAACTCACTCTCAAGCCTCAGTTTAAATGTCACATACTTCAGAGCAGGCTTCACAGATTTCCCTAGCCAATTTTAGATGTCCTTTTCCATTATCTGATAGCAATTTGACTTAATGTGTCTACATTACAAAAAAAGTATATGGTTAGGTGTTTGTTTCTATGACTAATCAGTGAATTCCCTGAAGTCAGGATCCATCTCTTCTGTTGGTATTTTTTAAGCTCTTCATGAAAAGCTCAACATAGAAAAATGTTCAATAAGCATGATAGAATGAATGAATGCCTCTCTCTACCAATTACTAAGGCTGTGTTAGGCATAAAAGTCTTACTGTTCTCCTCCTGCATGCAAATATTTTCCAGTTCTTTCTCATTAAACATTACTCCCAAATTTATCTCTCCTGAGATGGTTATTGAAAAATCTCTGGGAAGGAATATATTATTTTGTTCCTTTACTTTTCACTTAGGTATATTTTCTCTTGATTTTAAGAGAGAATAGATCATCTTCTGTTTCTGATCCCTGAACTAGGTGCTGAGAAGTTTCACTCACTTGACTGGGCTGGAGGTTATAACTCTACCCCCAGCACTCTCACATCAGGGACAGAGGAAATGAGAGTCGTGAATGCTTCATCTGTAAATGATGGTATGGAGCTAGTTTATTCCAAGGCACTGTCAGTCTGGTTCTGCAGCCTCTGAGTCAAATGTTTCCAGAATGTCATGTTGCTTCACTGGACTGGATGTTTCACATCTTGTTAAATGACTAAAAAGTGAAACCCTTCCCAATGAATATTTAATGAACTTCAGGGAGTGCCAGACACAGACAATTCATTTGTTCAACATTGCAATTTGCAAAGAATTTCAAGTAGTTAACTTGGGGGCTTTAGGATAAAATGAAGACAAACTTGCCTGATGGGGTAAGCAGAGCAGGACATTTTCTGTCCCTAGGGTTGTAGTACTTGGGTCAACCTGTCTCCCTTCATGCAGTAGAAGTCAATGCCTGAAGGGTGGTGATAGATAGAACACCTAAGTAGCCCTTCAGAATTTCTTAAGTGGACACATTTTGCATCTTAACCTTGGACTCTGGACTTCCTCACTACTCTTGACATTTGAGAAAGATAATTTTCTGCGGTGGGGGACCACCCCATGCATTATATTAGGTCAGCACCCTTTACTCATAGATGATCATGCATTCCCCTCCCAAATTGTAACTCCCAGACTATTTCTAGACTTTGACAAATGATCTGTGGGGAAACACTGCTCCCTGTTGAGAATCACTGAGTTTCAGGGATATGGGTTTGGCGCTCAGTTACTCACTATGTGCCTGACGGAGGTTAACTTTCTCAAGGTTTGAGTCCTCATTCCCTCTTCTGCACATTGTGGGTGTAAACTAAATAGTTGTTGTTAAGACTAAATAAAAGTGTGTTTCTATGTCTGTATCCAGTACATGTTATTTGTTATTATCGTTATTTTATTTATCGTATTTTTCTCTCATCATTGACATTGGTGTTTCCTCACAGTTCTGGTCTGAAGAAGAAGAAAAAAAAAAAAAAAAGACCTACCAAAGAAAAATGCTTTTGCAAATTTTCTTTGTAAAATAAAAGTCACATTTTTATGGCAAGACAAGAGAAATTTAAACAAAAAATCTTCTGGGCCCTTTAGCTTCTTCTCTCCTCCCACTGTGAATTGTGTATCTGCATTACGCATGGACCAGACCTCTCCATCTGGCAGGAATTCCTACTCAGCCATAAAGAGCACCATTCTCCCAGCATCAGCAAGCCAGCTCCTTAAAGATACCATTCCTTCTTGACTTTGTAGGACATCTCATGACCCACCAGGATAACACTTAGATCTGGATTGTGTAAACTGTCAATACTATGTCATTTGACGTACAGCCATCTGTCTCAAAAAACTTGTATGACTATGTCTTGACTTGTAATGGGCAGAATGGTTCTCAGAGCTTTCTGAGATGCTCTTTCTGGTTTATCATCCTCAAATTTGGCCCAAATAAAACTTTCCATTTCTTTCTTAGATCAAATGATTAATTTTTCATGGACATCGTTAATACTTTTGCATTTGAACATGGATGCAGACAGTTCTTAGCCACAGTACAAATCACTGCTTTCCCTAAGGCTATTTGTTACCTGACCAACTGCTCAGATGTCCTATATACCTCTTATATATCTTAAGCATAGCATTGTAAGAAAGCAAATATTCTTAAATATTTCAATTTCTTTTTAAGAGATTATTGATACCCATTCTCTATTACTATTTTCTTCCATAACATACAACATGAAAAGTTGCTGTCAAATTGTCATTTAATTCTTATAATAAAATTTTGAGAAAGGTTATCAGTACATAATTCACCAAAGTGGAAATTTGACTTGAAATAGATGAACAGATTATACTACCCTCTCAAACAGTGAAATGTAATTAAAGCATGCAATTTTCTGCTATTAAATTAGCAAAAGCAATGTTGACAAAGGTATGACAAAGCTGATAGTGACCCACATTGCTTTCCAGCACAGAAAATGATATGTGCCTTTGGGAAAGCAACTTGTTCATCCCAATCTAGTCTTGTTAAAGGGATCTCTGCTCAGGGTTCCCTTGAGCCTAGACAGCAATGCACAGGATGCTAAGGCTGGCAGGCCTATGTCTCCTCAATTACCTTGCTCTCTTTCTTCAGGGTCCCTAAATGTCTCCCTCTCATATCTATCCTCTGCCTGAATTCCCAGTGTTTGTGTAGCCCTTCAGACTGATGTTCCCTTGAAATGTGCTGTCGTAGCTGACTACACCACAACTCAGAGAAAAAAATGTCCTAGCCATACTCTCTTTATCCAAAAATGGGGTGAATACAAAAAGATGCCTTCCCAGATCCTATTTTGAGCCCTGGGGAATGATCTAATTAAGCCTCTGCTGCCCTGTGTCAACACACAAAAATTCTGGTGGAGCAGTGAGCTGAAGAGGAGGGATGAGGGAGAGATAAGTAAAAGAAAATTATAGGGAAAGGTCTTCCCTATAATACTGGGAAGGTCTTCCAAATACTGCAACCCCTACAGTTAATAATTTTGTCCTGTTGTTCTAACCTAATGATTCCAATCAAATAAGAGGTGAGGGAAACACAGGAGTGAAAAGTTTATTTTAATAATGCTTTAATAATTAAACAATAGGAAAGAAAATGAGTGTCCACTAGGAGGGGAAGGTGGAGAAAATTGTGAAGTGGCCACTTAGTGGGCCATTATGCTCTCTCCCAAATGAGTCTGTGGAGATCCTAACACAGAGGGAAAATGCTATTGACTGATCATAGATTCAGTGGAAAAGAACATAAAACAATGTGTATATTCTGGCTGCAACCCTATAAAATGCCTAGGGACTGAGAGACTCTCTTCTTGAGGAAACTTTGATAGGCTCCTCTAGAAATAGGAGCGAAGGAGGCAGGGCACAACCCTTAACGAATGACATAGCTGTTGAAGATAGGACAAAAATTGGTTAGAACCAACTAGGTCCAAGATAGTTGAAGATCCAACTTTTAGTGGCCCTTGAGCTTCCTTATACTCATGCAATGCATTAGCAGCTAAATGATATGCTCGCAGGTGCCATGACAGTTCTGAGGCCAACCATAAAAGCTCCAAAAGAGGGCCACGACCCAATTCATGAAATTCCCCACCCCTTCCCCAAAATGATTGGAATACTCCTCCCACTTATTAGCCTATGAAATTACCTAGCCCATAAACATTAACCACCCCATATTTCGGGGTGCTCTCAAGCCTTTGGAGACAGACCACATTTTGTCTATGGAATGTCTCTCCCTCAATAAATCTACTTGGCCTCTTGCTAAATTCCTTCTATGCTGAGACAAAAAGTACCTGTACTTCAGTAAGTCCTGGAACCAGGTGTGCAATTATTTATTTATTTATTTTTGGCCTCACCTATAGCATGCAGAATTCTGTTCCCAGTTCAGGGATCGAACCCATGACATAGCAGTGACCTGAGCCACTGCAGTGACAATGCTGGATCCTTAATCCAATCTGCTACATTGCAAAAGAACTCCCAGGTGTGTGATTTTAATGAAAAGACAGTGGATTCAAGTTTCAGCCTGTAGATTCAAGTCTCAGTCTGGGTTTTGGCTGGGTTTAAGTCCCAATCTGAGTTGCGTGGTGTCACTCTGAGCCTTTTTCTGGATTAACCCTCAACTTTTGCCTTTAACGATTGCAAATTTTCTGCCTAAATGATTTCATTCACTCACCCCCAAACTAAAAGACTTCAGTAAACTCTAACATAGTTCTAACAGTTCAAGACTGTATTCCTAGGTTGACCCTAGCCCTACTTAAAAATGTCTACCAAAAAACACCAAAACCAAAAAAACTAAAAGCCTCCAAAAGAATTTACTGTTTCTTTTAGCCAATGCCTGAGGATAGGCCAGAAACCTTTCTTAGAGCATTTACTAAAAGGGGTTTAGGAAGGTAAACCTTCCTTTGTCCTGTTGAGATGTTTATGTATCTCCTACAACTGGGGCGTGTCATTCTCAAGGACCTGAATGCCATTTAGTTGAAATGTCATCATTAAGAAGGACATGGCCTCTGTCTCCCAGTCTCTGTAGAAAGACAGGATCCTAAGTTCAATAATGGTCTATTAAACACATTTACATTGACAAACTCTTGGTAATTTTTCACTTCCCTAACTCTGTCAAGCCCCCACTGTTTTCCCTTCCTGGTCCCTCATTTTCCCTTTAAAACACCCAGTCACCTCTGAACAAGTTGAAGCTGTGTTTAGTTAACACTGGATCCTTTTCCATAATGCAATAGTGAATTACTGATTAGCAATCTGTCCTTACTACTTTAACTAGCTTCTGGCTTTGTTTATCTTTGACAGGTCCAGTTGCTAAGGGATTGAAGCCCCTCATCACTGCATTTGTTTCAGGGTGGTAGGATAATACTCATTAGAAATCATTAGCAAAAACATTTGCTCTGTTTCAAAAAGAACAATCCCTACACACAGCCATGATTACAAGTTTAACAAAACTTTGCTGGGAAGCAATTCTGATGTATGAATTCTGCATTAAACATCTAAGTACATCTGTTACACACTGCATAATGGTGGCTTTTTAAGTAATGATTTCTTAGAATCAAAAATATGTATAAATTCCCACTGATTTACACATTTGGAGGGTTGTGAATGTATCCTGGGTGATTGCATATTATATCCAAATACCAGGGTTTATACTGCGGTCTTTGTGCTTTCATTTTGTGCCTCAGAATCTGGAAGTGCAGTCTTGTGTAGGGGCAAAGAATTGCTAGTCTGACAGGGATCTTCCATTAGGTCTGAGATAGTGTTTGTGAAATGCAGCAGGACCCTGTGGGGCCCTCCTCCATACAAATCTCTTCGGTGTCCCCTGTTTCTTGTTTGGAGGAAATAGGCTTCATTCCTCCTCCTTGACCTTCTCTGAGTACCAAAGAGCAGTTTCAATCAATTGCTAACCAAGGAAGTGAGATCATGCAGACACAAAGGAAGAATAGTCAAGAAACAATAATGCAGTGTAGGGCAGGGTCTTGGTTCCCCCTCAAGGGATACAACCAGCAGAATCTTTGAGTTTTTTTCTGCTGGAACTAAGGCCCCCACCCAAGCAGAGGATGGTAACTTAAGGCTGATCACAAGACTACTAGAGCACCCACCTGTTACCTTGCCACCAACCAATCAGAAGAAAATCTGCACACAGTGGAAGATTATAAATTTCTGATCCCTTCTTCAAACGGTTCTCCCTTGAAAACTTTCAATCTTTTGAAAGTTATATTTGTCTCTGAGTATTGGCTTTCTAGCGACAAGTAGCTGACTCCAAGTTCTGTAACATTTGCTTGTTTTTAATTTAGTGTTTTGCAACATATCTCAACTTGTTAAAACTACTTTAGAAATAATGTAGGATTCAAAGGTTTGCATTTAACCTCAAGTTCTGTTATCTGTTTAAGGCCTGGTGTTAGGAAGCACTGATCTGGAACCGCAACTCTCTCCTCCCATTTCTCTCACACTCCTTACCTCAGAGTTGCCTGAACATGGCATGCATTTAGGATTCCATGGCTTTATTCTTTCTGTTTGTTCTACCCACTCATCCTTTGCTTTTTGACTATTAGATGAACCTTTCAGGTTCTATAAAATCCAGTTCAAGCCTAGATTTCTTACTGCCTCCATTTCTGCTCTCAGCACCTTCCTATGGTCTCTACTCCAGTCTCTGTTGCACATGAACCATCTCATTGTGCAAGTTTCCTTTGGGTGTTTGTATTTCTTACTACATAAGTTTCCATACCATAGGGAACATTGTATCCCTGGTGACCAGCACAATTGCTGACACAAATAAGGATTCAGTGAGTGATTATAGAACAAACACATGAAGTTCTTTTTGCTTCTAGAGATTAATTATATTTCAGATTATAACCAAGAGCTGAGATTTGTCTCTCTTTCATCCAATAGATATGTGCACACACAAAGATGCAAGATGATTTAAAGAAAAAATCAACAGAGTACTGAAAAAAATATACAAGTCTGATCACAGGCTCCCTGTGCCCTCTGAACTGGAAGTGCTGAGATGGGCTGTGGGAAGGGATATACAGACATGTAACTTACGTTTTGCAGCTGGACATGATTTTTCACCAAGTTCTCTGACTTTGCCATCGTGCTCGATGCTTTGAGACTGTAGTTTTTACCATTATGTGGCTCTTTCAGCTGCTCTTGAATTTGTTTAGCTTGTTTCCTGTAGGTTTAAATAAATCCATGTATAAAAAGTTACATAAATTTATTCTATTCATATTTTTGAGGTCCATTCATTCCCGACATCTATATTTGTCATTTGCTAAAGCTAGATTAACTCAGTTAACAAAAAGAATTCTCCCCTCATTTCCAACCCCACCAAGAAATACTGGCTTTATCCATTATCATTTGGGATTCACACCCAATGGTGTTCCAAAGGTAGACAGAAATGTAATGTAACGCATTGTTCTGGCCCTATTGGATACGAGAGGCCCCTAACCCTGAATGCTCAAATGCAAAGAATTAGAAATGCTCTGAAGAAGTGGTAAATTGGAGTTCCCATCATGGCCCAGCAGTAATGAACCTGACTGGTATACATGAGGATGCGGGTTCTACCCTGGCCTCACTCAGCGGATTAAGCATCCGGCATTGCCATGAGCTGTGGTATAGGTTGCAGACACGGCTCGGATTTGGCATTGCTGTGGCTGTGGTGTAAGCCAGCAGCTACAGCTCTGATTCAACCCCTAGCCTGGGAACTTCCATATGCCTCAGGTGTAGCCCTAAAAAAGCCAAAAAAAGAAAAAAGAAAAAAAGAAGTGGCGTGTGAACAAAAATGGAACCTTGGACCTAGCAGCCTCATATAACATACTACTTGCAAAGTTACATTTATATTTGTTCTTTTACAGTTTATAAGCAGTTCATTTACTGTTGTCATCAGCCTTGAATGTAGATTTTTATTAAAACTTCTATAAATAATAAAAATTGTTAACTCGTAAAGAGCACCTACTATGTGCCAAACATCATTTTAAGTGTTTATATGTCTCAACTTACTTATCTTTCACAATAATTCTGTGTGATAAGGCATTACTCCTATACTCAATAAATGAGGGAACTGAAGTTGCTGAATCCATTTTATCTTTGGAGAGACTGAGAAAAATGAGGCACAGAGAAGTTAAGTAATTTGCCCAAAGTCAAATAGCTAGTAAGTGGTAGAGCTGGATTTGCACCTAACAAGTCTGGCTGTATATGCTGCACTTTGAACCACCACTCTTAACTGTCAAACCTCTTGCCAAAGGTCATGCAGCTTATCAGTGGGAAGGCTGAGACTACTCTCAGGTCCTGGACTCCAAGTAAAGTGCTCCTTTCCACAGATGTGGAGTGACAATTGTTCAAACCATTTAGGGACTACCATGGAAGCATGTGATTAATCACTGCCTTGTTAGCTGCTCTCTCCCAAGAGCTTTATAGCAATAATCCATCAGCAGAAGACTCAGTACCCACAACACAAACAAACTCTACAGAATCACCCCCTGCCAGACTTCTGCTGCTTCCCTAAGGTCCATGCCAAGAATAGAGCCTTGGGTGGAGGTTGTGCCTGTCCTCTTGCAGTGAGCCTTTCCAGGCAGGAAACCATGCACTGGAGTATCAAAGGCACTGAGATTTGTATACCAGTTCTGCCACCCACCAGCTTTGCTGTGATTTCTCAAATCAAAATAATTGACTTCCAAAACATCTCTGATCCTCAGTTTCCTCATCTGTTAATGGGGATTGTAGAAGCTCTCTTTTATAAATACTGTGGAAGCTCAACATGGATACATGGAA
This sequence comes from Sus scrofa, assembly GCF_054392235.1. Classification (NCBI taxonomy): domain Eukaryota; kingdom Metazoa; phylum Chordata; class Mammalia; order Artiodactyla; family Suidae; genus Sus; species Sus scrofa. The sequence goes on along the minus strand of NC_139396.1, from coordinate 106,606,795 downwards.
AGTACTCATCTATTCTGTTCCTCATCGATTAACAAGCTCAATTGTGTGGGCAGATGCTGCAGAGGAATTAGAACACTGGCTCAAAGATGAAAGAAAAGATCTTGTTAATTGCCTCTCTCACAAGCAAGTCACAGTATCTGCTACAGGATTTGGAGGCTCTGAGCATTATTGTCTACTTTGCATTTATAACATGGGTATGGCATAGCTCTGTTTGTTTAATATTTCTTTTATCTTTTCAGTTATTTGGGGGGAAGGGGCTTTTATCTCCAATACTCTTAGTTGCTTTAATGCAATTGTAATAATCTACTTCCTAACAGCTAATCTGTAGCCTATTGTTAGAAACAAATCTATCATATCAGCATTTAAGAAGCACATTATAGCCACAAAATCCTATCAGGGATTCACTGATGAAAGAAATGGGATATGAGGTGGTTCTACCCAAGTAAATCATCATGAAGCACGAAAAGGGAGCTTGGCACAAAGTAAGGACCTGATTACTTGTCCAAGAATTAAATAGTAGAAACATTCTCTTTTCAATAAATTCCATAATTCAGTGCCTAGGAAATGTAAACAACTAAGGGAATTTTCCTCATAAAAATATCTGACTGCATTTCTTAAAATCTTTTTTATAATTTGCTTTCCTTTCCTTGCTTCCCCCTCCAGTCCTGACTCACTCATATTCCAGGACAACTGGGCTTTCTTTTCTGAACTCGCCTTCTTCTCTGTCATCCCTCTGCTCTCCCAGGCACAGAATTTTGCTCTCTCCTTCTTCCTCCAGCAATTGGGAACAAAGGAAATGAGAAGCGTAGGATGGCAATACCATCAGCTCTCTCATGAGAGCAGTTGCTCTGGGGAAGACAAGTTATGGGCATTGCACACTGGAACCTACCAGCCAAAAATACTATAGTCATTGAGTTTTAAGTTTCTCTGGCACAATTCATCAGAAAAGAATGAGATTTAAGTGGTGGAATGTCAGGCATCACAAGGCCATTGGGAGACATTATTTGTAACGCTGCAGGTTGGGTTCCCGGGAAAGCAGACACCAAGATGGAGATAGTATGCAGGATGTAATAAAAGGATGGCTCTTTGGAATACCTGTGGAAATGAAGGAAAGGAGGCAGGACTGGGCAGAGGAAGAAGTTGGAATGTGATGCTGCCTTGGTGAAGACTGCATCAAATCCCCTGTGGAGCTCTGAAACTGGCAAGGCCTTGCAACATGAATTGGGGCAAAGGTCTAGGCCTTTAGAGCCTCACACTGATCTGGCTGGCCTTGGAGGCTGGCTATATCAGGTCAAGTAACTCATTATAATCATGTGCTAGCACCTGGGGGACTAAGACCATCACACCTATTAGAACATCTATTGTCTGTCCCTAAGAGCCTTTGCTTTGTGATATAAAATCACTGACTTCAGAGAGTGATATCCTACACTCAGGGCAGGGTGTTTTTGCATCTGCTTTTTGCTGGTAGAACTGCCAGTTCTCCTTTGTCCTCCTGTATTTTCCCAGCCATGATGGTTGTTTGTCCCAGCTTCTGCTATGAGGCATCTTGTTTCCTACTCAAATTCCATTTTTAGAGTGGAATCACGTCTTGCACTTCCTAAATCTACTAAGCACTCCTTACACGTCTTACCCATAGGAGTTAAAAGAAACCTAGAAGAATTTATAGTTGCCATATGAGCCATATCACCCACATTTTAAAGGCTCAGTTAATAGTTACATTAACTACTCAGGAATATATGGGCTTATTGGGAATGATAAGATGAAAAATGCTTTCACTGTGTCCTTCCCAGTTGCTGGGGTTCAGTTAACTCAGTCAGAAAATCCTCTAAATTCAAGAAAATGTTCCTCACTTCTATCTCTTCATGTTACTTATGTTCAAACTTTCATCAACTAACAGTTTGCTGTAATCAAACTGAGGTCAAGCCTTTCCACAAGTGACAAGGGAATGGAGAAAGGATAAAAGTGGCTGGATCTGAAGGATTATGGGAGGTAAAACATAAAAATCCAAGAGAACGTGAGCTTTGGGGTTAAACCCTGACCGTTTCTGTGCATGTGCATTCCAGTGTATAGAAATATATGATTGAAAGTCAAATGAACATATTTGGAAACCAGTGATAGAAAGGCCCCAGAATCCCAGAAGACTCAGAACTTCCAAGATGAAGTAAAAAAAGAAAAGAAAAAAAATACATACACACATACACACACATATATATTATAAACACACACATATATATGCATATACACACACACACATGTAAACCAATCTTAGAGTATGTGGGAAAGTAAAGAAAGATAAGGGTAGAGCCTGCCTATTCTGTTATCCCCAAGGTTTTTTGAGGGGAATTAGAATTCTAAGAATGAGGGTGAAGAAACTCAGGCCAGAATGCTATAAAAATTTACGTTGCTTTCAGCTATATAAATTAGAGGCTTGGTGTGGGATGTGGCATTCCTCTCAGACAAAGAAAAATAAAGGAAGACCATGCTTGGAAATTGTACTAGAAGAAGGAAATAAACTGTAGGTCTCTGATGAAAACTACAGCTCCAACTGGAAAAGTCTTAGGATTTTATTATTACTTTATTATTTTTATAGTAACTTATTTATTTTTTAATAAAAATGTGTCCCAGCTGGGCAGGCAGAAAGACAACAACACCTGATTAGTTTTCTTCCACTGGCTCAGCCTCTGAGTCTCCCATTATGAATCTTATGTTGAAGAGTGTTTTCATTAAAACCCCTGATACCTTGCTGAGCCTCAGGAGGATGTTCGTCACTGAGCCCACTTGCTGCCCACAGAAGGAGAGACTGACAGCTCTGAAGATAGAAGTCCTCTAGTTCCCGAGCTGTTCTCTGTTGTTGGGACTGTCATAATCAGTATTTCCTTTAAATGTGGTACAACTACAAATTATACTCTAAAAATAAGTGATTAATTATTTTTCCATAGTCATTTGCTTATTGTTAAATACACAATTTCTCTCTCCTACACGGAACTTCTGAAGAGACCCTTCTAATGCCCTGCTGAGTGTGATTAGCCCTCTCCTGCTCCAGGGAACACTCTCCACTTTGTAGCTACCCAACCTGTAAGTCCCAGTGTGGAAACAATGTGGGTGTTAACAACAACAAGCCTTCACTGAGTATTCCCTCTTTTAAATACTGTGTTGCACTCTCTTTTTTTTTTTTCTTTTAAGGGCTGCACCTGTGGCATATGGAAGTTCCCAAGCTAGGGGTCAAATCAGAGCTGCAGCTGCTGGCCTACACCACAGTCAGAGCAACGCCAGACCCAAGCTGCATCTGTGATCTACACCACAACTCACATGGCAATGCTGAATCCTTAACCTACTGAGTGAGGCCAGGGATCCCACCTGCATCCTCATGAAGACCATGTTGGGTTCTTAACCCACTGAGGCATAGTGGGAACTCCTGTGTTGTACTCTTTATAGTCTTATCCCTCTAATCCTTAAATTCTATAAGGTAGCTATTATTTTTGGTCATATTTTAGCTATATTTTACCAAAAAGGAAATGGAGGCTAAGGGACTGGATATAATTTGCCTAATAACACAAAACAAGCAAAATATACATAAGTATATATACAGAACAAGCCATAGACTGAAGATTAGAACACAGGCATGGCTGATGCATGTAAAATCTTGACCACTCTGCCATGTAGCTTTGTTGAGAACATTAATAGATATCAGCTGCAGTAGAGCACCACAGTCCTGACTTGCTTCAAGCAGTTTGGCCATCTGGTGGGAGGACTATGTGAGCCAGTGTGGTAGGGTGTTTTAGAGCATGTGGTTTAAATCAGAGTTGCAGAAATGCAAAGACCCATCAGCAATTTCCTATTGTGTGGCTTTGATGAATTATTATTTTAAAAGTAATCTGATATTATCTGAAAAATTGAGCAATAATGTACAATTCCAGTTGTTGGGAAGATTGGGAGATAATGCATGAAACGCCGAGTACCCTGATGAAGAGTAAGTGCTCAAAAATGACCACTAACAACTGTCATAGCCAAGAGTTGCTTAGGAGACATCACATTTAAATGCAATGTGGTATCCTGGTTTGGGCCCTAGAACCAAAAAAAGCACATTAGGTTAAAAACTAAGGAAATATGAATGTATGAACTTTAGGTAGTAACACTATATCAATATTGTTCCATTGTGACAAATGCTGATTACTAATATAAGTCTTTAATAATAGGGGAAACTGGGTCTGGGGTATATTGGATCTATCTGTATTATTTCCATAGTAATTCTGAAAATCTAAACATATTCCTAAATAGTTTATTAGAAAATAATAGTTACTAATTCTGGATTCGTAATCGAGTATCCATTATTTTAAAAAATCGTAATCGCTGTTCTTTTAATTCTTTTTAAAGTTCAACATACACAACATACAGACAGGTATCATAGACTCTATCTTAAAACTGATCTCTTTTAAGAAGAGCAAATGGGTAGAAAAATACAGGTCCAATTACATACTGGCTTGGATTTCAGACAAGCTGTAGGAACAGTATCTCTGCCAACTTCTTAAGACCTGCATACCTGACAAGAAACCAAGGTATTTAATTTTTTTACCTTCATTTCTTAAGTGTACATTATGTTATTTAAATAAATAAAACACCTCTATCAAAGTTATCTGGGGTAAATATCTATATATCTACAAATACATACTTAGATACATATACATGTGTTTTAATTATTTATTTATTTTGGTGTTGAACCTGTGGCATGTGGAAGTTCTTGGGCTGGGAATTAAACCCACACCACAGTTGTGACCTGTGCCACAGCTACCACAACACTGGGTCCTTAACCATGGCACCCCATGGGAAATTCCATATACGTGTTTTTAAAATTCTAACTTATTAGCCAAAAGAAAAAAAAAAAAAAAACACTGTTTTCTGCAGAAGGTTTGGTTTCTTGGCAAGGTAAGTATAGGGCATGTTCAAGATGTGCGTACCAACAGGTGAACCAAAGTAGATTTTATAGTATTCATATTTTATATTTGGTTAAAACCTTTTTGGATATTGGGTAAAAACACTATGAAGGTAAAAGCGTTTCTTTCTTTCTTTTTTCCTTCATAAAAGGCTAGATACTAATTGATACTGTTTAGGTCTACAGTAGCTATCTACCTCACTCTTTAGAAGAGTTAACACCTTAGTGACAGTTACAGTAAAGAGTAACACCTTTAATTCTGGCAGGCGATCAAATAGTGCAAAGAACATAGAGTGTTCATGATCATGGAAAGGAATGATCAGAACATGCATCAAAGATTAACCACATACACACGCATGAGTGCCCATGCTGCACACACTCACCACAGGCTACAAAAATTCTAAGTCACTTATGGATATTTGATGGACCCATCTGCACAAAATCTGTCTGCCTGAAGCTCAGACCAAGAACTTAAAGAAAGACAAAGTGCTTCCTCTGAGGAGTCACCTTTTAACACTTGAGAGAAATGGTCTTACTTGCTTTTGAAGTAGAACGCTGCACAGAACATGCCCACGATGACAATTCCAAAGATGATGCATGAAATTGACAGCACCTGCCTTTGATAAACTTCTTCACTCTCTGTGAATTTAAAAAAGAGAATTAGAACAGATGTTAGCAGGGCACAGCAGAGACAATCTCTATCCTTGTACTTTTGGGCTGGTAGGAGCCTTTTCAAAGCACAGCTTTTTTGTTCCTGTTATGAATAGGAAAATGTGAGGAAGTTATTATGTTTCAGTTTCTTTGCAATGGTCTACAGGATAGCTGTTATTTTTTTCTACCTGCAGGGCTAAATCAGAACTCATGCACAGATATCACCATTATGAATCTTAACATCAAAAGATATCTCATGACTTTAGGACAATATTGAGACATACATTTTTAAAATTATGGTGGGGCCCCAAATAATATGCTGTCAGAAGCTTCCCATGCCAGTGATGACTTCCAATTTATGCTAACGTGATATTGACAGCACTGTAGTTTCTGATTTGGAACTTGGCTGTCAGTCTCCCTTTCATCCACGCATCATTATGACTGATATCACTAATGAAAGAGAACCTCAATATACATGTAAATATTTATTTGGCCATTCTGTGACTTCCTTAATACCAATGATCTGGCATAGTCACCTCAGACTCTACCATGAAAGTCATATCTTATGGCTTCTTTTTGCAAAAAAAAAGACAAGAATTCCAAAGTAAGTATTTCACTTTTCAGCCATTATCATTTACGCTTCTAGATCATTTTCTGAAGTAGGTCTACTGAAACAGTTCTATCTCATCAAGACCTTTTAATCCATAGATCTCAGAACTTTCATTCTGTTAATGGCTCTCCACATGTCTTCATTTCTCTCTCTACACAGCATGATCTATGATTTATGATCCATAATTACAGTCATTTACTTTCTTGCAAACATCCTCAACTACTCTTTCCCTTTCCTTTTCCCTTTTATCCATTTGGCAAAATAACTGTGTATGAATCCAAGAATTGCCTCCTCCATACCTCAACCCGGAGCAGCTCTTAACTGGGACAGAAGCTTGCACAGATGGGAATATGGACACCAATAAAGTTTGAAATCACATTGCTCAAGAAGATGTCGATAGTAACTAACAATCTCATCAACCTGCTTCCCCATTTTCCTATTGATTATTCTTACCTTCTTGACACTACTCAAACTACTGATTTATCTCCCTCTCCCTAACTCTCAGACATTCCAGATATGTTACAAAGAAAACCAGTATAGAAGAAATCATGTCTATTTATAATGCAAAACACAAATTTAACCATATATCTATCTTCTCCTTTTTACTTATCTCTTATTAACATAATGCAGTTGTTCCACACTTTACTGTACATTGGCATTGAGGGCTATTGAAGGAATGATTGCCACCTGCTCCCTTTCCCAGAGTTGTTAACTTGCTAGGTATGAGATGGAACCTAGTACATGCATTTTTAAAAAGTTCTCAGGTGAGTCTGATATTGCTGGTTTGTGAAACATCCTTTGAGAACCACTGAATAAACTAAGAATCCTCAGAATACCAACTATGAAAATTAACCTGGGAAGGATTTGGTTTTCTTTGTTCGTGCCAACTCAGGTATCCATTTTGGACCCTCTAAGTCAAAATCTCATTTTCTCATGCACAATGATGTTATAGAATTGAGTCAGTTAGAGGAAGTCCTGTATTTTTAACAAAGACTGGTTCTTTTGGACCCCAGTGTCATCTATCTTCTTGGGGTCTTCTTATCATTGCAAATTGAAGGGAAGGGAAAAACAGTCCAATTCATTATGTGATGCCAGCATTACCTTCATAGCAAAACCAAACAAGGACATAAAAAGAAAAAAAGCTACAGGCATATATTCCTCATTGACATAGATGCAAAAAATTCCTAACAAAATGTTAGGAAATCAAGTCTAACAAGATGTTAAAAATAATACATCATGACCACGTGGGTTAATTCAAGGAATGCAAGGTTAGTTTAGTAATTTGAACCTGATCAATGTGATTCACAATCTTGAGTCCATAAAAATGATATATAATTATCAGATTAGAGAGAAGAATATACTTAACAAAATCTAGCATTCATTCTTAATTAATATGTTCAAAAACTAAGACTAGAAGGAAATTTCCTCGTCCCAATAAAGAATATCTATACCAGGAGTTCCCCTCGTGGCGCAGCAGGAATGAATCCGACTAGTAACCATGAGGTTGTGGGTTCAAGCCCTGGCCTCACTTAGTGGGTTAAGGATCCAGCATTGCCATGAGCTGTGGTGTAAGTTGCAGATGTGGCTCAGATCTGGCATTGCTGTGGCTCTGGTGTAGACCGGCAGCTACAGCTCCGATTAGACCCTTAGCCTGGGAACCTCCATAGGCCACAGATGCAGCCTGAAAAAGACAAAAAAGAAAAAAAAGAAAGAATATCTATGTCAAATTCATGCCTAATTGTAAAGATTGCTATTTTCCAAAGATTAGGAATACAGCAAAAATGCCCACTCTTACCATTTCTACTCAATATTGTCCTAGTGGCTTAGTCAATGGAATAAGATAAAAATAGAAATTAAGGCCATTCATGGTTTGGGAAAGAAGAAGAAAAGCCATCTTTGTTTTCAGATGCATGATCATCAATGCAAAAAAAAATCTAATAGAGTTTACAAAGAGCATGAATAACTAATGAGTAAGCTTAGCAAGTTTGCAGGATGCAAGGTTGCAGGATAGATAATACAAAAATTAAGTCAGTATTTATTTAATAGCAATGAATATCAGAAATTGGAATAAAAGTATAATTTATAATACCATCAAAATATATAAAGTACTTAGAGGTAAATTTGACAAAAGGTACATAAGGCCTGTATACTGAAAACTTCCAAACTTTATTGCAAGAATTTAAAGAAGACCCACATAAATAAAGAGATATATGATGTTTGTGGAATAGAAGATTCAGTATTATTAAGATACCAATTCTCCTCAAGTTGAAGGACAGATTGCATTCAATTCTATTAAGATCACAGGAGGCATTTAGTTGTTGTTGCCCTTGTAGAAATTAACAAGCTGATTCTAAATGTTATATGGAAATACCAAAGATGTAGAATAGCCAAAACAACTTTTTTGTGGTAGCCAAGAGCACAGAGTTGAATGACAAAACTACTTTATTCCAAGACTTGTTATAAAGTTATAGCAATCAAGGCAATATGGTACTGACCTATTTATAAACACATAAATCAATGGAACAGACAAGAAAGTCCAGAAATATATGAAAATATATGTGGTCAATTGATCTTTAAAAAAGATGCCAAGTCAATTCAATGAGGAAAAGATCTTTTTAAAAAAATGACATTGTAAAATAGTATAGCCATATCCACAAAAATGAACCCCAACTTTCACTTCATACCTTATTCAAATATAAATTCATAAAAGATATTAGATCTTAATGGAAAATCTCATGCTATGAAACTTATAGAAGAAAATATGAGGGGGGGAATCTTAGTAATCATGGGTTTGACAAAGATTGATTAATTATAACACAAAAGATATGAAGTGTAACATTTTTTTAAATTAACAAAATGGTCTTCATCAAAATTAACAATTTGAAAAGCATCGTTATGACAATGAAAGGGAAGACACATTTTTGGAAAAAATCTGTAAGTATATATTCAGAAATAGACCTGTATCTATAAGGGTTTCTTACAACTCAGTAATTTAAAAATGGCCAGAATTTTAAAGGAAGATGTATAGATAATAAATAGGCATGCAGAAAGATGCTCAATATCATTAGTCATTATTAATTTGAAAATAAAAATATAATAATATAAATGGCATCCGTATGGGAATAGCTAAAATTAAAAGCTGACCATACCAAGGGTATGGAGCATTTGAACTCTCATATACTTCTGGTAGAAATGTAAAATGGTATAAACACTTAAAATATAGTTTCAAAGGAAGTTAAGCATACATGCACCTTAGGATACAGACATTCCATTCCTAAGTATTTACTCAAGACTAATGAAAGTATATGTTCATTATGTATGTAAATGTTCACACGGCTTTATTTGTGATGGTAAAAACTGGAAAGAATCCAAACGCCCATTTAACAGGTGAATAGATAAACTAACTGTGATATATACATACAAGAGAATAATTGAACTATTGATATAAGCTACAGAACATATAAATATCAGAATAATTATGCTGAGTGAGGTGTCATACCAAAAAAGGGTACATGTTGTGTTATTCTAGTTATAAAAACTGTGAAAAATAGAAATGAATCCATCAAAACAAAAAACCTGTTGGTAGATGCCTAGGGTCAGGTATAAGGAAGAGATTACAAAATTAAATGAGGAAACAGGGTACTTAAGATATGTTCATTCTTAGAGTTCCTATGTAGTTCAGCAAGTTAAGGATCCAGCATTTTCACTGATACGGCTCTGGCTGTTACTGTGGCATAAATTCAATCCCTGACCTGGGAATTTCCACATGCTACAGGCACTGAAAAAAAAAAAAAAAAAGATATGTTCATTGTCTCAAATATAATGATGTTTTCATGGGTGAACATTTAGGTCAAAATGTATTCAGTGCTAAACTTCAAAGTCAGTGCTTTATTTTATGTCAATTATAATTATAAATCTATTAATCCTGAGGGATAAGATTATAGGGAATATATAAATAGTATACCTAAAAGGTACATGCCCAACATGATACAGTCCACCCACATTAACTACTCTTTTTCTTCAAGCATGTCTAATATCTAATAGAGCTTTGATATATACTATTGGCTTTCTTTGGCATATTATTCTCGTATTTGTCTTAAACACCTACTTAACTTTTTTGTCTCAAATTAAATGTAACTAGCTCAAAAAATCTTAACACTGCACTATCAGCTGCCTTGATAAAAGGGACCAAGTTTTTGCTGGTTTATTCACTTGACTCACCACTGTTTCTCCAGCACCTGGTGCAGTGTTGTTCACAGAGTTGACATCATACGACTGTGGCCTAGTGAATAAACATACTTTTGTCTTTATGGGGATTTTCTGCCTTGAGCTGTACATGAGACATCAACTTACCCAGGGTGCTCTTAAGTTTTAATGCTTCTCCTTTATTCACACCATGTCTTTCCCAGGTTCCACACTAATTCTCCTTTCCTGGGTTGACTACCTGCAACTACTCCATCTATGGCCAGACTTGACATCAGCTCCCCTTCTTGGGATTTTCTCATCCAAACCTGGCCTCCTCACTGGGACTTTGTACTCCACGAAGTCCTTTTCAGAAGCAAACTGTCATAAGAAAAATGGTGAAGCCATTCGTTCCCAGGCCTCAGAAGATACTGTAGTATGATCTACCAACAGATAGATGCTCTCATTGTTCATCTTCTTTTCCACACATCTGTTTTCAAGCCCTGGCTTTATGTGTTATTTGAAGGTTGCCTGGTCAGGCTCCAGAAATATGTTCTGCATGTTGCATTTGTGTATTGTTTTAAACACAGTCCATGCTTGCCCTGGTACACTACCTGGCTTTATGTTCTGACTTAGTTTCACACAGCACTGATGTCAATCCACAGCCAGAAAACTAAGTGGAGATTTGGTTCATGGACACAGAATTCTCTGTACCATGACTTTTTGGAGTGCTTCCAAAATGCCCCAGAAGGCTTCTAGGGCCAGATGAAGTGAGTCCATGACTTGTGATGTTCCCCTACCAACAAAGTCAATTGCATATTTCATCTTTAAATAAATGACTATCAGACACAACAGACTTGAATGAAAACCTATTATGTATGGAGCCTGATTTCTAGACCAACTTCCTTCTCCCCTTCCTCTCTTTCTCACTCCCTTCCTTCCTCTCTTCCCTGAGATCATGCACCTTACCCTCTCTTTAGATATAATTGCACATTTTGAAGTTCTTTTCCTAAAGCAGTGTGTTAGGAAATGTTGTATTAGAACTCTTCCCTCTTCTCTCCCCTCTTAGACTTTATTTCTATATTCAAGTCATTATTCAGACTGGAGCATCAAAAAACAGAGAGTAAATCCAAGAGAAATATCACATTCTCTGCATTTCTAAATAAATGAAGAAGGGCAATCATGTGGCCTGGCAAGATTTAGTTGACATTTTATATTTGGAAAGATTCAATTAAAGAGATAAAAAATGTGTCATTGAGACCTTGTTTGGGCATATTATCATCTTAAAGAATGTCATCCTTTCCACCCCCACATTTGTGAGCTAATTAAATCTTCCAACTGAACTTGGAAACAAGTAAGTAGATGTACCAACTATAAAAAATTCCATTTCAGTTAATTGCTATGAGTTGATGACTGTAAAGAAATAAGCATGACTTACATATCATAATCTATACCACCTTGCTTTTGCTAATAGAGAATTATGAAAATCATGGAAATAATACCCTTTAAGACCAAAAAAAAAAAATAAGACTGTATCCACTAAACAATGATTTCCACATAAAATCTACATGGTGTTTATTTTCATACTTGAAGCTAGGCAAATATAGCCTGGGGAAATGAACAAAAGTCAATCCTGAGTTTAAATCAAGAGTGAAATGAAAACTCCAAAGACTGCGAGGGGATTTATAGACCAAGGTATACTTACAGCGATGGTACTGTTCTCTCAGTGCCCTTGATTCATAGAGTGCCATACAAGGACTAGCATGGCAAGGTAGGTCATAATATGAAATTGGAGAAGAAAATATAGGAGAAAATCTTAGTAATCATGGGTTTGGCAAAGATATCTATAACAGAAAATATGAAGTGTAACATTAAAAAAAAACCTTTTTTAGTTGCAGAAAAAAGTCTGCAAATATATATACAAAAATAGCCTTGTATCTACAAGGGTATCTTACTACTCAATAATAGTAAGACAAACAACCCAGTTTAAAAATGTAGGAACAAAGTTCTTGTTGTGGCTCAGCTGGTTAAGAACCTGACATAGTATCATTAAGAATGCAGGTTTCATCCCTGGCCTTGCTCAGTGGGTTAAGGATCTGTCATTGCTGCAAGCTGTGGAGTAGGTCACAGATGTGGCTTGGATCTGGTGTTGCTGTGGCTGTGGTGTGGGTCAGCAGCTTCAGCTCCAATTCAGCCCTGAGCTCAAGAACTTCCATATGCTATAGGTGTCAGCATAAAAAGAAAAAATATATATATAGGAGGTTGGGAGTTTGGCAATTTCATATTTGACTTTAATTATAGCCTTTTTTTTTTTTTTTTACTGGCCACAGTTGTGGCATATGGAAGTTCCTGGACCGGGGACTGAATCCAAGATGCAGCTATAGCAACAATGGATCCTTTAATCCACTGTGCTGAGCCATTGCAGTTGGAATCTTAACCCACTATGCTAGGTGGGAACTCCAATTTTAGCCACTTTTAATAAGCTATATTACTTTACTTTTATACATTTCAATTTTCTTTTTTTCTATTATTATTTTTTATTTTTTTATTTTTTAATAGTTTTCCCCAATGCAATTTTTTTTCTTTTGTACAGCATGGTGACCCAGTTACACACACATGTACACATTCTATTTCTGCACATTATCATGCTCCATCATAAGTGGCTAGACATAGTTCCCAGTGCTGCACAGCAGGATCTTATTGCTAATCCATTCCAAAGGCAATAGTTTGTATCTATTAACTCCAAGCTCCCCAACCACCCCACTCCCTCCTCCTCCCCCTTGGCAGCCACAAGTCTATTCTGCAAGTCCATTTCAATTTTCTAAATAAAAAAAGGCAATGATATAAAATCCTGACTGTAATAAATTTTATAAGAAGGAGGTATATAATCCTACAATGATATAACATAGAAAATTGACCTATTCACAGAGACCGGGGATTTTAAGTATAAAATAGAATCCAATTAGCTAAGAAGAATGAGAATGGGGAGAGTGGTTCTGCAAGAGAAGAAAATCTAGGCAAAGGCCCTGTGGTAGAAGATAAAATAGCATGTTTGGAAATCTAGAAGTTACCTAGCCTACTACAGGACCTTTGCACAAATTATTTTCTATTCCTTACCAGCTGAGCAGAGCAACATAGAGACAACAGGGGCATGGTATACAAGGATCACATCTTTACAGGAGGAGGAAAGGTAATGAAAGATTCAAAAGAAGAGTGTGATGTGATAATATTTACATTTATTTTTTTCTACAGTGTCAATAAAAGATTAGAAAGGATAAAGAAAATGCAGAGTCCTGTTAGAAGGCTATAGTATCGGCTTAGACATGACAGATGTTTGTATGATAATAGTAACAACCATGGTGGGCAGTGAACAGGAGAGAAAAGAAATTAGATTGAAAATACTTAAGGGACTAGACAATGGTGTTCTTAACTAAGACAGAGTATATTGGAGGGGGAACAGACTTGGAAGGAAAGATAGCCAATCCAGCTTTGTACTTGGTGAGTTTTAAATGCCTGTAAGATATCCAAGTAGAAATGTAAAGTAGCTATTTAAATATATAGGTCTGGCATAAAGGGATAAATTGATGGGAATACAATCATAGTAGGAGACTTTAATACCCCACTCGCATCAATGGACAGATCCTCTAGACAGAAAACCAATAAAGCAACAGAGATCCTAAAGGAAATGATAGAAAAGTTAGACTTAATTGACATCTTCAGGACACTACATCCAAAAAAATCAGAATACACATTCTTCTCAAGTGCACATGGAACATTCTCAAGAATCAACCACATATTGGGACACAAAGCTAACCTCAACAAATTTAGAACCATAGAAAATATTTAAAGTATCTTCTCTGACCACAATGCCATGAAACTGTAAATCAACCACAGGAAAAGAAATGAGAAAAAACCAACTACATGGAGAATAAACAACATGATACTGAAAAACCAATGGGTCAATGAGGAAATCAAGAAGGAAATTAAAAAATACCTGGAGACAAATGATTATGAAGACACAACCTTTCAAAATCTATGGGACACTGCCAAAGCAGTGCTCAGAGGGAAATTCATAGCGATACAGGCCTTTCTCAAAAAAGAAGATCTCAAATTGACAACTTAACCCTCCACCTAAAAGAATTAAAAAAAGAAGAACAAAAAAAGACCTAAAGTCAGCAGAAGGAAGGAAATTATAAAGATCAAAGAGGAAATCAATAAAATAGAGATTCAAAAAACAGTAGAGAAAATTAATAAAACCAAGAACTGGTTCTTTGAAAAGGTAAACAAAATTGACAAACCCCTGGCTAGACTCACTAAGAAGAGGAGAGAAAGAACCCAAATAAACAAAATTAGAAATGAAAAAGAGAAAACACAACAGATACTGCAAAAATAAAAAATACCATAAGAGAATACTATGAATAAGTATATGCCAACAAATTTGACAATTTGGAAGAAACGAACAGTTTTCCAGAATCTTACAGATGCCAAAACTGAATCAAGAAGAAACAGACCAACTGAACAGACCAATCACTAGAAATGAAATGGACTATGTCATAAAAACACTCCCTGCAAATAAAAGTCCAGGACCAGATGGCTTCACAGGTGAATTCTATCAAACATATAAAGAGGAAATTATGCCCATCCTCCATAAACTTTTTCAAAAGGTTGAGGAAGAAGGAACACTCCCAAAGACATTCTATGATGCCATCATCACCCTAATTCCAAAACCAGACAAAGATACCACCAAAAAAGAAAACTATAGGCCAATATCTTTGATGAATATAGACACAAAAATTCTGAAAAAAATTTTAACCAACCAAATCCAACAAAATATCAAAAATATCATACAACATCACCAGGTTCACAAGAATGGTTCAACATATGCAAATCAATCAACGTCATACACCACATTAACAATGTCAAAAACCACGTGATCATCTCAATAGTTGCAGAAAAAGCATGTGACAAAGTCCAACATCCATTCATGATCAAGACCCTCGCCAAAGTGGGTAGAGAGGGAACATTCCTGAATATAATCAAAGCCATTTATGACAAACCCACAGCAAATATAATACTTACTGGAGAAAAACTGAAAGCCTTCTCACTCAAATCTGGAACAAGACAGGGATGCCGACTCTCACCACTGCTATTCAACATAGTTTTGGAAGTCCTAGCCACAGCAATTAGACAAACAAAAGAAATAAAAGGCATCCAAATAAAGAGAAGAGATAAATTGTCACTGTATGCAGAAGACATGATACTATACATAGAAAACCCTAAGGACTCAACCCAAAAACTCCTTGAACTGATTAATAAATTCAGCAAAGTAGCAGGATATAAGATTAACATTCAGATATCAGTTGCATTTTTATATACCAACAATGAAATATTAGACAAGAAATACAAAAATACAATACCTTTTAAAATTGCACCTCAAAAAATCAAATACCTGGGAATAAACCTGACCAAGGAGGTAAAGGTCTTAGATGCCGAGAACTATAAAACTTTAATCAAAGAAATCAAAGAAGATGTAAAGAAATGGAAAGATATTCCATGTTTCTGGATTGGAAAAATCAATATTGTAAAAATGGCCATACTACCCAAAGCAATCTACAGATTCAATGCAATCCCTATCAAATTACCCACGACATTTTTCACACAACTAGAACAAACAATCCAAAAATTTATATGGAACCACAAAAGACCCAGAATTGCCAAAGCAATCCTGAGAAACAAAAACCAAGCAGGGGCATAACTCTCCCAGACTTCAAGCAATATTCCAAAGCCACAGTCATCAAAACAGTCTGGTACTGGTTTCAAAACAGAAAGACAGACCAATGGAACAGAATAGAGAACCCAGAAATAAACCCAGACACCTATGGTCAATTAATCTTTGACAAGGAAGGCAAGAACATAAAATGGGAAAAAGAAAGTCTATTCAGCAAGAATTGCTGGGAAAACTGGACAGCTGCATGCAAATAAATGAAACAAGAACACACCTTCACACCATGCACAAAACTAAACTCAAAATGGCTTATAAAGACTTAAATATAAGACAAGACACCATCAGACTCCTGGAAGAGAACACTGGCAAAACATTCTCTGACATCAACCTCATGAATATTTTCTCAGGTCAGTCTCCCAAAGCAACAGAAATAAAAGCAAACGTAAACCAATGGGACCTAATCAAACGGACAAGCTTTTGCACAGCAAAGGAAACCAAAAAGAAACCAAAAAGACCACTTACGGAGTGGGAGAAAATAGTTTCAAATGATGCAACAGACAAGGGCTTAACCTGTAGTATATGCAAGCAACTTATACAACTCAACAGCAAAAAAGCCAAACACCCAATGGAAAAATGGGCAAAAGACCTGAATAGACATTTCTCCAAGGAAGATACACAGATGGCCAACAAACACATGAAAAAATGCTCAACATCGCTGATTATAAGAGAAATGCAAATCAAAACTACCATGAGATACCACCTCACACCAGTCAGAATGGCCATCATTAATAAGTCCACAAATAACAAGTGCTAGAGTGGCTGTGGAGAAAAGGGAACCTTCCTGCACTGTTGGTGGGAATGTAAACTGGTACAGCCACTATGGAGAACAGTTTGGAGATACCTTAGAAATCTATACATAGAACTTCCATATGACCCTGCAATCCCACTCTTGGGCATATATCCAGACAAGAGTTTCCTTGAAAAAGACACATGTACCTGCATGTTCATTGCAGCACTATTCACAATAGCCAGGACATGGAAACAACCCAAATGTCCATCAACAGATGATTGGATTCGGAAGAGGTGGTATATATACACAACGGAATACTACTCAGCCATAAAAAAGAACAACATAATGCCATTTGCAGCAACATGGATGGAACTAGAGACTCTCATACTGAGTGAAATGTGTCAGAACGACAAAGATAAATACCATATGATATCACTTATAACTGGAATTTAATATATGGCACAAATGAACCTTTCCACAGAAAAGAAAATCATGGACTTGGAAAATAGACTTGTGGTGGCCCGTGGGGGGAAGGAGGGAGCTGGGAGGGTTCGGGAGCTTGGGGTTATCGGATACAACTTGGAATGGATTTACAATGAGATCCTGCTGAGTAGCACTGAGAACTGTCTAGATACTTATATTGCAACAGAACAAAGGGTGGGAAAAAAAATGTATCCTGTAAGTGTAACTTGGACCCCATGCTGTACAGCGGAAAAATAAATAAATAAATAAATAAATAAATATATATATAGGTCTGGGATCAGAGGAGGTGACAGGGTTCTAGATATAAATATTTGGGGTCATGCACAGAATGACAGCAAATGTGTTGATTAACTCCAGGAGAAAATACAAAGTAAAAAGGGAAAAATGTTTAGGATGAGCTTTGAGGGACTTCTGAATTTCACACAAGGGTAGATGAGGATCCCGCAGAGGAGATAAAAAAGAAGCAGTCAGGAGTTCCCATTGTGGCACAGTGGAAACGAATCCAATTAGTAACCACGAGGTTGCAATTCCATGCCTGTCATCACTCAGTAGGTTACGGATCTGGCATGGCTGTGAGCTGTGGTATAGGTCACAGACGCAGCTTGGACACTGCATTGCTGTGGCGGAGGCTGGCAGCTGTAGTTCTGATTCAAACCCTAGCCTGAGAAAATCCATATGCCACAGGTGCAGCCCTAAAAAGCAAAAAAAAATAAAAATAAAAATAAAAATAAAAAAATTAAAATTAATGACAATAGTAATAAAACATGATCGCATCATGGAAGAAAACGCAAAGGATTTTTCTAGAAGGCTGGGCTATTGAATGCTTCTGAGAGGCCAAATAAAGCCCTTTAATTTAGCAAAATAGAGGTCACAGGGTACTTGTGTGAGTTCTTTGGTAGAATCACTAAGGTAACCCCCATAAGGCCCTGGGTTCCTTCACAAGTATCTTCCACATACTGCAAGGCAAATGTATTTTTAGGATCTAAAATTCCAGCCTAATTCCAGAAAGCAGTGAATGCCTTACTTGTCACGAGGCTACTGTTAACTTCACCAACAGAAGTTGTGAGGACTGAATGAATTAATATATATAGAATACTGCAGTACCTAACTTAGAACAATCGTTAGATATTAGGCTGAACCACATGAAACTGCCGTGGGGGACAATAAATGGATGAACCTCAGCCATTTAACTTAGTTCTGGCCAAGTTACTGTTCTAGCTGGTAACTGTTATTATTCCATGGGATGCCAACATTTTTGCATTCCATTTTTAAAAACTCAAACTATAAAGTTGTTTTTTGTTTTTTTTGGGTTTTTTGCCTTTTGTCTTTTTAGGGCCGCACCTGCAGCATATGGAGGTGCCCTGGCTAGGGGTCTAATTGGAGCTGTAGCTGCCAGCCTAAGCCATAGTCACAGCAATGACAAATCCAAGCCACGTCTGCAACCTACACCACAGCCCACGGCAACGCTGGATCCTTAACCCACTGAGCGAAGGCAGGGATAGAACCCACAACCTCATGGTTCCTAGTCAGATTCGTTTCCTCTGCCCCATGATGGGAATTCCAATAAAGTAATTTTTGAGGGCAGAATCAATTTGGTTCAACAGGAGTTGGTAAAATATGTTTGCCTTATCTTCCAACTCCCATCTCTGTTCCTTTTCCTTTTCTGTTGTGCACAGGATGCCTCTCTTTTTATATGATGCTATTTCATATTATAAAGATGGAAACAGAAGGTAATAACACTATGGTGAGTTTTCAGAAACTGACCCTGGACTAGTGGAAAAAACCCTTTTGGCAGAGAGCCTGGCCCAAGACTTGAAGAAAGACCATTGCAGCCCTTTGCTGTCCCCACTCTTCCCATGAACCCATCTCAGGGAGCGGTGTGGCTGGTTGGTATTTGCGC
This sequence comes from Sus scrofa, assembly GCF_054392235.1. Taxonomy (NCBI): domain Eukaryota; kingdom Metazoa; phylum Chordata; class Mammalia; order Artiodactyla; family Suidae; genus Sus; species Sus scrofa. The sequence goes on along the minus strand of NC_139396.1, from coordinate 106,587,524 downwards.
AGGTGTAAACACCAGATACCACTGTTCTTATCTTATTTCATCCATTGTCTTGATCAATATGTAGAAAAAAAAACACACTTTAAATATTTGTTCAGAGATCTAATAGGAGAGTGCAAATAAAGTGTCTAGATGGCACACAATGGGTGCACAAAATGCCAATTTCCTTCCTTTTCCCCTTTTCACTTGAAGCCAGTGTTGAAGGAAAAAACAAAACAAAACAAACACCAATTGATCAAACAAAAAAGGGCCTTTAAATACTCTAATTCTGTCATATAAAACTCACCTTACCCACAGGTAGTTGGTGACTTATTGCCCCTGGCCTCTCTGCCTGTGCCCTGAGACCTATATTGAAGGGATTTATTTTTATGTCATTTTCTCTATTCATGGTTCTTCCAAGTATGGGGCTCTAGGATCTCACTGCCTCTTGAGAATCTTTCCTTTGTACTGCTGGTTTTTAATTATGTCTGTAAGACACAAAACTCAAGCATGATTGCCCTAAATGTGCTGGTATCCAGGTAACATGAAGCTTAAACACAGATCACACTGACACACAGACACACACGCACACACACACAAAAACAACAAAACAAAACAAAACAAAAAAACCAAATTAAAAACCACCCACACACCTTCAAGTAATACATAGGAGCAAAAGCTTTTCTGCCTGGACTACCTTATACCCAACACATAAGGTGCTACCACTAGATATCAAATGAATTATTCTGATAGTTCATTATAAAAGTCAACCTAACAATATCACCAGGGTTCCTTCTTATCCAAGTATTCATTATCAGAAGCCATGCAGATGAAAGTCTACACAGAGAAGCAAAAGTCATTATAAGACAACAGATTTACTAATGATCCCTTCATTTATGAAATGAGTCTTCATTCCAGTATTCCTCCCCACATAATTCTAGCATTTATTTCTATTTATCAAGTCAACCTCATAAGCTGGGTAGGTCAGTCTCTTCCTGATTGTAAGCTTAATGCATTTTAGTCATCATTTTAACTGGATTATGTTTAAGTGGATTTATTTTGGTTTTAATTATTCTTGGAACAGGAGAGCCTCCTCTCAATTTTGTGCTTAAACATCAACAAATGCTGGGGATAGATTAAAATATTAGGAGCTTAGAAGGAACTCAAATGAACCATGATCAGGAAAGAGAATTAGAGGTAAGAGAATATTCAAAATGTTAGAAACTGGGACTGGCATTTTTTAACTTGAAGACAAAATGAACAGAATCAAATGGCCTGATTACTGCACTATTAAAGAAAAAAAAATTTCATTCACGTGACAGAGGTCCTAGAGGCAAATGAAATGGTCCTTACCTTGAGATCAATGAGATTAAACACATACTGGCAGGCTGGGGTGATGAGAGAGTATGTGATAAGAATATCAGGAAGATCAAACAAGCAATCTGAGCTTTACTGCAAGGATCTCCAAGAACACTTCTTGGCAGTGGGGCAGGGAGTCCAGCCCAAAAACCCGGGTACAGAAGAGCTAAGATAACCAGGAGGTACTGAAATGCTCCATATCTTTAGCATGGTGTTATTTCTACCTGGAGGCTCCTTCCTCCTCCCTACTTGCAGAACTCCCACTGCTATGCATTGATTTGTGTCCCCCTAAAAATGTTGAAGTTCTAACCTCAGTATCTGTAAACAGATTTTCTTTGGATACAGGGTTTATTCAGATGATCAAGTTGAGGTCACTAGGATAGACCCTAATCCAATAATACTGAATCTTTATCAAAAAGAGAAATTTGGACAGAGAGACAGACACACACACAGGGGTGATGCCATGTGAAGATGGAAGCAGAATTTGGGGTGATGCATTCACAATTTAAGGAAGGGTAAAGATTGCCAGAAAACCACTAGAACCTAGGAGAGAGGCAGGAACAGATTCTCCCTCAGCCTTCAGAAGGAACCACCCCTGCCAACACCTTGATCGTGTACTTCCGGTCAGAATTATGAGACAATCCATTTCTATTGTTTAATCACCAATTTGTAGTACTGTGTTATGGGCAGTCCTAACAAATTAATGTAGCCACTAATCCATAAATACTATCAGAATACATACTATACAGTATAAATACTATCAGATCTGAAAACTCTTTTCGAGACCTATTTTGCATCTTTCCATAACTGCATTGACTTCCGCCAATGATGCATGTATCTATTTCCCCACAGCTCAGTCTGAGAGCCCCTAAAAAGCAAAAGGATCTTCATTCTTGTACCCCTATACCTGGCTTGTGCTTACTCTGTGCAAGGGAAGGCATCAGCATGCCTCTGTTGAACTCAATAGTATCCTAGTTGGATGTCTCATGACATTTTATTGGTAGGGGCCTCTGTCTGGTGCAGTAATAAGAGGCATTATTTTCTTGGAAGATGGTCCTTTTACCCCAAGGATTTATTCTATTGCTCTCTACTGGCCACTGTGGAAGGGCATCATTTAAAATACTTCGAAAAAGGGAGTTCCTGTCGTGGAGCAGTGGAAACGAATCCAGCTAGGAACCATGAGGTTGTGGGTTTGATCCCTGGCCTTGATCAGTGGGTTACGGATCCAGCGTTGCCATGAGCTGTGGTGTAGGTCACAGATGTGGCTCAGATCCTGCTGTGTTGTGGCTGCGTCGTAGGCCGGCAGCTGTAGCTCCTATTAGACCCCGAGCCTGGGAACCTCCATATGCTGCAGGTGTGGCCCTAAAAAGACAAAAGACAAAATAAATAAATAAATAAATAATACAATACTTTGAAAAAGTAAAACAATTAGTTCACTGTTGTTCACAATTATATTTTATCTTATTTCCAAAGGGCTTTGAGATGTGCATTATACATAAAATTTGATATTTAAGGGGAAATCACAGTTTAAATTCATAAACACATTTATTCCCAACCTGTAATTTCCTTTCTTCCCCCATACTTCCCACCAAATGTAAACCTTCCCTGTAATAATCCCTTATCTTACCCCCTCCTTTCCCAGACAGTATAGCTCTGGCTGACTATAGATAAGCGAATGCTATAAAACACATTTAGAAAAAAAGATGAAAAGCCTTGGGTCTTCTCATTGATATGTCTAACATGCACTAGCTTTCCAAGTGCTATTTCTCCCACAAATAGATTATAAGCAAATTGAATTTAAAAAAAAAAAATCTATTGGTGCGTTTTCAATGCTAAGCTAAGACCAGTCTTTGACTTCTGGCTTCAACTATTAAAAGGTCTGTGAATCCATTTTCCTGAACTTTTAATAACCATCCCCCAATCCATAGTTTAACCCCAGATTTTAATCCCTTAGGATTCACCATTCATTGGCAACATCACATTCTAAGAGCAAGACGTGTCTTGGAATGATAAAACACTATTTTCTTGGCAATAGGGAGAATGTGACCTAGTGATTTATGGGAATCTTCTAGTACTGGGCTTGTTTTGATAGAGTGAAAAATCCAATCCACTAAATCCATTACAACTTGGCTTCACAGAACACTCAAGCCCGAAGTAATACCCATCCTCCCCAGATTGGCTTAATGGATCTCTACCTTCCTCAGCTAGGTGAGATGTAAGTAAGGGAATCCAACTCCTTTTGCCTCAAACATTAGAGGTGACCTGGCGTGATCCATGAGCATTATCTTCAAAGCCAGCTATTTGCATAGCTGCTAATGCTGATAGCCCTGTAGCTTTTTGCACTTCTCAGACCCATGTTGTAAGTATCCTATCAGGAGTTGTCCTGAGTCAGGCTAGGTACCAGACAGCAAAGCAAGGTCTCTAGACTCTAGACAAGAGTTTTCTAGCCTGGCTATACATCAGAAAGAACTAGGAAGCTTTGCAATCACATCTACAACTGAATCCTACCTCAGAGCAGGAGATCTGAACTTCCAGCACTGCGACTCTAGATTTGTATTTGTTCAAATCTACCTAAGGCAGCCAAGATTCAGCAAAAGAAACAAAAACAAAAAAGGCAAAAGTAACTTTAGTTACAAATTTCATTTTACCCAATGTACTGAAAAGTGTCATTTCAACATGGAATCTCTATAAAAATATTAATAAAATATTTTACTTTGGGGGGGTGCCAAATCTTTGTGATCTGGTGTGTATTTCATCCTTAGAGCTCATCTAATTTCAGGTTAGCCATATTTCACACATTTCTATGTAGATTGCCATGGGTGGGAAGAAAATGTCTTTAAACACTAAAATACCTAGAATATAGAACAGAGACCCCTAAACTGGATTATAGACAGCCCAAAGGGTATGCTCAGTCACATAATTTGAGTAATTGAATATTTAAATTATCATTTGTATTTATTTGATAATATTGCCTTAAAATTCTTAATTTCTATTTTTGTACACATTATGATACATATACAAAAGTGGTTAGTGTCTGCCATATTGAATAAGTGCAGACAAGAATTAGACAACAGGAGTTTCCAGACTCCTCCCCAGACAATTTGTGTGAATTTGGGCAATTTTATTGACACTATCTGTGCCTAATTTTTTACTGTGAAAAAGTGGCAATGATTATAAAATATCCTTCACTGGATTAATTAAATGAAATGCTTTATATAATGCATTTACTAAACACAGTGCCTGGCTCATTGAACGTATCCATAAAATTTAAAGCGTTTTCTATTGTTATTGTTGTTGTTACTTAATGTATTGTGATGGAGATTGCTAGGAAAACCCATAAAGAAAACAGGATATGAGAAGTAGCATTGCAGCCATTTGAAAACAAATAATTTCCAAGTCCTCATGAGAGAAAGGAAAATAAATAATTAAAATAGTCTTCTAGTGAAGCTCATTGGTTTCAGATATAGAGACAAACTGATGGTCCTTGAATTAAAATAATGATAATAATGATGAATATGTATGCTCCCTTATCAACATCAGTGCTGATAATGCTCAACTTAATTCATTTTAAAGTTGGCTTGTGCACAATTTATTATAAGGATAAACATAGGCAAACTAGAACTGGAAGTAAAATACAAGGTACTTGCCGACCCTGCCCCTCCACTGCTTGCTTTGGTAACTCACCATAACCAGTTGGCTTCCTTTAGTGCTCATATTTTCTATTTCCTTAGAAATCCATCTTGCTCATACTCTTGGCTGGCCAACTTTCTTACTCCATCTAAGATTATCCTCTTACTTTCTGACCCTGTTGCTAAGTCACTCAGTCTTTAATTTTTGCAAAGTTTAAATTCCTGTCCTTTAAAATAAAATTCATATTAAAGCAGAACACATATGTAAAAATGTAAAATTCACAAATTTATGGCTTGAGACAATTTTTTTTTTTAATTTTCCCACTGTACAGCAAGGGGGTCAGGTTATCCTTACATGTATACATTACAATTACATTCCCCCCCCCTTTCTTCTGTTGCAACATGAGTATCTAGACATAGTTCTCAATGCTATTCAGCAGGATCTCCTTGTAAATCTATTCTAAGTTGTGTGCTTGAGACAATTTTACAAAATGAACATCCGTAGGCAATCAACACCCAAATTAAGAAATGGAACATGACCAGTACCCAGGAGGGGGCGAATGTATTTCCTCTACAATGTAGCCACTAACCTGACTTCTACCATCAAATATTAGTTATGCCTGTTTTTTCTTTTACTCTTTTAAAGTTGTACCTATTTTTGAACTTTATATAAATAGAATCATACAATATGTTCTTTTTGGGTCTGGATCTAGCTTTTCTTTTTCCTCAGTGTTATGCTAGTGAGATTTAATCATGTATTTATTTATTATTTCTGTTAACCTACTTTTTAAAATTTTCAGTAAAGTGGAGTTCCCATTTTGGTGCAGTGGAAACGAACTCAACTAGTATCCATGAGGATGCAGGTTTCATCTCTGGCTTCGCCCACTGTGTTGAGGATCTGGTGTTGCCATGAGCTGTGGACAGACATGGCTTGGATATGTTGTTGCTGTGGCTGTGGCATAGGCCAGCAGCTGTAGCTCCAATTGGACCCCTAGCCTGGGAATTTCCATATGCAACCTGTGAAGCACTGTAAAAAAGCAAAATAAATAAATAGGTAAAGTAAAATAAACATAATATTTGCAGTAAAGTTAAAATCAAGGGCATTTTTCATATTAGCGCTCATAGGTTTATCTTGTCCTTTTAAGTGGCTGCATAGTATTCCATACTATGGTGAAGTTATATGGACATTTATATTTTTTTCCAATTTTACATGACTCTAATCAGCCTTGTGTAGCTATAATAACTGTACTTTAAATGGAATACTCATCAACTGTATGGTGGGTAGAAATCATCATGAGCAGCACAAGAAAGTCAGAATAAAGAAATGAAAGAAATGAAACACCTGTGTGTTGGAGACAACTAAAACTGCTGAACTTCACAGTCAACAAATTTGGTGCACATGCAAAAACATAACCCCAAAGAGAGCTTTATCATTACCTGAACCTGATTTTGCTCATTAATCTACATCACCTTCCCTAATAAAAGTCATGTGGACTAAAGTCTAGGGGCCTTTGTTCTGCAGAACAGAGTGCCTCCTGGTCTCCCACTTTCTAGATGTAAAAGAGTCTTGTGTGTTTTGTTATGCTGTGCTGTCCCTCTTTCAGGATCTCCTGCTGCCCTGCAGTGCTGGTCGCAGCACCTGTGGATAATCAGGAGTTTGAGTGAGGGTGTTGTCCTTTCTCATTCTGATATTTGAGGTTTCTTTGCCTAAGAGCTCTCCAACACTTGATCCCATGTTAATCGTCTCAGTGTGCCCTACCCACCCACACAAAAAGTTCTGGTCAGCTTTCTCAGGCACAGGAGAGGTCTAACTGACAAACATAATGCCTTAATTATTGATAGCAAATATCCCCAAGTGTCTTTAGTTAACAAATATGAATGAGAAATCCTAGCTTATCAGGTCTAAGAAGAAAAATTTAATATTAAGTTCCCAGAATGGAATATGAAATGTTAACATAGATAAGTCTCTGAATTTATGGGTAGGGCAGTTCACGGGCCTGTAACACCTAATGCATAGGGTTGTGATGATTCAAACAGATAGTATATATAAAGAATGTTGAAGATCATGTACCACATGGGATATGATAGCTCTTATGATGGGGATGATGCTGATGACATGACAAAGAAGAAGAGGCAGAGGTTAGGAGAATAAGAAGGATTGGGCGTCACCATGAGATAGAAAAGGATAGCATTTGAGAAATAAAATGACAAAACATAATAGTCAGAGATCAGTATTTCACAGTTAAAGATTCAGAATTTGAGCAATTTCAAAAAAAAGTTTTCTGAGTAGTTGCCTAGGTTGGAATGCCTTTAATGAAACTAACCAAAAATGGAGCATGCAGTGAAATCTACGTAAAATTTTGAAGACTATCCACCCACTCACCATCGCCAGCCCTTCATCTCCCAAAGGCTCTCCCTCTATCCCAAGACTACATGAAGGTAGTATGGAAAGTGATATTAGTGTTCTTTATTCTGTCCAAAAGGTGGGGACATTGACCTAGAACAGTTGACACTAGTCGGAACTAGATGGTTGATGAGAAAGTGGCCGAGATTTTACAGTGCCCAATGTTTCTAATTCAGGAAGTTTTTACATGTGATTTTATATTTGGTCAGCTTAGGCAAGTATAGCCATGGTTATATGTAGTATCATATGTATTTTATTGGGATGAACTCATTCATGGGAAATTCCATGTCATGTTTCTCTGTGATCCTCTATCAAAAATACCTAGCACAATATGTCTTATATAGAAGATGCTCAATAAATTATAAAACAACTTAAAAAATGTGCCTAGAATAGACTTTAAAAGTACCTCCCTCAAACAAACAAACAAACAAAACACTGACCTGTTTTACAGCCCCATCGTGATTTCCAATATTTCATACTGGAAACTGTGATGCACTAAAAAACTCACAAACCCTGATGTCAGAAAGCCATCAGGTCAAGTGATCCTTTTGTCCTGACAAAATGTGACTTAAAAAGTTTTGTTGAAATAAACAATTAATTTACAAGGCTGTCATAACTTCTGCAGTACAACCAAGTGACCCAGTCATAAATATAGACATATACATTTTCTCTCAGATTCTTTTCCCATACAGATTATCATAGAATACTGGGTAGAGTTCTCTGTGCTATAAAAGCATGACTTTTGAGTCTCATCTCTTACCTCAACAAAGGGCAGTCGGGGGTAGTTATTGATACACAGTGATCTTATACTGTAGTTATCCATTTCCTTCCTTCCCAGATAGGTTAAAAGAAACAAATTATCATCCAGCAGTGAAACAAATTTGTTTCCTAGTCTGTAGAGATACCAAGGGGAGCTTGAGCACAAATGCATCTCAGCATGGAGTTACAGGGTCCAAGAGGATGACAGGGTTAGTACCAAGAGGTAAGGATAGTCATGGTTCAACAAAGGCAGAAGCAACGGAGGATCTTTGCAAGGAGTGTCTGAAAGATACATTCAGAAGCAAGATAAACCACATATGACCCATAAGGAAAGTAATTCAAGCATCTGGATACAGATGAATTGAATACAATGTTAAGGTTTCTGGAAGATTCTCTAGTCTCTGTGGTGCTTATGCACGTAATCTTGAATAAAAATATGAGGAGTGTTTAAGTTTACTTTCTGTCCTAGCCACATCAGAGCCATCATCCTTCTCTTGTAACAACATTTGTATCCAGACAGCTGCCCAGACCCATGTCTTGCCCACATACCCATTCATGTTTAGAGAGAAAAAATCTCCTTTGGCATGATGAGCAGTAATAACCATGTTTTTTATTCTCTGTTTCAGTTGCTTTACCCTGAAGGGACAGCCCCTTCTGGGATTAGCCAATTCCTAGAGATGGTAAACCACTAGCTTCTGAGTGGACTTTGAAAATACAAACCAACCAATTCAGAGCATATACTCCCAACACAATCTTATCAGGCTCTCATACTTAGGGTTTCTGTCCATCTGCCCTCATCATCCCAGGGTCAGGTACTAGACAACCAAGCACAGTCCCTGTGTTCCAGATCCTGCGGCAATTATTCAAACTAGCCAATCCTAAGCCTGCTTACACTGGCTCATGAATTGATTCCTGTGGAGACCACAATAAAAGTTCCTGCCCACAGTTCCTCCTTGTCCTATGCCTCCTGACAAGTCTGGGTATTCCCTTATGGGGCCCCTTTAGCATGCTGTATCTCCCTGGCTTGGGAACTGTGAATAACAAACTACTTTTTCAGTCACAGTTGTTTCATGCTCTATTTTTCAAAATTTACATTAATCTACTATATTTTGGAACACAGGCTATTCAAACAAATGCTTTAAATGATTATGTCATGCTAAGGAATTGTATATAATTTAAAAATACTGAATATTTGCTTTCCAAAAGCAAAAATTGTTGCTTTGATGGCTCTTAATGGAGTAACCACTACCACTGGAATAACACATAAGGGCTTCATCTCTGAACAGGATTAAAATTTATTAGCAGAAAGTTACTATCTATGTCTTTAGGATTTTCTCCTGCATCCCATATCAGATGTTGCTCTAGACTATATTTTGGCTATAAAGATAAATAAGGTAGAAATATACAAATCCTATATCTAGCTGGTGAAATGGACGTGGAAAAATAAATATGAAACATTATGGTAAATGTTTAAGAGCTGTGATTGGAGTCATGTCAGCAAGTTGAGTAGTCCATACTTCCCAAGGCAATCTACAGATTCAATACAATCCCGTATCAAAATTCCAGTGGCATTTTTTTTTTTACAGAAATAGGAAAACAATCCAAAAATTTACATGGAATCACAAAAGACCTTGCATAGTCAAAGTAGTTCTGAGAAAGAAGAATGGAGCTGGAGGCATCAACTTCCTGATTTCCATCTATACTATAAAGATACAGTCATCAAAACAGTACGGTATTGGCATAGAAAGAGACACATAGACTGATGCAACAGAATAATCTGCTCAAGTATGAGACTAGTAACAATGAAGACTTCAGAGAAGACTTTAGGAAGTTGCCTGAGTGATTGTGCAAAGGAGGAACACTGCACGTCTTTCTTCTTATGACAACACTTGAAGGAATGTAAGAAACCTAGTGCATGTGCAACATGGTTGATGCGTCCTCCCAAAGGGCAAGATGCGAAATGTGGGCAGAGCTTCATTCACACTGTCTATAGGAGTTGATAGAGCAGGTAAGTCCCAAGCACTGGGGAGAAGTGTTTTGATTGCTCCCTGGATAACCATGTTATTATGAAGTCTCTCACTCTGCTCAGCTTTCAAGAAACCATCATTTAATGTCTGTTGTTCTTTCCGGGTCATCCTCTTTACTGGATATCACAGTATCTCTGGTTCAGTGACCTTGTTTCCCCTGAGAACTGTGAGGAGCAGCATTATAATTTTCCCATTTAAGGGATATGATTTACTCATTTGCAGAGCAGGGGTCTCAGATGGCATCAGACTCTCTACCTTGAACTTACTGGACAGAGGCAGCAGTGTTTCTGCAAAGGCTGATTGAACAGGACTCCTGTGCAAACTAAAGTTAAGCAAAAGTCAAGGCATAAACCCAAAAAGTATTTTACTTAAGAAGCAAACAAAAAAACAAACAAACAAACAAAAACAAACAAAAACCTAGCATGTAGTCTAGGCTCACAAGGAGCTCAAAATCAAACAGAAGAGGCAATGTACATTTAAAAATGCAGCAAAAGAAGTTCCACAAGATAAATGGAAGCTGGAGTGGAAAGTGAGGGGATAGGAAGTGCTAGTTGATAATATTGAATGACCCTGTGGCAGGCACTCTGAGGAACACATAATTAACTTCTTTCTGCCCATGTTCGAAGGTCTGAAGATCTCAAGGGGCCACCCTAAGGTTATGCATTTAGAAGGTGAAAGGTAAAACTGAGAAACCAACCCAGTTGTGTCTGGCTCCAAAGTTCAAGCATGCCCGGCCTCATTATCTGCTTCATTAACATTTATTTAACTAAAGCTTTAAAGTTGCTAAATGGTAAGCATCTCAAAAATAAGTTTGTTTTATAAAGTAAAGGATGGATGAATATGTAAATGACTATCGCTAGGTTTCCTATTCCTGCTGATGGAATAGGTGTGGGGTATAATGGAAAACAGAAGATTAGGCATGACTTTAACATTTTTAGAAAAATTAAATTGGGTGGGATTGTCATTTCAGGAGAAGAGAAGAAAAGGCATTTGGTGGAGGGAAGCGGAGTTGTCCATTCTCCCTCTCACCTCCAGGAAACTGTAAATTTTCTTCCTTATCTCTGGGATGTCCTTTCCACTCTCATTTCATTCACTAAGCTAGAAGCATTTTATGTATGTATGCATGCCACACTTCTGGCACACGGAAGTTCCTAGGCCAGGGACTGATTCCGAGCCCCAGCTGTGACCTATGCCACATCTGAGCAGCACCCAATTGATCCTTAACCCACTGCGCCAGGATAGGGATCAAACCCACGCCTCTGCAATGACCTGAGCTGCTGCAATCAGTTTCTTAGCCCACTGTGCCACAGAGGGAATTCCTTAGAAGCATATCTCTTAGATCTAAGATTTCCATGGGGAGGAAGTTTTCACTCATCTCTTGCCCCTGCATCTCCCAGGATAAGATTTCCATTTTATGTGCTTCTGAGGAACCTAATGGAGAAATCTCTACTGTATCAGTTATCACATCAAGGTGCAGTCCATGGTTAGTTATTTATCTTCCCTTTAGTCTGCAAGTTCCTTGGGGCTCTGCTGACTGTTGAGTTCTAGTTTTGTTCCTGTTTTATTCTGTGTTGTTACAGAAAATATGGAAAAACAATATAATGTAAATGTGCTCAGCTTGGACTCTGAACTGGCACATGCAATAGACTGAAAAATCAGGACCCTGTATTCTTGAACATGTGTCCAACACACACAATCAGCTTCCTTGGAGGGACCCACATAAGTTGGACCAATTAACCTATCACTGGATTTGTTCAGATCCAAACACACATTCATGTGTGTTTAGACTGAGATTACCCTGGAATTCTCGGCATCCCTGAATTTTATTCTTAGAAGGATGATTCTGTTTCTAATTTTCTGTTAATTAAACATCACTTCTTAAACTTTGCTAACATAGCTAATTAGAGTAGGTATGTCCTGACAAAACCCATTCCTATGTAACAATTTTTACCTGAAACACTGCAAGGAAACTGCTATAAAAGTGGAAATTGTGGGGGGAAAAAAAGGATGTAGGTTCTAACAATGCTTTTTTAGCTGAAGGAATATAAAAACATTCTCTTTTCCTCTTTTCTTCCTTGTCCCCACCACTCACATGCTAGTACTTTCAGGAAAAAAATGTTCATGCAGTGGTATTCCTGGATGAAATACTTACGAAAACCTAAAACCACAAGGAGGCTCATGCCCCCAAGAAAAGGACGTGCAGAAATTCTGGATGTCCTGTTGCCTCTATGACTTGAGGCAGCTCGGGTGGGAGGGACACATGAGCTGAAATATGCCAGAATCTCCGTATTGTTTTCCACACAGTGAAGGTTCATTTCTCTTGGAATCAAATAGCACATTGATCACTTATGACAGACTGAAAGCATAGGGTAACCAAGGAAGAAAGACAAACTTGTAAAGAACAGTTGTTGGAAGACTTAGAACAAGTAGGTCACAGTTGGAATAAAATTTATCCTGTAAACAAGCCCAGAAGCTCTGTTCACAGACCTACCATCTGGAAAGAGAAATCTCATTCCTGGGGATTGTTTTAAAATTTGCTTTTTGAAAGGTAAAATGGTATACTAGTGTCCCCCAGGACATAGAAATGACAGCCAGATATTCGATAGGGTGGCTCAAAAAAAAAAAAAAAAAACAAAAAACAAAAAACAAAAAAACTTCATTTCAGGAGGGAACAACAGAGTTAAGACAGTTGTCAAATGTAGAAGATGTATTTCCTACCACCCTCCCCCACCCCCAACATTATCATTGGAGCATCTTACAGGGTTGGCAGGAGTGACTATTATCATCATTTTGATTTTCAACAAAACGTCTGTGCCTAAGCAGATATGCATTGCTTTGTGTGACAGAAGTGCCATTCTCATCATTTCTAGGAGAAAACATTCCATTTTATAGCACTAGAAATTTCCCCAAAATACATTTGTTGATGATTCTCAGGCATCCATTCTCTCTTAAGGCAATTCAAGTTTTGCCTTTTCTTCAGAGATCCTGAGTGGCTTCACAACAGAGGAACTCCCATGCAATGCTGTGGAAATAAGTCATGCTCAGGTGAGTGAGCTCTGCAATAGGGTGAGAAGAAAACACAGAAGGATGGGGATGGGGTGAGAGGGGGTGTGAGCACAGCATGAGTGCCCTTGCTCTGGGAAAGATCAGGGATCAGGGAACGTCAGTGTAAAAGTTCATGTATTCTTCTCCAGTTTTGATAATAGGGTCACTGCTTTGATGTTTAGTCAGCATGTTCTACCTTCCAGTCAGATAAAATTAAGATCTTCCTGATGATTTTTCCTCACCATCGCCTCCTACCTTTAACAAGTATTACATGTACACACACACACACACACACAGAGAGAGAGAGAGAGAGAGAGAGAGACTTAAGTAAGGGAAAGGAGAGAGAGAAAGGGAACCTAATTCTCAATCTATTCTTGACTTTTAAGGCTCGTTAATGTTTTTCAAAAAAGCTTTTTTGATTCTGACTCCTGATCTTCTAGATCTAGGAATATTTCCTCTACTAAAATCTTCCCCAGAAGATGGCTCAGCGGTTAACGAATCTGACTAGCATCCATGAGGACGCAGGTTCGATATACGGCTTTGCTCAGTGGGTAAGGATCCAGCATTGCCGTGAGCCGTGGTTTAGGTTTTAGACTTGGCCTGGATCCGATGTTGCTGTGGCTGTGGCATAGGCCAGCAGCTACAGATCCAATTCGACCCCTAGCCTGGGAACCTCCATATGCTGCGTGTTTGGCCCTAAAAAGAAAAAAAAAAAATTTCCATTCTTTTTATTTTTTATTTTATTTTATTTTTTTCCCGCTGTACAGCATGGGGATCAAGTTACTCTTACATGTATACATTTTTTTCCCACCCTTTGTTCTCCATTCTTTTTATATATTGATGTATACATTTATTCCTCATTTATTAATGCATTCATTCAAAAATTATTTATTGAGCAACTACTATGTGCCAGACATTGTGTTAGGCATTACAGTCCCTGCTCTCACAGACTTTTCCAAGCTAGTAGGGGATGGAGACAAAATATTTGGTGCAGTGTGAGAACCTATTATAAGTATATAATTCCGACTTTGAAAACAAAGTTTGAAAGTCTGGGAAAGCTTTATATAAAAGATGACACTCAGATGATTCTGAAAGGAAAACAGAGATTAGGTGGAGGATGAGAGATGGAAGGGGCTGTTGATAAGCAGAGAAGGGCACGGCAGAGACATAGGAAACAACATCTATAAAGCCCATGGTGAGAGAGAGTATGCAGAAGTCAAGTAACTAAAAGTCATTCCATACAGCAGATGTACAGGAACGTGACTGGTATGCTTGAAGGAAGTGAAAAGATGACATTTGTACTTCTGAAAAACTTTCTGCTGTGGAGAAGGGAATGGAAGGGAGCTGACTGAAGACAAAGTTAGTAAGCTGTTATAGAACATGTATTATAAGTAACAATTTCTCTGTCTAGATAAGTGATAGTTACACTAAATGGAAACATTGATAGATGTTTAAATAAATCAACTGGATTTGACAAATGGATGGGAAAGAGGGGGAGGAGTCATAGGTATCTTTAGGATTATGATTTGAGCAAACAGATAGATGGTGATACCATTCATCAAGAACAGGGGTAACACAAGATGGAAGGGGAATGAGAGTTCAGTTTGGTCGTGTGAGCTTGAGGTGTTTAGGGGATACTTGAACAGAGATGCCCAGTAGGACATGATATGTTCCATATTTGGCATGCTTTCACTATGGTGACATTCCAGGATCTCCTGTCCTTCAGTCTTTCCCCAAGACACCAAGCACTCAGATGAATCACATTTGTTTGTGACAACATCCTCCAGATGACATATTATGTCTGTATGAGTGCATGACCTCTGTCATCTGTAGGTGGGCCTAAATCTCTAGGACCTGGTCCTTAAGCTGGGAGTGAATCTCACATTCCCAAGAGGACCCCAATTCACAGGACCTATAACCACTTCACAAATGAGGAAACAGTTTCTCAAAAGATCTCAAAATTGATCTGAGGCAGGCATAGTTAGAGATATAGTCTTAGCATAAGGGACACTGAAAGAGTTTGAAGAGCTGAATCAATTCAGATCTATTCAGATGGTTTTAAAGGCTCTGACATTTCAATGCCACTTGATACTCTCAGGCTATCTATTTGGAAAAATATCAAGTAAAAATAACACAGCAAAACCCCAGTAAGTAAAAACTTCCAAGGATGAAGAGTTAAATTGTTCAGGAGGATAATTTCAAAACTGAAAGTATAGTTTTCTTCAATGCATAGGGCTTGATTAATATATAGAAAGTATCTATAGAAGCTAATTTTAAAAATGAAACAATAAATGAGTCCACAAATAGTGATGATACTTTATATTTTTCCTGAAATCTATAGTCTACAAAATACTTTTATGTCCACAAAATTAGTTAAATCTCTGAATTACAGAACTTCAATAGCAGTTGCTACTTTCCAGATCAATTGGTCTGTATTAGGGAATTTCATGTAAAGCCATAATCAGTTTATCAACATTCAAAATACATTTGCCTCAACTAAACTACATTCTCTAAAGCTAAAGAATTATTTATGTTGGGAGTTAAAAGATGAAGAGTAAATACCTTGACATCTGAATTAGTTGAGTACTATGGCTGAATTTTCTTTACATATTTATTTTAAATAAAATGCAGGAGATGAAACACAAAGAATTTTTCCCAAACAAGAAAAGTTAAACAGGAGTTCCTGTTGTGGCTCAGCAAGTTAGGAACCCAACTAGTATCCATGAGGATGTGGGTTCAATTCCTAGACTTGCTCAGTGGTTTAAAGATCCAGTGTTGGGGTGAGCTGTGGTGAAGGTCACGAACACGGCTTGGATCCTGCATTGTGGTGGCTGTGGCAGAGGCCAGCAGCTACAGCTCCAATTTGACCCCTAGCCTGGGAACTTCCATATGCCGCAGGTGCATCCAGAAAAAGCAAATAAATAAATGAATAATGACTATAGTTAACAATACTGTATTATATACTCGAAAGTTCCTAAGACAGTAGGTCTTAAACGTTTTTATCACAAAAAAAAGATTTCTTTTTAAGCTTGTGTGACATGATAAAGGTGTGAGCTAACCCTACAGTGGTAATCAATTTGCAATATATAATAAAATAGTATCAAATAAAGACACTATACCTTATACTTACACACAATTATATGTCAATTACATCTCAATAAAGTTTAAAAAAAGAATAGAAAATAAATGAATAAATAAAAGCAAAAAAATATAAAATAGTGATTTAAATGTTTTCTCTGTGTCCTATTTGTAGTTTTAAATAAACATTTAAATTTAGAATGGTTTTAGATGTATATCACAATTGACCAGCTGATATTGATATAATATTATTTAAGTCTATACTCAGATGTCCATAATTTTTCTCTAATGTCCCTTTTCTCTCCCAAGACCCCATCCAGGATGCTGCATTACATGTAGAAGTCCTATTTCCTTATGTTCCTGTGGGTTACGATGCTTTTTCAGATTTTCACTGTTTTTGATGACTTCGACAGTTTTAAGGATTACTGTTCAGGCATTTTGTAGAATGTCCCTCAATTGGGATTTGTCTGATGATTCTCTCATGATTACACTGAGGAAATTTATTGCTGGTAGAAAACCACAGGGATAAAGTACCATTATAATCATATCACATCAAAGGATGTATCACTATAATGCTAACCTTGATCACCAGACTGGAGGTAATGTTTGTCATTTGTCAAATTTCTGAAGTGTAAAGTTGGTCTCTTTTTTTTTCTCTTTAAACAATAATCTTTGGAAGAAAGTCACTATGTGAAGCCGAAATTTAAGTGGTAGGGAGTTATGTCCCATCTCTTTAGAGACAGAGTAGCTACACAAATTATTTGTAATTGTTTTTGCATATTTGTCTATTCTCCATGTTTGTTTACTTAACTATTTATATCGCCAGGCATATTTTTATACCTTCAGTTATAGTCCAATACAATTTTATTTACATATTTGCTCAAATTGTTTCAGCTTTGACAGTTGGGAACTTTTTCACCAGGCTTGTGGAACACTTTGCTATACCCTTACTGTTGTGGGGATATTTTTATTTTCCAAGCGCTTATTTATTTCCTGGCCCTACAAGGTGTTTTTTTGTTTGTTTTTTGTTTGTTTTTTGTCTTTTCTCTTTTTAGGGCCATACTCACAGCATATGGAGGTTCCCAGGCTAGGGGTCTAATTGGAGCTACAGCTGCCAGCCTATGTCAGAGCCACAGCAACCCCAGATGCGAGCCACGTCTGCAACTTATACCATGGCTCACGGCAATGCCAGATCCTTAACCCACTGAGCGAGCCCAGGGATCGAACCCACAACCTCATGGTTCCTAGTCAGATTCATTTCCACTGCACCATGCTGGGAACTCTCCTAAAAGGTGTTCTAAGCCCGTTTTGTCCATTTCCAGCCATAGTCTTTAATTTCTCCAAGGAGCCCTATTCCAGTAAAAATTGGAATATGATATTAGAATCCAAGATCTGGGTTCTGGATATGCTTTGGCTACTGCAATGAAATTACTTCCAGGCCCTCTCAACTGACAGAAAAGATATGCATGTATGGATACTACTGCGTGCATGCATGTGTATAAACATACATACATACATAAATAAGTTTCTATATACAACCACCAATTTTATTTATGTATATAATATATATATTAACCTAAATATGAGTTCATACTGTTTTGGCCAACACTAATTTATTACCATATGAATAATTATAGCCTCTTCCTCTTATTCATCTGTAACCTCTCACTCCAATAGCTGGAAATCTTGCCCCCACAAGCTACCATCTATTTACTTAAATGGTCAATTATATCATATATGTATCAGATTTCAGAACTGTACCTCTGCTAGGGAAAAAGACTTTATAACTAGGGTATCATTACTTGTATGTAGTTCCTTTAGCCTTTAGTTTTACAGACTACTCATTTTCAGTTATTTACCCCCCATCTCCTTCAGTGAAATTATTCCATACATTTGCAATACATTTAGTTTCTTTTGTCACATCCTGCATTTGACCCAGGGATCCTCCAGCCTCCAAAACAATTTTTTTTTATTTGCCTACAATAATGTCCACTATTTACACTGTGAAGCACTGTGGATTTGGACAAATGCATAATGGCAGAGATTCAACATCACAGCATCATACAGGGTAGTTACACTGCCCTAAAACTCCCCTGTGTTCTAACTATTCATCTACTACTCCCTCTTTTCAGAACTCCTGGAAGCCATTGATCCTTGAACTATCTTTACAGTCATTGCCTTTTCCAGAATGTCTTATAATTGGAATCATAGAGTAGGGAATGATAGTCACCTGTCATTAAGTTTGGGAAGTTCTCAGCCCATACTATTTCAAATACTTATTTTACTTCATTCTCCTTTTTCAGTTCTCTGGTATTGCAAGTATGTGGATATTATGCCCTTTGAAATTATTCCATAATTTTTTAATGTTCTGTCATTTGTTTTTGTTTTGTTTTTTTGAGTTTTCTTTGTGTTTCAGCTTGGGAAATTTTGATTGACCTTTCTTGGAGCTCACTGATTCTTTTCTTGACCATGTTCGAGTCTACTCATGTGACTATCAAAGGCACTCTTCAATTCTGTTAGTGCTTTTATTTTACAGCATTTCTTTTTTGTTCTCAGTTAGACGTCCATCTCTCTGCCTATATTACCTACCTGCTTTTGCATGCTGTCTACTTTTTTATTTAGAGGATTAATATTTTAATCATTGCTACTTTAAGTTCCCTGTCAGATAATTCCAATGCTTGTATCATATTTGAGTCTGGTTCTTATGCTTACTTTGTTTCTTCAGACTGTGTTTTTTATTGCCTTTTGGCATGTCGTATAATTTGAAAGCTAGGCGTATCATATCATATATTAGGAAATGCAAAAAGAGACCTCCAATGAGGATTTATGTTAACCTGGCTAGAAAACTGAACTTTTTAAAATTTTTTATTTAATCTATAGGTGCCAGAGGATTCAAAGTTCTCCAGTGTTTTGTCTTCTTTTTTGATTAGGGGTTTCACTAAGTATATCTTTTCACAAAGAATCTGTATCTTTCAGCTCTTTCATCTGTAACCCTCTACAATTACATTGGGGCCCATTTTGTATGGCAGTAAAGTGGAGTCAGATGATTAAATTTAAGCCTTTTTTGTAAGTGTGCTGCAGCTGCAGCATGTGAAAGATCATGGGCCAGAGACTGAACCCACACCACAACAGCGACAATGCCAGGCCCTTAACCCACTGAGCCACCAGAGAACTCCTAAATGTCAGTCTTTTAATAGGCTGTTCTCTGACCTGTGACTATCACAGGCATTCTTCTTGTATAGATGCTTCCCTTCCCCCTCATTCCTTTTCCAAGACAGAAAATCTAAAGCAGGCTGGAAATAAAACTTAGGTATAAGTTTTCCCCCTGGAGAGTAGGCCTTTATTATGAAGAAGACTCCATATTACAGTGGCAACTCAGTGACTGTGCCTGGGGAGATTAGTCTTCTTTATCATGCCCATATTTCCAATATGTGCATTCCTCCTTCCATATACACTAAATCACCATTTGCTTATTTCAGTCTGATGTGACTCAGTGCAAAAATCCAGAAGAACATTAAAAGGTAGTCAGCAGACTAGTGAGATGTGGCCTTAAGAAGAAATTGACTTGCTCTCCTGAAGCAGATCTCCATTGACTGCCATCTCAGGGTATACTGCCTTCCAGTACACAAGTAGGTACAAGTGTGTATCACCTGGGCCTGAAGAATTATAGGGGTTTGTCATGTCAGTTATATAGCTTTCTTATTCTAGATGTTGATGCTGCCTTAGGCAAATAGAGATGCCTTTTTCATTTCTCACTCCTAACAGGAACAGACACACACATGCACACCATAGCTTGTCCTATGCACTTTCTCTGACTTGTCTATCAGAGAAAAAGTTTACATGGACCCAGCAAGTGGCCAAATGACTCTGCCTGCCTGAATGCAGTGATGTCAGAGACCAAGAACAGATAGGGCTGCTAGACAAAATACCGTTAAACTTGAGTTACAGAATAAATGCTGAATATTTTTAGTGTTAGTATGTTAAACTTGGTTGTCCCCTTTTCCCTTAAAACACTTCCATCTGAAGGGCTACTATTTTCTTCTCTAAGAATTAATCCATCTTTTCTTACATATCAAGAAATCAAGTTACAATAATCCCCTCATGGAAAGGACTCTCAGGAGTCAGAAAGCAATAGCCGATGGATTACAGGGCTTTTTCTTAGGGCCACGAAGGCACAGGGTAAGTCCTCTGTCACCATGGAAACTAGGCTTAGAGCCTCCTCCAAGAGCAGGTCACAGTGGTCACCTCCACTTAGCAACTTGCCACATGAGCCAGCAGAATTCATTCATATTGCTATTGGCCGACTTTAGAGAGCATTTCTGAGGCGTAGAGATAAAGCTTTTCTTGCTGAGAACTGACCATGTGCCAGATACTAAACTTAAATGGTATGACTCCAGTTAATTCCCTCAGCAACCCAGTGGATCTGTGTCCTTCTTCCCTTTCCCACCAGTGAATGGAAGCTTCTGAGCAGCCACGGAAAGTCACTTGGTTATACAGTTTCATGGCTGAAATATGCTTAATTCACTTCCTTTCCAGAGTTCAGTCCTTTACAATCATTTACACAGAGGCCATCAGACAGTGCCCCCTATGGGTGAGGAACCACCAAGGCAGGGAAGCCAGGCCCCTTAAAGACTTTTAGAAAGAAAAAGATACTAAAAAACATCAGTGCCCCAGGTGTCAACAGCAATAATCAGTTGTTAGGATCTCAGCATCATTCAAAATGTGAAAGATCTCCAGAGTATCTGGAATATCCATAAAGGAGAAATAAAGATCTCCAGAGTATCTGGAATATCCATAAAGGAGAAATAGTTTACTTCCTCAGCAACCCTCATGTGTCAGGTACTGTCATAAATTGCATTTATTTGATATTTTATTTAACCTTCAAAATAACCTTGTGGTTTGTGAATTTGCTGCATGCTTTGCAGGAACACAAGGCTCCAAAAGATGAAAACACTTGTTGACAGTCTTCTGGTGAGGAGGGAATTGCACTGGGATTCAAATTCAGGGCTGTTTAAATGTAAAGCCTTTGCTCTTTCCACAAGTACCTCACTGCTTCCATGAATGTTTGCTACCTATAACATATGGAAATGAGAAGTTAAATATTTATGAAACCTGCTCTTGAGTGTGTAATCTTGCTAAGTCAAGTAGCTCAGCCATTTATTTTTAAATCTGTCTCTGGTGATTAGAATATATATTTCATAAAGGAAAAAGTCAGATTTTAGTTTCTCAGTTGGCTATATGATTTGAGAAAAACAACTCAGGCAAAACTCTATGTGTATATTCTTTACTTTAAATCTAATACAAGGGTGCTAAGCCGATTTCGTGTCAAGGCTAAGACTCTTGACTTCATTTACAGCCTAGCCTAGAGTCATAGGCAGGGGACTGGTTTTGTTAAAGTCAATCTGAATCAACAGCAATTTTTGAAATTTGCCTAGAGAGTTTTAGAGTTCAAGTCCAAGACTTCTAGGCAGCAGAAGACTTCAGCAATAGAGTTATTTGAGAAGTTAATATGGGATACCCAAGATGTTGTAAAACATACCAGAAATATGGCCCAGCCATGACCCTATGCACTATGGAAGGAAGTGAGGTTTCAAGACTTCCAGAGGCACTGGAGGTGGGAGAAAAAGAACAGGTGCCAGAAAGGCAGCATGATTATGGTTAAATAGACCAGTTATATGGACGTACCACCTACTGGAGGTTAAATAGGGAGTCAGCCATCCAGGCATGATGTATACCAGGGTTTGCACAGGGGTGGGAAAGTACGGTCCCTAATGAGAGCCTGGCCAGTGTGACTTTCCTACTTGAGACTTGCCACTCCCACTTAATTTTTATAGCAAAGGTACCTGTTTTGGTCAAGATGTCATATTCACAGTGTAGTTACTAAGACCTCAGCCTGACTTAGGAAATGATACCTCTGTGAACTTGTTCAGCCACTATGGTACTACATTATGGAATCAGAAACTGCACTGTAATTATTTCAGTTCTCCTTCAGTGGGCTCACATTAGGCCCACATTTAATTTTCTCCCACCTTATCAAATTCCTTACTGACAAAGCCCTTTAAAGCTCAATTAATTCACCAACATGATTACATTCCCTGAAGTACATATAAGCATCATTGATCTGTAGAAATGGAGGCTTTCTCAGTGTGTTCTACTGTCAGAATGGATCCTTGAACTGGAGAAATTGCAACTGTGAGTCAAAGGGGAGAATTTGCAGAAGAGCAGTTCATTTTAACAGTTTAATAGTCATTTTAAATGATGTCATTGCTATGTTTCTTAGACTGTTCAGTCATGTTTGCCGAGTCATGTTTAAGCATATCTCTGAGTAGAAGAGAATTTTTCCTGACTACAAAGTGGGGTGACCCATGGTAAGGTCTATAGGGGACACTACCACAGTATTGCAAAGAAGTTCTAATTTTTGTTCAATTAAAAAAAAATGATAGTAACAACAAATAAATTATACAAAACTACTCAAATATTAAGGATGTTCTTTTATCCATTTTTAAGTCTTATGAAATGGGAACGAAGCCTTACTATACATTCTTTTGCTTCTTTACTTCTCTTTAAGAAAGGGGGCGGGGACAGGCAGCATTAGATCTAGAACTAGAAACAATCTTATTCAGGGGATATCGAATACTGCAATTTTGTGACATTTCTACTGAAATTTCTTCCTTTCAGAATAAGAAGATAGATGTTTGTTGAATATGTAAGATCATAGAAATGAAAATATGAGAAAAACTGGAAATACACTTATTTATTCTCCAATATATATGATAAAAAATTATCACCCTTCTATTTTAGGTTCAGTGATTATCATTTAAGGTATAGAACCAGCTTAAAATGGATTCTGTGCATTAGCTGCATAAAAATACTCAGATTTTCATAGAGCGTATTTAACTATAGATTATCAAATTAGCCAAAATTCCACCAGGGAAATTCTGCCTATTTTTTTTCCCCTTTGAAGTGCAGCGAAATTCACTCAATTGTATTATCATCATAGGGATTAGCAAATTGATCACATTATTTAAATATTAAGAGAATATGAAAATGTAATCATCACTGTGTACTAGGAGTACTGTTTATTAAAAATATGAAGTTTGATTTTAAAAATTTATTTCAAATCTGAAGTTAGGTGGATAACATTTCACTTAATCATTGTCAAACAAGTTATTCCTAATTTTTATCACTTCATATTTGGCTATCAAAAGCATGTCCATAGACCTTCTGGTTTCTTCTCTGATATGTAAAGATTTTGGAAGGGATTATTCTCATTCTCTCAGCAAGAAAAAAGCTGGGCAAAAGAAAAATGAACACTCTTCTTAGAGCCATCAGAGAATTAAGGTCATAAGGCAAGTGGCTACCTTAAAACTGGAGAGACAGTTGAAGACAGAGAATTGCTGAGTACCAGGTTCAAAAGCCACCTACAGGGGCCAGAAACTAGTAAGAACATTTAGATAGTAATTGACTAATAGGTGGAAATTGTGTGTGAACTCATCTGAGAAAGAAAAACTCCTGGGGATATGGCCTTAGAGGGACCCCAGCAATTTTGTGAGATTTTCCTCCAGGAGGCCCTCCAGGTTCTTTTGATGAAGACTGGGGAAACTCTCTCATGTATCTGACAAGGAGAGAGCCAAAGTTCTAAAGCTTTTTTTTTTTTTTTTTCTTTTTTCTTTTTAAGGCCATACCTGCAGAATATAGAAGTTCCCAGGTGAGGGGTCGAGTCAGAGCTGCAGCTGCTAGCCTACACCACAGCCACAGCAACACAGGATCCAAGCCATATCTGTGACCTACACCACAGCTCATGGCAATGCTGGCTCCTTAACCCATGAGCGAGGGCAGGGATCGAACCTGCATAATCATGGATGTTGGCTGGGTTCATAATCCACTGAACCACAACAGGAACTCCCAAAAGTTACCATTTTAAATATTCCCAGAGTGTTCTGTTATCCTTAAACAAGGCCTCAGAGAAAACTATTGTAACAAGTCTACCCAACATGAGAAATAAGTAAGTGTAGTCCCCTCTAGCCTTTGGCATGGGGAAAGGGAAATATCTAATTATAGATTCCTCAAGCCTCCCTGTCTCACCAGATTTAGAAGCAGATTTAGGTATGACACGGGTTTTGAATTATAAGATTAGGAATTTAAATTAATTGATTAAACTGTTAATGGAATCTAATGAAAAAGTACAGAACATGGAAAAACAGATGGGAAATATAGGCAGAAAAATGGAAATTCTAAGAAAGAATCAATAAGCATTGAAAAAGTCCATTAAAATAAAAATGGAAAAAAAAAATGCCTTTGATGGACTTAACAGCTGACATACAAGGAATCAATTAGCTTGAAAATTGTCAACAGAACTTTACAAAATGAAAAGTAAAGAGAAAAAGAATTTAAAAAAAAAAAGAATATCCAAGAACTGGGGAACAATTAAAATAGTGTAATATATACAGTGGGAATGTTAGAAGTTAAAAAAAAAAAAAAAGAAAAGAAAAGAAAAGTAAAATAAACAAAGGTACAAAATTACCTTTGAAGAAATAATTACTGAGAATTTTCCAAAATTAATGACACAAGACCACAGATCCAGAAAGCTCAGATTATGAAAGAAAAATACCCCCAAATCTACATAATGTGTATTATATTCAATAGACACAAAACCAAAGTCTTAAAAAAATCCTGAGGGAGAAGAAACATTTTGCATATAGAAAATAAGGATAAGAGTTACAATTTTCTTCTCTTCAGGAACAACAAAAGTAAGAGGAGAATGAATATTTAAAATGTTGATGGAAAACAGAATGAAACCATCACTGAACAAGAATTCTGTATCCAGTGAAATTATTTTTCCTAAATGAAGTAGAAATACTTTCTCATACAAACAAACTTAGATTTTTGTTGCCAGGAGAAGTGCCTTGAAAGATATATTGAAAAGTTATTCAGGGAAAAGGATCTAAATTAGGTAAGGAAAGAGAGAGTTCAGAGAAGGAATAAAAGGTAAAATAGTCTTTTTGTTTTTCTTATTCTTAAACTAATGAATAAATGTTTAACAAATAATAGCAACAACGTATTAAGTGATTACAGTTCATTGTAAGTAAAATGACTAACATATTATCAAGGACTAGAAGGAGCATTTTAGTTACTTTATTTACCTGTGGATTTCATGAAGCAGTAAAGTGTTACAGTTGGTTCTTAAACAACAAAAGGGTTAATCCACATATAATTAATCATTAGCTCTCTGTATCCACAGTTCCTCTACATCTGCAGATGCAACCAGTCATAGACCAGACTGTGTAGTGCTGTAGTATTTACTACTGAAAAATATCGTCTAAGTGGACCCAGGAAGATCAAACCCGTGTTGCTCAAGGGTCAAATGTATTTGAAAGTGGACTTATCCTAGTTGTAAATGTATGTTGAGCTCTAGGGCAGACACTAACAAAATTTAACAGGGAAGTATAATTGATACACTAAGAGAAAAAAGGTAAAATGCTATCACATAAAATAATTAGAATGAAATAATGGAGAAAAAAGAATAGAAAGAAAAAGAACCGAAAAAACAAGATCAATGAACAGAAAGTAGTTAAAAATATGGTATATATTAAGCCTGAAATATATAAATAATTACTTTAAATATGAAAACAGTAACCATGCCATTTAAAAAAAAACACAGTATATGCATTTTATTTATTTATTTATTTATTTGATCACATCTGTAGTTGTATAATGACCATAACAATCCAGTTTCACAGGATTTCCATCCCACAACCCAAGCACATGCCCCCACCCCTCCAAAATGTCTCCTCTAGAGACCATAAGTTTTTAAATGTCTGTGAGTCAGCATCTGTTCTGCAGAGAAATTCAGTCTGTCCTTTTTTCGGATTCCACATGTCAGTGAAAGCATTTGATGTTGGTGTCTCATTGTATGGCTGACTTCACTTAGCATGATAATTTCTACATCCATCCATGTTGCTAAGAATGCCGGTATTTTGTTCCATTTAATGGCTGAGTAGTGTTCCACTGTGTATATGTACCACTCTTCTTGATCCACTCCTCTGTTGATGGACATTTAGGTTGTTTCCATGTCTTGCCTATTGCAAAGAGTGCTGCAATGAACATCAGAGTACTTGTGTCTTTGCGAGTTGTGGTTTTCTCTGGATAGATGCCCAGGAGTAGGATTGCTGGATCCAATGGTAGTTCTATTTTTGGTTTTCTGAGGAATCTCCATACAGTTTTCCACAGTGGTTGTGCCAATTTACAATCCCACCAACAGTGTACTAGGGTTCCTTTTTCTGCACACCCTCTCCAGCACTTACTGTTTGTAGACTTTTGGATGATGGCCATTCTGGCTGGTGTAAGGTGGTACCTCAGAGAGGTTTTGAGTTGCATCTCTCTAATAATGAGTGATGTTGAGCATCTTTTCATGTGTTTTTTGGCCATCTGTATGTGTTCTTTGGAGAATGTCTGTTTGATCTTCTGCCCATTTTTTGATGGGGTTGTTTGTTTTTTTGATATGGAGCTGCAGAAGCTGTTTATAAATTTTGGAGATTAATCCCTTGTCAGTTGATTCACGTGCAAAGATTTTCTCCCATTCTGTGGGTTGTCTTTTCTTTTTTTTTTTTTTTTTTTTAATTTTATTTTCCCACTGTACAGCAAGGGGGTCAGGTTATCCTTACATGTATACATTACAATTACAGTTTTTCCCCCACCATTTCTTCTGTTGCAACATGAGTATCTAGACATAGTTCTCAATGCTATTCAGCGGGATCTCCTTGTAAATCTATTCTACGTTGTGACTGATAAGCCCAAGCTCCCGATCCCTCCCACTCCCTCCCCCTCCCATCAGGCAGCCACAAGTCTCTTCTCCAAGTCCATGATTGATTTTCTTTTCTGAGGAGATGTTCATTTGTGCTGGATATTAGATTCCAGTTATAAGTGATGTCATATGGTATTTGTCTTTGTCTTTCTGGCTCATTTCACTCAGTATGAGATTCTCTAGTTCCATCCATGTTGCTGCAAATGGCATGATGTCATCCTTTTTTATGGCTGAGTAGTATTCCATCGTGTATATATACCACATCTTCCGAATCCAATCCTCTGTCGATGGACATTTGGATTGTTTCCATGTCCTGGCTATTGTGAATAGTGCTGCAATGAACATGCGGGTGCATGTGTCTCTTTTAAGTAGAGCTTTGTCCGGATAGATGCCCAAGAGTGGGATTGCAGGGTCATATGGAAGTTCTATGTATAGATTTCTGAGGTATCTCCAAACTGTTCTCCATAGTGGCTGTACCAGTTGACATTCCCACCAACAGTGCAGGAAGGTTCCCTTTTCTCCACAGCCCCTCCAGCACTTGTTATTTGTGGATTTATTAATGATGGCCATTCTGACTGGTGTGAGGTGGTATCTCATGGTAGTTTTGATTTGCATTTCTCTTATAATCAGCGATGTTGAGCATTTTTGCATGTGTTTGTTGGCCATCTGTATATCTTCCTTGGAGAAATGTCTATTCAGGTCTTTTGCCCATTTTTCCATTGATTGATTGGTTTTTTTGCTGTTGAGTTGTATAAGTTGCTTGTATATTCTAGAGATTAAGCCCTTGTCAGTTGCATCATTTGAAACTATTTTCTCCCATTCTGTAAGTTGTCTTTTTGTTTTCTTTTGGGTTTCCTTTGCTGTGCAAAAGCTTTTCAGTTTGATGAGGTCCCATGGGTTTATTTTTGCTCTAATTTCTATTGCTTTGGGAGACTGACTTGAGAAAATATTCATGATGTTGATGTCAGAGAGTGTTTTGCCTATGTTTTCTTCTAGGAGTTTGATGGTGTCCTGTCGTATATTTAAGTCTTTCAGCCATTTGGAGTTTATTTTTGTGCATGGTGTGAGGGTGTGTTCTAGTTTCATTGCTTTGCATTCAGCTGTCCAGGTTTCCCAGCAATGCTTGCTGAATAGACTTTCCTTTTCCCATTTGATGTTCTTGCCTCCCTTGTCAAAGATTAATTGACCATAGGTGTCAGGGTTAATTTCCAGATTCTCTATTCTGTTCCATTGGTCTGTCTGTCTGTTTTGATACCAGTACCACACTGTTTTGATGACTGTGGCTTTGTAGTATTTCTTGAAGTCTGGGAGAGTGATGCCTCCTGCTTGGTTTTTGTTTCTCAGGATTGCTTTGGCGATTCTCGGTCTTTTGTGGTTCCATATAAATGTTTGGATTGTTTGTTCTAGTTCTGTGAAAAATGTGATGGGTCATTTGATAGGGATTGCATTGAATCTGTAGATTGCTTTGGGTAGGATGGCCATTTTCACAATATTGATTTTTCCAATCCAGGAACATGGAATATCTTTCCATTTTTTTACATCTTCTTTGATTTCTTTGATTAAGGTTTTATAGTTCTCGGCATATAGGTCCTTTACCTCTTTGGTTAGGTGTATTCCGAGGTATTTGATTTTGTGAGGTACAATTTTAAAAGGTATCGTATTTTTGTATTCCTTTTCTAATGCTTCATTGCTGGTATACAGAAATGCAACTGACTTCTGAATGTTAATCTTATATCCTGCCACTTTGCTGAATTTATTAATCAGTTCAAGGAGTTTTGGGGTTGAGTCCTTAGGGTTTTCTAGGTATAGAATCATGTCATCTGCATACAGTGACAGTTTGATCTCTTCTCTTCCTATATGGATGCCTTTGATTTCTTTTGTTTGTCTAATTGCTGTGGCTAAGACTTCCAAAACGATGTTGAAGAGCAGTGGTGAGAGTGGGCATCCCTGTCTTGTTCCAGATTTGAGTGAGAAGGTTTTCAGTTTTTCCCCATTGAGGATTATATTTGCTGTGGGTTTATCATAAATGGCTTTGATTATATTCAGGAATGTTCCCTCTATACCCACTTTGGCGAGGGTCTTGATCATGAATGGATGTTGAACTTTGTCAAATGCTTTTTCTGCATCTATTGAGATGATCATATGATTTTTGACTTTTTTTTTGTTAATGTGGTGTATGATGCTGATTGATTTGCGTACGTTGAACCATCCTTGTGAACCTGGGATGAACCCAACCTGGTCATGGTGTATAATTTTTTTGATATGTTGTTGGATTCGGTTGGCTAAGATTTTGTTGAGAATTTTTGCATCTATATTCATCAATGATATTGGGCGATAGTTTTCTTTTTTGGTGGTATCTCTGTCTGGTTTTGGAATGAGGGTGATGGTGGCCTCATAGAATGTCTTTGGGAGTATTCCTTCTTCTTCAACCTTTTGAAAGAGTTTAAGGAGGATGGGCACCAATTCCTCTTTATATGTTTGATAGAATTCACCTGTGAAGCCATCTGGTCCTGGGCTTTTATTTGTAGGGAGTGATTTTATGACCTCTTCAATTTCATTTCTAGTGATTGGTCTGTTCAGTTGGTCTGTTTCTGCTTGATTCAGTTTTGGCAGGCTGTAAGATTCTAGAAAATTGTCCATTTCTTCCAGATTGTCAAACTTATTGCCATATAGTTGTTCATAGTATTCTCTTATGTTTTTTTGTATTTCTGCTGTATCCGTTGTGATTTCTCCTTTTTCATTTATAATTTTGGTGATTTGGGTTCTTTCTCTCCTCTTTTTAGTGAGTCTGGCCAGGGGTTTATCAATTTTGTTCACCTTTTCAAAGAACCAGCTCTTGGTTTTATTAATTTTCTCTATTGTTTTTTGAGTCTCTATTTTATTGATTTCTTCTTTGATCTTTACAATTCCCTTCCTTCTGCTGACTTTAGGACTTCTTTGTTCTTCTTTTTCTAATTCATTTAGGTGGAGGGTTAAGTTGTCAATTTGGGATCTTTCTTCTTTTTTGAGAAAGGCCTGGATTGCTATAAATTTCCCTCTGAGCACTGCTTTCGCAGCATCCCATAGATTTTGAGAGGTTGTGTCTTCATTATCATTTGTTTCAAGATAGTTTTTAATTTCCTTCTTGATTTCCTCATTGACCCATTGGTTTTTTAGTAGCATGTTGTTTAGTCTCCATGGAGTAGGTTTTTTCTCTTTCCTTTTCCCATGGTTGATTTCTAATTTCATGGCATTGTGGTCAGAGAAGATACTTGAGATAATTTCTATGCTCCTAAATTTATTGAGATTCGCTTTATGTCCCAATATGTGGTCGATTCTTGAGAATGTTCCATGAGCATTTGAGAAGAATGTGTATTCTGATTTTTTTGGATGTAGTGTCCTGAAGATATCAATTAAGTCTAACTTTTCTATTGTTTCCTTTAGGATCTCTGTTGCTTTATTGGTTTTCTGTCTAGAGGATCTGTCCATTGATGTGAGGGGGGTATTTAGGTCTCCTACTATGATTGTATTCTCATCAATATCTCCCTTTATGTCTGTTAATATTTGTTGTATGTATCTGGGTGCTCCTATGTTTGGGGCATATATGTTGATGATAGTAACATCCTCTCCTTGGATGGATCCCTTAATCATTAAATAGTGTCCTTCTTTGTCTTTCTTTATGTCTTTTGTTTTAAAGTCTATTTTGTCTGATATGAGCGTTGCAACTCCTGCTTTTCTGTCATGTCTATTGGCATGAAATACTTTTCCCCAGCCTTTCACTTTCAATCTATATGTATCCTTTGTCCTAAGGTGAGTTTCTTGTAGGCAGCATATTGAAGGTTTTTGCCGTTTTATCCACTCAGCCATTCTGTGTCTTTTGATTGGGGGATTCAGTCCCTTGACATTTAAGGTGATAATTGATAGATGATTATTTATTGCCATTTGATCCTCGTGTTCCAGTTGATTCTATGGTTCTCCATTCTTCTTTTTTTTTTTTTTTTTGGTTGGATGGTCTCCTGTTATTATCTGCTTGAGTGTATTTTTTTTTTTCATTTTTTGCAAATGCAATATTTGGTTTTGGCTTGTGGTTGCCCTGTTTTTTAAGTATGCTAACCCCTTCCCATAATTGTGTGTTTTAGCCTGATGGTCCTGTAAGTTCAAACACTTCATTATTATATTAAAATTAAGAAGAGAGACATACATACAAACAAAAAGGATTATTTACCTCCTAACATCCCTTGCCCACATTTTATGGTTTTGATGACTCTTTTATTTTTTTCTTTTTAATTTTATTTTGTTTGAAGCATGTTCATGATTAAATCTGTATGCTGGCTTATTTGAGTGACTGCTCTCTGATTGTATCTTCCTCAGTCCTAGTTCTTCCTCTTCTTCTTCTTCTTTTTTTTTTTTCTTTTCTTTTTTCTTCCCTTTCCTTCCTTTCTTTTTGGTTTAGAGAAGCCCTTTCAATATTTCCTTTAACCTGGGTTTTGTGTTGCTGTATTCTTTAAGTTTTTGTTTGTTGGGAAAAATTTTTATTTCCCCTTCTATTTTAAATGATATTCTTGCTGGATAAAGTATTCTAGGTTGCATATTTTTTCCTTTGAGCACTTTAAATATCTCTTGCCATTCCCTCCTGGCCTGTAGTGTTTCTGTAGAGAAATCAGCTGATATTCTTATGGGGGTTCCCTTGTAGGTAACATTCTGTTTTTCTCTTGCTGCCTTTAGGATCCTCTCTTTATCACTAACTTTTGCCATTTTTATTATGATGTGTCTTGGTGTGGGTCTGTTTGGGTTCAGTTTGTTTGGGGCCCTCTGTGCTTCTTGTATCTTGAATCCAGTATCCTTTAGATTTGGGAAGTTTCCAGCGATAATTTCTTCAAATATATTTTCCATTCCTTTATCTTTTTCTACTCCTTCTGGAATTCCTATTATGCGTAGATTGGCCAGTTTTATATTATCCCATAGGTCTCTTATATTGCTTTCCAGTTTTTTGATTCGGTTTTCTGTCTGTTGACCAGATTGAGTGATTTCCATTATTCTATCTTCCATATCACTGATTCGTTCTTCTGCATTATTCATTCTGGTTTTTACTGCCCCTAGTTCAGTTTGCATCTCTGCAAATGAATGTTCTAGTTTTTCTTGGCTCCTCCTTATATTTTCTAGCTCCTTTCTGAGGGTATCTGCATTGCTGTTCATATCTTCTCTTAATTCCTTCAGTATTTTCACTATTTCTCTTTTGAACTCCAGGTCTGTCAGACTGCAGAGATCAGTTTCATTGTTGACTGTTTTAGGTGAGTTCTCCTGTTGGTTTGACTGGGGGTGGTTTCTCAGCTTCTTCATCTTGCTTGTTGTCTTCTTTCTCCTGAGGGAGTTGTACTCTCCGTTATCGGGTAGTGTTTGCCTTGTCACTGCCCTGGAATATTTCCTGAGGGCTGTCGTTGTTGGTCAATCTTTTTTTGAGGCAGTGTGGCTTTTCTGGAGTGTTGATGGGACTAACAGTGTTTCTTTGAAGCAAAGGAGGACTTCCTGAGGGCAGACAGGACTGGGAGGTCCACCCCACGATGGTAGCAGATTTCACTTGGTTCTCAGCACCCCCTGGGGTCTTGGGCGGGTAGCAGGGCCCTTGGAGACTCAAGAGGCTCCTCCCCAGGACAGCCCGACTCAGAAAGACCGTCTGAGATCTTTTCCCAATTCCGCCAGGCTTGTTGCAGCTTTTCTGGGCTGCAGGGGGTCCTGCCTGGAGCTGGCAGTCCTATGCAGCTGGTCCACTAGGTCTCAGCACCCCTTGGGGTCTTGGGCGGGTAGCAGGGCCTTTGGAGACTCAAGAGGCTCCTCCCCAGAACAGCCCGACTCAGAAAGACCGTCTGAGATCTTTTCCCAAGTCGGCCAGGCTTGTTGCAGCTTTTCTGGGCTGCAGGGGGTCCTGCCTGGAGCTGGCAGTCCTATGCAGCTGGTCCACTAGGTCTTAGCACCCCTTGGGGTCTTGGGCGGGTAGCAGGGCCCTTGGAGACTCAAGAGGCTCCTCCCCAGGGCAGCCCGATTCAGAAAGACCGTTTGAGATCTTTTCCCGATTCGGCCAGGCTTGTTGCAGCTTTTCTGGGCTGCAGGGGGTCCTGCCTGGAGCTGGCAGTCCTATGCAGCTGGTCCACTAGGTCTCAGCACCCCCTGGGGTCTTGGGCGGGTAGCAGGGCCCTTGGAGGCTCAAGAGGCTCCTCCCCAGGACAGCCCGACTCAGAAAGACCGTCTGAGATCTTTTCCCGATTCGGCCAGGCTTGTTGCAGCTTTTCTGGGCTGCAGGGGGTCCTGCCTGGAGCTGGCAGTCCTATGCAGCTGGTCCACTAGGTCTCAGCACCCCCTGGGGTCTTGGGCGGGTAGCAGGGCCCTTGGAGACTCAAGAGGCTCCTCCCCAGGACAGCCCGACTCAGAAAGACCGTCTGAGATCTTTTCCCAATTCCGCCAGGCTTGTTGCAGCTTTTCTGGGCTGCAGGGGGTCCTGCCTGGAGCTGGCAGTCCTATGCAGCTGGTCCACTAGGTCTTAGCACCCCCTGGGGTCTTGGGCGTGTAGCAAGGCCCTTGGAGACTCAAGAGGCTCCTCCCCGGGGGAGCCCGTCTCAGAAAAACCGTCGGAGAATTAGGTCGATCTATTCACAGCCTGGCTAGGCTTGTTCTAGCTTTTCTGGGCTGCAGGCCTTTTCTAGGGGGCTGGTGGTGTTTGGTGCTGCTCTGTGGAAGTGTAGCCCCTCCAAAGGGCAAGCAGGCCTGTGCAGGGAGAGCCCCTGCGGTGGTAGGCTTCAGGCAATTGTTGAGGCCAGCCCTCCTGGATGGCAGGCAGCCCCAGGTTCGGCGAGAGCGTAGGGGGTGGCGGGGGTGGGGGGAGGGAATGCACTGGGAAGCACAGCTTTCTGCTAGCTAGCGGGCCTGTAAGCTTGCTGTGGCGTGGGGGGTATTCTATGGGGACCCACCCCTTCTTCTCTCCGCTCCCCAGCACGGGCGCAGACCAGGCTCTTCTCCCAGGTTCCCTCTGAGGCGGCTTTCCACTTCCCCGCCCCTAGAGTATTGCTCCCTTCCTCTGCGACAGCTTTGTTTTCTAGTCTCCCAGGCAGTCTCTGCCCCGTCAAATGGTTTAGAGACCTCCCAAGCAGTTTCCGCTCTTCCCCGCCCCCCTAGCCCGGGGACTAATCTCTGGAGCCGAGGTCTCGGTGCCCAGCCCCCCCCCCCAGGCGTCCCCCGGCCCTTTCTTGGGGACTAACCTTCGGAGGCGAGGTCTCGGTGCCCAGCCCCAACCCAGGCGTCCCCCGGCCCCCTCTCGGGGACCAACCTTCAGAGCTGAGGTCTCGGTGCCCAGCCCCCACCCAGGCGTCTCAATTTTTGGTGACTGTGCCCGTAGTTCAGATGGTCCGTTGGGTTCTTGATCGTTTTTCCGTACTCCGACTTACTGCTACACTCTTCTCTGCATCTGGAGATTCCTCCGGTTCGTTTGATCTTTCCCCCGGTAGGAGACTTTCCAGGGTGCGGGATCCCTTTCTCCTCCGCAGTTCCCTTTCGGGAGCGCCCGTCCCGCTCGGATTCACCTTCTCTCACTCTCCTCTTTTCTCCCGTTCTGCCCAATAATGTCACGAACTTCTTGCCGTTATTGGAGTTTAGGTTCCTCTGCCAGCGATTGGTTGTTGTTCTGTGCGAGTCATTTCTTCTGTAGATGTGCTTTTTTTGTTGTGTTTGTGGGAGAGGGCGAGCGTGTCCCCCTACTCCTCCGCCATCTTGTCCTCCTATCCGGTTGTCTTTTCATTTTGTTTAGGGTTTCCTTTGCTGTGCAGAAACTCTGAAGTTTGATTAGGCCCCATTTGTTTATTTTTGTTTTTATTGTCAATACTCTAAGAGGTGGATCTGAGAACATGTTGCTATCATGATGTCAGAGAGTGTTTGGCCTGTGTTTTCCTCTAGGACTTTGATAGTGTCTGGTCTTATATCTACGTCTTTAATCCATTTGGAGTTTATTTTTGTGTATGGTGTTAGGGGGTGTTCTAATTTCATTCTTCTCCATGTGGGTGTCCAGTTTTCCCAGCACCACTTATTGAACAAGCTGTCTTTTCTCCATTGTATATTCTTGCCTCCTTTGTCATAGATGAATTGGCTGTAGGTGTGTGGGTTTAATTCTGGGCTTTCTATCCTGTTCCACTGATCTAGATTTCTGTCTTTGTGCCCGTACCATGTGGTTTTGATGACTGTGGCTTTGTAGTATAGTCTGAAGGCTGGGAGCCTGATTCCTCCAGCTCCATTTTTCTTTTTCAGGATGTCTTTGGCTATTCTGGGTCTTTTGTGCTTCCAAACCAACTTCAAAATCTTTTGTTCGAGTTCTGGGAAAAATGTCCTTGGTAATTTGATAGGGATTGCATTGAATCTGTAGATCGCCTTGGGTAGTATAGTCATTTTGATAATACTGAATCTTCCAATCCACAAGCATGGTATATCTTTCCATCTATTTGTGTCATCTTTGATTTCTTTCATCAGTGTCTTAGAGTTTTCAGAGTACAGGTCTTTTGTCTCCTTAGGTAGGTTTACTCCTAGGTATTTTATTCTTTTGGATGCAATGATAAACGGGATTGCTTCCCTATCTTCTTTTTCTGTTCTTTCATTGTTAGTGTATAGAAATACCATCGATTTCTGTGTATTAGTTTTGTATCCTGTGACTTTGCCAAATCCATGGATGAGCTCTAACAGTTTTCCGGTAGAGTCTCTAGGATTCTCTAGGTATAGTATCATGTCATCTGCAAATAGTGATAGTTTTACCTCTTCCTTTCCAATTTGGATTCCTTTTATTTCTTCTTATTCTCTGATTGCCATGGATAGGACTTCCAAAACTCCGTTGAAGAGTAGTGGCGAGAGTGGACATCCTTGTCGTGTTCCTGATCTCAGCGGGAATTCGTTCAGCTTTTTGCCATTGAGAAGGATGTTAGCTGTGGGTTTGTCATATATGGCCTTTATCATGTTGAGGTAGGTTCCCGCTATGCCCACTTTCGGAACGGTTTTGCTCAGAAATGGGTGTTGGATTTTGTCAAAGGTTTTTTCCATGTCTATTGAGAGGATCATATGGTTTTTATTCTTCAGTTTGTTAATGTGATGTATCACACTGATGGATTTGTGGATATTGAAGAACCCTTGTATCCCTGGGATAAATCCCACTTGATCATGATGTATAGTCCTTTTAATGTAATGTTGGCAGTGGTTTCCTAGTATTTTGTTGAGGATTTTTGCATCGGTGTTCATCAGTGAAATTGGCCTGCAGTTTTCTTTTTTTGTGGAATCTTTGTCTGGTTTTGGTATCAGGGTGATGGTGGCCTCACAGAATGAGTTTGGGAGTATCCCTTCCCCTGCAATTTTTTGAAATAGTTTCAGAGGGAGAGGTGTTAGCTCTTCTCTAAATGTTTGATAGAATTTGCCTGTGAAGCCATCTGGTCCTGGACTTTTGTTTGTTGGAAGTTTTTTAATCACTTTTTCAATTTCAGTACTTGTGAATGGTCTGTTCATCTTTTCTATTTCATCTGGGTTTAGTCTTGGAAGATTGTACTTTTCTAAGAATTTGTCCATTTCTTCTAGGTTTTCTGTTTTATTGGCATAGAGTTGCATATAGTAGTCTCTTATGATCCTTTAAAAAAAGATGCGACTATGCATTGTCTACAAGAGACCAGCTTTAAATATACAGACTCATAGAGTTAAAAAGTAAAGAGGTGGAGTAAAATATACTAAAACCAATCCAAAGAAAGCTGATCTATAAAACAATGATGTCCACTCTTATCATTTTTATTTAACATAGTACTCAAAGTCCTAGCTGTAGAAATTGGGCAAATAAATAAAATAAATAAATAAATACATAAAAGGCACCCATGTGGAAAGGAAGAAATATAGCTATCTGTATGTGCAGATGACTAATATTATATATAGAAAACCCTATCTCAAAAAAATATATCTGCACCATTATGTTTATTGCAGTATTATTTACAGTACCCAAGGCATGGGAACAACCTAAGTAATCATCAACAGAAGAATTAATAAAGAATATATGATATGTAGATAGATAGATAGATAGATAGATAGATAGATAGATAGATAGATAGAAAGTCCTGCCTTTGCACCAATATGCACCTTGAGTGAAATAGAGTGAAATAAACTAGATCAAAAAGGGAAAGGCAAATGCTGTTTGATATCACTTGTACATGGAAATCTAAAACAAAAACAACACCCTCATACAAACAGAGAACAGATTGGTGACTGCTAGAGGCAGGGTGCAGGGGATGGGTGAAGATGCTGCTATAGATAAATATGTTCTGAGGATGTACTGTACAAAATGGTAACTAGAGTTAACAATACTGTGTTATGTATTTATGAAGTAGTTAAGATCTTAAAAGTTTTCACCACAAGAAAAGTATGTGAGGTGATATATGTTAATTAAACTTATTGTGGGAATCATTTCACAATATGCACATAAATCAAATAATTATGTTGTACAGTTTAAGCTAATACAATATTATATGTCAATTATATCTCAATAACCTGGGAAAAATCCAGATTGCTGGGCCCCATTTCCAGAGTTTTTCATTTAGGAATTGGGGGTGGGGATGATGCTAAGAATGTGAATTTCTTCCAAGATTCCAGGTCATGTTAATGCTGCCAGTATGGGACCACACTTGAGAACCACTGAGCTAAAGTTTGCAGCCACCCTGGGGCAAATGTGTCCTTCCAATATTAGAAAGTAGCAGAAATTCTGCTGGGGGCAAAAAAAACTTAGGGTGACTGTATGACATGAAAAATAAATTTTATTTTTTAATTTTCTATGGTTCACATGGGGTCAAAATTATAAACAAAACAAAAATTATTCTCTTATGAGCATTATTGCCTCTTTTCTGAATTGACTTCCTGAAATT
Source organism: Sus scrofa (assembly GCF_054392235.1). Taxonomy (NCBI): domain Eukaryota; kingdom Metazoa; phylum Chordata; class Mammalia; order Artiodactyla; family Suidae; genus Sus; species Sus scrofa. The sequence continues at coordinate 106,549,545 of NC_139396.1, read as the reverse complement.
TCCTGTAAGTGTAGACAAGTCTATGGATGGATTTGGTGTTTCATGGGCTTCTCTTTTGAGGTCCCTGTGGGCATGATCAACAGTCACAAACTTGGTTAGGACTGTAGGGTAACTCCTTACTACACTGGATCCCCATCAAGCACCACTTCACATCTTCTCAGTACAATCTCTTGCGACGTCTGCTGCTATGCCAATGAGGTAAACCCAGACTTCAAACAGCTTCGGGTAGGTGCAACCTGACAGTGCCTCCCCTTAGGTCTTGGCCCTGGACCACTTGCCTGTTACTTGCTTCCATGGGTCTTTTCTGGCTCCTTGCACATACAACCCAAAGTGTGTAATGCAAGAACTCAATGCCTTTATGGACATTTTTGACAATAAGGAACTGAGCTAATGGACAAATAGTTCCCTGTTTCAATTATTAGGTGAAGAGTTCTGGTTTCTCAATCCTATGGCTTTTCCAAATGTCTTACAAGATTATTTATTGACCACACTGGTGTCCAACTAAATAACAATTCTTAGTATGAATGTTCACTCCTTCTTTTTAACTCCCCCGAACCCTGCATCCTTTACTCCTGAACAAACACAAAAATTAAATCTGGCATAACTGTATTTATTTCAGGCCTAGCTGACTTCAGAGCAGAAAGATCATCAGGAACAAAGAGGGGTATTGCATAAAATGCAAATCAAAACTACTTTGAGGTACCACTTCACACCAGTCAGAATGGCCATCATTAGTAAGTCCACAAATAACAACTGCTGGAGACAGTGTGGAGAAAAGGGAAATCTCCTGCACTGTTGGTGGGAATGTAAATTGGTACAACCACTATGGAAAACGGTGCGGAGGTACCTTAGAAAACTATGCATAGAACTATCACATGACCCAGCAATCCTACCCCTGGGCACATATCCCAACAAAACTTTCCTGGAAAAAGACACATGTACCTGCATGTTCATTGTAACACTATTCACAATAGCCAAGATATGGAAACAACCTAAATGTTCATTAACAGATGACTGGATTAAGAAGATGTGGTATATATACACAATGGGATACTCTCTAGCCATAAAAAAGAACTACATAATGCCATTTGCAGCAACATGGATGGAACTAGAGACTCTCATACTAAGTGAAGTCAGTCATAAAGAGAAAGACAAATACCATATGATATCACTTACATATGGAATCTAATATATGGCACAAATGAACATTTCCACAGAAAAGAAAATCATGGATATGGAGAACAGACTTGTGGTTGCCAAGGGGAAGGGGGGGAAGGGATGGACTGGGAATTTGGGGTTAAAAGATGCAAATTATTACCTTTGGAATGGATAAGCACTGGGAACTATGTCTGGTCATTTGTGATGTAGCATGATCATGTGAGAAAAAAGAATGTATACATGTATGTGTAACTGGGTTACCTTGCTATGCAGTAGAAAATTGACCCAGCACTATAAACCAGCTATCATGGAAAAAATAAAAATCATTATGAAAGAAAAAAAAATTTTTTTCAAAACAAAGAGAGGGGTACTGAATAATGATAAAATGGTCATATGACATCTGCTGCTATGCCAATGAGGTAAACCTAGGCTTCCAACAGCTTCAGGTAGGTGCAACCTGACAGTGCCTCCCCTTCAGTCTTGGCCCTGGACCACTTGCCTGTTGCTTGCTTCCATGGGTCTTTTCTGTTCTTTAAGACTCAAAATTCTTAATGCATATATGCCTATCAAAACAATTAAAAACTTATAGAACTAAAGAGAAATTGATAAATCCACTACTATAGCTGGAGACTTCAACAACACTATCAGAAATGGACAGGTCCAGTAGGCAGGAAATCAGTAAGGTCATAGTTGACTGAACAACATTAACCAACTGGATCTGAATAGCATTTACATAAGACTTCATCCAAAAACAGCAGAATGTATTTTCTTCCCCAGTTCACATAAAATATTCACCAAGAGAGGCCACATTCTGGGTCATAAAACATCTTAACACATTTAAAGAAAAAAATCATACAAAATACACTCTCAGACCACAATGGGATTAAAATATAAGTCAACAGCAGAAAGACAGCTGGCCAATCCCAACATATTTGGGGATCAAACAACATACTTTTAAGTAACACATGGATCAGAGAATAATCAAGAGAAATAAATTTAAAAAAACCATTTTGAACTAGAAGAAATGAAAATAAAACTTATCAAAATCTGTAGAATGTAGTCAAAACTATTCTCAGAAGAAAAATGTATATATTAGAAAAGAACAATATAAAGATCAATAACCTAAGTTTCCACCTTAGAAAACTTCACAACAAGAGCAAATTAAATCAAAAGTAAACAGAATTCAAGAAATAATAAAAATCAGAGCATAAATCAATAAAATTGAAAACAAGGAATCAATAAAAAAAAATCAGTGAAACCAAAAGTTCTTTGAAAAGATCAATAATATTGATAACCCTCTAGCCAGATTAAGGGGGAAAAAAACCCCACAAATTACTAATAAAAAAGTGAAAGAGGTACTGTTACTACTGATCTCACAGACATTTAAAAGATAAAAATGGAATATTACGAACAACTCCATGCCACACATTTGATAATTTATAAGAAATTGACCAAATCCTTGAAAGACGAAATCTACAAAAACTCTCACAGGAGAAATAGACAACCTGAATAGGCCTACATCTATTAAAGAAACTGAATCAATAGTAAGTAACTTTTCAAGGGAAAATCTATGTGACCTATGGTTTGGTGATTAGTTTTTACGTAGAATACCATCAGGATGATATATGAAAGAAAAGTTGAAATTTTTGGCTTCATTAAAATTAAAAATATCTTCTCTGAAAAGGCATTGTGAATGGAATCAAAAGACAAGACAAAGACTGAGAAAAATATTTGCAAACACATATCTGATAAAGAAATTATATCCAAAATACACACAAAAAACCCTTAAAAACCCATTTTAAAAATGAAAAAAAAATCTGAAAAGATGCAAAACGTATACGGTTGGCAAAAAGCATGTGCTCAAGGTGATGTCACCAAGGAACTATGTATCAAAGCCATAGTGAGATAACACTACATACCTATTAGAAAGGCAAAACACTGACAACACCAAAGGCTGGCAAGGATGTGGCACAACAGGAACCCTCAATCATTTTCAGAAATGCAAAATGGTATAGCCGCTTTAGGAGAAAGGTTGGCAGCTTTACAAAGCTAAATAGAGCCTAACCATGCAATCCAGAAATTTTGCTCCTAGGTTTTTACCCAAATTTGTTAAAAACATATGTCCACCTATAACTTTTTTTTTTTTTTTTTTTTTGGCCAGCCTACACCACAGCCACAGCAATGCAGGATCAGAGCTATGTCTGTGACCTACACCACAGCTCAAGGCAACTCCAGATTCCTAACCCACAGAGCAAGGCCAGGGATCAAATCTGCAACCTCATGGTTCCTGGTTGGATTAATTTCCAATGCACTGTGATGTGAACTCCCTAAAACTTACTTCTGAGTGTTTATAGCAGTGGTTTTTGTTTTTTTCTTTTTAGGGCTATAGCTGCAGCATATGGAAGTTCCCAGGCTAGGGACTGAATGAGAGCTGCAGCTACAGGCCTACACCACAACCACAGCAACACCAGATCTGAGCTGCATCTGCAACCTACCCTGCAGTTTGTGGCAACACCAGATCCTTAATCTACTGAGGGAGGCCAGGAATCAAACCCACATCCTCATGGACACTATATTGGGTTCTTAACCCATTGAGCCACAATGGAACTCCAGTTATTTTATTTATAATCACCCCAAACTGGAAGCAACCAACATGTCTTTCAATGAGTAAATGGATAAACAAACTATGGTATATCCATACAATGAAATACTCAGAAAAAAAAAAAAAAAAAAAAAGCTACCAAGTCACAGACAGACCTTGAAGAATTTAATGAATATTGCCAAGTGATATAAATAAGTCTGAAAAGTCTACATACTGTTTCCAAATAAATGGGATTCTGGAAAAGGCAAAATTACAGAGACAATAAAAATATCAGTGGTTGCCAAAGGGCCTAGGAAGGAAAGTAAAAGATGAATAGGTGATGTCCAGGGGATTTTTAGGGCAGTGAAATGATTCTGTATGATACTGTAATAGTGGATACATGAATTGCGTATTTGGCAAAACCCAGAGAACGTACCTCAACAAAGAATGAACCTCCATGTAAATCATAGATTTCACTTATAATAACGTATTGACTCATCAATTGTAACAAATGTACCACACTTGTGCAAGATGTTACATAAGAATAAACTGTGTATGTGAAGTAGGAGGATTACGTGAGAACTTGGTACTTTCTGCTCAATCTTACTCTTAATCTAAAATTTCTCTAAAAATAAAGACCACTAAAAAAAGGTCCATGGAGTTCCTGTCGTGGCTCAGTAGATATGAATCTTACTAGCATCCATGAGGACACAGGTTCAATCCCTGGCCTCGCTCAGTGGGTTAAGGATTGGGTGTTGCCAAGAGCCATGGTTTAGGTCACAGATACAGCTTGGATCTACATGGCTGCATCTGTGGCACAGGCCAAAGGCTACAGCTTTGATTCGACCCCTAGCCTGGGAGCCTCCTTGTGCTGAGGGTGTGGCCCTCAAAAGACAAAAAAAAAAAAGTTCATATTGTAAACATTAGAGCTATTTAAAGGCTCATAACTCATAATTAGGCACGCATAAAGAGACCTTAATTATCTTGATAGCTCTCACCCTAGCAATAGTGCACACATCTTCACTGACCACTCGTATCCATCCTAAGTGGAAGATTCAACAGGCAAATCCACAATCTTATCAAAGAATGGCAATCACTGCTATAAAAGAATTTAATTCTGCTTCCATTTATAGAAATTTTTAAGTCAGTCCATCTGCCCAGGAAACTAACCCTTGTTAGTTTTCTTTCTCTTTCCCTATGATGCAACAGCAAGGAAATCTCACTCTTGTCATTAGCACGTGAGTGGCCATGGCATTGCAAGAAAACTCCATGGTAAACCTGCTGTGAAAATTGCTCTTCTGAATGCCTGTGTAAAAAGCTACCAGAAGCCATTACGTCAAAGTCAAGAATCCATTTCCCGGCATGAGAGTCTGTCTTCAGTAGGCAACGATTGTGACAGAAACAGAATTGAGATCCATTTGCCTGGCAGTTTACCCTTCATATATATTTAGTGTGGCACTGACAAAGAAGCTGAACTTTCATGATATTCTGGCCATCTGTTGCAAAGTGAAATCATGTCTCACAATGCAGGATACAGACTGTGAGCCTTGGTTTCCCAAGACTCAGCCTGGTATGGGGCCCGAACAGGCCACAGGAGCCCACTGGAGACACTGCTGGCACAGTGGAGGCATTTGTCCCTCAAGGCAAGTTTCATCATGTTGCCTGCATTAGCTCTGCGACTCTCCTGACTGCCACAGTTCCTGTTTCTGAAAACAATCTGAATGTTCTGGGAGAGCATCCAAACAGCCCTCTTATCTCCTTGGGAACAGAGAGCATCGAGGCTTGGAGCTGAGCTTCTCTGCTTGACAGGAGCCTCTGCAGCAGTCCAGCATGACCAAAAGCTCATCTCTTGCAGTGCCCTTACCTGGATTCCATCGGTCTTTTTCTTGTCCTGGAAAATAAGGCAGGCAGAAGGGTTTGCAGGTGAACAGCAAGGAGCCAGTGTGGGTGTTCTCATTTTAGTACATTGATTACCATTTTATTTCAGGGTTGAGCTGTAATTACCACTAATGAACCACACGATAATTTGCAGCCATAAATCACCAGTTCCTTGGCTTTGCCATTTAACACAATGAATTAGAGTTTTGAGTGCCCCGAACTTGGCAGGTCTCTGGTGTATCTTTCCTTCAGGTCAAGGACTACTGCAATATACATGGGACCTAGAGTGATTTCGACTCAAAGAAAAAATTCTGGGCAACTTGATATGACTTTTGGGCATGAAGATACACTTGTGGACTTAAATGCCCATGTCTTGGTCTTCATTGAGACACTGTCCTGGATCATTTGGCATCTTGTTCCTCCTGAGTTGTTAAGAGCTATATATCCCAGATCGAGTTGAGACAGTCTCCCACTGCAACTTCTGGCTTTGGTCTTGCATGGGAGTGCAAATTGGCTTTCCAGTAAGATACACAGACATATGAAAATTTCTTGTGTGATGCTATAAGAGGGTTGAGGAAAGGAGGGATAGATAGGTAACTCTGTTAAGATACTACCCCAAACCAGGTGCCATGCAGACACTTCACAGTGTTTTTCTGAAGGGAGCTCTTTGTGAGTCCAATAAGGATGAAAAATCTAGCTCAGGGAAGGGTTCCGGCTGGCAGAAAGTACATATTTAATAAATGTCAGAAGTCAGGCTAAGATTCAAAGCTGTAAGTACATTACCTGCATGGTTTTGGATCAAACATATTTAAACGATTTCATAGTTTCATGTATTTTCTCAACACATGAGACTTCATGCCCTCCAAAGCAAGGACTATCATGCCTACTATTTTCATATATGGTTTCCATTCACACACATAGTGCTTAAACAGCAATTACGGAACTAAATGGAAAACCTTCTGTACTGAAACAAATAGCCTATAAATGATTCACATAATATTATATGTTATATTTTGATAATATACCTGCCATATATTTCTTATTTAATACCAACTACAAAGGTTGCATAGGCCCACTTTATATTAAAATACAGGCTTTGGTTTAAGCAATAGAGCCATTTAAATAATTCATGATATATTAATATCACTTTTATTCCATTAATGCTTCTTAATAGCCTCCAGACAGACTACATCAATGTTATATATCCTGATTAATAAAAGATTTATCATGCTGTGAACTGACTTCAGAAGGAGAGAAGTACAATAGAATCCATGATCCTCAAAGTGTTAAAAGTGGGATTTAATTAAATGTTCCAGAATACTAAGAAATCAGAATGCAGCTCCTACTCCACCAAACATGAATTTTACATAAGGAAATCTTCTAAAACCTTTCTGTTTAATGTGCTATCAATAGAAGCAAGTATTATTTCAAATTTTCATGGAAAGCATCTTAAGGATTTATCCTCCAGTAGATTAGAACCCAAAGTGGGCAACAGAGAATCCCTACGGCACTGGAATTATGAAGGATGGATGGTGCCAGAGGAAATCTCTGTGCTGTCTCAGCAATGGAATCAAGAACATTATCTTAGTTCTCAAGATAATTGAGAATAATGGAATTGTTAACCCAGATTAGTTTGTATTGATTGCAGTTTACAGTTTTCTGTGCAGTGTAATGTTAGGACCCATCCATTCATATTACTATCACCTCTATTACAATTACTAATTAAGACATAATAAAGTCACTCTTTATTCCTGCCTTTTTTTTTTTTTGTATATGTATAATCATCATGTCTTCCAAAGGGTCTATGAAAGGACAAAGCACAAGAACCAATAAGTTCCTAAACTGTTTCTGCAATTTTTATTTATTTATTTATTTATTTTTTACCATACCTACAGCATGTGGAAATTCCTGGGCCAGGGATTGAGCCTGTACTACAGCAACGATTCAAGCTGCTATAGTGACAATGCTGGATCCCTAACCCACTGTGCCACAAAGGAACTCCTCTGCAGACTTCTTTATTAGTTCCTCTGATACAAGGCAATTTTTTTACACTTCACTCTTTCTAGAAGAGAGCCACTTAAGGATAAGGAATGGCTTAGATTTTATTTGATTAATGCATTGCCTTGTGTGCAAAACTATTAGAAAGCCCATTAGAAGAATATTAATCATGCTATCTAAGGAACAAAATCATATTTCCTAATGAAATATGTTTTACTTTAAATTTCATGATTTCTTATGGTCTCCAATTTCTGGTTGTAATATAGAAACAAGCAAAATCTGTGCTTGTTTATTCTCCAAATGTTTTTATTTGGGAATAAACAAATTTATTTATTCTCCAAATGTTTAAATTCCTGTTGCTTCATTTAGATCAAAATGTTCAGCTATTTTTAAATAAATTAAAATTTTACATAAAGATAATTGAGCAAATCATAACACAAACATATTCCTCAAAACCTATGGAAATTAGTATTTTAATAAAAGCCAAAAGTTCACTAGCAGTGACTGAAGAAGGAATAGGGTATGGTCTTATGCTACAAGAGTTTTTAATATTTCCACTAAGGAAAGAAATATAGATTATGGTGTGATGTGTCAAGCTTCAAATCCCAGTGTCCTCTCCTCAGAGTTAGTACTGATGAAAAAAGGGATAAAAAACTGAGGAGTTTTACTAGTTGACCCACTTAGTTTTTGAAGAGAACATCTGAGGAAATGCTCTTATGAATAGAAGTCATGGTATACCACTAGAGGAGCTCAACAGAGGCAAAAATGACCAGATCAGGAGTTCCTGATGTGGCCCAGTGGGTTACGAACCCAAATAGTGTCCATGATGATGTGGGTTTGATCCTCACTCAGTGGCTTAAGGACCTGGCATTGCTGCAAGCTGCGGCATATGTCACAAATGTGGCTGGGATCCAGTGTTACTGTGGGTGTGGCATAGGCCAGAGTAGCTGCAGCTCCGATTAGACCCCTAGCCTGAGAACTTCCATATGCCACAAATGAGTCCCTAAAAAAAAAGAAAAGAGAAGAAAATGACAGAGAAGCATCCTGATTTAGAGGAATGAGATGAAGCCCATGGGGGTAGGACTAGCTCATGGTTGGGTGTTACAAACCATGTTTAATACTTTGGAAGAGATTTTGATAAAGAAAGTCAAGCCTTGACTCCTAACATGGACTACAAGGGACCACAGTTAAACTGTCCTTCTCCCCATTCCATTGCCCTCAGGCTATACGAATGTGGATATAAGAAAATCAGCTGCATTTAGACGCAATTCATGGAAAGAATGGAAACATTATAAATATCTTGAATATTCTCAGTGCATCTGGACAGATAGAATTTTTAGATAGAACTGCTCCTTAAACATTAAAATGGAAAGAATAACCTGACTGTTATGAACGAAATGTTTGTGTCCCCTCCAAATTCATATGTTGAAATCCCAGTGGAATATTAGCAGGTGGGACCTTTGAGAGGTGATTAGGACATGAACGGGATTAGTACTCTTCTAAATGAGACACCAGAGGATCCTGTTTGAGTTCCCCATGTAAGGACACAGAGAGGAGACAGCCATCTGTGAACCAGGGAGCTGGTTCCTGGAATTTCTTAGCCTCCACATATATGGGAAAGAAATTGGAGTTCCCATCATGGCTCAGCAGAAACAAATCTGACTAGCATCCATGAGGACATAGGTTCAATCCCTGGTCTTGCCCAGTGGGCCAAGGATCTGGCATTGCCATGAGCTGTGGTGCAGGTCGTAGACGCAGCTCGGATCCTGAGTTGCTATGGCTGTGGTGTAGGCTGGCAGCTGCAGCTTCCCTAGCTTGGGAACCTCCATATGCTATGAGTGCAGCCCTAAAAAAACAAACAAACAAACAAAAAAAAACAAAAAAAAAAAAGAAAGAAAGAAATTTCTTTTTAATTGTTAGACTGTTGTTTAAGTCATCAGTCTAGGGTATATTTGTTAGAACAGCTCAAATGGATAAGACAACTATTCACATTCTGTAGAGAAAAGAAGAAAGAAAGTAAAGGGGAGCAGTTAGAAGAAATGAAGGAAGCAAAAATGCACAAAGCAAGCAAAGTGAGAACCAAGCCTGAAAGAAAATATATTAAAAAGAAGAGAAGCAAAATTTCCCCAAGATATTTTTACTACAAAAAACTTATGAGGAATAGTAATTCAATAAGACAATATTTGAAACAAGGAAATAAAACAATAAAAACAAATTTAGATGAAAATGCCGGCTGTATAGCACAGGAAACTATATCTACTCACTTATGATGGAACATGATGGAGGATAATGTAAGACAAAGAACATATATGTGCGGCTGGGTCATTTTGCTGTACAGTAGAAATTGACAGAACATTGTAAATCAACTATAATGGGAAAAATAAAAATCATTAAAAAAGTTGAGATTTTGGTGCCAAAAGACTTATTTTAGGGGCTACATTTCTAAGCAAATTTATCCATTTTGTTGGAATGAAGAAACTTTCAATAATCATTTTCAGTTGTAAAGTAAGAAGACAAAGATGTTAAGGTATTGGGATAGGTAACAGATTAAAGAATAAAGAATGGATTAAGGTAATATGTGGTCAATAGGCAAGATACAAGGCCAACAGGAAGGCAACGACTTGAACATAAATATTTGGATATAGATCATGTCTAGATTTTGCAGATCAAAAAGACATTTGAGTATAAAGGCAATAACAGGTAGATATTTCCAAATGAATAAACTTTCTAACTTTTCTTTAAAAATGCTAATCACTAATTAATTCAAGCCAATCAAAGTGTGAAATCAGGCTTGGAACACAATTAATTAGACGCATTTTCTATATTGTAGAGAAGTGTAAAGAATAAACACTTGTTATGTATACTGTACACTTAGATCAGCCTTTCCACAAGATAGGGAAAATGTTTTTTAAAAACTTTTGGATTGTTCCAACTCTCAGAAATTTTGTTTCTGTTAGAACATGGCTCATGTCCAATCAATTCCATCTATGCCTTGAAGTATGAATCAAAAATTCCATGAGCACCTCAGGAAGAAAAATAGCAAATGATATTTTAGTTTATACCTTTGTCACAACTGACACCTCTGAGATATTTTCACTTCTACTTTTCCAAATGCCTAATATTTTTGTTCATATTTGTCTTATTCACCAACATAGAGCTTGTCAGTCATTGTTCTAGGTGAAATGAAAGACTACCTAAGGCATAGGAAATGGGTGAGGCTTGAGAGCTGCCTAAATCTCCCAAGTCTGTCACCTTTAGGCTTCAGGTGAGCAAAATTATCACAGATTCCTTGAAAGAGGCTTGATCACAGTGGGGCTGTCATCATGCCCATGGGCCCTGGAAGAGACTATAAAATAAGGAACATGTGGCTTCTGAGCTTGGCAGAGGTGTTCTGCCAGCCCATCATGGAAAATGGTGTGAGGAACTATAGTGAGATGAGAAGAAGCACTGGGTGTTTCCCTGGTAGGGCTGGTTGGGAGTGGAGTGGGAGAGGGAGCATCAGGGTAGCAAGCTGGGACAGCCTACACTGGCTTCACACATATGGGTCATGTGGGCATGTGGCTCATATTCATTTTAGTGATACCCAAGCTAGCTGAGTGTAACTGTCTAACCAAATGATTCCACAAAACAGTATCCTCATTATTTCACAATACTTTATATAGAAAAGTCTTCCTGAGTTACATACCAACTTGAATTATCACAGGAAATTTCAACATTGTATTTGTCATTGAAGAAAAGGAAGGGGTTTTAGCTCAATTATACTTTCAATTACTGTAAATTTGTGAATGGTAGTGAAACTGACATCACTAATGGCCTGAACCTAGCCAGAACCCAGATTGGATCTTGAACTGATGTGCCGGGACTCAAACTCAGCCTAAACCCAGATTGGAACTCAAACCCACAGTTTTATTTATTTATTTATTATTTTTTATTTTTGTCTTTTTGCCTTTTCTAGGGCCATTCCCTCCTCATATGGAGGTTCTCAGGCTAGGAGTCCAATCGGAGCTGTAGCCACCGGCCTACACCAGAGCCACAGCAATGCCAGATCTGAACCGCATCTGCGACCTACACCACAGCTAACAGCAATGCCAGATCCCTAACCCACTGAGAGAGGCAGGGATCGAACCTGCAACCTTGTGGTTCCTAGTCAGATTCGTTAACCACTGCACCACAATGGGAATTCCCCCACAGTTATAAATTAGAATCGCTCACCCAGTGTCGGAACTTACAGAGAGGTTCAGGTTCTTTATACCTCTGCACAGAAGGAATTCAGCAAGAGACAAAATGATAGACAAGAAATAGATTTATTAAGCCAAGACACTTGTGAGAGATACAAGTGGGCAGGCAAGGAGGCTCTGCCCTGAGGATTAGGTGGGCTACAGTTTTATCCCCCAAAGGGAGTAGAGGTGGGAAAAGACTGCCTCTTCCTCTTTCTTTGAGTAGTGGCTCCTCCTTGGTATCCAGTCATGGTGCTTATTCAAATCAGCAGAGGGGCAGTCCTCAAACTCATTCCCACCTGTGGGTGGTGTGAATCTGAATGCAGGCCTCACTCCATCCACCACCCAAAGACCTAAGGCATATCTCGCCCCTCCACTAGTCAAGCAAGCCTGCCTTAATTGGTTCTGTTGGCTTTCTTGAGCATGTATTAACTTACAGTGATTTCCCAAAGTCCCCTAGTTTTCTCTTTCTCCAACGTCTGTGCCTTCTCCATCCCTATCAATAGTAAGAAAAAAGTTTAAATTTTGTATTACTTTCTTGCCTATGGTGGCATTCAAAAGTTTGAAAAGATTACTCTTAAGGAAGGTTGAGGAATAACATATACCCATGTCAATCATAAAGTATGACATAAAAATATTTTTTATGGGGACTTCCCGTCATGGCACAGCAGAAACGAATTTGACTCAGATCTAGCATTGCTGTGGCTGTTGTGTAGGCCAGCAGCTACAGCTCTGATTGGACCCCTAGTGTGGGAACCTCCATGTGCTACAGGTGCGACCCTAAAAAGCAAAAAAAAAAAAAAAAAAAAAAAAAAAAAAGATTTCATGGAATAAGCTCAAATGTTTCATTATAGATTTAAAAATCATGCATGCAGAAGTTTTACATTAACTAAAGAATTAATATATTGTCCTAATAGTTTATATTTTATCATTACAGCATAATTATATAACATAAAGGTCACATAAAGAATATTGCTACAAACCCTATTCATCTTCCTCGGGTAGATTTTATCCATGAACGCCTCACAAAATATTATTTTCTATGTTGATATGAAAAAGTGACCGAGGAATACTGTTTCAATATACTTACCTACTTCTAGAATATCACTTTGATGTTTTTGCATGAAATATCTCCCCACCTTGCTCTCTTTTCTTTGTGTTTAAATGCTACTTATCCTTTATATCTCAGTTCAGGAAGGGCAATTGTCTTTGGTGTTAAATGATTAATGAACATCCATGACCTAACAAAGAGGAGTTGTGATAACCACGCCACCGTCTGTTACACATCACCTGGGGTTTTAGAAATTCTACTTTGCATGTTGAAAAGAAAGCAGTGAAGACACAAGCTGACCATGTAAAAATGACAAATTTGAGTGGGGTGGAGATGCAAATAGTGAAAAACTAATGGCAACAAACATGTTAGTACAGACTTTGCTCCTTTTGTCTGAAATCTTGCTTGTGTTTATAACCTATGTATAGATACATATATATGTAATATTAAATACATATATATAATGTAGAATTAAATATAATTCCTCTTTTGTAAATAATTGAAAATATTCATGAGACATAATATACATACGCTAACAGAAAAAGAAGTTATTAGAAATGTCCTCACCTGTGTCTTTCAGTTGGTTCTCTCTGTCTGCCTATATATTCACCTATCCATGAATGCGTTCAGCTATAGTAACAAATATGAAGACCCAAAATAAAATGGAAAAGCTAATATAATGGGGTCTACTTCAAGTCAAATTCAGAGTCATCTTTGTGATAGCATCTCTAAATAAAATAAGTACAGTTTTTACAACATGGTGATTAATAAACTGACTATAAAATCGCAAGTCTTCCAAACTAGGAGGACTGACAGTAGATACATGAGTACCTTAAGCACAGATATGTATACCACAGCCAAGGTCCTTCAAAATTATAAATGACTCTCACATATAATTTTAGCCATCTGCTGCTCTGTTTGACCTTATCCCACTGTGTTCAGTTCACTCCTGGTGCTTAAGAAATGTTCACCTATTCTGTAGGTTCCATTCTGCTGCTGTTTAACTATCAGCCACAGGGAATCATAAAGGGCCCATTATTCTTCCTGAATAACACTCCAAGCACTTGCTAGGAGGGGAGGTGAGAGGTTCACCACAGAGACAGCAGCATCGGCATTTCTGAGAATGAGGATGCCTCTGGGCATTTGTGGAGGAAGGACTGCAGTGTCTTTTGTCTTTTTGGTATCCATCCTTCTGGCCTCCCATCATCTCATATTCCAGCCATGTTCTCCACCACTCTGAGGGTTGAGGGAATTGGAGCAGTGGCCAATAAAATTGTGCATGCATGCACACACGCACAGAGACATGTTTTATATTTACTTATGCTTTCCCAGCTCAAGCACTACGTCCATTTCAAAAAATAAGATGAAGTGAGTACAGGCTCTGAGAGCTTGAATGGATCCCATGAGGTGTGGCTGCTGGTAACGAGTGTGACAGTGAACTCATTTTTTTTCCCCACCGGATTTGGCTTTTTATTGACACAAACACAAAGGAAGCTTCAGTAATGGGGTGGGTACACAAAAGTACTTCACAGTTTAGGCTTCATTCTGCCCCATCCCCCACCTCCCACTGGTAATGGCTCAGGTAATAACTCTCCCTAATTCCAAATCCAAGGGCAGAAGGACTTATGCTCTTACTCAAGAAGTCTTTGATTCCAGTGGCCCAAGTCTTAAACACCTGCTTTGATCCCCAGTTCCATCTCCCCATCCATGTAAACAAAGTTTGGGGCTGAGTTTGAAAAGCTGTCTCCCTGCTCTGAGAAGCAGTAGGCCTCCCTTATACATACACACATTCACACACACAAACATATACACAGAGTTGTTTAAAAGTCTTTAGAGAGGCAATGTTAAAGACAAAGAATTCAAAGTTTCTGTAATTATAAACATGTAAAACTTTCCCAAAAGGTAAAGAATGAAGCCCAATAAATGTGCTATATTTGTTGAGATTATAAACAATCTTTGACACACCAAAATACTCCAAAGTAAGTGCCCTCTGTGTAAGTGAAAATAAAAAACCAATATTCACTTAAAATAAAAGACAACTTAAATAGAATGGGAGAAAATAGTTGCAAATGATGCAACTGACAAGGGCTTAATCTCCAAAATATACAAACAACTCATACAACTCAAGAGTAAAACAACAAACAACCCAACTGAAAAATGGGCAGAAGACCTGAATAGACATTTCTCTAAAAAAGACATACGGATGGCCAACAGGCACATGAAAAGATTCTCAACATCACTAATTATTAGAGAAATGCAAAAACAAAACTACAATGATGTACTACCTCACACTGGTCAGAATGGCCATCGTTAATAAGTAAACAACAAATGCTGGAAAGTGTGTGGAGAAAAGGGAAGTCTTATACAATATTGGTGGGAATGTAAATTGGTACAACCACTATGGGAAACAGTATGGAGGTATATCAGAAAACTAAATATAGAAATACATAGGATTCAGTAATCCCACTCCTGGGCCTATATCTGGACAAAACTTCTATTGAAAAAGATACATGCACTCGTATGTTCATAGCAGAATTATTTACGATAGCCAAGACATGGAAACAACCTAAATTCCATTGACAGATGAATGGATTAAGAATATGTGGTACATATACACAATGGAATACTACTCAGCCATAAAAAGAACAAAATAATACCATTTGCAGCAACATGGATGCACCTAGAGATTCTCACACTAAGTGAGGTAAGTCAGAAAGAGAAAGACAAATACCATATGATATCACTTATACCTGGAATAATCTAATATATGGCACAAATGAACCTATCTACAGAAAACAAACAAACTTATGGACATGGAAAACAGACATGTAGTTGCCAAGGGGGAAGGGCAGGGAGTGTGATGGACCGGGCGTTTGGGGTTGATAGTGGCAAACTCTTGCATTTGGAGTGGATAAGCAATGAGATCCTGCTGTATGGCACAGGGAATCATATCCAATCACTTGTGGTGAAACATGATGAAGGATAATGTGAAAAAAAGAATATGTATATGTGTAACTGGGTCACTTTGCTATACAGCAGAAATTGACAGAACATTGTAAATCAAATATAATAAAAAATTTAAAAGTAAATAAAATAAATTCAAAAAGACTTTATAATGTATGCTGAAACCTAGTTCTGGGAGTATTTATTATTTGAAAAATTTATATTAGCTAACGCCCTTAACATTTTGGAAACATTTGTAGTTCCTTCATTAGATTGATTTGATGATCACAGAGCTCTTAGTTTCAGACCAAAGGTCTCATTTTATGTTATCCTCATCAGCATTACCAATTCAGTAGCAATAAAAGAAAAACAAAGATAAAATCCAAGGAAAAAAAACACTCCTTTAAATCAATCCAGTCGTCAAAATGCTTGTAATCTCATGGTCTTACCATAATAAGGGCATTAACCTTTAGGATATGACTAGGTTTTCAGCTCTACCAGTTATTACCTCAGTGGCTTTAGCAAATCATATGTCTCTATGTCTCATTTGCTTCATTTGTAAAATGGAAGATAATTATACCAATCCTATAAAACTCTTGTGATTAAACAATTAGATAATGCTTGTAGAAAACTTAAAAGACTGTTGATATAGTATACATAGTACTTACTACATTCTCAAAAATAACTGTTACTAATATTTGCCTAGGAATTAGATTTTATTTCTCCTCATATCTACATAATACCAGTTAAAAGAAGTCCATGCTTATTTTCAAAGAGATGACAGCATGCATTCAGAATTAATAATCTTTAAGACATTTATAATATTTATACTAAGGGCATGTTCAATGGGATAAAATTTGGGAAAAAATTACCAACTAATAAAGTTTGTATGAATTTAATAACAGTAGTATTGCTGTTTTGTATTAGATATTATAATATAGGTATAATCAAGTTGTTTTTCATATGCTTGCTATTAGCTTTAATTTCCTCTACCCCTCCTATAACTTTGGTTTCTTCTACACTATCCTATCCTTATAGCAGTAACTTATCTGTTAGGACTTTAGGGTACATCTGATTTATTCAGTTAATATGATTTAAAATTTTTTTCTTTTTATGGCTTGTGCCTGTGGCATATGGAATTTCTCAGGCCAGGGATCAAATTGGAGCTGCAGCTGTGGCCTACACCACAGCCAAGGCAACACCAGATCTGAGCTGCATATGTGACCTATGTCGCAGTTTACGGCAATGCCAGATCCTTGACCCACTGAGTGTGGCCAGGGATTGAACCCCCTCACAGGGACAATGTTGGGTCCTTAACCTGCTGAGTCACAATGGGAAATCCTAAAAAATGTTTTAGAGGATACTTTGAAATGTATAAAAGTTCCCCTTAAAAAGACAATTCCCTAGACATTTTCCTCTATGCCTTTAAATAGTATTGTCAATGCCCGAGTCTATTTTTAGAATAAAAGTACCATGCAAGTTTCTGAACTGTTACACATGGCTGTAAGAGTGACAATATTATTCTTGACTATTCTTCCATGCTTTCTCTGAATGTGTGCTGGCAAAACTATTGATGCTAAGAAAAGCAGAGGTAGGAAAACGGTAAAACTATAGAGAAAAATATCATCCACATTTTTACAAGCAAAGGCAAATCACTGTTTATATAGTGAGGTATTTTCTTCTAAGTTCCTCACCCTGGTCATATGTTTTGTTTTTACTTTCATAACTGCATTCATATTATAAATACAGCTCTTATCTCCATTTTTTATCTAAATTATAAGAGCCATTATCCATGTTCCTTTGGACTCTGTGTTCTTTAAACCAAGAGTAAGAAGAGGCCTAGAGCAGGTGTCATGAGAACAATAACTCATTCAGAGTGAATATTCAGAGTTTCTAGGCAGAAATTCAAGAGGAACTTTTAAGTGTCCCTTAATGCGTAAGAGAATTGCTCCCTTAATGACTTTAACTATGGGAACCTATGATCCTGAAGGAACCTTATAAATAAATTTATATACATCTCTCACTTCACACCTGATGTAGTTAAAGACCAGAAGAGTTAGATCATTTGCCAATAATTCACTGCGCCCAACTTATGACACCCAGAGTAAAGCTCACAGCCTATGACTCTTAGTCAATGCTCCTTCCATTCATACCCATGACTAAGGTTGAGAATTCCAAGCCCAGAGTGCAAATGCAGGCCCCAAGCTCAGAGCCTTTTCCTTCTCTCTTCTGACCCTACTCCTTTTTAACAACTGCATGTGCACATGTGTATGGATTATCAGTGTGTGTGTCCAAACTTATTCCAGATCTGGGGGCTAAAGGTGTGCATAAGCCTACCTAGTCTGCTCTCAAGCTATCAAAGTCAATGGAGAGATTGACCTGAAGGCCCCAGGGACATCTGCATGGGGATTTCTGGATCCCTGACTCCTGGAGGATGGTCTTGAAAGGCAGGCATGAGTTCTATTAGTCCCATCCTCTCAACCCTGTGTTTAGGGGGCATCTAAGAATAGGATTTGAGAATTGATCCCAGAAGCACCTTGAGGTATGCAGAAGTGAGAAAGGAAAAAGAGGAAACCAGTAGAGGTGGGCTGGGAAGCACTTTACTGAGGACACCCAGGGCTTAACCCCAGGGTGAACTCTCTAAGAGGCTGTGTAGGATGCATCTCAGGATTGTCCCTCTGTGGGACAAGAAGCTGCAGTACTTACACAAACTGTCATCTCTCATTGGTTCAGGGTCGCTCATGGGGCTTTGACTCTGGCACTTCTTGGCTCCCCACCTGAAAAAGCTAAGTCTGCAATTGAAGATAAGAAGCCCTAAAATGTGGTGCTAGAGAAGGGGCTCTGGTCACTGGGATGTAATGCCTACAGGGGTCTTCCTCTCTACAGTAAGTGCTAAGTAAACATACTGTACAATATACCATTACAATAGCATTGGGGATGAAATATGTATATGGTTACTTTATATATCAAGACATCTTATTTACTTAAAAGCACCAGTCATTTAAGAAATCAAGATATTAGAAGCAAAATCTCAATTTGTTTCTTGGACTTGCCAGTTAGATTCCAGATGGATCTTTTATATAGTGCTGTGCATTCAGTCCTGAAGCAATTCGTTTTACCTTTTATCTAGACTTTTAACCATCTTATGCCATTTAGCATTTAAAGTTACTTGTATCAAAAATTATTCAGTTCACTCAAGCATTAGATTATGCTTTAAGGACATCTATTTGTTTCTCAAAAGCTATTTAACTCAAGTCTAATTTAAAATTCTGAAGTGAATATTCAAAACTTCCAAATGCTGCTTCTTCCATAAGCACTTAACACATTCATACAAGTATACATTTACTCACATTTTAAAGACTCTATTTTGCCGCATCTTAATCAAGTCCTTTTTCAGAGATGTAAACAGCACATTGTGATGGTAAAAGCTGCCCAAGCTGGTGATCTTTGCATTTGCCCTTCACCAAAGCAAATTTCATCTCACAGGAGCAGATGGATGGAAACAGACCAAAATGGAGTCAGTGAAGGACCAGGATGATTTCAGCTGATGACTGACTCCTGCTAATCATGAGTGTGGGACTTGGTGCCAAGAAGAAAAAAAGACTCCAGGTTTCTTTAAAATGCACTTCCATTTGTTACTCTGAGGCGGGGACTCCAACTCAGCTCCCAGCGGGGATGGTTTCTCAAACTTAATGAGAATCCTGCTACAATCCTTTGGGAAGAAAGAGACAACCTTCCATACTGATTACTAACCATATAGTGTGTTGGAAAAACATGACATTAAATCTAGTTTGAGGTTGTCAGCAGACTTACAAACCACATTTAGAGGTAGTAACTGCGAGTTTTTGACAAGCAGCTGTTTTCAGTTACATATTTTAAATACATCAAAGTTCATGTGTATTTCTATGTAGGAAATCAAAACATCATTCCTCTCATTAAATCTACTCTTTGATATCCTACAACTGTAAATAGGCATTTCATGGAAAATAAGACTCACATTTGCAAATCCATTAGCAACACAGCTTCATCCTTCTTTGCCAGACATGGGAAAGGTTCTACAAATCCCTGACTTCTTTGCCTTGGCCACATCCTGAAGAGCTTTGAAATTAGACAAGCTCGGAGCCTGGTTCCACAGGACATGTGCTACACATTCTCAGAGCTTGGTCCTGCCTCTAAAAAGGGGATGGTAAGACCTCACCAGGGGCAGGTTGTGAACATTAAATGGTAGGATGTCAACAAGTTGCCTGGTGGGAAGCAACTGACATGTTGAGAGGTTCTATAAATGCCAGCCTTGTCCCTTTCTTACCTTCTCTCAGGTAAACTGTGTTTGCAAACTCCCATATTGCTTCCTTATCCAAATAGTCCTCATTTCTTAACACTTGCTTAAATTCCCTCTCTTTACAGCCTTCCACTAACACTCAAGCTTGGAAAAATAATACCCATTTGTGTACCAGGAGCACTTCCACATATCAGGCCACTATTCTGGGTACTTCACCAGCACTACCACATTTAACTCTCCCAACAACCCTACGGTTTGGGAGAATAGTATCTGTATTTATAGATAAGGAAATGGAATTCATTCATCCAGCAAATAACAGAGGTAAAGTTCAAATTTTGGCTGCCACTCAATTTCTTCTTTAAAACTTGGTTATAATTTTATGGCATTTATCTGAGAATTACAATTTTACAGTGCTGGGTTGCCTTTCATATTTTTGTCTCAAATTGTCTTAAATTATTATTAAAATCTCTCATTTAACTTTTCATGTTTATGCCATCTTACCATTATGCTTCTCAGGAATAAAGTCAGTATCTGCCGGCCCTCCTTCCCTCATTTGACAAAAGCATATTGCATGCCTACAGAATATGAGGAAACAGTGCTAAGAACTGGGAGTCCGGAAAAAAAAATGTTACAGTTTTCTGATCTCAAATAGTTCATGGTCAAGTGGGAACAACATCCACATATTAATAACAAGACCATATAGAAAATGCAATGATAGAAATACATCAGAGCCAGAGGGGAAGTGGTACCAATTTAGGGGAAAGGCTTCTCAGGAATCTTTCTTAGAGGAGGGAATGGATGATCTTAAAGGAAAATACAAATGTACAGGAGAAGAGGTGAGAGGTGGTAGAGAAGTTAAAGGATTCAGAGTGGAACATAAAGGAAAATAATTCCAAAGGGAAATAAGGACCTATTAATTTGAGAGCCAAAGTCAACTATTGCTGAAAACAAAGATAAATAGAGATGTTGGCACAAATAGGCATATATACATAATATAATATATATAGGTAGGCAGCTTAGGTTTTATCCTTGTAGGATTTTTTCCACCCTTTACATAAAAGGGATTGTATAATTTGTGCATAACAATTCTACCTCACTTGAATACATTTTTGGTCTTTTTTCAAGCTATTCAAAATTGTTCATTGTAAAGTGTGTTATACTTGTGAAGATATATAAAAGATAAGCGTACAGTTAATAAAATATTTAAAATTAACAACTGCATGTGTCCAGTTTAAGAAATTGAATATCACTAATGTCTGAAAATAATCACTAGATAATAATCACTACTGGATATTGTCAGCTCCTCATAGATCACACCCCCTTTCTTTCCCCATAGAGATAATAAATTTCCCAAAATTTGCAAATCATAGCCATGTACATTTCATCAAATAATTATAAACAG
This sequence comes from Sus scrofa, assembly GCF_054392235.1. Lineage (NCBI taxonomy): Eukaryota > Metazoa > Chordata > Mammalia > Artiodactyla > Suidae > Sus > Sus scrofa. The sequence goes on along the minus strand of NC_139396.1, from coordinate 106,528,038 downwards.
GAATTCAAAGTCTATGTAAACAGCCCTAGATAATTAGACCTAGATTATATATTATTCATTTTCCTCTGTTTATAAACTATACACACATTATGTATACATGCATAAATAAAGATACTAATACTTAGATTTCTCAGTGAGTTACCTACATCACTTAATATTAGTTTCTTTGAAAAATTTCCAGGATGGTTCCTGTTTTGCAATTTTTTATTTTGGTTGCTGTATGATACTCAATTGAATGATTGATTGTGCCAAACTTTACTTATCCATTATATTAATTATGGTCATTTGGATTTTTTTGACTGCTATGAACTATATAATGAATATTCACATACATTTCCTAAAGCACATGTGCAAGAGTATTTTTATGGTATATGAGTAGGACTGGCATTACACTGCCAGCAGTGAGTGAGATTTCCTGTTATTCCAAATCTAGCCAACACCAGATTGAATCCAAATTTTTATTCTGTTCTATTCCAATCTAGTCAAGTTGAGTTTGATTCTAGTTGATCTGAGTCAAGTCTATTCTATCTTACCTATCAATTGATGGTGAAATATCTCATGACTTTAATTTACATTTACTAAATAAGAAATGATGTTGACCATCTTTTCATGTATTTATAGGCTATGTGTATTTTCTCTTCCTATCAATGCTCATTTTTCTGTTGGACTTTTTGTTGTTTTTGTATTGACCTCTAGAATACTAATCTTATATTTGTTACATGTAGTGAAAATGTCTTGTCCTAGTTTTACTTGTGTTTTCACTCTTACATAGTCTTTTGATATTGACGTCTTATTTTTAATACAATAATTTTTATTTGGTTCTCACTTAATGGATAGGAGTTTTAGGCCCTATTTAATAAATAATTTCTTATCCCAGGATCATAAATATTTTTGTTTCCATGTTTTCTTTTAAAAGTTATCCAGACTTATTTAAATATTTAATCCAATTATGAACCTAATTGGGGGTATATAGAGATATATCCAATTTAAATATTTTTCCATAAAACTATCCAATCATCCAATTATTATTTATTTTACAGTGCATCCTTTGCCAACTGATCCACACTGCCTCTTTGCCAGGACTCAAGTTTCCATATTTTCCAGAATGAGCACTTGTGGTCTTCCTTTAGTTCCCATGATCTATTTGTCAATCCATGTGCTAATATGCTGCTGTCTTTATACTAACTTGTGATATCTGAGAGGGTAAATGCCCTAACTTGTTCTTTTTCAGATATGCTATGCAATTTTTGTTCTTGTCATTTCTCTCCTCAAAGAAACAAAAACTACATCTTTACATTTTTTTTATTAAATTTATTGGTATTTGGTCATTTTTTTAGAGCTGCACATGCAGCATATGAAAGTTCCCAGGCTAGGTGTTGAACTGGGGCCACAGCTGCTGGCCTATGTCACAGCTACAGCAACATGGGATCCAAGCTGTATCAGCAACCTTCCCTGAGTGAGGCCAAGGATCAATCCTCCATCCCCTGGATATTAGTCAGATTCTTAACCTGCTGAGCCACAACAGGAACTCCTAGAGGTACCATTTTATTTGCTTCTACTAGAGTATTTTTTTTTGATAAATTATATAAAAGTGCAATTGATTTTTTTTCTGTTGATGTTTTTAGCAAACATTTTTGCAAAATTCTTAGTTAATTCTAATAATCACAGATTCTTTGGGTAACAGAATTATTGGCAAGTGATGACAAGTTTCTCTCTGTACTTATTATTCTTTTTCTTGACTGACTACATTAACAATAAATTTCCAATACACTGTTGAACAAGAATGGAAGTCATAGGGAACTTGTCTTGTTTATGATGTTAAAGAGACATCTTGCAAGATCTACCATTGGGTAGAATATAGGTTAAGAATTTTTTGAGAAAATTTTCTTCTACTTTAGTTTGAAAATATCATTGTATATACTAAGTATATTAATCTTTTGCTACTTTCAAAATAATCTTTTCTTCTTTATTCCTTTAATATAGTGAATGTTACTAGCACATTTGGTGATATTAAGGCAAACTTACATTTTAGGAATAAACAAAAAGGTCAAGTGATATGACCTTTTGTGCACTTTGCTGTGTTTAGATTTCTTTTTCTTGCACTGTTTTTGTCAAGATTTGGCTTCAAGGTTATGTTAGCCACTTAAAATAAATTTTGAAATATTTTCTCTTTTCAATTTTCTGGAAGAGGCTGAGTAAATTAAAATTACCTGTTACTAATACATTACAAATAACTCATTTCCAAGGTCAACTGAATATGAAGTTCTTTTAGGTTAAGTTTTTAATAGTCAAATTTTGGCTCATCCAATCCCCTCTTTTGTGTGATAATTTAAAAGTTTAATTTATTTCTATTTATTTCTTCTATCCTTTACTGGTGACTCCTATTACTTTAGATTATTATGTCTTGTTTTTTTCTAACTTCTGTGGTGAAAAGTTTGGCTCAATACACTGAAACTTTGGATTTTAACATAAGAAAAGTCAATGTATTTACCTCTCAGAACAGCCTTAGCTTTATCCTATACAATTAGATGTGGAGTATTCTTATTTTCTTTTTTAATCTAAAATTAGCTATAAGTGTGTTTTAGTCCATAATCATAAGAGGCATACGTAATCTTTTTGTTATTGATTTTTAACATTTTTGCTGGTGGATAGAAACTATAGTACGCATAACATTAAATCTTAAAATTTGTTGGGACTAGCCTTATTGTCTAGAGTATTGTCATCTTTATAAATGTTAGATATTTCTTTTTTTCTGTCTTTTGTCTTTGAGGGCTGCATCCACGGCATATGGAGGTTCCCAGGCTAGGGGTCTAATCAGAGCTACAGCTGCCAGCCTACACCAGAGCCATAGCAATACCAGATCTGAGCTGCGTCTGTGACCTACATCACAGCTCACAACAATGCTGGATCCTTAACCCACTGAGCAAGGCCAGGGATTGAACCAGCAACCTCATGGTTCCTAGTCAGATTTGTTTCCACTGCACCATGACAGGAACTCCCTATAAATGTCAGATATTTCTTGGAAAGAAGATGTGTCCTTAAAATATTGAGTACAATCCATTGGTTGTTTAATAGCATGTTGTTGAGTCTCCACGTGTTCGTGTTTTTTGCAGATTTTTTCATTGTTGATTTCGAGTTGTATATCTTTGTGGTTGGAAAAGATGCTTGATATGATTTCAATTTCTTAAAGTTACCGGGGTTGGATTTGTAGCCCAGGATGTCATCAATCTTAGAGAATATTCCATGTGCACTTGAGAAGAATGTGTATTCTGTTGCTTTTGGATGGAATGTCCTATAAATATCTATTAAGTCCATATGGTTTAATGCTTCATTCAGGGCCTGTGTTTCCTTATTGATTTTCTGTCTGATTGATCTGTCCATTGCTGTAAGTGGGATGTTAAAGTCCCCCACTGTTATTGTGTTATTGTCAATTTCTCCTTTTAAGGTTGTTAGCAGTTGCCTTACATATTGTGGTGAACCTGTGTTGGGTGTGTGGATATTTAAAATTGTTATATCTTCTTCTTGGGTTGATCCTTTGATCATTATGTAGTGACCTTCTTTGTCCCTGAAAATATTCTTCATTTTAAAGTCTATTTTGTCTGATATGAGTATTGCTACTCCAGCTTTCTTTTGACTCCCGTTTCCATGAAATATTTCCTTCCACCCTCTCACTTTCAATTTGTATGTATCCCTAGAAGTGAAGTGGTCTCTTGGACACAGCATATATATGGGTCTTGTTTTTGTATCCATTCAGCCAGTCTATGTCTTTTGGTTGGGGCGTTTAGTCCATTAACATTTAAGGTAATTATTGACATGTATGTTCTTATTGCCATTTTATTAATTGCTTTGGATTCATTTTTGTTGCTCTTTTTTCTTTCCTTCTTCTCTTGTTCTCTCCTCTTGTGGTTTGATGACTATTTTAGTGTTGTATTTGAGTTGATTATTCTTTGTGTATCAATTGTATATTTTTGGTTTGCACTTATTCTCAAGTTTTGATATAAGAGTCTATATGTATATGAGATTGTTTTAAGTAGTTGTCCTCTCAATGGCAAGTTCATCTCCAGTGGGCAATTAAAATTAGAATAATAGTGGGCAGGATTGTTCAGATTGTCTCCACTTGGGCATCTATGGTGCTGGTGCGTGTCAGTTTTGTTGTTAGTATTAGTGAGATAATATATAGTACTAATGAGCTAATTAAGAATACAATTATTAAAGTGTGATCGTGAAAATGTAGAAGTTCTTCTACATTTCCAGCATTTGTACCCACCTCTTCTCGTGATTTTTGATTTTGGTGGTATAATTGTGCATGGATGATTTCATATATTTACTGTATATATACCTTTACTGGTTAGCCTTGTAATTTATGGAATTTTTGCTTCCTGTTGCTGTCTTTTCATTTCTGCCTAGAACTCCTAGAAACAAATGACAACTAAGATAGGACACCCAAAACCTATGGGATGCAGAAAAAGCTGTTATAAGAGGAAAGTTTATAGCAATACAAGCCCACAAGGAAACAAGGAAAGAAGGAAAAGCTCGAATAAACAAGCTAACATTACATCAAAAGCAGCTCAAGAGAGAAGAACAGACAACACCTAAAGTTAGTGGAAGGAAAAAAATCATAAAGATCAGAGCAGAAATCAATGAAATAGAAACAAAGAAAACCATAGAAAAGATCAATGAAATGAAAACCTGGTTCTTTGAAAAGATCAACAAAATTGAAAAAACCTTAGCCAGACTTATTAAGAAAAAAGAGAGAGAACTCATATCAATAAAATTAGGAATGAAAAAGAAGTAACAACAGACATCACAGAAATACAAAGGATCATAAGAGACTACTATATGCAACTCTATGCCAATAAAACAGAAAACCTAGAAGAAATGGACAAATTCTTAGAAAAGTACAATCTTCCAAGACTAAACCCAGATGAAATAGAAAAGATGAACAGACCATTCACAAGTACTGAAATTGAAAAAGTGATTAAAAAACTTCCAACAAACAAAAGTCCAGGACCAGATGGCTTCACAGGCAAATTCTATCAAACATTTAGAGAAGAGCTAACACCTCTCCCTCTGAAACTATTTCAAAAAATTGCAGGGGAAGGGATACTCCCAAACTCATTCTGTGAGGCCACCATCACCCTGATACCAAAACCAGACAAAGATTCCGCAAAAAAAGAAAACTGCAGGCCAATTTCACTGATGAACACCGATGCAAAAATCCTCAACAAAATACTAGGAAACCACTGCCAACATTACATTAAAAGGACTATACATCATGATCAAGTGGGATTTATCCCAGGGATACAAGGGTTCTTCAATATCCACAAATCCATCAGTGTGATACATCACATTAACAAACTGAAGAATAAAAACCATATGATCCTCTCAATAGACATGGAAAAAACCTTTGACAAAATCCAACACCCATTTCTGAGCAAAACCGTTCCGAAAGTGGGCATAGCGGGAACCTACCTCAACATGATAAAGGCCATATATGACAAACCCACAGCTAACATCCTTCTCAATGGCAAAAAGTTGAACGAATTCCCGCTGAGATCAGGAACACGACAAGGATGTCCACTCTCGCCACTACTCTTCAACGGAGTTTTGGAAGTCCTATCCATGGCAATCAGAGAATAAGAAGAAATAAAAGGAATCCAAATTGGAAAGGAAGAGGTAAAACTATCACTATTTGCAGATGACATGATACTATACCTAGAGAATCCTAGAGACTCTACCGGAAAACTGTTAGAGCTCATCCATGGATTTGGCAAAGTCACAAGATACAAAACTAATACACAGAAATCGATGGCATTTCTATACACTAACAATGAAAGAACAGAAAAAGAAGATAGGGAAGCAATCCCGTTTATCATTGCATCCAAAAGAATAAAATACCTAGGAGTAAACCTACCTAAGGAGACAAAAGACCTGTACTCTGAAAACTCTAAGACACTGATGAAAGAAATCAAAGATGACACAAATAGATGGAAAGATATACCATGCTTGTGGATTGGAAGACTCAGTATTATCAAAATGACTATACTACCCAAGGCGATCTACAGATTCAATGCAATCCCTATCAAATTACCAAGGACATTTTTCCCAGAACTCGAACAAAAGATTTTGAAGTTGGTTTGGAAGCACAAAAGACCCAGAATAGCCAAAGACATCCTGAAAAAGAAAAATGGAGCTGGAGGAATCAGGCTCCCAGCCTTCAGACTATACTACAAAGCCACAGTCATCAAAACCACATGGTACGGGCACAAAGACAGAAATCTAGATCAGTGGAACAGGATAGAAAGCCCAGAATTAAACCCACACACCTACAGCCAATTCATCTATGACAAAGGAAGCAAGAATATACAATGGAGAAAAGACAGCTTGTTCAATAAGTGGTGCTGGGAAAACTGGACACCCACATGGAGAAGAATGAAATTAGAACACCCCCTAACACCATACACAAAAATAAACTCCAAATGGATTAAAGACGTAGATATAAGACCAGACACTATCAAAGTCCTAGAGGAACACACAGGCCAAACACTCTCTGACATCATGATAGCAACATGTTCTCAGATCCACCTCTTAGAGTATTGACAATAAAAACAAAAATAAACAAATGGGGCCTAATCAAACTTCAGAGTTTCTGCACAGCAAAGGAAACCCTAAACAAAATGAAAAGACAACCCACAGAATGGGAGAAAATCTTTGCACGTGAATCAACTGACAAGGGATTAATCTCCAAAATTTATAAACAGCTTCTGCAGCTCCATATCAAAAAAACAAACAACCCCATCAAAAAATGGGCAGAAGATCAAACAGACATTCTCCAAAGAACACATACAGATGGCCAAAAAACACATGAAAAGATGCTCAACATCACTCATTATTAGAGAGATGCAACTCAAAACCTCTCTGAGGTACCACCTTACACCAGCCAGAATGGCCATCATCCAAAAGTCTACAAACAGTAAGTGCTGGAGAGGGTGTGCAGAAAAAGGAACCCTAGTACACTGTTGGTGGGATTGTAAATTGGCACAACCACTGTGGAAAACTGTATGGAGATTCCTCAGAAAACCAAAAATAGAACTACCATTGGATCCAGCAATCCTACTCCTGGGCATCTATCCAGAGAAAACCACAACTCGCAAAGACACAAGTACTCTGATGTTCATTGCAGCACTCTTTGCAATAGGCAAGACATGGAAACAACCTAAATGTCCATCAACAGAGGAGTGGATCAAGAAGAGTGGTACATACACACAGTGGAACACTACTCAGCCATTAAATGGAACAAAATACCGGCATTCTTAGCAACATGGATGGATGTAGAAATTATCATGCTAAGTGAAGTCAGCCATACAATGAGACACCAACATCAAATGCTTTCACTGACATGTGGAATCCGAAAAAAGGACAGACTGAATTTCTCTGCAGAACAGATGCTGACTCACAGACATTTAAAAACTTATGGTCTCTAGAGGAGACATTTTGGGGGGGTGGGGGCATGTGCTTGGGTTGTGGGATGGAAATCCTGTGAAACTGGATTGTTATGGTCATTATACAACTACAGATGTGATCAAATAAATAAATAAATAAATAAAATTTAAAAAAAAAGGTAAAATACCTCTAGGATTAGAATGTCATATTCTACAGAACTCAAGAAAAATAGAGCTGATTCATTTTTATATATATTGATGTTATCTTATTAAGATTATGGATTTACATTAAATATTTCCTTGTTAAAAAAATTAAAAATAAAATATTGAGAATGATATTCATTATGTGTCCATTAAATCAAGTTTGTTATTAATACTCTTTATGTTGTATTTTAGCTTTTGACTTTTTTCTTTGTTTTTTGATGTAAGAAACAAGGGAGGTATGCTATGATCTCCCCTTATGGTATAAATATTTAAATTTGTCTTGTATTCTATCAATATTACAGATACAGATATGTTCATGTACATAATTTTAGCTTTATATTTTGAGGTTGATTATGACGTACCTATAACTTCATAATTTATCTTTTCTTACCATCTTATCATCTTATCATTTTCTTATCTCCAGTAAACTTTCTTCAAATTTTACGTTATATAATATTATACTTTATAGCATCATCCTGGTTATTATTTGCCTGATATGTGCATGTGTGATTTCCCACTAGTTATGATTATTATATTTTTAAATTTATTTTTAACATTTTAATGTGTTTTCTATTTGAATCTCTTCTGCTTTTTGTGTTTTCCTTTTTTTATTTCTTACTTTCTCTATCCTTACATTTAAGAAATCTTTGTTTTTAGACCTAAAAAGTCTACAATTAAGCAGTATCTCTCAATTTCTTCAGAGTAAAATAAAACCCAAATTACAACTATAAAAATGAAAGAAAAAATTCTTAAAAAATAAAATATCTAAATTTAGCAGTATTCAAAAAAGATAATACATCACAACTACCATGAGTTATTCCAAGATTGCAAAACTTATTTAACACTTGCAAACTAATCAATTTAGCTGGCAATATTATAATCTAAAGGATAATTCATATAATGAGATAAATAGATTTGGAAAGAGTCTTTGATGAAATCTGATACAAATTTATAATTAAAATAATCTTTGCAAGCAAAAAATAGAGAGGAATTTTCTTATCATGATAGATGGTGGCAACAAATCCATAAGCAAACATTGCAATTAATGATATAATGTAAAAGCTCCACCCTGAGATTGGGAATAAGGAAATGAAATACAGTATGACTATTTTTAATCAATATTACACAGGAAGGTCTAGCCAATATGGAAAGACAATAAGAAGAAAAAAGTATTTACTAAAGGATAAAAAAAGATACAAATATTTAGATGATATGATTTAATAAATAATCCAAAATATCTACAGATAAATTATTAGAAGTAATAAGTAAGTATACTAAGATTTCTAGATATAAAGTCAATGTATAAAAATCAGTGGAATTTACAGCAACAACAAAATTTTTTTTAAATTATTGTTTAAAATAACATAAAAATTTTAAATATCAAGGGATAAATATAACAAAGATGTATAAAGCCTCTGGGAAGAAATTGATAAAACATTACTGAGAAAAGTTTAAAGAAGATTTTAAAAAATGAAGGGCTATACTATGGTCATGAATTAGAAGACTTAATATTAAAATATTTACAAGTTCTTTCCAAACTCATCTGTAGATTTAATGTAATTTCAATGAAAATCAAAACTAATTCCTTTTTTTTTCTTTTTAAAAGTTAATTTGTTGATTATAAAATGTATATGGAAATAGCAAATAGCCAAGGATAACCAGGACACCAAACAGAAGTTTGACTCTTTGATCTATCAGAAATACAGAATTATAAAGCTGCAAATTATATCTTATATGAAGGTTTACTCTAAGGAACTGATACAAAAATAAGAAAATCCTTTGGTAAACAAGTAAGAGATCTAACAAATACTTCATAAACAGGTTATTCAAATGTCAAATGAATATGGAAATGTGCTTAAATACTCATTTGGGAAGGACAAAGGAAACACTATTACACATAAAATAGAATGGCAAAATATTAACTCTAGAGACCATTTCAGATGTGGAAGGGAATACAGAGTAACAGTAAATTTTAACATAATTCTGGTTAGAATGTAAATAGGTTCAACCTCTTTGGGAAATAAATGATAAAACAATAAAACCAGTAAAAAAAAAAAAAAAGAAGTTTGAATTATTAAATGTGAAGATAAGCATATTCTATGGCCCAACAATATTAAATAGAAATGAATACACATTTATACAAAGATTGCCAATGAAATGTTCAAGGCAGAATTATTTATAATATTCTAAAATTAGAAAAAAAACAAAGGCAGATGAACAGTAGAATGAATAAATTATTATATATTCATGTAATGAATATGTATTCAAATATGTATATTAATATACCATTAAGCAGGCTAAATTAAACTATGGTGTTCAGGTCATAAAATGCTAAACACAGCAAGAAAATGGATACCATAATAAGATATTAATTTATTTTTCCTCACTTTTTAGAGGGTGCTGTGATTTGGAAGGGGCAAGTGATTGGCTTCTAAACAGCCAGCAGTGTTTTTTTCCCTTAAACTGGCTGATTACATGGGTTTGTGCTTTATATTAAATGCTTTAACCTCATATATATGTTTTATATGTTCACATTATTTTTTAACATTTTTTTCTACATATAAAAGCACTAAAATGATTTAGAAAAAAAATTGCTAGGGGAAAGATCGTGTGTATTCCCAATATTTTCTAATAAGGTTTCCATAGCAACTCAAGTAGCATTTGAATGGAATCTATTAAGTTCACTTAGAGTATTGGCTTTTCTGACTAGCTATCATCAGTCTCAAAAAGAAGTCGTTTAGACTGACAGAGTGATATCACAAGCTATCTTTGTCAAAACAGAAGATCTATAGACCAGCAACAACTTCTCTAAGACTGAACTAATTCAAGATGTTGAGAGTAGAGTGCTTCCCATCAGCAGGACCTTTGAGAAAACCTCCTATAGAGAGTCCTTCAGAGGAAATGTCAAGCCATCTGAAAGCCCCCAGCAACCATCACTGCTATTTCATGGTTAACTCCATGTTTTAGTCTCCAAAAGATAATGAATGAGAACTGCTTCAGGGTTGGAGGTAGTGATTTTGCAATCTTCCTAACCCTCTCCTTTTCTCCCTCTATTTATTTGTTTCTGCCAAAAGCATGGCTGCACTAAGGTAGCTTATGTTGAGGATTCTGTAAATTAGGATTGGCCCTTTAAATCTAGACCATTCTAATTTTGGAAATCCCATGTACCCTACGGAAATAATTTGCCACAGTGTGATACTGACTACTTACTTTGGTATTCCATTTACTGAACCAGCCTCCTCATGAGAATACTTAAAAAGCACCTCAAAATTACAATAGCTAAAAATTAACTCTTAATAGTTAATCTATAATCCTCAAACTTCTTCCTCTCAAGGTCTTGTCCATTCCAATAAGTGGCAACCATCCTTCCATTTGCTGAGTGTAAAACTCTAGAATCATCCTTGATTTCTTGGTCTCAAACCCATTATCAGATTTATCAACAAAGCCAGTACATCTCCACTTCAATACAGGTCCAGAAACTGACTTTATCTACTCCATGGCTGAAGTCTTTGAGCAAGTCACCATCATGCAACCTCTGGTCTCTGGCTATAGTTTTCTACCCGGCTTGTATTCTTCCCACTCAACAACTCCTGGCTCTTCTCAAAAAATAAGCCATAAAACAGATTTGGTCATTCTGGTGCTCAAAATTCCTCCAGGGCTTTCTATTTCATTCACAGCCAAAGTTCTCACTATAACCCACAAGGACCTACCTGATTTGGGTCCCTATAATTTCTCTGGTAGCATATCCCTTGTTCACTCTGCTGCAGACACACAGATCATTCACTCTTGAGTTTAGGCTTTCCTCTGCCTGGAAACTACCCAGAAATCCACATAACTTGCTCCCTCATTTCAATCTTTAGTGGTACATTTTTAGCAAGGCTTTCCCTAGTACTCTATTTGGAAAAATTGACTCATTGTACTGACACTTCCTACTCTCCTCCACCATTTTTCCTCCTTAGGACTCATTAGAGACCAACATATTTATCTGCCTTATTGACACTGTATCTGTTACTAGAATATTAGTTCCACAGAGGAAGAAATCTTTGTCTGTTTTAGTCATTCTGTATCCCCAATACCTATTCAATGACTGGCATTTAGTAAGAGCTTATACATTTTTGTTAAATAAATAAATGAATAAACATTTCCTGAGAAGTATCATACTGGTCACTTACACACCAAGAGTTAACAACTCTTCCTTGTAAAAGGATTTTTTTTTGTGATCAAAAAAGTTTGGGGATTTTGCAAATTCCATTTCATCCCTGGAATTTCACAAATAACATGTTCACATTAATGGATATAAGAATTTATATAATTTAAAAGCAAAAGTTTAATTTTCTTTAATACATCACCTTCTCAACATAATTTATCATGGAATTCTCCTTTGCACATATGTAACCATTAATTTTTGAATTTTGTAGCATAAGCATGGGCCTCTGTATGTGTGTGTATGAATAAAATGCCACTTAATACCTCTAGAAAATATACCTTAGAAAATTCTATATCAGAATATAGAATGGGATTTGTCTCCAAGTTTAATTTTATTGAACCAATTTATGCCTCTTCATAATTTCTAATCATCTATCTATCTTGTTTAGCCAAGGAAAATAACATAAAAGGAGAGCTTTTTGTGCTATAAATAGTCTTCATTTATTGCCCAATGATGCCCTAATGTGTTAGTATTCCTTAAAAAATGATCTGTACAGTTATCAAATCAAATTAAATTGTAACTTAAATAAATGCAAACAAATGCATCTTATTCAGAATACCTCACTAATGCAAATGCCCTTGTTAAAATAACTGAAGTGCCAGCCAGGTGGATTGGGTTTGACTTCTATCTCTAGCACAAATTACATAGACTTAGATTGTAATTATTTTTTAATTAGACCTTGTCTATGTTCAGCAAAGAGGAATATATTTATTGATCCACCACATGCTCAATTTGTCACAAAGTCCAGTTTCCTTCTTTGTGAAGTGGTGGCAGTATTTGCATCAAAGGAGATTAACTGAGACAGAGTTTGTGCAGTCTCTGGCATAGTGCCTCACTCATTGCAGTTGCTGGGAAAATACTAGTCCCTTTACCTTCCCATAACTGTCTGTTTCAATACGGTAAATTTGGCTTTACAAAATGATCTACAAATATAAACTATACAAAATACATTCGGATGAATATACCTGTGATTTATACATGTCACGCTTTCATGCACATTTTTCTAATTACCTCAGAGCAAATTATAAAACAAAACCTTCAGCTGAAGCTCAGTTATGATTCTAACAATTTGCTCTACACAGCAGGAACTAGAAAACTTAATTCCGAGCCAAGTTCTCTCTAATTTGCCATAAACTCTTTCAACCATACTTTTTTTGTTTAGTTTTGTTTTGTTTTTCAATACGAAGGAATTTTAAACATCATCTAGGTAGAATAGAATAAAATTTTCAGTGGAACAAGAGGTGATGCTAGGTATATAAAGGCATCAAACATTACTTATGGAAATTCAGTCTGCCAATAACATTGAATTAGAATCCGCTATATCCTCATCTCTGAGCTGGGCACAGGGGACCCCAGAAAAATGAAGCACAGACTCTCTGTTAAAAGAGCAATGCAATACCAGAATCTATGAGTAGGAACAAATGATTCTTGCTACACCCTATCTTCAGCCAGATCAAAACAATGAGAGTAAAGACATTTTCCAAAAAAATGAACTTCCCAGAAATTTCTGAAGGGTAGGAACTACTTCTGCACTAAAGCTTTTTTTTTTTTTTTTTCTGTAATTTGGATGGTTTTACAGAGGTGTCATCAAGCCTCAAGCTACAGACTCATTATTGAAGAAGAAACACAACTATCTAGCTATGCACATGTAAATAGCACTTGGTTAAAAGGATGGAAAATTTGAATTGGCTACCATGGGAACATAAAAGCACTCAGGATGGGATGATAAGATTTCTCCTAGTAGTAGGTAGGCAATAAATGCTTGCTGTTGAGTCCCAGCTTTATCTTTGGCTACTAGAGTACAAACAAGTCTTTTAACATTACTGGGCCTCTATTCATAAAAAAAAATAGGAATCTGGACTTCAGACTCAAATGTCTTTAAGATCCCTTTGACCCACAATATTATAACTATTCATAAAAATATTTTAAATAAATTGATGGCACTGGTAATACTAAACTTCAAAGCTCTTGAGTGTGTTGTTCCCACAGTTACTTCAATCCTGTAAGTCAGTTGGAAAAGATAACATAATGCTTTTTTTTGTTTGTTTGTTTTTTGGCCCCACAGGCAGCATATAGAAGTTCCTGGGCCAGGGACTGAATCTAAGCCATAGCTGCAATCTACACCACAATTGAGGCAACACCAAATCCTTAATCGACTGGGCCACAGCAGGAACTACAACATGACGCATTTTAAATGGTTTTCATTTTGCTGAAAAAACCCTCAAAACATATTGATCCAATTTAAACTTTGAAAAAAAAATTTAGAATTGTCAAAAGTACATCCCCCTTCCTATAAAAGGACTTTCAAAATCATATTTAGGAAAAGTATTGCTGGTGATATTGAGGCCTGAGTGAAAGAAAGAAAGAAAGAAAGAAAGAAAGAAAGAAAGAAAGAAAGAAAGAAAGAAAGAAAGAAAGAAAATCCCCCTTTAAAAAAATATAAGATAAATGAGTAAGGGAAATTGAGGGCATATGAATACAGATGATGGGAGGAAAAAAATCCGCTTTTCTATGAAATTATGTTGAAACCAAGGAAATGAAATCATCTTTAATTTCATGAAAAATATCTTTGATAGAAAAATGCAGAAGGATAAAAAAGTTTTTATGGCATTTTCAATAATAGTTGTTCATACATATGAGTTAGCATCTGTGTGAGACAGAATTGCAAACTGAGCCAGAACTTAACCACTTTCAAAGTTTAAAAGAGGGATCCAGTTCCAAGGGACATCCAGTAAATTTTATCAAAAGATGTCCTATAATTACTGGCTTCATCAAAGTTTGGATGTTACAGTGATCATGCTACAACTATCTTCCAATATACGTTTTAATTATTTAAATTTTTTGAAAGTATTGAGAAATTACACAATCCATATTTAGTGTTATTCATGTTGGTCCCACTTTTCCATAAATGGAAGTTTTACAAACTGAAGTAACTTTATGAACTGGCAGGAGTTTTGATGTGTTCAAAACATATTTAATGAATAACGATCCTGTTGCTCTTTCAATAATGGTAATTTGATGGTAACCAACACCTTGTAAAAATACAATCTCTCCCTGCACATTGTAGCCTTCAGAGAAAACTCTAGATTTTCCAAGAACAAATCCTTTAATGCTCATGGTTTGGCTACTAGAATATCATGTCTTTGCAATCTTTGTCATTAATTCTGTTGGAAAACTCAGTGGTTTCTCAGTAGTAAACTATATACATGGTCACACCTGGGGGGTGTATTTTATAAAAAGCTATAGGTAAGAGATTATTCTTCTTGGATAGGAGATTGACTTTACCAAATCTAAGACATTTTCCATCATAGCATTAAGCCAAAGAAAAGATTCTGAAATTTGCAACTGTAGTTCTGAGATTGCAAGCCCATTTTTACAACTAACCATAAACACAAGAGTATCCACACCTGCCAGTGTGTTCTCACCTGTCAGTGTGCATATCTAAAAATCAGAATGACTGAGAGTTCAAGTTATTATAAAATATAATCAATATGCAAAAAAAAATCTGTGTATTTTCTACCTTTTGGACAGAAAAATGAGTAAAATGGATATGAGAAATAATAGAAGTGAATGTAAAGTCTTACACTTCACAAGTAAATCTAAAAAAAATAAAAAGAGGGAATTCAGGAGTTCCCGTCGTGGCGCAGTAATTAACGAATCCGACTAGGAACCATGAGGTTGCAGGTTTGATCCCTGGACTTGTTCAGTGGGTTAAAGATCTGGCGTTGCTGTGAGCTGTGGTGTAGCTTGCAGACGCGGCTCGGATTCCACGTTGCTGTGGCTGTGGTGTAGGCTGGTGGCTACAGCTCCATTTAGATCCCTAGCCTGGGAACCTCCATATGCTGCGGGAGCGGCCCTAGAAAAGGCAAAAAGACAAAAAAAAAAAAAAAAAAAAAAAGAGGAAATTCCCGAATTCCTGCCATGGCGAAGCAGAAACAAATCCAACTAGGAACCATGGGGTTGCGGGTTTAATCCCTGGCCTTGCTTGGTGGGTTAAGGACCTGGCATTGTGTGAGCTATGGTGCAGGTCGCAGATGCAGCTCGGACCTGGCGTTGCTGTGGCATAGGCTGGCAGCTGTAGCTTCGATTAGATCCCTAGCTTGGGAAACTCCATATCCCATGGGTGCAGCCCTAAAAAGCAAAAAAAAAAAAAAAAAGTAAATCTACTATATAAATTGAGGCTAGTAAAAGTCAGGTCTAGACTAGTTCTCTAAAAGTGACTCAAAGGAGTTCCTGTCATGGCTCAGCAGAAATGAATCTGACTAGCATCCATGAGGACGAAGGTTCAATCCCTGGACTTGCTCAGTGGGTTAAGGATATGGCACTGCTGTGAGCTGTGGTGTAGGTTGCAGAGGTTGCAGACAAGGCTTGGATCCTATGTTGCTGTGGCTATGGTTTAGGCCAGTGGCTACAACTCCTGGGAACCTCCATATGCTGTGTGTGGGTGCAGCCCTAAAAAGACAAAAAATAAAAATAAAAAGTAAAAAACAAATAAATGTGACTCAAAGATATTTTTATTGACTAAAAACTACATTATGACTGTAGCTTTATAACACCAATGCCTTTTTTTTTTTTAATTTCAAGGAAAATTTTAATGGTAGGTATATAAAACTAGGCATAAACCCATTATGTTTATATCTCTTATGTACATACAAAGCTGAAACAAATTATAAGATAAATCTAAACAAAATTTCAACACTGATAAAACTCAACAACACAAAAAGAAAACAGAATTGTACACTATAATCTCTACCATGTAAAATGTGTGTACATATTTAGGAAAGTGGCTGGGAAAAAAAAAAAAAAGATAGTAAACTGCTTACAAAAATGCCTCCTGATAGTTATAAATTAATGAGTGAAATTACATGGTACAAAGAAAGAAATAGAAGATAGTATGTTTTGGAGCACTTCCTGCATATGGACTACTCTAAGTTCATGACATGCATTATCTCATATATATTTCAAAATACCTTGGGAAATAGGGTTAGACTTCTAAAGAGAGTCTGACAAACCAGTTTCTCCAGAAAAGGTGTGCAGAGAGAAAGAGTTGAAAATGATATTCAGAAAAGCACTTCTGACCTTGAATAACCTGAAAGTTAGGGATCCTGACCCATCATAGAACAGGCAATCAGTGTGTAATTTATAGTTGGCCCTCCAGACTCACGGTTTCCCTGATCTGAGGTTCCTCCATATTCATAGCTCCTTTGTATCCAAAGATTTAACCATGGAGGAATGTGTAGTACTGTGATATTTATTATTGAAAAAAATAGTAAATACAAGTATAACCCTCACTGTTTAAACAAACTCTCATTGTTCAAGGTCAACTGTATTCTTCAGGAGATAAGACTTAGGGATAGGCTCTGATGATTGTCTTGAGGTATTAGGTGAGATCCAGGGTGAAGAAACAGCATAGAGAATAGATACAGGTTGACTGGAGAAACTATTTTCAACCATTCCAAGAGTTGCTGGAATAGGTATTGTTATTATCCTTGTCTGTATACAAGAAAACTGAGCCCTAGGGAAAGTAATGTACCAAAGTCACATTGCTAGTAAATAAAACAACAAAGAAAAAGTCTCAGGAATCTATGACTTCATGGCACTGGTATAAGGAGCCAGGTTTCAATATAAAGAACTGACCAGTTACAAGGGAAAGGTTCAACCAGCTGACCTCTGAGGCTTCTTCCTAACTTACAGTTAATAACAATACATCACTTGTTCATAGAATAAATATTTGAGTGGACAGCTATTGCAGAAATATAAATATATACTGCTAGATATTAATCAGACAAAATTCCTTTTGATAACTATACAATTTCTAAGAGTTTTTTTCTTTTGAATAAGAAAAAAATAACAGCTTCTTACATAACATATCCCAAATAAATCAACCTATCATCCAATTAGTGTTTAAATCACATCTTCCATATTCTGAAGCATCACAAAATTATATAAGTAAAATGTGACTTTAGGGAAAGGGTATGCCTGTTTTCTTCCAAAGACATCATCTTGCTTCATTCTAACCACATCCCTGTGAGATATGTATCAATACTCCCTTTTAGAGGTGAGTAAGTCTTATTGATCCACACTTGTCCACACATAGAGCTGGTCATTGGCAGCTCACCTGATCCTTGGTTTGTCAGATATTTGAACCTGAGCTTTGCCCAGGGTCCTACCTTTTTGAGAGCAAGTATTACCCACTCAGAGGGCAGTACTGAGAAGGCAATATGAGGAATTTCTGCATAGACCAGTCAAAGGCTCTGAAAATTCAAACTTTGAGCTGATGCTACAATGAGATGATACTGGGCTTTGTGGATCTCACAATACTGGAGGGAAAGAAAGACATAAACCACAGTGATACCATGTCTACTAAAGACTCAGTGGACATAAGCACCTGATAAACAGAGGATGCAGATACACACATCAGGGTGTACAAGGGATAAGTGGTGGGTCTGGGTCACATGACACAGAGAAAGAAATCACATTCAGAGAAGAAAGAAAGATTAGGGTGGGATCAAGGAAGCATGTGTGATTTTGAATGATTGAGAATGGCATGAGCAGGGTAAATACAATTACAGAAGTGAGTCGAGATGGGCCTAAAATGTTCTGGAATTTGGTATGCTCTAGTACGCCAGGCTTCAAAACACTGCCATGGTGGAATCTGACAAAAGGATCAGGGAACAAGATTTCCTTAGACAACAGGGATTCCATAACCCTGGGAATAATATCACATACATAAACACCTAGTCTATCCACGCAGAAGACTAGTGATATTCCTAGACTATGATAGGCAGAAGGTGGGATTCTATGTGGGGCTTAGAAGAAATGGAGGGCCACATCTGGAGCAGCTGCAAGCCCTCTCATCTGTACCCCTTTGACAATGTCCCCAGAAGGCAATCAGGAGCCATGTGAAGCAGGCTTTGGGAAAGTGCTAGAGAGGACTGTCAAAGCAAACAGCTGGTACACCCTCCCTTTTTGAGGGTTTATGAACGCACACACAGGCACAGACACACAGATCAGTAAACCAACAGGGCAAACACAGTGCAACACATTAGGGAATGCAGAAAGGGAGGACATAATCTAAATGCTGAATATGCCAATAAATGCATACATGGTGTGTTATATCACCCATCTTTATATTTTTTCCTCATTATTTATTTGTTTATTATTATTTCTTTCCATCTTTATATTAATAAACCTTGAGAGAGAGAGAGAGCTATTAATCTACACACAATGGATGGACAGATGGACAGACAGATAGATAGCCCATGTTCTTCAGCAAACAGAAGATGAAGTCAAGATTTGATGCCATCTGCCTGGCTTTACCATATACATATTCTCTCCATCACAGTGCTTGAATCCCCTAGCATAGGGCATTCTTTTTCTCAAAGCTATAGGAAAGTGGAATCCTTGAACCACTACTATGATTCCATAGTACGACTCCAGAAAATATCTTATTTTTTTCTGGTAGAAACAAAAAGCCCCATATGCTCATAAAAACATGCTTCCGATTGAAATTAGCAGCCTGAATATAATGGTGCAATGAACGGGTGATGAACAGATAAAGACACAGCTGTTATTACTTCATTAATATTGCCTTGAACTGCATTTTTTGGTAAGTTAAATGCTATCCTCTTTCTCAAAGGCTGATTAACTAAGTTATCGTACTACCATTTGTTTTCTGAAGCATCCATATTTGGAGTGTTAAGCTATTTCACTCACAATAACAACTTGCCTTTACAATACTTCATCAACTGTTCTGACAGCAAGACCCATCATGCTAGAACCAATGAGTTTACAGGTTGCATTTGCCATGTTCTACAACTACAGCTGCCCAGAGATAATTTGGAAACAGCTTAGTATTATTTTTGCCTAATTCTCATCATGTAACAAGCAGAGTTATGCCTGGAGACACACACAGCACTCTTACTCCAATTTCCCCTGCTTATCTCCCCCATTAATTCTGCTTATCTTTCTGCACTCTCATAACAACTTTAATTCAGCCATCAAGAAGAGTGAGGTATGAGATAGAAATGGGTCAGCAGGGGGCTATGCCACACTATGCTGACAGCCCTAACACAAGGGTTACCAGGTAAAATACTCAAAACTGAGCTGATTTGAATTTTATGTAAGCAACAGATAAGTTTTTTAAGAAATATGCCACACAAAATTTATCGAACATGTCTATACTAAACAATTATTTGTTGTGTATCTGAAATTCAAATTTAAGTGGGTGCCCTGCATTTTATTTGCTAGGTCTGGCAACCCTATATATGATGTACTTTCTATAGCCGAGGCCCTAGTTAAGTACTGGTATGTCCTTGACTCATCACGCATGGAGCTGAGCATAGAGGGAGAGGAGAAACTATCACTGCAGTGAAAGGGAACACACCATCTTCTATGATGCTGGTGGGGAGGGACCATGGGAAGGGTTTAGGCTTTGGAGAAATTTGATCTGGATTATAATTCAACTTTACTGCTTATCAGTTGAGCCTATTGCTTTTACTTCTATCAACCTTGTTTCCTCCTGTGTGCAATGAGAAGAAAAAAACTACCTTGCCAGGCTTTTAAAGACTAACTTTTGGAGCTTCTGTCGTGGTTCAGTGGTAATGAACCTGAGTAGTATCCATGAGGCTGCAAGTTCGATCCCTGGTCTCACTCAGTGGGTTAAGGATCCAGCATTGCTGTGAGCTGTGGTGTAAGTTGTAAATGTGGCTCAGACCCTGCCATTGATGTGACTGTGGCATAGGCCAGCAGGCACACGTCTGATTCAACCCCTAGCCTGGTAACTTCTGTATGCCATGGGTGCAGCCCCTGAAAAGACCAAAAACAAAAACAAAAACAAAAAAACAGAACAAACAAAAAAAAACACCCAACTTTCTTCACACTGTATCTCTGTCTTTGTTTTCATTAATGGCAGCCTCACTGATGTACTAGTCCAAATATGGATAGATTCCCTGAGTACGTGTCAAGTAACTCCTCAAAGTATCTCCACAGGATACTAAAATGAATATAGGATTTATTCTTTCCCAGACTAAAAATCCAGCCACTCCTATTATGGTCATTTTCTACATCACATGTATAAGATTCTTGCTAAATTGGAAAGATAAAATTAAGTAACTCACATGAAATCACCTCCATGCCCATAAACCATAAGTCAGCAAATGCTATTAATTCCCCTTTTCCCATTTCTCATAAGTGCTTTCAAGCTTTATCAGTACAAGTAGTCTAGGAGTTCCCATCGTGGTGCAGCGGAAACAAATCTGACTAGGAACCATGAGGTTGAAGGTTTGATCTCTGGCATCGCTCAGTGGGTTAAGGATCCAGCGTTACTATGAGCTGCGGTATAAGTTGCAGAAGTGACTCAGATCTGGCATTGCTGTGGCTGTAGTGTAGGCTGGCAGCTGTAGCTCCAATTTGACCACTAACCTGGGAACCTCCATATGCCGCAAGTGCAGCTGTTTAAAAAAAAAAAAAAATACAAGGAGTCTATATTCCACATGCTTTCAGCACAGTACAGTCTTCTGTTCCACGACCCATCCAAATAAATGAAGTGAATGAAATCATCCTGAGAAGAATGAATGTAACATCCAAGGGGCAGCTTCCCTGAACAAACAAGGTTTTCCTCGATTTCCTTCACCTGTGTCCAGTCCTGCTGGAAATAGTAAAGAGAATGCAACCATCTTGCATAACCAGGTTGAAATTGTAAAGACATCTTTTTAGAACCAAATTCTAAAAAGGAATCTTCAGACTTCATAAACAGTACTCTTTTTAGACACACGGTCCTGAAAACTTCGCTGACATTCCCCGGAATACCCTGGAAAATGGTTCCTATTCTACAAGATTACTCTAGAGTCCCTAAATAGTAAAGAAGAGAAAATTAATGTTCCATTTCCCCTTTCCAGAAGATTCAGAGTCATGAAGACAACCTAAAGGGAAATCCCAGATATCATTTGGGTCAGAAATTCACAACATTGAAGTCACTCCCAGAAGGAAAAGTAGTTAGAATAGCTCATTGTATTGAGTATTCAATAAGTATCAGGATTTATGCTAAGCACTATATATATTTTTATCTTCCCAACAACCCTATGAGATTGATAATGCCATCATCCCTCTAATAGAACGGACACTTGAAGATTAGAGATAGTAAATGTTTGGCCCTAGGTTATATTTTTACTAAAAGGTAGAGCCAGAATTAAATCAAGTCTGACTGTCCCTTTATGTCAAAGTTTCTCACCTTGGAGACAGAGATCTCCTACATCAATTGTTAAAAACTAAGAGCCTGGGGTCCATCCCAGAACTACCTAATCATATATCTAAGGCTGAAAACAGAAATTTATATTTGTAATAAGCTTCCCAATGCCTGGGAAGAAAGTTAAAGTTGAAAGCTCTTGAATTATGTTATTTTGACAAATTAAGTTATTGAATTATTCTTATTCTCAAACTGCAATGACCAAACTAACAGAAAGTACAGACACTTAAGAGATAAGAACCAATTAATGAACTATTCTATATGAAGATACCTGGTCAATCAGGATCCTCTAGAAGTGGCCCACTTCTAACCTACACAGTACACCTGAAACAAACAAACAAACAAACAAAAAGAACTATAACTTTGAAATCCCATACTTTCCTCAAAGAGCAGTTCAAGGTCCATCATGGCCATGGCTCTGCTCACTGCACCTCATTCCTACTGCTTTCCCAGGTGTTCTGCATTTGCCGATTTCTCAATGCTTGATCTAGACAAATGAAAATTCATCTACTTAACATTAACACTCTTGTTCAAAGAGCAAGCATTTGGTGTATATTTGAAAGAAAAGCTTGAGCTTAGCCCATTAGCGGGGATTTTGCATGCAATGCCTTAGGCAACCTCTACACAAAGCTATTGACAAAATAAGCTGTTTAAGGGAAATCTCATCACTCCCCTGCTTGAAACTTCTGAAGGCTTTCTTTTACAAGATAAAATTATACTTCTTTCCAAGGGCATCATAAGGTCTTAATAATCTGCTCTGACCTGATTAACCAATCATATCACCTACTGCACTGCCTTTCTCCAATTACCCTGATCCTCTTGCCATCTCCTAAAACCCCTGTGCTCTCTCATCTCTTACTTACTTCTGTTTTTCTGTGTTCCTCTCCCTCATGTTTCCTTCTGTCATCTCCCAACTGCAGGAATACTTTTTATTCTTCTTCATAAAGATGTCTCCAACTGTTCTAATGAGATGTGGGTGTTCCTTCTTCTGTTCCTTTTTCCCAAGATGTGCCAGAATATGGTCCCTAAAACCCTTTCTATAAAATATACTTCACTAGAAAAATACTTCAGAAAGTGTTGCCCCCTGTAATTTCTCTGAGAGTTATGACTAGATAGAACTACACCAAAGGCTTTGTGAAATCATGCAACAGGGGCACAGAATATAGTATTTCCCAATGTATGTGAACTCAAACCTTATTTATGTGTGAGTAGGAACTACATACAACATCTTGCAGATATCTGAGAAACCCCATCTTTCATTTTATAGATAAAATAAGTTAAAATAAAATAAAGCACCAAAACTTCAACTGAGGTCCTATTTGACTGAACTACAATGATTGGTTTGCAAGTCTTTCCTACACACTCACTGAACTGTGAACTTCTCAGAGAGTCTGTTGCACACACATTTGTGTTGCTCTGGCCTGGCACATGGCCTGACCTTCCAAAGGAGATCCAAACATTCTGATTGGCTGGACCACTGAGAGCCCACAAAGCAGACTCTGTCTATTTTGAAGAAGCAGCAGCATCTTCACTTTCTGGCATCTTCAGATGTTCTGTTCATCATCCTTTTCTCTCTTCTATTCCACAGATTCATCCTGGCTCCTGAAGCAATTGTCAAGGAGAAGTGGATATAAAAATCCATTTTTTTTAACCTCTTTGGGATTTACTTCCCCAAGACAATTTGAACTTTTTTGTTCTTTATTTTTCCCACTTTCTTTTTTTCTAGCACATTTCAGAAGATCCTTGGAACCTATTATCGACCAATAGATATTTTAGATAATTGGTATATAATTGATACTGGTTAAAATCTCAAATTCTTTTGAGTCCAATTTGACATTCCTCAAATTCAGTGTTTTCTGTTAGATCTTAATTTGATCTAATAAAGTACAATCACCCTTCCTAAAAAGTTTAATAATTTTATGTGTTTATGTCTTTTTTTATTCCATCCATAAAAATGTTTTCATAGAAGCAACCAGAAGCACCACTCATAGCTGATCTTTGTCCTCCATGTAGCATTTTATTGCCCCCATTTACCTACCACTAAATTGATATAAGCCATGCTTCACCATATTACAAGAGAAGTTGATGAGAGTCCATTCAAGGTTTTGATGAAGGCTGTATACTCACTACCTACACAGAAACTCTTAATCTAGTTATTTAGCAGCTTTATGAATATTATAATATTAATGAAGTAAAAATGTAGTGTTCCTATGTCAGCATTAAGTACACAGTCTTGCTTTTTCCAAAAGTTCACAACAAATATATTTTTCAGTGTCTGTCTACAAAACTTTATTAATTCTGGAATCTGGTCTACAAATGTATTTACATAAA
The DNA here is from genome assembly GCF_054392235.1 of Sus scrofa. NCBI lineage: Eukaryota > Metazoa > Chordata > Mammalia > Artiodactyla > Suidae > Sus > Sus scrofa. Next base: position 106,503,608 of record NC_139396.1, on the reverse strand, counting down.
TTTCCATTTTCTCCTTTGTAGACACCACAGTTAATATATCTGCATATTTTCCAGTGTATCTCTTGTTTGCAGCCATTCCTCAAAGAAGATCACTGAGGGCTTCTGATCCCATCTGAAATTTCTGTCAGAATTTAGTGTATTTGAGTAGTCATGACTTTGTTTAGAGACTTTTACCTCTAACCACTGCAGGTGACAATAAGTGCTAATGAGTAATGTTCGACTAATCATATATATAAAGCACATATATTATCCTAACATGCATGCCAAGGTGTTTTGGGAAAAACCAAAGCAAATCAATATATCGCTTTATAAGAAAGAAAAGGAAAGGAAAGGAAGGGAAGGAAGGAAGGAAGGAATAAAGAAGACATAGAGGAGCTTATGATTAAGATAGCTGAATTATTAGCTCTTGCACTAAGACTATGTTAAAAAAAATCATAGTATAAAGAGGAGCAGTCATATTCCTTAAGATAAAAATAAGTGAGAAAACAAAATTTGTCAGTGTTTCTTATGCAACATTTAGGAAATCATTGGGGAGGTAGTTCAATTCACTATTCCATTTGGCACATCTTTTATCAGAGGGAATGGATATACAAGGCTTTTATACTCAATGGCTTCCAACTAATATCACTCAACAGTCTGTAAATATCAAGAAAGCTTTAAATACAGTACAACTTCTACAGATTATTCTACAAGAGAACTGAAATTAGCAACTAATGTGAGACTTTTGGTACACATGGCAGTTAAAATTCAGAATATAAAGTTACGAACTGGAATTTGGTTCATTTTCATTTATTTGTAGCTTGGATAATGTGAATTACTGACTACAAATCTTATGACCTCATGGTATTTGGAACACATTACGTCAAAACTTTAGGACTAGATACAAAATTGCATTGTCACTTGAAACACTGCCAGAGCACAACCTCTCTGACTAATCATGAAGCCCTCATCATGCTAGGTGGTCAGCAGCTGGTCACCAGAATAATTCAAGGGCTCTGGAGGAAGACAGACTTTGGTTCAAATCCTGTATCTGCCACTCCACTTCTCTTTGGATAAGATATATCTCTTAAATAGACCTCACTTTTATCATTTATAACATAGCGATACAACTAGTTTTTACCTCATTTTTTTGAGAATTCTGGACAAAATTATAATTCAAAAAGATAGATGTATACCTACATTCATAGCAGGACTATTCACAATAGCCAAGACATGGAAACAACCTAAATGTTCATAAACAGATGAATGGATTAAGATGTGGTACATATATCTGATGGAATACTACTCAGCCATCAAAAACAATAAAATAATGCCATTCACAGCAACATGATGCAACTAGAGGTTCTCATACTAAGTGAAGAAAGTCAGAAAGAGAAAGGCAAATACCATATGATATCACTAATATGTGAAATCTAAAATATGGCACAGATGAGCCTATACACAAAACAGAAACAGACTCATAGACATTAGAGAACAGACTTGTGGTTACCAAGGCCCGGGGAGGGGGAAGTGAGTGGAATGGACTGGGAGTTTAGGGTTAGTAGATACAAACTGTTACATTTAGAATGGATAGACAGCAAGATCCTACTGTATAGCACAGGCAACTATGTCCAATCTCCTGGAATAGACCATGATGGAAAATAATATTAAAAAATAATTATATATATGTATGACTGAGTCACTTTGCTGTATAGCAGAACATTGTAAATCAACTATACTTTAATTGAAAAAAAAAGAAATAGTTAAATTAGATAGCACATTTCAAGCATTAAATAATGGTAACTCATTACCCTGAGATATCTGATTTCTCATGTAGTTTAATATAAGAAAAACTAAACAAATATTCTTTTGAATGAACCCTCTATATAAATGCATCTATCCATAAATTACCATTTTATAAGAAAACATGATATATTCAAGTAAATAAAAACATGTCTGTTCCAATAAGTCTAATTCAGAGATTTTTAGTCTAAAGAAGGGGGATACTTACTTCTACACCTCTAATACCATTTTGCAAATTAAGGCATACACATGAACTCACTCGACTGACTTAAGAGCCTGTTGCATTTAAATGAACACACACTGATTCATTCATAATAAGCCGTGTAGCTTTAAGGAAAGTATCCCCACCTCATATCATCCAAACAGAATTAGAAACCGGATATTTCTCAGATTATCTTTACTGCTTACTGAACTATCCTAAAACTATTTTTTTAACATGAGGAAATAAAGAGACACTAAATATATAGTGAAGTTTGTAGTAGTAACTTTCTCAATTCTGAATCTATACACATATTTTATTTTATTTTTGTCTTTTGTTTCTTTTAGGGTTACACCCATGGCATATGGAAATTCCTAGGCTAGGGGTCTAATCAGATTGCAAGCTGCTGGCCTACACCACAGCCATAACAATGCCAGATCCAAGCGGCATCTGTGACCTACACCACAGCTCAAGGCAACACTGGATCCCTAACCCACCGAGCAAGGCCAGGGATAGAACCCGCAACCTCATGGTTTCTAAGTCAGATTTGTTTCTGCTGCTGCCACAATGGGAACTTCCTCTACACATATTTTAGATGATAGCTATTACTAAGCCTCTCCTAGAGGAAACTCAGTATTTCTTTTGTTCTTTTTTTTTTTAAACTTCAAAGAATAGAGATTTTTTTAGAAAATCTTTTTAAGATTATAGCTAAAAATCTGATTTTTCCCAAGTTTTATAAATTGTTTGATTAGAAAAAAATACAACAGTTTAATTAGGCTACATAAATACACTGTTATCCTAAATACAATATCAAATCAGAAATAAGATATATAACCAACAGAATTCATTTTATTTTTCCATGTGAGAATGAAAGAAATGAGCATAATATCTCCCACACAATCTTTAGCTCCACCTGTGGTTTGCTAATGTGTTTTTATACCTACATCTTTGATGCCTAGAGCATCAAATGCATCAAGGCCTTGTCAGAGACATAGCTGCATAACAAATAGTTCAAATGGATATAATGAGATATGCTCCATGACTGAGCACCTGATACAGTAGTGAGATATTTTTCAGATGAGAAATCCCACTTGATGATCTATACGCATTCCAAACTTGGCCAGTCTGACATGCCCTTTGGCCATCTGCTTCATTCTGATGATTGCTGGGATTTCTCGCACAACTCAATGAACACTTGTGCTTACAAAGAAGTCTGTATATTATCTCCTGATCAGTCCACACTGGGAAGGAAAGTTTGAATATCTGGCCTTAAAAAAATCAATGTTCCCTCATGCATGCATGAATGAGTAGGTTAAGTCATGAATCAATAAACACATTTTCTTTATTGGTTTGTTATAAAATCTTTTACTTCAATTTTTCATAAATGCAATTTTTTTTTATTCAGCTTCAAATTTCTGTCCTATGTCAGCTAGCTGTATTTTTTAATCTGATACCGTATTCCAGAACAGTGTTTGTTGTTGAAATTTCCATTCTTCCAATCCCAATAGCATTATTAAGAAACATTCATGAATATAATTAAGAAAAAATCCTTTTGAATGCTGAGAGTTTTATGGATATTAAGTTTGGCATGGTTTATTCAATAGGATAATTATTCTCTAAAATTCAAAAAATCAACTCCGAAAAGCTTTTTGGTTAAGTGTTTTTAATAAAGTTGATCCCCTCTCTTCAGTCCTAAAGTAATGACACTAGGGAGCTAAGAGACCCAGATAGAGAGACAGACAGATAGCAAGGTTCACATGAATGTGGAAGCAATGTGAGGTCAGTATATAGATTTGGACTAGAAGAAAACTTGGTATAGCTTATCCACTTTGGCTGGTACCCAGCTTAAATTTCTCCTCCCCTGGGGAGATGTTTCTGAATTTCCCAAGCCCATTCAGTGGTTTCCATTTTTAGTTATTATTTCCTTCCTTCTTTCCTTCTTCCCTCACTCCTTCCTTCCAGCTGCAACCTGTGACTAGAGGTTGAATGGGAGCCACAGCCGCTGGCCTACACCACAGCCACAGCAATGCCAGATCTGAGCCGCATCTGTGACCTACAATGCAGATTGCAGCAACGCCTGATCCTTAACCCACTGAGCAAGGCTAGGGATCGAACCAGCATCCTCATGGATTCTAGTTGGGTTCTTAACCTACTGAGAGTTCTTAACAGGAACCCTTAGTTACCATTTCCTTTCATCATATTTTGCCTATGCCATTTATCAGTATATCACTTCAAATATGGTAGCTTTCTCTATTTTAACTTTCAGAGCCTTGGGTTATTAAGGAATGTGGATTATATATCTGAATGTTCAATATCTTATACCTCTGGCATATAAGAAATATGATAAGTGTATATTAACTAATAGCAGGATTCTTGAAGCATATGATTTGGAGTTCTCTGCTCTAAATAAGACTCTGTTGAACTTTATGAAGTATTCAAGTTTTGAGTCGGATCAATAAGAGTGCACAGAGATATGGCTATTGGGAACACAAAGACTTGGGGGAAAGACACGTGTGCTTCAGATCATCGAGTGGTTGTGATCTATGTTTAAACTCAAAGAAAGATGAAATTAACATTGCTCAAAGCAAAAATGATGAAAGTATTGAAAAGAAAGGTATTCTGAAATTCACTAAAACTGGCACCGATTACTTGCAGGCACACCAATAAATGGACATAATTAAATTTATAAAGAGTATGCTTACATTTCTGTTTCCCACATTAATTCATCCCTAATTATGCCATATTATTGGGAAGACTATCTTCCATGGAGTAAATTTTACCTATATGGGAGTTCCTGTCATAGCTCAGTGGTTAACAAAACCAAATAGCACCCATGAGGACGCTGGTTCAATCTCTGGCCTCACTCAGTGGGTTAAGGATCCAGCATTGCTGTGAGCTATGGTATAGGTCGCAAACATGGCTTGGATCTCATGTTGCTGTGGCTGTAGTATAGGCTGGCAGCTACAGCTCAGATTCATCCCCTAGCCTGGGAACCTCTATATGCTGCAAGTGTGGCCCTAAAAATACAAAAGACAAAAAGACAAAAAAAAATTTTTTTACCCATACAGATTGTAAAATTACAAGTTAAATCTGAAAATACTTATTTCCAAAGCAACAAACAGTTAAAACAACCTGTAGGGGTGGACAGTGTATGGATTTAGTGAGGTCAGTGAAAATAATTTATTTATTAAGTCTATAAACTTATTCACAATTCCAAATTCTTCTGTTATTTGCCATTATTTATATGCCTACTATATTCTCCCTTTAATTCTGAGTTGTTGCCCAAACCCTTCCCTTAAAGGCAGTCTCTACTCCTGGAGTCCAATATTCATACATTGAGAATCCATTCCCTGTAAGACTTTATAGCCGATTTGACTCCAGCTTTTATGAGACTCAATAATTTCAGTTAGTTTTAAAATTTGTACGGGTGAACTACAATGACCTCTTATTTTTCCCAAACTGGTAACTAAATTATTGTAAATGTTTTGCAACTGACCTCAGAATACATATCTTGGTTCCATAGCACATCATTATACTATAAGATATCAGTGTCACAAAAAATCCTCAGGGAAAGTCCAGTAGGGTGGTGACACATCCATTTCTTTTAACAATGATCATTATTAGCAATTTTAGTTAACTATAACCTTGGCTATACCACTTGTGGGGTTTGATGCTACCCCAGCCCCACCCACCATGGGGCTTTTATCTACTGCATAACTTCCGGCTCTTCTATTTTCTTAGCCTGCCATCACCATAGTCCAGAGGAGCAAATATCTCCACTGACTACACTAAGTGCTACAATCCTCAAATGACTGTTGATGCTCAGATTTCCATGCTGCTAATCCAACTTCATCAGCAATTGAGGGAAACACAAACCACATGTCTTTCTCAACAATTTACATTCTACAGCATGAGCATGCCCACATTATTCTATAATTCCTGGTCCATATGACTACAACCTCCTCTTCACGCCAACAACCTGAGGATTCCCATGGTGACTGCTCGTTGATTCTATTTAGGTAGCTATATTTTTTCACTCCCTTCCATATCTATTTTACATTTCACAATGCTTCATTTCAACATTATCCTGAGTTTCATTGCCCTAATGAGTTTTCATCACATTAAGCAAAATCCCAGATCTGTAGGATTTGAGCTACTTTTTCTATGATCTATTACCTAGATAATATAGCACTAATGAATATCACACAAGATAAATTTAATATAAATATGTAATCTCTCATCTCTAACTACCAAAACTTCCAGCAATATAATGACCAATTTGACATCTTCTCTCAGATGTACCAAAGACACCTAGAACCCAACATTTCCAAACCTAATCTAGTAAGCATCTCCCTTAAATCTGTTCTTCTCTAGTCTTCTTTTTCAGAAACTGGACGCACCTTTAATTTAAATATGCAAACAATATACTCTGCAGTCATCTTGATAATCTCCCCTTTTTAACTTTCAATACCAATTTCTCTCTAATATTTGCTGACAGCATGTCCTCAATATCTATCATATTTTCCCATGTCTTTCATTATCACACTAGCTCAAACTAATACCATTTTGCCTCAATTAGCTCTTGAGAAATTTGAAATTTTATATCTATCAGGTTTTTTTTTTTCCTGTTTTTTAGGGCTGCACCCGTAGCAAATGGAGGTTCCCAGGCTAGGTGTCAAATAGGAACTGTAGCCACTGCCCTACGCCATAGCCACAGCAATGCAGGATCTGAGCCACCTCTGTGGACTACACCACAGCTCACGGAAACACCAGATCCTTAACCCACTGAGTGGGGCCAGGGATCAAACCCGCGTCTTCATGGATGCTAGTCGGATTTGTTAACCACTGAGCCATGAGGGGAACTCCTATAGCTATAAGTTTTATTACTTAATTATAATCTGTAAGTTCACCAGATTGTAAACTTCATTGAACCACTTTTTTTTTTTTTTTTGGTCCATTTTTACTCACAATTCTATCTGTAGCATTTTGCCATTTTCATTGCTTAGAATGATCAGTTGATAAATATTTGCTGAATGAATGGGTGATGGATAAATGATTACATTTGTAAGTATTATCACAATGAACATATCATGCGTGAAACAATTATTCATATCTATATCATATAAGAGAAAAACTTGAAGCCCAACAAAAGCCAATCAAGGAGAAACCATGAATTTGAATTCAAATTGAGTCTTCTCAATTTCATTAACTTTAACTCCTAAGTATCTTTCCGTTTTAGCACCATGATACCTATCAACCCTATGGAATGTATTTTACTTATAAACTCAGAAAAGTATGCACAATTCTTAATGTACTGTCTATGTGTATAGAAGATAATTATTGTGGAAGGTATTCTAACCCTTTCGAAAATAAATTCACTGTAAATACTTTCAAAATAAATATTTTAATTCAGCCAATATTCTGAAATTAAGATTGACCAATATGTATCCAAGGTAGTCATCATGCAAAAGGGAAAAAAAGTAGAGTAGAAAATAACAATAACTGACGTTTCTAAACCATCACCATTATTTTCTATCATTTGTTGTTTGTCATCTTGCAGACATTGTGAAAGCAATTTATATGTACAATAAAATGGGAACTGTTATTATCCTTATTTACAGATAAGAAAATTGAGAATCAGAGCAAACAATCAAAGCCAGGAGCCAAATCCAACTTCTGTAAGATTCCAGAGTTGCACTTAATACTAAATTGCCTTCCCAATAAGCAGTTAAGTCTTTCATTTTGAGCCATTACTTAGAGAAAAATCGACAAAAACATTTTTTTACTACTAATAGCATCTGATAGTGAGACATTTCAATTATAATCAGATGGGAAAGAAAACACTATATACATTATTAAACTTTTTTTTTCAGATATTTAAGGAGCAAATTGTTTAGTCTTACCCATGAATTCAATCCCCAAGTGGTCTGCTACACCGAAGTCAGCATGTAAGGAAGGGGAAACAGAAAAAGAGAAAAAGATTAGAAGAAAATTTCACACAGAAATCAATGCTTATAAGATTAACCTTTCAAGGCAAAGAATGCGTCTCAATTGTAACACCATGTTTGCTTGCCAAAGACAATTTACAGTTTACCCACAATTAGGGGTACTCTAAACACTGGTTGGTATTTCCCAATAGCCTAGGATTTAGATGGAATAATATTGCCAAGTGTGCTAAGTATAAATTAAAAAAAAAAAGGAAAGAAAGAAAGAGAGAAAGGAAGAAAAGAAAAAAAAAGGAAGGAAGGGGGAGAGAGGAAGAAAAAGAAAAAAAAGCTATTTACACAAAGCATACTAAAGTTATTTTCTGGTACTAAATTATTTTCAGAACTCATGATATTTTATGTAGAATAACTACTTGTTTAACATTAAACTTATCTGAACCTCTATGTTAATAATATGTAGGTAAAGAACTTCTGCATGACAGGCCTTAACCAGGCGCACCTCATCTTCACAAAGAAGAAATAATGATGGGTGTTTTTTCCCCTTTATTTGTTAGATGAGAAAACTGTGGTTCAGTGAGACTTAAAATCTTACACATTAGATAGATCCAGGGCACAAATCTGGTCTCTCTGACCCTTTAGCCCTATGACCTGCTAAACTTAACCATATCTCCTATCAAGATGAGTGACAGAGGTGTCCGTGTCTGCTCGACATTCCTACGGACAGCAGACCATTTTGAGGTACTAATGTCTGTGATCAACAGAGGGATTAATTGGTTGCTGCTATGTCCAGCCATTCAATCCTAGAGATTTGTTTATTTAAATGGTGCTTTCCTTTAATCATTCAGTTATTCACTTTTTAAATGCATTGCATTATTCAGTGATGATTTCTGTTGTAAGATATACTTCTTAAATGAGAATCAATGAAAAAAAAGTATTGCTACAATTGTGTTTGTTTCCGAACTAATTTCTGGGCTTCCTCTTATGACTTTTCTCTCTTTTTTCTTTATTTTTTTCCTTTTCTCTCTCTCTCTCTCTTTTTTTTTTTTTTCTTTCTTTTTATGGTTACACCTGAAGCATATGGAAGTTCCAGACCAGGGGTTGAATTGGAGCTGCTATGCTACAGCCATAGCAACACCAGATCTGAGCCATGTTGACCACCTATGCCACAGCTTGTGGCAACGCCAGATTCTTAACCCACTGAGCGAGGCCAGGGATCAAACTCACATCCTCATGGTTTCTAGTCAGGTTCTTAACCTGCCACGCCACAATGGGAATTCTGACTTCTCTATTTAGGAATGGTTTTCTTTTTTAAAAATATGCCTTTAGTTATCTTGAGTATTCCAATGCCTTTTTTTTTTTAATTTGTAAATAACACATTTTTAAATTCTATTGTGGTAAAATATATATAACATAAAATTTGTCATTTTGACAATTTTTAAGTGTACAATTCAGTAGCATTAATTATATTCACAATATTGTGTAACTATGACCAGTATATTTCCATCACCCCAAAGAGAAACTCTACCGAATAAGCAACACTATCCCATCCAGCCTCAATCCTAGCCCCTGGTAACCTTTAATCTATGTATCTATGAATCTGCATACAAATAGTTCATTTTTAAATGATTAGGACTTACTTTAATTAAGAAATGTCTTTTATATAAAGATGATAATATTTTTAAAAAGTAGATGCATTTCTTCCTTTCTACTTTTTGTCTGCTTAATATATACTATGATGGTTATCTAGCACACTTCCATGAAAACACAGACTTTGTTCTCCAGTAAATCAGAAATCAGCGGGAGCCCACAGAGAAAAAAGTCTGGAAATTGTTTGTGATAGTGCTATAATGGATAACCAGAAAATGTGCATTGGATGGAACAGCCAAGGACCCATACACTTGCTCCTAGGCGGGAAAGAATGTGCCTCATGAGAGAATGGAGACTGTAAAAAGCTTGGCTAGACCATGCTTGGGCTCTTGTGTGAATAAACTCTTCAAGATTGTGTGTACTGAGGACACTAGAGAGAGACTAGAGTCATGATAATTTATAGCAGGGATTTGAGTGAGATTTCCTATCATGAAGGTTAAACTAAGAAAAAATAAGACTGAGAATAAGAAAACTTTTTCATATAGCCAGAACAGCCATGACCCCTAGCCTGGCTGAAAACAAAACAAAGAACCCACAACTTTCTAGTAGAGCTGAGATGGCTCAGAAATGGCTGTCTGGTTGCAGTCTGTTATGTTCACAAGTGTAACCAAAGGTCACTCTTAATTCCTCTCACAAACTTGTCTGGTCCACCTTTGTATGCAATGGAGGATATGGGGAAGCAGGCTTTGTGAGTCTAGAGACTGCACTAAGAAATGAGTTGATACACTTGGGGGCACTGAATACTTTAAACCACAATTAATTCATAACCAGTAGAAGAAACAGAAATCAGAATTTGAAAATTATTCAAACACTGAAAGATGAAAGTAGGCTTTTTAGGAAAAAGGACATCTGCATAGCAGAAAAGTCACATCTAATTGTTGGAGTTGTAATTCTCAGAAGCACTGTTAAGCAAGGTGGCATTTATAGTTTTAGATTTTATAGGGAAATTATCTTTTATAATAACATTCCTGAAAACTGACATTACTGAAACAAAGTCAGATCTTATTTAAAATTACCCCCTTTCTCTCCCTCTCCCACTTTCACAACACACACACACACAAGTATTTCCATTCTTTTATTAAAATTCTAAACACTGTGATTATTGCAGGTTTAAAGATACTGATAGGCTTTGTTAACAGACAAAAGGATTAATGAAAATTCATGAAGAGCATGACAGAAATGCAATTAATTTTGTCAACCGAGTCATACACATAAACCACAATATTTCTTATAACCCTTCACTGTCTACTTCTTAAAGCAAAGCTTTCCTGGGGATATTCAGGCCATTCAGACATTCATGAAAATATAAAAAGGAATGAATCAATTAACCATTCATTTATTCATTCACTCAGCAGAACATGTGTCAAGAACTGTGCAGACTGGGGTAAAAGAGGAGGGGTAAAAGAGGAGGCACACGGTTTATGCAAAAACAGTTTGCTTGGAGTTCCCATTTTGGCTCAGTGGTTAACGAATCCAACTAGGAACCATGAGGTTGCAGGTTTGATCCCTGGCCTTGCTCAGTAGGTTAAGGATCCAGTGTTGCCATGAGCTGTGGTGTAGGTTGCAGATGCGGCTTGGATCCCACCTTTTTTTGGCTCTGGCATAGGCTGGCAGCTACAGCTCCAATTCGACCGCTAGCCTGGTAATCTCCATATGCCGTGGGAGTGGCCCAAGAAATGGCAAAAAAAGACAAAAAATTTAAAAAATTAAAAAAAAAAAACAGTTTGATCTTCCCTGTGGCTTGTATTAGAATGTATAATTCCCATCTCTTTTACAACTTAATTGATAGTTATATGTAAAAATTGCAGTTCTTTTGGAATATTGCACCCTTTGATTATACAATAGTGGCTAAGAAATACTGAGAACTCACTATATGCCAGGAACTGCTTAAGTATTAACTCATCTGTGGGGAGCCAAGAAAATGCAGGGACTCAAAAAAAGGACCTTGCCTGATGGCAGCAAAACAAAACCTGAAGGCTGGTTCTTAACCAAGAAAGGGAGCTCACCTGAATGGCACAAGCCAAAGGTGGGCTTTTGGTCAGGAAAAAAGCCCACCTGAACGGTACATGCCGAAGGTGGGTTTCTGGTCAGGATGAAAGCCTGCGTGCACAGTACAAGCCCAGCGCAGGCCTCAGGTTACACAGCTCTCATTTTGATGTTGATGGAGAAGAACTGGGGCTTTCCTGTTTGCACTGGAGAACATGGATTGTTTCTCGGGTGACCTAGTCTTTCCTGCTGTTTTATTTGTTATTCAGTTTTCCTCAGTCTTTCCTGATTATTTACTTATTTTTCTTATTGTCCATTCTTATTTTCCTGTGGTGATTTGTGATTTAACAAAGTTACAACAATAATATAATAAGAATTTCATCCTGAAGGACTTTCCCCTATTTAAATCCAACTTAGTTAAAACATAGAGTTTATCTATTAACTAGTTATATAGTAAACTTTAGAGTTAGGATTTTTTTTTTTTTTTTTTTTTTGTCTTTTTGCCATTTCTTGGGCTGCTCCCATGGCATATGGAGTTTCCCAGGCTAGGGGTCTAATCGGAGCTGTAGCTGCCAGCCTATGCCAGAGCCACAGCAACACGGGATCCAAGCCGCATCTGCAACCTACACCACAGCTCACGGCAATGCTGGATCATTAACCCACTGAGCAAGGGCAGGGATCGAACCCGCAACCTCATGGTTCCTAGTCGGATTTGTTAACCACTGCGCCACGACGGGAACTCCTAGAGTTAGGATTTTAATGAGGTCCATTGAAGTTAGCCATATCTTATCCAAAAAACCTAGCTGTGAGTTTTGTCTTTGATTTTAAAAGCTTTTTAGTGATAGCTAGTTTAATTAAGGTGGTTTATATTTACTTACACTGTCTCCCTGCCATAATGTTTTGAAGATAAGCACCAGTCTACAAACAAAGTCTGTAAATGCTAAATTCTTGTGTTTTATGGCCTCTTCAAAGTACTCACTAAGTTCAGTTAAGATAGAGATCTTAAAACAGGATGCATAGCTGCTACACCATGTAATAGTTAACCAATGTACTTTTAACACTGTGATGTAATCTGTAGTGAAAACTGTCTATATAATCAACCACTGTTGCCAATAAAATATGAGCAGTCCAGCACCCTGAAAGAAGGGACAAAGAGGCTGTCTCTATACGTACATTTGCCCACGCGTACCTCTCCAATCAGGGAAGTGCACGCTCCCTGGCCACTGCATCAAAACATATGAGATAAGATGGTCATTGTCCTCATTTTACAGGTGAGGAACAGAGGCACCAAAGAGGTGAGCAAACTTTCTCAAAACCACACTGTTTTTAAGTAGTGGAAACAGAAGTGAGACTAAGCAGCTTGACTTTCAGCCTCCAGCCATTCTCAGGGTTTACTTACTCTCTCTCTCTATGAAGAAAAAGCTAATTTTTACGAAATCTTCAGGTAAGGAGATGTTTAGGGAGGAGTTATTTAATCCACTTAAGAGAACAAATTGTTTTCAAGTATCCTCAGGCACTGCAGAAGCACCACTTAGTTACTGGCTCACCCCTAGTTTATTGATGAAGTGCCCAATAGTAGCTAGGGAGGGGGAATTCCCTCTCTCCAAGGATCCCAACCGGCAAATCATTAACCTCTTTTCACTGGTTCCTACAGAGATTTCTTTATAATGAGCCTGGCCTAATTGAAGTTATTTGCTTCTATGTACAGCGAGGCATATACAGAGCTGTGTCTGAGTATGTGCCAGACATTGAACCAAATAATCTTCAGACTGGCAATACACTTAACAAATGCAGTGGTTCTGCTGCAGACCTCCCTGAAACATGCTTAAGGTTTGAGGGATAGGGATGTGACTGGGGAGACACACTTAATCATCTATAAAGTCAAAAACTCTGGGAAGTTCAAGGCCCACATGTTTCCAAAGTGTTCATGATTCCTTGTATGTGAGCAACTCAAAGCCTCTTATTTGTGTGTTGACAGACAATCAGGGGCTGCCAACAGTTCCTTTAATCCGGGCAGAGCAAGCAAAAACAATCCCTGACTTGATTCCAATCTCAGGACAAGATGAGACAAGTTGCTGTGCATCTTGCGATGATGAACCATTGTAATGCAGTATGCAACAATGCAACATGAATGTGGGTTTCTATGTCACTGCTATATTAAAAGTAACTGAACAAGGCAATTGTAGCATAGAATAGTCCCAAATGTGAAGATTTAAACCTTTGTTCCATGGAATGTGGAAAACATGTTACACTGAAATACTGTCCTAAATCATAAAAAGTTAGCACACTAGCTTAACATCCTCAGGCATCTCCACTCCAAGAATCCCTAAAGACCAACATATGTTGGTCAAGATTCCCTGATAAAGATAAAAGTATATGTTTAACAAGCTAGTATATTGGGGGAAGTATTTCCCACTTTGATGTAAGCTACCTTGTCATGAAGCAACTTGTGGGATGAGTGATCTATGGTCCTTGCTCTGGGAAATATATGCCATATAAGTGTGGTGGAAACTAGCCACTCAACTGTAAAATATGTCAGTTTTAAATGATTTATCTTAATATATGAACTGAAATCTATCACTCTGCAGATTCCACCCTCAGATCCTTGTCAAACAACTTTTCAATGACGACACTTTATGATGAGGTTGTCTATCATCTAAGAAGACTAAATTGGATTTATGAAGATGGTAAACTGTGTCTTGAATGCTTGCTGACCCCTAACACATGAACTTACCATTCTCTGGTAGTTTCTAGAATCCCTGTAAAGAGATGTAACTGTCTCATGCTTCAACAGTGGGTCCTTGTATTCTGCTTGCTCCTAGATAAGATCGTGGACAAGGTGATAAGATGTCACACATCAAGAAATTGTCATGTAGGTCTCAGTGTATTATATCAAGACAGGCAAACTAGGAAAGGCTGGGATAGACTCTAAGTTTTCTGATTAGAAGGACAAGGGCTAAGGATGGACTTGGCTGTGATTGTTGAGGTAAGCTAAAGTCTAGAAGCAATACATGGGATCCACAGAATGTATACCTTTTAAAAAGATGACAGGGTCATAGTATGAGAGAATAGGGCTCACCCCCAGACTACCAGAGCATATAACTGTCCACTAGAGGGGAGTGACTCTTGGTAGTCACCAAAAGAATGTGACTGCTTGGGAGCAAAGAACAGCCATACCTCAATCTCTCAGGCCTTGTTCCCACAACAGGGATGGTAGGAGAGCTGGCAAGGGTGTGAGCACATGCCTGGAGGGTGAGGAAGGAAAGGCCCCTTCCAGGCACTGCCTTCAGTTCTATCATGTTGTCAGAAAAGGGGTGGGGAGATATTATCAGATTATCCTTTTTCCAGCTACTTAATGCATGAGTTTGGATATGAACTCAGGTTAGATTCTAACCTCTGTGCTCCTTTAGTTAAATATACTAGCTTGTTAAACATATACTTTTATCTTTATCAGCACATGTATATATTTGATCTTAAAATTTATACAGGTTCCTGAATAAAATCTGGACAGTAAAAAAAAGAAAATCATACTAATAAAAATAAAATGATACACTTCTTATTACATTTTAAAGGTAGTTCTTGTTAAATTTTTATTCCAGTTCTTTCTAGGTTTCTCTCTGTACATGTAAAATAAATTTAAAGTCAATTTTATGCAAAAATCACCTTGCATCATGGGCCTACATCAGAGGACTCTCTGTGGCCATTTCAGCTATATAATCCTAATCTCCCTTTAACTTCCACCACATCAGGACTGACAGCTCTTTTTACTGTTGAGAGTAAGGCCTGGCATTATTACAGTGACCAGCCCCATACCAGACAGGTCATCATTCATGGAGATGCAAAACCACTTTTCCAGAAGAGCACATACTCCTCTTCCCCCTTTCATGGCCCTTGCAATGAAACATCACCTCTTACTTTTTCTTCACAAAAGCTCATGACTGATTCCTCTTGAGCGGAGACATCTCTATTTTACATTCCTCCCTCAGTCTCTTAATAAAAATATTCATTTGAATTAAAGGAGGAAATGCAAGAAGCTATGGAGACTGCCGTGTATGTTCATGCAGTGCAAACTCAAGATGGGCATTCTGGAGATCCCATTGTGGCTCAGCGGGTTAAGAACCCAACTAGTATCCATGAGGATGCAGATTTGATCCCTGGCCTCACTCAGTTGGCTAAGGATCTGGTGTTGCTGCAAGCTATGGGAAGTTATACATGCAGGTCAGATCCCTATCCTGTGTGGTTGTGGCGTAGGCCGGCAGGTGCAACTCCGATTTCACCCCTTACAGTGGAATTTCTATAGGCTGCAGATGTGGTTTTAAAAAAGAAAGAAAGAAAAAAGATGGGCATTCTGCTGCGTAAAATCAATTCTCAAATCAGAGTTACAACTGAGATTATGAGTTTAGACAACTCCTCAAAGACTAATCTTGCCTAAATAGCTTTTGGAATTTTCCAGGGGAAACATCCTAGAGCATTAGATTTAACACTGATTGCATGTTCACAATGACTGATTAAAGAATTAAATAAGAATTACTATGGTACAGAAGAACCCTTCATTCAAATATTACTTTTTTGGTTATATAATTAAAGGTAGTAAATTTATAGAGGGGAATGCTCTAGGGGTTCATGCTCCAGAAACTTGCCAGTACTTTTCACATTTTATCAACTTTCTCAACTCTCAGTGTGTTCTCACTGGACACTGCTGCACACATTATGTCACATAACTTTAAAAATTAGCCTGTGAAGTATTTATCTTTTTTTGTCTTTTTGCCATTTCTTGGGCGGCTCCCGCGGCATATGGAGGTTCCCAGGCTAGGGGTCGAATTGGAGCCATAGCCTCCGGCTTACCCCAGCAACGCGGGATCCGAGCCACATCTGCAACCTACACTACACAGCAACGCCAGATCCTTGGCCCACTGAGCAAGGCCAGGGATTGAACCTGCAATCTCAGGGTTTCTAGTCGGATTCGTTAACCACTGAACAACGACGGGAACTCCCTAGCGTGTATTGTTACTGAGCCCCACTTAATAGCTGAAGGTAGAAAGCTTCTGTGAAAAACCAAAGGCCGTATTTATAGATCCCTATATTCTGAAGGTGGAAAACTATTTTAAATCCCAGGAGCGAAGAGTGATTATTTCTTTTGCTAACTGATTTATCACTCCAGCCTATCAAAGTCTGACATTTTGCTTATGCTTAATAAATATTTATTGAATGAGCAAAATGCCATCTGAATCAGCCCCTTTGCCCACTGCATGTGATATTTTGAATTTCTTCAGAGCACATTTAGCCTATTTTCTGTCACCTCCATTTTTCAGGATTCTAAGGAACATGACACCTCTGGGTTCATCTCTTTCAATACTGAAAAAATGATATACATAAATGTTTCTAGAACCACTTCCCCCAAATCAAAGTACTACATTTAATTACTACTTACAAGAGTCTACAATTATGGAGTCCAAAAATCACCAGATTATTATCTGAAAGGGTCCAAAATATGTATATCTTTGCCATATAATTTTTGTATGTAATTTAGGATTCATTTGAACAAGTGGTTAGTTATCAAGAAAAGTATTAAATTTTCCATGGTAATTAAAATACTATATGTGTTATTTAAGAATTTACTTCTTAATAATGCCAAGCCATTTAAGCAATCTTTGAAATAGTTGTTTTGTACACTTTTACAGATTGTTACTTTTCAACTTCAATCCATTTAATTTCAAAAAAGACATATGGAAGATTAAGGTTAGTAGATGGAAGGATTATAGTAAAATAGGGAAAATTCTACTCAGAAAAGAAATATAGGAAAGAAGTACATTGTAATCAGTGTCATATGTATTTTCAGTTGACATGCTAATTAATTAAAGCCTTTGTAAACAAACCATTTTAGTACTATGTTTTAATCGTAATCCTAAATTCAAAATTTCAATGGCTTTGTGATGAATACTAATAAAGAAAATGGTGGACATATTTTAAGAAACATTGCTCTGGAATACTACTCAGCCACAAAAAGAACAAAATAATGCTATTTGCAGCAACATGGATGGAACTAAAGACTCTCAAACTATGTGAAGTAAGTCAGAAAGACAAAAGGCAAATACCACATGGTATCACCTATACCTGGAATCTAATATGCAGCACAAATAAACCATTCTATAGAAAAGAAACTTATGGACTTGGAGAACAGACTTGTGTTTGCCAAAGGGGAGGGGGAGGGAGTGGGATGGACTTGAATCTGGGGTTAATAGATGCAAACTACTGCATTGGGAATGGATAAGCATGAGATCCCGCCGTACAGCACTGAGAACTATATCTAGTCACTTGTGATGGAGCATGTTGGAGGATAATGTGAGAAAAAGAATGTATACATGTATGTGTGACTGGTTACTCTGCTATACAGTAGAAAATTAACAGAACACTGTAAACCAACTATAGTGGAAAAATAAAAACCATTTTAAAAAAAGAGAAAGAAACATTGCTGTAAAATGTACTACCCTAAGCAAAAAACAAAGACAACTACTTCCCACCTCCCAAAAGATGACAGCTTTGGTAGCCTGAAGATTCCCAAAAAGGTATATTCTGCTTCCCATCTGCCAAAGACAAAGGGACAAAAGAGGAAGATGAGTCAGGAGATCTGTATGAGGTAGAACATTCTTGGTTCTGGACTAATTGTCCAAGGTATTTATCTGGAAGATACAAATGAAGTGATGTAATGGAGCTGGCAAAAAAAAAAAAAAAAAAAAAAAAAAAAAAAAAAACGAAAAACTCAGTAATGATGAAGGAAGAAAAGAGTTAAGTCCATGCCAAGAAACTAGCAAAGGTAATTCAAACTAAGAGTCATGTTAATGTCATAATCAGGAAGAGGTACTTTGAGGTTAGGAGACAGGAAAATGGGTAGCAGCTGAGAAAGTAAAATTTACGATAGGCTAGGACAACTGTTACAGAACTAAGGCCAAAACCAAATGTGTGTATTGAAAGTTTATCCTTAAGTGATGCCTAACGCCATGAAGATATGGTGTGAGACAAGGCACACCTGACACTTTTGGTTTTTCCTTCTGGTTACCACTCTTTAGGTTGGGCTCATATTTCGTGGCAGGAATTGTGGCCTCTGAAGGGCAGGCTTGCCCACTGTCAATGCCTCTGGCTTTGTTTGCTCTATTTTAACAAAGGTATTTGTACAAAAAATATATATTGCATTACAAAAAATTCCTCAAATGTAGAAAGCAGATGGCTATTTAAAGGTTTTCTGTAGGAAATCTCTTAAATAATGAAGAAGTCAACACCCCTTTTTCTAACTCTATAAAAATTCTATTCTGCCAGATAGAATTTCACAGATAGGCCCAGACACACACATTTCATGTTTTTATTCTAGCCATTACACTAGCCTTGAATATCTTTCCTGAGGGACACTCAAGTATTCATCCTAGGAACTCATTCTTTGTTTGATCTGTTTTTTTTTTTTTGTCTGGCAATCTCACTTCGTCCCAGACTATGTTCTCTATCTAGGAAGTAGTAAATGCTCAGAGCATTTTTGTTGACTGACTCCACAAATGGATGGATAATGAGTGAATAAATAAATCTATTATTTGTTTAAATGCACATATTCATGGTGCCTATTTGGTACTGTGCTCTGAAAATGACACATAAAATGAGGCAGCTGGGAAGAAAATGTAGCAACCCTATGGTTTCTATTGTTAATTATATTTTTTTGCTTCTTTCTGACAAGTTAACACATTCCAATACTGGGAAACATCTTAATTTAATATTTAATGCTGTAATTTTTCTATTAAAGCACTGGTATGGGAATAGTTTCATAGCTTACGATCCTTATGCTGGATATTTCTATTACTAAGTTTAAAAGTCATATCAATTTAGACTTATAAATCCCTGAACACCTGGGAATACTTGATAATGAGCACAACAGATGACATACTCGGGCTCACTAATGGATTAATTTATTACTTTTTCAGACTTAAAATGTAGCAATAGGATGAAACTTTTTCTTCCCTAAATGCATAATCAGCTGAGGGTGTTATTTGCTTCATTTAAATGCAAAGAGCAATTCTTCTTTTGCTACCTGCTTCCTAAATGTATTACATAGTTAATAACATAAGGACTAATGTAAGATTCCTTTATTTAATAGAAATAAAGAAATGGAAATTAAACTAGTAGAGCCTTTTCCCAATAATGGCTTCCCCCAGAGTACCTGGATTATTCTTCGTAGTGGAGCAAAATCAGGGAAAGTGTCTTTATTAAAATAATGGAAGAAACTATTACCTAATTTTGCCTATAATTAGCTGGGCACGTAGTGGAATGCTGGTACTTTAAAGCGCTCATCCTCAACTTCCCACTACATTCTTCTACAGTTCTTGATAACTCTTTTGATGTTTTCTAGATACGTGGATAAAAATAATAACTCTGCAGGGCATCCTATTAGTGAGATAGCCTTTTCAAAGTGCTCTGCAGATGTCAAAAATTGATTATGGATGCATTAAGAAAATTCTAAATTTTATATCACTTAGATTATTAGCAAGGCAAATGAATAGAGTCTACAATATTATTCCTCGAATCTACCATCTACAAACAATAAACTTGAGAGTCCAGATGATATCCTGCTTGCTCATCCTCCTGGTATCCTTTCTAGGGATACCAGGAAACTGAGACTCAGAGAGACTGACAAATGTGCTCAAGATGGGAAGTATCACATTTCATCAAACCTTGCTGCTGTCACCCACAGAAAATGGTCTACCTTGTGCCATGTAACTCAAACACTCATGATTTATCCCCACCCCAACTTCTCTAGCCCCCACCTCCACATTCCCTCTCTGATTCCAAAGCCTCACCTTGCTTGTGTGCAGTATGGTTAACTTTATTCATTCATAACAAGTCACTTCAAATAAAACCAGTTCTGGAATGCATATCTTCTCCCATATAATGTCTCCAATAGTAATAGTCTTTCAGGAGTTCCTGAGGTGGCTCAGTGGTTAACAAATCTGACTAGGAACCATGAGGTTGTGGGTTCAATCCCTGGCCTCACTCAGTTGGTTAAGGATCTGGCGTTGCCATGAGCTGTGGTGTAGGTCACAGACATGGCTCGGATTCCACATTGCTGTGGCTTCGGCGTAGGCCAGTAGCTATAGCTTCGATTAGACCCCTAGCCTGGGAACCTCCATATGCCATGGGTGCGGCCCTAGAAAATGCAAAAAGACAAAAAAAAATAGTATTTCATGGAATCTTTTTATTTATTACTTTAAGGTTCATTACATACTATCGCAGTTCTTTGTTTACTTCCCCCAAATGACTATAAGCTACTTAATTAAAAAAAAAAAGCCATTCTTAGTGTGTCTTCTATTTTTCTTTTTAGGGCAATAGCTGCAGCATATGAAAGTTTCTGGGGCTAGGGGTCAAATATGAGCCATATCTGTGACCTATACCACAGCTTGTGGCAATGCCAGATCCTTAACTCACTGAGTGAGGCCAGAGATTGAACCTGCATCCTTATGGAGACAATATCAGTTGTCACTTTAACCCACTGAGCCACAATGGGAACACTTTATGTTATAAATTCTAGGACAATTCCTGGTACAGAGAGAGCATTTGAGTAAATAAGGAAAACCTAAATAGCTGCATGGATTTTTGAAGTTTTACTCAATGTGATCTCCATTTCCAATGATTCCTTTTATTATTCAGTGCATCCTCTCCCACTGATTTAGGGAAGGGAGGTCTCAGCTATTTAAAAAAAAAAAAAAAAAAAAAAAAGGTTGTGAGTTGCAAAATCCTGTCAAGAAGGAATTGAAATATAAAATGTTATATTTGATGGTACACACAAAGAACCCATCTCCTCCTGCAGATTAATATGTTGAAAAGTTTCTAGGCAAAGAAATGGAAGAAGGCCAAAAGGCCTGGGAGGGGACCTTCAGAAAGAAACACACACACTGCTTCTGCCAAACTATGAACTTCTTACTACTCCCTCTGTTCAACTAGAGGAGGTGAAACGGGTTTCCAAACAGAGCTGCCTTGAACTTGTTAACTACAGTCCTTGGAGGCAGTTAGACCACAGGGCACCAGGCCCACTGCTCTCCCAACCTCAGCTTTACACTGAGGGATGGAATGCCTAGAGGGTCCAGAGAGATGACCCACACATATGCCAAGGTAGGAAGCAGCTAAGCAGGCTAAGTTATTCCCCATGCACCTGACAGGCACAATCATTGAGAGTCTGACAAATGAGCTAGCATGTTGGGGAGACTACAGGATGCAGCAATGGAATCGGTGGACTGAAAACAGAGTAAGGAGGACATCTCGGTAGATGCCGGAGTGAATAGATAAGGACTTAGAGGATTTGCCCATCTGCAACCTTTTGCTGCTCCACCAATGCCGGGGCACTGGATAGATCACAACATTTCCCAAAACTCTGACGCCAACCACAGGGAACAGGAATAAAGGATGAACTGAGACTACACTTTTCTCTAACCGAATGAAATGGAACTTGAAACAGAAAATAAGGACATTTAAATTAACAAAGGTAATAACATAGCTTAAATTTTTTGAGTGCTTATTCTAAGCAGCCAGTTGTCTATAGAATTTGTATACCTTAATTCATTTAAAACCTATAGCAAGTTTTTTGAAGTAGTTACTGTTTTTATTGTTATGTTATAGATGAAACAGATACATAGAGGTTAACTAGATACTTTAATTTGTGACTAACTGGAATTCAAAACTAGGTTTAAAGTATTTACTCTCTGAACCTACCACACAAATGGCCTTTTATACTCATCTACTCTGTTTTTAGTAGGACTGAGATTGGTTACTGCTACAAAATTCAGAAGGCTGATTAACTTATATTACAAAATTAGATATTATTACACTGAACCCAATATTTCCATGTTATCCTTAAATTTTACTTTATATTTTTTCTGTCTTCAATTGTTATTTCTTGCTCTTACAAAAACAGGAATATAAAATAAGGTAATTTGTATGATAACAAAATATCTAAGCAGCTAGGTGCAAAGAGATTTTCAACAAATTTTGTAGGATTTCAAGCTGTGTAAGTACTTACAATTGAATTATTCTTATTATGCATTTGCTGTTATTAAACCAAACATTTTTACTTGGTTGATGTCAAATCAGCTTGAATTTTTGTTTTAAGTTATTTTGCTTTTCTATATATTAATAGACAGATGTAAATCCTAGATAAAGTGTTCAAAGCCATAGGAAATTTAAATGATGACATTTCCCCCCTCATTCACTCTGAGCCTTCTCTAAGGAAAATGAAATTCATTTGCTTCATTGCAGGGACTACATTGTGACCACAGTTCATCAAAGTCCAGAGATGTCACTCAAATAAATGAGTAAGAGGAATAAGTTGTGTGATGGCTGATGACCCCACCATTCCGGATGGGGACACGACTGCAGGCAGCAAGCCAAATCCTCCTATACACCAACATCATCTATCCCTTCCAGCTGTAATGTTCAGTTCCCCCTGCTGACTGCTTCTCTGAAGTGGAAACATACTGCACCATCCTCCGTGGATCTGGGCTCCATTTCTCTGTCCAGCTTTCCTTTGTATCTGTGATGCTTCACCTGACCTTTCACTTGCCGAGCGCATCTCATCCTCCACCATCTTTCTGGCTCAAGCCAGCTGCATCTCTCACCTAGCAGGTTTCACCACCAGAGCCTCCTCCCTGATGTCTTTGCTTCCAACTTTGCTCCCACCTACAGTCTCTTCCCACACAGCAGCAAGAGAGAACCTTTTCAATTTTACATCACATCACATTACTTCTTGGCTCAAAAATCCCTCCTGAGGCTTTCTATGTCACTCAGAATAGAAACCAAAGTTATCATCAAAATAAAAAAAATGGACCTATACAAGGTATATCTCCATTAGCTCTCTGATTATAACACCACCCTTCTCCCTCTCCCTTATTGCAATTAAACCACCCTGATCCAGCAGCTCTTCTATCCCCGATCAGCACTCTTTTTCCTGGGAGCCATGAACTAGCTGCTCCTTCTGCCCCTAATGCTCTTCTCTCAAGGTATAAGCACAACTCAATTCCCTACCTCCTTTCACTTCTAATGGCATTTCATCAGAAATCCTATTATATAAAAGAGCACCTCTTAGTTCTCTCACCCTACTTTTCTTTATTCCTTAGAATGTATTACCATATGAAGTATTATCATATCTCTTCATTATTTTTTACTTCCCTCCCTGTTTATTGTTTATTCATTGTATCCATGATGTTTAGAACAATGGCTGGTACAAAGTAGGTGTTCAACTAATATTTCTTTTTGAGTGAATGAATTATATTCATCACACAAAAACCTAGGACAAGAGTCAATTTATCTGTTAATAATTTTCCAGCTCAGTATAACCTTTTAATCAAACGAACTCATAGTAATGCTCTTTTTATTACTATTCTTGCTCTTTACACACATATAGATATAGATATAAAGATATCTCAACTATTTGTGAAATGTATTCTCTATAACATATTCTATACAGCCTTTTTAGGTATTAGAAAAACTTAAAAAAAAATGTTCCCTGAATTCAGTCTTTGGTGAAAAAATGCAGTCTCTACCATCAAAAAGCCATGATGACATAACTGAATAATGATGTACAATTTTTCTTTTTGAAATTGACTTTCTAAGGAATATTTTAAGATATTATATGGTCCAATTAACTCCTGATTTTTCCCTTTAGTAACTACCTGTGACCTCAGGCAAGTCACTTAACCTTACTATGTCTTGATGTCCTCATCTAGTTAAGAAAAAAATGCATATGATTTATGAAATGCTTAAATCAGATAACATATTTGCTTGATACCTATTCATCACTGTACCGCAATTTTTTCAAAGTAATGTACCCAGATTAAATACTTGACTTTTTAGCCTTCCTTTCAGCATTGACAGTGTCTATATAACACAGTTCTGGTTTAAAGCATTGAAATAGACAATTCTAGTTTGGTTTTCAACAAATCTCTTTGTATGAGCACAGACTTAGTTGATCCTTTATTAAAGATGTAGCTATTTGTTAGGTTCCCCCCTTATTTCAGTCTGGAGGTGGATGGTACATCTATCCTGAAATTATGAGGCAGCCAGAATGATAATGGAAGCCATAGGCTAATATGGTCAATGAAAACAAAAAGGATCTAAATCTCTAAGGCCACTTTATAGGGTTGCACTAGTCCAAGACTCTCTATACTTCTACATTTCTCATTACTTCAGACAAAATCCCAAATTATTAAATCATTTTTAAATAGCTGTTCTATTACTTACAGCTGTATACAATCTAATAGCTAAAAGCACAGGCACAATCTCTCATACATAGTAGGCATGCATGCATTTGCTAGGTTCTATTTGGTTGCACCTGAGCCAATAGCTTACAAAAAGCAAACTATTGCAGAATTCACTTAATGATAATTTTATATTTATGTTGCTTATGAATAGATATATTTTTCTATAAACCAAATATAAGCTGTTATGCCACATTATATGCTATTCTTATAATTACTTATTATTTTATCATCTTTATATTGTATGTATATATATTTACATACATATCACCTTAGCATTATGCTTATAATCTTTAATTCCTGCTGGTTGGTCTGCTTTTTCAAGCAAAGACTCTTCCACCATTGAATTTTTAGCAGCCCTTCATGAATTAACATTTAACAGCCTTCCTCTTCCAATTCTACTTGATATTAAAGAATAATCATCATTCAGAAATCCCTCAAAGTGAGCTCTATTTGTTCTATACAAATGCATTTTAATAGATCTTTGGAAGGCAGCAGCATCATCTGCTGCTATAATTCCCCAAATTTCCAGATGCTGAAATTGAATATTTTCTTAGCATTGTGGGCTGGATTATCTTCTCTTTCAGGGATGCTTCAAGTTTCTTTTCTTGTGATTCTTGTGCCAAATTTGCTTGCTCTTTCTTCTCTTATAACCACAATCCATGGGTTAGCAAAAGTCCCATGAATGTTCTGCTCATTCAAATTTGATCATTTGAATCTTAGTGGGTTCTACTGCAGAACTGAAAGGATGATTTTCAATTCTCTAAGTTGTTCTGAATCTATAATACCACCCAGGAAACATGATTAAAATGTTGGGAGGAAATTCATCTCTCCAGGGGTAATGATGAACTATAGAATAACTAGAGAGTGTTTCTCAACTGTGGACTGTGGAATATTTGTATTAGAATCAGCCAAAGTATATGCTAAAAATGCAAATTATATAAGCTGTATTTTTTAAATAAACTCTCAGGGTTATTCTTATGCACTTTAAGTTTGAGAGCTATTAAATCCTCAGTGTGTGTATGTCTATGTGCAAGTGCTTATGGCAGCTTAAAGGTTAGACTATATTAATATTCCTTCTCAGTACTTTTTTTGTGGTTGACTCTCACAGAATCATTCAAAGTAGATAAAACAGAACATCTGCTGTCTTGTGTCTGTCTCATTTCAAGAATTTTTTTCTTTTTGCTAAAATATTTACACTTCCATGTCAGTTTTTCTCCCTTATATATTTCAAAGACTTGAGACAAATGTTACATTTCCTTATTCTTTTCTTGTTTCTTCCTCTTCCAAGTATATCATTTCCCCTAATTTCTGTCCTTCTATCAAATATTTATTAAGATTTGTAATATCATTGGTCTCTTTTGCCTTCCCAGGCATGTTTTAATACCCCTTGTGCCTTACATGTATATGCACATGATTGACATTTTTCTTCCAGCATCACAACTTATTTTGTAGACCAGCAATTCCCCATTTTCAATCATAATATATATGTGAGAAAGGAAATCATTTGGCCTCATCAGGAAAACATTTACTAAATAGGAAAATCCCAATAGACTATTGTCAGTATTTGTGGCAGCAAGAGCAATGATGCAACTCCATCAAATTAATTTTACTCCCAGATATCAAAGAAGATAGTTAATAAGTATTGATCACCCATTGAGCAAGTTCTGCACTAAACACTGCCACTGGTATATATATAAAACTCAAAATAAACCTGTGACAAAGCTTTTTAAATTTCTAGCCTATATTTTGGACCTTTGATAAATGGAAGTGATAGAATCTGTTAACATTGCTTTAAGTAACCCCTCTTTGTTCTTTTGGGGAAACTGTGCCTTTATTTTACAAAGAGTGTCTCAATTGGCTTTTTAGCTATTCTAAAATAGAGTTCTTTATCTGAAATGGGGATTACAGAGGACTTTTGAATCTTAGAAGATAAACTATTTTACTATTATGTAAAAGCTTACTGAAATTATAGACAGAATTGCATCTCTAGAGATTGTTTCTCATCTAGAGATAAGAACATTGAATCTCAATGAGGTTAAGTAAATTGCCTAAGATCACATAACTGGCAAATAATAGTGGGAATTTTAACTCAAGTTTGTGATTCCAGATACATATTGCATCTATCAGAAGTGTTAAATTACTTTAGTGAGGGCAAGGTCACAACTCAAACCCAATCTTTTGTCTCCATGGACAACCCTTCTCCTAGCACAGAACTCTGACTCCCAAGAACTAGTTTCTATCTGGGTGAATACACCGTGTAGCAGTACTGTATCAATAGGGCCTAAATGCAGAGTCCTTCATTGTGTAAAATGAGATTTAATTAGAAAGAGGCACTTAAGGAAATGTTTGTGAAACAAACAAACGAGGCACATAAAAAGAGTCACTCACCAGAACATATGAGCTAGCTAGCTTGCTTTTATAATTTCTGCCATTGTCTGTGAATTATTTTATTTCACTGAAAAAGCACCTAAAGTCCCAGTTATTTATGGTATTGAAGGTTTTAGTTAATTTATCTGTGTCTCTATGTATATTTCTCTACAGATCTCTTCATTTGGGACAAAAAAATATACTGGAATTTTCCATTATGCTTTATACTTACTTTTTAAAATTATTTTGGGGGGGAGGTCTAATTGGAGCGAGAGCTGCCAGCCTATACCACAGCCACAGCAACGCCAGATTTGAGTAACATCTATGACCTATACCACAGTTCATGGCAATGCCAAAACCTTAACCCACTGAGCAGGGACAGAGATGCAATGTCGGATCCTTAACCCACTGAGTGGCACCGGGGATCAAACCCGAGTTTTCATGGATACTAGTTGGGTTCGTTTACACTGTGCCACAATGGGAACTGCCTTTTTTAAATCTTATGCAATTTACCTTATATATTTAGTTGATATGTAGATTTGTTTATATTGATTAATGGCTGGTTATCATGTTGATATATTACGCTTTTGTCATTACTTATTGCCCATCTCTATTCCAATTCACCCCATTAAATTTACCTTACATTTTGCCTCTCATTAATACAGAGACTGTCTTTTAACTTTATGCTTTCTGTTTGTTTTTTAATTTTTTTAAATTAAAGTATAGTTGATTTACAATGTTGGGGCAATTTCTGCTATACAGCAAAGTGAACCAGTCATATATGCATATATATATGTACGCTAATTTCCTTTATATTACTTTCCATCATGGTCTATCCCAGAAGATTGGACAAAGTTCCCTGTGCTATAGAGTAGGACCTTATTGTTTATCCATTCTAAACTCAATAGTTTGCATCTACTAACCTCAAACCCCCAGTCCATCTCACTCACATGAATAGGTTCATGTGTTCCCTATTTTAGACTCTACGTATAAGTGATATCATATGGTATTTGTCCTTCTCTTTGTGACTCACTTTAGTTAGTATGAGTATCTCTAGTTGCATCCATGTTGCTACAAATGGCATTATTTTTTCCTTTTTATGGCTGAGTAGTACTCCATTGTATATGTATATACAACATCTTCTTAATCCACATAGCTGTCAATGAACATTTAGGTTATTGCCATGTCTTGACTACTATGAATAGTGCTGCTATTCATAGGGTGCATGTATCTTTTTGATTTACAGTTTTGTCTGGATATATGCCTAGGACTGGGATTCCTAGATCATATGGTAGTTCTATATTTAGTTTTCTGAGGACCTCCATACTATTTTCCATATAGATATATTTAAACAGTATCTCTTCAGATGCCTTCATTTACTACCTTCAGTTATCATTAAAGTGTGTTTCTTTTTTAAAAAGCACATACAAATTTTAAAATTTTTTGTTATAGTTCTGTGAAAAATGCCATTGGGTAATTTGATAGGGATTGTGTTGAGTCTGTAGATAGCCTTGGGTAGATTATTGATTCTTCCAGTCCAAGAACATGGTATATCTTTCTGTTTGTGTCATCTTTGATTTCTTTCACCAGTATCTTATGGTTTTCAGAGTACAGATCTTTTGTCTCTTTAAGTAGGTTTATCCCTTGGTATTTTATTCTTTGTGATGCAATGGTAAATGTGATTGTTTCCCTAACTTCTCTTTCTGATATTTCATTGTTAGTATATAGAAATGCAATCAATTCTCATGTATTGATTTTGTATCATGCAACTTTACCAAATTCATTGATGAGCTCTAACCATTTTCTGGTAGTGTCTTTAGGATTTTCTATGTATAGCATCATGTCATTTGCAAACAGTAATAGTTTAATTTGCATAGAAATGCAAAAGACCCCAAATAGCCAAAACAATCCTGGAAAAGAAAAATGGAGTAGGAAGAATCAGGCTCCCTGGCTTCCAACTAGAGTACAAAGCTATAAACATCAAAACAATATGGTAGTAGCATATATAAAACAGAAATACACATCAATAGAAAAGGATAGAAAGGCAGAAATAAACCCACACATCTATAGTCAACTAATCTATGACAAAGGAGGCAAGAATATACAATGGAGAAAAGACAGTCTCTTCAAAAATAAGTACTCCTGGGAAAACTGGGCAGCTACATGTGAAAGAGTAAAATTAGAACACTCTTTAAAACCATACACCAAAATAAACTCAAAATGGACTAAAGACCTAAATACATGACTGGATACTATAAAACTCTTAGAGGAAAATATAGGCCAAACACTCTGACATAAACCACAGCAGCATCTTTTCAGATACACCTCCTAGAGCAAAGAAAATAAAAACAAAAACAAGCAAGTGTGACCTAATTAAACTTAAAAGTTTTTGTACAGCAAAGGAAACCATAAAAAAAGTGAAAAGACAAAGCACAGAATGGGGGAATATACTTACAAATGAAGTGACTGACAAGGGACTAATCTCCAAAATATACAAACACCTCCAACAGCTTAATATCAAAAAAAACCCAAACAATCCAACCCAATTAAAAAATGGGCAGAAAATCTAAACAGACATTTCTCCAAAAAAGATATACAGATGGCCAAAAAACATACGAAATAATGCTTCATATCACTAATTATTAGAGAAATGCAAATAAAAACTGCTATAAGGTACCACCTTTCACCAGCCAGAATGGCTATCATCAAAAAGTCTACAAATAATAAATGCTGGAGAGGGTGTGGAGAAAAAATGAACCCTCTTTCACTATTGGTGGAAATGTAAATTGGTGTAACCATTATGGAAAACTGTATGGTGGTTCCTCAGAAAATAAAATACAAAACTACCATATGATCCAGCAATCCAACTCCTGGGCAAATATTTGGATAATACTTCCATTCAAAAAGATACATATTGGGAGTTCCCGTCGTGGCGCAGTGGTTAACGAATCCGACTAGGAACCATGAGGTTGCGGGTTCGGTCCCTGCCCTTGCTCAGTGGGTTAACGATCTGGCGTTGCCATGAGCTGTGGTGTAGGTTGCAGACGCGGCTCGGATCCCGCGTTGCTGTGGCTCTGGCGTAGGCCGGTGGCTACAGCTCCGATTCAACCCCTAGCCTGGGAACCTCCATATGCCGCGGGAGCGGCCCAAGAAATAGCAACAACAACAACAACAACAACAACAACAAAAAGACAAAAGACAAAAAAAAAAAAATTAAAATTAAAAAAAAAAAAAAGATACATAAACCTCTATGTTCATTGCAGCACTATTCACAATAGCCAAAACATGGAAACAATTTAAGTGTCCATCAACAGATGAATGGATTAAGAAGATGTGGTACATATTCACAATGGAATACTACTCATCCATAAAAAAGAATATAATAATGCTATTTGCAGCAACTTGTATGGAACTAGCTATACTCATACTAAGAGAAGTAAGTCAGAAAGAGAAAGACAAACACTATATGATAACATAGGCAGAGTCTAAAATACGGCACAAATGATCTATCTACAAAACAGATACAGATTATCAATGTGGACAGCAGGCTTGCATTTGCCAGGGGTGTAGGGGGAGGAGGGGACAGACAGGGAGTTTGGGGTTGGTAGATGCAAACTATTACATTTAGAACGGATGGGTGATAGGGTCCTACTATACAGCCCAGGGAACTCTATCCAGTCTCTTGGGTTAGAACAGGATGGAAAATAAAAAAAAAAAAAAGAAAGAAAAAGAATGTGTGTGTATGAGTGGTTGGGTCACTTTGCTATACAGCAGAAATTAAAGGAATATTGTAAATCAACTATACTTTGTAAAAAATTTATAAAATAAATAGAGTCATAAAAAAGATATATGTGCCCCAATGTTCACTGCAGCATTGTTTATAATAGCCAAGACATGGAAGCAACCTAAATGTCCATTGACAAAGAACGGATCAAGAAGAAGTGGTACATATATACAATAGAATATTATTAACCCATAAAAAAGAATGAAATCATGCCATTTGCGGCAATATGGATGGGCCTAGATGTTATCACACCAAGAGAAGTTAGACAGTGAAATAAAAACCTCATGTGATATCACTTATATGTGGAATCCAAAAAAAGGGTACAAATGAACTTATTTGCACAATGGAAACAGACTCACAGACTTAGAAAAATTTATGGTTACCAAAAGGGGCAGGTGTAGGGAAGGGATGGACTGGGGGTTTGGGACTGGAATATGCACACTGAAGTATATAGAAGATTGGCCAATACCTGCTGTATAGCACAGAGAACTCTCCTCAATATTATGTGATAATCTATGTGGGAAAAGAATCTGAAAGTAAATGGTTGTGTGTACATATATAACAATCACTTTGCTTTTTGGCAGAAATTTTCACTGCATTGTAAATCATCTGTACTTTAATAAAACTTTAAAAAATGAAAAATAAAAGCACATAGCTGTACTCTGTTTTCTCACCTGATTTGTATCCTTCAGTGGGAAAATTGAGTTGTTCAAATGTATTTTAAGAAATAATACATTAGAAAAAAGAATGTATACATGTATGTGGAACTGGGTCATGTTGCTGTACAGTAGAAAATTGACAGAACACTGTAAACCAGCTATAATGAAAAAATAAAAATCATTATAAAAAAAGAAATAATATGTTAACTCTTGAAACTTTAGAATTTTTTTTTTTTTTTTTTGCTTTTTATGGCCACACCTGTGGTATATGGAAGATCCCAGGCTGGGGGCTGAATTGCAGCTATAGCTGTTGGCCTATACCACAGCCACAGCAACTTGGAATCCAAGCCATGTCTGCGACCTACACCACAGCTCACAACAATGCCATATCCTTAACCTACTGAGTTAGGCCAGGGATCAAACCTGCATCCTCATGGATACTAGGTGGGTTCTTAGCCCACTGAGCCACAATGGGAACTCTGACATTTTCTTATTTCATTAGTACTTCAATAAATAAGTTTCAGAGTCTAATATTCTAGATGCTTGGGGTAGATCAGTGAACAGAGCAAGAAAAAAAGCAACTCCTACGAAGCAAAGACAGGGCTTTTTGCTTATCCAAACTATCACATTTTCTCTTGGTCACTCAAGAAGAATAAATTTCCCAGCCATCCTTGCAGTTAAGCAGAGTCATACTGGTCATTTCTGGCCTATGTAAGAAAAGTGGTTGGGGGCAGAGCAGGGGAGTAAGAGGTCACGCACACCTTCTCCCAAAAACACATCAAAAAACCACATCTACATGTAAAACTAATCACACAGAACATCAACTGAATGCTGGCTGAAGAACTTAAACCTCCAAAAAGGGCAAGAAACTCTTGCCATAACTGGGTAGAACAAAAGAAAAAAAGAGAGAGAAAAGGAATCAGGATGGGACTAGCATTCCCAAGAGGGAGCCATTAAAGAGAAAAGGAACCCACCTCCTGGGAAGCCACCTAAGTGATGAAAGATTGGCTGAGTCAGCAGGACTACAAAGTCACCAAGAAAAGTGCAGCAGCTGGAATGAGAACAGCAAAGCAAAGTAAGAGATGCACAGACCATCTGAACCACTGGCCTGGACACCACAGCCCGAGACACTCAGGCAGGGGCTGGGCGTTGAGACTCAGGCTCCAGAGGTCAGTCCTGGGAAGAGAACTGGGGATGACATGAGAGGCTAAGGAGCAGTGGGCTAAGGAAGAGAACGCCATGGCAGAGGGAACCTGGGAGAAGGTCTGGACCCGCAGAAGACTCAAGGTGCCATTGTTGGGGAGAGGAGAGGAAGAGGGGCTCTGGAGTGTGCACATGCCTGCGGGCTTAGAGGGTGAGAATCCTCTTGCTCTTTAGTGGAGATTAGGCATTTCTTGTGCAGGCTACTGGTGGCCAGGCTCCTCTTGTGTGGGCTATGGGCATAAGGGGGCTAAGTGCAATGTGGTGACTCTTGCATCATCTACAGGTGGCAGGGACAGACTGCAGCGGTCATCTCTGAGGCAGATGGAGGCATGGCTTGCCACCACTGGGGGACTGTGAGTGGGCAACACCTGCGACCCCAGTCACCTCAGGGGTTGGCAAAAAAAAAAAAAAGAGGGCATTGCAACCAAGCACCATATGCTGCTGCTTTCACTCCCCTGGGAACACACCTTTCCTGCAGCTGCCACTGCCAAATGCTCTGGGTGAAACCCAGACACTTGGTCACTGTCCCTTCCCAAGACCCTACAACTAGGAGCAACTAGTGCAGCATCTCCTGCGTGGGCTAAGTGGGATGGGGTACTTCTTGTGTGGTCTGCAAGGGGCAGAGGCAAACCACCACAGTTATCCCTGATTCCAGAGGTGGGAATGACCCACTGCCATTGGAGATATCTGATCAAAAATCACTTGCAGCCCCTTTCACCTAAAAGACACTATAGAGGAGGGCATTGTGAACAAACACCAACTGTTGGTGCCCACGCACCCCTGGGAATACACTTGCCCTGCTGCTG
Organism: Sus scrofa; assembly: GCF_054392235.1. NCBI lineage: Eukaryota > Metazoa > Chordata > Mammalia > Artiodactyla > Suidae > Sus > Sus scrofa. The sequence continues at coordinate 106,469,944 of NC_139396.1, read as the reverse complement.
CCACTGCCAAATGCTCCAGGCAGTACCCACATGCCTGACCTCAGTCTCTTCCCAGGATCCTGCAACCAGGAGCACCCTGCATAGCACCTCATATGTGGGATAAGTGAGACAGGTTGCTCCATGCATGGTCTACAGGTTGAAGGGACAAACCACTGCAGTTATCTCTCACTCCAGAGATGCTCATGGCCTGCTCCCAGTAGGGGTCCCTGAACAGGCACCACCTGAGGTTCCAAACACCTCAGAGGAGGGCCTTGCAATCAAACACAAGCTATTGTTGCTCTCACTCCCCTGTGAACTCACACACCCTGCTGCTGCTACTGCCAAATGCTCTGGTCACCTTGAAGATCTCCCTGGAGCATATTACCACTTCCCAGGGCCCTGCAACTAGGAGTAGTCTGTGCCACCCTTCCTGCATGTTCTTGCTGCTGTTGAGACCCCAACGACCAGGCACTGACTGCTGGCCCTACCCATTGCCTCCTTCTCTCTGAAAACACACTGAGCATCCTGGAAACAACAGTCTGCTCACAACAAAGAGACAGCAAATATTCAAACTCCCACACCAAAAATAAATAGTAACCCCCCCAAAAAAAAATACAAAGCGGTATTCTTGCATAGAAGTAGCCTTACAAGACTACAGTTTGGCTTCCCCAAACTCATAGAAAAAAAAAAAGCACAAGCAAGATGAAGAAGCACAGAAACTATTCCAAATTAAAGAAACAGGAGAATTAACCTAAAGCAGACCTCTGCAGTCTGACAGACATTGAATTCAAAATGGAGGTACTGAAAATACTGAAGGACTTAAGATAGGATATGAACAGTAATGCAGATTCCTTTAGAAAAGGCCTAGAAAATATAAGGAGGGGCCAAGAAAAACTAGAAAATTCATTTGCAGAGATACAAACTGAGCTAAAGGCACTAAAGAGCAGAATGAATAATGCAAAAGAACGAATTAGTGATGTGGAAGATAAGATAATGGAAATCACCCAATCAGGACAGCAGACAGAAAACCAAATGAAAAAACATGAAAGCAATATAAGAGACCTATGGGATAACATAAAGCAGGCCAATCTACACATAATAGGAATTCCAGAAGAAGAAGAAAAAGAAAAGGGGATTGAAAATATATTTGAAGAAATTATGGCTGAAAACTTTCCAAATCTAAAGGATACTGATATCAAGATACAGGAAACACAGAGGGCCCCAAACAAGCTGAACCCAAACAGGCCCACACCAAGACATATTATAATAAAAATGGCAATAATTCAAGATAAAGACAGGATTCTAAAGGCAGCAAGAGAAAAGCAAAGCATTAATTATAAGGGAATCCCTATAAGGCTATCAGCTGATTTCTCTACAGAAACACTACAGGCCAGAAGGGAATGGCAAGACAAATTTAAAGTGCTGAAAGGAAAACTTTGCAACCTAGAATACTCTATCTAGCATGAATATCATTTAAATTAGAAGGGGAAATAAAGAATTTCTCCAACAAACAAAAGCTAAAAGAGTACAGCAATACTAAACACATTTTAAAAGAAATACTGATAGGGCTTCTTTAAATTAAAAAAAGAGAGAGAGAGAGAAAAGAGAAAAATAAGAATTAGGATGGAGGAAACCACAATTGGAAAGCAGTCACTTAAATAAGCCAGCATAGAGATCTAAACATGAAGATGCTAAAAAAAAAAAAAATCAAAATCATACAATGTGGGGAAGGAAAGTAATAAAATACAGATTCTTTTTTAATTTTAATGATGTGTCTGAGCCTATATGACTATCAGGCAAAAGCAAGCAGATATAGGAAGGGCTTAACATGCTTAAAAAACAGGGCAACCACAAATGAAAACCAAACATTACATTCACAAAAACTGAAAAGAAAAGTACTCAAGCATAAAATAAATGGAAACCATCCAACCCAAAAAAGAAAAGAAAAAAAGAAACATAGAGTCAACTGGAAAACAAGGTTTAAAATGGCAATAAATACATATCTATAAATAATCACCTTAAATGTCAATGGACTAAATGCTCCAATCAAAAGACACAGAGAGGTAGATTGGATACAAAAGCAAAAACCTTCAATCTTCTGCCTACAAGAAACTCACCTTAGAGCAAAGGACACATATAGATTGAAAGCGAGGGGATGGGAAAAGATTTTCATGCCAATGGACAAGACAGGAAAGCAGGAGTTGCAATACTCATATCAGACAAAATATACTTTAAAAAGAAGGCCATAAAGAAAGACAAAGAAGGACACTATTTAATGGTTCAAGGATCCATTCAAGAAGAGGATATTACAATCATCAGTATATATGCCACTAATACAGGAGCACCCAGATACCTCCAACAAATACTAACAGACATAAAAGGAGAAATGGATGGGAATACATTCATAGTAGGAGGCTTCAATACCCCATTCATATCAATGGACAGACCCTCTAGACAGAAAGTTGATAAGGCAACAGAGATCCTAAAGGACACAATAGACAAGTTAGACTTAATCAACATTTTCAGGATATTACATCCAAAAAATCAGAATATACATTCTTCTCAAGTGCACATGGAACATTCTCAAAAATTGGTCACATATTGGGACACAAAGCTAACCTCGATAAGTTTAAGAATATAGAAATTATTTCAAGTATCTTCTCTGGCCACAATGGCATGAAACTAGAAATCAACCACAGGAAAAGAAATGAGAAAAAACTAACTACACGGAGACTAAACAACATGCTACTAAAAAACCAATGGGTCAATGAGGAAATCAAGAAGGAAATTAGAAAATACCTCGAGACAAATGATAATGAAGACACAACCACTCAAAATCTATGTGATTCTGCAAAAGCAGTGCTTAGAGAGAAATTCATAGCAATACAGGCCTTCCTGAAAAAAGAAGAAAAATCTCAAATCGACAGCCTAAACCAGCACATAAATGAATAAGAAAAAGAAGAACAAACAAAACCTAAAGTCAGCTGAAGAAAGGAAATCATAAACATCAGAGAGGAAATCAATACAATAGAGATTCAAAAAACAATTGAAGATATCAATAAAACCAAGAGCTGGTTCTTTGAATAAGTAAACAAATTGAAAACACTCTACCTAGACTCACCAAGAGGAAAGAAAAAACCCAAATCAACAAAGAAATTAAAAAGGAGAAGTCACAACAGATACTACAGAAATACAAAAAACCATGAGAGAATACTATGAACAATGGTATGCCAACAAATTTGACAACCTAGAAGAAATGGACAACTGTCTAGAGACTTATAGCCTGCCAAAACCAAATCAAGAAGAAATAGATCAACTGAACAGATCGATCCCTAGAAATGAAATTGAATATGCCCTAAAAACACTCCCTACAAATAAAAGTCCAGGACCAGATGGCTTCACAGATGAATTCTAACAAACATACAAAAAAGAACTTATACACATCCTCCTTAAACTTTTTCAAAAAGTTGAAGAAGAAGGAAGACTCCCAAAGACATTCTATGATGCCACCATCATGCTAATTCCAAAGCTAGACACCAAAAAAGAAAACTATAGGCCAATATAATTTATGAATATAGATGCAAAAATTCTCAACAAAATTTTAGCCAACCAAATCCAACAACATATCAAAAAGATCATACACCACGACCTGGTGGTATTTATTCCAAGGGCACAAGGATTGTTCAACATACACAAATCAATCAACATCATACACCCCATTAACAAAAGAAAAGACAAAAACCACATGGTCATCTCAATAGATGCAGAAAAAGCATTTGACAAAGTCCAGCATCCATTCATTATATAAACTCTTACCAAATTGGGTATAGAGGGAACATTCCTTAACATAATAAAAGCAACTTATGACAAATCTGCAGCAAATATAATACTCAATGGAGAAAAGCTGAAAGCCTTTCCACCAAAATCTGGAACAAGACAGGGATGTCCACTCTCACCACTATTATTCAACATAGTACTGGAAGTCCTAGCCACAACGACCACACAAAAGAAATAAAAGGCATCCGAATAGGAAGAGAAGAGGTACAACTGTCACTTATGCAGATGATATGATACTATATATAGAAAATCCTAAGGACTCAACCCCAAAACTACTTGAATTGATCAACTTCAGCAAAGTCAGGACATAAGTTTAACATTTAGAAATCAGTTGCATTTCTCTATACTAACAATGAAATATTGAAAAGGAATACAAAAATATAAACCTTTTAAAATTGCACACCCAAAAATATCAAATACCTGGGAATACACCTGACCAAGGACGTAAAGGACTTATATGCCAAGAACTATAAAACATTAATCAAGGAAGATGTAAAGAAATGGACATATATTCCATGCTCCTGGGTTGGAAAAATTTATATTGTACAAATGGCCATACTACCCAATAATCTATAGATTCAATGCAATCTCTATCAAAATACCCATGACATTTTTCACACAACTAGAACAAACAATCCAAACATTTATATGGAACCACAAAAGACCCAGAATTTCCAAAGAAACAAAATCCTGAGAAACAAAAACCAAGCAGGAGGCATAACTCTCCCAGACTTCAAAAAATATTCCAAAGCCACAGTCAGCAAGACAGTGTGGTACTGGTACCAAAACAGATAGACAGACCAATGGAACAGAAGAGAGAACTCAGAAATAAACCCAGGCACCTAGGATCAATTAATCTTTGACAAAGGAGGCAAGAACATAAAATGGGGAAAAGACAGTCTTTTCTGCAAGAATTGCTGGGAATCCTGGACAGCTGCATGCAAATAAATGAAACTGGACCGCACCCTCATACCATGCACAAAAATAAACTCAAAATGGCTTAAAGACTTAAATGTAACACAAGACACCATCAGACTCATGGAAGAAAACATTGGCAAAACATTCTCTGACATCAACCTTACAAATGTTTTCTCAGGTCAGTCTCCCAAAGCAACAGAAATAAAAGCAAACATAAACCAATGAGACCTAATCACACTGACAAGCTTTTGCACAGCAAAGGAAACCAAAAAGAAACCAAAAAGACCACTTACAGAATGGGAGAAAATAGCTTCAAATGATGCAACGGACAAGGGCTTCATCTCTAGAATATACAATCAACTTATATAACTCAACAGCAAAAAAGCCAGTCACCCAATGGAAAAATGGGCAAAAGACCTGAATGGACATCTTTCCAAGGAAGATACACAGATGGCAAACAAGCCCATAAAAAAAAAATGTTCAACATCCCTGATTAGTAGAGAAATGCAAATCAAAACTACCATGAGATACCACCTCACACCAGTCAAAATGGCCATCATTAATAAGTCCACAAATAACAAGTGCTGGAGGGGGTGTGTAGAAAAGGGAACCCTCCTGTACTGTTGGTGGGAATGTAAACTGGTACAACTACTATGGAGAACAGTATGGAGGTACCTCAGAAATCTATACATAGAACTACCATATGATCCAGCAATCCCACTCTTGGGCATATACCCAGACAAAACTTTCCTTGAAAAAGACATGCTCCTGCATGTTCATTGCATTACTATTCACAATAGCCAAGATATGGAAACAACCCAAATGTCCATCGACAGATGATTGGATTAGGAAAAAGTGGTATATATACACAACAGAATATTACTCGGTCACAAAAAAGAACCAAATAGGAGTTCCCATTGTGGCGCAGTGGTTAACGAATCCGACTAGGAACCATCAGGCTGCAGGTTCGATCCCTTCCCTTTCTCAGTGGGTTAAGGATCCGGAATTGCCATGAGCTGTGGTGTAGGTTGCAGACACGGCTCAGATCCCGCGTTGCTGTGGCTCTGGCGTAGGCTGGCAGCTACAGCCCCGATTAGACCCCTAGCCTGCAAACCTCCATATGCCGCGGGAGCAGCCCAAGAAATGGCAAAAAGACAAAAAAAAAAAAAAAAGAACCAAATAATGCCATTTGTAGCCACATGGATGGAACTAGAGACTCTCATTCTGAGTGAAGTTAAGTCAGAAAGAGAAAGAAAAATACCATATGATATCACTTATATCTGGAATCTAATATAAGGCACAAATGAACCTTTCCACAGAAATGAAAATCATGGGCTTGCAGAATAGACTTGTGGTTGCCAAGGGGGAGGCGGAGGGAGTGGAGTCGTTGGGCAGTTTGGGGTTAATAGATACACAAACTATTGCCTTTGAAATGGATTAGCAATGAGATCTTGCTCTGTAGTACTGGGAACTATGTCTAGTCACTCATGATAGAGCATGATAATGTGTGAAAATAGAATGTGTACATGTATGTATAACTGGGTCACCAAGCTGTACAATAGAACAAAAAATTGTATTAGAGAAATAACTATTAAAAATAATAATAATTTAAAAATAACAGTAGAAAAGTAAAAAAAGGGGGGTATATTCTAATTCCTGGCCTGTTTTTAAATATTGGCTGTCAGCCCTAAAGAAGGAATTGCTAGGTGGTTTCTGAGTTCTTAAACGGTTTCTCCATCTGCTCTGTACCCTGTGGAGGCGGGTACTCTTTTCCATTCCTGCCAACAAGTGCAATATTTGACCACAATGAAAGAAACAAACTTTTTTGGTGTCAAACACCAGACATTTTGATTACATTTATTATATGTGATAGTTTGTTACATGTGATATGTATCAACTTGGCTAAGGCTACAGTACCCAGTTATTTAATCAAACACTAATCTAGTTGTTCCTTAAATGTTTTCTTTTAGATATGGTTAATATCTGCAGTCAAATGACTTTATGGAAAGAAGAATACCCTCAACTGGATATTCAAAGTTCGTTGGGCCTCATCCCACAATTGGCTGAAGGCCTTAGGAACAGAAACTGAGATTTCCTACAAAAGAAAAAAATTCTTCCTCAAGCCAGTAGCATAAGCTTCTGCCTGAATTTCCCATCTGCCAGACTGCTTTCCAGATTCAGGCTTGCCAGCCCCACAGTAACATGAGCCAGTTCCCTAAAATAAATCACAATGAAATTACACACACACACACACACACACACACACACACACACACACATGAAAGGATTAATTATATATTACACATATGTATGTAATTACATTAATTATATAGAAATAGAAGAAACAAACAGAACAAGTAGGATATCTCCTCCTATTATTTCTAAATATTTAGTGATCTTCAAATCTCACTTTTTAAGGTTGCTGGAGATAGTGAAGCTAACAGGGTATGTTAAGGACCTATGTGGAATGTGTGTGTGTGTGTGTGTGTATAATATAGATTTTGGTACCAGGAGTAGGGTATGAGTCTCTTAGAGCAGCTGTTAACAAATTCTTATAAACTAGGTGGCTTAAAACAATAAAACATTATTCTATTCACGTTCTAGAGTCTAGAAGTCTAAAATCAAGGTGCTGGGAGGGTGATCCACCCTCCAAAGTCTCTAAGAAAGATCACTTCCTGTCTTTTCTATTCTCTGTTGCCAGGAGTCCTTGGTGTTCCTCAAACTGCACCTGCACACTTTGAATCTTTGCCTCTCTTATCACATAGACCTCCCTATGTCTTCTTTGTCTCTCCAAGTCTGTCTCTCCTTATGAGGCTACCAGACATTGGACTTAGGGTTCATCCTAGGCTTGAATGACCTCATCCTAACTTTATGATATCTGTAAATATGTCATTTCTAAACAAGGTTACATTCACAGGTGCCAGAGCTTCAGCATGTCTTTTGGAGGGACATGATTCAACCCATAATAACATATCTATTAGCATAATCTAATTGACACAGAATCAGATACCAGGCAGAAGGGATTAATACTTCTTTCAGGCTTGCTCCTATATACTTAAGTGATCTTCAACCCTCATCATTTTAAGCTGGCTGGAGATACATGATCGAATATTACAGGGCACTTCCCTGAAAAGAATAAAGTCTTTAATGACATAAGGGAAAAATAAACCCTTGTTGTGTTAATCCACTGAGATTTAGGGGTTGTTTTCTTACAGCAGTTAGAATATCCTCTTTAATAACTCTGGTTTTGTGCCTTTCATACTCTAAAAGGGCAAGATAATAAGTTTGTAAAAGAAATAAATAAATCATATACTCTGCTTTATCAAATATAAAACACTACTGATTGCAAACACTGATGTAATTTATCTCTGATTAAAAGATCTGTTATCTGTTGTAAGAAGTAGTCACATTTTAGAGATGTTAAATTACATATTTAAAAACATATGTATGTTTATATATGTTTATTAGAGTGGATGGACTGAGTGTTTGTTACAATGTGATAAGTGCAACAAAGTAGGGAAGGAGGGAAGGGATGGACTAGGTGGTGTGAGGAGGGTTATAATTCCAATAGGCCATGGAAGTGCCTCAGGGAAAAGATAGCCATCTGAGCATTACTTGAAGGAAGGAAGTGAGGGAGGTAGCTATTTGGATATCTGATGAGAAACTGTCTTGGTCTTACTTTTCTGGGTCAGTTTCCTACAGTTACTCTTTGGCTCCTTACAGAAAGATGTGCCAACCTTATTGGCCCAAGGGCTGTACTCTTGTTGATAATTTTTTTTTTCATGTAGGGTGGAGCTAACTATTCTGAGATTCTTTATGTGCATATTAGAAATAAATAAGTAAATGGGCTACAGATAAAAAAGTTGTGTATTTATTGTTGGAGAAAGTTGTCTTTTTTTTTTTTTTAGGGTTGTACCCACAAAACATGGAGGTTCCCAGGCTAGGGGTCAAATTGGAGTTGTAGACACTGGCCTATACCATAGCTATGACAATGCAGGATCTGAGCCAAGTCTGCAACCCTCACCACAGCTCAAGGCAATGCTGGATCCTTAACCCACTGAGTACAGCCAGGGCTTGAACCTGTGTCATCATGGATGCCAATCAGATTTGTTTCTTCTGAGCCACAATGGGAACTCTGAAAGAAGTTATGAATAAGGGAAGGGGAGAAGGCTAGAACTAATCCTAGGACTTTGGACTGGAACTGAAGACACCAGTATGAACACAATACTTTTAGTATGTAAATATATATAGGTACAAATAAGCTTAGAGTGGTGTTTAGAAAGACGTTCACTCAATTTTTAAAATATTTATTACTGACTTGTAGGATTTGGAGTGAAAATTTACCTCTGTCTTCATATACATGTATATATATGTCGGGAGACATGTTCCTACAATAATTTCTTAGCCTCTTTGCTTCTATTTTCTATGCTGAAAACTCCATCTTGTCTTGCTTTACTTTACCCCATATTCCTGCTTGAAAAACTGTCAGAGTGCTGGTAAATGACTTAAGCTAAGGAACAAAGACCAAAAGGCATAAGTTATTCATGTGATCAGCTGAATGAGGACATAATGCATTGGTCTAGGCATGCTGGACCTGTGCAGATTGGTGCACCATTTGCATAGCATGATATGTGCTGTTAAAATAAGATAAAAAGGAACCTCATGGACCCAAGTGGTTTATGAGCAGTCATTAGCAGAATATGCATCAGGAAGGAGGTACAAACCTAGGCACATTGGGTTGCCACAAATAGGCATGCTGTTTACAGAAGCATGATGATGATTCTCTAGATGCTATGCATAGACAGCTAAAGCCAAGCTTCCTCAAATGCTAATGATTGTTAAATGCTTAAAGGTCAGAATAAAAGCTTAACCATCTACCAGCTATGTGACTTTTAAAATAACAAAAGATGATGTGATGATCATTGTACAACTACAAATGTAATAAATTCATTGAGTAATAAAAAATAAAAATAAAATAAAATAACAAAAGAACTCTTAAAATAATAATAAGCCCCCCACCATATCCTGCACCTACAACCCCCTCCTCGCTTGATGTTATCCTAAAGAGCACAATAAAAGCAGTGTGGCTTCTTGAGGACGCGCTCTTGGTCCCTGAGACCTTGAGTCCCCCTGTTCCCACTTTTAATTAAGATAAATGTCTCTGTGTCTTGTTTCATGTTAACTTTTTCTTAAGTTTCACAACACCTGTTCTTCAGTCCTCATCTGCTTAGCTGGTCTCAGCATATATACATATATTTTAAAATTTTACATATATAATTAAATTCTGTAATAACTACATGGCATTTTAAAGAAAAAGTAACAAGATTTACAATATTAAGACTGTAACTTAATGTGTGAAGATGACTTAGAAGACAATTTTGGAAAAGAAAAGCAACCAATCATATAATTCAATGGTATCTATATTTTTATACACATATACAGTAGAAAGAAGACAAAGAAAAAAATGTTTATTTACTACTTAGTGATGGAGTGCAGATAATCTTTTTAAGCTTAACATTATTTCCCAAATTTTATACAACATACAGACTGAGATTATAAGCAGAAAATGCTATGAAAAAGTTTCCATCGTGGCTCGGTGGAAACAAATCTGACTAGTATCCATGAGGAGGCAGGTTCAATCCCTGGCCTTGCTCAGTGGGTTAAGGATCTGGAGTTGTTTTCAGCTGTGGTACAGGTTGCAGACATGGCTTGGATCTGGCATGGCTGTGGCTGTGGCTGTGGTGTAGGCCAGTGGCTACAGCTCCATTTTGACCCCTAGCCTGGGAACCTCCATATGCCATGGGTACAGCAAAAAAAAAGATGAAAGGAAGGAGGGAAGGAAGGAAGGAAGGAAGGAAGACAGAAAGACAAAGACAGACAGAAAGACAGAAAAACAGATAGACAGACAAAGAAAGAAAGAAAGAAAGAAAGAAAATGCTAAGAAAATCTTCAATCTACATTTATTTTGTGGACTACTTGCAGTAGAAGTTTAACATATGGCATCAAGTTTCTCAGCTGTGATGTGAGTTTATTAAAAACTATTTTCCTGACCTAACAAGTATTGCTACCAGCTGAATATTAAAATATCTTCTTATTTCTGTTCTAAGAAAAAAGTTAATCTTCTCAGAGATGTTATAGATTTCACTAATTTTAACTCAAATTTCAATATTTGTTACTGCAAATCCTAATATAACTTTCACTTTGGATAGGCTCAATGACCAAGCAGACTCTGTAGAAAATAAAAAGAAATATTATTTTTGTTAAAATAGAGATTAAATGCAACCAGTACTGGGCTATTAATGAGATATATACCCAAAATACTTCATTTTATACACTTTAATATTTTTATTTTAAAAAACTTTTATGGAAAACAAATTACCAATAGGATATGTCAAAAGATGTGATATGTTTTATATCTCAACTCATTTTTCCACTTTGCACCAACTTCACTGAGTTTGTTGAGCATGAATCTGTCATCATGCAATAAACCAAACTTCCCTAACTCTCATTTCAATATAAAGAGATGAACATCTACTGTCATTCACTATGAGATATTTTTAAATGCCCACTTTGAATGTCATTATGAATGCTGCCAAATATCTTCTTTCTGTCTCTAAAGAATGTCCCTGGGGAAACACAGAACTACAGGTATATAACTAAATTCACTTGGACATTCCTGTGTATATGAAATCTAGTCAGCCTCTGTCATTGTCTGGCTCTGTGAAGAGTGAAATGAAGGAGGTCAGATCTCTGTAGCTCTGAGATGCCGGGCAAAGTTCTTCATCATTCAGAGCCCAGACATTAATCCAGGTATTCTGATTCCATGTTGGTACCCTTGTTTTTTAATCTCCTTACTCCATTTCCTTTTATTTGATATTTGATGCTTAATATCTTCTATCCTCAATGCAAAGCCTGCATTTTATTTATTTTTATTTTTATTTTTTCAATTTAAAAACTTTTTTTATTCTTCAACATTAGTTTCAGGGGTATACCATAATGATTCAATATTTGTATATATTGTGAAGTTATCACCACAATGTCCACTTTGTGGACATAGTTACAAAAAAAAAAAGCCTCCGTTTTTAATGTAGAAGTTTAAAAGAAATGGAATTGGAATACAGCAAACATGGATGTGGGGGTTGTCATTCTGGAATGTGCTGATTCTGTTCACAGAATCCAGGTATATAAAATTTACTATCTCCACTGCCTGAGATTGTGGCTAGGGACTGAGATGTTTGCTGAATGTCTTTGCACAATCTTAATGTCGAGAACATATTTTCTCTGATACAAGAATGTGTGTGCAATGTTGTTTCTAACTGCAACTGCCAAAGGTAGCCCCTGGGAAACCAGGTGAAAATGACACTCAAGACGGAAGAATCCAAGAATCCAAGCTGTCTCAGAACAAGATAGCTCCCTAGGAAACAGTCACCTTCTCCCACTGAAAATCCTTTTAATAACATATCAGATTATTTTTTAAAATCCTTAACATCTCTTGAAAAAGGAACAGACTGAAGGTAGAAATTGTAGCTCCAGACAACCAGAAGAGAACTTCAAAACATGGGAGAGGCCCCAACTGGATTTTCAATGTTAGCAGCCTGATGCAGGTGGGGTTTGAGAAAAAATGACCATGCCAGTAACAAGCATACTGTAGTAAGGTAGCTAAGAGGAATCAAATGTTCAGCATCTCCTAAAAACCCCATCAACCTACTTTGGTTGTCTTCTTTTCAGGTAGAAGACATAAGAGTGGGCATATGGCCAGAGGAGCATGGCAGCACCATGGGTGGTTGATGATATTGTGTCCTAGAAAGACTAGGCTATTTATGATATTTCTTTGGTGCTCTTAACTTATGCTTTTTTTATTAAGTTCAGTGCTGCTTTTGATTTTCTTCAAATGCCTCATGACTTTGTCTATTTGAAATTCACTACCTGTGATATTCATCAATTCATTGTTATTCTATCTGTGACATTCACCAAGAGTGGGGATCTAGGAGGTAGCAGTTGTCTCCATGGAAGCACTCCCTGGGACCACGGCTGGAGAAAGAAAAAGGCTGATTACAGAGGTCTCTATATTCGTTTCGTCAGGAAAGAGCTAAGTAGTAATCTGAGTTCTTCTTGCCACAAAACTGAATTGCTATGAATTCCAGGGCAAGGCTAATGCTGGATGAAGAAATCTTTGGGTTCAGTTTTTAGAAACAGGCAGAGCTGAGACCAGAAAAGGAGGCACAGCCTGAGAGCCCAGGGCTCCTCCCTTCATGACAGCAGAGCTCTCACTCTTTGTAGGAGCAAACATACAATGCTGTAATCATAATTGATGATCTAGGTATGGTATACCCAGAACAATAGAACTACCAATTTGTACTCACTGATCTATGCTTTTTTTTTTTTTTTTAAGGTGCAGTATATCACACAAAGGAACAGACAAAGTAATTGGCTTTATTATTTTTCACAACCTGGCTTCACTTCCAATCTCCAGTGTGAAGCAGACTGAAGGACAGGAATATTAAACCAGCTGTATTTTTCCTCTTGCCAGTCCTTAATCTTCCAAAACTACACTCAAAGTTCAGTTTATCACTCCTTCCAAATAGCTTAGTTTTGAGGAAAGGGAACAGCTAAAAGATCAAAAACAGAATATCCTGAAAAACCTTATAATATGTATGTCATGGCACATCATGTTTTCAGGACTGTTGTTGAGGTGTAACGTGGGGCATGGTGGGGTTAATCACAGTGGCACATCAGTAGATTGGGAGACCTTTGGACTTGGAGCTAGACTGGCCTACTGAGGTGGATTGGTATTGAGGGTGCTACTGCAATGCTGTTGATGCGAGGCTATCCAGGAGGGCAGGTGGAACATGGATTCTAGCAAGTAGAGTGTTATTAGGCAACTGATAGAAGGCCAGGCAAGCACTTGGCCTCAGAGGAGCACAAACAGGTGGGCAGATGGAATAGAGCCAGAAGCAGCAATATTTAGAGATCCAGACAGGCAGGCAATGTCAGTAGCATCTGTGGACAACACTGCCTTACTCAGGTACTGGGTCTGGGTCAGGGTTAAGACTCCTGAACGTTGTGGGTTCAACAGGAACAAAATCACACTTTAGGCCTAAAATGACTGAGTAGAAAGTTATCTAGGTGTGTTGAAGTTCCCTATTAAAAAGGGAGAGAATAGCTGAGAATTATTAGATGCGATGGATGGAGGGCCTGACAAATGTGTATAAATTATTAGGCATTAGATGCATTTTAGTTTTCTTCCTGACTCCTTTAATTCAATATTAGCACACTAGGTTAAAGGCCAAGCAAAATTTTAAAATGAAGAGCATCTCGTTTCTAATAGAATTATGTTCCTGATATCCAAGTAATCTAGCTACCAGAGAGTCCTAGGGAAATGCTTCCATGGTGGGGTCAGCAGAAAGAACCTTGGAAAGAGGAAAGTGGTCTCCTTGGATCTGATTACTGAGCACAGGTTTATTTATTTGGTTCGTGAGGAGGTTAGAAGGTGTAAGCCCATTGTCATGTGGACCCTGACATGATCTCTTTGCATCTGCAGGCTGAGGAGACTTGTGGTATTCAACACACACACACACATACATTATTTCTGTCTTCTCAACATTATGTCTTCAACACTCTCACCTCATTAAATATATACTTCAAATGCATAATTTTATCACGGATAGAATAATATTCCATCATGTGGCTACACAGTTATTTATATAAACAATCCCCTCATTGTATATTTTTGAAAGAATTGCCTTAATAAATATGCAAAGTTATTACACCCTTGCATATGAATTTTGACCACATTTCCCAGCATCAGGGTTACTGAATCATAAATATAGATGCCTTTGCTATTTCCATATATTAATATTGCTATATATTGCCTATTTGTTTTCCCAAATAGTTGTCAGTTGGTACTCCTGCCACTGACAGCATCTAGAGGATAGTAATTTCAATTGAGTTTAAGGAAAACAGGATGCTTGGGCTGGTCAGCAGTGAGGAAGAGGGATATATAGGCTGAAATGATCTCAGTTATAAGTTTGAGAGGCTCAAAGCATCTTCTTGGGCAGGGCCATATTTTAGCAGAATTTAGGTTTTTTTTTGTTTTTTTTTTGTTTTTTTTTTTGCCACACTCAGCATGGAAGTTCCTGGACCAGGGATCAAACCCATCCCACAGCGGTGACAATGCTGAATCCTTACCACTAGGCCACCAAGGAACTTATTTTTTTTAAACATTTAGTAATCTAAATTTATACATTTATAACAGTATGTTCATTATAAAAGTCTCCCACACATGTTCCTATCAATGTACTGTGAAGGGAGAAAATAGGGGCTATTAGGCAACATCTAGGAGGTAGGCCTTCTTGAATATCAGATGGGAAATAAAACAATGTGAATGCCCACAGGTAAAAAGAGCTTCTCTCTTAAAGAAAATCAGAGCATGAGTAATCTCATTTCGGGAAGGTAAATCTATAGAAACCACATGAGTCTTATGGACAGCAATTCCTTGTTACACCATCTCATCTGTATGACCTGGAGCAAATCACTTCTCTTGCAGACACAAATTTCTCTCCTCAAATAATTTCTCAATAGGGTTACATAACGCATGTTAAAAACAAGAAACTCAAAAAACAACAAAAACCTCTCTGTATTTCTTAAAGATACTGTATGTATTAAGATGTCTTTCATTATTATTTCTAATTAAATAACTATGGGCTATTGATCAGGTTGGTGGGTTCATTTCAGGCAGGGGTGGATTCGTTTTGTTATGCTTTCCTTTCTGGCTATGGATCCACAGTCTAGAGTACAGATTTCATGCCCATCAGTTAAGTAGCTTTCTGGCTTACCAAAACTGTTTTTACATCCTCTGCCTCAGGGCTGCTGAGGGAGCCCAGTCTAGGCCAGTTAAGACATACTATTTAGGTCTATCTCTGGGGCCTCAGTGAGCCTGGTAAGGACCATTTCATCTCAGTGGCCAGGTAACTAAGCACATATATGGATTAAAACAAAACTAGCAATCTCCAAAGCACCCAGGGATGGGGTAGGGACATAAATGTGAGTCTGAAGCTAGATGTAAGGCAGGAAACAAGCAGTGAGTTTTATAGCTAACACAGATGCATTCAAATTCCATTTGTTTTGCAAACACTGTTCCAGTCAAATAGAAAACATCAGCAGGCAGAGTCAGCTTACGGACCTGGCCATTTGCAGTATCTGCCAGAGACTGAACACAACGGTGGATTTGCTTGGCTACAGTCTTTTTTTCTGATTCTTCCTATCCCTCAAGCTGAACCATACTATGGCTTTAGGGACCAAACTTCACATGAAAGTTTGCTTAAATGGGTCCCTTCAATTCTGACTAAGGAATTACTTTAATTTTGTGGCAACGCAAACTAGAAGACAAAAGTACATTCCAAAACAGAATATAGCATCAAATGAGGCTTTGCAATTACAAAATATCCTCCCTTACATTATCTTGTTTGAGCATCCTAATCCTTATAGATGGATAATATACTTATAAGTGAGGAAACTACATTGAATAAATGAAAACATTATCTGACATGTGGTTGGCAACTCTGAACTTCTAACTCCAAATTTTCTATTGCTAAAAGATTACGTGGTCAATCTTCTATGTGTCTTGAAATGTAGTTCACAGCTATGTTTATATTCCTTCTGTGGCTCCCACTGCAACTAAATACTGAGCTCTTGCCCAAGAAGGACAAAATATTTTATTAATTATTTTAGTTAATTTTCAGTCCTAGACCAAGTGCTTTTCTACCTTGTTCTGGACAGCTCTGCATTCATTACATGTTAATGGAAATTATAAGAGAAATGGGTGTGTAAACAAAGGAGTTTAAGAAAACTGAGAGTTGATACAAAGTTAAATGGTTTCTTACTACAGGACAGCACTGGGTTTCCGATATTTTAATGTGATGTATGGCTTTCAAAATAAAAGGGATTCCAGTTTGTGCCTCATCTATAACTCAAAAACAATTCATGGAATAAAACTGGGAAAATATCATGTTAACATTAATACCACTTCTACTTTGATCAAAGATCATAATCAGATAATATGAAACTCGGCTCTATGATGTGAAGTGCAAGCACATTTGTAGATTTGAGGATTGGGAAGTTGGTTATATTTGCAGCCATCTGCTCTCACTTGTTGCCCAGAGGTGCATCCATAATCACTGGGCACAGTGATCACTCCTTTCCTAGAACCTCAGCACAAACTTGAAGACAAACCAAACAAAATGTGGCGACTGCCTTTGAGAGCAGGATAACTGATTAACTTGGAAGTAGTCAATGTTAGCTGTAATCACACAACCAAAGAAAAACTTACGGATATAGAGGTATTTATCTCTAGGTTTCTCCCAGACTCCAAAATATAATTCAAACCAATTCTTCTTACCTATCTACTGATGTCTTCCAACAGCTGTTTCTCAACTTCTCAAACTATGGCTCAAATACCTGTAATGGTACTGTAGTCCTTACCAAATCAGTCCAGGGTCTTTTAATCTGGCTTTAAGGCTCATCTTCATTTGATTCCAATTTACCTGCTTAGCTACACAGTCTACCATGCCTCAAAATACCTAGTCAATGAGGCTGGCCTTACTGCTTAGCTTCTTTAAAGCTTTGATTATGTTCTTTCCCCAACCTGAGATCTACTGTCTTCTCTCTCATCATACAAATCCCAAATTAAACTCCTTAAAAGAAAACCATCTCTGACAATGCCAGACCAGTTTGGTGGGTAAGGAGACAGTGTCCCAAAGAATTACAATTATTATTATGTGCTTTTTTTTTTTTTTTTTTTCTTTAGGGCTGCACCTATGGCATATGGAAGTTCCCAGGCTAGGGATCAAATCAGAGCTGCAGCTGCAGGCCTATGCCACAGCCACAGCAACATGGGATCCTTAAACTACCGAGTGAGGCCAGGGATTGAATCTGCATCCTCATGGACACTAGTTGGGAACCCAACTAGTATCCATGAGGATGCAGATTCAGAGACCTGGCAAAGGCAGGGTCAGAATCCAGGAGTGCTGAGCTCCCAAATCCTGCTGTCTCCCTCTGTGCTGTTCTTCTATCAGCTCCATCTTTTAAAAAGTTACTAGAGGAGTTCCAGTTATGGCGCAGTGATAACAAATCCAACTAGTATCCATGAAGATGTGAGTTCAATCCCTGGCCTCATTCAGTGAGTCAGGGATGTAGCATTGCCACAAATGTGGCTCAGATCCCATATTGCTGTTGCTGTGGCATAGGCTGGCAGCTGTAGCTTGGATTCTACTCCTAGCCTGGAACTTCCACATGCCATAGGTGCAGCCCTAAAAAACAAAACAAAACAAAACAAAACAAAAACATTACCAGAGTTACAGTCTGTGAAAACTGTATAAGACTTCTAGGCAACACAGGACATCAATAAACCATACATAAGAGGCAAGAAAAAAAATTGAATCTGAAGTCCTATTATCAGAGAAATCATAAGCACATGCCCTCAAACTTAAAAAAAAAAAAAACTTATAAAATTTACTCAAAAATTTAATTTTCTCTGTAGAACTATACCTCAAGGCAATATTTTATCTAAAGCAGAGACTGTTTATCAAATGTATTCCTTGTCATGTTTTGCGAGTGTCAATGCCTTTCACTTTCCATCAAATGCTAAGCATAGCAGCCAAAGGACTGTCAGTTGAAGAGACAGGGAAGCACCTGGGTTACGCTGGTGTCTGATTTAATTTTATTCCTTTGCCAGTGAAACTTTGCATCCATTTTCCCCTCAGATAACTGCTCACAATCTTATTTCGCAGCCTCATACAAGCTTTCATGATTTGTAAAATTCCCATTTCATTCAAGTGAGAGATCTTACCTGTGATTTAAAAATTGAGTAATGGCAAAATTTAAACTAATGTCTGTGAATGTTAGAATATTCACATTCATATAATGGCAAAAGTTATGGTGACCTCATGTTTACTCCAGATCCTGAAAGCTAGATAAAAAAACGCCATGCACCCACTCTAAAAACAGAGGATAAAAGAGCACCCAGGCAGGCAAAAAAGGTCTGGCTACTTTATCAGTCATGGGGCCTAGGACACATGACTTATTCTCTCTGGCTTGATTCCCAATCCTGAAAGAAAGAAAGAAAGAAAGAGAGAGAGAAAAGGAAGGAAGGAAGGAAGGGAGGGAGGGAGGAGGGAGGGAGGAAAAAAAGAAGAAAAAAAACCCAAACAATTACAAAGGACCTGCCATCTAAGAAGCTTCCTACCACATTCTTCTTTCATCCTATGATTAGTTGGGCTCAGTAGTAGTAAACAATGTCAGAAGATACTCAAGCATACATATTTCATTTGGTTTTGGATTTCTGGATGACAATGAACTTTGTACATTCCTAACGGGACTTTTTCACTAACAGATCTATTTCATCAAAACCTCTTTCTTTCATTAACGCTTGCTTTGATCAAGGCTTTGCTAGCTGATCCCTCTTGGGGCCCTGGCTAACTTTGCTCGGTCCAAGAGCAGCTTCTGCAGAAGATAGCCAGTCTCCTCCTTCAGGGAACACAGAGTTCTAGGGAAACTAGTAACACTCCTTCGCAGTGAGACAGAGAGGTGTCCTCCATCTGATGTGATGAAACTTAAAACACGCTTTAAAAAAAATCCATGCAAAGAATTTTGGAGAGCTCAAAGAAAACAAAGGACAATATTAACAGTGGTTGTCATCGTAGGGTGACACTACTGAGAAGATATTAAGTGTATAATGATATATTTAAATTCAATGAGACCAAAAGAGTTGATACTAAGTTAAACAGTTTATTTTTAATGGAAAAATATGAACTACTTTATTTTTGATTTATCTTGTTTAAATTGACTCTGGGAGATATTTTGCTACTGAACCTATTATATCTCTGCTTCAAGTGAATTAACTATTGTTTTGGTTTCAGGGCAAGGTCAAATTGATTTATGAGAGCTATTTTGAGATTTTGTTTTTAAATCTTTCAAAGCATCAAGAATAGCAGAATTACCACAGATATGGACAATTAGTTACCATTAAAATTTAAACTCTACATTCTGCTTCAAAACAAGGACTGCCTTTCTTTTGTGCACTGAAATACCTTACAGGATCCTCCCCTTGGGTTATTCCTCTGGATGGAGATGAAGGATGGGGGTACCCCATGCTGCTCTAGCAGTACTTGGATATTTGCCTTCCTAGGAGTTGCTTGGGGCCAGGTCCTCACTCAATATGAAAAAGACTTGCCTCTGACTCCCAGGGTTTTAAAGTCTGCAAATGAATGAAAGCTGAGGCATATTCATCTTTGTGTTGCTTTCTAATACCTAGATGTTGTCACAACTTGATGCAAAAAGGTGAAAGCCCCTTTTCTCCTTTGCCCCCACTCTCAAATGTCTTATAGAAGCTCACATATTTTAACAGTACTAAGCCACACTAGAAAACACTCAGTTTGCTGCAAGAACTACATCTCAGGGATTGTGGTGGGTGGGGGATGGGATGGGAGATTTGGATCCTAGACTAGGTCTTGTTGGTAATTCATCAGCAACCTAGGGCCAATATTACTACCCCTCCTTTGAAACTCAGTTCCCTGTTATGTTAAGTGAGAGTACTGGCTAGCTGATTGCAGTATGTTTCCTATCTAACTGTCCATGATTATGAGTCCTTAATGCTTGAAGAAGCTTGGACTAACTAATCAAACTTTAATTCAGATATATAAATGCAAAAATATTCAATTCCAGCAGACTGTTGACCAAATCCTGCCCTCTCTTGCCCTTTCCCTTTAGACTTTCTGAACGTAAAGTTCACTCTATGATTCAACACGATAAGCTAAAATATCTCCAAAGTGACAATCAAGCTGTAAACATCAAAACCACATAATGTATGCTAAAGATACTAATTGGGTTTTCTCTTTAAATAAATAAGCAGAAATCCACTCCATATTGCACATTAGCAATGTAATATACAGGAAGCAAGCAATTTTACAGCTTGGATCAAACATAACTGTATTTATTTTTCATATAATAGGCTCATCTTTATAACATTTAATTATATGTTACATAATAACAATTGCTGCAGAATATGTATTATCCTTCTGCTGCCATACATAAATAAACAGATAGGTAACTTGATCCAATGATAGGTTTTGAATATTAACTTGCCTGTGCTTTGATCTCAGTGAATGCAAACTTTCTTCTAGAGACTCATGTAATCTTTGGAACAAAGTGGGTAGTGTAGACTGAATATGTCCCCCCAATACTCATATGTTGAGTCCTAACACCCATGTACTGGTATTAAGAGATGAAGCCTTGGGAGGTGATTAGGACAGGAGGGTAGTGCTCTCATGAATGGGATTAGTGTCCTTATAAAAGAGACATCAGAGAACACCCCTGCTCCTTCTGCCATGTGAGGACACAGAGAAAAGGCTGCCTTTGACCCAGGGAGCAGGCTTTCATCAGACACCTAATTTGCAGGTGCCTTCATCTTGGACTTTCCAGCCTCCAGAAGCAGAAGAAATAAATGTCTGTTGTTTATAAGCACACAGTCCATGATATTTTTTTTAAAGCAGAGTCTGAATAAACTAAGACAGTGGGGAATGGAGAAGTCTTCCCTTGCAGGTCCATCAAGGAGCTTCTAGTCTACAGGTCTGCCTCCCCTTGGGAGGATTACCTGCTCTCTGAAACATACCAGGGACAACTGTGCTCAGAGTTTTCACGATGTCCCCAATCATATTTTATTTTCATATTTGTGAGTCAACTATCTGATTCCTGGAAAACAAACTTGAGGTTTGTAGGGGGTTTATTAGGGAGTGTACTCGGGAGTTTGGGAATGATATCTGTATGGATTGGGGAGAACAGCACTGGGCAAAGGGAGAGATGAACTCAGCATGGACCATAGATCTAAATGTAAAAAATAAAACTCTTAGAAAAAACAAAGGAGAAAATTGTCATGGGAGTAAATCTTGGGTGAAGCAATGGTTTCTTAGATATGACACCAAAAGCACAAGCAACAAAAATTTTAAAAAGATCAAAATTCAAAAATCTTTGTACTTCAGAAAACATAATCAAGAAAGTGAAAAGAAAAGTCACGGAATAGGAGACAATATTTTTAAATCATATAGCTAATATGAGATTTTTATGCAGAATGTATAAAGAACTCCTAAAATTCAACAAGACCAATTAAACATATAAAAAATGTTTGAACAGACATTTCTTCATAGAACATATATAAATGGAGATATGCAATAAGCACATGAACAAAACACTCAATATCATTAGTTATTAGGGAAATACAAATCAAAACTACAATGAAACACTACTTCACACTCACTAGGACAGCTAGAATCAAAAAGAAACAGAACAGCAACTGTTGATGATAGTATGGAAAATTTGGAACAATATGACATTGCTGGCAATTATGTAAAATGATGCAACTCTTTGGAACACAATCTAATATTACCTCAAAATGTTAAACATAGAGCTACCATATAATCCAGCAATTCCACTTCTGAGTATATACAGGAAAAAAACTGGAAACAAATGTGCACACAAAAACTTGTACACGAATGTTCAAAGCAGCCATGTTATTTATCACAGCCAAAAAATAAGAAACAACCCAAAAATCCATCAATTAATGAAAAGATAATCAAAATGTGGCATATTCGTACCAGGAAATATAATTTGACAATAAAAAAAAAAGAAAATGGTGACACACACTACAATGTGGATGGACCCTGAAAACATGCTTAGTGAAAGAAGCCAGATACAAAAGGCCACCTATTGTATGATTCCATATATATTAAATATCCAGAATAGGCAAATCCATAGAGACAGAAAGTACATTAATGGTTGCCAGGGACTGGGGTAAGTTTCAATGGGGCAACAGCTAATGGCCTGAGTCGGTTTTGTTTCTTTTTGCTTTTTGAGGATGGTGATGAAAACGTCCCAGAATTAGAGTTATAATTTCATGACTTGTTGAATACAGTAAAAACCACTATATTTTACACATTAGAGTGTATTTTATGATATGCTAATTGCATGTCAGTAAATGTATTTTTAAAATGAGCAGAAGTAGCAATTTAACTAGAATATAGTTGTAACCAAAACCTTAGCTAAGCCCTCAACTTGCTCTGAAGATAGAACTGTTATAAGATGAGGCAAGGGGGTCGGGCTCCTGTGTCTATCAGGTGAAGGATGCTGGCTGACCACTTTGTCATTTTTCCTCAGTCAAAGGCAATTCTTAGAGACGGATTCATCTGCCAGCCACCAGTGGACAAGCCTCCCTATAGCTAGGAGAATGAGTGCCTTAGCCCTAAAGGGAGGGTATGATGGAGCACATGCTATCCACTAAGCCTCAGGCTCTCTCACTAACCTCTTACCTCTATAAGACCCTAAAGCAAATCTGATGAAGTCACCATAATGCTTGGGGATCTAGTTGGTGCTTCATAAATGTGTTAAACGCCTGAATGATGCTTCCTTTGTTGCTCCCACTTCTGATCCCATATCCTTTCCTGAAAGCCTACCCCAGCTATATTCTGAGAGTTTCTCTAAATTATAAGTCCCTCTGCCTTATTCTCAAAGAGGCTAGGCTCCATGGATGCTCACTTTCTCATTTCAGGGCTTTCACATCCCCAAACCTACCAATTAAGAGAAACACCATTTGTTTTCATCCTCTGTCCATAGTTGAAATTACCCTGAGGAAGGTTTTGTTATTTACGGCTCTTAAAGGACAAAACTAAATTGGAGTAACAATTTATTAGGTAAATATAAGTATTAGAAGAGTCAGCATGGAAACAGATACTCAGGATCTCTTTGGGAAAAGGAAGAAAAGTAATTTAAAATTACGAGGTTCACTCTATGTGCCAGGCATACTAGGCATGAAAGCTGTCATCCAACCAGTTAGTCCCACAATGAAGTTGAGAGGTGAGGATCCAGGAGATTAAATGGCTGGTTCAAATTTATGAGGTTATTATGAAGCCCAAGGGCTTAGAGAAAGGGAAAGAGGCCTCAGCAGCCACTAAGGCTAGGCAGGGGTTTGCAGAGAAACAGGTTCCAAGAAAGGGCTGTGGTCTAATTCTATTTGTTTGGGTTTCCTGTGACCCAGAATCCTAATCAGGCTCTCCAGACCCCGGGTCAGGTTAGGCAGGGGACAGCTAGAACTGACCTGCACAAACCCAGGCTGAGTGTGATGGAGATATCTGTAAAACACTGGCCTATTCACCATACCAAAAGCTGAATTCCACATTAGACTTCTTCTCACATAACCAGAATATACATCTCTCATTTTTAGGGCCAACTAGCCTATAACTCACCTGAGCCTTCCTCCTGGGCCACTTCCACAAGCTCACCTGCAATCAGCCTATAGACCAATTGTGTAGCACAAGTTCTGACCCCACAGATTCTCCGACAGACCAAGGTGGGCACAAGTCAGAGCACACTGTGGTACCAGAAAAGGTGGAATTTTGTGGCAGATCTAGAATGCTGACCCATTGCCTTCATGCCTCCATCTCGAGTGTGCTGCTGCTCAGGATGCTGCTGAAAGCCATGCCTGATTGGTCCACTCATCAGTTCTAGCCTTCCCCATTCCTGAGTCTACCCTACTTTGGACAGGCTCAGGCTTTTAAACTTCCAAGAGCTGCTTTGAGCTCTGTGACCATTTGCATTTAGTCTTTTGGAATAAAGATAATTTATTCCTGGATCCGTCCGTATTTACCAGATCCTGGAATAAAGACTGGGGTGCAGAAGTATGAATACTTATCATTCCTAGGGCAGACAGTCCTCCTGGAACCTCTTAGGAGTATGTCCTGGTGGTGTTCCATTATTTTTCCAGACTGTCCTAGTCTCCATGAGATAGAGATGTTTTGACTCATTCTATCATTACTCACAGGACCCTGCAAGCATTTATATTTGGTCCTGCAGGTCTCCATTGCCTCATGTGTCTGTGGGGAAACCAAAGCCACAACTGTGTTTCTGGAATTCAGACCTGCTTTTAACAAGCCTATTTGGCAAGAGGGTAAAAAAAAAAAAATAGTACTCGCTCCTTTCACCAAGTTTCAGAAAAGCTATTGTTTGGATCAAAACAGGAAGCAGAAGGACCTAGTATACTTAAGTGACATTATGTGACTTTATGTCGTTCCTCAGATTTTAGTCTCATAACAATGATGAATGTAATTTGGTAATATCTCCATTTTTGAATGGGAAAACACAGTTAGGAAAGCTAAATGACCTCACCAGGCCTCTGCAGATATTAAATGTGCAATTACAATACTAACCTGAGATTCTCAAGACTCCTAGAGTTCCATTCTGTGCACCATACAGGGCTGGGTTTCTAAACAGACTTAACTATAAGAATTACCTGTTCTGCCTACTAAGTATATCGATTTTCAGGGTTATTCCTCAAAACAGATGCAGAAAGTCTTGAAAGGGCCCAGGAATCTGATTTTTTTTTTCCAAATCAAGTGTGGGAACACTTCCTTCAAACAGACCAAGATTCTGTCCCTAATCTTCCATTTCAGAAATCTTTTCTAAATCTTGAAGCAGAGGCAAGACGATATTGGAAGCGGTGTGTAGAATGATTTAGAGAAATAAGTGATCACCAGCAAAGAGACCCCCTCCAGAGAATCTTTCTAGCAAGAAGTTGAGAGTCAATGAAGTCTTGCATTTAAGAAAGGTCAGTAGAGCTGGGAAGGGGGCAGTGGGGACATACATAGAGCAGATGGATGACACTATAGGACAGACTGGGCAGCTAGGACATGTGTCCTTTGCTCAGGTGGGTTCTGGAACCATGGAGACTGTGATGGTGCTTGGAATGAAATTAGGTCATGACACACAAAAAAAGGGAAAAGGAATAAGAATCAAGTGCCTTGTTTGAAAAAGACAGCAGAATTGAAGTCATTTTAAAAATATTCTGTCTCTCAAAGTATTAAGAAATTGCTTCTCTTCTTTTTAACATGCATCAAAAAAACTGCTTTTGATATCTTAGCTGCAAAGAACTGAAGCAAAACAATAACACAAAGCTAAATTGAAGCAAGGAGAGACTCTTCTTATTTTATCATCTTGATCTATTCCCTAATGAGAAACCACAGAAAAAGATTTAAAAGAAAGGTCACCTTTTATTTAAGATAAATAAATGTATGCTGATGGCTGATGTCCTGAGCTACTTAATAAAATGAACTCAAATCTAGAACCATCAACACTCAGAAATAGCTTGTTTCTTATAATAACAGAGAACAGTCAACAGAGAGTGGAGAATACTTAGCTGGGAGTATCTCCTCTATCCTAAGTGTTATTCATGTAATTCAAATGTTTTAAAGAACTTTGACTTGGGTGCAATTTAATTGATTAGGAAAAAATTTAAGAGCTACTGTTAAACTAAACTAAGTTTATCTGTATAGCTTACTAGTGAAGTTCTGAAGACAGTAATTTCAGGTCTCAGACTCCATAGGAAGTAAACAGTATAAATATAAGAGACATGTAAGTTATAAAATGTGCAGAGAGATGATCATGAGGCATTTCAATTCTAATTTAAAGGCAAAAACCCCCTTTGCAACTATGTCGAGAAAGGAAAGAAGAAATAGCTAAGGCTAACTAAGAATTTTACTATATGGCAGACAATGTAACGTATTTTATCTCATCTAATCCTCACAACAATGATCAGAGCTATATATTCACAGATGGGGCAACTAAGCCTTAGAGTTTATAACTTGTCCATACTAAAAAATAATAACTGATAAATCAAGATTCTAAGACATCCATCTGATGTTAAGTGATGTCAACTCTTCAAATAGAACCATCCTACTCTTCTCTCTTCTGTTCAAAACTCTCAATTTTAGTTGTTCAGAACTCTCCACAATTTTAGATGTTACCTTTATAACTCATCTTAATACTCTCAAAACTGTCTTCCAACTAGATGGATGTCTTATGTGCCTTCCTGGAATGTCCCACCTCTGTTCACTGGACTCCAACTCTGAAGGTTTGGTTTTGTATATTCCTCCCTAAAACATCCTCCCAAGGCACTGCTGCCTTTACTACATGCTCCCTCCTCGTCATCCATGGATGGCCCTTTTCGCAAGTGACCTCATTTGTCAATGACAGTACTTGACCTCTGCTGGGGAACTCACTTTCACTGCTACTTTTTATTGTCTAAATCTTGCCATTGCTGGAGATGCTAAGCAACAAGGTCTTACATAACTTTTTCCTTCCTACAGAACTCAGTACAGAACCCTGAAATACTTTCCATTATGAGTACAAATGACAACAATTACAATGATTAATTTAGGCTTATAAAATATTTTCATCTCTGTTGTCTCATCTCTTTTAATATATCACTTTATTAAATTACTTATAAAATCATTGGATAAATATTATTATAGTTTAATGTAAGTGTCATGCCATAACATAATAGATATTATTTCCTTCATGTACTGTTAAAGACACAAAGAATCAGAGAGGATATAATAGCATAAGGTAACACTGTTGTGAAACTGTGCCTGTCTTCACTGCCTCCCTTAGGGCTGACACATTCAGGATATGTTTGATGAATGAATATATGAACAAGCTAGAATTCAGATCAAGCCTTTTAGCTCCAAAATTTCTAACACACCATTTAGAATGATTTGACAGTATATGCTTATGTATATTTTCCTCATAAAGTCTTATTTCAGTGTGGTTTATATCACTCTAGCTTTGCAACATTTCACCATAAGTTCCAGTGAACACCAAACTCATTAGCTGAGTCAGACAGGGAAAACAATATCTATCCTCATTATAATAGGACCAAATTCTCCATTAATAATAAAAAAAATTAATGGTGACTTTAAATAAGCTTGAAATTTTGCCAGTCTGGGTGATTCTAATTACAAAAGATTTCTTAATTATATTTAATTTTTTTTCATAAAGACATTATCATGATTACTTAGGATAAAAAAATCACGGAAATATATCTGCTTTCTTCAAAGTAAATGAATGACGTGGTTAGAGCAGGTCAACAACAGTTTCTCTCCAAAGCAAAAATTGAATTTCTAATAGATTTGGAGGGACAACTGAATGTGTTTAACTTATAGAGCATTAAGGTGCTCTGGGGGAAGCCTGCATTTCTAAAAGGTAGGTGAGTCAGTACAAGGTAGGATGAGGTTAGGCAAGATTTATTTACATGGCTTTTGCAAGGCTCATGATTAAACTAGGAGGATAGGGATAACCACAATGTACGATCTTAGAGCAATGGTAATAAAACACTTATTTAGAAGTAGATCAATATGGTGAGTTTAAATATCTACTCCAGCACTTATTAGCTATGTAGTTTCTAGGAACTTCTGTAATGTTTCCGTGCCTCACTACTCTGTAAAATGGATAAAGGCACAGATACCGACAGAACTTCAAGGATTTAAGAAGCTGCACATGTAAAATGCCTAGCAGACCTCCAATTGTGATAGTGCCTGTAAGTAGTCACTGTGACCAAATCAAGCTTATTGCTAAGAATGAAGTGATATACATGAAATTGCTTTGTAGCAGTTTAAGGAAATATACCTGTGTTATGATTGGTTATTACAATGCAGAAATTAAAAAAATAAAAAACAAAATAAAATTCCCAAATTTTCATTCTTAAAACTCAGAAAATAATTCTCTCCCAGGATTTTACAGGGTGAGGTATTTCCTCATGGGTCACAAGCAACTCTAAGCCAGTCTCCTTGAGAGGCATCATGGCAGGACTAGAGGGTACTAAAACATTTAGCAGAAGGATCAATACCCCCAGCCCTTCTTAATAGAAGTATTCTTGGAGAAGTCTCATGTAGCCTCTAGGTCTTAGAATTATAATACCATTAATTAATAGTGTTATTAATTTATATAATTTATAAAACTAATCCTAGACAAATCTCTAACTACTTTTCCAGTTCTAATTTTAAAATATTATCATTTTATTTTTCTATTTTAATATAATTATAAGTCATAGAATTTTACGAATTAGTATGTCTGCCAAAATTAACCCAGAGATGTAAACAAACAGTGGCCAATGAAAAGACCTATGTATAAAGCTACATGTTGACGTAATTGAAAACCACTTGGTTATAAGTGCATGGAATAAAATGTTGTCATCTGCTACAATTCATTTATGCTACAAATTGTACCAAAGGAGATCCAGATTAGCCTACACCGACAGCAATGAAATGATGAACATTCCTAGAAGTTAACCATGCCACCTGCACAGAACACCAGTTACTTTCAGGTATCAGCATTGCTACTCCATGTCTAGGACTGAGGAGTCACAAACCAGGCCAACTGCCATTTCCCATTTCCTTCTCAGGCTCTGTACTTTTATCACAAACTGTGTATATGAACATTCCGGGTCATGCTTCAAACACAGCTTTAAGCCCCACTGTCCAAAGTTGCTTTAAAAATTAAATTTGGTTTGGAAAAGATTGCCACAATGTAAAATCTCTAAATTGGGTATGTTACTGATTTCTGCTCCCTCCACAAATGTTTTTAACACGATCAGGTCTAGAGAGAAAGATAATGGATTTAGATGAGATTATGCTACAAAACACAACTCATTTAACTAAAAAATACTTTCAGAGCATATATCAGATAAAATAGATAAAAATGTGAAAACATGAATAAAGGTCTTTGCCCTCAAGTTTACCATGCTGTGGAGGAACAGTCTCATAAGAAAATAACTACAGGAGTTCTCGTCGGGGCTCAGCAGAAACAAATCTGACTAGCATCCATGAGTACGCAGGTTCAATCCCTGGCCTTGCTCAATGGGTTAAGGATCTGGCATTGCAGTGAGCTGTGGTGTAGGTCACAGATGCTGTTCAGATCTGACATTGCTGGGGCTGTGGTGTAGGCCGGCAGCTACAGCTCCAATTTGACTCCTATCCTGGGAAACTCCATATGCCATGGGTGCAGCCCTAGAAAGCAAAAAACAAAAACCTATACATCAATAATACAATGTACAATAATAATGCAAAAGGGATGTGGATAATGTACTTCATGTTTTTATCAACCTCTGTAATTTTACAAAACCATCAAAAATATACACATTTCCCACACAGGAATTTATTCTGTGGTCTCCCTTTACTTATAGAAGTACAGGTCTGAGGGGCTGGTGCTGGATAAATTTCTTGAGTCTTAGCAGGACTGAAAATATCTTTCTGTTGTCATTACATTTAAGGACAACATGCCAAGTTGTAAAATCGTGGGTTGCATTTGATTTTTCTAATGGTTTTATAGATGTTTCTTTATTGCCTTCTGGCTTTGACGGTTGCTAAGGAGAAATTTGAATCAAGCCTAACTTTTCTTTGAAAATAAATGAATTTGTATTTGGCAGCATTAAGCTCCTTATTTTTGCTTTAAAGTCTGAAAAACTTATCACCAAATATCTCTATGTTAGTTTCTACTTAGCAATTTTCCTATATAAGGTAAGCCTTCTTACTTTCAAGATCTTTTATAGTTCTGAAAGATTTTCATCTGCTAATAATTATTGATTTCAATAAATTCATCTCTTTGTGTGTCAGATTTTGCAGCATTTCTATGTCCTGAGTTCTGAATTCATGTACTCTTATGTGAATGTGAGCTTCTAAGTCATCTCTTCTGCATCCCAAATGTTTTATAAATTTATCTTCTGTTTCACTAACTTGATTTTTAGCAAAGTTGATTCTGATTTTCTTCCATATATGGAAGAGTTTATTTATATTTTGTCCACATTTTTTTACAGCTTTAACACTATCATTTTTCATCTAATGTAGGATTAAAAGAAATCTCATCCTAAAGTTTAATTCTATATAAAATATATTTCAAAGAAGATTTTATTCTGAACCTAAGCATCTTCACTGCCTAGTTTATTCCAATAATTTGTCTTAAAAGAAAACTCATCTTTAAATTTGATGATATTTAGTATCTTAAATCTCTGCTTTTCAAAATATGGTGCATGTACTAGGTTTTTCAACATCACCTGGGAGTTTGTAAGAAACGCAAAATCTTAGACACCCCACCCCAACCCATAACTACTGAAAAAAAATCTTTATTTCAACAAGATATCCAGGTAATGCATGCACACATTAATATTTGAGAAAAACCTGGTCTAGGGGAGTCATGTGCTAGGTGGTTGGGGGGTTATCGAGGTCAGCTGTGATATCAGAGTATATTTCAACAGGGTGAGAGCTTAAGTGTCTGTCCCTAAGGTGAGGAATGAGGAAAACATGCTTATCAAATGCTAACGTGATCAACGAGTTACGCTATTGGCATAAATTACTTTCAGCCCATTTGTTCATTCAATGACTATTTAATAGGCACTGATATAGGCCTTGGTGACTGGCAATAATCAGGTGAAATTTGTTCCCTCTTGGGTTTATCATCTAGTGAAAATACAAAGGCACTCTAAAAATAATCATGCAAAGATGGCAATAAATCATAAGGAACAAGAGATTGCCAGGTATTTGTATATGTCTAAGCTCAGGAGAAAGATAATTGTTATTTTATAAAGGGGATTCAAAGAAGCCATCATTTAAAAAGTAAATTGGAGCAGAGATTTGAAGGAAGTGAAGGAAGGAGACTTGCAAATGTTTAAAGGAAAAGCATTGCAGGAAGAGGACACTCAAAGACATCACTCCGTAGTAGGGCAGTAAAATATTTTATTTTAAAAAATTATTTTAAAAAACCCCTCAGGGCTAGAATGTTAATTATGCCCACCAATATCAGATACCAGTCCTGTTGTTTGTGGCTCCAAAATACCTTTGTCTCCCTCTCCATCCCATATTACCATTGTCCTAATCCAGACCCTCAGTGAATCTTGCTGGGACTAAAGTGGTAACTTCATTTCCCATGTCTTTGTCTTTAGTCACATATTAACCAAGTTCACCCTCAAGCAAAAACGTACTCATGCAACATTTCTGCCTAAAATCCTTCAAAAACATCCATGTGGAGAAAAATCAGCATTGGACATCCACCACACGCTCAGTCACAAAAGCCAATTCTGAATGGATTTGATGCTTAAGTCTAAAAACCATGACTCTAAAACTTTTCAAAGAAAATAGAACAGAACAGATCCATGACCTCAGGTGAGGGTTATTTTTCTTAAATAAGACACAAAATATACAAAGGATAAGGACAGACTCTGATAATTCTAACTACACTACAATTATAAACTTGTATTTGTCAAAAAACAATCAATAAAAAAGCTAAAAACTGAGAAAACAACTTGTAATACATGTAATTGGCAAAAGAATTAGTATCCAGAATATGAAAAGATATAAATCTATAAAAGAAACTTTCAAAAGTTTGAGTGGGCTTTTCACAAAAGAAGTATAAAAGTAAATACATTATAAGGAGGGGAAAAAAAGAACTTGCCTAGTAATTAGATTATTGAAATGCCACTTATAATTCATTAGACCAGCCCAGATTTTTTAAAAAAATTACTTATTCACAAGGTCATGGAAAGCAGATTGTAAATATGGGATTCTAAATCAGTGAAATCAATTTGCAAAACTATTTAGTATTATCTTTTAAAATTAAATATGAACATTTACTGCAACCCAGAAATAGCATCCTGGATATAGTCAATACTGTCAAGAAACTTTTTGCTCAGGAATATGACAAGACATAGATAAACCTTTTATAGCAACACTGACAGTAAAGCATCAAGATGGAAACAACAAATAGCCATCATAAGTCTAAAATATAAATGAATTGGAAAAGTAAATTCTCTCCAACTACATTAATCAACAGATAAATTTCACAAATATTAGATTGAATTTTAAAAAGTCACCAAAATATACGTATTATACTATTTAAATGAGTTTCTGAAATGGGGTGTTGCTAATCAACCAAGTTTCAGTTACACAAGAGGAAAAAGATTGAGAGATCTGAACACCAAAGTATGTACAGTCAACTGTACTGTTCTGTGCATGTCAACATTTCTTAAGAGGATAAATCCATATTAGGTGTTCTTTTCACAATAAAAGATAATAAGTAAATAAATAAGCAACAAAAAACAAACCTCGTCTTGTGAAGATGTGGACAAATTTAGAGAACATTACTTAGCCCATGGAGAGTGCTTAGATTTCAGAGGGGACATAAAAGAGGCCTCAATTGTGTTCCTAATGTTCTGATTTGTTAAACTGGGTAGGTGGGAGCAGAGTATTTTTCTGTTGTTGTTATATTTTACACATACACAATTTGTATTCCTTAAGTAAATTATAGATTTCATTTAAAAAGGAGAAGGAGTGTTAGAAACAGCAAAGTTTGGGTTTAAATCCCACATGTTCCGTTTTGTATAATATACGGTTAAGATTCACTATTTTAGCCCCTCATATATAAAACTGAAATGGAGGATTAGAGACAACATGTAAAATCACTAGAACAATGCTTGGCACAGAGCACATATTGAATAGATACTGAAAATTATGGGTGAGGTTCTTCAATGACTTCTTATGGCTTGTTTTCTTTGCATGACTTGTGTGTGGGTTTGAACTAGCCTCAGCCAGTCTGTCCAGCTTCATTTCTCACTACTGCCTCTTCTTATTACTGTTGCCAGCCTGTCCAGCTTCATTTCTCACTACTGCCTCTTCTTATTACTATTCCAGGCATATGTCATCATTCTACATCTCTCTGCCTTCAGTTTTGAGCCTATTTATCTGCCCTCAAATCTCGAGACAAATCACACCTCTACCATGAAGCAGACAACACTGTAGTACTGACTCCTGATTTAGTAATTCAGTGTTTATATGTCACTCTTGCCATACAATTATCAACTACATGAGAATAGGGATCATATCACAAGATAAGAAAACATGAAAAAAAAATAATCAGTAAATATATATTGAATGGATAAAATCATAATTTTGAGATAACTTTAGTTATTTAAATTATGGGCTGGATTTTAAAAAATGAACCATGTATACATTTATTAATCTTGGGTATATGAAGGTTTTGTTGTAGAAAAAATAATAAAGGAGTATTTCTTAAAAAAAAAACAAAATATAGTTTAATTGTAAATATTTTCTTTCTCCAAGGCTCTATTAAAAACATATATGTATATTCACCTATGAAAGAACACACATTTATATCATCCTAAGAGCATAATAAAATTGAAATAATCAAACAAAATATATATTTAATTATATAATGTCATGTTGGCTGCCAAAAATAATAAGTAATTCATAATGGAAAAATTGAATGAGTCAATTTCTTTACTAGATTTAAATCAATCATTGTATTTATTTCCTGGGACACTTATTAAAATGATCTAAATTAGTCTTTTATCATTCAGATTTAAGTTTGTGATGCCTACTGCAAATAGAAAGTGTGTTTTACAAACTAGTAATGGCTAAAATGAAAAAAGAAACCCTAAGATATTCATTCAAAATAATCTCTTGATATCTTGTGAGTTTTTTTTTCTTTTTACTTATGTATGCACAAATAATCATTCTCAAAGAGTATATATGAGAGCAATTACTTAAGGAACATGAATTGGAAACACTTGCAGAATGAATGGATTAATCCATAAAAGTTCTTTCTTCACAATACAAACAAAAAACACCTGATCCAGGCCTATTGCCACCTCATAATCAATGGGAGTTAATTTGCTGGAGAAAATTATAATAGATGTTAGAAGATGAAGAAAAGGACCTGTCTTTGAGAGAAATCAAAAAAGAATTTGATTAGTACTGAAATCCCAGACTGCTTTTACAAAAATTAAATATCTTTTGTGGGGAAATAAAAATAAACTTGTTTCAAGTATGCCACATGTTTGTCTTTGCAGTCACAGAAGAGGAGAAATAGGAAAAAAAAAAACCACCCCAATTCAGAGGCATGTTGTATAAATCAGTATTTCTCAGTCTTTAATATGCATAGGATTTATCCAGGGATCTTGTTAAAATAAAGCTTCGGATGCAGTTTGTTCTAGGGTGGCACTCGAGATTTTGCATTTCTAACAAGCTCCTAAATGATGCTGATGCTGTTGGCCTTGACTACACTTTAAGTTCCAAAGATAAAGGAAACTATGTTTTAGTCCCATATCATAGCCCCACAGTCCTACATTGTAGTCCTAGCTTGCTGCATATAGTGATGTCACTTGGACGCTTGGCAGCCTGAGTCTTAGTTCCATACATATAGAAATAATATTTTGCTTATCTTGTTATGAGGTATTAAGATGATGCAAGTAAATCTCCCAGCACAAAGAAGGTATCTAATGATTGTCAGCTCCCTTTACTGAGTGCTTGAAAAATTATTTGTTCAAACTGATGTTACTGAAAATGCAATTATTATATCTCAAGTGTAATGAAAATAAATAGGTCAAGATATCACCTAAATAAGTCAAAAATTAGATGTCATTTCATTTCTATAACATTTATCTTTTATGTACTTTGACAGATGTCTTGTTTATAAGCTGAACATGATTAGAAGAAAAGAAATTGTTGGAAAGATATTGGGAATATTTGGAAGAGACAGAGGCTAAAATGCATTCTGAGATGGTGACTTCCTCCCATGACATTTTTGTCTGACAACCAATTAGGACCTTGGCAGCAAACAGTCTTCTAGAGAACCATAATTCCATCAAATTAAATCCGGGTGGGGTTGAAGTAAAATGAGAGCTTGAGTCTTTCAAGTGTATGTAGAAAATGAGTATAAATGCTTTAAACATTTGCATCTACCAAATAGGAACTGAAAATGCTATAAATAAAAGTGTTTTAGATGTTATCTATGTGAGGCACTACAACAGACTCTATTAGGAACACATAGGATCAACTAAAGAGGAAGATGAGACTTGTCTAGTTTTGTGCCCTGGTTCCAGAACCCCACCAGACTGCCACTTACATCATTTGTATCTATGTTTCTGGTTGCCATTTCTAAATTACTCTCTTTTCCCCTCCTATTTAACTATTCTGGATTTATGCACCAAAGGCACACAAAAACTGCAAAAGGCATACCAGAAGTGTGAAACAACATCTTAAAATTCATGCCTTTTCTAGAAAGAAACACTTTGAGAAGTCTCTGATTATTAGATTTGATTTAAGTGGGGCTTCCGTTAGCTGAATTTTTTATAGCAACTGTGGATTCCTGAAGAGAAGCATGTCTCATAATCTACCACCTTGTCCATCCTCTGCTAAAATGTGATGTTGGAATGAGTTCATGACTTTTTGTCTCTATTATGAATTTTTACAAAAACAGAAAAAACTTAATAAAGATGAAATCATATGACTTAACAATATACATAAAAGAAATGAAAAATAATGGTGTCATCCAAATATTCAGAAAACTTGGCATAACTCCAGACACTGACTTTTCATCACCACAGAAATACTTCTAAGTCATATTTATTAAAGAAGGTGGCAATGAGACCTCATGAGCATCTTAAATTTCTTTGGGTCTCATGAATGCTCAAAGGCCACATTTGAAGTTTTCCTGGGATGCCACCTGGCTTCTGTAGACAGGACCCACTCATTGTCTCTGTAAAAAGAAATAAATAGTTCTCTAATATTAGAAGAGAATAAAGTTCTATTTTACTTTAAAAAAAAAGTTTTTAAGAAATCGCCAAATAAGTTACTAAGATCACATAAAAATCTCTCTAAAGTCAGATTTCTCCTCCTTCTCACTGGATGTTAAAGGACAAATTAGAGAATAAAAATCTTCAGCAACAATAGCAACATATTTAATAATTTTTTTATCCAAATTCAGAGGTCCTTGGAGCAGGCCTGTGTTCACTTGCCTATAATCTACTGAATTCAGTCTTTAGTCTGAAAGGGAGTCTAAAGATTACAGAGATACCTCTATAATTTTACAGAGGGAGACCATGAGGCCTACAGAGCTCAACCAATTTTCCCAAGTCATAATAAACTCATCAGATACATCTCCATGGAGACCATGTTAGTTCAAATCCACACACCTTTTCATGTTGTACTATGTTAACTTTTAAACTGGTATGACTACTACTATCCTCTAGATACCTCTGCTTTTTGCAATAGATTTTATAACAGGCACCTGCATGATCCAGCAATGGGAAATCTCTCCTTCAAGCCAACTTGCTTCTCACTCACTATCCTCCAAATACATTTCCTTCAGTCCACCCATAAGATAGGCTCATCTCTTTCCCACAACAGATACAGGTAGAAGTTATTCCTTCTACTATTGCTCTCCCTGTGTTCTCCAAATGGCAGGTCTTTCTCATGCTCACATCTCAGCCTATGTCTCATTGTATATATGAGTCTTTATTGAAATCCCCATTATTATCTTCTTTCATAGTTTCCAGTTATTTCCTAGTTACATTTTATGGATCACCTATTTGCTTACTATTTTTCCTACATTAGAATGAAAATAGTACCATTAAGACAAGGTTCTTGTATTTTTTGTTCTCAAAGGACTCACCAGTGATTACCTTAGAACTCTGCCAACAGTGTACACTAACTCTCAGAAAAGCCTGTAGATAGGTACTCCACAATCTGAGCTATGTGTATACTATTACATTCACCATCAGTATCATCACTAATATCATTTCTATCATCTATGGAAGAAGACAAAATGTTTCCTTAAACAAGATACTGTTGACAACTACAACATATAACAGTGGGCCATTATGGGCTGAAAGTGGCATTCCTCAATAAGTCTAACCATTTCAATAAGCACACTGATCTTGGACTATCATGTTGGTAAACATAGGTTATCATAAAAACAGGAATTTTCATTATATTTATCTGACTATGTCACTCTGCTGTACAGTAAAAATTGACACATCATTGTAAATCAACTATATTTTAATTAAAAAGAAGAAAAAAAATAGAAAAAGAAAAAAAAGTCAGGCTAGAAAATATCTGGGTGTTGCATGGAATGGTAAAATATGACCTGATAGTTTTGAAAGAATGGATACTTGCTTGAGTGACAGAAAAAAAAAAAATCAAAGGTTCAAAATTGTATAGAATTAATATCAAATTAGAAACAGTTCAAGAGGTACATAGTAAACTAGAAATAAGGAATAAGACTTATCCAGAATGAAGCAGAGATCAAGTAACATGGGAAAATTAAAAAAAAAAAAAAAAAAAAAAGGAAAGTTAAGAGACATGGAAGACAGAGAGGATAGAACATGTATTCAAAGTTTCCAAAAAAGGAAAGGGAATAAAATAGAGACAATATGATAGATGAAAAATTCCAGAAAGGATGAAATAAAAACAGATATCAGAAGTCAAAGAATTCCAAGTAGAAATGCACGCATGATTTATTATATTGAAACTCCAGAACTTCAAAAACAAAAGCAAGGAGTTACCATTGTGGCTCAGTGGTAATGAACCCAACTAGTATCCATGAGGACACAGGTTCAATCCCTGTCCCCGATGAGTGAGTTAGGGATTCTGCATTGCTTTGAACTGCCATGTAGGTCACAGACGGGCTTGGATCCTGCATTGTTGTTGCCATACTGCAGGCTGACGGCTACAGCTTTGATTTGACCCCTAGCCTGGGAACTTCCATATGCCATAGGTTCAGCCCTAAAAAGTCAAAATAAAACAGAGTAAAATCAGTTAAAAATGCTAATATCAGGCTAATAGCAACAACACAAGTCCTAAGAAAGTGGAATAGTACCTTCGCTGTGCTAAAGAAAAAAGATATCTTGCTAAAATTTTATATCTAATGAAATTATCTTTTAAATATGAATTAAATAAAGACATTTCTAGACAAACAGAGGAGAGTCTGTGTCACCAGAAAAACCTCACTAACAAGCTATAAGTATCACACTTCGCTTAAGGTAAAATTATAGAACAAAATAAGTCAGGAAATTGCACCCACTAAAAGAATAAAGTAATAAGGTAAAATCTATGACTACCAAAGGAATAAAAATTGAACAAAATCAAAATCACAAGAAGCTTTGCTACTCGCCATGTTAGGTTACCTGGAACTGAACTATCCATTCTAATGTATACAGTTAGAAAACAAATGTTTTCAGACATTGGAAATCTATCCGTGTGGAACTGCGATCACTGACAGTGGAAAAAAAACACGAAGAGAATCAAAAGAAGTGAGCCTTCTGATTATCCTGGCTTTTTACCTGGAGATTTTTCTGGACCATAACTGGGGCATCCTAAGCAAACATGATGATCTCCCTAAACAGGGAAGACAGAAAGAGAAGTTCAGGAAGCTGATGGAGCTCAAAATCATGGCTTCCCTTTCCCATGGCCAGTGCCCCTCCTGTGAGCACAGAGACATCAGAACTAACTCGGTATAACCCCCTCCTCAGAGGCCTGAGTTTAAGCACTTGGGTCCCTTCCTCTATACTACTAAATATTAATAATGACAATCTCTCCCTTTGTTTCCTCAATCACACAATGAAGTATACATATGGTAGCTGCTTCCTACAGTTTCTACCTCTGTGATGATTCAAGGTTGTTTTCAAGGTTGGCTTTTTTTGTTGTTGTTGGTTTGTTTTTGCTTTTTAAGCCTGCACCCAATGTATATGGAAGTTATCAGG
Source organism: Sus scrofa (assembly GCF_054392235.1). NCBI lineage: Eukaryota > Metazoa > Chordata > Mammalia > Artiodactyla > Suidae > Sus > Sus scrofa. The sequence goes on along the minus strand of NC_139396.1, from coordinate 106,430,787 downwards.
CTAGGGGTCGAACTGGAGCTACAGCTGGTGGCCTATACCACAGCCACAGCAATGGAGGATCCAAGGCATGTCTGTGACCTACACCATAGCTCAGGCAACACCAGATCCCCAACTCAATGAGGAAGGCCAGGGATCAAATCCGTGTCCTCAGGATCCTAGTCAGATCGTTTCAGCTCTGCCACAACAGGAAGTCTCTAGTTAATTCTTTATACTAAATTATTAAAAAAAAAAAACTGGTTGATCTCTGTCTCCTAATTGGGCCTGATACAACTGTCACAGCACGAAAATTCAATTCAAGGTGGGTTAGAGATCTAAATATGAAAGGGAAAAATTAAAGGTGATATAGGGGTATATTTCCAGAAATTCAAGGTGGAGATGGATCTCTTATACATGACACAAAATGCGCAAAATAAAGTAAAATTAAAATATAGAACAAAAATGTCAGAAAATTGCATTCACTAAAAGAATACAGTAATAATGTAAAATCTATAAACTACCTGGGGGTAAAAATTGAATAGAACTGAGAAAAGAAAACTAAAGGAAAAAATAGGTAAATTTTACATTAAAATCCATAATAAACTTCTATTCACCAAAAAGCATCAGAAATCAAGTGAAAGCACAAGTCATAGCACATTTCCAAGACACACATACCCCAAATCTTTTGGACATATAAAGAAGTGTTATTAACCACTAAGAAAAACAAACTGGTAATCAAAAGAAAATTGGGCAAAATACTTAAAAAAACATGCAAAAAAAGGGGGGTAATCCAAATGGTCATAACACATAAGGTAATATGGTGATGGAAATATAAATTAAGTCTAAGAAAAGGCAAAATCCAAAATAATACCTGTTGTTAAGGATACAAAGCAACTAAAATATCAATTGCTGTGAACACTGGTAAAAGTTGTGGTCACAATTGCCTAATGCACATGGACAGGTACATTCTCCTGTGACTCAGCCAATTCATTTCTAGTTATATACTAGAGAGAAATGCTGCATGTGTAGCAGGTCTGATGACTTTTTCTTTCATTTCACGTTCTTGATTTTTGCCTTGTGACATGCAACAGCATAAAATGACTTTCTCCTTCCAGTACCTATGGAGCCAAGTATGTGTAAATTGCTGAAAATAAAGTTTGAAACCTGTCTGTAAACATACAGAAAATCAATGGAAGATTCATTAAAGCACAGTAGCCAAGGTAATCATAATTTATTTTCTAATGTATTTTGAGTAACAGGAAACTTTTCAATAATTTTTGCTGTGCTTAAGATAATTATACCATTAATTAGTTTCCTTGAGAGACTTCCTGGGTATTTTATAAACTATTTATTTTTCACACTCCTGGGAAAGCAGTCATCATGCATTCAAATTGCAATCAATGCACGCAACCCAATGGAAAGAGAGGGTCTTCTCCACTTGATATGCTTTAATTATTTCATGCTCTTAATCCATTTATCTCTGCTGCAAGGAGTGAGACACAAGGAGGGAAGGAGATCTCATACAAGTTCTTGCCCAGATGGGACAGAGGGGATTTTTGCATAAAAGCAGTAGTGAAAATGAACATCAGACACAGCAGACTATATATCTCAATTTGCAAATGAGGTATTTCAGTAAATGTTTGACCTTGGAAATGCAGAATGCTCTCAGTGAGGAAGTTGCTTAAATATAGGAAGTGTTGCTCAAAGGAGATTTTCTCATGACTTAGTTTGAAAACATCTTTTAAAGGTCTAATATGTGAAATGCAAGATTATATCCATTTATATATTTCATTTTTAATCTATAATTAGATAGCCCATATTCTATGAAAATTTGAGAGTCCTAATAATAACAATGGTTGCTACGGAGATCTTAATAAATTAAATAGAACATTAACTCACTCTAAAATGGAAGGGGAAGAATTACATTCTGATACCTGTTAATATGACTTGAAGTAATTTTAAAATGATCCAATAATATTAAGGATAATAATAAATCATGGTATTAACATTTATTGGCTACTCCTCAGGTACTGGGGCTAACTACAACACAGATATTATCTTACATAATCCCCACAGCAGCCTTGTAGAGTAAAATGAAATATTTTAATTTTTATAGGTGAAGAAACTGAGGTCAAGAAGAGCTAAGCTGGAATTTACATTGTGGCTCAGCAAGTTAAGAACCTGACTAGTGTCTGTGAGAATGCGGGTTCGATTGCTGGCCTCGCTCAGTGGGTTAAGGATCTGGCATTGCCACAAGCTGTAGCTGTGGCATAGGTCACAGATGCAACTTTGATTCGACCCCTAGCCTAGGAACTTCAACATGCAGCCATAAAGAGAAAAAAAAAGAAGAGTTAAGCTACTTGTATAACTTTACATTGATCATGGGGGTGTAAGAGTTCAGACTCAGGCCTGCCTGCCTCCAACAGACTCTGCTTGTTCTACTGACCAAATTTCTTTAACATCTACTGTCTGCCAGGACAGCATTAGATGCTGGGAAATGAATCTGAAATACCCTCGTGGTAGTTTATTATCAACAAGAATATAAAATAGAGGAAAAAAATTTACAAAATAGAAGGATAGCTGATCAACTTATATATGTGCAACATGCCAGGGAAACACAGTAAAGAAAAAAAAATATGCTGTTGTGGGAAGGAGGTGAACAGAGGAGGAAAATTTTAAACTGGAACTGGATGGATGAATAGGAGTTTGCCAAGCTGAAATGAAGGAAAGATACTTTAAAAAAAAAAAAAAAAGATGAACACAGATCAAAAATTTGTAGATACAAAAATAAAGGATTTATTCGAGGAGCAGTTAGCATTTTTACTTTAAGTGTTTCACATTTTAAAGGAGGGGTACTGAAAAAAAGGGGATATAGTTCAGAAGAGAGAATATAAGATTTGAAAGGAATGTCTGCTAACATCTGTTAGTTAAAGATATAGTCTAAATAGGGTGTGGGCTCAGAAACGAATCACCATTATGTGCAAATCGCCAGGACTTTCTCAAAGTGTGATCTTGCACCACCTTCATCCTCCAGGCCTTCAAAATTCAGAACTTCTGACTTTGACCCAGACTTGCTGAAACTGAAGCTGAGTTTACACAAAATCATCAGGGGATATGTATGTACATTACATTTGAAAAGCACTGACTAAATCAAAACAATGAGCTCTAAGAGAAGTTAATGTAAAGTTATATGATGGACTTCAGTATACTTGGGATCCTCCCGTCATGGCTTAGCTGAAACAAACCCATGAGAACTAGGGTTCAATCACTGGCCTTAGTCAGTGGGTTAAGGATCTGACGTTGCCTTGAGATGTGATGTAGGTTGCAGATGCAGCTTGGATCCCAAGTCATTGTTGCCATGGTGTAAGCTGGCGGCTTCACCTCCAATTTGACCCCTAGCCTGGGAACCTCCATATGCCACTGGTGCAGCCCTAAAAAGGACAACAACAACAACTAAAAAGAATAAAAGTGGAATACTCTAATCCCAATAAGGCAGTCCATCTCCTATAGAAGAAAGCTAATTGGTATCTAATCAGGCTTAAGTGTGGGTCAGTTCCCATACTTGGTGACTCCTTTGGCCAGGGAAGATAAATTTGAGAATAGTTTCTGTCCAGAAAACTAATTAGACTATATTGAAATGCCAGGGCAGAGTGCCTGTTGTGGTGCAGCGGAAAGGAATCCAGCTAGTATCCATGAGGATGCGGGTTCAATACCTGACCTCACTCACTGGTTCGGGGATCCAGTGTTGCCATGAGCTGTGGTGTAGGTCCCTGACCTGCCTCGGATCTGCCACTGCTGTTGCTGTTGCTGTGGCTGTGGCTTAGGCCAGCAGCTTAGCTCCCATTCAACCCCTAGCCTGGGAACCTCCAAATGCTGCAGGTGTGGCCCAAAAAAGCAAAAAGCAAAAAGCAAAAAAAAAAAAAAAAAAAAAAAAAAAAAAATGCCAGGGCTCTGCAAATAGTGTTGTTTTGACTCTCCACAATTCCAAACCTAGCAAAGGGTTACCTGGCAACAAAGGGACATTTGCATGAAAAGGGATTGAGAAGAGTCAATTCACATTCATTAAGTCTCTGTGTTGTGATGAATACTTCACATATGCTTTCTCATTTAAGCCTCACTTCAAAAGAGAGGAATCTGAGGCTTGGAGAGGATAAATAATTTTCCCAGGTGAGATTACTGCAATAAGAGTAGCAGTAATTTTGTAGCTATCATTTACTCTATACCCACTGTGTTTGAAATCTTGGGCTAAGTGCTTTGGTGTCTATTATCTTATTTAATTTTCACCACAACCTGTGAGAAGATATGACTGCTTCAATTTTAAACCTTAAGAAATGAACGAATAAACAGTTAAATGACTTGTTCAAGGGCATACAACTAATAACTCTTTATGCTTGAACACAGGTATGTTTGACTCAAAAGCCCACACTCTTTCATCAGAACCAAAGTAACTCCAAAAGCCATCCTTTGTTTGCACTCTTCTTCAAATGGCATCAAAGAAATTCTCATTTCTCTCATAAATTTTGAAAGAAAGAAGGGAAGGAAGGGAGAAAGGAAGAAAAAAAGGCAAAGGCAGATAGAAGAAAGAAAAATCTTTTAAAGGTGAATAATTACAAAGAGTAAGATTTCTAAGATTTCCAAATGAAATTACTGAACTAATGTTTGGTAAAATCGTGCCCTTCAGCAAAGATGAAATAAGCACATTTTTGTTGTAGTTTCATTGATTTGTCAGGAGATGGATGGGTGATTGGATTTTCCTAATCATCCTATCATGTCAATCTCACACAATAAGTACAGAAATTATTTATATGCAATTTACAAGATATTAACTACACACTTCAAAAAAAACCTCCTGAACCAACCCCCACCCCAAGTATCAAGTTCTCTAATTCCCCAGTCACACTATAGTAAAATCAATGAATGTGTCTGCATCCACCCAACACAGGTACTTTCACTGCAGGGCAGAATGACTCAGAGGAAGGGTCAAGGGTTTGATTCTTCCAAGAGCTCTGAATCCCAAATTCCCCACCTAAGAGTCACATAGCCTCAGGCAAATTCTTTAATACTCTCTAAATTCTGATTTCCTCCACTATAAAACAAGCATTTGTGATACCCCAGAGGACAGTTGTGAGGATTCACCATAGCCACAAGGAGCCTGATGTGTAGTACTGCTTCTTCTACGTTAACACTGGTATTTCACACAGTCAGGATTTGAAAGATAGGTATTTCTGTCTTGAAATTAAAATGTCTGAGCAGGAGGTCCTATTGGGGCTCAGAGATAACAGAACGCAAGTAGTATCCATGAGGATGTGGGTTTGATCCCTGGCCTCATTCAGTGGGTTAAGGATCCGAGTGTTACCTTGAGCTACAATGTAGGCTGCAGATGTGGCTGAGATCTGGAGTTGCTGTGGCCATGGCATAGGTTGGCAGTTATAACTCTGATTTAACCCCTAGCCCAGGAACTTCCATATGCCACAGGTGCAGCCCTAAAAAGCAAATAAAATAAAATAAAATAAAATGTCTGAGCAAATATAAATTGACAAGAACATGCAAGTTTCTGAGCAGTCACCATAATCTCTAGTTTTTTATTTTTGTTCCATTAAATCTGAGTTTACCAACTTCATCACTTTGAACGGAACATATGCTTGCTTTGCAGTTAGATCATGCAAAGCAGCCTCAGGCTGATTTATAAAGTATGAGATACATATATTCGAACCTTCTGTATGGCTGTTTTCTGCTGCTGCACACCCCCCTCTGATTTTCAGATCTTTACTTTTATCTGAGACGCCACTCACGTGTGACAACACACTGAAACTTCTCTCTCAGTATAGAGCGATCTTTCTTAATGCCTAACTAAATATTATTTCAATATATCTGATATCAGTGAGGTGTTAAAGTAAAATTAATTTGATCTTAAAAATTCACAGTAAGTACAAGTAACCTCTATTTGGATTTTATTGCTCTTTATCCATTTCATTGTTATTTTTAACATGCAATTTGACAGCACATTAAATTTATATTGAATGGTGGGATTTTCCTAATATTTTGTAAGATGTGCTTTCCTTATATTCCTAAAATAAAAATCGGTCTGTGTCACTTACACATGAGAGACTTTGGTGATTTAAAGAAACTCGGAGAAAGCAGAGAATGGGATCACAATGAATCATGTTGAGTGTTAAATTGAATGTGTCTATTGGAAAAGATAATCTGAATTTACCATCACATTCCACGGACGCTACGTAGAGAAAACAAATGCCATAGGAACATGTGAGCATATCCATCCTCCAGAATATTCCTTTCCCTAGAAATTCTGTGCACTCTTCTAACAGTGTCTTAAAAGATAAGCCTTATTTGCCCCAGGTAAACAGGCTTTTTGTCAGCAATATATCTGTCATATTTGACTGTGCTGCCACTCAGTAGTCTGGCAAAAGTTAGCTGAAGATTGCAATTTTCCATTTGCACAAAGCCTAAAATTACAAACTCTCTGGACACCAGTGACACAATGATTAACCCTCACTTCTATAATGCCACAGCTTGATGCCAGTGATTCATTGTTGGAGGGCTTGGCAGTTGGCTAATGGCCTTCATTCCATCTGGAATATGTCAGCTCATTTTTGAAGACAAAAAAGAAAAAATAAAAATAATTTTCTATCTTGCCAATGTGTAAGGAAGCTGATAGAGTCACTGCTTCAACTCTAGGTTTTGAGGTTTATTTCATATATATTACAGTTCTGTACTCTCAGTGCATACTGATTGCAACACCATAGATACCTTTCTCCAAATTCCTGAAATCTTATATGGTGGTTAGAATACATTGAATAGTTAAAATATATACATCCAAACAGTTGACAGTTCTTTGAAAAACCACTTTTCTTTAGCAAAGCACTCTAGTCTATACATAATAGGAATATTCCAATACATGGTCAGTATTCTAGGACTTAGTTTTCTGAAATATCCTTGTTGCATTTATTTTAATTCACTATTTCTTCCTACAAAGGAGACTTGGTCAAGTCTTTCCCACCTTCCACCTTCTCTGAATCTCTCCCCCTTAGTTAAGCATAGTCACATGATCCCTCAGGTCACAACCATTCCAGCCTGATACTGCCCCCCAATTCTCCTATGCATCAGTTACCCACACCTCATCAAGTTTCAGGAATTTGAACTCTGTGCTGTGCTTCAGGGCATTCTTAAGTCAAAAAAATCAAACTGGTAGATTCCTTATCATACTTATAAACCTCTTTGGTTGGCATTTCAGTCCGTTTGATCACCTTTTATCTTTCTCTTATTCTGATATATCTTGGTCCTTTGTAGTCTGGTGTTTAGTCTCCTATAATAGTATATATTGTTATATATAATATTGGCAATATTTATGTCACTCTCATTGTTTTTATCATCATTAGCTGGAAGATGGCTACTCTTAACTGAGCACTTACTAAAAGCAAGACAAGGACCTCAACATGCAACATCTTCTCTCTCCTTCCCCGTAAAACTGAGCACAGACTTATCTAAAAATGGAATTTAGTAATTGCTAAATGAATTAATGAGATACTTAACATTGAAGCCAAGTCAATGTTACTGATCAAGTAGGCGTCCCTTTTCTGCCTACAGATGAAAATAATTAAGCTGAGAATAATTTATCTGGGCCTTCTTCATTAAAACCAAAAAAAAATCACAAGGAAAACTTAGAAAAATCCTAACCAAATGTTAGATGTTTATACAGAAACCCAACACAGGCCTAGAAAAATTTAACTAATGTTAATTTGGTTCTCAAATAACTGTCGAATAAAGTTTTATAATTGTCAGTAATAGGCTACTATACACAGAGATATTGAGTGTAGGGGGCAATAAGGATAGAAAAATCATATCCAAAGGCAAGAGACATAGACAACTAGATAGATGCCAAAGGGGAAGCCAAAACCATGAAAGGCAAGAACCTCAAGGAAGGTGTTGAGGTCAAATATCAAGTACAGATGTGGATGTGAGAAATCCATTTCAAGCCTCTTCTCTGCTACGTATGGGGCTTAGAAGTTTGACAGTGTATCATGATAGGGCCTGGCACCCTGGTCTTTGGGCATCAGTGCTTGCACAGAGCCAGGATCATAGCAAGAGATAAAGTCAAAGGCACTCATAGAAAACACTTTCTTTGCTGAACAGGTGCTGGGAAATAAAAAACATTTGTATTGTAGGGAGTGGTCTTGAAGCAGCCAGCCAAAACAGCCTGTGTTTCACTGTTCTCTTAGCTCAGACACTGCCTATTACAATATCCCATTTGTCTCCTCAGAGTAGCAGAAACTCTAGAGAAAACCAGGAGTTCCCATAGTGGCTCAGCAGAAATGAATCTGACGAGCATCCATGAGGATGCAGGTTCGCTCTCTGGCCTTGAGTTAAGCATCCAGTACGGCGAGGAGCTACAGCTCCCATTTGACCCCTAGCCTGGAATCTCCATATGCCCCAGGTGTGGCCCTAAAAGACAAAAAAAAAAACAAAAAAAAAAAAACACAAAGAAACCCTAGAGACAACCAGTCTACTGCCAAGACTAGGCATCGATCCTCCATTATTATTATCAGTAAGGGCTCCCTGGACTTTTCTTGAATTTCTCAAAATATATCTCCCAGATGGCACTCCAGTTTTCAGAAATATTTTCCTTGCTTTAGGCTAAAAATCTTTCTGCCTCCTCTACTTTCTCCACAACAGAGCTCTTCTAAAATAATATAGCCCCAAGGATGAAGTCCCTGGCTCATATGTTAGAACTCTACCGTTGATTAACCCTGTTATTAACACTTTCAGGTACTAAATACATGATTGACAGACTGCCCAGCTACATGTTTTCTGCATGATCATTGTCTACATTGTTTAATTCCACTATCAGAATGATGACTGAGCTCAAATTATCCCCAAATTTTGGGGTATGTCCTGGTCACTTGCATACCCTCTGTGTCATCTCCTATTCTGTGTATTCTGCCTGATCCACCTATAATACAGCCAGCCCTCCTGTATATCCCAAGGGGCACTGGGTAAGGATGGGGGAATGGGAGATGTGACTACAAGTGAAATTGGTACCAGGTTATAAAAGATCTTGAATTCCACAATTACAAACTTGACCACATCTCTGTAGGCAAGTGAGTCTCACTTTGCATATGGTGGCCAGCAGATGTACCGAGAACTCTTCCTAAGTGTGCTTCCAGTTGCTAAAAAAATTTGGCTCTTTGTTGTAGTTGTTACATGTGATTCTAGCTACTGTCATAAAAATGAGTTATTAAATTTTCTTTGAGGAGGGAGGTGTTTCTTACCCATCACCTCCTCCTTTAGTGCAACTCCTTGAAAACATAACTTGCTCAATAAGATGCCTGACCTTTGGTATTTAAAGTATTAAGCTTCTGATCCTTGGAACTGTAAACATGAACCTACAAATTAGCTTAGGTGTCTCTCACAAGTATACAGCAGACAACAACAGAGTGCATTTGCTTATCTCTACAGGGAAGAAGAGAAGTTTTTATTGTTATTGCTTTTACTACCATACAGATTTGTGTAAAATTCAGTCCAGAATTTATCATCTCTTGTGTGCTACCTTGTATCCTCATATTGAAATTATCTCTTCTCACCATCTTCTGTATTGGTACAGAGCCATCTTTTGTTGGCAGGATTGTTTCTTTTTTTTTTTTTTCTTTTTTCTTTTTCAGGCCACACCCATGGTATATGGAAGTTCCCAGACTAGGGGTTGAATTGGAGCTGCAGCTGTCAGCCTACACCACAGCCAAAGCAATGCCAGATCTGAGCTACATCTGTGACCTACACCAGTTTACGGCAACACAAGATCCTTAACCAACTGAGTGAGGCCAGGGATCGAACACATGTCCTCAGGGATATTTGTCAGGTTTGTTACCACTGAGCCACAACGGGAATTCCAGGATTGTTTATTTACCCAACACCACAACACTGTATGTTGGTCATCCCTGAGCTGAGTGGGTTGTGTGATGTGATAAATATTAGGTTACAAAGTGCTATGATGAAGAAAGGTAGGATATTTTTTCAAGCAGATACTCAAAGATATTGCCTCATGTATATAAAAGAGTGCTGAACAGGCAGTAAACAGCAACACACTTCTACAGGGTGACCCTCGGAACAATTTTAGGCATACTTTGAGATAGTTTAATGCAGTCATGATTACTTCAGCAGCTATTGTATTATAATTCCTATTGGCTTGTGTTACTCAAAAACTTTAACTTCCTCCACTGTATTGAGAATAATAACAAGTTGAGGATCTACTCCTCTCAAAAAAGGCAGAGCCAAGACAGAAGAGCAAATTTGAGTGGCAATACCTATGTTATTTTCTATTTAAATGGAACCCTCTAAACCCAGGAAGTGCAGTCAGGTTCTACAACATCACTTGTGGATGAGACAGAATGAAGTCAGAGATGGCAAATCAGTTATGGCAAGATCCCATTTCTGAGACGCAGGTGGAACTTAGCAGTGGTGGAGACTGAAAGGAGGGAAGTTTTGAAATATGTTGGAAGTCTTTCAAATACTTTCAAAATGAGCAGACAAGGGCTTCTGATTAAATGGCAAAGTAAAAAAGAGAACAGTGATGGATGCTTTTGGGGTTTTGAATATTAGAGAATAAGCGATAAAAAAACCCTCCATTTTCCAAGTCATAGAATTTTAGATGAGGTATAGATTTAAACACTAAGTAGGTGACTTCAGGCATGGTCTATCCGAGATGCCAGGGAGGCACCAAAAAGGCAGCTGACTTGTCATGGGTATATTAGGACAATAATAGAATAGCATATTTGGAATGCAGGCACATTTAAGTTTATTTATATCTTAGACGTTGCTATAACCTCTGAGTAGAATTAACTGAAAGTAGTGGTCAAGAAAGAGCCATGGAAATGTCTTGCTTCCAAATGATAAAGAAGAGTCCCTGAGTCAGAGCAGAAGAAGCTGCTGGAGAACTAGGAGGCCCACTATCAAGTGGAGATCAGAGAAGAGCTCTAGAAGACAAACAGTACTGAATGCAACAAGACAAAAATGAAGACTGATAAAAATGTTCATTTTCTTTTGTAACTTGTTTCCTTTTTAGATATTATTCGTTCTCTAATTGCTTCAATTTTCCTAATTATGGATATTCTTTCATAGCTGCTTTATTTGTACTACTTTAAAATATATATATGTATTAGGTTATAGCTTTCTATTATTTGGGGAGCATCTTTCTAGCATAATTTCATTACCTGATTCATCCTGCTTGTATTCTTTCTTCCTAATAATAACTTACACTAATTCTGGATGGAAAGTGACCACAATTATTTCTCATCCTCTTTTTCCTGTACTTCTTCCCTTTCCTCCTCTCTCCACATCTACCTCCTCTCCCTCCTCTTCCTTTGGAGTTTCTGTGTACTTTCAGGAAGCCAAATGGGTCAGAACAATTTTCTTTGCATTATGGCTCTAGAGCTCCCTCTCCTGTCATTTTTGCAAAGTAATAACAAAAAGGACCTCACATTTAGTGATAATGCAATTTCTGTTCATTTTTTCCTATTCTTTTAAAACATTTCCCCCCTTCCTTCTAATGTGGCTATTCTGATAAATTTGGGTTTTCTCCCAGTAGTTTCTCATCAGTGTGGGTCTTTGTCCTAGAGGGGAGCTGCCTGTGATTAGTTTTGAAAATTCATTGCCTCCAGCACTTTCAGACTTCACTGCAGAGCCACTGCCTCACCAAGAAGTGATTAGGGTGCTGCTCCACAGTGGACCCAACAGGCCTCAGTGCGAGTTATTTAGCAGCCTGAGGGTATCATTGGGCTTTGAGGATCTTATTTTAATAGTTCATTCTGAAGGTTCTTGTAGTGTACCCTATATTTGTTTTAATAATAAAATAATGTTTTCAATGTCACATTATTTAGTAAAATCCACATTTCAGGAGTATGTGCAATACATATGATCGCATATGAGCCAGAAAGTGCATCTATCACCTGCTGTACAAGGTCATAAGTCTGTCTTAGAAGTTTCATTACACTAGTCGGGAAACTGGGCAGACTTCAGTGGGCAATATTATATGTCCTGAATTTTTAAACTTTTTTTTCTTTAGGGTATAGTTGGTTTATAGCTTTGAATCAATTTTTGAGGTGCAGCATAGTGACCCAGTTTTATACACACATGCACGTGCACACACACACACACACACACACACACACATACATATATTCTTTTTTTTTATATTATCTTCCATTATGGTCTATCCCAAGAGACTGGATATAGTTTCCTGTGCTATACAGCAGGACTTCATTGCTTATCCATTCTAAATGTAATAGTTTACATCTAGCAACCCCAAACTCCCCATTCATCCCACTTCTTCCCCCCTCCACCTTGGCAACTACAAGTCTGCTGTCTATGTCCATGAGTCTGTTTCTGTTTTGTAGATAGGTTCATTTGTGCCATATTTTAGATTCCATATGTAAGTGATATTGTGTGGTATTTGTCCTTCCCTTTCTGACTTACTTCACTTAGTGTAAGAATCTCTAGTTGCATCCACGTTGCTGCAAATGGCATTATTTCATTCTTCTTATGGCTGAGTGGTATTCTATTGTATATATGTACCACATCTTCCTGATAAATTCATTTATCAATGGAAATTTAGGTTGTTTCCATTTCTTGACTATTGTGAATAGCACTTCAATGAACAAGGGGGTGCATGTATCTTTCTCAATGAAAGTTTTGTCCAGATACATGTTCAGGAATGGTATTGCTAGATCATATGGTAGTTCTATATTTAGTGTTCAGAGGAACTGCCATAATGTTTTCTATAGTGGTTGTACCAATTTACATTCCCACCAACAGTGAAGGAGGGTTCCATTTTCTCCACACCCTCTCTAGCATTTATTATTTGTAGACTTGTTAATGACAGCAATTCTGATCAGTGTGAGGTGATCTGTCATTGTAGTTTTGATTTGCATTTCTCTAACAATTAGTGATGTTGAGCATATTTTAATGTGACTGTTGCCATCTGTATGTCTTCATTGGGGAAATATCTATTTAGGTCATCTGCTCATTTTTTGATTATGTTGTCCTGCTTTGAATTGACACAACTAAATGTAAATCCTTTGGTAAAGGAAAGGATAGAGATAGCAATTCAAAGAGAAACATAATTGAGGGGAAAAATGAACTTATTTTATAGTGAAAGAGTTATATATATATACATATATATATATATATATAACTCTTATGCCTATATATACATAGGCATGAGAAAGAATTGGAAGAGGTAAGATTGATTAAAAGGGCAAAAACTGAATAAAGAATATAGTTCAAAATAATATAAAAAAGAATTAAGGTCTTTTATAAAAAGATTAGCTCTGCAACACACACACACGAACACTTCCTATTTTGTGATACCAAATAATCATCAAACTTTGTTTGAAGGTCTCCAGTAATGGAAATGGATTATTACAGATAGGACTCACTTAATTGGAGGAATTTTTGTTTCCTGCATTTATGCACATGGGTTTTAATTCCTCTTTTTTGGTCACAGAGAAGAAATTAATTTCTTTCTACATGATGGTTTGCCTGTAGATATGTGAGCTTTTGGTGGGGAAAAAAGGAGAGATGAGTTTCCTTTTGTTCAGAACCAATGACACATTTGGGTGAGTGGCCATATTCTGCAAGTAGGACACATTCATTAAAGGAAGAAATTATGCAGGATGTAAAAGTGGTAGAAGAACTGAGTTATAGGGTAGATTGATGCTAGCTGAGTTCCACTGATCGACTGTGGCAAGACAGGATATTATTTTGCAAATGTGTTTGTCTGAGCCCATGATCTGTTTTGTGACAGTTGGAAGCCTCTGCTTGAGGGCAACCTGGTTGGTTCTACTCAAGAGCTATTTGGTCTGCAGCCAAGTCCAGCTCTTAAGAATATGGCCGCATGGCAGTGCCTACAATTAGTATTCTTTCTTCTGTTTATCAAGCACTGTATTCAGCCACAAAAGGCTTAGCATTTAGAGAGTAAATAGAGTAAACAAATGAGCAGACTAGGCTTTTATTAAACCAAAATTGCATGGCTCAGCTGAATAAGCACCAATTTCGACTTACTAATGAGAAAACGTTTCAGGCCAAGCAATATATTTTGGTTACATGGAAATTCTACCTGATCAATTAACACCAAAGTCTTGGGAAATATAGAGATTTCATGTCATACCAGACTCGATGACCTTAATTATGTATTCTGAAACTATCACTGATCCTAAGGGATGATTTGTATAGGAGAGTTGGGATTTAATCTTGAGTTTGTGGAGTTTGATTATTTTTCACCAAAAAAAGAAATTATGGATAACATTCTTAGTCAGATGACATTGAATTTATTATTTAAGGTATCTTCCTATACTCCAAACAGAAATAAGGCAATGAGATACAAAAGTGAAAAATAAACAGAAAGATAGATGGGATAACATCATGAAAACAATTGCACAAAATAGAAACACAGAGTGGGTAAGTAAAATGAATAAATAAAGAGAATGTGGTATATATCTGATATCATAATGTAAAATGGTAATTAACCATCTTGGAGGAAAACCTTACTTTATTGTGCTACTGATGTTAAGTTTGGCATCATGTTTTTCTCAAGTCAATGAAATGTGAGCAAAGGTGACATGATTCCTTGTGGAAGAACATTTATGAACCAGTAACCATTTTCTGCATATCCTTTTGGTCAAGAAAGAGAAATATCTCAGAATTAAAGTGACAATAGAGCATAGCCTCAGCATTCATAGCAGACATAAGCATTAATAAGAAATATTTTTTTATGCCATGAAGGTAATGAGGTCATTGGTCATTGTGATATAATCAACCTTATTCTGGCTAATACCTGGATTGAAAAAGGCTTAATGTATAAACCCACCTTATTTTGACTAATATCTAGACCTGAGAAGTACAGAAAATCATGGGGTGGAAAGAGTTTGTCACTGAACACTTTCCAGAGTTCTAGTTCCTAGGTAGCTACAGGCCTTGGGAGATGGCAACTAGGGATCCACAATGAGATACTGATGTCTTGTGGCTAGTGACCACGTCTGTCATATCCCTAATATCATCTCAGCACAGATATGTCCAATTACATTGTAGTGATTATTTTTATGAATTGTAGGCCAGGGAATCTTAGGGTGAAAAAAAGTAAGCATAAGCAGAGAAGAAAAGTGAGAATGAAAAAAACAATATCCTACTCAAAAATGAGCCAGAAAAAACAAATTCCAAAATTCATGTTGAAATCTAATGCTGAAAGTGCAACAATACATCCAACATAGAAGAGAAATTGACTCCAGATGGAATGGCAACATATCTAGGAGTTATGTTATGTTTTAAGCGAGAAAGTTTTTTTTTAAGCCCATTTTCAAAACATAAGAGATTATGATACCAAAAAAAAAGACAGAGAGAAATGAAAACTGACTTTACAAGTAGATTTTAGAAAGAAGTAAGTATGTAGAAATTGAAAAAAAAACTATAAAAATTTAAAAAAAAAACCCTAGTCATGTTATAAAAGAAGTAAGTGGATTGGAAGATAGTCTCGCAAAACAAAGATCATCAATAATGACGTAGAAATTATTAAAAAATAATGAAATGGAAAATATATCCTTGAAATGTGTAACAAATGAAATGATTTTAAGCAGGAAGAAGAACTCAGCAGGCAGAAGAAAAAAAAAGGGAAAGTGAAGTTAGGTCAATTGAGATTATCTATTTTGTGGAATAGAGTACCTCAGCCATAACTCATACTGACATGTGCCTAATGGATATCCCAGAAGGAGAGGGGAGAAGAAACAAATCAAAAAGAGTATCTAAAGAAATAGCAATGGAAAATTCTTCAAATTTTTTAAAAGCATTGATTTACATATTGAAAAAGCTCAATAAACTCCAAAGAGAATAAACTCCAAGAGATTCTGGATGCATTATTATTAAACTGTCAAAAGATAAAGTGAAAGAAAGATTCTTGAAAACATCAAGAAAAAAATGTCATCATATACAAGATAGCCTTAATAAGGTTATAAGCAGTCATCTCATCAGAAACCATCAAGGCCAGTATGTAGTGAGATGACATACTAAAAATGTTGAAAGAAAAGGACAGTCTACATTTTTTCTATAAATAAATAATTCCATATTTCACAAAAGTGTTCTTCAAAACCAAGAGTGAAATTAAGACATTTCTGTGAGAGTGAATTTGTCAAACTATTAGAGCTACACTACAAGAAATACTAAAAAAAAATTACTGAAATCTAACATTAGACAGTATCTCAAATTTACACGAAAAACTTAAGAGCAATAATAAAAATAAATACATAAATATTAAATACAGTATAATTTTATACCTCTTTTGTTATAATTTAAAGGACAATTATATAAAGTAATAAATACAAATTTTATTGATGAGATTATGATGCATAAAAAGGTAGCTTATATGATAATAACATCACAAAGAAGGAAGAGGATATGGAGCCATAAATGAGCAAAGTTTTGATATATTACTGAAATTAAGTTGTTATTAATATAAACTAGATTAAGATTTTAAATTTAAGATATTTATTGTGCTATACAGGGTAATGACTAAGAAAAAAATTTAAAACATAGTTAAAAGAAAATGGAATTAAAATGATACCATAAATATATTTATTTGAAATGAAAAAAGGCTGTGATGAAAGAATAAGAAACAGAAAAAGACACACAATACATAAAAAAAAAAACAGAGATAATTCTGCCCTATCAGTAATTGCATTAAATATATATGGGTTAAACATTCTAATTAAAATGAAGATATTAGCAAAAATGGATTTTTAAAAAATGATTCAAATCTATGTCATCTAAAAGAAACATAGTTTATATTCAAAAAATCAGATTAAATGTAAGGGGTAGAAAAAAACTACCATGCAAACCTTAGCTAAAATGGAGCTTGAGTAGCTATACTAATATCAGAAAAAAATAAATCTTCAATAATGTGAAAAGAAGATACACTGAATGAGAAAAAATATTTTTAAAACATGTAATTAAGAAGGCATTTGTATATAGAATAAAAAACTCTTACAACTCAACAATAAAAAAGCAAATAACTCAATTAACAAATGGGCAAAGGATTTGAATAGAAATTTGTCTATATAAGATATATAAATGGCCATTAATAAACAAAAAGATGCTTAAAATCATTACCATGGGAATGCATGTCAAAACCATAAGATACTATTTTTGCACTAAAAAATTTTAAATTAAAAAGATGATAAAAAGCAGTGGTACAGGTGGGAGATTTGAACCTCATAAATTACTGTTCAAAATGTAAAATGTTGGAGCTGCTTTGGAAAATTCTTTGTAGTTATTCAAATTATTAAACACAGAATTACCATATCATCAAGTAATTCTACTAGTTATACTCACAAAAATGAAAACATATGTACACATAAAAATGTGTATATGAATGTTCATAGCAGCATTATTTTATAAAAGCCTAAATTTGAAGATAATCTAAATATTTATTGACCTATAAATAAACATATGCAACATCCAGACAATGGAATGGCACTTTGTAATAAGAAGAATTATACAACCATTATGGAAAACAGTATGGAGGTACCACAGAAAACTAAATATAGAACTACCATATGATCCAGCAATCCCACTCCTGGGCATATACAGGGGGACAAAACTTTCCTTGAAAAAGACGCATGAACCCGCATGTTCATTGCAGCACTATTCACAATATCTAAGACATGGACAGATGAATGGATTAAGATGATGTGGTACATACACATAAAGAAATACTATTCAGCCATAAAAAAGAACAAAATAATGCCATTTGCAGCAACATGGATGCGACTAGAGATTCTCATACTAAGTGAAGTCAGAAAGAGAAAGACAAATTAGACAATTAGACAAATTGGACAATTAGATAAATTAGACAAATTAGACAATTAGATATCACTTATATCTGGAATCTAATATATTGGCACAAATGAACAAAAGAAACAAACTCATGGACATGGAGAACAGATTTGTGGTTACCAAGAGGGAGGAGGAGGGAGTGGGATGGACTGGGAGTTTGGGGTCAGTAGATGCAAACTCTTGCATTTGGAGTGGATAAGAAATGATATCCTTCTGTATAGCACAGGGAACTATGTCCAATCACTTGTTATGGAACAGGGTGGAGGATAATGTGACCAAAAGAATCACTTTGCTCTATAGCAGAAATTGACTGAACATTGTAAATCAACTATAATAAATTAAAAAAGAAAAACTTCAAAATAACAAAATGTAAGAAGTACAAAAATGTTAACCCTAGCATTTTTGCAGTTGTGTAATCTGAAGCACTTCAAATTCCAACATCAGATAAAAATTAAACAAAGTGCAATAATGTATTTTAGAGAATAGTAAAAAAAAGAATATATATATATATATATATATATATATATATATATATATATATATGTATAATTGGGTCACTTTGCTGTATAGCAGAAATTGACAGAACACTGTAAATCATGTATAATAAAAAATTTAAAAAATAAGAATGCCACATGCCACATGAGTGAACCTTAAATATGTTATGTGAAATGCAAAAAGCTAGACACAAGAAAACATGTATTGTATGATTTCATTTATATAATATGTCTAGACTAGTCAAATCCATATAAAGAGAAAGTCGATTAGTGATTATTAGGGAAGTGGGGAGGGTACTGGGAGTGACTCCTATTAGATATGTGATTTCATTGTGGGTGATGAAAATATCTCTCAGATAGTGGTGATGGATTTCACAACTCTGTGTATATACTAACATGAACTGAATTGGATGAACTGGCCTGTCCATGTGAGTATCATGGTATATAAATTATATCTCATTAAAGCTGCTATAAAAATAGCATAAATATAATTTTCCAAAAAAAGTATACAATTATGAATAATAGAGTATTTCTTAGTAATATTAAATTCTAGAATATAGTGGAAATGATTTTTTAATTTTGTTTTTTTTCTTTTCTTTTTATAGTCCCTCTGTGGCATAAGTAAGTTCCCAGGCCAGGGGTCAAATCAGAGCTGAGGTGGGGCATATGCCTGCCATAGCCACACCAGATCCAAGCCACATTTGAGACCTATGCCACAGCTTATGGCAGCTCTGGATCCTTAACCCACTGAACAAGGGCAGGGATCAAACCTGCATCCTCACACAGACAATGCTGGATCCTTAACAATTCAAAACATGAACTCCTGGAAAATGTTCCTGGAGTACTAAGAGAAAATAACTAACATCTTGGAATTATATACAAAACTATCTATCTAGGATAATTTAAAGACATTTTCAAGATTTTTCAGAGACCATCAGTTTACCAGTCCTGAATTTTTACCCCAAAAAATGCCTTTTAATAAGAAAAAAAAAAAAAGGCGCTAGTATACTAAGATTTCAGCAAGGATGATGGATACAAAATTGACTTTAAAAAAATCCTCTATACCAAAATATTCCATTGGAATATATAATGGAAAATGAATACCATTCACAATAGCAACAACATCTCTCTAATGTAGTTGGAATAAAATTAAATGATGTTCAATACTATAGAGAAAAAATATATATAGATAAATAGATACAAACATAGATTTATAAAAGAGAATCTAAGTAGAGAGATATAAGATAGTCAAGAGTGAGAGGAGACAATTTTGTGAAAATAAAAATATTCTTTAAAGTAATTAATAATTCAAATGAAAATTCCTATAAGACTTGTCCTAAAAATTGACCTCTGTATAAAAAATTGATATGGAAGGGCAAAAGCCAATAATAAATAATATTGTTGAAAAAGAGATTTGCCTTACCTGATATTGAAATATATGATAAACCTGTAAATGTGATAGTAGAGATAAAATATAGCAAATTAAGGGAATAGCTCACAGATATCCCCCTATATAAACACTGATATATAATAAAAGCAGCAATAAATAAAGTTTGTAAAAATGAAGACTAATACCCTTTATTGTTAACCACCTAAAATCCCATATGAGAATAAGAACCATGGAAGACAGTATCTTGATTGTCTTGATAAAAGAAATAGAGGAAAATAATAAAGGAAGGTGGGAAATTTCACATATAACTACATTTTTTGATTCTCTTAAATAATTCTTCTGAAATAAATAAGGCAATATATTAACATTTAATAAAATTAGGGAGTTGGTTCACATGCATGCTTCCAGTGAGGTTTAAGTAAAGGAACATCCTTAAAGTGACTAGTTAAATCTAGGACATTAATATATATTATTTTCTCCTTTCTCTTTTCAAATGACAGATATTTTATCATCTTTTGGTACTACAGCATCAAGCAAGCTCTGGTAATATCTAAGCTTTATATAATTCTATTTACTGACAGTAACAACCTAAGATTAGCCCAAAACTTCTAGTGATAATTTCAGTTTCTCTTACTCTCAAATAAGGAAGCAGTGACAACAATGCTAGATTCTCAAATTTTAACCAAAATGAAAACAACAAATGTAAAATGTATAAATTACAATCGCTCATATTTTTAAACTCCTTTTATAGGAAATATTCTTAAAGGGATTCCCAACTCTATTTCTTTAGCTGTATTATTTAATATACATGGTTGCATGGCAAAAGAATAAGGCCATTTTCCTTAAGTCTAGGCTTGTTACGCCTGGAGTGACCTTTGACAAGAAAATAGTGACATACCAAGTGGTTCTCTCCAGCATGGTAGCCTGTAACAGCTGGGCTAGAATTCAAAATAACCAGTGATGTGGAATGGTCTTGACATTTGTATTTGAGTTTTGATGTTCAGATATATTGATACTCCTTCTTCATTCCTATACACTGCAAAGGGAGTAGTAACAAACAAGACTGAGCTATGCCATGTGGACTCCAGGGAGCTGCAAAATGCCAAATTCTTGGGGCTGCAAAAGCAGCCTCAGCTTGGATTTGAAGGCACAGATGGATAATGTCCATGGGGACAGAGGAACCTGTTCAGGTTCATTTTAGGAGGAAAACAAAACAAAACAAAACAAAATGAAACAAGTAGTATATCTATTATGTTCACCTATCTCCATGAAGTAACTTTCTACTGCCTGAAATGTCCTTCTATAACTTTTAAGTCCTAGAAAAATCCTCATCTTTTTTTAAAGGTACAGCTCCTACACAGACTACTCCCTGTTTGCCTAAACACTGTAATTACTCTATTCTTTACGCATTCGTAACATGATATACTCTCCTGGAAACTTTGAAAATGAATTACTCAAGAAGCACTTTGGTAGGTAATAAGGAGAGAATTGTGAAGGACAATTTGCCTTTACAAGCTAGTGAGGGACATAGCTAAGGTAAATGACCACTACAGTAGGGTATAGGACATGCCCCAGTGAAAGAAAAGAAACTGAAGAATCAATATGGCATCACCTAGTTTTGAATGTGAGGAACAGTTGCAGACTGAGTCCTAAAATGAGAGTAGAAGAGTAAGAGGTAAAAACACGAAAAAGCTGTGTACGGTGTTTGGGTGTGGGTGTGAGAGAGAGAGAGAGAGGAAGGGAGGGAGAGAGAGTTTAGGAGAGATGGCTGTAAGAATTAGAATTAGGTATTTCAAGCAAAGGAAGCAGCATGCCCATCATTCCAAAGATGGGAAAAGTCTAAAATTTCAAAGTAAATTCTGAATGGCTTGTTTATAGTGTGAGAATATACACTGGGAGAGCAGAAGTTACCAACCAGGCAGAGTAGAGATAAGGGCATTATTTGAAAACCACAATAATGACATTTGCAGGGATGTTTTTGGTTCTGATGCATCCAGTTCTCCTTCTTTTAAATAACAGAAACTTTAAGTCCACACACTTCAGAAAAGATTGATTCTAACTCAGCTCTCAAGGAAGGGGAGTAAAAGGATGCCATGTCTGATTCTACCACACACTCAGACTAAAGTTTGGACAAAGTTACATACAAACTTGAGTCAAAATGAAATCCAAGACTTTTGAACTTTTTTCTTGATGTTTATGGGGACTGGGGAGTATGTAAAGATTTCATCCTTGCCTTCAGGCATGAATCCGAATATGACAGCTCAAGGAAAACTGGCAACAATCTTACAAACACCATGAGAGAGCCAATCATAAGCAAATTCAACTGATTAGTTCTGGCCATGTGGTTTGAGCTTAGAATCGTGCCTTCCCAGATGACTCTGAGCTTCACAGTCATAATAGCCAAAATATCTGCTTTATTGATTAGTTTTTGAATAAAGAGTCCTAATTGATAAAGAAAGCTTAGGGGCATTGATTTTACCTGAAAGTGAATGAGAATTAACTGAGGGATTTGAAGCAGAGAATAATAGGAAAGTGTGCTTTAGAAGGATAGCTTTGACTTCTGGTGTGGATAGGATGGTTTAGAGTTATTATGCTTTATTCCTCCCATCCAGGTCCAACCATAAGCCCTGAAAACACAACAGGCTACAATAGGAGGACCCCAAAAGGTGGAAAAAGGAAGGCAGACTGGCCAGGGAACATAGGACTAGAAGAAGGACGTTATAGCCTTATAGCCTAACATCTTCCAATTCCCACCCCACTCTCCATGACAGCAGACAAACTAGACCTTGCAGCCCATCCCAAACAAGCAGGAGAAAGCAACCCAGGTAGGTTCTCTTCATTCTCTGATTGAGCTGGAGTCTTACTAACAGCAAGCCAAGTACTCTATGCCCAGGGGGTTGGAGTCCCTTCTCCCCTCCCTCCCTTCCAAAGACAATGGGCAGCCCAGGCAGCCTAGAAATTTGGACAGGGATTAAGCAAGAGCCCGTAGACAAGAAGAGGCCAGAGAAAGTGCTTTATCAGGCCCTAGAGAACAGGCAAGTCCAGATTGGAGAAACACTATCTCCCTCACTGATGGCACCACAGGGATCAACAAAAGACCTGGTGGCATCAGACAAACTAAGCAGATGACAATACCATTTCAAAAAAAGGTATGAAAATAAAGCTGTATTTAGAAAAAAGTAGGTCAGTATCTCCATGCTGAATGTCAAAAGGGAGACAGTTTGCTAAAACAGAAAAAATTTTCCAGAATGTCCGAATACAACAGCCAAAAATGTAACACAGTCTGAACAACAACAACAAAAAAATTTGAAATGATACAGATATAGAATCATTTGACAAAGATTTTAAAGTAGCTATCACAAAATTGCTTCAATAAGCAATTACAAATATCCTTGAAACAAATTATAAAATAGATAATCTCACTAGCAAATAGAAATACCAAAATAATCATATTAAAATTTTGAAACTGAAAAATGTAATACCCAAAACTTTGAAAGTTACTAGGGGAGCTCAATAGCAGAATTAACACCATATAAGAAAGAACCAGTAAACCTGAAGATAGAAAAGAAAGCTATCCTTGGATTTCCCATTGTGGCTCAGCAGGTTAAGAACCTAACATAGTGTCCATGAGGATAAGAGTTCAATACCTGGCCTCACTCAGTGGGTTAAAGGATCCTGCATTGCCACAAGCTGCAGCGTAGATAGCAAATGTGGCTCAGATCTGGCATTTCTGTGACTGTGTGGTAGGCCAAAAGCTACAGATCTGATTAGACCTTTCACCTGGGAACTTCCATGTGCAGCAGGTACGGCCCTAAAAAGACAAAAAGAAAAGAAAAGAAAAGAAAAGAAAGCTATCTTTGTCTGTGGATTAGAGATCAGCAAGACTGGAGTAGTTGATAGGAATATTATAATAAATATCCAGAAAGAGAGGATGGTAGTCTGAAATAAAATAGTGTCAATGCAGAAAGAATTCGATTTTTGAGGTGGTTTGGATGGAGTGTAAATAAAACTCAGTGATGTATTTGGACACAGGTGTAAGAGAAAGGAAGAAATCAAAGGTGAATCCTAAACTGGCTGAGGTGACAGAGTGAATGTTGACATAAATGACCAAGGAAGAATAGGTTTGGAAGAAAAAAAATGAATGTAGTTTTTTGGATATTCTTCATTTGAGGTGCTATTGAGCTGGATAGTTTGATCTGTCAGTCACTTATACATAGTAATTAATGATCTCTCTATTGAATCAGAATAACCTAACTGAACACCTGGCATTTAGTAAATATTAGTAAGTTTTTGAATGATGGAATGAATAAGAGAATAAGTGAACTTTCCTCTAAATTATAAGAACATTCTCCCTTCAGCATAGAAGAGCTTAGGCAGTCAAATTCACATATTTCCACACTTCTAAAGATTAGTTAGACTGCTGGGATGTCAGGAGTTCCTTGGTAAATGAGACTGACCAGTTAATATGGGATGTCTTTGCATATCCCAAAATGGAACTCAAGCTCAGCAATTGTAGCACTGAGCATTTAAATCCAGACACTGCAGGCCATAGAATACTGGCCTTATTTTTTGCCTTCTTTTAATTTTTTAACCTTGGAAAGAATATACCATAGCTATAACTAAATTAAAGAAGAAATTTAATTTCTTTAGAGAAAATTTCATCAACCACATGTCATGTTTTATCTCATATTATTTCTATATTTTCCACAATGAACAACTTGTTTGAGAAGAAAAATAATGAAAGTTTGAGAAAATTGTATCAGAATCTGGAATGTTAATCCATCTGGCACCCTTTCTTCCATCCTAATTCACCTCAGTTAGATATATTTAGACCCTTGCATGATTTTCCACTGCCATCCAAGAGCCAGGGGAAAACCTTTGGTCCATCATTTCCAGAATCCCCCCCCGCCCCATTTGCTGTACAGTAGAAATTGACATTACATTGTAAATCAACTACACTTTAATTAAAAAAAATTAAAAACAAGAACACCCCCACACACACTCAATAAATCAGCAGGATGTTGGTCCTTTTGCTAAATCAAGCTCTCAGGGAGCCCACACCAGGGTTTCACCTGATACCTTTAGGAAGCAGCCACCTATCTCTTTTGTCTCATCTTATAAATATCCCACTAGGAGAACACAAACACCATTTCCCTAGAGCTCTTGAGCATTCTATTCCTAAACCTCCACACCCAAAGGAGAGTCCTAATTTCTACTCCTGCTAGCCCCGCAAAGGATGAAGTATTTCCTGCCAGCCATTATCTCAAGAGTGGAATCTACCTCAGCCTATATCCCCAGGGTATCTACTCTGCCCTTCAGAAGTTACGGTCTATTTTTTATTAATGATCTTAATTTTTTCCATTACAGTTGGTTTACAGCACCCTGTCAATGTTATAGTCTATTTTGGTTTCATTCTGATAATACCTGCCTACACGCTCAAATTACTAAAACACACTCCTAGTGTTTATTTCTTTCCACCTCTGGTCCAAGAGCTTTTCAGTCTTCCCTTGGCACTTTCTGCCTTCAGAATGTCCCTCAGTTCATCTGGAAGAGGAACCTAAGCCACTCGCTGAGAAAAGCATATTCTGACACAAACCATGGGTTCCACTTGTACTGGCCATTTAAAAAGATCATCATCATACTAGGAATTTACAGCAAATGTATCCCAGGAATAGAGCAGGGAATAAAAAATGTAATTTTGTCCACGACGGGATTTTTAAAAGAGGGGTCATCACTGGGAAGAGTGTTTTGCAAACTATGCTCTTAAGATTCTTGATACACCCACCCATTTTTGAGCAGAAAAAAAAAAATGGAAGTTTTGTGAGGCTTTTCTAAATCATTATAATCATTAAAATTTTAAACTTTCACATTTTTAATTTAATGTAGTTAAAATACCATGCATATTCATCCACTCTTTGATTTTCACATTAAAAAGGGATATAAGTAAAACAAATAATAGTAATATAATGACCCATTTTATTCTATTCATTAAAGAACGAAACAACATGGTTGTTTATACCCTATACTAGGTGCAGAATATTTCAATTTTTTAAAATCTTAAAATTGCTAAATTACAATCGCAAGATTGAAACTTTAAGAAATGGAGGTTGTATCTGCATCATGCTATAAATCAGCTGTTTTATAATATTAAGCAAAGATTCATCAAATGAATCTCACAATTCTCAAACACTGTATTGTTTACATGTGTATGGGTATGTGTAAAAAAATGTTACATTTGGTTATATTTATATAATTTAGAGAGCATTTTATCAATGCACACTTAAAAGAGGAAAAGGGACAGTTTTTTGACTTACATATAGTTTTTTCACTCTTCTGACATTGCAGAGCTAGGACTTAAAATTCAGTATTTTAATCTCAGTCTACTACTTTTTACCTCACAGTGAGAAATAAATGTATGGCCAAATTAACAACCCAACTCAGAGGTATCCTAAATAAATATCACAGCAATAAAAATGATTTCACTATTAAATTGTATTTTAGGGAAAAATTCAAAATATCTTTCCATGTTGTAATATTTTTATAGTTTTCCAAAATTCAGAAAATTATACAAAGTCATTTTAAAATTCACAATTGCTAATGGTTTGAATGTCTGTGTTCTCCCCAATTCAAATGTTGAAATCTTAATTCCCAGTGTGATGTTATTAGGATGTGGATCCTTTGGTAGGTTTTAAGTCATGAAGATGGAACCCTCATGAATGGGAAATGTGGTTTATAAAAGAAACCCCACAGAGCTCCCTAGCCCCTTCCACCATGTTAAGACACAGTAAGAAGTCTGCAGCCGGGAAGATGGCCCTACTCCAGCCAATCTGACTCCCTCATCAAAAACTTCTCAGCCATAAAAAAGAATGACATAATGCCATTTGTAGCAACATGGATGGAACTAGAGAATCTCATCCTGAGTGAAATGAGCCAGAAAGACAAAGACAAATACCATATGATATCACTTATAACTGGAATCTAATATCCAGCACAAATGAACATCTCCTCAGTAAAGAAAATCATGGACTTGGAGAAGAGACTTGTGGCTGCCTGATGGGAGGGGGAGGGAGTGGGAGGGATCGGGAGCTTGGGTTTATCAGACACAACTTAGAATAGATTTACAAGGAGATCCTGCTGAATAGCATTGAGAACTTTGTCTAGATACTCATGTTGCAACAGAAGAAAGGGTGGGGGGAAAAATGTACTTGTAATGTATACATGTGAGGATAACCTGACCCCCTTGCTGTACAGTGGGAAAATAAAACAAACAAACAAACAAACAAACAAACAAAAACTTCTAGCCTCCAGAACTGTGAGAAATACATTTCCGTTGTTTATGAGCTACCCAGTCTGCAGTATTTTGTTATAGTAGCCCTAAGGGATTAAGACAACCATCACAATTCAGTCCAGAATTCATTAGAATGCATATTTGAAATTTAAGTCAAATGGTTATGCTTTTTCAAGTATATTTTCAACTTATCAGTCAAGCCTAGTAAAAAAAATACAGAAATGAGGATTTAGAGTATATCAGTAGAGCTCAGTTTCTGCACTAGTGTTTGAGGTATTCTAAGGTGAGAGCACAAAGAAGCCATATGCAAATTACGTAATATCCTAGTAAGTTTTACCCCAAATTGGAACTATTTCAAAAAAAAAAAAAAAACCCACGATATTTGGTAATGATATCCTACAAGCTACTTATTTCCATTTTCTCTATGTGTTAAAATATTCTGAAAAATCTAGATACAGTTTGGAACATTTCATCTTTAATACTCAAAAACTGAAAAAGATGATAAAGGGCAGTCATTTTTGATTGTTGGTATGTCCATTTTATTAGTGATTGCTTCTTAAGAACAGGATCTTAAATATACATAAAACAAACAATTATACACATGTTATTCTGTGCCATGGTCAAGTTGCTTGAGAATTAAGTTTAAATTTGGGAGCAGACTTGAACTTCAGCAATGTAGGTACTCAACAGCAAACGCTAGCTCCAATCATGCAACGGGATTTTCTGTCAAAAGCTTTTGCCTTTGCACTACATGGTTTAAGAATCTGGAAAATTATATTTTAATCAAATAAAGAAATACAATGAAATTCCACTTAAAGCAAAGTATTTTATATTATTAAAATAGTCAGTGAATTAATTGTTATTAATCATGGAATAGTTTTTAGTGAATGTGTTGTCTGCATAAATGATGCTAGGGACTATGAGTGAAAAAAAAAGAACATTTGGTCTGGATTCTTGAAGAGACAGGAATATCTACAATTACTTGGTGTTGGGTGGGTTATTTAAGATCAAGTTATAAATCTCAGATAATTTCTGCTTAAAGATGGGGGATTAACCATGTGCATGTATTTTCTTTTCTTCCTGGGACCCAGTGAAAGTGTAAGAATCAATAGGTCATAAATTAATAACAAATAAAAGACTGGTAAAGAATTTTCAAGGTATAAGAAATTTCTACAAATTCTAGAAGGCAACAAGCCCACAGAAGAGCAGTAACTACTGCCCTGGGATGGAGGACATAGCAGTATGAGACACAATTGAGACGTGACTCAGTATTCCCAGTAAAACTACAGAGAGACTTAAGACTGAAAAAGTGCTTAGCACACATGAGAGTGAGGAGGATCTGTGACCAAACACATGATGGTGAAGAGAAAGGGGAAAATATCATGCATGGTATTAGGAACATTCCCTACCTGTTCCCTTGCTGCTGACTCAAAAGAGTCAACAGGTAGGTCCCTAGTCTTTAGACAGAAGATTGGAAGGCAATTATAGAGAAACTGTGACTCCAGTGACATTCTGACATTTAAGGGCTCCCAGGATGACACCACCTGAGGCCAAACATCCTAAAATGAAGACGACCCCCCCCCCACAAAGTCAACTAGCAGTGCACAATTACAGAGAACTCCAAATGAGCTTCTCATGTTTTATATCCAAAGGCAAACAGAAGATCACAAAGAGAGATGATTTGCTGAGATCACAAAGAAGATTCATAGGAAATAAGAAAACATCAAATTACCCTTAGAGAGATGCAGAAAAAGTATCTTAGTCATTTAAAATTCTTGGAGAAAGGAAAAATCCATGAAACTGAAAGAGCTCTTGGAAATTAAAATGTTGTGTTTAAAATAAAAAGAATTAGTACAGGAATAGGAAGATAAAGAACTCTCCCAATAAATAAGGAAAATTTACAAATATTGAAAAAAAGGTGAAAGAAAACAATGACTTAGATGACTTAGAAAATCAACCCAGAAATCCTATAGTCAACAAAGAGAATTTTTAATAATGAGAGACCAGAAAACAAGAATTGGGGAGATGGAAAGTACCCAGAAAATAATAAAATATGTTTTGTAGAGCAGAAAGATCTAGAGCTCTAAATTAAAAGGGCCCATCAAAAGAACTTAATAATATTCCAGCTTGTGTGCACATAGAATAAGGACATATTCAGACACACCTAGTAAAGAAGCAGGAGATAAATGGGTCCCAGGCTGAACAACAGTATCGGTTTCCTGTGGACAGATATCTTCAAGATAACAACTGCATCCTGCTTGGATAAAAGAGACCAGTTATTTCTCATTCTTGAGGTCAAAGAGACCTCTGGAACTATATACACTTGCAGAAAGTTTCCTCAGGGGTCTGAGAAAGGAGGGGCACCAGTCTATAGCACATCCAATAAACTTCCCAGAGACCCTTGTGCTAAAATCCATCCCGGGGGCATGGCCCTGAGTCAGGCCAAGCCAGACAAAGCAAGATGATTGGCCAGAGGTGGCCCAGAAGGACTGCCCTGATAAAAATGATTTAAATGATTTCCAAAGCACATGGTACTCGCTTCCTCTCTTGCTCTTTATCTCTGCCTTTGTCTTTCTCTCTCCCTCTCTACCTCTTCCACCAAGCCTGCCTGTGCCTATGCTTTCTCCATACCTATCTTCTCCCTCTTTAAATATACACTTATTTGCCTCATTATCGTCAGTCTCTTTGCCCAATTTTTTCTGCAGAGACAAAGTTCTAGGGACCTACACTGGGTTCAGCATTCTCACCCAAGAGCCATCTGAGAACAGTGAAAATCGAGAAATGTACACTCCTTCTGTAGTCAAAGGACGGATAATGAAATTAAACAGGAAGGCAAGAAAATCATAAAGCAACATCTGCAACCCAAGACAACAGAGACCATGAGTCCCAGGAGAATATCTGAGCAGCAGATTGAGAGGGAAGCTGTGCAGAAGGGTGCTGGAGACAAAGGGGTCCAGAAGAAAAGTAAATATAATTGGTCATTAGAGAAGCTGAAGATGTAGGGATTAAAAGAGCTGTTAGATACCTGAAAGGTCTACAGAAAGTAAATATTCTACCTAGCTTTGAGATAGACATGTTTTAGCAGAATAAGATTAATTGTCTTCAGGTAGTACCAGCTTTTAAAATATACCTATAAATCAGGTAAGGAAAATACACTTATGGCTACAGAATATTTAAGTGTTAAAATACATGGCAGAAAGACAGTATCAGAGGAGGAAAGATAAAAAGGATAAGGCTTCTATAACTTCATTAAATAAAGGGAGGAGTCAAATGCATGTTCTGAATGATTAATACACATCAATATTAATATATACTGATATGTATCCATATATTTTTATTTTTTCCAGCTTTGTTGAGGCAAAAATAACTAATTTTTTAAAGTATACAACTTGTTATTTTGATATATCATAAAAAAATCACCAAAATCAACCTAATTAACACATCCATCATTTCATATAGTTACCATTTTTTTGTGGCAGATTGTGTGACAAAAACACTTAAGATGATCAAATTCTAGAGATCAATGTACAGTCAGGTGACTATGGTTCATACTGTATTTTTTACCTCAAATCTGCTAAGAGACTCATATTAAATGTTTTCATATATTTTTCTTTAATTCATGAAGGCTATCAGTAAATTACTTGAAAAATAAGAAGGAATAGTTTTCTAAGAACTGGACTACTGCTCTCATCTCTACTGCCAACACCAAATTATTGATCTGTGATAAGGGAAAGAATGTTGCACCAAAACAGTCAGCTACTACCCTACCAACCAACCTCAAGCAAATTATAAAATCCATCCTCATTCTTAAACTATTTCTAAGGTTAATTTCCATTCAAAACAAGCAAATACAGAAGAAAGTAAATAATATGTTGTTTCTTTAAATCTTTAACTAGTTGTGGTCATTTTGTTAATGTTTAGCCTGACCTTTTCCAACTTCAGTGCCTGCATTAAAACTCAGCATGACAATAAAATGAAGAAATGCACCAAAAAGGAAAAGGAAAAACTGGTGACAAAATATTTCTCCTGCTTAGGAAAGTGGTTGTTGCTTGCTGTTTACTTTTGTATATTCACAATGAAAAAAAATTTACAGC
The DNA here is from genome assembly GCF_054392235.1 of Sus scrofa. NCBI lineage: Eukaryota > Metazoa > Chordata > Mammalia > Artiodactyla > Suidae > Sus > Sus scrofa. Next base: position 106,399,656 of record NC_139396.1, on the reverse strand, counting down.
AAATTCTGGTTCATTTCCTATTAAGAAAATATCAACAAATATATCAAAATCACTACTTTCAGCAAATACTAAAGCCTTCATCACAATTTGCATTCAGAAGTAATTTCACTGGAACCATGGGCTCATATATCAAAAGAGCATTTAAAAAGAGATATTTGTTCAAAAAAATAGGCACATCAAAGCAATTGAATATGAAGTAATCATGTCTAACTCCTACAAAGCAGTATTATCCTTTCTGAAATGAAAACCTTAAACACACAAAATCTGATGAAATCAAATCTGATATTAAATTTCATTACTCAGAGAAGACTTGCTATGTCGGTTAAGAGCTGACATTTCAAAATAATTCAAAAAATCATGTTCAGGTAGATGATATTTAATCATGCCACAAACTAAAATTCAGTCTACAAAACTTGCTCCACAATAAAGAAAGTAAACTTCCATATGCATACCATATTATTAGCTTTTCACCTTAAGATGAAGTCTCAGTTTTTTCAATACAATTTTCCTTTAAAGGGAATTGGCATGAGGGAAAGAGCAGAATAAACTCAATTAATTGATAGTCTGCATGGCTCTTTTCATTTGCTTTATTGCGTCTTCCCTCCTAAAGCCCTATCTTCGTTATTTGTTATCTCTCTGAGAAAAGAGTGATCATTTAGAGAATGGTGGTTTGTTTCAATTTCTGAGTAATTAGCAACCTTGAATTTGTATTTTCCTCAATACTCTTGAGTTGAACACCTTGTCCTATTTTACTCTGCATGTATTTCTTTATAATCTTTTCTATTATAATTCCAACATTAGCATCATGCTGAAATAGGAATCCTTGAAACCCAGATTATATGTTTAAATTAAGTTACTTAATTACTTAATTTTTTTAATCACACATAAAGCTTTAATCCCCTGAAATTTCTGAGAAAAATTATCTAATTTAATAGTTTTGTTCATGTATGGATAGACAACCCAATATTAAACAACATATTTTTTCTTTTTTTAATAATGATTTTTATTTTTTCCATTATAGATAGTTGATAGTGTTCGGTCAACTTTCTACTGTAGAGCAAGGTGACCCAGTCACACATACATGTATACATTCTTTTTTCTCACATTATAATGCTCCATTATAAGCGACTAGATATAGTTCCCAATACTATACAGCAGGATCTCATGCTTATCCATTCCAAAGGCAATAGTTTGTATCTATTAACCTCAAATTCCCAGTCTATCCCACTCCCTCCCCCTCCCCCTTGGCAACCATAAATCTGTTCTCTAAATCCATGAGTTTTTTTTTTCCCTGTGGTAAGGTTCATTTGTGCCAAATATTAAATTCCAGATATAAGTGATATCATATGGTATTGGTCTTTCTCTTTCTGACTTACTTCACTCAGGATGAGAGTCTCTAGTTCCACCCATGTTGCTACAAATGGCATTAATTTGTTCTTTTTTATGGCTGAGTAGTACCCCATTGTGTATATATATGGCATCTTCCTAATACAGTCGTCTGTTGATGGATATTTGGGTTGTTCCCATGTCTTGGTTATTGTGAATAGTGCTGCAATGAACATGTGGGTGCCTGTGTTTTTTTCAAGGAAATTTTGTCCAGATATATGCCCAGGAGTGGGATTGCTTGGTCATATGGTAGTCCTATGTATAGTTTTCTAAGGTACCTCCATACTGTTTTCCATACTGGTTGTACCAATTTACATTCCCACCAACAGTGCAGGAGGATTCCCTTTTCTTCACACCATCTCCAGCATTTGTTATTTGTGGACTTATTAATGATGGCCATTCTGACTGGTGTGAGGTGGTACCTCATAGCAGTTTTGATTTGCATTTCTCTAATAATCTAATGTGATATTGAGCATTTTTTTCATCTGCTTGTTGGCCATCTATATATCTTCTTTGGAGAAATGTCTATTCAGGTCTTTTGCCCATTTTTCAATGGGGTTTTTGGCTTTTTTGCTATTGAGTTGTATAAGTTGTTTAGAGTAAGCCCTTGTCCATTGCATCGTTTGAAACTATTTTCTCCCATTCTGAAAACTGTCTTTTTGTTTTTTTATATGGTTTCCTTGGCTGTGCAAAAGCTTGTCAGTGGGAGTAGGCCCCATTGGTTTATCTTTACTTTTATTTCTGTGTTGCTTTGGGAGACTGACCCAAGAAAACATTTGTAAAGTTGCTATCAGAGAATGTTTTGCCTATGTTTTCTTACAGGCGTTTGATGGTATATTGTCTTATATTTAAGTCTTTAAGCCATTTTGAGTTTATTTTTGTGCATGATATGAGGGTGTGTTCAGTTTACATGTGGCTGATTTACATGTGGCTGTCCAGTTTTCCCAGCATCACTTGCTGAAAAGACTTTTTCCCATTTTATATTGTTGCCTCCTTTGTCAAAGATTAATTGACCATAGGTGTCTGGGTTTATTCCTGGGTTCTCTATTCTGCTCCATTGTTCTGTGTGTCTGTTTTGGTACCAGTACCATGCTGTCTTGATTACTGTGGCTTTGTAATATTGCTTGAAGTCTAGGAGAGTTATGCCTCCTGCTTGGTTTTTGTTCCTCAGGATTGCTTTGGAAATTCCGGGTCTTTTGTGGTTCCATATAAATTTTTGGATTGTTCTACTTCTGTGAGAAATGTCATGAGTAATTTGATAGGGATTGCAGTGAATCCGCACATTGCTTTGGGTAGCAGGGCCATTTGTACAATATTAATTTTTCCAACCCAGGAGCAAGGAATACCTTTCCATTTTTTTACATCTTTAATTTCCTTGATTAATGTTTTATGGTTCTTATCATATAAGTCTTTCACCTCCTTGGTCAGGTTTAGTCCCAGGTATTTGATTTTTTTTGGGGTGCAATTTTAAAAGGTATTTTGTTTTTATATTCCTTTTCTAATATTTCATTGTTATTATACATAAATGTGACTGATTTCTGAATGTCAGTCTTATATCCTGCTACTTTGCTGAATTTGTTGAGCAGTTCAGGTAGTTTTTGAGTTGAATCCTTGGGGTTTTCTATATATAGTATCATATCATCTGCATACAGTGACAGTTTTACCTCTTCTCTTCCAATTAGGATGCCTTTTACTTCTTTTGTTTGTCTGATTCGCTGTGGCTAGGATTCTTTTCTCCCTAACATAAAACATCACTTCTATCTTTTGATTTTCATATATACTAGGTTTTGGTTGGGAAAGAGGAAGATAGTAATGATTAGTTTTCTAATTTATTAACTCTTTCCTGACTTTTCTTTTGTGCTTATTCTTTTAGTTTTATTTTACTTTTATTGACATATAAATGACCTTCAACACTATGGTAGTTTCAGGTGTATACCGCAGTGATGTGATATTTCTATATATTAGAAAATGATCAGGACAATAAGTCTGATTACCATCTGTCACCATACAATATTATATTACTTTTGTTTCCTATGCTGTATATTTCATCCCCAAAACTAATTTGTACTGTAACTGAAAATTTGTACCTCAATTTCCTCATTCCCCTACTCCCCTCTGCTCTGGAGACCACAAATTTCTTCTCTGTGTCTGAATCTGTTTCTGTTAAGTTTGTTCATTCATTTTTTTTCTTAGATTTAAAATATAAGAAATTAATGGTATTTGTCTGTCTGTCTGACATAGTTCACTTAGCATAATACCCTCTAGGGCCACCAATATGGCAAATGGCATAATTTCGTTATTTTTCATGGCTGAGTAACATTCCATATAGATAGATAGGTAGAGAATATATATCAAATATATATACTCTTTCTCTGATTATACAGCAAACCTTTTCTTTTCCTATTCATCTATGGATGGACACTTAGGTTGCTTCCCTATTTTTGCATCTTAGCAGTTGTAATAATGCTCCAATGAACATATAAGGGTATACATATGTTTTCAAATTAGTTTTTTTTTCCTTCAGAAAAATATCCAGAAGCAGAAATCTGGATCATACTGTAGTTCTATTTTTAATTTTTTGATACTGTTTTCCATAGTAGATGCACCAATTTACATCTCCAGCAATAGTGCATGAGGGTTGCCTTTTTCCACATCCTCATCAACACTTGTTACGGGCTGTCTTTTTTATAACAGCCATTCTCACCAGTGTGAGGAAAAAATCTCATTGTAGTTTTCATTTGCATTTCTCTGATGATTATTGATGTTGAATGTTTTGTCATGTTTCTGATGGCTACCAGTATTTCCTCTTTGGAGAAAAGTCTATTTAGCTCCCATTTCCACTTTTTAATGTGGCTGCTCATTTTTCTGATGGTGAATTGTACAAATTCTTTTATATTTTGGATATTAACCTCTTACCAGATAAAACAGATTTCTGTATGTTAATTTTGTATCCTGTGTATTAATTTCTATATATTAATTCTCTGCATTCATTTTATAACTAATGAATTAATTTATTAGTTATAATTGGTTTTGTGACATCTTTAGGATGTTCTATATGCAGTAAAATGTCATTTGCAAACAGTAACAGTTTTATTTCTTCCTTTCCAATTTAAAAAATTTTTTTTCCTTATCTGATTGCTGTGGCTAGGGATTTCCAATACTTAATACTACGTTGAATAAAAGTGGTGGGAGTGGCCATCTTTGTCTTATTGCTGAACTTAAAAAAATGCTTTCAGCTTTTCACCAGTGAATTTAATGTTGGCTGTGGGTCTGTCATATATGGCTTTATTATATTGAGGTATTTTCCCTCTATAACCACATTGTTGAGAGTTTTTTTTATCATAAATGGATGTTGAATTTTGTCGAAATTTCTCTCTGTATGCAAAACAAGTGAAAGATAGTTTTTCACTGGTCTTCCATGCTGCAAAAGAAGTGCTTCTAATAATCTGCTCTTTGCCATGGCAAGATGAATTTGGAAGGCAACAAAATGGATAGCTATTGATTGCTGACCTAGATTTTCATCAGTGAGAAGGTGACAGACAACAATTAGAAACCACTAGATTCCCTTTGGTTAAAATCCTGAAATCTTGAGAATTTTTTTTAGATGTTTAATGAAGATAGAGAAAATTTGAGTCTTATTACACCTTGCAGTGGGCTGTCATACATTTTTTCATGTGTTTTTATATTTCCTTATTGAAATGGAGATTTTTATTCAGTGAAGTATTCTCTTCTCTGCTTTTCTCTAAAAGATGTCCTCTTATACTTCATGACTCATAAAAACTCTTCTACATATGCTGATTTGATCATTTATAATTTGGAAAATTGTTTGAGTTTTAATTCTTAAACTCATTTTCAGACCAGATGTTCTGTAAACTTCTTCATCTCAAAGTGTCATCCAAGGGTATGCCCAACACTGAGCATTACAGACACTTGAAAAAACATAGATTTGGGAAGTTACTGGAGCATTAAGGTCAACCTCAGGTAAGACAATAAAAGTAGAAGCATGCTTCTAACTTCAGCAATCTCCCTTCCACCCCAATTGCACTAAATCAAAACTGGTTTGTTGCGACATTAGTATGACAAACCATTTGAGGTGAAATAATTTCAATTTACCTGTGACATTTTGTCCAAGTTGGCTTCACTGATGCCATTGGCATAGAGAAAGACTGAGAAGAAATTTTTTTGGCGAGATTTATAGTTCTAGAGATAAAATTACTGACTGATATTTAAGTCAAAATCCTGAAATAAAATCACTTTTAAATTAAAACTCAATAGGAAATTTAATTAAAGACAATTTGATAAGAAATATGCATTCCCATTCAACTAACAATTATTCCCTTGTTCAATAATATTTACTGAGCCTTCCTTTCTCCTCCTTCTCAGCTATTCAAATGCATCAAAGCACTTCTGTCTGAGGACCCTCAACAAAATGATTGCCTTCCCCCCACTCCTACCCTTGCCCCTGACTCCATCTTGCTAATGAATGTAGGACACATCTTTTAACTCTGCTCAAGCTTTACCTCCTTGGCAAACCCACCACATCTTTATACATACTCTGTATTCCTTACTGCTGCTACTGAATATATCCTCCTGCTTTCATCAAAGGGCTAAAGGGCAACCCTCCCACTTCTGCACCAAATTCAACCCTACGGGCTTTCTCAGGAACTTCACATATGCAATTATTTTCTCTATATATATTTTATGATTTTAACATAGAAGTACGTTTCCCTTTTAAAATCTCTCTCTCTCACACACACACACACCTTATGTTCATATCCTCTGTCAACTACCACCTCATTTCTTGGTCCTATTTGGAGCTGTATGTCTTATAATGAATTTCTATAGTGGCTGTTTTCTACTTCCTAGAGTCATACTTCTCTCAACTGGGCTTACTTTCTCTCTCAACCCTCAGACACTGCTCCTATCATGATTACAAGTGCCCTCCATGTTTTCAAATCTCTTTTCTTATATTACTTCATCCCTCAGTGTTGTTTAAGACAGCCGATCACCTTTTCTTTCTCTTGACTTCTGTGAGCCCAAACTGTCTTTCATTCCCTCATACCCCTTGTTTTGGCTTTTCTACTTTGTTCTATTTCACAATGTTATGGAATCCTGGGGTCTCCTTTTCATGTTTTAAATTGCATTTTTCTAACCTTTAGACTCTTTCTAGAGGATCACATCTTTAACTTTAAATCACTACTACCTGCACATATATGCTGTGATTCACAAATCTATTACCCCCACCCTGAATCCTTCCAGAACCCTAGTCTCCACACAAAAAGGCATCTCAAACCTACTTGCTGAAGCATAGCTAATGATTCCCTTCACTCTCTAGCCATACCTGCTCAAGTTCTTCTAGCTTCAGGTTTGCGAATCACACCCACCCAGTTGTTCAAGCTCAACTAGAAATTATTTCTGATTTCTATTTTACCTTTGTTCCTCATATCCTTTCCAGTATCTAGTCCTATTGATTTTATTTTCAAAATCATACTTCCCGCTACATCTATCAATAACACTCGAGTTCAAAGCATCAAAATTTCTTGCCTTCTAATAGATTTTCTACAGTTCTGTCCTTGTCCCTCCCTTCTACATTTATCACACAGAAACCAAAGAGATCTTTCAAAACTGTGACAATCATCACTCTGACTTAAACACCTCCCATGGCTTCATAGCACAATTAGAATAAAATATAAATAACTTACCCTACATTAAAAATGCTCACATGACCTAGTGCCTGCCTACTTAATACTACTCACCTTCCCAGTCTAAAGCAGATGTTCTCAGTGTCAGGACCACTGACAGTTCAGGCCAAGTAATTATTTGTTGTCCTCTCCATCGTAGCATGCCTCAAGGCATCTGATGCCCAGCAATACCCTTGCCCTCCTCCTGCTAAGTAGGAACAACCAAAATTGTTTCCAGATATTGCCAAATGTCCCCTGGGGGGCAAAACTGCTCCTGAATGAGAAGCACTAGCACTAGGATAAAACAATCCTAATTCTAGATTGTCCATGCGTGATTATTAGCTAGTTGTTATTACTCACAGCATCTACTTTCACTCTTAAAGCATCCTGATTAGGAGGACAATTATATGGTCACCTCGGTCTTCACCATATATTTCATCATTCTGGCCTTTTATATGTATGTGTATGTTTTTTTCTGTTTTGAACATGTGAGGTGTATCCCAGGCTTTGTTCTTTGCGTTGGATGTTATCTCTTCGTGGAATGCACTTCTTGCAAAGGCTTTTTCTCTCTTGCTATTTAGATCTCAGCTTAAATGGTATTTCTTTTCTGATCAAATTCAAAATATCAATTTAATAATCCTCAACTCAGTCATGGTACAGGATGCCTGACAAGATTGTGTATTTACCATATTACTCTATCTTCAATCGGTCTTTCACCAATCATATAGACAAACAGATTCTTTGCCTATTTGCTTAGAACATTGTTTTGCCAACAGCACTTGCTTACTTTATGTCTCTGTATCACATTTGGGAAATTCTTGTAATATTTCAAACTTTTATATCAGTATCATATTTGTTTTGCTGATCTATAACCAGTATTTTTGATGTTACTACTATGACTCACTAAAGGCTCAGAAGATACTTAGCATTTTTCAGCAATAAAGTATATTTTAATTAAAATATTAATTAAAGGTTAGTTTAAAGATAAGGCACAGTTAATAGACAATACTATATTGTAAATATAACTTTTAATTCATTGTGAAGCCAAAAAATTCATGTGGCTTGCTTTATTGTGATATTCATTTTATTAAGGTGGTCTGGAACCAAACCTGCATATCTCTAAGGTATACTGTCTGAGATATACTGTATAAAGTTATTCATGATTAAGATAAAATAAAATTAATCAGTGTGTTTAGTATAGCCATATTTAGGAATGGAATAGGAAGGATTATATTACCTGAGCTATTCATGAAATATACCCTTCTGCCCCCTGACCACTTTCCCAAGGAAAGTTCTTTTCTGAGCAACCAAGAGTTCCAATTTGAGACATCATTTGGTTCTTCTCTACTGGTACAAAGAAAATGTCAGTTTTAGCATTCTTTGTTATGCGGAATCAAGCTGGATGCCAGACAGTTCAATCCCAAGATTATTAAGAGCATAGTAGTCTGCTGTTAAACAATTGCTAGCATGTAGAAGCTCATACTCACTACATATTAAGTTATGAGTAACACTAACCTCTGGTATTATGATAATATAGACCAATCATGAGTCACCGCAATAATACAAACTTTAAACTTTATGATAAAATAATACATATTTGCTTTAGAAAATAAACCATCCTAAAAAGTATAAAGATGGAGGGATATTACAAAGCAGACAATGCTATTAATCCATGACACTGATTTTTGGATCATGGTAGTTGTCAAAATTCTGGGGTTAAGGTTGGTCCTTTGCAAATGTTGGCAAATCTTCCTCCTGGCTACTGAAAGGACAAGAGAGGAATTTGGGGTGCAATTTAATTTTTAACTTTACCATCTCACTGCTTTTGCTTCATTAATTCAGTCATGACTACCTTTAAATGTAAAAATCAGCCCCAAATTCTATATTACTAATAAGTTGTGGGCAGGGAATGAATTAGTAAAACCCAAATGGTCAGAAAATTGGTGGGAATGGGTTTGGGTAACTGAAAAGAGAAACTGCCTTCCCCTTTGCATTTTAATACATGCAATAAAACCACTATAATTAAGAATATGATGCTGATATACAAATAGATCGACAGAAAAAAGTATGAAAATCACAAATAGAACCAAATAAATATTTGATATTTGGTTATACCTGTTATATTTCATTTATTTATAAGTATATGTTATTTAATATATAAATGACATTTAACTCATGAACAGATATGCTATTGATAATTATAGTATTAATTAAATCATCTTTGGAATCTGTGTAATTATCTAGGAAAAAACAAACTGTATCTTTTTCAAAATTTAAGCATAAAATAGTAAAACTATCAAATTTAAAAGGAAAACTTATTGAATAAAATTAGTGAAAAAGACCTTTTCAGAGCATTACACAAAACCCAGTAGCCACAAAATAAAATAATGGATGGAACTAGAGACTCTCATCTTGAGTGAATTAAGTCAGAAAGAGAAAGACAAATACCATATGATATCACTTATATCTGGAATTTAATATATGGCACAAAGGAAACAGACTTGTGGAGAACAGACTTGTGGTTGCCAAGAGGGAAGGGGAGGGACTGGGAGGGACTGGGAGTTTGGAGTAAATAGATGCAGAATGTTGCCTTTGGGATGGATTAGCAATGGGATCCTGCTGTGTAGCACTGGGAACTCTGTCTAGTCAATTATGATGGAACAGGTAATGTGAGAGAAAAGAATGTATACATGTGTGTGTAATTGGGTCACCATTCTGTACAGTAGAAAAAAATATATATATAAAGAAATAAAAATAAAAATAAAAAAAGAAAATAATGGAGTCATTGTAATATAAAGAAGAAAGGAGGGAAGGAAGGAAGAAAGAAAGTAAAGGAGGGAGGGAGGAAGGAAGTAGGGAGGAAGGAAGGATTTCTTATTTGGCACAAATTACTATAATGAAAGACAACATGTAAATGTCTAAATAAAAAAAAAAAAAAACAATTTGAGTCTTACATCACAATAAAAGGCTAAATTCATTTATATATAAACAACACCAAAAAACCATGAGGAAAATGACCAATCACTGAATAGAAAACTTGCTAAGGGATATTAAGAGAGTTCACAGGAAAAAAAGACAATTAGCTCTTAAACATATGAAAAGATGTTCCATGTCACTCATCATGAGAGAAATTAAATTAAAAACTACATGACTAAGATCCTTCTCTTCTAAGTCTGAATGAAGATGATAAAACAATATGATACACTGAAAAGACTGGAGAAACAGAAGCTTTGGAGAAGGTTTGAGAATTTATATTGATACTATACTATTCTAGGAATGACAAAGAGGGCAACCCCTAGATCTACAAAGATATATATATTTGATTTAAATGTTCTAATTCTAGAAATTTATCCCACATATTCTTTAAAATAGCATATTGTAAACAACAGAGAGCCTAAATACAAATCCACAGGTAAGATGTTATTTGTCATATTATGTTACATGCAATCATGCAATCACAGAGTAAAAAGAAATTTGCTATGCAAGTATATAGAAAGAGTACAATTGTTCTATACATTTTGAAATAAAATGATCTTGAAGATCCTTTGCTATACAGAAAAGCAAAGTATGGAGCAGTGTGTAGTATTAGCTGTTACTTATACAAAGTAAGATTTTTTTTGTCATTTGGCTTTTAGAAATATATTATTTATTTAAATAATGCATTATTAATTTATTTTCACTTATAAATAGATTATAAAATAACACTATAAAGATTTATAAGACACTAGTGACACTGATTGCCTGTGAGAGAAGAAACGGGTGAATGGGGAATGGGATAGGATTCTTTAATTTTAAACCTTTTCGTACTTTTTGGTAGTAAACCCCATGAATGTATTACCATCCTAAAATTAAATTAAGTTGAATACTATCTTTTAAAATAAAATATTTTTATTATATTAATTGTCAATAACTCTTAGTAAAGTCAGAGGCATTTAGTTGATACTAAATGAGTTTTGAAGGGGAGAGACTAAAAACATATTTCAAAATTATAACTAGAAAAACATGTTACCTTGGAAAAGCTCCTATTTCACTCACTCAATTAAAGTATACTTCTATGTCTGATGTGATGGAAACATGTTAGGTTCATAGGATACAGGAGTAACCAAACCCAACACAATTCCTGTTCTCCTGTAGAATTTGCATTCTGTTTTTCAATAATCTGTTAAGTTTCACAATGAAACACACAAAAAATAAAGAAAAACTAAAATAAAAGTTTAAGAAATAGTCTGAGGATTTTATTTGAAACAATAGTGAAATATATTCAAGGAACAATGACCTTTTATAAAATATGTTCTGTATTAGATCATAACTCTCAATTTATGACTTTCTGTATTTCTATAACAAATTTCCATAGCTTTCTTCATCCAGCTATTACTTTGTCTTTGTTTGTACTGTTCAAAAATAAGTGGGGATAGTAATGACTATTTTATCTTGTACTTGTCAGAGTTAAATGAGAGAACACAAACAGCATGTGAAGCTACCTGGTGAAGTTTCTTGCCTGAACTAGAACAGGTCCTTAGTAAAATGTTTGAGTTTTAAATTTCTCATTGTTCATGCTTTTTTTTTTGGTTTTTTAGGCCCATACCTGCAGCATATGGAGGTTCCCAGGCTAGGGGTCGAATTAGAGCTGTAGCTGTCAGCCTACACCTTAGCTCACAGTAACATCCGATCCTTAATCCACTGAGTGAGGCCAGGGATTAAAACTGTGACCTCACAGATACTAGTCAAATATATTTCTACTGAGCCAAGATGGGAACTCCTCATTGTTTATTCTTAATTGAGGGTCAGCATTCACAGATTATCCACAAAAAATTCCTATTGGGTCTGGAAAGTGTTCCTGGACCACTGATGTGGCCTGTGCCAGTATTTGAAAATTCCCAGCAGGTCTAATCACAAAGCATTGCTGTGAGACAAGAAATCAGGAAAAACTGAAAATTTCATTATCTCCTCATGATTTAAAACACAGTGGGAATCACGTGTTTTTCTGCCAGATCAATTCCACGTTAATTTTCCCACACAACTTTCTTAAAAAGACTGAAGTTTTTAAGATCCCAAATAAGATGGAGACAATAGAGGTACCATCCAGTATAACTGAATAGTTATAATCTACTCATAGGGCAAGTCTGAAAAGTTAAGAGCGCCAGAAATTTAAAAGATCCAGTGCCTGTTCTTAAAAGTTGATTATCATTTAAAACAAATCATCAAAAATTCATTTTAATGGCTCACAATTTGATCAAATATGTTGTTTCATGCACTATGCCAAACAATATACCTTGTACTGTATGCCTTAATATAATCATTCTATCCCCAAACTGTACTAATTATGTACTTATCTACCTATTTTAAGTTGAATTTTCAAGCAGAAAGAGGATCAAGATGGTGTAGGAGTAAGATGTCATGCTCACTATCTACCACAAACACATCAAAAAAAAACATATTACATGTAAAACGACTCACACAGAACATCTATTGAATGCTGGCAAAAGAATTTAAACCTCCAAAAAGTGCAAGAAACTCTTGATGTAACTGGGTAGAACAAAAGAAAAAGAGAGATAGAGAAAAGGAATCAGGAGAGGACTAGCATTCCTGAGAGGGAGCTGTGAAAGAGAAAAGGAACCCACACCAAGGAAGCCACCTAACAGACAGGGAGATCAGCGGAGATGGAGGGACCTCAAAATCACTGAGAAAAGCACAGCAGCTGGAATGAGGAGGGCAAAGTAGAGTGAGAGCTGCACAGATCATCTGCACCACCAGCCTGGACACCACACCCTGAGACACTTGCGGGGGCTGCTGGGCGGTAAGACACATGCTCCAGAGGTCAGTCCCAGAGAGAGGACTATGGTTGGCTGTCTCCGGACAGTCTAAGGCACTAAAGAGCACTGTGCCACGGGTAGGAGAATGGTGTGCTATGGGCTAGGGAGTGAAATGCCACGGCAGAGGGAACCTGGGAGAAGGTCCAGGCTCACAGGAGAAGCAAAACCCCATTGTTGGGGAAGGCGAGAGGGGGAGGGACAGACTGCCATAGGAATCTCCCTGTGTGGGCTCTCAGGGGACAGGGCAGCTCTTGTGCAGGCTACAGGTGACAAGAAGACACTTGCTCGGGCTTTGGGACACTGGGCCCTTCTTGTGGAGGTTACGGGTGGCTGGGAACCTCTTGTGTGGGCTAAGGGCATCAGGGGGCTAAGTATAATGCAGTGCCTCTATGTGATCTATAGGCAATGGGGAGGGACCACAATGGTTGTCTCGGAGGCCAGAGGGAAGCGTGGCCTGACACCACTGGGGGCCTGTGAGTGGGCTCCACCTGTGACCCCAGTCACCTCAGGGGTTGGCAAAAAAAAAAAAAAGGCACTACAACCAGTCACCACACAGTATTGCTTTCACCCTCCTAGGAACACACCTACCCTGCAGCTGCCACTGCCAAATGCTCTGGGCAGCACCCAGATGCTTGATCACTGTCCCTTCCCAAGACCCTACAACTAGAAGCAGGTGGTGTAGCACCTGCTGTGTGGGCTAAGCGGGACAGAGTGCTTCTTGAGTGGTCTGTAGGTGGTGGGAACAAACCACCACAATTATCTCTGACTCCAGCTGTGGGAGTGGCTCACTGCCACTGGGGATTCCTGAACAAGAATGACGTGCAGCCCCAACCACCTCAGAAGGCACCACAAAGGAGGACATTGTGATGGAACACTGCATGCTCTTCTCACTTCCCTAGGAGCACACCCACCCTGCTGCTGCCACTGCCAAATGCTCTGGGCAGTGCCCAGATGCTTGATCACTGTCCCTTCCCAGGAACCTACAATTAGCAGCTGGTGCAGCTCCTCCTCTGGGGGCAGGACAAGGTGCTTCTTGCATGGTCTACAGATGGCAGGGGCAAACCACCACAGTTATCTCTGACTCCAGACGTGGGCATGGCCCACCACCACTACCGGTCTCTGAATAGGCACCACTTGTGGCCCCAATCACCTCAAGGATGTAACAGAGGAGGGTATTGTGACTGAATACCAACTGTTGTTGCTCTCCCACCCCTGGGAGCACACCGGCCCTGTTGCTGCACTGCCAAATGCTCCAGGCAGTGCCCACATGCTTTATTTCTATCACTTCCCAGGATCCTGCAACTAGGAGCAGCCTGTGCAGAATCTCCTATGTGGACTAAGTGAGATGGGGTGCTTCTTGTGTGGTCTGCAGTTGCCAGGGGCAAACCACCACAGTTATCACAGACTCTAGAGCTGGGCATGGACTGCTACCACTAGGGGTCCCTGAACAGGCACCACTTGCAGCTCCAATCACCTCAGAGGAGGGCATTTCAATTGAACACTACCTGTTGTTGCTTTCATTCCCCTGGGAAATCACACATCCTGCTGCTGCCATTGTGAAAAGCTCTGGGCACCTTGTATCTTGCCTAGGCACATTACCACTTCCCAGAGCCCTGCAACTAGGAGTAGCCTGCACTACCTTCCTACTGGACCTTGCTGCTGTTAAGAGTTTAGCAACCAGGCACCAAATGCTAGCCCTACCCATTGCCTCCTCCTCCCTGGAAACACACTCAGACCCTGGGGATAATAGCCTGCTCACACTGAGGGAAGAGACAGCAAATATTCAAACTTCCACACCAAAAATAAATAGTAAACCCCCTACAATATACAAAGGGGTGCACTTGCATAGAAATAGCCCCCCCAAGACTATAGTTTGGTTTCCCTAAACTCACAGAAAAAAGAAAACATAAGCAAGATGAAGAAGCTCAGGAATCAGTCCCAATTAAAAGAACAGGAAATTCATCTGAAGCAGCAAACCATAAAACAGACCTCTGCAGTCTGACAGACACTGAGTTCAAAAGGGAGGTAGTGAAAATACTGAAGGAATTAAGGCCGGATACCAAGGAATTAAGAGCAGATATGAGCAGTAATGCAGATTCCTTTAGAAAGGAACTAGAAAATATAAGGAGGAACAGAAAAAAATTAGAATATTCATTTGCAGAAATGCAAACTGAGCTAGACACTAAAGAGCAGAATGAATAATGCAGAGGAACAAATTAGTGACTTGGAAGATAGAATAACAGAAATCACCCAATCAGGACAGCAGACAGAAAATGAAATAATAATAATAATAATAATAATAATAAAGCGATAGCAATATAACAGATCTATGGGATAATATAAAGTGGGCCAAACTACATATAATAGGAATTCCAGAAGGAGAATAAAAAGAAAAGGGGATTGAAAATATATATGAAGAAATTTTACGTGAAAACATTCCAAATCTAAAGGAAACTGATATCAAGAAACAGGAAGCACAGAGGGCCCCAAACAAGTGGAATCCAAATAGGACCACACCAAGACATATTATAATAAAGATGGCAAAAGTTAAAGATAGAGGATTCTAAAGGCAGCAAGAGAAAAGCAAAGCATTAATTATAAGGGAACCCCCAAAAGGCTCTCAGCTGATTTCTGTGCAGAAACACTATAGGCCAGAGGGAGTGGAAAGATATATTTAAAATGCTGAAAGGAAAAATTTGCAACCTAGAATACTCTATCCAGCAGAAATAGCATTTAAAATAGAAGGGGCAATAAAGAATTTCTCCAATAAATAAAACCTAAAGGAGTACAACAATACTAAACACTTTCTAAAAGAAATAATGAAAGGGCTACTCTAAATTAAAAAAAAAGAAATAAGAAATAGGATGGAGGAAATCACAATTGGAAACCAATCACTTGAATAAGCCAGCATATAGATCTAAAAGAGAGAGGGAAAAAAAGATACTTTAAAAGTGATTATAAACACAAGGAATAGAAAAGGACAAACATGAAGATGTTAAACAAAAGACTTCAAAATCACAGAATGTAGGAAGGAAAGTAAGAAAATATAGATTCTTCTTTTTTATTATTTTAATAATGTGTTTGAGCCTATATGACTATCAGGCTAAAGCAAGCAGATATAGGAAGGGCTATGCTTAAAAAACAGGGCAGCCACAAATAAAAACCAAACATTACATTTACAAAAACTAAAAAGAAAAGTATTCAATCATAAAATAAATGGAAACCACCCAACCAAAAAAAAAAAAAAAAAAAAAAAAAAAAAAGAGAGAGGAAGAAAGGAGAAACAGAAAATCAACTGGAAAAAAAGGTTTAAAATGGCAGTAAATACATATCTATAAATAATCAGCTTAAATGTCAATGGACTGAATGCTCCAATCAAAAGACACAGAGTGGTAGATTGGATAAAAAGCGAAAACCTACAATCTGCTATCTACAAGACTCACCTTAGGGTGAAAGACACATATAGATTGAAAGTGAAGGGATGGGAAAAGATATTTCATGCCAATGGATAAGACAGAAAAGTAGGAGTTGCAATACTCACATCAGACAAAACAGATTTTAAAGTGAAGTCCATAAAGAAAGACAAAGAAGGACACTATGTAATGGTTAAAGGATCCATTCAAGAGAAGGATATTATAATAATCATTGTCTATGCCCCTAATATAGGGGCACCCAGATACCTACAACAAATACTAACAGACATAAAAGGAAAATTGATAGTAATACAATAATAGTGGGAAACTTTAACACCCCACTCACATGAATGGACAGACCCTCTAGACAGAAAATCAATAAGGCAACAGAGATCCTAAAGAACACAAAAGAAAAGTTAGACTAAATTGACATTTTCAGGACATTACATCCAAAAAAAATCAGAATATACATTCTTCTCAAGTGCACATGGAACATTCGCAAGAATTGATCACATATTGGGGCACAAAGCTAACTTCAACAAAATTAAGAGCATAAAAATTATTTCAAGTATATTCTCTGACCACAATGGCATGAAACTAGATATAAATCACAGGAAAAGAAATGAGAAAAAAACTGACTACATGGATACTAAACAACACGCTACTAAAAAACCAATGGTTGATTGAGGAAATCAAGAAGGAAATTAAAAAATACCTCAAGACAAATGATAATGAGGACACAACCACTCAGAATCTATGGGATGCCACAAAAACAGTGCTCAGAGGGAAATTCATAGCAGTAGAAACCTTCCTTAAAACAGAAGAAATCTCTCAAATCAACAATTTAACCCACCACCTAAATGAATTAGAACGAGAAGAAAAAACATAACCTAAAGTCAGCAGTGGAAGGAAATCATAAAGATGAGAGAGGAAATCAAGAAAACAGAGATTCAAAAAACAATACAAAAAAAAATCAGTAAAAACAAGAGCTGGTTCTTTGAAAAGGTAAACAAAACTGACAAACCTCTGGCTAGACTCAACAAGAAGAGGAGAGAAAAAAACCCAAATCAACAAAATAAGAAATGAAAACGGAGAAGTCAAAAGGGATACTACAGAAATACAAAAAAAAAACATGAGAGAATATGAACAATTATATGCCAATAAATTTGACAACCTAGAAGAAATGGACAATTTTCTAGAGACTTATAGCCTGCCAAAACTGGATCAAGGAGAAATAGATCAACTGAACAGATCAATCACTAGAAATGAAATTGAATATGTTATAAAACAATCTCTAAAAAAGCCATCCAGGACCAGATTGCTTCACAGTTGACTTCTACCAAACCTACAAAGAGGAACTTATACCCATCCTCCTTAAACTTTTTCAAAAAGTTGAAGAAGAAGGAACACTCCCAATGCTATTCTATGATGCCGCCATCACCCTAATTCCAAAACCAGACAAAGATACACCAAAAAAGAAAACTATAGGCCAATATCATTGATGAATATAGATACAAAAATTCTCAACAAAATTTTAGCCATCTGAATCCAACAAAATATCAAAAAGATCGTACACCACAACCAGGTAGTATTCATCCCAGGTGCACAAGGATGGTTCGACATATGCAAATCAATCAACGTCATATACCACATTAACAAAAGAAAAGAAAAAAAACGCATGATCATCTCAATAGATGCAGAAAAAGCATTTGACAAAGTCCAACATCCATTCATGATCAAGACTCTCACCAAATGGGTATAGAGGGAACATTCCTTAACATAATCAAAGCAACTTATGACAAACCCACAGCAAATATAATTCTCAGTGGAGAAAGCCTTCCCACTAAAATCTCAAACAAGACAAGGATGCCCACTCTCACCACTGTTATTCAACATAGTACTGGAAGTCCTAGACACAGAAACCACACAAAAGAAATAAAGCATCCAAATAGGAAGAGAAGAGGTAAAACTGTCACTGTATGCAGATGATATGATACTACATATAGAAAACCCTAAGGACTCAAACCAAAAACTACTTGTAGTGATCAACAAATTCAGCAAAGTAGCAAGATATAAGATTAATATTCAGAAATCAGTCACATTTCTCTATACTAACAACGAAATTTTAGAAAAGGAATACAAAAATACAAACCTTGGAGATCCTGTTGTGGCGCAGTGGTTAATGAATCTGACTAGGAACCATGAGGTTGCAGGTTCGATCCCTGCCATTGTTCAGCGGGTTAAGGATCCGGCGTTGCCACGAGCTATGGTGTAGGTTGCAGATGTGGCTCGGATCCCGCGTTGCTGGCATAGGCTGGCAGCTACAGCTCCGATTAGACCCCTAGCCTGGGAACCTCCATATGCTGCAGGAGCTGCCCAAGAAATGGCAAAAAGACAAAACAAAACAAAACAACAAAAAAAAACAAACCTTTTAAAATTGCACCCCCAAAAATAAAATACCTGGGAATACACCTGACCAAGGAGGTAAAAGACTTATATGCTGCAAACCATATAACATTAATCAAGGAAATTAAAGAAGATGTAAAGAAATGGAAAGATATTCCATGTTAGTGGGCTGGAAAAATTAATATGTACAAATGGCCCTACTACCCAGAGCAATCTATAGATTCAGTGCAATTCCTATCAAATTACCCACAACATTTTTCACAGAACTAGACCAAACAATCCAAAAATTTTTATGGAACAACAAAAGACCCAGAATTGCCAAAGCAATCCTGAGGAACAAAAACCAAGAAGGAGGCATAACTCTCCCAGATTGTAGGCACTATCCAAATCTACAGTCATAAAAACAGTGTGATACTGGTACCAAAACAGATACACAGACCTGTGGAATGGAATAGAGGACCCAAAAATAAACCCTGACGCCTATGGTCAATTAATCTTTGACAAAGGAGGCAAGAAAATAAATTGGAAAAAAAAATAGTCCTTTCAGCAAGTATTTTTGGAAAACCTGGACAGTTGCCTGCAAATCAATGAAACTAGAAGACATCCTCACACCATGAACAAAAATACACTCAAAATGGCTGAAAGACTTAAATATACGACAGGACACCATCAAACGCCTGTAAGAAAACATAGGCAAATCATTCTCTGACATCAACTTTACAAATGTTTTCTCAGGTCAGTCTCCCAAAGCAACAGAATGAAAGCAAAAATAAACCAATGGGACCTGACCAAACAGACAAGGTTTTGCACAGCAAAGGAAACCAAAAAGAAACCAAAAAGACAACTTACAGAATGGGAGAAAATAGTTTCAAATGATGCAACTGACAAGGGCTTAATATCTAAAATATACAAGCAACTTATACAACTCAACAGCAAAAAAGCCAACAACCCAATGGAAAAATGGATAAAAGACCTGGAAGATATACAGACGGCCAACAAGCACATGAAAAAATATTCAACATCTATGATTATTAGAGAAATGCTATTTATTTTTTTTTTATTTTCCCACTGTACAGCAAGGGGGTCAAGTTATCCTTACATGTATACATTACAATTACATTTTTCCCCCACCCTTTCTTCTGTTGCAACATGAGTATCTAGACAAAGTTCTCAATGCTATTCAGCAGGATCTCCTTGTAAATCTATTCTAAGTTGTGTCTGATAAGCCTAAGCTCCCGATCCCTCCCACTCCCTCCCCCTCCCATCAGGCAGCCACAAGTCTCTTCTCCAAGTCCATGATTTTCTTTTCTGAGGAGATGTTCATTTGTGCTGGATATTAGATTCCAGTTATAAGTGATATCATATGGTATTTGTCTTTGTCTTTCTGGCTCATTTCACTCAGGATGAGATTCTCTAGTTCCATCCATGTTGCTGCAAATGGCATTATGTCATTCTTTTTTATGGCTGAGTAGTATTCCATTGTGTATATATACCACATCTTCCAAATCCAATCATCTGTCGATGGACATTTGGGTTGTTTCCATGTCCTGGCTATTGTGAATAGTGCTGCAATGAACATGCGGGTGCATGTGTCTCTTTTAAGTAGAGTTTTGTCCGGATAGATGCCCAAGAGTGGGATTGCAGGGTCATATGGAAGTTCTATGTATAGATTTCTAAGGTAAGAGAAATGCTATTTAAAGTACTACAAAGTACCATCTCACACCAGTCAGCATGGCCATCTTTAATAAGTCCACAAATAACAAATGCTGGAGAGGGTGTGGAGAAAAGGGAACCCTCCTGCACTGATGATGGGAATGTAAGCTGGTACAACCACTATGGAGAACAGTATGGAGGTACCTTAGAAAACTATATATAGAACTACCATATGACCCAGCAACCCTACTCCTGGGCACATACCAAGATGAAACTTTCCTTGAAAAAAACACATGCACCCGCATATTCACTGCAGCACTAGTCACAATAGCCAACACAAGGGAAACAACCCAAATGTCCATCAACAGATGACTGTATTAGGAAGATGTGGTATATATACACAATGGACTACTCCTCAATCATCAAAACAAACAAAATAATGTCATTTGTAGCAACATGGATGGAACAAGAGACTCTCATTCTGAGAGAAATAAGTCAGAAAGAGAAAGACAAATACCATACGATATCGTTTATATCTGGAATCTAATATATGACACAAATGAACCCTTCTACAGAAAAAAAAAAATTATGGGCTTAGAGAATAGATTTGTGGTTGCCAATGGGGAGGGGGAGGAGTGGGATGGATTGGGAACTTGGGGTTAATTGATGCAAACTATAGCTTTTGGAATGGATTAGCAATGAGATCCTGTTGTGTAGCACTGACAACTATATCTAGTCACTTATGACGGAGCATGATAATGGAAGAAAAAACAATGTATACATGTATGTGTAAATGGGTCACCATGCTGTACAGTAGAAAAAAAATTGTATTGGGGAAATAACAATAAAAAATTTTAAAAATAAACATTTCAAAGCCTCAAAAAAAAAGAAAAATTGCTCAACATCACCGATTATTAGAGAAATGCAAATCAAAACTGCTATGGGGTACTACCTCACATCAGTCAAAATGGCCATCATTAATAAGTCCCCAAATAAGAAATGCTGGAGGGGGTGTGGAGAAAAGGGAACCTTCTTGCACTGTTGGCGGGAATGTAAGCTCATACAACCAGTATGGAAAACAGCATGGAGGTACCTTAGGAAACTATACATAGAATTACCATATGACCCAGCAGTCCCACTCCTGGGCATATATCCAGACAAAACTTTCCTTGAAAAAAACACGTGCACCTGCATGTTCACTGTAACACTATTCACAATAGCCAAGACATGGAAACAACTCAAATGTCCATTGATAGATGATTGGATTAGGAAGAAGCGGTGTATATATACACAATGTGATACTACTCAGCCATAAAAAAGAACAAAACAATGTCAAAATGTCAAAGTGGGTAATAAATGAGAAACTAGAGATAAAGGCCAAGACAACATTGGTACAAGTATGTCCTCATTCCATGAAAATACCTCTGCTGGAATTAAAAATATGATCTTAGTATTAAGAGAAACCCCCAAATCCTGTGTCTCTGATTACTGCCAACAATAGGTTGATTTTTATACCTTTCTGTGCTCACCTTTATAATCCACATTATGAGAGGCTATTTATAAATTTGTGTGTCCAATTTTTTTAAAGTCTATAAAACATGAAAGAGTGATGGTAGTACCAAATTAGAAATGGAGATGGTAAGAGCTCAAATCATCCCATTTCATGTCAGTTATACAAGAGTGAAATTTCTCTATTATGCTTTCCCAAAATATTTCTCTCAAGAAAAGGAGGAAAAAAAAAAGGAGTTCTCGTCATAGCTCAGCAGAAATGAATCAGACTAGGAACCATGAGGAGGTGGATTTGATCTCTGGCCTCGCTCAGTGGGTTAAGGATCCAGCATTGCTGTGAGCTGTGGTGTAGGTCTCAGACACTGCTCAGATCCCATGTTGCTGTGGCTATGGCATAGGCCAGCAGCTGCAGCTCCGATTGGACCCCTAGGCTGGGAACCTCTGTGCACCATAGGTGCAGCCATGAAAAGACAAAAAAAAAAAAAAAAAGAAAAGAAAAGAAAATGAGGATGGGGGGTGTGCAACTTGGTATCACTGTATTGGTCATCTCCCAGCATCAGCATCATATAAATCACCTTTAAAAGAAACAGGTAAATCTGTTGCTTATCTCCAAAACATTTTTTTTCTTTTTAGGGGCACACCCATAGCATAAGGAACTTTCCAGGCTAGGGGTCGAATCAGAGCTGTAGCTGCCAGCCTATGCCACAGCCACGGCAACACAGGATCCAAACCGCATCTGCAACCTACACCACAGCTCACTGCAACATCCAATCCTTAACACACTGAGCAAAGCCAGGGATCAAACATGCATCCTCATGGATGCTAGTCAGATTCATTAACCACTGAGCCATGACAGGATCTCCTTATCTCCAAAACATAACAGCTGCTGTGCACAGAATGTAAATAAATACATGCATTTGTGAACATCTTATTAACATAGGAGAATATCATTATTTTTTTTTCCCCTGTATTTCATAGAAGGTAGTGATAGCTCTCTGGTGATGCAGGTAATGTTATCAGATGTGATTGAAATTTACCCAAAACAGAGTATATGATAAGGAAGTACAAAAAACTAAGAGGAAGGTAATCTTCAAGTATTTTTTGCAAAATTTTCCACCTTTTTTCTTTCAATTCATCTTTACATGCACTCAAAGTATACCATTTGGAAACTTTCAAATAAAAGAGCCATTGGGATACTTATTAAAGATTATCTCTTCATAGATTTTCAGTGAAAATGGCAAAAAGTTATTGATACTGGAAAAAAGCTACATCAATGTATAAATGTGCCATGTGGGGTATGCCATAATCATTCATAACTAAGCCAAATAGGACAAATATAGAAATAAATTGCAAAATATTGTGTATATAAAATTAAACTGTATGAAGATGGAACTGACTCAGGCTAACAACATCTTCCCTGAGTAAGCAGAATTCTATTAAGATCTCTCCAATTGGAAAGGATGGAGGAAAGGCAGTGGGGGAGGGGTAGAACCTGAGCACCCATTCTGATTGAAGCCTCCCAGAGCAGGTAACCCACGGGCAGTCTGCTTACACCCACCTCATATGTGGGTGCCCTGTAGGCAGAGAGCGAGCTCATCGCTAGTATTTCTGGTTCAGAGAGGCAGGCATGAGCAGAGTGGAAGCCTTACAGCATAAAATTCTAGATTATCAAAAAAAAAACCCACAGAATGTCACCACAGGACATGCTCATTTGTGCCCTGGTGGCATTCCCTCACCTGCCTGGCCTGGAGACCACCCTATTCTGCTAGGTACTGGAAAATAAATCTAGACAAAACCAGACAGTGTTCTACTTCGTTCATCCTGGCCCACAGTTTTGGACAGGGACCTATACACAATCTGTCAGAACACACCTCAAATTTCAATACAGCAAAGAGATGAAAAGTCACCTAGAAACATAACGATGCTCAAAGGAAGGGGACCAGCAGGAGGACTCATAATGTTTATAACTCTATGGGAGAGAGGAGTACTGTCAGCTTTTGAAACTGTCTCTTCCTTTTCCATATTTAGATTACATTAACCAGGGAGTTCAAATTCCAGCCGTATCACCTATTTAAAGTGTATCTTTGAGTAACCAGTTTTACTCATGCTTGTCTCAGTTTTTTCATCATTAAAATGGGGGTTTTAATTGTATATAGTTCAAAGAGCCATATGAGGATTATCAGAAAATAACGTCTGGCACAGAGACACATCAAAAAGGGTTTGCTATTATTACCATTCTTTTCATAATTATTAAGTTAATAAATATGTATTAAGAAAATAGAGAAAATATTGACAAGAAAAATTATGTGTAATTTACCACATTTTGCAATGTATGGCCTTCAAATTATTTTTAAAAGCACATATATTAAGTGTAAACATACATATTTTACAAATTTGGGGAACTATATAGTTTTGCTTCATTTTCCATTTTGCATTGTAATTTATTCATGGCTTTGCTTTTACTTTCTAAGTCTCCTAGGTTAAATGATGAATTATATGGTTACACTATCAACATCACTTATACTGTTTTTAATTCTACATTTTATTAGATATCATGTAAGGGTTGTTTTTCAAAACATCAGATGCTATTCTAAAATATTATATAATAATATTTTATTATTATTAAAATAATAAAACAAGCTATTATTGTTTATTAATAAATAATAAACAAGTTCTATACAGAACATTGTTGAACATTATTTATCCAATCAAATCATTATCCTTCTCAAAAACAAGACAATTATTTGGAAATAACATTACCAAATGTATTATAGAATTCTTATGATGTTGTCTCTATAGAATGTAAAATACAGAAGTAGTACTAAATATGCACAATTATGGAATATATGATTAATATTTCTTTTTCTCTCAGTGAGGAAATATCAGATTATTCAATAAATTCTTTAGAAGTATAGAACTCTTGAAATTTCTACTGTGGCACAGTGGAAATGAATCCAACCAATATCCATGAGGATGGGGACTTGATCCTTGGCCTTGCTCAGTGAGTTAAAGATCTAGCATAGCCATGAGCTATGGCGTAGGTTGCAGACATGGCTCGGATTTGGTATTGCTGTGGCTGTGGTGAAGGTCGGCAGCTGTAGCTCCAATTTGAGCTCTCTGGGAACTTCCACATGTTGTAGGTGTGGCCCTAAAAAGCAAAAAAAAAAAAAAAAAAAAAAAAAGTATACAAATCTTTTTTAAAAATATTTTTTCTGACAGTGAGAGAGACAAGATGGTGGTGTATAAGAACTTAAGTTCACCTTCTCTCATGAAAACACCAGAATTACAACTAACTGTTAAACAATCATCAACAAAATAAAGTGGAAATGACCAAATAAGATATCCTACACTCAAAGACAAAATAAAAGCTGCATTGAGACATAGGTGGGGCACTTTCAGTATATAATCAATTGCATACCCACTGCATGGGTGACCCACAGACTTAAAAATAACTATATCACAGGGGTTCTCCTACAGGAGTGTAAGTTCTGAACACCATGTCAGGATCCCAAGCCTGGGGGTCTGGCATTGGGAAGAGGAGCCCCTGGAGCATTTGGTGCTGAAGGCAAGAGGTGCTTATGCACAGGAGCTCACAGGACTGGGGGAAAAAAGAGACTCCACTCTTGGAAGGCACACATGGTTGTGCACACACTGAAATTGAAACTGTGATTAAAAAACTTCCAAAAAAACAAAAGGCCAGACTGGATGGCTTCACAGGTGAATTATATCAAACATTTAGTGAAGAATTAAAACCTATCTTTCTGAAACTCTTCCAAAAAATTGCAGAGGGAGAAACACATTCAAACTCATTCTATGAGGCCTCCATCACCCTGATTCCAACAAAAAAAAAACAGACAAAGGATACCACACACACACAAAAAAAAGAAATTTATAGGCCAATATCAATGATGAATATGGTGTAAAAATCTTCAACAAAGTACTAACAAACTGAATCCAGGAATACATTAAAAGGATCATTCACCATGATCAAATGGGATTTATCTGAGTGATGCAAGGATTTTTCAATATCCACAAATCAATCAGTAAGATACACCACATTAACAAACTGATGAATCAAAACTGTATGGTCATATCCATAGATACATAAAAAGCTTTTGACAAAATCCAACACCCATTTCTAATAAAAACTCTCCAGAAAGTGGGCAAAGAGGGAACCTACCTCAACATGGTAAAGGCCATATATGACAAACTCAAAGGTAACATCATTCTCAATGATAAAAAGCTGAAAGAATTTCTGCTAAGATCAAGAACAAAACAAAGATGTACACTCTTTCCACTTTAACTCTACATAGTTTCTGAAGTCTTAGCATGGCAATCAGGGAAGAAAAAGAAATAAAAGGAGTCTAAATTGGAAAGTAAGAAGTAAACTATCACTGTTTGCAGATGACATGATACTGTACCTGGAAAAAGCTAAAAACAATACCAAAAAACTTTTAGAGCTCATCAATGAATTTGCAGGACACAAAATTAATACACATAAATCAACTGCATTTCTATCTACTAACAACAAAATATCAGAAAGAAAAATTAGGGAAACAATCCCAATTGCCATCACATTAAAAAGAATAAAATAATTAGGAATAAACCTACCTAAAGACACAAAAGATCTATGTTGTGAAAACTACAAGACATGATGAAAGAAATCAAAGACAACACAAAGAGATAGAAAGATATACCATGCTCTTGGATTGGAAGAATCAATATTGTCAAAATGACTATACTACCCAAGGTAATCTACAGATTCAATGCAATCCCTATCAACTTACCAATGGCATTTTTCACAGAACTAGAGCAAAAAAAATTAAATTAATATTGAAAACAAAAGACCCCCAATAGCCAAAGAAATCCTGAGAAAGAAAAATGGAGCTGGAGAAATCAGGGTCCCTATATTCAGACTATACTAAAGAGCTACATTCATCAAAACAGCATGGCACTGTCACAAAAAGAGACATATAGATCAATAGAACAGTATATAAACAGAAATAAGCCCACACACCTATGGTCAACCAATCTATGAAAAAGGATTTAAGAATACACAATGGAGAAAAGACAATCTCTTTAAAAAGAAGTGGTCCTGGGAAAACTGGACAGCTACATGTAAAAGAATGAAATGAGAACACTCTCTAACACCATATACAAAATAAACTCAAAATGGATTAAAGGCCTAAATATAAGACCAGATACTATAAAACTCTTAGAGGAAAACATAGGCCGAACACTCTCTGACATAAACCACAGCAATATCTTCTCAGATCAACCTTCCAGAGTAATGAAAATTAAAACAAAAATAAACAAATAAGATCTAATTAAACTTAAAAGTTTTAGCATAGCAAAGGAAACCATAAACAAAACAAAAAGACAACCCAAAGAATGGAGAAAATATCTGTAAAGTAGTGACTGACGAGAGATTAAGCTCCAAAATACACAAACAACTCTTTCAGCTCAATATCAAAACAAACAAGCCAATAAAAAAAAAAATGGGAAGAAGTTCTAAATAGATAGTTCTCCAAAGAAGACATACAGATGATCCAAAAACACCATGAAAAGATGGTTAACATTGCTAATTATTAGAAAAATGCAAATTAAAACTACTATGAGGTACCACCTTACAATGGCCATAATGGCCATCATCAAAAAGTTTAAAAACAATAAATGTCAGAGAGGGTGCAGAGAAAAGGGGATCCTCTTCCACTGTTTGTGGGATTGTAAATTTGTTCAACCACTGTGGAAATCAGAATGGTGGTTCCTCAGAAAACTAAAAATAGAAATATCATATGATCTAGCAAAAATAGAACAGGTAAAATTAAAAATAAAATCACCATATGATCCAGCAATAAATCAGAATGGGGGTTCCTCAGAAAACTAAAAATAGAACTACTATGTAATGCCACTCCTGGGCATCTATCCAAGGAAACCATCATTCGAAAAGATACATGTACCAAGGTTCATTGTAGCACTATTTACAATAGCCAAGACATGAAAGCAACCAAAATGTCCATTGACAGAGGAATGCATCAGGAAGTTGTGGTACCTATATATACAATGGAATTATTACTCAGCCATAAAAAAGAATGAAATAATGTCATTTGTAGCAACATGAGTGGACCTAGAAATTATCATACTAAGTGAAGTTAGACAGTGAATGTAACATCATATGATAGCACTTATATGTGGAATCTAAAAAAGGATATGAACTTAGCTGAAGAACAGACTCAGAGACCTTGAAAAACTTATGGTTATCAAAGAGAACAGGTGGGTGAGGGGCACGATGTACTGGTAGTTTAGGATCGACACATGGACACTGAGGTATAGCGAATGACTGGCTAGCAGGAACCTGCTGTATGGCACAGAGAACTCTATCCATAATTCTGTGATAATCTATGTGGGAGAAGAATCTGAAATAGATGTGTGTACACATATAACTGAATCACTTTTTTGTATAGCAGAAATTATCACAATCTTATAAATCAATTATACTTCAAAATTAAAAAAAAAATAATTAAAAATATTTTCCTAACCTCAAACTAAAAATTAATATAATTAGCAGATGGATAATGACTATGTATAGTTATATATGCATATATGATAAATAATGTATATGCATAATAACAATTTTAATAGCTAAAGTGGTAAGATACTTGCTTTCATTTTGTGGTGAAAAAAGCCCAAGTATTAACACATAAGAACTACTTTTTAAAAATAATTGATAGATCTGGAGTTCCTGTCGTGGCTCAGTGGTTAACAAATCTGACTGGCATCCATGAGGACACAGGTATGATCCCTGGCCTTGCTCAGTGGGTTAAGGATCCAGCATTGCCATGAGCTGTTGTGTAGGTCACAGACACAGCTCGGATCCTGCATTGCTATGGCCCTGGTGTAGGCCAGAGGCTACAGTTCCAATTGGACCCCCTGCCTGGAAACCTCCATATGCTGCTGGTGTGGCCCTAAAAAGAGAGAAAGACCTAAAAAAATTTAAAAAATAAAAATAAAAGTAATTGATAGACCTGATTATATAAAAGACAAAAATTCTGTCTCACAAAAAACCATAAATAATAAATCAAAGAACAATCAGAAAATTCACAAGATATATGATAGTGCATAGTTCCTTACCTTCGAAATTGGAAATACACTAAATTATTTAGCATACATGGATATTCAGTAAAATAATTTATATTACACGCTTATAATGTTATATTCTTTGGAACAGTAAGTGAGGAGAATATAAGATTCCATAATGCTATTGGAAAAGGGCCACAATATATTAAGTGGAAAAAAAAAGAGCAGTTTACAAAATATGTATAGCATGGTCCCAGCTTTGTAAGGAAAATAAGTATATTATGTAACAAGAGGCTATCCTTTAATTCTTCTGACCTCAGATTTGATTAAGGTGTCAATATCATAGATAATACATGATGAGGTGTGAGACCAATCACTACATGTAGAATTTATAAAGAAAATTATCAAATAATCTAGAACTATTCCCTCCTTGATTTTGAAAATGTAAAAAGGGTAGGAGAAGAAGCCATTGTGGTCCTGGAAGTCTAGTGACAGAAGCAGTTGAAAGGCATGTTCTCCAGAGCAAGGTGGTTTAGCTGGTCCTTTGGACCAGCTGTGGGCCACACACAAGAGACTGGCCAGGATCTGTCTTAAAACCAATCCAAGAGGCTCCAGAGCAGCCAAGAGGACAACCCATTATCTTCCCCAGGTGGAGGAGAGCCTCCCATCAAGCCAGGGCTAAATCAGGGGAAGTATCTATTAATAAACCAGGAAGACAGAGCACAGCAGGGCAGCTGTGAGAGGCAAGGGACAGGTTCTGACCCCACAAACCATGCTTTCATTGTAATGATTAGTATTGAACACATATATTCCACATAAAAATTATAAAATAGTTTGGGTGTTATAACCTAAAATAACTATTAGTGGTTATTGCTGAGTGATGTGATCATGAGAAATCTGTTTCTTTCTTGTATATTCATATTCCTAGTGCTCTAGAAGTGGTGTGCACTTTCATGTTTAATTGGTAAAAGTTACATGTTGGTACAATTGAAAAGGGTAGATTTGAAGTTATCAGCAATTGACTATCTCAAAACACAGTAGATCTGATAGAGCTGATGGACTTTATAAGATTCATAGAAGCATGATCAAAATCTGATAATTCTGTTACTCCTCTTTCAAGGCTAGAAAAAGGATAATAAAAGCTGCAAATTTTACATATTAATTCATTCTACCACAGTATTTTTATGGCTACTGGAGGATAGAGTAATGTAGGGGACTTGGGTATTCTGAGCAGATTTCAGTCTGGAAGACATCCCCTCTCATCAGTAAAGATTAATGGACTGAGAGCAAGTGGTGATTAGTTTATGCTTTGTGACCTCAAGGATCTTCTGTTTCCTCACATAATTTATTAGTAAAGTTTCCCTACCCAGGACCATGTAGCACACCTCCATAGAGAATCCTTCACACCCTAGTTTGAATGACACTTGTAAATTTGGGCAGTGTGTGGCATGGGCAACAGTAAGTACACAGCCACAGCAACCATGTGAAAAGTTCATTGCAATGCTTAAGCCTAGATAAGCCTTTCCTGAGCAACGGAGATCTTTCCTTCTATTTTATATGAATTTTTATTGTCCCCCATTTTTATGATAGTTGCTTAAACTGTTTTGCCTCTTATGTGTGTTCTTAGTTGTACTTGCTTGTACATTTTTTCTTGCTTCTATACAATTAGAGATATTTGAGGTCAGATAATATGTCTCATGAAGCAATACCATAGAGTTATAAAGGCAATAATAGAAGTTAAGATAAAAAAAAATGATAATCCTAGATAACACTTACTGATCTTTCACTATAGGCCGAGCACAAAGTACTCAGAATGTATTATTTTATTTAATCCTAACAATAGCTGTTTGCATTAGAGATAATTAATATTTGATTTTGTAAAGAAGAAAACCAGAACTTATTGGAGTTCCCATCATGATGCAATGGAAACGAATCCAACTAGGAACCATGAGGTTGTAGGTTTGATCCCTGGCCTAACTCAGTGGCTTTAGGATCCAGCGTTGCTGTGAGCTGTGGTGTAGTTCGCAGACATGGCTCGGATCTGGTGTTGCTGTGGCTCTGGCTTAGGCCAGAGGCTATAGCTCTGATTCAACCCCTAGCCTGGGAATAAAACCAGAACTTATCAACATTAAGCAACATATCCCAAGTCAAACTATTAGTAAGATTTTTGAATGATTGAATGGATGAATGAAAAAAATATGTTTTTATCTTGCAGACAGCATACACTTTGGAGTCTATAATCCAGTTTAAATAAATGAGTTTCCTAGACTATGAGTTTATTGATGTCAGGATCCTTAATTACTACTGTTTGAATCCACAGCATGGTGTACTTTATATGTGTTTAATTACTTAGGGGATAAATGAGTGAGTGAATAAAAGAGAGACTATTTCAGCTGTCCATTTGACCCCACTTTTGATTAGCTTGCAGAGACAGCCTTCTCTTTGTTGAGGGTTGTTTTCTTGTAACCAGGATTCCAGGGGATTCTTCTACAGATAAAGAAACTGAGGCTCAGCTGCGCTGTGATTCACCCAAAACCACATTGCTAAGAGCAAGTGGTAACAGGATTAGAACCCAGATCTTTAACACTTAATTCAGAACACCTTTCCACCCAGCTGTTGACACCCTGCACACTTTCCATAACTGCATGAAATCGGTAAAGGCAAAAGGGCAGAGCATGGGTCCCTTTGGGGAACTCCTGCTGATACTCTTCAAGAAAACCTTCTGTATCTGCTGAGCCAACTCCCACCTAGGCTCCCAGGTCCCACATTTGTTCTTGGAGGCTCTCCCAAGTTTTCTTCTCCTTCATTGTGCCACATAGGGCAAAAGAGCAGCACTCTGTCCTGGGATGACTGGTTTGGGCCTTTGGGTATGTGTTGACCCAATCAGCTTCCTGGTGCACAAGGCAGGAGACCAACTGTGCTCAGACCGGATTAAGTTAGTTGTCCCCAAAAACCATTAAGAATTGGGCTCTGCAGACTGTTTCACTGCCTGGTCCTTCCTCTGGTGCTAAAATGATAGGTCATGGCACATTTATTTTTTGGTTTTGCAAGGTGAATATTCCTGAGAAGTTAGGGTACACAAGCCCAGTTTGGAGTGATGGAAAGTCTACCACCTATAACATCTTTTTCACTAGTCTTCCTCTGAACCACATCATGATAGGCTCTGGCATCTTACAGGGCACTCCGAAAGCAGAGACTCATTTTTAAGATCCAAAGAAACCAAAGTGTGATGGTAAGACAGTACTGTTAAAGTAACCAGGTTAGGCCCAAGATGGAGTTGCTCATGCTAAGCCTCACATCAGTGACTTAAAATTAAAGTTTCTGTGCTCTGCTCTCTCAGAAAAGAAAGCCTTAGGTTAACTATCAGTGCTTGCCAGCACAAGTTACCTGATTTTCCTTTGCTGCATATAAGGAGTGAGACCTTGCTTTAACCAATCAGAAAACATCCAATTTTACTTCCTTGTTTTTGCTCACTTTAGTCTATAAGAATCTCTCATCTTGGGCAGCTTTCAGAGTTTATTTCTATCTGCTGGATTGGATGCTGCCTGATTCACTGAGAAACTAGGGTACACAAGCCCAGTTTGGAATGAAGGAAAGTCTACAACCCATATCATCTTCAGTGCTCCTTTCTATCTGCTGGATTGGATGCTGAATAAAAGTCTACTAGATCAATAAACTCTCTGTGGAAAAGTTTCTTTTAATGGTTTTAGACTAAGGCTAGAAGTTATCCTCTATCTGCTCATGGTGGAGACTAGATAACTCCAAGAATTTAAGTTGTATCTGGCCCATGCCAAACCTGCGCTTGCATATTTATCACCTGCCTCCAGCCCTGGGGATACTGGGTATTAGATGCTGATGTGGAGAGCAAGGTACAGTGAGGACCAGAAATGGCTATCATTGTCTATGTGTGAGGAAAAGGACCACTGCAGATGGTGTCTTCTTCACCCTGCACCATTCTATGATTCTGCTCATTCTGTTTCATTCCATCCTCTGGAGGTGCTCTCAGGCTTCCATTGGCCAGTGAAGAGATCAGGATCTTAACGATAGCTCAGGTGGGCATGTGCACCTAAGTGGGGAGACCCAGAAGTCTGCCCTAAACTTTGGCCACCTCATGGTTCTTCTGTTTCATCAAACTCTGCTTCAAGGCTAGATAAGGTACATGACCTGGGTGGGGTACAGGTGATAAGAGAAAACAGGACAGGAGTCCACAGGCCAATATTGTGCTTTTGAGGAAAGTGGACTGGCTCTGAAGCAGTTACATTAGAAATCATCAAGAAGACTGTGGAGCTTCCTTGAAAAACACCATGACTGTCCATCCATGTGCTGGCAGCAGTGAGAGGCATTTCAGGAATGCCACATTAACTATTGCTGGTTCCTTCATGGAAGGTCATGTCCTCTTGATCTTGACCAAAGTCTGTACCTCTCACTGTCTTCCTTCTGAGCCCCTGCTTACCATTCATCCTTGAGATTAGGATGTATCTCCTGTGCATTGAGTCCAAATGAGGTTTTGAGTAACCTGACAATGTGCTACATTTTTTTCTAAACCTGACATTAAGCTATCATATACGTTTGATTCTTAAGTGTATACAAGTCTTCCTGAGCAGAGCTGACTACAGGTTCCTTATGAGTTTGGGGAATCCAGGTATGAGGACTCAGCCTAGTGCCACAATGAGGACACTGGTCCTATTAGCCATTGAGTTTCTCACAGTGACATCCTGGCTTTATTTCCCTAAATACATGTAATTTGAGGTTCTATTGTTGTTATTATTTTTAAATACACGGACAAAGGTACACATTTCTGGTTAACTCTGCATTGCCTGGGAAAGAATAAACAGCAGATACTTTTACCCTCTGTTCGGTACAATTTCACTAAGGGGAGCACACATTCAGCAAATGAGAAGTAAGGAAAGAGAAAAAGAGAGAGAAAGGAAAGGGAGAGAGGAGGCAGAGGGAGGGTGTTGCAGGGCAGCTTATTTCCACAGTACAGAGTCATTCCAAGATATCATGAACAGCTAATTAAATGATCTTTCAGCAAGAATTCTGACAAGGAAATTTCATTGGGGATTTAGATCTCCATGGAAGCTCAAGTTGCTACATTAAGATATGAAAATTGCCAAATATTGTTCCTTAGAATAATGTTTGCTGCAGGTCATTGAGTTTCAGTCAATGAAATTTAGAGTGATGAATGTCATATTAAAAATAACTAGAGGAAGGAGGGGGCCGATGGAAGGAAGGAGAAAGGCTTGCAGTTGGAAGCGTGGGCCATAGAGTCATTTGGACTGGAAGTTAGATGCCACATTAACTAGCTGTGTGACCTTGGGCAAGATAATTTAACATTTCTGAGGCCTAATTTCTTCATCTATAAAATACAGTAAATTGCCGGTAACTCTGCTAGACTATGACTATGAAGCTTTAATGAGATAATCCAGGAAAAGCCCTTTGGCCCAGTGCCTGACACCTGAAACTTCTGAACACATACTGGTATGATTATGATGGTGAGCAAAGCAAGTAGGCCAATGTTTATCTGGCCTTGACCTCTTGTCAATCTTGGTGATAGGTGCTGATAGGTATTATTATTGGCATTACACAGATGAGAAGGCTGAGGTTCGAATACCTAATAAATCTGCCAAGGTCACAAAGGAAGAGTCAATGTTTCCAACAGAATCATGCCCATAGTAATATTTTAATCCTTCAATAGCCCTGGGGGCCTCAGAGCCTAAATCCTGTTTGTACTAACAGAATCTGACCAATGAGATGGTTTTTGGTGGGTATCCAGAAAATATTTGGGGAATGAATTAATGATTGCATAAGTAAATGGATACAAGTGTGAATGAATGGGAGATAAATGCTTTATCCATTTAGAGTGTGTCTCAGGGACTCATCCATAAGTTTTTCTTTTTTTTTTTAAATTTCAAGGCATTCTGGCATTTTGATTCACATGATGATATGTTATTTTACATAAAACAAGAGAAAAAGGAAAAAAAAAATCCCATGTACTTCCATAATGTCAATACTTAACATCCCCTTTTAGTGTTTAAGTGTATTTTTTTCCACCTTTGGACCAAAAGATGTGCTTATTGCAATCTTACATGGCAATTAAAAAAAAAAAGAAACAATTTTCTATCCTGCTGTTTCACTTAATAGGAATATTTCATACAGCTCTTATTGTAATGACAATTTACTGGAACATGGTAGATACGCAATATGATATTTTTCTTAAAGCTAATCTAGTGCTTTTTTAGAATGTATCTACTTTTTAATCCTCATAAATATGGCTGCACTAAATATTTTTAGGTATGAAAGACTGAGGTTTTCAGGGTTAGTAACTCTGATTCCAGGATTATTTCTATCTGAGGAACATACAGTCCTTGCTGTGAGCCTCACTCTCAACTTTTGAAGTGATGGGTTATCATATTCAATTAAATCACAAAGGTTTGATTAGATTGTGTAAAGAGAGATTGTTTTACCCATTTTGTACCCTATGCAAGCCCTGCCCCAGTACCCTGAACTGGATAAATATTCCACAGCGATATATGAAAAAAAAAAAGGAAAGAAGGAAGGAAGGGAAGAGGGAGGGAAGGGAGGAAGCATAAAGGGAAGAAAGAAAATAATAAAGAGAAGAAAGGAAGGGGGCAATAAGAAAGAAGGAAAGAGAAAGAAAGAAGGGGAAAAAAAGCAAAGAGGGAAACTAAATACATCATACAAAATGAAGAAAGAGAAAAAGACAAAAAAATCAGCAAATTCATTCTTCTACGTAAGCTTTCTAATATTTCAAATACATGTCCCCAGTCACAACCATACCTTTCAGACCTCAGCTTAGCAAGTGGTCCAAATCTCAAGATTAAAAAGATACAACATGCTCTAGTAACTGCTCCCTACCCACCTCTGGGTAACTCCTGGAGACCAGTGTCTCACTTTTCAGAGGACAGTGATCAACCATGGCTAGCTTGGTTGCTGGCTTTAAGAACATCCCTTTTTTAAAGGACAGCTAAATTTATAAGGAAAAGAGTAGTTAATGCTGCATGGTGGTTTGCCTTGCTAAGATTAAACTAAATGAACAACAACAAAATCCTTTTAAAAAAAATTACATTTATCTGAGGAAATGTACCTAGAAATCCAACGGGAAAATAAAAATGCATTTTGAAAAGATGTTAAAAGATGGCTAAACATGTTCATTATGCAGTGACACACGCACTCACAAACCAGGGATCTCTGGCTGTCGTCAATACACTCTTATTTTGCTAAAGTTTATGTTATGCATGTTTGGTATTCAGAAAACCATAACATCGCCTTTATGATTTAGAAATGCCTGTCATTATCTTCACTGAACTAAATTGCTGATTCAATAGAAGTTCCCTCTCCTTAGTGGCGATTCAATTGTAGCAGTCATTGAAAGAGCAGATTACTTACAGATAAAGTGAAAATTTCACATTTGACCAGAATCGAGCATATTAGTATAGAGCATTACTTTTTATTCCAGACAGAAACAGAAACTAATGAGTGGCAATCTTTCTTAGTGGCAAACTGTCTTCTTTCATGAATGGAAAAAAAAAAATTGTCATTGGTTGTCATCGCTGATATGTGGCTAGTGTTGCTAAAAATGGAGTTTTCGGAGTTGGTTTGAAAACTTCTCATATAGTTTTATACGTATATTTCCTTGTCTCAGGAAAGTAAAGGTTAATAGGTTTAATATTTTCACAAATTACCAACCAGAGGATAACAAACAATACGACACCATAGTTTTCATGACACATTTTCGAATAAATAAGCTCTTTTATGTTTCTATAGTCTTCCTTTCTTCTTGGAGTAAAAGATGTTCTTATTGCAATCTTATATGGAAATAATTTTCTACCTTGCTGTTTCACTTAA
Source organism: Sus scrofa (assembly GCF_054392235.1). Taxonomy (NCBI): domain Eukaryota; kingdom Metazoa; phylum Chordata; class Mammalia; order Artiodactyla; family Suidae; genus Sus; species Sus scrofa. The sequence goes on along the minus strand of NC_139396.1, from coordinate 106,362,849 downwards.
CAGGAATATTTCATAAAGCTCTTATGTTAATGACAATTTACCAGAATATGATAGATGTGCCATATTTTCAGGGGGCTCCTGAAAGCTAAGGGAGCAGGATTTGCTGGGGTTCCCAGCAGAGGGTAATGGTGGAGATGAATCTGGAACTCAGGCCCAAGACTTAGACCTTGACAGTGATAGCTCTGAGCGCACTTTGGACATGAATGCTCATCCCCAGCTCCTACTCCTGGCAACACTCAGAGACCCAAAACTGAGATATAGCCATCAATGAGTTAGTAATTGTGGCTCAGAGTTTCATATTGTGTTAGAGACAGAAGAAAAATGCTTGACCTACTTGGATCCGATAAGATGGAATCAGTTTTCGGCAGAAATTGATCACAACGGACTCCTTGGTAGCCTTCTTTGCACCTGAGAAAAGGGGATAAATGACAAACATACGCATGTGGTTGTGAAAGATTCAAGATTTCAACAAGCAAAACAGCTACCAATTACATCAACATGAGAACAGTACATTCATGCTTATGTATTGCTTCATTCGGTCCGTTTTTAACATTGACAGGTAGATTTTAGAGTCTGAGAAAAAAACCAGCACCACTTTGCTTTTATAGTTTTATAGATAATGTCTAAGGAGCAAACTGAATAGCAATTTAAGATGCTCTTCAGAGTAGTCTGAGTAGTGGTTATGCTCACATCGTAATTCTGGTGTTTTCTTTATGTAACACACTGGCCTCTACAAGACTGCAAATGCCCTTTCAGAAAGCATCACACGGCAAGTGTTATTTCTCTAATAAAGATCATTTTCTAACATAATGAATCAAATACTTCAGTAGATTTGGGCTACTCTTTATTTTCTTTGTGTTTTAATAGTTTGTTCATTTGCTAATCTTAACTTTTTTTTTTTTTTAACTTAGCAATCCTTCTAGTCAGTGCCTCCTGACTGCTGGGCCAAAAATAACAGCATTTATTTCAGATCTGGCAAGATCTGAAAGGAATCTATCTCTATGTGCAAGGTCTCTGTGTGTTTTCTCTAAACTCACATTTTTCTCTCGTCATTTTTATCTTTTATATTCAGCAAGCTGGAACAAAATGCCTGCTTTCTGCTAGGGATTGTACAAGACAACTTTCGAGAGTCAGGGGCAATTTGGAGATGGGGAATTTGTCTGGAAGGCTCCCTCCCTGCCCCCACCGCCTGGAGAGAGGCTTGTCACCTCAGCCCTACCAATCCAGGGTCTCCACCCTGCTCACTCAGTCAAGTCCACCTTGGCTGGCCAGCATCGGCTTATCAGCTGGCAGTTCAAGGAACAAACACAGCTGAGGCCCCGCACGCCTGCCTCTGAACAGTCTCTGTCAGGGGGGAGGTGGCATTTAGTGTGTCTGCTTGAAGCTTAATCTGTCATGCTCGAGTTAAGCAGGGAAGCATCCATCGTTGCCTGTGGGATGAATCTGTCCTACTTACAGTGGAGGAAATTGTACTGCTGGCATAAAAATCAGATTTAAAAAACAATACTCTGGTTGTTAGAAATCTATGAAATCGACAAAAGAACTCAGAGACCATTCTGTCAGAGACAGGAGTCATGGATTCTTACTTTAGAATATGCTTTGTTTTCTGAGTGTAATAAACTATTAGATAAGGTCTATTGCAACTGGGACAGCAACAGTGAAAGGCACCTAGGTAATTTTTCTATCTTTCATTGTGAGCCAAACTGGCATACAGGTAATCAGGCAGGCTCTCTTTAGCACCTTTTTAGACCTGGAGCTCTGGAGTGTATTTGGCAGTTTCCCCTACAGACTGAGAACAAAGACTTCTGATATATGGATACCCCTAATGCCCAACAGGGTATTGAGAGAATTTCTTTAAGCTGCCACATATTTTCATAGCCTTTTAAAAGATTCATTTATTACACTTGAAATAAAGGAGGCATATCACCAGTTCCATAGTGGTACAAAGTTAGAAAATACTTAAGACTGAAGATCATTTGTGATGAAAAAATAAATTCCTGTTTTCTGAAATCTACTCTAATGTAGTTAGTTTGCCTTTATTCAGAACTACCTGAACCCTAATGTTTTAGTTTTCATTTTCCCATAATGATGAGCAAGGTGCTAGGCATGTGCTATAGCCTGCACTCTCTTCTAAGGTTTTTATTTCCACCATAAGTGGCAGATTTTAAGCACACTTTACTCTTTGTATCTTCATTTACTATGAAAATGGTATCCTAGGGAGATAGCTGCTTTTAAGGAGAAGTGGTTTTGTTTTGTTTTGCTTTGCCTTTTAAGGGATTTTCATCACTTAAAATCCATTATTCCATTTGTGTGTGGAAAAGAAAGTAAGGCAAGGTGTTGGAAATTTTTCTAGTCTTATTAAACTGACTTTCCATGAGTTTGAGCCCACTCAGAAGTATGCAGGCCTCATGGGGTATCAGGAAAATTGCACAGTGTGTGCCTTCATCCTGCCTTCATACCTCTGTGCTGTAGATAATAAAGTGTGATGATGCTGGACCAGGCTGGCTCAAGCTAGGAAACCCGCCAGGAGCCGAGTGACTGGATATGCAGCCAGCCTTGCTCCTTTGTTAAAGTGGTAGTGTCCTTGCTAATTGGTGCTGTTTTAAGAACAGCAAAAGAAAATTTCCACTTAAAAATCACACGTCACCTTGATAAGTTCAAATCCATCCAAATGTGAAGATAAAATATTATCAGCAGGTAAAGCCAATGAGATGGATCAAATTTATGATACCATTAAAGCATAAAAGAAAAGGGGAAAAAAAAAAACTCTTAAGAGGCACATCTATTGTACAGATTGAATTTGGCAGACCTTCTGACAGTGTGACAAGTGACACATCTCTTGAGAAATATCATTGCATGTTTGCTATGGCTTTTGTTAGTTGTGACGGGATTTTGAGACTGTTTTTGTTTCTTTTTTAAGATTTTTGCATTCTGAGAGATACAGGTATAAGACCAGGAGAAATTCACATAATAGAAAGTTCTTTCTGTTTGTTCATATTAACAAAGCATGACAGAATTAACGAAATTTTAAAAGTACCTGTGTAATCTTTAATGGTAAATACATGTTTGAAAATAAATGCACAAATCTTGCCTTAACCAAGTTGATACTCCATTATTTTTCTATTCTGCTTTGCTTCCAAAGCTTCACTGAATTTGTCTACTGTCTAGTCCCTGAATTTCTTTATCTCTAAGAAGCCTTGTGTCAAAGAAATTTTATTAAAAATATTGATGGTCCATGGTGACTTTGCTGTTAAGTTTTGATTCTACAACTAGATGGCCAAAGAGCATGGGCAATCTTAGAATAGAAAATACAACCACAGTTGATAAATAGTTGTCTAAAGATAATGGGAGAAGTGTTATCAATAGTGGAACAACTGTAAAGCAAACCCAGTCTGCAAGAGCTAAGAAATTTTATTTGGAGGAAAAAAAATCAGTCTTAAATTTATGTGTTAATCTACTTTAGAAATCAGTAAGGTCTTTTTTTTTTTTTTTTCCTGTCTTTTTAAGCCTGCACCCACAGCATATGGAGGTTCCCAGGCTAGGGGTCGAATTGGAGCTATAGCCACAGGCCTACACCACAGCCACAGCAACACTGGATCTGAGCCACATCTGTGACCTACACCAGAACTCATGGCAAAGCTAGATCCTTAACCCACTGAGTGAGGCCAAGAATTGAACCCAGATCCTCATGGATGCCAGTCAGGTTCGTTAACTGCTGAGCCACAACAGGGAACTCCCAGAAGTCAGTAAGTTCTTGATTCTCTTGTTTGTTTTGTTTATTGCCAAATTTAAAAGGCAGTGGGGAAGGACACAGTTGAGGAGACAATGTCCACATCAGAGTAGGACAGGTGAGGTGTTGATGAGAGAATTGTGGTTGGATCATCCTGAAGAAGGGAGATTGGCCCTAGCATTAAAGTTGGGGGCAGGGAGGAATTAGAGCCTCTGAGCCTAGTTTTAATATCAGCAAAGTATCTCTTTCTTGGTGCGCCTCAGGCCCAAATCACAACCAGGTCCCTCCCTTTCCATGGGGACAGGACACAGCGGTCTAGTTTCAGATGCAGACCTCACTTTTTCTATTCCTTACATCCTTTTGATTTGACCCTCATGCCCCACCTCCCCCGCCATTTGTTCAGCTGTACCTAAAATAGCAAACCACCATTCTATTCATTTTCCCCCTTCTACATTGTTCTTGAAGAAAAGAACAGTTTTAGTGAAAAGGTTTAAAAGACAATCCTTGGGCAAAAGGAGAAGAGAATAAACTGGTAAAGATGAAAAAATATAAAGTGCATGACTGTCAGCTAGCAGCTAATACTTGATTTGTTTAATGTGTTAGAGCAGCCGCAGTGAACCTAGCACTCAGCCTGGATATGGAGGACCCCAGAGGAGAGACTTTTTAAGTGGTCAGCTTATGTGCTGATGTTCCCCCAGCAATGGGCATCCTTTTGCCAACTAAGGCAATTACCAGAGTCATCAGCCCACACTGCTAACTTTAAACCATTCCCATCTCTTCTCTTAAAATGCTCATGTGCCCGTTTATTTCTTTGGATTCATTTTTTGAATTGCAAATAATACTAACGAGAGCTAAAAATATTAATGATTTTCAGTGAAAATGGCAGAACTCTCATTTGTAACCAACAGCTTCCCTACATTTCCAGAGTAGTCTCCCATTTCTAGCTCTTCCTCCTGTCAGGAGAGCAAAGCAAAGAAAAACAAAACAAAACAGAAACAAATAACACGAAAACTGTCCTGCTTGGGGAACTATACTATCCATCCTCTTACTCATCATCTGTTGGTTTCCTGATCCTTTAGTCACTAATGGAAGGTGTGATCTTAGTGTTACATCCTTCCTCGGCATCCCTACTCACTTCATTGTCACAGTCTCCCTTATGCACATGGGTGGCCCAGCCTCTTAGCATGTCTTCCCCATCCGTACCATAATGATTAACAGTGTTGGGTTTAGAGCCTCACTTCCCTGCTTAGTATTTGCATGGATGTACTTTAGGCAAACTTTCTAATATCCTTCTTCCCCACTTTCAACCCAAATAAAACAGGAATTATACTCAGAAAGAGAAAAAAACAAACATACGCACATGGATGATATCACATACTTGCATTTTGGCCATTTTTATGCCTAGGGACCTTCCCCTGCACATATTTGTAGTGATGCATTTTACATAATTTACAGGGAGACATGTATACAGGATAGGAAAATGTTCAACTGTTTGTTTCAATCCCTGTGTAGGGCCTGGTCTCTGCATATATTTTAGAGAAAGTATACATGCTTCCTTCTTGGAAATTTGACTTTAGACATAAAATTTAAACAAGCAGAAATCAACTAACTTCACAGGAGAAATGGCGGCAAACAGTATGGATTGTTGCCTGACCGTAACAACTTTTATTGTGGCAATAACTCTTTGATGTTACAGGAAAGTAGACACTTAGTCACTGATATACAAGTCTGCCAATTTTAAGGGGCCTATTAAATGCTGATTTGATAAAAGAACAATCCCTCCAAGTAGTCTTCTTTATCTCTTGCCAATTCTCCTCAGCCTCAATGTCAGTCCTTGGTTGGGGAAAATGGAAAAATCATCAGGTATTTAAACTTCACATCTTAGAAGCTGGGTGGTTTGGAGCTTAGCCTAGTTTTAAATCCAGGAAAGGCTATTTTCTAGCTTCTTAGCTTTCCTCTGTCTCTTTTTTTTTTTTAAAAAAATATGTAAGATGGAGAAAACAATAGTTGTTCCCTCCTAGACTTATTATTAAGAACAAATGATATAAGACCTGTTGTTCATGGTGAACACTCAATAAATGTTTTTTTGAAAAATATTCTTTGAGTTTGGTATCATCTAGTTTTTCAAGTGAGGAAAAAGAGGTTCAGAAAAGTTTGTTCCAAAATCACACAGCCAGTAAATATTTGAAACAGTGATAAGCTCAACTGGGTGGGCTGATCTGTGGTACCTTGTGACATTCTTCATGGAAATTCGGTAGATACCCAAATTACCATTCATCCCGCTATCATTACGAGGATTAATATTTAAAAATATGGCTCAACTATTGTGAACTGAAGCCACGATTTATGGTAAGAATTAAAGACCTCACTTTGTAAGTATCCAATCTCAAAATGTTCTTAAGCAAACCATGTCACAGTCTGGCCACTGATTTAAAAGCAAACTGCCTGAGCTTGTGTTAATTTATTTATTTTTTATTTTTTTATTTTTTTGTCTTTTTGCCACTTCTTGGGCCACTCTCGCGGCATATGGGAGGTTCCCATGCTAGGGATCTAATTGGAGCTGTAGCTGCCAGCCTATGCCAGAGCCACAGCAACTCGGGATCTGAGCCACGTCTGTGACCTACACCACAGCTCAGGGCAATGCCGGATCATTAACCCACTGAGCAAGAGCAGGGATTGAACCCACAACCTTATGGCTCCTAGTCGGATTCGTTAACCACTGCAGCAAGACGGGAACTCCCTGAACTTGTGTTAATTTAAAAGGTATTCACTAACTGTGTATGAGGAGGCTTTTTTAAGGAGCACCACTCCTAAAGAATGATGATATTTCTTGATTTCAGAGCTGTCCTCACTTAAAAAAAATAAAATAAAATAAAAAGCAAAAACAGAAACAAGAGGATAAAATTTCAGCAAGGTGAGTGAATAGCCAGCCCCGCATTGGAGTCATGGTGGGACAATGGAGCCAGAATTCCAAACCAGGTGTCTGTCTGAACGCAAATGTCCACTGGGTCCACCAGAAAGTTTTCTAGCTCAGGATCTGCAGCCTAGAGTTATTGGCTCAAAAATTATTAATGGTGTTAGGATAAATTCCCTTCCCTGCCACTCACTATTGAAGCTGAGATGGAGGTTCTGCTTTGGAGAATACTGTGACACTGATTAAAGTGTAAGCTTTCCTTAGCTGAATTTAGAACTTAATTAAGTGGTTTTATTTAAAAGGAGAATTAATTAAGACAGCAAGATCTTTAAATTAACCAATTGGAATTAAATTTACCTATAGCTTTTACCTATTCTAAAATCCTTTGAACTGTACATGGAAGAATTTAGAATTGGGTTGTTTTAAAGAGAGAAGAAACAGCTACCTTCAACCTCATGAGGATTCACCAATGAGTTATCAATAGCTTTCAAAGATATCAAAAAGTCCACGGCTGAAGCAATTGTTGCTTATAATGTCACTCATCTTACAACTGTGATTATTCTTGCTAATCAGATTATACTAGAAATTTTCATAAAAATATAAGGATTGATCTTTTTAAATTTCCCTTTAGCAAAGTTTGAATCTAAAAGTAGATGGAGGCCAATTACTTCATCAATAGACTGATATGATTTCGGAAGTGAATTTGAAAGCATCTGCTCAAACTCAGGAAGTGTGCTGCATTCAGTTAATATTTGAGCCCTAAAGACAAAAAGGAAAAGAAATATTCAGGTCTGAGAGGTTAAAAAAGTATATAGTAAATGTGTGTTTACTCAACTGAAAGTTCCTCTCAACTATATGTACAGTATTAGAGACCTGTGTCCAGCAGTTTCTCATATACTTTATTGGTCAATTTTAGTACCCGGGAGACAGAACTTGTTTGTGTTATCATCTTATTCCCAATACGGTGTACACATTTTTGAACAATTAGTGGCTAAGGAGTTCTCATGTCAGTTTGAATAAATATTTTGCCTTTATAGAAATTTCTGCCCCGATTTGGTCAAGTGCCTCACTTATTACCTCATTAATGAAATTAAAATACATCACGGGACATGAAGGTACTACACAGTTTAAAATGCATAGCAACATTATCCAGAGCAGCTATGTGGGCCGAAAAAGTCATTCTATCTGACTTAGCTTTGATTTTAATGCATCTAAAAGAAAAAAAAATCTCCTTTTAGACTAAGAACATAAATTAAGAGGCCCTCTTGCAGGAAGATGTCCTCATTTCCATATCACATTAGAGGTAGTAAAATCATAATTGCCTTTATCAAGAACAGAAGGGTGAGGGGGTAGTTTGTTTTGGTGAAATAGAGACAACATTTATTAGAAGCAAAGTTCATATGGAAGAGTGCAAGGGTGAATTTGCAGTGAGTTGCGCCAGAAATCTCTTGTTTTAAGGGTAAAGAGCCTGGGCACATTATATTTATTTCTATCAGTCATACAAAGAACACAATGAGCCTACAGAGTCTACAGGGGGAAAATATGAATTTCAATAGCTAGTTCTTAAAAGGCCAAAGCACTGAAAGGTTACTTCCAGAATGTGGTGAAGTTCTAAGGAAGCAATGCTGTTTGTAAATGTCAGGTGCAGATTTGTGACTTGTGTGGATGGCTAGCTGCTACTGTGCATCAATTCTGAATAAACTGTAAGAGCATCCAGGGCAGCAGCCCAGGTAAGACCAAAGGAAGAAAGAGGGCCCATTTGAAGCAGTAGATATATGGGTCTCAGCTGAGCAGCTATAATCGGTTCCCTGCAGACAAATAACTTCAAGATAAAAGCTTCATTCTACTTGGACAGAAACCCATTCATTTGTCTTTCTTGAGGTCAAGGAAATCTCTCAAACTATACACTCACAGAAGGGTTCCTCAAGGGTCAGAGAAAGGAGTGGTACCAGACCACAGTACATCCTGTCAAGTTCCCAGAGACCCTTGTGCTAGAATCCATCCTGGCTAAAAGGTGCCCTAGCACACAGGGCAGGGCCCTGAGTCACTCCAAAGCCAGACAAAGCAAGATGATTGGCCAGAGGAAGCCCAGAAGGACTGCCCCCACACAACTGATTTAAATGACCTCCAAAGCACATGTTGCTCTCTTCCTCTTTTGCTCTTTCTGTCTGTCTGTCTGTCTCAGTCTCTCCATCTCCACCACCACCACCCCCAACTTGAGCCTTCCCATGCATTCTCCACACCTATATTCTCCTTTCTCTCTTAATAAACCCTGTCTGTGCTGTCTCCACACCTACCTTCTCTCTCTTCTCTCTTAATAAACACTTATTTGCATTACTACTCTCAGTCTCTTTGCAGAATTCTTTCTCTAAAGGGGCTAAGTTCTCCAAAGGGATCAAGTGGTTCAGCATTCTTACCAGACAGACACCCTGAGAACACATTCTTCCTCCTTAATCTTCAACTCACTTTACTTAGGATCATTTTAATACTGAGATACTGGCATGCTGTTGAGTTTGAAAAGCAGTGAACACAGATGTGTAACAGAGGGCGATGATACCCTAAACTCAAAGACAAAACCTAAGAAGAGACTGCTCTGGAGGACTGTGCTGTCCTTTGTGGAATTCACTGCTCTCAGGAGACATTGAGAGAGTATGATGTCAACATTAGATCAAACAGACCAGCCTTGTTCCTTGCTTGGGTAGTGTGGGTGATTCCCTGAAGCAAAGCGGTACAGAGCTTGATAAGGAAGAGTGGAAAAAATAAATAAATAAACCTGAGAGGTAAATTTTATTTAAAAGGCATCTTTATGATTGGCATTATAAAGGAGAGAAAGTTCATTAGCAAACAGACTGATAAGACCACTCACAGCATGCTTCAAAAAGAAGTGGTAATAATTACTGCCTCTCTAAGAAAAGGGGCAAAATATCCACACAATGCCATTCACAAATCCGTTTGCAGACATCACAGAGCAAGCTGCAAAAAGTCCCACAGCTTTCAGATTTAATTAAAGGAAGAAAGACAGGGGAAAAAAAAAAAAGAGAGAGACTTTTACACTTCACATGCCTGGATTATAGAAAATTCTACATGAAACAAGATTTTTTTGTAAAGCCATTTTAGAAGCCCTTAGAGTTTGCTGAACCTTCATTCAACAGCATAATTTTCCCTGTTTCTCCCAGGATATTGCACAATCTACTAACAGGGTGCAGCTTTTCTGTGGGCTAAAGGAAGTGGGCAGCTTTGATCAGAATTCGCAATAATATATCTCCCTTGTGTGATAAATGATTTACTGCTGAGGATAAATGGATATAATCTTTCATTATGTATGACATTCATCAGCAACAAGGAAGCTTTGGACTGAATGGAAAATGATTTCATATTAAAAGCCTCATGCAACTCAGACTGAGATGAAAGTGAGGTCTTGCCTTGGAAAAAAAAAAGCGCAGGTTTGTAAGTTTAAATGGATGCTCAGTCAAATATAATCATTACTGTAAGTTTGAAAATCTGTTAGGAGGAAACCAGGGAACTATGTGACTAGATCAACCTCAATTTTTCACAGAAAAGCGCATTTCTTAACCATACTATTCTACTTACTGAAATGTGTCATTAAGTCCAGCTTTGAGAACTGAGAATAGTGACAGAACCAGGTAGGGAGGAGAGAGTTGTGCAAGTGACTTAAATTCCCATAATTATAGAAAATCAATGCATCATAACTCAAGTAGATAAATCAAGAAATAGAGGCTTAATGTGTCATTTAGAGATACAAAGTTAACAACCAGGAAAATGCCAAATGAAAATAGTTTAATAAGCCTGCTCACATGTTTGGGGAAGGATGCATATTAGGAGAATGGGAGGTAGGCAATGAGTGCCAAAATCGAGTATCAAGGCTGCTAGTTTTTCATTATAAACACATTTGTATTTTTTAGTTACTAAATATATATATGTACACTTAGACGATGAAGAAATTTAAGTACAAGTCATTTAATTTTAAAAATGATTCAAGTTCTTCATTGACTCTATGACCCACTTCTTCATTTGATTTTCATCTTCAGTTGATTTTTAATAACAGCAATTCCCCAGTGCTGTAGTATATATTATAAACAAAAAAGATATAATATGAATACAATGTGAAGATATGAGAAGCAAAGCCACGGACTGGAAGAAATATTTGTAAAAGACACACCTGACAAAGAATTGTTATCTAAAATATACAAAGAATTCTTTTTTTCTTTTTTTCTTTTTTTGTCTTTTTAGGGCTGCACCAGTTGCACATGGAAATTCCCAGGCCAGGGGTCCAATCAGAGCTGTAGCTGCCAGCCTATCCCACAGCCACAGCAGCGCAGGATCTGAGCTGTGTCTGCAACCTACACCACAGCTCATGGCATTGCCAGATCCTTAACCCACTAAGCCAGGCCAGGGATCGAACCTGCATCCTCATGGATACTAGTCAGGTTCGTTATCACTAAGCCATGATGGGAACTCCTACGAAGAACTCCTATAATATTCAATATAGGAAAACAAACAACCAAACTGAAAAATAGGTCAAGAATCTTAACAGATACTTCACCAAAGAAGACATACAGATGCAAATAAACATATGAAAAGATGTTCCACAGTGTGTTATCAGGGATATGCAAATTAAACAACAGTGAGATACCACTACATACCTAAGAAAATGGCCAAAATCCAGAATACTGACAACACCAAATGCTGGTGAGGGTGTGGAGCAATAGGAACTCTAGTTCTTTTCTGGTGAGAATGCAAAATGGCACAGCCAATTTGGAAGAGAGTTTGGCCATTAAAACTAAACATATTCCTACCAAATGATTCAGCAATCAGGTTGCTTGGTATTTACACAAAGGAGTTGAAAACTTATGTCCACAAAACAACCTGCACACAGATGTTTACAGCAGCTTTACTCATAATTGCCACAACTTGCAAGTAACAAGATGTCTTTCAGTAGGTGAATGGACAAATAAACTATGGTTCATCCAGACAATGAAATACTATTCAGTGCTAAAAAAGAAATGAGCTATAGAGCCATGAAAACACATGGAGGAAACTTAAGTGCATATTACTAAGTGAAAGAATTCAATTTGAAAAGGACATATATTGTATGATTCTAACTATATGACACTATGGAAAAGGCAAATACTTCAGAGACTGTAGAAAAATCAGTGGTTGTCAGAGGTTAAGAGGGGATTAGAAATGAATACACAGAGTACAGAGGATTTTTAGGGCAGTGCAAATACTCTCCATGACCCCATAATGATGGACAAATGTCATTTGACATTTACCCAAACTCAGAGAATGCACAACCCCAAGAGTGAAACTTAATGCTAATTATGGACTCTGTATGATTATGATACCTAAATGTAAGTTCATAAATGCACCACTCTGGTGGGGATGTTGTTACTGGGGGAGGCTATGCATGTGTAGGGCAGGGACTATATGGGAAATATCTGTACCTTCACCTCAATTTGACTCTAAACCTAAAACTGCTCTAGAAAATAGTCTTAATTAAAGTATACGTTTAACATTCAAATTAAGCCAGATGTGAATGCAGATTTTGACCCAAATTTAAATGTTTTCTGATACTGTAGAATGGTAGAGTTAGAAGAAATCAAAATGTTTGATCCAACCATCTCATTTTGGGGAGGACAAAATCATAAAATAAACATGAGAGACTTGCCTAAGATATCAAAGGCCATAAGGGATAGAATAAGGATTAGAGTTCATTGATTCTATTTGTAAATCCAGTGCTCTTTCTACTATTTCATATGTCCTCTTAAAAAGTCACTTCTAGGAATTCCCTGGTAGCTCTGTGGGTTAAGGATCTGGTGGTATCACTGCTATGGTTCTGGTCACTGCTGTGATGCAGGTGCAATCCCTGGCTCAGGAACTTCTACATGCCATGGGTGTGGCCCCCCCAAATTAAAGACATTCCTAAAGTCATATGCAATCTCTGATGCCAAACTTATCAGTCATTCCAGTTGAAAACATATGTTTGATTGGAAATCAGTCAGCACAGTTCCACTGGCTAGAGTTGTGGTAACTAAGAAAGGTCAAAAAGAGGTGGCAACATCAACTGATGTCCCTTACTTGGGTAAGATTGGATAGTGAAACATATTCTAAACCTGAATGCCATATGGCAACTGGGAAAACGACACAACAGCATGGGTCCGGATGGGTAAGCTATGTGAGGGAATATTCTTTATAATGGTAATATGGATAAGATTCTTTCTTGACCTCTAATTAAACAAAGGAAACTGCAAACTGGTACAAGTAAGTTGACAAAAATTAAGTAACTGTCTATAGTGAGCAAATCCAAAGTAGAATTCAAAGGAATGTTATTTAACTGGAATGTTTGGTAAGTTGAATTAGAAACTCAGAAGGTGAGCAGTGACTTGAAATCCATAAAACATGATCATTATTTTCTAAAAAAAAAAAAAGAGAGAGAGAGAGAGATTCAGTTAGTCAAGTTCTTGGTGATGTATTTGATATTCCTATGTGTTTTACCCATGAATAAATCAAGGAGAAAGTACTACCAGAAAGCATTTTTACATTTGGTAGTGTAATAGATGAGCAATCTAGGCTTATTGAAGACTGCCTCTACTCAAAGAACAGGCTGAGAGATTTACAAAGGTTAGACACAGTTATTCTCATGAAACTGATAAAAAGGAGATGGGGTTATCACCATTTTATAGATGAAGAGATTGAACTTTTGGAGACATTAAATTCTGTGTCCTGGGACACATGGAAAGCATGTCTTAAAACTGGAATGGGATTTCAAGTTAAACCAACACTAAAGATCATATTTATTTTGCTACCCTGTCTTGTTTGTGACTATTCAGACTGTGTTAAGTGCTCCTTTTCATTAACTATCTCTTGAGGAAGAAGGACCTATCATTTTACGCTTACTGCACAGATAAAGATAGAAGTGAAAGTAAGAGTTTAATTATTTGCCCACAGGTATATAAGGTAAAATTTAATTAATTTGAAAAAGCCTAAAAAGAAAAATACAATAATATTTAATATGGCTTTAGACTCAATAATACGTTATCACATTCTCACCTCTCAATTCATATGCTCATTCAAAATTAAATATGTTGAGAAGGAAAAAGTTGGCATATCTGAAAATGGAAACCTCTTTAAATATTCAAAACCAGGAAATTTAATAGACAATCAATTGACCAACTGAAGAAAGGGTAAGCAGTTAAACAAAGGACAATAAGGTCCCATTGGAAGTGGCACCAACATGAAATCACTCTCAACCTTAGGCAGAAGAGACAAAGCCTGAGTCCAGGAAACTAGGATAAATCCAGTGGCTTTATTAGACAGAGCTAGAGTCTTAAATGAACCTAGCTATTGCTGGAAATAAACCAAGAAACAGAGAAAACAGAAAGCAGTGGGGGGGGGGGAGAAAGAAAATTAGTAAGAGAGAGAAACAGGAAATAGAGCGCTGCCTTCCAATTTGATGCTTCGTATTGACCAACCCCACTCAGAAGCCATTGGTCAAGAGAGACTGAGAAACATGGTTCTGAGACAGAGAATACAACAAAAGAAGGGCAGGATATGGATGTAAAGCAAGCAGGAAACTGATCAGCTGAGTTGGTTATGTACAGTACATAATATATATAGGGCACAATTAGGCATATATCTATACAACACAAACACTTGTGCAATAACACCAGCAACAAAGTCCCTTATCCCCAATAGTTCTAGACCATAGAGATCTTATTAACCTTGTAAACACTATGCTATGAAGCCTTTGCATCAGTCTTCATTAGGAATCTTCCTGACTCCTTTCAATCTACACTCATCTGTACCACAATTACTCAAGGCACCTCACTGCACATATACAGCCACGAACCCTCACATTCACACCCTGCTCACAGCATCTTGAGGGGAGTAATTTATCCCTCTGGGCACCCATTTCCTTCTTTGCCAACAGGGCTAATCGCCCTGGCCTGGTACACAAAAGAGAGCCCGTGCCTATTAACTTACTTAAAGCTCATAAACTCTTTTGAAGATGAAAAAGCTCTAGTTTTCACATTCAGTTCCTTGGCTTCAAATAAAAAAAAAAAGCTACATTATATAAAGGTTTCTGGGGGATTTATTACCAGACCTCTATCTAAAAAAAGTTGCACCACAATTACAACTTTAATGACCTACTCTAAAACTTCCCAAGGCTACAACATAATTAGTCCATTTTATAATTAGTATTTTTTAAAAAAATCACTTGTCAGAAGTAAATAAGAAGTGACTGGGGGTCCTGGAAGTAATCTACATTAATTGATGTAGAAAAGGGAGAAGGTATATTTTGCAGGTACCTACAATTTTCCAGATTTCACACTAGACATTTTCCATAGTTACCTATATATTCCATCCATCCAGTATTGTCATGTCAGTATTGTTTTATTTGGGGTTTTAAAAGCCACAAACAGAAGTTTGGAGTGACTAAGTAATCTAAGTAAGACACAAAGATAGTAAGGGTTGAAGTTGTGATTTGTGTTCAGGGTTTTTTGCCAGTGACTCTTCATTGCTGAACATTGGAAAGCTTGTAAATCACTTTTCCTGAGCCCACAGCTGTCAACTCATATATCAGAATCTTTAGTGTCAGTAGTAACTTTTGGCATGAACAGAGGTAGACATTGATCAGTAAAAGAGAAGTAATCAGGATCAAGAAGATTGTCCTGTTCTTGGTATAAAGAAATCATACCTAGAATAGGTTTTCTTGTAGATAATACCCTTTAATAGATATATTGAAAATAAGTTATTTAGAAGAACGTGTTGATGAATGGCAGAACTAGAGATAGTCTCCTTTGAAGGGAGGGGAGCGTGGTGTTGTCATCACATAGTTGATGACCAGTTTGGGACATAGGATTTGGCCTTGTTCTGGGGGGCGTTGGTCTAGAAAATGACCTATCAATGAGTAGGAGTGGAAGGCACTAAGATTTTGGCTCACTATAAGGAAAGAGTTTTTAATAAATCCTTACAGAAATGGGACGTTACTGTGAAGGACTAAGAATCACTTGGTTGACAAATTCAGTATTCCTTTGTACTCAAATTACTCAAGATCTGCTCTGTTTGGAGATTATGTAAGAGTTTTGTCTTATGCATAATTCAATATTTTTCCACAAACCAATGCTACTGGATGAGAACACTGAAGAGCAGATGATGCCAAAACATTTGCTTACAGAGTATTCCATTTTTAATAATCATGATCACTGTTCTATATGAGAAATTATTTACATAATACAAACTTATGGTTTAGGATGAAGTATCAGATAGACCAAACTATTTCTAGATACAAAACTTACTTAATTTCAGGATACATCTATATTTTTAAGATATATATTTTTCTATATTTTGATTGGGATTTGGTTTTGACTTTAGCCCATGTTAAGCAATGAAAGAACTGCTAAAAAACTGGTTTTAATTTTATTTTATTTCTTCATTTATTTTTAATTTTCTTTTTTTCTTTTTTTTTCCTTTTTAGGGCCACACCTGTGGCATGTAGAGGTTCCCAGGCTAGGGATCTAATCAGAGCTACAGCTGCTCGCCTGTGTCACAGCCACAGCAATGCAGGATCTGAGCCGCATCTGCAACCTACACCACAGCTTAGGGCAATGCTGGATCCTTGACCCACTGAGCGAGGCCAAGGATCAAGCCCGCAACCTCATGGTTCCTAGTTGGATTTGTTTCCACTGCACCACAACAGGAACTCCTATTTTATTTATTTTTTATAATGATTTCTATTTTTTCCATTATAGCTGGTTTATCGTGTTCTGTCAATTTTTCTACTATGCAGCAAGGTGATCCATTCTCACATATATGTATACATTCTTTTTTCTCACATTGTCATGTTCCATCGTAAGTGACTAGATATAGTTTCCAGTGTTCTATTTTTAAAAAGGTGACTCCATATTTATAAATTTATTTTCAGTGATTAAATAGAACCATTTTCCTCAATAAAAGTGTTTTTTTAAATTTCCTAATTTGAGTGTCTACATTCTAGTGAGCAAAACATTAAATTTCCTGTTATAGAATAAGTTATTTTGAAAACCAGTCCACTAGTTGTTCTCTACAGATCCTTTAAATTATATATAAACACCATTGCAATCAGTAGTAATCAGTTTCTAGCCTAATTTTCTTCCCATGATGTTGTTAGACTTGGAACATATATAGTGTTGGAATCTCTAGAGCCTGAGATTTCTTTTTAACAGCTTTCTTCAATAATTTTAACTGCCTTTCATGAATTGAATTAGCTTCAGTTTCATTTGGATAAAGAAAAGTTAATTTTATTGAGTGTCACTGAAGCTGACTTCAATTTTAGTTATTATCAGCAGAAGACATTGGGTCCACTATGTCTACACCTCTCTTAGAGGACTTATAAAAGGTGACTGATCATCTAGAAATGGGTGTGCCTGGAGTCTCAGAACCACCGCTTTTGTAAAGAAGGCTCTAAGTTATTTTCTTTCTTTGAGGTTTCCATCTGCCTTAGCAAATTACAATTTTGAGAAATGTGGAGATTGTGTGTGCGTGTGTGTGTAGTGTGTGCACATATGTGCGCACACTACACACACGTGCTTGGGTTTGGGTACAAACAACTACTTTCATGTGAAAGAGTATTGTATGTCTATGTATGATATGCATATTTATTATTATTTTTTCCACAGTGGTTTAGAGATTGGGTGGGACAGTACTAAGGCTGGAAGCACAGAGCCCTGCTGGAAGTGACTGCAGTGGTCCTGGCAGAACACCAGACTGTGGCATCATGGTTCTTTACTCACACTGGAAGCCAGAGATAAGTAGATTCTCATCAGCATTTTTGCTTTTTTTAAGTTATAATAAATGTCACTTTATTTCACTATTATACAATTAGAATATAATATTTCCTCTTAGAATATAGACATGCTTAACAATATCTCCATTTATAAATGTGTTTTTATGCGAAGGATTTAAATATCTTCTATTCACCTTGAGGTCTTCTTGCAAGTTGTTTCTATGTCGTTACTATGCCAATTGCTCAGATAAGAATTGCATTTATACCCAAAGAACTTCAATCTCACTTTTTATTTGTTTGCATTTTAACTTTCCAGTGATGTTGTCTCTCTTTGTATCAAAGATTTGACATAATTCTTTATATATAGTAACTAATAGTAACTGAACATTTGGAATGTCAATGAGAACAAAATAGGCATTTTATACATATTATCTTTAAGCCTCTTCTTTTTGATATTTCCTTTTGAATTCCCATTTATTTGTTGAAGAAACTGAGGTTCAAGTATTTATATATGTATAAGGAAATAACAGGTGGAAACAGCAAAGATAAAGTGCACCACTTTGGAGGGGAATGTACTTTCTGTCACTACAACACACAAGCAGAGGTGGGATGACAAAATGTCAGGAATGCCACCAGAAGGGGGCAAGATTCACACTCAGGTCTTCAAACTCCTAAATCTGCCCACTTTTTTCCTGAACCCTACTCAAAAAATGTAGTCTCACCATTTAGAAGATAAATAGTGGTGAGGAAGGTAGGGGAAGTTAAAGAATGAGTTTGTCCATCCTATTTCTTATTCTGAAAGTAAAAGATATTTTTTTCATTTTGGTGTTAAGAATACAGTCAGAAATACTATAAAATAGAGTTCATAGATGTTAATAATCAAGAAATGTAGACTTTTCACAGTGTCATATCAGTGAGTCACTGAGGACTGGCAGGGAAAAGAATCATTTAAACACACTTAAGAGTTAGTAATTTAAATAAGATCTACATACATTGCTGATTAAAAAGCTCTTCTTGGATGTATTACAATGTTCTTCCTATTAGATTATTCACAATAGACATCAGTCCCTGTTTATACTGGGTCATTTTCTGACCTTGTGTGAAACCCTAATCTTTTAATTAGCACATGATCCATTCCATATCCAGGGCGAGTCAAAGGTAATCTCAGTTAAATGGAAAAACTGTTTATGTAAGATGAACAGTTGATTAAAATCAGAAGGAAAAAATGTTTTTGGTTTTTTAGGAAGAAGAAAAATAATAAAGAAATATGAGACATGGTAACCTCTAAAATATGCTTCTCTTTGTCCCTGAGGTAGAGCTAGTTCTGCAGCAGCTCACAGCAGGCATCTTAGAAGGGGAAGGAAAGTTCACTTTGTCAGAGAAGCATTCCATTTCCATTTTCAGGGAAAAAAAAGTGAGAGTTGAAGTGACTAGTGTTTTTCACAGGCAAGAATCAAGAGACAGGATATTAAACAAATCTAAATTGTGTCGAACCTTAGTGTAGCCATATTCATTTTGAGCTGGTTTTATGTACAACCTCAGATTTAACACTAGCCGGTCTTAAAATACAATTTATTTTGTTCACAGGGAAGTTCGTAGCGGTCTCTAGTGCTTTAATAACTCATTAATAGAAATGTGAGGACAGTTTGGTTTCTTTATATAAGGTTCCTCATTGGAGAGAAATACTCATAGTCAGGGGTGCTATCTCCTTGACTGGCTCCAAGATCCTTTCAGTTGCCCAGGGAAAAGCTCTGGCAGCATCCACGACCCGATTCTTTTATAATACCCCTTCTCCAAAGACAAGAAATTCCATAGGCTCTACCATGAACTCTCTGTAGATCCTCCCACTTCTCCCCATCACCACCACCTCTTCTTTTTCCCGGAGGCCTGAAATAGACCTTTTTTTGGTCTCTGTGTTTTTGCCCTGGTTCCTGAATGTCTACTCTCAACACAAAGATCAGAAAATCCTTTAACAATAAAAGTCACATTATCTTATTCCTTCAAGTGACTCCCCAAGTCATGAAAATGAAAGACAATATCCTTTGAATGATGAATAAGCTTCTCCTCTTGCTTTTTTTTTTTTTTTTTTTAATGAATGTGAAAGTAGCATTTTAAACTCAGTAAGAAAGAGAAAAAATGCAAACATGTTAAAAGGATTTTTAGTTCCCATTGTGGTTCATCAGTAACGAACCTGAGGAGAAGGGTTCAACCCCTGGTCCTGCTCAGTAGGTTAAGTATCTGGCATTGCTGTGAGCTGTGGTATAGGTTGGAGATGCAGCTTGGATCTTGTGTTGCTGTGGCTGTGGTGTAGGCTGGGAATTTCCATATGTCACAGGTTAGGCCCTAATAAGCAAAACAATAAAAAAAAATTAAAAAATTAATTAAAAAATGATTTTAATGTGTAAACAACAAAGAAAGAATCTCAAATGGCATCTTCTCCCCTGAACAATAATGGAACAAAAAATTAAAAAGGATATTCTCTACCAATTGGAGAATTGAAAATTAAGTTTAGATGTCATTTTATACTCAGTATAGTTGCAAAAATGAATTCTAAATCATGCTGAACTTTGAGGAATAGGGTCTAAATTGGTACAAAATTTTGCAGAACAATATAAAATAATATTAAGTGGCATGCTTATTATGGAATAATAATAATGGAATTACCAGAAGTTCCATTTCTTCCCTTGCTATATGCCCACAAAGGAATTCTCACACTTGTGCAGAAGATACACACAAGAATGTGTGAATGGTATTGTTTATTTTAATTGTGAAACTTGGAAGCAATCAAAATGGCCATCAAATGGGTATGTATAAATAAACATGGATGGTTCAAAATTATAATGGAATCGAACCCTACTGTAAAAGTGAATGGACTACTTCTAGGTCAAAACACACTGAGTTCTTGTTTCAGAAATCCCTCTGCTTGAAGTAATTATTCACAATGGTTAAAATATGAAAAGAAAAATTTAAAAGCAGCTTCTGGTCTGAATGCCAGAAAAGGAACAGAAAGCCAAAGCATGAGTGGTTCTGCAATCCTGGACTTTCCAAGTTTAAGACCCAAGTGCAATGGGGATCTGGACTTCACCTCCTTCAGGAGAAAGAGTGAAAAGTGATCTCACAGAACAGAGGAACAGAGTCAGGCTCCCTGTTTGATACTAGAGGACCAGAGTATGTGACTCACCCCTTTTTAAGAAAAGTAGCTTAAAAAAACCCCTGAGGGGGGGAAGAAATGTCTCAAATTATAACTCTAGAACACAACCATCCAATAGAAGTGTTTGCAATGATGGAAAAGAGCTGTCCATTGGGACACCCATTGGATGTAAATGGTTAGTGCTACTGGGAAACTGCATTTTACATATTATTTAAGTTGATTGGAAATTAAATTTAAATAGCTACAAGTGGGGAGTGGCACCTATGGAATGGTATTGCTCTAAGTAACTGAATAGCCTAAGGAAAATAAAGAACAAGAAAATGGAATTCATGAGCTAATTACAGACTTCTGCTGGTTTGAGGACCAAATCTGTTTATCCCCAATATCACAACCTTTTAAAACCCAGTTCGGGATTGCTTGAATCCAGGGGGTCTGAGGGGCAACCAATGAGAACATTACAGAGACAGATGGGCATTAAAGAAAGTAAGCAGAGAGAGAAAGGATGAAGGCTGAGCAGAAAGAGTAATGGAAAATAAGAAAAAAAAAAAACAAAACAAAAACAGTATATACAATCCTCTCATTAAAGTGAGAGTCAAAGGAAATACTGAAAACACATAAAGAAATTAAAGCTTATAAAAGACAGTCAATGAAATTCACTTCAGATTAAAAAAATCAATTTTATGGAACCAACAAATGTTTTGAAAATGTTTAAAATGCTCAATGAGACAAATATTAACCCAATTTAAAAATTAGCATAAAACAAAAGCACCCCTCAAAAAACAACCCCAAATGAAAACTCTAATGAAAGAATATTAATTAGAAATCAAATGAAAAATATAATGTTAATATATAAAACAGAAAATACATGAAATCGGTAAACATAACTGTATACAATTGAAACACAAATTAGTGAATTAAAAGATGGTCCTAGGACACTCACCAGAAAAAATCCCAGAGGGACAAAGGGATAAATCATACAAAACAGTAGGACAAATGTAGAGGCTGTAGCATATGGTTAACAGTAATCACAGAAAAAAAGACTAAAGGAAATGACAGAAAAGCTATATTTGAAAAAATAATAGCTGAGGATGATCAAGACTGAAAAAAGACAAGAGTTCTCTAATCAAAAAGTACACTAAAAGTGTCAAAATATATAACTTCTAAAACAAAATAAATTAATCCAGAGATAGAAAGACTATATATAGTAAGATGGAAGAACATCGAGAATTAGGAGAACTACCTCAAAGCCAAGTGGAATACTGCACTGAGAAAAAATAGAATTCATAGAATGCGAAATCCTAAACTATCATGATGCCTATTATAAAAAAGAATGGAATAAAAGGGAGATTTTCAAAAAGCTCTCCACTGTTTCCATTGTTTTATTTCATTAAAAAAAAAACCCTGCAGTTAATATACAAATAATTATATGATGAAACTGAGTGGTGGTGCATAGGAATTCATTATGACCTCTAAAAGAGGTTTTTTTTTTAAACATTTCACATGTATACTTTTTTTTGATTGGGTGTTCAGAATAAAATATTCAGAACTAAATGAACCAAATGTACACACATCTTATTTCAACAATAGATTTCTAAAGCATAATGTATGCTGCATGTAAAAAATATAAAGAAAGTTTGCATGGAGCCTATTGGCTGAGCACCAGCCCTGTGAGGGGCTAACATGTTTGTACAGGATGAAGCCTCACGAGGAAAGAAAGTGATTTACACAGTGAAGGAAGAAAATGTTCAAGAAGATTTAATTTTGTCTGTCATATTTTATTTTTTTAAATACAGTAAGTTCTGAAACAAATGCTATTGATATTTATAAAGAACTCCTCCATTCTGAAGGCATAAACAAGCAGGACATGGAAATACATAAAATGATTTCAAATCTGAAAATACTAATGAGGCAATCATTTTAGAAGTTTTTCAAATTTCGCATGTCTTACTCAAAATTTTAATGTGTCATTTTGGGGAGGCAAGCTCTCTGCTGCCCTGACCAGCCATTGACAACATTTAATATTGAGGTACTGTAATGAGGTACTGTAGCTGAAAAGATTGTTTCAAATCCCTAAAATACACCTACATGCAAAATGTCAACATCGACAGCTGCAGATTGAGAAAAAAGAGAATATAAAGGGAGTGGTCATTGCCCATTGGGACTGATTGAGAAAAAAGAGAATATAAAGGGACTGGCCATTGGCCAGGTACAGCCTGTCCTTATGACTTCATCTTTACAAGTGGAACTGCAAAAGATCTAAATATGAACTTGTCCTTCCATAACCTTATCAAGGTAGGAGGGTAAACAGTTTACTTAATAGCATTTAGCTTGAATAATAACATTCAAAATTTTTAATATATGGTTGGTTTCTAAGGTCTCCTTGCCTGGTCTCTAAAAATAATAATAAAAAAAATTCTAAATAGATATTTCTCTGAAGAAAGGCAGATGGTCAAAAAGCTCATGATAAGATGCTCAATATTGCTAATTATTAGAGCAATGCAAATCAGAACTACAATGAGGATATCACCTTATACCAGTCAGAATAGCCATCATCAAAAAGTCTACAAACAAAAATGCTGGAGAGGGTGTGGAGAAAAGAGTATCTTCCTATACTGTTGGTGAGAATGTTAATTGGTACGACACTTTGGAAAACAGTATGGAGGTTCTTTAAAAAACTAAATGCAGAACTACCATATGACCTAACAATCCCACTCCTGGGAATATACTCAGAGAAAAGTTCAAAAATGTTCATGCACCCCAGTGTTCACTGCAGCATTATTTACAACAGCCAAGACATGGAAGCAACCTAAATGTCCATTCAGAGAGGAATGGAACAAGAAGATGTGGAATATATACAGTGGAATATTATTCATCCATAAAGAACAAAATAACGTCATTTGCAGCAACATGGATGGACCTAGAAATGATCATATTAAGTGAAGTAAGCCAGGCAGAGAAAGACAAATATCATACTGCATCACTTATATATGGAATCTAATAAAAAACTTTTAAAACATAACCATTTGTAGGGCAGAAACTCAAAGATTCTGAGGTCAAACTTACAGTTACCAAAGGGCAAACTGAGCAGGGGGATAAATTGAGAGGATGGGGTTGGTACACGCACACCACCATACATAGGGTAGATAACTAACAAGGACGTACTGTATAGCACGGGGAGGCTTACTCAATGTTTTGTAATAATCTGTATGAGAAAAAAGAAGAGAGTTATGTATATGTGTAACTGATTCACTCTGCTATAAAACTAAAGCTACTACAACATTGTAAATCAACTCCACCCTAATAAAGTTTAAAAAAAAAAATCAGGAGCAGAACTAGATACAAGCCCCATAAAAATGATGATTTGGGAGTTGACTGGCAGGCAAGTTCTAGGAAAGGTGAGTGGGAATTTTACAGGCAGGCTTGGAACTCTGTAATGAAAGTACCAAAATAAGAAATTCTTGAATAGATTGTTCTCAATGAGCACAACTACTCTTTCTTTTGTTCTCCTTTCATGTAGATGGTAGAGATAAAGGTTATCTCTAAATTTGTTTTGTTCTACCTCAGATAACAAATCAAACTGTGAGCCCTCCAGAGCAGCTTTGATTTTAATTCCTTTTGAGAACAGAATTACGTAAGGTTTTAATCTTGGGAGAAAACCCTTCTAGAGCTTGAAGCCTGGAATAGAGGACTAGGATGGCATGGAAGTGATGGTAAAGGGAGAGTAATGAATCAGCTGAACTAAATATACCTGTTCTTTTAACCAACAGGTCTCACATTGAGTATATATCAGCATCTCCCAAGGACTGGCTAAAACAGAGTGCTGGGCACTCCAGAGAGACTCTTACCAAAGTCTCAAAGCAGGGTCCAAAAGTCCACAGCCACAGCATTGTCTAGAATGACATGCAGACTCTTAGCTACCAACATAGAACTTCTCATCAGACTCTGCATTTGAACAGGTTCCCCGGGTGATTTGAATGCACAGAGAGATGTCAGATACCTGTCCCAAAGAGCCTGCCACACATTCACTGATCATGAAATTCAAATACCTTAGAGCCTACCTTTCCCTTTACTATAGTTTTCTACTTCATGTGAATTATAGTTTCCTTCACTCTTGTTTCTCCAACAAACTAATTCAATATGCATTTGATTTTCAGGATTTTCTGTCCAAGGATTGCTACTCCTACTTATCTGTGAGCACTATTTTTTTTTTTTTGTATTCTTTCTATTTTTCGGTGATTTGGGTGGGGTGGGGACAAGTTAAATGCCTTCTTGATGTAATATTATGAGCATATTATTTTATAAAGAAAATTCTGAGCAACTATTTATGTGAATTATGGTTGAATCAGGACTCAAATATCAATATTTCAAAATATTTGGATGCATGATCCTTTACAAATGAGTAAGTTGTAATACCACAGAGAATAATTATGAAGTAACATTTTCAAAAACTTGGAAGATGAGAGTTGCTAATAGACTGGAGGTGGTCAAGTATTCTTATTTTATAGAGATGAAGACAGACTTGTATCAATTAAACAAGGAATGTTATAATATAAAACTATAAAGAATTATAGCAAAATTCTCTCATGGAGTGGATTAATAGGACAAGCCAAACTGATATAACTTCCTCCTTTGGTAGCATTATTAGACTAGCAAACTAGAAGGACTCCTTGAATGCTTCTTGATTGTTAGCAGAACATATGATGTTCTTGTGGACAAGAGAGCCAGATGTGATACTGTCTGGATTTATAGATTTACAGTTAGCATAATCATCAACTGACCCTCAGAAATGCTAGTATCAAGTTAGACAGAAGCCCCAAGCAGCATGCTGCAGGCTTTGCCCTTGCATCTGCCCTTCACCACTTTTATAATAGTGATTGGGATAAACACCTGGGGGGGGGGGTGCAGGGGGATTGGGGATGACATGAAAGCAATCTGAGAGGAAGAGTTAACATGACAGACAATACACTACTCGACTTTTAAACATATTCTCAGCCACAGAGTCTGAAAAGAAGGATCAAAGGATAGAAGTTGACATTTCAGAGGGATATTATTTTGCAACACCACATTAAATTGAGTAGCTCAATTATGCAAAGGTAAGATAAAGGATTCTTTGGGGTGAGGTTTTGTATCAATATTGGGTTCAGTTAGTGGCATGTGACATATAAATCACAGAGGATTTAAAACAATTTTTAAAAGACAACTTGATTGGTATTAAGATATATATGCTTCCCTCAATGATTATGGTAAGTGAATGAAGTCATCATGAATTAATTAATAGGTTGTAAGAAGCCTAGACAGAAATTTGATGTTCAGGACCAAAAAGACGGCCTCTCACAGTCCTAATTCCTTTATGTGTGATAACTGTATTTTTCACCTAAACAATTAAGCATTGTTCTGAAAGAGTCCTTGCTTAGGTAGTTGGGCCAATTGCCTCAGCCTGGGATATTATGATTTCAAAAGCAGCATATTACAGCAAACCTCTTCATATGAAATGAATGATAAAAACACTCTCACCATTGAAGGAAGTGAATTCAGCCCATTAAAGGGTGCTTGTCACACAGTACTCCCTTAATCATCACTCAAGACTGACAGGACCCAAAACAGATGTTCATCAATGTGTGTGGTTAGTGCTGCTGTATTACTCCTCCAGTGAATAAAGGGTTAGAATAAACTATCTTTATCTGGGAGTGATTCAGAGAACACTAGTTCCTTGAGCTCTATTTAGTAATACGTACATTAGGGTCAATGAGTATAAATTTGAAAAAAAAATGGGTCCAACAAAATTAAACAGCTAACTTTAATTGCATAATGTCTCAGAGTCTTTAATCTGTTGATATATATTGCGAATTTCTAAGGAGAAATATGAAATGCCATATTTCCCCCAGCTTACATAATCGTGAAATTCCCCCTTAGAAATATCTTGTGCAACTTATTATAAAATACACTTAGAACACACTTAACTAGAAATTTTCTATGCTCCCTTACATGCTAAATTTCTCTATATAGTATTTTTCTACTCACTCAGATGCCTATTAATAAAATAAACAGAGAAAAATAGAAAAATTACAAGAAAAATCACTAAGTCTCAGTGGCAGAAACAGAGTGAAATCTGAACACATCATTTTTTGTTTGATTTTGCTTTTTAGGGCCTCACCTGTGGCAAATGGAAATTCTCAGGCTAGGGGTTGATTCAGCTGCAGTTGCCAGCCTATGTCACAGACACAGCAATATGGGATCCAAGCAGCATCTCCTACCTACACCACAGCTCATGGCAATGCTGGATCCTTAAACCATTGAGTAAGGCCAGGCATCGAACTTGTATTCTCATGGATACCAGTCAGGTTCGTAACCCACTGAGCCACAACAGGAACTCACTTGAACACATCATTATTATACATATACCATTGTTCTTAATGTCATGATTCAAGAATTTGACTACACTCAAAAAGTGTTTAACACATATACATTCAAAATATGTTTACCCATATATCTATATCTGATACAAAGTTTATCTCTTATTATTTATCCAGAATATTCATTCTTGCAAAAGATCCCCTGCTTAATATATCTTGGTCACTAAATGGATCATCCAGAGATTCATGCATTCTATCAGTGTTTGAGTCAGAGTTGAGAAAGCTAAACATCTGTGCTGGCTGGAATTTGATGCTTCAGGATAATTTTTAAGCTTCATTAGATGCTGAAACCCTCAGTCCATGCTGAAGTTCTCTGTGGCTCTGGAACTGGATCTGCTCCTTTCCAGTTCTCACTACACCTGCCTCCTCATACCCCCTCGCTCCCATAATGACTCATCATCTTGTCAAGTTTTTGTTTTTCTATCATACAGTGTGTGTGTAGGGAGGGGTGAGCAATAGTCCTAAAATAAATGATTCCATGTGAATTTGGTATCACTGGTAGTCAGAAAGTACTGTATCCAAGGGAAATGGGAAATTCCTTGATTATTATCATCATTGGTATTATTATTGGCCATACCCGCAGCATGCAGAAGTTCCCCTCGCTATAGCAGCGACAATGCTGGATGCTTAAGCCACTGAGCCACCAGGGAGCTCCTCCTTGGATATTATTTTTGCCCTCAATTCCAAAATTATTTCCTCTGGACTTTAAAGTGATAGAGGTGAAACAATTTGTTTCCAAAGATTGTTTTTAAATACCTTTGTCTTCTACATTTTCAGTCAATTGATTGTTTCCGTCTGATTTGTTTTCACGAAGAAAATGCAGCTGCTAGAGTCAGCATATGAACAAGGAACTAAAGGAATTCATGGGACAATTTGTTAGTATTCGTTCACTTTTACTACATGACATATATCACAACCTTACAATTGTAGTGTGACTTTCTCTTCCACATAGCACTGCCTTCTGTCCTATAGCCAGTTTCTTTCCCCTCTCTCCCCTCACATCCAGGATGAATCTCACAGAGTGACTCAGGCAATTGTGCTGCCCAAAAGGTCAGAAGACTCATATTCAAATCCTCGCTCTATCACTAAGCTTTTTTGTGAGACTGGCCAAGTTCCTGAGTCTCAGCTTACTAAGTTTATAAATAAAGACAATAACACATCCCAGTAGGTTGGAATGTGTTTATACTACATGATAAAAAGAATGAGAAAGTTAATGCATTGCATAGACACTCAAAATGTATAAACTAATATGAATCTTGAATTGTTTTTTGCCGTAGTTTTCAATCTTAATATCTTCAAATTAAGATGAAATGAGTGGAACTAAAACTTGTGAGATAATGTTTTAAAGCATTCAGAATAGTATAAAGTACTGTGAAATATAAACAAATAACATTATCACTGCTACTACCAAAATATTGTCCAATAGACTGTATTTTCATTATGTGTATCATATGCTTTTGAAAACTTTCATCATCCATATAATTTATTAAAATGTTTTCAGATAATTCAATTGTGATTATAACTGCTGTTCTTAGCTTGATCACAGGGCTTTATCCATACAATCCTGAACTAACACTGATGCTCTTGATCGATCATTTGATTGCTTCTGTCCTGTGACTACGTAGCCACACTCTTGGGATTTCAATAGGGCTCAAGTACAGCCATGAAATTCTGATCAAGTTGGAAGCAGGAGTGTGACAAATAGGTGCTGTGAATTTAGACTGAAGTTCAAGGTAAAGGAAAAAATCATCCTGAATAGTTATCTCATAGTCATAAACCTCAGTAACATGCAAAAACTGATTATGCTTACAGATATGTGGGAACTCACTAGAGAAGAGCGATTTGTCAAATCAGCAATGATGCAAAATTGCCGTTAAATGACTAACATTAACCTGCTTTCTAGTGGTTAAGACTTTAGTGCAATGATTAAAATGTATCCAACTGTTACTTCTATTATTTCTTTTGTATTTTAGAGTTTATAAAATACTTGACCTTTAATGCATATTTATTATAACATGTAGTTTCTCCTGCATTGCCCCTTTATATTTGCATGAAGTTTCATTAATTCCTTACAAAAACTCCCATTTTTGTGACTCCTACTTTTAAATTGGAAAGTTGAGGCTCCAAAGGCAATGTGATACAAAACCCACCACTTTGGAAATAGAATTGCTTTTTCATAAGAAGGGCTGGAGACAATGTGTTCTTCGGCATCTCAAAACCATTGATTCTACACCTATATTGTTAGTCAATTGATTTTTATTTGCCAAGATTTTCTTTCTTTATTCTGTTGTATTCCCTGTATCCTTCCTAGACAGGTTAAAACTACATTTCAGGACACAGGATGTATAAACAAACAGAAGATAATGTTGAAAAAATGAACAAACGCACTGCCTGCATATGGCTTATAAAGGAACTTTTATGACAAAACAGATGGTTTATAAAAAAGAAATGATACTCAAGCCCAGCTGACATTATACTAATTAGATGATCAGAAGACACCTACCAAAAGTGATCTGATTATAAGACACATTTATAAAACATCATGTTCGCCTCCACTTCCCAACAGCCTCTGTCAAAACCTAGCTGCAATGCTTTTCTTCAGGTTGAAATTCTTTATTCTTAAAATAAAAAGCTGTGTCCTCTCACCACCTTCAGACTATTCAAGACATCCTCCCCTATGGGGAAAATGGAAATTCTTGGCTCATCAAAGTGATGCATTAATAATCTTGGCAATAGTTCAGTTTAGTATAGGTCTTTTCCAAACTTTCACATAACACTCTTTTCATGTATCTAAGTCTCCTGGAGTGACAAGTCTTATATGATTTTCAAGCTTGTTTTCTCGGGGAGAAACCGCCAATGTATTTCTCAGTCTACAATATTACCTAGATGAATCAGTTTTCAGTGTGTGATCTAACTTGGGACTTTGATCAAAATGATTTTCAGCAGTTCCTCTCTGGCTCAGTGGGTTAAGGATCCATCATTATCACTGCAGTGGCTCTTGCTGCTGCTGTAGTACAGGTTCAATCCCTGGCCCAGGAACTTCCATATGCCACAAGTGCAGCCAAAAAGAAAAGAATAAAAATAAATCCTTACTTTAAAAAAAAAATGATTTTCACTTGCATGTCTGTCAAGCACTGAAAGCAGGTTCACATGAGCTATAGCTAGCTGGTCCTCCACAGGTGAAATGCCATAACCTTAATCATACTTACCCTACTAAATTTCTTCTTGTTATGGACAAAGCCTGACTGACTTACCATGCTTCACCATGCACAACTTCCTGTCTCCTATGATGTTCTTTTGCATCTGAATTGATGCACGGCCCAATATATGCATTCTTAATATATTTGTTATAAACTATGCCATGTATTTCAATTAAACACCAAAAACAAACACACATTCACACCATACAAATGCGTGTGCCTGTTTAAAAGTCAGCAAATATTTATTTGTATAGTATTTTGTGCTGGATTAGATAATTCACGAAAACTGCCTTTTTACTGGGGCCATGGGGACTAGGGAGAAGGCATGGATAAAGCATTCAATACATACAAATAATGTAAGTGAACAAAAGCTCCTTCAGGGAGTTGGGCATTTGCTCAAGATCATGAGAGATGGATGCAATTCCCTAAGTGTTAGATAAAGAATGCATTTTCAAATAAAAGAATTGTCCAGCTGGTTAGGGGTCAGGAACAGCATCTTATTCTAGACACTTAATTAACAATTCAGTCAACAATAAAGCAAGGATGTAGCTACAAATGTGGGTAAAAGTGAGTGGATAAATATGATCTTTGGCTCTGCTAGATTGAGGAGAAACAATCTGAGTGGGAAGAAGGTCCCAGGTGTTAAAATTAATCTTTTATTTCTTGATTGTACCAGCCTGCCTACCTATGTTCCATTTCCTCCCTTCCTTCCCTCCTTCCCTTTCTTTCGAAAAGCATTAAGTGAATACACAATAGGGATTTGCCTGGGCTAGACACAATGATTTTAAGTTCAATACAAGTTTATCTCAGTGACATTTCAGGATCTTAGCATGAAGCTTTCCCTATTGCCCTTGTGTAGATATCCGCAGTACAGTCATAATTGAGGCAACTTGATTTACTCTTGGCACATCTACTTCCTCTTGGTAAGACACAATATTACAAGGGTGGTGTGGTCAGAATTTCATGAGAGTCACCCATAGACAGAAATGTTTATGAGACAAACATTTATTATTTTTTAAACTTAAGTACTATGCAACGCAACTATGTATAGCGTATATATCTTTCTGTCCCATGGGTTTGAGGAATATTGTGGAATTTGAAGCAATTCTTAAGTATTATTCTAAGCAGTACTAACAGCTAACACATGGCATGTTTACTACAAACAAGATACTACTATATGTTCATGCTCATTTGTTCCTCGCAACCATCCTATGAGGTATATATTTTATTTATTGATTTAGTGATTGATTGATTGATTGATTTCCCTGGTTTGCATGTAAAGACACTGTGACTTTGAGAGGTTTAGGTTTTCTTGGGAACACACCAAGAATGAGGTGGAACTAGGCCTTAAATCTGAGTCTGTGTGATGCCCAAATCCATTTTCTTAATCACTTATACTATCTCCACAAAAATAATGACTGTAATAGAGCTCATGCAGATAAGTTAAAGTGTTATTTTCTCCCACATTTTTCACTTAAAAAACTTTTTTTGCAATTATGAGTTAATTTTTTCTCATGACTTTATTTAAATTTTTTGGACCTTTGAGGCCTCTGTTACCAAGAAAAATTTTTCCCTATTAGCTTTTCAGATGCAGTACACCTATTACCTTGTGCTCTCCTTAAGCTCTACTTCTCACACTAATCAGATTTACAATAACATCAAGTTACTTTTTTGTTTTTCACAATTCATATTTGTGGAACTGACTTTATCCTGGTATTGAGCAAATGGTGCATAAGGCAATGTTTCCAAAGGGTGAGGTGGGGGGTAGGATAAAAGGGGAAAAAAAAAAGTGGAAAAGCTCAGCTGTGCTGTGAATCTAAACACTTTTGTGTTCTCCTTATTTACATGCTATGTTATAAGTAGGAAGATGGATAAACACAGGAGGTTACTTGAAGGTACTGAAAAAATAGCTACTAAAATACAGTTCTGTAGAGCTGAAAAACTGGTGGTTCTTGGTTAATTTGGCTGCTCACAATGTCAGATAGATTTTCCTTGCCAGTCCTCTGCATTTCATAAGGCAGGGCAGGTGTACTTCACCTAAAACCCACTCAGCACCAGGAAGTCACAGCCTTACAAAATTGCACATTGATCCAAAAAGGCAGATACTGATGGTTCCCTGGAACTCGGGCCAATTACAGATTGACACATTACTAATGACTTTCTGACATTATGTCTGAATTCCTCTTTTCTTTCCTGTCCCCTCCTCCACAACCACCAAGGGTCCTCCTTTTCTCTGCTCCCCACCTCTTCCCATGTATTTATGCTGCTAAACCAATATAAGACTCACTAAAGTCATGCTGAAAATGACAATATTCCATTTGCTGTTGGAGTCTCTGTGAAATCTGTAGTTTGTTTGTAATAAGACACTTTATTCAACCAGTATTTTAATATTTTGGACACTACAGTGACATGAAATTGGGTGTGGTGTTTGTCTATATCCATTAGCTCTGGCAGTGGAAAATTAATATGTATGAACTTCTCTTCTTAGAAGAGAGAGAGCCCATGAATGAACTTGGAGGTCACAACAGGATGGCTAGCTGCCTGGGTTTTCTGGATGAGAACCAGATCACCTTGGAAACACAATACCTATGTAACTTTTTAGGGACAACTTCTTTTCAGTTTCAGTCTTTCCCACTCTGGTTCCCTTCAGCAGTCTTTGGCTTCGTTTTCTGGATTTCACTAACACTTCCTCCTATTTCATCATCTGATAATTCTAATCATATTAAGATTGTATTAGTGCTGTCATTTTACATCAACTGAATTCAGCAAAATATGAAATTGTCCATTATAAACATCTGTATTTCCTGGATATCCCTTAG
Organism: Sus scrofa; assembly: GCF_054392235.1. NCBI lineage: Eukaryota > Metazoa > Chordata > Mammalia > Artiodactyla > Suidae > Sus > Sus scrofa. The sequence continues at coordinate 106,329,836 of NC_139396.1, read as the reverse complement.
AAAAGAGTTACACGAGATTCAAAATATGGAATACCTTATATATTCATTTAATCCATATTTACTCAGTATTTACTATGTATCACCACCTGATAACTGGAGCATAGACTTTGAAGTTTTCAGCTTAAAGGAGGGAAACACACATGTAAACAAACAAGTAGACTAAGACACGCTGATGGAAGCACCTAAGGATACAGTGAAGGGAACTTCACCCTAGATTGATCATAGATAATGACCTTTAAGTAACCCCTTTAATTTGCAATGTGTCAGCAATCACTCTGGACAAATAGGTGCCATCAATTTTAACTGAAAATGGTAAAATTCACAAAGACAAAGCCAAGACTCTCTGCTTGTGAGTTTCTCTTGCTGAGGCAAAGTTGGACACATTTCTCTGAACATTCAATCAAAGCTTTGGGCCATTTGGTTATTGGCATTGTTTCCCCTCTCTTGACTGAGAGTCCCTATAACATGGCACGTGACTGGCCCTCTCCTGGCTGCCAGAACTCCACATCGTGCTTTTTACTAAGAGAGTCTTAGAAAATGCTGTGCTGATCAAATATTAGAAAAAGGTATTTCTTTAGCCTGAGCATGGCTATCGCTAGGGAATATGGGAATTGGTAAAAGAGGAATTTATCCCCCCCATGACATTTCACTGTACTCTTCATTCCTCCTGAGTTTTTTCCCAAACCTTATCCTGTTTTCTAATTCAAATCAAATAATTTCTTTTAAGCCTAATTCATTGTAAATAATTGTAAATTACAGGGTCAAATGCTATGACCATCCTAAGGATATATATTTAAATACATACAGGTATATTATTATACCAATGACTCCTCTGCATAATGGAGAAATTCTGTCACCATGATGGTTTCTGGGGAAAATATTTTCAGTTGAGAAGTCCAATTATACAAAGTAGAGCACAGCCTGGTCTTACTTCTTAGGAACCCTATTCCTGTTTACAAAATAATCTTGCATGAAAATTCAGGGAAGATATCTCTAATATTGGTGTATAATTTTTAGCACAGGAAAATGATTCTTCATTCTGTCTGAGAATGACTGCACTTGGGAGAGGCACGTAATGGATGTGGTGTCAACACACGAGGTGGGAGTTGATGACATAATGCAAACAGACAACTGTCAAGGTGATTTAGCACACAGTATCTCATCTTGGACCCAGATAGAGGTGCTGACTCAAAAAAGCTCCGAAGGAAGCTTGCAGGTAAGGCTTTAAGGGAGAGCTTCTCCCCACGAATATTGCATAATGTAGCACTTCAAAATGATATAAGTGGAGTTGTCATTTCCTAGATAAAATAAAATGGCAAATACACAATCCATGAAGGGTCGGAAAACATTTATTTGGGGGAATTTAAGAAAATATTTATTAAAAAATATCTATTTAAGAGGGTAGATTTACCTTCCTGACAATAAAGATAAGCAACATATTTAAAAATTTTGGAAATAAAGAATAATAGAAAGAAAAATGGGAGAATCTATTCTCCAGAAGTAATTATTATTAAAAGTTACAAATCGTCAACAAAATTTTAGCAAACCAAATCCAACAACACATGAAAAAGATCATATACCATGACCAAGTGGGATGCATCCCAAGTTCACAAGGCTGGTTCAACATATGCAAATCAATCAATGTCACAAACCACATTAACAAAAGCAAAAAACCACATAATCATCTCCATAGATGCAGAAATGACATATGACAAAATTCACCATCCATTCATGATAAAAATTCTCACCAAAGTGGATATAGAGGGAACATATCTCTACATAATAAAAGCTATTTATGACAAACCCACAGCCAATATAATAATCAATGGGGAAAAGCTGAAAGCTTTTTGGCTAAAATCTGGAACAAGACAAGGATGCCCACTCTCATCGCATTTATTCAAATTGGAAGAGAAGAGGTAAAACTGTCACTATATGCAGATGGTATGATACTATATAGAGAAAACCCTAAGGACTCCACACAAAAACTATTCAAAATTATCAACAAATTCAGCAAAGTATCAGGATACAAAATTAACATGCAGAAATCAGCTGCATTTCTCTATACTAGTAATGAAATTTTTAAAAAGGAATATTAAAAATACCTTTTAAAATTGCACCAAAAATATTAAAGACCTAGGAATAAACCTGACCAAGGAGGTGAAAGACTTAAACAATGAGAACTATAAAATATTAATTAAGGAAATTAAAGAGGATTCAAAGAAATAGAAAGATATCCCATGCTCCTGAATTGGAAGAATTAATATAGTTAAAATATAGTTAAAATGGCCATTCTACCCAAAGCATGGGTATAAACCCCTTTACACTGCTGGTGGGAATGTAAATTGGTGCAGCCACTATGGACAACAGCATGGAGACGCCTCAAAAAACTAAAACTAAAAACAACTGATTTGAAACAGCCTTCAACGAAAGTCAAAAATTTTAAAGATTATATAAACGTCCCATGGTTTCCTACTACAGACATCTAGGAAAACCCCTTAGTAATGCAAGGCCTGTAGAAGGGTTAGTAATTAGTAATTTAACTGATGGGCTCTTGTTCCTGATCTTAACCATTGGCCCATGGGTTTTTAATATCATTCTGAAATTTACATTTTAGTGCATTTTTCTTTTCCTTTATTATGTTTTAAAAATATAAGAAATAAAATTACTCAACAGTTCAAAATTAGATGTTACCCTAAATAATTATGAATTATGATGTCAAATTATAGAACCATCTTAAATACATGTTTAAAATACATACACACACACACATTCTTATTATAAAATTCTATAAACTTAATGTAAGATTTTCTGAAAATATAGAAACTATAAGAAATAAGGTCATTCACACTCTTTCCACTTAAACCAAATCAATTAAAATTTTGGTGTATATCCAGTATACATATATGTTTTGTTTAGTGGGAATTATACATTCTTGTATAACCTAGGTTTCCTAAATTTTATAAAATATTCCTATTTTATGAAGTCATTATTTGAGGTCACAATGGTTAATGGCTGCTTTAAAATCGTATAGACATGCCATAACCTATATTTATATGTCTCTACATGGAAGAATTTTTTTGGGGGGTCAGGTGTTTTTATATTATAAAGGGTTTTACAAAATATTCTTAGTTACATATATTTGTTCATAGTTTTCTGTTTAATATTTATAAAAATGGATTGTTTCAAAGAATATGCTTTTTCAAGAAAACATATATATGTAAAATGAAACACAGAAACAAGAAAAATTAACTTTTAGTAAGCAGTTACTACCTTCTAGAATTATGAAAAATTATGTACATATTTTCTTTTATTTGCCCCAACCATAGACATATTAACATTGGGATTATCTCCATTTTACAGTAAGAAAATAAAAGCAGAGCTATGTGGTAACTTACTCATGATCACACAGCTGGTAAAAGATGGAGCCAGGTTGTGAATTAAGGCAGGCTGGCTCCCATGCCAGCACTCTCCCCTTAGGAACAATTATTGAATATTTAAGATAGAAACATTCCTATCTAGTCTTGTTGGAAAACTGGCTATGCATAGTTACTCCTTTGCTCCTTTTTCTAAACAAATGAAATTATCATCAACACCTATCCATGAAATAAAAGGCTTTTTCATTTTCTGAATCTGGAAATTTAGTTAAAAAAATAGAATTTCTAGTTGTAAATGTTTTCATACTAGATGATACCCCATTGGCTTGACAATAGGTACCACAGTATTCACATTAAGGAAAGTAAAAAAAAAAAAAGGCACACTAGTGGAATTTTAGGTATGTAATGGTTAGGAGGAAAAAAATGGTGATTAATTAGAAATTCATAAGAAAGATCAAATAGGTCAATCATTAATTACTAAAAAAAAGAAACAGGATTGAGAGGGGTTGGCAGAGACAACCTATGAGACAGCAGCACTTTCTCAGTGATGTCAGTTATAGTGACAAATGGGTTTGCTGACTAGACGCTGGGTTTCCCATCACACGTCCTTACCCTCCTATTGACCAGCTTTCCCGGTATTACATAAGTGAACTATCTCTGCCTTACAGTCTCACACAGTGTTCTCTGTGTGTGTGTGTGTGTGTGTGTGTGTGTGTGTACACCCCCTCAGTTCTAAATACCATGGTATTTTTATTTTGTTTATTTTTTTTATTTTTGTTGGTGCTGATGCTTGGGAATGAACTAGGGACATGGTATTATATTTAAAAGCTAAGCTAAATCTAGTCCTAGATTGTCTTCTTGGTTCTAGGTTCTTCTTTTTATCAAGAGATGACGAACAAGCCATATACATTCTCTACAATCCAGTTTTCTCATCTTTAAAAATAGAAATAACCACTGTCACTTATCCTTCCGTATTAAGATACGTGTATGGGTTCAGGAAACATGATGTACCAGATAAACCTTATTTCAGGGGAGACATGGTGTATGGGAAAGAGTTTGGGTGCAGTAATGTGTTTAGATTAGAATCTCTGCTCTATTATATAACCCTGTGCCTAGGAAGCTTATTTAACACCCCTTGACTTAGTCTTCTCACCAATAGAAGAGAATCATAATTCTTCTTTTATAGGTTTCTGTGAGAATTAAATAGCGTTCATATACTAGGCCTGGAGCAGTGCTTGACCCTGGTTATGAGAGCATCAGAAGTTTCATCCACTTTTCTTAAGATGGTTCATATTTTAATATAGGTACTAGAGAGGGAAAAAGAAAATCAATCATTGTCCACCATTAAAAGAAAAAAGAAGCACACAGGGATTTATTGAGATTCTATTCTGTTTCCCTTTATGTTTCTGATCTGTTCTTAATACGCCAAATAGGAGTCTTGGCCCTGTAACTCTAGACAGAGATGACATTTACAATGATATCTGGTAGGTTGTCAGTAGCCAGGATTTGGATTTGGAACCCATCACAGTGTGTATGTGGGAGAGGAAGGGAATGCTAGAGAAAACTAAATAAAGATAATATTTAATTTTAGGACAAGGACACAGTATTTGAACTTAGATAACATCATGGGCCAATGGTTAAGATCAGGAACAAGAGCCCATCAGTTAAATTACTAATTACTAACCCTTCTACAGGCCTTGCATTACTAAGGGGTTTTCCTAGATGTCTGTAGTAGGAAACCATGGGACGTTTATATAATCTTTAAAATTTTTGACTTTCGTTGAAGGCTGTTTCAAATCAGTTGTTTTTAGTTTTAGTTTTTTGAGGCGTCTCCATGCTGTTGTCCATAGTGGCTGCACCAATTTACATTCCCACCAGCAGTGTAAGGGGGTTCCCTTTTCTCCCTACCCACTCCAGCACTTGTTTGTAGGCTTTTTGATGATGGCCATTCTGGCTGTGATACCTCACAGTAGATTTAATTTGCATTTCTCTAATGATTAGTGATGTTGAGCATCTTTTCATGTGTTATATGATCCAGCAATCCCACTACTGGGCATCTATCCAGAGAAAACCATCATTTGAAAAGATAATTGCATCCCAATGTTCATTGTAGCACTCTTTATAATAGCTAAGACATGGAAGTAATCTAAATTCCCATCAACAGAATATATCAAGAAGATGTGGTACATATATACAATGGAATATTACTTAGTCATAAAAATGAAATAATGTCATTTGCAGCAACTGGAATGGACTTAGAAATTATCATACTAAGTGAAATTAGACAGTGAAAGCAACATCACAGGATATCACTTATATGTGGAATCTAAAAAAGGATACAAGTGAACTTATTTGCAAAACAGAAAGAGATTATAGACTTTGAGAAACCTGTTGTTACCAAAGGGGACAGGTGTTGTGGGGGAGGGATGGACTGGGGGTTTGGGATTGGCATATGCACACTGAGGTATATGCAAGGATTGGCCAACAGAGACCTGCTGTACAGCACAGAGAACTCTACCTGATATTCTGTGATAAACGATGTGGGAAAAGAATCTGAAAGAGAATGGCTGTGTGTGTGTGTATGTGTGTATGTGTGTATATATATATATATATATATATATGTATATATATAAAACTGAATCACTTTATTATGCAGTAGAAATTATCACATTATAAATCAATCATACTTCAATAACATTTTTAAAAATGAAAAAAGAAAAACAAACCAAAATGCCCTCTGCCACTGACTGAATTTTAAAAGGGCCAATTTCCAGGTAATTCAAGTAAAAAACAAAATATTCAATCACAAAGAATAAATAAAACCAGCTGGGTTTATTTTTTTGTTTTGTTTTGCTTTTTTAAGTTGGTCATGCTTTTATTCAAGTGGATAGTAAGCCAGGTACAGGTAAGGGGAGGGGGAAGAGAAAGAGGAAGGCGGTAGAAAACAGTGAGTGGGAGAAGGAGAAAGTAAAGAAAAGAAACATCCTGAAAGAGAGAGAATGAATAGGACCATGATGGAAACATTGGCACTGAAAAATTATAATGAAGATTTAAGAGATGAGCTCTATTTTGACATCATTTCTCAAGTAACTAAAGAAATAAATAGAGCACACACAATAAAAACGGCAGATAATAAAATACTGACGGTCAAGGGAGAAATCTGTGTTTCAGATAATGAACAATTTTCAGGAGCTGCAATGAAAATAAGAGAGTAAAAGATCAGCCACTTTAAAAGGGTGAGATAGAATGTTGTCGGTTTCACTTCAGCACAGATTCCATTTAAGTTTTCTGTTTTTATGTATTAATGAAAGTTTTGCTCAGTTTATATTATGACAGAATAAACAGAACTGTGACTCTTCTGCTTTATAATATATAATGATGTTTCCTCTCATATTTTTTGATATTAACACATTTGCTAAGGGGAGAACATGTGATGTAGAACCAATCCCCTCTCCATCTACATGTGATAACATACTGTCAGTTTTTTAGGTTTATGTTTTTTGGGGAGCTGATGGGGAAGCAATCCTCACCCATCCAGGCCGAGAGAATGGATGCCAATTGTTTCTGGAGTTCAGATTCCCTAATGTTTCCGTGAAATGAAAAGAGAACATTGTATGGCCAATACTAAGTGTAAGGAAATCATTTGATTGAAATCTAAATTTTCTCTAAATATAAGAGAATCTCTTTCCATGTACATGATTTCTTCTGGGCCATTCTACTGTCCAACTGAAGCTTTCTCTTTGACACAGTAGCTCATTCTCCTTATATGTGTAAAAAGTCAATTATGAAAATGAAGACGACTAATGGGCCCAAATCCTGCAATATGGACCTAATACCTCATCCAGTTTTTTTTTTTTTTTTTTTTTTTTTTTTGTCTTTTTGCTATTTCTTTGGGCCGTTCCCTTGGCATATGGAGGTTCCCAGGCTAGGGGTCGAATTGGAGCTGTAGCCCCCCGCTTATGCCAGAGCCACAGCAACTAGGGATCTGAGCCGCGTCTGCAACCTACACCGCAGCTCACAGCAACGCAGGATCCTTAACCCACTGAGCAAGGGCAGGGACCAAACCCGCAACCTCATGGTTCCTAGTCGGATTTGTTAACCACTGCACCACGACGGGAACTCCTAATACCTCATACAGTAAGAAGTACCAGGAAAATGCTTGGTGTTTGGTCTTTGCGAAACAGTTTCAAGAAAGGGCAGTGTCAGTCTTCCATCTTTGCCCCCGTTGGCAATACATCATGGGAGAATGATGGCAAGCAAGAATGACGAAATGTTAAGCAAAGTGTACAAAGTCTACTGCAGTCTTAAAGTCTCTGAGAGACGTACCCTAGTGTTCACTCACATCTAATTTTTTTTTTGCTCCACTAATTTTATTTCCCTTTTCCCTTCCAATTAAGTCAGATTATAGTTCTAACCAATGAAATGTGACTGAAAGTGGCATGTATCATTTCAGCTTGAAGCAAGGAAAACCTGTATAAACTCTTCAATGTTTTTTTCTTCCAGAATATGCCCTGGAGTATCACTCAACCCCAATCAAAATTATAAGCATAACCTCAATGTTAATTTTGTTGGGCTGCTATGACTGTGGGGCTTTTTTGCTACTGAAGCATACCTATCTTAACTACTACAGGTGCTCAACAGAGGCTTTGGTTATAATTCCCAAGGGTCTGGTGGACTGTCACAGTCATCACCAATCATAGTTCTTTTTTTTTTTTTTTTTTTTGTCTTTTTAGGGCCACACCCGTAAGCACATGTTAAGTTCCCAGACTAGGAGTGGCAGCTGCCAGCCTACACTACAGCCACAGTAATGTGAGTTTTGAGCCACATCTGCAACCTACACCACATATCACGGTAAGCCTGGATCCTTAACCCACTGAGTGAGGTCAGGAATTGGACCTGTGTCCTCACAGATACTGGTCAGGTCCATAACCGCTGAGCCATGATGGGAACTCACCAATAGCAGGTCTAATGGAAGCCATGTGTCCTTATTCCAAATGGGATCAGATATACAAGTATTAACTGATTAATGGAAACGAGTCTAAGTTTACTCTGCATGGTATACAGAGTGCAGGAGAATAATTTCTTAGCTTGGCAGATTGCAACTCTTATTAACATATATTACATACTCAGTATGCAACATTCACGTGCTAGTTCTTTCTCAGAAACTGTCTGCAATTACCTAAAGATTTTTAAGATTGATCTTTTTCTTCCCAAAGAATCAAGCTGTAAATATTAAGATGAATCATATGACAGTGCCAACATTTGACCAGTTTTGATTAAAAATTTTATAAAGTGCCACCTAGTGTTTTATTTTCAAAAATATTTTACTTTATCAAAGCAGGTTGGATTCCTTCTTAACAATCATAATCATTATCTCTTCTGAAGGGAGAATGGAAAGGGCTTTAAAAGATCAGGGATTCAAACATACAAATTAGAATGTTATATTTAGGGGCTTTTCCTCTAACTATGGACATTTACATTGGGGCTTTTATATATTTAAACAACATCAAAGTCTGTTAGCAGCAGAAATCAATCTATAACATTCAACGACAAAAAAGTGTATGGAAATTACATCTAAAATAATTGAGGCTATGTTTTCATTTCTCACTAAAAAAGACTTATGGATTAGTTCTAGGTGAATGCCATTCTAAATCACTTGATTTATAAACCTGCTACTTAATAAAATTCTAATTTATATGCAGAAATGTGTTTATTTCTTGGGAAATAAATATTATTGTGATTCAGGAAACTGAAATTAGCTCATTAATTGGAAGCGTTCAGTAAATCCTTTCTACGTGAATGACCAACAACCACTGGAGTGGTTTTCTATAAATAATTTTGAGCCTCAGGATCTTCAAATGTATTTGTTAACCAACAAAATCTTAAAGACTGATTAAAGAAAACTCTCCAGTATAAAACAGTAATTAAACAATAACCAGACTGATTATACCACCAACTCCCAGGACCCTCTTGAATAGAAAACTGTAGTGATTCTCTATCCAAAGTCCTTGACATATTGACTGAGTACCTACTACTACCTGCTAAGTACCTTGAGAAAGTTTAAGGGGAACATGGATGAATAAAAACTTCACAGAGCTCAAGTTTAGGTGACAAATTAGATGTGTGAGTAGACAAATATAACATGCTGTAGTTAGTGCTCTAATACAGGTGTGTTCAAGGGCACTGGACACATGTGTGGAGGACTAAATAATTATGCCTGGAGAAAGATGGAGACAATGAGTTATATTTTATCTGTATCTTAAATATGTGTAGGAGCCTGTAAACACACTGAAGAGGTAGAAGATCAGAGGAGAAGGCATGGGTGGTGATGTGGAGGTGTGGTGAGTTTAATGACTTAAATGCTGTTGGGTGGGGCTAAAATGCAGGGTGCATGGTAGAAGAGGAAACTTGTACTGACCCCTGTGGAGTTGCAAATGGCAGGAAGGAGAAATAACATGAAAGTTAGCTGAAGGCACCAGAGATTCACAGAAAGATTTAGACAAGGGGGATAACAAAGATCTTGTTTGGAAGGGAGCTGTCTGCTGGATGGCTGATGATGTGAATCTAAGTTAAGCCTGCGGAAATTGGCTTACGCTAATGTACACCTTATTCTACCTCCTCTGCCCTGAGCTCACTCTCTTAATCCATTGGTGCACACTCTATCCTACACACATCTACACACCCAACCGTCTTCCTGCCTTCTTATCTTTGCTCTCAAACCTCCCCTTGCCTGCAGCACCCCTCCTCTATCTTTCCAAGTCATGATCACTCTGCAAGATTTAGTCGAATTTCTACTTCTCACACACACACACACACACAGGAATCTACTGAAAGACCAGACTTATAAAAAAATTAGTCTGATCATCTTAAAGTATAGAGGAAAGCTAAGTCAGAATTACTAAAACGATTTGATCTATTTCTGATGGCCGAGGAAACAAAAAGATGGCATAAAGAATAATTACAAGCAAAAATAGAGTGGCATGGAAATATTAATTGGGCATCTAGGAGCAGCTGAAAGGCTCTCCTTGCCTTGTAGAGAAAAATATAAAAGCTGACAGTCAAATGGCTGCCTGCTGAGTAAAAGCATAGAGCTTGGTAAGACTCAATGTGAACCAGGGCAAAGTACATTTTGAAGCCCATTAAGCCTTAGGAAGACTATAAATAAGAAAGTCTTAAGATGAATCCAAAGTGGTTAATGAGGCCAAATGTCTCGATTGACCTAAGATGGCTGCTCCAGAGGGCATGCTGGCTTACTTACTGAGAATGGAAGCTTGTCAGCAGGAATACTAAATTGATTCTACCTGTGTTTCTTTAACATGAAGCCATCAGGACCTGAATGCTTGGTTCCCTGGGAATCCAAGAATATACCTCATGCTCCATCACCCATTCCTCACTGACATTTACATCTCCCATCCAGGATCACTTATTGTTCTCTTAGGAATCAAAATATTTACTTTTACACACCCAAAGACATTGCACATTGATCAGATTTGGGGGATTTTGCTAAACCAAGTTAAAATGGCATCCTACTGTGAGGAAAATCAATAAAGGGAAAATACATCAAAATAAAAGGCTCTTATGATTCAAATATAGGCATTTTGAGTCCTGAGCTGACAGTATTGAGTCATGCATATGTATGTGTACATATACATACATATACACATGTGTATATATATATATATATATATATATATATATTTATAACTGACCTCTCATATGGATAGCTAAAAGTTTTAGAAACGTCTCATGTATTCAAGCTAAATGCTTTATATTTTTAATTCTCTATTATTTAATTTTCTCATGATCTTACATGGTAGTCACCATCATTACTCCATGTTACATATGGTTGGGGATAATAGTAGTGGTAGTCTCAGAAAATTGTCATGAAGAATAGTAAAACCTAAGTCTGATAGGACCATGCCCAATAGAAAGTTGTAGGTTGTTATTATAGTCGTGATCGTTTCTATTTTCCATGCCTCACTAAAAGTGCCTGCCTTCAGAACTCTCCTGGTTTGGAAGGGAATACAGACAGGCACAGTTGCATGGACAAGCACATCTGGACATGGATAGAGATACATTCTATGCCAGGTAGGCTTGCAAAGGAGAACTTTCAGCCAAGTGGAACAAAGTAAGGTCTTCGTTAAATACTTTGAAACATACCCACTAGATAGCAATCACATCATGGATATGAGCTCAGGTAGTGTGGCACGTTTGAGAAAGTAGAAGATCAAGGAAGGCCTTATGGGACAATGCTAGCACCAGTATCTGGTCAAGGATGATGAGCTAGGGGAGAACAATGAGCAGAAGAAACTACATGAGCATAGTCCTTTTGAAAGCAGCAAGTTTCTCAGTTGAGCTGGCCTCAGCTACAAGGCAGGAGAGGTCTATAGGACCAGGAGAATCCTGTGTGCCATGGGAAGGGAGACAGAGTTCAACTACAGGACACAGAGAAGCATCATCAAAGGTTTTTAAGCAGGAGAAGTAGCAGAAAGAGTCTTGCGGAGGGGGTACTATGCTGGAGAGAGAGTATTCAGCAGCAAGAAATTGAAAGCTGATCTGCATAGGAAATGGTGACTAGCTGGTTAAGGTCATTTTCCTCCATCCCTTTGGTCATCTCTGCGCTACTTGTTCCTGAGGCCCTCTTCAGGCTCCTCAACCAGGACTATTTTCTTTGAATTAAACAGAACTAAGTTTGAACTCAATAAGAAACACAGGAGGCCATTTTCTTTCAATAATTCCTTTCCTGATATCCTACTGCAATGTACTTTCTATAATTTATTCATCCCAGGGTGCAGTTACACAGTGCATCTGCTTCATCATTATTTTATTATTTTTTTCCTGCTTTAAAATTGCATGAGCCCCTGAGAAGCAGAGATGATGAATAGGGAAAACAGCTGGGCTCTGCTAGAGGAGACTGTGGCTAAGGTTTGGGGGGTCTCTACCTATCCGGTCATCTGTAGTCTTGTCCATTCATTTTTCATATTCGTTTGATCATATATCTTTCAATATTCAAATTAAAGCCTTTTAATTTCCTAGATGACCTTCCTTCCCCTCCACATATTCATTTTCCCAAACCCACCACTATCAAGTCATATCCCTGCTGAAAAATCCTGCAAATGCTCTGAAGTTTAATTCCTTATTATGGCACTCAAGGCCTTTAAGTACCCACTCTGTTCTATTTCCTTGACACTTCTTACAATTTCAGTTTAGTCAAATTATTTCTGGAACAATTTGCTATACCTTTGCTACACAATTTTTTTTTTTTTCTCATGCCTCTCCTTCCTTTCTCTAGCAGTACAAGGCACAGATTAGATCTCTCACCTCCTCTATGGGGCATCTTCTGTCTTCTCAAATTGTTCTAGAACTTTTATCAAGACCACAGTGTCTTTCTCCATTAATTATTTTGAAGATACACTTGGAATATAGTAAAGACTTTTACTAACCTTTGCTTTGGCTTAAAGAGCACCATACATAAAGGGAGTTAATTATCAAAGCTAGGGGAAATAAAAACAGTAATACTGACCAAAATTTACTACTTCCTCTGCTACATTAATGACAATTAATTATTGGCTTATTTCTAGAGCTCAACCTGAAATCTGGTTTTCAATGACACTGAGAGAGAGACTTCTATTTAGAGATACATCCCCTAAAGCATCAGCTAGCATTATATATACTTCTATCTTGGTTCAGTTTTAAACATTTTTAGAAAATAGAGAATAATGTAAAAAGATATGTTAAATTGATTTAGTTAGGAGTCAAGCAGCCACCACTTTTGGGAAGAAATGAAAATGTGAATCTCGTCTATTGTGATGCAATAAAGACTTCTAATTTATTTCCTTGTTTTTTTTCCTAGAGAGAGAATGATTATATTACCCATTATCCCTAAGGGAACAGGGTGCTTCCTCAATTCTTCTGCTTTAATCTCTGTATCTGTACTTATTAAAATATATCCTTGTGTCTAAATATAATAGGATTACCCATCTATGGGGAGCTAATGTTACTTTATTGCTTGGTGAGATCTCTAACCCAATACTTAAAATAAAGAACACAGGGGCATTCTGAATGTATACACAGAGGCAATTTTGCAGCAAGCATCCTGTTTGCAAAGATGAGAACTCAATTCGATAGTATGCAGACAAATTGTACCCCAGGGCTCTTGCGCATAACTAGCATTTTCCTCAATACCTATTTGCCTGTGCCTAGTTTAAGAAAAAGTAAAGAACAATAAGGCAAGCAAACAAGTTGGTTTTCTAGCCCAATCTCTTAACAGTTTTGCACTAAAATAAGGGCATCTCTTTCTTTACTAACATAAAAATTTCACCACAAAAGTACAATTACTTATGAAAACTACATATAACAACATATTTCAATAGAATGGGCCGGAAAACTTAAACCAATTTATAGTGTTTTTTTATCACTATATGTGTACGTAAAAGGCTAAGTGGGGTCAGCTGGTTATAGTTCTTCCATTCATAGAACTTTGCTAAAAAAATCTCCTCATCTAAGCTTTCTTAGCAATTTCTCCAATATTAATTTAAAGACATCACCTTACTTTGCATATATAGAAACACAATAATAATAATAATAATAAAACAAAAATATAATGTCAGCAATAATGAAAATGACATTTTCACTGAATGTTACCGTAGGGAGTTTTCTATCCATTATTAACTTAATTCCCCTATTTCTTGAAGCTACTATCTATAAGGTTCCTTAGCAGGTATTGTGACCAAGGTCAAAAAAAGAGAAACAGGGATGGGAAGGATGGAGAAAAATAAATTTAAAACAGTATCTGTACCTTTACAGAGCTATTTGGTAGAGGGAGTGAGTTGAACATCTGTCACATTCTTCCCATAGCATGTTTTGCAAAGATTCTAGTACTTGTCCTATACAAAGAAACTGGAACTGGAAATTACAGTTTATGTGTATAGATTATCTTATGTATATAGTTTATATAGATATACAGTGATTTTTGCAAGAAATTCAATCAGCAGATCAATACTTAATAAAAGCCTTAGATCTACCTCAATAGATTGACAACTAAATTCATGTGTTTAAAAATAACATACATCATTTAAGAGAGGAATGAATTTTCAGGATTTTTTTTTCTGCTTAACATACCGAAAAAAAAAAAATGAAGCAACAAATCAGCAGTCCTCATCCATAAAGGAATTATTTCTGCTAAATTGCACTAGATCACCGAACCAGTATGTGCAAGTGTTACTGATTTACCCTAACTCAGGCTAATTCTAAACTTCAAGACTTCTCATCACTAGATAAATACAAAAACATTTCCTATCTATCTATCATCTGTCTCTATCTAAGTGAACAGTATGTGATGCTCACAAACATTCTGGAAGCTCCAAAAAGTCTGTGGTGAGGACCAAGAGGACAGTCACACTTAGTGTGGAATCCAGGGGTAGTTGATAAACCCTCAGTGGTGAGAGGACATAGTGCTTCAAAGAAAAGAGCACTTCAAAGGTTTTGCTTTCTTCTACTCCAGTCACATTTCTAATCTTTTATTCTCCAATTTTCTCTCTGAATTTACGACTCTCATCACCCTTGAGAGCTATCAGTGTCTTTGAAACCATTCCTTCTCTTCCTCACAATCTTATTCAGCAGGCAGTCACTGAGAACTGAGGTCATGCCATAGCCTGTTCTGAGTACCGGGGCAAGATAAATAAAGGAGATTAGCATCCTGTTCTGAGGAGCCTACCAAGTACTGGTATATAACAGGAGATTCAAACAATGAGAAGAGTTTGTCTCTGGAAGAAGGTAATAAATTACAAAATATTTATTTTGTGACAACTTTGGGCCAGGAAGTATTCTGACCCCTCTGTCAGCCATGGAGGAGAAATCTACCAGAGATCCTTTCAGATAATGTTAGTTTCCAGGTCAGTTCACTTATGAACATATCATTAAATACCAAGGAAACCAAAAGAGTAACTTCTTCATTTTAGAATATATCACTTTTTTTTTAATTTACAAAAGATAAGCATGTCACTTTTGATTTCAGGACACTATTATGTCCTAGAAAAGGCTAAGAGAACACAGGTATCTACCAGTCCCATCTGAGGTTTTCAATAGCTCTCAGTAAAATATCAGACTAAGATTCCCAACTAGACTGAAGTAGGAAAGAGTTCCTCTTATTCTAAAATTGTTCTTCCTGCCTATTTTAATTTTATTCAGCCTATGAAATGAATTTGATGGCTAATATGTACTGGTACTTTTAGCACACTAGGTATTTTAACATTGCTGGCATCATACATTACCACGATCTTATGATGTGGGCATTATTGTATTCTCTAATTAGTTTACAAAGGAGGCAACTTAGTTTCTGCAGCATCAGTTGTTCAGTCAATAAGTGGTAGTGACAGGTTTCAAATCAGGCAGGTTGGCTCCAAACCCACACTCTTTTTTATTTTTTATTTATTTTTATTTTTTGGCTGTGCCCTAGGCAAGTGGAGGTTCCTAGGCCAAGGATCGAGCCCACGCCAGCACAGCGACCCGAGCCACAGCAGTGACAATGCCATCTCCTTAACCCACTGAACCACTAGGCTACTCCCTAAACTCAAGCTCTTAATCATTGTCCTGTAATTCTACCCAAAAGGTAGTTTTCTGCCCACATTGATCCTTATCACGAGTAAAACTTACCAAGAATGATTCTCCAAGTGTTTTTCAACATTGTAGTCTTCTTTGAAATAGAAAATCTGGTAACATCATGTCTAAAGCCTGAGTTGCAAGGCCATAGAGAACACAGCATGAACAATTTGGAAAGAAATAAAAATCCCCATGGCCAGCCCATGGCCAGGACTTTAAACTCTTGCCCAGAACAGCTTAAAGCTTAAACTCCAGCAACCACCATGGTCATATGGCTAACACTCCTGTGTAAGGAGCTTCCAGGCAGGGATTGGATAGTAACTGAAACTGAAGCTGCTTGTAATTATCTGCATAATATGGAGCTTTCTAGTTTAATTCTACTGACACTGTATCATGAAACCAGGGCATTATCCATTTATAGTTAAAAAAAAAAAAAGGCTCTAAATAAAGCTTTACCATATCCATGATCACGCTGAGCCATCTTGAATACTCTGAGCAAACATCAGCTTTGTCACTTCATACCATGACCAATGGCAGTTCATAAACACTGAACACTCCTGAATATCCTGGTCTTTACTAAATAAGTCCAGAGAATAAAGGTTCAAATTATGACAACAAAGGTTCAAATTATGACAAAGGAAGAAAGGATATTTTTGGAAGGAGTCCAGGATTGGGGGGAGGTTTTTGCTTTCCTTAGAATATTTTTTTTTCTAGCATTTTACAAGGAGCATGCATTATTGTATTACTTGCCTAAGTAAGATTTTAATTTTCAAAAGATTCAATTTATTCATGACTTCCTGGAATATTGATTAGTTATCTAATGTGTCAGGTATTCTGCTAGTCATAATTCAGGAGTAGATAAGATTAAAAGGATGACATATATGATGGCTTTCATAGTCAAGAGAGGAGTAGAGGGTGGTACTATAACCAATCAGGGCCCTGTGGGGCTTCTGGCACAAAAGACTTTCTCTGTCTCCCAATTCTTGTTCTTAGGAAATGGGCCTCATTCAGCTTCCCTGGCCTTCCCTGAGTTCCAAGGGACAGGTTCAGACAGTTGCTGATCAGGGAAGGAAAGGGATGTAAAAACCAGGGAGGAACAGTCAAGCAACAATAGCACAGCCTCGGGGCAGGATCCTTGTTCCCTCTCAAGGGATACACATAATACACCTAAAAGAAAAGTTATATTCTTTATGCTTCTCTTAGAAAAGGATACTTTAAAAATTGAACAACTTGGAGTCCTTCCTCATCCTTCTCCCTGGCTTAATTGCACCCTACTAAACACAATCACCTATAAGCTAAAGATTAGGCATCCTGAGCACCACTGCCTGTGGGTTAAAGATTATTAACACATAGTACTTTTCAGGAACTTTCCTAGTTGGATCTAATCTCTGATCAATATGCCCTTTCCGCAAGTAGTGTTATTCCAGCAATAACCCAGAAGACCACCATCGTGACCATCCTAGATCTCCTGACGCCAGCTTTAATGACTAAGATTTCCCCCAAAAAAGAAGAATGCATGTTTGTCCCAATCCTGATTCCTATCTGAAAGGCTGTTTTTCTCCTTTTTACTATAAAACTTCTTGTAATTCTTTCCAATTGAGGGCACAGTCTTTAAGGCATTAGCCTGCTGTGGCCTTCTTTGCCTGACAAAGCAATAAAAACTTTTTTTTTTTTTCTCCTTTACCCAAAACTCTGTCTCTGAACTTTATTTTTATTTCTTTGTCTCTTTAGGGCTGACCCATGGGATATGGAGATTCCCAGGCTATGAGTAAAATTGGACCTACAGCTGCCTGCCTACACCACAGCCATGCCAAATCCAAGCCACATTGGCAACCTACACCGTAGCTTACGGCAATGCCAGATACTTAACCCACTGATGGAGGCCAGGAATCGAACCTGTGTCCTCATGGATGCTAGTCAGATTCATTTCCTCTGAGCCACGACAGCAATGCCCTGTCTCTGCATTTTAATTTGGCATTGGTAGACAGAAGACAAATTTTGGCAACAGTACCTAAGATCTGCCTCTGGCACCAGTCTACCTGAGGTAAAATAGCAGCCTCAAAAGTTATTAGGTATGTGGCTTTGGTCAAAATACGTATCTTCTAATTTCCTCATCCAAAATATGATAGCAATACTAGCACTTATTTCATAGAATGTTAGTGAAATTTATAGGATGTTAACCTATAAAAGGAGCTTAGATAGAATAGCTCAGTTTGGTACTTGGTGAGTTCCATATAAGATTTGGTATTATTAGCTACATGTATAGTATTTTCTATCAGCTCTTTCTCTACTTGGATGAATCTGGCACTGATAATCACGTAGATATATACAGTATATTATATGATCATGCCAATGTAGAGATCATCATAGGTCTGAAATAAGATAATGAGGCTACAATTATTTTGAAGTTGAAAATTATTACATAAATGAAAAACATATTTTTGCCTTTTTTTTTTTTAAGAGCTGCACCCACAGGATATGGAGGTTCCCAGGCTAGGAGCTTAATCAAAGCTGCAGCAGCTGACCTACACCACAGCTCACAGCAGTGTTGGATCCTTAACCCACTAAGTGAAACCAGGGATTGAACCTACGTCCTCATGGATCCTAATTGGGTTTGTTAACTGCTAAGCCACAAAGTGAACTCCTGAAAAACGTTTTTTTAAAAAAAGTGAATAAAGACACAGTCTCTAGACACAGGTTACCTGGGTGGAATCCAGTTTCACCACTACTTATCTTGGTAACTGCCAGTTAAATTAACTTCTCCCTCAATTTCATTACCTACAGTAAGAAGATATTTATCTTAAGAGGCCAATGTGATGACTGGAACATGTAACTTGTACAGTTATAGTTCTATATGATCCTGTGTTTGAAGGGCCTTGAACTCGGTTTAATGCTCTGACATCATAACAAATTCTGAATAAATTCTGAACAAGGGCTCTGAACTTTTATTTTGTATTGGACCCAACAAATTATTTAGCCAGTCCTGGTAAGAATTAAATAGGCTAATATGTAAATGATTAGAATAGTGCCTGACACACAAAAAGTGCTATGTATTTGCTTTTATATTATTTTGTTCTCTTTATTTTGACATTACAAATTCTTATTTCCAAGTAATTACAAAAATGCAAGATTTCTGTTTCCACTAGAACAGGAAAAATATTTATATTTGCGCAGAATTTATATGGTTGTTTACTTTATCGTTAAACATAATGTACCACCTGCTATGAAATGTCATTTTCATGAAAAATATGCAAGTTTTATGATAGGCTTTGGTTGCAAACTTCTTGCCTATGACAACACGCCTATCCAGAGCAAGGTGAGGAGTGGAACTGAGGATGTATCCCAGGAAGAAAAGATCTAGCATTTAACTGAGCATTTCCTATGTGTAAAGCAGCACAACTGGCATCTCTTCCAATCCCCACAGTGTCCATATAAAGTATAATTATTCTACTTTTGTATATGATGACACTAAAGGTCAAAGTTTTCCATATAAATCAGCCAGAATCAAAAAAATATGAGAATTTCAAGATTTAAACCCAAGTCATTCTAGCACAATTTCTATATTTCCATTTCTGTCCATTGTGGATAGTGAGTAAATAAATGGCACATTTGTAAGTCCCTCATTTTAGATAGATAGATACACATTGTGCTTCAAAAAGTGAAAGAAAATTTAAAAGTCAATTTTAGCAATTTCTTAAGAACTGGGAATAGCCCAATGTCCAGGAGAAGACAGGATGGTTCTGTGTTCTGAAATTGTCTTCATCATTTCAACATTCTGCCTATGAAAGGAATTTCTAAAAGTGCAACAGGCACCAGAGTCTATGGCCCTGGCTGTGCTAATGCCATCAGCATCATAATCCAAGAGTGATCCCTTAGACAAGAAGGCTGGGCATTTTCACTGGTGTTCTGTAATTTTAAGCAATGTTCAACTCTGGGAAAAGACATTCAGGATAAAACACAGTAAGAGAAAGAAAACAGTTCATGGGGGTGGGGGGAAACCAGAGAAAAAACAGAAGCGGCTCATTTTCACATCTCTTCACTTTTGCGTGAAAGGTTTTAATGCATGCAAAGATATTAGTCACGAACAGTGCAGAGCCAGAAATCAACTCTGAAGAAAGAAAAACACAAAACAGAATGAAACTCTCAATGAGGTGCAAGCTCAAATGAAAATGATTATGAAGAAATGAAGGAAAGCTATTTTTTTAAAAAAGATTAAAAGACCTATCAGCTAGAGACCTGCTTAAGCACAAACACTGCACAAATAGGAAGAGTTAGAGATCTAAGAAAACAAAGAAGCCTGATCGAAACTCCCTCTGCCCCAGGATGACACAAAGGCCAACAAGTGCATTAACTCTCCCTAAAAGCAGCTCCCAACTACAAAAGAAACACTGTTCAAAGGCAAAATCAGAATTCAGGGACTTACACTAGAGAGCTACAAATAGAAATGGCAGAGAAAGGGATTTTCATCCTCTTCTGTGGTCCAGGGTCATGGCTGCAAGGGGTCCTCTAATGCCTGTCACCTTTAGAGCAACAAGGAATGCAAACATCCTTAGCAGGAAGGGAAAACAGGTTGGTCTTCTATAAGGAAATCCAAAGGGATGCTTTAGTTTTCTGTCAAAGTAGTACTTTGTATGCTACGATTAGTCATCCTCCAAATAAAGAGACACATTCAATTTTGCTATTACGATCATTTTTAAAATGCACACAGAATGTCTAAAGATTTTTGCTATTGATTTAAGCAAAATAAAGATATTTTGATGGGTACCCTTGAAGGATAATACAGCTCTCTAATGCCTATCTTTTTTTTTTTTTTCTTTAAAAGTCTTGCCACCACAACTGGATGTGGAGTTCCAAAAGCTTTCAGTGGGAACAAAAATTATGGATTCACAGAGTTTTGCCACCAAATTAGACTTGCCTGTTTACAAGTACAGTGCATCACAGATAGAGTACAGAACTCACTGTGCAAAAAACTGGACTTCACCTGAGAAATTTGAGATTTACCATCACGCAGACTCAGAACCTTCCATGAATACATTTCCCTCGGAACTGGTGCTCTGAAAGTTGGCTGATGTGGGGAGTCCATTATCAAATGGACTGAGTCACCCTCATTAACAGATTCAAATGAGTGATAGACAATTAGGACTGTTCATTGTTAAGGGCATGAAGGGGATTATTTTCAAACACTTACTAAAAGCCTGGAGATGGTGATATTTAAGGCATATTTAGGTATCATTGAAAAGACAAGTATAGAGAGTCTCCGTGGTAACTCAGTGGTTAACGAACCTGACTAGGATACATGAGGATGCAGGTTTGATCCCTGGCCTTGCTCAGTGGGTTAAGAATCCAGCATTGCCATGAGCTGTGGTGTAGGTTGCATACGCGGCTCAGATCTGGCATTGTTGTGGCAATGGTGTAGACTAGAAGCTATAGATCCAATTCGACCCCTAGCCTGGGAACATCCATATGCCATGACTGTGGCCCTGAAAAGACAGAAAGAGAGAGAGAGAGAGAAGGAAAAGAAGCAAGCAAGCAAGAAAGAAAGAAAGAAAGGCAAGTATAATTTGGCAGGAGAACTAATTAGGAAGTGATAGACTGATAGAATGGAAAGACAGGCCACATGGACCAAAAAGGGTTTTGAATTTCACGTGAAGCATTTTGAATTTTATCTTAGACAACTGAGAGCCACTGATTTTTTTTCTGAGCAGGAAAGAGACAAAACAAACAAACAAACAAAACCCCCCCAAAATATATATATATATATGTATGTATATATTCACACACACACACACACACACACACACACATATATGGTATGGACAGTTTACATAGAAATATGTGGATGAGATTGATAGGCAAGCATGTAGATTAGATGACATTTTCTGATTAATTCAATATTCAAAGTTCTTTTGTCTCCCTGTTTTCCTGGCATGTATATCTGTCATAGTTCCAATCTAAATAAATCCAACTACTTTCCTTCCCTGATTTGTAGCTCAGAATCCCAATTTATATGTGTTGCCTTGGTATTCTACCTGGGTGGACCCCTTTCATTCTTAAATGTTTCCCAGTTTGGACAATGAATCATACGGCCACCAGAATGATCACCAGTCACTACTGAGGTAACTTTTATGTTCCACCAATCAAATCATTCTCTTAATCTTCCCTTTTCTTGTTAAAATTCCAAGGCTCAGTCTTGAGACCTAGGCTCTTTCTTCTTCTGGCTTTATCTTCCTTCTCTCTGAGCATTTGCATTCATGTCTCTGGCTGAAATTGTCATCAGCTTAAAAAAGACTCACATGTTCATATTTTCAGTGAAGACCTCTCCTTCAGTCTCCAGACCACTCTAGTTGGTATCTTCACATAGATATCTCAAAGTCACCTCAAACTCAGCCTATCTGAAAGCCAGATGAGGATTCATGGCTGGTGCTGCCTCACTCTAGCCCTACCCCCTAAACCTTGCATTGTCTCCAGTGTGCTCTATCTCAGTGGGTCTTATCACACCCATTCTACTTCCCAAGCCAGAAACCCAGAAGTCTTGCTTGACCCCTGCCTTTCCTTTACTCTCAGATTTGATCTCTCAGAAATCCCACTTCCAATTCCAAGTATCTTCTTCCTGCAAACTCTGTCTGGCCAAGGCCTACTTCTTTCCAAGTTTTCAGTGCTTCAAAGACAGTGTCTTGAATTTCTTGACTATGTCATTTTCCATGTTTTACAAATTCACAGAATCAAGTCCTACTGGAAATATGCAAACTATGTAGAGTGAGTGAAGGAAGGCAGAAAGAAAGTCACTATCTGGAGATGCAGATTAAGATGTGGGCCTGAACTGGAAAAGCAAATCTGTGAGTATCACTAATATTAGAGATATATACAGATTAAATGCATGGAAGGAAAAATAGAATAATTCAGGTCTGAAATCTGAGGAACATACCCACTCGGATATAAGAGAAACAAAAAGACAGAGTGAAGAAGAAATTAGAGGTAAGCCAAAAAGAAAGAGATCACATTCATTTAATTAAACTCATTGAAAGTTTACCAATGGATAAATTGATGAGAGCATTTATTCAAGCTATTTTTGGCTGCCACCTAATTATTATTTCCTAACTCATCTTGTAGGCAATTACACACATGACACTTTGAACAGGTATGTAATCTCAGCTCAGTTCACTCACCAGGCCGTGCTCAGCTCCTCCATTAGTGAAGTGTTTTTAATGCCATTTTACAAAGAACAAAATGATGAGAGAAGTTTAGTCATGTGTTCCAGGTCACACAGCCTGTGAGTAGTGGAGCTAGGATTAGAACTCTGATCTATGCAACTCCAAGTATAAATCCTGCAAACCCTGCATCCTGTACAGCAGAGCCCTCAAAGGATGGCACCCATTAAGCCCCTGCTTCTTGCACCCTCAGTGGTCCTCAGAGTGCCAAAAATGACAAAGAAGAGCAAAAGCTCTCATGGTAATCTTCTGCTGAATATTGGTCAAAGACGCTTTATCTGGGCAGGTCCTGAAAAATTACCTAATCACTAGGTAATGGAATTAGGTTAAAAAATGGCCAGAATTCTTTGGCTTTTCAGGCCATGTTAAGATACTACAACCAATGGGACTGATATACTCCAGAGATGGGACCCAGATAGATGTTCATTTTCCTATAACAGCAGGGCTTACTGAGAGTGAGGTCACTGAGAGGGAGGTGCTAAAGTCCCAGGTGTTGCAGATGTTTGGAGGCTGCCATGTACTGAAGAGTGATGGGTTTGAAAGGTGCTGGTGACAACCTCAGAGCATGGGGTCCATGGACTGGGAAGAAGCTGGTCTGACATGTTGATGAGGGAATCACGGTCACCTTGATTCTAAGAAGGAAACCTGGAACTTGGGCATATTTCCTATGAAAGGTGGGTTTACTATGCAGAGAATGAAGGTGAAGATTCAGCACCCATATATTGTATGATTCCCAGAGGATGCTGGGAGCTGATAAGAAATACAGAGTGTTTTAGATGGAGAGGAGAAGCCAGATTGCAATCGGGAAATTTTCTATTTAAGCATTTTTAAATACATTGCTTAGAAAGAATGCAAAAAGGTGACCTGGATCTCCAAATCTCCAGTAACTTGTCAATTCTTTTTTTCAAACCCGTGCCCCAGCAGTGATCCAGTGACAATATCAGATCCTTAACCCACTATGCCACAAGAAAACTCCATGAATTCTTTTTACATTTGTCAATTTGTATTATTTTCTTAAAGAAGGTCACAAAATTATGCACGCTTTAGGATCCACAGGGGAATATCTGTGTTTTGTGAGTTCTGGAGCTCATGACCTTAAGTTTCTCTTTAGTTTCATCTTAAATGTGCTCTTTAAATCTATTGCTAGACAAATAAGCTGAGGGAAAAAGGTAGTGACTGAAGTCACATAGTGGGAGTTAGGGATCTTGCTACAGGTTTTCGTAAAAGTGGGTATTCTGTCCTCAAATCATTATAACCACACGTGGTCATCTGGGTACAGAAAAATGACATCTACCCAGACGGCAAGCCTAACTGAGCTAAATAATAATTACAAGTATTACTCCATCTCTAACAATTTGCTACACGGTCTGGGGAAAGGGAGTTTGTATGTGTACATGCATACTTCTGCTGTGTGTATTTGTTTTTGCTGTGTATTGTTCTGTATTTCTGTGTGTTTGAGCTCTGTATACTGATGTGGAGACTAAGAAGCATATTCATTGATTTGTGAAGAAAAGACAGAGACAAAGAGAGAGATTTAAGCAGAGATGTGAAAAACCAGGTCAAGGGATACAAAGAGAGAGATGGTGAACAATGAGAAGTGAGAGTGGAAAGAAAGGATGGATGGATAGACGCAAGGAAGGAGGGAGCAAAGAAGACAAGGAAGATAAATAACGTGGATTTTTCTAATCTCCAGATGTAAGGTAATCTTGAACCTCTTAGGAAATAAATACATTAATTAAATAAAAATTTTGTGGCCATTTTGACAAAAGGATCCTCAGTAAAGTAATCTTTAATTGGAAAAGTTGCCTCTTGTCACCTGTGTTCCAAAAAGTGGAAACAAAACAAAACAAAACAAGAAGCCATATGTAACAACTCTTTCATTCTTATTTCGCAATTCTCATAAATGTGTCTCATATGGGCCATTTCTGCCAATGGCCAACTTTTTTTATGTTTTGGAGTTTGCCCTCCAGCGCTTATATAAAATCTTACCACTGAAAATAGTCAGAGAGTTATGGAGTGCCGAAGTAAATAAACCATAATTCGTAGGGAGTTTTGAGTAGCAAAATTAAACTGAAGAACCAGGAAAATAAAGTACCTAAAGTTCATTCTTTGTTCAACTCAAAAAAATGATGAGCACTAGAAAACCGTACATTGCCTCCAAACAAAAAAATGTGTGGTTCTGGGACTCATCTCCAAATACCTTAACATCAGAATAAATTTATATTCATATTTCCATATTCCACTAATTAGTTAGTGCTCAATCAACATTTTTGGAACGTTACCAATTTTGTCTCTAAAATTTACTACTTGTGTGTTTTTGTGTGTGTGTGTGTATGTACCTTTGCACATTCAATTGCTAAACTATCTGGGATGTTACAACCATGATGCCTCTTGAGAGTCACTAATGAGATGAGCAAGGACTTATTAGTGGAACCATGAAGCTCGCCAATAATCCTGGGTCTGGCCTTTCTCAGCTCAGAGTGTTGATGGAAAGCAGGTACAGGTCAGCTTCCTGATGCCCTTTGCTAGGAGTGAGACTTGACACTGCCCAGCCCTTAGTGATACACTTTCTCTTCCTCTTTCAAGTCTCCTTCTTCTTCCTTTTTTTTTTTTTTTTTTTTTTTTTTTTTGCTGCTCCTTTTGAGATTCTCATTCTCTCAGCCTATGAGTTAGACAAAAGCAAGCCTTGACTCCCAGTGAGTGGTGATTAGAGTTAAAGCATTTTGGGCACTGTGCTAAAGATCTTGTTAGAGTCTGTGGACTCCATGGGCTGAGCCCTCTACTGTTGAAAAACCACAGCTGGAAAGCAACTTTAGCTTCAGATCATCGGTCCTGCCCCTTGTGGTGAGGACATTGTTCTTCAGGTCCGCCATGGACCTGAGGCATTAAAGGGCCACTTTTGGGTATTGTTTAAATTCAGAATCTTCACACTTCCTCGAGGCTACTGCGTGCTTTTGTAGAAAGACAAAAATCTGTGTGCCACATAGGGAGGAACTGGCCATGTGAGTCATCTCACAAGCCTGCCAGCTTCCACTGGGCCTAAGGCTATGCTTTGACAACTCCTGAGTTCAAAGGCCTGCTGTCCCTCATTTTTCTGTCAGTACTAGAACCTGAAGTGAGGAACCTGGACAGAGGCCAGGAGATTCTGTTGTAGACTCGAGTCAAAAGCACACAAGTCACTTTACACTTTAATTTAGTGCCACTGATCCTCAAAGCAATGGAAAAATGTCTATTTAGAATCACTATTGCATAAAAGTTTTTATAGGATTTGCAAGAGCCCCACTAAACTACATATTTATTATGTACCATGGATGGGTTAAGCCAATTCACACATATTTGTTAGCATACTCAAGTAAAAGTAAGAGTGAACAAATGGCTAGAGTTTTAAGAATAAGGAGAGGTGGCATTGTTTGCCTGTAGAAAAGCAAGTTGAGTAACCAGAAGCCACTGATGGGTTTTAATGGTGGAGAGAGAAGTTCTTGTAGTTTAAACAGAACACTAGTTACAGAGGAGAAGAGGTGCAAAGGACTAAACACATGGCAGTACCGGACTGGAAATTCTTCAGTGCTAGTCCACAAAATTATAAATGGTAACTCTATCATGCTGCAAACAAAGATGAAAGGAAGTGGATGGGTCTGACAGACTGGAAATCAAATTTTTAAAATTGTGAATAAGGGAGAGAGTAGTGTCAAAGAGAAGGCTTAGGCTTTTACCTTATGGAATTTGTTGAGGATAGGGTGTTAGCTTGAGGACTGACCACTGGAAGATAACCAAGTTAAATGGGATCCTTGAGATTTCAGTCATCAGCAAGGTGAATTTCATGTGCCCTTGAGACATTCACAGGAAGAAGTTACACAAGTATAGAGAGACAGAACTCTAGTTAAAGATATGGAAGTCTTGGGCACAGAGGTGGTAAAAGAATGTTGCCAGAGAAGAGGGTACAGGGTGATATTAGGAAAGGACCTGAGAGGGGATGTGGAAGGACTCTAACATCTCATGTCTGAGAAGCAGCAGCTGAGCTTGCAAAGGTGACTGTAAAGAAGCAGCCAGGGAACAAGAGGAAAGAAAGCAGAGTGCAATCCAATCCACCACTAGTGTCCAGAGGAAAGGAAAGTCAACAGAGGGAGAGGGTGGATGCAACAAGATTAAATAGTGTTGAGATTTCAAGTAAGATCAGGACTTGGAAATATTCTTTATACTCTGCGATGTGAGAAGGGACTGGCATTACTGTATTGATGGGCCAACAATCGAAGCAGAATAAGGAAGGAAATGAAAATATTAGGGCTGCTGGCCCAGTATAAAAAGGGAGGGATCAAGATATTAGAGATGCTTATGAGGTTAATAAGAGCAGATCAAGGAATATTGAACAAGCTAGTCAGGAGGAGATGAGGATTTTGAGAGCAGATCTACTGGATTAGTATAGAGGAGACAGTTATGTCTGAGGCATGATCATGGCAGTGGATGGATATGATAGGGTGACAGAAACAATTTTTGGATATGAGGCTGTCAAGGCCATGGTGTGGAACTGGAGGAATGCCACCATTTAATAAAGATGAGGTTTGAAAAAGTCAATAGATGACAATAATCAAGACTGGAGCCATTGTGTTATAATGTGTCTCAGGGAATACTATTTCATTCCTCAAGAACTTAAAGAGTAGATGCTATTAGAAGGGCAGTGGGGAATCAGTGGGACACCAAACCAAACTCACTTTCAGACCAGGAGGGGCATGAAGAACAAATGAAAATCAGCTCTTCCTGGAGAAGGTGTGTCAATAGCTGACAGGTTTCAGGAAGGGGTGGGGGATGGGGCAAACACTCAGAAAAATGGCTGAGAATGAAAGTAGAAGCACACTTGTTAAACATAAAGGTGCAATTCCAGACATCACTGTGGGCAACTTTGTGAGACAGGAAGGGAAGTGGTGGTTAGGGTGAGCTGGAAAATGTGAATCATGAGTGGTAGAGATGGATGAAAGGAAAGAGGTGATATGAAGACTGAATATTCTGTAGTAATAAGTGGAAAGAGAAAGCTGGTTGCAGGAGTCCAGGTGTTTTTTCAACTCAGGGCTTCGGCTCCCTTGGCAACACATCTGACTCTCATAACGACAGGTGACTGTACCACCTTGCAGTGAAAGCAAGTACGTGTTGTACTGTTGGGATGACAGCGACCCCTGAGACTATTGCTTACACATGTCTACCACCAGAAACCCTACTGGAAAGTGGATAAAGTTATGGAAGAGATTGTATCAAGCCTTATGAATTCCTGGACCCCCTGAAGATTACCTATGCATAACACCCAACTTCATTACTGTGGTCCACCTTATTAGGACCAAACCCCAAGCTGTTTAACTTTGTTGCCAATATGCTCACTCTAAATACCTTCTGCCTGGTGGGCTTGGGACACATTCCCAGCAATAATTAAGCTGGATGAAACAAATCCTCCTTTCTATTAATTAAGAAATGCCTTTTCCCTGATAATTAAAAGAAAATCCTCATTAGGAAATTGTTACTAATATACCACTGATGAAAAAAAGGCAACTTTGGGAGTGTGTGTCTCCAGTGTTTCACTGGCTATCAGATTTATTGGCAGGGTTTTTTTTTTTTTTTTTTTTTTAAATAAAATTATCTTACTAAAGAGGACTGATGGACAGGATGAAAGTACAGGAAGGACAAGGAGCAGAGCAGAGAACAGTGACAAAACTTCATTATTTAAACCACTTATTAGTTCAAAGATTGAAGAAGCTCCAGTACAACTGGCATTGGTGGTGATATACATTATGGCCATAGAAAACTCTTTTAGAATTATGGGTTTAAGAGTATAAGAGAGAAGGAGATTTGAGTACACAAAAATCAAACTGTAAGCCTAGGGTTCTCCCAGCTCCACTCCATGCAAAGCATCCCCAGGGAGCAGGCATGCTGTGGGTTAGCATAAGGCTGACCAGTTTGAGGATTCAAGCATCCCATGAAACCTTATATTCGACTGTGGTCAATAGTCTTGGATGTGTTTGCCAGCCCTAGAAATAATCTCTTACTTCAAAGTTCAGTTAGGATTTGGGCATGGAAAGCTGGCTATAAACACATCCATCAACTGGTGGCCAACGTGGAGCATGGAATGGTGTGATTACACCCTCAAGCATCTTCACACAGACCTTACATTTCCAAGGTTCATGATGATAGTTCCCCCTAAGCAAGAACACACCTCCCTAAAAACTGCAAACCCTGGACAAATTGCTGACATCCCTGAAGGTCTCCCTGAGCTCAAGGCACACTGCATTTTCAAAAACGTTGGTTAGGCACCTTCTTTCCCACTCCATGTTGACAGAGGCAAAGCAACTTAGCATTCAGAATTCCTCCTTATCTTTGGTCAACTCCCTTTATGACGTGAGGGGTGGTTATGTGTTCATGGAGCTATTCTGGGGAAAAGATACCCCAGGCAGGTGATAGTTCTCCTTCACATCCCTTTTCCACATAGCCCTTCTCAGGGCCACATTCTCTGCATACACTGACTTTTCTGTTCATTCCATCAAAACACTTCAATTCTAACCTGCTTATGCAATTCAACCCATTAAACCCATGACAGATGAGCTTGAACCAACCTTAGTCCCTGCTTAGGTTCAAGCTCTGACCTTGGTGGTTCACATACTTATTTTCTCACAGAAAATTGTCACCATTTTCTGGGTTGATGATGACTTAGGTTTGGGTCCTTTATCTCATGGAAACTCAGTTTTTAATTGAAATACTTATTCTTGTCTGGCCAGAGACTGCTAATTTATTTAATATCCTTCTCCACTCTTGTTTGGATAGAGAACATGATTTTTTCAGCGGAATGACAATGATGGCAGCTAAGAGATTACAGGTAATAGTCACAAAATGGAACTTGAAGAAGCTCTTTTTGCCATCTTGCTCTTTCACTATTCCTACCAGGGATGCAGCTATAATAGCTGGAGCTCTAGTAGCTATCTTTTGGCCTTTAGGATATGCTAGGGAGACAAAAGGATAAAGATAGAAGGAGCCTTTGACCCCCACTGACTTTATGGAGCCTTCATACTTGATTGGACTCTTTCCAACAACTCTGTATGGGAACGAAATATACCACTACCCTATTTAAGCATCTTTGGTCAAGTCATGAGAATCTAAATGATATGCTCCTTTCCAGTGATGGTATGAGGGGTAAATGTGAGCATATATAAAAATTTGAAGGCAGCAGCCAAGATGCTGGCACTCTGTGCACGTCTACTTCCTCATCCTGGAGTTTTTAGCCTGGGTCTTTTTTTTTGTTTGTTTGTTTGTTTTAGGGCCACACCTGTGGCCTATGGAGGTTCCCAGGCTAGGGTCAAGTCGGAGCTACAGCTGCCAGCCTATACCACAAGGCACAGCAATGCAGAATCCGAGCTGAGAGCTGAATCTGCGGCCTTCACCACAGGTAACAGCAATGGCAGACCCTTAACCCATTGAGCGAGGCCAGGGATTGAACCCACAGCCTCATGGTTCCTAGTCAGATTCATTTCCACTGCGCCATGACGGGAACTCCTAAACCGGCTCTTCTGAAATATCATGTGGCCATTTGACCTGCAGCTGACTCTGTTGCTTTCACTAGGAGTTGAAACTGTGTCCTTGAGTGGTTTGAGACAAACTGCTATGACAATTTCAAGAAATGTCTTTGTGTCTGCACATCTTTTAGAATTAGAGAAAGAATACCTTAGGCCTTCTATTAATTACAAATACAATCTGTGAAGTGGCTCATGTGTATTCACGATTTAAAAAAAAAAGTCTTTTAGAGCCTTGCTGGTGGCTTTGACAGTTTTCTAAAGCAGAGTGTGATTGTGTCTGATGGACAAACAACCTGCAGCCTACAGGGCACTCATCACCACCCCTCACCCTCCTTCATGTGTTCCTTTGCATTTACACATCAAAGTCACTTCAAAAACATAATAAAGGGAATGAAAGAGAAGAGCCAGCCATGACAGCACACAATGCAAGTCTATTGTTTTAGAAACAGGGCTATGTAGATACAGCCAACATGACATCAGTATTGCCAGCAATATCAGTGACATTAGGCTTTGTGCTCTCTTCCCCAGCTTTTACAAGCCTGTTTAAATAAGGGTGTGGAGAGAAGGAGGTGCTTGCTCTCCAAACCCTGCACAGAACACATCCTACAGCAGAAAGAAAATCTAGCCCTGACTGCTGACGAGGCTTCTGTTTATCTAGTTAGTTCAAAGGCCTGAAGCCTTAATGACCCTCAGGTCTTTGTTTAATGCTCTTATTTGGATCATTCATTCTTGCTTCTTATTGCAGACAAACATTTGATTAGAGTGTGTGTGTGTGTTGTTTGGGATAGCAATGTATTCTTCCCATATACCTCTGTGACTTCCACAGACCTACATATGAAAATATACCACATACATGATCCTAGCTCTGATGAGAGACTGCAAACCACTGAACCCCTGCCTAACACCTAACACACACACACACACACACACACACACGCACACACACACACAGGATCAGTTGTATAAGCTCTGGAGATCCTCATGCCTGTAACTCCTATTGATCTGAGCACAACTAAAGGTAAAGAGAAATGGCAACTGAATGAAACACAACAATTTTTAACTGAGCCACTGTTACTGCTTGCTCAGTGAACAGTGGAACACCCTGAGGTTCTCATGTAAATCAGACATGGGCCTTGTTCTCAAGATGCTCAGGGTCCAGTGAGGCCCAAACAGCTGAGAAAATGGCATCACTGCAAAGGCCATTCCCTTTACTATGGCAGTGTGCTTTAATGCAAGGTCAAAATCTGGCCTAAAATCCTAGTTCTTTTTTGTTTCATCACTGAAATGTTGAACAATTTGTATACTCTGTGATTATATATATCTATAAGATATACATATTTCAACCATTTGCTGAAAACACTATCTTTTCTCACTTGACTTTGTCAAAAAAACTATTTGTACATGTAGACTCTATTTTATTTATCTATATGTATAGCTTTATGCTAACATAACAGATTTTTTATTAATATAACTTTGCAATAAGTCTTAAAATGAGATAATATTAGTCCTCTAATTTTGTTCTTTTTCAAGACTATTTTTAGTCCTTTGCATTTCTCTATGATTTTTAGACTTCATCTGTCACTTAAAAAAAAATCCTGCTGAAACTTTATTTAGCATTTTACTGAATGTATAGATCAGTTTTGGGAGAAAGGCAATTTTTAACAATACCGAGTCTTCCAACCCATAAAAATGTTATCACTTTTAAATCATTTAGGTTATCCTTAATTTTTTCAAAATGTTTTGTAGTTCTTAGTTTGCAGGTCTTATATATATATATATAGTCAAATTTATCCCCAGTATTTATTTTACCTTTTTTTTTTTTTTTTTTTTTTTTTTTTTGTCGTTTTGCCATTTATTGGGCCGCTCTCGCAGCATATGGAGTTCCCAGGCTAGGGGTTGAATTGGAGCTGTAGCCACCAGCCTATGCCAGAGCCATAGCAACTTGGGATCCAAGCCAAGTCTGCAACCTACACCACAGCTCATGGCAACGCCGGATTGTTAACCCACTGAGCAAGGCCAGTGATCGAACCCTCAACCTCACGGTTCCTAGTTGGATTCATTAACCACTTTGCCACGACGGGAACTCCTATTTTACATTCTGATACTATTTTAACAGTATTACTTTTTAGTTTCAATTTCTAATTGTTTTTTACTAGTGTATAGAAATAGAAGTAAATTTTTATATTGATCTTCTATCCTGCAACTGTGCTATATTCAATTATTACTTCTAGTAGTTTTATTTTTTTTTTTTTGGTATAGTGCATCAGGTTTTTTATATAGATAATAATTTTAGTCTGAAACTAGTTTTACTTCTTCCTTTCCAATCTGAATGGTTAAACTTCAGAATGAATGCACTATCTACAAACTTTCATACATTTCTCAGTAGAAATGATATGAGTGGAAAATCTTGGCTTAGTCCTGATTTTGGGGGAATACCTTCTAGTCTTTTGACATCAAATACAATGTTAGATGTATACGGTTTTCATAGATGCCTTTTACTAAAATTTCCTCCTGTTTCTACATTGCTGAGATTTTTTATCAGGAATGAATGCTGGATTTTGTCAAATGACTTTTCTTGATGCTTTGATATGGCTGTATTTTTTAAATGTCATTTTGGTTAGTTAATATAGTGGATGATAATGATTGATTTTCAAATGCTAAAAGCAATTTTGCATCCCTATGGTAAAAACCATTTAGTAATGATGAAATATAATTTTTATGTCCTGGATGACTGGATTAAATTTTCTACATTTTTAGAAAGTATTTTGCATTTATGTTCCGAGGGAATACTGGTTCATGACTTCCTTTTCTTGTAATTTTTTTAATTTTATTGTATTTATTTAAAAGAAATGTTTTTTTGATAGTTATTTCCCCAATATAATTTTTTTTCTACTGCACAGTATAGTGACCTGGTTATGCATACATGTATACATTCTTTTTTCTCAGATTATTGTGCTCCATCATAAATGACCAGAAATAGTTCCAAGTGCTACACAGCAGGGATCTCATTGCTAATCCATTCCAAAGGCAATAGTCTGCATCTATTAACCCCTAGCTCCCAATCCACCCCATGCCCTCCCCCCCAACCTTTGGCAACCTCAAGTCTATTCTCCAAGTCCATGATTTTCTTTTCTGTGGAAAAGTTCATTTGTGCCTTATATTAGATTCCAGATATGTGATATCATATGGTATTTGTCTTTCTCTTTCTGACTTACTTCACTCAGTATGAGAGTCTCTAGTTCCATCCATGTTGCTGCAAATAGCATTATGCTATTCTTTTTTATGGCTGAGTAGTATGCCATCGTGTATATGTACCACATCTTCCTAATCCACTCATCTGTCGATGGACATTTGGGTTGTTTCCATGTCTTGGTTATTGTGAACAGTGCTGCAATGAACACGCGGGTGGATGTGTCTTTTTCAAGGAAAGGTTTGTCTGGATATATGCCCAAGAGTGGGATTGCTGGATCATATGATAGTTCTATGTATAGATTTCTAAGGCACCTCCATACTGTTCTCCATAGTGGTTGTACCAGCTTACTTTCCCACCAACAGTGCAGGAGGGTTCCCTTTCCTCCACAACCCCTCTAGCATTTATTTGTGGACTTATTAATGATGGCCATTCTGACTGGTGTGAGGTGGTCATGGTAGTTTTGATTTGCATTTCTTATAAAATTTATATGGAACCACAAAAGACCCAGAATTGCCAAAGCAATTCTGAGGAACAAAAACCAAGCAGGAGGCATAACTCTCCCAGACTTCAGGCACTATTACAAAGCCACAGTCATCAAGACAGTGTGGTACTGGTACCAAAACAGATAGACAGACCAATGGAACAGAATAGAGAACCCAGAAATAAACACAGACACCTATGGTCAATTAATCTTTGACAAGAGAGGCAAGAACATAAAATGGGAAAAAGACAGTCTTTTCCTCAATTATTGCTGGGAAACCTGGACAGCTGCATGCAAATCAACAACACTAAAACATATCCTCATACCATGCACAAAAATAAACTCAAAATGGCTTAAAGAGTTAAATGTAAGACAAGACACCATCAAACTCCTGGAAGCGAACATAGGCAAAACATTCTCTGACATCAACCTCACAAATGTTTTCTCAGGTCAGTCTCCCAAAGCAATAGAAATAAAAGCAAAAATAAACCAATGTGACCTCATCAAACTGAAAAGCTTTTGCACAGCAAAGGAAACCAAAAAGAAGACAAAAAGGCAATTTATAGAACAGGAGAGAATAACTTCAAATAATGCAACAGACAAGGACTTCACCTCTAAAATATACAAGCAACTGATACAACACAACAGAAGAAAAAAAAAAAAAAAAAAGCGAACAACCCAATGGAAAAATGGGCAAAAGACCTGAAAAGACATTTCTCCAAGGAGGATATACAGATGGCCAACAAGCACATGAAAAAATGCTCAACATCCCTGATTATTAGAGAAATGCAAATCAAAACTACCATGAGATACCACTTTTCTTGTAAATTTTTAATCTGGTTTTCACATCAGGGTTATGATGGCCCCATGAAACTGGTCAGAAAACACCCCCTTCTTTTAAATATTATGGAAGAGTTTGTATAGAATTTTTTTTTTTCACAAAGTGTTTGGTAAAATTCAACATGAACCATCTGAGTCTGGAATTTTGTTTTTTTTGTATGGCAACTACATATTCAATTTTTTTAAACAGATATTGGAATATATATGTTATCTATTTTTTCATGAATGAATTTGAGAGTTTCTATTTTTAAAATATTTTTCCATTTCATCTAAGCTGCCAAATCCCTTGGCATATAGCTGTTCATAATATTCCTACTGTGTTTTTAATGCCTCTAGCAATATATAGTATTTTCCTATCTTTCATTTCTGATACTGAAATTTTGTTTTATTTTCTCAATATTTAATCAGTCAGATCAATTAGATTGATGTAAAAAACAGCTTTTGTTTTCCTTTATTTTCTGTTTTTTTCTATCTTCTTTCATGAAGTTCCTCTCTGTTCTTTATCATTTCCTTTCTACCACTTACTTTGCATTTTATATGCTCTTCTTTTTCCAGGTTTTTTGTTTGTTTAAGGATGCAAGCTAAAGTCATTGATTTGAGATGTTTCTTCTTTTCTATTATAGGCATTTAGTGCTTTAAATCTTTCACTACTGCTTTAGGGACATTTCATACTTTTGATATGCTCCATCTTATCTTCATTAATTATGCAACACTTTCTAATTGCTTTTGTGATTTCTTCTTTGACCCATGCATTACTCAAGAATATGTTACTTTGTTTCTAAATATTTAGAGATTTCCCAAAGATTCTTCTGATATTGACTTACATTTTAACTCTCTTGTGGCTAGAGAACATATTTTGTATGACTTGAACTATTTTAAACATACTGAAGCTTGGTTTATGGCTCTAGATACAGACTACTTGATACACTCTCTGCACTTGAAAGGGATGTGATTTCTGCCATTGATTAGTGAAGTGTTTTTATACATAACTAGGTTAGGTCAAATGACAGTGTAATTAAAATCTTATATATCCTGATTTTCTCATACTTGTTTTATCAATTATTGAGATATGGTACCAAAATCCTTAACTATAATTGTGAATATTTCTATTTCACCTTGCAGGATTATCAGTTTCTGCTTCATGCACTCTGAAGCTCAGTCATTAGGTGCATAAATATGTACATTGTCCTTTTAATGAGTTGACCCCTTTACCATTATGAAATTATCTTCGTATCCTTGGTAATAAGCTTTGATCTGCAACTTAGTTTGTTGAATATTAATATAGTCAGTCCTGCTTTCTTTTGATTAGCATGCTGTATCTTTTTCCTTCTTTTTACTTTTAGCTCTTTTGTATCTTTATGTTTTTATTATGTTTCTTGTCTATAATATATAGTTGGCTTTTGTTTTTTTATCTAATTTGACATTATTTTTTAAATTTGGGTATTAACTTAGAATATTTACCTTTAATGAGGTTATAGATACAGTTTTAGTTTAAATCTATCATGATACTATTTGTTTTCTATTTGTCTCATCTGATCTTTCTTTCCTTTTTCAGCTTTGTTTTGTATCAATCACATATTTTTAATAATTCCATTTTATCTTCTTTTTAAGATTTTGGTGTTTATGGCATACCTCTTTCCTTTAGCAGTTGATTGTCAAGTGATAATTTACTGCTATTCATTGTGAGTATAAGAAACTCACAATAGTACACTTTCATTTCTTCCATGATGAATTTTCTGTTATTTTTCATGTTATATTTTCATACATGTTATAAACCCATAATACATTACTATTTCTGTTTAGTCAATAATCCCTTAGAGGGATTTATCTTTTTAATTACATGTTTATTCATATAATCACCATATCCAGCATTCATCATTACATTGTATAGATTTCTATTTCCATCTAGTATCACCTTCTACCTGAAGAATTTACTTAACAATTTTTTTGAGCGTATCTGATGGTGATAAAACTTTTAGCTATTTGATGTCTGAAAAATATTACTTTGGTTTCCAATTTTGAAAATTACTTTTGTTGTGTATAGAATTTGCAGTTGACAGTTTTATTAACTTGTTGATGTCTTCATCTGCTAATTCTAACATCTGTGCCAGTTGGGGTAGATTTGATTGACTGATCTCTTTATATGAGTTACATTTTTCTGTTTTTGTTTTCTTTTTTCTTTTCTTTTGCATGCTTAGAATTTTTTGATTGTATGCCAGATATTGGGTTATTTTAAAAATCTTTTTTCATGAGGATATTATGAATTTCCATAAATACTCCTAAACTCTAATTTCAAATGTACTTGAGTTACTTGGCAATAGTTTTACCCCTTGAATTTTCCTTTCCAGACTTGTTAGGTAGAGCAAGTGTTTAGTCTAGGGCTAATTATTCCCACCATTAAGGCAGGACCCATTGGGTAGTTCACTTTACCAAATGTCCTGTGACTCAGGAGGTTTTCCATGGGAACAACATTGTCCCTGGCCCTTTATGAAAACCAATCACTATTCCTTCAAAGTTTTTTGGATAGTTTTTCCCTGGTCTTGAACAGTTTCCTTATACATAAGCACTGATCAGTATTCAGTTCTCAAAGACACCCCACTCCCCCAGATCTCTGTAGTTCTCTCTGTGTGTAGAACTTTCTTTTTTTTTTTTTTTTTTTTTTTTTTTTCCTTTTTGTCTTTTTGCTATTTCTTGGGCCGCTCCCATGGCATATGGAGGTTTCCAGGCTAGGGGGTCGAATCGGAGCTGTAGCCACCGGCCTACGCCAGAGCCACAGCAACGCAGGATCCGGGCCGCGTCTGCAACCTACACCACAGCTCACGCCAATGCCGAATCGTTAACCCACTGAGCAAGGGCAGGGACCGAACCCGCAACCTCATGGTTCCTAGTCGGATTCGTTAACCACTGCGCCACAACGGGAACTCCAGAACTTTCTTTCGATACTCTGTTCTTCAAACTGTAGCCGTGTTGATCTCTCCAGATTTCCCACTCTGTTTCCTTAAATCAGGAAATCCACTAGGCTTCATCCCTTTTCCTCACTGAGCCAGAGCCAGGAAACTCTCAGGGTTGTAAACTGGGCAGTCACAGGATTTGCTTCATTAGTTTCCCATATCTTAGGATGGCAGTTCTTGTTTCCTGATCCTCAGTATCATGTCAACTGTTTTTATTTTTCCCCACGTTTCTTCATCCTTTGGTTGCTTCAGGAAGAAGGGTAAATCTGGTCTCTTCCATTTCTTATGCCATCTTGGCTGAAAACAGAAATCCTCAGATTTCATAATTTTATTATACTAAAAATAAAATATTTGCTTATATTTATATGCCTTATATACATTTAAAATTCTTTTATTTCATTCTCATTTAATCCTCATATTAATTCTCATTTAATCCTCATATTTACAACTCATTACCAAGGCTCCCACGTACAATTGTACCAGTTGTATTTCCTGCATGTGTTCTTCTCAGCAAAGTGAACACAGGCTAACATCTAGTACATGCTCAGCCCATCAAATTATATAACTTGCACTTTGTCTTTCCAGAGGAGAACCTTTTTTTTCCCTCAAAACTGCAAATATGTGCTACCAATAAATTCATTCCTCAAAATCTCCCAGATTAAAATGCAAATGGACTCATAAATATTTTAAAATAATATTGACATGTAAAAATGTCAAATAAGGAAAGAAGAAAATCACCTACTTAAAATATGATATTTAACTATTTAGAAAAATCTCCTTTTCGAAAATGCTTGGCTAGTTTGGCTGGGTTATTTATTTATGACTCAGAGGAAGACTGGACCCAAAATAAATGACCTGATGTAGTTGCTTTATCTTTGAGCATATCAAAGGTGCTATTATTTTTCATTATTTTTATGAAATTAGATGACATATCGGTAGGTACAGATGAATAAGGAGAAATAATTCTCATTATTTTTCTTCCTTCCTCCCTCTCTCTTCCTTTCCTTCTCTTTTGTCACCATTTTTTCTCTTCCTTCTCCATTCCACAAATATTTATTGAGTATCTTCTATGTCTTGGGAGTTGTTTTAAGTTTGGGGGATCAAAACATGTTAAAACAACCTCAACCTCAACTGATGTAGCTGACCTCCTAGATGGGACAGAAAAAAAAAAAAAAAAGCAATATATGTAAAGAAGGGTAAATGCTATATTATGTTTAAATGGGGTAATAAGTGCTATGTAAATATTAAGAGCCAGAAAATGAATAGTGTATCAGGAACTTAATGCAGACACTGGAAGTTCTACTAGGGTTGATCATAGTAAATCTTAGAGAAAGTGTCATCTGAACCAAGAACTGAAAGAGGTGAGGAAGTAGGAATTGAGACATCCTGGTGTCTGGAAACATATTCCCAACGTGTTTGAAAAACAGCATGGAGGACAGTGTAATGAGGAAAAGGAATGGTAGTTTTGGAAAGGGCAAAGCAGATCTTACACAGTCCTATAACTTGACTTAAATTTTAGAGATTGTGATGTTTTATTTATCTACTGGAATTGTTATAAGAATATATGTTTGATGCATAATGTGGCAGAAAAACAAGGGGGTGTAAGTCTTAATGTTTATCCTCCTCCATGACTTTTAAGGAAAGTGCATCTTTTTCTTACCCAGTAGATTTCTCTGTCCTTGCTGGACAGATGCCAGTGAGGGCTGGACTATAATGACAGAGGACAAGACCTGGGCACATAGCTCTTGTAAGCTGACAGAAGGAAAAGATGATCAGGGTGAAGAATGGGTTATGAGTGACCAGGGATTTGGAAAGGGGGGAAGAGGAAGGGTTCTTTGGAAAAAGAGGTATAGAAATAACAGTCTTATTTAAGTTTGCTGTGTTTTTATATGAATTCCATTTTTAGAATAGTCAAGAAAACTCTATAATTTTGTTAATACCACTTTTCCATTTCAAATTTGTTTTTCTTCTGGATGAAACCACACTGAAAATTACTTTTGAGGAATGCCAGTATACAAGGATTAACATGAGGGTTGGGGTGAGTAAGAAATCACAAAAGTTCTTGTATCTAGGTGATAGAGATTACATAATTTTTAGTACAGTTTTCACTTTTTGTCTTTTAGTAATGTTATTATCCATTATAAGTTCTTTAATTTAAAAAAATTTTTTAAATCACTTTTTCCACTCAAATGTAACCCATGAACTTTTTAAAAAGTTTATAATTGTACTTGCCTTCCACATTAGACTCTTTCCCTCCCCGAAGCAAAGAGCATTAATAGTTTCGTATATATCCCTCAGGATATACATATAATATACATTAGGTTGAACTCTATGAAACTGGCAAAAAATCAAATGTCAGCAATTTCACAGTTTAACCTAATACAAAATCATATATCTTTTAAAAAATGAATGAGAGAAATTTAAAAAGATATTCTGACATTTTATTTGTGTGTATCCCTATATCTTTGATATAATTTCAAATCAGTAGATAGAGATTTGCATTATGCTTTTTAATACCTGTAGAACATTCTGTTTTATGGACACATGAAGACCTAAGGAGTTCCCAACTGACCGCCTTTAGATTGCTTTCTCATTTTTGTCATTTCAGTGTTGTAATTAGTATCACTGCTATGAAAACATATGAATAGGTGTGCAGGATAAATTCCTAGAAGTGAAATTTCTGGGTCAATTTTTTTTTTTTTTTTAGCTTTTACCAAAGTTCTCTTAAAGATTTCACTCTCTCCCCCAGTATGGAAGAAGGCACATGTATTTCCACATTCTTCCAATCCTATAAATGACTTTTGTTGACTAGATGAAGGAAAAGTCATATCTAATTGTTCTAATGTTCCGTACCTGAAAAAAAATACATCCATTTGTCATTTGTATTTTGCATGTTTATGTGTTCCCTGTTTCATATACTTTTTGTCCCACTAGGCTGTAGCTCTTTTGGTTTGTTATATAAGCATAATATTTATGAATTAAGAAAACTAGTACTGATCTTATTTGTTGCAAAGATATTTACCCAAGGTACCTGAGTTTTTAATTCTATCTTTATATAGTAGAACACTAAACTTCATTTTATCTTTTTTTTTTTTTTTGCCTTTTTATTTTCCCCTTGTAAATGTCTCCTTCAGTGGAAAAACATAAGACTAAAGCAATTTTGTCTTCATGTCCTTTCATGGTGCTATTTTTAAAACACTGTTTAAATCCTTGATCCATTTGAAATTTATTCTGGTGTATAAGAAATAAGACAGTATATAATTTTAAACCTGCATAATTATTTTTTACCCAATGTTTTATATGATAGTTGCAACAAACAAATCTTTCTCAGTTAAATAAATTCCATACTACCCATTTAGATAACAACCTGTTTTCAGTCAATATATAATTGTTTATACTTTTTAGATACTTCAGAGATGGTAGAAGTAACATGTTTTCGGTGTTAAATACATAAAAATGCTTTTTAAAAAAAAATCTATAGGCTTCTAATTTAAGAAGATTTGGCCACCAAAAAAATATCTTTGGATATAGGAAGAATTATTTCCCATGGTGTTTGTCTTTAACATTCCATTTATTGCACGGTTGTGTAAACTTTTCCTGCAGCCTCCTTAATAGATTGTAAACTCCTTGGAAAGTAACCACATTTTATTTACCTCAATATTAACAGAAAAAGTCACACAGTACAATCAATCAGTCAATGTATCATAACAGGATTGATGGAAATGTTGGATAAGATGTTTGAACAATATCCAGTTACTTAATTATTGTGTTCTGCCCACATTTAGAAAAAGTCTTAGGATGACCATATAATAAAATTTCTTTATATTTTAAGCATATAAAGAAATTATGTTTGCCTGGACTGAAGGTTTTTATCAAAGGTTACACATTGCATGCTATAGGGATGGAACAAATGGTATTTCTGAATTCCTTTTAGCCCAAGGTTCTGTCAGCACCATATTCTTGCTCATTATATTAGAAAATGACATCAAGTTATATTCAGAAGCATGCACACTACACAGTCAGTGAGCATACAAACTCTTTATTTTAAAATGATTTGCATGGAGTCTTAACTACATGCCAAAAAGCCTGCCATGAGAGATAAAACGCTTGAGAATAATAAAATGCCTTTTAAATCCTCTCACTCAATGTAGCTCCTCCAACCTTCTTTTAGGAGGGAAGGGAGTCATGTCCAGCCTGTCACCATGATGTACTGTCACCTAAAAATCACATCCCATGAAACCAAGGGAAAAAATGGTATTTGTAGTTCCATTTCACAAGCCCTAAAAACTACACAAATAATGTAGTCCTCTTGTCTAACTGTTCTATGCAATTTGCTCTCCTGCTGCAAATTTTGGCTGCCCCAGGGTCCCTTTGAAAGATAAAAGTCCACGGCAGTACCTCATTTCTGGCACTTCGCCCCCACCCCCACCCTGTCCCACTAAAAGTGTGCATGGGGTGTGTGTGTGATGCATTTTTCAGGGCAGGAGCTTCCAGTCTTCTTGTTTTGTGATTGTGTGGCGAGACTCAAAGAAACCCTATCTATCCAGTTGGTAGGGCCCTCACTGTTAAGACACAGTTTATTACCATTTTATTAATTCTTTGCAGCTATTCCAAAACTTGTCCTTTCCCCTATTACTTTCACTCTCCATTCCCAACATCTTTAATCTTGGTAGGATAACGGTGACCCTTCAAAAAAAATTTTTTTTAACCTGTACGGTACATTTTAGAATGGTATCCTCTTCTCTTCCTCTAATTATCTTAGTAATTCCTTCAAATTGCTGAAGTCTTATAAGACACTTCTGCCCTACAGAATAAGGCCTTTCCATCTTCTATTAGCATTTTGTTACTCAAATGCAGAATCTCTGGCCCCTTGCTAGACCTTCTGAATTAGAATCTGCATTTTTGAAGCTCTCCATGGAATATGTCTGCAGTCACATCTACAGAGCACTGGCCTAGACCTCATCTCACCCTGATGTCTTTACTATTAACTGAACCCTCTGCTAAAGTTTACAAAGATATCAGCAGCATTTCTAAAGTATCTTTCTGCTGCCCTGCTAGCTTCTTCATTTAGCACCATCTCACTTCACTGCTCAATCTGTGAATATTTGACTTCCGTTTCTCTCTACCTACCAGAGCCTCCTTCAGCCTTTA
The DNA here is from genome assembly GCF_054392235.1 of Sus scrofa. Lineage (NCBI taxonomy): Eukaryota > Metazoa > Chordata > Mammalia > Artiodactyla > Suidae > Sus > Sus scrofa. The sequence goes on along the minus strand of NC_139396.1, from coordinate 106,286,491 downwards.
ATTTGTTCCTGGAAATCTTGACAGTCACCAGTGCCTTTCTGCCACAATCTATTAAACACACACGTTTCATTTCTATCACACCCATGTTGCAATTCTCAGCAGTTGAAGTTTGGGTAAGTCTCAGGAGCTACGATAATAAACTCTATCGCCAAACCTGCTAATTTACAGAAATAGTTACTTATGTTCTTCCTTGCCTTTTATACTCTCCAAACACCCTTAACATTCCCTGTTTAAAATATATACTCCCACCCCAGAGACATATCTGGATGGGTGAGTGGGAGTTGTATTAATAGTTATCTATTGCTATATAACCACCCCCAAGCAAAGCAGTTTAAAACAACACATATATCAGCTTACAAACTGAGAGTAAGAAATCTAGAAGTATCTTAGATCTTGGGTGGTTCTGGCTCAGAGTCTCTCATGACATTGCAGTCTAGCTATCAACAGGGCTAAGGTCATCTGAAGCTTGCCTGTGGCTGAAGTAGGGCGTCTCAGCCTTAGAACTATTGCTATTTGTGGCTGGATAATCCTGTGTTGTCAGGGTATTTCTTTTGCATTATAGGATGTTCAGCAGAACCCATGGCTTATAATCTTTAGATTTCAACAGTGCCTTCCCTCCCAATTGTGACGAGCAAAATGTGATCAGACATTATTCTCCTGGGGAGCAAAATTACCCCTGGTGGAAAACCACTGGGCTTAAGGCTCTCCTTCCAAGATGGTACACCAATAGATGGTTGGTTGAAGGCCTTGGCTCCTTGTTGGCTCTTTAGCAAGAAGTCTCAGTTCCATGTCATTATGGCTACTCTCCTCTGTCCCCTCTTAAGGATGCTTGAGTGTTCTTATGACATGTAGCTAGTTATCCCCAGAGATTCTCTCTTAATAATCTCTTAAATTATCCAAGAGAACATGGAGGAAGTTTTTTTTGTTTATGACCTAGTTTTGGAAGTCACACTCCTTCAGTTCCACAACATTATATTTGTCAGAAGTTAGTCCTTAAATCAAGTACTCAAGGGAAGAGGAATTAAACTCCATTTCTTCTTTTTTTTTTTTTTTTTCTTTTTAGGGATGCACCTGTGGCATATGGAGGTTCCCCAGGCTAGGGGTCAAATTGGAGCTATAGCTGCCAGCCACAGCCACAGCCACAGCCACAGCAATGCAGGATCTGAGCTATGTCTGTGACCTACACCACAGGTCACGGCAACACCAGATCCTTAACCCACTGAGCAAGGCCAGCGATCAAAATTGCATCTTCATGGGGAGTTCCCGTCGTGGCGCAGTGGTTAACGAATCCGACTAGGAACCATGAGGTTGCCGGTTCGGTCCCTGCCCTTGCTCAGTGGGTTAACGATCCGGCGTTGCCGTGAGCTGTGGTGTAGGTTGCAGACGCGGCTCGGATCCCGTGTTGCTGTGGCTCTGGTGTAGGCCGGTGGCTACAGCTCCGATTCAACCCCTAGCCTGGGAACCTCCATATGCCACGGGAGTGGCCCAAGAAATAGCAACAACAACAACAAAAAAAGACAAAAGAAAAAAAAAAAATTGCATCTTCATGGATGCTAGTCAGATTTGTTAACCACTGAGGGAACTCCAAAACTCCATTTCTTGAATGGAGGAATATCAAGGGGTTTCTGGAAATATTTTTAAAGGACCAAAGGCTCCCTGTTAAAAAATGCCCTCAAATAAAAATGTCAATGAACTTGTCATGGAATATGTAGTTTATCTCCCCCACCTTACACATTGTTCTTCCTTCTGAATGTGTGATGTCTCTTTTCTTTGGCTTACATACATTATGTCTATTTTGATTTCTTTTCCTTCCACCTATTGTGAAATCTGCAAATCTCTATTTAATCTCTTAAACCCTTATTACACAGCATTTCTTGTTTCTAATCCCATCTTCCTGTTCCAGACTTCCAATAGCCTACAGTGGTCTCCTTCTTCCAAACTCTCATCACCCTTACTTTCAACTTTGTACGTGTTGCCTTCCTCTAGACAATCTAACGACTAAGTATGAATATGAAGTAAGGCACTAGAAATTATTAGCCTCATTTCTTTACTCTTTCTTTTCCTTATCTCCCTGGCCTCCTGTTACCTGCTGCCTTTCTCAACTACCAACCTAATTACATCCATCTATTAGCTAGAGAGATTTGTATGAAAACTTGAACAAAAGCCTCTCTGGTTAGAGGTAGTGAAGTGCCTGAAAGAGTTTTTTCCCAGTGTGTGAACTTGAAATATCTGCATCAGAATCATTTGATGACATGCAGAATTTCGGGCTCTATCTGGACAGTCTAACTCTGTCAGATATCTGGAGCTTTGGGGTGTCAGCATCTGCGCCTTGTAAAAGCTTACTGATTACAGAATCTTTCGTTTTCTTTAACAATATCAAATAAATGATTACAGGATTATGGAGAAGTTCTTCCGGAATTCTACAAGGAGAAAAATCTACATCAGACTTTGTATGACTCTGAAAATGACTTGACCAGTTAACGACTGTTACATAAACTAAGGAAGATGCAGGGCGCAGCAATTAACCTTCTGAATCTTACTTATAGTGTCTATGAAACTCAAAGAATCACTGGAGATTTGCCCAGCTAAGAATCATTTTCTCACCAAAATTAGGACACTCTTGGGACTTTCTTCTTACTTGCTGGTGAGACAGAGATGAATCCCTCACGCTGATAAGGGAGGATCAAATAAGCAGTATTAGGTTGCTTATTTTTAATACAATGCTGTTGTTATTTTTAATACAATGCTATAAATTAATAGCCAACATATTGAATACCAGAGTGTTTTAAAGGAATTAATGGCTCTTTCTTGGAGTAGTGGGCAACTGTAAGAACAGCCCAGGGCCAGTATCCTAGTTAACACACAGTAGCCTAGGCAAACTCTTAAGTCAAGGTTGTTGGAGCAATTACAAAATACTGAGGATTGGAAATGTACTGCACAGCTTGAAAGGAAATCATACACACACAAACACACACACATATCATGAAGTTGGAGAGGTCTGGGATTTGAGGACAGAGGTCACACTAGGTTTTTTTGGCTTTGTTTTCTTTTTCAGTTTTTGTTGAAATCCTAGTAATCTCAGGGTACTGCCTGGTCCCATGCTTATCTGGCTTGACTGACTCAACAAGGGTTAATTTTCTGGAAATCCTTAGATTGAGGTGAGTCTTTGAAAGCTTACAAGGATGCAATCTGCTTTAAAGATATTCTTTCACTGCAAATGTCCACCATTACCTCAATGAGGTCACCTGTGGGTTCATCTGCAAAAGTGTTTCTACTGAGAATTGCAAAATGCTCTCAGCACATAACCAGTCTGTCCAATCCCCTGCACTGCAAGGCTTGATTGAACTTTAGCATGGCTTCCAGCAGCTTAAGGCTCTTTCCTCAGGAAAACCCCAGCCCCTCTTGCAATGCCTGCCTGAGAAATCTCAATGCTGCCAGAAGAATTTATTATCTGTTTTAGCCAAAACATAGCTGATAGGCCTCTGAACTCCCACTTAGAGCAGATATTTGAGAAAGCTTGTGATTACAGAGATCTTCCTAGATTTAAGATGGGTTTATGTCTTGATAAATCCATCATTAATGGAAAATATCATAAGTCAAAAATGCATTTATATTACCAAGCATTATAGATAGCACAGCTTAGCCTACCTTAAAGTGCTCAGAATGCTTACATCAGCCCACGGTCGGGCAAACTCATCTAACACAAAGCCTATTTTATAATAAAGTGCTAAATCTCTCATGTAACTTATTGAATACTAAAAGTAAAACAAAAACAAAAAAATCCCAGAATGGTTGTGTCTCGACTGTTTATTGTGTGGCTGTGTGGGAGTTGTGGCTAGCTGCCTCTGCCCAGCATCATAAGAAGGTATATCACTGAAAATTGCCAGCCCAGGAAAGAACAAAATTTGAAATCTAAAGTAAGTTTCCTCTTGAATACATATTGCTTTCATAACATCATAAAGTCAAGAAATTTTAAGTCAAAAACATTAAGTCAGGGACCATCTGTAAATCTTGTCTCTGCCCTTTGAGATGTAAATCTCTACCACCTAAACTGTCCTCTCAAAGACCTACGAACCATCTCTCTTTGAAATGCAAACATTCATCTCCTTTTTCCTTTGGGAAGGTAAGGGCCTATCTTTTGTGGGAACTTTGCTCTAACTTTCACCATTATTTCCTGTCTTAAAGATAGAAAGGTTTGTTTTCCTCCAGATAAGGACCATACAGAGATGGCCCAGTCATTTGGACAAAGCCACCCCCTGCTTACTGCCCTTTGGTTCCTTTCCTTTTGAATACCTTAGCATTTAAAAAGTTTCCTGCTTTTTATTCTAGCAAAATTGAGCTAAATTTCCACTGGACTCTTCCGTACTGCAATAGTTATCACCGAATAAAATCTGTCTTGACTGCCTTTAACCAGTGCCTATCTTTCTTTCTCTTTGACAGTATAATTCACTCTAATGGGAAGTTAAGTCACACTGGGGATAGGCTATGATGTACTTCTAGGAAAAAACAAAACAAAACAAAACATGAATATAAAACACATGTGAATGGCAATAATGTTGAACTTTATTTGAACTCTGTAGTCCTAGAAGCTGGGACACAGTGAAGGTTGAGAATTTCCCTCTCTCAATTTTTTTTTTGGGGGGGGTTTCCTAGAAATGACTAAGTACACATGACCACACTGCTCTTAGTATTCCAGGATAAGACCCATTCCAAGACGACACATCTTTCTTCATTACTTCCACAGACTTGTTGATCATATCCTTATTTAATGGCTTCTATAAAACCCTATCCATATTCTTTTCTTAGAGCTGGTCGTCAAGGGGCAGAGTTGGTTGCACAGCCTAGAAGTAGCTGGGATGTGAGGAGAAAATATGCATCCCAATCCCCAATAATATTTAGTGATTGGTTCCCTCCTATTCTTTGTTATGGACAATTGTTTGCTGTTGTTTTCTCAACTGTATATAAAAGTGTCACATGAACATTGTTTTTAATATTCTCCCAGCCTCATTCCAACTAAACTGCTAACTTTAAGCCTGAATTTTATAGAAATTCTGGAGCAAGCAATGAAATATGCTTAAATTACATTTTGTTACAAGATGACAGCTTTTATCTCTAGGGCTACAGCTAGGGGAGGGGGAGTTGCTCCATGAGACTGGAAAATTATCACTGAAGAAAGGAACTAGAAAAAAGAAAGCAACTTTGAGCCAGGACTCAACACAAATGTCTTATTTGCTTCTTTTTTTTTTTTTTTTAATACCTGCAACCATGAAGGGCTGCAAACTCCTTTTGCAGCCTTAGTAGAAGTCTAGAAGAGGATCATAAATAGCATTAGCATTCAAAAAAAATCTATATTCACATATTCTGTAAGTCTTGCTTTGCCCTGATTTTGTGTACTGGAAATCAGAAATAGAAATAGCACAAGCAATAGAAATATATTTGCTCAGCTTATGCTGCTTGAGGCAGAAAGAGTTTATAAGGAAGAATAACTTTGGAGCAATTACAGATGAGCAATTTCTGAAAGGAGCTGGAACACTGATAGCAGCCTGGACTGTAAAAATAGATGTGAAGGATGAGAAGACCATATAGGTGTGGGACATTAAGGCAAATAATTATTCTGATTGGGCCAGGCCAGGGACTTTCACTAGTCGCTTCAGGAATAAAATACTCAGTGATGTACTTCATCAAGTTTTTTGATCTGGTACACAGATAGAATCATCCCACACTTTGCAGGAGGTGCTGGAAGAGGAATCATTCTCTGGCTGTGTCAGATCTTGAGTGAATTAAAGACTTCAATTCTATGTGAACAGCTTTTCAAATATTGTTTAAATGTTGGTAAAACCACAGAGAAGAGATATTTCTATGAGTATTTAGAATCAGATACTTTTAATCTGCTGTGGCACCTCTGACATTAAAATACTATGGAGAAAAAAAGGAAAATATGAAAAAAACATTGCAGAAAAATGGAAGTTAGGTCACCATTGTTATAATATCAGCAGGTTCTCCCCATTTTTTTTTTTTTGGTCTTTTTAGGGCTGCACCCATGGCATTTGGAAGTTACCAGGATAGGGATCAAATTGGAGCTATAGCTCCTGGCCTATACCACAGTCACAGCAAAGTCAGATCCGAGCCATCCGTGACTTATACCACAGCTCATGGCATCGCCAGATTCTTTAACCCACTGAGTGAAGCCAGGGATCGAACCCATGTCCTCATGGATATTAGTCACTGAGCCACAATGGGAACTCCAGCTCTCCCCAATTTGATTGTTTTGGATTGACAGAAAAACATGCAAGATTTGTTTCATCATTTAGAGCACAAGAGGAAAGGAAAGGAAAGGAAAGGAAAGGAAGGGAAAGGAAAGGAAAGGAAAGGAAAGGAAAGGAAAGGAAAGGAAAGGAAAGGAAAGGAAAGGAAAGGAAAGGAAAACAAAACAAAACAAAACAAAAAAAAACTTTGTATAGTTGAATCCATGCCTTCATTCTTGTTTAGGCCTAATTGGGCGGGTGGCGGTGGGGGAGGGAGGAGGTACTGTGTTTCAATGGGAAACAATGCATTTGTTTTAGCACACTCTCCTGGGATACCTAATTCTATGGGGGTTATTTTACACTCTGTAAATTGCAGACACCTAATAGCTTGTCTAATTCTGGTCTGTAGGCATATACATCCTGTCAGATCTGGTAGAGGTTCCACTGATTTCCCTCCCCCACTGCAGGAGAAACCAGTTTTGCCTCTACTTGTGCATTTATTTCAATACTCCTGATTATAAATATATTCTTTGATTCTTCTGCAAACAAGTTGTAAGATCTCACTAGTTTCCTTATTAATAAGTTAAACAAGATCTTTGACATGCTGAGAGTCATGATTTTACCCTCTCTTAAAAAGCATGTCTAACAGTTCAAATGTAACTTAAAACAACAATTTTAAGAAATAAAAAGAAAAGGCATGAGCCTTCAAGATTAAAAGAGAATAAGCAGACATAAGAACAGTTGTTTGGAAGCAAAAAACTTTCTATCTATAATTGATTTAGGAAGCAAACACATTAGAAACCAAATAACTATGCACACAGAAAGGGAAGCCTCAAAGAAACAAACCATTCTAATATGTAAACCCTGGAAAGCATCAGTAATTAAAGAAATCCAGGTGCCCTGACCAAGGGGGTAAAGGACTTATATGCCGAGAACTATAAAACTTTAATCAAAGAAATCAAAGAAGGTGTAAAGAAATGGAAAGATATTCCATGTTCCTGGATTGGGAAAATCAATATTGTGAAAATGGCCATACTACCCAAAGCAATCTACAGATTCAATGCAATCCCTATCAAATTACCCAGGACATTTTTCACAGAACTAGAACAAACAATCCAAACAGTTATATGGAAAAACAGAAGACCCAGAATCGCCAAAGCAATCCTGAGAAACAAAAACCAAGCAGGAGGCATAACTCTCCCAGACTTCAAGAAATACTACAAAGCCACAGTCATCAAAACAGTGTGGTACTGGTACCAAAACAGACAGACAGACCAATGGAAGAGAATAGAGAATCCGGAAATAAACCTTGACACCTATGGTCAATTAATCTTTGACAAGGGAGGCAAGAACATCAAATGGGAAAAAGAAAGTCTATTCAGCAAGCATTGCTGGGAAACCTGGACAGCTGCATGCAAAGCAATGAGACTAGAACACACCCTCACACCATGCACAAAAATAAACTCCAAATGGCTGAAAGACTTAAATATATGACAGGACACCATCAAACTCCTAGAAGAAAACATAGGCAAAACACTCTCTGACATCAACATCATGAATATTTTCTCAGGTCAGTCTCCCAAAGCAATAGAAATTAGAGCAAAAATAAACCCATGGGACCTCATCAAACTGAAAAGCTTTTGCACAGCAAAGGAAACCCAAAAGAAAACAAAAAGACAACTTACAGAATGGGAGAAAACAGTTTCAAATGATGCAACTGACAAGGGCTTAATCTCTAGAATATATAAACAACTTATACAACCCAACAGCAAAAAAACCAATCAATCAATGGAAAAATGGGCAAAAGACCTGAATAGACATTTCTCCAAAGAAGATACACAGATGGCCAGCAAACACATGCAAAAATGCTCAACATCGCTGATTATAAGAGAAATGCAAATCAAAACTACCATGAGATACCACCTCACACCAGTCAGAATGGCCATCATTAATAAATCCACAAATAACAAGTGCTGGAGGGGCTGTGGAGAAAAGGGAACCCTCCTGCACTGTTGGTGGAAATGCAAACTGGTACAGCCACTATGGAGAACAGTTTGGAGATACCTTAGAAATCTATACATAGACCTTCCATATGACCCCGCAATCCCACTCTTGGGCATCTATCCGGACAAAACTCTACTTAAAAGAGACACGTGCACCTGCATGTTCATTGCAGCACTATTCACAATAGCCAGGACATGGAAACAACCCAAATGTCCATCGACAGAGGATTGGATTAGGAAGAGGTGGTATATATACATAATGGAATACTACTCAGCCATAAAAAAGAATGACATAATGCCATTTGCAGCAACATGGATGGAACTAGAGAATCTCATCCTGAGTGAAATGAGCCAGAAAGACAAAGACAAATACCATATGATATCACTTATAGCTGGAATCTAATATCCAGCACAAATGAACATCTCCTCAGAAAAGAAAATCATGGACGTGGAGAAGAGACTTGTGGCTGCCTGATGGGAGGGGGAGGGAGTGGGAGGGATGGGGAGCTTGGGCTTATCAGACACAACTTAGAATAGATTTACAAGGAGATCCTGCTGAATAGCATTGAGAACTATGTCTAGATACTCATGTTGCAACAGAAGAAAGGGTGGGGGAAAAATATAATTGTAATGTATACATATAAGGATAACCTGACCCCCTTGCTGTACAGTTGGAAAATAAAATAAAATAAAAAAAAAAAAAAGAAATCCAGGTGCCTTCTGAAGGTGAAGTAGAGCTAAAAACATGGGGCATAAAACTCGTAAAAGGAGAATTAGATACCCATACCCCTGGTCTCAAGGGAAGCTCTTCTGTTAGCTTCTAGAAAGCTGGTGGCCGATCACAAAGGGAGAAGACCAGAAGATTTATTGTAGAAATCAATCAGGCAAAGAGAAAGACCTCTTGCTGCTGGTGAAACCCAACTGACTGTGCATCCTGAGTGTCCATCCAATCAGCTTTTAAAATGCTTTTAAGTATGAATGATTAATTAAGGATCAGACATTTGAGAACTTCTCCAGTGGTAAAGACAGAGACAAAGACAGAAAGGAAAAAACAAAAGGAGTTTGAAAAACCCACCCAAAACAAAAAAACATAGAACAGAGGAGCTTAATCAAGGAGCCAACTGCCAAATAAGTGGAGTCCAAGTTTAGCTCAGGGATGCAATGAAGAACAGAAATATACACAGTATTCTTGAATGTGGCAACATCATTTCATCATAATGAGAAAAGAACAGGTTATTAAATAATCAGAGTTTGGAAAACTGATAGTTTGGGAGGAAAGCTGAAATAAGTTGGAACACAAAAATTCTAAATGGATTCAAGTCTTTTCTAAGGTGACAGAGTTCATAGGTCTTAGATTTTAGGGTCCACTTAAAGAGCACTAATAGATTATTATTCATGTCATAGGATACTTTGTGAATCAGATCTTCAAAGACCATCGTGTTATATGTAAGGATATTCAAGATCTGTATGTATTTTTAAAATTTTATTAAATAAATTTCAAAAATATATGAATGGGCAAAAGGGTATAATAAACCCTATCATCCATTTCAATAATGATTCACTTGTGACCAATTTGATCTCATCTTCTGCCCTCCAATTATATTAACCTCATACCATTCATACCATTTTGTTAACACAGTTTTAAAATCTCTCTATATGACAAATACATTTTAAATACACACACTATATATATATATATATATATATATATATATATATACACACAAAACACACACCATACTCTCATCTAAAATTACTAATACTTTCCTAAGTAGTCAAATATTTAGTGTTCTCATTCGTAGTTGTCCCACACGTTAAAAACATATAGTTTTTTTTCTTTGAATTAGTCTTTAAAGAATGTTTACTCATGGCAATTGGTTAATATTTTTTTAAGTTTCTTTTACCCTATAGATTTCTCTCTCTCTCTCTCTCTCTCTTTTTTTTTTTCTTTTTATGGCAGCGTTTGCGTCGTATCGAAGTTCCCAGGTTAGGGGTCAAATTAGAGCTGTTGCTGGCCTAGGCCACAGCCATAGCAATGCAGGATCTAAAGCCATGACTGTGACCCATACCACAACTCTCTACAATGCCAGATCCTTAACCCTTTGAGTGAGGCCAAGGATTGAACCCACATCCTATGGATACTAGTTAGGTTCATTACCACTGAGCCACAAAGGGAACCCCAAGCTCCTTCCCTGTGTAGATTTACCCATAGTCTTATTTTGCTAGTTTCAGCCATAGTATCACCTAACATTCCCAATCCCCTATTTTCTATAACTTATTAGTTGGATCTAGAGATTTGATTAGGACAAGGCCATATTTTGTAAATGGACCATACTTATAATAATAAGACTAATTCATAGGTGGTGTGCCTTCTTCCACCATGAAGTACATGATGATTGGTAGTCTCACATTTATTGATTTTAGCAGCTGTTAATAATCAATCCTAGTTTTCTTAACTCATTTGTAGTTGCTATATGGTGATATTCTATCAGTTCTTTAAGTATTTGCCAGCTAAAATACTTAAAAAGAAAAATCTTCCTCAGTATACTTTGTGGTTACCCATTGGTTAAGGAGACAAAAGAAAAAGAAGAAAGCTTGGTTCTATCTATTCATAAATTCTTTAAAATCATGAGTCGATTCATAAGTATCCTGCAATGATAAACAGCAAATTTTCTTTTCCTTTGTATCACTGTGAATCCATTAACATGTTTGATGTGTTTTGATTGATTACAGCTGATTAACTTAATGTTCAAATTGTCCCACATTTGGCCAGTTGGATTCTGTCTCTGCTGGGACTTTGGCTCAAAGCTGGCTGGCAAGTACTCTTAAAGGGCCTCTGTAATTTTCTGGTTTCCTTACTGCCTGCTATTGTTAGCATGTAAATGTTGCATGCTCATCTTGTACATCTTGCATATGCTTCCACACCAGACTTAGAATTAGCCCATTGTCCAAGAAATCCTGTTTTGTTATTTATTTGTTTTTTTCAGTGGGAAAAAAGATTGTAAACAATCTAGGAAAGTTACTCTACTTAATATATTTAAGTGACTATGACACGTAAAACATTATATAAGACTTCAACTCTGTAAAAGAAAAACATACACATACACAGAGTTCACACATATGAGCCTGGAAGGCAAAATGAAAAATCCTAAAATGTTAGCATAGATTTGCTCTGAGTAGCTGAATTATTAATGATGATTTTTACTTTCATATTTATAGTTAATTATATTTTATAATAAATATGCTACTTCAAGGAAAGAAATGCAGACTGGAAAACAAAGAGAGTGTAGATTTTGTAGTAAGGACTTTGTATTATGGCAAATAAAATTACTATAACAATTTCTGTTAAATCATATAAGCTGTCCTTGAAAGAACAGCAAACATGAATTGATATTTGCAAGGCACTTTAAAAATAATAGGTCTGTGTGGCATTATTCCATTTACTTTATGACATATTAATAATGCATTTTATTTATCTGGCATTTGAAATAGAGCTTAATGAATTAATAAACATAATACCCATGTTTAATGAAGACCTTTCAAATGACTCATCTAAATGATTCTGTTATAATTTTATAATAATAATTGCATTTATCACTTTTATTGCATTTGTTCCTTGAAAGTATTTCACAAACACCTAGTTAGTTAATACTTAATACATGCATCTTCAGGCAAAATGGATAAAATTATCCTTGCTCTATATCTACTAATAGTCCAGTCTAGACAAATAATGAGCTGAAAAATCTGCTTTTGTCCAGTTTTTAGAGAAAACTCACTGCTATGTGATTCTGGATTGGAGTCCCAGATTAATCACTGGTAGGGCTCAGAAGACGATCCAAAGAAATGCTGTTATGGCGTCCAATATTTAAAGGCTTCTTTAGAAATGAGGCCAAGTGGCCTAAATGGCTGCAGTTCTTATGTTTCAGTAATCACAAGTATTTTCACTGACTACATAAAGCAACTAGGGCTCTTTCACGTCATTGCCCTAAAATTTTGACATCTGAGAAAAGCCCTTAAAAAAAGGAGAGGGAGCTTTGATTTACATAGCAATATAAGTATAGCTTCTAGCATTTTCAATGGGAGTGTTAAAAAAAAACAGAACTTCTGGCAGCTTTGAATAATTTCACCAAACATTGAGAGAGACATATCATTCCAAATTCTCCCAGCTAAATAGCCCATTGGCTTTCTACAATGCTTGCAACTCACTGGTATTGTGGTGATGGCCTTCATGATCACCAGACTGCTCTTTAGATGGGAATCTTGCAAGGTACCACTACACCAGCAGCACTAGATGGGTTAAGTGGTAGCCTGTGCTCAGCTTAATGATCTTCATATATAAAGAGGCATTGAGTAGCTTATTAAATTTGATATTTTGCTATGAAGGCAAGAGAATTCAAGGAAATGATTCCAAGTAAAAGATTTCACTTTGACAGGCATACCAAGGTAACAGTTATATGATAACCCTCAAAAAAAAAATCTGATTTCAGGAATCCCTTGGAGTGTGATTTTGGATATTCAGATTTCAGACGTCTGGCAAGAAGTCATTCCCCGTAATGGATAAAATCCAATCCTTGTCATAATGTGGGAAAACCACCTGCGACACTAGCCACAATTCATTTCAGCTTCCAGGCTGGAGTGGGTAAATGCAAGCTTGTGTTGAAAATAATTACCTTTAATAGCGAGCATTTTAAAGATAACCAAAGTATTTCCAAGGACATGGTGCAATATAATGGTTAACTTTTCATGAGAATATTAGCATTTAAAAAAGGAACCAAACTCCAAAAGGAGGTCCATCTAATTGTTTTATGTTTAGAGTAATTCCAAGTATCCAAGTTAGATACAATGGATATTGCATGATCAATTTCACCTTTGAACATGGCATAAAAAATGGGTGTGTTGCTACTGTGAGCTTTATGAAGAAAGGGCATCAGTAGCATCTGCAGCAAGAGTATAGCACGTGTCATGTGGTGCATGCACTGAATTCAGCATTGTATCTTTTCCAACTTTTTCAGTTTTATTTTATAATATTAAAGCAATTTTAAACTTACAGGAAAGTTGTCAGTACAGTACAAGAAAGGTTTTTTACTAAAATTTTTGAGAGAAACCTGCTGGCATGATCTTCGCCACCCTCATGTAGTTTTCTGTGTATTTACAAACCAGAGACATTTTTGTACATGACCATAGCCCAACCAGAAAAACTAGGAAACTGACTTTGCCACATTGCTACCATCTAATCCTCAAACATTTTTCAAGTATTACCAGTTTTCATAATAATGTCCTTTGTAACAAGTGGATCTGAGTCAGAATTCAGTATTGACCTGAGGTGTCATACCTCTTGTTTTCTTCAGGCTGGGACATTTCTCTAATTTTTCCTCCAGTTTCATGCTTCTATTACTTTTGAAGATTTCAGGCCAGATATTTTGTGCAACATCTCTCAGTGTGAGTTCTCCTGATGTTCCCTCATGATTAGATTCAGGTTATACATTATAGATGGAGGTAATGTCCTACTCCTCTGATTGCATCCTATTGGGTTAGTGCATTTTTCCCAATTGCTAATGATGTGCACATGATTACTTGATTAAAATGGTGCATGACAGGCATCTGCACTGCGAATTTACTCTGTCCTTTTGTGATTAAAAAGTATTTGGTGAAAAGGCACTTCCGAAACTATGTAAATATTCTGTTCTTCATCACATATTTATATGTCAGTTATTTATAACAGAATGGATTCACTTTTTTCCTATTTTATTCAATGAGCAATAATCTATTACTATCACCCTACATTTGGATACCTCTTCAACCCCTTTGACTCTGATATCCTATACCAGAAACCCTTCCCACTGCTTGAACGCTTTCTTCCCACTTGTGCTCCACCATCCAACTTGAGACCACTGCAGTGTCCCATCCCCCAATCTTCCTGGACATGGCCACATAACTTGCCCTACTCCATTTCATGGATTTGGGACAGAATTGTCTGAGAGAGTTAAGGAAAGAAAAGAAGGTTCTAGTTTCATTTTATAATGCTCATATTATTATACTGCACGTAATACTATGCAACAACTAGTATGTTGTTTCAGTAACAGTTTTTACTCCTGATATTTGTGTCCGTTGTGTATGGAACAGTTCAGAGACTCTGAGGAAGTAAAAAGCTCAGCCAAGAAGGGAACTATTCCTCAGCAAAAGACATAGCAGAACCCTGTCCCAGCACGATACAACCTTATTTTATTGGAGCTTTATATATGCATCCAACAGAAGAATGCGTTCTCAGTCCTAGAGCTTCCTCAGAAGACAGGAACAGGGTCCTTTTGGGGGAATGTGAAGCACCCCAACAACTCTAGCAAGGGCATGCATTTCTTAAGATTCCAAAAATAAAGCTAAAGAAGGACTAAAGCCCATGAATTTTTGGGTCACTACAACATTAGAAATTGAGTCAAGTTTGAATCTTTCTTTGATGAAAGAAAACCTTTCCAATAAGAATATGGGTTCTGACAAAAGGAAAATTTAAGATAAAATAGAATCTTGGGAAGAGGAGAAGAACTAAAGGAAAGCCATAGTAAGAGACTCTGAAGAGGTTAAGGTTTGATGTACAATCTGGGTCTCTCCTAAGATTCATGTCCCTGAATTGATTGGGGTTTGTTACATATAAGCCACACCTGTAAAAGCTTTTCTTCAAGTGTTTTCAAGTGATCTTATGATTACCTTGATACATTTCAAAGATGTAAGTATGCTTTCTTCTTAATCCATTCATCTGTTGATGGACATTTAAGTTGTCTCCATATCTTGGCTATTGTGAATAGTGCTGCTATAAACATAGGGGTGCATGTATCTTTTACAATGAAAGTTTTGTTCGGATATATGCCCAGCAGTGGGATTGCTGGATCATATGGTAGCTCTATATTTAGTTTCCCAAGCTATCTCCATACTGTTTTCCATAGTGGTTATACCAATTTACATTCCCATCAACAGATGAATGGATTAAGAAGATGTGGTACATATATACAATATACTATTATTCAGCTATAAAAAAGGCAAACTAATGCCATTTTCAGCAACATGGATGGATCTAGAGACTCTTATACTAAGTGAAGTAAGCCAGAAAGAAAAAGACAAATACCATATGCTATCACTTATTTGTGGAATCTAAAATATGGAACAGCTGATCCTATCTAAAAAAACCAAATAAACAAACAAAAAATAACAAAGAAACAAAAAACAGAAATGGATCATGGCCAAGAAGAGCAGACCTGGGGTTCCCAAGGGGGAAAATGGAAGGAGTGGGATGGATGGGCATTGCGGGGGTTGGGGGTGGATGCAAACTGTTATATCTGGAATGGATGGGCAATGGAATCCTACTGCACAGCTCAGGGAAATGTGTGTGATTGGGTCACTTTGTTAAACAACAGAACTTGATGAAACAACATAAATCAACTACACTTTAATAATAATTTAAAAATATATAAATCAAAAAAAGATATAAGTATTCTTTATAATTTGGTTAAGAAGATAATTCTAGACCAGTTTAAACCTAGTAGCTCTCCCAGGGCTTAAATGAGCAGAACCTAACTGATCCCATCCTCTTCTCATCCCAATCACATTTATAGAAAGGAGCATCTTATTGCTTCTCTCATCTTCTATCTCAATTTATAACAATGTATCTACCCTCCATCTGCTCTGCATATTGAAGACAAATGACTAATTAAAAATGTGTTGATTAACAAATGTGAAATATGTACTGTTCTCATTTGGTGGTCCCTTAACACTTACTCTAAATATTTTGCCCTGATCAACATCTGACTTTCTTTTGAGGACAAAGTATCAGGCTGATTTCTGCCAGATTTCCTGAGCATATTCTTCCAAGTAAGATATTTTCATATATTGGAAAGAAGTTTTGATTCTCCTCTGAGTCCATTTACTGGAATCTCTCAAAAAAAAGAAAAAAAAACTATTGAAGAAGCCTATGTTTTAAAACTTTTTATATGCAAGCCCCCAATTTAACTTGAAATTAGATTAGATATGCCATTTTTAAAATCTGTAAATACAGGAAGATCACAAAAAGAGTAAGAAAGGGACTCTCTAACTTCTTTATAATGCATACACACTTATGTGTATTGCATACATAAACACACTTGTACATATACATTGCCAAGCCTTGCAATGTGTCTTGTTTTTCATTTCTTTCTCTCTCCATCCTGCTTTAAACTGATCACCCAGGCATGACCGAATTCTCTCTCCAATGCATTGTCTTTAAGAGAAAAATGATTCCATCATTACTTTGAGTATGGCTCATTTTTAGACAAGTCCTCCTATAATTTGATCCAAACAGCCTTACTGTTAATGCATCAGTAACCAGCTGGACATTATGACCCGTTCTCTATTTGTGCGCAAGTTCCAATCATTGTGTTTTTGTTACCAGTGTTTTCAGTATCTTTCTTAATAACCTGACTGGAAATTCAGCTCTTTTTTCTAGGATTGGGCTCCTGTCTTTCTAGCCACCTCTCCTTTCACAATTTAGGGCAGCATTTACCACAATGTCTCTAGCTGAATTACAGATTATGAGCTTCTCCGTGGACTTGATCTATGATCAAGTTAGTTTGGGAAACACTGAACACTACACACTCCTCTTATAAATTCACAGCACATACTGGTACATTAACAAGTCCAAATAGCCCCTCTTCCAACCATGGCGATAGCCTCCATTTTCCTAGTAACATCCGTGGCAAGAATGGTCCATGATCCATTGGTTAAGAATCCTACACTCTTGTAAACACCAGCCTGCTGACATGTCCCTACTGATTGGACATCTGAATGTTTCTATATCCAGATTTCTAGGCCACACTTCAAATCTTTATTGGATCTCACTAGTACTAATTATCTCTATAAAGTGAATTTATCCCTTCTCTTCCCACTCTAATGATTAGTGGTTAACATTTGTCTGCTTTTTCCCCCTCCCAACTCTATTAGAATATCTGGGTTTTAACCTATACCCAGAAAAGAATCTGGAAAAAAAAAAATGGATGTGTGTATACATATAACTGAATCACTTTGTTGTACAGAGAGTATCACATCATTGTAAATCAACATTAATTCAGTAAAACGAACAAACAAAAAGCCTAAAAAAAATTTGCTGTTGTGTCGGGCTCTAGCACTCATCCATTGATATGTGACTATGTCATACAACTTGACAAACAGGATAAAGTGGCCTTTCAGCTCTGACACTGCTACTTATTAATCAAGACATAACTCCTCCCCTTCTTTGCTAATAGAAACTTGGTTTTGTTATGATGGTGCTGGCCCCAGTCATGATATAATTAATGATTGCTTTAAAACAATCATGGGACTTCTACTCTTCTATGCCCCTTTTGCCACTAAGTATATTTACGTGACACATTTCCAACAAGCGCATTGTAAGTCTTCTGTAAAATTTCTAGAAAACAGTTTTCTCCTAATTAAGACAACAACAACATCAACAACAAAAACCCTTTACCAGGACCTTTCTCTTTCTTCCTTAAACATAAAGATGTGATGCTTGGAGCCACAATAGCTATTCTGTGACCATGAGTTGACAAGCCTGTGGATGGCAGAGTAAAAAGACAGAACAAATCCCAGAACTTGATAACACTGATAAGCCAATGCATTCAAGACAAAATCACCTATATTTAAATGTCTTAGTTACAGGTTTCTGGAATTACAGCCCAAAGCATTCCTAACTGGTATAAGTTTCCACTCAAACCACTTGTTGCAACAAAGAGTAAAAATTGTACTAAATGTAACCCATCATAATCACCAAGAAAAAGGAGAAAGACAATAAATAATAATAATGTAAGTAGGTAAGAGCAGATGACTTGCATTAGTATGGTCCAAAAGCATTTTTGGGTACTTAAAATGTGACACCCACCCTACTAATTGCTATATATAAAGAAAAATAATGTAATACTACATAAGCTTTCTCTTTTGGGAAGCTCAGGACTTGACAGAAAGGGGAACACAGGAGAAAAGTAGCCATATGATCTGAGTTATTGTAAAGGAAATGTTTTTGCCAGGGAAAAGTTCAGAGGAGGTCATAAAGATATGATATTTGAAATATCCTTGAAACATGAATGTTTTCAGTAAGAAAAAGTAAGATATTAAGGAGGAGTAGTAATTGAAAAGAGTATTCAAGGTAAAGGGAAGTACATGGAGGTATAAAATCTCTGGCTCGTTCAGGTGAAAGAGATACCTCAAAGAAAGTCTCTGGATGTTTTATCTCAATGTGGGCAAAGTACATTTCCAACTTCCTGAAAGAGTAACTTCAGTGTATACTCTATGCTCAGAGGCCATTTTTTCATCAAGGGACATCCATCTGGTTTTTAAGGCGATGCTTCACTATGTACATTACTAGCACATGGGGTATAACACACTCTGAAACATTTATAGGAGCATGACCACTGACGGAGTGAAAAAAAAAAAGTTTATATACTGAGCAACTGATTGACTGCAAATGATGAAGTAAATGAGGTAAAATGTTATCAATAGCTGAGTCTAGGTAAGGTTATATGAGCTGTCTTTGAAATTTTTTTTAATTTTTGCATCTTTTCAGTAAGCTTGAAATTATTCCCAAAACAGAAGTAAAAAAATGACAACAGCAAATCCAAAAACAAAAACAAAGCTCCTGACCCCTGTCAAGGCTGCAGAGAGCTATGTATTTTATGAGAACATGAAATCTAGAGGGACCTCTGAGCCAAGGTGGAAATCCATTAACTGTTAATTAATTATACTATCCACAAAGTCTAAAGAATAAGCTGAAGTTATCTGGTCTGGCCTCCAGTCACATGGTGGGAAAAGCAGAAGAGGAATTAGACAGGGGAGTTTCAAATATCAACTCCAAGATGACGTAAATTCCACTTTCACCTTCGCATTATAGAGAACTCATATACAAAAAGGTTTATATCTGGAGAACAAATAGGGCTGGAGGTGGAATTCCAAACTAGAACCAAGGATTCTCCTGTGCTCACACATGAGAAACACTGGGCATGGCAGATGCAGCAGCCCAGAATCTTCCAGGAAACCTCAGGAGCCAGCTGCACCATGTTTAGAAGAAAACATAATCTCTAGCAGAAATGCTCTCCTGCATCTGTGGAATTTGAATTGGTGTCTGTCACATAGATTAATGACATTTCTTAGGGAACACTGCAGTAGAGACATTTCTGGTTCCTCTCTCGCCAGGGAGTTGGGAGGATTAATTAGCAGATTTCTGCAAAGTGCTGCATGTTTGTTCACTTCCTCAGGAGACAGATTAATGACTAATTCCCAGAACTTATCCTGAAGGAAAGGTTATAGTAACTACCAAAAGCCTTCCTTGGCGAGGTGCTCAAAAGTCATGCACTGTATTTGCTTATCTGAATGCAATTGCAACTCTCATTGTAACATCATACATCAAAACAATGGTTATATTCATATCCAATAATTACATTAGCAGTATAATTTTCTTTGTGAACAAAAACGTAGTCTTTAGTTTTTTTAATAATAAAAATAATGGAAGCAAGCCTCCTTATCCAACAATAGGAAGATGGGAGAATAAATTAATGTGTATCTAGTTAAGGAATATTATATTAAATTAAATTTGTATTTTTAAAGGGTTTATATAAAATTGCATTTTAAAGGGTTTATAATAACCATGACAAATATTTTGGAATCATATGAAAGTAAAATAAAAAACAGGCTACCGAAACTATTTTTAACTAGTAATTCTTACTTTGAAAACAGTGGGGGAAATAACCCCAGTATAAATAGTTGTTCTGTTTGAATGACAAGACTATAACTAATTGTATCCTATTTTCTACCTTTCTTTCTGATCCAAATGTCTTAATGAGTTACCTTGACTATTTTCATTAAGAAAAGAAAACCAAAACAATGAGAAAACTCCATTTTGTCTCTGCCCACACAGTCTGGCTATGCCACCCGTATGTTGAAAAGGTTTTCAGGTTGCTATTTCTTAAAAGTATCTCTTTGCTTTTCTCTAACTTTCTTTTCCATCCCCTTCCATTTTCTTCTCACTTATTCTTAATCCCAATTAATTTGGCATTTGGAGTTTAATACTTCTGCTGAGATGTGCACTGGAAGAGGCCCATCCCTTTGTGTGGGCTTTTGCTCCTGGCAGAGGGAGTGCTATACTCTTTGCCCAGGGCTGTGGTTTGATTGCTACCAGCCCCCTCCCCCCATTTATTGCTGGTAAAATGGTGATCTATAGCTCCTGCTCTGTGGGTTCTCTTTGGTTTCATTTCCCCAGAACCATGAAAAAGCACATCCTCCATTGGGACATCTGCTTAAACACCTTTCACCCTGTTACTCTACACTGACAAAGAGGGAAAATTGGGTTGAGAGTACCCAGGAGGCAAAGCTTTTTGTAAGATAATCCTTTTATTCTGTTTTCTGTCCCATTGTCAAGCCTATCTTTGAGGATTCCCTCAGTTTTAAATGTGATTAGTCAGAAATATATCTCTACTTCTCCTAGCTTTTATGTCCTGAAATAAAATGGAATCATGGTGGCGAGGAACTTTTAAAATCCACTTTGAGGTCAATTCCCCAATCTGGATGGGGATGCTCTTTGCAATATCCTTACCCAGGGATTGCTCAACTGATATTTAACCAAATGCAGTGGGCATCCATAATAGGAATTTCATACCTCATAAGATGCCCATCTGGGGACAACCCACTTGGAAAGTTCTACTTTTCCAAGCAGGAAAGCCGGTATCTTTTTCTTATTCTTCTTTTAAATTTTATTGGAGTAGAGTTGACTTAAAATATTTTGTTAGCCTCAGCTGCATAGCAAAGTGAATCAGTTATACATATGCATATATCCACTCCTTTTCAGATTCTTTCCCCATATAGGTTATTACAGAGTAATGAATAGATTGACCTGTGCTATTTGGTAGGTCTTGTGTTACTTATTAGTTTTGTATATTTTAGTGTATACATCTCAACCTCCCAATTTATCCCTCCACCTGAGTGTTTCCCATTCGGTAACCCTAAGTTTGGTTTCAAACTCTTTGAGTCTGTTTCTGTTTTGTGAATAAGTTCTTTTGTATCATTTTTTATTGGATTCCACATATTAGTGATCTCATATGTGTCTTTGTCTGTCTGACTTACTTCATTTGATATGATAATCTCTAGATCCATCTATGTGCTGCAAATGGCATTATTTCGTTCCTAGAGACTATCTTCTATTCACTGTTGAAGACTTCATGATGATTTCATTTAAGTTACATACTTAAAACAGTTTCTCACTGATCAGATAGGTATCTACTTTTTTTTTTTCAGACTGTAACCATTTGCATAGGCTAAGAAATGGTCTCTAGAAGGTAACAATAAAATAAACACATTACTCAATTAATTAATTATTTTTTTTCCATCTTCAGTTGCTTAAAACCTGGACTGAGAAAATGTACTCAATTCATTGTAATCATGTGAATCCCTTAATAGGCCACAGGGAGAAGAGTAGATATTTTCATTTTTCATAAAGTTTTCATAAAGTTCAAATGTGGGAAGTAATTTCATAAGTTTATTGTCCTTTTGAGATCCTATTTGACAATCCCAGAAAAAGGCTGCACAGCCTATACAAATCCCTTGAGTGCTCCTCCCTAATGTTAGGATGAGTGCTAAGCACTTTATCTTTCGGTATTTTTATTCTTACATACTATAAAACAGAGATCTTATTATCCTCATTTAACATTTGAAAATGTAAATCTCAGACAGGCTAAGTAGCTAAACCTCATGGGAAGCCAGCAGCAGGACCACAGTCCTAGCTCAGTATCCAATGTTCTAAATAAAATCCCTATGCTCTTCCTAATGTACTACGTGACCCTTTTATATTCTTACTGTTAAGCCAAATCTATCTTTCTCTTGCTTTTCCTAAACAAAATAAGTCTATTCCTTATGCTATAAAGGAGCTACTTAAGTAACTGAACCATGGTAGTAAATAATGTCCCCAAATATTCATTTGTTCTATCATTTCCTTAACTGCTCCCTGAAATGATGAAGCTTTCAGCCCTTTCTCTCCACTGGGTCATCACTTCTGAGTGCTATGCAGAGGGTTTCTAGAATTCCACGAGTTGTTCACATGAGTTTGAGGTTGTATTCTTTGATATATAATAATTTGAATATGTGATGAAGTTTATCATTTTGATTCCAAGAAATTGCATGTCATCTTACTTTAAATGGTGTATTTTTTATGCCTCAGTGTATTGGTTTCTTATTCTTTTATTTTTACTACCACAAAAATAAGCCAATGTAATTTATTCCCTGTTCTTCCCTTCACACTGTTGACTGCATGCAGTCAAGATGCTAATTACAACCACCTAATTTAAATGCCAAGTTTGCCCTGAAATAGATTCCCAGTAATTGTGCAAAATTACTACTGGTCATGGAGGATGCAAAAGATATGCTCAAATAACTGGTATTTTGATTAAAGTGATTTAAATGGAGAACTCTGGCACTTTCAGCTTCTATGCCCTAAAGATTGCATTGCGAGTGTGCAGGAGGGTCACCATGGCTAGAAGTGCATCAGTGGAGGCAAAGCCTGGCTCTAAAGGAAGAGTCAAAAAAACCTACTGGGGCTTCTCATTTTAATTTCTGGCATAACCAGTCAGAACTTTTATCAGGAGCAGCCTTATTAAAATATAACCACTGCAGAGTAATTAAACTATAGTGAATAGCAATATGATTAAAGAGTGTATAAACCAATCTATGAATAGTCTTCTATCTTCTTCAAGGTAACTGATAATAAAAATAAATGTATGGAATAGACCTGGTCTGAGCAGTATGGGAACATGCCAGAAAGCTAGTATAGCTGGCGTTAACAGGTCAGTTTTGAGTCTAACATAGGAGAACATCCCAGTATTGGCAGAAACTGGCAAAAAAGTGGTCTCAAAAATGGCACAGCATAGGCTCTGCTCTTGACTGTCATGAGTCAATAAGTGGTTGATGTCAAATGGGTGATGCCAAATTCAAAACTCTGGGAATAAACAGATTTAGAAGTTATTCTGGGTGGAAGTAGGGTGGGGTGGAATAGTAGCAAGCATTGGGGGTAAGAGTCAGACTAAATTCTTTCTAATATCCTTTAGAACTCTGTAAATCTATGATTTTTAAAGTTAATCCTCTTTACTCAAGTGAATTTACTTTTATAGCCCAAAGAAAGAGTTTTTACAATGATGAGTCATATGCATGGAGATACTTCTTTAACCCTGCCTTTTGGTACACTCTCTCTGATGAAAATGCAGACTAAAGGTCACTGCAGAAGTTATGACCATTAATCAGCTTCAGAATACACTTCATGGTCTGTATGGAAGCCTTTCCCAGGCTCTACCCTTTCCCAGGACACACATAGATTTCCATCATTTCCAGGGTCTATACAATTGGTGGCTTACCAATAGGTGTATTTTGGTCCTTTTTCATTTTCATGACTTTATAGCTTGAATAACCTCAAAAAGAAAACTACCAGAGTCCATCCAAAATATCTACTTAATTCACAAATATTGATTCATTATCTAGAACTTGCAAGGATCTCCTTTTCAGCTGGCTGATTCACAGCGTGATTAATCATCCAATCACTGATGCTGAGTCTGTTTGAATTGGTGGCGATGAGTGTTCCTGAATGTAGGGCCCCTCAGCTTCAGTGATCCCAATGGCCCATCTACACAAATCACCACAGACTCAGTTCTATTACCAAGACAGAATATTAAAGCCCTATGAATGGCACAATGCAGAGTCCAATCCAATTAGCTTTGCAGTGGTTTTTATCACCTATGAGGAAGCCCACAATTTTCAATGCATGTTTGACAACCTATACTTCCTCTTTCTTATCTTGTGGACCCAAACACCTCACAGTAAGTAAACTGGAAATGCACATTTGCACTGTCCTCTTTCAAATCATCGTTGCTGTTACAGTGATGACACACTTCACCATTTATACATATTGTGACCCTATTAACCAACATTCAGTATGTTTCCCTCTTTAATTCTGAAATGCTTTTTGACATGTAGCACATCTGCCACCAACTCAGATAAGACTGAGAGGAAATGGTTGGGTCATTGGTGCATGAAATCTAATTGAATGGCTCAGAACTCTTCCATTTACATCTGTTCTGCTTTGCAAAGACCAGACAGATAGAAAACAAGGATGGAGGTTGAAACACTCGGTCTCTAAAGTGCCCAGGCAAAACCAAGCCCTATATTGAAAAGGATCGCCTCATATAAAATGCTTGCTTCCAAAGCTGGGATGCCATGTTTTACAGATATTATTTTTAGACACTGGTCTTTCTGCATTTCTATCTATGAAGAGCATATGAGTCATACTCTTACATATACCAACTTGGTACAAAGAAGCTTATTTGTGCATTTAATTGAATTCTGGATAATAAAGGCAATTGTTATAAAATCATTAGAGATTTGGGATGATTTTTTTTAAACTAAAAGGAATATCAGAGATAGAAAAGTACCTTGGCTGGGTTCACATATCTACAAGCTTCTTTCACCACTTACTAGCAATGAGTGGGGAAGTTACCCTTGGGAGCCACAGGCTCCTTATCCTTAAGTGAGCATGTTAACATTTTAAACAGGGGGTTTCTGGAGCACTAGAAGAGGCCAAGACAGTGAAGGAACCATCACACTATCCAGAGAGTTACAAGCACTCAAACATGCATCAGCATCACTTCCAGTCTATTCAGAATAGGGAAGATCCTTAAGGTCTTTTGAAGCTTATGATGTAGTAATTCCCTGATACGTATCCAGGCTCAAAAAATGCTTTATCATAGGTACATATTATACATATTGCCCTTCCTTGAATTTAATGAGGGGTTTGTGATTCCCAAGTATTAACTGGGTCTAATAGTCTATGAACTTATTAAGTAGTCTATTATATTTATTTCTATGAAAACTTAAAAGTGTCAAGCTGGTACATTATGGTTATCTTCAAATTAAAGTTGTATTAAACACTTTGTGTGTGTATGTGTGTGTATGCATATACATAGATATACATGCAGATCAGCAGAAATCATAGAAAATATAGGCTTATAATTCCCCTTATTGAAAAGTTGTTAAAATACTGAATTTTTAAAAATCAATTCAAACATCTTTAATTGATAGATATTTTATTTTGTAATTTATGTTCTCACTTAACGTAAGGCAGAGCATGAGGTTACTATGCATTCCAGAGGCATAGAGATATTTAACTGTGATTCAATTGCTGATGATTAAAGAGAAGAGTCACCAAAATTTGCCACCAGGGAAAAATGAGAACTGAGAACAGTTTAAAAAAAAAAAAAAAAAAGGAAGTGAGGACGAATTTGGTAATAATTAGGATGAGAGAGCAAAGGAGAGTTTCTACCTCAAATATTACATCTTGCAGCTTCAAATTTGAGCTGCATAGGAATTCAAGAGGGTAGAAGATTTATGAAAGTGGTTATTTTTCTTTTTGTTTTTTAATAAAACACTTAGAGTTGACTTTTTCCAAAGTCAGACTAATCAAAGAAATAATATTCATACATATTAAGTGCTGGAGGAATTTCACATCTATTATCTCATTTAAACTTTATAACAAGGCTGTAAATATGTGTCAATTATCCAGATACACATTTAATATGACAAAACAAAAACATGAAGTTGTCAACTATAGTTAGGAAGGTAGTAATAAATGCCAGGACTTTCTGTCTCAAAGCCCAGGACAGCACAGCGCCTTCTGAGGGAGTCCTGTTAGGAGTGGTCAGGAAAGAATGAGCAGGAATGTGAAAATTTAATGTGACTATGGGAAGCCTTCTGGGGTTCCTTAACTATCACACCTGTTTCTGAAAGAAAGATAATGTAACTATGGGAGAAACAAATGCAGTGGTCTAGGCAGGGCCCTACAATGAATAGTTTGGGCTGGCGCAGAGACTTCTACCCTGTGCACATGCAGAAGATGTAGCCCCAAAACACTGGGCAGAGATTGCACAGTTAAGATCATTATCATAATGATTCTCAAAGTTCATTGCCCATTTTACAAGAAAAAGGTTTGAGCTTGCAGACATCTGCCTCTTCCACTTCCGTTCTTGTTTTGCAAGAGGAGCAAGGCCTTTCTATTTCACTATGGCTGTACTGTGATGTGGCTGAGAACTCCAGGAAGGCTGGACCCACGTCTACTTTGTTGAACCCTGGCTTTATCCCTGAAGTTTAACACGACGCCTGGCACAAAGAAGATGCTAAAGTAGAGTGTGTGGGAAGAATGGAAGAACAAAGCCAGTGCAATTATTAGAATCCTGGGGACCAGTAGAACAAATCTGATTGACACTCCATACTGGAGGAGACATAAATGGACTAAGCCAATTCTGGAGAAGTTGCCTAGGCAAACCCCAAAGGGCAATAATACGCAGAAGCACAGACCTTCTATGAAATGCTGCAGAAGGAGCCTGGGGCTGAAGGATCTGTTTTCACATTTCGGTGTTAACAACAGAACTCCAGAATGCTTAAGCCCTACCCCCAAACTTTACAAGGAGGTATCCTAAAGGGAACAACTCTCCATGTCCTTCTTTATCTGCTGAAGGAGTACAAAGAGAATGAACAAAATATCTGGAATCCAGTTCACATTATCACTATGATTATTGGAATTCTAGGTGAACTGGAGCCTCATTCAAAGCAATGAGGAATCCTGAAGGTTAAGAAAGTCCTGGCAGAGATTATGGAATAGAAAGATAACACATGCATAATTTTTCATTTTCAGTTCGAATTGTCAGTAGAAAAGTGTGGAGATAATGAAATAAACATGGTACCCATCTTGGGTAAATTGTTTTTATTTACTCTGCAATTACACTGTCTCTGCATCATTTCCTCAAATTCAAAGAAATTAGACAGCCACCCGTCACCCAAGATGATGTTGGTATGATTTTCAGAGGGATAACATTTCTTATCTCAACAAAGGTAATTTACTTCCAAGTCAGAAGAGGAAGAAGCATCACAGTATAGAAATGATATTGCCCTCATAACAAATAAAATGGGTAACTTTTCAGGTCCTTACAAGCTTTTTGAATGGGAAATTATATTTTAGTAAAAAGAAATGCCAGAGACAATGTATATGCAGTTCTATCTCCTTACGGAGTAGGCTCTGAAAGGATGTTTAATGTGTTTAGCTGTTTCTCAGCCACAGCCATTTTTAGTCCATCTGCTGACCCAGATGGGAAAAGGAACTAGAAAATTCTATGTTCCCTTCCACATCTTATATGGATTGAGGTAGGAAGAATGGAGCCTGAAAAACTATGGTTAATGCCTGGGTTCTACTTCAGCTACCCCGGGCACAGGCTCTGGGAAAACATATGGCCAGGTGGGAGTTAACAGACTTGAGTCAGTCTTTGGTGGCAATAGCTGTAAAAAATATGGATGATGGTGTTAGACATGCCTGAGTTTTCAACCTTAATGTACTATCTAATAGCTGTTTGACCTTGGGAATTAACTAAGCTTTGGTTCAGTCATCTCTGAAAGGGGGTCGGTAAGGGCAGCTTTATCTTAGGTTTTCCATGAAGATTAAATGCTATATTTACTACTTCATCCCAGTCTAAGCTGTTTGAAGTTAATCAGATCAATTTTATTTTATAGTCAGTGAGAAAGCATTAATGGCTTTTAGTGGAATCTGGGTCTTTGGGGAGAATAACAAACCTGTGTAATCTCAGTTAATACTAATAGTTAGCATGTACTATTTATTCCGTGTCATCCACTCTGCTGTTTCACATGCATTCAATCATTCATTCCTCACACCTCCATTATGTGGTTCCTATCCTCATTTTAAAGGGGAAACTGAGACTCAGAGATAATTGTGCCAGAAAACAGAGCTGGTCAGTTTTCAGAGGTGAGATTTCCCCAGGTCTGATGGTCTCCAAGGCCTCTATTTTAAGGTTTGTTCACGGTAGATAAGATGGGCCTATGAATCCATTTCTTACCACCACCCATGATGCAAACTATCCAGCAGGTCTGATTTCACCCTGATCCACAAGTCATTAAATAGAGCAAAAGGGGAAGCTTCAAGGGGCAATCCCTTTAAAGTTCCCCAAATCTTCAAGATTCTAACTCACCTAATTTATATGTAAAATAATAATAATAATAAAAAAAACCGAAGTGGAATTGTCCTAGCAAGACTGAAGCACTAGTTCTCAGTGACACTAGCCAATTTTTTTTTTTTTGTATTTTTAGGGCCACACCCACGGCATATGGAGGTTCCCAGCCCAGGGGTTGAATTGGAGTTGCAGCTGCCCACCTATACCACAGCCTCAGCAACATGGATTCCAAGTTGCGACTGTGACCTATACCACAGTTCAGTACAATGCTGGATCATTAACCCACTGAGCAAGGCCAGGGATCAAACCTACATCCTCATGAATGCTAGTCAGATTGTTTCTACCAAGCCACAGCAGGAACTCCACACTAGCCAATATGATTCAACTCAGATGCTTTAAAACGAAATTTAAAAATTTCCATCTCTTCTAATATTTATATGCTATAAACAGTGAGTAATAATATATAATGTCCTTGATACTGCCAATTGCAGTTAGCACATAAGGGGTTATTATTAACCACAGACAAGAAACCTTACAGAAAAGAATAAAGGTTACTCTTTTTTATTCTTCTTAGGTAGTGGTGAGTAGGATATCTTGGCAGTTGTATTAGTTTTCTAGGGCTGCAAAAACAAACTAATACAGGTTTTTGAGGATTAAGCAGAGGCCAGAAGTCCAAGATGGAGGCACTGTCAGGGTTGCTTTCTTCTGAGGCTTCTCTCCTTGGCTTGTAGCTGTGTTCTCCTCTCTGTATGTGTCTGTGTCTCAATATACTGGGTTTATAAGGATACAAGTCATATTGGATTAAGATCCACATTAATAACCTAATTTTGACATAGTTTCCTCTTTAAGGTCCCTCTCTCCAAATACAGTCACATCTGAGGTCACTGGGGTTAGAATTTTAACATATGAATTTGAGGGGTTCATCCAGTGAAGGAAGACTAATTAGGAAGTTTTCAAGCATAATAAAGCCTGGTAGATGGTGGACTTTCACTTTTTCCCTTAGGTATCTTTCCTTCCTTCCTTCTTTCCTTCCTCTCCTCTTTCCTTCCTCCTTCCCTCCCTCCCTCTTTCCCCCTTCTTTCCTTCCTTTTTTAATGGCCACACCTACAGCATATGGATGTTGCAGGGCCAGGGGATTGAATCCAAGCTGCAGTTGCAACCTACACCACAGCTGTGGCAATGAGGGATCCTTAGCCCTCTGTACCAGGACAGGGATTGAATCTGCACCCCTGCATAACCTGAGCCACTGCAGCTGGATTCTTAACCCACTGGGCCATAGTGAGAACTCTCAGGTATTTTTCTTTTTAAAAGTTTGGGGAGAATTTCCACTTTCTATGCACAAATAACATCCTCGTAAACTGGGTAGTTTCCATGGTCCCTAAGAACACAAACACTGGAAGACATCTTGTTGCAGAACATACATTTCAGTGTTTTAGTTCTTTATCAAGCTGCATGCCTTTCCAGCTCTATAGCTCTCCTGGGTTTCATAGGCTCCTCAACCCCATCCCCTTGTAGCTGGGAGCTAATATGATTCTGCCTGTAACAACTCACATAAAAAGACAGGATTTCCAAATTTCTGAAGCAGATATTTAAAAAAAAAATTCTATTGTATATTTTCTTATTCTTCAATGTTAAGCTGCCATTCCCTCTAACTCACATTGGTGGGGTTTCTAAATACTGAAGTCATAATAAGACCTAAATGAAAAATATACCATAATAACTTGGCCTAACATTGTAGACGAAAGTAAAAAAATTCCTTTTTAATATTTATGTGCCAAATTTCATTTATTCTTTGATTTGTACTAGAATTTTTAAAAAGTTTCTTTTTCTTATAAATTATTATACTGTCATTATTGTAGATGTTTAGAATATATAGCATGCATTTATAAATAATAGAAAAATAAAGAGGAAAATAAAAATCATTCCTAATCTCTATTTATAGAGAGACACACTGTAAAAATTATGCACTATTCCAGAAAGACTTTGAATACATACAAGGAAACTGCTTCACTACTAAGGAGTACAAATCCGGCACTGTATCATATAACACCATGCTTTTCTACTCATAATCATATAATTTTGACATTAAGAGTCACTGAAAATGTGAGCTTGATGAATAATTAATATTTCATGATATAAATACAGTTTAACCTAATTTACCATTTCTCTGAAGTTTGACATTTAAAATGTTCATATACTTGTTTTTTATATGTGTTTTTTTCTTTCTATTATGGGTGACATGTTCATTCCTTTTGTTCATTTTTCTGTTATGTTTGGTGATAATATATATTCAAGCTGAGGAACACATATATTGATATCCTTAATGAAACATCACCATATTTTGTTTTAAAATGTTTAATTGGTTTCCCTCGGGATAAGTAGTGTGCAATGAGTTCAAGGTAAGGTAGGCATCTTCCTTCCCAAACCAATTAATAGAAACTACCTGGCAATCACAAGCCATGCTATTACTTTATTCACCTTGGGGTTGTCATCACTTGAATATTTCTTAATGACCATTGGATCCACTTTGAGCATAAAGGCATCTCTTTCCTCCCCTCTTCTTGTCCTATCACTCACTCTCCCTACCATCGCCCCTCCACACACACCCACCCATGCACACAAATATTCAGTTTGGTTGGGCTGATTGTCATTTGTGCCATGTCTGGCACCAGAGCTCCAGCTGGCTGGCTAGAGATGATGACAAAGAGGCAAGCTTCCTGCCAAAGTCAAAGACAAATGTCACTCTTGTAATAAAACTCAATTATAGTCCAATTAATCACAATAATGTTGTGGCCAGTTAGAGAAAATGGAGCAATTTGGAGGAAATCTGTCTAAAACATTGGGAGAGAGATAGAAACACAGAGGCTCCAGCAGCCACACAGGGCAGGAAACATAGATCACAGGTGGCTGTCTTGGCCAGGACATGGGTCCTCACTGGAGATCTGAGAAATATTTCTCTCTCCCACTGATATTTTATTTTAGTGGACTACTTCACCAGAAGCAGCAAATAATTGGAATTAAGCAAATTCATGGCACATCTAATATGTTTTCCCAATGTAGACAGATGTTCTCTAGGTCCCTGCATCAACAAATCCCCCAGACACAACTTAAGACCTGAGAAGATGCTGTGGATTTCCGCACCAATCAGCCCAAGGCTTAGACAATGCCCCCATACTTATGGAACTCTCTCTCATTGCCTGTCTTGGCCTCCTGCCAAGTACTACAGGGCACTCACTTTCCCATTGTTGTTTTAGAAGAGATCTCATTTCTCTTAATAATTTTGTAGGATTTTTTTTTTTAGATTTCATAGGTAGATTTCATAGAAAGAGCAATCAAGGAGACTATTACACTGGATGGGATTTTACTAACTCCCAGCAGACATTTATGTTCCAGTCTTGCAGGTTCCCCAGAGCCCTGAGCCTCTCCTCATCTCATGCTCTTGCTGGTGCCAGACAACCCTCTCTTTTGTGCTTCATCCTTCTCATGAACCTTGGGTATCTTTGTGCACATTCAGAGCATCTTGTCCCAAGTTTGCACAGTCAAAGCTGATACCCAATACTGCACTGGCATTAAAAAAGCAGGGAAGGGGGTATTTCCAATCCTCCAATGCATATTCACAGAAAAAAATTACATTCAATTTTACAACGTAAACAATTAGCATCTCAGGATTTCAATCTTTGTAGATAAAGAATGAAGACAAAGCATACCTGAGAAGACTAGCATAGATTAAAATGATGATATATATGTGTATCTAGTAGAAATTTTGGGCCAGCAATGGTATTTGATGAAAATCAGCATTCTTCCCTCCCTATCAATGGAAAGAGGAAGAGACATAAGAGTATAAGAAATGGATGAATATGAAGGAATTAAGAGCGGATATAAACAGTAATGTAGATTACTTTAGAAAGGAACTAGAAAATATAAGGAGGAATCAAGGAAAATTAGAAAGTTCACTTGCAGAGATGCAAACTGAGTTAAAGGCACTGAAGAGCAGAATGAATAATGCAGAGGAACAAATTAGTGACTTGAAAGATAGAATAATGGAAATCACCCAATCAGGACAGCAGACAGAAAACCAAATGAAAAGACATGAAAGAGATATAAGAGATCTATAGGATAATATAGAGGGGGCCAATCTATGCATGACAGGGATTTCAGAAGGAGAAGAAAAAGAAAAGGGAATTGAAAATATATTTGAAGAAATTTTCTGTCTGAAAACTTTCCAAATCTAAAGGAAACATATATCAAGATACAGGAAGGACAGGGACCCTAAACAAGTTGAACCCAAACAGGCCCACACTAAGAAATATTATAATAAAAATGTTAAAGATAAAGAGAGGATTCTAAAGGCAGCAAGAGAAAAACAAAGCGTTAATTATAAGGGAACCCCCATAAAGCTATCAACTGATTTCTCTACAGAAACTCTACAGGCCAGAAGAAAGTGGCAAGATATATTCAAAGTCCTAAAAGGTAAAAATTTGCAGCCTAGAATATATTCTACCCAGCAAGAATATCATTTAAAATAGAAGGAGATATAAAGAATTTCTCCAACAAACAAAAAACTACAAGAGGACAGCAATACTAAAACTGTTGTAAAAGAAATACTGAAAGGGCTTCTCTAAATAAAAAAGAAGTAAGAAGAAACAGGATAGATGAAATCACAATTGGAAAGCAATCACTTAGATAAGCCAGTATACAGATCTAAAAGAAAAAAAAAATTTTTTAAAGTGACGATGAAAACAAGGAACGGCAAAATGCTAAATATGATGATGCTAAAAAAGGACTTCAAAATGATACAATGTGGGAAAGGAAAGTAAGAAAATATAGACTCTTCCTTTTTTTTTTTTTTTTTTTTTTAACAATATGTTTGAGTCTATATGACCATCAGGCTAAAGCAAGCAGATATGGGCAAGGGTTAACATACTTGAAAAACAGGGAAACCACAAATCAAAATCAAACATTACATTCACAAAATCTAAAAAGAAAAGGACATAAGCATAAAATAAAAGGAAATCATCCAAAAGGAACAAAGGAGAAACACTGAATCAACAGGAAAAAAAGGTTTAAAATGGCAATAAATATTTATTAATAATTACCTTAAATGACAATGGACTGAATGCTTCAATCAAAAGGCATAGAGTGGCAGATTGGATAAAAACCAAGAGCCTACAATATGCTATCTACTAGAGACTCACCTTAGAGCAAAGGGCACATAAAAATTGAAAGCGAGAGGGTGGGAAAAGATGTTTCATGCCAATGGACAACACAGGAAAGCAGGAGTTGCAATATTCATATCAGACAAACTATACTTTAAAATGAAAGCCATCAAGAAAAACAAAGAAGGATACTACTTAATAATAAAAAATCCATTCAAGAAGAGGATAATACAATTGTCAACATATATGCCCCTAATATAGGAGTACCCAGATACATACAACAAATACTAACAGACATAAAAGGAGAAATTGATGGGAATACAATAATAGTAGGAAACGTTAACACCCCACTCACATGAATGGACAGATCCTCTAGACAGAAAATCAATAAGGCAACAGAGATCCTAAAGAACACAAAAGAAAAGTTAGACTTCATTGACATTTTCAGGACATTACATCCAAAAAAATCAGAGTACACATTCTTTTCAAGTGCACATGGAACATTCTCAAGGATTGACCACATACTAGGGCACAAAACTAACTTCAAGAAATTTAAGAGTATAGAAATTATTTCAAGTACCTTCTCTGACCACAATGGCATGAAAATAGAAATCAACCATAGGAAAAGAAATGAGAAAAAACTGACTGCATGGAGACTAAACAACATGCTACTAAAAAACAAATGGATCAATGAGGAAATCAAAAAGGAAATTAAGGGAGTTCCCTTCATGGCTCAGCAGATAACAAACCTGACTAGGATCCATGAGGATGAGGGTTCAATCCCTTGCCTTGCTCAGTGGGTTAAGGATCCTTTCATTGCCATGAGCTGTGGTGTAGGCTGCAGATGAGGCTTGGAACCCACGTTGCTATGGCTGCAATGTAGGCTAGCAGCTATAGCTCCAATTCAACCCTTAACCTGGGAACTTCCATATGCTGCAGTTGTGGCCCTAAAAAAGCAAAAAAAAAAAAAAAAAAAGGAAATTAAAAAACACCAAAAGTATCTCAAGACAAATGATAATGAAGACACAACCATTCAAAATCTATGGGATGCCATAAAAGCAATGCTTAGAAGGAAGTTCATAGCAATACAGGCCTTCCTCAAAAAGATTCAATGCAATCACTATCAAGTTACCCACACCACTTCTCACAGAACTAGAACAAACAATCCAAAAATTTATATGGAGCCATAAAAGATACAGAATTGTCAAAGCAGTCCTGAGGAACAAAAACCAATCAGAAGACATAACTCTCCCAGACTGCAGGCAATATAACAAAGCCACAGTCATCAAGACAGTGTGGTACTGGAACCAAAACAGACATACAGACCAATGGAATAGAATAGAGAACCCAGGAATAAACCCAGACACCTACAGTCAATTAATCTTTGACAAAGGAGGCGAGAATATAAAATGGAAAAAAGACAGTCTTTTCAGCAAGTGACAGTGGCTAAACTGGATAGCTGCATGTAAATCAATGAAACTGGGACACACCCTCACATCATGCACAAAAATAAACTTGAAATGGCTTAAAGACTTAAATGTAAGACAAGAAAACATCAAACTCCTAGAAGAGAACATAGGCAAATATTTTCTGATATCAACCTTACAAATGTTTTCTTAGGTCAGTCTGCCTAGGCAATAGAAATAAAAGCAAAAATATAGCAATGGGACCTAATCCAACTGACAAGTTTTTTCATAGCAAAGGAAACCATAACAAAATGAAAATGCAACTTTCAGAATGGGAGAAAAAAGTTCCACACAATGCAACTGACAAGGGCTTAATCTCTAAAATATACAAGCAACTTATACAACACAACAGAAAAAAAAAAAAAAAAAAAACCCAATTGAAAAACTGGCAAAGGCCCTGAATAGACATTTCTCCAAATAGGACACACAGATGGATAATAAGCACATGAAAAAATGCTCAACATCACTGATTATTAAAGAAATGCAAATCAAAACTACTATGAGATACCACCTCACACAGGTCAGAATGAATGGCCATCATTAACAAGTCAACAAATAAATGCTGGAGAGAGTGTGGAGAAAAGGAAACCCTCCTTCACTTTTGTTGGGAATGTAAATTTGTACTACCACTATGGAAAACAGTATGGAGGTATCTCAGAAAACTAAATATAAAACTATAATATGACTTAGCAATCCCACTCTTGGGCAAATATCTGTACAAAACTTTTCTTGAAAAAGACACATGTACCTGTATGTTCACTGCAGCACTATTCATAATAGCCAAGGCATGGAAACAACCTAAATGTCCATTGACAAATGATTGGATTAAGAAGATGTGGTATATGTACACAATGGAATACTATTCAGGCATAAAAAAGAACAATATAATGCCATTTACAGCAACATGGATGGGAACTAGAGACCCTCATACTAGGTGAAGTAAGTCAGCTAGAGAAAGACAAATACCATATGATATCACATATCTGGAATCTAATATGGCTCACAAATGGTTCTTTCACAGAAAAGAAACTCATGGACTTGGAGAACAGTCTTGTTGTTACCAAACTCATGGGGAGGTGGTGGGATGGACTTGGAATCTGGGGTTAATAGATACAAACTATTGCATTGGGAGTGAATAAGCAATGAGATCCTGCTGTATAGCACAGGAAACTATATCCAGTTACTTGTGATGGAACATGATGGAGGATAATGTGAGAAAAAGAAAATAGAGAGAGATGACTGGGTCACTTTGCTGTACAGTAGAAATTGACAGAACACTCTACATAATGGGAAAAATAAAAATCATAAAATAAAAAAAGGAATAGAAGGAAATGTTAAAGAAAGATTCAATCTATTGATGTCAGACCTTACATGACATGATAGTTTTTAATGAACACATTATGAAAATGTTGTAAGAGGAAATGGTTAAGATAAGAGTAGAAAGATTTTTCAGGGAGGGCTTCATGTTGGAGGTGTTGCTTTGAGTTGGGACATGAAAGAGTTCAGGCACATGGAGGTGAAGAATAAGAACATTTAGTCTGAGACTTGATTTCAGATAAGTTCCCTTGTCTGTGGAAGCCTGGGGTTAATGGAGCAGGGAAAGTGCTCATACCATTAATTCTGGCCATAGGCAGCGTTCAGCTATATACACTGTGAGCACATGGGATTAAAATAAATTGGGAAGATTAATTAAAAAAAAAAAGCATTGCACACAAAAGGACAACATAAAAAATTAAAACACTTGTTTCTGAATGGGTGAAATGTTGGTACCTGTTCTTCAGTGTTTATATC
Source organism: Sus scrofa (assembly GCF_054392235.1). Classification (NCBI taxonomy): domain Eukaryota; kingdom Metazoa; phylum Chordata; class Mammalia; order Artiodactyla; family Suidae; genus Sus; species Sus scrofa. The sequence continues at coordinate 106,249,779 of NC_139396.1, read as the reverse complement.
CCAGGTTTTACTTCCTTTAGCATGAAACACACACACACACACACACACACACACACACACACAAATGAGTGCATCTAATTAAATCCATGAGATAGGACATCAATATCCTGGAGAGCAAGAGTAGGTTGTTTCAATTATGAATACCAATGGCTTTCAAGTTACTATGGTAATGGTGTTTTCTGGGAGATTATAACAGATTTTTTTTTAAAAAAAAACATGTTGAAGGCATCGCCTTGGAGAAATTCTTCACTGGGTGCTGGCACATGGGCACTTACGTCTGTGTGTGCACCTCTGTATGTATGTGTGATGCGAGTGGATGTAGCATATATACAACCTGTTTAAAAGCAACTAATTGTTAAAGCTAAGTACACTGCTATCTAAAAATAGTATCTACGGAGTTCCTGTGATGGCTCAGGGGTTAACAAACCGAACTAGCATCCATGAGGACGCGGGTTCAATCCCAAGTCTCGATCCGTGGGTTAAGGATCCAGCGTTGCTATGAGCTGTGGTGCAGGTTGCAGACATAGCTCACAGCTCGGATCCCGCATTGCTGTGGCTGTGATGTAGGTTGGCAGTTGAGGCTCCCATTTGACCCCTAGTCTGGGAACTTCCATATGCCCTGAGTGCGGTCCTAAAAAGACAAAAGACAAAAAATTAAAAAATAAAAATAGGAGTGCCCGTTGTGGTGCAGTGGTTAACGAATCCGACTAGGAACCATGAGGTTGCGGGTTCGGTCCCTGCCCTTGCTCAGTGGGTTAACGATCCGGCGTTGCCGTGAGCTGTGGTGTATGTAGGTTGCAGACGCAGCTCGGATCCCGCGTTGCTGTGGCTTTGGCGTAGGCCGGTGGCTACAGCTCCGATTCGACCCCTAGCCTGGGAACCTCCATATGCCGCGGGAGCGGCCCAAGAAATAGCTAAAAAGACAAAATAAATAAATAAATAAATAAATAAATAAAAATTTAAAAATAAAAATGAAAATAAATAAAAATAAAAATAACATCTAAAGCAAATTCTTGGTATTCTCACTGTAGTCTTTTTATCTCAGGAGAGTAGTTAATTGCAAGACAACTCCGGTAATCAGTTTCAAGGACTTTTTGTTTGCTTGTCTGTCTGTTCCATGGTATACCTTATCTGTCTTCCTTCCCCCTTCTCATCTTCCTCTTTAAGGATTAAATGGCTAGCTTTTTGCTATCTCTTTCTGCAGTACTGATAATAATGCCTGAAATTTATTAAAGGAAGGATTGTGCCTGTTACAGAAGCATCATTTCTAATAGGAAGAACCAAGGTCCCATAGCATCGTGCATCCTACTAAAATAATTTTAAATACTCCTAGATTGATTTGTAGTAAACCACTTAGTTATGTTTAAATGCCCTGTCTGGGGAGGTTAACTGGACATGTAAATAAACACTACAAGATGTAAATAAATACCACAGAAATGTTTATTTGTAGAGATAAGTATACCTAGAAAAGTATAAAATAAAAAGGACAATATTAAAAACTTTGTATACTATCATAGTTATAGGTGAAGTATGAAAGAAGTAACATACAGTGAACAACGTGGAAATAAAGATATAAAATTAATTTTAGTATGCATTTGTCAGTAGAGTCCTTGCATCTGTAGAAGAAGACTTTAGATACATTCTTGGACAGAATTTTCCTTTATTTCTTTTCCTATACTCAGGTAATTATCAGTGAATTCTCTAGGATATATTTCTAACTTCACAAACTAGGTCTAGACTGACAGAACAGCAGTGCACTGCTACAGTAATGAATAATAAATTAATCAATTAGGACTTTTATGTGATAGGTAATTAACGAGAGCTTTAAGAAGGTACTAGAATATTTAACATCGTCTTCAAATCAATGACATCTGGACTCACAGATTTCCAGATCGAGTTTAACTAAAACAGGTGTATAGAATAATAATAGATCCCTAACAATGGATACCACCTGTTTATCAATACACATTAGAGACACTAGACAGCAGTGTGATCCCTGGATAAGTAGCATTAAGAGCACCTGCGACTTGTTAGAAACAATATAAATATCAGGACCCACCCACACTTACTGAATCAGAGCCTCTGGGAGTCAGACTAACAATCTCTATTTTATATAAAAGCCTTCTAGGAGATGTTGATGCAGAATGAATTTCGAGAATCGGTGCTGATACATAATAGGATAAAAGGGAAGGGCAGAAAATGGGCAGTTTTATAGCAGGTAGAATAATGATCAAGACTGAACCAAAAACTAGATTGAAATCTTGCTTCTATTACAAACTTGTGAAATTCATGTAAGCTATTTATCTTTCCTTAATTTCAGCCCCCTTTCCTGTTAAGAGAATGATAATAAAGCATTAACTACACATAGCTAATGCTCAGTAAGTACTGATTATTTTATTAATGATTTTTCTAAGCTGCAAAATTAGAGCTGGCAAATGCTTATTAAATTCAATTTGACTTTTTAAAAATCAATTAATTCACATTTTCCAATTTGTAAAAATTAATTCTGGCTATTGGCATACAGCTCTAGTATTTATACTTCTATGCTCACAATTTGTGAAATAAATAAGATTAAAATGAACAGAGCATCAACACGCCAAACTCATTGGAAAATGCCGCTCTATGCACAACGGCACTAAAATAAAGATTTTTCAAACTGTTCCTATGGAACATGAGTGTTCCACAAAATGACCCAAGGTGGTCTGCTATTAAAATAAAATAATGCTGCCCCTTTGCTTTTTTAATGATTGACTAAATATTTTCCTATAACTAACTAAATAAATGATTCAACTTATAGACATGAGTTCCTAAATTACATGCATGATAGGCAGAACTACATACGATAAAAATGTAAATATTTTCTGTAATATGTGTTACCATTTCGTAAAGTGATGAATTATATCAGTGTTTCTGAACATTTTGCAAAATACATCCTGAATTGCAGCTTCTCAAAAACAGAGAAGTACCATTCTTAAAGAGTATTCATCTCTGATTGGATGCAAAATCCTCTTGTTTTTACTGCGCTAATTAATAGCAATGTCAATAGCATGGATGTCAAAACTTACTTTACAAATTACTGGACTCAAAACCTATTATCTAAATAGCCATAGATGGAGTTCCCTTTGTGGCGCAGTGGTTAACGAATGCAACTAGGAACCATGAGGTTGCAGGTTCGATCCCTGGCCTTGCCCAGTGGGTTGGGGTTGTGGCATTGCTGTGAGCTCTGGTGTAGGTTGCAGACGTGGCTCGGATCCCGCGTTGCTGTGGCTCTGGTGTAGGCGGGTGGCTACAGCTCCGATTACACCCCTAGCCTGGGAACCTCCATATGCCGCAGAAGCGGCCCTAGAAAAGGCAAAAAGACCATAAATAAATAAATAAATAAATAGCCATAGAGAAATTTTGAGAACCTAAAATCACACTGACTTTAGAAAACAAACTCATTTTATATCCTAAGAGATATTAGTAACGCTTCATGCTTTGTGGCCACAAAACATTTCCTGCAGCACCCAGCATTGCTAAGCACTGCCTTTGGAGTCCGAAACATATTTTAGAACATTAATACATATTTTCAATGTCAAACTCTCTAGCCAAGAAGTGTAGGCTTATCAGCATCACATACATGTTTCAAATGTACACTATAAAAATATGACAGTGTAAAAATCTTATAGCATATCTAAGAACAAAATTCTGAAGGGACTTGTGCAATGCCAATAATTCATAAATAAAAGACAGTATCTTACTAAACAGCAGGTATTTTTCAAGAGGAGAACAAACTATTTTAAACTTCAATGCACAGGAAAATTTTCAGCAATATCAATTTTGAGAATTTCCAGAATCTGCAGAATTACTTGTTCTGGTAAATCAAAGCAACATATCTTTTTACTAATTCAAAAATATTTGTATACTACTAGAATAGATCCCAATAATAGCACTTGCTTCTTTTTTGGGGTCCAGAATGAGATGTAAATTTACTCCTCATTTAATGTCCTGTTTCTTTTTTCTAAACACACACACACACACACACACGTATTTTTCTTTACCATGGTCCTACTCTATTTTTCAAATGAAAAAAGAAAAAGAGGAGGGAGGGAAGGAAAGAAGGAAGGGAAAGAAAGAAAGAGGGAAGGGAGGAAAGAAAGAAAGAAGAGACAAAAAAATGTTAAAAATTTTAAAAGATAAATCCAATACAGATAAAGATATTAAAAATGATAAAGATTTTTGACAAACGGCTGCTTAAAAAGATACAAAATGTCTTGAAAAACCATTAGCTAGTATTATAATTAAAGTACATGTATCACTTATTCTGGGAATGACATAATAAAATAGACATTGTATAAGATTGATGAGAATTTAAAGTAGGACATTCTTTCTAGGTAGCAACTTAACAATAAATATTCCTAATCAATAAAATATGTATATTTTGCCCTTGGTCCCTTGTGCAAAGGTGTATGTTCAAAAGATTATTAAGTGGTACACACATATACATAATTATTTGGTTATACAAATTTGGTTAGAAATACGTCCTTCCTCACAATGAAATGCAACACAGTCATTAAAAACTATATCTTGTTTTGACTAGAGCAAAACTTGTCTTTCTTGTCAAGATGTATTTGTGAATGACATTCACATAAAAGTTATATATGGCTCCCAAGAGAGCCACATCCCTATCCTTCCTCTTGAGAAAGCTAAAAGGAATATAAATTAGTTTAGTGACTTTGTACCACCAACAGTTACTTGGATAGAAAGTTTAAGATGTAAGTCATTTTGAATTTCTGTGCTTTATGCATATGGGTATGAAATTACATGGCACTCCTAGCTCCTAAGCAAAAACACGCCAATATGCGTGGGACAAAGGCCAAGAATAAGAATTAAACAGATTATTTCAAAACATATAAAGATGTCAAATTATTTATTGAAAAAGTCAATTTTAAGGCATTGTACTGTATTTGTTAGGCGTTAACATATTAACGCACTGAATACAATAAAACTAAATGAATTAAAATGTGCTGTTAGGCAGAATGCCCCCCAAATAGTCATTCCCTAGTCCCTGGAACCCATGAATGTTACCTTACATGACATAAGGAAATTTGGAGGTAGAAGCCATGATGGAGAGGGTAACACAACAAAACATTCAGGAGCATTAAGGGGTTGAGAGAAGTGCTAGCTGATAGCCAGCAAGGATTCAGGGACCTCAATCCTACAGCCACAAAGGACCTGAATCTTCCACCACTTGGAAAAAACCTGGAGGAAGATTCTCCTCCAGACCCTCTAAGTAAGAACCCAGTCTAGCAGACACCTTGATTCCAGCCTTGAGAGATTCTAAGCAGGTTTGCTGGCCAAGGCAACCCAGATTTCTGACCTAAAGAATTACTAAATAATAAATTTATTTTAAGCTGCTAAATTTACAGTAATTTGTCATGGTATTAACAGAAAACTAATATTGTTGGTATATTAAGGTTGTTAAGATGGAGTCAATTTCATTTTCTTCATTACTTTCTTGACTTTTTCTAAATTTACAATGAGAAAAAATAAATTTTACCTTAGTTAAACTACATGGGCTTTTCATGAAGGTAAGATTTAGTGCATTTATGAAAATTCCATTACCAGATTGACTACAACTGTTAGCAGGTGAGTGTCCAAAGTTTTGGCAATTTGTTCTCTCTTAGAAAATGTGATCCATGGACGTAATATAACCCTTCAATGTTTAACTCAAAGTGGTTGAGTGATTTTTCCCAGTTGACTTGTCACCTTTCTCCTGGCACAGAAGACCACACTTGTCCAGTTATAAAGTAGAAAAGATAGAGATTTCTTCCTGAATATATTGTCCTGAGTGAGAGACGGTGCCAAGGATGCTCCTCAGACTTGCCCAGGAGAGTGAGCAGAGCACTGAGTACTGCGATGTCACACACCAAATCACTGCTAATCAAAGTCTGAGCTGGGGACTGGCACACTTTGAAAGGCACTGACTTCTTTTATGGATAGAGTCTTATTCTCTTCCCATTTAATTTAATAATGACAAAGGAAAAGGTAAGAAATTCATGGAGCTTATTACAGAGGCCTTTGAATGGGTGACAGTGATTCGTCAAATCTTATTTCCTAGAACATCTTCAGAGCTGGCTTCTTGTTCTAGTGTTGTAAATTGTCAAATAGCATATGGCAAAATCTTAGGACCAAAAAAAAAAAAAAAAGATAATGAGATCCTGTCATAAAAAGGAGGGTGGCACTGTAATAGAATAATGTATTTTTTTATTAATTAAAATCCAAACTTATGATTACCAAAGGGAAAACACTGGGGTAAGGATTAATTAGGAGGCTGAGATTACATACACACACTGCTGTATATAAAACAGGTAAGTAACAAGGACATACTATGTGGTACAGGAAAATCTACTTAATGCTCTGCAATAACCTATATGGGAAAAGAATCTGAAAAAGAATGGATATAGGTACATGTATAACTGGTGGGCTTTGCCGTACACCTGAAACTAATAGAACATTGTAAGTCAACTATGTTCCAAGACAATTTTAAAAAATAAATGCAAATAAAATCAAGAGGCCTACCCGTACAATTGATTAATTATTTAAGGCTCAGTGTGGACAAGTCGGAGAAAGACTTAAGGGAGGCCCGATCATGGGGGCTCTACACTTTTGCAAGTTTTACCTACAAGATCCCTACTAGGTTGTCATAGAGAAGACTGGGGAAAAAATTCCTTGGTGCTTCTAGAAGGAGAGAGATTAGTTATTTGAAACATGCCCAAAGAATTTTGTTCCTAATAAGACATGTCCTTAAGAGAAACTATTTTGCTAAAGCCTAAGTGACCTGGTGGAAGGAAAATACCCACTAACCCAATTTAAACTTCTGTGTGGGGTAAAGGAAGAAGTTAATAGTTTGGAGGCACAGGTTCCCTAAAAGACTGAGACTCGATGATAGGGCTATAGGAGTTTTTTCCCCTTCCCACACTCACCACATAATAAATGGGATACATATTGTACAATAGAGGAAACAAATCAAGGATACCAGAGAAAGCTGTAGTCTCAGACACCTACAGCTACAGCAGTTTAGTGTCATTTAAAAGAGGACTTTGATTAGTCATAAATCTTAATGGCAAACTAAAAAGAAACCACTTAAAATCAAAAAGGAAGTAGAATGGATATACTAATAGTAGAGAAAAAAGTGAAATCATTTATGAGCACTAATACTTTTCAATTAAGGTCAAAGAAGGCAGAAAAAGAGTGGAAGACCAAAAAAGAAAGAAAGAAAAAAGAATAGCAAGGGCAAAAAAATGCAAAACAGTAAATATATGGTAGATATTAATCCAACTGTATCAATAATCTCTTCATTTTGCCAAGCTTTTATGAGGTATAATTGATAACCAAAAATCACATATATTTATTTAAGGTGTATAATGTGATATCTTAATATATTCATACCTATGAAATGGTTACTGAAATTAAGCTAATTAATGTACCCATCAGTTCACATACTTACCTTTTTTGTACCTGTAGTGAGAACATTTAAATTCTACTTTCTTAGGAAATTTCCACTATACAATGCAGTATTATTGACTACAGTCACCATACTTTGATCTTCAGAACTTATTCATCAGGTATAATTGAAACTTTGTACTCTTTGACCAACTTTTCCACATTTCCGTCTCTTTATAGTCTCTGGCAATCATCATTTTACTCTTTGCTTCTATAAGTTAGACTTTTTAAGATTTCACATATAAGTGAGATCATACAATATGTGTCATCCTGTGCCTAGTTTATTTAAATTAGTATAATGTCCTCTGGTTTCATTTGTGTTGTTGCAACTCAAAATAGAATAAAGGCTTACATGAAATACCTGAAACTATACAAGTACTAGAAGAAAACCTAAGGAAAAATGCTTCTTCACACTTATCTGATTAGTGATATTTTTGGATATGACCCCAAAGCACAGGCAACAAAAGCACAAACAGAGAAGCAAGATTGCATCATACTAAAAAAGGTCTGCATAGCAAAGGAAACATTCAACAGAGTGAATAAAACAACTTATGGAATGGGATAAAGTATTTGCAAATCATAAATCTGATAAAAGGCTTATATCCAAAATATATTTTTGGAATATATTCCAAACACAGACAACTTAATAGCAAGAAAACAACTTGGTTGAAAAATGGGCCAGGACCTAAATAGACATTTCTTGAAAGAAGACATTCAAATGGCCAAAATTATATGAAAAAAAGGTCAAGCCATAATGTGATATCACCTCACACCTGTTAGGATGATTATTATTAAACAACAAAAGATAAGTATGGGCAAGTATATTACTTTTTTAAAAGTCAGTTGACTATATTTGTGTGGGTATTTTGGGGGCTATCCAGTCTATTTCATTGGTCTCTTTGCCTATTCTTTCTCTCATACTACACTGCTCTGATTGCTACAGCTTTACCCTAAGTCTTGAAGTTGGCAAGGTAATGCAGCAATCACACTTCTTGGAATTTACCCAAATATACTAGAAACTACAGTATAGCCACACAAAAATCCACACATGGATATCTGAAATGGTTATATTTATACTTGTCAACATGTGGAAGCAATCAAGACATTCTTCAATGGCTGAATGGATAAAGAAATTCTGGTACATTCATACAAGGGAATATTATTCAGCACTAAAAAGAAATGATCTAGCAAGGCGTAGAAAACACTTACACATATATTATTAAGTGAAAGAAGTCAATCTTAAAAGGCTACATACTGTATGATTCCAACCATATTCTGGAAAAGACATAACTATAATAAAAAGATCAAGAACTGCCAAGTGTCCCGGAGGAAGGAGAGTGGAATGCATAGGCAGAGCACAGGGGATGTTTAGAGCAGTGAAACCATTCTGTATGGTAGGATATACACCGCTACGCCTTTGTCAATGCCAACAGAATGACCAACACAAAGAATAAACCCTAATATGAGCTGTGAACTTTAGTTAATAATAATTTTTTAATATTGGCTCAAAATTATAACAAATATACCACACTAATATAAGATGGGGCAACTCGAGTAGTGAGGATACATATGGTAACTTTCTGTACTTCTCGCTCAATATTTCTATAAACCTAAACTGACTCAAAAATAAAGTACATTTGGAGTTCCCGTCGTGGCGCAGTGGTTAACGAATCCGACTAGGAACCATGAGGTTGCGGGTTCGGTCCCTGCCCTTGCTCAGTGGGTTAACGATGCGGCGTTGCCGTGAGCTGTGGTGTAGGTTGCAGACGCGGCTCGGATCCTGCATTGCTGTGGCTCTGGCGTAGGCCAGTGGCTACAGCTCCAATTCGACCCCTAGCCTGGGAACCTCCATATGCCACAGGAGCGGCCCAAAGAAATAGCAAAAAGACAAAAAAAAATAATAAAAAAATAAAGTATATTTGAATAGATAGATAGACAGATATATGGATAAATAAATAAATAAATAAGCAGAGGTGTGTCCTTTCCTCTCAAATATACCATTTGTATGGGACCTAGTTCCAGGTGTATATAGCAACTGAGAAATTCCTCTGCCTATGCTATATCTAATTTATTTTACCTAATCATCTTTGAAAATTAATTCTAAATAGAAAAACAATTATTTATAATAATGTTAAGGTGAATAATAACAATACATGCTATGTGAAAATAACCTCACCCTACACTCTTTTTCAAAAATAACTTTCATTACAGCATCAACTTTTGCTTTCTCTTAATTCCAAGCTTGAACAACAAACACTGGCTTTCAAAGATACTGTGGGTGATCCTAATTAAAAGGAAAGTACTAAGGCTAAAGCTATAGGAAATATGGAGGCCGGAATTTCTGGCTGGACTACAATTTGAATTTACCACAAACTGCCTCACAGTTATTTGCCATTCCATAAAGAAAGTTTAAGTAATATTGAAAGATAACCAGTTTTGAGACAGTCCTTTGTGATTTATACAATTGAGGAAAAATTTTCCAGAACATGTAACAACCAAGATATAAAATTATATGAATAGAAAATAATTATTTTTCTCCAATTCATAACATTTTTCTATATTTCAATGTTAGGATATCTTAGCTATGGTTAAGTGGAACAAATGGGAAAAACTGGTGCAATATTTCTTGAAGCTTAATGGAAATCGAACTACTTTGCGGATTAACGTGATGTGTATCCTCAAGAATTAGAGTGAGGCAGGATAAGTAATATCTGCCTAGCTGACCTAAATAAAAATAGTTTATGGTTCTTTTTTTCTCTTTTCTTTCTTTCTTTCTTTCTTTTTTTTTTTTTTTTTTTTTTTTTTTTTTTTTTTCTGGCTACACTCTTGGCATATGGAAATTCCCAGGCCAGGGACTGAATCTGAGCCATAGCTGTGACTTACACCACAGCTGTGGCAATGCTGGATCCTTCAACCCACATTGCTGAGCTGGGCTAGATATCAAACCTGCACCTCTGCAGTGATCTGAGCTGCTGCAGTCAGATTTTCAACCCACTGCACCACAGTGGGAACTCCTATCATTCTTTTTAAAGGAAGGGATGTAGGAAAGACACAAATGGGAAAGGACAATACATGTTCCAAGGTTGTGCCTATAGAAGTGAAACGTCCTCTAAACGTTTTGGATTTTTTTGTGTTTTATTCCTTCTCTATGAACCATACTCTGTGAAAGAGAAGAGTCAGGCATAATTCCATGCAACTGCCTTGCATTACACCTAGGGTGATCACTCACCTGTAGACATTTACATCTATATTGTCCCAAGAGAACTATATAGATTTATCCACCTGAAAGAGAAGTGATTGGGATGTGTGCTAGCTATCTTAGCTATCTTAGTCCAAGGACAGTTTTCAAAATAAGGTTTTTAATTTTGAGTACAATTTCAAAAAATTATACACTGTCAAGTAACTCAGGCCTGTCTATAACAATGATGAATTCAAATAATTTCCAATCTTAATGACTCAGACCACTATAGTAACACAGCATGGCTCTTAGAGATTCATGTGCCAGCCTAGAAAAATCACAAATCACACCTTATCATCAAGGAACATGCATTATAAAGTGCATTGTAAGGTCACTGTCATAGATTAAAGAAAGTAGTTTTTAAGAGAACATGACAAGAGAGATAAAAAGCAAAAGAAGAACAATTTAGTAATAAAGTATATGAAATAGTTGACTAAATTTATATTTTACAAAGAAAACTGCCAATTCTAACTCACCTAGGAACCCAGATCTTACTTTACATAATCTGTGACTACATAAATATATAAATATTTTATGGATAAGTTATAGATAACCACTACCACTGCAAACAAAATATATTGAAGGCAGAAATAATTCTCCCCCCCCCCATATCTGGCCCCCAGCATCACCATTTCCACACTTGGCCATGGGTACCAATATAATTCCAGTTTCTCTCCACTCAAACCCACCACAGGAAATGTTTGAGTCATTTTTAGCTTCTACATTTCCCTCTAGAGCCAATCAGTCTTCAGACCCTTCTACTCATTGCTATAAAATTCTCTTAGACTTGATTCCATTATTGCTTGTTTTTGTTTGGCTTCCCTCTTGCTGTCCTTCTAGCTCATTTGTTGGTACCTCTTCCTCTGCCACACCTTAAACAAAGGCTATCTCTGGGGTTCAGTGAGAGCCTTTTCTTTGTTCACTGTTTATTGTCTCTCCAGATTTCATTCATTTGTATAGTTTTTGATAATCATTGACTTTTTTTTTTTTTTGTCTTTTTAGGGCTGTACCCACAGCATGTGGAAGTTCCCAGGCTAGGGGTCGAATCAAAGCTGTAACTGCCAGCCCAGACCACAACCACACCACAGCAACACGGGATCCCTAACCTACTGAGTGGGGCCAAGGATTGAACCTGTGTCGTCATAGATACTAGTCGAGTTTGTTACTGCTGAGCCACAACAGGAACTCTGATATCACTGACTCTTAAAAGGACATGATAGATAGGGCAGATTATATATCCTGTTGCATACCTCCTTCTCATAGCTTCAACTCAACATGAGCCAAAGGGAATGCATTATCTTCTTCCCCGAACCTGTTCTTCTCTTAGTGGCATGAATAGAACCAACATCCACCCTGGGGCTCAAAGAGATATCTGTATGTTGACCCTGTCCTTTTACCATTTTTATCTCCCACATCTAATCAATAATGAAACTACACTGATTCCACGGAATACCGAGCTCATAAATCCAGCCTATTCTTTACTATCATCATTTCTTATTGCTCAGAATCTCCCTCACTTGGCAGCTGCTTTTTTGCTCATCCTGACACTATCAGAGTTGAAAGGGCAAGACAAGAGGCTGGGTAAGCTGGGGGACTGTGCATTTGGCCAGTAGTGCCAAGAGATTTTCAAAGTGGACTCATTTCTTCTGAATGAACTTTCTTAAGTCTTTTGGAGGTATTCTGCCTGGGCCCTCTCTGACGGCAATTCCATGTTGTGGAAATGTCCTTAACTTTAGCCACTTCTCCTGATCTCCCCAAAATTTCTTCCTCTGACATTCATTTCTCTGCATTTTACTGCTAGAATTCCATTAGCTTAGCAAACTCTTTCTTGAATATGATTCCTTTTAAAATAATCCTGGGTTGATACGTCTACCCTGAGTTTTATTTCTGGCATGACGTTTGAACCTTTGACCTATCATCAAAATTGACTGTATAAAATGACTTTTCCATTTGCAATCAGCTCTGTATCCTGGGGTCAGGGTTTGTTTAGCCTTCTCAAGGGTAAGTGAGACAAAATTCTCTATGGCCCCTAACCACAGAGGACAAACATCAAACAAGGTCATTCAGAGAGTGGTCCTACTGAAGTCCCACTTTACGGTCGGTCTTGAAGAGAAGAGACAGGCAATCATTTATTCCACAGCATGACTTTTTCATATATATAAATTTCTTCATAACCTCCCTCTTTAAAAAAGCTAATCTACATTCTCTTTATTTTTTATTTTTATTTATTTATTTGTTTATTATTATTATTTTTTTGCTTTTTAGGGCCACACCTGCAACATATGAAAGTTCCCAGGGTAGGGGATGAATCAGAGCTACAGCTACCGGTCTATGCCACAGCCTCATAAAGTGGGATCTGAGTCGCATCTGTGGTCTATACCCCAGCTAACAGCAATGCCAGATCCTTAATCCACTGAGTGAGGCCAGGGATCACATCCACATCTTCATGGATCCTAGTCGGGTTTGTTAACCAGTGAGCCACGAAGGGAACTCCCTACGTTCTCTTTACATGAAAGAAATGCCTAAGGGGTTTTAAGACCATGGAAAAGTTCCCTATTATTTCCTAAGTTTACATGTTTTTATACATGACTTGGATGCTGTTATCTATTATAAACTTAAGTTTATCTTCTTCGTATACTAGCCTCATGTATATTGCCAAATCCTTCCTACCCTAACTGGTCTCCAGATTTCCCTCAATCCTTCTTCATGCACAAACATATTCACATAGAGATTGCGCAATTACATATTTCTAGTTGTTTCTTAGAGTTGCTTAAGATATGGGGAAGGTCCTTTTCATTTCTTTAAATTAAGATTCCTAAACTCAACAAAGAAAATTAGTTTTGTTAAAACCTATATGTCAGGGAGGGAGAAAGGGAGAAAGTCATGCACAGAAACAAAGCCAAGAGCATTGAAAGATGATACTGTGCTGATGTCAGAAAGATCCGTGGAAGGGAAGAATGCCAAGAAGTATACAGAATAAATTCAATAGCAAGTAAAGGCACTATAAAGCCTTCCTCATGAGTCAGAGACAGATTCTTGAAAGCAGCAAAAGGGTCAGGGAAACAAAGGAATTTGAAATCATTGACTATATTTGTATTTTGACGTTTGTAGTCTCTTCCCTTGGAGTGTTGCCATTGACTTCTCAAAGTAAGACACATGGTCAGATATGTATGGCAATAAACCGATCTCTGTTCTCCAACTGTCTTATATCCCCCAGTGGGGATATGTGTTTATGGGGAGAGGCAGAAAGGAAGATACATGGGCTGGATTTATTTTAATGGGTTAACATCAAACCCCTAAATTCTTTTGCTTTGTTCTATGTGGACTGTAGTTAAGTAAGCTTTCCAATTCGTACCCTTCCCAGGGACATGGCTGGCTCCAGGGCTTGAATTTTACATCCAAGACTCCTCTTGATGGAAATGAGCCGAGTCAGCATGAAAAAGTCAAACCTTCCTCACCCACCTCAAGGAACAGAGAGCAACTATTCTATAAATAGTGAAGACTCTGCCTCACCTAAATCTGCCTCTTTCTGTTCCATTATTACTTGCCATGATGCAAATGCCAATCGTGACTCTCCCCAAAGAACCTGGCCCTACAGACCTCCACTTCAATTCTACTGTGGTCCAACCTCTTCAGTTTCATACACCAAATAGAGAATAGCAGTATTTTGGTGTGTCTGGCTCCTGACACAGCTGCAGGGTCTTAGCCTCTTACCAATTGTTTAGGATTCTCAGAGAGGTAGCTGAAGGTTCACTGCCCAGGCAAATGTGTTTATTTCTATCAAGCCTAGGAATCCAGAGAAGCTACAGATATTTAAGCATAAGGATAATTTGACTACCATTCATTCACCCATTCATTCATTTATGTTACGTTAAGTGTTTAAGAAATTCCTTCTACTACAGAAAATAATAATAATAATTACGATAATATTAAAGGAAAATTAATGAACCATAGTCACACCATTTTATCATTTGATCCTCCCAATAATTTGGAAATTTACCAAACAAATAATGCTTCTAACTGTCAGGTGGACCTAAGCGAACTTAAATGACTTTCCAAAGTCAAACAACTAGTAAGTTGAACTAACGTGACTTAAGATTCCAATTTGTTTCTGAAATAATATGTTGTGAAACTCAGTTTTGTGTGCATATGTCCTATCCTCAAGGACCTATAGTCTAACCAAAGCAATCTGACAGAAACTAGAAAACAGGACTCAATGATTGCAAGTCAGATTCTGACCAATACTGTACCTAATTGTGTGACAGAGGTAATAAATAGGTTATAGTAGCTTTATGATATATTGATTGCTGCATCTTGTGGTTTAAGAGATTCTCTCAGATTCTTCCAACACCTTTGTATTAAGTTTACTATACATAGGAGATCTATTCCATGACCAGTTATCTAACCATGAAGCTTTCTTCATAAGAAAAGAATTGTTTTTCTTCCCCTAATAGATACTCATAAACTCTGGAGTCAGGAAAATAAATTGAGTATCTCTTGCATATAATCAATCTTCTATAACTAAAGACAATACATTTAGACCTTTCAATGTATTCTGACCATTATTCCATGGTAGATACAAAGGCACATTATAAGCAGAATGTTAGAGAAGCAGATGAAGCCAGAAAGTAAGAATAAAGATGGGGTCAAGAAGTTCTGAGGGCCATGGGTAGATAAAAAGTATTTTTATAAGATCCAGAAATTGAGGAAAATGTTGTAACTAGGATCCAGCTATCTAGCTAGATCAGGAAAAACTCACAGAAAGGAACAAAATATTTTGAAAAATGTAGTTTAAGTGTTTCTCAGATTGGATTGGTCCCTATTTTGTATGTATGGATCTCAGGTTTTGATGACAGAGTTGGGGACCCTTGGAGGGAAAAAAAAAAAAAAAAGACCGAGACATGTTCCTGAAGGAAGAGAGGAAGGGAGAAGGCAGACATGAGGCAGAAAATACTTGTTTCAATAGTTCTTGGACAAGCAATCAGGAAGCACATCCTTGGGGAACCACCATGCACTAGCATAAAATTATGCAGCCAGTTCTGCTCAACTAAAGGCACGTTCAAAGGTAAGTAAGCAACTGTTCTGCTCATGATAAAGTACAGCAAGTCATGTATTTTTAAGATCTCTCTTCTAAACCATAGAGTAAGAGTTTTCTAGCTACTGTAGAACATGTCTACAAATTTCCTTTAATAAGATTTCTGATGTGTGTTTTGATACATGATATGAACACAGAATGTGATGATAACCAGTGTTGGCGTATAATAAATGATTATTTTTTGATTGTTCAATGCTTAATCATTACAGTGCTCTAGAAACTCCACCCCTGAGTCTTGAACCATGTTAATACTATTGTCTAGAATTTCATTCAGTTTCTCCTTTATCATCTAAAATCAGCCTGAATGGGAGTTCCCGTCGTGGCGCAGTGGTTAACGAATCCGACTAGGAACCATGAGGTTGCGGGTTCGGTCCCTGCCCTTGCTCAGTGGGTTAACCATCCGGCGTTGCCGTGAGCTGTGGTATAGGTTGCAGACGCGGCTCGGATCCCGCGTTGCTGTGGCTCTGGTGTAGGCTGGTGGCTACAGCTCCGATTGGACCCCTAGCCTGGGAATCTCCATATGCCGCGGGAGCGGCCCAAGACCAAGAAATAGCAAAAATAAATAATAATAATAATAAATGAATAAATAAAATCAGCCTGAATGAAAGAGGCTTGCCTCTTTAAAATCCTCTATTTGGCTTGGTGAAAGTACATAGTCTTGATAAAAGAATGCATAGTTGTTTAATAAGGACAATCCTGACCTACTGACCTACTGTGACTTTGTTATGCACATCTAATACAGACTCTGCCTGTCTTCTGGAGTCATTGACTTCTCGTTCATTCTTTGTAGCCTTGTATTTTAGCGAATCTGTTGCTGAATTTGCTCTCTTTTCACCTGCATTCTACAGCTCCTTGATTAACACTCAGCACTCCAGCTCTTTTCTACAGAGAGAAGACTTGACCTGATGTGGGAAAACCTTGGTAACCCAGCTGGTTTGAGACCCATTCTCAGTCTAAGCCTCAGGAAGTTTAGATGTTGGGCACTACTGAGAGTTGATTAACCTCAAGTCTCCTTAATGCCTTGCTCATATGCCCCACACTCAATTCTAGTATGTGCTTTATTATCACCTCAAGGGCAAAAGCTATGACATTTCTAGACAAGGACTGTGTTCTAGACCACTAAGTCTAAGCAAACAACCCCAAAAAACCCAAATGTTATTATTGTTATTAGTCACTATGTGTTCCTAGAATAGAGGGTCTACCCAAGAAGTATTTTGAACAATTTATGGAATATATGTTGTTGTTGATGAAGAAGATGACTGTGATTATATATCTGTATTTCCAAAGACTGCTCTTTCTCTCATGTTTTAAGAAGATTAAGCTGGTTAATGTACCAAAGGCTCTTCGAACTTCTGTGCCTCACTTTTAGATGCCTCACTTGCATAACTGTAACTTGAAACTCTTTTACCACCTTATTGAAAAAAAAAGAGATCATATAAAATGTACATACATCTGTGTACACCGTACGTGCAAAGAGAGGTAGGTCAGCGTCACGATCCAGAGCTCAATTTCTAGAGCCAGATGTCTTGGATTTACAGTCTATCTTGAACAAATCACATGCATATATATAATCTACAATATTACCTTTGTTACCTCATCTATAAAATGGGATTACATCTCAGAGGGATGTGAAAATTCAATTAAAGTGATGCATTTGAAGAGATTAACAATCATTACATGCTATCTATTCTTTGGAGTTATAAGTCATAAACAATAGTATTATGATGAGAAATATAAAAAATAGCCATCAAAAATAGAAATATTTGAGTATTTGTACAAGATACATCAAATAAATCAGCTTAAAATTTTAATGGAAAACTTTTTTTTTTGTAGAAATCCTTTACTTGTGTTCTAGCAATTATAAGATAGTTATAGGAACAGTACTCAATGGGGGAACACAAAGAACTTACTACTATGACATTTCCAAGATTGTTTATAGCTCAGTATTAAAACTGGCTTGGCTAGACATGGGCTACCATGAATTATGCAGAGATGGCATTGAATTCTGACTTAACATATGCAGAAAGTTAAGAAAACTTCTTACAAATCTAAATTCATCTTGAAGGAACCATGTATCTCCTTTGTATTCTCGGTATATATTATGTCCATTATTCTAGCAATCCATCAGTTTGGGTTTCTTAGTTGGAAAATCAGTTTGCCCAGAGTCATTTCTCCACCCAGCTGTGATTCTTTAAGGTCTCAGAAAACAACTTGTGCATAAATCAAAGGTGTATTGAGTCTGACATAAAACAAAAACCAGTTTTAGAATGAAAATCATCTATTCAAAGAGAGTGGATTTTCAAAAATCTTGAAAAATATTAACTTTAAATATTTAAAATGACTTGGAAATGGAAAAGTTTATAACTTTTTCATTAGCACCAGAATCTTAGAGTTACCTAATCCTATTATAGTCCTATTTACTAATATATATATTACAAAATACTCAATATGTAATTACATATAATATTTAGTGTCATCAATGACTTATGGGTAAAAAAAAGACAAAATCAGAAGCTCTCTCTTAGAAATACCTATTATTTCTACAAATCATTGCTAGTCAATAATATAACTGTCATAATGGACTACTATAGTAAATGCTTTATATGTATTACCTCATTTTAATCTTAATTCAAGCCTGGCAGATATTTTTTATAACACTTTACGGATGAAAACTGACCTTGAAATGCTAATTCATTCATTCAAGGTCATGCAGGAAGTATGATCAATAACTTGAGCCCAGTTGTGACTCAGTGATTATTTCCACCACAGCATATTTCTTTTTAAATAAAGGGAACTGCTACTATTAAATACAAATGCTGACTATTGCATTCCTACTATCCTATGTGACATATCTAATAGCATAAGCTTAGGCTATAAACCATATGAGTTTGTCAGAATCAACTGAAGCCCTACTGTCACATGTCTGTCCAAGAAGGATCTGTTTAATAGGATCAATAATAAGGCTTCTGGCCCATCCTCCACTGGGCAACAAACTTTTATAGACCCTTCAGCATAGTGCTTTCCTTATGGTATTCTTGGGTTATTTCTCTTCCACTCTGTGGGACCAGCTTGATCTAAGTCATAACAATAGGATCTTGAGCTTATAAGATCAAGAGCAAATAAGAGTGAGAGAGAAGAGACAGACTTGGCAGAATTCCAGAAAGTGAGGGAATAAAAAGAAAAAAAAAGAAGAGTAAAAAATTGAAATTCGATTTTGCTTTTTTTTGTGTGTGCCTACATCAATCTGTCTCATTGGACCATAAGCTTTTCAAATGCCTAGAAGATACTAAGCAAGTATTTAAATATGAGCCCAAAATGGAGTTCCTGTCATGGTGCAGTGGAAATGAATCCAACTAGGGACCACGAGGTTGCGGGTTCGATCCCTGGCCTTGCTCAGTGGGTTGAGGATCCGGCATTGCCATGAGTTGTGGTATAGGTCACAGACATGGCTTGGATCCCACGTTGCTGTGGCTCTGGCAGAGGCAGGCAACTGTAGCTCCAATTAGACTCCTAGCCTGGGAACCTCCACATGCCCTGGGTGCAGCCCTAAAAAGAAAAAAAAAAATTAACAAAAATAAATGAATAAGTATGAGCCCAAACTACTTAATCACAGCATTAGATAGAAAGGATGATTTGGAGTACAGTGCAGAGCACATTTTTATGCTTAAATCTCTCTCTTTGGCCAACTCTGTCCCCAACATTTCCACCCTTGAATGAGGCAAACTATATTCCCTTGCCTGCCTAGCAATTTGGATGGCATGTGTCTGAGTTCCGACCAAGAAAAAGTGGGAAGATGCAATCCATGCCACTTCTAGGCTGACCCCTGGACAACCCTACACATTTCTCCTTTTCATGGGTTGGGCTGGTGTTCCCAGAGAGATCACCAGCTAAAGATGAAAGAGCTGCCATCAACCAGTATCCCTGAATAACTGTGTGGTAAGAGTCCCTCTTTTCCTGCCCTCTGCTTTTCCTCTAGTCTCTCTGAATTATGATGGAGAAATAAATAATCAAATATTATTCAGCCATTATATATGGGGGTATATTTATTACTGCAAGTTTGTCCACCCTTAAGTCACATAGTAACAACAGAAAACCAGAGCATAAAAAAGGAAGCAAATGGCATACAGTCCATAGCAACAAATGGAATTCAGTCACACAGTGCAAAGGATAAGTCCTGTAGTGCTTTCCTGAAATACTTGGTTGGCATTGGAAGAAGGAAGAATGGGATCAAAGCTAGAGAAACACTGTACTGTGACCACTTCTATCACTGTGTTTTTATCTAAGGTTAGGACCTGCAAGGTACAAATAACTGAATGAAGTGACAAATGAAAAGAACATTCCTACTTTAAACATCTCATACCTCACAAATGCCTTCATAATGACATTCAAAATCCCTGGGAATTGGTAGAGTATGGAAAACTTTCAGAATTTTCTCTCTCTCTCTCTCTCTCTCTCTTTTTTTCTTGTCTTTTTAGGGCTGCACCTGCAGCATATGGAGGTTACCAGGCTAGGGGTCAAATCGGAGCTGTAGCTGCTGGCCTACACCGTAGCCACAGCAACGTGGGATCTGACCTGTGTCTGTGTCTGCAACTTATACCATAGCTCATGGCAAGGCCGTATCATTAACTACTGAGCTTGGCCAGGGATTGAACCTGCATCCTCATGGATGCTAAGTCAGATTTGTTTCCACTGAGCCACTATAGGAACCACCAGAAAAATTTTGAAAAAACTGTTTTACTGAAGATTATATGCACTTGGAAAAGTTACTTAACCTCTGTAACCTTCAGTTTAATCATGAGGCTAAGAATACCTCATAGTGTTGGTGCAAGGGTTTAAGGGGTTGATACAATCAACAAAAGCCAATATTACTAAGAATTTCACATATGTAAAAGAAATATATATATATATATATATATATATATATATATATATATATATATATATATTATATATACAGTAATTCCTTAAGAACACATGAAGTATTAGAATGGCTCAGGACATGACTTCAGATGGGACTGAGTTTACTGATTTCAGGCTTCACTAATTTTTTGGTTGTTACCATGGTTTAGTTCCTATTAAAATTATAAATGTGGATGATGGGATCCTACCAACACACTTGGGCCACATTTAAAAGTATCTTGCACCATTTTGTCCCTTTAATTTATAAAAATGGCAGTGTGAAAAGCCTATTCTCTCCACCAAATCCTGTAAATTAGAGATGTTATTCATTGAGTTGTGTGTGCCATGCTCCGGCATAACCCAGATGACAAGTCCAGCAGAGACTGAGACTTCTTTCCTACCAGTGAGAGGGATCTAGAATGTGGTCCCCAAGACTGAAAGCCCATGAGTCTCAGGTGTACCCTAGTCAACCTCTAGCCCTAGCCCAAGCTAAGTGGCTGGGTGTTGAAGCCATTTTTATCTTGATGTCTTGCTTATTTTTCAATCACCCATTTTTTTTGCTGTGTCACAGTCCTGAATCTCATGCTTTTGGACTAAAGCCTGACAGGGTTCTTGGCCTTTGTGTGTCTCTTACAAGGGTAGGACCTCTCTCTTTTGGCAGTGACCCTCTTAACCCCCAGAAAATTCACTGAAACTTTTCACTCCAAACTGCAAGGAACACCAACCTGGCCCCTACTTGGTGCTGAGAATCAACAGTGTAAGAATCCAAGCTGCCTCAATTATCATGAGACTTGATAGTCAGCTGGTGCTCCATTCCAGTCTGGACTGAGCACAGATACACCACAACCCCTTGTTAATAGAGCTTTGCAGTGTATACAAACCACTTGGCTGGACTGTTTAATTAACTGAGTGGGTCTGAAGTAGGAACTGAGATTCTACTTTTCTAACAAGCTCTCAGTGGATACTAATGTTGTAGGTCCCTGGACCACATTCTGAGTAGCCAGTCATTTTCTTACTTCTCTCTTCAGCATGCATCTGGCTGTGGTGAGGCCCTCTTAGCTTCTTCCAATGACTCACCCTCACAAAGCTTAAGTTCCAGCATATCTCATAAGAAGTTACACCCAAATGTTGATGCACTTAAGATGCAGAAACATGAACTCTTCCTACACGCATGTACCATTCAGGGGTCATAATCCATATTACAAGATTCTTGATAATATCTCAAGTTTTGCCAGAGCTAAAAATTAAATACACCACCTAGTTAATATTCCTCCCATTGGAAGACAGGTTTCCCTCACAGACCAGCACAGACATCAATAGTTGGCATTTGCTTGGATGGGAGATACAGTAATATTCCTTGCTAAAGCTTTAGTTCTCATTAAAGTGTTGAAAAACAACCTAAAATGCCACTAGCAATTAACACAGGTGGAAGGTTGGAATTATATGCAAGAAAACAACCATTTTTCAGTGACTGTTCTGCAACCACATCTGGGTACAAGCCATTATACTCTCTAAACATTTCTAGAAATAAACAATTTCAACTGCTGTAGAACAGAAATTTGATACTGATTTTATATTATGTTATAGTTAAAGAGAAAAACAGATTTTTAAGTTAGCTCACTGGAATTGCCAATTACCCTAGTCAATGGGAAATTGCAAACCTATGATATATGAAAAAGTAAATCCCCTGGTAGTGTCAGTGCTGAAGATAATGTTCTCTCAGCTACCTGGCTGAACATTTTTTCCAGGTTTG
This sequence comes from Sus scrofa, assembly GCF_054392235.1. NCBI lineage: Eukaryota > Metazoa > Chordata > Mammalia > Artiodactyla > Suidae > Sus > Sus scrofa. The sequence goes on along the minus strand of NC_139396.1, from coordinate 106,227,309 downwards.
TGGAGCTGGCATTTACCTTCTATCTAAAGGGAGAGAAAATCAAAGCCCTTTGTCCACCTACTCAACACAATTATTTTTAAACTCAGAGGGGTGTCTTTAGCAGAAGACTCTCATAGCAAGTTATATAAATATCTAAATCAAGTAGAATTGCCCCTCATTACCAGTCCTTCAGCGATGTGATCTCACACCTGGAAGGCTCCCCACCTGATGTTTCAATAGGTTCATTATGAGAATTGGTACTGTAGAAATTCCTTCCCAGTAGCGACTCCATGTGACTGAATGAACATCTGGTTGAGAACGCAGCTGGCAATGCCTCAATTCCTAATTGGGTGTCGTACCTTCCATCAATTAGTGCCATTTCCTCAGGGTTTGAATTTGTGTTTTGTTTTTCTCAGGTGTGTACTTAGCATCTTAACAAAGAGGTGTATCTAACTTCATAATTAAAGAACAGTATGTTGGGCTGGACTTTGTTCACCATTTCTTACCTAAATTTTGGAAATTCACACATGGTTTCCAAACGAGGATTGATGTGTGTAGCAACAGTTTTCTAAGCAGCCTGTGGGGAGACCAGGGTTGAAGCTGGATGCTAAGGAAAGCATGTGGGGGTAAGGCAGAGTGGAGCTGGGCCCTCTTTACAATACAAAGGCCGAAAATACCAAGTTGCAAAGGGAAGAACCAAATATTCAACCAATTCTTGGCCAATATTGGTGACAAAAAATGATTAAATATGAGGGCGCTTGAATGAGGGAGTGGTTTTGGGAGACCAGGCTGCCTCTTGTGAACAGTTCCTTAATAACGTTAGAACGTTTGGAAAGCTGCTACTGTGGAGCTGGTTGATAGATACTTAGCACTGAGAGGCCACGAGAAGGTTTTCTAAGGCCACCTAGTTTGTCCAAGTTCACATGGCAATAAGGGCCAAGGAAGAGATTGAAATTTTGCTGCACTTGTCACTGAACTTTTTAGTACAACCTACAAGAACAGCTACATGATTTGTGAGGCCCACTGCAAAATGAAAACATGGGACTCTTGTTCAAAAACTGTTAAGAATGGCAAACCATGATAGCAGAGCCTTAAAATGTTGAGTAAGGCCATTCTGAGCAAAAGACCTTGCACAATGAATGAGTAGCATGCCTGTGAACCTAAAGTAACCCCACTTAGGAGTGCCATGCTATAGGGAGAATAACATAACATGTTTCTTTTCCTTTAGAACATGAAGACTTTTACAGAAATAGTAAGCATAGTGTCTGAACCCAAACTGTAAGACATTGGTTTACAAGCAGTTATGAGAATCAAGGGACCAAAGAGTTGAGAGTCAAACAAATCCAATCATGCACAAACAGAATTAACAAGAACGAGATATAAAATCTTAGCTTCTTCCCTCTTTGGCCAGTGCCCTACTCATCATTGTTAATTTGCATGGTGAAAAACAGCATGCCTTCACGGAGTGAATTATTGATGGCACTGGTAAGAAAAACTCATTTGGGATTTAAATTGTTATGGAATCAGTACTGTTTTTTAATAGAGACAGGTCTAAAGGAAAATGTTTTCATATCGCTTTACTGTTGATTGGTTTGTAAAACTGAAAAGCACAAACAGTTTAGGCACTGACTTTGATAATCAATGGTGTGCTTTTTCTTCTCAACCTAATTTGGCTCCTGCCCTTCCCCCTCCCTTCCCAATGTTTGTAAAACATATACTTTTTAAACACAAATTTCCATTAAACTCGTTGAAACATTTCATTCCCCAAACTATGTGAGTTTAGAATTTTGTATGCTGGTCGTATTTCAATTCCTTATCTGTCATTTGATTTGCTAAATTCTCAGTCTGCTGGGCTAGATTTAATGGCTTCTTATCTATCCTAGAGGAGAAAAAGACTTTCCAGGTAAAAAAATATGTTCAAATATTTGAATTCCCACTCCAAAAATAAACTTCTGCTTTGATGTTAATTTAAAAGAGGGAGTTTCTTTCCCCTATTGGACTAAATAAATTAAATGTAAAACACTGAGATTGATGCTGTATAAATGTCATCTATTTTACCATAAATATTACTAAGATAAGAAATAATAAGCATACATACACAAGTATATATAAACATATATATATGCAGTCATATATATACATATATAGAGATAAGAATTTTTTTTCTCTTAAGCATCCCTTTACAGTCCAGATGCAGACATGTTTTAATTATTTTTAAAAATAGCACTATCCCTAGTGAAATTATTAGAAATCTGGCTAAATATTTCCTCCAGAACATCTGATTTTTTTTTTTTGCCTTATGTCCTTTTAGGGCTACACCCGTGGCATATGGAGGTTCCCAGGCCAAGGGTCTAATCAGAGCTGTAGCTGCCAGCCTATGGCAGATCCGAGCCGTGTGTACGATCTACACCACAGCTCACGGCAACGCCAGATCCTTAACCCACTGAGTGAGGCCAGGGATTGAACCCACAACCTCATAGCTCCTAGTCGGATTTGTTTCCACTGTGCCACTACAGGAACTCCAACATCTGACTTTTAAACTGAGCACATGTCTGAGGACTATCTAATTGGGCAAACAAAGAATACTCCAAGAATGGATTTGCACCATTTAACAGAAATGGTCAAGAGCTATACAGAAGAGCCTGTAGCCATATTCCTGTGCTTCCTCAATTCCCACATCCTTGTGAAAACAGCAAGTTACACATGATATACCTATCCCCTCCTGCAGTGGCTATAATATGTAGATGTTATATCCTTAACTCCCATTTGATTTCCCCATTTTCCCTCTGACATGGAATTTGAATTATGAAATTCCTCCATACATGACTTTCACATACTCAAACTCATCTGGTTCAAAGCAGCCCAAAGAACCAAGAGTAGGAAAAAAAATAATTTACTGAGAATTATTAATGTTCAGACAAAAACCACTCAAAATAACACCTAGATACTAAATTCCTAGGAATGAGAATACGACAAAAAGACCTTTAAACACAGGACTTTGGTGGGTTTTTTCAAGTTGGAAATGTTGATTTGAAATTCTAAATATCAGTAAATAAACTAGCAAATAAAAACTTTCCACAAAAATTAGGTCAAAATATACGATGGACCTAATATAAAACACAAAACTATAAAACCTTCAGGAGATAACATAGCAGAATCTTGGCATTGTATTTAGCAATGAGTTTTTATAAAGTATCAAAAGCAAAATTCATGAGGGAGTTCGTGTGATTGCACAGTGGAAACAAATTCGACTAGGAATCATGAGGTTGCGGTTTGATCCCTGGCCTCTCTCAGTGTGTTAAGGATCTGGCATGTGAGTTCTGGTGTAGGTTGCAGACGTGTCTTGGATCTGGCATTGCTGTGGCTGTGGCCAGCTGTTGTGGCTCTGATTAGACCCCTAGCATGGGACCCTCAATATGCCACGGATGTGGCCCTAAAAAAGCAAAAAAAAAAAAAAAAAAAAAAGCACAATTCATGAAAGAAGATACTGATATTGAATATGGGACTCATCAATTAAATTTGATTAAAATGTAAAACTTCAACTCTGTGAAAGATACTCCTGAGTGAAATAAAAGACAAGCCACAGAATGAAGAAAAATATCTGCAACACACACACGCATATAAAATATGTGTGTATCTGAAAAACTACTTGAATCTAAAACATAAAAAGTCCTTAAAATTCAACAAAAAGAAAACCAATAATCCAATTAAAGAGTGAACAAAATAGGAGTTCCCATCATGGTACAGCGGAAACGAATCCAACTAGGAACCATGAGGTTGCGGGTTCGATCCCTGGCCTTGCTCAGTGGGTTAAAGACCTGGAGTTATAGTGAGCTGTGGTGTAGGTCACAGACTCGGCTCAGATACAGCATTGCTGTGGCTGTGGCGTAGGCCAGCAGTAACAGCTCAGATTAGACCCCTAGCCTGAGAACCTCCATATGCCACAGGTGCAGCCCTAAAAAGACAAAAAGACAAAAAAAGTGAACAAAATACCTACACAGGTACTTCACCAAAGAAGATATGCAGATGACAAATAATAGAAAAAATACTGAACATCATACATCATTAGGGAATTACAAATTAAAACAAGGAGCTACAACTGCACACCTATCTAAATGGATAAAATCCAAAACACTGACAATGTCAAATGCTGGCTAGCATGTGGAGTAACAGGAACTCTCACCTACTGATGGTGGGAATTCATATTCTTACCATATAGTTCAGCACTCATGCTCTTAAATATTAACCCAAATGAGTTGAAAACATGTCCACACAAAGTTCTTGCAGATGAGTAATGTATTTCCACTTTGTTCATAACTGTCAAAACTTTGAAGTAACTGAGACATCCTTTGATAGGTGAACTAAAAATAATAAACAAACAACAATAAACTAGAGGGGAGCAAAATTTACCACTCCAAAATGTGTCTCTCTGGCATGAGAATTAATTTGGGCAGATTCGTTTTAAAAACAGACAACTCAGGGAGTGGCCTGTCTACAGAACAGAGTTATCACTAGAGATATCTACAAAGAAAGGGAGCTAGGTGTGGTGGGGTGTCTGGCAGGGCATAGAGATTAGAGTCCAGTCTCTGTTCCATTGCTCTGGACAGTCAAGCAAACAGTTGCTAACCTAACACTTGCTTTTCCATCTTCATGTGAATTGATTTCCATCTCTTAGAAATCCTAAACTATTACCCTGACACCCCTTTTTGTCTTTAGGTCAAGATTACATTTAAGGTAAGGGATTCAGTCCTTTTAGTGAGTTACTCAGTTTTCTCATTTTGCCAATGAATACTTGTTGTTAAAATTTTGTTTGTCTCCTGTTAATGCATCTCATGTCAACTTAATTCTTCAACCAACCAGAAGAAATGAGAAAGGTAGAGAACGATTCCTTCCTCCCTAACAAGACAGAGTGTATTACACCCTACAACTGGACATTATTTAGTGATAAAAAGCAATGAGCTACCACATTATAAGGCATGGAGGAATTTTAAAGGTATGAGTGACAGAACCAAGTCTATAAAGGCTACGTACACTATGATTTGAAGTATATGATATTCTAGAAAAGGCAAAACTATAGAGAGAACAGAAAGGATCAGTTGCTGCCAAAGGCTGGAGGAAAGAGGGAAGGATGAATAGGCAGAACACAGAAGATATTTTTAGGGCAGTGAAACTATTCTGAAATCATTCCATATGATACTATAATGGTAGATACCCACATTACACATTTTTCAAAGCCCATGTAACTGTACAACACTGAGAATGAACCCTAATGTAAACTATGGACTTTAGTTAAGAATAATATTTCAATACTGGCTCATTCTTTGTAACAAATGTTACTGACAGGGAAAACTGTGTGTGTATGGGGGTGGTGGGTTATATGAAAACTGTGTAACTTCTGCTCAATTTTTCTGTAAATCAAAAACTGTTTTAAAAATAAAGCTTATTTTAAAAAGTGAACAGCATATTTTAGCATGCTTAAAAGTAAATATGATGCTTATACTCTCACTAAGCTTAGCTTCATTTTCAGAGAGCACTTAACCCAGTATTTTGACTATTAATATGAAGACAGATAAGATTTTTTTCCCCAGAATTATTATTTTTCTAACCATCTTCACTAATGCAGAATGAATAGAGGCAGAAACTCAGAAAGATGGAAAGATGCTTATGTTATTCAAAACAGTCATGAATTAGAAAACAAGTCAAATAAGACAGGCTGGGTAGTGGTCAAAAAAATTTGACAAGTGGGGCCATAATGCACACAGAATTAGGGATCAGGGAGAAAAAAATCCTTCCAACATGCTTTCTGTCCCTGAGGTAAATTCTCAGTCTTTCCCAGACTGATGGTATAAGATTATGAGGGAAATCATTGTCTCTAAAACACAGGGAAGAAGCAAGAATTGAAAACTTAAGTACCAGATATCATGCTAAGAATTTTATCCACATTTCATGGGGCATATACCTACTCTCACAGGTGTGCACGTGTGTGGATGTATGTTCATGTGCATTCAAGCACACGTGCACACACACACGCTCTTGCATATAGGTATACAGATGTGAAAGCCTGGCAGGTTTACTGAGCCCCTATTTGAGAGAACCAAATCTGTGCCCCAAATTTTTAAATGAGGAGTCAAAGGGGTGAGGAGTGGGAGGGATGAGGCAGGATTGTCAATTACAAAATCTCCAGGACTTAATTTATTGTGTTTGGTCAGATTAAATTCAACCATATTGCCATGCACATTCTACCTTTATTCAAGTAAGTACTTTTCTTCCTGGCATGCTAATTTAAACTGGGTGCTTTTCAATCCAATAGAAAAAAAAAAAGTTTATATAGTATACAGTTTCCTTAATTTACAGATTAGTAATTACTCTTCTATTGGCATTGGCTGTTATTTTTTAAGATGATTCTAATTAGAAATTCTAATTAACTGCACACCAAAATAACCTTTTTTGCCTCTTCATGAAATTATTCCCCATAAAGCAGACTGAATGAAACTAAGTTATACTCAAAGTAAAACTGCAGATTAACAAATAAGCATCACAAATCTCAGCACATCCACCAGACTTCAAAAGTTCTTTAAGCAAGCAGGGTCCTTTATGTATTCGTGATGTCATTGGAGTCATATTTAAAAAATGATTTCATTATTTCAGCCACTGAATTAAATAGAGTAAGTTAATTTGGACAAAGATAGAGTCACTGTTTTGTTGACCTCAAAAATTTTTTTAGATTACCCAGGCATGGGTTTCTCATTTGCAAACAGAGTGCTAATTGTACCTGCCTCACTGGAATCTTAGAAGGTGAATGAAGTAATATATGCAAACAATTTAGCACATTGCTGTTGCATGAAGCACCAAGGTATGCTAGTTATTGTCATCAAATGAGTATAGTGGTTGGGAGTTAGGCTTTAAAATGTGATAGACTGGCACCAGTCAGAATGGCCATCATTAATAAATCCACAAATAACAAGTGCTGGAGGGGCTGTGGAGAAAAGGGAACCCTCCTGCACTGCTGGTGGGAATGTAAACTGGTACAGCCACTATGGAGAACAGTTTGGAGATACCTTAGAAATCTATCCATAGACCTTCCATATGACTCCACAATACCACTCTTGGGCATCTATCCGGACAAAACTCTACTTAAAAGAGACACGTGCACCCGCATGTTCATTGCAGCACTATTCACAATAGCCAGGACCTGGAAACAACCCAAATGTCCATCGACAGAGGATTGGATTTGGAAGATGTGGTATATATATACACAATGGAATACTACTCATCCATGAAAAAGAATGACATAATGCCATTTGCAGCAACATGGATGGAACTAGAGAATCTCATCCTGAGTGAAATGAGCCAGAAAGACAAAGACAAATACCATATGATATCACTTATAACTGGAATCTAATATCCAGCACAAATGAACATCTCCTCAGAAAAGAAAATCATGGACTTGGAGAAGAGACTTGTGGTTGCCTGATGGGAGGGGGAGGGAGTGGGAGGGATGGGGAGCTTGGGCTTATCAGACACAACTTAGAATAGATTTACAAGGAGATCCTGCTGAATAGCATTGAGAACTTTGTCTAGATACTCATGTTGCAACAGAAGAAAGGGTGGGGGAAAAAATGTAATTGTAATGTAAAAAAGAAAAAAATGTGATAGACTGGGTTTGTGTTCCAATTCTGTCTGATCTTGGGCTTTTGAAATTTTCAGAATCTCTATTTGCTCATCTATAGAATGAATACTATGCTTCTCCTACATTATTATTATAAAAATTAATTTGAGTGATATGTGTAAATTTCTAACTACCTAAAAATGAGTTGGCAAACTACTAGGGGGCAGTGCTGACTCACTACCTACTTTTTTTTTTTTTTTTTGGTCTTTTTGTCTTTTCTAGGGCTGCAGCCGTGGTATATGGAGATTCACAGGCTAGTGGTCTAATCGGAGCTGTACCTGCTAGCCTATGCCACAGTCACAGCAATGTGGGATCTGAGCTGCATCTGCAACCTACACCACAGCTCACGGCAGCGAGGGATCCTTAACCCACTGAGTGAGGCTATGGATTGAACCTGCAACCTCATGGTTCCTAGTTGGAGTCATTAACCATTGAGCCAGGATGGGAACTCCTCATTACCTATTTTTTTTTTTTTTTTGTCTTTTTGTTGTTGTTGCTATTTCTTGGGCCGCTCCCGCAGCATATGGAGGTTCCCAGGCTAGGGGTCTAATTGGAGTTGTAGCTGCTGGCCTACGCCAGAGGCACAGCAACGCGGGATCCGAGCCGCGTCTGCAACCTACACAACAGCTCACGGCAACGCCGGATTGTTAACCCACTGAGCAAGGGCAGGGACCGAACCCGCAACCTCATGGTTCCTAGTCGGATTCGTTAACCACTGTGCCACGACGGGAACTCTTTTTTTTTTTTTTGTGACCTATTTTTTAAATAAAGTTTTATTGTAACAGAAAACACTCATTTGTTTAATTATAATGAGTAGTCACAACAAAGACCATATGGCCTGCAAAGCCTAAGATATTTACTATTTGGCCTTTTACAGAAAACGTTCGCTGCTGACACATAGACTAAAATATCAAGTTTACTCAAGAGAAAACATTCTCATAAGAGTTCACACTAAATCATATGTAATATTTATTTCTAAATCAATAATCAAACCACTGTACAGTTTGTACTTTTGCATTTTTTTAATAATAGATATAAAAAATCTGCTTTCATTAATGAATTAAATTTTTAATGCAGGACTACTGCAGCTTTGACCACCTTTACTGTAATCAAAGTTTGTGTGTTCATTCCTTACTGGCCTTTGTCTCTGTTTTGGCGGTAGCATTTGTTCTATCCCTTTATGAGACTATGTGCAGAACTTATTATGGTTGCCATGGAAATAGAGACTGTCACTAGCGTTTGCTGTGATCAGTTTACTGTGACTGTTTTTAAAAAGCTTGACAAAGAAATTTTGTAATAAAACTAATTTAATGAAATCATGAGAGAAAAGGTCCACATAAGAAGCAGTGGAGGAAAATGAGCTACAAATAAGGCAAAAGCTTGGGTCAAAGCACATATTATCAGGGAATGAATATTTATCTTTTACTGTTGGGGACAATGGTGCTTAGGATGTGGTTTTTGTGTCAAAAATAAAGGACCCAAGGTCTTCTTCTATTTCATTATCACTTAGATGAACAGCCACATCCCAAATATCCATGAGAAACCCTTAAGAGAAGCTTTTGAAAGGAAATGTTTTCTATTTTCCAGTAGTCTCTAAATTCAAAATCTGGAAAGATTTTTTTTTAAACTGTTTTAACAGGTCAATTGGATTACTTTCTCCTCAATATGAGGGCACTTCAGATATGATAAAGCTTCCCTTCCCAAGAAAATAATATCTAAGTATCAATGCTATATTCAACTTTACTTTGGCTTCTACAGACTTTTTCTAAGTTATTCTGATGGATATATTTGTATAACTCCTCGATTAACTCGTAATTTATGACTTATATGACATTGTTTTTTTATTTCTATTATTGCACAACTTTTTGAAGAGAAATTCAGTTTGTGCACCCACCAATTTTCACTACAAGTGCTGTCTTCTCTTCCACTTGCTCCAGCCCCTTTCCCCAGGAAGCCCTGTGTACTTCAGATCCCAGTAGTGTCTGGCAAGAACTTCCCATATGTGACAACCACATAGTATCACAGTATTGCATTGCCTATCTTTTTCCCCTCTAGTCCTTGAGCTCTATAAAATAAGAATGTTTATCTCTGGGTCCTTGTAACCACTATACCCCTTATACTCTACACAGCATTTGACAAATGGCAAGTGATGAAAAGTGTGTTTTGTATGTGCAACTGAATCTGGAAATGGATAAGTGAAATAATACAAAAGAGCTATCTAACCCTGGGAAGAGATGTACATGGAGAAGAGGTTCCAATTGCGATCTTCTCAACATATATTAAGTGATAAGTTAAAAGTAAATTGCTATGGAAAAATTTTTAGCACAAGTGCCAAAAGTCATCTCCTCTGGGAATTTGAGATGGGGAAAAAGATTTTAGGAATATTATTTAGCTTGACTAAAAGCCTATCTAAAATAAGAATTTCAAAAATTAAAACCAGTAACTTCTCAAAATTGAGCCAAGGATCCACATAGACATAAAGAATACCAGGTCCTGTGAGAGGCTTCGCTTAAAGATCAGTGTCATCTTTGCCCCAGGGGTCAATTTTGGTTAGCAAAGGCTATGCAAGAGACTTAGCACACACAATTCTCTTCACTCAAGATTCAGCAATATATACCAAAATCAAAGATAAAAGACAATCATATGTCTCATGTTCTCATGTCCTTCCATTGCCAAATGTTTTTCTGACTCCTGGTTGCCTGTCTCAATCCTATGCCACATTCCTTAATGCACTCCTGAATGGCAGCTGCCTATCTAATGGGATCCTTATTCCCCACCTCCCACTCTGCATGGGCAAGCCAGCACCTTGGCATCACATTGAATGCCAGATAAGCAGAATTCTTACATGTGCAATTAAGAGCCAGTGGAGTGGAGATAACAGCATCCCATGGTTAGCTGAATAATTCATGGCAAAATGTTCTCTCTTTATTCATAGCTCCTCACACACTTGACTTGTTAAGCAGCTAGCAATCCTGCTAAAGTGCTGGTTTCAGCTAAGATATTTCTTAAGCAACTCCTCTGATCAGGTATTTTACTTTTTTTTTTACATGATTTTTACCAGAATCTCTGGAAAAAATAAAGAGGAAAGATAAATGAGGACGAAATGAACAAAAAATAAATAAGGAGGCAAATCAAACATGGAAAAAACAAATTCTGGTTTTCTTCTATATGTGTGCTTTAAATTCAAAGCAAGGAAATATATTCCAGTGTTTAAGTTGTTTATTTGTGGCTGTTTATCACATGGACACTTGTTCTTAAAGCTGTAACTACAATTTTAAAACATACTTTGAAGGTCAAGGTGATGGAAGAAATTAAATTCAAAGGAGGTATATAGATATGCACTATTACATAAAAATCACAAAGAAAGACAAATGAGGATATTTATTCCTTTTTAGAGTCCATAAATAAGTTGACTAAAAGTACTTCCAAAACCAACCAGCAACCTTGGAGAGTACTATAATCTTTTCATGAAAAGGACTTAAATTTTAAGTACACAATTCTGAAACACCAAGAACTTCTTCACAGTAGAATTAGCAACTTAATAAGGATGAATTCAGTGTGTGAGAACACAGAAAGGAGTGAAAAAAAAAATGCGGAGGGCAACAGTTCAAATAAAAGTGGAGAGTCTCTACAATATTAAATATGCATATGTTTAGTATCCATTTATAAAAAGAAGAATTTTAAAAACCTAACATTTTTTCATAAAAACATAGGAATTAAAATAGTTTAATATCAGTTTTTAAATGTTTACATAAAACATATACTTAGTAAAAACTAAATAGTATAAAGATAACTAAAGTGAAAAAAATTAGCTATTCCTCACTTATTTTCTATCTCTACTACTTCCCAAAGATGTTCATTTTCAATATATTTTTATAATTTAATATTGTTTCATGTGTATTTTTGCATATATATATATATGTGTGTGTGTGTATATATATATCTTAAAAAACTTATACAAAGTAATTAGAAGTTATTTACCACAAGGCTTTTCCTATATTCCTATGGGTTCATGATAGTTTTCCTTAACATGAACTCACACTTTACTATTTCAATCATTTCAATTATCTGGTGTTCTGTATACTGTTTACTGACTGAATCTATATCTCTATTAATGTTTACATGACATTTTGTCAACATTTTTTGTTTGATAGCTCAAAGATAGGTAAAATGGAAATTCCTACAGAAGTATCTTGATGTGTTTTTGAAAATTCATCCAATGGATAAACTCATAACCATAGAATGGCTAGTACAAAGGCATATATGTACTTTTACATTTTGACAGATATTTTTAATGTATTTTTCAACATTTTATATTAATTTGCAGTCTGAAGAATGATGTATAATAATAAATAATTCTCAAAAACCTAGACGAAACATTTGTTTCCAATCTGAGCAGATGAGAAATCTTCTGATATTTTACTTTATATTTCTTTAATTATGATTGAGATAAAACTTTATTTTCTCTAGGGTTATTTATTGTTTTTATTACGTTTTCAGTTCAATCCTTTGTCTAGTTTCTTGGCCTGTGTGTATATTTTCTATCTAATAGTGTAAATTCTAATAAGTTAAGAGAATTATCCCTTAAATATTTGCTAATTAAATAATACAATTTAGGGAAGTCTTTCCTTAATAGAATTTTAAACCTGGAAATCATAAAGAAATGATTAATAGATTTGAGTAAATACATATAAATCTATGTCAACAGTTAAATGACCAAAGGCAAAGATGAACTACATATAAAAAAATACAATATATAATGAGAGGTTAAATCCAGATGTCTATATTCATATCCAGACAGATACACACATATACATATAAAGAATTTATGAATTACTAAAAAAAGCAATTTTAAAGAACTTACTATGTGCAAGGCAAGATGTTAATTCCCAAAAATTATACTTAATCTTGCCTTTACTAATTATTATTTTTTGTTGTCTTTTCCTGACAGCCTAAATCATGAAGAACCGATCAGGTGTTATTAATTTTACATTTTATTATTTGAAATATATATGTTTCCTTACAAGAGTCTTGTCCAAAAATAATGAATATTTAAAATGAATCATTGCTGGTATATAGAAATGCAACTGACTTCTGTGTATTAATTTTGTATCCTGCAGCTTTGCCAAATTCATCGATGAGTTCTAACAGTTTTCTGGTGCTGTCTTTAGGGTTTTCTAGGTATAGTATCTTGTTATCTGCAAAAAGTGATAGTTTTAGTATTTCTTTTCCAATTTGCTTTCCTTTTATTTCTTTTTCTTTTCTGATTGCCATGGCTAAGGTTTCTAAAACTATGTTGAATAATAGTGGTGAAAGTGGACATCCTCGTCTTGTTCCTGATCTTAATGGAAATATTCTTAGTTTCTTCACTATTGAGAATGATGTTAGCTGTGGGTTTTTCATATATGGTTTTTATTATGTTGAGGTAGGTTCCCTCTATGCCCACTCTCTGGAGAGTTTTTATTCAGAAATAGCTCTTGAATATTGTCAAAAGTCTTTTCTGCATCTATTGATATAATCATATGTTTTTTATTTTTTATTTTGTTGATGTAGTATATCACATTGATTGATTTGGGAATACTGAAAATCCTTGCATCCCTGGATAAATCCCACTTGATCATGATGTTTGATTCTTTTACTAAATATTTGGAATTGGTTTGCTAGTATTTTGTTGCGGATTTTTACACTTATGTTCATCAGTGATACTGAACTGTAATTTTCTTTTTGTGTGGTATTCTTTTCTGGTTTCTGTATCAGTGTGATGGTGGCCTCATAGAATGAGCTTGGGAGTGTTCCTTCCTCTGCAATTTTTAAAAAGAATTTCAGAGGAATAGGTGTTAACTTTTTTCTGAATGTTTGATATAATTTGCCCGTGTAGTCATCAGGTCTTGGACTTTTGTTTTTTGGAAGGTTTTTAATTCCATTTTCAATTTTGGTACTTGTGATTGGTCTGTTAATATTTTCAATTTGAATTTCCTCCTGTGGAATGAGAGAAAATCTTTGCAACCGATGCAACAGACAAAGGCCTAATCTCCAAAATATACAAACAACTCATATAACTCAACAAAAGAAAAAAAAAAATGAAAAATGGGCAGAAGCCCTAAATAGGCAATTCTCCAAAGAAGACATATGGATGGCCTGTTAACAGGCACATGAAAAAATGCTCACTAATTATTGGAGAAATGAAAATCAAAAGTACTATGAGATACCACCTCAATCAGTTAGAATGGCCATCACTAACAAGTCAACAAATAATAAATGCTGGAGAAGGTGTGGAGAAAAGGGTACCCCCTTTCACTGTTGGTGGGGATGTAAATTGGTACAACCACTATGGAAAACGGTATGGAGGTACCACAGAAAACTAAATATGGAACTACCATATGATCCAGCAATCCCACTCCTGGGCATATATCTAGACAGACAAAACTTCAATTGAATAAGATACATGCACTCTTAAGTTCATCGCAGCAATATTCACAATAGCCAAGACATGGAAACAATCTAAATGCCCACTGACAGATGAAGGGATTAAGAATATGTAGTACATACACACAATGGAATACTACTCAGCCATAAAAAGATAAACTAATGCCATCTGCAGCAACATGGGTGGAAACAGAGATTCTCATACTAAGTGAAGACAGAAAGAAAAAGACAAATACTATATGACACCACTTATCTGTGGTATCTAAAATATGGCACAGATGATCATATCTACAAAACTGAAACAGATGAGGGGTAAGGAAACCTGACTAATGGCTCGTAGCAGAGAGTCAGGAGGGAGTGGGATTCATGGCAGTTTGGGAATGCAAACTGCTATATTCGGAATGGATGGGCAATGGGGCCTTACTGAACAGCACAGGAACTGTGTGTGATTGGATCATTCTGCTATACAACAAAAATTGAAGAAACATTATAAACCAACTATACTTGAATAAAATTAAAATAAGTAAAAAATCTTTTAAACAAATTTCAAAAAGAATCAATGGACAATTGCTCTGGTGGGAATAGGGATAGAGGGTTCCTTTTCAATATTGATCTTTGCAATGTCTCATGAGTGAGCTCAAACCATATATAGTTCTTTGAATAACAGCTTGAAAACCATTGAGGTGGGAGATAATGAGCCACCTAGGACTAAACTTTAAAGTTTAGAATAGCCAATGATAAAAGATGGGAAAGTAGTTATGCTAACTGCATCCAAACTAAATACATGAACTAAGTACTAGTAAAAATTGATGGCAATTTGCATGAACAGACTAAATATCAGATGAGGAGGGAAATAATTCTGGCAATTGATGTGGGAAACATACTGATGGACTACTATTTACTAAGCATATGACCTTGAGAAAGTCATTACGCAAGTATAGCCTTAGTCTTCTTACCTCATTGTACCGTTATGAAGATTGAGTGACATTTAAAAATATTGAAAATAAGGGACACAGTACTTAATACATATGAAACTACAGATAAAGATAATTTTGCATTATTTGCTTTGAACACAGAAAAGGGAAATTCATATTATTGGAAATTTGTTGAATGTTTTGAAATTATCAAGACATATATCAAGATATACATGAGGAATGGGACCTATATGAAGAAATGTGTAGTCACTGAGAGAGACCCTGTCATAGGGAGAGAAAGATAATAATGAACAGATGTGAACAGATTATGTACATTCTCAAAGGCCATGTTAAATAACTTAACTTCTATCTGGAAACAATGGGAACCATTTTAAGTAACAGCACAAGATTTATATATATATATATATATATTTTTTTTTTTTTTTGGTGGGAGGAAGCACTCCCCTCTCCACTTCCCTGGCATGTGAAGGTTCCCTGGCCAGGCATCCACAGGACCCTACAGCAACTCTATGTGAAGATGAAATAAATTTCCTTTCTGCTAGACCATGAAAATGCTGGAATTAATTTGTTACCACAGCAGGGCAAAACACCTTTGTGAGTGATTATCTTCTATTGACCTAAACAACCTCTGCTAACCAAAGCTCATTATGTTTTCAAGAAGTTGTTTATTATTTTTTTTCTTAAGAAAGTTCTTCATTTTATTGATCTAATATCTACCATCAGGTAAGTTAATGCATCAGTCTTAGCTCTCTGGTACAATCTAAACACTACATCATCATAAAGACAAAAGCCTGCAACATTCATGTGCTATTCCCTACATTGTCTTTACTTTTAAAGTCAAAGCTGATCAGAGTAGGTGGGGATAGAAATATCAGTATTTGCAAGTATATTTTTATCTTCTCAATGGGTAATTTATAACTTTATAAACCAAATTACATGTTTGAGACTTCCTCAAAGCAGTCATTTCAAACTCTATAGCCAGATCTATTTTTTCACAGACCTTTTCACAATGTAGAGGATAAGCCTTCACTTCTTAACTATTTCAACATCTAATACAGGATTCATATAACATTCCATGCTCCATCATAAACACACCTTTTTTCTTCCTTTCTGAGAATTTACCATGTTGAATATATCACATACATGTTTCCCCCCAAAATAGATAAATTTACAGAACTTAAAATCAAAATAACCACTACCCAGTGATTGGTTCGCAAACAAAGTCAAACCAAAGAAAAAAGCTAAAAGAAAACATGCTTGCCATCTTTTCCTCTGGTCACAAGCCGGGCTATGAACAAATAAATAATAAAGCTTATTAGGTGCTTATTAAGTACTACACACTATACAAAGTAGTTTTACATGTATTATGTATTCATGAGAGCAACACTAACCTCATTTTACGGAAGAGAAACCAAGTCACTAGTTAGTGACTTGCCAGATATACCCACAAGCTAATAAGTAGAAGAACAAGAGGAATTTCAGCCCATGGTCTTGGTCTCAAATGCATATTATCTATCAGTAGAAGTCCAGGTTTTTGGTATCTTTTTTTTGTTTGTTTTATTAGATTTCTTTTCTTTTTTTTTTTTTTTTTTTTTTTTTGGTTCCCTTTGCCCTGGGTCCGGAGTGCCTTAATATCACAACAGAGCTCCCTTCTTTTCCTGTCCTGAGAAACCATAGTCCTGGCAGTACGGTGCCAATGTCACCACGGCTGGAATCAAATCATCTATAGAAAGTCAGGCCAAGGACTTTCCTAGTGTCCTGCAGCTGAAAACAGATATGTCCCCAAAGTCACCAATCTTCTGTGCTTGAGAATACCACAACCCATCAAAAATCAAAAATCAAATATCAGATAGAAAAAAAACAAGGCTGATGGGTGTCTTGCTACACTGCTTGCTGGGTCCCACTTGAGATGAATTGCATGTCAACATTTATCTTTCTGGGTGGGGAAGTAACACGGTAACTACATATCTCTGTAAGATCTGTGTAGCCCATGATTTCAGAAAATACAGCCTGAGGACAGGTACAGGGACAGCATTCGTTCCATAAAAGTCAGGTACATTTTGTTTGTGTGTTTTTCTTGGGGTAGGGTCAGAACTACAGGCCAAGGCTCTTAACCACAGTTTATAGGAACTATGACCTGGATCCTCAGTATGAACATCCTGAGAAAGCTGCTTGCAGCATGGCTCCTACTAAGTACTAATGAGGTTCAGAGGCTGAATCTGCTAGAATTAGAAATAAGGAGTGATTTACTGGCTATCAACAACTAATATTAGCCTTCCACGTCCTCAGGATAACATAACTAGAAGACCAAAGATGATGAACAATGATTCTCTGTATTAAAGTAGCTACCTGCCCTGCCTACCTGATATCTGACCCTCTACCCCACAATTTATGGTGTCCCCTATGCTCATATGATTCTATATTGTTTTCACTCTTCCTGATGCCTCCTCTGCCTAGAATGCCTGTCTACTTCTAAACCATCGGCTCTCTCTGTGAACCACCTCCTAGTGAACCACTGGCTTTCTGTAGAATCTTCTGGAACTTTGCTCCCAGCAGTGTTCCCATATCTTCTCAATAAGTATTTCAATGTTCTCTTAGCACACAGAATGAGAGTATCTCTTCTTGGCATCTCCAGGATCTCATTGGAAGATGGCACCAAGGAGGCACTCAATACTTGAGTCAGGAATGAAAGAAAGATGACACAAATTAGAAAAAGTGACTTTTACAAATTAGAAAAAGTGACTTTTGTCCTCTTTCTTTCTGTAGGACAGAGTATTCCTCCTGAGTTATGAGGATTGTGAGCTCTTGGAGAATGGTATCTCTCAACAAAGAAACCATACCCTTATTTTTTATTTTTTTATTTTTTTCCTTTAGCAGTGATAGCTCTGAGATGTCAGGATATTTTCTGACAAACTCAGCACAAAGGGGTCCTATTGCGGAAAATCAGCACTCCATGTCTGGAGCCATTTGCACTTTTAAAGGCAACAAGCTGCAGGAGTTAGAAGCTAAGTTCCATTTCTGAATGTTTCAGATGGAAATGCAGGCAGGACTTCAGGTAAGAGAGTGCAGCAGCAAACTTTTCACTTGAATGAAATCTCCCAGTGTTGTTCTGGGAAATCTTGAGCTTCAGAAGTGAATTCTATTTCATGAGCTCTCAAAGAGACTCTCAGTTTTAGAGCATTTACCCATTTACAAGACTTTAACCCTCTCCCAATTGCATATCAAAGGGTAAAAACTCCACTCTATTAATAGAGCTAATAGATCATACAGGGATGAACATAAATGGGAGGCCCAGTCTCCTTCCTTTTCCTTACAAATGCTCTTGGGAAATGATGCATAGGAATGTCCAATCAAAGTAGATCTTCTGAAGCAAAATTTCAATTCAAATAGACTATAAAATGGAAGTTTTAATCAATTCAGGAGACGCTCCAGCCAAAGAAATATGAAAAATGAATCAACAGACAATATAATTATGCAAAATAATACCACTGACAGGCTCAGCTCAAGCATTCACAAACAATTTTTCCTTCCTCCAAATGAATTTCTGATTAAAAAGATGAGACATAATCAATCAGTTGTTTGTCCAAAGATTTTGTGCACATGAAAAAGTAATTAGTAAAGTTTTATTCATTATTTGAACTTCTTAACTGTTACCTAATATCAGAGAAGATAAAATAAAATAACAAATGGTTTCTCCCAAATAACCTTTTACTTATTATTTCTTAAGAGTTTATATAAGCAGAGGTACATTTTAAGTGACTAAATACTACTGAGTAGGAGTTCCCATCATGGCTCAGCAAAAATGAATCTGACTAGTATCCATGAGGATGCGGCTTTGATCCCTGGCCTCGTTCAGTGGGTCAGGGATCTGGCATTGCCATGAGCTGTAGTGTAGGTTGCAGATGCAATGCGGACCCCATGTTCCCTAGCCTGGGAACTTCCATATACTGCAGGTTTGGCCCTAAAAAGCTAAATACATGCATACATATATACTACTGAACATTGTTCTAAAAATTTTAGTAACATTACCATATCGTATGATCTCTATTCAAAAGGTTACCTTAATTAAGATACTCAAGTCAGTAACACTTCAGTTATTAAATGTTTTAAATGTTGAAATTATCAAAATATCAACAAGATGATATAGAAAATAGAATTTTAGCACAAGCTCAAAAATTAGAAAAAATGCTCAGAAAATCAGTTGATATCAGAGTTGGGAATAGTGCTATTACATGGGTGATTAAATAAAAGTCACCTAGATAATGGTCATTGTAAAAAATTAGGCTCCTAATTAATTCAATCACTATCTTTTTTTTTTTTTTTAGTTTGTGGGAATACATATTATTAACAATTTCCAGTGGAATCCTGAGGGGAAAATAGGTCAACAGCATTCCATTATTAAGCAAATATATATTTATTGCAGATTTTTTTCCTCTTCTACACACATGAGCAAAAATGTAAAATGACTGGGAAGTAGGAACAGTTTGACTTAGTACTTTTTCAGTGAGGATGCACAATTCTTTATGCATGATTTCATTAAAGTTTTAAAAAATATTATATATGGACTTAGATGTCATGACTTAAATCCTTCCTTAATTGTTGCTGGTATTTTTATATAAATGGGTATACACTTGACTCTTTGCATTTCTGAGTTTACTAACCCAGGGATGTTTTCCTCTTCCTGACCATGCAGAAAGCCTGAGTGGAGTTGTCAAGAGGTTGAAATACGCAGTGGCTTGTGACCATGTGACTAAGATATGACCAGTGAAATAGGATTGGAATTGAAGTGTGTCATTTTGAGACTGAGGGAGTCGAGAGCTAGGATGTCCTCCCCCCACAGTCTGCCCCTCATTCTTGCAGCTGGAGGTGAAAGAATCCAAGAAAGGAGAGCCCCAGGATCAAAGGAGGAAATTACTGTATCATACCAGAGAGGTGCTGTCCAGGCAACTGATAGAACTGAGGGGAAAAAAAAAATTCTTGTATTAAGCCATGGGATTAACGGTTTATTTATTATAGCTGTTAGAGAGAGCTACCCTGACTAAGAGAACTATCATCTTTTAGAAGTAGATGGTATCTGCATATTACAAGGGGGTCGGCCAGTGTTTCAGAAAATGTAATTCTAAATCTTTCTTGGTTTCTTTAGCTCTATAATTGCCATTGTATTAGTCTTTTTTTTTAAAATCAGAAAACCTAAAATTATAGCAATTAGAATGCAGCATTTACAACAGGCAAGACAGAGACATTTTAATAAATACGCTTAAAAGAATAACAAAGTAAAACCAAATATTGAACAGTCCACATCAGTTGGTCACAGAACAGAACTTGAATTCTTCCAGCCTGTTATGCTCTTATTTCTCTCTGCTATGAAGTCTATGGGAAAAAACCTCCATGTCTCATTAACAAGACCATGTTCATATATGTCCTAACGTTAGGAAAATAGAAATGATTTGAGGATGAAGCAAAGGATCATGATGATGACTGGCTGCATCAACCATTTACTGAGTGTTCACTGTGCCCTGAGTGCATTATACATACTTTATCATTTTAGTATTTTAGATGTCCCATACAAAAACATAGTATCCTCATTTAAAGATGTGGACACTGAAACTTAAGTTCATCAAGTGAACAAGTGTAGGAAGGCCAGTCAGACTTCAAGACTTGTGCTCTTAGCCACCACTTTAAGAGAAAACAACTAGATAATTTAAATAAGCCAGCCTAATCAAGCACTTTCATGCTTAATATAATTCTGTGCCCTACCCTCACTGCCCTCATATTAAAGTTCAAATGGCACATCATGGTTTAAAAATCTTTCATGAGCTGACCCCTCCTCACCTCCATAACTTTTCCTGTCAGTTTCTCTAAATATAAGAGTAAAGACACTTTTACACATATGAGTATGTGAGAGACAAAGGCTATGGTGGTGTTTGGGACTGACTTCTCTGGCAAGACTGAGAAATTTGACTGGAACATGGCATGATACCTAAAATTCAAGTGCCTGTATGCACTTTAACAATGGCCTTCTACCAATGACAGCAGTGTTGTGAGGAAATAAAGAAAGTATAACTCTTGTTTGCCTCTGGATTTTGTCTTACTTTTGTTTATCCTTAGCCTGTCTCCTTAATCAGATCAGATCTTGGCCATCCATGCTTTCCAAGTCATGGCTGCCTGTTTTTCAGTCTCCTCAGAAAAGATGGAATTAAAAGGGAATATGAAAATAGCAATGCATTTCAAAGTATAGAAGAATGACATATTAGAAATTTTAAAGCATGAAAATTACTAAAGGAAAAGCAAAAAATCTGAATGAACCAGTTACTATAGAAGATGTTGCAAAGCAATTAAAGATTCCATTTCTCTGTCTCCCCAAAGGTACTTATGCAAGACACATTTATCGTTCTAGGTCTAACTTTACTTCAAATAGCTTATAATTACAAAGATAATTAAAATTTTATAGACTCTAGGAAGAGATAGATACTTCAATTGATTTTATAAAGTAGAAATGAAATGAACAACCAGTCCAAATAGTAATAGTATAAATTATAGAAAGAAAATTATGGAGCAAGCATATTGATATATTTATAAATAGATATATACCTACATAGATTCAGTAATCTTCAATAAGACACTACCTGAGAGAATCCAATAATGATTTAGGAGGTAATATAGTAAGCCCATGAAACTCATATCATTGGAAAATCAAAGGAGAAAATCGTACAAATATTTCAATATGTGAAAAAATATTTACTAAGATTAAATAGCCACATTACTTTTAAAATAAAATTATAATATCAATAGGGGAAAGTTCTTTAAAATGAGGAACATCTCTCTTGAACACACCCATATACACAATTTTTAAAAATTGAAACACTGAAGACCTTTCCATTAAAATATGAATAAGAAGGAGATGCTTGCTGGTCCACTGTTATCAGAACAAAAGTAAAACTATATTTTTAGTGAACATACACTAATTAATCTGGGTAAAACAAGATGAGGAATTAAAAAATAATTAGTTCGGAGTTCCCATTGTGGTGCAGTGGAAATGAATCCAACTAATAATACCCATGAGGATGCAGGTTCGATCCCTGGCCTCACTCAGTGAGTCAGGAATCCAGAATTGCCATGAGCTATGGTGTAGGTCACAGATACAGTTTGGATCCCACCTTGCTATGGCTTTTGCGTATGCCTGTGGCTATAGCTCTGATTTGACCCCTAGCGCCTGGGAACTTCCACATGCCATGGTGCAGCCCTAAAAAGAAAAAAAAAAAACAAAAACAAAAACAAAAATTAATTCATAGAGAATTTGTTAAGGTGGTTGGATATAAGGAACATTTCCAAAATAAATAACTTCTGTTTATACTAGCAACAATCACATATAAATAGAAATGGGAAACATTCTGTTATCAAAAGTAACAAATTATGACCTATGTAGGAATCAAGTTAATAAGAAAAGTTAGCACCTATAAGGAGGAAATTAGTAAATCTTATTGGAAGACATAAAACAAGGTCTGTAATTAAGTAATGGCATATCTTAGATGCAAAGGCAAAATAATAAAAATGTCGATGGAAAGGCAAAATAATAAAAATGTCAATCCATGTGGAAATTAAGTCATTTCTTAATATATAACTTCAAAGAAATTTTTTTTTGAGTTGGATAAATGAGTTGCAGTTCATATGTAGGAATAAATTATTAGATGTTATATTGACACATTTCTATTTCTACTTATTCCTCAAAACAAAAATGATAGAAAAGTCATTGCAGATTTTTAAAAAAATAAGAATACGTAAAGATAAATAGGAAGGATGATGATACTGGACAAAAGATGTCATCACAATTTTGAGACCAAGGAAGATGGATGAGTGACCGCTGACCTTCAGACCCAACTTCATGTCATCTATCAAAACACACTGTAGGAGTTCCCATTGTGGCGCAATGGTTAACAAATCTGACTAGGAACCATGAGGTTGTGGGTTCGATCCCTGGCCTTGCTCAGTGGGTTAAGGATCCGGCTTTGCCATGAGCTGTGGCGTAGGTTGCAGATGTGGCTCGGATCCTGCATTGCTATGGCTCTGGCATAGGCCAGCAGCTACAGCTCCGACTCGACCCCTAGCCTGGGAACCTCCATATTCTGCAGGAGCGGCCCAAGAAATGCCAAAAAAAGACCAAAACAAAAAAGAAAAAACAAACAAACAAACAAAAAAAACACACACTGTAGATAATTAAATGCTTACATTTGAAAACATATATTTTTTCTTTCAAGTGTATATTACTTTATATTTAGTATTTAAGAGAATTCTTAATAATATAAAACACCCAGTGTAAGCTTTGATATGTAAGTATTATAAAATCCCTTGAAAGGAACAAGTCATGTATTGTTTTGCTTGGGTGGCTTGGGTGATACTGTTAGATGACAAAGCCAGATTAGATTAGTGTACATAAAATAATCTAATATTTGTTAAAATAATGACCAAAGCCCAATATTTATGCACGTAAATTTGTATGTTGCTAAACAAGCTTGAAGAAAACTCTGTGCTACTCAGATCTTCTGTTCCAGAAATCAGACCACCTGTTTTCCTGCTGGGTCTAACCCTTGTTCACACTGGGGCCATACTTTTTGCAGGCTTCTCTCATCCAATAACTGGGCACAGCAAGGGTAATAAAGTATGCCTATTCCTTTAAATTGTCAGCTAGGTGACTTTTGCTCATTGAGTTCCCACTGGTTTAGCCAAATGTTCTTAGAACTTTCCTGCAGCCTCAGACTCTTTCTGCCTTTTGCTTCTTCTTCTCAGCAGTTAGACCCAGCTTCTTTTGCTTCCTTCCCTTTACCTTTCATAGATGTTCCCCTTAATACATCCTGTTCACACGTAATCCCATTTTGGCATCTGTACATTTAGGGCCCAAACTAATTAGAAGGATAGTGTAAGAAATTAACAATGATTACTATGTTTGGCTGGGAGGAAGTGGGGACAAAGAGCAAACATAGATGAGATTGGGGGAAAGTGAATCAGAATAAAGATGTCCATGATAAAAATAACATATTGATAATATGACCCCAAATGTATTAAATTGCATGCATATATAAATAGCATGTGCACACGCACAAAGAAAATCATGTGAATTATATTCAAGAAAGTATTGATGGTGGTTATTTTAAAGTGGTATGATTTCAGGTGATTTTAAAATTTTTGTCACATTTTATGTATCATTCAATATTTTAGAGTGAACATGTAATATTTAAGTAAACATAAAAAATAAAGTTGCCTCTTTTGTAAATTTTTTAATGTAAAATATATATCCAATAGGGAGGAAAAATATAATAGAAAGAAAAGTCCAAGTATACAGTGTTAAGCTCAGAATCAGGCCTCTCAGATAACATAAAACTGATGAAATAAGTCAAACAGTACTGGTAAAACAAAATAATTGAAATAAGCATGTCAGTATCTCAAAATTATTCTACACAGATAGACTAAATGGAGTTCCATCTACCATGCCTTATCATGAACCTTGTCTCTGCTTTATGAGATCGTGGCACATTGACCAGCCTTCAGATAGAGTAAGCAACTCACTGTGGTCTTCCTAGGACTGTCTTTTTTTGTTTGTTTGTTTTTTCTAGACCGAAAATAACACAACCCTGGAACTCCAGCAGTCCCAGACAACCCTGACCTTTGTTTACCCTTACTTCAAATGATACTCAATAGGAAGTGATGCCTCAATAATGGGACACAGAACTAGGCTTAGGCTCTATGGCTTTTCTAGCAGGAGAGATGAGTCATGCTTTAGAACTTCAGGATAAGTTTTGATTTCCATAATTATAGAAATCTGACCTGAGAGACACCTGAGAGATTTTTGTTGTATAATGACCTTTTATGATCAAGGTTAGAAAGGGTATTGACAGAGTTGGCACTCTAGCTGAGCCTGCCAATCACCAGGCTAGTGTCTTTGCATCACACTAACCCATCTCTTCACAGCAGCATGAACACAGCTTATGTCCCAGCCGCTCTGAACTTCTTGTGCTTCATGATTACCACACCTTTCCCTGCCTCTGCAATTTGCATAATTTTCCCCTTTGCTGTAAGTGCGATGATTGTTGTACACCTATAAATGTAATAAAATTGAGTAATTAAAAAAAATAAAAGAAAAAAAATCCTATTAGCCTCACAAATTCCTACTATTTAAACTCAAGGTTAAAGAAATATTTTGGCTGACCTCTGATAAATACCTCTAATAAATTTTCAAAGATAGTAACTGGCATTTTAATAACTAAGCTCATAATAATGATGTTGTAGCAATATATATATTGCAAATCTCTTGTTAAAGCATATGTTATATATAGGTGTATATGGCACAGCTATTTACATATTTGTACTTCTAACTGTTATCCTTGAAAAACTGTGGATCATTTTGGAAATGTGACCAAGTCTCAGAGGATTGCTATCCCTTGCAGAATCATCAAAGTAAATATGTTCAGTATATAATAAAAGCCTATTAGAAGGTGGTTTGCACTTCCTCAGTTGAAGTTTAAAAAAAGAAATAAATAAAGGCCAAGTTCAAAGAGCACCACCCCTGGGAATCCTTCTCAGGCAGAGTAAGGACCCTCTTTCCCTGGGACTACCATTGTTCCAATGCAATCTTCCCTTCACAGTCCCTGCCATACTGTGATGTGGCAACTGTTCTACCTCTTCTCACCAGCTGGGAACCTCAAGGACTCTGGAGCTAGCTCTTCTTGGTTCAAAGCCAGCTCTTTGACCTTAGGAAACTGTTAAAGCCATGCTGAGTCTTAGTCCCCTCATATGTAAAATGTGGTATTTGCAAGAATTGAATGAGTTTATCTGTTACAGGGCTTAGGAACATGCCTGGCACAGAGTAAATTCTATACCAGGGTTGCTGTGATTACTATGTCTGTCCTCAAAGCCCAGCTCAGTTCCATGCTTATGATCAGTGATGATTTGCTGAGTGAAAATCACAATAGCAAAGGCATACTTTCACACCAGAGAAAAGAGAAAGGGCAAAGACAGGCCTCACACAGCTGAAGTCACTGGCAAGTACATCCCACCAGGGCTGATACCTGGGCAGCTAACATATTCCCCTCTCACAGTTATGCCCATGCATTACCGTTGTGTCTGCAAAAAATAAGGTAGCCTTTACTTATTAAAAAGGTAGGTTTTCTAATGAGCACTATGCAAATTTGATTTATGCCTCAACTTTTTGCCTTATTGGAGGCAATGGGTATTCCACAATGATATGAGTAGCCCTCAATTTGACAACACACAACCAAAAGCATCCTCACTGAGTGTCTAAAACTCTAACCTTTTTAAAGCCCTGCAATATCAGATAACATAAGGGAGGGCAATACACAAGGAAATGGAAGAACCTGTAGAATTAAACCATTAAGATCAGGAAAAGGAAAAGTAGTGCTTAAATTATATTGTGAAGCAATAACCCGAGAGAGAGGATGGATCTAGAAAAGTGAGATGTAACCCAAGTTAACACTAGAAAGTATTTTAAATATGAGAAAGTCATCAAATGTGTCAAATGAAGTTGAGAGGTTAGAAGATGAAGACAAATACAGGGCAATTGAATTTAGTGACCTTGACAAGAGCAGCTTTACACAGCGGTTTGGATGAAATCCCAACTGTAATGGTTGAAGAATGAGGAGAGGAGGTTAGTGACAGAATGTATAAATGACTTTTTCAAGAAGTAGTGATATAGGAAAAACAGCAGGCAAAAGAAATGAAGTGGAAGCTGAAAATGTATGAGAGGCAAATGAGTTATTTTTTTCCTTCATTTTTGAGAATGAGAAATTCTAAACTATGTTTATAAATTGTTAGCAATGACTGAGAAAGCCATATTTATGTTTCAGCAGAAAGAGGGGACAATCAATTGATGCCATCCTTGAGAAAATATGCAGGAAAAATCTGGAATAGGAAGGGCTTGGCCACTGGGAAGAGGCAGAACAATGATTAATTTTAACAGAAGGGCAAAAAGGAGAAAACAGATGTGGAGGAAGTATATTTTTAGGTTTGCAGTGGGAGAATAATGGAGTTTCCATTTGAAGTCTTCCATTTCCTCAATGAATTATAAAGCAAGCTCAACAGTAAAGTGAGAAAGCCTAGGATTTGCTAGTAGGTTTTAGGGAAAAAGAGGATTTATGAATTATTTTGGGGAATATAAGAATAAGCTTATTAGACAACTATGGGAAGACTATTAGACAAGGTTGACTCATTGTGTATATAAAGTAACGCTAATCTGGTTTAAGGGGTTTCTCCCCCAGCAATTTTCTGCCCCTTGGGTGTGGAGAAGATAAACTGGACAGTTTGGAAAAAATTTGCCACCAGTGAGCTAAAAAGGAATAAGCAGTTTGTGTTTGAAAAGATGAGATTATGATGGTGGATCATATAACCAAAACTAACAAAAAGATTAAAAATTGGAGTTCCCATTGTGGCGAAGTGGAAACAAATCCCACTAGGAACCACGAGGTTGTGGGTTTGATCCCTGGCCTTGCTCAGAGGGTTAAGGATCTGGCATTGCCATGAGCCGTTGTGTAGGTCATGGACAGATCTGATCTGGCATTGCTGTGGCTGTGGTGTAGGCTGGCAGCTATAGCTCCAAATACCCCTCGCCTGGGAACCTCTACATGCCACGGGGTGCAGCCCTAAAAAGACAAAAATAAGTAAATAAATAAAAATAAAAATATGAAGAAGGGTCTTTATTCTGGTGAGGAATAATGGTAGCAGCAGGTTGGAGATCTTACCATATCTCCTCTAAAGATGGAATCAATCAGTTTATGTCTCAATCAGTTTGTCAGATACCAAATATCTGGAGTAAAGACATCTGAGTTTTTAAGGAAAGAGGACCAATATAGTGAGAGAGTAGAGAAAGGCAGAACATTTGGGAGGCCAGATTATCACTGGGATGCTAATATGAAATGCAACAGCATGCAGCATAAAGACAGTCTGTGTAAGAAAAGAACTGAAATACTATATATACCATCCTTTAACATGCCTTTCTGATATAAAAATACACATATCATTCATGTCTCAGCATGTCAATAAATGCAGGTCTCTGGTATTGCTTTCTAATGGTTGCATAATATCCAACTACATGCATTAAATGAATCCTCTATTGGTGGATACTTAGTCTTTTCACATTGGTAAATTATAACTAGAATGTGAAGGCTTTCCTTGTGTATTCATATTCTCATGCAGTATTTCTGGGCACGTCTGAGTTCCCCAGGGGTCCTCAGATTACTCTTTTGTATGGCCATGACAGCCTTTGAAAGAAAAGAACATGAATAAAATGTCACAGATTTCAAGAGAGGCCATCTGTTCCAATAGTGAGTGACATGGGAACGGACCCCTTGCACTTTTGTAGTTTAAGATTCTATCCCATTTATATACTATCAGGTCATTATAGATGCTTCTGAGTAGCTAGATTGATTTCTAGAGGCTAATTTTCATTCCCAAGATAATTCCACCTAACATCTACTGTAGAATCAAGAAGTTCATCTACTTCTTAATTTGAATTTGCCTTCATTTGAAAACTTAACTCCATACTTAGGAAGCATAACATTTTGATGTATTTGTTTGGTATAAACCCACTTTTCTAATGCCCCATGTGAAAAAATGTGCTAACATTTAGCAGCTGATCACAGATCCTGGGGATGTTGAAATGCACTCAATGTTGCTATTGGAGGCAATTAAGTCTGTAGATTTGCATTAAATTGAAATATAACTGTCTTATGAGATGTTGCTTTTTTTAGAGGCCTAATTAAATCTTGTAGATAAACAAACAGAAAATATCTAAGCAGGTGTACATATACTTAAATATCATGAGGTGGGGGGGAATGTAGATGTGCCTTAACTCAATGTTAGAATTGACTGATTGTGAAAGAATCTTTTATTACTTCAAATAACTAACAAGAAATTTTATTTTTAGTAACTACCCACCCCCTTCATTTAGACTTCTATGAGTCACTCTCCAAGATATGTAGGAATAGTTCAGAGAATTATCACTCAGAGAGTAACTGAGGTATTCCTAGCTCCAGTCCCCAGCATTTATAATAAGCTTCCACGGATTCTTTCACATTCCACTATCTAGGCAGTTCTATTCAGAACATTAAAGAAACTGAATGTTTTTCCTTCTGACCTCACCAAAGATAGCTTCAAAAATGCTGCCAACATTCCCATCTTAAATAACAGGTAACTGAAGAAATGCAACATTAACATTTCTCTCCAGCAAATACTGTTTATAAAATAAGTTTGTGACTCAGGGGCCCATGATGAGTATAAATGTACTGTAGTGTTAGAGGGGAAATGGAGAGGTTTTCATAGGATGAGATAAAAGAGAAAGTAGATGTATTTAAAAATATATACATATTTACATTTTATATAGATTTATACATTTATATATATACATATTTATGTATATATGCATATAAATATATATGTATTTATATATATATATACATATATATATATATATATATATATATATATATATACATATATATCCCTATCTTATTAGAAGACAGAAAGTAGTGGTGGTGTTGGGGGCTTCACTATCCTCCTTCTTTTTGTAGAAAAAGGAAAATTATGAAACTTTGTAGAAAGTACAATAATTACATCTATTATCTTCAAGGGGAAAAGGAGACATTGAGATACTGCAACAGTGGATAGATGCTCAAGTCCATCTGTCTCATTTTTAGAGATTTCTGACATGGCCTTTAGAATTGCAACATTCCTGAAGCACTGTTGCTTCCTGCAAAACTGGCTGCTCTTCTCTCCCCTAAAAGGCAGTCAGTCACCTTTTAAAACAGATTCACCGCCTGAGATTGGGGGCTGTCACCCTCAGGCACATAGCTTCCCTTTAGTTGCAGTGATCACATGCCTGGAAGGACAGCCCTGCTTTCAAGAGGCATCAGGCCCTAGACTAGAGTGTGGGCTTTGTCTCTTATGAAGCCGGTTGACAATTCTGAATTAGTTACTTAACTTTTCTAAGTTTAAGTCCCTTGGTAAAATGAGGATGAAGTTAGATTTGCTAACTCACATAAATGTTTTGCTAAATGAGACAAGGTCTAAAAAACTAATTAGTAAACTTCTACCATAATGAATGTAGCAACTTGCTTAAAGAATTCGGACAATCTTGATTTTTATGGCAACTTTGTTGCTTCTAGCTGAGGGAACTTGCACAAATTACTTTTTGTGTGTCTACTTTCTCCCCTGAGAAAGGACATTTTGTAGGATTTTTGAGAGCATTATGTTTGATAATATAAAATGTTATATTGAAAACATTCATCAATCAATAAACACTAATCAATACTTTTTCAATGAAAAATATCAGCCTCAAAGATGGGACAATTTTATTTTTACAAGATTAATAACTACAATGGATTAAAAACCATCAAGTACATTCAAATCCATGAATTAATGGTGACATTTTTTCATAGTCATCTTTAAAAGGAAAAGATTTTTATCTGAAAACTAGTGAATAAAGAGAAGTTATTAAGTTTTTTATTCTGCCTTTCCTCTACAAACTGTATCAATGTTTAACCAATAGAAGATGAATCCAAGTGTCTCTTCATAGAATTATTTCAACTAATATGTAAAGAAACATAGAATTTGTACATTATGATTTTCAACCCTCAATCACCTAATGAACATGGGAATTAAGCATTAATAGATGCTAACATAAAAGAAATAACAAAAATCAGGCTTTTTGTACTTCTTGAAAGAATACAACTCCAACTACCATCTCAGTAAAATGATAGAGGCTGAGCCAAATTCAGAGACTACAGTCACACATTCCACACTTTGAGAAATGGCACAGGCCAAATGGTCCTGGTCTCTCAACAAATAAAATTTATTTTAAGATAAAAGGAAAAAAAAAAAAAAAGAAGGAAGAGAGTAAAATAACCTGCAGGGTTTTTTTTTTTTGTTTTGTTTTGTTTTTGAAATAAAGCAATTTAAAAAAGAGTAGGCTAAACTATAGTGTCTAAGGATGTATACTTGAATGATAAAACTGAAAGAGTATCAAGGAAGCAATTACAATAAAAGTTATCACAGTTTGTTGTGACGAGTGGTGAGTGAGTTCGGGATGAGGCATCTGGGATGGGGCTTTTGGGTGGCTGGCATAGTTATTTCTTAGAAGGGTATTTTCCTGGAAACAATTAATTAAGCTTCAATTTTTCTTTGGGTGGTGTCCTGTAATATCCTTTTAAAAAAATAAATTCTAACATTTTAAAAATGAAAACAAATACAAAAACTTTGGTATTTTTAACATCATCAACTAATCCAATGTATAACCAAGGGAAAATCACAAACAAAAATCTGCTTCCATCAACTATTACTAGTTAGGTATCTTAATCTCATTTCATATTACCACACAGTCAGGATAGTCTCCTTGAAATATTGCAGACTTCAACTTCTTTTTTTTCTCTTCGAACGGAAAATTAGAGAAAGATTTTGCAAGATACTTCTTATTCATGAATGTCAGAATTTGTTTTTTTTTTAAATACAGAATGCATGTAACAAATGCTAAAAATAGTACTTGAGAAAGCAGATGTATTCCCCCGGATTCTTTTTTTTTTTTTTTTTTTTTTTTTGGTCTTTTGTCTTTTTTTGTTGTTGTTGTTGCTATTTCTTGGGCCGCTCCCGCGGCATATGGAGGTTCCCAGATAGGGGTTGAATGGGAGCTGTAGCCACCGGCCTACACCAGAGGCACAGCAACACAGGATCTGAGCAGCGTCTGCAACCTACACCACAGCTCACGGCAACGCCGGATCGTTAACCCACTGAGCAAGGGCAGGGACCGAACCCGCAACCTCATGATGGTTCCTAGTCGGATTCGTTAACCACTGTGCCACGACGGGAACTCCCCCCGGATTCTTATTTCCATTACCTAAAATGGCATTTTAAATCCTTTCTAGTTCTCTCTTTAGTAAGCATTCCAAAGCATCTACATTTATCTCTATATACTAACTACTTCTGCAAATACTGAATTTTAGTCTCAAGGGAGTCATTGCTTGTGGTCAGTTCAATTTGTTTTAAGCAATATGTGATGGTATATTATTCTTTGTGTTTTCTAAGGCAGATAATATATCATAGGATATTTAATGAATCTTTAAAGAAAACAGCCTTTGGGCTTTTTCAATAGCAACAAAATACAACATTTCAAAAATGCAAGATTTTCTTTTATTTTTTTGAGGTACATCTTAGACTTGGGTTGAAACAAAGACCTGATGCTAATAAGCCCTGGGTATGGAGGTATACTTCTCTGTATTTCTGCAGTATATGAGTGAAATGACAGTAGCTAAGTCCTGGAGTTTCTGAAATAGAATGTTGGAGTTATAGAATGTTAATCCTGCCAAGCATCTCCAAGATATGATGGTCCAATTTCTAGCTAATGGAGGTGACACTGCCACTGGAATTACCTAAGCTGAACTGCTAACTGATGCTTCCAACTTTGGGTCTGGCATAATTCCATGTTTACTACATTTGCATTTCAGTTCATTTACATGACAACCCAAGAAGTACATGTCATTATAGATGAGGAATTAAAACATGAAGGGAAATTTGGGATGAAAGAATTAAGTTAGAGAGGTGTACCTGGGATTTAAAATGAGGCAAACACTTCCTTATAACCCATATTCTTTTCATTCCCTTTAGTCGCTATCTTGTTTTCTTAGCCAAGCCACCGTGTACCGAGGAAAGAAGTAGACCTAATGAGGAAAGGGAAATCCATAGAAGTGAATCTCAATCAGGGGAGTCAAGGAGCTGGGCAGAAGGAGCAAAAACCTCTACATCACTGGCCCCTTTAGCAGGGGAAAGTCAAACAACTATTCTAAGGATTGTTTGGATTCAGATGCCTTCTCACTGGCAGGCTGAAATATTCTGAAAATTAGTCTTGGATACTGGGTTAGACATTGAGGCAAATTATGTAGGAAGATAAACATTAAAACTTTACTAAAGTTGATTTACTATTGTATTTCTCGTGCCAGCCTTTCACAACAAATAAAACATGCTTCAACTTGCCAGGTACTATACTAGGTGCCCATATTATAAACTGAATTAGACACAGTTCCAGCCCTAAAGTAACTCACAGTCCACTGGAGGACTTCAGCACAGATCATTCGCATTCTGGTTCATCTTTGGGGAAATTTCTTTAGCTGAAGGAAGTCATGTTTTAGAGCTTCCAGCAACACAACCCCTTTTCTCCTCTTGTCTATTCCACATCCTCCTTCCCTGGACCCTGTCTCTTCTGACCTATACCCTCCCAGTCTGTTACCCACTGAACTGTCCAGAAAAAAAAAGTGGCAGAAAATGCCAAGCCATATCAAATATTCCCATCAACACTGAGCACTTCATTGCATTGGGAAAAGCCAAGTTTCCCCATTACTGGCACCCAGGCATTCACCTCACTGACCATTCCTAACTCTATTGATGTCATATGTACCTGAGCTAGAAAACTAAAAAAAGTAGGGGAGCATGTGGAATCCCCTTCTGGGCTCTTTGAATAATTTTGCAGAATTTGTTTGTATAATTTCTCCAGGGACACGTTTGATTATTCTGTGTCAGCTCTGTAACAAATGGTGATAATAGTTATTTTAGCCCAGGCAGAGGAACAGGTGCAAAGGGAATTAAATTAACAATCTTTCTCTTTAGATAATCAATCTCGCCTCTATTTCCTGTACAAGACTAACTATTGTGTCTGGCTCCCCGCCCTCTGTAGCTCTCACCTCCCTGCCCTCTGTAGCTCTCACCTTCCTGTGTGAACCCAGGAGCACTTGAACTCATTTGGTAGCTCACCTACTGTACACCAGAACCAGCTCTTTCTTCAATTCTGGAAGTATAGGCAAGAGGGAGTTTAAGTCATTCAAGATCCACACTAAGATTCACTAATACATTTCTTGCTGCTTATCTGCTCTTAAATTCACTCTTTCCTTGAGTCTAATAAAAAATACCATAAACACCTACTTTATGCTAAGCATTATACTACATGCTTTAATCTGTTACTTTATCTTACTTATCTTCAAATAAGTAGACAGCTGTTAACAACTCATTTTACAAATGATGAAGTTAAGTGGCTTACTCAAACAACTACCAAACTCTAGATGAGGATTTGAGCCCAGGACTGTCCAACCAAGACACAAATTAAAAACAAAAACAACAAAAACACAAATAAACCTTGTTCAAGTTCTTCTAGCACCAGAATGCCAGAATGTTGCCTATATTAGTTAAGGGAAGTTTTCCTGGTATGGCTAGAAATCTATAATAATCTTGCAATAATCTCTTTTATTTAGGCCTAAAAAGATATCCAAAAACTGATATAATTATTTGCTCTTATGTAAGTTCCCTGGTAGCCTAGTAGTTAAGGATCCCAGCATTTTCACTGCTGTGGCTCAGATCCCAGGAATTGTGCATGCTGTAGGTGAGACCAAAAAAAAAAAAAAAAAAAAAATTGTTATTTGTTATAAAACAATTTGCTCCTACAACAGAAAGTGAGAATTTAGTAGATTTTACTAAACAGATTAATTTAACCTTAAATATGTTTTATCCATCTATTTAGACATCTATTTATATAGATCACTATAGATACTTAGTTACGTATGCAGATATCCAGATAGATAGATCTCAAATTATAAATCTTACAGAACATGGTCTCATCACATCTTCAAGAATCCCCTCAGTGATTAAAAAAGGAAGAAACACAAAACTTAGGTAGACCACTTCTGACTCCAGGTTCTAGATTTTTCTGATCCTCTTCCCTCTCCAATATTGCTTACATCCAAGCTCTTTCCACTTTTACTTTCTATTGTTCACTCTTTATGTTGAATAAAACAATTTGATCTTTGAGTCTGAATTGCTAACCATTCAAAATGCTACTCCATTAATTTCCTCAGCTTTAGTCCCTCTTGTTTCTATTTTTACACATGTAAGCATAGCTAGAAATTCCTACTGCTCATGATAAAGTGATATTTATCTGTCTTCAGTGTACTAGGCATCTCTGTGTTGGAGCTGAGGAAGAACTGGGGTACCTTGTGTGGGGAAGGACTTGGACTTGTGTGGGGTTAAAGCCAGTAAACATAGTGTATTGGCTCCTCTAGAAAGCTGGAGAATGTGTGTACATGTGTAGATGTATGTGTGTGTGTGTGTGTGTGTATGAGTACAGAGTATGTATATTTCTATATGGGAGATCTAAAAATCTTTATCTGAATATAATTGGAGATATTGAGCCACTTAAAATAAAAACACTTAAAATAAGTAGCAAAATTTCATTTAAAGACAAAGAATAATTGGAAGAATGAAATCATGTAGGCAAATACGTATTTCCCCTACACTTAATAAAATTTAGATTTTAATTGCCCCAAGTAAACAATCTATGAATGAACAAATAGGGATCAAGTTCTGCTATTTTTTGTGTATTCTTTTCAGTACAAATTTTATAATTTAATAATAGGTCATCTTTACTTTGTATCTGCAACCTACACTACAGCTAACCACAAAGCTGGATCCTTAACCCACTGAGTGAGGCCAAGGATCAAAAGTACATCCTCATGGATACTAGTTGGGTTCATAACCCATTGAGCCACAATAAAAATTCCCTACCTTGCATTTTGTCTTGTATGGTGCAAAAACCAGGAATCAATTAGAGATGATTTACAAACATAATGTATGAGTGGAACAGTTAAACAGAGACAGATGATTGAGTAGAGGCTGATCATGTAAGTATTAACATGTCAGTGAATACTTTCATGTTATAAAGACTCACTTTCATACATACATATCCCTAATGTTAATGACGAGTAATGAGTAGCCCATACGTAATACCACATAATCAGAATATAAATACTATTCTGTCTCATGTTTTTCACTCAACATATGTCAGACATTTCCCCATTCAAAGCAGACAAGGATCAGAGTGGTAAAGTAACATGGACAAATTTACACAGCTTGTTGATAACAGGGCCAGACACAGGCACCCTGGCTCTTCCGTTTTATATACTGTTTTGTTTTGTTTTAATTAGCCAATGTTTACTATACGATTCAAGTTTTAAAAATAAATTATATTGGCATTTTAATGTAAATTTCTTATTTCCCACCATTGTAATTTTTAGGGCCGCGCCCATGGCATATGGAAGTTCCCAGGCTAGAGGTCAAATTAGAGCTACAGTTGCTGGCCTACACCACATCCAGAGTAACACCAGATCCGAGCCACATCTGTGACCTACACCACAGCTTACTGGCAACACCCAATGCTTAACCCACTGAGCAAGGGCAGGGATCAAGCCCTCGTCCTCATAGTCGGGTTCTTTACCAATGAACCATGACGGGAACTCCCTCCCACAATTGCAATTCTTAATCAAGAGCTGGTAAGCAAAGAAATTTGGTGCAGTTCAAATTGTATGAGCAATTCTGTAGTTAGAAAGCAATTG
Source organism: Sus scrofa (assembly GCF_054392235.1). NCBI lineage: Eukaryota > Metazoa > Chordata > Mammalia > Artiodactyla > Suidae > Sus > Sus scrofa. The sequence continues at coordinate 106,190,875 of NC_139396.1, read as the reverse complement.
CAAGGAATTGAGTTTGGTCATAACGCAAGCTTTAAAACCTGTTCTCTTAAAACTAGATTTCTTTACTTTCAAAAGGAGCACTGCAACATTTGTGATTCTACCTGCAATGTGGCTGTTCAAAATCCATTACTGAGGAATGGGATTTAAAAGTTAATGTTACATTTTATACTCAAGGAAAACCTCATCCGTTTTGTTGCTTGAAAGATAGCACTACATAGAGGGTGCATGGAAGTTTTTTAAAGTCTTTTTGGCAAAATTACTTCTAGAGTTTGAAAGGGAGATTTACAACATCATTACTCACTCTGATTACAACAATAATATAAGAAATACTAAATTGTGTATATTACCAGAGGCAAATAAGACATTATAAAAGTTACACTGGAAGGAATTTTACAATCAAAAATCAAACCCCTTCCTTACCTTCCCCAAAATAAAAAGGAGCCCAGCTGCCATATTCCCAAAGGAAAAGCTCTTACATGACTATTGTTTTCACTTTCATATAGAATTTTAGGTCACAGGCATGCTTATATATATATATATATATATAAGCATGTATATATATGTATGTATATGTATATATAGTGTATATATATAGTATATATATATATATAGTATATGTGTATATATATATATATATATATAAGCATGTATATATATGTAGTGTATATGTATATATATATATACACTAAGCCCTAGAGATGTATGCAATGGGATAGATTTCAAGTGGAAGTTCAATATTGAAGCTGCTGTATTTCCTAGTCTGTTATTTCTGCAATATAGTCCCAAGGTGCTCTGAGGTATAGGGTAATGCTCACAATGGAAGGCAGCAGGTATAAAAGTAATTTTGAAGCCTCTGGTTTTATCATTTAGTAATGCAGAGTTTGACTTTTACTTCACATGTAAGTCTTAATATGAAAATGACCTATTACTTAGGGGCTTTAAAAAGTAAGCATTATTGAGCCCAAGTCTCCGTGACTGAGAGCTGGTCTGGTTGCTTTGGGGCACACTCAGATGGCTGGGGGCAGGGAGGACTGATTGTAGAAGTGATCACACTACGTAGTGATGGCACTATGACCGCATTGGCTGGGATGTCAAATTTGAGCAACCTGGAACCACTCCACATCTCTCACCCTCCTCCTAAGACTAGCTCCTCACCTGAGCAATCTCTTCTTATGGTGAAGGAAAAGGACATAGAGTGAACGAGGGACAGGAGATTATGGATGGACCCATTCACAAAGAAGTATTTATTCCTTTCTTCTAATTTACACCCTACTTACAAAGCCAATTCATGCCTGAAAAAAAAAAAAGTATCACTACTCTATGTCAATATAGCTTGTTTATAGGTGCAAATCAATTCTTAATTCATCATTTCAATGTATTCTTTAAATCACTCATTGCAACTATAGGTCAGGTTATTGTACTCATTTTAGGAATAAGGAAAGTAGGTCTCTGAATGGCTAGACTAGCCAAAAGGGAAAAAACCTGATAAAGATAAGAACTATCCTGTGTGTGTGCGTGCGTGTGTGCGTGCGTGTGTGTGTGTGTGTGACCAACATAAGTCTCTTTCCATAGAAATGTATTGGCTCCTTGGACAATTTCTCAGAAGTCTTTGTCTAGTTCTCAGATCTTCAGCACTGCAAAGAGGCTCCAGAGAATATTACTCTTTGACTGAAGTTGATTCCCCTGAACTAGGTGAAATCACCATGATTTTTCTGTATGAACAATAGGCTGCAGGAGACACTGTATTCTGAACCCTGACATGCAGAAGCTAAACAATTCAATGAACAAGTATCTAAATCCTCAGAGCTTAATCTTCCTAATCTGTTAACAGGTGGATGCAAAAATTTACCTTTTGGAAACATCATAAATTTAAATTATGTAACATGGATGACAATTCTCAACACAGACCCTGCCACACAGTAGGACCTGGATTTTATCTTCTATAAGTCCCAAGTAATACCCTCCATAAGCCTATGAATCCCAACATAACAATAATTCTGAACATTTGTGATTTTAATTTTTTAAGAAGGATAAAAATATTAATGAATGAATAGAAAGATTTAAATGAGCTTATGTTTTTCTATTTCATTTTAAAATACTTTGAACTTGCAGGAGAGTTGCAAAAACAGTATGAAAACCCCCTATTTTTTTCCCTGATTCATTTGAGAATGTGCTGACATAATGTTCTATTATCCCTGAATACTCTACTGCATTTTATTACAAACCAATATCAAAATTAGAAAATGAATATTGACATATTACTACTACTTAGTCCTCAGACCTCATTCAAGGTTTACCAATTGTCCCAATAACGAGCTTTAACAGTAAAAGGATCCAAATAAGGGTCCTGCATTGCATTTTGTTGTCTTGTTCTATGTCTCCTTCACTTTGTGAGTTACTGGGTCTTTCTTTGGCTTTTATGACCCTGACATTTTTGAAGATTGTCCACCAGCTACATGTTACTATGGCTCTCTAACTGGGTGTATCTAATGCTTCCTCAAGATTATATTTATTTTGTGCATCTTTGACAAGACTGTCACAGCAGTGATGTGATTTTTTGTTTCATCCTATCAGATGCTGCATGACTTTGAATTGTGCTATTACTGATGATGTTACTTTTGAACACTTGATTAAGATCTTATTTGCCAAGTTTTAACACAGTGAACTTCTGACCGCTTGTAATTCATAAATATTTTGTAGGGAGTTACTTTGAAACAATGTAAATATCTGAATCCTCATCAACACATGGTTTGTTGATTTATTAAAAAAATAGGACATATCAGTTTGGATATTTCTTTTTTATTCACTGGGTGACAATCTTTTAATTTGCCTGTAGAAACTGCAATAAATGGGTGTTTTTCATCATGCCCCATCATTCTGTGAGCACTTCCTTGCTTTCTGGCAAAACAAAATATTCCAAGCACATCTTGTATTTTCCCTTTCCCAGCCAAGTAATCAGCTACTTCAAGACCCAGTCCCTTTTAGAGGGGAATAGTATTTAGCAACCAAGGATCAGGTACTTAGCCAGTTTTTTTCATTGTTAGTGGGGACATGGTTGCCCCCCAAGACCTCTTGGTAGAAAGAATCAGGCAATATATAGGCATATATATCCATACATATTGGTATATTTATGTCTCAATGCATCTTTACTCACATTTACATCCATTTTTAGTTCCATTTTTCTATCCATCTATCTGTCAGTTTTCTGGGACTACCATAACAAAATAGTGCAGACTGAGTGGGTGGTTAACAAAATAACTTTCTCACAGTTCTGGAAACTCAAGGTGTTGGCAGGTTTGGTTTCTCCTGCATCCTCCCTCCTTGGTTTGCAGATGGCCTTTCCTCTGTGTACCTACACCCTTGACCTCTCTTTGTGTGTACAAATTTCCTCTTATAAGTACTCAAGTCAGACTGAAATGAAGCCCATCCATAAGACTTTTCCTAACCTTAGTTACTTTTTAAAGTCCTTATCTCCAAGTATAGTTGCAAACTGAGGTACTGGGGGGTTAGTCTTCATCATATAAATTTTAAGGGGACACAATTCAGTTGATAACATAATCTATCAATCAGATTATGCGTTTACACTGGTACCATCAATTTCAAGACAAAACCTTAAGATTTATTCTAGTTTCTTCTCTTTTCATATACTGTAAAGATTTTCTCATTGCAAGAAATTCATTTCCAGTTGTATTCAATGTATTTACATATGGGATTAATCCTCCCAATTTATAATCAATCTCTCATCTCATGTTGCTAGCAACCTTGCCCCTACACCCTCTGTCCTTCCCTGGGTAGATACTCTCCTTACTCCACTCAGGTCCACACTGCTACTCTGCCCTCCCAACATCCATCGCGTGTGTGCATGCATGCACACCCACACACACAAAATACCTGCCTTGACTTTGCCAAATGTCTAATGGCCTGAATGATTCCTAAAGGAGCGAGGAAAAGAAGGGGGAAGGAGGGGAGAAAGTAAGGGAATAAAGGAGGAAGGGTGAAGGGAGGAAGGAGAAATTTACTTGCTGGAAGGAAGTGCAGACTAATTCTAAGAGCAGATGAAAACCACTTTTCCCCTCCCAAATCTTCTGTATTTTCTACGTGTATATGGACAACCAGTTAGCAATCACTGACTAGAAAGCTTTTGAGTTACAGTAGGGATATGACATTATCAGGCTAAAAGTAACTGGGTAGAAACAAAAGTAAACTTCTCCAGCCCCCAACTTCAAAATTAGAAAAACAAATTCTTCTTCTCAGAGCTAAACTGTGAAATGAAAACAAAATAAATGAGAATGGATATTTCCAAAGTCAATCTACAAAAGAAGAGAAGCTGACTGACCTAGTCAATAGCCATTGACGATAATATGGAAAGGAAGAATAGCAATCAGAATGAGAGCTGGTTAACAATGGACCTTAGATTCAAATTCAAGTATAACAGTAATTACAGAGAAATTTTCTTTAGCTGACTTCATCCAAGTATTATCCTCAGAGGTATGTGTGTCATAATTTGTGCATTCAAGATCCTGGCCCAGTAGAAGTGGAAAATGATATAACCAGATATCATTAGCTGATGCCCCTTAGATAAGCATCCACCAGACTTGTTTTCCCTCTTTTTTTTTTTTCCATTTTCAAGTATTTTTTTAAATAATGATTTTTTTTTCCTTATAGCTGGTTTACAGTGTTCTGTCAATTTTCTACTGTACAGCAAAGTGACCCAGTTACACATACATGTATACATTCTTTTTTCTCACATTATCATACTCCATTATAAGTGACTAGATATAGTTCCCAGTGCTACACAGCAGGATCTCATTGCTTATGAGTTCCCCCATTTTGATGACCACACCTACAGCATATGAAAGCTCCAAGGCTAGCCGTCAAATCTGGGCTGCTGCTGCCAGCCTAAGCCTAAGCAAGGCCAAATCTGAGCAGCATCTGTGACCTACACCACAGCTTGCAGCACTATTGGATCCTTAACTCACCGAGCGAGGCCAGGTATTGAACTCGCATCCTCACAAACACTACGTCAGGTTTTTAATCTGCTGAGCCACAACAGGAACTCCCTCTCAGACTTTTTAAGTCCATGTTTACAAGGACAGGACTCTATTTAACAACATAGAGTATATTCACATCATTATGTGAAGAAGAAAACATATTATTACCATTGAAGACAATTTTCTGTGAATCTAAAGACATATTTTCAATCTTTGAAGCACTGAAAAGTGTTTGTTTTCCTATTTGGGGTGTGTGCAACATTTCCATGCAATTTAACCTGTATTTTGCTGAATCGTAGTCCAGAAGCTTTATATCATATCTTTGGGATTCAAATCATTATTATAATCTAACTTATTTTTATCCCACTCTACTAAAAGAGCAAGGCAAGGGGAGTTCCCATCGTGGTTCAGTGGTTAATGAATCTGACTAGGAACCATGAGGTTGCAGGTTCGATCCCTGGCCTTGCTCAATGGGTCAAGGATCCGGCATTGCCATGAGCTATGGTGTAGGTCGCAGACGCGGCTTGGATCCTGCATTGCTGTGGCTCTGGTGTAGGCTGGCGGCTGCAGCTCCGATTCAACCCCTAGCCTGGGAACCTCTATTTGCCACAGGAGCGGCCCTAGAAAAGACCAAAAAAGATGGAAAAAAAAAAAAAAAAAAGCAAGGCATGATACACAGATAGGTGGTCAGGTAATTAAGAAAAGGGGTCCCAATTAACAACACAATAAAAAACAAAGATGCAGAAGTTATTCTCTCCTTTCAAGTCCCTAACCTGTCTATATAAAGGCTTGGCCATACTTGCTGTTTTGTTTTTAGAAGTGTTGATCTGTAGGAGATCTTTGTATGCCCTGTCAATTCCATGAAAGAGAAGACAAAGCATATCACTTCAATGTCACAATTTGAAAATAGGTATATATTCACCTAAAAAATTCTACAAAGATCAATAATGATAGTAATTTTAATAATACTAATAATGCCTTATATTGAATTGCAACTTGTGGTTTACAGGCCAATTCTGGATTCTGCACATCACTTTGTACTCACTAAAATTCTATGAGGTGGCATTATGGACTGGACCTTTGTGGACTTTCAAAATTCACATACTGAAATATTAACCCCCAATGTGATGGTATGAGGTCATGAGGGTGGAGCCCCCATGAGTAAGATTAATATTGTTTTAAAAGAGACTTAAGGGTGCTCTCTCCACATTTCCACCATGTGAGAACATAGGAGGAAGGTGACCATCTATGAACCAGGTTCTCACCAGATATTGGACCTGTCAGCATATTGATCTTGACTTTCCAAACTTAGAATTGTGAGAAATAAATTTGTTGTTCTGGAGTTCCTGTTGTGGCACAGTGGTTAAGGAGTCCGACTAGGAACCATGAGGTTGAGGGTTCAATCCCTGCCCTTGCACAGTGGGTTAAGGATCCGGCGTTGCTGTGAGCTGTGGTGTAGATCGCAGACATGGCTCAGATCCCGCATTGCTGTGACTCAGGCATAGGCTGGCAGCTACAGCTCCGATTAGACCCCTAGCCTGGGAACCTCCATATGCTGCAGGAGCGGCCCAAGAAATGCCAAAAAGAAAAATAAATAAATAAATAAATAAATAAATAAATAAATAAATAAAATAAATTTGTTGTTTATAAACCATCTGGTCTATGGGATTTTTGTTAGAGCAGTATGAACTCAATTAGATAAAAATTGCCTGCATTTTATAAATAAATAGCCAGAGGCTCTAAGAAGATTTGCACAAGATTAAGTTGCCAAACACTATCGGGTTCTAAGGTATTTCCTAGTTCCTATTTTCCAAATTTAGAGTATTTGCTTCTCTAGGATAACTGTCTTCTTTTTGATCAGGGTATCTTTACAAATTCTTTAATAATAAATCTTTAATAATTCTTTTTTTTTTTTTTTTTTTTGCCATTTCTTGGGCCTCTCCCGCGGCATTCCCAGGCTAGGGGTCTAATCAGAGCTGTAGCCACTGGCCTATGCCAGAGCCACAGCAACGTGGGATCCAAGCTGCGTCTGCTACCTACACCACAGCTCACGGCAACACCAGATCCTTAACCCACTGAGCAAGGCCAGGGACCGAACCCACAACCTCATGGTTCCTAGTCGGATACGTTAACCACTGAGCCACGACAGGAACTCCAATCTTTAACAATTCTTAATTCTTTATAAATTCTCTGATTAGTATATTTGACAACTTAATAAACTTATAATAAAATATATAATAATCCTCACCATAACTAATGACCTTGAAGCCTAAACAATGTCCCGGCCACATCAATGTTATCTTTTGACTAATCAGAAAACCAGGCTAGACACTAATGAACACTGTGACTTGCATAAACAGCACCTCCAGACTAGAGAGTTTATATTCCAACAACATGGTGAACAACATAATTTCATAGCAGGAAATCAAGCCACTGGTCTGTTATCTCTGGATATAGGGAAGGGTAAAACTAGGTCCTCCTCCAGACTGGCAACATTTTAACCATTTGAAAAATAGCAAAGGGCAAAACAAAATTCTCTGTAAGCCTAGTTAGGAGTCAAAGCTATACTCTGTGGTGAACTCCCAAAATATCTGTTCTTAAAGAAGTGTAAAAACAAAAGGAAAAATGCACCTTTTGTAGAATAAAGAAATATCCACCCCTAAATCTGTGAGTGAAACAAATTTATTTCTCAGGAGAAAGAGAGCTCTAGTCTAAGCCAGTCTTGTCTAATGAAAAACAATTTCAGTCCTGTTTTTTTTTGTTTGTTTGTTTTTGTTTTTGTTTTTTTTTAATCCCTCCCTCGCTATCCTCTGTTCCCTAGCTAGTTCCAGTGAGCTGCCTTCAATTTCTCATACTTCTAGTACTTTTATCAAAGGCTATTTTCTACTCTGAAGTAGCCAACAAGTCATTTTGTTTGTCTTCTTGAATCAATCAAATCCTCAGTAGATACAGACTTCATGAAAATAGTGTTACAAAGTCTTCTTGAGTGATACATCTACTTTGTGAGAAACACCAAAAGGCTGATCAATTATTAGATCATGATCGATTGCTTTGCAAAATAAACTCACAGAAAACCTTGGGACAGACTATACAGAATAGCTAAAGTAAGTTGAGCCTGGGATCAACATTTACAAAGAAGGAACAATGCCACTCATCCAACAGTTCAGATCAGGGGATTTCAAAGACAAGTTAAGTCCAAACTGTAGTGTTATAGCTGTGAATATCAGTTTACAAAAATAGATTTTAAAAGGATTTGTATACTAAACACTTGTAAATTATATCTGGGTTAAGTGCAGAATGGTAGAGATCATTATTTAAAGGAAAACTCGCAGGTGCCTTGTGAAGTAATATATTAATCTCGATATACACATAATTCCACCCAAATTATGTTTACACATTTCAGTTTTGTTTTTGCTTTTTTTTTTTGTTTTGTTTTGTTTTCTGTGAGGCTCAGCTCTACATAAAGATCCATTTCCCTATGGATTTTCTTTCTGGAATCTGTCATCTCCCAGATGCAGCCTTTCAGCAGGCCTCTCTTCATCCCCACCAATGTGACTGACCAAACACAAATTCTAGTCCTTCTCTAGTTCCCTCTCAATATTGGCAGTTTTCCTTTCCATTCAGCCATGGTACCCAGTTTTAGTTGAACTCAGAAATTCCACAACCCTGTGATAAAAAAATCCCTACTTAAAAAGCAAACTTTGATTTACCTTACTTAGCAAAAATCCTTTAAATATTCCTTTCCATTCAGATTGGATTCCCTGAAAAGTCTCTGATAGCATTCCAGTTCCATGAGATGCTCCTTAAAGAAAGTATTCGATGTCAAAACAAGTAGGACAGGCATATTGTAGGCTCTGCGAAGTGTTGCTTGGAAAACAAAAACAACTGGGGCTGACTCTATCCTCTAAACATTTATTACCAAGCATTGCCTATACTTATTTGACCAGAGAACCATAACTTTTTTCTACGTATACTCTATAGAACTCTTATACCATATAGAACTGTTACTGCTAGAAACACTTTACGAACACACCTTCTGACCACATGGAAAACACATGACCTGCAGCCACTATTATGTTCCACAGCAGCCCTCATGATATGAACTACTGTCTACCCAGCCTGACATTCAAATGCCAAGAATGTAAGTATGTTATTGTACAACTCAGTTTCTTTTATCTTTGATAGTCCAATGTCTGGAAACTTCCAAGAACAGTTTAAATATCATCTCATCCAGCACGTGTTCCCCACCTGGCCCCACTTTTCCCAGAACAGATGCTAATCATTCTATCATCTTTGTGATAGCTACACATAGCACAGCTTTATAATACAGCACTCAGCACACTGCAAAAAAAATTATTTGTTTTAGATGTGTGTGTATGTGTGTGTGTATGCATAATTTTTTCCAAAACTTTGTTCTTTGATAATAAGGGCCATATGTCATATTCTATCTTTTGTATAAGGCCTGGGACCTCCTGAACACATCATGAAGCCATGAATGGATTTAATTTAATGACTTAATGAGGGAAGAAGTACTTAGAATCTGTTGATTAAGGTTAAAGGTAGAAATGAAAATATGTTATTTTTTACTTGCACTGTTTGTTGAGAGTGCATGTGCTCCTGTGTGTATGTGTATGTGTGGGTATGTACAGAGACCACTTTGCTATTATAATCAGAGATACAGTGATTCTATGATTTAATATAAAATTGAGATTTTTTGAGAGTAAAATGGTATGCCAAAAATAATGAGTATACACCTTGTAAAATTATTTATTAACTAACAAATTGGCTTATCATGTTGGCATACATAAAATATTTCCATTCAAAAAGTGGTCAAGACTTGTTAATGATGGTCATTCTGACCCATATGAGGTGATACCTCATTGTAGTTTTGATTCACATTTCTCTAATAATTAGTGATCTTGAGTATTTTTTCATGTGCCTCCTGGCTAACCATATATCTACTTTGGAGAAATGTCTTTAGGTCTTCTGCCCATTTTCTGATTGGGTTTTTGTTATTGTTGTTGCAGTTGAGTTGTATGAGATGTTCGTATATTTTGGAGATTAGGCCCTTGCCTGTTGCATCATCTGCAAAGGTTTCTCCCATTCTTTGCATTGTCTTCTTGTTTGTTTTTAATAAGAGAAATGCAAATCAAAACTAAAATGTAAACCAACTATAATGGAAAAAATAAAAATCATTAAAAAATACAATAAGGTATCACCTCACACTGGTCAGAATGGCTATCATTAAAAGTAAGCAACAAATGCTGGAAAGGGTGTAGAGAAAAGGGAATCCTCCTTCACTGTTAGTGGGAATGTATATTGGCACAACTACTGTGGAAAACAGTACAGAGGTTACTCAGAAAACAATAGAAGTCCCGTATGATCCAGCAATCCCACTCCTGGATATATATATCCAGACAAAACATTCATTCAAAAAGATACATGTGCACTTGAAAAGAATGTATATTCTGATTTTTTTGGACATAATGTCCTAAAAATATCAATTAAGTCTAACTTTTTCTATTATGTCATTTAAGATTTCTGCTGCCTTTTTGATTTTCTGTCCAGAGGATCTGTCCATTGATGTGAGTGGGGTGTTAAATCTCCTACAATTATTGTATTCCCATCTATTTCTCTTTTTATATCTGTTAGTATCTGTTGTATGTATCTGGGTACTCCCACATCAGGGGTATATATATTGATGAGTGTAATTCCCTCTTCTTGAATCTATACTTTTATCGTTAAATTGTGCCCTTCTTTCCCTTTATGACTTTCGTTTTACAGTCTATTTTGTCTGATATGAGTATTTCTACTCCTGCTTTTCGACTTTTCCATTCTCATGAAATATCTTTCTCCATCCCATCACTTTCAATTTATATATGTCCTTTGCCCTAAAGTGAGTCTCTTGCAGTCAACATATTGTTGGCTCTCATTTCTTTTAATCCAATCTGCCAATCAATGTCTTTTTATTGGAGCATTCAGTCCAATGACTTTTAAGGTAGTTATTGATACATATGTATTTATTGCCATTTTAAACATTGTTTTTCCAGTAGATTCTATGTTTCTCCTGTGTTCCTTTCTTTTTTTGGTTGGATGATTTCCTTTTATTTTATCTTGTGTCCTCTTCTTTTTAGTTTTTTTGGATGTATTGTTTGGTTTTGACTTGTGGTTGCCCTGTTTTTCAAATAAGTTAATCCCTTCCTTTATCTGCTTGCTTTAGCCTGAGAGTTATATTGGCTCGAATACACTCTAGAAAAAATAAAAGAGTCTATGTTTTTTTTTTTACTTTCCTTCCCCACATTTTATGATTTTGATGTCCTTTTTTATCATCTTCATGTTTATTCTTCTGATGTTCCCTGTGTTTATAGTTTACAATATTTTTTTCTTTTAGTTCTGTATACTAGCTTATCGAAGCGATTACTTTCCAATTGTGATTTCCTACATCCTATATCTTCTTAGTTTGTTTTTTTTTTAATTTAGAAGATGTCCATTGCAGCACTAGCACAATAGCCAAGACATGGAAACAACCTAAATGTCCATCAACAGATGAATGGATTAAGAAGGTGTGGTACATATACACAGTGGAATATTACTCAGCCATAAAAAAGAACAAAATAATGCCATTTGCAGCAACGTGGATGGAATTAGAATTTCTTATACTGAAATAAGTCAGAAATATATGATACCATATCATATCACTTATATCTGGAATCTAATACGTGACACCAATGAACCTATGTACAGAAAAGAAATAAACTTATGGACATGGAGAACAGACTTGTGGTTGCCAAGAGGGAGGGGGAGAAAGTAGGATGGACTGGGAGTTTGGGGTTAGCAGATGCAAACTTTAGCATTTGGAGTAGATAAGCAATAAGATGCTGCTGTATAGAGTAGGGAACTCTATCCAATCTCTTGTGATGGAACATGATGGAGGACAGTATGAGAAAAATAATGTGTGTATATATGTATAATTGGGTCACTTTACTCTACAGCAGAAATTGACAGAACACTGTAAATCACCTATAAGAAAAAGCATAAAAAAGATAATTCACCCCCATGTTCATCACAGCCCTATTCACAATAGCCAAGACATGGAAAAAAACTAAATGACAGATGAATTGATTAAGAAGAGCAGTATATACAATGGAATAATACTCAATCATAAAAAGAACAAATTAATGCCATTAGCAGCAACATGGTTGCAAGTAGAGTTTCTCACACTAAGTGAATTAAGTCAGAAAGAGAAAAACAAATACCACATGAGATCACTTATATGTGAAATCTAATGTATACCTACAAAACAGAAACAGATCATGAACATGGAGAGCTGTCTTGTGGTTGCCAGGGTGAGGGAGGAGAGGGGAGGGAATGGGATGGATGGGGAGTTTGGGGTTGGTAGATACAAACTGTCACATTTGGAATGCATAAGCAATGAGGTCCTACTGTACAGCACAGGGAACTATCTCCAATCTCTTGAGTTAGAACATGATGGAAGATGGTATTAAAAAAAAAGACTGCACATATAGGTATGACTGGGTCACTTTTCTGTATGGAAGAAATTTAAGGAACACTGTTAATCAAGTATAATTTAAAAAAAACAAAAAATATTTTTCAAAAAAGTGGTCAAGAGCAAAATTCTTTATAAAATATAAAAATGTTTCCTTGTTATTACTTAGTAACAATAATATCTCAAATAAAAGTATTTTTATTATTTGGATATTTTAAAATAATACCAAAATTATTCTCAGTACATATACATATAAGCTAGTCAATTTTGTTTATATCTGTTTCCAATACCACGTCACTGGTATACTGAAGAATGCATCTCTTAAAAGATGTCATTATTTTTTAATTATCATAAGCATTTATAGATTGCATTTTATGGATAAGTGATCCAAATTGTTGATACTTTCAATTGACTTTTCAGCATAACAACTTTAATTAAGAAAATACTTTCATTGAAGATTCTGGAGTAAGTTCGGAGCCAATTCTTTTATGGGCAGGCTATTTTTCAACTCTATTTTTCTTTTCATAATAAAATGTGCAAATGTTTCAGACTAAATGTTTTCATTAGTATGCTTTTTTGCTTCAATTTACAGTGTTTTTCTTTGTTAATTATTTTTAGAAGACACAAGTCAACAAAAAAAGTAGTCTCTCTTTATCATTCTTTTAACTATTTCACTAAAGAAAAATGTTAACCCTTCTTAAACTCATGCTATTATAGTATATACTATATAGTCATCCAATTAAAAACAAATTCCATCAATTTTTTTTTTTTTTTTTTGTATTTTTAGGGCCCCATCCACGGCACATGGAGGTTCCCAGGCTAGGGGTTGAATTGGAGCTGTAGCTGCCAGCCTATGCCACAGCCACAGCAACACAGGATCTGAGCAGCGTCTATGACCTCTGTCTGCCCTAGTCCTCTGTCTTCTGGATCCGATCCTTAACTCCCTGAGCAAGGCCAGGGATGGAATCCATGTCCTCATGGATACTAGTTAACCACTGAGTGGTTCGTTAACCACTGAGCCACAACGGGAACTCCCATCAATAAAATTTAACCCTACTTCGTGGATATTATTATAAACAAAGGAATAATTAAAAATTCAAACCTATCTTATCTTTGGATTCTTGTTTAATTCTTTCAGTTTTCCCCTTGCCTCTTCAGGGATGCATTTCAATGTCATTCTTTTTTGTTAACTGCAAATGATTATTTTCTTTTGTAAGAAAAATCTTAGGAGACATGTTTTCAAAAAAAAAAAAAAAAGGTCTATATGATTACTGGCTATTTAGGTTGACTTACAAAATATTTCTTTAAATGCTCAAGATTTCTAACAATGATGAATGAGGAATACTGCAGAGAGAAAACAGGACCATCAGGCTAAATATACATATTTAACAGTAAGCATTAACATTGTGTCCAAAGTTACTTTTATTAAACATATCTGTAAATTTTGACAACTATAGCTTCTCTTTCTATTGGTAAATTATTAAATATTATTTGGACTCAACTAAGAATTATGTGTGTGAAACAGCCTATTTCTGCTTCACTGATTCTGTAATTTAATAAGAATATTGCTTTACTATGACACAAGACTCCTTCAACATTTTTATATGTAGTTCCATTATAAAAAGAAACAAATAGTTTTGCTTCATTGTTCAATGTCGAACTTTAATAAACTAAATTTCTTGCAGCTCTCAAATTACTGTGAGATTATTTATCATCATTGAAAGGAACTTCCAAAACTTTTAGTGTGATTCCATGAATTGGATGAAATTCCATTTATTGGCAGTAACTGACTTGCTCTTTAAAGCATCTGATAGCACTGATATAAAACTGTCACGTTTTACCTGCTTACAAATCATCTCTGTTAATAAAGCCAAGGTATTTACTACCACTGTTGTTTCACTTTTTTGTACATGCATAATAATAAATGCAAAAGAAAATTAGTAAAATTAATTCAGAAGGACAATAATTTGACATAAAGAGTCATGCTTCAGAGCTAACAATGTTAATTTGGCATCTTCAGGCACAGTCTCAAAATAATTAGTCACTTTTCAAGTAGATGCTGATGTTTCTTTAGGAGATTTGAATCTTCTGGCCTTTAGGCTGTGAGTGATAGTACTACAACTTCAAAGGGGGATGGTAAATATAGATCAACATTCTGTAGAAGTTATGAGTTTATCAACACCTTTCCTAGCAACTGGAATTTTCTTAAGCACAGACTTTCTAGCAATCAATGCTACAGAGATTTGTTTAAAAAAGAAGCATTGTCAAACAAACTAAACTTTTACAGATTTATGCCACACAATAAATAACAAAACCACTGTACTAACTGCATTCATAATACCTTCCATATATTCAACAACTGAAATGCTGTTATGCTTAATTATTCACAAACTCCTAAGAAATATAATTTCCTGTGCTTTGCTCCAATCCCTCTCACACTTGGTGGCCTAGCATCTCTCTGTACCAGGCAGACTTAGCACACCTCACAGACCTGGCTAAATATTCCAAGTGCCCAGTGGGAGTAACTCTGCCCAACGCTTCTCCCACAGACATCTGAACCCAGAGGAGTTGGGTCCCTAGTTCCTTGTGTCTAGGAAAACTGTTACAACAGCAGGTACCCTACATAGTTAGTCTTTATAAAGAGGGCGATAGCTATGTTCTATTTGGAAAGATATTTGCAATGTTACATTGCATTATTACTACTGTGTCTTTAAAAGTTAAAAAAAAAAAAAAAAAAAAAAAAAACTCCAAACAAATACTACACTGAATAGGATCAGAGAATGAAGGTAAACCAGGTCTTTCTTGGGTTGTGTGGAATGTGTAATGCCTCACAACAAAGAGGATGGATCCTGAAGTCAAATATATATTCATGAAGGGGAGTGATAAGTCTCTCCGCACTCTTCTGGAATTGGCAGTACTTCTTCTTTCCCCACCTCCCTGAAAAAGTAAATCTTCTTTTTAAACTAAGTAGTAATTGCATGGCTCAGAAATGTTGGAGAAATTAAAATGTATTTTTACTCAGCACTTGGCTTGAAGGCCATAAACAATCAGAAAACCACTGAAAAATCCTTAATAGCATACTTGTCTCCAAGAGAGCAAAGAAAGATGTTGGTTTTTAAGGAGCAGTTGTGCCTGAAAGTCTGTGAGCTGGCTCTCTGCAGGTCATTCTCCTGTCAGTAGAGGAGGTCCTGGAAGCCAGAACCCAGAAACAACCTATGAACTTGGGACACCTCTTCAGTCTTCCTAAAGATTCAATGCAGCTTCTGCTAGGATATGAACCATGATGCAAGACACCTACTTTGTTCTACTCACAAAGCACTCCAATCATTAGAATTGTTTTTTAAAATCCCTTGTTGTAATTTACTTTATTAAGACTTCCACCCCCTTTTCACCATCTGGACTTAGCAGAATATGGAACCTCCCCTCCATGTGACAAACTTCTACATATTTAGTCGCCCTCCCTCCAGCCTTTTCTTCTCAAACATGCATCTATATTTACTGCCCAAATATGCACTCATTTATTAAATAAGTAGCTCTTGAGGACTTGTGTTGCCCACAACTCTAAGTGAGTTGTCCTAAAGATGGCGATTTTTCTGCTGCCCCCCAACAGGTGATGTTTAAAAATACCTGGAGTCATTTTTGTTGTCACAACTGGAAAAGGAAAGGTACTATAGGCATCTGGGTGGTAGAGAGCAGAGATGCTGCTAAACATACTACAACGTACAGATCAGCTCCCTCCTGGTACACATACACACAAACAACAATTGGAGCAATAAGCCTGGAAGGAAGACAGAATATCTCCTAGGGAAAGAACCACTCCTTTGTTTGGAAAAACAACTTATAGGGCCTTTTGGGTTATATAAAGCCAGTGCCCTTTGGTACAGAATAGAGAAATACAATTTAACACGTAACAGTGCAGGATGCCACCCACAAGATAGAATAACATTTTGTCAATCATATTTTTGCAAAGCATAAGGGACTTGCATCACATGTATATATAATAACTCAACAATAAAAATATAAATAACCAAAAGTTTACAACAGCAAAGGATCTGAATGGACATATCTCAAAAAAATTACAGAAATGGCCAAAAAGCATATAAAAGATCACCTCCCATTAATTATTAGGAAAACACAAATC
The DNA here is from genome assembly GCF_054392235.1 of Sus scrofa. NCBI lineage: Eukaryota > Metazoa > Chordata > Mammalia > Artiodactyla > Suidae > Sus > Sus scrofa. Next base: position 106,174,236 of record NC_139396.1, on the reverse strand, counting down.
AAAATCATAATGAGAAAAGAGTTCAATAAAGAATGCTGGAAAGTATGTGAAGAAATTGGAACCCTCAGGCACCCCTGACAGAAATGTACAATGGTGAAGCCATTTTGGAAAAGAGCCTGGTTGTTCTTTAAACTGTTAAACATATCGTTACCATAGGATCCAGCAATTTCATGCCCAGGTATATACCCAAGAGAAATAAAAGCCTACGTCCACACAAAAATTGCACACAAATGTTCAGAGTAGCATTATTCATGGTAGCCGAAAAATGAAAATCACTCAAATATCTTTCAAGGGAGGAACTGATCAATAAAAGTATATCCATACAAGGTAATATTATTCCACAGTAAAACAAATTAAGTACTGCCCTACGCTATAGAATAAAAGAACCCTGAAAATATTATACTAAGTGAAAGAAGCTGGTCAGAAAGTACACCTATTTTATGATTCTATTTATATGAAATATCCAGAATAGGCAAATCTGTAGAGAAAGACAAAATGATTAGCGCTTTCCTAGGTCTAAAGATAGTGGTGAGGATTGCGAGGGAACAGTTCAACGGTGCAAGGTTTCTTTTGAAGTAATGGTCTGTCCTAAAATTGATTAGGGTGTATACTTCTGTAAAGACAATTAAATCTATTGAATTATACTTTTTAAATTTAAACAGTGAATTGTATGGTATGTTAATTATATTTCATAAAACTGTTGAAAATGGAAGGTGCCCTATTAAATTTTAAATTCAGAAAAAGAGTGAATGGTTTTTAATCTACTTATGTAAGTATATTTCATACTGAAGTTGCGTACTAGGACTTATTTGCTGTTTATCAGAAATTTCAATTTAACAGAGTCCAAAATTTTAACTGGGAATCATATGTATAATAGATATGACAGGTTTAGAGAGAGAAAATCAGTTAAGTATTCAGCATCAGTTAATAAAATGTTGGAGTTTATACTCTGATATCAAAAGATTAGAATCTAGAAAGAAAGTGAGAGGAATTTATTAAAAAAAGAAGTTTCTTCTTAATGTAGTCCAAAATAATTTATGACTTTTTAAAACTGAGGAATGCCCAATGTGTACTGGGCCTACCATTGCCCAACATTCAGTTGCTATTTGTCTTTGTTACAATCGCATTCCTTTATCCAGTATAATTATGCGGCAATGTGTTGCATACAACAGCTTTATCATTGGGCAGAACTTTGTTTTGGAGGGCAGTCAATCCAATAAGTCATGGCAGGGCTCAGAACCCAAATTCAGAAGCAAGTTGTAGGGAGAGACAGGCTGGGATGTGAGAAGCTGTGTGAGAAGAGAGAAAAGGTTTTAACAAAACTCATTCTTTCACTGTCCCAGTAAAATATGAGATAAAAAACATTCCTGAAGGTTTTGTTGCTTTGTTTTGTTTTGGTTTGGTAGTGGGGAGGAGGGAGGAGGCAGGAGGGAAGAAGTGAGGGAGGGAGAAAGAGAATTAAAGAAACTTCTATTTCCAGGGATAGGGACTTCTATCATTTCACCAGTTAAAAAAAAAAATAATGAACCATGACACTAGAAGACACAGATTCATTTGAATCAGAAACTTGGAAAAGCTTTTTCATGGCCACTTCTATGTATTGACTTTGGTCAATGCACCTCACAGTAAATATGAATAAAAACCATATTAATTGTTTATAGAAAGCCTACTAGATGCAAAGCCCCTAACTGGCATTGGGAAATTTGTAACTAAATTAGACAATCCATCTTTTCAAAGATCTTACTGACTAGTCCAGGAGATACAACCTAAGAAACACTCCCAAAACAGTGAAAATAATCTATCATCCTATTTGTTTAAACTGCTACTATCTTACTTTAAGCCCTACTTATCTTCCTTCCAGAATTTCTAATGTCTCCCTATAGTTCTCAATATCAATCCTGCAAAAACAGTTTTGGCAATGGCTTTACTTCCTTTAAAATTCTTCACTGACAGCATATCGTCAACTGGATAAAGTTCTAATGCTTCACCATAGCCAGGTAACCATTTCCCAGTTTTGTTTTCACACCACCTCTCCAGCCTCAATTTTTTTCTTCCTCCCCTATGAATCTCAGGCTCTAGCATGCACAAGGGCTTTTGCAATGTCAAAATAATAACAAGATTATTTAAAGCCACATACTTCCTCTGAGAAAGTGGACAGCATTAAGCCAAGCTTTTTTACTCTTCAGAGCATCCTGACAGGGCTGAACTTATAAAAGAGGGCCCAGAAGAGAGACAACACAAGACTGAGTGCTAAGGACCCATGAAATGTATCTTCTGTGAAATACTCTTAGTGGAGGGATGGACAAAGGAATTTAAAGGATAGTAATGTTTTAAACAAATGTGATAGAGTTTTTATTGTTATCATGTAAATTCCTATTTTTGCTTCTCCCCATAACCCCCCACATTGCTAAATCTTAGTACACGCTATTACATTCAGATGGATTTTGAGATGGTGGGTTTCAGTTGTGGATACTGAGGAAGAGTTGGATTTTTGCTCTGAATCAATAAAATGAGGAACAGAGGAAGCAGTCATGGGATGGAACATCAACTCACATTTAGAGGAAGCCAAAGTTTGGGACCAGAAATGACCTTGATACTATAAATTATCCTAAGAACTCTCTGAACACATGGGAGTGTTTTGGACAATAAGGAACAAGAGTTGGGGAGAATACATCTATTGTATAAGACCTCAAGGTACAGAGGGAACAGATATGTGAACTATGCCCATTATACCCAAAGACAGTTTTACAGTGCCACAAGTTATTATGGAATTGTTCAATAGGATTCCTATGAAAGTCACTAAGATGACATTGTAGCTGCACAGGCCAGGAGTGAACATCTGGGGAAAAGCAATAGGATTACACTGATTCACAGGGGAGGACACATAATATCATTTCCCCTTGACCTCTATTGAGCTGGCTTCATTATCAAATCTCCCGGTGTTATGGGAGGCATTAATTTCTGAACTGTTCAGGCTGGTATGTGGATTTTTAGTATCAAGTGTCATCTATTATACCTCACAGTGGGATTTTCTGAACGTGAGCTTGCTGATAAAATCAAGGATCAATCCTGCAAATGGGAAATTGCCCAGTCAGACCAACCTTCCATCTACCTCTCTCTGTAGACCTTAATGGCTGTCATCAGTTGCCCTTGAAGATAAAACCCTACCAGTTTTAACTTGAGCTGTGTACATTTTTTCACATATCCTAATATAAATACAAGTTTGATCAGGAAAAAACACTTACTTCCATGTGCAAATCTAAATAATTTATTAAGAGAATGGTAATGATATTTATCATTTCAAACATTCACAAATGAATACACAGGTGAGAGGGAAATTTTTTTCTTATGAAAATACTACTTTGCCAGGTTGTGATTTACTTCTTAATCACTAGATTGAAAGCTTCATGATGGCAGGGTTTCACTGACGTAGCCCCACCATCAGTCCCTGAAAAACACATGGTAGAAAAATAGCACTTGCCAAATCAATGATTAAGCAAAGGATGTTACCATCTAAATTTTTCTGTTGGTCATTTTCTTTCTCACATGTGAACAATTTAGACATCAAAGAACAAGACCACAAAATCTAGAGATATGAAAAACAATATTAGCTGTTTATTCTTTTCGAGGTACATTTTTAGATCTATTATCTCATTTCCATGACTCTATTCATTTTCATTTCCAGGCTAATACTATTTAAGAAACATGTCCAAAGTCATAGGTACACTGCAGAGTTTGAACATGAATCTGTCTTTCTTATCCTGGAGCCATTCTCTTACTCTCTGTCCAAAGTGCTTCTCCATATACATATATTCATCTATCCAATGGGACAGAATCCCTTGGAAATGAGATAAAACTTGTCAAGATATAGGTCTTGACCTAAGTCTGTTTAAGGTTTTTTTCTTTGCACTGCTCAGTATGAACCTTATCTAAAGGTTTTTGCATACAAGAGATAATTTATTATGAGCCAACTTTATACATTTGGTCAATTAGGAGCTAACAATGTGAGTCCTCAAATAACTGCTGCCATTCTGTTTCTCTAGGCACTATATCTCAGTTTAAAACTGGATTTATTCCTACCTCCTCCATACTCCTCCACTCATAGACACTGATAAGGAATGAAGATCAGTGATGCTTGAGAACGCAATCAAATCTTGCTTAAGAAAATTTCTTGTTAACATTACGGACACACCCTTGCGCTAAGAGAAGGTTATATATACATATATTCCTAGACTAAATCTAGCGGTAGCTATGGTAGCAATTTTAGTTTAGGGATCATTGAATCCTAAGTAAGGCAACATCCTTTGGACAGTGTTCAAACTGAACACTTACATTCAGTACATCAAATGAATCATCATGATTACTTTCCTTAAATGGCAGAGTAAAACTGCCAAGATTATTGAACATACACACTTTTCTTCCTTATTTTTACACTTCACTCCCAACAATGGCTCCAACGAAAACATTCAAATGCAAAGACAGAAAATGTGTAGAAGTTGTTAGAATCTCATTAGGCCAGATGGCATCTATAAAAAGAAGAAATTTCCACGGAGACCTAAGAAAAATAACTGGACAAAATCCCTCCAATGTTCTGTTGGAAGAATCTGTCAGATAGAAAGTGTATGATTCTGGGATAAAACCAAAGATTTTTCTCCCAAATTAATTGGTATGAAATTCATTTGCTACAGGGAACATTGTACACATCATTAGATTTCCAAAGAATTTACAAATTCATAAGTAAAGTGATGAAGAAAAAGGACTGAATCAAATATGATTTATTGACAATTTTGTTTTTTTACATTTTTGCCTGTTTATAAGACTGGGTTCCAGTGATGAATACTTTATGATTTTTAGCATTATGTGGGTGGTGTTTATGACATATATTCTCCCTTCGTGATAACACTGGCCTCTTGGTCACTTGCAAAAAGCATTTGAAAATAACTTCTACTCACTGATGACTTGAAAAATCCTAAAAATATCAGAAAATGAAATTTGAATATGGTCTTATAATTTCTGAGCCAATAAAAAAAGCATAAAGAAGTAAAGAATTACCTTGGTATAAAGGTAAATAAATTTGATTGACATAGAAAAAAATACACTGCTGAGTGAAGAAAATCTTTCATTGAAGACCATGAATGATTCAGAGGCACTGTTACATGTATTCTTTTGTTATGCATTTTTAGGGAAACCTATATTGAGGTTTTACATTTTCATTCATTCTAATCTACACATAAGGCCTTAATGTGTTATTTGCATGTGTGGATAATAGAGAAATATTTTCAAAGCCTCCAATTCACTTTACATAATACTTAGCATATTGGAAGTTGGGTTTTTCTGTCATTACTCCACCAACCATTAACATCTCATTATGAGGCTGACATTGGAAAGAAGAATAGAGAAGTCAGAAATATGCTCATTCTGGCCTAAGTAAACCGTAGTAAGTCCTAGATAGATAGGAAGCAAAGTGAAAGAATATTACACCTGTCTTATCTGAATTTTATGAAGAAAAAAGAAACTAGGGAGAGATAGAGGGTCATATAGACAAAATTCATTGCCTACTATCTTCTTATTCTAGCTACACACACATATACACTCCCCACAAAGTAAACCACATAAAGATACCACTAAAACCCTACCACAGGGGCAAAAATAAAAAAATAAAAAAGCCTGACAATACTACTGCATATTAGCACATATGAAACAATGGGGGCACTCATACCTTGTTAGTTACACTGTAACTTTGCATAATCACTTCAGAAAATAGTTCCAGATTATCTAAGAAAGATACAGATAATCAGTCCCTAGGATCCAGGGATTCTATTCTACTTTTCTCATTTGCCATACCAAAGAAGAAAAATAATAATAAAGCTATCGATAACACAAATATACACTAGTACATATCAATAATTTTTGACTCTTTCATACACTGGAACACCATAAAATAGCAGTAATAAAATGCAACTTGTCATTGAATTGAATGAATTTCTTTTTTTTTTTTTTTTTTTTTTTTTTGTCTTTTGTCTTTTTTTTTGTTGTTGTTGTTGTTGTTGTTGTTGTTATTGTTGCTATTTCTTGGGCCGCTCCCGCGGCATATGGAGGTTCCCAGGCTAGGGGTCGAATCGGAGCTGTAGCCACCGGCCTACACCAGAGCCACAGCAACGCAGGATCCGAGCCGAGTCTGCAACCTACACCACAGCTCACGGCAACGCCGGATCGTTAACCCACTGAGCAAGGGCAGGGATCGAACCCGCAACCTCATGGTTCCTAGTCGGATTCGTTAACCACTGCGCCACGACGGGAACTCCTGAATTGAATGAATTTCAAAATAAATAATGCTGAACTAAAAACTCAGGGTCACTAACAAATATGCAGTATTTCTATCTATAAGAAAGAAAAATTGTATCATTAATTCTTTCTTAATGGAGACAAGGGAGAAGCAAGGGAAATAAATCTATAAAAATTCAGACTGTGTGTGGTAAATAGAGGATGCCATGAAGGAGGGCTGTATAAGCTGCAAATGACTGGGAGTGTCCTTTCAGCGTGGACATTGGATATTTGGTGATTTTGTTATCTATTTAAAATATATACACACATGTATATATGTATTTATATACATATATATGGTATATATTCATTTAAATGTTTCACCAATGTCATAACAAGCTCAAGTATAAAAAAGCTAAAGAGCAATAGTTAACTTCAGGCTTGATATCAGTACCTATTTTATTATTTTAATTTTTATGACTTAGAAATGTTACCAGCAAGTTATCTTAGATATTCCCTGGAGAATGGAAGCACACTAATCTAGGAAAGATATATTTTTCTGATCTTAAAAATGAAACAACTAGGGAGATATTGTTCAAGGGTACAAGCTTGCAGTTGTAAGATGATTAACTCCTGGAGATCTTATGCACAACCTAAGGATTATGGTCTACAAAAATGTATTTTATACTTTAAAGTTGCTGAGAGACTAGATCTTAAATGTTCTTACTAGAAAAAGAAGAAATAATGATTATATGATGTTAAAGAGGTGTTAGCTAAAGCCGTATTTTTACTCATACTGCAATATATAAATATATCAGATCAACCCGTCATACAACTTAAATTCACAGTGTTATGTGTAACTAATATCTCAATTTTAAAAAAAGAAACAACATATGACAACAAGAATAGAGTTCCTAAAGTCACCTCCATCTGAAAATTGAATGTGGCTGTTGTAACTCTTAACAGTATAATTCAACTAAGAAACATTGCTAGAAATATCATTTTTTCCCTAAACTGGGGTTTAAGTTAGACAGGAAAAAACTGTAGGTGTTTGATAGAATCCTAATGGGCTTTATTCATCACATTCCTCTCTCTACTTTACTACAGGACAGAACAAGGACAGCTAAGCCCATGGGAAGAATTTGTTCTGTCCTTTATTTCCACTAGACTGGTATTTATTAACCAGTCCCCTGGTTCCTCCCTGCTTCATATTGACTGTATTATTTCTTGCATTTCTGAAAAGAATACAATGGCCAGAATCTGCACTATTTGGACTCCACCCCTCCTTACCACGTCTTTGTTGGATTTGTTTCCCAGACCCATGGCTTCTTCAAACGGACCCCCATAAAAACGCCCAGCAGGGCTGAGAAGTGTGCAGTGGTGTGTACTGGAGGAGACTCAGGTTGCTTTTGATATTGTCCATGTAAGGAGTTATGCCTTTCAAAGCGTATCAAACAGAGGATATGCAGGCAAGAGTAAGAAAACAGGTCATTGATTTTAGGTGATAAGCTGGCATAAACATGAGCTACCACAGAAAACTGTGCACAAGATAGGGATACAAAGCAATGTTTTTTTATACTCTGGGATTTGTTCCTGTTGGTCTTGTTGATTTTGCCTAGTTTTATTTCTTTCCAGCAAGATGGAAAAGAGCTTTGACTGTTACATACTTCCAAATGATCTGTTTACAGAAAGTACTTTACCTTGTGTTCCAAATTGTGGGTCAAGCTTCTTCTGGCCATAAGAGAACTAAATACCCAATGTTACATTTTGGCACCAAAGTTTTGGTTTTGCAACAGGCTAACTGGCAGAAACTGTTGGGATAGAGAAGTCTTTGGAATAAGTGAGGGTCAGGAACCTCACATCTACTTATATGTACTCAGTAATCTAATAAATGTTTATTTCTTTTCCATGTGTCCCAGCCCTGTTGTAGATGTTAGGCATTTAAGGGTGAACAAACCAGCCAAGGTCCCTTACTTCATGGAGGCTTAAACCTGGTGTTAGCAACTGAAACTTCTAAGTAGATCCATGGCTAGAATGACCATATAGTGGAAAGGCATGGTCATCAGGAGTGGAAGCCCCATCAAAATATCCTAGGTAAACTGGGGCCTCTGTCTCTGTGCTAGCTTTTCCCCATCTTCTCTTTACCTGCATTTATTCTTTTTTCTTTTCTGCCTTATCCTGTGTGCAGGAAGCTGACCTTAATGGGCTGCATTAAGCTGGGTTTCCTCGCACTCAGTTGTTGGTTGCACCCGGTAAATGGGAGGCAGCAAAGAAGTAGGAGGATGAGAGTATAGGAAGGCAAAAGAGAAGAGAAGAGGAAGGCCTGGGTCTACTGCACTTTATACCCTGTTTTCCATGACTCCTACTGTCAACTGGACCCCAGGTATCACCCTTTCTGCCTCTTGCCTCTTATGCCTACAGTGGTCACATTTCTTCTGAAGTATACCTACACTTGAATAAATCATTAATTTCCATGGAAAAGCTTCTCCAAAAGTCCCATTTGCAAAAACCATCTATTGCCTGACCTGATCTGATTGAAACCATCATCAAGGGAAGTGGCTGTGTGCAGTACCCTGCCTAAACATCTAAGCAGAGGTGGTCCATGTTTCACCAAATGGGCCCTGCCTCAGTGAAAGCCCACAGGCCCTGGGTTCTCAGTATCATGCTTGTGAGAATCTGAAATGTATTAAACAAACACTGATTAACACCTACAAGGGGCACATTGGAGAAAACCATGCAACTTGGAGCTCACTGTCCAGTGATGGAGAGAGACACATATATAACTGGAGTACCCTACAGCGAGGGATATGAGAGTGTTATGCATACAGAATAATGGAAGCAAGTGATTAATCCTGCTGAGAGGGGAAAGCAGTTTGGGGTATAGGAATGAAAATGGTATATATACACCATATGTATATACACACACACATATGTACACCATATATATAATATGTATATATAAAAGTGAAAAATGGTATATAGGAGCTGAGATTTGAAGGATGAGTTGGAATTCACTATACAAGAAAGGGGCAGCTGGATCAGGGTAGGTGCTTGGTGAACAGGTCAGGGAGGGCAGTGTGGAAGGAATAAGCTGTGTCTGCAAGGTAACAAGAACAAGAGGCCTGATAAAATGGGACCTGGAGGAGGAAACACTAGTGCACAATAGTGAACAGCCAGGACCGAGGCAGTGGAGTGTATAAGGATATGCAATGAGGAAGGAGCAGAGCCTGACCATGAAGCCTGCTACAATTCAAGGGAGGGATCTTTATTCTGTTGGCCCTGTAAATACATGTAAGAATTTATCAATAGGGTATTAAATAATCCAATGTACATTTTAGAAATATAAATCAGGGGTGGAGATTGAAAGACCAGTTAGCATCTTGGTGTCTTTCCTCTCCCCTAATACCTCTTCTGTGCTGTACACCTTATGATATTCAAGGATAATGTTTATCCGTTTGCACCATAAGGGCATACTGATTGTGGACAGCCCCTGCTATCATTTGCTGTGGCATCCATTCTGATTGATTTGTGCCCATGTCTTACCCTTGAAAAATGCTTGTTGTATGGGTCTTCTTCTAAAATGAAATTATGGCAAGCTGGGATCACTGAAGGGGACCTCTTATAATAAAAAGCACAACAGAAAATACTGACCTACTTTTAGCATCATAATTATTTCAAAATATTCTAAGAGGCCATTACTCATCTTAATTGAAATGTCTGATTTTCTTGTCATTTCTTGCTTGGTGGAATAGAAGTATGATAGGAGAGGTGAACTAGTTAGACAGGAGACAAAGAATTTTGGGGATACAGACATTAAGTTTCTGTTTAGGAGTGCTGAGTTGGAGCTATGATGGAAAATCCTGGGAGGGTAACTAGAAAACCTGTGGTCCCAGAGCTTAAGAGAGAAGTAGACTGCGATGTATTTTAGATATTATTTAAAACAAGCTAAAAAGTTAACTTGTGAGTAGGTATATACTATAAAATTGGGTTGTGATGATCATTGTACAACTATAAATGTAATAAATTCATTGAGTAATATATAAAAAAAAGATCACCAGGAAAAGTGTGTCACTAAAGAAAGCAAAGGATGCATACTTCATCATTCCAGTTTTCATTGCACATGGAAAATCCTTCATTTGAAAGGTGGTCCACAGACAACCAACTGGTTATCACTATGGTGACCACTGTCCTTGTTTGCCTGGCATATCTCCAGTTTATACTTGCCATTCCAGCATTCTATCTGGTTCGGCATTTGACCTAGACAATTTAAACAAGAAAATCTATGGTTTGAATTTAAGTGAGTAGAAAATTTAAAGAAGGATTGTTCATGAGCGCTAAAAATGCAGCTCTATGCAAACCTTCCAGCTTATCAGACTTTGAGGAGCCTGCATTTTGGGTCTACTTAATAAGCACTTTTTTCTTTGCCATGAACTTCAGACATATTTCTTGGGAATCATTTTCAATGATTTACAATCATTATTGTGGATACTAATTTGTTCTTTCGAGTTATTCAGCTTATTTGGATTTTGGGTGTTTCAGTGCTGGTTTTCAGAGTTTTAATTTTACTACAGCTGTTTTGGGGTGGTGATGTTTTAAGCTTATCCTTATGTCATGTTAGCTTTCAGTTTTAAATTGAGTTCCCTCATAGTTTTGATGTCAACAGAATAAAATTAATTGGATCAAGGGAGAGTTATAAATCTGTCATATCTAATATACTTTAACCCCCATAATTAATGTCCAATCTAAGATTCTGAACTTCATGACATGTATGGAAACAATGTATCTCATGCTGGGTTTACAGTTTATAGCATGTTAATGTTTTAATTGATTCTATTTGAATAAATAATATATTCCCAATATTTTAGAGAAATATTGACTTCTTGTGGGAAATATTCAAACTACTAAATGCACATGAAACCCCCAGGAACCCAATTTAAGCCTTAAAACATTTAATTACAAAGGCTTCTGTTTAATTGGTTTCTAAAATAATGTTGAACAAATATTTCATTAGAGAAAGGCTATTGGATAGGCAAAGTATAGTAATTTGACAATATTTTTTCCAGTTAGATCCTTTATCACCATCTGAGTTGGCCTTCTAAGACCTGAAACTTTAACAGAGGAACACAAAGAAACTGGCACTTGTATACACATCTTTTTTCCGTTCATAATAGAGTTATTTTCTACATAGAGGAGAAATAAGCATGTATCTCAACATAAAGAACACATCAGAAGCATAGTCCCAAATATTGTACTTGTGGTCAGTACCTATCCTAGCTGGCCTGGGGGTTATCTGGAGGCACACAAGTGCCCAGGACAGAAACCTAGTGGCCCCACCACCGTCTGCTTTAGCAGAGTGAGATGCAGCCCACACAGAACCATCCCAGCTTCAGGCTTTGCCACCTATGTCTTCACTGCATTGCTGTTCTAGCTGACTAGGCATGGGCAACCCACACCTGCTCCCTCCAAAGTCGGAGGCTGAACCCACATTGAGATTTTTTGCTAGGAACCTGATACTCTTTTCTTCCCTCTCAGAAGGAGGTTTTGATTTCTAAAACTTTCTGCTCAGGGCCAAGTCTGCCCACAGTCTGCTTTTCCTATATCCCTGCTCTCCTGTTACTGCAGTGCTAGCTATCAAGCCATGCCCAGATCCTACCAACTCCCTCAGCTCTGGCACTTTGTGCTGTTAAGCCCATCCCAGAAGAAGTGGTATCCCTACTACTCAGATAGCTGTACATGTCTACATGACTAGGAAGGGTGGTCCCAACTTATTCCCTGCCTCCCCATCACTGGTCAGGGTCAGGCATAGCTTGAAGTCACTATACAAGGTTTTATGACAGCACATTTTCCCCCTTTATTCTTTTTTCCTTAATAGGCTTGGTACAGCATCATTCTGAACACAATTTCCACCTCAAAATTACATTTTGACATGAACAGCGATCTTTATGGCATATCTACCTGTACCTCTGCATGTAACTCTACTGATAATCTCACATGGCAGTAAAACTGGTCAAGAGAGAGCACCACCTGAGATGCTGGGTGAAAGCCCTTGGAACACAGGGCTTGATTCACAGCTTGAATCAAGAAAATTACTTCCTTGGTAGCAGAGAGTATTCAGTCAGGTAAACCATTACATAGAAGGTGAGGTTTACCTAAGAGTTTGTGTGTGTGACTTATTTATTCTGGTCACATTGCCTGGTTTACAGAGTAACATATACAAAATTGGTACAGATAATTTCCTCAAATCTGAGCTCCAAACATGCAAACTCCATGAAATGGGGGCGGGCTATCTCAGCATTGATTTATTTATAAGACACAGAATAGATTGATGAGTTGAAAGTAGAAAGACAGGAGACATGGAGAGAAGGAAGGGAAGGAAGAAAGGATGAGAAAAATAATTCCAACTGGTTGAGAAAATTCACAAGCAGCAATATTTGTTTCTGTGAAAACCACTGGGTCGTCTCTGTAAATACAGCAATCAATTGTTGTGTCAGTTAAGGTCCTGTGATTTCAAGCAACAAAACCTGCTCTGGCAGATCTAAGCAGAAAAGAAACTTGTTGGAAGAAACTGGAAAGCATAAAAATAAAATAAACAAAACAAATGGAGTCATTTGTCTCTAAAAAGAGAAATCAAGGCAGCATTGGGATGTAGGTTGTAAAGTTTCTTGCAGTATCTTAGTAACAAGTTTATCAAAAAAAAAAAAAAAAGAACTCCAACCATTAAATATCCTTGTGGTATTCTTCTTAAGAATAAAATTGTAAGGCAAGAGTGTGACTTTATCTAAGATAACCCAAGCTAAGCTTGGGTTTCTTACCCATGACTCGGCCACAGAATGTAGGGCATCTGGATGCTCAGTGCCTCCAAGAATGCTCCAAAGTCAGAGTGGGAGAGGGATCCTAGACACAGCAAAATCAGGAGGTACCCTTTACAGTTACCATGCTCTGTACCAGCACTGTACCATGCTTCAGACTTTGCACTATAGTGGCCCATGCAATTATCTAATCTTCTATTTCCATCAGCTTTACCAAGTAGGTAGTGGAATCCTTATGCCATTGTTAAGTCAAAGAAGGACCAGGGAGATAAGAGGACTGCTCAAAGTTAATATTTGGTGAGTTGTGGAGCCCAGACTGAATCTTGGCATGGCTTCTGTATTAATCTAATATGATGACTTTTCTGAAACTTCCTATCTCCCAATTTAAGAAAAGAGTAGAACTCGATGTTTCTCTTTGGAGTTGATGTTAGATTAGTATACACATTACAGTGATGCCAGTTGTTAAAATATTAGAATACATTCCAACCAGTTGGTAAATAGCCAGAGGCTTTCTGGATGCCGCATGACCACCACTCTGGCCATTCCAGCCCTTCCTCTAGGTCATCAGACCTCCCCATTATCCAACAACCATATGCCCCTGGTGTATCAGGGGACTGCTAGGACTCTGCTACCATATTATGGTTGGTATCATTTCTGATTAGTTGCTAACAGTTTATACCAAAATATTCTGAATTTCACCTCAGTTTCTATTTAAGTTTCAGGGAAGAAGATGGTAGGACTTTAAATAGCAGGGTATATTTTAGAGTCTAAAATTATTTGTGCAATATTTATAACTAAAATAGTTAGGTCATTATTTTCACCACAGCCTTAAAGGAAAAAAAAAAAAAAGCTAACTAATAGAAGCAATTTACCTCAGGGCGCACAGAGTCTGTGCTTCACTGAATTTTCCGTTTTGGTGCCCTTTCTTACTTGGTATTCTTCTTAATTTATTAGAAACATTAATCTAGTGGGGAATGTGAATCTATGCTGTAGTTAAAAAAAAAAAAAAGAGGAGGAGGAGAAGGGGGAGAGGGAAGGGAGAAGGCAGGAGAAGGAGGAGGAGTATGATGTATGGTGGGGTAGATTTATCCTATACTCATTAGCTGGGATCCAGGAGGGGCTATAAGAGCCACGCACTAAGAAGACCGTAAATCATAGACAACAATTTTCTTAGCGGACTCCAAGATACTATACTTTGCTATCTTCCCAAACATGAGGGTACATACCTTGTATTTTAGCTCCCATTTTCCATGTTATATTATAATCATTTAAATGTAGATTCTGTTATTTTGCCTAGCATCAATAGTCTATCAGACAAACACCTGTGGGGAATATAAATTAACTATCTCTGTACATTAGTGGGAAGCACTAAGCTTATCACAATTATCAATTTGCCCTCAGGGGTCACCTTTGTTACCTTTTATGCATAAAGGAAAAGAAAAATTCTGTTCAGAATTGTGCTATCATGACATGCCATCCAGAGTGTTGAGTCTCTCATTAATAGGACAACATTGGCTATACCACAGCATGAAAAACTCGTTCATACACTCACACACACACACACAAAATGTCATGCTGGGGGCAAGTACCATTTAAAAGATGTGCTGATGTCAGTGTGATACATCCCAATGCATTTCATTGCTCTATCTGGAAGGCTTTAGGGTATGTCTTCTTAGCATAAGAGCATTCAGGCTGGGAGCTCAAAACAGAACTCATTGAGAGCCTTATTAGAAATCATCTGACTGGTCATTCATGGAGAGCATAGAGGGGTGGAAATTAGCCTTCTTTGAAAAGTGAACCAAGGAAATCCACAGACAGGAACTTATAACAGTTATATTAAAGGGCTCAGGAAACGAGAATGAACATTAAGAAGTGTCATCCCTGTTTCTATATTCTAAAAACAGTATTTTGGTCTATATTTACAGCAAATTGGGAAGTAGGGATGACATTTTCTTCATTTGACAGGTGAGATTTAGAGACTACATTATCCATAGCTGTTGGCCATGCTACCCGGTTTCCACTACATTAGTCCAAAAGCAAGGAGTGTCTGACAGCATACCAAAACTTGACCACAAGCCAATGAACATATTCCTCTCATCAGCAGTATTGCTTTATCTGAAGAGAGTACTCAGACTGAGGTTGAATAAACCCTGGAAATAGAGATCTCAAGTTTTAAGTACTGAGTTTGACACAGTATCTTTCCTGAAGCCCTCCAAGCAGAGTTGAGTACCCATATTGGCCAGTCCCAGTGTACCCCATAGCCTTCTACTATATACTCAATACCATTAAAATTATTTTCCTAAAAATTGTCTTTTGGGATAGACTGAGGGTTCCATTAAAGTTTCTGCTGTACTGTTTTTTTTTGTTTGTTTGTTTTATTTTGGTTTTGTTTGTTTGTTTGTTTTGCTTTTCAGGGTCACATAATATGGAAGTTCCCAGGCAAAGGGTCGAATAGCAGCTGCAGCAGCTGGCCTACACCACAGCCGTAGCAATGCAGGATATGAGGCACATCTGCAACCTACACCACAGCTCATGGGCATGGCAGATCCTTAACCCACTGAGTGAGACCAGAAATCAAACCTGCATCCTCCTAGACACTAATCGGGTTAACTCCACTGAGCCACAATGGGAACTCCACTGCCATAATGTTTTGTTTGCTAAAGTCCCTGTATTTGGTCAAGTGCATGGCACTGAATCAAATATCAAATGAGTAGTCAATTCCCAAGTGAGTCCATGGCAAAGGGAAACTGACAACCTGACACAAATACCTTGACCTAGCAGATGCATCTCCAACAATACAGATGGATGCAGTAGATACCATAGTTTCACAGAACTAGTTTCTCCTCCTTAACCTCTTGGCTCCAAATTTATGTTACCTAAGGAGATACCTAAATTTTTTGTCTGTGTGTGTGTCCCACCCAGGTTTTCTGCAGAAACAGAGTATGCAGACCAGATACTATAAATACTTTTTCTTCTTGATAGTTCTCTTTCTCAAGTTAAGATCAGCACTGGCATCTCAGTCCTTCACTTGCTCCTTATGCATGTGAAGACTGTGGAGCTAGTTCCATGGAATTTAAGGGCAGTCACATGATGACATCACTGGAACTCTAAGGCAAACTCCCAGACCCAGAAATGTAGTGACCTACTATGGTACCATACTTTGATAGATGAGCAGTGTTCCTGGAATGGCTTCTTTGTCACATGATGTGTAAGGGGAGTTTCATTTGAAGAAGACAAGGACTCTATCTACAAAGTCAGAAGCAAAACGCTTATTAGAAATTTTACATAACTTTCAGGGTAAGAGGTGCAGTTGGTGGTTTTGTGAGAAAACGCAGACAGTAATAATGGTTGGAGAGCTTGGTCTCAGTGAAAGGCTTCTTGATTAGAATACTCATAAGTTTGGAGTTCTCATCATGGCTCAGCAGAAACAAACCTGACTAGCATCCATGAGGATGCCAGTTCGAACCCTGGCCTTGATCAGTGGGTTAAGGATCTGGCATTGCCAGTGAGCTGCGGTGTAGGTCGCAGATGGGGCCCAGATCTGGCGTGGCTGTGGCTGTGGTGCAGACCAGCGGCTATAGCTCTGATTTGACCCCTAGCCTGGGCACCTCCATATGCCATGGGTGCGGCCCTAAAAATAAAGACAAAAAAAAATACACTTAGGTTTTCTTCAATTTGTTGGATTTATCAAACCCCACCACCACCCCGCAAAAAAAAAAAAAAAAAAAAAAAAAAAAAAAAAAAAAAAAAAGCATATTCTCTTATATCACCAAATTCCCTGCTTTCTGAAGAATTTATTGACTAGATAGATTGGCACTCCAAGCTAAAGATTGAGTCCACACTGGTCTGTAGGTCTTGTTTCCTATCTGTTTGGTCATGCTGCTAAAATTCATCTCTCTTTCATCCTCTGCTAAAGTTCATGACTCTCTTTATATGAGAAAATACATACACAGGTTACACATTAAATCAGTCATTCTGTTTCACTCAGATATAACTAGGAATGTCGTTTTCAAAATCAATAGGGAGGTACAGGATATAGACACACTCTGATTCATCCCTAGACTTTCCTCTAATAGAAATGGATATATTACAAATGAAACTATTATCTCCATTGAGACAAGGAACACCTTCTACAACACCAGATACAACATTAGTCATTCTAGATAGTCATTTAGTCACATGTTCTTCACAACATATCAGGCGAATCAAACTGGAAGACAAAAGAATGAAAATCCTGGAACAAAATTACATTTTAGATAGGCTGGATATTTAAAAAACAGGTATCTTTTACAGACCAAGCCTAGAATTGTCTGATTGAGGGGATCTGAAAAAATACAGAGGAAAGCAGCTTCTTTACATACAGTTGTATGATAAATATACCTCATGAAGTTTTACATGTTACAAAGTCATTTCATAATTACCTCACTAAATTCCACACTAGTTGTGTGTAGTAAGGCAGGACTGATATGGCCACATTGAGTAAGTGAGGAAAACTGAGGCACAAAGAAATGTGTGGCTCTTCCAAAGTCACAATTAAAAAAAGAGCAGAAGACCTAAATAGGCATTTATCTAAGGAATACACACAGATGGCCAACAGGCACATGAAAATATGCTCAATATCGCTAATTATCAGAAATATACAAAACAAAAGTACGAGTATTACCTCACACCAGTCAGAATGGCCATCACCAAAACATATGCAAGTAACAAATGCTGGAGAGGGTGTAGAGGAAAAGGAGCCCTCCTACACTGTTGTTAGGAATGTAAACTGGTACAGCTACTATGCAAAACAGTATGGAGGGTCCTTAAAAACTAAAAATTGAGTTTCTATATGATCCAGCAATCCTACTCTTGGGCATATATCCAGAAAAGATGAAAACTCTAGTTTGAAAAGATACATGCACCCCAACGTTCATAGGAGCAGTATTTATAATAATCAAGACATAGAATCAACCTAAATTTCCATCAATAGATGGACAGATAAAGAACATGTGAATATATATACACACATATATAAATTTTTTTCTATATAATATTATTTAACCATAAAAAAAGAATGAAATATTGCCATTTGGAGCAACGTGGATAAACATAGAGATTATCATACTAAGTGAAGTAAGACAAAGACAAACATCATATGATATACTTATATGTAGAATCTAAAATTATACAAATGAGTTTATGTACAAAATAGAAACCCAGTCACAGAAAACAAACTTATGGTTACCAAAGAAGAAAGGGGAGTGGGGGAGGGGGAAATTATGATTATGGGATTAATACATACTACTATATATAGATTAAACAAGAATTTACTGTATAGCACAGGGAACTATATCTAATATCTTATAACAATCTATAATGGAAAATAATCTGAAAAAAAAATAATCCGAATCACTTTGCAATACACCTGAAACTAGTACAACACTGTTAATCAACTAACATCAATTAAAAAATCTGTAGTAGCTGACTAGGTATTCAAAGCCAGGTTTTTTGACTTTGATGCCGGTGTTCAGAAATATATTACTTTTTATTATAACATTTTTATTGAGCTATCATAAAGAACAAACATTTATTATAAAAATCAATGAATTTTCAGCCAACCCATCTTTATTTATGTGCCTAGCACCAGAGGGTATAAAAAGAAGGAAAGTACTTTGTCTCTGCAATAAAACCTTTTACAATTTAGCTGAGGGACAACTAAGGGAACCAGGAAAGCTGTGCTGCTGAATTGATTTTTTCATGAGTCTAGATTATCAGAGCAAGTGAAGGACACTGCTGACCTGAACAGATTCATGCAGTTCTGCCATCTAGGTATCAGCACTTAGTACATAAGAAACTAGATTTCAGAACACAGTAAGCTCACAGTTGAATCTTTTAGATTTCTGACAAAATGGAAATAAAATTGAGGACACCAATCAGTGCTATGTCAATTTCTGCCAAGATATTTTTTGACATGTAACATTTGCTCATGGATTTCAAAGGGAGTACCTCTCCTCTGCCTATCACTTAAGACACTGGGTCTCTCCAGATTTTATTCTCTCATTTCTTCATTCAACAATCATTTACTGATTGCCTATTACATACCAGGTGTTATTTGGTATGTTGTGAATATAGTAGTGAGGAAAAGAGATACAACCCCTGTCCTTATCAAGCTTACATTTTGATAGAGAGATAATCCATAAATAAATAAATAAATAAATATGCACAATAAATGGTCCCAATGGCTATGGAGTAATAACATAAAGCAGGAAATCAGGCTACAGAGTCCCACACTGGATGGGGAATCAATACTTTTCAAAATGTTCTCAAAACAAAAGCCTAGTGGAAAAAAAAAAAAAAAATCAACATTTGAGCAAAGATCTAAAGGAGGAAATAGATCAAGAGATGTTCCTTTCCAGGAAAGTAATATTCTAAGTAGAAGAAATAGCCACTGCAAAGACTCTGGGGAAAGACTGTCCTTGGCCTCCTGGAGAGAGAACAAGGCACATGGAGGAGGAGCCAGTAGGTCACAAAGGATCTGTGGTGCCTTGAAAGGTGCTTTTAACTTCAGTAAGAAGGGGAGCCCCTGGGGGTTTTTGAGCAGGGCAGTAAGATGATCTAACTCATGTTTTAACATTTTACTGTGCTCAGAATATACAAAACTGGGGCAAAGGTAGAAGCAGAGAGGCCACAGCAAGGGGTAAATACACAGTCCAGACTAGAGATGAGGGTTCTCTCCCTGGACTACTTTTTTCTCTCCACTGGATGTGCTTCCATGGTCCTCCTATCCACACCACCCAGTTCCTTCACAGAACACCCATGTGCTGATCATTTCCAAATCTGTCTTCAATATGGACCTCCTCTTTCTAACCCCACGTATTTTACAACAGCCTAGAATCAAGCCACTCTTTCTAGATACCCTATAGCATCCCAACCACAACATGCTGATGTTAAACTTGTGATCTTCTCACCTGAGTAAGTCCAGAATGCTTCATTTCTTATGATCTTAATTTACATCCAAATTGTCTACCTCTAAATCTAAATCATACTTTATTCATACTTCCCAACTTATAACTGTCTGCTATTGCTCTACCTTCAAAACTGTTACCATCTTATTATTATTATTATTCCTATCATTGCTGCCCCAGTTTAGAGCATCCTCATTTTTTTCCAGAGGTACAAACATAAGGTCATTACCAACTGCTCATAGGTAGGATGGGTGCCCTTAAATATATAGCTAAGAAATTTCAGCCTAGGCCCACAAAGACCCTGTTATTCCTACCCAAGGTGGTATGGTAATCATTTGGAAAAGACACATGCTTTCTCTATAGTTTCCTCCTTATTGTGAAGGGATGCACATTCTAGAGTCCCACTGAAAGAATTTTAGTAGATTAGATGCAAATTAGAAAATGCCATTTTCTGTTTATATGAACAATGCACTATAGTTGATCAAGGTCAACAATTGAAATCCTTGCAATAAAGCAAGCTGAAAAAAGCTAGCATTAACCAAAGGTGCAGAAAGTGAACATGGAGAGAAATGGATAGATTCAAAAGTGCCTGTGCCCTTTTCTAGGAAAGTTTTGTCCAGATATATTCTAAGCATCAGGTAGAGTCCTTAGGATCTGAGTTATGGGATCAGAGACGACCTACTACACGTCAACCCTCTTCTAAGTTCCAACTCATGGACCTCCTCCCCTAATAAGCTCCCATTGCTCTGACAGCTGCCTCTTTCTCTTGTCCTTTTCCAGCACTTCCAAACTGTAGCCCTCATCTATGTATAGTTTTATGGTCATTTGTTTTAGTTTTATAATGTAGGCTTCTTGAGATCAGAGAGCTTTAAACGAGACATTTTCTGTCCTTCACTTTATGTAATCTTTACAGGAGCCATTTGTCGATTATCACCACTTCCCAGCTGGGAAAGCTGAGGGTCAGCCTGTACATCAGAGTGAGACTTTACCTGCAAGATTCTTAGACATAAAAAACCTGTGTGTGGGCCCTGCACATAATCTTAAAGGTAAAATAAGTTGAATTAAACTGTCATGGGTGAATTTTTTACTCATAAATGCCCAATAAATATTTCAAGTAAGTGTCATCAAGTCATAAACTCAGCACCTTCCTTGAATGCAAAGAAACAGAAATAAATCAGATCTTTTCTAATCTATTTTTTGTTTAGAGAAAACATTTCTATTTAAGAAAAAGTGATGCTTCTAACAAAGAAATCCAATCATATTCTTTGTAAAAATCACCTGTAAAATGATAAGCCCTAAATAGCAAGCCAAGGTCAAGAACATGTGAAGAAATGAAGGAACAGATTGCTAATTATCATTTTTATTATCTTTTACTATCTTCTAGGAAGAAAAAAAAAAGGAAAGTTTGTCTGTAATTGCTTTGGTAGGCAGTCATAGTAAATGAACCTGAAAAATGCAATATTCCTTCTCCAGAATTTTTCGTTATCTCAATTTCCCCTTTGAAAGTATCAGGAAAGCCCCTTTTTAACTGTTTGGAAAAACAAAAATAAAACTGAGTTACAACTCAGTATTGTGGGGAGCTCATAATGATGGCTCTTTGCTTCTTCAAATGGTATGGGATTTTCCCAAGAAGAGTAATATTTTTTCCCAGTTGAGTTCAATGCACTTGCTCTGTGACTACTGTGCAAAGAACATACTCACATGGCATTTCATTTAAGCATCACTAGGCCTGGCCCTTCTCTCTCTCAGGGAGTGGCTCTCTTTCCCTTGAGAACTACTACTGTCTACAAACATTTCCATTTGCTGGGAAGCAAAATTTGCCACGCCAAAGTGTTTCTTTGGCATGAAGAAGCAGCAGAAGACTCAGGAATTTTTTTTTTTCTTTTCACTTCCCCCTTAAAAACCTAAAAGAATTTAGATAGAGGGCTTATCCCAGGAAAGAAAATTGTCAAAAGAGATAACTCTAGTATAATATGAGCTAGACATGGGAAACAGAGAAAAACTTAACAAAGTCTGCTAACATTTCCCTCTGCATTCCATTCTTACTTCACAGCCCAGCAAATATTTGTTAACCAAAGATCTGCACTTTTTTCATCTTCCTGTGAGCTGCCTTCCTTCCCTTTGAAGTCCCAGACCCTTCCTTCTTAGCACAGATTAACACATATGCCTCATTTTGCCTGACTGCGGAATGTCCCATGCTTATGTGTATTCCCCATATGATTTGTAATGAAATGTTTTTTTCCTCCTGTTAGTCTTATATAAGCCTTTTTTCTTTCTTTTTTTTTTTTTTTTTTTTTTTAGGGCCATACCCATGGCATATGGAAGTTCCCAGGCTAGGGATGAATTGGAGCCACAGCAACATGGGATCAGAACTGTGTCTGTGACCTACATCACAGCTCATGGCAATGCTGAACCACAGTGGGAACACCATGTCTTATGTCATTTTGATTATTCAACCAGCCAAAATAACTAAGAGGCGAAGGGTGAAATTCTCCCTTCCTCAACATATTTCAAGTAGCTTTCCCCCCTGCTAGTCACTGTGTTAGCATCTCTCCTGAGCAATGGGCTGTTTTCATCATTCTTGCTGATGCTCCAGAGCCTCATCAGGAGTCCTCGAGTTCCCCAAACTGAGCTGTGGTCCATGACATGAGCTAACCCCACCTTATGGCATGACATTTTGTGAACATCTTGAACTTCAATATCTTACAGGGTTTTAGTGAAAGTTGTTCTTTAAGTTTCTGTTCACATCTTCTCTGTCTCAAGAACCCACACAGTGCCTTATGGATACCTGGGCTAAGACAACTTTGAGTGACAAGCAACAAGTAATTCTCTAAACTCTCCTCTTCATTGAGAATAAAGGCTTGATCCTAAGCCAAACCCCTATGAGTGACTCTTCTCTTCCTAGGAGAGAAGGATCTCTCCTTTTTGTCTCAGCCATTTGTCAAATCCAGGTAAGTCTGCCTCCCAGTCATGAGAGAACCAATGAAATTTAAAGGCGAAGGGCACTTTTAAAGTTTTGGAATTCATCCACCCACCAGTGGTAAATCCCTATTATAATACTGCTCCCAAGCGATCATTTGATTTTTGGTGAAGACACACAGTGATGGTTACAAGACAGTTTTTATTCTGAGCTAAAATCTGCCTCCCCTCCCCCTCACCAACTGTCTTGCCTATGAGTTCATACCAAAGGGACAGTAAAAGAACATGGTTTCTTTCTCTCAAGTCTCATGAGTGCTGCGCAACCAGAAAGAAAAATTAACACAAAAATGAGACAAAGAATCACTCATTCATTTTTCTTAATAATGGAATTTTTTAAAAAGCATCTGTTCAAGTGTATGCACCACATCGGAATGCAACCATAGTGAAATACTAATCTGTTATAAAAGATTGTTATTTTGTTTTGTTGGTGTTCATTTGTGTATACATTTGCCTTGAAAAAATTTGGAAGAAAAACATGATCACCTCAAAATGCAATGAAATGCATGGTCTGATGGGAAGAATGGGGATATGTGATGTTAATTATTTGACCCACGTAATACTCAGTACATTGGATGTGCTATTCATTCAACAAAAGCAGGAGAAACCTAGTAGTTTTACTCAGAGTGACTGGTGATTAGTCCCAATATGGTAGCTGGTCCTACAAGTGAGAGAGGCAACTTTTCGCTAGAGCCTGAGAAAAAATACCAAAATTATTGTAACAGAATCTTTCATAAATTTAGATTTTATATGTGAAAATCAGTGTATCTCATTTGGCATGCTATTTGGTACTTTATACTGAAAAGACTTAAAAACAAAAGGCAACAAAGACAAAAAAAGAGTTTAACCATTGGAGTCTCTAATTCTGCTTTTGGAAATCTATCCTAAGTAGATAATCTGAAATAGAGAAACAATTTATGCACAAAATATTCATTGCCATGGACATTTAATGGATAAAATTTGGAATTGACCTAAATAGTCAAAATCATTGGAGAGAAGGTTAGGTAAACTTTGTTATTTAGTGTTATCTGCAAAACAGGTTATGCTCACATGGGGATATGCACAGAGAATAAAACAGGATAAAAATACATGGAGAGTACACTCTCAAATATGTTAAATAAATATCAAAAAATAATAAATGGGAAGAAAATAGACATTTGTGCCAATTGCTGGGAATATGGGAAATAGTTTTCTAATTCTTTATTTTTCTTTTTTTCCAAAATGAATACAGATAACTTTTAAATGGGAAGAAAAAGGATACCGTACATAAAGAATAGCTGACTCCTTCAGAAATAAAATATCATCTCACATCCAAAGCAGCTATATGGGTTATAGTGGTGCTATTACCAGGTTTATGAAATATGAATGCTGACCTTGTCTCCTTGCCATGTACTGACACTGAGTGGTGTTTTCTGGAGGCTAATTACTTTTTCTCTGGCCTTTAAATTTCCCGATTTTATTACTATCACTTTGTAAGTCTAAAATTATTTGAATGAATTCATCTCCCTCCTGAAGCAACATTTTCTTCTTTTGTCTCAGATTGATTCTGAATATGACACAAAAATTATAGGCAAATAAAATCTTGTTAGTTGTCCTCTGGAGCCTTCAAAACAGTCCTGCCTTCTTTAGGGAAGACTTTACTGAGAATGTTTTTATTCTCACGTGGGTCTGAGGTGAGGTGGCGGAACCTAAGCACTTTGCATCTTCTCCTCCAGGCTGAAATACTAGAATGGGCAAAGGTAAACACCGATGGCTAGAGGGGATCAGAGCTTAAGGGGCACCCACTTGCTTGGGGCTCCTTAGAAGATCCTTTATATCTTCTGAATATATCATCTTGCAAAGGCCCTTCAAGTTGTGTAAGATGGATGCCCCACACAATTTTGATCAACCCATGGACACCTTTAACTTTCCTGGATGACTCTCAAGGGTACTTGGAGGGCAACACTGATCTCTGTTTCTTCGGATATTACTTTTGAAAATGTGAGACCTTGTTTGTCAAATGCAAGGGAAGAAATCATGACAAGATCGGAAGAAAAAGGAGGCGAAAGGGATGAAAGACTGATAGGGATCTTGTATGACAGAATGCTCCTTGTTGATCTTTAAGAACTGGGATTAAAATCAAGTCTTGGTCCTCTCTTACAGGGAAAAAAAAAAAAAAAAAAACAAGCCCTAGCCCTTGTGATGCATTATGACCCCAAGGAAGTCAATTCAGGGACCATAGGAGGAATGGCCCTGGGTCTTTGATTGTTCAAAACTCAAATTAAGAAAGAATAAGGATTAGCCTATCTCTGGTCTAATGTGTTATAATGGCCAGTTCTTAGTTTAAAAATATCCAGATGAGTATGTTGTTTTGAAGCACTTGAAAAAACACTAATAAAAATTCCATCTCAGAAAATGGGTGGAGGGGACTTGAAGTTTGAGTTTAATAGCAGTTATCGTAAAGACACTGATTATTAACAAGGTGGCTTGACGAGCTGGTTCAATTCTTTCATTTACACATGGAAATAGAGCTTAAAAAGAAGTGGCATTCTTGAAGTGATGAATTAAGTGGCAAAGCAGTGATATCAATGCTTTTCCCATATAACTCATGTTTATATATTGGATGATACATTTTTTTTTTGAGGAAAGTCAAATTTCTTATATAATAGGGAAAAAAAGTATGTTAATGTTAATACCTGATTATTTTACACACACACATACACAGTGGAAGAAAATCATATTTTATCACATATTCTATTAT
This sequence comes from Sus scrofa, assembly GCF_054392235.1. NCBI lineage: Eukaryota > Metazoa > Chordata > Mammalia > Artiodactyla > Suidae > Sus > Sus scrofa. The sequence continues at coordinate 106,148,500 of NC_139396.1, read as the reverse complement.
TTCAAAGTCTCATTTCTTTACATCTTCTTTAATTTCCTTGATTAATGTTTTATAGTCCTCAGCATATAAGTCCTTTATCTCCTTGGTTAGGTGTATTCCCAGGTATTTGATTTTGGGGGGTGCTATTTTAAAAGGTATTATATTTTTGTATTCCTTTTCTAATATTTCATTGTTACTATACAGAAATGTGACTGATTTCTGAATGTTAAGCTTATATCCTGCTTCTTTGCTGAATTTGCTAATCAGTTCAAGCAGTTTTTGGGTTGAGTCCTTAGGGTTTTCTATGTATAGTATCATGTAATCTGCATACAGTGATAGTTTTATCTCTTCTCTTCCTATTTGGATGCCTTTTATTTCTTTTGTTTGTCTAAATGCTGTGGCTAGGGCTTCCAAAACTATGATGAATAACAGTGGTGAGAGTGAGCATCCTGTCTTGTTCCAGATTTTAGTGAGAAGGCTTTCAATTTTTCTCCACTGAGTATTATATTTGTTGTGGATTTGTCATAAATGGCTTTCATTATGTTAAGGAATGTTCCCACTATACCCACTTTGGTGAGAGTTTTTATCATAAATGGATGTTGGACTTTGTCAAATGCTTTTTATGCATCTGTTGAGATGATCACATGGTTTTTGACTTTTCTTTCGTTAATGTGGTGTATGATGTTGATTGATGAAATGAAAAGATATTCCATGTTCCTGGATTGGAAAAATTAATACTGTAAAAATGGCCATACTACCTAAAGAAATCTACAGATTCAATGTGATACCTATCAAATTACCCATGACAGTTTTCACAGAACTAGAGCAAAAAATCCAAAAATTTATATGGAACCACAAAAGACCCAGAATCGCCAAAGCAATCCTGAGGAACAAAAACCAAGCAGGAGGCATAGCTCTTCCAGACTTCAGGCAATATTACAAAGCCACAGTCATCAAAACAGTGTGGTACTGGTACCAAAACAGACATACAGACCAATGGAACAGAATAGAGAACCCAGAAATAAACCCAGACACCTGCAGTCAATTAATCCTCAACAAAGGAGGCAAAACAAAAAAATAGGAAAAAGACAGACTTTTCAGCAAGTGGAGCTGGGAAACCTGGACAGCTGCATGCAAATCAATGAAACTGGAACACACCCTCACACCATGCACAAAAATAAACAAAGACACCATCAAATTCCTGGAAGAGAACATAGGCAAAACATTCTCTGACATCAATCTCATGAATATTTTCTCATGTCAGTCTCCCAAAGCAACAGAAATAAGAGCAAAAGTAAACCAGTGGAACATAATCAAACTGACAAGGTTTTGCACAGCAAAGGAAACCAAAAAGAAAACAAAAAAAAAGCAGCCTACAGAATGGGAGAAAATAGTTTCAAATGATGCAACTGACAAAGGCTTAATATCTAAAATATGGAAGCAACCTATACAACTCAACAGCAAAAAAGCCAACCACCCAATGGAAAAATGGGCAAAAGACCTGAATAGACTTTTCTCCAAGGAAGATATACAGATGGCCAACAAGCACATGATACAATGCTCAACATCACTGATTATTAGAGAAATGCAAATCAAAACTACCATGAGATACCACCTCACGCCAGTCATAACTGTCATCATTAAAAAGTCCACAAATAACAGGTGCTGGAGGGGCTGTGGAGAAGAGGAACCCTCCTGCACTGTTGGTGGGCATGTAAGCTGGTACAACCACTATGGAGATCAGTATGGAGGTACCTTAGAAATCTATACATAAAACTACCATATGATCCAGCAATCCCACTCTTGGGCATATATCTGGAGAAAACTTTCCTTAAAAAAGACTCATGCACCCGAATGTTCATTGCAGCTGTATTCACAATAGCCAAGACATGGAAACAACCCAAATGTCCATCAACAGATGACTGCATTAGGAAGACTGGTGTACATACACAATGGAATACTACTCAGCCATAAAAAGAACAACATAATCCCATTTTCAGCAACATGGATGGAACTAGAGATTCTCATATTGAGTGACGTAAGTAAGAAGGAGCAAGACAGATACCATATGATATCACTTACAATTGGAACCTAATATACAGCACAAATGAACCTCTCCACAGAAAAGAAAATCATGGACTTGGAGAATAGACTTGTTGGCTGCCCAGGGGGAGGAGGAGGGAGTGGGAGGGATCGGGAGCTTGGGGTTAATGGATGCAAATTATTGCTCTTGGAATGGATTTACAATGAGATCCTGCTGTGTAGGCACTGAGAACTACGTCTAGATACAATTGCAACATGACAATGAGAGGAAAAATTATGTATACATATATGTGTAACTTGGTCCCCATGCTGTACAGTGGAAAAAAATAAATAAAAAATAAATAAAAATAAGTAAATAGATAACAAAAGTCTCATAATACGCATTTTGGAAAAAGAGACTATATTTGAATTTTCTTTCTTATGTCTTTCCTCTCCACCTGTAAATTGTGCAAAGAATAGGTAGAAGTCAGAAGAATATATGAAACTAATGCTATTCTCTTCGTAGAAATAACTTGACCTTAGGTGCTCTCATATTCTCATAGAGGCACCTGGACATACATTTAGCATTTTATTCGGAGGACTACACTTGATATCACAGAATGCCAAAGTCATAGCAATCCAATGCCTTGTGATGACACACCAAACTAATCCACAAATGCTTTTTGGTGGCGCGTTATTATGGTCTGAAACTAGGTACAACGTTCAATTTAATTTTACATGGATCTTGGGATTAAATGCACAAAAGGGATCAGTTGCTCCCTTTGAATGGCAAGGTAGACCCTGGTGTTTAACTCTTGGGAGATCACTGACTTTTCTGATAAATTGCAATAGACATTGTCCTCAAACAAGTGTTCTTTGTAAATGCTCACCAATGTCTGCATATAATTTCAATACTTTACTGGACTAAATCAAAAGATCACAGTTCATTGTTCATCTGACCAATGTGACAGAATGTGAATTTATATATCCATCTCTCATTTCTGGGCCAAAACCTCTTTATTTGCAAACTGTGTCATGATTGGTCATAGTAATACCTAATACTATTTCTAGCTCTAAGATGCATTTACTCTGTATTAGGTTTCTCTCCCACCTGTCCTAAAGAAATAAATTTATATAAGTACACTGAACCTCATGGGAAATTCAAGCTTAAGATTTCTCAGAGGTTCACAATGACATTAGTAATTACATTGATGACTTAAAAAAAAATCACCATTAAGTGTTACTTAATTTTCATTTAAATGGAAGAAAGAATTATCCTGACAAGACAGGGAATATTTCTGAGATAGTTACTTAGTTCACTGGTTCTGCATGAGACTGAAATCATTTGGCAGAAAATTAAATTAAAGTTGGCCAAGAAATTAAGATAAAATGTGAGGATCACCATGTAAAGCTATTTGTCATTCTAGAAAGAATGGATGATCCATGTCAACCTTCAAACTCAGCTCCATGAGCAACTGGAAATTATCAAGAGTTTTAAAAGTGATGGACAAATGGAGTTTGATATGGGTAAATGCCAGTCGATTCAAAGAGTGAAAGGACAACTGAGTGTGACAGATAGATTCACTGTCCATGAAGATCAAATTATTGAAATCGAGTGTTCAAAGAATCCTACAAGGGCTAGGATTTGCTGTCATATTAAGAGATTTATCTCAGGGCAATTAGAGTAAACTTGAAGAAAATGCTTAAGAATGATTTTGATGCTTTCTGATATCTCAATGATTTAAATTCATTTTACTTTCTTAACCAAAGCAAAGAGAATAGAGATAGGTATAGAGGACATTTAAGGGAAAGAGGAATGCTACTTAGTTTGCAGAAGCAAAGCCAAAGACCATTCCTCCATTTATTTACAAGCCAGAGGGCACACAAGCAAAAGCTGATTCAGCACCTTGCCTGGAGTTGATAACAAACCATGAAATGGCAGCAAAGATCAATACCATTGAACTACCTGGTGATTTATATGCAGCCTGAAATAAATTTGCATAAACCTATGACTAATAGATAGGAAACAAGAGTATAATTGTATAGCTGAGATCCTGACTACCTAAAAACAGCATGGAAAAATGACTGCACCCTTCAAAACTTCAAAGAACAACCCTAAATTTCTGCAAATTTAAAATAGGTACAAAAGGTCTGCTCCATGCATCCTGTCATTCACTCATTCAACAAGTATTTTCAGAAATGATTCTATCTCAGGCATTATTCTAGGTTCTAGGAATACCAGTGAGAAAAGAACCAAATCTCTGCTATTTCGTTCTAGTGGAGAAAGTCATACAGTAAACCATAATCATGTTCGATGAGTAAATTATCTAGTGTGTGAGAAGGTAATACATCCCATGACATTTGTTTTTTCTTTTAATTGAGAATAGGACAGAGGATCAGGGATCACTGAGTGAGAGAGCAGGGAAGTTGCAGTATTAAATGGACTTCTCAGGGTAGCACTCACTGAGAATGTAAAATATAAGCAAAGAATTGGAAGAGATGACATAGTTAGTAATGCTGACATCTAAGGAATGACATCTAAGGCAATAGCAATCTGACCACAGGGAACTCACACAGTTGGAGTGTGATGGAATAACTGGAACAGAGAAAGGAAAAGAAGAGAAGAAGAGATAAGAGGTAATAAACACTCCAACTTTCTATCTAGACAAAATGGTGAGCTGGGATTTCATGCAGAAGATTAATATGATCTGACTCATGTTTGGTCACTCTGGGCGCCATGTTGAAAATAGACCAAAGTTAGAAGCAGGAAAATCTTTTGAATATATAAAAATAGTCCAGACAAGAAATGCTAGTGGCTTAGATAAGTGTAATAGTATTAGCAATAATGAGAAATGGAAAAGGCAGCTGGTGAAGTAGATTTTGAGGAGAATAAGAATTAAGTATTGAAAGTGTTGAATTTTAAATGTTTATTAGAAACCCAAACAACAATATCAAAAACACATTTGGAAATACCAGTCTTTAGTTTGGAAAGGAGGTCTGGGCTCTATCTGTCATTTTTGGAGTTTTCAAAATGTAAGTAGTATTTAAATCCATGACACTGGGATAGATTCATCAGCCATGAGGAGAGATAGACAGACAGATAAAAGCATCAAGGCTTGAGATGCTCCCATGTTAAGAGCTTGGAGAAAAGTGAGAATGATTGACTAGTGAGGAATAAAGATCCAGCGTGTGTAAGAGTGTAAGATCTAAGTTCAGAAAGTTTACATTCAACACAGCATCACGACCTTGCTGACAGATCATTGAGAACTGGGAAATAACCACAGTATTGAGTGCATGGGGTCAGGGTCACCTCTGTGTAAGGTGAAAGCCATACTGGAGAGAGTGATGAGAATGTATGTAGAGCAACTGGTTGCCTTTGCCTTTGTGTAGATGCATCTTTGAAGAGTTTTGCAGCACATAGAAGCAAAGAAGTAGTATGGTAGCTGGAAGGGGAAGTTTGGTAAAGTGACGATTTTCTTTCGTGAGAATTAAAAACATGCTAATAGATGGAATTTTTCCTACAGAAAGAGTTTTGAAACCAGAAGGACCAGATATAAAATGGGATTCTATCACTTAATTGTTTTGATCCCAGACAAGTTACTCGTCTTCTCAATACCTGCTTTTCTATCTTATTAATATGCATTTCCTTTGTTAGCAATTTCTAGGGAGACAGCACTGTATTATGGAAAGACTCAGAGAGATAAAGATTTATATTTCAGGCCTCTTACTTAGTATCTATAGGACCCTGGTTAAAAAATAAAAATAAAATTGCTTGGAGTGGAATAGCAGCTGGTGCATACCAGGTACATAATAAATACCATTTGCTTTCATTGTTTGCTCTACGATATTTCAAAACAAAGATCCAAGTTCTCTGAATGGACATTTTCATAATCAACTTCAATCTCACTCTTTCCTTGATGCATCAGTCTCCAGTCCACCTATAACAATAGCTTAGCTTGAGGCTCTCCTGAGACTATTTGGCTTAGGTTATTGCTTCACTTCTATTAGTGACTTTGCTGCCTCAACCTCTGCTTATCCTCCTATGACCCAGGCTCCATTTCTGTGAGCTCCAAACACACAGGTCATGCCCTGTTGAGTTTGCTGTCCAAACAATGCAAGGCACAGAGGAATTTATTTCAGGAAACTATCAAAAGAAATACCTAAATTAGAGTTGCATTGAGGAGAATAAGGTATAAATGTTTAGATCATATTTTCATATCTCTAGGAACATGTGTGGCTATGTGGAGATGTATGTTAAGTAAGTGGAATTGTTAAAACACTGTTTTCTGAGTTAACTAGCTCTTCATTCAAATCCAATCTGAATCACGCTAGCTGAGAGAACTTGGGCAAGCTAGTGAGGTTTCCTAAACTTCAGTTACCCCATCTGTAAATGGGACTTACAACTTATCTCACACGATCTGGGAGACTGAAATCTGAGATAATTTAAGCAAAAGCTCTTAGTAGAGCACCTGATATGAGATCATAATAGTAAAGGTTATTATTGGGTAGGCCTATCTACAGATTAGATACTTGGATACAGAAGAATTCCACACTAAATTTCACAATTTGAGACAAGGATAATGGCATCGAGGATTTCATTCAAACTCTTTTCTCAATAGTTGAGACCCAGTAGTTTGAAGTTCTTCATGAAAAAATAACTAAATAAATACAGAATGTTGCACAAAATCATTGATTTCTGAAATTTTACACAATTCTCCACCTAAGACCATGCCTGAGGTTGGCTTCACAGTCCTCGGGGTTATAGTAAACATCCCACCTGCATGTTGGGAACATCCCATCCCAACCTCTGAAGGCCAGTTTTACTTGCAACCATGAAAATAATCCCCACTTCCATGAGATGGTATTTTTGGAAGGAAATCTCTCAACAGATATTGTATTTATTCAAACTAAAGTAAGAGCTATCATTTTATACACACCATAATTTAAGGCCAAGACATTTAATTTTCAGTGAGCTGGGTGATAAAAAAGAATAAGGATTTTTCTGCAGCGTTCCTCAGGTTTGATCAAAAGTAATTTATTTTGTGCTGCCAACTTTTACCTGGAGTTTGGGAGGTCTCAGGCTAAGACAAGTCCTTCCACTATTTGTATAGCCTTTAGCAAGTTACAACTCCTCTGCAGGTCTCTATCTCCGCATGTGGAAATGAAACCGAGCAGGACCCTATGGGGTTCCTGGACACGAGTAGGAATATACATAACAATATATTTGAGCATGTCTATGGAACTAAAAGCCCCAACAGATGGAAGATATTAACTACTCCATAAGCCTTCTTCATTCCAAAGAGAAGGTCATAGTTTGATAACTTCAACCAGCAAAACTCATCAGGAGACCCCTGAGGCCAGATTAAGGGAATATAGTCCCTGCACACACTCTGATCCTTATCAGCAATCCCACCCTGGAGCCATGGCTATAAAACTACTCATCCAATCCTCCAGATACACATGAGCCTTTTGTGTCCTCCTTTGCCTGGCAAAGCAATAAAGCTATTCTTTTTTCCTTCACCCAAACTCTGTCCCTGAAATTCAATTCAGTGTTTGTGCACAGAGTCCAGTTTTTGGCAACAGAAATAACAACATTTCCATTGGAGAATGGTGTTAAAGATGAAGTAAAATTGTATGTATATCACATTCAACATATATAAAGTGCTTAAGAATTGGAAGTTATGTATAAACCTGTCTCCAGTAGGATTTGTGTTTTCTTATTTTGATAACTTCCAAACAACTCTCATCTACTTTGGGTTCAAATTATCAAATAGCTAACCTCATCTTGTAAAAGAACAAAAACAAGAATAGGCTCATAATTAGGTCCCTGATTCTCCTCACATAAGTTTATATGAATTCGTAGCATGTTAATTAAATGTTATTATTTTCACTAGACTTGAAATAGATTTGATTCACATACAGTACTCTAGTCAGGGCATCATTATCAAACATGAAGTCTCAAGAATAATCTACTTAACAAATACTGAATCCATGTGATAGCCTTTAATTATTATAAGCTATAGAAGCTTCTATTCAGATATTTATTGACCACAACCTACAATGTATTAAAAATGTTATTCAGGGCTCCCTGAGTTGGAAATCAGTGTGTAAGATTTTCATTGTACACCCAAAGGAATGTGAAAGGAAATGGTATTGCTTTGGCTCTATATTTTATCTGTTTTTCTTTTCTTAAATCACTAAGATAAAAGTAAATATCTTTTTTTGGAATAAATGGTTTATAAAAATTGTAGTCTTATCCATTTTCAAATAATCACACCTGGGTATAAAGCCTAAACAAGGACAGACATGAACAGTCAAATTATCAGGGGTCTTTTGACATGCTTAATCTGGATTCTGAAGCCTGAAATGTACTGACCATATAACTATTCTTTAACACGTATAAATCTGTCTCCTCAGAGGTGCCAAGTTGATCCCGCTGATGGTGTACTTGTGATATCAGACTCTTTCCTTTACATTCCAGCTCCACTCATTAGTTGCTGTGTGATTTTGGGGAAGTTACTTTAGGTCTCTGATTCTCCATTTATTTATCTAAAGATGGGAATAATGATAGCATCACCCATGTTAATTTTGAAAATTAAAACATACGAATGATGGAAGGCATGCATTAGACAACTATACTATCCAATGTGGCCATAAATTAGTCATTGAAAACTCTATATCCACAAACACTTTTGGATGTGTTCATCTTAAATGCATTTACATATGCACAGGAAGATATAACTCTTGGCTTTTATACTGACTTACAAAATTATTAAAAAACAGAAAACAAAAAACAAAAACACCCAGACTGAACAAATGGGAAGAAAATAGAACACAAAACAAAGAAAGCATACTGGTACTAAATCTTCACAGAATTGGTCCCACTATTAGGACTTTATGCTCATTCACATTTTACTTGGGGTACCTTGTTCCTCCTCAGATGCAGAATATCCCTTCTGAGACTTCAGGATAATTGTTACATTTTAAAGAAATGCGCAAGGTCCCTGTTTCTGATTAGATTACCCTTCAAGAATCCTACTACTCTGTGTTTATGTGCTTACCATACTAAATGGCCTAATATCTCAAATTAGTCAAATTAATATTCAAAAGCACAAGCTCTCTTGGTACCTGATGCTAAAAGCTATTGACATTCTGTTTCTTGAATTATTCAAACATACATCGTTATCAATTTGTATAAGAGTTTTTTTTAATAAATTATAAACAGCCAATTCATTTAAAATGTATTCTTATTTTTGTATTTATCTAAAAATTAGCTTATCGTTGGACTCGGTAAGGTGGTAAAGGCCTTTGGCAATATTTGCAGGCAGCTGGGTAACGCAGAGATGCTGTGGAATCCGATTCTTCTAGGTGCTACACAGAGGTCTTAAGGAACAGGCACCCCAATAGCATTCAGCCTGCCTATGCCTGTTAGATGAATTGTGAAAGATGCTATAACCACCTTGTCTTATTTGTACTGTAGCACACCCTTTCAGTGGCATCATTACTATTTTATACAAATGAAATGTAAACCAACATTATTTCCTTTTTTTTTTTTTTTTTTTTTTTAAGACAGTTAAAGGCTAAATGAAGCTAAGGTCTCTGGCAGAAAGTATTCTGGGAAAAATAGGCAGAGTCACTTACATCATACCTGGATACAAAAATTCAGGAAAGACACTGCCACTCTCCTTAGAGGGCTTAGAGTCTGGGAATCCCCAATCTGAAAGTACCCAGAGAAGTCCTCTAACCCAACTCTATCCAAGACCAACCCTGTGGTGCTATTAGGAATGCAGCTCTCACAACATGATCTTCATATTAAATTCTGGCTTGGCATAAGGAAATGTCACAAGGAAACCTCTGATACATGAGATCTGGATGTCTGAGAGTTGTGACTGGGAGCAAGGAAAATCAGATAAGGGGGAAACTTGGAGTTAGCATGTGGTAGTAACACCGAGGGTGATGGATTTAGGGAATGCAAATGCAAGAATTTAAATATAATAATGAAAACTATAACAATGATAGCTATAACTTTAAAAATAATAACAGTAATTATAGCAAAAATAGTTGTGTGCTACACATGGACTAAATTCTTTACTTATACCATCTCATTTAATCCTCAAAACAGCTCTTAGATGGAGCTAATATAATTTTCATTTTACACATAACAAATCTAAGGTTCAATGAAGTTAAATGATTTTCCCAAGGGAACAAAGCCAAAGGGTGGTGGTGCCTGAGTCAGAAACATCTTTGACTGACTCTGAAATTCAATTTTTACCCACTATGCTACATGGCATGTTTTTGAAAATCAGGAAGGAAAAACAAGCAGGTGAACCATTCACTTAACATCCAAATTGTACCCAATATCTGAAGTGACAATACTGGTGGAAATAGGCAAGCATGTGACTCTTGTTTCAAATCATCACTGTATTCTGTATAATGTGATTATAAATTACTAACCTTTATGCTCACATACTGAAATACAATAAAAATAAAAAAATACTAGATATTGGAGACTAGTCATTTAAAGTATAATTACATTCTCAGATTATCTTCACATATGGAAAGCAAATTAAAATCTAATGCAGATAGTTATTTTTAAATTTTTCTTAGAAATACTCATGGGAGTTACAAGGCAGGATTTGGTCCTATCTCTAAATTCCTGAGCACCACGTATGCCTAAACACTAACAGGTATACCAAGTGCATTGCACACCATACTCATACCCACCAAGCTGTTCAGGTGCTGGGGCAGCCTGAGATTATTGGCCATTCACTGATCTTGACCAATTGTCCATTAGTCCAGTGCTGTCCATTCTTTACAGCCCAAGATTCTAGGAAATGTCCATTAGTTAACAAGGAAGGAAACCTCTTCAAAAATGGAATGGGGTCTGATTTTTGTGCAGAGCTGCTGCTTAGTAATTTTCTGGGAAGCTTATCTACATTCAAAAGAGAGTCATGTGCTTAAAGTAGTCTTTGCTTTATGCCATCACCATTATCTTTTAAGAATATTTTCAAGTATTTCTCTAATAATTAGTGATGCTGAGCATTTTTTCATGTGCCTACTGGCCATCAGTATGTCTTCTTTGGAGAAATATCTACCTAGATCTTCTGCCCATTTTTCCATTGTTTCTTTTCTTTTTTTTTTTTTTTGCTGTTGAGTTGTATATAATAGGATACTTTGCAGCCATAAAAAGGACAGAATAATGTCATTTGCAGCAACATGGGTGGAACTGGAGAGTCTACTGCTAAATGAAATGAGTCAGAAAACACCATATGATATCACTTATATGTGGAGTCTAAAATATGGCACAAATGATCTGTCTACGAAACAGAAAATACCATGGACATGGAAAGCAGACTTGTGTTTGCCAGAGAGGAGAGAGGAGAGAGGTGGATGGACAGGGAGTTTGGGTTTGGTAGATGCAGACTGTTACATTTAGAATGGATGGGCGATGGGGTCCTGCCATATAGCACATTGAAGTCTGTCCAGTCTCACAGTTAGAACTGATGGGAAATAATGGAAAAGGAAAAGAAAAAATAAATACATTAATTAATTAAAAAGAAAGAATACTTTCAACTATCCTCATTTGAGAGGCAGATCCTTGCATGCATTTTACAAAGTCCATGGGGTTTGAAACAATTCATCAGTGAGCTGCCTTGAGAGCTTGGAATCAGAAGTCATTGCATCCTTGACAGGAGGAAGAGCTGCTCTCCCTCTGGGAAACTCATTCACCACTGTCCTGCCTGCTATGACCTGACTCTGTAAGTTCATCATGGATGTTTCAGAGGAAGCACATCTTCCAGTTAGCCTCTTTCAACTCTGAAGTCCAGCTCTCTAGTAAAGTCCATGATGACCTCTGACCAAGGTTCTAGATAGAGGATGAATCCCTTCCTAGAAATCCCCCATACCAATCTACTTTCTTTCTTTTCTTTTCTTTTTTTTTTTTTTGGTCTTTTTAGGGCTACACCCATAGCATATGGAGGTTCCAAGGCTAAGGATCAAATCAGAGCTTTATCCACCAGCCTACATCACAGCCACAGCATTGTGGGATCATACACCACAGTTCGCAGCAATGCCAGATCCTTAACCTGCTGAGCAGAGCCAGGGATTGAACCTGTATCCTCATGGATACTAGTCAGGTTCACTACTGCTCAGCCACAATGGGAACTCCCCAATTTACTTACTTTTCACATGGCAGGGCCTGTCTGCCCTGCCCTTCCAGGACAGAAACTTTGGATTTTGAAATTTATTTAAAGTTACTTGCTAATTCATTTAAGAAAATTACTGCACATCTGCAGCTGCTTGGACCTGTGCTAGCTGGTGAAGTCAATGCTTGTTTACAGCAAGGTCTGCTCCTTCCAGGGCTTATTTTAGGGAACCCAGACTTTGGATTAATGGCTCTCTCAGGCATGTCCCCACATCCTCATACTATTAGTGCTTCATCATTTACCACCATTCCCTTCTCACCATCCACTTTCCTCTGTGGTTGTGTCTTCAGGAGGATTAAGAAAACCTGATTTCTTAGGCAGAAGGTTCTAGCCTAGTGCTTCCCAAACTTTAGTGAGTACCTGAATCACCAAGAAATCTGGTTAAAGCACAGATGGCTGGGCCTTACCCCCCCCCCAGAGACTGATTCAGTAGGTCTGGGAGAAACTCAGGAACATTCATTTTTGCCAAGCTCCCTGGTGCCATGGGGGCTGCCTGTCTGAGGACCACACTTTATATAGCTCTGACCAAGACCATTTCTCTGCACCTCATTTCTTCCAGGTCCTTCAACTTGAAGGCTAGTCCCAGGACTAGAAACCCAGGTCTCCAAACTCCTGACACCATAACCACAAAATCCTCATAATTTAAGCTAAATGCTAAAAGATGGAAACAGAGTGAGTAGCATTTTCTTCCAATACCAGAGCATAGTTCAAACTATGAACATACACAGAGAATTCATAGCTAATTTTAGGATCAGTCTTGGCATCAGTCTATTCAAGAATAAGATCCTTGGCCCAGAATAGCAAGGCTGGGTTCAGTGTGGCTGCCTTCCTGCTAGCAAGATTAATGTGCATGAAGGCCTAGTGACAATTAAAAACAATGATTTAAGAAGTGCAAGTATTGGGAGGGAGAAGAGAATGGGATAGACTAGGAGTTTGGACTTAGTAGATGCAAACTATTATACTCAGAATGGATAACCAATGCGGTGCTACTGTATAGCACAGGGAACTGTATCCAATCTCTTGGGATAAACCATGACGAAAGATAATATAAGAAAAGGAATCTCTATATATGTGTATGACTGGGTCACTGTCCTGTAAAGCAAAAATTGGCACAACACTGTAAGTCAACTAAACTTTAATAAAAAAATGGAGCTATTATATACTTATAATTTCCCAATCCTTTTGCAAAATTCTGCATGTGGATTCTTTGCCAATAGGGTAGTTCTGATTCTTTCCATACAATCTCTAAATATTTCCTATCTTTATGTTTTTACTTTAAATATGGAGAAGAAACCATTGTATTTAAGGGATGCCTAAATTTTATTTATTCATCTTTTGCTGTGTTTTTTAGTTCTTCTCCTGGGAGTGATCATATCAAAGACTTCAGGGATTAAATGATAGAAAGACAACAGCACATTTATTGCCAGGGTTGAAACTGTAATGCCTCTCTTGGTTAGAAAACAGAACACAGCGATTAGGGATGGCACCCATATTAATTAGCTCCTGATAGAGGAATAATCAATATTGAATAACTAATCTTTTCAGGGCATTGGCATTCATCTATGGTAATTATTTTTTTCATTTCCATGGGGAACAAAAAGAAAAAAAAATTGGCTCTATAGGCCAAAAGGAAAATAAAGATTAGTACATAGTATTTCTGTAAGTGAATGCTGTCAATAATTTAAGTCTACATTATCTTGTAAAACAAGGTTGTCATTCATTTAACCAAATAGCACTTTGGAGTTCACAGAGAACGTCTGAAGTCTGTGATGTGTTTTCTTCATCAGAGCATCCCAAGGAGGCCACGTTATGTGTTGGTTAAAAGCACTGTTAAATTACTCACCAAAGATCCATAGCAGCAGTAAGGAGAAGAAAAAATTGATAGAATTGGATATGAGAGATTAAAAGGAGAAGGAGAAAAAAAAAATCTACTTTAGAGTCAAGTCAGGAGGCTTCCTAAGGCAAAATATAATCGATGGTAGAAAACACAGGAGGAGTAACTTCTTTGGGGAAAAATGTACATAGACTTGCATGGAGTCCTAATAATAATACATGCAATAAAGGTTAACACTTGTTGCCAACTCACTATCTGTTAAACACTGTGATTATGATTATTTTCCAAAAAGGATGGAGTCTTCACCACAACCCAATGAGGGAGAAAACCGTTTATCACTAGGAGAGGTAAGTTCGTAGTGGTGAACAGAGTGTCAATCCCAGTCTTTCTGACAAAATAGTCCAAGAATAATTGCCAAACTCCATCAATTCCCAACATAAGGCATAGTATTAGGAAACATACAGTATATTAAAAGACATAAAAAGGGAGGAGGGACATGAGATCAAGGAAGTTGTGTCTTGGAAAAAGAGAGAAATGAAGAGGACACTTTGCTTCCACTGAGATCCCAGGTTTAAGAGCCAAGAGCTGACATCAGACAGAAAGACTATAAATATGAAGGGGAGATCAGATGCCAAAGCATGGCTATTCTGTGTCACTGACAATCACAGAATTTCTCCTAAATAGCACAGCCATCTCCAGAAGCACACGGGCTTCCTCATGCTGAAACTGGCAGGGGGCACGGTTTGGACAGTGGGGCAGACCAGCCAAGCTTTGCTCATCTGAAAATGGGGCTGTCAATGCAAACGGCTCAGAACACGGTGTGACAGTCCACTCTTGTGAAAGCTTTGACTTAAGCTTTAACCAAGCACTGAGTTTTGGGGTTGGTCACATAAATGGCAGAATCTTGGTAGCTTGCATATGGCAACTGAGGGGTTATCATCAGAGAGTGAAAGGTATGTTTAAAGAGCCCCATCTCAGCTTCAGAAGCCCCTGAAGCTGAATGTATCTTCCCTTAGCCAAATCGCATGGTTTGTCACACAACTCGTGTTTCAATTAAAAGATTTTCTCACTTGCTCCTATTGGCTATTATTTTACAGCTTGCCATATACACTGGCTTTTTCTTACATGTGAATCCTACTTGCTAATGAGACAACTATAATGGTAGAATTGCTCCCCCCACCCAACATACACACATATAGGAACAAGTCACACAGCCTGGAAAGACATGGAGCTCTGCTAATTACATTGATGTAACTTCATATACATTACTAAAGTTCTCAAATTCTCTATTTCCTTATTTTAAAATGGAAGCTATACTAAGTACATCATGGTGTTGTTAAAGGGATAAGTAACAAAGTTTTATTAAGTGCCTAGCAGAGAAATAAAGGGTACTTAGCATACTACCCCATTTTCTTACCTTCTTTCCCTGGTTAATGTGTAAATGTTAACAAAATATGTCCACAAATACTGATTCTTTATCAACTTGACACTGGGTTCCTGAATGCTTAAGTAAAGTTGTGCTTTTAATTATAATGCTATATCTGTTCCCTAGAGCTATACTTTACACTATGCAAACTATTTTTGGCTACACAGTATAACATATGTAAGTTGAATCATTAAACCTAAGATTATTTTTAAATTTCACAGAAAAAATACTTTCTATTCCCACTTATTTAAGAAAAGATCTATAGGATTAATATTCAAAATGAATATGATTAATTAAACATAGCAATCATTTTTGGCCCTTAGTTTTTATTTTTTTTTTAAATCAAAGCAAGTTGAAACAGCATGTAAATATGGGAGTCATACACTCAGAAGGAAAAACTCAAGACCGAGGACAAGACAAGATCAACACAAAGAGAGTGTAGGGAGAATGTAAAATCTGCTAGTCCAGGAGGGTCACACATTCTGCATTTATAAGTTTACGGTACAAATGTCACCACCATCAAACTAAACACTGGCTGAAGAAGCTCACTGGATTTGGCAGTTAAGGCCATGGAAGCCTTTAGAGCAGTTTCAATGGATTGAGAGAGTTCAAGCAAGACTCTAAAAGAGTTAAATTTGATAAACAGTAGTGACACTAACTGGTTGTAATTATAAAGTCTGGCAATACGAGGACTGGAAGGCATAAGGGAGAAATGCGTTTATAAATTTACACCTGATTCTAACCAAGGGAAAGATCTCAGTGGGGGAAGAAGAAAAAAAGAAACACTTGAATGGTGGGAGAGTAGAAAGGACAGAGGCAATGATGGAAGGTTAAGCTCTAGTAAGGATGCTAGACAGATCTTCTTCCACCAATAGATTATCTTTTTGATCATAAATATTCATAATCACTTTATTCCATGGAAAGGGTGCATGTTCACTAGGTTTAATCATGTGAGTTGCTCTGCCTAGTGATACGCAAAACAGCTGTGAAATATATTCTATCTGAGCAGAAATTTTAAGAGCTAATAGGTTTGACTCAGTCTTCTTTTTCCCTATGGCAGGAAAATGGGCATGTTCCATTACAGCAGCTACTTCAAGAATGACAAGATATACAGACCAGAGCTAAGCAGAGCTGAGTAGATCAGACATAGCAGACGAGAAACAAATAGATCTGAATAGAGACAAGCTTGCAATATGAATAAGAAAAAAAATAAGCCACTGTGATTTGTGGACTCATTTATTAACATTCAAAACTGACCAATACGCCAATAAAAAATGCTTAGAAAAAATACAAGAGATCCATCTTCTTTCTTTCCTGCCCCCTGGCGCAAATAAAAATTTCCCATTTTCCATAAGCACAGATTATTTTATTTAGGATACGAAAGTCAGAATACAGAAACACCTTTTATTTTAAATTACTTTATTGATATATTATTAACATATAAAATTCACCTGTTGAGGAGTTCCCGTCGTGGCTCAGTGGTTAATGAATCCAATTAGGAACCATGAGGTTGCGGGTTTGATTCCTGGCCTTGCTCAGTGGATTAAGGATCTGGTGTTGCTGTGAGCTGTGGTGTAGGTCACAGATGTGGCTCAGATCTGGCGTTGCTGTGGCTCTGGTGTAGGCCGGTAGCTACAGCTCTGATTAGATCCCTAGCCTGGGAACCTCCATATGCCTTGGGTGCAGCTCTAGAAAAGGCAAAAAGACAAAAAAATAATAATAAAATAAAATAAAATTCACCTGTTTAAAGTGTGCAATTCAGTAGTTTACAGAGTGGTACAATAATCACCATCTAATTATAGAATATTTTTATCATCTCCAAAAGGAAACTTGTATTCATAAACTGTGACTTTGTACCACTAACCTGCTTTTTTGTCTTTATACAGTTGTCTATTATTGACCTTTCATATAAATGGAATCATACAATATGTCACTATATGGTCTTTTGTGTTTGGCTTTTTTCATTTATCCTAATAGATGAACCTCAATAACATTAGACATTCATTTTTAGGACAAGACAGAAACATCTTTTTTTTTTTTTTGAATGGCAGGCATATAGGCATGTATAATATATAAACATTTAAATATATATTTACCTGGCACAGACGTGTTATTAGTCCCATATTTAAGACAAAGAAACTGAGGCTCAATGATTTAATTCAATTCCCAAAGCTGCATAGATTGTAAGCATGCAGCACCACTACTGAAATCAAGGCAGTTGGACTCCAACTTCCATGCTTTTTTCCTCTCTATCACATTATGTCACATTAATTTCAAATGACTATTTCTCTAAAAATGTCAATTTTCTAAGGATATTAAATTGGATAGTGGATATCCTTCAACTTTATGCCATGAGCCTTTCTACACTGTTTCGCATCAAAAAAGAAACAGGAGGAACTGCACTGTGCTTTCGAAATAGGCAAGGTAATTTAAAAAGCAGATAAAAAGTAGAAAGTAATAACAAAAGGAGCCTGTCTGGATATTGAAATGTAATCCACTTTGCCCAATCAATTATTCCTTACATAAAAGAATAGTAAAAAGATTAGAAGGTTCTTGTCTATTGTTTTTAATTATTTCCAAGTTTACACTGGTATGACATATAAAAAGACATAATAGGATAAGTCTAAAAATCCTCGAACTAATTTTCAGGAACACAAGCCAGCACTCGGCCTGATCCAAATGGCTGGAGCAGCCCTGTGATTGCTAAACACCTAAGATCTCACCCAGTTAACAGAAGTTATCGTGCCCTATTAAAGAGCTCACTGTCCATGGTAGTACAGAGCTTCCTAAGTATTTTCCTAAGAATTCGAATATGTTATTACTTTCAATTAATTATGCATTTTAAAAATGTATTCTGGGAGTTCCCGTCGTGGTGCAGTAGTTAACGAATCCGACTAGGAACCATGAGGTTGAGGGTTCGATCCCTGCCCTTGCTCAGTGGGTTAACGATCCTGCGTTGCCCTGAGCTGTGGTGTAGGTTGCAGACGCGGCTCGGATCCCGCGTTGCTGTGGCTCTGGTGTAGGCCGGCGGCTATAGCTCCGATTGGACCCCTAGCCTGGGAACCTCCATATGCCGCAGAAGCGGCCCAAAGAAATAGCAAAAAAAAAAAAAAAAAAAAAAAAAAAAAAAAAAAAAAAAAAAAAAAAAATGTATTCTTCAAATCCCAAAGGAGATTTGATTGGGGATTTCTGCAATTAATTTTAACCAATTCATAATAGTTTCTTTCTCTATCCCTCCTTACATCACTTAGTTCTTGGCCTCAACAGCTTCAGATGCCCCCAAGTCCCTGTGAACTCCACCAGAGTTTCAGGCCACATAGTTAATTAGCAGTTAAATTCAAGTGATTCAACTTTCTCAGAACTTTTTGAATCATTTTACAAACTCCTTTCCTGATCATTTATCTTAAATTAGACCTTATTTCTCTCTCAATTTCAGCCATGGCTTTCATCAACTCTTTTTTTTTTTTTTTTTTTGGTGGTGGGGGTAGGAGTACACTCTCACAGCATGTGGAAGCTCCCAGGCTAGGTGTCAAATTGGAGCTGCAGCTGCCATCCTACACCACAGCCACAGCAACACAGGATCCCAGCCCTATCTGCAACCCACACAACAGCTCACGGCAACATCAGATCCTTAACCCACTGAGCGAGGCCAGGGATTGAACTTGCATCATCATGGATACTAGTTGGGTTCTTAACCCACTGAGCCACAACGGGAACTCCCACCAACTCATTTTATATTTGTGTTGCCAAATCATCTTACCAGAGCAATTTCTATTCTCATTTCTTGCCTACAAAAAAACGTTCAAGGTTCCACAGTGCCCTATACACACAATTAGAAGGTCAGCCCTTTAAATTGTGACCTAAGAAGACCCATCCTCTATTGTACTTAACTATTTTTCTCTATATACCGTAAGTAGTCAAGGGCTTGAATGCAAGTTTTTGGATGAAAACATTTCTTCTGTGGGCAAGTTACCCATGGAGAAAAGGGGAAATAATACAATATAACTACTTGGGCTTTATGTTCATATATGTTAAACCCTTAGGCATTATTATTTTTGCTGTTTCACAGCTCAATAAAATTGTTTATCTTAATGCCTTCATGATGCTCTTTGTCCATGAACCCACTCTGTTCTCTGTCCTTGAGACTTTGATATTTCCAGCCTTGGTTTCTTATATGGATCTGGTGTTCCCATGACTTAGGCTACAACCATGGCTCATGATCTCCCCACTACACTCCTGGTGTACTGAGAATCCTTGCCATCTGTGTCATAGGTCTCCATGTGAAAGCCCCACACATGCCCTGCCTTTATTTTTTTTTATTTCTGTGGACCTTTATGAATATCAACTTCTCTAGAAACTGGCCCATGATGCTCTCCTATGTGGTTTTACACTCAGATCCTGGTATTCATTCTGGCCAAGGGATACCACCAAAATTGTCATTCATCCTCTCCATCAGAGGAAGACTGGGTGAGCTACCTGACCCATTTTTCATGCTCATCCCAAATTATTACTATTATTATTATTATTATCTTTTTGTCTTTTCTAGGACTGTACCCGCCACATTTGGAGGTTCCCAGGCTAGGGGTCTAATCAGAGCTGTAGCTAGGGACTGAATCAGAGCTACAGCTCCCGGCCTATGCCACAGCTGCAGCAAAGTAGGATCCAAGCCACATCTGTGCCTTACACCACAGATCACGGCAATGCCAGATCCCTGACCACTGAGGGAGGCCAAGGATTGAATCATCATCCTCATGCATACTAGTTGGATTCATTTCCACTGCGCCAAATGGGAACATTTGTTCCTTTTAATGTGTCATGCATTCTTGTTTCTTTGTATGCCATGTAATTTTTTTTTTTTTAATTGAAAAACAAGTACTTGTAAAAAGAACAGTTATCTTTCTCAGTCTTTGCAGACTTGCTCCAGCAGGGGAAGACATTCACTCATCAGCCTGATATGAAGGCTTAAGTTCTTCCCTAGCCTTTTCTGGCTATCTATATCCCTTGCTCTGTGTGTGCGTGTGTGTGTGTGTGTGTGTGTGTGTGTGTGAGAGAGAGAGAGAGAGAGAGAGAGAGAGAGAGAGAGATCAGCTTTTCTTTTTAATTTTTTATGTATTTATTTATTTATTTATTTATTGGTGCATACACTGCATGTGGAATTTCTTGGGCCAGGGATTGAAACCATGGCAAAGAAGCAACCCATGGCAGTGACAATGCCTGATCCTTAACCTGCTGTGCCACAGAACTCCTCCTATATAACTATTTTTAAATGTTCCACTTTCTTTAAGAGTCTCACCTCTGCTTCTTCTTGGAGCTTTAGGTGTCTATTGCATTTATAATCAGTCATTTTTTTTTTTTTTTGTCTCTTTGTCTTTTAGGGCCGCACCAGCGGCATATGGAGGTTCCCAGGCTAAAGGTCGAATCGGAGCTGTAGCCTCCAGCTTTCGCCAGAACCACAGCAATGCAGGACCTGAGCCTTGTCTGTGACCTACACCATGGCTCACGGCCACACCAGATCCATAACCCACTGAGTGAGTCCAGGGATTGAACCCGCATCCTCATGGATGCTAGTCAGGTACATTAATCACTGAGCCACAAAAGGAACTCCCTCATGTCAGGTACATTAATCACTGAGCCACGACGGGAACAACCTCAATCAGTAATTTCTTGACTCAGCAATCTGCATGTCTGCAGCTCTGTTCTAACTTCTGTGAGCTATACCCGCTGCTTCCTGTGCCTTCCTCTTGCCTGAGATCCAAGCTTCTTTTTTGGGGGGTCTGTCTCGACTCAATGTAGGTGATGCAGAGAACAATTCTTCTGGCAGTCTACAGGTGGATTATAATGTTACAAATTCAGTTCTTTCCACTCTTTCTGGAACTGGTGACTAAACCACCATTTCTTCCAAGATACGTGCTGCAGTGTGTGGAGAAGAGGGTGGGACAAAGATGAGAAACACTGCCGAAGAATTTCCTACCATTTTGGATGTGGCTTTCTCTTGATTGGGTGTTCGTGTGGTTGCTGTAGATCTCTGATTGCTTTCCAGAGTTCCTATACAGTTATTTTAGTTAGTTTCTGGCTGTTGATGTTGCTTTAATTCCATAGGAAATTTTGCTGATGTCATTCTACCTCTTTGCTGTCGTGAAAAAAAATGTTTCTTCATCCCAAACACATTTGATGCATCTCTCCATGTTACTGGATACATTTTGTCATATAATTATTTTGCATTTTTCATGTAATTCTTCTCACCAGCTAAACTCTTCAAGAACACAGAAAAGTTTCTTCCTTCATACAACATGTAGCTCAATGCCTGGCTCTGAATAAGCACTCAATTTTAGCTTGATAAATTGAGCACTATACAAAAGTAAGCCTAAGTGTGTAGATGTCACATCTTCTAGTACTGTATCATCAC
Source organism: Sus scrofa (assembly GCF_054392235.1). Taxonomy (NCBI): domain Eukaryota; kingdom Metazoa; phylum Chordata; class Mammalia; order Artiodactyla; family Suidae; genus Sus; species Sus scrofa. The sequence goes on along the minus strand of NC_139396.1, from coordinate 106,126,628 downwards.
CACTTTTGCTAGATGTACAATCACAGCATTGCTTTAGAATGTGTGTCAACAGTTGGGTATGTTCACAGAAAGCCAGCACTGATTTTGTTGAAATTCTGTAACTGCTATATTGTTATGTTAGCAGACTGTTTTTGGCAATTGCAGCAGGCACTGTGCATCAGCGCAAAAGGAAAATGAGCACCACTTCTCCACAATGCCTGCAACCACACCCCTTCCTTCGGTGAAAAATGAATATTTATTCATAGAGGGAAGGCAGCATTGCTCCTATTGTGGATTTGGCTTATTCAAGAGATTCTAGAAGCAGCTCTGCCATTTTCAAGATTAAAAAAACAAACAAACAAAAAAAAAAACACAAGAAATCACTAAGTATATGAGTTTCTCAAAGTAGAGTTTAAAGTAAAAGACTGCTGGTTGCTAATTAATTCCTGTTATCTAAGATAATGGGGAGAGAATGAAGAGAAAAGGAAAGCATACTTGGCTTTCATTACCACTCACAGGAGTCTTTCTGAAGAAAGATGTTAAATGTCTCCCCTGAGGTGTCTGTTGTCCTCCTAAATGAATTAGTCAAGCAGAAATGCACATTATTTGGACACAGATACCCAAAGGGGAATTGCCATAAAGTGGAGATGCCTGATAACCCGTTAGAAAATATTGTATTAAGTAACCTCTATCATAAGAAAATATTTTTAAGAGAGAAGACTTACTGAAAGTCAGCATATATTTTCTAAATTTCTCTCTCTTCCCCCCTCCTCCTTTCTCCCTTCCTCCCTTCTCCTCCCCTCCCCCTCTCACTCACCCACTCCACTCTTTACCCCAAAGCAAAAGGCTGGACTGTTAATTGTCACTTATATATGTTGGATCTGTTTTTGGCAGAAATTGAATCTCCCATCATTAAACTATTATAAGAGTTTTTAAAGAGTATTCTAAGAGTTTGCTGTGTTAAAGATCCACCTTGTTATGTATGCAACCATATGTTACAGGTACATATCCATAATAAATATATTTTAAATATCAGGTTTTCAAAGTTCCAGTTTTTGGTTGCCAATTACCTATTTGATTTTTCAAATACTTAGAAATCATTTTTTATAGGTGGAAAAAGCAAATAAGTGATTTGGCCAAGGTTAATTTAAAGATGTAAAGTATTAGGGTTACATGGAAGTGAGAGGCTGTATTTGCTCTAATAAAGATAGATTGATAGATAGATGATAGATAGGTAATAGATAGAATTTCACATATGATTTTACTTCTATCATCTACTCTTATTAAATTATTTGCCCTACTTGCCATGTATATAAACCCTCACATAGCAGATGTTCAATAGTTATTTGCTAAATGAATCTATTGCAATTTGGCTTCAAACTTTAAGAAATACGCAAAGCTCAATTAATGAAGTCCTTTAAGTTTTAATTTTCCTTGAAGTTATGTTTGCAAAGTTTCTTTGTGGAAGACTAGACTTATTGGTAAAGGAGTGTCGTTCAAATTAGACCACAAGAATAACATTAGTAAATGCCTTCAGAATGTCCCATGCTATACCAATAATTCAGGTGGGATGCGGCAGGCAACCAGGTACCAGAGAGGACTTTTAGCAGGCATGAGCAGAGGGTCAGGAAGGAGAAAAAGAGTTCTAGTTCACAAAGGAGCCTGGATTCCCTGTCAATTCTTGGACAGAGAGACTTAGGGACCATGGCAGAAGAGAGACACCTGCAGACCCAGGGCACTGGAAAACTGGAAACTGCATGGGCAGCAAGCAATCCTGGGAATGGGGTAGGCCTGGCTCTGCAAACAGAGGCCCCTAATAAAGTGAGTATGGCAGAAAGAACCAAAGAGGGAGCCTATAATCTCTCACCTCAGCTAGGTACTATTTACAGGAACTAGAGTAAATGCTGAATTTCAGGAAACATAACCCTGGCGAAAAGTAGGGTCACAGAAGCTGACCAGAGGCTGAGCAGTGGGGGCCAATGGGCCTACAGGTGGGCATAGAAAGTGACTCTGTCTAGAGAACACTAAGCCTTGGGACTGTGACAGAGGGCTGCTGCTCCATCCAGCTGGGTGCTAAGGATAGTCTGCACCTGCCATGAGGTTATGAGCTTTCTTTATAAAATACTATTTGGTGCTCATAGGCCTCTGATAAACTCTACCCTGAGGATGCAAAATCCTTCTAGTGTTAACAAAGTACTGTTAAATTCTCCATTATGTCTGTGTCTGTTGTGACCACTACCAAATAGTTATCATTTTCTTTTATTGAATACATGTTATATGTTCAACAGATCCTATCTCATATCATCCTTTAAACACATCCTGGTAGGAGTTAAAAATAGAAAGTTCAAGTTGCCTGAAGTTACTCAGTCTGTGACAAGTGAAGCTACAGTTATCACCCAGCTCTGTCCTGCTGCAAGGTTTCAATGATTTCTACTAATCTACCTGGCTCTCACTGGAATATAGCTTTACTAAAAATATTAATCATGAATTAGCCCTAAAAATATTGGAAGAGAACTTTTAGAAGAGACCTCAGAAACCCATGAGCCTTCTTTAATGTTGTGCCTTGTCCTAGCATAGAATTCAAGCCCTGCATCTCAGAAGCAAGCTATAAAGAAACCAGAGGGAGGTTCTCGTGTGCTAGCACAATGCACACAGGCCCCCATGGACCCCTTCTTCAACAATCTGAAAGAGCAAAACAAGGGCCCAGCTTTCCACAACTGACTAAATGGGATGGCAAAGGGATGAAAGCAATTACCTTTATTTTTCATTGAACTTCTTAGTATGCATATGCAAAGATACAAGGAGAAAATGATCACTCCTGGTTCTATTTTGACCATAACCAAGAAAGTAATTAGGAGGGAAAAATAATGACGTTTTTTGCTTTCTATTCTGAACTGCAAAATCCAGTAAGTAAACATCTTGAACTAATGTGCATACAGACATACATGAGCACATGTCCCCATGCCAGAGCTGGCTATGCTTCTTGCCCATTCAGGAAGCTGCAATGCCTGATGCCCAGAGGAGCAGCCAGACTCGTAAGCATTCAGAAACCATAATCTCCATACTCACTACCAGCCCATGATGGGTTTTGCATACTCACTGCTATTCTAACCACCATGGCCTAGAAATGATCACATTCTGAAGTTTCTGGCTCCATTAGTTTAGTCATCCATGTTCCTCATAAAAGAGTGTTCTACATTCCATCCCCCACACACCGCCAAAACAGCAGACAGTATTTGCCTCCTGAAATGCTACTCTTCTTTCAAGGTCTGTTTTAAATGCTTCTGAATCTGAACCTTTGGATCCTTCTGTGACTGCTCTGCAGACCTGGGTTTCTTGATAGCACAGAACATGGGCTCTTTGTATCTGATAATTGCTGTGTTTCTGGTACTTATCTCAGTGCCTGGTACACACAGATGCTCAATAAATGTGTACAGCAGAAAGACAAGAAGAGAAAAAAATGGAAGAAGCAAAACCTGGAAGAGAGGCAGACAGCCAGGGGACATGTCTCCTTCCACCTAAGCACTGATTTTAAAAAAGCAAAATGAAAAAGAACTGAACAGGGCAAGTGAATGACCAGCTGTCTTACAAACTTACTTAAGAACAGATGTGATAAGGAGTTCCCACTGTGCCATGATGGGTTGGGTGGCTTCTCTGCAGCACCAGGATGCAGGTTCTATCCCTGGCCGAGCACAGTGGGTTAAAGGATCTGATGTTGCCTCAGGTGTGACATAGGCTACAACTGTGGCTCAGACCTGCTACCTGGCCTGGGAAGTCTATATGCCATAAGGCAGGCAAAAAAGAAAAAAGAATAGATATGATGAGTCGCCTATGTGTTCATTCATTTCACAAAGAAGCTGAAGACTTCCAGACTGATCAACCTGAAGCTCGTCTTCCTGAGCTATACCAATATTGTTCAGTTATAGCAAGAAGTCAAGAACCTTGATTGTTTTTTTCTTCCACCATGCATTGACTGATTTTAATACATAGGCATTCTCTCTCTGTCTCTCTTCTATGTCTCTCTCTCCATCCACTATCTATTCACCTACCTCTACCTCATCCTTCCCCATGCCCTTGTAGTTCCACCAGAACAATGGTGATCAGAACAGCTACTTCTCTAGCTATGCTGAAGATTCAATTAGATGCAATAAATCTAAAGTTCCAGCTGATATTCAGCAAGGCACTTCCCGTACCTGCAGCACCTGCAATCATTCTATTCTTGGCTATAATTCAGCACCCTCCTCACATAATTCTCCACCTAGGAGAAATCTCTCAAGTCTTTTTGTATCACCTGTCCCTTGTTGGACAATGCCAACATATCCATAGAAATTCACTTCTCAGTTCTGAGATTAAAAAAGGAGGGGGGAGGATGATAACTATTTTCCAAAGTGAAACAGGTCTAGGTCACACTTGAAAGGTCTCTCAAATGTCACCTCACCCTCAATGACTCAGCCCTTCAGCCATGCTCACTTTGAAAGTCGGATACTTATATATATATTCAGGAGAACTATTTTATCTCACAGGTCAGAGTTATTAAACTTGCTGCCACAGCTGTCATCCCTCCCCTCGCAAGGGATGAGCATGGCCACATCTATCCCATGTGATGTGGTGGAGGAAGGCTGGGCCTTGGAATCATGCACCCAGGGTTCAAATCTCATTTCTGACATTAACCGCAAGTCCAGGTGCAAGGTCACTTAACCATTATTTACTTCAGTTTTCTTATCTACACAAGGGGACATTAACACATCATAGGGTATCCTGAGGGTTAAAAGACTGCATTAATGATATGCTAGAACCAGGAGCAGCATAGACTAGCAACTGGGAAAATGTTCTTCCCCACTTTCCTTAGGAGTTACGTGGTATGGCATTCACAGAAAGGTCATTTTACTTGCTTCCTTGAAACCAACTTACACTTTTAATAATTTTTTATTACAGTTGATTTACAATGTCGTATCAATGTCTGCGGTACAGCAAAGTGACCCAGTCAACACACACACACACATTCTCTCTCTCTTTTTTTTTTTTTTTTTTTGGATTTTTAGGGCCACATCCACAGCATATGGATGTTCCCAGGCTAGAGGTTGAATCTGACCTGCAGCTACTAGCCTATGCCATAGCCTCAGCCATGCCAGATCCGAGTCACATCTGTGACATACTCCACAGCTCATGGCAACTCGGGATCCTTAACCCACTGAGTGAGGCTGGGGATCAAACCTGCCTCCTCATGGATACTAGTCAGATTAGTTTCTACTGAGCCAAGACAGGAACTCACTTTTTCTCATTATTATCTTCCATCTTGTTCTATAACAAGTTCCCTGTACTATACAACAGGACCTCATTGCTTATCCATTTTCTTTTTTTTAAATTTTAAATAAATTTAAATTTTAAATGATTTTTTTCTATTATAGCTAGTTTACAGTTTTCTATCAATTTTCTACTGTACAGCAAGATGACCCAGTCACGCATATATATATATATATATATATATATATATATATATATATACATTCTTTTCCTTACATTATCATGCTCTATCATAAGTGACTAGATATAGTTCCCAGTGTTATACTATGGGATCTCATTGCTTATCCATTCCAAAGGCAATAGTTTGCATCTATTAACCCCAAATTCCAGTCTATCCCATTCCTTCCCCCTCCCCCTTTACAACCACAAGTCTGTTCTCCATGTCCATGATTTTCTTTTCTGTGGAAAGGTTCATTTGTACTGTATATTTGATTCCAGATAGAAATGGTATCACACAGTATTCATCTTTCTCTTTCTGAATTACTTCACTTAGTATGAGAGTCTCTAGTTCCATCCACATTGTTGCAAATGGCATTATTTTATTCTTTTTATGGCTGAGTAGTATTCCATTGTGTATATATACCACATCTTAATCCATTCATCTGTTGATGGACATGTACTTCGTTTCCTTGTCTTGGCTATTGTGAATAGTGCTGCAATGAACATGCGGGTGCATGTATCTTTTTCAAGGAAAGTTTTGTCTGGATATATGCCCAAGCGTGGGATTGCTGGGTCATATGGTAGTTGTATGTATAGTTTTCTAAGGTACCTACATACTGTTTTCCATAGTGGTGGTACCAATTTACATTCCCACCAACAGTGCAGGAGGGTTCCCTTTTCTCCACACCCTCTCTGGGATTTGTTATTTGTGGACTTATTAATGATGGCCATTCTGAGTAGTGTGAGGTAGTAGCTCATAGTGTTTTTTTTCTTTTTGGGCCACACATGGAGGGTATATGGAAGCTCACAACCTAGGGGTTGAATTAGAGCTGCAGCCACTGGCCTATGCCACAGCCACAGCAATGCCAGATCCTGACCGTGTCTGCAACCCACACCACAGCTCATGATAACATCAGGTCCCCAACCACTAAGCAAGGCCAGGGATCGAACCTGCATCCTCCTAGATATAAGTGGGATTCATTTCCTCTGTGCTACAATGGGAATTCCTGCTCATCCATTGTAAATGTAACAGTTTACACCTACTAACCCCAAACTCCCCAGTTCATCCCAATCCTACCCCCTCCAGAAACCAACTAACATTTAATTCCAAATATCCCTCTTTACCAAGGAGGAAAAAAATACATAAAACATACACATGATTGAGATTAAATTCCTTTCTCCCATGTGCCCCTAAGCTCCATGGCAGAGTAAGGTCCAGAGCTCTCTGGTAGCCCAATACACTGGCTTGTAAGTCACCTGGGTTTATCATTACGTGTTCTACTGTCTCTATCCTCCTGTTCCCTTTAGGTGCAACAGTGAGGGGCCTGGGTTCCTTTGCTGTAGATGCAGATTTCCCTCTCTGAAGACAAGCACTTCCTGGTACACTTCTAGGGAATGGGACACAAGATCCTTCTCTCATAGGACCTACAACCTTTCCTCCTCCTCCCAGGACTGAAACTGCCTTTGGATCAAGAGAAAACATCTCCTATATTTACTTGTTTCCCTCAGAGGTACTCTGCCTCTTAAATCTTCATTACAAGTTTGGCAGCTTAAAAAAGTAAAATCAAGGACGAAAGCATTTTGCAGGTCAGGAAGCCCAGGGTCTGTGACTTCGAATGAGGAAAAGATGACAGACATAAACATATGTCATCTCAGAATTTCTCTTGCTACAGTAATTACTGCAAATATTTGAATAGCTAACATTTAGTGAACATGGTGATGAGCTCAAAAAACACCAGCAGTCCTAAAATGAGTAACTCAACCTGTAAGTAAAGTGCCATGCTTTGCTGCTTGAAGGGCTCCTCTGAATGCCACCTCAGTTGATCATATTTTCTGAGAAGCAGGTTAAAATGGGTTAATGGTTCATTTTTTGATAAATTTATAGAGGCCCTGCACAGTCAGTCCATGGACTTCCCAGTTTGCATATCCCCAGAGCCTTTGCCAGGCACATCTCTGTCTGGGGTTGCTCTGAGGTCAACTGTCCTGAGTTAGGATCCAACCAACCAACATCATAGGCTTTCCCTTTCCTGTCCCCACCTCCTCATCACATGTGCTGCTCTTTTAAATAGTTCTTCAGATTTGTGCCTAAACTGATATATCAATACCCTGCTCAAGTCTCAACTCCTTCCAGGAGGCCATACCATGTTCCTCTCTGGGGCTCCTTGAGGATCTACTCTTCCAAACTCTGACCCTCTTTCCAGAAGTACACTTCCATCTGACATCTTGAGAATCTGCCCATTCTCTGAGATCCACTCATCCTGCCTGCTGGATTTACATTTATCACCTGTCTTCTTTTAGCATCCTGGTCTCCACTGCCTACCTGGTTCCTCTTAGAAGCAATCTATTTCTTGGTCCTGGTTTTCCTAGCCCTTGTCTAGCTGGTAATAATCAGAGGAGTCTGCTTCCATTAGAAGGGGGATGCTGAAGTTGACCTCTTCCCAAAAGAATCTATCAAGGGGTCAAAGAAAAGGGGTGGGACATTGCTTCAGGGATCGTCTCTCCCTGCCCATGGGCCTCTCATGATGCATACTCTCTTCAGGGAAGAAAGGCTGGTGGGTTCTGTCTCAGCGTTCATAATCTTGGGGGTGGTGTTTGAGCTGGGAAAGATGCTATTCCAAAGACAGTCAGAATTGTACTAAATGGGAGAGACAGAGGCTGAAGGAAAAGAGAAGGACTAGTCAGAGAATGAGAGGGCATGGATTATGTATTAAACAGAAAAAAGGCAGGTGCCTGGCATTGAAGGGAAGAACAGAGGAGGTCAAGAGAATGGAGCAGGACCAATGAAGTTAGGCTGGTTGGGGCCTCAGACTAGGGGCAATCTTTTTTTGCAGCTGAGGTCCATCTTCACGGACAGGATCAGTCCTTATAGAAGCCCCCAGGCTACTTTCTGCACAGTGGTACCTGTTGCATGTTCTATCTCATCTACTGTGTATCACTCCCATTAGAGGAGGAATGCTTATGCACATTTTAAAGGAATTAAAAAGGCTCAGCAATATGAATATGACAGCCCTGCTCCCACAACTAATGACAACCAGAGGTTACATTTAATACAATGTCCATGTGACTTTGATGCTGCCCCCCTACTTCTCCAGACTGGTCCTCCAGCCTCTCTCCCAGGTTCTGGCCTGGGTGTCAGGCTTTGATCCCAATTCCTTTTTTAGCACCATTTAACATCTGCTGCAGAAACAGCCTCACTGGGACTGCTAAGTGCTTTTCAGCCCTGGGCACCCAGATACATGGCCGGTCTTTAGCACTTACTAGTGAGACAGAAACATTGGACTCACAGTTGACAAGTCTCTGAAGCTAAACTATTAACTAGGGAAAATAAAGGAATCCTGTACTAATCTACTTTGTGGAGCTAGTCCTTGGGGAAGGAAGTCCTGTCTTCTTCTGAGAAATTGGCCCACTTGGAACTGCTGGCTTATATACTTTTTTGAATCACATGATGACTGACTTGAGACATTCCAGAGGGAAACTCTTAACTTGACACCTAATTAGTCAACCAGAAATCTTCCACAAATGAGTTCCTTCTTTGCTTTAGCGGAAGCCTAGTTAAGACCCTAACATGGCTGTTACTTTGTATACCAGTGTTGTTATTCAGTTAATGGCCCAATTATTGTGAGCCTTGCAGCCCTCCTATGTGCCACTACAGAGACACTCCTGTTTAAAAGGGTTCCCAGGAGAACCAACCACAAACCACATCACAGGACATTATCAACCCTTGTCTGCAGCCCCTATCAGTGTGGGGAGCTCTGTGGGGCTGTGGACAGGAGTCAGAAACCTGGATTCAGTACCAGGACATGTGGGAAATAGTACCAAACACTTACTCTCTATAAACTGGGGGTGACACTTTTGCTTAAGGGGCTACTGTGGTAAAGGCCATTAACTCAGTAAACTCCAGAGTCCTATACAAAAGTTGGGCTTATTAGTCTATTCTGAGCTCCATTTTCTAACAATTAACTGGCATAGCTTCTGTTTTCCTGATTTCCTCTCTCGTTGTGCACTGAATCTAATCTTTTCATTTGCCAAGATTTTCCATTTTACCCTAGAGAAGGGAAACCTCTGAAATACTCATTAATGTCTTGGAGGCTGCCAAGAAGGTGGACTTTCTGGTCCTTACTGTGGTCTTGGCCTGGCCCAGGGATCAAACTGACCACCTGGGGCCAGGCCCTCTGACTTACAGGCTAGCTCCACTGTGGCAGGGAAGGCTGGCTCTTTCTGTCCCCCATGATATAAATATCTTGGATATCATGTGTGTGTTGGATTCCTTCTCTTTTAATTGATAGTTTGGATTCTGCTGCACAATCAGCCTTCCCTCTATCGAGTCAATTAGCTCCTGAAAATGCACTGGGTGCCTCTCTGGCTCTATAATTATCACTTTAGTGTCAAAAAATTGAAGAGTGGAAAGCAGCAAACTCTAACCATATGACTTGGAGGTGAATGTCAGCCTCTAAGAAAAATGTTCCTGAGCCTAATTCCTCATACATGTTTGCTTCTGATAGGATCTTATTTTGGAGGGATATAAAAACCTATGTATCTAAAATCTGACTCTTTGATTTTAAAGCTGGCCTCAGTGGTGGTGGCACCCTTTAAGCCTCAATGTCCTCACCTGTAAAATGGCTCTAATACCCCTTGGCTCACCTAATTCACAAGACACAGGTGAGTGAGGATACAGACTGACAGTTAAGTCCCATAATTATTTTAACTCTTAAAGGCTATATCACACTACAGATATAAGATAGCATTATTACTTTGCTTGATAAAATATTTTCATCAGCAGAAAAGGGGATAAGTTGTAGCAACATGTCACCTGGCAACTACTCCTCTCAGTGTCAACCCCCGGGGTGACCTCTTTCAAGATTTGCACAGTGATAAGATGATATCTATTTTCTTTCACTCTCTAATTTGGTTTGCCAAATAAATCCACCCCGAGGGGATGCAGCTAAATTAACATGGACACAGGTATGGGCTCTGATTCAGGCAGATGAGGGGTTTTGCCTCCTGGCTATGCCTTATGGTAACTGTATGATTTTGCCCAGCCATTCAGCCTTGGCTGTTCTGAAGATCAAGTGAGATCATACTGCTAAAGTATCAGGCATACAGTAGGCCTTAGTTTAATGTAGCTCCTTTCCTCTCTTAATCTTCACAGCACTACTTAACAATACTGCCTGACATGAGAAAGGAATAACCCACACACTGGTCTTGACTTTTAAATCTAGTCTTCTTCCTTTTTTTTTTTTTTTTTCAGTCTTTTTGTCTTTTTAGGGCTGTACATGTGGCATATGGAGGTTACCAGGCTAGGGGTCTAATTGGAACTGTAGCCGCTGGCCTACCCCACAGCCATAGCAACATGGGATCCAAGTCGCGCCTACAACCTATACCACAGCTCACAGCAATGCCAGATCCTGGATGCTAGTCAGGTTCATTAACTGCTGAGCCAGAATGAAAACTCCTTCAGTCTGCCTTCCTCTACTCAGTAGCTATTTCAAAAGAGAATTGTGAATATGGCTTTCTCCATTTCAGTAGTGTCCTTGAGCATTTATGAAGAGAGAAAGGGAACAGTTTGGATGCTGTTCTTGACAAATACTTCAGCCACAATTAAATGTTGCTACTGTACTTAGGACAAAGGACAAGTGATCAAAGAAGACTAATTATAACGAATTATGATCCCTCACCACGTCTGTGCTTGATATTTCAGCTGCCATGTGAATAGATGACAAGACTGAGGATATGACCGCCTGCCATCTGTCTAAAATTTCAAAGCAGGAGCAAAAAGTGCTCAGAGGGCAAGCCAGTTAAGGATTAATTAAAATCCTAAAAGTAATGCTCACTAGTCATTTTCTAAGTGCATTCAATCCAGAAGGCTAAGAATGGCTGGGAAGCCTAAAGTCCAGTAGTGCTTTCCAGTAGGTGGAAAGGCAATAGGAGATGAAAGTATGTAGAAGTCTTGGGTTTAAGACTTAGCCCTGCCTTTTTCTGGCTTTCTTCCATTCTGACCATTCCAACAATTTCCCTGAGCCATAATTTCCAAATCAATTAAACAGGGAAATAAAACTGAAGCAAAAACAAAGACAGTGGCCAGCCTTTCTACCTTGCAAGGTCAATTCCAACGTGCATAGTGGTATTTCCCATGCTGTATGTTGAAAATCAGATTCATTATCTTTCTTCCCAAAGTTGTTCTTCCTAGAGCACATGTATCAGAGAATGTCACTGCTATCCACATGGTCCCTCAATCACCCCCAATCTGGAAGGCATAGCACACAGCACTCTTTATACTTCTTATCCCCCACCCATGATATTAAATATACATTCTATGTTTCCAGTCCATATCATCATCTCAGTTCCATCTCTGTCACCTAGGTTCATGACTGAGCATCTCTGGGCATCACCTCCTCTTTGGTCTCCTAGCTTCAAGACTCAACTTCTCCATTCCATCACTCATGCTAGCTGCTAGGGTACTACCTATAAACTACAAGTTCCAACAGGATATTCCTCTGCCTGAGATACTTAAATGGCATCACAACATCTATTACAGCAATTTAAAAATTCCTTATAAGCAGGAGCTTTTTTTTTTTTTTTTAAAGTTAGAAACCAATTTATTTTCCATCAGCTTAGCCAGTTATTTCAGCACCATTTACAGAAGAGCCTGGTCTGTAATCCCAAATATGTCATTCATAATTTGTATACACATGTATAAATTGATAAATTTGTGTATCTCTGTTCAATGGTACATTGCTTTCTTTGCATAGCTTTGTAATATAACAAGTCACCGAGCATATTTTTCATTAGGAGGGTTTTGCCTATTCTTGGCCCTTAACTCCTTTTTAAAAAATTTTTTTTTAAATTACTCAATGAATTTTTATTATGTTTATAGTTGTACAATAATCATCATGACCTGATTTTATGGCATTTCCGTCCCAAACCCCTAGTCCATCCCCCCCACCTACCAACCTGTCTTCTTTGGAAACCATAAGTTTTTCTAAGTCTGTGAGTCAGTATCAGTTATGCAAAGAAGCTCATTGTGTCCTTCACAAAAACAGATGGAAAGATATACCATGCTCTTGGATTAGAAGACTCAATATCATCAACATGACTATACTACCCAAGGCAATCTTCAGGTTCAATGCAATCCCTATCAAAGTACCAAGGACATTTTTCACAGAACTAGAAAATACTTTAAAATTTGTTTGGAAGCAGGAAAGACCCAGAATAGCCAAAGACATCCTGAAAAAGAAAAATGGAGTTTGAGGAATTAGGCTTTCAGATTTCAGACTATACTACAAAGCTACAGTCATTAAAACCATACAGTACTGGCACAAAGACAGAAATATAGATCAGTGGAACAGGATAGAAAGCCCAGAATTAAACCCACACACCTACAGTCAACTAATCTATGACAAAGGAGGCAGGAATATACAATGGAGAAAAGACAGTCCCTTCAATAAGTGGTGCTGGGAAAACTGGACAGCCATATGTAAAAGAAATGAAATTACAACACATTCTAACACCATACACAAAAATAAATTCAAAATGGATTAAAGACCTAAATATAAGAGCGGACACTATAAAACTCTTAGAGGAAAACATAGGCCAAACACTCTCCAACATAAACCACAGCAGTATCTTCTCAGATCCACCTCCTGGAGTAATGACAATTAAAACAAAAATACACAAATGGGACTTAACTAAACATAAAAGTTTCTGCACAGCAAAGGAAACCCTAAACTAAATGAAAAGACAACCACAGGATGGGAGAAAATATTTGCAAAGGAAGAAACTAACAAAGAATTAATGTCCAAAATTTTAAACACCTTCTGCAGCTCAATACCAAAAAAGACAGACATCATCCAAAAAAAAATGGGCAGAATATCTAAACAGACAATTCTCCAAAGAAGACATACGAATGGCCAAAAAATACATGCAAATATGTTCAACATCACTCATTATTAGAGAAATGCACATCAAAACCACTATGAGGTACCACCTTACACCAGCCAGAATGGCCATCATCAAAAAGTCTACAAACAATAAATGCTGCAGAGGATGTGGAAAAAAGGGAATCCTATTATACTCTTGGTGGGAATATAAATTGGTGCAACCACTGTGGAAAACGGTATAGGGATCCCTCAGAAAACTAAAAATATAATTACCATTTGCTCAAGCAATCCCACTCCTGGGCATCCATCCAAAGAAAACCATGACTTGAAAAGATACATGTACTCCAATGTTCATTGCAGCAATATATACAATAGCCAAGACATGGAAACAACCTAAATGTCCATCGACAGAAGATTGGATAAAGAAGATGTGATACATACACAATGAAATATTACTCAGCCATGGAAAGGAAAGAAATACCAGCATTTGCAGAAACATGGATGGACCTAAAAATTATCATGCTAAGTGAAGATAGTCAGTGAGATGTCAACATCACATGTTATCACTTAAATGTGGAATTACAAAAAGGAGCTTTTTTTAAAAAAATCATTTTTAGCACATCAATATTTAAAACTAATAAAGGTAGAACAGCAAAGGTAAAACCTTATGATCCAGCGATCCCACTCCTGGGAATATATCTAGAGAAAACCATAATCTGAAAAGACAAATAGCACCCCAATATTCATTGCAGCACTATTTACAATAGCCAAGACATGGAAGCAATGTATTTGTCCATTGACAGAGGAATGGATAAAGAAGATGTGGTAAGCATACAAAATGGAGTATTATTCAGCCATAAAAAGAATGAAATAATGCAATTTGTGGCAACATGGATAGACCTAGATATTACTATACTGAGTGAAGCCAGTCAGACAAGGACAAATATCATATGATATCACTTATAGGTAGAATCTAATAATAAGGATAAAATCAACTTATTTATACAGAAACAAACTCAGAAGCAAATCAATCTTATGATTATCACAAGTGAAACTCTTGCAGGGAGGGAAGAATTTGGAGGGTGGGAATGACACATACACACTACTGTATAAAATAGATTATTAATGAGAACCTACGATATAACAACGGAAAATCTATTAATAGTTTTTAATAACCTATACGAGAAAAAAATGGATATATTTATTATGTATGACTGATTCACTTTTCTGTATACCTGAAATTAATACACCATTGTAAATCAACTATACTCAAATAAAAGAAAAAATAATAAACTAAAATGAAAAAAAGAATGAAAGACTAAGTCACCTTACAAATAAAATTCTTATCAATGATCATCTCAAAAAAAAACAAGTAATATACAAAATGTTCCCTGCTCATGCCCCATGATTGCCCCTGAATTACCTCCAAGGGCTCCAAAAAAATATTTCCACTTACATGATGCAAAGTCTTATGCTGACTTCCCCTTCCTTCATCTCCAATTCAGTCTCTAAAAACTGGCCATATTTTAATGCTGTAATATGCTTGATTTCTTTGCAGAACCAATATCTCACACTTGAATAGGGCTTCATAGTCTATTAAAAACTTTTGTATAATACTATTCAAGTGTCAGCTATGCACACAGTACTGGTGATTGAATAGTGTTGTCAAAATAGAGTAAAAGTTCTCCCTGTTCTCTCTCATGTCACTACTGGTTTATGGGGCAGGTAGCTAACTACTCGTTTGAAACATATGAAATAATGAAATGGGAGTTTCCGTCGTGGCGCAGTGGCAACGAATCTGACTAGGAACCATGACGTTGCAGGTTCAATCCTTGGCCTTGCTCAGTGGGTTAAGGATCTGGCATTGCCATGAGCTGTGGTGTAGGTCGCAGACACAACTTGGATTCAGCGTTGCTGTGGCCATGGCGTAGGCTAGCAGCTGTAGCTCCAAGTCCACCCCTAGCCTGGGAACCTCCATGTGCCACGGTGTGACCCTAAAAAAGCAAAAAGAATGAAATAATCAAATGGTCAGATGTCAACAATATTATATAGTTCACTCTATGTGACCTATATTCCATAGTGTTCTACCCACAATTACTGCTCGTGGATCTGACAAGTGCCATGATGAAAATATGGAACCTAAGAGAACACAGAGGAGGGAATTTGAGCAAGAGAATGGGCAAATGCCCAGGGAGAGGGCACTTGACACCTTGTAGTGGTGATGGTGGTGGATGGTATAAGCCAGCAATCCAAGAGCATACACAGATGCATGACTTAGCAATATCCAATGTGAAAAACAGCTGAGATATACGGTGGGCAATTAATATGACAAATGAAGATAGGAACAACTCAAACATCCAGTACAGATGAGGACTGTCCAGGGATGGCGTCTGGGAGGACATAGGGGTCCCTTTGGAGGAGAAGAAGCAGTGCCCCCAACATTGTGGTTCCCAAGGCATGGCTCCCCTGGGGTGGCACAGGGACTGCAAAGGGGTTACCAGGTCCAAAGTACTGTAGGCCTGGTGCTCTTCTGGACCTGTTTGCTCAGCCAGAGACCCTTCTACTCCCCAACAGATCTTTCACTCTGCCATGACCATGCAATATGCAGATCTGGAAAACACACTGTCTCCAAATTCTATCACCCTCAGCTCAGCCCTTCCCCGCACAGCAAAGAAGAGAATTGCATGAAAGAAAGAGAAGATCAAAACAAAGCAAATAAAGCAGCACGGTTAAGGCAAATAGAAGACAAGATTAATAATAATCACCATATGATCAGCAACTACCATACATGCATTTACTACTTACCATGTGTGAGGTTCTGCACCATGCATTTCACAGACATGGTGTATACGTCATCATTACAACTTTAAAAGTGGCTATTATTTTCCTTATTTTAAAGAAAACAAGCCACAGTGAGGTTAAGTGATTTGCTTAAAGTCATTTAGAGTAAGTAATGCAGCCAGGATAGTGATCTTCAATGCTGCCACCCTTAACCACTCTACTGGGTATAGGATTCCATGACCCAGTATATCAAAGTCAGTCTTTAAAATGTAATTTTAGATCAGTATGGCAATTACTCCTGTTTTAAAGATGAGAAAACTGGCAAAGGAGACAGAGAAGGTGAAAGTTATAGGAGAGGGTTTGTAAAGGTTAGAATGTGCTGGCATCAAAAAGAGTGGAAGTAACAAGAAACAAATCCTCACTAAAATAAACACTGACCTTGCCATTCTTCAGCTCCTCAACTCTTCCTAAAGCTATTCTTTTTCTTTTCCATCCAATATCACACCCCTGACAACCATCAGAGTGAGCCAATGAGAACCACTCCCTTTTTGTCTGGTTGGGAGCAAGGGGTTCCAAGAATTCAGAGTAACTTTTACTGATGTTTTCTGTGGTCCAGGTACCAAGAAAAATGGCATTCTCAGAGAATCACTACTGGCAGGAGCTGGGGTTGATACCTTTGTTATCTTGAGGGGTGTGCTATTTCCTTCACCTAGAATCATGTGGATGCTGCTGGAGGCTGTCGATAGTGGGAACAGAATCTACTTTTCAAAAGTGCTGAAGAAATATTGAGAAATAATTCAACATGAAACAGAGGGAGACTGTGTTATTTTCTCCTTCAGCCACGAAAACAGGAAATGGATATTTCTAGACTACAACCTTCTAGATGAAGACAGGGCTTGGGTCAGCTTCACTCTTATCATATCCCCACTGGAATGGTGCTCAATGAAGAGTAGATGTTCAATAGATATTTGGAATAATGTATGCATGCACTTGTACTTGCTCATAACACAATCCTATTGGTTTGGAAAGCCTGATAATAACAGCAATAATAATTGTAGTAGTAGCAACAACTTGAGAACAATGCATCCTATAGAGGAACCTGAAACCTGGAGCAGCAGAGTCCATGGACCAAAAAAATGCATGGAGAAGGCACACCGTCATACTAGAGAGACGAAACAGAGCAATGGTGGGTATGGCTCAGGATAGTACGCAGGTGACAGAGTCATGGCAGGACAGAAGCAAAAGCCTGGGGTTCTTCAGTGGCCCAAGCAACCCCAGAGTATGGTATGGGAATATGGACCAGGGTATATTTCATTAGCAGCCCTGGCCATGGCTATGAGGTAATTATGCTTTGGCTATAGTTGAGACAAGCAGACTGTATATGAGATACTGTGGGTAAATGGAAGGACTCAATGTAAGAAGTTGGGGGCATCCTGATCTCATCTCAGGTGGGAGCAACGCTACTGAAAATGCTGGGCATACATATTGCTAAATCCTCCTTTCTACCCACCTGGAGAACATTTATGTGAGCGGGTTACATCTTTTACCTCAACTAGTGATAAATACTACTTTCCCCAGTTTTCAGATGAGAAAACTGAGAGTGTAAGAAATTGGGTCTAGGTTTTAGAACCTAGAAGTAGCACAGCAGGCATTTCAATCCAGGTCTGCCTTACTCCAAAATGTCTTACTTACTTTTCTTTGTGCCTTCTTGAAGGCATTCTTGTCCCTGATGCTTCTGCTTCCAATTTCTCTATTCTTTCTCCCACTGCATTCCCCAATCTCTGTGCCAGTCTCTTAATGACTTTTCTTTTTATGTGTATGTGTAGGCACTTCTAACACGCAATTAGACTGTTAACTCCCTATAGATAGGTATAAGAAATTCCCTATGGATGATGTTAATTTTCAAACCCTGACACCTTGAAAATATCTGCAAGAGAGGAGATGTTATAAAAGTTTCTTTTTTGCCAATAAAGATACTACAGTGAGATTATGTATTAAAGACACATAGCCAAGATGGTTGGTGGGAGGGGATTTTTTACTAGAAGAGTTTCACCTCTTGCTCCTCAAAAGAGCTTCACAATATGATTCACCCAATTCCTCTGTCCAGGCAGAAAAGCAGGATAAGCATGGAAAGCTGCCTCTGGGTGAGTTGGGAGCCCTGTGCACTGTGTTCTTTTCTCTCAGACCCATGCTACATATTTTTTCTAACTAGCGTTTAACTGTGTACAAACTGGAACCCAGACAACAGATCCTAGATCCTCCTTAAGATGTCTGAGGGGGAAATCGGCCTAAGGAAAGGAATAGGGTTGATTTTATCATTCCCAAGGTTGTCCTAAACTTTCCATTCCAATGATCAGTGCCTTTTCCACAGGATGACAATGACCTAGAAGTTCCTCTGCCAGCGTTTAGTTTGAGGGACAAATACGATGGTATATCAGGACTGCCCCTTCTATTCTTCTGGCATGTGATGGACTATGAAGTATGAAATGTAAATGAATACTTCTAGAACAAACAGGGTTCATTTCAACAGGCAGTTTGGCTCTCAGTTCACCAGATATTTATGCAGATCTCACCATGTTCCAGGCTGGGTGCTAGATTTAGGTGACATAGTGATGAGAAAGATGCCTAACAGAGAATTCAGAGGCTTATGAGAGGAGCTGAACAGAGGAATCAGACAGGTGAATAGATAAGTACAATCTGCTGTAATTTGCTTTATCAGATGAGCAGAGGCTTTGTATGAGTGATTACTTCACTGAGGGGTAATTTCAAAATGATCATAACACTGTCTAAATTCTGTAAAAATAAATAGGATTCGAGGTACCTGTGATGGTCAAAGATGTTCTAGGGAGAAGGAATAACACATTCCACAGCACAGATTACTGAAATAGCTGGCTGGGGGAAGGGGGAGCACAGGATGACTGTAAAGATGTAGATGCTGGTGAGGACCACATTTCCAGAGGAAGTCTTCATCAGCACCCAGGGGTGGCCACATCTGAGAAAAACCAAGTGCAGGCTGGAAGGAGCCCTGGACAATGAGGCTTACCATTTCTAAAGGCATGCTTCCTCCCACCTATTTCTTTATTTTTTGGTATTATAATTTTGTTTTTTTCACACTAAAAATTGAGCTTTCTTTTATTCTAGTTAGTAAATAATTGAGCAGAAATTCCCAAATTATATCATCTGAAAGTAAATGGCTGATTATTCTGGGGGGGGGGGGGGAAGAACCCTCAAAACACAATATCCATTTTCTAGGGCTGTTTTCTTAGTTGAGGAGGCCAAATGTGAGATGAAGAGTCATCAGAGTTCAGTCTTCAAGGGTAGAAATTCTAGTCCCTCCATTGTTGGCCAAGGGACCCTGGGAAAGTTACTCAATTACTTAAAGTGTCTGGGTCTCAATTCCCTCACTTATAAATGGAGATAATATTACCTACCTCACAGGAATATTGTGAAAATTAAGTCAAAGGTATATTGCAAATGTGTTCCCCAGTTTTGTGTTTGCCTTTCAAGTTTTGCTGAATGTATCTCATGATGTACAGATTTCTTTTTAACATTTAAGTAACCCAAATATACAATTTGCATCTATAGTTCTTATCACTGCTTTTCTGTTGAGAATACCATTTTCCCTCCCTGAGATCAAGGAGATATTTAACTGTGTTTTTTGCTTCCTCTGTAGTTTCACTTTATTCATTTAAATGCTTAATCCATCTGAAATTGTGTTTATTGAATGGTGTGAGATGAAAAAAAGCAAAGATTCTTTTTCCCCTCTGAATGGTTGTGCAGCATATCAAGTGATTGATCTTTTCCTCATTGATTGTGAAAAAAAACCACCTTAATAATACTTTATATTTTATACTTGAGTCTTTGTATTTTGTCTCCTTGATCTATTTTTAAAATTATCTTGGCATGGTTCTTATTTTTTAGCTTTTTGACTGTTTGTATAGCATGTGCTAACCTCCATTCTTTGCTTTCAAAATGTTCTTCTTTGTTCTATTTTATTTTTCTTCATCAATTGTACAAAGTGACATATTTCATTATTCAAACTTCATAATCATAAAAATGAAACTAATACAAATACATGAAAATTGATAGTACAGATGAAGGATATAGCATGCAACTTTTTATGCATACCTATGTAGTAAGTTTCCCTTGATCTTCCTCCACTAAGAATTTGTACCATTGAAAAGAAGGGCCAAGATATCAGAGGGTGTGGCACTTTTAAGGCTCTGCTAGTTCTGGGGGAATGCTTATATCTAATACCTGGGTTACTAAGGAATGGAAAACCTACTATCACCTAGCGACTGACTTGGGAACAGGCATGAAAGATGACAGTAATCACTGGGATCTACTGAGCAATTATCATGGACCAAGCACAGTGCCAAGCCCAGAAAAGCAATAAAATGTAGTGATTAAAAAGAAGGAAGAAAGAAGGAAGGAAGGAAAGAAAGAAATGTATACAAATTGGAAGAGAAGAGGGGTAAATTGTCACTCCATGCAGATAACATGATATGATATATAGAAAACCCTAAGTCACTCTATGCAGATGACATGATACTGTATACAGAAAACTCTAAGGATTCCATGCAAAAACTACTCAAACTGATCAATGAATTCAGCCAAGTAGCAGAATACAAGATTAAAATTCAGATATTTGTTGCATTTCTGTATACTACAATGAAATATAGAAAAGGAATATAAAAAATGATACCTTTTAAAATTATATCAAAAAATTAAATATGTAGGAATAAACCTAACCAAGGAGGTGAAAGACGTATACTATGAGAACTATATTAATCAAGGAAATTAAAGAGAATTCAGAGATATGGAAAGATATCCCATGCTTCTAGATTGGAGGAATTAATACCATTAAAATGGCCATACTACACAAAGCAAGCTACAGATTTAATATGGCTCTTATTAAAGTACTCATGATATTTTTTCTTAAAACTAGAACAAATAATCCAAAAATGCATTCGGAACCATAAAATACCCAAAATTGACAAATCAATACTGAGGAGAGAGAAAAAAAAAAAAGAAGCAGGAGGCTTAACTCTCACAGATGTCAGACAATGTTACAAAGTTACAGTAATCAAGACAGCATGGTACTGGTACAAAAACAGAAATACAGATCAATGGAGTAGAAAAGAGAACCCAGAAATAAACACAGACACCTAGGTAAATAAATCTTTAACAAAGGAGGAAAAAATATAAAATGGGAAAAGAACAGTCTCTTCACCAAGTGGTGCTGGAAAAACTGGACAGCAGCATGTAAATTACTGAAACTAGAACACACACACTCATATCATGCACAAAAATATTCAAAATGGCTCAAACTCTTAAATATAAGACAAGACACCAAAAAACTCCTAGACGAGAACATAGGCAAAATATTCTCTGACACAAACCATACAAATGTTTTCTTTTGTCAGTCTCCCAAGGCAACAGAAATAAAAACAAACAAATGAGACCTAATCAAACTTACATAAGTTTTTGCACAGCAAAGGAAACCACAGAAATAAAAACATAAATAAAGACAAACAAAAAAGTGAAAATATAACCTATAGAATGTGAGAAAATAGTTGCAAAGATGCAACTGACAAGGGCTTAATCTCCAAAATATACAAACAACTCATAAAATTAAACAACAAAATAAAATAAAATAACCCAATGGAAAAGTGGGTGGAATATCTAAATAGGCATATCTCCAAAGAATACATAAAGAAGGCCAACAGGCACATGAAAAAAATGCTCAACATCAGCAATTATTAATGAAATCCGAATCAAAACTACAATGAGGTATCGCCTCGCACCAGTCAGAATGGCCATTATTAATAAGTCTACAAATAACAAATGCTGGAGAGGATGTGGAGACAAGGGAACCCTTTTACACTGTTGGTGGGAATATAAATTGGTACAACTACTGTGGAAACCAGTGCAGAGGTTCCTCAGACTGATTACAGAACTACCATATGATCCAGCAATCCCACTCCTGGGCATATATCCAGACAAAACTACAATTCAAAAATAAACATGCACCCGTATGCTCACAGCAGCACTATTCACAATAGCCAGGACATAGAAACAACCTAAAGGTCCACTGACAGATGACTGGATTAAGAAAGTGTGGTACATGTATACAATGGAATATTACTCAGCCATAAAGAACAATGAAATAATGCTATTTGCAGTAACATGGGTGCAACTAGAGATTCTCACGCTAAGTGAAGTCAGAAATAGACAAACACCATGATACCAATTATGTGGGATCTAAAATATGGCCCAAATGAACCTACATACAAAAAAGAAACAGTCTCAAGACACAGAGAACAGACTTGTGGTTGCCAAGGGGAGGGAGAAGTAGACTGGGAATTTAGAGTTAGTAGATGCAAACTATTACATTTAGAATGGATAAGCAATGAGGTCCTACTCTATAGCCTAAGGAACCATATCCAATCTCTTGGGATAGAGCATGATGGAAGATAATATAAGAAAGGGAATGTGTGTATATATGTATGTGTGTGTATGTGTATATATACACATGATACACACATATATATATACACACAACACATGACTGGGTTAATTTGCTATACAGTAGAAATTGGCACAATTTATAAATCAGCTATACTTTAATGAAAAAAAAAGAAAAGAAAAAATGTAGTGATTAAGAGGATAAGCTTTGGATTCAGATAGTTCTGGGTTCCAGCCTCGGTTTTATTAATAACTAGCAGTGTGACTTTAGAAGTCTACAGCATTTCTATGATGAGTATGGCAATGCCACTGGCTACCATGCAGAGAAATTCCAACAGTGACCCTCCCTTGCAGCTTCCATTTTAGAATCATCAAATCCAACTGTCACCAAAACTGCTTGAATGTATATCCTTCTCTATGTTGAATAAATGATGAAACAGAGGACCAGATAACAGATAGTTAATGAGATTCATGTAAGTGTAATGCAGAGCTAAATTCAAACTAAAGGTTTCTCTGACCTCAAAGCCTCTGCTTTCAATGTATGTGTTATCTTTCCTACATGCATTTTCATACTACAGAAATCAGGTGCTATTTATATGTTATACATCAGTTTCATTTCACATGGAGCTATTGTTATTTGAAGGCAATTTTATATAATGTTTAATTTAGGTATTTTCTTTGATTGGTAATTTTTACCACTGAATTAATGCAATGATTATTGAAGACTATCCTAGAGGTGAACAAAACCTATTTGTAGATATGTGACTAACCACATCAGTTTACCTACATTCATCCTTCTTACCTGTAATATTCAACTCTATGAGTTGTGCTGGCATATCCTGGGCACACATGAAAGGAGCTCTCAAGAAAAAGGATAATTCTGAAAATAAAGACACAGTGTTTATCATATGACCCAGCTCCTTAGCACTCTTCATTCTCTAGGCTAGGGTTAAAAAAGAATCTTCTACACTAACATCATTAATAATAATCATTATGATAAAATTAAAATACTTTAAACGTGTGTACCATTTTAAAGTTCACATGTCCTTTTATGCATACACCTCCATCTAATGATAATAATCTGTGAGATGGTTACAATTTCTTCATTTTAAAAATGAATAACCGAGGCTCACAGAGGCTCTCTACTATCACACAGTGTAGTAGAGATTATGTCTACGATGATCCATATTCCTCTCTGAAAGTACAGGCTTTCTGCTTGGACATTCCTAAGTGAGAATGGAATGTATACAGAAGAGATGGATATTCTCTCTAAATCTGACCCATAAGATCCTCCATATTTTTTCCTCCTCATTTGCCAATGGAAATTGATACTCAGAGAGACCTGAAAGATATATGATGAATATAGAAGAGCCAGACTTCCCGTCATGGCCCAGCAGCTTAATAACCTGACTAGTATCTATGAGGATGAGGGTTCGATCCCTGGCTTCACTCAGTGGGTTTAGGATCCGGTGTTGCCATGAGCTGGATGCAGATAGCTGGATATAACTGGTATTCACAGACAGGGTTCAGATCCCACTTTATTGTTGCTGTGGTGTAGGTCGGCAGATGCAGCTCTGGTTTGACCCCTAGCCTGGGGACTTCCACATGCTGCAGGTATGGCCCTATAAAGGAAAAAATAAAGAAAAAGAAGAAGAGCAAAAGATACAATAAATCTGATTCTTCAATCAAGGCATTAACACATAACTAAACATAAATAAGACATGTTCTTATTCAAGAGGTCCAGAACTCCAACTGTGGCAGACAAAACTCACAGACACACACAACAGAACAGCTGGCCATGAACATGTTTTGATCCTGCTTTATGAAAAAAATGCATCATCTCAGTGTCTGATGGAGAGATAAAACAGTTGTTTGGATTGCCCAATCCAAGGTGGAAAAAAAAAGAGAGAGTTCTCACACAGATATCATACAATGGCAAAGACAAAATGGAATATCAGCATGCAAAGGAAAATACAAGTTACAGATAACAGAAAGCATAAGGGATAAATGAAACTGAGGAAAATTAAATGAACTGTGTTCTAAATATTACAAGTCAAAGCCTATATAGATGTTCACACAGAAACCCATTGAGTTCTGCTAATGAATATGTGGTATTCATGGCACAAACCCAGCTGATTCAGCAGATGTAGTAAATATATAATCTGTCATGTTCTGGATGGACAGCCTGACTTCATAGCCATAAACAGAATTATGCCTAACAGCCCAAGGCTAACTCCACAAACAATGAAACACACCATTACAAGTTTATAGAACAAGGCTTTGAATACTAATAATTACTTCCATCCTGGCTGGGCTGTAAATAGGATTATGAAACATCAGCAAGGATAACAACTCTATTTTTGCAAAACATCTCAGATTTGGGGATACTCACAGGTTTGGTGGGAAAACCACTATAAGAGGCCATACAGGACACTGAATAATGAAGGCATAGACCTTACTAACCCACCTTAACATTTCATAGGGCTAATGTTTGTCGTTGCTGTTGTTGATGTTATTCCGAATTGTCACACAAAGAACTCTTTACATTACTTAAAAATTTATTTTCAGTCCTGGATGGAATTCTTCAAAGACAATCATGCGTGTAGGTCTAAGCTGTCATCACCTTGCAAGACAATGTATAATTCAAATGGTTGTTGCCTCCTGGGGCAGACTTTCATAATGTTTAATGCATATATTACTGAAGCACAGTATAGCTCAGAACCCAAGTGCGAAATCATGCATGCAGTATTTTGAAATAAAATACACAAGCTGAGGCACACAGAAGAAAGCTGATATACATCACCTGTTAAGATTATTCAGTCATTGTTATTGATTTTATTTACATTTACTGCTATTCCTCTGAGAAGCTAAACAAACTATTTGTTGAGATAAACACAAGGTTGGCTGCTTTATTTGTGAAATGGGAAACAAACACCCAGGCTCCCCACGCTGTCACTCTTGGGTTTTGCTAAATTGTTTGCATTCATAAGGTAAATTTTCTAATGTTAATATTTGCCTACATGAATTCACCCTACTTTTCACATTCACAGGTGATCTTTCATTTCTTTAAATATTTGACAGCCAAAATAAATTGTGGTAGGGCCCTTCTGGGATCGAGTCTATATTAATTCAGCCAAGACAAGTAATGTTATATAATCATTAGGAACGTGTACTCAAGCAAGACTGCTTTGAGTTCAAATCCAAACTCTATTTCTTGCTATTTGAGTCATCTATGCAAGTTATTTAAACTCTCTGCGTCACAGTTTCTCTTCTATGAAATGAGGATAACGATTTTGTCTTCCTATAGAGTTGTCCTGAGAATTACATGAGCTAAATTGTTTACAACACTTAGAACACTGTCTGGCATGTAGTAAATGCCTTAAAGCTGCCTGCTATTATAGTGCTATTCTTTTTCTGTTCAAGGAAGAAAGAGTTGGTCAGTAGCTATGCTGTTAACATGGCTGATAAAACTTATAATAAAAATATATATACCTTTGATACCAACTTAAACATTCAGTTGAACACTGGAGAAAATACACAGACAAACACAGAGCCACATTTTCTAACAGAGTGACTATGGAAAGCAATGCCCTCAACTGTGGCAGGTTACCTGGTAAGTAATTTCTTAGGCCACCATTACATCATGATCTATGTTGAATTGTGTAAGATTTATCAAAAAAAAGCCAATGATAAATAAAACGTGATAAATTATTTGCATTGACCAAATTAAATCCACACTATTCAATCAATAACTGCATTTAAAGCTCATTCTTAAAACTCACCTAGAGAGGATAAGAAAATTTTTACTCTATAGGTCTTAAAGAGTCAAGGTTCTGAGAAGACCTCACAAGAAGAGACTTGATGAATGCATTCATATCTCCTCTGGAAGAAGGTGTGTGAAGATTTCTTCTGAAGGCAACATCCAGCGGAGAAGTGAGAGGTTATAAATTTCAGTTTAACATATAATGAATTGAGGTTCCATCAAGGAAAAGCTGCATAGCCAGTGGCCAAGGCCACTCTGTTGAATCTCTAATTGGTTGGCTGGCTAGCTAGAAGAATGGCCAAAATTACAGCTAAGGTTGGTTCCATTTTGGAGATGCTCTGACTTTGATTCCGTTCAAAGTCTTTTCTGTTCCCACTATGTCTGTGACTTACCCTCAACAACTATGGAAGTTCCTCTGGATACAGCCCAGCATTCCTCAAAGAAAGATCTGTGAGAGTGATTAAACAAGTAGGTTCATTTACTGCAGGAGTTCTGAGAAATTGTAGTGTGTTAATGTTTTTTTTTTTTTTTAACTTACTAGAAAAGGATACATAATACTGAGTGTTTCTCAAACTTATTTGCCTATAGACCCCTCCATGCTTTTGGGTGTAGCCTTTTGCAGACCTCTTGTTCTTAAAAAAACAAATAAACAACAACAAAAAATGCATACACACACAGAAACCAGTTTCATGGAGCTCTTTTCCAAACTCATCTCTAGCATCCAGTCCTAGAGATGAGATCAGTTCTGCTCTTAGAGGGAAGCAGTCACTACTGGTGTGAGGAATCACTATTCTATGCATCCCACCCCAGGCAATTCTCTGCTGTGTGTCTGTTTCTCTCTCTCACCAGATCATGATTTCTTATAACCCCACCTTCTTTACTATTTTTATCTCCATCTTTATACAGTCTTTGATATATAGAGAATACTCAAAAATGTATGCCAATGAACAAATAAATTGAGTGACTGGAGCAGGCTTTACGCTGAAAGGATCTGAGTATGGAATGAGACCACATCAGGCATAATGTGGTCCAGGTGAGAAGGTCCTGAGTGCTGAAAATGTGACTTCTCAGGACTGAGTCTCTTAGGGGCACTCAAGTCCTTCTTAGCAAGAGGCACAAATGACTTCACAGATTAACCCATTACAGACTTCTAGCTATTCACTCTATGTTATTGATTGCATGTACTAATTTCCTATTCTGATTCAGTATCCACAGCAATCTGGGAAGCTAGACCAGCCCTACACTGGGGAAAATGCAAAGATGATTTCATTTTGGAAAATGAGGTTGCTCTTTCATTCAAGCTTTCCTTTGATCATTCACATGGATAGTAGAAAGGAAGACTCACCTTGTGCTGGGCCCTGTGCCAGTGCAGGGAAGGAAGGATGATAAAAACCTGGCCTTACTTCTCAAGATCTCACAAGCCCTTCTTGTTATCTGTCAGCTCACTTCCTGTCCTTGCAAAATGCCCACCAGGCAAGTGTTCCTCATTTCTTGGACCACAGGTCAACTCACATCTCTTCTGAGAAAGGCCTCCTCTACCCCCAGGACAGGCAACTGCTACCTGGCTTTAGCTCATATCATCTTCTGGGAGTGCTGCTTCAAACACCTCTTAGTGGTCCAGATAACTAGCTCCATCTCCTTCTGAGCTGCCACAGCCACACAAAGTCCATTCTTGGGAACAGGATTAAGAATGTACTGGCAGAAGCATTTCAATGCTCCTCACTTTCTAGCTGCTCTCCCTATTGATTCAGGGTGAGAGGTAATTACACAGTGAATGACAGAGCATGGCTTGTATTACTCTTGAGAAACTTCAGAGCTAAGGCTTGACAACTGACTTTCAGGGCAGATACTAGAGTTTAATAGAGTTTTGGTTCCTTTATGGTACAATTTGGAAGAAAACCTACACACACACACACACACACACACACATATCCTTCAAATCAGTAATATAGAGTAATACCAAGTTAAACACAACTTTTTCTTAAGGCACAATTAACTTAGTATATGATATCACTTATATCTGAATATGGAATAGGTGAACTAATAAAAACAGAGTAAAATAGTGGTTCTCAGGGGCCGGTGGGCGGAGGAATAGGAAAGATGCTGTTTAAGGACACAAACTTGAAACTAGAAGATAAAAGCCCAAGATATCTAACCCTTATTGTACTGATTAGACAACAATTCTGTATTACAAACATCGAACTTGCTAAGAGACTACATACTCATTTTTTTTTTTTACCACTACACACACATAAAAATTTATGTGCCATGATAGACGTATTAGCCAAA
Source organism: Sus scrofa (assembly GCF_054392235.1). Taxonomy (NCBI): domain Eukaryota; kingdom Metazoa; phylum Chordata; class Mammalia; order Artiodactyla; family Suidae; genus Sus; species Sus scrofa. The sequence goes on along the minus strand of NC_139396.1, from coordinate 106,098,008 downwards.
GCTGCAATGGCAATCACAGTGTAATATAAGTGTCTCAGAGCAACATGTTGTACACCTTAAACTTCCACAATGTTATTACATGTCAATTATATCTCATTTTTTAAAAAGTCATCATTAACAGGACCTAGCAGGAAATCACTTGTGTTATAGGTGAAATGACTTTAATCCAGGGTAACTGGGAAAAAGAGCAGCCATCTACAGGTGAGAAGCAGGATTTGAGTGTCTTGAACACAAATTTTATCTCTCTTCATGTTGATCTTCTTTAAAAATTAAATTTATTACAGGAGTTTCCATTGTGGCTTAGTGGTAACAAACCTGACTAGCATCCATGAAGACAGAGGTTCAATCAGAGGCCTCACTCAGTGGGTTAAGGATCTGGCATTGCTGTGAGCTGTGGTATAGGTCACAGACATAGCTTGGATCTCACGTTGCTGTGGCTGTGATGTAGGCTGGCAGCTACAGCTCCAATTTGACCCCTAGTCTGGGCACTTCCATGTGCTGCAGGTGCGGTCCTAAAAAGCCAAGCAAAAAAAAAAAAATTAGATTCATTATAACCACCAAAGTATGTTATATCTGAAGATGTGAGCCCCTCAAAGGCAAAGACTAACTATTCACTGCAGCATACTCAGTTTGAGTTCACAGAAAACACTCTGACAGTGTATGTGAAGAATTAAACATTCAGATTTTAAAATAATATTTAAAAATACACATCTTACAACACAGTCCAAGCAGATTTTCTTTTCCTGAGTGTTTTCTTCCTAAACTGCAGCTTTTCTAGAAGCTGTACAAAGAAAGGGAACTATTTCTTGGAAAATACTGACTACCACATTCTTCTCTAGGAAAATCACAGCATACAATATCCAGTTCAGTTGTCTAATTCGAAATATGCTTTCAAAAGTGGATTATGATGAATACTCCCCAAACTGACTGGAATTCCTCTGCAGCTCTACATTCCCACTGATGCAAATTTCATGGGGAAATTTCTCAAGGAAACTAGACCATCTTTAAATGTTTCCTCTATTTGAGCTAAAATAAATGATGTTATGTATACCATCCATACATTATCCCTCAAATAAGCCTTAATTTATTATCAATATGCACTTAAAAGACATGATAGAATTATATCCATTAACTGGCTAAGTTTTGCACCAAGTAGGGGTGGAAAGGACTGAGTGACAGGAAGACCTCTCATTCATATTTTGCATAGCAGAAGGCCTTGGACTGTACTGATATTCATTTAATAATGTTCTGTCCACCAGAGAACCACAATTAGAGGGAAGTGAAGCTCTCTTGACAGATTCCCTAGACACGTTCAAAGTTCAATCACATTTTTGTAATTTTCATTTCAAAAACTATTTAGGGAACAATACTGCTCTGCTTATTCTCATAGAATATGAAGATAAATCAAAATTTCTTGATATCAAAGAGCTCACAGCTCTGGGAAGGGTGAGAGGAAGGGGTAGGAAGAACAAATGCATATAGTATCTTGAGGCACAAGTGACTTAGATAAGTGATATTTAATAATGCTAATGAAGCTTTAGGAATCCATCTGTGTATCAATTAATTCATTCACTCATTCATTCCATAGGTAATTATGAAACACCCACTTTGTGCCAACACTGGACTAGTTTAAAATCCATGATTGCTGCCCTCAGGGAAAGAAGTTCACAGTCCTGTCACTGAGAAAGATACCTAAGCAGATAATTGCAGCTCAATTGGGTAAATGCTAAGGGAGGATTATTAATAAAGAGCATTTGGAGCATAGGGAAGGAGGTGACTTTATCAACCTGAGATGTGAAGTTTTCTCATACATGCTGACATTATGCTTGGTCATGGACAAATGTGTAGCAGGTAGCCAGGGAAAAGATGATGCTGTCCCAGGCAAAAGGACAGCCACCACAAAGGCTTGGGGTCAAAAATGAAAGTATAGGCTCGGGAATATTGATCATTTAGCAAGGACATTAATCCCAGTTTAAGTGTAGGGATACTAATGGTTGAAAACACATACTACAATTAAGTAGGTTGAAGCCAGATAGTGAAGTAGCTTTAATATAGAGCTAAGAATGAATCTGTTTCACGCTTAGTAGAAAAATTTACCCATTGTAGTGGCATGAGACTCTTCAGTAAGTTTGTATTGGTGACCACATGGGGAATGAATGAATGTGGAGATTCAAATCAGTGATATAGCTATTAGAGAAGTACACACATGATTTTATTGAATTCAAACAGAGAGGATGGAGAGAATATAGCTCTTGGGTGCGTGTATATGGGATGGAATCAATAAGTCTTGGTGCTTGTGTTAAAAGGCAATTGAAGACATAAGTGATATTCCAAATACTTCCACATTTTCAGCTGGAGAAATGATTTAACAACCACACCAATGAGCAAGTCATAGAATATAGTCAGAGGAAGGTATTTGATGTGGAAAATACTTCTACTTCAGACACAGCAAAATCTCTAAAAAGGCATGCCCATAATACCCTTCTCTTGATAGATCTAGGACAGAAGTGATAGACTAACCACCTGCTGTCAAGAAAAAGCTCAAAACCATGTCCTGAGCACAAGAAAAAAGTTAGATCAGGAAAACAGGTGATTGGGAAGGCCTTTAAGTGAGGTATATACATACATACAATGTTGCGATTTCCTCCAGCTGCCTTCAGATATTTAGGTCCTTACAGGCACTTGCACTGGCTAACCCTGGTTGACACCTCTGTATGTATCTAGAAGGTATACATGCAGGTTGGAAATCATCTGTCAAGGCAGTTCAAATAATGGGAATTGATTACATAATTCTAGGAGAAGCCGTAGGGTGGCAAAGTAAATTGGCCTCAGGTCAGCCTGTATTAAGATCATGAAAAAGGAAAGAAGGAACTTAGACCTCCCAAGTGTTTTGTTTGTTGGTGTGAGATAGATGATATTAATCACCTTCTCAGCTGACCCTGCAGCACAGATTTTGAAACTAAATTAAATCCTTTACTCTTCTTAAATCTTTGACCAACCTACATAACATTTATTATTTCACATGTATCATGCATTTAGGTCACGGCTTATGCAAATCTATCTTTGTTACTTTTGCATGAAGTAATTTTACAAAGATTCTGATAATAACATCGTCAAGAATTTGACCTGTAGTTCTCTTCATTCTAAACCTTTGAAAGGGAAAATGGACTGAGATAGGTGAAACCAGAGGTGGTCTTCCAATTCTGTTCTATTTACATTTGAGAATCTTTTTTAATAAAGGCATTTCTGCTTCTATGTTCTGAATATGCCTTAGGGTTTTCGCATCTTATCTTTCCTTCTGCCTCAAAAACTTTTTCAGTAGCTCTTTACATGGAAGGTGACTTCTCGTTGGTTCATGGCAATCAGAAAGGCTGGTCCAGCAATCCTATCGAAGAAGGCTCTCCCTTCCCCTCTGCCACCACTCCACACCTTATTACTGCCATCAGTGCATCTTCTTCATAGTTCTAGTCACAAGCTAATATTATATAATTATATAATTATTATATATTATAATTATATTATATATTAATTATATTAATGATATATATTTATTATACATTATCAATATATAATTATATTATTACATATTTTAATTGTATATCTATTTATTATTATATAATATTATATATAGTTGCTTATTTGACAATTGTCTAATCCCCCAGACTGTAGATCATGAATTCCTCCAAACTTTTTGTTTCTTCAATTACATCAAAATAGATTTTTAGTGAATGTACATGTTAATTTACTGGAGAATGGCAAAATGGTGTTATTCTATTATTTTTCCTTTCATGTATTAGGTAGAATACCTTCATATAGAAAAAGGTTCATTGATGTTTGATTCTTTCCTTGTACTTATAGTTTTTTTAAGATAATGAATGTGTTCCTTATGAGCTTCTAAAGATGACCAATTCACTCTTTATATTTCTTTATAATGAAACCACCATGAATGGAGTCTATATTTTTAACATCATAGTCATCTTCGAGGGATTGAAGACAACTGGCTCAGACCAAGAGCAGTGAGCCAGAGCTCAGATATCACCTCGTTCTGAAGCTTCTTTAGCTTTTTCACTCAGAATCGCATATTCTTTTCCAAGTGCTCCCTTACATTTTTGCAAGTGCTTCTAATAATTATTCTTTTGAAATAATATGATGTGGTTAAGAGTATGAATTGTTGGAGAAGAGAAAACTAAGTTTAATTCTAGGGTTGTCACTTATAAACTATGGATTCTTGGCCAAGTTACTAAACTTCTTGGAGTCTTAGTGGTCCTGTTTAAAACATGGTTGTTAAAAAGATAGATGAGGAGTTCCCATTGTGGCACAGTAGAAATGAATCCAACTAGTATCCATGAGGATGCAGGTTGGATCCCTGGCCTTGCTCAGTGGGTTAAGGATCCGGCATGGCCCTGAGCTATGGTGTAGGTTGCAGATGTGGCTCGGATCCCACATTGCTATGGCTGTGGCATAGGCTGCCAGCTGTAGCTCTGATTTGACCCCTAGCCTAGGAAATTCCATGTGCAGCCCTAAAAAAAAAAAAAAAGAATAAACAATTAAAAAGGCAAAAATAAAGAGATTAATGAGATAATGGGTATAAGTCTCTTATCAAAGTGCATGGAACTGTATGTTCTCAAAAACTAGTAATCAACACTATTATAATTTTTCATACGTCTGGTATTCCAAAGCATGAGGGATTCCTTCAAGGTAAGAGACATAATTCTTCTTTTTAACTACCTAGAACAATACAGCTATCCATTTACTACATGAATGACAATTCAATTCATCCAGGCTGGTAGTTTCATCCTAAATTATTCATCATGTCAAGTCAGATATCATGGTGGCAGGAAACCCAAGAGTAGCCACTGGGTCCTAACATCAGATACTATCCTAGGATGAGTTCTTATGTATCTCTCTCCCTCCCTCCCTCTCTCCCCTCTATAAATATGGTATTTGAGGCTCACCCTGTAATCTCCACCTGATTTTTTGGAGTATAATATTCAAATGCACATGTCTGGGAGATATGTAACAGTCAGAGATTTCAACACTACCTACTGAAAGTTCCACAGATGATTTAGCATTCTAGTGACTTGTGTGCCTGTTGAGAAGGATGTACAAAAAGCCTAATTTATATCAAATTCTGGTTTAGATTAGAACACCAAAACCCAGCCAGCAGAAACAAGCTTGTTAGACATTGCCTTGAAGCAGGTTCTGTGCACATCCCTCCTAGGTATGTCTGATTTCATAGGAAATTCAAAAAGAAAATAAAATCTTTGATACTTGATGGTCCCCACCTGATGCTTTTACTCTCTGTTTCTGTTATAATGATTCCTGGCTACTGAACCTTATAATCTGACGGCTCTGACAATTTTTTTCACCAGGTAACAGTGAGCTTTGAAACTGCAGCAAAACCAAAGAGCATGGGACTCTGCTCCACCACTCTCCCAATTTCTCTCTGAATTCCAGCCCCCCTTGTGTTTTCTCAGCAACTCAAATTTACCATGATCCCCACTGAATCTAGTCCTTTGGCCATGAGATTACCTGCCTTGGAAATCCTTCCTCCACTCCACCCCCATTCTTTGCCAAGTGAATGCTTACTGACATCTGAGATTTGCTAAAAGCCATTTCTCCCTGAAGTCATCCTCAGCTCCTAATACCAGGCCACAACATCTTCTATCAGTTCTTCCTAACCCATATTACATTTTGTGATTTTATCTGTTCACATGACCGTTGGATTAATGCCTACCTCATCTGTAAACACCATAATTCTGGAAAGAAGACTCTTGTTTCATCTTGTAGCACTTAGCACAGTACCTATCATTGAGTCAGCAGCAGTATTTGTTAAATGAGTGCCTGACAAGTATGTAACAAGTAGTCAAGGAAAGGTAATTCACATGCATCAATCACAGGGATGCTGGCAGCAGGTTAGTAGATGTAAACACATCATCTTGCATCATTCTCGCTTTGACTAACAAGGAGGTGTCATCATCAGGTTGTTACAAATGTGAAAATGGAGGCTCCAAGAAGTGAGTCATTTGTCTACAAGACAACAGCAATTACAGGATAAGAGGTTTTAGAGCTAAATTGTCCAACCGGGAAAGAGAAGAACATTATAAAGACAAGAACTCCACTCTTACACCAGGCATTCTTGACTAAAATTTGAAAATACCCTTAAAGGTTAGTATGAGAGCTTCATTGAAGTTTGTGCTCAGTCCTGAATATTGGCTGTATGTGATCCTAACAAAAGAGTAGTCTTTCCCTTCTCTGAGAAATACCAAAATAAGCTAATTTCATTCCTCATTTTATTCTGTTATGAAAACATCATGTTTGATTTTACCCATCTAGAAGTGAATTCCATCTCTCTCTCTTTTTTTTTTTAACTAACTCTATTACTGGTTTTAATTTTAAAAAAGAAATAGATTATATTTATATTTTAAATCCACACTGAGCAGCAAAGTGATGAATGTCATGTTTTTTACCTCTCCAGTTCTACTGAAGTATAATGGGCAAATAAAAATTGTATTTAAGTTGTACAGTTGATCTTTTGGTAAACATATATCTGGTGAAATGATCACCATAATTAACTAATCAAAATATAAATCACTTCATTTTTTTTCATAATGAAAACAGTTAAGATCTACCCTTGTAGCAAATTTTAAGTACACAATTCAATATTGTTAATGATAATAACACATTGCTATATTTTAGATCTGTAGAACTAGTTCATCTTGCATAAGTGAAACTTTGTACCCTGACCATTATATCTCCATTTTCCTTACTTCCTCAGCCAGTGGCAACCACTGTTCTACTCTTGCATCTCTGACTCTGACTGTTTTAGATTCCATGAGCAAGTATAAGCATGTAGTATCTGTCTATGTCTGGATTATTTCCCTTAGTATAATGTCCTCCATGTTTATCCATGATGTCACAAATATTAACATTTTCTTCTTTGCTAAGGCTGAATAATATTCCATTATATGTGTGTGTGTGTGTGTGTGTGTGTGTGATACACACACATATCACATTTTCCTTTATCCATTCATCGGTTAACCAACAACATTTAGGTTGTTTCTACATCTTAGCTATTATGAATAGTACTGTAATGAACATGAGACCAAAGATACTACTGCTTCAAGATCCTGTTTACAATTACTTTGGATATATACACGTAAGTGACATTGGTAGATCATATGACAGTTCTGATTTTAATTTTTAAAGAAGTTTCATACTGTTTTCCATAAAGGCTATGCCAATTTACATTCCCACCAACAGTTGAGAAGTGTTCCCTTTTCTTTTCTCTATACACTCATTAACACTTACATTTCCTCTTTTCCAGAATAGTCACTGTAATGCATGAGATATCTCACTGCTGTTTCAATTTGCATTTCCCTGATCATCAGTGACTCCAAGCACCATTCCATACATCTCTTGGCCACTCCTATGTCTTCTTTTGAGAAATGTCTAAAGTCAATTGCCATTTTTAAATCATTTTTTCAAATCATTTTTGTTGTCTTGCTATTGAGTTGTATTGGTTCCTTATATATTTTGGATATTAACCCCTTATGAGAATATAGTTTGCAAGTTTTTCCTCATTCCATTGGTTGACTTTTCACCCTATTTTTCTCCCTTTACTGTGCAGAAGCTTTTTAGTTTGAAGCAATTTTATTTGTATATTCTTTGCTTTTGCAGTCTGCTTTTGTGTCATATGCAAAAAATAATCTCCCAAACCAAAGTTAAGAAACTTTTCCTCTATCTTTTTTTCTATTATACTACTTTGAAATCAGAAAGCGTGATGACTCCAGCACGTTCTTCTTGCTCAAGCACGTTCTTCTTGCTCAAGATTGCTTTGGCTATTCATGTTCTTTTGTGGTTCTATGCGAATTTTAGACTTTTTTTTTTTTCTATTTCTATAAAGAATGGAATTGGAATTTTGATAGGAATTACATTGAATATATAGATCCTTTGGGGTCATAATGGAGATTTTATCAATATCATCTCTTCTTGATATAGACTTGCCAGGATCCTCCTCCAAATCACATGGTATTTGGATACCCTGTTTCACTGCAGTTTGGACCTGCTCATCTTCCCTGCAGAACCACGAGAGCCAATGAACTGTCCCCTGACATTTATAAAACATTTTATATCTATGAAAATGGATGATCTGTCAGGTTAAGTGTCTATCAACATCACAGAAATACTAAATAACAGGGCCTAGATTTGACTCCAAATCCAGCATTGTTTCTACTGCAGTCCAACTGACTAACAAATTATCCTCCATCAATTATAGGTATCTTAAAGGAATCTACTGCCAGCATCATTTTCTCTGAAAACCTTTCCACGCATATTAATGGTTTACTGCTTCCATCTGAATACCAGATGTGCAAACTGAATTCATACTTTAAGAAGATAAACTTCATATAATTTATTCTGTTTTTAATGGTCTCATCTATTTTGCTCCTTGATGCCAGCCAAGTACTCTTTTTGTGGGGTCCTTATTTCTTGGTCTCCAGCAAAATAACCAGTGTCCAGATAAAAATATCATTTCTGAGAGTCTATAAAATCACTCCAGGTTTAAACCCTGCTAAAGAAAAAAGATTAACTGCTAATCTGCTGTGCCTAAGGAAATTCACTAATTTCTAAATCCAAAGGGATTTGTTCTGTATTTATTTGAACTGAAGTCACATTCCTTTCTGGGAGGAAATCCAGAATATGTGTGCATTTTCTGTATTTAAGCTGAGTCAGCAAGCAATTTACTATAGTCAGCAATGACCACAGTAAACAATAAAAATGCCATTTTAATCACTCTCGAAATTTAAAATACATTTGCAACCAGAGGCTTAATAATTAGAGTGAGACAATATGGTAAACCAAAATGCTTATTGCAGGCTAATATATGATCTCTTGTGTTAAGTGTTCAGTACATTTATTTTATAACTGCAGATGTAAAACTGCAATCATTTGCCAAGGAATCTATCCTCTTGCAGCCACCTGGACTATAGGTAAACTGACTCCACTGGTTCAAAGCTGGTTCAGGCATTCAGGAAAAAGGTAGTATCTCCACAAGAGTTACATAAAGTTATTTTTGAGCAAGATTACAGATAAATATATTGTTCTTACAGAATTGCCTTTGAATTCCAATTATGTTAATGAAGATGTTTCACTCTAAAACCTCTGAGACACAGAAAGCATTAAAATAAAACACAGGAAGGTCAATTAAGGAATTTAAAAAAAACTATCATTAATGAAATAAAAGGCCTATATTATAGCACAAAAGGAAATAAAACTGAAAGGGGACTGTTTGAGAAAATAATGAAACAGGTTAAACTCCTAGACAGATTGAATGTTTTTAATGAGGAAAGCAAAAATGTACATTATATAAGTTAAATGAGATGTAACAAGCTGTATAGAGGATATATTTATAAATATTACAAAAATGCATGGGGAAATTTGGTAGCATAGATTGAGAAAATCTAGAGGAAAAAAATGATTCTCAAAAGAATATAGTGTCCCCAAATAGACTGTCAAAAGTAGAGAACATGAAGAGCCCTATGAGCAAAGAAAAAATGAGGATGATAATGAAAACTTCTGCCACTATACAGCAGTACAAGACCCAGAAGTTGTTTCAGATGCATCCTACTAACCTTAATATGAGATTATATCTATTTATATAAACAAAATTTAACAACCGAATTATATCAAATATGTGAAACCTCCTTTATGAAACTTCCTCATATCCAAAACTAATAAATACAAAAAACTATACACAGATTACTTTTATACATGAACACCAAAATTACAAAAAAAAAAACTTGCAAAGTGAATCCACTAGTGTATTAAAAAAAATCAATCATCCTGACCAAATAGATCTTATTCCAGCACACAAATTTGATTAAACTTCATAAAATCTAAAGTAAAATCAATTCACTAAACATACTAAATGAGAACACCCAGTAGGCAAGTGATAAAATTAGAAGTTATTTATACAGGATAAAATATAACATGATAAACAGGTCAGGAATGCCCACTCTCAGCTAATATTTAGCTTTAAGAATTTTAATTAATACAATGTGTAAGTAATTTAAATAATAAGTATAAATATCCCACAAGAAGAGTAAAAGTAAATTTTATTTGCAGACAGTATACTAATTTACCAAGAAAACCCTAGAAATTACTAAATAGTTTTAAAATTCCTAAGAGAATTTGGTAAATTGGGTAAATCATATATAGGGAGAAATTTAATTTAAAATATTAATCCTTGGCGTTATCATCATGGCTCAATGGTTAAGGAACCCAACAAGCATCCATGAGGATGCGGGTTCAATCCCTGGCCTTGCTCAGTTGGTTAAGGATCTGGCGTTGCTGTGAGCTGTGGTGTAGGTCGCAGACTCAGCTTGGATTCTGCATTGCTGTGTCTGTGATGTACGCTGGTGGCTTCAGCTCCAACTAAACCCCTAGCCTGAGAACTTCCATATGCCGTAAGTGTGGCCCTAAAAAGACAAAAAAAAAAAAAAAAAAAAAAAAACCATAGAAATAAAATAAAATATTAATCCTAATCAAGAAAAATAAAAAAATAATAAGAAAGTTGAAGGGCATAATTTTAAAATGATAAAATATATTCAAAATTATAAAAAATAAGCAAATAGAGAATGTTCCATATTCCTGAAGAAATCACTTCATAATTCATTTTTCCACATTAATGTATAAATGGAATACAACTTTAAACAAGTCCTCAATTTAAAAAAGAAATCCAACAAATGACTTTAGAATGCATATGGAAGAATAAATATCTGAGAGCAGGTGAGAAAATTTTGAGAAAGAATAGTAATGAGAAACATCCTTTCTTTCTGGGTTTTAAAACACACAGTGTTAACGAAACAAACAGAAATTTTAGCAATAAACACAAATGCATATTAGAACTTAATATACAGAAATTTCAAAAGAGTGGAAAAATATTTAATAAATGGTATTGGTATAGTAGCCTAGGCATCTAAAAGAAAATAAAGCTAGAACCCAAGTACAAACTACATACAAAAACAAATTCTATATATACAATATATTTTTATTTAAAAGTAATTTATCAAATATAAAGGAAGAAAATATATGAGATTATTGTATAAATTTGGAATTGATGAGAGAGTCTAAATCTGGACTGAAATTTGAGAAGCCATAAGGGAAAGAAACTAGTGACACTGACTATACAATATTTTTAACATTTCTATAAATTGATAAGGAAAAGGAAGTCGGTCAGTCATAAGTGTAAGATACGAACATGTAAGGAAGATGAAGGCTGAAGCAGAAATGTCAATAAAGAGATGAATAAGAAAATATTCATTCTTATTTTTAGGCATAAAAATGTTATTTTAAAAATATATAATTTTCTTCAGGATTAGATTTATATAAAAGCATAAAACTATAGATTCAGGAACTTTTCAGAGTATGGATTGGCAAACACATTTGATTTACCAATCCCATGCTAATGAATCTTTCCTTTCTGTACAGATAAAAGAATCAGGGAGGTTACATATCCAGGAAAGGTCAGAGAAAGCTCTAACCCCTTGGCTGACTCTTTTGATCCTTTGCACAAATAAATGAAGACTAAGGCAGACTTGTAAGCAACTAAACATTTAGAGCACACCTCAACACACACAGAGAAATGTATGGCAGAGGGTGGAAATGTAATGGTTCAAGGAAATCAATAATCCAACAATAATCTGGCCAATAAACAAACCCAGATTCAGGGCCCATACGAGACCAAAAAACAAAAACAAAAACAGACTATAAGGAATTCCTCTACAGAAGCCACTAAAAAGCAAACATCAACAGCAGCAAAAATAATAAGTTAAAATAACAACAAAAAGTCTAGAGCGAAGTGGATTAGATTTACAGAATTTACATATTGATTAAAATGTGTAGTTGTTTTCTTTTCTTGCTTTCTTTTTTTTTTTTCAAGATGCACACTAAATATGGCCAAAACATGGGTGAGGGTGTGGTTCAACAGAGACTGTCCCCAAAGAGGACCAGATATTAGAATAATTAACTAAGGCAATGAAGGAGATATAATAAATATGCTTAGAGAACTACTAAAGAAAAAAAGTCAAAAGAAATAAAGTAGAGTATGAGAATGATTTCTCTAATCCAAGAAGATTATTAATCATAAATTACAACAGAAATTATAAAAAAGAACCAAATAGAAATTCTGGAGTTAAAAATTAAAATAACTGAAATGAAAAATTTACTGCAGGATAATAGCATATTTGAACTGTAGGAAGAAAGTGCCAATCAACTTGAAGATAAATCCATTGATAAATCCAGTCTGAGGAAGAGAAAGAAAAAAGAATAAAGAAAAATGAACAGAGCATCAGAGACCCATGCAGCACCAAGAACCACACTGACATATGATTAATAAGTGAGAGGCCTAGAAGCACAGGAGTCAAGAGAATATAGCAAAAAGAATATTTGGAGATATAGTAACTGAAAATTCTCAAATTTAATGAAAAATATTAACTTACTTTTCCAGAAGCTCAAATCCTTCCAAGGAGGATACACCTAAAGAGATTTATACCTAGACATATCATAGTTAAAAGCCAAAGACTAAGAGAATCTTGAATGTAACAACAACAACAAAATCACCATTTACTAGGGATTCTCAGTAAAATTAATGGTTAATTGATCATAAGAAACGTTAAGGGAGTGGGATGACATACTCAAAGTCCTTAAAAAAAAAAAAAGACTACCAACCCCAAATTCTATAACCATCCATATGTGATTCTAAAATTAATGAGAAATTAAAACATTCCACCCCTCAAAAAAAAAAAAAAAGATATCACTGATAGTTGACCTGCTTTACAATAAATAAAGGGTATCTGATAAATTATAGAGATAGATGATGAATAAATAAATGAAGTCTTTCAGCCTGATAGAAAAGGATACTGAATAGAAACTCAAACTAATTACATTATTACTTAAAGTAATACATAGGTAAATACAAAAGACAGTATTCAAGACTTTTTATTGGTAATTCTTTTGTTCTCCTCCCTGATTTAAACCACAGTGCATCAAACAATGATTATAGAACTGTGTTGAGGGAATATTATGAAATATGTAATTTGTATGACAACAATATCAAAGGAAGTGAGAGGTTGAGATTTGAAGTTAAGTTTATATCAGTCCAAACGGATCAGATCCAAACTGGCTTGGTTTAAAAAATTAATTGTAATCCTCAGAGCAACCACTAAAAGTAAATAAACACATAACATCAATTAAAACAGATTTTAAGATAAAATGTATTACTCAAGAAAAAGAATAAACTTTATGGTAAATCTTTAGTCTACCAGTATTATATAACCATCATAAACATAAGTGCACCAAACAATAGTGTCCTGAAATAAATGAAGCAAAAATAGCAGAATTAAAGATAAATTTTACAACTCAGCAATAAGTTAGAACCTTCAATCCCTTACTTTCAATAATGAATGGAACAACTAGGCAGAAAATCAATAAGCAAAATATAAGATTTGAGCAAAACTACAAACAGATCTCATAAACTTCTAGAGAATACTCCACTTCACAAAAGCCAGCATTCTTTTCAAGTGCATATGGAATATTCTCCTGGAGAGACATGTTAGGACATAAATTAATCATCAATGAATTTAAAAAGTATTGAAATCATACATGGTATGCTGTCTGCTCACAATGAAATGAAATTAAAAACCATTGGATGACATTTATGAAATCATAAATATGTAGAAATAAATACTAAATAACCAACAGATTAAAGAAAAAAAAACCAAAACAAAATACAACATGCCAAAATTATGTAGCTAAAGCAGTGCATGAATGCCTATATTAAAAAAGACCCCAAATCAAGAACCTAAACTCATGCTGTAAGAAACTAGAGAAATAAAAGTTCTTTAAATAAGCAGAAATACAATTAAATAATATCAGATTGGAAATAAGAGTATGGAAAAATAGCAAAGTCCTTAAAACCAAAAGCTGTTTCTTTAAACAGATAAAAAATTTTGGCACTTTTTTTTTGATTAGTTAAAAAAAAGAGAAAAGATACAATGCACTACTTCAGGAATAAAAGGAGAGACATTGCTACTGAACTTAGAGAAATAAAAATAATTAGAAGAAATGCTATGAACAATTTTTTGCCATTAAATAGCAAAAATAAACAAATGAAATAGATGAAATATATTCCTACAAATATACAAACCACAGACAATGAACTCAAGAAGTAGGATATCTGACTAGATATAGAGCAACTAAGTCGATTATTCATCTTAGTCATTTTAAAACTTTCCACAGAGAAAATCAAATATTTGGAGATGAATCAATACCAATCCTTAATAAACTTCAAAAAAAAAAAAAAAAGGAGGAGGATGAAGTGAAAGAGGTGGAGAAGGTGAGGGAGGATCCTTTTCAACTCATATGGTGAGGTCAGTATTATCCAGATACCAAAACAAAGGAGAGGCATCATAAAGAAAACAAAAACAAATCCCGTAACAAAAAAAATCTATGGACCAATATTTTTTGTGAATATGGACATAAAAAAAAAAAAACTCAAGAAAATATAGGACTCCAAATCCTGCAATGTGCAACTAAGATTATACAGTGTGAACAAGTAAATTTATCCTAGAAATTTAAAGTTGGTCCAATATCCAAAATCAGCCAATGTAATGCATAATACAGTGAAGGTTAAAAAATACCTGATCATCTCAACGGTGATAAGAAAAGCATTTGGTAAAAATCCTTTTCTGATAAAAAACTTTTAACAAACTAGGACTACAAGAAAACTTCTACAGCCTGATCAAAGGAATCTATGAAAAACTCATACAGCCATATTTAACAGTGCAAGAGAATACTTTTCCTCTAAGATAAGAAATAAGACAAGACGTCTGCCCTTGCTTTTTCTATTCATGGTCGTGTAGGTTTTAGCCTGGGCAATTAGGCAAAAAACTAAAGATACAGAGTTTGGAAATGAAAAAATTAAACTATCTCCATTTGAAGATGGCATGATCTTGTATATATGAAGTCCTAAAAAATTAAGGAAGTCTAGAAAGTTTTCAGGATACAATGCTAATATACAAGAATCAGCTGTATTTCTATACCACAGCAATGGACAATCTGAAAATGAAATAGAGAATGTCCTTGAAGGACTTCCATTTTTCTGTCTAATGTAAAAAGCTTAGAAGTTGTCATCCTTCTCCCACCCTCACAACTGAATACCAGCAATTCTTAGACTCATTAGAGAATAGAAGCCACAAAGTGAGTTGCCACCATGAAACCTGGAGAGACAGATGAATACAGGGAACCACAGCATACTATCAGGATAAGTCACTGCTGGAGCCAGCAAATGTTATGAACAAATAAAGGGGAACTGACTCTGCTGGAGATAGAGTTTGAACTAGTTTGAGCAATAAAAACTCCCAATGGCCCAGCCTTAGGTAGTTCCCTCACACTTTCATGAATTTTACTTTCAGGAGCCCCCCAATATTCTCATGGTGAAAATGGGGGAAATATCCATTTGTCCTGTATTTTGAAAAGTACTCAGATATACTTAACAAAGGCTTTTCCTGAAGGAAAATTATTTTACCTTTATTGGAGCTTAACCAATTGAGTTTTACTAAAGCCTAACCAAACTATGGGAAATAAAATGCCAACTCCATCTCACTCTAGACTTTCTGTCTCACCTAAGAGAAACCGGTTAAGCTGAAAGGTATTTGTGAAAGTCAGAGCCTGGATACCTAAGTTCACTAAAAGTTTGAGACCTAATAATAGGATGACAAAATGCTCCACCTTTCCCCATACCTTATCACTATATCAATAAGGCTCATGAATACTGATAAGGAACTAGAGCTGAAAGAACTTTAAGGCTCAGGCACTATTTAAAGAAGGATTCTCTATGGAAACCCAAAACAACAAGGGAGACCAAAATAAGGTCACTGGAGGAAATTTTAGTCTCCAACATCACATAACTAGTAAACATAGCCTAACTCTTGGCCAGATGAATATATAATCTCACACTAAACGCCAATTTCCCCAGTTCTTTCTACTCAATAAATCATGCCTGATTTTCATTCAAAAATTTTAATACATGCTAAAAAGTAACAAACAGACAATAAAACAGCCCAAGAGACAAAACTAAGCATCAGAACCATACTGAGATACAACAAAGATTTTGGAATTATCCAATCAGGAATTTAAAATAGCTATGATTAATTTTTTGAGAGCTCTAATCGGAACAAAAAAAGAACAATATCCAAGAACACATGTGTAATGTAAGCAGAGAGATAGAAATTTTAAGAAAATTATTCTACTTAAAATAGCGTTAAAATAAAATACTTCGAAATAAATTTAACAAAAGAAGTATAAGTCTTCTACTTTGCAACAAATCATTGTTGAAAAATGTAAGATCTAAATAAATGGAGTGGTACTCTACATTTATGAATCAGAAGTCTTAACATTGTTATTATCTAAGAGTCCCCAAAATGATACACAGGTTTAATGTGATCCCTATCAAAACTCCAGGTGGACTCCACAGAAATTGATAAAGTGATCCTAAAATTTATATGGAAATGAAAGGATTCCAAAATAGACAAAACAGTCTTAAAAAAAAAAAAAGAACAAAGTTGGAGGATTCACAATTCCTAATTTCAAAACTTCTTACAAAGCGGTGATAAATAAGACTTACAGTACTTGCATAAGGAAAGAAATATAGATCAATGGAATAGAACGGAGAATCTGGAAATAAATCTTCACATTTATGATCAAGTGCTTTTCAACAAAGTACTTCAATAGAAGACAGAACATTTCAACAGAGAAAAGAACAGTTCTTTCCACAAATGATGCTGGTCAAGGATTATAAATAGATATTCACATGCAAAAGAATAAATTTTGGAACCCACACCATATAAAAAATTAACTGAAAATAAACCAGAGACCCAAATATAAGAGCTAAAATAATAATAAAGTTCTTAAAAGAAAATGGAGGAGTTAATCTTTGTGACTTTGGGTTAGGCAATGGTTTACTAGAAATAGCATCAAAAGGATAGCATCAAAATAAATACATAAATTGAACTTCATCTAAATTAAAACAGTTGTGCCTCAAATGATATAATATTAAAAATTAAAAATATAACTCATTAAATGGGAGAAATATTTGGAAAATATATTTGATTAGGAACTTGTGCCCAGAAAATATAAAAAAATTCTTGTAACTTAACAATAAGCAAATAGTTTGCAAACAAATAATTCAGTTAAAAATTACCAAAGTATTTGAATAGGCATTTCTCCAAAAAAGATATAAATTACCAATAAGCAGATGAAAAGATGCTAAACTACATCCACCATTAAGGAAATGCACATCAAAAAAACAATGAGTTACCACTTCGCATCCAATGGAAAAACTGATCTAAAAGATTGACTGTAACCAGTGTTGGTGAGGACGTGAAGAAATTGGTACCCTTATAGTTTGCTAGTGGACTTTTAAAATTACACATCCACTGGGGAAAATAATTTGGCAGTTCTTCTAAGTGGTAAACATAGAGTCACCCATTGGACCAGCATTTCAATTCCTAGGTATATGTCCCCACAAAATGAAAAAATATATCCTACAAAGACTTGTACCCAAATGTTCATAGAAGTATTATTTGTAACAGCCCCAAGTGGACACAACCCAAATGTCCATAGACTGATTAATAGATAAAATTTGGTATCTCTATACATTGGAATATTATTCAACTATAAAATGTCATGTAGTATTGACCCATCATGACACAATAAGATGAAACTTGAAAACATTAATTTTAGAAAAGACAGAAAAGGACACATATTGAATTATATGAATTGTCCATATTAGATAAATCCATAAATATAGAATGTTGATTTCTGGTTGCCAGAGGATAGAGAGATCTGAGAATGCACAGGCTGCTAATGGATATGAGGTTTTTGGCAGGGAGAGGAAAAGCTTCTGAAATTAGAGTAGTGATGGCTGCACAATTCTGTGAAGGGTGAGTAGTAAAAATCTCTCAATTGTTCACTTTAAAAAGATGAAATTTATAGGATGTGAATTGTATCTCAATAAAGCTCTTTAAAAAGACTAAAAATAAATGTCACCATAATTTCATGAACATTTCAGAACAGTAGTTATTACTGGGTATGCTTTCCCCCACATATAAGATTTATGAAAAAATGTTATATTGGTCAAATTTAACTATTTATCTTAAGTTTCCCCAGCTCAGTCACATGATCAATTAGGTTTTAACTCATTCTAGAATGATCCAAGCATACAAAGAATGCACGAATATAACCAATTCTGTATTCTAAATTCACTTTCAATAACAGTACAACTCTTCTTATCATTATAAGTTGTCATCATGAACCCATTGATAAACCCATCATAAGTTGAAAATACCATTAAGAATGAATTTAATATACCTAAATTATTGCACACCATAGATTAGCCTAGCCTATCTTAAGCATTCTCAGAACATTTGCATTTGCCTATAAGTGGGCAAAATCATCTACCACCAAGCCTATATAATAACGAGGAGCTGTATCTCTCATATATTTATTGAATGCTGTACTGAGAGTGAAATGCAGGTGGTTGTAAATGCACTGGTTGTTTACTTGTGATCATGTGGCTGACTAGGAGCTGCAGCTCACAGCCACTGCCCAGCATCAGTTATCATACCGCACATGGCTAGCCTGGGAAAGATGAAAATTCAAAGAATGGTTTCAGCTGAATGCATATCACTTTCACACCATCACCAAGCTAAAAATCGTTAAGTTCCACCATTCTAAGTCAGTGACCATCTATACATATAGCTCAGTTTTCTTTTAGCAATCATTCTGTATACATAAGCATAATAATATAAAATAATTTACGCTAACATGCTAACAGACTACAAACTGTTGGTTTATTAGTAAAAATTTTCCTAAGACAGTTTAAACTCACAATTACATTAAATATAGTGCTACATTGAAACTGAATTCATACGTTCGTTTTAGACATTGGAAAAACAATATTAAATGATAAGCCAAACTCTCTTTCTAGAAACCGATTTATTGTGATTTATTTTACTTGATCACAATTCTAATGATGTATACAACGTTTTTACCTGGAATTGAAAAATTAACTCACTCATCAAAAAGCACCTATTATATGTGTATTTCAAACACATGGGATAATTAACAGAAAGAAAATTGTATTTATAGAAAGAAACCTGCCTTTACATATTCACACTGACAGTTTCTCTTCCAATTACTAAAACATCATACATAATTTACATGACTCATGTATTCAGTTTAGCTGGGCAGGGAACATACTTCTGCACTGCACATGACATTCTCACCAAAATCTGGCTGCACATCTGCCAGTTTTAATTGACATTTTTTACCCAAAATTTACCACATAGCAAAGCTGCCTTCATTATCTAGTTCTAAAAATTAAAACAAATGGTACCTCTATTACTTCCAGAATTCTAACATACTCTGGGGATTACCGCTGGCACAGCTAAATTCTAACTTGGAAACAATAATTCAGAAATACAAGGCTGAATGTTACCAGCAGCTTAGCAAATAGCACTTTTGGTCACTGTCTGCTATTTCCCTGGCTCTAAGATAATATGCAGCATGGTTGATAATAATAGTAAATATTTACGACATGAAAACTGATCTCTTTTTTTTTTTTTTTTTTTTTTTTTTTGCTATCATCCAAGCAAGCATTTTACAACGAGTGTAGAACAGAACACTGGGACTATAATGTTGTCTGAGAAAAATTAACAGTGACTTCCACAGTCACAGAGGTTTGGAAACCAGCACACATCAGATGCTACTACTGCGAGGTCATAGTGCATATTTGTACATTACAAGCTCTCAACCTTCACCCTGGGAGGGATCGTATTTATGTTTGCTTAATCCAGATTTTATCAAACATACTTGATAGCAACATCTCTCTTTTCTTTATCTTTTCCTATATCCTTCTCCAAAGCACATATACAAAGTATCTTTGAATGTTCTAATTTATGACTGATTGAGGACAGGTAAAAAGTAAATGTTTGCTCACTGTATGAAGAACATTTTCACAATGCTTCAACAAATGCATTGAAATTGCAGGGGCATAATTAAAGGATGAGGCTAAGCTGAAGATCTTCTACAGCACTGTTGTTTAGCCAACAAATCATGCATAACCTGTGAATAACTATATCCTTGAAAGCAAATGTGGCTGAAATTCCTTCTGGTGCTCAGGCTAGTAATACAGGCACTGGCTGATGGAATGGTTTAATTAATGTTTTCCTTGGACAAGTTGAAGTTACACTGACAGTAGTTGAAATGACATGCCCGGAAGGAACTCAGTTTCCAGGACACCACTACATGCTTCCTTCCAGGAGTTTGAAGGTGCTCCACAGGGAGAAGGAAGTCCTGTTTGAAAGTCACGCTGATGCCACAAAGCATTACTCACGGGTGCTTGGGGACTAGTTCAGAATGGGCATGTTCTCTCTAAGGAACAAGTAAACACAGAAGTAGGATGTCGCACAGCCTTTAATATCATCCTCACTTCTGGCCAGGAAAATAAATAAAAAAATAAGTAGAATGAGAAAAACCTCACTAAACAGAGATGAATAAGCTCTCCAGAAGCATTTGGGAAATTCAATTTTTACAGGTGGACAGCATCCAACAATTCAGACCTATACCTGCTAGGAGGTAATCCAGATACCTTTTTAGTCTTTTTTATTTTTTTGTAATGGACTGCAAAGACTTTAATAATTTTCCATTTAGGCCAGTCCCATAAACTTCTGTATGTCTTACAAAGATTACATCGTTGTTGGCACAGAGCCTACTCAGTTCCTTTCTGATTAACAGGATAAGTGTTACTAATCCTGACATAGTATCCAAAATGATTTCCTCCTTATTTAAAGAAAAAAAAAATAAAGTGAAAAAAATATTGCAGCTCCTGTCGTGGTACAGTGGTTAATGAATCCGACTAGGAACCATGAGGTTGCGGGTTCGATCCCTGGCCTTGCTCAGTGGGTTAAGCTGTGAGCTGTGGTGTAGGTTGCAGGCACGACTCAGATACTGCATTGCTGTGGGTCTGGCGTAGGCCGGCAGCTACAGCTCTGATTAGACCCCTAGCCTGGGAACCTCCATATGCTGCAGAAGTGGCCCTAAAAAAGGCAAAAAGACAAAAAGAAAAAAAAATATATGTATGTATGTGTATATGTACATATATACACATAACTGATTCACTTTGCTGCAAACCTAAAGCTAATACAACATTGTAAAAACATTGTTAATCATTGTAAAACATTGTAAATCAACTAAACCACAATAATTTTTTAATGCAGAAGTAATATTGCAAATAAATAGATAAATAAATCACACTGCAAATCTTTCATATGTGTTCATAAAAATCAAAAGCACCATGTAATTGGAAAACAAAGCATAATGTCATGCTAGGTTTGAAAACTAGCAACATTCTGGGCAATGTTAACAGATAGGAGCTGTGGGTATTATTACACATTTATTTTATTTGCATGTGGTAGAACTAGTGAAAGTCCACTGAAAACTTGCCTGCTTTTTTTTTTTTTTTCTTAAACTAGTATTCACATTTTTGGTGTACAATTTTATGAGCTTTGACAAATGAAGATTCCTATAGCAACCATTACAAAACCATTCCAAGACCACCAAAAATTCCCCCATGCTGCCACCTTTAATAACCACTACACCCTACATCCCCACATTACCTGCATCTAATAATCTTTAATCTGTCTCTTGCGTTTTCAGAATGTCATAAATAGGATCATTAAATCATTTAATCTGGCATTAAATCATTAAAGCATTTAATCTGGCTACTGTCACTTAGAACAATGCGTCTGGAGATTCATTAGATTGTATATATCAATAGTTTGTTCCTTTTCATTGCTAAATAGCATTCCATTGCCATAGTGTTTCTCCATCTACCTAATGAAGGGCATCTGTGTTGTTTCTAACAATGTTGTGATAAACATTTCTGTGCAGATTTCTCTATGAACATAAACTTAAATAATTTAATAGAAGTGGGCTTGTCAGATCATTTGGCAATTGTATGTCTAACTTCATAATAAACTGCCAAACCATTTTTCAGAGGGGTTGAAACATCTTTGCATCATTTGAATTTTAACAAACAGCCAAAGCTATAGTATTGGGGGGGATGTGATTTTCTTTTTCATAGGTAATTTACATAAGATGAAATGATATTATTTTAACAGCAAAAGATGAAAAAGTGCATATTAAATAAATTTGGCTCCATGCATCTTAAATCCAACTTACTTGGTTCATTTGTTCATTGGAGATAAACATAGTATAAAATAAAAATTGATGAACATTAAAATGCAGTTATGTGTTGCATAACTACAGTTTAGTGTGAAATCATTGCATTCCTAATTATGACTTCTGTTCTTCAAGAACAGTTGGTATTACTGAATGTTTTAAATTGTGCAACAGACTCAGCAAGACAAGATCACTGTGAATTGTTTCCTCCTATTTCCAGGACACAGTGGCAAAAAGGACCCAAGTCAGCACAGAAAACAAATGCACAGATCAAGTCAGAAACCAAGACTATGCCTTAAGTCACCTGCAGCCAGACACTGCAGACAGTAAGTTCTCCAACTTGTTCAGGGAGAGGGGGGAAAGGAGAAATAGGTTTACAAGCCATCTGCTTAGAAAAGAAGAAAAACTATGGAAAGAAACTGAGTTCTTGGTGACTTCTTTTGCTTTACCAGAAAAACAATATGGTCTGATGGTTCCTTTAAATACCTTTGTCTGCTTGAGCTAAATTTTTGTCATTTGCCATACAAACTAACCTCAGACAGATGTTATATTACAACTCTTTAAGCTAATCTAAAATAATAAAAAAATACAGTGAAAAAATTGGGGGCAAACATTTAAAAGACTGAAAAATAAAGTAAAATATTACGTTACTATGTTTGGATGGTAGAACTATATGGCCAAAAATATGGCACAAATGAACCTATCTACCAAACACAAATAGACTCACTACCATAGAGAAGAGATTTGTGGTTGCCAAGGGGGAGGAGGGAGAGAGTGAGATAGACAGGGAGTTTGGGATTAGTGGATGCAAACCATTACATTTAGAATGGATGAGCAATGAGGTCCTACTATATAAAACAGGGAACTTTATCTCACTTCTTGGGATAGAACACAATGGAAGATAATATAAGAAAAAGAATGTGTATATACATAGATGTATGACTAGGTCACTATGCTGTACAGCAGAAATTGGCACAACACTGTAAAACAACTATACTTTAATAACAAAAGTCAATCATATAAACACCCATTTTCAACATCAATAAATTAATCACATAATCTAAAAAAAAAAAACTGTGTGGGTGTTTTGTTCTATTTAAAAATATTTATTTTGGAGTTCCCGTTGTGGCACAGTGGCTGATGAACCCGACTAGGAACCATGAGGTTGTGGGTTTGATCCCCGGCCTTGCTCAGTGGGTTAGGGATCCAGCGTTGCCGTGATCTGTGGTGTAGGTTGCAGATGTGGCTCAGATCTGGTGTTGCTGTGGCTCTGGTGTAGGCTCTGATCTGACCCCTAGCCTGGGAACCTCTGTATGCCACCGGTGCGGCCCTAGAAAAAAGACAAAAAAACAAAAAATTTATTTCCACACTTTATTTTATGAAGAAATACATAGACAAAAATGTGTAATTTCAAAGTATATGTATTCTATGAAAGGACTGCACTTCTTTACAACATTTAATTCCTCAATGAAGGAATACTGAGTTATCAGACCAATCATAACTTATCAAATACTAGTGCTTTTCTATGCAGGAGAAAACAATTAAAACCAAATTATTTAAATGAAATAATACTCCCATTGGTATCTTGTATAAGTACAGAAAATTATTTAGTTTTTCTGGGCATCAGTGTCAACATATAAAAACTGAGAGTGAACTTTGTGGCTCTCAGTTCCTATTTTAGGCATGTGATCAAAGAAAATGCATTATTCCAAACCCAACCAGGCTCGACATTTGAAAATACAGTTAGTTAGATGTTTCTGGAATGTTAAAATTATACTTTGGAGTTTCCACTGTGGCTCAGTTGAAATGAATCTGACTAGCATCCATGAGGATGCAGGTTCCATTCCTGGTCTCACTCAGTGGGTTAAGGATCCAGCATTGCTGTGGCTGTGGTGTAGGCCAGCAGCTACAGCTCCAATTTGACCCCTAGCCTGGGAATCTCCATATGCTGCAGGTGCAGCCCTAAAAAGACAAAACAAAAAATACGAACAAACAAACAAAAAAACCCAAAAAACAAAACTCTACTTCAATTGTACAAAGACACTCTTTGACTTCTTGGGACCTGTTCTGCTTAAAATTATAAAATATAATCCATAGATGATTTTTAAAATTCTAATAGAAAATCAATGGATTTCCATTTTTTTTCAAAAATACATTATTTAATTGCAGATAGTATAAAAATAGAAAAGGGATTTTTAAGAAATACATTTGTACCTCCTTTTAAACATCAGTGTGTTCTTAGTTTATACCTATAGTGTAAAGTTCAGCGTTTTCAACTGCTTAATTATATCCACACGAATGCACAATTTATTGCTTTGATTTTCCAGAGACCATTTATTACAAAAATTATTTTTTGTCTGAAAAAGAAGCGAGGTGTATTTTTGGAGAAAGTTTGTTAAGCTTAAACATCCAACTGCAATAAAAAGGTCTTTACAGTTGAGTTTTATTCAAAAATATTATAAATTAAAGATAGAGGTACAAGCATAAACCATACTGTCAACATTATAACATCTTCCACCAAGGTTAGTCCTCCAAACACAAATGTTCCCAATGAATGACACAAACATAGATTCATACATTCTCTTTTAACTTCCATAAATTAATAACTTTTTGTTATTGTGTCTACTATAATTTTGAAATATAAAGTCAGATTTTGTATATTAATATAAAGATCCTCAAATATCTAATATGGGGTGACTTGATCTTATTAAGTTCACTTGTAGCAGCTAATTAAAAGATGCTCCCCTCCTCCCAATCCCAAACCTGGTTGTTCATAACATCAGACTCCATCTGAAGATAAAGTGAGCTGCCTTTTCCCTTTTAGCCCATATTTTAGACACATATACTGTAGGAGCTAGCAGTTATATCCCTCAAAGAGTTCCTTCCATAAAGGTGTGGCATGGCCTATTTGGCCTGAAATTTTGCAATCACTGAAGTAGACAAATTCTGAGAGCATTTTAAAACCCTCTTTTCCAACTGAAAGCCTTCACTTCAAGAGGTTCTGGTTAAGTTAAAATTTACTTTCACAAAATGATGCTCTCTAACTTTTCTAGTCTAAACTACCATCATCCCTCATTCAGACTTCTGCATTTAACTGCCTAACTTGTCCACCAATGTCCCTCCATTCTCTTTCCAAGCAGTTCTCCACTCAGCAGCCAGAGTGGAACTTGATTGTATTTGTTTGTATCCAATCTCCACAATTCACTGACTATAAACATTATGGGAGTTAATTTATCTAGTGTTGCATCAGTTCCCCCTTCTGTAAAATTGGGGTTATCATAGCATTCACTGTGGAGTATGATAAGTTTGTAATATACTGAAGGCTACAAAGAGTGTCTCCCATGCAAAATCACACCACCAATGGTACTAGCAGTATTACTTTTAGAGTGAAACAAACATTGAGAAATGTGCCCTTAAGACCACACCATATTTAAGTCAAGGTCCTCATCTCAGCCATGGTGGCCTTATTTCAGAGATTTATCCCATCACTATGCTTCTTCTTTGCATATGTGCTCCCTGAAAGGTATTTCCATACATTTTGCCTGGCATGCTGTCCCCTTTACCACTACACAAACCTTGGCTCTCAATTCAAGAATCAGTTTCATAGGCCACCTCTCCCTGATTGAACCAGCTCCACCTCTGTGCACTGCAGCTTTAAAAATGTCCTTTACCTATGCCTTCAGAAAACCAGAAAATATTGGTATTCAATTTTGGAGAAATCTATAAAGAGATAATTAGGATATAACAAAATGTATAAAATATTTATAACTGGATTTTCTTGGAAATGAGTGGAAAGAATGAATTACTCTGGAGATTAAACCAAGGAATGATTGAACTTGTCTTTGAAAAGATTAATTGGAATCTGCCCCAAAAGGCAAAAAATAAGGCTGGAAGCCACTGATGAGCAAAATGTTGGGCATGATAATAAGGGCCATGAGGATAATATGTCATTTAAAAAGCCTGAGAACGTTCCAAATTAAGTACTATTTTCCTACTCTTCAGATGTGAAATCTGAGGTTGAAGTAATGTACCTACGATCCTAGAGACTTCTTTTCTTTTCTTTTTTTTTTTTTTTGTCTTTTTAGGTCCGCATATGTGGCATATGGAGGTTCCCAGGCTAGGGAGCTGCAGCCACTGGCCTACATACAGCACACCCACAGCAATGCAGGATCGGAGCTGCATCTGCAACCTACACCACAGCTCACAGCAACGCCAGATCCTTAACCCTCTGAGCAAGGCCAGGGATTGAACCCATGTCCTCCTGAGTACTAGTCAGGTTCATTAAGCACTGAATCACTATGGGAATTCCCCTACAGACTTCTAAAGACAGGGTCTAGAGATGAGTTTAGGTCTGACCTTCCTGTATCATTTTTGTATTGAATACATCCTTCCATATATAATGGCATGCAGGGTTGAAAGAAGATTTACTCAGAAACCACTAAGGTGGGCTGACTATGTGGAGGCAGCCTAGATGGGATATTGGTAAATGAGGATGAGAAAACAGAGCAACACTAAAGCATGGAGAGATCTGTGTTTCCCAAATGAGAAGAAAGATTTCATCAAAGCAAACCGAGCAAAGGGTTATCAGTTGAGCCAACAGAAACTGGACTCACTTTTTCTGGGAACCCAGATGGCCTTCTCCTCTCTCTCCACTCTGTGGACAACCTTTTCATGCTTACACATCAACTGACATAGCTGTCAGCCCTCACAAGTTGTCACTGTACACAAAGGGACCACAATTTCTTGGTCTCACAGTTGATTAGAACTATTGCTAGAAGGAATCTGTTTGGTGGTGCTATCCATCCTTGACCCTCTTTGTTGTACTTAAGAGTGCAGAATCACATGGTACAGAGAAGGGTTAAGAAGAATAGTTAATTTCCCTATGGGGGGCTCTGAGTTAGAACAGGCATTCCAAATTGGGTCAACTAGATATACCACATTAAAGAGCTTGAACTCTATCCTTAAAGCTATGATCAACAGTTCCTAAGATACCACTGAACATTGATTTATTATAGATTAATGCAAATTAACTCCATTCAACAGTCAATGTAGTATACTTTGAACCCTTGGAAGATGTGCCCTGATTAAATATTGACTGTTTCTTGCTTAAAATTTGTAAGAAACCATCTAACACAGAAATTTGGAGGTACCATGTTTGTGATCTTTTAATAGAAAACATTTTTCATTGTATTGACAACTATCTGAATAAAGAATGTGCATAACAAAAATAAAGGCTAAAAGTATTTTCCTGTTTAAGACAATATGTCAACCCACAAATTAATGGAATATGCCTACCACACATACACTTGATTTTAGTTTGCAGGAAAATATCTCCCAATTTTTTTTAGTTAGGATCAAGAGGAAAAATTGTTTTTTCTTATTCTAACAATTTTACAGTTCACAGCAAGCTTTAAAAAATGAACTTTGTCATAGAACCAAAACAAGTATTCTCGTGACTAGAAAAACTCAACTTTATAAAGATATCACTTTCTTTAAAGTAAATTCAAATGTGTTTGAATAATTAAGGGAAAAATAACAGTGTGGTCTCCCTACAATCATTCCTACATTAAACTCTGTATGTCAAAATCAAAATTATTTTTATGCATGATGGGAAGTTTCCCACTAACAATTTTCTCAATTGCCTAATAATTTTATGGCGCATAATTACAAGACTCCTGCTTGTGTATTTTTCCTTCTCTTTGCTTTCATCTGAATACAAATTAAGGGTAATCACTAGCAAACCATCATGGTAGATACCTACCATATAATGTTGCAACAGAGCTATGTAAAATGAACCTAACAGGAAAGCCCTTGAAATACGTCTCCCATTAACAAGAGGACATGCAACTATATGAAGGAAAATTTCCAGACTAAGTGATTTTCTGAATTAAAAAACAGGCGAACATGTGAAGATAGATTGATTGCTCAAAAATTATTTTCATTTCTAAAACTCTGAACATCCCCACCTTATTACCTACCAGTCCACAGATTCAGCATTTGTTAATCCAAACTACCCGTGATTGTTTCTCACTGTGATGGTTAATTATGCCAAGGTGGCTGGGCAACAGTGTCCAGTTGTCTAATCAAACGCTAGTGGGGATATTGCTGTGAGGGTCATACATAGATGTGAATAACATTTATGATCATTTATGATCACTTTATTTAAATAAAGGAGATTATTCTTGATAACGCAGGTGGTCCTCAATCAGTGGAGGTGCTAAGAGCAAAAACTGAAGTTCCACAAACAAAGGAATTTTTCTTTTTTCTTTTTTTGGTTTTTTGGGCTGCACCTGCGGCATATGGAAATTCCCAGGCTAGGCGTCCAATCAGAGCTGCAGCTGGTGGCCTGAACCACAGCCACAGCAATGCTGGATCCTTAACCCACTGAGCCAGGCCAGGGATCGAACCTGCATCCTTATGGATACTAGTGGGCTTCATAACACACTGAGCCATAGTGGGAACTCCCCAAAGGGAGGAATTCAAAATTTTAATACAGAAATCCTGGCGAAATTTCCAGCCTGAAGCTCTGCTTTTTGAATTTTGGACTTGCCAGTCCTTACAATCATGTGAATCACATGAGCTAATTACTTAAAATTTGTCTCTTTGTACACACACACACACACACACACACACACACACACACACACCTGGATCTGTTCCTTTGGAGAACCCTTAATTATAGCGCTACATTTCCTACCTTTCTTGATTTTGGCCATATCTATCTATTATTAACAGAATTTTTTTCCTTAAATCAGCTGTCCCGGGCGACTCGGGCCCGGGTCCAAGGGCCGGCGGGGTCGACCAGCTGTCCCGGGCGACTCGGGGCCCGGGTCCGAGGGCCCGTGGGGTTTATTGGGGTATAGTTGACTTACAAAATTGTGTTAGTTTCAGGTGTACAGAAAACTCAATCAGTTTTACATATACACATATGCATTCTTTCTCAGTTTTTGTCCCATATAGTTATTACACAATATTGAGTAGATTTCCCTGTGCTATACAGTAGGTCTTTATTACCTATCTAGGTTATATATAGTAGTGTGTATATGTCAATCCCAACGCCTAATTTATCCCTCCCCCGATATTGCCCTTTTGGTAACCATAAGTTTGATTTTTGAAATCTTTGAGTCTGTGTCTGTTTTGTAAGTTTTTTTATTTGTATAATGATTTCTATTTTTTTCCATTATAGCTGGTTTACAGTGTTCTGTCAATTTTCTTTTGTACAACAAGGTGACCCAGTTACACATACATATATACATTCTTTTTTCTCACATTATCATGCTCCATCATAAGTGAGTAGACATAGTTCCCAGTGCTACACAGCAAGATATCATTGCTAATCCAATACAGGATGCACAGAAGGCCCCAAATAAGTTGAACCCAAACAGGGCCACACCAAGACATATTATAATAAAGATGGCAAGTGTTTTGTAAGATTTTTTGTATCATTTTTATTAGAGTCTTCATATTAGTAATCTCATATGATTATTTGTCTTTCTCTGACTTACTTAACTGAGTATAATAATTTCTAGGCCCATCCATTTTGCTGCAAATGACATTATTTCATTCTTTTTATGGCTGAGTAATATTCCATCTCATATATGCTCAAATCAACAGAATAGAAATGAAAAAGGATAAATTACAAATGACATCATGGAAATATAAAGGATGACAAGAGACTACTATAAGCAAATATATGCCAGTAAAATGGATAACTGGAAGAAATGAACGAATTCTTAGAAAGGTACAACCTTCCCAGACTGAACCAGGAAGAAAGAGAAAATATGAATAGTCCAATCGCAAATACTGAAATTGAAAATGTGATTATAAAATTTCCCAAAAACCAAAAATCCAGAACTGGATGACTTCACAGGTGAATTCTATCAAATATTTAGAGAAGAGTTAACATCTATCCTTTGAAACTCTTCCCAAAAACTTCAGCAGAAGGAACAATCCCTCATTCTATGGAGCCACCATCACCCTTATTTCAAAACCAGACAGAGACAAAACTAAAAAGCATACAGGCCAATATCATTAATTAATATAGATGGAAAAATCCTCAGGAAAATATTAGCAAACCAAATACAACAATACATTAAAAGGACCATACACCATGATCAAGTGTAATTTATCACAGGGATGCAAGGGTTTTTCAATATATGCAAATCAATCGGTGTTATACACCACATCAACAAACTGAAGAATACAGACCATAGGGTCATCTAAATAGATGCTGAAAAAGCTTGTAAATTGAATTTAAAGTAACTATTTATATTTGCTTATTCCTAAGGAGCGGAACCATAAATTTGATGTTAGTTTTTTTTTCCAATGACACATTAAAACACAATGATGGGTATATTTAAATGGTCATCCACATGAAACTGGAAATCATGCTGGTGCTTTCACTTTTGGGAAGCATACTCTGAGTTCACTTCCCTTCATTTTGTTATTAGAATAAAATTCTTCCTGTTATGAGGAATCAAACAATATACTATCTATTTCACATCTATTTATTTATTTCTGCAACATATTTAACTTCCTTTTAATTACTGTCACCAGAACTTAGGCCTTTATTACATAAAACCTAAAATTAGGAATTTATAAAGGGCCAAGGAACTACCTTTATTCCCTCTATTCATATTAACCACATATCCACTTAACCAAACAGTGATGGGAACCCAAAGATATAAAGAGAAGCAGCTTTTTCTTGCCCTGAAATATCTTACAATTTATTAAAGGACTCATTCCCAGTAACTCACTTGGAACTCAGAGGAAATGCTCAAGTGGCTCAGAGATTGAAAGATGCCAGTTTCCTGATAAGAGAACTCAGAGTTTAAAGATTAGGGAGTTTTCTAGGGGAAGACAAAGAGTGGATAAAGTAAATATCAGCTGGGCTGGACCTTTGCAGTTGTTGATATCCTCAATTTGTTGTCTGAGAACCACAGAGGGTCAGAGACATACCTTAGTTTACTTAAACTGAGTCTTTCTCAGTCCAGCAGTACCTAAGTGACCACAGCTTCCTCTGCCTCCTTTCCTCCCAAGAAAAGCTGGTTTTGAATTAAGGTAGCAGAACTAAACATACTTCATTTAATAAAATAATTACTTCCTTCCATCCACCTTACTTCCTTCCATCCTCTTTCCTTTCTTTCTCTCCCTCTTCTTCCCTTCCTTTTTTCCTTTGCTCCTTGCAAACATTGGGTACCAGACATTGATTTGATCGCTGGCCTTCAGATATTAAGCAGAGTCAGTTCCCAAACCTCAGTCTCCTGATGGGTGTGTACAGATAGAGCTCGCCTCTTTCCACAATGCTCACCTGAGCTGCTTCACCTAGGTCTCCAGCTATCTAAAAATGCCTATGCCTTTCAACCATGTTTTTGCAGCACATAACAGCCTTTCTGCCCATGCAAACAAAACCATCAAAGCCCTCAAAATGCCACTCCGATATTAAGGTAAATTTCTTCTTGTCTTTATACTCAAATCAAGATTTGTGAGCAATTGCTGAATAGAGTCACGTGCATATCATCTTATTCATTAATATATTCTAGACTTATACAATGAATACCGTTTTCTAATGGAAGCTTAACAATGAAAATCCCAAGAGCACACAGATATATACAACAATATAAATGAGCCTTGAAACATTATGGTAAATGAAAGAAGCCAGACAGAAAGGCTACAAATTATATGAGTCATTTTACATAGATCTTCCAGAAAAGGCAAATCCACAGATACAGAAAGCAGGTTAGTGGTTGCCAGGGGCTGGAAGGATAGGGAAATGGTGAGTGAGTGCTAACAAGTATTTTTTTGTTGGTGGTGAGGGTGAAAAAATGTCTTGGAATTATGTAGTTTTGATGCAATCATGTGGTTTACAAAAGACACACTTCAGAACCAAGGACACATACAGACCAAGAGTGAGGGGATGGAAGAAGATATTACATGAAAATGGAAATCAAAGGAAAGCAGCAGAAGCAATACTTGTATTGGACAAAATAGACTTCAAAATAAAGAAAATCACAAAAGACAAAGAAGGACACTACATAATGATCAAAGGATAGATCCAATAGGATATAAAATTTGTAAATATATACAGACCTAACATAGGAGCACCTCAATATATAAGGCAATTGCTGACAGCCATAAAAGTAGAAATCAATATCAACACAATAATAGTGGGGGACTTCAACACCCTATTTATATCAAGGGAAATATAATCCAGACAGAGAATCAACAAGGAAACACAGGCCTTAAATGACACACTAGACTAGATAGATTTAACTGATATTTAAGAACTTTCCATCTCAAAGCAGCAGAATATACATTCTTCTAAAATGCACATGAAACATTCTCCAGGATAGACCACATCTTAGGCCACAGATTAAGCCTTGGTAAATTTTTAAAAGTTGAAATTATCCTATCCATTTTCTGTGACTACAATGCTATGAGAAAGAAACCAAGAAAAAAAATAGTAAAAAATGCAGACTCCTGGAAGCTAAACAATATGGTATCGAAAAACCAATGGATCATGGAAGAAATCAAAGAGGGAATAAAAAGATACTTCGAGACAAATTACAATGAAGATACAGCAACCCAAAACCTATGGGACACAGCTCAAGCAGTTCTGAGAGGGAAGTTTATACTAGCTTATCTCTGGAGAGAATAAAAAGCTCAAATAAACAACCTAACTTTACCTAAAACAATTAGAGAAGGAAGAACAGACAAAGCCCTAAGTTAGCAGAAGGAAAGAAATCATGAAGATCAGAGCAGAAATAAATAAAATAGAAACAAGAGAAGATCAATAAAACCAAAAGTTGGTTCTTTGAAAAGATCAACAAAATAGAGAATCCCTTAGCCAGACTCATCAAGAAAAAAGGGAGAGAGCTCAAATCAATAAAATTAGAAATGAAAAAGGAGAAATTACAACTGACTCCACAGAAATACAAAGGATCATAAAAGACTATTTTATGCAACTATATGCCAATAAAATGGACAACCCAGAAGAAATGGACAGATTCTTACAACAGTACAACCTACCAATACTGAACCGGGAAGAAATTTAAAATTTTAACAGACCAATCACAAGTACCTAAATTGAAAATGTGATTAAAAACCTTCCAAAAAAACAAAGTCCAGGACCTGATGGCCACATAGGCAAATTCTATCAAACATTCAGAACAGTTAACACCTCTCCTTCTGAAACTCTTGCAAAAAATTTCAGAGGAAGGAACACTCACAAGCTCATTCTATGAGGCTACCATGACCCTGATAACAAAACCAGACAAGGATACCACACAGAAAAAGAGAAAATTGCAGACCAATATCGCTAACAAACATAGATGCAATAATCCTCAACGAAATACTAGCAAAACAAAACCAAATATATATTAAAAGGATCATACACCATGATCAAGTGGGACTTATCCCAGGGATGCAAGGATTCTTCAATATCCACGAATTGATCAAGGTGATACACCACATCAACAAACTGAAAAATAAAAACCATATGATAATCTTAATAGATGCAGAAAAGGCTTTTGACAAAATTCAACACCTGTTTCTGATAAAAAAAAAAAAAAAAAAAAAAAAAAAAACTCCAGAAAGTGGACATAGAGGGAACCTACATCAACATAATAAAAACTGTATACGAAAAACCCACTGCTAACATCATTCTCAAGGTGAAAAACTGAAAACATTTCCATTAAGATCAGGAACAAGACAAGGATATCCACTTTCACCACTATTATTCAACATAGTTTTGGAAGTCCTAGCCACAGCAATCAGAGAAGAAAAAGAAATAAAAGGAATCAAAATTGGAAAAGAAGTAAAAGTATCACTGTTTGCAGATGACATGATACTATACCTTGTGAATATACCAAAATCATTGAATTATATACTTTAAAAGGGTCAATTTTATGGTAGGAGAATTATATTTCAATAAAAAGAATGGATCACAGATATTTTTCTGAAACTTATAAATATTGTTTAATCAATTCTAATATTCTGCATATATTACCACCATGGAATTAGTTTCCAAAAGTTGTTATTGTTTAATTTCTTGGTAAACAAAATTATAGTGTCATAAAATTGATTGCATCTTATAGTTAATAAAATATGGTATTTTGTTATTTTACTGCTAGATACAAGGAAACTACTGGAAATCAATATTTCAAAGAACTTTCACTGGAAATAAATTAATTCTTAAGCTTTTTACTTCAAAATATTTGAATTAAATATGCTCACTGTGTAATGTTTTTGTTTGGTAAAGAAGAGAGCTGTGGCAGATTTTTAAATGGCCACAAATTCTTTAAGACTCTTCTGAATAAGAACAGGGTTTTATACTCCCTTTCCTATTTCTGAGTGGGCTATAACTGCTTTCATCCATAGAGTATGAAGGTGATCATGTTGGGTGAATTCTGAGGTCAGAGAAGACACGTGGCTTCCCCCTGGTTCTCTGATGATGCTTGTACAGGGGGAAGCCAATCACCTTATAAGAAGTCTGGTTATTTTAAGACTACTAAGCTGAAGAGGACACAGGTAGCTATTTGGTTGACAGCACCAGCTGACAGCAAAGTGAGCAAGCCTCTCGGATGTGTATCCAGTCAAACCTTCAGATAACAGCATCCTGGACCTCGTATGCCTACAGTTGTGTGAGGCACCTAGGAGAGAATTTCCCATGTGGGCCCTTTCTGAGTTCATGATCCACCAAATCATGAGCAGTGGTTGTGTCACACCCTGGCTTTTAGGGTAATCTGTTATATAGTATAGTACCAAGAACAAGAACCCAGTGAAGAAGGTCATCTTTCACAATAACCCATCAAGACAACTCAGAAGCTTGCACAAACCGAAAAAACACTTCACATCAGAATGTTGACTACTATACTCTCATTGGCTCAAAATTATTTTTTAAACCAGTTTAGCCCTTCGTGTATCCAGGCTCTAGTTCATTTCCTTTACCCTCCATCAAAACATGCTTTTATGCGTTCTTAATGGAGTGCTAATCAACTATTTATAAATTTGTTTGAAAACATAAATACAAGCATTTTCTAAACTACCATTGGTTTCTTTCAACTGCTGATGCTTATATGCCACTATAAAATAAATTGTAAACCTGCCATGTGTTTGATATGTACTTAATGAAGTGTGATTCAGTGCAAATAAAAAGGACTTATCTAATTTGCAAATGCCTTACTTTGGACCCAATTATTGCAGGAACTGGTAGAGTCTTATTACTCTGAAACATTTTCTTTCTGCCAATAAACCTTTCATAGTTTTTTGACTGAATTCTCAGTACCCATAAAAATGCCTAAATTTCTCTTCTTGATACACAAGTTCCACTGCTGTATGGTGCCATCTTAGTTTTTCTATTTCCTATTATTTCCTTCCATAAACACTATGTACCCAGTCTAAGTAAAAACTTGGCAGATGGTATTAACCATAGTCACTTACTCCCATTTCCAAACCTAAGTTCCATGTGTGGAGAAGTGTCTTCACCATATCTGAATGACTAAGGTTTTATCAGTTTACAGATTTTCTGGTCTGTAAAGTTTCCTACAAATTCTCAGCTATAAATAACATCTTCTTCCTTGGAAATAGAGTACCACTACAGATGGTCCCTAACTTACAATGGTTCAATGTATGATTTTCCAACTTTATGAGGGTGTGAAAGCTGTACCAATTCAGTAGAAACTTTGAATTTTCATTTTTTAAAGTTTTACTGAAGTATAATTGATTTAAAATGTGTGATCATTTCTGCTGTACAACAAAGCGAATCAGTTATACATATATTCATTCGTTTTTAGATCCTTTTCCCATATAGGTTATCAGAGTATTGGGTAAGCTCCCTATGCTATACAGCAGGTCCCTGTTAACCACACATTCCATATACAATATGCAGTACAATATTGTGGTGATGCCGGGAGTGTCAGCAGTCATAGCTTCCTGGCACATGGTCA
The DNA here is from genome assembly GCF_054392235.1 of Sus scrofa. Classification (NCBI taxonomy): domain Eukaryota; kingdom Metazoa; phylum Chordata; class Mammalia; order Artiodactyla; family Suidae; genus Sus; species Sus scrofa. Next base: position 106,061,760 of record NC_139396.1, on the reverse strand, counting down.
CAAGGGTTAACAACCAACATACTTATAACACTTCTAGACCCATATTTCAGTACAGTATTCAATAAATTACATAAGATGCCCAACACTTTATTATAACATAGGATTTGTACTAGATGATTTTGCCCAACCGAGGCTAATATAACTGTTCTGAGCACGTTTAAGGTGGGCTAGGCTAAGCTATGATGTTCCATAGGTGAGGTGCATTTTGATTTTTGGTGTTTTCAACTTAGATGGGTTTTTCAGGGCATAACCTCATCATAAGTCAAGGAAGATCTATAGCATCAACTGAAGCCAATTACGGAGCTAAACTAAGCATGTTAATGGGTTACCTCAAATACTCTTCACGCCTGCTTTACAAGGCACACAATTATTTTCCCTGTTTTCCATTACAGTGAATGGCTCCACATAGATTATTTAACTTTCACACAACCACAAGTTAATAAATGACAAAGTATGGCTTTATTCTCAGGATTTCACAATTCAAAAATAAATTTCATCACCAATGTGCCCTCCTATTAGGGTAGGTTACTTCTTCATCCCCCTCCCCCCTCCCCCAACCCTCCATGCTATATATACTCCAAGAAAACAATTCTTGTTCAAGACAATTCAGGGATTGAAAGGTTAAGACTTCAAAAAGTATATAGAAATACTTCATGCTTGTGAGATTCAAATTTTAACTTCTCACTTCTATTTCTCCTTTACATCTAAATGAGGGGTCCAACCACTATCTAAGCTGATTTTCCTATTTATTTTTGTTTGTTTTTTAGGGCCACATCCCCAGCATATGTAGGTTTGGAGGTTCCCAGGCTAGGGGTCAAATTGGAGCTACAGCTGCCAGCATAGGCCACAGCCATGCAGGATCCAAGCAGCATCTTCAACCTACACCATAGCTCAAGGCAAAGCTGGTTCCCTGACCCACTGAGCGAGGCCAAGGAGCGAACCCTGTCCTCATGGATATGGATTTATTTCCACTGCACCACAACAGGAACTCCTCCCAAAACTATTTCTTGTAGTTATTCTCAAAAGGAAAAGAGTAGGAGTCACTGAAGAAAGCTATTTGAGAAAGCAAAAAAAGGAAAATAAATAGAGAGGATCTGGAGATATCCTGGATGTAAAAATCGACAATAATAATGATAAAAACAAGATTCCAATTTGAGTTCTGGAAATTAAAGGTCCATGAAAATTAATTATATTATAGTTAAAAGTCATAGGAGAAAATAGTTCAGCTTAGTATTCAGATAGATTAAAACAGTACCTGTTTCAGCATAAAATAGACCAAATTGCCAAATCGACAAATTTCTAAGCTCACATTGTTGGTTACATTTTTACATACTGAAAATATTAATAAGAAAAAAATGAGATACCACCTCACACCAGTAGGAATGGCCATCATTAATAAGTCCACAAACAACAAATGCTGGAGAGGGTGTGGATAAAAGGGAACCCTCCTGAACCGTTGGTGGGAATGTAAGCTGGTACAAACACTATGGAGAACAGTATGGAGGTACCTTAGAAATCTATACATAGAACTATCATATGACCCAGCAGTCCCACTCTTGGGCATATATCCAGACAAAACTTTCCTTAAAAATACACATGCACCCACATGTTCATTGCAGCACTATTCACAATAGTCAAAACATGTGACTATTGTCCATCAAAAGATGATTGGATTAGGAAAATGTGGTATATATACACAATGGAATACTACTCAGCCATAACAAAGAACAAAATAATGCCATTTGCAGCAACATGGATGGAACTAGAGACTCATACTGAGTGAAGGAAGTCAGAAAGACAAAGACAAATACCATATGATATCACTTATATCTGGAATCTAATATACAGCACAAAAGAACCTTTCCACAGAAAAGAAAATCATGGACATGGAGAACAGACTTGTGGTTGCCAAGGGGGAGGGGAAGGGAGAGGGACTGGGGTGAATGGGGAGCCTTGGGGTTAATAGATACAAACTATTACCTTTGGAATGGATTAGCAATGAGATCCTGCTGTGTAGCACTGGGAACTATGTGTAGTCACTTATGATGGAGCATGATAATGTGAGAAAATAGAATGTGTACATATATGTGTAACTGGGTCACCATGCTGTACAGTAGAAAAAAAATTGTATTGGGGAAATAAAAATTAAAAAATAAATAAATAAAATATCAAAAAGCTAAAACATAAAATGCAATATGCCATCTCTCCCCCTTAATCACTTTATCTGCCTAAGGCTCATTTTCTTTGTCTTTATTTTGTGAAATCAGTAGCTACTCTGTTTGTCTCTAAGGGTTACTACAGGACTCCAAGAACCTAAGGCATTGAGAGGTGTGAAACCTCTAAAAGTCTGTGACTGTCACTTTGATGAACATTATCTCTGAGCATATGAGGAAGAATTCACCAGTTACTGAATAAAGTGAAGACACAATTAACAGAGATCCTTCTTTATATGAACTGGACTGAGCCCCTGAGAATGTCATTTAACTTTCCTAGGCCAATCTCTCTTTATCTCGCTGGTTTATTAAATAACATCCATGAAAGTGCTCTGAAGGTAGCAACATGCTGCAGAGACGTGAGGTATCATTGTTCCTGCTTCTTGAATTATTTTCTCTTTGCTGTACTCTCATTAATCTTTCAGAAGACATAAATATTCCCAATGAGGAAAGAAGGGTTTTTGTCTCACCTTCTATGATTCCCAGGATTCTACTACTTTGGATATATGATGTAACAATATAATTGCAAGGTGAAAATTAAGGTAGATTTAGTATCTAATTCATCTAGCCCCTTGTTAAAACATCCTTAATAACATGGTAGGTTGGCCACAATGACTAATACTATTTGAGGCATCACCTTACCTATGTTCACGTGTTTTGACAGTATTGACCTTGATATTATCAGAAACAGACGGATACAAATTATTTTTTAATAACTTGTTATTAATAATTTGTTCCAGAGCTAATAGTTGGACAAAATTAGAAAAACTGATCTCAAGAAAATCCATCCAAATCATTCTCAAACCCAGTTTTGTAAATTAATCTTACAGGGTCCAATAATTTTTCAAAGCCTTTAGCAATTCTTCAAAACAATAAGGCTGAGATCAGGAGTTCCCATTGTGGCTCAGTGGAAATCTGACTAGTATCCGTGAGGATGCAGGTTCGATCCCTGGCCTCATTCAGTGGGTTAAGGATCTGGCGTTGCCGGGAACTGTGGTATAGGTCGTAGATGGGGCTGAGATCTACTGTTGCTATGGCTATGGCTAAGCCAGCAGCTGTAGCTCCGATTCTACCCCTAGCCTAGGAACCTCCATATCCCATTGATGAAGCCGAAAAAAAAAAAAAAAAAAAAGTAAAAAAGGCTGAGATCAAAGCTAGGAAAGGTGTTTCCACCAAAAAAACATCTCTCTTGTGCCTTTAAAACAAAGTCTCTTACTCCTCTTCCCCTCCCTCACTGTGTTCCCACCACCATGGCCATCCTTTCAGGTCCTCAAATAAGCCACATCACTTTCAGCTCAGGGCCTCTGCACACTCCTCTGCCTAGGATGCTCTTTCCCTCTGCTGCCCACACAACCTTCAAATTTCTTCTCATTCTTCAAGTTTCACCTTTACATATTGTGTTACTGGTTTTTTAAGAGAGGCCTCTTTTGACCACTTCTCTCTGAGGGCATGTCCAGTTTTCTTAGCACCCTCTTTGTCTTTAACCCCAATACCATCATGATGTCCTTTGGAAAACTTCATTACCATTTGGTTCTCAGTTTCGTAAGGGCAGAGATTTTGTCTCTTTCACTCTTGATTCAGCCTCTAACTCAGTGTAGCATACACTTAAGCAGTATTTACTGGACAAATGAGAGATTTAATTCATTCATCCATGGTCTTTATGAAGCACCCTTTCTGTGCCAGAACCTGTGCTCTCTGCTAACAGGGGTGGAAAAATGAAGAGCCTATGAGAACCTCAAGGAGCTCACAGACTTGTTAATTATATTCAATGCAAAAATTGAGCCCCTTTTCTTCTGTAATCATGCTTGTTGCAATACATTAGTTCAGACTCTATAAAATCTACTTTATTAGACTTCACTATGCCAAATGGCACCCTAACCTTCAAAATTACTAATTCCCTAGTAAAATATACAGAAACAAGAATTGTCTCTGAAACAGCTCCCCATAGCTTAAGAAAGCTTTTATGTTAGACGCTTTGTTTGTTTGTGTTTTTTGTTTTTTGGTTTTTGTTTTTAGGGCTATACTCATGCCATATGGAAGTTTCCGGGCTAGGGGTCAAATTGGAGCTGTGGCTGCCGGCATACAGTACAGCTGTGGTAATGCCACATCCTTAACTAATGCAGTGCAGCAGGGATTGAAGCCACATCCTCATGGATCCCAGCTGGATCTGCTGAGGCACTAAGAGAACTCCAGAAAGTTTACTTCTGCTTAATATTCATCCATCCATCCATCTGCCCAACAAATATGGCACACAATAAAGATTAAGATACTAGGGTCTTAGATAAAATAGATTAGATCTAAATGCAGCTTCTCTATTTACTTGTGTTATGTGACTTTAGCAAAGCTGTGCCTAAGATGCCATGGCTGCAAATTCAGATAATGAAAGTGTGTTATTAGGTGAAGGTATGTTAGGACCTGACAGTGTCCAGCACTGACTAAGATGAACAACCTCATGCTTCCAAGGTCTCCTACTGTGTTCCCTGTGTGGCAGCAAAGGACCCCACCAGCCCTTGTTGTCTATGGACGTGCACAAAGATCCTCTTGAAAGCATGAGCTATGCTGTCCTGGGTGGGTTTGTGAATTTGAAGGACCCAACCCTTCTCTTTTTTCTATACACAGACCAATCATTTATACACATATACCAGGTTTAAACACTTTCCCTGTACCTGTAATATGTACTTGGAAAGAAAAAAAAAAAAAAACCTCATACATCAGAAGGCAATTTTGATTAATGGGAGAGCTCATTCAACCTAGGAAAGAGTATAATTCTTTCCTATATCTAAACCTTTAGATCAACTTAGGTCAGCAAGCCTGAAGTCACAAAATTCCACATATAATTCTAGGCATACAAGGTAATTTTCTCAAGTATTAAAATTTAAATCCTAAAAAAATATGTTGAGGCTGAGGTTGGTTTCTCATTTCACAGATGGGAAAGCTAAGACCTTGAATACTGGCACAGTCTGTCCAAAGCCACACTGCTGATAAGAAATTTTTAAAAAGACTAGAATGCAGGTGTTGCGAACAAGACTCTCTAGCTTTTCTACTACAATTCTTCCATTTCTATATAAGCAAAGAATTTTGCACTTTCAAAATGTCCTAAGTCCTAGAAATAGCCCCAAACACGAGTCATATGAAAACTTATGATATATAAACTGCTATTTTTCTTTCAAGTTATCCCTTTTATATATATTAAAAGCTCATGTTTTAAATTATGTGCATTAAAATAGATGTCATTGTGGGAAAATGCTTAAATTTCAAGATTCAAAAGTGATTTTGAAATATGTATGCCCTTTTCCAGCTGAGGGGAAGACTGACATATAATCTATAAATTATAGTGGAATCTTGTTAATTCTAATGAGTATCTATTAGGGCCCTTGCCGTTAATGAATTTTGCAAACAATTAAATGACACAAAATGTTGGCTAAAGGGCAGTTTTTCGGAATGGGGGAGGGGTGTGCTCATTTCACTACTGATGACAACCTGGAGACTCCAAACAGACTGTGAAAGGATTATAGGGCTTGATTGATGGGAGGCTCAAATGAATAGAGTTTTCACTGGGAAAAAAGGGTCAATATTTCATCATTAAGTCAATGGTTGTATGAAGTCCCATGGAAACTACTCTGAAAATAATTACCCAGCATGAATGCCTCATGTTTTCATATGTTTCAGGCAAGAGAGTTTGTCAGACATTTTCTGTGGTTGCATTAATATTCTTAGCCTCAAGCTGGGAAGATTATTTCTGTCAAAGATCACATGGATCCCTTTAAATTACAATAGATACAAACAACATTTACTTGGAGGTAGCTATCTTTTTTAAAAAAATATTGAAAAACTAAATTACTGAGATATAGTTCAACTGTTATCTTTGTCAAAATCAAAAGCAAAAATGAGACAGGCTCTCAGAGAAAATAGCCTGCAACCAACAGATATAAACACAGTGATCAATTACACTTTCTGTGTAATGATTTATTCAGTATGTCATCACTGGCACGTGCATGTGTGTGTGTGTACAAACATACACACACACAATACAGCCATATTTGAACTTTATACTGAATGTCAAATAATGACAGAAAGTTTTCCTGATTTCTTTTACATTGTAAGAGGAGGATATGTACAATAAGCTTCAGGTTAATGATGTTGAAAAAAGTTTTACACTGCCCAGTTCACTGGCAGTGCCAGCAAAGATAAGGAGGAGCATAAGTGAATGAAAAAAAAAAAAATCTCACTTAGAAAACATCACTTAAAGTGTCAAGATCATAAGATCTGGCCTGTTTATGAGCACTAAGTTGGGACAGTTTTGCCTAGGGGGCCTGCCTGAGCAGTAACTGAAAATGAACAAAACCTACAAAGGAACAAAAACCATCTGTTCAGTTAGAAAAGGAGAAATGCTGGTTTACCTTCCAAAACTGACCTTCTTACAATAACTAAGTAAGCATAGCTCTATATACATTTTTATTTTTTTCTTGATCTTGAATTACAGAAAATTTCTGGCCAAATACACTGATTAATCAAAGTAATTTTGGGGAACAATAACCACAAGCATCTCTTACTTCCATGACTGTTTATTTTTAATGTACATCCTCACGATTTCTTTCTTTTGGAATAGATATGCAACATGCTAATTAATACCTAATAATAACTTAAAAGGCAGACTTATAAGCAAAATATTATAAGAATATTTTGAATAATCTCTCAAAAAGTATCAACATGGGTATATATCATTATAACTTACTAATGAAGTTTTATCATAGAAATCTAATTTATTAAGTCAATTGCTGATGTTTTGCAAACAACTTTATAAGATGAGCTTTTAATTTGTTGCACAAGAACATTGTTTTAAGTAACTGGACAAAGCCTATAAGACATACAACTTCACCTTACAGACTTTCAGGCTCTCATCCATATTTTGTTTGTCATAATTTTAAATGGCATCTAATAGCTGCTTTTCCAAACTGGGTGCAAAAGAAAAACTTAATAAACCTTGAGAAAATCAGGCTGAATTATCTGTAAGCAAATATAAACGGTAACTTAGTCTAAATAAAATGGAAAATAAGAACAGCAAACAATTCAAATAAATTCTGCTTGTAAATTGACTAGATTTAGGGCCCCTATTGTCTGTCTTAAGATCAAGAGCTTTGAGGCCCCTGATATTTACAAATAAGAAAAAGAAACGCTTCGAAAGAAGATCAATAAGCCACTCCAAGTGATTTACATCCAGGTAACCCTCATGTAAGAGACAGGAGAAAAAAATACTCTGATCTACAGAACCAGAAGTCTATCAAAACACCGCTTTTCCCAATCCTGCCTTGTACTGTGTGGAATCTGTGCCCACTATTGCCTCTGCATAGAAGTAAAAAAAAAGAAATCACATATGTATAAAATACTTTCTATTATACATAATATATTCTAAGTAATGTATAGATCATTGGTCTTCTAGCTTACATGCCACCTCTTTCCAGGAATTGCCCTGATATACCCTGTTGAAATAATTCATTGATATCCTGCTTTCTCCAGGAAACACTTGGTGGTGAAAACAGTGATGGAATTCCTCTTGATCCTTGTCTGAGAGGTCCCAACAATTAGTACTTGGTCTCAGAGTTACCCCAATGCACTCCCTTCCCTCACCCAATCAGGTCAGAACTGCTAGACCCATGGGAGAGATAGCACAGGTGAGCTATGGACTTGGACTTCTGAGCCAGACAATGGGTTTAATCTTTGATTCCACTGAGAATCAACCTCATGTTGAGACCAAGTAATTTAACCTCTCAGGTCTTGCTGCTCTAACTATAGTCCACAGACCAGCAGCAGCGGGTCACCTGGAATTTGCTAGAAATGCAGAACTTCAGGTCCCACCCAAACCTAGTGAATCAGAAGCTGCATTTTACTAAGCTCCATTTTCAATTTGTATGCCAATTAAATTGTGAGAAGTGCTAACTATTTTTAGGAACCTTCTGTTTTCTCATCTACAAAATTCAGGTAACTAGCTAACTCCCAGGGAGGCTGAGAGGATCAAGTGTATATAAAATGTTTAGTCCAGTACCTGACATATGGTTTGGGCCTGATGAAAGGTAATTTTGCTTTTTATTATCAAAATTACTGACAATGCTTTATTTTTAATTTTTTTTTACAATGGATTATTATTATTTTTATCACTTAAATACTCAGAGATGCATCTCTAAAACTAGGACAATTGCATAAATTATCTATGATTTGTTTCCTTTTTCTAAGGATTAAATCATTTAATATCTGTAAACTATCAATACGGTATGTGATGTTATTTTTTCTCAACCCTCCCCCTTAAGGGCAGATATCGACTTGAAGTCTTTTGACATCTTCTGACATTTGACAGAAACACATTGGGGTGTTTCAGATGCCTCCATAATCTTATTTGTGCAGGTAGACTATAAATTTCAAATGCTACATTAAATGGAGGAAATAATTAACATAGCTCTATGTGCACATAGCAAAACATGATGACTTTTCATCAATGTTTCTTTAGCTCATATAAATCCGTAGTCTCAGTTTCTTGGTCATTAATACAGCATAGGAAACAGAAAAGTGTCTTTTGCTGAATTTTGCAATAGCTAAATTTCCTTTAATGTTTTAAGAAATATACTATGTATTACTGTATTTATTTACATATGCCATAGATTTGAATTGGCATAAACTGACTCAATTTGGTATATTCAGGGGAGAAAAAGGATTATCCTGCTGTTCAACACAGCCATGGTTGTTTTGGCCTCTTATTTTTATTGTTTACCTATTAGCTGGATGCATTTTTCAATTAAACGGACTTGTTAAAGACTATGATCCTAATTTAACTCAAAAAGAAGCCATGAATCCCAGACAGTGAGATGAGTAAACTGTGCTTAGCATAAATAGGATACACAAACAAGCAGCAATGACAAAATTAACTACCACTTGTCACAATCTCAGAAATTGTGGTAGGTTGTTTAAGCATGTTCCAATGGCAGTCTTGCATTACCTCCCTTAGCAATACTATATTGAACTGGTTGGTCCTGTTTCCTTCTGAATCTAAGGGGCAGGTGAAAAGTTTGCAGTGGGTGGAGCACCTTTGTTAAGTGAGTAATCATCTCAAGTCAATTCAGGTTCCTTCTGCCTCATATCCAAGGTGTTCTGACAGGTCCCAGAGCCCAGAGTGATCACAGCAGGACTTAGTTGCATCTCTCTTGGACTCCATTGTGTCTCTATTTTATTTGTTCAAGCTCTAGTCTCCCTTGTAGTAAAAAATGCATATTTCCTGAGTCTTTCAGAAGATGACTTTTCCCCTTTCCTGTAATCTAAAGTCCATTTCTAAATGATGGTTTCATTACTTACCATGCCTAGGTTCAATTATTATTTTTTAAAGTGTTTATAATTCTCTTACTGAGTTCACAATTATGGCAAAAAAAGAAGCCAGAATTACTGGTAGAGCTTAACTGGAGCCAAAGTTATTTGATTTGGGCTCATTTTTTTCAAATTAGTTTGTCCCCCTTCTTTTTTTTTTTTTTTTTTGTCTTTTGTCTTTTGTCTTTTTTAGAGCCGTACCTGCCACATATGGAGGTTCCCAAGCTAGGCGTCTAATTGGAGCTGTTGCTGCTGGCCTACACCACAGCCACAGCAATGCCAGAACCTAGCCAAGTTTGTGACCTACACCACAGCTCAAGGCAACACCAGATCCTTAATGCATCGAGCAAGGCCAGGAATTGAACCCACAACCTAATGATTCCTAGTCGGATTCGTTTCCACTGTGCCATGAGGGGAATTCCAATTTGTCCCCTTCTCTACTTCTTTCAGAACTTGAGGGAGGAGGCCATGTTGACCCAGTAAAAGGTACTGAAAAAAGGCCTTAGCCTTTCAGGTACTTCCTATAGGTTTTAACCCCCCCCCACCAATTTTTGAATCATTCTCCTAATTCCCCAATCATTCTCCTTCATGTGGTATCTCCATTGAGCCTCCCGTTGGCCAGTGTTTCGTTCTTTTCCCCTTGCCCAACTCTTTCACAGGGGAGCTGCTGCTGGTGGATCTGATCTTGGCCTTTCCACCTCCCTTGGTTCTGTTGGTCCTGGGGCCTAAGGGCCATCCCAGAGAGCCCAGCAAGTCTTTCTCATGCCCTTGGATTCTACAAAGCACCCTGCCTGTGCATAGATTATCCACCATTGTCCAGAGGGGACTTCTGAGGAGAACTTGTCAGTCAGTGAGTGAGTGACAAGTCAAAACTTGGCTCCTCTACTCATGTACACTGTACATGCTGGAGACAGACTGCCCTTTGAGGGTAAGGATAATAGCAGGTTTTTCAAAAGCTGGCAGCAGGAGGTCTTCCTTGGCCTTTCTTTGTCCTTGTATCAGAAGGCAGCTGATATTTGCCTTTTAGTCTCTAGGATGAGATGGTTCTCATTAACTGTCTGAAAGGGATTGTGGGGCAACATCAGCTACTCTTTCTTTGTGAACAGGAATGTTATCTTTTTTAAAAAAGAAAAATATCAGTTTAGCCTCCTTATCACATATTTCTTGAAGGAGAATGATATTTTGCCCTTTTGCATTACAAAGTATCCTTGTAAAAATAAGGTAGCAAATTCTTTTTTGACAGGCATTTTAAAACCATGGCATTTAGGAGCTGACCAGTGGCTTTTGCTTTGCTTCTGAATAACAAATGTCTAAAAGATACTAAGATACTGCCATGACTAAATATTGTCAGGGCAGTACATACACAGGTTGTTTCTTCCTAATTGGCTCACCGTCTTTAGTTTTACTTCTTACTTAGACCAAAAAAAAAAAAAAAAAAAAAAAAAAAAAAAAAAAAAAAAAAAAAAAAGACTTTGGGACCATATGCTCACTATGAAATTCAAATAATATTTCCCTTCATTACTAGATGATTTTGTTTTTTAATGAATACTATTTGTACTCTAAATGCCAATTCAACTTCAAGAATCCACATTCTATTATCCCTATAATTTGGGAGCACCTTTTTCTTCCCAGTGAGCATCCTTACTCCAGCATGAAATGTATTAAACTAGATTAAACAGCTTAAAGCATTCAGGCAGTGAAGGTAATAGCTGTAGAAGTCTAGACATTGACAGAGAGAGAACAGACACCTGAGGGAAGCATGGACGCAAAAGCAGGTCAGCATTTCCCAGGATCAGCAAACAATCATCTGACCACAACCAAGAGGGACACCAAGTAATGCAACTGGAGAAGAGGGATGGCAGACACAGAGGAAGGCACAAAGTTGATATAAATGCCAATGTTCCTCTGCCTTCAGGGACTCACAGAGAGGCAAAAATGGGACAAGTTTTGAGTGTCTGCAATTTGGCAAGCAAAGGCTATAGAGTCTGAGAGGTTAAAAGCAAATTTGAGTGACGGCAGCCACCATCTACAAAGTATATAACCTCAGTAATATCCCTGTTACATTATAGAAACAAAGAAACTTTAGATATCCGTAGTTTAAGTGCATACCTACACAGACACACATAAACACAAATAGGATCACTTCTCACTTTGCAAGATTCCAATATGCATGGATTTCAGTTATCATGGCTTAGCTATATAGTACCAGTACCCCAATAATAGAGCTCAAAATTCAGTTACCCCAGTACATTTATTGTATCTGCATAGCTACAATTTTCCTGTTTCTCTTAAGTCCACAAAACACCATGTGAATAAATATATACATCATGTCATGCATTTCAGAGTCTATCAGCGAATGGTCACTGCATGTATGTGAATTCATGAACAGACAGCAAAGTGTGTAGCTGAATGGCTTCATTTTCTGCCAGTGATAAACTCGTGGCATTTTTTTTAACTGATAATTTAAAAAGAGAATTGGTATACAAAGATGAAAGTACAACAGAAAAATAAAAGTAATACAGCTGGAAATGAAATTCAAGTGGAAAGTAAACAAAGCTATAGGAGGAATAGCTGACCACTGAAATATTGACACTTATGCCATTTGAGAGACTTTGCTATGCAGCTGGAGGAACTTAGTGAAGACAAAATTATGGACATAAATATGGAAGTTGATTGTGATGCAAAGGATGAAAATGTTCCAGAGGATGTGAGTCTAGCAAAAAACAAAACAAAACAAACAAACAAACAAAAAAAAACACTTCACATCAAAAGAACTCTTGGGAATATTTCACACCATCGAAAATTGAAAGGATAAAATGCTAGAAGCTCATCCAGACTTAGAAAGGAGTATGTCAATTTGCCAAGGCACAGAAAAGTCATTCATTCCATATTATAAGTTAAATAACTAGAAGGCAAGCCCTTTCCAACTTCCTCTGATAATATTTTAACAAAAAATACAAAACTTAAATTTTTAATGTTTTTATAGGTTTTTTTTAATTTTTAAGTTTTATTGAAGTATAGTTAATTTACAGGGCTGTGATAATTTCTGCTGTCCAACAAAGTGACTCAATCATAAATATACACATATCCATTCTTACTCAGATTCTTTTCCCACATAGATTTTCATAGAATATTGGGTAGAGTCTCTGTGTTGTTGTTGTTGTTTTTTAATTTATGTAGTTAGTTATTTTTGGCTGTGCCTGTGGCATGTGGAAGTTCCTGGCCAGGGATTGAACCTGTGCCACAGCAGCAACCCAAGCTACTACAGTGACAATGCTGGATTCTTAACCTGCTGCAGCAGAGATAGAACTCCAAACTTTTAATGTATTAAAATATATTAAATAAATATCAGCCTTACTATTTTTTCACTTCCCTGAACATTTATATTTGACATCAAGATTGTTTTCGATTAGTGCTTTTTTGACAAAAATTTAAAGGACACAGAGAAATAATAACTTGTTCCATTCAGTATTAAGATGAGTTTGTAGAGTTTCATCTTGCATAGTTATTTTATAGCACCACACTACTGTGCGAAGCAAGCCTGGATGGATGGAGAGATGAAAAGAATGAATGGATGGATGGATGGATAGATGAATGGATGGATGGAGAGACAGATGGATAGATAGATAATATTGTCTATAAATTTAATTATTTATCTTTCGCTTTTTAGGGCTGCACCCATGGCATATGGAGGGGCCCAGGCCAGGGGTCAAATCAGAGCTGTAGTTGCCAGCCTACGCCACAGCCACGGCAGCATCAGATCTGAGCCACAACTGCAAGCTACACCACAGCTCATAGCAATGCCAGATCCTTAACCCACTGAGTAAAGGCAGGGACAAACCTGTGTCCTCATGGATGTTAGTCAGATTCAGTTCCACTGAGCAACGATGGGAACTCCAATACTGTCTATAAATTGTTTTTAAAAATGACCAACTGGAGCAATTGGGCATTTATAGGTCAGCTGATCCTGTGCTTCATAGGACTCATTTTGGGATCTCGTTTCTAAAGGGGCAGTAATCATCTAGAATATATGCTTCTCTTATTGATGGCAGATGCCAAGAAAGCAATCCCAACGCCACAAGACCATTTAAAGCCACTGCTTCCGACATAAAGTTAGCTTGTTTATTTGAGCTTTTTCTTGTTTCCTGAGGCGGGCTTGTATTGCTATAAACTTTCCTCTTAGAAAGGCTTTGGCTGCATCCCATAGGTTTTGGAGTGTCGTATCTTTGTTGTATTTGATTCTAGGTATTTTTAAATTTCCTCTTTGATTTCTTCAGTGATCCATTGGTTGTTTAGTACCATGTTGTTTGGTCTCCATGTGTTTGTGTTTTTGCAGTTTTTTTTCTTGTTGTTGATTCCTAGTCATATAGCACTGTGGTCAGAAAAAATGCTTGATATGATTTCAATTTTCTTAGTTACCAAGGTTGGATTTGTAGCCCAGGACGTGATCAATCTGAGAGAATGTTCTGTGTGCACTTGAGAAGAATGTGTATTCTGTTGCTTTTGGATGGGATGTCCTATAAATATCTAAGTCCATCTGGTTTAATGCTTCATTCAAGGCCTGTGTTTCCTTATTGATTTTCTGTCTGGATGATCTGTCCATTGCTGTAAGTGAGGTGTTAAAGTCCCCCACTATTATTGTGTTATTGTTGATTTGTCCTTTTAAGGTCCTTAGCAGTTGCCTTATATATTGTGGAGAACCTATGTTGGGTGCATAGATATTTAAAATTGTTCTATCTTCTTCTTGGGTTGATCCATTGATCATTATGTAGTGACCTTCTTTGTCCCTTAAAATATTCTTCATTTTAAAGTCTATTTTGTCTGATATGAGTATGGAAACTCCAGCTTTGATTCCTGTTTGCATGAAGTATTTTCTTCTACCCTCTCACTTTCAACTTGTATGTATCCCTAGAAGTGAAGTGGGTCTCTTGAAGACAACATATATATGGATCTTGTTTTCATATCCACTCAGCCAGTCTATGTCTTTTGGTTGGGGTGTTTAGTCCATTAACATTTAAGGTAATTATTGATATGTATGTTCTTACTGCCATTTTATTAATTTCTTTGGAATTGTTTTTGTTGCTCTTTTTTCTTCCCTTCTTCTCTTGTTCTCTCCTGTTCTGGTTTGATGACTATCTTTAGTGTTGTATTTGAGTTGATTTTTCTTATTTGTTTGTGTATCAATTGTAGATTTTTGGTTTGCAGTTATTCTGAAGTTTTTATATGAGTGTATGAGATTGTTTTAAGTAGTTGGTCTCTTAATGGCAAGTTCATCTCCAGTGTCCTGAATTTTTACCCACCTCTTCTCATGATTTCTGATTTTGGTGGAGTAAATAAGAAAAAAATACTAAATAACAAAAGTAAAGGGGAAACACTAAGCTGAAAAAAAATAAAAAAATAAAAAGGTAAAAAAAAAATAAAGCCACTGCTTCCAATTACCTGCAGTCATCCCATTGAGCAAAGCAAGGAACAAATTAAAATGTGGGGAAGTACTCCATCTTCAATGAAGCCATGACAAGGTGATACCTAAAGAACTGGGACCAATAACTCACATTACTGAGCATGAGGGACCTCATGCTAAGATTTACTTCCATGTGACAGCACATTGCAGCAGGTAGATTTTGGGAAAGGTGATCTTAGATCTCACCTACCACTCTGCAGGTTACCGTGGTAGTAAAAAATAACCCATCCATTATAACCAACTACACTGACTAATGCCAGTGTGCAAAAAAAAAAAAAAAAAAAAAAATGATTTGAGCTCTTGAAATTTAAAAATATTCTCTATATGCTCCTTGTGGTTCTAATAAAATCCTCCTGGTATGATAATTAAATAAAAATAAAATTTTGTCTGGATTTTACAGCCAAGCATCAGTTCAGAGGCTCTTTTACTTTTCCTTAGCTCTGTGTACACAATCATGTTTGACAAAGCAAAAGAAAGGAGGTCTGGAGAAAGAAGCCCACTCTACAAATTGCTCACTATCCCAGACTGGGGATGTCTCATGGGAATCAGAACCACTGGGGACTTTATCCTGATTTGCTCCTCCTGTGTGGTCCCAGCATCTGCCCAGCTGATGCATGAGGGGGAGGGGGCTTTTCAGGTTTTAGCCTCCTGCCTGCAGAGGAAGATGGGCACACCACATGCCCCAGGGGGGGGGGGGGTGCCCAGCACAGGGCTGCTTTGTAAATATGCTCCTGCATCTGTTCCTTAGGGGATTGAGAGGTTGCCAAGCAGGGTGTGACATGAGAAAGGAAGAAGCCCCCTCACTCTACACCCAAGAGGAAGTGCTCTGTCTGGGTTTCCTGTTGGCTCTCTGTGTCTGCCAAGGTGACATCAGCCAGCACACTGCAAAAATAGCAGAGTGCCATGATGGAGGACCTGAGCTCAAAGAAGTGAGCAGAGAGAAGATAATCTTTGAACAGCAGTGCACAATTTACACATTGTACCTAGATTTGTGAGTGGGAATGTGGGTGCAATTTAGAAATACGAGAAAGGCATGTGGAAGGGTGGTGACTAGCACTCACTTGGCACAAACATGGTGGGCAGTATTATTGACTTCAGAATTTGTGGGATCTGAGGTCACTAAGAAGAATTTCTAGCCCTTCAAGACACCCTCTGCAAATAAGAAGAAAAATCTGAATCTAAATTATCATAGAAACAGCAGGCACAGTCAGTGCAGTTTAAAGTGTAACCCTAACAGGGAGGTTCATTTTTTATTAAATTTATCCTTTTCACAAGCCTTTATAAGACCTGACCATATGCCCACATTTCTGCTAGAAGCAGAGGTCCAGTTACCACACACATATGCAACTTATCTCAGTAGGAGTGGATCTAGCAGCTAACTTATGTTCCTAGTGATACAGCTATTCTGATTTTCCTTCCAGGTAACATCTGCATTCTTCAGAAACTGGACAGAGAAAGGCTTAACTGAAATCCCTCTAGTCCTCAACATGGCAAGTGTCTTCCTTACAGATTTTATCCAGTTTTATTGAGATATAATCAATATATAACAGTGTGAGAATAAGGTATACGATGTGAGGTTTTGATATACGTAGACTTTGAAAAATGTTTATCAGATCCCCTGCCCTTTGGCATATCATTTCCCTTCTAGTAATGACTTCTTTGCATCTGCATCCTTTCTAGGACCTCCCTCCTTCCTTTCTGTCAACCAGTCAACTCCAGCCATGAGGGAAGAGCCTGAATGCCAACTATATACAGGATTTTGATTCTCGCCCAGAGAGATCCTTCCTGGACCCCATGCAAATTAGATAATGTAGCTTGTTCATGGGTCTTGGAACGTGAGGTGACAAAATGACATAGTATCCTAGTCTTTGCAGAATCCAATCAAGACTCCTGCCTCACAGCACAATAAACCCTTTCTACCAACAGTTATACGCCTTTGCTCGTAGTATTGATATTTCCAATCACCAAAGGAGTTCAGCGGAGATCCATGAAACAGGTTTAAAGCTATAGATACTCTACTTAAGAAGTGAGAGAATTTCACCTGCATTCCATTTTAACCCATTCCTTACGGAATAATGAGCTTCACATGATGTCAAATAATTGCCCTCCAGACATTCTTCAAGTAACAACTTTCTTAATTTTCCAGATTAAAGAAACGGTCATAACTGTCTCCCAAATCACATAAAGCCTGCAAAAAGAGAAATATGATCTCACCCCAAGCACTATGTGATTGGAACAAACACTGCAGCCTGCAGATAACACCCCTTCAAGTTTGGAGTCCATTCAGCACAGCTTTTCTTTTTCCTGGTTAGATCAATATCACACTGATACATGTTCTGCCAGCCAAGCTATAATGCTGCATTCTTCCAGGGCTCAGTAATATAAAGTGATTTAGTGCTATCAGCTTGAAAGATATTGCAATGAACACTGTGATTTATAAAACAAATGGGCTATTGTCCTAAATAAGTTTAAAATTATATAGACCTGAGGAAATAGAGTTAACTAAAGTTTTAATGCTCTTAGCCCATTTTCTGCTTAGCAATCTATACAGACACATAAGCAATTCAACTCAGAAAATGCAACAGAAATTTATAACCAGAATCCTCCATACATAATTTCCTTAACTGAGTGTACCTTTTGGCACTTATTAGTACACAAAGTCAACTTCCTACACATCCTTCTTCTATCCAGGCAACCGTCTATTTATTTACTGGACCCATAAATCACTGTATTCTAAACACTTGGTCTATCAGAAAAATATGCTAATTATAGAGGACAGCATCTCCTATATTGAATGCTAGTGGCATTTTGGAATATTATTTCTCGCTTTATCACAGAAGCGTGGTAAGAAATAGAAATGACGGGAGCAGTAGAAGCCAGGGGAATCTAGGCAATACATTGAAAAGCTGCCATCTCTTATTCTCAGCTCACATTGGTGAAGACAGCAGAGTGTGATAACAGTAGATGAGATATTTTCATTTAATCTTTTAAATGTATTGGCTTAGAAATGTGAGTGGAATTCACATGGGGCAATTCTAATGCTTTTCCTAGTTTCATCTTTTGCATGCACTTGAAAAAGAACTCAACTTTGGCAGCACTATGGACAAGAACTGTTATAACAGAGAAAAAGAAAGGAGGCAAACTGGACGAGAATTTAAAGAGCAACCTAGTCACAACCTGAAGATTTTCTGGTTGTTTTTGCAGAAGACTCTGGGCACCTAGAAACAGTATATAATAGGTAAGGTCAATTTTAGCCATTATAATAAAAAGGTCTCCAAATAGTGATTTTTAAAGAAATTTAAAAAAAAGTTTATTTTTTCATGTATAACAATCCTTGGATGTATGATCTCGGTTAAAGAGTAGACTCAATTTTGTTCCATATGGTTGTCCTCTTGGGCATTCTCATCCTCACGACTGGAAGAGGGGTCATGGTCATTTCTGTGTTCCAATGTGTAGGAAGGGGAAAGACAGAGATTCCAAGGCAAAGGGCTTTTCTTTTATTTGGAAGATGCCCCAAAACTATACATACCACTCCCCCCGACCATGTCCCATTGGCTCTAATTTGGGCACATGGCCTTACTAAGCCACAACAGAAGATGTGCAATATGACCTACAGCTGGGCGGCCAGGTACCCAGCTTAAACTTTGCCTGCAAACTTGTCACTGACATTTGAAGGGTATTTCCAGACTGATTCTTTACCTCCAAATGTCCTCCCAGACTACACTTAACCTCTTTCACCTATTTCGTGTTCTCTTCTCTTCTGGGTCCTTCTTCATCGTAGGATGGAATAAGTAGTAACATATTATTCTCAGATAGAGAAGCTTTAGAAGAAACCTTACAAAATTCTAACCCATACCCAGCCCAGGCATCTCAGACAGTACTTTGAAATATTCGATAGATTACTGAATCTCTTAGTAAATTGCAAGTAGCAATGCTGTCAAAGGTCCAGGATTAGATTTCCATATGGCACAATGTTTTTTGCAACAAAAAAAAAAAATTTGTCACCATGACCCAAAGCTGACAAAAATGACCTTGTTTAATATTCACACAGTGACATGCTCAGAACATTCACAATTGTGTTTCACTAAAAGTGTATTTGTATCCCAGCGACCAAGGACCCTCTCATCTATGTCATCTTCACGCTTACTCTGAATCCATCCTCCTCAGAACTGACTCCCACAGCCCTGTCACTCCATGCCACAACCCTATCCTACAGCCAGCCATTTAAGAGCCATCAGCCATGAGTAGCTATAGACTCACTTTGGGATGCTTCCTGCTGCTCCTAGACTCTTGTGCCCTTGACTGCTCTCTTTGTTTTGCCCATCTTCAATCTAACAGCAAAATTAGCCCTTTTTTCCAGTATTCCTCTATAGAGAACAGAACAATTTTTCTTTTTGCCTCTTTGAGAGTTACCTTTCTTTTCTCTAAACTCCCAATACTAGGGGAATTCTAGGTTCTGAGAAATGACCTTTGCAAAAGGTGGCTCATAACCTTCTCCAAATTAATACTTTTAAGAGAGAAAAAGACATGAGGTGTAATTATGTAGGTGTAAACTGAGGTTGTCTTTGGCAAATCAGATACATGCAGTGCCCCTCACCCCCCAACGCCTTTTTTATAAAGCACCTTCCCTAAAATGACTTGTGAGGGATATAATTCTACTTCAAGATTCATATGTAAATTACCACTCTGAGAGAATATTCTAAAAGCTTATGCTGGAGAATTTTGATCAATTATAATGAAAAAGCCTTAAAAACTAGATCAAACTCAAAGAAAATACGAGCTTCCCTTAAGTCACCTCACCGAACAAGTGACACAAGGAAATGTCATTAAAAGGAGTAGAGGCAAAATCCTCTAAATGGTCTTCTGAAAGGAGGTCAGTAAGAGCCAGAAACTTATTGCGATTTGCAGGAAAAATGTGAATTATGACACAAAATATCACACTGGATACATAGCTTCATAAATATTCTTAATTTTTTCCATAAAATCACAGTGATGCAAGTATCATATCAAAATCCCTATTTTTAGAAAAGAAATTGAACTTTAGTATGATTAAATGATTTGACTGGCAGAGCAGAAATTCAAATTCAGGTGTATGTGACTGGACACAGTCCAAATGAAAATACATGGCCCAGGTAGACCCTCCAAAGTACTGCCACACAGAACTTTTAACAGTTGTACTTTTGGCAATTGAGACAATTACTTTTTAACATCAGTGATTTCAGAAAGTCACCCTCTAAGCATGTTTTCATGTCTAGAAGATCAGCTATTGACCTAGTACCTAACTGAAACATTTCTAAAACTATTTTATGTCCAGAAAACATATATATACACACACATACACATATGTATATAAAACTATTAATTGAACATTGTAATTTTGATTCAATAGCCATTTGCATTTTACTAATTCAGAATATAATATTCAAATTCAAAATATTAGTTTGTATAAATATGAGTTTATATTAGTTTATATGCTGCCATATAAAAAGTATATATCAATGTTTTTATTTCTCCTTTCTATTGAAAATAAGTAGCTGGCCACTGGAAATATATATATATATATACACACATACAAACAACACATACAACTCAACCACACACACACAAAAAAAATGCAGTTGAAAAACGGATGGAAGACCTAAAGAGTTATTTCTCCAAAGAAACATACAAATGGCAGGTAGGCACATGAAAAGATATTCAACATCACCAATTAGTGAAATGCAAATCAAAACTACAAAAAGGTACCACCTCACACCAATCAGAATGGCCATCATTAATAAGTCTACAAATAACAAATGCTGGAGAGGGTGTAGAGAAAAGGGAACCCTCAGCACTGTTGGTGGGAATGTACAACCACTATGGAAAACAGTATGGAGGGCTCTTCAGAAAATTAAATATAGATATACCATATAACCTAGCAATCCCACTGCTGGGCATATACCTGGAAAAAAAAATTCAAAAATATACATGCACCTTTAAGTTCATAGTAGCTCTATTCAGAAGAGCACAGACATGGAAGCAAACTAAATATCCATGGACAAATGAATGAATGAAGATGTTGTTTATACATTTATAATGGGCTACTACTCAGAACATAAAAAAGAATGAAAGAATGCCATTGGCAGCAACATGGATGGAACTAGAGATACTCATACTAAGTCAGAAAGAGAAAGACAAATACTATGTGATATTACTTATACATTGAATCTAAAATATGGCACAAATGAACCTGCATACAAAATGGAAACGGACTCATAGACATAGAGAACAGACTTGTAATTTCCAAGGGGGAAGGGGAGGGAGTGCGATGGACTGGGAGTTTGGAGTTAATAGATGCAAACTATTACATTTAGAATGGATAAGAAATGAGGTCCTACTGTACAGCACAGGGAATTATACCCAGTCTCTCTCTTGGGATAGAATATGATGGAGGATAATATAAGAATGGGAATGTATGTGTGTGTATTAGTTATATCTATATTGATAAATAGATATATATACCTATCTATATATCGATATAGATATAGATATGAAAGACTAGGTCACTTTGCTGTGCAGCAGAAATTAGCACAACATTGTAAATCAACTATAATTGATTTTTTTTAAAAAAAGCCAAAAAAAAAAGACAGAAAATATGTATGGAATACTTGTTGATTATATATAAGTTAATCTGAGCAGAATGTTCTCTGAAGGATAAATAACAGGAATGCATAAAGATATGAGAACATAACAAAGAAAGAGAAAATCTCTTGTTAGACAAATTTTTGATCTCCAGTGACTCGTAGGTGGTTAAAGGGTGGGTGAAGCACGACTCTCCACCAGGAAGCCATGATTACTGTGTGTTTAACTCTTTAAAACCATACCAAAACCAGGTATTATCAAAAAAATAAAAATCATTTTAAAAAATACTAACCAAGGAGAGTCAATAAAAAAAATTACATTTGGTTGCCATGTATATTAAAATACATACATACATACCATCATACATTTTTTTCCAAATGCGGAAAAAGTAAAATAAATAAAATCACATAACAGTTATTTATATTTCCTAAATGCTTAGAAAAAGCACACGTTTGTGAGTCCAATTCTGATTTGTACTCGCTAGCTGTATTACCTGGGCGAAATCACCAAAACATGAAAACTCAGGTTTCCTGTCTTCTAAAAGGTAGTTAATGCCAACTTTGCTATGTGGTTAGGGAAGTGAATGCACCTGAAGGTTTGGAAAAACTGTTATACAGTAGGCAGTTCAAAAACATTTCTTATGGTTTTCTCGCCCTTATGCCAGTACTTTTAGCACTTTGGTTTACACACAACTTTGAGATATTCTGTAAAAGGCAGATTTCTGGGCCCCTGCCCCAGCCCACTGACTTAACCAAGTATGGGATGGATCACCAACATATTTATGCTAACGTGCTCAGCAAGTGACTTAGAGACTGGTGATTTGTGGAGCATACTTTGCGGGATGGTGCCTTACAAACTCTCTCTGAATCAACATTTGATTGGGATGGTGAGAAGATGATACCATCTTGGGTGTGTGGGGACAAGGAATATATTACTTCGCATTTAAGTAAAGTTCAACTCCTTGCCTCTGTCAGGCTAGGTTTCTAGATCGTCTAAGACAGAATCATGGATTAACTCCATCCTTACTGATAATATGATTTCTACCATTTCTTAACACATTCAGAGGCCAAAATGTAACAAAAGTACATCATACAGAGTTAACTGTTTCTGAAACGTGAAGCCTCCAAGGAATTTGCCTTATTACATGTGTTTTAGTAATTTCATTAATATTTAAAAGGATATTCAAGGCTATATAGCAAATCTGCCTCATAACTTTATTCTGCCTTCTGTTTTCCTGTTCCACACAACACCAATGGCCCTGCCTGTGGCATGCAGAAGTTTGTGGGTCAAGGATCAAATCTGCACAACAGGAGTGACTGGGAGCCACAGCAGAGATATTGGATCCTTAACTCACTAGGCCACCAGGGAATTCCCTCATAGATAACTTTAGAGATATAATTCTTATATATAATTCTATGCATATGAAAACACATACCCTCTATTTTTGTATAAATAATTATGTCTTCATTTACCTTGATTTTCTCTGATTATAAAATATCTTAGAACATTTTCCACATTTTTTCCTAAAAAGCTTCTCTTTTCTACTTTTATGACATATCAGTTTAGCACTGATGAGGGTCCCATAACAGATTTAACAATTATTCTGCTGAGGGACATTTGCTTTCAACTTTTCATTGTTTCAGTGAAGTGATGAACATACTTATTGGAAAATTGCTATTCATTGTGCTAGGATATCTGTAAGGCTAAACCCTAGAAAGGGAAGTGCTGTATCGAAACATAGGTATATTTCTAATTTAGAAAAAATCTACCCTCTATTGTAGCAATTTATACTTTCACATATACCTATGCTTATTTTACTATCCGCTCATCAACATATCAAACTGTTCTCTGCTCTAACAAGTAAAATTTGGTGTCTCATTATAAACGAATGAGACTTTTTTTTTTTTCTCTGAAGCAAACATAGACTTCCTTCCCACAAACACACCCTAATTTCTGGCTTTCTATTAATACTTTGATAATTATTTTCTCTTAAGTATGGATTTAATTTTAAATGAGAAATCCTTCTAGAAGAAAAATGATGGTGGCATTATAAATCACAAAAGTTGATGATGATCAGCAATTTCCATGTCCATTGCCGATGCATGTCCAGAATTAACTTTCCCATCCTGACTTATTTTGCAGGAACAGACAATTCACAGGCAAACGTGAGGGTTCATCTATTAAAACTATAAAATTTGCATATATTTGCAAGCTAAAAGAACTTTCAAAATGTTCAGTTTTTCCTTTCCTTGTTAGGGTACATTTATTTCCTTACACAGGACCTTCTGCAAAGTCCAAATGTTGGTGAGAAGAGCTAGAAGGCAGGGACAATAGATCCATCCATGCACCAGACTATGACAATGTCAGCCAACACGCCTGGCAGTGCCATTACAGGAATAAGTGGAAATCAAAGCAGCAGTGTTTAATATTTATTGAAAATACAATTTTTAAGACAATGAAGAGATTAAAATAACATGCATATTTATACTTTCATTGTATGAGAAGATATAAAATTGTTTAAATAAGTCAGTACTTAAAAAAAGTTTTAAAAAGATAAGGTTTTTATTTCCTATGAGCAAAAAAAATAAGGCTAAAACTGCTAAAGTAACTAGGGAAAATGAATATGATATGGCATATTAAAAAATGTCTAAAAATTTTAAAAGTGAAACTTTTGTTCTAAATACAGAAGTTAATTCAAAGAAGTGATTTTATAAGGTATTTTGCTGAAGAGTTAATTTTTATTTAATGTGACACTGAAAAAGTGGATACATCAAGAATATAAAGGAAAATAGGAAAATATCTTCAAAATGAGTCAAAACCAATTTTTCGTTATCTCTGAAATGAAACAGTTTTCAGAATTCTTTTACATTTTCATAATCTTGCCTCCTTTGCCAAATATTAATTGAATATAGGTGTCGGGGTTTATTTATGAGTTCTCTATTCTGTTCCATTGGTCTGTATGTCTGTTTTTGGACCAGTACCACACTGTCTTGATTACTGTAGCTCTGTAACATTGTCCGAAGTCTGGGAGAGTTAAGTCTGCTGCTAGGTTCCTCCCCACCAGGATTGCTTTGGCAATTCTGGATCTTTGATGGTTCCATATAAATTTTGGGATGAGTTCCCATTGTGGCACAGTGGAAACAAATCCAACTAGTACCCATGAGGATACAGGCTTCATCCCTGGCCTTGCTCAGTGGGTTAAGGATCTAGTGTTGCTGTGGGTTGCAGTGTAGGTTGTAGAAAAGGCTTGGATCTCATGTTGCTTTGGCTGTGGCATAGGCCAGAAGCTGTATGTAGCTCTGATTCAACCCCTAGCCAGGGAACTTCCATATGTCATGGGTGTAACCTTAAAAGAAAAGAAAAAAAGTTGGATTGTTTGTTCTAGTTCTGTGAAAAAATGTCATAGGTGATTTAATAGAGATTGCATTAAATTTGTAGATTGATATGGTTGGTATGGCCATTTTAATGATTTGAATTCTTCCAAACCAGAAGCATGTGATATCTTTTCATTTCTTTGAATCATCCTTAATTTCATTGATTAATGTTTTATAGTTCTTAACATATAAGTCTTTCACCTATTTGGTCAGGTTTATTCCTAGGTCTTTAATTTATTTGAGTGTGATTTTAAAAGGTAATATATTTTTCAAAAAGCCATGAGAGAATACTATGAACAACTGTATGGCAACAAATTTGACAACCTAGAAGAAATGGACACCTTTCTAGAGAATTACACCCTGCCAAAACTGAATCAAGAAGAAATAGATCAACTAAAAAGATCAATCTCTAGAAACGAAATTGAGTATGTCATAAAAACATTCCCTACAAATTAGAGTCCAGGACCAGGTGGCTTCACAGGTGAATTACACCAAACATACAAAGAGGAGCTTATAGCCATCCTCCTTAAACTTTTCAAAAGGTTGAAGAAGAAACACTCCCAAAGACATTCTATGATGCCAACATCACCCTAATTCCAAAACCAGACAAAGATACCACCAAAAAAGAAAACTATAGGCCAATATCTTTGATGAATATAGATGCAAAAATTTTCAACAAAATCTTAGCCAACCAAATCCAACAACTTACAAAAAAGATCATATACCATGACTAGGTGGGATTCATCCCAGGTGCACAAGGATGGTTCAACATATGCAAATCAAAGAACATCATACACCACATTAACAAAAGAAAAGTCAAAAACCACGTGATCATCTCAACAGATGCAGAAAAAGCATCTGACAAAGTCCAACATCCATTCATGATCAAAACTCTTACCAAAGTGGGTATAAAGGGAACATACCTTAACATAATAAGAGCTATTTATAACAAATTCACAACAAATATAATACTCAATGGAGAAAAGCTGAAAGCCTTCCCACTAAAATCTGGAACAAGACAGGGATGTCCACTCTCACCATTGTTATTCAACATAATACTGGAAGTCCTTGCCACAGCTATCAGACAAACAAAAGAAATAAAAGGCATCCAAATAGGAAGAGAAAAGGTAAAATTGTCACTGTATGCAGATGACATGATTTATATTCAGAAGACCCTAAGGACTCAACCCAAAAACTACTTGAAGTGATCAACAAATTCAGTAAAGTAGCAGGATATAAGATTAACATTCAGAAATCACTCACATTTCTGTATACTAAAGATGAAATATTAGAAAAGGAATACAAAAATACAATACCTTTTAAAATTACACCCCAAAAAATCAAATATCTGGGAATACACCTGACCAAGTAGGTGAAAAACATATGCTGAGGACTATAAACATTAGTCAAGGAAATTAAAGAAGATGTAAAGAGGAGTTCCCATTGTGGTGCAGTGGTTAACGACTCTGACTAGGAACAATAAGGTTGCAGGTTCAAGCCCTGGCCTTGCTCAGTGGGTTAAGGGTCTGGCATGCCATGAGCTGTGGTGTAGGTTGCAGACACGGCTTGGATCCCGCGTTGCTGTGGCTCTGGAGTAGGCGGGCGGCTACAGCTCCGATTCGACCCCTAGCCTGGGAACCTCAATATGCTGTGGGAGTGGCCCAAAAATGACAAAAAGTCAAAAAAAGAAAAGGTGTAAAGAAATGGAAAGATATCCCATGCTCATGGGTCAGAAAAATTAATATTGTAAAAATGGCCATACTACCCAAAGCAATCTACAGATTCAATGCGATACCTATCAAATTATCCATGTCATTCTTCACAGAACTAGAACAAACAATCCAAATATTTATATGGAACCACAAAAGACCCAGAGTCGCCAAAGCAATCCTGAGAAACAAAAACCAAGCAGGAGGCATCACTCTCCCAGACTTCAAGAAATACTACAAAGCCACAGTCATCAAAACAGTGTGGTACTGGTATCAAAACAGACAGTCAGACCAATGGAACAGAATAGAGAATCCGGAAATAAACCCTGACACCTATGATCAATTAATCTTTGACAAAGGAGGCAAGAACACAAAATGGGAAAAGACAAGTATTTTCAGCAAGCATTGCTGGGAATCCTGGAAAGCTACATGCAAATCAGTGAAACCAGAACACACCCTCACACCATGCACCAAAATAAACTCAAAATAGCTGAAAGACGTAAACATAAGACAAGATACCATCAAACCCCTGGAAGAGAACATAGGCAAAACATTCTCTGACATCAACCTCACAAATGTTTTCTCAGGTCAGTCTCCCAAAGCAACAGAAATAAAAGCAAAAATAAACCAATGGAACCTAATCAAGCTGACAAGCATTTGCATGGCAAAGGAAATTAAAAATAAAACAAAAAGACAATTTACAGAATAGGAGAAAATAGTTTCAAATGATGGAACTGAAAAGCGATTAATCTCTAGAATATACAAACAACTTCTACAACTCAACAGCAAAAAAGCCAACAACAAAATTGAAAAATGGACAAAAAAACATGAATAGACATTTCCCCAAAGAAGATATGTAGATGGCCAATAAGAACATGAAAAAATTCTCAACATCCCTGAATATTAGGGAAATGCAAATCAAAATTACCATGAAGTACCATCTTACAACAGTCAGAATGGCCATCATTAATAAGTCCACAAATAACGAATGCCAAAGAGGGTTTGGAGAAAAGGGAACCCTCCTGCACTGTTGATGGGAATGTAAGTTGGTACAACCACTATGGAAAACAGTTTGAAGATACCTTAGAAAACCATACATAGGGAGTTGCCGTCATGGGGCAGTGGAAATGCATCTGATTAGGAACAATGAGGTTGCAGGTTCAATCCCTGGCATTGCTCAGTGGGTTAGGGATCTGGCATTGCCATGAGCTCTGGTTAGGTCACAGATGTGGCTTGGATCTGGCATTGCTGTGGCTCTGGCATAGGCCGGTGACTACAGCTCCTATTAAACCCCTAGCCTGGGAACCTTCATATGCCTATGGTGCAGCCCTAAAAGGACAAAAAAAAAAAAAAAAGAAAGAAAACTATACATAGAACTACCATATGACCTGGCAATCCACTCTTGGGCATATATCTGGAAAAAAACTTTCCTTGAAAAAGACACATGCACCCGCATGTTCACTGCAGTACTATTCACAATAGCCAAGAGATGGAAACAACCCACATGTCCCTCAACAGATGACTGGATTAGGAAGAAGTGGTATATGTACATTATGGAATACTACTCAGCCATAAAAAAGAACACAATAATGCCATTTGCAGCAACATGGATGGAACGAGAGACTGTCATACTGAGTGAAGGAAGTCAGAAAGAGAAAGACAAATACCATATGATATCACTTATATCTGGAATCTAATATAAGGCACAAATGAACCTTTCTACAGAAAAGAAAATCATGGACTTGGAGAAGAGACTTGTGGTTGCCAAGGGGAAAGGGGAGAGAGTAGGATGGACTGGGAACTTGGGGTTAATAGATGCAGACTATTGCCTTTGGAATGGATAGGCAAGGAGATCCTGCTGTATATCACTGGGAACTGTCTAGTCACTTATGATGGAGCCTGAAAATGTGAGAAAAAAGACTGTAAACCAGCTATAATGAAACAAATTTTTAAAAAATCTTTCCTGTAGAAAAAAATGACTATTATTACTTTAAAAAAACAAAAATAAAATGTATCATATTTTTATATTCCTTTTCTAATATTTCATTTTTAATATATAGAAATGCAACCAATTTCTGAATATCAATCTTGTATCCTGCTATTTTGCTGAATTTGTTGATAACTTTGAGTATTTTTTGTGTGATTTCCTTAGGGTTTTCTATGTATAATATCATGTCATCTACATATAATGACAATTTTACCTCTTCTCTTCCAATTTGGCTATCTTTTGTTTGTTAAATTGCTGTGGCTAGAACTTTCAATACTATGTTGAATAAAAGTGGTCTTTTCAAGAAGTCGTTCTGGGGAAACTGTACAGCTGCATATAAATCAATGAAACTAGAACACATTCTCACACCATGAACAAAAATAAACTCAAAATGGCTGAAAGACTTAAACATAAGACACCATAAAACTCCTAAAAGAGAACAAAGACAAAACATTCTCTGACATCAGCTATACAAATGTTTTCTTAGGTCATTGTCCCATAGCAAGAGAAATAAAAACAAATACAAACCAATGGGATCTAATCAACTTTCAGGTTTTTGCAGAGCAAAGGAAACCATTAAAAAAAAAAAAAAGACAACTTACAGAATGGAAGAAAATAGTTTCAAATGATGCAACACTCACGAGCTTAATCTCCAAAATATACAAATAACTCATACAACTCAACAGCAAAAAAAAAAAAAAAAAGAAAAAAAAAGAATGGGCAGAAGACCTAAATAGACATTCCTCCAAAGAAGACATATGGATGGCCAATAGGCACTTTAAAAAATCCTCAACATCACTACTTATTAGAGAAATGCAAATCAAAACTACAATGAGGTACCTCCTTACACCAGTCAGAATGGCCATCATTAATAAGTCTACATATAACAAATTCTGGAGAGGGTGTGGAGAAAAGGGAACCCTCCTGCGCTGTTGATGGGAATGTAAGTTGGTACAACCACTATGTCAAACAGTATGGAGGTTCTTCAGAAAACTGAACATAAAACCTACATACGATCCAGCAATCCCTCTCCTAGGCATATATCCAGACAAAACTTTCACTCAGGAAGATACATGCACCACTATGTTCATGCAGCACTACTCTCAATAGACAAGACATGGAAACAACTTAAATGTCCATTGAAAGATGAATGGACTAAGAAGATGGGGTACATACATGCAATGCAATAGTAGTCATCCATAGAAAAGAACAAAATAATTCTATTTGCCACAACATGGATTGAACTAGAGACTCTCCTACTAAGAAGAGAATGGTAAATACCATATGATATCACTTATATCTGGAATCTAAAATATGGCACAAATGGATCTATCTACAGAACAAACTCATGGATAGAGAACAGAATTGTGGTTTCCAAGGGGAAAGGGGAGGGTGTGGGATGGACTGGGAGTTTGGGTTTAGTAGATGCAAACTATTACATTGTGCAGCACAGGGGACTATATCCAATCACTTGTGATAGAATATGATAGAAGATAATATGAGAAAATCATGTTTTTTTTAAAATATAACTTGGTCACTTTGCTGTGCAGCAGAAATTGACAGAACATTGTAAATAAGCTATAATACAAATTTTTTTAAAATAATTCTTTAGATAAAATGGGAATGGAGTTCCCATCGTGACGCAGGGGAAATTAATCTGACTAGAATCATGAGGATGCAGGTGTGATCCCTGTCTTTGCTCAATGGCTCTGGGACCTGGTATTGCCATGAGCTGTGGAGTAGGTCACAGACATGGCTTGGAACCTGCGTTGCTGTGGCTGTGGCGTAGGCCAATAGCTGTAGCTCTGATTTGACCCCTAGTCTGGGAATTTCCATATGCCTCTGGTGTGGCCCTAAAAAAGCACATTTAAAAAAAAAGGGAAAATGTTTAAGAGAAGGAAAGAACTGAAATTGCCTCTATGAAGACTTTGCTTATACTTTAAACTGAAATTAAGAATTTATGATGACAGGAGCCTGAGGCTGAATACTTCATTCTCAAGCTCAATACATCCTCATTTGTGATATTTGACAAATACATAATTACAAATTTAATATCCAAATAAATTCATGCTTTTTTTTTCTGCACCCATTGCATGTGGAAGTTCCAGGGCCATATATCAAACCCATGCCACATTAGAGACCCTATCTGCTTTAGTGAGAATACCAGATCCTTAACTTGCTGCACTACAAAGGAACTCCCTAAATTCACATCATTTTATTGTTAATGTTTGTATTCCTCATCTCCCTGCATTAAAAAAAAGACCATTAAAAAGAGCCATATTAAAAATAATGGTACACTTTTACCCAAACACCAAAGGAATACTTCTATGATTGAGGGCTTAGAAAACTGAAGTTTTGCTGCTTACAATTATTAATGAAAACCTTTTCTTTTTCATCTAGATACTCTTAGTCTTTTTAAAATGCCCCAAAAATGTTAGACTTATTGTTCTGCAACAGAAAGAGCAGATTAATGGGAGATAAAAGTAAACAAACGTGTTTAAACTATATAACAGCTTATATCTGATGTTAAAGCCTTGTGGGAAGATAAATGATTTTACTGACATAACATTTTTTCTCCAGCTTAATCACAATTTGCTCATTTTGTTCAATATATACTAAAATTTAGATTAAATATTTTGAAATACTTCTGATTGCAAAAATTAATGGATATTCCACGAAAGGCAATTTAAGAAGTTGAAGTGTGGTTTAATATCTGAAACATTATATTTTTTCTTTCTCTCTTTTTCCTACCCCCCTTCCTTCCTTTTTTCTTTTATATCTGCAGCTCTTTCCTCTTTATAATTAACATTAGGGCAATTCATTTTATAAACACACCTCATTAAGCATTGTTAAACAATATGGGTACTCTATCTTTGCATCTAAAATCGTATCAACTTAAAATTTATAGCAATTATCTCCATTAGCAGTAAAGTATTATAATCTGCTTGCGCATGAAACATTCTTTGTCTAAGGTTCTCTCCATTTTAATTATGCTTAATCTGATTCAGCACCAATGATGAAGGAAGTTCTGAGCAATATTTTGGAAAAAGGGATGAAGTGTGGTCCAGGTGAATTCTATGATATGGCCTGTCAATGAATGTCATTCCTCTCACTTTGTGTACTATTCAATGTTTCTTTCTCCAGAATTATTTTTTGCTGTCTTTTCTCCAAGAGAATTTGTAACTGAAACTGTTGGGTCTTGACTGATTGAGAAGAAAATAGGTATAATAAAAAACCTAGGAGTTCCTGTCATGGCTCAGTGGTTAACGAATCTGACTAGGAACCATGGGTTGTGGGTTCGATCCCTGGCGTCGCTCAGTGGGTTAAGGATCCGGTGTTGCCTTGAGCTGTGGTGTAGGTTGCAGATGTGCCTGGGATCCACAATGCTGTGGCTCTGGCATAGGCCGGCAGCTACAGCTTTGATTAGAACCCTGGCCTGGGAACCTCCATATGCCACGGGAGTGGCCCTAGAAAAGGCAAAAAAAAAAAAAAAAGAAAAAAAGAAAGAAACCTAGAATACATCTAAACAGAGGCAAAATCTATTACAACAAAACAAAATCCCACTATGAGTCACATCTAAAAAAAAATCTAAAAAGGAATTTTTCAATGGTGAAAAAAATAAAGACTACTCAAATGCGAATAAAATTAAATAAGCCTATCAATATTAATACAACAGAATTTAGATGTTAGGTAAATTAATCATGAGAGCTTAGAATGATAACATTATATTTAAAATTAACTATGTCAAAGAGGTTTTATTTGAAATAAGCAACAGATTAATGTTGAGCTATGCTGTAAAATCATTTTTAAATACAGAGAGGTAAATTATTATAAACACATCTGATTGGTAAAAATAAACAGCATCATTAACAAGGATAATTAAAGAGAAAGATTTTGAAAGTTGCATCTTTGAGTTAATAAACTGCCTTTTTAATGAAACATTTAGAAAAAAAAAAGCTACTTATTTGTCCATGATGATAACCCTTACTTATTCCAAAATCAGTATATTTAGCCACGTAGATATACAAATGTGAGCTATATGCTTATCAATCAAAGCTAAACATTTATTAGTCACAATCTCAGAGAAGAAACTGATGTAAACTGTTGCAATGTAATTTTGAACAATATTTTCATCCTTTATATTTTTAATCTCTGCCAAACAACAATTGGGAAAAGTAGGAAATCAAAGTCACAGTAACATCCTATTTTTTTTTTTTTTTTGTTTAAATTACATGCAGATAAAACAAAAAAAGGCATGGTGTGAAGAATCTTTATTATTAGAGAGAAAAAGAAAATAAAGCTTTTAACCTAATTTAACCAAAATTACACAAAATAACAGAGTCAATGCTCAAAATATGTTTTTTAAAAAGGTTAAAACATAAATGATTTTAGTAAGTAAAAAAATAGCTTAAATACATTGAAATTCTTAGAATATATTTAATTGCCTGGTAAACGCAGTCAATTAAAAAATATATATATATTTAGTAGTATGATACAGTTATTAAATAAATGGACAATATTTTCCTGAGTTACAGAAAAGAGAAAAATAGTAACAAAACTGTCTAAGTTCTCAAAAAACTATCCTAATGAAAGGGTTCATTTATTGGTAAATTCACTTAAAATACAAAGCAACCTTAATATAGCTGTTGCATAAAGTGCTCTAAAATTTGAGAAATAAATGAAGCCTTCTTAAGGTATTCTGTGAAATAAAATTAAAACATATCTAATGTAATAGAACTTTAATAAAAATGTAAGCCAGATCAATTTCATTAACAAATGTTAAATTAAAATCTTAAGTACATTATTAGCAGTTGCAATTAAGCAATAGTATTAAATTTATCCTATGAACATGAGGATATTTCTATACAGGCAAAACTATTAGTTTAATACATCATATGAAGAGCTTAATGAAAGTAAAGCATTCCATTAGCTGTATTTTGATTAAAAAAAAGTCTATGCACAAATTTTTATCCACATCCAATAAAATACATCGAAAATATATGGACTAACTCTTTAGAGTCTTATACAAACTAAAGATATTTTTAATAAACTATCTTATTTAATATTGGTTTGGACTGCTGATCAATACAATAATATGTGAAAAAATAAGAAAACTTAATTGAAGTCTATAAAGCTAAAGATGATTTATTGTCATATTGCACAATTTTAAGCCTGCAAAAAGCAACTCAAGTTAAATCTAATATAAATGTTGAATTCATAGTTATCCAGATATAAGCTAAAAATACAAAATGTCATACATTTCTTATATCATTATAAAATATATTACATATATAATATGTAAATAAATCTATAATCTAGGGAGTATTACAGAAACAAAGATACCTCTTATGTGGAAGAGCAAATGAAATTATTATAAAAGTGAATATCTCTAGCCAAGACTGTAAGTCTACATGCAAAATATTAATAGCACTTCTCCCTGGAGGTTGTCATTGCTGGTGCTTTTTTTTTTCCCCTTTTTAATCTGCACTCTATAAATATAATAAAATGGGCTTATGTTTCTATAAAAGTAGTAGAAATAAAACAAGTATAAAACAATAAAATTATCTTTTTTATCATTTAATGATATCAAAGTATGCAGATAAAGGAGAACAGAGAAGAAAAAATAAATTGTACTACCAGGAATTCAAACCCACTCAAAATCAAAGCTAATTAAAGCAATGCAGAATGACCTTAAAGAGGAAATATTATTTAAACCCCACTAAAGAAGAAGTCCATCAATTTACATACATAAACACATCAGCTATATATGTGGTAAGGAGCACATTAACCCAAATAAGGAAGGGTTCTTCAATAATAACTTGGCTATTTTATCATTTTTTCGATATACAGAATATCCATGTATTCTGACTTGTCCAGGCAAGTTCAAGGTCAATCCTCACAACAGTCCTCCTGAGCAGGTAGTTATTATCATATCCATTTTTCAGGTGAGAAAACTGACTAGACAAAGGCTTATTTTCCTCTTCTTCAAGCTATTAAGTGTTGGAGTGATACAATTTTTATTTTCATGGTTTTTGTTTGTTTGCTAGCTCAATGAAATTGAGTCCAAACTAGAAATTTGTCAGTCCCTTGGAAGCTTCTTTCCCTTACCTTGCATCCTTCATTAGGAAATAAATCTTGTGATGTACCTTGTTTAAATCTATCTGCATTTCCTCTTTAAATTTTCACTACCAATATACCTTTAGCTCAGGTCTCAGTCTCCTTTCTCAGTGCAAAAGTTTTCTCTAATTCATGCTCTTTTAAAACAGCGTTGCTCCTGGGTCACTGATGAGAGATGTGATGTTCATCTTCCCCCAAAGGTGCTAGGTAATTGTTCAGACAATGGAAATGGAGAAGGGACAGAGGCTGGACACTCTCAGACTTGCACACCACCAAGAATTAGAATGGAGGTAAAATAAGCTTGAGATGAGTGTCCCAGGTGCAAGAAATCCACAGCTGATTTCACTTCCTCCTACCAAATCATTCCTCAGAGCCAGGCTTCATCCTCCATTCCCCCAGTGGGGAAGCATCCTTAGGAAGAACCATGCTTGCAGTGTAACCCCTTCACTTTTGTGGGTTTGGAGAAAGAAAGACAGGAAATGACTGCCTGAACCTAATTAGTCCTCACCTGTGTTCCTTCTGCTCTCCATGCCTGTATACTACCCTGATTTTATTTGCGGTCTCAGCCTTATAACTTGAGCCGCCCTGGTGTGAATACCAGTACAGCAGGCCACACCACAGATGGGGAGAAGGAAGAGCAGAACTCCAGCAGGTCCTTTCTCCTGTTTCCGCACAGCCACTGGCTGCCTCCTAATCTAGGCTTTTGACTGCATATACTAGAAAGTTCAAAACTGTCTCTCTCCTCCACTGGTTTTTTTCCAGGGGTGCTTACAATGTTTTCCCTGTTTTTTTTTTGTTTTTTTTTTTTTGTTTTTTTTTTTTTTTGGTCTTTTTGCTATTTCTTCGGGCCGCTCCCACGGCATATGGAGGTTCCCGGGCTAGGGGTCGAATCGGAGCTGTAGTCACCAGCCTATGCCAGAGACACAGCAATGCTGGATCCGAGCCACGTCTGCAACCTACACCACAGCTCACGGCAACACCGGATCGTTAACCCACTGAGGGACCGAACCCGCAACCTCATGGTCCCCAGTCGGATTAGTTAACCACTGCACCACGACGGGAACTCCTGTTTTCCCTGTTTTGATGCTGCATCTCCAGAGTCCTTCCAGGTTGATGTTAAGGAAGTTAGATGTTTAATATCCATCTGGGAACCCCTCCTTCCATTAATTAGCTCCATCTTCTGCAACTAAAGTGATCTTTTTGAACAAACCAGAAAGACAAACAAAATAACCCTCCATAAATAGTTCAAGAAAGTTCTCAAGCCCCCAACTACTACTAGTGGCTGAAAGCTCAAGTTCTTTTCCTTTCATTTGTTTAGCCAGATCTTTTTTATTTCCCCCCTTCATTGTCCAAACACCTAGTGGAAGATGCCTAAATTCTATCTGCTCCAAGCACTGTAGTCTTTGCCACAAGGTAGAACCACTGAGGAAAGTGGTAATCCTTCAAAGGGATCCTAATCCATCAAGATCTGGAAGCTTTGTTTGCAGAAATCCTAACCTAGAGACATTAGTCTCAATGCTTCCCCTAATTACACGATTTTTTTAAACTCCCACTCAAAATCCCAAAGAAGAGAAGCCAGAAGAGAATGCTCCACCTCCACTGTTATACTACAAAATCGGCCTCATTTCCAGGCTGTAAGTTGAGCCTGGGTCACCAGGCTATTCTTCTGCTTTCTTGTGAGCTCACCTTTAAAGCCTGTAGAGTCTCTTCTTGCTGTGAATCTTAGATCACTTTGTCCTTCCCAAACAGGCCTTCTTCACTTTTGATTTTGGAGGAATTTGATTTTGGTTCTTGATCTTTTCCATCCTAAAAGGCCTTAAGCTCCTAATTATACCATCTGTTTATTCTTCTCTAGAATTCAGCATTCCAAGGGACCAGGGGAGGGGCAGGCTAATGAACACACACACATACGTGTGCATGCATGCAAAACACACACAGACACATATAAATGACTTAACCCTCATCCTAACCGACTCTGTCATACTTACAAAGCTAAAAGAGTCTGCTTAAATTAAAGAATGTTTGCTACAAAGCAACTTATTTTGCCTGCCCAAAGAATGAACTAGCAGCTTCTCCAGATCAAGATATAGAATCAATAAGGAAATGTTATTCACTTATTGGCTTTCTGCCATATTCAAAAAACTTACTGAAGTAAAAATAAAGTATAAATTCACATTATATTCATATAAATGATGTAAAGTGTTTATTAATCTAAGAGAGACATTAAATAATAATGAGGAGCAGGATTACTCATATTACATTAGCAAACAGAAACTTAACTAACCAATGAAAACAAGATATTCTTGGATCAAGCAACATGAAAATGTTCATACTCTTGGGCCAAGCAATTTCACTTCTAAGCTTCAATTCCAAAGAAGCAGCACAAGAGAAGTTCTCTATGAGCACATTTCACTGAAGCAACCCAGCACAGGGCTTAACTGAGAGTGAGTGTTCAGTCGATATGGAAGGCTGGATGGAAGAGAAAGAATGCAAAGAGAGAGTGAGGGGAGAGGAGAACAACTAAAAAGTTTCTAAATATGCTGCGGTGGAACATCTTGCTAAGTGTGGGCACCACAACTACCAGTACAATGGTAGGTAACATAAAGCTGACAACTGTGGAGCCCATGGAACCACATGGAAATATGCCCATAAGTGTGTGTGTGGAGGAGGAGAGGGGGGCACAGGGATCAGAATACAAAGCTGGCCAGCTTTAGAGAGAGTAACACACAATTCTCAGAATGTACAGGCCCAGCCTGGAAAAAGTCTGTCAGATGAAGAGCATAATCTCTTGGCATAGTCAGGTTGACCTACTAGTATGGTAGAAGTGAAATACTGACATTGTGATAAAAGCATTTTTGATAAGATAAAAACTGCAGTTGCCAAGGACCTGGGAAGTAAAGAAGGAGGCTCAAGGCAGCAGTATAGATCAAGATTCTCAATGCTGGCTGCCCATCAGTTACCTAGGCAGCTTAAAGTATATAGACACCTAAGCCTCATGTATAGAAATCCAGGTGTGTTTGTTCTGTATGTGGCCTGGGCAAGTGGGAGTTGAATCTCCCTGGTTGATTCCACTATGCAGCTAAAGTTGAAGCACAGGGGCACAGAGCTTTGCTACTCAATACTGGGTTCACAACCAGCAATTGCATGGTACCCAGAAATGCAGAACTTCGGCCCTGCCTGCGCTTGACCTACTGAGTCAGAATCTGAATTTAAAAAAAAAAAACCACCAAAACCTCACCAGGTGAGTACATGGACAATGTGGAAAGCACCAGCGTGGACAAGTAATAGCTTTGCTTTGTGCTGCTTTTTCTGTCACAGTCATGACCTCCTCAATTTAGAATTTCATCTTTTGTACTTCAAAAGACAGGATAGCAATGTTGTCTTTTGGAAATACTTGCTCTTTTTGTAATCCCTCTGCCTTTCTTTGATAGAAATTCAGCCAAAAACATAGTATTTACTGACATAGGTGAAAATGCAAGAGCTCACTCATTTTGTTCACACGATCTTAAAATTGGAAGTGACCTTAGGAATTATCTCTAATCACACTGTATCACAATGAAGAAGTTAAAGGCCACAGAAGCTAAAATATTACCAAATGTCACACAGATAGGAAGCAGCAAAGCCTAGATTTAGAACATCGTGGTTTTCAATAAATCACAACTGTCCTTTGGCAAAACAGTTTTCCATTGTAAAATTTGATTAACATTTTGTCATGTTTATACACAATAGTTTTCTTAGTGTGAAAATATCTATTTTTAAAAGCCTCAGATGAATTTTCATGGTTGAACTAAATGCCTAGGGATATGTGGTTATTGTCAAATTTTAACAAGTGTGTCCATATCTCTGAATGATGCAGAGAACACTTTCTCCTAGCTCCAAACTTCTCTTGGTAAAAATACTCATTGCCTAGACTAGATCTCCAAACTGCAAATGTGGTATATAAAATCCTCCTGATACAACAGAAACCCGATGAGGCATGTGGTTTATAAAACTGCTATGGATGGGATGGGTGTAAGATGACATAACGTTGCAGGTACCCAAGGAGTCTCACTTAGCAGATATGTGAATTATTAGGTAACTAGTAGAGATAAATCAGAGTTTCCCAAAGTTTTACAAATGTATTCTCAGGCATACACAGAAAATCTTGCTCAGACATAATTACTGAGCTCCATATGGATGGAGGATGTTTTGCAGTAGCATTCTCTTATGAAAAGACCCTTGGGATGGGGATAAGGGTTGCAAACTGTGCTGGGAAGCATGATTGATTTAGTTCCTTTCTTCTGTAAGTATACTATTTGGGCTAGAAGCAAGGGTAACATCTGGGACATTATTAGAAATACAGAATCTCAGGCCTCACCCAGACCTGCTCTATATGAATCTTCAGTTGAACAAAATCTCCAGAGTATTCATTCCCCCTATTAAAGTTTGAGAAACGCTAGTCTCATTCGCTGTTCCCAAGTGTGTCTCAATAACTGAATCTGAATACTGAATGCACCACTGATGCTTGCATGCCATCTTAAGACCTGAGTTTGAAACTTCAGAGGAGGAGCATGAAAATCTTTATTTTTAACCTTCAACCTCAACAACTTTACAAGATGACTTTATTTTTAACCTTCAACCTCAACAACTTTACAAGATGACCTTGACAAAGTTGGAAAGTCAAGAACTAAAGTCCAACAGAACTGAGATTGATGCCCGATCCTGCCACCTAGTGGCTGGATGTCATTAAAGATGCTATCTTCCCTCTCCAAAGTTCCTTCTTGACACCAAATGGGGACATAACATACTTCTGCAGATTTAGTAGCAGGACTAGGCAGGTGATCAGGAAGCAGTGCACAAAGGCTCCAAACTACTGCCTTACTTTTAGTAAGTGTGAAATGGAAGATGGCTATCAGCATTTTTCTTGCCTCCCTTTTAACACCTCACATTTGTCTTCTGAAAAATGCAGGTGGAAGGTATTGTCTAGGGTTCTTTTTCATTCATAAAATTTATTTTTACTGAGTAGGTGGCAGGATCCAGAAGCAAAGATGAACTCACAGCCTTGTGGGAGAGTCAGGTAGGTGAACAGGAATATTATAATGGAAACAGAAGTTTTGTTCACAGATGAATCATTTCATACATCCAGATAATGTTTTGGTTAGCTTGTGGTGAGAAGAGATCAAAGCTACTATTTAATATCATTAAAATAATCATTATTTCTTTCACACACGCTAACCCAGGCAGAAAGAAAAGAGCTTTCTAGAGCACTGAAAATAAACCCTTGTCACAGAGAGTAAGGCTTCTATGTGACTTCAATTGTGGTTGTAAATTAGCCCAGGAGAACACCCCAAACTGTAGCAAAATTATGACCTTATTTACAGTATATGCTTTATCAGTGCATCCTTTCTGCCAATTCTTTCCAACCTAGTATTTTTCATTCTCCGTAGTCCTATTATTAGCTACTACTTTATAACTGCTGGAGAATGGTTTTCCTCCAGCAATGGAGCCACTCACTAACATGCTCAAAGCTTGCAAGTTCCTAATAGAATTTCTGCCCTTCAGGAGCACAGGGTCATTGAGATCAACATGCTGTCAGAGGAGTCCAGGGAGGCTAGGCTCAGGGCACACTGGCCTCTTGGCATCATTTTAGTCTCTCCACACTCCCATCTTGGAACACCCATCTGCCTCAAAAAAGCCTGGGGTCTGTTTGTTTAATGAAGTCTGCTGTGGAAATCATAACTCTTTTCCCTGATGGCAGCTATAACTCCATTTATGATGTGTTTGAATGAGAAACTAGTCTTTGGGAAACTAGAAAATTGCCCTGTTTTAGGAACTCTTACAGCCTTTCTGCCTCTAGTTGCTGTGTTACTGTTTATGCCAAAATGCTACCTGACCCATTGTAAGGGAAACCCTTCAAAGTTACCTTACTTTGACCTCTTGTGAGCCTTACAGTAGCTGTGCTAGATGAAAGAAATATTTTCTTAACTGGGAAAATGTAGGGCATTTTACTTGAACAGACCAATAAGAATCTTTAAATATAGCTTCCTTACATTTTCTCTGAATAATTCAAT
Source organism: Sus scrofa (assembly GCF_054392235.1). Classification (NCBI taxonomy): domain Eukaryota; kingdom Metazoa; phylum Chordata; class Mammalia; order Artiodactyla; family Suidae; genus Sus; species Sus scrofa. The sequence continues at coordinate 106,020,878 of NC_139396.1, read as the reverse complement.
AATGATCGATGGTCAAGACATCCTTGCACGGGTATGTTTCATTTGTTAGGAAAATTTTAGTGCTGGAAAGTCATTTCTTATACCAAAGAAGTTAATAAATTAATTTTTAGATTGCTGCTATTAAGTAGTTTTTGCAAATATTTCATATATGTAGATATAAATTCTAAATTAATTATCCAATAAAGTTGATCTTAATAATCATAATTTAATCAAGGTGACACTTATTCATTTTGAAAATCATACTCTTGCCTTCTCTGTCTACTGACCATAAAAATTCACTGTTTGAGGAAACAGAATCTAAAATGTCACCTCACTTTGATATGTTTCTAAGAACTATTTGAACATAAGAGAAGAAACAACTCAAAGAAATGATTCAGAAAATAAATGACTAATTGCATAAAGAATGTATATGAAACTGATTATTCTTAATTGTATTACCTTAATCTTATTTTAATTGTATCTAAAATAATTTTGAACTTTTTTCCTTGAGCTTTGAAGGAAGTTTTCCCCAGTAGCAGCTTGCCTCTCTACACTTTTGTTGTCAAGCCAAAGCAGGCTTCAAAATAAGAAATGAGTTGGCTCTTATCTTTCCAAATGCAAATTCAGATGTTACTTTCTCTCAGAAGCTCTCACTGGCTGCAGGACCACTGGGTATTGGATTCTTCTCTGGAGATAAGAGCTATGCATATATAGTTCATATAGATGGGATGATATAGATTACAGAATTTATCACATTGAATTGAACTAGAAAATGCCTGTCTCAATCCCACAAGTTTTCTGAGACTATTCATTACTATATTCCTACCACCTTCCCCTGGTCCTGGAACACTGAATATACTTAATAAATGTGGGTGTAATGATGGGAAAAAAACTATAAAATTGCCACATATATTTTAGTGTATATAGGATAGGACTACACATACATTTTACACCACACGAATATGATATAGATACACACACATGAACATACACTATATCACTCAAATATGACATTATCTGCAAGCAAGAAATTCCCAAATCATGTTTAATGCTTTCATTTTTTCCTTATCCTTCTTTTAATTTTATCTTTTCTCATTTTTTAAAACTTGCAGGGGGGAGTGGTATGTAAATACACTTAGTGAAGATATTTCCTCCAAGTTTACCAGTCTATTAAGGATTTCCCTGCTATCCCAAGTGTGAACTTTGGTGCCCAGTGACTGTGCCTGCCTATCACAGCATCCTGTAGCACTAGATTATGTGAACTTCTTGGTGTTCCAACTAACAGCAAGTTCTGTAAAGGAAGGGACCTTTGTTTCTTGTTTGCCATTGAGTCTCAGTGCCATGCCCTGATGCCCGATGCCTAGTAGGTGTAGCATAAGTGTATGTGTGTACTATTGTGTATATAAGATCAATTTTGCTTCCAGCCATTTCCTTGATATTAATAAAGCCACCAGAATAGCTATAATCATAAAAATTAAACAGAGTTGTAGAGATGCACTCCAAGGTAAACCAGAAACACACTCTAAGGCTTCTTTCTATAAAATAAAGGGGGCTTTGTTCTCCTATCACATTTGTTAGCTTTCACAAAAAATAGGCAGATATATTCTTAACTAAAGAGCACATTAATTGGATGTTGGCGTGTACTTAACACAGATTTGGGGGATGGTGGAGAGACCATGCTCTGCCTTCTTAGGGAGCTCTCAACTGACTGGGGCAAAGTTGAAATGACAATACAGAGGTTGTGCAATTCTATGAAATTTATATTAAGAAAAACAGTAAAGTGTATGTGTATACATATACATACACACCCACACACACTCGCATACAGTGCATGATCACCTGCTTTTCTATGAAATTTAATTTTGTCTAAATTAAAATTAGGGCAACCATATATTCTACTTAGCTCAGGGCATTCTTGGTTTGTGCTTATATCACAGAATAAATTACTAAAACCTCCCACTACATCTCAAACGTTTTGAGGTTTGGATGACAATCTATATGATCACTCAGATTATAATATGTTGGGGACTTAAAATATGTATATATTAGTTATATATAATTATAAACACAGGTAGTATTTAATCAATACTGAGATATCTTAAAAGACAATCGGAAAGTAAATATTACATTTTTAAGCAGTTTGGATTTTAGGATTTCTGGACCACCAGGCCTGTTAAGGAAAGATATTAGCAGAAAGCTAAGTTTACAGACCCTGGAGCCAACCTGCTTAGTCTGAGTCCTGGCCCTACTGCACTACAACCTGAGAGATGCCCTTCGCCTCAATCACTACTACCTCTTTCCAGGGCTGCTATGGGTGCCTCACACACTGGAACCATCACATAGACATTCCCTAGGTGTATTCTTTCAGCCAGATTTGCTGATACTTTTCCATCCAGGGAGAGCAATTTATCTAAGTACACAGAGACTGACATTTTGGTATATACACAGAAAATGTGACAAATTCCCTCCCTGCCCCAGGAGATTAGGAAGAATATCTGAGCCATCACTGTCCTTATCTGAGAAAGTTTACTGGCATGTTTGCCTGAGGAATCGGCCCGACAATCAGTAGACCACCTGGTATGAACATGGCTATACGAGCAAATTACTCAAATTATGTCTGGGTTGCAGCAAACATTCTCATGAACAATTATGTGATGAACTTGTAACTTCTTCGAGGGTTCTTTACCCTATTATTCAGTTCAACTCTGAAGGGACTCTACCACTAGACTTGGATTTATAGACACCTCAGCCTCCATCCTCTCCCATCAATGGAGTTCAGGGATGTATGCCAAAACTCCATTTTCATTCTGATTTGCTTCAACCACAGGGAGTCAGTCATTAGTGGCCACTCTCAAGAGCACTTACTGGAGAACCTTCTGATAAAAAGGACCCTCTCTGGGTGGAAGAGCTAATGGACCTCTAAAGTGACCCAGTGAAACAGTAACAGGGATGGTCCTATAATTTTACATAGTATATCCTAGGGATATTGTTACATTGTGCCCAATCAATTCTCTTAAAAAGTGGACGTTTTGATTTCAAAACCTCCTCAAGCAGAACTAGACACAGTGAAGACCAGAAACTCCTCATGGGGTTCCTCTCCCCTTTTAAATGCTCCCCCACTTCCACTCACCAACCTCAAGAGCATCTCACCCAGCTCACTGTACAGTCCATCACCCCGTTTATGAAGTATTGCCTTGAGCAGTGGTGGCTACTGGACCACTTGCCTCTTTTTCCAGCAGTTTCATTTTTCAAGTGATTCAAGCATCTTCAAATGAATTGCTTGATAGATTTCCAAAATGATCACTACAGGTCAAATTCAGCTCAAATACTATCCTGTCCAAAGTTTTGAAAATCCATTTTTGCAGCAAGACAAGTGCAACATTTAATGAGTTTCAATTCATAAGAGACATCTTTTTAACTGGAATCTGGGTTCATAACACATCTGGCCCATTCAAATGTCTAGTAATCTTTTCAGTTACAATGGCTAGCGAAATATGTTATGGATGGCAACTTTTCCCAAGTTCTTAATTTCTAGAAATGGCATAAAAATAAATATATTACAGAACACCCTGCTTTTACTCAGGATATTTTGATTCAAGGAGTTTCTAGTGACATGATTTCCTTTCCTACCCAGCTTCATTTCTGTAGGATGTAACTTTCTATTACTCAACCCAACTTAATTTATATTTTTGTCTTTTTAGGGCTGCACCAGCAGCATATAGAAGTTCCCTGGCTAGAGGTCAAATCTGAGCTGTAGCTGCCAGCCTATACCACAACCCCAGCAATGCAGGATCTGAGCCATGTCTGAGACCTATACCACAGCTCACAAAAATGCTGGATCACCAACCCACTGAGTGAGGTCAGGGATTGAACACACATCCTCATGGATATTAGTTGGATTCGTTACCACTGAACTACAATAGGAACTCCCCCAACTTTTTTTTTAATGTTTCAAAATCCATGAATTTAGCTTGGAAAAGAATTATTATAAAGAGCAAAAGTGAATTATTATTAAGAGGAGCATTTACATTGCAGTAGACTTGGTAGTGTTTAATCCAGAATGGTTTAATTGAAAGTTCTCTTATCTGTCTAATAATAGTGAGTTATAATCACCTTGATTTAGCATAGACAGGAACACTATCTTTCTTAATTCAAAAATGAGAAGCAGGGGTCAGATGTCTTAACCAAATGTTATACAAATGAAATACATGTGCCATGTAGTGATCTTGGAAAACTCATAAGGTTCAAAGAAGACAATAGCTGTAAATCCCATTAGCCTTTTTATTTAGCTCGTTTTTAGAACTGGATTGGTATTCCATGTTCAACTTCACAATTTTATGTCCTGGTTTTCATGCATAATATGATATAATGAACATTTTTACGTCCTTCAACATTTTGAAAATTCTACTCATGTTGAATTCATCCAAGGTATAGATATATTCTAATGTACATAGACATCTAAATTTAGGTTTGTTTTATTTGCTGGTTTTGCTATTGCAAATCCTGTGGTGAACATCCTTAAAAAATTATATGTGTGCATATATATATATATATATATGTATATATATATGTATATATATACACATACATACATATCCTTTTTTTTTCCTGTAGGTTAAATTCTTAGAAAACGTTTAAAGATGTTGAGACACAGTGAAATATTCCTACAGAAAGATGTTTAACCAAGTACACTCCCTCAAGCAGTGAACAAGATGATGCTTTTTACTGCACTCTCCCCAAACTATTTGCTTTTAAAAATCATTAAACAGGAGTTCCCATCTTGGCGCAGCAGAAAGTAATCTGACTAGGAACCATGAGGTTGTAGGTTCGATCCCTGGCCTCACTGGGTGGGTTAAGGATCCGGTGTTGCCATGAGCTGTGCTGTACATCGCAGACACTGCTCGGATCTGGCATTGCTGTGGCTCTGGCGAAGGTTGGCAGCAACAGCTTTGATTAGACCCCTAGCCTGAGAACCTCCACATGCTTAGGGTGCGGTCCTAAAAAGACAAAAGGCAAAAAAAAAAAAAAAAAAAAAAAGAATCATTAGACATATGAAAAGTAAATAAAAATTTAATTTGCATCTCTTTGTTAGGCTGAGTGTTTTCCATGCTTACTGGTCATTTGGAGTCCTTTTCAAGGGAAGAGGATGTCCTTCTCTTTTGTCTGTTTCCCTATTGAGACAACTTTCACTTTACTGTGAGACTTCTTTAGAATATCAATTCTTTCCCATGTTTATTGTATAGTTTACTGAGACTCTGTCTTTTAATTTTGTTTCTGATTTACAACATTCAGATCAAAAAATGTTTCATCAAGGCTGTTAACTTTTCCTTTCATTGCTTTTTGCTCAAAAGGTTCTTTCAATTGCTAATATAAACAAATACATAACTTTGTTTACTATTTTCCTTAATATTTTACTTATCTGTTACAATAACTCAAATTCATTCAGGAAAACTTTTGGTATTTCAGAACTAAGTAAAAATCTAACTTTGATTTGTTTTACTTGATCGGCAACCAAGTTTATTGAAAAATGATTTGTCCTGATGTATGAATCTCTCCTTATTCTACAAGATAAAGTACTAGGTTCTGTTTTTATTAATCAGTCAGCTAATGATAAATGACTTACATTTTAAATTTAGCAGTACAAAGTTTGCCTATTTATTATTATTTAAAAATCTCTCTAGCAAGTTATTTTTAGGATCTTAGTATTCCTCTTAAATTTTCCTTAGTTTGACTATAATTTCTCATTATTCCCACCATAGTTTTGTTTTGTTTTTTGGAAAGATTTGAAATTTCACTCAAGAGTAAGACAATAACGAGGAGGAAACCATGAAACCTCTATCCCAAGATTTGCAATTTTACCATTTTGGGGCATACACTTCCAGGACCTCTACTAGGGATAATCTAGGTAGTTTTTTGTACAATTCTTCCTTAGCAAGGAAGCAAATATGTTAGAGCATGATCAAATTTGTACAGCATAGGAAAAAAAAATCTTGATTTAGCTCATAATTGAATTGCAATTTATTTTTAAAACACTAAAAAACCAATTTCTTTCAGATTTGAATGTTTATAATCTGTGAAGACATTTAAAAGCAAACTACTTAATGAGCTAGACTCATGTACACCTCTTAATATTGCTGCTCTGATCCACTAGATTGTGTTTTATTTAACTTGCAACATAATCCAGTTAGTAATGCATCATAAAGATAGCCCTGGTAGCATGCCAGTCACATGAAATTACTTTCTCTTGTTTTCCTTTATTTCCTACGGATGAAGTCTTTCACTTACTCCAAGTGCAGTGCCATTTAATTCCTAAGTTCATTTCTGTATATATTCATTCAATAGTATCTTGGCGATGGGAGATGCTCAATAAACATGTATCGAATGGAGGAGAATAAATGAAACATACTACTTAAATAGAGTGCTGTACAAAATGGCATATTATTAATAACTACATTGGAATTCTTAGAAGTGGCTGATGCAGGAACAAATGTAAGCCTTTTATTCATAGCAAAGCCTGGGAGATGAATAGCTGACACGTGCGATGTGTGATTTATTCAAATGCACTATTAGGAGATTTATAGGCATCTATTAACCTATATGAGTTCCAGTTCTGTCTTAGGCTAGTCTTTTGTCATGATTAGCTATGTTGGGACTCTATGTTAAATAACAGGTTGTCGGCATTGAAATATGCAAGAATATAGGAAGACAGAATCCAAAGTTATTACACATGTATGTCCAGCCAAACCATAACTATATCTCTGCCTGTGTATGTTTAAAAAAATTACACAAGCCCATATATGCAAAAGTAAAGGAACTGATTTCTGGACCCAAGACCCACTGTCATAGACTGGTTTTTGTCTACCAAGTAAGACCGATGTTGAAGTTCTAACCTCCAGTACCTCAGAATGTGGACACATTTGGAGAAAGAGTCTTTACAGATGTAATTAAGTTAAAATAGGGCCCTGAGAGTGGACCTTAATCCAATACGACTGTTATCCTTTTCAGAAAAGGAAATTTGGAAAAAGACTTGTACAGAGGAAAGAAGATGAAAAGACACAGGGAGAAGACAGCCTTCTGCAAGCCAAGGAGAGCAGCCTGGAAGGAATCTTTCCCTCATGGCCCTCAGAAGCAAACAACATTGCTGACATCCTGGATCTCAGATTTCTAGACTCCAGAACTGTAATAAAACATATTTCTGTTGTTTAAACCACCCAATCTGTAGTACTCTGTTACAGCATCTCTAGCAAACTAATATCCCCGTGAACTTAATAGAAAATATAATGATATGGCAACCAAAAACATACATACATATATATACATATATACAAAATGAGGCTGTGTATTAAAAAAAGGATAGGTATTCTTTGGTTTTTTTCAACATTCTCAGTTTTTGTAAAGGATAAATTGGACCTGTCTACGTATAATGCTAGGGCCCGATCTGAAGCTTCCCTGGGGTAAACACCACTGTAAGAGTCACTGCTTTAGGTGAGACTCCCGATTCACCCCTCATCAATCAATTCTCAATTTAAAGGTATTTGATTGCATTGCCTACTTTCACACCATACCACTGGGTTGGCAAAGGTACTTCAACATATAGTTGAATATAAGAGCATGGAGAGACTTCATGTTTTGAAATGGTAGCTCGGATTTATGGTTCACGGCAGGGTGGGGGAAGGGAGTGGGATGGATGGGGAGGTTGGGGTTTGGGGATGAAAACGGCTACATTTGGAATGGATGAGACCCTACTGTATAGCACAGGGAATTGTATGTGATTGGGTCACTTTGCTGTATTTTCTGTACACCAGAAATTGAAGAAACATTATAAATCCACTATAGTTTTTAAAAAAGGAAAAAGAAAAAAAATGGTAGCTCATTCTTGGCCTTTCCCTTGAGGTCTTCAAGTCAACTGTGTACTTTGCACCTGTGTTTGCACTTTCTAATAAACAGAGCAAGAGAAGAGGAACATGCGGAGGAACCATTCCCAGGTCCCTTTATCCCCAACTCAGGTTTGTAGAGGATAGAAATGGGATGTCAATTTTGTAAAAGAGATTGATATAATGGCACTGCCCAAGTCACAAGAAAGCCGTCTAGCCAAGGTGAAGAAAGGCCATGGGATACACGGTGGCTCTTACAGAGATTGGTCACTATCATTGATCAGCTCTTCCAAACCTGTCTTATTTCCCACTATCGCAACTTAGGCTCCCAGTGAAGTGAAGCAGGCTTGTGGAGCCAGGCAGGATGTGCTGACATGTTCTACGTTCCTAACTGTAAGACACACCTCTCTGTGCCATCTTAATAAAACAACATGGAATAAAGTTTTATAATAGCAATAGAGAGAAAAGAAAGTCATAATTTTCCATGCTTCACGATTCAGAATAATTAATTTAATAACTGTGTCATATGAGGAGAGTAAATAAAGAGAAGGAAAGGGGTGTGGATATAGATGATCACTGAAGCATATGCAATTGCAAGCAAAAACAAATTACCAGGGTAGTGCTAGAAATAAAAGCTCAACGAGAAATATTTTTTGGATGCTAATTTGATTCTGCCATGGAGCCTTAAAGCTGCAGTGTCTACAAGTGCATTATTTACCTCCACTTGTTTTTATTTTTAGCAGTTACATAATCTTCTGTTTCTTAAAACCAATTCGACACCTTCTTGATCTTCACTGGGAATTTTCCCTGAGTAGTTCTCTATGTAGACTATAACAGGACTATGATTTCATTTACAACATCTTGCTGGAAAGTATTTCATCATCAAAAGCTTTTTTTTTTTTTTTTTTTTTTTTTTTTTTTTTTTTTTTTTAGGTATTGAAACTAATAAAGGAGGACAGATCAAAATAAGATCCAATTTTCTCTGGACCCATTTACAGTCCCTGAAGTTTGCTTCACAATAAACATTGAGATTCTAGATCTTAGATGAGCAGTTAACTGTGTCATGCCACAACCTATATGTCTCCAGGAAGATATTTTTTTCTGAGTACGAGCATATGTGCCCAAATCCCACACCAAAAATACAGGCTTCTAAAGTGAGTAAATAATTATGTCCATTAAACTAGCACATAGAAAATTAAATCTTCCTTTACTTGACCAAGGAAAACTCAAGTCTTGTCTACTGTAATTCAGTTGTAGCTTCCTCTAATACTAAGGATACCAGCCTTGTTCCTTTCCACATTAAGACCGTAGGTTCTGCCATTCAGACGCCTGGGCTGTATGCATCCCTTTGTATATTCCTGGAACTCAACAACCCCCTTCACTTCCAGGCCTATCTGAGGGCCTGCCTGTGGTGCCTATCGCTGCAGTGACTTACCGACAGTGTTTATGGGATCCGGTCAAGGTTTCAATCACAAAGCACTCGCCATCGTTGAGACAGTAGGCAAGGTCCTTGTCTCGGCAGGGTTTGAAGTGCTCGGATCGCTCGGTGGAGTATGTTGTCGTAGCTGTCAGGAGAAACACAGAGAAATGTTGTCAGCCATGCCTTCTGACACCATTGGCTCCTCTCATTGGACTGGATCTGTGCACTGAGTCTTTCTCATAGGCATGGACCTTAGGGCTCTAGGCAGACAGGATGGGCCCACCCAACACTGCACTGAAAAAAATGCAACATTTTATAGACTGAATGTTTGTGTTTCCACAGAATTCATATTTTGAAACCTAACCCACAATGTAACAGAATTAATTGGAGGTGGGGGCTTTGGGAGGTGACCAAGTTATTAATAGGATTAACGCCCTTATCAAAGAAATCCCTGAGAGCTCCCTTGCCTATTCCAGTCATGTGAAGACACAGCAAGAAAACAGCCTTCTATGAACTAGGAATTCCTTGCCAGACACTGAATCCACAGGCACCTGGATCTTAGACTTCCCAGCCTCCAGAACTGTGAGAAATAAAATTTCTGTATTGATAAGCCACCTACCTAGTCCACGGTTTTCTGTTACAGTAGCTCAGACTAGATAAAGACAACCACTGAATTAAACTGTCTTTTTTCTCCAAGTAAATTTTAACAACTGGAATCACTCTAGACAAGTCCCATCAGAGGACACATTAACACTAAAAGTGAATGATTCTATAGTCAAATACTTCAAATTCACTTTCATCTATTTCAAATATGATTTGAACAAATATGTTGTCCAAAGTAGCAAAACAACATCCCACTTCCTTTATGGTTGTCAAATGCCATTAAACATCAGATCAACATACATATATTGTGACTCCTCTATGGAAACCAATGTCAGCTTCTGCCTGTGTGTATGGGTTTTGTTTTGTTTTGCTTTTCTAAAATTTACAGCTGTAATTCGCTAATAGCTAAGCCAATTATTCTTTCGCTTTCTTCTTTTATTATGTAATTAAAATGCAAATGTTCCAAATTCTAAACAGAACCTCAAATGTGAAGAATGTTTCTGGTAAATATTTAATGGGACTAAATTACTGTCTTTTTTAGCATAATCTTAAAACATGTATTTTTTTAAATCATCATCATTTACATTTTTAAAATTAAGCTATATGTCTAGATCAGCTTCCTAAATATGAAACTAATGATAAGTATATGCTTTCTATTGGACAAAGAATCTTATGACATGGAGACATTTTGGTTTCAGAGTTTTAAGTAACCAAAGTATTTGCACCAATTTCATTGCAACGGTCAAGAAAAAATATATTTAAAAAGTCAGAGATGAATATATGACTCAGGATTTAAGCTTTTTTAAATTTCCTTTCTGTAGACAGAGATTAATAATAAGGTTCAACAGCATGGGCTATTCTATCAGCTTACTAACTGGAGGTCATCCTGTGCCTCTTCCTGCTCACTATCCAAATGGAGGGGAGATTGGTTATTCAGAAAGGAACTTCACTCATGTTCTCCCCATACCTAGACTAAAGCCTCAATAGGCCCCTTTCCCAGAGGAATTACTCCAACTTCTTAAGTAGAACAAAGAAGGACGTAGGTCATGTGGAATTTTGCCTGTCAAACCTCATCTTCTTATATCCTAATACATACAACTTCATTTCCAATTTCCCCAATAGCAGGAACTGTCACACTGATTCTTCTTCTAGGACCATCTTTTTCTTTGCTCAGAAACATCTAGAAAGCCTTCTGAGTTCATGTCATCTTCCCCTTGTGTCCCCCAGCACCTTCTATCGCTTCTATCACCCATTTCAGTGTTGCAAATAACTGTTTGTTTACATGTTTATCTGTTTCTTTAGTCTGCAAGTTCCTGGAGGTCAGAGGTTGAGCTTTTATCAGAATTGAAGCTCAGTGAAAATCTTTTCAATAAATCTGATAACTCTAACATCACTGAAGTTCAAATGCCAATGATGAAAGACAGTCATTAAAGATACCATTAGTCATACAGAAATTAATGCATATCTTAAAGAATTTCACTTAACTCAACTTTTTAAATATTTAATAAGAATTCATAAAATTTCACATAACTTCAAATTAAAATTTTCATTTTAGTATACCTATTTTGATGTTGGTAAATGTTGCCCCCTAAAAACCATTGACTTCCTGGGAGGTCTTTTGTGGCACAGTGGATTAGTGAGTTAAGGATTCAGCATTGTCATTAGAGCAGCTTGGGTCACTGCTGTGGTGCGGGTTCAATCCCTGGCCCAGAAACTTCCACATGCTGTGGGCACAGAAAAAAAAAAAAAAAAAAAAAAAAAAGCTTTCTGATTCACAAAGACCAATAGTAATTGGGTCTTCAATTACTATTCATATACATTGAGCATTGAAAAATCCACTTCTCATCTTCTCTTTCTTGGTGGTACAATGGGAACTCACTTTTTCCACTTCAAAATATCTGCCTGTTAATACTTTGACATGAAATAAAGGCTCTGCAAAATAGATACATTTTTCTTGTTTGTTTTCCAGGAGATCTCTACAGAGAAGATTTGTTATTCAAGACAGTATGTGATAAAGAGTTACACAGAATCAATTTCTCTTTCTATGAGAAATATTTAAAATTCAAGAGTTCCAAGCCAAAAATCCAATATGAACCACCACACAGTTGACCGCTACTCTGACTGCTGAAGTACATTAATTCATGATCAGTTAGTTAAGTTTTCCTTTAATTTCTTATTATCCATTTATTGATATTCACTGATCATTCCTCTAAGAACAGCTTTTCATTAACATAAGCTACAGCATTAAAAAGTGAAATCCTTATTTTATAATCAGCGGTTTTAACAAGCTACACACTCCAGGAGCAGTACAATGGCAAAGCAATTACAATCAATTAGTTTCCATCTGACAACTAGTGTCTCTGGTGGTTACTGCCCTATTCTACAGACTGCTTTCCCATCACTTTACCATCCATCAGCACAATGCACAGGATCAGAACCAAGTAAAATGCTTTTGCAAAAGTTCAAGGTGGGAGAATAGAGATGTCAGGTCTAACATGTCCTCACGTTTTCTATTTCCATACCTTAGAGAATCCCAAAATTAATTTACAAATCACATACTTAACTCTCACAACTTGACTAGATTAAAAAAAAATCATTATTAAATATTTTAAATAATACACAACAATAGAATGCTGAGTTTGATCCTTCTATAGGTAAATAAATGCAATTATCAATACATTGGAAATCTTAAGAATTTATCGATGCATTTCACTGTAGGGTATCCATACAGCACCACTCATTTTAAATCACAGAGATGTTGGGAAAGGTAAATAAAATTCACCAGGAGGTGAAATTTACAGGTGTAAGGCATTATGCCAAATATGTGAATAGCAAAGTAGAAAACTAAAAGACCACCTACATCCTTTTTTAAAAGAGTAAATCATAAGTATACTACATCTAAGTCACTGTTAGGGTTTCTATTACGATGAAACACAGCCCCTTAAAGAGATGGTAATAACTTTTGGGTTTTTGTTTGCTTTTTAACGAGACGCAGATTCCATTTTCCATTTATCTTTATTTGTCTTTTTGCATTTTCTAGGGCCGCTCCCACAGCACATGGAGGTTCCCAGGCTAGGGGTCAAATCGGAGCTGTAGACGCCAGCCTATGCCAGAGCCACAGCAACGCGGGATCCGAGCCGCATCTGCAACCTACACCACAGCTCACAGAAACGCTGTATAGTTAACCCACTGAGCAAGGACAGGGATCGAACCTGCAACCTCATGGTTCCTAGTCAGATTCGTTAACCACCGCGCCATGACGGGAACTCCCAGTAATAACTTTTGGATGACACCCTCCAATATTTATAGATCTGTTTATAAATGCATATATGCATATATATATATGCTTTATTTTTTAACATATAACATACATTACAAACATAAAACAGAACAAATGTATAAATGAGACAAAAATAAAATATAAAGTGGAATTCCTTATTTTCTTTCTATTCCCTAGGGTAACATTGTGTACTGTAATATATCTAGCTGAGTGCTATATGGTATATTTGTGAGAATGAAAAATCATGTAAGATCTAACTGCAAAAAAGTTATGGCCCTAAGTAACCATGGTATCTTAACAATCAGACATACAACTCTCATCTATAAGCTTATCCAACATATGAAACCTGTTTGTTTTAAAGCTGCGTCACTTTTAAGACAGTCCAATACACAAAGGTGGCTACAGTATGTGGTATTATTGTCATGTATTTACAATTCAAAGAGGACATGCCGTTTCTAGGAAAGAAATCTAATAAACGAAATTGTTACAAAATACTTTTATTAATCAAAAAAAAAAAAAAATACATGGACAGAGGTCCAGGTAGGTTAACCAGAAGGGGCGAGATATTCCCATGAATCCAGATTTCTCTTCCAAGGCTCTCCCTTACTCCAAAGTACTTCCTTATGAGGCATCACTCTTCCACTACATCATCTCATGAATCTCCCATGTCAATGGATGGTAAGTTTGTGGCGGCAGAGCCAGTCTTCACATCTCTAATCCAGTCTTGGGGATGGTCTGACATGGGGATGGTCTGACATGGGGATGGTCTGACATGGGGAATGGTCTGACATGGGGAATGGTCTGACATGGGGAATGGTCTGACATGGGGAATGGTCTGATATGGGGAATGGTCTGACATGGGGGTGTACAAAATAGATGCTTATAGAAGAATAATTTTTTTTATACGTGAGTGTTTTTCTAAATATTCTCTATTGCAAAGTATGCACACTTTATCATAAAATAAAAATCCTATATGAACAAATGCTTAGAAGTTAGGACGCAAGAAGCATTCTAAAAGCAATTTAGGTAAAGTGCATAGAATTTTATGAGAAAAGCAGAAAATCAACTCCACAGAATGGAAAAAAAAAAAGAGAGAGAAAAAAATAATTAGGGGAAGTATTCGCAAAGAGATGGCATGAAAGATAAAGGAATGATAGACTTAAGATGAACATAGTTGGTTAAGGATGAGCCTTCCAAGCAAAGTTCAAGGTCTCAAGTGAAGGAAGTGTAGTTGCTGGCTTGAGGAACAGTGCCCATACTTGCGACCACGGAGGCTATGCAATTATCCAGACCATTCAGCTGGCACTTGCTATGTGTAGTTTAATGTGTTTTCTTATATTTTTATGGGTTTTGGTCTCCATCCCCAGGGAGGTCAGGGAGAGTGCTTTGCTTTTAAGTTCTGTATTCTTTCCACATCATGTAGCATACATAGTAAGCAATCAGTACAATAATTAAACACACAGTGGGAAGTGATGGTGGTTAATTCATTAAAGGCAAAATGGTAAGAAAATGTACGGCTGGAAGAGAGAAATCCCTGCAGATTTTGCAGTGAAAGCTAATTTATTAATGAATTAAAACAATGACTGGTTTTCCCCCTTAAGTACTGACTTGAACTTGAATATTACTCACTGAGGTTTTTTCCGCTGCCAGCACAACACTGCACACTGTGGGAACGCAGATTTTGTTGCAGGAACAAGAGTGCTAAACGGGCTATTACAGATAATAATTACAGTAGATAATCAAAGAAGGGGAGAACTTAATTCAGGCTATAGTTATCTCCAAAGTCTTCCTAAAGGTTGGCCTTGGAGCTACATCCTGAATGGGCATGATTTAATTGGCAGAGGAAAATGAATTCTAGACAGGAAGAGCAGAAATACATAAGCATAGAAAGTAATAAGGCACAGATGAGACCCTAAATGCATCTTCACAAGCCTGGCTTGTAAATGTCAAATTCATGAAGCATTTTTTTTTCCTTCCCCCATCCCCCCAGAGTTCAAGACATGACAATTCTCTAAGAAAAGAATATGGTGATGCAATCTACAAGCTTCTAGGATTAGCAAAAAAACTTTTACAGGGCAGAAGTCATTTGAATGTGGTTGTGGACTCCAGCAGGGTCTTCCAAGGGAGCTGTGTAAATGAAATCTGTTGCCATACATTAAAATTCCCTGGGGAATCTGCCATTTGTTGGGCACCCAGGAAGGCATACTGGCATAAGACTGTTATAAAATATTTAATGGTCAAGGAAAATTGCAAGAAGAATGCAGTGGTGTTTGAAAGGGAAACAAACCATTTCTCAGCTGGCAAGAAGCAAAGATAGCTTTCTTCCAGCTGCCAGAGATCAGACAATTGTTCACTTTGCTGGCGTGGGAGAAATGGGGAGTGTTAGGCAAGGAATTTAAAAGTTCAGTTGAGTCATGGGGCTGCTGTGAGAACTGACAGTGCCTGGGGCATCCCAGAGCCATCAATTCTAGCAGCAAATGTAGAAATGGCCCTTATTAAAATTGGGTGACATACTGGGGCCACTTTCCAGTTTGAAATCTTGCTTTCAAAAACTTCACTAGCTTAAATAAACCTGCATGGGACAAAGCTAGTTCAATGGAAATGCATTTACTAGGGAACTGCAGAGTTTACCCTAAAGCTGAATACATTTCCTCCTACCTGCACACATACACATACCGCTACAAACTGCTTTCAACAATAATACTTACAATCCCAGCTACTGTCACTGGAACATCATCTCTGCTTCCCACATCACTCTACTGAAATGGTCCAGTATACTTCACTAGCAACCTCTAAATCCAATGGATGTTTACATTTTTTTCCCCCCTCAACTTGTTTGAACTCTCAGAAACACTTAACACTTTAAGCTACTCCCATCTTCATGAAAAAACTTGCACTGGCTTCCACTACCACATAATGTTGATTTTCCCTTTTCTTCTTAGTTTTTGTCACCTGTCTCATCTAATTTCTTTCTTTTTTTTTTGGCTGCACTCATAGCGTATGTAAGTTCTCAGCTCAGGGAGGACAGAATCTAAGCCACAGCTGTGGCAATGCCGGATCGTTAACCTATAGCACCATGGTGAGAACTCCTCTAATTTCTATTTAAAAGCCAGATTACTTAAGGACCAGTCTTTAAATAACTGCTACCATATATGCAGCACTGTGCTAAGCATTTTCCTTTGGCTATATCTTGGCCTTATCAAAACACTATGGATTTATGCTTCTATTTACTATTCTTATTTTACAAATGGAGAAATTGAGTCTTAGAGGTCTATGTCACTGGCCCAAGGTCGCATGGCTCTGAGCTGGTAGCATCTGGACTACACCCACTGCAGCCTGGCTTGTCCCACCAGACTGCTTCCCACAGACTACTTTTTTTATTTTTATTTATTTTCCCCCCACTTCTACTTGTTCCCTCAGTGAGTGTTATTCCAGGTGTGGTCCTCAGACCAGCAGCATCGACATTAGCTGGGAGTACCTGAGCGATGATAATTCACCAGCCCCATCCCAGGGCTACTGCATCAGAAACTCTGGAAGCAGCTGCAGGCTGCTGCTTTAACAAGCTGTCCAGGTAAACTCAGACACAGACATGATAAACTCTGAGAACCAGCTGCCTTGGGTGATCGTGATCCATTCTGATACTATCTACTTATCAATAACTCTCAGAGTTATACCTCCAGCCTACAGGTTTTTCTAAGCTCACTCTGCCTACCACTCCCTTCCTGATGGATATCCCCATAGCACCTGCAGATTAACCTGCAGAAGATGAAACTCTTGCTTTTCCTCCACAAACTTAGCCCTCCTTCAGAATTCTCAGTCTCAACTACTGTCACACCACTGATCCTCTTGTGCAGGCCAAAGCCCAGTGGCCATTCCTCTCTTCACCCTCTACGTGAATCACCAAATACCAGTGGGTGATCCTGCTTCCTAAGTATCTCTGGAAACTGCCCCTTCTTCTCAACCTATCTCACCTGGAATACTCATTCTCGGCCTACCTATGTGCACACCTGCCACCCTAAAATAAATCATCTACATTATAATCAGTTTCCACAATGTGTACACAATACATAATGATTGTTCATTACTTTCTGAAAAATCATTTATGGGATATCCCTGGCTTTTATGAAGAAGACCGAAATCCTTGCAAGCCCCTGTCTGTCTCAGGCCTCATCAGTGATATCTGCCCCCACCCCAGTGTCAGTGCATTGGGCACAGTTGTTCAAATGGCCCACATCCACATCCCCGGAAGCCTTTGCACATGCTTGCACCCCACACACTCTCGTGGTACACTACAAATTTCATCCATAGCACATATCATGAGACAGCAAAACACAGAGCAGAAAGTAAACTTCCATTAGATGGTACCCTACAAAATCCTCCAGGTTTACCCCCAAGTGCATGGCTCTTCTCATGGGTGCTTCCCTCATTTAGGTTGCCACCTACTCTCCTCATTTTCCTTTCTTTGTCTTTTATTCTCTAAAGCAGACAAATCCCCACACCAACCCTCACTTCTAAGTCTTCTCTAGACTTTTTACCTTAGAGACAAAATGTTTAAAATTCCCAGAGACTTTGTTCCTTCTCATAAACAGCCTTGTTGGGGAGTTTGAGCTGTAAGACAACCAACCACCCCATAGGCTCCATTAACCTTTAGGAAAGCAGGAGCACATTACAAAGAAGGAGCAGCTTAGAAATCCAGGTCATTAGAGGACTATGAGAAGAGGTATCACTGACACAGAAGCCACAGTCACTTACATGGGTCAGGAGACGGGGGACTAGATGCTTGTGCAGAGCGGCCTGTGTCTGCCTGGTTCCAAACAAAGTCACAGAGTAGCTTGGTGGAATATCACATGTGCTCTCCTGGAAAAATCAGTCTGGCTGCCAGCAGGACCATTTCCCACTTGTTCAGATGTTTCTTTCCCTATGTGCAAGCAGCAGTATATAAAGAAAAACCATAGTACCACAAGCCCAGGAAAACACATGGCCCTTTGTACATGATTAGCCAATCTTGAGTTCCAAAAAAGAAGGAGAACACTGAGGTTATGTCTGAAGGCCTTGCAAGCTTCACCAGCACTGAGACCTCAGCTAGCCGATTTCAGGCCTGTGTTGACCTTCCAAGCCAGGTGCATTGGGTTATTTTAATGAGCTGCTATTTTAGACCCAAATTACCCAGCTGTCCTTTCCAGGCCATGTTCCCTAAACAACCTTCTCTCTGGGATTTGATTTCCCATATAGGAATGCCTTTCAAACTGGGATCTGGTTCATGCTCTGTGACACCTGTATCATCCTGAATCATGTCTATGTGACATACAGTGGGTGAAAGCCCCTTGCAGGCGTAGCAAGAACCTCCTGTCTGGTCTCCCCCATGTTCTGCTCAGTCAACAGGCAACATACCTACCTTGATAGAACATCTGAGCTGCCTAAAACCCCATCGTGTTCTCATTAAAAGAGATTAACAAACACCTCTCGCTCCTTCTGCAACTCCTCCACAAACCAAACACAAAAGGCTCCCCAGGACTTCACTTTCCCTTGTCTCTCTCATGTTCCTCGGGCTCCAAAAATACTGGAACAAATCAGGCCTTTTATGACTTTGTGATGTCATCTATGTTCGTCTTGGCCTTTATACAGACAGTAGGTCTCTGCCTGGCAATACATTCCTAACTGTTTAAAATCTATGTGAAACCTGAGTTCCTAGTGAAGCCTTCTCCAGACTCTCAAGCAACAAGTACATGTCAGTATTTGAAACCCCAGTAAGACTCTGTCCCTCCCTCTAATAAATGGAGAATCATTTAAATTGCAATTTAACTGTTTACATATCTGCTCTCCACCCTTTTCCCAAGCCAGACTGCATTCCTGTGGACCTGACAAGGTCATCTCCATAACCCCATAATTTATCCCAGGGCCTGACATATAGTAGACACTTAATGCATGCTTTCATAGTGAATGGATATTAGGATGGTTATGAGTGATTATTAAACCAACACCCACTGGCACATACACACTTTCAGCATGATAAGGTAAACACCACTTGAAATTCCATACCATAATGATGTTTTTGGAGCAAAATGATGAAAAATATATCTGTGCCTATGTGAATGCACCTGAGGCTGACTGCTAACAATCAGGTTTTTTTTGTTTGTCTTAATCTTCACTGATTCCAAATGAAAAATAAACAGTTTAGTGGTTTTTTTTTTTTTTTGATAAACATGTATGTTTGTTTACTCAAAACGTCCTGTTTCAAATTTCTTGCCTGTCAGGTATGCACAGAGGTGATATTTAAAATACTTAATGACCTATATGGAAATGACAAGACTAATCAGAATAAATCAGTCCATAGCTAGAACCAGGTCCTGGAGGCAACCTTGTGGAGCCAGATCTTAACTCTTTGGTTTCTGAGTTAATGCTGAGAAAGATTAGGAACCCTGAGGCAGGCCATCCTGGATGTGGAGAGCCTTCATTCAGGGAGGATGTGACCAGTGGTTGTTTACCAACTAGCATAAAATATTTTATCAGTCAATACAACTAATGAAGACCATTGCTATGTATCAGACCTTCTCATGGTCTTTAAATGTTTTAGTCATAACACCTGAAACAAGTCTTAGGAAAACAGAGACTTTAAAAGTCAATATGTGATAGTGATGACTGGAATAAGCCTATTAAGCAGAGATAACTATTTTGCAGAAGAGAAACTGAGGCAAAGAAGGATCATGCAACATTCTGAGGATTTCACAGCTAGTAAATGGAAAGGCAGAAATAAAACCCAGAGAAGCCCAACTCCACAATGAATATCCTCAGCACTCTGTAGTTCCACCTGCTCTGGGTGCTGATCTCTTTTAAGGTGTGTAAATTTAAGCCTCTCCTTGCCAAATGATATTAATCACTTTATGATGAGTCAATCTAAGAGCAAATAAAAGCAATATTTTTCAGGAATCCATTCATCTTATCATCCATCCACTCCACACCCATTTTTCTAAGCACATACTGAAACTGTGTAAGGTAGGTGCTAAAGTAAAGACAGTACTTGGCACTGGAGATTTCTATTACTCGCTTTCAAATTTCCTTTTTGTGCTATTATGGCTTTGAAATGATGTCTAAACATGGACATGATTCTCCAAATTCCTTCATAAAAATGAACACCTCCCACTTATTTAAAATCTTCCCCCCCACACTCAGCCCAATAACCCTAGATCTTATTTGGATCTTCTTTGTTAGCATTCAGAAATCCAAGCATGATTTTCTTTATATGGGCCATGAGAAGGTGTGGGCACTGCAGCCTAGGTTTGAATCCCTGCTCATGTCTTTGCAGACTATGCAAAGTGTCATGGCAGAATCAGGACGACATGGTGTGAGAGAGTTTAAAGAGAGGACAGCAGTGACTTGGTGCTCCACATCCCTTTCTGTCTAAGAAGGGCTGAGAGAGTGGGTTGAGATGGGAACTAGGCTTGCCTTAATAAAGTTTGCATAGGAAACGTTTGCATAGGAAATGTTGTTATTTCTACAGTGTGTTTGATTGGAGTCCTTTGAGAGATGGAACTCATAATCACTATTCTAGTCTTTGTTTCTTTAAGTTTGGATGTTTAAAATTCCACATATAAGTGAGATCATACAGTATTTGTCTTTCTCTGACTCTTTTCACTTAGCATAATGGCCTCAAACCTGACCTCCACTCCAGCCACCACCTCTCTCTCTTGGGATCTGGCCAATAATTCTGGGCATGAAGAAAGTTGATTAAGAGAAGGTTCCCAAATAAACCATCAAAGAGACTTTAGGGAGTACCCTGGCCAGCTACAAAAATTATGAAAATTATATTAGGCTGTAAAAGACCAAGTGATACTTGTTCAAGTACCAGGCCTATGTACCAGGTGTCTTGCATTATCAGGCCCCACCCTTGCTAGTATATTGCTGTACATACAAACAATGATAAAGAAATGCAAAATCAGGTAGAATAACTACAGTTTCCTAGAATTCATGGCAATAAAATGTACCCACAAGGAGAGGAAATGCAAACATGCAACTGAAGTATTATGACCAAGAAGACATGAAAAGTTAACAGAAATACACTACAAGTCAACAGTCCTTGCAAATTTAAGGCACTTGAACTTCAGCATGGCCAAAGTTAAAAGAAAGCTAAAGAAAAAAGAAAAATGGCTAAATGAAACTATAAGGACATAATAATGCAGAGTTAATCCCTAAAATGCCATGTTTGTTCAAAACAAACAACCTAGAATTCATTCAATCACTAAGTCATTTATCATTTTGACAATCTCTAGGTCTTTTTTTTTCTTTTTTGTCTTTTTAGAGCCGCAGACACGGCACATGGAGGTTCCCAGGCTAGGGGTTGAATCAGAGCTGTAGCTGCCAGGCTATACCACAGCACAGCAACGCGGGATCCAAGCCACATCTGAGACCTACACCACAGTTCATGGCAACACCAGATCCTTAGACCACTGAGCCAGGCCAGGGATTGAACCTGTGTTCTCATAGATGTTAAGCAGATTCATTTCCTCTGAGCCACAACAGGAACTCCCATTTTCCCCAAATTCTTATACATCATTAATTTTACTTCCTTAAAAACTCTTATCCTCTGTACCTCTGTTCATCTTCTTAGTAACAGTCTGAGGACTGCCCCAAGCCAAAAGGGACAATGCTTGGTTCTTTCTTCCAAGTACAGTGGAACTCCCTGTGCTTTGACCTCAGTATGTGGAATTGCGCGCCTAGCCTTAAATAGCTAACAATGTTTGTAATGTACCTTTGAAAATCTGGGTTTGCATTCCAACTCTGCTACTTACTAGGATTCTGAGTAAATTGAATATAGAAAAATGGGGTTCCATGAGACCTGAATGAGAAAAAGGAAAAATGCTTGGTAAAGAGTCTGGTAGTACAGGCTACCAAACACTTCTTTCCCTTCTTCATTTTTTTTTGCTAAGGAAGTCAATTGATATTTATTAAGCATCAACATATCTAATTCTACAATGTCTCTGTATATGATGCCAATTAAATCATTTATTTATTTAGTAATCTATCATTGGGCTCCGCCTCTAAGACTCTTTGAGTACTGTATTGGTTCCTGGGGTGGAAGTGAGGAACTCAGTTCAAGAATCATAAGACATGTGGCTGCCTCACAGGAACTTCCAGGCATGTGTGACTGTTGGGTACCTAGTTCACTCTGCTAAGTGCCAGGCAAGGGAGAGGGGTGGCAAATGTAGTCATAAACACCCAGAATTTGCTGACTTCTTAGCGCTTGTTTGGAGAGTGGGTATGGCCACAGAATTGCGAACATTAAAATGTTCTTCATGGGGCCATGCATAGACTTTCCATTTGCCACTGAACGACTAGATGAATAAAGAGAGAAGTGTCTCCACCAATCACTAGACCCATTGATAGCATAAGTGAGCGCTTAGCTTAGCTCTAGGAAAAGAATGAAGATTTTTCTGCATTACTCCTCAAAAAGTTTATTTATGTTTTTCTCTTTTGAAGAGCAGAGAGGGACTCGGGTCTCATTCAGTCATGACTGTCTTAATCTATGAAAACGTAGATGAGAAGTAGATCGTTAGAATACATGGCACAAAGGAAAGTTCTTTGATCACCTTTGAACTCTCAGCTTAACCACATGTACCTGCCTTTCAGTCAGTTCTTAAATTTCCTAAATTTTATTTACAAAATATGATTATAATATTACTTAATATTCATTTTTATAACAGTTGACATGGCCTGATGAAGTACTGACTTCTAGTAAATTTGAATTTCATCTTATAAATTTTCTCCTAGAAAACTTTGATTTGATTAGAAATTTCTCCAAAGAATGTATAATAATGCAATAAATATATGAAAAGATGTTCAGCATCATTAGTTATTATAGAAATGAACATCAAAACCACAGTGAAATACCACAACATACCCACTAGAATGGACAGTAACAAGTGCTGGCAAAGAATTTGCAGAAATTGGAAACACTTCCTGCTGCTC
Source organism: Sus scrofa (assembly GCF_054392235.1). NCBI lineage: Eukaryota > Metazoa > Chordata > Mammalia > Artiodactyla > Suidae > Sus > Sus scrofa. Next base: position 105,997,759 of record NC_139396.1, on the reverse strand, counting down.
AGAAAGAAAAATGGTGCAACTGCTTTGAAAAAATGGTTTGGTAATCCCTTAAAATGTTAAGCAGAGTAATCATATGAAGCAGCAATTTCACCTCTAGGTGTATACCCAAGAAAATTAAAAAACAATTGTTTATGCAAAACTAATGTTCATACTTGTACATGAATGTTTACAGAAGACTTATTCACAGAGCTAAAATGGAAGCATCAAAAGGTGAATGGATAAAAAAAATGTGATATAATCCAGACAATGGAATATTATTCACCAGTACAAGTAATAAAGTACTGACATGTGCTAAGATTTACAGGATGAACCTTAAAAATGTTTAAAACTGTTATACTTAGTGAAAGAAGCCAGGCATAAGGCTATATCACATGGTTTCATATTTATGAATTGTCTAGGATAAGCAAATCTACATAAAGACATAACGAAGATCAGCACTTGAGAAAGAAGGAAAACCCATCATGTAGCTCCCCAAATCTTCTTTCATTATTGACAAAACCCACTCTCAGACCTCTGTTTCAGAACAAATATTATTTTGAGAAAATTGGTCCATTCCCTGTGCCTGTTGGAAAGCAATTAAAGCTGACATCAAATAGCTATAATCATCTGTTCATTTCCGATCCTTATCTCTCCATTTGCAGAAAAAAAGCTGCTATGTATTAAAGTGTTTGTGGATCATTCAATAATTTAAGTATTAGAGAAAATGGTGTGTTTTAAAAGCAGAGCTGAGACTTTGGAATTTTTAACAGAAATTCCTAATAAGGTATAGATAAGAGGCAAGCAACCCTCCAAATTTTGCTTCTCCAATGATGGAAGTCAGGAGACTTTACACTGGCTTAAGCTGTTTCTTAATCAGCAGTACAAAGCAGAAACATAATCACTGACTTTGATACCTTAAATTTTGGCAAAGGGGGAAAATTATTTTTTATTCCCACACTGGGACTCCCTGTCTCCTCTTCTTTCTGGTGTAATTTTTTCTTCAACACACCTAGTAACACCCCTTTTTATCCATCCTAGTTGGTGAGATTTAACCAAGAACGAGATTTATTTCATAAAAAACAGGTGTCAGGAAACTGTGGTTCATGGGCCAAATCTGGGTCATAACATGCTCTTATAAATAAAATGATATTGAACACAGCTATGCCCATTTGTTTATACATTGTCTATGGCTGCTTTAGAGCTACAATTAGTTAAGTAGTTTTGTTGAACACAGGAGCTACAAAGCCTAAAATGTTTACTCACCTGGCCCTTTACAGAGAAAGTTTGTCAACTCCTAAATAAAAGATGGAAGATGGTAGCTTTCTCATGAATTATACATTTGATAATATCTGAACTAATAGACATGTAGTTTGTCATTGATTTAGTGTTTGGATATTATATATTTGAAATGCAGGAGAAGCACAGACAAAAACTAATCAATAGGTTTTAGAATAAAAGAGATTTGAATTTGATTCTGGTTCTGATATGCAACTAGTTGCTCTTGGATAAGTTACTGAACTTCTTTAACCCTCAGTTCCTTTTATCTGTAAAATGGGGATAATGAGGGTTCCCATCTGTGTCAATTACAGTGATTGTGGTTGAAAGTGAAACCAAGCAGGGCCCTGTGGGGCTCCTGGGCACAAGAGTCCTTCTGTGTCCCCCATTTCTTGTTTTTAGGAATTAGGCTTCATTCAGCCTCCATGCCCTTCCCTGAGTTCCAGGTTCAGACAATTGCTGATCAGGGAAGGGAGGGGATGCAAAAACAAGAGAGGAATAGTCAAGAAATAATATTATAGTCTTGGGCAGGATCCTGGTTCCCCCTCAAGGGATATGCATAATGATGTAGGCATCTTACTCAACTAAGAGAAAAATTACATGCCTTATGCTTCTTTTAGAAATGAATACTATAAAATTTAACAGCTTGGAGCCCTTCCTTGTGCTTCTCCCTCATTTGACTGCACCCTAAACACAATCACCTGTAAACTAAAGATTAGGCACCCTGAGCACAACTGCCTGTGAGTTAAAGATTATAAATGCATGATGTTTTTCAGGAACTTTCCTAGTTTGTTCTAATCTCTGGTATATATGTCGTTTTTGCAAGTACTATTATTCTAGGCAATGACCCATAAGACTACTACCGGGATCACACCAAGATCTCTTGACACCAGCTTCATTGATGCCCCCAAAGGAAGAAGAATGGATGTTTGCCTCAACCATGACTCTTATCTGAAACCCTGTTCTCTCCTTTTAGACTATAAAACTCCCTGCAGTTCTTCCCCAAACGAGGACACAGTCTTTAAGGTACTAGCCTGCTGTAACCTCCTTTGCTTGCCAAAGCAGTGAAAGCTATTTTTTTTTCTCCTTCACCCAAGACTCTGTCTCTGAGTTTCTATTCAACACCACTGGACACAGGCTGAGTTTCTGCAACAAGAGCACCAAAATTTCAAATGGAAATGGCTTAAATCAGAAGGAAAATAACATTATCCCACTCAGCAAGAGGTGGTTCCTAATTCAGTGACTTAGTGGGATCATTAAGAACCCAGAAATCATTCTGCTCAGCCAACATTGTGTTTATCCTCAGGCCAGGCTCCCTCATGACAGGTAGCTGCCACGATGTTAGACACATTCTAGACATAATCTTGCAGAGAACTGCATCACCTGCTCACTTCTTAACCAGCTTCCACCATGGGGACTGACACTCCTCTGAGCAGCTTAGAAAAGCCCATAGCCTGAGTTCCGTTGTGGCTCAGAGGGTTAAAAATCCAACTAGTATCCATGAGGATGCAGGTTTGATCCCTGGCCTCATTTAGTGGGTTAAGGATCTGGCATTGTCACAAGCAGCAGTGTAGGTCACAGATGTGTCTTGGATCTGGCATTGGTTTGGCTGTGGTTTAAGCCAATGGCTGAAGCTCCAATTCAACCTGTGGGAACTTCCATATGCTGCAGATATGCTTAAACCCCCACAAAAAAAAGAAGAAAGGAAGAAAGAAAGAAAGAGAGAAAGAAAGAAAGAAAGAAAGAAAGAAAGAAAGAAAGAAAGAGAGAAAGAGAGAAAGGAAAGCCCATGGCCATGTGAAAAGTACACTGATAATCAGAACAAAATTGGAATTTAGGTAGAAAAGGGGGTCATAGAGGAGAAGTTATGAGCAGACAGCCAACAATATCAGGTAAGTTTTTTATGAGGAGTCCCTAAACTAATGCATGCAGAACAAGTGTAGGTGTTCAAGAAATGTTGGCTTTTCCTTTGGGTTGTGATATTCCTTGGTTGGATTTGCTGCTAGTGTCCTTCCAAGATGTATTCCTCAATATAAAGTAAGCTTGAATTAATTTGTATTGAGAATTTAGAAGAAACACATATTACGGGGTTCTTATTATGGCTCAGCGGGTTAAGAAACTGACTAGTATCCATGAAGATGAGGGTTCGGTCCCTGGTCTTGCTCAGTGGGTTAAGGATCTAGAGTTGCTGCAAGTTGTGTCATAGTTCACAGACGCATCTCGGATCCAGTATTGCTGTGGCTGTGGCGTAGGCCTGCAGATGCAGCTCTGATTTCACCCCCAGACTGGGAATTTCTATATGCAGGTGCAGCCATAAAAAGATAAAAAACAATTAAAAAAATACCTATCATTCTATTAGATGACTGAAAATTGTCCAGGCTTTAGTGAAATTGGGTGGATATCATTATTCAAACATAAATATCTCTATATCTTTGCTCTGAAGCACACTTGGGTATCAGCGTCATCAAAGCCACTCATATTGAGCCTGTGTATCAAACACTTAGACATCCCCAAGGTCATTTGGAGTAATTAACTGCAAAGTAAACTTGAAGTGAATGTGCCATTTTCTTTATGCTTGATGCCCATCATTCGTAAGAAGAAGACCCCCTCCCTAACAGACCCTAATTCTTGCTTGGCTCAGGCATTCTCTTCTCAAGCTATTATTTGCAGCCTCTCTTATCTGCCCTCAAAGACACAACATTCCACATTCCCTTTGTCAGAGCCCTTATCACACTGCATTGTAAATGCTAGTTTACATGTTTCTCTCCCCTTCACCAGACTGTGAACTTTGAAAGGGCAAGTCTTGATACATAGCCTGTAATTTCTCCAAGCTTTGGCAGGGGTGGGAGTGGGATAACAAATGAATATGAATGGCTGCTGGGAATTTCCATGGAGAGACCATTGCTCTTATTTACGCATCTGGTCATGGAAGAACTCTGGCTTGCACTCACAGATTAAAAGGATCATCCTCCTACCCCTTGTTCCTTCTCTTGTTTTCAGCAGAGAAAGTTTATTGGAGACTTGAGAGCTGTGCAGAATTCCATTGTTGTTTTTCTTTTCCCCCTCCCTGTCCTGGTCTAGGCAGTGTTCCACAAAGGGAAAGAAGAGTTAGATTGAGACCCTACCTAAAAGTAAAAGTGAATGCAGGAGGATCTAGCTATAGATATTCTGAGCAAGTGAGAGAAGAGCCCCTGGGAACTCAAATTGCAATGTTATGAGATATTTATTTTAAATTATCCTGCCAACAAAGTGAGCACACAAATCCCTCAAAACTTAGCTCTGGATACAGCAATCAGGCACAATACAGGGGGAAATGACCTTGGAGAATGTTGACTGCAGAGACTGGAAAGCTCCCACCTCCCAGACTGAGAGACGTCCTAGGAAAATGCCTCTGGGTTGCAATATTCTCCCACTGAGCTCTGTATTCTGACATCCCCTCCATTTCCCCCCATACAACTTGGAGTCAGTTCTATTGTGCATCTTTTCCCAATCCTCCCACCTGGTGTTAACCTTGGCCTCTGCCTTGCTTCCTCAGCACTAGGCTTGTTTCTTTATTATAACACGCATCAGTCTCTGTCTTGAGTGTCAGCTATTTTTGTGGGTGTTTGTCATCCCTGCTTCCCACCAGGGAGATCGTGAGCTTGCTGAGGGCAGGGGCCGTGATTCACTCATCTTTTCTCCTCCATGGCCACAGAACATCTAACCTACTATAGAAGCAAAGGCAGAAATATATCACATTGATAAACATGTCTGAGTATGTTTTTCCCGTTATATTTTACTGCAAAACTGAAAGCTTTTTTGTAAGCAGATCATTTCCCTTATGCAAGTAGGATTTTTGAAAAAAAAAATGTTAAAGAACCTCATTGTTGATCCTTTCTGTATGACTGCCTATATAAGAAAAAAAAATTCTTTTTTTGTTGTTATTGTTAGGATGCAGATATTGCACCAAATATAAATGTGTTTACCTAATCCTGTTTCTTGTGAAGACCCACATATCCTTCTAATTTAAAATTGCCTAAAGAGACTGGGTTTTGGCAGATAGTGTTAGATCACAAAAGTCGTTTTTTTCTCTATATATGGCCTTTGCAAGCATCCAAGATCAAAATATCACAAATTGATCACAGCAGAGCCATCGAAGATAAGAAAAGTAACTGTCACTGTGATATTGATCTCACGCCAGCATAGAGGTAAGGCAACACAGGAGCTGCCTTTTTTTGGCTTATCCAGGAAGGGAAAAATTCCACAAAGCCTGGATGTGACTCAAAATATACCACTGGGCTGCTCCATGAGGTGGTGGATCCCCTGTCATTGCAGGTATGCAAGCACAGTGGGTACCAGCCACTAATCACAGGTGTTTGATTCATCGGGCAGAGAGTTGGACTAGATAGCCACTAAAGTCCGTCCCAGATCATCCCTGGACCTGAGCTGCGAGGAAGAGCCACAGAGAGGCAGAAGAGAAACTGCAGGCTCCCCAATCCTCTGTTCCCTGAGGCATCTGACAAGCAGGTGGTAGTGTCACGATGCTGCACAAATGCAAGGCGTAGGCTTCCAGGCTCAAACGCAGCATGTACCAAACACACTGACATAGAGTCCTAGTCAAAAATTAGAGCTGTGAAAGCTGATTAATTTTGCATCCAACTGAAATTCTATTTCACAGCAAAGCAGTTCCCCAGCTGTGAAAGGATGAGCACTGTGGCTCCAAAGAAATCAATGAGCCTTCTCTAGTAGTTAAAGCATCCTTATGATTCTCTTTGGGTGACAGACATCTTCATAGGAACACAATTCGGATAAATCAAACCTCAAGCATTCCTACCAGTGGGCAAACAATGGCCCATGAAACTTCTCTGTCTTAGGTAGTCACTCTGTGGCTCTCTTCTCCCACAGAGCAGCAGAGGTCACAGGCTCAGACTTCCATCTGCTCCCTCCATCCATGGGCCCTCCCTGGGTCCAGCTTCTTCCCTTCTGCCCTGCAGCTGGTCGGTACTGCATAGAGTTTATACTGTCCAAACGTCTGAAGGGTTCTGACTGTGCTGAACAACAACATGTACACATCCCAGCTCTGATTGTGGAGAACATTTCAGACCCATCCTTACACAGCTTTAATGATCAAAGCAGCTTTTTCCAAAAAGGTTTTCAGGAACAATTATTCTAGGGATAGTTATAAACAATAAGAGAGAGAGAGATGAAGCTGAAAATAAAAACAGGTCTTCAGTGGGAAATGGCTAAGGTTAAAAGGTTTTCTTTCTTTCTGATGTCTCCAACCCTTTGGCTGTGGTCATGCGAATGTGAATCTTCAAGAGGGGAATTTCAGAATTTGACCATGGAAGCCTTTATCCCTGGCTCCCATTGAAATTTCAGTTCCATAGAAGCACAGTTTAGGAAATGCATAGCTAACATCAAACTCATGGGTCTACAGCAGAGAGGAATGTTAATAGTATGATCCAGAAAATATCAGAGAAGCAAAGCCTTTTTACAGAATTCAGAGGCTGGTAAAAATAGCATTCAACCTGGAAATGGTTCTTTTTTCATGAAAAGCTTGGAGAGGCTATAAAATCACCTCTCCTTGTGCTTGTGCCAAGACTAAGAGGAGAATAGGGAACAAATGAAGGAAGGAGGAAGTGTTGGAGACCAAAGTATGAACAAAGAGTGACCAGGTCAGCCCAGAGTCCTGGGCACAGGCAGTGGCATAGAGGTTTTGCCATATTTGCACGGACATAGAACTGAGTACTTAAGACAGCAATAAACAGAATTAAGCCTAGTTTTAGAGACCTTTAAGATTACAGTTGAATCTGATGTACAAGTCTAATAAGTACAGATAATAAGATTATTCTGCAGCAAATACAAAAGCCAGGAGACAATAGAGACAAGCTTGGGGTGTTGTGTTTTGGGTACTATTCAGTTAAAAAACACTGGTTGGACTGGTCCAGGGCAAGAGCCAGTAGATTAAATGAAGGAGTGAGTAACAGGTTCATTTCCTCAATCACATCTGCTAAAGGTCATCAACAATGCCATTGTAAGAGAAACATACATTATGCTAAGAAACCAATGTATAGGAGTTCCCGTAGTGGCACAATGGTTAACGAATCCAACTAGGAACCATGAGGTTGTGGATTCGGTCCCCGCCCTTGCTCAGTGGGTTAACGATCCGGCATTGCCGTGAGCTGTGGTGTAGGTTGCAGACGCGGCTTGGATCTCGTGTGGCTCTGGCGTAGGCTGGAGGCTACAGCTCCGATTCGACCCCTAGCCTGGGAACCTCCATAGGCCGCGGGAGTGGCCCAAGAAATAGCAAAAAGACAAAAAAAAAAAAAAAAAATACCAATGTATATTATCATCCTTCAGATTCCAAGTATAGTGTATATTTACATTGACTACTTAAGAAGCCAGATGGGTTAACGTGCCACTGTAGTCAAGGATCTGGTGCCCTGTGACAGGACAACAGATTAGAAAAGTATTATTTGTCAAAAGGTTTCAAAATGTTTCTATTTTTTCTCCTTGAACTTCATCTCTTGTCTAATCTACATTTTTTTCAGAATGTCTAAATATATCTTATGCTTCTAATTTTTAACTTTGTAATTCCACATGGACTCTGCCTAGAGAAAAGTATCCTAAATATGGAAAAACATTTTATCCAAAGATATGTATTTCCATACCATCTATGTGAATAGAAATGTTAAAACCACACACATTTACAGTAATAGAATCATTAAACAAATTATATTGGAGTCACACAGTGGGATTTTATGCAGTTATGATAAGTGATATTTACGAAGTAATTGTTAACTATGTTAGATACATTAAAAATAAAAACATAAGTGTATTATATATTTATGACCATGTATTAAGGTAAATATGGCCAAAATGATAAAAAAAAAAACACGTAGTAAAACACTAATGACAGTGTAAGAGTTGTAAAACTAAAATGACTACATGAGTGTACATGATCCTTCTCAAGTTTCAATTTTTTTTTTTTTCAGAATTTTCCAATTTTTCTTTTACAGGTACTCTTTGCTCTTATGAAAGAAAATATAAAATACATTAGTCCTGGAAAGTACTATATTTAAAGAATGGTACCAGAACTGGGCTTTCCTATTAAGGTGTTTCTCAACTACAGATGCATATTTAAGAAACGATCCCATATGTGGAAATAATTTTAGCCCCCAAATTACACAGTGGTAAAGACACGTCAACAGAAAAGTGAGAGGAAGAGAACAAGTGAACACTGAGGAAAATGTACCTCAGGTACACTCTGGGGGCTGGGGGTGGTTTAGCATAAAAAAACTGTGGGTGGAGGCCTTGGTCCACATCCACCGAGGCCCTGGCCATACAGGGCCGGAAGCCAAGAGCACAGATGGCTAACTTCCTATAGTGGGCTGTCTACAGTGAGCTTCCATGACAAGCAATTTTGGCTTCAAGTATATTTTACCTGATGACATGTCAAGAAAGATTCGTGAGGGTATCTAAGTGACGTCTGCAAGGTGAAGACAAACTAGACATTTGGTCTTAGAGGAAAAAATGTCATGCACCTGAGGAGTTACTGTAAAGGAATATCCATATAGGATACATTTAGTCTCATTCTTTAGAGTCACTCTTGATATGATAAGAGGTCTGCAAATGGCCTTGCTTTTTGCTCTCGAAACATATATGATGAACCCTCTAACTCTTGTTCAGGATGTCTTCTGTTTCAATTTGTCGCAAACTAATAACATGCCCCTAAAATGTAATTTCAAATCATTCTTATTAAAAAAAAAAAAGCCTAAGCAATTACTTATTTTCATTATAGGTGACTGAGACAAAAGAAAGAAAAACATTTGCAATAGAAATATTATTCATTTAACTCCCAGAAAAGGTGAGCTTTTTCTGAAGAGTATGATGGATATAGAAGTAACACAGATTCTTCTCTCATAGGAATAACTGTTTTTTAAAAAGCTTGTTTTTCAGTGGAATACAGCTCCACAATAATAAAGCAGCAGCACCCTGACACTAGCCAAGGAGAAAAGAAGCTACTCTAAAAATACCTCTGTAAAAATGGAAAGAGCTGACATTTCCTTCCATGCTCCTGGAACAGCCATCTCTGGGACTGCATGGCCCTTAGCTGTCCAATCGTTTTATCCTTCACTCTGCTTTATATCTATGCTTCTTGGGGTAGGGAAATTTTGCAAAAAACGGCTCCAATTTCAGTCTGCATGAACTTTCTTACACTTCCTAAAACAGATTGGTTACAAAAAAGTACTACAAACAAATGAATCTATGGAATTTCAAAAATAAGCAGTGATAAAGCAATCTGCTGTCTAAATAAATTCAGACTTTAAACTCCTGGCTCAATAACCTGCCACACATCCTCTGGCATGGACATGAATAGGTGTCATCTGTTCTTTCATTTACTCAAATGACTTTATTGACCAATGATGTGCCAGGCACCATGGAAGGTCTATGTGAGAATAGGAGATGATTGGACATAGTGAAGCCTCCTGAAATCACTCCATGGCCATTACAGGCTCCCAATGCTACATTCAGGGTGAGGTAAACAGAAATTGAGCAACCCTCACTCAGTCCATTCACAGACTTGACAAGAGCCCACAGGAGTGGTACTCTATAAACCACCTTTCTCTGCTTTCATGGAGGGAAGACATGCTGGCCAGCTGAAGAGTAAAACAACATGGAGTCTATGCTGCTTCTCTAACCACTGAGAGGTGTGGCTGAACGTCTCACTCACTGAGAACACAAACATGAGAGACATCCACACAGAATCCTAGCCTAAAATACCAGGGAACAAAATGACCCTTCTTCTAGCAAACAGCCACTTCATGAACATCTGAACCAGAATGCTGACTCCTATAGAAAAAAAATTACAATGCAGGATCTTTGTTTAGAAGACAGAAGCTGTTATTTACCAAGATTTATTCTTTCTATGACCTTATGGACTGAATTGTGTCCCACCCTCAATTCACAGATTGAAGTGCTAACCCCCAAAATGATTGTATTGGAAATAGGGCCTTTAGAGAGGTAATGAAGGTTTGATGAGGTCATAGGGGTGAGTCCCTATCCCAATAAGAACATGTCCCTATAACAAGAGGTAGAGGCATCAGGAGCATACACGGAGAAAGGATCATGAGAGGGTACAGCAGGAAGGTGGCAATCTTTAAGCAGAGGAGAGAATCCTCTGGAGAGACCAAACTTGCCAACACCTTGATCTTAGACTCCCACCTCCAGAACTGTGAGAAAATAAATTTCTGCTGTTGAAGCCACCTAGTCTGTGGTATTTTGTTACAGTAGCCCTGGATGACTAACACAGCATATGACTGCTCTCAAGGTGTATATGTTGGTCTATGTAAGAGAACATACCTAGTAAATGTTAAGCATCATGTGAACACAAAGAAAGCCACACAAGGCAACTGCATTTTGTTTGCAGGTATAACTAAGGCATAATTGTTTCGAGATCAGGAAGAGAAAGTACCTAAGTCTCCATAATTTATTCATATCTCTCCCTCCTCCAAAGCAAACCAATTTGGGATGTCACTGCCTGGAAGTCTGTTACAACAGTGAAGTAAAATGGTATTAATGAAGATAGATAGATGATAGATAGATAGATAGATAGATAGATAGATAGATAGATAGATAGATGATAGACAGATTTTTAAAAAGAGAGATTTTGTTTGTTTACATGACAGGCATTTATTACAATAGCCCCCTATGCTGGGGATTATTATCACCATTTTACAGATGAAGAAACCAAGGCCAAAGAGATGACTGACTTGTCCCAGATCACAAAGACAGGAGTAGTGATGCCAGGATTTGAATCCAGCATTTGTCAGATCCCAAAGCCCAAGTTTTAACATGTTCTCCTAGTTGGGTGACAGCTTGAGGTGGGAAGGGGGCAGGTACAGATGTGGACTATAAGGTGCCAGGCCCAGAGGAAGTGCTCACTCAGCTCCTGGTTTCATGCCTTCCTGTGGTTGAAAGGCCAAGTCTGCCCAAGCAGATGGGGTCTTTCTATTCTTGCATGAGTATGGACAATAGAGATTATTATTATTATTTTTATATGATGATTTTTATTTTTTCTGTTATGGCTGGTTTACAGTGTTCTGTCAATTTTCTACTGTATAGCCTGGTGACCCAGTTATACATACATGCATACATTCTTTCTTCTCACATTATCATGCTCCATCATAAGTGACTAGACATAGTTCCCAGTGCTATACAGCAGGATCTCATTGCTAATCCAATTCTGGCCTTTATCAGACTTTTTTTTGGGGGGGCGGGTGCACACCCACGGCATATGAAAGTTCCTGGGCCAGGGATCAAATCTGAGCCACAGCTGTGACCTATACCACACTTGCAGCAGCACTGGATCCTTAAACCACTGTGCTGTGCCAGGAATCAAACGTGCACCTCAGCAGGGACCCAAGCCACTGCAGAGACAATGCCAGATGCATAACCTGCTGGGCCACAGCAGGAATTCCTCTCAGACATTCTTAATTGCAGCCCCAAGTATCTTCAAATTGAAAGCCCAGGCCCACCTACTACTAAGTCAGACTTTGCGACAGGCAAATGTGGAATGACACGCAGGCTACCTAAGGTAAGTGAAAGGCATCCATCTGGCTGTTGTAGTTTATCCTGTTCTACCACTGACTCTCAGTGCAATGTGCTATTCCTACTGCAATCTGTTTTTGGAACCAAGAGTCTGAATGCCCAAAATAAGAATAATACGACACTCTGTTTAGCTCTTGCTTGTTTCCCATGCTATGTGGTCTGTATGTTTTCCCTCAGTTCAAGGTCTTCCTTCCAATAAACTGATCCCATAGAAGAAGATGCCAATGCCTAAAATGACTCCAAGCATCACATCCCAACTTTAAAAATACTAGTATTTACTAAAAAATATGTATCAGATAATTTATTGCTTTTAGGGAGTCCTTATTTTTTAAACAATTATTTGAGGCAGGTATAATTTTGGCCACTACTTAAAATTCTTTTGAGGGTTACAGAATTTAAATCATTTGACAAAAGTCACAAATTATATCTGATAAAAAATATTTCTAATCCTAGCCAAAATGAAGTAATATGAACTGGAATTACCCTTCTGTATAAGATAACTTAAAATGATAAAAATATGTGAAACAATGTTGATCAAGATTTTAGAAATCTGGCAAAGAAGGAACCTGACTCCTGAGATATAGGAAAAAAATGAAATGAAAATCACAATGTTTGAGATAATAAATATATTGGATGGAGTTAAAGATACATTAGACATGGCAGAAAAAAAGAATAGAATATTTGAGTACATAGCAGAAACCATCAAAAATAGGAAAATGCTTTCTAAAAGGAAAAGAACTGAGCATCAGTAAAGTGTGGGGCCACTTCAAACCACATATTAAGACTATAACCCATGTAGAGGTAATTGATATTCCCCAAGAAGAAAAAAAAATTAACATAATAGCCATATGTTTTTTGAATTTTGATGAAAAGTATAAATCCATAGACTCAAGAAGCATAACAAATTCCAAGCATAAGAAATATGAACAAAGCTATATAAATACACATCCTAATCAACTTTCTGCACTAACATAATGAATAGAACGTCTCATAAATTTACAATAGGAAGAAATACATTATTTACTGAAGAATAAAGTATTATAGCAAGATTCTTATCAGAAACAGTGCAGGAGTTCCTGTCATGGCGCAGTGGTTAACGAATCCGACTAGGAACCATGAGGTTGTGGGTTCGGTCCCTGCCCTTGCTCAGTGGGTTAACGATCCGGCATTGCTGTGAGCTGTGGTGTAGGTTGCAGACGCAGCTCGGATCCTGTATTGCTGTGGCTCTGGTATAGGCCGGGGGCTACAGCTCCAATTCGTCCCCTAGCCTGGGAACCTCCATATGCCGCGGGAGCAGCCCAAAGAAATAACAAAAAGACAAAAAAAAAAAAAAAAAAAAAAGAAAAGAAACAGTGCAATCTCAATGTCAGTAGGGCAGTTTTTTAAGAAGCTAAAATGTAAGGAACAAAAACAAAGATAAATGAACAAAAATAGTTAAACTAGACTTCTTTACACAGCAAAAATATCTTTTGAAAACAGAGGTTCAATAAAGTCATTTTCAGACTTAGAATAGCTTTATGTAGCCAGGAATCTGGGTCTACACAAAGGAATATGGGGCCCTGGAAAGAACAGTTATGTTGGTAAATATAAAGACATTTTTATTCTTATTTGGATACCTCAAAATATAATCAACTGTTTAAAGCAAAAATAATAACAAAGTATTTGTGAAGGTAAATAAAATGGCTGATATTAACAGTATAAAGGCTAAAAGAGAAGAAATGAAAATGTACTGTATACATTTCTTATACTATGTACAAAGTGTTATTACATCACTTGCATGTAAATAGTGAAAGTTAAAAATATATAACACAAACCACAATATATGATAAAGCAAACATGAAAATAATGAAACAAGGAGCCAAAGGTAATAAAACAACAAAGGAACACAAACACATATTGAATGGGCAAAGCTGGAACACATAAACAATAACCAAAGAAAACTGGAGTCATTATATTAAAGCCAAATAGATGAACTTGATAAACCGTAACAAATTTAAGTGACAAAGAGGGATATTATAGAATGATAAGTGTGTGTCAAGTCTCCAGGGACCCATAACAATTGTAAATGTGTGTACAACTAATTGGATAGCACCAAAATGCATGGAGAAAAACTGATGGAACTGTAAGGAGAAATAGACAAATCCACAATTGTAATCTGTTTTTCAGTCTGAACTCTCAGTACTTAATGGATCAAGTGTACAGCAAATCAGTAAGGGTACAGAATATTTGAACAACAATATCAATAAATTTGACAAAATTGAGAGTTATAAAACATTCTACCCAAGAACAGCAGATAAACATTCTTTTCTAGTATGCATGGTGTATTTACCAGGACATATCATTTTCTAGTTCATAAAACAAGTCTCAATATATTTAAAAGGATTTGGCCTATAAAATTTATGTTCTCTAAAAACAGTGGAATTAAGTTAGAAATCAAAAACAAAATGACATTTTGGAAAAGATGACATATTTGGAAACTAAATGTACACTTCTAAATAAGGAATGCAACAAAGAAAAAACAAAAGATGAATTAGGATATTAAATTGAATGACAATGAAAAATAGCATATAAAAATTTGTGAGATGTAGCTAAAGCAGCATTTTGAGGGAAATGTATAGTGCTATAAACCTGTATTAGAAACTAATGTCTTCATGTTAATGAGCTTAGTTTTCATATTAATAAATAAGAAAATAATAATAAACCAATAAAATAATTATATTCAATGTATTGGATTAACCTATAATATAAAAGAATCTTAAAAATATAAACAATACATATATATAACTGAATTACTTTGCTGTACACATGAAACTACTGCAATGTAAATTATGCTTCAATTGAAAAATAGTTAAGAGTTTCCTGGTGGTCTAGCAGTTAAGGATTCAGTGTTGTCATTTCTGTGGCTTGGGTTTGATCCCTGGCCTGGGAATTTCTGCATACTGCAGGTGTGGCCAATAAAACTAGCTAAAAAAATTAACAGAGTATATAAATAATAATGATGAGATCTTAAATCAATAAAATAGAAAAAAAAAAGGAAAACAAGAAAAAGTGATGAAACCAAAACTTGTTCTATAAGAAGATGAATAAATTTAATAATTTCTACCTAGAATAATTAGGAGGAAATAGATGAAAGAAAATAAAAATTAGTAATATCAGAAGTGAGAGAGATATATCACTATAGATTCTAGAGATATTAGAAAGAGAATTAAAAGTATATTATAAGATTTATGTGAATGAAATTAAATACTTTGATGAAATGAATGACTTCATTAAAAACAGAAACTATCAAATCTAATTCAAGAAATATATAACCTTAATCATCCTGTAGATAATTAATTACTGAATGACATAGATCAATAAACTGAATTGCAGTTGAAATGTCCCTCTGATTTTTTAACCCCAAATGACTTCACTAGGCAATTCTACCATACACTAAAGAAAGAAATAATACTTATTCTACAAAATCTTGACGAGAATGTTGAAGAGGTAGGAACATTCTCTAACTTATTTTATGAGGGTAACATTTTTGCAAACCAAAACCAAACAAAGACATAACCAAAAGAAAAAAAAAGTATTAGCATTCTTCATGAACATAGAAACAAAAATGTATAGCACTATTTTATCCAATTTAATCCAACAATATGTAAACAGTATAATAAATGATGGTCAAGTGAGGTTTATCCGAGGCATACAAAGTTTGTTTAACATTGCAAAATACCTCAGTGTAAGTGAACATATCATCTTTGTTTATGGTTATTGAACCATGACTAAGCCCCACCCTGACTGACAATGCTAAAGTCCTCACACAGCCTGCATCTAAGTCCTTCTGGTCTGAGGCAGTTTTAATCTAATAAAAAAAAATCAGTAGATGAAATATATGATTTTTATTATAACATGATGAATGATGCTTATGCCAACTGTGTACACATGTTTGGATGAACAATGTTAAAGGACATTCAGGAGCAGATATCATTAAATGTTAAAAGAAACATTGTCATAATTTAGAGATTGAGAGTAAAATAATAAAAACTATTTAAAAACATCCAGAAAATATTTCCCACAGTGATTCTCATTTTACTTTAACTATGAGGACATGGCACTTCCTTTTTTTTCTCTTTCTGCTTCTTTTAATCCATTATCACTACAGTATTAACCAGAATTTTCTGAATAAAAGTGTCCCATAAGGAGCTGTTTTATTCTAGGAACTGGAAGAAGAGTCATTTTAAAATAATTTTTGATTTCTGTAATTCTGTACACAGTACATTGTATATGTTGTCCCATCAAAGAGCACTGAAATGACTGTGTACAATTTAACTCTATGACATAAAAGTAAATAAATATAATCAACACTTCTCTTTCCTTTACAGATTGCAATGCACCAAAATGTCTGTCTTCCTCACTGAGTCACAGGAATCCATGCTTTCATAAGGAGAATACATGGATTCTTAAAGATTAGTAACTTGTCTATATTTTACCTGAATATCTTTTTTTTTTTTTTTGTCTTTTGTCTTTTTTGTTGTTGTTGTTGCTATTTCTTGGGCCGCTCCCGCGGCATATGGAGGTCCCCAGGCTAGGGGTCTAATCGGAGCTGTAGCCACCGGCCTACGCCAGAGCCACAGCAACTCGGGATCCGAGCCGCGTCTGCAACCTACACCACAGCTCACGGCAACGCCAGATCGTTAACCCACTGAGCAAGGGCAGGGACCGAACCCGCAACCTCATGGTTCCTAGTCGGATTCGTTAACCACTGCGCCACGACGGGAACTCCTGAATATCTTAATGTATAAATTCACAAAAGCCCACAAAGAAAATCAATGAAAGTTATATATACCAATGAATATCAGAAGTTTCTAATGTTAAATGTCTGCAAAGCAAATGAAAATGCCAATATGGAGCCTAATGTCTTTAATAAAATCTAATGAAAACTTTCAGAAAGTCAGAATGACTAAGCAATACAGCTCTTTGTATTCAAATCTCCCTGACTTCTTCCATGAGGCTTTGTTTTATCTCAGATTTTTTAAGCTTTATTGAAATCACAACATCTGCTTATACATTCTTCACCATCCTAGGCTCAACCACAGATCCATCCCATTGTCATACTCAAGTGTGATGAGGGAAGAAAATATTCTACTTTTCAGTTCTAATGTTTTTATTACTATTGTAAAACCAAAGTAATGTCTGACATATCTTGGTCATCGAATAACTACATCTTCTTATTTCACAACATAGATGATTTTTTGCAAACTGTTTCAATTTGGGTTATGACTATATGCATTTTATCTTAAAAATAAGAGTGAATTCAATTTATAACCCACACTGCTAGAAGAATGAAAGTAGTTCTCTAGTATCCTAGGAGAACGCATATTACTAAAATATAAGATGATGGAATTCTTTATCTTTTTGAAATTTTCTTGCCACTATGGCAACCTATCACTGTCACAGCTGTCATTGGCATTGTCATGCCATTAATCTCCAACTCAGATAGCACTTGGATGCCGTAGGAGATCTGGCAACAGGTACAAATCTTAATGACTACCCCAACAAGGAAACAGCTGCCAGTCTCGGGACAAGAAAGGAAGGGCCAAAGTAACTATACTGAGAAAAAGTTCTATATCATCAGTCAATAGACATACCTCAGTTGTCTTTTAAATCCTGTATTTCGGTGCAAGATGCCATCTCTCTATTAATGTATTCATGTACGAACCATGAAAATATGCTTTCTCCCTAGCATGACACACCATACCTCTATCTTAGGGCCTCCTAATATGCAACTGTGGAAGAGTCAAGGATGTAGCAGGTGAATTCCAATCCTCTCAAGGCCTAAATTTGGGGATCACTAGTATGCAAATGGTTACAGAGGTAGAATAAAGCAGAATTCAAAATGTAGGTACAGGAAGTTGCCATCGTGGTGCAGCAGAAACAAATCCGACTAGGAACCATGAGGTTGCAGGTTTGATCCCTGGCCTAGCTCAGTGGGTTAAGGATCCGGCATTGCCATGAGCTAGGTTTAGGTCACAGATATGGCTTGGATCTGGCAGTGCTGTGGCTGTGGCTGTGACCAATCAGTTGTAGCTCTGATTAGACCCCTAGCCTGGGAACCTCCATGTGCTCCAGTGTGGCCCTGCAAAGACAAAAGACAAAAAAAAAAAAAAAAAAAAAAAAACGCAGGTCCTATAGTCAAATTCCAGTTCTCCCATTTCTTACCTGAAGGAGTAGAAGCAAGTTAATTTATTATCTCCCAACTATGAAAGAGGGGAAATAACAGCCACTTCATAGCTGGTTTACAGGAATAACAAAAAACAATGCATTTGAAGAGCTCAATGTAGTTCCTGTGGTATCATAAGAACTCATAGAACAATGGTTGCAGGGAGCTTGGATCTCTCTCTGCCCAGTAAATGCTACCCCAACTTCTGGTTAATACACACATCCCAATCAGCTATAAAATAACCATAATTACCTTGTATAGAGGACAAATTAAAGGTTTTCTGAATGTTAGCTTTCAAGGAGATATCAATGGATTATCAAGTCCGGTGCTTTTATTTTAAAGAGTGAAGAAGTGACTTGCTCAAGCTCACCCAGCTAAATTTTCTATAAATCCTAAACCCGGTTTAGAACTTCTGATCTAAAAATTGATCTGAAAGTCATCTCAAATTTTTCTACCAAGGTCAAATGCCTTCTCTTTGTCTAGACTTTCCTTTTTTCTTCCTCTCTCCTCTTTCTCTCTCTAGCCCCTCTTTGGTTTTTAGTTGACATTGTAAACAACTAGGGTACTTTACTAAGTATCATGAAGAAACTTTCCAGTCTTCTGTGAATACCAAATACCAAAACTATCCACTATGGTTATAGTGAACAATAATGACAAGTCTTTATGTCTCCGAGATTTATCTTAGTAAAATAAAAGCATGCTACTTGGAAGAAATCATTTCTGAAAAGCTAGAACTTAGTAACATGTAAGCCTCTATGCACTGTCTGCAAAATGGACACTGCCTATCAGATGAAAAATGAAATGTTAGAAGACAATCTCTAAGTTGTTTTCTTGAGCCCTCGATCCATGCATACATATCTACTCTCAAAGGCTTTGAAAAATGTAACTGGTACCCATGCCAACACAGCCACCTTCTCTAGCCCAGAGAAAAGCAAAAGCAGTCTGTCGCTAGAAGATTTAGCCAAGATGCCAAATTCTTTCCAAAGCAACTCAAACACAGTTCTCTAACCATCTGTCTCCAAACAGATTGACAGATCAAGCTGTGAAGTCAGCCACTGAAGATCAGCACCGCCCACTCTGGACAGAGGCAGGCTCAGGTGGTCCTAACCCAGGAGGCCTGCAGCAGGCAAAGGAGCCTATTCCTAATGAAGACTGCTGTGAGTGCTGGGGCTAGACTTTGCCAAATTAGAAGTGATGCTCTGGTCAAATCAGGCACAGTGGGGTTTCTGAAACCACTATTAAGTACAGAGACTATGGTAATCTGGTTACAGTCTTCAAGTCAGATATTCAAAGAACAAAGGAGAATGATTTAGAAGAAAGGAAACACCATGCCAGGGACAATAGATGGGAGGAAGCTTGAAATCCCAATGTAAATTGCAAGCCTCAAGGTACCAATTTGCCTTGCAGTGGAATTTAGGCTTCCTAAAGTTAAATTATGCATACAACAGCCTCATTATCCACAGTGGTATTTTCATATAAAGATTTGAAGACAAAATATAAGCTTGCCTCTTGGAGTCTTTAGAAAAAGCGATTGACTAATCCACATACGGAACAGCTCTGATTCCACCTGCTGCTGTCTATACAGATGGGAAAGATGTGACAGAGGGGACTCCCTGCAGCAGCCAGCACCACAGGCTCAGCACTGCACACACCACAGTTCTGGCCTCTCTTTCAGATGCTGCAATTTTACAAAACATTTAAAAACATTATTCTAAAGTCGCAATGCACGCAGCTGGGTTTCAGTAAGAGATGTTTCCTATAGCAATATTTGGTGGGTTTTTTTTGTTGTTGTTGTTGTTGTTCTTGTACTAATGTAGCCTTCCTGATATTAAACCAAAATAAATATGTTTGGAAGGTCTGTTTTTCCACATATGAAAAAGCTGAGTATTTATTATTTATAAAGGCATCCTTTAGGAGTTACTTTCCCCAAGAGAAATGATATTGTTGCTAGATAAATTTTTCACTCATTCAACAAATAGTATTGAGCCGCCATTCAGCTGAAAGCCAGAACTGAAAGACAAACTAGATATTGCCCTGTTTTCAAGATGGTCATTTTCTATTTGTGAAGGAAACAGGCCAATTCTGTTACAACACATCATGTTCTCTGCTGTGGGCGCTAAGTGGAGTCAACAGTGGAAGAGGATGATGACATTGGAGCAGGGTTTGGAAAGAACGGTGAACCTGCCAGAAAGACAGAGAAGGCATAGCACAGCATTTGCAAAGGTATGAAGGTTGTGCAGGACCTTCATGTGTGAAAAGCATCAGGAGACAGAACGTAAACACAAGAACATAATGCAGCCGGGGACAAGGGGGCCATGCCGTGAACAACTTGTCATGCCCATGTTAGTGCAGATTCCATATCAGGATCATAGGGCATTATTAAGAATTCTACAGGAAAATGAAAACTGATAGTCTTAAAACCTTTTTTCTTTGTTCTGTTTATGCCATTTAGATACATACATCACATGAATTGAGGAAAATATAAGAACAAAAACCACCTGTGATGCCACAAGCATGATCATATGTTTATGTTAAATCAAACATTCTGGAATCAGTATGGATAGCATATTGACCAGCAGAAATTGGAAGTCAGAGACTCGGGAGAAAATTGTGATAATATAACTAAGAGATAAGAGATAATAAAGAGCAGAACCAGGGCAGCTGCAGTGAAGGGTGATAGGATGGATGGAGTGGCTAGATAATAAGAAAGGTAACTAAACAGACAAATCACTGGATGTCACCCATTCTTGGTAATCTAGAGGAAGGAATATTCATTTATTCAATAACTCACCAAATATTTAAGGCCAACTACATGCCATATAGTTTTCTAAGAATGGAAGATAGAATTTAAAAAATATATATATATATTTTTTTTTTTCATCTGGATATGACTTTTGGGTGAGGAAAATAAAATAGATACCAAATCTCTGGTTTGGCACACTGGATTGCTTGAGACAGGAAATTGTGTATTCTTGAGACAGGAAATTCATGTGTGTGTAGAAGAAAAAAATCTTTTCTGCCTTCGATATACTGAATTTGAAAGCTGCCTCTTCTATAAGATTACTTAAGGGATTATATAACCTACAAGATATGAAGAGAAGACACTGCACTTTCTGCACTTTTCTGTAAAGCATAGGAAGGATATTTCAGAAACAAAACATTCCAGTTTTCAGGAGGTGGTGACAATGAAAGGTCACAACTGGCTGATGAGAAAGGTGAACAGATTAGTAAAAATGACCTCATACCACACACATGTGTTAGAGTCAAGTTAATAGGGACTTAAGGGTGACAATTACTTCTGCCTGACGATGCTGAGCAAGCAGACTGGTGTCTGTTCCATGGTTTTAACTGGCCTAGGTTTCTTGGCCCACCATGAAAACAGTCTCCATAGGTAAGCTCGGATTTGCTTTGGCTGAGATTATAAAAAACTGAATTGACAACTCTGTGAAAGAAAGATGAAAGTACCACATTCTCCATAGGGAGACAAGTACATAAGTGGAATTGGACAGGTTTTCATCCTTGTCCTTTTGAGAAGCAGAAACTTCTCATGAAATGAAATTTTATCCCATTTATGTCAAAGTAAAGCAGATGAGGGAAGTATGACTGAGGAGTGGGGCTATACTTGTAATGCAGGGGCCCAGAGTGACTCATAAGTTAAAGTAAGCTTGTGGTGCAACCCCTTGATTTTATCAGTAAGAAAAAGGGAAGGAAAAAAAAAAAAAGGTCCATTGAGGCAAAAATACTCATTCATCTAAAAACAGCAGCTGAGTCTGGTTTAGAATCCGGGTCAGCAAACTTTTTACTTCTCACTTGAATTTTCAACAGAATTGGCTTTGATATCTCCTCATTCGATGCACTGAGAAACAAAACACATTATTTACTTAATTTTATGACTGCTAATATAGTCATTTCCATTATAAAGCCCCCACATTGCTTTAGTTATAAAAACAGTAAATCAATCTCTATAGTCTTATGATAGTTAAAGAAATGTCTTCAGCATTCTTCGAAGTTCTTAATAGCATTTTAAATAATTCCCACTCATACTTCTTCAATGTAAAACTGCAGTGGTTCTTCTCATTGGGGCTGAAATTTAGTTTTAACCTAGATGAAGATAGAAGGGAGATGCACATATAAGTAGAAACCTCTGGGTACAGGACCCTATAATGGCTCCAAGTACTTATATTAATACCATTATTACTTGGGGCCAATAGGGAATTTCCTGTAGAAGCTTATAATTAATTATTCTAGGCCCAAATCTCCCTCCGTCCTCCTACCACAACTAGGGACGCAATGCTGAAAACCGCACATACAATTGCTTTGTTTTCAACACAAAGAGATATGATTACAAGGTAACTAATCATACATGTTGGGCAGAACCCACTCATGTACCCAAAGTAACATCATCCTTCAAAGGTGTCACCTTGAGTGGCACTATCAGTACAGGAGCAGCCACTCCCTATGCATTTCCTGCCAACTTCAATGTATAATCCAGATAAGAAAAGCAAATCATATTACCCAGCTGGCCTTTGACTAAACGCGGCTTTGCCTCTCTTGATTGCCGTGCTCATTTTACTTCAGGCCACTCTGCAAACTCAGATTGTTCCTTAAAGATGAAGATCAGCTCTGGTGTCCACTAACCAGCACCTGACCAAGTGTGGCGCCAGCTCCATGAAGGACTCAGAAAGGAAGTTTCAGAAATGCTCAGAGCAGTGAAAGCTTTGGCTCACCAGGAATCTATTTTAACAGGTCTTGCACATAGCTAATAACGGAATTCTCACTGCTTTTATTTTTAATGAGTTATATTAGATTAAAACCTCATAGGTCTACACATCATTTTAAATAGGAGCCATATATAAGGTATGAAAATTTTTGTTTTGGAGAAACAAAAATCTGTGGGAATGTATTACTTTAATTTACACAAATCCACACATATGCATATACATTTAGCTGGAGATTGTTAAATCCAAGTGCATTGTTTGATGGTAGAGGAAATTAAACCCCAGAAAGTTGAGAGTGAAACTCTGTACTTTATTATTTATTTATTTTATTTTATTTATTTATTTATTACTTTCTTAGGGCCACACCTGCGGCATGTGGAAATTCCCAGGCTAGGTGTCAAATCAGAGCTACAGCTGGCCCACACCACAGTCACAGCAACACGGGATCTGAGCCACATCTGTGATGTACACCACAGCTCACAGCAAGGCCAGGGATCGAACCCATGTCGTCATGGATACTGGTTGGGTTTATTAGCACTAAGCCATGTTGGGAACGCCAAAACTCTGTGCTTTATTGCTTTCTATCTCTTTTTGATGTCATTATCAGAATGCTGGAAACAAGTAAGTAAGTAAGTTTTCCTACCTTGGCATTCATCTCACCATTTAAAACTGAAAGGACTGAATGAGTTGATCTTTGGGGTTCCCCATATTTAAAACTCTGCCATCTGACATTTATGAAAGACTGGGCAGACAGGGATAATAAGCAAAAAGTTTGGAATATCATCAGATGAGGAAATGTGATTATAATTTTAAAGTGATATCAGAGGTCCATGGTGGCATAGTGGTTAAGGATTCAGCGTTGTCACTGCTGTAGCTTGAGTTCGATTCTAGGTCCAGGAACTTATACATGTTGCGGGCAAAGCCCCCCCCCCCAAAAAAAAGGGGACATTAGCCCACCACTCTTCATTGACTCACATACATTAAAGTAATATTCTATTTTCAATCTAATGAAAGAGAGTAGGTGATAAAACAGTTTCTAAGTAACAGTTTCTAAGTAAAAGTTTCACAAGAGTTAACATCTACTAAGTACTATATATGTGCTAATGACTTTACTAAGTTTATTTCTCACTAAAACTCTGAGGGGTAGGATCTGTTATTATCCCCTGTTTTGTCAGTTAATTAAGTGAGATTTGGAGAGACTGAGGAATCTGCTCAAGCCTATATGGTTGGATAGTAAGAAGGAAAGCTCATATTTCCAACCAGTTAAATCAAGTTCTTCTTTCATCAGAAGAAAGATTAGAACAAGAGGGTAGAAAAAACAAATTGGAATTGAAGAGCTTGTGCTCAAGCAGATAGAGCCTTGGCTTTTTATAACTGTCCTACTTCAGGGTACAGCACTGAACATGGTCGATTTAGCCACTCCTCTGTTTCTCTATAAGCCGTCAATTGCAAGAGAAGATGAAATGGATATGTACTCAGTCCTATAAAGGCTTTCCAACTGCTGGCCTGGAATACACACACTCATATCTGTTTTCCCTGACAGAGCTAGAAACCACATCACACACTCAAAGGATCTGGCCTTCACTCGCCTGGGGACTGGCTTGGCCTTCTCAATCATATATCCATCATTGGCTCTATATAGGTTATCCCCACTTCCTGAGCACATCCCCATGGAATGTAAGAGGTTCTTTTAGAGGTCAGGGTTGGTCGTACCTACTGCTTCATGGTGACCTTGATGAGGTCACTGAAGGGATGGCATCTGAGACCTAAGATGTTCAGGCAGCACAAATCAGGGCCTGCTTTAAAGGACAGGATTCAAGACACTATATTCAGGATTGGCTCAACTGAAAGATGACATGTAATCATGATGACAACAGAAAAAATTCCACTAATAAGGTGTTTTTCAATTATTAATCCATTTTTATGGATATCATTTTATATCCATAGTCTTTTGACTGAGCAAGAATGATTATCTTGCTATACAGGTAAAAAAAATCAAAGCATAAAGAGGAGGGGAAACGTCCTAAGCTCCATGTGCTAATTAAGCTGTGTTCATCTCCTTCTTTTATGATCCTTTGCTCCAATTTCAGCAATAATCCCCTCTATAGAGTGGATGCCATCTTGCATTACCCCATAATTCAAGTTCGAAACCACAACAAATGTCAGGAAAGAATGGAATCCCATTATTTACAGCTTGGTGTGAATAAAATCACTTTGGATACTTGCCTTTCCTGAACTTTTGGGCACTGAACTTTGAATGTAGAAATTAGGACCTGGGGAGGTGGCACACAAAGTAAAAAGGTTGAAAGTTATCATAGTGTCTTCATCTTCTGTTTGCATTTCATGTCTTCTGCCCATCTTTTCTTTTTCACATGAGTTTTTCTAGGGATAACTTCAGCCACCTATTTAGAATAGTTTTCTTAAATTATTTGCTAAAAATCTAGCCTCCATGATATGAACTCAAGTTTACCAGTATGCCTTCCATAGCATTCTTCAGAAGAGTCAACTTGCAAAATGATGTAAATCAAGCCTCCCCACTCTCTAATTCTTCCTTTACTACTGATTATTTACTCTAGGAGAGATCCTGTGTTACCTATCTTCTTGTAAACAAGAAGATATCACTGATGAATATTCAGGAGGAAGGCACTTGCCACTGGGATGGAATAAATATTTGCTGAGTACCAAGCCAGCATCTTATTTCTCTCCTGGATACATTTTCTACATGTTACATCACAGACTACTCATGTACCCATATTAAATATGTTTTGCTGTTTTAATTTCACAGAGATGGCAAATTGTTCCAAGTAATACAGAGAGAATGTCCTATAATCACCATGAAGTGGCTGGGACAGCACGTGTAAAACTGAGTTCAGACTATCAAGGTGATTATGATCACAGGTAATAAATCTAAGGTCAACTATTTACTACTTGAATGATTGTGGACAAGATGATTAACTTCATGCCTCAGTTTCCCGTCTATAAAATATTAGAGCAATGGCAAGGATAGTACCACCTTCATTGATTTGGTATATTAAATGAGATAACCCAGGGGGTATGTACCCAGTACCTGGTACATGGAAAGTACTTGGTACATTTCTGGTAACTATCAAGCAGCAAGTCCACACTTGCTCGCCTACGTTCCTGATCCTCCTTGGGTTTGCATGTTCATATCCTCCAGTTTTGTGTTTGTTTGTTTAACTGTAATTTAAAAAATAACAATACCCACCTTCCGACACAGCCAGTGACTGCTCTATCAATCATGAAAACACTCATTTCACAGCTATTTGCTTGGTCTGTCTATAAGCTACACAGGTGGAGAAGAGAACAAGCCAAGAGATCAATTCATTATGCTGCAAGGGAGCAGTTAAGTTGAAAATGTGGGTATCTGTTGAACCTGAAAAGAAACAGCTGCCTTATAATATGAGGCCCCACTTAAAATTCATTTAATAATGCCATATGAACTCACTTCCTTGAAGTTAACTCACTCTTTTCTATGAGGTATCTCAGAGAGTAGCACCTCATCAGTAGTCAGGGGTGGAGCTAGAAAGAAATGTTACCCTTACTTGGCCCATCTTTAGGGGGAGCAACACATACGTGTCCCCATATTTGCTACATCGACCGGCTAACTTCTAGTGCTTAGATTTGACATTTCCTGAAATGAATTCCTTCTTATCTATATCCTAAGGGGAATGGGGCAAAGAGTGAGAGAGAGATAATTTTTTGTTGGTGGTCAAAGAATGAACATCTGTCTCTCCAGGTTTTGCATCCCACCTCTGCCAAAAATGTAGCCCTCTCTGGAGATGCTTCTTACAGTATTTTGCAAGTGGAAAAGATGATTGAAAGAAATCACTGGCATATTCAGCTCAGCTACCCTTATGGCTCTTTCACATACAATAGTTTCAAGTGGTTGATGTGTATATTTTGGAAAATACTGTATTATTCTTTTGTACTCAGTTGTCTCAATGTTATTCATTTTCTTTCAATTTTATTTGAATGAACATTGAAATCTCCAGACTACTTTGAGAATTGTATAAAAATAGTTTTATGTTGTAGAGAATTCTTCTATCCTCACTGCATAATACATACTAACAGTTTGGGGGTTTTCATTATTTGTAGGAAAACAGATACGTACCCAGGAATGAACAGCGTACAGTCTGGGTCCAGCTGATAGAAAAAAAAAAAATCCTTAATTCATGTCTTTGACTTACTCAGAAAACATAGCACAAGTAATATCACCTTTTTGGTGCTTGCTCTAAACTTGTATACACAACACAGAAAGTGCAAGAATGAAGGAGATGAATGATGCTGCAGCAGTGCCACACTCAGAATTGGAGGTCACTCTTATATGAAAAGATTATTCTGAAAGTAGTGAGAAGGGATGGATCTGAAGGAGAGACTGAAGGCTTCCAAAGACACCAGCTAAGGAGCAATGGCAATTGATCGGAAGATATAAGGAAGGACTGAAAAGGAAGTTATAGCAAGAAGGGGAGAGAGTGTTTCTGCAGAAATACTTTGAAGATAGAACAGCCACATATTGGACTGAGGGAGAAGGAGGGGTTGAACCTGGTGTTATCCTTATAAATTAATAAATAAAATAAAAAGCATATAGATAAATAAATGCTTACATAAAGGTAATGAAAATAATAATTAAAGAACAGAATTGAGAAATAATTTGTGTTGAAAGGTGCTGACGTTATGTGCTAAGTTAGCATAACTTCCCTGTTCAAACCTCTTCCCTTGACACTTATCTCTCTGACACTTTTAATGAAAGATTCCATGTTTCTACTCCTAATGAGTGCTGCTGGCTTGCCTCTTTGTTTTGGTGAATTATTTAGTCTCTTTTTTCTTACCGACCTCCCTTGGCCTATGATTTGGAATTGAGATATTTTCCCTGGAAGTCAGACTACTGCTTGCTTTAAGCAGGACAGCTTGCCTATAGAAATGGGAATTCTCCAAGAGGCTTAAACTTGGACCCTACAGGGCATCAGAAACTATTAGCCAATCAGTGGAGGCTACTTCAAGGACTTCTCACTTTGTTTTTTGTTTTTTCTTAATGAAAAGCAACTTGTGAAATGAAACACTGTCACCTTCAATTCAATTCAAAGACCCTGAAATACAGCAAGTGGCAATGTGGGAGGTGTTTTAAAGTTTTACCCATGGCAGTTTATAAATATAAAGAAGTGTGTTAAACCCTCGTACCAATTGATTTTTCCCTCATTATTCAATATCATAGAAATTTGTACAAAACCTATCCATAGGCAACACTGGGGAAGAAGGATGAGAGATGGCAGCTTAACTGCATATGGTGCTCTTTTAACCCCAGCCATAACACAGATTATGTATGGGAGGTACTGGTGAAGCCTCAAACACTGACAAGGGTCCTGATGTCCAGAGCTAGCACAGGACTTTGTCTACTCTGAGCCTGATGAGATCTTGGGAGTATCCAGCGAAGGACAATAGTGGTGGATCCTGGCAAGCAGATGACCTGAAGAAAACTATGGGTCCCAGGAAAAGGGGTCATATGAATGAGACTGATTCCTCTAGCTCTCAAATAGCTGAGGGAGAGATGAACCAGTAGGGAGTCCTGTCCATACCTGAAGCTGGAACATTGGGAAGAGAAGAAGAAACAGGCTTCCTTGTATTTTTAGTAGAGAGCTGACACCATGCTTTTCCCCCACAACTGGGCCATGGTAGAAGAGATCCTGGAACTTTCTACTACTCAGGACATGGTTCCAAATTAATGTATTACAGAGTTCAACCTGAGTGTTAGGGGCATAAAGGAAACTTTTAGCACATATAAGAAATCCTGCAGCCAGAGAAAATGAGCACAAGTGAAATAATGAGAGGTCCTAATAAATGACAGCTTCTGAGAGTTAGAGATTACACATGAACTCAAAATTAAGAGAAAGAAATCTTGGTATGAATACTGTTGCATATTTCAGAACTTTTCCTCTCATTTTTCCTGTAATCATAAAGCATTAACAAAGAATACAATACACACAAACTCTGCAAACTCCATATTTAGAAACATTATGTCAGAGTTAAAATCTTCATGTTAAAAAATAAAAGTAATGGCTTGTATAAGTAGCTGGGAATAAGTAGAAGCCACAAGAGACATACCAAAGGGCCCAAAAGCAGAAAAACTTCCAAGATGCCAACAAAAATGCCCTTCTTGAAAGTAAAAGGCTCTCTCAAAGTTCAAAAATGATACTCTCTGTTTGGAATAAGAGATGGGAATGTGGAGAAGCAGCCCTCTTAAACCTAGTTGAGTTCAGGATATTATAAGAAGAAATAAAATTCAAAGTAGCAACAAAATCTACTGATTCACAAGTGAGAACTATTGCTTTGAAACAGAAGAAAATAAGAATTAAAAATGAATTAATGATACTTGCGGAAGGAAAAACCACAAAGCATGGATGTAAAAAATTGTGAGAGAGCGTAAACACAGAATACGATTATTATATAAATATGAGCTGGCAAATTTAGGAAAGAAATAGAGGATTTAAAAATTAGGATAGGAATTCCCACCATGGCTCATCAGTAATGAACCCAACTTGTATCCATGAGGAGGGGGGTTCAATCCTTGGCCTCGTTCAGTAGGTTAATGATCTGGCATTGCCATGAGTTGTGGAACAGATTACAGATGCAGCTTGGATTCGGCACTGCTATAGTTGTGGCAAAGGCTGGCAGCTGCAGCTCTAATTCAAACCCTAACCTGGGTACTTCCATATGCAATAGGCCCTAAATAAATAAATAGCTAAATAAATAAAAAGACAAAAAATCTTAAAAATTATGATAGATTAAAGATTAACTTGGAGGAGAAAATGAGATTATATTTGGTGGTAAATTTGAAAAAAAATTACAGCAGAAAAATAAAAGTAAAAGTAAGCAGAAATAAAGAAAAAATGGTTTAGAGAGAAAATAAGATGCGTAGAATATCAGCTAAGGAGATTCAATATATACAATTCAAGTCCCTGAATAATAAAGCCTAAACAGCAAGACAGAACAAATATTACAGACATTATTTTAACCTGTTAAATATTACACATATATAATAAAGAAATGTCTCAAAATTAAAAAAATGTAATTAGAGAAAATTAGTTAATACAGTCAGACTGTGAAACACCCACATTGGTTTTAGCTTTGTGTCAAAAAAAGAAGTGCAAATTTAAATCACAGTTTCTTTTTGTTTGTTTTTATTTTTAATGCTTATACTTAAAATCAGAACCTTCATGCAATAAAGCTGTATAATATGAGTGCTAGTCTAAGAAAACATAATTTATCAACTCATTAAAGCAAGATTCAAAATATAAGTGGACAAAATAGATGCAATTATTGCAGCAACAGGGATACAAATAGAGATTCTCATACTTATGAAACAAGTCAGAAAGAGAAAGGCAAATACCATATGATATCATGTCTATGTGGAATCTAAAATATGGCACAAATGAACCATTTACAAAACAGAAACAGACTCACAGACATAGAGAACAGACTTGTGGTTACCAAGGCGGGGAGCAGAGGGAGTAGGAGGGATTGGGTGTTTGGGGTTAGTAGATGCAAACTATTACATTTAAAATGGATAAGCAATGAGGTCCTACTATATAGCACAAGGAGCTATTTCTAGTCTCTTGGGATAGACCATGATGAAAGATAATATAAGAAAGGCAATGTGTGAGTGTGGGGGGGTCACTTTTCTGTATAGCAGAGATTGGCACAACAGTGTAAATCAATTATACTTTAATAAAAACTAAAAAAAAATAGACGAATCTGGCAAAGAATACCCTCTCAATCGTAAAAGCAATAGGCTCAGAAGTTTTCATGGGAGACTTCTATCAGACTTATAAAGTAGATAATACTAATAATAGTATTTAAATTATTAGAATACAAAATAAAAGGATTTTTTTTTCAAATTAGATTTAAAGAAGAGAGCATAATAGTTATTTCAGAGCTATCATGTAAAATAAAATTATACATCAACATCAGTTACAATAAATAAATAAATAAATAAATAAATAAATCTCCACATAAAATATGAGGACACAGAATGCAGCAACATGTTAAAAGAACACTACACCATGATCAAGTGATGTTAACACAAGAAATATAAAAATGTTTCAATACCAGATTTATATGAATAGTCATATTAGTAAGTCCAAGGAAAAACTTATATGATCATCTTAATAGGTGCTAAAATGTACACTGGCATAATTCAAAAATTATTTATTTAAAAAATCAATAAAAAATAACCAATGTTAACTAAACTTATTGTGGTAATCATCTTGATACACATACATAATAATTAAGTTGCATATCTTAAACTAATATAATGTTTATAAATCAATTATATCGGTAAAACTGGGAAAAACTAATGGATGGACATTAGTGTTTCCTAGAGAAATATAGTTATATCAGTATGGAGTGTTATTTCACTTAATTTGAAATATTAAAGGCATTCCCACTATGGTGACAATAAGAAAATTATTTTCCCTGTCATAAATATACCTTAAAATCATAATTAAGCTAATGGGAAATGAGATGGTAATATTCGGCCAATTAGAAAAATGAAAGAGTTCCTATTGTGGTGCAGCAGAAATGACTAGATTCCATGAAGATGCAGGTTCAATCCCTGGCCTCGCTCAGTGGGTCAGGGATCTGGTGTTGCCGTGGCTGTGGCGTATGTCACAGACGTCGCTCAGATCCTACTTTGTTGTGACTGTGTTATAGGCTGGCAGCTGTAGCTTGGATTTGATCCCAGCCTTGGAACTTACATATGCTGGGGGTGCAGCGCTAAAAAGACCAAAAAAAAAAAAAAAAAAAAAAGAAATTCTATATACAAAATTTGAAAGGAGGAAAAATTATCACTATTTACAGAAGATAGAATTGTACATTTGGAAAATCTGAGAAAAACAACTGAAAAAAATACTGTATGCAGTTCAAATACTAAAATCAGTAGCTTACATAAGAAAAAATAATAACTACTACAAGACGTATGAGTAAAAGATCCTATTTATAGTCAAAACAAAGAGATAAAATATCACAAGCCCAATAAACTGTATATAAGAACTATAGTAGGAAAACATTAAAACACTGTTAATTAAAGTCAAAGAAGTCTTGAACAAATAGAAAGTCACAATGTGTTTGAAGAAGAAACCTCATTATCATTTACATGCCACTTCTCCACAAGTTAACTTGTATATTATCATTGCCCTCATAAAATTCCCTAGAGGTTTTTCTTTTTTAATAAGATAAGCTTATTCTAACATCAATATGAAAATTTTATCAAATAAATATAAACCAGTAAACTTATAAAAAAAAAAAAGCAATGAGAGATCATTGGTCCTATCAAGAGACAAGAAGAGAAACCCCAAGGAGATCTGTGATAGGAAGAATGGTCCCCAATATTCTCTGTGTAATCCCTTCCCCTTGAGAGTATGTGAGGCCTGTGAATATGACAAATGTCACTCTGTGATTGGATTATATTAAGCAGCAAAGGTGAACAGTTTTGCAGAGGTAGTTAAGGTTTCTAATCAACTGGCTTTAGGTTAATCAAAGGGATAGAGTAGGGAAATGTAGGGACCTCCAGGAGCTCGGAGTACTCATGCTGACAAGCAGCTAGAAAGCAGACTTCAGCCTTATTGCTGCAAGGAATTGAGGTCGGCCAGCAATCATGTGAGCTAGGGAGATCATAGTGTCAGCAATCCTGACCAATGCAATCACGAAACCCAGAAAATCCAGGGGAGAAAAAGGATAAATACAAATACAAAAATACCTTTTTAATGTTCGGTGGGAAAATAACGCATTAAAAAAAAAAATCAAAGGACAAATGACAAACCTGAAAAATAATTTTTACTTTTAAACCATTCCAAAAAGAGCTTCTCTTTCTAATATGCAAAGTGCTATCAGAAAATAAGAAAAAAGGCAACAGAGGAGAAAATACATGCTAAGAAACAAATAGCCAATTATGAAATAGGAATTGCAAATGATTCAGAAACAAAAAGAGCTCAGTCAACCTCGAAACAGGAAAAATAAATTTAAACTGCACAGTGGTGAAATTTTTCACCTATCAGATTGGCCAGAAAAACAAATCCCAAATTCCAACATTTTGACAATGTAGTCTATTGGTGAAGTTAGTGGAAGGCAGGCATTTCCATACGTATCTAGTAGGAGGTTAGATTGGTGGTAGAAACCCTTCAAAAATAATTTGGCACCATTCAACAAAATGCACAAAGACATACTCTGAGACTACAATTTTATCTGTGGGAATGTATCATAGACATGCCGGACTAAATGAGAAACGGTCATGTTAATTCCCATTGTGTTGCTTGTAACAGCAAAATTTATAACAACCTAAATATCTGTAGAGGAGGACCAGGTATATTTGTATCCCTCTCCTACTGAGGCATTTTAAAGTGTTTTTCTAATTTTGCTCTTTCAAAGAATATCTCAATGACATAAATAATTATGGGTCATATACTCCTTTCAATGGCAATATTTAAGGTTTGATATGAGCCATCAAATAAATTGTAATAGTGAGTCCTCAGATGAATTGGAAAGGATAAGAGGGGCCAGTGATAGGTCATGTGTCTTTCTGTGCATGTGTTATGCATGTGGGGATGAGGGAGGAACACTAGTATTTATGAGTCCTCAGATGAATTGGAAAGGATAAGAGGGGACAGTGATAGGTTGTGTGTCTTTCTATGCAAGTGCATGTATGTGTTGGTGGGGGAAGAAACACTGATGTTATTCTAGGGTTTATTTTCTTGAGAGGAATAGAGAATAATAGTGTCTTGATAGCACCACGGTGAAGAAAATGTAGTACATCTTACTCCCCTTATACCTGCATAATGGTAGAGAGATACAAATTTTATACTAATGCTAGGAAAATGACATAAAATGTTGAGTCTCCAACCTATTTAATTCAACCTCAGATAAAATAGTGGTTGAACCTGAAGGCCACATGTTTCATTGAAAGTTAATGAATAACCCTAAAAAAAAAAAAAAAATAGAAAGACTGTTGACAGGAGTGCTTACAGAATACATTGTTTTAAGCCAGCCATTACAACCCATTATTGAGATAATGGTAAACGCTTCAGGCTATTTACAAGTCAGATATCTTAAGGACATTGTGTCTATATACATTAGGTACCTTGGGGCAAAGATCCTTTCTTGTCAGATTTAAACTTACTCAAAATCTTGTCATCATGAAATTGAATCTAGGCTAGTTTGTTTGCAAGAGGCTCTTCTGGGACATCCTGACTTAAATAAAATGATTTATTTTTAAGAAAATGCTTCACTTAAGACACTGTTATTTTAACTGGTTGGTGGTGTGAAATTGTATTGCTCTTTTTATGTTTGTATTAGGAAATTAAACTTATTTATCAGTCTTTAATATTCAACCAAATAATGACCTTACCAATCTCATTACATATAATCTAAAATATGTATAAGTAGTATATAAAGTATATTATATATATGGTATATAAACCATTTGGGTCCAATATAATTTTCTGAAATGATAAAAATATTCTCTAAATATGCACTATCCAGTATGGTATCCACTAGCTACATATGACTCTTGACAAATTGAAATATGACTAGCACTCAGAAATGGATTTTTAACATAATTTTAAAATAAATAACCATTTATGAAAATGAGCATAGTACAGATTTTCTTGAAATAACTTTTTGTCTTCCTTATATAAATAATACTAGTAAAATAAATGTAGGTTATAAGAAAATTACCATTTAAAGTACAACATGGGTTTTTTCTTCTGCAGAAGATAAACTTTAACAGAATTACAAAAGAAACACCCAAATGATCAAGTGGGAAAAGGAAATAAGTAATAATTTGATCAAATTTTTTGAAAGGAAAAAGGGCAAAAAGAAGGAAACAAAAATTTAAAAAGTAATATAAATAAACATAAAGATGGAGAGAAAAAAATCATAAGTACTGTCATGGTCAGTGTAAATGGAATCAATTTTCACATTAAAAGATATTTAGATGTGATTATAAAAGAGACTCAAGCCATATGCTATTTATACACCCCAAAATAAAAACAACAAAAAACCTTAAAGTCATCATCAATAGCCACAAATAAAAGAAGCCTGGATAGCAGACAAAAGCAAACCCCCAAATTAATAATAATAATAATAATAAATAATAATAGTAATAATAAAACTATTAATATCAATGTCAGACAAAGTAAGATTTAAGCTTAAAACTACCTCTCAGGGGAGTTCCCGTCGTGGCTCAGTGGTTAAAGAACACAACTAGTATCTATGAGGATGCCTTGCTCAGTGGGTTAAGAATCTGGTGTTGCCATGAGCTGTGGTGTAGGTAGCAGACCCAGCTAGGATCTCGCGTTGCTGTGGCTGTGGCTGTGACTGGCAGCTAAAGTTCCAATTTGACTCCTAGCCTGGGAACTTTCATACACCTCGGTTGCGGCCCTAAAAAGACAACAAACAAAAACAACAACAACGACAACAACAACGAAACACTCAGAATAAAGTGGTTAATCTTTAGAAATAAAGGCAAATATTTGCTACTATTACTTATACCACTACTAATAATAGAAACAAAATATAGTAGAAATCAAAAATGTAATTGCAAGAAGACTGTTACAAAATATATAGTCATGGGGGGGATTCTAATTTGCTTCTTTCAGAATGGGTTAGAACTGGTTTTTAAAAATCTATGTTAGGACATAGATGAATTGAATACAATAGCAGCAATTTGATTTTAAACTCTAGCATGTAAAGTTGGTAAAAGAAGGACCATATGTTGCTTCTTGCCACTTCTCTCACGCCTTCAGTAATGCCTAGTACAGGAAAAAATAATTATTCAAAGCATAATGACTGGCTATGTAGAGAATTTTATTTCCTTCAAATAGAAATATATAGATTACACATTTTAAAATATCAGGATTTCCCATCATGGCTCAGCTGTAATGAACCTGACTATCCATGAGGATGCAGCTTCCATAACCGGCCTTGCTCAGTGGGTTAAGGATCTGGCATTGCGCTGAACTGTGATGTAGGATGCAGAGAGAGCTCAGACCCAGTGTTGCTATGGCTGTGGCCTATGCTGGCAGCTGCAGCTCTGATTTGACCCCTCGCCTGGGAACTTCCATATGCCATGGGTGTGGCCCTAAAAGGACAGAAAATAAATAAATAAATAATCTGAAAGAAGTGAAAATGAAGAAGGCACTAATGTATATAATTTTTGTATCAAATTGGAAATCAGATGGAAATTACAGTGCCAGGAATGGATTGGTGGAGGAACACTAAAAAAAATTGTTTGGTGATTGTTTTGAGATTTGTCAGTTTGATTGACATGCTGAAACTTTGTTTTTAACAGGTGTTAGATATCATTGTTAAAGCACAACACAATTACTATAAGTGGATGAAATGTAACATTCACATTAATTGCTAAAAGAGGTATTTTATGCACATTTATCTCCTCTTTTTTTAATAGCAGGAAATCTTAAAAAACTGTTTTTAAGTCAGGGTATATCTGCCTCCTTGCAGAGGGGCTGATGTGAAGTCCAAGCATTTCATAATCTATCTACCACTGAGGAAATTCGAGAATCAAGAAGGAAACTGTATATTCATTTGTGACTGTGTGGTTGGAACTCTCCTGTACTGTTTGCCACCCTCATACTTCAGTTCATGCTGGCAGTAATGGCAAATAGGACAAAATCAAGTTGTCAAATAATCTGTAATTGCCCATCAGGTGTCCTACCCTCCTTTTCCTATTTATGCTTACAGTCAATTTATCAATTATTTTTTGATGGGGACAAAGAAAATGAGGGATGAATGTCATGAGAAACATGACAAAAATACTGAGTGTTTCTGCATTCACTTCATGAGAAAATATGGAAACTGCCTTAATAATTTATATAGTAATTTTTTTTAACTTTTGATTATGGACATTTTCAAAAACCCAAAGTAAAAATAACAGTGTAAGAAACCCTACTATATGAATCATTTAGCTTTAACAAGTACCATTAATCTGGCTATATTTTTTGCCATTCTCTACACTTATAAATTTTTTTTTAGCATTTTTTTTTTTTTGTCTTTTTGCTATTTCTTGGGCCGCTCCCGCGGCATATGGAGGTTCCCAGGCTAGGGGTCGAATCAGTGCTGTAGCCACCGGCCTACGCCAGAGCCACAGCAACGCGGGATCCCAGCCGCATCTGCAACCTACACCACAGCTCACAGCAACACAGGATCCTTAACCCACTGAGCAAGGCCAGGGACCGAACCCACAACCTCATGGTGCCTAGTCGGATTCGTTGACCACTGCGCCACGACGGGAACTCCTTTTTTAGCATTTTAAGGTAAATACAAGACAGCATGACACTTTACACATAAATACTTAGTAGGCATCTCGAAAAACACTTTTTATTAACATAAAACTAAATAGTAACTTCTATTAATCCCCAAACTAATGTGTTTAGACTTCCTTATTTATACATAACTACCTGGCATTCTTCCATGGCCCCTGACTAAATGTCTAATCTGGTTTATAATTTATAGTTTAGGCAAAGCCAATAATTAAATACTATTTTCAGGCAGCATAGGGTTGTTCTTTGATAAAATGTTCCCTTCTGCTTTTTCAGCTAAAATGACATCTAGATATTCATTAAAGACGTGAGTAAAGACTTGGGTATTTTTTTTCACCCCCATGTAATCGGAGGATTTCCTTGGATCCGTGTCACTTCTTGAATGCATTCTAATTGGAGTTTTGGAGACCTTTTTTCCACTACAGCGGTTGGCAACCTTTGTTCTGCTAAGACCAAACAGTGTATATTTGAGATCTTACAAGCCACATGGTTTTTGCCACAACTACTCAACTCTGGTGTTGTTATATCAAAGCAGCCACTGACAGTACATAAACAAATGGGCATGACTCTGTGCCAAGCAAACATTCACAAAAATCAGGTAGAGAGTCAGATTAGGAACCCTGATCCACTTGACATTTGCCAGATTAAGATCTCCTTAAAGGAATGAGATAAAATAATACACACAATAAATAAGTGCAAGAGCATATATATCAATATATAAAACACAACAAATAGCATATGTAGCCTATAATATAGGTTATAACCACATATATTTATATTATCCAACCCAATATATATATGTATGCATGCATATAAGCAAAGTATTTTCATGTGCATTGTTTCAGTAAGCTGAAAGGTCAGAAAGATTTGGGGACTTTCTTATGGGTAACTTTAGCCAGAAGAAGGGAGACTACTGTTGGTCAGCCTGCACTGTGTTCTCTATGAAGCAGAGAGACTTGTCAGCACAACTCTTATTGTATTAAAACTGTATCCTCCTCTCTACTTGTTAATACTCACATTCTAAACCATATTAATGTTCCTCTTCTGCCCTGATGCTGAGCAACAGTTTCCTCAACTCTCACACTTTAAGTCCTGTTAAATTCATCCTCCAATAATAGCTGAAATCTGCTTTCCTCCAGCACCATCAACCCAGCTGCGAACATGTCTCGTACACACCACTTCGATAGCCTTCAACCTGTTCTACCTGCATCCACTGAAAATGTCCTCTAATCCAGTCTCCGCTCAGGAAGCAGAGTGGTCTCTTCCAACACAGATTATACCACCTCACTCGTTCTCTACCCTGCTTAATAAATTTAGATGCTTTCTTGTTGCTTGGAGGATAAACTCTAAAATGCACAGGGTGCTAGGCACATCTGTTCATCACTACTTACCTGGCCTCCTTCTTCTTCTCCCAACTCCAGCCATAGTGACTCCCCATCAACCCTTCTCCATCTTAAACACAAGTCCTAGCCACATGTCATTTCCTCCACATGGAATACCCCTTCTCCCACCTTTTACCAAGGTAAGCATGCTCATCCATTAGAAGCCAGGTAAATTATTATTTCCTTAGGGAAGCCTGGTGCACCTACATGATTAGGTAAAAGCCACCATTTAATGCACTATCTCTTCTCCATAGCACTTACTATAGTGATAATTTTTCATTTATCTATGTAATTACTCAAGGTAGTTAAGCTCCCTAAAGGTAGGGTTTTTTTTTTCCCCCTAATTTTTTTTTTTTCATTTTTGGGTTCCAAGAATTAGCACTCCACCTGCCATAAAGGAAATTCAATAAATGTCTTTTGAATTAGTGAATACATTTGGAGAGAAAAATAAATACCAAGATATTCTACCAACTGGTGGAAGATGCTGAGAATATACTGATAATCAAAACTGGAGAACAGACTTCTCCAAAATAAAGTAAGAGATTAAAATAACATGCTGCATCCTCCTGAATAAAATCACTGTGTACAGTAACTGGAGAGAGCTGAAAGGTTTCAGAAGAGGAGAGTTTTTCTTTATTTCTTCTCTGACATATTTTTAGAGTGTCCATTTTGGGAACTAGGTTGGAGACACTCATGGCCTGCCTCCCAGGATGTGGAAGACAGCATGACAGTGAGATTCCTTAAAATTCTGTTAGCAAAATTTGTTTGAATCTTCTCTACTTTACCCAGAATCTCAAAGGTCTCATCTATTAAAAATGTACCCTTGATAACAAAAACAGACTTCATTGAGGTCACACAAAGATTTTGACACTAAGCTCATTGCTCATTCCACTACAATGTGCCTGTCGCTCTTGCAGGAAGCTTATAGCTGGCAACCAACCAATTCTATTACAGCACAATCATCAATCTTTGTTTTTTTCCACAGAGTTCCATCTACATTTTTAAACAAAAGTAGTTGTATTTGTTTTTGTGTTGGGAATTCAACTGTTGATAGTCAACATTGCATTAGTTCAACTCTCATAAGTTTGAGAAAGATTAGTCAGTTTCTTAGTGAAACAAAATATACTAAGGTCATGTGTATATATAAAAAAAGATTTAATTAATTTAACATTAGTCATAAACAGGATGAACGTGGCAACACTTTTTTATATTAGTCATGGATAGGACATGAGTCACAAGTTTACATTTTATCACCTAAATTTCATTTCAGAGCTTTCTGATTTATTTGTACACATTACTTGAATTCATCAGGAATTTATATCTCTTTCACTGTTTCTTAAAACCCATGGCTATGGATTACCATGTTTTGGAATTGTTAAAAAAAATAATAAAAATCCAGAAGGTAATAAATAGAGTGACTATTGATTAGTTTATAGCTACTATTTTTAAATATTTACATTCCTCAAATACAAATTCAGATATTCTGAGAAGGGAAAATAAATATATGTATATGGGAAAACCACATAAGATCCCAAAGAAATGTATATGATTCAGTTTGGGGAAAAATCATGTGGTGGAAACAGGAACCTAGGATGTAACAGGCATATTGATGCAGATTTTAAATTTTCATGGTCTTTATAACTGACATGCTAGAGGGATTATTGCCTCAGGAATGACTGGAGAAGTGATATAGCATAATATGGATAGTATATGCATATATGTTCAACACCCAAACCTGCAAAAATACATTCATTCCATGAATAGAGTGATATTATTGCTGTTTTTTAAATTAGATAATACACCTTTATAAAATATTATTCTATAGTCACTCTAGAAGTGGCCTAGAAATGACAGACTCAATATCTTCCATTCATCAAACAATATGATTTACCCATAATTTATGAATCCAAAGTTAATTTCATTTATAGTTAAATAAAATGGCCACTTAATTTGAGATATGAACTGAGTTTAGTGGGAAGTGAAATGGTCAAAGAACAGTTTCCACTGGAGGATACTGAGACCAAAATTAAATTAGAATACATGTCCAGAGCCTCAATGTCATTTCCCTTTTTGGATGAATGCTATGGATGAAGCAAAGCACAGGCATTGGAAACATTTTATCCTTGTTGAGGAGTGAAGAAGAACACATGCTGGGAGGATGTCAAAGCCTGAAACTAGCAGAGGAAGTTCCATCTTCCAATCCATCAGAGGACAAAGAAGAGAAAGAAATCAAAAGACAGCAAAACAAAGTCAGCCAAACTAAGCTTCATGAAGGTAAGTCTATAGGGGACCTAGACAAATTCCAGAATCAGAATGTTTCTCTAGTTTTCCAGTGTGCTTCCAGGACAGCCCCCATATAATTACAACACAGTAAGAGGATGAAGCACATATCAATCTAGATATATTTATTTTTATTCCCAAAGAGTTTTAAGGCAGTTTCTATAGACTCATCAGCTTTAAAGTGGCATATTAATTAAAGGTAGGCAAATTAGGAGGTCAGGATTAGCATATACCCACTACTATATATAAAATGGATAAACTAACAAGATCCTACTGCATAGCCCAGGGAACTATACACAACATTTTGTAATAACCTATAAGGAAAAATAATCTGAAAAAATATGTAATATATAATAAATATATATTTTCATATATACATGTATAACTGAAACACTGTGATACACACTTGAAATTAATATATCATAAATCAACTATACTTTACTAAAAAAATTAAATAAAAATATAGGATAAGAAATGAAAGATAAACAGTTGGCCCAGCCTGAAAAAGCAGATCATAATGACCCACCTGTTACTAAATTTAGCTCTAACACCTCAACAGCCCAAGAGGAGAAAACCCAATCATATAAGTTCACAATGCCCACATAAAAATATAACACCTTGGGAGTTCCCATTGTGGCGCAGCAGAAATGAACCCCACTAGTATCTATGAGGATGCGGTTCAGTTCCTGGCCTTGCTCAGTGGGTTGGAGATCTGATGTTATCATGAGCTGTGGTGTAGGTTGCAGATGTGGCTTGGATCCTGTGTTGCTGTGTCTGTGGTGTAGGCTGGTGGCTACAGCTCCAATATGACCCCTAGCCTGGGAACTTCCATATGCCACAGGTGTGGCCCTAAAAAACAAATACAAAGAAATATTACAGTTCTTGGACTAAAGAAGATACTTCTTACAGAGTCATCAAATCATGAGTCTATAAATGTAATAATTTAGTGGTCCAATAATAACTGATCCCAGACACTCACTTCTCTTCTCTTCAGAATTGCAATAGTGGTTAAGTTTTAAACTGTGGACCTCAAGTATTTCTTTCTTAACATTAGTGATATTAAATAAGCGTTTATATAAATATTAGACTACTGATGTCATTTCTGCAATGTTAGTCAGGTGTTTATATTGCTAGACTGTGGTGACAACAAAAACTTGAATTCAGTATAGAGCCACCTGGAATGGAGGTTGAAGAGCCTAATCTGGACTTGAAAATGAAGTCCCACCTGTTGAGGATGCAGTCAAGGAAGCATTCACATGGGGCTTAAAATCACATCTAAGTGTTTGTTTTGTTTTAATTAAGCTTGTTATTATTCTGAGATAATTGCAGACTGATACAGTGTTGTAAAAAAAAAAAAAAAAAAAAAAAACTACAGAAAGACCCCTTAAGTTTGCTGAGTTTCCCCAACTGTAACATCTTAACAAAACTCTAGTACAATGTCACAGCCCGAATATTTACCTTGATACACTCAAGATACAGAACATTTCCATCACCACAAGGATACCTCATGTTCTCCTTTTATAGCTACATCCACTTCCTTTCCATCCAACCCCTCCTTAAATTCTAGAAAGTACATATTTATTTTCCATTTCTATATTTGAGTCATTTCAAGAATGTTATATGAATGGAATCATACAGTATTTAATCTTTTTGAATTGGCTCTTTACATTTTGCCTAATTCTCTCTGGGTTTATCCAAGTTGTTGAATGCATCAATAATTCATTCTTTTTTTCATACTGAAGGGTAATATTCCATATTGTGAATGTGTCTAATTATTCATCTGTTGAAGGACAACTGGATATTTTCCACTTTTGGCTACTATGGATAAAGCTGCTTATAACATTCATATAGAGATTTCTGTGTGAATATGTTTCATCTTTTCTTTGATAAAGTGCCATTGCTGGGTCATACTGTATTTGCAAATGTAGCTTTATTAAGAAATTGGCAAATTTTTCTAAAGTGATATACCATTTGACATTACCACCAGTAATGTTTGAAAAATTCCAGTTTCTCTGAATCTCCACAAATATTTAATATGGTAACTATTTTCTTTCTTTTATTTTTTTTAAGATTTTAGCCATTGTGATAGGTATATAGTGATAGCTAATTGTTGTGTTAATTGTATTTCCATAATTGACAATACTGTTGAATATCTTTTCATGTGGTTACTTACTTTCTGTATATCCTGATAAGTGAAATATTTCTTAATATCTTTGGATCATTTTCTAACTGGATTTTTTTTTTCCTTGTCTTTTCTAGGGCCGCACCCGTGGTACATGGAGGTTCCCAGGCTAGGGGTCGA
This sequence comes from Sus scrofa, assembly GCF_054392235.1. Taxonomy (NCBI): domain Eukaryota; kingdom Metazoa; phylum Chordata; class Mammalia; order Artiodactyla; family Suidae; genus Sus; species Sus scrofa. The sequence continues at coordinate 105,954,680 of NC_139396.1, read as the reverse complement.
ATAGGAGCTGTAGTCGCCGGCCTACACCAGAGCCACAGCAAGGCTGGATCCAAGCCCCATCTGTGACGTACACCACAGCTCACGGCAACGCTGGATCCCTAACCCAATGAGCAAGGCCAGGGATCGAACCCACAACCTCATGGTTCCTAGTCGGATTCATTAACCACTGAGCCACGATGGGAACTCCTGGATTTTTTTTTTTAACTGCTGAATTTTAAGAGTTCTTTTTACATTCTAGATACTAGTCCTTTGTCAAACATGTGGTCTGAATTTTTCTTTTCTCCCAGTTGTTTTACCTTGTTTTTTCACCCTTTTAGGAGAGTACGTCTCAGAGTAAGTTTGTTTAATTTTGATCAAGTCTGATTCATCAATTTTTTCTCTTCACATATTTTGATTTTGGTGGTAAGTTTAAGAATACTTTGGTGAGTGGTAGATCTCAAAGATTTTCCTTTTTATTCTAAAAGTTTTACATTTTCAAATTTACATTATATTATTAAAATTACTATGCCTGGTCACTTATGATGGAGCATGATAATGTGAAAGAAAAGAATGTATACATGTATGTGTAACTGGGTCACCACGATGTACAGTGGAAAATTGACAGAACACTGTAAACCAGCTATAATGGAAAAAAATCATTATATAAATAAACAAAATACATTTATTATATATATAACATTTTATAGTGTTATGGCTTAAATACTTAATCCATTTTGAGTTAATTTTTAATAAGGTGTGAGGTTTGTATGGAGGTTGATTTTTTTTCTTTTGCATATGAATACCTGGCTGTTCCACAACCATTTGTTGAAAAGCTAATCCTTCTTCCATTAAATTGCCTTTGCACCTTTGTCAAAAGTCATTTGGGCATTTGAGTTATTTCTGGGTTTTCTACTCTGTTCTGTTGATCCTTGTCTATCCTTCTATCAATACCATAGTGTCTTGAATACTGTAGCTATAAAAGTTTTAGTATAGAAGAGAGTGGTTCCTCCTACTTTATGATTCTTTTCAAGACTGTTCAAACTATTCCATTATTAGAATAATTTTATCTACAAAAATTTTTGCAAAGGTTTCTACAAAAATTGCTACAAGTTGGGGAGAAATAAAATCTATATGTCTTCTAGTTCATGAACATCATATGTCTCATTTTTTGAATACTTCTTCACCTTCTTTTATCAGTATTTTGTAATTTTCAGCATACAGAATCTGTGCCTTTTAAAAAAGTTTTTACTTAATCATTTAATTTTCTTTGGAGTGATTATGAATAGTATTGTAGTTTTGGTTTTGGTTTCCATGATCATTGCTAGAATACAGAAGTGTGATTTTTGTGTGTTTTGTTGAGTTTGTATCCTACAAACTTACTGAACTTAGTTTTCTACACATTATTTTAATAGACGTTCTAGTGCAACTGAAATGGTTCTGAGAAAATGTGTAAGGCAATTGAAACCAGATGCCCTTCTCAGTCCAAATGGAAATCAAAGTGGGGTGTGTGTGTATGTGTGTGTGCACGTGTTTGTATAAAATACAGCTTTAGATATTTAAAGCTGAACCTTTGATAGTGCTAGTTCTATGGTAGCCCCCATGATTTGTAAATATACCCAAGAAACTGCAATAATCAGGGAATATATACCAACATGAAAAACTTTTTTAGCAATAATTAAGTTTCAGGTGGTTATAATTCATTGTCTTTAAGGAAAATTTTCATTAACTCATTCTTTCAATGTTAATTCACAGTGCAAATAGATAATAAATATGAACTATAATAGGATGTCCTTCATGATTAAACATGGCGAAAATGAAAATTTTACCATTGGATTGCTTTAGAAAAACAACCCAAAAACTGGTGCTGTCGAAGTTTACATTTAATAGCACAAAATCATAATTAGACAAAGTAATTGTAACATGTTGACTTCATGTGACTGTTAGCCTTTTATCAGAGCAGTTAAAATGGGCTACATCAAATTCTACTCTCTTAAAATGCTGAGTGCAGATGTGAGATGAAAACCATGCATATAATAGAAATGCAATAAGAGGAGGAATAGGAGGAATGTTAAAAAAGGTGGGGGGGAGGGTGGTTAGGACCCCTTTTAAGACAAAGGGTAACTCTAAAGCCCTTCCAGAGGATGCTGTTGCATCAAAAATGCAAGTGTCACAGTTGGCAAAAATGAGGAAAGGTGAGTTTATAGTCAAGGAGATTAAAATAGGAGTGATAATTGAGGCAAATCCATTTTGAGTGATCATTTATTCAACAGATGCCACATACTTATTTGAAAATGTCAAAATACAGTCAAAATTAGAAAGGCATAAATAGAACCTTCAAAGAAAATAGGGCCACAGGGAATTGGGCGATGCTTGTTTTCTAACAATGCTTGTAGGCAGATGCCGAGTGGAGCAGTGGTTATTAAAGCCATTATTTCTTTTGCAATTACCAAATGAACTTTCTATTTTGTAAAAATATATGTATGCATTAACAGAAAAATCATTTTTTAGAGAACTCTGCTTTCAAAAAGATTATACTGAGGCAAAAATATTTCTCTTTGGTGTTTTCACATGTGTGGAAAAGACAAAAAGACACAAAGGCATTTATTATGAGAAACTTGATGACAAAATTAAATGGCTGGAGGAAATTAATATTATTTTCATATGTAAGAAACTCCCACAGACACAGCCTGTATTATTGTGACTCCAATAAATTAATCTTTTATCCCAACAGAAGAAAACAAATTTGAATGCAAAGAAGAATCATGTTATTCTAAGGATAACCTTGAATCTACTCTACTATCATTTCTCTACTTAATAAATCTTTCACAGAAATTGCAATTTATGTTCCAGTTTGTATAATGAGTATTGTACCTGTGGTGTGATTAGCTTGCTCTTTTACTAAACTGATCATAACTATTTAACTGTTGGCCTTCTCTGAGATCCCCTGGGAATGAAAGAGGAAGAAAGAGCTTTTTCTTGGGGAGAAGGAGCAGTGGAGGGCAAGGAAAGCATTCTACTCACCCCTTTCGGTACCCCCTCTGCCCTGTTCTGCTGGTCTCTAGTGCTGATGGAGGGAAGGGTAAAGTCAGAAAGTGGAGTGGCCGCAATCCAGGCTGACAGACAGAGTTGGAGACACAGCCATTGCCCCACTGTCCCCTGTGCCTCAAGCCACAGAGACGATGAGAAGTACAGCCACCAGCATGAAATCAGGAGAGTCTGCTGCTCTTGGAAATATTTACTACAGGAAGAAGTAACAGCACTTTTTCTAAAGACATATGTGTGTGTGAATCACCACCTGGGGTGGGAAGAGGTGCCCAAGTTTAGCAGTCATTACTAGTCTAACCTGTTAATGCTAATGGGACCAAATATGGACTTACAGGATAGCAATGGGGGTTTGGTACAAGTTGCTTGTGACCTAACTCACAATTGTGTTTCACAACACACACTGCATGGGGAGACAGGCCAGCATGTCTAGTGTCTAGTAATGGATTTCATCCATCAAAGGGTATGTGAAACGCTTGAACAATGAAGGGTGTAGGTATGATTGCAAATTACAGCGTCAGCATCACCACCTCTGTGACAGCCACGTTCCACTGGCACTGAGCTCCAGGGAACAAATAATTTCTTTTCTACAGTTTTAACCACAGTACTTGGAATAGCACCTGGCATGTGGTAGGCATTCAATAAACAAGTGTTGACTGAACGAATACATCCTGCACAGCATGGCATCCAAGCCAGTGTAGTGCTGCTTCCTCCTTCCTTCCCAACTCCTGCTGCATGAGCACCAGTGAAAGCACTCCCAGCCCTCTATAATTCAGCAAAGAGACCTCTTCCACACACATTTCTGAGCTGTGACCCCTTTCCACTTACTGCAAGAAAAATACCAGGTAAATTACTTAACCTCTCTGATCCTCACTTTCTTCAGAAATAAAATAGGAATGATAATATAAATTCAGGAGAGTTGAGGATACTAAATGAACTAACTAGTGTAAGTGAAATGGGAAATCCAACAGCCCCTCAAAATAAACAGAAGTAAAATTTCATTTCACTATTCAATAACTATATAGGTAATATATCTGAATGGAGTCAGGTTCCTCAAATAAGAAAGTAAGGAAATTTCAGAGCATGAAAGAAAAGTCTCTCTTTCATTTTTCCAAGTAAGCATGAGGCAACGAATGGGACTTCACTGGGGCTCCTCTTAGAGAGAATCACACATACGTAGTTTTGTGTCAACAGAAATATACCAGAATGAAGTCCTGGGTAGTGACCTTGAATTGAGAAAATCGGCCAAGGCAAATTTACTAGCCTGGACTTTAGCCCTGATGACCATGGCAAACATCTATCCCTTACTGATTCAAAATTAGGGCTGGGTCAGAGTTTCAAGAAACCAGAAAGCATGGGCCCTACCTCAGGTTGTTCATAATACACCACCCAACAGCCAGCTGGCCCTCTAGTTCTGGCCTCTCTTCTTCCAGTTTCAGTTTTCATCTATGCCAGCCCCAACCCAGAATTAAGTTGGAATTGGAGTTCACAAAAATTGATATTAATACAAAAAAGACTGTGAGCAATGCAAAAAAAAAAGATATTTTAGAAACCTCAGGGAAGCTTCTCTCTCCTCCTCCAAGATGCTGCCCACTGCACTCTGCCTTCCAGCTACTCCCACAAGTCTTTCTCTTTTTGGATCCTCACTCTCCATGCTCCATCATTCCCCCACTATTATGGTATTTTAATTAACTCATATCCTCTGCTCTGTAGGTGCAAATCATTGAGCCTGAGAAGTTCAGGATATCCCTACAGTGGGTCGGTGAAAATATTCGTCAATAAAAACTGTTTGCTCCTTACTATAAGAGATATTCATATGAGAGAATGAAATAATTGAGTTGTCTTTGCATTGTCACCTTAGTTAGGAATACTGGATATATATATTAAAAGATAATTATTTAGACATAATTTTTATGTGAATTGCTCCTCTGTCCTTTGTGTTCAGTAATAAAACCTGTGGTCACTTCCCACACACATCACTATTATAAAACATTAAATGCACCTAACCATCTATAACTGCTGCATTTTCATTATCTTTCTTTGAAATTTACCCCAAACTGAGATCTTTCACAAGAAAGGAATTGATAAATTCCTTTGTTATTTTGAAACTAAAAGGTTATGAGTTTCTAGGACAATTTTTTTAGACCCCTACCCCCACTCCCATTGGGAATATGAAGGACATCAAGATATAAAACCTGAAAACTGGTGAGCTTAGCTCTTTGTGCACAGAATAAATACATAATAGACATATTCCACTCTGCAGAGCCAGCCTATTTTGAAAATCAGGAATATCTACCACCAAAGAATTAGTACTTGATATTTGTCCCACCCTCAGGAGCCTCAAGGATAGTTCTTAACCATAACTTTTAGAAGAGGATTGCTCCTTACATGAAAATAAACCTAGAGGTCTGGGTGAATAAAGAAGCCCAAACTTGAAGGTGGGACACTTTAGACCATTCTTTGGAAAGCTATGTGAAAAGAAGGTGAGTAATTTGGCAGATAGTCAGTGGGGAGGCCAGGATTCAAAGGCAGACTCAGCTTCTCTGAGGAGAAGGCATGGTAGTCAGAAGAGAGTGGTTTATTGGCTCCAATGATTGAAGTTTCCTTATCTTCCTTCCAGCCACCAACCTTGGCATGGTGTCCTGAGCCAGGCACCATACTTTCATATGGCCCAAAAATTTTGATAAGATCTTTACTTTGGCCAAATACTATCTATCATTTCCATCTCATGATAATGCTGACTAATGAACTGTAAAATTCATCAATCTGTTACTTACACTATGATATCCTGGGGAATTGGCTACAAGAAAATAAATAAAATTAAATAATTTTAAAAGGCATCTTGGGGAGGTGAGCTCTATTTTCTTATCATGAGTTTGGTTAATAGTACAATCTTTAGAATGCAGGTCATATGAAGAAGAAATAGAATTTATCCAGGAGAGAAGTAACCTGAATTTATTAATTTTTCCTTGTCTATTAAAGTCAGAAGAAGATCCAGTTTGTCTTATAACAACTTGTTAATTCAAATTCCCACCTCCAAACCCAGGAAGTGTTCATTCCCTAAGTTTGTGACCATAAGCTACTGCCTTCCTCTGATGGCAGTGTCCACTGATGAAATGTGAGCCGGGAACATTTCAGAAGGAGGATCTTTTTCCTCCTAAGAGCCAAGCATTTGCTATGAAGGGAAGGCCATATGGAAGGGAACAACTTTGAAGTCCTTTTCAGAGCAAAGGGATGGAATCAGCCAACCAAATACAAGTTAGAAACAGTAGTTTAGCCACAATCCATTTTCTGAATCAGAGTCTCCTGGGGGATTCTTTACATAGAGCTAAATATTAACTTAAATCCAAATGAATTTTAAACATAATGTGCTTTCCTGTATAACTGCAAGCACCAATTAGGGAAGAAAAATGCATATATTATAGAACTGGGGAACAATACATTCCTAGGATTTAAATGGAAAGAAGATGTGATATCTAAGTGAGGTTCATGTAAAACAGTAGGGGACGCTTACAGAGCACATGCCTCTTCGAGAAGGTCAGTGCACCCTAAGATGAAGTACAAGAGAATATTTTTTTTTAGAGAAAGAAATGAAAAGAAATAAGCAAACAGTCCACCCATGAACCCTGAATTTTCAGTGCCATGCATTTTAGGGGCATTAAAAATAAAGCAAACAGATGGGAAAGAAAAACTAGAGAAAAGAAAGAACATATAAATAAGTGAGACGCAACAGAAATTTATTAAGGAAACCATAGAAGAAACATTTTTTTTTCTATAGAAAGCTGACCTTTTCAAAGAAAGAGATTAAATGGAAAATGGGTTCATCTGAATGCAAAGTCTGATAAATAGCCTTGCTTGTTAATAAAGTGTCTACTCAGTGGAGCAAATGAGAGTCCAGTCTGAATCAGATGATGCCACTATCTTTTATGCTCACTCTTGTGCCTGTGTGAAACCAGCATCTCTATAGCTTTCTATATAGAAACATAACCTGCTATGAATTTAAATCTATGACAGCCCATGTTTCTGGTTGATTAAACTAAGTTGTTTATGGTGCCTGGGGTATGAATTCAACTCGGGAACAATTAAATATCCATCTCTGGAGCAAGGGGCTCACTGGCACAGGCATTTTACCATTCATCACTTGCCACGCACCTTTCCACTGTCATCTCTGCAGCTCCTTGATACGCAGATATTGGCTCCAGTTCTGAAGTGGGTTCATTTGTCACTATCATCAGGTGCCATACAGTGAGTGCCAGTTTATTCACAGTCCTGAGTGTGTATTTTGCATTGAAACAATTCATAATGAAAGTTCATGGTAGGAATGACAATGGCTCTCTCTCGCTCTTGCTCTCACTCTCGCTCTCTCTCTTTTCTTCTTCTTGTTTTTCCCCCTAAGCAAACTGTACACAAACTATAACAGCCTAAATCATAACCCCAGTTTAATTTATGCACTCATCCAGGAACTCTTCCCTCAGCACTACTCTGAGTCTTGGTATACCCTGTGTTGTCAAAGATGAAACAATAATAGCTGCAAGCCTAGAGGGGTTATGACTGAGAGATGCACACAGATGATGCCCTGTGGTAAGTACTAGGGGTGGAGGCACAACAGGTGATTCCCAGGACCCACTCTGAGCCTGCACATCACAGTACCTTCCAGATCTAGGGCAATAGGAATACTACATTTCTTGCCATGAAAAGTTAACAAGCATCGATATGTTTAGCATAATAATAATAGATATCATTGCATCTCTGTTATTGAAAACCTGCTGCTGTGTGTGTTTCCCTAGACTCTGGTAGTGTGTTGCATACCAACTGAGCTAGAGGTTTCTTTCTCCCTCATCTTTATTCCTGACTATTTATAGGTTGAACTATTTTTGGCAAAAATGAATCAAGGTTGCATATAGAAAATTCAAGTTGCTGAGTTCTAAAAGCTGTTTTCCAATGAAAGCTTGACTTTGCGTACTGCCAGAAGCAACACCTGTTAAGATGACTATTAATTTTCTCAAAAAATAATGCAGCCTGGATTTCCCGTCGTGGCACAGTGGAAACGAATCCAATTAGGAACCATGAGGTTGCCGGCTTGATCCCTAGCCTTGCTCAGTGGGTTAAGGATCCAGCGTTGCCATGAGCTGTGGTGTAGGTCACAGACGTGGCTCAGATCCTGAGTTGCTGTGGCTCTGGTGTAGACTGGTGGCCACAGCTCTGATTGGACCCCTAGCTTGGGAACCTCCATATGCCGCGGGTGCGGCCCTAGAAAAGAAAAAAAAATTTAAAAAATAATGCAGCCTGAATTCAGGCTGTTCGATTATATTTGTGCAAAGAAATAAGAGAAGCCATGGATATACTCCCAAATGGCATTGTAAAACAAACAAATTTACCAGAGGCCAACACAAAAAATCAATTAAGCACACAAAGGACCCAGTCTTTATCACTGGAATTCCATATCCTTCCTTTCTTTTTCTTTTTGTGTATTTCCCAAACTTAGCAATGAAATTTTTACTATATTGAGACCAGGAAGACAGAAGAACTCAGGGACACGGAGTATGTGTTTTGTGCCATGGGATGTACCAAAGACATTGGAGCCTTACAGAGCAAGTTACACTTGTGAACACCCAACAAAAAGATGGCATGAGACAAAAGCTCAAAGTAACATGGCTAGTAAATACAAGAGCCAGAGCCTGAGCCCAAAGACCAACCTCTCTCTGCTCTACAAGTGGTTCTACACATAGGGAAGCAGACAAGTCACCTGTGAAATATGTAGCTAACTCTGATACCGGGATCAGGGAATGTGTTGGGAATTTGGTGGAAAAGCATCCTAATGGCCTGGAAACAGCTGTTCCACAGTCTGTCAACTCAGGGGCCACTAGGTCCCACTTCGCTCCCTTGCTATTAAAGGGGAGGGCAAATACCTCTGCCACTGATGTGTCTTCAATTGATTTAATCATCACAACAACCTTATGAAGCACATGTTGGATTTTCTCCATTTTATAAATGAGGAAACCAACACTAAAATCACCAAGACTCGCAGGAGGTTACACGGCTGGTGGGTAGCCAGCTGGGATTCGAGCTCAGGCAGGCTAGGGCTAAGCTGTTCTTTTAAACTCTGCATACACAGCTTTTCAGTTACGCTGTCCCAAATCCAACACAGAGTCCCAGGCTCTAAAGGATTTACTACTAGAGGGTCTATGTCAGTGAAAAGAGGTGACTTTTCTAAACATGAGTCCATAACTTTCACTGACTCCCAATCACAACATTGCAAATCAATCAGTGGCTTATAGGCCAGCTACATGATCCAAGGTTTCTTTCTTTCTTTCTTTTTCAATTTAGTTGTAATTCACAAAATTAAAAAAAAAATATTACAAAAAGCCCAGTCATTTGCCTGGTATATATCTATTCCTGGAAAAAAAAAAAAAAATGACTGGAGCAACACTGGGGCACTTTCATTACAGGGGTATGCATTCTCCAGCTCATCACATACCTTACTGTCCTGCCTTCCTCATTTACATTTCTACTTGCTTCTGCGGGTGTTTGAGTTTAAGATGCAAATGGAACAAAGCCAACCAATAATGTGACTTTTGGAACAACCATTTCCACTGTCAAACCTATTTCTATAAAGATTCCAAATAGATGATATGAAACTAAATTAAAAACTAGCATAGGGGTAAGGGAAACCTAACGTCCAGTCCCCATGAGATGAGAACTTCCAGGGTGCACTCTCTCTGCCCTCTCTGGGTCCTCACATCAGGGGAAGCACCTAGTGTCCCGTCCACTTTGGTAGAAGATAGAGGTTAAAATTACTTTCAGGATTCAGATCTAGGATCCACTCACGTGCTGCAACTCTCCATTCTGCAAAATGTACGTTAAATGCACAACAGAAACCAGTGTCCCTGTAATCAGCCCAACCCCACCCCCACATCTTTCCACCCTCTCCAAACACTGCAGCTCAATTTGTATCAGAATTTTTCTTCTATCGTTTCTTCCTGGCTAATGCATCATATTCAGAACTATAACTTTTCTGAGTTCTTCCACTCTCAATCACAACAGAGTCCTGCAGTTCTAACAAGTTCCTATAAAATCCTTCTGAAGACTAAATTCTGTTTTCCCCCCTGTACACCATTCAACAATCATATTGTCTCCATCTGGGTTTATGACTGGAGGTTTTACTTCCCACCCTCCATCACAGTTGGAGACTAGCTCACGAGCCTATACTATGACAGTGCAAATAGTTAAAGACAAGTAATCCATATGACCCTTTGCCAGTGAAAATGCTGAATGAAGTCCAGGCTAGAAAAGAAAAGTGAGGTGGTAGAAAGGGCTTTCCCCCGTTTCTATATCTGTTCCTCTGAGGTATCTTAGGGCTGAGCATATGCAAAGAACAGGAGGCACTAAGGTCCTGAAGGCCAGTGAGCTTCATCTATGCACAGCATCTTGCACCACCCTTACTGAGACCAGCCCAGTCAAACATATGGCTTTTCCCTTCTCTAGTCAGAACTTGATAAGAACACTAGGATGCCACTCCAAGTTTTCCAGTTCATAAAAGCAGAAATTTAAAGTCATAATTATTTCCATAGTTTACTATCTCATAAAGTTTTAAGAGCCATCTTACACAAGAAGAGAAAAAAAGAATAAAAGTATGATCTATTTAATCAGCCCACAATTAGAAGACAACACTATTGTCAGTGTTTCTGTTCAGGGGTTCCCCCAGGCAAGCAGATATGAGTCTGTTCTGGGTGGCCATGCTGGCACAGGATGAATGGTCATTGGAGGGTTATAAAAGCTGCAACTTCCCTTCATTTAATTGCCTGTGTCTCACACAAAGGAGCCTTTAGTGTACTCCTTGATAATACAAAGATAAATAATTCCCTTATTGGGAACAGAGGTTATGTTGGAAGAATGAGTATAGAAGTGATTATAGAAGTGAAAGACCTTGCCAAGAGAAGGCTTTGCAGAGTTTCCAGAATGAAACCTCCAGAATATAAACACTCATTGTTAAAAACACAAGGGCTGTGGTAGGATGACTGTAAAACTTTCAGGGTACTGTTTGTGCTCATCTTCCAAAGCACTTCTTCTAGCTTTGCACAGACCAATAAAAGTAAGACACCATTGGACATTTGACTGTGAAAGTTGGTGGGTGCAATGAAGAAACATTTAGGACAGAGCTTTCCAGAATGGGGTTTTCCTAGATTGCATCCCCTTGTGAAAGTAGCACCTAGAAGAAACTGTCATGTGACATGCTAAGATGAAAGGATCCCAACTTTTAAATGATCTATATTTCTTGCACTGATTAATATCATTCGATAAAGTTCAGCATTAATATACATGGCAACACATTCATTAATATGTGTTTAGAAGAGAAAGATGCTTTTCTCACATTTCCCTTTGAATGGATGGGGCAGAGAAAAGTTCTCAGATGATACCTCTCTCCTCCTTCCCTTCCCTTCCCCTTACTTTGTTTTAATTACATACTCACCTCCACTGTTCATCAGCATCACCCCAGATCCCCACTCCTGCCCCCAGCTCCTGAGATAATTGCTATTATGTCAGCCTGGAGACTTCTCTCATTCAAGTAAAGTTATTTGAATCCCACTGACTTCTCGTTTACTTTAGGAAGTAGATTCAATAGCAAAGTATTTGTTCACTATATTTTGAGAACCTTTACAGGGAAAGGCCATTACTTATTGCTGTAACCTGAGGACAGGAGCGATTTTACTGTCTCCCAGGATAACTAATTTTGATTGATCTAGTTAAGCAGTAACACATGTTGCCAAGGTTAATTATAATTCATCAATCGCACCAACACATGGTGTTCACTGATGAGACAGCCTCACATATTTGTGTGAGGTATGCAAACAACATAGTGAAAGATCAGTTTTAATAATCTTTCCATCCATGCTTATTGTCAGGAAAATGTGATTTAAGGAAAAGTCATTTACTCATCCCCCAATGTATTAATGCAAACAACTTTACCTTTTTTTTTAAATTCTTTCTAAAGAAAATCAACACAGCCAACAGAAATCAGTTGACAAGTATAAAAGGTTTTCATTCAGCTTAATCTCCATGAAGTGTTTATTGATGCTGTGTGAAGCCAAAACATTATTTAGATAAATGCTTTTATTGTCTAGTGGATTTTGGAGAAAGAATAGGGTGGGTTTCTTTCTAGGTAAACTTTAACAAAACAAAACAAAACAAAAAGATTGCAGACAAGTCGACAGTAGCTTCAGTTTGATGGTTCTTTTCAGCAAGTGCTGACACTGATAAAAAAAACTTAGAGACTTGGAATCAAAATGATAGTCGTCCTCCAAGGCCATGGGATATTCTCCTTAGCACAATTTTCAAATGACCAGCATGTATACTGCTGCCCAAAGGCTTTATTTGCTAATGACTTCTCCAGAAGAAAAAAATCATTCATTCATTCATTCATTGTAAAATGATTGTGTATGATCTTCTCCACAGGGCATTGAGCTAGGTACCATCAGACCAGCAATGTACAAGCCAGGTATGGCTTCTGTCTCCACACAGCTGATGGTCTCACAAAAAAGACAACCCTCTAAATAAATGACTATAATAAAGTATGCTGTGAATCATCATAGAGGGAATCACAGGACACTATCTGAGGGGGCTGAAACAGACAGTTAACTCATCTAGAAGGCAAGCAAGATGCCCCAAGCTAAGTTTATATCTAAAGATAATTCATAAGTTGTCAAGGCAAAGAGGAGATAGGATAGCTCCCATCAAAGATGGAAGGATTTCTTACTTTTTTTTTTTTTTTAGCCACAAGACACCCTCCGCCAAATTGTCTCTTCATATATGAAATATGAACTAATGAAAACTATGAGGGGCAAAGGGCTCTGTCATAAAAAAAGAGGATCAAAACCAAGAACTCAGCTCAGTTCTCTTCCAGTCACTTAAGAACCTGCTTCTTATCTTACAGGGTAGCAGCATCAGTTCTTAAATCAATTTGTTACACAAACCAGCACAACACTGCTTGCCCACTCCGCTTATGTCAGTTATGCTTGTGTGAGAGAAAGCTGTTTGCTACTAATGGAACCAAGAGTTCTGACAGAAGACATTTTCAGTAGAAGAGAGAGAACAGGGAAGAAAGTGTGAAGTCACCAGGATCTGGTCCCCAGGCAACACTAAGACCCCAAGATAACCTTTCTCTGTGCAAAGCCATAGCATTCCCTTCAGCACCACCCACTATGGAAGCAGAAAAGAATGTCTCAGCAAGATGCACAGGTCTTCAAGGAATTCATGAATGCACCTGTACTCTCCCAATTTCAGGATGTGCGATTTTGTAATACTGTTCAGTAAGAATAAAGAAAGCAGGACCTGGCAATCCCACTCTTGGGCATATATCTGGACAAAACTTTCCTTGAAAAAGACACATCCACATGTATGTTCACTGTAGCACTATTCACAACAGCCAAGTCATGGAAACAACCTAAATTTCCATTGACAGATGAATGGATTAAGAAGATATGGTATATATACACAATGGGATACTACTCGGCCACAAAAAAGAACAAAATAATGCCATTTGCAGCAACATGGAAGCAACTAGAGACTCTCATATAAGTGAAGTCAGTCAGAGAAAGACAAATACCATATGGTATCACATATCTGGAATCTAATATATGGCACAAATGAAGCTTTCCATAGAAAAGAAACTCATGGACTTGGAAAATAGACTTGTGGTTGCCGGGGGGGGGGGGGGGAGTGGGATGGACTGGGAATCTGGGGTTAATAGAGTCAAACTATTCCCCTTTGGAATGGATAAGCAATGATATCCTGCTGTAGAGCACTGGGAATTATATCTAGTCACTTGTGGTGGAGCATGATGGAGGAAAATGTGAGGAAAAGAATATAAATATATATATGAGTGGGTGACTTTGCTATACAGTAGAAAATTGACAGAACACTGTAAACCAACTATAATAGAAAAAATATAAATCATTATATAAAAAATAAAATGGATAAATTGAAAAAAAAAAGAAACCAGGAAAAAATACATATATATACAGAGAGAGAGAGAGAATCCATCTCTTGGAATTGTTCAGTGCCTTAGGGATCTAGATAGTCTTGGTGCAAATCCTTAGATGGAGCATGATAATGTGAGAAAAAAAAGAATATATACATGTATGTGTAACTGGGTCACCTTGCTGTACAGTAGAAAATTGACAGAACACTGTAAACCAGCTATAATGGAAAAAAAATCATTATATAAAAAAATCAAATTGGATTTAACAAAACCTTATTTCACTATAACTGAGAATAAATCCATAGAAATTCAGTGAAATATAAAAAAATATATAGACAAGTCTAGGTTTATCCCCCAAACCTTCCAAAATTTCTATCCTCTTCATTCCTGTTCATATATGTATGGTGCTCTAATTTCAACCCCTCCTCTTTTTTTTTTTTTTTTTTTTTTTTATTTGGACGTGCCTGCAGCATGTGGAAGTTCCTGGGCCAGGGATCTAATCCATGCCACAGCTGAGCTAGCTGTAAGCAGAGCCACAGCAGTGACAATGTCATATCCTTAACCTGTTCAGCCATGAGGCAACTGCTGAACCCCTCCTTCTTTGTCTTTCAAGGCATGAAGTGATGCTTGAAGTTTACTGAAGACTCGAGGTAGAATGGCAAAAAATCCTATTTTATAAGATCATGTCTATCATCTCATTGACTCCCTCAAAGTTGCCCCAAGGCTGGTCCACTAATCTACTTCACTCTCTGTTTCCCTTAAAACAAACAAACAAAAACAGAATAATGCTTCCTAGAATTCTGATAAAGTAAATAAATATTATTTTTATTCACTGTAGCTGTGATCCAGATAAAGCATAAAAACTGTATCTTTGAAGGTTAAGCTTTGGGGAGTTAGAGACACTGAGAACTCCTTGGAAGGTCATTGTAACATTAATGCCATGATACAACCAGACCAGCATGGAGTAATGGGACACAACTTCTTTTAGTAGTGGCTTAAGACCCAGATTGAGAATGATAGGAAAGGCATATATGGTCATGAACAGAGCCAAGGAAAGAAGGTCATCCTAGTGACTACTAGTTCTTGAATTTCACCATACTTCCTAGTGAGAAGAAAATAATTATTATCATGTATACCTAACACAGAGATTTTTAATGATGATTTGCAACTGATATATATATAATATACACACACATACATACATACATACATGTACCTATATATATACACACACACATGGAGTAATACTTGAATTATCTGTAAGTAGTATAAACTTTCTTTTTTTTCCTTTTAGGGCCACACCTGTGGCATATGGAAGTTCACAGGCTAGGGGTCAAATCAGAGCTATAGCTGCTGGCCTACACCACAGCCATAGCAATGTGGGATCCAAGCCACTACTCAGGGCAATGCCAGTTCCCTGACCCACTGAGTGAGGCCAGGGATCGAACCCACACCCTTATGAATACTAGTCAGATTTGTTTCTTCTGCTCCACAATGGGATCTCCCTGTAAGTAATATAACCTTAATTCAAGCCATGATGTAAGTTTTTCAATTTTCAGGTTACAAGCCTTATTTTGGAAGAGAATTATCTGAACTGAATCAAAGCAGGGTGATATTTCAGTGAGAAGTAAACAGAGTTCCTACTTTTTTCCTAGCTAATGACTCCCTATTTCAGAATTCACATTTTTTCCATTTATTTTATCATTCAAAAAAGCATTTACTAATCACTTAAAGGCCCCTTCTAGATTGAAGTCTTCAAAAAACAATAGCTCATACATAACAAATGTATCTATTAATGCCTAATTTGAAGAAGCTGAACATGTAAAGTTGAAAGTAAATGACCGTTATGGAGCATCTTAAATTTAAATTATCTAAATTGTATGGTAAATTCATCCTCACTAATGAGGAAGAAAAAATTTTGTTAAGAATAAAAAACATTGTCTTTGTAATTTTAAAGGTGTATAAGATGGCTTAGGATTTTTTTTTTTTTAAGATGAAAGTTTAGGCTAATTCTATCAAAGAAAATACATCATCTTAAAACTGATATGTTTTAAGTGTTTTAAAATAATACTTTCTGAAAAACATATACAAAGTTCAATTCAAAAATATTTTTGAGTGCTTATTAAGTGCTAAGCACTGCGGATATAAAAATGAATATGCCAATTTTTTTCTGCCCTCAAAAATCCATAAAACGATATTATTTACTTGGCCACCAAGCCAACTCATAAAATTATATTGAACAAGTTATATATCACCATATATGTAGACAGAATAAAAATATAGTATTTACCTCTATTTATAGGTCAGCTTTTTTGAACTCCTTATTGCAAAATAAAACATTGGTTGTGTTATTCAGCATAATTCTCTATCACATTTCTTTGTGACAATGCAAAGCAAAACCATGTTAAAATGTTCTGATGAGTTCCTTCACCCCTTCCTAAGGCAAGGGATTTACAAAAACATCAGCCAAGTATTTAAGATAACCTATGGAAATAAAAAAATTCATTTCCTCTCAGTATTAATATTTTTCATGAACCAGACTTTGAATTGAGGAGAGACAATACAATTTAGAATCAGTTTATTCACATCTTGTGGAATGGCATCTCATTTACATTAAATGCAAAATACACTAATGTTTTAAGCAAAAGTGGCCATTCTTGAGTGGATATTTTCAGTGCCTTTCTTGTTCACTTTACTACCTTGAATTAATGGATTTACATGTTAATTGAGGCAAACTACCTACTGATGTCCATTATCGTCCAATAATATTTCATCCTGATACGTATTCAGAAAAATGAATTCCAGATGAAAAATATTAACTTCTTGTTGCTACTAGATAAATAGTTCCATCATCTTATTTATAATTAGGTTCTCTGCACAGTGTGCATAAATATATACAGTTTTTAGAGGACTGTTGTATACTGTTATGTACCTTTACAAAATATTTGCAGGCAAGTCTTAATAACATTGCATACTAGATGATCATTTTCTATTCTGGGATCTATATGATTAATAGCATCATGGGAAGATGAGTTATATTTGGATGTTGTTCCTAAATTCAAAGTTAAAGCACAATCATATCTGGCACACTTTACAGTCTATCACTTAAACTTGCTTTTTCTTCATATCAAATGAATTTAATATATCTTCTGAGATTTTTGAAAGATGGCCTTAAAGTGAAAATACATGAAGGCTTTGGTAAATAAATACACTTAAAAGCCAGCATTTTTTTTTTTTTTTGGTCTGTTTGTTTAAAAAGAATTCCCTACCCAAATCTGAAAGACATGGCTCTCAGATTCTGGAGATCCTGACTGGCACCACCTTTCTCTGCTGAAAGTCACCCTAATCAAGCCCTCAGTAGCTTCCACTGGCCTTTGCCTTCAGGGGAGTGAGACTAGTTAAAAAGCAGAATCCAACTTTTCAGGTCATGTCAGTGCCTGACCCTTCTAGAAAATTCGTATTCCAATATCCTACACACAAAATGAAGTTCATGTAGATACTGTCTTTTGCTGCAATTTCAGTCCATGGTGCTGTAGTCTAAGGTACCTTTTTGAAAGTTTCCTAACTCTGTGCACATGCCAACTCTGGAAAGATTTTAGAAAGAAAGACACCCATGATTTCGAGAGAAAATTGTAGATGCACCACTCATGTAACCTACATTGAATAATGTTGCTAAGATGGGAGGGGGAGGGAGTGGGAGGGATCGGGAGCTTGGGCTTATCAGACACAACCTAGAATAGATTTATAAGGAGATCCTGCTGAATAGCATTGAGAACTATGTCTAGATACTCATGTCGCAACAGAAGAAAGGGTGGGGGAAAAAACTGTAACTGCAATGTATACATCTAAGGATGACCTGACCCCCTTGCTGTACAGTGGGAAAATAATAAAAAAAAAAAAAAAGATAAGGAACGGATGTACAAGTGTGGTATTTAAACTACAAGAGCAAATTTAGCAACAGTTATACCTGGGATATTGGGTTCAGAGTTGCAGTGGGACACTAAAACTTTAATTTTACTGTTTGACTGACTCAATTGATTTAAAACCATATGAGTAAGCTACATTTTAATTTAAATAAAATAGCTTTTATTTATTTATTTTGTCTTTTTGCTTTTTCTAGGGCCACTCCCGTGGCATATGTAGGTTCCCAGGCTAGGGGTCTAATTGGAGCTATAGCCACCAGCCTATGCCAGAGTCACAGCAACACGGGATCAGAGCCACGTCTGCGACCTACACCACAGATCAAGGTAATGATGGATCCTTAACCCACTGAGCAAGGGCAGGGAAAGAACGCAAAACCTCATGGTTCCTAGTTGGATTCATTAACTGCTGCGCCACGACAGGAACTCCAAAATAGCTTTTAAAATAGAGTGTCATTTGCTTCCAAATAATATAGAGCTGGAAGGGACACTGAAAAATCATCTGGTCTATTCAGCATTCTATCAACTGGCAAGTGGTAGTTCAGACATTTCTTGAATCTTGATAGTGGGGGATAACTAAAAATGTTCAGACACACTGAAATGAGGTATGAATTAGATAAAGAGGAGGCTTTCCAATGGAGCCACTTAAAAGCTTTAAAAGAGAATGAAACACCAATCTTCAGAAGCATCATGACTCACTAGATGGAGCCAGAGAAAATATTCCATGGAGGAAACTAGATTGGAGTGCAAGAAAACTAGACTGAAGTTCAGAGAGAGGCACCAGAGGCTAGTCTAGGTGTAAAGCATGTGGTCTGGAACTGGATAGGCTTGTCTTTCTAAATAGCTACTATCTATTCTAGTTGCGTGTTTGGGGCAAGATGTTTATTCTTTCTTATCTGATCAAATGAGTAATAAATAGAAATTGCAGCACAGGATTGATGGGCATATTAAATTTATGAAATGCTTACCCTTATGCAATACAAACAACAACAACAATAAAGCACACATAAATCATTTAAAATTTTTGTTTTAACATTTTTATTAATTCCCAGGTTGGATTTAGTTTTAACTAACACTGCCAAGGACTTCATACTAGCACATTCTATTAGAAAGTGTTTCAAAGAAATGATATGAATTAAATATTTCTTAAGTTTTAGTCTCTTTTTGTACCTGTACTTTCTCATCATATTCATAGTCTTATCCCTAGTGAAAGAATCAAACTCAGATATGTAATAGTCATTTCCATTCATCTTACTTCCTAGATAAAAGTGCTTAAAGCAAAACATTTAAGAAGAAAGGTATCAGTAAAAAATAACATTAATTGTAATTCAGACAATTAATTAATATGGGAATCCAGACTTAAGAGAAAAGGTTGTTTTTTGTTGTTTGTTTGTTTGTTTGTTTAAATTCACTTAATCTCCCAGCAAGCTTTTAACTTTGGGGAAAGAAATTCCTATGATTTGGAGAAGAGACTTTTCTAGACACTTCATCTTATTTTGCTACACTAAAATTTTTGCACCTACCAGTAGAGTGAATTTGTCAGTGTTCTCTTTTTCTGATTCTGAAAATCTATTTTATCTTCATTGATAACATTTTGGAAAATACACATTTTTTAATTTTAAAATTAACATGACTTTTCTGAGAAAATAAGTATTTCTCTTCTTCTATCCTCTCTGAAATCATAATCATCACAGAATACGGAAAGTCACACAATCACAAGTAGATATTTTGGTTTGCAAGGAACTTGCAATGATCTTATAACTTTATTCTTATACTTAAGTTCTTTTTACTTCAATCCTATATATTTGAGGGTGAGTAATATTGGGAGTGAGAAAAGAGTGCTTCAGGGTTTATCTGGCTCATTTTTACCACCAAGTGTTATTCTTTGCAAGGAGGACGGAATGATAAAAAGACATTGCTGTTCTTTCAAAGAACAAATTACATCATTTCCTTCTCTGTCTAGGACTTATGTGAATGGAATTTCTCCTACTTTCAGATTTACCTCTTACTGAAATGCTTCTCTTTTTCAATTGTTTTAATTTATTCTTTTACTTTTTGACCACATCCACAGCATATGGAAGTTCCTGGGCCAGGAACTGAATCCAAACCTCAGCTGCAACCTGTGTGTGCCACAGCTCTGGTGACACCAGATCCTTAACCCACTGTGTTGGGCCAGGGATCAAACCTCCACCTCCACAGAGACCAGCACCACTACAGTCGGATCCTTAACCCACTGTGCCACAGCAGGAGCTCACTAACTGATTTCCTTAATCACTATATTCTTTCAAAGTATTCCAGTGAATTTATGTGAAAAATAGTATTTTTGTAAAAATAAACCCTATATTATAAACATTAAGAAAAATTTTTAAATGGGTTTATAAATGCTATACATATGTAGAGATTTCAAAAGCTCATTCAAGAGATTCTTCGATACATTTTCTTCAGTTGAATGCATTTTCTAAGGGCCACCCAACTTTTGTGGTTCACAATTAATAAAACTGAATTACATTCATTTTAAAATTTAAACCTATGATTTTAAAACCTTGATGCACATAAAAATGATTTAACTACTAAAAATAAGAAATTGCACTAGATTTTGTGAAGGAAAGCAGAAGGTGTGAATAAAACATCATCCTTTTCCTTTTCTGGCACTACACATGCAGAATGGACACTGATGTCTACTCTGTAGAAGAATTTTCCTGGCTCAGGATAAATGTGCTAGAAAATGACTAAGTAGCCAGAGAGCAATAAATGCATGTAGGCAGAAATCAAGAGGTCAGCCTAAAAGGTATACTTTAGAACAGTTAAGAGTAACATAATCAAAGTTCCTGTCATGGCTCAGTGGTTAATGAAACCGACTAGTATCCATGAGAACAAGGGTTCAATCTCTGGCCTTGCTCAGTGGGTTAAGGATCCCGCATTGCCGTTGCTGTGAACTGAGGTGTAGGTTGAGAACGAGGCTCAGATGCCGCCTTGCTGTGGCTGTGGTGGAGGCTGGCAGCTATAGTTCCAATTCAATTCACTAGCCTGGGAACTTCCATATGCTGCAGGTGCAGCTCTAAAGACAAAAGACAAACAAACAAGCAAAAAACATAATCACAGAAAAATACATCGATACAGTAACTGTATTGAAGGATGGAACATTGCTCATGTGTTGGAAATAGCTATTTGAAATGAAAGGGAATTTCAGAACCTTTCAATGAAATCCAAAGGCATCCCCAACTTAAAAATGTGAACATAAGAGCTAAAGAGGCAACAGTGAAATCATTAGACTAATCATGCAGATCGTCTAAGGTCCACCCTGCACACATCTGATCTCTTCTGATCTCAGAAGCTAAGAAGGGTCGAGCCTTGTGAATATTTGCATGGAAGAAATTTTACTGAGATTATGCTGCTCTCCTCAAGCTCCTCAGCTGACTCATAACCTAAAATAAGCCAACAGTTCTAAGGTCATAGAAGACCCTCTAAAGAAAAACCAAGGTAATCCAAAAACAACAGAGGCAATGGATCCAAAAATTCTATGTTAATTTCCTCTCAGGTTCATACAAGATGAAAATGCAAAGAGGGCCCCGTGTACAGCTTTGAGGAATAGAAAGAAAGAAATGATTTGGCAGATCATGGCCACATTGAAAGTAATTATCAGCCTAATGGGATACATTAGAAGCCAACTCAAAAAAAAAAAAAAAAAAAAAAAAAAAAAAAGCCAATGCAAAGGTTTTTCGAATTTAAGAACAAAAATGTAGAAGCAAGTAAATCCTGCATTTTGTTTTTTAAAAGATCAAAAAAAGAAAAATCTGAATTTAGAAAACAGATAAATCACAAGTGATTATCCACTTCATCATCATATTTAACCATTAAGTCCTTACATGGTTAGATCTACAAGCATTCAATGTTCACATACATCTACAAATGAAATCTCTTTTTCTCGCTACCATTTTATAATACTCCAGTAGTTTCTCATTGCACTGAATAAAATTCAAATTCCTTACCTCACATACTATACCCTCCATGATTGCCTTACTAGCCTCTCTCTTTTTTTTTTCCTTCCAAGCACTTGACACTCATCGCTGGACTCTTCTTTTCTGTCCTCATCTAAGTTGAATCACTTGTTTTTCTCTCTTCATGGAGGACTCAGAACCTTTCTTTCTTTCTTTCTTTCGTTTTTTTTTTTTTTTTTTTTTTTTTGGCTCATTCTTTACCATCATCAATGTATCCATGAATCAGCAGAAGATACAGTTTTCCCCACAATCCAAAAATGGTCACTCACAGCTCACCCAGATCACCTCTATTCTATCTTATTTCCCTAACAGAAAACACAAACATATAAAATTACAAGATGGTTGCTTACTGGCTCCCTTGTCCGTTGTCCAACTTCTATTTCCAGAAGATAATCTCCATAAGAATAGTGGGTTTATCTTTTTTGTACACTGTTGTGGCTCTATTGTCTAGAACAGACACTGGCTCCAGAAAATACCCCAACATTCATTTAATGAAAAAATGACTGTGTTTCTGAACATGTATTTCCAGATATATAATAATATATATATATCAGGAAAGGAATAAGATGACCCCAAACACCTAACATATAAACTCTGTTAATCTAAGCGAATAGATATCTTTAGAAAGACATAACATTCTAAATAGCAGGCACACTATTCCTCCTTTAAATTTGATAGAGTAAATCTAGTAGATGCACCAAGGTTCTATCTTCACAGCATCAGTTCTTGCTAGTTGGTGGGGAACAACAGTAAATCAGCAGTATTGTTTACATGACTCCAATCAATTAGAGTTAATTAGTTAGCAGTTGTGGTGTTATGTATAACATTTAGCCAAGGGGTCATTTCATCATCTCCTATGTTTTTTACAGCAAAGTTAGAAATTAGGGATAAGAGGCAAAGGAGTCTTAATAGCTTTAAAGAGACTGTCTTGATCACTATTCCATACAATATTCATAAGAGCAGCTATTAATTATTGAGCCAAATACTATACTAAATCTTCTATATACATATTTTCCTTTAATTTTTATAGCAGTCCTGAGAGGTAGCACTGTGAACTCTGTTTTTAAGAGAATAAAGCCAAAGCTCAAAGAGGTTAATGGCTGCCCAAATTACACACCTAGAAGGTGGTGGAGCTGGGATTTATGCATCACTCAACTACTTTGCACAAATTAAACCGAGGCTTCCCCATGAATAGACATCTCCAAGAGCCTGTATTCTTCTAGGTCTTGTGGGAGAATTCCCCCTCAACCTTTAGCCTGGCACCTTATGCCTCAAAATCTAAGAGCTCATTCCCAATACAGCAGCTACTAGCCCAAACCAGATGATTTCCCATGATCCAGTTGTTATATTCTCAAATCAAAGTAGGGAAGTCTTGTCTTCATCCCAGTTCTGATTCTCTGCCTATTGGTATCATTCTCTGAGGTAAGGTTTGGCTTTCATCTTAGAATGCCTAAGGGAAAAATAGCTATTATAATCAGAGTAAAATTAAAATTGATAACTCAAAGTGTGTCTATTTATTTTGAATTTTCCAATATGCATCAAACATTTAGAGTATAAAATATGCTGCATGGCAAGGGAGACAACACTTAATACAGATGCTTCCATGCACTCAACCTGGGTCTGTGGCAGAGGCTGCTCATGAACCATGACATTATTTCCTACTGTTCCCAAGCAAGTCTTGACCTCAGGATCCTTATAATTTCCCCAAGAAGCTACCATCAATCAGCCAGCATTGTCATAAGGAATGAAACCAATTTGCTATACCTTTGATGGGGAAACAAAAGTTAACCAGGCTTTGAAGAATAAGTAATATTCTGCTTTGTGGTAATGAGACAAAGGACATATTTTATTAAAGAAAGCACAATATCAGGAAAGCAAAGAGTTTAGAAAAACAAACTGTATCATAAATGCTGTGTATGGAATACTGAGGTGAAAATGTGAATAGACAAGGTGCCAAGGAAGATGCTAAATGCCTTATATATTCAAAATGTTCTTTCTGAGCAATGCAGTAGTCTCTATATAATAGTTGCTTAAAAAGAATTAAGGTAGAACCTGGCAACAGAACAAAGTGTGGAGAGCAGGGATGAGAAACAGAGACAGCACTAACGAGTTAAATGCCAATGATTAGAGTCAAGTGAATGACAATGTGATTATGCACTTGATCCCAGCCATGGCAGTAATGAGATGGAAACAGACTTATTCAGAAGCCCAGGTTGT
The DNA here is from genome assembly GCF_054392235.1 of Sus scrofa. Classification (NCBI taxonomy): domain Eukaryota; kingdom Metazoa; phylum Chordata; class Mammalia; order Artiodactyla; family Suidae; genus Sus; species Sus scrofa. Next base: position 105,930,546 of record NC_139396.1, on the reverse strand, counting down.
TAGAGCCTGGGGAATAATCAGTCACAGGGAATAAGGAAAAGAAAAGAGGAGTGAAAGTGGTACAATTACAGCAAACAGGTTTTAGGGGTCTGCCCCAAATGGGTATGGACATTTAAAGTATTAACTCGTTCAGTTGTCGGAAAATTCTAATGAGGTAGATACTTTAATTATCCTCAGTTTACAGAACAGGAATCTGAAGCATGGAGACATCAGGCAAAGACTCCAGGATTCATGCTTGATGCATGTGATTGAGAAAAAGTTTAAGCCTTTCTCAGTCTGGCTGCAGACTCCTGCACTAAACCAGCTCCTTGGGTCAGCAGCATCGGTATCACCTGAACCTTGTTTTCTAAACCAAAGTCTCAGGTCCCAGCCCAGACCTTCAGAACCAGAAACTCTTAGAGAGGGGCTCAACCTGTATGTATTTCCACACAAGAGGATATGCCCTCACTAAAGTTTGAGAACCACTGCACTAAACCGCTGCACATAATTTTTCTTCTCCCCACCCCCAGATTCAGTGAGATATAATTGATTCATAACATTGTGTAAATGTAAAATGTGTTGATTTGACACATTTACAAGTTGAAAAATGATTACCTCCATAGGCCACTCTCCGTGTTTTATAGCTAGTTTAATCTGAGATATAATGCTTGGGTGATGGAGAGGTTGGACAGCCTTTAAATAAAGAGTTGAAATTAGAGACTGCTTTGAGAAGGGAGGATGAGTTTGCCATCATCCCTGCTGAGTCTGGAACACCAGAGGGCTTGCCAGTTAAAGACGACCACGAGTAGGGAGTGAACAATGAAAGGCCAGAACTTGAAAGAGTGTGAGGCTAGAAATAAAGATAAGCTCTGCATCCACACAGTGCATTAGACAAAATCTTGGAAGCGGATGAACTCTCCAAAACCTTTTCCAGAAAAGAGCCAAGGGCAGCACATTAAATGTGATGGGAATAGAACACTTAGGGGAATAGAACAGAAAGAACACCCAGAACTGGAAAAATGGAGACTTTGGGGAAGGATCAGCTGTCACCATGCCTGTCACCCAAACTCTGCCCGGCATTTAATACAGGCCAAAGTGAAACTGAAAAAATAAGAGGGAAGAGATTTCTAGAAAGAGCCAATCAAACAATAAGGAAAACTAATATTACTTGTACATTTTGTCAATGAATTTCTTTAAAAAAAATAGCATCAGAAAAATTCAGAGGGAGGGAGTGTTTTGAAGGAGAGTCATGAAGTACAGGAAAGGAAGTAGCAGTGGCAAATACGGACAATTATTTTGAGAATGTTTGCCATGGAAGGACATAATTCATAGGAGGACTGTGACAGCAGCACGAGGGAAGATGCGCTAAATCTGCAAAAGGACTGCCAGCTGTCCTGGACCCAGACTTCAGGGTCGCCATTCGCAAGGACTGTCATTAAGTGTCACCCCTGAAAATGGCACTGGTCCTCTTCCACAGGGGAGGTCTTGATAAACAGTCATTTATCGCCCCTGTCCCACCGCCCAAAAGAAACACTAAAATCAGTCTTTGATCCTAGGATTCTAGGTTTGCATGGGGTGACAGGAAATAAATCAAAACATAACTAAGCACCTTAGCTCTCCAGGGTCTTAAGGTTGGTGATTCTACAATAAGAGGAAACGGACGTGTACAGTAAGAGATAAAACTGATTCAGTCTTGCAACATAATCGTACATTTTCTCAGCGAGGCTAAGACCTATTGTTTTAACAGCTAGAAACTAGAGAAGGATTTAAAAACTCTATAAAAGGGAGAGAAGATAGATGTTTTCTTTTAAAAAAACAAAGAAGGTATTAAGATTTTCAAATGGGGTATATTGTAAGAGAAAATGAGTATTTCAGAATGGAGGGATGTGGGGTGGAGATGGTTTTGAGATTCACGTGGCATAGATTTTACCAGGGTGAGAAAAACCATTCTTGATACAGTGTAAGAAGGAAACAGGGGAGATTCAGATCAATCAATTAGGGGGTCTGAGTCCATATGTGCTGTTTGCTATAAGCAATGACATGAGCAAGGTATTTGGCAGCTTGCAGCCTCAGTTTCCTTACCCAAAAATGAGAATGCTAATAGTACCCTTGTAAAATAATATTATCTCATTAGTGTTACCACAGAGATTAAATGAGAGCTTACTTCAGGAGGGAAATAGATGTAATTTCATCTTTACTTTTCACTTTCCTTTCTATGAACTCAGGAAAAAAGGCATAGGTAGTGGGATGAATTTCTTTAAATTTGGTTCCAGGAGGAAAGCAGTTAACAAATGAAAAAGAACTCTCTGATATCCATGTACAGTTTTGGCTATGATACTTCGCTTTTTCTCCAAAATTTGCATTTTATAAGGACAACACTTTTTATCCTTTTGTCAGAGCATACAGCCGATGCGCTATTGAATTTTTAAAAGATTTCTCAAGAGACAGGTATACTTTCAATTAGTGTTATCTCAAATGACTTTCTGCAGGAGGAAGCACTGCCCACCATGAGCACGGTGAGAGAATTCACCCCTGTCCAGAAAGAATGCAAATCATCTCATATACACCCCTCACTATGCAGAGCTGAGCAATAGCTTTCCACTAGGATACAAATTTAATGACCTCATCTAGCACAGAACTAATTCAATTAAACCAACACATCAATGGTAAAGATTGAAATGCCAGGCAAATCACAGCATGTTTCTGAACTGACAAACACCAGTAACAGTCATTCCATCCTTGGCTTTTCTCAACTATGAAGAATGTGCCTGTGGAGGCTTAGAAGCAGAACCAGAGCAGGGGAGAAAGCAAAGAGGCCACCCGCAAATGTAGCTTACTTTGTTGGGCACCCCAGTCCACAAAGCAGACCACAAGTGTCTGTCTCAATCAGGCACCCAGTTTTGGCAAACTTTCTCTGCTGTACGCATCCCTGTTCCTAGACCAGGTCTCACCGGGTCACAATCTGTGTACAGGAGCAGGGCACAGGTGTGTGTGTGTGTGTGTGTGTGTGTGTGTGTGAGAGAGAGAGAGAGAGAGAGAGAGAGAGAGAGAGAGAGAGAGAGAGAGAGATGACCAGTCTGCAGAAACTATATGTCACTGGAAAATAAAATTCAGGATTCTAGAAAGGAGTTAGATGTCAGAGGCCTGCAGCAGTAGCCAACTTATTTGTTAAACCAAAGAGGGTGGACAGAATCAGAGCCTTAGACTATAGTTCTTAACCAGAGTTATATACATAAGAATCATCTGGGAAACTTGTGAAAATTATCAATGCCAGGGCCCCAAAGATTCTGATTTAATTGTTCTGAGGTAGAATCTGAATATCATTGCTGGCCCAGGTGATTCTCTCTGAAACCAGGTTTGAGAATCATTACTCCAGATTCTAGAGCAAGGCCATCAGAAGCAACAAGTTCACTGGATCAAGTCAGGATCCCAGACTAAGAGGAAATACGGGGTTCCCATCCCTGCTTTCCAATGGCTTAGCAAAACTACCATTACGGCTGCTGGGAACCAAGACACCCACCTACCCAACACTCTGTCTGTGGGGACACTGTATCACTTGATCTTTGTTTCTGTGTGACCCACTGTCCGCATAGCTGAAGATCTTGGCAGGTTATCAGGTTCTTGTTTGTATCACACACTGGGATCCTCTCCTCTTCCACCTTGGGGAAAATTGTACTGAATCTTAGATTCCTCCCAATTATCATTTTTACTTTGGACAATTGGGACATAATACATCAATTTTATAAATGAAGGTACCTCACTGATAGGAGAACAAGAGCTCTCAGCTAATCAGAGCTCAGAATCTGAGTCCTGACCCTTGCAATTTATTTAGACTGGTCCTCCATGGTCCCCAGTGCTACTCAGTTGAGTCCAACTTAGGTCAAATGGAGGTCAAATGTACACCCACTGTACTCTGAATGGTCTCGGTCCTATATGACCCATTTCACTCCTGGTAGGTCAGTCACTGCCCACCCCGTCCTCCAATACTCTTTGCTTCACCTTTAATAACTGACTAGGAAACCATTGCCCCAATAGGGTTATATGCAGAAGATACCATTTCCCTCCTGTCCTTGGATGTACCACCAAAACTAAGAGCCAACCAGCCCAATACCATTAGACTCCATATCTTCTTTCTTCCATCCTAGCAGAGAGCCCAGGTCAACTCTGTTCATCAGGATCTACATGCATCCACTCTTCTGAACATGCCCTCAAGGAACTCAAGATCCTACATCTTCTAGATTCCCAAAACCTTCTGTTACTCTGCATATTCCCTTCCTTTCCTAGAATAGAAAAATGAGCTGACCCCTGGAAACTCTTCTCTGACACCCTATCAAGTGATAATTTTTCTTCTCTTCCTTTCATATTTCATATACCACTAGTCTTGGAGTGCATAAAGAATACTTTAAACTTCTCATTGATACTTTCCCAAGTACTTTTCCTCTCTTTTTCCTATAACCTAAAATTAAAATTTTCACCATAAAGGAGCCCTCCTTACTTTTGTTATTTACACTCTTCTAATAGCCTCCTTCCCTTCATTGATGATGGTGGTACCTGACATTGATTTTATGTGTAATATCATTGCCATTATTGTAGGTGATATCAGTACACATGTAGATGATCCAGTTGCCAGAATGATTTCTTGCTTTGTTAACCAACTCCTAATTTTCACAATCCATATTTATTTCTTCATACCTTAGACTACTTCATTGCCAACTACCATATCACTTCCAAAAACCACACTACAGACACTTCAGTCCAGTTACTACCTTGTAACGTTCAAGCTCTTTTAGTACCTCTGCTATTACTTTATTCTTTTCTTGATATCTTAGGATCTCCAGTGAATAAACCATATCACATTTCTATTGACCACAGTCCTCCTTATGCCCTCACCCTCTTCTTAGCTGACTTAGATTTTATTGTCCATCATCATCAGAACCTACATAACTCCATTTCAATATCCTTGCCCCCATCTCCTTCCACTGTCAAACCCCAAATTGGTTTTAAACAAATATGTCATTCCCATACATAAACCTTGAGATTTGACAAAATGCAGTTAAAAATAAACAACTATATCAAAGAGTGTAACTTTAAGTTTATTTAACTTTAAGTTAATGCTGAAGCTGCTGGTGCCCTCAAGTAAGTTCTCAGCACCAGCAGCTTCAGCATTTTGCTGGTTAATTCACTCTCTCACATTCAAGGATTACTGTTTCACACCTTTTCTTCTCTTCTCACATCTCTAACACACCTCATTCTCAGTTAACCTGCTGAGAGGATTTCCTTAACCTCCCACCACTAACTCAACTAACTTAACTTCATTAGTAAGGGGTTTCTCTATCTTCCTTCCTGATCTAGTGGAGGATTCATGCAAAATTCTTTACAGGACTTGTCTGCACCTGCTGGCTCTCTTCCCTACTTCCTTTATCTTATATCCACCCATTCAAGGCAGGCTCTTATTTTCACAATTCTAGATGACATTATTGTCACATGCCCAGTGTGCAATTCTCAGTTCTCATTTTACTGACCTCTCAGTAGCATCTGTCATGACTGATCACCCTTTTCGTCGTCAAACATTTTCCTGCCTTGGCCATTAGGACATCATCGTTTCCTCATTTCTCTCCCACGTCACTGGCTTCCCCTTCATTGTTGCCATTGCTGGGTTCTCTTCTTGATTTCCAAAGCTGGCATAACTCAAAGTTCAGTCCATCTTCCTTTGAGAAGGGTGTATATGTGGAGCCCTCCTCGACATATACACACTCCCTTAGTAAGCTCATCCAGTCCCCTGGTTTTATAAAACTCTTCTACACGAAGGCTCTCAATTTTGCATCTCCAGTCCCTACTTCTCCCACTATCTCTAGCCGCTACTTCTCCCACTGAGTTCAAGCCTTATATATCCAATGCACCTGTGTGACAACCCCTCTTGGTTACTCAGTAGGCATCTAAAGCCAACACATCTGGAAAAAAAGGACTCATCCAGTTTCCTGGGGTTGGGGGGGACTTTAAGATAACTTTTATTTTTTATTCTCTTACTCCTTAAATCCAAAATCAGCATAGCCTATCAATTTTAACTTCAAACTATATTTCAAATACAACCACTACTTTGAACACAATAAGGTACACTAGTTAGGTCACATTTATTCAGCAACCTGGTATTACCTGTATTTGGCTTATGGAAGATATTGATCTTTAAATTCCTTATTGGAATAGATGGGTCACATGTCTTCTCTTGAGGAAAGAAAGAAAATTATACACCCTGCTAGTTAGAGAAGAAATTTCTACAATTTCAGGTAAAGAGATAAAGTCTGGAAAACAGGTATAAGTGTGTATGTGTGTGTGTATGAGGGTATGCATGCAGTATAAGAAGGAAAGATTATAGGTTATACTTGAGTAGTGAGACTAAAATGCTCTGCCAAATGTTATTTTGAACATTTGTACTATATCAGTTCAGTGAAATTAATGCTTATAAATGCTGGAAGCATAACAGAGACAGAAAACCATTAGCTAAAGGCTATAATCTTTGCACATAGGAAGAAAATGATTTGGAGGATAAAAATGTTCAACATAGAATGTGAAATAAAAGGTTTTAAAATACCCAGAATCTCATTCAGAGATTTTTGTTGGTTCAGAGATGAAACCCAAACTGGTCTATCTTCTCCTTCCCATCCCTTAAGTGATTCAAGCCTCAATGTCACTTTGCAATCTTATCTATCTGTATGCCCATCTTTTTCTTTCTAATTTTTCTTCTTGTAGCCAGCCCTGTCTTTCCCTTCCCAACACCTCCCACTGATTTACACCCACTTCCTGTTACTGCTATTGCAAAATCTTCTTAGTTTCTTTGATAAATCCTCAAACTTATCCTTGCAGAAGCTATTATGCACTGAAGTGAGACAAATCTTATTCTAGTGTCACTTTATCAAAATACTCCCAACTCATGATTCAAGGGTCCATATTTCTTTTTTTTTCTTTCCATTTTTTTTTCTTCTTGTTTTTTAAGGCCTGCATCTGCAGCACCTGGAAGCCCCCAGGTTAGAGGTCAAAGCCAGAGCTGCCAGCCTACACCACAACTACACCACAACTACAGTAAAGTGGGATCTGAACCACATCTCCAATCTACACCAGAGCTCAGGGCAACACTGGATCCTCAACCCACTGAGCTAGGTCAGGGGTCAAATTCACATCCCCATGAATTCTAGTCAGATTTATTAACCACTGAGGCACAAAGGGTACTCCTTATTTCTTAAAAACAAATATTACTGCTTCTGTTTGTCTTTTAGATGTGTATTTAATGACTCTGCCACCATCTCCATCTAACATAAAATATATCCCACATTCCTTTTAAAACTATTTAGCCACCATGTCCTGGTCCCAACTGAGAGAGCAGATGGTCTAGTAGAAGCTCTATTAGTGAAGCGTGTCAAGTAAGAAGTTCAGAGAGGGTATATGTGGCTGACAGGAGCACAGTTGGCCCTGCATGTCTATGGGTTGTATGTTGTTGATTCAGTTATCTGTGTATCAAAAATACTTTTAAAATTTTCCAGAAAGTTAATGTGAGAAAAAGAATGCATATATGTATGTGTGACTGGGTCACTTTGCTCTGCAGTACAAAATTGACAGAAAACTGTAAACCAACTATAATGGAAAAAATAAAAATCATTTAAAAAATTCCAGAAAATACCAAAAGGCAAAACTCAAATTTGCTGCAAAGCAGCAACTTTTTATAGCATATACAACTATTCACCTAGTATTGATATTGTATTAGGTATTAATCTAGAGATGATTGAACAAACAATCCAAAAATTTAGATGGAACCACAAAAGACCCAGAATCGCCAAAGCAATCCTGAGAAACAAAAACCAAGCAGGAGGCATAACCCTCCCAGACTTCAAGAAATAATACAAAGCCACAGTCATCAAAACAGTGTGGTACTGGTATCAAAACAGACAGACAGACCAATGGAACAGAATAGAGAACCCAGAAATAAACCCTGACACCTATGGTCAATTCATCTTTGACAAGGGAGGCAAGAACATAAAATGGGAAAAAGAAAGTCTATTCAGCAAGCATTGCTGGGAAACCTGGACAGCTGCATGCAAAGCAATGAAACTAGAACACACCCTCACACCATGCACAAAAATAAACTCAAAATGGCTGAAAGACTTAAATATACGACAGGACACAATCAAACTCCTGGAAGAGAACATAGGCAAAACACTCTCTGACATCAACATCATGAATATTTTCTCAGGTCAATCTCCCAAAGCAATAGAAATTAGAGCAAAAATAAACCCACAGGACCTAATCAAACTGAAAAGCTTTTGCACAGCAAAGGAAACCAAAAAAACAAAAAAAAAACCAAAAAGACAACTTACAGAATGGGAGAAAATAGTTTCAAATGATGCAACAGACAAGGGCTTAATCTCTAGAATATATAAGCAACTTATACAACCCAACAGCAAAAAAACCAATCAATCAATGGAAAAATGGGCAAAAGACCTGAATAGACATTCCTCCAAGGAAGATATACAGATGGCCAGCAAACACATGAAAAAATGCTCAACATCACTGATTATAAGAGAAATGCAAATCAAAACTACCATGAGATACCACCTCACACCAGTCAGTTGGCCATCATTAATAAATCCACAAATAACAAGTGCTGGAGGGGCTGTGGAGAAAAGGGAACCCTCCTGCACTGTTGGTGGGAATGTAAACTGGTACAGCCACTATGGAGAACAGTTTGGAGATACCTTAGAAATCTATACATAGAACTTCCATATGACCCCACAATCCCACTCTTAGGCATCTATCCAGACAAAACTCTACTTAAAAGAGACACATGCACCCACATGTTCATTGCAGCACTTTTCACAATAGCCAGGACATGGAAACAACCCAAATGTCCATCAACAGAGGATTGGATTCTGAAGAAGTGGTATATATACACAATGGAATACTACTCAGCCATCAAAAAGAATGACATAATGCCATTTGCAGCAACATGGATGGAACTAGAGAATCTCATCCTGAGTGAAATGAGCCAGAAAGACAAAGACAAATACCATTTGAGATCACTTATAACTGGAATCTAATATCCAGCACAAATGAACATCTCCTCAGAAAAGAAAATCATGGACTTGGAGAAAAGACTTGTGGCTGCCTGATGGGAGAGGGAGGGAGAGGGAGGGATAGGGAGCTTGGGCTTATCAGACACAACTTAGAATAGATATATAAGGAGATCATGCTGAGCAGCATTGAGAACTTTGTCTAGATACTCATGTTGCAACAGAAGAAAGGGTGGGGGAAAAATCTAATTGTAATGTATACATGTAAGGATAACTTGATCCCCTTGCTGTACAGTGGGAAAATAAAATTAAAAAAAAAAAAGAAAGAAAGTATAAGGGGGTTTGTGCATGGGTTATACCACCATATTATATAAGGGACTTAAGCATCTGATGATGTTGGTATCCTTGGGAGGTCCTGCACCCAATCTCCCTTGGATACTGCAGAATGACTCTACTGCCTAATGCATTGTTTGAGGGCAACCCTGAGTTCCGGGAGCTTGATGTTGTCAGTGACTGAGTTTTTCATTAACGCAGATGGAATTAGCTCCTAAATGTAGGAAGTGAGAAGGGACAATGAGAACAAATTGAGAGTAGCTAAATAAAACTAGACTTAGAACTGTCTAGATAACAAATGTCAGAAAGAATGGTGTCTTTTTATTGGATGCAGTCATTGCCGTTACCGTGGGATTGATTACTATAAGGTTCCAAACTAAATCAGAAACCTTAGGCAAATCAGAATTGTCTCTCTCCTGTGACCCACTAGGCAATCCTTATTTATGGTACAACACACATTGTTCCCTATCCCCATTTTAATAATCAACTCAAATCTCACCTCTACTTTGACATCTCCAGCCCTCATTGCTTATCTGCTTCTCAACTTCATTAGCACATGAAGAGTGTACAACATCACACCGCATCCACATATACACTGCTTTTAACAGTCAATTCATGTTTCCCCAGTTCTGTGGAGGCTATTTATTTTATACCTACTATCTTTCTAATGCCATTTGGTGAAATGGAGAGAATTAAATGGTTTCTCTGCCAAAATTCACTACCTTTCCAGTCCATCCTCACTCTGTTTTCACAGTAATCTTGAAACCAGAAATCTGTTTCTGACATATTCTCACTGAAAACACAATTGCTTAGAAGATAAATGTCAAACCTCTTGGATGCACAGTCACTGACTTCATTCACCCAACCTATCTTTGCAATGTTATTTCCCAACATCTATTTCAAGATATAGCCACGGTTGCCCATTTCAGATTTCCTGAACAGGTGAAAGAATTTGATATTTGATGTCTCAGGCCTCTGCTCAATGCAGTGGACATGTCACTTTAAAGAACCCCTTCCTGATGCTCCAAGATGCTCTTCTCCTAAAGGTTTGCTTACTCTCTAGGTGTTTTTGGCATTATAAGTGTTCTCCATGTGTTAATTGTCCCATTATTATATGTTCAACCAAAGCCAGGGCACTGGGTACAAATTCCCAACTCAGTTATTTTCCTAAATTGTTTAGGATATACACATTTAAGCTGAATTAGGAAAACCTCTGTCTCGAAGCACCATTGTTAAGGGGAGGAGGGTGGATTAGATATGCAGAATATGGCTAAAAGAAATACATGTCTTTTGCCATAATCAAAAGGAAGAAAAATGAGTTCATGAACCTCACCTTCTCAGGCTTAGGAATGCTTGTGTATGTTGAGAACTAAGAAAGGTAAAATGTGGCATTATAGCAATGGGAAATACTGTAACTTGACTGACTTCATTAATGAGCTCAGCATTTGCAATCTTAGTCTCTAGCTATGCTGCTGCCATTTTATGCTGATTTTTGTTTTATTCTGTTTTCTATCCTCCTCCATTATCATAGTTCACAATAATATCTATTTTATAATTATCAAAGAACAATGGTATTCTCATATTTGCATAGGTTACCATGTAGGGACTGGAAATCTGATGCTTCTAGGCCTTCTTAGATTAGGTAAACCTTCTTAGATTAGGTAAACCAGGGATTATTTCTATATATGACCCTATCACAATTTTTATGGATTTTTCTAATGTTAGACCAATATCTTGGTAGCAAAAAGTAATGTATAACTCTAAGAATCACTCAAAGATCCTGTGATGGACTGAAATAAAATTAAGTGACAAGGAAGAGAAATTTTTCTATAAAATCAAATATTGGGGATTTTGTTCATCTGCAAACAATTCCTTTGTCTGAATTTAACCTGTGATGATATAAAGACTCCCTTTCATCCAGGGTGATGTTAATTTCCTAAGACCACAGAACAGGCCTGAGCTCTAGAATGATCCTCCAGAGATCACTAGGTCCAGTATCCAACTTGTATTTTCCATCTTTGATCAGTTTCCCGGGAGAACCAATTTCAGACACAAGTTTCAAAATTCTCATCCTCTAATCCACAAGCTGCTTTTGTTTCTAATTTCCCAAGTTCCAAGTGAAGTTAAGTATATATTGTCCTTAGGGTAGATGACTGATACTGTCCTTGGTGGGAATATATCCAGCTTTGAATCCTGGATGTCACAAAGGAACTCTGTGCCCTTGAGAATGGCGTTTCACCCCCCTAAGCCAGAGTGTTCTAAGCTGAAAGGAGGCCCACTCTTCTCTAGTTTGTTGTAATTGTGAGATGAAGCAATAAATAAATGTATGCCTACCACATAGCCCAGCTAAAAGCAGGCACTCAAAGGATCCCTTTCCTCTAATGCAGCATTAGGAAAATTTCACATCATTTGGCAAAACACTTAATTAATATCAAGTAAGTTCATCATTTACCCCGCTGCACTGGTCTTTTTTGTAATGATTATTATTTAGTCTGTGTAATGAAAGTCCATGAGATAGATACAATAAGGATGCCTGTTTAATCTGTGAATTCATATTTCCGATTACTCAAATACATACTTAGCATCCCACATACACAGATTCAATTTATACGTCATATCTCTCTCAAGCTCTCACAGGAAAATAATGGACTCTAATATGAAAAATAAAATTATCCAATACAGAAATGTTGAATCCCAATTATGAGTAACACAAAAAACAGAGGACGTCTGAAAATGATAAGCCATAATTGAGCACACCTATTATCATCATCCTTTCCCTAGGAGCATTCCATTTTCCATACATGACTAGCATAATTGAGAATATAAATAAACTAGGTTGGAATCATTTTAAACTGCTGCATTTTCTTCTGGTACAGAACCCAAAGCACTGCCACATCTGGGCAACTACTAAATAAAAAAGCTATTAAGAAGTAAAATGTTTACTAAAGTTTGCTGTCTCCTGAAGGCTGTGAAAGCACTAACTAAGAAAGGGGGTTGTGGTATCTAAATACTGAGTTAGTGTCTGCTTTTAGCGAGGGACTTATGCAAGATATGGAAACTGAGGAGAAGGGAGTTAACCATTTACGTTAAGGCCAGGTAGTCAGCAGGTAACAGAACTGGAGTTTTAATCTAGATTTACCAAACACCAAAATCTTTATTCTATGTTAATTCTCTGCTTTTCATGATGAGATGCAGAAAATACAGTAATCTTATTTTATTAGAGAAACTCCCTAGGAAAAATCAGAACTCTTTTTTACTTTTTGTCTCAATATTTATAAATGTTTACTAATTACTCTGAAAAAAAATAAATTTGTTTAAGTGTGTCCCTTTATTCAATCTATTCATATGAATTGAAGGTCTTTTAAGAAAGTTATAATAAAGCATTGGGACATTAATGCAATCTGGACTCATTGCAGCTGGATTCTTGAAAGAAAGAAAAGACATTTTTCTCTATTCTCCTTTCTCTTCCTTCCCCGACATCTTCCTTTCCCTATAATCCTAATATGAAAAAAAAGGAAGTGTTGCCTTTAGACTGAATTGGTCTCTCAACCAGCACTTTTTGGCATTCAGAGTGCTTTAAAAATCAGAAATTTTCACATAGAATCCAGAATTCAGCTCATTTTGATAATTTAAGACTATCTTACAACAGAGTCCACTATTGGAGCTAAATTCTGTTTTACACAACAAGAGAAAATGGCATAAGAAGCAATGCTGGTTATAAAGTATGTCATCTACACATTGTCAACTGAGAGAAATAGCAATTCCATGGACCACGACCTCTGATTTATCTGTCCATCGTTTGCAGAAAGTCATTTCCTAGAGAGTAGAAAAGCATGTCTTTCATTGGAGATAGAGACATAATGCTCCCTGCTTCTCTTTCTCTGTAAGAATTCAGCAATTGATGCTGCTGGGATTGTTGACCCTCCTTCCACTGCTGAAAGGGTTCCAAACACATTCTCTTAGTTGACCTTGCATACTCCTTCTAAATCCAAGAGAATATACTTATTTTGCAAAGTTAGAAAACAGAAATAGAGGCAGTTGATACTTACTGGTGCATAATGCTAAGAAGAATGTTAGAAAAAAAGTCAGAACTTCATTCTCTATTCATCCCACAAGGTGAGGCAGAAGACAGTATGAGTGAGAGAGTAAAGACACTCAGAAAGCTGTAGCACAGAAAAGTACTTCAGGATTTGAATAGAGAGGAAAGCCCCCAAAAGAGTCATAGATGCTTGAGAACATCCAGCATAAGACCTGAAGGGAAAGGCAAGTCATGGAGGAAGACAGTCCTGAATTTGTGGAGCACAGTGCAGTACACAAAGCATTCAAAATAGCATAATTTTATTAAATTGTCACGCATTTGTAGTATGAATGGGGAGACCAGGGCAGAGATCTCTAGCAACTGCTACCCAATGAGAAGCAAGTCTCAGTTCGCCAAGCACACTGCAGTGGATAAGGATCTTAGAACCTTCAGATGTTTTAGTGATACAAAAACAAAAAATCCCTCCAAACCCACATCAACTGGTAAAAGAAAGCAGATCCATGTGAATAATCTTAAGACTAAAGCAGATGCATGATGACACAGATGATGATGATGACAATGATGCACAATGCTTTTTAAAAAGAGACTAGTTTTTAGCCTTAAATTTACAGAAAAACTGAGAAGATAGTACAGAAGGTTCCGATATACTTCATATCCAGTTTCCTCTATAAGATGTAATTATATAACATCTTACATTAGATGGTACATTAGCCATAATTAAGTACCTGATGTTGATGCATTAGTAAATTCATACATCCTTAGTTTTGACCCAATGTCCATTTTCTTTGCCAGGATCCCATCCAGGACTGAGCAAGTACTTTCCAGAATGTCCTACTACTGTAATTTGGCTGATACTTTAACCAAGATTAGACCAGTTTTATGGGTTTGGAGGAGGGAGACCATGGAGGTAAAGTGCCATTTTTGTCACATCCTTCTTAAAGTACAAAATAGCAACATGATTTATGTCTGCTGATGTTGGCCTTTATCACCTGGCAAAGACAGTGGTTTGTCAGGATTTTCTACTGTAAATTCATTATTTTTCTACTGAAACCCCCCAATCCTTCCTCTTTGGAAGGAAGTCACTACGTGTAGCCCTTATCTAAGGAGTTATGATCACCCTCCTTGAGGGTGAAATATTTACATAAATTACCTGGAATTCTGCAGGGAAGAGTTGTCTCTTCCTCTCCACTTACACATTTATTCAAAAATTTATTTATATCAATATAGTCACATAGATATTTATTTTATACTTTCGGTTATGATCCAATACTACTTTATTTGGGGCACCAATTTTTCCAAATTTGGCATTTGGGGTTGGTTTTGTTTTCTTATTTTATTTTATTTTATTTTATTTTATTTTATTTTTTGCTTTGTAGGGCCTTGCCGAGGCATATGGAATTTTCCAGGCTAGGGGTAAAATAGCTACAGCTGCCAGCCCACAACACAGCCACAGCAATGTGGGATCTGAGCTGCATCTGTGACCTGTATATACCACAGCTCAATGCTACGCTGGATCCTTAACCCACTGAGCAAGACCAGGGATCAAACCACATCCTCATGGATACCAGCTGGATTCATTTCTGCTGTGCCACAATGGGAACTCCTTGTTTTCTTTTATTTTTAGCATATCCCTGCACCTGACACTACAAGACGCTCAGCTTTTATAGCCCTTACCTCAGCTCTAGAATCTGCCATTTCAGTAAGGAGCCATGATTCTTCTTATTGGATAATGAATGGTACTGGAAACTGAGATCTGGGAGCTAGATGTGTTTGTGGCTACTGGGTCATCAGCTATGTTTTCCACGTAACACTTTAGAATTGGCAAAGTGTATATTCTACCTGTAATCACACTCAAACCTCATGATGGTCCTCTAAAAGTACCCTGCCCCTACTGTGTCAATAAAGAAATTAAGTCTTGAGAGGCTGAGGCACCAAGTTTTAGGTACTGCCCAAGATCTAGGTGACAGAGCTCTACTTAATGAGTGAGTAGATCTGGAGCTTTCCTTTCTGAATCTTGCAACATAATTTCAGAGATACATTTTAAATATGTAAGTATATAAATAAATACTTAGTTTAACAACAACTGATCCTTTAAAGGAGAAGTACATTGTACAGGTACTATGAGAGTGAATAGAGGGGCACTTAGCCACAATGAAGAGGGTAGGGGGAAGGTTCCTGATGCATTGAGAATATGATAAGCAAGCTGGGCTCTTGAAAGAGTGCTAGTTAGGTAATGAATAGGGGATGGTTTCCAAAGAGAGGAAAAAGGAAAAGCAAAATGTGCAAAATGTCTTGAGTTGGAAAGAAGCTTGGAGTATTCACAAAGCTAAAAGGAGATCATGAAAGCAGAGTGTCATAAGTAGGGCTGAATTCCTCCATGGAAGAATGGAAAGATTTAGACACAGCAAAAATGCAAGGCTTCTAAACTAAGTAAAATAAGATTTTTTAAAAATTTTATACTATGAGCAATAGAATGTCAGAAAATATTTTAAAGCAAGGGAAGGAGATATATAAGATATATGACCTAAATGGTACATGATCTAATTACTTTGTGTGTGGAGATGAAGAGGATAGGAGGCAAGACCAAATTCAGGGAGACCAATTAGGAAAATATTTTGGCATTCAAATAAGATGGTTGGTTCCCTAGTCAGGAATGTTTGAAGTGAGAATGAACGGAAATCACAGGATTAGAGAGCTGTTTATGTGACAGAGTAACACAAAAAGTGGATACAAAAATGTAGTGAGATTGATGGGCAGCGCTAGGACTTAATGATGATAACCTGTATATAAGCATCATAAACAATACAACCCACCTCCCCAACTGTGTGATTATCTCCATCACTCTGGATGTCAACATGGAGAATGTTGACAGGGAAGATTGAGTGCAGGCATGGAGAGGGAGGAGAGTAATCCTAGGATCCAAGAAGGAGAGCAAAAAAGGTGGAATTCATAGGAAGCTAAGTATTAGGGTGAATGGAGAGTTCGGTGGTGTGAGGGAACTTTGGGGATATTAGAATTAGCCAGCTGGTGGACGGTCTGTCATACACATGGAGCGTTTTAACACCTAACATTAGATATGATGTAGTTCTCCGTGATAGCAAGTCCCCAGATGAGGTAATGAATGATGTAAATAAGTGGCCTCAATGAACAAGAGATAAGATGAAGGGGCTGAGACAGCAGGGTGTTGGGTGAAGTGGCCCCATGGATGCTGAATCCCCTTATGTTAATAACAATAGTTGTGGTAGAGAAGCAGCTTTGGGCTGGGTTCCAGTCTCTAATGAATGAGGAGGAGGAGGAAGCATCCAGGGGTTGGTTGGTTAGATAGATCAGGAGGAAAAAGTGTACAGACAAGAATGAATCCCAATGGAGCAAAGGAGGCATTCTTCCGTGCCCACTTGTGCAAGATCACTGTTAGTATTTGGTACTTACTGTTCTCTCTATCCCAGGAACCTTGAACAGAATACCCGAGGGCTCATAAACAAATCTCAAGAAAAAAATTTAAAATCCCTCACCCCAGCAGTCAATTACTCTATACCATACAACTTTGCAAACAGACAGAAGAGAGTCCAAATCCTCCTTTTTTATCACTTCCCACCAGTATCATCCCAAACATGTCCTGCAAAAGTTCTGAATCTCAGAGACCTTGTTTCTTATATGGAGCTAAGAATGTCCATCACACAGAGGATATTTTCTATGAGAATCACACAGAAGCATGCATGAAAAAATTCCTGGCACAGAGCACAATGCTTCAACTGCCTCTGTTTTCTCATCAATAAATAGAGTTAATAGTAATGCCTACCTCACAGAGATTTTGTAAAGATTAACTGAGTTAGTAAAAGTAAGGCTCTTAGATCAATGTTCAGCACATGTTGGAGATTACAGAAGCACTGCCAGTTTTTTTTTTTTAATTACTAAAAGAAGCACAAGGTAGGACCCATGGTCCCCAGTGAGCAATGTTTATGTTGACATTATTTGTCTTCATTATTTAGTTATATAACTTTTCTACCAGAAGAAGTCAGTGATTCTCTCTTCTAATCCATTTGTTATATGGATGGCCAAACTAGGCCTTGAGTCTGAATCTCTGGGTTGGCCCCTCAGCCAGTTGGGGACCACAGGACACTCCAGAATCTCAGTCTGGCTTCCCTGTCATCAGTGCCTGTCAGGCAGTGCCCTCTGGGAGGAGCTGCAGCCAGTGAGAGTAGCATGGAGAATAGAGGCAAGGACCCACCTCCCCACTGCCCCATGGCTCAGGGGTTATTTGGGAGACCAGTCTGCCTTTTCTCTGCCAGAAAGATGCTTCAAATACCCTCCCTCACAAGGAGGCTGAACTGCCAGAAAGCACCCAGGCCACAGTGAATGGAGTTAATTGGCCTTTATTTAGTTCCAGGGCTGCTCTGATATGCCTCGTTAACCCTGGTGACCACATGTTGCTTTTTAATGAAGATCCTAACTTGCCCAACTCTCAATTTAAACAAAGTCACCTTTGAAAATCTCTAACCCAACACTGATCAATTTCTACTTAGGAAAAATCAAACTCTTGTCTGCTGGGTGGTCAGGAGCAGCACTGGGATGCACCACCTTCATCCTTCTTGGACCACAGCAGGTGGCCAGACTGGGGTCAGGGACACAGAGCTCCCAAGACAGGTTGAAGCCCTGCGGGAAAGGAAATCCCAACCATAACCACTCCTACGTGGGGCCAGCACTCCGTGGAAGGGCCCTTCTGGGGAGCGCAGGCGGGGGCTTTGCAAAGCAGCCTTCCCAGGAAGCCCCATGGGTGCTCTTTTCCCATTACAGAGTCAGTACGAGGAGGGAGAGGAAAGGCTTGGGATCATCCCACTCCAGGGATAAGCGTGGGGAAGGGAGGTGCAGGTCAGCGGAACAAATTCAAATGCTTGCAGGCCAGCTGGGTCAGAGAGAGGTGGGAACCAGCCAGCTTTAAGTGAAGGGTCAGGGGTAACTGGAGAATCCTTCCACCAGGGGCAGCCATTAAATTCCTCTTCAGGTCTGTAGAACAGTGGGGGGCAGGGCTTGGTGTTGTCAGATTTTCAGTTATTTCAAGAGAAACAGGGAATCTGGATTTGTGATAGGTAATAAAATACGTAAACCTCTCAATGTGTCAATATTGGTGACTACAATTTGGTCATTCTTAGAAATATGTGCACCAAAACTTTCTCAGGCAAATACAAAACTGTGGATTAAACACAGCCTATAAGCTGTCCAGTTGGAACTTTTGAGCTATAGCATCAGGCTTAGAGCAAAGAAGAGCTGTGCCTTAGTTTCATCTCTTTCAATACAGCACTGGATAACTATTTTGTGATAGACACTGGGCAAGTTGCTGAAGAGACCTGATCTGCCTTCAGTGTATTTTTGTAACGTAAATAGGAAGTATGGACAATAAAATAAGCAATAACTGCTATGTAGTATGTACAATGCAGGCAAATGCAAGATTTTACAGGACAATATTAAGTTCAGTCATGGAATGTCAGGCTAGGCTTCCTGGAAACTGTGGCCAAGACAATAGTGGTCTTGATATCTCAGCAAAAACGATACTTCTTATTTTTACTCTGTCTTTTGATTGATATATCAACACTTGCTTAAAAGTCTTTAATGCATACAAACAAACTACCTTAGTATTCTTGCCCTCAACTGTTTTATCCAATTGGGCTACTGATAATCTCAGATTAATACACTGAGGCTGAGAAATTAAAATGATTTCCTCATATTCCTAAAAACACCCCAAGTAAATGCAAGCAAAAACTAAAGATAGGCAAAGAAAAAGAAAAGTTTTGATATAAATATATTAATCCACAGTTCCTATGATATATTTTGTTGCCCCTCTTTTATTAATAATCTTTTCAACTCCCAAATTTGTATCTCAGGAGTTTATTTTTTTTCTGCAAAGGATCAAAAGTCACAAGATCACTCCACCCCTTGGAAAGGGGTTTTGCTTCAGTAACTCTGTGGCAACAGGGTGAGGGGGGTTCTCAGGAGATGAGGACAAGGCCCCCGGACCTCTGAAGAAGAAGAATCAGCTATCTCATGGCAGATCACCTGAGAGCACCCTCACACTCATCCTTGAGGGGATTCCAAACAAAATCATATTTATGCTGGGCGTGTGGAGTGTCACTCATTCCTGCAGCAAGGGGGTTTGTTTGTTGGTGCAATTACATGGTTCATACGGTTGCTACATTGACACAAATGAATAAAGTGAAGGATATATTGATCTGAATCTTAATCAAAGCATATTGCAATACAGAAACAAGGCAGATTTTTAAGAGATCAGACAATGTGCTGTAAGAATTGGTATTATGATAGATTTATATGTAGTAAATGCTACAGGCCTCTCAAACTTGAAACTAGACCTATGGTTATTCTACACCATTTAGAAGCAAGTGCGGGCATGTACTCTACCTCCAAAAATGTCTCTCTACAATGTTTTCCACTTCTGGGACAAGGTGTGAGTCATTCATGATTTACTTTTTCTTTCTCATTAAGCAAAGGCTTCATATTTATTTTCTTTATCATTCAATGGATATTTACTGCAATGAGCCAAACACTATACTTTTCAGTTTATTACCCAACTCTAAAATCCAAAAGAAAAGGAAAAAAAAAAAGAGAATCTCCATAAATTTCCTCTATTCATCAAAGCCAACAGTGCCAGTGCCCTGTGCAAATACATCAAGATGGGAAGCGAATAATACTCTATTCTAATGTTGAAATCCACATGAATTCAACAGCCCTTCACTGAACATTACTGGATATGATGTCCTGCTCTAGGAGCTGGAAGGCTGTACAAAGCCAAAGCTCTTTCCAAAGGAGTTTATCATCTAAGAGGAAAGATAACAACATGTACACGAACAACTAAAATATCAGATATAGGGCCAAAAGAGGCCTAAAAATAAAGAGCTTTGCTTAAGGGCTTCAGAGAGGATAGACTTATTCTTGATCTAGAGGATTACAAAAGGCATCAAGGGACTGGTAGCCTTTGTTCTGAATCCTGTGAATGGCAGGTAGGATTTTAAACGTGTGGAGGTAGAAGGAAAATAAGGAAAGCACAGTAGGGAAGGGAGATACCAGGAGTGAATATTATACTGTGAGTTTTGGAAGATAAGGCTAGAAAGACAAACCAACACCACTGGGAGGCCCTGGGGAACAGACTAAGCTGATTAAAACCATTAGACAATATAGAATATGTTAAATGAATAAATATAAAACAGTTTGATAATATTAACTAAGGTTTGCTTTAAGGGTAGTTTGACTGCCCTGTTGAGAATGTACTGGAAGCAAGGCATCCAATGGCAGGAGAAACTATTTAAAATGATGATGATGATAATAACTAATATGAAAGCAATACCAGTAACTATAACACTTAATCACTTACCATGGGTCAGAAGCTATTTTTATTTAAGTTCTTTTTAAAATTTTTAAATTATAGTTGATGCATAATGTGGTATCAATTTCTGCTGTAGAGCAAAGTGAAGCAGTCATGCTTATATATTCTTTTTCCTAATATTATCTTCCTTCATGTTCTATCACAAGAGATTAGATATAGGTTCCTTGTCAGAAATTATTTTAAGCCATTTTGCATATAGTAACATATCGATCCCTCTAACCACCACATAAAGTAGGTATTATTATTATCCCCACTTAACCATTACAAAAGCTAAATCCGACTTTATGTGCACATGGCCACTTAGCCTGGAAGGGCAGAGAGAGGTCTGGGACCAGGAAGGCAGGCACCAGACTCTCCCTTAACCTCTGCACTCTGCTCTCTCACAGAGAGACGCCAGCTCCCATCCTCATGAAAAATAATAAGATCCTAAAGCAGAAGAATAGCAGTGGGGATGAAGGGAGAAAATTTACACAGAGGGCAGGTGGCATAGACACAGGAAACCACAAAGCGGCTCTCAGAAAGATCGTAGAAGTTACAGACGCCAAGGCTCAAAGCATTTCAGAAAGAGGGGAACTGATGCACAGAATCAAATAGAAGAGGAAAGTCAAAGCAGATTAGGATTCTGATGGAGCTAGTGGATTTAGTTACCATGGGGTACTTTTCGAGGCAGCAGTTTTAATACCAGCATAGAAGAATAGATTGGAAGGGGTTAAGAGTGAATGAGAGTAAGGAAGAACCACTAGAGAGAGATAACGGCTGCTAACGTTTTCATGGTAAAATAAATCACAAATCAGAAATAACAGTGTGTGGAACAATGACAGAGCTAAATAATAGGTAGCTTTGCAATTGTTATGATTACCAGTATTACTGTCGTTCCTATTCAGAGTGAGATACCTTAGAGGGGAAAGTTGGAAGAAAGAAAATCAATCGTTAAGTAATGATTAAAAAGAAAATACATTTAGATGACCTGAACTCAGTTCAAGCATCAGGATACACCTGAATGAACAGTTTTGGATGTAATCATTCTAAGTTATTAGAAATATCCAAGTATTAATAGAGATCAACATTTAGATACTGGTCTGAATGTTCTAGAATTCAAGCGAAGGTCTGGTTCAAGTATAATATGTTTCTGTATGTTTCCTTTGTAGAGTGAGACAGGTGCCTGGGATTCTAATATTTCTCTGGATGTAACTGTGTCAAATATGAGATTTTTGGAAGTTTAGGGATCATGAACATATTCAGACCCCCTAAAGTACATACAGAGGTCACCCTTTTGGGTGCAATACACAAGGCAGATGCTAAAAAACTTACACCGAATGGAGCAGATGTGGAAGAGCAGATTTTCTGAGAAATAACAGTGTTGAGAAATAACAGTGTTACCAAGGATATTCCCCTTCACCTCTGGGGGCAACATCAGACCTTCCTCAGCCTCTTCTTAATCCCCAGCAGCTGGCACTGCAGCTGAATGGCCAACAGCATTATCATAGTTTCTGATACATTATAGTTTACAGCAGACTTTCCTTTGTATAAATTTAGTATACCTTCTAGTAGTTCTCTGAGGTAGCCAAGGCAAGGGATGTGAGTCTCTCCTAGAGATAAGGATAGCAAAGCTGTGTAATGCAGTATCTTGCTCAAGGTCATCAGTTAGGAGATGGGGGTCATCATTCACATCCAGATGCTTTGAACCCTTTTCTGTTATACAAAATCCTTGTCAATATCAATGTCCTCTTTTTCAGTAAAAGCAAAACATGATATTTCAAGATTTGGACTAATATAATGTTCCTTTAATTTGTTTTTCCCTGCAATAACCATGTTTGACCTCTTTTGGTCAGACATCTATTATTGAGATTTATTTTCAATTTTTCATGTCAAAACATTAGCACAGCCCAGCTTCACTGGTAACCAGGGACACAATAATTATACTCTTTTCCAAAAGAATAGGTGCTCTTGTCATCCATCTCCAGGAAAGAAAGTTTGTTTAGACTTTTCATCCCTAATGTTTTCTCTTTAATAAATAGTTATCTGGATAAATTATTCATCACAGAGAGCTTCCTGGAGAAAATAAATTCAAAGACATGTTGTAATACCCTCAAGGAATGCATGTCAAAGCCTGAATGACAGGTATTCATTCAGGTACACAAGTGGGGCACATGAGAAGCTCTGCAGTATATAGCTGAATAGGGCAGTCTAGGAATGGGCCAATATCGCTGTTCAGAAAAGGAAGACAGCCCCTGGGCCAAGTTCTTTCCTTTCAACATAAGCCAATTAGTACAGGGACTGTCTTTCAAATTACAGCTGTAGACTGTACTGAATTTAAGAGGTCATATGTAAAAACTGCAAGGATATAAGGCCACCAACCCAAAACATTCACTATCACAAAGAATTTCCCATAGTTGCCATGGTCTCCTCAGGAATGAGTGATTCATAGGGCATGCTAAGCAACAGGACGCTGAGCAAAACCAGGCTTCTAAGATTATGACCACTGGTATTTGCTCAGTCTTCAAAATGCAAATCAGAGTAGATAAACATATTCTAACTTTCCATGAGAGCAAGGCAAATCAGGGAATACTGAAATCAATACTGGATTAAAGGAGAATTTTATTAATGATTTTCAATATGATTCAGATTTGCCTCGGTCTTTACCTTTTCCAAATGAGAGTTCCTGTGTGGTTAAATCCATGCTCTAGTTCTGAAGTTAGAAAGCATCATACAAATAGCAGTTGCCATGAACTGAATGTTTAGATTATGCTAAGCACTTTACATATATTACCAGCGATTTAAAAACTTATTAAAGGAAAAGTGCCATGTGCCCCTTTTTATAGTTGTGGAAGGGTGGAAGGTTACTCTCAGAAAAATAGAAGATCCTTTCCAGACCACAGAGCTCCCAAGAAGCAGATCCAAGATTTAAATCCACATATGTAGGATTTTCCTGTCTCCTCTTTTCACCAAGCTTATAAAAGTGTAATAAACCCTTTATATCATGATACATACACAGAGACCCACCAAAGCAAATGCATGGGAATTCAAAGAATGGAAGAAGAGCTACAGAAGCAAGGACATTTAGATTGAGTATGCACATTAAAAACCATATATCCCACTTCCTTTGCTTTTCCAATTAGGTAAAAGCCACTCCAAAGAAATATATGCAAAGACAGTGTTACAACCTGGGTTTTCAGACTTCTAATCCAGTGCTTATTTACTCACTGCCTCATCTTTCTAAATGGTAGATCCTTCTTACAATCTGCAGAGTTGATACATAGATCTCATAAATGCATTGAAGAATTTAGCAGATAGATTAAGGTAATAATCTTCTTAAAGAGCTTTGAGATTATCTAAGCTTCAGATAAAAAGCCATAATTAGGTTCCCTGCCAGTTTAACAGCATGAATGCTACTGTCAATGTCCAAGCCATAAGAAAGTATTATAGGACAAAAGAAAAATATTCACAATGAGGGCCCTTCTATGCTCTCAGGTAAAAAGCCTGTTGATGATGAAAAAGCCATGAGATTTTAAGTTTGCTTTAGCAGACCCAAATAGGAAAGTATTCACACATCTTCTTTCTTATCTATTAATTTCATTCAGCAAATTCAGAAAAAATACAGGATCATAATTAACATTAAAAATCCACTAACTTGGAGCTACTTGGTGGCTCAGTGAGTTAAGGATCCTGCATTGTTACGGGTGTGGCTTGGGTCACAGCTATAGTGCAGGTTCAATCCCGTGCCCAGAAACTTCTGCATGATATGGCCGTGGCTCCCCTCCCCCAGAAAAAAAAAAAAAAAAATCCACTAACTTAATGTGAATTTTCAGGAACATTTTTATTTCAAATTGAAATTTTTCCTATTAAATATTATCTCTGAAAATATTATTCAACCTCTCAAAATAATTTATCTCCTTGTCTATTAAAAACACAGCTATTATATACACAAGAAAAATATATATAATTTTACCCACAATTAGAGTTCAGTTAGTAGCTTCTTCAGAGTCAAAAACTTAATGCAGTAGCCTGAACCAAGATCTAAACTTAAAACAAAATCAACTTCAAGAGTTCCCATCGTGGCTCAGTGGAAATGAATCTGACTAGTATCCATGAGGACGCAGGTTCAACCCTGGCCTTGCTCAGTGAGTAAAGGATCCGGCATTACTGTGAGCTTTGGTGCAGCTGTGTGCGCTGGGATCTGGCACTACTGTGGCTGTGGCATAGGCTAGTGGCTATAGCTCAAAATCAAGCCCTTGCCTGGAAAACTCCATATGCCTGCATGTGTGGCCCTAAAAAAAAAAAAAAAAAAAAGGACACAAATAAATAAATAAAAATTTAAAAAATAAACTTCAGGAAAATAAGATTAATTTATAAACCTTAACTTGACATAAGGGTGACAATTCAGACCAAGCCAGAGTTATTTTCCTTCAGAATTTGAATGTACTGCTACAACGTCTATTAATGTCCGAATATCAATTAAAAAGTCCAAAGTCATTCTGAATGCAGATCATTAGGATGACTCAATTTTTCTTTTAAGAAGATTTTATAGTTTTCTTTTAATCCTAGTATTATGAATTTTCATCATAATGTATCTTGGATATGGACTTAAAAAAATGTGCTGGAACATTTAGTTGTAAATGTGGAAATTTTCTTTTATTAGTTCTTTGATTATGTCTACTGCATTTTATTTCTCTTTTCTGCTATCTTAGAGAGGTTTCTAAATTATTCTGTGATAACCACCTGTGACCAATATTTTTATTTTTCTAGAAGGCTGCTTTATTTTTCACTTATTGTAGTTTTGTATCTGGTTTGATCTTATGTTCTACCAAAATGTCAGCTTGACTTTGAAGTGGGGCACTCTAATATGGAGCAAAAGATGAACAAAGAATATATGTAACACTCCAAAGAAACCTCTATCTTGGTGAGCAAAGAAAGGTAGAAGAAAAAAAAAACATTTTCACATCTTGTCTTCTTTTTGTGAGTTTTGTTCTGGTATTCTGCCTGTTTCTTTTTCTTGAGGATCAAGCACATTCAGCCAAAGGCTTAACCATGTGGGTTAGGTGAGAAATCTTTAACATTTCTTGCTCAAAAAGCTCAAGTGCAGATAAAAAGTTGAGGAAGTGTCAGGGAGAAATAGACTGCATTTGTCAGTAGAGCCCCTTTCCAGTAAAATCAGAAATTGTAAATAAGGTGGAAATGGCTGGTTGGGTTGGAAATGTGCCCTTGACTGAGGTGTATAGAAACTCAAATTCTGGAGAACACATTTACTTCACATTCTTGTTCTCACCGTCACTCTTGCTATCACTAACACCCTCATCCTCTCCTTATACTTAATTCCCTCCATAAGAACTCCAAAGGCATCTTCTATTACATATCTTTCCATATCTCTTCCCAAATTGGAATATATAAATGCGCTGACAGTCTCAGCAGAATGAGACCTTCCGGATCTACACTCCTTTGAAAGAATCTGTGCACAGAAACAACATTTTTCCTTGTTATTTTATTTTATAAAAATTACTTTAAATTCACTTTCTTTCACTTAGCACGTTGAATTGCTCAAAAGAAAAATAAAAGGGTGTAGATCTTGTCTACTCTGTTCATGGAAATGTTCTTAGCACCTAATACAGTTTCTAGCCCATAGTGAGCACTCAATAAACATTTCTGGAATTCACAGGTTTCTTACTTCCCTGTGTCTTTCCTAAAATAACCCCTGCATTTCTTGGGTCCTAATTTTTCCTGCCCCATTGTTAGGAATGACTTGCAACAATTATTTAAGAGAATATCATTTATGATGTCAACACTGTACTTCTTTTCCAGGTAAAACTAGTTTACCTAGTTGAAGAAAAAAAGAAAAGAACACTTGTTTTTCTTATTTCTTTGAAGAAACATGCTAATATAAACGTTATCAACCAGGTCCGTAGTGTAAATTTACATAAGTAACGTTCAATCTTGTGATTAAGGTAGCATGGTAACAGAGATCCTTCCATTCCACTCAGCAAAATAGTGCGGTTGTCTGGTTTTTTTTTGTTGTTTTTGTTCATTTTTTTTCTTTTTTCTTTTGTTTTTGTTTTAACACAGATGACAATTTAAAAATGTGTATATCCTGGAGACTTCATGATGCATTTACAAACAAATAACCATTCTGTAATGCTTACCAAATTTCCATTTGTCTATTTTAAATCACTGGGGGAATTTAACTTCCATTACTTAAGATAATTAGTTTGACACTGATATAATTAGCACCCAGCACAAAAGAACAAAGATTACAAGATCAATGTAAATAAAGGCAAATTATTTCACTTCTGTAAAGAAATATCGGCTCTCCCCTTTTGCCATTAGTCAAAGGCAGACAATTAAAAACCTATTAAGTGCTAGACCACCTAAAATAAACAATGTGTCTTCTTATGTTAAAGTTCAGCTTAGTTGTTTTAATGTTAGAATCTGGGAATAGGGGTAGAGAAGAAAAAGAAAGGAAAACCAAGGCCTGCTTGGGCTAGTTACAAAAGATATCCCCTTGCTCTATGTCGAATATGGACATTTTACTCAAGGGCATAAGATTAGTATTGTAACTTGACAAAAGTCTCAAAATAGGAATGTCAGAGCTGAGATGTAATCTTCTATGTGTCAAACTCTCCTATACATACTGATCCCACTACATCTCAAATTATGACAAAGAATTTGTATTTTCAAGGGATATATTTAAATGTTTCTATAATTTGGATTTCATCTATAATTCAAATGCAATATTGTCTCTTACACAAGTGTTCTGCACCCACTTCTTAGAGTAAATCATTTCTGACACTGCTGTAATATTTATAGAAAGTATGAATTATTCTAGCTCAGAAAATCAGCAGAACTCATATTTTCCACCAAAAATTCAAAGTATGTCATCTCCAAAAATGTGTGCATCCTTAACAAAGCCTTTCCTCTTGCAAATTCCTTCTCCAGCACTTGCTTAAGAAACTTACAAAGTTATGAGTGAAACACTCACATTATGAAATTGGTGAATATACTTGCCCACCCCATAATGTTGTCAAAAATCAGATGATCTCTACCTAACTGGAACACTGAGCAAATGAGACAGAAGAAAATTCAACCAATAAAAATATTATTAGCCATAACTCATAGAAGCCCTCTCCAAACACACTTGTACCAACATTAATAAAAGAAGATCTAATGACATTCCATTTGAGTGAAATCCAAGTCTATTGAAATTTCAGGCAAAGTAAATAGCCTATTTATTCCTGAAAGAACTACATAATCAGCTAAATGCTTCACTCTGGTCCATCTTCTTCCACTAGATTTTCCCCTGAAATAGTGTCAGACAGCTCTGCTGACTGAAAACTCTATTTCCCTAAGGGAATTAGAAACACATTTCCAACTTTACATCTTCCCCTTCAGTTCTAGTTCATGCCTAAAATTTCCAGCTTAAGCAGTCATCATTTAGAGAAAAAGAAATATATTAAATTCACGTAATGCTATTATCAAACTTTTATGGAATATGGAAATTCCAAGGTGAGGGGTTAAATCAGAGCAGCAGCTGCCAGCCTATGCCACAGCCACAGCAATGTCTGATTTGAACCACATCTGCAATCTATTCCATAGCTTGCAGCAATGCCAGATCCTTAACCCACTGAGCAAGGCCAGGGATTGAACCTGCATCCTTAGGGACACTATGTTGGGTTTTAACCTGCTGAGCCACAGTGGAAACACCCAAACTTTTATTTTAAACTAATCTTAATCTACATTCTTATTTTTGTGTTTGGAGATGAAATAAAGGTCTGTGAATGACCAACATTTGTTTCAAATGCATAGAAGTTAATAATTCAAATAAATTATGCTTAATCAATGAGAATCTCCTTTTAATTTTAGTCTCCCATTTAAACTGACATCATCACATAAAATTATATTGATAATTATATGTTAATTACTGGGATCAAAGAAGACTCTTTTGAAATACTCAACTTAAAATCCCATGTCACTTCTACTGAGAATTCTAGCCTAAAGCAAGAAGAACTAAAAGAAATTGCCTTTACAGACTCACATACATACCAAAAGCATTTTTGATTAGATCCAAAACAGACATAAAGTGTGATTTGCATCCATGAAGGAAAACTGTTGATTGAATTTCTATTGTGAGAAAGGTATTTTAATGTTAAAGTGTTGTTTTCCTTTCTCCAGATGTAAATATAAGTTATTTTCATAAATAAATATGAAAATACACTAGATAGTCCATTGTTTAATAAGTGTTATTAAAAATATTGGTTGATTCTATGGCAAAAATAAAGCTAGGAATAAGCTAGCATCACATACAAACAAGGATTAAAAACCTAAATATAAGATATAAATCTAGAGGCTTTAAATTTTATTTTTTGTGGCATGAGGAAAGCAAAACACTTTTAAAGCAAAAGTACCAAAAAATAGAAGCTAAAAAATGTAACAGAAGACAAAATGAGTGATGACATTTGTAATATTTGACTGACAAACAGGAAACTCTTATAGATCAACAAGAGAACAGTCAAAACAGAAAACTAAGCAACAAAATGGATAGGGAATTTACAGAAGCAGAAACCCTAATGCTAATAAGTAAACAAAGAGATGCTTAAATTTATTAGTAATCAGATAAATTAAAACAATAATGAAGTATCACTCTACACCAATTAAACTAGCAACAATTGGTGTAAGACACAGGAAAACCATTAGGTAAGATAATGTAATCCGGGACTAATGAGCCAATTTAAGTGATGTATGCCATACGACAGAGGAAACTAACAGAAAAAATTTATTCTTAGACATATGTCCCAAAGAAATAGTCACAGAACTATATGAAAATATGTATTTTAGCTATAGAGTCATTTCCGATGGCTGGGAGTTGGAAGAGACTAGCTCTCCATTATTGAGATAGAGGATAAGTAAAATGTGTGGCTGTACAGCAACAAAGTACCTTGCAACAATGAGATGTAAAGGCTTAGACGGTCATACAAAGGGATGCTCATATGGAAGAATCTTTAAAAATAGGTGTTTCAGAATTCCCATTGTGGTTCAGCAGTAACGAATCCAACTAGTATCCATGAGGATACAGGTTCAATCCCTGGCCTTGCTCAGTGGGTTAAAGATCTGGCATTGCCGTGACCTGTGGTATAGGCTGCAGACTCAACTGGGATCTGGATCTGGTGTTGCTGTGGCTGTGGCCTGCAGCTGGAGGTTCGGTTCAACTGCCTAGCCTGGGAAATTCCATATGCCATGGGTGTGGCCCTAAAAAGACAAAAAAAAAAAAAAAAAAAAAGAGTGTTTAATCCAAAAAAGCAAGAAAGAGACAGCATTAAGTAGATAAAAATGCAAGTATACAAAATAATACACATTCTGCAAGGATACACACAAATCAAAATAGACACATGGAAACCAGGATGGTTGCCTCCAAGAGACAGGAGAAGTGGAATGGCAAATGGGATAAAGTAAACAAACTACTAGATGTGGAGAGAGAAAAGAAAAAAGACAAGACCAGAGGATAAAAGCAAACAAAGTCAGAAGGCAATCAGCAATGGAGAGAATATCGCTGTGAAATGTAAGGAACTTGAGTCCAAATTCTAACAACCATATACTCTCAGTGTGACTACAAGCAAGGTCCTTTGTTGTAACTCTTTCCTCACTGGCAAAATTGGGATAATATCTGTCACTTCATGGTACAATAATTAATACATTACATACCCCAAAAGGAATTGTTTTCTGTTTTTAAGTTTTTTTCTTTTTTAAAGGCATTTATATTTACCTATCCTACAGGGTGCAAGTATGTTTTCAGTGATACTTAGTATTTAGTCAGAATTCAGGTTTTCTTTGGGAGGAGCTAGATTCTAAAATGGGGAAACAACACTATAAAGAGAATATTCATGAATTGTAGAAAATGCAGGCTTTGTAAAAACATGCCATAATTCCACTTAAAATCAAAATCCTCGTTTTTTCAAACTGTGCTAAGATATGCAGCTAACATAGAATCCTAGCTTTATGCTTACTTCCAACATTTTTAAATCAATATCTTCTCATTTAAGATTACAGAGAATACATTGTGAGATTACTGAAAGACATTTAAAAATGTTCCTTATCAATTTAAATTTGGAACAAATATTATATTTTTATTACATGTTCTGGTGTGCTAATAAGCCTTGAAGAGAATTCTCCAAGCTCTTAGAAAATTAAAATGCTGAGGAGCAAAGAACAAAATGCATTTATTTTTCTTGCTCCTAGATTTGAGAAAAGCATAACTTTGAAACAGACTTATCTTAGAGTCAAAGCCATGTAATAAGGACTTCCATTCATTTTTTAAAAATCACTGGCACATTCACAACCTTCTTAGAAAATATAATTTCAATACACAAGGTAGTTATTTATACTCAGAGGAAGACATATTGGAGAAAGGTAAATCCTCTAAAGTCATTGTTCATTTGTTCATTCATTCACTCACTCACTCAAAAATAATTTATTAAGCACTGCTATATAGCAAAGTAATCCACTGGAGCTGCACATGTACTAATGATCCAAGCATACATAGATAAAGGAGTAGAATGACCAAACACAGTAGTAAATACCAGCTATATAAAGAAAAACAAATTGTGATAAGAATAAATAGAAAAACAGGATTCTAAGCAAAGAAATAAGAGGAACCACAGGGTACCAGGTTTCTGACAGTAAAACTGTAACTGACACCTCAAGAGTTCCTGTTGTAGCTCAGTAGTAAGGAACTCGACTAGTATCCATGAGGATGCGGGTTCCATCTCTGGCCCCTTCAGTGGGTTAAGGATTTGGCATTGCCATGAGCTGTGGTGTAGGTCACAGATGAGGCTTGGATCTGACATTGCTGTGGCTGTGGTGCAGGCTGGCAGCTGCAGCTCCAATTCAGTCCCTAGCCTGGGAACTTCCATATGCCACTCTGAAAAGCCAAAAAAAAAAAGGTAAAACTCATCCCCACCCCAAAAAAATAAAAGAAAACAAAAACTGAAACTGACTCCTGACAGATAGAAACAGTAACCCAGGCATAAAGGTATGCAGGCAGAAGGAACAGAAGTACAAATGTGCTGGGGCAGGAAAAAGTTGGGTTTTCAAAGTCAGTGGCCTCAGTCCAAGGGGCCCAGAGACTGGTACACTGTGAAAAATCTCTAGGATGTGAGGTTAAGTCAGGGACATCATTAGAGGGCTCTGCAGACAACAGCATGGGAATCTGATTTCATGACAACTATTGTGGGAAATAATTAGGAGTTTTGAGAAGTTATTGCCTGGCATTTGCATTTAAAAGATCATCTGGAGATGGAGGTAGAAGAAGACCCAGAGAAGGGAAAAGAAAATTGTGGTTTGGGCTAAACAGATGACTGAGAAGCTAGTGAGGAATGTACAGATTAAAGATATATTTAGGGAGGTTGGCTGATGGACTAGATGGAAGAAATAGCAATAATGACTCAAAGTTTTGGCTTCAGTAGTGTGGCAGCTTGTAATGCAATGTGCTCTGTGGGAATGATTGGGGGGATCTGGAATCACAGGGAGCAGGAAATTTACCTGCAGTTAAGAAGAGTGGCTCCCACATCCCTGGAGACTACAAATCAGGGAGTGGGGGAGCACATGGCTGGGAAGTAGGACTTCCCATGGTGGCTTGGTGTGGAAGTCACAGTCCTTTAGGACACAACTGACCACTACTGACCATCTAAGGTAAGCTAGAGGCTTGCAATCTCCTTCCAGATGATACCTTGTTTACTTTCTATTCAGGTCTGGGAGGTGTATATGATTAGCTACATTTGAAAGATGATGAAAACAAATGTCATATTTTGTATCTCACTGCAAGTTGCTTGATAAATGATAGAGCTGGAACTCAAAGCTTTGACCATAAAAAAAAGTACACTGCCTCAAATTTATCTTCAGGTTCTTGAAGTATCTGTGTTGAGGGGTGGGGATTCCCTGGGGCGGGGTATATTGAATAATGATTAGTTTTGATCCCATTTTATCAGCTCAACAGAAAGCAAGGAGGCAAGACCTTACTAATATAAAGGTGCAAGTCAGACTCATTCATGCATTATAAATGTCTACCACGTGGGAAGCACTGGGCAAGTTTCCGGGTCAGCAAAAGAAGCATAGTCTCTACTGTTATGCAGCTTAGAGCCTAACAATCTGTCATGCTCCAAATACAATTTTCTTTACACCATGCACACCTGGAGGCCAGCAGTCATGCACACACGTGATTCACATACAAGGTTAAATGCTGCGTGCCCTGGGAGATAAAGCACCAGTAAGCTGTAGTGCTGAGGGAGATAAAGCGCGATGTGAGGCAAAACATGGGCATTGAAAGCAACAGGAGAGTACTTGGGTAGAAAGGTCACAAATAGTCTTATTTATTAATTAAGTAAATTCCTGGAACATCATAGGGTCTAAACTAGGTGATATTGGAAAGTATAAATGAAATCTGACTTCTCCTCAAATTAATTATTAATGTATAAATTGAGATATCAGAAAGTAGGTAAACTCTTCTAAAGCTATCTTGAAGGCTTAGAATAAAGGAGATTGTACCAAGTCCAGAGATTAGCAATTTTTTCCTACAAAGAGACAGATAGTAAATATTTTTGGCTTTGGACCATGAAATCTCAGCAGCATCTGCTCCATGTTGCTGTTACAGCCAGAAAGCAGCCACGGGCAACACATAAATGAATGGGTGTGGCTGTGTTCCAATGAAATTTTATTTACAAAAATGGGCTAGATTTGGCCTGCAGACCACTGTTTGTTATCCCCTGCCCAGGTCTCATATTGCTCCCCAAATTTAACAGAATTACTGTCACTCAAGTTGCTCAGAATGTAAGAAAGAACCTGAGCCTAATTGAGGTATGTCAGGAAAAAAAATTCTTTGGGAAGAATCAATATAAGGTGAGACTGAAGCAAAGTCCGTTTTCTTGAGGGTTTTTGCCAGGAGAGTAAATATAAACAAATTCCAATTACCGAGCAAAATGGCACACAAAGCCACTGGAAGAAAGTTGTGTGTGGAAGGTGAGAAAGTGCCCCTTAGGAGAAGATCCATCTTTACTATAAACACAGGTAACAGAAAGTGGACAACAGGGAAGTCAGAAGGGTACCCTAAGGAGAATAGATAGACTTCTATCATAACTTTGTTCAAAAAATGACAAAAGTCAGAGAAAGACAAATATCATATATCATTTATGTGTGGAATTAATAAAAAGTGATACGAAAGAACTTATTTATAAAACAGAAACAAACTCACAGATTTCAAAACCAATCTTATGTTTACCATAGGTGAAACCGTTGGGAGAAG
Organism: Sus scrofa; assembly: GCF_054392235.1. Lineage (NCBI taxonomy): Eukaryota > Metazoa > Chordata > Mammalia > Artiodactyla > Suidae > Sus > Sus scrofa. Next base: position 105,896,464 of record NC_139396.1, on the reverse strand, counting down.
GGAAGAATTGGGAGCATGGGAATAACACATACCACTGTATAAAATAGATGATAAATGAGAACCTACTGCAGAGCACAGGAAAATCTACTCAATAGTTGGTAATAACCTATATGGGTAAAAAAGAATAGATATATTTATATACATGACTGATTCACTTTGCTGTAAACTTGCAACTAACATAACATCATGTCAATTACACTCCAATAAAATTAAATTTTAAAAAATTCATGGAGATTTTAAAAACGATTAATAAATGTGACTGCATAAACATAAAATAATACACCAATTATTTTTTAAAAATCACAAAAAAGTACTTATTTACACCCATCATTATCCATCTTAGTTCTCTGACAGGTAGGTCATCCAGTCCTGGGTGCATTATAAGACTTGACCTATGTTTTTATAAGATTCTTTTGGCTGCTGCCACCAAAGTTTCCCTCCCCTATACACACCAGGAATTAAGTATTCAGTTTATTATAATATAAATTATGTGTGTTCTCCACTGGACTGGAGGTTTTGGGAGAAAGGGTTCTATTGTCCCTTTCTATATCCATCCAACTGAGCATCTAATTCTTTACCTAATTGAGATAATTACTGCTAATCCAATGATTATTACAACCATTACCAATTCTTTTTATTTATTTATTTTTCTTTTTTGTCTTTGTGCCTTTTCTAGGGCCGCTGCCATGGCATATGGAGGTTCCCAGGCTAGGGGTCGCATCAGAGCTGTAGCCGCCGGCCTACACCAGAGCCACAGCAACAAGGGATCCAAGCTGCGTCTTCGACCTACACCATAGCTCATGGCAAAGCCAGATCCTTAACCCACTGAGCAAGGCCTGGGATCGAACCTGCAACCTCATGGTTCCTAGTCGGATTTGTTAACCACTGAGCCACGATGGGAACTCCCCCATTACCAATTCTTAATACAGGAATACAGCAGGTTTTTGTCATAGTCCTTCAATTCATATTTGTTTAAAAGAATCTGGAAACTATTCCTAGAATCATTTAATGTCAGAAAATGTTTGTCAGGAGTTCCCGTCGTGGCGCAGTGGTTAACGAACCCAACTAGGAACCATGAGGTTGCGGGTTCAGTCCCTGCCCTTGCTCAGTGGGTTAAGGATCCGGCGTTGCCATGAGCTGTGGTGTAGGTCGCTGAGGCGGCTCGGATCCTACATTGCTGTGGCTGTGGTGTAGGCCAGTGGCTACAGCTGCGATTGGACCCCTAGCCTGGGAACCTCCATATGCCGAGGGAGCGGCCCAAGAAATAGCAAAAAGACAAAAAAAAAAAAAAAAAAAGTTTGTCAGTTGCCTTTACTTTGGACAATATGTTGGCAAAGTTTGAGAAAGCTGGGTCACACTGTCTTCCCTCAAGACTCAGGAGGCATTGATCAGCTCTTCCCTAATGCAAAATATTGCTGAGGGCAATTCTGAGGTCACTTCTTACATGGGACTTGATCTTGTTTCAAGCTTCCCAAAGGATTCCCTTTTATTTCAGAAGTCAAGCCAATTAGGATATTGATGCTGATTATGGCGTGACAATTTTTCCAGAATGTTGGCTTTTAAGCCACAGATTTCAGTTAAAGTTTATTCTCAAAATGTCTTCATAGCTGGAAAAAGAACTTTCAATATTTTTTTTCCTCCACACATTCATTTCTTCTTTTCAAGGACACCATTTATATATGTTGATAATGTTGATACTTTAAAATTTATTTTTGTCTTCCAGATAAGTTATTTTCTTATAATCTTATGATAATTTTAATTCATTGTTTATTTGAAATTGTTGTTTCTTCACTTTTTTCAGTTTCCAAGTCTCTTGTGATATATTTCAACAGTTACTATTCTCCTTTTGTTATTTCCAGTGTAACTTGCATTGCTTTGTTAGGTTTTTTTTTGTTTGTTTGTTTGTTTGTCTTTTTAGGGCTGCACCTGAGGGATATGGAGGTTCCCAGGCTAAGGGTCGAATTAGAGCTGTAGCCACCAGCTTACGCCACAGCCACAGCAACTCGGGATCCAAGCCACATTTTTGACCTACACCATAGTTCACCCCAATGGGGGATCCTTAACCCACTGAGCAAGGCCAGTGATTGAACCCTTTTTCTCATGGATACTAGTCATGTTCATTAACCACTGAGCCACCATGAGAACTCCTGCTTCTTTAGTTTTAATATTCTTTTCTATTTTCCTTGCTTGATCTGCCTCTATGTCATTGCTTTCTGTTTTTTGCTTTTGTTTTGGTTTGGCTTGGGGATTTTTTTGGTTGTGCTTTTCCTAAATTTCTGTGTTCTAGATATCTGTTTTGACATTTTAAATAGCTTATTGATTTAGTAAGGTATATGTTTAATTATGGTAACATATTTGGCCATTAGTTTAATTTTCTCTGTGGCAAATTTTTCCTAGTGAATTTTTTTCATCTGTCTTCTATTCCATTCTACTTAATATTCTCTCAGTACCTTTTTATGTATCCTTTGATGGTTCCCTCTTTTTCACTGCCTTTAAATAGGGTGTGTCTACCTGCACTACAAGCAGGAAATTTCTCTTTGAATATGGTGAGTACTTGGAATTTGTGGTGGGAGGGGCCAAAGTGGGATCCAGGACAAAAGCAATGTTCTCTTATTGACTGTGAAATGCATTATAATGAGCTTCCTCCATGCTTAGGTTTGTTTAGCCTTTAATTCTCCACAGCCAAGAGAGATCAGCCACTCAGGACTTCTCCCAAAGGAGGTTCTAACCCACTACCTAGCTCCTTCCTGTACAGGGGGTAGTCTCAAAATATCCTCCATCAGCCTCAGGTCCTCCTGTTTTTCCATTATGTTCAATGGGCTACAGGGACAATCCAACTTGCTGGTTTTTTTCTTTTCCAAATAAGAGACTATTTGCTCAGGAGAGAACACCATCTACTTTTGTAACTGCATACTAGAATCTGGTACCTTTTCTCATATATTTGACTGAGAGTTAATTTCACTAAAGGCATCTCTTTCTGCTTCTTTTAAGTTAATTTTCACAAGGAGAAGGTGCTGTATGGTCTTTACTGTGCCATTTTAAGCCCAAAAGTCTTCTAGATTTCAAAATATTTTTTAAACAAATTTGTACTTTAACTTTATCCAATTAGATGTAATTTGATAAAGAATATTATCCATAAAAAGAAAAAAATGATAATAAAGTTCAGAGAAGTTGTGTAACTTATCTTTGACAACACAGCAAATTCATATCATATATAATGAATACCATGTGCTTTTTGCTTCTAGGTTAATTTTCTTTCCATTAAGAACATGCTCACTTTATTCAGTCATTTTCCCCATGGAACTTCATCACAATGTTAGGCAAAGGGTACAACACAATGGCAGTTTAATGTGTGCACTGTATTTACAAAAAGCCCCCAATTTTTGCTTTTATGTTCAATTATACAATGCACACTAAATATATATATATATATAAATAATTTTACTATCTTGCTTATCACTCAGGTATATTTATTTCATAGCAAAAATAATTTTTAAAGCATTTCAAAAATGTGCTCATAAATTTAAAATGTCCAGGAGTTCCCCTTGTGGCTCAGCAGGTTACAAACCCAACTAGTATTCATGAGGATGTGGGTTTGATCCCTGGCCTCACTCATTGGGTTTGGGATCCAGCATTGGTGTAGGTCACAGGTATGGCTCAGATCCTGTATTCCTGTAGCTGTGGCACAGGCTGGCAGCTGAAGCTCCTATTCAACCCCTAGCCTGGGAACTTCCATGTGCCAAAGGTACAGCCCTAAAAAGTAAATAAATAAATAATAAAAGAGTTCTCTCTGGAATTCTGTGTGGTCTTAGTGTGCCCTTGTTCTAGAGTTCTGTTAGGGAGATCCTACTAGGAGTCTCATCTGTATACCTACCTAGAGAATCTCTACATCAGGGACCATCAACAGGTATCTTATTATGCCAGGTGGTCTCTGGTCCAAAAAGAAAAATAGTGAGTTGAATCTGGGGGTTGACAGACTCAAGGATAACAAGATAGACTCAAGGATAACAAAAGTTGCAAGTCCCTTGAACTGAAATGAAAATGAAGGCTGTCCCCAATACCAGTGCTCAGAGTAGGGATTAATAAAGGAACATAGTGAGATGTTCCAGAAAGACAAGAAGTTACAGGGAAGTGGAAAGAATAAAAGGTCCAACAGTCTCTCTTGGAGTAACATTTCTTATAAGGTCATCCGCCAATGACACGTTCTTTATATTCAAGAGAAGTATTTAAGAATATTTTATTGAACATTCTACACTTCAACATCCCCTTTCATTATAAAAATCATTTCCAGAGTCCATCAACATCATTTATTGAGTGCTTCTAATCAAAACAGTGAAAAAGCAATATTCGGAAGGAAACATTAGTGTACTATCTCAAACACAATTTCCTATCTCTTCTTTGTCACAAGATGAAATTAGATATATGGTAAAGGAATAACCAAGATGAGAAAGGAAAACCTTTAAGCGTTTTTCCCTTAATCAAATCCAGTACTGAAGCATTCTTCAAAAGCCTTATAAGAACTTCACCTCATACTCACTGCACCTTCAATCACAATTGTCATTTATGATTGATTGCAAAATTTCAATAGCATAATAATTTTAATGTTCATTTCTATACTAGTGTGGTTACAGACCACTAAAAAAATGGAAGAATAAACAGAACCTCAGGTCATCACCTCCTGGTCACATCCGGCAGTTAAAAAAGAAATGTGAGAAACAAAGAATAACTAGATTGAATAAGCAAGCATCAAATTCAAAATCGATAAGTGGTGCAATAAAAAAAAAATAATGGCCCTGTCACCAAACAGAGGGTGAGTTAGTTGGCAAGAATTATTCCTGTAGTATTCCTGTAGTACCATGAAGATGGAGAACAGTTATGGCAGGATGGGTGGTTCCAAGTTTAAAGGCCTTTACTCAAGATCCAGTCTTTGGATAAAAGAAAAAGCAGCAGTGATGACAGACAGAGGTACTCGTGCACTTGATGAGTAAAATCCCCATAGAGATTACAGGGGGCAGAATGGATGGAGAGAAAGAAGACAAGAAGGCATTTTCATGTGTGAACTATGAGACAGGTTACAAGGGAGACATAAGATAGTATCATATGTACCTCCAACCTTTGGCTCTCAAAGGAGTCACAAGAATGTAAGCAACAAATTATAGCACAGTTATAAAAAATAAAAAAACAATTACTTATCTTTGAAAGAGGCTGTCCGTGTTAGTTAACTGTGAGTTTTTGGAAAAATGCGTTTTAAGATTTTCCTAGTAAGAGCTAACAATGATTGATCACTGAAAAATATGTGAGCCCCAGTCTGTAAATATAGATACTAAGGGTCCAATGGATGAGGGTTTGAATCTGTATCAAATAACTGTGGGACTTTGGGAATATTATGGGGACATTTTGAGCCTTAGTTTCCTACCTGTAAATGGAGATAAAATAACCACACTACAGACTGGTTAGCACTAAATTTAAAAAAAAAATGTTTCAAATATACAGTACTCACAATATTTAGTGTGTCAAAAACCTAGTGAATGTTCTCCATCAATATAATTTGCTAATTATCCTCATGGAAACTCTAGGATGTAAGCACTATGATTATTACTTTGCTAAAAAAATAAAAACCAGGGTTCCAAGTGATTTAGTACCTTGCCATTAGTCATACAGTTAGTAAGGAAGGAAATAAGAGTCAAATCAAAACCCTGCAATACACTAAAAACAGCATTATAGGACTTACATCTGGGTCATGCTTTTCTTCAATTCCATACGTCCTAAGACGGCCTACGCCCTACCTTTTCTTCTGAGATGTAGTTCAGAACAGTGAGAAGTCCTACACAGGACCAAATATCCCCAGCTTCCAGAAGTGATCATAAACCTAAGAACTCTTGCCACACAAATGAATAAGTGGTCCCTGATGAGGAAGACTGGGCTCAAAGAAGACAGAGGCTCTATCAGAATTCCAGGAGTAACTGTTTCTCTTTCCGGGAAAAGTGGATGCTGAAGTGTGTTTACTCCCTTGATCCTATTAAATTTGAAAGTTTTCCCCTTGTTGAGTATACACAAATTATTGTGATAAAAATGTAAGACTATTATAAATATTATTGTACTTGGAGATATAAACAAGACCCCACCAAAAGTCCTCAAATGAAATAACCCACAAAAATAAAACTTCAGAGGTGGATCAAGATAGTGGAGGAGTAAGAGGTTGCATTCAGCTTCTCCCACAAACACATCAAAAAAGCACATCTACATGTAAAATGACTCACAGAGAACATCTAAATGCTGGCAGAAGAAATTAAATCTCCAAAAAAGGCAAGAAACTCTTGACATAACTGGGTAGAACAAAAGGAAAAAAGAGAGAGAGAGAGAAAGAATCAGGACTGGACTAGCATTCCTGAGAGGGAGTTGTGAAAGAGAAAAGGAACCCACATCCTGGGAAGCCACCTAACTAACGGGGAGATCAGTCAAGACAGAGGGAACCCAAAGTCACTGAGAAAAGGGAAGCAGCTGGATTGAGGAGGGCAAAGTAGAGTGAGAGCTTCACAGAATATCTGCACCACCACTGCAGACACCACAGCCTGAGATGCTTCGGCGGGGGCTGAGCGCTGAGACTTAGGCTCCGGAGGTCAGTCTAGGGGAGATGACTATGGTTGGCTGTGTGGGGACAGCCTAAGAGTCTAAGGAGCACTGTGCCACAGGTGGGGAACAGCATGCTATGAGCTGGGGAGTGGGACACCACAGCAGACAGAACCCGGGAAAAGGTCTGGGCCTGCAGGAGAAGCAAGGCACCATGGCTGGGGAGGGCAAGAGGAGGAGGGGTGGACAGCTATATGAATCTCCCTGTACACACATGGGCTCTCAGAGGGTAGGGTGCCTCTGGTGCAGGCTACTGGTTGCAAGAAGGCACTTGCTCGGGCTACGGGAGACCGGGCACTTCCTGTGCAGGCTATGGGTGGCTGGGCACCTCTTGTGTGGGCTAAGGCCAGCTGGGGGCTAAATGTGACGTGGTGCCTCTTGTGTGATTTACAGGCAGCAGGAACAGACTGTGGTGGTCTTCTTGGAGGCCAGAGGGAGGCGTGGCCTGTCACCACTGCAGGCCTGTGAGTGGGCTCTACCTGCAGTTCCAGTCACCTCAGGGATTGACAAAAACAAACAAACAAACAAACAAACAAAAACAGGCCACTGGAACCAAGTAACATACATTACGGCTTTCACCCCCCTGGGAACATGCCTACCCTGCAGCTGTCATTGGCAAATGCTGTGGGCAATGCCCAAACATTTGATCACTGTCCATTCCCAGGAACCTACAACTAGGAGCAGCTGGTGCAGCATTTCCTGCAAGGGCTAAGCAGGACTGGGGGCTTTGTGCATGGTCTGCAGGTAGCAGGGGCAAATCACCACAGTTAGCTCTGACTCCAGAGGTGGGCATGGATGACCACCACTAGGGATCCCTGAACAAAAACCACTTGCAGCACCAACCAACTGAGGGCACCACAGAGGAGGACATTGCAACAGAACCTCACCTGTTGTTGTTCTTGCTCCCCCGGGAGCACACCCACCCTGCTGCTGCCACTGACAAATGCTCTGGGCAGTGCACAGATGCTTGATCACTGTCCCTTCCCAGGAACCTACAACTAGGTACAGCTGTGCAGCACCTCCTATGGGGGCTAAGCAGGACAGGGTGCTTCATGCATGGTCCACAGGTGGCAGGGGCAAACCACCACAGTTATCTCTCACTCTAGAGGTGAGCATGGCCCATTACCACTAGGGATCCCTGAATAGGTACCACTTGTGGCTCCAATCACCTCAGAGAAGGGAACTGCAATCAAACACCACCTTTTGTTGCTCTCACTCCCCTGGGAACTCAAAAACCCTGATGCTGCCACTGCCAAATGCTCTGGGCACCTGGTAAATCTGCCTAAGGGCCCTGAAACTAGGAGTAGCCTGTGCCACCTTCCTGCAGGTCCTGGCTGCTAAGAGCCCAGCAACCAGGCACTGACTACTAGCCCTATCCATTGACTCCTTCTCCCTGGAAACACACTCAGCACCCTGGGGATAATAGTCTGTTCACACCAAAGGAAGAAACACCAAATACTGAAACTTCCATGCCAAAAATAAATAGCAATGCCTCACAAAATACAAAGGGGTGCTCTTGCATAGAAGTAGCCCTCCAAGACTACAGGTTGGCTTCCCTAAACTCACAGAAAAAGAAAAACATTAAGGAAAATAAAGAAGCTTAGAAACCATTTCGACTTAAAGGAACAGAATTCACATGAAGCAGAAAACAATGAAACAGACCTTTGTGGTTTGAAAGACATTGAGATTAAAAGGGAGATAGTGAAAATACTGAAGGATTTAAAGTGAATATCAAGAAATTAAGAGTAGATATGAACAGTAATGCATATTCCTTTACAAAGGACCTGGAAAATATAAGGAGGAACATAGAAAAATTATAAAATTCATTTGTAGAGATGCAAACTGAGCTGAAGACACTAAAGAGCAGAATGAATAATGCAGAAGAACAAATTAGTGACTTGGAAGATAGAATAATGGAAATTACCGAATCAGGACAGCAGACAGAAAACCAAATAAAAAACACAAAAGCAATATAAGAGATCTATGGGATAATATTAAGCTGGGCAATCTATGCATAATAGGAATTCCAGAAGGTGAAGAAAAAGAAGAGGGGATTGAAAATATGTTTGGAGAAATTATGTCTGAAAACTTTCCAGATCTAAAGGAAACTGATATCAAGATGCAGGAAGCACAGAGGGCCCCAAACAAGTTGAACCCAAATAGGACCACACCAAGACATAGTATAATAAAAATGGCAAAAGTTAAAGAGAGGATTCTAAAGGTAGGAAGAGAAAAGCAAAGCCTTAATTATAAGGGAACCCCGTTAAGACTATCAGCTGATTTCTCTACCAAAACACTACAGGCCAGAAGGGAGTGGCAAGATATATTTAAAGTTCTGAAAGGAAAAAAACTGCAACCAGAATACACTATCCAGCAAGAATATCATTTAAAATAGAAGGGGCAATAAAGAATTTCTCCAACAAACAAAAGCTAGAAGAGTACAGCAACACCAAACCCATTCTAAAAGAAATACTGTAAGGGCTTCTCTAAAAAAAAAAGAAGAAAGAAAGAAAGAAAAAGAAAGAAGAAGAAATAGGATGGAGGAAATCACAATTGGAAAGCAATCAATTAAATAAGCTGGCGTACAGATCTAAAATAGGAAAAAACAAAACAAAACAAAACAAACAAAAAAAAAACCCACTACTGAAAAAGCAATGATAGATACAAGGAACAGAAAAAGAAGAAACACAAAGATGTTAAAAATGGACTTCAACATCATAAATTGTGGGGAAAGAAAATAAGAAAATATAGATTTTTTTATTATAATCATGTGTTTGATCCTTATATGACTATCAGGCTAAAGCAAGCAGATACAGGAAAGGGTTAACATACTTGAAAAACAGGGCTACCACAAATCAAAACTAAATATTACATTTACAAAAACTAAAAAGAAAAGGACTCAAGCATAAAACAAATGGAAACCATCCAACCAAAAAAAGAAAGGAAGACAGGAGAAACATAGAATCAACTGGAAAACAAGGTTTAATATGGCCTTAAATGTCAATGGACTGAATACTCCAATCAAAAGACAAAGAGTGGCAGATTGGATAAAAAAGCAAAAACGTACAAATTGCAGTCTACAAGGGACTCACATTAGGACAAAGGACACATATGGATTGAAAGTGAGTGGATGGGAAAAGATATTTCATGCCAATGGACAAGACAGGAATGCAGGAGTTGCAATAATCATATCAGACAAAATAGACTTTAAAACAAAGGCCATTAAGAAAGACAAAGAAGGACACCATTTAATGGTAAAAGGATCCATTCAAGAAGAGGATATTTCAATCGTCAATATATATGCCCCTCATATAGGAGCACCCAGATACCTCCAACAAATACTAACAGACATTAAAGGAGAAATGGATGGGAATACAATCACAGTAGGAGACTTTAACACCCCACTCACATCAATGGACAGATCCTCTAGACAGAAAATCAATAAGGCAACAGAGATCCTAAAAGACACAATAGACAAGTTAGACATAATTGACATTTTCAGGACATTACATCCAAAAAAAAAATCACAATATACATTCTTCTCAAAGTGCACATGGAATATTCTCAAGAATTGATCACATACTGGGGCACAAAGCTAACCTTTACAAATTTAAGAGTACAGAAATTATTTCAAGTACCTCCTCTGACCAAAACAACATGAAAGTAGAAATCAACCACAGGAAAAGAAATGAGAAAAAAAAACAACTACATGGAGACTAAACAATATACTGCTAAAAAACCAATGGTCTATGAGGAAATCAAGAAGGAAATTCAAAAAAACACCGAGACAGAAGATAATGAAGACCCAACCCCCCAAAATCTATGGGATGCTGCAAAAGCAGTGCTCAGATGGAAATTCATAGCAAAACAGGCCTTTCTCAAAAAAGAAGAAAAATCTCAAATCTACAACTTAACCCAACACCTAAATGAATTAGAACAAGAAGAACAAACAAAACCTTAAGTCATCAGAAGGAAGGAAATCATAAAGATCACAGAGTAAACCAATAAAATAGAGATCTAAAAAAACAAAAGAAAGAATTAATAAAAACAACAGCTGGTTCTCTGAAAAGGGAAAAAAAAATAGACAAATCTCTGGCAAGACTGAACAAGAAGAGGAGAGAAAACCCAAATAAACAAAATAAGAAATTGCAACAGATACTGCATAAACACAACAAACCATGAGAGAATACCATGAACAATTGTATGCCAACAAATGTGACAACCTAGAAGAAATGCACAACTTTCTGGAAACATACTAAAATCAAGAAGAAATAGATCAACTGAATAGAGTAATCACTAAAAATGAAATTGAATATGTAATAAAAACACTCCCTACAAATAAAAGTGCAGGACCACATGGCTTCACAGGCAAAGACTACCAAACATACAAAGAGGAGCTTATACCCATCCTCCTTAAACTTTTCCAAAATGTTGAAGAAGAAGGAATACTCCCAAAGTCATTCTATGATGCCAACATCACCCTAAAACCAAAACCAGACAAAGATACCACCAAAAAAGAAAACTATAGGCCAATATCTTTGAGACACAAAAATTCCTTACTAAATTTTAGCCAACAGAATCTAACAATATATAAAAAAGATCATACACCACCACCAAGTGGCATTCATCCCAGGTGCAGGACAGTTCAACATACACAAATCAATCAACATCATACACAACATTAACAAAAGAAGTAAAAAACCACATGATCATCTCAATAGATGAAGAAAAAGCATTTGACAAGCTTCAACATCCATTCATGATAAAAACTCTTTCCAAGGTTGGTATAGAAGTAATATACCTTAACGTAATCAAAGCCATTTATGATAAACCAGCCATTATAATACTCAATGGAGAAAAGCTGAAAGCCTTCCCACTAAAATCTGGAACAAGACTAGGATGCCCACTCTCACCATTGTTATTCAACATAGTATTGGAAGTCCTAGCCACAACAATTAGACAAACAAAAGAAATAAAGGGTATCAAACAGAAGAGAAGAGGTAAAATTGTCTCTGTATGTAATTGACATGATACTATATATGGAAAACCCTAAGAACTCAGCCCAAACACTACTCGAACTGATCAACAAATTCAGCAAAGTAGCAGGATATAAGATTGACATTCAGAAATCAGTCACATTTCTGTATACTAACAAGGAAATAAGAGAAAAGGGATACAAAAATATGATACCTTTTAAAATTGCACACACACACAAAAAAACAAATACCTGGGAATAAACCTGACCAAGGAGGTGAAAGATTTCCATACTGAGAACTATAAAACATTAATTAAGGAATTTAAGAGGATTCAAAGAAATGGAAAAGATATTCTATGCTCCTGCATGGGAAAATTCATTATTGTAAAAATGGCCATACTACACAAAGCAATCTACAGATTCAATGCAATCCCCATCAAATTACCCAGGACATTTTCAAAGAACTAGAACAAACACTCCAAAAATTTATGTGGAACCACGAAAGACCCAGACTTGCCATAGCAATTCTGAGGAACAAAAATGAAGCAGGAGGCACAACTCTTCCAGACTTCAGGCAATATTACAAAGCCACAGTGATCAAGACAGTGTGCTACTGGTACCAAAAGAGACATAGAGACCAATGGAAGAGAAGAGAGACCCCAGAAAGAAACCCAGACACCTACGGTCAATTAATCTTTGACAAAGGAGGCAATAATATAAAATGGAAAAAAGACAGTCTTTTTGGCAAATATTGCTGGGAAACTTGGACAGCTACCATGTAAATCAATGAAACTAGAACACACCCTCACACCATGCACAAAATTAAACTCAAAATGACTTAAAGACTTAAACATAAGACAATGCACCATCAAACTCCTAGAAGAAAACATAGGCAAAACATCCTCTGATATCAACCTTACAAATGTTTTCTCAGGTCAGTCTCCCAATGCAATAGAAATAAAAGCAAAAATAAACCAAATGGGACCTGCTCAAACTGATAAATTTTGCATAGCAAAGGAAACCATTAAAAAAAAATAAAACTTACAGAATGGGAGAAAATAGTCTCAAATGATGTAACGGACAAGGGCTTAATCTCTAAAATACGCAAACAACTTATACAACTCAACAGCAAAAAAGCCAACCACCCAATTGAAAGATGGGTAAAAGACCTGCATAGACATTTCTCTGAGGAAAATATACAGATGGCCAACAAACCCATGAAAAACTGCTCAATATTCCTGATTAGTAGGGAAATTCAAATCAAAACCATCATAAGGTAACACCTCACACCAGTCAGAATGGCCATTATTAATAAGTCCACAAATAACAAATGCTGGAGAGGGTATGGAGAAAAGGGAACCCTCCTGCACTGTTGGTAGAATGTAAGTTGTTAAAACCACTATGAAGAATAGTATGGAGGTACTTTAGAAAACTACCATAAGATCCAGCAATCCCACTCTTGGATATATATCTGGACAAACCTTTCCTTGAAAAAGACACATGCACCCATATATTCATTTCAGCAGTGTTCACAATAGCCAAGACATGGAAACAACCCAAATGTCCATCGAAAGATGACTAGATTAGGAAGAAGTGGTATATATACACAATGGAATACTACTAAGCCCTAAAAAGAATAAAATAATGTCATTTGCAGCAACACAGATGGAACTAAAGACTCTCACACTGAGTGAAGGAAGTTAGAAAGAGAAAGATAAGTACCATATGATTTCACTTATATCTGGAATCTGATATACGGCACCAATGAACCTTTCCACAGAAAAGAAAAGCATGGACATGGAGAAGAGATTTGTGGTTGCCAAGGGGAAGGGGAGGGAGTGGGATGGATTTGGAATTTGGGGTTAATAGATGCAAACTATTGCCTTTAGAATGGATAAGCAATGAATTCCTTCTGTATAGCACTGGGAACTATATGCAGTTGCTTATGATGGAGCACGATAATGTGAGAAATAGAATGGATATCTGTATTTGTGACTGGGTCACCTTGCTGTACAGTAGAAAACTGAACACTGTAAACCATCTATAATGAAAAAATAAACATCAATATAAAAATAAAATAAAATTTCAAATCTTGTCAAGACAATAATGTGTAAGTAGCAGAGGTATGGATAGAGCTCACAAAATGGCATGTGGCAGGGACATGCTACATGTTCTTGTACTTCCACAAAAGAGAAATAAATGCTAAAGCAGACTTCAATGACAAACAACATAACAGAAATACATGCAAACCCTCTCTCAAACATTTCACCTTAAACGTCACATACTGATGATTCCAGTGGGGATATGAATGGGAGGCAATTCTAAGTAATATACTAAAGACTTTACTCAATGTTTTGCACACATTTAGTACTGCATATATAATCATTTAGTCATGTCATATATAATCATATATATATGCATATATATATGTGTGTGTATATATATAATATGTATGGCACATTCGGGATTGAAAACACTTTAAATGATGTGATTTTTATGCTGGGTTTTTTTGTATATGTCTATCATTTTCAGTTATGGCAATTAAGATATCGTTTCCTTGGACAAGAACAGATTGCCATTCCAATGTCAAATTTACTCTTTTTAATGTTTTCTTTAGGGATCATCTATTTCTGGACATAGAAGATATTCCCCAGGGATCACTTTTGAGCAGGTTATCATCATGAGGGATAATTTTCCCTAATTCTTCCTGGGTCGGTAACCACTGTCCACTGTCATTTTTGCTGTGACATACTGGAACATGTTACATTTCTTTCTTAGGACCATCTTACTGACATTGACTTTGATCTTATTTATGTGGATTAAAATTTGTGTGTGTGTGTGTATGTGTGCATCTGGCTTGTGTGTATGCTCAGCTAATGTTTTTTTGTTATTGGTGTTTCCTGGGCAGTGTTGTTGCAGTGCAAAAAGCCCTTAGTCAGGCACCAAACAGTGTGACCTGGCTTAGTGTATTCACTCTATCTGCTGATCCATGCTCTCACCTTGTTTCTTATGGGTGAAAAAGAGACAATAATGCCAACAATCCAAGGTGTTATGTGCACGAGAAACAATTTATGCTTAGAGTCCATCCTAGAATGCATGTGTCTATAATTTCCATGGATAATAACAGAAAAATTAGTCTTTTTTTTTTTTAAGGCCACACCTGTGGCATATAGAAGTTTCTGGGCCAGGGGCTGAATCTGAGCTGCATCTTCGACCTACATTGCAGCCACAGCAATGCCAGAACCTTAATCCACTGAGTGAGGCCAGGGGTTGAACCCTCAACCTCACAAATGTTGAGTAAAAACAGTAGCCTTTTGAAAAGATTATCAATGGTCTTTATTTGAAAATTATAGTCAACTGATTTTAGGTTTTAATACTGTCTTTATACTATTTTTTCCCTTGCTGCTTTTTTTGTCTCCTATTTTCCCCTGTTAGCACTTAGGGTATTATTTACTTACCCTTTAGGTTTCTTAGTCATGATCCTAAATAACTCTATTTCTTTCCCTTGCTAGTACACAAATTTAAGGCAATGTTTTACCTGCTAATTTGTCCTTAATACCTAGGAGCATACTAAGGATTTTGACTGGGAGTTTGGGGTTAGTAGATGCAAACTATTGCATCTGTAATGGATAAACAATGACATTCCACTGTATAGCACAGGGAACTATAATCACTTGTGATGGAACATGATGTGGGGAAATGTAGAAAAAAAAAGAATATGTATATATGTATAACTGGGTCACTTTGCTGTATAGAAGAAATTGACAAAATACTGTAAATCAAGTATAATAAAATAATATAAAAAACTGTGAAAAAAGATTTTGAGAGATAGTAATTATATTTTCAACATTATTTTCCTTATTATTTACAACTTAAATGTTAGCAGAACGGTAAGGTGAGGCATGTCTGTTTTATTCCTGTTTGTCTCAGAAAGTCTCTTATATTTTTACATTAAAGTGTATGTTTGCTGAAACACACACTTTCGCCTTGTGAAAAAAGTAGCTCTTCATCCATTGTTTTGTTTTGTTTTTTACCCTTATGTTCATGTGAAATAGCTGTTGAATTTTTATCAGATACGTTCTTGGCAACTGAGATAATTACACAGATATAAACAATGTTTTATTTGATGTGTTCTGTTAAATTAATTTCCCTGGTGTGATATCAGCTCAGCATTCTAGGGTTAAGTCCTGTGGTTTCAATAAAAAAGGCTTTTCATATCTCACATCCTATTTACTAATATTACTGTGGATGCTTTCATTCATTTGCTTTTTCAACCAAATAACCAGTAATCGAGCACTTACTGAAAAGGATTATGCTAGGCTCTGCAGAGGTTCGAACATGAATAAAAGAGAAGCAATGGTCACAGAATTCAGTCTACTGGAGGGGGCAGACCTAAATATAGCCATAATCCTAGACATCCTTCTATATGCAACTTAAAAGAACACTTTTATTCACTGCAAATATTTATCCATCTTCTATTATGTGCTAGATACTGTACTTGTAGCAGACAATAACCTGATAAAGAAGGCAGCATGGCAATGCCTGCAGGGAACTTCTAGTCTAGGTAAAGACAGCCAATAATCATATAAGCACACTAATCAAACATTTGACACAAAATGTAACAGCTGCCTCCTTGAATCTCGGCTTTAAGTGCTGAGGCTATGGCAATGAATACAGCTGCTTAAACTGTTATTTTGTTGCTGCCATTCTCCTGGCATGTAAGTAAGTGAATAATATACTCCTGAATTGAGGCCTTAACAGTATAAATGACAGAGACCCTTGACCTCACTTAAAAATCTTGTCTGGGAAAATGACACAACTAGTATCTCAAAGAATATTAAATATTACAAGGCCAAAATGTGGCAAAATGAAATAGCATCAGAGAAGAGGAAAGCTGAAAAACTAGAGCCCAGAGACTGAAGGAGCAGAGGGTTTTGAGGTGAGGATGCAACAAATAAAGCTGGGAGTTGCAAGGAAGTATAGACAATGCAGGCTGAGAATTTGAATTTTTATCTTAAAACAAAGGGAACCACAGAAAAATTGTGTTAAATGTGTGGAGTAGAAGATCAGATATAGGTATAAATATCTTCAAGTTCACTAATTTCTTCAACTGTTGCTCTACTTTTCATATCCAAGATCCCTAATTGTTTCACATAATAATTTTCTTATATCAATTTGCATATCTTTGTTCCATAATTGGTAGCTAATTTTTTATTTTAATATCTTTAATCACCATTTAATAGTTAGGATCAATTTATTTTTTTAATTGGTCCCCAAATATAATTTTTTTTTCTACTGTATAGCATGGTGACCTATTTACACATATATGTATACATTCTTTTTTCTCACATTATCATGCTCCATCATAAGTGACCAGATATAGTTCCCAGTGCCAAACAGCAGGATCTCATTGCTTATCCATTTGAAAGGCAATAGTTTACATCCAGTAACCTCAAGCTCCCAATCCACCCCACTCCCTCCCCCTCCCCCTTGGCAACCACAAGTCTATTCTCCAAGTCCATGATTTTTCTTTCTGTGGAAAGTGTCATCTGTGCTCTGTATTAGATTCCAGATATAAGTGATATCATATGTTATTTTTCTTTCTCTTTCTGACTTCCTTCACTCAGTATGAGAGTCTCTAGTTCCATCCATGTTTCTGCAAATGGCATTATTTCATTCTTTTTTATGGCTAAGTAGTATTCCATCATGCATATATATCACATCTTCCTAATCCAATCACTTGTTGATGGACATGTGGGTTATTTCCATGTCTTGCCTATTGTGAATAGTGCTGCAATGAACATGTGGATGCATGTGTCTAATTTTTTAGTAGAAAATATCTTCATTCTTCTCTTTGGATATTTTAGGTATATTAGCTCACACTATCAGAACATTCTGTTAAATTTTACACCTAGAGAGCATTTATTTATTGACTATCTTGGCATTACATTACTTCATTTGTTTTAGAATATCAAGATACAGGCTCATCATATGTGTTCATTTTTGTGGGAATGTGCTTAACTGATTCTCTACCTATGTACATATGCTACTTTCAGTTGCTTCCATCTGGTTTCCTGAGCACAAAGTAATTCACCTATTCTTAAAATGGCTTTGGGATCTTTTTCGTTTCACTGTGATATCAGAAATATCACAAACTCAGTGATCGAGTCTGTAGTCAGTCATTGCTCCTCAATTAGAACATGTATTTTTTGTATAAAAAGTCAAAGGAATTATTTTATTTTATTTTATTTATTTTGTCTTTTTGCCTTTTCTAGGGCCACTCCTGTGGCACATGGAGGTCCCCGGGCTAGGGGTCCAATCGGAGCTGTAGCCACCGGCCTATGCCAGAGCCACAGCAACACGGGATCTGAGCCATGTATGCAACCTACACCACAGCTCACAGCAACGTCAGATCCTTAACCCACTGAGCAAGGGCAGGGATCGAACCCGCAACCTCATGGTTCCTAGTCGTATTCCTTAACCACTGCACCACAACAGGAACTCCCAAAGGAATAATGTTAAAACTTGATTAGAATACAGTTATATTGTAGCATTTTATAACTCCATATGAATGCAGTTTCTCCTTTTAGATATTAATATCAGTAGAGTAAATAAATAATCTACTGGCATACATCAGACATATTGCTGCTTTGGTTCCAGACCTCTGCAATAAAACAAATATACCAATAACGTAGTCAGACAAATTCTGTGGTTTTCCAGAGCACGTAAATGTTGTTTCCCCTATAACGAAGACTATTAAGTATGTAATAACACTATGTCTAAATAAAAATGTATATACATTCATTAAAAAGACTTTATTGCTATAATATGCTAACCATCATCTGAGCTTCAGTAAGTCATAATCAGTTTGCCGGTAGAGGTTTTGCCTTGATGCTACTAGCTGCTGACTGCTCAGGGTGGTGGTTCTTAAAGGTTGGGGTGGCTGTGGCAATTTCCTAAAATAAGGCAGCAATGAAGTTTGCCACATTTATCAATTCTTTCTTCCACAAAACAGTTTTCTGTGGTATGCAATACTGTTTGATAGCATTTTACCCCCAGTAGAACTCCTTTCAAAATTAGTCAATGCTCTCACACCCTGCCATTGTTTCATCAACCAAGTTTATATAATATTCTAAATGTTTTGTTGTCATTTAATTTCAACAATCTTCAAACCATCTTCACCAGAAGGAAATTCCACCTCAAGAAACCACATTTTCTTTGCTCATCTGTAAGAAGCAGATTTCACCCATGAAAGCTTTATCATGAGATGACAGCAATTCAGTCACATCTTCAGGCTCCACTTTTATTTCTAGTTCTCTTCCTATTTCTACCCCATCAGCAGTGACTTTCTCCACTGAAGTCTCAAACCTCTCAAACTCATCCTGGAATTAACTTCTTCCAAACTCCTGTTAATATTGACATTGTGACCTCTTCCACAGAATCATTCATGCTCTTAATGACATCTAAAATGGTAAATCTCTACCAGGAGATTTTTAATTTACTTTGACTAGAACCATCAGTAGAATCACTACCTGGGACAGTTATAGCCTTTATGAATATATTTCTTAAATAATAAGACTTGATAGAAATTATTCCTTGATCCATGGGCTACAGAATGGATGTGGTATTAGTTAGCCAGCATGAAAGAACATCAATCTCATACATCTCCATCACAGGTCTTGGATGACTTAGGTGCATTGTCAAGGAGCAGTAATATTTTGAAAAGAATTTTTTTTTCCTGAACAGCAAGTATTAACAGTGGGCTTAAAAAATACAGCAAGCCATGTTATAAACAGATGTGCTATCATCTAGACTCTGCTATTGCATTCACAGGGCACAGGCAAAGTAGATTTAGCATACTTAAGGGGTCTAGAATTTTCAGAATGGTAAATAAGCACTGGCTTCAATTGAAAGTCACCAGCTCTTTAGCAAGAAAGTCAGCCTGTCCTTCGAAGATTTGAAGCCATGCATTGACTTCTCTTCTCTAGGTCTGAAAGTCCTAAATGGCAGTTTCTTCCAGTACAAGGCTGTTTCAGCTACATGAAAAATTTATTGTTTAATGTAGTCACCTTAATTAATGATCTTAGCTAGATCTTCTGGATAACTTGCTGCAGCTTCTACATCCATACCTGCTTCTTCACCTTGCACTTTCAGGTTATGAAAATGGCTTCTCTTCAACTTCATGATGGAACCTCTGCTAGCTTCAACTTTTTTCCTGCAGCTTCCTCACTTCTCAGCCTTCATAGAATTAAAGAGAGTTAGAGCCTTGTTCTGGTTTGGGCTTTGGATTAAGGGAATGTTGTAGCTGATTTGATCTTCTATACAGCCACTCAAATTTTCTCCATGTCAGCAATAAGGCTATTTCACTTCCTCATCATTCATGCATTCACTGGAGTAGCACTTTTAATTCCCTTCAAGAACTTTTCCATTGCATTAAAAACTTGGCTAACCAGTGCAAAAGGTCTAGCTTTTAGCCTGTCTTGGCTTTAGATGTGCCTTCTTCACTAAGCTTAATTATTTCTAGCTTTTGATTTAAGGTAAGAGACATGTAATACTTCCTTTGACCTAACACTTAAGAGGCCACTGTAGGGCTGCTAATTGGCCTAATTTAAATATTGTTGTGTCTCAGGGGATGGGGAGGGCTGAGGAGATGGAGAGAGATAGGGGACAGCAAGTTGGTGAAGCACTTAGAACACACACATTTATCATTTAAGTTTGCCATCTTATATGGGCAAAATTTGCCCCAAACAATTACAACAGTTACATCATTGATCACAGATCACCATAACAGATATAATGTTAATGAAAAAGCATGAATACTAAGAGAATTGCCAAAATGGGAACATGGAGACATGAGGTGAGCAAATAATGTTGGAAAAATTGTGCCCATTGACTTGTTGGAAGCAGGGTTGCCACAAACCTTCAATTTATGAAAGACATAGGATCTGAGAAGCACAATAAAGTGAAGTGCAACAAAACGAGGTATGCCTGTACAGGGCCTCTGGGGGGTAAAAAAGGGAAAAAGAAAAAAAAATAAACAAACAAAATAAATCTGTAATTGCTCAGTAGCCCCACGGCAACACAAAGAAAAAAGATGAAAACTCAACAACTATTAAAACTCAGTTGGATCATCAACCTAATAGCAGAATTTTGGAGTACTTTCTATCAATGTGAAACAGAGGCCACTAGGAAAGGGAGAGAAGCTGCTTTGTAGCTCTCACAGGGCATATTTTAGTCAGAAAACTACAGTTGTGCCTATAGCCTGAGGGTCCCATTTTTCTGTTAGTGTTAGGGTTCTGGTCCATTTCCCTTGTCATCCCTGCTCTGCTTTTATTTCAGAAAGAACATCAGAAAATAAGGCAAAATGTGTGGAACGTGTGCATGTGAAATGTGTGTTGGGGGGCACATATAACAACATGAGAAACAAGTGTGCACAGGGGCATGCATGTGGAATGGTGTGTGTGTGTGTGTGTGTGTGTGCGTGTGGGTGTTTGTGCATGTGTGTGAAGGAGTAGTCATTAGACTATTTCATTGCATTCTGTGTGGGCAAAGGCAGCAAGAAGAAAAGAAAATGAAAAAGAAATCCTTGTAGTATATTAAGTAGGCAAAGTTTTTTCATAGTTCAAGAGCTCCAGTTCTGATTATCTGAGAATAGGTGGTAAGACAGAGGGATAAGCTGCCTAAGTAGAGCCAAAGTGAATTAGTAAATGTTCCTAGAAACAAAAATTGGCCTGGAGTTCTGAAAATGTTTCTCCCAACTATAGATACAGGATGTATACCATACATGGTTTGAGAAATCATGTGCTCTAATTAATTGACAGTAACACATGCGCGCGTGCACACACACACACACACACACACATACATACACACTGAGATCCTCTTAACTTCATCCATGCTACAGACCCTTGGCTTTCCCCCCCAGTCACAGTTGTGGCTGCTCTCACTTGTACTTGGTGGATGTGGCAGTTCTTCCCTCTGTAGTAGAGAAGGCTAGTCTGGCTGTCTCAGGAGATAGCTTCCAGCTAAGTACCAGCACTGAAGTAGTACCAGCACTGAAGTACCATTTTGGGCTGTTTTTCCATGAACTCCTACCAAACAAATCTGGAACGGAAATACTTGAGATTCTCAAAAAGATCTTTTACCAATGACTTGTAGAAAAAAGATTTTATTTGTGAAAACGATCTATTAGAGGATCCAGAAGAACATTTCCATCCTATTAGAATTAAAAACAACCTGGCTTCTTCCATACAAGTGCAAAAACAACATGATTTTCATATAACTTAGCCAAAAGCAAAATGGGGAGAGCGTGAAACAACCAAAAAAAGCTGTGCAATAGGTTATAAAAGGGGACTTAGAACAGAAAGATGATTACAATGGAAAAATCATACTAAAAAATCCATTGGAGGACCTGGAGAGTAGGATTAATGCTAAAGATATGGAAGGAAGACCAAGTTAAAAAGCTTGCAAACAATGTAGGAGAAAAGCACCAAGAAATAAAGAGAAAAAATGGCACACATGAAGGACAGAAAATGGAAAGCTTACTATATCCAATAACTTAATATTCTTAAAGAATAAGCCAAACAATTTGAGAAGAGTTGTAAGATAATACCTTCCTGGTCAAAAGGCCTTAGTCAGTCATAGGCATGCCCGAGAAAAAGTCACCAAAACCAGTTACTCAGGGTCTGATCTGGGCTCTGCCGCATCCCCAACAGTCCTGTCAGTTCTGGAAACCCAATGTTGGAATGACCTTTGGGACAACCCAACGCTTCCTTAAAGACTGCCTGAAGTGTCTGTCCCACATGAAATGCTTGCTTAAATCCCTTCTCCAAGTTATGCTCTCTGCCTCCAAAGTAACTTTCACTTCTTAGTTCTTATCACAAGTGATATTAATTCCTGACTTATTTAAAAAATTCTTCCATTCTGTTGCTCAATCTAGTTTGTAAGTTTCACGAGGGGATCCTGTCAGTTTCCCACTCTACCTTCAGATAACTTTGAAGTGTAGACAAAAATTTAAATCAAAGGAAAGAGATGTCATATATTGATAAAGGTAAAATGAAGTGTCGCCTGCCATAAAATGTACTGCACTAAAGGACATGATATTAACTGCTAACTCATTAATCTGACAAATTTTAAGGATTCCTCACTCTTGGACACTGTAAGGAACTGAAACAAGAAAGGTTCAAGAGTGAGAGGAGTAAGGGTGAGCAACATCATATCTACTGGGCAACTGCACACAGCAGAAGAAAGCAGGACAGGGTAAGTCCATATGGGGGGGTCTGGGAATGGGGAACCAGTCATGGGAGTAATCACATTTGCAAGCATCTCCTCTGGTGAAACCATGGAAAACAGATTTCTGTTTCTCTTGTTGCCTGATAAGAAGCAGGAGAACTTCAAAATGGCATGAATGAGGATTATTGGCATCTCAACAGAACAGCTGGCTTTAACGCTGGACATAATGGCCGTGATATTCCTGAGCCTCATATAGAATAGATTGTTCATCAGAAGCCCACAGTTTGCTAATTAGAGACTCCCTAGCACATCCATTGTTTCACTGCCTTTATTTTCATCCACGTTTCTTCTGTACTTGTTACTTACTTTTGTTTTCAATCTAAACCTTGCTTAAATTTTTCTGTGTCTTTAACCCTGGTTGGTTAATTAGGGTTTTCTTTTGCCCTGATGAGCCTCATGTAGAATTATCTCACAATTCCTAAATATTGGTATCTAAAATTAAGGAAGTGGACCCTAGCAGGTTTAAAGAGACCTAATTTGCACGGTCAGAAGAATTGGTTGAAGGCATTTATATCCTGGAATCAAAAATTTGCATTTTAGGTGGACTGGAAAGGTGTACCATGATGACGCTATTTGAAAGATGTTGAGATACAAGAAGAAAGCAAAATCTGAGAGAATATATACAACCTAAGTTTGAAAGGACTTTTTTTTTTCTTGTCTTTTTAGGGCCACATCCAAGCACATGGAAGTTCCCAGGCTGGGGTCAAATCAGAGGCACAGCTACTGACCTACACCACAGCCACAGTGACATGGGATCCTAGCTGCCTCTGTGACCTATACCACAGCTCACAGCAACACCGGATCCTTAACCCACTGAGCAGGGCCAGGAATCGAACCCATGTCCTCATGGATACTACTCCGGTTCCTTACTGATAAGCCACAATGGGAACTCCCTGTTTTGATTTTTATATTTTGTGACCCAATTTTTTTATTCCTCTGTCTTGCCAATTTTTTTTTTTAGCACAAGTAGAATTCAAGTTAAAATATATACCTAGGAAAAAAATCCAAGTTTCAAATCAAGCCTATTCCATAACCAAGAGCATTTTTATTAATACGAAAGATGTTGCAAAGTGAAAACGTCTTCCCTTGGCTTTGTTAGAGTATTTAATCACCCCCACCATGTGTGCAGGATAGAGAAGGAAGCACAAGTACCAGAGAAAAATGTCTACTTTGGGCTTTTTCCCTATGTGAGCTTTATATATTTTTAGACTGAATTTATGAAAAGACATGGATTAAATGTGCTCCTAAAGATCTTGGAAATTATAATTTAAAAGTAGTATTAAAACAAAATAAAACATAGTAATCACATACGGTTACATGGCTCAATAGAACAGCTGGCTTTTACACTGGACATAATAGCCATGATATTCCTGAGTCTCAAATAGAACAGATTGTTGTTCATCAGAAGCCCACAGTTTGTCAATTAGAGACTTCCTAGCATATCCATTGATTCACTGCCTTTATTTTCATCCACGTTTCTTCTGTACTTGTTACTTACTTTTGTAAGTAACACTAAATAATAAGCATGTGGTATTGAGAAATAGGTGACATATTCAGAAGCATTTTTTTTTTTTAAGATTAGGAAGCATATTTCTAATAAAAGCCCTACATACTCCTACTCTCAGGTAAATCTTCCTCTCCGGCCCCCTGACTTAAGGATGACCTTCTGGATCTCATTCCTTCAAAAGACCCTCAATGCGATATCCTTGATTTTAATTATCTACCATAAACATAGATAAGGTTTGAAGGTTTGTTGAAGCTATTGTTCACTCTACATCTGCATTTATAAGAAACCCACTTCTATCCTCCGCTGGAAATCCCCAGCTTGGATTTGGATTCATTTTCCTAAAACCCTTCCACCTACCATGTCCCTGAAAATATAGTCTGTATACTTCAGAGCCTGATAAAGTATATGTAACTATATCCTGAGCAAGGAAAGACCACTCGAAGGCCTTCTAAATTTGTGTATGTATTTGTGTGTATCTTATTGTTGTATTTCTAATTTTTTCTCCCAGTTTCATGATATAATATTATTTCCTTCATTCTTTAAATTCACAGCATTGAAGTGAAATTTGGCAAGGAAGATGTTCTTATTCAGTTATTATACAATTAAAAGGTAAGTAACTGTATTTTCTTTTTTGGCCATGCCATGGCATATGGAGTTCCCAGGCGGGGGATCAGACTCGAGTTGCAGTTTTGGCCATGCCACAGCTGTGGTGATGCTGGATCTTTAGCTCACTGCACTATCCTGGGAATCAAACCTGCATTCTGGAGCTGCAGAGATGCTTTCAATACATAGATATCTCCATGCTCCAACAAAGAATTACCCACCCCCATATTGAAATAGTGTTGAGGTTAAGAAACTTGTGTCCAGATTACCTTAATTATACTAAGGACATATTTGCTAATGATTGCTCAAGATGAGATATTCTTTGATGTGGCACATTTCATTAATATGTATGCAGGACACTTTACAAATTTTTCTCACAATCTCAAATATTTCATAATTTCAGGAAGCACTTAGAGAAAGAATTCTAACAATGGGCAAACTCAGAGATATTCAAGCTGAATACTTTTAAGTGCCCTCCCTGATTTTTTTCTCTTAGCCATACATGGCAGTGAAAGTGCAACTCCTGACTTCCCTAGATGCAATTAGCCTATCAATCACTCACCTGGACTTCCATTTCTAGCCCTTTACTTCTAAACCTAGTGTACACTAGATAAAGCCTCACAAAATATTATTATTAAACTCAGATTAAAATCCAAAAGTTAGGCAAGACTATGGGAGTAATATAGAAAAGCTCAAGGAGTTCCCACTATGGCTCAGTGGGTTAAGGACCTAATATAGTCTCCCCAAGGATGCAGTTCCATCCCTGGCCATGCTCAGTGGGCTAAGGATCCAGTGTTGCCAAAAACTGCAGCATACGTCGCAGATGCAGTTTGGACCCAGTGTTTCTGTGGCTGTGGCATAGGCCTGCACCTGAAGATCCAATTCGACCTCTAGCCTGGCAACTTCCATATGCGGCAGGTGTAGCTGTAAAAGAAAAAGAAATCTCCCTGCAAACATATCTAAGATTATGAAATTCTGCCTCATGGATAACAAACACTTATAAACATTAGCTCCCTATTCCAATTCTGGTCTGAATTTTTGCTAAATTTTCATGCAGTTGAAAAATAAAAAGGATATATTAGGAAAATGTTTATACCAAAAAGATCCTAATAAATTTTTATTTTGTTAAAATGTATGGCACAATCTAAATGCTTATAGAAAAATGGCATCATATCCTTATTACCAATGCCCACCTTATGTTCACCTTCCCAATTACATGACAGAGAAAAGGTGATAGCTTGCATATAAGTTAAACATAGGCTACTCATTCATAGTCATTAATTTTAGCCAATCAATCTTTCCAAAAGTGTGTTTTATTTGGGTATTTGATATTATGTGTTATTAGAATATTGAAAAGATGTTCAAGGAACTATCCAGACCAAGCAGAAAATGAAAAAAGTAAGAAATAAGGATGACCTCTAAGAGAAAAAAACGAACTTGTACTAAAAGAAAAATGAATTTCATTTAGAAGATAAAATAATATAGGCATTTAATACAAAACTAATGAAAGACATTATGAAATGAAACTTTTGGAACTTTTCACTTTTTAAAAGGTGTATTAGTGTTGAGTATTTGCAGCTTTAGTTTCTGCAGTGACTGACTGAAGAAAGAAATGTGATATTAGACACTGGTTTCAAATGTGCTCGGATGTTGGAGCACACAGAGGTTATGCATACACACCCTATGTGTTCAGAGATTACTCACTATATGCCAGGCACTTCTGCTGAAATC
This sequence comes from Sus scrofa, assembly GCF_054392235.1. NCBI lineage: Eukaryota > Metazoa > Chordata > Mammalia > Artiodactyla > Suidae > Sus > Sus scrofa. The sequence goes on along the minus strand of NC_139396.1, from coordinate 105,869,726 downwards.
ACTATATGATTTTAGTGAATTATCACAATAACCCTAGGAGATAAACACTATTATTATCCACATTTACAACAGAGTAAAGTGAAGCAAAAAAATATTTAAGCAATTTGTCCACTTCAGGATCTAGGACAGTGGCTCTCAAGCTTTAGGCAACGAGAGAATCACCTGGAGGGTTTAATTTAGTAGGTCTGGAGTGGAGCCTGAGAATTTGCATTTGTAACAAGTTCCCAGGTGGTCCTGATGCTGCTGATCCAGGAATGACACTTTAGAGCATCTGAGCTAGGATCTGGCTAACTGTGATGGAGGCCAGGCAGTCAGGATGAAGAGTCCATGGTCTTAATCACATTAGGAGCCACCAGAAATGGGGCCACATTACACATGCAACAAAGGTCACCTCCCCTGTAGACATTCTTATCAAAATCCTGTCACATGGAATGGAAGCTGCTGTTTCTAAGTTTTATTTTTGTCTCACTCTAGGCCTTCCTAGAAGATGAAGAATTTCAAGAAAAAAATTTATTGAAGAATAACTTTAATTGAAAAAACCATGCCCATTAATTTCTTTCTTTGAAGTGTGAAAAGACTATCTTAATTCTAGATCAGCAGCAGAATTGCTTTGTCTAGAATTCTTCAGTATGAATTATCTTCAGAAATACAATGTGAGAATCCTTTTTATGCTAAACTGTACACTGGACAAAGATTAGAAAATGTGATTTCTTAGGTCTAGTTTTTCATTAATTTTCTAGTGAAAAAAAGCATGCCACTCTCTACCTGTAATCATTAAGCTGAAACACAACTTGGAGTCCAAAAAATCAATAATGCTGGTTAAAACATTTAGAAAGATGCAGTGTTAAAAATATGTGAAAGACTTTTCTATAAACCACCACTGATATATCAGGCTATGCTTCAGAGTAGATATCAAATTACAAGATAATTGATTTTCAACACTTTCTAAGTGCTCCTTTTCCTTGGTTCTAAAGGAAATCATCTGGCCTTGTGCAGGAAACATAAAATATACAAAAATACCCAAGGATTTTCCTTACAAACCATACACAAAATCAAATGGTTTGCAGAAAGTAATTGGCACATTTTTCCATAAGCGGCTAAATACTATTTTAATCATTTAAAAAGCACCAATTCTAGATAATTATCAAATTTCTTAAAACTACAGACATAATACCTGAAAAAACGTAGGCCTGCAGAACATTAGAAATACTGTACTTTTAAAAATGTAAAACAGTTTCAGTTTCAAAACAACATATAAAAGTCAGATGGCGTCACTAGAAGTCTGTCTGTCATAAGTTGAGGTGTATGAAAGCAAATTGATGAAAAACAAATGCTTGCTTCAACCATGAATGTAATTTATTCAGAACACTTTGGCTTGTCATGTTAATGACTTGAAAAATAGTAGCAGAAGATTATTCTGCATAAAGTTGTCTTAAAAATCATGTGAGACACATGCATCCACACACATAGACACACTCATATTAATCATGGTGGTAGCACTGATGATTACTGATATAAATAGATTTTGAATTGGAGATGAACAATGAGTAGCTGGAAGTGAGACCCCTAACATACAAAGAATACTGAAAAAAAAAAAAAAAAGCAAGAAGTAAAACTAAACTAGAAGAAAGAATCCTGAATATTTTAAATGATCCGAGGTCAAAATATTACTGATAAGCCATATCATCCCATTTACTATCACCTGAGAAATCCTGCATTCAAATTTGATTTATCATCATTTTGTTCATCTGACCTATTATTAAATGCATCTGTTCCAGAAATACAGCCAATTATTTCTTCTAATTCTTCACATGTCTTATTATTAAGAGGTAAAAGCTTTTTGCTTAATGAAATTTCACTGGACTTGAAAAAATTAATTTCTTCTCACTGTAAGATAAGTGTCGGAGAAGCACATGTTCTTAATTAACTTCACATTAATAAAGAAGGACTTCCCTAGATATAGGTACTTAACTGATATTTGCCATGGAGGGGGTCATGAGCAAGAATCCACAAACTTTAGTAAGATGAATGAGAAACAGAGTGACTGCCCTTGCTGGAGGTAATCGAAGGTATACATTTTCACATCCCTATTTCTACTGGTATCTAAAGAAACTTGGGAAGAAGTCATTATGAAATAAAATCTCTGTTAAAAATAAAAAAGCATGGTAGAATATGATCATATTCCTGTCTTAATCACACAATGGGGAGTCCCACACCCCAGCAGAGCCAGTGGGCCACGTGGACAGGCTTCAAGGCACGGAACAGGCTAGTGAAACCATGTTGTAAGCTGATGATCCAGTCAACAACCAGAGCCACTTTCCTTTCTTGATCATAAAATTCCTTTGGTTTAGGGGAGGCTAGGCCCTTTCTCCAACCCTAAGGCTGAAACTCTATTAGTTAAAGAAAGCCTATCGGCATCAGGACTCTTGCCCTAGACTGGGGAAAGAATAGCCCTGTGGCATAACACCAGCCAATGAGCCTATGGACACTGCCATCTTCATAGCTGCTTAGAACTGGAGCAGCATCTTGGAAAGTGAGTGGATCCATCCCAAGAGTCAACACTTCAAAAAAGCTCAGTGGGAACATGGAAAAAGCCAATGGCTTTGAACCATTAAATCAAACAATTCTGGAGATATCTCTGGATTTTCATTATTTGAGATGAAAGCAACAAGTAAATAGAAAACCAAAAGACCTTGTTTTGAAAACATATTATCATCTGTTATCTGTTTCTGGAAACATCCTCGGTGATATAGCAGGACAATGTATTCTTTCATTAAGAAATTTCTTTTCTCACTTATTCATTGGACAAACTTGTACTGTGTTGCCTACATAACTCAAGATACTGGTATATAAAACAAAGATAAGCACATGGATAATGCCTTATGTTTTATCATAAAGATCAGAAAGTAATTTCCATAAATATTTCATTATTTTCTTATCTGAAAATAAACTCATGTTTATTAGGAAATTGAGGCTGAGGGAGCTTGCCCCTTGCACAAAGTCAAGAGTTTGGGTGATAAGACGTTTGATTCCACATAAGGCTGTTGACACCCCCCTACCAGCTTCCTTCAGAGTCACATGTTCAGGTTCTAGCTTCACTATATTCAGAAACCATTCTGACCTGATTACAAATTTCAAAGCTTTCTCTGTCTTTGGAGTGATCAGTAGGACCTGGGAGTCAAGGAATTCATTGAAAAGCAGCATCTCCATTTAAGCAGCTGTGACTGTGCAATCCTTTGGGATACTGGGAGAAAATATTAGAACTTGTAGTATATTTCTTTCTAATCTTTCAAAAACTTTGATGTTTATATATATTTTATAATTTACACAAGATGTTACTTCTGTCATGCATAGGCAATGAATGCTAATATTTGTTTCTCAGATACTATCTCACTGAGTCTCAACAACCTGTTGACTATAGCAGGACAAGTATGCAATTTACATTTGTGTACTTATGCACAAGGTGTTTTTCATTAGATCCTTAGAACAAGTCTTGAGAGTATTTATTAGTTTGAACCCAAAGAAATTGCTGTTTTCCTAGCTCAGTAAAATATCAGCACTTTCATATGGTTCCATGTAATAGGAAAATGATCATTTTTCATATGAGGAAATGAAGCCAAGCAAATGAAAGTGACTTGTACAAAACTGAAGAGCTAGCACATGGAGGATCTAGAACGAGATGCCATGTCTTCCATCTCTCTCCACAAGCCCTTCCTGCATACTGACCTACATGGTGATCATCAATTGCAGGCACCAAAAAGCAGACAGCAAGCAAGCATCCTGACAAACATAGCACTCTCTGTCACCCAGTAGGTCCTTGGTAAAGGGGCTCAAGGTGCTGCACTTCAGAGGAAGAGGTGTGTTATAGCACCTCCAAAATATGCTCTGTGCAGCCAGCTTGCTATCCTGTGTCCAAAATCTATACTAAGACAAATTAAATACTATGCCATACTAGGGGCCATAGCAATGGCTAAATGATTTTGGAAGGCTGTGCACAGTCAGTTGAATTTTACAAGATTTCTGATGGCCTCCCAGACTTAGTTTAACTAACTATCATTTCCAGCCAGTCCTGAAGAATGTGATCTCAGCAGCCCCATAGAGTAGTGCCAACCACTAAGGAAAATCCCTCATCTTTGCAAGAAGGTGATTTTTAGAAACCTTGCTCTGTCTCAGGAGACTCTCTTAGCTACCTGTGAGTGTGCAAAACACTCACTCTCGTTCAGCCACTTATGGGGTGGCATTTTTCTGCCAAGGACATCTTTCTACTCCCTGGAGCCAAATCTGGCTTTTCCTCGGAAAGCAAAACAAACAAAAGGACAGAAGAGGAGAAAGACGTCACCTCAAACATCTTCATTATCTTAACATTCTGCATTGACCTCTGAACAACTGTTTGAACTCTTTTTAAAGGATTTTTTAAAGAAAAAGAAATGAAGGACCAGATTTCTAAATTTTGTTATATTTGAACAGAAATCCTTTTACTTTAAAGCTTAGTTAATGGCTTGAAATTGAATCAGTATTTTGTCTTGAGAGATACTCCATTCTACTCATTAAAGAACAGAATTAAGGGTACAGGTGATGTAATGCCTAAGGTTGTATTTTATAAGCACTCTTATTTAATTCCATCTACTAAGGAAATGTGAAAGAAGACCATCTGGATTTTAGGACTCCAATAAATATTAACATTTATCAAGTTCCATATTTATGGCAGCTTTGTTAATTAACTCAAAAGGTCATTTCTGGCACTCACATGATTGTGTAAGTACAAAATGAAGCTGGGTCCATTACACTATGCTGAGACATGCAGTTTGTTTTTAGCAAGTGGCAATGAAAAACACAAATGCTTATTTCCTTACTGGAAGTCTCTGCATTAATACCAAGGAGCTATTTTTGAAGATAATTATAAAATATTTACCTATTATTACATACAAATCAGTATGTGCATAAATACGAATGCTCAATTTTAGGTAAGGTTTAGAATGTGTATTCATGTGTTTTGACAATGCTTGCAACCTTAAACAGGTTGTCAATTTGATATTGTGTTGATTCGGGGTGTTTTCTCCCCTTCCATTTAGCATCCTCTTTGATTTTTGGTCTCGCTGCCTAGCTTTTGGCATAGTGAGAGAGCAATTTTCTCCAGAGTCGAAATTAGTACTGCATCATGAATTATTCAGTTTGACACACTGCTTCTTGAAGCACCCTGTGCTCTTCCACCCCCAAAGTTTGAAGTCTTCCCTTTCACATCCCAATCTCCATTCAACCCCCTGCCCTTCACTTCCCCCTCTTCCCAATATGGCCACCCAGCAGGCTGGCGCCCTGGCACCTGATTGAATTTGTTTTATATTTAAATTTCAAGTCACATAGCCGCCTTCTAGCTGGAGTGTTTCAGAGTGCAATCACATGAGGCAGGCTGTTTCCACATAAAACAACTTCAAATAATTTCTGTGAGATGGAAGCAAGCCTTTAATAACTTCACCTTAAAATAGACTCATTGAGAAGAGTCTGACCGAGCTTCAGATGCCTAAATAAATGTAATATTAACTCTATCTTTAAAATCTTTATATTTGGCAAATTTAACATTCTCTTTTTCTCTATACAAAGCCTCTAGTCTGCATATGTTGTGGTCATATTTCAGTTTTCTCTCTGTTGCTCCTCAGGTGATTTACTTTCTCAGATAATTTTTCTTTATAAAATGTCTATATCAATGTCAATATAGATATAGCTTAATCCCACTCCTCCCTGAAATAATCCAAATTTTATGTGAAAGGATTACAAACATATCACATTCATCTATTTTAAGTATATATCCTTGCTTTTTTATTAATTACATTTGCTTATGAAATTGTTATAAAGACATATTTTCAAATGACCCACGGCTGACTTTGCCTAGAGGATGTTTTGGAACTACATTTAACTTACAATATAAGGTGAAATTGATAGGGTTTTAGAGCAAATTAAAACAAACAAAAAAAACCACAAATGTAAAAGAGATAAAAGAATACCCTCTTAAAAAGTTTTCCAAACAAATAAAAAACATGTATTCAGAAGAGCCTTATTGAACTGTCTTAAAAATGCACCCCTGAGATAATTTTTCCATTATAAAGATTCTCCAGCAGGCACAGTACTGATTTATCATTTTTCTGTTCCAACTAATAACAGGCCTTTTCCTGCACTGTTAAGAGTTACTCAAAATTTACTGGTTGTATCATATTTCTGAATGAAAAAAATTTCTGATCACCCAATTCCAGTGAGCAGAGATGATTATTAAATAAACATAATCCTTAAAGTACATAATTCTACTTATACATAAATGATCATCGACAGATGTTAACTCTACAGTTTCCTATTCAAACAGATTTAATTGGGATAAGATAGGCCCTTTAAATTAAAAAATATATCGTATTTCTTTTGAGAGAGATGGTTTAATATGTATGTAAACTTCAGAATTTAAAACATTGAAAATATGTTCAAAGGAATGTTGATTTTGATAAATAGATGGCATTCAACTCATCTCTGTTGGCCAGTAGCAGTCTATAGATGCAGCATTTTACTGCGGTTGCTGAAATGATTAATTTAACTGTGTGCCAAGATTCAGAATTTATATTCTGAAAACTTCCAATCCTGCAATGTTCAACTTGTATTTGAGCAGATTTCTTGAAGATGTTAACTCTGTGATTCCTGATTTATGCTTCTGAGTGTGATTTTACAGTTTGAGTAATCAGTGTTTCTCTTCCCACAACTCTTTTTCCCTCTATCTTCTCTCCATCTCTCCTCTCAATGTCATGGAGCTGTAAGGAGAGATATTCTGGTGCAATTCCCGGGGGTTAGCTGATGAGCAGGGACCATATGTTCCTGACTTTCTTCAGAGATTACTGTGTGTATTACATTGACAAACCAACTCCCCAAAACAATTCTGGATAACTTTATATTACACAAACAGCTTGCTAATGAGTCGTGGTGGCAGCTGCCATATTTTAGTAATATTTATTAAATTGTTATGAGGCATGAAACTGTATTGCTTTATCTCTATGATGAATTAGTTAAAAGCTAGGAGCTTTTGCTTTTGAAAATAATCTTTCTTAATTAACTCTCTTGTAGGTTATTTTTCCCCCTCATATGTGTTTTAAATACTTTTCCTCTTATTACACATATTCATTCAGAGAAGACCAAAGGACAAAAATCTTCAAACATTATTTTTTGAATGTTCTCTTATCTAATTGCCAAGGTGATAAAGCATTATGGCTAAGGGTGTGGCATTGCCTCCTGTGTTCCAAGCCTCTTCTGAGAGTTTTAGGTGGGAGAAAGAAAGTAAATGAAACAAAAGTGCCTCATAATAAACACTCACAGCAAGGATCTACTTTCATTATTTATAATTTTACTGGTTATGCCAGTGACTTGTCAAGTTATATAATTTTAAATGTGTGATTATAGTAGAAATGGAATGCAGGTCTAATTCTAATATACCATTCCCATCTTAAAAGGCTTCTAATTCTAATCACTGTTTAATCTAAAACTGACCAGAAAGACTTAACATATTAGTTAGACCTACTGCCTCTCTCCAGAAAACATGTTTGATTCCTTCTTATATAATTCATATCTATAAGTCTGAAGTAAATAAAATAACTTCCTTATGTCTCAGTTTCCTCACCTATTAAATGTTAATAATATGGGCTCTATCTAATAGTTTGGGTTACATAAGATAGTGCATATAAAGTGTTTTGCAACAATGCAAATACTATAAGCAACTTTAAGCTATAAATCAATTTCTGCTAATTATGTCTTAAAATGACAGGTTCCTATAAAAAAAAAAACAATCATAAAGTGGGAAAAAGATCTAAATAGACATTTTTTATAAAGAAGACATACAGATGAGCCAAAAGGCACATGAAAAGATGTTCAATATCACTAATTATTAGAGAAATGAAAATCAAAACTACAATAAGGTACCACCTCACACCAATCAGAATAGTCATCATCAAAAAGTCTACAAATAAGAAATTCTGGAGACAGTGTGGAGAAAAGGGAACATGCCTACATTGTTGGTGGGAATGTAATTAGTACAACCACTATGGAGAACAATATGGAGGGTCCTTAAAGAACTAAATATAGAACTACCATATGATCCAGCAATCCCACTCCTGGGCATGTATCCAGAGAAAACCATAATTTGAAAAGACACACGAACCCTACACTACAGCACTATTTACAACAGCCAAGACATGGAAGTAATCTAAATGTCCATCAGCAGAGGAATGGATCAAGAAGATGTGGTACATATATACAATGGAATGTTATTCAGCCATAAAAAATAGTGAAATATTGTTATATGCAGTAACATGGATGGACACAGAGATCATCATACTAAGTAGGGTAAGTGGGACCGAGAAAGGCAAATATCATGTATCAGTTATATGTGGAATATAATAAAAATGATACAAATGAACTTATTTACAAAACAGGAACAGACTCACAGATTGTGAAAACAAAATTATAGTTAACTAAAGGGGAAACTGGAGGGTTGGGGGAATAAATTAGGAGTTTGGGGATTAACCTGCATATACTACTATACATGATATAGATAACCAACCTACTATACAGCACAGGGAATGCTACTCAATATTCTGTAATAGCCTATATGGAAAAGGAATGTGAAAAAGAATGTATATGTATAACTGCATCACTTTGCTATACACCTGAAATTAACACAACATTGCAAATCAACTATCCTCCAATAAGATTTTAAAAAATAAAAAATAAAAATCCGAGGACAGTTTCCTTACACATCTTTTCTATTTTTACAAAAAGTAAAGCCAGGTGGTGTTTATTGAGGTCTTACTATGTGCAAGGCACCATTCTAAGCATGTGTACAGTCATTTGAAACTCACAAAAACGCTACAGGTAGTTACATTATTCACCTCATATCATGGATAAGGAGCTAAGGGGCAGAAGGGAGATGTTAACTTGCCCAAACTTATCTCCTAGTAAGTGGACCGTGCTCTTTACTAGTGAAGTCTAAGTGCAGGTACATAAATGTTTTCCCTTGGAGGTCTTAGGATTTCTTTCCGAATTAATAAAAATAGAATATATTATTAAATGATTTCTGAAAATAATAATTCACTCAGTCAGCTATTCTCTCACTCAGCCAAGACAATTACAACCACTGCCCAACACTACTGCACTCTAATCAAGAGAAAACCAGAGATACTCAGAATGGACCAAAACTTAAAGATCATTGAGTCCAGCAACCCATTTGGAAAGCCTATTACTTCTCCAGCATGTCTTACTTCCTTTTGTCAAAAGAAATTACCAAAGCAAAAAGGCAGATCAATGGACTCAGCATCCAAGAACAGACCTGCAAGGCACAAGAGCCAACTAGTCAAGGGCTAAGCCTCTCCCAACCACAATCTCATTCTTCATTACAGGGACATAATGATATTGACCTCATAGTTTGGTTTGAGGCCTAAATTAGACAAAGTATGGGAACATACCATGCAAACTGTGCTATGGGATTAGTTTTCAAATGTGCTATTTATCCTACTTGGGGGATTAAGATGAGGATGAATTAAGAGATGAAGAAATTTAGAACATATTAAAAAAAGAGAAAAAAATATTTTCATATGTAGTTAGGTGTAAAGGTCACTGAGATAGCTACAAAACCAAGCTATCTCTGGACATTGGAAAGCAAACAATTACTTCAGCCAAAGCAAAGGGAAAGACAAATGGAAAGCAGTGAATAGTCCTCAAGGGTGGTCAGTCTGTACATAATATCCTGGTATTGGGGGATTAGAAGAGTTGGGGAATCTACTTCAGAATACAGGACCCCTATTCCTGCAACATGCTCATTTCTAGACAGGCTGCCTGTGGATTAACAAGGCCTCCTGATCTAGCCATATACCCTGCCTGTCACTGTCCATTTCTGCAGCTTATTAGCAATTCCAGCAGAGGGTCAGGTGGGGAAAATAAAAAGAACTGGCTATTACACCAATGATAATAATCGTTTGTTTAGCAAATTGTCAGGCTCTGGTGGGGAAGAGGCCAAACATATTGTTTAAAGGTGGCCACAGAGATTTCAATTCCTTGTCCTAAATATGTTCTCAATTCCTGAAGAAAGGGTGTGAGCAATAATGGAGAAACTGGACATATAAAGATGCAAATTAACAGGAAAAATTAAGGTGTTTTTGGAGGTGAGAAGACCAAGTAGCAACATATTTCTTAGAAAGGAAGGTTTCAACTTTCTTAGACATATCAAGGAGTCAAAGAAGCAAAGAGATTTTAGATAGAAGGAAGGAAAAAGAGCTTCACTGAATGGCATACGTTTTGTTAATAGAGGTTTGGTAAGTTTGGAGACCTGGACCAGAACATCTGCTGTTAGAATAGAGAATCAGTAATAATCAAATATTACTTAGCAATGATTGGGACCCAGCTGTGATTAAAGAACACAAAGAGCAATTCGATGACAGAAAGAGTAGAGAGAATAATTATTCTAGATCTGAAAAACAATGTGGTTGAAGGTAAAGGAAGTAAGATCTTTGGAGAAAGTACCAGGTAAATTATTGTGTTGAGGTTGGAAAGGAAGCATTCATGTTAGTGATGGGAATGCAGGTACTAGTTGCTCTGAAACACCCTCCTCTTCATAGTGACTGTGAAACATTCATTGCCTCCTGGCCACTCAGTCCAATACAATATTAGTAGAGACATAAGCATAAATGTCTAAACTTCTTGTCTACATGTCTTCTTACATCTTACATTTGATGATGCCCCCTTTGCAAACTTCATTTCTTCATTCACTTGATGATACTGTGTTAATTCTTATACCTCTTCCTGAGCCTTTTTGATCTACCTTTATGACTTTACTTTTTTGCTTCTATGTTTGTGGACATTCCTGAAAATCTGCCTTTTGCTATCTTTTTTTTTTTCCATAGAACATCTCTCCAATATTTCTCATTTATTTGTGCAGCTTCACAAGTCCTTTAAGCCAGACTGCTGTTAGTTTAAATGAAAAGGAACAGGTATGATGCCGAAGAACCACAGAACTAAAATGTGCAGGATTAGGTTGAACTTAATTATAAATAGAGAAAGAGAGTGGATCCAAAATGTTACTGAAGGTCAAAGCCCGAGTAAACTGGAGAATGATGATATTATCTGGAAATGTAAGGACATCTGGCTGAGAGGTGAGGCAATGTACCTGGTTAAATTAATCTGGCATAATGTTCAGTGTCCTTCAAGCTTTATGTCTTTAATACCTCCTTCTGTGTTAATGTTCATATTGCATCTATCTACTGTACATCTCCACCTGTGATATAGATAATGGTGTGCTCAGCAAATCCCATTTGTTTCCCATCTTTTGGGTCCAAAAATAGACTCCATATCAGTTATGCTGGGACCACATGACTAGGTTCTGGTCAATGAGATGTGGGCAGTAGTATCTGCATGCATAGGATTGATCAAAAACCCTGTTCAAGCATCCATAGTCTGCCTTTACTTCTGCAGCAACCTCAGAGTTCACCTGTTTAAGATGGTAGTGTCACAAGATAGAAGTTCAAACAGCCAGACCACTGTTTTGAGAATATGTGTTAGAGCCCTAGCAAATAACGTGGCTCACCAGATTGAAAAATGAAAAGAATGCAAAGGAGCAAATTCCATTAGTGACGATGAGTTTTACTGACTGCAGTGAAGAATGATGCAGTCCCCCAGGGTTACCAACAATGGGGAGGCAATTCCTGCTCCTAGGCTTGAAGAGGCCAATGAAGGATATAGATCCCAGAACCCACAGAGAGAGAGGTGAATGAAGAATGCCATTTGCTCAAAGTGCTCTTTAAAAGAAGTGCACTGCCAACAGAGGAGCACTGCAGAAATAAAAACTCCAACTAATGCCCCTCTGTTCTTCAGTCATCTTCTGCCTGTCATTGTCTAAACCCAACCAAAAACAGACAGCAAAGAACCCACTGATGAAGTCTAAGTAGGACAGACTCTGAGGCACACACCAAGATGGAGAGGGTGAGAGGAAAGAGTGCCTAAGAGAAGACATCTGGCATAGACAGAGGTGAACCACCAAAGAGAACTACCAGAACTTCATCAGACTGTGATGTGAAGAAGAAAGAAATTTTTGTTGTATTAAGACACTGAGCTCTTTACCATAAACTAACTACAAAATAACAATCTGTTGACTTGACTAATAAACAGCTTGTATAGTCTGTCAGTGCCTCAGATTCTATAAGGTTCCTGTTGAATGTAAGGGTTAAATAGCGTGGTGGATTACAAAACATAAGATAGTATATTGTATAGTCCACTTCAATGGGTCAAAGCAGAGATGCACAATGTTACCTTAAAGAGTTAGAAAATCCCTCACTCCAAGAAGAGTTCATTGCAGCCTGATTGATGCATTTGCATTTACTATATAAAAATAAAGACTTAGGTATATAAGGAAGCAAAAAAGAGAGAGACAACATTTCAGTTGCCATTCAGGTTTGAATGACCTAGTGCAATAGACTCCTTTCTAGAATGCTAAATATTCCAGTGCCTTATGGAAGAATCATTCTCACTCATCCCTGTAGGCTTGACCCCAAAGAGGACATAATACTTGCTTTGTCTAATGGAATATTGGCTGAAGTGAGAATCATCATTTGCAGCAACTTGAAAAGCTGATGGTATGCGATCCAACATCTCTTTTCTCTCTGCTGCAACAACAACCAGCAGTGTTCTAACAGTGGCCATTCCATCACTTTGATCGTGAAGTAAATATAATAGGGACCAAACAGAGCCAATACGCAATGGATATGTAGCCTGAGCAACAAAGAACCTTTCCCATTTTAAATCATTATAATTTTGGACTTGCTTCTTAACAAGGTATAACACAACCTACCCTGACCAGTGCAGTAAAATGAAGACCTGGTTGCGAGATTTCAATTGCTTGTCCTATGAGCAGGGCATTTCTGCGGGCAGAAGAAAGCACCTCCCTGTTATTAAATACTTGATCCACTCAACTTGCATTGTTCTGATTCTCTGTCCACCAAGGGACATTCTGCTTTTGATTCTTATGATTTGATTTTCCATGGTGGTATAACCTCAAGAGAAAAGGGAGGCTAAACATATCCATACTGATGTAACCTTTTTTCTAAAAAAAAAAAATTATAGTTGATTCACAGTGTAATGCAGCCTTTATTTTGTATTATAATTTATTAATTTTGTCTACTGACTATATATATCTCTTATGATCTTTGTTAATGTTAGGCCACCCATTAAAGATGGATATATTCCCCCCCCCCCTTTTTTTTTTCTTTTTTTCCTAGGAGTCGAATCAGAGCTGCAGTGGCTGGTTGAAATCACAGACACAGAAACTTGGGATCCAAGCCAGGTCTGCAACCTATACCACAGCTCACAGCAACACCAGATCCCAAACCCACTGAGCAAGACCAGGCATCAGACCCGCATCCTCATACATGCTAGTTTGTTTCATTTCCACTGTGTCACAATGGGAATTCCCAAGATGGATACGTTCTTGATTTGCAAAGTCATATTTCTAAGCAATGCTTAGAAAAATGGGAAAGGTTCTTTGTTGCTCAGGCTACATATCCATTGCATATTCGCTCTGTTTGGTCCCCATTATATTTACTTCATGATCGAAGTGGTGGAATGGCCTCAGTTAGAACACTGCTGGTTGTTGTAGCAGAGAGAAAAGATGTTGAATCACATACCATTAGCTTTTACTATCATGGAAAGTATCTTCAAAGACAGTGATCTGAACTTCCAGTGATTATGTCTTGCCATTACTATTACGAGAGTAACCTACTTTCATCTTTAAAACTAAATGTCCACTAACAGATGAGTGGTTAACAAACATGCGATACATATATAATAATCCATCCTACACACAAGTATATATACACACATTATGGAATTTATCATGCTAAGTGAAATAAGTCAGATAAAGAAAAACAAATACTGTATGATAGCATTTATACTTGGAATCTAAGACAACAACAAAACAACAACAAACTAGTGAAAATAACACAAAAGAAACAGACTCATAAACACAGAGAACAAACTAGGGGTTACCAGTGAGGAAAAGGACTGGGAGAGGGGATTAAGAAGTATAAACTGTTATGTATAAAATAAACTACAAAGATATATTGTACAACACAGGAAATAAATACAACCAATATTTCATAATAACTATAAATGGAGTATAACCTTTAAAATTAGGAATCACTAGATTGTACGTGTGTAACATAGAATACCGTACTTCAATTACACACCCATAAAAATAAATAAAAATGTTAATTATTATATGCAAATTCAAACCAAGCTGAATTTCTAGAGCTCAAATACTAAAAGGCATGATGTATTCTGCTCTCTTACCATCTATTTCCAATCTTCCGACTCCTTCAGTGGAAATAGAATCTTCACGAGAATCCAAATGCAGCTCTTCTTTTCCATTACCACTGACTTAATCTGAAGTCCTCTTAACTTTGCTCGAATTCTTCAAAGAGCCTTCTGGCTAGAGTCACTGTCTTCACTCTTCACATTATAATCCATCCTACATTTGACTCACAGATAGTCTTTCTAAAGCATAGCTGCAATTATTATTCTCTATGCCCCCAATAATCAAATTATCCCCTAGTAATTCAATTTCTTGGTCCTGACATTCATGTCATCCCTAGAACATCACCTGTGTGTATATCACACAACAATCAAACTGAACACTTACTGTCTACAAATGTGCTTTGGGCTAAAGGACTTTTAGGGATGAGTTTTTATATTGTTTAATAGCATTTAGTAATTTTTCTAACATGTGTTTTTCTTCTAGTCACATCGAATCATGTCCATCCCTCTGCAAGACTATACCTTCTTCATTTATCAAGGGGGCTTCAGTAAAAGACAGGAGTCCATCAGCCCTTTGGTAGAGACCTTGACATTTAAGTCACTGATCTTGATTCAACAAATGATGCATGTAGATTCAATCGAAGCATCCTGAACAGCGGAGAGGCTTAGCTCCATCCAAACACATGTAAATAATACGGTTTTCAAGTGACTGTGATATGGTTTGTACAACATAAAAGAATGAGAGTTCACTCAGTAACAATTGTTTATTGATTGAGAGAGGTAAAGAGGTACATATAGAATTGTTCTCTCAAAAGCAGTCAATGAATCCTGTGCTAACTTCAACACTCGGATATGTTTTCTTTCAGTTTCTCAAATGCTAGTCATTCAGGGAAAACTGATGAAGATCCACATGCTCCTTTATTTGCACTGGAGATAAAGTTGTGACAAATGAAATTTTAGAGTGTGGTCATTTCAGACTGAGAGCTTACTGGGTTGAGGAGCATACATCAAATTCGACCTATTCCTTACAGTTCTGACACTTCATCCTGTATCTCCAAAGAACTCTCTTATGTGAGTCAAGTGGCTTACTGGATGTGGCACTGGCTTTACAATGAGTCAGAATTAAATTTTCAATCTTATATCTGAATCTATGTCTACGTGAACTTGGACAAACTGTACAACCCTTCTAAACCTCTGATTATTCCTCTTTAAAATGAAAATAATTAAACCTATCTGATGGGTAATATAGTTAGGTCTTCAGGAAATACTTATTTTTTCACCTTTCATTACGGCTATACTGTTTGTTTATTATACTGTAAGCTTTATGTTCCTATGAAAGATGACCTATTTCTCACTTCTCTAAAATTTTACCAGAACTGAATATCTTTCTTTTTTCTTTTTTTAATTTGTTTGCTTTTTAGGGCTGCACCTGCAGTGCATGGAAATTCCCAGGCTAGGGGTCAAACTGGAGCTAAAGCTGCCAGCCACTGCCACAGCCACAGCAATGCCAGATCCTAGCCCCATCTGTGACCTACACCACAGTTCCTGGCAATGCCAGATGGTCGACCCACTGAGCAAGGCTAGGAATCAAACCCATGTCCTCATGGATACTGGTCGGATTCATTTTCTGCTGCGCCACGAAGGGAACTCCAATATCATTTATTTTATACTAGACACTTGAATGAGTGAATGTTGAATTTATGTGAAATGAAATGTACTTTGCACCTCTTTAAGGAAAAACATTTAATACATATCACAGAAAAATCTATCGAATGGGGGTTCTTTAGTTTCCGTCTCACAATAGTTACCTTTCAAAGGTATCCTGACTGATTACTTTTTCTTTTTTTCCCCACTGTACAGCAAGGGGATCAAGTTATCCTTACATGTATACATTACAATTACATTTTTTCCCCACCCTTTGTTCTGTTGCAACATGAGTATCTAGACAAAGTTCTCAATGCTACTCAGCAGGATCTCCTTGTATATTTATTCTAAGTTGTATCTGATAACCCCAAGTTCCCGAACCCTCCCACTCCCTCCCTCTCCCGTCAGGCAACCACAAGTCTCTTCTCCAAGTCCATGATTTTCTTTTCTGAGGAGATGTTCATTTGTGCTGGATTAGATTCCAGTTATAAGTGATCTCAAATGGTATTTGTCTTTGTCTTTCTGGCTCATTTCATTCAGGATGAGATTCTCTAGCTCCATCCATGTTGCTGCAAATGGCATTATGTCATTCTTTTTCGTGGCTGAGTAGTATTCCATTGTGTATATATACTACCTCTTCCGAATCCAATCATCTGTTGATGGACATTTGGGTTGTTTCCATGTCCTGGCTATTGTGAATAGGGCTGCAATGAACATGTGGGTACATGTGTCTCTTTTAAGTAGAGTTTTGTCTGGATATATACTCAAGAGTGGGATTGCGGGGTCATATGGAAGTTCTATGTATAGATTTCTAAGGTATCTCCAAACTGTTCTCCATAGTGGCTGTACCATTTTACATTCCCACCAACAGTGCAGGAGGGTTCCCTTTTCTCCACAGCCCCTCCAGCACTTGTTATTTGTGGACTTATTAATGATGGCCATTCTGACTGGTGTGAGGTGGTATCTCATGGTAGTTTTGATTTGCATTTCTCTTATAATCAGTGATGTTGAGCATTTTTTCATGTGTTTGCTGGCCATCTGTATATCTTCTTTGGAGATGATTACTTTTATATTTCCTACTCACAATATTCTTTCTTATAAGGCACTTCCTTTACCAGTTCCATGCTGAAAAAACCAACTTTTTTCAGTCTTAATTGAAGGATTTTTCCTCAATAACCACTACTTAAAGGTCTCCCATCAAAATGGTCACTATTCTTTTAAGAAGTTAGTTGATCTCCTTAAACAAGCTTCACTAAGCTTTTTCTTTTTAATCACAAGTATAGACCTGGAAACCCTGGAGAGCAGATTCAAACTCCATGAGGGAGAATGAATGGACAGTTTCTTACAGAAATGATTTCAGATAACTCATGATTGAACTCCTTATGAGAAATCAAAATTATTCTAAAAAATGCAGAAGTGCTAATAACTTCTGGCTAAAGTACAATCAAAATCCCTTTTTTTTTTTCCCCCTTTGGGTTTTGTTGTTTGTTTGTTTGTTTTTTCTTTTTTAGGGCCACACATGGGGCATATAGGAGTTCCCAGGCTAGGAGTTGAATCGGACCTGTAGCTGCCAGCCTACAGCACTGTCACAGCAGCACAGGATCTGAGCTGACTCTGCAAACTACACCACAGCTCATGGCAATGCGTGATCTTTAATCCACTGAGTGAGGCCAGGGATTGAATGCACATTTTCATGGATACTAGTCAGGTTCATTACCACTGAGCCACAATGGGAACTCCTCAAAATCCTATTTGTTGAACTGTTCCCTCCAGAAGTAGTCTAGGTTTTCTGCCCAGAACCAAGGTCTTTCTGGAGGCCATTCTGGCTTCAGTGGTTCTAACTCCAACCATATCTAGATACTGTCAGTCCTAAACTGTCCACCCTGGTCCACAGCCCTATGGTTCAGTCTGTCTCTTCCTGGTTAATTGGAACTGATCTTGGCTCAGTTGAGTATGATGTCCCTTTCTATCCTTCAGTAGCAACAGGACATGGATATGGTAAGCCCTTTCCCAGAAGTTCTCAACTCTAGAATGTTTGTCCCCAACAGAAGTTCTCAGCTTTACCTCAGGGAATAAGAAAACAGAAAGGACTTTATATACAAAGAGACCTGATTCCATTCCTAAATCCATCACCATACTAACTGTGTGACTCTGGGAAAGTCACTTAGCCTCTCTTCTATTTCCTCATAGGATTGTTCTGAAAATAGGATTAGATCACATCATGAATATATTCACCAGGTGATGTTAGAAATCTATCCCATTCCTGTCTTCCTACTTTCCCATCTTTTCATTCCTTGTGAGAAATAAGAACCATAAATAATCCCATCACATGGTCCTTAACCTAAGTTCTCTTTCTGTCTGTCTTTCTTACAGTTGTTAATCACAAAATTATCTACAAACAGATATAACCAGTGTTTCCATTCAATAAGAATGTGCATATCCACTCAGTGTTAGCTACTGGATAGGTTATTTGAAGTGGGTATCAGTGTGTCAGGAAATATCCAGTCTGGTATAGCAGCCAGTATTACTAAACTGCTGCTGCCATTGCTGCTGCTAATACTACCCTTCCCCTCCCCCTCCGCTCCCCCCTTCCCTTCCTCTTCCTCTTCCTCCTCTTCCGACCACACTACCAGGAATATACTGCTATTACTACCATCCACAATAGCACCAACTGTCTTAACTGAGGGTGCACTACATAAGCACAGTGCTAAGAATGCACATACTCATCATTTATGCAATCTTTCATCTTGTTCACTGTTGCATTTCCAACACCTACAAGAGTTCCTAGCATTTTTACAGATAAGGAAATCAAGGTGTCCATGGGACTGTGTTCCTTCTGCAGGCTCTAAGGACATAATCTATTTTCGTGCCTTTTCTAGTTTCTAGTCCTCGCTTACAGATAAGGAAACGAAGGCTTGGGGAACCATCCACCATTATAATTCCATAAGTGCCATGACAGGAGTATGCTTCTTTCATTATTCTTCCTCCAGGCTATGCAAAAACATACACACACACACACATTCAAAAGCCAAGACTCTGGGCACTGGTCTTTAAACTTTTTGAAGGGAAAAAAAGAAGTATGCTTTGGAAAGAAGGTGAATGCAGCAGAACTTGTAATGTTGTAGAAATTAGGCACAGATTGCTTCTTGATCCTCAGCTAAAATCCTAGTTTAATATGGTCCTAATATTACATGTCTGATATTCACCTTTTCAGGCTGAAATCACTATCTTTGTTATCTGGCCTTATCCAAGTTAACACAAATGCAGAGAGATGAGAAAATGAAGGTTTTAGATGAAATGCCTAAAATGACTTCTAATTTAAGAAAACTGATTTTAAGGGCCTCAAATACACATTTGCATAAACAAGTTGGTAGAGTAAAAGACATTGATTTATCCGTTGACATAGATTTTCATTTGAAAGAATTTCCCAACCTGTGTACTTAGACAGTGAACTATTTTCAGTAAATCATCTCCCAGAACATGTCTTATTGTGAGAATTAAGCAGAATTAGGCTCCAGCAGGAGAAGGTTCCAGGAGGACTCACAAATGTGCTTCGTATTTTTGGTTTAGGTTTGAGAAGCTTGGCACTACACACTCTACTAGGCTTTAAGGAATAAATGAATACATTTATGGATTAGTTAAATAATTAGTATATACCCTTATTTATCCTTTCTTGAGTTATTTTAAGTGCATTACAGTTAGAATCATGACCTTATACTCAACTAATAACTCCGTAGATTCAAACTAAAAGAAAAGAGTGAATGGATGAGTGAGAGAATAAGTAAATGAACCAATACTTTTTTAAACCTCAGATGGAAATATGGCCTTTTTCCAAATTAAAGTAGATTGATTAGGACTGACTGTGTCAGAAGTTTGGGGTTTTAAAGCGTACTATGCTCATTTGAACTGCATATTGTAATTACATCCTGCTCAAATAGTCAGCACAAGTAGTATTGTTATCCATATGTCAAGAATTTCTCTACATTCTTACTAATAAGACAGCCAAGAATTACAAATGTTATTCTTTCTTTCTAACCCATCTTTTATTTTATTTTTCCTCCTAGGAGCTATTACAAAGATAAGAATCTGCCCTTGGTTTGATTTGCTATTCAGGGAAATAGTGTTTATGTATCATTTTTTTTTTTTGCCCATACATATTGCATCTGAAAAATCATGAAAGTAGCCAGATAAGCTGTGTGTTACTTCAAGCAATAATTTCAGTATTTCCTATATTTTCAATGAATATGAAGTGATAGCTGAGTGATAGCTTAGTGATGAGAGGCACTACCTTTTAATGGAACAAATATGTAAGTATTTTTATAAGGTAACATCAGGTATCATGGAAAAAATATTTATTGACTTTCAAAGTCTAGATGCTTTAAACATTTGAAATTAATGTTCTCTCTTTTGATTAGGCTATGTCAATGAAATGTGATGAATTCTGTAAGACTTCAAGAGCAATCTAAACAAAGCAGCTATTTCAAGGAACAGTTTACTTATTGTTTCTGTTTTGATTATAATAATAACATATTTGAGGACTAAAGAATTAAAGACAAATGTTTCTAAAAATATAAGCAGCCTAAAGATCTCAATATTTTTTTTGTTTCTCAAGTTCACCAGAATAGCTTACATTCTGGAACAGCCTTTCTTTTTCTAGTATTATCTTAGACAAAAAAAGTACATGGACTTCATGTACCCCTTTGCCTCCAGTGCTATCTATCTAGGGTAATATCCTTCCTTCTGATTATAGGCACAGTGTTTTTTTGGGGGGCGGGGGGTGATGGGACAATATCCAGAGCATGAGTTTATAGTGAAATTCTCAATCAGAATACAAACAAGCCCACACCAGAGCATGAAGAATAAAAACAGCAAATACATCAAACTGATCATGCTCTGTGCACTATTCCAAGCACTTTATATATATAAAACCACATTTTATATACTTTCCTTCTTTGCAGAACAATTTTTGGTCTGTGTAGGAGGCTTGTGTGCCTGACACATAATCTACACCAAAAGTACCCGGGAACCCTCTTATCACAGAAATGAAAACTCAGAGAACCAAGCTGACCCACAGAATTCATCTAATTCCTTGATAAAGAAAAGAAGAGGACCCATATTATTAAAAAGGGCAGAATTCCTTTTTACAGTAAAAAAGATGCATTCATTCATTCATTCACTGAGCATTTCCTAGGGAAGTGGTGCTGTGCAAATTCTAAAGGCAGCATAAACAATGAGGTTTCTGCCTTACAGAAGTTATGCTGAGGGCATGCTCTCACCTTGGCTACTGTCAAACAGAATCACCCCAACTCTTGAACTCATGATCCCTTTTTAAAATGGACAGTATTTTCTTAAATGCTTAAGGTGCATTTCTGTCCATCTAAGAACTTTGACTTCCATTTCTACTAACTGGGCAGCTCAGAGCACTGTGTTTGGAACCCTGAGCAACAGAAGTGAATTTGGATTTGGTGTAACTTTCTCAGGAATCAATCTAAATATGGACAGATGATTCCTAAGAGGTTTCGTTCGCTTGGTTTTTGTTGTTTTGTCTCTACTAATAACTGCTGAGTGCACCTTAAAACCTGAGCAACTCAGTCCAGAGAAGGCCTGATCTTCTGGACACAATGGCCTGCTGATTACATAGACAATTCCACCCCTGCCCCCAAACATCTTCCATATCACCCATTCACTGCACCTCTTTTAAAAAAGAGTAATATTTGACCTTAGATGGTCAGAAAGAATCTGAATTGTAGATTGTGCCTTACCAAGAGCAAGGCCAATGCACAGTGGCATTTATTACTACTAATAATTATTTGCATATGCAGTGTTTTCATGGTGTATAAAGTACTTCTGCTTTCATCATTATCTTTTAGCATGGATGAATAGGTCTTAATATCTGTATTATACTGATGAGAAAATCAAGTCTCCAGAAATGGGTTGTGTAGGGTGAAGCTGAGACCTGAACCCATTTCCTCTCTCTTAAGGCCAATATACTTTCTAATGCTCTATAAGCCTGTTAAAATGATCCCAGAGCTTTAAGGGGAAAATTAGAGTTTACAAAAGCATTTCAAGTACATTGTCTTTTTATATTTCCTTTACAACAAATGAACTTGTTACTACCCCAACTGTCAAGCTAGAGAGACTGAGTCTCAGAGGCCTTAAATTTTAACACCGCTGTGGGTTCAACAGCACCTTATTGGAAAGGAACTGTTACATTATAAAAAATTTGATATATGACTCCTGGTGTTTCCACCTTGTCAACAATTTATACTCTGCTACTATGTATGAGCTTGGTGGGGAGTCTCAGATGCTGGCCTGGAGGTTTTTCCATACTGTGCGGTTACTTTCCCATTGTTCTGGTAACAAATAACCACAAACCCAGAAGTTTAAAAGACACAAATGTATCATCTTGCATTCCTGCAGGTCATAAGCCTCAACAGGTTTACTGAATAAAATCAGGGTTTGTGCAGAACTGTGTTTCTTCTGGTAGTTTTAGGTACATACCCAGTGTCTTGCCTTTTCTAGTTTCCAGAAGCTGCTCATACTCCCTGGTTTGTGGCTGCTTTTCCATCTTCAAAGCCAGCATGGCTGGTCAAGTTCTTTCCATGTCGCAGCCTTCTGATGTACTTTTATTTCTAAAGACTCTTGTGATTACATTGCTTCTACACAGGTAAGCCAGGAAAATTTCTCCATTTAGTATCAAGGTATTAGCAAGCAACCACACGCTATGCAAACATAATATAGTCACAAGTTCTGGGTACTTGGATATGGACACAACTGATTGTATGTGTGGTGGAGGGGGGGGTTACTCTCACATCATTTCCAGATAAAGAGCAGTAGCTTTTCTCTGTAGTTTAAGACTTTCTTAGAGATATGAGAAAGAAAAATTTGCTCTGCTGGGCATCCCTATCAGAGATTCTCATCAACAAGCTTCCATTCCTGGGCAGTGGGAGATGGTGCTGATGGTACTTGAGTCCCACCCAAAAGAACTATCCTTGGCAGTCAAGTGGGATTTCTGATCTCTTTGTCTGTGATCCTGAATTACTTGTCTCATCATTAGCAGAAAGACGGTCTTTGACCAAAGTCAAGTGCAAGATTAGACCTACTGCATATGTACATGGAGACATGAGCAAAGACTTTTTCCAAAGCTGCCAACACTGTCCTGTCCTGGCAGCCTTCAACCAGCCCTCTGGAGCTCACATGCTCTCTCTCCTGAGCTGCAGTGTAGCTCCCACCACGGGCGCTGCTCTTTCAAACCAATGCTCATCCTAACACATCCACAAAACAGGCTCCTTATCCCTATCCCACTGACACACAAAGGACTTAACCCAAATCAATAAGGAGGGTGTGGGGTGTATTGGGAAAGCTTTCTAGAAGCAGTGACACTTCAACTTAGCCTTGCAAGGTAATTAAAAATTAGCCAGAGGAAAAGGAGAAAGGGAGTTTTAAGAGGAGGAAAGGGCATCTGAAAAGGCAGTGATGCCTGAGAAGGGATGGAATGTCTGAGGAAAGTTTAACATTTCTAGGAACAAGAGATCAAGCTGCATCTTTCTTAATAAAATGGTTTTTTCCTTCTAGAGAAAATGCACTAAAACCCGTTGATGTTTCAGTCACACAACAGCATAATTAAAGGCCCAAGTCAAATGCCAACCCCTCTGTCAAATGAGTGGCAAATTCCTCCCACAGCTGCCCTCCCACAGCACCCGCTTCTCCCTGCTCAGACCGCAATCTGACTCACATAGCAAGATGTGCATGATGAGTCTCTTTCCTTAGATCACGAACTCCTGGGAGGCAGCAACAGTCCTCCCACCATCATAGGCACTGACCTTCCTGAGTCTGTGCCTACAGTCCTGCTTCCCTTCCTGCCACAAGGGAAGACAAGCCTCTGTTCCCGTTAGAGACAGTCCCTCCACTTATATTCTGGATTTCATGTCTCAGCTACTCAAGGACTTTGTTCCCATAGAAATCTACTCCCACCTTGTAGTAGCATCCCTTTCTCATTCTCCCTACTTTGCTGCGTTCAAAAATACCCAGTCGCTGTATTTTGACCTTTGTGCCCCTCCACCTACAGCTGGGCTCCTTGGTCTTTGTCACAGCACGCCCCCAAAGGCATCTGTGCTTGCCGTCTGCCTCTCTCCAGCTCACATTTTATCTTCAACCCCCCACACACTTACCTCCCAATCACTCCAACTGTTCTGACAAGGTCAACAGCAGCCTCCACAATGCCAAATCCAAAGACCACATCTTTGCTTTCATCTTAGTCTCTCTCAGTGACATTTCACATTGCTCAGCCCTCTCTCCTTATACACAGGCTCTTGGATGGAGTGGCAGCCAGAGTTCCCGAACTTTCCACTCTAGCTCTTTCTGAATTTTCTTTGCTGTCTCTTCCCCATCATGAGACCACCCCCCCACAAATGTTTTGATAACTCAGAGTTCAATCTTGGGACTTCTTCTGTCTCTGATATTTATCTCACCCTGGTCCATGAGTCAGTCTATCTCAATATTGTTGAGTTGCATATTTATGTTTACAGTAGTGCCTGCTCCCTTCAGAATATGTATATAACTGTCTACCTGGATATCTAAAGGCATTTCAAATACAACAAGGTTTATTTTCCTCCTCTGAAAACTGTTTTCCTTTTTCCATACTTCTGCCTTTGTAAGTCCCAGGTCTAAAGTCTAGAGCCATTGAGGATTTCAGGCTTTGTCTCACTATTCACATTAACTCCATCAGCAGACAATGGGGACTCTACTTCTTCTTTTTTTTTTTTTTTTTTTAATCACTACTCTTTGTATCTCCATGAGCACCATTATAGGTCTAACAACCAGTATCTCTCACCTGGAATTTCCCCTATCTGGGCTTCTTCAGTTTTTTCTCCTCTACAGTGTATTTTTCATATATCAGGTAGAAAGGACTTTTAATACAGAAATCAAGTAATACCACTATTCTGTACCTCACCTTCCCTTAAAGACCCTCTGAAATCCTTTGATCCTGTCTACCTCTTCCAGCTCACCTCACAGTCTCTCATCTCTATCTCTCTCCCTTTCTTTCCTTCTCTCTCTCAACTTCACCCCCGACTACCTAATCTTACTCCCCTTGGGGGACTTGGCAGTTGCCACAATCTCTGCCTAAACACACTACATCATCAATAACATCTCAAGTCAAATGTCATGTCTTTGAAAGGTCTTTCTAACCATCCAATCAAAACTCATTACTACATTACAGTCGTTTTTCCTTCTTAACCCTTAGCACCATAATTTTCTTATCTTTTGGTTTGCATGTTTGTCTCTTGGTATAGCATTTGCTTTTATTCACTAGATTATAAGCTTCATGCCTCTCTTGTTTTCTAAATAATCTCCTGTACATAGAATAGTAGCTGGCACATAAACATAGCTCAATAAATACTTGTTAAATGAATGAATGGATACACTTGTCTAGAAAGACAAAGAAGAGATACAATGGAGTAACAAAAGTCAAAAAGGGAGGGTTGGCAAAGTACTGTGTCTCAGGGACTCGGGGCATCCTTGACCTGGAGTTTATACCAAAAGTGTCTGTAGGTCAGCTTGACTTGGGCCACTAAGTGGACTGTGTCGTATCTTCAGGCAATTTCAGTAGAGAATGAGTCACAATGGCCCCTCTCAACAGCCATACCCTGTGCCCACTCCTGCCAATTACTCTGCTTCAACTCTGAACACAGTACTGTAATTACACCTGTTACTAATTAAAGGACAAAATAAATGTGAAGTGCCAGTGAAATACTGCACAGGAGTAAAGCGGCAATTATATTTATTGTATAATTTCCATTTGGCAATTATATTGATTGTACAATTGAATATACTGCATAATGGTGATAATTACAATTGTTAACATTTTCTGCTGGGAAGAATCCAAGTGGGTAAACAGGTTGTTCTGAGTTACTGAAAATCAGAAGGGGTAGTCTGGAGTTTCTCTTTAATTCTTACACATATTGATCAGAGATATTTCCTTAAGAAATACTGAAGTTTGAAAAACAGACCTTTCATGTTTTGAGAAAGAAAATCAATGTGAACCTTTCAGTATTTTGCATTGATGGAAGCAGATAAATGCAAAGGGAAGTCAAACCCAGAAAAAAGGAAAGGGGAATGTGTTCCTGTGTTAGAACCGAATTGACAACATGCCTCAACCACAGCACCAGAGGCAGCATGGAAACAAATCCCAGGGCATGAGAAAATGAGCAAAGGCTGAGGCCCAGGACAAATCAATTCTTCTTAGTGGATTACATTAGCATAAAAGATCTCACCCCAGAGCGGCCTGAACAAGGGATGAGAACAGTGCTTGATAAGAGAGCATGCATGACAAACCATAAGCCCTCTGAGTTCTTTCTCTCCAGAGAGAAGGAAGATATAGTAGTTTGTACAACACACAATGCAACATACCTTTTGTTGAGTCACCTTCATAAAATGAATGTTGGTGGTATATATATTTGACATCCTATTTTTCCTACATTATTAATGGCTCTTGGCAGACATGTTAAGGAAGAAGGGATTGGAAGTCACCTAGTTTGTGCTTTATCTTATCACATGACTTTGGTACGTGACTAATGGAGATCAGTATAGTCAGCAATGTAAGAGCTATGGCAAGAAGTGGGTGATGAACGCTACAGAGTCCTGGCTGAACAGCGGAGAAGCACGTGAAGGAGGGACCAGCACTATGTTTAAACATAATTGGCAAAGGAGGCTTAGACTCATCATAAAAACACTGCTCTTCATTGGAGAGCCAAGGGCCTGCTTATAAGTAGAAGTGCTGACATTAATTCATATACTCTTAAAAAATACTGTGACTGAGATAGAATTTGTATTTCCCACACTTTATAGAATAAAGAAATTAAGGTTCCAGCAGATACTATGCATAGTTATCCAAGTCCATTAAATCCTTGGATTCAAAAATGCATCCATGTATTCAACCATCAGAGTAGAGACCACCATCTCCAGCTGAGGGGTAAATCTGGATTTGTCTAACCAACAGAGGGTCTAACAAAACAGAGGATCTCACTCTGCTTTAATCAATCGGAGCAATCTTACTACTCTTGTGTCTGGCTGGGGTGATATGTGACCAGATTACAAGCAACATCACAAAAAGAAATCCTGGGGAGGAGGGGCTGTGGGAAAGAGTTTCTCAGTCTTATGAAGGATGCAACAGAAAAGACATGCCATTGTCCTCCCACTGGAGCTGCTTATATCTGTGTATAATGCCTAGTCCCAGAGAGCCAAGATGTGAGCTTGAGAAGGAGAACATGAGAATAAAGTTGAGATACTCAGGACAGAAGGACAGATGGTTGGAGAGAAAACCTGGATTTTAGATATTATCATGGGGCCACTGAATTATCCAACCACAAAACTACTCTGCCTCTGATGTGCTGTTGTTAAAGGCATTTTCAGGAGGTTTTTTTCTACTTAGCAGCTGAAAGCTCCCTCACTGGTCTAGAGGCACAAAGAGAAAAACTGATTCATTGAAGGTCACAGACCAAGTGGGAAAACTTGCTCACAAACAACTCCCAACTTTCCATTTCTTCAATTTCTGGAAAAAGCGTAAGTGGTGTTTTGATACATATAGAAGCAAGAATCATATCTTTTACCTATATTTCTATTAAAATATGGCTACTTAAAAGGAACCATAATCAACTTTGCACATGGAAAAAAATCACATATTTCACCAAATGCTTAAAAGAAACAGCTTAATTTATCTTTTATAATTAAAAACCAGTGACCATTACCTTATCTGTAAATTAAAAAAAAAATCTTATATGAACATTCTAAATTTGTTTTGTTTCCGCTTAAGAAGCAATAAATTTACTAACGATAATACAAAAGTAAGTTAATATCATTTTAAGACAATGTGGTAAGCTCTCTGAGGATGTTCTAATGTGACCTTCTCAGTAACATCATAAGGTAAGTATTAACATTATCTCCTTTTACTAACAAGTTATTGGGCAAAGGAGCTTTGTCCAAGGAACCCATCCTACAATCACCAGTTACAGCCTTTATCCCAAAGCCCTTGCTCTGAACTGCATGTTATATTGTATCTCATTTTGGAATCGCCTATGTAATTTCAAAACTTTTAAAGTACGTATTAACATATATAATCACATCTATTAAGGTACTTCAGAAAATAGACAAAATTTAAAAGGTCAAAATTATTACTATTATTTTAGAATACTTTCTTCTATATTTTCTCACAAGCAGGGCCATTGAAAGCTATTATATTTATATAAAATTTAGGCATTTTCAAAACTGCCATTTCATTATGAGCACATCTAGTTTACTTGATTATTTCACTACTTTTGAAATTGAACATAATATTGTAAAATAGCTTGTTTTAATGAAGTTCAGTCTTCAAAATAATTTCTGAAAATGTACATTCAGAAATGCCATCTAAGTAAAGGACTATCAATAACAGAATATGATCCTTTCAATAAACTTAGCATATGCCTGAGTTCAGCAGTGTCCGCAGTCACATTCATAAAGGCTTGCTTGGAGATCTTGTCAGCCTCAATAATGATGCTCACACACATAAAAGAAAACCAGCAAGGAAGGAAACCTCTCTCTAGCTTATAGAAAAATCCAGCATCACAGTTTATACTTTGAAAATGATGGTAATGAATATGAGGATGCTGGTTTGATCCCTAGCCTTGCTCAGTGGGTTAAAGATCTGACATTGCCGTGAGCTGTAGTGTAGGTTGTAGAAGAGGCTTGGATCCTGCATTGCTGTGCTGTGGCAAGGCAGCAGATGCAGCTCCGATTCAATCCCTAGCCTGAGAACTTCCATATGTCTCAGGTGTGGCCCTAAAAGACAGAAAGAAAAAGAAAAAAAAAAAAAAAAACTGTTGCACCTCAAGAGAACAGCAAAGAAGAGCCTTAGAAAGGTTAAGTCATTTTTTTGTTCATTTTGCCACCACTGCACACAGCCTTAGAAATAGGTCAGTCTGTATGTGTTTTCTAATCCTATCACATGCATACTAAGGAATGCTTAACATCTGGGGTCTAAAAAAGATCATATCCTGAATATTTTACTTTATTAGGTTATATTGCATCAAGCTAAAATAAATACATGAACATAAACTGAATTACAGTAAGAACCTATAAAAGGGTCTTCTGTAGTTGTTGGATGAGGGCCTAAGTTGGACCATGATTTAGCAGAAATAAGATCTGGTAAAATATTTATGATGCTCATGACAGAAGGCAAACTGGGACTTGTCAAAATGATTACCATATCTTACATGTGTCTTCATAAATGGGTTTGCCTTTGCGACAACTAGGTCTACCATGTAAAGAGAAATGACAGTCTCACCAGGTCAGAAGCCCAGTGTTCTAAAGACTAGCATTTTCTAAAGAGAATTTTTCTAAGAGAACTTGAATATCCAAAAAGTCTCTAGTATAGAGAGATGTATTTTATATGTGTGTGCATATGTCTTTGTAAGTATATAGAATCTCGGATAACATATATCCTTATATGTTATTATGTCTCCATCCATAGATTGAAAATTATAATCCATAGATAATCCATATATTGCAACCCATAAATACATAAATTCATAAGTGTTTATCCAAATATGGACTACTATTTGATTTCTAAGCAACCCATTCAACACTAATAAAACAGAAAGGGCTTAACTGTGACAACAGCCACATATTAAACCATCACATGCTTGTGCTTCCACTCTGCACCTGCAGCCTGGCTGCAATATATACTGGACATGTCCACACTTGCCATGCAGATTTGCTGGGTTCTGGTTAAAATTTTGAGCCACTGGTGGAAGCAGACCTCAGAGGGTCACAGCCTAACTCCTCTTATCAATAGCCAGGACTGGCTCATTGTTGCCATTGTTGCCTGGCGCTCACAAGACAGCACTTTAAAAGTGAGTCCAGGCACTGGTCATGACTGAAGAAAGGTGAACAATGGTCACTTCACTCAGGACAGCAAAGATGCTGCTCCTCAGATTCCTGCTGGATGGCTCTTTATCAGCGAGGTTTTACGTAGTGTGTGGGGACATGGAGGAAAGAGGAAAGAGATATTGTCTGTTCTTCAACAATACTCTGTGAGTTATAATCTTTTGGGGTTATGCATGCTTCTGCTAAAGAAATTACCTTGTTTTTAAGCAATGAATTCTTGAGTTAGTTATTCACAAAGGTGATTCCTAACAATTTCATGCCTGCACAGACATTTAGACATGAAGTGATGAGATTTCCGCTGCTACGCAGTGACAGAAATGCAAAATACCTGTAAGGAAATTCACCTTTTCAAAAACTATTTTAAAAGTAAAGACACATGATGTCAGTTACAGACTGGGTGATAACACAGGGTCATAAACAAGATGAAACTCTTTGGATTGGAATAAATCTGTATCTGGTCTTATTTTATTCTTTATTAAAATAAGACCAATAATAAATATAAAGATGTGATAATGCAGGCTATGAGCCTTTTCAAAATGATTTTTAAATATCACTGCACCAACACTAACATTTAATTCCTAGACAGCCAGCTTTGCAGCCCTACACACATTTTTGCATCTTCAGTAATTGTTGAAGGACATACTCCAATAATACCTTCTTTAGTGGCGTCTTAGTGAAGTAAGGACAACACAGATATGTGTGTCAATAAATGTTCGTTCCTATATAATATATTTCCAGTCCAATAGGCTGGCATATGTAAGGAATGAATAACACATTTTATTTCAAAAATTTGATTTCAATTTGAGTTCTTTTGACCATTAATACAAACAGCTACCCTCTATAGAGATGAACTGGACACTTTCCATCTGCACACAAAGGTTTGAGGAAACTCAGAGACACAAAGGCAGGAAAGAGCAGGGTTAAATAAAAGGCTGGTCAAGGCAAAGCCAATTCTCCAGCTCCCAAAGAATACTACTCCTTAAAATGACAACTGGGCAAATGTTTTATATCTTACATTTCTTTTGTAATTTCCTAGCACATGTCTAGGTATATAGTAAATCTTCAATAAGATGCTGACAGGCTGGGGTGTTTGTTTTTTGTTTTGTTCTACTTTTCTTTTCTTTTCTTTTTTCCCCCTCTCTTTCTTTTCATTAATTTTTCCCAAGAAAGGGCCTGATGAGAGAACTGTAAGACTCTGAGCCAGAGGTAGGCCTGAGCCTGGACGTCCCTAAGGCTGGCCTCTTATTTTCATTTATAACAAACTCTCTTTCCAGTCCCTTAAATAGTTATTTACTGATCTCTCCCAAAGGGTCACAGGTAATAGGCTCAAGATGCTGCTGCCTTTTACTCACACTGTGTAAAGTACTAAAAGATGCCCTGTCAATTAATTAGCAGCTTAATTGGAATGAAATTATGTAACTAAGCATTTCATTTCAAATTAGCTATAAATGTTTACCAGCTCACAGGAATGAGACTTTCGAGGGGCCTTCATTCAGACCT
Source organism: Sus scrofa (assembly GCF_054392235.1). NCBI lineage: Eukaryota > Metazoa > Chordata > Mammalia > Artiodactyla > Suidae > Sus > Sus scrofa. The sequence goes on along the minus strand of NC_139396.1, from coordinate 105,838,340 downwards.
TGTTGATGTTGACAGGAAGTCAATGTCTCCCATCCTCTTTCTAGTTAGAACTGTAGGATTTTAATGAAGCCCAAAGATAAGTTCCATAAACCAATCATATATCAATTTATTTGCATGTCATTGGAGCGGGTGACTTCCAAAGAGAACCCATTCTTCCTCCAGGCAAATCTATTTGCTAGGTCCCCAAGGAATTAATCTGCCTTCAGAAGGTGAATGGCAAAATATGTTTTAACCAACTTGGTGTTTGCCAAATACCACAAGGAGTATGACTTTATATAATATATATATACATTAAAAATATATTGCTATTATGTAGCAATAGGAATCTTAAGTTGTCCTATGATTAAAAACCTCTACCCTGGCGGCTATTCCTAATTTTCTCTGCATACCTCTTTTGAATGGAACTACTTCCTCCATGACAAAGTTTTAACCTGGCCATTTGGTCAAGCCCTTGCCGATGGAATATAAATACCTGAAAGGATGTGTGCAACTTTCGCATCATTGTATTAAGAGTCACCTACTCACCCTCAGCTTCTTATCTTTGCCCCTGGCAGAAAGGAGGTATTGTTCCAATGATCCAGGACTGACTCTACGTTTGAGGAAAACTCCTTGAGAAATAACAGAACAATATGAGAGAAGGAACTTGAACCCTTAAGCAACCCTGTAGAGCTACCACCATTCTCCTGGCCTGTCCTCCCATCTTTAGATCAGAGTTGCTGAATCTTGGCACTACTGTAATTTGGGATGAATAATTCTTTATTGTGGGAGAATGCCTCAAGCAGTATAAGAGGTTTAGTAGCATCTCTGGACACCAGTGACTCCTCCCTCCCTAGTCGTGGCAACCCAAAGTGCTCCAGATGTTGCCAAATATCTGAGGCAATATGTGCTCTAAACAGTTCAATGAATTAGAATCACCCTTTATCCTATTCAATCCTCTGTATTCTTGGGTGTATTTGTTATAGCAGCTCAAACTAGCAGTTATCAAAGTGCGGTCTTCAGAGAACATTTTAGGGACTATGTGAGGTAAAAACTATTCCCACAATAATATTAAGATGTCATTTTTTCCCTTTCATGTCTTAACATTTGCACTGATAATGTAAAAGCAATGTTTGATAAAAATCCTGGCTGCCTCATATAAATCATGGTAGTAGCACCCATTTGTACTAATGGTAGTCATATTCTTGAATATTATGTACTTTCATTTCCACTTAAGAATGATATTGATAGAAGTGTAAGAAATCCTTACTTTTATTAAATCTCAAATCTAGAGTATAAATATCTAAATTTCTTATGTAATGAAGTGAGAAGTATACACAAAACAATTCTAATGCACACAGAAGTGTAATTATTCGATTATTCTCTCAAAAATACTTGTGTGATTGAGTTGCAAACTGGACTAGCTACTTTTTTTCATGGGACACTATTTTTATGTGACAGACTCATTGATGGACAGAATAAGGCTTTTCTTTTCTTTTCTTTTCTTTTTTGTCTTTTTGCCTTTTCTAGGGTCGCACCCGGGGCATATGGAGGTTCCCAGGCTAGGGGTCGAATCGGAGCTGTAGCCGCCGGCCTATGCCAGAGGGACAGCAACACGGGATCCGAGCCACATCTGCAACCTACACCACAGCTCACGGCAACGCTGGATCCTTAAACCAGCAAGCAAGGCCGGGGATCAAACCCGTAACTTCATGTTTCCTAGTCGGATTCGTTAACCACTGAGCCAGGATGGGAACTCCCAGAATAAGGCTTTTCAAACTAGTATATTTGGCACATATTTTCTCAAGAAAGAATGAAAGGAACCTATCATTTCAGGGAAAATAACTGAGAGTATGTTGATTATTAGTTGTTGCTGATAATAAAAATTCAAGCAATCTAATGAAAATTAGAATTCTGCAAAACTTGTGTTTACCACCATGAGTTTAGCAGCATAAAACATCTCTGATGTGACTTAAATGTGTTTAAAACATTTTTATAGTATTGTATAATCATGAGTCAACATTTAGAATATCTATTTAACACAACAGATGAGCATTTTCCAAGTGACCAACACAGGATGTTAGGAAATGATGTTCAGGTAAAAGACTCATTCAGAGTGTAGTATTGATCTATGGATTTTAATATCACAGAGTATGAAAGTTTATATATTTTCAGATTTCACATTGGCATTAATGTTTAAGAATTATTACCTGTTGAGTTAGAGTGAATAATTTAAAAAATGCAAAATTTATCTGATTCAGCTACAAAAATAGTTCTTCTTGTTCCAACCGCATATTTATGTGAGGTCAGTTTTCCTCATATACTTCCACCAGCCCAAAATAAGGCGAAGGATTGACTGCAGAAACAAATATAAGAATCTAGGTCTTTTTCACTAAGGCAGACATGAAAGAGATTTGCAAAAATAGAAAGCAATACCACAGCAGGTTAGCAAGATGGTGGAATAGGAAGCCCCAGATCTTTCTTCTTCCCACAGAGATACTGATTCAAAAATAATCCACAGACCTACATCCTTTGTAAGAAATCTAGGTAACAGTAAAGAAGCTCCGGCACTCCAGAAGGCACAAAACCATCTGCAATAAAACCAACAGGAAAATCTGTTTCACTCCTTTGCCATAGCCCCTCTCCCTGACATAGCATCACATGATTGGGAGGAAATGCCCAGCTCCTGGCTTCTGTCTGGGGAAGAAAGCAGAAGCTGGACTGTATCTCCAACACTTTGCCTTTCATGGGGGTGTGAGGAGGGGGAAGCCTGCCTGAGGGAGCGGCTGCTATATCACTTGCCTTAGAGCGCAGATGGGACTCTGGATTCCTGGGGGCTGCTGAGAACTTAAAAGAACTGATCAGTGTGCTGCTGACTCAGAAGACCCACAGTACAGCAGACAGACACCACAGGGAGCTTCTGAAATAAGAAACCAGCAAATCCCTCTAATTAGGAATCAATCGACATGCACAAATCCAGAGAAGATATATCCACAGAAAACACTTAAAAAACTCTCAGAGCCTCGAGACAAGCTGACAGGTGAAGATCTTCCCCTTTAAAAAGCCTGTACATAAAGAGAGAAGTGGCTGCTTTTTCAAATGTGCAGATACCAACACAAAGTTACTAAGAATAAAAAGAAGCAAAGGGGAAATGGCCCAGGCAAAGGGACAAAATAAATTTATAGAAACTGATCCTATGAAAAAGAAGGTATACGACTTATATGACAATGAATTCAAAACTAGTCATAAAGATGCTCAATGAGCTCAGGAAAATGATGAATAAACAAAATGATAATTCCAACAGAGATAGAAAATATTTTAAAAGACCCACCCAGGAACTGGGAGGCCGAGGACTTGCAGTAACTGAATTGAAAAATTAATTGGAGGAGCTCAACAGCAGACGTAAAAAAAGGGAACAAAGAACCAGAGGACTCGAAAACAAGTCATTTGAAATTATCCAGAGGGGAAAAAAGAATAAAAAAGAGTGAAGAAAACCTAAATCTTATAAAGACTGCCATAGCATGTTTATTAGTTTGTTTATTGAACTCATGTAAGGAAAACAGAGTGAAAGTTACAGAAGGTGTATTCAAATAATGGCTGAAAACTTCACAAATATGGGAAGAAAAATACACATACCAATTCTAGAAGCCTAAAAAATACAAATTAAAAGCCAAAAAAGCTCACACTGAGACAATTTACCAATTGCCAAATGCCAGAGAATTTTGAAAATAGCAAAAGAAAAGGAATTTGCCATGTGCAAGGGAACCACCTAAGATTATGAAAGCATTTTCAGAAGAAACCTTCAGGCTAGAAGGAGGTAGGTGAGATCCTCAAAATGTTAACAGCCAACTGAGAATAACATATTTGGCCAAAGAGAGAGGACAGAAAGGGAGATGCTTTCCAAGATAAAGGAAGTGCATCATGACTAGACCTACTTTATAAGAGTGCTAAAGGGAACCCTTCAAGTTTAAAGAAAATACACTAAAGAGAAACACAAAAGCATATAAAAATATCAAGCCTGCAGGTAAATTTAAACATAAAGACAAATATAAAACACTGTAATACTGTAAAGGTGATGCATAAATTACTTTTAATTCTGGTATAGAAGTTAAAAGACAAAGGAAAAAACTAACTATAACTACTGAAATGTGTTAATGGACACACAACATAAAAAAGAATTTGGAGTTCCGTCATGGCTCAGTTGTTAATGAAACTGACTAGCATCCATGAGAATGCAGGTTCGATCCCTGGCCTCGCTCAGTGGGTTAAGGATCCCTGCATTGCCATGAGCTGTGGTGTAGGTCACAGACAAGGCTCAGATACTGAGTTGCTGTGGTTGTGGTGTAGGCTGGCGGCTGCAGCTCTGATTCAAACCCTAGCCTGGGAACCTCCATATGCTGTGGGTGCAGCCCTAAAACGACAAAAAAAAAAAAAAAAAAAAAAAAAAAAGAAATTGGTGACAACAGCATAGTTATGAAGGGAAGAAAGCAAAGCTATAGTCTTTTAATGCACCTGAATTTAAGTTGTTTTCAGTTTATTATACATTGTTATAACAGTAAGATTCTTTATGAAATCCCCAAGGTAACTACAAAGAAAATACCTATAGAAGACACACAAAAGAAAATAAGAAGGGAATCAAAGGATGTCACAACAACAACAACAAAAAAATTATGAAAAGCAACACAAGAAAAAATAAACAAGTTTAAACTAAAAAGTTTCTGTAAAACTAAGGAAATCATAAACAAAATGAAAAGGCAACCTACCAAATGGGAGAAAATATTTGCAAATCATATAATTGCTAAGGGGTTGATAATCAAAATATGCCAAGAACTCACACAATTTAGTAGCAAAAAAAAAAAAAAAAAAGCCACCCAATTTAAATATGAGCAGATCTAAATAGACATTTTTCCTAAGAAGGCATACAGATAGCCAGCAGGTACATGAAAAGAGTCTCAATATCACTAATCATCAGAAAAAAATGCAAATCAAAACCACAATGGGATATGATCTCATGCCAGTTAGAATGGTTATTATCAAAAAGACAACATTTAACAAGTGCTGGCAGAGATGTGGAAAAAGGGAACCTTTCAAAAACTGTTGGTGGAATGTAAATTGATGCAGTCACTATAGAACAAAGTTTGGAGGTTCCTCAAAATTTAAAACTAGAACTATCATATGATCCAGCAACTCCACTTTTATCCTGAAGAAAATGAAAATATTAACTCAAAAGATACATGTTCACCGTAGTATTATTAACAATAGCCACAATATGGAAGGAACCTAAGTGTCCATGGAGGAACACAATGCAATATTTTTCATCCATAAAAAAGAATGAAATATTGCCTTTTATGACAACATGGATGGCCCTTGGGGATGTTATGCTAAGTGAAACAAGTCAGAGTAAGATAAATACTATATAACTTCATAATGGAACCCCAAAATAAATAAATAATAAAAACATGCTCATAGATACAGAGAACAGATGGTGTCTACCATAAGTGAGAGGAACGGGGTGGGAGAAAAGGATAAAGGTTATCAAAAGGCACAAACTTTCAGTCATAAAATAAATAAGTCAGAGTATTACAATGTACATGGTGGTAATGACAGTTAATGATGCTATATTGCATATTTGAAAGTGGCTAAGATAGATTAGATTTTAAAAGTTTTCCTCACAAGACAAATACAATTTTTTGTAGCTATGTAAGATGACACATCAATAAGACTAATTATGGTAATCATTTCACAATGTAGAGGAATATTGAGTAGTATACACCTTAAAATAATATAATATTCAACTATGTGTCAATAAAAAACATAATAATGAAACACAAAAGAAAAGAGTAAGAAAGGAAAAGAGAGAAAAAAGAGCTACAAGACAGAAAATAACTAAAATGGCACTAGTAAGTAGTTCCCTAACAATTACTTTAAATGTAAGTGGATGAACCTCCCCAGTCAAAAGACATAAAGTGGCTGAATAGATGAAGATAACAAAAAACAAAATCTCATTTGTTGTTTGTTCTTGCTGTCTACAAGAGAATCATTATAGACTTAAGGATATGTATATATTTTAAAGGATGGAACAAGACATCCAAAGCAAAGAGTATTCAAGAGAGTAAATATCTCCATAGTTACATCAGACAAAATAGACATTAAATAAAAAATTGTTACAGGAACAAAGGAACATTATGTAGTGACAAAAGCATCAACTCAGAAGGGTAAAATAAGAATTATATCCTGCTACTTTGCTGAATTTGTTGATCAGTACAAGTAGTTTTTGGGTTGAGTCCTTAGGGTTTTCTATACATAGAATCATGCAGTCTGCATACAGTGACAGTTTTATCTGTTCTCTTCCTATTTGGATGCCTTTTATTTCTTTTGTTTGATTGCTGTAGCTAGGACTTCCAATACTATGTTGAAAAACAGTGGTGAGAGTGGGCATCCCTGTCTTGTTTCAGATTTTAGTGGAAAGCCTTTCATTTTTCTCCATTGAGTATTATATTTGCTGTGGGTTTGTCATAAATGGCTTTGATTATATTAAGGAATGTTCCCTCTATAACGACTTTGGTAAGAGTTTTGATCATAAATGGATGTTGGACTTTGTCAAATGCTTTTTCTGCATCTATTGAGATGATCACGTGGTTTTTGACTTTTATTTGTTAATGTGGTGTATAATGTTGATTGATTTGCATATGTTGAACCATCCTTGTGCACTTGGGATGAATCCCACCTGGTCATGGTGTACAAACTTTATGGTATGCTGTTGGATTAGGTTGGCTAAAATTTTGTTGAGAATTTTTGCATCTGTATTCATCAAAGATATTGGCTGATAGTTTTCTTTTTTGGTGGTATCTTTGTCTGGTTTTGGAATTAGGGTGATGGTAGCATCATAGAATATCTTTGGGAGTGTTCCTTCTTCAGCGTTTTGAAAAAGTTAAAGAAGGATGGCTATAAGTTCCTATTTGTATGTTTGGTAGAATTCACCTGTGAAGCCATCTGGTCCTGGACTTTTATTCATAGGGAGTGTTTTTATGACATATTCAATATCATTTCTAGTGATCTCTCTGTTCAGTTGATCTATTTCTTCTTGATTCAGTTTTGGCAGGCAATAAGACTCTAGAAGTTGTCCATTTCTTCCAGATTGTCAAATTTGTGGGAATATAATTGTTCATAGTAGTCTCATACAGTTTTTGTATTTCTGCAGTATCTGTAGAGATTTCTCCTTTTTCATTGCTTATTTTGATTATTTGGGTTCTTTCTCTCTTTTTCTAAGTGAGTCTATCCAGAGGTTTGTCAATTCAGCAAAGTAGCAGGATATAAGATTAACATTCAGAAATTAGTCACATTGCTGTATAGTAACAATGAAACTTTAGAAAAGGAACACAAAAACACAATACCTTTTAAAATTGCACCCCCCAAAAATCAAATATCTGGAATACACCTTACCAGAGAGTCATAGGACCTACATGCTGAGAACTATAAAATATTAATCAAGAAAATTAAAGGAGATGTAAAGAAATGGAAAGATATTCCATGCTCCTGGGTGGGAAAAATTAATATTGTAAAAATGGCCATACTACCCAATGCAATCCCTATCGAATTACCCAGGAAATTTTTCACAGAACTAGAACAAACAATCCAAACATTTATATGGAACCATAAAAAAAAAAAAAAACCAAAACAACAACAACAACAACAACAACAAAACAGAATTGCCAAAGCAATCCTGAGAATCAAAAACCAAGCAGGAGGCATAACCCTCCCAGACCTCAAGCAATATTACAAAGCCACAGTCATCAAGACAGTGTGGTACTGGTACCAAAACATACAGAAAGACCAATGGATCAGAATAGAGAACGCAGAAATAAACCCTGATGTCTATGGTCAGTTGATCTTTAACAAAGGAGGCAAGAACATAAAATGGGAAAATGACAGTGTATTCAGCAAGTATTGCTGGGAAACCTGGACAGCTACATGAAAAGCAATGAAAGTAGAACACACACTCACACCATGCACAAAAATAAACTCAAAATGGCATAAAGCCTTAAATATAAGACTAGACACCATCAAACTCCTAGAAGAAAACATAGGCAAAACATTCTCTGACATCAACCTCATGAATATTTTCTCAGGTCAGTCTCCCAAAGCATCAGAAATAAAAGCTAAAATAAACCAATGGGACCTAATCAAACTGACAAGCTTTTACACCACAAAGAAAACCAGAAAGAAAACCAAAAGACAACTTACAGAATGGGAGAAAATAGTTTCAAACGATGCAACAGACAAGGGCCTAATCTCTAGAATATACAAGCAACTTATACAACTCAACAACAAAAAAGCCAACCATCCGATTGAAAAATGGGCAAAAGACCTGCACAGACATTTCTCTGAGGAAGATATACAGATGGCCAACATGCACATGAAAAAATGCTCAACATCACTGATTATAAGAGAAATGCAAATCAAAACTACCATGAGATGCCACCTCACACCAGTCAGAATGGCCATCACCAATAAGTCCACAAATAATAAGTACGGGAGGGGTTGTGGAGAAAAGGGAACCCTCCTGCACTGTGGGAATGTAAGCTGGTACAACCACTGTGGAGAACAGTGTGGAGGTACCCTAGAAATCTATACATAGAACTACCATATGACCCAGCAATGCCACTCTTGGGCATATATCCAGAAAAAAACTTGCCTTGAAAAAGATACATGCACCTGTATGTTCATTGCAATACTATTCACAATAGCCAAGACATGGAAATAACTTAATGTCCACCAACAGATGAATGGATTCAGAATATGTGGTATATATACACAATGGAATACTACTCAGCCATAAAAATGTACAAAATAATGCCATTTGCAGCAACATACATGGAACTAGAGACTCTCATTCTGAGTTAAGGAAGTCAGAAAGAGAAAGACAAATACCATATGATATCACTCATATCTGGTATCTAATATACAGCACAAATGAACCTTTCCACAGAAAAGAAAATCATGGACTTGGAGAACAGACTTATGGTTACCCGGCAGGGGAGAGGGAGGGAGTGGGAGGGATTGGGAGCTTGGGGTTAATGGATGCAAACTTTTGCTTTTGGAATGGATTAACCATGAGATCCTGCTGTGTAGCACTGAGAACTATGTCTAGATACTTACAACGGAGAATGACAATGGGAGAAAAAAATTGTTTACACATGTATGTGTAACTGGGTCCCCATGCTGTACAGTGGAAACAAAAAAGTGTGTTGGGGGAAATAACAATAAAAAAATAAAATAAATTTAAAAAGGAATTATAAATATTATGTATCTAAAATGAAAGCATATAAATTTGACAAAATTATTGACAGAATTGAAGACAGAATTAGACAACACAAAAATAACGGGAAATTTCAATACCCTGCTTTTAAAAATATATAGAATACCTAGACATAAAATAAATAAGGAAATTGATGATATGACCAATACTAATGACCATCACACATATAATGAACATACCACCCAACAGAAGCATAATACAGGTCGTTCTCAAGCACACTTTGTCCAGGATACATCACAAAATAAGTAAAAAAGAAAAAGAAAAATATTGGGAGTTCCCATTGTGCCTCAATGGTAATGAACCTGACTAGTTTCCATGAGGACACAGGTTTGCTCACTGGCCTCACTCAGTGGGTTAAGGACCCAGCATTGCTGCAAGCTCTGGTGTGGGTCACAGACATGGCTAGGATCTAGCCTTGCTGTGGCTGTGGCTTGGATCTGGCATTGCTGTGCAAGCTGACAGTTGCAGTTCCAATTCTATCCGTAGCCTGGCAACTTCCACATGACACAGATATGGTCCTTAAAAACAAACAAAAAACAAAAATCTTAACAAGTTGATGAGATTAAAATCATGCCAAGTATCTTTTCCCATCACATGTAATGAGACTAAAAATCAACAACAGAACGAAAACTGGGAAATTCACAACTATGTGGACACATACTTTTAAACGACGAATGCATCAAAGAAAAAATAAAAAGTGAAATCAAAAAACACCTTGAGACAAAAGGAAATTAAAACAGAACATAATAACTTATGGGATGCAGCAAAACCAGTACTAAGTGAGTTTATAGTAATAATATCTGTAATGAAGAAAGATCTCAAATAAACAACCTAACTCTACATCTCAAGGAATTAGAAAAAAATTAGGAAGCCAAGCCCAAAGTTAGCAAAAAGAAGGAAATAATAAAGATTAGAATAGACAAACATAAAACAGAGAATATAAAATAAATTAATAAAACTAACAATTTGTTTTAAAAAAATCTGACAATGTTTTTCCTAGATTAAGATAGAGAAGTCAAATAAACTCAGAATGGATGATTAGTCATTAACAGAAATAAAAGGATTACTAGAGATTATTATTAACATGCCAAGAAACTGGATAAAATAGAAAAAATGGAAAATTTCTAGAAAAATACAAGCTGCCATGTTTGAATAATTAAGAAATAAAAATCTAAACAGATCTATAACTAGTAAGAAGATTAAATCAGTAATCAAAAACTTCCTAAGAAAGAATAGCTCAAAAAAAAGATGGCTTCATGGGTGAATTCTACCAAATATTTAAATAAAAATTAACGCCAAAATTTCCTGAAACTCTTACAGAATATTGAAGAGGAAGGAACACTTTCAAACTCATTTATTATAAGACTGGCATTACCCTGATACCAATGCCTAAAAAAAGCACTAGGACAAAAGAAAACTACAAGTCAATATCCCTGATATTGACTTACATAGATGTAAGAAAAGTCAACAAAATTTTAGCAAACTGAATTCAATAGTATATATTAAAAGGATCACACACCATGACCAAGTAGATTTTATAACCATGATACAAGGATAGTTGAACATATAAAACTAACAAATGTGGAGTTCCCACTGTGGCTTGGTATGTTACGGACCCAACATAGTCTCTCTGAGGATGCAGATTTGATCCCTGGTCTTGCTCAGTGTGTTAAGAATCCAACATTACCACAATGTGGCTCCGATTCTTACCCCAGGAACCTCCATACACCACAGGTACATCTGTAAAAAGAAAAAAAAATAATAATAATTGATGTGAAGCCCCACATTACAAGCACAAAGGATAAAGATCACAAAGTCATTTTCATAGAACAGAAAAATATAACTGACAAATTCAATATCCTTTCATGAGAAAAAAACACTGAACAAACTAGGAATAGAAAGGAATTACCTCAGCATAATAAAGACCATATATGACAAGCCCAGAGCTAAAATCATACTCAAATGTGAAAAACTGAAATCTTTTCCTCCAAGATCAGGAAAAAGGCAAGGATGCCTCCTCTCACTGCTTCTATTCAATGCAGCACAGCAAGTTCTACTCATAGTAACTAGGCAAGATAGAGAAATAAAAGGTATACAAATAATAAAGGAAGAAGTAATATTATCTGTTTGCAGATGACACGATTTTCAATGTAGAAAACAATGCTGTGTCCGAATAAAAACTGTTAAAACTAATAAACAAATTTAGCAAAGCTGTAGAATGCATGACCAACATATAAAAATCAAAATGCTTCTATACATTAACAATGACCAATCCAAAAAGAAATTTAGGAAAACAATTTCACCTATTAAAGCATCAAAAAGAATATAATACTTATAAAGCAAAAAACTTCTATACTAGGAACTACAAAACAAAATTTAAAAAGGCATAAATAACTATCTATGTAACCACACTCATCATTAATGGCTGTTATGGTACCTCAAAAAAGGTAAATAAATGAGTAAATACATAAAATATAAATAAGTGAAAAGATGACACACATTCATGGATTGGAAGAATTAATACTGTTAAAATGCCCATAACTATCAGAATAATTTATAGATTCCATGTACTCCCTGTCAAAATCCAATGGCGATTTTTACAGAAATTAAAAAAATCCTAAAATTCATATAGAACCACAAAAGACCATAGCAATCTTGAAAAAGAAGAATAAAGCAGGAGATCTCACACTTTCTAATTTCAAAACATATTACGAAGCTAAAGTCATCAAAATAGTATGATATTGGCATGGACTAGATGTATAAATCAATGGAACAGAATAGAAATGGAACCCAGAAATAAACAGACATGTATAATAAACTTATCTCAAAATGGATGCCAAAAATACACAGTGGGAAAAGGATAGTCTCTTCAGTAAAGAGTGTTGGGTAAACTGGATATACACGTGCAGAAGAATGAACTTGGACCCCTATCATACACCACTTACAAATATAAACTAAAATTGGATTAAAGACATTTCTGTAAGACCTGAAATGGAATAGGCAATAAAAGCAAAAATAGACAAGAGGGACTTCATCAAAATAAAAAGCTTTTGCACACAAAAAGGAAAGAAGAGAGTGAAAATGCAAACTGTGGAATGGGAGAAAATATTTCTAAGCACATATCTGATAAGGGATTAATATTCATAATGTATAAGTAAATTTTACAACTCATTAGTTCAAAAAAAAAGAAGAAGAAGAAAGAACCCAATTAAAAAGTAAGCAAATGGGAGTTCCCTGGTGGGTTGAGGATTGGGTGTTGTCACTGCTGTGGCTTGGGTCACTACTGTGGTGCAGGTTCGATTCCTGTTAGATTCCATGCCCACATACCATGGTCATGGCCAAAAAAACAAACAAACAAACAAACAAAAAAACAAACAAACAAATGAATGACTTCAATAGACATTTCTTTAAAAATTTGCAAATGGCCCACAGGTATATGAAAAGATGCTCAATGTCATTAAACAACAGGTAAATGCGATTCAAAAACCAAAATGAAATTATCACCTCACACTTGCTAGGATGGCCATTATAAGACAAAAGCAATAACAAAAACCAACCAACCAAACAAAAATAAACCCAGAAAATAATAAGTGTGTTGATAAGGATGTGGAAAAATTAGAACCCTTGTGGGAATGTAAAATAGTGTAGACACTATGGAAAACAGTATGGAGATCCCTCAAAAAATTAAAAATACAACTACTATACGACCCAGAAATTCCACTTTTGATTATACATTCAAAAGCATGAATAACAGAATCTTGAAGAGATATTTGCATTCCCATGATCAGTGCAGCATTATTCACAACAGCAAAGCCCAAATAAATGTTCCTTGACAGATGAATGAATAAAGAAAATATGGTATATGCATTTAATGTAATATCATTCAGCAATAAAAAAGAAAGGAAATCCTGTCATATACTATGACATGAACAGATCTTTGAGGACATTGTGACAACTGATATAAGTCAGTCACAGAGAGATAAACACTACCTGATTCAATTTATATGAGGTATTTACAGTGGTCAAACATATCAAAGTTGTTGGGAGGTGGGGACATAGGGAGTTGTTGTTCAATGGGATAAAATTTCCTTTACACAAGACAAAAAAAATTCTAGAAATCGGTTGTACAACAGTTTGCTTACAGTTAACAATACAGCCCTGTACCCTTAAAAGTGTGTTAAGATGGTAGAACTCATGTGTTTTCTATACCAGAAAAAAAAAAGGCAAAGCTGTTTTTCTCACATATTTTTGTTTTGAAAAATTATTTTTATTAAGATTATAACATATTAGCATGCAAGGGTTTTATTTTTAACTTCCAAAAGTAATCAATGAAATATTTTTGAGCTTTTTCTTTTTAATTTTTTTTTTTATTTTTTTTATTTTCCCACTGTACAGCAAGGGGGTCAGGTTATCCTTAGATGTATACATTGCAGTTACAGTTTCTTTTTAATTTTTATTGAAGCATAGTTGATTGACAATCTGTTAGTTTCTCATTTTAATTTTTAATATTGATAAATATGGCTCACTGAAGACACCTGGGGAGTCTTCAATAATTTCTATGAATGTAACAGATTTCTGTGACCAAAAAGTTTGAGATCCACTAGCTTAGCTGATTATACTCTCAATAATACACATACCTAAAACATTTTTTCATATATTATTGGTTGTACTTTCTCATCATGTAAGATTTTAAACATGAATGTTAACAGATTTATCTAAAATTCAGTTTATTTATCTTCAAGGAGTATTTTTTAATTTTTAGAAATAATTATATATGAAGTGTCATTGGTAACCTTTTCTTTTGTTTAGGATTAATTTTCTCAGATAATTACTAATTCTTTGGAAAAAAAAGATTAATAGATTATTCTTTTAGTGTGTCCTTCAATAATGATAACAAAAAAATAATAAAGCTCTCTGGCCTTGAGAATTAAATTTTGTGAGAAAGAAAAAAAAGAGTAAATGTAACATGTGAGGCAATGAAAGACAAATTTGAAAAATACTAGTAACAGAAACAGAGAAAACAGTAAATGACTGCCACTATATTCCAGGCACTTACCTACCTTGTTTAATCCTACAGCAGCCTTGTGAGGTAGATAATATTGTCGTCACTGTGCAGATAAGGAAAGGTGAGGCTATGGTGTTTGCTAACATGTCTAAGCCAGCAGGTAGCAGAGCAGGGATTTGGCGTCCTAAACCCACGATCAATACTGAGGCCTCTCTGTCCCCAGAGTTGGTGTGTGTGCGAGCATGTGTGTGTATGTATATGTGTGTTTGTGTGTGTGTCTTTAAAGGGATGGAGTTTTATGTTGTCAGATACATGCATCTTCTGAGCTGCTGTGTCATTTGAGCTAAGGAGAGCAAATCCAGGTCAGTAGCAATGCCACCAAGTGTGAAACAGGTCAAGAGAAACAGGAATCACTGAGCCTGGGGAATTACCAGGCAGCTCAGGGAATGCCAGGTTGCTATTCTCAGCTGGAGACAAAAACAAGTAACCTTGTCCTGTAAGGTGTGAAAGGTGCAGGCAACTCCCTAGCACCCAGCCCAGACAATACGACCAGAAGGTCTGTCACAGAGATAGTGAGAGTGGAGTTCAGTTGGCTCAATCCAAGTATTTTCTTCCCTTGCACATGCTCTGTGTGAGGGTACCTTGTGTGTCTAGGTGGGAAGATAAATAAGCACGAAGCCTCAAATACACATTTCTATCTCTCTCCTCTATGCTGGTGGAAAATAGAGGGACGTAACAGCTAGTGAGACCATGGGATTCCTAGAATTGATAATGCCAACCACTTCTGCCTGGTCTCAGTATAACAGAATGGGTTATACTCAGTTGGATAGGGGTACATATACTCTTCTTAAAAGAGAGTTGAGAAAGGGAAATGCTCTCCTAAAGACTAAGTACACAAGAAGTTATTTAAGGACAGCATTTGGTAGAATATTCCATTTTCCAAAGTATATTCTGCATAAGAAACTCATGAAAAAGTCTTGAGGTCAAATAGATCTGGTAAGCAATATGAGGTAGAGTTAAACTTGGAGAATCACATTAAGGTATTCAAGGCTTTGAGAACCAATGCAGGGAAGATATTCATGTGTATTGATTTAATCAAAATATTTCCAAGTTGGGTGCGGAGATAATGACTTAGGAACACATTCTGGACCAGTGAGTTGAAACAGTATGGAGGGTTCTCTGGGCTAAAAAGAAGAAAGAGACCTAATCTGGGAAATCGTTAATTTCTCAGGACTTCAGTTTTCTCATTGGGAAAATGGCATAATCACAATTACATCATAGAGGTGTTTTAAGAATTAAATGAAACAATATGTATGCATCAAATGTAGCATTTATATTAGGGATGTAATAAAGAGTATCCCTGCCCTCAAACATGTGCTAAAGTCTGTGGTGGAGGTTTTTTTCCTTACATGATAGATACAGAAGCTATTATCCATGTAACTGAGCAACTACCTTTACTGAGTACTGGACACTGTACTGGGAAGATGATGATAGGTAAGATATGGTATCTGTTTTTGAGGTCTCACAGTTAGATTAAGTAGAAAGACATAGGAACAGCTAACTACATTTCCTCTCCAAGTATTATGGGAATGTTTCATTTTTCCAGGGCAATTCTTGAAAGGCTTCAGATCCGAGTCTTGAAGGATAGATAGTAGTTTCTCAGGCAGAAGAGTAAAATAAATCATTTAAATAAAGGGAAAATTGGAGTTCCTGTTGTGGCTCAGTGGTTAACAAATCCGACTAGGAACCGTGAGGTTGCAGGTTTGATCCCTGGCCTCGCTCAGTGGGTTATGGCTCCGGCGTTGCCGTGATCTGTGTGGTGTAGGTCGCAGACGCGGCTCGGATCCTGCATTGCTGTGACTGTGGCCGGCAGCTACAGCGCTGATTAGATCCCTAGACTGGGAACATCCATATGCCGAGGGAGTGGCCCTAGAAAAGGTAAAAAAGAAAAAAATTTTTTAATAAATAAATAAAGGGAAAATTGCTAACCAATGCACAGAAATGCGATACATTCAGCATTAAGAGGAATGTGCAGTCATCTGGATGGAAATCCAGAGAAAGAGACCAGACTGCTCAACTGAGAGAGTTGGTAGAGGCAACACTGGAAAAGACACTGCCCACTAAACAAATATGAATTTTATCTCAGGGCACTCTTGAACAATTGAAGACTTTTTTAATAGGAATGACAAGATCAGATTTGTGTTTCATAACGATGATTCTCATACCAGTAAGAGATGTGGTCGAAGTGAGACTAGAAGCAAGAGAGTCACTAGAAGCCAGTCTTCTCTACTTGCCTGTCTTCATGCTGGTGAGGGCACAGACCAGAGTAGTGCTCAAAGGGAGAGGATGGCAGAAGGTGATAGACAGCAAGGCAATATAATGTATGAATGTTGGGGAAGGGAGAGTGAGAGACAGGAAGGTAAAAACTAGGGACTGACATTCCAACTTGGATAACTGGATGCAAGGTAGGATAATTACCATCAGAAAAAAAAAAAATGAAGGGGGTGTGGGGTTTAAGGGAAAGATAATGGGATGAGACTGTCCCACTTAGAGTTTACAAGTTGAAAACATAAGGTGACTTCAAGAAGTAGAAATATAGAGGTGGATTTGGAATCCTTGTTGGGACTGAAGATGTAGCACTGAGAGGAGAGTGATCAACTGAAAAGACCCTGAACAAGGGTGTTGAGTACTCCAAAGGCTACCTGACTGAGTTGGAGGTTGGGGAATGCATAGAAATAATAAGAACAAAGTGGTATTTATTCTGCCTTTAGAAGGATCATAGTTCCATCAGGAGACGAAATTGATATACTGCAAAGGAACAAAAGAAAAGTTAAGTGCTAAGATCTGTGTACTACTTAAAGAATACTAATTAAGCCATGAAATGGAAATAAATGAGATTGTGAAACACAGGCAGGATTCCTAAACTTAACAGATAATAGAAGAAACGGGATTTCATTGTCAAGGGCGAAGGGCCAGCCAGATATTCATAACAGCATTATTAAAGGCCGCAAGAATGAGGAAAGATGGGTGTATCGATGGGAAAATGATAGAGATAAGGAAAAAACATGCACATAAAAAGGAATCAGCCTAAAGTTAAGTAGCTAGAAAGATATAAGGATAAAGGGAGAAGAAAGATATTACTCGAAATTGAAAAGAGGGATTTGGAATTGATACGGTTGCCATAGTATGACTACAGATATTACAACGCCTAAAATATAGGAAGGACTCAATAAATCTTATGTTTTTTTTGGTTTTAAAAGCAGTTCTTGTATTCTGTCATAATATGCCAAAAATGGTCATTTTGAATGACTCGGAGGGGCAAGGGGGAGTGCCAGGGAAATAAGGTAGGTGCTATCATATTCTAGATGAAACAAGAGGATCTGAATTAAGGTAATTAAACCTAAGAAACCATAATTTAAAGGAACTGAACTTCAAAATAGCCCTACTATATGTAACAGATAGAGAAGAAAGATGCAATGAAGAGTTGTACAGAGCTCAGTACTGTTAACCAAAGGCACAGAGGCCACAGCTGAATTCATGTTAGATGTAGGCATGTGAAGGGCGTTTATGTTTTTGAGCATCAAGCTGCACATGTTGGATTACATCTGTGGTATGTGTGCTTAAATGTTTATCTTTGTCTATCGACCTTTGTCTCTGAGTCTTTTTTGGTATGCTCTTCTCTCTCTGTATGTTTTTCTTATATTGTGTGTGAACGCACACAAGTACACGTATGTCTCCATATATTTACTTAAGTGTTTGTAGGTTTCTGGGCTCCTATACACATGAGCTTTCATCTTGCTTTTGTGTGATTCTGCAACTGTAACTCTTTTTTTTTTTTTTTTTTTTTTTTTTTTGGTCTTTTCTATAGACACCCTGCAGCATATGGAAGTTCTCAGGCTAGGGGGTCACATTGGAGTTGCAGCTGCCAGTCTACACCACAGCCCCAGCAACACAAAATCTGAGCCACGTCTGTGACCTACACAACAGCTCATGGCAACACTGGATCCTTAATTCACTGAGCAAGGCCAGGGATCGAACCCATGTCCTCATGGACACTAGTCAGGTTCATTACCACTGAGCCAAGACGGGAACTCCTGCAACTGTCACTCTTGACTGTGTCATTGGTAAATGTCCTCCCATCTGTGAGCGCATGTCTTTATTATGTGACTATGTCTGCATTCACATGCTTGAATAGGTGTCTGTGCACATGATAAGTGTGACAACTGTGGTTTTATGTGCCCATTTATATAGGTCTGTACTATCTATGTTGGTGTGTATGTGTGTTTGCGTATGTGTGCATATTTTCTAAAGCTTTACTGTAGCATCCTAGTTGCTGCTTTCCACAGTTAATGTAAAACTATCAAAAAGTCTTGAATGACAAATGAGAAAAGCCCCGACTGTATCCAGCCATACTGGCCTTTTTACTTTTAGTAGAAAATTGATCTTATCTTTTACAGCCTATTTCACTACATATCAATGTGCAGATACAAATATTTCCATGCCACTAACATAAAGCCCCTATCAACCTGAAGTGATCTTTTGTGTAAACTGAATCTGAAATTATTTTCTTTGCTTTCTAATGGTGGTGAAAACCAAGCAAAGCATTTTGTGAGCCATAAAATTTAATTTAACTCAAAAGTCAGCCCAGCTTATGGATATTCCTGCACAGAGATTTTTCACATTAGGGGCCTGTGGTAAAGACTCCCTGTTGATTTTTGTAAGTTCTAGGAGCACTAAAGAGAGGTATAATTTCATTTTTAAGCCAACTATTAGTAAAATAACTATGATGAATCACTATTGTTAGGGTTGATATAAAAGAAAGGAAGAGGGAAGGGCCCATGCCAAGCCTAGTGCTAAGTGGCTCATCAAATCATATTACAGGTTAAGCAAGAATGGCTGAGCAGACATTTGTACTTGAGTCTTAACAGAAAGCTAGAATTAGGAGGTCCGTGAAATTTGCATAATGGCAGGATAGGCTCTGTGGTTTATAAGATTGAAGGCAATCCCTCTTTTTAGATAGTCAAGCTGAATCTCACTGAATATTAGTGGCAGCCCCAGGACTTCCATGTCAGATCTTGGAGTCTTGGAGCTGGGATTTAAACTCAGATTTATTTGTTTCATCCTCCAGGATATGAAGACACTTACCAAAGGACTTATAAGAGCTAGCTAAAACCATGTTTGGGTTTCACCATCCATATTAAAATCAAGTCAAAGACAGAAACACAATATTCTTTGGGTATGCATTTTAAAGTCAAAGCAGCTCCAACACCTTTCAGGAAACTTCCCCACACTTAGAGGCCAACATGATTAGGCACATGAGCAAAGCTGGATTTTAAGCTCTTTGTGCTATGGTGTTTCCCAATTTCATACTGAAATGTGGACTATTAATAAAAATAAAACAGTCAGCCCAGAAGTCTTGGAATTCCATTCATTAACTATAATTCAGGTAAAGTACAGCTGAGAACAGGCCTGGGTTTCACTACCCCACCCAGAAACCCCAAGCCTGGTGCTCAAGCATATTTGGTGCTTCTACCACTGACTACTTACTGACGTGAGAGAGAGCACTTCAACTCCAAACACTAGGAATGAGAAAAACACAAACACTCATGATGGTATAACAAATGAAGCCTTAGAATCTTGAAAAAACTGATGCTACTTGCAATACTGGTTAATTAACATCTAACAAGAACCTATTATATACCTATATTTCATAGATAATGTCTCATTCAATCTTCACAACAATCCTCTGAGAAATGAGGTATCTTATTCACCATTCTAAAAATGAGAGATTTGAGCTTTGGTGAGAACTTGCCCAAGATCAAACAACTAATAAATGAAATGCTGAGCCCCAAATTCAAGTGTTTGACTAGGAAACATAGGAACTTTTCATGGAGAAAATGAAAGCACAGGCTTGGCAAGGAGCGTATTAAGTTTGATGTAATTATACAGATAGTACCCGGAAAATATTGGGGTATGATTTTAGTTTTACATACTTACAACTCACTGACTTGAAAGTCAAGAGACTTCTAAACTGAAAACATGGCTGCATGCCCCCTCTACCTTTCAGATATACCCTGTGAGCTGAGCAATGTGATATAGTGTCCCCTTTCCATGTCATTTTTCTGTACAGAATGAAAGGTAGTATATTTCATAAACAACAGACCCAGAGCAGATAGAGTTATATTGGGGTGGTCCAGTAGTTCATCATGAAGTCATCCCTGGTGATGCACAAAATGCAGAAGTTGGATACAGAAATGTAAACTAGAAACTAACACTTGTTAATGTCTTACAGTAGACCAGAGATTTAGGCAAACAATGAGAGGAACTAGAAGTAAGTCTAACTGTTATAGAACAATGGTCCCTCAGGAAAACATCTGGTAAATTTATAGCTTAAAATCTGAGCTGAAAAGGTAATTTGTTTACATATAAGTAGGCAAAGGGTAGAACCAATATCAACCAAATTAGGAGTTCTCAATGTGGCTCAGTGGGTTAAGGATCCGACAATGTCATGAGCTGTAGCCTAGGTTACAGATGCAGCTCAGATCCAGTGTTGCTATAGCTTTGGCATAGGCTGACAGCTGCAGTTGCAATTTGACCCCCAGCCTGGGAACTTCCATATGCCACAGGGGCAGCCCTAAAAAAAAAAAACAAAAAACAAAAAAAAACAACTAAAACATCAACCAGGTAAGGAGACCCTACCTCATTTAAGCATGAGTTTTAAAATAAAGAGAGAGAAAGAAAGAGAGAGAGAGAGAGAAATGCTGAAGAAAAGATAAGCAGAAAAATAACTGGAAAACTCAGAAGAAAAGCATAATTATAAAAGTGAGCTACTAAAAGATCAGAAGAAAATTTGAGTAAACCACATAGAATCTTCAAAAAAGAACAAAACACACTTTATGAAGAAGCAAAAGTACTGAAGGAGTTGAAATTTAAAACCAAATGTGCATTTTTGAATTGGGTTGTTGGCTTTTTTGCTGTTGAGTTGTATACGTTGCTTGTATATTTTAGAGATTAAGCCCTTGCAGTTGCATCATTTGAAACTATTTTCTCCCATTCTGTAAGTGGTCTTTTTGTTTTCTTTTTGGCTTCCTTTGATGGAGCATGACAATGTGTGAAAAAAGAATGTATACATGTATGTGTAACTGGGTCACCATGCTGTACAGTAGAAAAAAAAATTGTATTGGGAAAATAACAATAAAAAAATTTAAAAAACAAATGTGTATAAAATGATAAGCATGGTAAATGAGGTTAGGAAATATATTAAGCAAACTATAAATCATAGAATAAAAATTCACACTGCAAGCAGAAAAAAGTAAAATGAAATCTATAGCAATATAACTCAGCTATTATTAGGGACAAAGGCTTGGGATACACGTTCAGAATTCAGAAGTAAAGTGGAAAATAAAGGAGATGCAATTATAAAAAAGATTGTCAATATGTAAAGAAGAAGGAGTATGGAACTCTGAAATACACATAATTATTGCTCCTGAGCAAATGAACAGATTTAAAGAAACTGGGAAAATAATTAAGATTTCTGAAAAGAAACGCACTTTTGGAAAAGAAAAAAAAAAAGGATTATTTTTGCAAACTAAAGAGTTCTTAACATTTCAAACAAATGCAAACAAATAACAATGCAAATCTAAGTACCTCTAGATGACATTTTAGAATTATAAGACTAAAAGAATTCTACAGGGTTCTACAGGTATGCATGGAGATATAAACATTAAGCTGACATGAAATTTTACACACATGGATGCTATAGAAAGACATCTGCAGATATGCAAGTATTTAAGATGGCAAGCTGAACATAGCATTGAGCTCTGCTTCATCATGAAACTTCTAAAAATTATCTCTAGTAAAGGAATTTCAAGAAGGCAGGAATTCACATAAGCAGAAGGGATGGGAATCAACAAAAGCAACAAAACTGTGGATGCTAGAAAGCTGAGACAGTAATGTAACTGACTCAGCCAACCAGAGAAAGATGAATAATTAATCTAGAGGCCAGAAAAGCTGGTAAGAAATTCAGTTTACATTCAAAACCTCCCAAGATCAGGAGAGATGGCAGAACTGAGACCTCTGGAATTGGGATATAAAAAAAAATTTTTTTTTTTTAATGGAGGACTTGTTGAAAATTTGATTAAGCAACATACAGACTGCTTTCTCACTTTAGGGACCTCTACAGAGCCGGGTTACTCACCTTCCAGAACTACAGTTGCAGATTTGAATTTGAGTCCCAGAAGGTAAAATAGAGATTCAGGACCACATCACTCACAGGTGAGGACTGGACATGTCAACTATGATCAGTATTCTAAATCATCTGACTGGGAGAGGTTCAGATTACATTCTGAAAACAAAATGCTGAACACTGGAGAATTAAATGAAGGTTATATGTTGGACTTTCATCATTCTTCCCTTATCAGTATCTCCAGATTTTTACAATCAAGTATATTCCATCTCTATAGGAATATATTCTCCTCCAGGGATATCTGATGTCCTCCAAAGGACATGGAAGATTTCTTGATAAGAACTCCCACAACAATGATCCAAAGTGAATCATTCTCACCCAACCATAGAGAGTCACCAAATAGGTTTTAGGCACACTGTTCTTAAATATACACAGATATGCAAACACTGACAAACATTTAAGAAATCTATTTTATATGAAAATAGGGACTAATATAGAGAGAAAATGGATAAATAAGTTATGCAAGGAGAAGAAGTTTTAAATAACTAATATAGGTCGTGAGCATAACTGACTCCATCTGGGGCCCATTCAGTTCCTCCTGTCCTTCTGCTGACTCTACCTAGAGCAGTATTGTGTAGTAAATCTCTTCTCTGTCATCAAGTGCTTTGTACTTGATATTGTTGAATAATCATTAGATGCAAGTGGCTTCTAGGCTCAGTTAGTCTCCAAACAGTGGAGAGGACCTTCTCTGATGTCTTTCTGGCACCTAGGAGACTAGTTATTCATTCATAAATCTTGACGTAGTAATGATTTCCTCTTTCCAAGCATCTGCTCCCATGCCCTAGGGTTAACCCTGAAATTGACCCAATGGCCCCTCAACTGCAGAATGCAGCTGTGAATGCTTCCAGATTAACAACCATCAAATCCTACCCTCTAAGTTACCCTACAAAAGACTGATCCATTGATTATATGGGGTTGCTTGCCTCATTTTTCTGTCTTGAGATAACTTTTCATTTTGGTAGGCACTTTGCATTCTAACAAACTAGCAGTAATATCCTCTAAAGAAAGTCTAAACAATGTTAAACCTCTAAGAACTTACTCTAGAAAGAAATACATGTGGCTTAGTCCACACAGGTTGGGAGACAACTACTCAGTTGATAGTTCTCTGAATTAACTTCCATGAATATATAAAACAGAATGAATAATAAAAATGAACTAATTTGAAGCTCACATATATTTTATTAAAATTTGAAAGTAAACATATCAAGTATTATTAAATTCTCTAAAAGGAAGACCATTCCCATTGCTGTTCTCTTTAGATGTCAACTGCCTCTAAGTCACACTCAGGTTAAATTAATAGTTATATACTTACTCTTAAGGGAATCATGTTTGAGGAGTGGGGAATAATTGGTCGTAGACTGAGCACTCATTAACCACTCCAGCCTAACAAGTCATAGAAACAAGAACCTAAAAGATCAAATACTTTACAAATCAATGAACTGCAGCCCAGAATGAAGCTAAAAATTATCTATTAAAAGGAAAAAATATCTAGCACCTAACAAGCAAAATTCACAATATCTGCTATACAATAAAAAATGACAAGGAATGCAAAAAAAGATGGGAAATATGACCCATGATAAAGAGAAAAATCAATTAATTGAATTAGAGATATGTTTGAAAAAAATAATGGCTGAAAATGTCCCTAATATGAGAAAATTATAAACTCACATACCCAAGAAGCTCAAGGACTCCCAGCACAAAAATAATTAAGTAGGAGCTTCCATCATGGTGCAGTGGAAACAAATCTGACTAGAACCATGAGGCTGCAGGTTTGATCCCTGGTCTCACTCAGTGAGTTAAGGATCTGGCATTGCTGTGAACAGTACTGTAGGTTGCAGTAGCGGCTCGGATTTGGTGTTGCTATGGCTGGCAGCTGTATTTCTGATTAGACCCCTAGCCTGGGAACCTCCATATGCCGTGGGTGTGGCCCTAAAAAGTAAAATAAATATGTAAATTAATTAAATTAAAAAATAAATAAATAAAGGAAACTACCAAGGAATAGCATAGTCAAATTTCTTAAAATCGACAATGAAGGGAAAACCCTAAAAGCAGCAAGAGTGAAAAGAAACATTACATATACAGGAAAGGAGGTAAGAATGATAGCAAATTTCTCATAAAAAACATGGTAAGTAAGAAATCAGTCAAGTAGCATCTTTAAAGTACTGGGGATGGCAGTACAGTAACTTCTTAGCCAAAATATCATTCAACAGTGAAAGTGAAAGACAGTTTCAGACATACAAAATTCCTCCCCACTAGACCCACACAACTACAAATATTAAAGCAAGTCCTTCAGGCAGAAGGAAAATAATGCCAATAAAATTATGGATCTAAACAGATTAATGAAAACCAGAAATGATAAGTCATGGCTAACACATAAGTTTTTATCCTTAATATTTAAATATTTTAAAATATACTTGATAAGTTAAACAAAAATAATAACCCAGTATGGAGCTTATAATATGTGTAAAATTAAAACAGGTGTTCCCGACATGGCTCAGTGGTTAATGAACCGGACTAGCATCCATAAGGACACCGGTTTGATCCCTGGCCTCACTCAGTGGGTTAAGGATCCAGCTTTGCCCTGAGGTGTGGTGTAGGTTGCAGATGCACCCTGGATCCAGCATTACTGTGGGCTGTGCTGTAGGCCAGCGGCTACAGACAGCTCCAATTGGACCCCTAGTCTGGGAACTTCCATATGCTGCAGGTGTGTCCTCAGAAAGACAACAAAAAAGACCAAAAAAATTTAAAATGTATGAAACAATAGCACGAACACCAGGAGAGAAGAAATGGAAGACAGCATTGCAAGGTTCCTATACTACACATGGAGTGATGTAATATTACTTAAAGATAGATGGTGATAAGTTAGAGGTGTATGACATAAACACTAAAGCAGTTGCTAAAATAACAAAGCACAGATTGATACCTAACAAGCCAGCAAAGGAGATAATATGGAATCATAAAAATATTCAATTAATTCAAAAGAAGGTAGAAAAAGAGGAAAAGAGAACAAAGAACAGATGGGACAAACAGAAAACGAATAGCAAGAGAACAAATGGCAGGCTGATTTATAATTTTAAAATGTTGACTAGATGTACTTAGGTTTGCATAGTTATTTATTCGCATTTGTTTCGAATGTTGAAGCCTCTTTCAATGTGCAAAAATAAACCTTGCTTTTACAAGGGTTATTTTCCTTTAGAATATTTTAAGATAGGAAAATTTAACAACATGAAATATTAATCTCTTCTGCATACTCCACCCACATCCACCCTAAAAAAAAGAATCACATAAATGCAATTAAGAGGTAAACAACAAACTGGAAAAATATTTAATATATTTATGATAAAGGAACATTTTAATATCCTTTAAATATCAAAACTAATAATAAAAGTGATCCCCAATAGCAAAATAGGTAGTAAATACTGATGAATATTTACAAAAGGACATCAAATACCTGAAGAAAATATGGAAAATATCAACTCTTCCCTAATTTTACAAATGCAAATTAAAATGAGCTACTCTGCCTACAAACTGTCATTATTATAAATTGCACTACTCTGTTTTGCTAAAGCAAAGGGGAAAAGTCACCTTCATATAATTCTAGAGAGACTGCAATCAGTCCTCAAATAAATAATTACTGAGCATCTATTAGTTTTAGGTGTCAGACGTGAAATGTAAATTGTATTTTTTTTTATTGAAATTCTTAAAACCATTCATTCCTTTTCTCCCACCACTTCTAATGACTGAGATAATATTGTAGCTTTTAGCTTGTTGAGGAGAATCAGGGTAGGAGCCAGTGTCCTCCCTATGCTAAGATCCAGCTCCACTGTAGATACGGTCTGAAAATCAATTTTATATGCAAATAATAAATGAGAAAAAAAATTGTATATACACATACGTAAACATAAAACTTGAAAATAAACAAGTTATATGGAGTATAAAGAGGCATTAAAATGTGAGATTTTTTGAAAAAATATATTAAATCAAATATGAAAAATTAGAAGACTAACACTGTGATCACATCTCTACTTCTGATACTACTCATTTCCATCTTGAATTCCAACTTTTCCCTTGAACCTCAGACTAATGTACCCAGGTTCAAGTTAAAATATCCAAAAATGGAACTCTTTTTTTCCCTTTCTCTGGCCCCATTCCCCAAACTGCATCCTCCCCTTGTTTTCCCATTATGAACAAGCAAAAATACTGTTTTTATCAACTCTTTTTCATCTTTCACTACTGGTCTTCAGTCAAGTACTGCCAGCTCTGCTTCAAATTATATTCCTAATCTGACATTTTATCTTCCTCACCACTACTAGCACCCTTGCTTTCTAAAATATATTGCACATACAGCAGCCAGAGTTATTCTTCTTTAAAATTGTAATCCAGGGAGTTCGTGTTGTGGCTCAGCAGGCTAAGAGCCCAACATAGTGTTCATGAAGATTTGGGTTCAATCCCTGGCCTCAGTCAGTGGGTTAAGAACCTGGCTTTGTCACAAGCTCCATCATAGGTCACAGCTCTGGCTCGGATCCAGCACTGTTGTAGCTGTAGAGTAGGCTGGCCAGCAGCTGCAGCTCCGATTCAACTCCTAGCCCAGGAACTTCCATGTCTCAGGTTCAGCCATGTTAAACACACACACAAACTGATTCAGACATAGAGGTCCCTTGCTTGAAACTGACCTATAACTTCCTACCACACTTAAAATAAAAGTTATATCCTTACTATGGCATCAAGAACCTTCATTCTCTAGTCTCTGCCTACCTTACCGATCTAAGATCTACACTGCTCATCATTAATCTGAAGGCTCTAACCTCAAACAGACCAAGAGTATTCCCACTCAGTGGTGTCACTTCTGCTTTTTATAGAATATTCTCTCTCAATATTCAGGTTTCTGCTCTAAGAGGCCTTCTCTGATGAATACTAAATGAGCATTTCTTTCTCACCCTCCAGCTAACCCTACACATATATGCCAGGGACTTTCCATCACTGGTGGCCCTAGCTGAATTCATATTTCTCATTTCCCAAATGATTTATTAAGTGGAAATGATGTCTAATCTAAAATCTAGGTCATTAGCAACTATATTGCTTTAATATTAATGATACTACGGTTATATTCGAAGGATAGTTTTTATTTTCTTCATTGTGCTGGTCCTCATTACCCAAATTTTATATGGCAAACATTCGTTTTAAAGCCAGAATAAAAAGTCCATATGCACAGAACCTAAAATAGCACCACAAAGCTTAAGGTGCATGAGAAGGGAGGCATTTTCTTTGATAATTAGAATAAATCATTTCTTCAGTTGTGGGCAGTTTTAAAGATAATTTTGGTTTATCAAATGAGATATTTGGAAAGTCAAATGAGACATTTATCATATAAGAAGAGAGAATCATATAAGATAAGAATATTACATGAAAACTGGTAAATTTGGAAGAGACTGTATAGGCTAATTAGACCTCCTGAAAAGAGGCAGAAGAAAAAAAAACAGGGAAAGAAAAGTAGCCTAGCATAAGCAATGTGCATACCTTAAGGCACAAGGGGTGGAAGGAAGAATACAGCTGAAAGATCAATAGAGTTTGGTCCCAAACCATCCTCTGTTGTCCTGCCAACTGGTTTCCACTGAGGGGTAATAGCACTTTAATAGAGTAATCGATGAGTGGATGTGGGGCTTCACATGGTCTAGCTAACTTTGTGGAAAGAGACCATGGAGAGGTTGGGAGAGGTTTATCACAGGAATTAAGTAATAAAGGAAAAGCTTTGGCTTAAGTAATAAAGGAAAAGCTTTAGTTCACATGCTAGAAAGAGCTCATGGCTTTTTAATCTCTGGAAAGGAATAAATCCCTCAGTTACACACCCCACATCATTGTCTTGGTTTTATTTACTGGCTTCTCTGCCAGTAACAAGAATCATAGACTGAGAAAAAAGTGGATATTCACTCACTTGATACCTCAGTGCATTCTCCTGGGTTCACTGAGAAAGGGCAGCCAGCAACTTGGTGCCTTCTCCTTGCACTTACCTTAAGGATCACTAACTCTGTCCAAAAATGGATGAGGAATAGAACAAGAAGATGACAACATTAAAAGTCAGTGACTGACTTTTGTAATGAGAACAGTATCCTTGACATATACAAGGATGAACGAAATGATTATACCTCTTCAGATAAAGCAGAGCACTTGGTACTAAGGGAGACTGCCCCGTACCACCCACCTCTCCAGCAATCCCCTCAAAAGAAGAAAACATGGTAAATGTTATTGAGTCATTTAACTCTTTTCTATGTATAACTTTAAGCTTCCAAGCATGCAGGTATAATGGCTACCCACCTCTTCTTTAGCTATAATGTTTGAGCTCCTGAGCCTGTCCTGGAAATCAATCTTCACTTGAACTAAATTCAAATTCACCAGATAATTGCAGAAGTCTTGCAGAATAAGAATTGATCTTTGAAAAGGTGATCTATTTTCTTTTTCTTTAAGAGCAAAATCCATTCTAGTTAAATAAAGTTTTATTTTCCATTCCATTCAGGAAGTTTTTCCTCTCTATGTAAGCTTTGTGCAGCACACAGGAGAGCCTGGGGATCACTGGTAGGGGGCATGAGCAAGAGTGATGGGCAACTTTGTCGTATCAAGCCGTTAAAGATATTTATGTAAGAATCAATACACTGCAGTATATGAACCTAAGAAGACTGTAAAGAATCAGAGCTGCCTCTTGGCTGACCTACCCCAGGGCAACTTTAATTACTTCACTTAAATGCGGAGTAAGCTAAGATTTCCATCCATCAAACAGGACTAACTGAAGTTGATACCTTTCTTTCCTAGAGGGATCCTGTGATCATTATTCAGACACTGTGGGGCAAAAAGCTTAGGATTCAGGGACAACAGCCCTGTTATTGTAAAGCAGTGAGTGAAAATGGTTGGAAGGAGAACAGGATTTTAATGAAACAGACCAGTCTGACATCCAGCAACTCCATTAATTATCAGGGAATATATAAAGTACACTTAAAGTCTCCTTGCCTCAATTTCCTTATCAGAAGGACTAGGGAAAAAAATTACCTACCTTGGGCAAACCCATGTGTAGATTGTCACCAATATATGTAAAGATCTGGCCACTAAAGATACAAAATAAAATGAAGCTATCACTTTATATATTCTATGGATCACTTACCCTGTAGCAAGCACGTCAATACAAAAGCCATTTAAAATGAGATTACGTGCACCCTTAAAGCTGGAACCCATGGCTCATGTTTTCACATTATCCGCACAGATTCTGAAGAATGGTGCATTCCATGTAACAGCTAATCCACAGTTGTAAAATGAGTGATTGCTGGCTGAGGGCCCATAGCTTCATATGCCATTTCTATGCTCATGAGTCTCAATTCTTCAGTTTGAATTCCTTCCTGGAGTTCCAAATTCACATACTAATGGCCTGCTCCCCCACCTGAATTTCTGTTATCTTTTAAGATGTTCGAAACAAAATTCATAATTTCTTAATTCTTCCCTACTCTTTCCCTTTCTAGCCTTCCTCTTTTAACAACTAACATGACAATCCATCTTGAGCTCAAGAAAGAATGGTTTTACCAACGACCAAACTCACTAACAGTGTATTACAGTGTATATTTTCTCACATCCCTCAGAACTCCAGATATTATACATATTTTAAAATTTTGGTGAATTTATATTTGTTATAGTTTCTACTTTCCTGATCTATAGTGAGTTTCATTTCCTCTCTGACCATTTATAAGCCCAGTCGATTCAAATACCAGTGTCTAGATCAGATGCTAAAGTTGTTTCTGCACTACCACCTGCACTGACCAAGGAGTGAATGAATATTATTAGTCTTCATCCTTATAATATTCTTTTCACTTGCCAATATTTTAGAAAAATTGGCATTTACTGCCAAATACTTCAGTGTCCCCTGAGTTGTTTAAATTGATAGCAGTATTTTTTTTTTTTAACTTAGGGTCCCATTTCTCATTGTTGCTTTGGAGAAGGACACACAATAGGAAACTACCCTGTAAAAATGTCTTGCAGAGCTCATTATTATGGTACATTTTGTTTACAGATGCTTTCAGATTTTTGAAGCCTTAGCAAAGCATTCATTATCCTATAACTTTACCCAGGAAACATCAAAATTTCAAATTTCTGTAATTTCCTTTGTTTGTCCTGAGTTCACCTGCTCTTCCAAGCCATCAGCATACTGGTGAGTCAGAGCACTGCTAGGGGACAAGGCAGCAGGGTAAGCACATTATCTTCTTTCAGATAATCACTCAGCATAAGGTACATATATGATTCCGTGGTGAAATATGAGTTGCTTTTTTATTAATTTTTTTGAAAAGGCTAATTAAAATTCAGGCTTGAAAAACTACATAGAAATATACAGTTTAAATTCCTTCAGGCTCTGTGAACTCAATAAATGTCTAATCAAGAAAAATAACAAACAATAAACAACCTCTTTTTGGAACCTCTAGGCTCAGTTCAAATGCTTTTTTATTTATGAAGCCTTTTCACCACCTCTCAGTGAAATGAAATATGGATTTCACCTTCCGCTAAATTCTTAGGACCCTTCCCCCAAGAGATTTTCTGACAGCACTCATACATAGTGAGTTAATCATGTGTTCCCTCCTCTAGTTCATTTGGAAAAAACAACCTGTCTTCACTTGTATTTCTACCTCTCTTCCCGGAAAACATAGGACAATATCTACCAAATGTTAAATAATTCCGTTTTCCACCACTTCTATTCCACATCCCATCTTGCATATTATATTCAATCAAAATTTATTATGCACCTACTACATTCTAGGTATAGTGCCTGATGCTATGGGGTATAAGACCTAAATATGTCATCTATCTTTTACACCCTTTCCACTTAATTGTCGAGGCAGAAAACTAAAACATGCTGAAAATACTCTGTAAAAAGAACTATACTAGGTTGAACTTAGAGTACAATAGGAATACAGAGGGGTCCAGTCACTTAGGTAACCCAGAGGGAGGTGGCAAAGAAATAAAATGGTACTGGAACTAAATCGAGGATGAGTCCAATAGATGGAACAACATAAAAGAGCATGAAAAACCAAGCAAGCATATTTACAGGGATATGAGGACCAGCAACGTATTCAGGAAACTGCAAGAAGTCAGGGGCATCAGGGGCATTGAGAGAGTCAGGGGATATGGGGCTGAAGTAGCAGTCAGGAGTTGGGTCATGCATGGCTTTAAATGCCAGAATAATTTCCTGAGTGATGGAGAACTACTGCATGTACAACCCAATCACATGCATGTCTGTCACTGAGCCCGGCCTCCTAGGCTAGGCAATCTGAGATGTTACTCTCAGGTGATGTGCCAATTCTGTATCTTACAGCCTTCATGTAAGGCGTTGCCTTATTAGATTAAAGCCAGCCATGATTTTCAGAGCTAACCTTCCGATTGTTCTACCTTTTGGCTCCGTGTTGTTTTCCTTCCTCCTAATTCTCAGAGGAAATGAAATTTGAGGCAGAGAGAGAAAAAAAATCTTCAGCCAAACATTCTCATTTTCTTCTCATTCCCCACTTCT
This sequence comes from Sus scrofa, assembly GCF_054392235.1. NCBI lineage: Eukaryota > Metazoa > Chordata > Mammalia > Artiodactyla > Suidae > Sus > Sus scrofa. The sequence continues at coordinate 105,806,263 of NC_139396.1, read as the reverse complement.
CATGCCCATCTGAATAAAATTCTTGCCTATGTATTTTCCGTACCTTCACCTGAGTGGGTAAACCAATCCCCATGAGAGATTTCATTTCCAGTGTGCAAATGGTCAGGTTGAAAAAAGAACACACACACACACACACACACACCCCTCTTATTTTAATCAATCAAGAGTGGTTAAAAGAGAGTCCCAAAAAAATAATATGCCACATCTCTCTGGATTTCAAGAGCAAGCATTTGTGGCATTTTATCTACATGTGAAGAATAAGTACATAACCCCAGAGAATGATCTCGGAAGTAATGTAAGAGGAGAGCTGATCTGACAATAAACTCCAAGTCTCCGTTCACAATTGGCATCAGCCATAGCCACATTAAACTCAACGGTTGGGCCATTTAGAGAGGCATATACACCCAATTTATCCAAACAGATGCACTTTATGAAGACTTGAGATTTTAACACCATAAACTCTTAAAGGGTCTCTTTTTCTTTTCATTCCCTTAAATACAATACATACAGGCACACACACATGTGCACCCATATATGCATGCATAGGTACTCTCTAACAGATATCACAGATATGTTTACAAGAGACTAATTAAAAACTAAGACCAAAATATGATATCCAAACATGTTATGACAAATTTAGAATCATTTTTGAGAAAATAGAAACTTAACTCTTCCCTTAATGAAAAAGAAAAGTTTTTCCAATGGGCAAACCATGCATTAGCCATTTTCCTTTCTAAAATGAATTGGGAATAAATTGATATTCTCTAAATATAAATGGGTTGCATTTTTCATTTGTTTCACCATGGTTTAGTTACTATCTCAGGAAGACAAAGTATCCCGTCTCTAATAAATGGACACACTTTCTAAACAGCCCAAACAAAAGTAGCTTATTGCAACAAAAATCATTATGGGGCACATAGTTAGTTGACCAACCTCAACAACCCCTCAGAGCTCCCAATTCTTATCACAGGATCTTAGCCTCCCAGGAACAACAGTGTCATGAGCATGACTTTCTCCTTAGTTCTAAACATTACTTACTAATGCTTGGGTTGAATTTTTTTAAAAAAACACTTAAAACATACTACAAAACTGGAAGATATGTACTCCTTCTGATCCATTTCCTAGAAGATAGACTTCTGTTCAAACTGCATACCTGGTAAGGAATTTTCTATACCTTCTTTACCCTTAGATATACCTTACTCCCCAAGTACATCACACATATTCTGTCAATGGTACTCATTTCTGCCATTTTATCACCTAGCATTCCCTGCCTCTCTCCATTCTTTCCAGTTAATATCACATTTCTCCCTAACAGAATGCCCTGGCCTCCTAGAATCAGCCTCCAACAGATGTGCTGAATTGATGCCACAATATTTTAAATGCTTCAGGGTTAACTTATGAATAGCCATATTCTGCAAAGCAGATTTCCTAAAGCACAAATCTCTAACCTGCTATCAGTGTGACCTTGACATGAGGCAAGAGACTTAGAAGAAAAAAACCTGAGATACTGGTTACTTCCTTTAACAATCCAGCAGCCTTTTTCTTTGGCTCATTTTGTATTGCAGATTGAACAGTCTTTCTGAGATAAGATTTGTAGCCGTTAAATAGCTTTTTATACTTTTAAATGACTGTTTGGTTAAATGCAAAAGCAATATACTTTCTTCAAGAGCAAGATAGCCATTAGTCAGCTCACTCTTGAGTTACATTTGGCCTTAAATTTTGAGTGGTAATAGTCACCATTATTACTGGATGACAAATTGCAGTAAGAAAACATACATCTCTTCCCTGTAAACTCTATCTATTTTAAATGGGCTTAGCAGGGCTTAATATTATATCCAAAGATACCCAAAGTCAGTGTCCCCTGAAGCAAATCACAAGAATGTTAGACAACTTCATAACAACCATTAAATCAATGTCATTACTACAGACAGGGTTTCCTGCTGAGGCAGTGACAAAGAGGTTTAAAGGAAATTAAGGAATAAATTAAAAATATATAAGTTCCATTGTTGCCATGGCTACACCACATATAAACGAAGTTCTAAAATAGTTCCTTCTCCTGAGATATTAATAACAATGGGTGGCTCCAGCTTAAATTTACTTATATTGCAGTTTCATGCTGATAATACCTACATTGTTAACAACCACTAAAAATGTAACAAAATATAAAAAGTATTAGGCATTTCAAACATACCAACCTCATCTTAACTTCATGAGTTTTCTTCCAAGCTACTCAGATAGGAATATACCATGGGAGTTAAAGCTGGTGAAGGGATATATTCTGTAAATCCCAAGTTCTGGAATTTCACTGGAAGTTTCTTCTTTATGGACCTCTTTATGGAAATGTTTGCCCCAGGGATATTTATAATATTAACAGGACACTTTGCCAGATGGTGTGGCAGAATTAATAGAAGATACCAATGTTAATTAAGGGGAAAGGAAGCAGGCTAATAGTTACTAAGTATCAGCAATCAGGCACTTCCTACAGGCTCACATGATCTAGGAAGGCAAACTTTATTACATAGTTTTTGATGGGGAAGCTGGGGCTTAGGGAACTTAGGTTTCTTGGATATGACATCCAGCTGGTGAATAACACTGGTATTGAGATCTTGGTATATCTGACTTGTAGGGGAAAAAAAAATGAAAACTTTGTAAACCATTAATCAAGTGAAGTTAAAGAAATTCATATTGATCTTTCTTTTTGAAAATCCAGAAAGTTAAATTTTGTCTAAAAATGTTTCATGTCCACATTAATAAAGAAGACAACTTGTGAATAAGCCTCTTTAGCGTCACAAAAAATGGAAATGGCCGAATCTTAGGAACAAAGGAAACGTTCTGCTTCAACACTGAGCAATATTATTTCTCCCATATTTCTGTATTTAAAAGTATTTTTCTATTGAACAGTTATTACCACGTAAGTCAGAATAACTGCTTCATTTTATAGTAAAAAAAAATACATGTAAATGTGAAGAAATGGTAGCAGCTGAGATTAGGACAGAGGATTTTGCTACCTTGTTCACTGTATATTTACATGCCCTGTTCTATAATGAACTTTTATTATTTTTATAAATGGGTGAAATATAAATTATGACAGTCAAATGCATATGTTCACACACATATTAAATAATGCTACATGGTCTTGGGTCACCAGTCAATACTGCTTTAATTAAAATAATGCCTCTATAAAAACCCTGAAACAAATTCACAGCCTGCTTCCACCAACAAAGTAAAGTATGTGGCTTTATTGAACAGTCTTTATCATCCACTGCCTTTCATTATACACCTCACTCTGCCATCATAAATAAGATACCAAATTAACAGGTACATGTTAGCATTAGCCATTCCCTCTTTATTACAATATGTTCGTAATTAGCATTTATACAATAGCCATGTGAGAGCTGGTGAAGCCTGAGGCCCAGTGGTGTGTGCTATGGCATTTACTTATGTCTCTTTCATAATTGTAGTAATATATGGAACAGTAGACAGGAGATGAGGGGAGTTTTACCAGCACAATAGACATCTCCTCAAAGAATAGTTTCCATTATCTGTAACATAGTATACCTATTTTGAAAAGGTAAATGGATGGTGACATCAGCAAGATGGCTGAATAAGACATCCTATATGGCATTCTCATCCCCTGCCCCAACAATAATGATCTGGGAATGATCAGACAAAATTGCCTTTGTTAGAGCTATGAGAACCAACACCCTGTGCCAAGGGACCTGGGAGAAGTATCACCTACCTGGGAATCAGGCAACAGGTAGAGGTTTTGGTCCCTGCAGTGAATCCTGCAGTGGTCTGTAAACCACATCCAATCCCTCTCAGCCACAACCCAGCAGCCCCTGGAGAACAGTCTTAGGCAATCATCCATGGATGAAAGAGACTTTGTGGAAGTCCAGTTGTCTAGCAGAGAAGTTCCAGCACATCACTGGAGTAAAAAAAAATATGAGTTTGGATGCACTTGAAAGTTTGGATGCATATGAAGAACAACATAACTCTGTCCATATCACCCTTCTCACAAGGCAGCTCAGCTCGGTACCAAAAGAGATCTTCCTCAGCCCCAAATTTCTCATTTTGAAAAAAGTGAGAACACATGAGTGGGTGCCTGGTTTCCCCATCTGCAGAGGACACTGCCATCTCTCCTCACCTTATCAAGAGTACTGTGTCAAAGTGTACCACTGCAGGATGGGAAGAGGCTGGGAGAGTGGGAGATAGGATTAAAGGGATTAAATCCCAGAAGGAATTAAAGTGATGCAGATCCTACTAAGGTTATCATCTATTCCAACAAGAAGGCTGTCCAAGAGCCACCAGAGACACCTTGCCTGTGTATCCTACCAACTGGCTCCATGGGCACCCCCAGCATTCAGCATACCTCTTCTATACACAACCCCACCCTGTGACCAGCTCCCTACACCTATTCTGAATAGTTCTGAAGATAAGCTTTGGAAGAAAGCTAGTGAATATTCTTGGAAAACAAGCCTTGAACTGTGGGTCAGGGACTTTAGAACTTTTATTGGGAAAGCAAAAAGGAGGTTAATAGCAACCTATCACATCATAGAATCAAGGGAAGGCATACAAGCTTGAGAATTTGGCCACAAGAGGGAGGAAGATGTATGAAGCAAGCAATTCCATGGGTCATTAATATGGCTGACAAAAGTTATTTCTCCTTCAAAGTCACTTCTAATGTGATGACAGCAATGCAAGACTTTAAGGAACATGAAAAATCAAGGAAATATGATACTAACAAAGAATCATGATAATTTTCTAGTAATCTAGCCCAAAGCCATAGTGATCTATAATTTACCTGGTATGGAATTCAAAATAGTTGTTCAAAGGAAGACCAAAGAGAAACCAAGATAGGAAGAAAGAAAGGGAGAGAGAAAGAGAGAAAGATAGAAAGAGATAAAGAAAGATAAAGAACAAGAGAAAGAAAAAAGAGAGAGAAAGAAAGATAAGAAACACAGGAAGGCAATTTAATAAAATCAGGAACACAATACATGACTAAAGTGAGAAATATAGAAAGATAGAGAAATCATCAAATACAACCAAACAGAAATTCTGGAGCTGGAGAACAAAATAAATAAAAGGCACCATGCAATACAGAGCATCAGCTGAAGAATACAACAAGCAGAAGAAACAATCTATGAATCAGAAGACTGAACTTTTGAAATTACTCAGAGAACAAAGGAAAAAAGTATGAAAAAAAGTGTGAAAAAAGAGTGAAGAAATCCTATGCGATCTATGGGCTATCATAACAAAGAAACTTTCTGTGAGTTATTAGAGTCCCAAAAGATGAAGAGAGGGAGAAAAGGACAGAAAGATTATTTCTGACAATGGCTGAGAACTTCCCGAATCTGAAGATAGATTTGGACATTCAAGTTCATGAAACTCAAATGTCTCTAAACAAATGCAACTAAAAGACTGCTCAATCTAAAATATATTATAATAATAACAAAGTGTCAAAAATCAAATATATACAAAGATAATCTTAAGAGCTGCAAATGGGAAGCTTGTAACTTACAGAGGAACCTCCATTAGACTATAAGTGGATTTTTCAGTAGAAACCTTACAGGTCAAGAGTGAGTGAGATGATGTATTTAAAGTGCTTAAAGAGGAGCTCCCATGTGGCTCACTGGGTTAAGGTCCCAGCATTTTCACTGAAGTGGCTTGGGTTGCTGCTGGGCATGAACATGATCTCTGGCCTGGGAACTTCTGCAAGCCACAGGTGTGGCCAAGAACATGAAAGGGAAAGTAAGATAGAGTTATTGTATGCAATCAAACTTAAGTTGTAGTTTTTATATGCAATCAAAGTAATGTTTTAGGAGTTATCTTTGTGGGGCATTGGTTAACGAATCCAACTAGGAAACATGAGGTTGTGGGTTCAATCCCTGGCCTTTCTCAGTGGGTTAAGGATCCAGCGTTGCCATGAGCTGTGGTGTGGGTCACAGATATGGCTCGGATCCCAGGCTGCTGTGGCTCTGGCATAGGCCGGTGGCTACAGCTCCGATTAGACCCCTCGCCTGGGAACCTCCATATGCCACAGGAACAGCTCAAGAAAAGGCAAAAAGTCAAAAAAAAAGTAATGGTTTAATCAGTATCAAATAGATGGTTACAGCTATAAGATGTTTTATGTAAACCTCATGGTAACCATGAAGGAAAGGCCCACAGTAAATACATAAAAGCTAAAGAGAAGATAATCAAAAATCACCAATTTCCTATAGGGAAAGGAATAAGGGAACTAGAAAATGGCCAGAAAACAATTAATAAAATTGCATTAGCAAATGCTTACCTATCAATAATCACTCTAAATATAAATGGATTAAATTCTCCAATCAAAAGGCACAGAGTGCCTTTTGGATTTTTTTTTCTTTTTAAAGATCTGGAGTCCACTGGTGGCCTAGCAGCTAAGCATTGGCATTGTCACTGCTATGGCATGGGTTTAATCCCAGGCCCAGAAACATTCACATGCCTTGAGTGCCATCAAAAAATAAAAATAAAAATAAAAAAAATAAATTATATGCTGCCTACAAAAGACTCACTTCAGCTTTATATAAAGACTCACATAAGTGTAAATTAAAATAATGGAAAAAGACATTCCATGCAAGTAAACCAAAAGTAAGCAAGGTAGTTATATTTTTTTCAAACAAAAAGGCAAAGACAGTCACAAGAAATGGTGATGACCATTATGCCAAAAAACTGAATGACTTAGAAGAAATGGAACATTCCTAGAAACATAAACTTACGATGACTGAATCAAGAAGAAATAAAAAATCTTAAGAGAAAAATAAAAAATAAGGAAATTGAATCAGTAATCAAAAATGCTCCAGCAGATATAATCCTTGAATAAAAGATTGTTTCACGGGTGAATTCTACCAAATATTTAAAAAAGAATTAATGCCAATGTTCCTTGCAGCACTATTTACAATAGTCTAGACATGAAAACAACCTAAATATCCATTGACAGAGGAATGGATAAAGACAATGTGGTACATACATACAATGGAATATTACTTAGCCATAAAAATGAACAAAATAATGCCATTTGTAGCAACAAGGATGGACCCAGAGATTATCATATTAAGTGAAGAATCTCAAAGACAAATAACATATCACTTATATGTGTAATCTAGTAAAAATGATACAAAATAACTTATCTACAAAACAGAAACAAACTTCCAAATTTCTAAATCGAATTTATGGTTTCCAAAGGGGAAGCAGTAGGGGGAAGGGATGAATTGAGAGTAAGTGATACACACTACTATATATAAAACAGATAAATAACAAGGAATTATTGCGTAGTACAGTGAGGTCTACTAAATACTCTGCAATAACTTAATATGGAAAAATAGAATAGATACATGTATATGTATGACTAATCCACTTTGCTATAAACCTGAACATAATACATCATACATCAACTATACCCCAGTAATTTTTTCAAGAATAATTAATTCCAATCATTCTCAAGCTCTCAAAAAAGTGAACAGGAGAAAACAACACTGTCACACTCATTTTATGGTGTCAGCATTACCATGACACCAAAGCCAGAAAAGGACACAATAAGAAAACTACAGGCCAACATCCCTGAAAATATAGATGCAAAAATTATCAAAAAAAAATTAGCAAAGTTCAAGAGCTCATTAAATGTAAAATTTATTCCTAGGATGCAAGGTTGGTTCAAGCCACACAAATAAAATAAATAAATAAATAACAGTGATATACCACATCAATAAAATAAAAGATAAAAATCCTATTGTCATCTCAATAGATGCATAAAAAATCATTTTTCAAAAAAAGAAAAATCATTTGACAAAATACAATATTCGGTTATAATAAAAACTCTCAACCACAGTGTGTATAGAGGAAACATAACTCAACATAATGAAGATCATTTATGACAAGCCCACTGCTAAAATCATACTCAGTGGTGAAAAAAATGAAAGCTTTTCCTTTTGGGTCAGGAATAAGACATGGTACCCAGTCTCACCACTCATATCCAACATAGTACTGTCTTAGAGCAATTAGGCAAAGAAAAAAAAAAAAAGTAAAACATATTTAAATCAGAAAGGAAGAAATAAAATTATCTCTGCAACTAAAATAATCTTGTATTTCTCTACCAAAAGACTCTACCAAAAACCTGTGAGAACTAACCAAAAAATTCAGTAAAGTTGCTGGATAAAAATCAACATACAGAAATCGACTGCCTTTCTTATGATGAAATATCTGAAATAGAAGTTAGAAAATAACCTCATTTGCAATAACATCAAAAGTAATAAAATACATAGGAACAAATTCTACAAAGGGGTAAAAAAACTGTACGCTGAATATTATAAGAATTTTTTGAAAGAGTTGAAGATGACATAGTACATGGGAAGATAACCTGTGATCTTGCATTGGAAGAATTAATACTGTTAAAATGCCTATAATGCTAAAAGCCATTTATAGATTAAATGCAATCCATATCAAGTTTTCAATGTCAATATTTTCAGAGGTGGAAATAATCCTAAAATTCATAGGAAACCACACACATAAAAAAATCCACAAATAGCTAAAGCTAGATGAATCACCCATCCTCATTTCAAACTACACTATAAAGCTATAGTAATCAAGACAGTATGGTACTGGTGTAAATATACACACAGACAGATGGATCAGAATCAAGAACATAGAAATAAACCCTCACATACATGGTCAACTAACATTTGACAAGGGAGCCAAGAATACTGAATGGCTTAAAAAAAAGTATCTTCAATAAATCTTGTTGGGAACCCTGAATAATCATATGAAGAAAAATGAAAGTGGACCCCTATATTCCACCACTCACAAAAAATTAACTGTATATAGATTATGATGATTCTTCTTCTCCAGATGAGAAAGAAAGAAGTTAAACAGGGATCAGTAATTTGCCCAAACTGCCTCAAGCAATAAACCAGGATTTGAATCCAGGTCCTTTGAGCAGAGCCTATTCATTGAGGCATTATATTTAATAGCTTTCTTTCACAGGACAGTGGTCATCGCAGGTTATTAAAAAATAAATATGCTAAGCAAGATAAGACAGAACGACAAATACTACATAATCTCATTTATGTATTTAATCTAAAATAGTCAAATACATAAAATAAGAGAACCCTAGAGATCTACCATAGAGCATAGGGCCTAACATTATAACACTCCACTTTATATGTCAAAATTTGCTATGAATATAGGTATTATGTTAATTACTCTTACCACAAAAGGAAAAACAAAAGAAATAATTGGGGTGGAAGGAAACTTTCAGAGGTAATGGATAAATTTATGGTTGGTTATACTAATGGTTACATGCTTATGCACTTATATTCAAACATGTCAAATTACATACATGAAATATATAGCTTTTACATGTCATCAAAAAAAGAAATTTTTGCAGTTCTAATCATGGCTCAGAGGTTAATGAACCTGATTAGCATCCATAAGGATGCAGTTTCGATTCCTGGACTTGCTCAATGAGTTAAGGATCCAGCATTGCCATGAGCTGTGGTGTAGGTCACAGACATGGCTTGGATCTGGTGTTGCTATGGCTGTGGCGTAGGCCATCAGCTACAGTTCCAATTGGACCCCTAGCCTGGGAGCCTCCATGTGCTATGGGTGCTGCTCCAGAAAGACAAAAAAAAAAAAGACAAAAAATAAAAAAAGAGATTTTGATGAAGTATACCATCCACACAGAAAAGATAAAGCAAACCTGTATCTATGTAAGCAGCACTAGATCAAGAAATCTAAAATTGTTTGAATACCAGAAGCTATTCTCCTAGTGCCTGTTCTATTCACAACCCCTCCAATAGAAACCATTCATACAAAACAATATATTTGCATATGTTAAAACAAGAAACTAAATAGAATTCATTGAATCCCTTTGGGGAAGTGAGAGGAAAGGGAAAAGAATGAGGTTCAGCTCACCTACTCCATCCATGAAGACCAGAAAAGATGAAGGTTGATAAGATAAAGTCAACATAGAATCTAAATACCTTACAAACAGACAGTTCCAACAGGGATAATGTCAGGTGGAGAGCAAGATTTTAAAAATGACAACCAGCCATGAAAACAACCTAAATGCCCATCAACAGATGAATGGATTAAGAAGATGTGGTAGTATATGCACAATGGAATACTACTCAGCCATAAAGAAGAACAAAATAATGCCATTTGCAGCAACATGGATGCAACTAGAGACTCTCATATAAGTGAAATAAATCAGAAAAAGAAGGACAAATACCATATGATATCACTCATATCTGGTATATACAGCACTAATGAACCTTTCCACAGAAAAGAAACTCATGGACTTGGAGAACAGACTTGTGATTGCCAAGGGGGAGGGAATAGGATGAATTGGGAATCTGGGGCTAATAGAGGCGATCTATTGCATTTGGAATGGATAAGCAATGAGATACTGCTGTATAGCACTGGGAACTATATCTAGTCACTTATGATGCAGTGTGATGAAGGATAATATGAGAAAAAGAATGTATATGTATGTGTGAGTGGGTCATTTTGCTGTACAGTAAAAAATTGAGGAGTTCCCATCGTGGTGCAGTGGTTAACGAATCCGACTAGGAACCATGAGGTTGCGGGTTCGGTCCCTGCCCTTGCTCAGTGGGTTAACGATCCGGCGTTGCAGTGAGCTGTGGTGTAGGTTGCAGACGCGGCTCGGATCCCGCGTTGCTGTGGCTCTGGCGTAGGCCGGTGGCTACGGCTCCGATTGGACCCCTAGCCTGGGAACCTCCATATGCCGCGGGAGTAGCCCAAGAAATAGCAAAAAGACAAAAAAAAAAAAAAATTGACAGAACACTGTAAGCCAGCTACAATGGAAAAAATAAAAATCATTTAAAAATTAACAAAAAAAATAATAAAAATGAAGACCAGAGAGAGAGGGATAGAGAGAGGAAATCAGCAAAGGAGAATAGGGGAGGTTCTGCTTCAAAGAAAGAGCCATGATCCCTGTCTGCTATATGATCTTTTCAGCCCTGTTCGCCCTGCTAGACTTTCCTCTGTGTAAAATTCCAATGTTGAGAAGGTAGGCAGCCTTTCTTTCAATTATTAAAAAAAATAAAAATAATAAAATAACAAGATCTCCAACCACCATACCTGGAAGCTTTTGCTAATTGATCCTTGGTCACTCATTATTTCAGTTTCAATAGACAGTGACTTCCATGTGCCAGGTGCTGTAACAGGTACTACAGAATCCCTTACAAGGCTGAGTAAGAACCAGCCTGTGCAAGATTCCAGCTGCCTGACCTCCTTCCTCACCCATTTCTCTTCTACACTGCTCTCTGGCTTGGCCTCTTTACTAAGCTGGGCTTGTGCATTTGTTTCTGTTTTTGTTTGGCTTGGCTTGTTTTTTTGAGCACTGCATACTTCTGATTCTTAGCACACATTTTTGCTGTGTTTTGCACAGGTGATTGAAAATCCTATCTAGGCTTTCTGTAAATTACTGCATTGTCATTTTTCTTTTTTTCCTAACAAGGCTCAGGTTTTGTCAAGATTCCCTTTTCTAAAATAGAACTATTTCAAAATATAAGTAGTTTTTTTTTCAGTCTTTTTCTTTTCTGTATCATTATTTTGATATACACAATGATAAAAAAGAAAAAAGACAGAGAAAAAGGCCCTGAAATTAGAAAAACTCTCTATTTTGTGAAATTTGGCATGTAGCTCTTGAAGGCTTAAAAATCTGGCATGAAGTGCCTTGGTCAGCATTAGAACAGAAGAAAGACAGGCACTTTACTCTAATGAAGTGATCTCAGCGTTCAGGTGCCCTCTACTCTGGAGTCAGTGATGCCCATTCTAGTCAGCTGACAGGTTTTATGGGTGGGTTGGTTGTTTTGTCTGTTTTAGGCTTCAAGGTCTGGTTCTTCTTTTTAATAAGCAAGTTTGTAAAAATCAGGATGTCAACTTAAAAAACAAACCCAACAGTCTAGATTCTGAGGCCTTCTTCAAAGTTCAGAAAATGGGCCTCCTAGTAGCTGAGCCACTAGGGGTGGGCTGGGCCTGAGCTGCCTCCTCTCAGCAGAGCAGAAGCGCCTCACTGGCCATACATACACATTTGCATCACCTGCTAGCTCCAGGGGTACTTTCGAGTCTTCCTCTCCTGCCAAGGGATGGCAACTAAAATATTTACCAACTCACAGTGCCCCAACCACGGCTCCACTGGACCAGACACCTACTGGAAAGGGTCCTGGAAGTTTGTGGCTACAGCATGTGTCAACCCTTTAGTTGCTCAATGGCATGGCTGTGCAGGGGTCCCCAAAGGAGGGGTTAGATTGGTGGGAACAGCAGGGAGATCAGGTACTCCAGATCTGAAAATCAGTCCTGCCTCTACCACAACTGAGTTGCATCTTACCAGGACTTCTAGCATAGCTGGTCCACAGTGGATCCTGCCTCACTTAAAGACTGTAGTTAAAGATCTGCTCATTGTATTCCATTCTACATCCACCCTAGGACAATGGAAAACAAGTTGAAGATAAGGTAAAACTAAAGGGAGGCCCAGAACTGTGCACAAAGAATTTTCCATATCTGAACCAAAACGGTGTATCACAAACCCTAAAAACACTGCAGAAGTATGTAGTCCTCTTGTTAGGCTGACATTCCCCTAAGAAGCTTTAGGAAAAAATCAGTTTTATAAATTCCCAGCATCTAGACAAGACTGTTAATATCTTATCCAGAAAGCATTAGGCTCAACTTCCAGGCCACACATTTCTATAGAGGAACTTTCTGGCAAAACAAAGACAAAAACCTAGTTAGATTTAAAATATATTTGCTTCATTTTAATTGATTTTTCTGTATCCGAGAAACATAAAAAGCCCCTATTATAAATACATAGAAACTGCTTTTGGGGAATAAAGTGCATGATAAAATGTCTTAAAATTAACATCTGGAAACACAATACAGCAATTAAATTTTACATAATGGCAAAAAGCAAAGTTAGGGTGACCCAGCTAATCAATTATATTTGTTATTTAACTCTCTTGTTTATCTAATGATGGTATCAATATGAGATACACATTGATCTCATAACTGAGGAGTTAAGTGGCTCCTTAATTAGAAATTTTTTTCCAATGTACTAAAAGTTATTTTTAGCATTGCTTTCATGTAAGAGAAAACCAGACAACTGCAAAATAGTTAACTTGATACTCTGACTTACCACATTCTGGTCTCAAGCTCCCTTTTAATTACTGTGCCTTCAGGCCCTAACCTATTATTCCCTGGGGTCAAATTCAGCTGGGAAGCAAATTTTATTGAATAGATTTGATGCTTCAAAAAAAAATGGCATGGAAATGCCTTGGGGAGGGGCTGCTCAGTTGTATATGAAGTCAGCAATTCTTACCTCCTTGACCCATCCCACAGTCATCTTTGATGCCGTCACTCATTTAGGTTGTCTGCTTGGCCCTTTGAAATCCAATGAGCGACATGCAAATGAAGACAAGTGCATGGGGACATGGTTAAGAAGCACAGACTTAAGGAATTAGGCTGATTCATCCAGGAGACAAAAAGGCATCATCTTGGGATTTTAGGGTTTTGGAAGATGAAAATACATATTCTAATCAGATATTCTCAAAATGAGAGTCAACACCATCAAGATTGCCCAGGAATGTTCAGGCCTCTCCCTAGATTTACTGAAAATCAGAAATTCTAGGGTGGGGGGGTCCCCATAATATGTCTTACTCTCCAGGTGATTCTGATGTACATAAACATTTGAGAACCACTTTCCTAAATGCAAAGAGAACGACCAGGAAAAACGTAGGTAGAAATCAAGAGGCAAAATATTTCAGTTTATGGCAAAGAACTTTTAGTCAAAACCTTTTAAGCATCCCAGATTAAATGGCAAATGGGAGAATTGGGAGTAAATTCCCCAATGCTGAAAGTGTCAGAAAAGATTCAAATATCAGTGATATTTTGAATTGGAGGAACTCAAAGGAACTTTCTAATCACAAGAGTCAACAATTATAGAATCACAAGTTTTCAAAACTGACTCCCAAAACAGGAGAAAATTTGACCAAAACACAATATAAGGATAACTGTTAACCAGGAAAGCTGATAAGGAACCCAACAAAAATGAAGACACTGTAAGAATATCTACCTGTGAGGCTAACAACTTATTAATTTTAGAGCTTCATGAAACCTCTTTTAACATTATTTTCATTTTCATAGAATATACTGTCAGAAAGCCCATTAAAAAACACAAGCATAGGCAAAACCTGTTTGGGTAAAAGAGAAAATTGAGAATGTAACTACAAGGAGGAATTGGAGGTTAAGCTAATGAAGTCTGCAGCTGCCATCTTATAGAGTCATTTGGAAGGAAATAGAGCATTCACAGAAATACATTAGTCAGGTCTCTAAACAGAGGTTGGCATGTTTGTAGATCCATGATTACTGGTGAACGTTGAAATCAGAAGTGGCATCCCTGCCCAAATGATCTGGGTGCACTAAGGACTCACTGAGTCTCCTGGTATGGGAACAGCTGTCTATCCTAGGCTGGGGCAAGATTTCCTCACTTCATTAGTTTAATCAGAAGGACCGAATGATGCCATCAGTATAACAGTTTGGGTTGTAGTCTATATTCATGTTAAAGTTAGCAGGGTAGTAAACTATTATCCTCATTAGAAAGATAGAATTGAGTACTCCCAATTTATCTACATTTGTTTCCTTTAGAAGCTGAACCAAAGAATTCTACAGTTAACTTCGCAGGTAAATGGCTGGGCCACATTTCTCTGATTTGCCTCTTATAGTCCAGATTCTAGGGTCCAGAGGGTCAACTTAAGCTAAAGACGCTAGGTAAGCAGCCACCTTCTGGACGTTTAGGTGCCCCTGTTTACCACATTACAGAGGCTGGCATATCAAGCCTGAATCAGTCATTTAAGGATCCCAGGGGAAGTCAAATGTAAAATCAAATGCAAGCTTCACTGCTTACACCTGTGATCTCAGAAAAATCCTAGATTTTGTATCTAAAAAATGAGGGTAATAATACTGAGTCTGTAGGATTGCTGGAAAAGACTAGCCAGTATTCAGTGTATGTTAGCTATCAGTAAGTGATTCTGGGCATCTTATTCCAATCTCATCTGATACAAACACTGATGACCCTCAGCCTGCAAACTGGCCCTGCCCAGTTCCTGAAGAATTTTGACATAGCCTGGAAATGCATCAGAAGCTTACGGGATTGGTTTTGCACCCCTGTGGGTAAATGTCCAGGTACTAGCACCCTCACTAAGCAGTAGTGAGGTGTTCTTCTTTCTACAGCTGACTGGGGCCCAGAGAGTCTCCTCACTTTTGTCAGCACCTGTCACCAGGCTTTACTCTGTATCAGAGAAGCCTCTACTCTCTTAGTCAACTGTCTAAACAAGACCTCAGGCCCTGTAATTGGGACAAAACACAACTGTCTTTGTAAGCAGCCTGGGGTTACCTATCAATCAGGTCATGACCAGCTTAGGCAAGGCAGGTTATTAGTTACTTCTCTTCTCCCCCTACCTCCCTTCTCCTCCTACATCCCAAGTATCAACCTTAAGATAACTACTGCTGTGTGTTCATATGCATTATCAAGGTGTATTATGGTTAATATTATTATTGGACTTCACTGTTATTCACCAAGGAATTTTAAGAACTGAAATAAATGAAGGATAAACCCTGCATCTCACCATAAAGCATAAGGGTAAAAGCTCCTGAGGACAGTCTTATGGCAAATGATTGTTCTATAGAGTTTTAGGCAGGAACCATGCCTTTAGAGTTTGTCACCCAAATGGCATATGAAGTGTGAATCTCAAGAGTCCACAGTGCTTGAATGGCTAAGCCCTGTGAATCTCCTGCAAGATGCTCACCAGCTCACTGGAGATGACAGATCAGAATTCAGGAGCCAAGATGAATAACACAGAGATCACCTGCAGTATATTTCCATGTATCAGTGAAGTAATTAGCTCACAGCACATATCACACTAATGACAGATCACTTCAAGATAAAGTGGACATCAAAGAAAGACATTTCCTACGTGATACCAAATTAATAATACTGACACTAAAACCACTGGTGTTTTAACCTGATGCTGAGATCAATCATACAAGCACCTATGGCTCTTTCTCATCTGTATTATCCATTGCTTCTCCCAAAAATCTGGTGAGAACACACGAGCTTTAATAGTCCCAGTTTACAGCTGAGTACTCTGAAGACTCTCAGGCTTAAGGAAGTCAAATATGCTATCTATGTATGCTGACATGCATTTTTTGTTGATATTTACCAATTTGGAGCCAACTGGATACGAGGTGAATATCTGGTATTTCCCTTCACTTATGAAAGCACACACAATTTTCCATTCAGAGATAGCAAAGATGACATTTCACTTTAACAATTCCTTATGACCTGAGGTCTGGGGAAACATACCATATTCAGTTCTAGTATATGCGTGGAGCTAGCCACACCAAGGAGAAAGGCTTCACTTCAGCAACTTTTGCATTGCCCTGACACTTCAGTGCCCAGAAGTGTCAGGGCAATGCAAAGCAATGAACACCGCTGCTTCCCATTTGAAGCCATATTCCTTCATTAGCTAGTGGGTTGCTATCTCATAGGAAGAAGATTAGTTCAAAAAAAAAGAGTGGGATAAGAAATGTGGAAAGGATACTTCCACAAAAGAAATGAACTCGATTCTCAAAGGCAGCAGGAAGTAGAATGGGACTAGCATTTATGGTATGCCAGCTTTATCTGGGGTGCATTACAATGACTATGCAATTCAGTCCTTCCAGGAAACCAGTTAGATGTGTTATATCCCCTCTTCACTCAGGAGGAAACAATGGAGAGTTGTTTGTTCTGCTTTGTGTTACAAATGTCACACAGATCTTCAGTGGTAGAAGTGAGAGTCCCACAAAGTATCTGAATTAAATCAGGGTTTTTTCTCCTTGTATATCTCCTTTCAAGAAAACAAACTATATCCATGGGTTAGGGGCTGAGTATGGCTCTCCTAGACTTACTTTTCTCAAAATTACTGATACAGAGTGACTTGTTCCTCTGGAATTTCATTACATGTCTTCTTTTTACTAATTAGCTTGTGAGAATAATGTCTTTTAACTAAAGATTATACCAGAATAGTTGCTAATTGTCACAAATGTAAGTAAGGTCATTCCTTACCTAAGGGGAGTCTGGCCAGGCGTGCTGGGTGTTGTTGCCCATTTCAATACACAGGTAACAAATCCTGGGATACCTGAGCACAGAAGACATCACAAACAGGTGCTTTCCTGCCCCAAGAGACCAATTCCCATTAGAGCTGCTTCAAAGATCACTTAATATAAGATAGATGTGGGCAGGGTAGAAACATGACATGGGATAGATGAATGCTTATTTTACATACCTTAAATCAACCACGTAGTGGTTGACAAGGTAATTAAACAAAAGCCCCAAGTGAATAAGAGCACAGAAGAAATCCTAAGAGTCAAATTTTATGAAGGCAGATAATTAAATTAGAGTATCCAAGAAGAAAATACTATTTTGGAGTACCTAGAGTATTTCTAAGTCTGGTGCATCTGCCCTTTCAGCTAATCTTTACAAGGTACATATAATAATCCCATTTATACAGACAATGGACTAAGGGGCAGGAAATGAAGATCTCAGGGCTACCTGACTCCAGATTCCACGTCTCTCCTCTAAATTGTAGACTCCGATGGGGCAGGCATGTGAGAATTAACATGTCTTTTCTATCAAAGGAAGTCTTGGTTACTCCATTTTGTTCCTGCATCTCCTGAGATAACCCTCCTCCACCCCCCACTTACCCTCTTCTCCCAGTAACAATTTGTTTCAAATTAGCCAACCAAGAAGAATGTGTGCCCTGACCTGACTAATGGGAAGGGGAGAGGCATACCACCTGCATTAGGGATAAACAGGGAGGGTCTTTTCTTCTTCTCAGGTGCTGTTTGGGTACCCACGCCCTTCTGCAGAAGTAAAGAGCCTTGTCAAGATCTCCCCATGTTCACGTGTCTCACTTTCGGACACTGACGATCTGAGCCAGAGTCATTTTAATTCTCCCACAAGCGGATGACAAACTACTGATAAAAACTGAGGCACGTGCCTAGAACAAATGAAACACAAGAGGCAACTTTTAAACAAGAATATGGACAAAACGTGGACCAGAAACTTTCAATGTAGGCACCTCTTTGTTTAGTACACCAACCACTGAGTTGAATTTCACATTATGTAATCACTGTAACCCACTGAAAAGTAGCACACTTTTAATCATGCTCAAAAAGGCTAATAGCTTTGGCCCACCTGGAGGAATTTAAACCCACTCATACATTCTATTTCAAACATTATACATTAGTAAGTAACATTCCAAATTCTCAATAATAGCCCTGGGTCATCCTTACTGTTCTCAGTTCATAGATAATTGGTCTCTGCTCCCTGCCTCTTAGATTCCTTGCTTTATGCTTTAAGTCCAGAATCTGCATTTGAACTTTTGATCTTTGCAACACTTGGACATCAGTTTGCACCTTCAACTACTGCCTTGTCTATGTTTATTTCATTCATTACTCTTCTGCTTTTGAAGCCTTTTGGTCTTTGTGGTCTTAAAAAGAGGAAACACACACCTTATTCCTACCCCTTCAGAGTAGGACAGCTCCCAGCACCTCCAAAGAAAGACAATCTTTTTGTCATAGAAGTTTCCATTGTAAATGTCTTCTCTCTTACTGTCTGTAATGCCTTATCATGTCTACTGATCCTTCCCTGAACTTAGCTGAACACAGAATAAAAGGACACTACTTCTATACATCCCAAGCCGTGTATAAAAAAAAAGAAATTCAAATGCAAAAAGGAGGGAACAACCATAAGTACATGTTCCCACTGTTCTCAATGTACACCTAAGCTTACCTTCTCTCTGGGTCCAGAACCATTGTGAAGCCCAGAACTCTCAAAAACCAACATTTGGTGGTGCCTTGCATTTTCTCATCTGACTAGCTATCACTTCAACCAATTATCCCCAAGTGTGGGTTTGTTTGCTTGTTAGCTTGTTCTCCCCAAAAGGGTCAGACATTAGATAGCAGACTAAGTGCTGCTACATCCAAAAGAATCAACTAATGCAATAATCAGCAGCATTCACAACTGCTTAATTCCAGGAATATAAGCCTTGGGATAATTAATCCTGAAGCCACATTTCCCCCCAGTATTCTGCAATAGGATATTCTTCAATGAATCAGGTAAGAATTACCAGTAAAGTTTGACAAAACACATTTCTTGGCCTCACTCTGTAACAACAAATTCACAGTACCTCTTGGTGGGGTCTGACACCAAGTTTTTTACATATGTTGTTTCTTTTTCTTTTTAAGCAATATAAAGTGTGAGAACCTCTGGTTAGGTAAATAAATGCTAGCAAAGCACCAGCAATTGAGAAGTCTCACACAGAAATGCATGCATCTTTAGAAGAGGGAAAAAGAACATGCAAAGTGCATCAGTGTAGCACCAACTTAGGCTGTTCATGTATCTGGTTAGTGGCATAGCTTAAGGAGGTAAATGTTTATTGGAAAAAAAACCACTCACCTAATTCTGCTTTTTCATTTCTGCAGTTATATTCAATAAAAATGACTAGAAGAAATTCCAGCATCCATGACGATTTGGCAGAAATATGCAACTTACGAAAACCTAGAATCACTGTGTGTGTGTATGAAATGTTATGACAGGCTTGTGGGGGTCATTACTGTAAAGCTACTTTATAGGAATCAACGGTTCTGTAGTAAACAGACATGTTGATCACTGAGTTAAAAGGCAGGCCTGTGCTGTGGGGTGACATGGTAAAAGATGTGATCAGCAGAATGTTTGCCAGGTGATGATTCTCTTCACCCTTCCTTTTGGAAAACCCAGTTCTACAGTTGTAGGAACAAAAAGGCGAAGTAAACAGAGGTCACATGTGGCAGGAGACCCTGAGAACATCCCTACCCCCCTGCCAGACCTTCGGTCTGCAGGTCACAGAAACAAAACGGCTCCTTCAACCCAGCATGAAATGATGGCCCAAACGCCTGGGAGGGTTTTGTTCCAATGAATCATATAAAAAGCATATTTACAATGGGAGAAATCTGTAGAAACTCATCTCCTGAATCACTGAAAGAACAGAGAGGAAGTATATGAATGACAAACACAAATTGGATTATGCACCCACATAATCCTATGATGGTGGTAACAGAGTAATGCTTACCTATTTGACGCTTAATCCCTTTTTATTCTCTATGCTTTACTCTAGCAAATATCACTTTTTGGGAAAACTGTTTGCTCTCCTTGGGAAGAGAGAAAAGTCCTTCAACTGGTTCCTCAAACCTACCATACTTCCTTATATTAAAACATATACACACACACACAAATGCATCTGTGTATACATACATGAGGGTGCAGATATTTCCAGATAATGAAAATTGATGACATTATGTCAAAGACATTATAGAATTTAACTGCATTCATTTATACACAATAAAAACAAACGTATGCAAGGCTAACATGTCCAGTGTTTCTTTATCTTAAAGTCCTCCTAAAACTGCTCTTATAGTGATATTATCAGTATTAAATGGTACCCACTTGATAGAAGTGTGAAGCCTGGTGCAAAAAGACAGATCAACATTATTTTATTTCTGTTGAGACTAGAGAAGTCATAAATTATTCCCGTGTCTTAATTTTGGAAAAGTGTCTTAATAAAATGAATTAATAAATAAAATGTCACCATCAAACAAAATTGCATCAGCCCATTTAATGATAGTTTGTCCAAGTTTCAACAAATTGACAGTTTAAAGAGTGAACTCTTCAGTGTGCTTGCTTCATGCATACAATTATTGATTGGGAAGCAACTGTCAAATGGGACCTCTGCCTTGGAAATGCTTAAGAGTTCTCTAGTAGCTAAGAAAAATATAAGAGTTTAAAACCAGATAAAGAGTACAAATTTCTATAGATCTGAAACGGGGCCAATCAATACAATAATAAGTGAACGGAGGTCTGTAGATAGATAGTTAACTAGATACTCTGCATCTAAATAGAAATAAAGAATAGTTACTATTAAAAATTAAAACATATAATAGAAATATTTGTGGAGTTCCCATTGTGGCTCAGTAAAAATGAATCTGACTAGTACCCATGAAGACGTTGGTTTGATCCTTGGCTTTGCTAAGTGGGTTAAGGATCGGGCATTGCCCTGAGCTGTAGTATAGGTCGCAGATGGCTTGGATCTGGCATTGCTGTGGCTGTGTTGTAGGCCAGTAGCTATAGCTGCAATTCTACCCCGGGCTTAGGAATCTCCATGTGCCATGAGTGTGGCCCTAAAAAAAGAAAAAAAAAAGAAAAAAGAAATAATAATTTGATCAATTCTGCCATAAACACGGTTTATCTGTTAGCCTGACAAACATGTTTCTTATTAGCTTAGCCCAATGTATTGGCCTATTCCCCCAAACTTGGCAGAAAAATAGTATATACAGTTTTTGGCTTAGGTGCTGGGTCTTATTTGGAAAAAACTAAAAATCTTATTAAAACACAGAGGGAAATAGTTAAAATCTTGCTGAATAAAAAATATTCAGAGGTTAACCCATAAATCTGGTGATCCATCTAAACATAAATATTTAAAATACTGTTCTGGTAGTCGCACACCACTTTATGTTTGCCTAACCTTCTAGTATAAAGGATTTTAAACTAAGAGGAGGTATTTCTGAGAACATTGCTTTCCCTAGCTTATAATAAATGAAATCTTCAGAGGAAAATTATACTTGTTTTTGTGTGTGCTTCACTATTTGCTCTGGCTTAGAGTTAGTCCCTTCCAGAATGTTATTTCGAAATGTTATTAGCATATTTATTCTCTCCTTAAAGACTTTGACAATAGTGTAACTGTCATAATATTGAGAAAGTTTGATGCCTCCCAAAGTAAAACAAAAATAACAGTAATACAGTTTAGAGCCAGGACAATGAGAATGCAACTGTAATCTTTATTAATAATCTATTGGTGTCTAGTTAGTTCAGTACAACTTAAGCAACCAATACTACTGCAGTCCTAGCATTCTAATGTCACAGTTACATCGAGTACAAGGAAATTAGAATCTTTCATGTGATATAATATCATTAAGCACAAATATATTGAGGCATGATGGTGTCATTTGTAAACTTAACTGTTCTACATTTTCCATGATGGTTGAGTAAATTAATGACTCTGATGCATCTTAAATGCAAATTAATAACCATGAACAAAAAGGTACTGCTGAAACTGCAGTTATGCATGGAATGACCATTTCGCTCAATGAGAAGCCATATTTCAGAAGCTTGCTAATTAGAAGCAGTGTTGGCACCAGAATGCCATTGCTTTCTAAGCAGAAAACATCCAGTGTTACCAGGAAGCAAATTCCCACTTTGTATTGGATTTTCCTGATACAGAGTTCAGTTTTATTTACAACTGTGTTTCAGATCTACAAGAAAGTATGCCTGTATCATCATTCTAGATATAGCCTGAATGGAGGACAAGGAGACAATATTAAATGGTCTTATTTATTTTAATATGAAAAGATATCTCTTTACAAGTGAACCAGCATCATAAGGCAACTTGGAAAGTGTCTCGATGATCAATGCCTTAAATTGATTAACAATTATGTCCTTTCATATTGGCTTTTTTTTAAAAGATGTTTTCTTCCCCTTTGAACAAAAAATGTTTCAAATAAGTACAGGGGAAGATATGGAAAACAACATAAGAAAACAAAAAATACAGAAACACAAATATACACACGCTTGTGTTTAATTAAAAAAAATATTTGTAATTGAGTTCTCTTTGTGAGACCATCTAGAAAATTGTATATCATCTACTGCAGAGACCAATGAATACTAAACTTTGGGGGACAAAAGGTAGAAAGTCAATTACTGTTGTTTTGTTTTTCTTTTGACCTCTTTATCCATTTTATTTACTGATTTATTTTTGGCACACCTGTAGCATGTGGAAGTTCCTGGGCCAGATGGAACCTATGCCACAGCAGCAACCCAAACCACTGCAATGACAATACCAGATCTTTAACCCACTGTGCCACAAGGGAACTCCTCTTTATCCATTTTAAATGATAAGACAATATCAGGAGTCTAAATTTGAAATTCTGTGTTTATTCAGATTAAGAATAGAGATCATTCTAAGTTAGATGGAGAAGGCATGGACAGACTGGTAAATTTGGTTGATGAGTGAAATAGATTCTGATGTTTTATCCTAATTTCATTATATTATGAAGCTTCAACAGTCAGTCTGTAATCCGACTTTGCATCTCTGTGTCTACAGCTCTCAGCAAACAGTGGGCGCACAATAAATGCCTGCTGCTGTTTATCTAAGTTGTCATTTTGGCAGAAGTGATCCTGAAACAGAACATGAATTCTGATATTTCAATCTCACTAATGACTATTTTCTCAAATCAATTAGTTCTAAGGGGCAGTGACCTGAACTGTTAATTAATGTGTCTAAATAACTGATCAGACAGGCCACCAAACAGTTTTTTCTGTCCCCGAAGCAGCTGCAGAACTTCAGAATTTCTGCACAAACCAACTTATTCATCATAATTTTTGCTCAAATATAGGAAATGTGCTAGCTGGAGCTGCATTTGCATTTATGCCTAAAATCAGTCAAAATAATCCAAAATGGGAGGTAGTTACATTTCATGCATCTGGTTAATATGCTGGCTCTAGGTCTCAGTCTGAATTCAAATATCACATTTTTATCTTCTCACAACATACAGGCTCAGAACAGATTGTTGGTTCTAAAAGCACAATCCTGACTGAGAATCTCAAGAGTCTTATCTACCATCCCCTTTCTTCCACACATCTCCACTCATGGATAGGTAAATGATCTCACAACAGCTGAAATTCAAAACCTATAGCAGAGGTAGAGAACCAGGATGAAGGGAGTGCTAAAACTAACTTTAAACTTACCATGCATATGATAAATTATCAGACATATTACTGGAAAGTGAAGATGAAATGAATCCTCTGACAATGCAGTCTCTGGCTTTGCAGTAACACTGTGCACTGAAAACATTAAGTAGATTTTTTTAGTGCACCGAAGTCTCAAGCAAATTAAGATGACAGCCCATGCATGGTGTGCTTTTATCATCAACATGCCTGGTACTGGTTGAACTGTTCCAGTCTCTAATTGTAAACTCAAGGTAGAAAGGCTAATCTGTTTATTCCTATTCCTTGTAGGAATGCAGTGAAGAAATTGGAAATTTCAATAAGCTCTTCAAAATGTTTCTGAGCACAGTTTCAGTTGGAGACGTAAAAGGTGTTTTTAATCAACAATTCATGACTCAAAGGTTATCAAAATGATGGGCATCAGAAATGTCAAGATAAAGGATTTTAATGTTCTCTGCAAATGTGTTCAATGCTGAATTGAAGATCTAAATCCTTCATTCATTTCAGAACAAATGCAAAGGCATTTCTTATCATAACCTCACCAAGAAGTAGTTTTCTGGGGCATAGGGAAGGTACTGGCTAGGAAGAAGCAGAGGAAGTGAGTTTTAATATAAGGAATTCATATGTCCTTTCCAAACAGCTGAAAAGCATTTTCTCCATATTTATGCCACGATTTAGAGTTTGTTAAAACACATTTTTAAGATGAGATCTCTAAGACATGCATATCCAATTATGATAAAGTTCTTAGAAAAAAATGAAATAGCACTGAAATATTAATAATGATCAATAAAGGAAATAAATGCAGTGCCATTATGTACAGACCCTTAAATGACAGTGCATTATTAATAAAGATGATTGTCTGGAACTAGATATATCCCAGCACACATTTCTATTTTGCATAGAAGGAAGGTCACTGATTAGTGAATAGATCTGCACACAAGTCCCAGCTCTGCCACTAATTACTATTGTGACTTTGGCCAAGGCACTTTCCATTATGGGATTCAATTTCCTCATCTGTACATTCCCAGTATTTGAATTGATTTTTGAGGCTTTTTCTAGTTAAATCACTCCGTGATTTGAGAATGAAGCACTCAGATGGCCTATGATAAAGGGGACAGAGCATCTGTCCTTTATCTTGCTTCTGGAGTTGAACCTCCAAGCACTGACCCTCGTCAGTGAGGGGACAGGAGAGAGCAAGTGTGGAACAGGGCAGGGATGTGGGGATGCCTGTCTATCACTGGACAGCTTGTTTTCTGAATCACGGTACTCTGTTCTGAGAATGCAGGCTGGGGAGTTCTCCCTGGGACAGGCTGAATGGTCTAGAGCAGACTGACACCTTAGGAAAGGCTTACTTTTGCAACAAGTTCTGACACCAACTAAAGAGGAGGAAAGGGTGCCAGCCACCTCTTTTACCCAGACTTACTGTGCATGTTTACAAGTAAGTTCCCCAAACCCCTGGGTCCAGTGTTATCTGAGTTTTGATATCACATCTCTGGTTATAACTCTCTGGTCAGAGAGTTTCAGAGGATAGGTTGTATCTTTGGGGACAGTGTAGGTAGGGGAGATAGAGGTCACACATTTCTCAGGAGAATAAAAGGTTG
This sequence comes from Sus scrofa, assembly GCF_054392235.1. NCBI lineage: Eukaryota > Metazoa > Chordata > Mammalia > Artiodactyla > Suidae > Sus > Sus scrofa. Next base: position 105,780,772 of record NC_139396.1, on the reverse strand, counting down.
AAGATTATACTGAGTATGGGAAAGCGGCTCAGCACATTATGGAACATAAGTCACAGTCCTGCTTATTTTCCACACTCTAAAATTTATATAAAATTAGACAAAATTATAATTCAAAAAGATGCATGTGCCCCTATGTTCATAGCAGCACTATTTATAATGGCCAAGATATGGATGCAACTAAAAGTCCATGAACACTTGAGGGATAAAGAAGATGTGGTACAATGGAATACTACTCAGCCATAAAAAATGAAATAATGCCAATTGCAGCAACATGGATGGACTTAGAGATTATCATACTAAGTGAGGTCATTCATAAAGAGAAAGAGAAGTACCATGTGATATACAGAATCTAAAATATGACATAAATTAACATATCTATGAAATAGAAACATAATCACAGATATAGAGAACAGACTTATGGCTGCCAAGGGGAAGGAGTAATGGGAGAGAAATGGATTAGGAGTTTGGGATTAGCAAGTGTAAACGATTATATATATACGGATAAATGAATCACTTTGTTGTGTACCATAAGCTAACATAACAGTGTAAATCAACTATACTTCAAAAAAATTAATTTGAAAAAATAAAAATCATAAACTTTTCATCAAGGTAGAGAACCAACCAAAAAAAATCACAATTAGAAAATGAAGTGTGCCTTTGGAAGAAAAGGATTTCATTCCTGGGTTGGGTATTCCAGTCTATGCCATCTACTTCCTGGGTTTCCCATCTGATTTCATGCATTTCACTGAACCAAGAGCTTAGTGCAGTTACACTTCCAATACCCACAGCCACCTCTGCATAGAGCTGAAGCCACCTGACTCACAGGTTCCTTCCAAGTTAGGGCCATAGCATGAAGGAAAGGCTTGTTTTTGCTTAGAGATTGAATAGTAAGTCCAAATAACTTCCCCACCACAGCAGTGCCAATGCAGGATCTGAATTCCACTGAAACTTCTGAAAGAACCACCACAGAGGAAGAGTGAAGCCAAGCCTGGACTCCACCTCATTACAGTACCAGGACACTCTCTTTATGACCACCTGTGGTCTCCACCCCAGGTTTATATGAAAAGGCAAAATCAGGCCTCCTCTGCTGCTAGTCCCATAACACTTCTCTTTTATAACACCAAAAATTGGCAAAGAACTCACACATATATTATCTCATTAAACATTCCTGACCTCTTATGAAGTGATCAGGGTTGATGGTCAGCCCCCGCTTTAAAGAGAAGAAACATAAAGGTACAAAGAGGTTAAAATACCCATCAAAGGCAACCAAAACATATTTATTCTTTAGTCTTTCTGACTTTAAAGAATGTTTATATGCCAATTTCCATAAAAGGGCAAAGAATAAAGGGTATTAATCAGACTATATAAGGTATTAATTTAAATTAAACCTCTGCATTCTCTCTGTTCCTTGTCATCATAAACTTGAGTTTCTGGCCAGGATGTCTACTGGACAGATTTCCTATGGTAATATGATTTATAACTACCCAGCCTTTGTTCCCTGTGTTTCATTTTGTATTCCTATGAAATATAACCTTTGGCCACAAAGCTATAATCACTGCAAGCTTGTTCTACATGTTTGTAGAAGAAATTACATTTATTCTGTATATATGTATTATAGGGAAGAGTATCTGTTTGTTGAAGGAAATTGGATTTATTTTTCCCGAATGGTAATTTATATGAAAGCATTGTGGACATTTAAATCATTATTTCTAAGGCTTCTCTAACTTTATTCTGTAAGTTTACATCTTCATGAGTGACATACATTTACTTTCTATTAAAAAAAATTAAGATCTGGGTGACTATCCCTCCAGTTTGCCTAAAATCAAGCTGTTTAATGGCTATAGTCTTAAAATAATTATTAATAGTTCCCCCTCCCACTCAAGTATCCTTCTTTGAAAAATAAATTTTACAGTCACCTTAATTAAGACCTTTCATCTTGTCTTTCTCTCTATAGTCCTTTTGAGAAAAAGAATCTTGGGGCCTTAACAGATTAATTTCTAAACAGAGTGAACAACTTTTTTTTTTCCACAAGAACCTGAAGTCCAGAGAGACGTGTCAGTGATTCGACCTGAATTAGTGGCAGTGAAAGCAAAGTGGACAAAATTCTGAATGTATGAGTATGTGTACCTGGGTCTGTGTGGTCAGGGGAGAAGAATGAGAATTACGTGTTGGCATAAGCAAGAGAGTAGGGGACACTTGAAGAGGGAACAATTTGGGGAAGGAAGATAATGAGTCTGATTCCATTTCATACATCCTGTATGAAGTCAAACAGATCTAATATGAAGAAAGACAATGCATATAGGGATCTGGAACATATAAAAGAATGCTAGATTAAAACATGCATTTCGAGTCTCCAGCATAGCAATTGTATCTGAGGCCATGTAACTAGTGAGGTGGATGATGGAGTGAACAGCATGGAAAGAAGAGAAACTAGGACCAAGCTCTAAAGAGTTTCAATCGTTAAATGCTAAAAGAGAAATGCAATATGGTAATTTGTACATAGGATAAAGACATAGGTGGAAAAAACTGGTGAAATCCTAATAATTTAGGATTACCAACTAGTAATTTAGTTGGCAATACTGTCAGGATATTATTTTTTAGTTGATAAATGGACTGTGATTATGCATGATCGTAATATTAAAGGAATCAGGGAAAAGGGTATATAAGACACCTTTGTACTATCTCTGCAAATCTTCTGTAAATTTATTTGAAAAAGAAGGTTTAACATGTTAAATGATAGAAGAGTAGGGATGAAATGCAGGTAGCATATTTTAATAATCAGTTAACTACATGATTTCTGAACTCGAAATGCTATATGAATTTTTTTCCTTAATCTGGAAATTAAGGGGAGAAAAAATCCAGGCAGCTAGAGGAGAGTGTGGTAGTTCGAGGAAGGCTTTTAGCTATTTGTTTGTTTTAAATTGTTAGATTGATCAGGAAAAGAGGGAGGGATCAAAGTTCAAGGGCAGAGTGGGAGTGATATTTCTGAGAAGGTAAGAATACAAAGAATCTAGAATTTGGTTGATAGAAGAAAAGCAAAGCATGGGAAAAGCACACTTCCTTTATCAGAAAATGTTTAGGAGAAAAGGCAGGGGCAGGGATGAGTGAAGAGAGGTGCTTTAATAGGTTACACATCTAGTGGTTATCCCGAGGTGTTGAGGGAAAAACTACCTGGTAGCTTCTTTTTCTTTACGAATAAGAAAGATATAGTTACTTATCATTTGTTGAATAAACGTTAAGAGAATATAAGTCATGTTAAATGTAAAGCCAGGATTTGTATCAGGTCTGCTTAAAATCAGAAGGGATGTTATTTCAGATATGCTGATTATTGACTTAAAATACTGTCCTCGGACTATAAGAAAGAGCATTTTGGTGATGATCACTTAATCTCAGAGTTGTACATAAAGTCCACCACAGGGAACTAATTTTGGAATACAGCAAGCAAATGCATACACACACTCATACCTGGGCATAACAAAACACACAGACATTGCTTAAATTGATGACAAGGGAGATACCTCTGTCACCTGAATGAAAATGATGACAGTAAAGGACATGTCAATTGTCTCATAAGCCCACGATGATATTTCTGACAAAGATGAAAGAAATTTATTAAATAAATAAAGATGATTTAACAGAAAAAAGGTAAGAGCAAGTAAAAGGGCAATGGATACTGAGGATACGAGGGAGTCAGCACGACATAGTGCAGCATGACAAGAAAGATATTGCATCTTGATGTCATTTGTGAGGAAAATGTGTTTGTCAAATGGGGATGATGATTCGTCTGTTTAGAAGCTGAAAATCGAGCCATTATTGGATGATACGATGTTTTCCTGCGTCAAGTCAATAGTCTGTGATGAATGACATAGGACTGAAAAGAAGCGAGAGATTATACCATGTCTCTCTTGTCACAGAAAACACTTATTTAGCATCGAAAATTGTTAAACATTTCTATCCATACTAATTGGGGTGGAAGTATAAGTGCTTTGAGAACTTCATGCCTGCCAGGCAAGGATGCATGTGGATTTCCACAGAATATATCTAAATCAAATTTTATTTAATCATCACAGCACCCCTATTAATCCCAGAGTACAGATGTGGGTGTAGAAGCCCTAAAAGTTTAAGCCTCTGGACCAAAATGCTGGATTCCAAACCTAGGGCTCATTGATTCAGAGGCCAACTCTATGCACAACTGCCTTGTCCAGACTATTATCTAAACAAGGTCAGTGAGATGAAGGAATGGGTGGATATTGAAAATTGCATCTAAACAGTTTTATTGAGAGCCTGGGGAAAGGATCTAGTCTTTCCTAAACATCTAATTAACATGCAAATGAAGTGCTGAGATTGGTGTACAGCCCTGAATATCAGACGTCAAAACTGGTTTCCCCTGTGAATGTAGGTAGTTCTGGAGATCAGAACTAGTACTGATTGCCAGTTTACCTGAAACTGACAATTTTCAGTTTTTTTAACTGGCAGTGATCAGGGGTTTTTTAATCTGAAAACCGGATGCTCTAGCCATGCTCCAGACATGAAATCAGGAGCACTGGGAGTAGGACTCAGGTGTTCAGATTTCCTAAATCTTTCAGCACAGTCAAGGTGAAGAACTGCTAATTTAGATTCTAGGGTCTGCATCTGGTAGATTGAGATTTGCCTCAGAAACGAATGGGACTAGCAGATGGAAAAACAGAATGTTGGATGAATTGTACTTCTAAGTCCTAGTTTCAGGTTCCCCTACTTCTCCAGGAAGGTTGTTTGAGGGCAAATATCAGGAACACAGAAAGTATTATAAGAGGATACTGGTACCCATCTCTAGCAAGGTGATCACTCTGATGGTGAAGGGTTAAGTCTATTTTACCTAACCATAAACAGGTATGTATAGCGAAAGTAAGGTAGTTGAAGAAAGGCGGACTCCATAACCCTCTGTGTTTTTGAGACCCTCAACCTAAATGTGCAAAACTCAAGCCTTGTACTGGGTTCCCAGAGCAGGAATGGTAGAGAGATTAAACAAAACATGAGTAGCAGGGGTAAGGTATTTTCTTTTGGAGGTGAAATGAACGTCTTCGGAGTTCAAAGAGGGGGAACAAACTACTGATGTTTAAAATTATTAATATTCCAAAATATCATAATTATCTCTAAATATTTCCAATTACATGCCTTTTCATTATTGAGCCATATTAATATGTAAAATGCGCCATGATAGGGGCCCTGTGTACTCTGTTTATTCAACTCTAAAAGTAGTTCCATATAGAGAGAGAAGGAAGCACATTAACACATAAGGTTAAACAACTGTGGTGCCAAGGTTTGAACATAATCCCATGTGATGCCATTTTACCAGATTTCCATTTGGGGCTCTTTGGTGTTTTGTCACCTTCAAAGTGATCTTTGGCCCAGGACCTATTCTATCCTAGAGAAATCTGAACTGTAATGCAGAGTGGATTGTGGGTATAAATGAGAGCGAGAAAGAGAGAGAGGGAGAGAGGGAAGGAGAGAGAGAGAAAGTCATAATGGCAGTGAACATTTTATAGAAGAAAGAGGTTTGGTGTTTTGGAGTCAGAAATTTAAGTTTGTATCTTAGGGACTTAACGAGAAGTATTAAGAACTCATGGTAAATAAGGATTATGCCACATGTACTATAGGATGGATTCCCTTACAGTAAAATAATTCCATACACTAGAGACTGTCAGTTCCCTCTGAATTCACCCAGGTCAGTGTACCAGGATCAGAAAGGGGACAACTTCTCAGGGAAGAGAGTGTCCAGAATAACAATCATATAATTGCCTGCAGCTGCCCTTGTGCAATGTCACCTGAGGACCTGAGGTAGATGAGAAAAAGGCAAGCAGCTCAACCCTCATTACTGAGAGAAAGATCATAAAAAGGAAACAAAGTGAGTATCAGATTGTGCAAAGGCCAAGTCTGACCAAACGTCTGCGAAGGGAAAGTAATGAGCAAAACTCACCAACAAATTGGCCCCCGAGTTGCGCTAACTCACGTGTCTGTGCCCCAAGGAAAAGCAAGCAAAGCAAATACCATGCCATAAGCAACTCCAAATGCCAAGAGAAAAAACTCAATTTAATTGGCCTAAAAGATGGTTATTTCCAACTGCTACAAAGAAAATCAAGTCCCTGCCCACGGGAGAAATTTGAGGTAAGAAACCACAAAGGACTGAGCTTTTTAAAAATAATAACAAGTTATTAGACAGTATAGTAATAATAGAAAACTTACATAATATCAGGCACTATTCTAAGTACTCCACATGTGTGAATTCATTTAGTTCCCCCCACAGCTCAAGAGGCAGAGCTGTAAGCCTCATTTTACAGCTGTGGAAATTAAAGCACAGGGGGTCAAGTGACTTACTCAAGGACATACTGCTAGTCAGAGACAGCTCAGGGGTACAGATACAGGCAGCTTGTTTCTAGTGACCAGGATTTTGTCTATCTTGCTATGCTGCTTCTATGACAAAATTCTACTCAATAAACATTTATTAAATGCTTATGATATAATGGTTCTGCAGGAGATCCAGAAACATGAAACACGTAGTTCATATTCCTGCTGGTGGAATTTATAGTATGGTCCAATAAAAGCAGCCCCAAAGCCCAAAGGACTATAATCTGTTATATATAAACTCTATATAACACAAGAGAGTTTTCTCGTACTACTAGAAGACATATCAATGCATGAGGAAAGCTACCGTGTGTTAGGAAGGAAACAAGAATTGACCCTTTGTTCACTGCTAACTCTGTGGGAAGTACTTCAGGTAGAATATATCCCTTAATCTTCTCTTGGAGGGAAATATTTCCCTCAAGTTTGGAATTGAAGAAACCAAGAAAAGAGTATGTGCCCCTCGGTCTAATTCCAGAGTTTCAGGCCCCTTCCTCTCTCATACACATCCCATGAAGCTTTCTGTGAGGCAAGTGGAATTGGACATAGATGTCATAAGATTATCATGGGTGTCATGGGGGACAAGTGAGGGATGAAAAGAAAATGTCCAGAAGTGTCTGCTGTGGGATAGTGGGTTAAGAATCTGACTGCAGTGGCTCACTGTGGAGCTGTGGGTTCAATCCTGGCCCGGTGCAGTGGGGTAAAGTATCTGGTGTTCCCACAGCTGCAGCATAGGTTGCAGCTGTGGCTTGGATTCAGTCTCTAGCCTGGGAACTCCTATATGCCCTAGGTGTGGACATAAAAAAACAGAAAAGAAGTATGAAAGGGAGGGAGGAAGGGAGAAAAAAAAGAAGATAAAGGAGAAAAGAAGAGAAGAGAAGAGAAAAAGAAAAGGGGAAAAAATGCCTTGCAGCCATACTAAAGCATAAGGTTGGAATCTGGGCTTTCTTGCAGAAACACAGAGCAGGAATTGGTCAATTTCAAGGAAGCCTGGGACACACATGAGTTGGGACTACTTGCAGAGAAACTACAATGACAGTGATAAATATTCCTACCTGGCAGTGGGGATTCTATTGGTGCTTCCGCACAGATTTTGATTCACACTGCATCAGAGCAAGGTAGGTTAAGCTGGTGGCATCCATTACGGCAGTGACAGAAGAAAGAAGTGGAAGAAGAAAGAGGCGGAGGGATGAGTTGGAGGCATATGCAGGAAAACAGACACGCAGTAAAGAGCCTCTCCTCAGGCAGGGGAGGGGTGGTGGGAAGCACACTGATGGCCCTGAATCCATGGCTCTTGGCAACTGACTCCGTGACTCTCAATATTTGTGCGCAGAAATGTCAATCAAATGTCTGTACATTTGTATGAGTAGCTAGACTTTCTGTTCTGCTTTTGTGCAATTTAATCCTTAAACATGATAAATTCAATTCTGGCTGCTAAAGGTGTTGTTTCCAACTAATATGTATGAAATATCCCTTAGTGCCTACTTAAACATAAATGTATAAAGACCAATTTAATACCTGACTTGACTTACATAATTCTCTGTGTGAAAAGGAAAACAGAAGTCAACAAGGCACTGTGTATTTCATAATGCATATAATTTCAGGTTCTCTTGTGGACCCCAGGTTAAAAAGTTCACTTGTGACTCATGGGATATCCCTGAATTTATTTTTTAAAAAGAGGTATTTCCTTTTTTACTAAATGTAGATTAAATATTACTGTGGATTTTATACATAGCTTAAAACTTTTAAAGTACTTCAGAAATTCAGACTAAATCCAGAAAAAAGAAACCATTTTCATGGGTCTCCTGTCGTTACTGGCTTGAGTCATTCTTTTCCATCATCGCCTAAACAGTCGGAGAGGACCTGGGTATATATATATATATAGCACCTTTACTGGGTCACTTACTAAAGAAGAAATGGCTTGGCCTTTCAGTGCAGGAGCTGTTCCATATATGCCACTGCTTCTTGAACAGGAAAAGCATTGTTTTCCAACAAAGCCCATCATAAACCACCTTACTTTAAAATAATATTTTCACTTACATTAAAAGTATTCATTTATTTTTGGAGGTAATTATGTCATCTTCCCTCACATTATCCTTGGGTTGCAAGGTAGGAACAGCAGAGGCGGAGTTCTTAACAAATAGTATAGAGTTCTTTCTCTATCGCCCTCAGTCTGCCACCACATCATTTCTCTCTGAGGACTGCAGAAAGCAGGGGGAGGGTGCTCCGGTTTTTAGAAATATCACCCCAAATTCTGGAAACACTGGAGACTCATGAAACTTTTCCACCCCGTCTCAATCCTGTACTACTTTACGAATGTAAGTTTGTCTATAAGGTGTATGTGTATATATACATATATATATATATGTATATATATATGTATATATATATATATAAATACCCACATACCTGCATGTATGAATTTGTCAAACAGCTGTGTTTTGGTAGCAATGTATCATTTGGCAAAAATCTCACAGATTTAGCACAAAGGTTATGGAGTGGTTCTAGATAATAAATAGTCAAGAACACAAACTCTTCAGGACCAGAAAGACCTAGGTCCAAGTCCACCGCTTCACTACATGTTGACTGTGAAACTGAGAGAGTAGTTTATATTCTTTACCTGAGGTTCCTTTATCTGAGCTTGAGGGTAATAATGCCTATCTAACATGATGGTTGTATAGATTAGAATAGCAAGGCAGATAAAAATATTTTAATAGTCTATATATACCTCTGCATAAGAGCCATCCAAAAAAATTCAGATAGGTACATAGGTGAGTAGATGCCAGATAGATAGATAGATAAGACAACCAGACAAATAGACAGATAGAAAAATGTCAAAACACCAACTCAATTTGCCTCTAAGCAAGAGATTAAGTTGAGAACTTTGCCTAATGGCTGAGCTGTGTCTATGAGTGTGATCCACAAAGATGTTAGCCTATTTTAAGGACCAGTCATGGCACAACTGTGAATCTGGACATGATTAGTCCATGGGATTCCACAACTATGGAGAATCCTGCCTGTATTTTCCACACTTTTGCATAGGCTATGATGCTCTTTTTTTTTTAACTCGCCATGCCTATTGCAAAGAAAAAAATCTATTTTTACCATTAAAAGTACACATGACCCCCAAAAAAGGAAAAAGAGAGAAAAGGCAAGAGAGAAAATTCAGAGAAAACAAGGTCATCCAGTCTCTCACTTTCTTTTACATCCTAAAGATAAATGTTGAGGTCTGGGAAGAGACTGGCTCTCTCCTTTTCTTGACTGGGCTGAAATAAATGTTTAAATAGTTCCATTTCAAACCTGTGGCTGCATTTCTCACACTATTAAAAAGAAAAAAAGATCTACAGTCATTTTCAGTCCAAACCCCATTCTAAATAAAGCTTTTCATCTTTTCTTGACTCTGATTCCTAATTTAACACAGTCTCACCTCTCTTTCGTATCCAAAAATCATTTCTCTGGCAACTTTGACTATTCTTAACAGAGCCATGAATCAGAAAAGAAAAAAGAAAGCCCCTAAATGGCTAAGGCACAGCCTAAAAATATATAAGCACCAAAGCTCACATAGGACTTTCAGGTTTTTTGTTTCTTTGCTTGTTTGTTTATTTTAAAGAAGTCCTAACTAAGAGCCTAATCACTCTGGCTTTATACTTAGTACAATGAATTGGGCTGACCTGGTTTTACAGCTTTCGGAAGGTCAACAGCAAATCTCAGGACAGGGGAAGTAAGTCAGGAAGTGAAGATTAGAAGCTTGACAGTCATCCTAACAATAATAGCTGATGAGGATGCATTAGCCTCTGGTGCTGCTACTGCTCCTCTTCTCCACACTTTGTATGTACAACCCCATTTTTTACAATTGAGGACATAGAAGAATTAAAAGACCGAATAAATGTGCAATGCAACTGGAATCTGAATGTGAGCAGTGTGGCTTCAGGGTGACAATGAAAAAAAAAAGGTAAAACACATGCATGGTGCAGATATGCAGACAAAAGAGCTAAAATTCAGGATCTGGGGTCATGCAGGAGTGGACAGAATACAAGGGTGGGTTTCAAAGCTCCACAAGGTTCAGTATTTCCTGGAGTTCTAGGCTCTAATCGAGGTGTTTCCCCTGAGTTCCTGCACTAGACCCTCCGGGCAATGCTTCACATCAGGTCCTGCCTGGTAAAAAGGGGAGTCTCTGCCATGCAGCTTCTCTTTGTTTGGGGAGGACAATATGCAGCATGCCCCCCACCACAAACACACGTAATGACTTTTCAAGCTTCATTGCATCATTCAAGATATAAACAATCTGACAAAAATTAAATCATATCAAACAAATTTGATAAACATTAAATAAAAACACAAGAGAAACCCCTACGAAAGGGATTAAAAATGAGGGAGTTAACATACACTGTAGAGTGTTTTTTTGGTCCATCAATTAAATTGTCCTCCTAGAGAGCTGAGAGGAACAGACCCAGACCTGGGGGCAGCAAGGATACAATCATTGAGTGGACAGGGAGAGTAAGAGCAGACAAATGGACACTCAAACTATCATAAAAACATTTCTGAGAGGAGTTCCCATCATGGCGCAGTGGTTAACGAATCCGACTAGGAACCATGAGGTTGCGGGTTCAATCCCTGCCCTTGCTCAGTGGGTTAACGATCCGGCGTTGCCATGAGCTGTGGTGTAGGTTGCAGACGCGGCTCGGATCCCGCGTTGCTGTGGCTCTGGCGTAGGCCGGTGGCTACAGCTCCGATTCCACCCCTAGCCTGGGAACCTCCATATGCCGCGGGAGCGGCCCAAGAAATAGCAAAAAAGACAAAAAAAAAAAAAAAAACATTTCTGAGAGAGTTGAGAGGAGACTCTGTAGAGAACATGGAAAGTATCGTGCAGGGAATAGGCATTTCTCCCTGGAAGAGTTGAAGTTTCCTGGAAGAAATCACCCTTAAAGATGAGCTAAGAGAGATAAAGCTGGGTGGCTGCTCCCAGCTCTCAAGACAGACTAAAAGGGAAAGGAATCCCTGATAATGGGAGTGGGTGGGTTTGCAAGAGCTGGGTGTAAAACCCTAGGGCTGGATTCAGAACCAGCAACAACTCCTTGAGGCTGGATCCTAGAAAGAGAGTGAGGCTTGGCCTTGAGTGGAAAAGTGGAAAGTAAGGGCATGAGGCAGCTGAGGGCTTCTAGAATGGAAACAAACCCCCAGCCCATCAGATTTCTAGAAGGGGAGGTGCAGTGCAAAAATTTCGTAACATTGAATTGGGAGTAGCTGTGCAATTTACAGGAAGTCTATTGGGTGGGTAAGGAGGATAGACTGGGTGAATTGGAATTCTCTCCAAATCTAACTTCCCCAGACACCAAAGCTCACTTGGGCATCATCCCAAGAGTCATTAAGAAGAGTTATATGTATATTAGACACTTGTGTTTACAAAGGGAGATGGCTGTACAGTTAAATTTTAGAAAGATTTACTTCAGAAACATGGGAAACAGAAAATACACACTCTTAAATGGGCAAGATTTGGTTATCTGAAAATGTACTTATATGAGATCCTCATCCTCCAGTTATGCCAAAAAAAAAAAGGAAATGTCACTGAAATAACCCTCACCCCAAGTAAAAATATTTAAAATGGCATATCTGAAAGCATTCATAGTTTCTAAATTAAATGTTGATACATAGCATTTCCTATTCCTGTAAAGTCTAAAAAAAGGGCATTTTAAGAGCTAAATAGTGCTTTGTTAGCTACTTAGGAAACCAGAGGGATGATTAAGAATTAATATCTGAGTTGCCTTCAGTTTCAAACTGTATATTAAAGATTCTCTCTTTCCCTCCTTTTGGAGATTTCTTCTTGTGGCAAATGTATAAAGGGACACTGAATATCAAATTTAAGAGACCACTTACTGGGATCTAACCATTTAAAGTTTTAGAAAAGTGTGGTCACTATTTCATTTCTGAATGTAAAACATCCAATACATTGAGGCTAAAGAGTGATGGGTTATAAAAATGCCTCCTTATATGAAATCTGATTTATAAGAATTCATAATTGTAGCCCTATAGAAGTGCTTGGCAGGAAAGCATTCAACTGACTTCAGTCAAAAATCAAGTTCGCCAGGAGCTGGAGTTGTGCAGAATCCACAGACTTTCTCTGCAAGACAGTAAGATAACGAGACTCTCTGTCCAGCTTAGAATCAACAAGCACTTGTTTGGGGCAAGACATCCCCTATGCACATCTGTGTATCCTCTTATCACGAGCATTTACTGAACATCCTTCCAACACTTGGGAGTCCATCAGGCTAGATAAGAAAATGTCAGGAAAAAAAGTCTTGTATAAAGGACCAAACACCTGGTAACCACTCTTGCATCTAGTATAATCCTAGCATAAATACTCCCTTTCCCTTTTAGGGCCTTAACTCCCCTTCTGGGCTTGATGGTCTTTTGAGATCCACTTGGCACTATACTTCCCTGAGCTGATCACATTACACACATTGAACAACCAAGCCCCCAAGGGAATCAAAGGTCTTAATTCCAAGGGAGCTGGAATGACCAGTGCAGGGTCAACCTGGAGGAAACGTGTATCTTCCCTCAATCAGGATCCAGAACACAGGCTGCTACAAGGCTCAGACATCTCTCAGAGGGCCTTTCAAACCAGACACATTAAAACAAGCACAAAGGTCAAACTCAGAATTATTGGATTTCTTGGGCTCCTTGATTCAAGACTCAATCATGCTGTGTCCTTATGTGATTACATAATTTGATTCTGCCCCACAACCAAAATGTCACACAATTGAAGAGTCATGGTTATATCTACAGGGGCCTCTTGAAGATGTCCCTGCATTCACACAGGGCCCATGAAAAGATGTGGAAGCTCTGAGTCAAACAGGGAGAAAGCTTGCTTGGGGAAAGCATCAGCTCAGGCTACCCTCTAAGGAACAGGCCTCCTGGAGGGTCAGCAAGCGCTGGGGAACAAGGTGCCAAAGAGCTGCAGGGAGAAGCCACAGGACTGCTCTGAGTCTCCATTTCCTCACATAGGCAGCAAGAGATATGTTGAGATCGCCACGTCTTGACTCACTTTTGCTGTTAAATGTAGGAATGGTGGGAGAGTACATGATTAATGGACTGTTCCAGAGTCTGCCTTTTTCCAAGAGAATTCTGAGCAATTATAAAAATATACAAATCTTCCAAATAGGTGCTGGTTTTCAATGCTCTCATTTGCATCAGTTTAGCAAACACTCCAGGCACCTGCATTGTGTGAAAGTCCTCTGCTGGAAGACTGGGAGACCTTGACTTGGCCCTTTAGGAGTTTACCCTCCTAACCACGGCCAATCCTCTGATGATTCACTAAGGAGATGTTCCCAGGGAAAATTTTGATTTTTAGGAATAGCCAGAAATAATTCTGATTAAGCACAGCCACAAATTACAGGCAATTCAAGTTATGCACAGTTGATATTTCTAATATGGCTCATAAACCTCAATCAGAAGACATTCCTAAAGAGGAGTTGCCCCATTTCCTGAACAAGTTCAATATTTTGAGAAGGTTTGTATTTCTTTCTCCAGATGGCTTTCTGGAAGGGGACAATTTTGGCTTAATGCTTATGCAAGCATATTATGTGAAAGTGTATATGTTCAAAAACTTATTTTTTTTTAGGCATGGCTTATCTATAAAGGATAATCATAAACTGAGACTTACAAAGGCAGTGAACATTAAAATTATCTGAAATTTTCAGCTTATTAAAGTTCTCTTATTCATTCTCCCTAAGAAATTGTCCTTATGGGTTGAGTTAGAAATAACTGAACTGAAACTAAGCATACATCTAAGAAGAAAACATTGGCCTACATAGAAACTTGTACAGTGGTGTTTATAGTTGTGTTACTCACACTAACTGAAAGGTGGGTACAACTCAAATTTTCATCAACTGATAAAAGGATAAACATAATGGGATATACCTATACAATGGAATATGATTTGACACCAAAAGGAAGGATACCTACAACATGGATAAACATTAAAAACATTACTCTGAAGTGAAGGAAGCCGCTCACAAAGGACTACATAGTGTAAGATTCCATTCATATTAACTGTTCAGAACAGGGAAACATAGATAGATAGAAAGTAGCTTAGTGGGTGCTGAGGTTGTGGAGTGAGGAGAAGGCAGGGGGAGGGGCATGACAGCTAAAAGCCTACAGGGTTTCATTTTGGGTGAGGAAATGTTCTAAAATTGCCTGTGGGGACAGTTGTACCTATCTGTATAAACTAAAAGCCACTGAATTATATATTTTATATGTGTGAACTATACTTCGAAAATGTTTACAAAATGAAAGTAAACATAAACCAGCATGAAAGCGGCATGGCAGTGGCCCCCTTTTCCTTTGAAGATATGTCTATGTCCCATTCCAGGTTAACACGATCCTTCAATCCAGCCACAAATTCCTTAATAAGCAAAGGAAGAATTCTAATACCACACACTGAGCTCATCCTTCTTTGCCTGATAGCTTAGCTGGTGAAGGCAGAACTTTGGGACCAACGTCTCACTCAATAAGCTTCACAAGGTTCCATGAACACACCTGGACCGACTCTTTCTCAGACTTTTCATGCTGATCCCAAAGGAACCCAGAGTTTCAGTATGAATGACTTAGTGTTGAGCACCTCCATGTCATAACCGTAGATAAAACACCTCATGTTACTACTGTCATTTTCACTTCAAAGAGACAGAATCTTCTTTCATATTTTCTAGCTCTAATTTTAATGCTTATAAGACATCTACATTTTCTCTCTTATAGGGGCAGATGACCTAGAAAGGGGACATCTGAACTGACAACATGGAAAATGACTTAAAATTTACAGAAAAATTGCAAATATACCACAAAGAGTTGTCATGTATACTTCATCCTGCTTCCCTTAACGATAACATCTTACATAGTATCATGATCAAAGCTCAGACGTTCACACTGGTGCAATACTACTAAGCTGCAGACCTTATTCAGATGTGGCCAGAATTTTCATGATGTCCCTTTACAGTTTAAGGATTCAATCTACGATATTGTGCTGGACTTAGTCAGTGTTTCTCCCCAGTCCCCTCCAGTCAATGCCATTTTGTCAGTTTGTTCTGTTTTTCCTAACCCAAACCACCATTTGTTTTTATGTAAAAATAGTCAAATATCAGCAATCATATGGCTCTCCTGAGCAGTATTAAAGGTGCTGAGCATCACCATCCATCTCTGTAGTGTATGGTCACAATTCATCTTTGGCATGGTATCCATCAGTAGGTAGCAGCATGGCAGCACAATGCAGTGGCCAGAAGTGCAGGCTCTGAAGCCAAATGGCCACCAGCACTTACATCCCAGACTCATCACTAAAACATCTCCATGACTTTGGGCAATTTCATTAACATCCCTCTCTTTAATATTTTATCTGAACCACAGTCCTTACCTCCATAGCATTATTGTGAGGCTGTGTGGCTGACTCTATTTTGTCAGCTCCATCTTAGACCCCCAGTCTTATCCCTTCTCCTTTCCACATGACTGAACTTTAGTCTGCTCACAAAGCATATGTCCAAGCTGGTGAAGATCCCTATCTGCTTCCACCCTTGTCTTCATCTGATATGAAAACTGCAAGAAAGCCTTTTGCTGACACAGATGATTAATGGTCATGAAGGGGAGGGAAAACCCTCAGCTCTTTTGGTACAGACTTAGTGGTTGCTTGGTACTTAGATTCTATTTTTGGTTTTGACCCCTTAAAATTCACCTGTACTCCTTTTTGGCAACACAGAGTAAAGAGAAAATGCCTCTGTTTTGTCCATCTTCCCTATGCTTTCCTACTCATTTGTAAGTTACCCACAATTAAACCTCATGATTGCACCTTATAGAGTTGCTGCTTTGTTTCTCTGTCTCAATGTTCCTTATCAATTTGAAGGATACTATTCAGTATCTTTGCCTCCCAAGAGAGAATCAAATGAGATAATTTATGGAAAGCACTTAGCACATAAATGAATTTTCTGTTGCTCCATCTCTTCCTGGAAGCCTTACATTCTATTACTATTATCCCAAATCCCTCCGATTCTCATTCATTCCAGGAAAATCTTGATAAATATCAGCAAAGCAGGTAGGGATTTGTGTTTTAGAAATGACACCCTGTGGGTAACATACAGGAAGAATAGGATCAGTCTGAGTGAGAAAAAATGAGTGAAGCACATCAGTCCATCATCTGTTACTAGGCATTAAGGTACATGATTATATAGAATCATCATTAAAGCTTGTCCGAGGAATGTCCCTTCAACAATGATATCAGGATATCATGGGAAGACATTCATTGCAAAGAGCATACTGGTTGTGGCCTAGCAACTTCCAGATTACCGTAGTTACAGCTGCTGACACTGTGGAATTTCTTCAACAAGATTACTTGAGATTTTAAACCATATGGTGACCTTCAGACTGTCACCTAGATTTTTAAGCTCCATAAATAATAGATGTGTCATAATTCATTAGCAGTTTATAGCAAGCTGTAGTCCTCACTAATGAAGAGGCACAATTTAACAAAGATATGTGCAAATTATCAACTATTTAAGAAAATACTTGATAAACATCTTCACCAAATTACATTTAATTTTTCCATTTAAACTGCCTCCTGTGGAGTTTAACTACACCATCTAAAACAGCGACTGCCTATAAAATCTGAAACAAAGGCAATAACATTTCTGCTTGATTCCTACACAGCCGGTTTCCTCATTTTCTTAGAAAAGAAACGGCCTCACAAGTTTGTACATTTTTGCTTTTGTGTTTAGTATACAAATTTTCTTCTCATAATAAAATAACAATAAATTAAAAATATAGAAAGAGGAGGATACACACTCTTATGTTTGCATAATTCTGATAAATAACCCTAACACTATTTGGATTTGTAAGAGGATCACTAAAAAGATGATTTGGAGTACACGATAACAAATTGCATCGATCACTAGGAGCCAGCATAAGTTCATTGCAAATTAGTCTGTACTGATAGACTGAGGAATGTTATATATTGTATTGATTTCACCAAGGAATTTAATAGAGAACCTTATTGTATAGTTGATAATAAAAAAGAATAAATATGAGATATGGGATAGTTTGGGTCAGAAGATTCACAGCTGGATAAAAGCAAAAGAATTCATAGATAGATCTTTGTCAACCAAAAGGGCAGACCTCATGAGGATCAAGGACTGTCCTTGTCCTTGTCCAGTGACCTAAAAGATGACAGAATATGTGGGAGCCTCAGATAAAAGCATAAAGAGCATGCTGATGGAACTGGTGGATAACGTGGCAGACTGGAAGGCAGCTCCAGTGCTCTGGTTTGTATTTGCATCAAATCTGAACAAGAACATTAAAGGTAACGCTAATCCAGTTTTGGAATTGTCAAAAGTAAACCAATTTTTCAAGGATACAATAAAGGAGACCTGGTTTAAGAAAAGATTATCAAAATATGCCTCAGGATTCAGTTGACCATAAACCTAGTATGAGCTAATTAGGTGGAAAATGTTCAAGAAGGTAATTCAAGTCTAGGCTTTCTGAATAGCCTTATGTTCAGCCCAACAAAGGTCAAGAACCCATATTCCTTCCTCTGAAAAGTTCAGATTCATTCCACGTAGTGTGTCCACATGTGGGGACTTGCTTTTTAAAACTCTAACTTTCAATTAATGTTATACTTACAGAAAATTGCAAAAGTAGTAGAGAGAATTCCCATAAAACTCTTCCCTCATTTCCCCTTACATCATCTTACATCATCCTAGAATAATGATCAAAACTAAACATTTAACATTTATAAAACTTGGGAGTTCCCATCGTGGCACAGTGGTTAACGAATCTGACTAGGAACCATGAGGTTGAGGGTTTGATCCCTGGCCTTGCTCAGTGGGTTAAGGATCCTGCATTGTGGTAAGCTGTGGCGTAGGTCGCAGACTCGGCTCAGATCCCTCGTTGCTGTGGTTCTGGCATAGGCTGGTGGCTACAGCTTCGATTAGACCCCTAGCCTGGGAACCTCCATACACCATGGATGTAGCCCTAGAAAAGACAAAAAAAAAAATTTTTTTATAAAACTCTATGAACCAAATTAAACACTCCCCTTTTCCTAGGTTTTGTTGGTTTTCCATTAATTTCCTTTTATTTTAGAACACCATTTTACGAGCAATACCAACAAATCATGACATTTAGGATAGGGCCATCAAGAAGGCAAAGGATTTGGGGACCAGATAAGTGCAGAATATTGAAAGAAGCACTTTTTCTTCTTTTTCTCTATCCAAGCTTAATTGGCCATCTTGGTCTAATAGTGTTCAATATCAACTATATTCTCATGACACCAGTGTTTACATCCCCATCCCAGATCTCATACCTGAATTTCGAATGCCTATACATAGTTACCCTTTTGATATCTCCACTGGGATGTCTAATAGATATCTCAAACCAAAGGCACCTGACAAAATCCTCAACACCACACTGTCCTTCCTACCATCTCCTCACCCTTCTAGTTGCTCTCTAATTCCTCTCTCTTCCTTAGTCCATATACAGTTCATCAGAAAATCTTGCTTATTTCCTTTAAAAACATATAAAGAAATCTGCCCACTTGCCATCCTTATACATCTACCAAGCATCATCTCATGGAATATCCTCCATTCCTGCCTTGCTCTGCTCTATTTTCAACACAGCATTCAACTGCAACCATGAAATATTCTCAATCCTCCCATCAAACTCTCCAATGGCTTCTGATCTCACTTTAAGTAAAAGTCAAAGTCCTCCAGTGACTTGGAAAGTGTACGCTGTTATCTCTGACATTATCTCCCAGCACCCACTCCATGTTCACTTCACACAATAATACCACTTCCTTGCTAGTCTTCATCATGCACAACTCTATTTCAAGGATTTTCACCAGCTTTTCTTTCTGCCATATACATATTTTACATATAATAAAACATACATATTTGTATGGCTGACTCAATCATGTCCTCTGGTCTTGGCAAAGTGTGTGGTTATTCCTAGACCTGGATCAAACTGTAACCTCTGTTTTCCTCTCCCCAACTTTGTCTCCGTGGCACTTACAAGCATCAAGCAGATATACCTGACATGCTTTATTCATTGTTTGTGGGGCAGGGAATTATTTTGTTCACTATTAATATGATTAGAGGTACAGGTTTAAGAAATACAACTACTGTGTATAAAACAGATAAGTGGTGGAGTTCCCATCGTGACTCAATGGAAATGAATCTAATATCCATGAGGATGTAGGTTTGATCCTTGGCTTTGCTCTGTGGGTTAAGGATCCGGCGTTGCCGTGAGTTGTGATGTAGGTTGCAAACGCGACTTGGATCTAGTGTTGCTGTGGCTATGGCGTAGGTCAGCGGCTGCAGCTCCAATTCTATCCCTAGCCTGGGAATCTCCATATGACATGGGTGAAGCCCTAAAAAGACAAAAAAAAAAAAAAAAAAAAAAAAAAAGGTAAGGATTTACAAGGATACACTGCATAGCACAGGGAATTACAGCCATTATATTATGATAACTTTTAATGGAGTACAATCTATAAAAAAACCGAATCACTATGCTATATACCTGAAATAAATGTAATACTTTAAGTAATCTACATTTCAGTTAAAAATAATGACAAAAGAACACATTCGAGAATCAGACTGACAGAGTTCACGTGTTGATTTGATTGCTCACAACCTGCATGGTCCTGGTCAAATCATTCAACATTTTCTGTGCCTCCGTTTCTGTACCTGGTACATGGAATTAATAGTAATACCTAACTTGCAGACTACTTGCTAATGTGAAAATAACTGTTGCCAATTAAATGTGACAATTAATGGAAATTATATAGTATAGTGTTTGAAAAATATGCTAGGATAAGTATTATCATTAATGGATTGGAAAGCAAGAAGCAACAGTCAATATCACCATCAAATGCCTAGCCAGTAAGTCATTATTTTATCAGTGAGCCAGTGTGACATCAGGAATCCTTTAACCCAAGTACAAATCTTAGTTGTGTTATTATCTAACTTTGTTTCCCTGTGCAGGGGATTTATAGATTTAACCTCTGTAAATCCTGGAATCCTTAACTATGAATTGAAATAATCCTACTTCAAATATGTGCCAGGAAGACAAAGTAAGATAGCATAGAGTCCTTAGCACGCTTCTAAAATATTGACTAAACAAATATCATAATTGTTACAAAATCTGAATCTTCATTTATCCACGTGATTGTCCATTTTTTCCTTTCCTGTAGCCTTTTCTAATAACTCACCATGTCCCTTTAGCTCAAGCCTGCTCTCTGAGAATAAGAGCCCTGTGCCCTAAACCTCTACCTATTCCTTGGAACTAGGTTCTCAAGGAAGTGATACCAAGAAATAAATTGAGGGAGTTCCCATCGTGGCTCAGTGGTTAACAAATCCCACTAGGAACCATGAGGTTGCGGGTTAGATCCCTGGCCTTGCTCAGTGGGTTAAGGATCCAGCGTTGCCATGAGCTGTGGTGTAGGCTGCAGACACGGTTCGGATCCCTTGTTGCTGTGGTTCTGGCATAGGCCGGCGGCTACCGCTCCAATTAGACCCCTAGCCTGGAATCTCCATGTGCCACAGGAGCGGCCCTAGAAAAGGCAAAGAGACTAAAAAAAAAAGGAAAAAGAAAAAGAAAGAAATTGATCATGTCATAATCCTTCTAATGTCAGTGGATGACATAACTATTCATTTACTCCAGAAACATTTACTAATCTCATCTGGGTGCCAGGCTCTGTGCTATGTATGCACTAGGTACATTGTGTTGACTGAAATTTAGTCTCCTCAGTCTCTTCCATTCTAGTTGGAGGGTAACAGTGCCATGAGTTAGCCCTCTCAAGGTTTGTCATTAAAGCAAAGAACCTATAGAGTTAGTATTGCAGAAACTGAATATGGACAAAGAGATCTAGCTAGAGACCCTAGATAGCAATGTCCATATCACACGCAGGCTTTGCTACAGATCATTCTTCTACTCTGGCCTTCATTCATCACTAAGCAATGCCTCCATAATGAACACCAGAGTACCAATTTCCTACTCAGGAATCAGGCTCAGCTAGTACTACCACTGTTGCTACTATTACTCTTACTGCTACTACTAGAATTACTTCTACTACTACAAACATGATTATGTTCATTATTTTTCAATTATTTACCTAGCTTTTCCTTTATGATAGTAATATAGGTGGCCTCCAAACTCTTTATTTATGATAAGTCTTACAATGCTGAGCACATTGTCAATATTGATATAAAAGTTGTCAAATACAGGAAGGCCAATTGTATTAGCAAATATAAGAAATATTTATATTCAAATTGTTAAACATAGGACGGTGAATTTTATTAGCAGAGGAAACTATTAGGAAAAAGCAAATGAAGACTAGTAGACAGACAGATATTCATGCATCATTGTGCCATTTCAATTTATCTTTCCAGCTCCCCACAGACTTGCAGCACAATGACATTCAGTCAGTACTCACTCAATGAATCTGGTGCATTAGAGGTCTGAGCAATAACACTATTAATCAGTTCTCCCTCCAATCAACCAAAAGAGCAGATACAGGAAAATTGCTGGCATATTAGCAAATGCAGCAGTAACAGCTTGCCAAATACAGTTGAAGAAGAATGATACTAACATTATAGATTGGTACAAATCCCCCCCTAAGAACCAGATAGTTCCTCTACTGTGCATTGTGAGTATAAACTTATTCACACTATTACTTTCCTGTTCCTTAGCTGGACAGACAAAACATCATGGTGCCATGTTAAATGACAAGGCCATGTAGGACAAATCCAACCTCAGGCAAAAAGCACAGTTACAAACATAATCTCCAAAGAGCTAACTGACAGAGTAGAGCTAACAAATGGGGTCCACTGTGGCAATGGCTAAGCTAGCCATAACCCTAATGCATAAGTATCCTTGATATCTGCATTTTTCAGCTTTTCCTACTCATCCTGCCGATGTGGAAATTTTCTTCATTTCAGGGAGGAATAAGCATACAGTTCAAGCTCAACAGTTCACTCATTTTGATTTTTGGTCTTTTTTTTTTTTTCTTATTGACTATCTCCCTCACTTCCCATAGTGATTATCAACAAAAGGAAGGTAGAGGTATGGATGGAGAGAGATTCAATAAACACCTAATAAATAGCTAGCCATGCAAGGACAATGGAAAGAGGAAGGGTTTATCCACTACCAGTCACCTGAACCTGTTCCATCTCAACACGTGAATCTCGGTGCTGATGCATAATTAAGTTACACACATGTAATATTCATTTCTTTTCTCAGTTTTTCCTTCTGTAAAAGTTTAAAGAATATATGACATATTCTACACAAAGCATTTAGAAGCTGGGATATAAGACACACTAAATGACATGAGCTATTATGCAAAAATTTGTTATTTCCATGTTTCATGGTCCTGATCAACTACATCTTCATTTTATGGTCTGAACTAGAGTTTAATGGTCTCTCCTTTCAGTGCCTTAATATGTCACATTTTTCTGTTCAGTCTAGCATTACTGTTTGTATGGCCTTGGGTGATGTGCCATGTGTAGTGCATCTCAATACCTGCTACCATGCCTGTATATCACCTAGCACACAGACATTACTTAAATGTATCAGGAAAAGAATTTTCACTTCAAGGAGGACTATACTTAATTCTAAACATGTAACACCTTACAGGAAGATTCTTTTTCTTTATAGCAGAATGCCTCATCTCAAAAACATTTTGTGTAGATCCTATATATAAATGGTTACTTAGGAGTTTGCATGTAATGGTCCAGAGTTTAAGTACTTAAAAAATAGCCCAACCTGTTATTATATATGCAGATGATCTGGATTCTGAAGAAATCTTGGTCTTAAGAATATAAATTGTACCTGAGGGTCTGCAACTAATTGAAACTGGGCTCTGGGCCTGGTGGGTGAACCCTCCTTCAGCCTTACTACTACATTCATACCCTTGGCTCAGTGTCACTGACTGTATACTCCTGGTTTCAAAGCTATTTTTCCATCCCCAGGCCAGGAGCTTGAGCCAGACTGCTTCTAAGCCTAGCTCATTTGACTTAAGGTGGGGTACTCAGTTTCTGTCTGACCTTACCATACTCTAATGGCACTGAAGGCCAGGCCCCTCTGTTTGACACTCGGTCACCTTAGGTAACTATGATAATTAGGCTGAAGTGCTGGTTTATGCATTAGACTCAACAGATCTAAAACTGTCAATGTAAGGCCAGTAGAGAGTAATGGATATAGATGAGCTTACTAAATCATATGCCTAAATATGCGGATCCCAGAAGAACTGAACTTTCCTGTAATGAATATCCTTCGGGTCATAGCTGCATGGAATTAGTCACCATTATTCAACTGAAAAGCCATTAAATATGACATAGGGCTTAGTGTACTGGGCAGCATGTCTTGGACTTCATTGTGTTATGTCTGTAGTACTTAGAAATTCTGGGCATCTCTATTCCTTCCTGAATGGCAAAATTGTTGATAACCCCCTCCCAATAATTTCAATGGTCTTGACTGTTATCATTTTTGTATGTCTAGTTTCACACTGATATATAATTTACTGATAATGTCTCAAATTGTAAGATGATGTGGTACAGAGATAGATGACAGATAGATATATAGATGGAAAGGTAGATAGATAGATAGATAAGCAATAGCGAAATATATGTATATATTCTTTTTTTTTGTCTTCTTGTCTTTCCTAGGGCCGCACCTGTGGTATATGGAGGTTCCCAGGCTAGGGGTCTAATGGGAGCTGTAGCTGCCAGCCTATGCCAGAGAAACAGCAACGTGGGATCCTAGCTGCGTCTGCTGCCTACACCACAGCTCATGGCAACGCCAGATCCTTAACCCACTTTGCAAGGCCAGGGATCAAACCCGCAACCTCATGGTTCCTAGTCAGATTCATCAAACACTGAGCCACGATGGGAACTCCAATATATATATTCTTCAAGGACATCTTCGTAAGATACAAATTGTTTGTAGGATAATATAAAGCATAAAACAGCAAATGCCATGTATGACATAAAAGAAGCTCTTCTACATATTAGCAAAGTACCCACTGTTACATTTGGGTTCAATAACTTATTCTATCATAATTACTAACCAGCAATGCCAGCCAGACTCTCTTCTAAAAGAATAGGGTTGCTGTTGCTGCCGGTCTATGCAAGAGCCACAGCAATGCCAGATTCTTAACCCACTGAGCGAGGCCAGGGATTGAACCTGCAACCTCATGGTTCCTAGTCAAATTCGTTTCCACTGTGCCATGATGGGAACTCCCAAGACTACTAGTTCTAAAATGAGAAATGCTATAGTTCTAAAATGAGAAATGCTGAGTCAACTATAGCCTATATTTATAATTGTGGAATATTGCCAATATGTTTTTCTAATGATAAAAAAAATCAATTTCCATTAAATTCACCTTTTTTCAGTGAAATATTATCTCACAGAGAATATATTATTATATTCTTATATGGTCCTGTATTACATTATAATCATAAGCTGATTATTTTTTCATCTGAAACCCATCATGTTTACAGGTGAAACATAAAATTTAAATACAAATAAGCCCTTATGGACAGCCAAGAGTATCCCTCTGCCACTCCTGTATTTTTTCAGCAGAAATTAAAGATTATTAGCAACATTGTTGCCAGGTAAAAAACATGTGTTACATAAGATTATAATAATTTTCTGTATAGGATTAACAAAGATCCAAACCTCAACTGTAAATGTATCAGTTTCAATCACTGACCCTTATTTTGAGGGGTTTAAACTCCCATCCACTAAACATAGTCACACTGTGTGATTAAACTCTAAGGCAGCCAAGAAACATTTCAGCAAATAAAATTAATTTCTTTTTTTTTTCTTTTTTTCTTTTTTTGCTTTCTAGGGCATCACCTGCAGCATAAGGAAGTTTCCAGGCTAGGGGTCAAATAAGAGCTGCAGCTGCCAGCCTATGCCACAGTCACAGCAACATGGGATCCAAGACAGGTCTGTGACCTACACCACAGCTCATGGCAATGCTGGATACTTAACCCACTGAGCAAGGCCAGGGATTGAATCTGCATCCTCATGGATACTAGTCAGGTTCATAAATTGCTGAGCCACAAAAGGAACTCCAAAATCAATTTCTTAAGCAGTAAAAATAATTATCATAAAAACGGCAAAAGTTAAAAGAAAGGACTCTAAATAAATAAATATAAATGAGTCCTTGAAAATATGAAAAATACATACTGTACTTATACCAGTACAAATACAGATACAAGGTTAATTATTTGCTATTAAATTATTTAATCTCAAAAGCAATAAATTATAATTACTTTAAAATAAATATATTAAATTCATAGCCCTTTATTTTTCATCATTAACATTATTGAGAAAAAATAATATTTTTAAGTATTACCAGTAAAGAATTGGAAAGAAAAGTATTTAGTAACATTTACAAATCCCTCAAAAAGGAACTCTTTAAAAAATGGAATTCTAAGCATCTACCCTAAAAAAAATATGTGCAAGGTCTTATGCTGAAAATGACAAAATGCCAGTGATAGATATCAAAGAAGAGACAAATAAATGAAGATACAAGCCCATGTTCATGGACCAGGACACAATATCAAAAAGATAGCAATTGTCCTAAAAATTGATCTATAGATTCTATGCAATACCAATTCAAATGCTAGAGGGTTTGTTGTAGACATCAGCAAGTTTATTCTAAAATTTTGATGAAAAGTCAAAGAAATGAACTAGGCGAAACAATTTTGAAAACAAACAAGGTGGGAGGACTCACAATACCTCATTTCAAGACTACTGTTAAACTATCATAGAAAGACAATATGATATAAATAAAATTATACATCTATAGATCAATGGAACTGAAAGGAGTCCAGAAATGAGCCCATGTGTATATAATCAATGATTTTTTTTCTGCAAAAGCATTTAGCCAATTACGTTGGACCAGTCAATCATCAAAAAACTGTATCTTGCACAAACCTCAAGGTTTATACAAAAATTAACTCAGATTCATCATACATCTAAATGTAAAATGTATAATTATAAAACCTTAGAAGAAAACAAGAGTGTGTCTTTATGTTCCGGGTTAGGCAAAGAGCTCTTAGACATGACACCAAAACCATGGTCAATGAAAGACTTCATTAAATTGAAATGCTTTCCTTTGCCAAAGATAAAAGCAAGTGAGAAGGAGAAAAAGAGAGGAAGGAAGGAAGGAAAGGGAAGAAATGTAGATAAGGCAAACACAGAGAAATATTTGCAAATTACATATGTGATAGAGTATTTATATTATATATATAACTGCTATGTGACAATATTCCCTGAATATTTTCACAGTTCAAGCCTGCTGAGCAAGGGTCATGCTTGAAGATCAAAGATCTAAGAAAACAAAAATAGTGTTATCTCTCTGTGAAAATTTGCATACATATTTGCCAGAAGCCAGCTGCTTACATTCCAAGGTAGGTAATGAAGTGATGGAGCCAGAGACCTTTCTTTTTCTTCTTTAGAGAAGATTTGTTTAAATTCCAGAGTAAATACACCTCTTTGTTCCTCAATCTTTCTCTCTCTCATTGGCTCATTTCTTGCTCTTGTTCTCACTCTCTCTCTTCACAGGAGAGGATGGGTTCACATGCCAGCACCCTATATGTGAGTTCTGAGTCTCCATTTTGGGTTTCTTTCCTGTAATGCAAGCTCCTGCTCCACATTTCATGCGCAGGGTAAGATCTGATTCTCACCTCACTCTTCAAGGACTCAAGGAACCTATGCTAAAATGATGACCAAGAGTAACAATCATCTGATTTTCTGATCCAGAAATCCTCATGTCTCTTGTTAGAATAGATAGACAGATAGATAGATAGATATAGTTAGATATACAGTGTTATAGTTATATTGTTATATATATTATATATAATGTGTTGTTATGTACATAAATATTAGAATATATATATATTCTATTACAAACTAACTTACACATAGTGTAAGATCTCAGTTTTAGACTTAGCAATAAAGAACTCTCAAAAACTACGTGATAAGGAAACAAATGACCCAGTTTTTTTTAATGAGCCAAAAAAAATTGAGCAGGCACTTCAAAAGAAGATATACTGATAGCAAATAAGCACAAGAAAGTATGTTCAACATCATTAGTCATTAGGGAAATAAAAATTAAAACCAAAACAAGATACAACTACAAACCTATTGGAATGGATAAAACTGAACACATAAGCAAACAAAAACATCTGATAATACCAAATGCTGTCAAAAATGTGAAACAACAGGAACTCTCATTCCTTGATGGTGGTAATGCAAAATACAGCCATTCTGGAAAACAGTTCAGCAGTTTCTTCTAAAGTTAAACAGTTTACCAGTTTCTTGTAAAGTTGATCATGCACCATATGATCCAAGGGTTAAATCCCACTCTTAGATATTTAATTGAAAATGTATGATAAATAAAAAGTATATGTTCACTCAAAATCCTGTATGCTAATGTGTATATGAGTATGCGTGTGTGGTGTATAATATGTATAATGTATATATGTGTGTATATATGTGGGGGGTGTATATATTTGTATATATGGTTAATGAAAATATATGTTCACTCAAAATCCTGTATACCAATGTGTATGGGATGTGTGTGTGTGTGTGTGTGTGCAGTATATAATATGTATAATTTGTGTATATGTGTGTGTGTACATAAGTTTCTTGAAACTAGAAATAATCTACATGTCCTTCAACAAATAACGGAACAAAGATACAATTGAATACTACCCAGAAATAAAAATGAAGAAATGTTTATAACACATAGATAAAGTTCAAATGCATGATGTTAAGTGAATGAAACCAGACTCAAAAGATTATATGATATGCTTTCATTTATATGATATTCTGGGAAAGTCAGAATTACACTAATACATAAGATATCAGGGTTCTTAGAGACTGATAAAGGGGGAGGAATTAATTATAAAGGGGCAGCACTATTGAAATTTGAAGGGTAAGGAAATTGTTCTGCGTTTTGTTTTTTGTTTTTTGTTTTTTTTGTCTTTTTGCTATTTCTTGGGCCACTCCCGTGGCATATGGAGGTTCCCAGGCTAGGGGTCGAATCGGAGCTGTAGCCACCGGCCTACGCCAGAGCCACAGCAATGCGAGATCCGAGCCGCGTCTGCAACCTACACCACAGCTCATGGCAACGCCGGATCGTTAACCCACTGAGCAAGGGCAGGGACCGAACCTGCAACCTCATGGTTCCTAGTCAGATTCGTTAACCACTGCACCACGACGGGAACTCCTGTTCTGCGTTTTAACTGTGGTGATGGTTACACAATTCCATTCATTGGTCACAAGTCATAGATCTGCACATCAAAAAGTGAATTTCACTGTATGTAAAATTTAAAATAATTTTTAAAAACTTCCCAAGAGACAACCTAATTGGGCATTATCTTGGTATAAATCGGTGCTTATTCTGTAATATTTTAATCCATTTTTAACTTTCATATACAGAGTGTTCTCATTCACAGATAACAGATTCCTTATGTTGGCTTATGGTTCTATCTCCTAAACATGTACATCTTCTCTTTCTTTTATATTTTTCTTTTTACTCACTGTGATATGCCTGCCTGTCTTCAGCTTTCAGTCATGTTGTCATTTTTACTTAATTCATTTGTTCTGAAATGGTATCATCTTGATCCTCAATATTATATTCTCTAGATTCCCCCCTCTTTTTTTTTCTCATTTCTTTCTCTTGGTTTTGTTTTTGTTTTTGAATAGAAGTTCTTGATTAATTCATGTTTATGTATTTTTTAAAGTGTAAAGCATTAAGAATGTTCTCCTTTTCCTTGGGTTACATTTTCTTCCACATTCCATGTTATGTCCAATTTTTTTTTTTTTTTTTTCTTTTTAGGGCTGCCTCTGAAGCGTATGGAGGTTCCCAGGCTAGGGGTCAAATTGGAGCTACAGCTGCCGGCCTGCACCACAGCCACAGCAACATCAGATCCGAATCATGACTGCAACCTATACCACAGCTCACAGCAACGCTGGATCCTTAACCCACTAAGCAAGGCCAGGAATCGAATCCGCTACCTCCTGGTTCCTAGTTGGATTGCTGTGCCACAATGGGAACTCCCCATTTTTTTTTTCCATCCACCCACTGACGGGCCCAAATTTACAGTTTCTGTTCTGTTCCTTCTCACTTTGCCAATATTATCCAGACTTTGTTTTACAATATTATGCAGGTAGTTTCTATTTGCCTCTTTCTATTATGTGTATATGAGGCATATCTTTTTCCCCATTAGTTATATTTTGAGGACTGTATATTTCTTGAGGGTTCCCCACATCAAAGTGCTTAGTTTAGGGTGAATTCATTCTTGGCTAGAATAGCTTGGCTCTGCTTCCTTTTTGAGAATGTGTCTGACATGCTGGACTGAAATCATTCTGCTTCATGTTGAGTTACTCCTTCCCACACGGAGAGGAGTTCAAGTTTAGTACAATCCTCCTGACTTTTTTAAGCTCTAGAAAAAAATTGCTTCTTTAAGAATCACCCTCTGGTTCTTGTCTTCCATTCCACTGGTCTTGTCACAGACACTTGTTCAAATCAGACTGGAATACCATTCCCTTCACTCCAAATTCCGGAACACTAGTGAGAATTCTCAGATGTTAGTGAACTTCAAGAGCTAAAGGAGGAGGAAAAGGATTAACATCACATAATGTCACAGCCTTCTGTCTGATCAAATGATCAGCTGCTTGTGAAGTCTGTAGCATTGTTTTGTGCCACCACTACCCTCCTACTTTAAAAAATTTTGTTGGAGTTCCAGTCGTGGCTCAGTGGTTAACGAATTCGACTAGGAACCATGAGGTTGCGGGTTCCATCCCTGGCTTTGCTTACTGGGTTAAGGATCTGGTGTTGCCATGAGCTGTGGTGTAGGTCGCAGACGTGGCTTGGATCCCACATTGCTGTGGCTGTGGTGCAGACCGAGGAATACAGCTCCAATTAGACCCCTAGCCTGGGAACCTCCATATGCCATAGGAACGGCCCTAGAAAAAGCAAAAAGACAAAAAAAAAAAATGTTGATGCTGGTAATGTTTAAATGGATTGTTAGATTTCTTGTATGTACTTCATTAGTGACTGGGTGAAAAGGATATTGCACTTTGGCTTCCCTACACAGTCTTTACAAGTAAAATGCTTCTTAAAAAAATACTGCAATGTTAGTTGAAAAAATAATGCAATTCAGTATAAGTACATCACAAATATATACGTCCCATAAAAAGACAATATCCTTCTAATTTCATGCTTTTATTCTGTAGACAGATTAAATCAAATGATGTCTCTACAATATCCATTAGTGACTCTCAAAGTCTGTTTTAATATGAATGGAAAAGATCAAGTAAAATGTTTCTTTAGTCAATCCCAGGAATACTTCATATTTGTGTAGCAATTTGTATGGAGTTTTTAGAAAGCGGAAGGTTATTGTCTCTTCGTTAACCAAGGAAAGGATTTAAATTCCAAGTAATGTTTGGATTTTCTGGAATTTCAAAGGCATCAATTTAATTTCCACACTTGGTTGTCTCAAACTAAGGCCAGTCTAGCAGAAAGGTGGGGGTTATGAGAAGTGGTACCAAGAAACACTGTCTCCCCATCCCCAAAATGTCTCCCCTAAGACACTGTATCACATAGATGTTGTCACTGAAGGCTCGTATTTCACCAGCCAGATCTGTGTTAAAATATTCTATTGAAATTTAGAGCCTACGCCTAGGGAGAGGATTCCTACATGACTGAAATTAATGTTTCATGGAGTCTAATACACATATTACTTCATACAAGCAGACAATCGTTATGAGACCCCAGACTTGGCTTGTAAGTACTATATGCAATATAATATAAGTGCAAACCTAATGAACATGGAAGATAGCTTCATATCTATTTCCTTGTTGACAGCAGTTTTTCTTAATGCCCAGTTATCTACACATATTTTAGGGTAATTGGATATTAATAAGCTCAACAGTATTAATTTAATTTCTTTCAGTTTTGGCCACAATTTTTAACTAACCCAAATTTGAGAGATTAGCACCTGAGGTGTAAGACTCACAATGCAATGGTAGAGGGGGTACAAGAAGTCTGAGTTCATAACTCGTCAGCTTCATGCACACCAGCAAAATAAAGGATATATTTTGTTCAGGGTATCAGATGCAATGCACTGAGTTGTTGTGGGGTCTATGTTCAACATATTGTGTCATATAAACTAGTAAGTTACTTGTTTAAAAGGTATATTTCCTCATCTAAATAATAAGGATAATAAGAGTAAATATCTCAGAGTATATCAGTGAAATCATGTATAAAACATGGTGTCTGGTATGCATGGAAAGCAGTTAACAAACAGACTTTGTAAGAATAGTGACGGTTCTGAGATATCGTGTCACTTTCAAGCTAATAATTTAGCCTGCCAAAGTTTCCTGAATCCAGGCAAAGGACATGGAACCCTGGGACTTTGTTACACAAAGGGACAGCAAGTAGCATGAGCTTCAAGTTTGTGCTGGTTCCCCTCCCCTCTCTGAGTCCCATAGGGGCAGTCCCAAGCAGCCTAGGTAGATGCTGCATAAAGAGTAGGTTTGTGTCAAAGGTGAGGAACCCCAATCTCAGGAAGCCTGAATCTTTTAAACAAGGCTGCAAGGAAATCTGCCTGATCTTTGCCCTAGAGAAAGGCCTTATCTTTATATTCATTGAAGAATAAACAAACCTGTCTCTACTCTGAAAGGAAACATCTCTCTTAATCCAAAGCCACCTGTTCTACCAAGATCCTTGAAAATATAGTCTAGAACAAAAGCTGTCACTGCTTCTGTTCACTAGACATGAGGAAGTACAAGACACCCACGTAGACTTATCTCCAAATAGACCCAATTAAGATATATTTCTTGGTATAAATAACCTTAGGGAATCCTAACCAAAGCACACTGTGGCAGAAATAGGATGATGAGTGGCTAAAGATGGGGAAGGGGTGGGGGGTCTCAGTTTTGTCACTTATGCTAGGATGGAGCTAATGCCTGAAAGTTAAGGAGTGAGTGTGTGTATGTTTGTTTGGAAATGGGGAAGATGGGTTATTAACACGTGTTGGCAGCCTATTAGGTAAATAGGGACTGCATTAGGCAATTTGGCATAGCAATTAAGACCCAATGACTTTGAAGACATATATTCTTGGTTTGCATCAGCCCTCTGCCACTTATTAGCTATGTAACTGCAGGCAAGATATATGGTAACTCTGAGAGCCCATGTCTTTAGGTGAACAACAGAAATAATAATGAAGCCTCTTCTGCACTATTAGTGTGAGAGTTAAATAAGATCATGCACTAAGTGCCAAAGCAATGTTGTCTATTGTGATCACTTATTTTTCTTTAATAAATTGCCTGAAAAATCCTACTTATTCCCATTTTTCATCCTTGAAAACCATCACTCAGCAGAAATTAGTCCTAGGTTACACAGCTATAAATGTCAAAGCTCAGACTTTACCCAGGTCTGACTCTAAAGCCCTTTTTTCCAATACTCTTTGCACTGGACCACTATGCCCTCTGTTAAGAGGCAAAGGTAGGAATCCTCACAACTAAGCACAAAGATTGCTTTTCTTGTCTTTTTGAATTCAAGATGTAATATAAATAAATAAATAAATAAGCAAAATACATAAATACATAAACATAAACCCTTGGATACATTCTAGGCTGCTTTTAAATCTCAAACCAAATGTTATTTCTGCCAGTTTACTGGATTCCCATCTAAGGTATACATAGAGTTCACATGGCAACAAGTCTTATTTTTCCCTGATTTAACATTATTAGATATTCAACTCAGTTCTGGTTTATATGCTCTTGAGATGGTTTAAAATCCTTCTCAAGCAGTCTGGTGGTCCACTCCCCATCAAACTATGACAGCATCGTGCTGTAAATACTTTGCCAGTACATTAGATTCTTATCCCAACAGAATGACTAGAGCTTCATTAAAAACAATGGAATTCGCCTGCCTTTCTCTTTTAGCTGTTGGCATCTGTTTTCCTCATATTTTCTATACTTTTCTCAAATTTGGTAAAATTTGAAAATGTATTCCTATACCACAGATTTGCATCCCAACCAATCACATAAAATGCAATGAGTGGAGCAGTGCCATAGAGTTTTTCATAGGTCTTCACAGGTGAACTTTCTGATGGTCAAACAAAAACAAATAATATATAAAATGTAAATAACAATGATAAATAATAAATAGCAAAATAGTATGGTCTAATTCAAGATATTTTCTCAGTTAGCTACGAACCCATCCTATTGGGACTATATATTATTTTCATAACTTACATGCTCTATTAATGCTCTCAACAAAAATAATGCAGCACCCTTGAAGCCATGACAAATTACATATACAGGACTACATGAAAATAGACATAGCAATACCATGTGTTTGCAGATGCCTGTAGCAGAACTGTACTGCATACACTATGAAATGTCAAAAAAGGAAACCCACTTGTGTTTTAGGTGCAGCTGGCTCTCTGTATTCACATGTTCTGACTCTGCAGATTCAACCAACCATAGATTTTGAATTTCCATCCACAGATGGTTGAATCCACTATGGATGCAGAACACATAGATACTGAAGGCTCACTTACTATGCCATTTTATAGAAGGAACTTAAAGCAGCCTCTGACTCTTGGTAACTGCAGTGGCCCTGGAACCAATTACCCATAGAAACAGAGAAACAACTGTATTTAGTTCTCAATATTTAAAGCCAAAGGGGAACTGGGACCCTGTCTATACCAAGCCCACCATGCAACAGATGAGAGAAAAGAAGCCTTGGGAAGGAATGACTTGCCAATGATCACAGAGCTGAGGATGGGCCTCCACTGAGGCAGGAACCTAGAGCCTTGACCAATATCACCTTGCATGTAATGCTTATTTTGGTAAAGACCATAAAAGGATCGTTCGCCTTCTCTCCTACTGTGGAGGAAATTATTTTTAAAGAAGAATTGAAATGTTCAAATCCACGTATCTTCAGCTTTGCACAGTACCTTTTTCCAAAAGCTGGATCAATAAGGCACGGAATCATTTTGCAGCTTGATTGTCTCGAAGAGAATTAGGTACTAAAAACAAACAAACAAACAAAAACCTTCCCAAACATTCAACCTGTTTATTAGAGAACTAAAAGAGGTCACTAGATTGAAAGTTGCCATGACAACTGGCATACAACAATGAAGGAAGGGTTGCTCCTAGCTATCTCTTTGAACTGTGAATTAGGCATACAGCTCCACCACGGCCAGCCTACTTTCTCTTCTCTGGCTCTCACTTCCTTCCCCTGACAGCCCAGCTGTCTCCAGATCCATCTTCAAGTCATATAAAGAAATAACCTCTCTTACGGAGAATGTTAGGGAAGCACAAGTTGTCTTATTCCAGCAGTTAGAATGAATATAAACACTCAAGTGATACCAGCTGCCACTGTACTGTGGGACTTAAAGGGGGGAAAAAAGCAAAGCAACAGTATAAAATAGAAGAAAGGCACTATTTTAATGGAAAATGTGTCTATCCTTTAAATATTAACTTGCTAATTGTCACTAGCATTATCATTACCATAATACAGTAATATAAAGGTCTTTGCCCAGCATTAACTTATTTGTCCATTGCCCACTAAAACTTCTAAAACATTCACTTTGCCTTGCAATGTCTGGATTTGAAAGAAGTTCCTGGAAATAAAAATCCAGGATCCAAAATCTGAATCACATAATTTCCATCATTTGACATTTTATTTTCATACTTTGTTGATTCTTTTTAAAAAAATTCTCTTCTGTTTTTAAATTGAGCATGCACAAGGAAAGGGTGGTAATTAGCTCTGAGTCTGGCTGATTATGGCAAAGGTGTAATGATTTTAAGGGCATATTGCAAAGCAAAATGCTGACACTGTGATTTAGACATATTTCAAGCTAAAAAGTTAATTCCATTTATGACTAAAATTCAAACAAGTAATAAATCATGTCTGTGAGGAGAGCCTATATAGAAACAGAATAACTGTTTTGAGGAAGAGTCAAGTATGGCCACTCACAACTTCCCACTTCTATCTTCATCTCTATTAAACACCAAGCTGAGTGAAATCAAGTTTAAAACTTCAAACAGTCACACACAAAGAAAATTTATTCCTCCTTGGTCTGACTCTCATCTCTTTTGCGAATGACACTGCCTGTGCATTCAAAATCAACGGAACTTTTTTGCACTTGGCAAGAAATGCCAAATTACTTACATAAACAGAGCACTCAAGTTATGCATGAAGGATTTTCAATTCTCACAACACAGACAAATGTATCTCTACAAATCTGGACACCATTTAGAAAACAGAAGATACTGTACTTGTATCAGTGGTTTGCTGTTGGGCTGTAGACACATCAATTTGTCAAAATAACAACTCATGAATAAAGTACAATTGTGTTATTGAACCAAAGAGAAACAGGATGATCTCAAGTAGGTTACTGATTAGGATACTCAGTGGCAATTGACAGAAATCACAGTCCAAGCAGGCTTTAAGCAAAAATAATAGGAGATGGAGAAAGATAGAAAGCAGGAGAAGGAGCAGCAGCAGAAGGAGAAGTGGGAGAGGAGGGGAGGGAGGAAAGACAAGGGAGGGGGACGAGAAGGTGGAGGAAGAGGAGACGAAGAAGAATATATTGAATCACATAACAGAAAACAGGAAAGTAGTAAGTACTACAGCTTTGAAAGGAAAGGCTGAAGGCAGGTACCAAGCAATCATCATGAATCAGTTTTTCTCCATCACTCTGCCATGTTTACACCATAGACATTGTGGAAGAGCAAGCCCAGAGAAGGCTCTTCAGTACCTACCTACTCAGAGGTTTTGGATTTCTTGAGAAATTTGAGAATCTTTTTCTCAGATATCCCAAGAAACATTTCATTCCTTCTCTGAAATAATGCCATTTGCAGCATCATGGATGGACTAGAGATTATCATATTAAGCAAAGTAAAGCAGACAAAAACAAATATAATACACTGCTTACATGTGGAATCTAAAAAAGATACAGATGAACTTATATACAAAACAGAAACAGCCCAAGCACATCCCCCCACCCCCCAAACTGTCTCCTCTGGAGACCATAAGTTTTTCAATGTCTGTGAGTCAGCATCTGTTCTGCTTGGGCTGTGGGATGGAAATCCTGTGAAATAAGACTGTTATGATCATTATACAACTACAGATGTGATAAATTCATTTGAGTAATAAAAAAATGAAAAAAAAATAAAATCAAAAAACAAAAACAAACAAACAAACAAAAAACCAGAAACAGACCCACAGACCTAGAAAATAAACTTATGGTTAACAAAGGGGAAAGGGGAGGGAGAGATAAATTAGGAGTTTGGGATTAACATATATAGACTAATATATATAAAACAGATAACCAAAAGGGGCCTACTGTACAGCACAGAAAACTATATGCAATATTTTGTAATAACCAATAAAGGAAAAAAATCTGAAAAAGAATATACATATACATACATATATACATATATAACTGAATCGCTTTGCTATATAGGTGAAACTAACATAACATTGTAAGTAAGTATACTATACTTCAATTTTAAAAATTTAAAATAAAATAAAGCAAAAAAGAATTATTTGTTTATTATAAGATAAAGCCTATGCTGTAAACAAAGCTCTAGATCAAAGAATTCCCCCCCAAAACAGAAAATAAATGACAGAATCAAAATCGATTCAATTACACACATACTGAATTGTGTGTGTGTGTGTGTGTGTGTGTGTGTGTGTGTGTACACACACATATATAGCCAGGCAAATATGATTTGCCAATTGGCTTAGGCCTGGAGTGGGGGCTAAATTTGGGGAAATCCTGAGATTTCCCTGGAATAGTTGGGATTATAGATTATCTCTGAGAGGTAAGAAATTTACAATTGATAAAGAAACTTTCTAAATTTTAATTATCACATGTTTCATATTGTATTTCATAATTTCCTTAGTGATATCATTCTTTCAACTTCAGCCATATGTTGAATGCCAGTATGTGCACTGCAGAATACTATGGGCAAAAAGCAGTAGGATAAGTAAGATACAAATGATGTTCTAAGGAGCTGGAGGTGGGGACTGAGCAAGAGGGAAGTAGGGGGCAAACACATGATGCTGCATCCACCTACAACGTTAGAGTCACCATTATAAGTGCAACAGGGAGGTCTGGGAGAGGGTGGAGTTTATACAGCATGTACTCAAGGGTTAGTGTGTGATTTCTCAATAAACACTCCTTTAGTTCAGAGATAAGAGAAGGTGATAAATCTGCTGATACTTCTGGGGTTACACAGAGGCAAGGCTTTGCAAGGCTGGCAAGTAGCTAACCCCTCAATAAAGGGATGACAAAACTAAGAATCAAGCTGACACAGAGACTCTGGGAACAAGTTTTCGAACTCTGATTTAGTCCTATGTCCATAATGTCTTAATAAGACTGTCAAATGGATTCATTACTTTCTCATAAAACCACAAACCTTTCCTTTCTGCCTTAAAGATTAAGTACATTTAACAGAATTGCTCTTTACAAAGCCATGATAATTATTGCTTAAGTTGCCTTTTTGCTTCAGTGGGCCCTCTGTGCCCAAATTAGGATGAGGATTATCCATCTTGTGAAGAAGTTCAGCCCTGCTTACAGGCAGAAGATCCAAGCTGAGAGCCCTGCCTTTCACCCTGCCTTACACATCATCCCAGACTCTCCAACTGTCCCTTACAAAGGTCATTTCAACATGGATAGAGAATTTGAGAGAAAGATCCCTGGAAGGCAATGATGTCACCCGACATTTCTACCTACCTTTGCCAGACTCTGAGATGGGCTAATGAGTCAACAGTGTCAATCATGGGAAAGCCACTCCTGAATCTTTACCCAACTTTTACTAAATGATGGCAGGATCCAGTTCTATTTTTTTCTGCCCAGGATCCAATGCATAATTCAGAGAAGCTGGAAGCCACAGCAAACTTCAGGAATGTATTAAATCTATACAATTTCCTATCTTTAGAACTACCAAGATGATGGTTCTTTCAGTTGTGTGAATCAAGGATTATACCGTTTCAAAACCTAGATCAATATGAAGTGCATCTGATTTCATCACTACTGAAAACTAGGTTGGGCTGAGGAGTGGAGAGAAAATAAAAATCAATTTTGGTTTAGCTTTAGTAGCTTTTCATGGACTTTGGCAGAGGAGAGGAGGGGACTTCCTAAAAAATTAGGTTGCAATCTGATTTTCATAATTTCAAACATGAATAAGATGAGATATGTTACTTAGAAATACGAAATTTTCTTGTCCCTTCAGCTAGTCTTTGAGGTTCTCTGTAAAATATGGACTCTTTACTTTAAATGCCTGGTAGAGACAGTTCACAAAGAAAACCTTGAGGTGCCCATAGATGAACTCATATTAAATATCCATCTTGTAGTTCCCTTCATGGCTTAGCAGTAAAAGAACTTGACTAAGATCCATGAGGATGCAGGTTCCAGCCTAGCGTCTCTCAGTGGGTTAAGGATCCAGCATTGCCATAAGCTGTGGTATACATTGCAGACCAGGCTTGGATCCTGCTTTTCTATGGCTGTGGTGTAGGCCGGCGGCTGCAGCTCCAATTGGACCCCTAGCCTGGGAACTTCCATATGCCTTGGGTGCAGCAAAAAAAAAAAAAAATCCATCCACTTAAACTCCAATTCTATTACTACAAAATTTTTGACTACTACAACCAACTTATTCTAAAACCCTTTCAAGTGCAGATTATACTTTGTGATTCTGTAACAATTATCCAAATCATCCTTGGCCTCAGTGTGCATCTGTAAATGGAAACTAGATTGCAGTACCACACCCTACCCTTAATGGCTAGCTGCAACTCCTCAGGGCATTCATCCAGACTGACATACTCCAATTTTGGAGTATTGTAGTGGCCTCCAAGGTGCTTTATGCGAGGACATGATGCATCCTAACAGAACGTATATTTTCCAAAAAGGACGTTGGCAATTAGCCCTAAGGAATTTTGAAGAAGTAATACTCTCTTGAGGGAGAGCAGAGACATTTCAAGGGAACACGGCTCAAGGCTGAGATGTACAGGTCCCCTTTGCGATAAGCAGGGCTTTTGTTTTAACCATGGTAACAGCCATATATAGTGAATTAAGTATGTGTTCCTTATGGTAACCATTTGCTGATGATATCAGTTGTCCAATACAACTAGATATGTCCTTCAGTCTAGGTGGTTAGGAGGTGACTGGAGGACAACCCCACACTCACACTTCCATGGAGTCACAAGCAGTAGTAGTATTATTGTATAGAGAGGAGCTATACAGCTTGGGGCAATGGGCAGAGACCTAAGTAATCCATATGAGTAGAGGCACCCAGTACAACTGACAGCCTTGTAGAGAAGCAGCTGTCCTAGAGCTGACTCGGAGAAGAAGTGAGAAAAAGGAAATTGACCTTGACCATGCGGGCTTGGCCTGAGAATGACTGGATGTTGATATCTGAGGGATATATCAACTCAGGACTGCAAAAAGGTCAGGGAGATATAGACAATTACAATGAAAAGGACATATCCTTATACATCTTGAGTAAGGCATTTCATACCAGGGAAATTAAAGCATTAAAGACAAGGATAGAAGTGTGATCCATACAGAGTTATCTATAGCAGTAAAAGCAAACAAAAAACAGAGCATACAGGTCCAAAATTAGAAGACTAGCTAACTAACTGTGGTTCTAAAGCCCACAAAATTATTATAAACCACTGAAACTGGTATTACACTGTTAATACAAATTTTTATGATGCTATTTGGTACTTCAAAAAATACAAAATAATACAAATTTGTGGATTCCAATAAATGCATATGAAAAGTAATGTGAAAAATGAAAACTGCATAAGGTAATGTTTTTAACATTTAATGTGTTGTTATTATAAATTTGTCTTTATACAAATGATATAAATGAGAGGTAGTAAAGGAGAAAACAACTTTGCTAAAGATTGCATTATCAAGCAGACACTAGAAATATCTTGGCCCAGTACTTAGATAAATGGAAGCTTTCAGAGCACAGAAGGAAAAGCTCACCTCTCTTCCTAGATACAAAAATTGGCAAATGCAAGGAAGAGTATAAGGTTATGCAGGCACACATTCAGGTTGACAACAAGCAAATGCATCCTCTCTAAATTAGCTCCCAGGGCTATTTTACAATGTATATAATATTATAGCATTTGAGTGTATGATTTATAAATATATAAATAAATATATACTATAAAAAACAGAACTTAACATTCCTTTGACTCACTAGCTGGGTAACCAACCACAACTCAAGAGAGCTTTAATTCCCTCATTTACAAAATAACAAGTTTGAACTAGAAGCTCTTTCTCATTAAATATCATAAATTATGGTGCAAAGGAGAGACATGACCCAGTATTTTAGGGAAGTGGAGTTATGCTCCATGTTTTTTGAGATGTTTCAAATTCCTTAATTTTGCAACTCTGTAATCTACACTAGTGAGATGTTTCTCTGACAACAAAGAGGAAAGCAAATCAAGCAGCTCTCATTACTCTAAAGCAGCTAAGCAAATTTTCCGTTAAGCACATTTCAAATAGAGGATCCAAGCTAAGGCTTAAATGAAACAAGAAATATGAGTTTAAGAGAGGAGATTTTTGTGTTATACATCAAAAACCAAATCTAAGTGTGATTTTTTTGTTGTTGTTGTTGCAACTTTAACAAGTGAACTCAACCCACTCTAAAGCAGTAAGACCCTCACTTGAGTGAATGATGCCTTACGTGCACCCAGACTAAAATCATGCCAGTAGAGAGCATGCTGC
The DNA here is from genome assembly GCF_054392235.1 of Sus scrofa. Classification (NCBI taxonomy): domain Eukaryota; kingdom Metazoa; phylum Chordata; class Mammalia; order Artiodactyla; family Suidae; genus Sus; species Sus scrofa. Next base: position 105,739,586 of record NC_139396.1, on the reverse strand, counting down.
CACCTGCCCAAATGCCTCCAAAAGCCTGGATTAATGCTTGATTTTGGTTAGTAGACAAATCATTTATAGAAGACCGGGGGTCTCTTGCAAGACAGCTGGGCATAGATATGATGTGTATAGTGACTTTTGAGGTTGAATCTGGATGTACACGGTAAGAGAGTCTGGATTGCTCTTTGGTATGGTTTAGGTCCTAGAAGGCAGAGAAGGGAGCAAGTAAAGGGAGAAGGTGTCAAAGGGGACAGGCAATGCTGGTGCTGGGCGTATATGATCCTTGACTTGACTGAATGTGTTTGATACAAAGTGGAAGAAATGGAGATGTATGGAGATATGATAATTTCATTAAGGATTTAGATGGCAAAATAATGACCAAATTCCAGCATTCACTGCATCCTAAGTGTCCTCAGGCACTGTCCTAAATATATGGTAGTTTCCTTTAAAGCTCAGTAGTCACTTAAGGCAAGAAATTTCCCAAGAGATGGGACAGGAATCACCCAGGTTGCACTTGAATGTGGAAAGAAGAGAAAGGATGAAAGTAAGGAGCAGCTGTAGAATAAGAGAGTCAGAGCTTAGCCCATCCTCAGGAAGCAGGAGGAAACCCAGAGCAACTGGGGTGAGAAAAACTCAAAGAGCCATAGAACAAGATGGACTAGCCAATAGATTTTACTTTGCGTAATCTAGGTCCAGACACTTAATCCCAGACCTCCTCCCCCATAGTGAACCTTAGCAATATGAACTGAAAAGAAAGAGAGAAAATTATGTACCAGGAACTCTGGGGTGTCTGAACAAAAGTCAAAAATCATAAAATAATCCCTCCATTTGGTTTCCACCCTCAAATGATTATAGAAAACAGATGACAGGAAAAGTCAAGTGTGTGAGGGAGGGGCTGAAGTGAGGGGATGTTTCACTGGATGGAATGCAAGGAAGACAAAATGCAGAATTCACATAAAAGCTACAGCTTCTCTTCAGCTCTGCAGACTGCCCAGTACTGACTAATCTTTTCTATTTTTAAAGAAACCAGTATGCAGATATTTATGTGAAATCTTCAGATTTTTTAAATTTGAAAATAAAATACAACTTCTTGTTTTCTTTACCACAGCTTTAATTCATAATTGAATAAAGATTCAATCATACTTGAACTCATAATTGGCAAACTTGGAAGCAATCAAGATATCCTTCAGCAGGTGAATGGATAAATAAACTGTGGCATATCCAGACAATGGAATGTTACTCAGAATTAAAAAGAAATGAGCTACCGATCCATAAAAAGACAGAAAGGAACTTAAACTCATAGTAATAAGTGAAAGAAGCCAATCTGAAAAGGCTATAGACTGCAGGATTCCAACTATAAAACAATCCATAAAAGGTACAACTATGAGACACTGAAAAGATCAGCCAAGGGTTGCAAGGAAGGGATGAACAGACAAAGCACAGAGAGGTTTAGGGCAGTGAATCTACTCTGTATGATACTATAATAGTGGATACATGCCATTTTACATTTGCCTAAATCCACAGAATGTACAACACCAGAAGTGAACCCTAATGTCAGCTGTGAATATTGGGAGATAATGATGGGTCAGCGCAGGTTCACCAGTTATAATGAAGTAACATGTTGGTTGGGGGGAACTCGATGAGGAGGAAAGACTATTCCTATGTGGGTGCAATGGGTACATGGAAAATCTCTGGACCATCCTCCTTTCACCTGCCAAGCTAATCACCCATCTATGGCTGGTACAGGAATGTGTGGGATACTCAACTTAATTCCTGCAAAGTGCTTATAACTAGCACACCATTAGACAGCATTTGTCTTTTACTATAAAATACTTTTTAATCTCACTTTAAAAATTTTAGCATTAAAAGATTTATTATGCCTATGGAGGAAATAAGTGTCATGGTTTTGGTGACAGACCTTCACCTCTTTCTCATCTTCTGTGGCATTAAATACAGCTAAAAGGACTCCCCTAGGGAACAGTTAGTCAGCATTCATCCACCTTTCATCATGAGACCCCAGCTTCATCTCTTGTTTTTCATTTTCACTAGACAAGTAATTTCAACCCTGAGGAAAACTGGAAAACGACTTTCTCTCTTTCAGAGTTGAAATATCTTCTGTATTTAATTATTCAGACATGGTAAGTCAAGAGTTAGTACCCTGCGAATCCAGCTTGGGACACTGCTGTTTTGAGGAGAGGGCTGGTTAGCTTCCTTTAACTCAAGATAAGGCAGGTTTGTGTCAAAGGACTCCAGGCAGGTCTGTATGTCCATAAAATCAAGAAAATGAAAGACCTTGTTGGTAGTGACAACATAATACTCAAGCTCTTGGGACTTGTATGACATGAGCATTCACTGGATTTTTCAGGTTTCTTTTCACAGAATAAAAAGGTGTGGAGTGGAAACAAGGGGCAAGATATCACACCACCTGATCATTGGGTTTCAAAGAAACATGGGTCATTGTCTTCCATCAATCAGGCTCAGAAGTGAATACAGAGGTGGGGCATACACCCCACTCCCACATCAACAATATGCAAATAGAACTGATAAGAAATCAATAATACATACTTTTTTGAGAAATAAAAGAGAAGCAGTTTATGGATCAGTTGACAATTGGGGTCTTGACTGCTATGCATTATCCCATGGGCCCAATGGGAGATTGTTAGCATCTCTCAAAAGATGGGCTCAGAAAGAGACTGGAAGAGAAGTAACATAAAACTCAAATCCCTTAAGGCCTCCACCCACCCCTAGCACTCTACCCTCTGGGCTTTGAGGGTGAAGGCCACTAGATGCCACACTTCTTAGAACTTGAATAATTCCTCCCACTGGGTCAGTTCTAATGTTATTCCTTCATTCTAAATATATGATCATGATTTTTAAAAAGCATTAAAATCCATTACGGCATCTAATAAAAAAAGTTATGTCGGAAATAAAACCCATTATCCATCATCCAACACTCCCCACATAAAGATATTTATGGTAGTTTTTGTTTGTAACTCCAATATGTTTGCTTGTCCTTAGGAACTGGTCAAATTCCTTCTTTCAAATACTGAGAAAATCCCCTTCCCTGGTGCACGCACACGCGCGCGCGCACACACACACACCTGCTATTGTCTTCCAAAAAGAAAAATCCAAGCTAAAGCTTTAATAGCAGTTATAAATAGTTACAAGAGGATACAGGCACATTTAATTTTTTCCAAGGGATATGAAATCAGTAGTTATCTAAAACATCTAAAATCACACCTTGCATAAAATAACCTTAATAAATATTTGTTAAATTGAGTGGAATTTATAAATCTTTCAGGAATTATGAAATAAGCACTTATAAATGGAAATTCTGCAATTTAAAATGAACGTAATTAAGGGAAATTAATAACTTAATTCAAATATATAATAACATTGAGACAAATGAAATGTCAAAGAGGGCTGATGATTTATTTTACTTGAACCTCAAAAAACTAATGTGTGATGAACACTATTTTCTATACAACTAATAGACGTAGAATTTAATTTTATTATAGAAGAGAAAAATTTGCTGGAATGTGACCCTCTGTTTTTAAAGTCATACATCATACCTTGCCTCAGTAAGTGATAACTTTTCAGGTTTTTGATTCTAAATGGCTCTGTTATTTGCTACTACTTTGTCAAAATTTTATTATCTTTAGGTCGTGCGGCATCATAAGAATCGTAGAATCATAGATCAAAAAGATAAGGGGAATTTATACCCTTATCATCATCCATCAGGTAAGTCAAATATCAATGTATTTTTCTGGGTAAGATAAACAAGGATACACAAGACCAGTGATCCTACAGACAACTCAGTGCAGCTTTATCCCTAGTTTTCCTACAAATGCACAAATCCACAAAGTAATCATCAAAGGAGATGTCAAATGTCTCATGAAAACCAAAATAATCATTGTGAAGTATACCTGAGAAAAATAGATACAACCAGAACTGGATGACCTAGGACAAGACCTTTCTCCTGTCTAGTTATCTTTAAAATGGGAGAGTGGGACTCCAATCATACAGGATACAGTTCATCTTTAAGCATCAATACTGGCAATACTTAAGAGCTGGGCTGTGAAGGCTTAGTGAGGAGGGGAAAGAACCCTCTGATTGATTAGCGAGGTCTGTCTTCTGACCGTGTGGAACTGAGGAGTGGCAGCATATAGATCATGGATTGCCACCTAGAAGAGATATGCCCCAAGGTATACTTCATCTCCAGTCCTCCATGGTTCAGGAAATACACAATTCTTATCTGGTATCAATGTGATACAGTGTGTTACTCATCCCTATCACTCTACTTAGAATCCCCTCCTCCCTCCTCTCACCTCTTTTTGCCAGTTTCCTGCCCTCTAAATGTTCATGATCTTACACAATTTTTACTGTTCTTTTCCTCTCTCATTTCATTCCGACTTTCGGAATTTTAATCCTCCCTCTATAATTCTAAAGCAAACCACCCAATTCTGCTCTTCTGTTTTGGCAGGAACATCCTTTCATTTCAGATTTTCTTAAGGGAACACTGTGTCATAGTACTACTCCATGTTTCCTTTCTTCTGAATCAGGGACAGTTTAATGTCTTATTACACAAACATCCATAGATACACACAGAGTATACATTTACAGTAGAAAAATGGAAATTATACGAAGTACAGAAAAAGAAAAATCATACATACTTCTATCAATATAGTAGTTTTAATCGTCATCATCATGCTTTATACTATACCTTCATTCTACCTCTGCCATACTTTTTCTTTTTCTTTTCACATTAAAAGCTGAAACATAACTGAAGATGCAGTCTATTCTTCACTAGAAAAAGTATACTGGTGAGATTCAGGGAATTTGTTGTTTATCTTTACATAAACCTCTTAAATATGCTAAGCTTTCATTTTTCTATCTGTAAACCTACTTAAATGAGCAAATGAGAAGAGTAAAATGGATTTAAAGGCTTGTGACTTACCCAAAATGGGCAGAAAACTCAAAGTGTTTAAAGCTTTGTGCAGGTCAATCTAAAACTTTGGTGCAACAAAAAATAAAGGTCAAAAAGAAACAACATACTGCCACATATATGATATATAACAAAGAAATAATATCTGGAAAAATAAAGAACTCCTTACATACTCATAAGAAAACAATCTAATACCACAGGGAACAAGGGTTATAAACAGGCCCTTCATGAAGAAATGCAAATTTCTAATAAGACATATGAAACAATCTTGAAGTTCAATTGATGCAAATTAAAGCAATAAAGAACTTAACACTTCTAACATTAACTCTCTAATATTATCTGAAAGGTAACATTTAAATTCATTCATTAATTCAAGAGATAGTTATCAAATGCCAACTCCACACCATGCAGAATGCACAGCACAAGCTATCAAAATACCGCTTTTGAGGATTTGGGGGGAGAATCTTATATATGGAGGGTAAATGCAAGGCTTGGAAAAGTCATATTGAAGATTTTAGCTGAATCTATCAACATTTTAAATCATCCTTGGTTCTTCTTTGCTCTCACAGGTCCCATCAACCGGCAAATCCGAGATTCTTCCTGCCCTCAAATATCAATCCTATGTGACTCCTTCTCACATTTTTAGAACGATTACCCCAATACCTCATGATTACTCTTCTGCCCTTCTATTACAGTAGATTCTACACAGGGATCCCAGATTCTAATATTGCTGTCCTGCATAAAGTCCATTTAAAAAAAAAAAAAAAAAAAAAAAAAAAAGAGTGCTGGAATTTTCTTGTTGTACGGTGGGTTAAGAATCTGCCGATGTCAGCGCAGTGGCTTGGGTCAATCCCTGGCCCAGAACTTCCACATGCAATGGGCATACCCCAAAAAAAGAAAAAGGGAGTAAAAAGCAACCACATTCATATTTTAAATTGTATATTTTAATTTCACATTTCATATTTTAATTTACATTGAACGTGATTTATCTGCTCAAAACAATCAAATGGATTCCTATCACTTCAAAAATAAAATCCCAAATCCCTAATCTTCTCCACTGGGATCTCCTGCCAACTGCCAGCTACCTTTCCACCAGAATCTCCTTGCCTTCTTTCCCTGATCTTTCTACCCTGGTCACACCTTTCTATCCTCCCTCAAACATTTCCTGGACCATTCTGCCTCAAGGCCTAACATGGAATGCCTCAGCCCCAGAAATTCAGATTCTATCAAACCTTTTCTTATTGGCTTAAATCCTTTTGCCCGTTTCCTGCACTTCTTTAACTGATCCTTTTCTGCCCATTTTTTACCATTTACCTTAATTGTGATCCATGTCACTCTTCATGCCCAAACTCCATTCTGTTTTTCTTTGGAGCACTTATCACTATTTAACATTATGCTGCTATATTATTTTTCATATTTTATACTCATACATTCTCATACACATACTCTCATTTATCTTTTGACTGTCTGTACTTGTCATTAGAATGTAAATGACTAACATCCAGAAACTGTGCTTATTTTGCTGAGGACTGTATCTCCAATACTAGAACTGTACCTGGCATAGGAGCAAATGTGCCATAGCTTTTGTTTCATGAATGAATGGATGAATTTAAAATGTATATTGCCTTTCATGCAGCAATTCCAATATGATGAAATTATCCTAAAGAAATTACACAAGAACAGAAAGAGGTGCATGCTCTGGTTATTGTATTTTCAGTAATAGCGAAAAACAAGGAAAAACTTGTATGTCCATCAATGAGAGTCATTACATAAATTATAGCCCATCCATATTATATAAATGGTACAAAAAATGATGTAGACTTATATGATCCAGTAGAGAAAGACATATTGTTACATAAAGCAAAAATACAGGTCATTGGCACAGCTATCTTTTTGAAAATCTGACAATGGACAACAGGTGCCATATTTTATACAGGGAATCTCAGAATAGCATTGTGTATAAAAGAAGTCAGCAAGAATACCACACAGATTTTGTGACAGATATTGTATTTCTATACTCTGATTAATATCCTGACAGACTTGTGAATGTGATCAAATGAAAGGAATTCTTCATTGCTGTGTCAATTACCTGGCTGCCTAGATATCACACATTTTGGAAGTGGAAATTTTCTAGTATTTCCAGGTAGAATGCTCCAGGGTTTATCCCAAGAAGCAATGTTACTATATTCTTTGCTGCCAGTTGTACACAGCATCTTTTGTTCTGTTCTTTGTCAAACTGGAAAAAATAGATCACTTCCCTTATTTCTTTGTCCTTTCTAATTTTATAAATGATGTATTTATCATAAACAAATTAGAAAAAACATAAAATCCCAAAGCATAATAAGCATGTCATCTATAAGCCTAAAACCAAGAGAAAACTACTATTAAAATCCTTGCTAATGGATTTTCATCACTTTTCAAAGTGTAAGATACCCACATACTTTCTCCAAAATTTAGAGCATGCAATGGGCTCTCTATACGGAGAGCTGAATATTTTATTTCACAAACATCCTATAAGCATTTCCACCAAAATTAAATATATATGAAAACAAAATTTATCTTGCTATCTGTATTCCATTTTAGTTTATACATGCAATATTTATTTAATCACTCAGTAGATACAAAGCTCCTATTACATACTGGTCACTGCTTGCCATCTGGCTGTGATCTCTCCTTATATGTCAGAGAAGATAAATGGTGAACAAGCAATAATCCCAAAGGCAAATTCCTTCTTTCACTTGCTAAAACTAATCCTTCATGTATTTCTTTCTCTCATACTCTGGATCCAATCTTTCAAAAAATTATATTAGCTCTACAATCTACATTGAAAATATAGCAAAATATTTTCAGGTGAAAAAAGCAAGGTGCAATATAGTTTGTATCATATGCAAACACATGGTAAGAAAGGGGAATACAAGGCATAATCTGTTGTATGCCTTCTTTTACATATGTATGTATATATGTGTGCATGTATACACACACACACACACACACACACACACACACACATTTATTTGTATCAAGAACCACTGACAGATGCTTGAAAGAATAGGAAATTAGTAAAATGAGAGGCAGGGAGTTCCTGTCTCGGCCCAGTGGAAATGAATCCAACTTGCATCCACGCGGACACAGGTTCAATCCCTGGCCTTTCTCAGTGGGTTAAGGATCCGACATTTCTGTGACTGGTGTAGGTCGGCAGCTACAGCTCAGATTCAACACCTAGCCTGGTAACCTCCATATGCTATGGGTGTTGCCTGAAAAAAATAAAAGACAAAAAATATATATATATATGTGTGTGTGTCTGTGTGTGTGTGTGTGTGTGTGTATATATATATACATATATGGGAGGCAGGGGGATTGTACTGTGACTTCCTTGCGTATACCAAAATAGTTTTGATTTCTGAATTATGTAAATGAATTTCTCATTAAATATAAAATTGAGATATTCAAGCAATATAAACATATTTACAAATACCACAACTCAACCCTTTCCCACAACTGGAACATCTCTTCCCTTTATTATTACAACTCCTAAATGATCTCTTTAATGGTCTTAAATGGCCTCCTTGGCACCACACTATCACACTTCAGTCAGTTCATAACAGAGTAGCCAGAGGAACTGTACTGAGGTATAAGTGAAATCATGTTGTTTCTCTGTTCATACCTTCCAGTGGCTTCCCATCCCTCTCTGGGTTATTAAAAAAATTAAATAAATAAATAAATAAAAGAAAAAAGAAAACATCCTCACAATGGTCTATGAGGTGCCCTGTGTTCTCATCAACTTCTGCTATTCTGCCTTTGGTTCTCTCTGCATCCAGCATGCTCTCCCCGGAAGGTTTTCATTTTGCAGTTCCCTCTGCCTAGTATGCTGTCACCTCTATGCTTCTCCTCTGGCAGGTTTTGAATCACTTGTCACCTTATCCTTGAGACCTTTGTTGCTCTTCTGCTTAATCATTTGCTTGCAAAATATGGCAAGAATTTTTCTCTACTTTGTTCACTGTGTAATCCCCAGTAACTTGAAAAGTACCTACCACATAGCAAGTATTCAGTGGGTATTTAGTTACTGAATAAATGAATGAGAATTATTTACAAAAATTTTATGAGAATTACAAGGTGGAATTACAGACTACTGTAGGGACAGAGTACACAAGTTAAGTAACCAATCCCCTTTTGTTGGGTATTTCTTTAAAGTATTTCACTACTATAATTCTGTAATTTAAAATCTGCATACAGAAATCATTGCATACATATCTTAATTTCCTTAGAAAAAAATTCCCAAAGGTATGTGACTAAATAAACATATATATTTTAAAGACTTGACAACATATTGCCAAATTTCCAAGAACAAAACTGTTGAAGATTTAGCCACTTAAACAATGGGTTTTATCTTGTAAAAAGATACAAATTTAACAGGCAAACATAATGTTTCAGTCTACTTGGCTTTGAAGATCAGTTAGTTTGAAATGTGTCTCACTGTTTCTTGGTAATTTTTAGTTCTCCTTTTGTGATTTGCACAGTCACATCATTACTTTCTTTTCCTCATTTATCTTTTCTCTTAAGTTATGAAGCTTTACTTATCAAGTGTATTTACACTTTATCTATTACTATTATCTTCCCTGTTGTTTTTCATTGTGTTTATCTATATTTGACACACTGACATTTAAAATTTCTGTTTGATTAAACTTGTTTGTATTTTCTATTATAGTTGTTGACTTTACAAGAATGATTCAAAGAGATTTACCATCTCAAGAAAAGATAAAACCCATCATGTTCTCTTCAGGCTTTTTTTTTTTTTTTTTTAATTTTAATCAATTTAACTTAAGCCTTCTCCTTCCTCTTCTTCTTCCTTGAAAGTAATGACTCCATTTTTATACGTGTTCAACTGGCTAATTTCCCTCTGGTAGCCATAAAAGGCCTTTTCAATGTAAAACAATTGACTTCACAAGTAAGAAGCCCTGCTGGTGGGCAGAAGAGGAGGCAGCTGTGTATTCTGTCCATTAGACTTTCTCACAAAGCAGGAGAGATTTCAAAGTAGTTGTTCTAAATCAGACATCAGCTCAACCCATGTACTTTCCTCTTTATTTGACCAACATTTTTCTTGACACATGTAAAGCGTGCATAAGATCTAAGATTTGTTATTTTCTCAGATAATGAGGATCTTTCCAGGTGGTGTTTAATAAAATATATTTCTTCAGTAGAAAAATTTCTGAGCTATCATGTGATTTTCCTTGATATTGACAGACTATTATTAACAAGAAAGGAGAATCCCTTCTTTCACTGGGCCAACACTGCTCTGGAAAAACACAGTGGAAGTTTCTACTTCTTTTGACAAATAAGCTATGCTAATCTTCCTATTTTATTATTAATCTGTATCAAGTAATTAACTGTAGCAGTTTTAAAAATTTATTTTAATATGAAATTTCTCTATCACTACTAGATTTTTGTTTACATTTAATAAGTTTTCTACAATCAAGACTTCATTGTGTGTTTTACATCACCTCCTTCAGAAGTAAATACAAATGTAAACATCAATTCTAAATAACTGAAGCAAATAAACTGGGCAGATGTGGATCTGGATCTTGTCCCCACTCTCAAATGACCTTGAGAATTAACACTTAAATTCTCTAATCTTCATTCTTATTTACTAAAAATGAAAATATGTATATTATGTATATTATATATAATTATATATATAATCATGTATGTGGAGGTTATATATTATATTATATTATATATATAGAGAGAGAGGGAGAAAGAGATTTCATAGGGTTGTTGATAAGTTAAATATGATCATGCATGGCTAGTACCTCACCCATCACAAGAGTACATGTATATTAACCTTTCTAGTAGCATCTCTAACTTAAGTTCCCTGAAGAAGCAAATTCACAGTGGCTTCCACTTGCCTCTCTTAGTAGTGTTCTTCAATAAGACAACTGTCTCTTAGTTTCCTAATCTCTTTACTCCAAAAGGAAACTGAGCCTACATCACAGTGGAGATTGTGGTCTGGGTAGAGAGGAGATAGCAGTGTAGAGTTCTTGTTATATGACTGTTATGTGAGTGGGGTGAGAGATGGAGGGGTGTGGAAATGAGCACAGATGCTTCTCCACTCAACCTTTATTCCTTTGTGTCCTCAAGGTAATAAGGGGCTGCGGGAGCACCTTTCAATGAGTTGTCCAGAGAAAACCAAGATCCAGACAAAAGCTAAAATCAGAAAAGATCACAATTACCACTCAGGGCTATTAGGAAGTAAGGCCCCAAGTCAGGAAACTCTTTGGTACAAAAACAAGGTGCCAACTCACAAGTTTTGAAATACAGCACCCATTATTTTACTGTGCCATGCTTTGCCTCTTTTCATGTATCTGGATTCAGCATGCATGCTGTTCTCTGAGGTCTAGCTGTCCTGCCAATGTTCGATGAAGTCAAGTTTCTAACTAACTCTAAAGCAATCTGATCACTATCCATTACAGCTGTACCTGGGTAGCACAGTCATCCAAACTGTATTTACTAATATGCTCTGTGGTCCTGAAGACATTAAAAAAAGGAATGGGTTTCCGTTTGGGCAAAGAAAACACCATCCCAGGATGATAAATTGTCTGAGCCACTTTGTATACCTATTTATAATGTTCAAAACCCTAAACCAATTTAACTCTTCTGTGGACATACTGCTACCCAAATATACTTCTTGTTTGGTTGGTCAACTTCTTTTATTTATAAGATCTCATTCTGATTTAGTGAAAACAGCACTCAATGTTATTATATTTTTATAGCATCCAGAGTGATTTTTAAATACATATATCTGACTGTTCCTTTTCATATTTTATGGTCTGAGGACAGAGACCAATGTATAAACTGAATAAAAAGCCTAGCATAACCCAGTGTGGTTATTTCATCTGCCTCATTTCTCACCACTGTCCATCTGACATTACTAGAAGAGTCTCTCCCTTTCCCTGCTGGCTCCCCTTGATGTCACCCTTTTCATCGGAGCAATTTATCTTCATCATGTAAATCTCAGTCCTATTATTATGACCCTAGGGATACCTTCACTGAAAATCCCTCTCTGTATGCTCCCACAGCTACCTTGTACTTCTTCAGAGCAGCAACATCACAGTGTATCACTAAAGATTTATTTATGAGTTTATGTGATTAGTAAATTTATATTCCACTAAGCTATAAACTTCCTGAGGGCAGGGGACAATGTCTGGTGTGCAAATCAGTGCCTGACACAGAGCCTGCCATCAAAAACACGCTTACATAAATTTTATGGAATGAATGAAGGAAATAGGGAATGAATGACTTGTTTTTAAATTGCAGATTTAAGACCTTCTTTACACATTCAAAAAAATATTTCTATTCATGCCATTAACATCAGTAACTGATATATCATGCATGTTGTATCTTCTGTTTCTCCTACTGGTACTAGAAATCCTATGAGACATTAAACACTAATTGTCAAAACACATGGTAAACAGTTAAGCTCTACAATAGCCCTGGCTGTTGCTATCATTACCACAAAGCCATAAAAAGTGAGAATGGTTTCTCTTCATTAAATTAGTCCTGAAACCCTAGTATTTATACACTACAATACTATTATTCTACATTTGCCCATTCAGTTATTCTTTCATTCATGATATAGTTATCAGTTGCACACTGCCGTAAGAAGATCATTCCTTAAAGGCATTTTGGGGTGGGGGAAATGTAAGTCTGAAGGGGAAATAGGAATATACTTATTTGTTTTTTATGATAAATATTCACACAAATACTACAAAAATAGAAATTATAAATTTGATTTCCATGTAGATTGCACAGCAATGCCTATATCCCTGAGGGCCAAGCCATATGTCAAGTGAAACTGACAAAGTGCTGTGCAAAAGAAATGACAAAGATTGTTTTGGCAGCACTAAGATAATAATGCCAAGTTTCTTGATCAGCTCTCTTGCACCACTCTGTGTTATAAAATGACTGTCTGGGGTCTAACAATTCTGATCTTGTACTGCTTTTCTGAACAGTACAATACCAACCCCACAATGTAGTTAGCCATAGCCAAAGTGTGGCTACTGGAAAAGAAACAAACAAAAAAAATGATTAAAAAATAAGAATATTTATTGAAATGGAAAACATTATTAATGTAAATTAAATAAATTTAGAAGAAAATAAAATTGTGACCTACTCCCTGGTGATCTAAAACCTAAGTTACAATAATTACTTTCAAGAATGAATTTTCCTAGATAACTAACATGGAAAAACCTCCACTAGGTTCAAATTTTCAGGAGATAGTTTGCAGTCTTGTTTTCACAATGAAATAGACATGCTCTACTATTTACAGCTTTGTTATATTTACTATTTTTAATTTTTGAGTTAAAAAATTAAGTAAAAGATAAGTGAGAAATAAAATTTGCAGTCATGTTCTCTAACATCATATATCAGAATTTCTTTTATATGTTCATATTTTCAATAGCTAAAAGTGGATGAGCATTCTTGATTTTTATTTGGGAGGGGCTACTAAATTAGTTCTATATGCTGACTCATATCAATATTTGAAAATCATCTTAATGAGTTTGCTGATAGGAATATCTACAAATTGGATCCAAGGAATTCTGAGAGTCAATAAGGCAGGATTAATAGCTCATGTTCTGAAAGAGAGAAAGGAGAGAGAATAAGAGGAAGGAAGGAAGGAAGGAGGAAGGAAGTGATAGAGGAGGGAAGACAGAGAGATAGACAGAAAGAAGGAGGAGGGAGAGAGGTAGGAAGAATCTAAGTATCCTGAGTGGAGAAGAACTGGCTGGTGTCTTCCTAAGCCACTGAGATGGCCGACCTCAATTTCTCTTGCCCCTTAGAAAATTATATTCAATGTCACAAAGAGAACAGAGACATGACTTTTTCATTTACTCCAAGTCTTATATAAGTGAAGCACACAGTTAAACACTCAATGGACATGGACTTGAAAGTTGCATGCCTCTAAGATTCCTGACAGTTTAGAAAGTTTAATGTGTATAGCCTAGGTTGTAGAAAATACCTATTGCAGAGCCCCGAAATAGGGAATCAGGACAAGAATCCCTAGCCTCTGCCTCCCCTTTATCATTCGACCAGAAGTGAAGCAGGAAGCATATAAAAATGAGAGATGACTTAGATTCCAAATTCCATATGCATATCAAATTTAAGGTTAGATTATACATGTATATGAAATATAGGCACATATGTACATTAAATAAAATTATTATATGCATATTTAATAAGAATGAATATATATGGACATGTAGATATATATTTTTATTCCTTGATAGGTAAATCATAAACATATTCTTATGAGGAATATTTGCACAAGATGAGTGGATAAAACAATGTTTCATGTGGCAGTTATTCTTAGATATTTAAGTAAAATATATGAAACCCAAAATGATATTTGAAAAATGAATACCTGTATTAACTATGGAAGGAATGTTTAAAGAAAGAAAATAAATACATTTTAGTTCAGATTCACTTCTAATCACCACACTTTTAAATGATAGATTTTTTTAAAACATGAAAACATTGACAATAATAAAAATGACCAAAGCATGCACAAGAGATCTTTGAGTAATTCGTAAATTGGATTGTGAAGTGAATCTTTTTTGGGGGGGGGGGCACAGAAAAAATATGTTAGGTAGCAACTTGATTTATAATTTTTAAAAAATTATAGAAAGAGTTGGAGAAAGAGTTGGAGAAAAGGACACTCTTGACCAAATAATCAGAGACTTTTGAGTTGGAAAAAAAGCTTTCTAGTTATGGCATCTATAATCCACCAGAAGGGAGTTCCCATTGTGGTGCAGCGGAAACAAATCTGACTAGGAACCATGAGGTTGTGGGTTCAATCCCTCGCCTCGCTCAGTGGCTCAGTGGGTTAAGGATCCAGCGTTGCCATGAACTGTGGTGTAGATTGCAGACAGGCCCACGTTGCTATGGCTGTGGCATAGGCCAGCGGCTACAGCTCCAATTAGACCCCTAGCCTTGGAACCTCCATATGCCACAGGTGTGGCCCTAAAAAGACAAAATAAATGAATAAATAAAATAAAATAAAATAAAATAAATTCACCAGAGGAATGAAGCAGTTTAGTGAAATTCATGAAATCTTCCTCCTTCTGCAAGGATACATTTACATATTAAGAACATACCATCTCACGCTTTCTCTAGTATATGCAATTATTTAAAAGGCTTGCCTTTATTGATATAACTTTTTAATGATAACCTCTACACACTGGTTTATAGCCTACTTCTTTCTCTCAATAAATCAACAAATATTTATTGAACACATACTATGTGCTAGGAACCAGATTTCAACAAAATTAATAGAATTACTAAGTCACATGTATGGCAGATAATGCGCTCTTCATAATGATACAAATGGACACAAAATGGGCATCTTTTATCCCATGCCCTCTCACTCTACAAATGTGTACTACAAAGATTAGCAATAATTTTTACCCAAAAGTCACTGCCCAATCTAAATCCTACTATCAATTCTATTTATACACATCAGTGAATATCCTTAATTTCAAGTCAGATCTATTGAGAGAAAGAAGACTGTGCTGCTGCAATTGTCTGTGAGTTGTTTTTCTAACAAGGAGCATCTCCTTCTTGTACTTTTTAAATGGACTTTGCATTATCACTATCAATTACCTCTGCAGTTTTAAAGCGAATACGTTTCCTATGGAAGTAGAAGTGCCTTTGAAGAAAGCCAATGAATCTAAAAGGTCTTTAAAATCCAACGTTTTAAAATAAAAGGGCAGAATGATAAATTATATTGAGAGAGGTGATTATTATAAGATGGGATTTTAATTTGTATCCAATATTGCTCAGTTTCTGCACACAAAAATCTCAACAAATAAATTCACTGTTCAGTAATGGAACAATTGGTGTGTTAAGTTTTTTTATGTTTGCATGAATACTTAGCATATTGTTATATGGGTACTTAAGAGTATTTTAGTCATACTGAGGGGCCTGCTTGGGGTTTTCGATTAAGATTAAAACTCATATTTATTTCTTCCATTTAAAGTGCAAAGATATAGGTCCTTGCAATCCCAAAATTCACTACTGTACAAACTTTCAGGAGAGGATAACGTCCAGGTAATGCAGATGTTTGAACTCCAGGTGGAGGCTGTGGACCAGACTTCAATTAACACATTCCAGGACTTGATGTATTTTCAGGGCACACTCTTAGCTCATATTTGTCATATCATGTCTTGCAGTATTTAAATACTCATAATTTTCTGTGCCTCAAGTCATCCTATCCTCATGTATTGCTTCCTTAAACCTCAGTTTGTGGCTTTATAGTTATCCACCAAAGATTATATTTAATTCAGTTAGCTATTCACACTTATTCATATTTTGATCCCTTTTTTAAAATCTGGTCTAGAGCACCCTTCCCTACCACCATTTCCTGTATTCAGAATTTCTTATGTTTGTTCAGCAAATTACAATTTAAAATGCATACTTTACAGTGGTGAGTAAATGGACAAGTTACTAAGCTTTTTTTATTTTTCCTTTTTTTTTTTGATCCTTTTTTTTTTTTTTACGGCCACACCAGTGGCATATGGAGGTTCCCACACTAGGGAGGGAACCCGTCTACACCACAGCAATGCCAGATCCTTAACCCACTGAGAGAGGCCAGGTATCGAACCTGTGTTCTCATAGATACTAGTCAGGTTTGTTAACTGCCAACCCATGACAGGAACTCCTATTAAGCTTTTTAATAAATATATTATCACTTATATGTAGAATCTAATAAAAATGATACAAAAGAACTTATTTAAAAAATAGAAAAAAACTCACAGATTTAGAAACCAATCTTATGGTTATCAGAGGTGAAACTGTTGAGGGGAGGGAAGATTTGGGACGGTGGGAATAACACATACACACTACTATATAAAATAATGACTAACAAGAACCAACTATATATAGCACAGGAAAATCTACTCAATAGTTGGTAATAACCTACATGGGAAAAAAGAATGGATATATTATATGTATGACAGCTTCACCTTGCTGTACACCTGAAACTAATACATTGTAAATCAATGATACGCCAGTAAAATTAAAATAAAAAACAAATATATTGCTTTTTATGTATTTGGTATGTCCCAATAAAATGATTACAAAACCCTAAAGGTGTATCAGTAAGAATATATAGTTTTTCATATTATTTCATTTGAATGGACCCCCATAAAGGCCTTGTAAGATTGATAGACAAATCTCCATTTTACTAATGTGACTAGATCTTAGATGAATTTTTTTGTGATTGCAAGGTTATAAGATGTGTATAGCACAGGGAACTATATTCAGTCACTTGCGATAGAACATGATGGAAGATAATATGAGAAAAAGAATGTATATATATATGTATGGCTGGGTCACTTTGATGTACAACAGAAATTGACGGAACATTATATATCAACTATACCTTAATTTTAAAAAAAGAAAAAAACAAACAAACAAAAAGATGTGTAAGATGGGACCAGAGAGATATTCTGACTCTTAGTCTAATGATCTTTCCAACCCTCAATTCACTGATGAAATTTTAAACAAGAAAATGTCAACTTAATTTCCCTATCTATAAAGTCTGATAAAGAAAAATTAGGTTTCATGTCGACAAGAGGTACCACTTCTTCACTGTCACCATGTTAGAAATGAAAGACTGGCTCCAAATAGGAGGCAGGAGATTCCTTTCTGGAAATCCAGATTAGTCACTCATGAGGCCAATAAACCCTCCTTGTAATTCAAACTCGAGTCAGGATACTTTTACCCTCCCAGCTATGCTGTAAAACAGAAATTAAATTTCCATGATGTAAGCCGGTGGGCAGGTCACACTTGAATAATCAAGGAAAGCTGGAAGGGAATCATTTTCCCTTTGACACAATTTTTTTTCCTTAGTTCCCAAAATATTAGAATATTAGCTTACAAATTAATCTCTACTAATAAATCTATATCAAGACAAAAGAACTGAGAGATTTACGAAGGGTACAAAATGATTATTCTTAGAAAGCACCTTTTTTTTTTTTTTTTTTTTTAGCCAAGCCCATAGCATGTGAAAGTTCCAGGGCCAGGGGAATCAAACTCATGCCACAGCTGCTACCAGAGCCCACAGATCCTTAACCTGCTGTGCCACCAGGGAACACTAGAAAGTAACTTCTCATATGACTCCCCTCTCCCCCAAAAAAGCATCTCTTTCCTCCAAAAATGTACTGATTGTCTCTACACAAAGCAGAAACCGTTTATCAGGAGAACAGTGTAGTTTCTGCTTGATATATGTTTACACCTTCTCATCTTGTATTTCTTCCAATTACTTTCCCTCTGCTATTCTAAACAAAGGTATGTGTAACACTTCAATTTATTTTTTTCCCATTTGTATCTGGGTATAAAATTTTAAAAAGCCAGGAACTTAAGATTGTAAAATGATAATAAACCTAAAATGCATTTCTAGTGATAGTTAGCAACATAAAAATGTCAAAGCGGCCATAGATATTTTCACCCCCAAAAAAACCTTGTAAGAATAAGTATAGAACTACAGAGGAACTGAATTGTTTAAGGTGGAGGGGACCTTTGGGATTAGCTGAGGTAGACAGGTGCCTCCACACAAATGGTATATCAGGTTGAGAGAAAGACCACAGCCCCTTTGTGTGCTAAATGGCAATATTTACTCTCAAATGAGGGAGCTGCACATGACCCAGACCACTGGCATCAGAAGCCCAGGTTCAGCAGCTACCGCCATGGGTCAAATGCACACACAGCAAAGGAAGAAACCAGCCCTTTTCCAAAGAGCAAATTGAGGTTTTGTTCCTTCTCTCTTTCTCTCTCTCTCCCTCTCTCTCCTCTGCATCTTTTCCTGCATTTTTGGTTTCCCTTCCACATTTTGAAAACCCTACTTCTCCCGTTAAAAAGGAGAAATCAACACTGCACAGCCTCACATGCCTTATCCTTATGCTCTCTCTCACCAACCTGCCTGGAGCTTCCCCTACTCCTAACCATTCCATTAGTCCATTTTCCCAGCAATTGCATTTACCTGCTCTGGGCACCACCTGAGACTGGAGTCAGGGGCAGATAACAGAAATGAGTCATGCTGAGCTCACAGAAAGCCTGGGCCATGGGGGAGCCTGGTCAGGGAAGAGAACCCTAAAGATAGGAGAAGGGCTTTACTTCCCAGGCCACTTGGATCACCCCACATACCCAGGCCCTGCAGACACACTGTGCCCAGAGTCTAAACAGGTGCAGCCAAAGCTATCCTTGAAGAGCTAGTCTTTGGTTACCAAAAGCAAAGGAAAGTAAAGACTAATAAAAATTCGCACCAAGCTGTGCTAATATCTATATATAGTTGCTTGTAATATTTTTAAGTCAACAAATCAACTTATACAGTATCACCATCCTGATAAGATGTGTGTGTGTGTGCATATGTGACTGTGTATGTATATGAGTATCAGAGCCACAGAAAGAGAGGAGGGAGGGAGGGAAAGCCAGAAAGGCAGACACATGACAGCCCTACTCCCTTCTCATGGGTGGATCCTATTAAAGAGAGGGTCCTTTGTAAGGTAAACAACCTTGATATTTCAGATGTGTGAGTGTGATAACAGGAGCCAGAGAAAGATAAAATATTCTGGATAGCAGAAGAACTTTGATTTGGAGCACCTGAGCATAATCTGAGAGCAGGAAGGCTTGACCCAGACATAGAAAAAGCAGGAGGAAAAGAGAAGCCCAAGCAAAGGCCCACAAAGATATTATTCCCTCATGATACCTCATGATACTGTGATGTTCACTATGCTTACCTTCTACAGGCTGGCAAATGCCTGGATTTCACATTCTGAAGGACATAGAGTAAAACAGTGATGATAATCATAAGTACAGGAGCTGAAAAGAGAAGGGACCATGAGAAGATTCAACATAGAAATGCTGTGATTTAGAATTTCACAGACCTTGGAACTAAGAATAATACACATGCTCTAGATCTCCACAGAGCAAATAAGGACCAGAGTGTTACCCACCTGGATGATGCATTGTCTTCAAAGCTTCACACACACACACACACACACACACACACACACACACACACACACAAAACCTTTGACTCAAATACTATATAGAATCATTTCAATATTACAAATAGAGGAAATGGCAGCAATCAAATTGGGATCTAGAAAGGCCTGACCTCAAAGTTTAACTCTTTCACTCACAAGTATCCCCATACAGGCATGAATAAGACAACCAGAGTTAAGAAGAACCAGCCCCACTATCCTGCTCCTATTGTATTAGTTGCTTGGAGGAAGAGGCCTGAGGATGATCCCCTTTGCAGAGAAAATCTTCCCTCCTCCTTCTCAGTACAGCCAGGTTGCCAGCCACAGGTTGGTTAGCTCAGGCATCTTCCAATCCAAAGGCCGCTGGCAATTCCTCCGAAAAATGACAGGGTCGGTGTTCCATCTAGGCACCAGGGAACTCAGGTGGACAATATTTCCATTAGAAATTACTGTACTCATTTTTGCTGGAATAAATATTCACAAGGGTAAAACAAAAACAAAATTGCTAATCAGATGATATTCAATAAAAATTAAAGCACATTCTTGAAATCATTGTGTACAACACCACTTAAAATCTTATCTATTGCATCTTTGATTTATGCATAATGACTAAAATTACTGCTCATGGGAAGAATAGAACTGTTGAACATGTTTGAAATCATTGTAGTTCAGACTGGAAGAATTTAGGGTAAAAGAGAGTACTTCTCAGCAGTTTATAGCACATGGTAGAAAATATGTTAGCTAAAGCAAGTCTGTTTTCTACAATACTTTTACTCTTCATAGTGACCCCCCTGCTGTAAACATTTACTCATGCCCTATCTTGAGTGCCTACATTATGCCTGTTCTTATGAATTACTGTGAGGATCACAGAAAAAGTACCCCAACCTCATAGAATGAGATGCACATGCACAGATGCTCCCAACAGCCTATGAGAAATAGTCTGGGAGATTTAACTTTAGTAATCATTACCAATGATTAGACACCTGCTGGGAGTCAGATGCTGGGGTAACTTTAAGTTACAACCAACAAGGTCTTTATTATTGTACTTCATTCAACCAAAAGGAGGAAAAATGAGTCAAGAGAAGCTCATCTGCTCAGCAGCAGGGAGTTTGCAAGTAGCAGACATGGGTTTGTGTGTGTCCAATATCCATGACTTACATACTAATTTACAACATATTTAAATAAATTCATCATCATCGAGGCAAAGTATGTGATCCTGTTGGTCATACCCAGGGTTAAGGTGTCTTTGTAAATTGGCTTAAACAGAGAAGTAGGCAGAAGGTCTTCCAAAGGCAGGGAAGAGAATGGAGAAAGCCACAAACATGGAAGCCATAGCATCCGTCCATAGCATCAGTTCACCTATACAGGGTGGATTGCTTAGGTGAACTGGAGCCGGAAGATCAGCAGAAGATCACTAACATAGCACCAATGATAATTAAAAGAACTTGAGTTAAATTTCAGATGAAATCTGGATAAATGAAAAAAACTTGAGTTAGATTCCAGATGAAATCTAGAATGGAGTTAGGGGATTAGGTAGATTTTCACTTTAAAAAAAAAAAATAAGTTCAAAAAGTTTCCCTCCAATGTACTCATTTTCCCCTAGGAACAGTACATCTTTGTATCATCTATCTCAGAAACTGGCAACTCCATCCACCAGGTGCTCAAAAAGGAAGCTCAAGGGACAGGCACAATTCTTCCCTTTCTCTCACCCTTACCATCTTATAATCACAAAATCTCCAATCTCTTTGCCTCTGAAAACTCCAGTGAACCTATGGACTTCCTTCCACATTAGACCACAACCATTTCTCATTTATATCACAGCAATACTCTCTTAATCAGGAACTCTTGCTCCAGGCTTTGCCCCATTCTACCTAAAATGAAAAAGGATACAGTTTGGATGTTGTGGCAAAAAGCAAATTTGTTCACATGACTCCCCAGTTTCAACTTTCTAATGAGTTCCATTGCTCTCAGGAAAACCAGCTAATTCTCTTGGCCCTTTTCACATGTCCAGCATCATTCTGTAGGCATCTGCAGACCACCATCTATATTCTTACCTGGACTAAACTATTTTTTTCAGTCTCTCAAATAACCCATGCTTTCTCTCATCGGAAACATCACACACATTGCCTCGGCTTGGATTTCTCTCTCCTGAATTGTATCCTTCACCAGCATCTCCAGCAAACACACATGATTGTTGTACAACTATAAATGTAATAAAATTCATTGAGTAATAAAATAAAAATTAAAAAATACAGACTTCAAATCATCAACTTGAGGAAGCCTCCCCTGCTTCCACATCTACTATGCAGGTTCCACATCAAGTATTTTTCATTAGAGAATATACCACAGTCAATCACAACTGCCTGCTCACTTGCCTGTTGTACGTAGATCTAGTATTTTGCTATTTCTGACTTTTTTCATTTTTGTATCCTCAAGGCTTCAAGAAACATAGCATGATCCTAATATTTCTTTAAAAACAAACACTAATGAAGTGTTTCTTTCTTCACTGAAGAAGCAAGAGAAATGAAGAAAGGAGAAAGAAAAAATTCAAAATCAAAGACTTGTCATGGGAGTTCCCGTCGTAGCGCAGTGGTTAACGAATCCGACTAGGAACCATGAGGTTGCGGGTTCCATCCCTGGCCTTGCTCAGTGGGTTAACGATCCGGCGTTGCCGTGAGCTGTGGTGTAGGTTGCAGACGCGGCTCGGATCCCGCGTTGCTGTGGCTCTGGCGTAGGCCGGTGGCTACAGCTCCGATTCGACCCCTAGCCTGGGAACCTCCATATGCCGCGGGAGCGGCCCAAGAAATAGCAACAATAACAACAACAACAACAAAAAAGACAAAAGACAAAAAAAAAAAAAAGACTTGTCATGGAAATGTTCAATATGCCCTAAATTAAATTGTTTTTTTTTTGACTCTGTAAGTATATTTTAAAGATATATTTTAATTGAATATAATAGAAAGTTTTAAAACATATGCATTAAAACATATATGTATGTATAATTTTTTAGCATAACATAAAAAGTAATTTGTATTCTATGAAGGAAATGGGCTTTTGAAAAAATAAATTCCAAGAAGAACTATAAGAAATAACTGGTGAATAGTTTCATGATATCACTGGAGAAAATTTTCTAGGCATAACATCAAAGCAGAAAAATAAAAGGAAAGATCAATATATTTGATTATATAAAAATTCAAAAGACCTATATTAGGAAGAAAAACATAGCACCATTAATAAAGTTAAAACTAGAAACAACAAACTAGGAAAAAAAACAGCATACACTATATGGCCAAGAATCACTATTCCTAATACATAAAGAGCTCTTGGGGAAAAAAATGACCTAATCCCTCCCACGAAGGAACTCAGAATTCATAGGTCTTACTAAATTTTCCCAAAACATACTACCCTTTTATTACTAGAGTAGCACAAATTAAAATGAAAGCTATCAAAGATTATTTTCAATGCACAGCTATATTAGCAGGAAAGTAGAATAATTTTTCAGATTTTATAAAAGGAGAAAAGGTTTAGAATCCACATAAGTAAGCAAGAAATGGAATGGAAAGATTTCCTGAATTCATATGCTAATTTCTGGTTGTCTAGGATCTGAGTTGTAGTGGAATATTACAGTAAAGATTCCATGGGAATCCTGGATTCCTGACGTATGACAGCCCATTAGGAATGCAGTTTTCAGCTTTGGCTTTCAGTAAAGAATTTTTTTAAAGGTTCTTGATATATTTTTAAACAAAAATTTTTGTTCATGTTTGAAAGCAGGATTTATACCATTATACTTCCTTCCCTTAAAAACAAAACAAAACAAAACAAACCCAAACTTAAACTATAATTTAAAGTGTTTCTGAAATGCTAAGACCCCCAGATATCTAAAAGTGGCATATGAGAATCCTCTCTGATGATTTAAATTCAGCTTCAAAAATTATCCTAATAAGATCAAAGGATCAAAGATTAAAGGAATTTTAACTCATAATTAAAAAATCATTATATAAATAAATAAGTTGTCATGAGCAACTGTAAATGCCATAAAGCACAAAACCAGACCCGCGAGGATTTCAGACACTGGGTTTATTAGATAGAGATTATAAATCATATACATTAAATACGTTTAAAAAGTAATAGAGAAGATTGACCATAAATACAAAAAAATAGAGAACAACAAAACTGACCTGACATATTTGATAAAGAACAAAATACACCTATAGAAATGAAAGATATAATGGCTAAAAAGGTTGTTAACCACAGCCAAAAAGAAAACTAGTATATTGAAAAATAAATCTGAGAAAAATACAGGGAATGAAATGAATATACACCAAGTGTGAACGGAAGTTTGGCCCACTTGCCATTAGCCTCTCCATAAAATAAAACATGTCACTACAGTTACCAACCCGCAGCACACCCTGAGTGGAGCTCAGGCTGGAGACCAGGAGGCACTCTGTGCTCTGGGAAAACTGGAAGAACAAGCCTTCAGATAGTCAGATATTTTTAGGAGAAGATTTTATGTGCCCAATTCTTGCATCTCCTCATATCTTAGAAAAACACTAAAATCCTTCATGGTGATTCTCCTTGTGACTGGTAGTAACCTTCAGGAGATCAGCAACAAATTTTGTAAAGTGTGTATGCTGCATGCACCTCCCCCTCACCTTTATCATATTCTGATATTCCCCCCCCCTTTTCCTCCTTGGGTGGTATTTCAGCCCAGTCTGTAGTTAAGGATAAAGAATGTCTCCAAGTGTGAGAACCAGTGAGTCCTATAGGCTGTGAAAACTCAGGATACTGGCCTTGATAGTGGAGGTGCATATAAAAGGAATGATTTCAGTGAGCACAGGCCTCTTTTTTCTGCTCCCTGTCTTTGCTGCAAAGACTCCTGTGTATTCAAGCTGCTCCTTCACTGCCTCAGAGAGGTTTCTCAGGGCTACCTGAGATTCTGTCTTCAGGGCTTAAGTCCTAATTTTGCCCCAAATAAAACTTAACTCCCAACTTACAGGCTATGTATTTTTTTAGCAGACAGAAGTGATAGGAAATAGGAAAGAGAAGTAGACAATGCTGTAAATCAACTATATTCTAATAAAAGTAAAACTACCAAAACCGGAAAAATATGCCACCCCCCCAAAAAAGGAAAACTACAGACCAGTATCACTGATGAACACAGATGCAAAAATCCTCAACAAAATACTAGCAAACCAAATCCAAGTATATACTGAAAGGATCATACACCATGATCAAGTAGGATTTATCCCAGGGACACAAGGATTCTTCAGTATCCACAAATCTATCAATGTGATACACCACATCAACAAACTGAAGAATAAAACCCATATGATCATCTAAATAGGTGCAGAAAAGACTTCTGACAAAATTCAACATGATTTCTGATAAAAATTCTCCAGACAGTGGGGATAGAGGAGAACTACCTCAACATAATAAAAATCATATACAAAAAACCCACAGCTAACATTTTCAATGGTGACAAGTTGAAAATATTCCAACAAGAAAAGGATGTCAACTTTCACCACTATAATTTTGGAAGTTCTAGCCACAGCAATCAGAGAAGAAAAAGAAATAAAAGGAATCTAAATTGGAAAAGAAGGAGTTCCCATCATGGATCAGTGGTTAATGAATCTTACTAGGAAGCACAAGGTTGCGGTTCAATCGATGACCTTGCTCAGTGGGTTAAGGATCCAGCATTGCAGTGAGCTGTGGTGTAGGTTGCAGACACAGCTCGGATCCTGAGTTGCTGTGGTTCTGGCATAGGCTGGTGGCTACAGCTCCGATTAGACACCTAGCCTGGGAACCTCCATATGCCACAGCTGCAGCCCTAGAAAAGACAAAAAAAAAAAAAAATTGGAAAAGAAGAAGTAAAACTATCATTGTTTGCCGATGACATGATACTAAGAAAACCCTAAAGACAGCACCAGAAAACTGTTGGGACTCATCAATGAATTTGGCAAAGTTGCACGCTACAAAATTAATACACAGAAATCAATTGCATTTCTTTATAGTAATAATGAAAGATCAGAAGGAGAAATCAGAGAAACCATCCCATTTATAATAAAATCAAAATGAATAAAATACCTAGAAATAAACCTACATAAAGAGATAGAAGACCAATAGTCTGAAAACTATAAAACGTTGATGAAAGAAATCAAAGATAACACAAACAGATGGAAAGATATACCATGCTCTTGGATTGGAAGAATCAATTATTGCCAAAATGACTATACTACCCAAGGCAGTCTACAAACTCAATGCAATCCCTATCAAATTACCAAAAACGTTCCTGACAGAACTAGAACAGAATATTTTAAAATCTGTATGGAAACCCAAGAGACACCGAATAGCCAAAGCACTATTGAAAAAGAAAAACAAAAATGGAGGAATCAAGCTTCCTGACTTTAGATAATACTACAAAGCTACAGTCATCAAGACAATATGGTACTGGCACGAAAACAAAAACAGAACAACGGAACAGGATAGAAAGCCCAAATATAAACCCATGTACCTATGGGCAACTAATCTATGACAAAGGAGAACAGAACATGAAGTGGAAGAAAGACAGCCTCTTCAATAAATGGTGCTGGGAAAACTGGAAAGCTTCATGTAAAAGAATGAAAGTAGAACACTATCTAACACCATATACAAAAATAAACTTGAAATGGATTAAACACCTAAACATAAGGCCAGACACTATAAAATTCCTAGAGGAAAACATAGGCAGAATGCTCTTTGACATAAATCACAGCAACATCTTGTTTGATCCACCTCCTAGAATAATGACAATAAAGACAAAAATAAACCAATGGGACCTAATCAAACTCAAAAGCTTTTGCCCAGCAGACACCTCATTTAAAATTTCACAAGAGCACTGCCTGTTCTTACTGGCTTTATTTATCTCTATTATGTTTATCTCCTTCTGACAAAATATTTATTTTATTTTTTATTATTATCAGTTTCCTCCACTGATATACACTCTGAGAAAGAAGGATTTATTTCTCTTTTGATCAGCTACCTGTGCACTAGAAAAAAAAAAAAAAAATCATGCTCGCCTTCAAAGCACAGAAGATGCTCCTAGGATGGAGTTTACATTTCCCAACCTCTGCTGCATCAAAATGATGTCATTTAGTGAGCCAGTATATTTAAGAAAGAGTTACTTCTTCCTCAAACTTTTTCTGTCCCTATATTCCTGCTGGATGTTGAAGATCAGAGTGAATTTAGGGATCTCCATTAGCCTGGACCTCTGAATAATTACATGGATCTGGCCCCTCTAACCATCTCTGCCCCCAATCCAACCCTCATCTTCCTGTCTAAAAGAAACATTTTCATTTGGA
Organism: Sus scrofa; assembly: GCF_054392235.1. NCBI lineage: Eukaryota > Metazoa > Chordata > Mammalia > Artiodactyla > Suidae > Sus > Sus scrofa. Next base: position 105,712,281 of record NC_139396.1, on the reverse strand, counting down.
CTTTATATGAGCGAGAACTAAAATTTTATTGTGTTAAACTACTGAAACTTCAGGTTATTTACTACAGACACTAGCATTACCCTAAATAATATGCTACTGTCTGTGTCTCCGAATTCTTAAAACACTGAAATGTTGAAGATGCATTCATCAAATAAATGAAATGAATGGAATATTCGAAGATATACAAGCAAATAAAATGTTAAATATTTAAATTATCTAAAAACATCTGGTAAATCAGTAAATCAAAGAAATAACTCACTGTTATAAATTTCTTGCTATTAGTTTCCGTGTTCCATAGTCTCTTATATAGTTGAAATGATTTCCTAGAATGTGTCCCATACTTTCTTCCAGGAAGCCTTTTTTCTTATGTTAATTTTGAATATCCCTTCATAAGTACTTTGCACTGCTCTTAGTTTCCTTTAGCTGAATCACATTAAACAACAATGCTCCTTCCTGTTTATATTTTTCAAATATTTATAAATCATTATCCTGAGCTCCACTTACTATTACTGAGCTAAGTTATACATTATTCGTTTCTGGTTAAAAGAGCTCTCCATCATCTTAACCACTTTCTTCCTCTTGCTTGAACTGTCTTCACTTTGTCTATACTTTCACCCTTAAAGAGATCAGGGGACACATTTGGAATAGCTCAGTAGCTACTGAGAACAATATAGCCAATAATCCACATGATTTGGTTCTTGAGATTCCAGATTCATTCAGAGACTGCATGAGCATCTGAGGTAGAGAAATGATAGCCCATTCCTCCTGTGCTAAGTCAGTCACTTCCTGTGACTAGTGTAGTTTTTGGAATATGGTTGGCTGTCAGTGTAAGTTTCATGCATAAACAATAAGTGAAGAGCTGTATTATCAGATTAATTGGACCCCATGGATTATTGTTCCCTTCCCTGTGGCCTAGTTCAGTTTGCAGTCATCTAAATGAGTATTCTTGATGCTGGTAAAGTTATTTTCAGAAAAGACCAGTGGAGACTTCTGGTCTCTGGAGACCAACAAATTCTTCACGGTCACAGCTACATGCATTTCCAGATTTTGTTACAGTGACCCTAAACCAATGCAGCATATTTAGGACTGCAGTTGCCTAACTTAAATACTGCTCATGAGGAGACGACAGTTCTGCCCATTATACATTTTTAGAAAATGAGAAGGAGCTATTCTACTGCGTTGCCAAAAAAAAACTATAAGTGTAATAGTTGGCTCCCAGCATGTAGCTTAATATTTTACATATGCCAGTGCTGTGACCCACTTTAAGATGAATGAAGAAGAAATCTGCTAAGGGGATTTATGATATTTTAAAGGATCACTGAATCTCTTAACTAAAAGAAGTACATTTTCCCCAATACAATAGTCACTGACTTAATAAGGATCATTTTCTGAAAGGCAAACTTTTGGCATACATGTTAATGATTTTATGAAATTTACTTCTACCATCTCTAATCTAGTCTTCTTTCTCAGACAATGGCTGAGATTCGGACTTTTCTCTCCTTCCCCTTAAACAGACCTCCTTCCTGAGATCTAGATTAGAATGTTAAATTACTAACTATCACTCACATGAAAATGTATGTCTGATTTTTAAAACCTTTAACACAGTAAGTTAAATTCAGTGGCAAACCTATCTACTGGATTCAAAATTAGGGTTTGAATATGAAAGCAAATTACACAGTAGCACATCAACCTTTGATATTATTGTAATCATCTTGATTTTAATCTAATGTTGTACAAATTTAGGTCATAATATATTTTTTAGATTTTCCCAAACTATAGAATAATACATAATTCAAAGAAAGTCATTCCTTAAGGCATTAACTGGTTCAAAAGAAAGTGGTACATATACAATCACTAAGGGCAAATAACCTGAAATTATGCTAGATTAAATGGAGATGACCCTTATAAAGGCAATGAGCAGATTATGCAGAAACACAAATGGATAAATTCTCATAAAACTCAGTGGATAAAGGCAAATAATTAAGATACTAGATGCTTAACATTTCTAGACTTTTAATTTACTTATCTTTATTTGATAAAGAGAGAATAAAATAGATGAAGAAATAATAATCACAGAAATTATAGAAGAAAACTCTTCAGAGCTTAAAAATTGGAACCAAAAAACCCTAAAAAGCTCTAAAACTGTTTTTTTAAAGATATTTACTGCTATTGTGATAGTACATGATACACAAACACACAATCATATACACATACACACCAGCTTAAGGTATCACTAATCACTGAAGAAGCTGAGCTAGTTGAAGCAAGCCATGCCATCTATAAAGAGCTAAAATATGTTAATGTTAATGTATCTCTATAAAAAATGACATATGAAATCTAATTTATCGCATCCTGAATGGAATAGTAAAAACAGTAACATTTATTAAGCATTTGCCTTGTTTTAGGTTTTATGTGAAGAGTATATGTAATAAATCATTTAATCAACAGCATCATGAAGTAGGTAATAACTATCCTGCACAGCTGGTAAGAAGCAGAACAATTATTCAAACACATATAGTCTTATTCTCTATGTTCTTAACCATTTGCTCTACTGTTATAATTAACCTTATACTTAAGAGTATTTAAATTAACATATATTTACTGAAGTCATTAATAGTCAAGGTTGTATTATAAGAACTCGAAGAATACCAAAAGAGTAAAAACAGAGATCCTGGATTTCAAAAGACTGCAGTCATAATGCTACAGTAATTCAATAGTGTGACACTGATGAAAGAATAGTATTAATACAAATATAAATAAGTGAAATATAAATATAGTCAGCTGATTTTTGACAAAGGAATAAAGGCAACACAATGGAAAAAAGATAGTTTTTTCAACAAATAATGCTGGAACAAATGGACATCCACATGCAAAATACTAATCTGGATACATACCACATAACCTTCACAAAAATTCAAAATAGATCACAGACATAAATGTCTATAATACTCTTTTAAGATAATAGTGGAGATATCTGGATGACCTTGAGTTTGGCAATGATATTTGAGATGCAACAACAAATGCCTGATCTATGAAAGAACTGTAAAGTTGGACTTCATCAAAAGTAAAAATTTCTATTCTGAGAAAGGTACTTTCAAAAGAAAGAAGACAAGTCATAGACTAGGAAAGATATACACAAAAGAAATATTTGATAAGGGACTCTTATCCAAAATATACAAAAAAACTCTTAAAACTCAACAAGAAAACAAAATAACCATAGACCTTAACAGACACCTCCCCAAATAAAGTATAGAGATAAGCATCTGAAAAGATGTCCCATATTTTACTTCATCAGGAAAATGCAAATTAAAACAATATTGAAATAGCACTACATACATATTAGAATGACCGAAATCCAGGACATTGCCAACACCAAATACTGGTGAGGATATGGAACAAAGTCACTCTCATTCATTGCTAATGGGGATGCAAAATGTTACAACCACTTTGGTATAGAGTCTGGAAGTTTCTTACAGAATTGAACATACTCTTACTATGTGATCCAGCAATAGCAATCCTTGGTATTTACCCAAAGAAGCTGATAACTTATGCCCACACAAAAACCTGCTCACAGATGTTTATAGCACTTTTCATAATTGCTGAAATTTAGATGTCCTTCAGTAAATAAGTGGATAAAAATACTATGATGTATTCAGGCAATGGAATATAATTCACTGTTAAAAAGAAATTAGCCATTAATCCAAGGAGAGACATGGAGTAAACAAATTCATATTACTAAGTGGAAGAAGCCAATCTGAAAAGGCTAATTAATATATGATTCCAAATACATGACATTTCAAAAAAGACAAAACTATGGAGACTATAAAAATATCAGTGGTCACCAGGGTTTGTGGGAGGGATGGGTAGGCAGAGCACAGAGGATATTTAGGTGAGAGAAACCATCCTGAATGATACTGCAATAGTGGATACCTGTCATGGTACAACTGTCCATACTCACAGAATGCACAACATCAAGAGTGAACCCTAACATCAACAGTGGACTTTGGGTGATAAGGATGTGTCAGTGTATTTTCATCAACAAAAAATGCACCACTCTGGTTGGGGATATTGATAGTGGGCGAGGCTATATATGTGTGGGATTAGGGTAAATGGGAAACTCAGTACCTTCACCTCAATCCTTCACCACAATTTTTTTCTGTGAATATAAATCTTCTCTAAACAATAAAGTCTACTAAAAGAGAGAGGAACTGAAGTCTATTGAGGGTGAATAGATATTTACATATACATAATTTCTAAGTGAAGTTCAGTGCAAATTCTAAGGACTACCAAAGCCAGGGAACTTTGGTTGAGTTGTGGAGGGTCTAAAACATTTTGTAGTGTGATACGAGGACTTTAAAAACAGTTTAAGGGCTCCAAAGAATAAATATTCTAAGAACAAATAAAAAGAGGATTCTGGGTGGATGTCAAAGTATAAATACTGGGAGAAATAAAGAGAGGTTAGTCAAAGGGTCCAAACCTTATAAAAAAAGAATTGAATTGGGTCTGAGGATCTAACGTATCACATCGCAACTATTGTTGATTACCCTGTATTGTATAATTACATGTTCTCACCAAAAACAAAAGAAAGGAAATGGGAGGTGATGGATGTGTCAATTAACTAGATGGGGGGGTGTCTTATCACAATGTACAATGTACATGTATATCAAATCATCTTACAACTTTGTCACTTGTATATCAATAAAGCTAAAAGGGAAAAAACATATAAATATTGATGTAAAAAGTGGCAAAAAATCTGTTAATGGAATGACAAAGAGCCCAACGATAGTGGAGAAAAACTTGTATGGCAAGTTACAGTACAGATCAGCAGGGGAGGGTAGCTATTGCCTTGCTCTGGGTGAAGAAAGGTGACTTCATTTTGCCCTTAGTTCAATAATTCCCAAGTAAAAGAACCACAGCAAGTTGAGTGAGCATATTTAGTGTCACTGTGGAAGAGACAATAATGACAATAATTAATACAAACAAAAAACACCAAATAGGTCAGTTGATACAAATATTGCTTTTGAAGCTATTTCGAAATGGAATGGCTCAATTTTCATCCTTCATGCAAAAGATGATCAAAATGCATTTTGTTGACTTGTGGCTAAAGCCATCCTTCATGAAGCAAATAGTGAATTCTCATTTACCACTGTTAATTTAGAAGTAATACCAATAATCAGAAAGCTGTCAATAGCCAGTTCCAGGACTATGAGCTGAGCATGCTTGGCAGTGCTAAGCCAGTGTTGGGACACTTTGGAATATGTGGGTGTCAGAGGGGATGAATCCGTAAAAAGAGTCAACGTCACAGGACAGAAGATTCTGCATATATGAAGGCAGTGGAAAATTTGGTCATTTTAAAGTAAAAGATCATGGAGACCCCAAAAAGAGGAATGACTTTCCTCAAACAATATAAGTTGGCAGAATCAGATCTACTCCTCAGATTTCCTGAATTCCATCCCACTGTTCTTCTCACTACTCTAACTAAATAATGCATTTTCTGATTGAGAGACCTCTTAAAAATTAATATCCTTTTATCTGCATCTTCTGAAATGAGAAGCTAAAAATCAATTACTATCTATAGTTTTCTCATAGTAAAAGTTATATCTGTATTAAAATAGCTAAGGATGGATAGAAACAGATAAGTATCAATTTGAAGAATTATGGATAGACTGCTTTACCAATTTTACTTCCATAAAATGCTCCCCCCAACTGATTACAGCTTACAGTCTTCCCCTCTATTTCAAGAAAACTGCAGATGAGAAAATGCAAATTTCCTACGAAGTTAAAGAACCATGTTTTATATTTGACAGAGCAGTAGAGAGGCAGTGATCGGCACAGGGATATGGCAAAGGAAGTGGCCAGAGCAAAAATGAAGAGTAGAGGAAGAAACTTTAAGCAAGAGCAAGTGTAGCTGGAGAGAGAGAACAGAGGGCAGGAACAGGGTGAGTGAAAGCAGGAGGCAGAGTAGAGGAAGCAACAAGAGAGTGTCAGTCTTGGTGGATAGTATCTGGTTGGCAGCCTGTGACACAATCTCTCACAACTTTCCATGAGAACACCTATGAAGGCAGAGAAAATCTGACAGTAGATGAGGAGACCTTCTAGCCCCACCCCCACCACACTGTGCCTACCCATAGCACAAATTCCATACCAGTGAGAATCCTTAACAACTATTCACCCATTCCTTCACCCAGCAATATTTGTTGAAGACATACTATATGTTGTGGTTTATAGTAAGATAATTAAACAAGACAATTTCTGAGTAATGAATGAAGAAAATGCAAAGTGAAGGGTAAGATTTCGATGACTGAGGGAATATGGAAGGCCTCCATGAGGTGGCAATACTGAACATGTTTGAATGTTCTAGTGCATGAACACCAAATGCAGGTAGGACTCTGTTCTCCCTCAGGCTCACCACCCTCTCAACCTATCTACTCAGAACTGGAATCTCTAAGGGAACAATTGTGAAAGAAGACTGTATGCTGCTGATGAGCATGTGGGATGAAGAGATGGTAAAGTGAGAAAATATTCCCTTCTACAACATATCATTCCCACAAATTAAACACTAAAGATATGATACAAAAAAAAATACACACTCTTAAAGGCTATGATTAGTAGAATTTCCATTTCATGGATTCTATAGATTCAGAATATCAGGTAGCCAGATGGCCAAAGGAGAAAATTTGGTCTCCAACCAGCAGGGTCACACTAGATCAAAGTCAGTTTGGTGCTTTGAATTGGTCTGGGGGCTAATCAAATCTATCTATTCAGCTTATCGATCTGAGAAGGGAATTCAACCAGCATTCAAATGGAAGCAACAAAAGGGCCACGGGCTCTCCAAAGGCCTAATATCTTAGGAAACGTGGTCTGGAATGAATGCTTCTTGCTGCAATCTGAATATACAGAAAATCTCACATAAAATCTATAAACTCAGGAAATAAGAGAAAAAAGAGAAACAGCATAGAGGCTCTGTGGAATACTCGTCTTCGAAAATAATTTTCAATAGTTACTAAAAGAAAATTTAGAAAGCTTTTTGGCAGCCCCTTTATCATAAAAGAAAATAAATGCAATAAGGAGGGATTTAAGGAAGCTATAATAGCAGAAGCAGAAAAAAAAAATAAGACCCATCGGAAACATGAAGAAACTGAAATTTTCTAGTGCAAAATGTAAGAAGTGGTATGGAGAACACACTTGAGCCATCCAAAAAGCCCAGGATGAAAATGATAACGATTCCTCTTATGATTGATGTTGAAGGCAGATAACAGAAATCAAAACCTAAGGATTACAGACATTCCTAGGGAATAAAGCAGAAATCTTAGAAGTGAAGTAATTATCAAAGCCTTACTTGAAGAAGTTTGCTCGCCTGGGAAAAGACTTGAGCCTATCATGAGAAGTAGCTGCTGTACTGTTCACAGAATCAACAAACAAGCATGTATCCTTTTCTTAATTTTTAATTTACCATTACATTACAAATTGCAAATATTTTGATCATCAAATTTAGGTGGTCAAAACATTTAATGTAAAACAAAGCAACTACCTGGAAATGCATCAACATATTATCCCTAGAGATATAGCCTGTGTTTCATGTGTGAAGGGAACAGGATGGTGTTTTCAAATGTGCAAAAATTACATAATGATATACTCTACCTAAAAGAGAAATTAACCAAAATTAAGAATTTTAGGAATGAGATTACATGATTAAAAGAACTACATATCCTATTCTTCTAGCATAAAATAATAATTTCACACCAAAGATATTTACCACTAAATGATGATGTTGTAATACTACAGAATCACAAGAACAAATATAATGAAGGGACAGCTTAAATTTTTTATGTCTGTGTTTCAATCTAAGCTAATACGTGATTGAGGTAAAGAATAAAAAGCACAAGTATAAATAAACCTACCAGCTCAGGATTTTAAGTTTGCTTATTTGTTTTCTTCTCCCTCAGGTACCATCAACAGAATGTAGATTTTTTTACCGAAGAACTATCACACAACACTCGGATTAAGCACTGAAAGAATCATTAACATTTTCTGCCATGCATTGTGCTCACTTAAAGTTAATAATTCTGGATTTGAGAAGCTCAAAGTCCTAATGTTATTTTAATGACATCATTTGTTTCCCAGGGACCAATGACATTGCCATAGATTCTCACACATTTTAAATGAGAAAGCAAGAAGCTGTCTACATATCTAACAATCAATATAGCAGAATAAAAAATAACAACCAAAATTTCAGGTCCTTTTAGAAAAGAAAAGCTCTAATAAAATGTTTTACAAATGTTACTATATGTCAGTTTATATTCTACTATATAATTGTTATTCAAAATGATGTTTGCCTATAATTTTATTCAGGAAATTTTGACCTAGCATTCACTTTCCCTTGATATTAAAAACAAATAAAAACTAAATGACAAAACTATCACAAGAAATGTCCAGCAGAGATAGCTCAAATGGCCTAATAAAATAATTATTTAAAAACTGTGAATAATTTTTGTTTGCAAACAGAAGGTTAAGTCTTCCACATATTACTGATGCTAATGAATTCTTAACAATGAACCTTCCTGTAAGAAAAAGTCAAGCTTCCATTGATAATTCCTAGTGTGTGTTTGTAAATGCATACACTGTCTCTCACTTAAGTCCATTAAAGAGTTAGAGTAGTAAATGGGGGAAAATACAGTATGATGAACTTCTTCAAAGTATTGGCAAATATCTTTTTTACAATGTGGAGGAGACATTGAATGGTAATTCTAAATATAACATTTTAAAATCATAATTTTCTCCAGACATGTTTCATTTAATCCTTAGAAACACACATGAAAATCTGTTTATGCATGGAAATTTGTGAAAATTAAAGCTAAATAAGAAAGTTACTCCCAGTGTTCCTGTCATGGCTCAGTGGTTAATGAACCCGACTAGTATCCATGAGGATGCAGGTTCAATCCCTGGCCTTGCTCAGAGGGTTAAGGATCCCACATTGCTGTGGCTGTGGTGTAGGCAGGTGGCTACAGCTCTGATTCAACCCCTAGCCTGGAAATCTCCATATGCTGCGGATGCTGCCCTAAAAAGACAAAAGACAAAAAAAAAATACTGTATAGGAGTTCCCGTCGTGGCACAGTGGTTAACGAATCCGACTAGGAACCATGAGGTTGTGGGTTCGGTCCCTGCCCTTGCTCAGTGGGTTAACGATCCGGCGTTGCTGTGAGCTGTGGTGTAGGTTGCAGACGCGGCTCGGATCCCGCGTTGCTGTGGCTCTGGCGTAGGCCGGTGGCTACAGCTCCGATTCAACCCCTAGCCTGGGAACCTCCATATGCCGCGGGAGTGGCCCAAGAAATAGCAACAACAACAACAACAACAAAAAGACAAAAGACAAAAAAAAAAAAAAAAAAAAAAAAAACTGTATAAACTACCATCAGAAATGAATGCACGAACAAAAAATATCATTTTCAAGTTTAATTTTCAATAAAGTAAATATACTTGGATTTTTAAAAACTGTCTGTTTATAATAGTTATACTATACCAAATTATAATATTCCCCCAAACTGTCTTCAGCTGGGTTTTGTTGTAGTTGTTGCTGTTGGGTAAAAATCTCTTTGTAGATCTATAGTCCACCTATGCCTGTTTGACCACATTAAAACAGTACCTCAAAGTAAACTGTACATGGACTCAAGGATATGGGTTCAAGTCCCAGCTATGATATTGTGCAACTTGATCAAGTCATTTCACCTCTCTGGGCCTCATTTTTCTTAACTGTAAAATAAGGAAATTGGACTACATGATCTTTAAGTAGTCCAGTTGGGAAGATCAGGATGTCATCTAATGAAATACATACATCAACAGACCAGCCAATCTTTCACATGGAAACACTAACAGTAAATATAGACACTGTCCTATACCCATGGTTTGCCCAGGAATATTTTGTAACTTATTAGCTACCTAATGGATTTTGAGGAATGTTGTTCCAGAACAAAACAAAAATAACTTCTGTTTATGAGGAAAAGGATGTGGTTTTGGACCAGCTGTAGCTTACTAATGAAAGTATTCACTCTCACTTACAAATAGTTCCTCAAAGTGGCTTTGGCCAGAATGAAAGCAATTAGGCTCAGTGTAAGATCCAAGGAAATGAAACAAATTTACCAGACAAGGAAGGCATCCCCATCAGGAAGTAAGTAAAATATTGGCCAAGGTTGGGAGAAAAAATATGCCGGCCTTTCACCTCAGTTTGTAGTGGGATGTAGAATTAGTCAAGGATTAACATAGTCAAAGAGTAAAGTTATGGCTCACACACATCCCTACAGAAGCCCTGTGAACCTATATTGCTCAGTTTCCTGCCTGTGGGGAGAATTCCATTAAGGTGTCCCAAAGCCATAATGACTCCTACAATAGAGGAAACAAGTTAAACTCACAAATATTTGGTCCTTCCTAAAATGAGAAGACATGCAATGTTTTACCAGTTAATTCTAAATGAAGCACCATAACATTGAGTTTTCAAGCAAATTTGTTCATTACTGGGTATGTCTGAAGGCGATACTTCCCTATTTAGAAAGGCTTGAGAAGTACATTTGACATGCATGAGCCTCAGCTTTCATCCAAATATACCTAAAAATGTTGAGATATGCTGAGCAGTTGGAAGAAAATTTTAAATTTGACATCTTCTTTTTTTGACAACAGTGTTAACGTAGTAAAGAGAATGTGGATTTTGGAGCCAGCTAAACACAGATTGAATGCCCAGCCTGACCCTACTGGTATTTAACAACAAGCAAATTGTTTGACTCTCTCCATGCATCTCTGTTGGGATCTTTTCTCTTATTCTTTAGAAAGCCTGTCACTGCACTTTCTATATGCTAAACGTTCTGCTCTTAACTTGAGGTGACTTGAAGAACGCAAGTGACAGCTTGCCAACCAGGTTGAAGACAGACATACATGTAGGAACCTAGGGAGAGATTTTTAATTAGGTGAAATCCAGTCCCTACAGATCAGAAAGGTAAATATTAAGAAAGATTTCATATCTGTTTATGTATGGAAATGTATAAATGAACAAATATACGTATCTGTATATGTATGCATATTATACATGTGTATGTTTGTGTGCATGCATATATGTATACAGATGTCTATATCTATGTATACTATATACACATGCATGTATGTGTATGCATATTTGAAAATTTTCAAATTTCCTATGTCAGAACTGAACTGTTGGAAATTGGTGGTGAAACTTACACACGTGTGAAGTACGACTTCATGAGTTTAAAGTCTTTTTAAAATATATGTATTCAGAAACACTTAAGTAGAAATATCTATGACAGATTAATATATTTACCTAAAACTTTATCACCTTTTTATTTCTATAGTGAGTAAAACATAAAGGACAAATGTTTTGAGAACAGGTAGACCTAAGCATGCATCTGCCTTTTATCCTTATTTACTGTGTAATGCTGCATAGTATTGAATCTTCATGGGCTATTCAGTGAACATCTATCCAAAAATTGTATCTGAGTTACTTCACCCAAGTTCTGGCATTATTAGGTACAAACTATTTGTTCTCCATTTCCCTAAAATGGGGCTGGAAAGCATGGAGGGGGTGTTGGTCAGGTACACTTAGGGTGAGGTACTAGCAGAGACCATCAGGAGAAAACATGGGGACCTCAGAGGTGAGCTTGCTGAATAAACTCTTGGTAACTTCCAGTGTTCCTGAAGGCAGCAACACCTCCCTTCATAAATTAAAGCTAATTCTATGGCAAGAACTTCTGATCCTGTCTCAAGGAAGCTGATGGAAATTTGGAAAAGGCCAGTGAAGCTGAGGAGGAGTTCATGATGGATTCATTGTTCTGCAAAACCCTGGGTTCCCAAGAGAATAAAGAGGAAATATCATGCCTCAAGAAATTAATGACTGCATTCTGTTAATCACCAGCCTAACTTGCTACTGAAATTATAAAATGCCACATTTCCCCAGAGCTGGAGCTATATACCCCAGAGCCATTTCCATAATCTTTAACACTATTCCCAGTGCAGGACTGTAAATTCCACCCACAATTATTTGGCTCCCATTTGATAAGTGAATAGTCCCTGATATTGGAATCAAATTTCATGGCTAATAGGCACTCTGATTACTAGAAATTGTTGGTATTTAATTAAAAAAATGTTGCTTAGCCAAGACGGCCATTATTTTCTAATGGAAGTTGGATCATTTCATGACATCCTTTCCTGCTACTGCTGGGGCGTTGGCAGCACTAATCATCACTCACAAATGGGTTGCCTTGCACTGGAATTTGGTTGTATGATGCAAGTAATGAGAACTTTTCCAAGAGTTTTAAGCTACATAATATATTACCTTCTTTATATAATATATTTTGTGTGTCTTTGGGGATTAGGTAACTTTGTTGTCTTAAAAATATTACCAGAGGAGTTCCCGTCATGGCGCAGTGGTTAACGAATCCGACTAGGAACCATGAGGTTGCGGGTTCGGTCCCTGCCCTTGCTCAGTGGGTTAACGATCCGGCGTTGCTGTGAGCTGTGGTGTAGGTTGCAGACGCGGCTCGGATCCCGCGTTGCTGTGGCTCTGGCGTAGGCCGGTGGCTACAGCTCCGATTCCACCCCTAGCCTGGGAACCTCCATAGGCCGGGGGAGCGGCCCACGAAATAGCAACAACAACAACGACAAAAGACAAAAAGACAAAAAAAAAAAAAATTACCAGAATACATTATTTTACAAAAATATATAACCATGCAATGTTTTCACTGATTTGCTCAGCATGCTCTTCTGAGTTCAGGAGAATTCAGTTTCTTTCAAAAACAACCTGACAATAGAATACGTGGCCTCTATCTTCCTTACTAGGCCAGTGTTGGCCAAAAAAAAAGGAGCACAATGTTCAGGGAGTGAGAACATTAGAAACCAGAATGACCAGCTGGGAGAGAGAGAGGAGGGATACAAGTCTAGTTTTGAGGTGAAAGGAAGAATGAAAGACAGGGAAAAAAAGCTCAGATAGTGGTCACAAAAGCAAATGGATTAGGGGAAGAGGATGGGGCATTATGCTCAGCTAACACCAAGCACACGGCCATAAGTTCCTTTCATATAGTGCATGGAGCTTTCACTGATGGCCAAATTAGCTCCATAAAAGCCCCCTCTAAGCCTGGCAAATGAAACTATGCATGACCACTTGAACAAAAACCTAACAAAAATCATGGGTTCTGGGTTCCAGTAGTCCGAACTTATTTCCTCACTCCGTTGCTGTGATCATAGTCATTTTTGTTTAGTTACATAAATTCTCCGAGCATCCTCATCTGCAAAATGGGTATAACGGTAACACCTACCATCAGAAGGCTGTTGTGAGGATTAAATGAGACAGTTAGCATGTTGCCTGGCAAAAAATTAATTATAAGTACTATTATCATGTGAAATTACATATGGTATATGATAAGGAAAATGTGATTTAAGGATGATCATTATACAATAGTTTGGACTATATTTTTCAAAAGAAAGTTCACAAATATAAGTAACTCAGAATGTATAGGACACTGAATAGTGGGTATGCTTTCAATTTATCAAAGTTTGTATTTTTCTAAGCAATTAATGAAGAGTTAAATCCCCTGGACATTTTATAATGAACAAGAAAAATATTTTAAGATTTTACTAGATGTTAATTACAAAAGTTTTTGAGGTTACTGTTTGTTTTAATTTGTCCTCCCTCTCTCCCTCTCCCTTTCTTTCTTCTCTTTCTCATTCTCTCTCTCTCTCTACCTCTTGCTCTCTCTCTCCCCCTCCTTCCCTTCCTCCCTTCCACTATAATTCCTTTCCATGATTTCAGAGGCACATACAAACACATCCAAGTGCCATAAAGACCTAACCCTTCCTGAGTTGACTCATCTAAGAGTATCCATAACACACTATACATGTGAGGTTTACAGTCTGCCAAAATTACTGCATACTCACTATTCCCCTTCTCACAACAACATTGTAAAACTATTTGTGAGGCAGATACCATTAATCTTACAATTAAAAGAAGAGAAAACCGAGCTTCACCAAATTTAAGTGCTGTATGGAAACTTATACAGTGAACTGGGTCCAGAGTGAGATGCTTACTGAATGTCTTTTGGTACTGCAGGTGTCATAAAAGATCATGCCATTGCTATTAAGCCTGATTAAAAGACTCATGTGCTTATCAGAAGAATCTGTATCACGTCACTTTGAAAAGTAATTAAATAATTTAAACAAGGAAGGGAGAAAGGAGAGAATAGTTTTCCTTCCTTGGGTCAGGGGCAAGATGAGCTTCTCCTCCAGGATTCGTTTGGTGGAATGTATTACATGCACACATCCGAGACAATGCAGGTGCCTGTGGCCCTGGTGCCATGGAGACCAAACTCCAATCTGCTAAGCTCCAGGTTCTGCCCTCTGCAGCTGGGCGTGGTACCCAGTTAAAGTACAGAGGATCCTTGTGCCCTTTTTGGCCAGCCCCTGTGCCAGGGGGTTGTTTGTAGTGCTAGATCCACTGATCATTCTCTGGAGTGGAGCCAGGGCCTGCAAGGAAGTCTGACTCCATCCAGAGTCTTCTCGCCAGACAGAGGAGTATTGTCTATGATCTGCCATTGCCGGCGGGGCGGGAGGGGGCTGTTCCCCTTCAAGTCAGTGTAACTAAAACACATTCTGTCTGACTCAGGAGCACTGTCACCTTGGAATTCAAAATAAGTGAAGTCTCTGGTCTCGATGAAACAGAAGCTATGCTGATGATTACAAATTATAATCTATTTACAATCTAATTCATCTCACGCTGATAGTAAAACAGATTGTTAATAATCTGATCATCTTTTCAGTGAATCTGGCTATTGAGATGGGGTGGCTACAGCACCTTATTACCCCAAAATCTGTTGGCTAAATAATGACATGAAGATTGGTATTGCTGTGACATTCCCTCCCTCTTTATCAAAAGCAAAACCAAAAAGCAAACACATAGCGGGGAGGAGAAAGTGGAGTCAGAATTTAGTCTTATAGATGTAAAAACATAGGGAGAGTTGCTGTTCAATGGGTACAGAGTTTCAGCCATGCAGAATGAAACCGCTCTGGGGCTCTACTGTACAATACTGTGCTTATAATTAACAATATTGCACTGTACCCTTAAAAATTTATTAAGATAGTATATCTCATTTTATATGTTATTTACTACAGTTAAAAAAATGGTGGATGATCTTCTACAGAAAAGAAAGGCATTTTGGTTTTTGCATCATATACAATAATTCATGGCCCTTGAGTGTAAATGCTTATCTTTGAATGCCATCTCAACCCCTACAACTAAAAACTTAATCTCCCTAAACTTGGCTTCCTCCTCTATGAAATGGGAATAACAGCTCATGCCTTTCAGAGCTGTTGGAAGATTAAATGAAATAGCAATTAAGAAAGCATATAGCCTAAAACTTGAACCTGAATAGGCATGCTTCAAATTAAATCATCTCCTCTTTATCACTACAGCTTTTTCATGTTAGCATGTTTACCTAACTTAAAGTGGAGTATAGCTCTGAGGTAATGGCCTAAAGTATAAGTCAACCTTTTAAGTTAAATGCAGTTTTGTCAGAAATTCCCTCAAGGTAATCACCTTCTCTTGTCTCTTAAAAGTACTTGAGAGTGGACCCAGATCCCTCAAAGGTCCATTTCCACCCATGATTCTATTGCTGAGAATCAAGATAATAAATGAACAACGAGGAACGGCCCCAGACTCCACTGCAGAAACAACAGATGCATGTCGTTGCTCTATGTATATGCAACACCATAAGCAACCTTGGAATACAGACTACTGTCTCAACAATATACACTGTAAAACCTCAATTTTATGTAGAAAAATCCAGGTCGCTCAATCTATGTGTCAGAAAGTCTTCTAACTGTGACACATGGTAATTAGTAACACAACTGCCAATTGCTTTATTCAGCACAGTAAGTTTTACAATGTAGAATGTCACCTAAAGATATAACAAATCATGCTTGTGCATAGTATAAAAGAAGTAACTGACCCTTCACCTGCCCACAAAAATAATCTACAGGACACTTGACAAATTTTGCCCCTAATTTCTATGTACCGATTTTTAATTTATTCTTTAAATAGATGAGAAATACCTTTCCAACAACTGATAGGAAATATCTTAAATAGATAACTCATATGTGGTGACATATTTTCAGAAAGAATAATAATGCCACTGTATTAAAGAGAATGAAAATTCAAATCCTGAATTGATTTTAATAAGATGCCTGGGCTACACTTTAGCATAGCAACAGTGCTAAAAATAAGCAATGAGGATACAATTTTTCCACTTTCATTAGAGAAAACACAATGCATGCCCAAAGATGCTCACAAGGAATAAATACACTGTG
The DNA here is from genome assembly GCF_054392235.1 of Sus scrofa. Classification (NCBI taxonomy): domain Eukaryota; kingdom Metazoa; phylum Chordata; class Mammalia; order Artiodactyla; family Suidae; genus Sus; species Sus scrofa. The sequence continues at coordinate 105,695,928 of NC_139396.1, read as the reverse complement.
AAGAAGAAAATAGGAGCAAAGAAACCACAGGGTATGAATTTTATATCTCTGTCTTCCAGCTTCAGAATGTAGGGAATTAAAATAAATATATATTTTAATATATTGTCTTGAATACCACAGGCATTGATACACATCTGTTCATTCTTCTAGCATCACTTCAGTGAAAGAATAGGTTGATGCATTTGACTCCAGATCAGTTCTCACTCCCTAGGACCCTGAAGTTGCAATGAATTCAGGAAAGCTTGCTGGGTGATTCTGGCTGGAAAACATAAGTATAAGCTGTTCAAACTACAGGGCAGCATGATAATCAAAGCCACCTTATATAAGCCAAACCTCATTCAGAACCATGGACAGCACATGTTAAATTCCATTTACTTCTAGGCTTTAGAGACAGTTTCTTTGGTTTCTAAAAAACACAGTTAAAAAGGAAGTAACTCCTCTGAAAAAAGCGGTAGAGACAGTGGGCACATGTGCTGAATTTTAGTCCACTGGGCGTGGGCAGTACACCAGACCCTTGTGAGGTGCTCTGGAGTCTCTCAACAAGAGAGGCCAGGGCCTCTGCTGTCATTGAGCTCAGTCTAGTTGGCAGAGATAAGGAAAACTAAAAAAACAAAGTAGTGAGAAGTGAGTGAAGGATTTAAAAAGGGTTGTGATGACTGAAGAGGAAGTAATGTAGAAAGTAAGAGAGAGTGATGAACAAATGCAAATAATGGTAACAGTTCCCCCAGGAAGGGCTGCGGAACTAATATTTTCCACAAGTCATCTGCAGTCATTGTCTCCCTTATCCTCACCTCAGCCGTGTGAAATCAGGGTTATTATTCTTTTAGATATAAGGAAGATAAAACTGAAATAAGTAGTTTGCTTTAGGTCATGCAGGTAGAAATTCACACAACTTAAATTCTATCTCTTCAAAAGTCAAGGCACTCTCTACTGCCCTCTACCACTTTGCAGGAAATATCTTGTGGTTACCACAACACTTCTACTATTTCGAACATACATATGCAAACATACATATTAAAATAGGAATCTGATGAGATGAGAATTCTGGAGAACCGCATTTTTGTGGGAAAATATATCTGAGATTTAAAGACCTTTAAATACAAGCACTGTGGAGACAGTCTCTGCCCATTCATTCTAGACTCAATGCTCAGGTAATTAAAAATAAATGCTAAAAGATTACAGAGTCAATTAATAAACAATTAATTCCTCACATGCATTGAGGAAATTGCAAAAGATTATGTGAAGAGAGTAAAAAGTCAAAGAGAAGGAACAAGCTGTTCCTTTACTGCATTTTCCATACTGCCATAAATACTAGATGAGTACATATTCTCTGACCACCCATCTCAAATTATTTTTAATGCAGTCAAGGATCATTGCTTATTCTTACACAAAATTTTCTACTTTTGCAAATATAGTACTATAAGGTTAAAAGGCCCAGGATTTTAAACTCTATAACAAGTGGTTAAGCAATAATAAGGAGAATACTTTTTAAAATATAATGTATTTTAAAATATAAATTTAGGTCTGAAAGACATAAAGGACTTTCCTGAGATCAAATAGCAAGGCAATAACAAGGTCAAGCAAGCAAAGAGTTTAATTTAATAATAATATGAGATGCACTATGTTCAAAGGGAAATCTAGAGATGATTGGGCCTTACTCAAACTCCTGCTGCAATGTAGAAGGTAACAAATTCCTGCTTACTACACATGTACTCTTGTACTCCCCCCTCAAACATACGTTCATCAGTCCTTCACTTATTCATCCTATAAAAATCATATAAATTCTATATGCCAAATATTGTGGAAATTAAAAAAGTCATAGTTCTAGTCTTAAAGAAGAGAATTTGGGAGACACAATACATATTGAATTACGATTCCACTCAGTAAACACAGTATTTGTTATTCATGAGATATGGTGAGAGATAGAAGAAAACTTAAGTGCAGGCTGAAAGCATTAGGGAAGCCTTCCTAAGATACATGCTTGAGATGAATCTTAATGGAAAAATATTAGTTTTCAAGTAAAGAGTAAACAAACTACTGTGGGAAAAATCTGTGCTTCAGGGGGAAACTGCATTGTCTATAGGAGATACTTCCAGGTTATCTTATTCTAATCTTGCATCAGGCTATTTTATAACTCTGCAAATTGTAGATAACTGATAGTAATGCAAAATAGTTTATGCCTATAGACATGCAACATTCTGTCTCATGAAGTTTCAATTGACTTCCCTCTCCCACTAAGGAAGAGGCCAGTTTTGCCCCCATTGCACCTCTTTTCAATACAGCTCATCTATAACTGCATCTGTACTTTGTATCGTCCCATGAATTTGTTTATAACATCTTACTGGTTTCCTCATTAATAAGTAAATTAAATTTTTAATTACATTTGCATGAGGGTCATGATTTTAACCATTTTTGAAAATGATCCTTTAATTATATATTCCATAGTGAAGATATTGTAAGAAAAATCAGTGTCTATCAGTAGTCTCATACACCCTGGGAACTACAGGGACTTAGGTCTTAGAAAATAAAAGATATGATCCTGTTAATATGACCGAAATTTTGTTCGCTATTACAAGCCATGGCAGTCTCCAAACTGTCAAAGGGATGCCATAGTTAAGGCACAATATTCTGTGGAATGTATTAAATGACTCTTTTTTCCTTACTGATGAAATAAGAACTATAATAAGTCTTCCTAGAACTTAAGAACTGCCAGTGTCAAAAGAGATTTCAACATGTCCCAACTCATCCAGCAGTAAATTAAAAGATTGTAAATCATGAACAAGAGGGATTTATCCCAGGGATGCACGGATTCTTCAATATCCGCAAATCAATCAGTGTGATACACCACATTAACAAACTGAAGAAGAAAAACCATATGATCCTCTCAAAAGATGCAGAAAAAGCCTTTGACAAAATCCAACACCCATTACTGATAAAAAAAAAACCTTTCAGAAAGTGGGCATAGAGGGAACTTACCACAACATAATAAAAGCCGTATATAACGAACCAAAGCTAACATCATTCTCAATGGTGAAAAGCTGAAAGAATTCCCATTGAGATGAGGAACAAGACCAGGATGTCTGCTCTTGCCACTACTCTTCAATATACCTTTGGAAGTCCTAGGCATGGCAATCAGAGAAGTTAAAGAAACAAAAGGAATCCAAATTGAAAAGGAAGAAGTAAAACTATCACTATTTGCAGATGACATGATACTACACTTAGAAAATCCTAAAGAAGCTACCAGAAAACTGTTAGAGTTATCAATGAATTTGGCAAACTTGCAGGATACAAAATTAATACAAAGAGATCAATAGCGTTTCTATATAATAACAATGAAAGATCAGAAAGTGAAATTAGGGAAACAATCCCATTTACCATCACATCAAAAAGAGTAAAATACTTAGGAATAAACCTATCTAAAGAGACAAAAGATGTGTACTCTGAAAACTATAAGATCCTGATGAAAGAAATCAAAGACAACACAAACAGATGGAAAGACATACCATGCTCTTGGATTGGATGAATCCATATCATCAAAATGACTATACTACCCAAGGCAATCTATAGATTCAATACAATCCTTATCAAATGACATTTGATATCAAGGACATTTTTCACAGAACTGGAACAAAATATTTTAAAGTTTGTTTGGAAGCACAAAAGATCCAGAATAGCCAAAAACATCCTGAGAAAGAAAAATGGAGCTGGAGGAATCAGGCTCCCTGACCTCAGACTATACTACAAAGCAACAGTCATCAAAACCATATGGTACAGCACAAAGACAGAACTATAGATCAGTGGAACAGGATAGAAAGCCCAGATTTAAACCGATACACCTATGGTCAACCAATCTATGACAAAGGAGGCCAAGAATACACAATGAGAAAAGTGAGCCCTTTCAATAAGTGGTGCTGGGAAAATTGCATAGCCACATGGAAAAGAATGAAATTAGAACACTTCCTAACACCACACACAAAAATAAACTCAAAATGGATTAAAGACGTAGATATAAGACCAGAAACTATAAAACTCTTAGAGGAAAACATAGGCCAAACACTCTCTAACAAAAACCACAGTAACATCTTCTCAGATCCACCTCATAGGGTAATGATGATAAAAACAAATAAACAATTGGGAATTAATTAAACTTAAAAGTTTCTGCACAGCAAAGGAAACCCTAAGCAAAACAAAAAAGACAACACACAGAATGGGAGAAAATATTTGCAAGTGACAAGGGATTAATCTCCAAAATTTATAAACACCTCCTACCGCTCAATACCAAAAAAAAAAAAAAAACCATCAAAAAATGGGCGATGATCTAAACAGACAGTTCTCCAAAGAAGACATAATGGATGGCTAAAAAACACATGAAAAGATGTTCAACATCACTCATTATTAGAGAAATGCAAATCAAAACCACTATGAGGTACCACCTTACACCAGCCAGAATGGCCATCATCAAAAAGTCTACAAACAAATGCTGCAGAGGGTATGGAGAAAAGGGAATTCTATGACACTGTTGGTGGGACTGTAAATTGGTGCAACCATTGTGGAAAACTAAAAATTCCTCAGAATTTTTAGATTCCTCAGAAAACTAAAAATAGAATTACCATTTGATCCAGCAATCCCACTCCTGGGCATCTATTCAGAGAAAACAGTGACTCAAAAAGATACATGTACTCCAATGTTCATTGCAGCACTATATACAATAACCAAGACATGGAAACAAGCTAAATATCCATCAGCAGAGGAGTGGATAAAGAAGATGTGGTACATATACACAAGGGAATATTACTCAGCCATTAAAAGGAAAGAAATAATGGCATTTGCAGCAAAATGGATGGACCTAGAAATTATCATGCTAAGTGAAGTCAGTAGGACAGTGAGACACCAACATCAAATGCTATCACTTACATGTGGAATCTAAAAAAAGGATGCAATGAACTTCTTAGCAGAACAGATACTGACACACAGACTTTGAAAAACTTTGGTTTCCAAATGAGAGTGGTTAGGTGGTGGGGGTATGCGCTGGGGGTTTGGGATGGAAATGCTATAAAATCTGTTTGCGATGATCACTGTATAACTATAAATGCAATTGAGTAATAAAAAAATGCTATATTAAAAAACAGTCCCAATTCCATTTGGACTGTCATTATTCCAATTCAGTGGGAACATACTCCTCAAATTTTGAATATTCTGAGTATCTATGGTGAGAATTTTCTACTCTTAGGAAGAACTGAGAATTATCTGTTCTCTCCATTACATTTATGAAACAATGTCACAACACAAGATATTATCAACCACAGCAGCATGAGAAAATATTGGGAACCAAGAAAGCCCTTAAAAGGAGAAAAAAAAATTATTTTTCTCTCGAAAATTTTAATCTATCTTTTCTAGTTAGAGAATCAACATCTTCTTCAATATTCTGAACATTTGGGTTAAGCTCTCTTTCTTAGGGACAGAAATAACTTCTGATTGGTAATCCATAATGAACAGAGTTTGCAGATGCATCAACAGAATGGACCCATCAACAGAACAGTTAAATAGAAGCATACAATTAACATAATTTTTTTAAATGGAGGTTGGGAATACGAAAATGTCAAATGAGATGAAAATCAAAATAGCCCAGTCATTCACCCACAAGACCAGAACCAAATATTAGTGTGATTGTGTATCAATGCTGGGGTTGTAGATGTCCACCTCTCCCATCCAGGAACAGCAACCTACATATAGCCCATATGAGGGTGGTGCCCAAGGGATGGATTTGCATGTGAAGAGACTATTGGTCTATTTTGTGTTCCTAATAATTAAAGACCAAAGCTTGTCTTTCCTGAATACTCCATCCACATGGAGGGCCAAATTCTACATGGGGGGAAGGAAACTGCAAGGTCATATGCTTAAATGAAACTGACTTAAGGTGGTCAAGCAGCATATTATGAAAAATGAATAAGGACTACAGCTCAGTGCCTGAAGAAAGCCTAAGAAATGGCAAATATCGAGAATTCATTTGATACAGGAGCATGGTCACTGCTATGCTGAGAGTTGAGCTGAATTATATATATGCCAGCCATTACACACTTCCAGCCACAGGATAGAGTGTGTTTTTTTAATTTCTCTTAAGAAAAAAAAAAGATAAATTTTAAAGATACAATAACCTGTTAGTAATGCTTACTTAGAAAACATGTATAGACAGTGAAATTGCTTTGTTTCTTTGATATGTGCAGTCACTTGGATAATCAAGTAATTTCTATCTGTATTACCTTAAAATTATTAGAAGTAACTAAGAATAAAGAGTTAGAATATTGTAATTAAAGGTTGAAAGAGGCATAGCTAACTTGTAAAATATTAACCCTGACAGATGCTTTCTAGAGAGTGTCTACTGTACAACTCCCATTCAGATATTTAATTAAAATCCCTGGTCCACCTAACACAGGTCCATGGGAATAACAGTGCTTCATTATCCAGTATGACTCAACACTAATAGATGTGTGCACTCAGTTGAAACAACTTTACCTAAAATAATGTGGCATTAAAGAGGGCTGATGAAATTGTGTATTTAAATAGGACAGGTCTCTGCCATGATGGACACTTAGAAATGTTTTAGGGATAATGAATGTGCCTAGGAAAATGAAACTGGATTCTTCACATAAGTGGAAATGCATGATTTTCAGACTCTTTAAAAATAATGTTTGAATATCTAGATAGTAACTTTCAGTCTGTAACTGGGAATTGGGAGGGTTCTCAAATTTCAAGAATTAATATTCACCTTTACTTCTACTCATGTTACTACCTCCCTGCTTAAAAGCCCTCAAGAACCCCTCCCCCTACACACACCATTCATGAGTTGAGCTCAGAACCTTAAAAGCAAAGTTGTAGTCTAAATCTTCTTGGTTCTTACACAAACCTATTTTTGCAAGCTCATCCTCTATTTATTTCTTTTACATTCATGATGTTGCTCCCTGCTTCCACTCTCGTAACTTGATAGGTGGAGACCCCTCTGGCCTGCATAGTCCTGTTCAAATCCCATATTCTACTTTATAATTTTTCCACTCTCTACATCCAGATGCATCAAGTTTCATAACTCTTCACCTCAAAACACCTAAAGATAATTTGCATAGTATTTGTTGGGTTTGTTATCAAACTAGTCTCATTATTGCCTAATCTTAAATGTAGATTAAAAAATATTGTTTGTTATCTTAAAGAAAAAGTTGCTTACATCCAAAAGTGAAAGTCAAATCCTGATGACATCCTCCATTAAAGTAGCTAGCAAATTTAGTTTTCTTGCCTTTTAGAGCAAGGTTTTGGTACAGATCACGTTTGCTTTCAAAGGTATGTCTGATTTTCCTTTTCAGTTTCCTTTCACCTACTAGACTTTCATCTACATGTTTTACTGAAAACTACAACGCATCACATAGGCATCGACTGTTTCCCTTGCTTGGACGTAAATCACAAATCCCAGAGCTATATAAGCTGCGACCTAGAGGTTTCTATAGATTGTTTGTGCCATGTCTGTTTCTTGAACATTCCCTACCACCATCAGGCACTGAACTCAATTACAATCATTGTTAACATTACTGCCACTTCCATCTTCTGTGATATTTTCTGATTAAGGAAACAAGCAAAGGTCTGGTAGAGCCAAATAGCCTCATTCAATCTTGTTGGATGAGGCGCTCTTCTAATCTTTTTCTAAGGGACATCTTTGGCTACCCTCCCAAGGATGTCTTTCTTCCTGGAAAATAACCAGCCTCAAGGCAAAGATTTGAGTCAAGAGCTATTCAGTTTCTGTTCTGATCCCTGAAAATACCCATGCCAATCAAGAAAGAGCAACTCGTAGATTAGAAACTGTGTCAGAGTTCCCCTATGATTTCAATCCAGGGTTTATATCTGAGGGCTGTTTTTTCAAAGGGAACATTCATCAGAAAGGTTGTCTGCCAACACAGGGAGATGCTCTATTGTTTTTTGAGGTGGTTCTTTAGTTCCCAAAGGCCGATTATAAAACCTCTTGAGATGGCAAAAGCCTCCTTCAGATAATTAAATAAGCTATCAGGAGTGCCAAAATGCCCCCAAAGTTTTAATTAGCTCATTATACATTAACATTAATTAATCATTTCGGAGAGTCTTAAGTGAAGGTTACCATCTTCCCTGCAGGGTTCCTGGGAATCCTCAAAGTAAGAGAACATCAATCCACAAATCAGAGCATTCTCAACAACATCCATCCAAAAAACAAAACAAAACAAAACAAAAAAAACCCAAAAAACCTGCCTTTAGCTTCCAATTACTGTGCAAGAAGATGTCTTTAATTGTATTTCTTTAATTTAAAAAATGTTCTATTAATTACACACCATGAAATCTCTGAAGCTGGTCACCTTTGGAGGCCCCAGCAGACAACACAGCAAGGCATGAAGTAATCCCAGGAAAATTTGGATTGACAGCTTTAAACAGATCAGAGTGACTACTCAAAAGCATCTCAAGGAAGACATAAGGTTATCATAAACCAGAATACTTTACTGAAAAAAAAATAGGTGTAAGCTGACTTATATACGTCTCATTTTGTCCTGACGCAATCTCACGTTTCAACCCTCACATTGTAGTCTAACTGCAACCATTAATATAAAAGCTATCATTTATTAATCTCTTACTATATGCCAAATGCTTTATATACATATGATTTAATTTAGTTCCAGCCACTCTGGGAAATAAGCATTTTTTTACCTCTTTTTACAAAGAAAGGAATGCTTGCTCAGAAAAGTTAACTAAATTTCAAAACCTCACACAGCCAGCAGTAATAACAATGGGTTTCAAATATAATTCTATTTGGTTCCAATGACCTTTCCCTCAACCATCACACCATGCTGTCTCCAAGCAGGTACGTGCAAACTGTGACTGAGCACCACATAAATCCTTATCTGACAAATACATTTCTTAGCTATTTTGCGCTTTTAAAAAATATAGTCAAAGTTCATACTGTACTTTTAGAAACTCAGACCTCCATTTTTCCCATTAGAAAAGGTGGCCAATGCCCACTGGCATATTTCAACAAGAACCTACTGTATAGTACAGAAAAATCTACTCAATAGTTTATATGAGAAAAAAGAATGGATATATTTATATGTATGACCGATTCGCTTTGCTATACACTTGAAACTAATACATCATAAGTCAACTACACTTCGATATTTTTTTAAAAAAAAGAAAAGGCAGCCAAATATAGAAACGGGTCCCCACGATGCTAAGCATGAGGGCAAGGGCTTGTATAAATAGAGATGGGTGCTGATATTAGGGTGGAATGCTGCTGTGCCCAATGGAACAGCTGGATCAGAAAATTCCAAAACATTTCAATCACTATATTTCTAAAGAGGTTTTCTATATTTCACACCCATTCAACAAGCAACTACTAATTACTTCATATATGGGGATCATCCTGGCTAAGTAGGAAATTTCATGTTTTAAGAAGTGTTGGAATTATATACATATATATATTTAAACCCACATTTTTTGAAGAATAGAAGACAAATACCACTGTCATATGGCAAAGTTTCTTAATTAGAAATTCATTTGGATGCAAGTGGAAGAAACTCTAACTCCCAAACAGAGTTTTTTTTTTTTTTTTTTTTTTTTTTCTCATATGACCAGAAGTCTAGAGGTATGCAAAAGCTCAGTGAAGACTGGGCATAGCATGATGTTTTCTTCACATTCAGAAAACTCCTGAACAATTGAACTTTTAGACACTGCATCATGTTTTATGGCAAGAAGAAAAAAAAATGGGGAGGAGGCAGTAACACGGATTTTCATCTACTAATTGTCATTATCTTATGACAAACTCTACTACAGTGAATGTTCAGAAAATCTTTCCAAGCTGTTTTACTAGAAGCCAGCCCCAAAGACAGAAGTTGACAATAGACACTGGATTGGAGAAAAGAGGCCAACACATATTGCTTCCACAACTCTAGTCTCAGAGCCTGGAGTATGAATAAAGTCTCTAAATAGCTTGCTTTCCTTCCTTCCTCCCACCTCCTGATTCCTCCTCTCTCCTTCTTTAGCCTATGTCTCTCCTCTGGAAGCCTTCTTTCAGTCATCCTCAGTGGAGGTGGGCACAGCAGCTAGGATGGAGGCTCTAGAATAGATGCCTGCCTCTTTCCAAAATCTGGCATCAAAGACAGCTGGCAAACACCCCCTCCCCCACCAACTCAACACACACACACCTAAGAGCTCCAAAGCGGCCCATCAGCTACATCAGGTGATGTTCAACCTGATGGAGAGACCTGATGCTGGGATATGGTTTTAATTTTGAATTCTGAATTAAAAAGCACTAAAAATAAATGAGTAAGGGAGTACCAATATCCAAGCAGCATTTAAATACAGTGATGTAGTGAGTGCTTTCCTCCTAATGCTCTTCAGTGCACAGGAAGAAAATTATTTGATATGACAGAAACATCACCTCTAAATTTTTGAGGAAAAAGTTACATTAATAATCTTTAAATCTATCTTTTCAAACATAGTTAAAAATTATGTCCCTAGAGGGAGACAAAAAAACCTTGAATGCCCCAGTGAGCTAAAGGAGTCCATGCAAATAGCTCCCCTAAAGTTGACCTCACTTATTTCCAAAGTGCTGAGGTAACTGAAACTCATGATTTGAATCAAGGAATATTAAAAAAAATTGAGATTTCAGTAATATACCTTTATACTTTGCTTAGCTTTCTAAATCATATTTCTATTTAAAATGCTGAATTCAGTTGAAGGAGATAGTATTTAGGTAACTTCAGCTGCTTGTATTAATTTTTACTAAGTCTTTCAGGATCACACCACTGAACACTCAAAATGGACTCCATATAGTTGAGTTGATATTTACAAAGGAATCTTACATTATTCACTTATTCTTATGAAAAGAAGATTATTTAAAGTCATTAACTGCTCGGTGAATGAACAGAAATAATATTATAAAGAAGAGCTTGATATCTGGATCACAGAAATACTGTCACTAAAACAAGCAAGCAAAATCAAAATTGAAAAGCCATGGAATAATACAGATGATTTCCACCTTTTTTTTTTTCCACTTGGGTGTATAAGCTCTTTTGCCTAGGAACAAATTTGAAAAATGCATGTTTAATACATTCTATTTTTTGTAGCAAGCCTTAAAATCATTATGAAGATGATGATATTATTCTTTACTGTACTCGTAAAAACTGTCTTCAATCATAGGCCTTATTCTTCTCCAGAATTATTATACTAGAGATTGATTAGTGTATTTATATTTATACCTTATCTCTCCCCCAAAAAGGACTTCTTGTTGTTGTTGTTCCCTTTGGATGGAGAGGCCAAAAATCAAAATAAACACAAAAATAAAACATAAAAATTTGGAGTTAACATACAAAATTTAACCAGTAATGAAATAAGAAATTAAAGGTAAACATATGATGTGAAAACTAAATAAACGTAGCACAAAAATAAATAAGTACCAAAACAGTCAATATTATCACTGTGATTAAGCTTCAAATTTGGCTGCATTTTCAAGCAGCCAAGCAAAACTTGCAACATTCACAGTAACAAGCATCAGAAAAAAATGAATCATGGAGTTCTTACTGTGGTGCAATAAAGGTTAAAGATCCTGTGTTGTCTCTGTGGTGGCTCAGGTGGCTGCTGAGGCACAGGTTTGACCCCCAGACCAGTGCAGTGGGTTAAGGATCCAGAGCTGCCACAGCTATAGCATAGGTCATAGCTGCAGCTTGGATTCAACCTCTGGACTGGGAACTTTCATATGCCATGGGTGTAGCCAAAAAAAAAAAAGAAAGAAGAAAAAAAAATGAATCAAAAGAACACATTATCTTTTTCTATCACTTAATTTTTTATTTTTTATTATTATTATTATTATTATTATTATTATTATTATTATTATTATTGCTTTTTTAGGGCTGCTCCTGTAGCATATGGAAGTTTGCAGGCTAGGGGTCAAATCAGAGCTCCAGCTGCTGGTCTATGCCACAGCCACAGCAATTCCAGATCTGAGCTGCGTCTGTAACCTACACCACAGCTCACAGCAACACCAGATCCTTAACCCACCGAGTGAGGCCAGGGGTCGAACTCACATCCTCATGGATAACAGTCGGGTTCATAACCCACTAAGCCACAACAAAAACCCCTTAATTTTTTTGTTATAGTTAATTTAAAATGTTCTGTCAATTTCTGCTGTACAGAAAAGTGACCTGGTTATACATATACACACATTCTTTTTTCTCGCATTATCCTCCAACATGTTCCATCACAAGTGCTTATATATAGTTCCTTGAGATCCTGCTGTATACCACAGGGAACTGTATCTAGCACTATTTTTTTTTAAACATATCTTTCATGTATTAGAACATTAGTGTTCTAATGGCCATCAGAAAATAGCCACAGCAATATTTTCACAACAGATCTCTTATGTTATTTCAGATGGCTCTTTTTTATAATGGCCTTATAATGATAGCTCAGTAAAGGTTATTTTGCAAGGGAATACACCAATGTGGTTCAAGCATGTAACTTGCACAACTCAAAGGGATTGAAGACTCTCCTTTGTAGCAGAGATCTTAATATAGTCATTATCTCTATGAGGCTTTTTCATTTACATTGAAAGACACACACACACAAATAACAGCTCCAATAAAGACTCTAAAAGAAGAACCATATGAGGTTAAATTCTGTTCTTCCTTCTGTAAGGACTTGATCAGCTCCTGGACTACATGTCAGGCTGGGGACTACAGTGCTTTCCCCCTGGTCTGCGTGTGTGTGTGTGTGTGTGTGTGTGTGTGTGTGTGTGTGTAGCTGACCAACTGATAGGAACTGGGTAGTTGAGAGAGGGTATCTGACTGAAAAGAGCTTTGAAGTCAAAGCTGGGAGGAAAGACTTTGATGGTTCTAAATAATCCAAAGCAGCTCACAAATAAAAAAAGGAAAATTGTCTCAAAAAAAGGAATAAATAATCTTAATAAACAGAATAAATAGACATTGCCAATATGTTCTTTAAACAATTTCTGATTCTCTGAGCAATATAAGAAATATAAAATCAAACAAAACAAAAAAAAATTTCACTTAATCTAAAGGAGACAAAGTCTTAATTTCATTATCGTTGAGTTTTCAGGGAACAGGCAAGCTTGCATATTGCTAATGGGAATAAAATCTGAAAGTACAAAGTTTCTGGAAGGAAAATTCATAATATGAAAAGCCTTAAAATATTCATGTCTTTTGACCAGCATTTCTCTATTATGAAATGACTATGAATGAATATATAAATATATATTTTATTTAAATATATTAATTATAAGAGTAAAATGTTCTAAATTATCAATATATCCCAAAGTGGAATACTAGTTGAACATTTTAAAGATATAGTATACACCTTATATGTAACATTTTAGTCAAATATACATACATGGAGCAAAATCAGATGGGATTCGAGTAAATCTTTTTTTGGGTATGAAGTGTTCTATATGTGCTACCTTTGATAATGAACAAATATTATAACAATTCTTAAAATTAACTTTTAAAAGCTAATTATAAAGTTCAAAATAGCTTTTCCAATATTAATTTTTATAATAAGGATATTTTTCATTGAGTTAACCTATTTGAAATGCCATCATAAAAACTACTGGGACCAAAAATGGTTTACTTTCATATACAACTGGGTTTTTTCCAATGAGTTCTGGAAATTTCCTTGCAAAATATCTTTGTCAGATCCTTATAAATCACAACATGTTCATTTGCTTCACTCAACACTGAACAGATTGAAAGATGCTGTGCTCCAGCCTCAGGCTGCTCAAAGAAGCTCCAAATTACAGTAATTACAAATTTAACCTCTCTTAAATAAATTAAGAATTGGAATGATGGGATTGTTTCATCTAATAGGCTTTGAGGAGAGACTGGAAGAGTTACAAGTAAGATTCAACCTTATGCGCCTGAAAACCACTAAATAAAGCTGGATTTAATGTGAGAAGGGGCTTAAAGATCATCCACAATTCAATCTTTTCCATATTTGTCAGATGAGAAAACCTTAGCCCAGACAGGAAAAGTGAATGATCACCTTGGAAGGTCAAGGTCAGAGCTGAGACTGAACCCACTTTTGGGATGTCAGTCTAGAGTTTACCAAACATACTTATTTTCAGCTTTATTACCTGCGTTAATCCTCTTACATTCAATACTTACGATGACAATTCCATAAGTACTTTCCAATAGAAATATATGACAGCCACCAATATAATTTAAAATTTTCTGGTAGCCATGTTTAAGAAAAGGAAAAATATACATATTTTATTTAACCCAATATATAAAAGTATTATTTCAAACTGAATTCAATAGAAAAATGAAATGAAGAAATTTAATATCCCCCCTGTTTTTTTTTTTTTTTTTGGTCAGGGGGTGGGTACCAAGTCTTTGAATGTCTGCAGCTTTCATACTTACAGACTATTTCAATTGGGTAAGTAAATTTCAATCGCTCAAGGACCAATGGCTAGTGACTCCAATATTGGATGATGCAAATCTAATACATAGTTGATTTTATGACTTCCTTCCAGAAAAGGCCAGGCCTAGTAATACTTTAAGCTTGTACCTAAAGACAGGAAACTTTACAAGGAAATCATTAAAAGAAACTACACCAAAAATGAGAAAACATCACAGATACTGAGGTATAGAGTAGAATAGGTAATGACTTTCTTGCATTGGCTGACAGCTTAAATACAGAAATATTCTCTTCACATGAAATAGTGCTGATTCATTTGAGATGTATGCTAAAAGCACAGCTAGGAAAATTGAGACCTATGATTGACAGAGCTGTGGTCATTTTCCTCTTGGTATTATCTGCATATCTAAAACATAGAGGCCTTCCTTCCATTAAGATTCCCAGGTGCCTTCTGCCAGAGAGGGCTATTCCATCCTTCTCAATTTAATGATACTTTCAGTCTGCTTCATATGCTAATTATCCCTTGATCTCCAATCTCCCCAACCAGATTATAATCACCTTAATAAGTGTGGATCACAATTTGCTTACCTAAATTTCCAATCACTAAAAAGTAGCACAGCACACAGGCACATAAGAGGTGCTAAAAAATCTCTTACCAGATGGATAACTATATCAGTGGTGTCTATTCAAGAGTCATCGCTGCCTTTCAAAAAATACTATAAGGACTTAAAGTTGGCAGGAAAAATAAAAAAGCACCCACTATAAACCTTCTATATTTCTAACTAAGCTCAAAAGATGGAAATCTAGGAAAACATCACAGATCAGTAAACATGTGACTGTGCTGCTCAAACATGTTATCTAAAATTATTCCTTCAAGTCAGGATGACTTAACCCAAAATCAAGGGAAACACACGCATATACACACACCCCAAGCCCAACAAGCTTATCAGAGTTTCAGTAAAAACCCAACAGGCTGATATATATTATCTTTAACAACAAATTACTGCCTTATTGCTTGGTAATCAGAGTAGCAACACAATAAGGGAATTAGAGATTATTATTCGTGAACAAAGTTATATTTGGTTTAAACATAGTTCTAGAAGGCTGAAACTATTCAGGTGCATTCTGATTGAAGTTCTGCAAGGCTAAGGCTATAAACTACAAAGCTGATTCCTGCTAAACACTTCTGACTAATTTCTGTTCATCTCTAGGATAGTGAGTAACCTATAAACAAGTTTCTCTACTTGATTTTCCCAGAAAAATTCATTTCTGTGGTGTGTAAAAATCTTACTTCAGCCTTTAAAATCTAGTCTGTTTTCCTGTCTTCTGGTATCATCTCTGGCAACTGACTTACTTCCAAGCCCAGAAGTTTAGGAACACATGGTAAAAGCATTAAAAAAAAAGAAAAAATCAATAGTGCTTCCATGCCCCTCAGTCCCAGGCAACCTTGCTTACCATACTGTGAGAGTTCATCAGCACTGTGGTTCCACTTGCTGCACTTCTAAATTGATTGCAAATGCCCTGACCCAAAGGTCAGATGGTAGTGTGTAAATATAAAGGCTGTTTCACCACAGAGCTCAGTGCTCCCCACTGCAAGAGGTCAAAAAGGCCATTTCCAAAGCACTGGTCTGTGTTCTCCAATAAGAGGGCTAACAACATTCTTAGGAATGGCACACCTTTCCACTTCCCCCAGATGATCAAAGAAATGCCAGTGGAGTTTCACCAGGACCCTTACCATGTTCTTCTGCAACAAGGATGCAGGAACAGCGTCTTCATAAAATGCCTTTAGAACCACCAGAATTAGAAGTTTCAGTATTTTAGGAGCTATAAAAAATTAAAGGCAATCTAGCTATATTATAACATTTGATAATTGTCATATCCTGACATGAAGTGACATTTACAATAAAAAGTTTGATCTATAAAATCTTAGGAAAATGACTCATTCTTTAGAGAAGAAGGACATAACAGAAAGAATACTAAGAAGCAGCATGGCACTGCAGAGTACACTAAACCAGGGGTCAAAAAGCCAGTTGGTCACTTGATTCATGGGAACTTGGGTAGGTCAATCAACTTCTGGGAGGATCAGTTTCTTAAAGACCAGTTTAGAGTAAGTATTTAAACCTGATAAATATGTATTTAAGTTAAATTTACCAAGATCGTAGACACCTCACTATCCTAAAGCCCTTCCTGAACCCAAGTTAAGAATTCATATTATAGATACTTAAACTCCAGGGCCTATCCCTAGAAGGTATTCTCTGTGACAGCAGGGTATTTCCAGAACCTAGGACAGCTCCTAATACTCAGTGGGTGACCCAAAGGTACTTGCTGGCTGTCAGTAAATAAAAGAATGGTGAAATGGTGAAAGATTAAAAACAGTTTTATATGAAAGAGATTTGCAAATTGCAACATACACTACAAATAAGTTATTTTGTTAAAGTAATTCCAAGGCACATCTTAGGCTTTGTTCTAACTAATACTTTCATTAAAACATATAATCAAAATTTGTACTTTTCTATAAACATGGTATTTTTTAAATTGATAATATCTGTGCTCTAATACAAATGTGTTCCCTTGAAAATATTTATAAATATGAGTACATTAATGAACATCAAAGTCCCCCTTAAGAAATCTTGTTCTTCACCTTATCTGTCCTACTGGATTCTAACGATGTCATTATTATTTGTCAAATTTGGCCACTTGTCAAAATGTCAAATTTGGACATATTATTCACCCTCTAAAGAGGTATAAACTTCCAGTTACAAAATAAATGAGTCATGGTAATGAAAACAGTATGGGGGATATAGTCAGTAATAATGTAATATCTTTTTTATGGTGACAGAAGGAAACTAGATTCATTGTAGTGATCATTTTGAAATGTACAGAATTATCAAATCACTCTTGGTACACTAGGAATGAACATAATGTTGTAGGTCAATTTTGTTTTAAAAAACCCTACAAAGTCATAGAAAAAGAAATCAGATGTGTGGTTACCAAAGACAGGGATGAGTAGAAGAAGAATTGGGTGAACGTCGTCAAAAAAAAAAAAGGCACAAACCAGGGATGTAAGGTACAATATGATGGAGATAATTAGCATTGCTGGATGTTATATGTGAAAGTTGTTTAGAGAGTAAATCCTAAGAATGCACATAACAAGTAGAAAATATTTTTCATTTTGCATCTATATGAGATGACAAATATTCAATAAACTTATTGTTTTAATCATTTTGTGATGCATGTAAGTCATATCATTAAACTTATATAGTGCTGTACATCAATCTCAACAAAACCAAAAAAAGAAAGAAGTTTCACTTTTAGTCAACAAATTCAAGTGCTTGCACTTAGCAAAAGTTTCCCACCTGAGCTCCCCACCACCATTTATCTTCCGTGATATGCATTACCTTGGTCTTCATTATCTTTCACTTAAAACATAATAGCACTCCTCATACACATTAGGAAAACCACTACCAAAACAAAACAAAACAAAACCCAGAAAATAACGAATATTCACAAGGATGTGGAATAACTGAAACCCTTACACACTATTGGTAGAAATATAAAATGGTACAATCACTGTGGGAAACAGTATGGCAATTCCTCAAAAAATTAAGAATATAACTATCATATGATCCAGCAATTCCATTTCTGAGTATAAACCTGAAAGAACTTAATGAAGGTATTTGTACACCCATGTTCATAACAGCATTGTTTATAAGAGCTAAAACATGAAAGCAACCCAACTGTCCATCAATGAATATGCAAAATGTGAGATTAAAATACAACAGAATATTATTCAACCTTAAATTAGCAAGGAAATTCTGACTTGTGCTACAACATGGATGAAACTTGAGGCATTATACTAAATGAAATAAGGCAGTCATTAAAAGACAAATACTGTATGATTCCACTTGCGTGAAGTATTTAGCATATTCAGCATGATAAAGATCGTTCCCGTTGTGGCTCAGCAGGTTACAAATCCAAAACAGTGTCTGTGAGGATGAAGGTTCGATCCCTGGCCTTGCTCAGAGGGTTAAGGATCCAGCATTGCCACAGGCTGTAGTGTAGTTCACAGATGTGACTTGCATCCAGCATTGCTGTGGTTGTGGTGTAGGCCTTCGGCTGTAGCTCTGAATTGACCCCTAGCCTAGGAACTTCCATATGCCATGGGTGTGACCATAAAAAGAAAATTAAAAAAAAAAAAATCACAAATACAAAGTAGAATGATGGTTGTTAGGGGTAGGAAAAAACAAAGAATTATTATTCATTTGGCAAAAAGTTTCAGTTTTACAAGATGAAAAGAGGTACAAAATAAATGGTAATGGTTACACAGCATTATGAATATTTTTAGTGCCACTTAACTGTACACTTAAAAGAGATTAAGACAGTGAATTTTATATTATGCATTTTGTATACAATTAAAGAAAAAGGATATGAACAGACATTTCATTAAAGAAAATATATGACCGGCAAAGAACTACAGGAAAAATGCGAATATTAAAAAAAAAAAACACCATAAAATTGCCCTCCACTTTTCCTCCCTCCAGTCTATCCTTTGCATCATATCCAATCATCCTTCTAAAACACAAATTTGGAGTTTCTGTTGGAGAAGCAGAAATGAATCTGACTAGAAACCGTGAGGTTGCAGGTTCAATCCCTTGCCTCACTCAGTAGGTTAAGGATCTGGCATTGCCGTGAGCTGTGGTGTAGTTTGCAGACATGGCTCAGATCCCACATTGCTGTGGCTGTGGCATAGGCTGGCAGCTGTCACTCCAACTGGACCCCTAGCCTGGAAATCTCCATATGCCGCAGGTGTGGCCCTAAAAAGCAAAAACTACATAAATAAAGAAATAAATAAAACACAAATTTTATTAGGTGACTTTCCTGCTTAACAATCAAGATACTTGCTCTGTGCCTATATTTCAGGGAAAAACTTGAAATATGGCAAATGATATCCTCACTACTCTGGCCTTAATTCAGTTACCCTGGCCTCCTGCATCTTATACCTCACTCCATTCAGTTAACATTTCTCATGCAAAGTACATGTACATTCTTTATAACACTACTGGGGAGGGGGTGGTGCTTTCAGTGTTCTTAACCTCTTATCTGCCAATTATTCTTCTAATCATTCATCTAGACTTAGTTCTAAGGTCATTTTCCTGTCCACTTCCTCACTCAATTTGATATATTTGCCTATATCAAATCCATGGATGTCTCTCTTAAGGGAGGCACAAAAACAGCAGCAATATGATGATACCTAATTAAGGAATGTTTACATTTGCCAGGCACCAGGTTCATCACTTTATATGTGTTATTTTTACTGAATTCACAGGTTTCTCTATGAGGCAAGTAATGTCATCCCATTTAATGGATAAGAAAACTAAGGTTCAGAGACCTTAAATCATTTACTCAGTGTCACATAGCTAGTAAATAGTGAAGACAGGATTTGTTCCCAGGCATTTTTTTCTTTCTTTCTTTCCTTTTTTTTTTTTTTTTTTTTAATGGCTACACCTGTGGCATATGGACACTCCAGGGCCAGCGGTCAAATAGAGCTGCAGCTGGGGTCTAAACCACGGCCATGGCAACAGCAGATCTGAGCTGCATCTGAGACCTATGCCACAGCTTGTGGCAATGCTGGATCCTTAACCCACTAAGCAAGGCCAGGGATCGAACCCACAACCTAACAGAGACAATGTCAGGTCCTTATTATTCTCAAATTCTTTGTTGAACTATCAATAAGCAATTCACAAAGATCTTTCCTGAGAAAATCTAAAAAGGCTTTTAAGAAACATGACATGTTCCAAAGCACTGCCTTCAAAATCTAGTGACAGATTAATCCAGTGATACATTAATCAATTATCTATCCTCTCACAGAATTCAAGTGAGAATTTTTACATGTTCATTTCTCACATTTTAAGGCAGTTGTAACGAGAGCATCGCTATCCCTCCATAGAATGACTGTTTCAAAACACAGGATGATTCAAATGAACACTAGCGGTGAAAAACTTCTGATGCTATCCTAAGAAATAGACTTGATTTGAGGAAAATGGACCGATTTTTCCATTTCCTATTTGTGGATCAGAGTGCCCCAAAGCTTGCAGCAGAAGCCATTCTCTTCACTATGATGCAGACCTCAGACTGGCCTTTTTTTCTCATTTTTCATCTCTGCTCCTTACTGATCAGCCTAGACAGTTTACTTTCTAGGGGCTCTCGAAGACCGGCCCCTTCTCCCTCTGGTCTGCTATTTCTAGGCTCCTATTCATAAATCTCAGGTTTCACACTGCTGTGCGTCTGGCCCAAAAGTGACCTTCTGGAGTAGAGTTCCTCCACACCTAAACTTGGCACCTTCATGCCCCTGTCAGGTTGTGGCAGATCAGCTCCATCCAAACACAGGCATGCCTCACCTCTAGCACAGATCAGCATTAGGCCCATTCTTCAATCACAGTCTAAATCTTTCTTGCTGGCATTGTGATCCTAGGCAGGGCACTTAATTCTGTGTGGTTGATAGCATTTATGTGAGAATTAGGTGAGATACATGAAAAGTTACTTAGAATCATACTTGACCCATGAACATTCAATAAATAATGCCATTATGTTTAGCTATTTTATCAGGCTTTGTTTCTTTTAAGGAAGCACTTTCAACCACTTCAGAGAGAATAGGGATGGTTTAAAAAAATACCAACGCTAAAGAATTTACATGGGGAAAGGACAGTCTCTTCAATAAATAGTCCTGGGAAAACTGGAGAGCTACATGCAAAAGAATAAAACCAAACCCCTATCATTCTTACGCCATACACGAAAACGAACTCAAAATAGATTGAAGAGGAGTTCCCATCATGGCTCAGTGGTTAACAAATCCAACTAGCACCCATGAGGACTCAGGTTTGATCCCTGGCCTCGCTCGGTGGGTTAAGGATACGGCGTTGCCATGAGCTGTGGTATAGTTCACAGATGTGACTTGGATCTGGCGTTGCTGTGGCTGTGGCGTAGGTCGGCAGCTACGGCTCCGATTCGACTCCATATGCCATAGGTGTGGCCCTAAGAAGACCAAAAAAAAAAAAGGATTGAAGACTTGAACGTAAGACCTGAAGCCATAAAACTCCCAGAAGAAAATATAGTTTATAAGCTCCTTAAGAGAGGTCAACAAATACAACAAAAGCAAAAATAAAGTGGGACTACACCAAACTAAAGTTTCTGTACAAGAAAGGAAACCATTAACACAATGAAAAGGCAACTTAAAAAATGAGAAAAAATATTTCCAAATCATATGTATTATAAGGGGCTAATATCCAAAATATCTAAAGAATTTATACATCTCAACAACCAAGAAACAATTTGATTCAAAAATGGGCAGAGGAGGACTTCCCACTGTGACTCAGTGGAAAGTATGCATGAGGATGAGGGTTCGGTCCCTAGGCCTGCTCAGTGTGTTAAGGATCCAGCGCTGCCATGAGCTTTGGTGTAGGTCACAGATGCAGTTTGGATTTGGCATTGCTATGGCTCAGATTCAACCCCTAGCCTGGGAACTTCTGTATGCCACGCCTGCCACCTCCCTAAAAAAAAAAAAAAAAAAATGGGCAGAGAATCAGAACAGGAATTTTCTCAAAGACATACAAATGGCCAAATGAAAAGATGCTGAACATCACTAATCATTTGGGAATACAAATCAAAACCGCAATGTGATATCACCTTACCTCTGTTAGAATAGTTATTATTGTTTGCTGTTATTGTTGTTGTTTGTCTTTTTTAGGGCTGCACCTCCAGCATATGGACGTTCCCAGGCTAGGGGTCAAATCAGGGCTGTAGCTGGTGGCCAACACCACAGCCACAACAGCGAGGGATCCAAGCCGCATCTGTACCTACACCACAGCTCAAGGCAACACCTACACCACCACTGAGCAAGGCCAGGGATCAAGCCTGACTCCTCATGGATGCTAGTCAGATTGAGCCACAATGGAAACTCCTGTTATTGTGTTTCTACACAAGAAAAAAACAGGAGTTGGCCTTTTCTACTGTAAAGAAAAAGGTCCTTCTTTTTAAAAAATCTAAAATCTGACCTTGCACAGGGAAAAAAAAATGTAACAAAGTTAAAACTGGCATGGTGCCTGGCAAACAGTGAACAATCAATAAATACCTGTTGAATAAAATAAAGAATTGCAGTATATGAACAAGTAATAGGGTACCTGTAAAAGAGACAGAGAGAGAGTTTCACATGTCCTTCATAATCCACTGGGAAAACGCTTAGAGCTCAACAGTTTTTAGGGCTTAGACTGTTAGCCTCAATCATCACTCAAAGCAACAAGAGGCAAATAAAATGTAGCATCTAGGCTGACACTGTTTTGTGAACAGGCACCTGAGGTTTCTATCCTGCTTTCACTATCTCTATTTTTCATTATATTAAAAAATGTAAAAAAAAAAAAAAAAAAAAAAAAAAGGAGTTCCCGTCGTGGCGCAGTGGTTAACGAAGCCGACTAGGAACCATGAGGTTGCGGGTTCGGTCCCTGCCCTTGCTCAGTGGGTTAACGATCCGGCGTTGCCATGAGCTGTAGTGTAGGTTGCAGACGCGGCTCGGACCCCGCGTTGCTGTGGCTCTGGCGTAGGCCGGTGGCTACAGCTCCGATTCAACCCCTAGCCTGGGAACCTCCATATGCCAAGGGAGCAGCCCAAGAAATAGCAATAGCAACAACAACAACAACAAGACAAAAAAAAAAAAAAAATGTTTACCAGAGTAAAATAGTAAAAAAAATTTAAAAGGGCAAGGATAAAAACAATAAAACAAAAATATGATTTACTCACTGAATAGCCACATAAAAATCCAAGAAAACCAAGTAAATCATTATAACTAATAAGATTGTTCAGCAAAATTGCTAGATACAAAATCAATATATTAAAAAGTAATTATATTCCTTTATGTGAGCAACAAATTATTAGGAAATCTGATTATAAACAGTTGCATTTATAAAACTACAAATAATAACACATGCAACAGTTCAGAATAATATACTAAAACTTTATGGAATGTCATAAAAGAAAGTATATAATTGAGAAATATATCATGTTTATATACCTGCAGGCCCTAAAAGCAACTCTTACAAATTAATATAAAAATCTAAGCAATTTCAATCAAAATATTAAGTGTTTTTCATGGAATGTGGCTATTTTATGCTAAAATATATGTGGAGGAGTTGTAGGTCAATATCTGCCAAGGAAATGTTGAGGCAAAAGAAGAGAGAACTTAGCTGGACTGATACCATGCTTTATTTACTATAAAGCTAAAGAGATTAAACAGTAGTATATAATTGATGGGATAGACAATAAAACCAAGTTACAGATTAAATGGCCTTAAAATAAATCCAAGCATCTATGAGAGATTTGGATATAAAAGGGCTACAAACCTGTGAGCAAAAGAAAGACCACTGAATCAAGTGCAAGAATAACTAACCACCCATATGGAGAAGGGAAAAGAAGATCAGGTCTCTACTTCAAATAAACAAACAAAACAAATCCCTGATGCATTAAGAACTTAAATCAGATAAACAGACATGACTAAATTTTTAGAGTATCACATAGAGACTATATTGATGAAATCAAGAGACGCACACACACAAGAAATGAATAAATAAACAACTTGAGCATATTAATACCAAAACTTGTAGAAGATAAAAACCTACCATAAGCAAAGAGAAAAAATTCTAAGTGGGAAGAAAATATTTACAATCCATACAAAAGGAATATTATATAATATTCTAAAGGAACATGTACAAATTGATTTGTAAGAAAAATGAGACAAACAAAAAAAAATGGGCAAATTACATGAACAGACAGTTGAAGGAAACAGAACCTTACATAAACTTATAAACACATAAAACATGAAATTGAAAACATATAAAAATGGTCAATCAGTAACTATCATGGAATCACAAATTATAAAAATAATCAGATCAGTGAGCATTTCATGCTTATTAAATGTTGTCAAAAATCAGTACATCTGACTGATTTTAGAATGTGGGGAAACAGGATCAAATACATAATAAGAGACTAGAAGGTCTATTTAACATTACACAGCTGAAGACAGACACAATTTACAACCCAGCTATTTGGTTTGACAATTAGGTTTGTATCCTAGAAAAACTTTAATACATTTTCACAAGGTGATACACATAAGGATATTCATTACACTGAAGCATGATTCTCACACACATACACATTTTCTCTTTAATAATTTGTATATTTTTTGAGGTCATGTATTATTCACCAGTGTAAGAATAACAATGGTTTCTTGGTAAATATTTACTTAAAAAAGCAAATGAAGGAATGAGTTAGCCCAATATCTTGTGTGTGTTATAGACTCTAAAATGTCATTCAAAGCATTTGCTTATTATACGACATTTCATTAAGAAGTTTAAAAGTCAAGTCAAAGCACAGAGTTTTTAAAAAGAACTCTGAAATCAGTACATAAAGATGGAAAGCAACATTTCTGGAATCACTCACTTATGGTATTTGTATAAGGAAACAAAAGTAACAAAAGATTGATTAGTACTTTATTGAAATATTCCCTAGTACTTGTTCTGAGATATGTATTAGCTCATAAAGAAGTTTAAAACAATCATCTATCTTCTCTGCCATGCTCTGGGTCCAGTTTTATCATGTCTCACTGAGAAGCTAAACTTAAAAATGTTTACTGGGCTGCATAATTTCATGAGCCACATAAAAGCGATGGTTTTTAAATATTAATGTATGTCATCTCTAGGATTTCTGAAGTTTTTAAATGTTTAATCTTATTTCATAAAACACCATAATTTGTATTTGCAAAGAAGTATAGCTTCTGATCCCTATATATGGACAAGCATAAATTCATATCTACTACTGTGGCATAGCATAAACAGAAAGCCTGTTATATAGCCGTTTGTCATGGAAGGACCACTGGGCAAGGATTATTTATAAAACTTCATTTTCTACTTACTAACTACTTGGATCCCTGGCTGTAGGTAAGTTGTTTCTTATTCTACAATTCAGTTTGCTCATCATTAACAGGTGTTTGTGACCCTGGTCTTCTCCACCTCACAGTCAAAGGAGACCGAAGGAGATAACAGACATGATCCTAGTCTACGGGGGCTACCATAACAAATACTACAGCCTGGGGGACGTAAAGCACAAAACTTTATCTTCTCAAAGGTCTTCCTTCTGTGTGTATCTGTGTCCAAACTTTGTTGTCTTTTAATGACTTCAACCATATTGGACTAGAGCCCCGGACAATGATGTAATCTTAACATAATTACCTCTGTAGAAATCCTGTCCAAATGCAGCCATATTCTGATACAACAAGAATTACAGATATATGAATTTTGGGGGAAACAAGTCTATAATACTGTGCCTATGACAACAGATCTTTACTGTTGACAAAAGCACAGTTCTTTAAACCCCACCACACAAACCTAAAAAATACATATGGAATTTGTTCATTTATCATCCGGTTAATGATTATTGCTGTAAGCCATATGATAAGTGGATGAGAAGGAAAAAAAAAAAATCAAGTAAACGGTTCCACACTCCTGCTCAAGAACTTTACTACTGTGGTCCTCCCTCTTTCCTGTTTCATTAGTCTCTCTATCACTAGCTTAGTCCCATCACCATGCAAATATACCTAGAACAGTGGTTTCCAAAGTTTTTAAACTGTGATCCACATGAACAAATATATTTTATATTATGATCCAATATACACCTATACATGTGTGTACATATGCAACTATTTTTAAATATTTCACAGTATATTCCATAAAAGTAAATTCTTACCATTACCACATGAAATGTACCTTGATTTTTTTGTTTCATTCCAGTTAATGTTTTAAATGACGATTGAAACCCACTAAAATTATTAAGACTGCTAGTCGTTCACAAACTTCAGTTTGATAAATGCTGCTCTAGGCTATCACTTTTTAAAAGCAGTATCACTTTTTTTTTTTAACTCCCTATGTCCTCCATCAACTGCCATTTGTCTTTGCTCTGCCCTTCTCAATGAAACTTCTCAAAAGAGATGTCAACAAACACTCTGTCCACTTTTTCTCTGTTAAGCAATTCAGATCACTCCCACCTGGCCTCTACCCCAGCCATTCCACTAAATCTTCTCTTGCAATGGTCACCAGCAACCCTCATATTGCCAAATCCACAGGACACATTCCAATCACCTTTCTAAACCTCTAAATAGCCCTCCACATAGCTGGACATTCTGTCACCTTAAAATATACTTATCCCTTAGCTTCTGAAACAGCTGCTTCCTAGTTTTCCTGAAACTTTACCATGTACATCTCAGTCACTTTTTCCTACCTTACCCTCCTGGACTTTACCATAGTGGATATTTATCAGGACCCCACCCTGAAACCTATCCTCGTCCTCATCTATCTATCCTCAATGCTGTCAAAAACTAGATTAAATATCATTTTAGTCTATAGAGTTTCCAATGTTTATCTCCTCCAGCATTCTTTATGATCAAGGCTCATATATTCAATTGCCTACTTGACATTTCCACTATCTTATAAGAGACTCAAACATATTTCCAAACACATGATTTTATGACCATCTAGTGTTCCTGACTAAATATAAGACAACCTACACAGATATGTTTATTAGAAATCAGCAAGTCTTCCTTTTCCTTTCCTCTCTCCTCTAAACATGCAATCCACCAAGATGACCTGCCCCTTCTCTGCAAATTATATCTCAAACTTCTTTCTTGGAGTGTTATGATTCTTTTCTAACTAATTATTCACTATTTTACATGTCCCCACATATCAACGCCCCCACCACACACTCATTATTTTCCACAGTGCAACCAAAGTGATCTTTTAAAAATATGAATTAGATAATACCATTGTTTTCCTTCTCTCTCAAGCATATGTTCATAATGCCTGGCGCTTACTAAGCACTCAACATTGACTTAAAAGGATATACAAAAAATGCATTTGCCATACAACCTTGGGAGAGACAAAGAAGCTAAAAAAAAAATGTTTTAAAACTGTTTTACTGCATATGTGGCCAGGAGAAAGGAGAGAAGGAAAAGTAGAGATTTATATAAAAGAGCTAGCTCCAGAATGTTCAGATGTGGTTCAGTGACGCCAACACCATATAGCCTTTCAAATTATTAAGAGTATAAAATACTAAAATTGTCAGGCTATGTGTGTACAAGTTATCTTTCAACTATTTAATAGCAATGTAATAAATAAAGTTGCATGTATGTCCAACTCTGTTTCTGGGGCCAGAATGGGAATTTTTAGAAGATGGATACTAAAAGTTGTGTAATAGCATGGGTTGCCACTTACTACAAACACTCCATGTTTCATTGAACTCACACCCAAACATGGCATTTTTAAGATAAGTATCACCACTAATTTAAAAAGGTAGCTTGAGTTTATAAATAGTAAGCAACGTATCCAAGAAGTGTTTTCAACCCCTGCTTAACTCCTGTGCTATACTGCCCATCCCGGATGGTGGAGAACTTTGATAACTACCAGAACATCCAAAAACAATCCCACACCTGATATATAGGCAGTACAGGACCTCTTCTAAAAATCAAGTCTAGGAGTTCCCATTATGGCTCAGTGGTAACAAATCCCACTAGTATCCATGAGGATGTGTATTTGATCCCTGGCCCCACTCAGTGGGTTAAAGATCTTGTGTTTCCATGAGCTTCAGCATAGGTCCCAGACAGGGCTCAAATCTGGCATTGCTGTGGCTGTGGTATAGGTTGGCAGCGGCAGCTCCGATTTGACCCCATCCCAGGAACTTCCATATGCTGCAGGTGCAGCCATAAAGAAATTTTTTTTAAATAAAATAAAAATCAAGTCTGTTTTCCAAAATGCATAAAATAGGACTTAAAATAGCATGGTGACTATGTGGCCCCTGAAGTTCCTGGAGTAAAGTTGTTCTAAATGAGTTGGTAAAGACATAAGAGGGGCCTATTAAGTGTCAGAGTTTCTATGTCATTGTTGATGATAGTATAGAATAAAGCTTTCAAACACAGGACAGCCATCATATTGCTTAGGAGCAGCTGTAAGGAAAGCAAGGTAATGATGGATAGGAAAATCAATGTATCGGTGGCCCCTCCTGGGGTGTGACGAGGAAGATGTGATTGGGAAAATGCACTAGAAAGCTTCAGTTCAGAGAAATCGTTAAAGTTTTCATGGTTGGAATTTATGGAGTTTGGATTTCGCCCAGGTTTTCTGACTTTAAGAAATTTTCATTATTGTACACTAATGGCCCTAATAATATTTAATGTGAACATATTTCGCTGTAGAGGGATGGGAAAACCCCTAAAGATTTGAGTTTGAATCACCCCTTAGTATTTCATGACCATGAAAAGTTCCTTATTCTCTGAGTTTCTATTTTCTAATCTATAAAGTGAAGAGACTAAAACTATATGCAGCATCAACATGGAGAAAGTGCCTAACATATGCTCAGAATATTGTAGGTCTTTGATTTACTGAAGAAACAAGCAAGACCTTTTGTTCTGGATTTGAAGTGAGAGAGAAAGGGATGTATAATGATTCCAGTTCACTTTGGATAAAAAATACAATGGCATGTTGGTCACATGTACCAATTTAAATTCTAATTGGATGCATATTAATATATAGACACAGCTATACTCATTGTTGCTATCACCCCTTCCCCAGCTAACTCTAAATAGCTCCTTCACTAGGTAGGGTTTCCATTAAATCCAATGAAGTTCCCTCGTATGTCCCAATCTGGGAGGAATACATATGAGTTAAGAAGTAAACAGCTAGTCTCTTATATACCTACTTTGCCCATTTGTTATGCGGCATTTTATGGAGGATAACACTGGCATCTAAACATGCAAACCAAAGGCAGCAAAAATGCAAGTACATGAATAGGCTTTATCTAAAAAAACAAGTTTCTGGTTTCTTAGCTCCAATGATGGTGATATGCAACCGAGTAGCTCAGGTTTAAAACACAGGTTTAAATTACCCCAAATGTCTCTTGAGGGCCTGCACTGATGAAGAACTTAGCTCTGAGGCAAGGGATGTGTTTTTATGGAAAATAGTATAAACAGGAACAACTGCTCAGGTGCTTTGGTTTGTGGCATCATTTCCATCCTTGATGGCAGGTTTCTCCTGCCATCAAGATTCCATGTCATAGATTTGTTTCTTAACTTCAAAGTTGCCTTAACTCTCAACCTGAGTTTTGCTGTAAGCACATTCCAAATGTGCCAGATCTGACTCTAGGCACAACTGTGTGTTTTAATTGTTCAGTCTCTTAGATATTTAGCAGAGATATATCAACATCTGAAAGCGTAACCTTCTCACTTAGTTGCCCATGTGAACCACAGTAGCACAACCTAGAGAGATGGAGTCCTTTCCATTCTAACTTATTATGTGGGGCAGGGTGCATGTTTTTAAAAGGCACACTCAAAGGAGTTCCCATCGTGTCTCAATGGTAACAAACCAGATTAGTATCCAGGAAGACGTGGGTTCAATCCCTGGCCTTGCTCAGTGAGTTAAGGATCTGGCATTGTTAGGAGCTGTGGTGTAGGTTACAGACATGGCTTGGATCCCATGTTGCTGTGGCTGTGGTGTAGGCCAGCAGCTACAGCTCCAATTTGACCCCTAGCCTGGGAACTTTAGGTGCAGCCCTAAAAAGCAAAAATAAAAAATAAAAGCCATGTCAAATGGAATGAAATAATGCAGAGAAACCCAAAGTCTGATCATAAGTCAGAGGTGCAATCTATAACTTTCCATAAAAGAAAGATAAGCTACACCTCTACCTAATGCAAAAGAGCAGAGTTACTAGAACAAACTGCACAAGCACTGAGTTGCAATTGTTCTCTATTTTCAAATAAATAAGGTAGTTATATTTTACATCACATTTAATTTGCCCAGCCTTCATGAGTTTGTATAGTGTGTTCATAAGTAGTAGGATTCATTAAGGTTGAGTAAGACAGGAATCAAAAGGTGAGACAAATACTGAACAGGGATGGAAAGCCTCTGAAGGCCCAAAGACAAGGTGATTTGGCTTTTTAGAGAAACTTGAGGTATGCCAGGCCTGAGGTAATGAGGTCCCTGGAGTCACAGTTTATCCACAGACACAAAGACAAAAACACATTTGACAACTGAAGACATGATTTAGAGGTTGATATGAACACTTGTTAGTCATAGTTTTCCTTGTTTTATATAATAACAGATGTTTTGTCCTATTAAGGATAAGTAATACAGTGAGAAGAAAATACAGATAGGAAGTATTGCAAGATGAGTAAGTTTGTCCAAAAAAAGTTTCAAGTTTGCAAACATTGCATTATATGCACTACGTAATTTTATAAAAAGGTTTTTTTAAAGGATTCCAAAAAAAGGAAAATGATTATCTAAAGTTACTTACTGCATCATAATGCTATTATCATAACCCTCTCCTAAAACAAGAGGGAGGAATTTTATTATGTCACAAACCTACATATAACCCAAGAGCATCTGAAAGTATTTCCATGAATAGAGATATTATAATACAAAATATTTGGTCAACTCAATATTTTAGGAGTTGGAAATGACTTATCCTCTTAATCTCAATCCAGGTAGTGGGATTTTTTTTTTTTTTTTTGGAAGGAAAAATTCAATTTAAGAAGAGGTCATTTTGCTTTTTCTGAGTTTAGAAAGTAAGACTATAAATTCATTACCTTTATTATGGGTGGAAAATAGGGTACTTGGGGACTAACATATAAGTTCCTTTATTTTTCCTGACCCCTTTTCCTTCTCTCTCCATTCCTCATCTTTTCCTTTCCTTTCCTTTTCTTTCTCTTCTCTTTTATTTTACTTTTATCTGCCCTCCCCTCCCTTTTTTAAAAGGCTGCACTTGCAGCATATGGAAGTTCCCAGGCTAGGGGTTGAATTGGAGCTGCAGCTGCCAACTTACTCCACAGCCCCAGCAATGTGGGATCTGAGGGGCATCTGCAACCTACACTGCAGCTTGCAGCAATGCCAGATGTTTAACCCACTGAGCTAGGCCAGGGAATGAACCCGCATCCTCATGGATACTAGTCGGGTTCTTAACCTGCTGAGCCACAAAAGGAACTCTTGCTGTTCCTTTTTAAAATGTGTGAGTCTGAAAGACAGTCTTAGAAGCTTTCTTCAAACAACAGCAGAAGCATGTTTCAGAACATGATCTTTATCTTCATTTTAATTTTAATTTGTTTATGGAAAATTGTTTTTTTTTCAGAGTAGGAAAAAAATAACAAGAAACAAGACAATGTTTAGTTTTAGTTTAGAATCTCTGCTTAACACTGTCAGGATATTATATTAAAAATCTAAACACATTCACAAATTCAATGAAATTATTCTAAAAGACAAAAAGAACAGAAGAACAGCTACGTTCTCGTTAGACCACTTTAAAATAAGAATCAATTTTAGTAATTTTGCAACAGAAGTTATCATATTGCAATGAATTGCATTAATTCAAGATATTCTTTCAAGTTGCTTATTAACCAAATTTCATACTCAGATATTAGCGTTCGGTACAGATGTAAGATTAGTCAGTTAATATATTCATTTTTGGAGCTTTTGGTGAATAAATTTTCCTAACGATATTTTCTATTTTATTCATCTTTTACTTTAGAATGATTATAAGAAAGAACCTACTGAAGAGGCCTTCAGGTTGCAAATTTTAATAACTTAATGATTTTCTTTTATTTATTTTGATGGTATTTCATAATATTTTCTCTGATGGAGAAATCCTCCCTTTTTCTTTTTGTATTTATGACTTTTCTTGCCAATTATCAACCACAGAGATGTTAACATGTTGTTCCTTCCAACACTGATAAGGAAGTCATACTTTCTGAATTGACCCCTGTCTCTTACATCAAAAATAAACATAGAAAAGTATACAGAGAAAGATTTCGCCTGAATTGAAAACCAAGAAAGTCCTAATTGCCTGAGCTGGAACACATGATTTTTTACGACTTTAGAGGTTCTCCTCCAATCTTAGAATTATTTTAAAATGGATAAAAGCATTATTTCAAGCTTCGGATTTTAAAAGTTACCATACAATCATTATTTCAAGCTTCAGATTTTAAAAGCTATCACACATTTTCACAGTTCTCCAAGTAATACATGTCTAGTAATCATAGATGCTGCCTTCAACATTCAATCTATTTATTCATTAAGCAAATAATTTTTGAGAATATACTTTATGTAACATACTATTTTATTTTATTTTATTTTTTTTATTATTTTCCCACTGTACAGCAAGGGGGTCAGGTCATCCTTAGATGTATACATTGCAGTTACAGTTTTTTCCCCCACCCTTTCTACTGTTGCGACATGAGTATCTAGACATAGTTCTCAATGCTATTCAGCAGGATCTCCTTATAAATCTATTCTAGGTTGTGTCTGATAAGCCCAAGCTCCCGATCCCTCCCACTACCTCCCCCTCCCATCAGGCAACCACAAGTCTCTTCTCCAAGTCCATGATTTTCTTTTCTGAGGAGATGTTCATTTGTGTTGGATATTAGATTCCAGTTATAAGTGATATCATATGGTATTTGTCTTTGTCTTTCTGGCTCATTTCATTCAGGATGAGATTCTCTAGTTCCATCCATGTTGCTGCAAATGGCATTATGTCATCCTTTTTTATGGCTGAGTAGTATTCCATTGTGTATATATACCACCTCTTCCGAATCCAATCATCTGTCGATGGACATTTGGATTGTTTCCATGTCCTGGCTATTGTGAATAGGGCTGCAATGAACATGCGGGTGCATGTGTCTCTTTTAAGTAGAGCTTTGTCCGGATAGATGCCCAAGAGTGGGATTGCAGGGTCATAGTAACATACTATTTTAGATGTTAGTGGCCAAAAGGGTAAACATTTCTGTCTTCATAAAATTCATATTGTACTAGAGGAGGCAGACAGTTAACAATATGCAAAATAAATAAACTATATAGTTTATTAGAAGGTGATTAGTACTACAGAATGAAGAAAAAGTAAATCAGTGTAAGGAAAATCCAAAGTAGGGGAGGTCAAAGGTTGCAATTAAAATAGTGTGCTCACTCCTCATTGAGAAGATGACACTTCATTAGAGATTTGAGGAAGTGAGGGTATTTGCCATGTGGATATCCACACAGGGTCTTTCAAGCAGAAGAAAGTGTCAGTGCAAAGACCTGAGGTGAGGGTGTGACCACGTGTTCAAGAAAGAGCCAGCAGGCCAGTGCTGCTGAGTAGAACAGGGGAATGAGGGAAAGGCCAGAAGAAAGAAAATAATCTAGAGCATGTTGGGCTTTGTATCCAGGGGAAGGACTTTGGCTTTTCCTCTGGGCAAAACAAGATCTATATAGCAAGGTTGGATCAGGGCAGTGATAATAAGGTGTTCTTACATGTTTAAAGAGTCACACTGGCTGCTACATTTAGACTGGAAGAAGCAAGGGCAGAAGTAGGGAGACCAGTTAGGAAGCTACTATAGATGAAGGAAAGAGTTGAAAGGTGGAGACCAGGGCAGTAGAAACAGTAGTCTTGATAAGTAGACAGCCTGTTAATACATGCTGAAATTATAGCTAACAGCCTTCCTGATGC
This sequence comes from Sus scrofa, assembly GCF_054392235.1. Lineage (NCBI taxonomy): Eukaryota > Metazoa > Chordata > Mammalia > Artiodactyla > Suidae > Sus > Sus scrofa. Next base: position 105,661,950 of record NC_139396.1, on the reverse strand, counting down.
ATGAGACGTGTGGACTATGACAGAAAGGGAGGTACCAAGGATGATAAAGTTCTCTGCATCCAGTCCTGGATCTCATGAATTGACCACTCACCTTTCTATCAGAGGAATCTGTCTAAACTATCAAGTTGACCATTTTCCCCCATGGCCCTTCAATGACATTCTGTAGCCCAGAGGGATAGGACAAATGATGTATAGATGCCCTTTGTATGTCACTTAACTTTCCTGAAAGTGAGAAATGTTTTCTTTCCAAATGGGATAATGACTATTTCATAAGATTTAGGGGAAGATCAAACACAAATACATGTGTGTGTGTGTGTGTGTAAACTTTTGTCTGCTACATAAAATTTACTGATTAATAAAATACGTGTATTTTAAAAGTATAGATAAACTAAGTTCCAGTGGATTATTATAAATAATTTGTAAAAAACAGAAAAAAACCTCAGATCATTAGAAACTAACAGAGAGAGATTTAGTTTTTTTACCATCCAGTATTTTTCCAACCAATTTTCAAGCTGATAAGTTTGGATAGGGTCTCACCACTGGGTTAGAGATGATTATGTTCCAACTAAAAGATATTTAGAATAGACATTAGCAAATAAGTTAATATTGTCAAGCAAAAATCATGAGATAAGACATCTATCTAAATATACGTGATTGAAGCAAGTATCACTGTATTCTATTCGTACTCTCCATGGATTAGCCCCCAGCGCACTGGATCCACATATGCATCCCTGTGTTATCTACAATAAGTTAGCAATATAAGCAGATTTAGGACATGGATGAAGAATGATTTATTAAAGTCATTACCAATACTTTTAAGCACAACCATAGTTTTATTCCAGCTTATTCTTGTCTGTTAGTTGTCAAAGGAATAAATGAAACATTTTATATAAGTATATATGAATCTATTTGGTAGTTAAGAACTCATTTCCTCAGATTATTCTGAGTCCCAAAAAACATAAGACGTCTATGAAGTCTCACTATAAACATGAATATTTTTATAAAATTACCTGACCTCTCCAAGGGAAATCTGTTTCTCAAACAATAAATTTTCATTTTAACTTAATAAAATATCATACCATTATCCTAAATATGTGATATTAATTTTACCCATTTGGCCAAGGAAGTATCTAATTAAAAAAAAAAAAAACTTACTTCCAGAAAGTTCAGAAAATCTATATATGTTGCTGATAGTAGTTATTCACTTCAATGGAAAAATCCCAGAAAATTTTAACCCAAATTTAGTAGTGCTCTCAAAACTGGAACTTAAGTATTTAAAATGAATATAAACACAGAATTTATATATAATAAAATACAACTTATCACAATTAATAAAGATTAATTTTGTTCTTAAAAAGGTCACATTCAAAATTTTTTTTGCTATTCAAAATGCAACTCTTGACATTTAAAAAAAAGTCAGTAGTTTAAAATGTCCCAAGTATTCAAAACCACATAGTTGAAACCATCAATGTATTTCTTCTAATAGTTTTTGAGTGAGTTTTGGAAATTGTTCTACTTATTTTTCATCATTTTCTTCAAGCTCTACTGTCACCTTTAGAAATTTGTTAGTTGAGCCTTGAGGTTTCAAAAAATATATTTTCTAAAACAAGGTACAAATTTTATCCTTCACATAAATGAAACCTTTTGACTGTCAATAGTCATTAAAGTAGTAAATATCCTTGAAACCTGAAAATGTGTTTCTCTTTAAAAAGAGTTTGCCACGCTATGGTTTTGAAAAAAGTGGAGATGTTTAAAAGAAAAAGGGCAGTACTAATTTGAGATTTATGCTTTTGATTAGGCTTATTTCTCATGATGGTGTAGGTGTAAAAAAAGTGGGGAGGCATGAAAGAAAGAATTACTATTCATGTGGTCCTTTATATATATACTCTTTGTTCTAGCACAGATCTCTGTGTCACTTACTCCTTACAACAGCCCTAGAGGTAAGCACTATTAACATCATTTTCCCAGTTGAGGAAACAAGACTCAGATAGATTCAATAATATGAACAAGTTGCACAGGATCAGTGGTAATATCAAGACTAAAGTCAGGACTGTCTGAATCCAAAAACCCATGAGCTGTCCAGTCATCCTTACTGTGTAAGGGTATGAAGAATTGAAGATACCAGCACAATCCAAAGAATATGATTCTATATAGTTGATTTTCAGCCATGGGAGAAAGTTTCCAGAGTCATGTAGAGAAGCATCTCTAACTAGACCTAACCAACACAAGATATGACATGTCAATAAATATTAGACATTTCAAAACTGTAGGCTTGAAAGTTTATAATGAGCAGTGTTTGTTTGATAATGTGTAGGCACAGGCTTAATCACACTCCATATATCTCATTTCTTAAACTCAGCCATACCTGCCGTCACACTGAAAATACCCTTGCAATCATCAGGCACACTGAGAATAATGGGCTCCAAAGCCCAGTTTGTCTCTGCAGGAAAGGAAACTAAAAGAAGTTGCTACCTAAAAGACAGCTGAAGTAGAGACCATACAACATCACATATCAAGATGCACAAACCATTCAGTCCTGCTCAGGTCAGATGTGATAGAAGAAACTGAGCTGAGATGACACTATCATCTGAGTATTAAAAAGATAAAGATGTAAGTTAGTGCACATATGATGTAAGAAACTGTGCTGAGCATTTGGAGGATGCAAAGACAAACTTGGCTCTTGCCAAAGAGCCCAAGGCTAGGGAAAGACCAGGCATAAATAAATCATATAAAAGGAGAGCAGTGATGTTTAATAAAACTCATGGATTAGACTGTTTATTTGATATCTATTATGGCCCAACTTCTAAACTACACATGCCTCAGGTATCATCTTAATTCTCCCAAACCCAATAACATATATTTTATCACTTCTATTTTACAGAGGAGGAAACTGAGGCTTGGAGATATTAGTGATCACGCCAAAGACCAAGACAACCTAACTGATATGTACTAATTAGAACTCAGACCCCTCTAAATGCATAACCAGAGCTTTAGATTTCACTGCCAGAGATGGAGATAAAGGATTCACTCAGTTCACAGGGGAAAGGGACTGTTTTGATGTCTCAGCAGTAACTTTACTTGGAGGAGAAGACAGGTGAGCTGAGTACTTAAAGACAGTGTTTCACCAGGAGGTTGGAGGAGAGGGACTTTCCATAGAGGGCCTGGAGGAAGGCAAGCAAAGAGCCAGAACTCAGAACAGAAAGAGGCTTGGCATAGCTGGAGGCCAGAAACAGCTTATAGGCTAGCATACAGTGTTAGAGAGGCAGGTGGGCACCCTATTACAGGAGACTCCAAGTGCTAAGATGAGGCAGCTCCCTGAACATTGTGGACACTGGACCCAGAAGGTCTCAGCAGACAGATGAGCTGACTAGACACAATACAGAAAGATGAATCTGGTGTGCAAAAAGTGAGGAAATGAGTAAGACTCTTAGATTCCTAAGTTTCAGCAACTTTATCTAGACCATTCCTTACCCAGTTTATTAATGGATTTAAATACATGATTTTCAAGAATAGTAACTAATAACAAAGCATTTATTATGTTTTTGTTTCAAACTGTGCCTAAGAGAACACATTTATGCAAAGTACCATTTTAGATGTACCCAGAATTAGTTTTAACTAAATCATAGCATTGTGCTACTTGGTAATGTTCCAAAATGATGATATATAAAATTCAGACTTCCAAAAGTATGTATTTATGCTGCACACACAGAGGCTCACCCACACAGCAATCAAACTCTCTCTGCTTCCTCTCCCTTCCCCACCTCCCCATCTTTTTTTCTCTTCCCTCTCCCTCCCCTAACCTCTCTCATCCTTCTCCCTCCCAGCCTCTCTGTAAGCACACTGGTTCAACATCATCACTAAATAATCGGAAATATCATCAGAAAATGCTCTCTCATTTTCTAAATATGTACTCATTACAGATATGTTAAATAAAAAATGATGACCGATTGTCAGAAATATATAAATATCTTATCCTAGTCAGAATTGAGCATCTTGCACTATTATATCACATTGCAATGCTATTAATTTTTCATTAAGCATATGCTTCAATAAGTAATAATATTCTGACTTACTGTATTGTGACAGAAGGTGTAATGTATAGGAAGTACAAATCCATAAGCCATTTGGTTATCTTATTTCAAACAATGATGTTGGCAACAATTTTCCTGGAATTCAGCTAAATGACAACAGTTTAAGGGATACACTATAGACTTTGGATATGCAGAATGCAACATATTCATGCCTTGTGTAAATATTATGACATGCCACCAATGCCTTTAAACAATAGACAGAATGCTCTGACAAGTATTCGGTTCCTAATGACCATGAGATGCATTATCTATTTGTCACAAATAAGCTAACACGACTGTGAAATATTTCACAATTTTTCCATTATGTTAATACTCAGACAACTTTCCTCTTCTTATTCTTGAAACTTGAAAGCAGAATACTTTTTAGCAGAGCCAGACATTATTCATTAGGAAGGGGAAAAAAATCCCAAAGATGGGTGTAAAGGATCACATACAGATTGGGCATGGGCTTGCCCATTAAGAGGGCCATGCGAAAACAATTAAGGCCCCTCCAATAACTTCTTCATGGGGATGATCAACATAATACAAAATCAACATCAGTGCTTGTATCTAAATAAGGATAGATAGATCCTTCTGGCAAAGGATCAGAAATTACAAGGCCTTCTGTAAAGCTGAAACATCAAAGAGTCATAGGGAAGCTTAGAGAAGGAGATGGTCTCCCTATCTCCATTCTCAACCACTTCTCATCTGCAAACAATCAAAGGAAGTAAGTGAAAGAACATGCTAACATTGCATGACAGCTCTATGTGGAAAGATAGGAACCAGGGCAGAGCCAACATAACAAGTTCAAATCAGAAGAAAGATTTCTCCATTAGGAGGATTCACCAGAAGCAGGAAGCACAATGTCTCCCCTAAGTCCTCCCCCATGAAGACAACCACAACAGTACAAAAGCTAAACGGCCAGACCCCTGAGGTGGTGCCATACACAGAGACTCTTTCCAAAGTAAGTAGCCATGACATGCATGAAAAACAAGGGAGCAAACTGAGGAAAATCAATAAACCTACGAGAAGATAATATAGGAAAGCAGAGGACCGTCAAGAGAACAGAAGAGATGTCTCTCCCTAAAATAGACTTTCTACAAGAAATATGAGGGAGTTCCCATCGTGGTGCAGTGGTTAACAAATCCGACTAGGAACCATGAGGTTGCGGGTTCGGTCCCTGCCCTTGCACAGTGGGTTAACGATCCGGTGTTGCCATGAGCTGTGGTGTAGGTTGCAGACGCGGCTCGGACCCCGCGTTGCTGTGGCTGTGTGTGTTGCTGTGGCTCTGGTGTAGGCCGGTGGCTACAGCTCCGATTCAACCCCTGGCCTGGGAACCTCCATATGCCGCGGGAGCGGCCCAAGAAATAGCAACAACAACAACAACAACAACAAAAGACAAAAAGACAAAAAAAAAAAAAAAAAAGAAATATGAGCATATGAGGTAAGTTCTATTGGAGTTATATACTTGCTTCATGGAATAACCTAGTATGATTTGAGATTCACTACATAATTATATTTTTTTCTAGAAAACACCAAAGTGAGAACAAAGAAGGAATGGTTGTCTTAGATAGAACAAACAATGGGTGAAATTAAAGATACTGGGTTAAATATCAGAAAAATCAAATGTGGGGAAAAACTGAAGTGACTCAAATTGAGTCTGACTCAATTGCAGACCGATTAGGACATAAAAATGTGGAGGACATATTCAAAAGAACAAATTCAAATGGAAAAGAAATGTGGAAAAGAGAATAAATGCATAACAGAATGTGACTTTCCTCAGGTAACCAAAGATTTGAGACTCCACCATAGGACTTAAGAGCTACTATGAAAATAAATATGAAAATGAAAACCTAAATCCCATTAGAATCAAGGCCTTGGCTTTTATTTCCAAGATTTAAAAAATCCTACAGGTATTTAAAAACAAAAAAACAAACAAACAAAAAAACAAGGTAACTTCAATAGAAGCCAAATAGGACTGGTTTCAAATTTAACTTTCATACAACCAGTTTCAGAAAACAATGAAACTGAAAATCACCCACTCTTTTGAGAGAAAAAACTATGACCTGAGAACAAAACACTTAGCACATCCTCAATTAATTGACAATGTATAAGAGCAATAGAAAGGTATTCTTTCTCTGGCAGATTCTCTCAAAGCATTCAACATGCTATCCTTTCTGCAGGAACCAAAGAATAAAAGCATGTTTCACTTAACCAAGAGTATGAATTAAAAACTCAATAGTTAGAAAGTTAGGTTTGAAAAGAAGATAAAGTAAATTGGGAAATGTGATAAAGAGTTAATTCTCATTGATCTTCTTTAATATTACCTTTAAGCTTAATGCAGTATATCATCAACTGGCTATTTTATATGTTATAATGGCCATTAAAATCATAAATACAAAAATGAAAAATTATCAAGAGAAATTGGAATATTACAGAGTAACCTAAGAGGAATAAAAATCATGTTGAATTACCATTTTACATAGTACACATGAAAGAAAATAATCTCAGACTTCTGGACAATTAAAGGTTACTTTGCTTTGATTGTAAGAAAAAGATCCCCTCATATACTACAGATAGGAAAGAAACTGATACAACTTTAAAGGATACAGTCTGGCAAGGCAGAACAAAAATCTTAGAAATGGTAATACCCTTTTGTACCAACAGTTACATTTTGTATTAAGTGTAGTAAAATAGTTTTAAATAGCACAATCTTGAAAACAATAGGAAATTGGCAAAATGAAGGACAGAGGTTTAAGGAAGATAAGTATAGCACTGGGGAAATCTTCACACCATAATAAATAGTGAAAAAGAGGGCTCCAATATGCTATATACATAAAGGTACAAAGACTCAGATTGATAGGTTTCTATATGTGGTTTCAATATAAGTAACAAGGAAAATGTTTTACTTGTATAAATAAAAAATGAGTATTACAAATAAAATTGTTTACAAAATCTGTGGGTTGTATCAGCATTATAGCTTCTCTTGTGAAGAGGTAAAACTGTCACTGTATGCAGATGACATGGTACTACATATAGAAAACCCTAAGGACTCAACCCCAAAATTACTTGAACTGATCAACAAATTCAGCAAAGTAACAGGATATAAGAATAATATTCAGAAATCAGATGTATTTCTGTACACTAGCAATGAAATATCAGAAAGGAATACAAAAATCAATACCTTTTAAAATTGCACCCCCAAAAAATCAAATACCTGGGAATACACCTGACCAAGGAGGTGAAAGACATATGCTGAGAACTATAAAACTTTAATCAAGGAAATTAAAGAAGATACAAAGGAATGGAAAGATATTCCATGCTCCTGGGTTGGAAGAATTAATATCATAAAAATGGCCACAATACCCAAAGCAATCTACAGACTCAATGCAATCCCTATCAAATTACCCAGGACATTTTTCACAGAACTAGAACAAACAACCCAAAAATTTATATGGAACCACAAAAGACCCAGAATTGACAAAGCAATTCTGAGGAACAAAAATCACGCAGGAGGCATAACTGTCCCAGACATCAGGCAATATTACAAAGCCACAGTCATCAAGACTGTACAAAACAGATATATGGCCCATTGGAGCAGAATAGAGAACCCAGAAATGAACCCAGACACCTATGGTCAATTCATCTTTGACAAAAGAGGCAAGAAAGTAAAATGTGAAAAAGTCTCTTCATAAAATGGTGTATGGAAAACTGGACAGTTGCATGTAAATCAGTGAAACTGGAACACACACTCATACCATGCACAAAAATAAACACAAAATGGCTTAAAGACTTAAATGTAAGACAAGACACCACCAAACTCCTAGAAAAAAATGTAGGCAAAACATTCTCTGACATCAACTTTACAAATGTTTTCTCAGGTCAGTCTCCCAAAGCAACAGAAATAAAAGCAAACATAAACCAATGGGACCTGGAGTTCCCGTCGTGGTGCAGTGGTTAACAAATCTGACTAGGAACCATGAGGTTGCGGGTTCGGTCCCTGCCCTTGCTCAGTGGGTTGACAATCCAGCGTTGCCGTGAGCTGTGGTATAGGTTGCAGACGCAGCTCGGATCCCGCGTTGCTGTGGCTCTGGGCATAGGCCGGTGGCTACAGCTCCGATTCGACCCCTGGCCTGGGAACCTCCATATGCTGCGGGAGCGGCCCAAGAAATAGCAAAAGACAAAAAAAGAAAAAAAAAAAAAAATAGGGGACCTAATCAAACTGACAAGCTTTTGCACAGCAAAGGAAACCAAAAAGAAAACAAAAAGACAACAAAAACAATGGGAGAAAATCATTTCAAATAATGCAACTGACAAGGGCTTCATCTCCAAAATATTCAAGGAACTTATACTACTCAACAGCAAAAAAGCCAACAACGCAATTGAAAAATGGGCAAAAGACCTGAATAGACATTTCTCCAAGGAAGATATACAGATGGCCAACAAGCACATGAAAAAACAGTGAGCATGCCTGATTAGTAGAGTTATGCAAATCAAAACTACCATGACCACCTCACACCAGTTAGAATGGCTACCATTAATAATTCCACAAACAACAAATGCTGGAGGGGTTGTGGAGGAAAGGGAACCCTCCTGCACTGTTGGTGGGAATATAAGCTAGTACTACCACTATGGAGAACAGTATGGAGGTTCCTTAGAAAACTATTCACAGAACTACCACAGATCCAGCAATCCCACTCTTGGGCATATATCCAGACAAAACTTTCCTTGAATAAGACACATGCACCCAAATGTTCATTGCAGCATGATTCACAATAGCCAAGACATGGAAACAACCCAAATGTCCATCGACAGATGATGGTATAAAGAAGTGGTATATATACACAATGGAATACTACTCAGCCATAAAAAAGAACAAAATAATGCCATTTGCAGCAACATGGATGGAACTAGAGACTCTCATCCTGAGTGAAGGAAGTCAGAAAGAGAAAGACAAATACCATATGATATCACTTATACTTGGAATCTAATATACAGCACAAATGAACCTTTCCACAGAAAAGAAAATTATGGACATGGAGAATAGCCTTATGGCTGCCAAGGGGGAGGGGGAGGGAGTGGGATGGATGGGGTGTATGGGGTTAAGAGATGCAGACTATTGCCTTTGGAATGGATAAGCAATGAGATCCTGCTATGTAGCACTGGGAACTCTGTCTAGTCACTTATGATGGAGCATAATGACATGAGAAAAAAGAATGTATACATGTATGTGTAACTGGATCACCATGCTGTACAGTAGAAAATTGACAGAACATTGTAAACCAGTTATTATGGGAAAAAAATAAAAATCATTATATATATATATAGCTTCTCTTGTAATGACATGGCTTGATCTTGCAGATTTTACACTAAATTTGAAATTGGTATATATATATATTTCTTTCCTTTTATAGACATACCCACATACCCATCTCATGTGGAAGTTCCCAGGCTAGGGGCTGAATCAGAGCTACAACTGCTGGCCTATGCCACAGCCACAGCAACATCGGATCGAGTTGTGTCTGCCACCAATACCACAGCTCACAGCAACATCAGATCCCCAAGCCACTGAGCGAGGCCAGAGATTGAACCCGTATACTCATGGATACTAGTTGGATTCGTTTCCACTGTGCCACAACGGGAACTCCAGCTCCATCTGTGGTTTAGGTTGCAGATGCAGGTTAATATCAGACACATACTACTTCATATAAAACAAACAATAAAGACCTATGGTATAGCACAGAGAATTATATTCAATATCTTGTAGCAACCTATAATGGAAAAAAAGTCTGACAAATAATACATATACATATATTATACATATATATATATAAACTGAATCACTTTGCTGTATACCTGAAACTAATATAACACTGTAAATCAACCACACTTCCTTTTTTTAATTAAAGGTTAATAGATATAATTTTCCTTAAGATGAAAGTAACAGCAAAAAGGCAGACTAAATTAATTTTTTTCAGAGATCATTTTCCGCTATTATTAAATATCATCAAACTGTAGTCCACACAAGCCAAAACATGTTTCAGTTTGGTTTTGATTGAAGTTGTGTTTTTAATCTCATGACAGAACTAATAAACAGATTGTTATATGAAAAACTCTTCAAACGTTTCCCATATCTATTTTCTGAATTAAGGAAGTTCGACTGATTACAATGTCTACAATGACCTCATGCCTTTAAGGGACCCACACAATGTTTCGACTCCAGATTATTTCCACATTAATATTCTACCATAACATCTGGTATTAACAAATCATTGTGGTCTTGTATCCTACTCATTAGAGTTCTTTGAGCAGGTACTTTGAGCTAGAGTATTCACAAGGTGCCAAGCTCTATGCCCATCCTGCAATTTTGTTGTTGCGATTTTCCACATGTCCTATAATTCTGAGGTGATAAAAACCATTTCCTCAACAAAAAACGTCATAGAAATTTTTTAAAACACCATTAATGGGTCCACTGTATAAAGCAAAATACTACTCATGTAAACAATGTATATATTGAAAACCCTCATTAGTACTGAAATATCAGTTTTAATAATCTCTGTTAAGCAGCTCTCTCTCATGTCCAACCCTTCTTGGATCTATGAATCTATGCCTAAGCCTATATCATGACACACTAGATGTGTCCTGCTTTTGCATAAATCAGTACTCTACCAGTGGGGACAGGTAATACAGTGTTCTCAAGTTTCTGACTCAATTTATCTTCTCTTCCACATTCTGGCTCCAAAGATATAGAAATAATCAATTTAATGTTTGGAGAGCAAAAGTTTTAGTAAAATATAAGTCTCTGTTTGTATTTCATTAGCAATGAGAACGTACTAGATGCATTTTCTTTAAATTTTCAGCAATGAGACTTCCCTTAGAAAGAAAAAATTATCTTGACAAATACAATTGAGCTAATTTTCTACTCAGATATTGGTGGTAGCATAAAACATATGTTAGCATTAATAACAATAACACTCCTGGTAACTCTTACTAGCATGGCTGTTTAAATCTCTTTTCTGGAAATTTCATCTGAAACCTTCCAGGACCATAGAATAGTAAAAAAAGTATTGTACTTAGCATATGTCACAAATGGATATGTTTTCATGACACATACTGCTGTTAGTGAATTTCACTTACTGAAGTTTCCCTATTGCATCAGACTCTTTATGGTTAATTGGCAAAAGCAGTGAAAATAAGAAGAAAGCAATAAAAACAATGTAAATATGTTGTGGTCTCAACTTCTAAAGTTATAGTTTCTACAAGATGATAAGTAATCTAAAGAACTGATGAAACTGGTTTTCTCATATAAAACAATACAGATGGCTTCATAAATGAACCATAAAAATATTCCCTTGGAGAAAACAGACTTAAATATCTTTTAGATTCAATTCAAATTTTCCATGTTTCGTATGAGAGTAAACAGCCTCAGGATACATCTCCCTTCTTCATCTCTGCTTAATAGCAAAGGCATGACTAACAGGAATAAATTTGTAGAATATTCAAGTCAGAAGGAAGCTTGGAAATAATCCAGACCTTCTCCACTATTTTACAGATGAAAAGGCTGATCTATAAAGAGTAAAGATAGGGACAAAAGCTTTTGGGGATGCCAACTCCATCTCAAACACCTTCTCAAAAATCATGCCCCAAACATTTTCCACTGCTTGTTTTGGCTCTTCAATCTCTTGCTCAAGCATCATTTCTCTAACAGCCTATAATTTCCCTTCTGTAAAAAATGTGCCTTTGGCCAATGAGTCTCCTTCACACTTAACTCCATTTCTCTGTTCTTCTATATAACCAACCTCTTGGAGAGACTCTTCTACACATGTCCCTTTCTGTCCATTTCTCTACCTACTACAGCCTAGTTCCTATCAACACCTCTCCAGAAGGGCATTTTTTCAAGGTTATCAGTAATGTATTAGTCACCATTGAACAAAATGTTCAGTTCTCCTCCTACTCAACTCCTCAGCAGTACTGGCACTGCTCAAACATCCTTTTTCATTGAACAGTTTTGCCTCTGGACTACTCTGACTTTCATCGTTCCTTGGACCCACCCCTGTCTGTCTTGTCACTATCAGGTTTCTTTGCTGTTTCTTCCCTTCTCTGTCCAATTTCTAAATGTTGATTATCTAAAGACATGATCCTGGGTCCTCTTTTTTTCACCTTCTGTACTCTTTTCCTATGTGATCACATCCTAGATGCCTATATGTTGATATATCTCATGCTTATACCTCCAACTCTAGACTGGCTTATTGAACTGTATACTTAACTCCACTTGGGTTTCTAATGGGTATCTCTAGCAAAAGTCCTCATGTGCCACCATCTAAAAAAATTGCTCCCATTTCTGGTCTCCCCAATTTTGTCAACAGCAATATCACCCACCCATTCTACAGCCAGAAATATGAGGATTATATTTGATTTCTTTTTTTCCCCACTCTCCCATCCAATGTATTCAAAAGGCCTGTTTGACTAATTCTCCCTCGAACATACGTATTGAACACAACTTTATAATCATTTCCACTCCAAGAGCTCAGTCCAAGCCACCATAACAGCTTAACCTGCATGACTCCAATGGTCTCTTGACTTGTCTCCCTTCCTCAACTTTGTTCTCCTACTCTTCCATTCTTGATGTAAAGGCAAAGAGATTTCTTTTATATTAAATACATCCTGATTTAGAAAGCCATCAGTGGTTTACCATCACACTTAAACAGGTCCCATATTCCTTGCCATGGCTTGTATGTCCCCACACCTCTCTGGCCCTTTTCTAGGCCTCTAACCTCCAATCTCATCTTCTACACACAAATTTATGTACCGGCCACACTGGCCTTCTTTCTCTTAGTCATTCAGATATGTGTTTTGCTATCTCAGGACCCTGTCACCCACCCTTCCTTCTGGAAGCATTCTTTCATCCTTGTTGGCAAGGCTTCCTTTCTGCTTACTTCAGATTTCAAGTTAATTGTGATCTCAGAAAGGAGGCTTTTGCTGGTCACTCCTTAAAGCAGGTTCTCTACTGTTGTTTTTTCCATCATCTGTGGTCATCATGTCACTTCTTACTGCTTGCAGTTATTTTATTCATTTTTTGACTTAGCAATTTTTTTTTTTCTGGTAATTCCTTCCAGACTAGAGTGGAACTTTCCAGAAAACAAGTATTTATGTCTTACTCTTATATCCTACATTTGCATACATTTATCTGGGGAGAGATAAGATTTGACTCTGGATTCTGAACCCAAAAGACTAATTCAGGTACAATAACAACACTCTATGACTCATGGCATGGCAAGTATTATTTGGACACCCTGATTTCATATATAACATCCCATTTCCCCCACTGCATTTATTTAAGAAGGATGCAGCAAAGTTTCCAGATTCCTTTGATAGGGGAAGCAGATAGGAATACCAGTAAGAATAATAAAAACCAACAAAAACAACAATAATAAAAACTAACAAAAACAACCAACATCACTGCCACTAAGAGATTCCCATCCCTCTAGTCTGGAAAAGAAAACTTCAAATTTGGGCATACTTGGTAAAGAAATCTTGGATTCCTTTCATTTTTTTCCCCAGGAGAGAAAGATTAGTAAGTGATAGTAACATTCAGAGCCCTATCACCTGGGTTCACAACTCACTACCACTTAACTAGCTCCATGATATAGTAACTGGGCTCTCACTACTTTGCTGAATCATCTATTCAAGGAAATAGGGATTGCAATAATTAGTTTAGAGCATGTCTGTGATTTAAATAACAGAACACTATACTGTATCACCCCCTTGCGTATGGTCAATACACTGTAATGTATTTTTTAAATCCCTGTTATTTTTCTAGTTTATTAAATACAACATTTTACTCCAAATATTATCTTATGAATTATTTACCATACAATAGTATTCAATAATAGCTAAAAAAAATTGTGAATAGTATACCTTGATTCATATATACCTGTTTACTGCTATCAGGCATGAAAAATTAAAGAGTGTTGGTGGGATGTGTTACATGAATATGGATGGAGTAGCTCAAATCTCTGTACAAAGTACATAAACATTTTAGTGAGTTTCCTTTAATAAAATAAACACTTTCCACTTAATTTCTCAATATATCCACAAGATAAAGCTAAAAAATCTTTGGATACCAAAGCTCTGAGATGAATTTAACAAGTGATTTTGAAGAGCTCATTATTAGTAGCTTCTGATAATCTTGTAGTCATATTTGCTGTGCTTTCCCTTGTACTTCATATATAATTTTTCCAGTATCATTTATATTAATCAACAACGCTCTTGGAAATTCCAGTTGTGGCTCAGCAGGTTGTGAACCCTAATAGTATCCATGAGGATGGGAGTTCATTCCCTGGCCTTGCTCAGTGGGATAAGGATCTGGCATTGCTCTGAGCTGTGGTGTAAGTTGCAGCTGTGGCTCGGATCTGGCATTGCGTGGCTGTGGTATAGGCCGGCAGCTGCAGCTCTGATTTGACCCCTAGCTGGGAACTTCCATATGTCACAGGTGTGACCCTTGGAAAAAACAAAACAAAACAAAAATCTCATTTAATAAAATTTTAGGAGTTCCCATCGTGGTGCAGCAGAAGTGAATCTGACTAGGAATGAGGAGGTTGCAGGTTTGATCCCTGGCCTTGCTCAGTGGGTTAAAGATCCAGTGTTGCCATGAGCTATGGTGTAGGTCGCAGATGTGGCTTGGATCCTGCATGGCTGTGGCTGTGGCATAGGCCAGCGGCTGTAGCTCCAATTAGACTCCTAGCCTGGGAACCTCCATATGCCATGCGTGAGGCCCTAAAAAGCAAAAAATAAAATAAATTTTTTTTTTAATTTAGCTATATTACATATCCTCCAAAAGTCATTTTGTCACACATATTTGACACTTAACTAGAAGCTTTATGCATTTTGCAACGTCAAGTTGTATTGCATATCTACTCTGGAATGTGTCTCCATAGAATTCTCATTGGTTTGAGGTCACAGGATGGGATACTATATTAATGACACAAGTTAAAGTTTATTTTCATCAGATAATTTATCATTAAAAATATACCATTATATCCACATGGGCTAAAAAAATATTTTTAATAGCATATGTGTTTTTTTTTCTCTTTTGCCACCCAATAAGCAACTGCAATAATAGGAATTTCTCATAAATAGTTGTGGAATGAATAAGACTTTGTGCCAATGACTTCTTTCCTTGAAAATAATTAAAAGACATTAAGTAAGATAAACATTGTTTCCATGTATCATTTTAATTTTAAAAGTTCTAAGCTTTTATTTTTAGAAATATCATTACAAAATACATACAAACGTGCCATTTTAATTAGATTTTGTATATTTAATTTTAAAATATTTAAATTATCTTAACTTTCATAACTTGTACTAAAGTTATCCTTTCAAACTTTTGCTTAAAAGTGAAAATGCTCCTCACTAGTTAGCATCTTTATCAATCTTTCACTATTTACATTTCCAAATCCTGTAGCTGGACTTTAACTTACCTCTAGATTTTTAATTCATCATTGTTTTTTCTTAGCAATAAATCAATCCATTTTCAGTGAAATTTGTGTTATATTTACTAAAATGTTGCAGTTGTTGCAAATTCAATAACATTCTTCCCCAAAAACACTCCAATTTGTAGTCCAAAACTTGACTGAAAATCTCAACACTTCTCTTCACAACAGAAAAACAATTCCTGGTTTTGTCTCATAATTAGCTATTAATTATATTCATGTAAAAATCAACTGTACTCTCTCCTTACATTGATGATCAAATTGACTCTCACAGGCTAGAAAATCTAATGAAAAATTAATGAAAAAAGATAAAACAATCCATTTCTACCCAGTAGGTACATTCAGTGCACTCACTCCCTTTACTAACTGGATCTCTCACTTTTAAGCTACAATTTGTTGCAATCATTTTTGTCAAATGTGCAACTCTTGGTAACATAGTTATGCAAGTATCTCTAAGCTATATTGTAATATATTGCATTGTTCTGTTTCAGTCTATTCTAATTTTCTTTTCCTTTTTAAAATGCTGATTGTAATCTATGAGACTGATTTTATTACCTACTCATGGGTCACGACTAGCATTTTCAAAAATACTGATTCATTCTACACACCACTATGGGCCATGAAAGAAAGCATCGAAAATTCCATGTGGGCATATCACAGTGAAAGTATCTGCCTTACACTTAAAGTATCTGCCTTAATCACCCCTGGCACCACTCCACCTCCCTTCTACCTGCTTCCTTCTCACTTCCCAATCACATTCCTGGAGATAATCTCTCAGCTCTCTCCCTGTATCAATAGTTACTCACTATGGTCCTATAAAATGAGAAGAGTCACATTTCTTTAACATTTGTCAAAATGTGTTACAACTAATAATTATAATGATTATGCAGACTTTAGTGGTTGTAAGTTTGAAATAGATGATAGTTACAGGCAGGACTTGGAGTCAAAAAATAAGGATGCCACAATTCACTACAAACCTCAGAAGATGAGCTTGGGCTACTCTAGTTATCAGGCTTGGCCCAGGGTCATTTCAGAACAGCCCACATAGTATCAATGTAAAACCCTCTAGCTGAGACGGTAGGGTATGTGGGTTAAGAGGACAGGGCTGAAATCAGACTTTATGGTTTTAAATCTCTTCCTTCTGGTGTCAATGTTGTGCTTAGTTTCCTTAACTATAAAAATGCATAACACCAATATCTGACTCACAAGGTTGCTTATGGAATTAAAAAGAGTTAATTGCTAAATATATGAAGTACTTAAAACACTACTGGCACATGGTAAGCACATCTGGATATTAATACACGTTGTGTTTATTCTCTTATTCTTTGATCCCTTTGCCAGTATCTCTGCATATTATACAAATCTTTTTACACTTTGTATACTTTCTTCCTTAATATTTTCCAGGAAATACTGTAAAATATTTTCTCTAATGCCTCTGTTGTTAATGAGAAACACCTTCTGAAGATGCACTTTTTAAATTTTTTCCCCTCCTATAAGTATATATTTTAAAAGGCCATCTCCAGAAGAACTTTGCAGCTAATATATTTCATCGCCCATTCTTTAGAGTCTTATTTGTTTATGTATAACAATAAAACAGATGTGATGCTAAGTCCTGGAATGGTACAGTCCCTGTTATCAAAAGGAGCTGATAACCTGGTAGGATGAATGAACACACAAAAAATAATTACATACATATGTGGCAAGTGTTATTCAGAGAAACAGATTCAAGATGCTTTGGAAATACAGGATAATACCAATATTTATGTCTGTGGAAAGAGTCACAGAAAAGAGGCTATTTAAATTGCCTCTTGAAGCATGAATAGGAGTTTGGTAAATGAGAAAGAATTTCAAGAGGCATCATAGAATTTTAAGCAGAAAAAGAGCTCATATTTAGCTTTTATAGGGTGATTTTTAAAGTGTGGAGGAACATTCAGAAGGAGCGAAGTTAAAAACAAAGATACTTTTTGGAAAACCACATTAATATCCAAGAGAAAGATCACCAGGTTTCTAAATCAAGAGAGTAAGGGTAGGAAGTAAATAAGGTACGAAGAATTAAGAATAATTAAGGATCTTGAATTAAAATAGAAGTTATTGGTGACTAGACACAAAGCAGATAGCAAAGAGGAATGCAAGCAGAATTATAAAATTCTAAACTTGACCAGTGATCGATAATGTGATTGTATTAGCTTTCTATGGCTGGCCACTATGTAACAATTTACCACAAACTCAGTGGTCTGGAAGTCAGAAGTTCAAAAATCAGTCGCTTTGAGTTGAAATCAAAGTGTGAGCAAGAATAGTTCCTTCTGGGGCCTCTGAGGGGAGGCCTGCCTTTTTTCTGCCAGCTTTTTCTAGCGGCTCCTGTATTCCTTGGTTTGCAGCCCCTTCCTCCGTCTTCAATGTGCATCACTCTCATATCTACTATATCACATTGTTTTCCTGTTCTGATTCTTCTTGAATTCTTTAAAATCCATTGTGATTACATTAGGTCCACCTGTACAGTCCAGGATAATTTTCCCATCTCAAAATCTGTAACTGAAACACATCTTCAAAGTCCTGTTACTCCTAACAAGGAAACATTCACAGGTTCTGGGGATTAACATGTGGACATGTTTAGGGGAGCGTTATTCAGCCTACCATGGTGATAAACTGAAATCTAGTAAAAGACAGAAGAGACTGAGCTTACATGAGCTCTGCCACATTTCAGGTGCCTTTACATGTGGATGCAACATGACTTCATCACTACATTAATAACACCTAGTGTGGGACCTGGAACACAATCAGTTGTAATTACTTGTCTTACAAGTGGTGAAAAATAATAGAATCAATATATCAATATTAATCTTCAGAAAGTTAATGTGAAAGATGTAGGTATTAACTGCCTCACACCAAATAGAATTTCAAAAAAGTTTGAGAACTAAAAGAACAAATGTATAAATATGAGAGTTTTTGCTTATTAGTACTATTGAAGTGCAAAAGTCTGAGAAAACACACCCAGTAAAGAAAAAGGCAGATAAAGCCTTTAGGGCAACCAATGTCTAAGGAAAAGAGTGACTTCTGAAGGCTCTAGGTATTCTAGCACAATTCTAATTTTAACCACTCAGTTTCATTGTCTGAGTTCCTAGCCCAATTTTTGCTTCAATTAATATGATCATGGACTCTGTGTTCGTTTGTTTCCAGACTTGGCTATACTGTTAGTGCCAGCAAATTCACAGGCAATTTAGCACTTTCCCTTGCTGTGGCCCATCTGTATCCAACAGGCCAGAAAACCAAAAACCCATCAGCATTTCCACCTACCATGGCTACCGTCCACAGGGCCCTCCTGACCCGCAGCCAAGGAATCAGGGAAACAAGATTTTAAAATCATTAAGATGCTACTTCCTTCTTCACGATACTAGTACAGTAATGTGATGTAGGCCATCTGTGCTTCTTAAGTCATCATTTCCTAACTTTCCCATTTTGCTAAACTTAAACTGTTCACTTAATATTATTATAGACTCAACTGTGTCCTGCACCAAATTCACATATGAAACCCCAATCCCTAGGACCTCAGAAGGTGACTGGGTCTAGACATTGGGCCTTTAAAAAGCAGACTAAGTTCAAAAGAGACCTTTCGGTTGGGCCTTAATCCAATCTGACTGTTGTCGTCAAAATAAGAGAAAATTTGCACACACAAGGAGACATCAGGTATACACAAACAGAGGAAAGACCATGTCCACAGCAAGAAGGCAGCCTACAAGGCAAGAAGAGAGGCCTCAGGAGAAACCAAAACTGCTGACACCTGGATCGTATACTTCTAGCCTCCAGAACTGTAAGGAACTAACTCGCAGTTGTTTAAGCCACCTGGTCTGTGGTATTTTGTTATGGAAGCCCTTGTAAACTAATAAAAATAGCTTGCATTTAAGTTAGCAAATGAAAATTCTGAAAAACAGGAGACAAAAAAAAATGAGACATTGCATTTTGCATATGTGCTGTGTTTATACCTTCTTATGGCAAATTATCACCTTACCACTCTCTTTACCAAAAAAAAAAAAAGTTGGTCATTTTCTTCAGTCTTAAAATATACCACACCTCAAAGTCATGGTTTAAATATGAATGTTGAGAGTAGTTGGAAAATGACTGTCATTTTTAAAAAATTGGTTCATCTTACGAGGTGCTTTTATTATCTGACTCTTCCAATAGCTACTTGAGAGAGAAAACAGGGCAGACATAATCATACATTCATGAAGTGACGAGAAAAGCTTGTCAAACATAAATTAACTTGCCCAAGCTTACAAATGTAATCAGTTGGCAGAATAAAATCTCAGACCCAAGTTTTCAATACTAGTCCATTTTTACTTCAAGAATTCACAGGAAAAAAAAAAATCCCAAACTTCTACTAGAATGAAGAAGCTCAGATGCATCATCAAGTTATATTTAAAGACTGAAAGAAAGATAAAACACTTTTTTTCCTTTATTTTTATTTTTTGTCTTTTTGCCATTTCTTGAGCCACTCCCACAGCATATGGAAGTTCCCAGGCTAGGGGTCGAATCGGAGCTGTAGCCACCAGCCTACGCCAGAGCCACAGCAATGCAGGATCCGAGCTGCGTCTGCAACCTACACCACAGCTCACTGCAACGCCGGATCCTTAACCCACTGAGCAAGGGCAGGGATCGAACCGCAACCTCATGGTCCCTAGTCGGATTCGTTAACCACTGAGCCACAAAGGGAACTCCAGAAAGATAAAACACTTTAAAATCATATAGAATAGATAGTTGACTCAGAACCAGATCCTTACTTATTTAGATATAAAAATCATGCAACACTGGGAATGATGGGAGAATGGACAAAAAATAATGAGTCACCTTGCAAGCAAGGGTGGGCCTGGTTAACACCCTGATCCACGTATACCTGAGATCTCCTGCTGCTTCCTCATCCATCTCATGTTTGCTCTGAACTGGGTTGGCCTATTTGTGGAATGCACAGGAAAATGTGGACTGACTGGCTGCATGAATGACTATAACCTGGATTAAACTATCCATTAATTTATTCAGCTGGTAAAATGCAGTATAGCTACTATGAATGGAATACAGGTAATTTTTGTGAATCCGTAATGTAGTTGCAACTTTGACTCCTGTGTGTGTTTATACAGAGGATTCTCTAGGAATGGCTTGAGTTTTGTTTTCCTTAACTCTACTATCACAACATTCTGATGTAAGCTCTTATTATAAGTCAAATTACTACATACATTTTCTATTTGCAAAAATAAAAACTAACACCAAATTAAACAAAAGGAAAATTAAGTGGGACAAACAACAGGGAAGAGGGCTGATACCAAAATATATTTTAGCCCACCTGGGCTTGCATTTCTTTTCATTTTAAATTGTTCCTTTATAGCTCTCTACCAATCTATGAACAGCACCTCACAAAAATGTTCCCATTCAATGTTAATAAGATTTTAGAGTTTCCTTTCCATGAATAGGAGTGACTTGTCTGCAATACTTCCCATTGAGGCTGTATGTATGAAATCAGTGATACCTTTGGCACAAAGTTACCTGGACTTCCTGAATTGATCCAGGCTTTTTTTTTTTTTTTTAAAGATGTAATAGTCAGATGCTGCAAAATAGAAGACAACACTAAGAGTCCACAAAATTGGTTTAACTATATGAATATCTTGATGAAGAAACATACCTGATAATATTATTACATCTTATCAGGAAGTATATAGAGCAATGCTGTAGATCAAGAATGAACTGGGGGAGGCTATAAAGCCACTATGATACAAATTAGGAATAAACCTACATTTTTTTGTCTTTTTTTAGGGCTACACCCTAGGCATATGGAGGTTCCCAGGGTAGGGGTCCAATCAGAGCTGTAGTCACTGGCCTACACCACAGCCACAGCAATCAATGCCAGATCCGAGCCATGTCTGCAACCTACACCACAGCTCAGGGCAACACCGGATCCTCAACCCACTGAGAGAGGCCAGGGTTTGAACCTGAGACCTCATGGATACTGTCAGGATTGCTTCCACCGAGCCATGATGGGAACTCCTAAACCTACATTTTGTTTTTAATGTTCACCTTGTTAGGCGGTCACTACTGAACCCATTCTGTGTCAGGAATTGCAAGAGCTGTCCAGGGTCCTGAAAGTGAGAGTGGTCTGGCATGGCTTTTTAGTGAATTTCTAGAAGTAATGGCATACCCTATAGAAATTACACCACAAAGGATAGCAACATTCACAAGCACTGAAAGATGCATGGAGGATAAACTTACTCCTTCCCTTAAAGATGTTCTACCATTTAAATCTAAATTTTGTTTTCCTCTTATCAAGTTTCTGTTAAAAACAGGTTGTTAAAAAATGTTATTTGCTTTCAGTCATCAGCTTATTTGTTCCTCACAACAGCCCTGTGAAATAAAAATAAATAATGAGTAAATAAATAAATAAATGGATTTCTACTTTTATCTTCTCTATAGGTGGGGAAACTGAGGCTCAAACAGTGTAAGTATAACAGCATATATGATTCTTTATTTGTAAAACCAGAAACCAACGTTCCAAACCACAGTAGAGCCTTAATTTAATAAAAATAGATGATAAATTATTATCTTGTTGGCTTTCATTAATTTTACATTGTATTTTGGAAAAGTTGGTAAAACATGGTATTAGTAAAAATAAGACTAACCACACCTATCAATCTGCTCAACAAAATGAAGATTATCATGTGCCTGAAATAATACAATTTTTTCTGTTCTTCAAACAGAATAATAAAATAACTCAACCAAAAGAAAGCACAATTGGTATACTTTAAGAATGTGGAATAATAAATATATTGCATACATTTGACAACTTCATCTGTCCACTGATTTGATTAACTTTTATTAATAGTTTATCATGTGCCAGAGGCTGATCTAGTTGCTAGAGAGATGACAATAAGATGGTTAAAATATGACTTTGGGGAGTTTACACAGCTTAGAAAGGTATACAGACATTAAAAGAACCCTACCCTGGTGACAAAGTGAGTAAGAAGTAAACATCTAAAGACTCTTACAAGAGCAAGAGGAGAAAACAACTCATTCAGTCTAGGGGGCCATGTGAGGCTTCAAGAGTACAATTCTTAAAATGTGAATACTGTAGAGGGGATTATGGTATCCACATTTGAAAAAAGAAAAAAGAAGAAGAAAGAGAAGGAGAAAATCCTGCAATAATATCTATAACTCACTTCACTTTCACTATAACATACTCATGTCCATATTCATATTAAAATTCGGGGTACTGTGGGAATTCCCAGAATCTGGGACTGGATTGTGAGTCAAGTGTGACTAGGGTAGCTATGTCCTGTTAGGTCTATTATCTATGTCAGTTCTGGATTGATTTTAATGGATCATTCTCATTATTATGGATATTTTCATACTTTTTGCATACTCTGCAGATTTTGATTTGATCCCAGACATCGTGAATTTTACTTTGTTGGGTGTGGATATTTATTTTTGTATTTCTATCAATATTCTCAAGGTTTTTTCTAGGATACACTTAAGTCACCTGGAAATGTTTTATACCTTTCTATCTTCCCACCTTTTTCCTTAGGTGGGACTTGAACAGTGTTTAATCAAGGGCTAGTTAAACCCCACTACTGATGCAAAACCCTTTGGAGTCTTCTATCCAATGTCCTGAGAATTAATTTTCCAGGCTGTCTGGTGGTCAAGGCAAGCACTATTCTTGGGCCAGTGTGAGTATCTGGTAGTGTTCCTTCTAAATATTTTGGGTAGTTTTTCCCAAGTATTGGTGGTCTCCTCATATACATGCACTAATCAGACCTCTATTGAATACCCAAGAGACAGAACTTTGGGGTCCTCTCCCTGAAGGTTTCTCTCTGCTGTTCTCAGTCCTGTGCACTTCAGATGCCACTGTTTGCTCAGCTTATCCACTTCACCTCTCAACTCAAGGAGACCACTAGGCCCTGCCTGTGTTCTCCTCCCTGTGCTACACCTTGTAAACTGTCTGAAAACAATAAATAGCAATCACAGGACTCTCCTCATTTGATTCTTGTCTCTAAGAATTACATCTACAGTGCCAAAATTCCAGTATCTTGAAAGCTCTTGCTTGACACATTCTGTCCGTTTTGGGGCTTGTTTTAGGCACAAGGTTCCAGTTAATTCAATGTGGCCAGAAGTAGAATTCTCTGTTATCAGAATTCATTTTTTTCCATTACTTATTAAATAATAGATATGTTCACCCTATTTTCCAAATCATACTACTACATTGTAAATAGTTTTCTATCAGTGGATAATAATACCTTTCTTAACTCTCAGAAATTCCAACTTAGGACTTCACACCTTCTATACTGCCCATACACCAAAATCTCTGCTTACCTTAATATGCTATTATATAACAGAATGCTTAATAAGAAGCCTCAAGTCTGGCATGATATAGAAAGAGGCATATTGACCATGAAGTTAAGTTCACTGATACTTAAGCCTTAGGGCCCTCAAGCTTCATACTTAATGCTATATTCCTAATTTTGCATTTTTTTTCCTTCAAGTTGGTTTCCCAAATCATATAAGGTTTGGGCCCCACAAAACCTAAATTTGTCCCTGAGTATAAGAATTATCCTCAGATGAGGTGTAATGCTTAGATCCGATTCCTCATATCTTGCTCTAACAGACCTATTGCCACACAAAGCCAGCTCTGGCTTGCCATGCCTTTGCTCTGCATATCACTCAGCACATGGTGGATCTTCAATATTTAATTTACCCAAAACATGCTAATCCATGGCCTTAAATGTCTAACATAATTAAATCTGCAATATGAAAATGAGAAATTGAGAGTTAAGCTGTGAATTACCTTTTTTCACCACTGTTAAACTACAGAATCAATAAAAAATGCTAACGTTCAAGCTGAGAGAACAAAAAATCTTCTATTCTATAAACCTAGTTGAAATGAGTCATAGACCTTGTTGTTATTGCAATTATTTTGCACTTCACTACCTTTAACACTGATTATATCTAGAGGGGTAATTACTCACAGAGCAAGTAACAAATAGCATATCTCTGACATGTTGACTTACCAGTAATTGCCAGTTCCATACGCAGTCACATTTACTATGTTATATGCACAAAGATAAAAGTACTTCCTTCCTCATTGCCTAGTTTATTTTTTTCTTCTGTTGCTATAAAATATTGTACAAATATTAACTGACAATCTAGGAAAGTTACTTTTAAAGTTATCTTCAAACTGCATCTTGGAAAAATAGCAAGATTAATGGATAGAAACTGTTCTCATTAGCATAAATATAGAATATATTAGGCTTTTTTTTTTTTTTGTAACTACTACATGTCTGGTACTACAATAGAAGCAAAGGTTGAAAATTATATTTCGGTCCCCTCTAAGAAATCATCTACAAGAAAAGACAGCAAATTATTTTTTTGGTCTTTTTGTCTTTTTTTAGGGCCACACCTGCAGCACATGGAAGTTCCCAGGCTAGGGGTCCAATCGGAGCTATAGCCGCTGGCCTACGCCACAGCTACGGCAACATGGATCCAAACCGTGTCTGTGACCTACACCACAGCTCATGGCAATGCTGGATCCCCAACCCACTGAGTGAGGCCAGGGATCAAATCCTTGTCCCCATGGATGCCAGTCAGATTCATTAACCACTGAGCTATGATGGGAACTCTCAATTTTTTTTAATAGAGTAATATCTTGTGATAAATACTGTAGTGGAGGTGACAAAGTACTACGAAGAGACTAAAGTAAAACCGTCAATGGAACACTACTAGTGTTCACTCTTATAAATATATGCACGCCCCACACACATACACACACACACCCATATTCAAAATCTTCTAACAAGAGAGAATATAACAGGTATAAATAAGAGCCTCAACTTAGCAACAGGCAAGTATGGAATGACTTATTTTTTCTAATAACTGCTATTATATTTGCTTTCTGAATTCTGTGCATCTGGTGAATTGATTCCAGAAAAAAAAAAAAAAACTTAATCTTGCCAAATACAAGTCTCTCAAGCTTATTTCATGATATTTTCTGGACATAATAAAAGAAATTTTTCATTTTCTGTTTTAAAATGTGGCCGCAATGGGATGGGCACCTCAGATTAGAAGCCTCTTGGATAGCCTGTGTTCTCCCTTCCTAATGGCTTTCCCTTGCATTTCCCTTCTGCCTGTACCCAGGACAGAAGGGCCAGATGTGTCTGTGTGAGTGAAGAAAGGTGGACCTATTTACTTCAGGGTCAACAGATGTTGCTTTGCATTTATAGGCCTCATTATTCTCAGCTGCTTTTTTCTCTAATGCATGTTGCTTATGGGTGCCTTCTATGTGGGAGGCCTCCAAAACCAACTCATAAAGGATATATTGCCCATCCTTTGGTGCTCTCTTGGGGTGGAAGAGGAGACAGGGAATCTTTGTTCAGGTCCCTGGCACAGGTAGTCCAGAGAAAGAAGAGCTATTTCCTCCCTGGAGCCCCTGATGATGTGCTGAGTCCACAGCTTCTATTCCCCCACTGCTGAGTCCACAGTTCCTATTCCACTGCAAGGTATCTGCAGAATGGCCTCTTCTTTACCCATGAAAAGGCAGGCATCTTTCCACTGCACAGCCTCCCAGGTATCTGTAGAATGGCCTCTTCTTTACTCATGGAAAGGCAGGCATGTTTGTAGCCTTGCCACCTCCACCAAACAGAGCTACCACAATCTGAACTTTCTGTACCCTGCACCTAACAATCTTGCACTATTTCATGCTCTAAGAGGCTCTTGGTCTGGATTCTGACTCAGAAAATCTCAGAAGAGGTAAACACCCAACTCTAAAACCAGAAGAGAGGATGCAAGTTAGGTAAGCAAAAATTTGGTTGAATTTGACTATGGGACTCAAGTATCTGTGAGTTTGGGTATCCAAGGTGGGTAGTGGAACCAAACCCCATCACATACTGGTTCAACATTTAACAGCATATTAAAGTAATTTACTTCTTTAATTCACATAAAGTAACAAATCCTATAATAATCTCTAGCATTGCTAAAAAATATTTATATAATTGAAAACCAGTTCTTGATTAAAAGTTCTTAACACACTAGAAATAGGACAAAAATACTTAAATTGTTAAAAGGTACCCATCATAAAAATAAACAAACTAAACATTAAGAAAAAACTCAGCATTTGTATTAATGTTCAAAACAGTAAAAGATATGTAACTGTATGTGAATATCTATAGTACATATCTATATGTAATAGTACATATCTACTGAATACCTATTATCTCCTATATTCATTACTATAACAAATATCTAGATAAAATAATAATATAAGAAAAGGAAAAGTTATAAATATTTGAAAGGAAGAAACAAAATTCTCTTTAATTTTGTCTCTTAAAATAAATATCCAACACAATCAACTGATAATTAAAACAAAAAAGACAAATTCAGCAAAATATATAGATTCTAGATCAACATACAAAAATTATATTTCCTATTACACTGAAAAGGAAATGGATGATATTGGAAAGATCCCATTTGTATCAACACCAAATTTTAAAATACCTGGGGATAAATTTAACAATTAATTAATGAGTGAGACAAAATTATGTAAAGGATATAAAAGCAGAAATGATTTAATGAAGCCCTCCTAAAGTACTAAATGGGGAGACTTGATTATACAGATGTTTAATAAATCATTAAATACCCAACTATCAAAATCCCAAAAGGTTTTTCTATGAAATATAACAAATACTAAAATTTTAAATTTTATTTTAAATGTATGAAAGAATATAAACTCTTAAACCAGACCAGATCACCTGGGTCCAAATTATAGACTTGCTACATACTACCCATGTGGACCTAGGCAAATTCCTCAATTTCTCTCTGGCTCAGTTTCCTCAGATAAAAAAATAGGATAAGAGTAGAATACCTGCCTAATGGGGATGTCAAGGCATAAAAGAGTGAATATGCATAAAGCACTTTGACTAGTGCTTGACATATAGTAAGCATTATACAGGTGGTTATTAGATAAATGGATGGAAGAACATATGGATTGATAGATGATAACTTATGGTGATAAGACAGATCAACAGATTTTTCTCAGTAGAGAAAATACCTAGAAAATTCCTGAAATTCCTCAGTAATGTTCATTGTCTATTTGGTTTACCCCTGTGACTGTAATGCTTGATGCTGAATGGTTTAGGATATAGTTTGTAAATATGATAGAGGTGAATGTACACATGAAAATATATATTAACATGTACACATAATATATGCATGCATATACATATATTATATAATTTTATATAGTATAGGAATAAAAATGTGTTCTTGGCCCAAGAATAGAAATATAATTACGGATAGAAGAAAATTCAGGCACTCCAGGAAAACACATGCCTCTCTATGGGATCCATAACAATGAGCAAAACATATTTACAGAAGAGGAGATACAAATGTTCAATACACAAATGCCCAACAGGAAAATATGTGACAACTCACTAATAATCCAGGAAATGGAAAGAAAACAAAAAGATACATCTATTTTCCTGTCAAATATGCAACATTTTAAAATATTAAAGAATAGCCAGGATTGATGAGGGTTTTTGGGCCACACTCTATTAAATAGATTTTATGCCATAAACAAAACAAAAAGACAACCCACAGAATGGGAGAAAATTACCACAAATGAAGCAACCAACAGGGGATTAATCTGCAAAATATACAAACATTTCATGCAGCTTTATTACAAAAAAAAAGCAATCAAAAAATGGGCAGAAGATCTAAATTGACATTTCTCCAAAGATGACAGATGGCCAAAAAGCATATGAAGAGATGCTCAACACCAGTAATCATTAGAGAAATGCAAATCAAAAGTACAATTAGGTAACTCCTCACATCAGTCAGAATGGTCATCATCAAAAAGTCTACAAACAATAAATGCTAGAAAAGGTGTGGAGAAAAGGGAAAACTCCTACACTGTTGGTGGGAATGTAAATTGGTACAACCATTGTGGAGAACAGTATGGAGATTCCTTAAAAAACCAAATACAGAACTACCATATGATCCACCAATCCCACTCCTGAGCATATACTTGGAGGAAACCATAATTCAAAAAGATATATGCACCCCAATGTTCAATGCAGCACTATTTGCAATAGCCAGTACACGGAAGCAACCTAAATGTTCCTCAACAGAGGAACGGATAATGAAGATGTGGTACATATATACAATGGAATATTAGCCATTAAAAAAAATGAAGTAATGATACTTTCATCAACATGGATGGACCTAGAAACTATCATACTAAGTGAAGTCAAAGACAAATATCATATGAGATCACTTACTTGTGGAACCTAATTTCTAAATGATACAAAATAACTTATTTACAAAACAGAAAAAGACTTTAAAAATCAAACTTATGGTTACCAAAGGGGGAATGTGGCAGGAAGGTACAAATTAGCAGGTTGGGGTTAACATATATGCACTACTATATATAAAACAGATAATTAACAAGGGCTTACTGTATAGCACAGGGAAATCTACTCAATATTCTATAATAACCTATGGGAAAAGAATATGATAAAGAATGGATGCACACACATACATATATATAAATCTGATTCACTTTGTTATACATCTGAAACTAAAACATTTTAAGTCAACCATTACTCCAATAAAATTTAGAGAAAAAAAAAGAAACAACCTTTCTGTAAAGGCTATTTGACCCACAAACTCGTGAGAAAATAAAGGCAATCCGGTAACACTTTTGATAAGTGCTACACATTCTCTGACCCATTCCATCTCTAGGTACGCACACTGGCCAGAGAACTAGTCACATACTCATGTAGCTACACAAAGAGCTATATCAGAAATGTTTACTAGAATTCTGTTGTATTCATTGAAAACCTGAAAGCAAACCATATCAACCCAGAGAGGGTCATGCTCCTGGAGGGTCATGCAAAGGAATTCTGGGCAATTGTTTAAAAGGGTAAAGTTTATATACATATAACCCTCTCTGAGTCAACACAGTTAAGTGAATAAATGAAATAATAATACAATATGTAGAAACTGCAATCATTTGAGTAAAATTATACAGGCTCACACATATGTATGAAATTATTTGGAGGGCTACATACAAAACTGAGAAGATTGCTTATCTCTGGGGATAGGTGAGGGGGAAAGGATGTAGTTGAACAGAAGAATTTATTTTTATTATTTGAAATTTTTATAAACAGAATGTACTTTCCTGTATGATTAAAAATAAATTAATCAGCCAGGAAATAATGTAATAATCCAAATATTATGAAAACACAGATGAAAGAGTAATTAATACTTTCTAGGTTGAAGGTGGATTAGGACACAAATTCTCTCTGCTTCTTCATGAGTAACATAACACACAACAGAGGTAGCACAAAGAGAGTGATGAAAATGTTACTTTTTCCAGCAACAAAGCATATTAACTCTACATTGGAGCTATAAGGTTACATGCCCCAAGGACTTGAAGAAGGCTTTCACATTGACAAAGAAACACTTAGCAATGCCTAGTGCACTGTGGACACATGTTCTATCATGTAAGACAAAGCCCAAGCCAAGCCTTGATGAGTGAGGGGTAGCAGTCCACTCTTACATAAGAAACTCAATGGGTTTGAGCCTTCAATTTAATTGCTAAGGATTAAAAGGCAGAATACAGGCAACAAATATTAAAATGCATGTGCATATGTTTAAATGTAATACTACATGTCCTAGGATTAAAAATTATGATTCCTAATTTAGATTTCATAGCATGGTGGAGGTGATAGGAAAGGAAAAAGACAACCCTACATGTGTTCACTGGCTTCTAGTGGCTGATCCAATATGATCTTTAACATCTCACTGAACAAATCAAGGAAGTAAATATGACATCACTTGTACATAGAAGCTTAAAAAGCCAAACTCACAGAAACAGAGATTAGAAAGTTGATTATCAGGGGCTAGAATGTGGGGGAAGGGGGGAGATCTTGGTCAAAGAGTACAAACTTTCAGATATAAAATGAATAGTTTCTGAAGAGCTATTGCATGGCATAGTGATTATGGTTAGCAATACTGTACATATACTTGAAAGTTGCTGAGTAGATCTTAAATGCTCTCAATACAAAAAAGAAATGGTAATAATGTGACTTGATGACAGTGCTAGCTAGTGCTAAGGATAGTAATCATTTTGCAATGTATATATCAATTATATCTCAGTAAAGTTGGTGAGGGGAAGGAAGTACCAAGCTCCACAATTTAAAGATGAAGAAACCAAGGCTCAAATTCTTAAATAATTTGGTTGAAATTACATAATCAATATACGGCAAATTTTATTACAATTAAAAATGTTTAAAATAATTAAAAATTCCAATCCAGGTTTGGCTGATTCAGACCCCTCTGCTTTTTCCAGTAAAGTGCAGGTTCTCAGTCTTTAGCATTCATCAGAATCATATGGTAGTCTTGCTAAAACACAAACTCTACTGGGCCCCACACCAAGAGGTTTTAATTTAGCAGGTCTAGAGTATAGCCCTGTGTACTTCAAACACACCTCCACATGAGGATACACAGACTCCACTCTGGAGCCTTGCACCAGACCATGCTGCCTTTCCATGTCTGACAATGACCTTCTTAGAGCAGGAATTTGGAGCAAATATAAAACAAGTTTTGCTTTTGTTCTCTGAGAAGACAGTGCCTCTTGTGGGATAAGTTTGTCCTCGTATTCCAAGAGGAGCAAAATTTATCAGCTAATGCTAGCACCCAGTTCATACGAAATTTTCTGAATTGTGTCCAATTTCATCACAGACCTTACAAACAAAGAACAGCTGCCCAAAACTGACACAGTTAAGTTTGTTTCCCTTCTGATTTTTCCCCTGCATTCTGCTAATGGCAAAATGCCATTGCAGAAGATGTGAAAAGTGATGTGTCAATATTGTTATCTAAAGTTTACACTGTATGGCATTAGAAATGAATATAAAAATAAAGCAAATCGAGATATAAGTGTGAAGTGCAAAGTAATCTTCATCCACCATCCATTCACTCATTCACTTAGCAAATATTCAATGCTAAAGTGCAGCAGTGTGCCATTGGAAGCATAAAGATGAAGCCGACTCTGAAGCTATCCCTGCCCTCAAGGAGTTTACATTATAATACAGGAGACTGGGATGCCCAGAAATAGCTATTGTAAATCCTGAAACTGTATCCCTAAAACC
Organism: Sus scrofa; assembly: GCF_054392235.1. Lineage (NCBI taxonomy): Eukaryota > Metazoa > Chordata > Mammalia > Artiodactyla > Suidae > Sus > Sus scrofa. Next base: position 105,630,213 of record NC_139396.1, on the reverse strand, counting down.
AAAGTATTAAATTTTCATATTTACCATATGAGGTATACAGAGAAGATAAAATAAACCTTATCCTACTCTCAGAGGATAAAATCAAACTTGCAACTCTTCATCTTTCATGACATATATTTAAATTTTACACACTAATTCACATATGAAAAATTTGCCACCACATTTTTAAACTCAAGTCATGCCTCCTTCATTACAGCACTCTTAAAAGTTTAAGGAGTTGAAATTCTAATTCATTATGTGAGACAGCAGTGTTAGTTTAAAAGGAACAGGTAAGCCAGTGGTGAGCTCCCAAGTGTCCCACTAGCACTGCCATAAAACCTAAGATTGAATTTTGAATACCTAGTTGTGGTCATGGAAAGCAGCAGGATGAGATAAGAAATGCTGTACTCTATCAAGTCTGAAATAAGGAGATTGGGGATGCTCCTATGGGTTCCCTTTATTGCCCTCCTTTACTCCTGCAAAGAAGAGATCCAGCAACTATGGCAAAAAAAGGTCTTGGCTGTGAGGGTATGGAGTAAGACTTATACAGCTCTATGTTCTTAAAGCCTAGTATAATGCCTGATAGCAAACTAGTTTGTTCTAATCACTGAAATATTCCATAGAGTTCACTGCTCTAAATGAAATGGACTACTTCTTTTTTTCTTTTTTTAATTTATTTTTTATTGTTATTTCCCCCAACACACTTCTTTTTTTTTTCCACTGTACAGCATGGGGACCCAGTTATACATACATGTATATATAATTTTTTCTCCCATTGTCGTGCTGCGTTCTAAGTATCTAGACATAGTTCTCAGTGCTATGCAGCAGGATCTCATTGTAAATCCATTGCATCTGCTGACCCCCAAGCTCCCAATCCATCCCACTCCCTCCCCCTCCCCCCAGGCACCACAAGTCTATTCTCCAAGTCCATGATTTTCTTTTCTGTGGAAAGGTTCATGTGTGCTATATATTAAGTATCCCAATCTCATTACTACTACTACCCTGCTAGAGGACACTAAGTCAATCATTTCATTTTCTGAGTTTCAGTTTTCACTTCTGAAGATGAGCATTATGATGACAAACATTTCATATAACTCCTTTGAGGAAAAATCAGAAAGTGCAAACAAACACTGTAAATTATAATGTGCCATATAGAAATGAGGGTTGAAGGGTAAGAAAATTACTTTTACTATTTACAATAGCCAAGACATGAAAACAACCTAAATATCCATGGTAAAGATCAATGGATAAAGAAGAAGTGGTACATATATACAATGGAATATTACTCAGCCATTAAAAAGAAAGAAATAATGCCATTTGGAGCTACATGGATGGATCTAGAGATTACCATACTAAGCAAAGTAAGTCAGAAAGAGAAGGACAAATACTATATAATATCATTTACATGCAGAATCTAAAATATGACACAAACGAACTTACCTATGAAACAAAAACAGACTCATGGACCAGGAGCACAGACTTTTGGTTGCCAAGGGGAAGAGGGGGTGAGGGAGGGTTAGACTGGGACTAGCAGAAGCAAATTTAATTATATATAGAATGGATAAACAACAAAGTCCTACTGTATAGCACAAAGAACTATATTCAATATCCTGTCATAAACCATAATAGAAAAGAATATATGTGGAGTTCCCATGGTGGCTCAGCAGGTTAAGAATCTGGAAACTGTAATTGTAATGTATACATGTAAGGATAACCTAACCCCCTTGCTGTACAGTGGGAAAATAAAAAAAAATAAAAAAAAATAAAAAAAGAAGGGAACATCTTTTATAGTAAATAAGGAAGCACTGATCTTTTTAGAAGATTATAGATTGCTCTTGATATGGATGAGAAGAAACAAAGTTAAGACTTGGACTCCTTCATTAAATTTATTTAAAATAAAGCAAAATAAAGCCAAAAAAAAAAAAGAATCTGATTAGTATCCACGAGAATGCAGGTTCAATCCCTGGCCTCACTCAGTGAGTTAAGGATTTGGTATTGCTGAAAGCTGCGGTGTAGGTCTCAGATGCGGCTCAGATCTGGCGTTGTTGTGGCTGTGGCTAGGTCGGCAGCTAGAGCCCCAATTCAACCCCTGGCCTGGGAACTTCCATATTGCCATGGGTGTGGCCCTAAAAAGCAAAAGGAAAAAGAAAAGAGTATATGCATAACTGAGTCACTTTGCTATTCAGCAGAAACTAACAAAACACTGGAAATTAACCATATTTCAATAAAACAATTTTTAAATTTTTAAATAAAAGATTACTTTTAAGTTGCTTCCTAAAAAGGCTTAGATACACACATTTTTATTGACTACAGAAATCTCCTATGAGAATTTGTGCAAGTTATAGCCATCTTTGCAGTTACATAAAGTCTTAAGAACATTCATGCTCCTTCCTGTTCATCCAATCCCAGAACTCAATACAACTATTTTCATTTTGAATTAAAACACATTCTAGCAAAAAACAAAAACAAAAAAACCAACAACTTTTTAACAAAAAGTGTGGAAAAGGATCATGGATTGAAGATATGCTCCAACCATATCATAGAACAAAGAAATTAGAGTAATTAATAGAGAATAATATTGTCACAAGAAAATGTAGAGATAGGCATATGACCAGCTAGATAAGGTAGGAACAAGTCCTTGCATATATATCAACTTAGTGTATGAAACTGAGATTTCCAAAGCAGTAAGAAAAGAAAGGAGGAGTTCCCGTCGTGGCGCAGTGGTTAACGAATCCGACTAGGAACCATGAGGTTGCGGGTTCGGTCCCTGCCCTTGCTCAGTGGGTTAACGATCTGGCGTTGCCGTGAGCTGTGGTGTAGGTTGCAGACGTGGCTCGGATCCCGCGTTGCTGTGGCTCTGGCGTAGGCCGGTGGCTACAGCTCCGATTCAACCCCTAGCCTGGGAACCTCCATATGCCGCGGGAGCGGCCCAAGAAATAGCAACAACAACAACAACGAAACAACAACAAAAAAGACAAAAGAGAAAAAAAAAAGAAAGGAGTACTCAATAAATAGTAAGGTGGAAATGAAGAACTGACTTAAGGAAAAATGAATAAAATTACAGGTATACATTTCATATATGCACACCCACAAACAATTACACATGAACTCCACACAGCTTAAGCCATGAAAAATGAAACTACTAAATTACCAGAAGAGATTAGAGGAAACTATTTATAGTATTGAATTGGGAAGGTCTTTCTAAGCAAGACACAACCCTGAAGGTAGGATTGAAGACTAAGAAGAGATCCTGTTAAGATATAAGAAAACCAAAAAACCTCCTTTAAATTAAAAAAAAAAAAAAAATCACTGAGGTAAATGAAAACTGGAAGACTTAGAGACTTAGAGAATATATCTGCAATATATTTAACAAATAAGAACCACATGATGAGGAAAAATAAAAATCTCCCAAAAGCAATAAGGAAAAAACTCAACCAATCCAAAGGAGAAGTGAACAGTACAAATGAACATACAGTCTGTATTAAAATACAAATAAAATTTAATACAAATATATTAAAATATAAAACATAAAAAAAATAGTTTAGCTTACTAGCTATCAGTGATTAAGTGCATACCATCTTGGGCCCAGCAAATATAGTTCCAAGAATTTTTTGAAGAAATTTTCATATATGAACACACATATAAATGTGTACAAGAATGTTAAGTGAAACAGGATGCTTTCAGTTAAGATTTTTTGGTTATAAGTAATAGAAAACTGGTTCAAATAAGGAAAAAATACATTATTTAGGATATGAGAAGCCTTGGAGGTTTGTTTCATGATTAGAAATTAGATTACCATGTTTCACAGTGGTAACAACAAAGCAGTTAGGTTTCTCAATTTCCCTACTCTGACATCTACAGCACTGGCTTCATTCTAAGGCTGGGTTGCTTCGTGGTCATCAGATGGCTTCCACTAATGACTGTGACATTCTTCCTTATTCATATTCAGTGCAAGAAAAAGTAAGTGGATCCTCCATTCCAGAACCCCTGAGCAGAATTTTTCTTTTCTCGTTGGCCCCAAATGGCTTTCTTTTGACCATTCCTACAAAATCCAGGCCAAAAAAAAAAAAAAAATGGAAATGATACTGCATTATTCACACCCACTCTAAAGCTTAAGTGACATCAGGTTCCTTGGAGGCCATGGCTGCATAGGAGAGGTGGATAGGAGATTCAAATGAGACTTCTCAGAAAGCACAAAAGGGGTAAGAGAATGCAGAATAAACAATGTCACTTAATTAACACTAAAATCACAAAACATCCACTAGCAGGGTAATGTCTAAAGGAAAGGCAATCCATTTTACAGAATGCAAAAGCCTGACAAAAAAATTTGGGGGAAAACTAAATGAAACAGAATAGAAAAATGTTGCATTAAATGTAGTCAGTATTATTTCTCTAATGATTATAAAAGTCAGCAATAAATATGTATATATACATATATGTACATATACATACATATATATATTATATGTGGTTGCATAAAGGGGGACTTGAAAGAAAACACTAAACAAGTGTATATGAACCATTACTTTCATTATCACACACCTAAAGAACCATTTTATTTTTTATTTACTTTATTTATTTATTTTTGTCTTTTTGCCATTTCTAGGGCTGCTCTTGTGGCATATGGAGGTTCCCAGGCTAGGGGTCTAATCGGAGCTGTAGCTGCCGGCCTACACCACAACCACAGCAATGTGGGATCTGAGCCACATCTGCAACCTACACCATAGCTCACGGCAATGCTAGATCCTTAACCCACTGAGCAAGGCCAAGGATTGAACCCACAACCCCATGGTTTCTAGTCGGATTAGTCAACCACTGAGCCACAATGGAAACTCCAAGAACCACTTTAGATATATATTTCCTAGCCACTTCCCCATGAAATCTCCTCCATGAAAGTGTAATACCTCAGATATATATCTGTTTACATATTATATGTATGTATGTACTTAATGAGCCGAAATTTTTCATTCCTCCCCCCAAAAAAAATCTTTGTGCCCTTGGGGGGGGGGGGATATCACTTCCTTAGATACTCATCCATGAAATTACTGGGCAGTTCCAACTTCACCTGAAACAGGAAACCAAAAGAGGTGAAAAGAGAATGTCATGTTTGCCCAGTACTTTTCAGTATTATAAGGACATTCACATGTTTTATTCATATTTTTTAATCAGAAAACAAAATAGCAATGGCTTATAAACACGTTTTTTTCCTGAATTGGCCACTCTACAAAAATTTCTATTTGCTTCCTGGAGATATCAATAAGTAAAGATTTGTCATACACTTCCCTCTCCTCCAAACGGTGAACTCGTGATCCGCACAGAAATTAATAAAGGTAGAACTTGCAGAGCACTGTCAGAATAGAATGTGGCCATTCTAATGTAGCATTTAGAGATGGTGTGATGGTCAAACATTTGCCAGGGCTATAGAATCTCCTGCTTTAGTATGTGTCAGAGTATCTTACAAACAATATAAACATTGTTAGTGACTGACCACTCCAATCCAGAAAGACCACCCCATGACACTTGGGCCAAATACATCAACTTACACCAGATATGGCTGTTTCCTCAGTTATTTAGGACTAGAAATGTTAAGATTCACAGTTACTCTGCCCCTAAACTTTCATTAAGAACAAATTAGAGAAAGGAGAACATATATTGATTTGTCAAGCCATCAAAGGTTCAGCAGGTCACGTACATATTGTACTTAGTCATCACAATTATTCCATGAAATAGATATTATCATCCTCATTTGACAGTTATGGGAACTAAGGCACAAAGAAGTGGAATGAGTCACTGAGTGAGGCGAACTTAACTCTTAAGGACTCTAATTCCCAACATTTCATTCTTTCCTGATCCTAGACTACTTGATGCAACTTCCTCCCAACCATTTACTCTACAGGAATTTGCAGAGCACTGACTACATTCCAGGAATGATGTAGGTGCTGGGGATAAAATAACAAAAAGACAGACGAGGTCCCTCCCATTATTACTCTTACATTCTTGTAGAGGCAAAAGTCAAACAAAATATGTAAGTAATATTTAAGATAGTGATAAGTATTATAAAGTAAAATAAAGCAGGTAACAGTACAGAAAGTACATTAGTGTGTGAGTAGGGGTTAGAGAATGGACTATTTAAATGGGAGCAGGATCCTAAAAGATGTAATGGAGGGAAGAAAGGCAGAAAGAGTAGCATGTATAAAGGCTTTGAAGAGGGAATAACATTGTATTAGGTGGAGAAATACAAGCTGCTACAATGAATAAACCTTAAAACTCCAGTCACATAACACAGTAACTTTCACTCATATTAACAGTCCAATGCTTGTGGTTGGTAGACAGCTTTCTTCTACACCATGAGTCTACTTTGGGTCTCATTGTTTCAACAAGGTCCAGCAAACATTTCTTTTTTTTTTTTTTTGTCTTTTGTCTTTTTTGTTGTTGTTGTTGCTATTTCTTGGGCCGCTCCCGCGGCATATGGAGGTTCCCAGGCTAGGGGTCTAATTGGAGCTGTAGCCACCAGCCTACGCCAGAGCCACAGCAACGCGGGATCCGAGCCACGTCTGCAACCTACACCACAGCTCATGGCAACGCCAGATCGTTAACCCACTGAGCAAGGGCAGGGACTGAACCCGCAACCTTATGGTTCCTAGTCGGATTCGTTAACCACTGCGCCACGACGGGAACTCCGTAGCAAGCATTTCTTTAGCAAGCATTTGTTTTTCAATTTCCCTGTGAATTCCTTTCCTCCCTTCTGAAATCCCAACCCACTACCCAACATCTTCTTTTCCCTTTAGCTGAAGATGCTAAGTGGTTTCAGCCATTTTGGCCAGTTACTCGGTTTTGTTGCATCTCTACCATGTACACATGTTATTAAACTTTTGTTTTATTTTCTCCTTTTAATATGTCTTATGTCAATTTAATTCTTAGACCAATCAGAAAAACCAAGATGGGCAGAAAAAAAAAATATTTTTCCTCCTCGAAAACTGCATAATAAACTACCCAAAGTTTAGTGGTATGTCTCTACCCCCAGAACATCTGAGCTCTCGGCCACATGACTCAAAAGCTGGGGGTAGGAAAGACCTGATGTCTTGTTCATTCACACCTATGGCAGCTGATGCTGGCTTGAGTTGGGGACCTCCCTGCTTCTTCACTTTGGCCTCTCTGTATCATCCTTCCCTATGGACTAGTTTGGGCTTCCTTGCATTATGGTGCATGACTAGGCTCAGGGGAAGCATTCCCAAAGAGAGAGAGCCAGATGGAAGCTGTTTTGCCTTTTTTCCTGGTTTTTAATGTCACCAAACATCATGTCCACTATATTCTATTTGTGGGGATAGTCACAAATCCCTACCAAGTTTTAAGGAACAAGACCACAGACCCCAAGTCCCAAGGGAAGAGAGCAAAAGTCACATTGTAAGAAAAGCATGTGGAATGAAAAATCTTTGCTTTGGTCACTTACAGAAATACGATCTACCACATCCTAAGCAACAGGGTAAAGAGGAGTCATTAATTAATATATGGGAGACTGGGTGATGATCAGATTTTGGAGGGCAATGGACCCCAAATTCTATTCTGGATATGTATCTTTATAGTTTAAAAGATGCCTATTAGACATCTAACTGGAGATACCAATAAGTAGTCAGATGATAAGTCTGGAGCTTACTGGAGAAGTGAGAGCCAGAGAAACATATTTTGAAATGATCAGCATGAAGAGGATATTAAAGCCATGAATCTCTTGAGATGTCCCAGAGGAAAGTTTACCTGGAAAAGCAGAAGAGAACTTAGTACTGAGCTCAAGAGCACTCAACTCCCCTAAAGTACAAACTTCTATGTTGTGGTTTTGAGTTTCAGCCTATTCTTGTTATCAAGGAAGGACTTAAATACATTTAAAGAATGAGGTATTGGCAATGAAACACAGCTAAAATGCCTTTTAAGCCTGTTTTGCTAACAGGTCACGATCTATAGGATCTATATTGAATTCTGACAACCTCATCAGTTCTCATTCACAAACAAGGAAATTCAGGGATGAAATGAACAACCGCCATTGTTTCTATAGCAGTGATTCACAACTCATCTCCCTCAGAGAAACCTCAGCTCTTCCTGCCTGATGGCCTCCAAACTGGGACATTGGCTTTTTCTGTCTCTATGGCAACTTTCAGCCTTCAGACTTGAATTGGGACACTAGCTACACTGATTTCGGACTTTCCAGCCTCCATAACCATGTAAGCCAATTTCTTATAATAAATCAAGCTCTAGATAGATAGATAGACAGATATCCAACTAGTTCTATTTCTCTGGAAATCTAAATATAGGTTTTAGCTATATTTTTATGAGCACAATCCATACCAGTTCAGGAATCTGTATCCTTACAAATATAACATGTGAAATTAGACAAGGACAATCAGTACCAGGCAAAAACCTGGGTGAATGTTAGGCTTTTTAGGAACCTGTTATTGGTTTTAGCACAGTGGTGAATGGTGTGACAGTGTTGGGCAAAGTGACACAAGCATGTTTGCTTATGAAATGGTCTTTCCCCCATCACTGGACATTGGAGTGTATTCTGACTTTCAACAACCTACCTTGAACAAATGCCTACAATGTCGACACCCTTTTAAGAATGCTGTTATTCACATTTCTCTTTTTGTGAATGCAGATCTTTTTAATTTTTTTTTATTCTCAGTGTACAAGACAGTCCTTTGAGCAGTAGACTTATTTAGAGCTGATCCCCAGACACAGCAGGAAATTATGGGGTTCAAAGGAAAAAAAGAAAGAGAAAGTGCTTAAGCTCAGCTTGTTTCCTTGTGCTTTCTTCTTTATTCTGATAGATTCCAGGGAATTTGGCAAATGGGTGTGTTAATCTCATGGCTGAATCACTTGAGGGTGATTTTTACAAGTATACATTGTATGCATATAATCAAAGGAAGAAAACACTTAAATTGCATAAGATAGAAGGAAATAGGACATTAACCATAGAGTATAAATTTTTCTAAGTGTCATGCCTGCAGGTATTCAAAGAGCTTGAAATAATAAACAAAAAGAAAATGTCTGTTAGCCACAGCATAGAAAAATAGTCAGGCATTAGCAGTTAATACTTCCCATCCATAACTGGGCTCCTTCCTAAATTAACTCTGCTCCTGCCGTTTCAGCACTTCTCAACCCCCTCATTCCACACTGAATATTTATCCAAAATGTTCTATGATTTTAAAACTTTTATAAGTGTATTTAAGGAGCTAGGAATGACTATACTATCCTGACTCTTCTATACTTGCCAAATTATTTTAAAAGATGTGAAACTAAGACAACATTGTAAGTCACCTATCTTCCAATAAAATTTATTTAAAGAATAAAATATGACAGAAGATGTAAAAGAAAAAGGAAATGTATTGATTTAGGATTTTACAATTTTCAGGTTGATCTGAAAACACATCAAAGAATTGTACAGTTTCAAGTTTGATTCAATATATCTGTCTTCTCATATATTCAAATTAAAAAGTTGAAAAGTATTTTATAGTTTTACTCAAAATGTTATAGTCCTAATGGGTCAGCCTCTTCCTGCTTAGACAACATAAGCCATAAACAAAGACAGAAGAAAAATGTCCTGCTTTCATTTTAGAAGAATCAAAGAAATTTAAAATTTGAGACCATAAGAAAACAGAAAACTCTGGTAATATGTTTTATTCTCAGATTCTCACAACCACCAGAGCAGAGTGAAACTGTGGCATTTTATGTTTGTTATAAATTGAGTCATAATATCAGAAAAGCAATGACTCATATTCTGGGAATCAGTGCGATAGACTCTATGGCACTGACTATTTAAATCTTCTGTAACTTGATACTTTATCAATTCCCTATATTCTTGGGTTACAAACCAACACAGAAAAAGAGATGGGCTTGGTAATTCACAAAACTGTATCAGAAGGGACAGGAAGATACAGATTTAAGTATGAAAGTATTCTGGAGTTACTGTAGTGGCAGAGTGGAAATGAATCCAACTAGGGACCATGAGGTTGTGGGTTTGATCCCTGGCCTCGCTTAGCGGGTTAAGGATCTGGTGTTGCCATGGGCCGTGGAGTAGGTTGCAAATGTATCTTGGATCTGATATTGCTGTGGCTGTGGTGTAGGCTGGCAGCTATAGCCCCAACTGAACCCCTAGCCTGGGAACCTCTATGTGCCATGGGAATGGCCCTAAAAAACAGGAAAAAAAAAAAAGTATTACAGTATTCTGACCCCGAGATAATGCTGAACAGACAGCAATTACAGGAAAAACAGGGATCTGCTGAGAAACAGGCTGTGAGATTCCCCAGCTGGTGTGAGGCTTCATCTCCTCACAGGCAACAGTCATTAAAAATATTGGAAAAGGAGAAAGAGGCAAATGGAAACTACCTCTATGAGGCATATTCCTCTCCCTAAGTTTCTCACCCCAAGAAAAGGGATGAGATGCTCAAAACACTGACTTATAAAGTTTGGACCTGTCTTCAGGAATAGAGACCAACTCTTAAGTTTCATGGTGGATAACCACTTAGCTACAAGTTTGCAGGCTTTACCCATTATTCCCTGAATTAAGTAGGAGTGCTAGAGATAGATAGCCTGGTAATGCAGCTAAGAGGAGAAAAGAAAATAAATGTGGGTCCATAAACCCCCAACACAGATGCCTAAATCAGATGTGAAGAGCAGATGAAACTTCAGGTGACCAACTTGCTGGGGCTTCTGCCCATGAGGCTAAAAAAGCAAATCAATAAGAGAAACACTAGCCTGGCCACCAGCCAGAAGTTATAACCAGCTGTCCACTGACACCAGATAAACCCCTCAGGACTGAACCACTCATCAGTGGGACCAAATGAGATACTGACTTCTGAGGCTGGATCCACAATTTAGATCATCAGTGACCTGAAGCAATGAGCAGTCACAGTAAGAGAGACCTTTTTCTTCTACTCCTCCTGGGTCTATTCATAGAAAGGATCTTTCCTTTCCAATCTCTGGGTATGTCTCTCTGTGTGTCTGTGCCTGTATTTTTCTCTATCTCTCCCTCACCCTCTCTTCCTCTTTCTCTACCATCCACCCACCCACACACATAAACACTCCAACACACCAAGCAATATCACCACCAATGTAGCCCCTGAGGGAGCAGAGAAGGGAGTACTCAACTCTGGGTTTCAGTTTTAAGGGCTAGGACTCAAATATGGCATGATTCTTTTTAAATAATCAACTGGTAAATCTGAAGCTATGAAATCTATCTGAGATGCCTCAAAAGCTTTTTATTGCCCAATTCCAGGCAGGTGAGTTATCACTAGTAGAAGGAAACAGATCCAAGTCATGCTTGCAACTGTGAATAAAGGGATGCAAACTATTACATTTAGAATGGATAAGCAATGAGGTCCTACTGTAGAACACAGGGAACTATATCAGATCTCTTGGGATAAAACATGATGGAAAGTAGTATGAGAAAAAGAATGTATATGTATGTATGACTGGGTCACTATGCTGTACAGCAAAAATTGACACAACATTGTAAATCAACTACACTTCATTAGAAAATTTAAAAATTAAAAATCAAAAAAATATTTCTTTTTAAAAAAGGGAAACAATTACAATGGCATTAGGAAGCCCCAAGGAAGGTACTCTCACATGCTACCACTCCTTGCTCTCTGCTTATCCCAAACAGGAAGAGACATACTTTGCACTCCCAAGAGGAAGATGGTTACTATCTTATTACCACAGCAAAGAAAGAAAGATTTTCTCTTTTCTCAGCAGCAGCAGCCCCAAACAATGAGAAACCATCTCCACCGTGAACTCTGTTTCCTCCAAAGGACTTTTGTTCAAAGCCGTGCCTCCCAACTTTCTCCCTTTTCTCTACAAAGTAATGTTCCTCTCCTTTATTCACCGGACCCATCTATAGTTTTGCCAAAGACTGTTTGTCTCAAATTGCAACAGGCTGGGGCTCCCCCATGAGCATTTTACAGCTAAATAAAAAAATTCAAATCTACTTATTGCAGGAGGAATTGGATTCTCCAGGTGTCTGTGGGAGTGTAGGGTACACTGGAGATGAAAAGTCCATGTGTGTGTACAAGCACAGCAGTAGGAGTTTCCAGGATGTGAAACACAAATTACAAAGATTATTTTTAAACTCGATAAGCAGGAGGTATTTCATTCTTGATACACATCTAATTTGTTTCTGTTTTTCTTTTTCAAGTCTGGGAAAGGGAGATGACTGCAAACCAGGAACAATTTTACAAGGAGAAAAAAGGACAGACAACAGCTGTTGAACCCTTGAAGCTTCTCTTGGTCCTGCCTGAGAAAACCATTCTAGAAGAGAAGGAAATTCCCTTGGCCCTTATTAATCAATGATAATTTGAATGGTGACACACGTCTCCTACTTACACAGATGACTTACGGGAAAGGTTCAATGGCCAAATGACTGGCAGCATATGAATCAGTCATATATCAGCTAATATTCTGACCTTCTAAAACCTTTCAATGATCAACTTCAAATATGTAATTGTGTAGAGATGCATCCTAATTAGTAGCAGCAAGCACTAAACAGAATTTTTTATTTCATTTTTTTCTAAAGGGAAAAATAGGGATCTTTTAAAAACTCAAACACAGAGATTAACAGCTTAGGCTTAAATTAACTAATAATATCTATCCAAACAAAAGTATATACACACCAGACATGTTAGCAAAATATGAATACTGATTTTTTAATAGATCATTCTTTCTATAAAGCATTCCCTTTATAACTGTGTTGGAAGAAAGCAAAGAAGCAAATTTAATAATGGTCTCATTATTTTATTCATCAGGAACATGCCAGTGAATAAAACAAAATACTTTTCAGATAAAACAGAAAGGCTGAGCAACTGATGATATCCATAAATACACAAAATCAAGCAGAAGGAGGCAATTACTTTCAAGCAGAGTGAATGCTTTACTGGGTTTGAGGCACTCTGACCAGGCCACACATCAGCAGGGTCATTATTTGTATGCCGAGGGTTTCTGCAGCATAAAGGAGCAAAAAGAACATAGGCCTCAGTGCAAATAAATCCTCACTCTTCCACTTAACTTTGTTTGGCCCTCAGTGATTATCTTGGCCTCTCTGAACCTAAGTTTCCTCATCTGTAAAGTAGAGTGCATTGCAGGGTGGCTGACACACAGTAGGTGACATGGAAGTAGCTCTCATTCCTGTTCAGGTCAGCTATCTCCCTTTATCCAAGGTTTGACTTACTGGAGACCAATTTCTGCAGCCTACACTCTAAGTGTTAGCCATGAATGTGCTCTTGGCAAGGATGAGAGGATAAAAGTAGAAAAGCCTAGTTTCATTGAATAAAAGGGGTGGGAACCAATCAGACAAGAACATTTGGAATCTTAATCATTTGAATGGTTCCCAGAAGTTTCTAAGAGAACTTGGCATAATGCACCTCTTTGCAAACCATATATGTCTAAAGAATTGGACCTGGAACCAGGCTTCTACTTAATTTCTGAGTCCCCTGGGAAATTAGGGCAGTAGTGATAGGGTCTTCAAGGTTGTCCTGCCTGGGTTTTCTGGGGTTTGAGCTGAATCAGAAAAAAATCTTTCAACCAAGTTGGGTGCAATTAACACTGAGCTCTCAGGAAATGTGGTAGCAAGATTTTCTGTAGTGATATTTTCAATTCTCAGAAAATTCTTTTCACGTGAGGACCAAGAAATTAATGTTTCTGAATATCTCCACAAATGAAACAGAATATTAATTCATCCCTCTGGCACCCTGGGGATATAGGTAACTGACATTTAATAAATATCATTTTCTCCAGGCCTGAATGTGAGGATTCTAACACCCTCTTAACACATACTTTTTACATATTGCCACTGCTCTAAATCCTAAGTACTAAATGCAGAGAATGATATCATACAATAATTAACAAGTACTCATTTGCCAGATATAACTTTCCTTCTGAGCCAGCCCTAAACCTGGGGACATGTGACACACACAGTCACTATGGCAATCTGGCCATAATAAAAACGCCAGCTTGGACTAGAAAGAAGGCACATAAGCACAGGCCTGACAAGGTAACAGTGACCATACCCTCAGCAGGGCTTCACATTCACACCATTGTAGATTATAAAGACTAGAAGACCCCTCCTCCACCCCCAAGGATTATTCCCTTGTTCTAGTGTATGTAGTAAAGAATTTAACCTTGCCCAAAATGATGTCTGGCTTTAGACCTTGGCTCTCCAGAAGTAATTCCAAGCCATTAGAATGTCATGCCTGATATGAATGTCTTTGTTCTCCTGGGGACCTTGGTCACACTTGATAGACTAATATGTGGCTTAGAGTGAGGGTCACATGGTTTCATCTTAAGTTCCTGAGATCAAGCACAAACATAGTCAACCATGACTGAGTAATAGAGCCCCACAGAAACTGTGGACATCAAGGCTCAAGTGAACTTCCTTGGCTCGTGACACTCCATGCAATTGTCACCCATCATTTCGAGGAAAGGATTGTGTCCACAGTTCATAGGAGAGGACACCTAGAAGCTCCGTGATGGAACTTACCTGGACTCTGCCATGTATGCCTCTTCCCTTGGCTCATTTTAACCTGTATCCCTTCCCTGTAATAAACCACAACTGTGAGCATAATAGTTCTTCCAGTGCATTATTGAACCTAAGGGTGGCTTTTTGAACCCTTGAATTTGTGACTGGTATCAGACCCTCAAACTTGCAACTGGTGTTAGAAATGAGAATGTTCTTGTAGATGCCCCCTAAACTCATACTTTGAGAAAAGTTAATGGGTTACTAAAAGTGAAGCTGCTTGCCCAATAAATACTGATGTTAGCATTCATACTCAGGCCTTTTCCTTCCATCCCTAATGTCTTCCCACAGAACAGCACAGCCTGCTCAAAACTGGCAGCACATGACCAGGACCAGCAAAACACAGGATGTTTTTGCAAAAAGGACTGAATGGTAAACAAGATTCCTTCATTCTAATGTGAATGAGATAAACTCCAAACTAACTGGGAATGACAAAATCTTCACATGGCTAGAATCATTGGCATGAGGAAGAAGGGCATAATCTCAAGAAAAATGAACCATATACTTCCTTCCTCTCTATAAAAGCCACATATACTTTTCTGGAATCTGAGGGCTTCAGGAGCACTGAAAAACAAACAACAAAATCCAGTACCCTGTGGGTTTTAGAAGAGAGATAAAGAACTCAGCACATGTAATGCTAGCAGGCTACAGCAAACTTGGGCCTGAAGGCTGAGTTTGCAGATGCAGTGATTAGAGAATAGAATATGCAATGCCCACACCAGGAGCACTGACTATGTGGTGAGCATTCTTTTCTCTGTAAGGGAGGCATTAATAATCCCATTTTTAGAATGAAAACATTCAGAAGTAAATCTTCTAATGTTATAAATCAAATACCCGCAAATATGGGGTTCAATAAATTTCATTGTTCTAAGGCACTCAGATTGTGCTACTTATTACAGCAGCCATAGGAAACTAGTACAGTTAGATGCTAAATTGGGGGAAGATGACAATACTAATAGAGACCAAAGTCCATTCCTAAGCAAGAGCCTGAGTTCCATTTTCAGCCTGTTGAATGATAAGAAAATTTCTAAGCATAATTCCAAGCTCATAATGAGGTTTGTCCTGAGCATGAGAGCCATGGTAATTAGCAGATTCATGCACATGATGGAGAATTCTTCTAGTCACCAAATGCGTTAGCCAGTGAGCATAATCCCATGGATTTAGCTGTATGTGTTTGTTAAAATACACACACACACACGCATTCCCTTCTATAGTAATCAAAATTACAGAATACCAAAAGCTGACCTCCCAGTGTGTGGAACACCCCTTACCCCCAATCCAAGTATTTAGTACATCAGCTCTCGCAAGACACCATGAGTCCTCTAGGACAACAAAATACAGTCAGAGCATTCCCCCACCTGGGTCTCACTTGGTGGTTTAAGTTACAAAGAAAAAACACTTAGAGTTGACCCCTGAACAACACAGGTTTTAACTATACAGATTCACTCAAACACATTTTTTTGTTTTTGTTTTTTCTTTTTAATAGTAAACACTACAGTATTACACAAGCTATGGTTGGTTGAATCTGCAGATGCAGAACCATGGATATGGAAAGCAGACTGTAGTACTACTGGTGGATTTTTCTACTGTGTGGAGGGCCAGCACCTGTAAATACTACATCCACCCTGGTTGTTCAAGTGTCAACTGTACTTTAGCATAAACATACAGACAAGAGAGTGCCTTTTCCTTTATCTTTCCCAATAAAAAATGCAGGCTACATTAGTTTGCCAGAGCTATGATAACAAAGAACCATAGACTGGGTTTCATAAACAACAGAAGTTTATTATCGCCTAGCTCTAGAGGCAGAAAGTCTGAGATCAAGGTGTGGGCAGGGTTGGTTTCCTCTGAGGGCTGTGAGGGAGAATCTGTCCATGCCTCTCTCCTGGCTTCTGGTTTGCTGGCCATCTTTGCTTTTAATCAGCTTGTAGATACACTAACCTGATCCCTGACTTCTACACATGGTGTTCTCTCTGAGTTCATGTCTGTGTCGAACTTCTCCTTTTCATAAGGATACTACTCATACTAGACTAGGGGTTTGCCCTACTCCAGGAAGACCTCATCCTAAATTAACAAATTACATTTGCCATGGTCTTGGTTCCAAATAAGGTCACCTTCGGAGGTTCTGGAAGTTAGAACTTCAACTGATGCATTGTCAGAGGGTGGAAGAGATAGCACAAGGCAGCCCATAGCACCATCCCCTACTGCATGACCATGTAAAAGTTTGCTTTATTTAACTGCACTTACATATATATAAAGATTTTGAAGTACAAGATTATTCCTGTTTTCAGAGCAAAAATATAATGTGTTCTATAAAACATCAATGGCTCAATTCCCAGAATACATTTACAGGGAAAAAAATAACAGTTTAGAACATGGAGATGAAGATAAAAAGTAACTCAACACTGCTACAGGGCCTTACTATCTTTATTCTTATTCATTCAGTGAACCAAATGATTAATATTGAGCAAGTGCTTGCAGATTTTTTAAATAAAAAATTTTTAAAAGAATGGTAAAGATGACACATTCACACCTCCAGAAATTAAAATCAACTTATGGAGACAAAACGAAACAATGTGAAGCCCAATCTAACTGTGTCAGATGAGATTTTCAAACAATGACTAGAAGGTTGAATGGGGAGGTGAAAGATCACTGAGAAGAGGGTGAGCCACAAATGGGCTCTCTGAAGATGATGTGCTGAAACGGGCCATAGGGCCTAGGTGGCCTGGGGGAGGGAGGCACCAGGTCATCCCCCAGGTAGGTGTGACTTGAGGCCAAAAGCAGAGGAAGGGACATAGCCAGGCTGGTGCTGGGAAGTGGTGGGCGAGGCTTATTAGAATGGCAGAGGAAGTCAGACCTCAGAGGTCCGGATCATGCCTTACTCTTAGGGTTTTGCTTTTATATCACAGTGTTTATAGTAAATATACTCTACAGTCTTTGAAAATGTGCCCTGAATGCTTTAATAGAATGGGTAATTTCCATTTGTGATTTACGGCTCAAGATGTGTAGAAGCTTAATTCATCACATTATTTAAATCAACTCCCTCTGATTCACTGTCATCTTTCTTTCTCAGTCTATGTAAGTCCAGCATGAAATTGCCTTTTTCAATTCCTGCCATGAAAGATGTGGGATAATGAAACCTCACCTTCCCTTCCGTTTCCTGGACCCTTAGTAACCTTTATGAATCATTTAGTTTTGTAACCACAATTCCAATCATTATCTAACTTCAATAGTTTTCAAAAAATATTTTCCTTACATTTATAGTGACATTTCTCAGTTTTTGGCACTTGGTTTTTATTCACCTTTTTTTTTTTTCAGGAAATCAGTTAAGTTTTATTGTTTCAAGAGAGGGGTATAATGGTATATTTCTTGAGACTTTGTATATTATTACACGATTTTTAAAAAATTAGCTTATAGCTATATAATTACTTTTTAAATTTTGGTTTTAGTTTATCCCTAGCATCAGAAGTACACTCTTCCTCAAAATATGTAGGTTGCTGGCATTCTGCAGGCCTTTGTCTATTACAGATCCTGTGTTGTCTTGTCTGGTACTTGCCCCTAGGTATGGCATGTGGATTCCCTTATCTCTGCTTACCTGCATTTAAGTTAAATCCTCTTCTCAGATCTGAAGTTAAAAACAAATGGGAGGAGGAGGGAGTGGGAGGGATCAGGAGCTTGGGCTTATCAGACACAACTTAGAATAGATTTACAAGGAGATCCTGCTGAATAGCATTGAGAACTATGTCTAGATACTCATGTTGCAACAGAAGAAAGGGTGGGGGAAAAACTGTAACTGTAATGTATGCATGTAAGGATAACCTGACCCCCTTGCTGTACAGTGGGAAAATTAAAAAAAAAAACAAAAAACAAATGGACACCACAAGCTGTGTCTTGTAAGCAGAAGTCATTCATCCCTTATGGTTCTGCTGGGCTGAAACAGAAGGGCCTCCTTCCCCGGCTCTCAGAACAGGAGCACAACAGTCTTGGCATGCCCACTCTTGCACCCAGGTTCTTTCTGTTTTAGCCCCAATCTGTGGAGATTATACTGGCCATGATGTGCAAAGTCATCATCAGTGTCCACTCCTCTTCAGGACACCCTACTCTCATTAAGGGGGGGGGGGTGCAACAGGAGAGAACGTAAGGAAAAAACCATCAGTGAATTAGCAGCATGTTAAGCTACAGCTAAAGAAGCATTTGTGACAGGAAGATGCTCTGTTGTCTAGTGAAAACAGAAGATTTTGTCCTCTGAATCAGGCAGTAAACAATGGGGGGGGGGGTTGAAATGTCTTTTCTTCCTTTTTCAGCATAGTCTTCTGGTCTATATCAAAACTTGCCAGTTCATGTCAAGGTTAAATCACCTCTATTTTATTCTCAATCTAGGCAGACTGTCTTTACATCAACCCCTTTCAGATCCAGGCAGTGGGGTTGACTGCTGCTATGAGGTAGTGTTAAGAGTTCTTCTTTTTCTGAGTCTTTTTTTAGCGGGTGTTTTAATGAGAAAATGGATGAGGCTGTTTCAAGAGCTGCTTTCTAGAAGCATGGATAAATGAGAAGCCAGAGTTTTTAAAGGATGGTACACTCCAGCCAAAAATTTAATGCAACTAATTCTACAACCAATGAAATAGGAGGTATGAAGTGGATAATACATCCATAGGATAAGGGTAATGATGTCATATAAAAAATAGGTGTTTCAGAGAGAAAGCACAAATTGGCAAACAGAAAGCCATTCTTATTTAGAAGAATCTAATTTTTATATTCTAAAAAAACATCATGATTGATGATATTTCTAGAGTTGTTAATCATTAATCCTCAAAAGACTGATTACAAAATCATGTGTATTATTTATATTTGATAATTATATCATAATGAATTCACTGTACTCTGTCTGTATACAGCCACTGTTAGTTCCCAGAGATTTATGTGCCAGTATATTAAAGGGTTCACCTATTGCATATATAAGGCTTGCCAATAGAAATTACAAAACATAAGCTGAGTGAGAGACTGAAACCCAAGCAGTAGGTTGAGGACAATTAAGGGGCTTGGTATTGACTCAGTAGAGAATTTGGAAACTTAAGGGATCTTTGTCTTCACAACTAAAAATAAATATCTACTTAGTTTATGATGCACACAGTCAGGGACTGATAACAGTTGTTCTCTCCACCTAATTATAGAGGAGGTGTATTATCCTGGAAGCAATTTATGTTTATTTAAAAATTAAGAGAGAGTTGGTATAATGAGTCCTACTCACAGCAAAATCTGAGAACTACACACTTTTTTTGGAAAGGGGTAGCACCTGAAATATAAAATATGACCTTTCCACTTCTTTTTTCCAAGATGGTATTCACAGTGAAGCACCGAAACCCAATTGCATCTCTTATACGTAAAGGAAACAGCACAAACATCTTTGATGACCTAGAAATTTCAATCCTGGGGTCAGAGTCTTCATTTGTAAACTAATCTCAGGGAAATTCTATCCTCTGAATTATTCATTTGTACAAAAATAAATCTTCTACCACTAAGCATATATTTTAAGGTACAGGAATAAATCATGAAATTTTGGGTCCTGCAAAGAAGCAGTGTTGATGGAAGGTATGAGAAAGAGCTAAACTTTGATGAAATGACTTCTGAAGTGTGATCTTCAGTTGGAGAAAAGTTAAATGCAGCATGATTTAGTGCAGCAATTCCTTTGGCTTCGGAAGCTCCTACCACCCCCACTCCAGGGAAAAGCTAATGCAGGAATCCAATATATAAAAATATCAAGCCCAAACTACATGGCTGGAGGAGGCTGGAGAGCCTAGCCCCCAGAAAGTCTATTTAACTCTGTTTTCAAATTTCAGGAATACCTCATGTGTTAATCCTGGAGAGGTTTCTCCAGAATGCCCCAGAACTAAGAAGTATACTGTGACAAAACTAGACATACCAAAGGAAAAGACGGGTCTACCACTCATTGTTATAACTTCTCTAAAGCTCTTTTTTCTCTTCTTTATATCAATTTCACAAAATTGGTATAAATAAATATGAGACTTTTTTAATGACCCCATAGCTAGGTATGATAGATACTTATAGCCAGGTATAAGAGAAACTTAATTTTTATTCCAGTCCTCCAATGGTGTGATCAGAATCACTTTATATATTCATAGTTTCATTCACAGTATTTTTCCAAATTTAATATATGCACTCATAGATAGTAATATAAGTTGCCTCAAACCATTAGTCCCTCCCCAAATCAAAAATGCAAATTTCAAGCTAGGCACCAAACTACAAAACTGTCTTACTCAAATATATTTCAGTCTTAGCTGTTATCAATTTTTAGTGATGGAAAAATGATTAATAAGCACAATTTTCGGTGGTGAGATTCAGTGACATAGACATATAATGTCTCCCAGTAGACCTTCTTCCTATTTCATATTCTATGGTAGTCGCAAGTAAAAATTATGAAATGGGGTGGTAAAATCTAGAAATAGAATTGTCTCTTGTGCATGCTGTTAATAGGGTACGTAACAACATGGGTGGAAGTAATTTGCTATTGTATATCTTTTTCATCTTGGATTCCCTGCAGTACCATTTTAAACTTTTAAAGCTTCATTTTATTTTTACTGTGCTTCTTAGAGAATACATAATAAGGTAAGAATTATATATCTATTGTAACTTCATAAATGAGAAGGTAAAAGCTCATATATCACAGACACACAAGGGAGGGCTTTAGACCTTCCTTCATTAATAAAATGAGAAGCTTCATCTGAATTAAGATGTGATAGGACATAGATTCAGCACTATGAAAATATTAGATTCTTATCTAAATATTTTGTACAGTCTGAAAGAAGTCCCCAATACCCACTGTCCAATGTTATCATTCACAGTATTTTTACATATGCACATAGACAAATACAACTGGACTACCTTCAAGCCTCTTTGCAGCGAGACATGCATGACTAAGGAGAACCAATGAGAACAGGCCAATGTACTGCAAGCAGCTTTTGGGAACTTTCTTCAAAAGAAAACTCAAAAATAATCAAACAGATCAATAATAAAACAAAAAATTGCAACAACACTATATATTAATTACATCTAAAAGAATATACAGAACATTCCATCCAACCATAGTAGACTACACAATCTTTTCAAATGGACATGGAACATTCTGCAGAATAAATCACCTGGAAAGTTCCGAAACAGGTCTTAAAACATTTAAGAAGACTGAAATACCAAGTATCTTTTCTAAGTACAATGGAATGAAACTCAAAACCAAGATCTAAAAGAAAACTAGAAAATTCTCAAATATATGGAATCTAAACAACACACTAGTGAATCTCCAATGGTTCAAAAAAAAAAATCACAAGAGAAATTTAAAAAATAACTTTAAACAACTGAAAATAAAAATAGTATGCAACAACAGCAGTAATAAGAGGAAAGCTGATAGCAGTTAAGGCCTACATTGAGATAGAAAAAAGAGGAGTTCCCTGGTAGCCTACTGGTTAAGAATCCAGCATTTTCACTGCTGTGGTACAAGTTTCATCCCTGGACTGGGAACTTCTGTGTGTCGTGGGTGTGGGGGAAAAAAAAAAAGAAGAAAGATCTCAAATCAACAACCTAACTTTATACTTCAAAGGACTGGGGGGAAAAAAAAGAATAGACCCAAAGTTAGCAGAAGGAAAGAAATAATAAAAATTAGATCAGAAATAAAAAAAATAGGAAAACATCAATAAAACTGAGCGGGTTTATTGAAAAGATAAAACTGACAAACTATTAAGAAGATTAAGAAAAGAGAAGATTCAAATATCAAAAATCAGAAATGAAAGAGGAACATTACAATTGATGCTATAGAAATAAAAAAAATAGATCACAGAAGACTACTATGAATAATTACATATCAACAATTTGGAAAAATCTAGAAGAAATTAATAAATTCCTAAAATCCTATAACCCACCAAGACTGAATCATAAAGAAATAGAATATCTAAAAATACCTATAACTACTAAGGTTAAATCAGTAATTAAAAAAAACTCCCAACAAAGAAAACCCCAGTATGAGATGGTTTCACTGGAGAATGACACAAAATACTTAGAGAAGACTACATATCAATCCTTCTTAAATTATTTCAAAAAAATGGAAGAGAGAACACTTCCAAATTCATTTTATGAGGCCAGCATTTTCCTGAAAATAAGACAAGCATACTACTTAAGAAAACTATATATCAATATCAATAATATTGAAGCAAAAATCCTCAAAAAATACTAGCAAACTGAATTCAACAGTACATTAAAAAGATCATATATTAAAAAAACTCATGACAAAGTGAATTTATTCCTAAAATGCAAGGATGGTTCAATATATTAAAATAAGTCAATATAATACATCAAACTTATAGAATGAAGGACAAAACCCACATGATCATCTCAATTAAGAGAGGAAATAATATAATTTGTTAACATATTTTCATGATAAAAACTCAGCAACCTAGGAGTGAAAGGAAATTATCTCAACATGATAAAGGCCACATATGAAAAGACCACCGCTAACATCATGCTCAATAGAAAAATTGAAAGTTTTTCTTCTAAGATCGAACAAGGCACTCTCACCAATTCTATTCAGTGTAGTACTGTAAGTCCTGGCCAAAGTAATTAAAAAGAAAAATAGAAAAGAAAGGTATCCAAAATGGAAAGGAAGAAGTAAAGTTATCTCTGTCCACAGATGACATGATCTTATATACAGAAAGATTCCACCAAAAAAAAGTTACAATAAAGGAAAGCTGCAAGATACAGATTCTACATGCAAAAAAAAATCAATTGCATTTCTATACATTAACAACAATTACTGGAAAAGCAAATTAAGAAAACAGTCTCATTTATGATAGCACCAAAACAAACAAACAAAAAAAAAAAAATACTTAGGAATAAACTTAACCAGGGAGGTAAAAAAATTATACACAGAAAGGAGAGAACACTAATTTAAAAATTAAAGAAGGCACAAATAAATAGAAAAATATTCCATATGCATGGATTAGAAGCCTTACTATTGTTAAAATGTCCATACTACCAAAACGACCTAAAGATTCTATGCAATTCCCATCAAAATCCAAATGCCTTTTTTTAAAGAAGAAAAAGATCCTAAAATTCAAGCAAATGTTCAAAGTACCACAAATAGCCAAAATAATCTTAAGAAAAGCAAAACTAGAGGTCTCAGATGGCTTGGTTTCAAACATATTACAAAGTTATAACAATTAAATCAGTGTGGTAGTAGCATAAAGACACATAGACTACTGGAATGGAAGAGAGAGCCCAGAAATAAACCCATTCATAAATGTTCAAAGGATCCTGAACAAGGATGTCAAGGCTACCCAGGAAGGGAAAAGCAATTTTTTTTTCAACAAATGGTGTTGGGTAAATTGGATAACTACATGCAAAAGAATAAAATTGGGGGAGTTCCCGTCGTGGCTCAGTGGTTAACAAATCCAACTAGGAACCATGAGGTTGGGGGTTCAATCCCTGCCCTTGCTCAGTGGGTTAAGGATCTGGCATTGTCATGAGCTGTGGTATAGGTTGCAGACACGGCTCAGATCTCACATTGCTGTGGCTCTGGCATAGGCCAGAGGCTATAGCTCTGATTAGACCCCTAGCCTGGGAACCTCCATATGCTGCAGGAGCAGCCCTAGAAAAGGGGAAAAAAAAAAAGAAAAAAAAAAAAAAAACAGAATAAATTTGGACACTTACTTTACATCCTACAAAAAACTAATTCAAAACGGACTGTAGACTAATTAAATCCCAAAACTACAAAACTCCTAAAAGAAAACATAGTGGGGACAGCTTCATTATATTGGATTTAGCAATGATTTCTTAGATATGACAGCACTGCAAACAAACAAAAAGGCAAAAATAGATAATGAACTGCACCAAACTTAAAAACTTTCGCACAATAAAGAAACAATCATCAGTGTTCAAAGGGAAACCTACAGAATGGGAGAAGATATTTGCAAACCATATATCAGATAAGGGAATAGAATCTAAAATATATAAAGAACTCCTGCAACTCAAAACAAATAGCTGAACCACTTTGCTGTACTCCTGAAGACAAACAAACAAAATAATCCAATAACTCAAATTTTAAATCATAAAAGGACCTAAATAAACATTTCACCAGAGTATATATATATATATATGAATGGTCAACAAGAACCTGAAAAGATGCTCAATGAGTAATCTCAGGGAAAGGCAAATTAAAAGCACAATGAGCTATCATCTAAAACCTGTTAGGATGGCAAGGAAAGGAAGGAAGGAAGGAAGGGAGAGAGGAAAAAGGGAGGGAGGGAGGGAAGGGAAAGGAAGGGAAAAGAAAAGAAAGAAAAAAGGAAGAGGAAAATAAGTGTTGGTGAAAATGTGGAGAAACTGCAACCCTTGTGTGCCATCACTGGGAATGTAAAATGGTACAGTTGCTATGGAAAACAGTATAAAGAATCCTCAAAAAATTAAAAATAAGAATTACCACATGATCCAGCAATCTCACTTTTAAGTATGTACACAAAAGAACTGAAAACAAGATCTCAATGAGATATTTGCATACCTTTGCTCACAGAAACATTATTCACAAAAGCTCAGAAGCTGAAAGGAAACTAAATGTCCCTCAGTGGATAACTGTATGAAGAAAATGTAGTAGAAAATATTCAGCCTTAAAAAAAAAAAGTAAGATCCTGTCATGTGTATAACATACATGAACTTTGAGGACATTATATGAAGTGTACTAAGCCAGTCACAAAAAGACAAACACTGCATGGTTTCACTTGCGTGAGGTATTTAAAGTCAAATTCAAAAACAGAAAGTAGAATGGTGGTTGTCAATGGTTTGGGGAAAAGAAAAATGTCAAGTTGTTCAGAAGCTATTGTTCAGTTTTGCAGGATGGAAACTTTCTAGAGACCCACTGAACAACCCCTGAGCTGTATACCTAAAATTGATTAATGTGGTAAATTTTACGTTATGTTTATACTATGTTAAAAAAAGAATAAGCATGCTAGGTTTATCCTGAGTTTTTTTAACTCTACTTTCATGATTCTGAGATAAGAAATGGTGGCCATAGCACTAGGCAACATCTTGGACCATGAAGACTGGGTTCCTCTCCTGACTATCAAAGTGTGGTGAGCTACAAAGAGCCCAGGTCACCAACACACTTATGAGAAGAGTCAAAATAACAACCTTAGTCAGCGTAAACAAATACTAACTGTCACAGGGTTTCTCTTGTATTTTTTTATTTTTATTGCAAGTGAGTCCTGATTCTCTAGTCCCACACACTTCTGTACACAGTCTACACTGTCTCCCTGCTTAACTGAATCACTAAATAAGTCCTGTTTCTGGAATTCCTGACTCCATTTCTGCCTCCCTTCGATCCATCTTCTGCAGAGTTGCCTGAATACATTTATCAAATACAAAGTTGATCATGTCTAGTAACATTTTCTTTCCTTTTCTTCTTTTTGCTTTTTAGGGCCACACCCATAGCATATGGAGGTTTCCAGGCTAGAGGTCTAATCAGAGCTACAGCTGCCAGCCTACACCACAGCCACAGCAATGCCAGACCTGAGCTCCATCACTGACCTACACCCAGCTCATGGCAATGTCGGATCCTTAATCTAGTGAGCAAGACTCATAGTTCCAAGTCAGATTCGTTTCCACTGCGCCACAATGGGAATTCCCATATCTAGCAACCTTTATGAACTTTAAAATCTACCTCCAATACATCTCCAGACCCACTGCATTCTATTTTTCCTTATGCAACTATTATTTTAGAAGTTACAATCACAGTTCAGTTCACTCTTTCTCAAATTCTCCATCATCTTGCCCAACTCAGAGATGTCACCCAAATTGTTCTGAGTGGAATTACCTTCTTTTCTCAGTGGATGCCAAACCAATCTTCTGACATCTATTAAAATATCAGCTCCAAGGTCCCAGAGAGAATAATTCACTTTCTCCTCTGGATTCCCTCTTTATTTTTCACAGCACTTAATACAAGGGACTGTAATAATAGCTCTTCTTCTGTCAACATCTACCTACTTATCCTGTGAACAAAGAAAGGTACCATACCCAAAACACACTACTAGTGTACAAATGGAAATACAGTAGTGAGTAAAACAGAGACAACTCCTGTTCCCAGAAAGCTGACATTTTAATAAAGGAAATGGTATACACACACATTAACAAGTGTGTGTACATATATAGTTGTATACATATATATATTAGTGTGTGTGTATATACATTTATATATACATATATATTATACACACACACATATATAAATTCAGGTATGGAAAAGTGTTATGATAAAAGCCAAGTAAACAGAAGTTAAAGAGTGACTGCGGGGAAGCCAAAAGGAATGTATTCTAGATATATTGGTCAGGAAGGCTCCTTGGAGGAGGAGGTATGCTACAGCAGAGATGTGAATGAAGTGAGAAGGTTTGAGGGAAGGGTCTCATGCAAAAGGAACAAGTTAACATCTTGAACAGAATGTACCCTGTATATCTGAGTAATAGGCAGTCATGGCTCTTCGTCTAAGACAAGTTCAAGGATGTCATCAGAGTATGCATGAAATAAAGGTTTGTAGAGTGGGCAAAGATTTTAGATTTTATTCCAAATATAACAAGAAGTTACTGGAGGGTCTGAGGAAGAAATAACCTGATATAATTTGGGGAGGGGGGTGTTTGTTTGTTTGTTTTAATCTCTGTGCCTATTATGCAGAAAATTGGCTGTGTGTGTGCAAGAAGGTGGGAGGAGGGAGGGGTTGTTTATATTTCAATGTATGTGAAATGATAAAATCCTGTCTGTTATTTGACTGATCAAAAAGGACACCACAATGAAAACAGTAAATGTAAGCAATTTAAGGTAAAAACAAAACCACCATGGGAGTTCCCATTGTCGCGCAGCAGAGATGAATATGACTAGTATCCATAAGGATGTGGGTTCAATCCCCTGGCTTTGCTCAGCGGGTTAAGGATCTGGTATTGCCATGAGCTGTGGTGCAGGTCGCAGATGAGGCTTGGATCCCATGCTGCTGTTGCCGTGGCGTAGGCCAGCAGCTCTAGCTCTGATTCAACCCCTAGCCTGGGAACTTCCACATGCTGTGGGTGTGGCCCTAAAAAGCAAAAGCAAAAGCAAAAAAAGAAAAAACAAACAAAACTATCTTTATTTTAGATTGCAATTGAAACATTGCAAATCCTTTAAATACAATCTTACTTTAACTCAAAAACACCTACTCCTTGAGTATTATATATTCTAAATAATATGACAGAACCCTTAAACTTCCTCAGTTGAAAAGTATCTTCATTTTTAAAGGGAAAGGATTCAAAGATAAATGAAAACATGCCATTTGGCATAAATATAAATGTATTGACAAAAGAAAACTTCTGAGCCTTTAGTTTCTGTTTTGTCTCCCTCAATTTATTTTCCTTATTCTCTCCTTCTCTCATCTTTTTTCTATTCCTTCTTTCTCTTTTTCTTTATTTTCCTACTTCACTCCTTCCTGCTTTCCTTTCTCTTTTCTCTTATTTTCCTGTATTTCTCAAATTACGTTGGCAGCCAGGCACCCACAAATGCAGAAAAAGAATCTACACGTCATTTCAATACATTTAAAGTAGTCCATGCTGTGCTGCCCTGGCCAAAGAGGCAGATGAAAAGAGCATGAACTGTGTCATAGACTGGAATTATATAAACTTATTTTGAAGAGTGGTTAACCATTTCCTAACAATAAATGCAGTTAGGAAACAAAATAAGGAGTTTGTAGAGACTGAGGACTAAAAATACATATCTTTTTAGGTAAAAATTTGGGAAGTGTAGCATATGGTCCCACTTATTTTTAGGACATCAATATTTCATGGAGATTTATGATAATGCCTCTGATTTTAAAAGGCCTTTCTATTTAAAATTCTAGTTTATGTAAAAATCTATTTCTTGAATAAGCAAGATGTTCAAAATAATTCTAACTCTCTTAAGTAGTTAATTCTTCTATCAAAAAATGTATCAAAAAGAAATACAAAGATGAGGAGGGTATAATTTTACCAATGTATGTTTTTGTTTCCCTGAAATAGACCACAGATGACCAAGAGACTACTTTACCCACTAGAACAAACTATGGCAGTTAAGTTCAACTAAATATAAACTAATTCTAAAGGTTCTCAGCTAATAAAATCTATCTTTGCTAACTCATTTATCATCCTAATACAATGAACATGTTTTGAAAATTTAAAAATATAGTTTTCATCTGGTGACTTCTGACTTAGGGAACTGCCCATCACAAATTATTCATATAACAAATAAAACTCTGAGTTATTTTTTCCCCAAAATGACATAGCAATACCTAAGGGAGCATGGAAGTACTAGCTAACTCATATTTACAGATAATTATACTCTGGTCAAAGAAGACCATGCTTTCTTAACACAGAGAAGCTAACTTTCCATTTATTTAAAAATTTGTTTCCTCTACACTTTAAACCAAAGCACACTTGGCTTTTTCAATAGCAGTCTCTGGAAATCTTTTCCTTTACTGAGTTCCAAAGCTTTACTAAGTGAGTAAAAGAAAGCATAACATAATAAACAGTCGTAGTGAAATAAATGGTACTTCTATTCACTGCACCATTTTTCCTGGAATCTATTTTTAGAGTAAGATATCTTACTGAGTTAGCACCTAATTGAGGCTTGGCCTGGGGAGATAGGAATAGCAGGTTGTCACAACCTGTTAATAGGCTATTAAAGGCAATACCAAATAGCTGCATACGTTAAAATTTCAGTAACTTAGTGATTTAATGCAACAAAGGGAGAGCATGCTCTTCAATATTTATAACCCAAAGTATATAAAGGTGGAAACAAAACTACAAAAAAAATATAGCGACCTAAAATCAAATGAGCAAAAACTGCAAATTTCGATTCCAATTTATTTAAATCTTTACTCATAATTTACAGAAAAGCAGCACAGTGCTTTATTATCCAAAAGGCCATGGATACCTTAAAAAAATATCTGTCTTATTATAATTTGATTGGATGAGTCACCTGCTGCAGATTTACCATCCTTGAAAGAACAGTCTCTCCAAATAAAGTGAGCTCAAAAAGAGACATTTCCATTGTTAAATGATAGAAGCTCTACATGTGTCACAGCAATTACCTCAGGGGGAGTGTCCGAAGCTCAAGCAGAATGACAGACTAGAAGGAAATGCAAAACTCAAGCATAGATGAAACGATGGCAAAGAAAGAACCACCACGGTGCTTAATGAACAATGCTGCAACTATTCATTACGCCTCTTCTCCAGCTGATCATTAAGCTTTCAGCACTGTTTATGCAACAGAAAAGGAAATGTTGACTCAAGACTTCATACACTTACTATTCACACAATGAAGAAACCATGAAGAGTATAATCTGCAATTACAGTACCTGCCGAAACTGGATCACTGTCAGTGAACCTGATTATTAGTTGTTTTAAGCACTGTCAAGTGCTCTACAACTTCTGAATTTGGGATCTGCCTGGTGTGATCACTAAAGACAAACTTGAAAGCCTATGACCTTAAAAGATAAAAAAGTAGTATCAGTTAAATAACATCAATTTAAACAAAGATTCCAAATAGTGATTTTAAATCTCTAAGACCTAATGGTAGAAGAAATCATTCTCTTTATTTCAAGATTTAGAATACTTCAAAAAGTCAAATTATTCTTTCATGACTTTTAACCATCTTCACCGTGCACTATTACAGAATGATGTGATTCACTGTGTGCAGAATGGGCAAAATAATGAGTATAATTCATGTATGTCAACCTCATTTCTCTCAGTGGCTTGGCATATAGAAGCTACTCAGTAAAACTGTACTGAATGAATGAAGCTAATAGTTAGCTTACCTTCAGTATACCTGATCCTGTATTAATGAGAACAATACTATGTAAATTTAAACACTGAGAATTGAGGAGTAACTTTAAGAATATGTTGTATATAGCACTTTGGAAACAACTACTCATATCGCATTGTGGAAGGAATTTGATTATCAAAATAACAGGATTCTGTGTATACCACCTATCACCTCATTAATTAGTGAACAGAGTATCTCCTTAAATTTGATTTTTTTTGATCTATAAAATTGGGATGTAAGTATCTACCTTGAAGAGCTGTGGTGAGGATGGATTAAGTGTGATTTTAAAAATCATGAGTCTGAAAAATTCCACTATGAAGCCTTCATGGTGATATAGCTAACTTATCATTGTGCTAATTTCCATCTATCCTTCTTAGAGGTTTACTCTCATTATGTCCAGAGTCACAATAAAAGATCAGAAAGACAGTGACATTTTGGATGGTTACTTGAAACAATCAAACACCTACTACTTTTAAAAACAACATTAAAAATAATAAGTGGAAACAGATCAACGTGATACATTTTGAGAAATTAATGCTTTCTTGCTGTTTTTGCCTAAAGGTAATTGAAATACTTAAGACAGAAAGATTGTATAATCTTCAGAATAACTTTTCAAAAGGATGAGACACAGGTAAATATCACATTAGAGTTAACTCAATACAATTTACTGTGCCAAATTATTTTAATTTTGAAAGAAAATTCAGAACAGGTTTTTGAAGGACTCTAAAGAACCGTTTACTAGTAGTAGCTGTAGCTTATACGCTTTTTTTTTTCCTGAATTGTTAAGAGTTTGACTCTTAAAGAGAGATGTAAAGGTTTTCTTTTTATTAATTATATTTTATGAAATCCCATTTTTAGCTCCCTGACCTTCTCGAATTGCAGTCCCTATAGGAAGATAACCATCCATCAGTCATTCTAGGGATGGACACTGGTATCTCCAGAAATTTCATCTCCTCTTCTAGGTTTAATGAGCAATTAAGCTCTAAGGGTAAAATGAAGAGTAGGTGGAGTTTTTGTTACTGTGTTTTGTTTAGGTTTTCAGAGTTTTAAAAATGAAAGAAAGAAAGAAAGAAAGAAAGAAAGAAAGAAAGAAAGAAAGAAAGAAAGAAAGAAAGAAAGAAAGAAAGAAAGAAGAAAGAAAGGAAAAGAAAAAAAATGCCTTTGGAGCTTGGAATTCCTATGAACTCCTGAAGTTGGTTTTGTAGATGGGAATAGGCCCCCTATAGAAATAAAATGTGGCCTCTTCCTAAGCTTGGGAAAGAGAAGTGTGCTAATGGAGCGGATGAATGGCTTCACTATCTCTTAGGAGGGAAAAATCTGTCTCAATCACCCACCAGTTAAGAGGAACTTGCACTCTAGAACCCTGTGATACCATATAAAATGGCCTATGAACATTTGGAAATGGAAGTTAATCCAAGCATTCTATGGAAGCTATAAATCCGCTTCTCACCAATAACTAGACATACTGCAACTTTCATAAATGTGTCTCAAAAGATTATGATGTTTTAATCCTAGGCAAATGATCAAGGTCCATTTGGGAGGAATCTAACTTTTGTTTAGATTAGTACTGCAGGGATTTTAGAAGTGTTCAGGATTTGAGCAGATGGGGAGTGAGGGTGTCTGTACACAAAACTAAATATTTATTGGGATATTAACCATGATTGGCTAAATTTTTCCAAGAGTGTTACAATTTAGTGCACTCTGCTTCATAGAAATGTCATATTTTTTTAAGTAATGGAAATCTTAAGAGTTTGGGGAATTTTCTCATTTTCTTTAAGTTTCAACATAGCAACAGTTGATTCAAAATACTGAAATTAAAAAAAAAAAAAAACTGTCAGTTAAGTAAAAAGTTCTCCCTCATCCCCCAAACCCATTCTCCAGATGTAATCACTGCTATTTAGTGAAAATCATCTCAGATCTTCTAAAATAGTAAGAACCACACATACAGAAAAAATTTTCAAATTCTTTACAGTGGGTAAAAGTGAGTTTTTATATATAAAAAGGGCTTTTCCACAGCAAAGGAAACCATAAAAATATGAAAAGACAATCCAAAGAATGGGAGAAAATCTGTGTGAAAGATGCAACTGACAAGGGCTTAATCTCCAAAATATACAAACAACTTGTACAACTCAACTACAAACAAACAAACAACCCAATCAAAAAATGGACAGAGGACCTAAATAGACATTTCTCCAAAGAAGACATATGGATGGCCAATAGACACATGAAAAGATGCTCAACATCACTAATTATCAGAGAAATGCAAATCAAAACTACAATGAAGTACCACTTCACACTGGTCAGAATGGCCATCATTAAGTCTACAAACAAGAAATGCTGGTGAGTTCCCGTCGTGGCGCAGTGGTTAACGAATCCGACTAGGAACCATGAGGTTGCGGGTTTGGTCCCTGCCCTTGCTCAGTGGGTTTATGATCCGGCGTTGCCGTGAGCTGTGGTGTAGGTTGCAGATGTGGCTCGGATCCCGCGTTGCTGTGGCTCTGGCATAGGCCGGTGGCTACAGCTCCGATTCGACCCCTAGCCTGGGAACCTCCATATGCCGCAGGAGTGGCCCAAAGAAATAGCAAAAAGACAAAAAAAAAAAAAAAAGAAAGAAAGAAATGCTGGAAAAGGTGTGGAGAAAAGGAAACCCTCTCACACTGTTAGTGGGAATATAAATTGGTACAATACTATGGAAAACAGTATGAAGTTTCTTCAGAAAACTAAATATAGAACCACCATATGATCCAGCAATCCCACTCCTGAGCATATATCCAGACAAAACTTTCAGTCAAAAAGATACATGCACCCCTATGTTCATGGCAGCACTATTCACTATAACCAAGACATGGAAGCAAACTAGTTCCATCGAGAGACTAATAGATTAAGAAGCAGCAGTACATATTACATACAATGGAATACTAATCAGCCAAAAAAGAGAATGAAATAATGCCATTTGCAGCAACATGAATGCAACTAGAGATAAGCGATAAGGTCCAACTATAAAGCACAGAGAACTATATCCAATCTCTTGGGACAGAACATGATGGAAGATAGCATGAGAAAAAGAATACATATATATATATATATATATATATATATATATATATATATATGTGCATGACTGGGTCACTTTGCTGTATGGTGGAAAGTGGCACAACATTGTAAATCAACCATAATTTTAAAAATAGTATCACAGGTTAAAAATTGTCATTTAACTTATTTCTGTTGCTTAATAATGGATAGTTGATATAATTCATTCCAGTATCTATAGATATACTTATTTTAAATTTTTAAATATAATGTTCCACACTGTGACTGCCTATTCATTCAGTAATTCTTCTCTCGGTGGACATTTAGGATATTTATAAATTTTTGCTACTGCATGTAATGCTGCAATGAAAATCTATTTGTGCTGGATAAATTATTAGATATAGAGTTCTGGACCAAAGGGTACATAAATTTTAAATATGAATTCCCAACTGCCATTCAAAAACGGGATACCAGTTTACATATGGCCTCACCCCTCTTGACTGCTCATAGAGAGTTGTGATAGCTGTTTATCATTTCACAGTTCTTTGCTCACGTTTCTTACCAAGCTTTCAGCGGAGCAGAAAAGGGGGGGGGATTACACTGCTGCTGTAATTTTGCTTTATGCTTTTATAATTTGAGGACTACAAACACAATGTCTGAAAATCTATGAGCTTTTAAGCTTTAAAACACAATATTAAATTCTTTACAATGCACTTTATATAGCTATTTCAAGTAATTTAATATCTCTTAACTAAAATCAATATTGATTTTTTTTTCCTTTTCCTTTGTCGGCCACCCTCATGGGGAAGTTCATGAGCCAGGGATGGAATCCGAGCTGTAGCTGTGACCTATGCCACAGCTGTGGCAATAGTGGATCCATAATTCATTGTGCTGGGCCAGGGATGGAACCTGTGTCCCTACACACACAATGCAAGATGCCTGATCTGCTGCACCATAGCAGGAACTCCAATACTATGTTTTTTTTAAGCCTCTAATATTAGTGGTCTCAAACCTGGGCTTTGCATTGGAAGCATCTCGGACTCAGAGAACTACCTGGGAAGGGGGCTGGGGTGGGGATTGGGGAGTGGTGCTGAACATGTAAATTAGAATCCCTGCAAGCAAGGACTGGTGCAGAGGATTTTGTGATAAACTCTCCAAGTGGTATTACCATGCTGTTAGTTATGCTCTACATTCAGTTAAATGGTAGACGTTATACAATTGGCCACTTCCTTTAAATATAGCTGAGATTTTTTTTTTTTTACAAAGTGGTTAAGCTAAGATAAATACATTTTGGCCTGTTATGAGGACAATATTGTAAAGACTTAAATATGAATCTGTTTAAAATCAAGATGTGATTTACTTGGGAAGATTTACTCACTTGGAGACAATCATGAGTCCAAATGTAACACCAATTTATCATTATTTATTACAAACATATATGACATTTATTATTCATTCTTAAGAGAGTAATGACCCTGTCAGCAACAGTTTCTCTGTCCAGAAATTATTCCTAAGGACATTCACTTTTGATTGTTGTGATTCATTAATTTCTCCTTTCCACAAATATCTATTGAGCATCAACTACATGCCACCTACTGCTCTAGGAGATTGGCATACAGCAATAAACAAAGTGAATTCTATGCCTTCATGGCACTTAACACTATGCTGAAAAACTAAAATTAATTAATAATTAATTAGTTAATTAAGTATACCTAACTAAATAAATGTCTAAAATCCAAAACACTGACAATAATGAATACTGCTGAGTATGCAGAGCAAGAAGAATTCTCATTCATTGCTAGTGGGAACACAAAGTGGCACAGCCACTTTAGAACACAGTTTGGCAGTTTTTTACAAAACTAAATATACTCTTACCATATGAGTCTACAATCATGCTCCTTGGTACTTGCCCAAGTGAGTTGAAAACTATGTCCACACAAAAACCTGCACATGAATGTTTATAGCAAACAGAATTGCCAAAAATTGAAAGCAATTTATTCATAGTTACCAAAAATTGGAAGCAATTAAGACGTCAGAATAGATAAACTGCAGTATATCCATACAGTGGAATATCATTCAGTCTCAAAAAGAAGTAAGCTATCAAGTCATGAAAAGACATGAAGAAAACTTACAAACATACTGCTAGTATGAAGAGGATGCATACTGTACAATTCCAACCACATAACATTCTGGAAAAGGCAAAATTATAAAGACAGTAAAAAGATCAGTGGCTGCCAGGAGTTAGGGGAGCAGAGAGAAGGGCTAAGAGTTGGAACACAGAGGAATTTTAGGGCAGTGAAACTATTCTGTGTGCTAATGCAATGGCAGTTATGTGACTTTATGCATTTGTTAAAATTCAAAGAACTATACAACACAGAGTGAATTCTAGCATAAACTATGGACTTTAGCTAATAGGAACACATCAACACTGGTTCATCAATTATAACATGCCTATCACATTAATGAAAACATTAATTTGGAGGAAATTGAGGGCAGAAGTAAGAGGAGATTTGAGCTCTCTGTACTTTCCGATAACTTTTTCTGTAAATGTAACAGTACTCTAAAACATAAAGTTGATTGATTGAAGTAAATAAATAAATAATGACTAGCTAAATATGCATGTATATACACACACACACATATATATAATGTAAGCTTAGGTGGTGATTTCTTGCTATGTCCCTAAACTTACACTGTTTTATTTCATATTAATAACAAGCCAAATAGCTCATTTAAAGCATGTTAAGTTGATCCCAAGATGATTAATATTCACTTTTAAGAGCTAGAATTAATCATCTTAGCAAGGGTGTATTCATTTTTAGGAGAAAACTTGACCCATAACTTCTAGTAGGCAGAGATTTAGACTATGACTATTCTCCTCTGTGAGGAAAATGAAAGTTACAGGAGATAGGATATTAAGAAACCAGTTCATGAACACGAGCAAGAAAGGAGAGAAAAGGAAGAAACTGGCACTTGGCTTCTAGGCACTTCTTGATTGGCTCTGGAGCATGTTTTGGGCCACGCCCAGAGTAAATAAATGATAGATCGTCATGTGATAAAAGGAGATGCAAATGACCCCAAATTTTCCTAGTAGTTTATCTCTGGCTAAGAGCAATAACAATGATTCAATCATCAATTATAAACTCTCTGGATAGTTTTAGATTGAAGTCTTTACACCACAATATTGTTGCCACAAGCAGTGTTATAAAATCCAAAGAACATGAGGCACTTTGTGCATGTTTTCTGTTTAAGTCCCCACAATCGCTCTGCCATGTAAATACTTTTATCTCACGAACACCTTTACTACAATTCAGAGCAGTTAAAACCTTGCCTGAGACCACAGGACTAGTTAAGTGGCATAGCCACAGGCTAAAATCTGAAGATTAAACCTGAGGTTACTATAACTTCAGGGACTCCACTCTCTCTGATACTCAACCTTGTTCATAAGCCAGCTTTGTTTGTGTGTTGACAAATTGTGTTTCATAATTGATTTGGGGAGACAAGGTTAATAAATATGACTGCCACAATAAAAGATTCAGAAGCAAACTTAGTAAATCCAAAACAAGGTGAGTTTAATTTAGACAAACACTTGTTACGCAAAGTAAATTTGCTAAAATTAGCAGGAACCTTAAATAAAAATCTATTTTGCCTTGTAAAAAGTTCTCAATTATATAGGTCGAGACTCTACAGCATTATATAAAACCTGATATCCTCTCCTCTAAAGAATCATTATGACCCCTTCTTCTACACACTTTTTTGAAGTATTCATAAAATAGGGGCAAATGGCATTTGCATCTCAATCGTATTGCTGTCTATGCAACGGTTGATTTTTCCTATAGCTGAATGTGGTCCTATAGCAGATCTCTCTCTTGGAGTCATTGTAATTTTGGCCTCTTCACCTTCCAGGAAAGAGCTATACAAAAGAATCATCACCTCTCCCTGATATTTAATCAGGGCTCAGCATGCTAAGGTCCTTTTATGAAAGCTCCCTGGCAGGAAATCAAAGCCCTTTTCTTCAAAAACAATAAAACATGAAACAGAGGGATCCATCTGTCAATCAAGATAGATTTCTCTTTCAGAAAAAAAAAAAAAGGACCCTCAAAGAATAAAAAGCTTTCACACTAATTAATATCCATTAAAGCTCCCACCAGTTTAAAGGCTTGAGCAAAGTCAAGAATTATCTAGCTCAATCAAATCCAGAAGGTGCTTTTGCATCACTCATCTGGATTGACAAGAGAAAGTACTTCCCTAAAAAAAGACTAGGATAATTAATTCCAATTTGCACTTCATATTTGCAAGCACAGCCTCAGTATGTCAGCCTTTACAAATTTCCTTGGAGTATGACATTGTAAGATCTAATTCCAAACACATTTATTGCTTACCTGCATAATACCCTGCACTACGTTAGGTTCCGGAGACATGGAAATGCTTAATTCATTCTCTGGCCTTTGAACATTGTAGAGTCAATTGGAATTCTGCTTCCTGAACAGTTTTCCCATAAACTGTATTTTTATACATAAATACAGGATGTGGGAAAACTGTATAGGTGTACATCATGTATAACTGATCAATTTGTTACACAGCAATTATCACAACATTGTAAATCAACTATACTTCAATAAAACTTTTTAAAATGAAAAAAAAAAAAGACGGTCATGCTAGACTAAAGTTACCTTATTATCTTGTACCTGAATTCCTTTTACATCATGCCTTCCAAATAGTTATCCAGCTCATACTACATATTTCTCAATATAGGCTGTTTTATCTTTGGACAAGTACTCTGATAGTCACCAATAAAACTGGTAATAACAGCTACCTCCAGCTTATTTGGGAAGCTCTTGGGGCCTTTGGGACAGTAGTGAAGAAATCTTACAGTGGTCAAATGATGAATTTATCTCCTTAAGTAGCTATGAATCAAATTCACAGAACACCAGATTAAAAGAAAGCTTAGCAATCTAAAATCAATTTGGTCTTTTTCCTTCTTTGGCCCCATTTTTTCTATCACCTGCAAATACATAATATACAAATGTCACATATATCTGACCTCCCTCACCCCCAACATTCATACAAGAAGTACAGAATAGTAACTATTAGATAATTCATTCAGTTAAAGAACACTTTGTTATGAATTCTGGACATCTTCCTCCAACAACAGACCTTCTTTCATCTAAATGATCCTAGCAAACTAAGAGGCAAATGACCTAACTACAAAAAAAGCTCAAAGCCTTGGCTAAAATATTACTTTCAAACTGTAGTCAGAAGTCTAAAAAGAGTCCATGATGGAAAAATTGCACATTCCCTATCTGTACATGTTGATGGCCAACTTAACCAAACCACTTGGACTGGGTCATTACTGGGTTCCCTTCCACCCAAATATGCTCACTGATGCAGCTCATGCTTACAATAAATCTGAACAAGGGAACCTATAAAATAGCCTTGATCTTTAAAGACCACAATCAGCTCCCCCCCCAAAGGAAGAAGGAGGAAAAGCATAGTCTCATAAGTGTTCTCTGTCTAAACAGCTTTGGAGTTCAGACAATTGTCTAAATTTTTTATAAGCATTTTGATGAAATTACACTACAGCAAATGAGCAAGTGACTTAGACGTGATGAGAATGTTTAGACATATCTGTGTTACCTTAACACAGACATCATTTCCTGTAGATTGAGTTGTAAAAGACACACACTTCTGTGTTAACCACCAAAGAGCACTAGATTATCTTATTGAAACAGCCCATTTTTACCTGTTCTTTGCTTTCTGTATTCCCCCCACTCATAAAATGTGAGTGACAACATGTCCCAAAGTTATCTCCCACTACTCCTCTCCACTAATCCTGCCAGGGTCCAGCCCCGCTGGACTTCTGATTCCCTGAATATATCATGCCCGCCCTACTCACCCAGCATTCACTTGGAAACATTTAACAAGCACCCAATTCTGCTCAGGGCTGAGGACAAATAATGGGACTGCCAGCCTAAGGTGCACACACACAGCCTGTCCCATAGCACACCCATCCCATAAATATTCTCCCCATGCCCACGTGCCAGGGCCTCTATTAGCAGAGTGGGTGGAGGAAAAAACAAGGAGGGTTTCTAAATATGCAAACTTAATGCAGTATAATCAAAGCACACCACAGTCTAAGCAAAATGTTATGGGGCACAGAGAAGGGACAGGAGACAGAGACAACAGGCAGCTTGTCAAAGGCTTAAAAGAAGCAACATTCTGCAGGGGTCTTGGAGAATAAGTAGTGTTTTTAGGCTGACAACATCCCAGGCAGAGGAGACAGAATGTTGCAAGTGTTTCTTGGTAGTGTGGGAAAACAGGAGAGAAAATCAAGCTAGAGCTGTGGTTGGAAAGGCAGGCTGCGGTCAATACCGAAGGCCTCGTTGCCTGCCCCATAAGATACTCTAAATTTTATCACGGAGGTTCAGGGGCTGCACACAGATGGGTGATATGGTCATAAGTATAATTTAGAGAGATTTTAAAGCATCAGGCTTCTAATCTAATTAAAAGAGATAAAACACTAATTGAGCATGTTAGACAAGGGAAACAGTAACACCACACATTCAACAATATCAAAATCTCATACTATTTCCTGATACAGTGTAAGTTACCAAAGTAACTAAAAGCATTACAAAGCCTAAATAAGCTAGTAATCACCAAAAACATTTTTCAGTCTATTTAATCTTTAGGGAGTTCCTGTTGTGGCGCAGTGGAAACAAATCCGACTAGGAACCATGAGGTTGTGGGTTCAATCCCTGGCCTCGCTCTGTGAGCTGTGGTGTAGGTCACAGACGCGGCTCAGGTCTGGCACGGCTGTGGCTGTGGCATAGGCCGGTGGCTAGAGCTCCGATTAGACCCCTAGCCTGGGAACCGAAATATGCCATGGGTATGGCCCTAAAAAGACAAAAAAATATATTTTCTAAGGACTACCACTTCAAAACCCACTCTCAGATGAATTATTTCAAACTTCTCACCTTCTAGAGCACTGAAAAAGATGGAATGGTTTGCAAATTGGGCAAGAATCCAGCATAAAACAATGCCAAAGGCTGAACACCCTGAAAGATTAATTTTTTCATATTAATATAAATACAAAATCTTCAATATTACTAAATCAGTAAGAATCTTGTAATAACACAAAATACTATAAAAAGATTTGTTCAGAAAATGCATTTAAGTGTCAAGATATTCTAAATTCAATCCCTAAAGTAACAAGTCAAAAAAACAGGGAAAATAATTCCAACAAATGACCAAAAAAAAGTCTTAAAAATATTTTAATATTCATTTCTAGTTTAAAAATGTCTAGTAAAATAGCAATAGTAAGCATTTGCCTTAATATCCACTTAGACCTGAGACAAGGATAAAATGCAAACAGCCAGAAAATATCAGTAAGTGTTTATATGAATGAAAGTACAATATTTTCACTAAAGGACAGAAAAAAAGACTTTAATACAGAGAGATACAAATGCTACTATTGATTAGAAATCATACTGCAAAGGATGATTTCTAGTGGAACTGAAAATTCCACTAGAATTTATATTGGAATTTAACAAATAAGTCTAAGTTTCATATGGAGAAGCGAAAACAACCACATAATTTTTTAGTGGTATACACAATTAGACACTGAAAATTCATCTTAATGTTATAATGTATGCTGTAACAAGAAATAAACAGAACAATAAAACAGACTAGATGTCTTAGAAACAGTCAAAATTGTATAATGGATCTTTTATTCTCATCCAAAATGATTTAAGAAAGATTAAAATTTAAATATGAAAAATGCAACCATAAACATACTAGGCAAAACTACAGAGACATATTTGAATAATTAGGAAGTGGGAAAGATCTTTGTTAGGAAGTCATAAACCATAAGAGAAAGAAAAACTCAGGGATTTGACATAGGAAAAAAAAATATTTGGCATATGTGGCAGAGAGGGGAGTTATTATTCTTAATATACATTAAGAATATATGTATCTCAAATCCAATATATATTAAGAGTATATATCACTCAAATAGAGAATAAAGTAAAAATAATTTCAAAACAATATGGCCAAATAGGAGTTCCCATCATGGCTCAGCGGAAACAATTCTGACTAGCGTCCATGAGGCTGCAGGTGTGATTCCTGGCCTTGCACAGTGGGTTAAGGATCTGGCATTGCTGTGAGCTGTGGTGTAGGTCGCAGACACGGCTCGGATCTGGCATTGCTGTGGCTATGGTGCAGGCCAGCAGTTATAGTTCCGATTCGACCCCTAGCCTGAGAATCTCCATATGCCATGGGTGTGGCCCTAAAAAGACAAAAAAAAAAAAAATGCAAATATTTTGAGTAAACAAATCACAATTAAGAAACTATAAATAATACAAGAGACAAATGTAATAAAAATTTAAAGCTCATTGGTAATTGTTAGTGGAAATTAGCATGACATTATAACGAAGCTCCATTTTGTTCCCATCAAAGTAAGTATAGTTTTTATTCATTTATTTGTATTTACGGATGTATTTATTTTTTATTACAATTCTCAGTGTTGGCTAAGGGTCCAAGAAGGGGCACTCTCAAATAATTCCAGTTGACATAGATTGATATAAATGTTCTCAAGGTGATTAGGCAATACATACCTGAAGGATTAAAAATATGCATATAACTTGACCAGGGAGTACTTACATTTCTAAAATTATTTTTGAATAAAAATGTTACTGAAATACATGTATAAGAAAGAAAGATGTTCACAAAATACTAAGTGGGTAAAACCAATTACAAGTCACCTCATGTTTTGTTAAATATGATGAATGTCTTCTTACTGACATAGTAATATTACTTATAATATTATAAACCTGGAAGTATAAGCAAAAATATTATAGTTAGCACTTTATGGTTGTATTAACTACTGATACTTTGAATTTCATTTTGATTAAACCTACTTCAAAATGTTCTGGATTGGGCATGCATGTATTATTTGGGGAGAAAAATTCAAAAACTAAAAGCTCACAATAAATTAATGTCATAAAATATTTATTTTAAAAAAATGTATAATGATGCTTATTGTACCTGGGTGCCCCTCTGATGAATGACTGGGAGGAACAGACTGGAAGGAGATACACTGGTAGCGGGGAGGGTAAGATAAGGGGTGGCTGGGCAGCAAAACTTGAGGAATAAATGTCAGGGAGTCTACAGAAATTGCATCAGCTGCAGTAAGTGTCTGTTGCCATTTTCTCTTTGTTGCAGGGTGCTGGGATTGAGGAGAGTTGACTTTAAAATTTCCAGTCTGGCCAAGCAGGTAGCAGGTGATGTAGCTGATAATAAAGATCCTGTCTCTCTGCACAATTTTTCAGAATCCAAGATAGAGCTTCCTTTCTCACAGTCACGTCCTTTAAACCTCAGGCCATAAGACACTTGTAAGATTCCAGATTTCAGCATAATTCATTCCACCATCATCCAGCACTTGAGAGTCATTCTGCCTTGAGGCACATCTTACAATGTTATTTGTACTGACACTTAGCTTTTCATACATTTATGTCTGTGGTATGGCCAGCAATAGTGGTAAAGGAGAACCAGATGGAGAAGGAGAGGAATGCAGCTCATGACAGGCTCCCCTGGATAGCTACGTCCACCCCAGTGGCTGCTGTCTTCTCCCGACTCTGTCCCTCAGACCAAGCTCTATGATGGCACCTCTGGATTTCACGTGAGTCTTGTTTTCATGTGGCTCCTAAGTCTTTTTGTGCCCTTGGTTCTAGTATCCTAAATTCTTCTCAATATTCAACAATCTCAGTTGCCCCTATTTTTTGGGAGGTGTTGGTCATTTGCCAAATCCATGTTGGCAAGGAAAGTAATACTTCATGAGAATTCTACCCCTTCTCTAAAAAACACACACACATTCAGACACAATCTTAATTTCCTCGACTATACTGTAAAGTATTTGAAGCAATGTCAGATTTGATGCTGATGGTGATGATGAAGAAAATAAAACCCTAGCCAATGTTATTTATGAATTCCTAATGCTATACACCCTACATGCTAATGTAAATCCTGATGCGCCTTCAAATTAAGTACTAACCATTCTGTCTTCATAGACTAGGTAAACTCAAAGAGGTTTGAGAGACAGATCCAGTGTCTTTGCCTGGTTCTGAGGTAAATGTCCCTCTGACTTTCAAAGCCCCCACAAATTGTTATATCCTTTGCTGATTCAACTCTCTTTTCATCCTGGTGACCCACTCCATAGCTTAG
This sequence comes from Sus scrofa, assembly GCF_054392235.1. NCBI lineage: Eukaryota > Metazoa > Chordata > Mammalia > Artiodactyla > Suidae > Sus > Sus scrofa. The sequence continues at coordinate 105,586,568 of NC_139396.1, read as the reverse complement.
TTAGTGCCACAGGCCCTTGCATATGAAGTTCTAGGCCAAGTTATTTCCACAAAATTTCCAGTTGACCCTAGCAGGGATTCAGTAGGGAGTTATCGAATGAAAAAATAATCATGTCTTACATTTACCAGCCCCTCAAAAAAACTACAGGAAAAGGAGGCCAATGTAGTATAAATGAACCAAAGCAACATTTTTTTTTAGTTATGATGTCATAATAGTTAATGGGGTGAAATAAATAAAACAGCAACGGGTTGTTAAGTACCAGATGCATTCCAAAACTTGCTTGACAGGAAGTGCAATGATTCCATTGACTGCTCTCAGTCAGCTAGATGCCTGTGTGAAAACACAGAGGCATGAACAAAGTCAAGGAAACCATTTGCAACAAGTAAAATACTAAGAAAACATTAATAACACTTCATAAAAAAAGATTACAACTCTCTTTTGGCAAGCCCTTGTTTCCCTTAAATACCTTCTTTTGACTTAATTTATAATCATTTTCCAATGATATCAATGAAAAGAGACGTCACAGCTGCAAGTAACATATTCTTTAAAATGGGTTATCTTTATGCCTTATTACTAACTGCAAAAAGTGTATATGAGATATCGTTTACAAAGAGAAAAATACAGAAAACAGGGTAACAGGAAAAAAAATGGTCTTGCATTTCTTTTGCACATAATCAAAAGTAGATGATTACATGTCTGACTTGGAAAACCCGAAACGCTGTCCTAAATTTATATTTGTGTTTTACTCTGTCCGTATACTACAGAAAAAAAACCCAAAGAGCAAAATCATAACTGAATTCACATCTGAAGTCAGAGGACTGCAGTTTTGTAAATCAATTTACTGGGAAACTCTAGCCCTTGACCCATAAAGAAACGTTCCAAATACGACACATGCATGGGTGAGTTTAAATCCTTTCTGGAATAAGATGGGAGAATATATACATAGATAAGTAGTGAATGAATGAATGAATGAATTCTCTTTGGAGAGGGAGCAACATTTTACACAACTACTTCCTAAACATTCCAAATGGCAGTCCAAAGTACTTTTCAGTATGATAGAGTGATTTCTTTTCCACTCAGGCCACAGCTCCATTCTGTTTCCTGAGTGTGGCATATGCATATGGATGACAAAGATAAAGGACATTCCACTAGAAGTTCTTTAAGATCAAAGCAAAGTCTTCCATGGTGCAAAAGCTCTTCACTGTGATTTTTCTCTAAAACATGTAGAAAGGGTAAACAGAGCCCATGTACCCTGAAAACTACCAGTTATAGAAACAAATTTTCATACTGAAAGCTCACAGTGATTTCTGCAATCTCCAAAAGCTCTGTGTTCTCCCTGCCAAGGTACAGCTTGGAGGGGGGTCAGTTGAAAAAGATGTTTTCTAGAATGCATGAAGCCAACTCTGTGATATCAAAGACAAACTGCCTGTATGTGGTAGATAATAAACCAGTGCTTGCATAATACATATCTTTAATATTTCAAGTACATGACTATTTGAGTTCTAAAAGAAAAAAGGCTGATAGTTATGCTACAAATTATCATCATAATAAAGGGTTTTATCCAAAATCTACTCTGAAGGAAATTTTTATAAAACAGTCCTCTTATTTTGAAGGGGGCAAGACTGTTTTCATTTATCCATTTATTAATTAATTTGTTCACTCATCTATCTGTCCCTCTAGCCATTTAGCTCATCCATTTGACACATGTGTTTTTGAGCAGTTACTTTGTATAAGGTACATGCAGCAGCTAGAGAGGAAAATGTGCTCATCTAGAGCAACAATCAAAGGAAAACGTTATTATGCACCATGAGATGTGTAAATTGTTTGGGGAGATCAGAGGAAGGAGAGATGAATCCAAATGAGAGGCTTGAAACAGGGCTCTTTATAGAAAGTGGCATCTGAATTGGTTCTTGAATAAGTTAAATGATTTAAGTGCACTTAATAATTTAATTTCAATCTAACCTAGCTAAAATCAGACAACATGTAATCAAGCATCTCTACTAATAAAGATGTGTTTATAATCTGTGACTAGTTGTTTATATTTTGAGCTATAGCCTTGTATAATTTGGGGAACAGTGTAGACTAGAAATATAAGTTATAGGGTTGGTTACAACCAGGCCAAAATCTTGGTTCCTCCATTTAATATCCATGTCACTTTGGCCCATTTTTTAACACCACTGTATTTCCATTTCCTCATCCGTTAAATGGAGAGGATTACAGTGCCTCCTTGGTGACATGTTTTTGTGAAAATTAAGTTTGAAAAAGTATTTTAAACCCTTAGAATATTGACTTACACAGGCGAGTACTTGGTAAAAGGCTGTATAATTATTTTGCATTGCTAGTAGGCCTTCCTCACATAACTCCTCACATAACCAAGAAGGGTGAACCTCAAAAATAAATGGGTGCCTGTAACTGGCAATGCCTCCCCTTACACTAGAGATTGTGCTAAGAGCCATACTCATTAATAAAATTGTTCTGTGTCTGGCATCTAAGAGTACACTATATCTTTTCAATGGCAGTTCCATGGGTTCATCGTTCTACCCTGATTTCACCTACTTTTGAAAATGAGGGTCTCATACTTGTAATGCCACCCAGAGCCCCCAAAGCCAATATCTTATATGCCAGATAGCCTATAATTTTAACTCAGATGATTCCCAAGCTACTATTTAAATTTCTGAAAAATCATATTCGGCAGATTTTATATGATGGAATTAACAGATATTCAGAAGCTTTGTTTTATTTATACTACTTATTATGTATTACATTTCCAAATTTGAGTCCTTGAATGAAATTCAAGTTTTGTGGTCACTTAGAAAAACACAGCGAATAGTATAAATATTATACTATAATAATAATTATTTATTGAGGGGAAAGGCTGTTACATAGAAATGGCATTTTCTATTACAGGCCAGGCTAGTAAGGAATAAACTAGACCTACACTGTCCAGTGTGGTAGCTACTAGCCATGTGTGGCTAGTGAACACTTGAAATAGAACAAATCAGATTGATATGTAATACATTCATAAACTACACATCAGATTTTGAATACTTAGTATACAAAAAAGTGTATAAAATATTTAATTCATAATTTTTGTATTGATCACATGTTGATATTTCAGATATACTGCATTAATTTACATGTTATTAAAATTAATATCTTTTTTTTTTTTACTTCTCTACTATGGCTACTAGAAAATTTTAAATCACATACATGGCCTACACTGGGCAGGACTAGCCCAGAAGAAGTCTCTCACTTTGATGGAGAGACAAAGGCCTGTCCTGAGAGCAGAGAAATAAGCATTTCCTGAAACCTCAAAGCTCCTCTGATGTCCCAAATGTCCAGAAGATAGTGCAATTATCACACTTTTTTTTTTTTTTTTTTTTTTTTTTTGTCTTTTTACAGCCACACCTGTGGCACATGGAGGTTCCCAGGCTAAGGGTCCAATTGGAGCTGTAGCCACTGGCCTACGCCACAGCCACAGCAACAGGGGATCTGAGCCTCATCTGTGACCTACACCACAGCTCATGGCAATGCCAGATCCTTACTTCACTGAGTGAGGCCAGGGATCAAATCCGCGTCCTCATGGATGCTAGTCAGATTCATTAACTGCTGAGCCACAATGGGAACTCCATCACACTTCTTTCCACCTCCTCAACAGGTAAAGGAATAACCCTGCAATCATCTGGGAGTCTCTCAGGAATCTCCAGAGGTGCTAGATAAATTCCAGGTGTGACCAGTATTGGAGGGGCAGCGGGGGGGGGGGGGGGGGTGGTCCCAGCACTAACTCAGTAGTCCTTCCAGACTCACTCACTGGTATGGTAATCCAACACTCCATATTTAACAGTGTCAAGTAGCTCCTTACTGCTTACTGATTCAATAAATATCCATAGCTGAGCACCAAAGATATTTTTCAAACATTATTTGATGTTGCATATTTTGGTGAAAGACGAAATTAAGACTGGGATAAATAGATGCAGAATGTAGCCTTTAGGATGGATTAGAAATGGGATCATGCTGTGTAGCACTGGGAACTCTATCTAGTCACTTATGATGGAACACTTAATGCGAGAAAAAAGAATGTATACATGTATGTGTAACTGGGTCACCATGCTGTACAGTAGAAAAATATATATATACATATATAAATAAATGATAAAAAAAGAAAAAAAAAAGATTCTAAGAAAACACACATAAGAAGACCCAGCATTTTTCTGCAATTCTTTCATGGCTCTATAAGCCAGCTGACCAACCACGAGCAGAGGAACCTGTAGAAATATATCTTCTACATATTCAAAGCCTAACCTAAAAACAAGCATTGCAGGTCTGAGGATAGAAAAGTAAAGATCCTCAGGTCTAATTAATGCTTAAAATACAAAAGTATATATATTTTTTATGGAGGAGTAGTACAGCTCACATTCCAGGTTGCCAGAAAAATCGTAAATTTTACCTATAAGTTCCAAAGAGGATAATCCATTAATGAACAGAAAACTGTTTTAACAAATCAAAAATTATCCCAATGTAAAATATTTTCCCAAGTTATCTTAGGTAAAAATAAAGCCTGGGCTTTCAAAAGGTACTACAATAGTGAATCATAACAAAAAATAGCAGCTGGTATTTGTGTTGATGACTTAAAAGTGCTTTCATACCTAATCTGAATTATTAGATAATCTATAAATTACATAAAGGAGGCACTGTTTTCCCCATTTTGCAAAAGATGAAACCCAAGAGTTTATACCTAGTAAATGGCTAAATAAGAATCAAAATTCATGTCTCTTGAGAGCAAACTGCATATTTTAAAAATGACCCATCAGTCTGGCATAGGCGGGTGGCTACAGCTCCGATTCGACCCCTAGCCTGGGAACCTCCATATGCGGCGGGAGCGGCCCAAGAAATAGCAAAAAAAGACAAAATAAATAAATAAATAAATAAATAAAATAAAAATGACCCATCAGATACCTAATGAAATCCACATCAGTGTTAAAATCTCACTATTTGGAAAACCTAGTGGATTTTATTTTTTTTAATTCTTAAATAATATGTGAGTATGGTCACTGGAGTTGAAAATGCCAGGAATATGAATGTGAAGTTGCATGAAGAAATTAAAAAGTAAAGGATGTTATTTCATTATTATTAATACTATTTTGTCTTTAGGGGGCCGTGCTTGTGGCACATGGAAGTTCCCAGGCTAAGGGTCGAATTCAAGCTGAAGCTGCCAGCCTACACCACAGCCCACATGGCAACATGGGATCTTTACCACACTGAGCAAGGCCAGGGATGGAATCCAGGTTCTCATGGATACTAGTTGGGACCATTACCTCTGAGCCACAACAGGAACTGCAAAGGATGTCACTTTTGAATTGCTTTATGTCGTCTTCTACTCAACACAAGGGTAATATGTGTTCATTATAGAAAAATCAACAAGAATATTTAAATACTTACAATTTTACAAACCAGAGACAATAACCATTTGCATGTCAATATTGATGCCACAGGCAGAGGTGATCTGTGATAATATTTAGTGGTCAATGTGGCACCTCAGAAGAAGAGGGCAGTCATCATGATGCCACCTTAGCTTGCAGAGCTGCAGCAGTCGGTACATGTTGCCAGAGCTGCTCTGGCTGTATGTGATGTTTTTCACATACAGAATCACAGACGCTTACAGATTTTCAACCTCCTTTTTAAAAGTCATGGTATATTTTAAACATGTTAGAAAGCCTGTTTCAGTGTTTCTATATATAGCATCTTCATTGGAATAAAAGTGCAGTCTCTCTTCTGAAAAAGGAAAGATTGAGGCTCATGGTGGCCGTGATTGCTTGTCACGCACATTCCACAGGGATTCATTGCCCATCTTCTTCAAAAGTGCTGAGTAACGTGCTAGGTGAGAAAGGGTAGGAAAGGCCAAGGTTCTCCCCTTAATATCTTTTTTCGTTTGTTTGTTTTTAGGGCTGCACCCATGGCATATGGAAGTTCCCAGGTTAGGGGTCAAATCAGAGCTACAGCTGCTGGCCTACGCCATAGCCACAGCAACTTGGGATCCAAGCAGCATCTGTGACCTACATCATAGCTTGTGGCAATGCCAGATCCTTAACTCACTCAGCAAGGGCAGGGATCCAACCTGCATCCTCACTGATATTATTCGGATTCTATACCACTAAGCCACAACAGAAACTCCCCTCCCTTAATATCTTAAAAGCCAGTAAGAGTATTTGTCTCCGCATGAGGAAACTGGCCAATAGAGCACCTTGGCCCTTTATTCCAAAGGTGGTAAAGAAAACAACTGCCAGTTTGAATGCTTGGTTATTTGAAGCTCCACTATAGCTTCTGCTAAATAACCATTCCTGGGCATGCCCTTGGTTCTCTATCAATGTACCTTGAATAAATTAAGCCATAAAACTGATTAAAGGTGGTGCCAGACTCTTCACTGCTTTATACATATTATCTGACTTTTTCTTCCAATGACCCCCATCAAGTAGTGCCTACAACCACTTTCATTTTAAAGATTGGGAAATTAGGACTAGGAGACATTAATTAGATTGACTAAGTTTACGCTACAGATTTATCTGACTCCACAGGCCAGGCTCTTAACACCATCCTCAGCTGCCTTTAGAATATTGACCATGGAAGAAAAAGTCACGATATATCAAGTGAAATAAGCCTGGTCTCGAAGGTGCCGAGACGATCTGACCCCAGCCAAACTTTTATCCTGTATCCCAGTTTCCTCTGTGCTTCAGCCTATGTTTTTCGGTTTTTGTTTGTTTTTTGTTTTTTGTTTTTTGTTTTTTTTTTCAGATAGATGCAAGAGTAAGCTTAGCTCCTTCCCCATAAGAAGAACTTCTCAGCTATCACTACCCTGCCATGGAATGTTTTTCTCTGCATTCTTAGCATGAACAGATTGCAACCTTACTATCTCACCAGAAACGTTATCCATCAAAAGATAACCCTGGTCATTCATTCTAGCATAATCTCCCTGAAAGCACTCTGCTTCCCCCCACCTTAAAACATGAATGAATCAAGTTTCAGAGTAGTCAGTACAAAATAACACTCTATATAATAACACACACTAGTACATATCCAAATACACTCACATGTATTTACTATACCCGATCCTTCCATCCTGAAATAAAATACCTAAAACAAGAAAAAAAAAATATGAGAAAAGTAAGGAAAAAGAAAGAAAAGTATCTGGAAACAGCACCCTGAGATTTTAACAATATTTTTTTTTTCCTGGTGAATAAGATTTTTGAGATTTTCTATATGTTTTTCTGAACTTTCTAATCTCCAGTTACTCTCATAGTACATTTTAAAAGCATAACGGCAACTCTGTAATGTAAGTAAATAACAAACCCCCCCCCAAACACACCTTTTTTGGTAAGAAAACTTTTTTTTACTTGTGCAGATGTGTTCTAGCTTAAGTTTCCCTATTAGGTATCTAAAGTCACAGCAAGGAATTCAGGGATTAACTGTGTTGCCTTTGTCCTTATGTAATCTTCTGGGGGGGAAGGGGTTGGGGGAGGGTTGGAGGCGGAAGGAATGGTTTTAACAATACTAGCCATAGTGGTAACAACAGCAGTTGAGGAAGGAATGTCCTATCTCATATTCTCATTTAAAAAACAAGAAAAGTAAGTCTGTGTTAAAACCTGAATATACACTCAAACCAGAAGCCCCACCAAGAGCAGCAAATGAGACTCTGCCACAGCCAACCACCCCAACCCCAAACCACAAAACAACTCTAGAGAGATCTTTTTCATTGCAGTTGTAAAAATCTCTCTCGGGCAACAGCTGAGAAAAGATGAAAGCAGTGTCCTAGGAGACTGATTCCTGAGGATGGGCAGAGGGGCAGGAATAGCTCTTTGTGAACCCCAGGACTTGCGCAGCAGTAGGCTTTTCATCTGGGTTAGCGCTTTACCTGAAAATCTCATTTTTAAAACCATTATTAGCTCAAAAATAAATGAATTCTCCAGTTGAATAACTGGGAAAATTTGCAATTATTTGTTCAAATGCCAAAATACCTCTGCAGCTCTGCTGATACAGACATAACAATAAGGCTTACAAAGGACACATCTGACGTGAATCAAAGCAATGGGAGAGAAATGGCTATCATAACATTGGTAACCAAATAAAAAAGGACTTTTTAAATATCTCCTGGCACAAACTTTCGTATATTCCAAGGATAAATTCCACTAAGTAACTTGGCTTTACTTGCAGGAGAAATTTTAGAGCAAAAATGTAATTTCTTTAAAGGAATTTACCAAACCAATTGTGCTCACCAGCTCTCATTTTCCAGAGAAATAAGTGTGTGTATGGTGTAGCTCAATGCTACCAGGGCAGGAAAAGAAAGGCCCTCATATAAAAAGGCAACACTGGACAGAGCTCCCACTGTGGCTCAGTGGGTTAAGAACCCTACATAGTCTTTGTAAGAATGCAGGTTCAATCCCTGGCCTGACACTATGGGTTAGGGAGCTGACATTGCCATAGGCTCCCTAATGCTGTCCCAGATGCTGTGGCTCAGATCCAGCAATGCCAAGGCTGTGGCACAGGCCTTAGCTGCAGCTCCAATTCATCCCTAGCCCAAGAACTTCCATATGCCAGCAGGTGTGGCTGTAAAAAGAAAAAGAAAAGGTAACACTGGAGACTAGTATTTTGGTCTACCAATTTTCATCACTATGTTTAAAAAAACATGCCAAGTGGAATGTTTTGTGGTTTTCCACAGATCATGTTGAATGTACGCAGTTTAATTTAGATTAAATTTGAGTTGATCCAACTTAATGAAGTGCTTTTTCTTTGAACATCAATGCACACTCAGGACTCCAGCTTTCAAGGGCTTGGTTTCACATTACTACTGTTAAAGGGACTTGGGTTCTTGTGTCCTTTTCCAAACACCTTCTCACCTTGGGTGGTTTTTTCTTTTGCTTTTTGCTGCAAGCTAGAATTGGGGAACAGAAAAAGGGTATATTCATTTGGTGTCTGGAAGGTGAACAGCAAGAAGAGCAGATTATAGAGTGGCAAAGGATGGCGATTCACAGGTTATCACCTGCCACGACCATCAGATGTGCTCCTGCAGGATTTGGGAATGAGTTTTGACACTAAAAAATGCTAATTGAGAAAACTGGCCAGAAAAGTTATTCATTAATTCAACCAAATAGCCATTTAGATATTTTGTAAAATTCCAGAAATAGGGCTTTTTCGTGTGTACCAGAAAGATGACTCCATAAGATAAACTTTAGAGCAAGGGGAAAAAATAGATATTTTAGAAGCACTGAACAATGCAAGGACGGGACATATAAAGTTTCTTGTAAAAAAAATTAGAGAAAGACACAAAAACACTAACTCCAAAAAGCACCCCCATGTTCACTTCAGTATGATACCAAGATTTGGAAGCAACTTAAGTATCCATTGATGGATGAACGGATAAAGAAAGTGGGGTGAATATGCAACTGAATATTATTCAACAATAAAAAAGTAGGAAATCCTGCCATTTGTCAACATGTATGGGCCATGAGGGCAATACGCTAAAATAACAATAAGTCACAGAAAGACAAATATTGTATGATTAACTTTATGTAGAATTTTAAAAAGAAAAAAAAAAAAAAAGTGTTGCTGTGGCTCTGGCGTAAGCCAGCAGCTACAGCTCCAATTTGACCCCTAGCCTGGGAGCCTCCATGTGCCATGGGAGCAGACCTAGAAAAGGCAAAAAGACAAAAAAAAAAAAAAAAAAAAAAAAGGAGTTCCCGTCATGGCACAGCAGAAACGAATCTGACTAGGAACCGTGAGGTTGTGGGTTCCTCTGCAGCCTCGCTCGGTGGGTTAAGGATCCGGCATTATCGTGAGATGTGGTGTAGGTCACAGACGAGGCTCGGATCTGGCGTTGCTGTGGCTGTGTTGTAGGCCGGCAGCAACAGCTCTGATTAGACGCCTAGCCTGGGAACCACCATATGCCATGGGTGTGGCCCTAAAAGGACAAAAGAGAAAAAAAAAAAAAGAATTCATAGATACAGAAATAAACTTAGTGGTTTCCAGAGATGGGTGTTTAGTGCTGGGTGAAATGGGTAAAGGTGCTCAAAGGCACAGACTTCCACTTATAAAATAAACAAGTCATAGAGATGTGTTTATAGTTGATAACACTGCACTGCACATTTGAAAATTGCTAAGAGAGTAGATTTTAAAAGTTCCCATCACAAGAAGAAGAAAAAATGTCTATGTTTAGTGATGGACTTACCATGGTGATAATTTCACAATATACACAAATATCCGATCATTATGTTGTACACCCAAAACTAATATGTCAGTTACATCTGTATTTCAAAAATAAAATCAAGAGAAAAAAGATCTCAAACATCAAATACAGAAGCTTCAAGCACATCTTCTTTAAAGATTTTATTACCTCTTTCCTATTTTGACAATGTTATGTGCCTTATATTCAAACATCATTGCTCTCTAAGAAACTAAAAATGCTTTGTAGACATAATCCTTGCTTTATTCCTAGAGAGAGAAGCATCTGCACTGGTGTCATGTGGATACAACTAACTTCTCCCTCCCTCCACTTCTCAAAAAGCCTTTAAGGCATTGCCAATAGGCCATTCTTTGCTACTCTGTAGTAAGTCCTGTGCCAAGAACTATTCACAGGTTTGCAGCCAAACTTGGATCAATGTGCAATAAGTATTTCTGCTACAACTGCGTGCATATCCTGTGAGATGGAAGCCCAGGCTGAATAGCTCAAATGGGCCAGGTAAAATACTCTTCAATTTCAAGTCAGAGCCTTGTTCTGTGATTTCAGGAGAATTCTGTAAGTCTGTGTGGGAGTAAGCAAGGGCAACAAATCATCCACCCCAAGATGCGATCAAGTGAATAGTGATACTCTGTGGAGACATGTGGATCTCAGAGGCATTCCTTAAGGCTGTGGTCATGACTGCTTGTAATTATATCTTACATAGTGTTAAAGATATTAACCTCCTTAACCCCCTTAAAATTTCCAGTACTTGCAGATATTAAGTGCTCATTATTGAGAACAACTGTGCTAATAATCATCATTTGTGAGTGGTCCAACATCCCTTTTCTATGCCAGTGTTCTGTAAATCATCTCATCTCAAGGCAGAGGGAAGCCTTTGGGAGAGTCTAAAAGGAACCAGACCCTCTCCAGTTCACCCTGGTCATGGGAATATGCTAGGGGATACATGTCTACAGTGAAGCAACCCCCAAAGCTACTGTCAATACCTGACTTTGATCTGATTGCTTTGCCTTAGCACTCACAACCATCCCCACAGCCTCATCACATCACCGCCATGACCACGGCTGCCATTATTCCATCTACACTACCACCGCAATAACCACCACCCATGTACTGGGTTGAAAAATGTTTCCTCCAAAACTCATGGCCACTAGGATCCAGAATTGTGACCTTACTGGGGCTGCAGAAGTAATCAAGATGAGGCTAAAATGGAGTAGGGTGGGTCCTGAATCCAATATGGCTGGTGTCCTTAAACAAAGAGGGAAATTTGGGCATAGAAACACAGACACACAGGAAGATGCCATGGGAAGAAGAAGGCAGAGATTGGAATGATGAATCTACAAGTTAAGGGATGCTAAGGATTGCTGGCAACCATAAGCAGCTAGAGGAGGCATGAAAAGATTCTTCTCTTCAGAGGAAGCTAAACCTGTCAAGACCTTGATTTCAGACTTCTAGTCTCCAATACCTGAGAGAATAGATTCCTGTTGCTTTTAGCCACCCAGTTTATGGTTTATACTTTATTACAGCATCCCTAGGAAATTAATGCAACTTCCATCACCTCCACCAGCCGCATCACTCCCATTACTATCAGCCCCTTCAGCACCACTATTATGAAAATATATGGAAAAAATAACCTCAGATAACTTAATTTCAGGCCAACATTAGGACTTGGTTTTTGTGGCAGCAGTGACACCACAAAATAAATTCATGTAAGTGTCTGAATTATAACTGACCCATGCTTCTGGGGTTGCAGGTCTGCAATCTCTCCTTTTTCAACCCTAAACTTCTAGTTTGACCTTGATAGGTCCACATTTCCCCATCCTCACACAAAGAAGAACAAATATGGTTTGATGTGAAAGAGACATCAGAGATCATTCACTTCAGGAGTTTCCACTATGGCACAGTGGATTAAGAACCCAACTGCAGTGGCTCAGGTCACTGCAGAGGTGTAGGTTCAATCCCCAGCCCAGCGGGTTAAAGGATCCAGTGTTGCCACAGCTATGATGTAGGTCACAGCCATGGCTTAGATTCAGTCCCTGGCCTGGAAACTTCCATATGCCACAGGTGTGGCCATTAAAAAAAAAAAAAAATTCACTTTAAACTTATAATCTGATAGCACTAGAGAATATGGTCTCTAGAAAGGTGAAGTAACTTGTATACAGTCAATGAATCAGCTTCTAGCAGAATCAGATCTCCTGACTCAATCAGCTCTACAAGACTGCTTGCCACAAAAGGACATGCAGTATTTTTAATTACCTATCACTGAATATTAGGAAGTAATATATGAGAAGCATGAACATTCCCCACCCACTAACATCTCACTGGCTCATATAAATCTCATTTAACCTTACCAGAAAAATGCATGGACCAGGCATAGAGATTAAAATTACTTAAATATTTACTACAATATCAATGGGGGAATCATATGATGACATTTAAAGAAGGTATTTTCTAAGATAACAATACATAATTGAAATCTTTCCAAAACTAAAAGGCTACCCCTAATATTTATTCTATATATCCACATAGAACAGAAATAACTTGAAGGTCTTCTCAAAATATGTCAGAAGCCGAATTCTTATTGAGCAACCTGGAAGAAACTGTGGAATCATGAGATCACTGATCAGTATGTAAATGAAGATTATCTACATCAAGGATTGAAACATCAGCAAATTAAAGAGGGCCTCTGTATTCTAAAGTATCTCATAAAGACAAAAAGGTAATGATAAACACAATTAGGTTTATTGATTCCTTTCATACTTTGAAAGGCATTTCATTGTACTAACTTTCAAATCAGAGGGTCTTAAGACACAATCTCTAACACTAAAACGGCACTTTTCTAAACCCCAACTTCTGAAAACTTTGAAAGAAAGGTATCAAGGCATTAGTAATTCTGGTAAAAACTGAAAGGCTCTACCACTTAAAAAAAAAAAACTCTTAAAATTAGCTCCCCACAGAAACAACCTAAATGCCCATTGAGAGAGAAAAGGATAAGTTGTGGCACATATATACAACGGAATATTACTCCAGTCATAAAAAGAATGAAACGATGCCATGTACAGAAATATGGATGGACCTAGAGATTATCATATTAAGTCAGACAAAGATAGATATCATATGATATCACTTATATGTAGAATTTTTAAAAACTATATAAATGAACTTATTTACAAAACAAATAGAGTCACGGACATGGAAAAAAAACTTACAGTTACCAAAGGAGGGAGTGGGGGAAGGAGAGGGAGAGATAAATTAAGAGTTTGGGGTTAATATATACACACACTACAAATATATCAAATAGATAAATAACAAGGACCTACAGGCAATTGTATTCAGTATCCTATAATATTCCATAATGGAAAAGAATCTGAAAAAGAATAGTTTTATATATATATATATATATATATATATATCTGAATCACTCTGTTGTACTCTTGGAATGAACATAACATTGTAAATTAACTATACTTCAATTTTTAAAAAAATGGTAAAATTTTAAAATAAAAAGGTATCTAAGTTAGGGGGAAAAAAAAAAATCAATCCCCCAAAGCAAGATATAATTCTGTACAATCCAGCTCCATATTTATAGTCGAAAAGAATTAATCTACTGTTATCTAGTTAATCTAAACATTCTCAGTTAAAACCACTAAAAATCAGTTTCCTTAGTATCAACTCCTCTGGAGATCCTTTCATTTGAAATATCCTTTTTATATTTCACCAAGTTGCCTTCACTATATATAATACACACACACACACACACACACACACACACACACACACACACACACAAATGAATAACAAAAACACACATATATTTTACAATTCAACCAATCAGTAAGGTATGTGCTGATATTATTTTCTAAGACATTGAATTACCCAGCATTCATAATCTGAAATTTCCATCACTGCTATTTCAGTCTCTACCAAAGAAGTCACCACAATATACAGTGATGAATTTTTTTCTCTCTTAATGTAGTAAAAAAGAGCTTTGAATTTCTAATTAGCATGTATATTTGGAAGCTACTTTGTTTTCTTTTAAGTAGTGGATACAGGTCTCCTATAATTCTTAGAAGAAGCAAATAAAAATTCTAAAGCCAAATCTATTGCTTATTTTGTTTAAATATTTTATTTCTTCCCTAAATAATTCATTTCCTCTCCAAAATAGGTCAGGTGTGACACAGGAGGTAAATGAAATCTAGAATTTTTTTCAAATGGTACTGCTTTTCTGAAGAACATAAATCGTACTTGAAGGGCAACAGACATTTCTAATTTAACAGGTCCCAAAGTGAACTACTGGCTTCCCCACTCCAAATCTCTTCCACTCCCCTAGTCATCTCAGTAACACTACCATTCACCCAGTTTGAACAGATTAAACAGATGAAACTCGTTTCTTTTTCTTTTTCCTTTTTTTGGGGGGTGGGGTGCACCTGAGACAAGTGGAAATTGTGGAGCCAGGGATGAAACCCACACCACAGCAGATTCTTAACCTGCTGCACCACAAGAGAGTTCCCAAAACACTCTTTATTCATACTCATTTCTCTTTCCCTAATCCCTCTGGCCATGCCTCCTCCATAGAAAGCTTTATTGCATACAACACTTTTAAAACATCTTTCAAACCAGAACACCTCACACCCACTCTTCTGCTCCTACGCAGGTTCATGTCCATGTATCCTGTCCCCAGGCCACTGAGAAGAGCATTCTGACTGTTCTCCTTGCCTCCACTCATGCCTCTCTATCGTCTATTTTCTACACATGCCAACTACACACCTATTCAGCAGCTTCCAATTTTTTGCCACCTCTCACAGAATAAATGCAAAATTCTTGTTCTAACTGTCCTTGGCTATCTGTCCCCACCGCCTTCACTCCATGCCAAGACCTGACGACGTCATGCTGCTTTTGGACAGGACAGCCTTCCACATCAAGATCTTGGCACGTGTTCTTCCCCCTGCCTAGAATACTTTTTCTCCAGATTTTTTTGCTGTTGTTGTTTATTTTCTGGGCACTTCTCCAATGCTATCTTCTCCTCCTCCTTCTCCAACCACCGTTTTTAAAATAGCACCCCCAGTGATTTTGATCTAACAAAGAATGAGCTCTTCATCGAAATGGCCACCGTGATTTAGGATGAGATGAGAGCACCTGGAACAGGAACATTTAGCTACATATGGTATGGAAGGACAGGGTCTAATTTTTCTTCCAAAATGAAATTGTCTTTTTCAATGAAGGGGAGGAGGAGGAGGAGGAGAAGGAGGACAACAGCAAGAGTAGCCACTGTTCACTGAACATATGCCAGTACTGTTCTGAGTGTTTTATAAAACCCAGTTATGTATGAATTATAAAATCCATTTAAATCTTACAACTCCTGAGCTTATTACATTATTATCCCCTTTTTAAAGATGAAGTAACTAAGACATTAGAATATCTAGAAGAGCTTGCTTACCCCTAAGTAATTTAATCCAATCAAGAAAGCTTTTATAAAAAAAATGAAGAAAATTACAAAACAGAATACTACGGAAATATTTAAAGCCTCCTTATATTTGTACAGGGCTGCTTCCTCTAATAAAGGAAAAGCAGCCCAAGAGATTTGGAAGACTCTCAAAAGGCAAATTCCAATTATGTGATTACAAACAATCCCAGTGAAGAACAGAACAGAAGAGAATGCCTTCTGAGTGCCAATCCAGCCACAGTGTAAGGGATGATTTTTTTTTTAAAGACATAAAGAAAATGTGAAAATTGGGTTCAGGGCAACTGCTGATTAAGTAGTGATGGTCTATAAGAACCAAACGGGGAAAATGCAACTCCGGAAAGAGCTGAAAATTGTGATAAAAAGTAGAAGAGTAATCAAAGGAGTTCCTTAAGTTATGTTCTACTGAATCCAACAAGGATGTTACTCTGTCTCCTGCTTGGGCTATAAGAATTAACAGCATCAGATTAAAAGAGAATGCTGTTTTTCAACTCCTCTCTGACTCCATGTTCTGGGAAGTGTGGGGGGCAGAGGTAGTCTGGTAAGAGAGAAGTGTACACTTCAGCCCTCTAAAACTCAGTTCTGTAGTCCAAGAAACACCTCCAGGTAGCTAGAGGATTTGCAAGTAAAAGCATGCTCCACAAACCTGGAGAAATATGGAGAATGGAAAAGATGCCAAAAGAGCTCTGAAGATACTTAAATACGTGTGATCTGCAAGGTGGGGGAAGGACAGAATCCAGGACTTAAGAAAAAAATGAATGATACCTGAGTGCCTAAAACAACAGATTCAGTGATCACGCAGGCCAAGGTGAATTCATGAAGAATGAATCAGGCCAAACAAATGCCTTTTAATTTATGGCTAGAGTTAGGTAACAGTCATGATGTCACATTCATGAATGACATAAAGTGAGAGGAATGTATCATGCCCTGCATGCAAGAGTCAGGATGGGCCTGGTCTGGAGGCCTGATATTCAGTCCAGGGCTTAACAATCAAAAGAGAAACCAACAAAAAAAGCATGGCTACCATTCTTAAGCACTATTTACCAGGCACTGACTATGCTTTTGCCTGCACTATCTCCTTTAATTCTCACAATCTTCTGAGGCAGGTACTAGGATATCCTGATCTTAAAGATGAAGAAACTTGGGCTGAGAGATTACCAAAGATTACAAGGAAGTGGTTTAAGAGTTTGGGATTAACTACCGCACTCCCAAAGATGGCATCAAGGACGCTGTGGGGATGTGATGCCCTGTTATAGGAAAAAAAATAATTAAAAATAAAATAATAAAGGTGAAATTATTGATTTACCTTAGAAATATAAAGGTCCAAGAAAACTAAGACTGTGGTCTTCACATGTGTGACAGACTGCCATACGGAACAGGGTTAAACTCACTCTTTGGGCTCCAAAGAATAGATTTAGGAACATGGCTAGAAGGCAGAATTTGACTAAGAATGGGATGGCCCTTCTAATGATTAGCATCATGATAAAAGAGGGGAAAATTTAGGAGACTGTGAGCCCATCACCGAAGAAGTCCAAGCAGAGGCTGGGTGGCCACTTCTGCCAAAGGATAATCGAGAGATTCAAACAAGAGATGACAATTAAACTGGAGGCCTATCCGATTTCCTCTAAATTCTGAGATTACGTGAGGATGCAATTGTGTTATTACTAAGACATATTCCAAAGTCTCCAAGGCAGATCCATTCCTGTTTTCACATTGATCACAAGATTCCCTTTCTTGATTAGCATTCCTCAAGAAGCATGGATAACTGATAACAAATATTTAGCAGGAAAACCTGATGCTCTGCTGGAATCAGTGAAAAATTCTGCATCCATCTTTAGATTTTAACATGGAAAAGACAAAACAGTGAAACGTGTGTGCTTTCACTCTGCACCATCACCCTGAAACAACAGTGATTTGTACTGTTGCTTGGGCCAGGCCTTTCAGAGACAGCTAATGAGATTGCCCGGCCCTAGTGGGTGAAACCCTCCAGATGGGTGCACTCAAGTGTTTGAGACCGTGCAATGCTGACCATATGATATACTGGTTCTCCGTACACTTTTCTCTTTCAACCAATATTAAGCACTATTAGCCAAACAGAAATACCAGGGATGGCAATTTGGCTGGATTCAATGTCTCCATGCAATATTTATCTCCCTTCTGGAAGTCAGTGGTGCTATGTTTACACCAGCTTATTTAATTTTGTTTTCTTTTATCACGTTAACCCACTGCTTGGGCTTTCACGAATTAGAGTAGAGAAAAGCCTCATACATGACTTGTGCCTAATCTTTTATGAGAAACACAGCTGGTCCTGTTGCTGTTTCCAGCCTATCTGGAAATGATTTTGAGATACAATTACATGCCCTGCACCTGTGGGTCAGATGTGAATGGGATGGAACCACAGGTTCCAGGCAGACAGGGGCTCTGAGTCTGCAGGAAAACAAACAGACGGAAAAAAAAAAAAAGAAAAGAAACAACCTCACTTCCGCATGTGCCTTATTATATATAATACAGCTATCTTATGAGATATTTTAGAGTCCAAATGAACAGTTCATGGGAAGCAACAGAAAAGAGATCTTTAAATCGCAGCCCTAGTTACAAAACCAGACCCCTCATATCACCAGCAGGGAGAACATGGGGCAATTATTTAACAACTCTACTCTTCAAGTTCCTCTGCAGTGAAGTGGAGGTGATAATAATATCTTCCCTAACAGGCTGTATTGAGAATTAAAGGAGATATTGTCTATAATCCATAATAAGTACTTAAGGAAATGCTCACAACAGTGTAGTTATTATTGACATTATTATATTTTCATTGGTTTCCTGTAAGAATCTAAAGGGCAAAATTAGTTCCAGTACCAAAGACTGTAAAGCTGTAGAAGCAGTGGCTGTAACCACTTCACAGGCAAGGACGTTCAGTCTTCTGTGCCACCTGGGACCCACATGCCCCACTTCCGCCCTGGCACACAGCTCTTCACTCTGCAAGCCAGGGCTGCCTCAGTGGCAAGCAGATCTCTAACTGCTTTTCCTCTTCTCCTCTTGTCCATGACTTCAAGAGAGTCTCTTTGTCCTTTTTCCTTACTTAGAAAGCAAATGCTGTTTCAGGAACTCAGTTTGAAAATCACACCTATGACACGCTTCTAGAAGGAAAAGTGCCTCTGTGAGATCAGTCACAGAAGAATCCACAAGGACACTCACAAAATACGCAGAGAACCCCTCACAAATTTCATGAAAGCCCTGTTCTCCCCTCTTCCACCAGGTAACCGTAATGACACGGTGCCAGAACCCCAGTTTCACCTCTGGAAAGTAGCTTACCCTGTCTGAAAAGTGGACATACTGATATATACCTTTTGTAACTACTGTCAGGTTGAGTACATGCATAAGTGAAATGAATGGGCCAGAATGTGTCCATAGGTAACCATCATTTATGTTCATTTGCATTCATTTGTGCTCTTTCGGTAAAAAGAAGGTAATTTTCAGAACAGACTAATCTTCCTCCCACATCCTACAATCTCTCCTCATAATTTTAGAGTCACTTATTTGAATTTGTCAAAGATCCCATTTAATTTGAAGACCTAATAAACTAATATCTGACCATCCAACAGTGAAGATTTCAGATACATAAACTACATTTCCGACAAGTACAAAGCTCCCTATAAGAAAATGCAGGAGTTGCCCATGTTCTTTTTAGAACTTGCATCACCTCTTCCCTTGACTCTTAATGCTGTAAGCACAGGAAGGTCCTGGCTGTAAGACTGTGTCATCCTACTTCACAGGGAGTGGAGATGAAAGGCTGCACACAGCCTCTCAGCCCCCATCCCGTACCATATCAGCAAAACCACTCTGATCGTGCAACTGCTTTAGGATCCCAAAGACAGTGTTGCTTTATTATAACTGTGCATTCCCCCCACATTTAGCAAGGATTTCTTTCTTTCTTTCTTTCTTTCTTTCTTTCTTTCTTTCTTTCTTTCTTCCTTTCTTTCTTTCTTTCTTTCTTTTCTTTCCTTCCTTCCTTCCTTTCTTTCCTTCTTTCTTTCTTTTCCTTCCTTCCTTCTTTTTTAACTTTTTTTCCAGTACCTGCAGTATATAGAAGCTTCTGGGCCAGCGATGGAAACTGCCCTACAGCAGCAACCCCAGCCACTGCAGTGACAACACTGGGTTCTAAACCTGCTGTGCCACAAGAGAACCCCCATCAAGGATTTCTTGATCTGGAAGTCCCTACCTCACCAAGGGAAAAAAGAGAGAGAGAGAGTAGTAGTAGTAAATTGTATTTAAGTATCAATAAACATTTCTATCTTTCATCTATACTTTAAATTTCATCAGTATATTACTTGTGTTCATTATATCACTAATACTTGGTAAAAATAAATTAAAAGCTTGTATAATCCTGAGGAAAAACAAGTGTTCTAGCATAGCCTCTTCTAAAATGTTTCATTGCAATTATTACTATTTCTAACTGAAAATAAACCAGTATTTCAGTTACATTTCCAGATAAATAATAACATATGCCCTGAATATTTTCATGTTTACACAGCACTTTCACAAATTACCCAAAGAATCTAGCCATCATCTGTAACATTTCCTCCCTGGGGCAGCAAAATTTGCTCTAAATTACACATATAAAACATACACATTTTAGGGTAGCCTAATTTTAACTCTATATTTCTATATTATCAGAATATAAATATCTGAAACATTTTAGAGAAATCCAGCTAAATGAAATTTTCAGTGACTGTGGCAATCAGTGTATAATTTAAAAATCTAGGCATAATCAGAAGTGTTATGGTGTGCCATCTAAACCTTAGGACATAACATTGGATACGGAATTCTACAGAGTTGTAATTCACAATGTATTTGCTTAAGATTCTCAGATTCTCCCAAATTCATTTGGCTTGGTTCCTAGAGTAACTTACAGCAGTAAATTTGAATGAACATTAAATTAAATTATTTTACCAGGTTAGCTAGCCATTAATAGGAAGGAAAAAATGTGTTAAAAGAAAAAAGTTTGATGTTATACATGTTTAAAATAAATAGACACAGGAGTTCCCCTGTGGCACAGAAGGTTAAGGATTTGGCATTGTCACGGCAGTGGCTGGGCTTGCTACTGTGGAGTGGGTTAGATCCCTGGCCTGGGAACTTCCACATGTTGCAGGTACAGCCAAAAACATAAAATGAAAAATAAAATAAGTAGACACAGAGCTTTTTTCCCCTCACTTTTCTATTTCTGTTAGAGAACCAGGTATCAAATTCCACAGGTGGTGTGTCAACGGCACTGCTTCTGGCTGCAAATGACAAACATTTGACCATCAGAGGCCTATAGACTGACTGTCAAGGCCGTTTATTCAACAAGATGCCCAAAGGTAAACAGACTCTATTGTTTTGACAGCTCCATGGACTCCTCAAGGTCCAGGTCTTTATCTCTAGGCCTACAGTTTCATGGCCCCATTAAGGATGGAGCAGTTCCAGGCTTTGTGATTCCATGAAAAGTTAGCAAACACAGGTCAGAACACACAAGTTCTCCAGTCTCTTTCCCTTCTTTAATTCAGATAAGAAATCCTTCCCTACTGTCTCCAGCACATTCCTTTAACTTCTCCTTGCCCGAACAACACCCAATCCTATACCAGTCACCGACAAAAAGCAATGGCATGGCCGTACATGGCTTACCCGGTGATGGGTCATCCCTGGGGGATGCTGCTTTTCACCAATGACCAGCATATCAATTAGCATAGATGATGAAACTATTTTACACCTATTTTACTATGGCACCTATACCGACAGAAGGTTAGGTGAAACCCAGTACCTGCATGGGATAAAGTTCATTTTTAGAAGTAGAGGCAGTGGTGCATTCACACTGATGGGATTCTAGTATGTATCAGAAATGACACAGCATGCTTTCCCACTGGTCATTCCCTTCATTTGCATAACATCTTTCAGAGGCAGATACTATTATTCCAAGTTTAGAAAATCAGATAATAAAGCTCATCATTAAACTCATGCAAAATTAAGAACTTATTTATCAATCTCTTTTAAAATACCATTTCAATTTTTGTTCTCACTAAAACCCTAGAACATCTGAATTGCATGAAACATTAAGGAAATTTAAAGTAAGATAAAATGAAGTCCAAGTGAAATTAAAAAAAAAAATAAATAAAGTAGACCATAATGCCATCACTCAGCAAGAGCTGTTTTTTACAATTTTGTATCTTATTACTAATGTTTATTTTCTAAGGTAGTCATATATAACTGCTATATATGATTTTAAAGCCTACTTTTCATACTTCATATTATATGGTAAATGCTTTCCCATGCCATGATTTTAAAGACATGATATGTAATGCCTACTTTGTTGAAAATTTGTGTTAATAAATCTTTGCAAGTGTGTATTTGTGCAATGAACTCCTTCACACAAAGTCGATGAACACATTTCCTTTCCTTCCTTCCTTTCTTCCTTCCTTCCCTCTCCCCCTCCTTCCCTCCTTTCTTATGCAAGTCTGGAAGAATCACTGAACAAAGGTAAGGATGATTATTGAAATACTTCACATCAAATGATACTACCATCCATTTCACTCTGCCTCTAAAAATGCTGGTATTATAAATTACTGCCAAATTGTTAGAGACAAAAAAAGTTTCACTTTTCTATAAACAATTTTGCTCAGAAAGTAGATTCAGCCAACACTAGGGATGAAGAGGAAATTTAAGTCTGAGACTTGCCATAGGAGCCTTGCCTTGGGCTGAAGTATCTGCAGTGCTTGGCTTGTCAGGGAGGAGTTGTGTGGGAAACTCACCCTCTCCCTTTTCCTCTCACTGCTGCCATTTATCAGGGTCATACCCTGCTCTTCCGTGAAGGGCAACCACACTGAACAGAGTCTTGGTTGGCTTTGGTTTCCAGCCTTTGGTGCAGGTAGGGATGATGTGATTCCCAGCCTCAGCCTTGCAATACTCGGCCTTCCCTCTTTTCCAACTTTTTGTCTTCTCCAAAGGATAAAGGTTGTAGGTTCTACTGGGGTACTTTTACTTCCTAGATACAGAGCCACTTCCCTAATGGATTTAGCAGGCCATTCTTTCCTTTCTTTTAATCTAGCTACCTATATAACTCTGGCAACACCTTAGAATCACCTGGGGAACATTATAAAGACTACTGATGTCTGCCACTCCCTTCCCTGTCCAAAAAGGGTACTGATCAGTCTAAGGTGGGGTCTGAGCATGGGTATATATATTTTATTGCTCCCCCATGGAATTCAAAATGCATTCAGGGTTGATAACTCCTGATAACAGCCTCACTGCACTGCAACTAGATGAAATCCCTCCCAGTTACACCATGTAGGTCTCCCCTCCCTGCCTTTCAATGCTGATGCAGGTGTCCATACCTACTCTCTCCTGCACCACAGCCCTTCTTTATACTGTCTGCTCTTTCAGCAGGAATCTGCTCCCCTCCATTTCACTCTCCAACCAATTACCTTCTCAAAATATCCACTTGCATATCTAACAAGAATTGAGAACACATGATGCTTAAAACAACTTTCACCCCCATCCTCTACCCCCAAATCCTCTCTCAACTCTCCCCACCTCAGTTAACGATTCCACCATCCCCCTTCTCACTCAAGACAGAAGCCTAAGAGGGAGTCTTGATTCATTTCTATCTTTTCTTCACAAAAGTCCTCCTTCCAAACTGCAGGGCACAACTGATCTGACAGTGCATCTACCCACAACTCCTGCCTCCACTCTAGTCTAAGATGATAGGATCTTTTGGCTGGAACACAGCTAACTATGGCCTTCTCACCTATCTCTTGTCTCCAACTGCAACTCCTAGAAGGCAGCTCTACACAGCGTGCAGAAGGACATAGTATAACACATATTACCATCTTCCCCTCCCTATATCCTCCCTCTGGTTTCCCATCACAATAACAACAAGGCCAAATTCCTCAAATGTCTTACTTTGTGTATCTGTCCCACTTCACCTCCAACCACTCGTAGACATACTCATTATGCTTAGGCACACTGGACATTTTCCTGTCCTCCAAGGCCCTTGAACCTTATTTTTTTCTCTTTCTAACATACTTCTGTCCCAGGTATTACCATACCTGGCTTCTTACATTTGAGACTCAGTTCAACGACCAATGACCTCAGCAAAGGCCTCCCTGAACATCTATATAAATTCAGAGGTCTATAATCCTGCTCAGCATTTCTCACTGGTAGAAACTGTCTTACTTATGTATTCCTATGTTCCTATATGAATCCCCCATTTGAATGCTCCAGGGGGTCAATGTTTGAGTCAGTCTTCATCCTTATGTTTTAGGCCAGCTACCGAAAACAGCATCTGGCAATAGTAGGTGCTTAATAAGTCACTGAAAAATGAAGGATACTGATAAGGACTGTGAGGAAGAAAAGTCAGGCAGGATTGCTCATGTTACTGACTTATCTGAACAGATTCATTGCCTTTTAAGCCACAATAAACATTTTTTGTGTGTGTGTCTTCTTTTTTGCCTTTACTAGGGCCGTACCTGCGGCATATGGAGTTTCCCAGGCTAGGGGTCTAATCGGAGCTACAGCTGCCAGCCTACACCACAGCCACAGCAACAGAAGATCTGAGCCACATCTGCGACCTACACCACAGCTCACGGCAACGCCGGATCCTTAACCCACTGCGCAAGGCCAGGGTTCGAACCGGTAACCTCATGGTTCCTAGTCGGATTTGTTAACCACTGAACCATGACGGGAACTTCCACAATAAACATTTTTTTTTTTTTTTTTTGTCTTTTTGCTATTTCTTTGGGCCGCTCCCGCGGCATATGGAGGTTCCCAGGCTAGGGGTTGAATCGGAGCTGTAGCCACTGGCCTACACCAGAGCCACAGCAACGCGGGATCTGAGCCGTGTCTGCAGCCTACACCACAGCTCACAGCAACGCCGGATCATTAACCCACTGAGCAAGGGCAGGGACCGAACCCGCAATCTCATGGTTCCTGGTCGGATTCGTTAACCACTGCGCCACGACGGGAACTCCCACAATAAACATTTTTATCATACAATTGTTTCAATACAAACAGAAGAAAACAAAGCCTTAATATGTCTCATCCTCTGGAAATTAAATCTACCATTATACTTGGATTTTAAAAAGTATATTTATATAGAAAAGAGGAAAGGAAAGGAAACAGGAAAAAGTCAATGAGACTGTCTCCAGAAATATATATCATTTCATTTTATCTCAGCGAACAAAATCTCGCTTAATAGTTTGTAGAATCCATCAAGATATACTTTGGAAGAAATGCTTTGGAAAAGTATTCTTTACTCAGCACTAAGACCCAGTTCTTGAGAACAATCAACCTGAAGAGTAGTGGCATGAGGCAGGATAGTGAGAAAATGAGAGCGAGGGTGCTTCACTCCTCAGAAGCACATTTCCTCTTTGGCTTGTGTTTAGTGTGTCAGAAATTGAGACATCAGGGATTGACACAGAGCTCAGTTTCAAACAGAGCATCCCACATTTCTGGGGCAGTCATAGTGAAAGGGCATGCTGGTTGAGTCTGCCTTTCTCAAAGGCTGAGAAATTCATGTCCAGATGCCTGAAAACTGATATATTTCTAGCCAACACAGTTGTGGGATTTAAATTTTCACAGCATCATTCTCTTTCTCTCCACAGTGCTTTCTAGCTTGAATTTTTTTTTTTTTCAAACTATCAGGTCCTAAGTACAGTATGAAATATCCCAAAAGGAAAACATTACCCTGAGACACAAATAATATTTAGCCTTTTATAATGATTTCAATTTGCCCCAATTCTCATACATCCAAACATCCCTTGGTTTCCAATGTGTAAATTATCTGTTCAGCACCTTGGTTAGCAAGACAGACTTCAGAGCAGCCTTACGTGCTTGGAAGTAACCATTACCTCAGCTTTTGAAGATCAATCAATCAAGATTCAAGGAGACAGACTCCATCAAGCTCAGGTATTCATGAGGAAAAACTCAGTTTCAAATTAATATTCCAGATTTAATATCCATTGCTATTTGTACAGTACACACACTCACATATGTATACACACAGACTATATATCGCATCAAGATTGTAACTAGGATCAAAAGAAAAATAACAATTATTACATGCATTCTAATTCTAATTCCTGATTTTGAATCTAATTAGATGGTAATAGCATGAAATCATGGAAAACAAAACAAAAAGTTAACATCCACATTAAATGGAATCCAAAAAACAGTCCATCAGATTAAATTGGTAGAGTTTCTCTTTGAGCAGTTGAGGTTAAGACTGTGGAGGGTTTTGGACTAGTAACCTGAATATGCAGGTCTGTCAACTTACAGATGTTATTAGAATTTACCATCTGTGATACATCATTTTGAGAGCTTTTTTTAATGGCAAAGAAAATGACGGGATAGATGCCAAGACAACTTGCTTTTGTCTTAAAACTATAAAGCTGAATGGATAGATTTGTCAATGATCAAGAAAGCTTTAACAGAATGAGATTTTTTTAAAATGCAAATCGAATTAATCAATTTCTGTTTTGAGTATCAGTGCACCTAACACTCATTACAGCCGACCACTCCATGTAGAAAACTGGAGCACAGATTCTTCCTGCTCCTCATGGAGAGGACTTAGCCAGAAGGAAGCAGATGTGAGAAAAGCAGGGGGCTACAGGATGCTGGGCTGGCCCCACTCTTTCTCAGGTCATTCTACTTTTATAATGCGACACTTGAAAATCTAGTATCACTTAGTGATTAGATGCTCACCCCACGTCTCTGCTGCCCCTGGGTCTCACTGGCTTTCCATGGCACTTATTAGCGGGAACAGCAGTAAACTTGTGGCTGATGGAAGCAGAGGCTGTCACAAGGCCCAGGTGCAAAGCAGATTATGCCATTTGTCCCTGGAAGCCGAGACTTGTCTCCAGCTCAACATCCATACCACAGAGCAGAAAACTGGGAAGGAAACATCACGGAGCAGAACATTGAGGATGTCCTGGACATGACAGGGACAGAAGAGGTGGGGGAAGTTCCCAGGCATTTTCTGTACTCAGGGAGAAAGTTGCAATTTAAGCCCTATGGACATTTAGTTAGAAGTTAGTATTGTTCTATGTATACAGTGTGTTCAAGCTTGTGTTCTTTATTAGAATTGTACTAGCTATATAAGTATTAACATTTAGTATAGATTAACTTTAGGTTAACATTTAGCCAAATAATCCAAGGTGCTACAGGCCTTAAGGTCACCTAGTCAAGAGCAGTTACACCTTATTCCTTATATTTGCTGATTCCTTGTGACAGGTGCAACCATGACTGTAACCCACCTTCTATTCACAACACTATTTCTGGGTTTTAAGGGGGAAAAAAAACTTTGTTATTAAGTTACACTGGGCAGCTTTAGTACTTATGGCCCTCAGCTTTTCCTTGCAGCATCTCTGCCAGGATGAAGCCCTGGATAATGCAGAGAGGCATTTGGCCACACAATGCATGCAGACAGGAAAGGCTCAGGGACATCCCCCATGAAATCCACCTTCCATTTTAATAACTATCTAAAATGTTCCCTCTCACTTGTAGTTAGAGAAATGCAAGACAGAACGTCAACAAGATTCTATTTTAAAACTATCTGGTTGGCAAGGTTTGTTTTTATTGGTTTGTTTGTTTTGTTGTTAATGATATGTGACATCTACAACAGTGGGAGCAGGGGTTAAGGAAAGAATAAGCATTCTGAATTGTTCAGTCTTTCCGGATGAGAACTTAGGAATCCAAATAAAAAAGCATAATTTTTTTTGCACATATATTGGCCAAAAGTTTCCATTCCATACTGTGGCTATTTAGGGCATAATTTTATAGAATAATGACTAAATTAGAACAAACCAAATTCTCAACAGGTGATAAACTTATTATATTTTAGTATGTCCATATACTTTAGTACAGAGCCATTCCAGATAGTTTTAGGTATTCTGACACAGAAATACTTTAACATAAAGTACAAAAAATAGCTAAAAGAGTATTATAGTATAATTTCACTTCTGAAAAAATAGATATTCATAGAGAAAATATTTTAGTCTAATATTCAACAAAAAGATAATTCTACATATTCATAGAAAAAAAATTAGTCTAATATTCAAAAAAAGATAATTCTCTAGCTGGTAGAACTACAGTTGACTTTTATTTGCCTCTTACTGCTTATATTTTCTAATATTCTCTAGTGAACATGACCTATTTAACAGGGAGGAAAATGCTCTAAGAAAAAGATAAAATATTAACACTCGCCACCTCAGGTTTGAATTACACATCACTCTGATTCTGTCACAGGCCAGAGCGGTGCTCCAGTGCAATGGATGGAATGACGTTCCAATGTAAAAATCCCAATGCCAACCAAGAGGCTAGGAAATAGTGCCTTACATTTAGACATATTTATGATATTGCCTTACAAATACCACTCCTTAGTCCTCTGTTCTTCCTGTAATACTCTGGAAGATTCAGCAACTAGAATTCTGTTTAATTCAGGGAGAAAGATAGTGTGATTATATCTAGAACGGGATGAATTTATAAATACCTCCAAACGAAATATTTTGTGTGTGCCAGTAACTCCTCCAGGCCTCCTCATACCTCTATTTTCTGCATCTATTTACTTTTATATGTATGTCTATATATACTTTGCAATAACAGACCTACAGCTGGCTACCAAGCTCTACATCTGTCAGGGGAAGGATAAGGAATTGTTTTTCAAGTTGTAAACAAGCAAAGTTCCCTGACTTTAGGACATAATCAAGTCATACCCATGTAGCACACTGAAACAGAGGGGGTTAATAAATGAAAAATATGCCACCGAAAACAACGACAACGGTGTGTGTGAGAGAGAGAATAGAGCCTGGAGTAGGGATGGGGAGAGCCAGCAGAATTAGTTATTCAAAAGCCCCACTAACACTTTTATTCTCAAATTTAGAACTTGGCTGCAAAAAATCTTTGCCACAAAGAGACTGGGGGAATGTCTTATACAACAGCCTCATTTACAGAAGAATTTGAGATTTCAGAGCTTGCAGGGGTCTATCCTAAGGTCTCAAATAACTGAGTGACAGTAGTAGGTCTACATTCCTAAAGCAGGTCCAGTGGTCTTCCCACTGTGCCTTAATTACTTTTCTCCCATTGAAAAGCACTCTTCTAATTATCTTATTTCCAATTTTCCCTGGAAGCAAAGAAAGGAAAAAAAAATGTAAGAATTAACAAGATGATGCTAAACTTCTTAGGGTAAGACTCTCCAGTCTCTCCCCAGACTCCCTGAAAATCACCTCCTGTTCATCGCTTTCTTTTGTTCACAGTTTACAACATGGTAGAGTATCAAAGAGGAAGTGGTAGACTAGGCATATGGAGATTAAAAAGCCTGGATAGGGAGTTCCCTTCATGGCTCAGCAATCAACAAATCTGACTAGGATCCATGAGGATGCGGGTTTGATCCCTGGCCTCACTCAGTGGATTAAGGATCTGGTATTGCCATAAGCTGTGGTATAAGTCGCAGACGCAGCTGGGATCCCATGTTGTTGTGGCTGTGGCTATGATTTGACACCTAGCCTGTGAACTTCCATATGCCACAGGTGCAGCCCAAAAAAGCAAAAAAAAAAAAAAAAAAAATCTTGGATAATCTATAAACTTCAGAGTCCTTGCTCAGATACATGCAGTGGGCTGTACTGCTAATTTCACACTGTTGCCCACCCCAAAACTTTGTACATGCTCAGGAAAGTGACCACAGAATCCATGAATCAAACAGCTTCTGGGAACAACTTTTCTTCTTTGAATCCCTCTCCCATGTCACAGGGCAACAACCCTTTTTCATCAAAGGCAAAAATATTCTAGAACATTCAAAGAGCCCAATTTTCCTGACATGAAAGAATCTCTATTTGGGAAAGGTCCAGAGGTTCAACTGACTGCATGTCATTGATAACTGAAGGTTAAAGTGGACCTCCCAGCATAGCAATGAAGAGTAATTGATGAAACAGCTAGGGTACAATTCCCTAAATGTAGTACGTGTAATTTATCTATACACAGTTCATTTTAAACCTTGTAGCTGATAACTGGAAGGAAGAAAGCAGTTGGAGCAGGGGGAACAGATGACTTCATTTGGCAAAGCAATAATGTCTAGGAAGATGTGAGAAAATTCCATGGCAAACTTCCGCAAAGTGTTCAAGTTTAGAAGTATCACTGGCCAAAGATCGCCCTTCTTTGCTGTTTGATCACAAAGAGACTCTCCTGCCAGTATAAAGAGCTCCCTGACTGGCAATTTAATCCAATTTTCACAATGGGATGTAGTACATAAAAATGTCCTGTACCTGGCGATTAAAGTCTTCAAACCCTAATACTTAGATATGCAGCTATTTTATGGCAACCAGGATAAGAACACACATATTCACTGTGGACAACACTAGCAATTATACTAATACATTGTAGAGAATGATGAGAAAGCTGAGAATTGCAAACTGGATATATCTGATACATCTCCATTTTTATATGTGTGGAAAAGAGGGAGATAATGCAAACATTGCAAACACTGTGATAAGAGTTAATTTTGAAAAAAATGTCTATATAATTTTTTAAAAGCACCTACAAGGTTTTGCTCTGATAAAATAATTTTAATGTTTGCTCTTTAATACCTTTCTTCAATATTCGTGCTCAAACAAAATATTTTAAACTGTTGCATCCTAGCATCAAAGCCCTTACCATTAGTAACACCATTTTTAAAATGTAAGTAAAGGTTTCAAACTGGAAACAAATTTTGCAAGTTCCTCCCTTCCTCCACTCCAATTAAATGAACCACTATTGCTCCCTGCCAACCCAACTAGTAGAAAGGCATAAACTTATCCTTGCCATTCTAGAAGATAATGGTTCAGAGGCCATCCCTGCAGAGTTCAGATGCACAACGCTATCAGAAGGTTCTAGGCAGAAGGAACTGTGCTTCGCAAGCTACTGAACCTTTTTTCTTTAGGGTTAACATTTTTGTGTTATCTAGTCATTTAGAAGTAATAGAGCTCTTTAGACTTTCATAACACTCAGCCATTTGCAGTGCATTGTAGGAAACAGCATTTCATTATTTATCATAAATTACTCAGAGCTGCTCATGATGAAAGATGAGCCTCAGTGTGGTACCACAGAAGGTCACTTAGAAGCTTACAAAACTGAATGATGAAGGGGAAACACAGATTTGATACTGATTTTGTTTAAAAGCCCATATACAGCTTCACCGCTTTCCTTTCAAAAAATCTCTTCTGATCAAACACACAAAGACTTAAATAACTTAAAAAAAAATGTACTTTTATCTATGTCAAAGAAATAGATAAACTGAAAATATTCCTATCAAATAACACCAGTAAGTGTCAGCTGGCTTATTATAAATGTTGACATCAGCAAAAATTATCTGATCAGTGAAAAATGCAGAAGAGATGGCTTTGGCTCATAATACTAATTTAACATTTGCACTTACACAGTGTTATAGCCCCTCTATCTGGTAACAAGGAGCAACCAAATAAGTTTACAAGAGTGATGAATCTGATTCTAATCTGAAGGTTCTCCTTTTTGGTGAAAAAGGTGAGGTGACACAACAAATTTTATCTGTCGATATGTAAATGAATGGATGTAGTTCCTGCCTCTACAACAGAAGCTCTCTGGAAGTCAGGCCAAGCAACAAACTTATTTAATAAAGATCCATCCTCAGGGTTCCTAAGACAGCATCGTCTCCCTAACCCCACCTGACCCCCTCATTCCGCACATGATATGTGCAAACAGGGAATCAACAATGCCTTTGCCTTTTGAATGTCATGCAGCGTCAGCAGTCAATCCCAAAAGGTGCTGCTTGGCTTCTGAAAAGAGGCCCTCAGATGAAACCAGAGGGGTGATGTGGCAACCAATTCACAGAGAAGTTTTTGCCTCTGAAAAATCTGTTAGGGGATGAAGCAGTAAAATCAATAATGTCTTCTTGTTATTCTCCTTGTGAATCTACTTGCAAATTTTTAGATATTTGAACCCTACTATTTTGGGTGAAACCTAGGGCTGTGTTGATATGACTGTGGAAAACAACTATAAGCATTTTAAAACACATCAATTCTAATGCTTCTTAGAGGAGGCACTGGAATGAAAATACTCAGACTCGGCACAAGTCAAAGATCATATCTTTAAATGTTGTGGGACAAATTAACCACGGAAAATCTTTACAATTTGCTGACTTTTCCTCTAAGTAATCCTGGAGACCTTGCATCTTGTGAAAATAACACAGATGTTGTGCACAATCCTTATACCAAACCAAACCTGACTGTGACTGCCCACAGCAGCCTAGCTATGTCCTCCCAAACCCTCCCTCCTGAATCAGGCCCTGCTCTGAGGAAAAGGTGAGGCTGTTTCATTAATTCCAAGAGACTCTCCCTGCGCACCAGGCCAGACACACAGGTGGGAGCCAGCTGTCACTTTCCTTTGAAGCAGTAACCTGTTAGTTCTACTTTTGTTAATGAATGACCTTTTTCTCCCTTGGGCTCACTTGGACTTTTCTCTGCCTAAAGGAATTCACCCTTGAAACCACCTATGTCTGCCCTGACCACTACTTTCTGAAAGGCCTAATATGCTGTTTTGTTGGAATCATATACTTCAGCACTTAATTATTCGCTGCAATATAAGTTCTAGTCTTTTCAACAAAACCACATACGCAGATGATGAATTAGCTTTCTCATGTATCATGTACCCTAATGCTCAAAGAACCAGAACCATGATAAAGTCACTCCTGGAAATGTCTATGATTTACACGTGTAAGAGGAATGAAATGTGTGGTAACCCATGCTATATCAGAAACACTCCTGATATAGGTGAAAGAAAATTTTTCATGTAACTTAAAGACAAGTTATCATTTCAGAAAGGCTTAAAATCAAAAGAAGTGTGGATATCTCCATGGAGTCTCACTAAGCCAGGATCCCAGGAACAAAGGAAGCAGCTGAAGCCAGAAAGACCTCCCTTTGCCTTTATTATACTGTGTGGCATGAACAACAAATACTGAGAGTTACAATTTAGTGTCTATGCATGGAACAATCCATATATTCAGGCTACCACTCTGGAAGTATGAAGTCTAGGCCAAAGGAATGTTTCGAAAGATTTGTTTTATACATTTAAGTTTATACTGACATACACAAAAAATGCACAGATCCTAAGTATGCAGATTGATGAATTCACCCATGTACTTAGTATCCAGATCACTGGTATATTACCAAGACCTAAAGCCCCATATCTTGGTCTCCTTCCAGTCACCACCTGCCCCCTCCTCAAAGACAATCACTATCTTGACTTCTAATGCTTAATCTTATAGACACAGAATCATATTTTTGTTCTCTTTTTGCTCACCAGTATAACTGTGAGCTATCCTAAAAGACTCTGAGCACAACTCATGACCGAATTCAGGACTCTATGCCTACAAATCACCACTTTTCACCGGCCTACGAAATCTATCTGTAGCCCAAACAAACTTTACTATGTGAATAAACACTTTATGATTCTTTGAGAGGCTTATAGCATCTAGTCAATCTTTGAACTGGTACCCCCACCTGTACCTATGTGACCTAAGCCCTCTCTTACAAAACTCAGCACTACAAAGTAGCTTTTGTATTTTCCTGTCATTTGATTGGATATTTGATATTTGATTGCCATTGCTGTCATTTGATATTTAACCTTAAAGTAACTGGTTAGTATACCAATTATTAGCGTAACCTGGTAATTAGTTAATATACCCACAGCTGACTGATTTCTATAGGTTATATCCATCCTCAGCAATACTTCTAAACACTGCCCAACTTCTGCGGACTGAAAGAGCCATTAAGTAACTCAGGAAACTATCATCATTTTTTTGTTTTGTTTTGTTTTTTGTCTTTTGGCCTTTTCTAGGGCCGCTCCTGTGGCATATGGAGGTTCCTAGGCTAGGGGTCTAATCACAGCTATAGATGCCAGTCTATGCCAGAGCCACAGCAATACCAGATCTGAGCTGCGCCTGTGACCTACACCACAGCTCACAGCAACGCCAGATCCTTAACCCACTGAGCGAGGCCAGGGATCAAACCTGGAACCTCATCACCTCATCGTTCCTGGTAGGATTCATTAACCACTGCACCACGACAGGAACTCCTTTTTTTTTTTTTTTCATTTTTTTAGGGCCCCACCCACAGAATATGGAGGTTCCCAGGCTAGGGGTCTAATAGGATCTGTTGCTGCTGCTGGCCTACACCAGAGCCACAACAATGCCAGACCCAGGCTATGTCTGTGACCTACACCACAGCTCACGGCAATGCTGGATCCTTAACCCACTGAGTGAGGCCAGGGATAGGACCTTCGACCTCATGGTTCCTAATTGGATTCATTTCTGCTGCACCACGATGGGAACTCTTGGTAAACTACCATCTTTTGATCCTTATAAGATCAAGACTAAAAATCCAAGGCCCAAGGTAAAAAACACTGCCTCAATAAGACATTATTTCCCATGAGCAAATGAAATTCATTGGTATTTCTCCACATTGGCATTTCACAGTAGGAACCCAACTCAATCAACATTTTAAAGCTGACACCACCAATTAAGACATAAACTCTTAGACTGAAAAAAAAAAATCTTTCCTGGGCATCTATCCAGAGAAAACCACAACTCTCAAAGATACATGTACTCCGATGTTCATTGTAGCACTATTTACAATAGCCAAAACATGAAAACAACCTAAATGTCCATTGACAAAGGAGTGGATCAAGAAGATGTGGTACATATACACAATGGAATATTACTCAGCCATTAAAAGGAATGAAATACTGGCCATTTTAGCAACATGGACAGACCTAGAAATTATCTTGCTAAGTGAAGTCAGCCATACAATGAAACACCAACATCAAATGCTTTCACTGACATGTGGAATCTGAAAAAAGGACAGAATGAACTTCTTTGCAGAACAGATGCTGACTCATAGACATTAAAAAACTTATGGTCTCTGGAGGAGACAGTTTGGGGGTGGGGGGATGTGCTTGGGTTATGGGATAGAAATCCTATGAAATTTGAATGTTATGATCATTATGTAACTACAGATGTGATAAATTCATTTGAGTAATAAATAAAAATAAAAAAATAAAAAATACTGACTTAAAAAAATCATCACAGAACTAAGACCCAATAATTAAACTGAATCATGGGTCTTATTCTTTATTTTTTCAAAAGTTTAATAACTTCTAATTAGAGAGATAATTCATGACCATTAAATAGAAACTACTGTGAAGTACAATAAATTAAATGGAATTCCTATTCCACAATCCAATAATCATTCCCATTAACAATTTTGCATACTTTCTCTGACTATAGTTACTATTTATTAAATCTGTTAATTGAAATAGCATTATACAATCGGCATCGTATATAATTTTCTACACAAAAAGTTTTTGATATAGTAAATATTTTCCAATATATTTAAAATTACTAAAAACACACATAATGGGTTTGTAAATCTATCACATGGGTGAGGTAAAATTTTATTTATTTATTTATTTATCTATCTTTTTCTAGGGCCGCTTCCCACGGCATATGGAGGTTCCCAGGCTAGGGGTCTAATCCGAGCTGTAGCTGCTGGCCTAGGCCACAGCCACAGCAATGCGGGATCAAAGCCACGTCTGCGACCTACACTACAGCTCACAGCAACGCCAGATCCTTAACCCACTGAGCAAGGCCAGGGATCGAAACCGCAACCTCATCGTTCTTAGTCGGATTCATTAACCACTACGCCACAACGGGAACTCCTTATTTATTATTATTATTATATTTTTTTTTGTCTTTTTAGGGCTGCCTCTGCAGCGTATGGAAGTTCCCAGGCTAGGGGTAGAATTGGAGCTACAGCTACCAGCCTGCATCACAGTCACAGTAACCTGGGATCTGAGCTGCATCTGTGACTTACACCACAGCTCAGAGCAACGCAGATCCTTAACCCACTGAGTGATGCCAGGGAATGAACATGCGTCCTCATAGATACTAGTCAGGTTTGTTACCACTGAGCCACAACGGGAACTTCTATTTTATTTATTAATTGTATTTGAGCCTAAAACATACAGATGCACTTTTACCTGACAAATAGTTGACTGTGATATTCAAGGCTTTTCACTGAATAAATTTCTGCTTTCTTGTGAAAAACTATATCTAAAATATATACTGTGATTTTTTTGGTTTCAATTTATTTACTGAGGAATGAGAATAATAAAGCCATATGTAAAACAATCCAAGGGCAGATTTCTTATGGATATATATTTTCCCTTAAACTTGCCCACAACTTCTTCAACAAACATTCTTAAATGACTTATCTTTATGGCGTATATCCAAAGTAATCAACTTAGTTCTATTAGAAACCACAATTAATTCATTGTTTTGAATATTATTTAAATACATTACCTAATTAGAGTAACAAGAACAACTGGCATAAATATATTTGAAGCTAATACAACTAGCACATGGTAAACATGCCTTTCACTTGTTGAAGGCAGAAGCCCTACCAGCAGTGGCTGTTCAGCATGAAGGGGGCATTTCTCAGTTTTTAATACAGAAAGGAGAGTCCCATACTGAAAACTCAAGTCTCAGTGAAGACAGTGTTTAATATAAACATTTCTGCACCCCATTTTTTTTTCTTTTTTATTCCCAAAGTCTCCTAGATTTTGCCATCGCACTGACAAAGCTTTCGTCTGACAATAAATTTAGGTAAGCAATCTCATTTCCCCTGTTCCTTATGAGTACAGTTGTCATTCTCAGTCAAGAGAATCCCTTCATACTCTTATGGGGTTCTGACAATACGGGCTTCCAGACATCTCCGTGTTCTTACCCTGCAGCATGGCTATTCAAAGACTGTATTACCTCATCTTAGTATTTGATCTATTTCTGTTTTCTTTTTATGAGTTTGCAAAAGTAGAAATCTCCCAATCATCTTTCACTTTAACCAACAGAATGTATTTTCTTAGAGGTCCTTGCTACAAAGCAAAATCAAACAAGTAAGCAATGACTGGGTCCAGTTGGTGGTTTCCTTAGCAGACAACCAAGGTCTTACCAAAGTTCCTCTTCTTAGGATCTCTGGCAAGTCCATGGCGAGTACCCTTTGGTAAGGTTCCAACAGGGAATTCAGATGCTCTGTGGGAAACACTGCATATGTGCAACACACAACATTTACATTACTGGTATGGTTGGTATATTTCAGTGTCAGTAGAACTGCAGGGCTATTACTCCCAATGTTCCCTGACACATTTCCATGGGCTACTCTCAGCATAGGATGCAGTAAACTACTGCTATTAAAAGAAAGTTTAGAGAAGAGAAGACAATTTTGGCTGGGATTTCAGGAAGCAGAGAAATAAAGTCTGTAACTGGTTTCTGTCATTGTTCTATTGAATCACCTACAAGGAGACACAGGAAGAAATAGAGTTAAGAAGATCAAGGAAAGAAGATGAAAGAAACACATACTTTATCTTTTGTTGAAATATCTCCTAAATTTCTCCCTGGATTGAAAACCAGGGTGGTTTCTGTAGTTAAGAAGTCTCTCTTTACTACAGCAAAGAACAGATATGAGCAGATGTGTCATTTGTAATGGTAAATGCCACTCTCTGAGCTAAGGGCTTAAAACAGGCAACATACTCAAATATACAGATACTGTCAATGGATATGGATTTAGGGTGGGGACAGATTACCTGTAAAATGATCTTCCCATCCTCATGATTCTTCAAACTATGCCACTTACACACGTTCTAGGCAAATTATATAACCAATCTAAGCCCAGCTCGACTACCTGCATAATTTTGATAATCAGACTAGGCCATAGGGCTAGATGGATGCCTGTCTTTTAATCCTTGTTTCAATAAATAAATAAGATAAAGTATGTAAAATGCAGACCCACCTGGCACACAGTAAAACTCCACAAACAGTAGCTCTAGTTGTTATTTCCTAAATTCTCAAGCCCCTTCCAAGATGAGACTGTGAAGAGTTCTTCCCCATTTCTAAAAGTAAAATTTAAGGCACAGAAATCAATTAGAGTCTCTTCCCAAAAGTATGATGAGGGTGTGATTTTCTCTTAGTGAACTTTTAACTCCCTGGCAATGCACTGGAAGATCATGCCAAGTGTCATAAGTAGTGATGGGAAGGGTAGCTTAGGAAGTAGGCTGATATGTTAAAGAATTCTTATCAAGTGTTTAGCATAAACATTCTCTTCTCATAACCTTGGCTGTAATGTATTAATGCTAAAGTAGGTGCAGAGTTTCAGAAGATTTTTTTCCTTGCTCTTACAGTGTGCACTGCACCCATGATACACATGATCACTTCTAGGTAAAGTCTTCAAAGACAAAAATTTTATCATTGGAAGCTGATAAACTTCTATTATAAAGATAAATTCTTATATGTGTGACTGCATCACTTTGCTGTACAGTAGAAAACTGACAGAACACTGTAAACCAGATATAATGGAAAAAATAAAAATCATTTAAAAAAAACAAAATAAAATAAATTCTGAATTCAGTTGGCAGGCTTGTTTCTGACTAGCTTCTTTTTATGTCTGGGAATGGCAATCTATGATTTATATACAATCACCAATGTGTCTTAAAAAAATTAAGGCTTATCACAAAAAAGTAATACTTTGAAATATAATTCAAGACAAAGTTTCCAACAAACAGCCTTGAAGCAAGATGTTTTCAAAATGTTAGTATTAATGTTCCCTAAGTACAAAAAAAGGAATACATAGAAAGAGCACTTTGATGGGTACAAGCGAACTCTTAATCCTCTGGAAACTAACTAAGCCACAGTAACTCCTAAATTTCCTAAATTGAGAGGAGGAAGAAAATACAATGCAGACATCACCTATTTTTACTAAAGTTCTCTCCAAAGACTCAATGACAATCAGGCAGTGTAGGGATGGAACCAACAGGAGCCATAAGGACATTCTTTCTCTTATCAGAAATCATCAGATATTTGTGGATTTCAGATTTCTAAATAATTCAATAATCTCACTCATTCTCTCCCAAATTTCAGTTCCTCTCTTTGATAAACATATGCGCAAAAGAGACTACAAAACCATGAACCAAGCAAAGGATGAGGAATAGTAGGCTCCGGTTTGTGACTATACTTCCAAGGTGATGTGAGACAGATTTCCACGTTGTATTCCACTGTGTGTGCCAGGGTATCAGAAAGAGATACAGGAAAGACCCATGGTATACAAGAACAACCATCCCTCACCATCCTAGGCAAACCAGCTCCAACATTTCAACTAAATTCAAGAGCGTGATGTGGTTTTGGATGAAAATACCTAGCCTATCCATTTCCTCTTGACATAAAAACAGGAGACTCTTTGCACTTATAAGCTCTTTTAGAAGTGATATATGAAGTAGGCTATTACTATCACCCCTTCGTTATCCCAGAGGAGAAAGTTATAGTTCTGAGAGATTAAACTGGTCCTTTGAGGTTGTGCAGTTATCATGGGAATCGAGGCTACGATTTGAGTTTTCTTTTTTTTTCTTCCTTTCTTTCTATACCAATCTTTGTCCTCCCACGAAAGTTCCAAAAATATGTAGTCATGACTGGCTTACATTTTCAATACTACTACCTACCAAAAGAGTCACTTTCCTAACCCTTAGCCAGCTGGCTGTCACCACTCCCCCGGCATGATGATCACTGTCAGGCCCACTGCAGTATGAGAAAGTCACAGCTGCCAGGCCAACCTGAAAGAAGCATGCACACCTCTGCAACCTCCTTTTGGGTTGTGTGCTTACCAACAGTCAGTAGGGGTAACAAACCTGTTTATGCCAGTTGTTCTTACTATAATTATATAATTTAAATTTCATGTAAGCCAATGATACATGATTATAGAAATGAAAGATAATTGTAGTTTCCATTAAAACATAGTGGAATGCTTTGAAGAAACTCCAAATGGTGAGTTGTTTCAAAAAGAAGAAGAAAATTACTTCGAATTATATGAGCAAGAAAACTGTAAAAGATACCCAGGGCAGGGTGGATATGATAGTACCTATGAAATATCTGGGTTTAGATTTCTTCACCAGCATCTTTAACAAAGAAACAAGTAATAAGAGGTGTGGCTTATAGGGGGAAAAAAGAAACAGATGTAAACTCAAACTAGTAGACATATATTCAAAAAAAAAAGTTTTGGCCCTATATCAAGATATGGGAGAATGAATGTTACATACCCTTTTTTGTTTGTTTGTTTTTAGGGCTGCACCTGCAGCATATGGTAGTTCTCAGACTAGGGTTCAAATCCAAGCTGCAGCTGCCAGCCACAGCCACAGCCACAGCAACGCTGGATCCCTAACCCCCTAAATAAGGCCAGGGATCAAACCCACATCCTCATGGATACCAGTTAGGTTTGTTATCACTGAGCCACAATGAGAACTCCAAATGCTACGTACATTTAAGGTTTTATTTTAATTTTATTCTTTTTAAACCATTACTTTTATACTTATTAAATTAACCAATTAGCTACCAGCTTTGCAATATCCCAAATCAATATTTAATAAATATTCACTAAAGTGAATTTAAAAATCAAAAAATGACATTTTATGAACAACATAATTATATAAATAGATGGAATAGACTATGTTCAATTGTACAATACTTTTATGGAATCATGTAATAAGTAATATCAAAATTTGTATGACTTGTAAACCAATCTATTGGGACAAGAGATAACTATTAGTCTCCCACAGTTTTTGGACTCTTCAAAAAATTTTTTTAAATTAAAAAGATAAAACACCAAGACAATATAATAACTCATCTGCATAAATGGATAGAATTTTTTGTTCTTAACTTTCTATATCAACTTCATCTAACATGTCTTTCCATTTCCATGTTAAGAATATTATGAAATTTTCTTTTAATGACTACTGCTTACACTATAAGCTAAGGAATAAAGGGCTAAGATAAAATAATCAAAAGTCTCTAAGGGGTCTTCAGACAGAGCCATGACCCAATTCTACAAAAGACAGGGTAAGGAAGAAGTATATAAAGTCCTCAGAGAAAGAGTGGTGCAAATGGAAAACCAAACTAACCAAATGTCCAAAGAGTGTCATTAATTGTCACACAAATGGATTTGGGTACATTTTCATCCTACTACTACAAAACTTTAAACTGAGTCTATTCCTCCCTCCTGCTTTCAATAGATACATGGTTCTGGAGGAACCCTTTCGGGTGAAGACAAGTACAATTTCTAGGGTCCAGAAATGATTTAGTGGTATGCGCCAAAGTAGTCCCAGCTCTGTGTCTCACCCAACACAAAAGTCTGAAGATAA
This sequence comes from Sus scrofa, assembly GCF_054392235.1. NCBI lineage: Eukaryota > Metazoa > Chordata > Mammalia > Artiodactyla > Suidae > Sus > Sus scrofa. Next base: position 105,545,619 of record NC_139396.1, on the reverse strand, counting down.
AAACAGATTCGAAAGGAGAAAAATGAATTTCAGTTCTATTCACAAGCAATTCAAATGCATTTTACAGACTTAAATTTATGGCATTTTCCTTGCTCTTATATATTTCAGGGCCAACTTTCATGTTCCATTTTTGACACCTCAGATAGAATATTGAGATATGTTTGGCAGTGGATACGAGAGGTTAAGAGGAAAGAATTTCTACAAAAGAAGGGAATTGGAAATCATCCTTCTTCTCACTGTGGTGTGCAGAGGAGGAAGAGCTGGGAAAGTACGTGAGGGGAAGAAAGATCTAATTTCTCTAAGCACGAGACCTCCCAGGATAGCAGTGCTTTCAAACTCTGTCCCAGGACTCCTGGTTCTTGCTTAACCTGGATTTAGAAAAGTTGGTTTCTTTAGTATAAGAGAGAAGTTGCCATAAACTTGCTTTTTTGAAGTTTTTTGTTTTTCTGACAAACTTGCAGATCAACATGATGTTTAAAAAAAAAAAAAAAAAGACTATCAGGGAAATAGCACAGATCAAAAAAAGTAGCTGGATTCACCCATCAAAACTGAAAAAAAGAACTCTCAGTTAGCATTAATCCCTTCTATTTCAGTCATGAGGAGCGGAGGAAGAAGGCTTAAACGACAGCCTTAAGGCACTGAGACCAAATTTAAAAGGGCTCTAAAAATGCCTTGCAGATTTTGCACCCACACGCCTCCCCTTTTTACTGTTAGGACCATGAAGTAGAACATAAGTATTTACAGAGGAAAATGTACAGTATAATTGACTAAAGCAGGAAAATCTCGTAATCCTGTATTAAGGCCAAATGAAATCAAAACACACTCAGGTTGCAACATGTCCTCATATAAAAAGCTCTCAACTGGATTTCATAAGAAATATTGATCTCAAACTCTGAATCCTCTCACTTTGGCTACCACACATGATTATTGGGGTCAGTACCTTCTATATTGGAATTCTTTTGAAGGCTTCAATTCATGTTGATAAAAGACAACAGAGGAGTAACTTTATTTAAACAAATTATACCTGAGGCTGCTTATAAAGCAATTCAAGAGTACTCTTACTAAAAGACTAAAATGTTTTAAAAAAGATAGGAAAACTGTCAATGTTATCAATGGCTCTCTTCAAAATTACAAATTTGACTAGATGAAGTTTTATTTAAATAGATTCAATTATGCTAAAATTATCACTATACCATGTTTAAACTAAATACACTTTACATTTATTTCTTTACTAAATACAATATTCAAGTTTTGTGATCCTACTCACTGGAATTAGCTACATACTTTCCAAGCATGACCCAAAGAACAGCCCATTAGAAGTAGCTCTTTGTCTTTAGTACTTGAATTTGGCCAAGGACTCTGGTCATCTACCTGCTAAATAGTTCTTTCTGCTGGGTAAAATGACAATCCACATTTGCACTGACAGGATTCTACATATTTGTATGTAGTCTGAAAATACAATTCAATGTGCTCTAAAAGAAATAGGTCAAAATCACTATTCCTCTCTACTGACTGCAGTAAACCTCCCTTTTGACCAAAAAAAAATCTGTAAACTAATCCTATACTTTCAGTTGCAAAATGCTTCAAAGATGTTTATAGTGAAATAATCTCTTAAAGGCGAAATATTTGTTTTTAAAATGTTCAAAATATTTGATTTTAAAGAATCTTAAAGAAAGGCAAGTCCTGGGCAACTAACTAACTGGGAACACAAAAGAGTCCAGTGAAACAAGAAACTTTTGTTCTGGCTCATGTTCTTTAGGTTGGCAGATGAGAACAATCAACTTCCAAGCCCTTCTTCTCCTCCCTCTGCTTTCAAGTTCAATCTTTCTTTGCCTTTGATCCTATGGAAAACTAGAAACAGTCTCAACTGGAATTTCCCATAACAAATGCAGCTTTTGCTTGCAAAAATCCACTGGCAAGTGTGTTTGTTCTAGAGTGAACCAGCCTCTTCCACTCCAAAGAGCTGTGCTGCCCTCAAGACAGGATCCTTCTGACTGACCTAAGATGAACACAGAGACTTTCATTCTATAAGCCTTGTGTTCAATTCAAAAGCAAATACCCTGGCAATTATGGAATTCATGGGTTAGTCTTTTAAAAAAATTTTAAAAAGCCTCATTCTTAGCTGTCCTCAGGTGCTACAATACAATCCACGCCTTTCATTTAAAAAAAAAAAAAATCTACTGAAGCCTAAAGGTAGGAGTTAGGGGGAAAAAAAGAAGAATTTCTCTTCTGGGAACTTTGGTGACATAATCAAAGCAAGTGAAAAATATAAATGTGTGAGATATTCAGGCCATTCTTCAGCAGTGCTGATGATCCCTCAAATGAAATATTTATTTCCTTTTGTTAATCATCCTGCAATCTCAGACCAAAAAAATAAATAAATAAACTATCCTTTTTCTTTAAATTATCATACAGCTTACCTATTTAAATTCATCTTTTATGGAAACTACATAATCTTGCTTTCATTAAAATTCTCCCTTGTTGATATAGGCAAACGAGGTCAGTTTCTGCTGGATTTGCATACTTGCATTTTATCCCTTAATTCAACTCTTTGTTGAAGGTTTTAAAAAGAGCAAGAGCTGAACCTCAGATACACATAAAACAAATACTGCTTATATGTCTAAGTGAACATTGACACCATTTACAGATTCTTCCCCCCTCCCCTTTTCCTTGGGGCTGAGAGCCCTGTCAATAATCATTACTTATTAAACAGGCTGCCATTCCCTTCTACAGAATGTAGGAAGGGAGCATGGAGGGGTAGAAATAATTACCTTGGGCTTTTCTTTAAAGACCTCCGGAATGGAAAGCAAGGAAATCAATTGAGAAAGAATGTGAAATATCCCCCCCCCCGTGTGCAAGCGCCCCCCCCCCACATACAGCCGAGAAGTACACCAACACTCCATTATTCATATCAACTGTATCAAAAGAAAAGATAAAAAATCTGGGGTCTTCAGGAAAGACGCACATATTTTCAATCCATTGAATATGTTCACAATACACTTGCCCATCCTTTATCCCTCCACAAAACTCAAGCAGCTAGATTTGTTGAGAGAACCCTCTACACACCTCCTGAGAAGACGTGCTTTCAAAAATGACTGCTTCAACCAAAGGAGGGAGAAGCAGCAAGTTACTGATTTGACTGCCATTCTGGTTTGTCCCTCCCTCCCCCTCTTCTCCTAGTCTCCCAATTTATCTTTTAGCCTATTTTTTTCCCCAAAGTATAGTAAAAGGATAAGGAATGTCTCTCTCTGGATCTTACCTACCAATGCAATAGATCAAAAAAAAAAAAAAAAGTTTTAAGGGTTAAATAACACCCCAAGTAAGACCACAGGTCAGGGAAATGAAAAATTCCCAGATGACTGAAAGCTTGGTATATCTACTCAAGAGTTAATGACGGGCACTCTTCCTTCCCCTCCAGACGTTAGGGCTCAAAACAGAAATACAACATAAAGAAGACATGGCCAGGCAGTTGCTGGAGAAGAGCATTACACAGAACTTGAACTGGCAGGCTGGGGGTTTGTCCTAAATAACCTTCACAGGTTGTACCAACTGTTCTCTGATCCTGATCAATAGTCAGAGTAAGAAGCTTCCTAAGATTTCCTTAGGATGAGAACAAGGTGGGGTGGTGGGAGGGTAGTGGGAGGTCAATCAGTCATCTAAAACATTTATAGAGATATAGAGAAAATATACACCTCCTAGACAGATAGAAAGCTATCATGCTTAGAGAAACTGGCCAGTACTGGCAGCAACTAAGCCAAGGTTAAAGGAGATAATATTCAAAGAGTGACCTGTTCCAAACAAGTTGGATTTTCTCAGCCTCCAGTGCAGAGAACACTGTCCTATTTCGCCTCAATTTCTCAGGCATATAGGGAGGGGAAATGAGGTTCACACCCCACCTTTGGGAAATGAACAAAGCAAATGCTTGGCAGGGTTGAAAAAACTCCTCCTCCGTCAAGACCCTAAAGGCGGCAGCTCTGCAGGGTTCCCTTCATAATTCCCTCCTCAACTCACTCCAGGCGCCACAGAATCCGATTCTCCACCTTAGAATGGCCAGGGGCAGGGTAGGGGGGTGATCACTTTTCCCTTAGCCAAGGATCGCCTCCTTTTCCTACCTCCCACAATGGCTTCTAATTAACCCTTCCTGGTCCCTTCCCGGGGCAGGGCTGCTGGAAGTGTCTACAGCTTCACCTTACCAACATTTCCATCAAATCATCACACCTCCCCTCGCAGCCCACCCCCACATGGACACAACTTCCCTCCGAGGTTTAACGTAGGTCGATTTGCATGTGCTTTTCTTTCTCTCCTTCCCACGGGTGGGGAAAGGGCTCAGTGCGTTTGGAAAGGCCCTCCCCTCCCTCCCCAGCTCTCAAAGGGAACCGGATCGGGAGCTCGCCAGCAGGTCTGCAGTGAGGAGGGTTCGCACGCGCTTTAACCCCTTGAAGGAAGTTAGTTATCATTTGGGACCCAGTGAAGTAGGGCCCATGGCGCTTGACTGACAATCTCCCTTCGCTTCACATCACCCCTACCCTACACATGAAAAACTGCCTGGCCGGCGCCTTTTTTCCTCCCTTGTGGCCAGTTTTAATTCTCTCACTCTAGCACCAAACCTGGAAAGGTGGTGGGGGGTGGGGGTGAAGGATGCTAGGAGAGAGAAAGCGAGAGAAAAAGACAGCAGGACGGCAGAAAGGAAACTCGGTAGTAAATCAGACTTCAGACACTGTGTTTACTTACGAAATTTGGGGCTGGTGCTAGTTTCTGGCGTGGTGGTGGTAGGGGAGGAGGACGAGGAAGTGGAGGAGGAGGAGGCAGCATCCTGAAAGGGAGACAGGGTCCAGGAAGGAGTGGAGTCATGAAGATAGGAGGAGGTAGCGTATGCCGCAGTGGGCCAGGAGGGCATGGCCTGCGTACTGGGGGTTCCTGGCACCGGGGGTCTGGAGCCTGGAGTACTGCTACTGAAGAAAGGGGCTGTCGTGGACAAGACCGTCGGGGGGGGCGCAGTGTTCCGTGCTGTGGTGGAGCGCGGGCTGGCCCGGATGGGCACCCGGTGTCCGGGGAAGCGAGTTGGCGCCCGCGTGATGGTGGTCAGGCGGGTGCTAATCCGGTTGGGCGTCCTGGAAGAGGCGGCGCCACCGGCGGAGGGGGTGGCTGGGGACGTGGTGGAAGTTGTCGTAGTGGTGGTCTCCATGGCCTTGGGGAAGGAGCTGGGCTTGGAGAGGAAGAAGGGGTCCTGGCCCATCCCCTTGGAGTCCACCAGGTCGGTGGGCACGTATTCCTTGACGGAGCCCACCACGATCCATTTGAGGAGCATGAGGCTGAGCCCCAGGCCGATGAAGCCGATGAACAGAGGCACCACGCACAGCCACGTCTGCTGCCGGTTCCACACGATGCAGTCGCTACAGCGTAACTCCCGGGGGGGCTCGGCCGCCCCTTCGCCGCCGCCGTCCGGGCCCCCGCCCGCCGCCGCCGCAGCCGCCGCGGTGCCCTCCTCGGCCGAGGCGGCGGCTGCCGAAGCGGCTCCAGGTGGCGAAGCAGCGGCCGCCCCTTCACTCATCCTAGGAGCCGGTCTTCACCTTCGCCCCCCCGAGGGCCGCGCTAGAGGCATGAGGCCGCGCGGGCCGGGCGCGGGCGCGGGCTCCGGCGGCGGCGGCGGCGGGCTCGGGCGCAGGCAGCGGCCGCGGCGGCCGCATGCAAATCGGCTCCCTGCCCCCACGCCCCTCCCCCCGAGAGGCGGGCGGCGGGCGGGGAGGAGAGGAGCGGGGGAGGGGACAAGGGCCGGGGAGGGGGCGGCTAGGAGCGCGGAAGAGGGGCGAGACAGGCCCCCCGGCGCCGCCGGCCGGTCAGGGAGCGGCGGGGCGCGTCTGCAGCCCGCCAAGCGGCCTCCTGCGCGCCGGGGCACCGCGTCTGCTGCTGCTGCTGCTGCTGCTGTTGCTGCTACTGCTGCTGCTGCTGTTATCGCCCGCTGCCTGCAAGCGCTCCAGCCGCGCCGGCATCCTCGGGGCGCCGCGCCCGGCCCGCTCCCCCGGGCGCCCGCCCGCGCCGCCAATGGGCCTCGCGCCGCCTTCAGGGGCCGAGCCGGTCGGCCGCTAAACGCCCGGCGCCGGAGAGCCGCATTCCGACACAGGGGGGCCGGCCTGGCCGCCGCCGCTCGCCCGGCCCGCCGCGCCGCGTTCCTCGGCGGCTGCTCCGCGAGTCCGGGCGGCAAGGTGCACCTGTTCTTCAGCCGGCCCGCAGCCAACCCTCGGCCAGCACTGTCTGGGAGAGACCAATCCGAGCGCGGCGCGGAGGGCGAGCGGCCGGGCTCGCCTCGCTCCCGCGCCCTCGGCTCAGTGCAGGCGCCGCCGCCCGAGAGTCAAACTCCAGCGAGCTATGCCGCCGGCGACGCGAGCCCGGGCCAGGGACGCAAGGGGCGTCCCCGGCGTGTGCTGTCCGACCGGTCACTTAGGGAACCCCACCAGCCCCTGAAGATTGGAAAACACTGCCCGGAGCCCCTATCCAGTAGCGCTTGATAGGGAAGACGTGGAAAAAGAGAGAGACTGCAACGGGGATCCCGGGGAGTAAGGACCCCAGGCGGGAGGCGGCCCCGGGCAGACGCCCGGCGGGTGGGGTATGCGCCGATCCTCAGGACGGGCTGGGCTTCAGGCAGAGTAGCGCCTCCCACCAGCACCTAATGGTGGTTTTCAGTTGCGTCCAAGATATATAAATGATCCAAGCAAAGCCCCGCTTGGAAGTGTGTGGCAAAAGCAGCTCCCTACCCACCTGAGTGTGAGCCCTGTCTCCCGTGCTGATGCAGTGGGGTCAGAGACTGACGCTTCGGGGCCAGGGAGAGGGGACATGTGCCGTGGGAGGGTGGTCCAGGCCCTCCGCCCAACCTCGGGTGCTGCTGGATGGAGAGCCCTTTCCTTCCGATTTCCTCAGAGAGATGCTGGTGAAGCCGACCTTTATGCAATTATACCCAGCAGATACCTCGCAGCCGATTGTGATAACTTAACCTTAAAAAAAAATTGTCTTTAAATGTAGATGTACGCACAGGTGCACATGTCACAAGGCAACTGATTGTGAGAGGTAAAATTTTAAAGGATGTATTGGAATACAAAATTCTGTTGCCGGTTTCTTCTTTGGGGTATAGCCATCTGTGCACCTGTATCTCAGGTGCAGTGTGGGACCTGCCTGGAGGGCGAAGGGATCAGAAGAAGAAGGAAGCATGAAGGAGTAAAGAGCCAGCATCAGCATGGTCTATGCTAATGGTGCAGAACCTTATTGTCAACTCTTCCAGATTTCCTGGTCTAAAGTAGAAACTGGAAAGATGTTTTTGGTTATAAGCTCCAAGACAGAAAGGTTTAGGATGTCAGCCTTCTAATACATCTCCCCTGAACTGTATGATTGGCACTGATGAAGAAAACATCGTTCTCTTGACCTGTGATAGTCTCCCCAAAGATGAAGTTTTCCAGGTATCCGTTTTATTCACAGGTAGAGAGCCAAACGGTACACGGAAAAGACTACAAAGAGAAGAGGATGCATTGAAACAGGAAGCCCCTGGGATTTCGTGCCTACCAGAGTATTTTGCACAGACACGGTTAATAAATTATTTTTGATAGTAGTAATGCAGCTGTCACCTCTTCCAGTTATAATATTGAGACTTTCCCCATAGGAAAGCTTTTGATTTTTAGTTTAACAGAACATGCACTAATCCAGTAGTGCTGAATTATGGTTCCAAAAATTGCAAGTGAAAAAAAAAATACCACAAACCCATAAATCTATATTCCTTCAGCTTTCCAATACAGTGAACCATCCTCTTAAGTAAAAATTGACCAAATCTCTACCTTCTGTTGAGGCTGGGCAGTTACTGGCCAACTTTTCCTGTATAGCAAATAAAAATTAGCTTTTACACAAAATATTGTGAAATTATACCAAGGTGCAGCTGCCAGGTGTATAATATTGAAAATTATTTTCCAAAACACTCCTAATTTGTTGGCCCCCATCATTCCTATGGCCCCTCCCTTCTTTCTCCCCCACTGAAATAAATCCAGTGTACAAAAAGGGTGCTGTAATGCTGGAGCTGGGCAAATGCTCCCCTGAAATGGGATTCTTATAAAACTCACCCTGTGTTGTCTTAGTGCTCCCCAATGTCTTCCTCATCTATCTCTCCAAATTCTCTCCACTTCTCATTTCCACTTGGTTTTAATAGCTTATTCATGGTTCCCTGCTCAACTCATTTTCTCCCAAGCCTCTGCACTTGACTACCCATTAGCTGCTCTCACAGTGAACATCATCATGGGGCGGGGTGGGGGGGAGAGGAAGCCTATTGCTTTGATAGCCTTGTATTGGGAAGCAGGTTGTATCAGTCCATTCAAGAAACTTTGGCTGGTACACCCAGCATTAATTTGAAGTTTTACTATGAGGCTCCCTGGTGGCAGGTAGTAAACACTGGAACTGGAACTGGGGGTCCACAGCCGAGTCAAGGACAAGTGGACGACACTCTCACTGCTGATGAGCAGCCAACTGATCAGTCCCAGGGTAAGGCGAATCTCAGTCCGGTGCCTCACAGTTACCTGCAGCATAACACTGCAGAAAGAGCTTCACACTCAGGCTCTGAACACAGGGATTAAAGTTTAAGCTCTGCTCTGTATAAGCAATAAAGTCACTCTGGGCCTCTTTTTTTATGAAACTATAATATCTACATTCTACATAATTAATATGAAACTGTATAGTTAAATGGACTGTTCACCTATGACATTTTTAAGCATGATTTTTAAATACATTAAATACCATTCAGTTTTGTTAACTAATACATATCAAGGTGTCACAGAGTCTAAAAAAAGCCTTTCAAAATTCACTATATAAACTTAAAATGCAGATTATAATTTTCAAGGAACATTCTTATTATTCTGGTATAATGAATGACTTAAGAATTGTGCTTTCTATGGTTTTTAATACCGAGGCTAATTATTTAATAAAGATAGATGTAAATAACCTTTTGGAGAAGAGCTACCCATACTTTTTTTGGATGTCTCCTATAGAGAGGGGTGTGGATTTTTCTAACAAATGGGCATGGCATTATACAGCCTCTCCTGAGCTCCATATCTGCAGAAAACAGAACAAAGCTCCCTACCTTCATGGAGCTTATATTTTAGTGGAAGACTCTGACAATAAATAAACAAAATACATAAATGATATAGGCTATAAAAAGATGAAAAGTGCTGTTTTGGTACACAAAGTACGTATCTTATTGGTGTGATTACACAGGACATCTCTTCAGCAATCCCAATATCCTCAATCTATTTACCATCCTATCAGGTAAAGAGGGTACTCTCTTATTAGCTGTAGGTTCCCTGAATAAATATGGCTACAGAAGATACCAGCCTGGCCTGCAGAACCAAACACTCTTCTCAATATCCACAGGAATCATGTATGTAGGCAATGAGACATCTCAAAACATTTCACAAAGTAAACATTTTACAAAGAGTTAATATGGCTAACTTTCTTTCCACGGTTGCATATTCCTTAGTCTCTCTTGCTGTAGTCCATTCCTGTTATAATAATACATATTTCGCAGTATATCATTGTGGCCTTACATAAAGAAAAGCAGATTGTTTTCTTCATAGCTCTCAACAAATAACCTTATGTATTTCTTGTGGGTGCTTTATGTCTTACATATAGGACTCATTCACAACGTACTGGAAAAAATACCCTGGTGGAGCCGAATGTTCACAACATGTTGACTCCAAGGATTTGTGCATTATATTCCAATATCAAAAATAAACCAACACAAAACTACATGAATTCTACAGAGCAAAAATCACAAAGTGGAAAGGTGAAAAATTCCAGTTGCAACTATACCCTAGTCACAAAAAAGACTGTAACAACATTCAGATGTAAGGTATTTTAGATTGCCACCTAATTGAATGCTTATGAATTAGGAAATGCTGGATGCTGTATAACAGGATATGATATCAGAAGTTTTAAAGGAGTTACTGAAATAAATGTGAAACAATGCTAAAGTTTCAAAATAGATTAACTGGAGTCGTGGCACAGTGGAAGCGAATCCGACTAGGAACCATGAGGTTGCGGGTTCGATCCCTGTCCTTGCTTAGTGGGTTAAGGATTCAGTGTTGCCATGAGCTGTGGTGTAGGTCACAGACATGGTTTGGATCTGGTGTTGCTATGGCTGTGGTATAGGCTGGCAGCTTTAGCTTCGATTAGACCCCTAGTCTAGGAACCTCCATATGCTGCAGGTACAGCCCTAAAAAGACAAAAAAGACCAAAAAAAGAGAAAAAAAAAATAGGTTAACTAAGGACTAGGTAGATAGCACAACACACTGGAGATGAAAGGAGGATTTTTGTGAAGAGGATTTCTTTGTGCTCTGAGTTCACAAGGGGAGGAACAAATGTACGGAGGCTTTCTACACCAACTATCGTGAGAGGGGTCCCAAAGGAGTCTTGGGGAGCTCAATATAAGACACCTAGAGGTTGTGCAGGCCTCACTGGATTGGGATAGACACACACAAGTTTCAGGGATCTCAAGTCAGGAGATGCTAAAGTGTCCTGTAGCTGCAGAGGGTACTTGAAGCCTCTGCCATGCCAGGAAGGCATGAAGCCATCCTGTAGGCCAAGAGTCCAGTTGCAATGAGTGTAGAGGAGAAGTAAAGGTAGACAATGAGTTGGAAACTCAGTGCTGAAGAATCTGAGTGTCACAGTGAGATATCTATGTAATTATCATTTTGCACTGAATTCAAACTGCCTATACTTTAGGTACCAACATGGGTAGCTTTTACTTGGCACTTAAAGCTGCTATTAGTGTTTGTCTTATCCTGTTTGGGTTTCTTTGTCAGGAATTTCTCCCTTTTCTCCCTATCTTTTCCCCAACATTGGTAGATATATATTTTTGGATCATTTCACTGAAGAGCTCTATTCTTTTGAAGTCATTTTCTGAGATCTGAAATTGGAGGACATAGTGCTTTGGAGAGATCCAAGGACATATCTTCTCAGTGCTTCTTTTTTTTTCATTCTTATTGAAATTGTTTTTATTATTATTTTTTAATAGTTATTTCCCCAAAATAATTTTTTTTCTACTGTACAGCATGGTGACCCAGTTACACACACATGTACACATTCTATTTTTGCACATTATCATGCCAGTGCTTCTTTTTTGCATGGGAAATATGAAGTAAAATTATCTGAGAATCTTTAGAAAACTGTTAAAAACAGTGAAAAAGCATAGGAATTATACCAGTATGAAACAAAAAGCATATCAGAATTTGACAAAGTATGCATCATATTCTTATTAGCTTAACAGAGGTTATTTTAAAATTTAGAAGCCATAAAATTTTATCATAATAAGTCATTTAAACCATGGATATGAGCGTATAAAATTTATAAAACATATTAACTATATTAAGGTATTAGCTATCTTCCTTGGGAGTATGGCTAACATACTTTTTTTCAAATTCATGCTGCCAAATCATTTTAAAATTAATACTGGCATGTAAAAATATGGAAGTGACTTCCTTTTTAATATAAATTTCTCAAGATATTTGACTGACATATTTGACCAATAACTGTGTTTGTGCATGATTTTGCTTGGGCAGGGTGTGTGTACTTATTTTGTAAAGAAAGGAGGTTGTGGTAGCAGATTCTGTATGAAGTGTCTAGGGAATAAGGTGAAATAGGGATGGGATTATAGTACGAATTAGAGAAACTACCTAGTAAAGGGTGATGATTAGATTCCAACATAAGTAAGTTATAGAAAGCAAAAACAGATAATTCTTCAGGCTTGTTTACTCAAAAGAATTTCTTAGAGTTTGGAAATGCAAAGTTGAGCCCATGAGAGACTAACTAAACCAACTTGCTCCCACTGTACTATGGGAGCAGAGCCAACTTTGCTCCGGCAACAGATGAGGACTTTAGATGGTGGTCAATGGCAATACTGATGGTGGCTTAGTTGAAAAACTCTACACCAAGGACTGAAGTAAGATCTACCAAATTCTGACCTCCTCTGAATCACTGTAAATGAAAACAATTTATACTCCCCGCTACATTGGATAAGATTAAAAACACAAATAAAACTATTTACGGTTAATAGTTTAAGTATTACAGAAAACATTAGACAAAAATCTCAGAATCATCACTTTGGAAATGATGTCGTGACAAAAATAATCTCCTTGGAAAATATTCAGTTAGCTAGGAAATATTCCCCTGCCAAGCAGACCTAATAGGTGATGTTAGTGCACTCTTAACGTCAGGCAGCTTTGCAAATAATTATACTCACTATTTGCCACCCCACTACCCATTGTTCTTTTTCTCCTGGGAAATCCTAAAGAAGTAAACTCATAATTGGCCTTCCTGGTGGTACTCTAGGACCTACATCTAACTTCTTTGGACAGTTTGCAGAGCAGCAAGATAGACAGCTCCTAGGCAAAGTATGATTTGTTTCCAGAATTTGAATCCCAAATGCACTCTTACTTCTCTGATCATTTGATCATATATTTATATGTATACATATATGCATGCGCTCGCGCACACACACACACACACACACACACATATTTAAGCAAGAAGAGAGAAACCTGGTTTAACCTTCAAAAATTCCATCTGAACTTGAACAATGACAAAAGATACCTCATGTCCTATATGGGAATGTATAAGAGGGACCCAGAGAGATTTAGACATTACATTACAAAGTTCTAGCAATCCACAAGGGTGCTGAAGGAAGGCCCTGGAGGTAACCAAACTTCCTTTATAGAAATCTTTCAGGCAGTCTTTCCTGGAAGCTGTATTCCAATGACCCTTTGAAGTAGCAAGGCACACTCAGGATCTCATCATTCTACAAGGCTAATCGGTAAAAAGTGACACCTTTCATCTTTAAAGCTTTCAGACAAAGTTTACATCATTCAAATTCTCCAAGAAGTTCCCCTTCCCTTTGGAAAAAAAAATGGCCCTTTCTTTCTTTTTCTTTCTTCCCTTCTTTCTCCCTCCCTCCCTCCCTTCCTTCCTTCCTTCCTTCCTTCCTTTCCTTCTTTCTTAGTTAAAAACTGTGTATGCATGAGAGCGACAGAGGATGGAACATTGTGGGGTTGTCCCCTCTTTTGTTTCCAGGCATCTTCTCAGAGGTGTCATCCTAGAGAATGAACTCTGCTCATCAAAGTTGGCCTGTCACTCTGCGTTTTCAAAGGATCCTTAAATGGAGTTGCATATACTTTGGCTAAGTGAAGCCAAAGGTCACATATCATTTCTGAAAATACAGGTACCAAATATTTGATGAATTTAGAAGGTATGTATCCATAAAGCAAAAGTAGAGCTGATGCTATGACCAGGAAACTCTTGATTCTTTGGCATAACAAAGGATATGGGCAATGAAGGATGCACTGAACAAGCAGTTAGGAAACCCAGGTTTGAATCCTTACTATTCCAATATTTTTATGGAACTCTGAGTCTCAGTTATATGGTCCATAAAACTTGGGCAACACTGCCTAACCTCAAGATTATTATGTTAAAAATGGAAAACAAATGTAAATGTATTTTGCAAGTTACAAAACATTGTTCATATATTTAAAAGCACTCTGGTACTACAAATTAATGTCATTAATAGAGTTCTTGCTATGGTACAACTGGTTAAGAATCCTGCATTGTCTCTGATGTGGTATGGGTTCAATCCCCAGACTGGCCTAGTGGGTTGGGGACCCATTGTGGCCACAGCTATAGCATGGGTCACAGCTGTGGCTCAGGTTCAGTCCCTGGCCTCAGAACTTCCTTATGCCATGGGCATGGCTGAAAGAGAGAGAGAGAGAAAAAAAAAAGAAAACTACAATTTCCATTGGATGGAAATACTACTCCATTGGATGATATAGAGTATATATAAATTTCACTATTAAAAAATAAACTCAACCTTGGCAGAAGACATGGATAGACATTTCTCCAAAGACATACAGATGGCCAGTAGGCACATGAAAGGATGCTCAATATCACTAATTCTTAGAGAAATGCAAATCAAAAATACAATGAGGTATCACCTCACATCATTCAGAAAAGCCATCATTAATAAGTCTATAAATAACAAATGCTGGAGAGGGTGTGGAGAGAAGGGAACCCTCATGCACTGTTGGTGGGAATATAAATTGGTACAATCGCTATGGACAGCAGTATGGAGGATCTTCAGGAAACTAAATATAGTACTAGCATATGATCTAGCAATCCCATTTCTGGGCATATATCCAGACAAAACTAAATTCAAAAAGACATATGTGCCCCTATGTTCATGGCAGCACTATTCAAAATAGCCAAGATTTAGAAAAAAACCTAAATGCCCATTAACAGATGAATGGATTAAGAAGATATGATACATATATGCAATAGAATACTTCTCAGCCATAAAAAAGAACGAAATAATGCCATTCAAAACAACATGGATGAAACTAGACATTCTCATACTAAGTAAAGTAAGTCAGAAAGAGAAAGACAAATACTACATGATATCACTAATATGTGGAATATAAAATCTGGCACAAATGAACCTATCTACAAAACAGAAACAGGCTCAAGACATAGAGAGGGTGATCCCTGAGGGAACTCAGGAAGGAAAGGAAGAACACCTGCCATCTAGCAACCATCAGACTGCAGCCACTCCTGACGGTACATTCCAAGAAAACTCAGGATGTGAAAACAGAGTATGCTGGCCCCAGATAGCTGAGGTGCATATCTAAGGAATGATTTCAGTAAGCCCAGACCTTGCATCTTCCCATACATAGAAAAGCACTAAATTCCATTAGCACTAATCTTTTGTTCCTATTACCTGTTCTTTGTTGCAAAACTCCTTTATATCCTAGCTGCCCCCCACCCCTGCCACTGCCTCCTTGGAGTGGGTTTTCTAAGGGTTAACTGAGATGCTGCCTCCCAGGCTTAAGTCCTCATTTTTCCCCAAATAAAATTTAACTCTCAACTTTTAGGTTGTGCATATAGTTTTTAAGTCAACGGTATAAAGCTTTATTACTTTGGATTAGGCAACCAACCAACCAACAAACAAACAAACAAACCAAACCAAAACAAAACAAAAAACCCAGCAGACAAATTGCAGTTTGCATAATTTGAAAACTCTGTTTTAGGTGACACAAGAGGTTAAAAAAAACAAACAAAAACCACACACAACCCGATCAAATACTAAAATCTCTTCTTTCTCTCCTTGCTTCCTTTCTCTTTCTAATAAATGCAAAATCTGAAAAATAGTACCTTTTCATTATTTTTAATTTTTTCCATTATAGCTGATTGATAATTTTAACCTTATTATCTTTATATATCTGCTAATTTTATTTCTTTTTTTGTCAACTGATTGTACCTACCTTATTCATATTTCCTTTTATTTTCTATATTAACAATGATAAAGCATTATAAATTATATCTAATTCCAAATGTATGTATTTAGAATTTATTCTTTAATAAATATTTACAATTACGTTAAATATTTAGTAATCTTTACTAAACATTTTTTTTTCTTGGAATACATGTTAGGTAATTTTAGCAGGCACTGTTGGTATTCTTCAGAGATCCCCTTAAATCCTTTTAGGATTTTTGTGTGACAGACTTATTGACACAACTTGGAACATTAATAATGATAAGTACAGGTCAGATAAGTCACTGTAGCCCAAGCAATGGACAACTGGGTAGTTGTGCTCATAAGATTTATTGCAAGGTCCATGAGTTCCTCTTGGAAAATGAAAGGAAAGCTAGAGTAATCTGACAACTAGATAATTCATTCTATGAGGAAGAAAGGACACAATGTGGATTCCTATGTTTGTGAAGAGATCTGTGAAGCCACGCCTGGTTAATTTTTAATGAGAGTCAGTGGATGCATCTCATGTGAAAATTGAATATATGACCATACAACGCCCATTACAAAACAAGCACTGGGATAGGAACTAGAGACTGAAAAGAAGTACATTTTCCTTATCTATCCTGTCGAGCCAAACTGAGGTTGTTTTTAACATTCAAAATCTGATTAAGGTCCAATAATACACCTGGATTAATAAGAGCACCTGATTGCCAGATCCCCACTGTGTGAAATAGCAGCAACGAGATGCTAGAATAAATTTGACTTTGCAGCCAGAAACAATACCAAAATGCCATTTTAAATGCTTAGGAAAGCCTAGTCCATGTAAAACCCTAAATAACAAATTTGAATGGAATCACAAGCTGTGTTTCATCATATAATTTTTCTTTCCCTTGCCTTTTATATATTTATTTATTATTTATTTATTTATTTATTTATTTATTTATTTATTTTTGCTTTCATGTTAAAGATCTGGCTTATAAATAATGCCTAAAGATGGACCAAAATTTTACCAGAGGCCCTTTACTGTCAAATAACAAAATGCCACTGAAGAATTTCCTGGTAGCTGAAGAGGACATCTTTCTCACAAATGGATGATTAGGGGTGCCGTATTCTAGGAGAAATGCCTTCTTAGTCTTCAAAATTCACATAATTTTAAAACAATTCAGACAAAGACATGGGTAGATCTTTTTTTTAATTTTTTTTATTTTTTTTTATTTTCCCACTGTACAGCAAGGGGGTCAGGTTATCCTTACATGTGTACATTACAATTACATTTTTCCCCCACCCTTTCTTCTATTGCAACATGAGTATCTAGACATAGTTCTCAATGCTATTCAGCAGGATCTCCTTGTAAATCTATTCTAAGTTGTGTCTGATAAGCCCAAGCTCCCGATCCCTCCCACTCCCTCCCCCTCCCATCAGGCAACCACAAGTCTCTTCTCCAAGTCCATGATATTCTTTTCTGAGGAGATGTTCATTTGTGCTGGATATTAGATTCCAGTTATAAGTGATCTCAAATGGTATTTGTCTTTGTCTTTCTGGCTCATTTCACTCAGGATGAGATTCTCTAGTTCCATCCATGTTGCTGCAAATGGCATTATGTCATTCTTTTTGATGGCTGAGTAGTATTCCATTGTGTATATATACCACCTCTTCCGAATCCAATCATCTGTCCATGGACATTTGGGTTGTTTCCATGTCCTGGCTATTGTGAATAGAGCAACAATGAACATGTGGGTGCATGTGTCTCTTTTAAGTAGAGTTTTGTCCGGATAGATGCCCAAGAGTGGGATTGTGGGGTCATATGGAAGTTCTATGTATAGATTTCTAAGGTATGTCCAAACTGTTCTCCATAGTGGCTGTACCAGTTTACATTCCCACCAACAGTGCAGGAGGGTTCCCTTTTCTCCACAGCCCCTCCAGCACTTGTTATTTGTGGATTTATTAATGATGGCCATTCTGACTGGTGTGAGGTGGTATCTCACGGTAGTTTTGATTTGCATTTCTCTTATAATCAGCGATGTTGAGCATTTTTTCATGTGTTTGCTGGCCATCTGTATATCTTCTTTGGAGAAATGTCTATTCAGGTCTTTTGCCCATTTTTCCATTGATTGATTGGTTTTTTTGCTGTTGGGTTGTATAAGTTGCTTATATATTCTAGAGATTAAGCCCTTGTCAGTTGCATCATTTGAAACTATTTTCTCCCATTCTGTAAGTTGTCTTTTTGTTTTCTTTTGGGTTTCCTTTGCTGTGCAAAAGCTTTTCAGTTTGATGAGGCCCCATGGATTTATTTTTGCTCTAGTTTCTATTGCTTTGGGAGACTGACCTGAGAAAATATTCATGATGTTGATGTCAGAGAGTGTTTTGCCTATGTTTCCTTCTAGGAGTTTGATGGTGTCCTGTCGTATATTTAAGTTTTTCAGCCATTTGGAGTTTATTTTTGTGCATGGTGTGAGGGTGTGTTCTAGTTTCATTGCTTTGCATGCAGCTGTCCAGGTTTCCCAGCAATGCTTGCTGAAAAGACTTTCTTTTTCCCATTTTATGTTCTTGCCTCCCTTGTCAAAGATTAATTGACCATAGGTGTCTGGGTTTATTTCCGGATTCTTTATTCTGTTCCATTGGTCTGACTGTCTGTTTTGGTACCAGTACCACACTGTTTTGATGACTGTGGCTTTGTAGTATTTCTTGAAGTCTGGGAGAGTTATGCCTCCTGCTTGGTTTTTGTTTCTCAGGATTGCTTTGGCGATTCTGGGTCTTTTGTTGTTCCATATAAATGTTTGGATTGTTTGTTCTAGTTCTGTGAAAAATGTCCTGGGTAATTTGATAGGGATTGCATTGAATCTGTAGATTGCTTTGGGTAGTATGGCCATTTTTACAATATTGATTTTCCCAATCCAGGAACATGGAATATCTTTCCATTTCTTTACATCTTCTTTGATTTCTTTGATTAAAGTTTTATAGTTCTGGGTAGATCTTTTTGTAGCTAAAATGGCACTGCCATGTTGCAATAGGATGAAAACAACTTACACCACTTCATTCAATTTCTCAGCTTTGTAATTACACAATTCTCAATGAAAGTTTGATTTCATTAAATTCATATTACTTCACAGCTTGTGCATAAATTAAGTTTTTTTGTTTGTTTGTTTGTTTGTTTGTTTTTTGCCTTTTGTCTTTTTAGGGCCGCACTTGCAGCATATGGAGGTACCCAGGCTAGGGATCTAATAAGAGCTTTAGCCACCGGTCTACGCCAGAGCCACAGTAACACCAGATCTAAGCCGTGTCTGCAAACTACACTACAGCTCCAGGCAACACCGGATCCTTAACCCACTGAGGAAGGCAAGGGATCGAACCCACAACCTCATGGTTCCTAGTCAGATTCGCTTCTGCTACGCCACAACGGGAACTCCTAAATTGAGTTTTTATTGTTGTTTTATACAGTATTATTTTAAATGTGCAAAAAATGTAACTAATCTTTGTTAGATAAGTATAGCAAGCATAGACCACTGAAAACAATTTTTAGGATGGGTTCAAGGCTTTCTCCAAAGCTTGATCCCTCTTTGTGTACCACATAAAAGGAGATTTTTATACTTCAAGGATAAGTCATGTCCCAAGGAGAATGAAGGGAGAGGACAGTGTCAAGAATGACTACTAGATTCCTGGTTTGGCTCTCTGTTTATATGATGGTGCTTTCTCTGAGAATATAGATATTGAAGGAAGACCACATTTATGGAGCTCATGAATTTGGTTGAGAGAATACTGAGTTGGAAAGGGCTGTAAAGCAATATAGTTAAGTAGGTAGTTGGATATAAAAGTCTGCAGCTCACAAAAAGTATATACATATACATATATATGTATATATATATATATATGTGTGTGTGTACTAAAAGTGTCAAATTAATATTTTATTTCTGTGTATTGTGGTTGGTAGTATTTTTATATTCCAAACTTTGTCCTTGAAAAAATAAAGGAATGAAAACTCTGAAAATGCCATAGCATCTTTTAGTTTTCCTGATATCTAACACCCATGTGAAAAATTTCTCTCAATATAAATCAAATACAACTTTACCTGTTGAGAAACAAATAGACTTTAATGGGACAAAATCCTCCCTCGAATTCTCAGGGGCTCAGAGGTCTCAGAAGCCAGACTATCACCTTGGTGAAGATTATGTACAATACATACAATTCATCCACAGGCATTGTATTCATGCTGAGTTATGGGGAAAAGTCTGGGGTTCAAAAACAATCTCTTATCAAATATATCCTGAGTCATATGGAAAACAAAAATGAAACCAAAGATTATTCCTCTAATCGAAAGCGTTATTTTTATAGTCCGTTAGAATCTTCCTATAGACAATCTGGGCGATGTAAAGACTATCTTAGAATTTGTTGTCATAAGTTTTTAAGAACTGAAATTATAAAGTATTTTCTTTCTAAGCATTACTTGGCCAAAAAAGAATGTTACGCTGTCTCAAAAATTTTAAACTTGCGTACAACAGACATTATGATGTCTGGTCTTTTCCTCGAGGATACCTTTTTAAATCATTTAAGTTTCATCTTAACCCTGTTGTCTCAGTAGTGATTTTTGTTCACAATCCATTTTGAAATAAAGCTACTTCATTTCTACTTATGTGTGATGCTAACTCAGCCCTTCCTCCCTGTGGTTCTTTTTCTAGTATCAATTCTGTTCCCTTTCAAGTGATTTAGAAGGAGAAGCCTAGAAATCTAGACTCAGATTATGACCATTTGCAAGGCTAGTAACTTCGACAGTGGAACCCAGTGCACTAAATCAAAGCATAGAAGTGCAAGTATTTGCCTGAGTGGACAGGGAGTTTTATAAATGCTGTATAATCACAGTGCCAAAGAAGAAGATAAATGATTCAGTATAAGCCAAACGTTATGTTTTGGTTTGTCTTGAATATAAATACACGTCTGGAAGAGAAGATTGTTAGAAATAACTCCAAACAAAAGAGTGAGCTTGAATCCCAGCTCTGTGTCACATTCAGTATGAAGCCATGGACAAAGAGGTGGCATGTCTTTGAATTTGAGATTCTCATCTGTGAAAGAGGATAATTATGCTTTCCCCAGGTGATCACTGGGAAAACTAAATATCATATGCATGACTTGTGCTCCTTTTGGCATGTCTGTGTGAATGTAAAATATCAGGAAAAAAATGGTTCCGACAAAGACAATGTTTATAACAAATGTATTTTAGGTAAGTCATTCTGGGGGAAGAAATAGGGACACAGTAACCATTATAAAGATGAGTCCTCATTCACTCCTCTGGAACTTCAGCTCCTTTCAAATTCTTCCAGAGAGATGTGTCAGACATTAACAGGCGTGTGTTGTGTTAAATTAAATGCCTTTCAGATCCAGGCACAGCAATGCTTCTGCCTCCTTTCATGGATGAAGGTGCAAAAGATATCAAAGTGGCTCCCTCTTTAGGAATTCTTGTCCTTCCACCAAGGAGAGTTTGTATGAAAATACTCTAGAGGCTGTAAACCATTACTCTCTGGGTCTGGCTCCTTCCCTCCCAAACTGGTCCATTATCTGTGCATGAAATTTGTACATCTTGACCATCTCAACTCTTGCTCACAGGAGGACACTTGATTCCTTTTGTAAATGAACAGCAGGCATGTTTTTTTATTGCAT
Source organism: Sus scrofa (assembly GCF_054392235.1). NCBI lineage: Eukaryota > Metazoa > Chordata > Mammalia > Artiodactyla > Suidae > Sus > Sus scrofa. Next base: position 105,524,651 of record NC_139396.1, on the reverse strand, counting down.
TTTTTTTAATTCAATACCTGAGACGTGGAGTGAACAGTGCTCAGTTTTCAAGCTGTATCCCCTGGCACATATATAAGGCACCCAAATCCATGCTGAAAGTAGCTAATTACAACATCACTCTAATGATTTCATTACAAGACTGCTCCCTGAAACCCCCTCGCAACAAGAACGTTTTCTCTCCTCAGCCATTAACAGCCATTCTTTACAAGAGATATAGTCAATATTTCTCCAATTTGCCTTACGGGATGGGAGAGAAAGGCTGACTCATGATTTGTTACGTCTGAAGTCTTGAAATTATTTTTTAGTTGTCTCTCCTCTTCTTGATATGCATATAAAGAACATATTTCTCTAGTATTTAATCCTACTTTTTTGTCTTCTAAGAATTTGGTCTTCTCGGAAATCTATTATACTTGCTTTTTTTCCTAGAAAACTAATAACTCATAGATAAAACTTGTCTTCAATTGCAGTAGCTTCCCCGGGTCTTTATTTTCTGATAAATTTACCTCCTTAACATTGTACATGCTGACTGAAGCCATTAAGCAAAATTCATCCAACAGTGTACCAGGAGTCTGGGTTTAGCACAAGCAAGCAGGAGTACCTCAGCTTCCTCGATGATAATAATCTAAGGACTTGTCTCCTTTCTCTAACCTTTTATTCCCACTTCTATCCAAGTCTATTTATTTATCCTTGGACCCCTTGATTTTCATATATGCTCAATTCCACTTTTGCAATTTGTAATTGTTTCCTGCTCTGTTTTTCTGAGTTGATCTTGCCCTACTCCTGGATTTTTTTTTTTTTTAATCCTTACTGGTTCTTTCCACTTCTGACTTTAAGTAACACTGCCTGCCAGAGTGAGAGTTCCTTGGTATTGAAATTCCCACCTTGAGAAATACTTTAGCTGAATTTGCTAACCCTTTATTAGACTTGTTTCACCATTTTGTTTTTTCTTTTTTGGCCACCCTGCAGCATATGGAGTTACCAGGCCAGGGATCAGATCCCAGCCACAGCTGTGACTTATGCTGCAGCTCTGGCAATACTGGATCCTTTAACCCACTGTGCCAAGCCGGGGATTGAACCTGCATCCTGGTGCTGCAGAGATGTCACTGGTCCTGTTGTGCCACAATGGGAACCCCATTGTTTTATTTTATTGTACACTGGCCAGTTTTATTTTTTAGAAGTAGGTAGCAAGTAAGTAATGAAATCTTTACTTTAAATATCAAATTCTTGAGCCAAAAATTACCCATCTAAATTTTCATATAACTATATAAAACTTGACCAATCGACATGTAAACAAAGAGAGATCACTAAGAGAATGTAAAGGTTGGAGAATGGAATGTTCAAAATATGATTCTCTTCTCCCTGCTGAGTTCAAAGGACTGTCATTCTTTTGAGTCACATCTTTCCTTTCACACCAAAAAGAACAAAAGCAGTATTTAATATAACAAAATCTCATAAAAAGAATTTTTTTTAAATTGCTGCACCTGCAGCATATGAAGTACCCAGGTTAGGGGTCAAATTGGAGGTGCAGCTGAAGTCTACGCCACAGCCACAGCAATGCCAGACTGAAGCTACATCTGTGACCTATGCTGCAGCTTGCTGCAACACCGGATCTTCAACCTACTGAGTGAGGCCATGGATGGAACCCGCATCCTCATGGACACTATGTTGGGTTCTTAACCTTCCGAGCCACAACAGGAATTCCAGGAAAATAATTTATTATCCTATGGCAATACATTTGTGCACAGTGTAAGCATGCAACTAAACATTACTAATTGGGAGTAATTGGAGGGGACTCCATTCCACTTGAATTTTCAAAACTTTTAAATAATGAAAGAATTTCAAAGAAATACAATTTTATCATAATAAATAGTTTTACTAACACAAACTACTGGTAAAATGCTGCCAAACTGATTTCCTGCCAGACTTTATTTAATAATTATACCAATCCTTATATTTAAATGTTTCTTTAAAATGACAAGGGAGATGAATAAAACAGGATATTTCCCTCAAACAACTTGTAGCCCAGAAAGCAAAGAGATAAAATTCTACACAAGCACACCAACAGGGACAAAAGCTTGAGAAAGACAGTTGCCACAGTTTAGGAGTACAAGGAATTCTACAAAGATCCAAAAAAAAGTGACCTAATTTACATGGGAGCCTCAAAATTATAGTATCCCGCATAGTCCTTGCACAATAAAATTTTCATTTCAGTCATAACTTTGTGTTGTGTGTCAAAGTGTGAGGAAAGAGTTGGAAAGAGCCACAGAATTGTCTAAGTTTATAAAATTCTCATTTTACTAATGAGAACAGATTTGAGATCAGCTCTGAAAATGGAGAGAGGTGAAGAAAAAGAAGAACGAATTCCAAGTAAATAAAAAGCCTCAAGCATACATAAATAAGGAAAATAGAGATAAGAATTGTTAGGTTTTTGAGGAAACATGTCTTATAAGAACAGACATTTTTTTTTCCCTTTTTAAATCACACTTACGACATATGGAAGCCCCTGGGCCATACACAGAATCCGAGGAGCTGCGGCAACAATGGATCCTTAACCCACTGAGCCTGCTCCTGGTCAAATCGAATGGGCAGTACCACAGAGACAAGCTGGATCATTAATCCACTGTGCCCCAGTGGGAAATCCTAGAACAGACAGATTTTAAACACCTCAACTTTCAGGGCTTCCTATGTCTTCTGATTCATCTTTGGAATCTAATATGAACAATTTCAGTGAACTAGATGAAACAAGCTGCCACTAATTTTAAGTTAATTTGGAAAGTTTTAAAAAGGTGCATTGAAGCCACACTGTGGAATTCTGGTTTCATAATCCCTTTTGGCATTAGCTATCACTACACTCTACTAATGGCTCATATTGGCTGAACTGGTTCAACCTGGGCTTTTAGGATGGCAATTGAAGGTATTCACTCATTCAGAGGTATTAACTGGACACCTTCCATGTAACAGACCTTTAACTAGGTACCAAGATAAAAACCAGTCAAATTAATAACTAAAATAACTCCAATCTCTAATTTGTACCTGCCGAAAAATCTTCATAACATTAAGATAACTTGAAGACACTCACCTCTTTCTCTCCTTCAAAGTTTCCTCTCACCTAAGGCTGCTCAAGATCTAGACACTCATCACCACTCCAAAGCTCTCCCCCATCCCTGCAGCCCCTCCATCCTGCCTCTTTTCCCCATCTCTTTCCCTCAACACTCTCAAATCTGTACCATATATAGATCCACTTAGCCTCATTCTCTTTCAGCTTTTTTTCTTTTCGCATTTCTCAGGCTGAGCCCTCCTCTGCTCAGTTTTTGGCTACATCTGAAAGTTCTAAAATCTGTTTTGTGGGAAGTCACACACCCTAGAGAGTGAAGAAGATGGAGTGGCAAGGTAGGCAAAGAGAACATTGTACTGAGGGCTTGAGAGGAGCATGAGGTGTGGCTACAGTATCACACACACTGTTCTCCTTTCTCCCTTCCTTCCTCCTTTACTTTCTTCCTTTCATCTATATCTGTTTTACCATGCCATAGTGTTCTCCTGATCAATCTTTGAGGATTTGAGGATTCTCTTTCTCTCTTTCACACACACACACACACACACACGCACACGCACACAATAATATATAATGTAGCTCCTAGAAGTTATTTCTCTTATTTCCATGATACCATGCTTCCTTATGAGAAGGTCTGTAAATATGAAATGGCTTTGAAGATACTACCAGGTGTGGTCTGTTTATAACCTTATAAATATATCTTCTCAAAACTTGAAATTGGTGGAGGAATGGTGTCCTGGAGAACAAACAGAACAAACACCATCCGCACCTCTCACTCAGAATCTCTATGCATTAGCCTGCTCAAGGGTATGTGCTTACCAGTTGACAACCCACCCAGTTCCCAGCTGCCACTAGATGTCCCTCCTAGCCAATACTGAAATGCAATTACTTTCCATCCTTCCTGGGGTCTCTGAAGTGTAAATGACCAGATGCTTAGGTATACCTGGACCAGCTCTCCCACAGTGCTAGCAGATTATCAGAGGGGGCTATTTCCAACCTGGTCTTGGCTCCACCTCTGGGTATATGTGCATGGTTCTGATGGGGATTGAGGAAATTCATACTGAATCAGACATGGTTTCTTGGTGTTGTTTCTTTAAGAGAGTCATAGCTGCCCTATATCAATTTTCTCATGTCCTCATGATGCCTCAGGTCTGAATTTGATTACTTACCCCCTGCCTCTCAGTCACTACATGCTTGGATTGATTTCATAAATGGGAAGGTTTTGAAGCTCCTTGGAGGAATAACGCAGTCCTATGTACTCTATTGAATGTTGTGGCAGATATACCCTCTGGTGACCCCCATAAGTCACACTCTGTATCATCCTCTCCTTTTGTGTGCTCTGGAATCTGGGGCTTTCTTCTAACCCGTGCAATATGGCAAAGGAGATGGCATGTTGCTCGCAAGGTTATGTTACATTATATGGCAAAGATGAAAGGATTTTACAGAGGTCACTAAGATTCCTAATCTGTTGATTTTGAGTTAAGGGAGACTATTCTGGGTGGGCCTGACCTAATCAGGCAAACTTTTTAAAAGAGTATTCAGGCCTTCTCTGAAGTTAGAGGCTCCAAATAGCAGAGATTCTCATTCATATTCTTCTCTCTGTCTCTCTTTCATTTATTGGCTTTGATGAATCAAGCTGCCATGAAATCTGCAGTTGTAAGAACCTAAGCTCTGCTGGCAACCTGAAGGAGCTTAGAGGTGGATACTTCCCCAGTCAAACTTTCAGATGGGAAGACAGTCGAGCCAGCACTTCATCTGGGCCTTGTAAGATTCTGAGCTCAGGACCAAGCTAACTTGTTCCCAGACACCTGATCCACAGAAACTGTGAGATAAGAAATGAGAAATGTTTTAAGCTGCTACATTTATGGTAACTTGTTTTGCAGAAAGTAAAGTAACTACTATTAAATGCACTCAAACATATTCATCCCAGCTGCTTGTATTAGCCAGAAGTCTTTACCCTGCACCCCATCCAAAAATTATGTGTTCCTCCTGTTTTTTTGGTCTAAGTGCAAAAATATTGCTGTGGCTGTCATAAAGCTGATTTCTGGCATTAGAATTCCATCACTATCATTAATTCATTTTGGTATTCTTCAGAAAAATATCAGTTTTAGGGTCCCTTAAATGTGTTTACAATAATCAGTGATATTTCTTCCTCTCTGAGCCTAAGCCTTTTTATCACTGTACAATGGATTAGACAACTTTTCCTCCCTTCCCTTCCCTTCCCTTCCCTTCCCTTCCCTTCCCTTCCCTTTCCTTTCTTTCTTTCCTTCCTTCCTTTGTCTCCCCCCTTCTCTCTTTCCCACCCCTTCTGTTTTTTGGCAGAAACACCTAATCACAATAATAAACTAAAAGTTTTCTTTGTAGTTTTCTTTGTTAGCCCATTATGCTCCAGGTTGTGGATGGGGCTCAGGTTCTGTTGTTCTAGGACCATCAGTCTTGCTGTATTTGTCCCAAGGTGGACAGCAAGAGTGCAGGGAAGAAAAGGTACACAGCAGCATTTCTGAACAGCTTCGCTTAGAGGTGACACAGGTTACTTTTGTCCACATTCCATTTATCAGAGTGCTAAGGACTTAGTTATGTCCCCTATCCCCACATTCTTATGGAGAAACACTAATCCCCAATGGGATGGTATTTGGAGGTGGGGATTTTGGAAGGTGATTAGGTCATAAGGGTGATGCCCTCATGACCGGATTAATGCCCTTATGAGACCAGACATGAGACATCTTTCTTCCCTTCTCTCTGTCTTTTGCTCTGCCACATAAGGAGATAGCAAGAAGACAGCCATATGCAAGTCAGGAAGAGAGCCCTCACCAGAAACGAGCCATGCTGGCACCCCAATATCAGATTTTTCGCCTCTAGAGCTAAAAATCTAAATTTCTGTTGTTTAAGACCCCAGCCTCTGGTACTTTGTTGTGCTAGCCAGATCTGACTAAGACACAAAGCAAGACACATGCAAAACCCAAAGCAAGCAGAGAAGTACATTGCATCCCACAAGTAGCGTGGGAGACAGGAGGAGAATATTCGTTAATAATACAATGAATGGTAATGCAGGTGTCGAGGTCATGTTTCAGCCCCTGGCAGGCCATTAATCACTAATGTTTTAACTTTAAAATTACAAGTAGTCTATATCATCCTCATTCCAGAGTGTGTTTAACTGATAAATTATCTGATCTTGAGCATAGAAGTAAAGCAGAAGTCTTTTTTTTTTTTTTTTTTTTTTTTTTTTTTTGGTCTTTTTGCTATTTCTTGGGCTGCTCCCGCAGCATATGGAGATTCCCAGGCTAGGAGTCAGATCGGAGCTGTAGCCTCCGGCCTATGCCAGAGCTACAGCAATGTGGGATCCGAGCCACATCTGCAACCTACACCACAGCTCACGGCAACGCCGGATCGTTAACCCACTGAGCAAGGGCAGGGACCGAACCCGCAACCTCATGGTTCCTAGTCGGATTCGTTAACCACTGCGCCACGATGGGAACTCCAGAAGTCTTAAACAGATACATAGATATACCTTCTCTTGATATCCATGTGATATCAATTAGTATCTGAAGAAGTTTAAGGAAACATAAAGCAAAACAAAACATATGCTCCAGCTTTATAGTTCCTGATGTGTGAGATAATTTACGGAGTTTTGCTCATAGAGAACATGCACAAGTGTGTGGTTTTGGTTAAGATTTTAAGAAATAAATAGAGCCTTCTACAAACTATGAAAATCTTACTCTGATATCATCCTCTCAGGAACTCTTCAACATTTTTGCATAATTCCTGATTTGATGGACCCTTCCTCATCAGTTTCATTGTTCCAACAGCTTAGCATTCAGGATGAATATGCACACTGACTCCCATTTACAATGATGACTTTCATCCTGAGTATAGCTGGGTGCTGGAGATGAAATCCTGCATATGAGTCCCCCAACATGTTACCCTAGGAAACCAAATAGATGATTCATCCCCAGAAGGATGTTATTTTGCAGAAACACAGTTTGCCACCCAAAATTATTTAAAGAAACACACAATTCTTTACTTTTGCTTCTCAAAAGGCATCAGAGGGATTTCCTATATTAACTTTAGTTGCATAAGCTTATATGAAACTATTTTCCCATCTACCATCTGAACAACTCTCAGATAGTTCAGTTCACCTCTCTTCAACCTGAAGTATCTGTGCCCCTATTGTCCGCTCATGACTCACTTACTTTTCTCTCATGTAGATTGGCTTATCCTCTCTTATAGGAAAATAGCATCGTTGCTCTTGAAGATGGGCAGAAATATGGAGCAAATATGGCTGCAGGCATACAATTCTTTTAGTTGGATCAGAGTGTCTGTGGACACACAAATATTTGTAGTTTTCATTCCAAGCATAAGTTTTTAAGACCTAATTGGCTGTGTCTTAAAATCTCAGAAACCAAATTCTGCAAGAGACTTTACAGTCATCTAGTCAGATCCCCATTGTATATCTAAATGTGCTCCACCACAAAACAGTTAAGGAAATGAGATTAACCACCAGGAGCAACACAAAACTAGATGTAGAGACATCGACAGTCAGACTGTTACATTATCTATTCGGTTTTCTCTAAAGAAACTTTCAGCACACGTTCAGAGCTCACATGGTTGCAACATAACTTCTACCAAAAATCCTAAAACTATCCCTTAAGAATGTATTCCTAGGAGTTCCCTTCGTGGCGCAGTGGTTAACGAATCTGACTAGGAACCATGAGGTTGCGGGTTCGTTCCCTGGCCTTGCTCAGTGGATTAAGGATCCGGCATTGCTGTGAGCTGTGGTATGGGTTGCAGACGCGGCTCAGATCCCACATTGCTGTGGCTCTGGTGTAGGCCGGTAGCTACAGCTCCAATTAGACTCCTAGCCTGGGATCCTCCATATGCCGCAGGAGTGGCTCAAGAAAAGGCAGAAAGACAAGAAAAAAAAGAATGTGTTCCTAATTCCTCTTATATTTGATATTCCTTTAAATATTTGAGGATGACTCACATATATAATCACACTGAATAAATATAATTTCAAATGCTCTATGTGATATGGACTTAAGTATCCTCCTTGTCCTGTTTGTTCTACACCAAAGCGATATTTATCTGTAACTTTAATTGTTTGCCCTACACTCCAGCAGTGTAGAAATGGATCCATTTACGTATGCATCCTCATCTACTATAGTCTCATTTATTCCATTTAAACTTCAGTAGTGGAGTTCCCGTTGTGGCTCAGTGGTTAATGAATCCAACTAGGAACAGTGAGGTTTTAGGTTCGATCCCTAACCTCGATCAGTGGGTTAAGGGTCCAGTGTTGCCATGAGCCATGGTGTAGGTTGCAGACATGGCTCAGGTCTGGCATTGCTGTGGCTCTGGCGTAGGCCAGCGGCAATAGCTCCAATCAGACCTCTAGCCCGAGAACCTCCATATGCAGCGGGTGTGGCCCTAAAAAGACAAAAAAAAAAAAATTTCAATAGTATTTTGGGAGGGAAAATAGCATGGATTTGTAGGAGCTCCAACTTGGAGTCAAACTACCTGGGCTCGTAGGTAGACTAGTCACTTACTAGCTGTATGCCTGGTTTCTTCATCAATAAATCTATTCAATGCAGTTTTATGGGGTTTTGCAAGATTCCAGTGAGATAATGCTCACAAAGAATATCCAAGATATTTGGCACTAAATAAGAGCTCATCTAATATTAATTATTACTATTATTGTTACTCTGAAAACTTCCAGTTTCAGAATTTATAATCAACTAAATTTCTCAGCATCACATATGATAGTCAACATTTAAAAATACTGTTATTGACTCTTTATCATGTCACATTCATGGTTAATTCTGCTTATTTAATGAATCCCACTGCCAAATTAAAACAAAAATCTCTCCTATACAATATCCCTTGGCATCAACTGCCTCTACTCAAACCATGAGATTATTTTTGAAAAGCTAAAATTTGATCCCTTTGAATAGAACAGGCTGAAATAGTAGCAGCAATTAATAACATCATTTATTGAATGTTTTTTACATGCCAGACTCTCTCATTCTCTCTCTCTCTCTCCCTCACACACACACATACACACAATCTTGTTCTTGGTTCCCCATCAATAATCTGAAAATGAGGATTCTGAGCAGTGATAGTAATAGCAGCTGCTGCTCTACTCCCTTAGTCACAGAGACATTTGTGGGATAAAAAGACAATATGGGGATGTGTTTTCCCTGGACCTGCCACATCTGCCAGCAGGATTTGCATTTGTGATTAGAACTTTTTCACAGGCAATTTCTTTCCCCATGGAAAACATCCCCACAAGGCCATTCCAAATATCAGCTCAGCTTCCATCATAACTAATAACATTTCTATAGAATTTCAATATTAAAAGGTGCTTTCATAAATATTATCTCACTTAAGCCTCACTAAAACCCTAGAGCAAAGAACCTTTAAGAGCATAATAACACTTACAGCAAAGTATGCAAGACTACCCATCAAGTGATGGAATTAATACTGGAATTCATATCCTTATCCTCTCTAGAATCTTCTCATCCCGTTACTCAAGGCCTCTGAGAGCCTTGGCCTGGGAGCCACATGACCTAAGTAGGTCCTGTTTCTATTACTTTGTATACATGTGGCCATGGGAAAGTCATGTGACCTCTCTTAGGCTCTGCTTGCATTTCAGAAATGGTCTGAATCTCTATCCCGCAGAATCAATGTTGAAAGTGACTGTGGATAAAAGCACTCTGTAAGAGATCCTGTTGTGGCTCAGTGGGTTAGGAACCCAACATAGTGTCTTTGAGGATGCAGAGTTCAACTCCTTGCCTCGCTCTGTGGGTTAAGGATCTGGTGTTGCCACAAGATGTGATGTAGGTCACAGATGTGGCTTGGCTCTGGCGTTGCTGTGGCTGTGGCATAGGCCTGACACTGAAGCTCTGATTTCAACCCCTATCCAGGGAACTTCCATATGCCACAGGTGTGTCCATTAAAAACAAAAACAAAAACAAAAACAAAAACAAAAACACTTCTACAAGTGCTCTGCAAACTTTGAAGTGTTTTATTATCATTGGTGTTCATAATACAACTATAGAATATGAGTGTAATATTTTCCAGAGTTTTAGGTCTAATTTTCCGTACTGTCAGGGTGATAGTTACAGGATGATTATTGCTTTCCACAGTCTGGCTCCCCATTTCAAAGTGTATAACTAATAAAAATGTACAGACTACTTGTAGAGTCATTGATAAATATGTAAATATAAGACATGACTTTATTTTTTAGTTTGAGAAGCCTTTTCCAATGTCTCTTAATTTTGACTCATTTTAATTTCTTGCAGATAAAGAAAAGCCATAAGATAAGAGCATTTATTTTGCCTCCTTACAAATTAATCTTCGATACATATATAAAGTTGTATACTCAGAGTAGATGGTTAGTGCTGCTTTGTAGTTCCTTGATGCTCTGAATAAGAAAGCAGTTTGTCTATTTTAGTTTGATTTTTCATTTTGTAAATCATGAGTATAGAAAAAATAACTATTAAATTGATGTAAATTATTTTTAAATTATAAAATATTATGTTTTATTTACTATTATTATCATTATTATTGTTTCCAAGATTGCTTCCTAGTTTAATAGGCCTTTCTTGAGAACCTTAGACTTAAAACAGAAAATAACATCAAATAAAATTATTTGATTCATTTATTCATAGAGCTTTATATGCTGGAGATAAAACATTTAAGCATCAACCAACCAGCCCAACAGTTTTGATCAAGTAGTTCATCTGTGCAATATGATTTATAGTAATAAAACATCTTCTAAAGTGCTTTGCAATTTTCAAAATGCCCTTATCATACACGCATGTTATCCACATACATAAAACACACTCATATCAGGGAAGAATGATTAAATATCACAGTTTAAGAATTGGCTGGCTGTATTTGCCTTACATGGCAATGCCACTAGTAAAGCACTTAGGATTTGTCCAATGTACAGCTTGTTTCTTAAATCACGGTAAATGAGGCAAAACCTTAAATAACCAATTCCAAACCTTAACAAATTACCAATTCCACCAATCTCATTAAAGTTCATAAGGCAGGATTTCAAAATATTTTGCACAGCAAGCATCAGTTACAGCTAACCACAAATTACTGAGTAAAAAAGGGGGGTGTTATTCAGTTTTACAGGTTGTTCTCTTTCTTTAACTAATCAGTATATTCTCTTCCAGAATACTTCCCATGGAATTAGAGTGAATCATTTTAACACTTCAAGCAGATTACAGCATCAGTAGAAGCATTATTGGAAAGGAAATCAGTGCATTTGCTGTTTAACAACTAATGATGGAAATATAATAAGGCAGAAAACCACTAGGTTTAAATAAATCGAAGACTTAAAAAGTATCTTAAAAAGAACTATCCTGCTATCTTTCTGTTGAAATGCTGAAATCTCCTCTCACTTTATAAATATTTTTCCTTCAACTCTTACATTTTTCCCTCAATTCTCATACTCTCACACTGGAACTGTCATCACTACTATCTCTTTTTTCTTTCACTTTATACTTCTGAATTAAGAAGTTTTCCTACTGGCTGTCTCTGCATCCTCAGAATTTATTCATTGTCTAACTCCTTTACAGTCAGTCCAGCTTCCATACTTTTTTTTCTCATTAAAATCACCAGCTTTTTACGTGGCCACAAAAGGCTCCTTGAGGCTAACGACTATGATCTATTTTCTATTCACTTTCTCTTTGATTTCTGCAGAGTTCTACTTTATTTTCCACTTTTTCAGAGTTCCCATTGTGGCTCAGCAGAAACGAATTGGACTAGCATCCATGAGGACGCAAGGTTGGATCCCTGGCCTCTCACAGTGGGTTAAGGATCAGGCATTGCAGTGAGCTGTGGTATACTTCACAGATACTGCTCCAATCTGGCGTTGTTCTGGTGTAGGATGGCAGCTAAAGCTCTGATTTGACTGCTAGCCGAGGAATCTCCATGTGCCATGGGTGTGGCCCTAAAAAGACAAAAAAAAAAAAAAAAAAAAAAAGCATATTTTTTCCCCTTTTAGAACTGTCTACTCTCTTAGCTTAGCTTCCTTAGTTCTACCCTTTCTTTATATTCCTACCACCTTTAGATGTACTTCTTCCAGGCTTCTGGGCTCCTCAAGTATATACCTCCACCAGAAATCAATTTTCAATTTTCTGCTTATAAAAGTCTATATACTTTTTCTTTGAGATTTCAGTCATCTATCAATTTTTTTTCACTAGGCAATCATATTACATTGCTAACAGGATTTAAGAATTGTGTTAAAAGGTATGGGATATGAACATGAAAGTTTCCATAAAAGAGCTTAATTATCAAATTACCACCATGATCATATTCTTTCAAATCTAAATATATTACTCTCACTCCTTTCCTGAAAATCAAGGTACTGCACTCCTGGCCACCACTGCTATAGCTTCACTCTCAAAACAGACTTAAAATGAACTTAATTCTCTTTCTTTCAGCTTGCCTAATTCCCTGAACTCTGTTCTCTCTAAGATATGCCACTATCCCTGTCACTCAAGCTTGATGTATTAAAAAAGCACTGTCAATTTATTTTTTCCACACATCCCCAACATACTTAAGTAGTTAGTCATTTCAATCAGTTAGTTCTGAATCACAACTCTTGCATCTATCCTTTCTTTTTAATGTTAGTTCTTCTCCTCTGTTGAGATCCTCTCATATGAATTCAGAGCAATTAAAATATTTTATAGAATCTGGTAGCTGGGCCCAAACCCTGCTCATCCCTTCTTCTAGTTTATTCTAATTTCCAGAATTACCTAGCTAAATACTAGGTGGAATAAATTTCCTCAATCCCTAATGATTCCCCGCTGTTAAAATAACCATGAATTTTGGGGACCCTCCATGAGCTAGTCCCAGTCTACTTTTCCATGCTCAAATCCAAATATTCTCTTTCAAAAACTTGAAACTCTTACTGAATGCATTCTAGATTCTACCATTAAAATTCCATTCTCAGGTCTTATTCACATGCTGAGTCCCATATTTGGAATATGTTTTCCTCCTCTCTATTTTATTGATCATATTGTTCAATAAAGATATACCAACTTGGCACTCTCTTGTGGTTCAGTGGGTTAAGGATCTGGCATTGTCACTGTAATAGCTTGGGTTTCTGCTGTGGTTTGAGTACAGTCCCTGGCCCAGGAACTTCCACATGCTGGGGGCACAGCCAAAACAAACAAACAAAAGATATACCAACTTGTCTTTTACCAACTTGTGTGTCATTTTTGTCAAATTATAAACCATTTCTTCTATTACACTTCAGGCATCAATTTTTTCCCATAATTGATGTCATGCACTGCATATTATCTTCACCATTTATCTGACCACTGCAATCACAGATTTTTCTTTTTCTTTCTTCCTATCTTTCTTTCTTCCTTCCTTCCTTCCTTCCTTCCTTCCTTCCTTCCTTCCTTCCTTCCTTCCTTCCTTTCTTCTTTCTTTCTTTTTATTTTTCCACTATACAGCAAGGGGGTCAAATCATCCTTACATGTATACATTACAATTACATTATTTTTCCCCACCCTTTGTTCTGTTGCAACAAAGTTCTCAATGCTATTCAGCAGGATCTCCTTGTAAATCTATTCTAAGTTATGTCTGATAAGCCCAAACTCCCCATCCCTCCCACTCCCTCACCCTCCCATCAGGCAGCCACAAGTCTTTTCTCCAAGTCCACGCAATCACGAATTTTCAAATTGTTACTGTATTTCAATGAAGAATTGTGGAATGCAGAAAAGGAAGAATATGTTATAAACTAGACAGAAGATACAATAACAGCCCAGCCTCTCAGAAACAAATATCATCAACAGGATGTGTCCAATGTCTGCTCTGCTCTGCTTTCAAACAATGTAAATATGTAGTTCTCCACCTCCCATTGGGGCATAAGACTATTGAAAGCTGGTCTGATGTTTATTACCTTTGTTTCCTCAGGGCTTAGCATCTGGAAAGCACTCAATAAGGGTTCATTAGTATGAAATACTAGATAACAATTACTCACATAGCTAAAATTAAAATTATATATTTATTTGTATGTAATGATCTGTATAATAAACATTCATACCACTCATCAGTATAGTGATGATGATATGAGTATATCAACTCTGGTTAGTACTGCCTATTTAACAACTACCACAGTGCCTGAAACATACTATATAGTTGCTGAATACATTTATGTATTAAAATTGCACTCTAAAAGGCACATACTATAGTGGATTCAAATGGAAATCTCCTGTGTATCTTACATTTATATAGACATCTATTTAAATATTTTCTGTAAGCTGATCATATAGTATTCAGCCAATGTAATTTTTAAGATGAGATGAAATATTGTCACAGCCAATGTTTTGAGAGAGAAAAAGAGAAGAAGCAATATTTCCATTATGGGACTTTCAAAACCCATCAAAGGGATGATGTTATTAATTAGGTATTGAGGGGCATGACTGCATATACCTCCTTGATACATATATATCAACAGTGTATGTATCATAGATACTAAAAAAAGAAATATCTATGTTCCATTCAGTTCAAAATAGTAGAAATAGTGTTGAAATGGAAGTCATTAATATCTAGCAAAAGCATAATCTAATCCTTGGGTTCACAAGCCTCTTGTGGTCCTCATTGTCTCAGATTGTGGGACATTTCATCTAAATTGCCTTCTACTTCCCATTTCTTCCTGGAGAATGGCCAGACTCCAGAACAAGGACAGTGACCAAGTGGCAATTCTAAGGGGAATAAAATTATGTGTGAAAAGCAAAGGGTTTATGCTCTGTCTGCAGGTTTATTTTCTCATAGTCAATTAGAATTAGTTCATCCTCTCCTTGTGGTCATCCTCTCTTGGAATTCATGCTTTGGGATTCTTTTCTGTCTTCTTTGCTGGTGGAAGCCAACTGTGGAGATGATTTCATCTTTGTTTTAACCCTCAAGCCTTCCTGCACTAGACAAAAGGATTTTGACACATATAGACAGGTAACTCAGGTTTTTAGGGTAAATTCTGAAGCTGAGAGCTAGCAGGTCCATTGAGCTGGCACATTTCTATCTGCATCTCCCCTGGTCATCCTGTGTCTCTGTGTCTGCCCATGGCCATAGTCGCTGGCTTGGCTATTTGAGGATTGATTCAGGCTTAATTTCAGAGAACTCACCATTTCTCACTCTCCACTGGAGAAAAGAATATCATGAAATTCTAGTGGGATAAGAGCAGCATGTGTAGGAAAACAGATGTCTGACTTCATCAGGCTTATTCGTGTGGGTGTCTGGGTGCATGTAATTGCACCTGTCAAAGAGGCTTGAAAACTGCCTATTATTTGATGCACACACCTCAGAACAGTGACGATCAGCAAAGAAAATCTGCTTTCCCAGAATGATAGCAGCAATAGCAGCAGCAATAATAGAAAACCAACCAAATTATTGTTAAGGCCACTACTAAATCAATGCATCTCAAATACTGTGATTACATTTTTGTATAAAACGAATGTGAATTTTGGCAATGGTCACACTTTCTAAAACAACTGTAAACCCGGGGTGTCTATAGGTAGAACAGGGCTAAGCCTTATCTTAACCTCTTTATTTTGATGGAAAGAAAAATCCCCAAAAAAGCCAGGGGTTTAATTGCGGATGATGACATTAGGCCAAACGTACACAATTAATCAGGGAAAAAGCTAATATTACAATTATTTCCTCTCTAAATCTGGAGACTTATCCCCTTCACCAAATGGCTTTTTTCCCCTTCCCAAATAACTCTAAACTCCAGTGATCTTTCTCATTTAAATAACATAGGGATTTAGGGACACAACAAAAATATCATACATTTTAAATGTTAATATAGATGTCTTTCTGCATTCACATATATAACATATCTACCATTATCTTTATTCAATGTTCAATTTTATGCCCTACATGCAAACCATATCCAGTCATTTTCTCATGTGGCAGAACAAACAAGCAAGCAAGTTATCTCAGAAACTAGTGCAAAGATATTTAGCTTTTCATAATTTAAAATAAATCTCTCTCTCTCTCTCTCTCTCACACACACACACACACACACAAGGTTGCTGGTGGAAATTAATCTTCATTTTAATTTTCCAGGTCACTGAATATTTGTCTATAGCCTCCTGCTACTTTTCCGTGATTAAAAACTTCTTTCTCTGCTTGAATATTGCTTCAATTTTCAGTGTACATATGTTCTGGATTTACTCAAAGTTTAAAGTAGAGGCCTAACTTGCAAATCCTACGAAAGGAATGTGTATGTGGAATTTGGGGGTAAATTCTCAGATAAACTTCGAAGAAGGTGAGACCTCTTCAGCCACAGACTGAATACCAGTAGTTATGCCCCAGGCTGCATTCCAGAACGGGAGAGCTTTAGTTAATTGCAGGCTTTTGTTTTGCTAAGAGGTAGGAAGGGCTAAACAGTTTATATTGATCTGGACAAAAAAGAGAAGAGAAGGGATGGTGTGCTCATTTTAAGAACTTTGAGGATGAAAGAATGGATATGTCTAACAAGGATTTTAAATCCGTACTATGTGTTATACAGCTTTACTTCTCCATCTACCCATGAGATAAATTGTCTGTAAAATGTCCATATTTTAATACGTTAAGGAGTTGCATCTTTTTTGGGGTAGTGCCAAAAGTTGTCTTGTTTCAAGGTGAGTAGATAACAATAACAGAAACAACTCATGCTTTCCCCCTCACCCTAACCTGTGTATGTGTGTGTGTGTGTGTGTGTTCAATGACCTATATTAATAATAATTTCAGAAATGGAGACATGATTGAAATACAAAAGTGCCAATTTGGGATTTATTAGGACAACAGCCCAGGAGACACCGAATGAAGAAGGACTTGAATTGTGTTCTAACTACAAAGTGTGGGAAACTTATAAAGGCAAAAACCACAAGGTTAATTAACATGAGTGAGTGTTTTTCAAGAATTATTATTGGAACTGTCAAGAAGTAAAGGTGTTTGTTAAGTTCGGATTGGCTGGGGTCTGAAATGATTGCATAGTTACAAGGGGAGGCCTTGAAACCAGGAGATTGCAGCTGACAATTGTTCTGAATATAGCTGGTGATGTCCTTGGCACAAGTGAAAGAAAGTTCAGGTTCTCAGTGGCACAGAGACGTGTGTGAGACTATATCTTCTATGGCTGCCCAAGTCCATTTTTGTATGCATGCAATGCCATTGTTCTATTATAATTTCAATTTGCCATGACCTGGAAACACCAGGGAAGATGTGTTCCAAGACATTGCCAGTCTGCAAAAGCTAGAGGATTTAGGAGGTTTTATGTAAGACCCCCAAAGCCACGATCTGACCTTAATATTTCAGAAAGTATAAGATCCCTTTGAGCACATCCTTTATGGAGCTGGGATAGAGGGGAATATAGTAGCCAGATTTTTGACCTGTGGGTGCCATATTCACATGCTCACCCCAACTTTAGTCCCCTCTAGTTTGATTAGTTTGACAGGTTAGTTTGACTAGTTTGACAGGTTAGTTTTCAGGAGTCTGAGCACCATTTTCCAATGAATGTTAATTCTCTAAATATTACCAGCACAACCTGTTGATAAAGCAAACTGAATGAACTGCCATTCCTAGGTGAGGGAGAACACCACCTCCACTGAGTAGTTCTCAGAGGAGAAAAGGCAAGGTTAAATTTGTTTGAAATAAGTTTAAGCTGTCTTTCAATGAGAGAATGTAATTAGGACTGAGAAAAACCCATGCTATAACAGTCTAAAACTGCTAGAAGTGACAAGGCGAAGATTTTGCAAAGGTCCGAAAACCTAAAGTATCTCTTGATACTTTTGAGAGGAAATTCCAAAGTCTGCAGAAAGTCTTATAAAGACGAATCAAGTTATTTGCCTGGGCAATATTTTCTGGAATAGTAAGTTATGCTGATGAAAACAATGGAATAAACAGAATAGTAAAATCCTGTTAATATAGATTATAATGTAGATGTAGATGTGGATGTGCATATTGGTGGGGGAGTGGTTGGGTAGCTAGTTTTGAAGTTTGGGTTTTCACATTTTTATCCTGAGTGAGACAACCTTAGTAAAATGTTCAAAAATTTCTTCTTGCCTCAGTGCTTTTGATATTGCATTCTTGATTTACAGCATTTATTTATTTAGTATATCTTTATCCAAGGGGAAATTCTCTGCCTATAAAATCTTATTAAGTATCTTATAAAATCATGTGTTTTTGGTTCAATTTGCACAGGTGAAGAACTATATAATGGGATGGTGACACAGTCTCAAGTTTCCTAGGATTTCAAAGTCTTTTTTAAGATGTCATCTTACTTAGACCATGGTCTGAATGGAGAAACCACCTATATTAAGAATCTTAGTCAAGATTTCTGCTTGTTAAGTCTGGTGGCAGTTAAAAAAATACGAAGTATTTATTTCATAAGCCTGAGCATTCATGTTCTTAAATTTTAAGACTCCATTGTCATGGGCAGAGGTCTATCTTAAGAACCTCTGAAAATTCCACATTGTGTGGAAATCTATTCATCAAAATACTTTCTGGGGATTTACTCTGGAATTCTGAGGGATGTTATTTAAATCCTCCATGTCCAGGGACCACTACTCAACATCTCTTGGATATAATCTGACAACTATGGGAATAGAAATTATTTAGGGCCTCAGCTGACTCAATTTAACATTATCTTTAGGTGAGCAGATGTCAGTGGGTGGGATGGTGTTCATGAAATGTTCATGATTTTCATGGTATCATTAGGCTGGTCTTGGGATCTCAGAAGTTATTTCAATTGAGATGGGATCAGAAACAAACTGAAGATATTTCAACCAGTGACTCAGTTTATTCAGGGAAATTAAATGTGGAGGAAGGACAAAGTTTTGGGGGGAAGCCCACGTAAGGAGAGGCCATACTATTTCTTTGAGGGACCTGAAACCTTATTTATTCCTTCATTAATTCAACTTTCAAAGGCAATGGCTTGAAGGCTAAAGGACCTACTAAATCCTACTGTGTTAGAGAAATAAAAAGAAGCCAGCTTAAGTTTGTGTTTGAGGGAGGCAAGACCATGAAATTGCTTAGAGCTTTGCCTTGTGATAAATTTGATGTAAAGAATGTAGGCTATACCCTTGGATATAGGCTACTCAATTCCCAATTATGATGCTAGAAATGCAGGAACTAAGAGAGGGACTTGGGGGTCAATAACTATATTTGGTCCAGTGGAAAGAGGGATCAAATGATACTAGATATGTGAATGGAGTATTAATGGGAGTAAGGGAAATTCTGAAATTACCTGGTAATTAGGAGGGTCCATCGTTTAAAAATTCTGCCTGAATATTTAATGTGTTATTCATCAAGAGAACTTAGTCAGTTTGCATTACTTATGAAAAGTATTTCCTGGAGTTCCTGTCGTGGCACAGTGGTTAACGAATCCGACTAGGAACCATGAGGTTGCGGGTTCGATCCCTGGCCTTGCTCAGTGGGTTAACGATCCAATGTTGCCATGAGCTGTGGTGTAGGTTGCAGATGCGGCTCAGATCCTGCGTTGCTATGGCTCTGGTGTAGGCTGGTGACTATGGCTCCGACTGGACCCCTAGCCTGGGAATCTCCATATGCCGCGGGAGCAGCACAAGAAATAGCAAAAAGACAAAAAAAAAAAAAAAAAAAAAAAAAGAAAAAAGAAAAAGAAAAGAAAAAAGAAAAGTATTTCCTCAAGGAGTAGAAACCAAAGAACTATAATTAGCCTCTTGTTGTGGCTAGTCTGCAAAGATGGATGCCATCAATTTCTTCCCTACATTTTTGTTCATGCTGCTCATCACTTGAAGAGCTGTAATCTAAATCATCTCTCCTTAAAACTGAACTACCTCAATGATTTGCTTGACTGATTCTAATAAAAAACAGGGAGGATATTATAGTTCCAAGGTAGGTTCAGAAAAGGCTTTTGCTCTTCCTAAGCCCCTCATAATGCTTGATTTTGGAACATTTCTTCTTGGAATTCAGTCACCATACTAAGTTCAAGTAACAGAAAGGGGCCACATGTGGCCCTCTGGTTAACAACCCTATTTGAGCTCCTAGCCAATAGCCAGCGTTTGATGACCTGTCTTGTGAGTGAGCCATCTCTTCATCCGGCTTAGTCAAGTGTTCAGATGATTGTAGCCCCAGCCACCATCCTACTGCAATTCTACTGGATAACTCAAGTGAAAGCTGAGCTTGGTCAACCCACAGAACCTGAGAGAAAATAATATGTTGTTGCTTTAAGCCATACATTTTGATGTGGTTTATCACCTAGCAATAGATAACTAAAGCACTTCTCAATGTACCATTTATGCAAATTTCTGTCAGTTCACAGTAGGTGGATTCTAGACAATTAGAATGAATGAACAGATCCTGGAGGTACACAAAACTGAAGAGACAAACACTTCCCATTGTTCCTCCTTATGTTTCCCCTGCCTAAACCATTTCCCCATATAACACCATGCTCTGTGGTATGCGGCAGTGAATTCAGACCTGGCAACATCATGTTTTCCTTTTTTGATATTCCCAATTTAGGATGAAATTTGTACTGCAGCTAGTAAGGTGCTTCAGTGATCATATTTATTTTGGGATCCTGACTGCATTGTCTAATGTTGGTGATATCATGGTATTCTAAATTTTTCTTATAGCTCCATGGGATCTTGTGAAAAGACAAAAATAAGAAATTTGGGTGGGAGTAATTCATCTTAACATGTTAAAGGAAGAACATTAATTTCTGTGACACACCAGGTAGTAGCTGATGGTGAAGAGGCTTAACCAGAAATAAGCTTCCACATGGCTTGGAGAGAGTGGGAGGAAACACAAGCTGAAAGATGCTTTTAAAATATTTCAGAATTAATATGAGGGTATAATCACTTTGTTAGAATTCACCTACTTTGTGGCACCAAATTATCAAATGGATGTTAAGTCCAAAGTATTTTTTTAGGGATAAAGAAAATTTGGGTCATTTGAAATCACTGACACTATATGTTGTTATAAGTTGTTATTTAATGAACATTTTACATTTTTTTTTTGTCTTTTTGCCTTTTTCTAGGGCCGCTCCCGCGGCATATGGAGGTTCCCAGGCTAGGGGTCCAATTGGAGCTGTAGCCGCAAGCCTACGCCAGGGCCACAGCAATGCGGGATCCGAGCCCTGTCTGCGACCTACGCCACAGCTCATGGCAACACTGGATCCTTAACCCAGCAAGCAAGGCCAGGGATCAAACCCGCAACCTCATCGTTCCTAGTCGGATTCATTAACCACTGAGCCACAATGGGAACTCCCACATTTTATATTCTATACTTGTAGTTTTAGCTGGATATATGGGTAAGTGTGATGGGAAGGTGAGAGATCAGTAACTGCTTGCTTAGTATGAACTATTGATGAGTCTCCAGCAGTCCTATAGCCTATGCCACTTTCCCCAGATGGCCATTAGGAAACAATTTAAAGGGCTGGAATAATAAAGGGAAATGTTTTCTTCTCCCCTTGATATCATATTGTCCTTTCTGGAGGAACAGCCTTCTTCTAACTGCCCAGGGATAAAGATAAGAAGAGAGGGGAAAAAAACTGCATAGGAGAGTCACCTGCACACACCAACCGGTAGGGGGAACTCCCAGCTTTCACTTATCCATCTCATCTCCCTAACACCCTCCTCCACAACCATTCTGCAACAGTTCTTCAGAACTGATTTTCAGTCTAGCGCCTCTTCCATTTACATCATGTTACCTTGTTTTCATTTTCGTGTTCACAACTTTGCTCACCATAAAAACTATCCCATGTTAAAAAAAATGTTTATCACTTTTAATGACATTAGGGTTATTTCATTATCCCTCATCATGCATTCTTACTCTTATTAGAAATCCATATATGTATAAATATATACATACACACACACTGTATTTTATGTGTATATACATACACATATATAGTGAGTTATATATGTGTGCATATATAACATATATGTTCCATACATATATGTGTGTTGGTATATACACACATTGTCAATAAAAAAAGCATTTCTCTTCTGTAATTCAGTAGTGATATAAAGTTACTACATGTTAAGCAAATATGGGGGCAGAAGCTTAGCTGAGAAGCCACATTTTTAACTGAGAGGCTGTTGAAACAATTAAAATAATGCATGGTAGATACTGAATAATTAAAAGAATTACAGATAATTCATGCTTTCTCCTTACAGTCACTGCCAATCTACAAGTTATCTGAAAAATGAAATGGGTCTGATAATTTTTTTCCCTCCTGATAAATAACAGGGCATTATGCTTCTATAATTATCCTGAAATATTTTATCAGTACAACTCAGAGTCATGTCAAAGTAACTGAAATTAGGTTTACAACAGAATTCTAAAACAGTGGTGATCTTTTAAAGGAATTTGGCCATCTATATCTGAAAATGAACAAATATTTAAAGCCTCTGTAGTTGGACCCAGTTCGCTTCAGAGAACTTTAAGAAAAGGTAGCATATATTCTATTAATGATGGAATTCTTTTTTTATACTTCTATTTTTATTATTTTTTTAATAGTTATTCCCCCAATACAATTTTTTTTCTACTGTACAGCATGGTGATCCAGTTACACATACATGCGGTTTGCACATTATCATGCTCCATCATAAGTGACCAGACATAGTTCCCAGTGCTACACAGCAGGATCTCATTGCTAATCCATTCCAAAGGCAATAGTCTGCATTTATAAACCCCAAGCTCCCTAACCATCCCACTCCCTCCTCCTCCCCCTTGGCAACCACAAGTCTCCTCTCCAAGTCCCTGATTTTCTTTTGTGTGGAAAGGTTCATTAGTGCCATATATTACATTCCAGGTATAAGTGATGTCATATGGTATTTGTCTTTCTCTTTCTGACTTACTTCACTCAGTATGAGAGTCTCTAGTTCCATCCATGTTGCTGCAAATGGCATTATGTCGTTCTTTTTTATGGCCTAGTAGTATTCCATTGTGTATATATACACCCTCTTCTGAATCCAATCATCTGTCAATGGACATTTGGGTTGTTTTCATGTCTTGGCTATTGTGAATAGAGCAACAATGAATATGCAGGTGCATGTGTCTTTTTCATGGCAAGTTTTGCCTGGATATATGCCCAAGAGTGGGATTGCTGGATCATATGGTACTTCTATGTATAGATTTCTAAGGTATCTCCATATTGATCTCCATAGTGGTTATACCAGCTTACATTCCCACCAACAGTGCAGGAGAGTTCCCTTTTCTCCACATCCTCTCTAGCATTTGTTATTTGTGGACTTATGAATGATGGCCATTCTGACTGGTGTGAGGTGGTATCTCTTGGTAGTTTTGATTTGCATTTCTCTAATAATCAGGGATGTTGAGCATTTTTTCATGTGCTTGTTGGCCATCTGTATATCTTCCTTGGAGAAATGTCTATTCAGGGCTTTTGCCCATTTTTCAATTGGGCTGTTGGCTTTTTTACTGTGGAGTTGTATAAATTGCTTGTATATTCTAGAGATTAAGCCCTTGTCAATTGCATCATTTGAAACTGTTTTTTCCCATTCTGTAAGTTGTCTTTTTGTTGTGTTTTTGGTTTCCTTTGCTGTGCAAAAGCTTGTCAGTTTGGTTAGGTCTCATTGGTTTATTTCTATTGCTTTGGAGACTGACCTGAGAAAATATTCATAAGGTTGATGTCAGAGAATGTTTTGCCTATGTTCGCTTCTAGGAGTTTGATGGTGTCTTGTTTTATATTTAAGTCTTTAAGCCATTTTGAGTTTATTTTCACGCATGGTTCTAGCTAGTTCTCTGTTAACTATAGGCAGCAAACCCTGGTATTAGGAATGTGAAATACAAATTCTAAAAATTTTTTTTTGTCCAGCATTTGCATTTTTAATTTGGGAAAATTTTAAACTTGCTATTTTCCATATATATATATTTTCCACATATAAATTATGTGATATCTTATGATTAGATAGCCTATTAGA
Source organism: Sus scrofa (assembly GCF_054392235.1). NCBI lineage: Eukaryota > Metazoa > Chordata > Mammalia > Artiodactyla > Suidae > Sus > Sus scrofa. The sequence goes on along the minus strand of NC_139396.1, from coordinate 105,500,672 downwards.
TTTTAGAAAAAATATACAATTATTAACTCATTAAATCTATAAAACCCTTGAGTAACACAGTAATTATTATAATCAAAGAAACCGAAATTAAGAAAATTTAGGAAAACTTTTTCAGAACACAGAATTTGAAAGTCAAGATTTGATCTGAGATGTCTAACTCCAATGATCTTTTCATTACAACAAAGTAATTACTAACTATCCAATAATTTATGTTGGTTTATTTTGATACTTAAAGTAGTGTTAGCATTTTAGGTCTTTTTGTATAGGTTATGCGTTTTATGGTCATAGTACTTGGATAAGCCAGGTCAGACAATATCTGTCTGACATTTCTAGTAGTAATTTTTAGGAATAACAAATGACATGAACATCCCAGCTTATGCATGAGATTAGAAATCTTTAAATTATGAAAAGTCATCCTCTACATATGGCAGAATCTCAATAAGTAATTGGTGATCACAATGACATTTGATAGTTGGTGGTTTCTGATATTTCCAAGGCTTCAAATCACCCTTAGGACATTATTCGATTACATTATTGGAAATATACATCACTTTTCCAAGTTTTCAAAGAGCAGGTTTCAGCATTAGCTTAACCCTTTGAAGAGAATTTCTTCAGCCTATGCAATGTCTTATTAAATAACTCAAACTAAATAATCCATACTAAAATAACACAAAAACCCTTTCACTGGGAACATGTAGAAAATAACCCAAACTAAATAATAAATATCTATCAAAATAACCCAAGCCCAATGACCCATACTAAACTAACCAAAAAAACCATTCCCTGGAAACATGTAGAAGCACATACTAAATTTAAACATACATAATTTAAACGTGGTGCTGAGATTGCTAGATTGAAAGAGAATTGCTCAGGTATGAGGAGAGAAAGAGAAATGTACCCTGAAAAACAGTGAAATAATTGGGTGAGGAGTTGCTGCAGCTCTCCTTTGATGGATGGAGGAGCTGGAAGGCAAGGGAGCTAGCATTTGGGAGGGAGGGAGGGATTGCAGTTGAGAATCCCCTAGAGCCATGGTTTTCAAATGGGATTATTCTGCCCTCCCCACAATCCTGTTCACTCCCTGCATGGAGACATCTGACAATATTTGTAGGCATTTTTGGTTGCCACAAATATAGGGTGCTGTGATCTGGGCAGTGTTAACAGCATCTAATGGATAGAAGCTAAGAAATTCTGCTAACTGTCCTACAATGTTTAAGAAAGAACAAAGAATCATGTGACCCCAAGGTCAACAGTGCTCAAATTGAAAGATTATGTCTTAATGCCTGGGGGTTTATGTCTATAGGGACAGTGAGGGAAGACTTTGGTCCAGAAGAGTGGAACATTAGAACTGAGGCTCCCAAAATGAAAGTCTTAATCCTAGAACTGTTCTATCTTAAGGTGAAGGGAGAACTGCAAAATAAAAACAAATCACAAAATTTACTAGGGGAATATTTTGTTCTTTTCCTTTCTGTCTGGAATATGGGTTAAGAAAAGTTCCCACCAGCCTAAGCCACCTCTCATTTTGTGGTTCTTATTTATTACCAATATACCTTAGATTCCAAATATTTAGAAAATAAAATGAACATTGATTCTGAATATGTGATATTACTCGGATTTCTTGAAGAAAGAAACACAAATGTACCCTGATAGGATAACTTCATAATCTATGCTACAAAAGAATATTTATGGGAAAAAAAATGACAGAGTTTGGCTTGCAATAAAAATTTTGAAAGTTAAATGATACTCTTAAAGACAGAATTGTTACATTCAATTTACAGTTATATTAAAGTCCTTAACACTTGAGATAATAAAATAAAAGGGGAAAACAAACTAATTAACTTTAATATCAACATTTATAAAAATTAAATAATATCCTGTGAAAATTCAGATATAATAAAAGAAGAAGAAATGGATCTGTAAAAAGAAGCAAATCAAACTTCTAGAAATGAAAAATTAACTCAATGGAACAAAAAAATCCAATCAACAATTTAAGCAGGAAGAGCCTCCTCGCTTGCCTACTTGTTCCCTCATAAGCATCCTATCTTAATAAATCTATTTCTTGCCTATCAAAAAAACCCACAATTTAAACAGCAAATTAGATACAAATGAAAAGAGAATACTGAACAGAAATAAACATTGAGCAATTATCCAGAATACAACAGAGGTGCGGAAAACCCCAATAACATTGGAAAATAATGAGAGCTCAAGTAACATGGAGTGTACAATAAAAAGTGACAACATTCATATACTAGGAAATTTTTAAAGAAAGACTAGAGTATTGGGGAGATACAATATTCAAAATGATGGAACTTCCACTTGTAATGATGGATTAACCTCTTTGGACAAACTCTCAGGTAAAAAACAACAAAATTTTAGACGAACTCCCAGCCAGAGCCACTAGAAGTAGGGTGAGGCCCCTTTCAAAATTCTGATTAAATTCTTCCCAACAGGAAAAATAATGTCTAATCATCCATCCATAAATACACTTCTTTGTCAAACTTTCACCAAACTCAGTTGATGTCCAAGATCTACCTCCTTTGCTGGGAAACAGGGATGATGCCTTAGCAGATGCTGTGGAAGGAGAATGATGGGGACAGAATCTCTACCTGTTTCTTGCTGTGGGAAGAGTAGATCAGGAAAGGTGTGTGGAGCATGATATTTACACTGCACCTTGAGTGCTATTTACATTTTGCTAGGTTATCTAGAAGAGGGATAATATTTTAAAAAAGCAACTAAGACTGTGTGCCAGGATCTTCTGGAGAGTGGTGTGGAGGCTGGGGTGGATGGTTGAAGAGGAAGGGTGCAAAAGGAGTTGGAACCAGTCAGGGGATGCTGCTTAAAGGGCAGATAAAGATAAAGAGGCAATTTCAGTGCAGTGAAGTAAGTGCTAGGTGGATCAACAGAGACACAAGATTTTGTAAAATTAGAAGAAGCAGCCAGAACCTGTGGAGATGTGGATGATCTCAGAGAGGTGGGCATTTTCTAGCTGAGTCTTGCTGTGTGCATCTTTTAAAAAAAAATTATTATAGTTGATTTACATTGTCCTGTCAATTTCTGCTGTGCAGCAAAGTGACCCAGTCATACATCTATACACATTCTCTTTCTCATATTATCTTTTATCATGCTCCATGATAAAAGTGATTGAACATAGTTCCCTGTGCAATAGGGCAGGATCTCACTGTCTGTCCATTCTAAATGTAATAGTTTGCAACTATTAACCCTTAACTCCCAGCATCTCACTCCCTCTCCTTCCTGCTCCCCTTGACAACCACAAATCTGCTGTTCATCTCTGTGAGTCTGTTTCTGTTTTGTAGATAGGTTCATCTGTGCCATATTTTAGATATCACATGTAAATGATATCACATGGCATCCGTCTTTCTCTTTCTTGACTTACCTCACTTAATATGATAATCTCTAGGTCCATCAATGTTGCAAATGTCATTAACTTGATGTTTTTTATGGGTGAGCAGTATTCCACTATGTATATGAACCACATCTTAATCCATTCATGTGCCAATAGACATTTAGGTTGTTTCCAGGTTTTGGCTATTTAAATAGTGATGCAATTAACATAGGGGTGCATGTCTTTTTGAATGAAAGTTTTGTCTGGATATATGCCTAGGATTGGGATTGCTGGATCATACAGTAGTTCTATATTTAGTTTTCTGAGGTACCTCCATACACTTTTTCCATAGTGGCTGTACCAGTTTACATTTCCACCAACAGTGCAGGAGGGTTTCTTTTTCTCCACAACCTCTACAAAATTTCATATATGTAGTCTCATTAATGATAGACATTCTAACTAGTTTAAGGTGATAGGTATATCATTGTAGCTTTGACTTGCATTTCTGTACTAATTAGTGATTTGAGCATTTTTTCATGTGCCTGTTGGCCATCTGTATGTCTTCTTTGGAGAAATGTCTAATCAGGTCTTCTGCCATTTTTCTTATTTTATTTTATTCTTTTTTTTTAAAATTTTGTTAAAATTTTTTATTACCCAAATGAATTTATCACATCTGTACTTGTATAATGATCATAACAATCCGGTTTCACAGGATTTCCATCCCACAACCCAAGCATATCCCCCCATGCCCCAAACTGTCTGCTCTAGAGACCATACGTTTTTCAATGTCTGTGAGTTAGCATCTGTTCTGCAAAGAAGTTCAGTCTGTCTTTTTTCAGATTCCACACGTTAGTGAAAGCATTTGATATTGGTATCTCACTGTCCTACTGACTTCACTTAGCATGATAATTTCTAGGTCCATCCATGTTGCTTAAAATGCCATTATTTCATTCCTTTTAATGGCTGAGTAATATTCCACTGTATATATGTACCACATCTTCTTGATCCACTCCTCTGTTGATGGACATTTAGGTTGTTTCCATGTCTTGGCTATTGCAAATAGTGCTGCAATGAACACTGGAGTACTTTTGTCTTTGTGAGTCATGGTTTTCTCTGGATAGATGATTGCTGGATCAAATGGTAGTTCTATTTTGAGTTTTCTGAGGAAGTTCCATACTGTTTTCCACAGGGGTTGCACCAATTTACAGTCCCACCAACAGTGTCACAGGGTTCCTTTTTCTCCACACCCTCTCCAGCACTTATTGTTTGTAGACTTTTGGATGATGGCCATTCTGGCTGGTGTAAAGTGGTACCTCGTCATGGTTTTGATGTGCATTTCTCTAATAATGAGTGATCTTGAACATCTTTTCATGTGTTTCTCGGCCATCTCTATGTCTTCTTTGGAGAACTGTCTGTTTAGATCTTCTGCCCATTTTTTGATGGGGTTGTTTGTTTTTCTGATATGGAGCTACAGAAGGTGTTTGTAAATTTTGGAGATTAATCCCTTGTCAGTTGATTCACTTGCAAATATTTTCTCCCATTCTGTGGGTTGTCTTTTCATTTTCTTTAGGGTTTCCTTTGCTGTGCAGAAACTTTTAAGTTTGACTAGGTCGCATTTGTTTATTTTTGTTTTTATTGTCAATACTCTAAGAAGTGGATCTGAGAAGATGTTGCTGTCGTTTATGTCAGAGTGTTTGGCCTAGATTTTCCTCTAAGAGTTTTATAGTGTCTGGTCTTAGATCTAGGTCTTTAATCCATTTTGAGTTTATTTTTGTGTATGGTGTTAGGGAGTGTTCTAATTTCATTCTTTTCCATGTAGCTGTCCAGTTTTCACAGCACCACTTATTGAACAAGCTGTCCTTTCTACATTGTATATCCTTGCCTCCTTTGTCATAGATTAGTTGGCTGTAAGTGCATGGGTTTAATTCTAGGCTTTCTATCCTGTTCCACTGATCTATATCTCTGTCTTTGTGCCAGTACCATATGGTTTTGATGACTGTTGCTTTGTAGTATAGTCTGAAATCTCGGAGCCTGATTCCTCCAGCTCCATTTTTCTTTTTCAGGATGTATTTGGCTATTCTGGGTCTTTTGGGCTTCCAAACAAATTTTAAAATCTTTTGTTTGAGTTCTGTGAAAAATGTCCTTGGTAATTTGATAGGGATTGCATTGAATCTGTAGATTGCCTTGGGTAGTACAGTCATTTTGATAATATTAACTCTTCCAATCCATGAGCATGTGGCTTTCATCAGTATCTTATAGTTTTCAGAGTACAGGTTTTTTGTCTCTTTAGGAACGTTTACTCCTATGTATTTTATTCTTTTGGATGCAATGGGAAACAGGATTGCTTTCCTGATTTCTCTTTCTTATCTTTCATTGTTAGTATATAGAAATGCTGTAGATTTCTGTGTAATAGTTTTGTATCCTGAGACTTTGCTGAATTCGTGGATGAGCTCTAACAGTTTTCTGGTAGAGTCTTTAGGATTCACTAGGTATAGTATCATGTCATCTGCAAATAGTGATAGTTTTACTTCTTTCTTTTCAATTTGGATTCCTTTTATTTCTTTTTCTTCTCTGATTGCCATGGCTAGGACTTCCAAAATTATGATGAATAGTAGTGGCAAGAGCAGATATCCTTGACTTGTTCCTGATCTCAGCGGGAATTCTTTCAGCTTTTCACCATTGAGAATGATGTTAGCTCTGGGTTTGTCATATATGGACTTTATGTTGAGGTAGGTTCCCACTATGTCCACTTTCTGAAGGGTTTTTATCAGAAATGGGTGTTGCATTTTGTCAAAGGCTTTTTCTGTGTCTATTGAGAGGATCATATGGTTTTTATTCTTCAGTTTGTTAATGTGGTGTATCACACCGATTGATTTGCAGATATTGAAGAACGCTTGCATCCCTGGGATAAATCCCACTTGATCGTGATGTTCAATCCTTTTAATGTATTGTTGGATGCAGTTTGCTAATATTTTGTTGAGGATTTTTGCATTGATGTTCATCAGTGAAATTGGCCTGTAGTTTTCTTTTTTTTTGTGATATCTTTGTCTGGTTTTGGTATCAGGGTGATGGTGGCCTCATAGAATGAGTTTGGGAGTATCCCTTCCTCTGCAATTTTTTGGAATAGTTTCAGAAGGCTAGGTGTTAGCTCTTTTCTAAATGTTTTATAGATTTCGCCTGTAAAGCCATTTGGTCCTGGACATTTGCTTGTTGGAAGTTTCTTAATCACAGTTTCAATTTAAGTTCTTGTGAATGGTCCATTCATCTTTTCTATTTCATTTTGGCTTAGTCTTGGAAGATTGTACTTTTCTAAGAATTTGTCCATTTCTTCTAGGTTTTCCATTTTATTGGTGTATAATTGCATATAGTAGTCTCTTATGATCCTTTGTATTTCTGTGATGTTTGTTGTTACTTCTCCTTTTTAATTTCTAATTTGATTGATTTGAGTCCTCTCTCTTTTTTTCTTGATAAGTCTGGCTAAGGGTTTAGCAATTTTGTTGATCTTTTCAAAGAACCAGCTTTTCATTTCATTGATCTTTTCTATGGTTTTCTTCATTTCTCTTTCATTGATTTCTGCTCTGATCTTTATGATGTCTTTCTTTCTACTAACTTTAGGTCTTGTCTGTTCTTCTCTCTTGAGCTGCTTTAGATGTAAAGTTAGCTTGTTTATTTGAGCTTTTTCTTGTTTCCTGAGGTGGGCTTGTATTGCTATAAACTTTCCTCTTAGAATGGATTTTGCTGCATCCAATAGGTTTTGGAGTATCATATCTTTGTTGTCATTTTCTTCTAGGTATTTTTTAATGTCCTCTTTGATTTCTTTAGTGATCCATTGGTTGTTTAGTAGCATGTTGTTTAGTCTCCACGTATTTGTGTTTTTTGCAGATTTTTTTCTTGTTTGTTTATTTCCAGTTGTATAGCATTGTGGTCAGAAAAGATGCTTGATATGATTTCAATTTTCTTAAAGTTACTGAGGTTGGATTTGTAGCCCAGGATGTGATCAATCTTAGAGAATGTTCCATGTGCACTTGAGAAGAATGTGTATTCAGTTGCTTTTGGATGGAATGTCCTATAAATATCTGTTAAGTCCATCTGGTCTAATGCTTCAGTCAGGTCCTGTGTTTCCTCATTGATTTTCTGTCTGGATGATCTGTCCATTGCTGTAAGTGGGGTATTAAAGTCCCTGACTATGATTGTGTTATTGTCGATTTCTCCTTTTAAGGTTGTTAGCAGTTGCCTTATATATTGTGGAGAACCTATGTTGGGTGCGTAGATATTTAAAACTGTTATATCTTCTTCTTGGATTGATCCTTTGATCATTTTGTAATGACCTTCTTTATCCCTTAAAATATTCTTCATTTTAAAGTCTATTTTGTATATTATGAAGAGTATTACTACTCCAGCTTTCTTTTGATCCCCATTTGCATGAAGTATTTTCTTCCATCCTCTCAATTTCAATTTGTACGTGTCCCTAGAAATGAAGTGGGTCTCTTGAAGACAGCATATATATGGGTCTTGTTTTCATATCCATTCAGCCAGTCTATGTCTTTTGGTTGGGGTGTTTAGTCCATTAACATTTAAGGTAATTATTGATATGTATGTTCTTATTGCCATTTTATTAATTGCTTTGGATTTGTTTTTGTTACCTTCTCTTTTTTCTTCCCTTCTTTTCTTGTTCTCTCCTCTTTTGGTTTGATGACTAACTTTAGTGTTGTATTTGAGTTTATTTTTCTTTGTGTATCAGTTGCAGATTTTTGGTTTGCAGTTATTCTGAAGTTTTGATATAAGAGTCTATATGTATATGAGGTTGCTTTAAGTTGTTGTTCTCTTAATTGCAAGTTCATCTTCAGTGTCCTGCATTTGTACCCTCCTCTTCTCATGATTTCTGATTTTGGTGGTATAATTGTGCATGGATGATTTTGTACCTTTACTGTATATATACCTTTACTGGTGAGCCTTGTCATTTGTGGAATTTTTGTTTCCTGTTGCTGTCTTTTCTTTTCTGCCTAGAGAAGCTCCTTTTGTATTTGTTGTAAGGCTGGTTTCTCTTAGCTTTTGCTTATCTGTGAACATTTTGATTTCTCCTTCAAATCTGAATGAGAGATTTGCTGGGTAAAGTAATCTTGGTTGGAGGTTTTTTTTCCCTTTCATCATGTTAATTATATCATGCCACTCCCTTCTGGCCTACAGAATTTCTGCTGAAAAATCTGCCAATAACCTTATCGGGGTTCCCTTGTATGTTATTTTCTTCTTTTCCCTAGCTGCTTTCAAGATTTTCTCTGTCTTTAGTTTTGGTCAGTTTGATTAATGTGTGTCTTGGTGTATTCCTCCTGGGATTTATTTTATATGGTACTCCTTGTGCTTCCTGGATTTGAGTGAGTGGTTCCTTTCCCATATTAGGGAAGTTCTCAGCTATTATCTATTGGAATATTTTTTCTGTCCCCTTCTCTCTCTCTTCTCCTTCTGGTACCCCTGTAATACAGTTATTGGTGCATTTAATGTTGTTCCAGAGTTCCCTGAGACTCTCTTCATTTTTTTTCAATCTTTTTTCTCTTTTCTGTTCTGCATCCATAATTTCCACTAATCTGTCCTCCACCTCGCTTATTCAGTCTTCTGCCTCCTGTATTCTGCTTTTAGCTGCTTCTAGTGAATTTTTTAGTTCAGTTATTGTATTTTGCATCTCTTCTTGTTTAAGTTTTATATCTTGTATCTCTTTGCTCAATGTTTCCTGTAAGTTATCCACCTTTGCCTCCAGTTTATTTCCAATGTCTTGCATCATCGTCAGCATCAACAATCTAAAGTATTTTTCCTGTAGGCTGAGAATCTCCTCATCACTTAGCTGATTTTCTGGGGTTTTTCCTTTCTCCCTCTTCTGAGTTATAGTTCTCTGTATTTTCATTTCTATAGGTTTTTGGTGTGGTGACCTTTTTACAAATAATAGAGTTGTAGCCTCTCTTACTTCTGGTGTCTGCCCCCTTGTGGCTGAACTTGGTATTGGGGCTTGCTGTAGGCTTCTTGATGGGAGGGGCTGATGCCTGCCCACTGGTAGGTGGAGCTGATTCTAATCCCTCTGGTGGGTTGGGCTTAGTCTCTGGATGGGATTAGAAGCAGCTATGTGCCTGAGGGGTTTTAGGCAGCCTGTTTACTGAGGGGCAGGGCTGTGATCCCACCTGGATTGCTATTTGCCCTGGGGCTTCTCAGTGCCAACTGATGAGTGGGGCCAGATTTTCCCAAAATGGACCCTCCAGAGAAATGCACACTGCTGAATATTCCTGAGAGCTTTGCTTCCAATGTCCTTCCCTCACAACAAGCCACATTCACCCCTGCTTTCCCAAGATGTCCTCCAAGAACTGCAGTCAGGTTTGACCCAGATTCCTATGGAGACTTTGCCCTGGGACCCAGTGCACGTGAAAGTCTGTGTGCACCTTTTAAGAATGGGTCTCCATTTCCCCTAGTCCTGTTGAGCTCCTGTGCACAAGCCCCACTGGCCTTCAATGCCAGCTGCTCCAGGGGCTCTTTCTCCCAGTACCACATCCCCACAAGTGGGAGTTCCATGTGGGGCTCAGAATTCTCACTCTTGTGGGTGAGTCTCTGTGAACCAGTTAGTTTCCAGTCTGTGGGCCTTCCACCCAGGAGGTATGGGGTAGTGCATATCATGAAATCGCCCCTCCTACCTGTGGATGTGTCCTCCTTTTTGTCTTCTGGAGTAGGATATCTTTTTTAAGGTTTCTGGTCCATTTGGTTGAAGATTGCTCAGCCTTTAGTTGTGAATTTTGTTGTTTTTAGGAGAGAAGTTTAGCTCCAGTCCTTCTATTCTGCCATCTTAATCCCATCCCTATCTTATTTTATTTTATTGGTTTTTAGGGCCACACCTCTGGCATATGGAAGTTCCCAGGCTGGGGGGGCAAATCAGAATTACAGCTGCCAGCCTATGCCACAGCCATAGCAACTCATGATCTGAGCCATGTCTGCGACTTACACTAGAGCTCACAGCAACGCTGGGTCCCCAACCTACTGATTAAGGCCAGGGATTGAACTTTCAACCTCATTGATACTAGTTGGATTTGTTTCCACTACACCACAAGGGAACTCCTCCTTCTGCCATTTTTCAACTAGGTTGTTTGTTTCTTTTCTTTTGAGTTGTATGAGTTGTCTGTATATTTTGGAGATTAAGCCCTTGTTGGTTGCATCCTTTGCAACTATTTTCTCCCATTCTATAGGTTCTCTTTTTTGTTTTTTTAATGGTTTCCTTTGTTGTGCAAAAGCTTGCAAGTATGATTAGGTCCCATTGGTTTATTTTTGCTTTTATTTTGGTTGCCTTGTGAGACTGACCTAAGAAAACATTCATACAGTTGATGTCACAGAATGTTTTACCTATGTTCTCTTCTAGGAGTTTGTTGGTGTCTTGTCTTACATTTAGGTCTTTAAGCCATTTTGAGTTTATTTTTGTGCATGGTGTGAGGGTGTTTTCCAGTTTCATTGATTTACATGCAGCTGTCCAGTTTTCCCAGCATCACTTGCTGAAGAGACTGTCTTTTGCCCATTTTATGTTCTTGTATCCTTTGTCCCAGATTAATTGACAGTAACTGTCTGAGTTTATTTCTGGGCTCTTTATTCTGTTCCATTGATCCATATGTTTGTTTTTGTACTAGTACCATTATGTCTTGAAGAGTATAGCTTTGCAATATTGTCTGAAGCCTGGAAGAGTTATGTATCCTGCTTGTTTTTTGCTTTTGTTTTTGTTTTTTCCCCTCAGGATTACTTTGGCAATTCTGGGTCTTTTATGGTTCCATAAAATTTTTTTAGATTATTTGTTCTATTTCTGTGAAAAATATTAAGCAATTTGATAGGGATTGCATTGAATCTGTACATTCCTTTGGGTCATATGGCCATTTTAACAATACTAATCTTCTAAGGCAAAATCATGGAATATCTTTTCATTTCTTTGAAGCCACTTTAATTTCCTTGATTAATGTTTTATACTTCTCAGCATATAAGTCTTTTACCTCCTTAGGTTTATACCTAGGTTTTAATTTTGGGGGATATGATTTTAAAATGTTTGTGTTTTTACATTACTTTTCTAATACTTCACTTTTAGTATACAGAAATGCAACTGATTTATAAATGTTAATCTTGTATCCTGCTACTTTGCTGAATTTGTTGATCAGTTTGAGTAGTTTTTGTGTGGAGTCCTTAGGGTTTTCTACATACAGTATCATGTCATCTGCATAGAGTGACAATTTTATCTCTTCTCTTCCAATTCAGATAACTTTTCTTTCTTTTGTTTATTTGATTGGTGTGGGTAGGACTTCCAATAATATGATAAATAACAGTAGTGAGAGTGGACATCCTTGTCTTGTTCCAGATTTTAGTGGGAAGGCTTTCAGCTTTTCTCCATGAGTATTATATTTTCTGTGAGTTTGTCATAAATGGCCTTTATTATGGTAAGATATGTTCCCTCTATACCCACTTTGGTAAAAGTTTTTATCATAAATGGGTGTTGGTTTTTGTCAAATGCTTTTTCTGAATCTATTGAGATGGTCATGCTATTTTTGACTTTCCTTTGTTAATGTAGTTTATGACATTGATTAATTAGTATATGTTGAATCATCTTTGTGAATTGGGGATGAATACCACTTGGTTGTGGTGTAAGATCTTTTATATGTATTGTTGGAATCAGCTGGCTAAAGTTCTTCTTTGTATGTATACGTGAAGCCTTCTGATCCTGGACTTTTGTTTGTAGGGAGTGTTTTTATTACATATTCAATTTGATTTCTAATGATTGCTCTGTTCAAGTGATCCTTTTCTTATTGATTCAGTTTTGGTGGGCTGTATGTCTCTAGAAAGTTGTCCCTTTCTTCTAGGTTGTCAAATTTGTTGGCATATAATTGTTTGTAGTATTCTCTTATTTTATTTATTTATTTTTGTATTTCTGCATTATCCATTGAGATTTCTCCTTTTTCATTTCTTATTTTATTTAATTGGGTTCTCTCTCTTCTTCTTGGTGAGTCTGGCCAAGGTGTGTCAATTTTTTTTTACCCTTTCAAAGAACTATATCTTGGTTTTATTATTTTTTTTCAATTGTTTTTTGAGTCTCTGTTTTACTGATTTCCTCGCTGATCTTTATGATTTCCTTCCTTCTGCTGACTTTAGGTTTTATTTGTTCTTGTTTTCTAATTCTTTTAGGTGGTAGCTTAGGTTGCTTCCTAGAGATTTTTCTTCCTTTTTGAGGATGACCTATATTGCTATGAACTTCCCTCTAAGTACGGCTTTTGCAGCATCCCATAGATTTTGAATTTTTTTGTTTTTGTTGTCATTTGTCTTGAGGTATTTTTTAATTTCCCTTTTGATTTCCCCATTGACCCACTGCCTTTTTATTAGCATGTTGTTCAGTCTCCATGTAGTCAGTTTTTTTCTCATTTCATTTCCTGTCATTGAGTTCTACTTTCATGCCATTGTGGTCAGAGAAGACACTTGAAATAATTTATATACTCTTAAATTTGTTGAGGTTAGTTTTGTGCCTCAATATGTGGTCAATCCTTGAGAATGTCCCACATTCACTTGCAAAGAATTTGTATTCTGATTTTTTTGGATGTAATATCCTCAAAATATCCATTAAGTCTAACTTTTCTATTGTGTCATTTAGGATCTTTGTTGCCATACTGATTTTCCACCTAGAGGATCTGTCCACTGATGTGAGTGGAATGTTAAAAATTTCCTACTATTATTGTGTTCCCATCAATTTCTCCTTTTTTGTCTGTTAGTATCTATTGTATGTATTTGGGTACTCCTATATTAGGGACATATATATTGACAACTGTCATTTTCTCTTCTTGAGTGTATCCTTTTGTCATTAAATATTTTCCTTTTTCTTTCCTTATGGCCTCGTATTAAAGTTTATTTTGTCTGATATGATTATTACAACTCCTGCTTTCCTGTCTTCATGAAATGTCATTTTCCATCCTCTCACTTTCAATCTATATGTGTCCTTTGCCCTAACGTAAGTTTCTTTTAGGCAGTATATTGTTGGCTCTTGCCTTTTAATCAAAGTCTGCCACCCTATGTCCTTTGATTGTAGCATTCGGTCCTTTGAGATTTGAGGTAATTGATAAATATGTATTTATGACCATTTACACCCTTGTTTCCCAATTGATTTTGTTTCTTTTGTTTCTTTCTTTCTTTCTTTCTTTTTTTTTTTTTTTTTTTTTTTGGTTGGATGATTTCCTTTTATTTTATGCTTGTTTTCTCTTCTATCTAGTTTTTGTGGATGTATTGTTTGGTTTTGATTTGTTGTTGCCCTGTTTTTCAAGTATGTTAACCCCTTTCTGTATCTGCTTGCTTTAGCCTGGTAGTCATATATGCTCAAACACATTCTAAAAAAGAATAACCTAGATTTACTTACTTTCCTTCCCCACATTTTATGATTTTGATGTTCTTTTTTACATCATGTTTATTCTATTGCTGTTCCTTGTGTTTATCATCACTTTTACAGTTTTTTTTTTTCCTTTTAGTTCTATACACAGGCTTATTTATGTGATTACATTCAAGTTGAGATTTCCTCCATCCTATATCTTCTTTTTCTTTCATATTTAGTGGAGATGTCTCGGTATTTCTTTTGGAATGGGTTTAGTATTGCTGTATTCTTTTAATTTTTGTTTGTTGGAGAAATTATTTCTCCTTCTACTTTAAATGATATTCTTGCTGGGTAAAGTATTCTAGGCTGCATATTTTCCCTTTTAGAACTTTGAATATATCTTGCCACTTTCTTCTGGCCTGTAGTGTTTCTGTAAAGAAATCAGCTGATAACCTTATGGGGGTTCCCTTATAATTCTTTGTTCCTTGGTGCCTTTAGAAACCTCTCCTTATCTTTAATTTTTGCCATTTTTATTATATGTCTTGATGTGGGTCTGTTTGGGCTCAACTTGTTTGGGGTCCTCTGTGCTTCCTGTATCATGATCTGTTTCCCTTAGATTTGTAAGGCTTTCAGCCACAATTTCTTCAAATATATTTTCAATCCCCTTTTTCTTTTTCTTCTCCTTCTGGAATCCCTAGTATGCATACATCGGCCCACTTTATATTATCTCACAGATCTCTTATATTGCTTTCATGTGTTTTCATTTGGTTTTCTGCCTGCCACCCTGATTGCATCATGCCCATAATTCTATATTTCAAATCCCTCAGTGGTTCCTCTGCATTATTCATTCTGCTCTTCAATGCCTCCAATCATCTCACGACTCTGTAAATGTATTCCTCTTAATCTAAGCAAAGAGCTCATACTTTATATACTATTTTCTTTGTGATAGACATTAAGCTTCTTGCATAATCTTCCTAAGGAATTTATAAGGAAAGTATGGTTATTTCCCCCTCTTTTAAAGGTTTGAGGAAACTAAGGCACAGATAAGTGAATAAATTTTTAAAGATCACATAGTGAATAGTGCAGGGTTAGGACTCAAACCAAGTCTAGAATCAGAGGGCAAACTGTTCAAAAGCAGAAGTTGTGTGGTCAGGGCCATGTCACAGGCAAGAGTGACTTGATCTGGAGTCAGATGTGGAGAGCTCCCACCTCCCAGTTTAAGAGAAATTCCATGCAAAATGCTGCATATATCTGTTATTTGTCTTCTTTGAAACAAAGGTCTGCTATGTATTCAGATTTCGAAAAACTTCCATGAACAAAAGAGAGCAAAGGAGAAATACATTAATGGAAATGCAGGGCAGTCCAGGAAGAAGCATGATTGTGGGGATAGGAAATGTGAGGAAGGCAATACCCTTCTGCTGCCAGATGTGAGAATTCACAGTCTCAGAGGACAGTGCTGGGGGGAAGGGCAGTCTTGAGAGCTGTCAGCTAGGCACTGCCCTGACATTCACAGCTTTAAGTCTGTTGTCCCACACTTACCACAGACACACCCAACATCAGCCTAGACGTCACTCTGTGACCATGTTGGAATGAAATGAAACTAGAATTACTCTGGAATGACATTGAGTGCAGACCAGAAAGGTCACTATGCAAACATTAAAAATGATTTACATGGCCCTCTCCTGGCAGACCTGAGTGTCTACTGCTGCTCCACCAGCAGCATTAGCCCTGCTCTATTCCTCCCCATTTTTGGATAAAATTTGGCTATTGAGTCGTTAAGTTACCCCTACTTCCTGCAGCACCTAGCTCAGACCAGACTTTAAATTTCTTGAAAACTTCCCCACAATACCAAGCATGAACCTGAACCCAATAAAAGACCACCTGACAACCTTTGCCTGAGAACCCCATGGCTCCTCATGGTGGACAGTCTTCCTTGTTGAATAAAGTACCAAAAAAAAAACCAAACTTGTTTAACTACAGGTGTGCTTCTGGTGGTCTTTGGCTAGCAGCCACTGACCCTCCCATTCACTGTCTTTGTCCTTCCTATGGGAAGCAGAAAGAGGACTAAGAACCTTATTTTATATCTATAAATACCAACAATTTGCCAGAATAAGTGGTGTGTACAAATTAACACAGATCCTGAATCTTGAATCAGAACCAAGCATTTTTTTCTTTTCTTATTTTATTTTTATTATTTCTTTATATATATATTTTTTCTACTGCACAGCATGGTGACCCAGTTACACATACATGTATACATTCTTTTTTCTCACATTACATGTTCCATCATAATTGACTAGACAGAGTTCCCAGTGCTACACAGCAGAATCCCATTGCTGATCCATCCCGAAGGCAACATTATCCATCTGTTTATCCCAAGCTCCCACTCCCTCCCACTCCCTTCCCTTCCTGCTTAGCAACCACAAATCTATTCTCCAAGTCCATGATTTTCTTTTCTGTGGAAAGGTTCCTTTGTGCCATATATTAGATTTTGACTCTAAATAAAAAACTGTACCTTCAAGACAGAACTTCCTAAGAGGCTGCTGTCTGAGATGAAGAGATTTTTGGACAGCTATACTAGAGGTAAGGCCTTCTAGGACAGGGTGTCATGGTGAGCTGCATGCCATGCAGTTCTAGAACAGATAGAAAAGGTCATACTTTGTCATGGCCAAAGAATTATATTCCATTTCAAAGATGAGAAAACAGCCTGAGAAGAAATTGGACCCTTGCCAGATTCACACAGCAAGGAAGTTGTAGAGCTGAGATTGCAATCTGGGTCTGTGTGACCAGAGGGGAGCCTGGACAAGGCTCTACCCCACAGTGATGGGAGGGTACACAGCCAGGCTGTGGGGGAAAGACGAGGAGTAGGGTAGTCTTTGTGTTGGACAGAAAGATGACCACCTATGAAGCCACTTGTGGTAAGGTAGATGGCTGGTGGGGTAGAAGAATGGAGGCCAAGGGGGGGCCAAGGTCCTAGAACAAATGTACCCATGACCATATCTGGGGATGCAGGTGGCAATAAGTCATAACCATTCAGCAGAGTCTTGTGGTTTTTAACTCCCCAGTAAGAGCTTTAGCAGTGTGATTATGAAAACTTGTACCACTCTCACTCAGCATTTTAATTATTTATAGATGATAAGTATACATGAAGTGACAAACCTGATTTCCCATGAAAGATATAGAAAAAGGTGACATCAGATGGAGGAAGGCAGGCACTTAGGAGTTGTGAACTGAGGATATGGTTGTGAACAGAGGTGGGAGGTTGGTCTGAAGAATATAATTTTGGGGCAGTTGGTAACAGACAGAGTTGTGGGAGAATGTGAGGAGGCTCTGAGATAGAGCCTTAGCCACTGGTGAGGTTGAAAGATTGGGGGCACAATCTTTGGGAGAAATCTCTACCTTTAAAATTCTTCATAGGAGGTATGACCAGGAGCAGGGTAAGAAGCAATGTGACAGACAATGAGCTGTGACTTCTTTATCCCTGTAACCTTGGTAACTTCAGAACTGTTGCTCTATATACCATAGCCTCCAGAAGTTCAGGGGAAATAAGGGAAAAGGAGTTATGTTCTGGCTTTAGCCATGTTAGCACCAGATGAAGAAAAATGTGAGTATATGAATAATTCTTTGGAAATTAGAAACCTACTAGAGCAAGAAAGTTTACAACCCCAGAACTCTGCATCAAAGTTGGTATGGGATGTCCCCTGCAATATGGAAGATTGGCTTAAACCTATTTGATGTGAATCTCACAGGATAGTGTGAGGTTTAGAGGCCATGCAGGCAATAACTTGTCAAATCAAGTTTAATAACATGAAATTCTTGTGCATTAGGGAAATGCTATAGATAATATTAAAGGTAAGTGACAGAGCAGAAAATATTCGCAGTGCCAAAGTGAATGAACTATTGATCCATAAACAGGTGACAAGGGAGTTCCCCATTGTAGCTCAGTGGGATGTGGCTAGTTATGAATCCAACTAGTATCCATGAGGATGGTGGTTCAGTCCCTGGCTCTGGTCAGTGGGTTAAGGATCTGGTATTGCTGCAAGTTGTGGTGTAGGTCACAGATGCTGTTCAGAGTGGCTATGATTGTGGAGTACGCTGGAAGCCACAGTTTGATTTAAGCCCTAGCCTGGGAACTTCCAAATGCTGCACACATGGCCTTAAAAAGGAAAAAGAAAAAAAAAAGAAAAATAAAGAAAGAAAGAAAGAAAGGCAATAAAATGCACCCCAGTAGAAAAATAAAGATATAAAGACAGCACTGTTTTATAAATAAAAGTTTAAAATATATGACATTGTAAATTGACATGAGAGAAGCCCCCTCCCCTAAAAAAGCTCTTAAAATCTAGGATTGGATAAAGATGTAAGAAAATGGCCATTGTCTTGTTTTTAAGTTTTAAAAATTTTAAACAATTATGAATAATTGTATGCTAACAACTTTGACAACCTAGAAGAAATGGACAACTTTCTAGAGATTTACAGCCCGCCAAAAGTGAAGCAAGAAGAAATAGATCAACTGAACAGACTGATCATTAGAAATAAAATTGAATATGTCATAAAAACAATCCCTACAAATAAAAGTCCAGGACCAGATGGCTTCACAGGCAAAGTCTACCAAACATACAAAGAGGAACTTATACCCATCCCCCTTAAACTTTCAAAAGGTTGAAGAAGAAGGAACACTCCCAAAGACATTCTATGATGTCACCCTAATTCAAAAACCAGACAAAGATACTACCAAAAAAGAAAACTATAGGTCAATATCCTTGATGAATATAGATGCAAAAATTCTCAATAAAATTTGAGCCAACCGAATCCAACAACATATAAAAAAGATCATACACCATGACCAGGTGGGATTCATCCCAGGTTCACAAGGATGGTTCAAAATATGCAAATCAATCAACGTCATACACCACATTAACAAAAGAAAGGTCAAAAACCACACAATCATTTCAATAGATGCAGAAAAAGCATTTGACAAAGTTCAACAACCACTCAAGATAAAAACTCTTACCAAAGTGGGGATAGAGGAAACATAACTTACCATAATAAAGGCCATTTATGACAAACTCACAGAAAATATAATACTCATGGAGAAAAGCTGAAAGCCTTCCCACTAAAATCTGGAACAAGACAAGGATGCCCACTCTTACCACTGCTGTTCAACATAGTACTAGAAGTCCTAGCCACAGCAATCGGACAAACAAAAGAAATAAAATGCATCCAAATAGGAAGAGAAGAGGTAAAATTGTCACTATATGCAGATGACATGATACTATGTATAGAAAACCCTAAGGACTCAACCCAAAAACTACTTGAAGTGATCAACAAATTCAGCAAAGAAGCAGGATATAAGATTAACATTCAGAAATCAATTGCATTTCTGTACACTAACAATGAAATATTAGAAAGGAATAAAAAAATACAATACCTTTTAAAATTGCACCCCAAAAAATCAAATACCTGTGAATACACCTGACCAAGGAGGTAAAGGACTTATATGCTGAGAACTATGAAACATTAATCAAGGAAATTAAAGAAAATGTAAAGAAATGGAAACATATTCCATGCTCCTAGTTTAGAAGAATTAATATCGTAAAAATGGCCACACTACCCAAAGCAATCTACAGATTCAATGCAATCCCTGTCAAATTACCCAGGACAATTTTCACGGAATTAGAACAAACAATCAAAAAATTTATGTGTAACCACAAAAGACCCAGAATTGTCAAAGCAATTCTGAGGAACAAAAACTAAGCAGGAGGCAAAACCTTCCCAGACTTCAGGGAATATTACAAAGCTATAGTCATCAAGACAGTGTGGTACTGGTACCAAACAGACAGACAGACCAATGGAATAGAATAGAGAACCCAGAAAGAAACCCAGAAACCTAAGGTCAATTAATCTGGGACAAAGGATGCAAGAATATAAAATTGGTAAAAGACAGTCTTTTCAGCAAGTATTGATGGGAAGTCCAGACAGCTGCATGCAAATCAGTGAAACTAGAACACACCCTCACACCATGCACAAAAATAAACTCAAAATGGCTTAAAGACTTAAATATAAGACAAGAAACCATTAAACTCCTGGAAGAGAACACAGGCAAAACATTCTCTGACATCAACCTTATGAATATTTTCCCAGGTCAGTTTCCCAAAGCAATAGAAATAAAAGCAAAAATAAACCAATGAGACCTAATCAAACTGACAAGCTTTTGCCCAGCAAAGGAAATCAAAAAGACAACAAAAAGACAACAAAAAGAATGGGAGAAAATAGTTTCAAATGATGCAACTAACAAGGGCTTCATCTCTAGAATATACATGCAACTTATACAACTCAACTGCAAGAAACCCAGCAACACAATGGAAAAATGGGCAGAAGACCTGAATAGACATTTCTCCAAAGAAGATACACAGACGGCCAACGAGCACATGAAACAATGCTTAACATCACTGATTATTAGAGAAATGCAAATCAAAACTACCACGAGATACCACCTCACACCAGTCAGAATGGCCATCATTCGTAAGTCCACAAATAACAAATGCTGGAGGGGGTGTGGATAAAAGGGAACCCTCCTGCACTGTTGGTGGGAATGTAAGCTGGTACAACCACTATGTAGAACACTTTGGAGGTACCTTAGAAATCTATACATAGAAGTACCATATGATCCAGCAATCCCACTCTTGGGCATATATCTGGACAAAACTTTCCTTAAAAAAGACACATTCTTGAAATTTAAATGTCAGATTTGTCCAATTTGACTCATGTCAGAGATGCTATCAGGATATAAAAGGAACACTTTACTCTGGCCTGAGAAGAGTAGGAGTGCAAGGTCAGTGTGTGCTGAATGGATCGGGGTGGGGGTTGGTTAGGAGACTCTTAGGAAGCCCACATCTGTTTTTGGCCACATAAGAGCAAGGCTTCCTCTTGCTGCCAAGGCTAAGGGGGCTATCTCTGATGTTTTGTGAAGCCTCAACAAGATGGTCCTGTGACACAGGGGCTGGAAGGAACTCTGTTCTCCACAAGCCAACTATTCGACTATTGAGGCAATGGTGGCAGCCTTAGAAGACTATTCAGATGCTCAAGTTATGGAGGAGGAAACTAAGGCCACTTCTGAGCACGCCCTCCCTGCCCCCACACTAGTAAAGAACAGACTCTGTCCTGGGGCAGGATGGAAAACTGGCACAATTTCCTGTCACTTCACTGGGGGAAACTGGAATGTGCCCCCTCCTAGCACTGGGCCTGTCCCACTGCTCTGCTCTATTTCCTGAGGTGTGAGGATTTGGGGGTCTGACCTCTCCTTTTGTTCTGAGGTGTGTGTGTTCTCTAGAAAAAAGGCTGGTTCTGGGCCCCTAGATCCACACAGGCTTTCTGGAGGCCATTCAGAAAAGAGTAGAGGGCCCCAACTTCTCCAGAGTTCTCTGCCCTGCCCCTCACCTCCAGGGTCCCTGACTATGACCACTGCAGCCACTAGCCTCCTCTTGACAGGAGGTTAGATGGGCTGGGATAGAGGCTTCTTGATATTTGTAGGAGACCTAAAGCTGAAAGGGCTGTTCTGTGCT
Source organism: Sus scrofa (assembly GCF_054392235.1). NCBI lineage: Eukaryota > Metazoa > Chordata > Mammalia > Artiodactyla > Suidae > Sus > Sus scrofa. The sequence goes on along the minus strand of NC_139396.1, from coordinate 105,479,419 downwards.
CATTCTTGGACTGAAGGATCACCTCAGAAAGCATTAGGAGGCAGATTCCAGCCAGGCTGACTCCTCCCTTTCCTATCACTTCTTCCAGGGCTGCTCTTAACAAGGCAATGTGCGGTCAGGGAAGGACTACTAAGACCTAAGATTCAAACAAGATACAAAGTTTCATAACATAATACTTCATATACCCAAGCTTCAATCTAAAATCACTCACTATACCAAGAAACCAGAAAATCTCATTTTGAATGAGAAAAAATAATAAATAGGTGCCAACAGAGAGATGACAGATAATAAAATTATAATGAATTATAAAGGAGCCATCATAAAAATACTTTACCAAGTAATTATAAACACACTTGAAATAAATTAAAATCTAAAAACAGAAATGGAACATATCAGCAAAAGAAAATAAGATATAAGGAAGACCCAAAAGGAAATCTTAGTACTGAAAAAAAATGCCAACCCACAACATGTGAAATCAAAGGTAGAATGGAATGGACAGAGGAAAGATCAGAGAAATTCAAAGTAGAGCAATAGAAACTACCTAATCTGAACAACAGAAAGAAAACAGCCAGTGACTAGCATAAATTATTAGAAAATATCTTTGTATTTATATCTTATGTATTTTATTATTCATTGCTACTGTATGTTTTATAATTTTTATAATGTTAATGCAATAATATATTTATATTTATATATGATTAATAATTAGGTGTAGGAAGTCAGATTTTAAGTTTTCCTTCTTAGACATATAAAGTCTGGGAAACCATTATAAATTACACCTTCTTGCTTTCTCCATGCTGAGTTCCAGATTCTTAAATAACTCAGCTGTGTATGTGATCCATCAGCAACCCTAAGATGAGTAATAATTCTAAAAGGCAAGTATCTGTAATTGGGAAAGCCAGAAATTTTGATTAAATGGCTACACATTTCCAGTGTAAAAATATGTCCGTTAACATCTAGTGAAGCAATTTTCTTCTCCAACCTAAGAGGTCGCTCTGTCTTGTCTTTTCCTATCTGAGTTGTTTTCTTCAAGATTTGGTGTGATTGACAATGTGGGTAGGGCCCACATTCAAAATAGCATACTGACTTGGCATCTCTCCTATGAATTCCTGAAGCAATGAAAGTCAGAAAAACATTGTCAGGATAGGGTCATAATAAAAGGTCCTATTGAATGCTGCTCTCCTGAGTCTGTAAATTCAGTGAAGTTTATTGTTCTGATCTTGAGTCCACAGATTATGCTGTGTGATTTAAGGCACTAAAGAAGCAGTCAGTTTGAGAAGCAGTAAAATTTCTGCAGAATAAACAAACTCATAAACTGGCACTCTGCAACCTCCTCATACTGCACCATTTCCCCTTGGTTGTTTCACTCCAGGATTATAGTGGTAAAAGGATGCAAAGTACAGACTAACTTTGAGGACTTAAAAAGACAGGATTTATATTTAGACAATGCAAAACAAAGTGCTTCCTGACTCGAACTTTTCACTAAAAATATTTTAATTATTTATCATGTTCTATGATAATGAACATAATGGTTCTGTGGTATAGTCTGTGGCTTGGGCAGGTGTACAGTGTGTGAGAAAATACATTTCATGCATGGTGACTACTACTGGCCTGTAATTTTCTTGGCTATTGTTGTAATTAATTGAAAATTACCTGAGAATTTCCTACCTGAAGTTAAGAAATTCTGGTGTGGACGTCACACAATAATTTGTAATTTCAGTGTGTCGTTCCTATATCTTCCTACCACCACTTCCTTTTAAGTAGTTAGAAGAGTACTTTTATGGTTCAGAATATTTGAAAGTCTAAGAATTTTCTAGCCTTTTGCAAAAGACAAAACTATTTGGAAGGAGAGTAGGTGTCCTAGAAGAGCCATTTTGGTAAAAGAGAGTGACTTGAGAAGAATAATAAAGAGATAGTTTTCTTTCGCAGCCTAGGAAGAATATGAGTAGCAGAGAACTGTGTCTAGCGTCTTGGCTGTGTACTAAGGAGGTGAAACTTTTCTCATGGTTGGCTGTGAAAATATCAAGCTTACTAGGCTCAAAGCCCAAATATTCACAGTCCAGCTTAAGAGTATGGATCCCAAATGTGTCAAAAGATCATTAGAGTTATTGGACCTGAAGAGACCCAGGAGTGCAGGGATGATGATGGATATGTTAATGGTGTCCAGTATGGACAGTGGGATGATGACTGGAGGAGCATCCCCAGAGTCTTTGAACTATATGATGTCGTGCCTTAAGCACACATGAAGTTTGGGAGCTGAAATATCATGGAATTCATTTTTCCAAATCATGATGGAAGCCTGCATGCAAGAATCTGCAGTTTGTTATTCACATCAGCTACATATTCAATTTGTATGCCCTAAAGATCTGCAACAATAGCTAACTACCTGGAGGCATTCACTTCTATGATACTAATTTCCAAACCTTTTGTACAATATGTCTTTTATTGCACCTGAGATTACCACTTATGACATGGTTTACCGGCTGTTTCAAAGACTTTGTGGTATTCTTTTTGATAACGTTTGCATTATGTAAGTGTATATTGCTGGATTCTGTTATTATTTATCTCTGCTTCTTTCTGGGGAGTCTTATGGCTTCCTCTATTTTGCTTATTTTACTTCTCAATACTCAAAAAATGAGACATAAATGAGACACAGGGAACAACATGAGCAAGTTTACATTAAATTATATTAGCTAAAACTGAAAAGAGCAGAAGAAAGCCAAGAAATAAAGCTAAATGTTAGGACTGTTCTTTTTTCATTATATAGAACAGGTAAACTATAGTGGGTGTATCATAAGATAGTAGAAATTATACAGTCATTATTTTATGTACCGATAGGGAAAATATGTTAAAATACTAAGATATTGGGAATTATATAGCCATTATTTTATGTAAAAATAGGAAAAATATGTTAGCAATTAAAAGATACAGGAAGTTCCCCTGTGACTCAGAAGGTTAAGGATCCAGCATTGCTATAACTGCAGTGCAGGTATGATTACTGGCCCTGGAACCTTCACATGCTGACAGTGTGGAAAAAAGACTATATATATATGTGTGTGTGTGTGTGTGTGTGTGTGTGTGTGTGTGTGTGTGTGTGTATACACACACATATAATGATTTTTATCGCTTAGAATTTTTATTTTATACTTACTGAAAAATCTCTTATGAATACTTAAATACAGACTTTTATTACATATCAATCTTGGACATGCATGCAAAAGAAGGTAAAGTAAGCGGATTGAAGTATTCCTTAAGCTTCTTCATCTACAAAGTCTGATTTTCCTGAATTACCTCTCACTGTAGGGTTATCAAGCCCATGTATTATTCCAATGTGGTCTGAGACATCAAGAGCATTTGTGAGGTAATGTTTCTTAGAGAGTACTCCACTCTTGTCTCTAGAATTATCTCCCAAGATGCTCATATCTATTTTGCAAGTCTTAATGGGGCCACTTTTCATGTTTGCACAAGCCAAATAAATAGCAACTACATGATAATTGTCATCTGCCTGCAGTAATCTTTAGATGATATGAATTGTAACAGGCACTTCAATATATCAAATGTTTGAAAAGAATATGTGCTTTGAATCAATGAAACAAGGAACTAATAGTCTGTGTAATTCATTATCAAATGGATTCATAACACAGGGAAATTACTTTATGGGATTAAAAACCAAGACCTTTTACTTAATGTTCTTCTTACATTGTTATTTTTAAGGCAAAATATAAAAACTCTTCTTTTAAAGTGTTCAGAAAGGTTCTAACCCACCACATACTGTAAAATGATTCGCCACTGTCATAGTTTAAACCTTAAGATTCCTGTTTACATAAGATTACTATTTAACATCTTTCTATTGAACAAAACATCAAAACAGTAACATAGAAAATAGAAAACATGAAACAAAATTAGTCCATGAATACAGAGTATTTTTCTTAAGGAATCACTTTTTTCAAAGTATAGAATGGTGAGATTTTGTAATAGCTGTTTTTTCAATTTAATTTTTATTTTATATTGGAGTATGGTTGATTTAGATTGTTGTGTTAGTTTCAAGTGTACAGCAAGTGATAGTATCCATTCTTTTGCAGATTCTTTTCCTATATAGGCTCTTACAGAACACTTAGTTCCCTGAGCTATATAGTAGGTCCTTGTTGATTATCTATTTTGTATATAGTAGTGTGTACATGTTAATCGCAAACTCCTCATTTATTCCTTCCCTACACTTTCCCCCTTTGAAAACCATGAATTTGTTTTCAAAGTCTGTGAGCCTATTTCTGTTGTATAAATAATGTATAGCTTTTTTTAGATCCCACATATGCTATTTGTCTTTGACTTTCTTCACTTAGTATGATAATCTCTAGGTCCATTTTTGATGATGAAAATGGCATTATTTCATTCTTTTTAAGGCTGAGTAACATTCCACTTGATATGTGTGCCATATCTTCTTTATCCATATCTCTGTGATAGCTATTTGAATTCACTGCCATCTGTATAAAACAGCTTCTTCTAAATTATTTGTTCCCTAGAAGTCTTGGAGTGACATTCAAACATTTAGGGCATGACCCCACTTCAGTAAAATTTTATTGAGGATGCACCTTCAATGTGTGTATGTTTGTTCATATATTGTGCACAGGTAGTACTGTACTAATGCATACTACATAAAAACATAGATGCAAAGGATGTGATAAGAAATAAATGCAAATTAAAGTTATAGTTTTTTTGGCATTCCCATCACGGCACAGTGGAAACAAATCTGACTAGCATCTATGAGGATGCAGGTTCGATCCCCGGTCTCACTCAGTGGTTTAAGGATCTGGCATTGCCATGAGCTGTGGTGAAGGTTGCAGACACGGCTTGGATCTGGCATTGTTGTGGCTCTGGCGTAGGCTGGCAGCTACAGCTCCGATTAGACCCCTAGCCTAGGAACCTCCATATGCCACAGGTGTGGCCCTAAAAAGGACAAAAAAGACAAAAAAAGAGATAAAGTTATAATATTTTTTGGATCCCTAAAGTATAATCTGGAACATTGGTTTTGAGCACTATCTTCCTAAAATGTCAAAATTATGCTAAATTTGATGAGGGTCTTTTTTGTTTTTTCAGGGAAACTATAATTCATTTTTTTCTCAGTTTTTTTTTTTTCAAACTAGGTTCTCAATGCTAGAGGGTTAATTTGTTTCTGCAAGTGAGCCTTTGATGACCAGAGTGCAACTTCCTCATGAGGCAATAGTTAGTCTTAGGAAAAGTTGCCTGTGAAGTTAATTTTTATAAATTGAGCCTGGCTCCCTGCTGACTTCATAAAATGGAAAATTTGTTTCTCTTGGGGCAGAGGGGAAACATAGCCCTTAGATGTAATAAAGTCACACTGAAGTGTTGAGAAAAATCTTTGAAAAGCCTATGTTTAAAAGAAAATCATTACTTTTATGCTCAAATAATGTTACTCAAAATGAGATCAAGTCTTGGTTGGAAAACAGTAGAGCCCTCACTCTGCCTTTTTAAATTCCTGTAACACTGCTAAAAAATTGAAAGGAGAAAAAAAAGTTATAAAGAAATAAACTTCAATGGCTCTAAATGAAAATTTCCCTTTTTCTTATCAAAGCCCAGCTCAAACTCCAACTATTTTATTTTCTCATATTAAGATTATGGTAAAAGGATCAATATTGCAAATAGTATAATCAGCTTATATGTATAATGTTGAACCTATTTATCAGGTTAACCATTACATAAATAAAATCCTTCCTCTTATTAATGAAGTCAGATTCTTTGGAGTTATGACTGAACCTGTCCCTCAGGATCCCTCATTGAAAGAGCAAAGAAGGTAGTGGGTGTGCATTTCCTAGTTTTGAATATTTATTTTATTTTAAAATGTTTGTTATAGAGTGAATATAAGTGTATCAATATCTGTTAAATCTTTAGGAGAGGGTATTAGAAACTGAATTACTGGATTGAAGAGGCCCATTTTAGATTTGGGACATATGCTGGCAATATATGAGTACCTATCCCCAAAACTATATCTACCAATATTGCTAATTATCAATTGTATTAACTTTGGTCAATGTGAGCTGAAAAATAAAAGTCTACTTAACTTGCATTTTGTAGTACTACTTAACTATATATTGTTTAAAAATTAGCCATATTAATTTTAAAGTATAAATCCTCATATATGTTGGCAATTTTTTCCTTGTAGGAGCATTAATATATTTTCCATGTGATGTAAAACATTTATACATATTATTGTTGTTAGAATTTTACATTATTATTGAAAACAAAATAGTATTCTCTAACAAAATTTTTAATTTTTATGCAATGGTTCTCTTGTTCTGGCAACATGCTGGAAAAGCAAACTTATAACCCTTTTAATTATAAACTGAAAAAAATGGCAGATTTTAATGTAATGCATAGCTCACTTTATAAGAAAAAAGAGAAGTTCCATTTGCCAGAAATAAGAGGCTTAAAACCAGAGCATTAAGCCAGTAAACTGAAGCTCTGTTGTCCCAGTAGATGATTATCAAACCCCAAATTAGGCACAAGTCCTAGAGAATCAGACTTTAATTTTCATCAAAGGAACAGAAATTAGACTTGGACCTTTAAGTTATGGGAAGTTGGGACTAAGAACCCCCCATGCAAAGTCAGGACACATGAGGGATATACTTTCAGGGAAAGAAGAAAAAGAAACCTCTGAAAAATAGCCCTTGGAGAGACAAAAAACTTATTTTGATAATGTTACATTTAAGAAACAAATCCATGAGAAGTCCAAGTCCTGAGCTTGTGCTGAGTTTATGCAACTTTGCCTGATGCTGTAGGAATTCCCAAAGTAGGAACTTAAATGGGACTCAGACTGATAATTGTCCTAAAGACTAAGATAAACTAATGTTCTGAAAGACAGAGCCACCCTTGGAGAAGCTGACCTATCCTATATCCTATTCAGGGAAAGAAGAAAAAATTAAAAAGAAAGCAGCAAAGAAAATGTAAGCGAAATAAAAGCACAAAATAAAATAGTAGAAATAAATCCTGTGTGTAAGTAATCAACATAAATATTATATCACACTCAGTAGTAAAAACACAGAGGTTCTAAGACTAGATTAAAATAACCACAAAATCCAGTGACAGACTACAGTTAAAATACTGTAACACATATTGTTGGGAAAAACAAAGATGAAAGAAAGAAATGAATCTAGATTCAGCAACATGGTAGAATAACATAACCTGAAAATACTTTCACCCTAAACATCTTTGATCCTGAGTAAAATTATGGTTGTTTGGTAGCTCCAAACAGGAAAGAATGGAATATGCGCAAATGCCAGAAACGAAAAAGAAACTTGAAACCACAGGGACAAAAACAAGTGCTTGAAATCTGGTTGTTTTGGTAATAACATGTAAGGAGCTAATTGTGTAGTCATGGTAATATAAAGGATTAAAGTATAATACCCAGTACAATAGTAGATAAAATTTGGATCTTAAAAAGCAGGGAGACCAGGCTTAGGGGGTTACAAACCTGACTAGTATCCATGAGGATGAAAGTTCGATCCCTGATCTCGATCATTGGGTTACAGATCTGGCATTGCTCTGAACTGTGGTGTAGGATGCAGATGTAGCTCAAGTCTGGCTTTGCTGTGGAGCAGGCAGGCAGCCGCAGCTCTGATTCAACCCCTAGCCTCAGAAATTCCATATGCTGCAGGTGTAGCTCTAAAAAGCCAAGAAAAGAAAAAAAAAAAAAAAAGCAGAGAGACAGAGCTGAAACTATCTGTGAATAAACTGGAAGCTTCAAGGGATTATATTCACAAAAAAAAAAAAAAAAAAAAAAACAAAAGTCCAAATCCATCTTCTGTAGTAGAGAGAAGAAAATGAAACTTCTGTCCTATGACTCTGACTCTAGGGAAAGTCATACTCTGACCCACCCAAGAATGGGATAAAAAATTATACTATTTACAAAGGTCCAAAATTTTTAAATCAAAGAATTAACATGATTTTCATACAGGTAAAAGCTAATGAAAATTAGTGTAGGAAAGATATTCCCATGAGATTCCTAAATTTCAAAAAGGTATCTACTTATGATTAGCTGACACTTAAAGCAAATTTTAAAAATCTCAAGGAAACTATTCAAAGCAATAACTAATAGACAAAACAAAAAATAGAAATAGACTGACATTAATTTCTGATAATAAAATACAAGAAAATAAATGTTAAAAAAGCTTTAAAACATAAAAAGGGGCTGGTCATACAAGAAAAAAACAACAAAAACTGAAAAACAATTTTGCAAAAGAGTTAACAAGAGCTTCTAAAATTAGTTTTAAAAACACAGTTGTAACTAAAAAATAGTGAATCAAAATATCAGATTAGAAATGGGTAAAGGGAGTGTTAGTTAAGTGGAAAGCATATCAGAAAAATTATGCAAAATGAGAAATATAAAGATGGAAAATAGTTAATATAGGCACTGGAGGTATAGCAGTGAACAAAACCAGACAAACTCTTGCCCTAATAAAGCTTACATTCTACTGGTGGTGTGGGGTGGGCTATACATGTTAAACAAATGAATGTTTTGTGTTTTGAACAGCTCATTTTCCCAATTTCTAAAAAAACTCCAAGTGTTTTGAGAAGTTGTATTTTTCAGGGCTACCCAGAGAAAAAGAACTGATAGCATGTGTATATACAGAGAAAATTTATGTTAAGGCATTGGTTAGTTCAATTATGGAGGCTGGAAAGTCCAAAATCTGAAAGGTAGGTCAGCATACTGGAGACCCAGGGAAGAGCTGATATTGCATTTCAAGTCCAAAGGCAAATTCCTCAGGAAAGATCAACCTGTTTTTTTTGTTTTTTTGTTTTTGTTTTTTTTTTCTACTTAAGCCTTCACTATTAGATTAGGCCTACACAAATTAAGATGGGTAATTTGCTTTACTCAAAATTCCCCAATTTCAATGTACATCTTATCTAAAACATTCTCACAAAAGCATCCAGAAAAATATTTGGCCAAAACTGGGCATTGTGGTCCAGCCCAATTAACATATAAGATTAACTATTCAAGGGCCCAGTAATCAGGCACAGGCTACTAGCTTCGCCCATTGCCTCCATCTCCCTGGAAGTACACACAGCAACCTAAAAATAAATAGTAAGCCCTCACAAAATACCCAGGGGTGTTCATGCATATACATAGCCCTCCAAGCCTACAGTAGTTGTTTTCCCTAAACTCACAGAATAAGAAAAATATAAACAAAATGAACCATTCCCAATTAAAAGAAAAGGAGAAATCACCTGAAGGAGCAAACAATGAAACAGACCTCTGCAGTCTAACAGACACAGTTCAAAAAGGAGACAGTGAAAATAGTGAAGGAATTAAGAGTGAATATGAAGGAATTAAAAGTGGATATGAACAGTAATACAGATTACTTTGGAAAGGAACTACAAAATATAAGGAGGCATCAAGAAAAATTAGGAAATTCATTTCAGAGATGCAAGCTGAGTTAAAGGCATCAAGGAGCAGAATGAAAAATGCAGAGGAATGACTAAGTGACTTGGCAGATAAAATAATGGAAATCACCCAGTCACCCAAGAGAGCAGGCAGAAAGCCAAATGAAAACACATAAAAGCAATTTAAGAGATCTATGGGATAATATAAAGTGGGCCAATTTATGCAAAATAGGAATTCCAGAAGGAGGATAAAAAGAAAAGGGGATTGAAAATATATTTGAAGAAATCGTGGCTGAAAACTTTCCAAATCTAAAGGAAACAGAGATCAAGATAAGAAAGCACAGAGGGTCCCAAACAAGTTGAACCCAAACAGACCCACACTAAAACATTATAATAAAAACAGCAAGAGTTAAAGAGAGGATATTGAAGGCAGCAAGAGGAAAACAAAGACTTAATTATAAGAGAACCACCATAAAATGAGGGGAAGGAAAGTTAGAAGATCTAGAGTCTTTTTAAGAATGTGTTTGGGCCTATGTATATATCAGGCTAAAGCAAGCAGAAACAGGAAGGGGTTAACATGCTTAAAAAACAGGGCAACCGCAAATCTAAACCAAATATTACATCCACAAAAACTAAAAAGAAGAGGAGACAAGCATAAAATAAATAAATAAATAAAGGAACAAAGGAGAAAAATAAAATCAACTGGAAAACAATTTACAATGGCAATAAATATCTATTTATTAATACTTACCTTAAATGTCAATGGACTGAATGCTCCAATCAAAGGCATAGAGTGAGAGATTGGATTAAAAAAAAAAAACAACAGGAGCCTTCAATAGGCTGTCTGCAAGAGACTCCCCTTAGGGCCTATAAACTGAAAGTGAAGGGATGGGAAAAGATATTTCATGTGAATGGAAAAGACAGGAAAGCAGGAATTGCCATGCTCATATCAGAAAAAATAGGCTTAATATGAAGGCCATAAATAAAGACAAAGAAGGACACTATTTAATAATCAAAAGATCCATTTGAGAAGAGGATATTATAATAATCAATATATATGCTCCTAATATAGGAGCACCCAGACACATAAAACAAATACTAACAGACATAAAAGAGAAATGAATGCAAATACAATAATAGTAGGAGATTTTTAACACCACACTCACATCAATGGACAGATCATCTAGACAGAAAATCAATAAGGCGATAAAGATCCTAAAGGACACAATATAAAAGTTAGACTTAATTGATATTTTCAGGACATTACATCCAAAAAAATCAGAATATAAATTCTTTGCAACTGATCATGGAACATTCTCAAGGACTGACCACAGATTGAGGCACAAAACTAACCTCAACAAATTTAAGAGTATAGAAATTATTTCAAGTGTCTTCTTAGACCATGATGGCATGAAACTAGAAAGCAACCACAGGAAAAGAAATGAGAAAAACTTACTACATGGAGACTAAATAACATTCTATTAAAAAAAAAACAATGAGTCAACAAGAAAATCAAAAGTGAAATAAAAAAATACCTGGAAAACAATGAAAATGAAGACCAAACCATTCAAAATCTATGGGAGGCTGCAAAAGCAGTTGTTAGAGGGAAATTCATAGATGCGGGTCTTCCTCAGAAAAGAAGAAAAATCTAAAATTGACAACTTAACACACCACTCAGAAGAATTAGGAAATGAAGAACAAACAAAACCTAAAATCAGCAGAAGGAAGGAAATCATAAAGATCAGTGAGGACATCAATAAAATAGAGATTCAAAAAACAATAGAAAACAATCAATAAAACCAAGAGCTGGTTTGTTTGTTTGTGTTTATTTATTTATTTTTTGTCTTTTTGCATTCTCTAGTGCCACACCCACAGCATATGGGGTCTAATCAGAGCTGTAGACACTGGCCTACGCCAGAGGCACAGCAATGCGGGATCCAAGCTGCGTCTGTGACCTACATCACAGCTCACAGCAACTCTGGATCCTTAACCCACTGAGCAAGGGCAGGGATCGAACTTGCAACCTCATGGTTCCTAGTCAGATTCGTTAACCACTGCAGCACAATGGGAACTCCCAAGAGCTGGTTCTTTTAAAGGGTAAATAAAATTGAGAAACCTCTGGCCACCTCACCAAGAAAAGTAGAGAAAGAACTCAAACAAAATAAGAAATGAAAAAGGAGAAATCTCAATGGATACTGCATAAGTACCAAAAAACCATAAGAGATACTATAAACAATTAGATGCCAAAAATTTGACAACCTAGAAGAAATGGACAATATTCTAGAGATGTATAGCCAACCAAAACTGAATTGAGAAGAACTAGATCAACTGAACATATTGATCACTAGAAGTGAAATTGAATATATAATAATAATAAAAAAAACATTCCCTACAAATGGAAGTCCAGGACCAGAAGGCTTCACACTTGAATTCACCAAACATATAGAGAAGAAATTACACCTATCTGTCCTAAACTTTTCCAAAAAGTAAAGAAAAAGGAACACTTGCAAAAACATTCTATGAAGTCATTATCACCCTAATACCAAAACCAGACAAAGATAATACCAAAAATAAAATTATAAGCCAATATCTTTGATGATAGAAACAAACATTCTCAATAAAATCTTAGCTGACCAAATCAAGAAACATATAAAAAACCATACACCATGACCAAGTGCAATTCATCCCAAATTCACAAGGATGGTTCAACATATGCAAATCCATCAATGTCAGATATCACATTAACAAAAGAAAAGTCAAAAATAGCATGATCATCTTGATAGATGCATAAAAAACATTTGACCAAATCCAACATCTGCTCATGATAAAAACTCTTACCAAAGTGGGTATAGAGGGATCATACCTTAATATAATAAAAGACATTAATGACAAACCCATAGACAATATCATACTCAACAGAGAAAAGCTGAAAGGCTTCCCACTAAAATCTGGAACAAGATAAGGATGTCTGCTCTCACCTCTTTTATTCAACATAGTATTGGAAGTCCTAGCACAGCAATCAGACAAACAAAAATAAATAAATAAATAAAAGGTATCCAAATTGGAAGAGAAGAAACAAAATTGTCACTCTATGCAGATGACATGATGCTATATGTAGAAAACACTAGTGACTCCACACAAAAACTATTCAAACTGATCAATGAATTCAGCAAAGTAGCAGGATACATTAACATTCAGAAATCGGTTGCATTTCCTTAAACTAACAATGAAATATTAGAAAAGGAATATAAAAATGCAATATTTTTTAAAAGCACACCCCCCCCAAAAGTTAAATAACTAGGAATAAACCTGACCAAGGAGGTGAAAGACTTATATACTTAGAATTATAAAATATTAATTAAGGAAATTAAAGAGGATTCAAAGAAATCAAAAGATATCCCATGCTCCTGGGTTGGAAGAATTAATGTTGTTAAAATGGCCATACTACCCAAAGCAATCTACACAGTCAATGTAATTCCCATCAAATTATCCATGACATTTTTCACAGAACTAAAACAATCCAAAAATTTATATGGATCCACAAAAGACCCATAATTGCCAAAGTAATCCTGAGGGGGAAAACAAACAAACAAAAAACACAAGCAGGAGGCATAACTTTCCCAAGACTTCAGACAATATTACAAAGCTATAGTCCTCATGACAGTGTGGTACTGGTACAAAAGCAGACATAGGGACCAATGGAACAGAATAGAGAACCGAGAAATACACCAAAACACCTATGTCAATTAATCTGGGACAAAGGATGTAAGAATATAAAATGGGTAAAAGACAGTTTCTTCTGCAAGTGCTGCTGGGAAAACTGGACAGCTACATGTAAATCAATGAAACTAGAACACACTCTCTCACCATACACACACAAAAAAACCTCAAAATGGTTTAAAGGCTTAAACATAAGAAAAGACACCATCAAACTCCAAGCAGAGAACATAGGCAAAACTCTCTGACATCAACCTTACGAATGTTTTCTTAGGTAAGTCTTCCAAGGCAACAGAAATAAAAACAAAAATAAACCAATGGGACTTAAGCAAAGCTTTTGCACAGCAATGGAAACCGTAAAGAAAAGACAACATATGGAATGGGAGAAATAGTTTCAAACAATGCAACTGACAAGGGCTTACCCTTTAAAATAAACTAACAACTTATACAACTCAATAGCAAAAACAAAACAAAACAAAAAACCCAATTGAAAAATGGGCAGAAGATTTGAATAGACATTTCTCCAAAGAAGACATATAGATGGCCAACAGTCACATGAAAAAATGGTCTACATCACTAATTAACATAGAAATGCAAATCAAAACCACAATATGGTACCACCTCACACTCATTAGCATGACCATCAATAATAAGTCTACAAAAAACAATTGCTGGAGACCATGTTGAGAAAAGGGAACTTTCCTTCATACTTGGTGGGGATGTAAACTGGTACAACCACTATGGAAAACACTATGGAGGTACTTCAGAAAAACAAATGTAGAATTTTTATATAGAATGGAGACCATATGATCCAGCAATTCCACTCTGGGTCATATATCCAGAGAAAGCATTCATTCAAAAAGATATGTGCACCCCTATGTTCACAGCAACACTATTCACAACAGCTAAGACATGGAAACAACCTAAATGTCCATTGACACATGAATGGATTAAGAAGATATGGCATATATACACAATGGAATACTACTTAGCCATAAAAAAGAACACAGCAATGCCATTTGCAGCAACATGTATGGAACTAGAGACTCTAAGTGAAGTAAGTCAGAAAGAGAACAACAAATACCATATGATTTCACTTAGAGCTGGAGTCTAATATATGGCACAAATGAACCTATCTACAGAAAAGAATCAAACTTATGGACTTGGAGAAGACTTGTGGTTGCCAAGGGGGAGGGGAAGGGAGTGTGATGGACTGGGAGTTTGGGGTTAGAGATGTAAACTACTGCATTTGGAGTGTATATGCAATGAGATCCTGCTCTATTGAACAGGGAACTATACCTAGGCACTTGTGTGATGGAACTTGAAAGAAGATAATGTGAGAAAAAGAATACACACACGCACACACACACACATATATATATATATGTACATATATATATATATGTGACTGGGTTACTTTGTTTTACAGCAGAAATTGACAGAACACTGTAGATCAACTATAATAGAAAATTTTAAAATCTTAAAAAAAGAATAAGGACCAAAGAGTGATTTGGGTTCCACGAGTGTGTGCATTTGTCAAAACTCATTGCTTATACGCTTGAGATTTGTGTATATCGTTTTGTTAGTTTTTTTGTCAAAAGGAAAAAAACCATGAAATACTGAATTCTAGGTAAGAATAAGCATGGTTAAAGAGAAGGAAGTATATTGATATATGGAATATACTTTGAAATGCATCACAAATAAGATGAACTTATAGATGGATGGGGGATAGACAGAAATGTGTTGATACTAGGTGTTAGATGTGAGTGTTCATTGCACAATTTTTTTTCAAATTTTTCTGTGTGTTGGTAAATTTTCATAATAAATTGTTAAAAAGTAAAGAGGCTGGAGACTAAAATAGTCTCCAGCTAATAAGAAATATTAACTTCCAACTTAAAATATATATCTAAAAATTTTAATCAAATGACTTCAAATTTAAGTGTGAAATGAAGATATTTTTAAACAAAAGCTGAATTTATCACTAAAAGAACTTTGCTGCTGAATGGACATCTGAGAGTGCACTTCTGTGAGAAGGTATTAAACAAAGAAGGAATAAAATGCAAGAAGTTATGATGAGCAAAACAGTATTTTAAATACACTTGTGCCTATCTCACCTATTAACAGACTCATAAACAGTTTCTGATAGTGCCTGTTTCTCCTGACACTTTCTAGTATTCAATCTTATCAAAGATGACAATTCAGTTTATTATTGTTTATAATTTCAACAGTAAGAGAGTTTGAACATCTAAAGGTATTGCTTCCAGACAATTTTTAATTCCTTTTTCTATAAACTCATTCCTTAACCCAGATTTTTTTTCTGTTAAGTTAATGGGTTTGAGTTTTTAGTTGATTTATGAGCTACTTAGTAAATTATTTTGCTTGTTGACCTTCATGGGTATTGTAGACATGTTTTCTCTGTTTGCCATATATTTAACTCTATTTATGGCATTTTTTTTCAATTTTAATTATTTTAATATATTTAAATTTCTCCAAATTTTCCATTAGGGTTTTCATACGATACTTAGAAATCTCTAACCACTCCAAGAGAATAAGTAAATTCAACTATGTTTAGTTCTAAACTTATTTCACATTTTAGGTATGAAATTTTGATCAATTTAGATATTATTTTTTTATATCAAGTGCGGTGGGAGTCCAATTTTCTTCCTCAGTGTGATTGCCTCTATGTAAATTGCATAATGGAAATCCATGGATTAATTAGAATTCATTTTACAAAATTTTCTCCAGTGTCAAAATGGCCATAAAGTGTGGGACTTTTGTAATATATGCTAGCTTTTCTATTTTTATGCTGCCCATATTAAAATAGTCTTTAAAGTAATATCAGGACATTAAATATTCAGGATTGCAGGAGCAGTTGAAGGACTAATGAGTTAATATATGAAAACATCTTTGACATTCTGATAATGACAATGTGTCTTTATAAAGTGATGCTGGGACAAAATTTAATGTTCTAAAATTGGTTTTGCATTGCTGTGGATTTTTCTTCAAAAATACATAAAGCTATTAGTTTTATAGAAGATAAAAATAAGAACAGTAATTAAGCACAAACTATTGATATCACTTTAATAGATCATTGACTGTTAATTTCAGTACATGAGTTACGCATTCATAAAAATCCCTTGGAGAGCTGGATTCATCAAAGGTTAATGAGTAGTTAATTTCATAGTGGGAAGTATGACAATAAATGTTTTTCTTGTCACTGTTTCATTTGTATTTTCAGTTGTCTAGATGATTTGAGGAATGATTTCTAAATTTATATACCTTTCCTTTTCCTTCCATCTCTAAATTTCATAAAGTCATAAAAATAAAGTTGTATTTTTATTCTTATATATTTTTGATTCTTAATTAATATTGTCATTTAAGCACTGCCACCAGTTGTTGCTTTTATACTTCAATAAAAGTAACAAATGGTGCTTATATATTTGGATGTCAATCTGAGATATGTTTGACCAGTCTATTTTCAAAAGCTGATTAGTAATTCTCAAACAAATACTAAAGCAGGGCTTTCTATAGATCTCTGGTGTTCTCTCTGTCAAACTGTTACTCTACAGTACTCTGTCCTTCAAAGACTAGATGTCTGGGTCTCCTGACTCTTAACTCCATCTCTTCAACTCAGGGAGGACACTGGACACTTCCTGGATATGTCTTCCCATGGTGTGACTTGGAAATTTTCTCCAGGCAGTAATTTGGAGCAAGCAAAGTGCTCTCTCATTTGTTTCCTTATCTTGGGGAATACTGTCCTACACTGCCTGATGTCATTGTTGAGTGTCAATTGTTACATACTTTTGTTCTGATTAGGCAAGAGAGTAAATCTGGAAGTCCATCTAATGGTTAAAATACTACAAAGCATTTTTTGTCACATTTGACAAGCTTATCATAAAATTTATTTGGAAATTCAAAGAAACTATATAATCAAAACAATTTAAAAATCAGAGGACTGAATATTACCTGATCTGAAAACATTATTTTTTAAATCACTCAATGAATTTATTGCATTTATAGTCGTACAATGATTATCACAATCCATTTTTATAGGATTTCTATCTCTCAACCACAGTGCATCTCCCCACACCCCCAAACTGTCTCTTTTGGAAATCATAAGTTTTTCAAAGTCCATGAGTCAGTATCTGTTCTGCAAAGAAATTTGTTATGTCCTTTTTTCAGGTTCTGCATGTCAGTGAAAGCATTTGAGGTTGGTGTCTCATTGTCTGACTTCACTTAGCATGATAATTTCTAGGTCCATCCATGTTGCTTAAAATGCCATTATTTCATTCCTTTTAATGGCTAAGTAATATTCCATTGTGTGTATGTACCACATCTTCTTGATACACTCCTCTGTCAATGGACATTTACATTGTTTCCATGTCTTGGCTATTGAAAATAGTGCTTCAATGAACTTTGGAGTATATGTGTCTTTTCAAGTCATCATTTTTCTGGATAGAAGCCCAGGAGTGGGATTGCTGGATCAAATGGTAGTTCTATTTTGAGTTTTCTGAGGCATCTCCATACTGTTTTCCACAGTGGTTGCACCAATTTACAGTCCCACCAACAGTGTCACAGGGTTCCTTTTTCTCCACACCCTCTCCAGCACTTATTGTTTGTAGACTTTTTGATGGTGGCCATTCTGGCTGGTGTAAGGTGGTACCTCATAGTGGTTTTGATTTGCATTTCTCTAATAATGAGTGATGTTGAACATCTTTTCATGTGTTTTTTAGCCATCCATTATGTCTTCTTTGGAGAACTGTCTGTTTAGATCTTCTGCCCATTTTTTGATGGGGTTGTTTGTTTTTTTGGTCTTGAGCGGTAGGAGGTGTTTATAAATTTTGGAGATTAATCCCTTGTCAGTTGATTCACTTGCAAATATTTTCTCCCATTCTGTGGGTTGTCTTTTCATTCTGTTTAGGGTTTCCTTTGCTGTGCAGAAACTTTTAAGTTTGAGTAGGTCCCATTTGTTTATGTTTGTTTTTATTGTCATTACTCTAAGAGGTGGATCTGAGAAGATGTTGCTGTCCTTTATGTTGGAGTGTGTTTGGCATATGATTTCCTCTAAGAGTTTTATAGTATCTGATCTTATATTTAGGTATTTAATCCATCAAATATTTAGAGAAGAGCTAAAACTTATCCTTATGAAACTATTCCAAAAAAATCGCAGAGGAAGTGACACTCCCAAACTCATTCTATGAGGCCACCATCACCCTGATACCAAAACCAGACAGATATCACAAAAAAAAGAAAACTACAGGCCAATTTCACTGATGAACATCAATGCAAAAATCCTCAACAAAATATTAGCAAACTGCATCCAACAATACATTAAAAGGATTGAACATCACGATCAAGTGGGATTTATCCCAGGGATGCAAGCGTTCTTCAATATCTGCAAATCAATCGGTGTGATACACCACATTAACAAACTGAAGAATAAAAACCATATGATCCTCTCAATAGATGCAGAAAAAGCCTTTGACAAAATGCAACACCCATTTCTGATAAAAACCCTTCAGAAAGTGGGCATAGAGGAAACCTACCTCAACATGATCAGGGCCATATATGACAAACCCAGAGCTAACATCATTCTCAATGGTGAAAAGTTGAAAGAATTCCTGCTGAGATCGGGAACAAGACAAGGATATCCGCTCTTGCCACTACTATTCATCATAATTTTGGAAGTCCTAGCCATGGCAATAGAGAAGAAAAAGAAATAAAAGGAATCCAAATTGAAAAGGAAGAAGTAAAACTATCACTATCTGCAGATGACATGATACTATACCTAGAGAATTCTAAAGACTCTTAATCAGAAAACTGTTGAGTTCATCAATGAATTTGGCAAAGTCACAGGATACAAAACTAATACACAGAAATCAATGGCATTTCTACATACTAACAATGAAAGATAAGAAAGAGAAATCAGGAAAGAAATCCTGTTTCCCATTGCATCCAAAAGAATAAAATACATAGGAGAAAACATTCCTAAAGAGACAAAAGACCTGTACTCTGAAAACTATAAGATACTGATGAAAGAAATCAAAGATGACACAAATAGATGGAAAGACATACCATGCTCTTGGATTGGAAGACTGAATATTATCAAACTGACTATACTACCCAAGGCAGTCTACAGATTCAATGCAATCCCTATCAAGTTACCAAGGACATTTTTCACAGAACTCAAACAAAAGATTTTAAAATTTGTTTGGAAGCACAAAAAACCTGGAATAGCCAAAGACATCCTGAAAAAGAAAAATGGAGCTGGAGGAATCAGGCTCCTGGATTTCAGACTATAGTACAAACAACAGCCATGAAAACCATATGGTACCGACACAAAGACTGAAATATAGATCAGTGGAACAGGACAGAAAGCCTAGAATTAAAACCACGCACCTACAGCCAACTAATCTATGACAAAGGAAGCAAGAATATACAATGGAGAAAAGACAGCCTGTTCAATAAGTGGTGCTGGTAAAACTGGACAGCCACATGGAAAAGAATGAATTTAGAACACTCCCTAACACCATACACAAAAATAAACTGAGAACATATTCTAAAGCTAAAATAAACAAAATAATTTGGTATTGGCATAAGAATCGACATAGAAAACAATGAAACAAAAAATGAAAGTCCAGAAATAAATCATTATAGTCTTTTGATTTTTAACAAAGATGGCAAGACAATTAAGTAGGGAGAGGATAGTCATTTTTGCAAATAATTCTGTGTCAAACAAATACATATGGACTGTAACTCACACTACATACAAAAATTAACTTAAAATGAATTGTGGATTGAAATACAACACCACACACTAAAACTCAGGGAAAAAAAGGGAAAATATAAATGAGTTTGGCTTGATTAAAGAGTACTAAATATGACACAAAACATTAAAATAACAAATTAGTAAACTGGATTCTACCGAAGTTAAAAATATTGTGCTCCAAAAGACACAATTAAGAAATTGAAAAGACAAGCCCTATACTAGCAGAAAATATCTGCAAATAATATATCTGATAAAAGACTTGTATCCAGAATGCCTTTGTAACCACCAATGATGCTGAGGAGACCAGAAATATGAGGATTATCATGTATTAGAATACAGTTGGCTAAAGTGTCAACCAGAGTCATCACATTTTGTTTATTTCTAGGGAGTCCAGTGAATAGTTAGCTCAACATGGGGCCTCTAATTTTCCCCAGTGGCCCTCACCTGGAGGTGATCAAGGCCTGCATTCTATACCTGCAGCATGTTTAAACCACAGTTTTAGGAAATGTCATCATTTATCTGAATTGAGGCTTTGGTATACAGTAAACTATACTCTGTCAGTTACAGATTCTTTATAAGAAAATATAATACCCATTTAAAATGGGATAGAAGTATGAGTGAACAGTTCAGTAAAGAACAACTATAAATGACCATAAGCATACACATGGCCAACAGGCACATGAAAAAATGCTCAACATCACCGTTATTAGAGAAATGCAAATCAAAACTACAACAAGGTAGTTACAACATTCCACCTCACACTGGTTTAGAATGGACATCATTAATATGTTCACAAATAACAAAAATGCTGGAGAGTGTGTGGAGCAAAGGGAAACCTACATTGTTGGTAGGAATATAAAGTGGTACAACCACTATGGAAAACAGTATGGCAGCTCCTCAGAAAATTAAATATAGAATGATGATATGATCCAGCAATCCCACTCCTGGGTATATATCCAAGGCAAAACTTTCATTCAAAAAGATATATGCACCCCTATATTCACTGCAGCACTATTTACAATACCCAAGACATGGAAACAACCTAAATGTCCATCAACAGATGAATGGATTAAAAAGATGTGGTACATATATATACAATAGAATACTATTCAGCCATAAAAAAGAACAAAATAATGCCATTTGTAGCAACATAGATGAGACTAGAGAGTCTTATACTGGAGTAAGTCAGAAAGAGAAACAAATAAAAACCACATGATATCACTTGTATGTGGACTTTAAAATATGGCACGAATAAACCTATCTACAGAACAGAAACACACTCATGGACATAGAGAACAGACTTATTGCCAGAGGGTGAAAGTGTGGGATAGACTGGGATTCTGGGCTTAATAGATGCAAACTTCCGCACTTGGAATGGATAAGCAATGAGGTCCTGCTGTGTATAGCACAGGGAACTATATTCAATCACTTGTGATGGGACATGATGGTGGATAATACAAGAAAAGATATATATGTATGTAATATATATCTGGCTGGGTCACTTTGCTGTACAGCATTAATTTATGGAATGTTGCAAATCAAGTATAATAAAATTTTTTTAAAAAAATATTTAGCTGGAAGAGTAATCTGGGGAATGTCTAGCTAGCCGCTACCAGAAGATACACTGGGAGGTAATACCCCTGAAGATAATCAAGATTTGGAAGAAAAAAAGTGATAATATAGTCTACTACTGTAAGTGAGGTGAAATTAAACAGTAGCATATTAGAAGAAAACTTAAGTGCATCAAAAAATGAACTGCCAATAATACACATTCTAAAAGTTTGTTTTTTGACCAAATCTGAGCCTTCTTATTTGTTCTAACATATAAAAAAATCAAGAATGCAGACTAACTGTTACCAAATGCCTTTTTACATTTATTGGTGCAATCCTAACATGTATTTTTTTAACCTAATATTCTAATTCTGGGCCATACTTGCACACCTAGAATTAGTCCTACTTATTTATAATATATTACTTCATTTCCTTTGAGATATAATTGCTATGTTTGTTAAGACATTTCGGGTCTTATAATGATTCATTTTGTCAATATTTTTATTTTTCTATTTTATAAGGTTTCCTATACACATACTTACTATTTATCTTTTTCCTACTTAACATGGCAACGGCTAAGAAAATCTACCGTGTTCCTAAATTCTAGTGTTTTTCTGTCAGTTTCTTGCATGCATAATTTTTAAAAACCTACTTTGATGTAAAAGTAATCAGTTCATAAAGATTCATGACAGTTACAACTTCATTGTGCAGTTGCACTGCACCTAGCCTACTGTTATTTCTTATCAAAATTAAAATTTCATAAAATCCTTAAGCCTTTTCTCTAACATGCTGCAACATATGCACATACTTATTAATTCATTCCTGCACATTTTGTGGAATCAAATGTAAGTTGTCACATGCTTCCCTGCTATATTCTCTTTGTACTGGACCCTTTAGGGTGAGAACAGGCTTTTTATTCCTCTGATCAATTACCTAGCTCCTCCTCCTCCTCTACCTAGGATGAAAAGGGAAGGACTTCATATAAGGCAGTATAAAATTAAGCACATAAGTGCTTAGTATCTAACCTTTGTTCATAATGTGTTATAGAAATAAAACAATAAATAGTGAATATTCACAAAGGACGTGACAAGTTATACAGATCTTGACATAAGTAGCTGCAAGTAAACAAAACTGTAAGTAAAAACAAGTTCAATTTCAATCTGGAAATTCTTCTTTAGGAAAACATTGTTGCTGCAAGGTACATTTATGTGTTTAAGTTTGAACAAAACACTTCAGTTTACATTAAAAATATAGCTTTATTTTAAGCCACAGTATTATACTATGTATCTCTGAACTGGGCTAGTCAAATATGCAGTGTTTATCAAGTATTTGGAAGCCCTCTTTACTCAAGCGCATATAGCCTGTCAATGTTGTAGATCGTTTGTTGCCCTAACATATAGAAATATCCATTTATCAGTTTAAAATTCTTGATTTAAACTGATGAGTTGTAAGGTCAACTTCCTTCACAATCAACTGAGGAAGTTGTTCCCATCATTTAAAAGAAAATAGCACTAAGGGGACCTTCAATATATATAACCTCTCCTCTTCTGTCTGTTTTTCACAGAAAAATAAATAAATAAATGAGGTTAACAGCAAGATGGTGGACTAAGATGACCATACACATGAATTGGAGGCTGCCAAGATTTCCGTGCCAAAACATGGAAATAACCTACGTGTCTGCCAGTGGATAAATGGATAAAGAAAATATGATGTATATATCACATTTATAGATGTTGTGTTAGCCAAAAAATTACAACTGCTTACTGTATAGGCTATTACAGTTTGATTCAATGTCAGCTCATTTAGTCTGATTCATTTCATATGAATGCATATTTTTCTAATTGCTAATCTTCTGAGGTTCAGGGAGCCTTCAAGAATAATCTCTAAGATTATTGTGGACCCTCTCTAAGAAAAGTACAGATAAGCTTATAGGCATATGATTCTGGGGAGGGGGGATTGTCAGAGACCTTCTGAAAGCATATATTGGGCATCAGGGATTTTCCAAAAATCTGTAAAAGTAGAATGAGAGCCTCTAACTGTAATATCTTTGATAACTGATCATTCATGCTTGACTTAAATGCTTCCACTAACAGGGATCTCACTAGCTGATATATGCTAACTTTAAAAAACCATCTTTCTCTTATTAATCTAAAGTCTGTTCCTTTGTACTTTACTGGCAATACTTTAGCTAGATAAGTTTAATATCAGTTTCACATATTCCTCTTCAGGTAACCAAAGACAATACTTGCCTTCTTAATGAAAGAAATTACCAGAGTTAGTCAAGTAATTACAGAACTTCCTCCAGAGAGATAGCTTACTAAAAATTGCTTCTAAAAACCCACTGGACAAGAACAAAAATATCACAACTCCATGTAGAACAATTCACTCCTAAGACTGTGATAAGTTTTGTTGTTCAATAGTTTAAACATAAAATGGTTCTTGATGAAAATACTTAAGATTTTATGGGAGAAATGTAGGAGATAAAGCATTTTATAGTTGAAATAATACACAGAATAAAAGAATGGTTGATAGCCAAAGGCAGGTATCCTCAGGGTAACACAGAAACATATTCCAAATCTTGTTAGAAAGAGCCAACTGAACATTCATATAGACACTGACTGCTAAATTAACTAAGAGAGATACTTAAATGTCTAAGCACACACTATTTCTGTAGTGTTTGCTGATAACAGTCCCTAGAGGGTCCCACTAAATTTTCTAGAAAAACAGTGAGGACATCTGTCCTAATACATACCTAGGTTTTGTTACTTATTCTGTTTTCTAGTTTGGAAAACCTTGGAAATAGAATTAACTACTCAGATCATATTAATAGACTGAAAAGTAGCACTGTGTCTTGTACATTTACCACAAGTAACATAATACCAGTACCTTTCGCTTTTCCTTTTTTTGTATCAATCAATAATTTCTGTATAATAAATACAAATTCAGGGACTTAAAACAATAATCAGTTATTTACAAAGCTCATGGGCTTGCGGCCTTCCTGAGACTTCAGTGGTTTAAACCTCTGCCAATTTTCTTGGCAGCTCTGCCAGTTTTCTCTCATCCTCATTTTTGGACCAGGGAACCGGCCCAGGCATGTCTTTTTCCTGGTGACATCAGAAGCATAGCATATTTTAAGTCTCGTTTTATATCTCACTGGCCAAAGCAAGTCACATGTCTAAGCCCAGATTCAGAAACATCACAATCTTCTTTCCTATTGAAAGATTACATGGCAAAGGATGCAGAGATGGAGCAATGAGAAGCAATGGTAGGGGATTAACACAATTTACCACATCTTCCATTAACCATGTGAACATGAAATGACTTCAGTAATGTATTACCTGAATCTTGTGCTGAAAAAGCATCTCCTATCAAGGAATAATATGTTAGTAAAGGGACAAATGAAATGAAGCAAAATGAAAAATTACACTATTGGCTTAGAAAAAGAGCTTTGCTGCTGAAAAAAAATATTAGAGCAGCAAATTTTCAAAGTGTGTTCTGGGGACCCTTGGGGTCTCTGAGAACCTTTCAGAGGGCCTATTAAGTAAAAGCTATCTTCACAATAACACTGAGATGTTATTTGCACTTTGTACTTTCATTCTCTCACAAGTGTATGGTGGCACTTTTCAAAGGATACATAATGTGATTTTGTACCAGACTGAATGTACTGCACATATGAGAATATATCTCTCTTCCATTAGGTCATATATTAAAGTGATTTGCAAAAATGCACAACAATGCCACTTTTCTCATTGTGTTTTTGTTTTGGAAAGTATAGTTATTTTCATAGAAATGTGTTATGATAAATTTTAGTGGGTTTATATATTATTAAATAAACATTAAAACATTTCTCAGTCTTAATTCATGGGTATAATCTGCAAATTAAAATCTATTTAAGGAGTTCCTGTAGTGGCTCAGTGGATTATGAACATGACTAGTATCCATAAGGATGCAGGTTCGATCCCTGGCTTTGCTCAGTGAGTTAAGGATCCAGAACTGCTATGAGAGGTGGTATAGGTTGCAGATGTGGCTTGGATCCTGTGTTGCTGAGGCTGTGGCATAGGCCTGCAGCTGTAGCTCCAATTTGATGTCTAGCCTAAAAATATGCCACAGGTGTGGCCCTAACAGGCAAAAAGAAAAAAAAAATCTAATTGGTGTCTTCTATACTTTTTATTTATTTATTTTTATTTTATTTTTTTATTTTTTTATTTTTAAGAATTTTTTTAATTTTCCCACTGTACAGCAAGGGGGTCAGGTTATCCTTACATGTATACATTACAATTACATTTTTCCCCCACCCTTTCTTCTATTGCAACATGAGTATCTAGACAAAGTTCTCAATGCTATTCAGCAGGATCTCCTTGTAAATCTATTCTAAGTTGTGTCTGATAAGCCCAAGCTCCTGATCTCTCCCACTCCCTCCCCCTCCCATCAGGCAACCACAAGTCTCTTCTCCAAGTCCATGATTTTCTTTTCTGAGGAGATGTTCATTTGTGCTGGATATTAGATTCCAGTTATAAGTGATCTCAAATGGTATTTGTCTTTGTCTTTCTGGCTCATTTCACTCAGGATGAGAGTCTCTAGTTCCATCCATGTTGCTGCAAATGGCATTATTTCATTCCTTTTTATGGCTGAGTAGTATTCCATTGTGTATATATACCACCTCTTCCGAATCCAATCATCTGTCCATGGACATTTGGGTTGTTTCCATGTCCTGGCTATTGTGAATAGTGCTGCAATGAACATGCGGGTGCATGTGTCTCTTTTAAGTAGAGTTTTGTCCGGATAGATGCCCAAGAGTGGGATTGAGGGGTCATTTGGAAGTTCTATGTATAGATTTCTAAGGTATGTCCAAACTGTTCTCCATAGTGGCTGTACCAGTTGACATTCCCACCAACACTGCAGGAGGGTTCCCTTTTCTCCACAGCCCCTCCAGCACTTGTTATTTGTGGATTTTTTAATGATGGCCATTCTGACTGGTGTGAGGTGGTATCTCATGGTAGTTTTGACTTGCATTTCTCTTATAATCAGCGATGTTGAGCCTTTTTTCATGTGTTTGCTGGCCATCTGTATATCTTCTTTGGAGAAATGTCTATTCAGGTCTTTTGCCCATTTTTCCATTGATTGATTGGTTTTTTTGCTATTGGGTTGTATAAGTTGTTTATATATTCTAGAGATTAAGCCCTTGTCGGTTGCATCATTTAAAACTATTTTCTCCCATTCTGTAAGTTATCTTTTTGTTTTCTTTTTGGTTTCCTTTGCTGTGCAAAAGCTTTTCAGTTTGATTAGGTCCCATGGGTTTGTTTTTGCTCTAGTTTCTACTGCTTTGGGAGACTGACCTAAGAACATATTCATGATGTTGATGTCAGAGAGTGTTTTGCCTATGTTTTCTTCTAGGAGTTTGATGGTGTCCTGTCGTATATTTAAGTCTTTCAGCCATTTGGAGTTTATTTTTGTGCATGGTGTGAGGGTGTGTTCTAGTTTCATTGCTTTGCATGCAGCTGTCCAGGTTTCCTAGCAATGCTTGCTGAATAGACTTTCTTTTTCCCATTTTATGTTCTTGCCTCCCTTGTCAAAGATTAATTGACCATAGGTGTCAGGGTTTATTTCTGGATTCTTTCTTCTGTTCCATTGGTCTGTCTGTCTGTTTTGGTACCAGTACCACACTGTTTTGATGACTGTGGCTTTGTAGTATTTCTTGAAGTCTGGGAGAGTTATGCCTCCTGCTTGGTTTTTGTTTCTCAGGATTGCTTTGGCGATTCTGGGTCTTTTGTGGTTCCATATAAATGTTTGGATTGTTTGTTCTAGTTCTGTGAAAAATGTCATGGGTAATTTGATAGGGATTGCATTGAATCTGTAGATTGCTTTGGGTAGTTTGGCCATTTTCACAATATTAATTTTCCCAATCCAGGAACATGGAATATCTTTCCATTTCTTTACATCTTCTTTGATTTCTTTGATTAAAGTTTTATAGTTCTCGGCATATAGGTCCTTTACCTCCTTGGTCAGGTGTATTCCGAGGTATTTGATTTATTGAGGTGCAATTTTAAAAGGTATCGTATTTTTGTATTCCTTTTCTAATGTTTCATTGCTGGTATACAGAAATGCAACTGACTTCTGAATGTTAATCTCATCCTGCTACTTTGCTGAATTTATTAATCAGTTCAAGTAGTTTTTGTGTTGAGTCCTTAGGGTTTTCTATGTATAGTATCATGTCATCTGCATACAGTGACAGTTTTCTCTCTTCTCTTCCTATATGGATGCCTTTTATTTCTTTTGTTTGTCTAATTGCTGTGGCTAGGACTTCCAAAACTATGTTGAAGAGCAGTGGTGAGAGTGGGCATCCCTGTCTTGTTCGAGATTTGAGTGAGAAGGCTTTCAGTTTTTCCCCATTGAGGATTATATTTGCTGTGGGTTTCTCATAAATGGCTTTGATTATATTCAGGAATGTTCCCTCTATACCCACTTTGGCGAGGGTCTTGATCATGAATGGATGTTGGACTTTGTCAAATGCTTTTTCTGCGTCTATTGAGATGATCATATGATTTTTGACTTTTTTTTTGTTAATGTAGTGTATGATGCTGATTGATTTGCGTATGTTGAACCATCCTTGTGAACCTGGGATGAACCCAACCTGGTCATGGTGTATAATTTTTTTGGTATGTTGTTGGATTCAGTTGGCTAAGATTTTATTGAGAATTTTTGCATCTATATTCATCAATGATATTGGGCGATAGTTTTCTTTTTTGGTGGTATCTCTGTCTGGTTTTGGAATGAGGGTGATGGTGGCCTCATAGAATGTCTTTGGGAGTATTCCTTCTTCTTCAACCTTTTGAAAGAGTTTAAGGAGGATGGGCACCAATTCCTCTTTATACGTTTGATAAAATTCACCTGTGAAGCCATCTGGTTCTGGACTTTTATTTGTAGGGAGTGATTTTATGACCTCTTCAATTTCATTTCTAATGATCGGTCTGTTCAGTTGGTCTGTTTCTACTTGATTCAGTTTTGGCAGGCTGTAAGATTCTAGAAAATTGTCCATTTCTTCCAGATTGTCAAACTTGTTGCTGTATAGTTGTTCATAGTATTCTCTTATGGTTTTTTGTATTTCTGCTGTATCCGTTGTGATTTCTCCTTTTTCATTTATAATTTTGGTTATTTGGGTTCTTTCTCTCCTCTTTTTAGTGAGTCTGGCCAGGGGTTTGTCAATTTTGTTCACCTTTTCAAAGAACCAGCTCTTGGTTTTATTAATTTTCTCTATTGTTTTTTGAGTCTCTATTTTATTGATTTCTTCTTTGATCTTTATAATTTCCTTCCTTCTGCTGACTTTAGGACTTTTTTGTTCTTCTTTTTCTAATTCATTTAGGTGGAGGGTTAAGTTGTCAATTTGGGATCTTTCTTCTTTTTTGAGAAAGGCCTGTATTGCTATAAATTTCCCTCTGAGCACTGCTTTCGCAGCATCCCATAGATTTTGAGAGGTTATGTCTTCATTATCATTTGTTTCAAGGTAGTTTTTAATTTCCTTCTTGATTTCCTCATTGACCCATTGGTTTTTTAGTAGCATGTTGTTTAGTCTCCATGTAGTAGGTTTTTTCTCTTTCCTTTTCCCATGGTTGATTTCTAATTTCATGGCATTGTGGTCAGAGAAGATACTTGAGATAATTTCTATGCTCCTAAATTTATTGAGATTCGCTTTGTGTCCCAATATGTGGTTGATTCTTGAGAATGTTCCATGAGCATTTGAGAAGAATGTGTATTCTGCTTTTTTTGGATGTAGTGTCCTGAAGATATCAATGAAGTCTAACTTTTCTATTGTTTCCTTTAGGATCTCTGTTGCTTTATTGGTTTTCTGTCTAGAGGATCTGTCCATTGATGTGAGGGGGGTATTAAGGTCTCCTACTATGATTGTATTCTCATCAATCTCTCCCTTTATGTCTGTTAATATTTGTTGTATGTATCTGGGTGCTCCTATATTTGGGGCATATATGTTGACGATAGTAACATCCTCTCCTTGGATGGATCCCTTAATCATTAAGTAGTGTCCTTCTTTGTCTTTCTTTATGTCTTTTGTTTTAAAGTCTATTTTGTCTGATATGAGCGTTGCGACTCCTGCTTTTCTGTCATGTCTATTGGCGTGAAATATTTTTCCCCACCCTTTCACTTTCAATCTATATGTATCTTTTGTCCTAAGGTGAGGTTCCTGTAGGCAGCATATTGAAGGTTTTTGCCTTTTTATCCACTCAGCCACTCTGTGTCTTTTAATTGGGGCATTCAGTCCATTGACATTTAAGGTGATAATTGATAGATGATTATTTATTGCCATTTGAACCTCGGGTTCCAGTTGATTCTATGGTTCTCCATTCTTCCTTTCTTTTTTTTTTTTGGTTGAATGGTCTCCTGTTATTATCTGCTTGAGTGTATTTTTTTTTTCATTTTTTGCAAATGCAATATTTGGTTTTGGCTTGTGGTTGCCCTGTTTTTTAAATATGCTAACCCCTTCCCATAATTGTGTGTTTTAGCCTGATGGTCCTGTAAGTTCAAACACTTCATTACTATATTAAAATTAAGAAGAGAAACATACAAACAAACAAAAAAAAAGGGTTATTTACTTCCTAACATCCCTTGCCCACATTTTATGGTTTTGATGACTCTTTTTTATTTTTTTCTTTTTAATTTTATTTTGTTTGAAGCATGTTCATGATTAAATCTGTATGCTGGTTTATTTGAGTGACTGCTCTCTGATTGCGGTTTCCTCAGTCCTAGTTCTTCCTCTTCTTTTTTTTTTCTTTTCTTTTTTCTTCCCTTTCCTTCCTTTCTTTTTGGTTTAGAGAAGCCCTTTCAATATTTCCTTTAACCTGGGTTTTGTGTTGCTGTATTCTTTAAGTTTTTCTTTGTTGGAAAAAAATTTTATTTCCCCTTCTATTTTAAATGATATTCTTGCTGGATAGAGTATTCTAGGTTGCATATTTTTTCCTTTGAGCACTTTAAATATCTCTTGCCATTCCCTCCTGGCCTGTAGTGTTTCTGTAGAGAAATCAGCTGATATTCTTATGGGGGTTCCCTTGTAGGTAACATTCTGTTTTTCTCTTGCTGCCTTTAGGATCCTCTCTTTATCACTAACTTTTGCCATTTTTATTATGATGTGTCTTGGTGTGGGTCTGTTTGGGTTCAGTTTGTTTGGGGCCCTCTGTGCTTCTTGTATTTTGAACCCAGAATCCTTTAGATTTGGGAAGTTTCCAGCGATAATTTCTTCAAACATATTTTCCATTCCCTTATCTTTTTCTACTCCTTCTGGAATTCCTATTATGCATAGATTGGCCCGCTTTATATTATCCCATAGGTCTCTTATATTGCTTTCCAGTTTTTTGATTCGGTTTTCTGTCTGTTGACTGGATTGAGTGATTTCCATTATTCTATCTTCCATATCACTGATTCGTTCTTCTGCATTATTCATTCTGGTTTTTACTGCCCTTAGTTCAGTTTGCATCTCTGCAAATGAATGTTGTAGTTTTTCTTGGCTCCTCCTTATATTTTCTAGTTCCTTTCTGAGGGTATCTGCATTACTGTTCATATCTTCTCTTAATTCCTTCAGTATTTTCACTATTTCTCTTTTGAACTCCAGGTCTGTCTGACTGCAGAGATCTGTTTCATTGTTGACTGTTTTAGGTGAGTTCTCCTGTTGGTTTGACTGGGGGTGGTTTCTCAGCTTCTTCATCTTGCTTGTTGTTTTCTTTCTCCTGAGGGAGTTGTACTCTCCGTGATCGGGCAGTGTTTGCCTTGTCACTGCCGTGGAATATTTCCTGAGGGCTGGCATTGTTGGTCAATCTTTTATGAGGCAGTGTGGCTTTTCTGGAGTGTTGATGGGGCTAACAGTGTTTCTTTGAAGCAAAGGAGGACTTCCTGAGGGCATACAGGACTGGGAGGTCCACACCACGATGGTAGCAGATTTCACTTGGTCATGCAGAGCTTGCTCTGGTGTTTTTAGGCTGTGGGGTTCTTGCAGAGGGTTGGCGGTGTTGGGCAGCTGTTCCTCAGGAGTGCAGCACCCCCTGGGGGCTGGAGCAGCTATCTGGGTCACTGAGAACCTAAGAGGCTCTTCCCTAGGGTAGCCCAACTCAGAAGGACAGCCTGAGAATGTAGGCGGATCTTTTCACAGTCTGGCTGAGCTTGTTGCAGCTTTTCTGGGCTGCAGGGGCTCTTCCAGGGGGCTGGTGGTGCTGAGCAGCTATTCCACGGGAGTGGGGCACCCCCTGGGGGCTTGGGCGGGTAGCAGGGCCACTGGAAACCCAAGAGGCTCCTCCCCAGGGCATCCTGACTCAGAAAAACCATCCGAGAATTAGGCCGATCTATTCACGGCCTGGCTAGGCTTGTTCTAGCTTTTCTGGGCTGCAGGCCTTTTCTCAGTGGCTGGTGGTGTTTGGTGCTGCTCTGCGGAAGTGTAGCCCCTCCAAAGGGCAAACAGGCCTGGGCAGGGACAGCCCTGCAGTGGTAGGCTTCAGGCAATTGTTGAGGCCAGCCCTCCTGGATGGCAGGCAGCCCCAGGTTCGGCGAGAGCGTAGGGGGTGGTGGGGGTGGGGGGAGGGGATGCACTGGAAGCACAGCTTTCTGCTAGCTAGCGGGCCTGTAAGCTTGCTGTGGTGTGGGGGGTATTCTATGGGGACCCACCCCTTCTTCTCTCCCCTCCCCAGCACAGGCACAGACCAGGCTCTTCTCCCAGGTTCCCTCCGATGCAGCTTTCCACTTCCTCGCCCCTAGAGTATTGTTCCCTTCCTCTGTGACAGCTTTGTTTTCTAGTCTCCCAGGCAGTCTCTGCCCTGTCAAATGGTTTCTAGACCTCCCAAGCAGTTTCTGCTCTACCCCGCCCCCCCAGCCCGTTCTCAGGGTCTAACCTCTGGAGCCGAGATCTCGATGCCCAGCCCCCAGCCAGGCGTCCCCCGGCCCTTTCTCAGGGACTAACCTCTGGAACCGAGGTCTTGGTGCCCAGCCCCCACCCAGGCGTCCCCAGGCCCTTTCCCCGGGACTAACCTCTGGAGCCGAGATCTCGATGCCCAGCCCCCACCCAGGCGTCTCAATTTTTGGTGACTGTGCCCGTAGTTCAGATGGTCCATTCGGTTCTTGATCGGCTTTTCCGTACTCCAACTTACTGCTACACTCTTCTCTGCATCTGGAGATTCCTCCGGTTTGTTTGATCTTTCCCCCGGTAGGTGACTTTCCAGGGTGCAGGATCCCTTTCTCCTCCGCAGTTCCCTTTCGGGAGCGCCCGTCCCGCTCGGATGCACCTTCTCTCACTCTCCTCTTTTCTCCCATTCTGCCCAGTAATGTCATGAACTTCTTGCCATTATTGGAGTTTAGGTTCCTCTGCCAGCGATTGGTTGCTGTTCTGTGCGAGTCATTTATTCTGTAGATGTGCTTTTTTTGTTGTGTTTGTGGGAGAGGGCGAGCGTGTTCCCCTACTCCTCTGCCATCTTGTCCTAGATCGGTGTCTTCTATAACTTTTAAGAGTGTAAAAGATTTCTAAGAAGAAAATGTTTTAAACATGAAAAGAATTTTTAAAAAGTCTAAAAACTGGTATATGTAAAGAATACAAAAACGTTTCTATGAAATAGAAGTAGAAAACCATAGGAGAAAATATAATGAAATTAAAAGAAGGTGGTTTGCAATAAAAAGATCTTATAGGGAATAAAAGATTATTCCAAGAAAGGTAAAACATGGTCACAGAATTAAAAAGCCAGTCAGTAGCATCCAGAATAATAATTCATGTTTTGAAATAATAAATCAATGACATTGGGAGGTGCACCCAAGAATTCAATGCACAGGGAGGTGCACCCAAGAATTCAATGCACAGGGATGAAATGAATGAAAAGTATGAGAAAGAAAATGATAGTTATTAAGATAAAATATAATATACTTGCCTCTCTGAAGAAAAATCATAGACTCTCGAACAAATGTGATGCCACACATAATTGAGTAGAACTTTCCTAAAATAGGTATCAATATGTTTTTTAAGATCAATATGTCATTTAAGATCTGAATATGAAGTTTGAAAAGTTTGGTATCAGCTAAAAATAATCAAAGAAAAGAGTCACAGTTCTTCAGCGCTTACTGGTTCATAGCCTTTAATATATTATTTATTTCCACTTGATAAAGGAAGGCTGCTTGTTACTTCTAATTTTATTCATATTTGAATCAACTTCTAGCTCATGATGAGCAATTTGGATCATGATCACTTGGTCCCTCAAGACCACGTGTTCAATCTCTACCAAGACCCAAATGAATACTCTGAGCTATTTTAGAAAAGGAGAATAGTCAGTTGTTAAAGAAGCTTAAATTTGTTCCAAGATCGTGGCTGAGTTGACTATGAGTCCTTATTGTTGACACTGAGGTTTTCCATAAGCTCCATCCAGCATCCATATCTGACTCAGATACTTTGTGTATCATTAGATAGACTAGATTCTAAGGATTAAAAGAACTTCTTGCTCACAGACTGTACTAACTAGAAAGATTTCTTTTGCTCAAGCTCTACTTTGATAGCCTCTAGAGTGGCTTCTAATAATCTCTAACTCCTAGTATTCAATCACTCCCTTATGTAATTCCTTCCCTTGATTGTGGGCTGGACCTAGGCACTCACTTCTAGAAAAAAGGGGGGCAGCACAATTAATAGGATGATATTTCCAAGTGTAAGGCACAAAAAGACTGTAACTCTTCTCTCTCATTCTCTTTCTCTTAAATCCCTCATTCTAGGGGAAGCAAGCTTCCCTGTTGTGAGGGGCTCTACAGAGAGGCAAACATGGCCAGGAACTTATATTTCCAATCAATAGCCAGTCAACTTGGAATCGAATTTTCTGAGGCTTGCCATAGGCTCATGAGTTAATCCTACTGATACTGAATTTTATAACCCAAGCAAACATCTTGACTGCTCCCTTATGAGCCTGAAGACCGAGGTAGGATTCTCCCTGATTCCTGACACACAGAAACAATGAAGTAATATTTTTTTATTGTTTGGCTGATACATCTGGGGCAGCAATAGATAACCAATTTGTTATGCAGTAGTAGTAGTATTGGTAGTAATGGCGGTAGCAGTAGTATTTGGCAACTAATACACCAAATCAAAGAGGAAGTTCTTTGAAGTCATTTGCTCAATTGCTTGGAGGAGGAATCCAAATTTGTTGTATACTGCTTCTAATATTAAAGAGACCCCGGAGTATTCCTTTTCTTTCTCAGTAGAAGGAAGTGCAAGGAGGAACAGCTTTTCCTTCATTATGTAGAAATAGTTCAGACCACCAGACCTACTGGAATTTTACTGAGGTGACAAGTTCTTTTAATTTCATAAGACTATTTCTTATGTTCTAGCAGCATGCATCTTAGCAAAACATCTAAAGAACCTGTCTTCTTACTCTGCAGGTTCTGTCTGTGCTATCATTAATATGGTAGATATATATGACATTATGCATGATTGAGATATGGTTGATGAGTGAAATGCTTGGATCTTAAGCAGTGGCATCTCACCTCAAAAAAGGCCTCTCATTGCCACTACTTTCTCTTTCCTCAGCACTGAGAAGCTGCTGAAGTCTCTACCTCATTCAGCTTTTGTTTTTCATTGGTTTTTTGGAGTGTTGCCTTACCCACAGGTAACTTAGTTGTACACCAAGGATATGAGGAAATTTGCATGTAGACTTCATAGCTCCCCCCTTCTCTAGAGTCATCCTTCCCCATGGTTCCCTACTTAATTTCCACACTTGGACAGTCCTAAACTCTAACTTTTAATGCATCAGCCTAGCAAAACCCCTACATTCTGTCTGACTTTGATGCTCTCTGTATCATCGAAACTGTGTTCCCATGAAGGAAAATCAATTAAATGTTAATCTGGCCTAATCTGCATCAATGGCCATTTCCTCTCTAGGTTATGGATGGCTTTTAGCCAATTTGCAGTGTCTTCCAACAATGTTTAGGGTTTATTATTATTATTATTATTATTATTATTATTATTATTATTATTATTTTAGTGAGACAAATAAGTGTTTATTTAAAAAGAGAAGATAAGTCCGGAGAAAGCACAAGCAGGCTGGATGTGGTGAAGGGGGAGAGAGAAAAGACAGATATTCTATGAGAGAGAAAGAGAGAAAGAGCAAGAGAGGAAGAGACATGATTATTATTAACAGGAGGGGTCTGCTCAATCTACCTTTCTTGAATCAAACCGTAGAGCTAAATGGAGTTATTATTTGTAAATTGAAGAAACTACAGGGTTTTACTTGGCCCTTTTGCTCACATCATTTTAGGTATTCCTATGGACCTACCATGAGATATATTCAGGTAAAAGCTTCATATATCATCTAACCTTAAGTAAATGCTATGAAATTCTAGATCTTCAAATATTGGTGTTAGCTCAGAACCAATATTAAATAATTTCTAAAATATCAGGGTATTTATCATGTTTCTCTCTTTTCTCCTTCTCTCCCCCTCTTCCCCAATGCATAGCCACATAGCCACAGATAAATTTGGAGATATGTAGAGCAAAATGTCACAGTTCATATCTGAAATGCTGTACATGGACTTTCTGCAAGGATATTTGGCTTCTCCAATATTTAATTGGCTCTTATTTTCTAAACTGGCTCAAGTCTAGAAATTCATTAAGGATCTTTAATCTATCATATCATAGTATGTTGGCAAAGGCAGATTTTGATTAGTTCCTATAATGTTTTTCATTTATTCAAGTCACTGATCAATTAGCTTTTACCAAAGACTTCTGTGAGTTAATCCATTCTCATTGCCAGTATAGTCCTGCTGCCTATTATACTAACCACTCTCATCTTGGATCTCAGTTATATTCCAATATTTCCTTTGACAACCATGACTCTTCAATCTGTAGTGAGATAAAACTGTCCATTTCAAAAGAAACATCTGCCACCAGCTTACCTTGCATTCAAAGAATAGCACTAAGTCATGTTCATGAATGTTGGCCCACACGTCCCAATATTTTCATCAATGATTGGTGAATAAGGTATCTTAGTTTACTGTTGAAGTTACATATAGTGGGTGGGTAAAATAGATTGAAATGATAAATCTACTTCAAAATTTTTATTTCTTTAAGTTTTAGATTTCTTCTCTATATTAAATCAAGACATTTATTCAAAGCATATTAACTCTTTAAAAGGTCTGAAAGTACATCTAACTTTAGCCAAACAAAGGAAAAAATAAAATCAATCTCAAATGACAGGGCTGACTTGTCATTGCACTCATATGGATAGGTTCAGCATAATATAAAAGGAATAGGGAGTTAACATGCTCAGTATTTCCACTTTTAGCAATACATATCCTGTGAAAATAGTTACTGACACAGATACACTATTTATATGTAAAGATCCTTAGTGTATGCTTATAAGAGTGAAGAAGTAGAAACAAATTTCAACTGCAACAACTGGGAATTGGTTATATTAATTATGAAATAACTGCATGATGGAATATCATACTACCATTGAAAAGAATCCTTTTCAAGAAGATACCACTTTAAGCCAAAAATGATGTTATATTTGAGTCAAAAAATGTCATACACAATTCTGAAGTGTCATTTATAAATAAGCTAGAAGTAAATATATTATTCTAATTATATTTTCTACATTTTAAAATAAACACAACACACTTTTATGTATTTGTACACATTAACTTTTAGTAAAAAGATAATATTTAGTATCATTATTTAAAAATTGAATATGTACACAAACGGCAATATCTACTATGATTTCCTGATAGACTCTGAGTAGCCAACCATGGCCAGAATTAAGGATTGTATTTAACATAGTGGGAGTTTGTGGTGGAGCCAGATGGCTTGATAATAGCAAAGCACCCTATAATCATCATGTATTCTAGTCCTTAACAGCACTGCTTTTTTTCATTTCTGTCTTTATTTCTTCTTAAATTTTAGACCTAGCTAACTATAGCTCTTTAAAAAAAAATGTAGTTACTTCACTTAAAAAAAAAAACATATTTGGCTTAAACAATCAAAGAGTAAGACTCAATTTCCTTAAAAACGTTCTGAGAAGGGCTTCTGTACAGTTTTTCTCCCTCATTATTAACAGAAAAAGATTCAATAGATCTGGAGTTGTATTCAAATTCTTTTTGTAGCTAGCTGCATAAAATGTTAAATTTCTTTTTTTTTTTTTTTTTTGTCTTTTTGTTGTTGTTGTTGTTGTTGCTATTTCTTGGGCCGCTCCCGCGGCATATGGAGGTTCCCAGGCTAGGGGTTGAATCGAAGCTGTAGCCACCGGCCTACGCCAGAGCCACAGCAACGCGAGATCCGAGCCGCATCTGCAACCTACACCACAGCTCATGGCAACGCCGGATCGTTAACCCACTGAGCAAGGGCAGGGACCGAACCCTCAACCTCATGGTTCCTAGTCGGATTCGTTAACCACTGCGCCACGACGGGAACTCCTTAAATTTCTTAACATCTCACAAACTCAAATTTTTGTTGAAGTTTATGAATACCTGTCAACATTTTTGAAAGGGTCAAATGGGATCATATATGGGAAATGTTTTGTGAGGTTGAGTGTCACAGCTATGTTACCTATTATGATAAAATAATAATTCAATTACAGATAACAAAATGCTTTTCTAAAATGTAGTCTACTGACTACATTTGGGTTTTTAACATCCATACTCCATGTACCTGATACTGAAACCCATTCTTAACTATTTTTTTTAGATCAATATGCTCACTCATCATTCAGTCATGAATCAATTGATCATTAGGGGCTTCATTTATACATTAAAATTATTTATGTGGTGCTCACAGAAGATCATAGATAATAATTTCATTTAAAAATGTATTACAATGAATTTCTAGAGAACAAGTTGGAGAGAGAAGACTTGGGTACCAGATCAGATTTGCTGCTAGGATGCTTTAATATTGTATAGGTTCTTTTTTATAGTTGATTTACAATGTTCTGTCAATTGCTGCTGTACAGAAAAGGGACCCAGTCATATATATATACATATATATGTAAATATATATATATGTAAATATATATGTAAATATATATAAATAAATTTCTCACATTATCTCACATTTTCCTCCATGATGTTCCATGACAAGTGACTAGATATAGTTCCCTGTGCTACAGAGCAGGATCTAATTGCTTATCCACTCCAAATGCAAAAGTTTGCATCTACTAAGCCCAAAGTCCCAGTCCATAATACTCCCTCCCCAACCCTTGACAACAAAAAGTCTGCTTTCCATGTCCATGAGTTTGTTTCTTTTCTGTAGATAGGTTCAGTTGTGCCATATATTAAATTCAAGATATGCGATATCATATAGTATTTATCTTTCTCTCTCTGACTTACTTTACTTAGTATTAGAGTACACTGTTCCATTCATGTTGCTGCAAATGGCATTATTCTGTTCTTTTTTATGGCTGAGTAATATTCCATTGTGTATATACTAAACTTTGGAACAAGACTAGGATACCCATTTTCACCTCTTTTACTCAACATAGTATTGGAAGTCCTAGCTACAGCAATCAGACAAACAAAAGAAATAACAGGTATCCAAATTGGAAGAGAAAAGGCAAAATTGTCACTCTATGCAGATGACATGATACTATATATAGAAAACCCTAAGGACTCAACACAAAAACTACTCAAACTGATCAATGAATTCAGAAAAATAGCAGGATACAATATTAACATTCAGAAATTGTTTGCATTTCTCTATACTAACAATGAAGTATTAGAAAAGGAATATAAAAAATATAATACCTTCTTAAAGCACACCCCCCCAAAAAAATTAAATACCCAGGAATAAACCTGACCAAAGTGGTGAAAGACATATGCTGAGAATTATAAAACATTAATCAAGGAAATTAAAGAGGATTCAAACAAATGGAAAGATATTCCATGCTCCTAGTTTGGAAGAATTAATATCATTAGAATGGCCATACTACCAAAGCAATCTACAGATTCAATACAATCCCTATCAAATTACCCGTGACATTTTTCACAGAACTAGAATAAACAATCCAAAAATTTATATGGGATCACAAAATACCCAAAATTGCCAAAGCAATCCTGAGGAACAAAAACCAGCATGAGGCATATCTCTCCCAGACTTCAGGCAATATTACAGAGCCACAGTCATCAAGACAGTGTGGTACTAGTACAAAACAGATGTATGGACC
The DNA here is from genome assembly GCF_054392235.1 of Sus scrofa. Lineage (NCBI taxonomy): Eukaryota > Metazoa > Chordata > Mammalia > Artiodactyla > Suidae > Sus > Sus scrofa. The sequence goes on along the minus strand of NC_139396.1, from coordinate 105,439,822 downwards.
TTTGGAACAGAATAGAGAACCAAGAAATAACCCAAACATCTATGGTCTATTTATCTTTGACAAAGGATACAAGAATATAAAATAAGAAAAAGACAGTGTCTTCATCAAATGGTGCTGGGAAAACTGGACAGTTGCATGTAAATCAGTGAAACTAGAACACACTTTCACACCATGCACAAAAATAAATTCAAAATGGCTTAAAGACTTAAACATATGACAAGACACTGTCAAACTCCTAGAAGAGAACATAGGCAAAACATTCTCTGACATCGACCATATACATGTTTTCTTAGGTCAGTCTCTCAAAGCAATAGAAATAAAAACAAAAGTAAACCAGCAGGACCTAATCAAATTTACAAGCTTTTGCACAGCAATGGAAACCATAAAAAAAAAAAAAAAAAAAAAAAAAAAAAAGACAACCTACAGAATGGGAGTAAATAGCTGCAAATGATTTAACTGACAAAGGCTTTGTGGTAGGGGCCCTCCCAGTACAAAGGGAAGGCACATGCACAATCCGCATCTGTGCATGTATGCATAACTTTGTGGCAGTATGACATAATCCGTATCCATGTGCAAATTTGTAGCATAGACCATCCAAGCAGAATTTACAGAATGTGTGTTACCTTATAAGGGGAACAAAGGGACCAAAGTGTACAAGAAAAAAATAATGGAGGGTATATAAAACAGTGCCCCGCTGCGTTTAGGGCTCAGCCTTTGTGTATAAATCCACTGTGCCAGTGCCAGCACAAATAAACACTACTTCCTGGCAAAAAGCCTCAGTGTCCTGTCCCCCTGTATAAGAATCCTGCAACATTTCTTGGGGGCTCATCTGGGATTCGGAGATGGTGATTTCACCTCATTTGTCACTGAGGTGCAACCCATGGGATGCCGAGAGAGGTGATATCACCTGGCAGTAGTGGACCAATTGATCCGCAGGGGACTAGCTCTCCCAGCGTGTCTGGGCAAGGACCCTAGGACCACAATGGAGACTGGTGAGGCCCAAGAACCAGCCAAGGGAGTGCCACCTGTCAGACTGCTAAGAACCCAGGTTCAATTTCGTAACCCTGCCCCTAAGAGGCAGAAGGGGACCCTGATTACCTCCCAGAGTTGCTGGAGTAGTCTCATAGGAGATGAAACTGAAACTAAGGCACTGGGTGGTGGGTTGGAGACATTGCATGAATGTGTGTGAATGAGACAGATGATGGGAGAGTTCTGACTCAACCAGGTGGGCTAAAGCGAGTGTGGAGTCCTGATCCATGATTCTGTAGCAATCCTCATACAGCTTATGGTGGCTCTCTTTGGAGAGATCCTGACAATGGGGTTTATACAATCCCACCAATGCAAAGAGGTGCCTGAAATATCTCCCCCTGGGAGAGCAGCTGGAGACAAATGAAGCAATTGTTTACTGCTTCCCTTTCCCTTCCTGTGTGAGACCGTCATCTTTTATGGGGGTGGAAATGGGTGGAAAACAGAATAAACATATCCCCTTAGAGTGTATGATAAAAAATTTCAAGGGGGATATTCAGGAGATTACGATATTAAGTTGACTCCTGGAAAACTCTGGATGTTCTATGAGATAGATTGGCCTTCATTCGGAGTGGGTTGGCTTCCAAGGGGTCACTAGATAAAGAACTAGTTAGCAACGTGTTTAGAGTCATCACAGGGGACCCAGGGGACCCTGACAAATTCCCTTACATTGATTGCTGGCAAGTCATAGTCCTCTCTAGGCCACCTTGGCTGAAAGCCTGTCTAAAAGAACTGTAAAATTATGTTGGCTCAAATGATGGTCTCCTCAAAATGCTGACTGGAACCCAAGAAGCCCATTTTATCTGGGAAACCAGAGGAAGTTTGCCCACCTTATGCACCATTGTACCCTCCACTGCTGCTCACACTTCCAGGAGCTGGGACCATGCCAGAGGCTGCTGCCTTCCCTGAGAGCACTCCCTCCCCTGACTCACCCATGATGCCACCAGTCACCACCTCTCCCAAGCCTCAAGTGTTAACCCCATATACTCCAGTCAGAAGGCAACCAGGAAGTGAGGCCAGCAAGGTCAGCCTCTCTCCACCACAGTACCGGGGGCCCTACAGATGCCACTGAGAGAGACCGAGGGCCTGTTTATTTTGATCAAGAAGGCCAAATTCAAGGAGACCAGCATGTTTTTGTGTACCAACCTTTACCACCACTGACCTCCTCAATTGGAAAAATTATACCCCCTCCTACACAGAGAAGCCTCAGGCGATGATTGATCTAATGCAATCCATTATCCAGATCCACAAGCCCACCTGGACTGATTGCTGTCAGCTTCTCCTCCCTCTGTTTAACACTGAAAAATGGTGCTAAATTAATCAGGCAGCTCTAAAATGGCTAGAGGAAGACACCCTGGTGCAAACCCTAGATGCTCAGGCTTATGCCTGAGACCATTTCCCCAGGAGGACCTCCAATGGGACCCTAATGCCCTAATGTTGAAGGATGACCTCCACAACTTACACGCTACCATGAGGCTCTCCTAAATGACATGAAACAAGATGGGAAAAGGGCCATGAACATGAGCAAAACCTCAGAGGTACTCCAGGGGCCTGATGAGAGCCCAAGCCAATTCTATGGGAGGCTATGTGAGGCATTCTGCCTCTATACCCCCTTTGACCCAGAAGCAACTGAAAACCAGCAGATGGTCAATGCAGCCTTCATGAGCCAGGCACAAGGGGACATCCAACGCAAGCTCCAGAAGTTAGAGAGCTTTGCTGGCATGAATGCCGGTCAGTTGCTGGAGTAGCAACCAAAGTGTTTGTCAACTGTGACCAGGTGGCACTAAAGGCTGAAAACAAAAAAAGGCAAAAGAAGACGAGCCCACTGGCCACTACCTTGGTGAAGCAAACTGAAGTTGCCCCACAGGGCCAAGGCCGAGGCCAGAAAGGGGAGGACCATCTCGTCCACAGGCAAAACTGGAATGGAACCAATGTGCCTACTGTTGCCAGGAAGGCCACTGGAAAAATGAGTGCCCCCAGTTGTCAGATGATTCCCAATCAGGCCCCAAGCAGAGGGGAAGAGGCCAGGTGTCCAGGGATAATATCAGCCGGCCCAGCAGCTACTTGGGGACCCCAAAAATGATTTTATGGGGCTGGCTGCTATGGGAGAATATGAGGAGGACTAGGACCAACTGAGCTCTATTTTGCTAGGACCCCAAGAGCCTGTGGTCTGAATGAATGCAGGGGGCCGGCCCACTGACTTCATGGTAGATACTGGGGCAGAACACTCAGTGGTAACTCAGCTTGTGGGCCCAGTCTTGTAGAGGCAAGCCACCATCGTAGGGGCCACAGCAACCAAACACGGTGGCCCTTCCTGCTGCCTAGACGATGCACTTTGGGGGGCTATGAAGTCATTCATGAATTTCCATTCCTCCCTGACTGTTCTGTGGCTTTAATGGGTCAGGACTTGTTGGGAAAGCTCCAGGCCCAGATAACTTTCAACTCCCATGGCCAATCAGCCCTGACCCTTGGGAAGTCAGGGGTGGGGCCCATCTGACAAAAACAGTATTTTGTCCCTCTTAAGTCCCAGATGGGAAATCAAAGGCACTATAAAGGCTCCAAAGTATGGAATTCTCCAGCCTTGTTACAAAGTTTCAAGGAAAAAAGCCCAAATCTGTTGAGAAAAAGTCAAATACCTTGGCTTTCACCTATCCCAGGGACAACGTCAACTCAGCCCAGAATGAAAACAAGCTGTCTGCTCAATCCCAGTTCTATCTACCCAATGCCAGGTTCAAGAATTCCTCAGGGAGGGCCACAGGTCTCTGTAGAATCTGGATACCCAACTTCTTCATTTTGGCAAAGCCCCTTTATGAGGCCACAAAGAGGGGAGAACAAGCACCTTTATTGTGGGAACAAATGCAACAAAAGGCCTTTGAAGAAATTAAGCAGGCTCTCACCTGGCCTAGGGGTCTCAGACATGGCCAAGCCCTTCTTGTGCCTGCACGAGCACACTGGTGTCACAGAAGGGGTCTTAACTCAAGTGCTCTGGGGTCATGGCATCATCCAGTGGCATACCTTTCCAAGCAGCTTGTCTCCGTTGCCCAAGGATGGCACCCTGCCTGTGGGCATTTGCAGCCACAGCTCTTTTAGTGTCAGAAGCTGATAAACTGACTATGGGACAAGAAGTAACAGTCCAAGTACTAACATTAATGGAGTATAAGGGATGCTGGCTGACCAATGCCTGGATGGTCAAATATCAGGGGATGTTATGTAAAAACCCATACATTTACCTAGAGGTAGTGAGGACCCTAAACCCTGCAACCCTACTACCTGCTGGGCCGGACCAGCCAGGTCACAACTGTGTTAAAGTCATGGATAAGGTATTTTCCAATTGGCTGGATTTAACAGACCAGTCCCTTGGAGACCTACAGGCTGAATATTTCACTGACAGTAGCAGTTTTGTAAGAGGGAGAATGCCTTGCTGGGTATTCGTGGTGACCCTACCTTCTACCATTGAAGCAAAAGCTCTACCAAAAGGGACTTCCACGCAAAAGGCAGAGCTCATTGTGCTAACCCGAGCTCTCCAACTGGCAGCAGGAATACATGTCAATATATATACTGACTCCAAATACACCTTCACCACCCTCCATGTGCATGGGGCTTTATATAAAGAAAAGGGCCTGATCAACTCAGGAGGAAAGGACATAAAATATGGCAAAGAAATACTTGAACTCTTGGACACTGTGTGGGTCCCTAGAAAGGTGACAGTCATTCACTGCCAGGACATCAAGGGGAAAACACCACAGTTGCTAGAGGAAACCATAAAGAAGACTGAGAAGCAAGACTCACAGCCTCCAAGGCATCAATAGAACCAGCGGCTCTGACTGCCACACTATTCCCTAGTCCATCGGCAGAATGGGACTGTAACTACTCACAACATGAAAACATCTGGTGCAAAACTGAAAATGGAAACTACATCCCAGGGGGATGATGGAAATTTGAAGACGGCCAAATAACAATTCCTCAGGCCCTAGCCGCAGCCTTTGTGAAACAATTTCACCAGGAGACTCACATTAGCTGAATGGCTCTCAAGACCACCTTGGCCCAACACTTCTACATCCCTCACCTTTCCAGCGTAGCCCAGGTAGTATGTGAACAAAGTGAAACGTGTGCTGGAAATAACCCGCGACACGGCCCTAGGGCTGGCCCTGGAGTACAGAGCGCTGGAAGGGCCCCATTCAAAAATTTGGTTGTGGGCAACACTGAGCTTCCCCAAGTCTGAGGCTATAAATATCTGTTAATCTTTGTGTGTACATTCTCAGGCTGGGTAGAGTCCTTCCCTACTCTTACAGAAAAGGCACATGAAATGGTCTGATTTCTCCTAAAGGAAATCATTCCCTGATTTGGGATTCCAATCACCACTGGATCAGACAACGGACCAGCATTTGTGGCTGAGGTGGTGCAATTGGTGGCAAAGGGGTTGAAGGTCAGCTGGAAGTTACACACGGCCTATTGGCTTCAAAGCTCCAGGAAGGTGGAACAGATGATTCGCACTCTGAAACTGCGATTAAGCAAGCTGTGCCAGGAGACTCACTTCCAATGGGACCAGCTCTTGCCAATAGCCTTGCTAAGAATTAGATTCAGCCCCACTAAGCCAACAGGGTTTTCCCCTTACAAAATCTCTATGGCTGTCCCCCTCCTCTCATTAAGGGTATAATGGGGGACCTAAAGGAATTAGGAAATCTCACCCTAAGGCAACAGATGCAGGCACTAGGTTCCACCCTGGCTACCCTCCATCAGTGGTTTAAGGCACTGTTACCTGTAAGCCTAACCACAGACACCCACCCCTTAATACCAGGGGATGCTGTATGGGTGAAAGAATGGAATATCCAGCTATTAAAAATCTCTGTGGAGAGGCCCATTTACTGTCATCTTATCTGCCCCTACTGCTATAAAGGTGGCAGAAGTGGCTCCTTGGATTCATCACAGCAGAGTAAACCCAACTTCCCAAGGCTGGAAATACACTTCTGATCCATCAACACCATCAGGCTGACCATCCAGAGTAAACAGATTGCGACCCCAGAAGGGCCTCAAAGACTGCAGCCCAGCTTTAGTCACTCCAGAAGCTGACTAATCTATGCATGGCAGAAGCTTGAGGCTGCCTAACGGGATAAATAGACTGTTTTTGTTTCCCATTTCAGTTCTCTTACTGTGATGCAATGCACCCATTACACCTGTCTGTTATTGTGATCCTTGCCCTGATCTTTGTCATAGGGTTGACAGAGACTGCTCCAGCCAACGGGAAATGTGACAAAAGGCGTGGAATGAGGTCGACACAGATTTCGAATGGTGGGCCCCAGGTGGACTATCCTGGTTATGTGGGAGAACAGCCTATACTGTACTTCCCCCAAACAGGTCAGGATCTTATGTGTTGGGGGTCGATCTGCCCATCTTTCTTCTTGATCCCACTTGCTAAAGGAGAATATTTGGGAGTCCAAGTTTATGAGGACTGGGAGACCCAGAGAAAAGGGTGTGCCCTACAAACTGGCAACTGAAAAGATGACAAATGCCCCCCTGAGTGTATGTCCATTACTATGGTCCAGCCACCTGGGCAGAGGACGGGTCTTATGGATACCATACTCCCATCTCTATGTTAAACTGCATCATCAGGTTACAGGCGGTTGTTAAAAAATTTGTTTGGGGGATGGTTTTTAACTTTTGGGGGACTCAAAACCCTCAGAGGTGTTGTGTTTTTAATTTGGGGGGCTTGCCTTATCCTAACCTGTCTAGCCCTTCATTTATGAGGTCTGTCTCTAGCCTCATTGAGGCCATGGTCAAAGAAAAACAGCACACATATGATGATGTTATGGAAATATAAACCCTTAAACCAAGATGATGCTCTTTGACCCCAAAGGAGGATACAAGCATCAAGGGGGAATGTGGTAGGGCCCCTCCCAGAAATGGAAGGCGACGTGCACAATCAGCACCTGTGCGTGCATGCACAACTTTGTGACAGCATGACATAATCCATATCCATGTGCAACCTTGTAGCATAGACCATCCAGATCATCCAACCAGAATTTACAGAATGCATGTTATCTTATAAGGGGGACAAAGGGATCAAAGTGTAAAAGAAAAACATAACAGAGGGTATATAAGACAGTGTCCGTCTGTTCTCAGGGCTCAGCCTTTGGATAAGAATCTGCTGAGCCAGTGCCGGCACAAATAAACACTGCTTCCTGGCAAAAAGCCTCAGTGTCCTGTCTCCCTGTATGAGAATCCTGCAACAGCTTAATTTCCAAACAACTCATACAATTCAACAGCAAAAAAAAAAAAAAAAAGGCAGAAGACTCTGAATAGACATTTCTCCAAAGAAGATATACAGATGGTCAAAAGGCACATGAAAAGTGCTCAACATCACTAAATATAGAGAAATTCAAATCAAAACTACAATGAGGTACCACCTCACACTGGTCAGAATGGCCATCATTAGTAAACCTACAAGTAACAAATGCTGGAGAGGGTGTGGAGAAAAGGGTGCCCTCCTACACTGTTGGTGGGAACGTAAATTGGTACAACCACTATGGAAAACTGTGTGGAGGTATCTTAGAAAACTAAATAGAGAACTACCATATGATCCTGAGCCTATATCCAGAAAAAAATTTCACTGAGAAAGATACATTCACCTCTATGTTCATGGCAGCACTATTCACAGTAGCCAAGACATGGAAACAACCTAAATGTCCATAGACAAATGAATGCATTAAGAAGAAGTGGTATAAGATTCTATAGTTTTTAAAAGTGCTTTCTAAAGCTGTTACTTTAGCTTAAAATGAGGGACAGTGTTAGTCTCGATGATCTCTAAAATGTCTTTCATCTCTAGTATTCTCTGTGTGCAGAGAGGTAGTCATCAGATTGCAGTGTGACTTTTCCAAAGACACTGGGTTGTGGCTGCCACTCTGTGCCCCAGTCCTTAACCAGACTCTGAATCTACTATGGCAAGATGATGAGAAGACACAATAGAGGGAGGAAGCGCTGAGCTCTGCCAACATTCAGAGCATATTTCTGACAGGAAACATGTTGATGGAAAGGTCAAAGAACAGGTGGAGAGTGAAAAGGAAGTGAGACATGGAAAATCAGACAGCTGAGAGTCTTGCTTCCTTAACCTTGAAAGGGAACATAAGGTCCTTGTTTAAACAATCCTTGTTCTGTAATCACCCACACCCTGTTGAATCCAGTACTCTATGCACACCAGCACCCACCATGAAACCAGCCTTATGTGCCTCATGCAGATTATTGAACTTCCCACTCACAGCTGCTCTCCAATTGTGCCTCTCATTCTTCAACCCAGGCCTGTTTGCCCAAGGCAGGGGTCTTAGATTGATGACTCTCAGAATGCAGTGTGCAACAGAATCATCTGTCAAGCTTGTTAAACATCCTGATTCATGGACCTGACCCCCAGATATTCTGATAACGTGAGCTGGAACAGTGCCAAAGGTTTGACACACACAGAAGCACTCTTATGTAACTGGCCCTTGGGCTCTGCTTTGAGAAATGCAACCTCAAATCAATGGCCCAGGAGTTCTCTGACTAAACAAGAAAAACCTCAGCTTGTCACAATGTGTCTGAAATCACTGTGCATGATCTCTTTCCCTCAGTGAAAAGGTGGGATTACTATTTTTAAAATCTTCCATTTTTTATGGTGCAACTTGTTATGTTTTAAAGCTTTACAAGATGCTATATAAATGCAATATTGATGTCTATATATAGTTATACATATATAGAAATCATATATACCCTCTTAGAAACTATTTATAGATTATAAATGTAACATCTATCCAACTATTTACACAAAAGTGTCTGCCTGTGTTTACATGTGATATACATAAGAAATTTAAACTTAATAACATGCTTTCCTTAAAAAATGTGTTGTAGAGATACATAGAACCCCTTACTTTTTTGTAGTGTGCATGGATATATGTTTCTATGAATTTAATCATTATTATTTATTTGATGTATAATATCCCTCAATTTCTAATTGATTGACGGCATTAATTTGATAACCCATTGTGCTTATTACTAGTCTAGGAAGGAAGAAATTATGGAAAGATTAACAAAAATAAAATGCATGAAGGTAGTACGCTAGGGGCTTTCAGGGATTTTATCTCATTGATCAGGTAAACCTCTGTGCCTGTCCTGGCAACACTACTTCAGCAGCAGAGGTAATAATGCAAAGCATTGCTGATACAGTAGGATGCACACAGTACTAAATGAGAATAGATAAAGATGGAATTAATTTTTCCTGGGAGCTTGTTCTTGGCTTTACAGAAGAGGTGCCTTTTTTCTGCTATTTAAGAATATACATGTTTGTATGCTAGGCACTATTCCAGGTGCTGGGCGTCCAGTGATGAACAGGAAAAACATCTATGTTTTTACAGAGCTTATATTCCAGTGGGGAAAATAACATGCACAGGAGAGAGCGTAAAAAACAATAATAATAATAAATGTTCCCATTAGTTCCAGGTAGAAGGGAAGGGGCAGGAAAAGGATAGTACTTTTGAGAGTCTAGAAGTTATTCAATTTGCATGAGATGTAAAGTGAAAAAGCGAAAGAAAGGAAGCTAAAGAACTAGTCAAAAGACAGATGATTATGGGTCTTATAGGTAGGATAGTTTTCAAAATCACTGACCCATAGAGTGACATTTAGTCAATGAAAGGGTTCCTATAAAAGAGGCACATCATCGGGTCAGTGGCACATGCATAGGCCTCATTGGCTGCTGTCAAGGGACTGAACTGGAAAGAAGAAAACTACAGATGTGAAGACAGGTGAGGAGAGCAATGCTCTAGTCAAGCTATGGGATATAGCAGAAGCAGTGGTGGCAGAGTGATGAGGCTGTCTAGGAGTCATGGACATGACTGGGTGAATGACACAGCATTTTGGCAGGAGAAGAAATAAAAGACAGAAAGCAGTCGAGGACAACTGCCAAGATTCTATTTTGGAAAATGAGATAGATTTGCTGAGAAAGGGGAACCCAGAGTAAAGACAGGCCTAAGGACACTTATATTAAGTTCTGGACTTTTTAAAAGTTAAAATGCTTGTGAAATATTCAGATGGAATAAAATCATTTGCAAATCTTATGTCTGATAATGATAAAGGACTTGAATACAAAAATAACTCTTAAAACTATTACTAAGACTTAACCCAATGTAAACTATAGGCAGAAGATTTCAACACATTGCCAAGGACAATATATGGATGATAAATAAACATATAAAATGCTTATGACATATAAAAATTATTAATCATTTTAAATTTAAATTAAAAACATGAGATACGACAACGCACCAATTACAACAGCTAACTATTTTTAACTGATTATACTGAGTGTTGGTGAGACTGTTGAGGTATTGAGAGTCTCATACACTGATGGTAGGAGTGTAAAAGAGTATAACCACTCTGCAAAACAGTTTGGCAGTTTCTTAAAAGTTAAACTACACTCAGCATAATGTCCAGCCATTCTTCTAGATATTTGCCCTAGAAAAATTAAACATATGATCTTACATGTACTTGTACATGAATATTCATAACAGCTTTATTTACAAAAGTCAAAAACTGAAAACAAACCCAAATGCTCATCATCATCACTGGATGAATGGATAAACAAACTATGGCATATTCACCCAAGGGAATGCTCCTCAGCAATAACATGGAATCAACACAGGCAAGTCTCAAAATAATTACGAGTAAAAGAAGCCACACATAGAATACATATTGTATGATTCCATCTGTCTAAAATTCTGGAAAACAAAAACTAGTATGCAGTGAATGAAAGCACTAAGTCAGGGAGAAAGTGCAGGGAGTGACAGGGAAGGAGGCTTTTTGGGGTCACGGTTATGTTAACCACTTTGACAGTGCTCATGGGTTCACAGGTGTGCTCTTACTACACTTACTAAATTGTACACTCTAAGGAGGTTCATTTTACTGTGTGTCAATTATACCTCAATAAAATTATTGTTACACAAGATATAGATAAAGCTGTCCTGAAGCAAAGAAATCCCCTAAGAGAAAAGAGGAGATGGATTTGGAGCAGGTAGGAAGGGGCTGGACTTGGAAAAAAGGGAGGAAGCAAGATCTTTCATCGTAATAGCAAAATATGTATAAATAACTCTAGATTTGATTCTGGGAGATTGAATTTTTCCTTCAATGGAGTATATTTTTTGTATGAAGTTAAAAAAATGGTTAATTGTCCATTTTGGTTAATTTTTATTGTGCTTAAGGATGTGGAGATGGATGCAGTTTAACCTAGAATAGTATGTTGGGTCCAGATTTAAAAAGTTCTCTTTTATGTTATTTTAAGGATCTCGGACATCACTGAAGTTTTTAGAGAGCAATTTACTAATATCAGAGTTGCTGTCAAAATTCCAACAATTATAAGCTTAAAAGAATTTGTGCTTATTGTAATTTAATGTCCTCAGTCCAAATATTTAGAGGTAGTGTAATATAATGAATAAGGCATTTGGTTTATTCATTCAATTTGTTACTGATTTACACATTCAACAAATATTGATAAGCACCGACAATCCGTCAAATGTTCTATTAGGTAGGAAGAGCTAAGTGAATATATAAACAGGATCATTTAACTTGGCAAAATGTACTATTAAAAAAGCCAATAATTTTACCCAATAGAATGTAAGGTAAATTGTGATCTGACAAGTGAGTGATGAGAAAGAGTAAGGCACGTAAAATTTGAGGAGGAACACTTTAGGCAAAGAAACAAGCTCAAAGTCTCCAAATCAGAGAATGCAGAACGTCTGCAGCCTAGTGATTAAGGAGCCTGTTATAAGATAAGGCTGGATTTAGGCCGTGAAAAGAGTCTGAGTTTTATTCTCAATGATGCCAAGACATTGGAGGACTTCACGTGGAAGAAGTTTCATCAAAGGATTTACACATTAAAGTAGCTCTATGGTCTCTTTGTAACAAATGTTTTTGTGTGTTGTAATCATGAGGTTCATTCACAAAAAGATCAGTTCTTCTCTAATTCTGGAAACAGGGTAAGACTGCACCTCCCTATCTTCTGTAATCTTAGGCATGGCCATGTGATTTGCCTTGGCAAATGAATTTCAAGTAGAGGTAATGTGTAATACTTCCAGGTGGATGTTTTAAGAGCCCTTTCACAATTTATCATTCCCCTTGTATTCTGCTTTGGGGATCATACCTTAAGAATGGAGCCTCCTAGAATTCCCACTGTGGCTCAGTGGAAACAAATCTGACTTGTATCCATGAGGAAACAGGTTCAATCCCTGGCCTCGCTCAGTGGGTTAAGGATCCAGTGTTGCCATGAGCTGTGGTGTAAGTTGCCAAGGCAGCTCAGATCTGACATTGCTGTGGCTGTGGCATAAGCCAGCAGCTGCAGCTCTAATTTGACCCCAGCCTGAGAACCTCCATATGCCATGGGGGAGGCCCTAAAAAGACCAAAAAAAAAAAAAAAGAATGGAGCCTCCTTTCAGCCTTAATTCCAAAATGTGTCTAATAGGCTAAGCACCTTCCATGCACTCCCTCCTCACTTGTTGTTTTAAGCCATTGAGGTTACTGTTATTTGTTTATTACTACAGCATATTCTAGCCTATTTGATTGACATACCATGTTTATGGAATTTCCATTTATATGAATCCTCACTTTCTAAGCTACAAGTCATAAGCCTCCTCGTCACCATTTTTTTTGCAGTAGGAACACATGTGTTATTTAGGTATTGTCAATCAAATGCATTGGAATATTTAGATCTGAGAAAGAACCATCTGAAGGAGATGTTGTGCAATAACCATTAATGGTAAGAGGCAGTACTGACTTTGGTCCATGGAACAGTGTCAGTGGCTTCTGGTAGTCTCAAGAGTTCTGCTGCCCAGTGACAGTGATGGCAGAGTAGCCCAGATGTTAATATATTGCATATTTCTGACTTTGTAGCTCTTGTGCCTGATTCTTTAGTCCTTAAAGCGATTCCATGAGCTAATATATATACTTAATACATTCCTGTTGATATGGGTACAGAAGGTTCTGTTTGCAACCAAGAACTCTCAATGATAAAGGTGGTCATTAAACACATTGATGGAGATGCTGGGCAAGCACTTATACATGCAAGTTTAGACTATGGAGCATGAGATATAACTTTAGTATATGGATTACAAACAAAATATTTGAAGTCTTGTAACTGGGTGATATTGTCTAGAGAGAAAGTGCAGATAGAGATTTTAAAAAGAGGGTTCAAGATCAAAACTGAAATACTGAGATAGGTCAAGCAGAGCTGAATGGCCCAACAAGGATGTCCAGAGCAGACTGCTCAGTATAAGTTAAGCAAATAAACAAACAAAACCCTCAGGATAAGTGGGTGACAAGGAGGCCAAGAGAGAAACGTAATGTTTACAGAGGCAGAGAGAGGTCAGGTGTGTTTTATGATGAGTCACGTGAGAAGAGGTATTTTTTGGGTTTGCCAAAAGAAAGGCTGGAATAGGATGCTGATTATATACTTCAAGAACAGGAACCCTATTAGCTAGGTGGATCACTGGAGGACTTCAAATGGACACATATCCCACAGAAAAAAAATTTTAGAGAAGTTATCAATTATGTACATTTGACATTGACTTGTTTACTATTTAAGAAACAACTACAAAGTCTCAGCAACAAAAAACAACAAACACTTATTTGTACTTATTTCTTATTGTGCACTGATGGGTCAGCTGGGGCATGTTAATTTCAGGATACAGGTCCACCAGTTGCCTGGGTGTCTCTGCACCATTTTTCTCCTTCAAGAAAAGTCATGGATGTGGAAGTAGCCATCTGAGGCATGGTCTCCTGTTGGGGAGGCCAGGAGATCCTGGTGTAAAAATATGTAATATTTCTTAAAATTAGACTTAAAACAGGTCCCTTGTCATTCTGCCCACCACCCACTAACCAAATAGCAAATCATCTTCAACAAAACCAATTTTCCAGGAAAGTTGCTTGGAGGATAGTGCAAATAACTGCTGAAAAAGAATACATTTAATTTAATAATGTAATCTACTTTGCCACAGGTATAGGAAAATGATGAATTTTTTTTTATTTTCATGTTATGTAATTACCAAAGGAAAAATGAGGTAATTATTTATGTATATACCTACCTTATTTATTTTTATACAAATTTATTGTTATATTTATTTAACTTAAATAAATAAATATATTTATTGTTCTATAATTACCAAAAGTAAATGGAGGAAAGTGTAATCTTGAAATTCTTTATTGAAGACTGTCAAAACAAACACATCTGGAAGAATCAAGGTAAAATATATTTCTTTTATTTTCTCATGAAATCCTCTGTCAGAGCAACAAAGTGTGTACTCAGGAATATCAATTCCACAGAGATGATAACAGGTGTTAAATATAAAGTGACATAAAATTTATGAAAACCCAAGTTTACAAAAAAAGCTTTAAAAATGCACTATTTTAAAAATCTTTCAGCATGTAAATGCATATTATGATTCTCCAGAACACTTAGAACTAGAATTCCTTGGAACAGAATTTGAAAAACTGAGATATAAATCACTTTTTCTTAAAATTTTATGCTTTAAATTTATAGGTCTTGAGAAATAAAGACCCTTAGTAGTAAATGATTTTCTTATTGGTAAATTTTACCATGAACCTCTTTTGGTGCATAGAAATGTGTTACCAAAAACATTCTGTTAAACTTAGTATTTTCCCTCAGAGATATATATTCAGTCAGTACTACCTAACACAGAATTTTTATTGTCTGTGCTAGATTGTATATTAGAAACAAGGCTGCATGAAATACAAGTTCTCACATCAAAGAAATTCTTGGTCTCTTAAGGGAGAGTAGACACAAATAAATGCAATGTTAAAAGACTCTTCCTCTCCTAAGAGAGTTAGATGAAATCCATGGGGAGTTTTGAGTCAGAAGAGCTCCTTCACACCTGGCGGGGGAGGGAGGGTAGTCAACTTTAGTCTAGAAGGCAGGACTTCTGGCCATCCCCTGTTGGCTTGGCCAGCCCTTATGAACTTGTAAAGTTCTATGGGAGCCTGCTTTGAAGTGGCTTGGCTGTCTGCCCTGGTGGAAATGGCTCATTTCTCCAGAAGCCTATACAATAAACAAAGATGCTTTATGTGCTACTTTTGCGCTTAGGGTATCTGCACGAAATATGGATTTGGGCTACTTGAAAATGTAACTTGTAAAATTTTATAGGGGATAATGGTTCCCAGAATGCAGTTCCTCATCATCTTCACTCAGCTTTTACATAGTATATACAGTTCCTGCAATAATTGACCTCTCTTGCAGAAATTGGTCCAGTCCCTGACTATTAATTATTTTTAAATACAAAATGACCATTTTAAAATTATATTTATGCCTGTGGAAAGTTTGTGAAGAAGAGCCACAGTGAAGTTGAGGGAGAGGAGCTGCTCCAGGAGGGGTGACTCATCTAAGCAACCCCCAGGAGACTTCACCTTCATCCATCAACCTGGTCTATGCATTCACTGTCAGCCTTTCCAGACCATGACCCCAAGTTTTCAATGCCCTGAGAATTTTGTATTTTGGCCTTTTGGATTCTGTCTTATGCTTAAAAACAGTTAATAAAATAGACCTTGTGTTTTGCTGTCTTTTCCTCATTTCTTCCTTTCCCCTACCTCTTCCTATATTTCTTTCCTTTCCTATGCAGAAGCATTTTATTACTATGGAAACATGTTTATACATATAGCCTGTTGTTTCTAATGATTACACTGAACTTCAGTGTATACCCAACACATTTTACTAGTCCAAATGATAGTCACTTATATTAAGTCTGACTCTCTATCAGGCTCTATTCTTATACATAGCCCTTTATGTATAACCACATAATCTACAGAAAAACTGCTGGGTACATTGCATGCCTTCTCAATGATGATATTCCTGGTATAGCAAAGGAAATGACCAATAAGAATGGCCACTGCCTGTGGTTCTAGAGAAAGTTCCTGGAGGACCCTTGTTCTGCTAGGTACCACTACTTGAAGAATGGATCACAGAATGATCTAGAGGTTCCTAGGGGAAGGTCCAGGCCATTTGTGGCAGCAGGAGGCAATTTGGGGGATTGAAAGGAAGCACCTATTAACCAATGAGAGCAGAAGCAATTTCAGAATTTTAACAAGAGATGCATGGTTCCTGCACATCCAGCTGAATGTCAGAGATGTGCTCATATACAGTCCATAGTGCCAGGTGGCTCTCTGGAATGGTGGTCCTAGTCCACACTCCCACCAGCATGGCAAGAGGTTCCTAGGAGATTTCACCCCACAAACAACAGCACTATCTAACTCTCTATTCTTCAAATCTAAGAAGTATAAAGAGGTACCTCATTGTTTTAATTTTTATTGTTTTGAGTATGAAGGTGTTTTGCATTTTTTACTATTTTTGTGTTCATATAATTTTCTTAAATTTCTATCAGGGTTTGTAATTTTCCTCTTGTTTTTCAGGTTTGTGTGCTTGCTTCTTTTTTAAGATACAAAAAATATATTTTCATACAATATAATGTATCTGTGATTTTATCCAAGGTGTCCATTTTTGAAATGGAACCATTAATTTTGTAATATCAAATTAATTTTTTGCCCTTAAAATTTAAACAAGTTGAGAACTATGTCTAGATACTCATGTCGCAACAGAAGAAAGGGTGGGGGAAAAAACTGTAACTGCAATGTATACATCTAAGGATGACCTGACCCCCTTGCTGTACAGTGGGAAAATAAAAAAAAAAAAAAATTTAAACAAGTTGAGCTTTATTTAAGAAGTCAGTCTTTTCCACTAGTTGAAAAGGATAATATCTTATCATCTTCTTATGTTTACCCTCCGCATGTACGTTTCTAATTCATCTGGAATTTACTTTTGTATACTGTAAAAGGTAGAAATTCATTAAAACACTTCTCCATTTAGTAAGACAGTTTTCACAATACCATTTACTAAACAGGTCTTTCTTTTCTCTTTAATTTATGGGGCCAATTTTATTATTTCAAGTTTTTTTTTTTTGTCTTTTTTTTTTTTTAAGCTATTTCTTGGGCCGCTCCCACGGCATATGGAGGTTCCCAGGCTAGGGGTTGAATCGGAGCTGTAGCCACCAGCCCACGCCAGAGCCACAGCAATGCCGGATCTGAGCCGTGTCTGCAACCTACACCACAGCTCATGGCAACGCCGGATCGTTAATTCGTTAATCCACTGATCAAGGGCAGGGACCGAACCCGCAACCTCATGGTTCCTAGTCGGATTCGTCAACCACTGCGCCAAGACGGGAACTCCTTTTTTTTTTTTTTTTTTTTTGCTATTTCTTGGGCCGCTTCTACAGCATATGGAGGTTCCCAGGCTAGGGGTCAAACTGGAGCTGTAGCCTCTGGCCTATGCCAGAGCCACAGCAACGCGGGATCCGAGCCGCATCTGCGACCTACACCACAGCTCATGGCAAGGCCACATCGTCAACCCACTGAGCAAGGGCAGGGACCAAACCCGCAATCTCATGGTTCCTAGTCGGATTCGTTAACCACCCCGCCACAACAGGAACTCCTATTTAAAGTTTTTATATAGACAGGATTCTACTTTTATGGCTTCAATTTTTCTCTCTGAGGCTGTTCTATTTGCTTAGTCTTATGATAGTACCTCTTTATTTTTATGTAAATGCATCTTTCTATGTTTCTGTAACATGTCTTAATCCTACAGGGCAAGCCACCCTCACCATCCACGCTCTTCATTTTCAAAATTATCTTACTTAAAATCAACCAAAATTATTGCAGTTGAATCTTTTTCCTGGAAGTTACAAGTCTCTAATTGACTTCAGAGTTCTAAATTAGATCTGACAGATTCTGCCATTGCACTTGTCTAGATGGGGAGACAGTGCTTCCCACTCTCATCCCCCTCTGACTCCACTGTTACTTATTTCTATAAGTTGGTTTTATATCCTGCAACTCTGTTGATTTCACCTATGTTTTGATTATGTTGACTGGCCAATTTGTAAAGCCCATGCTGTCTACAAGAATGGAAGTTTTATCTCTTTTCTTCCAATCTTTAAAATCCTTATTCATTGTCCCACTATAATTATTTTTTTTTGGCTTTAATTTCCACTTATACATTCCATAGTTGCTGTGTTTGTAGTCAACCTTGACTTGTTCTCAGCCTTTGAGGAAATATATCAACATTTCTTCATCAGGTATAGTGGGGTTTCATGTATTTTTTTTTAACCAAATAAAGTTCCTTTTGATTTCTATTTTTATGAGTTCTTTTTTATTATTGCAAATCATTGAATTCTATAAAATTAGTTTTATACTTCTAGTGATAGTCATATGATTTTAAAATTTTAGTCTATTAACATGAATTATATTGGAAGATATTCTGATATGGAATCATGCTGCAATACTAACTTTAACTTCTCAATGGTGATAAAATACAGTATTAGCTATTTACAAGTTACCTAACATTTTAGTTAATAATCTGCAAATGGACAAAATGAATCCATTTTCAAACCCTTTCCCTTATTTTTGAACTAAATTGTATTAGCCTCAAACATTATTTATTAATACTTTTCTCTTTAGAACACATTAAGACTATGATTAACTCTTCTTGAAAAGTTGATAAAGGTACCTGTAAAGGTATCTGGGCATGGGGATATTCTGCAGACACAGACTTCTGTCAAGTTATCATTTTGTTTTTGTAGCTTTCCCACATTTCAATTGTTTTCTTGGGTTTTATCCTTTTTTGCATATCTCCAAATACTATATAGATTCCAAATGGATTCATATACAGTATTCAGTACTTTCTCTTCTTAGAATTTGTTTGCCTCTTCAAAACAGCTCTTAAAGTCCTAATGGGGACATCATTAATAACAGTGGTTAAATTATATGTTCCTTCCAAAGTTTTTATTTTCTTTCCTCCTCTTCCTCTCCTCCTGATTCTCATTCTCATTTTTATTTTCCTTTCCCTGTTGTTCAGACCCTCCTCTGACAGTCCATATGCTGAACACAGCAATAAACTCTGGTCACTGCTGTGTCTTTTTCTGCATGCAGCCATATCCACTTTACCACTCCTTTAACTGACAGCTGCTTCTGGTGCATACTGCACTATCCATCATGTCCTCCTTCAGCTTCCATTCTAGAAAACCAATTCCCAGTTGACTATGCCTTTCTTACTGAATGCTGCAGTAAGAAAAGGACCCTGACTGGGTGGCAATCCCATTGACTCTATTATTCATTTATGCTCTGGCAGTATCGCCATCTTCATTCAGATATGACATCACCTGTTGCCACATTTCTGCATACTCCCTTCACTGTACTGTCCAAGCTGATGGTGGTCTGTAATGAATAGACTTTATATGACTCTTTGAGAAAGGGTAACAAAGTAGTCCCACTTGTGTCCCAATGTCTCAGAGAGACTGAGGACACTAGATCTTGAAGTTTTTAATTACAGCCATGAACCCTTTCTATATGATTCAAATTATGAGTATTAAGTGCCTGGGCCAGGAGACAGATTTTGGAGACAAATAATAATGCTCTTCCTATGAAACCTTGTACCAAGCTGTTTGCCTGACATGTCTCTCTTTTGATGTGAAGGATCTCTGTTCCTTATGGAAATGGACTTTTAGTAGATTGACCTCCATCAGTTCAGCAAACATAACTGGATATTTCAGCCTCCCAAGGATGCACACTGGTTTTTCTCTCCATTCCACCACACATCCAAATAAGAATACCAATGGAGAAAATAACAGGTAATAAGATGTTGTCAGGAGCCTGGTCAGTGTACTTTTGCCTCCATGTACGACAAGTTACAGAGTAAATCAAAATAGATAATGATGGGCACAGATAACAGATGACAGAGCGCAAGAGTAATTTACAATTCCAAATATGTCCATCAAGTGTACATATTTGGATGAGTCTTGCACACCAGTATTCATCAATCTACTCTCCTGGAGGGTCATTTTGTTTCTTTAGTGTGACTTCTCATATCTCTTTACTAATCTAATCAGTACACATTATATAATAAATACAGTAATCTCCAAGGGACCAACATGATGCTTCACATTTTTCAATTCTTGGGAAACTTGCCTTTATCCCATACCCTATTCAACAACACCTTTTGTATAATTAAAAAAAAAAAAGAATTTAAAGCCCTTGCTGGGGCAGTGAATGGAGTCCCAGTCTAGTAGTTTCTACTTGTCTCCCCAACAAACCAATGAGCCTCAGCTATGTCTCATGACTGACTCATCCCTTCAATCTTATCTAATCACTGGTATATACCCTAAAATCTAAAGGTACTTCTTTTACTGTTTACTTCCAGATAATTTATGGAAAGGATATAAAGCTCAAATCATGCAGAGTAAACATCATTATTATTTTGGGGAATACACTGTAATTTCCCACTACTTGTCTCTATCATTTTGAGGTTTCTTGTTTGATAAAATTACCTCTGTTTACTTTTAATGCCATCTACTCAACATATGTATTTGAAAATTGTTATTTCTTCTGTGCTTATATAGGATGTGAAAGTGTTTGTGTGTCTACTCATATGAAAGAATATTTTAAAATGTATAAATTCTTCTGCTTGGAATAGATGTTTATTTTGCTCACTTTTCTGCAAATGGTGTCTCTGCAATGCAGCTTACTTATGAGTCAACCAAGAGTCTGAGAACACAAATCAAGAGACTCTTTCCTTACTATTATGAAAAACCCTCTAATCTCTTTTTAATTTCTTTTAAAAAATTTATTATAGTGGCAGAGAAAGATGGTGGAGGAATAAGATGTCACACTTACCTTCTCCCACAAACACATCAAAAAAACACATCTACATATAAAACTACTCACAGAGAACATCAACTGAATGCTGGCTGAAGAACTTAAACCTCCAAAAAGGGCAAGAAACTCTTGACATAACTGGGTAGAACAAAAGAAAATGAGAGAGAAAGAAAAGGAATCCAGATGGGACTAGCATCCCCGAGAGGGAGCTGTGAAGGAGAAAAGGAACCCACATCCTGGGAAGCCACCTAACTGACTGACGGAAAGATCAGCCGAGTCGGAGGGACCTCAGAGTCACCGAGAAAAGTGCAGCAGCTGGACTGAGAACAGCAAAACAGAGAGCTGCACAGACCATCTGAACCACTGGCTTGGACACCACAGCCTGAGATGCTCGGGCGGGGGCTGGGCACTGACACTTAGGCTGAAGAGGTCAGTCCTGGGGAGAGGACCGGGCTGGCTGTGTGGGGACAGTTTGAAGGGCTAAGGAGCAGTGCACCATGGGTGGGGGGACGGTATGCCACAGGCTGAGGAGGGGAACGCCAGGGCAGGGGAAACCCAGGAGAAGGCCCAGACCACAGGAGAGGCAAGGTGCCATTGTTGGGGATGGAGAGAGGAGGAGGGGCGGACCACCATAGGAAACTCCCTACACTGGAGCGTACACATCCCCTGGGCTCTCAGAGGGCGGGGTGGCTCTGGCACAGGCTACTGGTGGTGAGAAGCCTCTTGCTCATTTAGGGGAGAGTGGGCACTTCTTGTGCAGCCTGCTGGGGCCAGGCACCTCTTGTGTGGGCTAAGGGCATTGGGGGGAAAACTGTGACATGGTGCCTCTTGCACAATCTACAGGTGGCAGGGATGGACCGAGGCAGTGATCCTCTCAGAGGCCAGAGGGAGGCGTGTTTTGCCACCACAGGAGCCTGTGAATGGGCCCGACCTGCGACCCCAGTCATCTCAGGGGTTGTCAAAAAAGAAAACAGGGCACTGCAACCATGCACCATACGATGTTGCTCTCACCCCCTGGGAACACACCCACCCTGCAGCCGCCATTACCCAATGTTCTGGGGGCCGCCCAGACACTTGGTCACTGTCCCTTCCCAAGACCCTACAACTAGGAGCAGCTGGTGTAGCACCTCCTTCATGGGCTAAGTGGGAAAGGGTGCTTCTTGCATGGTCTGCAGGCAGAGGGGGGCAAACCGCCACAGTTATTCTTGATTCCAGAGGTGGGTGTGGCCTACCACCATTGGGGATACCTGAACAAAAATCACTTGCAGCCCCTGACCACCTCAGAGGGCACCACAGAGAAGGACAATGTGACAGATCACCATCTGATTTTTCTCTTGCTACCCTGGGAGCACACCCGCCCCAGTGTTGTCACTGCCAAACACTCTGGGCAGTGCCCAGATGCTTGATCACTGTCTCTTCCCAGGAATCTGCAACTAGAAGCAGCTTGTGCAGCACCTCCTGTGGGGGCTAAGAATGATGAGGGGCTTCTGGCATGGTTTACAGAAGGCAGGGGCAAACCACAACAGTTATCTCTGGCTCCAGAGGTGGGAGTGGCTCACCACCACTAGGGGTCCATGAACAGACACCATCTGCAGCCCCATTGACCTCAAAGGCACCACGGAGTAGGGCACTGTGACCAAACACCACTGGTTGGTGCTCTCACACCCTGGGAACACACCTGCCATGCTGCTGCCACTGTCTGGGCAGTACCCACACGCCTAATCTCTGTCAATTCCCAGGATCCTGCAACTAGGAGCAGCCTGTAAGGCACCGCCTATGTGCGCTAAGTGAGACAGGTTGCTTCATTCATGGTATACAGGTGGCAGGGGCAAATCACTGCAGTTATAACTGACTCTAGAGACAGTAATGGCCCCTCTCAATAGGGGTCCTTGAACAGGCACCACCTGGGGTTCCAATCACCTCAGAGGAGGGCATTGCAATCAAACACAAGCTGTTGTTGCTCTCACTCCCCTGGGAATTCACGCACCCTGCTGTTGCTACTGCCAAATGCTCTGGTCACCTTGAAGAGCGGCCTAGAGCATATTACCACTCTGCAGGGCCCTGCAACTAAGAGTAGCTCCTGCCACCTTCATGCAGATCATTGCTGCTATTGAGAGCCCAATGACCAGGCACTGAATGCTGGCCATACCCAATGCCTCCTTCTCCCTAAAAACACACTAAGCATCCTGGTGATAACAGCCTGCTCACACCAAAGAAAAAGACAGCGAATATTCAATCTGCCACACCAAAATTAAACAGTAACCCGCCCCAAAATACGAAGGGGTACTCTTACATAGAAGTAGCCTTACAAGGCTACAGTTCGGCTTCCCCAAACTCACAGAAAAAGGAAAACACAAGCAAGATGAAGAAGATCAGAAACCATTCCCAGTTAAAGCAACAGGAGAATTCACCTAAAGCAGTCAATGAAACAGACCTCTGCAGTCTGACAGACACTAAGTTCAAAAGGGAGGTAGTGAAAATACTGAAGAAATTGAGAAAGGATATGAATAGTAATGCAGGTTCCTTAAGAAAGGAACTGGAAAATATAAGGAGGAGCCAAGAAAAACTAGAAAATTCATTTGCAGAGATACAAACTGAGTTAAAGAGTAAAATGAATAATGCAGAGGAATGAATTAGTGAGGTGGAAGACAGAATAATAGAAATCACCCAATCAGGACAGCAGACAGAAAACCAAATGAAAAAATGTGAGAGCAATACAAGAGACCTATAGGATACTATAAAGCAGGCCAATCTACACATATTAGGAATTCCAGAAGGAAAAGAAAAAGAAAAGAGGATTGAATATATATTTGAGGAAATTATGGCTGAAAACTTTCCAAATCTAAAGGATACTGATATCAAGATGCAGGAAGCACAGAGGGCCTCAAACAAGTTGAACCCAAAAAGGCCCACACCAAGACATTATAATGAAATGGCAAAAGTGAAAGATAAAGAGGGGATTCTAAAGGCAGCAAGAGAAAAGCAAAGCATTAATTATAAGGGAACCCCCATAAGGCTATCAGCTGATTTCTCTACAGAAACACTAGAGGCCAGAAGGGAGTGGCAAGATATATTTAAAGTGCCAAAAGGAAAAAATTTTCAAGCTAGAATACTCTGTCTAGCAAGAACAGCATTTAAAATAGAAGGGTAAATAAAGAAATTCTCCAACAACAAAAAAAAAGCCAAAAGAGTACAGTAATACTAAACCCATTCTAAAAGAAATACTGAAAAGGCTTCTCTAAATTAAAAAAAAGAAGAAGAAGAAGAAGAATTAGGATGGAGGAAAACACAATTGGAAAGCAGTCACTTAAATAAGCCAGCATACAGGTCTAAACATGAAGATGTTAAAAAATAAAAAAAAAAATACATCAAAATCATACAATGTGGGTAAGGAAAGTAAGTAAATATAGATTCTTTTTTTTTATTCTAATTACGTGTCTGAGCCTATATGACTCTAAGGCTAAAGCAAGCAGATATAGGAAGGGGTCAATATACTTAAAAAACAGGGTCAACCACAAATATTACATTCACGAAAACTGAAAAGAAAAGTACTCAGGTATAAAATAAATGGAAACCATCCAACCAAAAAAAGAAATGAATAAAAGAGAAACATAGAATCAACTGGAAAATAAGGTTTAAAATGGCAATAAATACATATCTATCAATAATCACCTTAAATGTCAATGGACTGAATGCTCCAGTCAAAAGACACAGAGTGACAGATTGGATAAAAAAGAAAAAAACTTTCAGTCTCCATCTACAAGAAACTCACTTCAGTGCAAAGGACACATATGGATTGAAAGTGAGGGGATGGGAAAAGATATTTCATGCCAATGGACAAGACAGGAAAGCAGGAGTTGCAATACTCATATCACATAAAATAGATGTTAATATTAAGGCCATAAGGAAAAACAAAGAAGGACAGTATGTAATGGTTAAAGGATCCATTCAAGAAAAGGATATTACAATCATCAATATACATGGCCCTAAAATAGGAGCACCCAGATACCTCCAACAAATACTAATGGACATAAAAGAATAAATGAATGGGAATCCAATCATAATAGGAGACTTTAACACCCCACTGACGTCAATGCAGAGATCCCCTAGACAGAAAATCAATAAGGCAACAGAGATCCTAAAGGACACAATAGGAAAGTTATACTTAATTGACATTTTCAGGACATTACATCAAAAAAAAAATCAGAATAAACATTCTTCTCAAGTGCACACACAACATTCTCAAGAACTGATAACATAATGGGGCACAAAGCTAACTTCAACAAATTTAAGAGTATAGAAGTTATTTCAAGTATGTTCTGTAACCACGATAGCAAGAAACTAGAAATCAACCACAGGAAAAGAAATGAGAAAAAACTTACTACCTGGAGCCTAAACAACATGCTAGTAAAAAACCAATGAGTCAATGAGAAAATCAAGAAGGAAATTAAAAAATACTTTGAGACAAATGATAATGAAGACACACCACTCAAAATCTATGGGATGCCACAAAAGCAGTGCCCAGAGGGAAATTCATAGTAATGCAGGTCTTCCTCAAAAAAGAAGAAAAGTCTCAATCAACAACTTAACCCACCACCTAAATGAATTAGAAAAGAACAAACAAAACATAAAGTCAGCAGAAGGAAGGAAATCATAAAGACCAAAAAGGAAATCAATAAAATAGAGAATTGAAAAACAAAAGAAAAAAATCAATAAAACCAAGAGCTGGTTCTTTGGAAAGGTAAACAAAATTGACAAACCTCTGGCCAGACTCTCTAAGAATAGGAGAGAAAAAACCCAAATAAACAAAATGATAAATGAAAAAGGAGAAGTCACAACAGATACTACAGAAATACAAAAAAAAAAACATGAAAGAATACTATGAATAATTGTATGCTAACAACTATGACAACCTAGAAGAAATGGACAACTTTCTAGAGACTTACAGCCTGACAAAACTGAATCAAGAAGAAACAGAACAACTGAACAGACCAATCACTAGAAATGAAGTATGTCATAAAAACACTCCATACAAATAAAAGTCCAGGACCAGATGGCTTCACAGGCAAAGTCTACCAAATATACAAAAGGAACTTATACCCATCTTCCTTCAACTTTTTCAAAAGGTTGAAGAAGAAGGAACACTCCCAAAGATATTCTATGAAGCCAACATCACCCTAATTCCAAAACCAGACAAAGAAACCACCAAAAAAGAAAACTATAGGCCAACATCTTTGATGAATATAGATGCCTAAATTCTCAACAAAATTTTAGCCAACCAAATCCAACAGCATATAAAAAAGATCATACACCACGACCAGGTGGGATTCATCCCGGGTGCACAAGGATGGTTCAAAATATGCAAATCAATCAATGTCATACACCACATTAACCAAAGAGAAGTCAAAAACCTCACAATCATTTCAATAGATGCAGAAAAAGCATCTGACAAAGTCCAACATCCATTCATGATCAAAACTCTTAACAAAGGGGGTATAGAGGGAATAGAGGGAACATACCTTACCATAATCAGGGCTATTTATGACAAACCCACAGCAAATATAATAATCAATGGAGAAAAGCTGGAGGCCTTTCCACTAAAATCTGGAACAAGACAAGAATGTCCATTCACTCCACTGCTATTCAACATAGTACTGGAAGTCCTGGCCACAGCAATCAGACAAACAAAAGAAATAAAAGGCATCCAAAGAGGAAAATAAGAGGTAAAACTGTTACTATATGCTGATGACATGAGACTATATATAGAAAACCCTAAGGACTCAACCCAAAAACTACTTGAACTGAACAACAAATTCAGCAAACTAGCAGGATATAAAATTAACATTCAGAAATCAGTCACATTTCTGTATAATAACAATGAAATATTAGAAAAGGAATACAGAAATACAGTACTTTTTAAAATTGCACCCCAAAGATCAAATACCTGGGAATACATCTGACCAAGGATGTAAAGGACTTATATGCCGAGAACTATAAAAATTAATCAAGGAAATTAAAGATGTAAAGAAATGGAAAGATATCCCATGCTCCTGGGTGGGAAAAATTAATATTTTAAAAATGGCCATACTACCCAAAGAAATCTACAGATTCAATGCAATCCCTATCAAATTACCCAGGACATTTTTCACAGAACCACAACAAACAATCCAAAACATTACATGGAACCACAAAAGACCCGGAATTGCCAAAGCAATCCTGAGGAACAAAAACCAAGCAGGAGGCATCATTCTCCCAGACTTCAGGCACTATTCCAAAGCCACAGTCAAAAACAGACATAGAGACCAATGGAATAGAATAGAGAACCCAGAAAGAAACCCAGACACCTATGGTCAATTAATCTTTGACAAAGGAAGCAAGAACATAAAATGGGAAAAAGAGAGTCTTTTCAACAAGCATTGCTGGGAAGCCTGGACAGCTTCATGCAAATCAATGAAACTAGACCACACCCTCACACCATGCACAAAAGTAAACACTAAATGGCTGAAAGATCTAAATATAAGACAAGAAACCATCAAACTCCTGGAAGATAATATAGGCAAAACATTCTCTGACATCACCCTTACAAATATTTTCTCAGGTCAGTCTTACAAAGCAACAGAAATAAAAGCAAAAATGAACCAATGGGACCTAATCAAACTGACAAGCTTTTGCACAGCAAAGGTAACCAAAAAGAAAACAAAAAGACAACTTACAGAATGGGAGAATATAGTGTCACATGATGCAACTGAAAAAGGCTTAGTCTCTAAAATACCCAACTTATACAAATCAACAGCAAAAAGCCAACAACCTAATTGACTAACCAAAAGACCTGAAGAGACATTTTTCCAAGGAAGATATACAGATGGCCAACAAGCACATGAAAAAATGCTGAACATCCCTGATTAATAGAGAAATGCAAATCAAAACTACCATGAGATACCACCTCACACCAGTCAGAATGGCCATCATTTATAAGTCCACAAATAAATGCTGGAGGGAGTATGGGGAAAAGGGAACCCTCCTGCATTGTTGGTGGGAATGTAAGCTGGTATAACCACTATAGAGAACAGTATGGAGATACCTCAGAAAACTATCAATAGAACTACCATATGACCCAGCAATCCTACTCCTGGGCATATATCCGGACGAAACTTTCCTTGAAAAAGACACATGCACCCGCATGTTCATTGCCACTCTATTCACAATAGCCAAGATATGGAAACAACCCAAATGTCCATCAATAGATGATTGGATTAGGAAGTTGTGATATATATACCCAATGGAATACTACTCAGCCATAAAAAAGAACGACATAATGCCATTTACAGAAACATGGATGGAACTAGAGACTCTCATCCTGAGTGAAGGAAATCAGAACGAGATAGACAAATACCACATGATATCCCTTATATTTGGAATCTAATATAAGGAAGAAATGAACCTTTCCACAGAAAGGAAAATCATGGACTGGAAAAGAGACTTGTGGTTACCAAGAGGGAGGGGAGTTAGTGGGATGGATTGGTAACTTGGGGTTAATATATGCAGACTATTGCCTTTGGAATGCATTAGCCATGAGATCCTGCTGTGTAGCACTGGGCACTCTGTCTAGTCACTTATGATGGAGCATGATAATGTGAGAGAAAAGAATGTATACATGTAGGTGTAACTGGGTCACCATGCTGTATAGTAGGAAAATAAAAATGTATTGGGCAAATAAAAAACAAATAAATAAATAAGAATATGTAAAATAATAAAAAAATAAAAAACTTATTATAGTTGATTTAAAATATTCTATTTCTGCTATAATGACCCAGTTATACATATATATATGTACACACACACACATACACACATTCATTCTTCACACATTATCCTCCATCACAAGTGATTAGATATAGTTCCATATGCGATAGAGCAGGATCTCATTGCTTATACACTCCAAATGCAATAGTTTGCATCTACTACTCCCAAACTCCCAGTCCATCCCACTCCTTCCCCACTCCCGTTTGGCAACCACATGTCTGTTCTCCAGTTCTATGAGTTTGTTTTCTTTCTGTAGATAGGTTCATTTGTTCAATATATTAGATTCCACATATAAGTAATATCATATGGTATTTGTCTTTCTCTTTCTGACTTACTTCACTTAGAATGAGAGTCTCTAGTTCCATCTGTGTGGCTGCAAATGGCATTATTTTGCTTTTTTTATGGCTGAGTAGTTTTTCATTGTGTATATGAACCACATCTTTTTAATTCATTCACTATCAAAGGACATTTAGGTTGTTTCCATGTCTTGGCTATTGTATATAGAGCTGCAATGAACATTGGAGTACATGTGTCTTTTCGAGTCATGGTTTTTCTGGATAGATGCCCAGGAGTGGGATTGCTGGATCAAATGGTAGTTCTATTTTTAGTTTTCTGAGGAATCTCCATACTGTTTTCCACAGTGGTTGCACCAATTTACAAGCCCTCCAACAGTGTACTAGGGTTCCTTTTTCTCCACACCCTCTCCAGCACTTATTGTTTGTAGACTTTTTGATGATGGCCATTCTGGCTTGTGTAAGGTGGTACCTCATATAGTATGGATTTGCATTTCTCTAATAATGAGTGATGTTGAAAATCTTTTCATGTGTTTCTCAGCCATCTGTATGTCTCCTTTGGAGAACTGTCTGTTTATATCTTCTGCCCATTTTTTGATGGGGTTGTTTTTTTTTTGGTATTGAGTGATAGGTGTTTATAAATTTTGGTGATTAATCCCTTGTCAGTTACTTCATTTGCAAATATTTTCTCCCATTCTGTGGGTTGTCTTTTTGTTTTGTTTAGGGTTTCCTTTGCTGTGCAGAAACTTTTAAGTCCTATTTGTTTATTTTTGTTATTATAATCATTATTCTAAAAGGTGAATCTGAGAAGATGTTTCTGTCATTTATCTCAGAGAGTGTTTGGCCTTTGTTTTCCTCTAAGAGTTTGATAGTGTCTGGTCTTAGATCTAGGTCTTTAATCCATTTTGAGTTTATTTTTGTGTATGGTGTTAGAGAGTGTTCTAATTTCATTCTTTTACATTTGGCTGTCCAGTTTTCCCAGCACCACTTACTGAAGGGGCTGTTTTTTCTCCACTGTATATCCTTGCCTCCTTTGTCATAGATTAGTTGACTGTATGTGTGTGGCTTTAATTCTGGGTTTTAGACCCTGTTCTACTGGTCTATATTTCTGTCTTTGTGTCAGTACAATACGGTTTTGATGACTGTAGCTTTGTAGTATAGTCTGAAGACCAGGAGTCTGATTTCTCCAGCTCCATTTTTCTTTTTCAGGATCTTTGGCTATTCTGGGTCTTTTGTTCTTCCAAACAAACTTTAAAGTATTTTGCTCAAGTTCTGTGAAGAATGTCCTTGGTAATTTGATAGGGATTGCACTGAATCTGTAGATTGCCTTGGGTAGTATAGTCAGTTTGATAATATTGACTCTTCCAATCCAGTAGCATGGTATGTTTTTACATCTGTTTGTGTCATCTTTGATTTTTTTCATCAGTGTCTTATAGTTTTCAGAGTACAGGTCTTTTGTCTCTTTAGATAGGTTTATTCCTTGGTATTTTATTCTTTTGGATGCAATGGTAAACAGGATTGCTTCCAAGATGAAATAGAAAAGACGGCTGGACCAATCACAAGTACTGAAGTTGAAACTGTGATTAAAAAAACTTCCAGGAGTTCCCGTCGTGGCGCAGTGGTTAACGAATCCGACTAGGAACCATGAGGTTGTGGGTTCAATCCCTGCCCTTGCTCAGTGGGTTAATGATCCGGCGTTGCCGTGAGCTGTGGTGTAGGTTGCAGACGTGGCTCGGATCCCGCGTTGCTGTGGCCCTGGCGTAGGCTGGTGGCTACAGCTCCGATTCAACCCCTAGCCTGGGAACCTCCATATGCCGCGGGAGCGGCCCAAGAAATAGCAACAATAACAACAACAACAACAAAAAAAAAAAACAAAAACAAAAAAAACCCAAAAAAACTTCCAAACAAACAAAGTCCTGGACCAGATGGCTTCATAGGAGAAATCTATCAAGCATTCAGAGAAGAGATAACACCTATCCTTCTGAAACTATTCCAAAAAATCAAAAAGGAAGGGATACTCCCAAACTCATTCTAAGGGGCCACCATCACTCTGATACCAAAACCAGACAAAGATACCACAAAAAAAGAAAACTACAGGCCAACTACACTGATGAATACAGATGCAAAAATCCTCAACAAAATACTAGCGAATCTCATCCAACAATAAATTAAAAGGATTGTACATCATGATCAAGTGGGATTTATCCCAGAGATACACGGATTCTTCAATATACACAAATCAATTAGTGTGATACACCACAAAAAAATTGAAGAATAAAAACCACATGATCCTCTCAGTAGATGCAGAAAAAGCTTTTGACAAAATCCAACACTCATTTGTGATAAAAACCCTTCGGAAAGTGGGCATAGAGGGAACCTACCTCAATATGATCAAGACCATATATGACAAGCCCAGAACTAACATCAGTCTCAATGGTGAAAAGCTGAAAGAATTCCTGCTGAGATCAGGAACAAGACAAGGATATCTGCTCTTGCCACTACTATTCAACATAGTTTTGGAAGTCCTAGTCAGGGCAATTATAGAAGTAAAATAAATAAAAGGAATCCAAATTGGAAAGGAAGGAGCAAAACTACCAGTATTTGCAGATGACATGGTACTATACCTAGAGAATCCTAAAGACTCTACCAGAAAATTGTTAGAGCTCATCAATGAATTTGGCAAAGTCACAGGATACAAAATTAATACACAGCATTTCTATAGACACACAATGAAAAATCAGAAAGATAAATTAGGGAAGCAATCCTATCTATTTTGGAGATTAAGCCTTTTCCAGTTGAATCATTTGCAACTATTTCCTCCCATTCAGTGGGATGTCTTTTGTTGTTGTTGTTATTGTTACAGTTTCCTTTGCTGTGCAACAGTTTGTAAGTTTGACTACATCCCATTGGTTTATTTTTGGTTTTATTTCTGTTGCCTTGGAAGACTGACCTGAGAAAACATTTGTCAGGTTGATGTCAGAGAATGTTTTGCCTCTGTTCTCTTCTAGGAGTTTGATGGTGTCTTGTCTTTTGTTTAAGTCTTTAAGCCATTTGGAGTTAATTTTTGTGCATGATGTGAGGGTATGTTCCAGTTTCATTAATTTACATTCAGCTCTCCAGTTTTCCCAGCACCACTTACCGAAAAGACTGTCTTTTTCCCATTTTATGTTCTTGCCTCCTTTGTCAAAGATAAATTGACCAAAGGTGTCTGGGTGTATTCCTGGGTTCTCTATTCTGTTCCATTGGTCTGTCTATCTGTTTTTGTACTAGTATCACAATGTCTTAATTGCTGTAGCTTTGTAATATTATTTGAAGTCTGGGAGAGTTATGCCTCCTCCTTGGTTTTTGTTCCTCTGATTGCTTTGGCACTTCTTGGTCGTAAGAGGTTCCATATAAATTTTTGGATTGTTTGTTGTAGTTATCTGAAAAATGTCATGGGTAATTTGAGAGGGATTGCATCGGATCTGTTGATTGCTTTGGGTAGTATGGCCATTTTTATGATATTAATTCTTCCAATGCAGGATCATGGAATATCTTTCCATTTCTTTGACTCCTCTTTAATTTCCTTGACTAATATTTTATAGTTCTCATCATATAAGTCTTTCATCTCCTTAGGTTAATTTCTAGGCATTCAATTTCTTGGGGTGCAATTTTTAAAAGGTATTATATTTTTATATTTCTTTTCTAATACTTCATTTTTAGTATAGAGAAATGCAAACAATTTCTGAATGTTAACATTGTATCCTGGAGTTCCCATCATGGCGCAGCAGAGGCAAATCCGACTAGGAAACCTGGGGTTGCAGGTTCAATCCCTGGGGTTGTAGGTTCGATCCCTGGCCTTGCTCATTGGGTTAAGGGTCTGGAGTTGCCATGAGCTGTGGTGTGGGTCACAGACACGGCTTGGGTTTGGCATTGCTGTGGCTGTGGCATAGGCTGGCAGCGACAGCTCTAATTGGACTCCTAGCCTGGGGACCTCCATGTGCCATGGGTGTGGCCCTAAAAAGACAAAAGGACAAAAAAAAATATTGTATCCTGCTACTTTTCTCAATTCATTGATCAGTTAGAGTAGTTTTTGTGTGGAGTCCTTATGGTTTTCAACATATTATTATGTCATCTGCACAGAGTGACAATTTTACCTCTTCTCTTCCATTTCAGATACATTTTATTTCTTTTGCTTGTCTGATTGCTGTAGCTAGGACTTCCAAGACTATATTGAATCACAGTGGTAAGAGTGGACATCCTTGTCTTGTTCCAGATTTTAGTGGGAAGGCTTTCAGCTTCTCTCCATTGAGATGATACTTGCTGTGGGTTTGTCATAAATGGCTTTATTATGTTAAGGTATGTTCCCTCTATACAAACTTTAGTAAGAGTTTTGATCATGAATGGATGTTGGACTTTGTCAGATGCTTTTTCTGCCTCTATTGAGGTGATTATGAGGTTTTTAAACTTTCTCTTATTAATGTGGTTTATGATGGTGATTGATTTGCATGTGTTGAACCATCCTTGTGCACCTGAGATTAATCCCACTTGGTCATGGTGTATGATCTTTTTTATGTTGTTGGATTTGGTTGGTTAAAATTTTGTTCAGAATTTTGGCATCTATAACCACCAAATATATTGGCCTATAGTTTCCTTTTTTGGTAATATCTTTGTCTGGTTTTGGCATTAGGGTAATAATGGCTTCATAGATTTTAGTCTGTAGAATTATTCATAGACTTCATAGTTTTGGGGATTATTCTTTATTCTTCACCCTTTTGGAAAAGTTTAAGAAGGGTGGGTATAAATTCTTCTTTGTATGTTTGGTAGAATTCATCTGTGAAGCCATCTGGTTCTGGACTTTTGTTTGTAGGGAGTGTTTTTATTACATACTCAATTTCATCTCTAGTTATGGGTCTGTTCAAATGATCTATTTCTTCATGATTTTAGAACGTCTCTAGAGAGGAGTCCATTTCTTCTAGGTTGTAAAATTTGTTGTCATATAATTGTTCATAGTATTCTCATTTTTTTTTTAATGCACGACCTGTTGAGATTTCTTCTTTTTTTCTGAGGCTTAGAGGTTCCTCCCTCTAAGCTTATCTCCCTAGATGAGCTAGGTGATCAGTTAGGTGTCAGTTATGTGGCTCCCCAGGGTTTGAGTTCCTTTCCTGTTTCACAAGTCCCTCTCTGGAGTCTAGTCCTGTCCTGATTTCCTCCTCTGCCTCCCTCTCGCACTCTCTCTTTCCCTCCCTCTCTCTCTCCCCTCACATCCCTTTTTGGAAGTTTAAGGTCTTCTGCCAGCATTCAGTAGATGTTCTGTGTGAATCGTTCTACATGTACACAGGTTTTTTTTTTTTTTTTTTTTTTTTTTTAATGTGTTTGTGGGAGAAGGTGAATGCCACATCTTATTCGTCCAGCATCTTGATACCACCTCTTTTTTCAGTTTCTAAACAAACATCCATAGCACCCTGTTTTGAATTTTGGACCTATATCTTTTATTTTCTAGAACTAAACTATTTCAGCATTTTATTTTACGCTGCTCCTATGGTTCAACTTCTCTTTACTTAGTATTACATCTAGATTTTACTGCTATAATGGATATAAATTTTTTTGGATATAAACTGTATCTTTCCCAAGAGACATAGTCTTGTCTTAGTTTCTTTCATATA
Organism: Sus scrofa; assembly: GCF_054392235.1. Taxonomy (NCBI): domain Eukaryota; kingdom Metazoa; phylum Chordata; class Mammalia; order Artiodactyla; family Suidae; genus Sus; species Sus scrofa. The sequence goes on along the minus strand of NC_139396.1, from coordinate 105,405,339 downwards.
TACTTGATGTAACTTGCACTTAAGCCGTTTATCATTTTTGCCGTCTGACTTTCCATACAGTATTAGAACTTAACTATGTGAGATGGAAATAGAAAAACAAATACCAGCTGAAATTTTAACTAATAGTCACTCTTTTGGGCCAAGTGAATAAACCTTAGATAAAAGTTATTGTAGTCTTCATACTAGTGTTTTTAAAGGGATTGCACTTTCCACTGTACTGTAAGTCCTTGAACGCATATAAATATTATCACCTTTGAATTGTTCCAGTGCTGAACAGATCATTTGGTGTGGAGCAGCAGCTCATAAAACATTTGAATGGATAATGAATGATGTGATATTTGAAAAATTATTTTTCTTCAAGCTATGTGTTTTTCAGTTTCATGGTTCAATTATTACTGGATTAACAAACCTTGCTTTTCTTCCACTCCATTTAGGACTATTGACATTGTGATTAATAATTCTAGTGTGTAAACATAAAAATAAACAAAAATATGACTTTTTGTTTAAAATATGTAATAAATGAAAAGAAAATAAATAAATATAAATAGAAAGAGCTCAGACCATTTGAGATCATTTTAAGCTTTGAAACAGATGTCTTTCTTTAATTTCACCTTGTAATTAGACTTCTCAAAGCTAAGGTCGAAACTATTTGTATGGAGTGGTATTTATTGGCTCTTCCGCCTTAAAATGTCCTTTCTGAAACATCACAGGCTAGAACCTGGGCTTTGCAGTCAAAAGGACAGGCTTACAGTGTGGGATTCACTGCCTCCTAGCTATGAATTGAGAAAAGTTATTTAGCTTTGATATGTCATTTTCTCCACCTATAAAATTGAATATAAAATTATAAAATGCATAGAGTTGTTAACTTACTTCATAAGTGAAATAATATCAAGTCCTCAGGATATTGCCTGAACTATAGGATGTATTAATAAACAGAATATAGTAGTATTTTGTTTCTTCAAAATCGAGTTACACTCTGCACCAACAGTCTCTTGCTTTTTATACAGTGCTTCATGCAGAGGATGTTAATTTCCCACATACATTTATAAATACATAGATCTGTTCATTATATAAAAACAATAAAAAATAACTATGATAAGAAGAAAGGGAGAAAACAAAATTGATGCTAGATGAGAGAAATAGGCAAAAGCAGGTATACTGCAAAGATTGAAAATAAAACCCAACTTTGAGCTTGCTGACAGTGATGAAAGTTTTGTAAATGAAAAGATAGAGTTCAGAGAAAGTTTTATTGTGTTCCCTGTTATATTCATTCTTGTAAAGAGCCTAATATGACTGTTTTCCTTGTTATTTATGCATCCTTCTTTAAACACCAAAAACCAGGATACTATATTATATGAATGGTTGAGGACCATTTCTCTCCCCAAAATGAATGACTCACTCTCATCCCTTATATTTTTATTTCAAAGTCTACCTCTTCACATTATAAACTTCATGCCTCCATCCTTTTTCCAATGCGTTGCTGTGGGGTTTGGGGAAAGGGGTGATTATGTTGCCTTTATATACTGATGAGGTTAATTTGGAAAGAAATTTCTCACCTGGATCTTTTATAAAATCTCAGTGTACTTTTAAGAAGTCTTGGTGCAAAATCCCTTTTGTTAAAGTCTTTCTGTCTGTCTCTCTGTCAATCTGAAAAGTTTACAGTAAACTCTCCTCAGTAATGTTTGCCAGTTCCTTACTCCAGGAGCCTAGCAGTGTGTTCTAAATCTCTTTAGTAGTTAACCTCAGCTTCTTTAAACCTGATTTATTTCAGCATTCTTCTTAGGTTACTTTTCCTATATCCTTTCTAAGAAGTCTTTATTTTCATCTATGAAATCTTTTACCTGTATTTTCTTCAATATTGTCCCATGTTCACTATATCTTGCAGACTTTTAAAATAATTTAAAAAAAGAGAAAAGAGAGAAAAGAAAAAAATAATTTCAGATGTTTTCTATTTATTTTGGTATTTGGTGCAGTTATTTTGGAAGAAGTTCCTTATAACTTTAGATGTTTCCTTGTTTGCTTATACTTTGGTCTTTCTCTTGGACATTTGGAAGAAGCAGAGCCAAGTAAATATGTAAAATTTACCATCTTGGAGAAGCAGTCTCCTCCTCTTTTTGACTTAGAGGCACATTAAGATGATAATATGTTAGAAAGAGTGAAATGGTAACCATGTAAAGGGATTTAAAATAGAGCGCCAAACTCTGTATTTTGGTCTAGCACTGCCACCTAACAGAAGTATGGTTCCAGTGCGTAACTGAAACTCTGGTCTTTCCACCTCTAAAGACAGCTTAAGGGAGTTCACTCTGCCGCCACCCCTTCCCCCCACCCTCCGCACCAGTTTCCTTCACCAACTTCAATTAGAGTGTTTGGTTCAGTGATAGCAATGTTCTGTTTATGAGGTCATCTTGCCTCAAGTCTGTAAGATCCTCAAGGGTGGAGTCTTTACATTATTCATCATTTTTGTCTGGTTCCTCATACCACGTCTAGCAAACTGTTATTAGTCAATATGTGACTGCCAAGGGAATTAACAGGAATTAATTGAGCGTCTCCAATTTCAGTCTTCCCCTAGGTTTAGAAAGATTTCTGATTATTAGCTTCCAAATTGTTCCAATGGTTTTACTTGTATCCCTCTTCTTCTGCCTATTGAGAATTCAGGAGCAATTTTTTAAACTGGCCATGGTGCTAATTTTCCCCTATGTTAATGCTGAGAAACATACCAAAATGTCCTAAAATGGTTATTGCTGGGACACTTTGTCAGGGTGACTTTATTCAGGAGCTTATTCCTGAATAATCTTTCAATGAATGTGAACTGCATCTCATTTCTGTATGTTTCCAGTATAAATTCCTTAATCTCTATTGCTTTAGACTATAGCACAAGGTCCAACTCTGATACATATCCCACTCCCCATCCCTAGCAATCACACACACACTCACACACACACACACACACACACACACACACATGCACGCACAGCTGTTAACTGCCTTCATGGGAAGTTCATAACAGCATCTATCCTAAATTCACTGAGTGGTACTACAAATGGTCCAGATTTGTACAAGAAAAGTATCACAAAATTGCAAGTTACAGTCTCATAAAAAGTAGCAAAATTTTACCTTAGGTGTGATGGTTGGGGGAGGTGTTTCATTGACTTAACTGTCTTTGTGACTAGAGTCCCAGATCTCATAAAAGGAACAGTTTTAGTTGTATAAGAATTTAATATGCTTAACATTACAATTGCCAATATCTTACTATTTTCCTTTATAGAGACCTATGTCTTAGAAATTTTAGATATCATCAATCTCCCTTTTTACTGAGATGAGAAAATGAGGTTTAGAGAATCTAAGTGAATTGCCCAAAGAATACACAAATAACTAGCTATGATAAGAGCTGGACTCATAGCTTAACTTCAAAAGCCATACTTTGATAATTTCTATTGGACTTTATAGTTTACAAAACACTCTCATATAATCAACTTACTTGATTCTCACAATATTCCAAGTTGATATTTTCTAAAATTTACTAACAAGCAAATCTACCATAAGCTCCCCAGAGTTGGAGCCAGGACACATCCCATGTTACTTGTCTCCAAATCTATGAATTTTTAACTGTCACTACTAAATGTTTTGTCCATCATTATGTGCCTCAGGAATGGTGATGAAAAGGATTAAAGGTAATGTTGAAATTATATTTTGTTAAAGTCAAAATTATCTGTGGTACATGGTTTCTGGCATTGGGCTCATTGCAGCTTCTCATTCCCAAATGATTTATCTGCTGATAAAAAGTATCAGGACAATCTGACCACTAACCAAAGAGATCATGGAAAGATATCATAGAAACAGGGGTTTGTTATTGGCTAAATTGTGTCCCTACAGCTACCCTCCAATTCAAATAGTTGAAGTGCTAACTGCTAGTGCTAATCTTCAGAACATGACTATATTTGGAGATAGAATCTATAAAGAGGTAAATAGGTTAAAATGAAGTCATTAAGGTTGGCTCAAACCAACATGACTGATGTACTTAAAAGAAAAGAAAATATGGACACAGATATGTACATACTGAGGGAAGATGACGTAAGGACCCAGGGAGAAGATGGCTATCTATAAGCCAAGGAGAAAGGCCTGGAACACTTCCTTTCTTCATGGTCTTAGAAGAAAATGACACCGCCAATGGAATTTATCTTGTACCCCTAGCCTCCAGAATTGGTAGAAAATTCATTTCTATTGTTTAAGTCACCCAGTTTGTGATACTTTGTTAGGACAGCCCTAGAAAACTCATACAGTGTCCACAAATACTTAGTTAAGCTAAGTTAAGGATGACTGTGCCAGTCTTGAGAAAATAGAGAACTATCTTTGAAATAAGGAGAATTCATATATGTATGAATTCATATATATATATAAATAATATGAACCTAGCTTCTCTCACAGTCCAGGACATTGGTAATGTCAGAATTATGGAGACATCAAACATTAAAATTTTGAGATTTATATAAATCCCTGATTAGATTAGAGTGGTTGCCTCACTTCTAGGCATAAGGAAGGTGACAACTAGAGTTTGGTTACAAAGAATTTATGGTAAACAAGGATAGTGTGAGGTAATTTCCTAAGTCTTCCTCCATTTTCTTTATAGTTCCACTTTTTTTGGGGGAGCCCACACCCATGGCATATGGAAATTCCCAGGCTAGAGGTCAAGTTGGAGCTGCAGCTGCCAGCCTATGCTGAAGCCACAGCAACACCAGATCTGAGCTGCATCTGAAATCTACACCACAGCTCAAGGCAATGTCACATCCCCAATCCACTAAGTGAGGCTGGGGATCGAACCCATATCCTCATGGATACTAGTCAGATTCTTTTCTTCTGCACCACAACAGGAACCCCTAGTTCCACTTTTTGATTATTTCATCATCCAGGTTTCTTACGTGTTAATTTATAATCAGGAAACCAGCAGCACCCCTATTGCCCCTAAGTTAATTGGTAGCAGTTAGAAGGGAAACATTTGGAGAGTTGAATATCAATAGCCTATTTAAAGATAATGGCTATAAACTGGCATATGTAACTCTAAGGAATGTCCTATAATTTTCCTAGTATAAGGAAGTACAAGGAAAAAAATATTTTCCCTTTTCTACCTTTCTAGGTTCTTGGCTAAGCTTTTTTAACAAGAGAATTTGACAACAGAAAAACAAATAGAAGTTTATTAACAAATGTGTTTATCTCATATGTACATGGAAGAAACTCAGGGATGAGTAAATCAAAGAGTAACCAGAGCTTGGGGCTCTTATCAAAGGAAGAATAAATTTTTAGATAAATGACAAGACAAAGGAAAAGGACCTTGAGTCTCAATGGTGAATTGTAGGAAGGCAAATATATAGGAAACTAACCATAGACAAAGTCTTGTTAGTATAGTTTGTTATCTAGGTTCCCCTGGGGTCATTGATTGAGTGCTTCCAAAGACCTATCTCTGGGCTCATTGGAGTCTAAAGTTGTCTCTGGTGACTAACTTTCGTCTCTCCTCATAGACAGGAGAGGATGAATACCTTTATACATTTATATTCCTCTTTTAGTCAAATAGGGGGATGGCAGAGAGCTTTTTGTACTTGCTTTTTCAAAAAAAAAATTTAAATTATAGTTGATTTACAATGTTGTGCCAATTTCTGCTGCTGCTTCTCAATTCCCTTCAGCTTAAAATAATCATTATGTCAAAGTGGCATAATTAAGTGGTAAATTCTGCTATCCTTCAGAAACACCTCTGGAAATAAAGTGGGAAGAAAGTCCATATGAAATTCACAGGTTTTGAGAGATACAAGGAGTGTTACTTTATTTAGTTCAATAATTTTGAATAAGACGTTCAAAGCAATTCAAAGATGAATGCTTAAAGTCAAATATACCTGAATGTCCCATAGGTTTGATGGTTCTAGGATGAAACTTGGGCATCTAAAGTGATAAAAATTGTCCTGATTCTGATGCTCACTGCTGATGAAGGACCAGGACAACGTCTTCATTTATAGATCTCTGCAGTAACCTAGGGTTTTGGGGCTGCAACAGGCCTGGAGGCAGTTCTGAGATCCAGCCAAACGCCTTTCTGCTGCATCCTAATGCCTCTTAGTGTTCACCTATGTACTTCCTTCTTTACTCTCCCCTTCAACACAACTTTCCCCTAGATTTTAATTTGACTTTGGAAAAGAAAAGCTGAGGAAATCACTAATAAAATGCTCAGTAATCAGAAAGAAAGGAAAAAAAAAAAACCCACAAAACCAACTGCCTCATCATCATGTTTGTTATTCCCTGGTGGGTGTGATTTCCACTTCAACATCAGCCTGACTTGGCAGCCCCCTAATTAAATAGTTAGCTTCATCAGCTGCAGGCTTTGAGATAACAGTGAGAGCAATAAATGATAGAATGTGACTCCAGAAAAGTAGTTATAGATAATGATTCATAATCATAGGCAGAATTTCAAGTGCACTTCACTGGGAATACATTGAGTTAGTATATTACTATTGGAATTGCTAACAGTACTAACCAGAACACTAGACCTTATATTTTTCATAATTTATACCTTCTCTTCCTTCAAGATTTGACTAAATTACTTAAGCTTTCTTGTTCTTCCCTTTCTTTTGTGTTAAATACTAGTCTTAACAAACACATACGTAACAGCATGTATCTATTGTTTACAGGTTGTTTTGAAATCTATAGGTTAGGTTCTACCTATATAATTGAAATGTTTGTTATCCAGATATCCTGAAGAAAGACCATGTTTATGTCTTCAATTTGTTTTCACTGTTCTGATGTGCTTAGTAAAACACTTTGCAATTACCTCAGAGACGGTATGGTCCAATCTAGTGGAAAGAACAATTCCATGGGAATCTGGAGACTTGGATTTGAGCCTGCATGCAAGGGTAAGCCATGGTTACTTAAACCTGTCTACTTCCCAAATGCAATTAAGGGCTTATGAGCTTTGATTCATGAGTCATTGGGAGAATAAAATTAAACATGCACAGGTGCTTTGAGGATTACAGTGTTGCGAATGTATAACGTCTTTCTGGTCCAGTTCCATGGACTCACTGATGTGTTCATTAAAAACGACACAATTAGTTTTAAGAGGCAATTTTCACATTTCAATTAGTCTTTTAAAAATATATTATAGTTTTAAAGTAATTTTCTAGGTTTGGAATTGCTGCCTCTTCTATAGCAAATAATGGAAACTGAAAAACTGAAAATTTAATGTAAATGTAATTAGATTTAATTCTTTGCTAATACCTTAGGTTCTATTCTTTTATACTACTGGGGAACTTGGCCATCTATTTGTTATGCAATCTTTCATGTTTATGAAACAATTAACACTCATCTAGAAGAATTTAGAAAATGTTATGTTGTATAGGTCCTAGCCTTTTCTTGGTATGATCTTGCAAGAAATGCCTGAGGTGCTTGCTCTGCCCCATATTACTTGTAGGAGCTCCACAGATATTTTCCCCACTGTGGCCAACGTTGTGGCTAGGCTGGCCCTTGTGGTTCTTATAATGACTATAGAACACACTTCAGTGAAAAGCCATTAGGTAAGGTTGAGGAACAAGATTTATTACTCACAAGTCCTGGAGGATATATGGCATGCCTGAGGGCCACACAGCAAGGTAGCTTTGGGGACAGGGAGGCAGGGGAATAAGAGGTGACCTGGGGCTTGACTTTTTATTACAGTCCAATGGTTGGGTTTCTCAGAGATTCATATTCTGGGCTAATTTGAAGCATTTGAGTGGGAATAAGAACAAAGGAAACTGGAGACAGTCACTGAAGCTATCAGTTTAACCAGGTCACCCAGGGCTTTCTAAAAGAGGAATTTCCTGGCTATGGATGGCCTAGTTCCTTAGCTGGTTGTTTTGTTAGTACTGTGTCATACAGCTGGCAATATGTTTATTCAAGATGAATGTCTTTTGAAACAATAATTGGGAATGAAAAGCTTAATGTTAGCCACTTACACTTCAGTTCACATAAATAAGGAGGCAGAAAGGAATTAAGAGCTGTGGAGCCATAGAAGGGGTGGCTTATTCACCATCAATGCAGCCATATTTATTCATGCTTTACCCTAACTTCCTATTTTATCATGGGTACAATGTTAGAGGGGTTATTCCTTCAAAACTGATGGAAACATTATGTGTTTCCGGAGAGATGGTTTGGGGGCCAATTACAAGAGGAAAAGTAATCAAATAAAATTCCCTTTTTATGATATTTTATTTGATTAGAATATGATTGTAGGGTCTTAGCGACATAAGACAGAAACATTATTCATTTTTTCATTAATTTTTAAAGAGGAAATTTTATCCTGATTTTAAGTTATATAAACAGGGTAAAAATGCTCGACAATAAATTTATAAAGATGTTATTAGTGAAAATCACCCATAATTCTCTTCACAAGAGCTAATGTCATTTGGTGTCTACTTTCAGGCTTTTTTTTTTCCTCTTCTTATGTGTTTCCCTAGAAGAATAAGTGTGTTTGTGTGTGATTTACAAAGAGTAGGACAATCTTTACATACTCTTTTGCAAGGTATTATTTTTATTTGGTACTATCCATTAGATATGTTCCCAAGTAAATGTGTTTTTACATCATTTTTCATGAGTTTATTTTCTCTAATGGACTGATTGTAATTTAATTTTATTGGGCACTTAAGTCATTTTCAATTTTTTCATTGCTATGAAACAATGCAAAGCAATACTGAGCTTTGAGCACTGTTATCTAATCCACAAAAAATGGTAAGAAAGCCTATTGCCCAGGCTTTCTGTGGGGAGTATATAAAAGAATGTTTGAGAAAATCATGATAACATATATTCATACATGATTTTTCATGCTATCTAGATTTTCAAGTGTGTTATCATATGAGTGTGGACTGCATAAATTTATATTTTCAAACTTTCTTTATTGGAGTTCCCATTGTGGCTCAGCAGGCTAATGTGACTAGTATCCATGAAGATGCAGTTTTGATCCCTGGCCTTGCTCAGTGGATTAAGGAGCCAGTGTTGCCATAAGCTGAGGGGTATGCTGCAGATGTGGCTCATGGCTCAGATCTGGCATTGAACTTCATATGTTGTGGGTGCAGCCATTAAAAACAAACAAACGAAGAAACAAAAAAAAATGCTTTCTTTATATCTGTATGCATGTCATTTCTCTTTCTAAATATTTGTGATGTCTTTTGACTACATTGGTTTGGGGTCACTTGGTCATTCAGCAAATATGCATGACTTTTCCAAACAGGCACAGTGCTAAAGGCTAGAGTTACAATGGTTAGCAAGGCAGACATAGATTGTTTTCTAATGAAGTGTACATTGTTATGGTAGACACTGATTTTTAAAAAGAGTAGAGAATGAGCATAGATAATGAATTTTAATAAGTATTATGAAGGAAATGAATAAGGTTTTGAAAATTAAAGTAATAGGAAGCAGCATCAAATGAAGTGTCAAGGAAGTACTTTCTGAAGAGGTGACATTCAAACAGTGACATTAAAAAATCTCTGAAAAAGGGGCGGGGTAGGGTGGGATGGACTGAGAATTTGGGGTTAATAGATGCAAATTATTGCCTTTGGAATGGGTAAGCAATGAGATCCTGCTGGGAACTACAACTAGTCACTTATGATGGAGCACGATAATGTGAGAAAAAGGAGTGCATGTGCATATGTGTGACAGTCACCTTGCTGTGCAGTAGAAAATTGACAGAACACTAAAGCAGCTATAATGGAAAAAAAGTAAAAATCATTAAAATAAAAAATCTATGAAAAAAAAATTTCACTAAGACTGGAAATTTGGGGAGGGATGGGAGACTGGTGGAGACAATGTAAGACAATGTAGGAGCCTTAGGATGGGCTGCATAATACAGCATCCATAAGCTACCATAATGACCAAGTGACCCCAAACCAATGTAGACAAAAAGACATCACAAATATTTAGAAAGCGATATGACATGTATACAGATATAAAGAAAGTGTGGGTTTTTTTGTTTCTTTGTCTATTTGTTTGTTTTTAATGGCTGCACCCACAACATATGAAGTTCCCAGACTGTAGGTTAATACAGCAATGCCACATTTGAGCCATGAGCCACATCTGCAGCATACCCCTCAGCTTATGGCAACGCTGGCTATTACCCAAAGGAACTTGGCTTTTATCAAAATGTAATTGAAAGGCAGAGATATCACCTCTCACTTTTCTTACTTAATGCTTTCAGTTGAAAGTTTCACTTATTTTTCCCTTTATAATGAGACAAAAGAGTCTTAAAACCTTTTCTTTTTTGATATACCTCACCTAAACACTATATTTGTCCACTGTGCTACCTACTTTTTAATACTGGTGAAACATTAACCTAGTAATTAAGAAGAATATTTTACATTTTGTAAATTTAGAAAATCAGCCCTTTGATTTTTTTTAACAGTTAACTGTGAGAGATGAGTTCAAATCTCCAAACATTTTTGCACATTTTTCTACTTTTCCTTTTGGTTCTTTCAACTATTGCTTAATACATTTTGATACTCTGTTATTAGTTACATACAAATTTAAGATTGTATCTTCCTGTTGAATCACTTCTTTTGTTATAGTGACATATCCTTTTAACTTGAATATTAATTACTGTGGCCTTAAATTCTTGCCTGTTATTAATATAGCTAGAACACCCTTCTTTTTGTTAGTGTTTCTTGGTAGATCTTTTTCTTATTTGTTTTACATTTTGAAAACAAAACTACAATGAGGTGCCACCTCACACCAGTCAGAATAGCCATCATTAACAAGTCAATAAATAGCAAATGCTGAAGAGGGTGTGGAGAAAAGGGTACCATCCTTTGATTTCGGCAGGAATGTAAATTAGTACAACCACTATGGAAAATAGTATGAAGGCACCTCAGAAAACTAAATAAAGAACTACCATGACCTAGAAATCCCACTCCTGGCATATATACAGACAAAACGTTCACTGAAAAAGATCCATGCACCCCTATGTTCATTGCAGCATTCTTCACAATAGCCAATAACATGGAAACAACCTAAATGTCCATTGACAGATGTGCTATATATACACAATGGAATACTATTCAGCCATAAAAAGAACACAGTAATGCCATTTGCAGCAACATGGATGGACCTAGAGACTCTCATGCTAAGTGAAGTCAGTCAGAAAGAGAAAGATAAATACCAGATGATATCACTTATATCTGGAATCCAATATATGGCACAAATGAACCTATCTACAGAAAAGAAATAAATTCATGGGACTTGGAAAACAGACTTGTGGTTGCCAAGGGGGAGGGGGAGGGAGTGGGATGGACTGGGAGTTTGGGCTTAGTAGATGCAAACTCTTGCATTTGGAGTGGATGAGCAATGAGATCCTGCTCTATTGCACAGGAAACTATATCGAGTCACTTGTGATGGAACGAGATTGTGGATAATGTGAGAAAAAGAACACATGACACACACACATGACTGTGTCCTTTGCCGTACAGCAGAAATTGACAGAACTCTGTAGATCAACAACAGAAAAAATAAAAATCTTACCAAAAAAAAAAAAAAAGAAAACATCATCTCCCCCTCCCCAAAACAGACACATAATTTGCCATTTGTTTTCTCAATTACTACATTCTAATTTACTGTGTTCAATTTTCTTTATGACCTCTGGGTTTTATATCCTGCTTAGAAAAATTGACCCTGCTTACAGCTTGTAAATTTATTCACCTATTCGTTCATATACTTTTACAATTGTGTGCTTAAGACCTTTTTCCATGGAAAATAATTTCCTGTGTAAAGATTGAGATAGTTATGTAATGTTTTGGATGGTGGGGCTACTGACCATCTGATTCTGATGTATAGGTAAGGTTTTAGAACAATGTTCGCTGAATCTAAACTATTATGATATAATATAGATGTATTTATAGTTTTTTCTCTATCATTAAAGGATGAATATGTTATATTATTTCAAAACTTTTATAATTACATTGGTATAATTTAAATATTTTGTTAATATTCTAATAATTATGAGTTTATATTTGTATTAATGTAATGTTATTTGTCTAATAGCTACAATGCTGTTACATTTTCAAGTTCAATTTTACTCTGAGTGTATAACATTATCTCTTTCATTATTTATTGCTATTTCATTTAATTTTACTATATCTGATTTTAAAATTGTTTCTGCTGAACTTTGCCTTTTTAAGATTTGCATTTGTCTGACATCTTTTCCCATTCTTTAATTCTTTATTCCTTTAGCTTTCTAAAAAGTGATCTTGTGAAGAGCATATGTTCCCTAATTCTCAGAGTTTTATTTTCTATTCAACTTTCATTAGGAAACGTTGAATGTACTAGGGGACACAGTTTATACATTAATTTATTAAACCTATAAATAACTCTATAAAGCTATTCTTTTCTCCATTTCTCTGAGGAAAAAGGCAAATACTAGGGAGATGAAACAAATTTTCCAGGGTCATATACATAGACATTGTCTATTTATTGTAAAAATTCTTTAAAACATTTTATATGTGTATATATATATATATATATGTGATATTGTATATATATTTCTTTTTTTTATTTTATACGTATATATTTTTTTGTCTTTTGTCTTTTTTTGTTGTTGTTGTTGTTGCTATTTCTTGGGCCGCTCCCACGGCATATGGAGGTTCCCAGGCTAGGGGTCTAATTGGAGCTGTAGCCACCGGCCTACGCCAGAGCCACAGCAATGCGGGATCCGAGCAGCGTCTGCAACCTACACCACAGCTCACGGCAACGCCGGATCGTTAACCCACTGAGCAAGGGCAGGGATCGAACCCGCAACCTCATGGTTCCTAGTCGGATTCGTTAACCACTGCGCCACGACGGGAACTCCTATATTTCTGATTTATATTCTTATATGTCTTTTCTTACTATATTTTGCTATATGGAATACATTTTCTTTTATCATCTTAATTTTAGAAGACATTTTAAATTTTGTTAAAAACACATAATATAAAACTTACCAGTTCAAACATTTTTTTCTATAATTTAAAAAAATTTATATAATTTTTAAAGTTTACTTTCAATTTACACTTAGTAGAAAATATTGGCTATATTCACTGTGTTGTAAGACATCCTTATGTCTATTTTACAACCAAGAGTTTGTGCCTTCCAATCCCCAGTCCCTATATTGCCCTGCCACACACACACTGGAAATCACTAGTTTGTTCTCTGTATCTGTGAGTATGCTTCTTTTCTGTTTTACTCACTAGTTTATTGTATTTTTTAGATTCCACATATTAGTGATATCACACAGTATTTATCTGATTTATTTCACTTAGCATAATACCCTCCAAGTCCATCCCTGTTGCTGTAATGGCAAATTCTTTCATTCTTTCTCCCTTCCTTCTTCCCTTCCTCCCTCCCTCCCTCTCTCTTTCTGTCTGTCGTCTGTCTCTCTCTTTTGCTGTTTAGGGCCAAACTTGGGGCATATGGAAGTTCCTAGGATAGGGGTCAAATCCGAACTGCAGCTGCCAGCCTACGACACAGCCACAGCAATGCAGGATCCAAGCTGCATCTGTGCCCTACACCACAGCTCACGACAACAGCAATGCCACATCCTTAACACACTGAGCAAGCCCAGGGATTGAATCTGCATCCTCATGGATCTTAGTCAGGTTCGTTACCACTGAGCCACAATGGGAACTCAGCAAATTTGGTTCTTTATATGGCTGAGTTCTATTCCATTGTATATATACTATATCTCTTTTTAATCTATCCATCTGTTGATGGACACAGGTTGCTTCCATATGTTGTCAATTATAAATATTGCTGCTATAAACGTTGGAGTACAGGCATATTTTCTAATAAGCATTTTTGTTTTTTTAATATATATATCCAGGAGTGGAATTGCTGGATCATATGGTAGTTCTAATTTTAGTTTTTGAGAAACCTTCATACTGTTTTCCACAGTAGCTGCACCAATTTACATTCCTACTAACAGTGTATGAGAGTCTCCTTTTTTCCACATCCTGGCCAACATTAATTATTTGTGTTCCTTTTGATGACAGCCATTGTGACAGATGTGAGGTGATATCTCATGGTGGTTTCGATTTGTATTCCCCTAATGATTAGCAATGTTAAGTATCTTTCCATGTGCCTATCAGCCATCTACATTTCCTCTTTGGAAAAATGTCTGTTCAGTTCTTCTGCCCATTTATTAATTGAGTTCTTTTTTATTTGGCATTGAGTTGTATAAGCTGTGTATATATGTTGTGTATTAATCTTTTATCAGTCATATCATTTGCAAATATTTTCTCCCATTCAGTAGGCTGTCTTTTCTTTTTGTCAATGGTTTCCTTTGCTCTGCAAAAGCTTTTAAATTTAATTAGGTCTCATTTGTTTATTTTTGTTTTTATTTCCTTTCCTTTATGAGACAATTCCCAAAAAAATATTGCTGTGATTTATATCAAGAAGTGTTCAGCCTATATTTTCCTCTGGGTGTCTTACAGTATCCATTTGGGTTTTTAATCCATTTTGAGTTTTTTTTTTTTTTTTTTTTTTTTTTGTCTTTTGTCTTTTTTTGTTGTTGTTGTTGTTGCTGCTATTTCTTGGGCCGCTCCCGCGGCATATGGAGGTTCCCAGGCTAGGGGCTGAATTGGAGCTGTAGCCACCGGCCTACGCCAGAGCCACAGCAATGCGGGATCCGAGCCGCGTCTGCAACCTACACCACAGCTCACGGCAACGCCGGATCTTTAACCCACTGAGCAAGAGCAGGGACCGAACCCGCAACCTCATGGTTCCTAGTCGGATTCGTTAACCACTGCGCCACGACGGGAACTCCCATTTTGAGTTTTTTTAAATTTGTATTCATGATTTTTATTTTTTACATTATAGCTGTTTTACACTTTTCTGTCAGTTTTCTACTATAAAGCAAAGTGACCCAGTCACATTCACACACACATATATATATATTCTTTTTCTCGCAAAATCCTCCCTCATGTTCCATCACAAGTGACTAGATATAGTTCCCTGTGCTACACAGCAGGATTGTATATGGTGTTAGAGAATCTTCTAATTTTATTATTTTACATGTTGTTGTTCAGTTTTCCCTGCACCACTTATTGGAGACAGTGTCTTTTCTCCACTGTATATTCTTGCCTCCCTCGTCATATGTCAATTGACCATAAGTGCATGTGTTTATTTCTGGGTTTTCTATCCTGTTCCATTGATCATGTGTCTGTTTTTGTCCTGGTACCATACTGTTTTTATTACTGTAGCTTTTGTAGTATAATCTCAACTCAGAGGGTGTGTTTCCTTCAGCTCTGTTCTTCTTTCTCGAGATTTAGGAGTTTCTGTTGTGGTACTGTGGGTTAAGAATCTGAATGCAGGAATTCCCATCATGGCTCAGCAGAAACGAATTTAGGTGTGCTGGACTCAGTTATCATGCACAGATATAAAACCCATAAATATGCATATAGTTTTAACTACAGTTGTAACTTTTGAACTTGTTTCCAGTTCTCATTTTATGGAAATATGTATTTGCATAAAGATGCATATAATTTGAGTATGGTTCGCCAGTAGGCTCCATTTGTGATTGCACATATTTATGAGTGAAACTGTAAGCATGTATTTCAAAAAATTAAATACCTACTTAACAATCTTATGTCTACAGTACTATTAATGAGCATGTTAAGTATTAATAAAGTTCAAATTCTTTCCAAACATCTGAAAAATTAATTACACACACAGACACACACACACACACACACACACACACACACACACACACACACACACACACACACACACACACTGTTTTTCTTCCTGGCTCCAAAGTTGGTGTCTGCACTCTGGTTTTCCGACAATCCACTAGGCTTTATTAGCAAAGATCACATTTGACTTGTTCACCATTGTAATTCCATTGCCTTCCACACTGTCTAGAATATTTTAGGTGTTCAGTAAATGTTAGGGAATGATCATTTGACTAAGAATAATTCATAATATACTAAGTTTATAAATGCTGAGGTAGATATCGAGAGATTTTCACTTGCTAAAGTCACAGAGCCTTCATTCAAGACCAATAAAACTTCAGTGCAGTTTTTTTTCTTGCATTTCAAAGTTGTTCAGAATAGTGCTGTGCAGTCCAAAGTTCCATGGCTTCCTTGTGGGAGTTGTCACAGGCAGGGATTGAAAATGTGAGAGGAAGGAAAAGAGGAATATGATTCCATATCCCCAAATAAATTCTACTCAGCTTAAATTTATGTTTTTAATACAATTTAAAAATAAATGGTAAACACAGGAAAACAACCAAAGATACAGTTTAAAAGTCACATCCCTGTACAATTCTGTCTTCTTTATAAGATCCCCACTGTTATCTTTAAGTGAATTTACATATGCATGTGACAGTCATTTCCTTTTGTGTTCTAGTGGTAAATAGGCCTCTAAATGTGAGCATAATTAGTATATACATTCATAATATAGAAGGATACATTTAAATATTTCATTAAGATAATTAATAAATCATATTATAATACTTTTATAGATATTAAATGCCTGTGATTCATTTTTATATTATTATTAATATTTTTAGCTTTTATCTTAAAAATATCAAAAGGGTTATAAAACCCCATAGACTTGGATGAAGAGGTGAGACAGGACAATCTATTTCCAGGTAGAAATTTTAGCACAGCATCTATCTTGGAGCACAGTATGGCTATGATAAATGAGATCAATTTTGATACTGTATAATTATTGAAGTGTCCACAAGATGGCAGATACAGAGTCTCAGATGACTGGCAGATGGAAAATATGCCCAGTAAGCCTAAATTTACAACACTGGTCAAGCTGATTGCAACAATTAAAAAAAAGAAAACTTTCTATTTTCCGTCTGTATTAGAATACATGTCACAGTAAAGCCTTTAAGACAACAGTCAGACTCATGCCAGACTGTACTGGTTACTGACAGAACAGTCAAAGCACTAGTATGTTCAGCTTTCCCTAATTGTTTCAAAATGAATGACCTTCCTTTATATGTATAACTCAAAGATAAATTTATGGTGTAACAAGATTGCTTCTCATAAAATACTGATGAAAGCTGCTCTTTTTGGAATTTTTTTATCTATAATGTAGGAAAGAAATATTTCCCTTTTTTACAGAATGCTGCATAATTTGTGAATTAATAGATGTTGAAGCCTTATAGAAAAGTTGAAAGAACAGTTTTATGAACATCCTTATGATCCCTCACCTCAATTTCTCATGACATTATGTCATGCTCTTTTTCTTTCTTTGTGTACATACATACAGTGTATATATATATACACACACACACACCCCTATTACACATTATTTATATTATATATTACTTATTTTATAATATTTACATATATAGCACAAGCAAAGTTGATTTTTGCTGAACAATTTCAGCATAATGTGGATATGACACTTCACCCTAAATACTGCAGCACACTCTCCTAAAAACAGGAATGTACTCCTACCTAAGCAATATGTAATTATTCCTCCTAAGAAAAATAACTTTAGTTCTAATATCTAATATAAATTTTATGTTCAAACTTTTCCCTATTGTCCAAAGAACATTTTATAGACAGGATCAATAAAAGATTATGGACAATGCTTCTGCTATTTTAAAAATCTTATTTAATCCAGAATGGTCCTCCTTCCACCTTGTAGTTTTTCATGACATTGAATTTTTGGAAGTTTCCAGAATATTATATCATGTTACACATTCTATGTATGTCTGTTTCTTTGTGATTAAGTTTGAGTAAAATGTTTTTTGCATATGTTAAGTAGGATGTTATAAACTTCTTTGTGCAACATATAAAGAGGTAAATAATGTTAGACTGTTCTACAATCAAGGGATGCTAAGTCTAATCATTTTGATAATCAGTGACCTGTAGAATCTCTACCACAAAACTGAATTTTCTCCTTTGTAATTAATAAATATTATTCTTCTTAGAGTTCTTTTTTTTTTTTTTAACAAATGCCTGGTTATAAATACTTTTACTCACTGTTCTGGTGTCTTTCTTGAAAAAATACTTTTGTAAAGCTAAAAAACTAAAGTTTTTAAATTAAAATTCACTCCACAGAAACTTACTGTCTCATGTTGGAGACTTTGTACTAACTGGTATTACAAAGAATAACAGGAATGGCATGCCCTTTTATTCCAACAATACAAAGTCTAATGGGTAAGAAACTATAAATGACTAGACATAGAATTTCATAATTTTAATATAAATTTTAGGAAGAGCCAGAAACCAAATACAGTGCTATGAGGGAAAATAGTAATGCATGAGTACCAATTTAGATAGAGTGACTAGAGAAACTTTCTTACAGAGCTGACATGATGTGTAAACAGACCCTAAGTATATACGGAACAAGAAGTACGGGGCAATGAGAGTTGGGGAGACAGTTAAGATAGAGATCAGACCAATCTAAATAATTTTTTAAAGATCATTCTGCCTGCAGTATTGAGAATCAATTTTAGGAGTGTAATATTAAATGTAAGAAGACTTGTTAGAAAAGTACTAAATTGAATCAGGCTGAGGCTGGTGAAGGTGATGAAAACACAAGGGAGATCCAACTACATCAGTTAAACATGGCATATTATTGTTATACGAAAATGTTTGTGTCAGTGACATGACTTAGAATGATAAATATTTTAAGCATTTGCTTCTAAGAAATGAGAAGACTCCTATTTAGTTTGAATGGATTTGATAGGAACACTGCTTGTTATCTTTTTCTTTGGTTTTATTTTTGAGTGTGCATGCCTATGTTGGGGGCAAGAGTAAAATAAAGTATTGAGGAAATGGCTATAGATTCAAATATAGACACTACTTCTCCATCCCTCAGGTTTACTAAGACATTACAGACCTAAGATATGCCAGAGCAAGGTATACAATGTGATGATTGGATACACATTTAAGCAGTTGACCCTTGAACAACATGGGGGGTTGGGGCGCTGATTCTCTATGCAGTTGAGAATCTGAATATAACTTTACTGTAGACCCTGTGTATCTACATTTCCACATGCGCAGATACAACCAACCTTGGATCATGTAGTACTACAGTATATTTTTATTGAAAAAGCCCTCATATAATTGGACCTGTGCAGTTGAAACCCATGTTGTTCAAGGGTCAAAAGTATTGCAAAATGATTACTATAATAAGGTTATTTAACACCTTTATTCCCTCATGTAATTTTATTTTGTGTGCATGGTGATAATATTCAAGATCTATTCTCTTGACAACTTTCAAGTATATAGTATGGTATATCCACGTTTTTTGTCTTTAGTCTTTTTAGGGCCATATCTGTAGCATATGGAGGTTCCCAGCCTAGGGGTCGAATCAGAGCTGTCGCTGCCAGCCTACTCCATAGCCACAACAATGAGGGATACGAGCCCCATGTCCGCAACCTACACCACAGCTTACGGCAACACCAGATTCTTAACACACTGAGTGAGACCAGGGATCAAACCCACGTCCTCATGGATACTAGTTGGGTTTGTTAACTATTGAGCCACAACGGGAACTCCATAATATAGTATTTTAATTACAGTCACCACACTAATTAGATCCCCAGATCTTATTTATTTTAAAGCTTGGAGTTTGTATCCCTTATGGCCATCTCTGCATTATTCCCAATCAATCCCTCTCTCTCTCCATATACATACATATATATATATGCACACACATATATATGTTTATATATATTTCTCTCTGTATATATATCGATATATCATGTCTTTATCCATTCACCTGTTGATGAACTCTTAGGCTGTTTCCATGTCTTGGCTATTGTGAATAATGTAGCAATGAACATGGGGGTGCAGAATTCTTTTGAATACATATCCAGAACTGGGATCACTAGATAATATGGTACTTTTAATTTTTAAAGGAGTCTCCATACTGTTTCCAATAGTGGCTATGCCAATTTAAAGTCTTACCTAACATTGCACAAGCATTCTCTTTATAGTGACAGCAAAATTTATTGTTCTTTTCTTTTTGATAATAGCCATTTTAACAGGTATAAAGTGATATCTCGTGGTGTTGATTTGCATTTTCCTGATGAATAGTGATGTTAAGCATCTTTTCAGATACCTGTTGGCCCTTGTATGTCTTCTTAGGAAAAATGTCTATTTAAGTCCTTCATTTTATTTATTTATTTATTTAGGGCTGAACCTGGGGCATATAGAAATTCCCAGGCTAGGGGTCGAATTGGAGCTGCAGCTGCTGGCCTATGTCACAGCCACAGCAACACCAGATCTGAACCACATCTGTGACCTACAGCTCAGGGTAACACCAGATCCTTAACCCACTTAGAGAAGCCAGGGATTGAACCTGCATTCTCATGGATGATAGTTGGGTTCTTAACCCACTAAGCCACAATGGGAACTCAAAGTCCTTTTATTTTTTAATATAATTGTTTGTTTTGCTATTGAATTGTATGAGTTGCTTTTACATTTTGGATGTTAACCCATCAGATATATGGCTTGCAATACTTACTCCCATTCCATACTCTGCCTTTTATTTTGCTGACTATTTCTTTTGCTGTTCAGAAACATTTTAGTTTGATGTAGTCCTACTTCTTACTTTTTGCTTTTGTTGCTTGGGCTGTTGGTGTCAAGTGGACACTGAGATATTCTTACATGGAATTTTACATTTACAAACGTCCTAAAATATGTATCATCTGAATCTTATTAGTTTTCATTCCCCTTTTCACAATATACAGTCGGAAGAAAAATTTATGCTTTGGCCCTTATCATCCATCACAAACAAAAAACGCAGGTTGTGGGTATTTTAAAAGAATAAACTACAATTCTGGGCCAGCTTCAATTCACTCCTGATTTAGCTTCTTTTCTGTTCCAAGTCTGAATAAATTCTGATGTTTGGAATTTTCTTCCAAAGTTATCTCTTTTTTTTTAAATCATATACTGTCTAAACCGTCCTGCTTTTAGAGGCCATGGGCAGGACAACTTCCCTTGTCCTTGCCCTTGGTACTTTGAGTCCCAGTATCTGGCTCTGAGTCATCTCATTAGGTTCTCTTCGGCATGGAATTCAAACAGATTAATACACACTTGATTTCGAAGTCCTCCAAAAATAAGCCTAACATCTCTAGCCTTGTTATAACAGATGTAGAAAATAACTCAATAAATGCTCATGATGACAGTAAAAAGTTAGTCATTTTCAAATTACCAGGGAAGGCTCTCTTTTTGGAGCGGATATTGCCTTCAAAGTCTTAAATGCTGTTTTTTTGAGAATATCCTCAAATGTTGGCATGTCCATCTTTGCACAACAAATTTAATACTTACCCTCAGTGATGAGTTACACAGCATCAAATTTGGGGAAATAATGAGTAATCTACTTAGAAATTTGCTTTTAATCTTAAAAAAAAAAAAAAAAGTAGTTCCAAAGCATGAAATCCCCTCCTCCATTTCCAAGACCAGTAAACTTACTATGAGGGCCATTTCAAAAGAATTTATTCCAAGATATAAAGGTCGAATTGATAATTGATCTTACTGGGTGGGAAACACACTTTGTTTCACTTCTTCCAACCTCATGAGCCAAAGCTCCATCTTGCCCCAGAACAGGACCACTTTCTGCTCCTTAACTATGCAAAAGCTCAAGTACAACACAGTGTTCTTTCTGGAAAATTTTGTAGCACATGTAAAGAGAATTTCCTGGCTGTCAGATAAAATTGTGACAATATAACTGCTTTTCCTATAGCCTAACACCACAAAAGAGGAAGCAGTTAGGTGTAGAAATGTGGAAATAAGTTTTAAACTCTTAAAGATTTGCTCTCAGGAGATGGGATTCAAACTGTGATTTTCTGGATTGGAAAATATTACTTCTTTCAGCTTTAGAAATCCTTGGATTTTTATTCATCAGGGTTTTCTGAGTGCCTTCTGCACAAAAGCAGCCCCAGAGCAAGAGACATTAAGAGCAGAGTTAGAATGAAGATTCAATTCTTGAAAAGAACAGCATTCATAAGCATGTCCTATTCCTCTATTTGGCATTCTATTTGCACCATGGAAGAATAAGGACAGAGTGATTTTGTTCTTGGAGTTCTAGGTCACTTGCATCCCAAGAGCTCTGAAAATACACTTTGTGATGTTTTAAAATTTTCTAATTTCTTTTTCATCTATAAATGGAGAGAAATCACTATTCCTGAGATATATTGTAAATTTAGGTCATGTCAACATGTCAGAGAAACACAGGAAGTTCAGAGTTGGCTCACAACAAAATTATCAAGTCAGTCAAGTGTGTCTTTTGAAAGTGTATCCTCCAAGTAGGCTTTCTGAATTGACCTTGGTGCTGGGCTGAGGGCAGGTCATTGTTCTTGGACAAGCATTCCTCACCCATTTCTTCCCCTCGGTTTGACACCAGAGTCTTTATTAACCGTATTTAAAAATACTTTAAAGAGACTAGAGTGAGATTGAGGATAAAATTAACAGATGTGAACAAGGTAATGAAAACTCTCTTACACCGACAGAAAAATTTAAAACTTTTCCTGCAAGTTAGTGTTCTTTTTTTTTTTTTTCCTTTTTTTCTTTTTAGGGCCACACCAGCAGCATATGGAGGTTCTCAGGCTAGGGGTCGAATTGGAGCTGCAGCTGCTGGCCTACGTCACAGCATCGCAGGATCCGAGCCACATCTGCGACCTTCACCATAGCTCATGGCAATCCGGATCCTTAATCCACTGAGCATGGCCAGGGATCAAACCCATCTCCTCATGGATACTAGTCAGGTTTGTTAACCACTGAGCCATGACGGGAACTCCATGTTAGTATTCTTGATGTCGCCAAACTTGATCTTGTGCTTCTAGTTCAAAAAATATATTAAGCACTTATCATAAGCCTTGATAGAGTAAAATTTCAATGTAAATCAGTTGTGATACTTTTTATAATTATCATCTTTCTGAAGGGAGTTTAAGACTTAAAAGAAGGACTTTAAATTCAAATTAGAATTTTAAGAATGAGAAAGAGAAAGGGAAATCCTCATTCACTGAGACTCAACGATATGCCAGACACTATTCTAGAGAACTTACATGAGTGTTCAAAATAATCCTCCACAGCCCTGTAAGAGACATATCCTTTCATATAACTAATGCCTTTTTATAAATATGGGAACTGACAGAGGTTATTACAGATTCATGCCCTTATGTTCAAACAGAGGGAGAGTCTAGATTACAACCTGGTTCTTTTTGACTCCAAACTTTATTTTACCATTTCCCAAGCCTTACTGGATAAGCTTTAAATAGCACTCTAATCAGTAGAATGCACTGCCGTCTACATATGAGTGATTAGCTTTGGAGTCATCTTCCAGTGTGTTTTTGAACAGCTGATCATAATGGCAATCAAATGTACATCTGAGTGATGAATTTGAGCCAACAGGTATTATTGAGAACTTGTTACCTGCTGGTTGAATGGCAAGCTCTCAGCTTTTATGGGGTCTGACTGGATTTGAGCAAACCTGTTTTTATCCTCTGAGATGTGCTGATAACTTCCTTTCCTCAACCTGATTTAAGATCTTGATTACAGTACACAACATGAAGTCCTCCTCCACTGGCTTTCTTTACACTGGTACCTTCACTTGCTCTTTTGAGCAAAAGTTTTTAATGTCATTGCCCCCATTAGATTCCTGTCTTCTGGAATAGATAGACCAAAATCTGTCTGTTTTGGACCCATTTAAAAAATATATTGTATATATACTTTCTACATATGCTTATCCTTTCTGACCTTTTGTGAAAATTAGAAGGAGATGTCTCTCATTGACATTACTTTTGTGTCAGAGATTTGTTCCAATGTAGTGGTTTTGATAGAACAATTCATTTTTTTTGGTTATTTGCTTACTGAAACAAATATACTAATCTCATCTGTCTGTAATGTAAATGCCTTGTTTTTGTGCAGTGCACAGCCTAAATAATCCAAAAGGTTGGCTATGATCAGTCAATAATTGTTTATCAAACATCTATGTGCTATGATAATTTCAGTAAATATAAAAAGGCCAAACATTTTTCCTTCATAGAGCTCAGATTTTGTAGAAATCGCAAATAATGATAAAAAGATAAATGAGAAAAATATATATTCAATTATGGAAAATGCTAAGGAGAAAAAAATAAAGCAATGAAATATAAAAAGTCCGTTTTAGAATTTACACATATATCCATGTATTATGTGCATAATGAAATATACACAAAAATAAAAATTAAAAATATTTATGAAAACACATATTAAAGGAAGTTCTAATAACATGTCAGCAGATGGTCTTACATCTGTATTTGTAGACCACAGCTGAAGAGTAGCCCTGCTATTAAAGTCCATCACTTTCTGTGATGTTGGAAACGCTCATTCTGTGCTGCCTACAGATTGAGTCTTTAAAATGTGCCCAGTGAGACTGAGGAACTGAATTTTAAAGTTTCTCTAAAACTTAAATAGGCTAAATGGTTAGTGGCTATTAGAAAGCATGGCTCTAGAGGAAGCGAAGTTCTGCTAGGGATACAGTTTCTAAGGCAAATCGAAATTTACCCTTTATCTATGATATCCATTTTTCCTTCAGACACTAAACTTAGCCCAGTTCAACCTGGATTAATGATATGCTTCCTCTATTCAGCCTACTGGCTTTCTCCTTAATTCCAGGATGCTCAATTAACTCTGCCTAACTTTGTTCTCTGCAACCCTGCTGGGATATTATCTTCTAACTGTAGGTCAATGCTGTCCTTGGCTCCAACCATATGGTCTCCTATATTTGCTGGCTCCACATATTGCCACTGTGGCTACTTCTCTACTTAATCCTGAGGTTGTCCTCAGATCTCCTCTGTATGGCAATGCTGTCACCATATCATCCAAATCTTCAGAAATTTATTCTGTAATAGGGTATTAGCCCTGAAATGTTGTTTGTGTTGTGAACTTGTTCTGCTTTTCCAGACCCTCCTGGGAACTTCATCAAAGAGCAATCTTATCTTCCAGTCTCATGTTAAACCAATGTTTGAGGCCAACATGTTCTATTAAACAGCTACATAAAACCTTATTAAAAGAGTCCTTCTATGTTTAATACTGCATTGAGTCATTCTTCTGGATTTCTATGTGCATCTCCAGAGCATAGAGGCACTAAATATGCAAAATTTATTTAGGAGTATCTTGGAGAAAGAGTGGTATGAAAACAGTAGGTTCAATAAGGATGGCTGCCTCAGGCTGTACCAAGTTTCTCCAGGCTGCTGCCACTCCAGGGGAAGTCTCATTAGAAAGATACCTATGCTAGAGGAGGTCATCAAGAGCATCCCAACAGGAGGAAAATGATAAACAGCTTCAAATACACAGCTCTTTGTCCCCCAAAGTTCTGTACACACTTGGACAAACAGCTCATGTCAGGAGGTGCTTTATTCACAGTACATGACCACACACATTACACATCCCCAGCAGGTCATCCAGCAGCCCCAAATATAGCAAGGAAGATCAAAACTCCTGAATTCAGCCTGGAGCTTGCTCATCTAAACAGCAGGTGAAGCATCAAAGCTAAAGTTAAGGAATTATTTTTTCCCAGGCACTCATGTAAGCCTAGCAAGACTGATGTGAAATAAGAAAGAAGTCTAAGCAAAAATATTAAAAAATAATCTTGAACCAAAAAAAGAGTTACAGAGCGGAAGAGTTGTGTACAAAAATCGGTTTATTTTGGGGTAAGGCAGTAAAAAAAACATGATATTATAAAGCAAAGTAAGTCGATATCAAAGAAACAAAAATGGGAATTGCACAAGAGAAATTAGTTAGAAAACTGCACAAAGAATAGTATTGATGAATACACAAAAGAATTGGTTCTTTAAATACATCAAAAAAAATTAAAAATATTGAGAATGAGAAAGTAGTTATAAGTCACCAGAGGATATTAAATAAAGTTCTATAATAATTATGTTTTAATATTTTGATGAAATGAACAGCATTGGAAGAACATATGTTACTCTAATTGACTAAAAAAAAGAGAAATAAACCTGATAGACTCCAAACCATAAAATAAGTTGAAAAAAATGATCAGATACATCTTAAAAATTTGACTAAAAGTGGTTTTAAAGAAATTTCTTATAACCCTTGGGTGACAAATAATTCTCATATTTAATAATTCCTGATTTAAAAGTATTTTTATATAGCACAAGTGAACTTTTCCATGAAACAGAAACAGACTTACAGATGTAGAGAACAGACTTGAGGCTGCCAAGGGGGAGGAGTAGGTGAGGGAGGGATGGATTGGGAATTTGGGATTAGCAAATGCAAACTATTTATATATGTATATACGTATAACTGAATCACTTTGCTCTACACCTGAAGCTAACACACATTTAAATCAACTACACTTCAATAAAATAATTTTTTTAAATACAAGTATTTTTAGCAACACCAATTATAACCTTTTAAGACTAGAAAATGGTGAAAGGTCATGAGCCAGGACCACCTGCACTGGCAGGGCCACCTGTTCCTCCAGGGATACCTATACCAACACATCAAAATTAAGATAGAGAAGCTAGTGTCAGGGCCTAGGAAACATAGATCACATTTTTAGGGTAAGTGAAGATTGAAAACAACCTGAAAATGAGATAGATGAATATATATTATCTTCCCAGTATCAGCAAAGTTCTGAATAAACAAAGGTGAACAGAAGGTACTTCAAAGGACCTTGGACAAAGGCAAAAATAAATAGATTTAAGAAACAGTATTACCTCCAAAATAATGTGTATTAGTTTAGATAATGATATCACTCCATTAAAATACATTATCAAACCCAAAATCTGACCTACTGACACTGAAACAAAGAATTCAGAAAAATTTTAAAAGGCAAGCAGCTATATATTACCAATGATAAACCATTCATTGTAAAAGAGTAAATAAGTTTTGTAAAGCACATATAGGCAATAATAAAGTAGGGTTTTCAAGACTAATGTCCATGTCTATTAGTATTGATCTTAGCGGCATAAGGAACAAAAATTGGGGTACTTTTGTAGATTTTGAGATCAGGAAGTACTGAGGCACAGTAGGGATGATCATCTATGTTCCATGATGTCTGAGACCTCAGCTGGGAAGACCTGAATGGCTGGAGGTCATTGACATGCCTGGGGGCAGACATCTCCTGGAGGCTTCTTCAGGTGTACCTGCAGAGCCTGGGCTACAACAATGGAAGGACTGGACTCAATTGAGGCTGTCACTAGTGTACCTGTGGTCTCTCCACATGGCTCAGGCCTCTCCCAGCAGCATGAGTAGGTCATGAGAAGGAGATTTACAAGGGCAATCATTTCAAGAGAATCAGGCATAAGCTGTGTGACTTTCCATGATCTAGCTCAGTAGTCAGAGTATCATTTTTAATCACACTTTATTGGTTGATGCAAAGTTAAGTCCATCTGGATGCAAAGAGAGGTATGTATACTCCATCTCTCCTTGAGAATTTTCTAAACCTTCATAAAAACAGACCCTGTGGAATACAAAGTACTAAACAGGACAAAGTCAACCACTTTATTTGCTACAGAGTACCACTGACAATGAAGTTATAACTGTTAAGAATCTCTATGTGCTAAAATTATATCAAAATACATAGAGCAGAACAGTCCCCTCTCTAATTTTTCAAGTCAAGTTTCAAAAATATAAAAGATCTAATTTCCATACAAATTAAGGTTAACCTGATATATTTAATTAAACATTTTACAGAGTGGGAAAAGTACACATTTTTCGTGTGTCAATCGATAACTTCAAAATTAACATATGTTAGGCCACAAAGGAAATGTCAATAAAATCTTCAAAGCATAAATTTTATGGCCATTTTCTCTGCCTCTACACTTCTTGTAATAAAACTAAAAATAAATATAAAAAATAAATGTTTAACTAACATGTAAAAGCAATAACACAGCAATTAAAAAATCTTCTAAATATCATGTGTCAAAGAGGAAATCAAATCTGCAATTATAAGCTCTTTACTAATTAGTGAAAATGACAACACATAGTAAAATGTATGGGATGCAGCTAGCTCTGAACTCAGAAGAACATAAACATATACTTATTTTATATACTTAATTCCTGTCCATATGTCACCAGACATGTTTCTACAATATTTTCTTTGCCTCTTTGCTGAAAACCCCATCTTGTCCTGCTTTACTTTATCCCATCTTCCTGTTTGAAAAACAGTCACAGTGCTGGTGAATGACTTAAGCTTAAGAACAAAGACCTGGAGTTCCCATCCTGGCCCAGTGGTTAACGAATCTGACTAGGAACCATGAGGTTGCAGGTTCGATCCCTGGCCTTGCTCAGTGGGTTAAGGATCTGGCATTGCCATGAGCTATGGTGTAAGTTGCAGATGTGGCTCGGATCCTGTGTTGCTATGGCTCTGGAGTAGGCCAGTGGCTACAGCTCCGATTAGGCCCCTAGCCTGAGAACCTCCATATGCCATGAGAGTGGCCCTAGAAAAGGCAAAAAGATAAAAAAAAAAAAAAAAGAACAAAGACCTAAAGGCATAAGCTGTTCATAGGGTCAGCTGAATGAGCACATAATGCGTTGGTCTAGGCACGCAGGACCTGTGCAGATTGGCACACCGTTTGCACGAGCATGATATGTCCTCAAAAGAATAAGAGAAAGAGGAACCTCATGGCCAAGTGGTTTATGAGCATCGTTAGCAGAATATGCATTAGCAAAGAGAACCAAGGTGCAAACCTAGGCACACCAGGTTGCCGCAAAATGCCACACAGTGAGGATTCTCTAGAATGCTATGCATAGATAGCTAACTCAAATGCTAATGATTATTATGTGCCTAAAGGTCAGAGTAAAAGCTTAACCTTCTACAAGCTAAGTGGCTTTTAAAATAATAAAAGAACTTATAAAATAGTAAACAAACCCTACATCCTCCACCCATAGCCCCTCCTCACTTGATGTCATCCTCAAGAGCACAATAAAAGCAGTGTGATTTCTTGAGGCGGTGCTCTTGGTCCCTGAGACCTTGAGTCCCCTGGTTCCCATCTTTACTTAAGATAAATGTCTCTGTGTCTTGTTTTACGTTAACTTTTTTCCTTAAGTTTCACAGCACCCGTGCTTCAGCCCCATCCGGCTGAGCTGGTCTCGGCATCCATATTTGCTATGGAAGAAAGTTCCAATACCACTATATTTTTATCTATTTATTTATCTGTCTAACCTATCATCTGTATATCTAGTCAACATTTATTCTTTATTCCTTTTGTCTGTGTGCACTACAGCTGGCATGGTAGGAAGTAACTAAATACTTATCAATATGACATCAATTCAATAAATAGGACATTACTTCAATAAATTTTGGAACCTCCATATAATGTAAATGTACATACTGTTATATGAACATGGAAAATTAGTATGCTATAGTAAACAGAAGAAGAAGACCTGAAAGGAGGATACAGAAAAAAATTTTGCTTGGATGTAGGAACCTTAGAAGGATGTAACTCAATGTAACATGTAACTCAATTCTGATAAATGACATGAGGGAGCATTTGCTGGAAGATTCTGGAAAATGTTTTCCTGCTCTTAAATGTGTGAAAGAATTCCTCATTATAAATTTAATACTTCTGTGTTTGCATGTTATATTAGCTAAGGCTCTAGGTAAATTGCAACCCCAGGAGCTAAGCCAACATGCCAAAGACTGCCAGAAGAAAAGTTACCTTCTTTGTTTTTTGGTTTCTTTGTTTGTTTGTTTTTGTCTTTTTGCCTTTTCCAGGGCCACTCCCACAGCATGTGGAGGTTCCCAGGTTAGGGGTCTAATTGGCACTGCAGCCGCCAGTCTATGCCAGAGCCACACAATGCGGGATCCAAGCCGCGTCTGTGACCTACACCACAGCTCATGGCAACACCGGATCCTTAACCCACTGAGCAAGGCCAGGGATCGAACCTGCAACCTCATGGTTCCTAGTTGGATTCCTTAACCACTGAGCCATGATGGGAACTCCAAAAGTACTTACTTTGAATCAGTGAGTAAACCAGCCTGGGAGATGTTGCCTTCTCTCAGAATTTATTATGTAAGATATTAACTCCTTCTACTGTTTCAGTCATTTGAGCTTCTATAACCTCTCATTTGCAGCTAAGGTCATTTTATAAGATATATAGGATACACATAAAAAATATTAATAGGCTCTAGATTGTGTACACTCTGTATTTTTCTCTCCTTCTGTCCATTTTTTTTTGTATAATGTCTATATTTCTGAATTTGACAGTGTTTTTTTTGATGAGACTTTATCATTTTTCCTAAAACCTCTGTACTCTTCAATTCTTGGATCAGCTTCCCAATCCATTTGTTAGAAGAACAACGAAAGAACTACATTATGTCAAATAAAGATAAGAATGACTTCAAGTACTATGTACCTTGGCATAATTATGTCTTACTTCATAACAGCTCCTGAGAGATCTTATCCTCAGAATTATGGAGAGTATGACATACTGAAGGAAAAGCTATTTTTAACTAAATATCTCATAAAGGAAAGAAACAGCTGGAGTTTGGAAAATGCCTGCAATTAAATCAGAAGAAACAAAAATAGTAGATATTTAAATGGAGGAGTCCCAGGTAACAAGAGTATAACCTAATTAAGTCTTTGAGATTATTTCTCCAGCTCTTTCTGAATATACAAGAGGCAAAAGTTTAAAGTGTTTATACCATATTCAAGGCATGGAAACATATCATATAATATTAAAGGACACAGAATTAATAAGAAAAAGTAACATAAATACCAACATGTAATTTGAGATGTTAAGATTATGTGATTATTTTAGGCAATTGAAATATGTTTTAAATGTGAAGGAGAAAATGGAAAACATATGTGAAGGAAGAATAAAATATTATATCAGCATCAGTGCAATAAAAAGAAAAGAGTAATAAGTATGAATTAAAATAATACAGAAAAGCAAACAAAACAAATAAAACAATACCTTGGTTCAGTTCTTATTATCTTCATTAAATTCCTAGGAGATCTTTGAGATGCTAATCAGATATTTGTAAGAGCTTCTTACTCTGACTTAAACTCTCTATGCCTCAGTTCCCTGGTTCATCAAATTGTTCTCACAAGAAGTAGAGGAGTTCTCTCTGTTGGCTGTGTAAACACCCGTGAATGAAACTGTAGCCTTAAGAAGAGAGAACTCAGATTGGGCTATCAGGATCCAGGAGTTGTATTCCAGAAACCCAATAGGAAACATTTCAAGACCTAGAAATAAGTGTAAGAGGAACATGATCTGAAATGGCAAGGATCTGGAGCTTCAGAGTTCCTGGAAATATCAGAAGCAGAAAGAGCAGGAATTTCCAGACCAAAAAAAGGAGAAAATGAAATTTAAAGGTCTAAAGTGTTTCTAAGCTTGGGATACACTGCCTGTAGTAATTATCTGTGAGACCACCATTTTGGCTTTCTGTGGTTTAGGGCATAGAAAACAAGTTTCTAATTCTGGGTCAAAATTTCAGTGGAAATTATTGTCACTCTGGCCAAGAAGATTTATATGTCAATGTGAGACCCTCAAGAATTCCCCTTTACTCTGTCTACAATGACTAGCAGTATTCCAAAAAAAAAAAAATTGTCTATTACTCTGGGTCCTTCAGTGAGGATAAAGCAAAGCATGCTCCAAAAAACCTATAGCAGGCTTATAGTATTAGGGAGAAATAAACCGTTTTTATTAGAACACTGGGAATTTTGGCTTGTCACTGCAGCATAATCTATCTTATGATTCAACTACATTGGCCAGTACATCCCTGTTTATGATAGAAGCAGAGGCAAATCCACTGTAGAGGATAACTTCTCCATGGAGATTCTCAGTAACAGCCAGTAGAACTGCATCAGAAAACATTACTGCATAAAGAACCAAATGCATAAGAAGGCAAACCACCATGAGTCATAAGCAACAGAAACAAGTGATAGCAGAGTTATATCCACCAAGACTGAAAACATTGGAATTTTTTTTTTTTTGACTGCACCCAAGACATATGGAAGTTCCTGGGCCAAGGATCAAATCTGAGCCACAGCTGCAGCTGCAACCTGAACAACAGATGCTGCAGCACTGAATACTTAATCCAGGGATCGAACTTTCACTGTTGCAGAGACAATGCTGGATCCTTAACCCACTGAATCATAGAGACAATGCTGGATCCTTAATAACCCACTGCACCACAGCGGGAACTCTGACACGGGAATTTTTACAATTAGAATATAATATATCTGGGTATGAACTGCTTAAGGAAGTAAACAAAATTACAAAGGAAACAAACAAAAAAATCATCAGAAAAATAGACTTTAGCAAACAGAATGGAAGTTTTACATATGAACAATATACTCAGTGAAAAAAAAAATCTGACTCAAGAGATAAGTTAAATAGTAAACTAGATATCACTGAAGAAAGAAATATAATGGGAGCTTGGATATATCTATATGTATACAGATTTAATAGAGATATGCAAATATATGTATGTATTATATTTTATATTTATAAAATTTATCCAGAATGAAGCAAGAGACATAGGGAAATGAGAACTATGAAGAGCAACAGAGACATGGTAGATAGAAAAAAATTGACATACCCAAAGGGTAAAATCCAAATTGAGAAGAGCTTTATTTAAAGAATAAACGGCTTCAAGTTTTCCAAAACTGGTGAGACTTCAGCCAAAGCTGGATAAACAAAAAGTAAGTTATGGATTAACATATGTTAATGAAACTGAAGATACCTGGGGAGAGAGAGAGAGAGTTCCTGAAAGGAGCCAGACAAAAGGTGAGAGAATGGCTGATAAAGGAATAAAGTTAGAGTGACAGAATAATCCTGACCAAAATTAGGGAATGGTATTTAACTATTTATTAATTGAACAATTTTGCTTTTAGTGTGTCATTTTACTAGGCACTGTTATAATCTCCAAGGACGCAGCAATGAGCAAAATTGAAATGGTCTCTGTTGTCATGGAACTCACATTCATGCAGGAGCAAAGAGTTAAATAAGTGAATGACATAATTAAAAAAATAATAATTTAATAATATAAAAGTGATATGTAGAAATAAATAAGGAATTAGAAAGTGCACTGGTTAGTTTAGATGTGGTCATCAAAGATATATTTAATAGTGAAATGTCAGCTGAGCCTAATTTTCCAAATGAGAGGGGCCATACAAATAATTGTGAGCAGTCCTTTGGGCCTAGAGGTAGAATGGATGGACACAGAGAAAAGGGAGTACAGGGAAAGGGTACAGTGGAATGACATAAGGCAGCAAAGGTAGGCAAGACTTTAAAGGAGATGATATTGTTTTAATGGGGAAATAATATGAATGGAATTATATTTTCAGGCGGTCTCGCTTTCTGCTATGTGGAAAATTGAATAAAGGTCCACATAGTGTTGGATTGTATACATTTTTTTTTCCTCAAAGCCAAGGTTGGAGCATGTGTCTTGGGTCTCTTTCAAGTAAGAGAATTAGGCAATTTAAACTGGCTTTATTTTATTTTGCTTTTTTTTTTTTTCAGGGCTGCACAGGTGGCATATGGAAGTTTGCAGGCTAGGAGTCGAATTGGAGCTGCAGCTGCCAGCCTAAACCACAGCAATGAAGGATCCAAGTCACATCTATGACCTACACCACAGCTCATGGCAAAGCTGAATACTTAACCCACTGAGCAAGGCCAGGGATTGAACTCACATCCTCAAGGATACTAGTTGGATCCATTACCGCTGAGCCACAATGGGAACTCCCTAAACTCTTTTAATTTTAAAGGACTTTTAGCCCCAACCAAAGAAAATTTCAATATTAGCTAGCTCCAGGCTTGGTTTGATACAAGGAGTTAAAAAGATACTAAGTTCTGCACCTCCATTTCTCAGAAAAGCCTTCTCTATGTGATATACATGTTGGTTCTAGCAGCCTGAGACTCTAATCATAACGGTATTTTTATTTATTTATTTATTTATTATTATTCAAATGAATTTATCACATCTGTAGTTGTATAATGATCATAACAATCTGATTTCACAGGATTTCCATCAGTATTTTAACCTCAGCACAAAGAAAACTTCTTCCTTCACATCAATGGAGTACCCTGGGTGAGGAAAACTCCCATTGGCCTCCTTTTGATGACATTTCTATTCCTTAAACATTCTTTAGCCTAGGGATTTGTTCATTCTGATTAATGAGGTCAAATACATCTTCCTAATGATGTGCAGTGGGCAGGGAGAGAGGTTAGTTTCTCCTAAATCATACAGCATGGTTTGACCATAAAAAGAGAGAATTAACTCTTACCAAAGAACGGTGGGGGAGTGTTTGCCAGGAAAGAACTAGGTATCAACAGAAGAAAGAAAAAAGGAAGTCTGCCCATTTCTGTAAATAAATTAGTTCACATGACTTCAGGTTGTTTGGTCTTCTTCGTAGGACCAACATAATAGTCAAGGGATATTCTCTTAGTGAAAATTAGTGTGATATTTTCCCCCATATAATTTAATTAGATATCACCATTTAGCCTCACAAGGAAGATGATAGGGCAGGTGGAGAACTTGACATTTCTTCAAGTTGGGTCCCACACTTCCTCCTATAGGAGCTGCTGCATGAAAGAAAAGGAAAACATAAGGGAAGCCTCCTTAGATGCCAAAACCCAAAGAAAGGCCTCCAAGGAGAATAGTCCAGGGTGTGCCAGGAGAAATTAACTCTTCTTTTCTTCTTTTTTTCCTACCAGATCAACTCTTTCTCATGCTCAGTTGTTTTTCTTCGGCCATTATCTCAACCTTAACTATTCCTGAGGGGTCAAGGACGGGAGTTTTACTAAATTGACCATAGACATTAAATGTGACACTGACACTTGTATAGAAATATTATAACCTACAATAAACACATGACTTTCAATGTTATTTTGCCAGCATAACAAAAAGTCACTAAATAGAGATGAGGACTCATTAAAGAGAGAAAAAATATTTTAAATTATTCAAATTAAGGTCTCTGTAGCATACTAGGTAGGAATAAATAGTTATGGAAATAAAAAAGAAAATTAATACATGAATTTTAATTTCTGTTCTGCATCATTTCATAGTATGTTTGAGCTTTTAAAATCTTGTTGAGGCTGCATCATTTGTAATTGGTCTGAAATAAAGCAATGTCAAAAGGAAGATAAAATGGATTTTTACCCCGCTAATATTGACAATGTCAAAAGGCATTTTTAGTGCTTTATAGTAAATTGTTAGGGTTTAGGTATAATTGAATTAGATTACAGTTGAATTCAGAGCTAATCACTTTTTTTTTCTAGAAAGGGAGAATATTACAGAATAATAAAATAAATACCATTTCTTAGAGAATTTTCAATGCATTCATTATTGCTTCATTATTGTAGAAATTTTGTTTTAAAAATTAAACATTTAATGAAAGGTAGCTTTCTGAGCCCATGCCTTCATTTCCCTGCTTTACAATTTCCCACTGGAAAATAACAAACACAACAAAGGTAAATTGGGCAAAGTTTCTATTAAGACTAGAAATCAGGAAAATAGTCCTGTCTATAAGATCCTGGGAGCAGTTCTGCTACTTAGAGAACCATATCCCATGTAGGGATGAACTGCTGTGACCAATATGGAAAAGAAAACACTTCCTACTGGGAAATCTCGGCCATATAGCCCTCTTCACCAAGATTCCTATCTCATTTTTAGCAGGACTAAAAACCACGTCATACTCTTCTAATTCTCTCTTTCCTTAAAAATTAGAGGTAACATTCTTGCTTTCCTCTTGTCCCCAAATCAAAGTTTTAGATAGCAATCCATCTAATATAAAAAAGAGTCTCTCTTAAATCTGGGCAGGCACATTGACAGACTTGGATTTTTAGTGCATATAAGACTTGTGCAGTATATCAAAAATTGAAGTAATTCAAGCAATGAAATGTCTTGTAGATAAATTAGCAAGCTCTCCTCCCACCACCAAAGTAAACATGCAGTCTGATGTAGTAAGAAATGTGAAACAAGTAAATAACATAGTTTGCATCTTCAGGAAAGCATTCTTTCAGGAAGATATATACAGCTTTTAAAAAGCAAAAACAATAAATCCAGTGATAGCACATTGACTGTGTGAGAAAACCAGTGAGTTAGAAAATTGATGAATTCTACAGGACTTTCAGAGGAAAAGTTTATGATTGAAATATGATTAATTGAAAATAAGAAATATTGAGGCTACATCTAGTTAACATGCACGTAACATACTCATTCCATAAGGAAAGAAGCAACTCTAATAATGAGGGAATAAAAAACAATACAATGATATGATACGATTTCCTACTCATATGATAGGTGAAAATTAAAAGGAAATCTAATAACATCAAGAGTTTAAAAGACAGCTGTCACTCAGTGTCAGTAAGAATACAAACTACCTTGGAAATCAACCTGACAATACACATATACATGTATACATATGCATACACACATGTATACATTTTGATTTTATATTAATCCAAAATAGTCACGTCTTATAGCCCAACAATTTCACTACTCGGTATATTATTCTTTCAGAAACAGACCTGGAACTAAGATGTCAGGGGACATAGCTTATTTGTGAGGTGGTTCCAGGAAACACCAGTGTGGAAGTCAGACAGGGAAGGAAGGTGCGAAAGGCTGGGGGAACCGGGAGCATCATCTGACTGAGGAATTGCAGGGGAAAGTGGAGATACCCTCAGAGTTATTCCAGTCAAAGGTGAGTACTCTGGGGCTTTTATCTCCCTATTCCATGTGAATAACCACTGGGAGCACTGACTACTGTGTGCTTCCAGCCTTCCCTGTGTGCTGGCTGAATTGATCTCATCTAGAAATTGTCTTCGGGGTGTCCACAGGAAGCAGGTGCTCATAGTAAGCAGCCCTCAGCATACAGCCATCAGCATACAGAAGGGAGGACTGAAAGAGTAAGGGTGAAGCACCAATAGCATCAGTTACAATACCTTAAAAAAAGCAGATCATGCACAAGGAAATATATTTAATTGTATTTTATATGCATTTATTTATCATAGAAAAAAATGGAAGCAACTGAATGCCCATCCTTAGAAAGATGAATAATAAGATATGATATTAGATACAAGGAATAATCTAGGGCTTTATACATTTAACATTACTAAATCTTAAAATCAGTAAAAACAAGCTTCAGAATGATACATACTTATTATAGCTTTTATGTAAACTTAATAACAAATTATATACATAAATGATGCATATATAAAATAACATTTTAAATGAAAAAATCCACCATACAATTTAAACATACCTGTGTGCATAAAATTTTTAACGAAATCTATAAATATATATACAAAATTTATGATGCTTTTTACCTCTTGAAAAAGAAATGGGATAGAGATAAATAGCAAAATGGGCTATTCATCTACAATAATTACTTCTTTTATTAAAAAATAATTTGTGTTAAATGGTTACATATTAAAATGTCAATTCTTGGATGGACATTTAGATATTGTTCTCTGTGAATTTCTTTTAACTTTCTCAAAATAAAATAAACACTGAGAGTGAAAGATGGAGAAAGAGCAATAAAATAAATACTAGAAGTACCCCTTGACCTGAAAAAAGGCATTAAAAGTTTAGATATAAAATAACATAGGTAACTGGTGATAGATTTGAATTTCATTAGTAAGGCAAACACATTTTATTCCTGATTTTACCTTGATTGTTGTACTTGCTTCCATACCCTGTTATTAAAGTACCCAGCTCAGCCTCAGGGGCCCACTCAGTGGGCCACTAGCCAATGACTGAAATGTCCACAAGAATTGGGTATTCTGAAGACATTTGAGATTTGTGCTCAGAAGCTATCTAGACATTGTCTCTAATGTGAAGCCCAATATGAATAGAGAGACACAAGCTTTAGAGGGAGAGAGGGAGAGGAGGAGGAGGAGAAAGAGAAAGAAAAAGAGAAAGACCTTGGTTACTGAACATAATTAAAATTAATTAGTTTTTGATTTTAATCTCCTATGGGGTGAGACTTAACTTCAGGTCATTTGGCTCTACTAGATATTCCTACATATTTATATTTGTAAGTCTTCTCTACCAAGAGTAAATTCCTTTTCAAAACTTAGTTTTCTGTTGAGGTGTGACTGACATACAAAAATGCAGTAATATTTAATGTATACACTTTCATGGACACTCATCTGTATGAATAATATTTAATGTATACTCATACAGATGAGTGTATGTTGATGAAATCATCACTATGAATAATGCCATAAACTTAGCCATGACCACTAAAGCTTCCTCCCTTCCTCTCTTTTGTGATAAGGACATCATATGCTATGCTGTACAGTAGAACTCTAGAACTTACTCATTTTGCATGACTAAAAATATATGCCCTTTCACCAGCACTTCCTTGATGCCCCCTCTGTTCAGCCCCTGATACTCTCTGAGTTTCACTATTTCAGGTTCCTAATATAAGTCGGATTGTGTAGTATTGTTTAGTATTTGTTCTTCTGCATCTGACTTAGTTCAATTAGCAGAATGTCATCCAAGTTTATACATAATGTATTAAATGGCAGGACTTCCTTCTTTTTTAAGGTTGAATAATATTCATATATATGTTTAGTATCACATATCACAGTGCTTTTAAGGCACAATTAGGCACATAGTCATGATGCTTATTCCAGAAGTGATATCTCAGTGGGTTAAATGAGAACATTTGGAGTCAAATCTAGTTTATATAAGAATTTGATATGTATATATATTAATATTGAAAATAGAGGAAAACATTATTGAATAAATATTAAAGAAATAATGTTAAAATGACAGCTAGTTTATGTAAAGAAAATAATAAAGTTACATTTCATCTCACAATTTATACCAAACACTTCCATGTGTGCATATGTGTTTCTGTGCATATATGCACATATTAAGCATTTAAGTTAAATATCTATGCCAGAAAAATTATTTTAATGTGAGGATGGGAAAGCCTTATACCAAGAAACTACAAAAGATTGACACACTTAAGTACATAAACATTGAAGCATTTCTTGAACAATATAGACTCAGAAGGAAAATGACAAGCTGGGAGAAAACATTTCTAGCATAACACATACAGTATTAAAATCCTAATACGGAGAGATCTTTTATGTCCTTAAGCTAAAATATGCTTTGAAATGTAAAATTTGTCAGTGCCAAAAATATAGAATTTACAAAAATGAAATATCACCTCTAGTTGAAACAAACTAAAGTGAAAGTTCATTCTCATTAGTTATTAAAGAAATCCAAATTCAATCAGCAGCAAGGTAACCTTTATTACTTACCAGCTGGCAAAGTTGAAAAGGAAGCCATGCCTGGCAGCCAGTTCTATAGATATACAAGTGTTTAGGTGAAGGAGAAATTTGACTCTGCTTTTTATATCCAGCAAGATCATTTTCTCCAATCCTCTCAAACTTAAGAGGAAAGAATTAAAAGTCTACATATGTTCTTACCTGTCAGCTTTACATTTTATTTTTTATTTTTATTTTTTTGTCTTTTTGCCTTTTCTAGGGCCACACCCGCGGCATATAGAAGTTCCCAGGCTAGGGGTCTAATCGGAGCTGTAGCTGCCAAACCTATGCCAGAGCCACAGCAACGCAGAATCCGAGCTGCGTCTGCAACCTGTGCCACAGCTCACGGCAATGCCGGATCCTTAACCCACTGAGCAAGGCCAGGGATCGAACCTGCAGCCTCATGGTTCTTAGTCGGATTTGTTAACAACTGAGCCACCAAGGGAACTCCCAGCTTTACATTTTAAATTAAGTACTGAACTGTGTGCCCAATCTTTCATAACAGGCAATCTAGGCAAATGCTACCCAATTGAATTTTCTACAATGATGGAAAAGTCCTATAATTGTCCAATATGGTACCTGCTAGCAACATGTGGCTAT
The DNA here is from genome assembly GCF_054392235.1 of Sus scrofa. Classification (NCBI taxonomy): domain Eukaryota; kingdom Metazoa; phylum Chordata; class Mammalia; order Artiodactyla; family Suidae; genus Sus; species Sus scrofa. Next base: position 105,365,551 of record NC_139396.1, on the reverse strand, counting down.
TGAGGGTGTGAAATGTGGTTAGTTTGATTTCTCTGTACCATCCAAAGGAACAACTGCCTCTAATCCTCTCAAAGGCAAATTGACCCTGTAGTTGGTCAGTGACATCTTCCTCTTACTGACTGAAGGACTTCCTTTCTCTTTATTCCTCCTCTTTTTCTACTCCATACTCCCTACTAGATCATCTATATGAACACAGTTCAAGATGTCATTCACATCATTCACCATTGAGAAAAATCTGTCACTATGTCTTCACCATCTCTAAGGACATGTCTATTTATCTCCTCCTGTCCAAAGCAAAACTTAATGAAAGATGTTTATAATAGCGCTACTCCCCTTTACCCAATTCTTTATTCACCTTCATTCTACCAAAATTACTCTGACCAAAATCAATTATACCATGTTACTAAATATACAATTACATCATATCTTTTCAATAGCTTGACTTCTCAGAAGACCTTGGTACATCTCTAGTGAATTTAAATGTTCATAGCAGGGGATAGAGAGATACACAATTACTTCTTTTACTCATTAGCTGAGTGTAAGGTAAGGATGGAAGTAAAGAGCTTTTTAAGGAAATAAAACCAATTTTAAAATGTTCATCTTGGATAATGGCAATATGACTCTTACTAATGATATACAATGGGGCTACTGGTTAGTACACTTAAGATTTGTCCATTTTCCTGCAAATTTACCTCAATATTAATAATAATAAATTTAAGCAAATATTGGAATTAGTTTAAAACCTACCTGGTAAAGTGAAGTTCATTATGTAATTCTTTCAACTTTTTTGTATATTTAAATTTTTTTCATAATTAAATTTGGGGCAGAAATATTCAGGAAAGAAATTAATGCAAAAATAGTAGAGGAGAGAACTAATAATAAAAGAAATAATGAAAGAAAATTACTTGAACAGAATACTGACTGGAATCTTCAGATTGAAATTTTTCAATTTAAATTTAATCTCTGGCAGAAAAAAAATGAAAGTAGCAAGATCTTGGAGAGCCTCTTGAATTCTATTAGTAAAGAATTAATATTACAAAGTTTGATAAAGATTGAATTAGTTACTAACAAGTAAAAGAAAATCTACCTTATATATGTATTTTTAAATTATAAGAGAGGAAAGTAGAAAACCACAGAAGAACATCTTGAAACTATTGAAAGAAAAGTACTATAAATAACATATTTTATTTAGCCAACATAAAATTCACATCTCAGATAAATACATGAACAAATACTCAATATATTCATAAGTGGAGGGTCTAAGTCAATATTTATAAAGTTGATTCTTAATAAAGTGATAAATATTCAAAATAAATCCATTAAGAAATTAATAGTTTTTAAAGGAATCTGACAATTCAATTTTAAAATTAACCAAAGTAATATAAATGCTAAAATATTCCATCTTGCCATGGAACAGCAAAAAGCATGTTTCATTATCACTGATTAATATATATTTATGACTTCTAATTTTGAGATGACGGTATAGCTTGAATTTGAAAAAAATTTTAGGAAAAAGCAAAAAAGACAAAATAAAAGAAAAGTGCTCTTTTGAAAGCACTGGAAAATTATTAACTCAACCACAATATGGGGAGTCAAGGTTCTGGAAAGAAGAGAACTACAGAAAGAAGAGGTAACGTTCTTCAAGCATCTTTCCTTAGAAGAAATCTGCCAACTTTTGGTGTGATACCAGAAGCTGCAAATCAAGCAGATGGCCTTGGCTAGTAGGAAAAGAAAGCAGCAGACATTCTCCTAGTGCCCTGTCCTTTAAAGAATCTATGTAGAGATAGCAGCAGCTTCACATTCCTGAACTCAGAGTTCTAGTCTACAGAAGTTAACTGCCTGATTAAACAATAACAAAAAAAATCAATATAAGAACAAAAATAGTTAGCATCATTAAAATATATTATTTAAAATGTACATTTTTGTATCATAAATTACTAAACATGTGGAAAGCAAAAAAAAGAATCCTGTCATTTAAGATTTATATATCCAGTATAACTGTTTCCAAAATAAACACAAATTAAAGAATTAAAGACAATTTTAGATAAACTAAACTATGAAAATGTATTGCTAGCGGACTTGGACTATAAAAAATGCCAAATAAATTCCATTAATCTGAAGAGAAATGACACAAGATGACAGTGTAAATTTATGAAGGTAAATAATAAACATTAGAAATGGTAAATAACTGGCTATGTAAAATTATATGTATGTACTATATTGCCATAGTTATTTGGTATATATACTTTTTACTTTTTTAAAAAAAGAAATAACTGTTGAAAGTAAAATTTATTACACTATATTCTTGGGTTTACAATATACATAGAGGCACTATGTATAGCAATAATATTTCAAAGAAGGGATGGCTCTATTGTGCAAATTTTTATAATTTACCAGAGATATATAAATTATAACTTGAATAAAGATGATTATTTCAATTCCAATCATTAAAACATAATGCAGGAGTTCTCTTGTAGCATAGTGGATTAAGGATCCAGCATTGTCACTGCAGCAGCTCAGGCTGCTGCTGTGTGTGGGTTTGTTCCCTGGCCCGGGAACTTCCACGTGCCAGGTGCATGAAAAAGAAAAAAAAAAAAAAATTGAAAGAAATAAGCTAAGAAGTGGATAAAGAAAATAAAAGCATGTAAAAATATTTGTTTAACACAAAAGATGACCGCAAAGGAGGAACTGAGAATAAAGAAACAAGAGAAACATGTAAAAGCAAACAGCAAAATAGTATATTTAAGTTCAATTATATGGACAGTTACATTAAATGTGAATAAGTAAATAATCTATCAAAGGGTAGAAACTGTTAACCATATAAAAAAACAAGATCCAATTACTTGCTAAGAGAAAGGCACTTTAAGTTCAAAAGCCAAAAAGTTTGAAAGTATAAAAAAATGTAAGACTCGGTGAATTAATTTGAGGCAAGTAAAGTTACTACATTAATATCAGCCCAAAATATTCTAAAATGAGAACTATTAGAGACTAATAGGGACATTTCAAAAATATAAATCAGAACAGGAAGATATAGCAAATATGAATATATAGGCATTAAAAGACAGACATGCAAAATATTTAAATACAGAATTGAAAGGAGAAATATATAAACCAAAACAAGTTGGAGTGTTCAGTATTCAGTGTTTCTAAGTAATTGATAAAACAAGTAAAAAAAATAGATAAAATATGGAAGACTTGAATAGCACCTTCAACCAACTTGACCTAACTTACATACAGAGAACAAACCACCCAATAGTAGCAGAATAAACATTATTCCCAAATGCATCTGAAATATTTATCAGTATAAATAATATATTTCCAATAAAATAAGTCTTAATCAATTTTTTTTTTTTTTTTGTCTTTTCTAGGGCTGCAACTGCAGCATATGGAGGTTCCCAAGCTAGGGGTCTAATCAGAGCTGTAGCCGCTGGCCTACACCGCAGCCGCAGCAAAGCGGGATCTGAGCCACGTCTGCAACCTACACCAAGCTCAGAGCAATACTGGATCCTTAACCCACTGAGCGAGGCCAGGAATTGAACCTCATGGTTCCTAATTGGATTCATTAACCCTGAGCCAGGACGGGAACTCCATTAATCAATTTTTAAATACTGAAATACCATGAAGTATGTTCTCCAATTCCAAAAGGATTAAATTAGAAATCAAAAGAGAAAGAAATCTGGAAAATCCCCAAATCTATAAAAATTAAACACCATACTGCTAAATAACATATGGTTCACACTTGAAATTGCACAAAAAGTGAGAAAATATATTGAATGAAATAAAAATGAAAACATAATTAAAATGTGTGAGAGGCAACTGAAACAATGCTTAGGGGAAAATGTACAGCATTAAATGATTGTATTACAAAAAAAAAAAAAAAAAGGAAATTTAAGTCAGTGTTCCTTTTCATCCTAATGAACTAGAAAAATAAAAACCAAGTTAAACCCCAAAGCATGTAGAAGATAGGGTATCAATGATGTAGAAGAAAGGAAACCCCATTTTTTTCTGTCAAGAAGCAATAGCAAAATTTTTAAGATTAGAAGATCATATGGTCTCTGTCACAGTTACTTGCCTCTGCTGTTTTCATGCAAAAGCAGCCATAGGTGATATATAAACAAATAGGCTTGGTATTCCAATACAACTTTACATACAAAACCAGGAGCAAGACAAATATGTCCTGTGACCTGAAACTTGTTAACACCTCATACAGAATATAGAAAAATAAGAAAGAAAATCAATTAATGTTAACACCTCATACAGAATATAGAAAAATAAGAAGGTAAATCAATTAATGTCAAAAGCTAGATCTTGATAAATCTTTGGCTGGACTGATCAAGAAAAAAAAAGAATACAGTATTAGGATCGAAAGAGGTGTCATCTCTACAGATTTTAAGGGATTAAAGGGACAGTAGGGGAAAATCTATGAATATGTCAATAAATTTGACATTTGGGTGACATGGGCCCATTTCCTGAAAAATAAAGATTACCAAAACAAACTCAAGAAGTAACAGAATATCTCAACAAATCTAAATCAAGTAAGAGGCCTAGATAGTAATTAAAAATAAAATTAAAATTAAAAACAAGAAAGCTCAGGTCCAAGTGGATTCAGTAATAAATACTATGAAACATTTAAAGAAGAAATAATATTGATCTTTAAAAAAATCTTTATAGATATAAAGGAGAGTAGCATACTCTCAGTTTGTTCTATCAGGCTAGAATTATGCTGATACTAAAGCCAAAGCCATCACATAAAACAAAATAAAACAACAATAAAATCCCTCTAGACCCATATTCCATATAAATATAGATCTAGTTCCTTAATAAAATATTTACAAATTAAATTCAGCAAAAGAACACTACACCACAACCAAGTGGGATTTACTATTGAAATGCAGGGTTATTTTAGCATCTGAAAATCATTTGATGTTATACACCACATTAATAAAGGAGTAAAATTATATGATCATTTCAGTAGATATGGAAAAACCCTCTGACAGCACTCAAGTTCCATAATAAAATCTTTCATTGAACCAGCAAGAGAAAGGATAGTCTTCAATCTGATATAGGCATCTATGAAAACCTTATAACTAACATTATCCCTAATGGAGAAAGACTGATGTTTCAACCTATGCTTTAAAAAAAAAAAAAAAAAAAAAAAAGTCAGCTCTGGTACTTCTTTCCAGACATCTTCAACTTTTCCATTTGGTAGTTCTGCCTCTAGGTCTGGAAATTTGATTGTGCTCTGGTAATCAATTTTGTGCATATGAAAGAAAAGATGATAAACTTATACAGCACTGACATTACCAGAGCTGACATTACCAGACCACCCACTATACTCATTTCTTTACAGATATTTTCTTGGTTAATTCTTAGATAAAGTCTTAGAGGGATATATCCTCTTGACGCTTTCAAAGGTTAATTTTCTTGAACTTATAGAACTTACAAGAGACAAACTAAGAGTCTCATCCAGAACTGACTCCATTTTTATCATTTACAAACAATTTTATAAATTTTAAATTCTAGAGTATTTTAGTTGTTTTTATTTTATTAATATTCTTTCTTAATTGGGTTTTTTAAAAAACTCATTTTCATGGAAAATAACTTTAAAAATTATTTAAATGACCACAGATTCTTTGACAATTCCTTTGATAAGTCTATTGTTAACTGATGCACAAAATATATTATCTAGTTCCTCAAATGAGAAATGCACATATTATAGCACCACAGTATACATTTTAAAAAATAGCTCTTTAGTAGCCACTGTTGCTAAATTTATGCTATGTATGTATATATTCTGTATTTCAAGGTATTACTCATGGATCCTTGTTTAATTTCTGCATGAGATTTATTCTTTTGTAGGGAATATCCTATAGCTCTGATGCAGTTAGTATGCTTCTCAGTGGATATACACTTACTGCTGCTTCTGTATCCCTAAGGGTGCAAATAAAATAGTCAGGTTTACTGCTTTTCAGATTATAGAGAGATTTAACATTTATTGGTCTTTATGGTTCTGTCCCATAAACCATGGGACATTTTTGCCCTATGTCACACAGCAGAAAAAAAGTAACTTTTATTTCTTCTCCTTATGCTAAGTTACCGATTTCTATTAATAAAGAAACACTTCTCCAAACCAACTTTATTTCAGAATAACACATTTAAAAAGGAAGAATGATACTTAACTTACAGCCTTATATTTTAGAGGAGCAACTTGTGATAAAGGACATAAGGCAACTTATTTTTACCATTAATATGACCTATTCATTTCTGTGTATTTATCTAAAAGCTGTGTAGCATTTCTTTTCACATTTCATTGTTTAATACACATGGAAATTGTGTGTGTGTGTGTATGTGTGTGTGTGTGTGTGTGTGTGGAGTATAACCAGAGATATAATTTCCACAATCTTTTTTAAAAAAAAAAGGATTCTGAATGATCCATTACCATTTATTGAAAAGATTATCCTCCCTCTCCCCCATCTGCCAATGGCAGTGCTCTGTTGATCTGCTGTGTGATCTCTGATTGGTATATGCATGGATCCTTTTCAGAGCTCTCCACTATCTTCCACTAGTTTGGCTGCTATCTATCTATCTTTGCATTCATAACATAATGCTTTCATTGCTACAGTTTGAGTCCTCCAAACATGTGCTTTTCTAAGAGTTGCTTGGCTATTCTTGGCACTTCACACTTGCAAATAACATTCAAATTGACTTATCAAGTTCTATAATGAAAGTTTGGGATTTTCAGTGACACTGCTCTATATCTGTCTATCATGTGTATCTAGATATAAATAGAGATGGAAATATAGATTTGAAGGAAATTGACAAATATAATACAGATAAACATAAAATTAAAATACCTGAGAAATTGTATTTAAGTTTTTATAGGGTAAATGAAGTTAAACTATATTAAAATCATTGTTCTGTCCAGAAAATAAGTAAAATACTAATTAGTAACAGGCTTTAGTATGATAAAATTGAATTTTGTGAACTTTGGTAAACAAATTACTCTGAATGTTAACTTTTTTGTGCTTCCAAGTTTGCTCATGTACCAAAACGGCTTTGTGGGCTGCTAAAGGTGAGACAGTTGATGGAAAAAGAGAAACTCTGCCGCAGATATTAAGGTAAACAAAGTATAGCTAAACAAAGTACTGCCAAGCTACATCTCATATAGAAACAACCAGAGAAAAATGATAGGTGAAGAGAATGGAGATGGGACAACAAAAATGTACATAATAATATGCCCTTATAATTTATAAAGCTAATATAAAATAATCAAAAGGAAAATTTGATATATAAAAAAATTGCTGTGTTAAATTTAATGCAATTATGTCAGTTTAGAGAGCACATGCAGACCAAAAAAATTAGTAAGCATCTAGGAGATTTCATCATTCCAATGAACAAACTTGATTTAATTGACTTATATGAAACACTGAATCTTAAAACTGAAGGAGAAAAAGCTTTTGAATTATATATAGGTTATATACCAAATCAAATGACAGTATGCCTAAGTAATAAGGAAATTTCACAAATTTAAAAGGAATGAAATAATACAAATTTATGTTCTTTGACTACAGTTAGTATTCTAGACAACAGCAATAGTTAGCCATAAATATTCTGTGTTTGAAGCTTATGAAATATATTTCTATCCAAAAATCCAAGAAAAAGCAAGAAAAATTAGTACATTTAAAATTAAATTATTATAAACATAATACATCTAAAAACATAAAATTCAAGTAATGCCATGCTTAGCAGAACATTTATAGCCTGAAATACATGTTAGGAAAGGAGAAAGGCTGAAGATGAATGGGCTAAGCATTTAGGTTATACAATTAGAAAAAAGAATAGTGAAAAAAGCAGAAGAAAGGAAATAATTAAGATAATATTGGAAATTAATGTAATAGTAAGCTACCATGTGACAGGATAAGTAAAATAACAACTTGTTCACTGTGAAGATAAATTTGGAGGATCTGCGGTGAGAGTGGTAAAGAAAGGTCAAGAAAGTTTAAGTGATATAAATAAAAAAAGGCATAGCTGTAGTCTTAAAGTCTTTTAAAAGTTGGCCTCGGAGTTCCCATCATGGCTCGTGGTTAATGAACCTGACTGGCATCTGTGAGGACACAGGTTCAATCCCTGGCCTCGTTCAGTGGGTTAAGGATCTGGTGTTGCTGTGAGCTGTGGTGTGGGTTGCAGATACGGCGGGGATCTCGTGTTACTGTGGGCCCTGACTTAGGCTGGCGGTTACAGCTCTGATTGGTCCCCTGGCCTTGCCTAGGAACCTCCATATGTTGTGGGTGTGACCCTAAAAAGACAGAAAGACCAGAAAAAAAAAAAAAAAATAGTTGGGCTACTTCATGAAAGGATATTCCAGAGAAGATAGGAGGGGATGGAAATGACAACAAATAGCCGAGTTAACTCTGATAAGAGCATTCACTTCATTGCCCTGAGCAAAACAGACATTTGTAGCATGGTCAAAAGCAAATTTAGGAAAATAGCATAATCTAGCTGAGTAAATGGAGAAGAGTGTCTAATGTTCTTATACTAGCCATTTTAAAAAATCTTTCTTCCATCCTTCTTAAAGTCTTTGTTTTCCCAATGGAGATTTTTTGTGGTTTAATTACTTTCCTCAAAATTAATAGTGAACAGTGTGAGGTCTAGAATAAACTCTGTAAAATTGTATTAGTCATTTGCCCTTGCTTAAATATACAATAAAATAGAATTAATGTGAGCTCTTACTAATTTGTCAGGTCTTTACACTTAGTCTAATATGCCTGAATAGGCATACTCAGATGTATCTGAGTGGATCTCTATTTTAAATACTTCCATTTACATGTCTTATTTTAAACATTTTTTTTTTTTTTTTTTTGTATCTGTCAGCAAGCTCATTGGTTTAGTAACTGTCATCCTACAGCCTCCCTCATCACCTTTAAATGTGCTTTGGCTACCCATCATTTTAATAAGGCAGGGTTAATTTGTGACAGAGACTCAAATGAAAAGGAAAATGCTAGCTAGATTTTAGTGAGGGAGAAAAAAAATAATTTGTGCTGTCTATCATGCACTATATTTCCCTATCTTCATTTTTGTTTTCTCCATTAATGGCATTTTCAATTTTCACACTGAAATACAAAAAAGGACTAATATATTCCAAATCATTAAAAAATGGAATGCTAAAATTGTGTTTCCAAGTCATTATTTTTATAATTGCACTTATGTTGTTAATTAAATCACTATTGTTCACATCCGGGTGTAGTGGAAGAGGTGTGACAAACCAGGTTTTATACAGAGCCATCACCTCTGGAAGAACACTTTTAGAGATAATTAACAAATCATTTTTTGTCCCAATTTTATAGGAGAGTAATAAAATTACTGACTATGCTTGAATTGTTTGAGTATGAACAGTTGAGTGTACAAGAGGCCCACGGAATGGGTCAAAAGACAATGCCAAAGTGAACAGGACAGCAATACATGGCAAAATCTGCTGGAAACCAGAACTCATATGGGAGCTGGACCTCTAATCCAGATATGAAAGGAGCACTTATCCATCACACAAATGGAGAGGCAGGTGAAATGTCCATAAGCTGTCCGTTGATAAATATAGGAACTTAATTATGTATTTTTTTGGTATCAGGAAAAAATTTTGTAAAGAAATAAAAACACAGGAATACTGATTTAAATGTAGTCATGTGAGAACCAGGGTTTGACAGTCCAAACACAAGAACATGAATTAGAAATAAAAGAGGATCTGAATTCTTCAGCAAGACTGATTTAATAGACAAATGCTGAGTTTCATTCTAATTGAAAAAAAATATTTTACTTTCAAGAAATGATGGACCATTTTCAGAGATTTCTAAATATTTGGTTGTAAAGGAAAACATACAAAAATAATTTTAATTCATAGGCTACATTATCTGACTACAGTGCTAAAAAAAGAGGTTATGGTAATATAATAAAAATTATATTGATTAAAACAGACAAGTAAATAATACCCATGTCAAGGAGACTATAACAAATTGAATTTAAGAATATTTAGATGACTATAAGAACAGTCACTGTTGATGTTTATTAAATGAGGCTCAAGTATGCTCTGAGGTAAATTAACAGAATTATATCCTTTCATTAATACTAAAATAGATTAATATACATGAGCTAAAGTTTAAACTCAAAAATTAGGAAACATAATTGATTTGGAAAAAATCAAGAAGAAATTACTAAAATAAATGTAGATGTGAATGAATTGAGATAACATACTAGCATAGATAAAGCATTAGCTTAATAATTAAAAAAAAAAGAATCCTAAACGGTGGTGTAGACATTTCAAAGTTAAGATTACTCTTGGTACAGATTCACCTATTTTATTTGGTCTATAAGATAGAAGATATTCTCTTTCTTTTGTCTCCTCAGTTTTTGAGAGTTGTGCTATGGATGTTGGAGTTCCTAAAATCAAGGCAAAGCAAGTCATGGTGGACAGAAGCACCTCAAAAGGTGCCCCAGGAGAGTCAGAGGAGAGCTTCTTAAATTCTAGTAGCTATAGTCCCTGTGTCTGTGAATGAAAGACAAACACGTGGAGATACAATAAAATAGCAAAGTTCCATAGACCTTTTGTAAGTTGCTTGTTCTAAAGTAAAATCTAGTAAAGTAAAATCTATACAAGTATTTGTCAATCTGATTCAGTATCAATTTTGCAATTATTCACAGACTAGTTAACTTTTAGCCTCAGTATTCACTAATAATATGTATTTTAAGATTCTGCTGTGACATAATTAGTGGAAAGTTCAAAGAGACTGCATTAGGAATTACCAGCCATTATCCAAACATGTATCTATAGTCCTTTTGTAATCGGTAAATTACAGATCCTACACACCTTCTTTTGTGTAGAATTTCAAGTTATTTAAGGTTTATTAAATTCTACGTGATAAATTCAAGTTCTCATGGTGGAAAACAAGGTTCTGAAAATTATTTTGCCAACTGAGTTTTCATTCAAGCCTACCATGATTTCATCCTGATGTAGTTTTTAATTACAGATAGAAATGGCCTCATGTTTTAGGGCCATTCAAATTGTTCTAGCTAAAGAGGAAAGTACCTGGGTCAATCAGTTTGATAGCAGATCTGAACATTCTGGATTCCTTTGAGAAGTGAAGCCAGCAATGGTGATGTTGCCATGTCACAGGCCATAACCACAATAATAAATGCAAGAGCTTTCACTTGAGTACAGAAAAACCACAACAAAGGTTGAGGAATTCTTGGATATAACATCAGAGGGAGGTGCCTTTGCTTTATGTATTGGATAGAGAGTAACACTGACCTGTAGAAAGCTAGACTTTCACCCAAGGAATGTGCTACCCCCTCCACACTAGAGCAGAGCAGATATCTTACTTAAAAATATGATTTTAATATCCTGCCTAAAAACCTCCAATGTTTCTAAATACATACCAAAAAAAAGCAATGTAGACACACACACACACACACACACACACACACACACACAAGTGACAATGTTACATTACTGAGGACTAGTGAAGCTGTGGTTCTGTAATATACCATATGATGGGACAAATCCTCCTTTTTTACTCTTGCTTTTCCAAATGCATTAGCCATTTCTGGACTGTTGTTCTTTCAAACCAGTTGCATTTGCACATGTCTTCTACATGTTTTAGCAGAGCTCTGAATGTGTGATTAAGTACATGTATACTTGCAAAAAGTAAGTTATATTTCTGAGATTTTTCTGAAATTTCATATTTTTTACACTATATATAAAACTTTTATCCATTAGATTATAAAAAATAACAGTATTGAAAAACAAATAATGAACTAAAAAAAAAGTTCCACAAAGTGATTTATATGAAGTATGTGTTAGGGCCGCAAAAAAATGACATGTTTTCCATGAAGATATAGAATATGTTTTCTCACAAGTTACAGACTACTGTCTGTGAATTGCAGCAATACTTTTATAGAAAAAGTTAAGAGATCATTTGAAGTAACTTAATAACATCCCATTTTAACTCATTGCTATGTCATAAAATAATTTTTTCTTCAATATCATGTATATTAGATTCTCTAGATAGATGACAGCTTTCTAAAAATTGAAACATTGAATCCATAGGTATTCAAAGAAAGTAAAAATTACCCATAATGAGATTTACATATTTAAAAAAATCAATATGGTTAGGCATTACAGTGTTAATGATTTAGTGAATGATCACTAGTAAAGAGTAACATTACAACTGATAAAAAGGTAGTGACATCTGCATAACAATTAATTTTTCTTTTAGTTCTAAATACATACATCCTCCATTGCCTATGTCTTCCAACTTAATTTTACCTTTTATACCCATACTTCCAGTTATACCTTACTTACATTTATATCTGTACGAAAAAAAGTGCCTAGAAAACAGCAGATTCTTGGAGACTCTGGAAAGGTAGAAAAAGGAAGGTCCAGGGAAAGCACATTCCCTCTTCCACAATCCTGAACTAAATAAATTTTTATTAAAAATCCTCTAACATTCTTGTGTGTCACTGAGGAAGTGAAAGAGTCACAACTTTGGCTAAAATATGATGCTAAGAACTTGGAAATGGAATAAGAACTGCAGAAAACATAAATTTCCACTTTGTACTCTTTAGTGTATTTCAACTAGAATACACATATTATGCAAGCTATTTAATTGCTCTTATAAAACTACATGAACACATCATTTATTCAGGTGAAAACAAGACAAAAATCTATCATTATTAGTGAAAATATTTGAGAAGTATTAATATATGCTGTAGACAGTCTTGAATTTCTTGCCACCATCCTCTATTTGTAGAAATGTTTCTTTTGTAAGTACCATTTAATCTGTTCTCGACTAGCATCTATTTCTTATCTATGTGGACATATGTGTGTTCCGGTTGGAAGGTGACTCACAAGAAATCAAGGACTGAGAAACCTGAAGTTTGCAGGAAGGAAGAGTAGCAATGATTTTATATCCTACTGGGGGATAGATCATTATAAAGAAATGAGCTGGATTTAGAGAGATTTTCCTGTACTCTGATGCTGATTCATCACATATGTTACCTAAGATGGAAAGACTTGGGATTGACAAACATTTTAATGTTTGACCTTTTGGGGTCCATTTGATCTTTAACATTTTTTTTAGAGTTTACTGTATTTCAGATATTATTATAATCAAAGCGCTTCACTTTATATGGATTAATTGACTTAATCATGACAACAACGATAAAATAGGATTATTTTTAGTATTTCAATTTTCTTTTTTCATAAAAACGGCTGTTGCCTGACCGCAATCTTAGTATGAATTCCCAGAAAATAAAAAATGATTCATTCATTCATATATTTAAGTCATATGGGTAGCTAAAGAACAGCAGAATCGCTGAGGTCACTCCACTACTATATTATATTGCAATTATAACTAACATTATCTGTTTCTTATCAGCATGTATTTTGTTAATGTATGTTATCTCTTCTTTGTTGTTATTAGAAGATTTTCACTTCCAGAGAAAACCAAAAAGGCTTCATTAATTTCTCAAACACAGAAAATTAAAAAAAAAGATATTTCTTAAAAATGTGTCATGTTGTAATTTAAATATTTTTTAAACACATAAAGTGAACGCAGCATTCAAAAATGCCTTATATAAAATGGCCAGTATACCATGGATTTAAATCTCCATAGATTATGAAATAGGTAATGGGATAAACATGATGATGAAGTGAAATTATAGAAACTGAGAGACCATGAAGTCCTCAGTTACGGAATCAAGGCTTCTAAGTGTCCATTGGTTCATTAGATAAATAAACCATACTATTTCAACTCCATTTGGAGTTTCAATGTAGTATAGGCATAGGTATTACAATATTAGGAAACACCATGGAAATTAGTATTTTACAATATCTTCGAGGTATTATTTGCTTCTTTTTTGGAAAAAAAGAAAAAAGCTTTTTCATGGAAAATTCCAAACATAGAGAAATAAAAATAATACAGTGAAAACACATGTACACATCACTGTGCCTCGTATAAGATCAATTTATGCTCAATCCTGTTTAATTTATGGCCTTCCAGAATCAAAACACTAGCTCATGTTATCCTTTCTTGAGGGGTGAGGATATCATTCACATATCATAAATCTCACCCTTTCTAATAAATGTATAGTTTAGTCATTTTTAGTATATGTCCTATAGACATTATAGCGACCCCTAATTTCTCTCTCCTTCTAGCCTCAGCAGGCACAAATCTACTTTGGTTTCTATGAATTTGCTTATACCGAATACTATAGAAATAGAGTCATTTGACATGTGACCTTTTGCATCTGATTATATCTCATAGCGCAATGTTTTCAACATTCATCCATATTAAACCATGCATTGGTACTTCATTCTTTTTTATAGTTGAATAATATTCTGTTGTATGGATATTTCACATTAGATGAAAACAGTTCAAGAAATAAACCATTTTTAATTATAGACACTTAAACATATAATACAAAATAATATAATAGTTATTCATATACTCATTCCCCAGATTCAAATATTATCAACAGTCACCAATCTTGTTTCTCCTATATACTGACTCATCTTCCCACAACTCCACCACTAGATTTTTTAATGCAATGCTCAGTTGTTAGAAAATTTCATCAATAAATACTTTAGTATAAAACTCCATAAGATACAAAGTCTTTAAACATAACAATACCCTTAATATATGCAAAATAATTAACAATAATTTCTTAATGATGTCGAATATATATAATCAGTTTGAGAATTTATCTAGTGATTTCATTTTAAAATATAGGTTTCTGGAGTTCCCATTGTGGCACAGTGGAAATGAACCCGACTAGAGTCCATGAGGATGTGGGTTTGATCCCTGGCCTTACTCAGTGGGTCAAGGATCTGGTGTTGCTGTGAGCTCTGGTGCAGATCATGGTCATGGCTCAGATGTGGTGTTGCTGTGGCTGTGGTGAAGGCTGGCAGCTGTAGCTCCAATTTTACTCCTTGCCTGGGAACTTCCATATGCCACAGGTGCAGCCCTAATATATATATAGATATACACATATAGAAATATATATATATTTATAATATATGTGGCTCAGTGCGGTAAACAGAATAATACCCTACCCAAAGGTATCCACAACCTAATCCCCAGAACCTATAAAACTATGTTAGATTACACAGTAAGAGGAATGAATTAAGATCACAGATGGAATTAAGATTGTTTAGGTTGTTTCCATGTCTTAGCTATTGCAAATAATGCTATAATGAACACTGGAGTATATATGTCTTTTCAAGTCATGGTTTTCTCTGGATAGATGCCCAGGAGTGGGATTGCTGGATCAAATGGTAGATCTAGAGTTTTCTGAGGCATCTCCATACTGTTTTTCACAGTGGGTTGCACCAATTTACAGTCCCACCAACAGTGTCATAGGGTTCCTTTTTCTCCACACCCTCTCCAGCACTTATTGTTTGTAGACTTTTTGATGGTGGCCATTCTGGCTGGTGTAAACTGGTACCTCATAGTGGTTTTGATGTGGATTTCTCTAATAATGAGTGATGTTGAACATCTTTTTCATGTGTTTTTTGGCCATCTGTATGTCATCTTTGGAGAATGGTCTGTTTAGATCTTCTGCCCATTTTTTGATGGGGTTGTTTGTTTTTTTGGTATTGAGTGGTAGGAGGTGTTTATAAATTTTGGAGATTAATCCCTTGTCAGTTGATTCACTTGCAAATATTTTCTCCCATTCTGTGGGTTGTCTTTTCATTCTGTTTAGAGTTTCCTTTGCGGTGCAGAAACTTTTAAGTTTAATTACATTCCATTTCCTAAATATCCATCGACAGGAGTGGATAAAGAAGATGTGGTACACATACACAATGGAATATTATTCAGCCACTAAAAGGAACGAAATAATAGCATTTTTAGCAACATGGACGGACCTAGAATTTATCATGCTAAGTGAAGTCAGTCAGACAATGAGACACCAGCATCAAATGCTATCACTGACATGTGGAATCTGAAAAAAGGACACAATGAACTTCTTTGCAGAACAGATATTGACTCGTAGACTTTGAAAAAACTTATGGTTTCCAAAGGAGACAGGTTGGGGGTGGGGGGATGAGCTATGGTTGAGGGATGGAAATCCTATAAAATTGGATTGTGATGATCATTATACAACTATAAATGTAACAAATTTATTGAGTAATAAAAAATACTTGAAAAAAAAGTTGCTTATCAGCTCACCTTAAAATAGGGAGATTAACCTGGATTATCCAAGTGTGCCCAATGTAATAAAAAAAAGTACTTAAAAGCAGAAGAGAGAGAAAAAAGAGAACTAGAGAGATGGTAGCATAAGAAAGACTTGGTGCAATGTTGCCGGCTTTAAGATGAAGGCATGGGACCATGGGCCAAGGAATGCGATTGGCCTCTAGAAGCTAGAAATGAAAAAGAAACAGATTCTCCACTAGACTATCCAGAAGAAATGTATCCCAGCCAAAACCTTGATTTTTAGCTCAGTGAGAATCACTTTAGACTTCTGACTACCTGCACAATAATATAATATATTTGTATTGTTTGAAGTCACAAAATTTGTGGTAATATTTTACAGCAGTAATTAAAAAAACCTAACACATTCAGGATATTATTATACTGACGGAAATGAAAATTATTTTCACTTTAGTGATCTCTGTGTAAGTCAGAAGACAGAGATTAAAATATCAGACTAAGTTTGAAATAAGTGCCTGTGTAACATTAACCATTAACATGAACTTTTGAGAGCCTTTAAAAATACACAAATCCTCAAAACATGGAACTAAGCATAACATAAACTCAAAATAAGCATGAATAATCAAGTAAATAGTTCATGGCTAATGAAAGAAGGATTATAAGGAAACTGAGGATGGCTTTGTTTCTTTTTTCTTTGTGTTTACCAGTGCGTGTATGTGCATGTATGTGTGTACAAAGAAGTGAAATACTGTATTGTGAGGGGCCCTTCTGCCTGCTGAAAGGCATTACTCAGGGAATAACAGAATGATAAAAATGTAAGAAAATGTTAAGAAATTATTTTGCATAATAGTGTAACTCTTTGGAAGGAGTATAGACAGTCTGAAAGAGAGGTAGTGAGCATAGGAAAGGAGATAAGTAAGGAAAAAATTGGGAATCCTTAAGAGACAAAGTCCAGCATAACAGCAAGAGATTGGATTGAAGGTGAAGAGTTCCTGATCAGGATTGTAGACAATAGGCTTTTACATATGAGGGCAACTTAAATTTATCTAAATTATTTGCTGTACTGCATCTAGCTGGAATAAAATTCTCTGAGTTATATGCCAAATACCATAACATAGTCCGGAGAGTTCTTATGATGAAGTCAAGGAAAAAATAAAATTAAACAGTCTATGTCCATGTAGGATGGGGAAATTGTAGCAAAATCAAAAGGTCAGAACAACTATCAATTCAATAGAATTAGCACAATCTGCACAAGAGTTGGTTTGGAAAAATAAAAGCTTGTATTTTGTATTTCAAGAGATATTGGGAAGGACAGATTTTCAGAACGTCCCAAATTACATTGGGATAGATTGCGAGGGGTAGATTCCATACGAACCATAGCATTGATACAAAGATCTGCATTAAAGATAATAGCAGGGAGGGTAACCTCTGATGCTGGAAATTTGGCTCATTTTCCAAGGATGTATGTGTTAAGGTACATTTCAGATGTGTAAAAACCAACAAACTTTGACAAAAAAATGAAGTCCAAGTTAACAGTTGATATTTTTACTACACTGTCCTCAGTACTCAAACAGCTTTTCTGGTGCAGCAAAATTGTCTATGCATCATTTTTAGTATATCCTAATTTAGTCTCACAAAAATAATAATAAAGGAAAAAGAATGTGTGATTTTTTTTTTTGCAAATACAAGCACACTGGTAATTTGAAATTACATTTTATTCATGAAGGTTGCATTAAAATCAGTGAGGTATCACTCTTAACTGTTAAAAATTATAAGCTAACCTAAAACCCAGCAAAAGCAGTTGTTAAGGAAACTATGGGGCATCAATTTGATATTGAATTATGCATCACTAAATAGTGAATATTTTGAAGATCTGTAAAGGAAGTGAAACAAGGATATGAAAAGTTGTTTTAGAGAAGGATACAGAAGTTTACACTTTATTTTTCATTGGATTATTTATGTGATATAGTAGTGTTCCTGCAGTTGATCCTTTGTGGAGGGACATTCCATGGGCACTAGAGAAGAAGGTGCAGTCTACTTTTGTTGAGCAGAGAATTGTCATTTCCTGTTAAGTCTAATTATTTTATAGTGGTGTTCAATTCTTCTATTTACCGGCTAAGCTTCTGCTTTGTTCTACAGGATCACAATCTTAAAGCTATATTAAAAGTTAAGAGTAGACAAAAAGTGATCGTACAAAATTCACATTTTCGTACCAAAAAAAAAAAAAACTATACTTTAAGAGAAGCAGCCAGAAATCCAAAATAAATAGGAAATTACTGGAAAGGACACATAAAAATAAAGAAACTCTAGATAAAAATTTTACCATACCCATTTTATTTCCAGAGAATGTCAAAGTTATAAAAGCATACTATTCCATCTGCAGCTGATAATTAAGAAAATGTCAGATTACCTATATGTTTTGCTTTCTGACCTTCTCATAACAATTTTCTCAGAGTATAAATACTAAATTTGTTTTCAACTTTCCTTACAGTCATATGTGTTATATGTAGTAGACTATAAGGGAGAATATGAGCTCCAAATTTGAATTGAATAAACATAAGTATGCACCCTGTTTATTAAATATTATTGTTCTGAGCGACAACTTAAGCTGACTAGGTTTTCTTTCAACTACAATATTATTTCAGTTATATAGCCTAACAATTTTATATGAATTGATTTCACAATCAGTATTATCTAATTAATAAGTAAATAATTAGCAATCTAAATTCAGTGTGCATGTGTGTGTGTATATATGTATATGGGAGAGAGAATAAATCCAAGTAATATGGTCATACTGACAAAAGTTGACACCTTTTTGGGTACACGGTCTTTAGCAGCCATTAAGTGAATGTCTGGCATTTGATAAAAAAGTGAATCCTTATTTAATTTTGGCAGGAACATTTTCTCAGGTTGAAGGGTTGTGACAAGATAAATGTCATCAAAAAGACTTTTCCCTTTTAAAGGTTTATCTCAAGTAGAGGTGACAGGTAAACCATTCAAATGTTCCCTGCCTTAAATTGATAATTTTATCAGATCCTCCACATTTTCATAACCTTTATAATCACGGAATATTAAACCATACTATTGCCAATGAGCACTTAACTTTTGGTTCATGCAAAACAGATAAAGGGATACTGCATAGTGTTTATATGATCATCTATCCATTGTCTCTATTTGCTGTCAGAAAAACTCAAGAATTGTAGCAGTATTTGATGGTTTATTTAATTAATCATTCACACATAAGGACAACAGGGAGAGGTAAGTGAGAAATGACAAAAAGGCTATTATATACAAAAATAAGAAACTTCTGTCTTCTGTGTGAAACATTTTATGTGAACTGATATATCTGATGGGAAGTACAGGTCCAATGGAGGGATCTACTTGATTAGATATTTTTTTAAATTTTTAAACCTGAAATGTAGGCTGATGAACAGATAGATGGAACAAATCCAGAGAAAGAGTGTTTAGAATGAAGCAATAGTTAAAAACTAAATAAAAAGACATCACTCTATTCACTAGAATTCCAGCAATAATAAATGAACATGATGGGAGACTGTGTGGTTGATTTCTAGAAGAGAAGCTTGGAGTGAAGTAGCTGCGATCTGACATATTTGTATTTATTTATTGGACAATATTCTTTTTTATCACACTCTTCCTTCTCTATGAAAGCTGCCTTTTTTCTATTTCTTGCATTTATATATCTCCATATGTATAATAATTCCTGTTTCATATGTAATTGGATAGAAGTGACAAAGTTTGGGATTGAAGGACTACATAATCAAATCATAACAGTGAGTATATTTCTTATGTTATTTTCTAGTTCATTCTTACAATAATTTTTGATGTTTCTTTGTAATTAGATTGGCTGAGTCAGATGTTAATCATTCCTCGGTTCTTTTTTCTTAATAAAAGTATAGTAGCAGAATTTCACTATAGCTCCTAACATAAGGCACAATGGATAGGAATCGTGTGTGTGTGCACATGCTGTGTGAACCTTCAAGGAATACTACAGGAAGAATGGAGTTGCACAGAGTTTAAAGCAAATAAATCTCTGAATCTGAATATCAACTTCATATCACACTAACTACCTAATTTGGGGCAAGCTATTTAATCTTTCTGTATATCAGTTGTCAAGTCTAAATGAGTATAGTATTTCTCCAATAAGTTTGTAATGAGGCTTAAATTATTAATTAAACAAACTAAGTAAACTAAAGTAAATGTTTGATATTTATGAAATACTTGGGAAGTTATTGGAACACAGTAATTTCTATTTAAGTGATTCTTAAGTATTCTTTTGCTTTTTTATGGGATCACAAAATAGCTGCTCTAAAGTCCCAAAAGCTATGGAATAAGAATGGACATTTCAGTATGTTTATAAATTTTTAATTAAAAAAATTTTTTTAATAGCTATTTCCCCAATACAGTTTTTTTTTTCCTACGGTACAGCATGGCGACCCAGTTACACATACATGTACACATTCTATTTTTGCACATTATCATGCTCCATCATAACTGACCAGACATAGGTCCCAGTGCTACACAGCAGGATCTCATTGCTAATCCATTCCAAAGGCAATAGTTTGTATCTATTAACACCAAGCTCCCCAACTACCACACTCTCTTCCCCTTCTCCTTGGCAACCACAAATCTGTTCTGCAAGTCCATGATTTTTATTTCTGTGGAAAGGTTCATTTGTGCTTATATTTGATGCCAGATATGAGTGATATCATATGGTATTTGTCTATCTCTTTCTGACTTACTTCACTCAGGATGAGAGTCTCTAGTTCCATCCATGTTGCTGCAGATGGCATTATTTCATTCTTTTTTATGGCTGAGTAGAATTCCATTGTGTATATATACCACATCTTCCTAATCCAGTCCTCTGTCAAAGGACATTTGCATTGTTTCCATGTCTTGGCTATTGTGAATAGATCTGCTATTAACATGCAGGTACATGTGTCTTTTTCAAGGAAAGTTTTGTCCAGATATATGCCCAAGAGTGGCATTGCTGGGTCATATGGTAGTTCTATGTATCAGTATGGATTTCTAAGGTATCTCTATACTGATCTCCATAGTTGTTGTACCAGCTTACATTCCCAACAACAGGGCAGGAAGATTCGCTTTTCTCCATACCCCCTCCAGCATTTGTTATTTGTGGACTTATGAATGACGGCCATTCTGCTTGGTGTGAGGTGGTATCTCATGGCAGTTTTGATTTGCATTTCTCTAACAATCAGTGATGTTCAGCATTGTTTCAAGTGCTTGTTGGCCATCTGTACATCTTCCTTGGAAAAATGTCTGTTCAGGTCTTTTGCCCATTTTTCAATTGGGTTGCTGGATTTTTTGCTGTTGGGTTGTATAAAGTTGCTTGTATATTCTAGAGATGAAGCCCTTGTCAGTTGCATCATTTGAAACTGTTTTCTTCCATTCTGTAAGTGGTCTTTTTGTTTTCTATTTGGTTACCTTTGCTGTGCCAAAGCTTGCAAGTTTGATTATGTCCCACTGGTTTATTTTTGCTTTTATTTCTATTGCTTTGGGAGATTGACCTAAGAAAACAGTCTTAAGGTTGATGTCAGAGAATGTTTTGCCTATGTTCTCTTCCAGGAGTTTGATGGTGTCTTGTCTTATATTTAAGTCTTTGAGCCATTTTGAGTTTATTTTTGTGCATGGTGTGAGGGTGTGGTCTAGTTTCACTGATTTACATGCAGCTGTCCAGGTTTCCCAGCATGCTTGCTGAAAAGACTCTCTTTTTCCCATTTTGTGCCCTTGCCTCCTTTGTCAAAGATTAATTGACCATAGGTGTCTGGGTTTCTTTCTGGGTTCTCTATTCTGTTCCATTGGTCTGTCTGTCTGTTTTGGTACCAGTACCACACTGTCGTGATGACTGTGGCTTTGTAATATTGCCTGAAGTTTGGGAGATTTATGCCTCCTGCTTAGTTTTTGTTCTTCAGAATTGCTTTAGCAATTCAGGGTCTTTGGTGGTCCCATACAAATTTTTGGATTGTTTGTTGTCGTTCTGTGAAAAATGTCCTGGATAATTTGATAGGGATTGCATTTGAATCTGTAGATTGCTTTGGGTAGTATGGCCATTTTTCCAATATTAATTTTTCCAACCCAGAAGCATGGAATATCTTTCCATTTCCTTACATCTTCTTTAATTTCCTTGACTAATGTCTTATAGTCCTTGGCATAAAAGTCTTTCACCTCCTTGGTCAGGTGTATTCCCAGGTATTTTATTTTGGGGGTTATTTCAAAAGTTATTATATTTTTTTATTCTTTTTCTAATACTTCATTGTTAGTATACAGCAATGCCACCAATTTCTGAATGTTAATCTTGTATCCTGCTATTTTGCTGAATTTGTTGATCAGTTTGAGTAGTTCGTGTGTGGGGTCCTTAGAGTTTTCTATATATAGTATCATGTCTTCTGCATAGTGTCAGTTTTACCTCTTCTCTTCCTATTTGGATGTGTTTTATTTCTATTGTTTGTCTGATTGCTATAGCTAGAACTTCCAGTACTATGTTGAATAGCAGTGGTGAGAGTGGACATCCTTGTCTTGTTCCAGATTTTAGTGGGAAGGCTTCCAGCTTTTCTCCATTATATTTGCTGTGGGTTTGTCATGAATGGCTTTAAGTATTATAAGGTATGTTCCATCTATACCCGCTTTGGTAAGAGTTTTTATCATGAATGGATGTTGTTCATAATTTTTTGGCAAGAGATAAACTAACTTTATGTACTAAACATAAGTGAAAGCAAAAGTGAGAGCTAAACCAGACATTCAAGATGGTTTTCACAAGTCCTAATGATGCTCAATTTTATTCATGAACTCTTAAGGCCTGAGGAACTGAAGATAAAACTAGATAGAAGACAGGAAGATGAAACAAGTCAGGAAGCTTAAGAAAAATTTTCTCCCAACATTATGATATGAACTGATCATATGATAGTTCACATGATATGAACTATCATATGATAATGAACTAAATACTTCTACTTAACACAACAACAATAGAATACGAGGCAGGATGAAAATCTATAGGTCAGTTATATTTCGTTTATGAGAAATATTTGAAAAATAAATATGAGAAAAAATTAAAAGTAAAATAATGTAAAAAGATTTAACAAGTTAAAGCTAATAAATATATTGTTATACATAAAGGATTATTATTGTTGAACAGGCCAATGGGTTCACAAGTAAATGATTACAAACTTACATATATATGACATATTATGAAATATATTTATTGAAACTACCCAGAGAACCTAGCAAATTAATAGTTGTAGTGGGAGAAAGCTTGCAAGTTAATAGTTGTAGTGCGTAGATTTATTTTATTTATTTATTTATTTATTTATTTATTTATTTTTGTCTTTTGTTGTTGTTGTTGTTGCCATTTCTTGGGCCACTCCCGCGGCATATGGAGATTCCCAGGCTAGGGATTGAATCGGAGCTGTAGCCACCGGCCTACGCCAGAGCCACAGCAACTCGGGATCCGAGCCGCGTCTGCAACCTACACCACAGCTCACGGCAACGCCGGATCGTTAACCCACTGAGCAAAGGCAGGGACCGAACCCGCAACCTCATGGTTCCTAGTCGGATTCGTTAACCACTGCGCCACGACGGGAACTCCTAGATTTATTTTTGTATGTATTTATTTGTCTCTGTATATTCACATCTGAATATACCCACTCTAATGTAAACTCCATAAGGCAGGGTTTTTTGGTTTAATAGTTAGTGTATATCCAGCATTTAGAACAGTGCTAGGTATGGCATACCTATTCAAAACATATTTGTTACATTGATCAATAAATAGAAAAAAATAGCTAGTTAAAATCTGCCAAGAAAAAACGTAGCAGTCCCAGATGGCATAATTAATTTTTAAGAACTAAAAGAGGGAACAAATTTAAATTTGATTTAAAAAAATCTATTCTAGTAGTTCCCCTCATGGCTCAGTGAAAACAACTCTGATGAGTATCCATGAGAATGCAGGTTCAATCCCTAGCCTCACTCAGTGGGTTAAGGATCCCTCATTGACGTAAGCTGTGGTATAGGTTGCAGATGGGGCTAAGATCCTGTATTGCTGTGGCTGTGCTATAGGCCAGCAGCTACAGCTCTGATTGAACCCCTAGCCTGGGAACCTCCATATGCCCTGGATGTGGCCCTAAAAAGACACACATACACACAAAAAGAAAAAAAAAATCTATTCTAGAAAATAGAAAAGGAATGTATAAATGTTTACTATCTCTTACATATAAGGATTCCATAATTATTTAAAATATTGTTCTCTAACTTCCGAAAACTTAATTCAAAAAAGAATTAATACTAATCCCTCTCAAATTCTTCCAGAAAACTGAAAAGGAAGGGATATTTCCAAATTCTTTTTACAATGCCAGTATTACCCTGATACCAAAGTCAAATAAGCATACTACAAGAAAAGGAAATTATAGGCCAATATCTCTGATGAACATAAATGCAAATATACTCAACAACTTACTGGCAACAAACCAAGTTCAAGAAAACTTAAAAAGATCGTATACTGTGGGGGAAAAAACTGTAACTGCAATGTATACATCTAAGGATGACCTGACCCCCTTGCTGTACAGTGGGAAAATAATAAAAAAAATAAAATAAAATAAAATAAAATAGATTAACAAAGACCTGTATAGAACAGGGTATCCTACTCAATACTGTCTAATAACCTTTATGGGAAAGGAAGCTGAAAAGGAATGGATATATGTGTTGTATAACTGATTGACTTTGCAGTACACATGAAACAAACACAGCTTTCTAAGTCAACTATATGCTAATAAAATTTATTTTTAAAAAAGAAAAAAAAAAAAAAGATCGTATACCATGATCGAGTGAGATTCGTCGCCATATGCAAAGATGATGAATGCACACAAATCAGTAAATATACCACATTAAAAAATTGAAGGATAAAAATCATATGATCATTTCAATAGATTCAGAAAAGGCATTTGACAAAATTCAACATTCTTTTATGATAAAAAGCAAAACAAATTAGGTACAGACATGTTCCTAAACATAATAATGCCCATATCACATCTAAACATACTCAAATGATGAAAACCAAAAACACAGACAACAAAAAATAAAGAGCTTCTGTACAACAAGAGAAATAGTTAATAAATTTAAAAGGCACCCTGTAGAATAGGAAAATATAATTGCAAACCATCTATCTAAAATAGACGAAGTCATAAACTCAATAGTGAAGCAGAAAATAATCCAATTTTAAAAATGGGCAAAAGACCTGAACAGATTACTTTTCCAAAAAGACATACAAATGGCTAATAGCTATAACAAAAGGTGTTCAATGTCAACATAATGCAAGTGACATCACAATGAAATGACGCCTCATGCCTCTTAAGATGGCTATTACCAAAAGGACATGAGATAACAAATGTTGATAAAGATGTGGAAAAAAGGGAACTCGAACTGTTATACATTTCGTTAGTGGGACTATAAAATGGCAAAGACATTACAGAAAATATAAAATTAAAGTCAAAATACTAAAATTAAATATAAGTTCACAACCAGGTGGGATTCAACCCAAGTTCACAAGGATGGTTTGATATACTCAAATCAAACTATGTCATAAACTACATTTTCAAAAGAAAAGCCAAAAAACTTATGATCATTTCAATAGATGCAGAACAGCATTTGAAAAAATCCGACATGATACAAACTCTTAGCAAAGTTAAGAAAAATTTTTAACATAATCACAGCAATTTATGACAAACCCATAGCAAATATTATACTCAATGGAGAGAAGATGAAAGCCTTCCCACTAAAATCTGGAACAAGACAAGGATGTCCACTCTCACCACTGCTATTCAACATAGTACTGGAAGTTCTAGCTATAGCAATCAGACAAACAATAGAAATAAAACACATCCAAATAGGAAGAGAAGAGGTAAAACTGACACTATGCAGAAGACATGATACTATATATAGAAAACTCTAAGGACCCCACACACGAACTACTCAAACTGATCAACAAATTCAGCAAAATAGCAGGATACAAGATTAACATTCAGAAATTGGTGGCATTGCTGTATACTAACAATGAAGTATTAGAAAAAGAATAAAAAAATATAATAACTTTTGAAATAACCCCCAAAATAAAATACCTGGGAATACACCTGACCAAGGAGGTGAAAGACTTTTATGCCAAGGACTATAAGACATTAGTCAAGGAAATTAAAGAAGATGTAAGGAAATGGAAAGATATTCCATGCTTCTGGGTTGGAAAAATTAATATTGGAAAAATGGCCATACTACCCAAAGCAATCTACAGATTCAAATGCAATCCCTATCAAATTATCCAGGACATTTTTCACAGAACGACAACAAACAATCCAAAAATTTGTATGGGACCACCAAAGACCCTGAATTGCTAAAGCAATTCTGAAGAACAAAAACTAAGCAGGAGGCATAAATCTCCCAAACTTCAGGCAATATTACAAAGCCACAGTCATCACGACAGTGTGGTACTGGTACCAAAACAGACAGACAGACCAATGGAACAGAATAGAGAACCCAGAAAGAAACCCAGACACCTATGGTCAATTAATCTTTGACAAAGGAGGCAAGGGCACAAAATGGGAAAAAGAGAGTCTTTTCAGCAAGCATGCTGGGAAACCTGGACAGCTGCATGTAAATCAGTGAAACTAGACCACACCCTCACACCATGCACAAAAATAAACTCAAAATGGCTCAAAGACTTAAATATAAGACAAGACACCATCAAACTCCTGGAAGAGAACATAGGCAAAACATTCTCTGACATCAACCTTAAGACTGTTTTCTTAGGTCAATCTCCCAAAGCAATAGAAATAAAAGCAAAAATAAACCAGTGGGACATAATCAAACTTGCAGGCTTTGGCACAGCAAAAGAAACAATTAAAAAAAAACAAGGTACACAATGGGAGAAAATAGTTTCAAACAATGCCACCATTTAATATCCAATGGTTTAATCTGCAAAATATAAAAGCAATTCATACAACCCAACAGCAAAAAATCCAGCAACCCAATTGAAAAATGGGCAAAAGACCTGAATAGATATTTCTCCAAGGAAGCCATATGGATGGCCAACAGGCATATGAAAAATGCTCAACATTGCTCATTATTAGAGAAAATGAAAATCAAAACTACAATGAGGTACCACCTTACACTCATCGGAACAGTCATCATTAGTAAGTCTACAAATAACAAATGCTGGAGAGGGTGTGGAGAAAAGGGAACCCTCCTACATTATTGGTGAGAATATAAATTGGTTCAACCACTATGGAAAATAATATGGATGTACCTCAGAAAACTAAATACTGAACTACCACATGATCCAGCAATCCCACTCCTGGGCATATATTGAAAAATAACCTTTCATTGAAAAAGATACATGCACCCCTATGTTCACAGCCGCACTATTCACAATAGCTAAGACATGAAAACAATCTAAATTCAAAATGGAATAAGAAGATGTGGTACAAATACAGAGTGGAATACTACTCGGCCATAAAAAGAACAAAATAATGGCATTTGCAGCAATATGGATGAAACTACACACTCTCACACTAACTTAAGTAAGTCAGAAAGAGATAGACAAATACCATATGATAACACTTATATTTGGAATCTAATAAGTTGCACAAATGAACCTATCTATAGAAAATAAACTCATAGAAGTGGAGAACAGACTTGTGGTTGCCAAGGGGGAGGGGGAGGGAGTGGTATGGACTGGGAGTTTGAGGTTAGCAGATGCAAACTACAGTATCTGGAGTTCATAAGCAATGAACTCCTGCTGTATAGCACAGGGAACAGTACCTAATCACTTATTATGGAACATGATGGACGATAACGTGAAAAAAAAGAATGTGTGTGTGTGGTTATACATATATATATAACTGGGTCATTTTGCTGTACAGTAGAAATTGATAGATCATTATATATCAACTATAATGAAAAAAAATTTTAAAAACAACCAAAAATATTAAAAACTCAGTTCTTTATAAATCTCCTTTAAAATTCCCTCTAAAATTAAAAACCAAAATACTACATTATCCAGCAATTTGACTCCTAAGTATTTGTCCAAAGAAATGGACATCATAATCTCATGCAGATATATGTATTCTCCATGCTCATTACAGCATTTTTCACAATAGCCAAGATAAAAACTATCTAAATGGCCTTTGATATATGAGTGGATAAGTAAAACTGGTATATATTTATACATACAATGGAATATTATTCGTCATAAAATAGAAAGAAATCCTATTCGCAATAATATGGATGAATCTGGAGGCCATTATGCTAAGTGAAATAAGCCAGACAAAGAAAGACAAATACTGTATAATATGACTTACATATAGAATAAAAAAAAAAAAAAGCCAATTTCATAGTAACCAAGATTAGAATGGTGGCTTCCAGTGGCTGTGTAGAGGGGAAAATAGCATGATGTAGATCAGAGGATACAAACTTTCAATTATAAGAATACTTTGTAAGGATCTAATGTAAGCATGGTGACTATAGTTAATAATATGGTATTGTACTTGAATGTTGAGAGTAGTTCTTAGGCATTCCTTTCCAAAAAAAAAAAAAAAGAAAGAAAGAAAGAAAAAAGAGTTAATTATGTGAAGTGATGGATGTGTTAATTATATTGATTTTTGACAGTCATTCCACAGTGTATATCAAATCATCTTGTTGTATACTTTTAAGTGAATATATTTTTCAGTTGTTCTACATTTTTCTTTAACAAAATAACAACAGAAAAATAAATGTGTATTATAAACCTTGGAGAAACTACTACTAAAAAGTATAAACAACAACAACAAAAAATGAAAAGAGAGAAAAAGGAACGAAGAACAGATGAGACAAATAGAAAACAAGTAGGAAGATGGTAGATTTAGCCCATTCAAATTACTAACCATATTCAAGGTAAATGGCCTAAACATTTCAATTAAAATGAAGAGATAATATAAGAAACAAGCCTCCAATTGCTTGCCAACAAAAACAGTAAAGAAAACTCATTAAATGAAACAACACAAATTAATCAAAAGATGGAAATACATACACTCTAGAAATACTATTAAAAATAAAGGTGGAATAACTCAATAAATATAAAAGGATATTTTGCCATTATAATTACTAGGAATGAAGAAAGACATTTATAATAATAAAGTGGTCAATACAATAACTTCAGAATCTATGAAATAAAAACTATTAAAAGGTAAATGAAAAATAGAAAAAGCCACACACATCTTTGAAGATTTAAAAAACCCTCCCTCATTAACTGATAATATAGGTGAACCTAAAATCATTAAAAATATAGAAAACTTGGACAACTATTAACCAATTTTACCTAATTAGCAGTTGCAGAAAGCCCCACCATACAACAGCCTAACATTCAAGTGCAAAGAGAACATTTACCAAGATAGACTATAGTTGGGTAAACAATATATTTTATAAAATAAGAAATTATACAAAGTATCTTCTCTGACTACAACAGAATTAAATTAAAATCAGTAAAGATACCTGGAGAACTCCCAGTTTTAAATTAAACAAAACATTTATTAATAACCCATGGTCAATGAAGACATCAAAAGAGAATAACGTATGCAATGCTGTAAACTGAATGCCATGAAAATACAACATATCAAAATTTGTGGACTACAGCTAAAGCAGTGCTTAGGAGGAAATTCATAGCATTAAGAACTGATATTATTAGTAAGAGAAAAATTCTCAGATAAAGAGCTAAGTTTCTACCTTAAAAAATTAACCAAAAAATAATTTAACCTAAAGTGTACAGAAGTAAGGAAATAACAGTGTTAAGATTAGAATCAATAAAAATGTTTTAAAAGAAGGAATGCAATAAAAAAAATAAGGACACCAAAAGCTATTTTTTGAGTTAATTCATTTACTTGAAAATCATCCAAATTGTTCAGGTAAAGAAGATATTTTTAATGTTTACAGATTTTATGACTAATATTTTTAAAATGTCTAAAGTCAAGTAGTACAAAATTAACTTATTTAATTTAGCCTCAATTCATACCCAATTTTTTGGTGTAGATCATTGTAAACTGTTCTAAAATGTATATAGAATTGCAATGGAACAAAAACAACGAAAAACAATGTGGAGGTTTATCAAGACTTACTGATGAAAGGTTAGACAAATATTTAAATGGAAGAATAGGGTGTCAAAAAAAGATGCCATATATAGGGCCTATTTACTTATTATGTTTAGTGAACTGTAGAAAGTGAGGAAAGAACAGCGGGTTTTTTTGTTTGTTTGTTTGCTTTTTTGGGAGTTTTTTTGGCCATGCCAAGGGCATATGGAAATCCCCAGACTGGGGATCAAACCTGCGCCACAGGAGTGATAGTATTACATCCGTTACTTGCTGAGCTACCAGGGAACTCTAAAGATAGTGTTTTTAAAAAGTAGTGCTGGAGCAACTGGATATTTTATGTCAAATTTTATATGTGACTTTTACCTTATATCATACACAAAAATTTATCCCACATGGAGTGCAGATCTAAGTTTCAGTTTCAAAGTAAAACACAATAATAATTCTAAAAGAGAATATAGGAGACTGTGTTCATGATCTCTAGGACGTAAAATTTCATTACAAAGGAAAAAAAAAACACACAACAGAAATGTAAAGATCAATAAACTGAGCTAGGTTAAAATTAAGAGCTTTAAAAGACATCATTGGAATGGTAAAAAGATAAACAACAGTGAGGAAGAAGATATTTCTATACTTAAAAAACTCTATAAATCAATACGAAAACTTCAAATGTGGCAGAGTTTAAAAATAGTTTACATAAGCAGATATCCATGGCCAATAAATCAGAGAATGCTAAATATTTTAAGAGAAGGGCAAATTAAAATCACATTGTGAAACCATTAATCACACACAATGTGACTTGGATTACAAAGGTTGGTTGTACCAAGTGTCCATGAAGAGTGGAACACATCGTAAAATCATTTCCAATGACTTGGCAATATCTTACACTGAATATACATTTATATATCCTATGGCCAGCAATTCAAATTGAAGGAATGTACCCAACAGAAGTCTGCATACAAAAGATACATTTAAAAATGCTCACAGCAGCATAGTTCATGGTAGTAAAAATGTAGAAAAAACCCAAACAAATAGCTATAACAGTAGAAAGGAAAAACACATTGCACTATGTACATACACAGTATGCCTTATTTAGCAATGAAACTGAACAATTATAGATAGTTGTAGTAACATAAACATATCTTACAAATATAAGTTGAGCAAGAGAAGCCAGGCAAAATATAAACAAAATTTAAAATAAACAATTTAACTAAACAAAAAAATAGTGATTATTGAAGACCACTTAGGTGGCAAAATTAAAAGGAAAATCTGAAAAATCATTACCATAAAGGACAGGATGCTAATAACTTTTTGGAGGAGGTAGGGAAGGTATAGTTTGGGGGAGGAGTCACAAGGTGTACTTTGAAAAGTTTTTTATGTTGACATGGGTTGGGTTGCATTGGCAGTTTGTGTGTTACACTAAGATATATATATACTCCTTGATATATGTAATGATTTAAAAAGTTAAAAAATAAAGGATTTTTTTAAATTAAAACTTTTTTTTTGGCGGCATCTGTGGCATGTGGAAGTTCCCAGGTTAGAGATCAAACCTGAGTCACAGCAGTGACAATGTTGAATCCTTACCCGCTAGGCCACCAGGGAACTTCCCAAGATTATATAAATATTTTCAAATATTTTACTACGTTTTCCACCAAAATAGGGAAAAATCCCTAAACTTCTTTTATCTTATTTATTTATTTGTCTTATTTATTTATTTATTTATTTATTTATTTATTTATTTATTTATTTATTTATTTTGCTTTTTAGGGTGACACCTGTACCATATGGAAATTCCCAGGATAGGGATTGAATCAGAGCTGCAGCTGGCAGCCTACACCACAGCACAGCGAAGTCTGGAACTTACACTGAAGCTCAGGGCAACACCAGAACCTTAACCAACTGAGCAAGGCCAGAGATCGAACCCTCAACCTCATGGATATTAGCTGGGTTCGTATCCCACTGAGGCACAACAGGAACTCCCCTGAGTTATATATTTAATCATTAAAATATTGATAAAACTGTCCAGGTTTCCCAGCAATTCTTGCTGAATAGACTGTCTTTTTCCCATTTTATGTTCTTGCATCCTTTGCCAAAGATTAATTGACCATAGGTATCTGGGTTTCTTTCTGGGTTCTCTATTCTGTTCCATTGGTCAGTCGGTCTGTTTTGGTACCAGTACCACACTGTCGTGATGACTGTGGCTTTGTAATATTGCCTGAAGTCTGAGACAGTTATGCCTCCTGCTTGGTTTTTGTTCCTCAGGATTGCTTTGGCAATTCTGGGTCTTTTGTGGTTCCATGTAATGTTTTGGATTGTTTGTTGTCATTCTGTGAAAAATGTCCTGGGTAATTTGATAGGGATTGAATTGAATCTGTAGATTGCTTTGGGTAATATGGCTATATTTTAAATATTAATTTTTCCAACCCAGGAGCATGGAATATCTTTCCATTTCCTTACATCTTCCTAAATTTCCTTGATTAATGTTTTATAGTTCTCAGCATATAGGTCCATTGCCTCCTTGGTCAGGTGTATTCCCAGGTGTTGGATTTTTTGGGCTGTAATTTTAAAAGGTATTATATTTTTGTATTCCTTTTCTAAAATTTCATTGTTAGTAAACAAAAATGCGACTAATTTCTGAATGTTAATCTTATATCCTGCTATTTTGCTGAATTTTTTGATCAGTTCAAGTAGTTTTTGGGTTGAGTCCTTAGGGTTTTCTATATGTAGTATCATGTCATCTGCATATGGTGACAGTTTTATCTCTTCTCTTCCTATTTGGATGCCTTTTATTTCTTCTGTTCGTCTGATTGCTGCAGCTAGGACTTCCAGTACTATGTTGAATAACAATGGTAAGAGTGGGCATTCTTGTCTTGTTCCGGATTTTAGTGGAAGGCTTTCAATTTTTCTCCATTGATTATTATATTTGCTATGGGTTTGTCATAAATTGCTTTGATTATGTTAAGGAATGTTCCCTCTATACCCAGTTTGGTGAGAGTTTTTATCATGAATTGATATTGGACTTTGTCAAATGATTTTTCTGCATCTATTGAGATGATCATATGGTTTTCGACTTTTGTTAATGTGGTGTATGATATTGATTGATTTGTGTATGTTGTACCATCCTTGTGAACCTGGGATGAATCCCACCTGGTCATGGTGTATGATCTTTTTTATATGATGTTGGATTTGGTTGGCTAAAATTTTGTTGAGAATTTTTGTGTCTGTATTCATCAAAGATATTGGCCTATAGTTTTCTTTTTTGGTGGTATCTTTGGTTTGGAATTAGGGTGATGGTAGCATCATAGAATGTCTTTGGGAGTATGCCCTCTTCTTCAACCTTTTGATAAAGTATAAGGAGGATGGGTAAAAGTTCCTCTTTTGATGTTTGGTAGAATTCGCCTGTGAAGCTGTCTGGTCCTTTTATTTGTAGGGAATGTTTTTGCGACGTATTCAATTTTATTTCTAGTGATCGGTCTGTTCAGTTGGTCTATTTCTACTTGATTCAGTTTTGGCAGGCCGTAAGACTTTAGAAAGTTGTCCATTTCTTCCAGATTGTCAAATTTGTTTGCATATAATTATTTATAGTATTCTCCTATGGTTTTTTGTATTTCTGCAGTATCTGTTGTGATTTCTTCTTTTTCATTTCTTA
This sequence comes from Sus scrofa, assembly GCF_054392235.1. Lineage (NCBI taxonomy): Eukaryota > Metazoa > Chordata > Mammalia > Artiodactyla > Suidae > Sus > Sus scrofa. Next base: position 105,331,568 of record NC_139396.1, on the reverse strand, counting down.
TTTTGTTTATTTGCGTTATTTTTCTCCTCTTCTTAGTGAGTCTAGCCAGAGATTTGTCAATTTTGTTTACCTTTTCAAAGAACCAGCTCTTGGTTTTATAGATTTTTTGTAATGTTTTTTTAATCTCTATTTTGTTGATTTCCTCTTTGATCTTTAAGATTTCCTTCCTTCTGCTGACTTTACATTTTTTTTGTTCTTTTTCTAATTCATTTAGGTGGTGCTGCATGCAAATCAATGAAACTAGAACACACCCTCACACCATGCACAAAAATAAACTCAAAATGGCTTAAAGACTTAAATATAAGACAAGACACCACCAAACTCCTGGAAGAGAACATAGGCAAAACATTCTCTGACATCAACCTGACAAATATTTTCCCAGGTCAGTCTCCCAAAGCAACAGAAAGAAAAGCAAAAATAAACCAATGAGACCTCATCAAACTCACAAGCTTTTGCACAGTGAAAGAAACCAAAAAGAAAACAAAAAGACCACTTACAGAATGGGATAAAATGGTTTCAAATGATGCACCTAACAAGGGCTTCATCTCTAGAATATACAATCAACTTATACAACTTATCAGCAAAATAGCCAACAACCCAATTGAAAAATGGGCAAAAGACCTGAATAGATATTTCTCTAAGGAAGATATACAGATGGCCAACAAGCACATGAAACATTGCTCAATGTCACTATTAGAGAAATGCAAATCAAAACTACCATGAGATACCACCTCACACCAGGCAGAATGGCTATCATTCATAAATCCACAAATAGCAAGTGCTGGAGGATATATGGAGAAAAGGGAATCCTCCTGCACTATTGGTGGGAATGTAAGCTGGTACAATGACTATGGAGGACAGTATGGAGGTACCTTAGAAATCTACACATCGAACTACCATGTGACCCAGCAATCCCACTCTTAGGCATATGTCCATACGAAACTTTCCTTAAAAAAGACACATGTACCCGCATATTCATTGCAGCTCTATTCACAATAGCCAAGACATGGAAACAACCCAAATGTTCATTAACAGACAATTGGATTAGGAAGATGTGGTATATATACACAATGGAATACTACACAGCCATTAAAAAGAACAAAATAATGCCATTTGCAGCAACATGGATGAAACTAGAGACTCTCATATTGAGTGAAGTAAGTCAGAAAGAGAAAGACAAATACCATATGATATCATTCATATCTGGTATCTAATATACAGCACAAATGAACCTTTCCACAGAAAAGAAAATCATGGACTTGGTGAACAGACTTGTGGATGCTCAGGAGGAGGGGGAAAGAGTGAGAGCGATTGGGAGCTTGGGGTTAACGGATGCAAACTACTGCCATTGGAATGGATTAACAATGAGATTCTGCTGCATAGCACTAAGAACTATGTCTAGATACTTACAACACAGTGGGAGAAAAAATTTATGTATACACGTATGTGTAACTGGATTCCCATGCTGTACAGCGGAAAAAAAAAAAAACTGTGTTGGGGGAAACAACAATAAAAAATAAATTAAAAAAATATTGATAAAACTTTATATTAGTTAGAGTTCAGGTTGGCCCAACTATGTTTGAAAACTATTTGTCATTAATTAATGGAGATGTCAATAGCCTAAGACCTAGCATTTTTCTCTTCAAGGCACATACATTAGAGAAACTTGCTTATTTTAAATAGATGCATAAAGAATCTGAAAATACAGAACTCTCTAACTGGACATATTTAGAAGCAAGGAAACAGTGAAAAGAGGATGAATAAATTATGTTATATTCATAAAGTAGAACAATAGAGAGTAAAGCAAATAAACTATTGGTTCATAGAGAAATCTCAAAAACATATTGTTTGAGCAAAAACTCATCAAACTATGGATCCATTTTAATAACATTCAGAGGCAAAGTAAACAATATATTGTATGGCAGTACAAACACACATAGTGAATTAAGAAAAGATTTATCTCTAGGGATGAGGAAGGAATCAGGTCAGAAAGGAACATACAAGTGGCTTTTATTTGAATGAAAAGTTCTTTTTCTTAATAAGCATAATGAAACATGGATTTAAATTATACCTTTATTATTCTAAATCAACATATAGTATGTAATCTTTGTAAAAACTCAATATTTAATAAGATCTTTTTAAAAATTATATTTCTAGGTCTTCTAGCCATTTGTCATCCTATTTCTGCCCATCCTCTGTATCTTATTCCAAACAAATTATTTAGAAAACAGCTTCATAGAAGATTTACCCTTACATACGACTTGGTAATAAAAGCTGATTAAATTTTGACAAATTAATTAACTTAGAATTTTTTCCAACTTGTCTTTTATGAGTTATTGTTTATCTTCAATTATAATAATGAACTCTTTATAACCAGGCTTTCATATATTGAGAAATAATTTTTCATATTTTGCCATTAATCTTGATGTCAGAATTATGGATGATAATTTAAGGAATCTAAGGCAATAAATTATTCAGAGAGGCTTTTTATTTCCCCTTCTCATATTTTCAGCACCTGCAAATCATTGATTGGAATCAGTGGGATACATGTCATTCATGCAATCAGAATAAAGACCCATGTTTTATCAAAGGTAGCATGAAGACAGTGTTCTATCAAAGGCAGAGAATACTGAACACTCCATATCCATAGAGAAAATTCTTTAATTCCCTTACATACCCTAGCTAACAAATCTGCCTGCATCATAACCTATGTTTCATACTGAGTTATCCATCTCCATTCTTCTTTATCGAAGCACAAATACACATATGATGTACTTTTAAAAAAATGCACATGTGGGGACTTGAGGTTGGAAAGAGAGGTGGGGAAGAGAGGTAGCTATTTGGTAGAGAGGATGTAAGAACTGTTTCTGATTTAGTTTATTATACTATGAGAAATTAGAAAGGTATATTCTTTCTGAAACAGCCCCAATATTTACAGTATGTCAACCGATACTGATACCTTTTTTCCTATACTACTTTATTTTAATTCAAGTCCTGTAGAGACTTGAATCTCTTCTCAATACATGTCCCCTAAATTTACTTCTCAGTGACCACAAGGGAAAGCCTCTGTATACTTGGAAAAAAAAAAGTTTACATTATTATTTGGTCTTGGTGTCCATAAAATTCTTTTTTTTTTGTCTTTTTGCCATTTCTTGGGCTGCTCCCATGGCATATGGAGGTTCCCAGGTTAGGGGTATAATTGGAGCTGTAGCTGCCGGCCTATGCCAGAGCCACAGCAATGTGGGATCCGAGCCATGTCTGCAACCTACACCACAGCTCATGGCAACGCCAGATCCTTGACCCACTGAGGAAGGCCAGGGATCGAACCCGTAACCTCATGGTTCCTAGTCGGATTCGTTAACCACTGAGCCACGATGGGGACTCCCTTAAATTTTCTTTTGACTATCCAAATGAGAATTTTATTACTGAAACTAATGAAAACATAATCTGATATAACTTTAAATAATACCATTAATACAAAGATTTGTTGGTTTTTTTTTATTGTTGGATTTCTTTTTTTTTTTAATTTTTTATTCAGAGTTTCTAACCATCAAGATTTTTTTAAAAACTCAGGCCATAAATTTTAGCCTTTCAGCCAGGCCACTAAGTTGCATAAATATTATTTGAAATATGTATTGGATTGTTCCAATCTTTTATCATCAGGATTGAGCTGGCATTTGTGAGATTTTTATGATCTCTTCAAAAAATAAAAGGCATGAGAATAGGGACTTCCTGTCAACATGATTCTATAAGTTCATGCTATGAAGTAACATTTCAACCAAAATAAATAGAAATCAGAGATAAGTTATAAGAAAAGAAACCTTCGTGTATATATGCACATATATATTTAAATGCTATATATGACTGTGTTGTGTGTGCATGCACAGGCGTATGTATGTGTGTGTGTAGTCTCAATAAATTGAAAATAACATATCAATATGCCATAGGGAGGAAATAGAACAAAAAGTATGCTCTGAAATACTGTAGAATCTAGGGGCTTTCCTGGACTCAAAAAGAGGAAATGGGTTAGAATAATCTAAAGGACAATATATACCCAAAAGTTCCTGTGTGAGTCAGACTTATTGTCTGAAGCCAAGGGCTAGGGTTGGCTTGTAATTCAAGAAATGAAACTTGAATTATTGGTTTTATGTGGTTTCAACTGAAATGACATCACATATCTTGGACTGAACTTGAGGAGAAAAGCATTATTAAAGTAAGTTTGTGTCCTGAAAAAATTTTCCATATCTGACTAATTTTCAACTTTACTTTCCAGTGCTTGGAAGGGCATGGGAAACAGAAGATAACCTGAATGAACCAAGTTGCTATATCTAATAGAAATACTCACTACCAAGATAGAATAACAGAAATTTGAACTGACTGTAAGTTTGTTACCAGGGACAGTTAAGAAAAATTGCTAGGCTGAAAACATAGTTCCAGGTGGAAGAGAAAGAAGGGAAAAAATTTCCTATAAATGTTTCATAAGAATTTGTAACCATAAATGGTACTCATATAGGTTTATACTCAATATTGCTTGAGTAGTCTGAAAATACCTATGGCAAATATAGACTTTGAAGAAAATCCCTTTTTGTCATGCCCTCATTGTCTGGAAGATGCAAAATAAAAATCTTCCCTAGAACCACCTACAATGCAAGTTATAAAGAATTTTCACAAAAAAACTTCTGAGGAATTTGAGCTCAAAGCCAAAACTAACAAAGCACACAAGGAAAAGGAGATGTCAATGAATAAATCCTGATAGAAATCAGGCAACAGTATCAGACATCAAGTGATAAAAACATAAGAGACAACATATAAAACTAATCTACATATATTATATACTTCTATATATTATATAATATATGCTTAATTCATTTGTCTATAAGCCTTAATCACATATTAAGATTAAAATATATGAGCAAAGGGCAAAAAATTAATTGAAACAAGTGCTTGAAGAAAAAAAAATTTAAAAATTCTTCCATAAAAATAAAATAATCAATATTTAAATACATCTTGGGATGTATTTAATAGCAATACACATAGGTGAAGAAAAAAATTCTTAAACTAAAAAATAGAAAGTAAGAAATTATCTAGTATAGGAGTTCCCACGGTGGTGCAGTGGGTTGAAAATCCAACTGTAATGGCTTGGGTCACTGCAGAGGCATGGATTCAATCCTGAGCTTGGCTCAGGGGGTTAAAGGATCTAGTAGTGACACAGCTGTGGGGTAGGTTGCAGCTGTAGCCTGGATTCAGTCCCTGGCCCGGGAACCTCCATAAGGCAGGGTATGGCCAGTGGAAAAAAAAAAAAGAATCCATCTAGAAAAAATAGAAAGAGACCAGAAATATGGAAAGAAATGAAGAGAAGCTAAATGCAACAGAGGATCAGAATGCTAAGTTCCAACATACAATTGACTTATTATTTTAGAATATAGAAAAAAATATAGGGAGATGCAAAATATTAAGAAACACTGGTAGCCAAAGCAATACTGAAAACAAAAAACACAACTGGAGGAATAAGACTCCCTAATTTCAGACTATATTATGAAGCTATAGTTATCAAAACAGTATGACACTGGCACAAAAACAGAAATATAGATCAATGGAACAGGATAGAAGGCCTAGAAATAAACCCAAGCACCTATGGTCAACTAGTCTATGATAAAGGAGGCAAGAACATACAGTGGAAGAAAGACAGTCTCTTTAATAAATGGTGCCAGGAAAACTGGACAGCTACATGTAAAATTTAAAAAATTATCCTCTATCATTCTCCATAAGTGACTAGACATAGTTCCCAGTGCTACACAGCAGGATCTCATTGCTTATACATTCCAAAGACAATATTTTGCATCTATTAAGCTCAAATTCCCAGTCCATCCCACTTCCTCCCCCTCCCTTCACAACCATAAGTCTGTTCTCCATGTCCATGAGTTTCTTTTCTGTGGAAAGGTTCATTTGTGCCATATATTAGATTCCAGATATAAGTGATATCATATGCTATTTGTCTTTCTCTTTTCTGATTTACTTCACTTAGTATGAGAGACTTTAGTTCCATCCAGGTTGCTGCAAATGGCATTATTTTGTTCTTTTTATGGCTGAGTAGTATTCCTCTGTGTATATATATACCACATCTTCTTAATCTGTTCATCTGTTGTTGGACATTTAGGTTGTTTCCATGTCTTGGCTATTGTGAATAGTAGGAAAAAGAATGTATATATGTATCTGTGACTGGGTTACCTTGCTGTATAGCAGAAAACTGAGAACACTGTAAACCAGCTATAATGGAAAAAATAAAAGTCATTAAAAAAATCAGAACATTCTCTGACACCATACACAAAAACAAACTCAAAATGGATTAAAGACCTAAATGTAAGGCCAGGTACTATAAAACTCCTAGAAGAAAACACAGGAAGAATAATACTCTTAGATCTAAATCACAGCAACATCTTTTTTTTGATCTTCCTCCTGAAAAAAGACTATAAAAACAAAAATAAACCAATGGTACCTAATTAAACTTAAAAGCTTTTGTACAGCAAAGGAAACAATTAAAAAAAAAAGACAACACAAAGAATGGGAGAAAAATCTTTACAAATGATGCAACAGACAAGGGACTAAACTCAAAATATACAAACTCATACAACTCAACAACAAAAAACCCAAAAAAAACCCAATCAAAAAATGGGCAGAAGACCTAAACAGACATTTTTCCAAAGAAGACCAGTTGGCCAGTAGGTGCCTGAAAAAATGCTCAACATTGTTAATTATTATAGAAAAGCAAATCAAAACTACAATGAGGTATCACCTCACACTAGTCAGAATAGCAGCCATTAACAAGTCATCAAACAAATGTTAGAGTGGCTGTGGAGAAAAGGAAACCCTCCTTCAATGCTAGAGGTAATTTATATTGGCACAACTATCATAGAAAACAGTATGGAGGTTCCTCAGAAAACTAAATATAGAGCTACCATATGATTAAGCAATCCCACTCCTGGACATATATCCAGACAAAATTTTCATTCAAAAAAATACATGCACCCCTACATTCACTGCAGCACTATTCACAATAGACAAGACAGGGAAACAATCTAAATGTCCACTGACAGATCAATGGATTAGGAAGATGTGGTATATATACACAATCGAACACTACTCAGTCATAAAAAAAGAACAAAATAATGCCATTTGCAGCAACGTGGATGGAACTAGAGACTCTCATACTGAGTGAAGTAAGTCAGAAAGAGAAAGACAAATAGCATATGATATCGCTTATATCTGGAATCTAATATATGGCACAAATGAACCTTGCCACAGAAAACAAAATCAGGGACTTGGAGAATAGACTTGTGGTTGCCAAGGGGTAGGGGAAGGGAGTGGGGTGGATTGGAAGCTTGGGGTTAATAGATGCAAACTATTGCCTTTGGAATGGATTAGCAATGAGATCCTGCTGTGTAGCACTGGGAACATGTCTAGTCACTTATGACGGAACATGATAATGTGAGAAAATAGAATGTGTACAGGTATGTGTAACCGGGTCACCATGCTGTAGAGTAGGAAAAAAAAAAAATTGTATTGGGGAAATAACATTTAAAAAAATAGGAGTTCCCGTTATGGCGCAGTGGTTAACAAATCTGACTAGGAACCATGAGGTTGCATGTTCTATCCCTGGCCTTGCACAGTGGGTTAAGGATCCGGTGTAGCCTTGAGCGGTGGTGTGGGTCACAAACGCGGCTCAGATCCTGCGTTGCTGTGGCTCTGGCATAGGCCGGTGGCTACAGCTCCGATTAGACCCCTAGCCTGGGAACCTCCATATGCCGCTGGAGCGGCTCAAGAAAAGGAAAAAATAAAAAAATAAATAAACATTAAAATAAATAAATAAAAAGAAAGACAAACACCATATGATATCATTTACATTGGAATATAAAATATGGCACAGATGATCTTATCTATAAAACAGAAGCATATTAAGAACAGGGAGAGCAGACTTGTGTTTGCCAGGGGGCGGTGGGAGGGAATGGGATAGTCAGGAATTTGGGGGCTGGTAGATGCAAACTACTGTATTTGAAATGGATAAGCAATGGGGTCCTACTATACAGCAAAGGGAACTATGTCCAATTATTTGAGTAGAACATTATGGAAGATGGTTTGAGAAAAAGAATGTGTGTATGTGTGTGTGTGTGTGTGTATAAAACTAGGTCATTACACTGTACAGCAGAACTGACACAACACTGTAAATCAACTACAATAAAAAAAAGAAATTTATGATGAGTAATGCAAGATCTCGCTTCTCAGATTCAGAATGCCCAATACCAATCAGGCTAAAAAATATCTCCATCTAAATATATCCCAAAAATTTTATAATAGAAGATAAAGAAGATCTGCAAAGAAACTAGAAAAGAATGTACAGATTATCTACTTATACAAATGGAAAAAATGATAACTATGGTTTTTCACCAACAGCAATGAAAGCTAATAAAAAATACCTGTAACATATTTAGAGAAAATAATTTCTTGTATACCACACAACACATTTATATACCAAACCAATATATCTTTCAAGAATGTAAGTGAAATAATTTTTGAAAAACAAAACAGAATTTGGCACCAGTGAATCCTTATCAAAAGAAATTCCAAGAGATTTATTTTTTTGTATAAGAAAAGTGATCCCAGATGTTACCAACATGAGAATCCTAGAGGATTCTCATTAACAGGAGACCCCTGAAATGACCCATGAGAAATGAGTTTAGTGTTCAAATAAATTTGAGGAAAGCCAAAGTCCTTTAAGATTTGCAATAAAATCAGTATATGAAAGGATCTGACAAGTAAATGGAAAAGAAAGCTGTTAAAAGTTAAATCAGTATTTCCCAGATCTAACACCATAAAATATTTTTTGTCAATGAGTCATGGTTAATATCTCAGAGAATATACTTTAGGGAATGTGGAACTACGCTTTCAAAGCAAAAGCTTAAAAATATTTCTAAACAAGAAAACAAACAAATGAAGCATATAAAGGGAGATTAATAGACATGGAAAACATTTACCAAGAAACAATAAAATGAATGATGTTGTTCTCCTAGCTGGCAAGCATGATAATGGCACAGACTTTACATTCCTGTCAATTTAAGTATTTAATATTAATTCTATAACATCCTAAATAGATTTTTATTGATCTCTATAATATTACTGTCAAATTCATCTGAAGGTATATTTAGGATAAGATTGATAAAACTTTTTTTCTTACAAAAAATAAATAGTAATAGAATGCATTTGTATTTTCTGATATTATAGTATTTTAGAGTTGAAATAATTGATATAATGTGATGGCTCTTATAACAGAATACATACACAGAAAGATTACAGAAACAAAAGAAATATCCAGAAAAACTGTTGTACCTATTAAAACAATTTAATGTATAGAAGAAAGACATTCAAATCAGTAGGCAAAATAATAAATGATGGTGGGATTTTCATTAACTATATATAAAAAGAGTAAGAGTGAATCCTGTCATACAATACTCACAACCAATAATTATATATATTCTGTAGACAATAAATATCAAAATTGAACATGATACAAAATAGAAACAAATATGGTTTATTCAAGATAGGAAATTTAAGGTAGGAAAAATTGTAAAGAATTAATCAATACACTCAATAATAAATCTATTCATTCCAAATTATTATAAACAAACATAAAAAGATAATTAAAAACTAATATAAAGATTTTAATTACACAAGATATTAAATATTTATTATATAAATCTTTCTAATCAGAAAGAAAATGGCAATACACAGGGGAATAAATTAGATTTAGACAGATCTGCATCTCTTCAACCACTTTTCTAGTTAGAAGTTAAATGGGCAGAAAGTATTATTCTAAATTAATTCGGTACTTTGTAGAATCTAACAAGAGCAAAAACAAATTTGAATTCTGTTTTCAAGTTTATCACTCTGCAGATGTATTACTTTTTATTTTTCACATTTAAAGAAATTAAAGAAAACCTACCAGAAAGGATTATTCTACTAGAAAATTATACAGAAATTGTTCAAAAATATACAAGTGTTCTGTAAACAGTGGAAAAACAATTCCTTTTTCAAGTGCAAGTCCAATTGGGTAAAGGGGGCAAAAGAATATGTACTCTTTTGGCAACTTTCTGTGAATATATAATTATTTCAAAATAGTTAAAAACACTTTCTCTAAAAAGACATGCAACTTTTTCTATAGCAGATCTTAAGTATTAGGTTAAAATTGTAAAATTACCAATATGTAATTGCTAATAACCTACAGAAATAGCAATTTCATATTCATTACATAATGCTATTATGAGTCTCTGTTTGAACAATGGAAAGTAAATTTGGTAAATTTGGAACTCATTCTCCTTTGCTTACCACAGCATTTGAACTGTAGGAACTCACATAAGATATGGCAAAAGGAAAGGAAGCTTTCTCTTGACCTCCTTCTTTTCCTGCTGGCCTCCCTGACAGGCAGTTTTCCTGCACAGAACTTGGGCTTGCAATCTACCCACCTGGGACAAGGGCCACACATGCGGCATATGGAGGTTCCCAGGCTAAGTGCTGAATCAGAGCTGGAGCCGCCAGCCTTTGTCACAGCCACAGCAACGTGGGATCCAAGCCATGTCTGAGACCTGCACTACAGCTCACGGCAACGCTGGATCCTTAAACCACTGAGCAAGGCCAGGGATGGAACCCGCAACCTTATGGTTACTAGTTGGATTCATTTCTGCTATGCTACAAGAACTCCTGAATCACTCTTCATCTTGATTGTGAGTCATCTGTTCTCTCCGCTAACTCCATTGCACTGCTCAAAGAAGCTTGTACCATGCTTTTTTTTTTTTTTTTTTTTTCATGTTCAAGTAACCTCAGGAAAAATCATGGGGCCTTCTATGGCCCTTCAGGGAATTGAGGCAACATGAGAGAGTTCTACGTCTCCTGTACCAGAGTAAGGAGTGGAAAACTTTGCAATTTGTCTCAACCTCTCCATGACAGGCCACAAGAAGAGATTATTTAACTCCCCGGGCCTTGCTTTGCTTCCCCCCTAGAATTGCTATGGGAAATGCAGCATAACATCCATCAGAGATTTCTCGCAAAGCCCAGAGGAGGGAGGGTCTACAGTGCCTACTCAATCTTGGTTCTCCTTGATTTTTCTTCCTCCTCACACCATTCTGAGAACATTTTACCCAAGCAGATACAGGAATCCTACCTCAGATTTATCAGGTTTCCTTTGTCATGCGTCCTCTTCGGGCCTTGAGCTTTTGAAAATCACAGTCTATCTCTTTACTACTCCTAATCCCCTTCGGCAAATATTGGTTACCTGGTTTATTTGCAACTGGAAGGATGTTAGGAACACAGAGTGACTCGAAATAGCAGCAGACCCCATCATTCAGTGTTTCACAGAGGAACTTGCTATATTTGTTCCTCTAGTAAATATTCATGGCAACAGGGAAAATTTGCTACTCCTCCAGATCTCTATTTTCTCTCTGGTTTTCCAGGCTCTTATGCCTTAAACATGCAACTCCATTTCTATCTGTTCTCCTGGGATTCAATAAGTGTATTCTCATCAGAAAAATGCTAAAAAGACTGCATGTAGCCTTTCTTTCTAAAATCTGACAACTTCCCTTGGTGGGCAGGGGTACCAGAGGAATGAAAAAAAAAATATATATATATATAAAATCAAAAGCATTCTTCATGTGATTGTTAACTAGTGGGAAAAAAATAGCCCTTCTTTCTATCTCTGCAATACTAAAAAAAAAAAAGGCGGGTGAATTTTATTCTATGCCCCCTACATTTTGGCCTTGATGAATTACTTTTCTTGAAGATCTAGTAAAAATAGAATATTGATTTACGTCATAAAGAAGTTGTTTTCAAGGCTTTCAAAACCATAAATGTTATCATATTTATCAGTCTGAATATTCCATAAATTTTATCTAAAATTGACTAAAGACATTAATATTTCATCCAAACTATTTGCTCAAAACACTAAATACATTATTATTTTATTTTCTAAATTTACTACTTTTATCAACAGATTTCAGTTATCTAAAAAACTATTAGTTAAATTTCCATGGCATTGTTATAAATATCCATATAAAATATCAATAAAATCACTGTGCCTACAAATGAAACTTTCCACAGAAAAGAAAATCATGGACTTGGAGAACAGTCTTGTGGTTGCCAAGGGGGAGGGAGGAGGGAGGGAGAGGGATGGACTGGGAATTTGGGGTTAATAGATGCAAACTATTGCCTTTGGAATGAATAAGCAATGAGATCCTGCCATATAACACTGGGAACTATATCTAGTCACTTATGATAGAGCATGATGATGTGAACAAAATAATGTATACATGTATGTGTAACTGGGTCACCTTGCTGTACAGCAGAAAATTGACAGAACACTGTAAATCAGGTATAATGGAAAAAATAAAAATCATTATTAAAAAATCACTGCACTTTATTTCTTAATAAGAAAACACCTATGACACTCATGAAAAATACTGGAAGTCTCATCTGCATATTATGCTTATTACAGTGCTTTTCCTAGTTCTAGCATTATCCCATTGGTACTATTAACCAAAAGTCACTGCAAGTCCTTTTGCCATATTTCCACAGGCACTTCATTGTTGAATTAAGTTTATGTTTTAATAGTTGCTTCAAGTTGGGATCACTAAAAAGATAATTATTGAGTTCCCATTTCTTCAAAAAATGTACTGAGTTCCTATTTCTTCAAATAATGTTGCATCAATATTATTTATTTTATCTTGAAGGTATTCCATTGCTGTCACTTAGCATTTAATGGAAAAAAATAGAATCTCAGGTTGCATGATCTTTCTCCTAGCTGTCCAAATTATTTATTTCTGTAAGTCTGTATATTTACTAGGAGATATCCAGCACAGATTGTTCTGAATCAGTTTTGCCTAGCACATGGTGAACTCTTTAAAATTTATAGATATAAATCTTTTAATGCAACTTTACATTTTGATTATTCTCTATTTTCTGGGTTTCTTCTTAGGGGAGAATATTCCCCTGCGCAATGGTGCTCCTACACCTGTCCTCTAGATCTATCATTAGCTCTCTAACACTTTCCAACTCTTTTCCATATTGTTTCACATATTTTTAAAAATTGAAATATAGTTGACCTACAATATTATTATGTTAGTTTTGAGTAGACAATATGGTGATTTGGCATTTAAATTCATTATGAAATGATTACCATGATAAATCTAGGAACCATGTGTCTGCATACAAAGTTACTATGGTACTAATGAACATAATCCTTATGCTGTATATCGCATCCCTGGACTTATTTATCTTACAACTAGAAGTTTTTAATCACCTTCATCTATTTCTCCCAACTCCCAACTCCCCCTGACATCTGGCACCCAACAGTTTATTCTCCATATCTATGTCTCTGTTTTTATTTGTTTGTTTTGTATTTTGGATTCCACATATAAGTGAGATCACATGGTATCTATCTCTCTATCTATGACTGATTTTACTTAGCAAATACCTAGATCAATCCATGTTGTCACAAATGGTAAAATCTTATTCATTTTTATGACAGTAATATTCCATTGCATACACAGACATACCTCATCTACTGTACTTCACAGAAACTGCTTTTTTTTTTTTTTAACAAATTGAAGGTTTGCAGCAACCGTATATTTATTGGCAGTTTTCCCAACAGTATTTACTCACTTTGTGTCTGTGTCACCTTTTGATAATTCTCACAATATTTAATAAAACTGTTTCATTATTATTATATTTTTATGATGATCTGTGATCAGTGATCTTTGATGTTACTACCACAAATCATCGAAGGCTCAGATGATGGTTAGCACTTTTTAGGAAAAGAGTATTTTATAATTAAGGTATGTATAATTTTTTAGATCTAATGGTATTGCACACTTAATAGACTACAGCATAGTATAAAGGTAACTTTTATATGCACTGAGAAACAAACAAAAAAAAAATTGTGTGACTCGCTTATATTGAAGGTCTGGAACTGATCCTGAAATATCTCTGAGAATGACTGTATAGACCACATCTTTATCCATTAATTTATAAATGGACACTTAGGTTACTTCCATATTTTGTTTATTGATTGTAAACAGTGCTGCAATAAACACAGTAGTGCATAAATATTTCAGAATTAATGTTTTCATTTTCTTCAGGTATATACACAGGGTTGTAGTTGCTGAGTTGTATGGTAGTTTTATTTGTAATGTTTTGAGGCCTCTCTATACTGTATCTTCTAGTGGCTGAACCATTTATACTCCCAACAACAGTGCATGAGGGCTTCCTTTTCTCCTCATTCTCAGCAGCTTCTGCTCTCCTGAATGTAAGCCCCACTGGTTTTTAAAGCTAGACGTTTTGAGGGCTCCTCTTCCAGGTGCAGAAACCCTGAGCTGAGGAGCCCCATGTGGGACTTGAACCTTTGCTCCTAGGGAAGGGCCTCGCAATTGTGATGTCCTTCTTGCTTATGGGTTGCGGCCTGGGTGTGTGTGTCCTGCCTGGACTGCATCTCCATCCCTCTTGCCACCTCACTGTGGCTCCTTTATATGTTTAGTTGCGGAATGCTTTTCTGCTAGTCTTCAGATTATTCTCAGAGAGAGTTCCTTTGTAAGCAGTTGTAATTTTGGTGTCCCTAAGGGAGAAAGTGAGCTCAGAATCATCCTTGATCTCCTCCCATTTTGCATTTTTTCATCTTTATCCCATGTCCTATCTATATTTTCCATAGTGTGTATTTCCCCTTGTATTTTCTTGTGATTTCTCCCCCTCATTTCTGGGATGGTTTTGTTTCTACAGTTTTTAAGTTTTCCAATTCATGATTCATCTCCTTTAATTCTCCCATTATCTCTTACCTGAGCTCTTGCTTTTTAAAGTTTCCTTCTTCAAGACAATTGTGTCATGAAATGGTCTTATATTCTTGATGATGTATTTGGATAGAATTATATCTTCTCTTTGCCACAATTTGCTAGTAAAAAAAGCCTAATGCTATTTACATTAAAAATACTCTTACTCTTTTTTTCATAAATTGCCTTTATATCAGTGCTGTGCCAATTCCTGTTTTAACACTGATCACAGAAGTATCCAAATTTCTTGGACTTGACTTTTACATAAATGGTTTGTAGAAGAGATAAAAATGCCCAGGTAGATCTTCAAGAAGAGCTGATGTTTACACCCTAGCACTATGCAGTTTTTTTTTCTCTTCCTTCTCTGCTTCCATCAATTAAACTAGGTACAGAGGACTTTTGACACCAACCTGATCACCAGTTTTCATACCAGTGTTACCCAAAAGCAACGTCTTTGTTTCCCACCAGGGCAAGAGCACAAATATGTTCCCTTCACCTTGATCCTCTCGCCACTCCCTGTATTTCTTGTCCTAACTTATTCCTAGGAAGATTCCTTCAGTGTAGTTAGTTGTAGCAGCCCTTATGTGTACTTTGGAATCTGTGGATTCTTTTTGTCTCCAGTTTCACTAAAAATGATGTGAGCCACAGGGGAAGCTGCTAGTTTAAATAAAAATGATATTTGCTTTTGGATGATTTTTAAGCAGGGAATGAGAAATACGCATTCACCCAGTTATGTGCCTACCAGAAGTCCCAATGGTCCTTCTTTTAAATGGGGAAAGTTTGGACACAGAAAATAAATATGGATATGTATATATACTATCATATACATATATGTTTGTGTGTATATATAATTATATATGTAAGATATCCAGTCTTTAAAATGCATGTAGAGAAATATGTACACACATATTTAAAATTAAAAACTTATGTTTTAGAAAAAAACTGACTACTAAATCTTTCCAATATGCAGTAAGTTATGCAAAGGTATAGAAATGTTTGAAAAATTATACATAAAAGGCAATAGTGATTTAATGGATGGCTTTTTTCTTACTTTTTCTGAACATATGCTTTTCAAAAATAAAATATACTGCATTGTCTGAGAGAAACAAGTTACTTAAAACTGCATTTTATGTCTAGGTTATTTATGTTTATTTTCTTAATTTTTTTCTTCATAATTAATTTTTTATTCTTTTATTTTTAAGAAAGCTATTTTTAATCCAAATTTAATGAAATTTTATTTTTATATTTTGATTTTGGTGGGTTTAATGTTTTAAGTCTTAAATTTAAATCTTTTTGAATATTCTTTTTTTAATTATTTTTATTTTTTCCATTATAGCTGGTTTGCAGTGTTCTATGAATTTTCTACTGTACAGCAAAGTGAGCCAGTCACACATACATATATACATTCTCTTTCTTGCACTATCCTCCTCATGCTCCATCAAAAGTGACTAGGTATAGTTCCCAGTGCTATACAGCAGCAGTTCATTGCTTATCCATTCCAAAGGCAATAGTTTGCATCTATTAACTTCAAATTCCCAGTCCATTCCACTCCCTCCCCCTTCCTCTTGACAACCACAAGATTCTTCTCCAAGTCCATGAGTTTCTTTTCTGTGGAAAGGTTCATTAGTGCCATATATTAATTCCAGATATAAGTGATATATGGTATTTGTCTTTTTCTTTCTGACATTTCACTTAGTGTGAGAGTCTCTAGTTCAATCCATGTTGCTGCAAATGGCAGAATTTTGTTCTTTTTTATGGCTGAGTAGTATTCCATTGTGTATACATACTACACCTTCCTAATCCATTCAGCTGTCGATGGACATTTAGGTTGTTTCCATGTCTTGTCTATTGTGAATAGTGCTGCAATGAACATATGGGTCCATGTATCCTTTTCAAGAAAAGAAAAGTTTTGTCCGGAAATATGCCCAAGAGTGGGATTGTTGGGTCATATGGTAGTTCTATATGCAGTTTTCTGAAGTACCTCCATACAGTTTTCCATAGTGGTTGTACCAGCTTACATTCCCAACAGTGTCAGAGGGTTCCCTTTTCTCCACATGCTCTCCAGCATTTGTTATTTGTGGACTTATTAATGATGGCCATTCCGACTGGTGTGAAGTGATACCTCACAGTAGTTTTGATTTGCCTTTCTCTAATAATCAATGATGCTGAGCATTTTTTCATGCACTTCTTGGCCATCTGTATACCTTCTCTGAAGAAATGTCTATTCAGGTCTTTAGCCTATTTTTTCCACTAGTTGTTGGATTTTTTGCTGTTGAGTTGTATAAGTTTTTGCATATTTTAGAGATTAAGCCCTTGTCAGTTGCATCTTTTGAAACTATTTTCTCTTATTGGGTAGGTGATCTTTTTTTTTTTTTATGGTTTCCTTTGCTGTGCAAAAGCTTGTCAGTTTGATTAGGTCCATTGGTTTATTTTTGCTTTCATTTCTGCTGCCTTGGGAGACTGACCTGAGAAAATATTTATAAGGTTAATGTCAGAGAATGTTTTGTCTATGTTCTCTTCTGGGAATTTGATAGTGTCTCGTCTTATATTTAACTCTTTAAGCCATATTGAGTTTATTTTTGTGTATGGTGTGAGGTTCCTTGATTTATATGCAGCTGTCCAGTTTTCCCAATACCAACTGCTAAAAAGACTGTTTTTTTCCCATTTTATATTCTTGCATCCTTTGTCCCAGATTAATTGACTGCAGGTGTCTGGGTTTATTTCAGGATTCTCTATTCTGTTACATGGTCGGTATGTCTGTTTTGGTACTAGTACCACACTGTCTTGATGCCTGTGGCTTTGTAATATTGCCTGAAGTCTGGGAGAGTTATGCCTCCTGCTTGATTTTTGTTCCTCAGGATTGATTTGGCAATTCTGGGTCTTTTGTGGTTCCATATAAATTTTTGGACTGTTTGTTCTAGTTCTGTGAAAAATGCCATGGGTATTTTGATAGGGATTGTATTGAATCTGTAGATTGCCTTCAGTAGTATAGCCATTTTTACAATATTAATTTTTCCAACCCAGGGGCACGGAATATCTTTCCATTTCTTTGAATCCTCTTTAATTTCCTTGATTAATGTTTTATAGTTCTCAACCTATAATTCTTTCACCTCCTTGGTCAGGTTCTTGAGAATTAAATATCCCAGTATTATTTGATTATCTTTCTTTTCCTTACTCATTTGATATGCCATTTAACTACAGTAGCATTACCTGTCAGTGGTTCTTATATTTTTTTCTAATGCAACTACTATGGCATCAGAATTGGTGTCTTACCACAGCCTGCTATATACATAAGGTAGATCTTGTGTGGTAGTGATTATAAAATGTACTTATTATAAGTCTATCCTATTTCTCCCAGTAAAGAGTGATATATAGTAGTTGACACTACATGGACCAGGATTTTGGATTTTGTTTTGGTCTTTTATATGTTCCTATGTATTAAATCAAATATTCTTGTTATACTCACTAATTACGATACATTTTGATATGTGAAAGAGTGAAACAAACTTTATTTTTTAAAAATTTAATTTTGTTGATTCTATACTTCAAGATCAAATTTTTAGTTGTTTAGACATATTTTAATGTTGAAGTTCTTTAAAAACTTGATTATATATATTGTTACATATTAATAGCAAACATAACTTCATAGAATCTTTATTTATTTATTTTAATTTTTTGGCTGCAACCATGGCATACAGAAGTTTCTGGAAATGGGATAGAACCCGTGCCAAGTGACCTGTGTTGCTACAGTGACAATGCCAGATCCTTAACTCACTGAGCTACAAGAGAACTCTGTCCTCATGGTATCTTTTCTTCTAACTCAGAAACACGGAGGCATTTCCATTTTTCAAGTCTTCTTTAAAAAACACTTAATAAAATTTTGTGGTTTACATTATTTTCTAGAAAATAGTTTTAGATATTATATAAATACATGAATTTTCAAATTTTCTTTTGAGGTAATTTTTCTTAAAACCTCGTATGTAGACTGGAGGTGAAATGTGCATAGCTAGAAATAAGGCATAAAATAAATAAGGATGACTGCAATAACTCTGGCATGAGATGATAATGTCCTGAAATTAAGTAAAGAATGATAATTATGAAAAAGTAGCATATATGAGCAGTGTCCAGTTAATAAAATCAACAGGACTGGTGATTGTTGAGTGTGGGATGTAAGACAGAGAGAAAAGTCTAAATTTATGCTTAAGTTACTAGTAAAGTAGAGACCTAAGTTTTAGGAATTAGGTGAAGAATTTCTTTGGAGTGGATTGAGCTTGTGGAGTGTGATAGAGCATCTAGGTGAGGATTTCAGTGGGCAACTAATATTTTATCTTGTTATTGACTTTAGTTTTTTTCCTTATTTCTTCATCTGTAAAATAAGAATAACATAATTATCTCATGGAATTTATACGAGTGGCTATGGGAAAGGTACTTAAGTTCTCCCTCCTTTTCCTTTCCTTTGCTGTAGACGTATGATTGTTCTGTTACATTTTCTAGCTATTGGTGCAAGAAACATAAAGAAACATGAAACTACAATAATTGCTAGTTTGCATATATGTCTTCAAAAACTGTAATATCTAGCATAAGCCACTGTGTTTACTTTTATCAATTCAATTTTTTGTAACACAAATATGGGCTTGAAGTATCATGGACATTTTTACTTATTTGTAAATATTAATTCTTCTGAATATGGTATTTATGATAATGAAGTCATTATAAATAATTTGCTTATGAAAATAAAATAGTTCCCAGCTGTGCACGTATTTAAATCTGAAGAAAAAAAAAAAAAAAAGAAGAGAGTTACCACTGTGGCTCTGCAGAAATGGACCCAACTAGTGTTCATGAGGATACAGGTTCGATCCACGGCCTTGCTCAGTAGTTAAGGATATGGAGTTGCCATGAGCTGCAGTGTAGGTCAGATTCAGCTCAGATCCTGCATTGCTATGGCTGTGCCACAGGCCAGCGGCTATAGCTCCAATTCGACCCCTAGCCTGAGAACTTCCATATGCCAGAAGAGCAGCCCCGAAAAGACAAAAAAAAAAAAAATCTAAGCTACATTGTATTTTTTGATGGAAATAACCTCTTCTCATTATTTAAAAATCACTTGTCTAGAGCAGTTTTAGTCATTTTTATTATTTTTATATGCTATTTATAATGATGGTCTGTGTTATTTCGTGTGTGTGAACAGAAACACTTTTCTATTCTTAGCTTGGAGGATTCTTTATGGCTTGTGAATTACTCTGGGTTTTTGGCCCAGTGACAATATAAGCAAAATGTTATTCTGAATCTAGGTCTGAAAACTTGCAAGGAGAAAGAAAATTAAATGCTGACTCTCTAAAACTTGACTTGATACAAGAATCTAATGGATCTTGGAAACCAAAAATAAAAAACTCTAAATAACATAACTGATCCTGATTAAAGCAGTCATCTTCCGTCTGCTCTCAGAAGTGGGCATCAATATAGAATTGTGATTTTTTAAAAAATGCTTTTCCTAAAGTGGCCAAATTAAAATTTGAGGTAGCAAAACGTAGCAGTAGGTAGGGGGATGCATATGAATATAAATAAAAGGTAATAGTCTTATATTTTTCAGGAGTTTAGAAATTATGATTTATTTTACACTGTAGTAGAAAATATGCTTGCAATTGTGCATTAAACTGTACTGGCTACCATAAAATGCAATGAAACGTATAACTTCAAGTGCAATAAAGAAAAATGAATACGCTGAATTCAGCTGAGGCAAACGTGAGGGGAAAAAACATAGAGAAAACACAACAATTAGAAATACAAAATGAAAAAGCGAAATAATTCCAAATACATTAGGATTCACAATAGACTGAAACAGGTTTAAATTACTTAGCAAATAATGTCAAACTGTATTAAAATAAACATTATATAAATAATTAACATTGCCTTGTAAAATATAAAATATAGAAATATTAGAAAGTAATGAAAAAATGTTATTGCAGGAAAAATAATATTTAAACATCAGGAGAAAAACTAATGTATTCATATGAATTACAGATGAAACAGATTTCAATCTGAAAGTTCAGAAGGTGAAAGAAGATTACATTTAGCAAAAATGTACCCTTTTGCCAAGAAGAAGATATCCAACTCTGGAAAAACTCTTATAAACTTGTAGTCACTTAATAATCTCCCATCAAAATATATATAGCAAAACTTGGCAGAAATTCAAGATGGAGTGGTTAAATACAGATTGTGGAAGAAAAACAAAATATAAAGTTGCAGAAGATATGAATTGAGACTATCTATGCTTTTACAGAGGTGTTTAACTTCATTGTTGTTTCAATCTCTCAAGAAACCATTTAGTCTATGCATCATTCACCCTGCTTTTCATTGAAAAATTACTTTGAACAATTTTGGCTGTTGTCTTCTTGCTTCCTTTTGGATTGATATTCTTCTACCACAGATTCAGTGATACTTAAGGGAAGAAAGAAGACAAACACCTGTTCTCTGTCTTCCACACTCCTAATGCATATACTTAAAGTAGATGGAAAAAAGTTGGATATATTTAGATAAATCTACAGAATCATCATACATGCTACAACACTCATAACAATATCACTGTACTCAAGTTAAACAACATCAGGTCATTTTTCAAAATCTCTAGTCCTAGGAAGGTTATGATATATGTCTGTATACTTATTGAGTTAAATACACGCTCTATGCAACCTTTTGTCTGGACATGGCAATCTCTTTTTTCCATCACTGCTGTAGACAGGTTTTGTTAGAATAAGAAGAGAGGTAGTATAATGCAGTGGGATGGAAGCTGAGGGAAGAGAGAAGTTAGATCTAGGACCTCAAATTTGCATAAAAAATGATGACTGTTAAGTATAAAAAAACACATTTCCAGGACTAAGGTAGAAGTCAACTGCTCAGTTGATTAAAATTAGAAACAAGGAAATAAATGATTAAAAAGCAACATGAGGAGTTCCCATCCTGGCGCAGTGGAAAACAAATCCAACTAGGAACCATGAGGTTGTGGGTTCGATCCCTGGCCTCGCTCAGTGGGTTAAGGATCCAGCTGTGGTGTAGGTCACAGACACGGCTCAGATCTGGCATTGCTGTGGCTGTGTTGTAGGCCGGTAACTACAGCTTTGATTAGACCCCTA
This sequence comes from Sus scrofa, assembly GCF_054392235.1. Taxonomy (NCBI): domain Eukaryota; kingdom Metazoa; phylum Chordata; class Mammalia; order Artiodactyla; family Suidae; genus Sus; species Sus scrofa. The sequence continues at coordinate 105,309,583 of NC_139396.1, read as the reverse complement.
GCCTGGGAACCTCCATATGCCATGGTCATGGCCCTAAAAAGACAAAAGACAAAAGACAAAAAAAAAAAAAAAAAAAAAAAAAAAAGGCAACATGATAGTGTAAGCAGGTGAAAATTAAACTCATAAATTGAAGGTATAAGAAGCTTGAAAGGTACATTTTCTTTTAGTCTGATGAAGATTTGGGAATGTGTTTTATTTGAAAGTTACAAGAAGGAGAAATGAAGAAATATTTTTTTAACATTTTTCTGTACTCAACAACACAGTAACATGTACTGTTCAATCTCTGTTGGTTAAGAATTAAACTAACTAAATAAATAGAATGTTTAGTGTTCAAATGTATTGAGAATAAGAGCACGTGAAGCAGGCAGATTCAAGAGGAACACAAAGAGTAAATGTTTGGCTTCTCATTTCCAAAAATATTAATCCTAGAGAAATAAAAAGCAAAGCTACTTAGTGCAGTGTAATGTCTGAGGGGAGCTTAAGGAGGGTCGAAATAATTGCACAAGTATGCCTGGCATAGGATGAGCTATAGTTACTGGAGAATATTGAGGTCAATCAGTGCTAGAATATATACTAGGCTATGAATGTTTATCTCAGCGTTTTATTTCTTTAACTATGCACTACTTTTTTCTTCCTTTTCAGCTGTACCTGTGGCATATTTAAGTTCCTGGGCCAGGGATCAAATCCAAGCTGGAGCTGTGACCTGTGCCACAGCTGCAGCAACTCTGGATCCTTAACCACTGCGCCTGGCCAGGGACTGAACCTGGTGCTTCCACAAAAAACAAGCCATATCATTAACCTACTGTGCCGCAGTGAAAATTCCCACTCATGCACTATTTTAAAACTTCTCCACAAGGCAAGTGGAAAACCAAATCTGACACAGCTATTTGTAAAGTTATCCTAGTAGAGAGCAGAAAGTAAATTAGGAAATCAAATCCTCATGTGGAGACTGCTGTGCAGATTTTAAGAGTCAAAGCAATTACAGAGAAATTCAAAAGAAGCCCACTGTATGGCATGTGCAATTACAATCCTTATTAAATCAGTATGAAAGTTCATGTACATTTTTCTTGTTGCCTAACAAAATTTAAGAATAAAATGTTGTAGACATATTATACATGCATGTATTTTAAGCACAAGACATCATTTAAGTTTTTTTTTTTTTAAGAAATTCTATCTATTCTATGGGATAGTCTCCAAAAACAAACAAACAAAAAAATGAAAATAAAGTTTTAAGAACAGAAACAGTCTCAAAGATTCAGTGGAGACATCATCATAAGACACAGAAATATGTGAAAAGTATGAGAAAAATTGTGTATGTGAAAGATCACCTGATTGTAAAGTGCAAAAAATAACTGGAAGAAAGACGAAGCTAAGATACAATAATTTAGTCATATTTTCAAATCTAATGGGAAAATGTATTAAACAATTAGTGTACACCCAAAGTCTTGATTGTTATTTATATACTATAAAAGTTATTTAAGATTCAAATCTTTCCACCAGCTATTAATCAGTTTTTCACAGGCCATGCTTATTAGACTAGACCTCTTGATTTTTACAAGACTGCCCTATCAGTTTTAACATCAGAGTAATATGTTATTTGGCTGTTATTGTGATTATTACTGTTACCACTGCCAGTGTTTACTCCAAATTATCAATGCTTATATTCTTTTCGTTGTGCTATACACCAGGCACACTTAACCTTGCCAATAACTATCATACCTCTACACTTGCAGTATGCTAGCCAATTCTTTAAATGTTTTACATATGCCAGCTCATCCAGTTTTATGAGGTAGAAATTATAAATAATCCTGTTCTATAGAAGAACAAATAAGGCTCAGAGATTTCGTTGGATTGGCTAATGACATACAGATTAAAAAATAGATGATTTCCTACCATTACATTAATTGTAAAATAACTAAGCTGACCTGTCTGGTACCACACAACTAGTAAGATAGCTCCCCAGCAGACTGTTCTGAAATAAATAGAGTCTGATCCAGGATCCAAACACTGTGAGATGTGGATTAAACAGAACTTTGTTTTCCTCTCGGTTCTAAAACTTCCAAGTTAAGAGAATGTTGTCAAGGAATTAAGTTCTCTCTAAGCAAGCCCTTATTTTCATTTCTATAAGGTGAAGGCAACAATGCTTTGTTACACAGTCCTTATGAAGAATAAATGAACTGCGATCTTCAAAACACTATGGCACCTATCACGAATGTTTTTAATAACTTCTACCTCTTTCATTCTCTTTCCATGTGTCCTTGCCATAAAATAGGATATGAAACTACAGTCACTGTTCAAAATGGATGGAGTTTTGCCACAAAGGCCTGTTTGAAAAAAATAAATAAATAAACATGCATGAAAAGCTTTTCCTTTGAGGTAGATATTCCCAAGTTTTTTTTTTTTTTTTAACTTGATAAAAATGTACCTCAATTTAAATGCAAACTGTGGATTATAACCTTTATATAGTGCTATTTATACAAATAATACCAGGCCTTCCAGAAAAACAAATAACATGACACTGATATGCATGATTACCATTAACCTTAATCAGACATTGCAAGCCCAGAATTCTGTGTCTTCAGAAAAAGAGTTCTCTGATTAGCTCTGCTCAGCAGCAGGGCTCTCCTAGTCTGCACATTAACTACTCCCACTCCCACCAAAGCAAAAGGAAAGTTTGTAAATTTGTGTGTGTGTGGAAAATGTATGACTATGAATGGACTAGTTACAGTGCCTTCATTAAATAAATATGGCACATTAAATAAATAAGCAGTTTCAATAGATTACTTTTTCCTCATCTTCCTTCCAGAAGGATGTTGGTTGAGCTCACTACACAGCACCCAGCCATGCATGTAGCTCAGTCCTCCCTCATTAAAAGCAAACAGCCTCGTGTACTGTGGTCCGCTGATCAACAACTATGGATTTTCCCAACAAGTCATCCTAGAACAGTCTATGTTGGCTAGTCCCTTTATGAAAGAGCTGTAATCCCCTCTAAAGAGACAGACATTTAAACATTAATTTCAATCCTTGAAAATTGGTCTGAATAATGAATCTACTTTGTGACTGGAAGTATAAATAAAAATAATGACATAGGATGTTTCCTAAATATTTAATTACATGTTTACTGGAATAGAATACCTTAGTAGGGAAGTACAGATGAAAAGACATAGCATGACATACGGAAAAAATAAACAAGTGAACTGTATTTGAAGTTAAAACATTTGGGCTCTAAATCACGTTTTGTAAATAATCTACTAATAAAAGTAAAATTCCTTTCCTACTGCACTCTAATCTCATTTGTAAAAATCATATGGTTAAACTAGATTACTTTCACTACTCAGTTGTCTTTTTTAGTTTGTGTTCCCATCAGTCTCATATTTAAAACATTTGTCCTTCCAGAGAGTATATATTTAGATATAAGGTAGCAATTAAATAAATTCTTCTTAGGTTTTACTAGATTCTCTGAAATGATTAAAATTTTGCCTTGAGCCACATTTTTTTTTTTTTTTTTCTGTAAGAGACTGATCTTTTGGCTCCTTTTTTTTTTTTTTTTTTTGTCTTTTTGCTATTTCTTGGGCCGCTCCCGCGGCATATGGAGGTTCCCAGGCTAGGGGTCCAATCAGAGCTGTAGCCACCAGCCTACGCCAGAGCCACAGCAACGCAGGATCCGAGCCGCGTCTGCAACCTACACCACAGCTCACGGCAACGCCGGATCGTTAACCCACTGAGCAAGGGCAGGGATCGAACCTGCAACCTCATGGTTCCTAGTCGGATTCGTTAACCACTGCGCCACGACGGGAACTCCTTGGCTCCTTTTTATTCTAAAAATGATTTTTCTAGGAATAGAGTTCTTGCAACTAAAGATATAGAGTATAATTGGGGGGAAGAAAGGGGAAAAGAAAAGAGAGACAAAATAAAAAATTATGAAGAAACAGAGGAAAGGGCTTCCTAAATACCTTTTACTTTTCTGTCAATCTCATTTATTTATTCAAAATTGTATCAGAAAGAATAAAATATTTAGGAATAAACTTAACCAAAGAGGTAAAAGACTTCCATCCTGAAAACTGTATAACAGTGATCAAGGAATCTGAAAATGATACAAAGAAAGAGAAAAATGCCCCATGTTTTTGGATTAGAAGAATTAATGTTGAATTCTTCTAAGAATTAAAATGTCCATTCTAGCTAAAGCAATCTACAGATTTAATGCAATGTGTATCAAAATATTCATATTTTCACAGAATTAGAGCAAATAACCCCAAAATTAAATGGATCCACAAATGATCCCAAAATGCGAAAGTAATCTTGAGAACAAAAAATGAAGTTGGAGATATGCTGCCTGACGTCAGACTAGACTACGAAGCTAAGGTAATCAAACAGTACAATACTGGCACAAAAACAGACACATAGATCAATGGAACTGAACAGAGAGATCAGAAATAAACCCACACACTTATGGTCAATCATGGTCAATCAATCTATGACAAAGGAGGAAAGAATATACAATAGGAAAAAAAAGACAGTCTCAGAGTTCTTGTGGCTCTGTGGGTTAAGATCCTGACTGATATCCATGAGGATGAGGGTTCACATCCTGGCCTTGCTCACTGGGTTAAGGATCTGGCATTGCCATGAGCAGTGGTGTAGGTTGCAGATGTGGCTTGGATCCCGTGTTGCTGTGACTGTGGCTGTGGCCAACAGTTGCAGCTCCAATGGGACCCTTAGCCTGGGAACTTCCATATGCCATGGGTGCAACCCTAAAAAGCAAAAAAAAAAAATGAAAGAAAGAAAGTCTCTTCTTCAAAAGTCGTGCTGGAAAAACTGGATGGCTACTTGTAAAAGAATGAGATTAGAACATTTGCTCATACCATACACAAAAATAAACTCAAAATGCGTTACAGATCTAAATGTAAGACTGAAACCATAAAACACCTGGCAGAGAACATAGAACACTCTTTGACATAAATTATAGCAATAGTTTTATGGATTAGTATCCTAAGGCAAAAAAAAAAAAGAAAAAGAAAAAAAAAATAAACAAATGGAACCTAATTAAACTCAAAAAGGATTTTTCACAGCAAGGGAAACCACTGACAAAATGAAAAGACAACTAATTGAATGGGAGAAAATATTTGCAAAGAATATGACTGATAAGGGACTAATATAAAACATATATGAATAAATCATAGAACCCAACATCAAAATAATCAAACAACCTACACAAAAAATGTAGCCCTGGACAGACATTTTTCCAGAGAGGAAATGCAAATGACCAACATGTATGTGAACAGATGCTGAACATTGCTAATACCAGGGAAATGCAAATCGAAACCGCAATGAGATATTATCACCTCATACCTGTCAGAATGGCTATCATCAAAATAACAAATATTGGCAAGGAGGTGGAGAAAAGGGAATCCTCCTACACTGCTGGTGGGAATGTAAATTGGTGCAGCCACTATGGAAAACAATAGGGAAGTTCATCAAAAAACTAAAAATAGAACTACCAGATTAAAGAGAAATTTTCTTCTTAGATTTATATATATCTAAGATATATGCATCTCAGAGTTCCCGTTGTGGCTCAGTGGCTTAAAAACCCAATATTGCGTCCATGACAATACAGGTTTTGATCTCTGGCTTTGCTCAATGCCATAAGAATTCAGCATTGCTGCAGGCTATGGCTGTGGTGTAGGCTGGCAGCTGCAGCTCTGATTCAACCCCTAGCCCGGGAATTTCCATATGCTGTCGGTGCAGCCTTAAAAAAGAGAAAAAAAAAAGATCTATGCATCTCAATGTTCACAGCAGCATTATTTACAGTAGCCAAGATATGGAAGCAACCTAAGTGTCCGTCAACAGATGAATGCATAAAGAAGTGAAACACGGATGGACCAACAGTACTATGCTTAGTGAAATAATTCAGGCAGAGAAAGACAAATACTGTACGTTATCACTTACATATGGAATCTTTTTTTTTTTTTTTTGGCCACACCTTCGGCATGTGGAAATTCCTGGACCTGGGACTGAACCCCTGCCACAGCTGTAACCAGAGCCATAGCAGTAACAGTGCCAAATCCTTAACCTGCTGAGTCATGAAGGAACTCATATGTGGAATCTTAAAAAAGAAAAACAAATGTATATAACAAAACAGAAAAAGACTCATTGATGTAAAGAACAAACCAGTGGCTACCAGTGGGGAGAGGGAAGGGGGAGGGGCAAGATAGGGGTATGAAATTAAGAGATACCAACTAGTATGCATAAAATAAATAAGAAACAAGAATATACTATACACCACAGAGAAATAATCCATTATTTTAAAATAATTTTAAATGGAGTATAAAACTATAAAAATGTTGAATCTCTATAGTGTACACTTTAAATTAATACAATATTGTAAACCAACTGTATTTCAATAAAAATAAAAAGCTATCTCACAAACAACAGGAATAAAAGCAAAAGGTATAAGCTCTGCTTATAGCTATATATCCAACAGAATTGAAAGCAAGATCTAAAAGAGATACCTGCAAACTTGTGTACACAGCAGAACTATTCAGAATAGCCAAGAGGTAGAAGCAATCGAAGAGGTGGAACAAATGGACAGACAAAACGTAGTATACACAGACCATGAAACAGTATTCATTTTTAAAAAGGAAGGCAATTCTGGCACACACTACAACATGGTGAACCTAGGGAAGATTATATTAAGTGAAATAAGTCAGTCGCAAAAAGATAAATACTATGTGATTCCACTTGTATGAGAAATCTAGGGTAGTCAAATTCATAGAAATAGAAAGTAGAATGGTGGCTGCCAGGAACTGGAAGTGGGTAAAACAGGAAGTTGCTATTTGATTGGTGTAAAGTTTCAGTTTTTCAATATAAAAAATTTTTGGATATTGGTTGTACAACAGTGTGAATATATTTAATGCTCCTTAATTATACACAGAAATAGTTTAAAAGTACATATTTTTTAACCACAATAAAAAATGATTTCTAGAAATGCAAGAGCAACTTATAACCGATTAATTACTTTCAATGGTTGGAGTTAGGAAGGATTTTACTATAAAAGAGAATGAGGAAATTTCTTGATTTTATGGTTGTTATTTTACTTCATGTAAAAAACTGACAGAACTGTATACTAAAAACTGAATTTTATTGTACTTAAATTATACCTTTATAAAAAAAGTCTCTGAAAAATACAAATATATTGTTCTAGTCATGAACAAATAATATATCATGAAATAGAGGAAGCAATATTTAAAATGAATATTGCTTATATTTTAATCAAAATAGAATGTGTTTGAGTGTCTTAACTCCAGCTTTAAAATCGAAGATTCTTATGGTTGGAAATTATTTTTTCTTACAGTGGGCATATAGGTTAAATTAATATCCTAAATTTTATTCAGCCACTCAGTATTGATTGACATTCAATTTGATGCAATTAAGCTGCCATTACAAAATAATACTGCAATCATTACGAAGTTTATCTATATATATATTACTGCTTTTACTCCCATGGTGGAAGGTCCTAGGAATGGAGCAGTATGTATAGTTTTAATTTTGATAGCTACTTCAGTATTGCTTTCCAAATGGCAAATATATGAAATAATATATGAAATAATTGGTAACATATGAAACAATTTTTAATTTGTACTCTACCACTAATAGAATGTATTATTGATATTTATAAATATTGCCTAATAATGGTAAAATGAATTCATATTTAACATTTATATTTTATTTTAATTAATAAACATTTTAGAGCAGTATTAAATTCACAGGAAAATGAATTGAAAGTATGGATTTCCATATAACCCCTGTTTCCACACACACCCACATCCTCCCTCACTGCACCTCACTATCGACATTTAGCACCAAGTACAGTCCTACCTCATTTTTATTGTGCTTCAATTACACTTCACAGGTAGTGGGGTTTTTTTATATATTGAAGGCTTGTAGCAGCCCTGAGGTCAAATAAATCTCATCAATGCCATTTTCCCAAAAGCATTTGCTCACTTCGTCTCTTTGTCATACTTTGGTAAGTTCTCAAAATATCTTGTAATTTCTCATTATATGATATTCGTTTTGGTGATCTTTGATCTTTGATGTTATTATTGTAGTTGTTTGGGGGCATCATGGAGTCATATCTGTATAAAATTGCAAGTTTAATTGATAAATTGTGTGTTCTGACTGCTAAACCAACCAGCCATTCTCCCATCTTTCCCCCACTTTTGGGGTCTTCCTATTCTGAGACACACCAATATTGGAATTAGGCTAGTTAGTAACTCTACAACAGCCTCTAATTGTTCAAGTGAAGAGTCACATGTCTAGCACTTTAAATCAAAAGCTGGAGATAACTGAGCTTAGTGAAGAAGGCATGTAAAAAGCTAATACTGGCTAAGAGGTAGATCTACTGAGCCAAACAATTGGCTAAGCTGTGAATACAAAGGAAAAGTTCTTAAAGGAAATTAAAAGGGATGCTCCAGTGAATATACAAATGATAAGAAAGTGAAACAGCCTTATTATTGGTATGGACAAAGTTTGAGTGGTTTGTAAAATAAAACCAGCTACAACATTCTCTTAAGCCAAAGCCTAATCTATCTTTATTGTTAAGAATATCCTTTAGTAATTAAGGTAGAATGTGCTTATTGTGCTTTGTGATTGTGTTTTTGTGAATGTACTTTTTGTTATATTAGAACCTTATCTTTGCTTATGTTGGTCTATTATATATTTTTATTATTTTATATTCTGAAACATATAGAACTGTGTAAATTTTATTTTCCCCAGAGGTTTTATAATGTTTCTTATTTTATGTCCCAGGAAATTTTACTTCTACTTAAGGTTTTAAAAGTTGCTTCAGATTTATTTGGTATATTTTATTTTAGAAATATCAATTTTTATGATTGTTTTGGATTGATATGCTTGGTATCCTTTCTCTTTTTCTTTTTTTTTTTTTTTTTTTTGGTATATTCTTTAGGTACTTTGCAGGGTTATCCAAAGCCTTACAGAAAATATCTTATACTTCAAACATTCTATTTTAAGCTCATTACAACTTAAATTTGGTCACATACAAAAAGTCTACATTTTTATTTCTCTCTTTCACAATTTATCTTATTGATGTCACAATTTACATATTTGTATTGGGTACTAATTAATAGATTTTTTAAAGTTAGACTTAATAGTTTCTCAACTTTTATATTAGGGTTAAAATGATTAACACACCATCTTTACATTATTACATTATTTTGTTTTTGTCTATATATTTACTTTTATCAATGAGATTGATTCATTAATATGGATTCATGTTACTGTTTAGTATTCTTTAATTTCAACTTGAAGAACTCCCTTTACCACTTATTATAATGAAGGTCTAGTGATAACTACCTCCCTAAGCTTTAGTTTGTCTGGGAAAGTCTTATACAGTTCCCTTCATTTGATAAGACAATTTAGCCAGGTATATAATTTTTAGTTAGCAATTTTATTTTTCTTTCAGTACTTCTAATATGTCATCTCACTTTCATCTGTCCTACAAGTTCTCTGCTGAAAAATCTGCCAATAGCATTATAGGAATTTTCTTGTATGTGATGAATTCTTTCTCCCTTGCTGTTTTCAAATTTTTCTTTGTCATTGATTTTGGCAGTTTAATTATAATGTGTCTCAGAGTAGATCAACTTAGGTTCTAGCTATTTGGGATCCTTTGGGTTTCATAAATCTGCAAGACTATTTCTCTCCCCAGATTTGGGAAAATTTTAGCCATTAATTTTTAATTAGTTATCTGTACCCTATTTCCCCCATTCCTCCTGGGACTCCTCTAATTCATATATAGGTTCCCATGTTCATGATAGAAAGAATTAATATTGTTAAACTGTCCATACTATCTAAAGTGATATACATATTCACTGCAATACCTATTAAAAACTCAAAGTTTTTTTTTTTACAAAAACGGAAAAAAAATCTTTAAATTCATATGGAACTACAAAATATTCCATATAACCAAAATAGTTTGAGTAACAAGAACAATTCTGAAGACTCACACATCTTGATTTCAAAATATACTAAAAATCTACAGTAATAAAAATAATGTGCTATTGGTATTAAAACAGAAATATAAATGAATGGAAGAAACAGGGAGCCTAGAAATAAACCCATGCATATATGGTCAACTGATCTTTGTTAAAGGAACCGAGAATACACAATGGAGAAATGAGAATCTCTTTAAAAAATGATAGGAAAACTGCATATTCATGTGAAAAAGAAGGATGTGAAATGATTATTTTATAGCATACACAAAAAAACCCTCAAAATGGGTTAAAGATATAAACATAATAGCAGAAATTATAAAACTCCTAAATGAAAACACAAAGAAAATATTCTTGACATTGGCCTTAGCAATTTTTTTTTTAAATATGGTACCCAAAACACAGGAAACAGACAAAGATACATGAATTAGGTTACATCAAACTAAAAAGCTTCTGCCCAGCAAAGGAAACAATAGAGTGAAAGGTAATGTATAAAATGGGAGAAAGTATTTTCTTTTTCTTTTTTTGCTTTTTAGGGCCAACCCCTTGGCGTATGGACTGCCCAGGCTAGGGGTAGTCCTACACCACAGCCACAGCAATGTCAGATCTGAGCCATGTCAGCAACCTACACCACAGCTCACAGCAATGCTGGATCCTTAACCCACTGAACAAGGCCAGGGATCGAACCCATGTCCTCATGGATACTAGACAGATTCGTTTCCACTGAGCCACAAAGGGAACTCCAGAAAATATTTTCAAATGAGATATCTGATAAAGGAGTAATTCCAAAATATATAAGGAATTCCTACAAATCAATAGCAAAACAAAAACAAAAAACCAATAAATACAGTGGAAAAATTAAATAAATAATAAAAAACAAAAATTTTAAAAGTCAAGATATAAAAAAATGGACAAAAGAACTGAAAAGATATAGATATTTCTTCAAAGAAGATACAGAAATTCAAAAGTGCACGAAAATATGCTCAACATCACTAGTCATCAGAGAAATGAAAATCAAACCACAATGAGATATCACTTCACACACGTTAGGTTGGCTATCATAAATAAAATAGGTAACGAGTATTGATGAGAATTTGGAAGAAAAGGGACCCTTCTACATTATTGTGAAGAATGTAAATTTGTGTATCCTCTATGGACAAAGTAAGATGGTTCCTCAAAGTATTAAAATGGAACTACCATATAATCGTATGACCCAACAAACCTATTTCTGTATATATATCCAAAGGAATTAAATCAGAATCTTGAGGAGTTACTCATTTGCATGTTTACTGCAGCATTATTCACAATATCCATGACACAGAAGCTACCTAATGTCTATCAATGGATAAATTAAAAAATGTTTTACATATATTTATATACCTATTATAAAATTTATATATATGATGGAATATTATACTGCCTTTAAAACTGGAATCATGCCATTTGTGATGACATGGATGAACCTTGAGGATATGCTAGTATAAATAAGCCAGACACAGAAAAAACACTACATAATCCCACTTATATGGGGAATCTAAAAATGGTCAAACTCATAGATGCATAAGGTGGTAGTTATCCAGGGCTGGGTTAGGGAACAATGATGAGGTATTGGTCCAAGGGGAGAACGTTTCAGATACGCAAGATAAATAAGCCCTAGGGATCTTTTGTACAGCATACTGCCTGTAGTTCACAATACAGCACTGCAGTCTTAAAATTTTGCTAAGAAATTAGACCTTCTGTTGTGTTCTTACCTATACCCCCCCCACACACACACACACGGAGGGTGACAGGAAACCTTTGAAGCTACAGATATGTTTGTAGCATTGATCGTGGTGATGGTTTCATGGATGTACACTTAGCTCTAAACTCATCAGTTTATACATACTAAATATGTATAACTTTTACATGTCAATCATCCATCAATAAAGCAGAAATTTTAAAAAAGAAATAACTAGATTTATTTAAGCTAAATTTTGTGTTTCTTACAACTATCAACTTAAATATGAAAATTTTATTTTACAATGTTTTTCATTGTAGTTGTTTCTCCATATTGTACAATAATATTCCAAATTTCATTTTCTCATTTTATAATTTTCTCATTTTGTAGTACAAAATGTCCTTTAAACATGTTGCTATGTTTTTCTCTACCTTCTCATCTTTTCCCTTCTAAATAAATTCTGATTTCCTACAGATGCTCTGCTTATTTCTAGTTGATATACGATCAGTAATTCTAAGCTAAGGGACAGAGTATTTATTATCCTTCCATGATCCCTTATATGATGTTTATCTCATGAGATGTGCTTTGTAGATTTCATTTAAGCCAGTTAATTAGACTAAAAATGAGAGGGTATCACCTCCAGTTTGTTATATTAGATAGTGTCTTAGTTTTGATGCTGTTGATTTTCTTTTTTTCTTGTTTTTTCCCCTCTATTTTGCATTTAATTTCAATTTTAGTGAAATATTTGGATAGAAAGAGTGGGAAACCTCATGCCAGATACATTTTTTTTAAAGTCAGATACCATATTATGTTAAGGAAATACAGAAACTATCTATCTACTGTCATCTTTAAGACTACAATCATTAAATCACAATGCATGTATAATTATAGCTGCAAATACATATGGAAGAAATAGATTGTTTTCAGTGGTTATGTATGTTTAAAGCTAATAATAAAATATAATTTCTAGAATAAAAAAGTGAAAAATAATTTTGTATAATATTAATTACTTTCTTACATTTCTAAGATTAGACTATATGTTTTAAATATTTATCAAAGTGCCTAAAAGATGGTGTATAATTTATACACACTATTTTTTTTTGTATTTCATTTCTTCAGGTATGTTTTGCCTTGATTTTGCTGTAAGGTGCTGTTATAGAATACCTACTCTTTTTTACATTATAAATATTTTGTTAATCCCAGGATTTCTGATGGGAAATTTTTAGCACTCAATCTTTGGGAGAATGTCCTGAAATAAATAAACTGTTTTTTTTTTTTCTATCAGTTTTCTGATGGATTTTTCTACATTTCCAAACACACTTAAGAGCTTCTGTCTCCTACTAGTAAACTCTAATATAATTGTCACATTCACTGTAATAATAGTTATTATACTCAAAATCAATAATGCATCCATATTTTAATTAGCATTAACTTCACAGTATTCACACAGCGCAGCAATAGACATGTTGTCCTGTCTTACATGGAGAAGAAATGCTATGTTACTGACTCATGAATAACACCACATTGGCTCACATTTCGACTCCCTTAAATGTTGCCTATAATTAAGACTGTACAACCCATGAGAGTTGCAGCACTACTCTGCATGTTCTCAAACATTTTTCATATACTTTGACTGGTCCATGGTCCTTGAATAAATAAGGATATATTTCTTTAAACTGAATTATTATTTTTACCTGGTCCAATGTTTAATTCATTTTAGAACATTCTTTGTTCTTTGTTAAAATACTCATTTGTGACTGCAGAATGGCCTTCTTCCATTTAAAGGTAGGTGTTAATTTAATGCCATTCCAGCCATTTAGCAAACAAAGCACTTCTTTGCTAAGACTGAAGAATTTTAAATATCATCTTGGAGTTCCCGACAGGGCGCAGTGGTTAACGAATCTGACTAGGAACCATGAGGTTGAGGGTTCGATCCCTGCCCTTGCTCAGTGGGTTAACAATCTGGCGTTGCCTTGAGCTGTGCTGTAGGTTGAAGACACGGCTCGGATCCCACATTGCTGTGGCTCTGGCTTAGGCTGGCAGCTACAGCTCTGATTGGACCCCTAGCCTGGGAACCTCCATATGCCACGGGAGCAGCCCAAGAAATGGCAAAAAGACAAAATAAGATAAAATAAAATAAAATAAAATAAAATAAAATAAAATAAAATAAAATAAAATAAAATAAGTATGATCTCATCTAGCCTTTATGCATAAAATTCAAGTTTGTCTTATATTAACACACCAAATCAGTAGATTAGTAAGAGAGAATATTGTTTTAATGACTTCAAATAAGTTGTGCAATTAAAAATACTTTGGCTTAACATTATCTTTTACTTCTTTTTCACACTAGATTCCTGCTCACTCTTAGTTGTTGCTTTCATATATTTCACAGGAATAGATGCTTCACATCCTTGTTGGTTCTCTAGAAAATTTTAGCCCAAATAAGCTAATTATTTTTTCCTAGGTGGCTCCAAAGTTTAACAGAGTGAAAAATAAAAAGAGAGAGAAGAAAACTGATTTAAATTCTTTTATATCCAAACTTGTTAAAATAAAACTATGCAGTCTTCATACCAGAACCCTTAATGTAAATTTCTCTTTATTTTAGATACTGTGAGGAAAGCAAAGGGTGTATTATCTTCTCAATAGTGTTTTATTCTTGATTCCAAGGCAAAGACTTACACAGTCAAGTTTTTTCGCCTTGGGATGAATAAAACTTAGGGCAGATGCAATGAAAAAGAGTCCTCCATAACTATAGCCTGACCCCTTCTGGGTACTTAAGGTATTTGTTCAGAGTAAACAGACTATAAATATAGTTTTTAAAGTGTCATATGTACAAGGAAGGCATATACCTCATAAACTCAACCATATAAATAGCGTTGTGTTCCCTACAATTCTTTCTGTGATGTTTTCTAAGTCAAAAGTAATGGTTTCATCCACTGGAGTCAGGCTGGATTCAAAAACAGAGCCAATGAAATACAATTTTGTTTTCTTTAAAAAGTATATATATATATATATATATATATTTTTTTTTTTTTTCTGTTATATATATATAACAGAAAGTTAAAACAAATAATATGGAACAATATGACATACAAACAGTAAGGAAAAGAAAATAGTTTAAATGTCTTAAAATCATAAAAATAAACTTAAGGCAAAAAATATTCCTATATCTAAAGAAGGTTACTTCATAATTTTGAAGTGTAAATTCATAAGGAAGACATAATAATACTAAAATTCTATGTACTAATAAAACTCCAAGAAAATTTACCAAAATTTATGTAAGATGTAGAATAACAGAATAGTTGTTTAACAGTGAATTAAATTATGTGTCTCAGTATAAAACATCTTACATGTGACAGTGTAGAGATAAGATTAGTCCAGGATTTCCCATTGTGGCACAGTGGTTAATGAATCCAACTAGGAACCACGAGGTTGTGGGTTCGGTCCCTGGCCTTGCTCAGTGGGTTAAGGATCCGGCATTGCCACGAGCTGTGGCGTAGCTCACAGACACGGCTCGGATCCTGCGTTGCTGTGGCTCTGGTGTAGGCCGGTGGCTACAGCTCCAATTAGACCCCTAGCCTGGGAACCTACATGCCACGGGAGCGGTCCTAGAAAAGGCAAAAGGCAAAAAAAAGAAAAAAGAAAAAAAAAAAAAGATTTGCCCGAAAGATCTTGTCATTCCAGATAGTGCAGAAGTGTGTGTGAGTGTGAGAGAGAGAGAGAAAGAGAGAACGAGAGAGATTGAGCATGTCACAAGAACATAGGGGCTTCCATTAACCATGTATGAGGCAATCTTACAGTCAAAATAATTAAGGAAAGTGATATATTGTAGATCTTTGGGGGAGGAAATCCTGAGAAACACAGTAATTAATAAAAATGTAAATAAGTCAGTAAACTAGAAACAAAGAAATAAGGGATAAGAGAGTACCCTTGTTTATAAGATACCTAGTTCAAACTGGTAGATGCGGAGTAAAGGTGGGAGTTAGAATACCATTATTGCAATACATATAACTGCAAAAGAGACTCATGTCAGATATGTATTATGAACTTATATAAGTAAATAATAGAAAAATAAACACCTTAATAGAAAAATGTGCAAGAGAAACATGCTCTTCACAAAAGAAAATATGCAACATATGAAAAGTATTTACTTCATTAGTAATCAAGGAAGTACAAATTCATAAATCAATGATACACCACTGCTTACCCATCAGATGACCTACAGTCGAATGGCTGCCAGTACCAACTGCTGATGATCACCTGATTGGGATTGCCTAAAACTCACATTCAATGCTATGAGCAAATAGCAAAACGTTCTGAAAATTTGCCATTATCTACTTATAGCACTGAGGAACAATTTCATTCATTAATATGTATCCCCTATATGTATACACATGTATTCTAAGGGGAGTGTGCAAGAATGTTAACAGTATCATTATTTGTGATAGATAAGAACCAAGCAGCCCAAATAATTTTTAGTATACTGTATAAATACACAATGGTGCAATCATACAATGGAATTCAATACAATAATGAAATGAATTAATATTAATTAATATGGCTACATGCAATAATAATCCTGTTATACAAAGCAGTCACCAGCTATTACTAAAACAAAGGAATCAGTCATTTTAGCACGATTAAGAAGGCACATTCACCTCAGGTCAACAGCTATCTCTTGTCATTCAATTACACCACTACATGAACATGCCTTTAAATTGGGTAATGTAATGGCCCTAAAATGTAAATGACAGATTTGAGCAAAATCTATTGAAATGTGATAAGTACAGTATCAAATGTATTTTAAGTATTCCAAAAACCCAAACCTGACTGAGTGAAATTCTGAATTGCCTTTTTTCTCTATTTTATGTAATTTATGATAATATGCAGTACTTTAGCATCTGCAAATTTGTATATTACAGTGAAATAGTCTATGAGTATACAGAAGTAACATTTACCTGGTGTCTTGCCTGAAAAAAATAGAATACATTGACTTATTGCACTTAGAGTGACAAATAGTGTTTCTGCTTTCTGGGAAGTTCACATGATAATCCTTATCAGATGTCCATGCCCATTTCAAAGTCAGTAACAGAAGCCCAAATTCCCCATCGTCAGAGCATCTCTTCTCTAAAATACAGGGGAGGATATTGTGAGAGCTCATCTGTAATGATGTAACATATCTATTTCCATTGCTATATCTGACAGGCGTCTAGTTCCAAATGCAATTTTATTGAGAGTGCTACAAGGTAGAATACTCTAATCCCAATTCCTTTTCACATCAATAAATTAGAATCTTCACAAGTTCTCTAGTTAACTTAGAGAAGTTACAAATCTGTCTGGCTTTTAGATGTGAAAAAGTCTGATATATATCAGTATCACAGCAACAGTTAAGGGACCGTCCGGCTAAGCTCAAATCACAGGTGCAAGTTTTTATTGCAAGATTTTATTTAGCCCTGATCCCTTTTATATTAGCAACACTTTTCGTATTTTCTACCAGTGTGTTACCATAAAAATTAACATTTTTCATGAAAGCTGATTACCCTGGTTTTAAGACAAATGGGAAAAGTAAGCTTTTATAGTTTTCTCTTTAAGGTCTCTTCCTCTTGTGGATGCCTGGAATGCTCAGCTACACAATATCATTTATTTGGGCAATGAGATTTCTTCTCTAACTCAGAACTTTCCTGAACCCAGAGAGATTCTTAGCAATTACCACTCCTCCCACAAAATCCTTTCATTAAAAGATCAAAAACAAGAACTCCAAAAACAATTTCTTAAAAAGATTATGTAACTTACCAAAAACAACAAACCCCCCCGTAAATGTGGCATACAAATAAATTCAGACTTTTCTCGTAAATAGCAAGTGGATCTGTAACCTGCACAGCTTTTCTATATATCTCTCTTTATATTATTGATGCAGCTAATATTGGCTCACTAATTTTGGGTGGCAATTTTAAATGCGTATTTCCTTTGAGTCAGTAATTGTAATTCTAAGAATTTAAACCAGGGTGTAGTATGGGATCTTACACCACTATTGAAAATAGGGAACATATGTATACATACGTAAAATATGAATATTTTAACATTGGCTTTAGTGGAAAACAATCAAAAGGCTGATATATGAAATGTTCAACTCCTATATATGAGTCTATAAACCTGGTTTTGACATGGAAATTTTTTTTTTTTTTTTTTTTTTGCTTTTTAGGGCTGCACCCATGGCATATGGAGGTTCCCAGGCTAGGGGTCGAATCAGAGCTGTAGCTGCAGGCCTATGCCACAGCCACAGCAACACTAGATCCAAACCACGTCTGCAATCTACACCACAGCTCATGCCCAATGCCGGATCCTTAACCCACTGAGTGAGGCCAGGGATTGAACCTGCAACCTCATGGTTCCTAGTCGGATTCATTTCTGCTGTGTCACGACAGGGAACTCCGGAAATACTTTTATAGTATATTTTTAACTGGAAAATTATGACATTGATTATACAAAATGAACATCTGTATACATCTGGATCTACACATATCTACACATGTTTCCATAAGGAAAAGACTAAAGGCATGCATCCTAAAATATTAAGAGTGGTCATCACTGGATATTAGGCTTTATAAAAATGTCCTTCCATTTTATGAAGGTAAATGTCTACTAATTGAATACTAAATTATTATAAAAGAAAAAAGGATTAAGAAGCCTAAAAATCAGTTTCTAGGGGAGAGAATTATTGAGCAAAATGATGAAACAACTTGAAGACTTACAGTGGGATCCTTTCATTTTGGTGTATTTTCTCAGCAGTAAATCTGTTTCCTTCTTTGTTTAAACATTCTGGTTTTAAATGCCTTCAACAGGGAGTAACACCCATTAGTGAATTAACTTTCAGTTTATTGGCAACCTGAGTTAATTTTTAGTGTATCAGGGCTTCTGCAGTGCTTGCATTAAATATTATTTATAACAACCACTTCAGAGCTGCTTGGTAATGAGGCAGTAATATATGGATCAAACTAGAAAGGTGGTTAGGTAACCAAGAATACACTGCACACCCGACATGCCTGCATTTTGAACATATTGTAGTCTCTGGAGATATAATGCTTAGTGATTTGTTTTCTTTCTCCTTTAATTTTCAGGTTTACAAACTTATGTTAGAGCAGTGCCTTTGATTTAGTTATCTTGAGGTGTTTGCTTCAACATGGGAGTTCCTGTTATAAAGGTAAAAAGTACAAATTCTGATGACAAAGAAAATAAGGATTAAATCCAATACAATTATCTATTTTTTGTGAGACTTAAAAAAATCATTTGCTGGTTTCAAAGTCTTCACAACTAAAATGTTGATAATGGTCCCAAATATATAGGATTGAGGAAAAAGCCGGGTAAGTTATCCTTTGAAAAGTGCCTGGAACAAAGTGTATATTATCAGCTTAGGGTATATTTGGTTTCAATAACTTAAATATTTATTTATGCCATAAGAATTTTCTAGGAAAGATGATTCAGAGATTGGTTAATACAGCAGCTAAACTACATTATCAGAAACATATTTTCCTTTTTTAGGCTGCCATCCTCACTGTGACAGCTTTGGTTGTGCTCAGCTGATTTATTTCTGGTTGCAGGATGGCTGCCTCTGTTCTAGACATCACGTGCAAAGAAGAAAACCTCTAAGAGCAGAAGTTGGCTCTTCTATCTCTGGTGATAATTTAGAGAACCTTTCCATCAAGATTTCTAGCAGAATTAGTTTCATCCCATTGGTCTGGTTTACATGCCCTTGCCTAAATCTGTCAATAGTAAGGGAAAGAAGAGTACCATATTTGACTTAGGCTGATTTCTCTGGGGGAAGAATAGATGGATAAATGAATGGATGAAAACTGAGGGTTACATTTTTTTGTTCAGCAGAGAGACATTTGTCTACAACAGGCATATAAGAAATCAGAGCTGTATAGCGTGTGTGTGTGTTGTGTGTGCTGTGTGTGTATGTAGCAGAGAAAACAAAATTGTGAGAACTAAAAGGAGAAGCAATTAGTGGTACAGACTGCATATATCTAGATTAATGTATATTTGGGAAAAATAAAGGAAGTCAGGTTTTGGAACTGTCCTCTAGATCATCCTTGTTGTTGAAAAGACTTTCGTTGCTTTATTGTATTGCCATTGCTCTTTTGTCAAAGATTAGTTCATTTCATAAATATGTGGTGTGTGTGTGCATGTGTGTGTATATTTCTGGGCCCTCTCTTCTGTTCCTCTAGTCTATTTGTTTACTCTCCACCAATTTCATATTATCATGACTACTTTATAGTTAAGATATTGTGTTTTTAATTTCAAGCTCTACTAGTTCAGTGCTAGCATACAGGAAATCACTGACTTTTTTTTTCTTTTTAGGGCTGTACCTACAACACATGGGAGTTCCCAGGCAAGGGGTTGAATTGGAACTGCAGCTGCTAGCATATGCCACAGCCACAGCAATGGGAGTTCCAAGCCTTGTCCGCAACCTGCACCACAGCTCATGGCAAGGCTGGATCACCGACCCATGTAGCAAGGCCAGGGGCCGAACTGCAACTCACGAATACTAGTTAGGTTCCTTACCGCACAGCCATAACAGGAACTCCCAGTAAATCATTGACTTTTTCATAGTAACCCTATATACTGCAACCCTGATATAATTGCTTATTAGTTCCAAAAGTTTTTTGTTGATTCTTTTTAGATTTTCTATATAGTGATCATGTCATCTGTAAATAGTTTTATTCCTTCCTTCTCAAATTGGAAACTTTTATTTCCTTTTTTTGTCTTATTTCATTAGTTAGGTTTCCTGCGTGATATTGAAAAGCAGTGGTGAGAGGGGGCATCCTTGCCTTATTCTTGGTGTTAATGGGAAAGCTTCAACTTACTCACTGGTAAATATGAGGCTAGCTATAGGATTTTTGCAGATATTCTTTACCAAGCTGAGAAAATTCCCCTCAATTCCTAGTTTACTGAGGTTTTTTTTGTTTTGTTTTGTTTTGTTTTTTAAATCACAAATAGATATTGGATTTTGTCAAATTCCTTTCCTGCATCTCTTGATATATTGTGATTTATCTTGAGCCAATTGGTATAATGGATTACATTAATTGATCTTCCAATGCTTAACCAGCCTTCCACTTGTTCATGGTGTATGATTGTTTTTAGACTTTTTAAATATGATATGCTAATAGTTTTTGAGGTTTGCCTATATACTCATGATAGATATTGGTCTGTAGATTTATCTTATAATGCCTACATCTGGATTTGGCATGTAGGTAATGCTTTCCTCATAAAGCTGAGAAATATTCCCTCTGCTTCTGAAAGAAATTACAGAGAATTCACATCATTTTTTTCTTAAATGTTTGGCAGAATTCATCAGTAGATTTATCTGGGTCTTGTGCTTTTTGTTTGAAAATATATTACTGCTTAAATTTATCTAATATATAAAGGCATATTTTAGAGTGTCTATGTTTTTTTCTTTCTTTCTTTTCTTTTCTTTCTTCCTTCCTTCCTTTCTCTCTCTCTTTCTTCCTTTCTCTCTCTCTCTCTTTCTTTCTTTTATAATGATTTTTATTTTTTCCACTATAGCTGGTTTATGTTGTTCTGTCAATTTTCTACTGTACAGCAAGATGACCCAGTTACAAATACATGTATACATTCTTTTTTATCACATTATCATGCTCCATCATAAGTGACTAAATACAGTTCCTTAGAAAACTATACATAGAACTACCATATGTCTATGTCTTTTTTTAGTGAGTTTTGTCAGATTATGTGTCTTTCAAGGAATTGGTCCAATTCATCTAGGTTATCAAAGTTGTGGGCATACTGTTATTTACGGTACTATTTTCCTAACCTTTTAATATCCCTGGGATCAGTAATGCCATCATCTCTTTTACTTCTGATATCAGTTTTTTCTATAATCTCTGTTTATTTCTTAGCTTGGCTAGAGACTTAATTTTTCTATTATTTTCAAAGAATTGGCTTTTATTTTTATTTTCTCTATTGATTTCCTATTTTTAATTTCATTGATTTCTATTCTAATTCTTTTCTAATTTTCCAAGTTTTTGTCCTTTTTTTTCTTGGCCATTATATGGCTCTTGGCTTACTAATCAGATTTTCCAAAATGCAGAAGCAGTCTGGGAAGACATCACTGTCTACCATAACCTGAAATTCTAATTTCTTATTGCCTAAGTTAACCTTAAAAAAAAGGGTTATTGGGGTTTGTGGTTTCTATGTTGTTGCATACCTTGCCCTTGGTACTCTCCATACCTAAACCTAATAGACTATAAGAGCATACACATGTGGAGATTGGTGGCTCAAAAATCTTATGACATGGGAAAAGAAAATAAATATTTTATCCACTATGATACCCTTGAATGAAAGGCTGCTACTTATGAACACGGCCAGGAGAACCATGAGGAGTTAATCCATACAAAGTATAAAATGATTAAGGAGTGATAGGACATTGACACAGAAATTAGAAATTTAAACACTTAAAGATACAAGCCATTCTAAATAGTTAGCTCAAGAAGGCAATGAAAAGTAACCAGATACTTTGGACAAGGGAGCAAAATGCACTGCTCCAAGGAGCTGCTATAGTCTCTAAATGCAAACCTCAATCCCTGTGAAGTAGGCCAGGAAGGCTACACTACACACACACACACACACACACACACACACACACCCACACACACACACACTCTCTCTCTCTCTCTCTCATATAGACATATATGTTGAAATTTTTTTCTCTCTTTAAGCTTTTATAGTGGAAATGAAGAACTTGTTTTTTTGATCCACATATTTTATTCAGAACTTTATGTTTATTTTTATGCCTTGTTGAATCCATTTTTGATGAAATATTTGTTTATGTATGTCGTCTCCTATGTAGATATTCATGTTTTCCATATTTTACTCTTTCCTTTTATCCCTTTTTTTTTTGCCTAATACTGCATCAAATGTATTTAAAATTATTTTCTTTGCAACTTATTCATTAGCTAATAGAACTTACTGAAATATAGTAGTAGTATTTGCTAGTAGTAGTACATTGCTTTTCTAATACAATGTATGTATCTGAACACCTACTAAAAATGTGAACCTTCTATCAGCTAGAAGTATTCATGGTCATCACTCTGTTTATTCTTGGTGTTGCTACTATAGTTTTTTTTTAAGAAATAAGATTATACATTTTCTCTCTGGATTTCAGTATACTATACACACAATCTACTTTAACAAAACAGTATTTTTTTCTCGTGAAACTTCAAAATTTATTAAGTCATCTGTGATAAAAATAGTTTTGAATTGATTTCAGTTAAATGTCATAAAAATGGGATGCATCTTATACATCTCTGGAACTTTTATGACAGCAAATTTGGTTCAAATCAATTATTTTTCTCAGTTCACAAAAGGGGTTTGCAGATGTTCAGCTAATAAACTGATCTGACATAAACGTTTCCCTTTGCGTATTTAGGTAGAGGAAAAATGTTCTATGTTGCTAGGCTTTGCTGTAGTCTTGCAGTTAGAAATGAAGAAGCACTATTTTCCTTCTCATTTGCAAAGACATTATCCATGTCTAATGTCTACACTTCAAAAGGTTAAATACTGACTCCATAACTTTTGTCGTTAGTGAGCCAGTCATAACTTCAAGTATTTTCTTCATTGTATGCCCATTCATTTTACAAGCCCTTAATTTAGTAATAATATTAATTTTTATGGCCATATTATCAGTAATAATACGATGAAGATATGATGCTAATATGTTTCCCATGTATTTATAATTTATTATTTCATTTGCTAAGCTATATACCCAAATGCTATTTTTATGTTTACTTTTTATTTCTGTGTCTGTTCTCTTCTTACCCTTTTTCTGTTCTTCCTCCTTTAGCACAGTCATAGTCACAGTAGTAGTATCCTTTTAAATTTGTAATTTGACGCTTCTAAAATGTTTAGGTAAATAGTATGTTTTCAAAACTTCTAAATCCCCAAATACTTCTTTTTCACTTCACTGATTAAGTCAATGAACTTTTGGCTAAACATAAAATTGAAGTTTCAAAATTATTTACCTGTCTATCTGTCATCTATCATCTATCTATGTTTCTTTATTACTCTATCTTTCAGGTATGTGAAATAAAAGTAAATTGGGGCTTTAATAATTAAAAGGTAATCTAATTTTTACCTTTTTCATTTCTATTACTAATTTTCTTGGCTTTTTAAATATTGTGATAAAAACATAACATTGACCTTCTTAACCATCTGAAAGGTACAATTAGTATTAAGTATATTCACAATTTTGTGAGACAAATCTTCAGAACTTTTTCATTTGTCAAAACTACACCCATTAAGCAACAACTGCCCATTCCTCCCTCCCTGCAACCACCATTTACTTTCTGGTCTAATGAATTTTATTACTTTATATAACTCATATGCAGTATTTGTCCTTCTGGGACTAACATTTCACTTAGGATAATGTCCTCCAGTTTCATCCATGTTGTAACATGTGAGAAGACTTTTTTCCTTGTTATGGCTGAATAATATTCAGTTCTACATATATACTCCATTTTATTTATCCATTTATCCATTGATGGGCATTTGGATTGCTTCTAGCTCTTAGCTCTTATGAATCATTCTGCTGTTCACATGGATGTTCAAATATCTCTTTGAGATCTTGCTTTTAATTCTTTTGGATATATATCCAGAAGTGGGATTGTTGGGTCACCTAGGATTTCTATCTTTTCATCATTTAAGAGAACTCTATGCTGTTTTCCACAACAGTAGCACCATTTTATAATCAGCAATAGTGCACAAGAGTTTAAATTTTTCCTCATCCTGGCTAACACTTGCAACTTTTTTTTCCATAAATACCATCCCAATGGGTGTGAGGTGATATCATGACTTTGCTTTGCATTTCTCAGTAATTACTGATGCTTACATCTTTTCATGTGCTTGATGGCCATTTGTTTATTTTCTTTGCAGAGTATCTACTCAAGTCCTTTGCCCATTTTTTTTTAATTTAGAATTTTAAAATCAAGTTACTTGTTTTTTTTTGTTATTGAACTGTAGGATTTCTTCACAAATTCTGGGTATTAACTTCTCATTAGATATATGATTGGCAAATATATTCCCCCATTCCTAAATTGCTTTTTCACTCTGTTGATTATATTCTTTGATGTACAAAAGTTTTGATGTTTGATGTAGTCTTATTTATTTTTTGCTTTTGCTGTCTATATTACTAAGAATTACACATTGTAATATCATGTTATATTTGGTCCATAATATGTATAAACATATGTAAATTATGAATTATAATAAGTAAACAATGATGACTTTGTCATACTTTTAAAGCATAGCATCAACTATTTATCTTCATATGTGGGCTTCATTTTTATCCCCTCTGTCTCCTGGAGGTAACCCACACTATTTATTATATCGTTCAATTTTATTATATATATATAAATATAATATCACATTACACATAATAATTTATAAGGAATACATTACAGTTAATTCTTTTTTGGATTTATAGAAATTGTGTCACTCTGTATTTAAGTAAACTTTACTTGATAATTTAATTCAATTTTCTCCAAATTTATTAGTTTGGATATTCCCTGATTTTCTCAAAATTATTTAGGTAAGTAGAGCTACAGTGAGAACTCATGCAATCTGAGTCCTCAAACCATGTCTTTAATCTCTTCATTGATAACTGAGAGATACAAATTTTGCCATGAAGGTTTCTTTTTTGCAGTCTTCTTTCTGTGCATGCATTTGCGTGTTTAAATTTTAAATCAGACAAGTTGATAGTTTTCTCAATTTTTTAGTAATTTAATGTCTTTTTTTTAATCCTGATACCTCTTCTTGTTTTACAGATGTAATTCTATTTATTTGCCCTGAATAAAAATGATTATAACTGCATGAAAATGAAATGACAGGAATAATTTGAAAACATATATTAGGAAATAAAATCCATTGAGTTTAACTGAATGCATATTTACAAGTATATGGATGCTCTTCAAAAAGGAATATCCAGCAATTTTAAAATATATGGTCTAAGGCTTATTTTTAAAAATATTAAAAATGTATAGATTTTAAAAGTCATTCTTTTCTTTTTTCCCCCAAGAGCATGACTCATGAATAACTTTAGCAGCAAAACTTTCTACTTCTTCATAAGTAAAACAGAGAATTTTTGCCCTTGAATTCCTCCTTAAAGAATTTTAGAAAATTTTAGTGCCTCAGACACTATAAATATGCAAAGATTTTGCTTTTTCAAGTTATTCCTTCAAATTTTTTCTTTCTTGAAAGTTATGATTTGTGTTGACCTGAAACACTTGAAAGCACTTAGGGTAATAAAACAAATAAGAGCTAAGGAGTGGGAATTTATTGCATTTACATTATGACTTTTTTGGCAAGATAGTCAACCCCAGTACTGAGAACCCCCATTCTTGTTTGTTGTAATAAGCAAACTGGTTGATAATATTTGCTTTATGTGGCTGTTGGATAACTGTAAGAGGTTTTTTCTTTTCTTTTTTTTTTAGGGCTGCACCAATGGCATATGTAAGTTCCCAGCCTAGGGATCAAATCAGAACTACAGCTGAGGGCCTACACCACAGCCACAGCAATGCCAGATCCGAGCCGCAACTGCAACCTACACTACAGCTCATGGCAACACCAGATCCTTAATCTACTGAGTAAGGCCAGGGATCGAACCCGTGTCCTCATGGATACCAGTGGGGTTCATTAACTGCTGAGCCACAGTGAAACTCCAATAACTGTAAGATTTTTAAAGCCCTAGATAAGAACCTGAAAAGTAACTGGTTCTTGTTTCTGTTTGTTTTTCAATTTGTCTTCTCAAAGCTTCAAAAGATATGTTATAGTCATTTCTTCATAAGATCTTCTCAATTTCACAGTTCATCTAGTTTCTTAAAAACAAATAAGTGATTTTATTCAATTCAAAATTGGGGATTTGCTTAGCTAACTGTTACCATGTCTCTGCAAACTTTATTATGCTAAATTTGATTATGGTAATGCAATTAAACAACCCTACTCAGTCAGTGGCATGTAAGCAAATAACCTCTGAATTCATTGGAGATTAAAGAGAGAATAAGTACTCCAGTAAACATCTGCAGGACCATGAGAAGGAAAAACAGTTTCTTGAAACATGACATATTGCAGTAAAAAAAAAAAAAAAAAAGAAAAACTAGTTTTATAAAATCATCTGCCATGATGATCTCAGCTGTGTGTACAGGTAGAGTGAGAAAGTTATAACAATGTTGATTTGTTACAATCAATACAAACATAAAGTGAATGGAAAATTGCCTGTGAGGAACTGAAGTATTAAATACTATGTACAGAAAAATAAAATAGTACACTAACTTGTGATAATAGGTTACCACAGAAATTTTTATATAACATGAAAATTAATAATTATTACAACTTATAACTACTTTACATCATATATTTTCTAAATTTAGTCTCTCATGAAAATTATTCAATTTCTATATACTTGTATCTTACATATTTTCTATATATCCCATGCATTTTGATTTTATGTAGATCACTAGAATTGACTCTTTAGCATATTCATTATTTAACATACTGGGAAATTATTTCTTTTTGTAAGTCAGAATAAGAAAGTTTTGTTCTTTTCTCTTTTGGAGAGGTACTAGTAGGGAAGTGAACTCAGAGGGGTATGCCGGTTGTTCATGAATTTTTATTTGAATTTTATCTGAGAAATATTTTCTTCAAAAAATGTGTTATCTAGCTCTATGCATCCATACAAGAGAAGTCATCAGGCTAGATTACTAGCTGCCTCCAGTTCCCAGCTCTGCTTCTTTCTAACCACATGATCCTTGGCACACAAATTAAATTTGTTCTTAGGTTAAGTTACCTATAAAATGGGAATGTATTGGCATCTACTTTATAACATTAAATTAAACATGTAAAGTATGTAGAACAATGAATTATCCATAATAATTCTTTATTTTTTGTGAGTTTATTTTTTTTGTGATTATTAGTATGCTTATGTTTCTGCCCTATCCAACATCTATATTCATAGCTCCAGCAATGTGAATACTTCAATCATTCCATTTGACTCAAAAATCTTAGTTAAGGATATTGTTCTACACAAATAAAAGCATCAGTTTTTTTGTGTGTGTGGTTTTGTTTTTTGTTTTTTGTTTTTGTATTATCTTTTTTTTTAATGGCCATACCTGCGGCATATGGAAGTTGTCAGGCCAGGGGTCTACATGGAGCTGCAGCTAGGGCCTACGCCACAGCTATGGCAATACTGGATCTGAGCCACATCTGCAACCTATGCTGCAGCTTACTGAATCACTGGATTCTTAACCCACTAAGCCAGGCCACATCCTCACAGGGACAACAGCAGGTCTTTAACCCACTTAAGCCAGAATAAGAACTCCAAAACCACCAGGTCTTACTATACATGTATAAGGGCATTTATTAAAGAATAATACAACACTCATCAATCTGAAAGTGTATACATACATTGTTACAAATTCATATTTTGCATTTTAAAAATAAAAGATCTTGCACTTCTGAATTGGTTCACAATAGTTTGGTTTTACGGCAGTAACCATCACCAACTCTTATTGTCTTAAAATCACAGTGCTCCCATGTGTATCCATCTATGTCAGGAGAGGCACCAAGAGTATCAGTTACCATCTAGAATGTAGACTCTCTTTCCAAAAGGGAAGGGAGAATGAGGTGAAGTAGCCACATCTCTTAAACATCTTTAGAGAAGTGACCTGCAATTTTGCTTTGCTCACATTTTATTGATAACAGCAAATCTTACGGTCATGATTATCTTTCAGTAGGTGAAGAAGTTCAATAATACCATAAGCTAAAGGAGAGAGAGCTGTAATATTTGTTAAAAATCCCAATGACTCCCACTGTTTATATTAATTGACCTGTGGAGAGGGACATAAGAAATTAGGGTGCTGTGTAATGGTTATGCTATGGTCTAATAAAAAATTCAATGGGGGGGGCAGTCAAAAGGTAAAAAATAATTGAAAAAGACAAATGACCTAGCAAGGCACACACACACACTGAGCCTTCTGGAAAATCTTAAAGAGGGAGTAGAGGAGGAATTTACAGAGACAAATGCCATACTAGGCATAATGGAGAGAGAATATAATCATCTCCCATGATTGATCAAGGCCTTGGGTCCAAACTTTGTCCCATCAACATGATATAGCAGAAACTTGGCTTAATCATTGTATGACCACTTTGGAACTCATCTGGCTAAATCAAGAAGCTGGTATCAAACCTGGGAGTACACAGTTGCATCTGTGTAATATGGCAGAACCCTAGGATGAGGCCAGGTCTGCTACTTCTATATTCTTGGGTAAAGAGTACCAGTCCAGCTAAACTGCCACTTTTCAGATTTCTACCATAAGTTGGGCTGAGTGTCTTAAACTCTCAGCTGTAGCTGGTTTCTACAGAGTTTTTCAGAAGCTAGTCTGTGAAGAATTAGTCTTGGATAAATTAGCCCTCACTTTTCAGTGGAATAATAAAGAATACTCTTTTTCCCAGTTGAGTTTTAAATTTTTTGTGAGACAAATAAATTAAGCAATTGAAGATAAATATATCAGATTTATTGCTGATAGAGGCTGGGTGGAAATATTAGGTGTGCAACAAAAATATATAATTTTTCAGTTTATATGTTTACATGAACATAAGTAAAGATGCAAATGCATGTGCATATCAATGGGAAGGGAAGGTTTCGGAAATGGAGAAATAATGATCAGTTATTTTTATTTAAGAACATTATATAGACTTACATAAAATACAACTCACTCTATTAAACAGAAACAAGGGCTGGGTAAGCCCTAATCTTTGAAAGGGTGTCTGCATTTACTACGTCCTCTCTGGATGAAGCACGCAATTGTTGGCAAAGTTCTACAAATCTAGTTAATTTTGGTATTTTCTTTTTTTCATGGAAGTATAGTTGATTTAAAATATTGTGATAGTTTTAGGAGTACAGCATAGTGACTCAGTATTTTTGCAGAGTATATTCCATTATAGTCTATGAAATTTTCTTAATTTGATTCTAGGGTCTGTGCTTTATCTCTTGCGGTGCAGTGGGTTAAGGATCTGGCACTGTCACTGCTGTGGCCTGTGCCACTGCTCTGTTGTGGGTTCAATTCCTGGCTTGAGAACTTCCACATAGGCAGCCAAAAAAAAAAAAAATAAATAGTAAAATAAAATAAAATAAAATAAAATAAAATAAAATAAAATAAAAGGATTAGATGTGACTGACTATGGAATAAGAATTGTATTGTGTTTCTATACATAAAATGTCAAAACAACCTCTATTTATTGCATGGTATATATTTATACTTATATACAGAGGTTCACACCAAATATACTTCAGGCAAAAGAGATAGAATGGTTAGTTCACCTGGTGGTCTAAACTACAGAAATGCTTCACACTAGTGAGAATGCTTGAAATGAGTTGAGATAGAAAAAAGCACATGAGCATTTAACTGCATATGATTAACCCTGGGTGGTGAAAAAAAGCATATAACCTGCACCAATATATTGAATTTTCAAAATAGCAGTGGGGATCATGGCTAGAGATGAGGTTTCTATGGAAGGTTAAATCCTAGAAGCTTTTTTTTTTTTAATGCTACAATCTGTTTAATGTTTATTTCTTTGCTTATGCAAGTCCCTTTCTTATCCACTCGTCTGTACTGATAATATATTATTATGAATTTAAGAGGTATCCTCTTTGTCACATCTCTTTACAAAATCCTTCAAGGTTAAATTTTCCAAGAAAATGTTTCATATTTTTTTGTGTGTCAAATTTTGAGTATGAAGCCATAACCATAAAATATCAGAATCCATTTTTGCTTGGGTCTCCTGTAGAACTTTATAGAATAATATATACAATGGTCTCAATTGTTTTGTTTTGTTTTTTTTTTGAAAACTGCTATACTTCTCTCATCTGAATATTTACATGGTACAATAAACTCATTCTAGATGGTGTTATGGGCTAAATTGTGTCACCCCCATATTCATATCTTAACACCTTAATCCCTAATACCTCAGAATGTAAATGTATTCAAAAATAGGACCCTTAAAGAGGTAATTAAAGTTAAAGAGGTCATATAAGCAAGTTCAATCTAACTGGTGTACTATAAGAAAGGGAATTAAGACATGCAAAAGGAGACATCAGGTTTGTATAGCTACAGAAAAAGCCACACAAGGAAATAGCAAGAAGGAAAATATCTACAAACCAAAGAGAAAGATCTCAGGAGAAACCAACCTTGCCAACACCTTGATCTTAGATTTCTAGCCTCCAGACCTGAGAGGAAATAAATTTCTGTTGTTTAAACCTCCCAGCCTGTGGTATTTTGTATCTTGGCCTTTCATATTAATGCAGATGGGAAATGTATAAAAATTGTCAGCCAAAACAAAGAAATAGACAAATACAGAAACAGTGTTTTCTTATGCAATTAAGTTTGCTAAGGATCAGGACACAGATTTTCCTTAGGAATCATGAACTTGTTTCACATCACAAATTTCCCCTTGAAGGCACTTTGAATGGAACAGATTAAATAAGAGCAAAGGAAGCCAAAATTAGGTTAAGCCAAAACTAGTAACACTATAACATCAAACTTAGAAACCATCAAAAAGAAGTGGCTGTTCAGAGAGAAATTCATTTATACTTGAAATTTTGACTGCATTTAGGGACAAAACATTTTTTTTTTTTAAAGATATATATTATAGGACCATTACTTTTGGAAAGAAAATGGCTGAAATGGGATGCACAACAAAAGCTCATTTGGGGAATACTGAGACATTGCTAAAATATTCAACTTATTTTTCTATTGTTCAGTGAAGTGTTTCAAACTTTCCTACTGAGCACATCATGTTAAATCCCTAATGCAAATAGATTCAGTTCCAATTCATTTCATTCCCATGTTTTACTTATTTGTATCCTACCGAGCCATTTTTGATGCCAGATTTGTCTTCTTTTCTAAGATTTTATTTTTTACCTATTCATTTTCCCACTGAGGAGTTCGCTAGATGCCCTGTCTAGCAATAAGTGATATTTAAATAAGTGTCATATATTTGGAACTCTAATGGTCAGTAACCATCAAGCTGGAAAGAAAAATATAGCTTTACAATTTGCATAAGGCAATTATGGAAACTGACTAATTCTGACCTTTTAATAGGATTTGTTATACCAATTTTTTAAAAACCCTTACAATATCTGAATGTAGATATCTGCTCACAGGAGAGAGCTGTATTCTTTTTTTTTTTTTTTTTTTTTTTTTTGTCTTTTTGCTATTTCTTTGGCCGCTCCCGCGGCATATGGAGGTTCCCAGGCTAGGGGTCAAATCGGAGCTGGAGCCACCGGCCTGCGCAGAACCACAGCAACGCGGGATCCGAGCCGTGTCTGCAACCTACACCACAGCTCACGGCAACGCCGGATCCTTAACCCACTGAGCAAGGGCAGGGATCGAACCCGCAACCTCATGGTTCCTAGTCGGATTCGTTAACCACTGTGCCACGACGGGAACTCCAGAGAGCTGTATTCTTTATGCATACTACCAGATATCTGTTAGTAATTAATACTGGATATGGAACACAAAGGAATAAATTTGCTCTGAAAAACTAGTCAATTGATATTTTGTTTCACATAGGAACTAAATAGAAAAAATCCTCTTTTATTTACTCACATGAAAAGTGGTAGATATCTGAATGTAAGCCTAGGAATTTTGCATTTCTCTGTTCTTTCTGTTATACTAATGTTCTAAGGAGAGCTTCGGTCACAAACTTTTTTCAAGGCTGGAAATTCTTGGCCAATGGAAGAAAGGTCATTAAAAAAGAAAAACGAAGAGCAAGATGGCAGAGGAGTAAGAGGTCATGCTCACCTTCTCCCACAGACACATCAAAAAAACACATCTACATGTAAAACTACTCACAGAGAACATCAACTGAATGCTGGCAGAAGAACTTAAACCTCCAAAAAGGCAAGAAACTACTGACATAACTGGGTAGAACAAAAGAAAAAAAGAGAGAGAGAGAAAAAGAATCAGGCCTGAGAGGGAGCAGGGAAGGAGAAAAGGAACCCACATCCTGGAAAGCCACCTAATTGATGGAAAGATCAGCCAAGTTGGAAGGACCTCAAAGTCTCCAAGAAAAGTACAGCAGCTGGACTGAGAACAGCACAGCAGAGTGAGAGCTGCACAGACCATCTGAACCACTGGCTTGGACACCACAGCCTGAGATGCTCGGGTGGGGGCTGGGCACTGAGACTCAGGCTCCGGAGGTCATTCCCAGGGAGAAGACTGAGGCTGGCTGTGTGCAGACAGCCTGAAGGGCTAAGCAGCAGTGCACCATTGGCTGAGGAGAGGAATGCCACAGCAGAGGGAACCTGGGAGAAGGTCTGGACCCGCAGGAGAGGCAGGGCGCTATTGTTGGGAAGGGCAAGAGGAGGAGAGGTGGACCACCATAGGAAACTCCCTGCACCAGGGCATGCACATGTCCCGGGCTCTCAGGGCAGGGCAGTTCTGGCACAGGCTACAAGGATGTGAGAAGCCTCTTGCTCATTTAGGGGAGACTGGGTGCTTCTTGTGCAGCCTACTGGGGGCCAGGCACCTCTTGGGTGGGCTAAGGCATCAGGGGGCTAAGTGTGATGTGGTGCCTCTTGCATGAGCTACAGGTGGCAGGGACACTGTGGCGATTGTCTAAGAGGCCAGAGGGAGGTGTGGCTTGCACCACCGGGGGCCTGTGAGTGAACTCTACCTGTGACCCCAGTTACCTCAGGGGTTGGCAAAGAAGAAAAAAAGATGGCAGTGCAACCAAGCACCATTTGCTGTTGCTCTCACTCGCTTGGGAACACAAATGCCCTGCAGCTGCCACTGCCAAATGCTCTGGAGGCGCCTGGACACTGTCTCTTCCCAATACCCTAGTGCAGCACCTTCTGTTAGAGCTAAGTGGGACAGAGTGGTTCTTAAGTGGTCTGCAGGGGGTGGGGGCAAACCACCACAGTTATCTCTGGCTCCAGAGGTAGGTGTGGCCCACTGCCACTGGGGATACCTGAACAAAAATCACTTGCAGCCCCATTCACTGAAAGGGCACCACAGAGGAGGGCATTGTGACCAAATACCACCTGCTGGTGCTCTTGCACCCCTGGGAACACACCTGCCACGCTGCTGCCACTGTCAAATGCTCTGGGCAGTACCCACATGCCTGATCTCTATCAATTCCCAGGATTCTGCAACTAGGAGCAGCTTGTAAGGCACCTCCTATGTGTGCTAAGTGAGACAGGTTGCTTCTTGCTTGGTCTGCAGGTGGTTGGGGCAAACCACAGCAGTCATTACTGACTCTAGAGATAGTCATGGCCCCTCTCAATGGGGGTCCCTGAAAAGGCACCACCTGGGGTTCCAATCACCTCAGAGGAGGGCATTGCAATCAAACACAAGCTGTTGTTGCTCTCACTCCCCTGGGAATTCACGCACCCTGCTGTTGCTACTGCCAAATGCTCTGGTCACCTTGAAGAGCGGCCTAGAGCATATTACCACTTCCCAGGGCCCTGCAACTATGAGTAGCCTGTGCAACCTTCCTGTAGGTCCTTGCTGCTGTTGAGAGCCCAATGACCAGGCACTGAATGCTGGCCATACCCAATGCCTCCTTCTCCCTAAAAACACACTAAGCATCCTGGTGATAACAGCCTGCTCACACCAAAGAAAAAGACAGCGAATATTCAATCTGCCACACCAAAATTAAACAGTAACCCGCCCCAAAATACGAAGGGGTACTCTTACATAGAAGTAGCCTTACAAGGCTACAGTTCGGCTTCCCCAAACTCACAGAAAAAGGAAAACACAAGCAAGATGAAGAAGATCAGAAACCATTCCCAGTTAAAGCAACAGGAGAATTCACCTAAAGCAGTCAATGAAACAGACCTCTGCAGTCTGACAGACACTAAGTTCAAAAGGGAGGTAGTGAAAATACTGAAGAAATTGAGAAAGGATATGAATAGTAATGCAGGTTCCTTAAGAAAGGAACTGGAAAATATAAGGAGGAGCCAAGAAAAACTAGAAAATTCATTTGCAGAGATACAAACTGAGTTAAAGAGCAAAATGAATAATGCAGAGGAATGAATTAGTGAGGTGGAAGATAGAATAATAGAAATCACCCAATCAGGACAGCAGACAGAAAACCAAATGAAAAAAATATGAAAGCAATATAAGAGAACTATGGGATACCATAAAGCAGGCCAATCTACACATATTAGGAATTCCAGAAGGAAAAGAAAAAGAAAAGGGGATTGAATATATATTTGAGGAAATTATGGCTGAAAACTTTCCAAATCTAAAGGATACTGATATCAAGATGCAGGAAGCACAGAGGGCCTCAAACAAGTTGAACCCAAAAAGGCCCACACCAAGACATTATAATGAAATGGCAAAAGTGAAAGATAAAGAGGGGATTCTAAAGGCAGCAAGAGAAAAGCAAAGCATTAATTATAAGGGAACCCCCATAAGGCTATCAGCTGATTTCTCTACAGAAACACTAGAGGCCAGAAGGGAGTGGCAAGATATATTTAAAGTGCCAAAAGGAAAAAATTTGCAAAATAGAATACTCTATGCAGCAAGAACAGCATTTAAAATAGAAGGGGAAATAAAGAATTGCTCCAACAAAAAGAGCTAAAAGAGTACAGCAATACTAAACCCATTCTAAAAGAAATACTGAAAGGCCTTCTCTAAATTAAAAAGAGAGAGAGAAGAAAAAAAGAAGAATTAGGATGGAGGAAATCACAACTGGAAAGCAGTCACTTAAATAAGCCAGCATACAGATCTAAACATGAAGATGTTAAAAATATATATATCAAAATCATACAATGTGGGTAAGGAAAGTAAGTAAATATAGATTCTTTTTTTTTATTCTAATGATGTGTTTGAGCCTATATGACTATCAGGCAAAAGCAAACAGATATAGGAAGGGGTTAATGTACCTAAAAAACAAGGCAACCACAAGTCAAAACCAAACATTATTACAGTCACAAAAACTGAAAAGAAAAGTACTCAGGCATAAAATGAATGGAAACCATCCAACCAAAAAAAGAAAGAAAGAAAAGAGAAACATAGAATCAACTGGAAAATAAGGTTTAAAATGGCAATAAATACATATCTATCAATAATCACCTGATATATCAATGGACTGAATGCTCCAATCAAAAGACACAAAGTGGCAGATTGGATAAGAAAGAAAAACCATCAATCTGCTGTCTATGAGAAACTCACCTCAGTGCAAAGGACACATATGGATTGAAAGTGAGGGGATGGGAAAAGATATTTCATGCCAATGGACCAGACAGGAAAGCAGGAGTTGCAACACTCATATCAGACAAAATAGACTTGAAAAACGAAGGCCATTAAGAAAGACAAAGAAGGACACTATGTAATGGTTCTAGGATCCATTCAAGAAGGATATTACAATTATCAATATATATGCCCCTAATATAGGAGCACCTAGATACCTCCAACAAATACTAACAGACATAAAAGGAGAAATGGATGGGAATGCATTCATAGCAGGACATTTTAACACTCCACTCACATCAATGGACAGATGCTCTAGACAGAAAATCAATAAGACAACAGAGATCCTAAAGGACACAATAGAAAAGTTAGACTTAATCGACATTTCCAGGACATTACATCCAAAAAAATCAGAATATACATTCTTCTCAAGTGCACACCCAACATTCTCAAGAACTGATCACATACTGGGGCACAAAGCTAACCTCAACAAATTTAAGAGTATGGAAATTGTTTCAATTATCTTCTCTGACCACAATGGCAGGAAACTAGAAATCAACCACAGGAAAAGAAATGAGAAAAAAATACACTACATGACAACAAGCTACTAAAAAACCTATGGGTCAATTAGAAAATCAAGAAGGAAATTAAAAAATACCTCATGACAAATGATAATGAAGACACAACCCCTCAAAATCTAAAGGATGCCACAAAAGCAGTGCTCAGAGGGAAATACATGGCAATATAGGCCTTCCTCAAAAAAGAAAAATCTCAAATCAACAACTTATCCCACCACCTAAACGAATTGGAAAAAGAACAAACAAAACCTAAAGTCAGCTGAAGGAAGGAAATCTTAAAGATCAAAGAGGAAATAAACGAAATAGAGGTTAAAAAAATAGAAAAAAAATCAATCAAACCAAGAGCTGGTTCTTTGGAAAGGTAAACAAAATTGACAAACCTCTGGCTAGACTCACCAAGAAGAGGAGAGGAAAAACCCAAATAAACAACACAAGAAATGAAAAAGGAGAATTCACAAATGATACTACAGAAATACAAAAAACCATGAGAGAAAACTATAAATAGTTGTATGGTAACAAATTTGACAACCTAGAAGAAATGGACAACTTTCTAGAGACTTACAGCCTGACAAAACTGAATCGAGAAGAAACAGAACAACTGAACAGACCGATCACTAGAAATGAAGTATGTTATAAAAACACTCCCTACAAATAAAAGTCCAGGACCAGACAGCTTAACAGGTGAATTCTACCAAACAGCTAACGAGGAACTTTTACCCATCCTCCTTAAACTTTATCAAAAGGTTGAAGAAGAGGGCATACTACCATCACCCTAATTCCAAAACCAGACAAAGATACCATAAAAAAAGAAAACTACAGGCCAATATCTTTGATGAATACAGACACAAAAATTCTCAATAAAATTTTAGCCAACCGAATCCAACAGCATATCATGAAGATCGTACACTACGACCACGTGGGATTCATCCCAGGTTCACAAGGATGGTACAACATATGCAAATCAATCAATATCATACACCACATTAGCAAAGGAAAAGTCAAAAACAACACAATCATCTCAACAGATGCAGAAAAATCATTTGACAAAGGCCAACATCCATTCATGATAAAAACTCTTACCAAAGTGGGGATACAGAAAACATACCTTAACATAATAAAAACCATTTGTGACAAATCCACAGCAAATATAATACTCAATGGAGAAAAGCTGGAAGACTTTCCACTAAAATCTGGAACAAGACAAGGATGCCCACTCTCACCACTGTTATTCAACATAGTACTGGAAGTCCCGGCCATAGCCATCAGACAAACAAAAGAAATAAAAGGCATCCAAAGAGGAAGAGAGGAGGTAAAACTGCCACTGTGTGCTGATGACATAATACTATATATAGAAAACCCTAAGGACTCAACCCACAAACTACTTGAACTGATCAACAAATTCAGCAAAGTAGCAGGATATAAGATTAACCTGCAGAAATCAGTTGCATTTATGTATACCAACAATGAAATATTAGCAAAGGAATACCGAAAAACAATACCTTTTGAAATTGCACCCCAAAATATCAAATACGTAGGAGTAAACCTGACCAAGGATTTGAAAGACTGTATGCAGAGAACTATAAAACATTAATCAAGGAAATTAAAGAGGATTCAAAGAAATGGAAAGATAATTCATGCTTCTGGGTTGGAAAATTAGTATTGTAAAAATGGCCATACTACCCAAAGCAATGTACAGATTCAATGCAATCCCTGTCACATTACCCAGCACGTTTTTCACAGAACTAGAACAAACAATCCAAAAATTTATATGAAACAACAAAACACCCAGAATTGCCAAAGCAATCCTGAGAAACAAAAACCAAGCAGGAGGCAAAACTCTCACGGACTTCAGGCAATATTACAAAGCCACAGTCATCAAGACAGTGTGGTACTGGTACCAAAACAGACAGACAGACTAATGGAACTAAATAGAGAACTCAGAAAGAAACCCAGACACCTATGGCCAATTAATCTTGGACAAAGGAGGCAAGAACATAAAATGGGAAAAAGTCAGTCTTTTCAGCAAGTATCACTGGGAAACCTGGACAGCTGCATGTAAACCAATGAAGTTAGAACACACCTTCACACCATGCATGAAAATAAATTCAAAATGGCTTAAAGACTTAAATATAAGACAAGACACCATCAAACTCCTGGAAGAGAACAGAAGCAAAACATTCTCTGAAATCAACCTTATGAATATTTTCCCAGGTCAATCTCCCAAAGCAACAGAAATAAAAGTAAAAATAAACCAATGGGGCCTAATCAAACTGACAATTTTTGCACAGCAAAGGAAACCCAAAAGACAACCTGCAGAATGGGATAAAATACTTTCAAATGATGCAACTGACAAAGGCTTAATCTCTAAAATACACAAACAACTTATACAACTCAACAGCAAAAAAGCCAACAATCCAATTGAAAAATGGGCAAAGGACCTGAAGAGACACTTCTGAGTGAAGTAAGTCAGAAAGAGAAAGACAAATACCACATGATATCACTTATATCTGGAATCTAATATAAAGCACAAATGAACTTTTTCTCAGAAAAGAAAATCATGGACTTGGAGAATAGACTTGTGGTTGCCAAGGGGAAGGGGGAGGGAGTGGGGTGGATTGGGAGCTTGGGGTTAATAGATGCAAACTATTGCCTTTGGAATGGGTTAGCAATGAGATCCTGCTGTGTAGCACTGGGAACTATGTCTAGTTATTTATGATGGAGAGAGAAAATGATAATGAGAGAAAAAAGAATGTGTACATGTATGTGTAACTGGGTCACCATGCTGTACAGTGGGAAAAAAATTGTATTGGAGAAATAACATTTAAAAAATAAATAAAAAATATAATAACTCCATTGAAAATTAAAAAAAGAAGAAAGATGAATTTGATAATAAACTATTAGAAAATATTAGTAGAGAGTATAGGTCTCTTGTCATTTGGGAAAGCAATTTTTATTGGACTTAAACACATAATAAAAATTCAATTTGATTACTCTTATTTCCATAATACATATTTCTGAGGCATAATTGAACTGTGGCCTTAAAACAGGATCATAGCAGCAGCCTTAAATAGTGTCCCTCTAGTCCTAATTTTGTAGTAATTTTACTATCCCTTTAAATCATACCTTCGAAATTTCTTTCTCCTGAATTATTGCTCAAAATATAACATCCAAATTTAGTTAACTTTATATTTAAGAAAAAAATTTCTTGTTAAGGGTTCAGGAGAGTGCAATCTAAAAACAGTATATGTCAGCTGATGTGAATGACCAATAAGGTTAATGATTTAACAGAATTGGGAAACTGATTTTGTAGAAGCTCTCAAAAGTAATTAGACCAAAATTCTTGGAGAGGAGAAAGAATAAAATTAGACGAGTAGTCTTTCAATGAACACGAGAAATAAGAATAATTATAAATATATAGGGAAGTTTGCTGATAATAGATCTGGTGTTAGGAGGCTGTAGAAATTATGTTCTGATTGTTTACATTTTCCTAAGAGATGGTATCTTCTTTAGCTACAAATGACCATACCTGAAGAGATTAGAATCAATGAGAAAGGAAAAAAAAATAGTTGAGTATAGAGACTACATCTAAGAAATTGTGATCTTATCCCCCAATTCATTAAGAACCTACATCATAAATGTAGAGTCCACTCAGCATGGTTATATATTTTACCTCTAAGACTGACCATCATTTTTAAGGACACAGGAACAGGCATGGTGTAGGTCAAGGTGTGAAGCTTTACCAAGTGGGTATGACAAAGAGAGAATCAGAAAATCTGAGGATGGGAGGAGACCAAAGTGATGACATAGGAGAATCCACCCACCATGTCCCCCCAACAGAGATCAATGATTAGATAGCTATGTACAAACAAAAACACTTCTAGAAGACCTGTAGAGGGCCTTTAGGAAGGTTCAGCAACAGAGTGAAATAAAAAACCTAAGAATATTACACAAGAAGAGAAGGAAGACTGCTTCATTTTTGTCTGCATCATCCTATTGCCCATGAAGGCACTGTTTAATACCAAGAAAGAATTTCCCAGCTAGAGAGTTTCTGTCACAAGAAAAGAAACTGTTGTTAGTAACCAGCTTCTCCGACCTTTGGGGACACTACCTAAAGGTCAGAACCAGCAAAGATGAGATATATAGTGAGGCTAGGAAACAAGAAAAAAAGCAGGAGCAGACAACAGTGGGAGTGATGGCTGTTCAGAGACCTCAGAGACTGGCTTTGCAGACAAGCACAACAGATTTGAAACTATATGAGAATGAAATACATTAATTAAGTTAAAGATAAGACTGAAATGAAGAGGATGAAAAACTATAAAGCTCATAATGAAATCAGTGAAGCAGAACAGAAAATTAAATAACTGTTAAACATTTATTTATATGTAAGCAGAATATATCTTTTGGTGATAGAAGAATAAATAATATCACAATAAGAATATGTGTCTAGAGTGCCTGAATGTTATGAAAACCATCAAATAAAATGTTCAGTTCTTTTCCAACTGATTTATGGGAAATAAATTTTTTCAGAAATTCAATGACCAAAATTATAATTCAAAAAATTATTTTAATGTTTATAGGAAATAAAAACAGATAAAATTGTTTAGGAAAAATAGTATAATTTTTTTCAGATACTATAATTTATATGTGTAATGATTAAATAAGTGTGATTTAATAGGTCAATGAAATGGATTTTCTAGAAACAGATCAGAGTATGGCAAAGATAAAAGCAATGAGACTTTCCATAAGCATAGACATATAGCCAATGAAATACAACAGACTATAGTAGATGACATAGAATTTAAAATCCAGAAATAAACCCATATATTCTTAGTCAATTGCTTTTTTCCTCAATGGAGAAAGAACAGTGTTTTGAGCAAATGGTGCTGGGATCACTAGATAATCACATGCATAAGGAAGACATTGGATCCTTTCCTTATATCACTTTCAATAATCAACTCAAAATGAATCATAGCCTTTAAATTTAAGAAGTAAAACTATAAACTGTTAGAATGGCAGTAAATCCTCCTGACCTTAGGTTAGGCAGTGGTTTCTTAGATATGGCACCAGAACCATAAGCCACAAAAGAGAAGTGGATAAACTAGATTACATGAAAATTTAAAACTTTGTGATGCAAACAATACAGTCAAGACAGTGAAAAGACAATCTGCTGAATTGTTACAAGAAAAATAAAGCCTGTCGTTACAGTGGGCTATTTTAGATAGTTCTGACAGAGAAAGTTTCTCTGAAGAAATGAATTTTGATCAGGGACATAGATGAATTGAGGGGTAAAAAATATCTGGGAGAAGGGTGCATCAGGCATAAAGAATATTAATCTGGAGTCAGCTAAGCAGGTAACTTGTTTATCATGCTTAGAGAACAGCAAGGAGATATCAACGGCTAGATGGAATTGTGCATATGAGGGGCAGGGATAGTTATGAGAAGATGCTGGGAAGGCTGTTTAAAGTAAGTCAAAACTGGGACTTTAAATTTTATTCTAAGAGAACTCTTCATAAGGTTTTGAATAGAGGACTTTAAAAAACAAAACAAAACAAAACAAATTCTCTAGCTGCTGCGAGGATATAGCATGTTCTTATTTATAAAGCCAAGGGGCATCTCCACGACATGTGGGGCACTATCTATTGAAACAGAAATTCTGTACAGTATACTAGGACAGGGCAGGAGTAAGAGGACTGATTAATGGGACAGGACAATTGATTTCCTCCAACTCTAACTTATAAATTCTAGTCACGGTAAGATGATCAATATCTTTTGACACTTTAATATTTCAGTTTATTTTAAAATCTTTATTCCGGTAATGTGAATAGAAATAATTTGCAGAAGAGCCTAGCACTTTTGATGAAAGAACTGAACTGCCTGTACTTTTCCTAATTGCATTCCTTGTTCTACCTTACTTTGCCATTTCAAAATAAATTCTTTTTGTCAAATTAGTGAGATAATTTCCTCATCATATTAAAATAACTTTGTCTAAACCTAATGGTTTTTATTGCTCATTTTAAAAAATATCCACTTTGCTACATTTTATTAACAGGTATTTTACAAATTTCCCATTACTATCTAATTGTGCAAAATGCTCTTGCCTATTCTTCTTATTAAAGCCAGGTTTTTAAATGAATTCAATATATTAGCATTAAAAAATAATTATTAATTTCATGCCTACTTGTCTTCTATGTGTTTTATTTCTAAGGTATTTATGTAGGTCCTTCCTATTCTTTTAAACCTTTGCATAGCATAAACTATTTTTTTCCACTGGTCTCAGATTTATCTACATATCTAAAAAATTGTCAGAAGTTCCCTGTGGGTGTGGCAAAAAATATATACTGTCTTTCACCCTAGTTTTTTCACCCCAAACCACAGTAATCCTTATTTCCATCACTAAGTTTACAGAAGGTTAGTTTTTGAACAACCAAAAAGATAAACTGTTTTTCTAAATTTTACATTTAAGGAATGCATATGTCATGCCATAATTATGTGAAGATGATATTTTCTCTGCCTTTTTCTCCTTTGTTTTTTTTTTTTTTGCCTTTTCTTGAGCCATTCCTATAGCATATGGAGGTTCCCAGGCTAGGGATCCAATAGGAGCTGTAGGCACCAGCCTATGCCAGAGCCACAGCAACGCGGGATCTGAGCCATGTCTGTGACCCACACCACAGCTCACGGCAACACCGGATCCTTAACCCACAGAGCAAGGCCAGGGATCGAACCTGAAACCTCACAGTTCCTAGTCAGATTCGTTAACTACTGAGCCACGACAGGAACTCCTTCTCTGCCTTTATCAACAGAAATATTGACTAATATCTCTAGCATGTATATAAGCATCACTTGAGTTTCTCATTTCTTTAGCTGTTGTCCTGATACTTTACTTAGTTTTTTTTTTTTTTTTTTTTTGGCCACCCTGTGGCATATGGAGTTCTTGGGCCAGGGATCAGATCTGAGCCATAGCTGCAACTTAAGCCACAGCTGTGGCAACACCAGATCCTTAACCCACAGTGCCAGGCCCAGGGATCAAACCTGCATCCCAGCACCCCCAAGGTGCCACCAATCCTTTTGCACTCTTATTCTTCTGATATTTTAAATCACTTAACAACAGAAGGTAATTAAAAATTACTGATTATATTAAAATCATTAATTCATCAGTACGTGCTTATTTATGATTAATTTTTTACCTATGTTCAACCATCCTTATTTTCTTTACCAGTATCAGATTAATATATAGATACTAGAGCTCTGAAGAAGGTGATTCTGACAGTCTTTGCCAAATTAATCACTGCTTTGGTGGAGAGATGAAGATTTGGACTTTTCCAACCTAACATTTTTTAGTGATGGCAATGGGAGTTTATTTAAATGACATTTGAGCAAAATTTAAGTAAAAAAATGGAATCTAAAGGCAAACTGGACATATATTAACAATGTCCTATCTTAGAAATGTATCTGAAGTTGAAGTTTTAAATAAATCAATTTCTGAGAGACTTTCCTGACATTAACAACTCATTTTGTATTTTAACCCATCCAATGTCCAATGAGTTCTACTGACCAAAGCATATATTTGTAGGAAAAACCCTTATTGTGTGTCTACTGAAACACTGCATTATATAT
Organism: Sus scrofa; assembly: GCF_054392235.1. Taxonomy (NCBI): domain Eukaryota; kingdom Metazoa; phylum Chordata; class Mammalia; order Artiodactyla; family Suidae; genus Sus; species Sus scrofa. The sequence continues at coordinate 105,265,407 of NC_139396.1, read as the reverse complement.
TCTGAAAAATACTGACAGTAAAAATTAAGCTAAATGCTTTTTGAGGAGATAGCACCATAAACTTACGCTGATTTCAGCTATATCTCAATGGTAATGAACAAACTATCATTTTTAATCTCTTAATAATAGCATCTTAATGCTTAAGAAATGGTGAAGTTGTATACAAGCCAGTAATTTGCATCAAGAACCACTTTTATTGATATCTAATGTTAATAGCACTAAACACTTCAGTGGTGTGTTATATCACTGCTCCTCAAGAAATCAGTATTGCAAGTTTGACGATCATTTGGAAATCCATAAAAATACAAATGTATACGGGCTTAAATAAAGACCCTGGCTTGTGAGGTTAGTAAGAATTCACATTTATAGTTTAACCAAAATAAGCCTAACACTTACATTTATTTTCTCAAGAGCAGTGCCACTCTCTGAGAAGCAGAGCTGTAGAATTATATCTGAACTACTACCAGCAATGACATTTAATCATCATCATTTAAATTGCTTTTCTCAGAAATTATTGTCCACATCCACAGTTTCATATTTCATTTATTAGATGTAATATTGTAAACTACAACCAAATATTTTAACAAGTAATATGTTTTATCTAGTTTTATTTTGAAATCTTTTTTAAAAATAAAACAACTATTGCAGGAGAAAAAGAAACTGTATTTGAGAAGAATAGTGATTTCCCTTCCATTTTCTCTAACAGTATGACTAGAATTTATAATTAATAGATTTCACAAAGTCTTTCTTCTGTTATTCTAAATGGAACGTTTTAATTGCTGTTATTATATTTTCCTGCAATTTCATATACATAATTAAAATGCTTTATTATAAAAGCTTAGTAAAACAAAAACTTCCATCTGAGATGATTATGTTTCTTTCAAAAGTTTCTTGGCCAAATTCATAGTATTACCATCTTGACCATCATCCCTCAAGGAAAATAATGAACCTTCTGAGCAGGAAGCAGTCTTGCAGTTAGATTCACATCATTGTAAAAATTTTTGAGAGATCAATAATGATATTTTAATAGTGCCATATAAGTTTCATATACATTTTTTCAAGTGATTTTTTAATTTTTTCTTTAATGTAATTACTTAAGTTAAAAACTAAAAAAAATGGATAAGGAAAAACACTGAATTACCCTCACAGTGGCTGCTAACAATTTTTTTTAAGATAGTGTGTTTTGTATTATCTATTTTTTCTAACTTTTAAACCCAAATACAGTGTTTTAAAACAGAGCAAAGTTGAAATATTTTTATTTATTTTTTTCTTTTTTGAAATATTTTTAGATTCATTTTAATAAGATGTTCAATTCTGTAATCTTCATGATAGCATCCTTTATAAAATTAGGGGCCATTAACTTAAAAGATGTTTAAGCATAGAAAAGTCAGTCACATATAGTTTGAATGATTTAATTTGTCAAAACCAAAACTTTAAGGACTATAGTCAGATTAGAAAATGTCACAATCTTTACAATTTATTATTCTAAAGCTTTTCTGCCATGTAGATCATTCTATCAATAATGAAAATTAAAACAAAAAAACTGTCCAAAATTGTTAGAAGTTTTTGTTTTACTAAGCTTTTATAATAAAGCATTTTAATTATATATATGAAATTGTAGGAAAATATAATAACAGCAGTTAAAACGTACCATTTAGAATAACAGAAGAAAGTTAAACTAACCTAAACTTTTCCAATCTAATTTACTGCCAGCACATTTAAATGTTACCTTTCAATCCTAAATTCTTTATTCTTTTCAAGATGTGGGCACCCAGAGTCACTTCCTTAAAATGGGCTAGAAGTATTGGCCTATTGTCTTGCACTGAATTTTATGACCTGGGAAAACATTAGTCTTCACACTTAACAGAATCTTAGGAGACTTAGGAAAGCAAAGTATATCCTCTATTTGGAGTCAGACAACCTGGGCTCAAATCTTGACTCTGTTACTTGCTCACTGTATAAACATGAGTAAACCACTTCACCTATTTGAGTATCGTTTTCTTTATTTATAAAGCTAAGGTAATAATAATTGTGACTCTTCTGCAGAAATATTAAAAAGGAAACATGAGATAATGAATTTGGAGCATTTTGGTTATTATACAAGGGGTTATGACTACTATAATGAGCCATAATTCTCTCTGACATTTATGTGTAACAAGGAGTGTACTGACAACATAATAGAAGTTATTCACTCGAGTGCTGAGGTCTGTTCACACTTTTAGGCTTTCATTTGCAGGCCCTTTTCTTTTCTTCCTTTATAATTGCCCCTTTTCAATGGCAGCTTTTTGTTTTATTTAGGTAAAAGTGTCATCTGTCCTTCTCATTCCTCATGTTTATCAACTCAGATAATAGAACTCAAAGTACAGAATCACTGTAAGTACAGTTGATGAAATGACATTGAAAAGAGTTTGGACCAAGAAACACTTCAAGTCCTATCTCTGCCACTTGCTAGCCATGTGAACATGGGAAAGTTATTTGACACATTTATAAAAATGAGTAAGAAATACATATGTCAGAAAATAACTGTGATGATTATACTGAACGTAATGGGAATAACTACTGCTCCCCAGTAAAGTTCTGGGCTAAGATTCAATTTAGGTTGCAGTTAATCTCCCCCAAATAGCTGATGGAAACTGAAACATGTCTGTCCACCCTTTGCTAAGTTATACAGATTCCCCAGGGCCCGTGTGCATCCTGCTGAGAGAAGCCTGGTGAGGCCTGTTTTTGTGGAGTGTTAGGGTATGCCACCCACTATGGCCACTATAATGAAAGGGCTAGGTAGATGCTAATTTTCCCGAATTGTGTGCCAAAGAAGCAAAATTTGGCCAAAGCGGCTGATTCATTTCAATGGCTTGAGATGTAAAGATAACTTGTCTCCTGCAAAGACAAAGCAAAGGAACACAACTGGCTGATTTGGACCTGGTCTTAATGGTCTAGACTTATGAATCAGAGGCAAAGCCTGAGATATTTTTTTCAACCACCTTGTCTGACTCTTTCAAGTTAAGATTTTCTTTTCCCCTTTTACTTGTTTTATATTAAAAAAATAAAATAAGTATATTTATATTACTTTTTATTGGGGTTTTATAAAACCATTATCTCTATCAATATCTTCTGTTTAATATCTACCTGTTTTGTGCTCAGGGTTGATAAAAGTGAAAGAATCGTGATCCTGAACTGTGTGTGATGATTTCATAAAACATTTTGGCCAAGGTGAAATTCATTTTACCCGAACAAGTGACTGTGGAACTGCCAGAACTTGAGCATTTCCACCAATTGCTAAACAGGGCAATCTCACTGGAAGAACAAAGATAAGACTATTTGTAAAACTCCTGTACCCTATTTTGGAGCTGTTAAAAATCTGCATGCTTTATGTGCTGTTAAGTCAAGGTCTTGGGAAAATTCTCTGTTAGAACAGATAATCTGCCATCCTTTAGATTTGGCTAATTGACGTCTGCAGCTTCCAATGCACTTTCTTTCTGCAAACTCAAAAGATAAAACAAATGCACATAACTTACTGAACCACCTTATCTGTTGTGTATTTCTGTTTTCAATGTCATTAGGATATCTCTTACTTTTAAAGGAAAACTGCACCTGTAATGAAATGTACTTGTTAATGGAAATCAGAAAGCCTGTGACAGTAGTGTACAGAAGAGAAACTAAGAGAATTTAGAGTGAAACATATGAAAGAATGTGTACCTTGGCAGTTTTAACAATTCAGAATATTCATGAAAACTAACAGTGAAATGTTTTCGGAGTATCTAGTAAATAAAATATATGACTCTGCCTTCATATATAAAAATTTAAGTTAATCTCTCATTACTCTCAGCTTTTTGTTACATTGTGTATATATGAATTTAGATCCAACCCAAATGATACTAGTCAGTAAGATGCAAGGAAACAAACATGAAGTTTAAGTACCACAGAAAGATTAGAATTTAGTCAACACTTTTGTTGCAAAACATGAAAAAAACAGTTCTTCCCATTATGCGGAGGGCCCAATAAGGTGTGAAACAATTTTGTAAGAAATTATACAAATAATTAATTTGTTTATTTACTTTCTGGGACAGGATATACTACAACAATATATTTAAATGTGAATCTTGTACTCACTATATTTTAAGTAACTATAGAACATAATTTCTTTGATATAGCAACCTTTAAAGAGGAGTTCTCTTGTGGCAGAGTGGTTTAAGTTTCCAGCATTGTCACTGAAGTGGCTTGAGTCACTGCTATGGTGTGGGTTCGATCCCTGATCGGGAACATTCATGCTGTGGGAGCAGCCAAAAAAAAAAAAAAGAAAGAAAAAGAAAAAATGTCCTTACCACTGAGGAGCAGAGTTTTCATCTTTGGAAAAGACAGAGAAAAAATCATATTTGTGAAGCTACTCAAAAATCCTGTATTCCTGAATCAATTTAGAAGTATCAGCATTAACACATTAAGATTCTGTTTCCTGGATGGACACAATGACTATTCCAGTACCAAGGGCCATCCCTAGTGTCCATACTGAAAATTCTAAAAACCATACTTTTCTAAAATGAACCAAAGCTTCTTGCACAAGAAGCCTATCCAAGACTGGGACAAGAAATGTATAAGATAAGTGGGAAATATTTTGTCTTACCACATAGCAAGAATGTTCTCAAAGACTTCTAAAACTCAACTGAAAGGTTACTTCTAGCCAAAGATGGAACTCATTTCAGCTTCCTTTAGAAAAATGCTACTATAGATTTAAAGCCTGTATCAAAATCTGTAACATTATCATGAAAGTACAAAAATTATAAACCCATTGGTTATCTTTTAAGGATGCTAGGTATTCAACTGATCAGTCATAACATTGGTAAATAAAGGGAAAATATCCAGTGTTTAACTTGAATCTCCTTGTTTATTCCTGTTGTACTTCATGGCAACTGGCCAGATAAAGAGGAAAAATTTCTCATTAGAAAGTATTTAGCTAATCACAGTACCGTCGTGGCTCAGTGGTGAATGAATCTGACCAGGAACCATGACGTTGTGGGTTCTATCCCTGGCCTTGTTCAGTGGGTTAAGGATCCGGCAATGCCATGAGCTGTGGTGTAGGTCGCAGACACACCTTGGCTCCTATGTTGCTGTGGCTCTGGCATAGGCTGATGGCTACAGCTCCAATTAGACCTCTAGCCTGGGAACCTCCATATGCCGTGGGTGTGGCCCTAGAAAAGGCAAAAAGACACACCAAAAAAGTATTTAGCTAATAAATGAACAAGTAATTACAAATATGAATGACAGCATTTTCAATATCTAGTGAAATAGAGGATCAGGACAATAATAATTAATAGGCACTAACATCATAAAGAGGCACAAGCGGATTATATGCCCCTTTTAGAAAATCACAACTCCATTTATAAAGTGTTTTTTTCCAAAAGACATCAATTCAGAATCATATAAAGCTTGATAGATCTGTTTATTGTCAGTTGCATCATTTGAAACTATTTTATCCCATTCTGTAAGTTGTCTTTTTGACTTCTTTTTGGTTTCCTTTGCTGGCAAAAGCTTGTCAGTTTGATTAGGTCCAATTGGTTTATTTTTGCTTTTATTTCTGTTGCTTTGGGAGACTGACCTGGGAAAATATTTGTCAGGCTGATGTCAGAGAATGTTTTGCCTCTGTTCTCTTCTAGGAGTTTGATGGTGTCTTGTCTTATATTTAAGTCTTTAAGCCATTTTGAATTTATTTTCATGCATGGTGTGAGGGTGTGTTCTAGTTTGATTTGCAATGCAGCTGTCCACGTTTCCCAGCAATGCTTGCTAAAAAGACTGTCTTTTTCCCATTTTATGTTCTTGCCTTCTTTATCAAAGATTAATTGACAGTAGGTGTCTGGGTTTCTTTCTGGGTTCTCTCTTCTGTTCCATTAGTCTGTCTGTCTGTTTTGGTACCAGTACCACACTGTCTTGATGACCGTGTCTTTGTAATATTGCCTGAAGTCTGGGAGAGTTATGCCTCCTGCTTGGTTTTTGTTTCTCAGGATTGCTTTGGCAATTCTTGGTCATAAGAGGTTCCATATAAATTTTTGGATTTTTTGTTCTAATTCTGTGAAAAATGCCATGGGTAATTTGATATGGCTTAATGTCTAAAATATACAAACAACTTATACAACTCAACAGCAAAAAAGCCAGTCACCCAATGGAAAAATGGGCAAGAGACCCAAATAGACATTTCTCTAAGGAAGATATACAGATGGCCAACAAGCACATGAAAAAATGCTCAACATCCCTGATTATAAGAGAAATGCAAATGAAAACTACCATGAGATACCACCTCACACCAGTCATAATAAGTCCACCATAACAAATGCTGGAGGGGGTGTGGGGAAAAGGGAACCCTCCTGCACTGTTGGTAGGAATGTAAACTGGTACAACCGCCATGGAGAACAGTATGGAGGTATCTTAGAAAACTAGACATAGAATTACCATATGACCCAGCAATCCCCCTCTTGGGTATATATATATGGACAAAAATTTCCTTGAAAAGACATATGCACCCGCATGTTCATTGCAACACTATTCACAATAGCCAAGACATGGAAACAACCCAAATGTCCATCTATAGAGGATTGGATTAGGAAGATGTGGTATGTATACATGATGGAATACCACTCAGCCATAAAAAAGAATGAAATAATGCCATTTACAGCAACGTGGATGGAACTAGATACTCTCATTCTGAGTGAAGTAAGTCAAAAAGAGATAGACAAATACCATATGATATCACATATTTGGAATCTAATATATGACACAAATGAACCTTTCCTCAGAAAAGAAAACCAGGGACTTGGAGAATAGACTTGTGGTTGCCAAGGGGGAAGGGAGGGAGTGGGGTGGATTGGGAGCTTGGGGTTAATAGATGCAAACTATTGCATTTGGAATGGATTAGCAATGAGATCCTGCTGTGTAGCACTGGGAATTATGTCTAGTCACTTATGATGGAGCATGATAATATGAGAAAAAAGAATGTACATATGTATGTGTAACTGGGTCACCAAGCTGTACAATAGAGAAAAAAAAAATAATGTATTGGGGAAATAAAAATAAATAAATAAATAAAAAGACCTGTTTATTGCATATAAAAGAAAGAAAAAAATGATGAGTGATACCATGGGAATGAATCAGAAAACATAGGCTCTCAGAGACTCTAAAAGACAAATGACCTTTTTCTCTCAGTAAACTATAGCTAGAGAAGAAAAAACATGGTTTGGAAAACTTTAGACTAAAAGACATTTAAGAGGTAAAATCAATCAACTGCAATGTAAAAAGCTTATTGGGTTTTAATCTAAATAAACTGTACAAAAGTTGTATTTAATTATATAGAAATAACGTTCCTACAAAAACTGAAAAAAAGAAAGTTATTCAAAGGCATCATAAAGAAATGACGTCACAATTTAAAAAAGAATAAAATAATGGCATTTGCAGCAACATGTGTGGGAGAAGGATGAAACAGGGGTTTGGAATTTGCTTATGCACATTGAGGTATCTGAACTTATTGGCCAATGGGTACCTGCTGTATAGTATAGGAAACTCTACCCAATATTCTGTGATAATCTATGTGGGAAAAGAATCTGAAAGAGAATGGATGTGTGTACAGGTATAACTGAATCACTTTGTTGTACAGATGAAATTATCAGGACATTGTCAATGAACTGTACTTCAATAAAACTTTAAAAAATGGGACTTCCCATGTGGCTCATAACATAACTACTTGGCATTGCTTCTACAGTGGCTGTGGCTTGACCCCTAGCTCGGGAACTTCCATATGGCACAGGTGTGGCTGCTTGTTTAAAAAAAAAAAAAAAAAAAAAAAACTTTAAAAAATGGAAAAAATAATATTCTGGTAACAGAACAATCATCTTAGAGTATAAAAAAAATAGACACCTACTGTCCTTAAAAGTAGCAACAATATCTAGTATTGGCAAGAATATGGGTTAAATGCAATACTTATACATTGATGTCCAGGGTAGAAATTAATGCAACCGCCTCGGAAATGTTTGAGATTATCTTCTAGAAATAAACAAATTTGTACCCTATTACTAAGTGCTATGTGAAACAATTCACAATTGTTTTATAATTAAGCAATGGAAATCAATAGAGCAATGCTAAAGAGTGAACCACTACTGTATGAAATACCATGGATAAGACTCAAAAATAAAATGCTGAGCAAAGGAAACCAAGCATAAAAGAGTAAAACTCTGAGTTCATTCATCTGACATTCAAAAACAGGCAAAACTAATGTTATGCTGATGGAGGTCAGCAGAGTATTGTCAATTTCAACAGTCAAGATAATGATACTGTTTTTACATTAAAGAGGTTCTAAACATTTAGTTACACATACTGAGAAATTTATAACTAAAATTACATAGTAGCTAGGATTTGCTACCTGACAATCTAGAAAAACATAGCCCCAAACCAAATGAAGCACACAGTGGCAGAACTGAAGGGAGAATTCAATTGTTCTGCAGTAAGAGCTGGAATTTTTAATATTCAACATTCAATAGTGTTTACGACAGCTAGGCAGAAGATCAAAAAGGAAATAGATAATGGGAATGACACTGTAAACCAACTAGACCTACATAGTCCTCAATCCAACACCACCACAAGAAATATTCTCCAGACTGGGCCATGTGCTAGGACATAAAATAAACTAAAGACTTGAAATTATGCCAAGTACGTTTTCCGACCACAGGAGAATGACAAGAAATTAATAAAAGAAAGGAATATGGAAAATTCAAAAATATGTAGAAATTCAAGAACGCATTCTTAAATAACAATGAATCAAAGAATAAATTGTAAGGCAAATTAGATGACTAAAAGTGAAAAAAAAAAAAACTAAAGCATGAGCTAAAGCCTTGCTTAGATGGAAATTTACTGTGAATTCCTATTTCTCTAAGAAGAAAAGTCTCAAAATAATCTAAAATCCCACCTTAAAAGCAGGAAAAGAAGAGCAAGCCCAAACATAAATGACAAAAATGAAATATATTAAAGCAGCAGTAAGTGAATTGGAAAATAGGAAAATAAAGTTGACAACAACAAAAAGTTGTTTCTTCAAAAAAAAAAGCAACAAACCTTTAGCAAAACTGACAAAGAATAGGGAAGAGTTAAATTACTAAATCTAGGAATGAAAAAGAAGACATTGCTACCAACTTTACAGAAATAAAAAGGATTATGAGGGAATACTATGAAAACATGAATGCTACCAAATTTAATAACCAGATGATATTAAAAAACAATTTAAAACCATCAAAAAACAAATAAACCAATAATAAGTAAAGAAAATGAATTATAAAAATCACAAAAAGCTAGGACAATTTTACAAAATAATGCCACTCTTTCACAAATTCTTTAAAAAAGTAGAAGAGGAGGAAATACTTTCTGACTCATTCCAAATTTATCATAACACTAAAACCAGACAAAAACATTATGAGGAAAGAAAACTGTAGACCAATATCTCTTATTAACAGAGACAAAAATATCCTCAACAAAATACTAGAAAACTAAATCCGGCAACATGTAATAAGGATAATATCGTGACAAAGTGAGACTTGCACTAGAAAGGCAAGGTTGGTCCTACACATGAAATGCAATGGGAGTTCCTGTCGTGGTGCAGTGGTTAACGAATCTGACTAGGAACCTTGAGTTTGCGGGTTCAATCCCTGGCCTTGCTCAGTGGGTTAAGGATCCAGCGTTGCCGTGAGCTGTGGTGTAGGTGGCAGACGTGGCTTGGATCTGGCATTGCTGTGGCTCTGGCGTAGGCCAGCATCTACAGCTGCGATTGGACCCCTAGCCTGGGAACCTCCATATGCCACAGGAGTGCCCTAGAAAAGGCAAAAAAAAAAAGAAAAGAAAAAAAAAAAAAGAAATGCAATGTACCATATTAGTAGCATCATAAGCAAAACCCATCTGGACATAGAGATCAAAGGAACAGAACTGACAGACCAAAAATAAAGTCATTACATCTATGGCAAATTAATTTTTGCCAACAGTGCCAAGACCATTAAATGGGGGAAAAACTGTTCCTTAAAATACAAACACAGAATTATCACAAGTTCCAGCAATTTCATTTCTATGTAAATACTCATGAGAATTGAAAACATATATTCATCTAAAACCCTCTACACAAACACGCACAGCAGCATTATTCACATAGCTAGTAAGATAAAATAATCAAAATGTCCATCAATTGATGAGTGGAAAAACAAAATGTGAAATAACCATACAATGGAATGTTATAAACTATGAGAAAGAATGAAATACCAATGCATGGTTTAACGTGGATGAATGTTGAAAACATTGCACTATGAGATATAATCAGATGCAAAAGGTCACATCACATGATTCCATTAATATAACATTCAGAATAGGCAAATTCATAGAAACCAAAATAGATTTGTGACTGCAGGGGCTGGGGGAGAGAGAAATTAGAGGTCACTATAATGTCTATAGGATTTCTTTCTTGGGTAAAAATTTCATCATTCTAGCACATATACTAAGAATGACTAAACTATATATTTTAAAAGGGTGAAATTTATGATATGCGAATGATATCCTCACCCCTCCAAAAAGGATGTGAGCTGTTTTGTTTTGTTTTTTCTTATTCTGGAGGGCCATAAATTAAACAGTATTGAGCATAAATTGATCATATATGAGGCATAGTGATATGTACATGTATTTTCACTGTATTATTCTTATTTATCTAGGTTTGGAATTTTCCATGAAAAAGTTTTTTCTTTTTCTCAAAATAAGCAAATAATTTCCTGTAGATAGTGCACAGAACTGTAAAATATTAATTTCCATGGTACCTCCTAATCTTGTAGTACCTATACTATGTTGAAACTCCAAATGAAGTTGAAATAGTATACTTGATTTATCTAAGAATGAAATATTTTCAAATGAACCAATGGACACTTAAGAAGCCTTGATTCCGTAACCAAGAACTTCATACTCTTTTGTCGTGAGACATGTTTCTATAATATTTTCTTAGCCTCTTTGCTGAAAATTCCATCTTGTCCTGCTTTACTTTACCCCACCTTCCTGCTTGAAAAACAGTCACAGTGCTGGTGAATGACTTAAGCTTAAGAACAAAGACCTAAAAGCATAAGTTATTCATAGGGTCAGCTGAATGAGGACATAATGCATTGGTCTAGGCATGCTGGACCTGTGCAGATAGACGGCATGATATATCCTCTAAAGAATAAGAGAAAGAGGAGGCTCATGGCTCCAAGGGGTTTATGAGGGGTTGTTAGCAGGATATGCATTAACAAGGAGAACCAGGAACAAACCTAGGTATGCTGGGTTGCTGCTACAGAAGCACAATGATGATTCTCTAGATGCTATGCATAGATAGCTGACACCAAGCTTCTTCAAATGCTAATGATTGTTAAATGCTTAAAGGTCAGAATAAAAGCTTAATCAGCAACTGGCTTTGTGACTTTTAAAATAACTTAAAAAACCTATATCCTGCACCTACAACCCCCTCCTCACTCTTAATCCTCAAGAGCACAATAAAAGGAGTGTGGTTTCTTGAGGCAGGCTCTTAGTCCCTGAAACCTTTAGTCCCCCTGTTTGGTTCCCACCTTTACTTAAGATAAATGTCTCTGTGTCTTGTTTTATGTTAACTTTTTTCCTTAAGTTTCACAGCACCCATTCTTCAGCCCCATCCTGCTGAGCTGGTCTCAGCAGTCTTTCAATTTCTATAATTTCAATTCAATCATCATGTTTATCCCATTATCTATTTCATACTATATAGAGATTTAAATCTATGGTATGTTGGTCACTTTATATAAGGAGTTTTTGAATGCTGCATTCCTTCTGTGTGTTTAAAAAATATTTAAATGAAAATATATATGACACTTTTTAAAATTTTCATTGTTTTTAATTTTCTGTGCTTGAGAAATTAATGAAGCCTTTTGGGTTTTCTCTGGAAATCAAAACCTTCTAATATAATGAAGAAGAAGTAACATACTCTAACAAAATACATGCTGATAAGAAACAGATTACTTGTTAATTATAATTGCAATATTACATAGTAGTGGAGTGACCTTTAGTTACCCGTATGGCTTAAATACAATGAATGAATGAAGCGATTTTTTGTTTGTTTGTTTTCTGGGAATTCATACTAAGATTGAGGCCAGGCAACAGCTGCTTTTATGAAAAATGAAAAATTTGAGCATCTGAGTACTTCTGAATAGCCAGATGTTTTCCATTAGACAACAAAGCTCCTAAAAAATTTAAGTTTAATACCTTCAACCCATGGGGAGACTTTGTCTCTCTCCTGCTGAATAACCAACACCAGGCAAGATACATGGCAATTAGATTAAATGTCTAGATCTACAAAATACTACCATGAGTTTTTGAGAGATGTTATTGTATCATTTTACTTAGGTACATCAAAACATTGTTTAGAGAGTTTCTGAAGAATATATATATTTTTGCTTTTTAGGACTGCACCTGAGGCATATGAAGGTTTCTAGGGGTCTAATCGGAGCTACAGCGGCCAGCCTATGACACAGCCACAGCAAAGCCAGATCCAAGCAATGCCTGTGACCTCCACCTCAGCTCAGAGCAATGCCGGATCTTTAATCGACTGAGCAAGGCCAGGGATCAAACCCGCAACTGCATAGTTTCTAGTCAGATTCGTTTTCACTGCACCATGCCGAGAACTCCATGAAAAATATTCTTACTTAAATTATTTGTCTTCTGCAGAATAAAACTTGAAATTGCTTTCCTAAATATATTACTTCCCTATAATAAATATCTAAATTTCATATGGATGAATGATATATTGAAAGAATTCTGGAAAGATAAAGTGAATGTTACTGAGTATCTACAATGTTCCAAGCACATTACTAATCCATATATATAGAAATATATGTGACAACTAATTCAGTGTAAAAGAAAATGTGGTCCCATAGGATGTCTTTTATATAGGACCAACCAACAAAAGATCATTCGATATCTAAAAAATCTATGCAGAAAATTTGAAAATAACTATATTGATAGGAAGATTCACTATTATAAATGTATTCTTGGACTAATTAAAATTTAATGTACTTGTAACTAACATCTTATTATTTATGGAACTTATTTTGTAAGTAATAAAATTCATATGGAAGAGAATAGAAACAAGGAGTTACCAAATCTTGAAGAAAAAACAATATACAAGGATTTTAAGATATATTTCATAGCTATAGTTATTGAGACAGTATTTACTCATGAACAGCAAAGAATGGACTCATGAATATACACATTTGTAAATTATAAAATATCAGTTACTTCATATGCATAAATATAAATAACGCCAAAACGCTCTAATTGGAACGTGTGAAAACAAATTTTAGTAGAAAGAAAATATATTGGCTTTTTTTGTTTGCTTGTTTACACTTACTAATTAGTTTAGCATTATAATGTTTGGGAAATTTTCACAAAAATTCAATAAAATTGATGTCATTTGTTAATAGAACCTACAATAGTTTGTGGTAACTCATACATTCTCTTTGTTCTCAGGAGAATTTATAAGATAATGGAAGAAAAAAATTTCCTTAGAAGGAGGACCACTGAATCTTAGATTTCTTCTCCTCTTTCAAAGGCTTTATTCTCTCTTTTTTTTTTTTTTTTTTTTTTTTTTTTTACCTCTTATGTGATTTGATACAGAAACCAAGGAAGTATTAACCTGTAAGAGGCCTGAAACTCTTTAGGAAGCAGCCGAGGTAGAGCTAGAGTAAACTTTAAAAATCTGTCCTAACTATAAGGGTTAACACAAGGAATAAAATAACCTTCTTCGAATATCAACTGATTTAACCAGTATAGGATATCTGAAAGAAATTTTGAATCAAGTATCAATGGTTAATGAAAGCTGTGTATTTTGTAATGAGTCTTCTGTTCTGTATGCACAGAATTTCTGATCCTGATTCTGAGATAGACATTATCACTTTCAATATTGAAAAGGGAAAATTGATGACAATAAAATGAATGTAATGTCTATGTCCAGATATTTAATTGGAAATACTAAAATTTGATTTCAAATTTACCTGTCTTCAAAGCTTATTCTGTTGCACCTCAAATTAAAATTCATGAAGGAAGAATATTTTTCCCCAAGGGGGAAGCACATCTCTGGAAACAAACTAAAGTTCAACACAGAATAGAAAGTCATTTCTTTCTGCTAATTAAGTCTATATTATGGGAAGGAATGATAACATGCATAAGTACATAAAAGTTAGAAAAAAAACAAGATTCACCCTTGGCAAGAAATATTAAAGACATTAAATATTTTTATACTGAACTCACCACATCATTTAGTAGCAGAAGAAAGATCCTGAATCAATGATTAAAACCTTGATTACTCAAAACTAAAAGCACTACCACCCTACAGGTAAAGCATTTGCTATTGAGAAAACTATTACATTTTGCCAATGTTTTCCCATAACTATATCACATACTTTATGTTTTACATTTGCACATTACTCCAAAGGATTGATATAGACTTAAATCTTCATATATATAACATATTTGATAGAATAAAAATATTACAGATCATTAATAATATAAAAGAAATTCCAGAAAATATGCAAAACTGAGCAACTATATCCAAATTCTCTCCTTACATATTAGTCTGATAATACCATACATAGCATGCATTTAAAAAAAAAAAAAAAACTCCATTAGTGACAGTAAAAAGCAAAGGAGAATCTCCAAGTACTATAGACTTTAGCTACTTAATTTATTGTCAGAGTGAAGGAAAAGTCAATACATCTAGTCATTTACCTTAGGTAAAGTTCCAACCACCTACCTGCAACAGATTAAATCAATGAATAAATATGTCTTCATATGTTCAAAAAGTAAGAGATGAAAGTAGGGTGTTAAAGTATCCCGCTATTCTTGTGTTACAGTCTCTTTCTCTTTTGATGGCTGTTAGCCTTTGCCTTATACATTGATTTGCTCCTATGTTGGGTACATATATATTTATAATTATTATATCTTCTTTTGGATTGATCCTTTGATCATTTGCAGCGACCTTTATCTCTTGTAACAGTTGTTATTTTAAAGTATATTTTGTCTGATATGAGTGTTTCTACCCCAGCTTTCTTTTGATTTTCATTTGCATAGAGTGTCTTTTTCCATCCCCTCACTTTCAGTCTGTATGTGTCCTTAGATCTGAAGTGGGTTTCTTGCAGACAGCATTTATATGGGTCTTGCTTTTGTATCAGTGGGTTTCTTGCAGACAGCATTTATATGGGTCTTGCTTTTGTATCAGTTCAGCCAGTCTATGTCTTTTGGTTGGAGAATTAAACCATTTACATTTAAGGTAATTATCAATGTGTATGTTCTTACTGACATTTTGTCAATTGTTTTGGATTTGTATTTTGAGTCTTTTTTTATTCCTTTCCTCTTTTGTTCTCTTCATTGTATGTAAAATAAATAAGCAAGAAGGAACTACTACATAGCATAGGGAACTCTACTCAATGTTCTGTAATAACTTATAAGGGAAAGAATCTGAAAAAATAAAAGAATATATAACAATCACTCTGCTGTACACCTGAAACTAACATAACATTGTAAAACAACTATACTCCAATAAAATATTAATTTAAAAAGTCATGGACTTGGAGAATAGACTTGTGGTTACCAAGGGGGAGGAAGAGGGAGCTGGATGGATGGGATGCTTGGGGTTAATAGATACAGACTATTGCCTTTGGAATAGATTAGCAATGAGAGCCTGCTGTGTAGCACTGGGAACTATGTCTGGTCACTTATAATGGAGCATAATAATGTGAGAAAAAGAATGTATACATGTATGTTAACTGGGTCACCATGTTGTACAGTAGAAAATTGACAGAACACTGTAAACCAGCTATAAAGGAAAAAAATTTAAAAATTTTAAAAAAATTAAAAATTTTAGTCTTATCAAACAGTAAAAAAAAAATAAATAAAATAAACAAAAATAACAAAAAATAGATCACTTAACAAAATTTAAGAGGAACTTCCCCAATGGAACACAAAATATTTTGAAAACAACAATAACAACCTGAATATACATGAGAGAAAATTAATATCAGAAAAAAATAAGATTAAATGATATTACTGTACAAGAAAGAAGTGAAGTAATACACATATGTAAGCAAAAAATAAATTTCTAAAAATGAACTAAACATTATGAATATAAAAATTCTGAGCAATCATTGTTTGTTACTATTTTAATTCCACTGTGGTCAAAGAATATATTCTGCACAATTTCTTAGATAGGAATAGTCTCCCAAGACTGAACCAGGAAGAAACACAAAATATGAACAAATTATCAGAAATGAAATTGAATCAATAGTTTAGAAACTCCCCCAACAAACAAAAGTCCAGGACCAGATGGCGTCACAGGAAATTCTATCAAATATTTAGAGAAGAGTTAACACCCCATTCTTCTGAAACTATTCAAAAAATTGCAGAGGAAGGAATACACCCAAAGTCATTCTATGAGGCCATCATCACGCTGATACCAAAAACAGACAATGATATCACAAAAAAAGAAAATGATAAGCCAATATCACTGATGAACATAGACACAAAAATCTTTGACAAAATCCTAGCAAACAAATCTTATAATACATTCAAAGGATCCTGCACCATGATCAAGTGGGACTATCTCAGGGATGTAAGGATTTTTCAGTATCCACAAATCAATGTGATAAACCACAATAACAAAATGAAGAATAAAAACCATATAATGATCTCAATAGATGTAGAAAAAAAGCTTTTAATAAAATTCAACATCCATTAAAAAAAAAAAAAAAAAAAAACTCTTCAGAAAGCAGGCATACAGGGAACCTACCTCAATATAAAGAAGGCCATCTATGAAAAACCCAGAACTAACATCATACTCAATGGTGAAAAGCTGAAAGCATTTCCTCTAAGATCAGGAACAAGACAAGGATGCCAACTCTCACCACTTTTATTCAACATAGCTTTGGAAGTCTTAGCCACAGCAATCAGAGAAGAAATAAAAGAAATCCAAATTGGAAAGGAAGTAAAACTATCACTGTCTGCAGATGATAATATACATAGAAAATCCTAAAGATGTGACTAGAAAACTAGAGCTTATCAATGACTTAGGTAAAATTGAAGGATACAAAAGTAATATACAAAAATCTGCTGTATTTATACATGTTAATGATAAAGTATCAGAAAGAGAAATTAAGGAAACAATTAAGGAAACAATCCCATAGCATCAAAAATAGTAAGATAACTAGGTATAAACCTAAAGAGTCAAAAGAGCTATACTCCAACAACTAAAAAACACTGATGAAAGAAACTGAGATGATACCAACAAATAGAAAAATATACTGTATTCCTGGATTAAAGAATCAACATTGTAAAAATGGCTGTACTACCCAAGGCAATTGACAGATTCAATAAAATCCCTATAAAAACACCAATGGCATTTTTCACAGAACTAGAACAAATAATTTAAAAATTGTATGGAAACACCAAAGGACCCTAAGTAGCCAAAACAATCTTGAGAAAGAAGAAGAGAGCTGGAGGAATCACACTCTCTGGCTTAAGACTATACTACAAAGCTACAGTCATCAAAAGAGTATTGTACTGGCACAAAAACAGACACACAGACCAATGGAACAAGAGAGAAAACCCAGAAGCCCACACATTTAAGTTCAATTAATCTATGACAAAGGAAGCAAGAATACACAATGGGGAAAAGATTGTCTCTTCAGTAAGTGGTGCCAGGAAAGCTGGGCAGTTACATGAAAAAGAATAGAATTAGGACATTTTCTAACACCATACACAAAAATAAATTCAAAGTGGGAGTTCCCGTCGTGGCTCAGTGGTTAATGAATCTGACTAGGAACCATGAGGTTGCAGGTTCGATCTCTGGCCTTGCTCAGTGGGTTAAGGATCCAGCGTTGCTGTGAGCTGTGGTGTATGTTGCAGATGCGGCTTGGATCCCATGTTGCTGTGGCTCTGGAGTAGGCCGGCAGCTACAGCTCTGATTCGACCCCTAGCCTGGGAACATCTATATGCCATGGGAGCAGCCTAAGAAATGGCAAAAAGACAAAAAAAAAAAAAATTCAAAGTGGATTAAAGACCTATATATATAAGACTAGATCCTACAAAACTTAGAGGAAAACATAGACAAACATTCTTTGACATACATTGCAGCAATAATTTTTATTCTGGATGCATCTCCTAAAATGAATGAAATAAAAGAAACAAATGGAACCTAATTAAACTCAAAAGCTTTTGCACAGCAAACGAAACCATCAACAAAACAAAAAGACAACCTACTGAATGGGAGAAAATATTTCCAAATGGTATGACCAATAAAGGATTAATATCCAACATACAAAAACAGGTCATACTACTCAATATCGAAACAACAAACAAACCCAAATAATAAAAAAAAAAAAAAAGCGCAGAAGATCTGTACAGAAATTTTTCGAAAGAGGAAACGCAGATGGCCAACAGGAACTTGAATAGATGCTCAACATCAGTAATCATCAGAGAAATGCAAATCAAAACCACAATGAGATATCACCTCACACATGCCAGTAATGTCTATCATCGAAAAGACCATACATAACAAATTTTGGCGAGAATGTGGTGAAAAGGGAATCCTCACACTGTTGCTGGGAATGTAAATTGGTGAAGCCACTGTGGAAAACAATACAGAGGTTCCACAAAAGACTAAAAATAGAATTACCATATGATCCAGCGATTCTATTCCTAGGATATATCTGTAAAAAAAATCAAACTGAAAAAAATAATTTGAAAAATCACATGTATCCCAATGTTCACAGGAGCAATATTTACAATGGCCAAGATATGGAGGCAACCAAAGTGTCCATCAAGAGATGAATGAATAAAAATGATGTGATACACACACACACACACACACACACCACACTAGAATACAACTCAGCAATAAAAAAGAACAAAATTTTGTCATCTGCAGCAACATGGATGGACTTGGAAGGCATTATGCTAAATGAATTCAGTCAGACAGTAAAAGACAAACACTTTATGAGATCATTTACATATGGAATCTGAAAAATAAAACTTTCAAAAATAACAGAAAAAGAAGCAGACCCACAAAAAACAAATTGTTACTAGTTGATGGAGGCAATATAGTGGTGGGCAAGTAGGAAAAAAAATATTGAGTGTAAGGCAACAAGGATGCATTGTACAACTTGGGGAATATAGCTTTTGAAATAACTCTAAGTAGATTGAAAACTTTAAAACTATTTACAATTTTTTGGAGTTCCCATCATGGCACAGTGGAAACAAATCCAACTAAGAACCATAAGGTTGCAGGTTGGATCCCTGGCTCGCTCAGTGGGTTAAGCATCCAGCGTTGCCGTGAGCTGTGGTATAGGTCACAGGTTGGATCCCTGGCTCGCTCAGTGGGTTAAGCATCCAGCGTTGCCGTGAGCTGTGGTATAGGTCACAGGTGCGGCTCGGATCTGGCATTGCTGTGGCTGTGGTATAGGCTGGTGGCTACAGCTCCGATTAGACCCCTAGTCTAGGAATCTCCACATGTCACAGGTGTGGCCCTAAAAAAAAAAAAAAAACCTACTTACAATTTTTTGAAAAGGCAATTCTCATTTAAAGTGCTATTAACAAGTAAAAAATTTTTTAAATAAAAATGGTTATTATTAAAAAGGACAACACCAGATCGAGCCATATCTGTGACCGATGCTGCAGCTTGTGGCAACACCGAATCCTTAAACCAATGAGTAAGGCCAAGGATAGAACCACATCCTCACACAGACAACATCAGGTCCTTACTGAGCCACAACAGAAATTCCTGGGCATTTAAAAAATATATAACAATTGTTAAAAAACCTCATTTAAAAAAGTAGGGCAGTCTCATTTTAGTCCATACCACTGAAAGCCAAAAAAAAAATCTACATTAAGGAACAGCAGTTTTGGTCTTTGGTGAGAACACAATATTTTAAACTTTTTTTAAATTGTATTTTCTACTTCTCTACAAACACATTTACTGACTAATGATATAACGGTATGGCAACATCAAAGTATAGAACAGACTTTTTTGAAGAAATGATAACATTTAAATTTTATTTTTAATATCATCTGTAGGTGAACTCTTAACTTTAGCTTTTATTTTCTAAGGAATGTTAACATAAGAATTTTCTACTCAGGCCAATGTTACTAAGTATGAAGGAGATTAAAAAGCTGTCACTCAGATAATGTCTCTAAAAAAAATTATAACAGTACTTCACTCATGGAAAAACATTTCATAATATAGGCCTCAGTAAAAGGGAAAATCTATGGAAGTGTCTGTGAGCGATTTACCCAGTATTTTAAATTAATGTCTAAATAAATGTCTTAATAATCTAACAATCCAAATATCAAAGATACAGAGAAGGTAAAATATGATCTGCATTTAAATCTTTAGCATATTATAAGTCAATGTGTATTTGTTCCATGATAGAAATAACATGATACTAAATTCCTTATTTTCCTTGAGTGGTATAAATTGCTGATGCATTATTATGGTCATTGTTTTCTTTGCAAAATAAGGACCCAAACTTTTGGACTATTCAGAAGGAGTATTTCATAGAATCAATCTTTAACATTATTGTGGTTGGAGGGAAAGAAATGAGCATGCAAAAAATTTACAGATTTAAAAAATTAAAAATATAAAAGAATCCAACCCGAAGGCAACATTCTGCATCTGTTTACCCTGTTTACCCCAAGCTCCCAGTCCCTCCCAGTCCCTCCCCTTCCCCCTTGGCAACCACAAGTCTATTCTTCAAGTCCATGAGTTTCTTTTCTGTGGAAAGGTTCCTTTGTGCCATATAATAGATTCCAGACATAAGTGATGTCATATGGTATTTGTCTTTTTCTGACTTACTTCACTTAGTATGAGAATCTCTAGTTGCATCCATGTTGCTGCAAATGGCTGTACAGTAGGAAAATACATATATATATATATATAAATAAATGATTTAAAAACATATATATATATACATATATACATATATATATGTATATATATATATTTACACACATATATATATATATAAGAATAATGTATTCACTAGAGGTCACCAATTTCTTTGATAAGTGGGTGGTTGCAGGACTGATGGGGCCATAAGCGGTGAGGACAGAACTAGTGACTGCTAAGTGCATCTTTCAAAAATCTAATTTAAGGGAGTTCCCATTGTGGCTGAGCAGAAATGAATCCAACTAGTATCCATGAGGATGTGGGTTCACTCTCTGGCCTTATTCAGTAAATTGGGTATCCCGCATTGCTGTGGCTGTGGTGTAGGCCAGTGGCTACAGCTCTGATTCGACCCCTATCCTGGGAACTTCCATATGCCGCAGGTGCAGCCCTAAAAAGACAAAAAAAAAAAAAAAATCTAACTTAAGTATGGATATGTATTACTATTTCTTAGCTCCATATGATACACTGAAGCTTCAGTAGAACTGCACCAACTTCTTCAAGTCCCTGAAAATTAATAAAATGTTGCATGTCCTAAAAATTCATTTAAAAGTAGTACAAAACAAGTAAAACTGCTTTGCCACAGACAAAGCAAAGTATGAAAAACAGAAAGCTGACAAGATCTGAATGAGGAATGGGAACCAAACTCTGAAACATTCTGGAATGTACTTCCACAAGGCAAAGCCTATGTCTAATGCCTAGAGTGTTTGAGTATGTACCTGGAAAAGGAGCAGATATCAGGGTCACTTGTTGGGTTGTTACAGCAAAAGCTGCTGAGTATCTACCCTTCCACAGTCCCTCCTTCTTCAGTGACATAGCCACATCTGGGTAATGTATTTTTGGTGCTTGAGTTGGAGAGGCTGGGACACGCGTGCCCTGTACACTCCAGTAATGGCAAACTACTTAAGTCTAAAATGGCTATAAAGTTCTTTACTTAAAACTATAAAAATAAATTGAGAGTTACAAAACTAGAACTGAATAACTGTTGGGATTTGCTATGTTCTTGTATATGCCAACTTAATATTATTGAGATATTAATGCTCAAAATTAGTTAATATAGGGATGATATAATTAATGTTCCATAACAGCACTATAATTAAACTTCAATTAAATCTCACCTCGATTTTTCACTTAATATAGCACATGAATAGCAGTGTAGCGAAGTAAAATATGAAAGAACTGAGTATCAAAACACAAGAAACTATAGTAGGCATATTAAGTATTCCATATTCTTTCAATGAAAGCAAAAGTTAAGAAATCTCTTTTTTAAAGTGCTGTTGTGAAGGTTGTGATAACATTTGTGAAAACACTTTAGAAATTCTATCAAACTGTTATTAATGTTGGTTTTTGGCTAATTGTTGTCAGCATTATATTGTCTATCATTAGAGGTTAGGCTATACAAATGGAAGGAGTATTTAGTCTTGGAAAATATATACATTTCTGAAAAATGCTCATCAACTGTATCCCCTCCTAGACATCTTCTACAGTTTTAACATAATATCACTTTAAATAAGGCATAGAATTATTAAAACAATGTATTCCTTCATGCCTAATGTTTGAAGTAAAAAAAAATTATTAATTTCTAAGTTAAGACCATAAGAAAAGTTACACCTTTACAAAATTGATCTAAGGCAAAAATAAATAAATAAACAGATAAATAAATAAACCTATAGAAAAATAAATAAATAGAATTTCCCTATGCATTAAGGAAAAAAATCCAAATATATGACAAAATAAAGAAAAATGATTGACTTGGTAAGGTTTACCTACATTTAAGTGTGATTCTAATGTATTTTATATTTACTAATAAAAACCTAATTCTAACAAAAATAATTTCAGCTCTTAAATATAAATGACTTAAATTTCCATACAAGTGCTTTTAAAAAAATTCTTTTTATATTCTTTCTTATTTTCAATTCAGTTAAAATCTAGTGTCTTACAACTTGTTAATCATTATCCCACATATCCATGTAATATTAGAAAGTACCATTCAAAGTTTTTTACAGAATTGTATGAATGCCAACTATCACCTAATTTTCAACACCCTGGAACTTGTGTAACCTAGATAATGATTTTCCCAGCCTTAAATGTTTAAAGTGTTTATTTCTATCACTTTTACCTTTATCACTGCACAGCTTTTAAATTCATATGGTGATACCAATTGCTGCATCATTTTAAAAGAAAACAACTCACGTTAAGTACCCATCTTAAAAGCAGGTCAATGGCATAGCTATTTTGATGTTATTATAGATTTCATATACTCTTTATTTATTAATGGACTTAGAACTTCATGTTCTAAATTACTTTTATGTTTGAAATACTCAAAAAGACTTTTCTCATTCTTCAGTGCCATATGTCAGCATTTTTTCTTTTGACTCAATTCACTATACGGTTTTCACTAAAAGACTAAACTTCATCTCTAGGAAGTCGCTTTCTTGTTAAAATTTAGAATTCATTATGTTTTATTTTGTGGTATTACAAGCTTATAGAATCCTATCCAAAGTTACAAATTCAAACAATATGATCAAAGAAAGGGGTGATATGGTGTCAAATTTTTTCTAGGAATGTAAAATACAAATAGATGTTTATTGAAGAAATTTGGAAAATTTAGATTGTCACCAGATAAGCCAGCTATTCCTAACACTTAATATACACTCTTTTGGATTTCAGTTAATGCTCTTATATGGAAAAATTAGTGATGCATATATTTCTCATAATAATTAGATTAAAATATATATGAACTCAAAAGTTTGTCTTTTTAAAATTTTGTTTAATATATATGAATATTTTTCTTCTTATACAAATATGTTTATTTATACTAAACTAGCTGATCATATTTTTTAGCTAATTAGTTTCTCTTTATGCTATCATCTGAATCTCTTTTTAAGCTTATGTTTCTCTATCCAATGTTACATAGAAAATTCTTATTCTTCAAAGCTCATATCAAATGGTACTTCACCCATAATTATTCTACTATAATCCAGTCAGAAAATATATTCATTTATTTATTCTTATAGCACTTATTTCATCAGTTTTTATCCATTATAGTCTATTTTGTATTAAAATTTCTATGTATAGTAAATTAATACTATACCATGATTTACCTACAGCTGTAATTCTTAGGAACAAGCACAGTGTTCAGAATATAGTCCAAAATAAAAAGGATGATCAATAAATTCCAAATCATATTGAGTTTTTCAAAGGATATCAAACACAATTTTGGGTTTATTCCATTCTAATTTCTCTGGATAACTCAAGTTGAGATAAATAGGTAGATATATAGATATAGATAAAATACTATATATAACATATTTAAGGTATTGAGATTCATAAATATATTTGAGGAAGTATTATTTTTTACTACATATTTCTTGATATGGAAAGAAACACAATTAGTCTTTCTAAAGCACACAGTATTGGACAACTTCGTTGAAGTTGCTGGTGTGATCTTGGGAAGAATAAAAGAAATAGCAACATTCTGGAAAAGTTAGACTGTAGTAGTTGAGCTAAGGTGGACTCATTATGAGTAAATTAGAACACTCACCTGTTAGACATCAAGACTGTTTTCAACCATATAAGTGACAACACAGCCAAATGTAATTTAATCATGTTGTCAGTCAAAGATTTCATTGATAGGAAGAGAATTGTTGGATTTCTGTATAGTGAAATGCAATACTGTCAGCTGAACCGCCCTTCAAACAACTTATTCTTTCCTACTTCCTAAATTTGCCATCAAGAAGAAAATCCCAACTTTAGTGACTCAAAAAAGTCATTCTTCCATTTCCCTGTACTGCTTTTGTCATTGACAGTGCACATTTACAATTACAATAATGTTCTTTTACCTATATCCCATATACAGAAATTTAACAATGCAATTACATTGCTTCCAGTTTTGCAATTTCACTCTTAGGCAGAAGGCAGGAGGAAAAAAGAAGGGGAAAAAAGGGAGATAAAATATAAAAAGAATTAGAGATCACTCACAATTCTGAGAACTTAAAGCTTCCACAAGGGAGAAAACTGGGATTTATCAATGATTTTAAAAAGTATCTAGCAAGTGCTTTGAAAAAAAATCTATAGTCTAGGTATTTTCACCATTTTATACATAAAAAGAGGATCTGAGAAGTTTTACAAATTTCTCAATATTCCAAAAATGAAATAGTGAAAAGCAAATTCAAAGTCAGCTCTTTAAAGGTGTTACTGTTTTCACTCCACTGTCCTGTTTCCAAACTACAGAAGAATCATGTTCCACTCTCAACTAAATTCTTTATTTCTTAAAATACATCATGATATGGGAACAGTTCAAGACAAGTAGTCTAGATGAAAATGATGAAAAGCGCTGGAAAGATTTGAAGTTACTAGTATGATGACCTGATTGGCACCTCAGAATAAGTACCTGGCTCAGTTGTACCTATTACCCAAGACCTGATACACAGATATGGTCTGACCCTGCATTTAATACATGCTTCATGTGCAGACACAAAATAATGAGAAGAAAAATTAATCACATTCTAATTATTATCTCATTGAAGATGGTGGCTTAAGAAAGAGTATCTTGGTTTACATTATGATAGGATGCTACTTTTAAGATACATTAAAGTTTAATAAATACCTTACTTGTATAAAGGCATTATCTGAACTTGTATGTTTAATTCACTTCAACAATTCCTTTTGAAATAAGAAATGCATTTTAAAAATAAAAATAAATTTGTCCTTTATTTCAAAAATGGAAGACAGAAATGGATGTCATCAGTACATTGAAGTAAATTCAGATGGGGTTGCTGTAAAAGAAGTACTGAGAAGCTAATAATATGAAACATGTACAAGAAATCCTGCATGGAGAGTGTGTACACAGAATACCTTAGGAGAAAGACAAAACTAAACAAAAACAGAAACAAACAACAAAGAAAAATAAAATGATAAAACAACAAACCTCAGAGCAGAGGGTGCCAGTTCAGTCTGTGAGGCTCCAAAGAGAAGGATTTTGTGTAGAAATTTGGGCCAAGCTGTCAGCCTGTAAGTATGCCAAGGGAGGACCTGCAGCAGGGGTTACTATGTGAGACCTGTTGTGGGAGTCAAAGAAGGTAAGATGATCCCCACTATGATTAGTTTTTGACAATTACCACTCTTGAATCAGTGAACTGGCATGCCTGATCACCCACTTCCTTGCTGCCTCCCAAGCAACTGAATGGCAATAGAGAAAAATAAATAGCTAAAAACGTAAATATCTTCTTGTCTTATTGATTTAGACTAACACATATGAATAGGTAGCAACACAAATCTGACAAGAAATTCATAAATTCTTCAAAAAAATATACGGAAAGTTACACTAGCTTATAAGGAGGACACATCTGAAAAGTCAGTACTATAGCCTCCAATCAAGCAGCCTAAATTCCAGAAACAGTAGGAAATCTACACACCTTTTATATATTCCGTAAGACAGTAAAGTGAAAGTTCTAATTATAGAAAATGAACATCTGATATCAAATTAACAAATTTATAAAATATTATGATTTCATGTCATGAAAACCATCAAGAACAGAAATTCAAATAATTTTTTTAAATTAATTAAAGAAACTAACATGAGAGGCATATTGGTCTGAGATGCCAGAATTTCCAGAAGGAGGGATCGTCCAGAAAGTACTAAGTGAAAGATTATGAGAAGAAACCGCTACATAGAAAAAAAAAATCTTGAGTCAAAAAGAATCAAAAGGTATAGCTATTTATGTAGAGGAATTAATAAAGAGATACACCTAGAAAAATAATAGTGAGATTTAAAATTTTCCACAAATGAAAAATACCCTAAAAGCTATATATCGAAACCCCAAACAGGTTTATATCATATTTCTTATCTTCAATGTCTAATTTTAGAACCTAATGGAGAAAATACTTAGGTAGCAAATACCCAAGAATTTAATATGATAATATATTTTAACATTGTTTTATAATATTTTATTGATTATTCTAGTCACCATTCTAGCCACTCATTTCATTTATCAAGTGAAATGTTTTACTTCATTTAATAAAACAAGAAATTCTTTTTGCTGAGGCTTTTTAAACAAAGATCAAACTATTAAAGCTAAAGAAGGAAACTAAATCTAGAAATAAGGAGCTGATTGCTAAATAATAATAATTCTCTGGGTCCATGAAAAAAACGTATCTTAGAAAATAATAAAGGAAATAACAATATAAATATATTCAATGGTGTAATATTTTATTTATTTATTAAATTAGTTATGGCTGCACTTGTGGCATATGGAAGTTCCCAGGATAGGGGTCTAATAGGAGCTGCAAGCTGGCAGGCTACACCACAGACACAGCAACACAGGATCCAAGCTGCATCTACAAATCACCCCACAGCTTGAGGCAACGCTAGATCCTTAACCTATTGAGTGAGACCAGGGATTGAACTTGCATCCTCCTGGATACTAGTCAGAGTCCTAACCCATTGAGCCACAAAGGGAACTCCCTAATGATGTAATATTTAAATCAACATTTTATAATAATGTAAATGATTTGTAATTCCTACAAACTATGAATTTTACTAAAAACTGAAAGTTGATTTTGAATAACCTTAATAAAGTTGATAAAATTACTTTATATGTATAAAAGTAGATCAAAACAAATTATGATTAGTATATAAGGAGATCATACCTGTGTGAAAACTCAATACAAACATGAAATTTTCATATATATAGATTTCAAATATATGTATACACATATATGTGAATTCCTTGCCTTTAACAAAGCTCTTCATATGTAAATATAAACTTATTTTACAGTAAATTAATGATTGTTGGTGAGTGGTACAAGGAAAGAGACCTCCTTGTGTATTTGTAGGAGCTGTAACTTGGTATGATCTTTCTAAAGGGAAATTTGTCAGTAAGCAAACTAATGATCCCAAGTATGTGCTGTTTTTTAATTATTTGTATTATAACTTACTAACCCCTGAAAATTATATGTTCTTTTTCAGATGAATAAATTTTAATTTTAAAAACAGAATCATAAGAGTTCCAAAAAATATAGTAGAGATGATGCCTAAGTAATGTGTGAATATTTAAATTACTAAGAGGTTTAGATATTTCTAAGCATAGAGAATAGGATCCTGATTTATAAACATATTCTCCATCATTGGTTATTGGATGATCTGTCTTTCCCCACTGATTTGAAAATACCATTTTCATTTTCTTACTGAATTAACACATTTATAGAAACTATTTGGGGGACACTTTATATTAAAACAAACTGTCTTGTATATTTGGATCTACTTGGGGGCATTAGTTTGCTCATTGCCAAATTTCCCTTCAGAAAGATCATTCCAAGTTACAGCTCTGAAAAACACACGAGCAGATCTATTTCCTTGTACCATTCACCAACAATCAAATAACAAGTGATGGAGAAGGTGTGGAGAAAAGGGAACCCTCCTACACTGTTGGTAGGAATGTAAATTGGTACTGCCAGTAGGGAAACAGTATGGAGGTTCCTCAGAAAACTAAACATAGAACTATTATATGATCCAGCAATCCCCCTCCTGAGCATATATCCAGACAAAATTTTCACTGTAAAAGATATATGCACCCCTATGGTCATTGCAGCACTATTCACAATAGCCAAGACATGTAAACAAATTAAATGTCCATCAACAGATGAATGGATTAAGAAGTGGTATATATACACAATGGAACACTACTCAGCCATAAAAAGAACAAAATAACACCATTTGCAGCAACATGTATGCAACCAGAGATTCTCATACTAAATGAAGTAAGTTAGGAGGAGAAAAGACAAATACTATATGATATCACTTATAGGTGGAATCTAAAATAAGGCGCAAATGAATCCATCTATAGAAAAGAAACAAACTCATGTACCTCGAAAACAGACTTGTGGTTGCCGAGGGGGGTGGTGAGGGCGTGGGATGGACTGGGAGTTTTGGATTAGTAGATACAAACTATTGCATTTGGAGTGGATAAGCAATGAGGTCCTGCTGTATAGCCCAAGGAGCTATATCCAATCACTTGTGATGGAGCATGATGGCAGATATTATGAGAAAAAGAACATATATATATATGTGTGTGTTTATGTGTATATATGTGTATATACATATAACTGGGTCACTTGCTGCACAGCAGAAATTGAGAGAACACTGTGAATCAACTATAGTAAAAATATTTCTTTAAGAAAAAATAATAAATGGAATAAATATAAAGTAGCCTGAGCCCAGAACCTGGCACAGAGTAATTGTTAAATAAATGGTAGCTCTTCATACAATACTTCAGTTGTGAAGCAGTGTAAGCTCCAGTGTTGACTAATTTTTTCCTTTGAAAATTTTCTCTGCTCTGAATACTTGAAATTTCTGAGATCTGTGTGACTTGTTTCCATTCTAAGGAAGAATCCAGGAGAATGACCTCTTAGAGTAAAATATGTATTATAAAACATGAAATTTTGCTTCTTCTTTGCTGGAGAGATTAACCTTTTGCCCATGTTTCTAGAATTTCCATTTATATTTATTCAGAAACGATTTGTTCTTAATGAATAATGCATTTTATTACACAAATGTTACTCATCCTAATATGAGTTCTATACTTACTATACCTCAAAAATTAATACAGTGGGCTTAGCACAAAAATTTTGATTTACACACATTCTTGAAAATAAGAATGAAACTATAGTAGATAGCTCTAACTTAGATGTCGCATTTTTTTCCTGGTACATAAATTGCACTTTACACAGGCTAGGAAGCTCTATGTTTCTAATCCCTTCTTCAGTGCTCCTCTCTGAATTTATGCTCAAAGTCAACTCTTAGTTTAAATTAATATCTCTAAACACACACATACACACAGCAACAAAGTCATAAGCAATGAATATAATTATAAAATTATGCCTTTCCATTTTCAAAGGAATTCCTGTCCCAAATCAGTAAAGGGTAGGTAAAGGCAATTGCCTCTATTATAATTCAGCTTTGTAATTCAGTATAGCCATTATGAATGAAATGCTATGGGAATATAGGAATGGAATGGCTAATTTGGGCTGGGGAAGGATCAGTGAAATCTCAGTAAAGGAAATGATCAAATTAAGTCTAAAGGAGAAATAGAATGGATTACATAGGCAAAAAAGCATGATGAAAAGCAGGGAAATGTCAAGGAAAGGCATACGGGGAACTTAAGGCAGAGCAGAAGAGATGACATGATATGAATTATTTTCAATGATTCATTTGCATCACAAATACCATATTACAAATAAGGAAAAAATCAGAGGTGGGATTTCAATTAAAATACATGTGAACACTTTAAAATTATTTTTAACATCTTAGGAAAAATATAATTTGTAGTAAATAGCTTGGTTGTTCTCAAAGATGCCACAGCATTGAAGCCTGCCTCAAGCAAATTGTCAAAGCTTAAATGAAGTTTCTAAAATGGTCACTCAGTCAGAACCATCTGCTTATTAAAGTGTTTACTTAAGAAGCCAGGTGCTCAAGTGCTAATGCATTTATTGATGACATGCAAATTGGTTAAATATTGAAATTTCCTTTATTAGGATGTCATAGTTGTCATTCTTCCTCCATTCCTTTCTTGCAATGGTAGAGAAAAAGGTCAGAAAAGCTTGAGATCAGCTTTGATCTATGAAAAAGCTAATTATGGCAAAACAAAAGATAAATTAAAAAGAGTGTGGAAAAATAAAGTATCTGCCCACAAGTAAGCTGTGCTATTTATCCATAAGGATACAAAGGAGTTAACTTTATAGTCCCCTATGGATTTTCTCTCGCTTCGAAAATATCTATTATATTAAACATTAATTTATAACAAAATAGAAATTATTTTAGCTAGAATTTCATGATTTTAAGACACCAGCTTAATTAATTAGACTATGTATTCAGTTATTAGGAAAATTGGAGGCTTTAAAAGAAATGAAGGAAGGACAACCACTGAATGTTAGGTAGTGATGAAAATAGCTTTAAACCATTAACAGAAAAATTGTCAAATGAAGAAAATAAACCATGAGTCCTACCTTTGAGTAGTAGTCAATATTTTTTCCATAACTATTTCCCCTTATATTCATTTCGTGAATCACATTTGGCCACCTAATCACAATTTGTTTTTTAGGGTAATTAGTTATGGCAAATATCTGTCTTGTTCCTCTCCTCAACAAATGGTTTATATCTTAAAAGAATAGTTACACGTTTATTTCCTGCAGTGCAGTTTGAAAAGTGCTATGATAGAGGTACCAAACAAGTTTACTAAAGGAAATATTTCCAAGAAAAGGCATGAGAAGTGTGAAGGAATACAGTGAGGTAAGAACATATCAAATACAGTGGCCAGAGACTTGGCAAGAAATAAGGCTGAAAAAGTCAATGGAAACAAACACCTCTGAAGGGTGTTTGATATCCTCTGCGAAAGAAAAAAATTTATCATACTGGTCATAAATATCCATTTTGTGATTTCAAACACAGTATTAACAAGATGGGACTTGTGTTTAAGATGGACCAGAGTGGCAAGTATGTCATATTTGGATTAGGGTAGCAAGTGATATTAAAAACAAATTAGAGGTAGTAATCCAAAAGAATCTTAGAAACCCAAATCAGAAAATTTATAATTGTCCCATAAAAATATAGTCTCCAGGAGTTTCTGTGGGGCTCAGTGGGTTCAGAACCCAACTAGTATCCATGAAGATGTGGGTTCGATCCCTGGCCTCGCTCGATCCCTGGGTTAAGGATCTGGCATTGCTATGAGCTGTGGTGTAGGTGGCAGACACAGCTTGAATTTGGCATTGCTGTGGCTGTGGCATAGGCCAGTAGCTGCAGCTCCAATTCAACCCCTAGTTTGGGAACTTCCATATGTCACAGGTGCAGCCCTAAAAAGAAAAAACATACTCTCCAGAAAATATACACAAATAATATATAGTGATTCAGTAATTTATTAATTTAAGAAAAACATAAAATTTCTATAAATCAGTTTATGTGAAGAGGAATTTTTGGATGGGAAGCCTGAAAATACTTATGATATTTAATCTAAAAAAGGCAAAAAATGAGAAATAGAATTGCAATTAAATTGTGATAGGGAGGAAAAATATCAAAAATTTTAAACTAGTAAGGTCTGGATCCTTGGGAAAGCTATAAATGTGAAATATAAAAGTGAAAGAGAAACTCTAGGTATAAAAGGAGCATTGTTAATTTAAATATATTGTAAGTTTATTGTTTTTAATTTTGTTAAGTTTTTATAAAGAGATATGGGTTTTCTCATAAAATCTATACTTAAAATATCTAGAATGATGAGAAGACATAAGTGTTAAAATAACAGGTTTTGGTAACCAAACCTGCTAATAAGGGGAGAGATAGGCTGGCCAAGTATAGTTTTCTGCTTCACTTAGTATCTAGTGATATTTGTGTGTTTAAAGTTTGTATAGATTTTATAAGTAACAACTCTATATCATATTATAGGTGATCCTTGAATGGTTGATTTAATTTCTAAAATAAGGATAACATTTATATGGCTAGGTGGGAAGTACTTTATGATGAACAGAATAATAAAGTGTATGTTATTTAATCACAGCATTTGCTAAGGACTGTTATTATTATCATTATTAATGATCAAAGTTATTAATAATAAAAATGCTGAACTCTGGCTTCATCCTTAATTTCTCTCTTTCAAACATGTTTTAAAACCTGTTTAAAAAGCTTGTAACCTCTACCTTCAAAATATACTAATTTCACTGATTATTCTACCACCAGCCCCTTGCTGTGAGCCCCACCTCATTGCTGAATCACTGCAACACTATTTCTAACTTTGCTCTACCTACTTACAGAGTCTAGAGTCTACAGATCCTTTAAAATAGTAAATAATTTAATGTCATTCCTCTAATTAAAAGCTGGCAATTGCTTAGCATTTCACACTATACAAAAGCTGATGCGGAGTTCCCATCGTGGCTCAGTGGAGACAAATCTGATTGTATCCATGAGGATGCAGGTTTAATCCCTGGCCTTTCTCAGTGGGTTAAGGATCTGGTGTTACCGTGAGCTGTGGCGTAGGTGGCAGATGCTGCTTGGATCTGGCATTGCTGTGGCTGTGGCTGTGGCCAGCAGCTACAGCTCCAATTTGACTCCTATCCTGGGAACCTCCATATGCGGTGGTATGGCCCTAAAAATACAAAAAAAAAAAAAAAACAAAAAACAAAAAACACAATGTTATCTTCAAAGTCCTGATACCCTCCCTAAATTAAATCCTTTACTCACTTTGTTATAGCCTTTCTGAGATCTTTAGAGTTCTTCTAACTTGTCAGGCACAATCTTACCTTAGGATTTTTGCATTAGATTTTTCCTCTAAATAGGTTTTTGCTCCCATATATGTGCCTGACAAACCACCTCTTTTCCTTAAGACTGTTCAAATGACACTTTTCAAAGGTTGTTCATTGTAACTTAAAATTGCACACTCAGCACTCTCGATGTTTTTTTTCCTCTGTTCATTTCCCCCCATAGCTTTTATTATCCTCTAACATTCTAAATTACTTTTTAATATGTAGCGAGTATATTATCCATCTTTTACCCACAACTGGAATGTAATTTTCACAAGGTGATGATCTACAACTGTTTTATCCACTGATATAAATCAAGTTTTTAGAAGCAAGCCTGATACATAATAGGTGCTTAGAACATACATGTTAAGTGAATACATGAGTGAATTAATAAATGAAGGAGTATATTTGATAATGTCCTAGGGCTGCTGAAATAAGTGGTTCAAGAAATCCCTTACCTCCGGACATCTTGTGAGATGATACTTTCTAACTGCTTGAGAAGTTATTGTTTTCTATTACCTATAGCTGAAACACTCTGAAATAATGATGATTTCTCTTTTAAAACATTGTTCAGTCAGGTCCTAAGAGAAAGCAAGGCTAACAGAAAGTTAAAATGCATTGATGATTTTGTATTCATGTATTTTTAAAAATACATATTTAAATTTATGTCAGATCTCCAATACTACAACTTACCAATACTAAATACATGAAAAAGAAAAATGTCATTTTATGTAATTATACTAGACCAGTGATCTTGCAACCAGATGCCAATTCTTGTAACAGATGTCATAGATGATACAATGAATTCTTACAACAGTTTCAAACAAAATAGTTAAAACAATCTCCAGTCAGGTCTGATAGCATACAGCTGTTTTTTCTAATGCACAAAAGCTAATTTTCTTTATCTCACATGATAATAATAGCTATTTTTGGAACTGTCTTAATGCACCTGTCAACCCAGACTCACTGAACTCATCTGCTGTATTGATTATCAAAGATTAATTTTGGAAAGCCTTGGAACCATAACTTGCTATCTGTGTATGTATAATTATACATACTCTAATTTCTTAAAATTCTGGATCTTCATATTTTATGCTTTTCTAAAGAATGTATAACCTGGAATATTTTTCAATTATATGTGCTCCTACTCTATTGAGTGTCTTAATATTGCTATTTGGCAGTTAAGTCATATAGTGACTTGCCCCATTAATCTATTACCATTATAGTGAATACTTGTTCAATCAGGCTACATAAAAAGTGAGGTAATCTGTCAAGAAATATTTAATTTTATCAATTGATAATAGTATGATTCATCCATCCAAAGAATGGAAGAATCAGTAAACAAATATTTAATTCCACAGCTCAGCATTATTTTGGCTACCAGAAAGATTACAAAATACTTACATATTATGTTACTTTGAAGGTTCAGGCTAAAAGATGAATATAATGGGTCATTAAAATTAAGGAAGCTAGGAGTTCCCATTGTAGCTCAGTGGGTTAAGAACCTGACTGGTATCCATGAGGATGAGGTTCAATTCCTGGCCCATTCAGAGGGTTAAGGATCTGGTATTGCTGTGGAGCTGTGGTGTAAGTTGCAGACACAGCTCAGATCCCGCATTGTGGCTGTGGTGTAGTCTAGCAGCTGCAGCTCCAAATTGACCCTGAGCCTGGGGGAATTCCATATGCTGAAGGTACAGCCCTAGAAAGCCAAAAAAAAAAAAAAAAAAAAAGATTACGAGGCTAGTGACTTCTGACTTGTACACTATAAACTTTTAAGGTTAAATTTATAATCTATGTATGAATAGTAAATTGCAGACATGAGACCTATCAAATTAAATTTTCAGTGCGGTGGTATAGCTGGATATGGAGAAGTTATTGAAGTTTTCTGAGATGGTGGGCAAGTATGTCAGGCACAGAGTTTTTGAAAAGCACAGAAACAAAAAGGATATGCAGAGAACTATTCAAATGTTGGTGGTGCCAGAAGGAATATGAAATATCTTATGCTTGTGCATACCTGCATGCAGGTTGTAGACAAATTTCAGAGTTACTGAAATATAGAAAAATAAATGTAGTATTAATGTTAAAAATAAAAGTTTTGTGATTTTGAGCATGAAAAGATTAGAGGAAAACTGACGTGGAATAAAAAGTAATTACTAGAAAAGATAAAAAAAAAACAAACAAATGGACCAAAAGGACAGACATATAACAATAATCCCAGGGTAAAATAAAAAAAGGTTTATCCTAGATTATGAAGTGACATTTAAGTAAAATAAATAATTCATATGTCAATCAATGGGAAAAAAAATCACCAAATATCTAAAAAAAGATGTGAGCTGATCAATAAACCAAAGAACTTCAGTTCTAATCACTACCACACCCTGTTTTAAATTTTGATATGGCAATACTAAAAACAATCTAGAGAATTACATTATAAACACTGAATACTACCTACCTAGTTTTAACAATTATTAATTCTTTTCCATATTCTTATCATGTTTTGCTTAAAGAATAATGTATTTAATTTCAGCTATTCATGGTCAATTATAAATAAGTAGAAAAAACTCATCAATATGGCAGAAAATTTTCTTTTCAAAGACAATTTTACATCAACAAAGGGAAATTTCTGGAAAGTATATCAATAATTAGTAAACATTAAATCCTATATAAGAAATGGCTAAATGTTTCATAGCAGACTCCAATAATCAAACTCAAAGTAGCTTCTGGAAACTGCAAATACTCAAGAATTGAAGAAATCAGATACCTCAGAAGAAAATTTATAGCACTAAATTTATTTATCAGGAAAAATTTAAAAAGAGAAGAATATATGGCCCATACAAAATTTAAAGAAAAAAAACCTATAGAAACTATCTTTGAGCAAGCCTAAATGTTTGACTTCTATAAGATAACACTTCAAATAAGCTATTTTATTTTTATTTATTTATTCATTTATTTATTTTTTGTCTTTTTTTGCTATTTCTTGGGCTGCTCCCGCGGCATATGGAGGTTCCCAGGCTAGGGGTCTAATTGGAGCTGTAGCCACCGGCCTACGCCAGAGCCACAGCAACGCGGGATCCAAGCCACGTCTGCAACCTACACCACAGCTCATGGCAACGTCGGATCGTTAACCCACTGAGCAACGGCAGGGACCGAACCTGCAACCTCATGGTTCCTAGTCGGATTCGTTAACCACTGCGCCACGACGGGAACTCCCAAATAAGCTATTTTAAATATGTTCAAGGAACTAAAGGAAACTATGTCTAAAGAGTCAAAGGAAAGTATAATAACAATATCCCACCAAATACAGAACATCAAAGGGATAGAAATTATAAAAGGCACAGAGAACTGGATTATTTTAAATAACATAACTTGGCAACTCTAGAAATCAGATTCTCCATCCTTGGCAAGAGTTTGGTGCTGTTCTCTGATGATGTTGTTGATGTTTGTTTCTTTAGTAACTGACATAAACTAATTCTTTAAAGAATGTATTCTTTGCCATTTGTGGCTACTGAAATCTCTGTTCAGTTAGCTTAGTAATCAGCTAATGGTTTGAAGGAGTCTTTGTTTTTTTGTTTTAGGGCCGTACCTGCGATATATGGAAGTTCCCAGGGTCGAATCAGAGCTGTAGCTGTTGGCCTACACCACAGCCACAGTAACGCCAGATCCAAACCCTGGCTGCGACCTACACCACAGCTCACAGCAATGGTGAATCCTTAACCCACTGAGCAAAGCCAAAGATTGATCCCAAAGTCCTCATTCATACTCTTTGGCTTCTCTACCCCTTAGCCACAACAGGAACTCCTGAAAGAGATTTTTTAATGTGATGGTAAGTTTACTTACCAGAAACCAGGAGGTGTCCCCTTTTATGCTGAGCAACTGTATGTGTCTTGGGGCACAAAGGAGTGAGGAGAAACTGGAATTACACAGAAGCCAAGTTTTTGTACCCTATTGAAATTCAATTGGTATTAGTCTGAACTAGATTGTTTATATTAAGATGGCTAGAGTAATGCTCAAGTCAACCAACAGAAAACAACTTTAAAAAAAGAGTATATAGAAATGCAACTGAGTTTTTTATAATTGGTCTTGTAACCTATGACCTCACTAAATTCATATATAGTTTGTTTGCTGTTGTTGTTAAATCATTAGAATTATATAAAATGTAATATGCAAGGAGGAACAGTTTTACTTCCTTCCAAATGTAGCATGCCTTCTTTTTAGCTTAGAGTGGTCCTCCCTTATCTGAGAAGGATAGATTCCAAGACCCCGGTGGATGCCTGAAACTGTGCATAGTACTAAACCCTATACATGCCATGTTTTTTCTGTATACACATACCTGTAATAAATTTTCATTTATAAGTCAGGCATAGTAAGAGATTAACAACAATAAATAATAATATAAAGTAGAACAATTACAACAATATATAGTAATAATAAAAGTTATGTGAATGTGGTCATTTTTTGTCTCAAAATACTTAACTGTACAAAGTTAATGCCTTTTCCATCTTAACACTTGTTACCCACTCTGGCTCTAATTTCTGTAGTTCACATATGACAGCAAGACTAGCACAAATTCTTTTCCCTTATCCACAATTTCAAGGTAGAAGATTCATTCTTAACAGTAGATCTTAGCAAACTCATTACACAACTTTTCTCTTTCCTTATTAAAGAAACTTTCACTTTTTCACTTACAACTTATTTTTGCTCTCTGGCATATCCAAATTGCCAGAATCACTACTCTTGTGCTTTGGGGGCCATTCTTTTTTTTTTTTTTTTTCAGGGCTGCACCTGTGGCATATGGAGGTTCCCAGGCTAGGGGTCAAATTTGAGTTGTAGGCTGCTGGCCTACACTGCAGCCACAGCAATGCTGGATCCTTATACTGTGCGAGGCCAGGGATCGAACCTGTGCCCTCATGGATATTAGTCAGATTCGTTTCTGCTGAGCCATGATGGGAGCTCCTCCTTGGCGCCATTCTTAAGTGAGAGTTACCTGAACACAAGTTCTTAACAGTTCATAATAACAGAGACAGGTACTAAGGGACTAATGAGTTGGATACACTTGGACAAAGAAATAATTCATATTCAAGTCAGAGCAAGATGGTGCAAGTTTTCATCCTTCTACTCAGAACCAGGTGAACCTTATTTCTGGAATTTTCCATTTAACATTTTGGACCATGGTTGACCAAAAGTAACTAAAACCTCAGAAAGCAAAACTGCAGGTGGTGGGGGGGGACCCTACTGTATACTTAAAAATGTTTTGATCTATTAAATGTTCCTTATTTTTGAGGGGGTCTTTTTAGGGCCACACCTGAGGCATATGGAAGTTCCCAGGCTAGGGGTAAAATTGGAGCTACAGCTGCTGGCCTACACTACAGCCACAGCAACTCAGGATCCAAACCCTGTCTGCAACCTACACCACAGCTCATGGCAATGCTGGATCCTTAACCCACTGAGTGAGGGCAACGTCCTCATGCATACTAGTCGGGTTCATTACTACTGAGCCATGAGGGGAACCCCTAAATGTTCTTTTTTAAATTCACTCTCTATGATATCTTTACATTTTCTAGAAATTTTTACATTTCACCAAGGTTTTTAATTTTCTTGCCTTATGTCTAAGAATGTAAACCAAATAATCCTCTGTCCCTAGGTTTTACAATACTAGAAACATAAATCACTTCCTATTCTGTCCTAAGCAAATTTAGAATAAATTATACTCTTTTGTTTCTTTAATAAACAATACTGAGGTCAATAAAAAGTAAGTTGCTTGCTCTAGGAAATACCTGCTCCTAGAAGTAAAGCGACCAAAAGTAACAACTCTTCCATCAAGACTTGCTTCAAGCTCCTCACCTCATTGAGGGCACTAATCCAAAGCTACTACACCAATATAATTTTTCAAGTGGTTTCCATCCTGTAAGTCTCACTTTAAAATCATTAAGTCCAGGATCTATAAATGCCCTTCTGTTTTTTCTAGTTGAGACATTACCTGGGTAAGAGTCTACCCAGGTCATGTTCCTCCTTACTATAATAAGTCTATTAAATTTAGCTTTGCTTTAGACATAGAGAACAGACTTGTGGTTGTCAAGAGGAAGAGGAGAAGAAGAGGGATAGACTGGGAGTTTGGGGTTAGTAGATGCAAACTATTACATTTAGAATGGATAAGCAATGAGGTCCTACTATTTATCACAGGGAACTATATACAGTTTCTTAGGATAGACCATGATGGAAAAGAAATATGAGAAAGGGAGTGTGTGTGTGTGTGTGTGTGTGTGTGCGCGCGCGCACGTGTGCACAGGTATATATATATATGTATGACTGGGTCACTTTGCTGTACAGCAGAAACTGGCACAACACTGTAAATCAACTGTAGAATTTTTTTAATTAGCTTTGCCTGATCAACTGGTATATTTGGTGGTCTTTTGTAGTGTTCATAATTGGCAAAGATTATTAAGACATTTTTATTATTTTAATTGTCTCCTATGTCTGTACTTATTTCTATTTGCTATCATCTCTCTTTTTCCTTGATTGGTTTGTTAATCACTTTCAATTTTACCTTTCTTTTTTGTCACTATTTCATTGGGGAAATTGAAATTGAGATTATTTTTTGTCACTAAATTCATTGAATTATAACTTTATAATTTTGTTTTGTTTATCATGACTTTTTTGACCTTTTATTCCTCCTTTACTACTTGCTTTGCATTAAATATTTTAGTGTAATATTTTAATTCCTTGAATGAATATTTTTACTATATTTTGAATTATTTGCTCTGGGATTTACTCTACACATTTAAAGTCATTAGAATCAGCTTCATATTTATGTTACCCATTGAAGTTGAAAAAAAATGTTACTCCTATATAGCTCTATTCCCCTTTTCTTCTTTTTTGTGCTATTATTGTTAGGCATATTGCATTTATATAATGCAACAAACCCAACAGTATGTTGTAATAATTTTTTATGATTATTATATTACTTATGTAATTACAGAAGCTCATATTAAAGGAGAACAAATATACATATTTACATTATAGTTATCTTCTTGTTTGCCACTTATATTTTTTTCATTTGTCACTATGAGTTTGAGTTACCATATGACTTAATTTCCTTAGTCCAATATAGCTTTGCCCCAGCCACTTCTTTGTTTTATTCATAAATATATTACATTTTGTATATGTTAGATCTCCAAAATACAATTAAATACATTTTGTTTTATACAATTGCTTTTAACATCAGTTAAGGGAAAAAGAAGAAAAATATGAATTTATTTATCCTTTATAATTCATAATTACTTTAAAAGTGCTCTTTGCTTTTCCATGATTTTGCCAATCCTTGTTATAGACTATTCTTTCAAAGAATTTTCCTGCAAAGTTGAACAAAGATATGGTGCA
This sequence comes from Sus scrofa, assembly GCF_054392235.1. Lineage (NCBI taxonomy): Eukaryota > Metazoa > Chordata > Mammalia > Artiodactyla > Suidae > Sus > Sus scrofa. The sequence goes on along the minus strand of NC_139396.1, from coordinate 105,224,762 downwards.
GTAACCCAAATTGGCAAATTGGGTTGTTGGTGATATTTTGTCTGGGCTCCAGAATGAACAACCAGGGAGGAGAGAGCTCCAGCTGATATGCAACTTGAAGTGAAGTCACCTCAGCTTAACTGCAGATCTGTGAGCATGAGAATAAATGCTTATTTTTAAATGTGACTGAGTTTTGTGTTGGTTTATTTTACCATGAAACAGAGCAACCAATATTCAAAAATGTATCAATATGTAACATTTAAAGTAGCTTAAATAGCTGTATACAAATAGATATATATGTATATGTGTGTGTGTGTGTGTGTGTGTGTGTGTGTGTGTGTGTGTGTGTATACATAGAGGAGCTCAGATGACCTCTGCCATCTAAGAAGCTACATGGAAGTATGTAGAAATGAGTAAATAGTTGGAGATACTGATAAATAAATCAATAGAAAAATAAGTAGGTAACATTCTAGAGCAGGCCTTTGCAAAGTACGCAAGCGATTTATGGAGAAATTAGAAAACTGACCTCAGAACTTCAGTACCTGTCAAAATCAACATAAGCAAAATGATGTAAGCCACACTGTTTCTCGCTCCAGACAACTCATTTCAACTTGAAAGTGTGATTATGAGTACATCTAACTGTCAAATCCTGTAAGACAGGGGGAAATCAGCAGGCCAAGGGAAATCCTGTGTAGATTTTGACTTTCCAGCCCTTGCATACTAGAATCGATTTGAAACATACCATGCACTTGTATAATGCTCAATACATGCGTGTGTGCATGCATACACATACACACACACACACACACACACACACAGAATTAAGAAGTAAACCTTAGGAGAAAAAAAATCCAAGTTACAGTAAGTATGTGAAAGGGAATTCACTTTTTTCCCCCCCATTATAACTGCTTTACAGTGTTCGGTCAATTTTCTACTGTACAGCAAGGTGACTCAGTCACACATACATATATACATTCTTTTTCTCACATTATCCTCCATCATGTTCCACCACAAGTGACTAGATATAGTTCCCAGTGCTATACAGCAGGATCTAATTGCCTATCCATTCCAAATGCAACAGTTTGCATCTATTAATCCCAGATTCCCAGTCCACCCCACTCCCTCCCTCTCCCCCTTGGGAACCACAAGTCTGTTTTCCAAGTCTATGAGTTTCTTTTCTGTGGAAAGGTTCATTTGTGCTTTATATTAGATTCCAGATATAAGTGATATCATATGGTATTTGTCTTTCTCTTTCTGACTTACTTCACTTAGTATGAGAGTCTCTAGTTCCATCCATGTTGCTGCAAATGGCATTGTTTTGTTCTTTTTTATGGCTCAGTAGTACTCCACTGTATATATATGTACCACATCTTATTCCATTCATCTGTTGGTGGACATTTGAATTGTTTCCATGTCTTTGCTATTGTGACTTGTACTGCAGTGAACATGGGGGTGCTAGTATCTTTTTCTTTTTTTTTTTTGAAATTTTAATTTTTTTACAGAATAAAATACATATATTTAAACACACTTACATTCACACAGATTATTATACCATGGATCTTAAGAAACAGATTAAGAGACTCCCTCTTGAGAAGTGGAATGGAAAACATGCTGACACAAATAGGAAATTTATTCTATACTTTATCCCATTTTGTATGGCTTTCATCTTTACTATTTAATATTATTTATTACATTTCAATTTTTCTTTAAAAATCAGCATTATATTAAAATTGTTATATTATGCAACTAAAATTTATAAAGAAGAAAGCCTTATATACCATTAAATATTTTATATAGCATAATAAAAAGAATAACTTAACTGGTAAGAATAGCAAAAATAATACACCCTCTGAAAATAAGTAAAATATAAAATGCATAAATTGGTTAAAAAACAGTGTAACTATATAAACGTCCTCACAATATGTTCCATCTCATTGATTCTTCAATAAAGCATTACACCATTCTAGGTGATGTGATAAACGAGACATTATAGACCTTACATTGTACCATGGAGAGAAATGGTTATTAATAATACAATTGTAGAACTGTATTATTTAATTGTACAGTGGTATTATTTAATTATAATTATCATAAATTCTTTGATGGAGAGGAAATCAGAATCAGATCTAAGGAGACTTCAGCATTCCAAGAATGATGTCGAATGACCCCCTTCATGGTGGATTATGCACTTATTTACTATGAGATATATTTCTTCTCCAGGGAGTCCTTGTTTGTGTATCAGTTATAGATTTTTGGTTTGCAGTTATTCTGAAGTTTTAATATAAGCGTCTATATGTATATGAGATTGTTTTAAGTTGTTGTTCTCTTAATTGCAAGTTCATCTCCAGTGTCCTGCATTTGTACCCACCTCTTCTCATGATTTCTGATTTTGGTGGTATAATTGTGCATGGATGATTTCGTATCTTTACTGTATATATACCTTTACTGGTGAGCCTTGTCATTTGTGGAATTTTTGTTCCCTGTTGTGGGCTTTTCTTTTCTGCCTAGAGAAGTTCCTTTAGTATTTGTTGTAAGGCTGGTTTAGTGTTGCTGAATTCTCTCAGCTTTTGCTTATCTGTGAAGCTTTTGATTTTTCCTTCAAATCTGAATGAGAGCCTTGCTGGGTAGAGTAATCTTGGTTGGAGGTTTTTTCCTTTCATCACGTTAAGTATACCACGTTAAATGGTATGATATACTTAACTCCCTTCTGGCCTTCGGAGGTTCTGCTGAAAAATCTGCTGATAACCTTATTGGGGTTCCCTTGTATGTTACTTGTTTCTTCTCCCTAGCTGCTTTCAAGATTTTCTCTTTGTCTTTAGTTCTGGTTAGTTTGATTAATATGTGTCTCAGTGTATTCCTCCTTGGGTTTATTTTATATGGTACTCGCTGTGCCTCCTGGATTTGAGTGAGTGGTTCCTTTCCCATGTGAGGGACATTTTCAGCTATTATCTCTTCAAATATTTTTTCTGTCTCCTTCTCTCTCTCTTCGCCTTCTGGCACCCCTATAATACAGATGTTGGTGCGTTTAACATTGTCCCAGAGTTCTCTAAGACTCTCTTCATTTCTTTTCAATCTTTTTTCTCTTTTCTGTTCCGTATCCATAATTTCCACTAATCTGTCCTCCACCTCTCTTAATCAGTCTTCTGCCTCCTGTATTCTGCTGTTAGCTGCTTCTAGTGAGTTTTTATTTCAGTTATTGTATTTTGCATCACTTCTTGTTTAAATTTTATATCTTGTATCTCTTTGCTCAGTGTTTCCTGTAAGTTATCCATTTTGCCTCCAGTTTATTTCCAATGTCTTGCATCATCTACAGTATCAACAGTCTAAAGTCTTTTTCCTGGAGGCTGAGAATCTCCTCATTGCTTAGCTGATTTTCTGGGGTGTTTCCTTTCTCCCTCATCTGAGTTATAGGTCTCTGTCTTTTCATTTTTATAGGTTTTTGGTGTGGTGTCCTTTTTCCAGGTTTGTAGCCTCTCTTACTTCTGGTATCTGCTCCCCTTGTGGCTGAAGTTTGTACAGGGGCTTGCTATAGGCTTCCTGATGGGAGGGGCTGAGGCCTGCCCACTGGTAGGTGGAGCCGATTCTAATCCCTCTGGTGGGTGGGGTTTAGTCTTTGGATGGGATTAGAGGCAGCTGTATGCCTGAGGGGTCTTTAGGTAGCCTGTTTACTGAGAAGCAGGGCTGAGATCCCAGCTGGATTGTTGTTTGCTCGGGCTTCTCAGTGCTGACTGACAGGTGGGGCCAGATTTTCCCAAAATGGCCACCTCCAGAGAAAGGCAGCTGCTGAATATTTCTGAGAGCTTTGCCTTCAATATCCATCCCTCACAACAAGCCACATTCACCCCTGTTTTCCCAGGATGTCCTCCAAGAACTGCAGTCAGGTTTGACCCAGATTTCTATGGAGACCTCACTCTGCCCTGGGACCCAATGCACGTGGAAGTCCGTGTGCACCTTTTAAGAATGGGGTCTCCGTTTCCCCCAGTCCTGTGGAGCCCCTGCACACATGCCCCACTGGCCTTCAATGCCAGATGCTCCAGGGGCTCTTTCTCCCAGTGCCAGATCCCTGCAGGTGATTGATGTGGGGCTCAGAACTCTCACTCCTATAGGTGAGTCTCTGTGAACCAGTTAGTTTTCAGTCTGTGGAGCTTCCCACCCGGGAGCTATGGGGTTGTTTATATCACGAAATCACCCCTCCTACCTGTGGATGTGGCCTCCTCTTTTTCTTCTAGAGTAGGGTATCTTTTTTAAGGTTTCCGGTCCATTTGGGTAGAGATTGCTCAGTCTTCAGTTGTGAATTTTGTTGTTTTTAGGAGAGAAGTTGAGCTCCAGTCCTTCTATTCTGCCATCTTAATCCTGTCTCCTGGGTGTGCCTGTATCTTTTTCAAGGAAAGTTTTCTCTGGATATATGCCAAAAAGTGGGACTGCTGGGTCATATGGTAGTTCTATATTTAGTTTTCTGAGGTAACTCCATACTGGTTTTTCATAGTGGTTGTACCAATTTGCATTCCCACCAATAGTGTAGGAGGGTACCCTTTTCTCCACACCCTCTCCAGCATTTGTTATTTACTTGTTAATGATGGCCCTTCTGACAGGTGTGAGGTGGTACCTCACAGTAGTTTTGATTTGCATTTCTCCACTAATCAGTGATGTTGAGCATTTTTTCATGTGCTTGTTGGCCATCTGTATATCTTCTTTCGAGAAATCTCTATTCAAGTCTTTTGCCCATTTTGCAATGGGGCTGTTGGGTTTTTTTCTGTTGAGTTGTATAAATTGTTTGTATATTTTAGAGATTAAGCCCTTGTCAGTTGCATCATTTGAAAATATTTTCTCCCATTCCGTAGGTTGTCTTTTTTTTTTAGGGTTTCCTTTGTTGTGCAAAAGCTTGTCAGTTTGATTAGATCCCATTGGTTTATTTCTGCTTTTATTTGTTGCCTTGGGAGATTGACCTAAGAAAACATTTGTATGGTTGACATCAGAGAATATTTTGCCTATGTTCTCTTCTAGTTTTATGGGATTCACTCTTCTTAATAATCAAGGAAGCAAAATTAACACCACAACAGTATTCAGGTTCAGAAATTTTTTTTTAATCTGTCAATGCATTGAAAAGGATTATCATTTTACTATCCTATTGGGAGTGTAAATTTTTAATCATATTTTGGAGAAGAATCTGGCAACATATTTAAAGATAAAGATGAACATAGCCTATGTCTCACTAATTATGTATAAATTCTCTAGTATTTCACAAATGTAGAATGGGACCTGTATGCGAATGTACACAGAAACAATGTTTTTAATCACAAAAACACTGAAATAAAAAAATGTCCAATATGAACATATAAACATAGTGCAGTATGCTTTCAAGATGAAATACCATAAACATATATACTAAAATATACTAAGCATATATATAAAAATACTCTAAAGTATGAGGACATGGATGGGTATCTAAATATAAGACTAAATAAAAAGTGCATTGATGGCAAGAATACTCTATTTATTAGCACTTAACACATTCAAAAAAATAATACATACTGTTTAAATGAAACATTGTTTAAATAATAATATATATTAAGTGAATAATACATATTCAAATCTTAATGTGTGAATATGACAGTCCTCTGCCAAAATTAATGTTTAACTCTTATTAGGAAAGAATGTATGTGTGATCTGGAAGGGGTAAACTGAAAGACATAAATATTTTACCAAAGCTTTATGACAAAGGGTAGGTACAAATATACTCATTATTTTTTCTTTTTGATATTCTGAGATATTTAGTAAAATAGAAATATTAAAAGAAAAAAAGGAAATATATTTTACCTGTTAATCTTTTACCCAGGCTCCGTTTCAAACCCTAATAGTCTGCCATAACATATAGATTATTCATACATGGATAATATTTTGTAAATTGTGACTTTTTTGTTTTCTCTTTTCTCTTTATTTCTCAACACTTTAAGCCTCCCATTGTATTTTCTAGCTTATTATGTGGGCAATGATATGAAATAGGCTTATCTTATTTTTGATTCGGCATGAATGTTTCTGTTGTCATTTGGTGTTATCTGAGACATGCTTATGATTTCACAGAGGAGATATTTATCATAGAGTGCTGAACCTTATACAATGATTATCATATGGTTGCATGTATTTACTATATAATATACCATATATTAAGTACTATCCAACTCTTATTGATAGGTAGATATACAGATAGATAATATATTGAGATAATATATAGATATTGACAGATAATACATAGATATATATATAAACTTTCTATTGCTCAATGTAGTAGTTGGTACTAAGATTTTCTGATGCTGAAATATCTTCTTTTCCTGCATATACATTTTTTACCTTGCTGAATTTGATTTACTACTGCAAACTATTTTACAGGTAAGAAGAATTCATATTTTATGAATTGTACATTTTCAAATAAAGTATCCAGTTTATATTAAACTCATAAATTTTAATTAGAGTTTTGTTTTATTATTCTCTGAGTTTATATAACACAGAGTTTTATTTATCCTTTGAAGATTTGCTCAAACTTGTATTTAAAGCCATCTAGTGGCCTTTTTGGAGGGATAATTCTGATTACAAATTGAATGTCATATTTTTAATTCATTCAGAATTTCTATCTCCTCTTTACTTAAGTAATACATCTCTTCAAATTTTATTGGCATTCTTTTATTTGTATTATTCGCTTATAATTTTAAAAAGCCTCATTTTGCTGTATTTATGTCCCTTGAATTATTTCAAACTAACTATAATCTTTCCTTTACTTTTAAACTGTTCTGAAGGATGTTGATTTATTAAAGTGAGGTGGGGAAAATGGGACTGGCCTCAAAGAATAAGGTCTTTCAGCTTTGTTCACCCTTTCTATTTTTCATTTTTTTCTATTTTATTAACTTTGCAATCAATTTTATATCTTCCATTCTCTCTCTCTTAGGTTTGTTATAGTATTCCTTTTAAATAATATTTTTATTAACAGATATATTTTCAAATAACTTCATTTTTTGGAGTTCCCATCGTGGCTCAGTGGTTAACGAATCCAACTAGGAACCATGAGGTTGCAGGTTCAAGCCCTAGCCTTGCTCAGCGGGTTAAGGATCTGGCGTTGCCTTGAGCTGTGGTGTAGGTCACAGACGTGGCTTGGATCCAGCGTTGCTGTGGCTCTGGCATAGGCCAGCAGCTACAGCTCCGATTAATTCCCTAGCCTGGGAACCTCCATATGTTGTAAGAGCAGCCCTAGAAAAGGCAAAAAGACAAAAAAAAACAAAAACAAAAAACCACAAACAAAACAAAATAACTTCATTTTTAAATACTACTATGCTGAAGCCCTTCAGATTTCATGTGTAATAATTTTCTATCATTTAAATGTGTATATATAATTTTAAGCTGCATTTAAAATACTTTTATAACTATACATTGAAAATAAATTATTATATTTATTGTGTACATTTTATTATGTATAGATATTTTCATTGTACATTAAAATGTATGTTATTGATGAATTATGTACAATTACACTTCTGTAGTGCATACAGCTTTATGATATGTAAAATTGAGGCTTGGTAATTTTAGTTTTGGAATTACAGTTGATAATTCAGTGAGTGAAAAATAATGCTAATTATCTGCTTTAAATTTTTATATACACATATACATATATATTACATGTGTATACACACATTCATATATAAATACAAACATATATGAGTACACATACACACCATATTATCAAGCTTGGTTGAAAACATAACCATTCACTATTTTTAAAATCATTTTTAATTGTACCAATTTTTATCTGCATGTTCTATGTTTGTTAAATATTATAGCTAGTTTAAACTCTGTGATAGCAGGTTTGTTAAAATTGACAACAATTATAAATTTGTTGAAAAATTTGTTTGTATGTCACACTGTTGTCTTCATAGCTACATATATGACTTTTCTATCAGTTTGATTGATTTGTTAACTCCATTATTATGTAGTGTGTTTTTTAGTCTCTGTTTTTGCCTTAACTTCTTTTTTGTTTAACATTAATGTACTCAGACGTCACTTTATTGTATTTTGGTTAGTGTATGTCTGACATTTGTCTTCTTTTTGTATATTTCAGACTTTTCTGTGAGGTTTGTTCACCTATGAACTTCGTGTGGCTAGTTGGCTTTGTCTGTTCCCACACTACTGTAATAAACTTCATTTCCCCCCACATTTAAGAATAAATGTTAAACACTTATTCTGGTTACTGATTTATTTAAGGTGGAGTTTTTTTGGCATTCCAGTTTCTATTTTCTAATTTCCATTGTTTCATTTACTTTCTTTTTTTCAGCATTTCATACTTGCAGATAAGTTTTCTGTAATTTTTATTTTTCCTCTTTATAATAGTTTATAGAAAGCTATTTCTATTTGTGTATGTATTTGTTTTTAATTTTTAAGTATGAAATATAGACTGGGAAATTTTTTTTACTATTTCCAATTTTATCCTCCTATGTCAAGAAGACAGAATATTTTAAGTGAGCATTGAGCATTTCTCCACCTTTTTACTATTTATTTTCTTTTGTACCTTTACATTTATTATGCAAAATGATTTATTTTCTTGTCAATACAAATTGAAAACTGCTCACAGGATTTAAAATTCCTGTATTTAACACTCTTCAGGTAACCCACAACTTTTTAATGATGGCCATTCTGGCTGGTGTAAGGTATTACCTCATAATAGTTCTGATTTGCATTTCTCTAATAGTGAGTGATATTGAACATCTTTTCATGTGTTTTTTGGCCATCTGTATGTGTTCTTTGGTAACCCACCTGTATTGAGGGTTTATCCATAATAAAAGTACTTTTCTTAATATATCAGCAAATGTTTTATTTTTTTCTATCTTTACTGAGAGTGTAACTGTGTATACAATACTAGATTTACAGTAACATTCCCTCTGTGCTTGATAGGTATTAACAAACTGCATTATTTTTTTAATTTTTATTAATGAGAAGTCCATTAGCTAATGAGAATTACTTTGTCTTAAATTTGCCAAATTCATGATAGTTTTTTTAAACTGAATGAATTTATTACATTTATAGTTGTACAATAATCATCACAACCAATCTTAAAGCATTTCCATCTCAAAACCCGAGCTCACCCCTGCCCCCACCCCAACCTGTTCTCCTTTGGAAATCATAAGTTTTTCAAAGTCTGTGAGTCAGTATCTGTTCTGCTAAGAAATTCATTGTATCCTTTTTCTAAATTCCACATATATGTGATAGCATATGATGCTGGTGTCTTACTGTCTAATTAGGCTTAGCATAGTAATTTCTAAGTCCATCCATATTGCTGCAAATGCCATTATTTCTTTCCTTTTTATGGCTAAGCAATATTCCATTATTGGATATGTACCACACTTTCTTTATCCACTCCTCTGTCAACGGACATTTAGGTTGCTCCCATGTCTTGGCTATTTTATACAGCACTGCAATGAACACTGGAGTACATGTATCTTTTCGAGTCATGGTTTTCTCTGGATAGATGCCCAGGAGTGGGATTGCTGGATCAAGTGGTAATTCTGTTTTTAGTTTTCTGAGGAATCTCCATACTATTTTCCACAGTGGTTGCAGCAACATTCCCACTAAGAGTGTAAGAGGGTTCCCTTTTCTCCATACCTTCTCCAGCATTTATTGTTTGCAGATTTTTTAATGATGGCCATTCTGGCTGGTGTAAGGTATTACCTCATAATAGTTCTGATTTGCATTTCTCTAATAGTGAGTGATGTTGAACATCTTTTCATGTGTTTTTTGGCCATCTGTATGTGTTCTTTGGAGAACTGTCTGCTTAGATCTTCTGCCATTTTTTTGATGGGTTGTTTGTTTTTTTGGTATTGAGCTGCAGGAGGTATTTATATATTTTGGAGATTAATCCTTTGTCAGTCATTTCATTTGCAAATGTTTTCTCCCAATCTGTGGGTTGTCTTTTTGTTCTGTTTAAGGTCTCCTTTGCTGTGCAAAGGCTTTTAAGTTTAACTAGGTCCCATTTGTTTATTTTTGTTTTTATTGTCTCCAAGAGGTGGATCTGAGAAGATACTGCTGTGTTTTACATCAGAGAGTTTTGGCCTATGTTTTCCTCTAAGAGTTTTATAGTATCTGGTCTTAAATTTAGGTGTTAATCCATTTTGAGTTTATTTTTATGTATGGTGTTAGGAAGTGTTGTAATTTCATCCTTTTACATGTAGCTGTCCAATTTTCCCAGCACCACTTATTTTTAAAGAGACAGTCTTTTTTCCATTGTATATACTTGTCTCCTTTGTCATGGATTAACTGACTGTAGGTGTGTGGGTTTAATTTTGGGCTATCCTATTCCACTGATCTACATTACTATTTTTGTGCCAGTGTCATACTGTTTTGATTATTGTAGCTTTGTAGTATAGTCTGAAGTCAGGGAGCCTGATTCCTTCAGTCTATTTTTCTTTATCAGGATGGCTTTGGATATTCTGGGTCTTTTATGCTTCCAAACAAAATTTAAAATATTTTGTTTTAGTTCTGTGAAAAATGTCCTTGGTAATTTGATAGGATTGCATTGAATCTGTAGATTGCCTTGGGTAGGATAGTCATTGTGATAATATTTATTCTTCCAATCCAAGGGCATGGTATGTCTTTCCATCTGTTTGTGTCATCTTTGATTTCTTTCATCAGCATCATAGTTTTTGGAGTACAGGTCTTTTGTCTCTTTAGGTAGGTTTATGCCTAAGTATTTTATTCTTTTTGATGTGATGGTAAATGGGATTGTTTCCATAATTTCTCTTTCTGATCTTTCATTGCTATTATATAGAAATGCAGTTGATTTCTGCGTATTAATTTTGTATCTTGTGACTTTGCCAAATTCATTGATAAGCTCTAACAGTTTTCTGGTCGTTTCTTTAGGATTTTCTATTTATAGTATCATGTCATCTGCAAATAGTGATAGTTTTACTTCTTCCGTTACAATTTGTACTCCTTTTACTTCTTTTTCTTCTCCGATTGCCAAAACTATGTTGAATAGTAGTGGTGAGAATAGATATCCTTGTCTCACTTCTCATCTCAGTGGGAATTCTTTCAGCTCTTCACCATCGAGAATAATGTTAGCTGTGGATTTGTCTTATATGGCCTTTATTATGTTGAGGTAGGTTCCCTCGATGCCCACCTTCTGGAGGGTTTTTTTTTTTTTTTTTAAGGAGAAATGGGTGTTGGTTTTTGTCAAAAACTTTTTCTGCCTCTATTGGAATGATAGTTTTTGAGACTTTTTAATATATTTTATAGTTTTCCTAAATTATAGGTGGATACAGATTTACTAACTTTAAATTTATCCTTGGTTTTAAGAGTCTACAATCAAAAGGCATAACTTTTTAAGTCTTAAAAATGTTCAGCTATTATCTCTTTAAATATTACTTTTCCATCATTTTTATATTATATTCATCTATAGTTACTATTAAATGTTTTATGGAGCTTTGCAATCTGTCTTCCCCTATTTCTTAATGGCAGTTTTATATTTTATTTCAGTTTCTCTCTCTGTGCTGCATTCTAGAGAGCACAGTTTGTGTATTAAAAATAAAATTCCTTAAGTATGAAGAAAGAAAGAAGAAAACCAAAGCCAGTGCTCCATAGAAACGATTCTATCAGATTCCTATAAGATTGTTCCATTTCTTTCTTCTCCCCAAAGTTTTTGCTGATAAAGTAATGACAATAATAATAAATACCATCCAGGTAAACAGATAGGTATCACATTATGGCTCGATCATTTAGTTGTGTCATAAATTAGAAGGCAATGTCCATCTCAGATGTAACAGGGACAGATATGAGTCTACAGTCCCTTCAGTGTATGATGTATTTCTGCAAGCAGCAAGATGTGGGATTTTAAGCCCCACACAGGGCTACTTTCAGGAAGCACTTAATGCATTACACTTAAAAAATGGAAAAGGGACTAATAATGATCGGTCATGATGTATGTTGGGATATATGTTTACATGCATTTTCCCATTGAATCCTCAAAGCCTTCACAGATGTGGATGTAATGTTCCTCCTTTCACAGATGGGATACATGATAATTCAATAAGGCTAAAAAAAAAAAACTCACAGAAAAAAGAGTAAAAGTAATTAGGTTTGAACTCAAATATTTCTAACTTCAAAATGAACTAGAAAAATCATTCAAGTTTTGCCTGAAGAGCTCAACAAAAACTTGCTAAGAGTATTACTGACAATGAACATATTATAATAAAGCTCCATGTGAAAAACAGCTATATCATAATAAAAACCAACACATAGATAGAATGCCAGGCACATCTAGCCTCGGTCTCCTAGCCCAAGAGAAGGTGCCTAAGACCTACTTTAATTGAGAACAGTTGGGACTATAGCATCTCTAAATCCACCTATTAGGTGAACAGATATGGCTTTGCTGGCTTTAGACAGACCTACTCAGAATGTATATATGCCAGAAAACAAAGTGAAATTGGAAGAGGAAGAGTAGAGCCTACTTGCTTATTTAACATAATAAACACAAATACATATATACTCATATATATACAGGCATACTTTATGACCTTAATTGACCTTAGCCCAGAAAATGTTCAGCATTTAACCAATCAAATTAGGTGCTCTCCAAAACAGAGGAGCTAATCTATGGGCAGATCTCCAAGCTGTGAGGTGAAACAAATAAGTGGGAAGAGGAAAGGAAAAGATTGCTATTCCACTAGTGGGATTTAACAGATACTGAGTTTATGTCCATATCTTAGAAGGCACTTCCAGACCATATTATGTTTAAGAACTCTTACAAAATACATTAAGGCAAATTTTAAAATTATATACATGATAAGGGTAAGGATTATAAGGTTCAAAATATTAAACTGTCTTTAAAGTTCATAGCCATTAAGTTGAAGAGATAGATTTAGAAACATAATTCATCTGCCTTCAAGAATGTAAAATTCCTTCTATATTCTTCCTGTCTTTAGAAGTGAAGTAAGAGTTTTAACTAGAGAAACAACTGCCCCCCTCCAGGCTGAGGAGGCAGGCACATGCCTGACAGAAGGTTTGCTTGCCCCATACCACCTTTCTTGTAATCTTGTAGCAACTATGTGTCTTATGTCTTTGCTAGAAGCCCTACAAACCCAGCTCCAAGCATTGCTTATCAGTTTCACTTTTGTAATCTTGTTTGCTCAGCTTCTTAGGCAGGATCTCTGTCTGCTCAGGCAAGGCAGGCAGGGGCTGCTTGAGTGGGGAAAACAAGACCCATAAGTCTGTACTGTATAAAAGCTACCCAGAACAAGACCTGGTGCTCAGACTCTGGAGGTGACTCCTCTGAGCCCCCACCAGTGCTGAATAAACCGGGCTATTCCACATCTCCAAATGCCGGTAGTCTCTTTCCACTGCCACGGTTTCTGCAACAGAAGGATGATTTGAACTGAGTCTGAAAGCAAGAATGGGTAACATAGGAAGAGGCATTTGTACATTTAGCACATTACAGTCCCGTGTTAACGTCATAGTAGGGTCAATGAGTATAATTTATTCTGAGCAAACCATCCTGACTAATGAATCGGATAACAATGGGTTTTGTGAAGTAAATGGACAATTAGGTTGAGAAATGAGAGACTCCATCTTTGTCCTTTCTTATTTCTGTAGAAAGGGAAGTTGTCTTTGATTTCAGAGAAATATTTTTGAAAACCTACTATGGAGAAAAGCTGTCTTGGGACTGAGGGTACAATTGTGAATTTCTTCTACATATAACCACCATTCTTTATGAAGATTTAATTTTTATGGGAAAGTTAAACATTTAAAAGTAATCCTCAGGTGAAGAAAAACTGAATGTGCTATAAAAATATATGTCAAAGGAAATTAATCCAGTAGGGAGCCATTAAGAGCTTTCTAGAGCAAGTGATGATTGAACTCTCAAATTAACAAGTAAATAAGTATTAACTACAAGTAAAGTTTGGAAACAGCAGTTGCAGATAAAGGGAGATTGAAATAATTTAGGAACATATATTAGATTTCTGAAACATGTGGAGGGCACAGCTGGGGGTTTTAACCATCAATTTTTGCTAATAATTATCTCCTATTGCTGGTATTGTCTCCAATTGTTCTTAAGTAATTGGTTGTAATATTCTTCTAGTATTGCAATGCGTGTTCCAAGGAAAGACAATGAAACAATGGATTTTAGGGATTTGTAAAGAAATGGATGAAATAATTGATCAAGGAATCTAATTGGTAGAGGAAAATAATTGAAGATAACACAGTTATTAGTGAGAATGTAATGATTTTTCTAATGTAATGTCATACAAAAGGACAAGGAAGGATAAACGCCCTCATCTTTTATATAGTATGAGAAAAGAAACCAGACACATTTGAGGAACAGGAGAGAAATAACATTTCATGAAAAACAAAAAGGTGATAAAAAAAAAAGACCATTCAGGTAGTAGATTGAGAACATAGAGTGATGTGTCAATCATGAAAGAAAAACACTAATAGAAGGTTTCAGGAAGGAGTAAATTAGTGGAGACTTTGTGAGGGTAAAGAAATGTAGAAGATGTCTACACTGGATATAAATGACAGAACACAAGAAAAAAGAACTTAGAATTAGTTGTACGTATTGTTCAAATAATAAATGGGTAATCAATAAAAACCTAAGAGATACAAACTATAACATTTAGAATGGATAAGCAATGATACCCTACTGTACAGCAAGGGAACCCATATCCACTCTTGGAATAGAAATGATGGAAGATGATATGAGAAAAAGACTGTATATATGTGTATGCCTGGGTCTCTTTGCTATACAGCAGCAATTGGCACAACATTGTAAATCAACTATATTTCAATAAAAGAATATTGAAAATATAAAGGCTAAGAGTTCTGCTCTATCCTGAAAGTAATTCCTGGAGGCTGTGATATTGGTATGAGAGTGGCATTTTCTTAAAGAAGGGCCATATGAGAGGGAGAACTCTGGTAGGCAGACTAGAGAGGGTGCATCATCTAATGCCTCTTGTTGTGATAGACTGATGCGATGGTGTGGAAGAAATCAACTGGGTTCATTCATTCAGCAGATATTATTGGGCCTCTGCTTCATTCTAGAAATGGTATAAGTATGGAAAATACACCTGTCAATAAAACCAAGAGTAGATCCTTTCATCCTAGGGAGGAGGGACAGACAAAACATAGTATGAAGGTAATATATAATGATGACAATATGTGCTATAAAGACAGAAATGTTGATAGATATTGACAGAAATGGTAGGAAGTTGATATTTCTTATGAGGTAATTATAGAAAGCACCCCATTCCTTCCTGGCCACCACCACCACATACATGTCCATAAAGTGACAGCTGAACATAGAGAGCCCTAAAGAAGATGAGTCACAAATCACAACAATATCTAGAAGAATTGGTTCAGGCAGAGAAAAGATCAAGTGAAATTTTCTAGAGGTTAAAGGATGCTTGGCATGTTCAAGAACCAGAGTACAGTGCAGCAGAGGCAGAGTGCCTGAAAGAAGGTAGGGTAGGAGTTGAGGTCTGAAAAATAGAATAGGGTGACTAATAAGGGGCTGTTAGGTCAATATAAGGATTTTAGCTTTTACTCAGAATAAGACTGGAAATTGCTGGCAGATTTGGATCAGAGAAGTAACACCTTTTGTTTCAAAAGGAAGGCCATGGCTATTGTTTTGATATTAAACTTTTGGAGAGGAAAGGTAGAAGCAGGGACACTAACAATAATAAGAATCTAACAA
This sequence comes from Sus scrofa, assembly GCF_054392235.1. NCBI lineage: Eukaryota > Metazoa > Chordata > Mammalia > Artiodactyla > Suidae > Sus > Sus scrofa. The sequence continues at coordinate 105,209,062 of NC_139396.1, read as the reverse complement.
AGAGATGATGGGTCATGGACTGAAGTGTGATGGTGAGAGTAGTTAGAAGTGGTTGAAGCAAAGGTATAGCCAAAAAATCTGTCCTGATGTTTTGTATGTGAGAAAAAAAGAGAAGGGTAAGGAAGTTAATGGGATTTCAGCGTAAGCCTTACTTTATGCGAGGCATGCAACCTTTTCTGTACAACTCCTTTGGCCTCTTTGGCATTCTTTTGGAATGACCATTTTACATATCTGATCTATGTGCTCTCAGTTCCAATGAAAAGCTAATTGAGTGGCTACCTTTTTTGTTTGTTTGTTTTTTGTCTTTTTAGGGCCACACCTGAGGCATATGGAGCTTCCCAGGCCTGGGGTCAAATCGGAGCTGTAGCTGCCAACCTACAGTACCACAGCCACAGCAACATCAGATCCAAGCCACTGCATCTGCAACCTACACCACAGCTCACAGCAACGCTGGATCCTTAACCTACTGAGTGGGGCCAGGGATTGAACCTGCATCCTCTTGGAAACTAGTCCAGTTTGTTACCACTGAGCCATGATGGGAACTCCAGGTTGTCTAATTTTTAATTATTAATAATGATAAAAAGAAAACTCAAATTGAGCAAAAACTAATTTTGACTTTATTCCATAAAGATGATAACTTTTGCTTCTTGAAAACTCTTAATTTAAATCTCTCATCTAAACAATGGGGAAATTTAGGACTATCAGACTGAGCCAAATATATATGTTGCCAGTAACCAGTGGAGCTGCCACTACCGAAACTACAGTCTAATGACTGTTCCACTTTACCGCATTGGTTGACATGATATAGAACATTTTGTTACTGAAGCCATGGGTCATCCCCCAAAGTGTACATGCATATCCATTTTTGTTTGACTTGGTCCCTGAATTGCCTGTATTATTCTTGTAAGATTTTGTAATCTTACAACACAAGAATTATAGGATTTTGAAGGTTGTGCAACACAGAACTTCAGCTTTTCTCATCTTCTGACTCAGTCTCCATAATTTTATTCAATATCAGGAAGATTCTTAACAAGGTCAAAGGATGATTTGAAGGATTATTTTATTTAAAAATATACTATCATATGGTGACCTTGTTAAAGATGATCTAAGATCATCAAAGGACAAAAGTACCAATAGCATTCTGTCACACATTAAAGGGGAAATACTTCGCAAAATATTTCAGTGAAGATCTGTTCCAGGATTAAAGGGTGCATACTGCTGTGAATAAACTCTGGGGTGCTGTCAGGTGCAGTGCAAATAGCTTCATATGGGGATGCTCCCTGACTGAACAAGCCACCCCCAGTGAGGAGTGCTAGCTTGGAACCTAAAAGTCCAGGCTTGAGAAAAATTGTTATCTGGATCAGCTGTTCTGCATCCTATGGTATGAAGGATTACAAATTAAGTACTGCTGTCCCCTTCCAGCCACCAATTTGGAGCTCATGGGGAAGAGTGAGGAAAAGGGGAAGGATCAGAATTCCTGGTATGGTTTTTAAGACTCTGACACAGCTGAACTTCCATATGCTGCAAGTGTGGCCCTAAAAAAAAAAAAAAAAAAAATTTAGGGAGTATGCATCTTAAAGCTGTTCAATCTCTTAACTTTTTATTCATTTTCTGAGACAAAAATAAGAGTTTTTAAGTGGACATTAAAATTCCACTACCATATACTTCTAGTTTTAATTAAAATACAGTCATGATTTTAATGAAAGTGGAATTCAATCTTTTCAAAGCACTCAAAACAAAAATTGTTTGATATGTAAAAGAATCATAGCTTTGAGTTTTTATTTACTTTACTTATGTTTTTTAAATGTTAGGATTGAGTCTCAGAAACACTGAGTGACCTGTCAAGATTACATGGTAAGATGAAGACCTAGGACACAAAATGAAGAACTCCTGAATCCAAGATGCCCAACGTGCTTCCTTGTCCTACCATGTCTCTCAGCCATGTGGTTGGGGTTTGCAGGACATGTGTGACAAACACTCCCTGTTCCTTACCTGAAGACACTATACAAATCCAAGCTGTGAACTACATCACTCATTCACACAGTCAAAATATGTCATTGATTCTTTGACTCCAAAGACATGAAACTAGTAAATGTACATCAATTAATTATTATAATCAAAGTAAGAAACATAAGGCAAAATAGAGAAGACATGCACTGGTCCTCACACAAAGATGAATTTCACTTAACAACATGCTCTTCTTTACAAGACGCTGTTATAACATGTTTATTGTGCCACAACCTCAACTCAGCTATGACGATATGGGAAATAGTTACAATTACAGGATCTGATTGACACATCCAGAGTCCTTGTTATCACAGAGAAGCAACAAGATTTCCTGGGACATAATTCTGACACATGTGTGGGGATCTTACTAAAACAATATCCTGCTACTCCTAGCTAGCCTTTGAATGAATGCTGGCATTCTTACTCTCAAAAGAATGAACCTGGGGAGGAGTTCCCTTTGTGGCTCAGTGGTTAACGAATCTGACTAGGAATCGTGAGGTTGCAGGTTCAAGCCCTAGTCCTGCTCAGAGGGTTAAGGGTCCAGTGTTGCTGTAAGCTGTGGTGTAGGTTGCAGACGCAGCTTGGATCCCGCGTTGCTGTGGCTCTGGTGTAGGCCGGCGGCTATAGCTCCAATTAATCCCCTAGCCTGGGAACCTCCATATGCTGTGGCCCTAGAAAAGACAAAAAAAAAAATCATTATTCCTTCACTGCCAAGATTTGTAACCTTTTGTTTTGAAAACATAATTTCTTCATTGCTTAGCCTTAGTTTCGTATAATGTAAATTATATGTAATGTAAATTAAAGGCTAACTTCCTATTGATTTATTACATCTCCAATCCTGATTTTCTTGGATTTTCCTTCTAAATTATTTTTTATTCCAGAAGCAGTCATATATATATATATATGACTTCTTTATATATAACTTTTAATATAACACATATATATGTTTCTTTTTAAATTAGAGTTGGCTATCTTAAAATTTGACAGTTCACCCTCTACATCTTCAATATTATCACTAGCTAATTTGAATTGTTGTTCCTATGCATTCACTGTAAGTATCTCAACTCATTTATTATTTTGGAAATTTGATTTTCAATAGGAGTTCTAAACAGTTTGTTCACTTTGTTCCAATTTAGTTTTTCTTCTTTCTGCCCCTTAAGGAGGTCTCATTGTCTTTCCACCAGATCATCCTTCTCTTGGGCTGCTGTTGCTCTGGTTTTTTAGTACCTAGTAAAAGTTGAGCCACACTGAAGGAGCTCGTCCCCATTATAGCTCAAGCCACTTCCACTCCAGGTACTCTCAGTATATTACCCATTTTACTACTGTAATGCTTCTCAGTATCTTCAGTTCAGGAATGATTGCATTGATTAAGAAATTAATTAGCATAATTATGACCTTTCTTTCCTCCTCTTCACTCATGCCTCCTTTAATATTTAAACTTAAAGCAATTAATAGAGTAACCTGCTTTACTAGCATCAAATTGGTGTTTAATAATTTTGGAGGAAGTGCCATCACCAAGATGACAAAAAAAAAAAAAAAAAGAGGATTGAGCATTTTTTTCCCACACAGAAAGAAGTTGACATCCACTCAGGGACCAAAATAACTTCATGGGAGCCCTGGAGTCCAGGTGAGAGATTACAACACCCAGATGGAGCACAGAAATGAGAAAAGATGCATTGAAGAGAATAGGAAATACAGATTCATTTTACTCTTGTAACCTTTGCCCATAGCCCATGTCATGCAGCATGGAGAGATTCCCTCTGCCCAGGAGCTCTCCTGTGAGGGAACGAGAATGAAATGAGTGTCTGACTTCACTATGAACCCTAGGACTAGATCACTCCTAGGTGAATTTTATCAAACATTTCAAGAAGAATAAATAATAACCTTTCTCAAACTCTTCCCCACAAACAGAAGTTACACATCAAAACTCTTTTTTATGAAGATAGCATAACCCTGATACCAAACCCACATAGATACGCACAAGAAAATAAAAGTACAAGCCAGTACTCATGACAAACATGGATGCAAAAATCCTCACAAAATATAAGCAAACTAAATTCAACAGCACATTTAAAGAATCATATATCATTACTTCTCACACCAAGTGAGACTCGTCCCTGGGATCCAGGATAGTTCAACATATGCAAAACAATCAAAATGATATACTACATTAATAGAATGAAATATAACAAATATATCATCTTCATAGATATTTAAAAAGCATTTGATAAAATTTAACACTTTTTTATATAAAAATTTCATGGGCAACAGAAGCAAAAATAGACAAGTGGGATTATGTCAAACAAAAAACAGGAAAAAAAAGAAACTGATACAACATTGTAAATCAACTATACTTTAATAAAAATTTTATAAAAGAAACATCAGAAAAAGCAAAAAAATTTGAAGGTAGTGTTTTTAAAGTAATTAAATTTAATTATAGTGAGAAAATAGGAAATAACAATAGAATAACAAATATATAAATGTTAAATAATATTTTAAAACACCACAAAATATATTTTAAGAATGAAAACCTAGAGAAATATGTTCCTGAGTATGAATAATCAAATTACAAAGATCATTAACTATATTAAATTTTATAATTTTAATACACTTCCAATCAAAATATCAAATGACTTGTAAAATGTATTATCAATTATGAGTTTTGTCTAAACTAATAAAAACTGAAAAAATCTTCATAGCATTTGCCAATATAAAGTTTTAAATATAAAACATGATATCAAAGGAGATAGAAGAGAAACAACTGTAGATATTTCTTTCATATTTCTTTTGAAATAGGCTTCTAAGCATAACTCCTAAGAGTAAAACCTTTTATAAAGTAAAAAGATATAATTTTGCTATAGAAAGATTAAATAATTTTTAATGCCTGAAATAACTATAAGCACAATGACAAACTGAGGAAATATTTACACATGAAATAATACATGGGAAAACCTTTATAAATTAATTAGAAAATATGAACACCCCAACAAAGACATTTTAAAGAAATAATATTTAGATAAAATTTATAAAAAGAGAAGTTAATGTGGCCAATTACCACATGGAAAATTTTTTTAAGTTTAATACTAATTAAAGAGATGAGATTTAAAATAAGAGTTTTCCCTACCAGATTAGTAAACAAATATCCAGTGACCAGTTAAATGTGAATCTACTAACAGAAATACATGGTGCAAGTTGGAATGTAAACTGGGACAGTTTTCTTTAAAGGAATTAGGCAATGTGTCTCAATAATTTAATTATTAAAAAATGGCATTGCCCTTATACTTCTGCTAGTTTTTTTCTGATCAATAATTAGGCAAGTGTCCAGGATAATATGAGGTGTGTCTGTATGTGTGCTTGTATGAAACACGGCCACTGGAATGTGTTTCTAATATTAACATATTTTAAATAAATGAAAGAATAAGCCCTGGGGGTTATTTAATTTAGAATATATTCCATTAGTGTAATACTAAGTAGCTGTTCAAAATATTGTTTAACATATTGATTTAGGGAAATATTAAGGACTCTGTGCTACAGCGCTATTTAAAACAGTATGGAGCATCCTCAGAAAACTAAAAATAAAAAGATCATATGATCTAGCAATCCCACTCTTGGGCATCTATCCAGAGAACCAAAATTCAAAAGGATACAGGTACCCCTATATAGCATAGCAACACTATTCACAAAGTCAAGACATGGAAGCAACCTAGATGTCCATCAACATAGGAATGGATCAAGAAGATGTGGTATATATAAATATGGACTATTATTCAGCCACAAAAAAAGAATGGAATAAACGCCCTTTGCAGTAACATGGCTGGACCTAGAGAGTATCATGCTGACTGAAGTTAATCAAATAGTGAAAGACTGAAAGACAAACATCATATCACTCATGTAGAATCTAAAAAAAGGATACAAATGAACTTATTTGCACAACAGAAACAGACTCACAGACTTTGAAAACAAATTTATGGTTACCAAAGGGGACAGGTGGAGAGAGAGATGGAACTGAAATACGCACACTCTGATATATGGAATGACTAGCCAACAGGGCCTTGCTTTACAGCACAGGGAACTCTACCTAATGTTCTGTGATAATCTGTATGGGAACAGAATCTGAAAAAGAATGGATGTGATATATGTATAACTGAATCACTTTTTTTGTACAGTAGAAATTACAACATTTTAAATAACTATACTTCAATAAAATTTAAAAATGAATAAATGTGTGTGACAAAATTCTTCAATTCTTAATATTTCTTTCTGAATTACTATTAGTCTTTTGCTTACATCTGATTTTTAAATTTGCCTAAAAAGACTATTTTCTTTTCAGGAAAAAAGGAAAAGATGTGTGTATATTTTAATTTTTATTCCAGCTTAAATCTCAGGTGTTCAAATCATTCTCACTATATGTCTTGGATTGGTTTGATCTTTGCCTCTCATGACATGCTTTTACTTATGTGCATATTTTTACCTTTTTAAGACTTGTATTCCATATCTGTCATTAGGATAAATGACTCAGTTTAAATACCTTCTCATTGTTTGCTGAAAACGAAATTGCTAAAATGATGATAATAATCCTGGCAATGGAATTTAAATTCATAAATATACTTATACAATCTTTTGATTATTTTTTCTTTTTATAGGTTATATTTTTCAAAATATTGAGGAAGTTACACTTAGCAAACTGTGTTTTTACTACAGTGTTCAACTGAAGAAAGCAGATAAAATTAGTTTAAGCATTTGCAGTGCTTTTCCTTAAGCAGCTGTTTTCTGTATTCTTCAGTCTCCGTTAATAACCCTCTCTGTTTCATCAGATGTAAAGCATTTTCCTTTGTGGCTTAAAAACATTTTCAAATACACACTAACATTATGCCACAAAAGCATTTTATAATGAATAGCCCATGTTTTATACAAGGTTTAGCATTTTCTTCTGTTGCGTATTTACAATGGCCACAGTAATTTGTAAAGATTCCTCAAAGACATCTGTGAAAAACTGCTTTGTTAATGTATATCCACATTGCAAGCAATTTCCTCTCTATCATGTCAGCATTGTTGGAAACGTGTTAGAGGTTGGCTAGCAGGTCATCACTCATTCAGTGGGAGAGGAGAAAGAGTGGCAGAACTGTGGCGTCCACCATATAGGGGGCTGCAAGAGGCCACAATATAAAGTTTACTTCAAGTAGTTGTTAAATGTAAAAAAAAAAAAAAACAAACAAACAAACAAACAAACAACACACACACACTGCTAAAATATTTTCCAGAGTGGTTACATTCTTTTACATTCCCACCAGCTGTACATGAGTGATCAGTTTCTTTGCACCCTCTCCAACAGTTTGGTGTTTTTTGAATTTTTCAAGTTTTAACTTCCAATCACTTGTAGTTTGCCAGTTTTTTATAAAATGAAACATCATCACAACATACACAGCAGGTGCACCTTCAGGTATTTAACCCAGAAAAATAGAAATGTACTTTCATATAGGAACTTGTACACAAATGTTCACTACAGCTTTGTTCATAAGAACAAAACCTGGAGTTCCCATCGTGGCTCAATAGTTAATGAATCCAACTACCCAACTAGCATCCATGAGGACACAGGTTCGATCCCTGGCCTCACTCAGTGGGTTAAGGATCGGGCATTGCCGTGAGTTGTGGTATAGGTCACAGACACAGCTCAAATCCTGAATTGCTGTGGCTGTGGTGTAGGCCAGCGGCTACAGCTCTGATTGGACCCCTAGCCTGGGAACCTCCATATGCCACAGGTGTGGCCCTAAAAGACAAAAAGACAAAAAAACAAAAACAAAAAGAACAAGACCAGAAACATCCCAGATGCTCAGGTAAATGATTAAACAAATTGTAGTACACCTAATACATGGAATACTACTCAGCAATAAACAAGAATGTCCTCTTGATATAGTCACTTAGATGAATTTCAAAGGAACTAGGCTGAGTAAAAAAAGCCATTCCCAAAAGCTTTTAATACTGTCTTATTGCAAATACATAGCATTCATTTTTTAAAATAAATTTTATTGGAATGTAGTTGACTTAGAAAGTTTTATTAGTTCAAAGTGTCTAGCAAATTAAATCAATTATACATATACACATATCTGTTCCTTTTCAGATCTTTTCCCATTTGGGTTATTACTCCATATCAAGTAGATTATCCTATGTTATACAGTAGGTTCTTGTTACCTATTTATTTTATATACAATAGTGTGTCTATGTCAATCCCAACCCCCTAATTCATCCCTCCTGCCCTACATTCCCCATTTGGTAACCCTAAATTTGGCTTCAAAATCTTTGAGTCTGTTTCTGTTTTGTAAGTTCTTTGTATCATTTTTGTTGGATTCCACACATTAATAATCTCATACAATATTTGCCTTTCTCTGACTTCACTTAATATATAACATTCTTGAATTGACGACATTATTAGAATAGAAAACAGATGCATGTTGCCAGGGTTTAAGGAAGCAGTTGGCACAGAAGGGAAGTGATTGTGGTTATGAAAGGGCAAAATGAAGATCACCCTGTGGTGATGGAAATATTTTATACTGCAACTGCATTTTGGGATACATTTGCCTACACATGTGATAAATTTCATGGAACAAAACACCCACAAATAAATCCAATGAGTAAAACTAAGAAAATCTGAACATCAGTGGGTTGTATCAATGCCAATATCCTGATTGTGATACAGTACTACAGATTGAAAGATGTTATCATTAGAGGAAAGTGGATGAAGCGTTCATGAGATTTCTCTGCATTCTGTCTTACAATTATATTGATTCTACAATAATATAAAAATAGAAAGTTTAATTTAAAAAAAGTTTAAAAGAAGATGACCACTCAATCATACATAAGGAGTCTATAAGGAGGTGGTGTCTCAGTTGTCAGGTGTCCAGAATGTGAGACCCTACATCTTTTAAAGCTTACTCATGACTCTGGACATCATCTTGATCAGAATGGGAAGTTTTAAATTTTCAGTGAAGGTGAAATAAACTATGACTCAGAGACTGATCAGCTTACCTCTTTCCTTACCTAGCTAGATTTATGTTAATTTATCAGAAAGAATCAAATTCAGAAAAATAATATAGAACGAAATAATATAGAATGAAACTCCCAGTTTTTAAATTTTAATTTTGCAAAATTTAAATTCTCTGTAATTAAATAAAGGGAATTGGTTATTGCTATTAAATGGTGTGTGAAGGAAAAGGACAAGTTTGTTAGAGAAGAATGAATTTTAAAATAAACAATCTGATTGATACCTAGAGATTAGTAACTTAAGAAGCCATTCCCACCCCAAGAATTGGAGAAGATGGTTAAGAAAGGAATTGGTGTTACCAGGATCCTGATTCTGCACTACTCGGGGTTCTGCTCAGCCAGTACTAGCACGTGGAAGGAAAAACACATCTTGCTACATACATTTCACTCACAGTAGAGCTCCCAACATGAGCCACTAGAGAGGGAGCAGTGGTTAAATATGAGAATACAGAAGGGAAGCAACCACCTTCAAAGATGCCTCTAGAAGAATGAGTAAAAGGAAAAACAAACTTTTCCTCTCTTCCTACTTCCTGATCAACATATACCTCCTCTGGTGAAAAAAAAAAGCATATCTTCAACAGCTGTCTTCAAACATGGATGTGAGACATTGGGGAAACATAAAGATGTAATAAGCATCTAAGGATGTGTTGTTTTCACACTATTGATTTCCAAATATTTAACTTTATATATTTCTTTCTTAAAACTGACCTGTCCCAGAATTTTCCCTGAGATGTCTCAAGCTGGTTCTGTTTTCCCTCTTCACAATCATGCTTTTCCCAGTACAGAAACCGAAGTCAAACCTTACCCAGTTTTTACTATATTATATTGTCCTTGTGGCATATTAATACACATGCTTTTCTTGGATGCAAGCCTGCCAGTCCCTTCAAACCTCTGGTGACAACTCTGTTTATTTATTCCTCCAACGTGCTTTCTAGATTAATGGGAATATTTTGATATTACTATAACATATTTAACAACCTTTGGTACCTTTAGGAAATGCCATACTTCCTAGTGGCCCAACATTTAATCTGTTCTTTGCCAAAAATTAACACAATAAAGGCGAAACATATTCTTATATGCTAACAGCATTCCATCTACAATTTATTGTCCAAAACGTTAGAAAACAGCTGGATTTCTGTAGGATTAAGTCCTTTTTTCTTGGCTATGGATATAGTCTCTATTTTTTTTTCAAATATTTTACTACAAATTGTTTTCAACTATGAATTAAGCCTTGTTGTTCTCTTGTACTCAACCATACTGTTATAATTAATCTCTTGGTAACTAAACTATTCTCAAATCCTAAATGACTGTGCCTGTGTTTCCTATTTGGTTTTTTTTTATTTAAGTTTTACTGACATATACTTAACATACAATATTATATTAGTGTTAGGTGTACAAAATGATTTGTTATTTGTATATAATACAAAATGTTCACCACAGTAAGTCTAGTTAACATTGGTCATCATACATAGTTACAGAATTATTTTTTTTTAATGACAACTTTTAAGGTCTGCTCTCTCAGCAACTTTCAAATATGCACTACAATATTTTAATTGGGATTTTTGTTTATATAGTATGAAACTGAAATTATGTCAGAGATTAATAATTTTCCAATATTCATTAGTAGGGCATAATAAAACAAAAATAAAATACGCCTGAAATAAATACACTGAGAATATATATGCCTGAAATAAATGCATTGAGAATACAAATGCAATAGAGCAATAGATATAGAAATGGCTTTAGGGGTTACCCACTTTTCCTAGTACTACTCACTCCCTCTAACATCTTGACTGAAATGTTCTCTTTTCTTCAGTTAAAATTTATTTTCAAAAGAAACAAGCTGAATTAGGAACCATTGTCTAACTTCCACAATAAATTGGAATTGCAATTTTCAAATTATTAGCCCAAGAAAAATCTGATCCCTCTTTATATCCATTAAATCTTCAGTGGTCAAAGTATGAAGCAAAATATACTTAAAACACTCTTAAAACAACTACATTAAAAGCTAAAGAAATTGTAAGCATGTAGGTATTAAACTGAACAGAGGAAAGATCAGTTTTCTGCTGAGACTGACTAACTGACATAGCATTCTCTTGTCCTTTGAATTCTCTTCAAAGCAGTCCCTGAACCTCTAGTCTTCTTTTATGTAAGAAAGAGATAGATAAAGGGATGAAGGTTTCAGAACATTTAAAAAAAAATTCTTAGTAACTCCTTTGGAAACCTTGTGCTCTACTTAAATTGTGTGAGTACCTGTCACTCACCTATTTCAACTATGAGACTTCAGCTGATTACAACTATGTGATAGGAGAAAATGTCTCTTTTGGCATACTACTACACATATGAATCATACACTTATTTTTATATAGGAAAGAAATTTAAATATAATCAAGAGCACATAAAAAATGTACTTTTGGTGAAAAACAAAATTTCAAATTTAAGTGGTCTGTCTTCAAGAAAAATGTCCTTAACATTTAGGAGATAAAAAAACCAAAAAGAAAAATGGTCAGATGAATTGTATAAATGTTCTACTTTGTAATTAAAACAAATAGCAAAGACTACAAAGATGTGACATTTTTGGTTATAGCTTTGTTGAGCTATAATACATATATACAGTTATAATTCACCATTCAATTTATACAATTTGATGGTTTTAGTATGTTCACAGAGCTCTGCAACCACCACTACAACAATTTTAATACATTTCCATTATACCGAAATGGAAATTTTTATCTATTAGCAGTCACTCTCGCCTTTATTCCAATATCCCAGACATAGGCAACCATCAATTTTTTTTCTGTTCCTATAGATTTATCTCTTCTGAATATGTCATTTACATGGAGTCATACAAAATGCTCTATTTTATGACCAGAATTCTTTCACTTAGCATAAAATTCTCTAGGATCATCTATTTTGTAGTAGGAATCAATATTTTATTCTCTGTTATCTAATTATATTTCATTGTTGAATATATCATTTATTATTTATTTATTCAAAAGTTGATGGACACTTGGATAATTTCAATTTGGGGGTGTGAATAAGTTTGGTTTGGTTTGGTTACTGTCTTTTAGGGCTGTACCCACGGCATATGAAGATTCCCAGGCTAGGGGTCAAATTGGTGTAGCCACAGGCCTACACCACAGGCAAAGCAACACCAGATCTGACCTGCATCTGTGACCTACACCACAGCTCACAACAACACCAGATCCTAAACTCACTGAGCAAGGCCAGGGATGGAACCTGTATCTTCTTGGATACTAGTCAGATTCTGGACTCATAGATACTGAGCCACGATGGGGACTCCTAGGGGTATGAATAATATTGCAGTAAACACTGTGCACATGTTTTTTATGCAAACATAGGATTGAATTTTCCTCGACTACTCCTTGTCCATTGTATGATTTAGATACACTTGCAGAAAATCATTTGACCTTAAATGTTCTGGTTTATTACTGGACTCACAATTCTCTTCCACTACATTTATGCTTATCTTTATGTCTGTAACACCCTCTCTAGAGTACACCTTTACTAAATTTTGAAATTGCAAAGTATACATCCTCTAGGCCTGCTCTTTTCCAAAATTACCTTAGCTGTCTCTTTAATTTCCATTAATTTTATGATCAGTTTGTCAATTCATCCAAAAAAATATAAAGCTTCATTTTTGTGATGGATTGTGTTGTATTTGATAAGAATTGTGTTGGAAAGTAATGTCATATTTATAATATTAAGTTTTCTGGCCTATGAACATCAGCTATCTTTCCACTTATTTAGGTCTTCTGTAATTTATTTCAGCAATGTTTTGTAGCTCACAGAATACTAGTTTTGCACTTCTTTTATTAAATGTATCCTTCCTAATTATTTATTTTATTAATTTCATTATTTTATTTTATTTTAATTTAATTTTATTTTATTTATCGTCTTTTTGTCTTTTTCCAGGTCCACACCTGCGGCATATGGCGGTTCCCAGGCTAGGGGTCTAATCAGAGCTGCAGCCGCTGGCCTACACCAGAGCCGCAGCAACAGAGGATCGGAGCTGCGTCTGTGACCTACACCACAGCTCACGGCTACGCCGAATCCTTAACCCACTGAGTGAGGCCAGGGATCGAACCCACAACCGCATGGTTCCTAGTCGTATTTGTTAACCACTGAGCCATGATGGGAACTCCTATTTTATTCTTTTTGATGTTCTTTTAAGTGAAATTGTTAAGTTCATTTCAAATTGTTTATTGGTAGTACATAGAAATACTGTATATTCTTAAATATTGATCTTGTACCATGCAACCTGATTGAACTCCATTATTAGTAGTAGTGTTATTATGGTTCATTCCTTAGAATTTTCTATGTACAAGATCATGTCTTCTGGAATTAGATATAGCCTTACTTCATCCTTTCCAGTTTGGATACCTTTTATCTCATTTCTTGCCTAATTATCTTGGATAGTACCTTCTGTGTAATGTTGAACAGAATTTATGAGAGTGCAAATCTTTGTATTTTTACTGTCATTAGCAGAAGAACACTCGGTCTTTGAGCATTAAGAATGTTAACTGTGGGGAGTTCCCGTCGTGGCGCAGTGGTTAACGAATCTGACTAGGAACCATGAGGTTGAAGGTTCGATCCCTGCCCTTGCTCAGTGGGTTAAGGATCCGGCATTGCCGTGAGCTGTGGTGTAGGTCACAGACGCGGCTCGGATCCTGCATTGCTGTGGCTCTGGCGTAGGCTGGCGGCTACAGCTCCAATTGGACCCTTAGCCTGGGAACCTCCATATGCCGCGGGAGTGGCCCAAGAAATGGCAAAAAAAAAAAAAAAAGAATGTTAACTGTGGGAGAGTTCCAGTAGTTCCAGAGTTCCAGTAGCTCAGCATAAACAAATTTGACTAGTATCCATGAGGATGCAGATTTGATGCCTGGCCTTGTTCAGTGGGTTTAGGATCCAGCATTGCCATGAGCTGTGGTGTAGGACGCAGAGGCAGTTCATATCTGGCGTTGCAGTGGCTGTGGCATAGACCAACAGCTGCAGCTCCAACTCAACTCCTAGCCTGGGAACCTCCATATGCCGTGGGTTTGGCCCTAAAAAAGACTTTGAAAAAAAAAAAAAAAACACACAAAACAACAAAAAAACCTGTTAACTGTGGGATTTTCATAGTTGCCCTTGATCAGGTTGAGAAAGTTACCTTCTATTCTTAAGATGTTGAATGCTTTTATTATGAAAGGATTTTGCATTTTGCCAAATGCTTGTTCTGTGTGTTACTGAGATCATATTTATTCTATGAATATGGTCCATTGTATTATTTGATTTTAAATGCTAAACCAGTTTTAGGCTCCTAGGATAATCCAAGTGCATAATCCTTTAGATAACTTGCTGGATTTGGTATTCTAGTATATTGCTGAGATTTTTTACCTCAGTATTTATAATAAATATCAGTCTCTAAGATTTTTTGAGATGTCTTTCTGATTTTTGATATACAAGATTAAAAGTAGTCTCATAGAATGAGTTGAGATTGTACACGTCCCTTCTAATATTTTAGAAGAGTTTGTGAACATTTGATATTTTCTTTAAATGATTGTAAAAATTCACCAATGAAGACATCTAGGCATTGGCTTTTCAATATAGGAATTTAAAAATTACTATTATTAAAATTATACTACTTGTACATTTATTTTTATACTTATTTTTAAGATTCAGTAATTTGTGTTTATTTAGTAATTTATCCATCTAAACTACCTAACTTGTTTATGTACATTTGTTTATATAATTCTTTTTTTGTAAATTTTATTGGAATATAGTTGACTTACAAAGTGGTGTTAATTGCAAGCATACAGCAGAGTAAATCAGTTATACATATACATATATCCATTCCTTTTCAAATTCTTTTCCCATGTAGGGTATTCCATGGTACTGAGTAGATTACTCTGTGCTATCCAGTAGCTCCTTGTTACCTATTTTATACATAATACTATGCATATTTAATCCCATTCCCATAATTTATCACTCTCCCCACATTTCCCCTTTGGTAATCCTAAATTTGGTTTTGAAATCTTTGAGTCTGTTTGTTTTATAAGTTCTTTTGTATCATTTTTATTAGATTCCACATATTAGTGACTTCATAAGATTATAATCCTTTTTATTTCTGTAAAGTTAGTAGAGATGGCCCCCTTTTCCTTCCTAATTTTAGCAATTTAACTTCTCTTCCTTTTTTTAAAATATAACTAGCTAAAGATCCGTCAATTTTTTTTGTCGTTTCATAGTACCAGCTTTGGGTTTTATTAATTTTCTCTATTGTTTTTCTGTTCTATTTCTCATTAATTTCCATTCTAATCTTTACTATTTCCTTATTCTTTGCTTTAGGTTCAGTTTGTTCTTCTTACAGTGTCTTAAGGTGGAAGGTTACATCAGTGAATGGGGATCTTTCCTTTTTTAGTATAGATTTATAGTTCTAAGATTCCTAGGAGATACTTTTACTTCACTATAAATATTTGGTCTGTTGTGTTTTATGTTTATTCATTTTAAGTAATTTATCTTGTGATTTTTTTGACTCAAAAGTTACTTAATTTCTATTTTTTTTTAATTTTTCAAAATTCCTCCTAATATTGAGTTCTATATACATTCCACTTTGGTTAGAAAACATACTTCATATTAACTCAATCTCTTTAAATTTACTGAAGTTTGCTTAGATCATGGTCCATCCTGGAGAATGTTCCATGTGCATGTAAGAAGAATATATATACTTTTTTTTTTTTTAATGAGGGAGAGCTCAATATACGCCAGTTTGGTCTAGTTGGAATATAGCATCAATCAGGTCTTCTATTTTCCTGCTCATCTTCTGCCTAGTTTTTCTACCACTATTAAAAGTGGAGTATAAAAATTTATTTCTCCCTTTTCTTTTGCTTTATATATTTTAGGAGTCTGCTGTTGAGTGCATATTTTTACAATTTCTCTATATTCTTGACAAATTGATCCCTTATCAATAGAATGTGTTTCTTTATATCCAGTTGCTTTTGTTTGTTTAAAAGTCCATTTTGTCTAATATTAATTTAGCCATACTATCCCTCTTATGGTTAGTTTGCATGATGTATATTTTCCATCTTTTTTTTCCAACCTATGTATTCTTTTGAATCTAAAGGGCATATCCTGTGTATACCAAACACTTGAATGTTATTCTTTAACCCACCCTGACAATCTCTGCATTTTGGTTGTATCATCAATCCATTCTCACTTAATATTACTGTTGATAAAGTCAGATTTATATCAGTAATTTTTTCTCATATTTCACATCTTGTTATTCTGTTCCCCATTTCTTTTTTACATTAATAAAATATTTTTGAATAAACATTTTAACAATTTTAGTAATATTTTATTTTTATTTTCTTAGTTTATTCTGTGACTTACCATATACATCTTTTCAGCTCCTGCTTACTTGAATTTAAAACTTCACTTAAAATTGATACTAACTTAACTTCAGTCACTTACAAAAAGTCTACTCCTTTACAGTTTTCCTTTTTTTTCCATTTTTTAAAATTATTCAAATGAATTTATCACATCTGTAGTTGTATAATGATCATAACAATCTGATTTCACAAGATTTCCATCCCACAGCCCAGGCACATCCCCCCACCCCCCAAACTGTCTCCTCCGGAGACCATAAGTTTTTCAATGTCTGTGAGTCAGCATCTGTTCTGCAAAGAAGTTCAGTCTGTCCTTTTTACAGATTCCACATGTCAGTGAAAGCATTTGATGTTGGTGTCTCATTGTATGGCTGACTTCACTTAGCATGATAGTTTCTAAGTCCATCCATGTTGCAAAAAATGCTGGTATTTCGTTCTTTTTAATGGCTGAGTAATATTCCATTGTGTATATGTACCACACAGTTTTCCTCCTTATCTTACATTATTGTTGTCACAAATTACATCTTTATATTTTGTATACTCACTAACATAGATTTATATTTTGTGTGTGCATTTGTCCTTAGGTACTGTAAAATATAAAATATGAGGTTACAAACCAAACTGCCCTAACTTCTTTTGGCTAAATGTGTTGATAGCAACAGCATTTGTTCAAGAAATGTAGCTGTTACTGTACTTCAAAGAGTGGTCAAGAGGAAAATAAACTTCTATTCCATGGAGAAGTAAAGATTAAGTGCTTTGAAATAAAACAGTGTAGAGGTTGTGTATAATCAGAGACATTTATATAACATACTATAGATCATGTAAATATATTTGAAGGAAGAAATATTCAAGGAAGATCATTTGATGTCTGGATGTGAAAAAAAATAGCACTTTTTTAAAAACATGGAACTATTTGTTTCCATTTAAAAATAAACTATACAACATAGCAGATAATCTTTCTCTTTTATACTTTAACCATCTTTTTCAAATCTTACACATAGTTTTAGTGTATGACTATGTGGTATTAATCTGTTACATATGTCAGCTAGTAAAACACTTTGCAAATATCTATAATTATTATTAGTTATTAAACAATACAAATGACCCAATGGCATTATAAAGTTAATGGATTTTGGACAACATAAAAATTTGTCTATAAGTAACTAAATGTATAGTAAAAGCAGGACACATTCAAGCATTTGATGTTAAACAAATCTGAAGATAATAATTCCATAAAAAACTAAATAAAACAATTTTATGACTCAAATTTTGTTTCACACTCATAACCTGCTACATGGAAATATATGTTGCTCTTTGCTCTGTTATAGAAATAAACAAAATAAACTATTAAATGTTAAGTATTAAATATAAAATATACAAATGTTCTATACTAAAATAATTATTCATAGCAGAAAATAAAATACAAATGTAAAATTTAACGAGTTTCTATCTCAAGAGATAAAGCAAGAGAATGGCTAGCTACACCTCTTCCACAAACTTAATCAAAATGGGAGAGGAGTTTTCTTGTGTGCATTAGGTTGAGATCTGGCATTGTCAACTGCACCAGCTCAGGTCACTGCTGTGGCATGGTTCAATCTCTGGCCCAGAAACTTCCATATTCTGCAGGCACAACAATAACAACAACAAAAAAAAATGTGAGAAAATGTATACAAGTGTAAACATATATACATAACTCTCAAGAAATGGAGAAAATATATTTTCACGAGAGAAGCTATTTTATAATCCTTATTACCTAGAAAACTAAAAGAAGACAGGATAATGCTTAAAAATAAACCAGGATAGAGAAAGTCAGCTCTCAGGACACACTGAAAAAGGCTGCAAGTTATGTGGGTTCAGGTCTCCTAAGCACTAACAAGAGCTTCCAAAGGTCTGTTTTTGTCAGTCTAGAAAGCAAGAGTTCCATGACTAAGCAGAGTAAGGAATCAAAGGGCTCTACATGGAATAATATGTTCAAACCTCTTTTTCCAAGTTTTTCACCAGTCCTTCAGCCTCCTACAGAGATAAGAATCTATGGCATTTGAAATTAATCCAAAATCAGAGATTTACTTTAATGAATAGATTATCTTTCTGGGATGGTCTAGAGTTCCTAAAAGAGTATCTGACACAGAGGAAGGCACTTCTTATTCAACATGAGGTAAAATTATCTACTTGCCTGCAATTTGTATATACCCTCATATAAAAATCAATCAGACAATAGGAGTTCCCATTGTGGCTCAGTGGAAACAATCCCAACTAGAATCCATGAGAACTCGGATTTGATCCCTGATCTCTGCACCAGATCCCTCCGCTGGGTTAGGGATCTGGTGCAGACCCAGCTTGGATCCAGGGTTGCTGAGGCTGTGGTGCAGGCCTGTAGCTGCAGCTCCAACTTGACCCCTAACCTGGAAACCTCCATATGCCATGGTTGTGGCCCTAAAAAGGAAAAAAAAAAAAAAAAAATCAGGCAATAAGCACAATCAAAGATATACCATTATGAAAATTTTAATTCTAAAATAAAAAGAAGATGCAAAGGAATTTTTTTTTTCAGAAAGCAAGAACAAGTTGCAAACAAAGGAAAAAACCAGATTCGCAACTGATTATTTATTAGCAAAAACTGCTGCAAGACAGTAGGTCAATGACATCACAATTCTAAGGAAATATTACTTTAGACTACATGTTACACTAAACGCCAGACTATTATTCAGGTATTTTAAAACAACAGAACTTTTAAGTCATTAAGGGAGTTTACGTCTAATAAATCCTTTCTAAAAACCAGCACTCCTTTACACAGAAACAAATTAAAATTAAAAGAAAAAAAAAAGGTAGAAGTTAGACTGCAAGAAATACAAAGTTGGAATCCAAGAAAAACGGTAGCATAAGATCCAAGAGGGAAGAACGGTGGTTTCTAGGGGCTAAGGGATGGGAGGACTGGAGAGCTGTTGGTCAAGGGTAGAAACTTGAGTTAGAAGATGAGTAAGTTCTGGAGTTCCCGTCATGGCGCAGAGGTTAACGAATCCGACTAGGAACCATGAGGTTGCAGGTTCGATCCCTGCCCTTGCTCAGTGGGTTAAGGATCCAGCGTTGCCGTGAGCTGTGGTGTAGGTTGCAGACGCGGCTCGGATCCTGTGTTGCTGTGGTTCTGGCGTAGGCTGGCGGCTACAGCTCCAATTGGACCCCTAGCCTGGGAACCTCCATATGCGGAGGGAGCAGCCCAAGAAATGGCAAAAAGACCAAAAAAAAAAAAAAAAATAATAATAATAAAAAGAAGATGAGTAAATTCTAGAGATCTAAGGCACAACATAATGATCACAGTCACCATACTCTTATATACTTCAAAGTTGCTAAGAGGTTAAATATTAAAGGTTCACCCCCCAAAAAAAATAAAATCATGTGATGTGATGGAGGCATTAGCTAATGTCATGGTGGCAATCAGATTTCAATATATAAATGTAGCAGATCAACACACTGGGCATTTTATTTTATTTTATTTTATTTTTTGCCTTTTCTAGGGCCACTTCCATGGAGGGTCCCAGGCTAGGGGTCTAATCAGAGATGAAGCTGCCGGCCTGCGCCAGAGCCACAGCAACGCAGGATCTGAGCCACGTCTGTGACCTACATCACAGCTCACGGCAACACTGGATCCTTAACCCACTGAGTGAGGCCAGGAATCGAACCGGGAACCTCATGGTTCCTAATCAGATTCGTTAACCACTGAGCCACAACGGGACCTCCACACAGGGCATTTCAAATTCACACAATGATATATCAATTATGTATAAATAAAAATAAATGAAATGTAAAAAATAAATATTTCCAATTGAGAAAAACATCCTGACTTTTATATTCAGACACTACCAATCAGTGGTTGAGGGCTATCTATAGAAAGACTTGATCTTGAGTGAAACAGTAATCTTTAGCAGATGACAACTCTCTGAAAGAGAAGTAGTTGTTACCATGAGCAGCCAATATTCCTAGCATTTGATAAATGAGTGACTCAGCCCTGAAGTAGGGATCTGGGCAGGATACCACAGCTTCTACTATTAATAGATGCATCACAGTAAAAAAATAAAAATCTTGAATGAATGAATAGGAAGAAATTTTCACAGTCAAGGCAACATTGAATTCAGCTACACATGATGAATAAGACATTCCCTACTTGATGTGGTCAAGACACAGGTAACGAAATCCCAGTAAAACTGATTCATCTGGTTTGAAACACTTTGGAACCTTGAAACTCCAAAACACACAAACTCCAAGTCTTTTAGTAATAGTGTGCCACTATTGCCAATTAACTGTTAGAGCTTCCCACCTGTGAGGTCAAGACTCTGCAAATGTTAATGCCTTAGAAGAAAAGAAGTGTTGTTCTCAGGATCTACTCACAACTCCCCTCTTTGTTACCAGAGATATATGTTTAAAGTTAAATTTCAGCAAAAATCAGAGAGAGGAAGTTATGGTTCCGCTGAAAATGGAAAGAATCTATAGGTGAAGGGGACTGCAAAGCCAGGCCAATATACATGAACATGAATGACACTGAGGGTGCTTGATCAAGGGAGAAAGGCATAAAGTTGCATAATGATGAGTTTACTATCATAAACCTTATTCCCAAACACAAGAATAAATGATCTGCCAAAGATCCAGGAAGACTATGTAATAAATAAGCTACTAGAATGACTCTTGATACTTTGGAAATGTGATAACTCATACTCAGTGATGTAGAAAAGCTAAAATCTCCATAGTAGACCATGAAGGAAGAAACAGGAAGGCTCATAAAAATGGCAATGCTAGAATGGATAACCTGGATATCATACATATGACCTGAAAACCCACAATCTGATTGTGTTCCATGGGTAAGTTGGATGGCATTCCATTTACCAAAGTAATAAGGAATGTACTGGTGAGGTAGCACCGGCATCATTGAGAAGTTCAATGGTAGCTGTCTTTCATGCACTAAAGGCTGAAGGTAAGTAAAGCTATAAAATAACAGAACTGCCTAGCAGTGATGGGGATTCTGGGATCCCAAAGTAATAGAGGTCAGAGATCAGTCATTAATCATCAGAAGCAAAGTGGCCATAATTACTGAATGTGAGTAGCAAGCAGCCAGAGAAGTTCAACCCTCAGAAAGCAATGCAATTGGCAGCAACAAGGGTATTACTTAATCTATACAATAATAATTTTTAAAAAAGATTGACAAGGGACAACAGATAATCATAGACCTATGGCTATTTACTTGGACAACCACATACCAAAGAAAGAGGACTACTTAAACATTTTGAGGACCACTGCACTGTGACTGTCTTTGACAAATGCCTTTCTGGTAGCAGCTTTGGCACTGAGTGAGTTCTGAGAAGAAATAAGGGCAACCTTTTTGAGTCAATCTTCCCAGCAGCCACTAGACAGGTCAACAAAAATAATTACAAGTCTGTGCAAATCAGGTCTACCCTGTTCCCTCCAGCACTGATGCTAGGAATGTAGGCTATTTCTAAGGCTACAGCTGAGCTGGACTGAGATGGTAAGCAGGGAACGGGACTAGAGTAAATTATAATGCCAGAAAGCTTACTGCTCTCACTGAGATTCAGCTACTTACCTAGATAGAACAAAGCACTCCCCTAATTGCTGCACACTTTTTGTTAGTTCTGTGTTTGATTTCTAGCAGTTGTCAGTTTTGTCATTGCATTTCCTAAAGGGCAGATTTTGGAGCTTCTTAACTCCACCATTTTCACTAATGTCATTCTGATTATATTTTAGAAGTTTATTTAGGTTGAACTCTACATTAAACATGATACAGAAATGGCCAAAGAAAATTCATATTGGTTTATTTTCTGAAAAAAAATTATAACTTGCTAACATTTAAAAATAATGTTTTTTTAAAAAAATTAGACAGTAGAGTTTAAATGGGCAAAGAAAGAAAAAGTGCCTTAAAAAATATTGTGCATTTCAGATGCTGTGACTGGGGTGATGGAGATTGGTTGCATCAGATTTCCATCAAAGCTATTTACCTCTTAGAGCATCGATGTCAGTAAAGAAGACTGTAGAACAGACAGTTCCATAGGAATTTTATGTTAGGAATATCATGTTTTTCAAAAATGTTAGCTAATTAACTTTTGGTTTAACATTAAATTGTTATTGATTCAGAAGTGTAATGTTTATTTAAAAATTATGAATTCAAGGCCATATTTCAAAGAAGAAAGCTGAGAGAACAGCAGCTGATTGAGAAAAAATAGAGTATTTAATTCCTATATTTGGCTCTTCCATCCTCAGGAAGGTAAGCTTGGGAAAAGATCTCTAGAAGAAAGGTTATTTTAGCCACAGCCAGGATACAACATTGAAGATCCTGAATCACTGTACAAGAGAGTCTGGCTGAAAATCAAATTTTCATTCTCTCTGTTTCATATATTTTATTCCTGTGAATGAAGTAATTTCAGTGCAAATTCAAAGGGATATTTTATTAAGAGAATAAAAGACTGTGCTGGACATTTGCCTGTCTGCTCTCATATATATCCTTGTTCTCTATCACTGGGAACAATATTTCCCAAGGTCTCTTGCAAGTGGCTTTCATCTATTGAAAAATTATCTCCAATTTTCTACTATTACCATTTCAGGTAACTTTTAGAATCACATTGTCAATCCCTAAAAATTTCTGTTTGAGGACTTAACTGTTATTGAATTTAAAGTCTACCTTTTGGGAAACTTGCTGCTTTTACAATATAAAGTCATCCTATGCACACATCCAGTTTTCTTATATTTTTTCTTTCTTTCTTTTTTTTTTTCCTGCAGCACATGGAAGTTCCCAGGCTAGAGGGTCTAATCGGAGCTGTTGCTGCCAGCCTACGCCAGAGCCACAGCAACGCAGGATCCAAGCCATGTCTGTGACCTACATCACAGCTCATGGCAACACTGGATCCTTAACCCACTGAGTGAGGCCAGGGATCAAACCTGCAACCTCATGGTTCCTAGTCGGATTCCTTAACCACTGTGCAACGACAGGAACTATGATATTTTCTAACTTTCATGTCTTTTAGGAGAGTTTGATCATTTTCTCCACCACTTTCTTACACGTATTTTTTGATAATTTACAAGTGTTTTTTCCTTTTCTCCCTCCTTCCTTCCTGTCTCTCCCTCCTCCCTTCCTTCCTTCCTTCTCTCCCACCCTCCCTCCCTTCTTTCCCTCCTCCCTCCCTCCTTTCCTGCCTTCCTTCCTCTTTCTTCTCTACCTTTGTTGCTAATATGATCTCCCTCCACTCCTTTCTCTAAATATATAGGCAGCAATCGATTGTTCTATGCTTAATTATATCTGGCAGCTTGTTTCTCTTCTATGGTAGTTTTAACACTTTTTAAGTTATTATCTGATGTTCTCGTCGTGGCACAGCAGAAACGAATCTGACTGGGAACCATGAGGTTGTGCGTTCGATCCTTGGCCTTAATAATTGGGTTAAGGATCTGGCATTGCTGTGGGCTGTAGTGTAGGTCACAGACATGGCTCAGATCTGGCATTGCTGTGGCTGTGGCATAGGCCAGCGGCTATAGCTCCAATTAGAGCCCTAGCCTAGAAATCTCCATGCGCTGTGGGTGCAGCCCTAAAAAGACAAAAAAAAAAAAAAAAAAAAAAAAAAGTTATTATCTACATATCTAGGAAGATGAGGAAGATGATAACATCATCTATTAATAATAGTTTTCTCTTTCTCATCTCTACATTCACCACTTCCTCAATGTGTTATTTGTATTCAGCATTCAAATCATAATTGAATGCAACAGTGATACTATGCTGAGCATTCTGGTCTCATTGCTGAATTTATAGAGAAAATCTAAATTTCAAAATATAGTATAATGTTTGCTGAAGCCTTCTTGCATATACATACATTTTTCTCATATAAACATTTTTCCAATCAAGATAAAGAATTCCACTCTTACATTTTAAATTAAACATTTGTCTTAAATTTTAAAAAAGATTTATAGTATATAATTATATACATTGTTTAATTTTCACATTTATTGAAACATACTAATAGATATCCTACTGCTGAATAATTTTCTTTCTCTTAAGCGAATCTAATTGTTCATAAATTTTTTTTTCTGCTTTTTAGGACCACTCCTGCAGTATATGGCAATTCTCAAGCTGGGGTCGAATTAGAGCTGTAGCTGCCAGCCTGTGCCACAGCCACAGTAACGTGGGATCAGAGCTGCCTCTGCAACCTACACCACAGCTCAGGGCAACACTGGACACTTAACCCACTGATGGAGGCCAGGGATTGAATCCACATCCTCATGGGTACTAGTCGGGTTCATAACCTGCTGAGCTACAGTGGAACTTGTGAAATCATGTTATCTCAATATATCTCTGTACTTAATCTGTTTTATTTTTTTGTGTTTTTACATCTTTGCTCTAAGGTGAAATTTCTCTATAATATCTTATTCTCTTGTGTTCTTACCCAAACTGAGTACCAAGGTTTTATGAGCTCTAAAAACTAAGTTGAATTATACCTATAGCTGGAGAGAAGATGAGACATGTGCAGTGACATTCCCACTTGGCCTCTCAGGCTGAAGCCCCCAACTAATGGTCCTGTTGGTTGTTTCTGAGTTCGTCCTTCCTCATGTTTACCAATCACTGATATGAAGCTTCTTTGTTTTCATTCCTATATTTTGCAAGTCCAATGTAATTGCATTTTGATGCAGTTCCTACCATTAATTTGACATATTTACTACTTGGCTTTTCAGGACACTGGTACTTCATGTTTTCCCATTTTTGTTTTCAAACAGCTTTAAGACCACTCATTAAGGAGTATTTTTCATCATTTATAGGAGTCTCTTGTAAATGGATTCTCATCATATTTAACAGAAGAATCCTTAGAGTTGGAGGTCCCGTTGTGGCTCAGTGGTTAACGAATCTGACTAGGAACCGTGAGGTTGCAGGTTTGATCCCTGGCCTTGCTCAGTGGGTTAAGGATCTGGCGTTGCCGTAGGCTGTGGTGTAGGTCGCAGACGCAGCTTGGATCTGGCATTGCTGTGGCTGTGGTGTAGACTGGCAGCTATAGCTCTGAATACCTAGCCTGGAAACCTCCATATGCTGCAGGTGCGGCCCTGGAAAAAGACCAAAAAAAAAAAAAAAAAAAAAAAAAAAAACAAGCCTTAGAGTGGCCTTCAGGGCCCTGCGTAATCTGGTTGTAATCTGGTTCTGGTTAGATTTCCAATCTCATCTCATTTCCAAACTTTTGCCTTTACTCATTCAGTTACAGCCAAGCAGCTATTTTCCTTTCTCTTTTTCAACATGTTCAATATAGCCCATTTCAGAGCATTTTGCATTTGTGAATGTTCCCACCTATAATATTATTTACCTAATCTTTTTTTTTTTTTTGGCCTTTTTAAATTTTTTTTTATTTGCTTTTTAGGGCCACACCTGTGGTACACAGGGGGTAAAAGTATACATTAATATCAAATGGCTTTAGAGGTCAAATAATTATCTTAAAACCACAGGAAAATTGAGAATGTATCTGTTGTGTAAAAGCCTTAAAATTATTCATTCTCCTAAAACATTTAAAATTTCTGCTGACTCAGATAATATTTGGTATAATTTGATTTCTATGCTTCTAGTTTGCAATACCTTTTGAGCTTTTTGGGGGGAACACCATTCTTGCTATTACCATTATTATCAATTCCACTTCTAATGTCAATCCTGCTATTGTTATTAATATTAGTGGAATGTTTTACATGTCCTCAATTACATAAAGGTTATATATAAGAAAAAAATCACTTTTTATTATTTATTTTCTATCATTTATTCTGATAATTTTAGTATTCATGACATATTTATAGAAACAAGTACAGTATAACATGAAGACAAAGTTGGTGGGAAAACAACAAAATATTCTGCTATCAGACTGACTTGTTTTATAATATGGTGACAACTCTCTGTGTCTTTTCAATATTCTGTCAAAGAGCATTTTCTAAAACTGTAATTTAGAATACAGTGTACAGCTCCAAGATTGTGATAGATATTGTCCTGATGGCACTTAGCTTCTTCAGTTAGAAAAGAAAGGAAAAACGATGAAAAGATGTAAATAATGAAAAATAATACATTTTTGCAATAATGCAAAAGTTGGAACTAGCCATGCCATAAGCCTAATTATCACTGGTAGTTTTGCCTTCACAGAAGAGACACCCAGCATAACAGCTTTCTGTTTTTAATCTCAATAAACTGGCTTTAGTAATAAGTATTTATTAAGCAACAACTCTGTGTTGGGTACCTTGCCCATACATGCAGTAATCCAAAGAGACACTGAAGAATCATTCTTTAGTCCCTCTATATGCTCATTCTTTGGACCCAATAAATGATTAAATTCCTGCCGCATATGTGCCATACACACTTCAGTAACATTTGGTATTACCGATGTCTCTAATTTAGATTTTCTTTATCTCTAGACCATGGTGGACTAATGGCAACTGGCCTTCGTGTATCTAAGACAAAGGCACCTTGTAGCCATATCTATATCACTTTTTTGTTTATCTTAGAACTGGAACAAAATACGGAACCGTTCTTTCAAGGTTCCCACTCTATTGACATTTACTAAATTCTATTTAATTCTATGCAGTGAATAATACACCTCATTTAACAGGATAATAATTTCCTTACTTATTACAATATTAGTGAAAATACTTGCTAATGCAGTGTTCCTCAAACGTGAACTTGCACCCAAATCCCTGAGAGGACTTGATCAACCGCAGAGTGTTGGGTCCTCACACAAAAGCGTCTGTTTCAGTACCTCTGGGTAGAATAACCCTCTCTTCTGCATTCCCCAAATACTACAAATAAAATGAGACATAGTACTTAAATCTTTTAAAGTAAAAGAATTCTTGGCTAGATTAGACATAAATTAGCTGTAGTTATTTAACTGTATATTTGATAGTTTTTCTTCTCTTTATTCCCAACTTCTACACCTTTGGAAGAAATGTTTATTTTCTGGCATTTTGAAACCAACCTTCTTTCATTTCTAATATTGATAATGGTTTTCCTTTTTACGAATATTTGTCATTTCAGATTGTACTGGTTCCTTACAGAGGAGAGGTTTCATAGATACTGACTTTTTAAGCAAAGGTTTATAACATTTCTATCTTGGTATAGTTTTTCACTTGGCCTATTTTATTATTTTAAATGCCCATTTTCAGTTTAAAATAGTATTATCCAAAAGTTAGATATAAGTTTACAAAAGATTATAATGTGTAATGCTGCCACGTACAGTAAGTACAACCAGTCTGAATAAAAATACAGTACTTATATAGAGTCCAAGGTTAATTATCACTAGTTGTTTTTATTTACCTTTTAAAAGAAAGAAATCTCTTTCTTATTGGTAGACATATAATATCTTTGTGTATATTCTTACTTTATTTATGTTTTTAAATATGAAAGATGTACACTGGAAAGTAGTACAAGGATTAATTGCAAAATATATAAAAATGCTGAAGCAAAATGGCTTTGGTTATATGACTCCCAGTACTAAATGCCCTGATACTTATCAACAGCTGGTATTGTTTATTCAGTACCTGTGATATGCAGTACATTTTAAGAAGCTTTTAAAGCTTACTTTGGCTTAAAAATTTGGGATTTTTATAAATTTGATTATTGTAAATAGCTATCAAATGTCATGCTCTACTACAGTGACAGTATTTTTAGGCTGTAGTAATTTAGAAGGATATTGAACAAAATTGATTTTTGATGAATTACTTATAAAATAGCTTGTAAAAATTCCATAAGAGAGATGATGACTGACATCTTTCGAGATGGGAAATATTTCTCAGTGTTCAATTCGTAAGGTTCGTAAAGTTAAGAAAACAGTACAGTTAAAACAAATAAATGACAAGACAGTGCCTTAAATGCTGAATATTTTAAAAAATCCTAAGAATAAAATATTTTAAATATTTAAGCAAATTATTCTTTGGCTCTTCCTTTTGATATGTAAATTGTTGTTTTTACTTTTGTATTTACTAATAGATAATGAGAAAATGAAATCAGCAAACCTATCTTCAAATATTGAAATTTAGTTCTCACAAAAGCAATAAAAACAAAAATAAACAAGTGGAACTATATAAAACTATAAATCTTCTACACAGAAAAAGAAACCACCAACAAAATGAAAATTCAGCCTACTGAATGAGAGCAAATATATGTAAATCAGACATCTAATCAGGGGTTAGTATCCAAAATATACAAGAAACTCATACAACACAACAACAACAAAAAAGCAAAACACAACAAAAAACAAAACAAAACAAAAAAAACGGTCCAATTAAAAAAGAGAGAGAGAATCTGAAGAGACTTTTTTTTCCAAAGAAGATGTACAGGTGGATAACATACACATGAAAAGATGTTGAATGTCACTAATCATCAGAAAAATACAAATCAAAAACCATGGTGAGATATTATCTCACACTTGTCAAAATGGCTATTACCAAAAAAAGACAAGAAATATCAACTATTGATGAGGATGTGGAGACAAGCGAACCTTCCTGCACTGCTAGTGGGGATATAAATTGGTGCAGCCACTATAGAAAACAGTATGGAATTTCCTCAAAAAATTAACAGTAGTAATATTTATCTGAAGAAAATGAAAACACTGACTCAAAAAGATATATGCACCCTCATGTTCACAGAAGGCATTATTTATAATAGCCGAGACATGAGAGGGAAGAAGAATGGAATGTTATTCAGCTACAAAGAGAAGGAAATCTTGCTGTTTGCAACAACATGAACAGACCTTGAGGGCATTATGCTAAGTGAAATAAGAGAAAGACAAGTACTGTATTATGTCACTTACATGTGGAATCTAAGAAAAACAAAACAGAACAAAAAAACAACCACCACCCCTCCCCCCCACCCCCCCCCGAAAGAAAACAAACTCATAGATACAGGCGACAGATAATTGTCTGCCAGCACCAGCAGGGAGGAGAGGGGGAGGGAGGGTGGGAGTACAATGGATGAAAGGGGTCAAGAAGCACAAACTGCCAGTAATGAAATAAATAAGTCATGGGGATGTATAGCATTATGACTATAGTTAATAATACTTTTATTGTATATTTGAAAATTGCTAAAAGAGTACATCTAAAAAGTTCTCATCACAATGAAAAAAAATTGTAACCATGTATACTGATGGATGTTAACTAGGCTTATTGTGGTGATTATTTTAAAATACATTAAAATTGGCATATGCAAACTATGGTATATGGAATGGATACAGAACAGGGTCCTGCTGTATAGCACAGGAAACTCTTCTCAATATTCTATGATTACCTATATGGGAAGAGAATATGAAGAAGAATGGATGTGTGTATACGTATAACTGAATCACTTTGCTGTAAGCAGAAATTATCATAACATTGTAAATCAACTATATTTCAATAAAACTTAAAAAAATTAAAAATACATATGAATATTGGAGTTCCTGTTGTGGCTCAGTGGTTAATGAATCTGACTAGGAACCATGGGGTTGCGGGTTCGATCCCTGGCCTTGCTCAGTGGGTTAAGGATCTGGTGTTGCCGTGAGCTGTGGTGTAGGTTGCAGATGCAGCTCGGATCCTGCATTGCTGTGGTTCTGGCATAGGCTGACAGCACAGCTCTGATTAGACTCCTAGCCTGGGAACCTCCATATGCCATAGGAGCACCCTAGAAAAGGCAAAAAGACAACAACAACAAAAATATTATATATATATATGGATATCAAATCATTATGTTTTAGTCTTGAAGCTAATGATATATGTTGGCTATACCTCAATAACTGAAAAAAAATTTAAAGACATGAAATTACCTACTCAAATGTTTGTTCTTTATAATTTTATTAAGTATTTCTAAATTATTTCAAAAAATGATTACAGCAGTTTTTCCTCCTGAGAAAAAAATATATGAGGTGGTACATTATTCCATATTCTCGTAAACAGTTCTTTAATCAATTCAAATATACTTTTAGTGAGCATTTTCCATAGTCTAGATATTATGCTAAACCCTGAGAATTAAATAGTAGACATATATTAGTTATGGTATATAAATATAAAGTTACTGCTTCAATCATAGTGCAATGCAAATACTTCAAGAGCCCACTGAGGTAAAAATTAGGAAGAACAGACCCAGTCAGGAAAGACAGTTAAGATATTCTTGAAATGATATATTGTATATATTTTTAAATTGTTAATCAGTTGAGCAAAACAATATTTCACTTTATTCTTTATATCAATAGAAATTCTTTTTTTTTTTTTTTTTTGTCTTTTTGCTATTTCTTTGGACCGCTCCCACGGCATATGGAGGTTCCCAGTACGTCAGAGCCACAGCAACGCGGAATCCGAGCCGCGTCTGTGACCTACACCACAGCTAACGGCAACGCCAGATCCTTAACCCACTGAGCAAGGCCAGGGATCGAACCCGCAACCTCATGGTTCCTAGTCGGATTTGTTAACCACTGCGCCACGACAGGAACTCCAATATATCAATATAAATTCTTAGTTTCTTGGCAATAATAAGGTTAACATCTTTAAATAATCTTAATAACATCTATTAATAATAAGGTTAACATCTTTTTTATAAATTTAAGGCCACTTCTATTTTCCACTGTGAATTGTCTGTTAATATATCTGGCCCATTATATCATTTTAATGGGCTTACAATATTTTAATATATTTTTTCTTTTTTTGTTATTATAAGATATACAGTATATTAATTTTTCTAAGTTACAAGCTTTATCCTTGTTAGCTTTGGATCGTTTAACTTTATGATATTTAAAAAGATTATGATTTTATAAAGTAAAATATATACTTCTAAGTCACCTTACAAATTTAAAATATTTGCTTTATCTTTTAATATATTTTATTTTTATATTTTACTTTTTGTGGTTAAAATAGACAGCTAAATATATTTTTGCCATATATATATATATATATATATATATATATACACATATAAACACACACATATATATATATAATTGATCCAAAAATGGATTGAATAATTTATTATTTTACCACAGAATTCAATTTCTGCCTTTTTTAAAAATAGAAAGTTAACCTTCCAGCATATTTTGGAGCATCTGAGCTCCAATTATATTCCTCATCAGAAAAAAATATCTTCAGCCACTTCTCTTCTGAGTTTCTAGAAATGAATTCTGTAGCAAGCAGAATTTCTGGCAATGGCCACAAGACTCTATAGCCCCTATTCCCTGGATCCTGTGAATGTCCTGGGATCTAACTCATTGTGACTATGTTATGTGATATTCCATAACAGACCTTAAAAAAAACTAATGACCTAATTTAATTACATTACTCTTTTAAATCAGAGAACAATCTCTGACTAGCAGCAGAAGAGGAAGGTAAAGAGGAAGGCACAAGGAGTTCCCTTCGTGGCTCAGCAGTTAACGAACCCAACTAGGATCCATGAGGATGCGGGTTCGAATCATGGCCTCACTCAGTGGGTTAAGGATCCTGCATTGCCATAAGCTGTGGTGTAGGCCACAGACACGGCTTGGATCCCACATTGCTGTGGCTGTGGTATAGGCTGGCAGCTGTATCTCCGATTCGACCCCTAGCCCGGGAACCTCCATATGCCATGGGTGTGGCCCTTAAAAAAAGCAAAAAAACAAAAAAACAAAAAAAAAAGGAAGGTACAAAGGGAAGAGAGAAAAGGAGGTTAGAGATATTCTCCCCACCCCCCCACTCTAGGGTCTCCTTTATTTTTTTTCATTTTTTAAATTTTTTATTACAGTTGATTTATAATGTTCTGTCAATTTCTGCTATACAGCAAAGTGACACAGTTATACATATATATATATATATATACACATTCTTTTCCACATAATATCTTCCATCATGTTCCATCACATTCTTAAAGCAAGGACACCAAGTGCCATTGCTGGTTTGAAGATGGGGGTGGCCACGTGAGAAGGAATACAAGTGGCCTCCAGGAGCAGAGAGCATCCTCAGGTCAATACCCAGGAGGGAAATAGGGCTTCAGTTCTACAATAACATGGAAGTGACTTCGTCCAACAACCCGAATAAGCTTGTAAGTGGATTGTTCCACAGAGCTTCCAGCTTTGTGAAATGATTAGCACAGAACCCAAATGGGCCAGGCAGACTTCTGACCCACAGAACAATAGAGAGTAAGTAGGCTTGTTTAAATGTCACTTATGTGTAGCACATTGTTAAACAGACAATTAAATAAAAAACTAATATGAAGTTTCTATTTCTAAATGATGTACTTTTCTTTGTGCCTACCCAATTATCAATTATCTATTTTTTGGCAACTTTTGGTTAACATTCTAAGATTATGGTAATATTTAATATATATAGACCACTCTCAATGTATTGTTTTCCATTCTCCCATGTAAGTTAAGTATGACTCTCCTTAACCCTACTGGTCAACCCTTCCACCACAGGGAGAAGATTATTAAAGACATCAGCATCTATTATTTTTTCCCATTGTTTTTCCTTCCTCCATTCTCTCCTCTGCTATATTAGGATGTAGACATTTACTTTTTATTTTGTAGCCCTAATTAGGTCTTCAGTTTTGTACTGTAGATTCTAAAATTTGAAAATCAATAAAGAATATTGTTAATTTCTTTGTAAGATCTACTTACTGCAGAGCCAAGTGGTGTATTTGTAGTATTATTCTTTTTTTGAAGATCCATGTCCTGATTTCTGGGTTATTAAAAGGAGAATATTCCTAACTTCAAATATGAACTTATAGTTCTCCTTTACCAGTCACCAGGTATCTTAAATACATTTTTTTATACCTCAAATTTCTCCCTATTCTGTATGTTCCATTCATTCTCCTTACTTGTGAAAAACATACTCCCTTCCACTCTTTGTCTGCCTGGATTAATCTGAAAAGCCTGTTCTCTAAGTATAATTATTTCTGGTTACAGACCATCCTTTAGCCACAGAGATAAATGCCCCTTTCTTGGATATAACCTTTTCATTTTTAAGAACTTCTTTGTTTTTTACTGGTATACATATTAAGGAATTTTAGACAAATATTCTGATGCTTTAAATGTTAAAAATGTCTTTATCTTGACCAAAGATCAAAATTCAGATTGGCTAAGTAATGAATATTTTATTTTGAAAATTATTTTCTCAAATATCATTTTCTGTCCATTGGATGAAGTAGAAAATTCAAAAAGCCTTTTAGTCACGAAGTAATTAAAGTTGCATAAAATATAAAGTTGTATTACCAGACTAGAAGGGAAGAGAGTATCAAAGGAACTGAAGCAGTGATCTGGCTTAATTGCAAAAGAAATTTCTCCAATGGCAAATACAGTGCTGATTATGAGGCTCAGGGTGTTTCTGAATGTTGAAAGAGGCTGGTTTGAGCACTAG
Organism: Sus scrofa; assembly: GCF_054392235.1. Lineage (NCBI taxonomy): Eukaryota > Metazoa > Chordata > Mammalia > Artiodactyla > Suidae > Sus > Sus scrofa. The sequence continues at coordinate 105,175,295 of NC_139396.1, read as the reverse complement.
TTTACTGGTGCTTCCTAGTTCCAAGTATAAGCAAATTAAAATCCTCTCAGAATAATCTACCACTGAGGTTTGAGTTACTTCTACATATTAAGATTAAACAAACATGATTTCACAATAAAAGATGACAAAATGCAAAAACAAAGAATCCATCATTACTAACAGTCAGCTGGAAAAAAAAAAAAAGATTTATACCTCTTTAAGAAAATCAGATATTGGAGTTTCTGTCATGGCTCAGTGGTAACAAACCCAACTAAGATCCATGGGGACACGGTTTAGACCCCTGGCCTTGCTCTCAGTGGGCTAAGGATCCAGCATTGCCATGAGCTGTGATGTAGGTTGCAGATGCAGCCTGGATCCTGCGTTGCTGTGGCTGTGGCCTAGGCAGGCAGCTGTAGCTCTGATGCGACCCCTAGCCTGGGAACTTCCATATGCCACGGGTATGGCCCTATAAAGACAAAGAAAAAAGGAAAAAAATGAAAGAAAATCAGATATTTTATTTATCACATAGAGATTACAGAGATTACATAACTATGTAATAACTATGTTTAATTAAAAAAAAGATGGAATCACAAAATAGGTCAAAGAACTATAGACTATTAAAAATAATTCAAAGAAAAATAACTTTAGAAATATAAACAAATTATGGAAATTGAAAAACTAACAGACTTCATCTTCTAATCTATAAAGACACAAAAGATGAGAAAATAAAGACACGGATGAGAAAACTTAAAGGAAATAAAATATTGCTTATTTTTATATTCCATTTTATCTACTCTTATGAATTTTCTGATAAAAATAAACATTCATTTCTCCAGTATAAAAAAAATCTTGCGGGAAATAGCCAGACCTAGTTGAGTATGGGTTCCATATTCATCAGCAGGAAACTCTGCCCATCCTGAAGACAGCAAAGCAATAATAACAGGTGACTTCTGTCTCATGTCCAAAAACGGCAATCTTGTGTCCACATTCTCATAGCAAGGAGGAGGAAAGAATGAAGGACTCTTCCCAGATCCTTCTACTAATGGCAAGAAATGTTGAGAAATACAGTTTTTACTCCACAAAGGCATTGAGGCAATTCCACAATAGAAAGAAAATCTTTCTCACAAACGTTCAAAGTGTCCATGGTGGTAAAACTGGTAACTGTACATGGGCTTTATAACTTGAATTTCCCCTTAAAAAGGCTGATTTGATTGGGAAACCTACTTACTGCCTAACCTATAAAAGAAAAGGCCAACATTAGTGTCTCTTCACTGGCCCTCATGCAAGAATATTTCCAGGGTAAACTAGCTGGAAGGTTGATGACATTAAGCCCCTTCCATCATGGAGAGGTCAGTGATACTTCCTCACAGGGATAGATACAGTCCATGTATAAATACGCCTTTCCTGGCTGAAGCACCTCTTCAGTGCCTCTATCATGGATTTTCAGAATGCCATAAATAAATAATCACGGTAATTTATACAATATTTTCCCCATGACATGCAAGGCTCATACACAAGGAATTCACAAGTTACCATGTACCCCATTAAAAAGAAACAGATGGATTGATACAACTCAGTTATCCCTCTACTTGGGAAGTAAAACCGCAATGTTAGGATCCTTTCTAGAAAAACAAAGTATGTACTTCAGATCTGTACCCAATACTTGGAGTCAATACCTATATATCCAGGATACACAGATCCAGTAACCAAATGGAGTTTATACACTAAAGAACCCACTAAAATAAATTTTAATTCTTAAACAATCAACCTTTGGGTCAATGGATTTAGCAGTCCTTAACTTCCCCAGAGAATTCTTCCACTAGGAAACATAATTATTATAATTGGAAGCTGAAAGTCCTCCTTAGGTGTTTAGGGTTCTTCATGTTGTTCACACAACAGTCATGAAAGGGAGTTTACACTAGAGAGCAAAATAATTAGGCTTGCTTCTCAAAGGTAATCTATGGGTCAAGGATGATTCAGCATGAAGCTCAGGGGATTTACAGCACATCTCTAATAATCTCTTGCCTAATGATCTTGATCATTATTAAACTTTAGCAATCTAACAAATATGGATTCAGAAAACACTCACATCCAGCAGGAACAAAGCTTTGGTTAAGAATCCCAAGCTTACTTTTGAGGACATGTGAAAAGTCACTCTAAAGAAAATATACAAAGTAAATAAGGAATGAGGGAACGTCTGCAAGGGTTGCTCAAATCTCGAGCAACATGTGAGATGTCACTGTGGAAACATCCCCATGGATGTAAGAAATTGTAGCCTATATTTTTGAAGACTCTTGAGAACTGCACAATAGATAGAAACTGTGTGCATGCAAATCGTGTGGCGATGCCTTCATGAGCATCACTTTTTGTGTACAAGAAAATTCAAACTAGAAGCAAAGATTTAGCACCTCATCCTTAAAGCAGACTACTGCTGGCCCACTGATTTCCAGTTTTAATTTCATGATATGAGTATTTCAGATGATGAATTTCCTCTTAATACCTTTTTAGTTCTAGCCACATATGTTTTACGATGAGGTGATTTTATTTTGGTTCAGATGTAAATGTTATTTCCAATACAGTTTGTTTGTTTGTTTTGACACACACACACACACACACACAAAGAATCCCAAGCAGCCAGAATGATGGACCAAGTAAGGGGATAATGGAATCCCCTTAATAAAAAAAGCCATGATTATCAACCTCGGACTCATGACTAGCTACATAAGTGAAAACAACAGAAGTTATGCTTTATCATTTCTATATTCTTCATTTTCATCCCAAATATCTTACATGAAAAACACTAGAAGTGACTCATATTTTAGGTGCCAAGTAGCAGTATGGCAAATGGATGATGCACCATTTATAATGTTGTAACTGATGGGTCCTTATATGTTACCCATTTGAATAACACAGCTTTTATTCTGGATAAAATAAATTACCAGATATTGAGTGGGCAACTGCAATATATCAGTAGAATTCTTTCATTTTTTCCTCTATATTCATGTTCTACCAGTATCTACCTCATTGTGGAGGCTAAGAGACCAACTTTTATGGACAGTTTTACAAATAACCTTGCCCCTTATCTTATGGCTGAGTTTGGCCAGTGGGAGGTACAGGCAGTATATCAGAGGGTTGGAGAAGATAGAGATACCCATTCCTGCAAGGTGGACACAGACTGGTTTTAATCCAATGTGTTGACTACTGATGCCCCTGAAACCATTAAAACAAAACAAAACAAAACAAAAAAACAAAAAACCCTGTGGGCAAATCTAAGATTATTAAATTTACTGCAGGAAGCACAAAAGCCTGAAGTAAAGTCCTAGTGTCATAGAGTACCAAATGAAGAAATCAGGGACATGTATTACTGGGTTTTAGGACCCGGGCTGAGTGGCTTTAAGGTAGGTCTTACAAAGTCCAGTGGGCAGTGTGTTTCCCATGCTTTGGCGAGAATCAGATAGTACTTGTTAGAACAAAGACTATGGGGGGATGCCTCCAGTGTTTCTGGTTCAGTATATCAGGGGTAGGACCTGAAATACACATTTCCAACAAGTTCACTGGTTGGGGATTGAGATTTTGAGAACTACTGTCTCCTATATCATAAATGTTTATGTTTTGCAAATTTTCTCAAGTTGGGAGGTATGCTTGGGTGTTTTACTGTCTTAACATAGGCAAGGTTTCCCTTGCATATTTGTAAGTGATAGGGCTCTATAATTCACATGGAGGTTTTTTAAAATGTTTTCTCATAAGGTGAGTTGTGCTGATTTTGGAGTCAAAAGGGATGCCACTGGCTCTAATTCTGGTCCTTTCTGGCTACTTCACATGGTATCTATAAAATTTTGCAGATTGTTTAACCACTATGTTATCTGTTAAACAGTGATAGCAAAATTTATTTTGTATGGCTTCTGTGAAGACAAAATGAGATCATACTTGTAAACAGATTAGTTGATTGCTTAGTGTAGTAAATACCCAAAAAAGTTTGCTTTATTACTGTTGATATATATCCTCTTTATATCACAGTTAACCCATTTGTATAATGTAGACAGCAAGGAGGTATTTGTGAGGTTGAAATAATATAAATACTGTTTGAGGTAAGGTTTAAGGAGTATTACATAAAATAAGAATTAAATAAATGTATTACCCATCTGTCTTCCATGAAGGCCCCCAAAGAAAATAATTATCTTTCTTTAATCTAGAACTGCCTAAACATGATTGCTAAATTTCTTCCTTTTTTCCTCCTTATTCCTAGAATATGCTCAACCTAGCCAAAACAGAAAGAAGCTGCTTGGGGAAGAGGAATGAGATTTGTTTAGAGGAGTTTAGAAACAGCTGTTCCAGTCGCATCTTTCTGTTATTCTTCGTTTATGGTTGAGAATCATCAACTTTTTCTAACCTTGTTTCTAAACCTGTGATCTAAAAGATTGCTTGATTGCTACTGTTTTTCTACAATGAAGATGGGAACTTTGGGGTTCTACACCTTCATCCAGAAGCTAATGTCTGAATATTTTGCAAGGATAACATAAAGAAACCACTTTTCTTTTCCCCCTATGAGTATTTCAACATCCCTGAGATAGATCATATATGACTTTCAACTGTGTTTGGCCATTAACTCTATTAGTAATGAGATTCAATTATCTGGAAAGAAATATAATGAGAGATTGTGCATTTATTGCCTGAGAAAAATTCAGAATGCTGCAGTTTAGCTTTTCTTTTCAGGTACAAAGGTTTGTAAAGATTTTGCATAACTAATTCAGTCCATTAACCTCTTTCTCGGCCTTAGTCTTCCACTAGTATTTTAATTTTGAGGATTAGAACAAATCACTAGGAGCTAAGAAAATAAACTTATTTTAACATTAGATGAGCAGATATGGTGGGGAAAATGAAAATAAAAAATTACTGAAATAATTCAGGTACAAAAATAAAACTGACATGAATTGGGGAAATTGTCACCAAGTTGTGAGCTAGAGAATACCAGACTTCATCTTGATAGCGTAGTAAAGAGTTACATGATCTCTATTATTTTTTTTAACTTCTCTGAACTTTCATTTTCTAATCTGGTAAAAGAAGGGTAGGCAGGATGATATGAGATGTCCCTTTTAGGTCTGAAATTATTTTATTAATATTCTTTTCACATGGATATTGCTATGCTTATGGCACCAGCCAGACACTAGGAATTTGAAGATGATTATAATATTCCTGCTATGAAAAAAAAAAAAAGTATAGGCTAATGTGAAAGGCAACAGGTAAAAGAAGTAATACGGCATGGAAATCACCAAGTAAAATATGCATAGTCCAATACAGAAAGAAGACATAACAGATTAGGAAAGATCCAGGAATAGGTTCACATACAAGGCAAAACATAAGCCTGTAGAATGGAAAAGGAGGGAAAACCTTTCAATCAGAGGAAGGAGCAAATTCTAGCACTTGGGGCTGGGAAGAAATATGAGGTACTTGAAATGTCAGGCTCCTTGGCAGGTGTTAAATAAAAATTTATGCAATAAATTCTGGAAAATGTAGATAGTGTGACAGCAGCAAGTATTGATTCTATAAAGGAAGGTATAGGCCTGATTATGAATTCCCCTTTCACCAGGCTACATTTTTTTTATGGCCACACCCACAGCATATGGAAGTTCCCAGACCAGGGACTGAATCCAAGCCACAGTTATAACCTATGCCTTAGCTGTGGCAACTCGGGATCCTTTAACTCACTGTGAGAGCTAGGGATTGAACCTGAGCCTCTGCTGCAGCAGCTGCAGCCAGATTCTTTTCTTTTTTCTTTTTTTTTTCTTTTTTTTTTTTAGGGTCGCACCCATGGCATATGAAAGTTCCTGGGTTAGGGGTCTAATTGAAGCTATAGATGCCGGCCTACACCACTGCCACAGCAACACCAGATCCAAGTCGCGTCTGCGACCTATATAGCTCAAGGCAACACTGGATCCTTAACCCACTGAGCGAGACCAGGGATCAAAATGCATTCTCATAAATACTAGTTGGGTTTGTTTCTTCTGCACCCAATGAGAACTCCCGTGCAGTCAGATTCTCAACCCACTGCACCACAGCAAAAACTCCCAAGCTACATGTTTTTAACTTTGTCTTAGGAACAGTAGGTAAGAATAATCAGATAAGTGAATGTGATTGGATGTGGTCTTCTGAAGCTCCAGTTGCCAGTTATCTGAAGTCTCTTTGGGGGTGAAGTAATATCAGATCTGGTAGGAGAATATGGTAAACTTTTTCAAGCAAAAGTTAAGGGTGTATTTTTTAGGATTAGGAATGAATGGGTTCAATAACAAAAATAACAAAAGAAACATACTGATCAAGAGAGATAAATATTTTCCTCTCATGTTCAACAAATCCCAAGGTTGCTGGTTGAGGATCAGAATGGCCCTTCACAGGCTTTGTCCTTTTTGTTGTTCTAATTTGCCCAAATGTCATGCCCAAAGTCACTCGTGTGCCATGAAGTCGGTTGTAGCTATTGTTATTTGGTCATATTTTAACCATCAAAAAGAAGAAAAAGAAGGAAAGTAGCACTCTCCCACTAAAGATTCTTTCCTATATTGTCTTCCCTAGGAGCCAGAAGTTCATCATATGGCTACCATACCTATAAAGTCTATAAAGATTTTCTTCAGAAGGCTGTCTACCTAATGTTGAAGATTCTCATATCACGGAGGGTAACAGGATTAACTTGTCATAAGATCTGAACTAAGAAAAGATGTCAGTGGAAGCAGAGAGGAGGTAACACATTTAATGATAATTTTGAAGAAATGATTAATAAGACTTGGTGATTTGAATGTGAAATGTGAGTGTGTGGAGTGAAGGAGGAGTTATGATGCCATCTGGCCTGACTGTGTGGTGAGAGGCAGTGACTGAGCTGAGCTTAGAGTGAAGAGGAGGATGGGAGGGATCTGGTTTTATACTTTGTATAAAAATTTGTAATATATCGTTGCCATGGAGACATCCAATAAAATAAAGCAAAAGAAACTGAAACGGAGATTAGAAAAAAGATGAGCAAGTAGGCAGAGTGTTTGTTCAAGGTGGAAGGCTCAGAAGAAAGTTTTGACTTACTCCCACTCAGTACAACAGAATATGCTATGAGAGCTAATTTATGTGTCTTGGCATTATTCCCCAACCTTCTCCCACCTACACAGATCCAATGCAGCCCAGTCATTCCATGACACATTTGGAGATTTACTCATTGTGGCTGCTACAAAGACCATGGTCATTTTTGGCATCTCTTCATTTTTCTGATACCATCCCTGAAAAATTTTATGTCGCATTTTTAAATGTAGATTCATTATTTTCATATTCTACACATTTTTTGTTTAGTGGAAATATTTTTTTTAAATAAAATCCCTGCTTATAACGGCTAGCATCTTTATTGAAATTTATTTACAAATTAACTAATTTAGCTCCCATCATAGTCCTTTATATATTGCAAATACAACATTTTGTTTAATTGCCCTGATTTTTTTAGAACCCTGCTACATTAAAATAAGTAGTGTTTAAGTGCACAAATTAGAGAAGCTATTATAGAGCTTATTTACACCAGCTCTTTACAGTTATGCTTCTGATTCCATATTTGTTTTTTAATCCATTTTTGAAGTGATTAAGTATAAGGACTAACAATTTGGTCCTTCAACTCAGAAAAAAAATCAAGACAGCAAATGAGCTTTGGTATGCACAATCTAATATTCTTTATTATATATTACCTTGAATTGCAGTGGTAGTAGCATTTGCATGTGTCGTGTTCTAGTAAAGTTACATGGCATCTAGTATTTTTAATTTTAGAGGTATAGGAGTTAAGGAAAGAAACAGATATTCTTGTTAATTCTTCCAGGCTCCACAGTACTTATCTACTACATATATTTTGATTTTGTGTGGTTGCAAACACAAGAGAATTTAGAATGTGTAGGAGGAAAGTTTACATCACAGGGAGATAGAAAGTAATGGAAAATATAAACCCTGATTAAATTAAAAGTCATAAAAAGACATTTCAGTGAACAGAAATTGGAAGGAAGATGTGAAATTTCTCTTCAATGAGTACAATCCAATAGGATCAATTACTAAAACTTCCCAAGTTAGAGTAGGTCAACATTGTACAGGTTTGGAAAAAAATTTGACACATTTTCCAGAGTTGGTCTGCATATGACTATGGCTCTCAAACAGTAGTGAGCATCAGGATCACCCTAGAAAGGGTTTGTGAATATTTGGATTGCTGTGGCATACAGTCAGAATGCCTAACTCAGGAAGTCTGAAATAGAACCTGAGAATTTGTATGTCTAAGTTCCCAGGTGATGTGGATACTGCTGCTCTAAGAACCACGTTGAATACCATCACCCTAACGTGAGCCAGACATAAGAAAGGACAAAATCTAAACAACTGCCCTCAGAGAGGGCTACTCTGATTTGCCTCTATGAATACCAATACAAGGTAATATATCATATTCGATATTGTGTTAACCTTCCTATTAAATTATATAATGAAAAATCTTCTTTCAATAAATTTTCAAATCTTCTGAGAGGGTTTTGGAAGATGTTTCTTTTGAACTTGAATGATATAATTTACAAAGTCTATTCTGTGATTAGGGTGAAATAAAATTAACAACCTTATTTTCACTAAATACTATGTAGGATTTGAAAAAAATTTAAGGATTAATTTTTTCAATAAGTTAATGCTGGATTTTTACAGAAAGATTTAATTTACTTTATTAGATGAATTTATGAGAAAACTACTGATTTTTTGGCCCAAAATGTAATGCTTCAGGGCAAATGTATCCTTTCTGGCTCTGATAATCATGGTTTTCACTCTTTATTATGAAATAGTTGTTCACAGTATGAGAAGCAGAATTGGAAGGGAATTAGTGAAGGTCCTGTATTTCAGAGAAAAGAGCTTGGCCTAAGTAAGCCTGAAACATCACATGACCTCCTGCCATGCACATTACATTGCATTCTGGAACAATGCTTTGTGAAGGGTATTTAAGTTTTCAAGAAAGATGGAGATAAGTGGATGGTCTAATTTTCTCTCAACTAACTCCTAATACCATGAAAATAAATCAAAGATAACATAAACACCTTTGCTGATACTAGGGAAAGCCTGCATTTAAATACTTCAAAATACACAATCTGTCATAATTTAAATAAGCTTAGAAGACAATGCCATTAAATTCTGTCATTGGTTGCATAGTGACTTGTGCATGCTGAATTACAAATATGCAAGTCTCCAGATACAGTAGGTTTATGTAAACAGTCCTTTATAAAAGTAGGGTCAAAAAATAATGAGTTTAATATCAAGGCCTGGAGTTGTATTCAGATCATAATAAAGAGAAGAACTCAACTTGGAATCCAATTTGTTAAGATGCTAAGCCTAGCAATGCTGGAAAAGACAGTTTTCACTCACCCAGACAAGGTGGGTAATGAGTATCTGCTACAGTACACCATTTTTGTAAGTTCTGGGGCTAAAGCAGAGAGCAAAAACTTTAAGACACAGTCCTTAGAGAATTTATATCCTAATGAGTTCTGAGGAAGGTGTTGGGGGAAAATACGTATGAAAATAAAAAGGATATCATAAGGCACACCTACCAAAGAAAAATAGGCAGTTAGGTATAAGGTTACATTCTAGATAGAATACTATTGATATGCCATCTCTGGCAAGACCTGAACCATAAAAAGAGAGCAGTGCAAAGATAGAAGGAAAGAAATCCACCTAGAGGAGGAGCTCATGTAATAGTATAAGGTCTGAGGTTTTGATATCATGAAGAAGTCTAGCAAGTTTGGACCATAATGAACAGTGTAACATGGGAGATGTTGTTGGGATGAATTACAAGCATCAAATCACATAGAGCATTATGGCTAAGAAAAGGGTTTAGCATCATTGGAAATAAAATGAAAACTTTTATACTTTTCTTTAAACAGAAGAATGGTAAGATTTAAGCTGTTGAAAAATAATTCTGACCACTATAAAGGGTAGAAAAGAAGAATCATGTAGGCAGGAGAGGAGGCTGATTTTATAATTTACAAGGCATAATTATCATGATATAGAAGAAAAAAAGAAGAAATGAGTACAGTGATTAAAAATGGAGCATATTTTGAATTAAAGTAGTATTCAGTGAAAAAACAGTATTCACTGATTTCAACAGCCAAACTTCAATTTGGATAACATGTTTAGTAATTACGCTTACCACAAATATCTCCTTCAACTTTGAAAGCTGAACTTAATTACAGACTGTTAAGAGTGTGCTGACCTCGGAGTTCCCGTTGAGGCGCAGTGGTTAACGAATCCGACTAGGAACCATAAGGTGGCGGGTTCGGTCCCTGCCCTTGCTCAGTGGGTTAACGATCCGGCGTTGCCGTGAGCTGTGGTGTAGGTTGCAGACATGACTCGGATCCCGCATTGCTGTGGCTCTGGTGTAGGCCGGTGGCTACAGCTCTGATTAGACCCCTAACCTGGGAACCTCCATGTGCCGCGGGAGTGGCCCAAGAAATGGCAAAAAGACAAAAAAAAAAAAAGTGTGCTGACCTTGTGTAAATGAATTATTATTATGATTGATATCTATATAAGCAATGGGCAATGCAAAGTAATACCACTATACAGATGTTGACATATTTTTTATATTTTCATAACTAATATAGACATCCTGCATGGTAGGTACAACAAACATTGACCACTAGCAACATTTTTCCAGTATGTGGAATTAATTATTTAAGAACTCACTAGCTGATTAATGATCAATAAGCCATTTTCACTTAAAATAATCTGCAACATTTAATGATCCTTAACCATATTTCACTGAGATTCCAAAGTGAAATAAAGACCTCTATTATGAAGTTGATTTAGGCCTTGTCTGTTCTAAACTCTCCAATGAAAAATGATGATTATACACAGTGTTCTTCCAGTGTATGTTAAAACCAGGATAAAAGTGCTTCCTAAACAAGAATGAGTTATAGGATTTAATTCCAGTTCTGGCAATGATTCATTAGATAACCTTGGGAAAGTTACTTCAACACTCTCTTGTGGTTTCCTACTTTTAAATGGGGATATTAACTATTTGCCACTGAACTCCTAAGTCTGACTTATGGGATAGTAGTTGCTTACTAAGAATTTTAAAATACAATTGCAAACTTTGTGAAAAACTAGATATTCTGTATAAATACAAGTAAACAAATTGAAATATATAGGATACCTGAAAATGTTTTAGTAAGATTTTCAGTTCCAGTACTAAATTAGGTTCAGGATAGCAAGATAACCTCAAAGACATCATTTTCAAGCCAAATAAACAGGCTCATAAGTAAAGTAAATTTATAATATGGTACTTACTATTGAGAATGAACGACCACTAGAATATATGAGTCATGACAGAGACCTCATCTGTCTTGTTCAGTGTTTTTGACCCACCACCTGGAACTGTGCCTGGCACTTTGATAATTTAATATTTATTCATTAAGTAAAATATTTATTGAATTTCTACCATGTACCAGGCACAGTTCCAGAGCTAGAGACATTAGCATGGACAAGATAAGACCTCTGACCTCAAATACTTTATATGGTACTGGGGGAAACAGTCTATAACAAATAAACTATATAATACCAAGTACTGATAAGTGCTCTAAAGAAACATGTATATAGAATGAGATAATGTCAAGGGCTGCTATTTTAGCTGCTTTGACCAGGGAAGACTTCCCTGGAGGAGCCACAATTGAATAGTGACTTGAAAAATGTGAGTGACCGAAACATAAGTATATATGGGGAATGACCTTCAGGAAGTGCAAAGGTCCTGAGGTAGGAAAAAACTTATTATATTGGAGGTATGACAAATTATTTTAGTCGTACTTTACAGTGAGAGCTGAATTTTGTCAAAATGCAATGGGAAAATGTTGGAGGGTTTTGAATAAGGGAGTGGCATGATCTGACTTAGATATTCAAAAGATTCCTCTGACTTCCCTGCTGAGAACAGGCTGTAGATGAGTAATGATGGAGCCGTAAGACCAGTTAAGACACTGTTACAATGACCCAGACAAGGAGCCCTGGTAGTTCATGTGGTAGCCAGAAAGGTGGTAAAAAGTGTTCAGGTTTGTCATTTAAATTTGACACAAACCTTTAAGGTAGAGCTAGTAGGATTTACTATGGATGAGATGTGAGGTCCTCCAGGAAATGAGAAGTCAGTTAGATGCCTAGCTTTATGTCCGAGAAACTAGGTGGATGGGCTGCCATTTGGGAAGATCAGATTAGAGTGGATAAATAAACAAAAGATCAATCATGGAAATACTGTGATCAAGAAGCCTTTGAAAAATCCAAGTGGAGATCTGGAATATATGAGTCAGAGGATTTTTGGTGAGATCAGGGCTAGAGATGTAAATTTCATAATCACTGTCATATAGCTGGTATTTAAATTCACAGGAAGGGATGAGGTCACTATAAAGGAGTTTAGAGGAAAAAAAAAAAAGAAAACATAAAGAGCAAGGAAATTTAACAAGGAAGACTAAGTGGCCAATATGATGGCAGGAAATCAGCCCAATGATGAAAATGTTCTTAGAAAACACTGCAGGTTGGGATTAGACATAGAAGAGTGATTATTTATGTTTTTTCCCAAAAACTCTTCCTTAATGGGGGTAAAGACATTAAAAAAAAAAAAACCCACATAACATTCCAAGGATAAAGAAGTGACAAAAGAAACAAGAACAACAACAAAATTTTAGGATCTAGAAAGCAGAGTGAGGAGGCAGCTTAGCATACCACAAAGAGAGACCTAATACACTGGGAAAGCTCAATTCCACACCAGCAATGAAGAAGACCTAAAGTAGGCACTACAGAATTTTTCAAAAAAAGCTCAGTAATTATAGACAATAGTCACCTATGAAAATATGGTGGCTGGAGCAGAACATGGGTAATGAATTAAAAGCCCTTAGTTTCTCAACTGAGAAGGCACAGCATTGTGGTCAAAATAAACAACAAATGCATACATCAAATAATCATAATATTTTAGGACACTGGGGAAAAATCATGTGAAGTTTACAAAAATAAGAAATTGAGAATCAGAAACAATTCAAGGTTTTCAAGAGGTCATTGGATATCAAATTCAGTAGAGCATGCTTCAGAAAAATCTGAGAATTTCTTACCTAGAAGTCCAACCTAGCAATCAGTTAAACTATCAAATTAATGGGTAGTTTATAGTTAGGATTTGATCAAAGGAGTAGAACCACTTGAGCGATATGAAAAAAAGGGATATATTAGAAGGAATGTATCATGGACAATTTGGGGAGCTGGTAAACAAATTTATGGACGACTATTGCTTCTGTGTCCGAGGGTAAGCCTGAAGATAGTGTAGGTCAGCAGGATTGACAGGAAGAAAAGCTGGACCTGAAGCAGAGGAGGATAAGAGAAAAACTTGGAACCTTGACTGCCTCTCACAGCCTCCAATTTAGATACAGTTAACCTATAAAAGATGCTGATATCTATTACATCATGTCCGCACATGCACCTGCCTCAGGACCTTGCAAAGCTGGAGATCAGATGAGAGCTGGAGAAGCTGCAGGCCTGGCTGCTACTCAGCATGAATAAGGTAAGCCAGGAGATGGGTGACAAGGTGAGTGAGCTGGAGTGGCACCTGGCATCCTCCACTGACATAGAGAGTGGAGTGGCTGCCCTTCATTGTCTCTCCCAAATCTCATGCAAATACCTCTTGTGGGTAACCATAACTGGGAATACAAGGGACAGGAATTCTAATATACATTGTTCCAGTTTAAGCAAACTGTTCCAGTTAGACACCACCACAAAGGATACACTGCAGACATCGTCGGACATTCCAGATCTTTAAAAATCTTTTCCCATGAATCCTATTTCCAGAGACTTCTAGAGAGTATACTTCATTCAAATAAAAGTATAAACTGATATAAAAAGGAGTCAAAACAAAAAGGATCCATACATTAGACAGATGATGAGAATCTATGGGAAAATGGTGGAAGAAAATGCTCAAGGACAGCATTATAATCAAAAGCATCTAGTCCTGATGGAAACAAAGAGGATTCTAGGAGGGAAGTAGTGTCCAGGAAAAATATATTAGAATTTGAAAACTTTCCTAATTTATTTTAATCAAGTTTGATAGATTTACTAATCTGACAGAAATCTTAGGAATGGATTAATAATAAGTATGTAGAAAACTGATCAAGTAAGCAAAAAAACATGAGAGAGAATCAATATAAAGGACTCCTTAAAAAAAAAAAAAGTTGTATACGAAAGACAACTCAAGTGTGATAAATGTTCTAAATCCCAAACTAATGTTAGTGAATATTAATTAAAGGAAAAAAATCATTACTTTGGGAAGATGCTGGCAGAATTGTGTTTGTGTGTATGTGTATGTGTGTGTGTCATGATAATTATGAAACAGCAAAAGGGCATGTTATTTAGAAACATGGTGGCAAATAATAGAATAAATAGCTAAAAGAACTTAAAGTGGTCATCAGGGTAGGGCAGGTGATTGCTGCCTTTTGTTAAAAAAGCTTGTAGAAAATATTGCACTTTAAAATTATATACACATAATATTTTAATGAAAATGGAAAAGAGTTTCCAAGTTGATGACTGTAAGAGAGGTAGTTTCTGTGGGAAGATATGAAGCAAAGCCAGACTCGTTTCCAGGAAACATGAGAAGAAAAAGGAGATATAGGAAATATTTTGGGGAAGTTTTATATAAAGAGGGGCAAAGAAATAGAAGCATTCTGTAGTGGGGGATATATTATTTATTTTTATTTTTTAAATTATTTGGTTTAGAAGGGAATATTGTAACTTTTCTGCATCTTCATGGGAATAATCCTGAAAAGAGTTGAAAGGAGGGGTAAATGCTGAAATAAATTGTTTGTATTCACAAGACAAGACTGGATTGTATTCATGTGGGGTGGAAGTACTATCCCATCTCCCCCATCTTGGTCTAATTCATCCATATCTCCTCCTTGAAAGATTAGAGTAAGCTCATAATGTATCACCCTACTTCTTCCCCTGTATTCCATAGTCTTATCACAACACAACGGCCAGAATGATCACTGTAAAATGTGACTCAAATCATGTCCATCATCTGTCTTGAATTTCACAATACTTTCTCTTCCTGCTTGGATTAAGTTTAAGAAATCTTGCAATTATGTACATGGTTTTGGAGGCTCTAGCTCCTGGTTACTTTGCTGATCATTTCTTCTCTCATTCCTACCCAATTAGCTTCTCACGCATCTGACTCTTCTTATGAAAACTTGCATTTGCCAGGTACATCCCTGACTCCTGGCCTTATACCAGCTGTTTCCTTATTTTTCACTCTCCTCCTGAACATCCATATCACCTTCAAGGCTTTTCCTAGATGTTACCTACTTAGTGAAACTTTGTGGATTTATCTTATTGAAATCTGCTGTTAAAAGCACTGTTACCATTTTGATGCCCAATTCCCTAACCTATAGACACTTATTACCCTTTGAAAGTTGAAGTTGACTTCACAGGTTCATTTAAAATTTGAGGTCAGTGTTCCCATCTTGACTCAGTGGTTAACAAATTGGACCAGAATCTGTGAGGATGCAGAGTCAATACCTGGCCTTGCTCAGTGGGTTAAGGATCCATTGTTGCAGTGAGCTGTGATGTAGGCCAGCACCTACAGCTCCAATTTGACCCCTAGCCTGGGAACCCCTATATGCCACAAATGTGGCCCTAAAAAGCAAAATAAATAAATAAATAAAGTTTGAGGCCATCGGAACTAACCTCAAGAAATTTAAGAGTAAAAAAATTATTTCAAGCAGCTTCTCTGATCAAAATGGAATGAAACTAGAAATCAACAAAGAAAAAGAAATGGACAGTCTTTTCAGCACGTATTGATGAGAAACCGGGACAGCTGCATGCAAATCAATGAAACTAGAACACACCTTCACACCATACACAAAAATAAACTCAAAATGGCTGAAAGACTTAAATATAAGACAACACACCATCAAACTCCTAGAAGAGAACATTCTCTGCATAAACGTAACAAATGTTTTCTCAGGTCAGTCTCCCAAAGCAACAGAAATAACAGAAATAACAGCAAAAATAACAGAAATAACAGCAAAAATAAACCAATGGGACATACTCAAACTGACAAGCTATTGCTTAGCAAAGGAAAGAAAAAGAAAATAAAAAGACAACATACAGCATGGGATAAAATACTTTCAAATGATGCAAATGACTAGGGCTTCATATCTTTACTACACAAACAACTTGTACAACTCAACAGTGAAAAAGCCAACAATCCAATTGAAAAATGGGCAAAAGACCTGAATAGACATTTCTCCAAGGAAGATATACATATAGCCAAAAAGCACATGAAAAAATGCTCAACATTCCTGGGAGATGGGATTAAGATGGCGGAATAGAAGGACTGGAGCTCAACTTCTCTCCTAAAAACAACAAAATTCACAACTGAAGACTGAGCAATCTCCACCCAAATGGACCGGAAACCCATACCCTACTCCAGAAGAAAAAGAGGAGGCCACATCCACAGATAGGACGGGTGATTTCGTGATATAAACAACCCCATACCTCCTGGGTGGGAAGCTCCACAGACTGAAAACTAACTGGTTCACAGAGACTCACCTACAGGAGTGAGAGTTCTGAGCCCCATATCAAACCCTCACATGCTGGCATCTGTCACTGGGAGAAAGAGCCCCTGGAGCATCTGGCATTGAAGGCCAGTGGGGCTTGAGCACAGGAGCTCCACAGGACTGGGGGAAACGGAGACCCCATTCTAAAAAGGTGCACACAGACTTTAACGTGCACTAGGTCCCAGGGCAGAGTGAGGTCTCCACAGGAACCTAGGTCAAACCTGACTGCAGTTCTTGGAGGACATCCTGGGAAAACAGGGGTGAATGTGGCTTGTTGTGAGGGATGGACATTGAAGGCAAAGCTCTCAGGAATATTCAGCAGTTGCCTTTCTCTGGAGGTGGCCATTTTGGGAAAATTTGGCCCCATCTGTCAGTCAGTGCTGAGAAGCCCCAGGGCAAACAACAATCCAGGTGGGATCAAAGCCCCACCCCTCAGTAAACAGGCTACCTAAAGAGTCTCAGGCACACTTGGCTGCCTCTAATCCCATCCAGAGACTAAGCCCCACCCACCAGAGGGATTAGAATCGGCTCCACCTACCAATGGACAGGCATCAGCCCCTCCCATCAGGAAGCCTATAGCAAGCCCCCCCATACCGACTTCAGCCACAATGGGGGCAGGCGGCAGGCGCCAGAAGTAAGAGAGGCTACAGCTCTATTTTCTATAAAAAGGTCACCACACAAAAAACCTATAAAAATGAAAAGACAGAGAACTATAACTCAGATGAGGGAGAAAGGAAAAACCCCAGAAAATCTGCTAAGCAATGAGGAGATTCTCAGCCTCCAGGAAAAAGACTTTAGACTGTCGATGCTGAAGATTATGCAAAACATTGGAAATAAACTGGAGGCAAAGATGGATAACTTACAGGAAACACTGACCAAAGAGATACAAGATATAAAACTTAACAAGAAGAGATGCAAAATACAATAACTGAAATAAAAACTCACTAGAAGCAGCTAATAGCAGAATACAGGAGGCAGAACAAACAAGCAAGGTGTAGGACAGATTAGTGGAAATTATGGATGTGGAACAGAAAAGAGAAAAGAGATTGAAAAGAAATGAAGAGAGTCTCAGGGAACTCTGGGACAATGTTAAACGTACCAACATCCGTATTATAGGGGTGCCAGAAGGAGAAGAGAGAGAGAAGGGGACAGAAAAAATATTCCAAGAGATAATAGCCAAAAACGTCCCTCACATGGGAAAGGAACCACTCACTCAAATCCAGGAGGCACAGCAAGTACTATATAAAATAAACCCAAGGAGGAACACACCGAGACACATAATAATCAAACTAACCAGAACTAAAGACAAAGAGAAAATCTTGAAAGCAGCTAGGGAGAAGAAACAAGTAACATACAAGGGAACCCCAATAAGGTTATCAGCAGATTTTTCAGCAGAACCTCCGAAGGCCAGAAGGGAGTTAAGTATATCATACCATTTAACGTGGTATACTTAACGTGATGAAAGGAAAAAACCTCCAACCAAGATTACTCTACCCAGCAAGGCTCTCATTCAGATTTGAAGGAAAAATCAAAAGCTTCACAGATAAGCAAAAGCTGAGAGAATTCAGCAACACTAAACCAGCCTTACAACAAATACTAAAGGAACTTCTCTAGGCAGAAAAGAAAAGCCCACAACAGGGAACAAAAATTCCACAAATGACAAGGCTCACCAGTAAAGGTATATATACAGTAAAGATACGAAATCATCCATGCACAATTATACCACCAAAATCAGAAATCATGAGAAGAGGTGGGTACAAATGCAGGACACTGGAGATGAACTTGCAATTAAGAGAACAACAACTTAAAACAATCTCATATACATATAGACGCTTATATTAAAACTTCAGAATAACTGCAAACCAAAAATCTACAACTGATACACAAACAAGGACTCCCTGGAGAAGAAATATATCTCATAGTAAATAAGTGCATAATCCACCATGAGGGGGGTCATTCGACATCATTCTTGGAATGCTGAAGTCTCCTTAGATCTGACTCTGATTTCCTCTCCATCAAAGAATTTATGATAATTATAATTAAATAATGCCACTGTACAATTAAATAATACAGTTCTACAATTGTATTATTAATAACCATTTCTCTCCATGGTACCATGTAAGGTCTATAATGTCTCATTTATCACATCACCTAGAATGGTGTAATTCCTATATTGAAGAATCAATGAGATGGAACAAATTGTGAGGACATATTTATATAGTTACACTGTTTTTTAACCAATTTATGCATTTTATATTTTACTTATTTTCAGAGGGTGTATTATTTTTGTTGTGCTTACCAGTTGTTATTCTTTTTACTATGCTATATAAAATATTTAATGGTTAAAAAAAAAAATTCTCCTTTGAAAAAAAAAAGCTCAACATTCCTGATTAGTAGAGAAATGCAAATCAAAACTACCATGAGATACCACCTCACACCAGTCAGAATCGCCATCATCAATAAGTCCACAAATAACAAATGCTGGAGAGGGTGTGAAGAAAAGGGAACCCTCCTGCACTGATGATGGGAATGTAAGCTGGTACAACCACTATGGAGAACAGTATGGAGGTACCTTAGAAATCTATACATAGAACTACCATATGACCCAGCAATCCCACTCTTGGGCACATATCCAGACAAAACTTTCTTTGAAAAAAACACACGCACCCACATGTTCACCACAGCTCTATTCACAAGAGCTAAGACATAGAAACAACCCAAATGTCCATCAACAGACGATTGGATTAGGAAGATGTGGTCTATATACACAATGGATAGTACTCAGCCATAATAAAGAATGAAATAATGCCATTTGCAGCAACATGGATGGAACTAGAGACTCTCATACTGAGTGAAGTAAGTTAGAAAGAGAAAGATAAATACCATATGATATTACTTATATTTGGAATCTAATATACAGCACAAATGAACCTTGCCACAGAAAACAAAATCATGGACTTGGAGGATAGACTTGTGGTTGCCAAGGGGGGCGGGGAGTGGGATGGATTGGAAGCTTGGGGTTAATAGATGCAGACTATTGCATTTGAAATGGATTAGCAATGAGATCCTGCTGTGTAGCACTGGGAACTATGTCTAGTCACTTATGATGGAGCATGATAATGAGAGAAAAAAGAATTGTATACATGTATGTGTAACTGGGTCACCATGCTGTATAGTGGAAAATTGACAGAACACTGTAAACCAGCTATAGTGGAAAAATCATAATAAAAAAAATAAAAAACTGACTACAAGGAGTTTAAAAAAACATGCTACTATAAAACCAGTGGGTCAATGAGGAGATCAAAAGGGAAAATTAAAAATACCTCAAGACAAACGACAATGAAAACACAACCATTCAAAATCTATGGGATGCCACAAAAGCATTATTAGAGGGAAGTTCATAGCAATACAGGCCTTCCACAAAAAAGAAGAAAAATCTCAAATCAACGACTCAACCCACCACCTAAAAAATCAGAAGAAGAAGAACAAACAAAACCTAAAGTCAGCAGAAGGAAGGAAACCATAAAGATCAAAGAGGAAATCAATAAAATAGAGATTCAAAAAACAGTATAAAAAAATCAATGAAACCAAAAACAATTTATTTGAAAGGGTAAACAAAACTGAAAAACCTCTGGCCAGACTTACCAGGAAGAGAGAAAGAACCCAAATAAACAAAGTCAAAAATGAAAAAGGAGAAATCTCAATGGATACCACAATGAAACTTGAACACACCCTTACACTATGCACAAAAATGAACTCAAAATGGCTTAAAGACTTAAACATAAGATACCATAAAACTCCTAGAAGAGAACACAGGCAAATCATTCTATGACATCAACTGTAGAAATGTTTTCTTAGGTCAGGCTCCCCAGGCAATAGAAATAAAAACAAAAGTAAACCAATGGGACCTAATCAAACTTAACAAGTTTTTTGCCCAGCAAAGAAAACCATAAAAAAAGTAAGGAATAGGAGGAAAATATCTGAAAATTATGCAACAAGGGTTTAATCTCCAAATATACAAATAACTCATAGACTCAACAGCAAAAAACAAACGACCCAATTGAAAAATGAGCAGAAGAACTGAATAGACATTTCTCCAAAGAAGACATACAGATGGCCAACAGGCACATGAAAAAATGCTCAACGTCCCTGATTAGTATAGAAATGTAAATCAAAACAACAATGAGGTACCTCCTCACACCAGTTAGAATGGCTATGATTAATGAGACTACAAATAATAAATGCTGGAGAGGGTATAGAGAAAAGGGAACCCTCCTGCACTGTTGGTGGAAATGTAAACTGGTACAACCATTATGGAAAACAGTAGGGAGTTACCTACTGTTTTACCTCAAAAAACTAAATATAGAAATACCATATGATGCAGGATTCCCACTCTTCAGCATATATCCAGAAAAATATTTCATTCAAAAAGATACAAGCATCTCTATGTTCATTGCAGCACTATTCACAATAGCCAAGACATGGAAACAACCTAAATGTCCATCGACAGATAAATAGATTAAAAAGATGTGGTACATAAACACAATAGAATACTACTCAGACATAAAAAAGAACAAAATAATGCCCTTTGCAGCAACATGGATGTAACCAGAGACTCTCATACTAAATGAAGTAAATCAGAAAGAAAAAGACAAATACCATATGATGAGACTTATATCCGGAATCTAATATACGGCACAAATGAACCTATCTACAGAATATAAACAAACTCATGCACGTGGAGAACAGACTTGTGGTTGCCAAGGCGGAGGGGAAGAGGGAGGGAGTGGGATGGACCGGGAGTTTGGGGTTAGTAGATGCAAACCATTGCATCTGGAGTGGCTAAGCAATGAGATCCTGGTGTATAGCAGAGGGAACTATATCAATCACTTACGATGGAACATGATAGAAGATACTATGAGAAAAAGAAGGTATATATATATATATATATATATATATATATATGTATATATATATATGAGAGAGAGATACACATGTATAACTGGGTCACTTACTGCACAGCAGAAATTGACAGAACATTGTAAATCAACTATAATGAAAAGTTTTTAATAAAAATAAATGTCAAACAAAAAAATAAAATATGAGGTTATCAAATTTCAGGGAGACTGATCAGCAGGTTTCTATACCCAACTACACTGAGGAATGGAGAGGCAAAAACAGATTTAGCCAGGATTGAGGTTTGCCAGAAAATAAAGAATCAGAGAATGACAAAGGAGTGAGGCTAAAAATAATGAAATGATTGTAACAGTGGATCTCCTAACCCAAACTTAGGAGGTTGAGCTTTACATGGTAAAACTGTGGTAGTATCAATGAAAGTCCTAGTTGTAGAGGAGTTGTAGGTCCTTGAAATTGCGTAAGAAGAGAGTGTGATGAGAGACTGACATGTTTTAAACTGGAGGTCTATGTTATTTGTAAAGGGCAAGTTCAAGTGTTTGACACCATGGCTGAAATTGGAGGAGAAAACTAGAGCATTAGAAAAAAGGAGGTCTAGGGAGTTCTTTTCGTGGCTCAGTGGAAATAAATCTGACCAGTATCCACAGGTTCGAACCCTGGCCTCACTCAGTGGGTAGGGGAGCCGGCATTTCCATGAGCTGTGGTGTAAGTCACAGACGTGGATCTGATCCTGCATTGCTGTGGCTGTGGTGTAGGCCAGCAGCTACAGTTCCAATTCAACCCCTAGCCCAGGAACCTTCATATGCCATGGGTGCAGCCCTAAAAAAAAAGGAGGTCTAAGACAGAGAGGCCAGGGACTTGATTGAATTATATGTGTAACATTAAAATAACCAAAATGATGACAAGAGATAGTTGTGGCTAGTGAGAGTGTAAGCAAGTATGAAATAGAATGTGGAAAGCAAAACATCACGCAGTAAGAGGACTGTAGGGAAAATAGCATCTTCAAGGACATGCAGGTTTCTGAAAGACTAAAAAAGTAAAAACATGTTCAGAGAAGAGTTTGAGGATATGGAGAAGGTTTCTGAAAAACAGACACATTTCCAGCAAGCATGTGAGAACAGACAGAGCTGAGTCAGGTTTGAGCCATGAAGATCCCTAGAGATGAAGGCTGGCCAGGAGACTTGGCCTCCTCACAGAGTCTGAGGGGTCCAGAGATATGAGACATAATGGGATCTGTCCTGAGAGCTTCCTGGAGAAGGTGGATGGTCAGTTCTATTGTGGCCTCTTCTTGGGCATGGCCTCTTAGGCAGCTATAAGTGATAACACAGGGTCTATTAGGAGAAAGTGAGACTGACTAGCTAGAAGCATGAGGGACTCTTGCAAACCTCAATATCAATTCTACCAATACAGAGCATAATTTTTTGCTCAATCACATTCTTTTGATAAAATCTACTAACTTTTTATATGGAGGGAAAGGAAAAGAGAAAACAAAGAGTAAAAAAAAAGAGAGAATATGAAATATATTTTTAAAAAATCACAAAATATCTAGTGACAATGCTTTGCAAATATTCATAGTATTCACGACACTGGTAAGATAAAATGGCCACTATTAAAAAGAGGTATTCTGACTCTGATTTGGTTCCATTATCAGCACCCTTTTGACTAAACAGATCCTTGAAGTATTCTCAATGATCCAAAATTAAACTGACAAGAGAAAGAGTTAAATATCAAGTTGGCAAATGTAAAATATTTCAAGACTCCTTCAGGAGACACCTATAAACACTGAAATTATCTTGAAATGACTTACTTACAGGTATTATTTTCAAAGAGGATGATTATTTATATTGCAATGTTCTGGCAGGGAACCACATACCACCTGTTTCCCTCTTCTGACAAACAAGGGCAAAATACTGATGTTGGTTTGCAATTAACCACTTTGATCTACTCCTGGCAAGGCATTCCTCATTATCTTTGCATTATAAAACAAGTAGCACCTCTGAATTGAAAGCATTTAACTATAGAAAAGAATATAAACACTCACAGACAGAGGAACCAATAGCAAATTAGAGCAAATCAGCAGTAAACAGTAAGAGGCTGCTTCAGAGCATTGAAATACAAGTTAGCTTTAATCAGTCCAACTTAATTTATTTTATATGACAGTTTAACCCATACTAACTTTGGTCTTAATTTCTAACTAATATTAAGTTAATCTGCTCCTCACTACTGATGCCGCAATTGAATCACATATGGACAAATTGATGGATAAGCATAATTAATACCACATTCAGCACCTTTGTGAACTAAGAAGAAAATAAAATTTGGAAAGGAAGAAAATCAGAAATTAGGCATTCTATTAAGTAAGGCAAAGGTAGAGCCAAAATGAAGTTTCAATATGAATCGTCCATGTTGACCAAAATCAGGTGTATTTGGATAGAGTTAGTAAAGTGAGGAAAAAAGGTACTTTTATTTCTATAATAGTGTTCTAAAATGCATTTCCATAATAATGAGATATTATAAGAAAATAGTATTTGAAATCTAGCCTTTCTGCCACTTCACTTTGCTATTATGAAGAATAAAAATAATTATTTGGGCATAAATGTTTTTAAAATTATGACCAATGAAATCTGTGTGTGTGTGTGTGTGTGTGTGTGTGTGTGTGTGTGTGTGTGTGTGTGTGTTATAGTATAAGGTTCTAAAAGTGCTACACACACACACAGGATGGTAGGTAGGGGAGCAGGGTGTAGGGAGTGGGGAGGGAGAGAGAGGGAGAGAGAAGAGAGAACATTATTATAACAGACAAACAAGTAAGAAAAAGCCCATCACCTAAGAAATATTTGAAGGAGGTTTCGCCTTGAGTGCTTCCCCAGATGAAATCTGAAACTGGCCCCAGGACAAGAAGGGCAAAGAGATACCCAAGAAGAGGCCAAGTGCCCCAGATCTGTCGGTTAAATAAGCAAAGGAATTTACCTATAGCTTGTCATGAGCAGCCATAAGACCAGCAGATCTTCCTTCCTGCCCACCAGAATCTTCTTCTATGGAGATCTTAACTGGATTCAGTCATGTACACCATCCAGATGGTCTCACTGAACAGCACCTTGCTCTCTCTTAGGCTGTGTCCTTGGGCAACTCACGAAAGGCAAGCAAAACTCACATTCCAAGGACAAGAGAGGGTGAGGAGCTTCCGACTGCCTCATCTAGCTGGGGGTCATGTCTTCTCAACGACCTTCTCCAAAAATGTTCCACTGTGACAAAAATTAGTACCTTCGCTCCTAAGTAAAACTAACCTGTTTACCTTGAGCCCATCTGGGAGAGTTTGAAGAATGACATTGCTTCTCAAAATCTCTAAACGCACAAGCAGCTTGCATAACAGTATGCACTCAAAGAATAACCAACTCAGAGTACTCTTTTATGTATATGTGGCTTTAAAAACTACTGTAATTTGGTGGACTGGATAATAAAATAAAATTATTAGTTATTAATTATTTAAATTATATTACTTATGCAAAAGAATTGATATACATTACCTCTAATCATATGTAGCCATATATTAAATAACTGCCTTCCATCAAGCAAACTTAACATCTCACATATTTCTAAATCTTCTTACTCTAAAATCTGCCATTGTGTTATATGATTGGCACAGCACAGTGGAAAAAAATACAGTGAAAAATCAACCTGCAGATTCATAATAAAACTAGAAGCCTAGTTTAACTATAGAAAAGAATATAAACACTCACAGACAGAGGAACCAATAGCAAATTAGAGCAAATCAGCAGTAAACAGTAAGAGGCTGCTTCAGAGCATTGAAATACAAGTTAGCTTTAATCAGTCCAACTTAATTTATTTTATATGACAGTTTAACCCATACTAACTTTGGTCTTAATTTCTAACTAATATTAAGTTAATCTGCTTCTCACTACTGATGCCGCAATAAGTATATGGTAATATAAGAATGGATTATTAATATTTAGCTCCATGTGAATTTCTCACTAGTTTCTGCTCAGCCGATATGTTTCCTTATCTGTATAGACACTAAATTAATAATGAATTAGCCCCAAGACACAGAATAAGTTTGTCATAGAAGTAAAAACGTGTGGAAATTTTTTAAATTTACCTCTTTAAACAGAATTTATTACCTTATTTATATGGCTAATGACATTTTGTACACAAATATTACCTGGGGAATGTATTTAGAGACATTATTATTTATTAACATTAAAAGTAGGTAATAAAATGGAAGTCATCCAGTGTCATACTCTCACAGTAAGTGAAGAAATCAAGGCAGAATCAGGTTAAATGAATGTCCATGGTCACGGAATTTGTAGGAAGACCTAACTAATACCATGATCAACACCCTTCTCACTAAATTGTGCTATAAAATAGATTTTTAAATCAAATTTATGATTGTACATTTTATTACAAATATCTAGTCTAATATGAAACGATTTGCTGCTGAGATTTTTTTCCCCTTTTTCAATTTGACTTGCTGCTTTTTGTATAATCTGAAAGTACTGAAATCTTCAGAATCATCTGGAAATAATCCAATGTGTGCATTCCAGTGTCATGGACATGTCCCTGATCCTTTGTATTCTAATTACATTTATATAAGACCTTGCATAATGTGATTGTAATCAGATGCAGAGATGAGTTTGAAAGGTCATAGTATGATAGACAGGCAATTTATCTCCAACTAAAAATTAAAATTATCTGAAATTTAAAACTATACATATTGCCTTGATCTAAATATGCAGTTTGAATTTAATTTTGACCTCATAAAAATACAGTAATTGTAGATTAATGATATTAATGAGTGCACAATTTAGTAAATCAATTAAATTAATTTTTTTAATAAGTTAAAAAAATCCTTTTAATCTTCTCACAAGAGAGAGCATACTCCAACTGGTATATGCCAACAAAGAATTTGTGATTAAATTAAAGAAGCAGGTATTTGAGAAGTTGTTTTTTTTTAAAGATAGAATACTAAGCTCAAAATCAAAAAAACAAACAACCCCATCACAAAATGGGCAGAAGATCTAAACAGACAGTTCACCAAAGAAGACATACGGATGGCCAGAAAATACATGAAAAGATGTTCAACATCACTCATTATTACAGAAATGCAAATCAAAACCACTATGAGGTACCACCTGACACAAGCCAGAATGGCCATCATCAAAAAGTCTGCAAACAATAAGTACTGGAGAGGCTGTGGAGAAAAAGGAACCATA
Source organism: Sus scrofa (assembly GCF_054392235.1). Classification (NCBI taxonomy): domain Eukaryota; kingdom Metazoa; phylum Chordata; class Mammalia; order Artiodactyla; family Suidae; genus Sus; species Sus scrofa. The sequence continues at coordinate 105,148,579 of NC_139396.1, read as the reverse complement.
TTACACTGTTGGTGGGAATGTAAATTGGTGCAACCACTGTGGAAAACAGTATGGAGATGTCTCAAAAAACTAAAAACAGAACTACCATTTGATCCAGCAATCCCACTCCTGGGCACCTATCCAGAGAAAATCATGGCTCAAAAAGTCCCATGTACTCCGATGTTCATTGCAGCACTATTTGCAATAGCCAAGACATGGAAACAACCTAAATGTCCATCAAGAGAGGAGTGTATCAAGAAGATGAGGTACATATACACAATGGAATATTACTCAGCCATTAAAAGGAACGGAATACTGGCATTCTTAGCAACATGGATGGACTTAGAAATTATCATGCTAAGTGAAGTCAGCCATACAATGAGACACCAACATCAAATGCTTTCACTGACATGTGGAATCAAAAAAGGACAGAATGAACTTCTTTGCAGAACAGATGCTGACTCACAGACTTTGAAAAACTTATGGTCTCTGGAGGAGACAGTTTGGGGGGTGGGAGGATGTGCTGGGATTGTGGGTTGGAAATCCTATAAAATTGGATTGTGATGATTATTGTACAACTATAAATGTAATAAACTCATTGAATAATATATAAAATAAAATAAAATATAGAATACTAAGCAAAGGAAGCCAGATAGGCAGACAAATAACATATGATGATATAGCTTATACGTGAAACCTAGAAGAAAAAAATGATACAAATGAACTTATATATAAAACAGAAACACACCCACAGAAATAGAAAACAATTTTAAGGTTACCAAAGGGAGTGGGGGGAGGAGTAAATTAGGAGTTTGGAATTGACATATACACACTACTATATATAAAATAAATAACCAACAAGGACCTACTATATAGCACAGGGAACTACACTCAATATTTTGTAATAATCTATAAGGGAAAAGAATCTGAAAAAATATATATATATAAAACTGAATTACTTTGCTGTATACCTGAAGCCAACACAACATTGTAAATCAACTATATTTCATTTAAAAAAGAATACTGCAACTGATATAGGGGGAAGCAATGTGACATGCAAACACAGGACAGGTAATTACTGATTGGGGAGATCAAAGGTAATCAGCACAAGAGGCGCTCCTTGAAGTAAACCATACAGGCTTAAGTAGCTAGTGGTATTTCAGTAAGTGTATAAATTAGAAAACAGTGTTTGCATGGTATATGGCTTTTAAAAATTTATTGAATTGAACTTTTACATTTAATTTTTATTTTTAGCAAATAAAGCATATGCATAATGCAACAGGCAAATATTACTGAATATTTATAACCCCTAAAATTAGTTCCCTGCTCTATATTGCATCGCCTCTGTGTTCCAGATAGAGGTAAAACTTTAACCTCTTTTAATTGTTAATTCTACACTTATTATCATATCCCTAAATACCGTACCTTTTCTCTTTACTGTCTGTAGATAATATCTATTGATTTTGTTACAGAAGACGAGAACAAATTCTTATGCTTCCAATTTCCGTAACAGAGAAAAAAGTATATAAGTACATATACACACCATGCTGTCCCATTCTCCAGTATAATTAGATTATAATGAGTTAAGTAAATAATCAAGTTTTGCATATATCATTCAGAAATCTGGCTAATATCAAACTAATCAATAGGCAATTGCAGATCCTAATAAATAACAACACTTCTATGCTTGCTACAGAACAGGGTGACATCAAGCTCTGTTTCCCTACAGAATTTTGTGTTTTAGGGGATTTTACTTTTCACCTAATCATCAATAATCTAATTCTATAGATATATAGGGTCAAAGAAATGTTTAAAATATAATCATATTTATCATAAGAAGTCTTGAAGATAAGTGAAGCAAGTGAAAAACATTAAAGAGTAGGAAAGTAAAATGTGGATGTGTTCACAGAGCCAGCTGATAGCAGAGATACGAGACAATCTGAAGTGAATCTGTGCCATAGGATGATGGCTCAATTCAAAGTGGTATCTTACCCCTTCGAACCATGCTCCAACACACACACATTGCCCTAAATACCATGCTACCTGAATTAATTACTCTACCTTTATAATAGGCATTAGCTTCTGGCATAAGCCGAATATTTTGTTCTTCAGAAAGTCTGGCTACTCTTGGCTCTTTATATTTCCATATAAATATCAGACTCAGTGAGTCAATTTCATTTTTTAAAAATATCACTATGCAATTGACTTACTTTGTATTAATTCTGTGGATTAGTTTTGGAGACATGTTACTTTTATACGTTTGAGTCTTCTACTCCATGAACATGCTATACCTCCCTACTTAAGCTTTTAAAAGTTTACTGATTTGTAGTAGTCTTAGGCATAGACATTTTGCAAAACTTTCACTAGATTTATTCTTTAATACTTTATTATTTGAATCTATCAAAAATGGTATCTTTTTGTAAATTACATTTACCATGTTTTGGTCTTCATTCTTTTTTGGATTTTGGCGTATCCTTAGAGTAATTTTTATTTGTTTTTCATTTGTGTTTTTGGTTGAAGAATTCCTTCCAGCATGTTTTTCAGTGCAGATGTTTTTTTAGCAAGTTCTCTCATTCTTATTTATTCAAAATATTTTTACTCATATAAATATATTTCTCCAGGAAGATTTTTTTTAAATCTTAGCTTATTAAACATGTTACTCAAGTATCTTTTTGCTTCTTATTCCGTTGAAAGCCTAACATCAACCACATTCAATTTATTTCTCTTTGGTTTTTAAATTTGTATGATTATGTACCAAGGTGTATTTTTTTTTCCTATAATAATTTTGCTCGGTGTTCATAGAGCTTCTTGAATATGTCATGCTGTTTTTCGTCAATTTTAGAAAATATCTGCCTATTACCTCTTCAAATATCTCTTCTAAAACTTCATTCTGTCTTCTCTTTGGGAGAATTTTTTATTATATCCATATGTGTATTACACTCTTCCCTAGATTTTCTCTTTTGATAATCAAGCAGCCATCCTATTTGGGTGTGAGGTGATATCTCATTATGGTTGTGATTTATAGTTCTCTGGTGGTTAGTGATTTTGAATATCTTTTCATAGGCATCTTGGACACCTGTATATCTTTGGAGAAATTTCTATTCAAGTCCTCTGATCATTTTTTAATCATATTCTTTGTTTTTTTTCTTATTAAGTTGTCTTGTTTTAATTGTTCAATTTTGAGAGTTCTTTACATATAATTTAGATACTAAATCACTGTCATATGTGTGGTTTACAAATATTTTTGTCCAGTCTTTATCTTCCCATCCTTTTAACAAGATATTTTGCTGCGTAAAGGTACTTAATTTTGCTGAAGCTTATCAAATTGGGCAAGGGGGAATTTCCTTTTGGTGGGATATGCTTTTGGTGTGACATCTCAGAACTCATTGCCTAGAATGAAATCTTAAAATTTTTCTTGTATTTTTTGTAAAAGTTTTATAACTTACTTTCTATATTTATATTTTTATATTTAGGTCTGTATTAATTTTGAGTTGTATTAAGTTTGAGTCTGTATTAATCAACTCAACTCAAAATTTTAATGTAAAACATGGGGATTTTGTTAAGGCTCAATTTTTTACCTACCAACTCAGTGAATTCCACACATTTCTTAATGTCAATCCTTGCACCATTGAATTGTTCCAATTCCTTTTTCAAAATAAGATTAACATACTTATGTAGCTTTTTTTGCTGTATCCTCTGTTCTATTCCACTGACCTATGTTTCTATGCCTCTCCACCACACTGCCTTGATTACTATACCTATTTGGTGAGTATTAGTACAAATTTTGTAAAGTGATTCTTTCCCTTTTACTCTTCTGTTTAAAGATTGAGTAACCCATTGAAGGAACTGTGCTTTTCATTATGAATTTTAAACTATTAATCACTGCATGATGTCATTTACATAACATTTGTGAAATGATAAAATTTTGGCAATGAAGAAGTATTAGTGGAGAGAGGATTAAGATGGCAGAATAGAAGGACTGGAGCTCAACATCTCTCCTAAAAAACAACAAAATTCAAAACTAAAGGCTGAGCAATCTCTACCCAAATGGACCAGAAACCTTAAAAAAGATACCCTACTCTAGAAGAAAAAGAGGAGGCCACATCAATAGGTAGGAGGGGCAATTTCACTATATAAACAACCCCATACCTTCCAGGTGGGAAGCTCCACAGACTGAAAACTAACTGGTTCACAGAGACTCACCTACAGGAGTGAGAGTTCTGAGCCCCATATCAAACCCTCACATGCTGGCATCTGTCACTGGGAGAAAGAGCCCCTGGAGCATCTGGCATTGAAGGCCAGTGGGGCTTGAGCACAGGAGCTCCACAGGACTGGGGGAAACGGAGACCCCATTCTAAAAAGGTGCACACAGACTTTAACGTGCACTAGGTCCCAGGGCAGAGTGAGGTCTCCACAGGAACCTAGGTCAAACCTGACTGCAGTTCTTGGAGGACATCCTGGGAAAACAGGGGTGAATGTGGCTTGTTGTGAGGGATGGACATTGAAGGCAAAGCTCTCAGGAATATTCAGCAGTTGCCTTTCTCTGGAGGTGGCCATTTTGGGAAAATTTGGCCCCATCTGTCAGTCAGTGCTGAGAAGCCCCAGGGCAAACAACAATCCAGGTGGGATCAAAGCCCCACCCCTCAGTAAACAGGCTGCCTAAAGACCCCTCAGGCACACAGTAGCCCCTAATCCCATCCAGAGACTAAGCCCCACCCACCAGAGGGATTAGAATCGGCTCCACCTACCAGTGGACGGGCATCAGCCCCTCCCATCAGGAAGCCTATAGCAAGCCCCCCCATACCGACTTCAGCCACAATGGGGGCAGGCGGCAGGCGCCAGAAGTAAGAGAGGCTACAGCTCTATTTTCTATAAAAAGGTCACCACACAAAAAACCTATAAAAATGAAGACAGAGAACTATAACTCAGATGAGGGAGAAAGGAAAAACCCCAGAAAATCTGCTAAGCAATGAGGAGATTCTCAGCCTCCAGGAAAAAGACTTTAGACTGTCGATGCTGAAGATTATGCAAAACATTGGAAATAAACTGGAGGCAAAGATGGATAACTTACAGGAAACACTGACCAAAGAGATACAAGATATAAAACTTAACAAGAAGAGATGCAAAATACAATAACTGAAATAAAAACTCACTAGAAGCAGCTAATAGCAGAATACAGGAGGCAGAACAAACAAGCAAGGTGTAGGACAGATTAGTGGAAATTATGGATGTGGAACAGAAAAGAGAAAAGAGATTGAAAAGAAATGAAGAGAGTCTCAGGGAACTCTGGGACAATGTTAAACGTACCAACATCCGTATTATAGGGGTGCCAGAAGGAGAAGAGAGAGAGAAGGGGACAGAAAAAATATTCCAAGAGATAATAGCCAAAAACGTCCCTCACATGGGAAAGGAACCACTCACTCAAATCCAGGAGGCACAGCAAGTACTATATAAAATAAACCCAAGGAGGAACACACCGAGACACATAATAATCAAACTAACCAGAACTAAAGACAAAGAGAAAATCTTGAAAGCAGCTAGGGAAAAGAAACAAGTAACATACAAGGGAACCCCAATAAAGTTATCAGCAGATTTTTCAGCAGAAACTCTGAAGGCCAGAAGGGAGTGGCATGATACACTTAACAGTGATGAAAGGAAAAACCTCCAACCAAGATTACTCTACCCAGCAAGGCTCTCATTCAGATTTGAAGGAAAAATCAAAAGCTTCACAGACAAGCAAAAGCTGAGAGAATTCAGCAACACTAAACCAGCCTTACAACAAATACTAAAGGAACTTCTCTAGGCAGAAAAGAAAAGCCCACAACAGGGAACAAAAATTCCACAAATGACAAGGCTCACCAGTAAAGGTATATATACAGTAAAGATACGAAATCATCCATGCACAATTATACCACCAAAATCAGAAATCATGAGAAGAGGTGGGTACAAATGCAGGACACTGGAGATGAACTTGCAATTAAGAGAACAACAACTTAAAACAATCTCATATACATATAGACGCTTATATTAAAACTTCAGAATAACTGCAAACCAAAAATCTATAACTGATACACAAACAAGGACTCCCTGGAGAAGAAATACATCTCATAGTAAATAAGTGCATAATCCACCATGAGGGGGGTCATTCGACATCATTCTTGGAATGCTGAAGTCTCCTTAGATCTGACTCTGATTTCCTCTCCATCAAAGAATTTATGATAATTATAATTAAATAATGCCACTGTACAATTAAATAATACAGTTCTACAATTGTATTATTAATAACCATTTCTCTCCATGGTACCATGTAAAGTCTATAATGTCTTGTTTATCACATCACCTAGAATGGTGTAATGCCTATATTGAAGAATCAATGAGATGGAACAAATTGTGAGGACATATTTATATAGTTACACTGTTTTTTAACCAATTTATGCATTTTATATTTTACTTATTTTCAGAGGGTGTATTATTTTTGCTATTCTTACCAGTTAAGTTATTCTTTTTATTATGCTATATAAAATATTTAATGGTATATAAGGCTTTCTTCTTTATAAATTTTAGTTGCATAATATACACAATTTTAATACAATGCTAATTTTTAAAGAAAAATTGAAATGTAATAGGTAATACTAAATAGTAAAGATGAAAGCCATATAAAATGGGATAAAGTATAGAATAAATTTCCTATTTGTGTCAGCATGTTTTCCATTCCACTTCTTCAGAGGGAGTCAATCTGTTTCTTAAGTTCCATGATATAATAATCTGTGTGAATGTAAGTGTGTTTAAATATATGTATTTTATTCCACAAAAAATAAAAAATAAAAAAATAAACTGGTTAAAAAAAAAAGTAGTAGTAATAGTGGTTGCCCTGGGCTGGGATGAAATGGGAAGAAGTACAAGAGGAAGCTGGGTGAATTTATAAAAGAGTGACACCAGGGATACTTGCGGTGATGGAGTCATGTGATATCTTGACAGTGGTAGTGAATAAACAAACAGGTCTACACTGGTAATAACATTGTATAGGGCTAAATACACCTACAGACACACATACGAAATAAATAATGCAAAACTAGAAAATTGAATAAGATCTGTTAATTATATCTATGCCAGTATCCTGTTTGCAATGCTGCACCATACACTAGCAAAATGTTAAAACCAGGCTAAGTACATAAAAGATACACTCAGATTTCTGTGTAGTATTTCTTATACCTGCATGTTAATCTATAGTTATCTCAATAAAAATTTTTAATTAAAAAATAAAATGAGGGTACCTTCATTTTTACCTCCTGAACAATACAGTCCTAACTCCTTTAGGTGGGAGAGACCAAGGAAGGTACCTGTAGTTGAGACTGGATAAGTATAGTAGCCCAGAGCAGGCTATCAGAGCTTGACCAGGGTAAGAAGTATGCCCCTGGCAGACAGCCTGGAATCAGTTGTAAGAGAGAAGAGAGCATTAAAAAATTCGGAGGTAATATATAAAAATTAATATACAAACTAACAGAAACTACAATTGAGATTATACAGTTGAGGTCTTGAGTTAATAATTAAAAAAAATACATGTGCAAGGTGGTACAAAACTGTTCAATCTCCAGTAACACAATTAGTCAATATAAATGTAAATAAGTCAAAAAGTTATTTATGATTAACTTCTTATGCTTAACTTATTCTGCCTGATACATTAAGGCTGGGAGGAAAGTTCTAAGTCTGGATGAAAGTGAAGATCATTCTAGTTGAGTGCGTTTCTAAGATAGTTTTTGTTACAAGCAATCATGATAGTCTGCTGCTTTGAATGAATATTAGGCATTATAATATCACTCTATTTTTTCTTTGTCAAACTTTCCTCTATATTATTTTGCATATGTGCACATACACAAAGGAATTATTATATATAAATATATATGAGAAGAGTAAATATTTGCAATAGTAGAACAGTGTTTCATAACCATTTCTAGTATCTGGTAATTCACACTTCAATTCTAACTCACATGAATTTATATTTATACTTTTTCAGTATGTACTAGCAATCAGGATCTATGTCACCTACCAAAAGAGAAAACAAAGAACTTTTATTGTATTTTAATTTCCCTCTTCTTGTACATTACTCATCTGGAAATTAATATCTTTTCTTATTCTCAAGAAGATATTAATCATTGCTTTTATAAATCTTCTGTGTGTCCCACTAAATCTGTTCCTTTTGATGTTATTAAAATTAATGATGCTTTTAACTTACTTCTAACATTGTAATTTTGTTTTATGTTTGCCCCACTCTTTCATGATGAAATAATTACATTTTATTTCTCGATACTTTGTCAAAAATCTTTTACCAAACCCAAATATTTGCATGTTTTAATACTTTTTATTTCACAAGCAGGTTTTTTTTTTTTGACTAAACATAGCAGAGAATTTCTAGATGCAAAACTTGTATTTAACTCTTCTAAAAATCATTTTATTTTGATGTCTACTGCAAGTGCTAGCTTAACTGTAAAATACTAGATCCAAAATGACTTTTTTTGAGAACTTTACTAAAGACTTTTACTTTACAACTTTGTTTTCACTAGTATATTTTAGAAATTTTTCTAATTTTCTAAACATTGCTACTAAGAAATCTACTGCCAATGTGATTTCAATAAATTATAATTTTTTTCTATCTTAGAGATTTTAGAAATTTATCTTTACCCACTTTTGGAAATATAAAATATCACCAAACATTTTCTAGCTTTAAATCATTTTCATTCATCTAGCTTCAGGAAGCAGCTGGGACTCTTCAATACAAAAAACTTTCAGGTCTATAACTTCCTCTTCAACTGAGTCTACTAAAATATTTATCAAATATTATGGCTTTAAAATATGTAACAATCATTTATTTCTAAGGCAATACATACTGTTTTCTTCTCTTATAATGTTTTTCTTTTATTATTATGAGTTGCTTAGTTTTCCCATCACTCATCCCTTTTTAAAATCCATCTTTAGTGCTTCTATTAATTTCAGTGCCTTAGTGTTATTAAGATTATGACATATTTTACCTTGTTTTTTAACTTTTTATTTTCAAATGAATTTGCATCTGCAGAAAAGATGCAAAATGTTCAAAAGAGTTGCCATTAGGCTTCATCCATAATGTTAATATCTGGCATAATTATAGTAACAATGTCAAGACTAGGAAATTATTACAATACTGATACAAGGCTATTAATTAATTACAGACCTTATTCAAATTTCGCTAATTCTCCAACTTATCCTCCCTCCCTTCTTGTTCAGGATCCAACCTGGAATAGCACATTGCTCAGCTGTCATATCTCTGTAATCTCCTTCAGTCTGTGGCAGTTCCTCAATCTTTCTTTCAGGACCTCAGTAATATCAATGAATTATTTTGCAGACAGTCTTTCAATTTCTATTTGTCTGAAGTTCTCTTGTAATTACTTTAAAGTTGCATTGATTTTAATGATATTTTTATATATTGCCATCTCATATAATTTTTATAACAGAAGCAATGATTTTTCGTTCTCACTGCAAATTACCAGGGTACCTATGACATCCATATGTGTCATTGTTGGTGTAATCTTTAATCACTTGGTTAAGATGGTGTCCTTGGCAAAGTTACAATTTTTTCCTTTTATACTTAATAAGTGTCTTGTGGAGCGAATCTCTGAGACTATGTAAACATCCTGTTTCCCATTATGTATTTTCACTAATTTTAATATCTATGTATGAATTTTGTCTGAAATAATTATTTCTGTGGCATTTGCCTAATTGTTACTTTCTATTTTCATTATTCCTTCTACATCTGTTTTCTAGAATTCTACTACAAGTAACAGCTCTCTCTTCTACCCTGTTCATACATTCATTCATTTACTTATTTACCATCTTATATCACTAAATTATTTTTATATTGTAATTAGGATCTGTTTTACAGCCTGCTTCTCCACTCACTTTAGGCAAAATCTTTGAACCAGGGCTCTCGAGAGAGGAGTGAGGATGGAAATAATGACAAGCTTCTTTCTGAATGGCACCCCATTTTAGGAGCCTTACATTAGAGGTAGGACAGCAACCTTTGCTTTTCTTGGCTTTCTTCTCTTGGCATGGAATCACTACTTCATGAACCACAGGAAGTCTTTGTGATATTAATTTTTCCTGTGTGCCACACCCAAGGTATACCCTCTGTTCTATAAGTAGGGGCTGGACAAAAGAAGAAAGTTACTTCTTTTTTATCATACTTACCCAGGATTTAAGCAATTAGGGACAGGATGAGAAATGCTGAAGTTTTCCTCCTCTCAGAAAGAAAGCCTCCTGGAAGAGAGCTAGGGGTATAAGGACTCCTATGTTCTTATCTTTAGCACTCATTGAAGAGGGATGGGGAAGGGAAAGAGTGATCTTGGTTCAAATAAACAAAAATTCTCATCTTTCTAAGTTTTCATAGATTTTCTGCAAGAGATGTTTCTTCATTTGCTATTTGCCTTTTGAATTACTTCCAGAGGGTTCATATTTTTTGTTTTTTAAATAATTTCTCAATAGTTTCACTGGGGAATGAGTCAAAAGATTCTGTTCACACTGTCATGCAGGAAGGTGATCTCTCACCATTGATTTTTAATGGTATTTTTATACCTTGCTATCTTATATAAATTTTATAATTTTGGTTTCTAGAAGGTTTTCTAGGTATGCTACTATGCTCTTGAAAGAGAAACAGCTTTTACTCATCCTTTACCATTCTTATGTTCCTAATTAATTTGTCTAATGGCACAGGCTAGTACACTAGTAAATACTAAAGAGCAGCGAAGATAATAAGAATCTTTGTATTAATCCTAGTGATAATGGAAATGACTCTAGTGTTTCTACAATATGATAGATAGTGGTTTTATGATCAGCAAATATATTTATATAGTTTATTGAGTTTTAAAGTATACCATTTTTCATTGAATTTCTCAAATATTAAAGCTGATGATGGGAGTTTCCATCTTGGCTCAGTGGTTAACGAATCGGACTAGGAACCATGAGGTTAAGGGTTCGATCCCTGGCCTCAATCAGTGGATAAAGGATCTGGCATTGCCGTGAGCTATGGTGTAGGTCACAGATGTGCCTTGTATCCCTTGTATCCCACATTGCTGTGGCTCTGGTGTAGGCCAGAGGCTGCAGCTCCAATTAGACCCTGAGCCTGGGAACTTCTATGTGCCAGGGATGCAGCCCTAGAAAAGATTAAAAAAATTTTAAAAAGCTGCTGCTGATGATTAACTGCTTTCTGATTTAATTCTATGATCAGATAAAGCATATCCTACATGATTTGAATGCCTTTTAATTTATTGAGATGTGTTTTACAGATTTTTTATCATGCATCTTGGGAAATGTTCAGTGGACATTTGAAGAATGTGTTTTCTGCTATTGTTAGGTGGAGTGTTTTACAAATATCTGCTTGTCAAATTGGTTGATGATGTTGTTCGTGTTTTTGGTATTCTCACTTATTTTCTATCAGTTGTCTACGAAGTACTGAGATAGAGTTGTTTGACTTTCCAATTACAATAGCAAATTTTTCTATTTCTCCTTAACATGAAATGAATCTGGTTCATTTTAGCTTTGTTATTAGATTCATAAATATTTTTAAATCATTACATCTGCTATTGAATTAACTTTTTATTATTATCCTGATAGTATTCTTTCTCTGCAATTTACGTTGATATTAATATAGTCAATTCACCTTTCTTTTGATTTGTGTTAGCATAGTATATAAATTTTTACATCCATATATTTTTAATGTTTGTTTTTAGACTTTACCAAACAAATAGTATTATGTTACTTTTGTATACAGTCTGACAATGTTTGCCTTATAAATGAGATGCTTAGATCATTAGCATTTAATGTGCTTAATGATATAGCTGGGTTTAAATTCATCACATTGCCATTTGTTTTCTATTTTTCTGATCTCTTCTTGGGTCTCCTTTCCCTCTTTTTTTTAATGACAAATTTTATCATCTCTACCTTTATTGTTTTTAGTCCAAAATATAGATTTTATTTTTTACATAAACCATTTGATATTAATCATATAACAGTGAAGGTAAGTAAAATTCTAGTACATGGAATTCTACTAAATGTTTAAACTACATTTAGGGAGTTAGTTGCACTTTTTTTTTTCATCTCTACCTTTAAAATACATCTATTGTATGAACATGCATCACCACTGCTGCTGTCACCACTCTTGGTAAAACCAGTGTCATCTTTCATCTGTAATCCTTATTAGCCTGCTCATTTGTATCTCCGATTTTGATATTGCATATGAAAAGTTTTGCTCTATGCTCAGCAATAAACATTATCACATCACTTATCCATATCATCACATGGCCTTCCATTACAACCAGATTAGAAGTCCTGATTTAGCAAGGCAATGCATGTTCCTATTCTTGGCTAGCTCTATAACTCTGTTTTTCTACAAATATTCTTACTCATGCTGCTTCAGTCATACCCCCTTTCATATCTTTTATCAAACACTACAAAAATATAAGTGTTTCCATTTCACACATTTATTATTATGACTCCTTCCCCTTTCCTCAGATGTTTTTCTTCCTTGCTCCCTTATTTTGTTTGCAGATGCCCTGTCTTCAAAAAGGCTTTCCTTGAGTATCTTCTCTAAGCCTCCTTCCTCCAAATTACATTATATTCCTCACCCTGATTATGTTTTAATTGTTATTTCCCCAATACAATTTTTTTCACTGTACAGCACGGTGACCCAGTTACACATACATGTACACATTATATTTTCTCACATTATCATGCTCCATTATAAGTGACTAGACATCGTTTCCAGGGCTACACAGCGGGATTTCATTGCTAATCCATTCCAAAGGCAATAGTTTGCATCTATTAACCCCAAGTTCCCAATCCAACCCACTCCCTCCCACTCGGCAACCACAAGTCTATCCTCCATGTCCATGATTTTCTTTTTTGTGCAAAGGTTCATTTGTGCTGTATATTAGATTCCGGTTATAAGTTATATATGGTATTTATCTTTCTCTTTCTGACTTACTTCACTCAATATGAGAGTCTCTAGTTCCATCCATGTTGCTGCAAATGGCATTATTTCATTCTTTATTATGGCTGAGCAGTATTCCATTATGTATATATACCACTTCTTCCTAATCTAATCATCTTTCAATGGACATTTGGGTTGTTTCCATATCTTGGCTCTTGTGAATAGTGCTGCAATGAACATGCGGGTCCATGTGTCTTTTTTACAGAAAGTTTTGTCTGGATATATGCCCAAGAGTGGGATTGCTGGGTCATATGGTAGTTCTATGTATAGATTTCTAAGGTACCTCCATACTGCTCTCCATAATGGTTGTGCCACCTCACCCTGATTTTAATTTAGCAAGATGTTTATCTCAAACTGATCTTACATTATGTATATATTTGTTTTCTGTATCACCCACTAGAAAGTTAACATTCCAGGGACATAGACTTTTGTTTTATCTCGTATGATATTTCCTGGAACTAGAAAAGAGTCTAGAACATAATCTGCACTCAAATATTATTTATTAAATGAATAAAAAATAAGTGCAGGCTTTCTCCTTATAACTGGCAAAATGGCTGTCTGCACTTCTGTCATCAAATGATTCTAAATTAGCAACTCTAACATAAAAGTGATATTTGTTTCTTAGCATCCCAAGGCTCTAATTGGCTATAACGGTATTAGGTGTCAATTCCCTGAACTCATTACTATGAGCTATGATTGACACATCCTGCCATAAGAATTGAGTTCTCTGCCTCCTACCATAAGAATTGAGGACCTGTATCGCTTTGAGTGAGTGAGTGAAGAACTATACACTATAGGCACATTGCCAACCACCCACTCTGTCAGACATATATAAAAATTCTACTGTCTTTACATGTCATATTTCTTCAGTGATTCCTTTTTTCTTCTCATACCTTTCATTGAGGAGAGATTTATATCAAGAATATTTTGCCCCCAACTCAATGAATATATGTTCTTTTTATTTTCTCACTCTCAAGATAAAATTTGTCAGGATATTTTTCTCAGATTTTAAGCTGTAGGGGAGTTTGCTAGAAATTTCAATCATTCATTCAGTGATCAGAAGCACAGCATCTGAGCAGTTTTAGCAGGTGAACTATATTTCAGTATAGTTACTTATTTTATTTAAGGAAGCCTCCACATGAAATAAAAGATTCAGTATTTAACTTTATGCTTACTGTGGTTACTAGCCACCACTCCATGTGAAGCCTGAGTATAGGACAGAGACTTCCTATAAGCACCTGAATTTCTTCTGTTTGATATACCTCTAATTAATGTTGATCCTCCAAGTGCAGCTGATTCTATAATTAACTGATACACATAAAAGATAAGATTTCACTTTAAGTGAAACATTTCACATCTATGGAACCTCACATTCCTTCCAAACAAAAGACTGTCATAGCATAATACTGAAGACATGGACTTGACAAGGTCATCTCCTAATTATATCATTTACTACCTCTGTGACTGAGTCAAGCTACTTAACCTGTGTCTTAATTTCCTCATCTGCCAAAAGGAATTGTAAAATAATAATACTTAAATCATATTATGGACAAAGTCATGGGAGTACAACAAACAATCTCTCTGTTTGATGATAAATTTTTAGAGCTTAACCTTGTACCAGTTATTGTCCTATATGCTTTGCAAATAACTTAATCTCACCAATCCGATGTTGTAGTTATAAATAAACATTTATAAAGTTAGCCTTCTCTATATATTATGAAATACTACAAAAAGTGATCCCCAAATTTCAGTACATTAATACAATAAAGATTGATGTCTTACATTTACCATTTGAAGAAGGTGGGCAGAAGTACACTGTCGTATATAGTTATGAAATCACCAAGATGCCTGCTTTTTACAGCAGAATTTCTTAACCTTGGTACTATTGACATTTGGGTTGAGTAATTATTTATTGTGGGCAGCTGTCATGTGCACTGTAGGATGTTTATAAATGTTCCTCACTTCTACCCTCTAGAGTCTCGTAGTACCTTCCCAGTTTTGACAGACAAAAATTTCTTTAGACATTGCCAAATATTCCTAGGGCATGGAGGGATAAAATTACCCCATTGGGTTAGAGACTGCACTATGCCCCACATGGTCTTAACAACTCCCACTGAATTTTTTTGTCTAGCTGGTAGATCATAGGATAAAGAAATTATGGAAGATCACATGGGAAATGTTAAAAGCTAAGTTCAGAATTGATGTGCATCAGTAATACCCTCATTCCATTGGCTGGAATTCAGCTCAAATAGCCATTCATTAATCAAGAAATCTGGACATTTTAGTTTTCCAATGTGCTGAAGAAGAAACTAAAACTGGGTTTAACAAACAAATAGCATTGTTCGTTAAAATCAATCTTCTGGTCACCAAATACCAGCTTTACTTTTTTTCCTCCCTCTATATATTGAATACACCCTCTTTACAAAGAAGGTAATCCAAAATCTCATTACTAACTGCACCTAGCACAGACCCTGGTTTTCCAGGTGATATGTATTATTCTGCATTGAGTATGAAAGTGTCAATATATACTGCATGCTCTATCCACCCTCCCCAATGAATACACAGTAATGGAAGAGAAACAGCTTATCTATAATATATCTTCCAGGGACAAGAATGGGAAACACAGATTAGTATCAGTGATTATTCTATACAACAGGAAAGAGAAGGTAGAGATTTTTTATTAGAACTTTATTCCTTCTTTCTTGTCCATTATTCTTTGATATTCCAGGCTTCAACTTCTGGAAAACTTCTTTGGCTATTATCTTTATTCTTTTCTTCCTCTTTTTTTTGGCTGCCCCATGGAATATGGAGTTCCCTGGCCAGGGATCATATCTATCTAAGCCATAGCTGCAACCTACACTGAGGCAACACTGGATCCTTTAACCCACTGCGCTGAGCTAGGGATTGAACCTGTGACCTGGAGCTGCAAAGGCCCTGCCAAACCCAGTGCGCCACAGTGGGGACTCCTCTGTTATCTTTTTGGCTACATTTAAAGTGCCATTTCTGGGCATGCCTTTTCCTGTTTTTTGTTTTTTTGGCACTGGCTAGTATTCCTGGATTGCTTCTTATGTTCACCAAATAGTCAGAGGCTTATTAGATGAAGTTCTTGGTGTCTTAGCATTGAAATTCCCTAAAAATACTCAGGAGGCTACTTACCTATTTACTTTCCATAAGTTACATGTACCATTAATCAACACACTATTTTTTCTAAAAAATAATCTTCACACTTGCTTCGTATCTCCTATATGTATACACTTGTCAAAAACTATAAACCACTCAAAGGTCTTTCAATGGGTTAATGGATAAACAAACTTGGTAAAGTCATGAAGTGGAATGCTATTCAGCCACAAACAGGAATGAAATATATATACTCAACAACTTGGATAAATCTCAAATGCATTTTGTTAAGTAAAAGAAGACAGTCTCAAAAGGTTACATAATATATGTCCACTTGTAAGACATTTTCAAATAGACAAAACGTACTGATAGATTGATAGATCGGTAGTTATCAGAGGTTAGAGAAGTTGTGACTTCAGAGGGTTCTCAAGAGAGATTACTTTGGACTACAGGAAAGTTCTAGCATGATTGCAGTGGTTCACACAAGTTTTAAATGCACTTTAACAGAACTATAACAGAGAGCTGGGGTAGAGGGAGAAAGCAAGAGTCGATGTTAGCGTATATATTATCTTTAAAAAATAGAATTTTAAAAATGACATTCAATTACCAAGGCTGGTGTGGTACATCAAATTCTATCTTGAGTAACTAAAATTCTTGACAAAAAATAGGTAGTATTTGCTACCTTGGAACCACTGCATAATTGGAATATATGATCAGTCACAATATCCTCTGACATTATTAGAGACAGTCCAATACAGAAAGCCCATTTGGAAGTCTTAAATGACTGAAAGCATATACAGCTCTGAAGCTTTTAGAATCTTTTATAATCAGAAAAGATCTTTGGGCAAATACTTGCTTTTTAAGACCACATCGTGGGACAGTTATCAGCTCAATGGTGCTCTTTACAGTAATAAATAGGCCTTAAATTTATGTGTTAGATAATGCTGATTTGTGTCATCTATGTAACTTGTATTTCAATACACACCATTGATTTACACTTTGCTTGGAGCTATGTCATCTGGAGAAAAAAACTTAAGGCTTCAGAGGGATTCTAATGTTGGGGATTTAGGTGTTGATCGGGAAGGAGAATCTTGGTCAGTTTGGCCTTTTGGCTTCTCAAACCACATAACATATTTCTCTTACATGATAAATACTGACCTTTTTGACAGTGTACAGTTGGGCTCATCTAGAAGCATCTTATTAAAATGGATCAGAGTTTAATACAGCAGGATTTCACTTCCAAATTACATACTGCCTGATTGCTAATCAGTTCCAAATGTTAGTCAGCAATTTTTTGAAATTGAAAAGTCTATGCCAGCTTAAAAAATACAATGTAGTCAACATTTTCAAAGCCCTTATTTTAGAACATTTAATTTGAAAAGTTCTGACTATATATTATGTCAAGGTAATAGAGAATACCTGTTTTTTCAGAAACAACTCATTATATTGTAAAATTAGCATATGTTTATTATAAAGCCATTCAAACACTAGAAAACTTGAAAGGAAAATAATAACCTCATCCAAGCTACCACAACATGAGATATCAGATTATCTATCTATTTATCTATATCTCCAGAAAGTAAATTAAAAGGACTACCTAGAACAGGTCTCAAAAGACCAAAGCCCAGCTGAATCTAAGACTTGATTTAGGTGATCTGACCACACACTAACCACCAACTTGTATCATATAGGAATCTGCATAAATTCTGGAAAGACTGACAAAGAAAAAGAAAAGAGACACAATTCATTAATATAAGTGATATCAGGGAATATCAAACAAATACCTTGTGACAATTAAAAAGATAATAAAGGGATATACATACAGCAGGAAAATTTTTAAATTTAACAACTTAGAAAAATTGATTTCCTTGAAAAAAGTAAAGTACAAAAAAAATCCAAGAAGATATTGTATTGGTCTTATAACTATTAAAGAAATTGAATTTGTAATTTAAAAGCTTCGGAAAGGGAAATCTTCACACCCAGATGGTTTTAGTGGGTAATTTTACTGCACATTTAAGAAGAAATAAACTTCAATTTCACAAAATCTTTTCTAGAGAATAGAAGAAAGAACACTTCCCAACTCATCTTATGAAGCCAGTATTACTCTAATACCAAAATTAGGCAAAGTCAGCAAACAAAAATATCTCTCATTAATTTAGACCAAAAAACCTTGACAAAATTTTGGCAGACTGAATTCAGCAGTGTAAAAAAACAATACATGTGCCATAACCATAATCAATCATTTATTTCATGCGTGCAAGTTTAGTTCTATATTCAAAAAGTATGCAACCACCATTATAACAGGTCAAAGTATAAAAACTCTATGATCATATCAATTGAAACAGAAAGGGTGTTTCATAAAGTTCATGACCCCATTTTTGATTAAAATTTTTCTTATATTGGAATAGAGAGGAACATACGCAACTTCATAGGGATCATCCACAAGAAAACCTGCAGCTAACATCGTACTTAATGGTGAATGACTGAATGCATTCCTCTAAGACTGGGAACAAGACAACTCTCTCTCACCACTCTTATTTGCACAAGACCGAAAGTTTTAGAAACTGTAATAAGACCACAAAGAAATGATATTAGTTTTTTTTTTTTTTTTTTTTTTTTTTTTTTTTTTGTCTTTTTGCCTCTTTCTAGAGCCGCTCCCAGGCTAGGGGTCTAATCGGAGCTGTTGCTGCCAACTTACACCAGAGCCACCGCAACTCTAGATGCGAGCCATGTCTGGGACCTACACCATAGCCCATGGCAATGCTGGATCCTTAACCCGCTAAGCAAGGACAGGGATCAAACCCACAACCTCATGGTTCCTAGTTGGATTCGTTAACCACTGCACCATGATGAGAACTCCAGAAATGAATTTAGTTTTGAAAGAAGAAATAAAAATCGCTTTTCAGACAATACTGCTGTCTATGTCTATAGACTACCTCAAAGAATTTACCAAAAAGGAAACTAGCTAGACTTAAGTGAGTTCACTAAGGTCACAGGCTACAAGATTAACACACAAAACTCAATTATATTTTTAGATACCAACAATGAACAAGTGATGAGTTCCCATTGTGGCTCAGCAGGTTACAGAGACAATTGGCATCCATGGGGGTGTAGGTTTGATTCCAGGCCCCACTCAGTAGGTTAAAGGTTCTGGTGTCGCTGTAAGTTGCAGTTTGGGTTGTAGGTGTGGCTCACATCTGGTATTCCAGCTGTGGCTGGAAGCTGGAGCTCCAATTCAACCCTTGGCCTGGGAACTTCCATATGCCACACTGCGGCATACAGGGAAGACAAAACAACAACAAAAAAAATGAACAAGTGAAAACAGAAATCAGAATCACAGTCTTATTTACAGTTTTTTCAATGAAAATAATATGCTAGAAATAAGCCTAGCAAAACCTAGCTAGGTTCTTTCTTGAGAAAAATTACAAAACACTGATGAAAGAAATCAAAGACTTACATATTTTGGAGAGGCATATCATGTTCATGGATTGGAAGGCTGAAAAAAATAAAGATGTCAATTCTAAATTAATTTAGAAGTTTAGCACAATTCCTTACAAAATCTCAGCACATAAAAACAGACAAAATTTCTAAATGCAGACACAATGAGATTATACTAAAATTTATACAGAAAGGCAAAAGCTCTAAAATAGTCAAAACAATTTTAATTTCAATGAATGGTGCTAGAGCAATTGTACATTCCTCAACAACATGTGATCCACCACTTAAACCTCATGTCTTACATAAAAGTTAGCTCAAAAGGATCAATATGAAATATAAAACTATAAAACTTCTAAGAGAACAATAGAAAATCTTTAAGACATAGAATTTGTCAAAAAATTCTTAGGCATGATACCAAAAGCAAGATCTGTAAGTGAGAAAATTAATAAATTAATAAATTAAAATTTTTTTCTTTGAGAAAGAGCTATTTAAAAGAAGAAAAGACAAGCTACATACTGAAGGAAATATTTTCAAATCATATGTTGGACAAAGATGTATCTGGAATATATTAAAAACTCTTAAAATGCAACAGCAAAACAAACAGCAATTCAATTAGAAAATGGGCAAAAACTATATACAGAGACTCTACTGAAAAGGATATTTAATGGCAAACAAACACATGAAAAGATATTCAACTCCCTTAGCAATTAAGGAATTACAAATTTAAACACAATGAATGCTTACTACAAATTTATCAAAATGGCAAAAATGAAAAATTGTGAAAACACCAAATGCTAGTGATGATATGGAGAAAGTGAATCACATACATATTGCTATTGACAATACGAAATGGTCCAGTCACTCTGGAAAACAGCCTGGCAGTCCATTTTAAATCTAAGAATGTATACCATATAACCCAGTAACTTCACTCTGGGGCTTTTGTTGCAGAGAAATGAACACCAAGTTCTCATACAAGAACTTATATAAAAATGTTTATAACAGCTTTATCCATAAAAGCTATAAACTGGAAATGACCCAATGTTCTTCAGTGGTTGAATGGTGAAACAAACTATGGTACACCCATACATAGCGTGGAATATATGTATGTGCTAAAATGAACTGTTAATTAATCAGTGAGGAATGAACTATTCATGTACTTCGAATGAAACTCAAGGAAATTATACTGAGAGAAAAAAAGAAATCAAAATGATATAAACTTCATTGCTCCATTTTTGTAATATTTGTGAGACAACATATATATAGAAGAGGAGAACCGATCACAGTTTCCTAGTGTTAAGTGTGCGGTGGGAGGGGACAGCTGTATCTATAATGGGATAATACAAGCGAGCCTGTGTTGACATATAGATGAATATCTTGATTGTGGTAGTAGTACATAAGGTTACACATGTGATAAAACTGTACGTACAAACTCACAAATGCCTGCCTGATTACTGGAAAAATTTGAATCAGCACTATGAAGTACATCAGTATTATTTTACTGGCACTGATGTTGGACAGTTGGATTATTTTATCAAGTATTAATGCTGGGGAGATTGGGTGAAGGCTACAGGAGACTTTCCTATATATTTCTTTTCAACATCTCTGTGAATTTATAATTATTCCAAAAAAATTAATGAACTATTACTCCTGTAGAATATCAGGCATTAGAACCTTAGTTTTAACTCAACATACTGCACCTGAACCATCAATGGCTTCAAAACCCTTATGGTGCCATCGAAGGTGTATTTACAGTCCTAAACTCATGACAGACTACATGACATGGAAAGCTCTTGACACTAATAATTTTCATTAAGCACTCATTTACCAGATATGGTGAATATTACCAGGCACATTTAGGTCTGGAGGTACCTGGTTTGCCTACTGGGAGGGTGATGGCCAAGAACATGCTACTCCATGGCCTCATGAAGTTGCCCATTATCCAATACACACTCCCTTTCAGTTACTGCTTCAATCAGCCCCTCAACCTAGACACCTGTGGATCTCAAATGTATAAAAGGGCTTAGAGTATTAAACTTAAGAGTTACCTTGAGGGGAAACTGGGTGAGAGTGGATAGGACTTACTTGCACATTTATTTGCAATATCCTATGAATCTGTAAATATGTTTAAATAAAAATCTTTTTTAAAAAAATATTTTCCTTCAGAAAGTATCTTGAATGTTCATGTTAAAAGTTCTAAACAAACAGGAGTTCCCGTCGTGGTGCAGTGGTTAATGAATCCGACTAGGAACCATGAGGTTGCTGGTTCGATCCCTGCCCTTGCTCAGTGGGTTAACCATCGGGCGTTGCCGTGAGCTGTGGTGTAGGTTGCAGAGGTGGGCTCGGATCCCGCGTTGCTGTGGCTCTGGCGCAGGCCGGTGGCTACAGCTCCGATTGGACCCCTAGCCTGGGAACTGCCATATGCCATGGGAGTGGCCCAAGAAATGGCAAAAAGACCAAAAAAAAAAAAAAAAAAAAAAGTTCTAAACAAACAGAACTGGATTCTAATCTAGGACAGGAAGTGAGGAGTTGCTATACTGTAGTTATTCAATCTTTCTAAAGCTCATCTCCATCATCTCTAAAATAAAAAATAGTTACAGCTACTGTGAAAATTAATAAACAGAACCTCACTTAAAATGGAGTCAGGAGGCCAGAAGGGGAGCTCTTATGCCTTACTGTTCAATATCAATTGCAGACCTAACAGGTAAAGACATACTTTTGTATCTCCAACAGGAAAAAGATTACTACTCTACAGCAGAAGGAACAGTTTCCCCAGCAACAGTCCAGCCAATGAAAGGCCACTGCATTTTGAACTCCCAGTTTTCCTCCAATGAACTCTTTGTCTATAACAGCACCTCTCAACTCACTCTTCTCCTCTATAAAAGAGTATTTCTTGCCTTTGTTCTCTGGACTTGCCTGTGATTCACCCACAGATCACGTGTTCCAAATTGCAATTCTTTGCTCTTTCTGAATATACCCAATTTGCTGGTCAGAATATTGATATCAAAATTAAATGAGATAATGCATGTAAAAAAAATGTTCAACATGCCTGTTATGTTATAAATGCTAAATACATTATCATTTATGTTATGCATTGACTTGGCTCTGAGGTTCCTTGCTGTCTAACCTAAAGATGAGGTCAGCAAATTTTTTCTATAAAATGTCAGACAGTAAAGACTTGAGGCTTTGTAAGCCATGCAGCCTCAGCAGCAACTATTCTGTTGTTGTGAAGCAAAAGCAGCTGTAGATCATAATGTGAGCGAATGAGTTCTGTGATAACTGGAAAACTGAGTTTTCCAGTTAAACTCTCTTTATGGACACTGGCTTGCCAGATTTACAAAAGGAGGTGGGAAAAAAAGGAGTGTGGGAGGAAAGATTTGGAAATAACTAAAATCAATAAACTTAAAAAAACTGGAGTTCCCGTCGTGGCGCAGTGGTTAACGAATCCGACTAGGAACCATGAGGTTGCAGGTTTGGTCCCTGCCCTTGCTCAGTGGGTTAACGATCCGGCGTTGCTGTGAGCTGTGGAGTAGGTTGCAGACGCGGCTTGGATCCCGTGTTGCTGTGGCTCTGGTGTAGGCCAGTGGCTACAGCTCCGACTGGACCCCTAGCCTGGGAACCTCCATATGCCGCTGGAGCGGCCCAAGAAATAGCAAAAAGACAAAAAAAAAAAAAAAAAAAAAAAAAAAAACCTTAAAAAAATCAGTCCTGCTAATTTTCTGGTAGAATTTTTTCCAGAGTCTGGATTTATCTGATGACTTTTTCATCCATCATCTGTATTTCCAGTACACAGGGAGGAGGCTAGAGCTGGAGTAGTTGTAGACTATTGAGAAACACAGTCACTCTGATTGGTGTGAAGTGGTATCTCATGATAGTTTTGATTTGCTTTTCTCTACTAACCAGGGATGTTGAGCATTTTTTCATGTGCTTGTTGCCCATCTGTATATTTTTTTTTTTTTTTTTTTTTTGGAGAAATGACTATTCAGGGCTTTTGCCCATTTTTCCACTGGGTTGTTGGATTTTTGCTGTTGAGTTGTATAAGCTGTTTGTATATTTTAGAGATTAAGCTCTTGTCATGTGCATCATTTGAAAGTGTTTTATCCCATGCTGTAAATTGTCTTTTTGGTTTCTTTTTGGTTTCCTTTGCTGTGCAAAAGCTTGTCAGTTTGATTAGGCCCCATTGGTTTATTTTTGCTTTTATTTCTGTTGCTTTGGGAGACTGATCTGAGAAAATACTCATAAGGTTGATGTTAGAGAATGTTTTGCCTGTGTTCTTTACCAGGAGTTTGAGGGTGTCTTGTTTTATATTTAAGTCTTTCAGCCATTTTGAGTTTATTTTCGTGCGTGGTGTGAGGGTGTGTTCTAGTTTCATTGACTTGCATGCAGCTGTCCAGGTTTCCCAGCAATATTTGATGAAAACACTGTCTTTTTTCCATTTTATGTTCTTGGCTCCTTTGTCAAAGATTAATTGACCACAGGAGTCTGGGTTTATTTCTGGGTTCTCTATTCTGTTCCATTGGTCTATATGTCTGTTTTGGTACCAGTACCACACTGTGTTAGTGACTGTGGCTTTGTAATATTGCCTGAACTCTAGAAGAGTTATTCTTCCTACTTGGTTTTTGTTCCTCAGGATTGTTTTGGCAATTCTGGGTCTTTTGTGGTTCCATATAAATGTTTGGATTGTTTGTTCTAGTTCTGTGAAAAATTTCCTGGGTAATTTGATAGGGATTGCATTGAGTCTGTAGATTGTTTTGGGTAATATGGCCACTTTTATAATATTAATTTTTCCAATCAAGGAGCATGGAATATCTTTCCATTTCTTTACATCTTCTTTAACTTCCTTGATTAATGTTTTATAGTTCTCAGCATATAAGTCTTTTACCTCCTTAGTCAGGTGTATTCCTAGGTATTTATGGCCATCATCAATAAGTCCACAAATAACAAATGCTGGAGGGGGTGTGGGGAAAAGGGAACCCTCCTGCACTGTTGGTGGGAATGTAAACCGGTACAAACACTATGGAGAAGAGTATGGAGGTACCTTAGAAAACTATACATAGAACTACCATATGACCCAGCAATCCCACTCTTGGGCATATATCCAGACAAAACTTTCCTTAAAAAAGACACATGCACCTGCATGTTCACCACAGCACTATTCACAAGAGCCAAGACATGGAAACAACCCAAATGTCCATTGAAAGATGATTGGATTAGGAAGATATGGTATATATACATAATCGAACACTACTCAGTCTTAAAAAAAGAACAAAATAATGCCATTTGCAGCAACAGGGATGGAACTAGAGACTCTCATCCTGAGGGAAGTAAGTCAGAAAGAGAAAGACAAACACCATATTATCACTTATATCTGGAATGTAATATACAGCACTAATGAACCTTTCTACACAAAAGAAAATCAGGGACTTGGAGAGGAGACTTGTGGTTGCCAAGGAGGAGGGGAAGATAGTGGGATGGACTGGGAGCTTGGCGTTAATAGATGTAGACTATTACCTTTGGAATGGATTAGCAATGAGATCCCGCTATGTAGCACTGGGAACTATGTCTAGTCACTTATGACGGAGCATGATAATGTGAGAAAAAAGAATGTATACATGTATGTATAACTGGGTCACCATGCTTTATAGCAGGAAAAAAAAAAATGTATTGGGGAAGGAGTTCCCATTGTGGCGCAGTGGTTAATGAATCTGTCTAGGAACCATGAGGTTGCAGGTTCGATCCCTGGCCTTGCTCAGTGGGTTAAGGATCCAGTGGGTTAAGGAACCTACAGCTGTGGTGTAGGTTGCAGACGCGGATGTGATCCCACCCTGCTGTGGCTCTGGCATAGGCCGGTGGCTACAGCTCCAATTAGACCCCTAGCCTGGGAACCTCCATATGCTGAGGGAGCGGCCCTAGAAAAGGCAAAAAGACAAAACAAAACAAAACAAACAAACAGACAAAAATGTATTGGGGAAATAAAAAATAATAAAATAAAAGAGAAAGGTAGTCACATATCCTGCAGTGTCACATCGAGTGGCCTTGGGCCTTTATTTGCTTTGGTAGAGATAAAGTATCCTCAAAGCCTGTGCTAAAGTCAGTTTAGCCAGAATCCCTACCCTTGATATATGATACCTGGTCATCTTCTATATCTGATCAAATTCCTCATCACCTACCCCTGATATCTGATCATTCTGGCTTACTTTCAGTGACCCTTGTCCAGCTAATTTGGCCAGAAGGCCCTTTTACCCCTGATGTTTCCTCTAAGTAATTTTTCATCCTTTGGACCCGACCCTGCTCCTTCGCTCTAAATCCCTTGCCTGTGCTGTATTTGGAACTGAGCCTAGTTCTATACTAAGGTCTATTATCCCCTGCTGCAGTAGTTTGGTTCCTGAATAAAATCTGTTTTTAGCATTTTAATTACAGTCTAGCTCTGGTTTTTCTTTGACAAGCTCTGCTACTTTGAATAGGGTTCTTTAATTTTGCTTTATAATACTTATTTGGGCATTGCAGTTCCACTCAACACAAAAGTCCATATTCCCTTCTCCACTTCAGGAGTTTGGAAGAATCCAACTTGGATCATACCTAATTCATTTACTTATTCATTATTCCATAAATATTTGTTGCAAATTTCCCATGTGCCAGATGTGGTTACTGGCACTAGAGATACCACAATAAACAAAATCAGCAAAACCTCTGCCTTCACCTTTCAAGCATTCATCTACTAAAGTATACAAATACAGACAAATAAATCAGAAAGAACATCATAGATTCTGCTAAATCTTATAAATAAAAGAACTATTTATTGATAAGAAATATAAAGTATTATGGAAATGCTTCTCATTTAGTTACTATCATCAGAATTTTATTGTCTGGGGAGATGACACTTGAATAAAAGAGGAGAAAGTCATTAAGTTATCTATAAAACAAAATATGATTGCTTAGGTCCTTGGGCAGAAAATTTCAGGTTGATTTTCAAATAGCAAGACTGGTCTGCCTACAAAGAATGAGTGGAAGAGTGCAGGAGAAAGTTAGAAGTAACATGGGAAGTAGCAGATGGGTTCAGTGAAGATCACTTCTGAGGACTGAGTAAGCCATAAAAGGATTTTGGATTTTGTGACAAGTATGGTAGTATTGGACAGCTACTGGGATTGATCTGCTCTGATGCAAGGGATTGATCTGCTCTGATCTACAGTTTAAAAGAATCATTTTAGCTACTCTTTAGAAAAAAATTTTAAAAAGAGGGAGTAACTAGTAGTTTTAATTTAAGTGATTCAGGTGAGAGAGAATGTTGTCTTACTATGTGTTAGGTTATGAGAAAGCTGAGTGATAATTTTCTTTTAATGTGATTTTTAAAAATAATTTTGATAGGTATGGTTGTTTTTAGAAGTATGCTAGGATTGTTATATATGCTGAATACTTGTCCTGAGATAGTTGAATATTTTTCCCTATTTGACTAATTTTCATGGATATTTTCATAGAAAATTTGATAGTTTGATGCCTGATCTCTCTTGATCTTTTCTGTACTCCATCCTCTCTTTGTATCTATCTTTCTCGATAGATAGATAGATGAATTATTTATTTATATTCATTTTTAATATCACATTATATTTCTATATGTCAAGGAGCTGGAGTTCTTGTGTCGCCACCAAATGCAGGTTCCCCTTTCCAAATTACCACTGAGAAATTAGTCTTATTAAAATAATAATTACACCTGCATTTGGCTAATTTGAGGAGTAATTGCCCAATTTCAGCCATAATTAGCCACTTGGCACTATTTTTCAGGCGCAATTTCATTGTCATGAGAAACAAACCAACAACAAAAAATCTGTGATAGTTGCTCCTTTTACAGTTTGCCTACTAATGAGCCTGCCTTCTGAACATACTTTCTTTACTCGAATACTTCAACAAAGTACCCTGAGTACCCTAGGGAATTTCCTGGACTGGTGCAAGGGAAATATCTTCTCTATATTTGAGATATTTAAATGTTTTCTAAATAGCTATAGTCTATTTAAAAACAATTTCTTGAGGCTAGAAAGTAAAAATTAGTGAAACTTATGATTCTGAAAATATCGGAATTATCCGTTTATAATTAATCATCAGGATTGTCTGTTTCTCCACATCATCCAGACAAATGACTATAGAATTAACAGTCAATACTTAAATGTCTGTGACACCACATGGTGATGTTGGGCTAAACCTGAGCTCCATGTTCCCAGAAAACTGCAAGAATTAAGAAATGCCCCTACTTTTTGAGTTTTGGAACCCTCTAATAAACATATTCTCATATGTTCCAAGAGAAAACCTGTTTCCATCCTCCTTTGTGAACTATATAAGCTTGGCAAATGACTCCCTTATATACCTGCCTTTGGAAATCTTCAGGACCCTTCTATTCTTTGAGATGTTTCTCATTAATGAGCATTCACCTATTGCAATAGCCTGAATAAAAATCAGCTCCTTAATTGTCTGGTGCATATGCTTTTCACATAATAAACTGAAATCTGTTTCTAAACCAGTGAACTAGTAAAAAACAAAAATATATCTTGCCATTAAAATAGAAATATTGTTGCTTGTAGGTTTATACGGATTGTTAAAATTGTGAAAAGACATATATAATAGTGACATTTAAAGAAATATCTACTTGTATTCCAGGTAGAAACAATACTGGGGTATTTTATATAGCTACCAATGTCAGATAATGGTTATAGTATTTTCATTCTTACAATGAAAGCTCATTTTTATAGTTTGGAAGTGTAGATAAGATTACGTGCTTTGGTTTTAAAATTTTTAATGAATGAAGTGTTACATTTTAACTATTTTCATTTTAAAAAACAGTAAAAATATGAAAATTTAATGATGGGAAGCAATGTAGAAATACATAATAAAAATTCAGTAGAACTGGCTAAATAAAAACTGGAAATACCTATATATATATATATATATATATATATATATATATATATATATATTTGTAAAAATAAATTTTAAGTTAAAATAAAAAGATGAACTATTACCACCCAAAATTATTTGCAAAGGTAATAATACCCAGAATTGTCAATATCCATTATAAAAAATACAGTGGGGAGTTCCTGATGCAGTGCACTGGGTTAAGAGTCTGACTGCAATGGCTCAGAGGTGCAGAGGTAAGGGTATGATCTCTGACAGAGCACAGTGGGTTAAAGGATCCAGTGTTGCTGAACCTGTGACATAGATTGCAGTTGAGGCTCAGACTCAACCCCAGGCCTGGAACTTCCATATGCAATGGGTGTGGCCATTAAAAAAAAATACAGTGGGACACAATCAGTCGTTAAAAGAATAAAAGGAAAGAAACAATAACAAAAAATTTAAATGATTAATTAACCTATTGAACATATTCTACGGAAATGTAAATTTAAATAGTAGTAAAATATTTTCCTATCTATTAAGTTGTTGATTTCTTCTCCTCATTTGGCAGACTAGATTACAAAAGCTTCCTAGGAACAATTATTAAGTGTAAGACATAAGATTTTAGAATTTTTAATAGTTAATTCAGTAATACCAATGCTAAAAGTCTACTCTGAAAAAATAAAGCTAAGAAAAATTTTATGTTACGTCATTTTGCAACAGTGAAAAATTAGAAACAAACCAAATTATCCTGCAAGGGACTAAAATGGTTAAATAAATTTTACCATAATTATAAATACACAATGTGGAGCTTTAACAATCAGGCTGTTAATGACCTATTAATATGGAAAAGTGTTAATATACAATATGAATTGAAAAGAATAAAATATGTGTGCATATTGATGTGAATTAACATGTTCAGAATGACCTCAAAATATTAATTTTTGGTTAATTTGTTACATATTTTTATTTTATGCATTTCAAACTAACTAAAATAAAACTGTCTTATAATACATTCCTCAAATATTTAAAAGCCTTACCTTACTACTGATGGAGAACAAATGAATTTAGGAATAAAGAGAAATATTTGGTTCACTTACATAAGGTCTACTCTGACCCATGAAAATTGCAATGTGTAAGACTGGATTTAACAGAATTATTATTTCCTAAAAGTAAGCTTTTATTGAGTGCATCTTTGAATTTTTTTCTATGAAAAAAATGTCAAACTAAGCCTGAATCAGAATTTTCAGAATAAACTCCTAGATTCTATTTTTTAAACTTTAATCCAGTCTTGTTTAATAGATTTATCACTCATCTCACTTTTAATTCATGAAATGTAAAGGAAACATAATATATAGATTATCTTCTTTTGGTTTTGATAGAAATGAGAAACGAGTTTAAAGACACTTCTATAGGCTTTCTGCAAGCAATTATGCTTAAATGCAGCATAATAGACAAAAAAGGACATAATTGTGCTCGTTAAATGTAGTCCCCATTTAACTATCAAAGAAGAGAGTAGAAAAAGAAAAAAAAAGGTATTGTCAGCCATGGAGATATTTTCAGACAATCAC
Source organism: Sus scrofa (assembly GCF_054392235.1). Classification (NCBI taxonomy): domain Eukaryota; kingdom Metazoa; phylum Chordata; class Mammalia; order Artiodactyla; family Suidae; genus Sus; species Sus scrofa. Next base: position 105,118,585 of record NC_139396.1, on the reverse strand, counting down.
AATAATCTGCATTACAATATTCTCTCCTATGAAAAGGAGGGCCTTAATACCACTGCTCACTAGCGGCAGCAGTTCAATGATAACCACTCAGATTTGATGCCTTAAATGTGAACATCTGTTTCTATCATTAAAGCTATCAGAGTGCTGTTAATTACTTAATCTATTTTCAGTATTTGTAAATATATATTCAGGATCTAGAAAAGTAACTCACATTATTGTTTTTGAAATTTTTTTTTTTAATTAGACCAATAGCTTTATTGAAAGATCAGCTCAGAGTCCCTCTTCCTGCCACCAGGATCCCAGAGTGTTGGTTTCAGGCTCTGAGCATCCAGGCTCCTGTAACCTGAGAGTTCCATTATTTAAATGATTAATTCCAGCACCTAATGCCACTATGTTTACCATATGCACACGTGACTGGCAACTTCCTTCTTGCACATATGTACATGATATACAAAATTTATTTCTCATTTAACATTTCATTTCCCACATTTATTGTTATTTCACATACACATCATCCGTGTATATACATACACACAACACACACATAAATACAACCAGTGAGATAATACACACACATTTACTGGGTAACACATTTACAGAGTAAAAGACAAGTATATATTTGAGTATTCCCCAATTGCAAATTATTATAATTTAGGTCACTAAAAAATTCTTAAAATTTAAAGACGAAAGGTCTGGGACTCTTAAATAGACACCCATTCTTCCTCTTTATATACATATGTACATTCAAACATGGGGAAAGAATTCACAACTCTGAATACAGAGGAGAATGCAAAACCAGATATTCTTAAAGATTTCTAGGCAACATTCCTAAGTTTTTCTTGTGTTAATATTATATATTTTGGTTGGTACTGTAATCTAGCAGGGCCCTGTGGGGCTCCTGGGCACAAAAGCCTTTCTGGGTCCCCCATTTCTTCTTTTGAGGAACTAGGCCTTATTCAGCCTCCATGACCTCCCTGAGTTCCAAGGGGCAGGTTCAGACAGTGGCTGATCAGCAAAGGAAATGGATGCAAAGACAAAGGAGGAACAGTCAAGAAACAGTCATACAGCCTTGGGGCAGGATCCTGGTTCCCTCTCAAGGGATGCACATAATCACATAGGCATCTTATACACCTAAGAGAAAAGATATATTCCTTATGCTTCTTTTAGAAATGAATACTTTAAAACATGAACAGCTTAGAGTCCTTCCTTGTCCTTCTTCCTGGTTTGCACCCTAAACACAATCACCCATAAGCTAACTATTAGATACCCTGAGCATAACTGCCTGTAGGTTAAAGATTATTAGCACATGATGTTTTTCAGGAATTTTCCTAGTTTGTTCTAATCTCAGACCAATATACCCTTTCTGCAAGAACTGTTATTCTAGGCAATAACCCAGAAGACCACCATCATGATCATGCCGAGATCTCCTGACTGCAGCTTTGATGCTTTGATGACTAAGATTCCCCAAAGAAAGAACAATGCATGTTTGTCCCAATACTGATTCCTATCTGAAAACCCGCTTTTCTCCTTTTTACTATAAAACTTCGCACAGTTCTTTCCAGTAGGGGGCACAATCTTTAAGGCATTAGCCTGCTGTGACACTCCTTTGCCTGGCAAAGCTGTTTTTTTCTCCATTACCCAAAACTCTGTCTCTGTGTTTCAATTTGGCACTGGCAGACAAAGGACAAATTTCAGCAACATAAGCAATTCCTGAATCTAAAGAGATGCAATAACAACATATAGACTTGATACCACCCTCAGAGAAACTCAAGTACACAAGGAACTGTTCTCCTTGAGGATGACAGTGTTATGCAGAATCTCAAAATTGTATCCACTTCCTTCTATGTTTTTTACCATTCTGAGATTTGGACCAAATGTTTCATATAAGATCAGAATAAGTATAGCCTTTATGGAGGTGTCTGGCTCTCAGAATCATTACCAGTAATCCTCTCAATCGGGACTGCAAACAATTTGATACTTAAAAGAACAACAATTGTTCTTTTACAATTGATGTAAAAGTATGACCTTTACTGTTGATAAGATATGAGCTGGCTGACAAGATGGCTTCAAATCTTCTTGTCAATATCTTAACAAAGACTCCTAATATTAATCAGATTTACTCAACCAGGGATCTTATGACTTATTGGGGCAGATCGTCCCCAAAGGAGAAAGTCCTGGAGAAATAAAAGTCAGGAGGAGGCGAACTTGTATTTTGTTGGGAAAGCCTCATCCCTAGAAGAACCATCACAAATGAGTCAAGCATGCCAAATTATTCCTCCAAATATAACAATCAAATATGGCGGAGTGAGCATTTATATTTTCCCAAGGAAGAGTAAGTTTAGAGTTGACAGGAAGGCCATGTGTGTATTTAAGGAAAAGTCCTCTGCATGGAAATGAGAAGGAAAAGAAGGTCTCCTTGACACTTTGTATGTTGTAATTAGAGGTGAAGAAAAGATAAGACAAAAAAAATGTAACTCCTAATAAACTGGGGAGAGCACACTAGACAATCAAAAAATAATAAATTAGCAAGCCAACAGAGGGAAGAAATGTTATCTTTTCTGTCCTCATCTGCTAGTCATTTGGTCATAGCCCAGGATGGCAGCTCAACTAAAACCTTAAACCAGTTTGTAAGTTTTCAAAAAAGCACAGAGCCTTTACCTAGTGTAAAAGGGCTCTTAATTGCCACTACTCTGGAGATAAGACTGGAGTATATAGAATCACTCTGAGCTAGGTAGAAAGGTCAGAGTTGTTTAAACCGAAGCTCTGCACAAGCCGTGTGTGTCATGAACATAAAATTTCTATAGTATATCCAATCTATATCTCTTGCCTTGCAGCATTCATGTTATAAAAACTGATTACTAAAAATCTATACAGCATTCATGTTATAAAAACTGATTACTAAAAATCTATACAAGGAACAGAGATCAGCTATCTTTTGCAGAGAATACAGGAAACCAGTAGCTAGTCTGGGGGAAAGAGAAAAGGTGGTAAAGCAGTGGATTTCAACATAACATTAACTTTATGAGGATCTTCAGAGAACTTTTTAAAAATTACAAACACCTAGGTCCTATCCAGAAATTTGGTTTCCGTTGTTGTATAGAGGATCTAGTCTTCTGTAATTTTTTCAAACATTCATAGATGATTCTGATGTGCATCCCAGGTTAAGACTACAAGGGTAAAGATGATAAAAGCAAATCTAAGTGCATTGGAAGGACATGAATTTTAGGGCTCTATGCACTGAAAATTCAGAGAAGCTTATATAGTTTTATGTAAGAAGCTCAAGATAATTTAACATGCAAGTATAATGCCTAAAGAACTAAGGTAGGAGAGATGGACATTGTTTATAATCAGGTATTCCTTGAATCACACTTTTTAAAACAAGCAAAGTTCCTTAATTCCTGGAAAGAGGAGTTAACTCCTTTGCTGAAACCATGGTTTCAGTCAGGAACACTCTGTGGTCAGAGCTGCTCTCACTAGCTCTCATTCCTTTGTCATACAGATAATTTTTTGAGCAGCTGCAGTGTGTGATGGATGGTTCTGATAATGGAGTGAAAGAACAATGAACAAACCAAAAAAAAAAAAACTCTGCTTCCTTTGGGGAAGACAAGCAATAAGCAAGTAAACAAGTAAATATATTTCATGTTAGAGACTGACAAGAACAAAATGCAGAACAGTAGAAGAATAGGCTCCAAGCTTATGAAAGAAAGTTCAGGAAGGTCTTACACGGGAGGTGAACTTGGAGCTGACATGTGAAGGAAGTGAGGACATGAGAAAGCAAGCCATGAGACTTCCCTAGCATGTGTTCAGTTTTTCCTTGTTCATAATTCTTAAAGTTTAAAACAGTTAATCATATCCATCCATTATTTTGCTGATGATATTTTTCCTTAAAAATGCAAAATCTTCTTTAATTTTAATATAGAGGCTTTCTTATTTTTTATTGTTTCTTAGACTAAAATAATTTCACACCAGGTTATTTCCTCTGAATTCTCATCAGATTCCTCCTTTTACTCCATAACTGCATCCTACGCTTGGTGTTTTTACTCCATTGGTGCAACTGTAGATGGTACATAGGAAAGCTGATATTTACTGTCATTTTATTTGTCTAGTCTGTAGTTATTCTAGATGACTGTTAACAACACAGAGGGAGGTACACCCAACTGGGGAGTACATGGGTTTGCTAACTATGCCTAACTAGGCTGAGGAGCTGTTCCTCTTTCTTTAAGCCTTTAGGAGTTGGTTGTAGCAATCTTCACCATTTACTTATTTATTTGTGCTAAAAGAATAATTATTATGTGTGCCAGGTTAAATTGGTTTGTTGTTGATGTGGTAACAGTCAGGAGCTGTTCAAATTATTCAGCTTAGCTTCAGTTCACCACCCCAAAGTTTTGCACGATTCTCAGTCCCTGCTGCTTCCAATTTGTTTGTTTCTATGAATCCAGATCCACAGGGAACTCCTTTAATTTCCTTTCCACACATGTAGTGGGTTACCACTTACACTCAATTCTTGAATTTGGAACCTATTGTTTGATGTCTGAAACCCTTTATTATTAACAATGCATATGCTCCCACATTTATATTTTTTTACTCATTTCACAAGAACCTTAGGAAAAAGAAAGTTTAAAAAATGAGTTCAAATTGCCTCACTGAAAACAAGTGACTGCCATATTTATACCCAAACTTTATATCAATGGATGCTAGGGATAGCATCAGTTCCCTATGTAACCACTCCACCGACATCTCCAAACTAACTGTCCTACAGGACTGATTCCAGAGTTAACATCTTACTCATGGAAATAGGTTAAAAGATTTACAGGGAAAGATGATGCACAGCCAATGGTTACCACATATTCTTTGTAAAAAAAAAAAAAAAGATACCAAACGTGCTAGTATTTTATATCAATATTGCCTATAGTACATATGTTAACAGAATATGCAAGACAATTAAAACAAGCAATTCAGAATTAGGACCATTACTGCATTTAAAATGTTCTTACTGCTTGCCCATCTTGCATCTTCGAGGCCCCCATGTAAAATCTACAGGCAAGAGATTGGTTTTTTTTTTTTTTTTTTTGCTATTTCTTGGTCTTGGGCCGCTCCCGCGGCATATGGAGATTCCCAGGCTAGGGGTCCAATCGGAGCTGTAGCCACCGGCCTACACCAGAGCCACAGCAACGCGGGATCCGAGCCGCGTCTGCAACCTACACCACAGCTCACGGCAACACCGGATCGTTAACCCACTGAGCAAGGGCAGGGATCGAACCCGCAACCTCATGGTTCCTAGTCGGATTCGTTAACCACTGCGCCACAACAGGAACTCCAAGAGATTGGTTTTTGAGTTAAGATCACAGTTGACTTCTGTCATGTATCTTTAGCACCCTTTTAGGAATTAGGCAAAATGCATATCAGTTAGCTTGTGAATTTGTGATTTAGCTAATCAAGTTCTTATATATCAGGAGAGAGCAAACGTATAACACTTCACCATTGCCCAATGAAACATTTAATATCTAGATTTATACACCATTTATCTTGAGTTTGCAGCCTCACATTACTTTTTTATTTAATTTACTCTACTGTATATGTGCAACAAATTTCCATTCTTCACAGAGAATTTTAATATCTTCAGTAGAATACAAGTGGTTCAATGTGGATTATCAAGTTGTGATATTGACAGTTTAGTTATATTCCTGATTCAGCGAACACTATGGCTCTGGGATATTTAACCCTAAACAAGAATTACAACATCAAAATAGTGTTCTGCAAGAAACTAGACCTATAAGCCAAATCCAAGTGCTAACATGTGGCTGGAAAGAGATTTGCTGATGTGCGAACTCTCAGTCTTTTTATATGTAATTCTAAATGCTGCTTTTTCATGAACCAGAAATTTAGCGGGTCAGGAAGCTACAACTCTAGAAAGAAAATAAATGAAAGAACTTTAAGGCTGCTGACCACTTCCCATTGCCTACTGAATAAACTTATTCTTACTCTCAGGAATTGTGTTTGCAGGAACAACCCATGCTTTAGCCACACCTGATTTCTCCACGATCTGCCACACACTGCTTTATCCATGATTTCCTTTTCCAAATATGTTGCTTATATTTCCTAGATGCCTTTTTCTGATTGCCTAGATGGTGAACTACTGCTTTTCTTTTAACATCTAACTCAAATATCATCTTTCCTATGGTTTTTCTCTTGGCTTCTTCAACTTCATAGCAAATTTCATTGTCTTCTCTGTGTTCTTGCACCACCTTCTGCATACCTAAATACTCTGAATGGATTCAGGTACACGTCACCGTAGACGGACTATAAGCTCCTTAAAAACAGACGGTGTAAAATTAACTCATCTCTTTCCACGGCAACTAATGCCATACCTGAATCCAAATGGGCATTGAAAATATTCTTTAAGAGTTCCTATTGTGGAGTTCCCATTGTGGTGCAGCAGAAACGAATCCTTCTAGGGACCATGAGGTTGCGGGTTAGATCCCTGGCCTTGCTCAGTGGGTTAAGGATCCGGCATTGCCATGACCTGAGGTGTAGGTTGCAGACGCAGCTAGGATCTGGTGTTGCTGTGGCTATGGCGTAGGCCAGCAGCTGTAGCTCTGATTAGACCCCTAGCCTGGGAATCTCTATATGCCATGGGTACGGCCCTAAAAAAACAAACAGAAAAAAAGAGTTCCCAATGTGGCTGGGTGGGTTAAGAACCAGAATAGTATACATGAACATGAGGGTTCAATCCCTGGCCTCGCTCAGTGAGTAAAGGATCCAGCATTGCAGCAAGTTGCAGTGTAGGTCACAGGTGCAGCTTGGACTTGGCATTGCCTGGCTGTGGTATAGGCCACCAGCTGCACCTCTGATTAGACGCCTAGCCTGCGAACTTCCATATGCTGTGAGTATGGCAAAAAGAAAGAAGAAACAAAGAAAAAGAGAGAGAGAGAGAGGGAGGGAGAGAAAGGAAGGAAGGAAGGGAAAGAAAGAAGGAAAGAAGAAAATGTTCTTTAAAAGAAGGCAAAGGAAATAAATTATACAAATTACAGAATGACACCATACTCCGGTATGGCAATTTAGTAATAATGAATAACAGCATTAAACTACAATGGTTAAATTTAGAATTTTCATGTACTGGAGTAATAGTAAAAAACAAAAATTTACTTGTAATTTCACAGTTATTATTAGTTAACTGAAAATTGGATAGGTCAGTATTTGTCTGGATCATCAACTGTGCCTCTTTTATTGAAATAAGTTCTAAGTAAACAGAACTATGCTTCCAAATTTTTCACCAGAGGCCATTTGTGTACTTATTTATGAATATTTATGCAGCACTGAGTAGATCCTATGGTTTGTCTATGGCACTCATGATACTATAACAAGCAAGGCAGACCAGGTGCCTGTCCTCAAGCAGTCAAAAAAAAAAAAAAATGAGCAATTGGAAAGAGCACAATCGGTGGTATGACTGTGAAAGTACAGTGCCTATGTGATGAGATAATGTGTGGTCTGGAGAGGGAACACATTAGTCCCCTCACATTTGTATACTTTGCGATGAGTCTCATTGTATTGGAAGAGAATCCATTGTCTACAAGGGCTGAGACTGAGCTTTCTGTTTTATCCTTATCAAGTGGTAGAAGGTGACTACATAATAGGTACTCAATAAATATTTGTAAAATGAATGAATTGGTGAATTTCTTTCACACCTGTTGTCACACTTTTAGTTTATTCAAATAATCCTTTAGTTTAAAGAGTATAGAGATAGAAATGTCCTTTTTAAAAATCACAGGATCAGAGCTGATCATACTTCTCAGTTCATGTGACTATCACTGGTCCACCAAAAGCTGCTCGCAGTTCATTTATAAACCTCTCTTTATATAGCCAACTACACATGATTTGCCACCCAGCCCTAATCATAGGGGGTTGCGATGTGTATAGCATACATTCTTGAATTTTAAGCTATCTTTGTCCAATTTGCAGTCTTGTTATTGTTCTAAAGTATACAATAACTGTAGATCTTACTTTCTTTTTTGCTCATACAGCCCTATGTGTTAAATATAAATTCATGTTGCTGAGTATACATGTACTTACGTAATTGCTGCAACTGTTGCATACACATTTTATCTATTACCTCATGTGAACTCAAATATTGTCTCCAAATCCAGGATCTTGAAACAATACTATTGGGAAAAACCTAACACAAATTCCTTTATGAATCAGTTTGAGAATTCCCCTGGAATATATACCTCAGAGTGATATTTCAAAATAATAGTTTTTGCCTATATCCATTTAGCTTAAGTACTTTAAATTTGCCTCACAGAGTATCAGTCTCCCATCATCACTTTGCAAGATTTCCTGTTTGCCCACATCACTGACAAGATTTTTGTGTAAAAAAGAATTTGTCTGGCCTTGTACCTCCATTCCTGGGGGGTAAATTTTAATCCTCGGAATTTCCCGAGTGATAAAAGTGTCTGCTATTTATGGTGAGTCCCTGGGACCACACCTGATAGTTTATGCTAACAAGATGACTTGGGATAGAGACTGCCTACCCCAGAAAGATCATTCATATGACTAGAAGGTTGGGATGTTTAGCCATGTGATATCAGTCCAACTTCCAGGAAGGAGAGAGGAACCAGGAATTGTGTTCAGACTCATAGCCAATGGTGTTATCACTTGTGCCTATGTAATAAGGCCTCACTAAAGAGCTCTGGACTCCAGAAGTTGACTGAGCTTCCCTAAGTGGCAGTACTCTGCATACTAGTACACACCAGTGTGCCAGGAGAAAAAATGTCCCTGAAGACAATGGAAGCCTCATACTGGGAACTCTCCCTATGCATTTCTCCCTTTAGCTGGTTCTGATTTATATCAACTTTTCCATAACAAAACTGTAAGTGTAAGAGTATGTTAATTTTCCAGAATCCTGTGACTGTTTTAGCAAATTATAGAATCTGAGGAAGTCTGTTAAGATTTCAGCTTTGTAGCCAGTTCTTCAGAGGTGAGAATGGCCTTGGGGATTTCTGGACTTGCGGCTGATGTCTGAAGTGAGGATGATCTTACAAAGACTGTTCTCCCTGAATCTGTGTAGTTTTTGCCAAACGTCAAGTAACAGGGAATTACCACATTTTTAGTTTTTCCAGTAAGATTAGTCTAAAGTGATGCTCCACTATTCTTTTAATTTGCATTTTTTCCTATGGATGAGTATATCTTCCCAAATGCTTATAGAAAAAAGGGTTTTCTCCTTTTTCTGTTGCCTGTTCACAGTTTTTTTAACTATTTTTATTGACGTTTTCTGTTTTGTTTTGAGGGGGTTCTTTTAGTGCTTTGTAAAATACATTTTATATTCTAGATATTACTTATCTCTCATTAACTATGTCAGTGTTGCCCTTTGCCCTTTGTTGAACAGAAACACTTAATTTTGATGTAATGAAATATTAAGGAAGATCTTTAAGAAGTTCTTTCCCACCATAAAGTCATAATAAATGTTATCCTACATGTCTCTATTCAATGTATGTTTTTATATTATTTTGATTTTTTTTTTTTTTTTGTCTTTTCTATGGCCACACCCGCAGCATATGGAGATTCCCAGGCTAGGGGTCCAATCGGAGCTGTAGCTGCCAGCCTAGGCCAGAGCCACAGCAATGCGGGATCCAAGCCACATCTGCAACCTATACCACAGCTCACAGCAACGCCAGATCCTTAACCCACTAAGCAAGGCCAGGGATTGAACCTGCAACCTCATGGTTCCTAGTCGGATTCATTAACCACTAAGCTACAACAGGAACTCCTATATTTTGATATTTAATCCATCCTTGTTTCTGATGTAAACTTGGACTCATTTATTTTTATCCTGTAGTGAGATAATTCATTGAAAACTACCCTCTTCAAAGAGGTTTTTCATTATGCATAAACTGTTATATAATTTCTATTTAATTATATAACTAAACATAGAAGTGATATTACTTTTACTATATATCAGTTTTCAACATATATTAATGTTCCTCTGAGTTTTCTACCATTTTCCATTGGTCTACATGTCTACTCTTGCAGAAATCCCTTACTGTTTTCACTTCTATGACTTTGTAATATGTTTAATATCTAACAGACTTATTCCACTTTTCTTTTACTTTGCTCATTTTTCTTCCTAAATTGATTTATTTCCTCATGGACCTCTAATCCTTCATTATGAATGTGTATGGGGGTGTGTACATGTGTATGTATAAATACAATATGTATGTATATAAATATGTTTGTATGTATGTATATATATATATATATATATATATACACAGTTTAAAAACAGCTTATTTGTGATTGTAATAAACTAATAAGTTAGAGAAAAGTGGACATTATTATAATATTAATTTCCCCCATATGTAGTATTGATAAATTATTATATTGGCCTTTTAAAATTTTTTAATTCTCTTCAAAAGTGTTTTCAAGTTTGTATACTCTACATGTATCATATAATCTTTAAGTTATGTAGGTACCATGCAGTAAATGATAATGCCACTGGAGCTTCTAAATTCTTTAATTCCAAGATTCCTTACATTTTCAATTACTATTATGGATGGAATCATCTACATAATTTTCAAGTTGATTATATTTGGCACTTTTTAAAGTACTGTTGATTCTAAGAAATGTATACTGTATCTGATGAATATATGTAATTCTCATAATGCTCACAATTTTTGGCAAGATATACTATAGCTTTTGCTCTAAGTGAGTGGAAATAAATGCTTCCATCTCACCTTTTTATCTTTACACATTTTTATTCATTTTTCTTATCTTATTGCACTGGCCCAAATCTCCAGGACAATATTAAAGATAATAGTAAGTATCCTGATTTTTGAGGTAAAAGAAATTATGTCTATGGTTTTGTCATTCCTGGCAGAAACTAGATAGATGCTTATCAGTCTATTTCTTTGAGTTAGTAACATACAGATTATGGATTATATTTTCCAGCCTAACCTACTATTAGACTGGGGACTTGTAGCCAGGAGTTGCAGCTAACGTAAAATTACTAGGAGTTATAACTTCATGAACTAACTATAAAATGCTCCCTTCAATATTCCACTCTCTCTTTATTTTCATGTGTTTCTATATGCAGAGAATCTAGGAGAAAGACTAAGAAACACCTGAGGGATTATAGAGTCAAAAGATGGAAGAAAACAGTCTCTCTGGTAGGATCTCAGGATATATGATAATAGCTCAGAAGAGCTGGCTAAATCACATTGATATGTGATATGAGCAAGAAATAAATTTTTACTATGTTCAGCCCCTGAGATCTTGGAGTATTTGGTTATCAAGAAGCCTAAAATATCTTAATTTACTGTGCAATATATTTGTTACATATCTCTAAGACTGAGCACAAATAAAATTTGATGTATCATTTTGAAATCTCAGTTAGCAAAAATTATTACCATAAATATTCTGTGAACTTTGTCATAATTTTTTGGATTTAATAAGATATAATATTTTCTTAGATTTGTTTACATTATAAGTTAGATTTATAAATTATCTGATGTTGACCAATATTTTTTTTTGGCTGCACCTGCAGCATGCAGAAGTTCCCAGGCCAGAGATCAAACGAAAATCACAACAGCAACCCAAGTTGCTGCAGTGATAATGCCAGATTCTTAACCTGCTGTGCCACAAGGGAACTCCATGTGTTTCTTTTGTTTTCTTTTTGGAAGCCATTTTGTATATGGAGTATAATCCTATATGAAAAGGGTCATCTTACACTGATGCACTAATGAATTCACACACACTCACACACATACACTGATAGGGTTTTGTATTTCACCCTTTCCCTTCTATAGTCCAATAACAGTACAGCCAGGATGATCCATACACACACACACCAGACAATTCTTTATCTCCAATTCTTCTTCCAGTATCTCCCTGTAATTATTTGGTAAGTCTTTTCTGCAAGGCCATTTTTTTTAACCTCCCATTTCCAGTTTCACTGACTCTGCTTTACTTACATTTTCCTTCTAGCTATTCTTTTAACACAAATTTTTTCACCTAACTTGTCATTCAGTTTGCCTGATATACTCTAAATACAAAGGATTCTTTTTCAATATTCATATTCAGGTCATGAACAAAATACTATTATCTCTTTTATATCACTTTCCTAGAAGAATGAGACATACATGTTTGAGTTATTTCGTGAGGTTGCTCTCTCAGGAAAGGGGGAGTGAAGAAAAGGTAAATAAGGATAGGGAGAATTAAAACAAAGATATGATATGAGCATAAGAATCCTTTCAGTTTGTCCCCACAGTGTTTTGGTTTCTTGGGAACTGATGAAAGATTCAGAAGGTTTAGAGGTGAAAGGTTGCAGAAGATTTACAGGTATGTACTATCAGGAAATATACAACTAGGAAAGTGAAAGGTTCAAATATGGACAAATAAGGAAAAGGTAATCCACACTATGAGTGCAACTAACCCTTCAGCCAATCTCAAGAGGAGCTCTGGAGCTAGACTGGTACTTCAGATTTGTTTCAAGTTGAGGTAGAACACTTCAGTACCCAGTAAACCAGGAAGCTCTGTAGCAGAAACTACTAAATAGAATTTGTCTCACTTTGAGAGAAGGGGGGCTGTTCTCTCAAACCCGTCGCAGTTAGTCATTGGCTAAAGTCTTTCCCTAAGAACAAGAGTTGCCTCTAAGACTAAGTAGCTCACATTTTTGTTTAAGTGAAATTTTCTAGAAAAGAAAGCAGCCGTGAGTTGTTATTAGACAATATGACAACAGCTGGGGAATGTGTACACCAGTTAATAAAAGGAATATTAAGAAATTCACCAATAATATTTACTACAATCCACCTCTTGCACTGCTCAGATATACCTCCTATTCACATTAAACTGTGCCTGGAGAGATGTAGAGAGTGAACTTATCTGGTCAGTCACATCTAGGAAAACAAAGACCAAGGTTAGTGGGACATACTACAGCCCTTACCATAAGTTGATCCTAAGGCCATAACTGACCCTCATCCTTTACTTTCTCCTCAGCCTACTACTAGAATGGGGATTAGTGTGTGGCATTAATAGTATCAACTTTATCATCTAATCAGCTTGTAACAAAACAGAAAAAACCTACCCTTCCCCTGGTCTGCTTGTGTTGATGCATTTTTACCTATTAACTTTTGATTCCAACAGATGCATAACTAATGATGGTTTATTACTGTTTCCTCTTACTAGATTTTAAGTTCCATGTTGACAGAAATTCGACCTTTTTAAAATTATATTCAGAGCCTAGAACATTTATTGACATGTAATAAATATTCAATAAATTAAATTAATATCTATATGTTTTTAGAAATGCAAATCAAAATTACAATGAGGTAGCACCTCAAACTGGTCAGAATGGCCATCATCAAAGAGTCTAAAACAATAAATGCTGGAGAGAGTGCTGAGAAAAGGGAATTCTCCTACACTGTTGATGGGAATGTAAATTGGTACACCACTACGGAAAACAAAAACTATGGAGATTCCTAAAAAAACTAAAAATAGAACTACCATAGGATCCAGAAAACCCACTCGTGGGCATATATCCAGAGAAAAACACAATCCAAAAAGATACATGCACCCCACAATTCACTGCAGCATCATTTACAATAGTCAAGACATGGAAGCAACCTAAATGTCCATCAATAGAGGACATAAAGAATATATAATACATATACACAATAGAACATTACTCAGTCCTAAAAAAGAATGAAATAATGCCAACTGCAGCAACATGGATGGTCCTAGAGATTGTCATACTAAGTGAAATCGGGTAGACATAAAAAAATAAACATCATATATTATGACTTACATGTGGAATCTAAAAAAAAAAAAGATATAAATGAACTTATCTACAGAAAGAAAGAGACTCACAGACTTCGAAACTTAAAGTTATCAAAGGGGAAAGGTAGAGGGGAACGATGGATTGGAGGTTTGGAATTGGCATATGCACACTGAGGTATATGGAATGGATGGTCAACAGGGACCTGCTATGTAGCACAGGGAACTCTATCCAATATTCCGTGATAACCTATATGGGAAAAGAATTTGAAAAAGAATGGATGTGATATATGTATAATAACCACTTTGTTGTATAACAGAAATTATCATAACATTATAAATCAACTATACATCAATAAACGTTTAAAAATGAAAAAAAAGGAGGGGGAGAGGTCCTGTCAGGGCACAGGCGAAAGGAATCCAACTAGGAACCATGATGTTGCAGTTTCTATCTCTGTCTGGCCTCACTCAGTGAGTTAAGTATCCAGTGTTGCTGCAGCTGTGGCATAGGCCAGCAGCTGTAGCTCCAATTCAACCCCTAGCCTAGGAACTTCCATATGCCACAGGTGGGACCCTAAAAAGACAAAAAAAAAAAATGACAAAAAGCTCCTATACGTATCTGTATGCAGATATAAGTTTTACACTCATTTTTTGGTGTACCAGAGGATGTCACTGCTGGATGACATAGTATGTTTAGTTTTCTAAGAAACTGCCAAACTGTCTCATAAAGTGGCTTTACCATTTTTTTACTACCAGAAATGAATAAAAATTCATTTCCTTTTTTAATATTTTAATGTGATTTTGAAATTAAAGTTACATTAATCTTTTTGGATGAATTGGGTTATTTTATGGTGTGTTTATGATATGTTTCTTTTTAGAATGAGTTTCTCACGTGTGGAATCACCATGGCCTGAGACTTTAGAGAAATACTCTCGGGATTAAAATATCTTTATATCTTAGAAGTCAATATAAGTTTTCAATTTCCATTTAGGGAATTTTTGGCAATTCATCTTTTTCGAAATATGTATTGATTGTATTTACATTTTCAAATGTATGTTATATAATCCAGTCATCATGACATTCTTTTATCAGTACTAAGATTTTTAATGGTATTATCTCTTTCTTTCTTTGCCTTTCGGCTTTTATTATTTTTGTTTTCTTCATTACCTCTGCTAGAATGTCTTACTAATATTTTCAAAAAACAGCTTTTGATTAAATTTTTCTAGTTTGTTTTTCTCTATATTACTAATTTATACTCTTCTCGTTTCTTTTAATTTGTTCTAAATTTACTTTAATTTCTGGAATTTTTTATATTATAGATTTAAATTCTCATCCATTCCTTCATATTTCTTAATGAATTTGTTTGATTTTCCCTCTAAATACTGGTATGTGTTTCTTACAAACTTTGAAACGTATATAGCTTATATGTGCAATTAAATGCATTATATATGCAATTCATGTCTGAATATTTTATAATTTTCTTAACCATTATTTATTCTTAATTATTTTCTCAAATGTTATTTAGCAACTCGTGGTTTACTTTCCAAATATATAAAACAATAGAATATATAGAATTATAATTGTAAAATAAATACATTATTTCATTTATAGGTTTAGAACCTAGTATTACGATGTTAACTATTTGTAATTTATTTAGGTATCCTTTGATGGCTAATATGTCATTGCCTACTGTGATTATTCCATTCAGCACTCTAAGGAATGTTTTTATTCTTTGTTTAGAAAAATTATTGATAGTGCAGTCTCATAGATACAGGAGACAATCTACCAAGCACAATCTACCAAGTTTTGTATTCCGTTTCAATCTACAATTCATGGATAACATTTTTATTTATCAGCAGGGATAATTATCATTATGATTTTAGAGGCCTATCATGGAAAGTAAATGTTAGTCCACATTAAATGTTGGCAGGTAGTCCTGCTCACTACTTTTATGAAATATATCACTATACTCCAATAGAAACTAGCTTTTAGTGCATTTAAAAGTATACAAATCCTCTGATTTTTTTGATAGCAAAATCTGAAAAAAATGAGTTTTTTAAATTGCAGTGCATAGATTAGATAACTGAATTATTCATAATTCTTAGGGCTTTCCTTCATTATTGATCTATGTACTACTGTTTGTTTACTTGTATTTATGTATGTTATTGTAAAATAACATTTTGTTTTGGAGTTCTGTGTTTGTACTCATAGAGTATTTAGCCTCTCTCCTCTCTGTAGACATTTAGGATGTTCATTCTAATTTTTTCATATTATATACTATTTGCCATTATGCCAAATTGCTGCACATATTTATGATTAGTCTCTCAGGATGAGTTTCCCTAAGTAGAATTGCTAAGTAAAATTACATGAACATTTTCAGAACCTGTAATAAATATTTCTAAATTGAAGTAAAGTAAGTTTCTAGCAATTAACATGCCTGTCATCTGTGATTTCTCAAAGTGCTCATCCTTCCTCACCTTCCACCTGGTGAATTAGATTTTTAAAATTCTTTTCAAAATCAATAGGCAAAAAATTAGTTTGCATTCTTGCTAAAATTGCATTTTTGATTGCTAGTGAGTTTGAATATTTATGCCTATGTCCACTTGCCATTTGTATGTATTTTAGTAAATGGCTTATTATAGGCTTTGTTAACAATTCAGTTGTGTTTTCATCATCTGATTATTAACATTGAGAATGCTTTATAAAAACCCCATCATCTGTAAGATATGCTCCATTTATTTACATCTTCCTTTTATTTTAAATTTATCTACGGGGAGCAAGATGGTGGAGGAGTAAGAAGTCATGCTCACCTTCTCCCACAAACATATCAAAAAAAAAAAATCTACAAGTAAAACGACTCACACAGAACATCAACTGAATGCTGGCAAAAGAACTTAAACCTCCAAAAAGGGCAAGAAACTTCTGACATAACTGGGTAGAACAAAAGAAAAAAAAGAGAGAGAGAGAGAAAAGGAATCGAGATAGGAGTAGCATTCCTAAGAAGGAGCTGTGAAGGAGAAAAGGAACCCACTTCCTGGGAACCCACCTAACTGAGGGAAAGATCACCCAAGTCAAAGGGACCTTGAAGTCACCGAGAAAAGCACAGCAACTGGACTGAGAATGACAAAGCAGAGTGAGAACCGCACAGATCATCTGAAACACTGGTCGAGACATCACAGACTGAGATGCTTGGATAGGGGCTGGGTGCTGTGACTTAGGCTCCAGAGGTCAGTCCCTAGGAGAGGACTGGGGTTGGCAGTGTGGAGACAACCTAAGGGGCTAAGAAGCAGTGTGCAATGGGCAGAGAAGTGGTACGCCATGGCAGACGGAACTGGGAGAAGGTCCTTACCACAGGAGAGGCAAGGAGCTATTGTTGGGGAGGGAGAGAGGAGGAGGGTCAGGCCACCATAGAAAACTCCTGGTTCCTGAGCCTGCAAGCTCTCAGAGGGTGGGGCAGCTCTGGCACAGGCTGTGCATGGTGAGAAGCCACTTGCTAGTCGGAAGGAGACTGAGTGGCTCTGAAGCAGGCTCACTGCTAGCTAGAGCAGGCTGCACATGGCAAGAAACCACTTGCTAGTGTACGGGAGATTGGGCACTTCTTGTGCAGGCTACTGATGGCCAGCACCTCTTGTGTGGGCTAAGGGCATCAGGGGGCTAAATGCAATGCGGTGCCTACCAAGCACCATATGCTGTTGCTCTCACTCACCTGGGAACACACCCACCCTGCAGCTGCCACTGCCAATGCTATGGGCAGCACCCAGACATTTGGTCACTGTCCCGTTCCAAGACCCTAAAACTAGGAGCGGCTGGTGTAGCACCACCTGTGTGGGCTAAGGGTGCATCTTGCATGGTCTGCAGGCAGCAGCGGAAAACCACTTCAGTAATCACTGACTATGAGATGGTCGTGGCCCACTCTCACTAGGGTCCGTGAACAAATCACCTCAGAGGAGAGTATTGCAATAAAACACAAGCTGTTGTTGCTCTCACTCCCCTGGGAATACATGCACCCTGCTGCTGCTACTGCCAAAAGCTCTGGTAACCTTGTAGATCTGCCTAGAGCTCATTACCACTTCCCAGGGCCCTGCAGCTAGGAGAAGCCTGTGCCACCTTCCTGCAGGTCCTTGCTGCTGCTGAGAGCCCAACAACCAGGCATTGACTGCTGGCCCTACCCATTGCCTCCTTCTCCCTGGAAACACACTGAGCATCCTGGGGATAACAGCCTCCTCAGACCAAAGAAAGAAGAACGATGATAATGAACACACAACCACTCAAAATCTATGGGATGCCGCAAAAGCAGTGTTCAGAGGGAAATTCATAGCAATACAAGAGTTCTTCAAAAAAGAAGAAAAATCTCAAATTGACAACTTAACCCAATACCTAAAGTAATTAGAAAAAGAAGAATAAACAAAACCTAAAGTCAGCAGAAGAAAGCAAATCATAAAGATCTGAAAGGAAATCAACGAAATAGAGCTTCCAAAAACAAAAGAAAAAATAAAATCAAGAGCTGGTTGTTTGAAAAGTTAAACAAAATTAACAAACCTCTGGCTCAACTCACCAAGAAGAGGAGAGAAAAAACCCAAATAAACAAAATAAGAAATGAAAAAGGAGAAGTCACAACAGATACCACAGGGGAAAAAAAAAAAAAAAAAAAAAACATGAGAATACAATGAACAATTGCATGCCAACAAATTTGACAACCTAGAAGAAATGGACAACTTTCTAGAGACTTACAGCCTGACAAAACTGAATCAAGAAGAAATAGATCAACTGAACAGACCAATCACTAGAAATGAAATTGAATACTTCATAAAAACACTCCCTACAAATAAAAGTCCAGGACCAGATGGCTTCAGAGGCAAAGTCTACAAAACATAAAAGAGGAACTTATACCCATCCTCCTTAAACTTTTTCAAAAGGCTGAAGAAGAAGGAATACAACCGAAGACATTCTATGATGCTACCATCACTCTAATTCCAAAACCAGACAAAGATATCACCAAAAAAGAAAACTACAGGCCAATATCTTTGATGAATAGAGATGCAAAAATTCTCAAGAAAATCTTAGCCAACCGAATCCAACAACATATAAAAAAGATCATACACCACGACCAGGTGGGATTCATCCCAGGTGCACAAGGATGGTCAATATACACAAATCAATCAACATCATACACCACATTAACAAAAGAAAAGTCAAAAATCACATGATCATCTCAATAGATGCAGAAAAAGCATTTGACAAAGGCCAATATCCATTCATGATCAAAACTCTCACGAAAGTGGGTATAGAGGGAACATACCTTAGCATAAAAAAAGCCATTTATGACAAACCCACAGCAAATATAATACTCAATGGAGAAAAGCTGAAAGCCTTCCCATTAAACTCTGGAACAAGACAAAGGATGCCCACTCTCACCACTGTTATTAAACATAGTACTGGAGGTCCTAGCCACAGCCATCAGACACACAAAAGAAATTAAAGGCATCCAGATAGGAGAAGAGGTAAAACTGTCCCTGTAGGCAGATAACATGATACTATCTACAGAAAACCCTAAGGACTCCACACACAAAATACTTGAACTGATCAACAAATTAAGCAAAGTAACAGGATATAAGATTAACATCCAGAAATCAGTCGCATTTCTGTATGCTAACAATGAAATATTAGAAAAGGAATACAGAAAAACAATACCTTTTAAAATTGCACCCCAAAATATCAAATACCTAGGAATACACCTAACCAAGCAAGTGAAAGACTTACATGCTGAGAACTATAAAACATTAATCAAGGAAGTTAAAGAAGATGTAAAGAAATGGAAAGATATTCCATGCTCCTTGATTGGAAAAATTAATATTATAAAAGTGGCCATATTACCCAAAACAATCTACAGACTCAATGCAATCCCTATCAAATTACCCAGGAAATTTTTCACAGAACTAGAACAAACAATCCAAACATTTATATGGAACCACAAAAGACCCAGAATTGCCAAAACAATCCTGAGGAACAAAAACCAAGTAGGAAGAATAACTCTTCTAGAGTTCAGGCAATATTACAAAGCCACAGTCACTAACACAGTGTGGTACTGGTACCAAAACAGACATATAGACCAATGGAACAGAATAGAGAACCCAGAAATAAACCCAGACTCCTGTGGTCAATTAATCTTTGACAAAGGAGCCAAGAACATAAAATGGAAAAAAGACAGTGTTTTCATCAAATATTGCTGGGAAACCTGGACAGCTGCATGCAAGTCAATGAAACTAGAACACACCCTCACACCACGCACGAAAATAAACTCAAAATGGCTGAAAGACTTAAATATAAAACAAGACACCCTCAAACTCCTGGTAAAGAACACAGGCAAAACATTCTCTAACATCAACCTTATGAGTATTTTCTCAGATCAGTCTCCCAAAGCAACAGAAATAAAAGCAAAAATAAACCAATGGGGCCTAATCAAACTGACAAGCTTTTGCACAGCTAAGGAAACCAAAAAGAAACCAAAAAGACAACTTACAGAATAGGAGAAAATAGTCTGAAATGATGCAACCAACAAGAGCTTAATCTTCTAAAATATACAAACAACTTACACAACTCAACAGCAAAAAGCCAACAATCCAATTGAAAAATGGGCAAAAGCCCTGAATAGACATTTCTCCAAAGAAGATATACAGATGGGCAACAAGCACATGAAAAAATGCTCAACATCCCTGATTAGTAAAGAAATGCAAATCAAAACTACCATGAGATAACCACCTCACACCAGTCAGAATGGCCATCATTAATAAGTCCACAAATAACAAATGCAGGAGGGGGTGTGGGGAAAAGGGAACCCGCCTGTACTGTTCGTGGGAACGTAAACCAGTACAATCACTATGGAGAAGAGTATGGAGGTACCTTAGAAAACTAGACATAGAACTACCATATGACCCAGCAATCTCACTCTTGGGCATATATCCAGACAAAATTTTCCTTAAAAGAGACACATGGACCCGCATGTTCATTGCAGCATTATTCACAAGAGCCAAGACATGGAAACAACCCAAATATCCATCAAAAGATGATTGGATTAAGAAGAAGTGGTATATATACACAATGGATAGTACTCAGCCGTAAAAAAACAACAAAATAATGCCATTTGCAGCAACATGGATGGAACTAGAGACTCTCATCCTGAGTGAAGTAAGTCAGAAAAAGACAAATTCTGTATGACATCACTTATATCTGGAATCTAATATACAGCACAATTAACCTTTCCACAGAAAAGAAAATCATGGACTTGGAGAATAGCCTCGTGGTTGCCACGGGGGAGGGAGTGTGATGGATGGGGAACTTGGGGTTAACAGAGGCAGACTATTGCCACTGGAATAAATAGGCAATGAGATCCTGATGTATAGCTCTGGCAATTATGTCTGGTCACTTATGATGGTGCATGATATTTTAAGAAAAATAATCTATACACGCATGTGTAACTGGGTCATCATGCTGTACAGTAGAAAGTTGGCAGAACACTGTAAATCAGCTATAATGAAAAAATAATTAAAAAACAATAAAAAATAAATTTGCCTATGCTATTTTTGAATTATAGATTTTTTTAAATTTGGAGTAACAATATTTATTAATATTATCCTGTTTTTCTCTAATGCTTAGATGTGCTTGTGATGTGATTTAAGTATACATCACTCCATTCTTTTTTTTGCAAGATTTTAAAAATTGCCCTCTTTCATAATTTTCTTTGCATGCTTTCCAAATCTTTCTCATTATATTTGTAATCATGTACTTTGTTTTTGTTTTAATAAAATAATCTTACTTTTAATGAAAACATCTTTCAGAATAATTTCAAGTGATTTTTACTAGATTATATAAAAACCAATTGACTTCCTAATATATATGTACATTTTAACATACCTTGTGCAAACATCTAGAAATCTCCTAAAGGGTCTCAATTTATTTTACTGAATGTTCCAGGAAAATAATTGCCTACATATAATATTATATCTCCTATATATAATGAAAATTGAATTACCTCGTTTAAAATAATAATTTTTTAATTTTATTTTCCTTTTTTATGTTACAGAATTAGAGTACTAAGAGCTATCAATGTATTAAAAGTTCCTTGGGGAGTTCCCTGGTTGCCTAGTGGTTAAGGATTAGGCATTGATACAGCTGTGGCCTGAGTTCAATCCCTGGCCTGGGAACTTCTGCATGCTGCTGGGATGGCCAAAAAAATTTTCCTTGAGTCATTGAAAAAGATGAGACATATAGAGAAGACAGTCCCAAAGACTTTGATTTATTGGTTCTGCCTGGTATGGTACCCAAAACTGAATTTCTTGATGCTCAACTAGGGAAGACACTAGGTTAGATAAAAGTATTATATAATAGAACTTTCCTTGTTCCTGAATATAGATTACTTTCATTTCACCTTGGAATGCTTTTTTTAAGGTATTTGATTACTTAAATAAAACTGGTGGGAGTTCCTGTTGTGGCTCAGCTGTTAACAAATCTGACTAGCATCCATGAGGATGCAGGTTCCACCTCTGGTCTCACTCAGTGGGTTAAGGATCCAGCATTGCCATGAGCTGTGGTATTGGTCGGCAGCTGCAGCTCCGATTCGACCCCTAGCCTGGGGACCTCCATATGCCGTGGTGTGGCCCTAAGAAGCAAAAACGAACAAACAAACAACTGATAATTTTAAACAATTAAGTCCCACTCAAATACAAATACTATGGTTAAATATTTAATTCACAGTAGCTTATGTAACCTCTCCTTTCAACTAAAATATTTGTTAATAAAAATAAATATAAACACCAGAGATATGACTAATATAAATAAACTAGTATAAGAATCTAGATGAAATCATCAATTATTATAAAAAAGTAACAGAACTGAGAAATTGCCGATGAAGTTTCATTGAGTAAATAAAAACTATGTCAAAATACAGAAAGCAAGAGAAAAATGGACCAATGACTAATTGATATAACTCCCTATCCCAAATCTATAAAAAAATTTTAAAGAAGCAAAAGAAAGATACATACCTGAAACACTAAAAATCTATCAGTTATATAAGTTCACTGAACTTGAAGGGAATTAATAGATTTTTATCTCTTTTTCCTGGACAAATCTGACTAAAATCATCCCCTTTGTTTTCAATAACATAAAAATATGTAACTAACAGGCACTTAATCCTATTAGTATTTATTCTTAGAATTCCCTTAATGGTCACTGAAGAGGTTTAAGCACAGATTTTCCCCAAAAAATTTTTCTAGGATTAATTGACTTAATTATTTTCATTAAAATCTCATCACTGAGGAGCTATTGTTTCACATATATTTACACATAAAAACATTTTAAACACATAAAATTAAATTTCTATTATACATAAATGTAACCCTGTTGCATATAGTGACTACTAACTACTCAGGCTGGCTTGACATAACTGAGATTTGTTAAAACTCTCGTAACAGGGAGACCATCAACTTAAAACAGACTGCTAACTACAAAGGTTATATATTTGAACCTCATGGTAACCATACACCAAAAATCTGTAACAGATACACCAAAAATAGACAGGAATACAAACCGAACACTAAAGAAAGTCATCAAATCACAGGGAAAGAGAAAAAAAAAAGGAACAGGAAAACACAGAAACAACGAAAAAAAATTTGTTTTTATTGTGAATACAACAAAAAAAAACCAGCAATAAATACATACCTATTGATGATTATTTTAAATGTAAATGCACTAAATGCTCCGACCAAAATGTGAGAATAGCACTTTGAATCTGAAACTTATATGAACTCAACTGAAGAAATACCTAAAAACACATATGTTACCTATGCTGAATCAAGAAATAAGGAGCAGGATTGGCTCACTGTGCATTAAAAAGCTTTAATTAGTTTTTCAAACAAAATGCCCACCACAAACACACCATCCCATACACAAGCACAGGGCCTTCACAGTTTAAGTGGAGATTCATACCAAATATTTTTTTAAAAAAACCTTCTGCTTTATATAGCTCATTCCAAAAAAAAAAAAAGAAGATAGTATAATCCTTAACCAATAAAACAAACACAGAAAAAGATATTCACACAACAAAAAACATTCACTGGTATCTTTTAATTCTATATATTAACATAACAATTAAAAACAAATTCCTATTGTAAAAATGATATAAGTGTATAGAAAAAAATCCAAGACTATATTTTCTATTATATTATTTATTTCATGTTTAGTTTCCCTTTTAAGTGTTTATAGCTATTGTATAATGTCCAGGAAAAGATAAAGTGATTGCCTTAATTGAGTGCCTTTTATGCTTCCAAAACTGCTGGGTTATTTAAATTCAATATTTTATTCACTTAATGAATAAATGAAATATGGGTATCACTGCATCATTTAATAATATGAATATCAATGGATTTTTAAATTAGTGAAGTATTATAACAAAGTTCAAGATAATAATCTATACAGTTTTGATGCACATCAGTGTAATTTTGATTCTGAGGTAAAATGACCTTAAGCACCTGTAAGAGGGGTGATGAAAATAGATACTAATTCTTTACAGAAACAACAATACAATGTACTTTAGTATAAGGAGAAATTTAAATTTTAGAGAAAGTATTATTGGATTTATTAAATAGTAGGCAGCTAAATTCTTCTATTGATAAATTAAACTGAGTATTCTATAATCAATGACAGCAATACATTTAGAAAGAAAGTGAAGTGCGTTACTCACCAGGTAGCAAGAAAATTTCTATAAAACACACACCCACTATATTATTGACTAAATAAAACAATAAAAGTTGAGCATTTGTTGCATCCACGTCAATTTTCCACTGTTTATCTCACAATCATTGTGACTTATTAATAAGGTACACTGAAACCACGAAAGCTTTTATACACAAATATGAATCACTTATTATTTTTAACCTTACAAGGAGTTGGATATATTTAACATGTCAAGATCTTACACGTAAATTTGTCTCACATCTTCCTCCTCAGATTTCAAAACCACCTAGGCCACAATAGCTGTCACTGAACATTACTATAAGCACCAGAATTATGATTTTCAAATCCCATTAAAAATATAATTATTTCAATCTTGCTAAATTACTGAAAATGCTATAAAGACTTTAAACTACATTTGAAGTAGAATTTTAGTTGAAAGAGCTTATTAGCAAGACAGTAAAATCAGGTTTCTTTATTTGTAATCTTCAAAGGAAAAAATGCAAGGCATAAAATACAAAAGAAAAAAGACAATTTTTCATCCCATTATACCCCATCCATTTCCAGATACACTTGTGTCCTAGAATAATAATTTTTTTTCTGGGTGGATGAGTAAGACTGAATTTTCTTATTACTTTTAGCCTTTTTTTTCCCTTGCAGGTTAGCCATCATGTTAATTAAACAGTTAATAATTAAAATAAAACTAATGCATCGTTTGAGTCAGAGTTCATACTGCTAGGGCTTTGCAGAGTGCAACCATTTGAGACCTTCCCTGTCAATTCTTTCAAATGTTCTATTCAACTGATTTTTTTCTTTCTTTTTTATGGTCACACCTGCAGCATATGAAAGTTCTTGAGCTAAGGGTTGAAGTGAAGGTACAGCTGCAGGCTTACACCACAGCTACAGCCAACACCAGATTGGAGTCGCATCTGTGACCTATGCCACAGCTTGGGGCAATGCCAGATCCTTAACTCACTGAGCAAGGCCAAGTACTGAACTGGCATCCTCACAGAAGCTATGTCAAGTTCTTAACCTGCTGAGCAACAACAGGAACTCATGTTCTATTTAACTGAAATCTCTACTCATTATTACATTTCCTTTAGAAAAGAATATTTGCATTGAATCATTCTGTAGGAGGAAATTCAGATGAGTCTCTAAAGGAGAATGAGAAATGCAGGATCTTATAACTGATGGGAACAAATTATAAATAGGTGTTTAATTCTAGCATCTATGATTATAGAAGGATAAAGTACGCTAAGGTTTTGACCTTTGCAAAAAGGATTAGTAACACAACATAGAAAAGGAAGTACAGAAGTCATTTTACCATTTTTCTTTTTTTTTTTAATGTATAATGATTTTTATTTTTTTCCGTTATAGCTGGTTTACAGTGTTCTGTCAAATTTCTACTGTATAGCATGGTGACCCATTTACACATGTATGTATACATTCCTTTTTCTCACATTATCATGCTCTATCATAAGTGACTAGACATAGTTCCCAGTGCTACACAGCAGGATCTCATTGCTTATCCATTCCAAAGGCAACAGTCTGCATCTATTAATCCTAAACTCCCAATCCATCCCCCTCCCTCCTCCTCCCACTTGGCAACCACAAGTCTATTCTCCAAGTCCACGATTTTGTTTTCCATGGAAAGGTTCATTTGTGCCATATATTAGATTCCAGATGTAAGTGATATCATATGGTATTTGTCTTTCTTTTTCTGACTTACTTCACTAAGTATCCATTTTTCTGTATTGAAAAATAACTATAACAATACCATACTCTGTTTTATTAAATATACAACAAATACTTTATTCACAAACATCACTATTTTCTACTGAATTATTCTATGTATTTAAAGAAATAGTGTTAAATAAAAATATAAATACTTCATAGTTGGGTTCATGTCATGGCACAGTGGTTAATGAATCCGACTAGGAACCATGAGGTTGCAGGTTCGATCCCTGCCTTTGCTCAATGGGTTAAGGATCTGGAGGTGCCATGAGCTACAGCTTAGGCTGCAGACACGGCTCAGATCCCACGATGCTGTGGCTCTGGCATAGGCCGGCAGCTACAGCTCCGATTAGACCCCTAGCCTGGGAACCTCCATATGCCGCAGGAAGCGGCCCTAGAAAAGGCAAAAAGACAAAATAAATAAATAAATAAATAAACAAAATACTTCATAATTAAAACGTATTGCTAATTTATTTTCCAAATTGCTTATTCCAGTTTAGATACCAAAAATTCCAGTTTACATCAGGTTCCCTAAGGCCCTGTCTTGTTCTTTTATTTTGTCTTATAATAAATAAGCACCTCACCTTAATATTTTAATTTGTATTTTTTGATAACTATAAAAGTTCAGTATCTTTGCTTTTTTGGAGTTTCACATTTATTTTTCATACACTAGTGATGCACTATTGTTAGCAAGTCAGAACATGCAATCCATTCCTCTCATACTTCCTTCTTTAGAATATATATACTTAATTTATAAGTCCACATATGCCTCTATATATGATCAAGAACAACTATACCTGTATGACATCTGTGGTTATTTACAGTCCTAATTTTTAGTCCATAAATTCTATAAAGAAAATATGTTTACCACTGTGTCTAGAGCACCTAAAATGTGGTAAGACACATAAGAAGTGCTCAAAAAAACTCTCAGAGACTCATTTTACTTATATATTCAAAACTCTTATTCTATTAGCACTTAAGTTAAAATACTTAAAGTGAAAGTATTTAAAAACTGTTGGATTCAGCTGACTTGGTCTTCAAAACAGGCTGGATATAATTTCTGGTGCAGTCACTGATAAGAAGACAAACAAAATTAGTTTAGGTGGGAGGGATACAAATGCGAAGTAAGAAGGAAATGGAAACTAAGAAAAGAGGGAAAAATACATGGCAAAGATAGAAGATGGGGTGTTTGTGATGGGGTTCAAATAAAGGGTCAAAATAAGAGTTTCAGCTTTTACTGACTCATCTGACCTGCTATAAACTATTGTGACACTTGCTCAGTAACTAGCATCAGTTTATGTTTCTGCCACTTACAACGATACCTAATAAGCCCTTTAGTATTAGGTCAGAAATGCCCTAATAAAATACAGATGATCTCATCCTTGAGGAGGAAACCATGTAAGAGAGTGCCTTCTAGTACATAAAGTTATATTCAAGATAACAGACTAGAAAATAATAAGCTAAAGTCTATCAGAAAGATTTCTGCTTCCACTTATGATGCAGCAAATGGAAAGAAACTATCACTCCCAGATTCATTACCAAAACAACTGGATAATCTACACAGTAATAGTTATTTCATACTCTTTAGGAAGTTATGGACACAGAGTAACCTAAAAGCTAAAAGTGGGTAAGATACTTGTATGAGAGAAAGGAAGAATACACAGCTTCTTTCATCTTTGGCAGAGGAGCAGAAACAGGAGACAGATACCACAGTCATGGTATCTTAGTCCATTCAAGCTGCTACAACAAAGTTCCAAGGACTGGGTAATTTATAAACAACAAACATCTATTTCTTACAGTTTTGCAGCCAGAAGTTAAAGATCAGCGTGCCAGTATGGCTTAGTGAGGGCTCTATGCTGATTCATAGCTGGTGCCTTCATGCTTTATCTTCACAGGTAGAAGGGCTAGAGATCTCACTGGAGTGCTTCTCATAATGCACTAATTCCAGTCACAAGGGCTCCATCCTAAGGGCTCAAGCACCTCCCAAAGGCCCCACCTACTAATACCATCCCCTTTGGGGGTTAGGATTTCAATTTATGAATATTAGAGGGACACAAACACTCAGACCACAGCACATCGTTAAGAAGAAAACTGCTGAAATTACAATATCTGTTTAATGTCTGAGTGTGGACTAGCATGATAGTTTAGAATCACCAAGAGCTCTGTGCAAAGGATCTCGGCACCCATCCACTGCCCCTTTTCATGAAGCTTCATCTAGAGCTCATGATAAAGACTGGATATAGGAATGAAGAACTGAGAAAGATTTCCTGGGGCAAAGATGCAAACTGGAAGAACTAGAGGAAAGTCTCCTACAGCTGGGGCACTACTCTGAGGAGGAGGCAGGAGGTGTCTACTGCTGAGGAGATCTGACAGAACCCTCAGGTGTGAAGGAATGCCAGGGCTTCCATAGTCTGAGTGGAGGCAAAAGAACCCAGAAAAACTTTCTCTTATTCAGCCTTAAACCAAGTATCAGGCAAATGATATCTTCCAAGAGGAGAAAGGCAGAAAGAGCTGAGAGAAAACACCTTCTGAAGTTAGGTGCTCCAGGCCTGCTGTGCTCAAGGATATAGCAAACTATGAGATGCTTCAAAGCATTGCAGTCTGGGTGAGGCAGTAGTTGTCTCCTACTGGGAGAGTAGCAAAAGCTGAGATGCCCATGAGCTGAAGTGTGAGTTTGGGGCAAGAGAATTAAAACACACTCTCCAGGTACTCAAATGCCCAGCCTCAACAAGGGAAAGTTTAGGACCTATACTCAAATAATTAGAAGACTCTGGTAAACTGAATACAGCTGAAACAACAACAAAGCCAAGACTCACCTCAACTATAGACTGTATTTTTCTGAATCCCCCATGCCTCCTACATACTACAGTCTGTTACAAGAAGAGTACTTTTTTGTAGGATTAATATTATTAACCTTAATCTCTTTTTTTTCACATAAAATGTTTAGCAATTCAATAAAATTTTCAAAGCACATAAAAAAGAAACCCAGTAAAATACGAGTTATCATTAAGAGAGGAAATAGTCAACAGAATCAGACAGCAATGGCCCAGGGTTGCTATTATCACACAGGGAAATTAAAATAACCATGATAAATCTATGGAAAAATAAAGTGGTAGTAGTAGAAAATATATATGAACACATGGAGAAATTTTAGCAGGTACATAAAAAGCGTAAAAAATGAGAATACCATACTGAAAATATAATATCTAAGATGGAGTATTATTTTTGGTCTTCTTTTTTTGATGGTGTAATAGACGTAACAGAGGAAAGAACTGCAAACCTTGAAAACAGGTAAATAGTGGAAAGAACTGAATAAAATAGAGATCTGTGAAACAATATTTTTAAAATATCTAGCATATATTAAGTATGTAATAATTATAGCATATGTAAATAATTATAGCATATATAAATATATAATCAGTATGTTTGAGATTTTTTAACTTGGGTTAAAATATAGTTTTTCCTTTAGAAAAACACTCACAACTATACACTAAAATACATATGTTGATAACTGAGGAGGGTAAATATACTGTTGTGATGTTTTCATTTTATAAATTTTCTTAAAGAATATGCATTTATCACACCAAAGTTCAAATACGTAAAGAAAATTAAAATTGTGATTTTTTTTTCTTCAAATACCAAAAACATTGGCCATATAACTCATGTTAATGAAAGGATTATTCTGCTTAATAATGAAGACTATATTAATTCATACATTAACCCTTTTAACAAACACTAAATATATATACCATGGGTGCACAGGCACACTTCTGGGAGAGTATAAGTTACAGTGACTACAAAGTGATAAGCAACGACCCAAACATGTTACACCTGACCTCATAGAACTTATAGTATAGTAAGGAAGGGTAGAGCAATTCAATAACCACCCAAATAGATAATTATAAAATAAGCTAGGGTGAGGAGACAAGAAAGTGAGAAAGCATTATAGGCTTTTAGGACAAAATGATTGATCCACCAGGTTAAAAAGGTGAAGAAAAAAAAAAACACATTTTGAATTCTGGGTTCCCTATCAAGTGTCAGGTTCATCGAGATGAGTGATAGGAGAAGATTCTGGAGACAAAAACAGAAGTTAAATCCTAATTTGTCATTATTCCACTTCAAAATATTTAATTTAGAAATGAAAGTGACTTTAAATGGTTCAACCTCTAAATTGAAGTTAACAGTTTTTTGAAGAAACCAACAGAACATGAGCAATACTTAGGCATTCAGACCAAGCAACCTTAAGATTATTTTTTCTTACACAGCTTCTGTGAATCTATGCAAACTAAATAAGTTAGAGTCAAATAGCCTTTATTTAAAGTTGTCATGGGTAAAAACAAAGCAGCCAAAAACCAAAGACATGTCCCATAGAAGGAGAGCAGGCATGTTCTCACTGGGTTTGAGTCCAAATATGATGTATAGCCCAGACTGATAAAACAACAACGAGGAATATATTTGCAAAGCAGTTAAGAAGACGGAACACAAGTTTTGCAAGTTCTCTGCAGTAAATGAAAGCCACTTTGTTGTTTTTATCATGGACTGGCTGTTTTCTCTAAGGGTAAACAGAAAGCTCTCTTTTATGCTCACATCTAATCCTTTTTAATTACAGGACTGCAAGTTTAATTGGGTAAACACAATTCCAAAGATTTGCTAAACTTTATTGCTATTCACAGAACTGTAAAATGTTTCAACTTGGAAATAATACAGGCTTTTCTTGGTTTGAAGAAACTGAGGCATGGAAAGGAGAAGTAATTTACTCACACTCAAATAGAGAAAATGACTGGGTCTGAAATATGAGGTATTCCTACATCTCAACTGCCTGCTGGAACATTAGATTATGAAAAAATAAAACAAACTAGATTTTTATCCCTATTTAAAATTCAACTTCCAAGGAAATAATCAAAGAATAACTTTTCTAAAGAAGTGACTTGGTAACTGGGCTTTGGTTCAGAATCCATAAGAACCTTGGGGGTTTTTTTTGGTCTCAATTTATCCTTGTAATATTAGGTAAACCAGATATATGTGGTTGACCTTTGAACAATATGAGATCACCTACCCTCCACACAGTTACAAATCATACAGGTGGCCTTCTGCACTGGCAGATTTACCCAACCAGATTGTGTAGTTCTGAATATTTACTATTGAAAAAAATTTGCATATGACTGGACCCACACAGTTCAAACCCATGCTGTTCAAGGGTCAACTACAAATAAATAAATAAATATATATATACACACTACTAAAGTGCTATTTAGCTTTATATGTGTGTGTGTGTATATATATAATATACATATAATTATAGCATTATATAGGAATATATATAATGCTAAACATCATTTTAAGATATTTATGTCCACTTAGCCGAGTACCCACTTATATCCATTTAACTTTTTTGTGTGTGTGTGTGTGTTTTTGTCTTTTTTTTTGTTGTTGTTGTTGTTGTTGCCATTTCTTGGGCCACTCCCGCGGCACATGGAGGTTCCCAGGCTAGGGGTTGAATCGGAGCTGTAGCCACCGGCCTACGCCAGAGCCACAGCAACGCGGGATCCGAGCCGCGTCTGCAACCTACGCCACAGCTCACGGCAACGCTGGATCGTTAACCCACCGAGCAAGGGCAGGGACCGAACCCGCAACCTCATGGTTCCTAGTCGGATTTGTTAACCACTGCGCCACGACGGGAACTCCAACTTTTTTTTTTTGCATTTAATTTTTACAAAACATCATGGCAAATGAAGCACATGCAATGCCAATGAAATATTTGGAACACATGAGTGACATGATCTCATTGAAGATTAAATATCATGTGATCTAACGTGTTGACACACTACGTGTGTTATGGTGATAACTGTCAAGGGCAGAATCAGAGTGACAAGTGAGGCAATTGCAATAATCCAATAGACAAATAATGGTTATTTGATGAATGTGGTCGAGTGGAAATGATACCAAGTTGTTGAAGGGTTTGAGGGTTTTAGGGTTTTTTTTTTTTGCCTTTTATTTATTTCTTGTCTGAAAGAATTTTATTACATTTATTAGGTGTACAACAATCATCACAACCAAATTTTATAGCATTTCCATCCCAAACCCTCAGTGCATCCCCCCAACCCCCAACCTGTCTCATTTGGAACCCATAAGGTTTTCAAAGT
The DNA here is from genome assembly GCF_054392235.1 of Sus scrofa. Classification (NCBI taxonomy): domain Eukaryota; kingdom Metazoa; phylum Chordata; class Mammalia; order Artiodactyla; family Suidae; genus Sus; species Sus scrofa. The sequence goes on along the minus strand of NC_139396.1, from coordinate 105,086,219 downwards.
CTGTGAGTCAGTATCTGTTTTGCAAAGAAGTTCATTGAATTCTTTTTTTAGATTCCACATGTAAGTGATAGCATTTGATGCTGGCGTCTCATTGTCTGACTGACTTCACTTAGCATGATAATTTCTAGGTCTATCCATGTTGCTACAAATGCTGTTATTTCTTTCCTTTTAATGGCTGAGTAATATTCCATTGTGTATATGTACATCTTCTTGATCCATTCCTCTGCTGATGGGCATTTAGGTTGTTTCATATCTTGGCTATTGTATATAGTGCTGCAATGAACATTGGAGTACATGTGTCTTTTCTTTTTTCTTTAAATTATTATTATTTTTTTAATAGTTATTTCCCCAATACAATTTTTTTCTACTGTACAGCATGGTGACCCAGTTACACATACATGTACACATTCTATTTTCGCACTTTATCATGCTCCATCATAAGTGACTAGACATAGTTCGCAGTGCTACATAGCAGGATCTCATTGCTAATCCATCCATTCCAAAGGCAATAGTTTATATCTATTAACCCCAAGCTCCCAATCCACCCCACTCCCTCCCTCCCCCCCTTGGCAACCACAAGTCTATTCTGCAAGTCCATGATTTTCTTTTCTGTGAAAAGGTTCATTTGCGCCTTATATAAGATTGCAGATATAAGTGATATCATATGGTATTTGTCTTTTTGATGTTCTAAAAACAATTCTGAAAAATTTAGCTGATGGATTCGCAGCATTTCCTTGTAAGGTATATTTCCTTTCTAGGCCTCCCAGTAGCTATGTTAGAATGTGAAGCTTGTAAGATTGTAGTCAAATGGTCCTGCACCATGTCCAAGCATCTCCGCTCTTCCTCAAGAAACTTAAGTCAATTAGTGTCTCTGGTGATCAGGTATTTCCTGTGTAAACGTTGTGGCTCAGTGGTTAACGAATCCAACTAGGAACCATGAGGTTGCGGGTTCCATCCCTGGCCTCGCTCAGTGGGTTAAGGATTCGGCGTTGCTGTGAGCTGTGGTGTGGGTTGCAGACGTGGCTCAGATCCTGAGTTGTTGTGGCTCTGGCGTAGGCCGGTGGCTACAGCCCCGATTGGACCCCTAGCCTGGGACCTGCCATATGCCACGGGAGTGGCCCAAGAAATGGCAAAAGACAAAAAAATAAAAAATAAAAATAAAATTTGAAAGATAATTTCTATATCACAGTTATTTGTGAATTAAATGAGATTATGTATAAATAAGTGCTTTAAGCCCCTTTTCCTAAATAACAAACAATAGAAAATATTTATTAGGTAATTAGCATGCACCAGGCAGTGTACAGTTTGCTTCACATATAATTATATCCTCAAACCCTTTAAGGAATTTTTTACAATTATCTCTTAACTTTATTTGCAAAGAAGCCAAGGCTTTAAGATTTTAATTAACTTGTCTAAGACCCTATAAATTATATATGGTGTAACGAGAGATACATAACACTCTGCATATGGTAAAATTCAATGTTAGAGTCTATTTTATTTAAAATATTAGCCAAAATCATAGGGGAAAAAAAGCAGTACCAAAGGCATAAAAAAAGTAGGTAACAACAACTGTTCCAAAACTAGCCATAGGCTTGAGAAGCCATTTTATTTCTCAGACTAGTTTCCACAAATAAGAAGCTACAAAAGAAATGTTATTGATCCTAAAGTGCATTTCTGTCTATGTTTAAATGCATCCATAAGGAATGTGGACATCTTTCAAGTGGCACAAGTAGAGAGGAGTAAGGTCCTTGCCCAGGGACTTAGAAAGTTTAAGAGAATTGTACCCAGCAGGGACTTCTGATAGAGGTTAATTGATTATTTCAGACTGTCACTGACCACCCATTCTAGGGGAAGGGACCTGAATTCACTCTGATTAAGATAAAGTTCATAACATCCATCATTTAAATTCAGATATGTTTTTAATAATAGCCAAGAGTAAAAGTTCTGATAAAGAGGGTCATTAAAGGAGTTCCCACCGTGGCTCAGTGGATAACAAACTCGACTAGTAACCATGAGGTCGCAGGTTCAATCCCTGGCCTTGATCAGTGGGTTAAGGATCTGGCGTTACTGTGAGCTGTGGTGTAGGTCACAGACATGGCTCAGATCCCGCGCTGCTGTGGCTATGGCGTAGGCCAGCAACTACAGCTCCAATTTCAAACCCCTAGCCTGGGAACCTCCACATGCCGAGGGTGCGGCCCTAAAAAAAGACCAAAAAAAAAAAAAAAAAGGGGGGGGGTCATTAAAAAGATGAAGAAGTGAAATGCCATTTTATTAAGAGACATAAGGTGCTTTCAATGTTGAACCATAACAGAGTTTTGGTACTTAAAGAATCAGTGCCTTAAATATAACACAGAAATTTTCCATTAAAATTAGCGTTTTTTTTAAATTCCAATGTCAAAACCAAATTAGTATTTATTTAAAAATACTAAATACATGAAAACCAAATTAGTATTTATAATTAGCATTTATTTAAAATTCCAACGTCACTATTATGAACCAAATTTAGGCTGCTGTCAATGCAAGAGGAATACTTCAAACTGAGGTTTTCAGATCTTGGAGAAATAAACCAATCAACAGGTTTTCATTTGCTTTGTTTTTTTTTTTTTCCCATCAGTATATCATATAAAGGAAAGCTTGACAAGAAAAGGCATAAGTAATAGTAAATTTAGAAATAAATGTATATAATTGTGTACACACACACACATGCATTTAGATGTATGTATCTAATTGTATATACATATGCATGAATATCCTATCAAGATATGCTTTTATCTCATTTGTGGCATCATAATAATATTTATGTAGAAATATATGGTGATTCACTGAACAGCTGTATTCAAGAAAAGCAACTACATTTTATTTTTTTATTTTTCTTAAAATTTTTTTTTTTTTTTTTGCTATTTCTTGGGCCGCTCACGCGGCATATGGAGGTTCCCAGGCTAGGGGTCTAATTGAAGCTGTAGCCACCGGCCTACGCCAGAGCCACAGCAACGTGGGATCCGAGCCGTGTCTGCAACCCACACCACAGCTCACAGCAATGCCGGATCCTCAACCCACTGAGTAAGGCCAGGGATCGAACCTGCAACCTCATGGTCTCTAGTCAAATTCGTCAACCACTGAGCCACAACAAGAACTCCAGCAACTACATTTTAATCTATGAATAAATCTTAGCTTTCTTATTGCAAAGTAAATTAAAAGCTTTGCTTGAGACAAGCCACATGAGTGAATATTCTCTTAACTGTGTGGGCTTTCTGATGAGGCAGAAAAATGGGAACGCATATAAAGGAGAAAAAAACTAAATATTTCTAAACTCCACAGAAATACATATAACAAAAAAGTGAAGAAAAAAAACTTCTGATAATGCCGGTGGAAATAAACTAGTGAGGTAAATTGAACAGATATTATTATATTATCTGGCATTGAAAATGTGATCAGCATTGCAAGAATTACATACATTTTATTTGTAAACAAAGTGAAACTGAGGAGTTCCCATCATGGCTCAGTGGTTAACGAATCCAACTAGGAACCATGAGGTTGCAGGTTCCATCCCTGGCCTCACTCAGTGGGTTGAGGATCCAGCGTTGCCGTGAGCTGTGGTGTAGGTCGCAGACACGGCTCGGATCCAGCGTTGCTGTGGCTCTGGAGAAGGCCAGCAGCTACAGCTTTGATTAGACCCCTAGCCTGGGAACCTCCATACGCCATGGGTGCGGCCCTAGAAAATACAAAACAACAACAACAACAACAACAAAAAAAAAAAAAAAAAAAACAAAGTGAAAGTGAAAATTGAGACCAGTTTTTGGACACTGTATGTCAACATATACAGGTATTTAATAGGTATACAAAAAATGGAAATAAATACATTTGCTTTCATCTTCTATCTTACATTATGCGAGGAGATGCTGTTAGAGTCATTTGCACATTCACGTAACAGCTGATTTGCAAATATATATATATATGTGTGTTTTTACATATATATGAAAAATATATATTATTTAATTTGGAAATTTCTTAAATACAAGCAAATACAAGTAATTTATTACCATTACTAATGAGTGGAGATTTTGAGGCAGATGTTAACACCTACTCAAGAGATTTTTAGACTATCAGATGCAGATATCAGTTCAAACATAGTATTTGTTACAGAATTGTTCCCCTCATCTTCTCAAATAAGACTAAAAGATTCCCACAAATTCTGAATAAATATTATAACTTGGATAGATCACCTTTCCTTACATATTCCTGATGAAATAAACAAAAAGATTGTAAACTATGAAACTTTTTATCAGCTGCAGATTTGGGCACTACATCCATGTTGGAAACTTTAAGGCATTTCTACATGAAGAACAAATAAGAATGGAATCAGAAGGGAACACACAACTACTCAATGCAAACTGAAAGCAGTTTCCATAAGTAAAAGGAAACTAAACTAAAAATACAATATAAACTTTATATTTATATAATATAAACTAGAAATGAAGATGGCACTAAAGACAATAAAAGAATCCTATAGAGTTCTTTGAAGAGGTTAGCAACACTGTAAGCGACAGGACATGGGATACCACCAGAGACTTTTTTATCAGCTGATTTTTAATGAACACATTTGTGATGTCTCCATCATCCTCACCTCCTGGTGTTCCCACCCTTATGTGTGCTTCTCCCATTAACTGTTCATAGGACCAATTACTTGCAAAGATGACAAGATGTACATGATTTTGTGTACCTGATTGTATGATTACATCACATAAGATTGCAGCACCTGCCTGATTGGAATCTTTCTCTTTCTCTCCCTTGCTGGCAGAAAGGAAGCAGGTAGCCGTGTTAGGAGATCCAGGGGTCTCTAGGAGCTGAGGGGAGGCTCCAGCTAACAGCCAGTGAAAAATTGACACTCTCAGTAATGCAACCACTAGGAGGAGATGCTAACAATGACACAAGAAGGGAAGTTTCTTCCCCAATCAAGCCTCCTGGTGGGAACTCTACCCTGACCAACAACTTGATTGCAGCTTTATGCCACCCTAAGCAGAGAAGCCAGCTAAACCTTGCCTCTTATGACTCACAGGAACTATGAGATAACAGACGTTATGTAGTTAAAGTTGCTAACTTTGTGGTGGTGGTGTTGGTCACAGCAATAAGTAACTAATAGAAGCACAAGACAGACACAACAACTTCAGATAAGGGCCAATTTGTAGTCTCAACAACATTACTAGGATACAGCATTAATGATACCAGTTTAGACAGTCCTAACAAATAACAGTTTGAGAACTTGAAAGTTCTTGAATCTTCATAGAAAATGCACAACGGAGACATTAAAAACCACAAATGATTTTGAAATGATACTAAAATTTATTCAGAATGTATTGATGAATTTACAAGTAATCTTTATCTATACGAATAAAAAGATTCTGGGAATACATATACAGTTGACAAAGCTTCTCTCTTTGGTATGAATGTAAGTGATTTTTCCATTAGCTTTTATATTTTTATCAAGTTGAAAGAGACCTATATCTGCAGTTTCACTAAGTTCCTGGTTGATTTTTTTTTTAACTTGTACACAGTTAAAATCCCTCTTTGTGGTACACAGTTTCATGGGTTTTTAAAAATGCATTTGTCATATATCACAGCCTTTTGTAGTCAACACATTCCTACAACTCTAAGCTATGGCAACCTCTTATCTCTTTCCATTCCTATAGTCTTCATTTTGCCTGAATGCCATATAAATGCCATAGGGACTTTAACTTAGTAAAATGCCTTTAAGTTTCAACCATGGCGTTCATGAATAAATAGACTGTTCCTTTTTTATTGTTAAGAAGTATTCCACTTTCCAGATATAATAGTTTTTTTATCCTCCTTTCTTTTGTAGGACATCTGAATATGTACTAGTTTTCTAATGCTGCAATACTAAGTTACCACTGACCTAGTGGCTTAAAACAGTATAAAAATTGTAATAAATGTCAGAAGTCTAAATTGGGCCTCATTGGGTTAAAATCAATGCTGCACTTCTCTCTGGGACCTCTAGGAGAGAATCCATTTTCTTGTCCTTTCCACTTCTAAATGCAACCCACATTCCTTGACCCTGTGGCTCTCTCCTTCCCTTTTCAAAGTCACCAGGGCCAAGCTGAGTCCATCTCACACTTCCCAGTTCTCTGGTTCTGACTTTCAGCTTCTCTTCCATTTTTATGGACCTTTGTCAACACCTTCAGCCCACTTGGATAATCCAGGATAATTTCTCTATTTTAAAGTCAATGGATTTGAAGCTTTAATACGCTTTTGCCACGTAAACGTCCATATTCACAGACACCAAGGATTAGAATGCAGGTATCTTTGGGGGATTATTTTTTTGTTCACCACAGGGCTGTTCCCAGTTTTTGATGTTCACATAAATAAAGCTGTGTGAACATACATTCAGAATTCACTGGGTCAATACTTTTATGTGAGTTTTGGGGCATACAATAGATATGAACTTTAAAAGATTAATATGACGTTTCTTCAAGTATTAGCTTTAAAACAAACTACCAAATTGTCTTCCAAAGTGGCTGTCTCATTTCAAATTCCCATTAGCAATGCATGAGAGCTGCTCCCCATCCTCATAAACATTTGATATTGCCAGTTTTTTAAATTCTAAAACATTCTAATGTGTGTAGTGGTATCTTACTGTGGTTTAAATTTGCATTATCCTAGTGAATAATGATATTGACTATCTTTTCATGTGCTTATTTGCAATATATATATGTAAATGTCTTTTCAAATGTTGTGAATATTTTTTATTGTGCTGTTGGTTTTGTATTATTGAGTTTGGGGAGTTTTTATATCTTCTGAGCACAAGTAATTCATCAGATAAGTGATTTGCAAACATTTTCTTCATTCCATAAGTTGCCTTTCAAAGAGCATTTTTTTTAAATTTTGATAGAGTCCAATTAATCAATATTTTCTCTTATGGATCATGCTTTGAATTCTAAAAATTCTTTAATGAACACATTGCAACAGAGATTTCTCTTATGTTTTCTTCAGATTTATCATTTTACATGTTATACTTAAATATATTTAGAGGTTTTGTTGTTTTGCATAGGTATAATGTACAAAACAAATTCATTTTTTTGAAAAGCTATCTATCCTTTCTCTATTGAATTACCTTTACACATTGTCAAAAATCAGCTGAATATATGTATATGGGTTTGTTTCTAGGATTTTCATTCTGTTTAAATGATCTATGCTTCCATCCATTGGCAATACAACACTGCCTTCTATAGTGCATGATTACAGTAATTCTTTTTTTTTTTCCTTTTTGCTTTTTAGGACCACACCTGTGGCATATGATGATTCCTCCCAGGCTATGGTTTGAATTGGAGCTACAGCTGCTGGCCTACACCACAGCCACAGCAAAGTGGGATCTGAGCTGATCTGCAACCTACACCACAGCTACAGCAATGCTGGATCCCCGAATCACCAAGTGAGGCCAGGGATCAAACCCGCATCCTCATGGATACTAGTCAGATTCGTTTCTGCTGCACCACAACGGGAACTCCTACAGCAATTCTTGAAATTAGGTAATGTGGGGCCTATGACTTTCTTCTCATTTTTCAGAATCTGAGTTTCAGAATCATCTATTCTAATTCCTTTCTCTTTCCATAGAGTGGCCCTGGCAACACTGGATCCGAGCCACATCTGCGACCTACACTTCAGTTTATGGCAATGCCAGATCCTTAACCTATTGAGCCAGGCCAGGGACCAAACCTGCATCCTCACAGAGACAATGATGGGTCAGATCCTTAACCTGCTGAGCCACAATGAGAAATCCAAATTTTATTTTATAATATACTCAAAACTATTCAGACTAGCTATATCCTCCTTAATGAGATTTTAAAAAATACTCTCAGATCAATTTAATGATTCTATTAGCAAATATGTATTATATTCTATTCTGTTGCTAATACCGTGTCCTATTTGTAATAGAGCCAAGGGAGAGTCCCTCTCTTCCAAATTTTTGCAAATATCATAAGAAAAAGATCTATTGAAAGTGAAATATTTAGTATATAATAAAAAATCACCAAAATGAGTATATATTTGATAATATCAATGGCTGAAAGTTTAATTGGACAGTATATATGTTAGAATCAATAATATTTGAGCAAGGTTAGACAGAAATTAATAAGGATCTTGGTGAAATGATCCTGGTAGGAAAAGATTAATCTGTCTAAAATGATACAAAAGGGATTCAGGATTTTTGAAATAAGGAAAGGAACTAAGTAACAATTCTTCTCAAGGCACTGTGATATAACTGGCAGTTAGTTGCTCAAACAAAAACATAAACATAGCCAAAACATTGAGATAATTATCGTTACCTCCATTTCACATGAAAAAACAACTTCCTAAGCTATTTAGTAATTTGCCATAACACCACAAGACCAAATGGTAGAAAAGTTAAAGCTTTATTTTTATTTATTTTATTTACTTACATATTAGCAGATTGTTTCTAAATAATAACATTAATTCACTTAATTCTATTTATCCTTACTAAAAAAAGGACGCATATCCACATCCCCATTAAGCTATAGATACTGTGACTGAAGAATATCTCAAGGTTATATGCTTAAAGGCTCAAGTCTGCATGGTGACTATGATGGGATGACACCTTCCTACTTTACATGTGTGCATTCTTCTTCACTTGAGTGGTTATGTGTGTGCTTTGATGCCAAAGCCATTGTAGTTCCTTCATGTTGGGCAGGAGAACCAAAATATCCCAAACTGGCCAAATTTTATTTCTTAACATATTTCATTACTGTAAGACAAAGTATGAAAGCATCTTGAAGAGATGTTAACAGATTTTTGATTTTGTGTGACTACGAGTGTGTCAGGATCTCTACCTTGATCGCCCAGATGGCAAACCTTAAAAAGACTTCAGTAATTGATTGAAATTGAGTACTGTATACTGCTAAAATAACTATGAAGATTCAAAAGGTTACTTCTCTCCATTTGCACTTTTTCTGGGGCTGTCTGTGGAGATCACTCAGTACTCTCATTCCTGGTGTGTGGGACTGGCTAAAAAAGGATACACAGTTCAACAGGAGTAGGATAGTTTTACAAAGAAGTTGAAAAATGTTTCAGAAACTCAAATCTACACGTTCTGGTTATACCAAGCATCTTAACAGCATTTTGCGATATTCTCTGACTTCTCATTTCCCATACCAAATGCAAACCTTAATTTCAATTTTTTTCAATTTTGAGGTATATGTCTGTGACTTAGATAATTACTAAACATTCTGAAATACAGTTGTCTTATTAGACTTAAAAGCTTTCACACAGCAAAAGAAACCATTGACAAAAAAAGGCAACCTATTTAATGAGAGGAAATATTTGCAAATGAGATGACAGATAAGGGATTAATATTCAATATGTATAAACATTTCACACAACTCAACATTAAAAAATCAAACAACCCAATTAAAACATGGGCAGAAGAACTAAACAGACATTTTTCCAAAGAAGACATGCAGATGACCAGCAGGCACATGAAAAGAAACATCGCTAATCATTAGGAAAATGCAAATCAAAGCTACAATGAGATATCACCTTACACCTGTCAGAATAGCTATCATCAAAAAGAATACAGATAAAAAATGTTAGTGAGGATACAGAGAAAAAGGAACCCTTATCCCTTGTTGTTGGGAATGCAAACTGGTATAGCCACTGTGGAAAACAGTATGGCCATTTCTCAAAAAACTAAAAATAAAACTACCATATGACCCAGCAATTCCACTCCTGTGTATATATCTGAAAAAAAAGCCAAAACATTAATTTGAAAAGAAACATACACTCCAATGTTCACAGCAACATTATTTACAACTGCCAAGATGTGAATGCCACCTAAGTGTTCATCAACAGATGAATGGATAAAGAAGATGTAGTACACACACACACACACAGACACACACACAAAATAGAACAATACTTAGCCATAACAAGGAATTAAATTTTGCCATTTGCAGCAACATGGATGAACTTGGGAGGGCATTGTGCTGCTAAGTGAAATAAGTCAGAGAGAAATAAATACTGTATGATAGCATGCATACATGAAATCTAAAAAACACTAACAAAATGCAACAAACAACTGACTATAACCAAAAAGAAGCAGACTCACAGATATAGAGGATAAACTAGTGGTTACTAGTGGGAGGGGCAGAGAGATAGGGGTGGTGGGGTAGCAAGTAACTGTTTTCATAGACTGTTAAGAAATATTGTGAACTGAAACAGACTCACAGACAAGGAAAACAGACCTGTGGTTGCCAAAGGGGTGGGGAGAGGGAGTGGGATGGACTGGGAGTTTAGGGTAAACAGATGCAAACTGGTACATTTAGAATGGATAAACAATGAGGTCCTTCAGTATAGCATAGGGAGCTATATTCAATCTCCTGGGATAGACCATGATGGAAAATAATATATATTTTTTAAAAAGTATGTGTGGAGTTCCTGTCGTGGCGCAGTGGTTAACGAATCCGACTAGGAACCATGAGGTTGCGGGTTCGGTCCCTGCCCTTGCTCAGTGGGTTAACAATCCGGCGTTGCCGTGAGCTGTGGTGTAGGTTGCAGACGCGGCTCGGATCCTGCATTGCTGTGGCTCTGGTGTAGGCCGGTGGCTGCAGCTCCGATTTGACCCCTAGCCTGGGGACCTCCATATGCCGCGGGAGTGGCCCAAAAAATAGCAACAACAATAACAACAACAACAACAAAAAGACAAAAGACAAAAAAAAAAAAAAAGTATGTGTGTGTATATATATATACACACAAACATATATGTGTATGTATGAATGAGTCATTTTGCTGTACAGTGACTAAAGTGGCACAACATTGTAAATCAATTATACTTTAATAAAAAATAAAATTTTGAAAAAAGAAATATTTTGGTACAAAAGAATAATCAAGGATTCAGCTTATTATCACAACTTTCATTAGTTTTGTTTATATGATTATACTACATAACTTTTTGAAGCTTCTACTTCCTCAAAGCCAATTATTAGTTATTGATTTTCACAATGATACTGAGTATAAATCACAAAATCTCGCTTTCATTCATTAATAAACATTTATTTTTTTGCTCATAAGCTGTGGGCCATGTTGGTGGTTCTGTGAATATGAGGTGTTGTTGTCATGGCTAACTCATATGCTAGTTGGCTTTGATGTTCTTGGCTGAGTACTAGCAGAAGTTCAGGGCCTCAGCTGGGAAAAATGAACTTGCTTACTTGGCTCTGCTCCATGGTCCCTTATCTTCTAGAAGTCTAACCCAGGCATGTTCTGTTGGTGAGGGATATAAGAGAGATCAGAAGTGTACATGAGCTTTTGCGGTCTAGGCTCAGAACAAATATAATATCACTTCTACAACTTTCTACTATCCAAAGAAGTAAGAAGTTTAGCCCAAGTTCAAGGAGTGGAAAAAGAGACTCTAGAACTCCTGGGAAAGATTAGCAAAGTCACAGTACAAAGCTCATGAAAATAGAGATAAAGAGATATTTGAGACCATTTTTGTAATTAAACTCCTATCCCAAGAATGATGACAGGAATAGTAAAGAGTATGAGATAGCTTCTAAATAAATTATGTTAATAAGAGGGAGTGAGAGGTAGACTGGTTTAGATTCGCACAAATAGAATAGTTTTGAGTGGGAAGAAAGAGAAACATTACAGATGGAACAATGAAAAGCAAAAGGAAAAGTGACTCCACTTCTGGATTCATTCACAGACTAGATGATGAAAAAAAGAGGAAAAGCAGAACAAAATAATCAATATTTGGGAGAGCTACCTCTATGTCTATCAATATCCTTAGGGGATTGCCAGAATTCAATTAAAATAAGCAATGAAGGAAATATTCAAAGAAACAAAATGTTTTGAATAAGTACAGCAATAAATCCTATTCCTAAAGTAAAGGGAAAAATACTAATCTACAAAAGGAATGCAAATTCTAAATTTCTGAATTAAAATTCTAAAATCCCAACCCAAAGTGATTGTTTTGAAATCTGATAAGTGCATTATAAACTGCATCTAGACTTATAAACATATAAGAACGGACCAAAAAATTTAGAAAAAAAGGCATAACTTATGGCCTGAATCATGATATTAACATCCTTACTTACTTTACAGATGTAGAAAGTTGGGTTCAGAAAGTTGCTAATTTCATAAACTTTGGAAATGAGAAAGTTAATAAGTAATATTTATAAAACTGTAAAACTCTTTTTATAACATCTTAGTTTTTTCTTAAAACATCTAATTAAATGTAATACATAGAATGTTTCTTTCTTGGAAGCTTGGATAAACTGGTATGGGTAAACATAGGAGCATAAAATTAAGGATGCTCCTCCTGGAACATAAAAATGTATGTTACTTACTAGTTTTCAAGTATACAAAGTGTAAGAAACAAAATACATAGAGCTTCATTTCTTCTGTGACTACTGTTGCCTTTACAGCCAGTGAAGGGAAGAGGGTGGGGATACTTGACTCACTGCAGAATAGATCCATAGCGGTATGCTCTGCATCTCAAAAAAGGGTGAAGTGATGATTGTAGGATTGGCTCTGAGTCACAATATAATCACCAAGAGTGCAGAAGTCTCTGAAGATAAAGGTTTTACACATTAAGTAATACTTAAAGGTAAAAATTTGAGCTCTGTGAGGTTAAAATGTTCTTCTAAAGAACCAAATTCATTTCAAACAAACTGAAGGAAAAACAGTATGTTGAGGTTTGATAAAGCAAACTTTAATGACGCTTTAAAGGGGAAAGTATAAACAGAGAAAGTACTGGGGGCAGGTAACAGAAGGCAAACAGAAGCTTTTTTTTGTAATAAGCTGGTTGTTCAGATAACCTGTAACCAAGACTCATCTATGAGATTAAAAAGCATTAAACACTGACCTGATTAAACACCAATACTTTTAATTCCTGAAGATTAAAGTGAGTTTACTCATAATAGATGCAGTGGAGACTAGAGGGAGACAACTAATCCTATCATAAAGCCATTGAATTTTGTGAGTGACAATAACGGCCTGGATGTGCACTGAAAAAAGAGGGAATATTTACAATCATTATGCTTATTGATAATATATATGGTTCAATAACATGTCCATAGGAAAAACAAACACAATCAGGGATAGATCAAAAAAGGCACAAGAAAGTGGTCAGCAGGAATTAATCTAATATGACCATAATGTAATCATTTTTTACATGTCCTGTCTTCCATTTGTGAATAATTGTTTTTGGAATGTTCATCAATTTTCATGAATGAGACTGACTTATAATTTTGTTTTCTGATTTATCCTATATATAAGAGGATATGTGTAGGTCGAAAGGAAAGGATAGCTTTCCATAAATGGTTAATTAACGAAAAAATCAGTAGGTACCTACCACACAACATACACAAAATTCAATTAAAAGTCAAGAAATGAACATGCTAACAAGCAAAATCACACTACTTTTGAAATACCATATAAGTATTCTCTTTATGATTTTGGAGGAGGGAAGGACTTCTTAAATAAGACACAAAAGCAATTCATACAGAAAAAAACATAGGGGTTCCTGTCGTGGCTCAGTGGTTAACAAATCCAACTAGGAATCACGAGGTTGTGGGTTCAATCCCTGGCCTTGCTCAGTGGGTTAAGGATCCAGTGTTGCTGTGAGCTGTGGTGTAGGTGGCAGACATGGCTCGGATCCCACATTGCTGTGGCTCCGGCGTAGGCTGGTGGCTACAGCTCCGATTAGACCTCTAGCCTGGGACCTCCATATGCCGTGGGAGCGGCTCTAGAAAAGGCAAAAAGACAAAAAAAAAAAAAAGACAAAAAAAAAGAAAAGAAAAAAGAAAAAGGCATAAATTTTACTGCATTAAAATTAAGAATTTATTTCAATAAAAAAATAATGGAAAGTTAAGATACAAAGTTGAAAAAAATGTCTACAAATATTTCACATGTTACTACTTTGAATGTATCACAAAGACTTCCAAATAAATAAGGTAAAGTAACCAATCCATTTCAAAAACACACAAAAGAATTAAAGGAATTTCAAAGATGATCCACAAAATGTATATATATAATGATACATGATTTTATTGATAATTAGAGGGATTCAATTTAAATCCAGAGTGAGTTTTCATTTCTACCAATCACAATAACCAAAACTTCAAAGAATGAACAATATCGAAGTTTTGGCTAGTTTGTGGAGCAAAAAGAATTTCCATTCACTGTGAGGCCAGAAAATAATTTGGTGCTGCCTAGTAAACTTGAATATGTGCATACCCTATGACCTAGTAAGTTCACTATTCTGCACAAATTCCAAAGAAATTTGTACACATGGCACACATATACAAAAATATATCTATGGTCATTGTTTGTAACACCAAAAATTAAAACAAACCCAAAAAAAGGAAGTCATGATATCCATTAACAATAAAGTGAATAAAGTAATTGTGCAATATAAAATCCAATGAAAATAAATGTACTGCAATTACACAGATCAATACATGTATGTCTGGAAAACATAATATCAAAAAAAGGACAATCTATATGATAGTTCCATATGATTGTTCCAATTATTCCATATGTAAATTCCAGAAAAAGGCAAAACTACATGACGAAATTTTGGATACTTTTAAAAGACAAGAAGAAAATCAGGGGAATAATCAACTTAAAATCAGAATCCTGGTTATCTGTGGCAGAGATAAAGGAAGATATAATTGGGGAAGGTTACATGAGATCTTCTTGTGCTGGAATGTTCTACTCCTGCATCTAGGAGAAGAGTAGATATTGCTATCTAAAATACAGATGCACACTGTGTGTTGCATGTTATACTGTATTATATATGGTACTATCATCTAAAATAAAATATATTGCTTAGGAAAAAAATTCATATTTTGAATTTCCTATTAGAAATCTAGCTTCTTACAGAAAGGTATTTTTGTCTCTTTCCTTCACTACTATATCCCAAGCACCTAAACAGCACCTACCATAACATTTATTGATTGAATAAAAGAATGAATACATGAAAAAAGTAAGCAAAGTGAATGGGAAAATATCTATGTTAGATAAGATCCAATAATTTCTCATATTCAATCATGCATGAATATGAAAACATGAGTGAAAAGTCAAAAGTTAAATAACTCTTGAAAAAGACACTGAAAATAGGAAAGACAGTCTGTCCCCAAATAAGTTTCAAAAGGCTCAGAAACTTGAGGCATAGTAAAAGAGAATTTAAGGAGTTCTCCTGTGGCATAGTGGCTTAAGGATCCTGTGTTGTCACTGCAGTGGCTTGGGTCACTGCTGTGGCACAGATTTGATCAATGGCCCGGGAACTTGTCGCCACTTTTTTGGTGGCAGCCTCCCCAAAAAAAAATAATAATTTAAAAGAGGTGGGTAAGACATGAGCTAAGAAATTAAGAGATTATGTAAAATTATGAAGAACTTTGACCTATTAGACTCTTGGATTATCACTTCTAAAATATATAGAAACATGTTACCACCATTTCAACTTCTGCTAGAAAAAGATATTGCTGGGTTTTTTTTTTTTTCCTATAAAGAAATAATTAGAGAAGTTTTGGAATTAAGGGCACCAGTCACAGTGGAAAATAGAGTTGGGTACTCTATCGAAAACAAGGATGTCAAATGTTGATATGCACATTCAACTGGGAAACCTGCAGAACTCATGGCTTCTGACTCAGAAAAGAAAGGAGCTAGGATTATCAGTTTCCAAACTGGATTCTAAGGTACCCAGAAGAAAACAAAGGCACTCAGAAAAAATAATCCAATATCCACTCAATAAGCCAAACACAGAAACAACTTCGAGCATTCTAACCAGCAGCTCACTCTTAAAGATATAGAGCTAAATGCAAAGGACTTTTGAGGGAAATCTCCAAATAAAACGAGTTTAAAACAAATAAATAAGCCAACAAGCCAAAAGGAGAAAGGTTCAATAAATAGGGAGATAAAAAGATAAAGGAATTTCAAAGGAATTTATGTGTTTGTTTTTGTTGCAAACTTTTTGTGGCCACATAATGTAGATACAATAAATTAGACGAGATATGATAGTCCATGCTACAAAATTTGCAGGCTCTTATGGGTGTAGAGGGTAGAAGTAGAAAGATGAATTTAGTAGATTAGGTTATGTAAATGTTATAATATTATACCTGCAGAAAAAATTATATATAAATATTACAGGACATCTAGATTTCTAACTTTGATAACTAGGAGAATAAATACTGATACTCCTTGAGATGAGAAACACAGAATGAGTAATACGAAAAGAATCAGGAGACAGTTATCATGGTGTGTATAGGGACTAAGAACATGATCAGATTAGATCAATCAAATCTAGGTTTTGAATTTTGAGTGAAAGCATAAAAGAAAAAAATTAGAATTAAAATATAATGTATACATATATTCCCATGATGATGTCTTTTTGAGATTATGAATTAATTTTTGCTTGTGGGCTCCCTGGAGATTCCCTAAGCCTTATCCATGTCCCAGCATGTTTCTCAGGCCTACTATTTGATTCTGTCAATCATTTCACAATAAATTATCTTTGTTCCTAAGTCAACCAACATCATTTCTTATCATTTTAAACTGAAGATCCATAATAATAATTGTAATTATTATTATTATAGTCTACATTAGTTTAATAATGCAGGGGACACTTTTAAAGTAACATCTCATTAGGGGTATTTTTAAAGGCATTTTGAATAAATTCATGCCTTTTCAGATTTGTGAAACAGCAACTAAAACACAGTTTGGACACCCACATTTCAGGGAAGAAATTCAGTATGATACAATTAAGTTTAACAAGCTCCTATTGAGTGCCTGTTGTGTTCTTAGGCATCAGACTGTGTGGACAGCAGTGTTGTGTTGAGGATGAAAAAGTTCTGGATTTGAAACACTATACTTTTGACAAATTCAGACAGAGGTCAATAAAAATTTGCATAAAAATCCTGTTTCAAGGAGGAAAATTCTTCAAGAAGGAAGAATACATGACATGTAAATGATAAATAACAGAACAAACAACCAAGACAAGGAAAGAGAAGACACCAGCACAGCCTAACACAGTGGAGTGATTTAAGAACATCAAAGCAAAGGGATTATTTAATATCTAGTATACCTATGCTATTCTCTGATAAAGATATTTTTTCATTGGTTCCATTATGAAAAGGTATTTGTAGCTGACTCCAGAAACAAAATCATCATTTCTAAAAGGGTAAGGAGAAGGGTGTGAAATTTAATAGAAGAAACTGCTGCTGTTTGGAATCACCATGGAGGTACTTAGGATGATTGCTAGATTATACACTGTGGTGAGTCATCTAGATTTCTCCTTGAGAGTTTCTTAGTCTTATTTCTGAACCCCAAAGTTCTTGGGAAGGTTGTCACCTGACAGCTGAAAGCTAAAAATTCCTTTGGAAATTTATTCATGACTAAAGAAATCTGCCTCTCCTGCATTTCTGCCACTTCATAAAGCAGCTTGAAAATAATGACTGGTCAACACAGGAGTGGAAGGTCCAGCCCCCTGTCTACAATACAGGTAAGCTATATAGAATCCTGGCTTCTAAGCTCTCTGGGTTTGGGTTCGGCTTCTGACATTCACAAGTCAACTTCTCCTTCTGCCCAATCCTTCTTTCTTTCTTTCCTTTACAAGAAGTTGATTTCAAGAGTACTCTCTAATAAACATCCTGCACATCATCTCGGAATCTGCTTTCTAGGTTCATAACCTGACCTGCTAGAGATGAGATGCTTCTGCAAATTGAAGCAGATACTTTTCCAAGGTGGTCATTACCATGTGACGAGATCATCAGTACAAGCAACACATTTCAGAAACGTCATCCACTCATCTTCTGTGCCTACCTCCAGAACACAACTATTTAGCTTAAGTACTAAGCTAATTCATATCCCCGTTGTTTTAAGCACTGCTCTCTCTGAACAAGCCAACCAGTGGAGAACAGGGGTTGGTTATATTCACTTTATGGTGCATCAGAAGTGATTATAATTCTGAACATCTGATAAAACCAAATGCCCTCCAAATGAACTGGATGCAGTAGGCTGACAGTTTTAGGAAGATTTTGTTCCCAGAGACCCTCTTAACTGTTTCATCAACAAGTCTGTCAAAGGAATTAAACCTTCTACACGTTTAAAACCTTCAAGCAGGTATTGACAGGAACTGGTGAGTTAGAAACACAGTTGCCAGGGGAACGCCATCTGCTGCCACTTTCCTCACTGCTAATACTTATACAGAAAAACCAAGGAATCTGGTTTATGAGCCAAGATTTGATGGTTGCAGTGCACGTTATACGTAATTACAGAGTACCAACAGGGTTAACAAAAATTTGTGTTTTTCAACTGTTAGAAGTTCAAGAAGTCTGAGGAAAAAAAGGATATTTCCAAAATGTGCAGGTCCTTCTTAAACTTGATAAAAGGATGCAACCAATGACGTCATGATAGACTATTAAAGAGGTGACTAGAGACTTAATAAAATAGGTGGTAGAAAAGAAAGTGAAGACAGAGCAGTAAGATTACATATTAGGAAGAAGACTAGCTGCTATAGCAAAGAGACAAAAATATTACTTAAATGATAAAGCTGCTTTATTTTGCTCTCATATACTAGTCTGACAAGGGTAGGCTATCAGGGTCATCCTACTTCTTTTGGTCATTCTTGGACATAGGATTCTTCCATCTTTGCCTACTTTGCTATTTTTCAATTAGTTATACATTCTTGGTAGTTATCCCATCTGAACTTTTGTTTCCTAATTTTAAAATGGAGATAAAGATTCCTCACTGGGTTGTCATAAAAATTAGCAGAAATAGTTCAAACAAAGCCTATAGCTTGGAGAAGATACACATGTTAACAAATGTTAATCTTATTCATCCTAAGATAGATATTTCTACTGATTATTTAAACCTATTTCAAATGCAAACTTTTTCTTCTTCTTCTTCTTCTTTTTTGTTTTGCTTTTTAGGGCAGCTACTTGCAGCACATGGAGGTTCCCAGCCACAGTCACAGCAACACAGGATCCGAGCCTCTTCTGCGACCTACACCACAGCTCATGGCAACGCCAGATCATTAAACCACTGAAGCAAGGCCAAGGATCAAACCCCCATCCTCATGGATATTAGTCAGATTTGTTTCCTCTGGGCCGCAACAGGAACTCCCCAATGCAAACTTCTTTATGAAACTCTCCCAGACTTATCTTAGCCAATGTTTTTGGTGCCCTTTCGATTTCCTATTGTAATTGGCACCAAACTTCTACATATAGTTTTGTATGTATGGATGTATACAACTATGATCTCCTGGGAGGTAAAGTGGATGTTTCAGGAGTCTGAGCATCCTAGACAAAGCCATAATGAGAATATAGGTAATGTTTACCAGTGCACAAATAAGTCAAATAGGAGAGCTAAAAATGATTCAACCTGAATCATTCCTATTATCTGTGAAAATACCTCAAAAAGCAAAACTCATCTTTATACACAAAGACAAGCATTTACTATTTTCACTTGGAAAATTGATTACAGCCAATTACAGGGCTATAAGAAAAAAAAACAACAAGAATGATTGTTACCAAGGTCTACAGAGGTCTGCACAACCCCAGCTGTTGGCAATGTACAAACAGCAAAATTTTCGCTTTCAACATGATGTAGTAAGAGATTTGTTTAATGACAATGCCTACTTCCTTGAGTGCAAATGGTTCTCATCAGGAGGCAACCTGTACTTCTAGAGATTGGACTTCTATTGCCTCAGAGACTCTGCCAATCCCTGTTTGACAGCTATCCAGGGCAGGAGGCCTTTACAAACCAAAAGTGTCATATATTTTTGGTTTTCTTGATTGCATATTTAACACAGTATCTGCAAGAGCCACAGGTGGTGAACCTCGTACATTTCCAAGATTTGGGGTTGTTTCCATGTCTTCTTGGCTGAATTTCTACTACCTCCCTGATCAGCAGGTGGGTTTCCCGGGTCTGTAATCACTGCAGTCAAAGCCCCATCAAGTGAGAAAATTTCCCTATGCTTATTCACAAGAAAATTCCACTCAACAGTAATGTGTTCCTAAAGTCATTTGTTTACAGTGACAACACAACTTCTCTTAAAGTGTGTTGCATTTTGGGCTTTACAAAGCCACATGTTTTCTTTGACTATTTAAAACAAGGAAATACATTATTTATTATTAGCATGATTTACTTTATTGACTTTTGTTGTTCGTATGGATCATTTGTTATTTTAAGGAATAAAGGATTTTGAGTGTCTTTCTTCCAAGATATTTCATTCTAAGCAAATAAATGAAAGCTTCTATGGTGAGGTGGCAAGAAAATAGCCAGCATTAGTGTGGGTGTTCTCCCTTTTAGTCACAAATATTTCTATTTATTGTAAAGGTTTAATGTTTTGTAATTAGTTCTAAGGACATGAAAACAATAGAAGAGTTCTTCCTGTTATATAATAAGTTATACTTATATCATTTCTAAGTGATGCTGCTTAATGTCCAAAATGTTTTTGTATCACTTCCAATATAGTGTGAGAAATAACCTCTCCTCTGGTCTTAAAGAAATTTAAACAAATAATCACTTGAGAACTTAAAATCTGTTTTCAGAGAATAAAGAAATGGAGAAGGTCATTTATCTGGCTTCAGAAAAACAAAATACCACCCAGTGGAATATGTCATTCTTCACTAATGCTACAATCTCATATAGATAATCCATAGAGATATAGTATTCTGACATAGAGAAGGAAACATTAACTTGAAATTCTTATTAATGAAACATAGTTGATAAAAGTAAATCATATTTGTCAAGAGATACTTACTTGATACAATTAAATCGTATTTAATCAATAGATACTTATGGACCATACTCAAGAGAGCCAGAAAAAAAATCATAAAACAATTCAGAAGAATAAGTTTTGGGGTCTATAAAGACAGACTGCATTCTCAGCAATGTTTAGCCATTTGTGCTTTTTTAATCTAAAAAATTAGACTAATAACCACGTTATGGTGCTTAGGACACATAAGGCACATAGAATGCAGAGTTTCTGTGCCCTCTCCATGTAGAATCAGGCAAATCACCCTCCTGGCATATGGATGTGTTCATCAAACAGCTCTTCAATGAGCTCTGAGGTCCACAGTTTGGGATTTCATAGCTCAGGCGTGACTGATTAACTCACTGGCCATACAACTGAATTCAATCTCCAGCTCCCATCCCTGGAGGCTAGGTCTGCTCAAAACACCATCTTACAACTACACAGTTGATCTTTCTGGTGACCAGTTTCTATCTAGAAGCTATCTAGTGGCCCACTGTAAGTCACCACATTAGCAAAAACTCTGCTGTTATCCTAGGGACTCATGAATAACGGAGACAATTATTCACCTGAGAAATTCCAAGGGTTTTAGAATTTTCCTCCCAGGAATCAAGGACAAAGGCCAGCCAAACTCTTTACTATACAACAGGTAACAATTACCCATATGTATTCCAACTTTCACAATTTTGTTACAATTTTCTTCTCACTTCTCTTATTTTCTTCATCCTAGTGAATTTATGCCTTTAGAAAAGAATCACTTGACTATACTGTCAGGTGGTTTTCTGGGGAAGTAAAATTAGATCCCTGTGTTCATTTTACAATCTTAAACTTTCTGTAAGACATTTGTTATTCCAAAAATTATCATACATTTGAAAGAAAGAGAAAGTTGAACAATAGAGGAAGTTGAGATTGCTCCTACTTTAAAAAAAAAAGTGACAAAAACCTCTCTTACTGAAGTAGTAAATGTGAAACTAGACCTTGAATCCAAAAGTGGAGGGAGGGAGAGATTTTTCTTTTCACAGCTGCA
This sequence comes from Sus scrofa, assembly GCF_054392235.1. Taxonomy (NCBI): domain Eukaryota; kingdom Metazoa; phylum Chordata; class Mammalia; order Artiodactyla; family Suidae; genus Sus; species Sus scrofa. The sequence continues at coordinate 105,064,413 of NC_139396.1, read as the reverse complement.
CCTGCAGCATATGGAAGTTCCCAGGCTAGGGGTCAAATTAGATCTACAGCTGCCAGCCTACACCACAGCCACAGCCACAGCAACACAGGATCAGAGCCACATCTTCAACCTACACCACAGCTCATGCAACACCTGATACTTAACCCACTGAGCAAAGCCAGAGACTGAACCTGCATCCTCAGAGACAACACTGGGTCCCCATCCCGCTGAGTCACAATGGGAATTCCATTGATTTTTTTTTTTTAATTTAAGTATAGTTGATTTACAATGTTGCATGGGAAGGCAAGATTTGGGGATGAAGACCATGGTGGAATACAGGTATTCCATACACCCTCACAGGGTGGGTTTGTGGAGATATACCCATAAATCCCAAAAGCTTCAGCTCTCTTGAAGGAGGCTCACCTCCCCTGGCAGCAGGATTTAGTGTAGTAGTTTTAGCAGATACTAAGAAAAATAAGAGTACAAATGTAAGAAAGTTGTTTTGTTTTGTTTTGTTTTTTAATTTTGCAAGGGATATTGACTTGGTGCACAAGAAATTTACTTAAAGAATTCTTCACTGGAAATTTAAGTTGATGTAAGTTGCCCATTCACCAAGGTAGTGGATGTGAATCTATTAGTAAGCTCTTACTAATGAAGTAGGATACAAAACTCTAAGGGAGAATGGAAAGGACAATTGAGAGATTTTAACTATTTGGAATGGAAAATTAAGAAAGAAAGGTGGCTTTAGGGAAGATTTGGGAACTGAGTTTTACCAATGCATATTTTAGAATTTCTCCTAATGAAAGAGTATATTAGAGGCCACTCTCCAAAGGTAGAGGCCAACTGTTGGAGGTCTTGAGCTAAATTTGTTCTACTGCTACGTAAATGTTACTCACCCTAATTAGCTTATTGATGGAAGCTTTCAGCCAATGGATTTTTAACGTTCTGAAATAGCTTTTAATATTTAACTACCTAAGCAGCAAGTGATCACTTTTAAGAATTTTTTTTAAAAGCAGAAATAAATCTTAATACCTGTAGGTGATCTCTACTAAAACACTGGTACAGACGCACTTCTATCTATGTACACATACACAAACACATTCACACACAAGATCGCAAACCCGTGCCCACGTATACATGCACATAGCCATACACAATAACACACATGGCCACGTACCCACACATGCTCATGTTAAAATACATGATCCTCTACACATATTTATATACATGTACACATACTCTGTATGAGACCCTCCTGTTTGTGACTGGTAAATCTGAGAAAGATTTACTCTTAGGGAAAGCTGATGTTTAAAAACTTCTACCATTATCTGCTTTCTATAATAAATCTGAATTTTTCCTTTCTAGCAGAAAGTCCCTTTGTTCCTTTGTTCCAGAAGATACATTTCAGTGAACTCCTTTATTATGCAAATGCAAAGCAAGGGTTCTTTGTTCCTAGTGAAGACCTGAGTGCAATAAAACCACCAGAGTCTGTATTCTTCAGAGTGAAACAATGTATTCTGTTTATTAATTTAAGTTGAATTTATCTTTCAGTAGACCTAGGTTTTGGAAGAATATGTTTTCATTAGAGACTTTTATTTCTTAAACTTGGGTGAGATGGCTCCTTGTCTATTAATAATAGTAATAATTATTATTACCTTTTTTGAATTATATTCTTTATCATTAGAGTAGCTAGTTATACAACAGGCTGGCTAGAAGAATTAAGATAAGATCAATATATAGATCCAACCTACTGTTTCATGTATTTATTAAACAAATCATTATTGAGGAGCCACCATATTTAAGACACTATTAAACACTAAATTTGCAATGAGTTGAGTATTCTTAATTCCTTCTTTCAGGGAGCTTACCCTCCAGTGGTTGAATATTAAATAGTCAATTATATTTAATTATCTAAATAGAATTTTAATAAAATCTATCCAAAAAATTAAGTATAAGTCCCCTTAACATCCACAGAGAGTAGCTCCTGAAATGCTTGGTGTGAGCACTGGATAACTTAACATGCTCAAAACTGGTTTGTTTTGGCTAAGTGCTATAAGTTAAAGCTAGTATGGTTAGAGCCTGGTCAGGGATATGTTTAGGCCATATGTGTAGGCTATGTTAATTTTTGAGATATTTTTCTAATAGCAGTGGAAATCCAGTTAAGAATTTTAAGATTAGAAGGGACATGACAGATTCTCAGTTGTTATTAGGTCTTTTTGGCTTAAATGTAGAGTATAAATTTGAAAGATAGTTAAGAGCAAAAGTCAATTATAAATTTAGAATTTCAATATTATAGATACTTAACAGGAGCCATGTAGTTGGAAGACAGTTTGGGAGGAATTAACTTGAAGCTAGATTTATAATAGCAAGCATTCCTTTACTTGGAGTGTATTTCTTTAGGGCAGGATGGACTTGTTGCTGGAAATTACTGGAAATTTCCCTTTGGTGTTATATCTATCTAGCCCTGACAGAACTTGATCACAGATTATGAGGAATAAAGAACAAGGAAGGTCAACTATGAATCCTAAGGGCTGGTTTATAACACTGTGTTACTTTACTTGGGCAGGCAAATCAGAATGAGAATCAGATTCGAGGGAAAGAAGATGATGAGTCTGACTTTACACATGTTGATATTAATATGCCTGTAAGATATCCAAGCAAAGATGTTATATTAAGAATAATATATTGGTCTAGATCTCAGAGTAAATCTGGCCTAAAAATACACATTTAAAAATTTCAGTAAACTGGGGGTAGCTGAAGCCAGGGAAGCAGATGAACTTGTATAGCAGTAGCAATATAGAAGGTAGGGTGAGAAAAGTGTCCATAACTAAGCTTTGTGGAACACAGACACCTTGACTTCAAATAGAAAAGAAAGAACTACACTGAGAAGGTGTGGGGAGGGAGGATGGAAGAAATCAGGGAAACATGAAGTCATACAATGCATAAAAGGAGAACATTCAAAGAAGGGGTTAGTCAAAAATGCAAGTGTAATTAAAGTCCACACATGAAGACAGTAAAATGTCCATTAGGTTAAGTAACATGATAATCATCGGTGACTTATTAAAAGAGAATCTGAGACTCAATATAGGTTGAGTAATGCGTGGCCTGGGAAGAGATGGAGAGAGCCAATGCAGACATCTGTGAGAAGTTTATCTGTAGCCCAATAGTGCTTTGTATTTCTTGTGATGTTTCTGTTTCTTTCCTAGTCTTCTTTTGAATTTTTTCTTTTTCTTGGGTGACTTTCCCCTGCTTTTTGCCTTTAGTGGCAATCCTTAACTATTTTACCTCACATGGTTAATAATGCTATTCAATATTTGTAGTTTCTTTCTAAAAAACAGAAAAGACTTGAAATCTTTAGAACTAATTACTCACTACCAACTCATAATATTGTTGACTAGCACTTTTTGTTGGTGATACCATTAGGCATCTTAAAAAAGGAAATGACTAACTTATTTTCCTCACAAATTAAATGCATTACATGAGGTGTTGGTTTATACTGATCTAGATATTTTCCAATAATCTTTATTCAATATTCCTGACTGTATCTCTAACTTTCCACCCTATATCTTCTTCTCTTCCCTAGAAAAAGATTTCTCAACCTCAGCACTATTGATATTTTAGATCATATAACACATTGCTGTTGGGGGTTTTCCTATGTATTTACAATATTTAGGCGCATCCCTGGCTTCTACTCACAAGATGCCAGGAGTATTTTTCCCTCAACCAAAAATGTCTCCAGATACTGCCAAATAATCACTGTGGGACAAAACTGTCCTTGGTTGAGTACTACTACTTTGCAGTATCCTTTTTGGAATTTTCATTACAGGGTTTTCTTTTATTTATCTGAGGTAGGAGAATGATAAACTCCCTTAGATTTCATTTGTTTGAAAATGTATTTCTTTCTCCTTCATTTGTAAAAGATCACTAACCGGGTATAGAGTGAGAATCATTTTCTTCCCAACACATTAATTATATAATCCTACAATCTTCTGGCTTCTAGGATTGCCATTGTAAAGTCAGCTTTCAGTCTTACTGCTGTTTCTTGAGGTGGTCTCCCTTGTTCCTCTGGCGCCTTCAAGATTTTCTCTTTTTCTTTGGGGCTCTTCTCCATGACTATGCCTATGCGCCTGTATTTCTTTTTCTTTACCTTGCTTGGACTTTGTTGAAATTCTTAGATCTCAGGTTTTGTGTCTTTCACATTTTCTTAAAATTCTTTGGCCATTAACTCTTCCAAAGTTTTTTTTTTTATCCCAGCTGGGGATTATTTACTACTAGAACTTCAATGAATTTGTCTTTAGCAATGTCTTACTCATTTTGTGTTTTGTGATTTTTCACTGTGAATTCTTATTTTCTTTTTGAAAATGCTTTTGACTCCTGACATTAGGATGAGAACTTCCTATGCTCTTCTTTGTCACCTAAAGATACTGACAACACCTACAACACTACCTGAGATTTTGAGGTGCACAATATTAGTGTGCATAAGACTTCAAACCCTATAAAGAGCTGACTTACAATTATAAATTTTCTTTTAGAGTTTCCACCTCCACTTATCAATTTTTCTTGCTCTTACCTTTTTCCTAGTGTGTTTCATATCCCATTCATCCTTACATTTTTGGTTTTCCTTTCTACACTATTGGCTGTGGGGTCTTGGGGGTCTAAACATTACTTGAAGAATCTTCTATCAGACTTCCCTACTTGATGGGAAGTTTCTGTGGAGAAAAGTCAACCAATGTATCCAGTCTTCCCTATTTTGGAACATCGAACCAACTCCAAAGTTTTCTGGTTTTGTTTTGTTTTTTTTGCTTTTTAGGGCTGCACCTGCGGCATATGCGGGTTCCCAGGCTAGGAATCCAATTAGAGTTGCAGCTGTCAGTCTACACCACAGCCACAGCAACCCAGGATCCAAGCTGAGCCTGCAACCTACACCACAGCTCATAGCAATGCTGGATCCTTAACCCACTGAGCAAGGCCAGGGATCAAATCCATATCCTCATGGATCAAATCCATATCCTCATGGATACCAGTCGGATTCTTTTCCTCTGCACCATGATGGGAACTCTACAAAACTCCAAAGTTTTGAAAACTGAAGAGAAATGACTGAGACACCAGTAAACTGCGGTGAAAAGGAGAAAAAATATGATCACATGAGATAGATAACATGGACAATTTAAAAAGAAGGATTTTTTTTTTTTTTGGAGTGAGTTGAGAATATAATGACTGCAAGTGAAAACAGGACAATAATTTTATCTCTTCATCCTAAAATTATGGAGATTAATAAGATTAAAAGAGAAAGTACACATGTGCACTCTCATACAGGACTGATACACATTGAATAGGATTTCAGATGTCTTGGGGAAAGTTAGGTTTGGTACAGCAATAATTATTCACAAAATGTAGAACGAATATTTCTGGAGTTCCCATTGTGGCGCAGGAGAAACAAATCCAACTAGTATCCAGGAGGGTGCAGGTTCATTCCCTGGCCTTGCTCAGTGGGTTGGGGATCTGGCATTGCTGTGAGCTATGGTGGAAGCCAGCAGCTGCAGCTTTGATTAGACCCCTAGCCTAGGAACTACATATGCCTTGGGTGTGGCCTTAAAAAGCAAAAAAAAAAAAAAAAAAAGACTGAATATTTCAAGCATAAAGTGAAAGTATAAAATAAGGAAAGTCTAAAATGCCAATGTAGAAGGGCCTGTGAGGATGGCAAGGATTATAGCCTTTTGCAGTTCTTTTTTTTAATCTCATTTTCATTTTATCCTCAGATATATAACTTTTTGTTTTTTTAATAGAGAAGTAATGCCTCCAGTCATTTTATTGAAAAAGCATGCACACTTGTTCAGCTTTCTTCAGAAATTGTGTGCTAGTTATGTCTGTGCATATGTCTTTTTATATGTGTGTGTGAGAAGAGAGAGGTGAAAGAGAGAGAGGAAAGAGAAAGATGAAGACTTTGTAGACTTCAGTTTTATGCTGCAACACTTTAATTTGGCCATACTATTTAACCAGTTAAGAGCAAACAGCTGCTTTATTATAAGAGTTTTCAAATCTGGAAGCTTAAGCTGGAAAGAACAATATTGATGTGTTAGTGGCACTCCAGAAGCTGAAAGAGTAATTAACTTCCATCTCCAGAAAAAGTAAAGTTCCTATATGCATCGATTACAGCAAATGTGTTATAGCTCTAAACTGATATTTCCACCTGAGTAAACTTAAAAAGTTTCAAATATCTTCCTTCCCAGCTTAGGTTTATGACACTTGAGCTTTCTCATAGGATCTTTCATTCTTTTCATAATTTTTCCCTTTGAATTAAGTTTCTATGTTGGAATGTATCTACCATGTGGTTAGTGCAGAAGGAGAAAAGTAGACTCCTCTACCTCAGCGAGGATACCTCTTCCCATTATATAGTCAGTGGAACCAAATCATAGGCAAAGAGAAACAAACTTCGGGGAAGCTCCTCTAGAATGCCATTTCTTTCTTTTAGCCTAAGTCTCCTCCTAGCTTATACAGTGCCCTTCTAGTTATCTTGATGACAACGTATAAAAGCAGTGAGGAACCAATGTACTAAGCAGTGTTCAACAGCTTACTGTCTTCAACACATATTTCTTCATATTAACCTGATCAATGCTGTCCTCCCATGAGCAAGACAAGTAACTTTATGAATACAAGCTTCTTCAGTGAAAAGGTGAATGTAAGTGAAGACAACATTATAATGAGTTATTTGGTTAGAGCTGTGAAAGCACTAAACGTGGTGCCAGGCATATGGTGGGTATTCAATAAATACTAATGGATTCTATGTTGGAATTCTCTGCCCTCACTATGGGAAAGAATATAAATGACTGGCAAAAGGATGCAGACCCTTAAATATAAAAGTTGAGACAAGGATTGCAACACAATACCCTGAATGTAAATCTTAGTTCTTAACTATGATTGATGATGGTTTATGTCAACCTAAGGAATTGAACTGAATTTGAAATAAGATTACCAATACTTTAAAATCACATACACATAAAGAGAATGAGAGAGTGGAAGGGAAAGAGAACAAACACTTTTGAAAAGGTAATTATTTAGAAGGTTTGAGTGCTTGAGTATATAAAAATAAAAATTTTTCCATCAGCAAAAAGAAGAGTAGTGATAATAACACATGTCACAGTTCCTGAATATTTATGCTATTATAGGAAACATCAATTTGAATCTCATATTTACCTTAATAAGTTGTCAGACACTCAATCTCATTCATATGTTGATTCTATCAATCAATGTTGATCAAGAAAAGGAAGGAATGGCTTTGTAAAAGATAAATAAGCATTTACAAATCAGTAAGGGGGCAAAGGAATGTGAAAGAGACACAAATTAAATGAAACAAAGAAGGCCAAATCAGCTGTGGGAAAATAAAAACTGCATTTTTCTTTACCTATTTGAATGTACTGTGAATTTAGCATCATAGATGGGTGTCATAAAATGAGTACAATATGTTTTGGACTCCCTATATAAGCATACCTATAACAACCAACATCAGAATCTAGAAAACTGGCATGGAATAAGAAATAAGCAATGCACACATGCAAGTGGCAATAAAACAGTTGGGGGAAAACCAAAACAGCTGTTTATCTTCAACCTCAATGGGACATCAAAGGCTAAAGGCATGCTCAGTGTTAAGAGTAATCTGCTCTATATGTACCAAGAGATGCTGCATACTCCAGAAACCATGAAGTTGTCAGAAGCAAGACTAGATTGCCTTGGGGCAAACATTAGGGGAAATTAACCTCCACATGGATCTCTCTTGTGGGGATTTGCATTGTTATACTTAATGGGCCTTAATGGTATAGCCACTTCATGCATCAGTAAAAACAGAAGAACTGGAGATGAGAACATTAGCAAATGCCAAACCTTTGGCTGCCCTATGAGGCATAACTCCCAAAATTCTAGCACTCTATTGGAAGAATCTAAAGAGAAACAAGTTGGGGTAAAGTGGAAGATACTAGTTCATCACAGGCAAAATGTCCCCATTCTTACTCTCATGGTTGTGTGACACACCAAACATCAGCTACAACTACCTCCTTTCAAAGTTCCAGAAGGTTTCCCTCCAATATTTTTGTCATGTTGTCTTGACTAAGATCAGATTCATCAAATAGCTCTAAGGGATCACATTTATATGTGCCGTCTCCCCAACGATGCTGGTTAATTTCTGTTGTATCCTACAAAAGCATTTGCTATTGAGAATAATGTGCACAGCTGGATGTGTTAGTGTTCCACATAAATCAGAGTGAACCTAGAGTTCTAATAAAATCACCCAATAAACTTCTGTCTGTATCATCATATGAGACTCACTTGGTATTTATTCCTTCTAATTGCCTGCTCTCTGGATTAATACTGAGGCAGTGACTGTTTTATACATACTTACACACTTTGATTTTCTATCTGTAAGAACAGTTATAGTGTTTTAACATGTCTTTGGATGTATGCTTCTTTGTCATTAAATCAGTCTCTCCTCTAAGGCATACCCACCCATAATTATTGTAAAGCCAAGAAGCTAGTGTTAGAAAGAATGATATGACCTAGAGAAAATGTGACATCTAAAATTTGCCCTTCAAAATCTAGCTAGACTGGAAAAGGGAGAAAAGTAAAAAGTCTTTCAAATTCTACAAAATGCCTTTATGAAGAAGAAAAATGATAAGGAACTAAGGATTGTAATAAGTATGTATTTCCACCTCTTATCTCCAAACTGAAGTCCTAGAGAGTACATGTGTATCATATAGATCAATAAAAAATGTAGGCACAAAAGGGACTGCTAATCTACTTCCTTTCGAAATGTTTCTATCCCTCTACCAACTTAAGAGTTTCTTCAGAATCAACTTGGTAGCACAAGACAGTTTGGCCAAGGAAGGACCCATGTTTAGTTTATCTAAGTAATCTTTAGTTCCCAAATGGCAATGAGAGGACCCAAAGTTTACCACATTTTCTCGAGGCAAGTCAATGAAGTGAGGTGAGACCCAATGAACTAGTCAGCGTAAAGTGATGGTATATAAGACACTGTGGAGTCTATGATTTAAAACCATGCTTGGTAGAAAGTATAACAGCTCACATTCAGAAAAACCCAAGGTAAGAACAAATTCGTTCTAATAAATTAGAACAAATGGAAATACCATCTAGCATTAAATAAACCAAGAAAACAAATTATGAATAATATCAATCACAGACTTAACTAAAAGATGGTTAGAGAATAGTAACCTATTATGGTCCTAGCTCAGAGAACATTTGAAACCTACAACTTCACAGTAAAGAAATGCAGAAATTCAAATGTCATAAGGACCAGCAGACCCCATATTTGCTCCACTATGATGAGGTTGCCTGAGCAACTGTCCTTCTTGATACATCCAGTGGTCATTTTAGAATGACACAGAGGAAGGCAGGGCATAGATAATGAAATTAGAGAGGATTTTTATCCATTAAAACCTAATCAAATGAGAATCTTCAAAGTTTTTTTGCTCGGATTAAACTTTTTGGATTGCACTGAAATATATTCCTCCTACCCCTACCTCCTCTTAGCTACATAGCAGAAATGGAAAGAAAGTTACAGGAATTAATACAAAATACATGACTTATTATTTACCTTAATGTTGTACTAAAAATAAATCTGAAATTCTTTAGTACTGGTATTAACCAATATATATAGTGGGTGTTCTGTAAAGTTGTATTTCTAACCCCTGTTGACTTAAAAAAATGCACAACTGATAAGGATAGAATATGCACAGGTAGTTGTAGAAGTCCCAATAAGGGATCATCGGTAAAGAGGGAAACTTAGGGGACTTTGGGAGATCACTATAGGTTAATAATTGCTCAAGAAAGCCATCAGAACAAGGCAGGCTTGCTTGACTAGTGAGGGTACAAGAACTGCCTCAGGTCTTTGGGTGGGGGATGGAATTGCATTCAGATTCAGACCAAGGGCAGGAGTTTGAGGACTGCCCTTGTGATGATTTGAATACACATCTTACTGGATACCAAGGAGGAGCTACTACTTCCCTTGGATGATAAAATGGTATCCCAAGCGGATCCTCTCACAAGTGTCCCATATTAATAAATCTATTACTTGCCTATCACTTTGTTTCTTGCTGAATTCCTTCTGCACAGAGACATGAAAAACCTGAACCTCAGTAAATCCAGACACCGGGTGAGTGATTCCAATTTAAAAGTCCCAATCTGGCTTTTAGCTGGGTTCGGGTCCCAGCACATGGGTTCAAGTCCAAATCTGGGTTTAGAGTGGGTTCAAGTTCCAATCTGTGTTCTGGCTAGGTTCAGGCCATTAGTGTTGCTGTCAGTTTCACAACCTGAAAGTTGAGAGTTAAGTTCTATTTGGGGCAAAATTATCCCAGGAGTCAGCATCTCAGGTAGCACTGAGAAACTACTTCAGGGTGGTGAGGGAGAAGATAGGATATATAGGAGTTTTTGCAACAAAGGGCAGGTAGTTCATATCCCTAAGATTGCTGAGCACCAACATTTCTAAAACAATTAACATTTGGTATTTAAGGACTAATTTATCAAAAAAAAAAATAAAGAGAAGTTTTACTGTATAGACAAAAGAGAATTACTTTTGTCCTTCTGTGAACTGAAGTTTGGCACTTGCAATCAACAAGAACCTAGACTACCACCTAGTGCCCCAACTTTTGAGACTTCCACCTGAGGGACAGGCCCCTAAACCATATAGCTCTGAAAGCTAATGGACTTTGCATCCATAAGACCCACAAGACTATAGAAACAAAGAAACAGTTCTTATTATCATTATTATTTGCTCTGTAAGGCCGTACCTGTGGCGTATGGAAGTTCCCAGGCTACAGGTTATTGGAGCTGAAGCTGTTGGCTATTGCCACAGCCACAGCAACTCAGGATCTGAGCCATGTCTGTAACCTACAGCACGACTCACAGCAACACTGGATCCTTAACCCACTGAGCGAGGTCAGGGGTCGAACCTGCATCCTCATGGATACTAGTCAGGTTCGTAACCTGCTGAGCCACAACAAGAACTCCCAAGAAACAGTTCTTAAAGTTTTGTGAGGACTCACTAGTTTCTCCCCCAGGGCTCAGTTGTAGATAGCGGGCAAAAAACACTCATTAGTCTTTCCCTGAAAATGTCTATATTCCTACCTTAAAAGCTACTGCCCAAAAGATCAGGCTTCTAATTTAGCACACTTTAGGGGCTGACTGTTATCCTCCCTGGAGATGAGAAGCCAGAGGACAACTGTCTTCACATACTCTCTCTGGCCTACTCCAGCTGCTTCTATCTCCCTGCAAGACGCTTGTGCTTGTGCCAGGTGTACAATCTTTGGTGGCTGCTGCTCTAGGGACACACCCTTTGATCAACTGGCTCTTTGGCCAGAGGGGCTTGCCCTTACAGGTCCCAAGATGTGTAACAAACAAAGAAACAGTTCTTAAAGAAGCTCAAAACAGAAAGCAAACAGATAGGCCTTCTCCCAGTCTTTCCATGAAAAAAGTCTATTTGCATACCTTAAAAGCTGCTACCTGTGGGTCTGGCTTCCAATCAGTTAACTGACTGAGATCCTTCCCTTTTGGACACTGAGAGGTCTTGACACACTCTCACCTACTGGGAGCCATTTAGAACAAAGAAGGTGGCTTGGACAACCACATAGGTTTGAAAGACAACCAAGAGCCCAGGTCAGTCTGAACAATAAGATTTATATCTTACATGAGATGACTCTTTCAAGACTGGGAGAAGTAGCTGTTTTATCTAATGCACTGAAACCAACACAGACATTTCCTCTTTGCAAGTGAGGAATCTGTAATTAACAAACACTGAATAACGTGATTGAGGTCTCATGGCTAGAAGATGGTAGAACCTTGAGTAGATAAGGTTCAAAAGTTCATCATAGTATACAGTATGTGGAAATACTGAAATAGGAGTGATTATAAAAATTGTAGAATTCAATGCTGTTAAAGCTATTGATAAAATCAACCATGATCAATAATAATTTACAATATCTAAAGTAATGTAAAACTCGCTATATAATTATTCACAGTAATACTAACAGTTAAGTATTATTATCATCACTACAGAACAAAGGAAGAAATTTAGGCTCAAAGTATTTAAATATACTCTCCATGAGAGCCATAATTTGAAGGGATGCATGCACCCCAATGTTCATTGCAGTATTGTTTGCCAGGACTTGGAGGCAATCTGGATGTCCACTGGCAGAGGACTGGATGGAGAAGACGTGGCACGTATATGCAGTGGCGTATTGCTCACCCAGGAGGAGTAGAATGGTGCCATTTGTGGCAACATGGATGGACCTGGAGACTGTCGTGCTGGGTGAGGTGGTCAGAAAGAAAAAGACAGACACGGTGTGATGTCACTTACATGTGGAACCTAAGGAAGGATGTGGATTTGTCTGCAGAGCAGAGACAGACTCATAGACTTTGAAGGCAGAGTTATGGTTACCAAAGGGGACAGGCAAGGGGGGAGGGTTAGAGTGAGGGTTTGGGATTGGTGTGTGCATACTGTGGTGTATGGAATGACTGGCCTAAGGGGAGCTGCTGTGTGGCATGGGGAACTCTACCTAGTGTTCTGTGATGGTCTGTATGAGAAAGGCGTCTGAAGAGGAATGGATGTGTGTGTATGCATGGCTGAGTCACTCTGCTGTGCAGCAGAAATTATCACAGCATTGTGAATCAACTATACATCAATAATACTTGAAATAAGTAAATAAATACACTCTCCATGAATATATGCCTAATTTACAATAGCACTAAGCCTCAAATCTGTCTTTTTGATCCCAAAGCACATGTTCTTTTAAATTAGGGGACATGTTTATATACACAAACATGGTATTGATACTTTAATTCTCTAGGTTTTCAGATTCTTCCTGACTGAACTGTAGACTAACAGAGGCCTAAAACATTGCCATCTTGCTTATACTTTTTTATGGAGTAGAAATTCTATCCTCCTACATTTCTGGCTCAATATTGCTACAATCTTCTTATAGCTTTGATATTCCCACATTAAATTGGTTCTTTAAAATTATTTATTCTCTTGTCAAATGTGTTAGCAATGCAGTGGATTTCAATGACCACGAGAATGACTGTCAGAGATAATATTGATTCAAGACCTTCCTAATTGTACAATCTTGAATGTCCTTCGCATTTCTGACATTTAGTTTTAATGTCTTTTAAACACTGCATAATAAGATGACCTACTTCACAGGATTGCTATCATTGTTACATGAGCTTTATAAAGTAGAACATTCTATATTAGTACTAATGAGCCAATATCTTTGTCTCTGTTTTACCATCTTCAAATAGTAGTCAGAGTATCAATTGCTGAAGCCAAAAGAATGGTTTAATGGATATTGTCTTCATCCTCCCTCACTACTTACAAGCATGGAAAGAGTTCTATATGTGTCTGAAATTAAAACATTTTTACTTCTATTGAACATGGCATCTCTTTCTCTTTTATTTCTCTTCTTCCTTTTTCTTTCTTGAAATACTCTAAATCTTTTAGAATCTTTTTTTCTCTCTATGTATGTTGATTATAAGGGAATGAGGTTGAGATTAGGTTAAAAATATAACTGCAGTTAAAGAGAGAGGTATTTGGAAATGCAGACAAGTGAAGCGTAACAGAATGTGCCACCACAAAATATGCCACTTTGGCATGTGGATTATTTTGAACTGAAAGTAATCAAGTCCCAGAGGACTCAGGAAAAGCTTTTTATCTCCTTCTTAACTGCCTAAAAGAACTAGAAAGGGGGCTTATATCAGGAAAAAGAGCTATTAACCAGAGACAACTTTCTCATCTGAAAGACTTATCTTCATGCCAGGGCAAACATTTATTTACCAAATTCTTGCTCTTCTCACCTTCATGTGAATTGCTTTCTTCCCATTTTGAAGCTTTTCTATCCCTTTCCTTAGCTCAGGATAGTGATAAGCTTCACTTGCTTGGCTGCCTTGAAGTCTCATATCTTAGTGGGCCTCCCATATGTAAATAAATAAATTTGTTTTTCTCTTGTTAATCTACCTTTTTATTAAGGAAGTTCTCAACCGAGAACCTAGAAGGGTAGAGGGAAATTATTTTGCCTCCCCTATACAAGTGCCTCCAAAGAAAGCCCAATTGTTTAAAATAAAGGAAAGATTCCTCAAACTTGATGTTAATAAAGGGACATGAAAACTTTCAGCCAATCAGAAAGTACCCCCAAAGGCCTTCTTCTAGCCTTATTAAATGCATGCTACTATAAAAAATATTCTCTCCTTTTGATAGCTTCTTGTTGCAGAATAAAAGAGACACACAGAATTAAGTCAATTTAGTTTAGTTTGGGCCTTAAAGAAAATGGTCACCCAACTGTTTCCTGAGTCTGCAATTTCCATTGCGTGAGAAGGTGCAAGATTTTTTAACACAACCTATGCTTAAATCTGGAAAACATATCCAAGCTATTAATAGTTTGTCAAGGAAAACTAGTTGATATTGAAACATTACACAATTCAAAATGTTTTTTACTATAATATCAAAGGGATACGTCTTTTGCATTTAAGCTTAATAGCATTTGTAATTTTAAAATAGGATAACAAAAAATCAGAGTCTAGGAGTTCTGGTTATGGCTCAGCGGAAACAAATCTGACTAGTATTGATGAGGACTCGGGTTCGATCCCTGGCCTTCCTCAGTGGTCTAGCATCTGCGACCTATACCATGAGCTGTGGTATAGGTCGCAGACGCAGCTAGGATCTGGCGTTGCTGTGGCTGTGCTTAGTCTGGGAACCTCCATATGCCACAGGTGTGGCCCTAAAAAGACAAAAAACAAAAACAAAACAAAACAAAAAAACTGAGTCTAATTCCTCTGAGTTTACTTTGCCAAAGTCGAATATGAAATTATCAGTACACATTTTAACCACAACTTTGCTATTTACCTTAAGGCAGCATATCTAGACAAAGGCAGAAGAAATGAATACAGCCTTAACTGTAGCATTCACAGATCTAACATCCAGAGTCATATCCATTTACCTCTTCTGTCCTGAAAAGGTAGGAATTCATCCTACAGCTCCTCCTATGTTCTGCTGGGGCATCAGTTTTCTGTGGCAGCCCAGGACACCTAAATTCTTTGGAAATTATATTCTGTAATTGTATCTTCCCAATAATGGAAATTCTCATATCTTTAGAAGATAAAATTATGACCCTCAGTCTTATCTGCCTTAAAGACTTTAACTAATCTCAATTTAAGTAAATTAAGAAGTCTAAATGAAAATGTAAACAAAAGATACATGAAGGTTTGCTTGTACTCTTTAATCATAAAATCCTTCACAAAGTAAGAAAGAGAAAGATACCTTATGATGATATCACTTATATGTGGAATCTAAAATGTAACACAAACTTATTATCTATGAAATAGAAATGGATTCACGGACATAGAGAACAGAGTTTTGGTTGCCAAGGGGGAGAGGCAGTGGGTGAGGGATGGAGTAGGAGTTTGGGATTAGCAGACGTAAACTATTATATACAGAATGGATAACAACAAAGTCCTACTGTATAGCACAGGGAATTATAGTCAATATCCTGTGATAAATCATAACAGAATCATAACAGAAAAGAATATTTTAAAAAAAGAATGTGCATGTATGTGTATATATACATAATACATATGTATATATAACTGAATCATTTTTCTATATAGCATAAATTAATATAACATTGTAAATCAACTATACTTCCAGGAAAAAATTAATTGAAATATTTTTAAATAATAAAATTGATAGCTTTAAGAAAAAAATAAAAACATAAAATCCTTTACACTAAGTAACTTAGTAACTTGAGAAAACAATAACCTTTGCATAAAATGTTATTTTACTTCCTTGTTTCTAGGCAAAAAGACAAAATGAGAGGAGATGACTAACCCCATCCTGATTTTCCACTTAAATGATATATCAAAAAAGCAGAAAACTCTATTAGTCTTAAAAATTATTGTAGAGTTGAAATCAAGAAAGTTCTAAACGTGTTTCATACATATAGAACTTATTTTTTGAAAGAAAAAGACTACTGTTTATCTCTAAACTTTGAAAGGAAGTATCCTAAAAATTTAGAGGGCAGATTCCCAACACAACTAACACAACTTCACCTGATGTAGTGACACTGTAAACAATGGAGTTTGGAAGTTGGGGATCCATGGTACTTGGGAATCTTTCCATTATCCATATAAAGTATCTCATTATGTAGTGGTCCCATGAAAAGGATCTTTTACAATGAAGGCTACACGTATAAAGGAAGCTCAAGGTAGCATTTGATCCCAGCATATATACTGTGCAAACAGATATGAAACCCACATACAGAAGGTGACTGATTTCTAAATAGGCGGTATAAAACTATATGGAATAAAGTGTGCCAAAAATTTCCCACAAAAACATACTTCCTTCTCTCTGGGAATACATATAGACAAGATTTCCCAAACTTTGTTGCAGTCATCTATAACACATGGAACATGAACAGATATATATGATTTTCCAGGCCTAGCCAAACAACATCTTCCAATGCTGCTCCACATCATCCTCCTTCTTGTTAACTGATGGTAACCCGGAGCATCTAGGAATTGTGTGTTCCTTCAAAGGTACACTGAATAATACCCTCCCCACCCTCCCCACTCTCTGGCCCAAGATTGGAACCACAATTGGTCCCTAATTTGAGCAGTCAAAAAAAGAAAAAAAAAAAAATATATATATATACACCTATCATGTGAAAAAATTTATCATGTCAAATTACACATTTGAGTCTACTTGTTATTATGTCCTACCCATCTCCTGCTGCCTTCTTTGGGGATGGCAAAATTTAAATAATCGCTTTCACCAACCCAATGTGCTAAAACAGGAGCAAACAGAAAAAATTCACTTGAAACTAGGAGCCAGTCTTGCATTTATCTCCTTCATAAACAGTTCTATGAGAAAAAAAGAAAAAAATTCAGTATAATCCATTTGGACCTTTAATAAGTTTCAAGAGACATGAAACTTTGACTTTAGGAAAAGATGAAAAATAAAAGCAGGTGTCTTAGCCTCAGTATGAAAACTTACTTTAATTACCAAAATGAAACAACAGGGTGGAAAAGACATTATAACTGTAACTGGAAAATGATGACACCCACAGGAAGCAGCATCCTTAAGCAGTATGGGGATCAACTGAAGCAAGTCTTGAAGGTATGGCAAATCAAGAGAGAAACAGAGGCCCCTCCAAGTGGAGCCATGAGACATATTGCAAATTCTCAACTGAGGATACTAGTCTTGGCATAAAAGTACCAGGGTAGGAGTTCCTGCTGTGGCACAGTGGCTTAAGAACTAAACTGCAGCAGCCTGGGTGGCTCCAGAGGTGCAAGTTCAATCCCTGGCCCAGCATAAAAGGATCTAGCATTGACACAACAATGGCATAGGTTGTAGCTATGGCTTGGATTCAGTCCCTGGCCTGGGAACTTCCATATCTCAGGGTGGGGCCATAAAACTAAAAAAAATTATTTTTGAAACTACCAGGGTGATGTTAACTATAGCGATGATGATGACAATAATGATAATTCAAGAAACAGGAAAAACCTATGAGAAAGCAGCTGCCTTCTACTCTTGAAGAAGTGATTTAAAAATGAAGTTAAAATGTTAAATAAAAAAATACAATGTCATTAAAGACTTTCAAACCATATCAAATTCAGAATACTGAATTTGTATGTGGAGAAAAAGTTTAAGCTGATGTGTAACAAAGTAGAAGAAAAATACTAAGACTTAAAACATAGTCCAGAGAAGTTGATAAATGTGGAAGACAGATAATGGAGACGTAAAAGATGGATCTTTGTTTCCTTGAAGAGGAGAACATACAAGCAGGAGGGCACTGGGAACAAGAGCATTAGAAGATCTAGGCTGAAATATGGCCTCCATGTTAACCGCCCTTATCATTATACACAGGGTAGCAATATTGAGCAGTATATCCTTTCCATATCCACTTGTCATCACTTGAGAAATAGTGATAATGTTCTTATCTCTCTCATAGAATTATTGGGAATATTAAAAATAACACACATATAAAATGGTTATAGGAGTTCCCACCATCATGCAATGGGTCAAGAATCCCACCTCAGTGGCTTGGGTTGCTGCATAGGTGCAATTTGATCCCAGCCTGGCACAGTGTGTTAAAGGATCTGGTGTTGCCACAGCTGTGGCACAGGTCACAGCTGCAGCTCATATTCAGTCCCTGGCCCAGAAACCTCCACAGGCCATGGGTGCAGCCATAAATTAATTAATTAATTAAATGATTACAACATCCTGGCTGTTTGTCAATGCTTAAAGCATAGTCAATGTTATTTGATATTATTAAACGTAATCTTTTAAATCCAAAAAATTTTCATCAAAGAGTAATTATCTAAAGCGACAAATTTGAATATCAAATGAATTGCTCTCAATGGAAACAGTAAAGAAATGTGACCAATAATATTTGGGTCAACTCAGTTCAAATTTTTGAACATCAAGGAGCAAAGTGAATTTGAATTATCTAACACTAAATAAGGGACAGCAAAACCTGTGATCCCTATAAAGCGCCATCATTTTTTCCCCAACCATATTACAGGGAATAAACAAGGTAATATCCCACTTTCAGGGCCTTCTATAACCTGCCTTATTTTTTGTTTGCTGATATTGTCACTGAGTATTAGCAAAATGAGAAGCAACAGAAGTGGGGCAAATAGATGAGAACTTACATCTGGCCACACTCTTGTGCACGTGTGTGTGCACTCATACACTCACAACAGAATATGCAGGTCCAGTTCTCAAATTAATACAATTTCTCAACTCTTAAATCTACAGGGGGTAAAAAAGGGATTAAGCCTATTCCACTAGAGGGTTCATGTGGCAGATTTTTTTTTCTCAATGTAAAACATTAAGTATACTATATTATTTACATAAGATTTTAGTTTAAATAAAAAAATTTTAAATTTTTTTAAACTAAAATCTTGCAAAATGTTCTTAGTGTTTGTAAAAGTGCTTTCCTTTCAATGTCATTTAAAAGGAAATTACAAAAGAATGACTCATGGAATACTAACTCAATGCCAATTTTATTTATTCTTCATTTGCCTAATACTCATCTTTTAGTAACTTGGTGAAATAAAATGTTTAAAGTAAAATGCCCAGTTAAAAGCTGAATTAATTCTTCTGAACAATTATTAAGTTTATGGAAAATAATACTCTCTATATATAGTCCTATAAATGAAGGGTGATTTCTAGAAGATGAAAAGGTTATACTAATGAATGACTCAGTCTTTCATTCTTCATTAGGAGTGAATTAATTTCTTGAAGAAATAAACAATCTTCTTCAGTTGTTAAATGTGTAAATTTCATTTCAAACATGCACAGGTCCTCAATCTATTTAAAGACTGATATGTCAATGGTGAAATATAAATTGCAGAAACTAATCAGGTTTAGAAATCCTGAGCTCTTGGCTGTGGTTACTGCTGTGATGCTCTAGCATGAGCACATCTCAGCCTGAATATGAGAGATCAGAAGGAAAAGGTAGCATTTGGAGCAAACAGTTCCCACATAAATAGGAGATGTGATTTTGTTATGAATTATGCAAAACAGGGTAAGAATTTTGAAAGGATAATTCTTAACAGACTACTCACCATCAAGCAGAATGTCACAATTTCTCACATTTGAAAAGGCTGATTATAGAACTGCAAAGAAGACAGGTTTTAACCTAAGGTCTTTCTCTTTTTAAAAAATTTGCACACTGTATAATACAATATGCATTCTTAAATTATATCCTCATTTTAAGGAAAATGGAAGTGCTTTTCTTAGCCCAGCTTTTGTGTTTTCCCCTAAACTGCTTCTTTGATTTTGTCAACTTTAGTGTATAAAAATAGAAATCACACTAATGTTTCATAAAATTTTGTTAAGTGTCTTTTTAAAGGTCTTCTGAGTCATAAATACTGGAAATAATAGTGAAAATAAAAGTAATAAAAATGGCCTGTGAGTTTATATTGTACTACATAATTGAAAATTTGTTTTTACAACTGTTATAATATTTATCCATTATTAATCCTTTGGATATTATAAGGAAGATATTTCCCAGTTCACAAATGAGGAACTGCAATTTAGCACAGTTAAGTAACTGCAGTTGGAAAGGGCCACACAGTCAGCAAAAGAATCCCAAGCCTTTTTTTTTTTTCTTTTTTTTCTTTTTTTGTTTTTTAGGGCAGTCTGTGTAAGTTCCCAGGCTAGGGTTTGAACTACAGCTGCTGGCCTACACCATAGCCACAGCAATGCCGGATCTGAGCCACATTTGTGACCTACACCACAGCTCACAGCTACACTGATCCTTAACCACTGAGCAAGGCCAGGTATCAAACCCGCATCCTCATGGTTCCCAGTCGGATTCATTAACCACCAAGCCATGAAAGGAACTCCCTCCCAAGCTTTCTGATGCTCAAAACTAGGTTAATAAAACTCTATAATAGCTGTGTGATTAGGTTTAAATATCAACAAAAAGCAACAAAACAATTTGGTGAAACTAGATTAACCAATTCTACATTATCTTTTGATCCCTGGATGCCCTTTCATGTATAGTTTCAAGTTATAGGAATGAAAATAATCATACGTAGGCCATTTATTGTCTGTAGAATCCTAGAATAGACCCTTTAAGAGTAACACATAAAAAATATTACCATTCTTAAATCTGCAAGATTGGAAAAGTTACTTAATTTACTGAAGTACACACAGTAATCAATGGTAAAGCCAGCATTGGAACCTAGTCTATCTGATTACTAAACCTTTTTCATTATATCATGGCTTATAAGACCTCTCATTTCAAGTAGTAAGCAGTTTTCATGTATCTACCATTGCTGTCTAGGAATGCTGATATGACTGCTTTCCTTATCCCATAAGATAGCATCTTTTGAAAATAACATGCATAATAGACAAAGGTGTTAGAGATTTCTCTTAGATTTAGGAATTTAGATTTAGGACACCAATCCAGAAGGTCTGGCTCTGTATCTTATTTACATCCACATTAAAAAATAGTAACAACTTAGGCTGATTGTAAGTAAAATTTCAACAGTTTTGATCACTGCTGAAAATGTGTAAGTATCCATACAACTCAAATATAACCACCATAAAATAAAAGACATAAAATGACAAAAAAAAAAAGGGAGTTCCCGTCGTGGCGCAGTGGTTAACGAATCCGACTAGGAACCATGAGGTTGCGGGTTCGGTCCCTGCCCTTGCTCAGTGGGTTAACGATCCGGCGTTGCCGTGAGCTGTGGTGTAGGTCGCAGACGCGGCTCGGATCCCGCGTTGCTGTGGCTCTGGCGTAGGCCGGTGGCTACAGCTCCGATTAGACCCCTAGCCTGGGAACCTCCATATGCCGCGGGAGCAGCCCAAAGAAATAGAAAAAAGACAAAAAAAAAAAAAAAAAATGACAAAAAAAAAAGGAGTTCCTGTTGTGGCTCAAGCAGAAATGGACCCAACTAGTATCTATGAGGATGGAGGTTTGATCTCTGGCCCCGCTCAGTGGGTTAAGGAGCCAGCGTTGCTGTGAGCTGTAGCGTAGATTGCATACGTGGCTCGGATCCCACAGTTCTGTGGCTGTGGCGTAGGCTGGCAGCTGTAGCTCCTATTAGACCCCTAGGCTTAGAACTTCCATATGCTGCACCCATAGCCCTGAAAAAAAAAAAAAAAAAGGCCAAAAAGAGGTCAGTAAATCACAACCCACCTAGGAAATATATTAGGTCAGTGACTTCTAGAATAGGAGAATAATTGCTAAAAGAGTAAACATTTACATTAAGACCACTGATACTTGAATTCAAATTTCTTTTAGGTATGGCCTTAGGAGAGCTATTTAATCTCTCTGTAATATAGTTTCTGTATCTGTAAAAGTAGATTATAATTTCCAGTATAAAAACCAAATAAAATATTCTTCCAATGAGATATTAGAAATAACTAAATATAGGAGTTCCTGTCGTGGATCAGTGGTTAACGAATCCGACTAGGAACCACGAGGTTTCAGGTTCGATCCCTGGCCTTGCTCAGTGGGTTAAGGATCCAGTGTTGCCATGAGCTGTGGTGTAGGCTGCAGACATGGCTTGGATCCTGCGTTGCTTTGGCTGTGGCGTAGGCCAGTGGCTACAGCTCCGATTGGACCCCTAGCCTGTGAACCTCCATACGCTGCGGAAGCGGCCCAAGAAATGGCAAAAAGACAAAAAAAAAAAAGAAAAGAAAAAAAAAAGAAATAACTAAATATGGTAATTCCAATTTCCAATGACCTCTGCAAGGAAGAGTTAAAGATTTAGTTAAAAATACAGAACTCAAACATTAAAATATTCCCACTATGTAAGACAAGAGGAAATAGTTCACTCAATTCCAACTCTAAGAATAGAAACAGTTTAAACTGCTATAATAGTTCCACACTATCATGTCTAGTGCTACTTTATCATATCTTACCCATTGTATGTTCTAAACTAAGAACAGTTCCCCCCTCTGCAAAACTCAGTATAAGTCCTTTTCAAAATACAACAATTTTCACACAAAGATCCTAATTTGCTATTTATCAACTTAAATAAACTCCCTATATTTCTTTATATTCATATCCTATCCAAAGTTAATAGTACTAACTTTCTTCATGTTATATAAGCTAAATAGCCAAATGTGTTTAGAATTCACATGAAATAATTTATTATGCTTCCTTGTAATAAGCTCTTATAAAGATTTTTGTTAAGGGATAAAGTACAATCAATCATTAAATGAGTATTTGATCTCATGAGTCATAGAGAGAATCAATATGTAAATGAAAAAATAAAATTATTGCAATGAAATTCTTATCAGAATAAGCCACTGTGATTACCATAAGTATTTTTCCCAATTAGTTCAATACTTCCAAGAAGTAGAACAATTTTCTCCCTTTGCTTTACCAGAAAATTGGACTTATTATTTTATTACTGTATCATTAGCAACTGTCACATTCTTAGTTTAGGATAGAATATTGAGAATAGAATTATCTACTAAAAGTCCCACTGCAGAGTAGATTCCTTTAAAGAACTGTATTTGGGAAGATGGGCAGTACTTCAACAAAGTAAATAAAGCACAGGAAATAGCATTCTCACTTTCTTTCCCAGGGAAGAGTCCATTACTTATGTCTAAAATATGGGAATTCCCCAAGTGTATAAGCAGTACATACATGAAAACTAGAAATCCCCCTTTATTTAAGGAAGTAAAATAATATTTAACACAATAGATTGTATTTGCTAATTTTACAGCTAGAGTAAGGCTCTAGAATATAGGCTTCTTTGGGCAGGGTGGTACAAATTATTTTTGTTTTAAATCACCAGGTCCAAAGTCCAGCCACAGGAAAAATGAAGTGGTAGAAAGTGAATTTTTATTTGTTTAGATTCTTTACTAAGTGCAGAGTTAAATGGTAACTGAATGAATGGATGAGTGATTGAATGAATGCCTAGCCCACTTGCACTGGCCAGTTTCTACAGTTCAAATGCTCAATGTGTTAATGTGAAGTATATAGAGAAGATAACTTGGCGTCTCTTTTCATCAGTGTCATGGGATTCCCTGACCCTATCCATATCAGCTAGTCACCTTAAGAGTCACAACTGACTTTTCACTATTTCTATTTTCTGCAAGGAAGGACGTGAGGTGCCTTCTACTTGTGTTGGATCTTTCTTGGTTAATAAAGTCCTGGGTCTTGTCCTGCCCCTGTGCTCCCTAACAACTGAACAGAAATAACTGCACTCAATACATCAGCTGAACTCAATGCATCAGCTAGACTGCCTCACCCTTGGCCACTTAGCTATACCTTATAGATAAGAATGCTAACGACTTCACTTTCAAATATGAAACTACTTTTAATTTGCTAGTTTATGTTTCCTTGAAACTACCAAATTCTGTATTTCACATTGAACTTACATGTCAAAGTAATTTTTTGATGCTAACCCCTACTCAATTTGGCTTCAAACATACTCTTAGAAAGTAGTTATTATCTTCTGTAATTGTCAGATTAACAGTTCAATTATTGAATCTGAGACCAAAATAACACAGTGTAGCTTAAATAAGTGGAAGTTTGTTTCTTTCTCACGTATCAGTCCAAGTCTGGGAATTTAGGGCTGATACCATAGATCAAGTTCTTTATGCTTTCTTTGATTTCTAGTCCTCAACATGTGGATTCCATTTCATGGTCTAAAAATGGTGGCTTCAAATCCTATCATCATGACTGCCTTCTAAACAGGGCAGAGAGACCAAGGAATTTCTGCCTATTCTCCTTAAGGGCAGGATTCAGAAATAGTACTCAACACATATGCTCACATTATATTGGTTGAAACTTAGCTATAGAGCCACACATCATGAAAAGCAGGGAAGGGAAATGAAGTCTTCAGGTTGGTGGCCATGCTCTACTGGGAATTTTATTACAAAGGAAGGAGAATGGAAAGTGAGTACTAATTAGTACTTTCTGTAATAATAACCTTTTCATCTACCCAAAAGCAGGAAAAATGGGCAAAGTGAGATGCCTACCCTTTCACTATGAGCAAGATAGTGAAATAAATGCTACATTTTCTAATATCATGGAGCAAGAATACCAAATATCTCCCCTTTGTCCTCTGAATGAGTTGAAAGTTCTTAGTAGTTTTAACAAAACTCCTTTAAAGTATATGGGTATTTATATATAATAAAAGCAGCCCTAAAATTTTAGATTTCTGATAATTTAAACATTTCTTATTCTTTACATCTGATCAAAATACAACCAGCACAAAAGAAGCTTCTAAAAGATTGTGACTGATTAATGCAGGGGCTCCATGGTCACAGCCACTGGGAGCTGACTGGGACTCATAGCAGGCCATATCCCATAATAAATACAGTCTTTGTACGTCTAAATGGTCTGTTTCCTCTTCCTTGAGATAGCATCAGTGGTCCAAAGGTGAACCTAATCACACACTTTCTCAGTATCTTTATTACTGAACCTAAGGAAAAATTAGGCTGAAATTATAATTTGATAGAGCTGCCACACATTTCCAGCCTCAGTATGCAGTTTAGTAACCATACCCTGTGAAATAATGCTCAGATAACACATGAATAAATATATACAACACAAACTCAAGTGTATCATCAAAAATTTATTAAGGAAAAGTGTAATAGTTCATGAATGGAGCACCTGGTCTCCATTAAAAGACCCTTAGTAATGAACACCATAGATTTCCTTTCCTTATAATGTCTCTGATAGAATAGAGCCCCCAGGCCTTCCTAAATTTTATGACAGCAATAATTTGTAGCTTTTCATAGGTATTCCTTATTAATCCTTAACCAAGATAAGAGACAGGTGGTTCTCTTCCTATTTCAATATCCATGATTCCCCTAACTACTTGCTTGCTGGTAGTTTGTCCCAGTGTTAGTCTGATACTGATAAGTCAAATTGATGAAAAGTTTATAGATCCAAGCATAATTTTAATCAAAATGGTCATGTGTTTAGCCTGCAGTACATCTTTAATTCACTATTATACATACAACAGGGCATGTGAATGAGGAAGGGCAGAAAGTTGGGAAGAATCTCTTGTCATATTCTACTGGAAATTCACATGCCACTTACTTCAGAGAGGTGTGGAAAAAGTGAGACCTGTAGTAGCTGTATCTGCCTGTCTCTTCTGGATGGTTTATTACTTTAAGAATTCTTTTTTCATGCATTTTCAAACCTCACTATAAACAAGATGATGTAAAGCATCAAGTTTTTTTCTGCTACTGGAGCTCCAAAAAGGCTGTTACCTCAATCTGAGGCTCAAAACAAAGCACATAATTTGAAATGGAGACACTATCCAGTGTAGAGTCAAAACATCAAGTTCCAAATGACTAAGTTCAACAGACTATTCTAGCCTGATGTCAGACTCTACTGACCATTTTATTCTAGTACTACTCCTACTTTCTTTTTATCCCACTTCTAATCCTACTCATGGGATACAGAATAAGCTGAAGACACTAAGAGAAAATATGATGTGGACTGACAACCTTCTGGATGGCCAATCATGAAGCAAAGAAAATGAACACAATGAGCAGAGACTGTAGAACAGTCATCTTCCTTGGAATGGCAATAAAGATTCTGGCACACCATCTATGCGCCAGAAAGCTACAGGAGTTCCAGATAGCCAACAAGTCAACTACATATATTGCATAAGATAATTTTTTTCTAATGATCCCCCTAATATTCTTTGCTATTTGAACATATATACAGAGGATTCATAATATCCCAGTCTTCCAATACCTTGAAATGCCCTTCTCAAATAATCTTGTCTTTCATCTTTTCTCAGACACTCACTCTCTTCAGCCTCAAAAACTAAATCAGGGTTACCATCAATGCCAGAGACCATAAATGTGCCTTGTTCTCTTCCAACACCTTCCTGTAGTGACATGTATTCTACATGAATGTTAGGAAACTCAGAGAAAAGGAAAGAGGCAGTACTGACGTAGTGACTTAGAATTGGACAGTAAATCAGAAAATAGTGCTTAATTTGACTGAAAATAAAAAACAACCTGCTGAATCGACTGAGTATTCCTGAAGGTGTTCAAATTAAAGTTTTAAATGCCAAGTGAAAATGAAAGCCCAAGAAGAAAATTAAATTCTGTTAGAAAAAAGAGTTTCAGTTGTGTACATATCTATTTTGTGACTATTGTTTATTTAGGTTATAAATTATATCATGTAAATTAGTTAATTGGACCAAATAGTCCATAACCCCACTGCCTTCATCAGCTACTGATGAATTACATAACATTTCAGAGATACTACATAACGTTCTCTCGAACAGAAAAAAAATAAAAGAAATAAAAGAAATCCTAATAGATAAATGTCTTCTTTTCCTCATTAGCCATTAGGATGTAAAACAATTCAGTTCTTAAACCTGACGTAGAAGATCACCACCTCCCTTACAAACCACATATGGATTCCTGAAATTTGGACAGAGGCTTGGGTCCAAGATGCAATAAGTCCAATTATTCACAAATACCAAAAATTTCCCAAGTTTTAAGAATTCATTTTAAATCAAGAATCCATATAGATACTGAGACAGATATATTTTCATTAAGTAACTGTTCTTTAATACAGGTCATAAATCACTGTTCTGTGATAAACCATTCCTCTCAGGATGGTCCAGAAGGGGTTTGGGGTCCTTTGGAATTGTTTATTATTTCCTTTTATAAAATCCATCCCTCCCTCATGTCTCAATGTCTTTAGTTTCTTGCTTACTGACATTTTTGCTAATATCATTTCTGACCTCATTCTTTGGAATTTCAATGTACATGTAAATGATGTTTTCAGCATATTCACGTGCCACATCCTCAAAGTCCTCTCCTCCAATGACCTTCTGCCATCATACCTCAGTCACTCACTCCTTTAGTCATGTGTGTTAGATCTTGTCATTACAATACAATTACCCCTCCATAATCTGTGTTGCACTATGACTACTCTCAGCAAGGACCTTTTTCCTTTTTCCAACTCGCTAACTCTAGTGCAATGGCTTAAACTATTCTTGACCCTATTGATCCTACAAAACTTATCTATCCCTTTTACAGACTTTGCCTCTTCCTTTCCTATATATGGTGCATGGTCAAGTATGATTACTATATCACATACACAGAGTTCTGTGCCCTTTTTTATTTTGTGGTTATTCATTTGGTAAATCCATAATCCTGTTTAACCTAAATCTTTCTACTCTATGTTAATAAAGTGGAACATAGTTGGAACAAGGCACAAAACTTGACAAGTGGCCTCTCTTAAAAGGCATGACCAGGAGGTCTCCGGTAGCTCAGCAGGTTAAGGATCCAGCATTGTCATAGCTGCAATCTGGGTCACTACTCTGATGCAGGTTTGAACCATGGTTCACAAACTTCCACAGGCTGTAGGTATGGCCAAAACAAACAAACAGAACAAACACATCCATAAATATAGAGACAAAATTAAGGAACTGATTGAACATAAATCTCAAATAAACCCTTGATGTTCCCAAACACCTGTACTCTGCTTAGCCTACCCATTGGCTTTCTTTCTTGCTTAGGTGACTTTCTCATATCTTCACCTCTCATAGCAACCCCCAATACCTCCTCCAACATTCTCATTCCTAGTTGATAACCTTGCTACCTAATTCAATGAGAACACTGAGCCCTCTGTAGACCCCATTCCAAATTTACCTACATATACATAACATCTATATTCATATATCTACATATTCTGCATTTCCATCTCTTGCCATAAATAAACCATCCATGGTCCTTTATAAAGTCAATTATTTAACGTTTGCATGAGAATCCATCATATCTCTAACATACTCAACGGCACCACTTTAGCACTTTTTTCTCACATCAGTTGTTTTTTCTTTGATAAAGTCATTCTCAACAGAAGAAAAAACTCTGTACTTTCTCCAATCTTACAAAGAAAAAATAAACAAATAAAAGCAAAAAACAAAAACAAAAAAACTCAAAACCCCACTTAGTTTACCAGCTACCATGCCATTTTTTTGCTTCCCTTGCAGGAAATTTCTTTAATCTGTTGTCTATACTCATTGTTTCAAATTCCTCCCCTCTTATTCTTTGCTACAACTATGATGATCATGCTTTAGCCATTTCTGTTCCCATACACCACAAAAATACTTTTTCAAGGTCACCAGATGACAAGCTGCATTATTAAATCCAAAATGCTCAGTTCTCCGTTCTTCATTTACTTGATTATTCATCAGTTTTTGACCTGGTTCATTCTTGCCTTCTCCTTAATACAGCTCCTCCAATACCTTGGTTCTAGATCATGGCTTCACTTTTAATCTTTCCTTGCCTTTTCTCAGACACTAGGGAGTAATTAAAATCAACGTTCTCTTAAATTTCTTCCTAGTTAAATCAATCAGGACACTTCCTATAGAAAAAAAATGATAAAAATACAACTCAAATATACTTGAGTGAAAAAAAGGAAGTCTATTGGCTTCAGTTAAGAGGGAAGCTCCTGGAGAAGGTATAGGAAATGGTTTCAAATGAAGTTCCACTCAGGGTTTCAAATAAAGTTACTAAGTTTCTCTTTTTCCCAGTTTCTTGCATCTATTTCTTTCTGAAGGCTGACCTGATTCTTTCCTAAGACATATGGGCTTCCTCCATGTCGTCAGGGAAGTTGGCTCTGGCAGCCCCAAATTCGCATTCTGCCAGCCTTATGTCCCCAAAGCAGGAAATAATCTGTCCCAAGAGCACTCCCAGAAACGTCTTGTGAAGGGTTCTGGTTGTCCAGATGACAATTATTTTCTACCTGTGTACTGGGCTGCCAGAAATGAAGATAGTACTCAGAGCTTTACCAGACTAGATTTGGAGAGACGTGGTCCCACCAAGGAAGAAATGCAAAGTAAAGCAAATGTTCCTTTTTCTCCTTACCCTGTCGACTGAGATGCTTTAGAGACTGATTTCTATCTGATGGTACAAATTAGCCAAGAAGGCATGTGCAGGGAGAGAAGATAAGAGAAAATTCTATTTGGAGCCCATTTAGGCCAAAGGATCTAAGCACAGTGGAACTTGTCTGACCAATGTTGTCCAGACATTTCAAGCTAACTATATTTCATTCCATTTCAATATAATAAATATTTAAAAAGAAGAATGTTTGTTTTATATGATTAATGAATGAGATGACATTTTTAAAACTACTGGAGTCTTACTCATTTATATCATAGCTTCAACTAGCTGCTCATGTTTTTATTCATCCATCAAATCATTCGGCTCTCTGACATTCAAGTAAGAAATTATTCCATACCTACTATGTACAATGCAAGGTACTACGCAGGTAATGGGAGTGCAAAGAGTAATAAGATATGTTTGATTGAAATGTACATAAATACTTAATTGCACTTGCAAAATTCCACTTATGTAATCGGTTTGCTAAATCCATGATTACAGTAAATAGGCTTTGTATTTAGAAATCTCATTTATGTTTCTCCAAAATTATCATAAGTAACATTTATAGAAAGCAAAAACTCTGTGTCACACACTCTTTTAAGTACTTTTATGAATTATTTCATTTAATCCTCACAATTTTATGTAGAAGCTACCATTATTACTTCCATGTTATAGACGGAAACTGATAAAAACCCAGGAATCTGAGCTATAGGTCTCACTGTTGAGGAGAGGTAGGCTTAGGACTCAAATACTACAATCTGAGTTTAGAGATAAAATTTTTCAACATTCTGCACTGTATCTTAGCAAAATATTCTAATGTCATTTAGCGCAAGGTGATCCATGACCCATATAGAAGAAATAGCCACAGACTACAAGCATGGTGTTTAATTAGATGAGATCTCCATATCAAAAACCAATCTCAGTATAAAGAACCTGACTAGTATCCATGATGAGGACGTGAGTTCAATCCTTGGCCCTGCTCAGTGGGTTAAGGATCTGGTGTTGCTATGAGCTGTAGTGTAGGCTACAGATGCAGTTCAGATCTGGTGTTGCTGTGGCTGCCCAGGAACTTCCATATGCATGGGTGCAGCCCTAAAAAAAGCAAAAAAAAAAAAAAGTCAACTCATCTATAAGCATAGCCTCTGGAGTGGTGATTATAGAGAGGGGAGGAAAGATACATGTATATATCATAGAAGAAAGAATATGACAAGGATAAAGGTGATTCTGTGCTTATTAGCACTTGGAACACAGAAGTCATTGGGTCTTATCATGGAACCAATGGTGTTAGGACTAGAACAATTTTTTTATTGTGTTACACCTGGTCAAGTGACCTACAAAATGACTCAGTGTCCAGGGTCATGGCGGTTGTACATATACCGTGTGTATATACGCACACATGTAAAATGAAAAAATGAGATGGGAAGGCCAGTGCTAACACTTAACAGAAGGTGAAGGACACAAATAGTAAAATGGATAAAAGATGATTGTGTCATGTATGTGTTTTCCATCATTCACTTTCTCTTTGTTTGGTTACTTAGTAATTAAAGTCTTAAAATGTATTCCACTTGCCTTATCTGAGAGATAATGCACTAAATTACCATAGATTTATTTAATAGTCATGATACTGTTTTCCTATATTTTCAGAGCATCAAACATTAAAGTTCATATATTTAATATTTTATGCCACAGTTTTAATCACAGTTAATAGGAACTAATTGTTAGAAATTTTCACAACAAAGACAGTGAGGAAGTTCCAAAGTCTAATCCACATTAGATGTTCACACCGCATATCCTTAGATACAAGGTGTAGTTTTATATTCTCACCATTTTTAATTAGAAAGAAGTAACATCAACAAATATTTATCTAGGATTCAAGAGTTAAACAGGCACATTTAATTTTGTCATTATTTCCCAGGTAATCAGTGCAGATTAGACTTAATGACAAACTAATTGAGTACTACTTACAATTTCTAAAAATCAAAATTAAACAAATATCATTTTCTCTTTAATTAAGAAATAAGGATAAAGAATTAGGAAAGTCTCTGTGGAATGAAGGCTGTGCAGGGAAGGGAGCAGGTATGTGTGTGAGCAAGTCAGGTTCACAATTATACTTCTAACCCTGGCATGCACATGTTTTCAGAACAATTTCAGTCAATTTCAAAGGCAAATGAACACAGAATACAAGTTATCATTTAAATGCAAAAAGATTTCATTAGAATTTTATCTCCTCTTTTGGAGACATGTGACAACACGTCTGTGATATGGATTAAAGTACATGAAAATTCCTCCACAGGAGCCAGCCAAAAAGCCAATTTGCTTTGGAGTATACTCATTTGGGTTACAATTTCTATTATGTTTTCTGTTTTAACATTAGAGTTTCATCTTATTAAGTTCATTTACATTAGTATGAAAGTCAGTGTAATAATAGAATAAATTATTTTGAAATTAATGTTAAAATACTAAAGACGCCAAGGCAGCTTTGATGATTAAAGTTGATTATAATGGCTAAATGTTGACAATATAATACATTCTTCAATTATTTCTCTGAACATTGCATCTCATGATACATTTCTTTAACTTCTTGTGTTATTCTTTGTGTTCAAAAAAGCATCTCTGAATATATGTAATCATACTCTTGGTATAGGCAAAGCAGAAGTCTACTAAAATTTCAAAAACAAAATAATGTGGATAACTAAATAATTTAGATAACTAACTCAAAAACAGATGCTTTGTTTTAATTTCTATAAAGGTATGTTAATAGGATAAATTTGTAAATCAGAGAATAGTATAACTAGAGAACACTGAATAATCGTGTAGAGATACCTAATTTAATCCTTTGCCAAATATAGGAATTATTTATGTGTTATATCTATTTGGGGGGTTTAAGATGGATGCTAAGAGAACACTGCATTCAATGTTGATGTGTTCATTCCACAGGAACAATCATTATGCTTTATCAACTATATTCATCCCGTGATAGAGGTAAAAGGCATATCATTGCCATTCGGGGAACACTATACCTGAAAATACAGCATGCAAGGTATGGCAACACAAATGAGGGCATTACCAATGGAGAGAGCCAAGGAAGGTTTCATGTTGTTCTGCCTGGAAAAGTGGTGGGAATTAGGCACATGGCATGAATTCCAGCAAAGGGTAGATGTAGGTGGGCAGAGCTCTGCCAGTTCATCAGACTGCAAGAACACCACTGCCTCCAGCACACAGGGTAACTGTGGGCCTATAACAAGCCATGAAGCTGGAGAGATCATCAGGAAAGGCAATTTATGAAGGGCAGGGATTTACAGTAAAGCTTTTGAATTTGATATTGGACATAATCTTAACCCACTGGAAGATGTAGACAGGAGAGTGACATAAAAAAAATGCTGCATTTACAAAGATGACTCACTCAGTAGTTTGGAAAATCTAACTGCTGTCTGGAAGAATTTTCTGTAATGATAAATAGAAATGTTCTATGCCTGCACTATTTAATACAGTAACCAGTAACCATATGTGGCTACTGAGGATTTTAAATGTGGCTAGTGCTACCAAGAAACTGAATTTTTCATTTTGTATAATTTTAATTAATCAAAATTGAAATTTAAATTAGCCACATTTAGCTGGAGATACCGTATGGGACAGTGCAACTCTAGAGTAGGGTTGACTTTACCTAAGATTATCAATAAGAAGGCAATCACAGAAATTTAGATTTCTTTGTATGCAATTTCATTTTCTCTCTAAAATCTGAGACACAAGAACTTAAAGGAGAAATGATTTTTCTGGTAACTATACCTCTTTTACTATTTTCTCTCCTCTCAGAGAGAACTTAAACCAATCCTCAGAACTCTCAGGATTAGAGGCAGCGATAACAAGAAAAAAGTACCGAATATCATTGCCTAGGGTTTGGAATTCAGCCCCAATACATATTTAGCCAAGCATTGGTGGATTAAATCCTTGAAAAGTAAACTGATTAATTAACTGAACATTAATTTTTAATTCATTTAAACATGTGAGTACTATTTGCCAAACAATATGCTAGATGCTAGGGATAAAGTCATGAGCAAGTCTGAACTAGAAATGCACAATCCAGAAGAGCAGGCAGACATACAAAGAGCTAATCATAATACAGTGAATGACATGTGGTGATAGCAATTTCAATAAAATTATCATCATACCAGAAATACGGAAGCACTTAGTTCAACATGAGGGATTAGGGGAAGAATTTGAGTTAGGAGTTGACTCAAATGTTGAGAAGAAAATTTCAACGTAAGGCAATGAGGTGGGGAAAGGTAGAGGATATGAAGGTGGTTGGTGAGTAGGGGTGACTGGGAAAGGGAGGAAACTGCATGGTGTTGAAAAAGCATGATTAAAGATAATTCAAGTATGCAAACTAATTACCTATTTTAAAACTACATAAACTTCTATGCCTGGAAAATTGGCTGATGAATAGGGTTGAAGCTAAGAAGCCATATATTATGTGAAAGTGACTGGGAGTGGATGATTTTTTTTTTTTTTTTGGAACGATATAACTTAGATTTGGATTTTTAAGGATCTGGGAGCATGCACTGAGAAATGATAAATGATGAAGGCTGAAATAGGCCACATAAGCCTGTGGACAGATGTTTTGAGACATTAAGGGTTCTAAAGTTTTAATGCTGAAGTCCATAACCAAGGTCACTAAGACCTTCCAGTCTTAGAAATTATGTCATCTTCTTTTTATATGATATGCATTTATCCCTCCCCCCCACCTTATCATAACTCCTTAACGTCTATCTCCTCAAACGACTGAAAACTCCAGAGCCTCTACATGCTAGATACCAACTGGAGACCCATTAGATGAGTAGGTAAGGGTGACAGAGAAAAAAGGGATGACTGCAGGGCTTGTGATTAGAGACTTTAAAAGCTGATCCCACTAATGAAATAGAGAAGGTATAGGAAGAGTCCAGATTTTGGACGGTGGTGATAAGATTCTGAGCCATTCCTGCTTCCAGCTACTCTTTACCTTTTCATTGAGCGACAGTAAGGATTACTCACTCTCTTACCAAGTGCCTTGTAGTTCTAGTGAGTTTAATCTTCATGAAGTGATTACTATTACTATACATTCATCTTGCTGCAAATCACTATCTTTTCTATCCTAGAGCAACTTCAAGCTGCATGGATGAAATCGTTTGGACACACAGTAGTTTATCTGTATGGAAAACAGCACATCTGACAGAGAACTCTGGCTAAAGGTTTTCTTTCCAAGTTAGTTTACTCTAGGAAAGTCTGTGTAAATCAGTTAATTGACCATGAGTTTTTTGCAGAAATGGAAAATGCACTAAGGATGGAATTTTTTACAGGGAAAGGAAGAGTCAAATGTGTACGGAACTGGAATCACATGCTTTGAGTAATGCATTAACTTTCCTGTATCTAAACATATTGCTATAAGTTTCCTATTGGCTGATTTCACTGAACTGAACCTACAGATGACCAATATTTTACAATTATAACTGAACTCCAGAGAATTCTGCCAGGTTTCTTTTCCTCTGCCCATATCCATAGTTCACATGCCATGGCTCCCCCTGGTTCCTTTGTCCCATGTGAATTTCTAAACAGTTACAGATTATTCTCCTTGGTATTGATGCATAATTTTATAAGAATGAACCATCTGTCTCATTCATGCACATCAAATATATCCTGTCACGGTGTCAGGACTGAGCTTATAGAGTCCACTTCCCCTTACTCAAGCAGGACAGGACAGCTGATTGTGACATATATACCCTGTGCAACAAAACTGGCTACTGGTCCTCAGCTCATTTTTAACTTCTAAAACTTTGTGTTTTCTAAAATTGTATTTCAGATGAAATAACATCATAAATTCTACACTGGAAATGAGGCTTGGGCTACAACATATTCTGTAAATGCATTCAGTGCTCTGGGGCATGTTCAGAAATATTGACTGATTTAAAAACTAAAGCAAAAGCAAAAGACAGTTGCAAAAGCCCAAAAGTCATAATAGTGTTAACTTTTGAAGGAACATATCGCAAAAATAAAGTTATTTAACGCAGCCTAAAATTCAATGTAACATCTTAATGTTAATGAAAATCAAGAGCCTGTGAGAAAGCCCTAAAGTACCTGCTGAGATTTAAGGGGACGTTGACAGTGATCTCAAGCAATTCTGACCAGCTGCATTGTCGGCTACCTTGGAAGCCTATGGTTTCATTACTTTTCCTCTGTACCCAGTCTCCGCTCCTAGACTCTCCTAGCCTGGGATTTTTCCTGCTTTTATCAAACTTTGCCACTATGAGAACTTCTGAGGATGTAGTATCAGCTTGGGGCTATTATCTGGACTCAGCTGCCATATCCTAAAGGGCCTCCACAGTACAACACTGTCCAATACACTGTCGTCCTGGAGATATAAATGGGATTGTTGATGTGCACTAATGAGAATGGGAAAGGATACCCCTTGCCCTTGAAAACAACCACTATTCTGTGGGCATCCTTGGTCTTAGCATCCCAAGTCTTTTTATGAAATAGCTCTTTTCATTTAATATTCACTTCATCCAGTGAACTACAATGAGTCCAGTTGGGAATCTGCCTAAAGAGAGCCCCAAGTGGGAGATTCCAAGTTCTACCCACCCTCTCCTCTGAAAACCAGAGCTTCTCACCAGACTATGTCCTGACATTGGCTTCCCCTTGGATAAGGAATGTGCATTTGACTAGCAATGCACAGAGTTATGGCCACAGTATCTGACATGTGTCACCAGGCAGAAGACTTGTGAAGCTGGCAGTGAATAGCTTAACTTCAAAGGAAGACCCTAATTACATAGGAAAAGAGCTGTGGAGAAGGTGAATGACTCACAGCTAAGGGTAGACTTCAATATAAATGTCAGCTATTTTAACAGATTATGGAATTTTAAAATTATGACTAAAATGCCATTGAGTAGATTTTACATAATGTTTTTAATAGCAAATAGTCTAAACTAGTAAAAATATGATCGAGGTAATAATTTTTTTTTTGTCTTTTGTCATTTAAGGGCCGCACCCATGGCATATGGAGGTTCCCAGGCTAGGGGTTTGAATTGGAGCTGTAGTTGTCGGCCTACCCCACAGCCACAGCAATGCCAGATCCAAGCCACATCTACGACCTACACCACAGCTCACAGCAATGCCAATCCTTAACCCACTGGGCAAGGCCAGGGATGGAACCCACAACCTCGTGGTTCCTAGTCAGATTTGTTTCCACTGCGCCATGAAGGGAACTCCAAAGCAATGAAATTTTGATTGACCAAAGTAATTCTATTCTCTCATGCACTGAGATAAGTTTACCGCCAAAATTAATCAGATGATTACAGAAGATTCTGAAAATACTCTTCAAGCAGTCACACTACCTATGCTTTCCTCTATTACCTTCCTAAGATAGTTAGAATGGAGTAGTAGGGAAACAGGAGTTGGGGTAGTGCTGAATTAATTCTCACATTTGAATTCTGCTTTTGACATCTGCTAACTATACCTAAGTGTTCAAACTTAGGTTCAAATTCCCCCACTGATAAATCAGGGATGCATTCTTAACTTTGTATGGTTTTTGTCAGCATGAAAAATAATTAATATAAAGTACCTAGCTTTAATCAAATAAATAGAAGCTACTCCTAAATATTGTTAACGATTCTTGAAATCAATGTATAACATGTCATCCTTGGTCTAGATTCCAAATCTTCATTCAGCATATATTCAAATATATATGATCATTTTATATAAGGTAGAAGGCACTGGACCATACCAGATACTATATGTTTGTCAGAAGATAATATGTTCTCAAAATGAATAATAGTACAATAAAAATTAGAGAGAGAATAAAAAGGAGAGAGAAAAAGAGAACTGTATAACATTTAAAAATTTTTACAATTTCTCATAATCAAATTAAGTTCTCACAAAACATTACAAAGAAAATAGCTCTAGGCACCTACTTTAAAAATAAAGACACAGAGGGAGTTCCCATCATGGCACAGTGGTTTATGAATCCGACTAGGAACCATGAGGTTGTGGGTTCGATCCCTGGCCTCGCTCAGTGGGTTAAGGATCCGGCATTGCAGTGAGCAGTGGTGTAGGTCACAGACATGGCTCAGATCTGGCATTGCTGTGGCTCTGGCAGAGGCCGCTGGCTACGGCTCCAATTAGACCCCTAATTTGGGAACCTCTATATGCCACAGGAAATGGCCCTAGAAAAGGCAAAAAGACAAAAAAATAAATAAATAAAGACACAGAGTAGTTTCTGTTTTGGCTCCGTGGGTTAAAAATCCGACTAGTATCCATGACAAATGCAGGTTCAATCCCTGGCCTCATTCTGGGTTAAAGGATCTGGCATTGCCATAAGCTCCAGCTTAGGTCACAGATGCAGCTTGGATCCTGAGTTGCTGTGGCTGTGGTATAGGCTAGAAGCTGCACCTCCGATTTGAATCCTAGCCTGGTAACTTCCATATGCCGCAGGTATGGCCTTAAAAATAAATAAACAAAAAGACACTGAGCCTAAAAAGGGCCTGATTCCTTGCCCATGGTTATACAGAATGAAAGTAACTCCAAAAAGATCTTCATTTACTTCAATACATGCTGAAATCCTTGCATGGGAAACAGGGAATTAAAAAAAAATACAGAAATAGATGTGTAACTACGTATGTGCAAAAATAAAGTCTTATAAAACAGACACAGAATGGCTGTTTTCTATCCCATTTATAGTAAAATGAAGTGTATATGTTCTCTTGTACTACAACTTACCACCACATCTTCTAAAACAGAGGGTTGTCATTTTCCACACTCAAGTCATTATGCAAAGCCTTGTTTTAACTGTAAAAGTGCCTGATAAACCACAGCAGGTTTTTGAGAATATGTCATTATGTCTTACCTTGTTCATTTCTTCATGTAAGATTTGAAGCTATTGGATATTATGAGTGGATATGACATTCATCTTTCTTGCTATAACTGAAAACATAGTGATGGACCAAAAATTAAAGTAAAAGAAGTTATGAAGTAGATTTTTTTTTTTTTGGTCTTTTGTCTTTTTAGGGCCGCAACTGTGGCATATGGAGGTTCCCAGGCTAGGGGTCTAATTGGAGCTGTTGCTTCTGGCCTATGCCAGAGCCACAGCAACACCAGATCCAAGCCACGTCTGTGACCTACACTGCACCACAGCTCATGGCAATGCCAGATCCTTAACCCACTGAGCAAGGCCAGGTATCGAACCTGCAACCTCACGGTTACTAGTCAGACTCATTTCTGCTGCGCCACAACAGGAACTCCAGAAGTAGCTGTATTTGGAGTCCTGGATCTCACATTCTAGAAAGATCTCAAAGAGACCAAGCATATCACAAATCATAGTTTCCCATTCCAAATGAACCTAAATGATGCCTTTGAATATAATACTCAGGTCAGGTGTCATATAAATGGTGAGGGAATAAGAAAAAGGAAGTGAGAAAAGACACATCAGATATTAAAAAAAAAAAAAAAAAAAGATTTTTAAAAAGGAATTCCTTGGTGGCTCAGCGGGTTAAGGACCCAGCGTGTCACTGCTGTCACACAGGTTCGATCCCTGGCCTGGGAACTTCCAAAAGCCATGGGCATGGCCAAAAAAAAAAAAAAAAAAGACCCATAAGACATAGATTGTTCCCAAGGCATCCACCTTCAGTCAAGGATTGCAAAAGGCAGGATCGACAATGATGTCTTACTGTAACTCAGTTTTCATCAAAAATTACTATTTATCATGACACAAAACTAAACAGAAGGGAAAAACTGAAGTTTTCAGCATATTGTTGAAATACTTTCATACTCGTTTCTCTCTCTCCTCATCTTCTGTCTTACGAGGTAGGCTAGTCAATCAGGGGATAGATAACTGCAGGCAATGAAAGAGGAAGAACTAAAATTAGACTCTGAGGAGAGAACATGGAGTGGTCAGGATAAGGGAGGTGTGGAGAAAACAGAAGGGTGAATACCTTCGGGATGAACACAATTCCAAAATGGTCATCTTCCATAAATCTTAGTATAGGTTAGCTCTCGGTATCAGGGGCCTGGGAAAAATGACTAAGTTATTCCAGAAGAAGAGCAGAGCACAAGGCAGGCACAGAGAGGAGGGTGACCAGCAGGCAGTCATCACTGTTAGCCAGCATCAGGATCTGAGAGATAAGTCTGTATTGCAAGCTCTCAGCAAAGAGACGATGAAGCAATAGGCAAGTAAGAAACAGGCCAGATCTTGCCCTTGATAATAAACATGTTATCAAGACAAGAGATAAGACAGAGAGAAAGACAAAACCCAGTACACAAAAATAGATGCACAGATGTGATTTTGATTGAGCTACAGATGTGTGAGGTGGAGCCCTCTGAATGGTTCCTGTAAGATATGAGGGAGCAAGCTAGAGTACCCACTGCACATGGGAGAGTGATTTCAGGACAAATATAAGGTATCAGACCACACTGTGTGATCTAGCACATTAGGAAACCCAAGAAAGAATTGTTGAAGATGTGAAACCACAACAAAATACAGCAAATCTGAAGGAGAGGACAAGGATTGAGGGGTAGACTGGGTGAGTGTTATAATTACTAACAGTCAGTGAAAGGGGGTCACAATGAGTTTTGAGGAGCAGCACAGAAGAGATGCTTCCATTCTTTTTTTTTTTGCCTTTTTTTGCCATTTCTTGGGCCGCTCCCGCAGCATATGGAGGTTCCCAGGCTAGGGATCCAATCGGAGCTGTAGCTGCCAGCCTACGCCAGAACCACAGCAACACAGGATCCGAGCCGCGTCTGCAACCTACACCACAGCTCACGGCAACACCGGATCATTAACCCACTGAGCAAGGCCAGAGACCGAACTCGAAACCTCGTGGTTCCTAGTAGGATTCGTTAACCACTGCGCCATGACGGGAACTCCGAGATGCTTCCATTCTTAAAGATGGAAAGGGATGTCTCTTTTTGGGTAATGAAATTTCAGCTTAGGATAGAACAGCTGATTAAAGGAGCCACCTTATGTGACTGAAGATGAGCTGCTTGTTGCTAGAATAGGTCCTAAGGACTGTGTAGTTTTATATAAAGGAGAAAAGGAGGGCATACATATAGAGAGGGATCTGATGTGATGAAAAAGCAGTGGATCCTGATATTCCTTAGGTGCCTATCATCTTTCGCTACCTTTTGTTTTGTTTTGGGTTTGGTTTAGGCCACACCTGTGGCATGCAGAGGTTCCCTGGCCATGGATCTAACATGCCCACAGCAGCGACCCAAACCACAACAGTGACAACGTCATATCCTTAACCTGCTGAGCCACCATGGAACTCCTTTCTTCTGCTATCTTTAACTTCACAGTCCTGGGGCCAGGGTCTGAAACAAAGATCTAGATATGGGACGCTGAGCTCCATCCTTCACTAAGGTAACACCTAGAGCAGTAATTAAATGGAGATATAATTGGCCCATCAAGCAGAAAGAAAAACAATACCTACTTCACATGACTTGTGTATATGAGATTAAGGGTCTCTGAAGCACACTGTAATTTTTTTTTTTTTTTCTTTTTAGGGCTGTGCCTACAGCATATGAAAGTCCCAGGCTGAGGTAAAATCAGAGCTGCAGCCGCCAGCCTATGCCACAAGCAGAGCAATGCCAGAGCCGAACCACATCTGTAACCTATGCCACAGCTTGCAGCAACACAGGATCCTTAACTCACTAGGCAAGGCCAGGGATGGAACACACATCCTCATGGATACTAGTCTGGTTCTTAATCCAG
This sequence comes from Sus scrofa, assembly GCF_054392235.1. Taxonomy (NCBI): domain Eukaryota; kingdom Metazoa; phylum Chordata; class Mammalia; order Artiodactyla; family Suidae; genus Sus; species Sus scrofa. The sequence goes on along the minus strand of NC_139396.1, from coordinate 105,023,308 downwards.
AGCCACAACAGGAACTCCTCACATTGTAAATTTTAAAGTACTATGTGAACTGAGGATTTAGGCATTTACAGCCCAAGGGCCAGATAAAATGCAGGAAGGTGACATTGGGAATCCATCCCTTCATTCTGAGAACCTGGTCCTTTCCTCAGACGAGAAATTGTTCCAGGTCTGGCAGGTGTAATGTAAGAGGGAGGATGATCTGACAGCCTCTAAGGTATACCTCACCTCTCTGCCAACTGCTGTCATTCAGGTTCTAGTGTCACCATGCCATCTCCAGAGGGCACGGAGCAGAGACCCTCTCCATGTGTACCTCCCAGCTACCAAAGCCCACACAAGTAGGGGTAGCTGAAAAAGGAACCAGAAATCAAGGTGAACTTAAGCAGCAAACTGAAAAAAGTAACCATGTCTCTCCAGCACAATAAGAAGCACAGTTCATTTGTTTCACCTCCGTTACTTAAGCCAGATGCTCTGTGGGAGACACCACAGAGCAAGACTGCACAAAGAGATCTAAATGTGATTGTCTGCATCACAAAAGAATGCTGGCACTCCCAAGAACAATGACAATCAGTTTAGAGGAAAAAACATGAGAAAAGGAAAGGTTTTTCTTCATGTAATGTTTTAAGAAAGTTTTTAAACTAGAGCTTCTCAAACTTGAGTGTGCCTCTATACCATCTGGGACCCTATCCAAATGCAGTTCAGATTCCACAGGTGTGGGAGGGGAGTGGGAGATGCTGTATTCCACAAAGCTCTAAGGTAAAGCCTGCGTGGGTGGTGTCCTGAGGTCTTGCTGAATAAGAAGGTACAGGACAATAAGGATTGTGGATCACAAAACAGCTCTTTTGATGTATACATACAGAGAGAGAAGACTGATATGAACAGGGAAAAAGATACCACCTTATAAATAAGAGATCTTTGATATCAAAATATGCTTGAAAATGCACGATGTTTGATGTTTTCTTAGGATACCTACTTTCCTTTGAAAGCGTTGACTATTCATTGTGAAGTTAAGATTTACATACACATAGATGCAAGCATGTGAAGTCAGAACCACTGTGTAGCCAGGGTGAAAAATCAATACAATGCACTGGGCCACATTTTTCCTCGGTATACTCAACTGCTAAAAGAACAAAACAATAGAATTGATGTTCACTTCATATCTTTAACATTCACATTTGTGAAAACCCATGCAATGTTTATGTTAGATGATATTCTACATAAAATATATAACATATTAATAAAAACATTGCGTATTTAAAATTCAGGTTATAATGTATATATTGCATCTTCACATTGTCACAAAAATAGGTGTTCCCACTGTTGCTCAGTGGGTTAAGAACCTGACTGGTATTCATGAGGATGCGGGTTTGATCCCTGGCCTTACTCAGTGGCTTAAGGATCCAGTGTTTCTACAAGCACTGGTGGAGGTCGAAGATGCAGCTTGGATCCGGCATTGCTGTGGCTGTGGCACAGACCAGCAGCTCCATGTCTGATTCATCCCTAGCCCAGAAACTTCCATATGCCACAGCAGTGGCCCTAAAATGAAAAAAATAAAAATAAAAATAAAAAAGTCACAAATATATATAGTAAAGATCCCCTACATTCCATATTATCAAATAAGCATTTTTATAATCAATTTTAGTTACTTTTTTCAATGCATAAATCTTAATTTATTAAAGTATTTACCTATGATATTTACCAGATTTAAAATGTCTTCTATTTTTAATATTCAAATTTCATTACAATGACTGTTCTTACAAATATTTGAGTATACTTATGGTTGTGTCATGAATTCAGGAAAAAACTGCTGGACTAAAGGGTATGCAAATTTTAAAGGCTTTGGAACATATTTTTAAAGGCTTTGAAACATATTTTCAATTTAGCCTACAAAACATTTTACCTTTTTTTAACCAAGGAGTAGGAAGCTTGGGTGTGTAGGAGTGCAAGTGATAGTGCGAGTAGAAGAGGGAGGTCAGAAGGAACTGGGAGACAGATCACACAGAGCCTGGATGGGACGGTGAAGGCTTTAACCTTCACCCTGAGCAAAATGGGCAGCATAGAAGGTTTGTAAGCAGTACTTGATTCAAGTTTTTAAAAAATCAAGAGCCAATGGCCAACAAGCACATAAAAAAATGCTCAACATCACTGATTATTAGAGAAATGCAAATCAAAACTACCATGAGATACCACCTCACACCAGGCAAAATGGCCATCATTTATAAGTCCACAAATAACAAATGCTGGAGAGGGTATGGAGAAAAGGGAACCCTCCTGCACTCTCAGTGGGAATGTAAGTTGGTACAACCACTATGGAAAACAGTATGGGGGTACCTTAGAAAACTAGACATAGATCTACCTTATGACCCAGAAATCCCACTCTTAGGCATATATCCAGACAAAATTTTCCATGAAAAAGACACATGAACCCCGCATGTTCATTGCAGCCTTATTCACAATAGCCAAGACATGGCAACAACCCAAATGTCCATCGACAGATGAATCAATTAAGAAGAAGTGGTATATATACACAATGGGATGCTACTCAGCCATAAAAAAAAAAAAAAGAACAAAATGATGCCATTTGTAGCAACATGGATGGAACTAGAGACTCTCATACTAAGTGAAGCAAGTCCAAAAGAGAAAGACAAATACCATATGATATCACTTATATCTGGAATCTAACATAGGGCACAAATGAACCTTTCCACAGAAAAGAAAATCATGGACTTGGAGAAGAGACTTGTGGTTGCCAAGGGGGCGGGGGAGGGAGTGGGATGGATTGGGAATTTGGATTTAATAGATGCAAACTATTGCCTTTGGGATGGATAAGCAATGAGATCCTGCTGTATAGCACTGGGAACTATGTCGAGTCACTTTTATGATGGAGCATGATAATCTGAGAAAAAAGAATGTATACATGTATGTGTAACTGGGTAACCTTGCTATACAGTAGAAAATTGACAGAACACTGCAACCAGCCATAACGGAAAAAATAAAAATCATTATAAATGAAAAAAAAAAAATCAAGAGCCAAAGTCTGAAGACCAGGAAGGAAGCAGTATAGTAATTCAGATGAGAGATGGCCAGGGCTATAGGATGGAAATAGTGGATAGAGTTTGGATTCTGTATACAAACAAAGGTAATAACAACAGGAGTTGCTGAATATGAGGGGAAAAAAATGTTAATGACAACTTCAAGGTTCTTAGCATGAGAAAATCGGATATGTGTCATTTCCTAAGTAGGGAAAGCCTACGGGTGGACCAGCCTGGCTGGAAGAAAACTTAGCCATTCAGTTTGGCCAAGTTTGGTTTGAGATGTCTTTGAGACACTAGGTGGGCAGCTGAGGAAACAAGAGAGAGCTTCTCTGGTTATTAGTCTTACCTGCTTCTCAATTCTGTCTTGAGTTACGAATATTGTATTTCCTAAAGTGCTACTTTAAAAAAAATTCATTTTTATTAATATAAATTTATACACGGAACTACCTTATTATCTTGCACATACATAGATTTTCATATAGTTATAAAATTTTCTATTTCTTTCCTTCTTTTTTCTTAATAAAGGTAGTTTAGAATTGAATACCTGCCTTCAAAAGTTGGTCTGGATATTTATGTTTAATTTTTATCATTTTCTATTTACATTCCATAATTTTGTCTCTATATTTATGAATGTGTCTGTTCTGGGTTTCTTGTTTGTTTGGGCCTCACCCAAGGTACACAGAAGTTCCCAGGACAGGGATCAAACCCAAGCCACAGCAGTAAATTGAGCCACAGTAGTGACAAAGCTGTCATTAACAGCTATGCCAGCAGCGATCTCGTTCTTTTTTGTGTGTTCTTTTATTCTTTTATCAAATTTTTACGTTGAATACTTAATTTATTTTCACTGTTTTTGCTTATCAGCAAAATACCTAAGATGAATGTGTGCCCAATAAAAGCTTTGGCAAGAACACAGGCATTTTATGCACATGGTTCTTATTTTTATAGTTTGTGGTTTTTCATATTTCTAGATCTGACTTATCATTTGACCAAGCATTTATTTAAGATATTGCATGCTGTTCTTTACAGATGTCTAAGGTTTGTATGATTTTTTTTTTTCTCCACCCTGCAGCATATGGAGTTCCCGGGCCAGGGATCAGATCTTAGCCACAGTGGTAACCTATGCCACAGCTGCAGCAATGCTAAATTCTTTAATCCACTGTGCCAGCTCTGGGATCAAACTTGCATCCTGGTGCTTCAGAGATGCTGCCAATCCTGTTGTGCCACAGAGGGAACTGCCAAGTTGTTTTAGTTATATGGTATGGTTTGTTATTAATTTCTATTTCTTCTAGGTAGTGAAGTGTAGGTTATACAAACTCTGCATTTTGCAATGCTGGGTTTTATACCTTTTAGGTGTATCCCTAAGAAGGAGACCTGTTAGCTGATAAGAGACTAGACACAACACAACCCATTTTATCAACCTCATTAATTTTACCCTAAAACTAAAAGAAGCTTCCTTTTCTGTTATAAAGAATGATCTTTTTTAATCCAGCAGGTGTAATTAATGGTCCTTAGCCTCACTCTCTCTTCTGCTGGCATCTTCTCCACCCTTTCTATTGTTGATTACCATAGGAACCATATCTTTTGAGCCCTTTTTTTCAACACTGGGACATTTCCTCTTCATTTTATTGGCTAAGTAGCATAACCTAAAAATTTCTCCTGAAGACATTAGTACTTAGCAGTACTACAGGGGATCCAACTTGAATCTAACATCAAAATTACTCCTGAATTTTCTTCTTCCCAGGAAGGTCTGCCCCATGTCTCTCTCCTGTGCTTGGAAGCTCTGCTGGAGCTTCAGTTAGACAAGGGTGGATCATGCTCCCCATGTTCAGACATCTTGAGCTCCAGTCCTCCAACTCTGGCTCGTCTAGACCTAGACCTTCTTCTCATGCTCTTAGCATAATGAAGACACTCATGGGCTAAGTAAACTATGTTGTAGAGAGTATTCTGCTCAGATTCTGTTGGCTATCCCTGGGTTTGGTCATTTCAATTGGACTAGAGAGACAAGAGTTTTGGAAATCTTCTGTAAAAGTCACCATTTAGCCTCGAAGTGCTACACATTTGAGGAATGAGACACAGGAATCGAAGAGAGATCATAATTACAGAATATCATGGGAGAAGACAAAATATGGGGAGAAGCGGATGGGGAAAATCAAGTTGTGTGTTTGAAATAGAAATCAAATTAAAAAGGAAATAATAAGGCCATACAGCATGATATTTCAATGTTCTATGTTATTTACCATTTCTTTATTTTTTCTTTCAACAATCACTTTATTAGTGTTATCTATATGCCAGACATGTGGTATGAAACGCGAAAAGTTTAAAAAAATAAAATTTTAAATTTTAGTTGAATAAGATAATTGATCTGTACAGAGTAAGCACTCAAACGGTTATTGCTATTATAACTTATCTTTTGGGGCTCTGGATATGTGCAGAAGAAGGAATTATTTTCAACCTAAGGTTTAAAAAAAGCAAAGGTGGGAGTGAAGGAATCAGGGAAAATTTTTTGGAAAAGGTGTACTTGAAGGTGAATTTCCAAAGAAGGGAGACTCTGTCTCTACTTCACACCTAGTCCATTTGTGCTGTGTAGAACCATCTCTGGCTTGTCTCTCCTGGTTTGTTGGTCAGACTCTAACCCAGTGGGTATTAATCACACTCATTGCTTTGCTGTCCCTTATATCATTAGGTGGCATCTCCTTTTATGTGACCTAATCTGTTAGTAATTTATTCCTTGAAATGAACAGTGAGTGAATAAGACCCCAATCAACAATCAACAATAAAGACTATTCCTGCCCTGCATTTTAAATAGACACATTTTAATGAAGGGGAGTTAAGAAGATTCAGGTGACATTTTAAAATGAAATGAAAGCCCAATCAAATAAGGATGATATCCAGGCACAGACGTCTTGCATCATGGTCTTTTATAGGCAGTTAGTAACTAGCTGGAGGAGACTGAAGGCCTCACACACCATATGGTGAGATAAATATGGCTTACTTTTAAAACTGCATTTGTGTCACACAATTAAACATTAAAACTATGCACTCCTAAAGATTCTGCTGCAAAACTTGAAGTTTTTGCAAGTTTCATTGTAACGCCTTTGGAGATTTTTGAAGACATAAAATCTATCATTAGATGCAGATTATCTAAGTCACATGACTCCAACAAACTATTTTTAAAAAGGCGTTAAAAAAAACCTTGCAATACAATCCAGGGAGCAGCTCAAATAATAACCAATATTCACTCTAACCTACATCATCCCAATGAACAGAAGGTATCAATGACTGTGCCTCCCTAGAGCCCAGCAAAGGGAAGAAGAGCTCTGAAAGGTCACTCATCCCAAGAGGGTCTCAAGAGGAACTGAATTACTTCAAGTCAGAGCCTTGTCTTCAGAGCATAACAGAAGAGTTTCAGTAGAATTGAGGTCAAGCAGGTAGGTATGTTTTGCTGCTGAAGCAAAACCAAGATTGACTTAAATCAGTGCATGGGAATTTGGCTTCTTAAGATATGAAACTAAGGTCCATACAGGAAAATTGGCATTTGGTTTCTAAACCCTATTATTACTGAATTTGGAAAAGAAAAAAAACAATACTTTTCTTAAAATTAAAAAAATTGTTAATTATGTTAATATAAAAAATTCTTATGTTATTTTAAGAAAAAAAAAATTCCCTCTTATGCTTCGTTGTCTTAATTCCAAAAACTGAAAATAACTAAAGACCACAAAGAATAGTGGCAAAGCAGAAGCCCATAAAAAAGACACCATAGCTTGGAATTCCTGATCCCATTTGTCATCTATAAAAGCCAGCGGTAAGGTTTTCTTACCTCAGAGGGCTGTTACGATGATTAAATGAGTTAACATGTAAATAGGGCTCTTACAACAGTGTCTAGAACATAATAAGCATACATACATACATACAACATAGAACGTACATAATTTGTTGACATACATACATAGAAAATACACGTTATGCTTATTGTTATTATTATTTTGATACTATGGAGATACTATCTAGACAGTCCAAGGCAATGGATAATTCAAATAATATTTTATACCTTCCATTTAATGAGCATGTAATATGTGCTAAGTGCTTCAGGTAAACTCTCTCACTTAATTTTCACAATAATCCTATGAGGTAGATATTACTGTTATCCCAATTTTACAGTTTGAAAATCTGAGGCTTAGAAAAATTAAATTATCGCTCAAATTAAGATTAAGTCAATGGGCTGAAAAGTAGCTGCATCAGCATTTTAACAAAGCAATATCACTGAAGCAGCTGCTCTTTAATAACTAAATTGAATGTCCAAAACAAAGACAATTTATAACCACCATGAATAGTATGTAAATCAAGTGAAATCTAACCTAAATATGTTCACTTCTCTATACAACACTATAAGCAAAATCATACATGTGACATACATGATGCAGGAGAGCAAAATTTTTCACCCCAAAGTATGTCACTTTGGCATGAGAATTATTTTGAGTTTAAAGACAATTGAAATCTAGCAGATTCAGGAAAAGTTCTTTACCTCCCTCTCAAAGTTAATGCCTAAATTTACATTGGAAGGAGGAACCTATAGCCAGAAGACAGCTATACCAGAGACACCTTCTTACTTAACAAATGTATCTGCACAACAGGGTAACCACTGTTCGCCAAACATCTTCTCTCCCTTCCTGTAAATGGCCTTCCTCCCTTTTTATTCCCAAACCCCTATATTCCCTTCCTCAGAACTGACTTGATGCACCCTTATTATGTAATTAGAATTTTTTTTATGGGTAATCTCCCTTTCTGATTGCTTTTAGCTCAGCACTCTGGCAGCCCCTGCCCCAGTGGAGCCCTTTCCTTCAGGACTTCTATACCACTCACACTCTGTGGAGATTTTAATTCCCCTTCCACAAACACAGATATGGCACACCCACTGTAAGATTTCAGAAACAAATCATTTGTGAGGGCAGGAAGAATTAAAATCTATACCAGGAATGAATATGTGCACATGTATAAGTGAACCACTTTTTGTACAGAAGAAATTATCACAACTTTATAAATCAACTATACTTCAATAAAACTTTAAAAAATAAATAGACTGATAATAGTGAAAACGTATTGATTAGCTAGTCAAATTGATGTTAACAATTAAGATTTAATCTTATTGTTTAAAATTTATTTTTGTTTAGCTGTCTGTAAAATAAACCCTATCATATAAAAAAAATTTTAAAATAAAGTCTATACAAGGAAAACTGTGTGTGATAATGGGGTGGAGGAGTGTTCTGCAATTCAGGATTTCTTATTATAAATTATAAATGTAAATATAAATTATTTTTAAAGTTCCATCACAGATTTCTGCAGCCCTAGAAGAAAGATTATACTCTTGTAGACCACACCAGCATAATTCTACTCTCCTCTAAAAGGCAGCACCATTGATTTGAAGTTGTATGCTCTGAAAAATTTAATATTAGAAATTGAGTGAGGCAGAGCTACCAGATGATGCTAGATAAAAACCCAGATATTACAGCACAAGTGCTAAAAATAAAAGATCAACCCATGTTGGTCCAGGGGCCATTTCAAAGACTGGAACTTTGATTTTATGTTTGAAGGACATCGCTTGCTTAGCAATAGAGTTATTTCGTATTTAAGATTGTGTAAATAGTTTGTGGGTACTGGTATTGCAAGAGTTTAAGATATAACACACCCTCTGAGCTCTTTTATACCCAAAGGGCATCCTCTCTAAAACACTAAGACCATCGAAGTTTGGTCAAACTCCAGCAGAATAATAACTTCATGAGGGAGTCAATAAGGAACCATATTCCCTGACTTACACCATCACTACCCATTATCCTAGTTCTTGACTATTTTAAGGATGAACAAAAGTAAAATTAATCTTGAAATGAGTCTAGGTTTTCATTCTCACAATCCTTAATCACAGATCAAACTCAGGTTTAGCTTCTTATCCATCTCCCTCCTCTAGTCTCTACCCTAAATAAAATAATACATTTCATCATATGAAATAAGTAAGGACCAGAACTAAAATTTAGAGGGCTTCTGTTGAAAGCTTGTACATTTTTAACTATACAAAGGAAGCAAGTATGTTATTAAGTTTCTAAAGCCCTGAACCCTTTCCATCATTCCCTTCCCTTTAAAGTCCCAGAAGTAGGATTTAATCTGGGTACCCTCCCAATGATGCCTTCTGAGTTCATTCAGCTGCTAATTTGTCTTTCTGGATCTCTACGACTCAAAACTCAAATGCAGCATTACTGAATTCTTAAGGGTCTAAATACACATTGGTTTTCTTTTTGTTTTGTTTTGTTTGGTTTTTGTTTGTTTCTTTTTCCCCATGTGGATGACCAATGGCCAACAGTATCTAAGAATAAGTCTTATGGGTTAGCAATGTGCAACTATTACTTACAGTAACAGCCTGCCCATAATGAGAATAAGAAGCGATCTTATATATAAATCATTGTGATTAAAAGTATGGTTTGTGGTTATCTGCACCAGAATTCAGATAGGGGTTTGAGGAAATGAATGTTACTAGTCTCCACCCTATACTACCAAATCAAAATCTCCAGAAGTAGTTTGGGGCATTTGTATTTGAAAATGTCCCTCATTAATTTTTAATAGTGGAAATCCTCAAACTACTCTTACAAGTCATGTCATACTTTGGATAGTATCTGAGCGCATGTGTACAAACACATGTATATATATAAACACATAAATATTACATTTTTCCTTTTGTAGTTTAAGCAAATAGAACAATGCCACACTTTGGTGTTAATCGTGGCTATAAATATTTCTGTGTTATGTATGTTTAACGTGCTCTGCATTAGAATGATCTGATGGTTTTCTAACTTAGTAGTCACTTCCCAGATCCTAATTCAGGAGATGTGATTTCTGTTGCCAACTTTATCACTCACCTTTTGAGTAATAGCACATGTCAGCTCTTCATTCTAAAATAAGGGACTGGCTATCTTTGAGAACCATATCAGTGCCAAAATTGAGCAATTGTAATGAAGGTTGATTTGAAATCCAGGGAACTATACAGTTAAGAGACAGATTGTGAGACAAATGGCAGCCATCCACCCATGTGCTCTCTACAGAGCACCAAGGAAAAACTGCAATCTCATCTGCCTAATTAATTCTCTAATTTGATTAAAAATTACATTTGATTTGATTTGATTTGCAAAGGGCACTGACACACACCTTGTCAGTGGCTCTAAATGTGTGGTCTCCAAATGCTAAGAAGGAGAATTCCTAATATTAAGATCAGAGTTTGCCCAAGCAGAGAAATGTAATGCTTTTGTGGTTGATTTTGATTCCAGAAGAACATATCAAATTCAAAAACATGGATAATATAAGTATCTAGTGGTGCAATGACAGCTTAAATCTAACCAGAAGCAATAGAGGAGGTAAGTGATTAAGAACAACAGACAAACCACAATTTAGTAAAGGTTTATTCTTTTATAAAGCTGATAAATCCTCTAAGAGTTCCTTAGGCAAAACACAGAAGTCCATTAAGCTACCGCAAAGGAACTACATTAGAATAGAACTTAGTTCTAAGATTGTTTATTTGAATCCTTAAGAGATTTGAACTGTTCTTTGTGGCAGCTGCTCTTAGCGAGTCAATAAATTGAAATAAAGATATATACTTGACATCAAATACATCTGTCTATCTCATATTCATGTTTGGCAATAGATTGTAATTTTTACATGTATTGAATTTGAGTTAGAGTGGATCAAAATATCATATATTGGACACAGGAGTCAAAAACAAGACTGAAAAGTCACACCAGGAGTCCTAGGCATTGCATTTTATGAGGAGCACAGGAACTGAGGCCAATATAAATATTTGGGCCTGAGTCACAGGAATGTGCTAGCTATCTTTTTGTTATTCAAGATTAAAGATGCATAATACTGAAACAAATTTTGACTTGGAAATAGGAACAAAAATTAGTGGCAAAAATGTTCATGATATATAAAGTGCTCTTAAATTTATGATAAACTTCTCTGCACATGGTGATGTATTTCAGATGTGTTTAAGCACATAGCCTGGTCAGATACTGCAATCTCAAGACATAGTGAAGTATTGGAATTCATGAAAACTCTTGGAATTTGGGACTCTAGTTACATTTGTTCACCACCTGATTGCCTGCCTCAGCATAAAACCAGCTGGCAGATGCTTTTTTTGTGTGTTTTGTAAGACTTCGTTATTTATTGTCCAAATGCTCCTCATGAATTTCTGAAGCAGGAAAATTCAGACCAGACTGAGGAACTCTGTTTGGGTCAATGAGAAGTGTCACTTCTATGTAAGTAACTATCCCCTATCTTTCTCCCTCATATTATTTGTCCAAGGGGTGTTAGTGAAAAGTCTTCCCTCACTACTCTTCCATTTGACAATGTTCAGCAAACATCTCAAACTCAAGATGCCCAAAAAGTCAACACATCATCTTGCTTTATGTCTAAACTCAAACTGCCCATCTTGTGTGACAAGTATGACAGCCCAGAGCGTGACAGAGGCATCTCTGTTTTCTCTTAGGCAGACAAAATGCTGACCTTTTCTGTGAAAGATACTCTAAGACTCTTCTGTATCCTGGCTGGGATTATTATTCCTGAGATGACTAAGAACACATTTGAAATTTCAAGTGGAGTAGAGCACTTGAATTGAAACTATGTCTAACTGGCAAATGGTTTTTTAGGTGAAGAAAGAGCTGGATATTCTTTCTTTAAAACATTAAAAAAGAATCCACCTCTGGCCTTGATCTTAAGATTATTCAGTAGACTTGATGCCTAGGATAGTGTTTATTGGGATACAATACCTGTGCAATATTCTTAGAGGAGCTACTGTTTAGCTGCCAAGCAGAGAAATGGAGGGAAGAGGAAGCCATTTTCCTAGCTGTGAGGAAGGTCAAAACTTGCAGTATACCAGGCAATGTGCTAACACTTTGCATCAAGTAGCTGTTAAACTTTAAGAGCAACTTGATAAACTATGTATTGACAATTACTTTGAATAGATGGGGGGAAAAAGGAAATCATTTTTCCAAAGTCTTATAGTAAATGAATGGGACCATGATTCCACTAACTATGGTACAGTTTGTAAAACTGTGTCACTAAACCCACTGTCCTTGTTTTGACCCCATTTATAATCTACACACTCAGTCCTTCTATTACTAAAAGAACCTAGTGTTCAGAGATGATTTTCAATAGTCAAATGCTACCAGCTAACTTAAGAATCATACTTTAAATAGGTGACCATCATGTGTTTTTTCTGAGATGTGCACTAGAGTCCATGTTTTAGAACAAAAAAATTAAACAAAATATTGATGTTATCACTGGTCTTTTAAACAAATTAAAGGGCAGAATAAATTTATTCAGGTGTATTCATTAAACACATACTAGCTACTGGCATAGGTACCAGCATTAACAAAGGAAGAACCCAGTTCTTTTCCCCAAGAAGCAAGAAGCTCACAATAATAAATAATTGCAATGCAATGCTAATATATTCAATTTGAATTATGAACAGGGGACATTAGGGAACAGCTCAAGTATAATTAATCAGCTGGAGAGGACACTAAGGTGCCAGAGAATGCTTCACAAAAGAAAAAAAAAAAGATTTGAATATTGAAAAATGACCACATGTGATCCTACAGTGTGTTTGTATTGGGGGCAGGGCATGGGGGAATGCGGATCAGTGCCTATTTGGAAACAGTGACTGTCAATACTGGAGAACAGTGACAACTGAGAAGGTGAGTATGGCACAGGTTATGAGATGCTTTGTATGTCTATGTCTGGATTTAGAATTCCATTTTTCCATAGAGCACAACTTGTAGCTTTTTGACCAGCAGGTACATTCCTTTGGTTCAGGAGGATGTTTTTAATTAATTGGCTTCCCAGCACTCTAAGACCTATTGCATTGTCTAGACATTGTCTTGTTTGTGTTACCTATTGGCCTGCCTAGCCCTCAAAGTCAGTTTTTAGTGTGCAACTCCTGTTATGATGCAAGGTGATCCATCAAACATTTTGATCCTAGAGTGACATAAGATGTTTTATTAACAATATTCTCATGAAAATATATTAAAACAGGTTTAAGATTCCAAAATATAGACAACATGTACCTGAGCTACAACAATGGAAAAAGATAGATAAAAGAGCAGAGCTAACAAGACATAATGATTAACCAAAGGGTAATCATTGTTATAGGAAGGGAGAATTCATAAAGATTCAAATTCCAACTTTCTATGATCATATATAATTACACAGAGTAAAGGAAAAGTAGTAAATAAAAATATTCCATTGTCATTAGTTGTTGATAAAGGGTTAACTGGCCATGGTTAGTGCAATTAAACTATTCAATATATTTGAAATTGTGCCATGGAGGCTGATAGGCAAAACATTGTTAAACCTGAAGCACCGATTAATTACTTTATTGGACCATTAAACATCTGGCTTGTCTTTGGTACTCAATAAACTTAAACAGTTCATTAAAAACCAATGAAACATGACAGAAAAAATTAGAGGCTTTGTTTCCTTATTTCCTTTCAGTTTACCTATAGATTAGAGGATCTTACTTCCTTTAGCATTTCCACCTCCAAAAATCTAATGGAAAGTCATAGACTTTGCCTAGTAGCAGCAAATTCCACACCCCAAATCAAAATCAAAAACTGCAAACCTGTAATGCTTTAGTAACTGCAAATTAACCAAGTTGCAAAGGTCAGTGGAGAAGGAAAATCCCTTTTATAATATATGCCAGAGGCTTTCTGAAATTTATTTACAACTTCAATGTTAATACATCTCAGCAACCATTCCTTTAAGATTAGTATTTAACAACCAAGGGAGTTTCCTTGTGGCTCAGTGGTTAAGAGATTCTGCATTGCCACTGCTGTGGCTCAGGTTCCATCCCTGGCCCAGGTACTTCCATATGCCATGGGCATAGCCAAAAAAAAAACATCAACAATCATTTAAAACCAAATGCAGGTCAGAGTATTGAATGTACCAAAGTCTCAATTCACATTTTAAAAAGTATAAGTTAATGGTATAAATGAATTAATAAAATTCACCATACTAACCAATCACAGTAACATTTCATTTATCTTTAGATAGACCTATATAAAGACATTTGTCTATATCTAGATCTATAAGCTATAAGTATTGTATTGTAGAGTCTAATTTTTACTTTATTTCTCACTTTCATTCCTGAATATATTCCTATCTCAGATTCTTAATGAATAGATAGCATTTCATTCATTTATTTTTGAAGCATCCAGCTGTTACTGTGAATGTACACTGGGCTTAGCTTTTGCAATTATAAATCATCTCCAGTGAAAACTTTTATCCACATATCACTGTGGTCTTACATAATTATTTGAACGACTTCTGAGAAGTCAAATTTTAGGTTACTAATAGGTATCTGAGGCTTTTTTGCATGTGGCCAAACTGGGAAGCATTATGTATTGAAGTGCTTTAACTGGTAAAAATATTAATTGATTATTACTTTAAAATCCTACCCATGAGTATCCTTGGAGGATAAAGTGGTGGCATAGATCCTGAAAATCCCCACATCCACATATTAATGCAGACACAGTAACGGATGGCAAACCCAAAGACACGTAGACAGCATTTACAATAAAGTTAAGTTACGCATTATAACCACAGCTCTCAACTTAGAAGCAGATGAACACAAACCACCAACTGCCACAAGACCTAAATGGCATCAGTATCCATGTGGAAAGACTAAAAGGGAGCTGTGAAGTAGCTGACAGACACCAGAATAAAAGAATCTCAAAATAGTCTGTAACTTCTTACCTGATAACATGGCTGACCAATTGGAGAACAGCATGTGAAACTGGGGGGTAAAACCACCTCTTCTAATCCAGGACGGGCACAAGGAGAGTGGAGACCAGACAGGAGAGGCTGGACCAGTCTGTATCCAGTCTGGCCCCAGGACTGGCTTCCAGAAGCTCCCTCCTCAGAAGGGACCCTTGGGGCTCACACCCAAAAGATGCTATTAGGTATGGCATTAACACGCAGCAGGCCATGCGTAATACTGAAAAAGAAAGAGAAGGTCCAGATAAAAATGGGGAAAGGAAGAGAGTCTGGAAATTCCAGAAAGCAATCCACCACAACTTTGAAGTCTTTGTTCCTGGGAAGACACCCACACCCGTACAGAAGCCAATCTACTTTCTTTTTTCCGCACCACAATTCATAGTCCATGCCCACAGCATGCTGGCTGAGCAGAAACTAAGGCAAATGCCACACAAACAAAACCAAAGAACCCTGAGGAGGCAGACTGGCCTGAGAGGGCGACAGTCAACTGCCCAGGACCAGTTCCAGATGTGCCACGATGGCAGCGCCTACACAGATGAGATGAGAAGTGTGGCAAGTTGCCTCTGCTTCATTGCCAAGTCAGGGTCCCTGCTCAAAGAGGGGGCTTGGATTTTGCCAGGTGCAATTACAGCCACGTGCCAGGAAGTGCAAAAGACCGCACACGCTGCTGCTGTTTCTGAAAACTGCCGACCAGTTCCCTGAATTCTGATGGTGCATCCATTTCTAACCCCTTAAAGGTATCCCCACTTTCCACTACTGGGAGAAGAGGTCTTTAGAGCACAGAGCTCTTCCCTTCCCCATTCTTTGACCAAAGAATAAAGTTCTTCCTCTGATTTGCGGAACGGGAGCTATTTCAACTGGCGCAAGCCGTGCCAGACAAGGGAAGGATTTAGGTGAGGTCTGCCTGATCTAAGAGGGACAGAAAAGGGAGCTTCATGAAAGGAGAAAAGCTACTCTGAGCCACACCTCCTACAAGTTCAGCATAATTTATTTTACAAAAGATGAGCAATAGAAAAGTACTGAGGTCAAATTCCACACTAAGGTAACAATAGAAAGAGGAGAATATGGGTAATAATAACATTACTATGTGAAATGAAGGCACACCAGAAAGACATGTCGCAGAAAACCAAAATTTGAAATTCACACTAAAAATAAGCTAGAAGACATTACGAAAGCATTACAAGACATGATAGAACAATATAACATGAGAATTTTAAAACCTCTAATGAGATGAATGTCAGAAAATATTTATAAATAAAAATTCTTGAATAGAGACTCAATAAGAAAAAAAACACAAGAATGAAAAAACATAATAGTTCTAAAGAGAAAAAGGTGAAAAAGGATGAAAATTTTAATAAACAGAAAGAAAAACATAAAAATTTTGAGAGAACATTAAAAGAATATACCATATCCATCCTAGGAATAATAGGCATGCCTGAAGAATAAGACCAAATCAGTGAATAAAATAAATACTAAAAAATAATTCACAAAAACTTTTCTGAAATTAAAAAGATCTGAAACTATATATTGATGATCCCACCACATGTTGATAATATCAATCTGAGATGAATCCCACCAGCTATATATAACTCTAGTAAAATTTCTGGGCTTTAAAGAAAAAGGAAAGAAAATAATTCCTCACCTAAGGGTGAAAAATATATTTATTTATAAGGGAAAGAACAATTCATTATCATCTTATGTTTCAAAGCAGCATGCAGACAACTGAAGAAAACGGAAATATCTATATACCAGAGGAAAGAAAATTTGAGGTGTTTTGTATACAGTGCAAGTGACTTCCAAGTCTAAAAACCACATACAAAAAAACTATTATTATTTAATAATAGTTATTATTAAATAGTTATTATTATTTAATAATAGATGTTATTATTTAACATCTGGGAGTTTGATAATGTTGTTCCCATGAACATTTCCTCAAGAACCTATTATATAATGAACTTAGGCAAACAAAAAATAATAACTTTAGAAAGTTTAAATGAGTAACTTATAGAACTAAAAATTAGTTGGAATTGAAAAGAATACAGGTTATCACAGCTCTGTGCTCAGGTTATGTAAATGTTATACCATAAGAAAATAAGGGACGGAGCTCCTGTTGTGGCTCGGCAGGTCACAAGCTCAACTAGTATCCATGAAGATGTGGGTTCAATCCCTGGCCTTGCTCAGTGGGTTAAGGATCTGCCATTGCTGTGAGCTGTGGTATAGGTTGCAGACACAGCTTGGATCCTGTGTTACTGTGGATGTGGAGTAGGCCAGCAGCTAGATTTGACCCCGAGCCTGGGAACTTCCATATGCCACAGGTGTGGCCCTAAAAAGAGAAAAAAAAAAAATTCTTGAAGTAGTTGTACAAAGTTAAACACCATAGTTGGGTCTTTTGATGCTTACTGATTCTCTAAATCTTCAACATTATTTGATGTTAGTCATTTTATTTTAGACATTAGATCACTGTGGTTTTAATTTGTACTTCTAAGATAACTAATGAGGTTGTGCACACTTTTAAGTTAATCAGTCATTTGGATATACTCTTTCATGACATGTTTTTAAATCTTTTGCATCCTTTCTCTATTCAGCTGACTGTCTTTTCAAAAAATTTGATTTGAATGTGTTCATATATTTTGGATAACAATTCTTTATCAGAAATTGCAGGACTAAACATATACTCTTCAAAAATGGCATATCTTTTGTTAGATTTTTTTAGTTATTTGCTTTTTAATACTATTTTTAATTGGCACCATTTCCTAAATTTAATTTTTTTTGATTGCCAGCAAATTGAAATAAACTTGATTTCTTATATTGACTATTCAATTACCTTGTGAATTCATTTTGTTGGTCCTATGTCCTAACTGTGAATACTTTAGAATTTTGTTCATTCACATTCATGTCATCTATGAATAACTGACAATTTATATCTTCCTTTTCATGCCCTCTACCTTGTTTCCTACTTTATGACACTAGCAAGGAATTATACTATATTGTTGACAGAACTTATGGTGGAAAAAGAACCTCGCAGAATTTTCAATGACATTCATTTTTATTGTATCAAGGAATTTCCTTTCCATTCCTAGATTACTAAGAGGTTTTAAAATGAATAGATGTTGTACAGAAATGCAGCTGATTTCTGAATGTTAATCTTATATCCTGCAACTTTGCTGAATTTGTTGATCAGTTCAAGCAGTTTTTGGGTTGAGCCCTTAGGGTTTTCTACATATAGTATCATGTCTGTATACTAACAGTGAAATACTAGAAAAGGCATACAGAAATATAATACCTTTTAAAATTGCACCTCACAAAATCAAATACCTCGGAATACACCTGACCAAGGACGAGAAAGACTTATATGCCAAGAACTATAAAATGTTTATCAAGGAAATAAAAGAAGATGTAAAGAAATGGAAAGATATTCCATGCTCCTAGATAGAAAAATTAATATTATAAAAATGGCCACATTACCCAAAGCAATCTACAGATTCAATGCAATCCCTATCAAATTACCCACGACATTTTTCACAGAACGACAACAAACAATCCAAAAATTTATATGGAACCACAAAACACCCAGAATTGCCAAAGCAATTCTGAAGAACAAAAACCAAGCAAGAGGCAGACCAATGGAACAGAATAGAGAACCCAGAAAGAAGCAAGAGGCATCTCTCTCCCAGACTTCAGGCAATATTACAAAGCCACAGTCATCAAGACAGTGTGCTACTGGTACCAAAACAGACAGACAGACCAGTGGAACAGAATAGAGAACCCAGAAATAAACCCAGACACCTATGGTCAATTAATCTTCAACAAAGGAGGCAAGAACATAAAATGGGAAAAAGACAATCTTTCAGCAAGTATTGATGTGAAACCTAGACAGCAGCATGTAAATCAATGAAACTAGAACACACCCTCACACCATGCACAAAAATAAACTCAAAATGGCTCAAAGACTTAAATATAAGACGAGACACCATCAAACTCCTAGAAGAGAACATAGGCAAAACATTCTCTGACATCAACCTTATGGTTATCTTCTCAGGTCAGTCTCCCAAAACAACAGAAATAACAGCAAAAATAAACCAATGGGACCTAATCACACTGACAAGCTTTTGCACAGCAAAGGAAACCAAAAAGAAACCAAAAAGACAACTTACAGAATGGGAGAAAATAGTTTCAAATGATGCAATTGACAAGGGCCTAATCTCTAAAATATACAAACTTGTACAACTCAACAGCAAAAAAGCCAACAACCCAATTGATAAATGGGCAAAGGACCTGAATAGACATTTCTCCAAGGAAGATATACAGATGGCCAACAAGCACTTGAAACAATACTCAACATCACTGATTATTAGCGAAATGCAAATCAAAACTACCGTGAGATACCACCTCACACCAGGCAGAATGGCCATCATTCATTAGTCCATAAATAACAAATGCTAGAGAGGATATGGAGAAAAGGGAACCCTCCTGCACTGTTGGTGGGAATGGAAGCTGGTACAACCACTATGGAGAACAGTATGGAGGCACCTTAGAAAACTATACATAGGAGTTCCCGTCGTGGCACAGTGGTTAACGAATCCGACTAGGAACCATGAGGTTGCGGGTTCGGTCCCTGCCCTTGCTCAGTGGGTTAACGATCCGGCGTTGCTGTGAGCTGTGGTGTAGGTTGCAGACGCGGCTCGGATCCCGCGTTGCTGTGGCTCTGGCGTAGGCCGGTGGCTACAGCTCCGATTCAACCCCTAGCCTGGGAACCTCCATATGCCGCGGGAGCAGCCCAAGAAATAGCAACAACAACGACAACAACAAAAAGACAAAAAGACAAAAAAAAAAAAAAACTATACATAGAACTACTATATGACCCAGCAATCCCACTCTTGGGCATATATCCAGACAAAATTTGCCTTGAAAAAGACACATGCACCTGCATGTTCATTGCCGTTCTATTCACAATAGCCAAGAAATGGAATCAACCCAAATGTCCACAGATAGATGATTGGATCAGGAAGACTGGTATATATACACAATGGAATACTACTCAGCCATAAAAAAGAACAAAATGATGCCATTTGCAGCAACATGGATGAAACTAGAGACTCTCATCCTGAGTGAAGTAAGTCAGAAAGAGAAAGACAAATACCATATTATCACTTATATCTGGAATCTAATATATGGCACAAAGGAACCTTTCCACAGAAAAGAAAATCATGGACTTGCAGAATAGACTTGTGGTTGCCGGGCGGAGGGGGGAGGGAGGGAGTGGGGTGGATTCGGATCTTGGGGTTAATAGTTGCAAACTATTGCCTTTGGGTTGGATTAGCAATGGGATCCTGCTGTATGGCACTGGGAACTCTGTCTCGTCAATTATGATGGAACAGGTATTGTGAGAAAAAAGAATGTATACATGTATGTCTAACTGGGTCACCATGCTGTTCAGTAGAAAAAAATGTATATATAAAGAAATTTTTTTAAAAAACTGAAAAAAACAGATGTTATAACGGTCATATGTTCTATTTTTTATTATAGCAAATGTTATGATTAATTTTAAAAATATAATCTAATATTGCATTCCTGAAACACAATTTCAGTGCTATTTCCTTTTAAATCAAACTGGATCTGATTTGCTAACATTTTATTTAAAAATTTTTAAATTATACTTATGAGAAATTGACATATAAATTTCCTGTAATGCCCTTGTCAAATATTGGTATTACTATTGGTACTTCTGGCCTCATAAAACCTTTTGGGACATGTAGTAGGTTGAATGATGGCCCCCAAAAGATATCTCCATGTCCTAATGCTAGGAACCTGTGAAGGCGAACTTACTTGGAAAAATGGTCTTTGCCAATGTAATTAAGGATGTTAACTTATCCTGAATTTAATGTGGGCCTTAATTTCAGTGAGAATTGTCCTTATACAGCGAAATGCAAAGGGAGATTTGAGACATGAAAACAAGGGAGAAGGTCACGTGAAAATGGAAGCAGCGATTGCTCCAAGTCAAGGTAAACCAGAGTCAAAAGCGGCAAGAAGAAATGTGGGATTCTTCAATATAGCCACCAGAGAGGCCCTGCTAACACCCTGATTTCCTACTTGTGGGCTCCAGGTCCCTGAGAGAATGATTTGAGTTATGTTACAGCCCCTAAATTTGTGGTCATTTGTTACAGCACCACTAGAAAACCAATACTGGGAGTGTTTCCTCTTTTATTTGAAGTTTGCATAAGACTGGTGAATATTTAAAAAGTTTGGAAGAATTCATCTTTGAAGTTAAATAGACTGAAGGATTAATTTATGAAAAATATTTCTATTAAAATTCTGTTTCTTTGGAAGATATGACACTTTAAATTTGATATTTAACTTCTAATGAAATAGGTGACATGTTTTTCTAGGAAAATCTCATCTAACTTTTCACATTCATGGTTCATAATATCCTCTATTATATCTTAATGATTACATTATAAATTTGAGATAATTGAAGAATCACACGCAGTTGTAAGAAAAATACAGAGATCCATGTACCCTTTATTCAGTTTCCCAAAATGGTAAAAACTTAAAAAACTACAATACAATATTATATCCAGGATAGTGACATAGATACATGCAGATTTATCGAGGTGTTTTTTGTTTTTCTTATGAATGTCTAATTGCCCCAGAATCTTTGTTTAAAGAACCTCTCTCTTCTTCATGGAATTACTTTTGTACCTTTGTCAAAAATCTGCTGAACAAACCTGTGTATTTCTATTAATGAGTCCTTAACTCTCTCCCATCCCTGTCTACTGGTGTTATTTTACCATCTGAATGAAATATGGAAAGATTTCTCTTTTTAGCCCATGTACCTTCTCCACTTACAGTTGTCATTTATATTCTCTACATACATTTAGAATCACATAAGACAATATTACGACAATTAAACCTAATTTTAAAAATGGGGGGCAGAGCAAGATGGCAGAGGAGTAAGACGTCTCGCTCACCTTCTTCCACAAACACATCAAAAAAACACATCTACATGTAAAACTACTCACAGAGAACACCAACTGAATGCTGGCAGAAAAACTTAAACCTCCAAAAAAGGGCAAGAAACTCTTGACATAACTGGGTAGAACAAAAGAAAAAAGAAGATAGAAAAGGAATCAGGATGGGACTAGAATTCCTGAGAGGGGGCTGTGAAGCAGAAAAGAACCCACATCCTGGGAAGCCACCTGACTGACTGAAAGATCAACGGAGATGGAGGGACCTCAAAGTCGCCGAGAAAAGCACAGCAGCTGGACTGAGGAGGCCAAAGCAGAGTGAGAGCCACACAGATCATCTGAACCACAGGCCTGGACACCACAGCCTGAGATGCTGAGGAGGGGGCTGGGTGCTGAGACTTCGGCTGCAGAGGTCAGTCCAAGGGAGAGAACTGGGGCTGGCTGTGTGGGGACAGTCTGAGGGGCTGAGGAGCAGTGCACCATGGGCAGGGGAACAGTATGCCATGGGCTGAGGAGGGGAACGCCAGGGCAGAGGAAACATGGGAGAAGGTCCAGACCCACAGGAGAGGCAAAGCGCCATTGTCGGGGAGAGTGAGAGGAGGAGGGGCAGACCTCCAAAGGAAACTCCCTGCACCAGAGCATGTATATGCCCATGGGCTCTCAGAGGGCAGGGCAGCTCTAGCACAGGCTCTGAGCTTTGAGAAGCCTCTTGCTCCTTTACAGGAGACTGGGTGCTGCCAATCGCCTCTTTGTGTGGGCTAAGGACATCAGGGTCTAAGTGCAGCTTGGTGCCTCTTGCACGGTCTACAAGTGGCAGGGACAGACCACAGTGGTCTTAGAGGCCAGAGGGAGGTGTGGCTTGCCACCACTGAGGGCCCATGAGTGGTCTCCACCTGCGGCCTTAGTCACCTCAGGGGTTGGCAAAAAAGAAAAAAAGAGGGCACTGCAACCAAGCACCATATGCCATTGTGCTCACTCCCCTGGGAACACACCTGCCCTGCAGCTGCAACTGTCAAACAATCTGGGTGACACCCAGACACTTGGTCACTGTCCCTTCCCAAGATTCTACAACTAGGAGCAGCTGGTGCAGCACCTCCTGCGTGGGCTAAGTGGGACAGTGTGCTTCTTGTGTGGACTGCAGGTGGCAGGGGTAAACCACCACAGTTATCTCTGATGCTAGAGGTGGGAGTGGCCCACTGCCACTGGGGATACCTGAACAAAAATCACTTGCAGGCAACCACCTCAGAGGGCACCACAGAGAAGGACAGGTGTTGTTCCCGTCGTTCCCCTGGGAGCACACCCGCCCTGTTGCTGCGACTGCCAAACAAAAATCACTTGCAGCCAACCACCTCAGAGGGCACCACAGAGAAGGACAGGTGTTGTTCCCGTCGTTCCCCTGGGAGCACACCCGCCCTGCTGCTGCCACTGCCAAACCCTCTGGGCAGTGTACAGATGCTTGATCTGTGCCCCTTCCCAGGAACCTGCAACTAGGAACAGCTTGTGCGGCACCTCCTATGGGGGCTAAGCAGGACGAGGTGCTTCTGGCATGATCTACAGAAGGCAGGGGCGAACCACAGCTGTTATCTCTGGCACCAGAGGTGGGAGTGGGCTGCTATCACTAGGGGTCCATGAACAGGCCCCCTGCAAGGGGACCACTTGCAGCCCCAGTCACCTCAAGGGCACCACAGAGAAGGGCACTGTGACCAAACACCACTTGTTGGTGTTCTCACACCCCTGGGAACACACCTGCCCTGCTGCTGCCACTGCTAGGTGCTCTGGGTAGTACCACATGGCTGATCTCTGTCACTTCCCAGGATGCTGCGACTAGGAGCAAACTGTGCATGGTCTACAGGTAACAGGGGCAAACCACCACAGTTATCACTGGCTCCAGGGGTTATCGTGGTTCGCTAGCACTAGGAGTCCCTGAACAGGAACCACCTGCGATTCCAATCACCTCAAAGGAGGGCACTGCACTCGAACACTAGCTGTTGTTACTCTCACTCTCTGGGAACTCAGGCAACCTGCTGCTACTCGTGCCAAATGCTCTGGACACCTTGTAGATCTGCCTAGAGCTCATTACCACTTTCCAGGGTCCTGTAACTAGGAGTAGCCTGTGCCACATTCCTCCAGGTCCTTGCTGCTGTTGAGAGCCCAGTGACCAGGCACTGTCTGCCAGCCCTACCCATTGTCGCCTACTCCCTGAAAACACACTGAGCATCCTGGGGATAACAGCCTGCTCACACCGAAGAAAGAGACAGCAAATATTCAAACTCCCACATCAAAAATAAGTAGTAACACTCCCAAAAATACTATGCTCTTGCATAGTAGTAGCCTTAGAAGACTACAGTTTGGCTTCCCTAAACTTACAGAAAAAGAAAAACATAAGCCAGAAGAAGAAGCTCAGAAATCATTCCAAGTTAAAGGAACAGAAGTCACCTGAATAAGTCAATAATGAAACAGCCCTCTGAGTCTGGCACACACTGAGTTCAAAAGGGAGATAGTGAAAACTGAAGGAATTAAGGTTGAATATCAAGGAATTAAGACGAGATATGAACATTAATGCAGATTCCCTTAGAAAGGAACTAGAAAATATATGGAGGAGCCAAGAAAAAATAGAACATTCATTTGAAGAGATGAAAATTGAGCTAAAGGCAATAAAGAGCAGACTGGATAATGCAGAGGAACAAATTAGTGACGTGGAAGAATGAATAATGGATATCACCCAATCAGGACAGAAGACAGAAAATCAAATGAAAAAAAAAATGAAAGCAATATTAGAGATGGATGGGATAATATAAAGATGGCCAATCTATGAATAATAGGAATTCAAGAAGGAGCAGAAAAAAAAAGGGATTGAAAATATATTTGAAAAATTATATCTGAAAACATCCCAAATCTAAAGGAAACTGATATCAAAATACAGGAAGCACAGGGGGCCCCAAACAATTTGAACCCAAAAAGGACCACATCAAGATATATCATAATAAAAATGGCAAAAATTATAGATAAAGAGAGGATTCTAAAGGCAGCAAGAGAAGAAAAAAGCATTAATTATACGGGAATCCCCATAAGGCTATCAGCTGATTTCCCTATGGAAACACTACAGGTCAGAAGGGAGTGGCAAGACATATTTAAAGTGCTGAAAGGAAAAAAACTACAGCCTTGAATACTCTATCCAGCAAGAATATCATTTAAAATAGAAGAGGAAATAAAGAATTTCTCCAACAAACCAAAGCTAAAAGAGTACAGCAACACTAAACCCACTCTAAAGAAAAAGAAATGGCTTCTCTAAATTAAAAAAAAAAAAAAGTAAGAAGAAATAGGATGGAGGGAACCACAATTGGAAAGCAATCACTTAAGTAAGCAAGCATACATGTTTAAAGATAAAGATGTTAAAAAAAAAAAAAGACTGCAAAATCATGCAATGTGGGGAAGGGAGGTAAGTAAATATAGATTCTTTTTTTTTATTTTAATGATGTGTTTGAGCCTATATGATTATCAGGATAAAGCAAGAAGATATAGAAAAGGGTTAACATACTTAAAAAAGAGCAACCACAAATCAAAACCTAACATTACACTCACAAAAACTGAAAAGAAAAGTATTTAGGCATAAAATAAATAGAAATCATCGAACCAAAATAAGAAAGAAAGAAAAGAGAAACATAGAATCAACTGGAAAATAAGGTTTAAAATGGTAATAAATATCTATCAATAATCACCTTAAATGTCAATGGACTGAATGCTCCAATCAAAAGACACAGAGTGGCATATTGGATAAAAAAGATAAACCATCAATCTGCTGTCTACAAGAAACTCACCTCAGTGCAAAAGACACATATAGATTGAAAGTGAGGGGATGGCAAAAGATAATTCATGCCAATGGACCAGACAGGAAAGCAGGAGTTACAATACTCATATCAGACAAAATAGACTTTAAAATGAAGCCCACAAAGAAAGACACAGAAGGACACTATTTAATGGTAAAAGGATCCATTCAAGAAAAGGATATTATAGGAGCTAATATAGGAGCACCCAGATACCTCCAACAAATACTAATGGACATAAAAGGAGAAATGCATGGGAATACAACCGTAGCAGGAGACTTTAACACACCACTCACATCAATGGACAGAACCTCTAGACAGAAAATCAGTAAGGCAACAGAGATCCTAAAGGACACAATAGGAAAATTAGACTTAATTTACATTTTCAGGACATTACATCCAAAAAAACCCCCCAAAATATACATTCTTCTCAAGTGCACATGGAACATTCTCAAGGATTGACCACATACTGGGGCACAAAGCTAACCTCAATAAGTTTAAGAATATAGAAATTATTTCAAGTATCTTCTCTGACCACAATGGCAGGAAACTAGAAATCAACCACAGGAAAAGAAATGAGAAAAATTGACTACATGGAGACTAAACAACATGCTACTAAAAAACCCATGGGTCAATGACAAAATCAAGAAGGAAATCAAAAAATACCTCGAGACAAATGGTAATGAAGACACAACTACTCTAAATCTACAGGATGCTGCAAAAGCAGTGCTCAGAGGGAAATTCAGAGCAATACAGGCCTTCCTCAAAAAAGAAAAAAAATCTCAAATCGGCAACTTATCCCACCACCTAAATGAATTAGAAAAAGAAGAACAAACAAATCTTAAAGTCAGCAGAAGGAAGCAAATCATAAAGATCGTAAAGGAAGTCAATAAAATAGAGATTCAACAAACAATAGAAAAAAATCAATAAAACCAAGAGCTTGTTCTTTGAAAAGGGAAACAAAATTGACAAAACTCTGGCTAGACTCACCAAGAAGAGAGAAAAAAACCCAAATAAAAAAAAAAATGAGAAATGAAAAAGGAGAAGTCACAACAGATACTACAGAAATACAAAAAACCATGAGAGAATACGATGAACAATTGTATGCCAACAAATTTGACAACCTAGAAGAAATGAACAGCTTTCCAGAGACTTACAGCCTGCCGAAACTGAATCAAGAAGAAATACATCAACTGAACAGACCAATCTCTAGAAATAAAATTGAATACATCATAAAAACACTCCCTACAAATAAAAGTCCAGGACAAGATGGCTTCACAGGCAAATTCTACCAAACATACAAAGAAGAACTTATACATATCCTCCTTAAACTTTTCCAAAAGGTTGAAAAAGAAGGAACACTCCCAAAGACATTCTATGATGCCACCATCACCCTAATTCCAAAGCCAGACAAATATACCACAAAAAAGAAAACTATAGGCCAATATCACTGATGAATATAGATGTAAAAATTCTCAATAAAATTTTAGCCAAATGAATCCAACAACATATTAAAAAAAATCATACACCACAACCAGGTGGGATTCATCTCAGGTACACAAGGATGGTTCAAAATATGCAAATCAATCAACGTCATACACCACATTAACAAAAGAAAAGTCAAAAACCACATAATCATCTCAACAGATGCAGAAAAAGCATTTGACAAAGGCCAATATCCATTCATGATCAAAACTCTTACCAAAGTTGGGAGAGAGGGAACATACCTTAACATAATAAAAGCCATTTATGACAAACCCACAGCAAGTATAATACTCAATGGAGAAAAGCTGACAGCCTTCCCACTAAAATCTAGAACAAGACAAGACTCTCCACTCTCACCACTGTTATTCAACAGAGTACTGGAAGTCCTAGCCACAGCGATCAGACAAACAAAAGAAATTAAAGGCATCCAAATAGGAAGAGAAGAGGTAAAATTGTCACTGTATGCATATAACATGATACTATCTACAGAAAACCCTAAGAACTCAACCCAAAAAATACTTGAACTAATCAACAAATTCAGCAAAGAAACAGGATATAAGACTATATTCAGAAGTAAGTCACATTTCTGTATACTATCAATGAAATATTAGAAAAGGAATACAAAAAATACAATACCTTTTAAAACTGCATCCCAAAAAAATCAAATACCTGGGAGTAAACCTGACCAAGCAGGTGAAAGACTTATATGCTGAGAACTATAAAACATTAATCAAGGAAATTAAAGAAGTAAATAAATGGAAAGATATACCATGTTCCTGGATTGGAATAATTAATATTGTAAAAATGGCTATACTACTCAAAGCAATCTACAGATTCAATGCAATCCCTATCAAATTACCCACGACATTTTTCACAGAACAACAACAAACAATCCAAAATTTTATATGGAACCACAAAACACCCAGAATTGCCAAAGCAATTCTGAAGAACAAAAACCAAGCAAGAGGCATCTCTCTCCCAGACTTCAGGCAATATTACAAAGCCACAGTCATCAAGACAGTGTGGTACTGATACCAAAACAGACAGACAGACCAATGGAACAGAATAGAGAACCCAGAAAGAAACCCAGACACCTATGATCAATTAATCTTCGACAAAGGAGGCAAGAACATAAAATGGGAAAAAGTCTTTTCATCAAGTATTGCTGGGAAACCTGGACAGCAGCATGTAAATCAATGAAACTAGCATACACCCTCACAGCATGCATGAAAATAAACTAAAAATGAATTAAATACTTAAATGTTAAGAAAATACACTGTCAAACTCCTAGAAGAGAACATAAGCAAAACATTCTCTGCATTCTCTGACATCAACCTGACAAATGTTTACTCAGGTCAGTCTCCCAAAACAACAGAAATAACAGCAACAATAAACCAATGGGACCTAATCACACTGACAGGCTTTTGCACAGCAAAGGAAACCAAAAAGACAACTTACAGAATGGGAGAAAATAGTTTCAAATGATGCAATTGACAAGGGCCTAATCTCTAAAATATACAAACAACTTAATACAACTCAACAGCAAAAAACCAACAACCCAATTGATAAATGGGCAAAAGACCTGAATAGACATTTCTCCAAAGAAGATGTACAGATGATCAACAGCCACATGAAAAAATGCTCAACATTCCTGATTAGTAGATAAATGCAAGTCAAAACTACCATGAGATACCACCTCACACCAGTCAGAATGACCATCATTAATAAGTCCACAAATAAGAAATGCTGGAGGGGGTGTGGAGAAAAGGGAACCCTCCTGCACTGTCAGTGGGAATGTAAGTTGGTACAATTACTATGGAGAACAGTATGGAGGTACCTTAGAAAACTATACATATATGACCCAGCAATCCCACTCTTGGGCATATATCCAGACAAAATTTGCCTTGAAAAAGACACATGCACCTGCATGTTTACTGCAGCTCTATTCACAATAGCCAAGACTTGGAAACAACCTAAATATCCTTGGACATATTAGATTAAAAAGAAGTGGTATATATATACAATGGAATACTACTCAGCCATAAAAAAGAACAAAATAATGCCATTTGCAGCAACATGGATGGAACTAGAGACTTTCATACTAAATGAAAGTCAGTCAAAAAAAGAAAGACAAATACCATATGATATCACTTATATCTGGAATCTAATATATGGCACAAATGAACCTTTCCACAGGAGAATAGACTTGTGGTTGCCAAGGGGGAGGAAGTGGGATGATTTGGGAGCTTGGGGTTAATAGATGCAGGCTATTGCCTTTGGAATGGATACGTGAGGAGATCCTGCTGTATAGCACTGGGAACTATATCTAGTCACTTATGATGAAGTATGATAATCTGAGAAAGAAAAATCTATACATGTATGTGTAACTAGGTCACCATGTTGCACAGCAGAAAATTGACAGAACACTGTAAACCAGGTATAATGAAAAAAAAATTATTTAAAAAATTTTAAATATGCAAGAAAAAAATTTTATTACATATACCCATATTTTTTCTTACCATATTCTTACTAATGTTCCAAATTCTTTCTCCATTTACTAATTTTAAAACTTATTATTGAAATTAGACATAAATTTACACTGACTAAAGTTAACTATAAAGTTAAAATATATGTATATATGTATATGAAAGTTAAAACTATAAATTTAAAAAGAGAGAATATAAATGTTTTAAAATCTAAGAAGGAAAACACATACAAAAAAAAAGAAACTCAGGTGACATAACAAAGTATAGTGGAAAATATGCATTTCAAGGGGGAGGGAGTGGGGTGGTTGGGGTGCTTGGGGTTAACAGATGCAGACTACTGCCTTTGGAATGGATTAGCAATGAGATCCTGCTGTGTAGCACTGGGAACTATGTCTACTCACGACAGAGCACAATAATGTGCAAAAATAGGATTTATACATATATGTGTAACTGGGTCACCACGCTGTACAGTAGAAAAACAATTATATTGGGGAAATAACTATTAAAAATAATAATAATAATTTAAAAAATGAAATTAGATTAAAAAAAGTGAAACCAAACTTTTGAAGACCAAGCATATTTTCTTGTTAATAAATAAAACTTTTAAAAGTGAAATATATATACAAAAATAATCTGAAACATAAAATTTTAAAAGATATTAATAAATCAGAGCAGATACTTGCACATGAAAAGCAAGGAATAGTCATGATATTAAAATCAAGACAAAAAAATTCCATTAGTCAGTCCTTTATGAATATGTACAATGAATATTTATAGATTGTTGTAGACTTTTATTCCTCACTTTCAACACCTCAGAGATAAATTAGAGTAACTAAAACAATAGAGCTCTCAAATAATATTATAAATATGGTCATTTTGAGTTCCTGCTGTGGCATAATGAGATCGGCAGTGTCTCTGGAGGTCTGGGATGCAGGTTCAATCCCTAGCCTGACACAGTGGGTTAAGGATACAGTGTTGCAGAAGCTATGGCTTAGGTCACCACTGCAGCTTGGATCTTACTCCTGGCCTGAGAACTCCATATGCTGTGGGGTGACCAAAAAGGAAAATTTGGTCATTTTGACATACATAGCATATATACATGTGAATACACACACACACACACACACACACAAACTAACATGTCCTCTAAAAACAGAAATACATTTTCAAATTCACATAGAAATTATTTTAAAATTGACTTAATAGTAAACAATAAAATAAAATAAATTATAATTCATAGAAAAAATACAGCCCAACATATTTTAAAATATTACAGTAAAATTTGCAGTTCAATTGGGAATCAGATAAGCCCCAACATTGGAAATGTTTATAAGAAAAAAATCCAAACATAATTTGTAAAATGTTTATAAAACAATGCTAGTAGAAATATTATGGAACGCATTATGTAATAAAGGCTGTTTTAGTCAGCTTTGCTGCTAAACAAGCCTCAGATCTCAGTGACATAAAAATAACACTTTTCTTTATATCTCTTGTTTCACGTAGGCTGCAGGTCAGCTACGGCTGTCTCCCAGCTGCAGCTTTGCTCCAGGCTGTGCCTCTATTCAAGCTATAACCAAAACATTCACCTAGACAAGGGCAAAGTCCCAGGAAAGGATAAATATTCTTCCCACAGCTGTCATAGCAGTAACAAGTCATATGACAATGGGTGCAGAGTTATCAACCTTCTACAGGGAATGGAAGTAGTGAATATTTGAGAACAATATTACAAATTCCACAATTGTTAAAAAAATGTACAAAGGAAAAGCATATTAATAGATAAGAGAAGAAAACATGGTGTCAATAATGTGGAAAAATCCCTTGATAAAAATCAACAAACATTCATAATGGAACTCTTAGGAAATGAGGAATAGAAAGGAATTTTCATAATGTGCTACAGTGGTATGTGTGAAAATTATAAGGCAAACAACTTGTGTAAGGATCAAATTTCATAAGTCAGAAACTGGACAACATGGCTACATAACTACTTCTATGGTGGTACTAGAGATTTTAGCCAATAAGGAGGTATGAGAATTGAAAAGAAAGGGACACAGTTGTCTTCATTTCCAAAAAATATAGTTATCCACATAAGAAAATATAAAATAATCTATACACTGTTTAGGGTATTAAAATTTTTCAGCAGGAATGGTGGATGAAATCTCAACATAAAGAAAACCAATTAGGAAGTATAATAAACTTTCCATTCACGATATCATAAAATCCACAATATGTCTAAAAATAGCTAAAGGAATACATGCTAGACCTTATGGTGAAAGTTATAAATACAAGGGCGCAGGGTTAAGCACGGCCAAAAAAAAAAAAAAAAAAAAAATGAAAAAGAAAAAGAATGATTTGCCTTACAGCATATACACAGTTTTTACAAAGATATAAACAGGTGTGCTTTTTGTTTGTTTGCTTTTGTCTTTTTAGGGCCACACCCATGGCATACGGAAGTTACCAGACTAGGGGTCTAATCAGAGTTGCAGCTGCCAGCCCACACCACAGCCACAGCAACACCAGATCCAAACCACATCTATGGCCTACACCACAATTCAAGGCAACACTGGATCCTTAACCCATTGAGTGAGGCCAGGGATCAAACCCATGTCCTCACGGATATTAGTTGCATTCATTACCACTGAGCCACAATAGGAACTCCCTATACAGTTTTGCATTCGTTTAGGAAGAATCACATAGTAAAAGAAAAAATTAGGGAGCCTATAGAACATAGGCATATTTGGAAATCAATACATGGTAGAGTCATACCCACCAATGGGAAAAAGGACTACTGTAACCAATGCTAGCACCACTAGTTATCTAAGTAGAAAATTCTCTTAAAAAGTTAGACCCACATTTCATGTAAAACATGGAAACATATTCCAGATAGATAATTAGCATAAAAGAAATGTGGTTAGCAGAAGTGAAAAATGATTAGAATAAAATGATAATATAAACATATTTTAATGTTTTAGAAGAAATGAGTCTGATATTAGAATTTTTGCCATTAAATGCTTAATATATATGCATAGCTATGCTTTTTTCTAATAAATCTAAAATTATTTAATATTTCTAAACAGATCCTGAACAAGTTAAGTGTTTTTATATGCTACCTATTTAATACTGAAGAAATGCCATTATTTTTAACTAGAGTTTTTGTTTTGCATTTGAAGTATTTCTAATTGGTTTTATTTTATATCCAACTATCTTCATTTTAGTTGTGTCTATTTTTTCAAAATTCCTTATATAAACTGTTTAATCAAGGGTTTGTTCTCATTTATCTTTTTGAAAATTCTAATAACTAAGTAGCTTTAAAGTATTTTCCAGGTTCTCACACTAGTCTTTTTCTTGAGTGAATTCATCATTTGGTTAATAATTTGTCAACTTTGTTGACTATCTTTCTTAGAGTAATATGTTAGTTCATATGTTAAAAGTTTGATCAAAGTCTCTTTTATTTTTTCTCTCCCTCATTACCTTTCTATGCCCAGAAGTTTTGTGTTTGTTTGGAGGGTTTGAGGGGGGTTGTTTTGTTTTGGTTGGGTGGTTTGATTTGTTGTTACTGTTTTTTACACCAGGTAAACCAGAGTTTCCAATCCAAAACCAGATTTTGACTTGACATTAAAAAATGAAATAACTAGTAAACTGTTTATTAAACTAGAATATCAAAAAAATGACTATTGCATCCCTTTCATAAGCCCATCTTTTTATCTCCTCGTTCAGAGGTAACAACTATACTCAATTGTGCTTATTTTCTTTTTGTTCTTTACATCATATATATGCCAACACAATAAATTATTTACTTTCTCATTTGAAAATTGTACATAGGAGATATCATGTGATATTGTTCTATGACTTCCTTATTACACAATATATTACTAAGATTACTCATGATATTGTATGTGACTGTGACTCTTTTTGATATCTTTGGGTATTCTATTGTGGAGAATATGCCATTATACATATTATGGATGTATGTTTTTTCTGGAATTATTGCTATATATGCATTTTTTACCACAGATTTATACTGAAGAATGGAATTGCTGTGTGTTTGATACATGAAAGTTCAGTGTTACAAGAGAGTTCCTGAGTAATTTTCAAGGCAATTGCACCAATTTAAACTCCTGTCAATAATGTGTAGAGGGATCCTTATCCATGTCTCCTCTAACAACTGGCAATGTTAGGCTTCATTTTGAAATTTTATTTTTAAAAACTGAATTTCGATGGGATCTTGATTGACATTTTTATGATTCTAGTGAAGATACCATTTTTTAAAAATGTTTAGCCATGTATTTTTGTTTGTTAGAAATGATATTCATTTACTTTCCCACTTTTCTATTAGATTATTTTTATGAATTTTAAGTTATATATTTGAAACTAATCTTTTGTAAGTTAAACATTTTACAATATCTTTTCAGAATTTAAAATCTTCCTTATTTCTTTCTTTATTGTAAAGTGATAAATAGAATTCTTTAACATTATTATATTCAAATTTATTCACTTTATGGATAATACATTTTATTTATAATAAATTCAAATTTATTATTTATTATTCTGGGGATGAAAGCAAGTTGTCAAATGACAAGCAAATATAAAACTTATTAAAATATGTAAAAGAGACAGTTCTGTCTTTGTCAGAGCCCAGGCTTAAGCAATGACAAAAGGACATAAACAGACAAATAACAAAAGAGAAAATAAAGAATCTAAAACTGTTGTCTCACCAGCAATTTAAAAAAAAAAAGAATATTCTCTGATTACTCCTTGTAAACTATCAAAATAACCAAGATTCAAAAAATGAAAATATTAGCGTGAATGATAATACTTGGCAGATGGAAGTGTGGTCCATGAACCAATAGCACTGGCATCACCTGGAAGCCTGTTATAATTGCAAAATCTCAGGCCATACCAAGGCCTAACTGAATCAGGATCTGTATTTTAACCAGATCCCCAGGTGACTCATATGCACATGAAAATTCAAAAAGCACTGGGCAAATACTTTGCTTTTGAGACAGTGATTTTGGAAAATAATTTAGCAATATTTTCAAGGTAAATTACCCACACAAATCTGTTTGTGGTAGTGCTGTATATTACAGGGGAAAAAAAGGAAAAAAAAACAAATGTATGGAAACTTTAAAAATCAAAACATCCATGTGCTATACCTTTATATAATCAATTAATACAAATTTGTGGATTATGATTATGTGGCCAGCTACAACATCACATATACAGTGTAACTTCATATTTTAAAATACAAGGAGAAAATTAATTTTATCAACAGAGAATATCTTAGGATGGAAGAATTATTAGCAATTTTTACTATTAAATTTTACATGCATATCTCACAGGTTATTTTAATAAAGTTTAATAAATAGGAGAGGTGTTAAATAAAAGCATACTAAGAGCTCAACAAAAATATGGAATTAAATGGATTGTATGTGGTGTTAGTGCTTGGTGCCTCTGACAGTCTGGCTGGGAGTTGTCTCTCCAATCTCTCAAACATTCTGTTTTTTTTGAATTTCTACTTAATACTCTCTTGGCCCTTTATCCATGTAATTCATCTACCAGTTCTTGGCTTACATTCTTCCTCTTTGTATGACACTTTTCATTGCTTTCCTGGCAATAGACCTTGGCCCCAAGATGTAAAAATCGGTCCCATATCCTCTAGGGAAGCTCCACTGATGAGGCATGGATACCTTAGGCACCATCCTCATTCTAGATTAGGCACTTCAGTACTGTACCTGAAAGAGAGTGGGTGCTAAACCCAAAAGAATGAAAATTTAATAAATTATTTATTATCAGGCTTGAGAAACTCAGATAAAAAAAAACTAGGGTGAGAGGTGTTCTATCTGAATCTGCAGAAATTAGTCTAAATCTGAATAAGTACAACTTTTTAAAGAATGTGTCCTTCCATTCTACTCCACACAGACCACCATTTCATACCTCATTAACCACTGGAGGGAATCTGATTTCCCCCTGGTATTAACTAGGCTAGAAGCTTCTGAACCATGATTTATGGAGTTTTCAAGAAAATAGGAGTCCACTTGAATTGTGGGGTTGGGCAGCAAATATTGCTTAAGTATATTTAAAAAAAAGAAACCTGAAGAATTTTGTAAGCCTTTCCAACTTAGCTTTTTCCCTCCTTAAATAATTGACAAGAACTTTCACACTAGACAGTCTTTTTCAGCTTTTGCAGATATAATAATGATGAATGGAGAGTGCATGGACACAGTAAAGCATATAAGCAGGCAGATAAGAAAACAGAAGTACTTCAATAGCTCATGTAACAGTTCTTTCTGTAGAGAAAGGAGAAATAGTCATAAAAAATAGAGGATATAAAACAACAAATGTGCTAACTTTTTAACATCATTCCTATGGAACAATGACAAATGAGGTTTTGCATTTGCAGAAAAATGGCTAATACTTGCCAATGATATTTTATGGTTAGGATGTGCAAGTTTACAGCAATGACTTCCTCCATTGTTAAGCCTTCTGTTTAAGGCTATTGACTACATATCTCCAGGGTTGGCACAGGGAAGAAAAGAATTCCCCTTTCATAATGCAAGAAGTTATTTCAAGTAACTTACAAGTTTTCATCAGCAGGTTTCATTGACATTGATGACAATATTCAGACCAGATATAGGAAGGAAAGCACAATGTAATGGAAAAAATGAACCAAACCAGGAGTCAAACTGATGAAAGCTCTCTCTCTCTCTCCTCTTTCTGTTTCTCTTGCTATCTCACACACACATGCACATAGACACACACAGAGATGTGATATTTGCCAATTTATTTAAAATTTTAATAACAAAACTAATATTGTACTAATATGTAATTATTATAAAAATTTAGAAAATAAAGAGGTTTTTTTTTTTTTTCTTTTTAGAGCCACATCTATAGTATATGGAAGTTTCCAGCCTAGGGGTTGAATCAGAGCAGTAGCTGCTGGCCTATGCCACTGCCACAGAAATGCCAGATCTGAGCCGCATCTGCAATCTACACCATAGCTCACTGCAAGCTGGATCCTTAACCCACTGAATGAGGCCAAGGATCAAACCTGCATTCTCATGGATACTAGTGGGGTTTGTTACCTCTGAGCCACAACAGGAACTACTAGAAAATAAAGATATTTGTATTGGGGAAATAAAAGAAAAAAGAAAAGAAAAGAAAGTAAGGAGGAGGTCCCACTGCAGAAATGATCCAGCTTGTCTCTGCGGCATTGCTGGTTTGATCCCTGGCCTAGCACAGTGGGTTAAAGGATCTGGCATGTAGGTTGGGTTGCAGCTGCAGCTCTGATTCAATCCCTGGCCTGAGAACTTCCATACACTCTGGGTGTAGCCATAAAATATTTTTTAGGAGTTCCTAAAATCGTAGCTTAGTGATTAACAAATCCGACTAGGAACCACGAGGTTGCGGGTTTGATCCCTGGCCTTGCTTAGTGGGTTAAGGATCTGGCGTTGCCGTGAGCTGTGGTGTAGGTTGCAGACACAGCTCGGATCCAGCGTTGCTGTGGCTGTGGCGTAGGTTGGTAGCTACAGCTCCAATTAGACCCCGAGCCTGGGGACCTCCATGTGCCATGGGAGCAGCCCTAGAAAAGGCAAAAAGACCAAAAATATATATATACATATATGTATATATATGTATATATATATTTTAAAAAAAAAACCTACACATCATATAAAATTTGAAAAATACATTTAAGCAAAACATAAAGAATGAAAAATTATAGATAACAAAAAAGCAAGCATGTGAGATCTCTGAACAGTGAAGTGATATTTTGGTGCTATTTCTGTTTTATGACTGGCCATAATCTTTCTCAGGGAAATAAAACAAAAAGAAAGAAAAATACATGAGTGATCCATCCAGAATAAAGTAATATTTTGGTAAAATGCATCAATGTTAGGAAAAAATATGAACAAAAGTTAAACTTAAGGAAGAAACAAGGAAATAAATCAAACATATGAAACAATCAATCCATATAGTTTAGACACTGAAAATTACTCTATATAAAGAAACTCTATCTGAAATGACATACAAATGATTGAAAATATAAATGTAAATTCAATATTCATAACAGATAATGATTAATAAAAATATTGCAAAGAAAATTATCAAAAATATAAAAGAGCAAAATGATGCTAAAATTATATTTTTCAAACTTATTAGGAAACAGATAAATTATTTTTGTAATAATATACTATTTTATGTCATTTCACTAAGTCAGTCTACCAAAATTATGGTAGTAACAGTGATGATTATAACAATGACCACCAGCATTGTTACATGCTGAGAAAACCAAATACATTTTTATGGAAAAATAGATTAATTTGCAGAAAGAAAAGTGCCAAATAAATACATGAAAAGATGTTCATTGATCATTACAGAAATACAGATCAAAACCCCAATGAGATATTACCTCATACTCATTAGGAAAACTGAAACTAAGAGTGTTATTTTAAAAAAAGCAACAACAGAAAAGAACAAGTTTTTGTAAGAATGTGGAAAAATTGGAGCTCCTGTGCACTATTGATGGAAATGTAAAATGATGTACCTGCTATGGAAAACAGATTGGTAGTTCCTCAAAAAATTAAAAATAGA
The DNA here is from genome assembly GCF_054392235.1 of Sus scrofa. NCBI lineage: Eukaryota > Metazoa > Chordata > Mammalia > Artiodactyla > Suidae > Sus > Sus scrofa. The sequence continues at coordinate 104,985,125 of NC_139396.1, read as the reverse complement.
ATTATCATATGATTTAGAAATTCCACTTCTAGGTATATATCCAAAAAGAACTGAAAGCAGAACTTTCAATAGATACTCATATTCCCAGGCTCATAGAGGCACTATTCATAATAGCCAATAGATGAAAGCAATCCAAATGTCTATCAACAATTTAACAAAATGTGGTATATACATACAATGGAATATTATGCAGCCTTAAACTGGAAGAAAATGCTAATGCATGCTACAGCATGGATGAATCATGAGGATATTATACAAGCAAAATAAGCCGGCACAAAAAGGAGCTTTTAAATGCAAATGATTCCCTTTACATGAGGTATCTATAGTAGCCAAATTCAGGGAAACAGAAAATAGAGCAGTGATTGCCATGGACTAGAAGAGAAGGGAAAACGTGAAATGGGAAATTATTGTTTAATGGGTATAAAATTTCAGTTTTCAAGATGAAAACCTTCTGGAGATTGTTAGCATAAGATGTAAATATGTTTAACGTCACCAAGATATACACTTAGAAATGATTAATATAGTAAATTTTAGATTGTGGCTTTTTTACAATAAAAAGTAATTTTTAAAAACACACTAGGAGTTCCCACTGTGGCATAGTGGGTTAAAAATCTGATGTATAACACTCGGAATTATAACTAGTCACTTATGATGGAGCATGATAATGTGAGAAAAAAGGATGTATGCATGCATGTGTAACTGGGTCACCTTACTATATAGTAGAAAATTGACAGAACACTGTAAACCAGCTATAATGGAAAAAATAAAAATCATTATTAAAAAAAAAAGAATCCTACTGTAGCAGCTCAGGTTGCTGCAGAGGCATGGGTTTGATCACGGGCCTGACAAAGTGGGTTAAAAGTATCTGGCATTGCCACAGCTAGGGCATGGGTTGCAGCTGTGGCTCAGAGTTAATCCCTAGCCTAGGAACTTCTAAATATTAAAAATATATGTCCTTCAATACCATAAATACTTTTGAAATTAATTTTAGAGATATAAAAGTTTATATAGAAAATTATTTTAAATATTCAAAGGTTAGAACAAAGCACAACAGAAAAAGTTATGTCAACTATATGAAATACTCATTAAAACTTTTTTCTTTTTTTCTTTTAATTGATTTACAATGACGTGCCAAGTTCTGCTGTACAGCAAAGTGACTAGGTTTTATATACACTTTATACACACACATATACATTCCCTTTCTTATCTTTCATCATGGTCTATCCCAAGAAACTGGATATAGTTCCCTGTGGTATACAGGAGGACCTCATTGCTTACCCATTCTAAATATAGTAGTTTGCATCTACTAACCCCAATAAAAAGCTTATGTAAGAATAAAGTCTCAGAGTTCCCACTGTGGCACAGTGGAAATGACTCCAACTAGGAACCATGAGGTTGGGGGTTCGATCCCTGGCCTTGCTCAGTGGGTTAAGGATCCAGCATTGCCGTGAGCTGTGGTGTAGGTTGCAGACGTAGCTCGGATCTGGCATGCTGTGGCTCTGGCATAGGCCGGCAGCAGCAGCTCCTATTAGACCCCTAGCCTAGGAACCTCCATGTGCCACAGGTGTGGCCCTAAAAAGACAAAAAGACAAAAATAAATAAAGTCTCAAGAGTAATGGCAGGATAACTGTTATTAGAATTACCTTTCTTCCATGAAGAACCATAACAGGTGGACAATAGTATAAAAAGCAACTCTTTTCAGCTGTTGTACCTCAACAGATGCAGGTGAGTTGAACCAGATATTCAACCAAAAGTTCATTGTAGATTTTTTCCTGAAGCCTTCACCAACCAGGGCATGAGAATGTAATTTAAATAGGAAAAATATTTGAGAGGACTGAAGAAAAGAGAGAGCAGAGCTAGGAGCTGACAAATGCCACCTGGGATTTGGAGGACAGGGTCAGAAAGGAGAAACATGCAGAAAAATTGCCCCCTAACACTACATAAATATTCACATCTGGTCTTCAACCAGCTTCATAGGTGACCATGGCAAGATTCCAAGGAGCTTGGCAGAGAACAATGCCTGGGATGCTGGAAATGAGAAAAGAAATCTCAGAGGCTACATGATGTGGAGACAGAGTTTGGAGTTTGAGATCAAAATCAAGAGACCTGAGTAACTCTTCAGACTTTCAGGTGAGACCTAAACAAGGTGACATTAGTTGTAACAAATGTCTCACTCTGGTTAGGGATGCTGTCAGTGAGGAAGGCTATCTATGCATGAGTAGGAGAGGTGGTATACAGAAAATGTCATAATCTGTTATGAACCTAAAATTGACCTTAAAAATGGAGTATTGAGAAAAAAAGAACAAAGAGGATTCTCAGTATTGATTTCAAGATTTTTTTTTAAGGTTACAGTAACCAAAGCCATGTAATATTGGTGAAAGCACAAATGGATTAATGGAACAGAATAGAGAGACCAAAAGACCACAAAAAATTGGAGAATAAAATTTTAAGTATACTTAGAGTAACACTAAAACACATAAAATACTTAGAAAAAAATTTCATAATGGACATGCAATAACTAAACACTAAAAACTACAAACATTGCTAAGAGACAGTACTGTCCAGCATGTAAAACAAGAAAGATAAAATAAAAACCATAAATATCACAAAGAATTACAACCATCTCCACTTGTAGATGGTATCATGTTTACACAGAAATTTTAGCCTCTACAAATCACCTAGTAAAGCTGAAAAGTAGAAGTCAGTAAGATCACAGAATAAAAAGTCAATGTACAGAAGTCAATTGTACTTTATGCATATACAGCTAACAATGAAAAAATAAAATTTAAAAATACCTACTGAAACACATAAATTACTTCAAAAAAATTAACAGTGGGTATCCATTATATATACAGTTTAACTGACAAATTATGACATGTTTTTTATATAAATTAAGAAGTTGATTCTAAAATATATAGGAAAACCCATAAAATGTAGAATGTCCAAGGCAATTTTTTAAAAGAAAAACAAAAGTTGGAAGACCTACACAACATAAAGACTTGTACTGAAATAAGAGGTTATGTGTACTGTATAAACATCAATGTATACATACTGTATAAACATCATTTAGGAAAATTCACTTGAGATGGATCACAGACCTAAACATAAAAACTAAACTTATAAAAACCCTTTTAAGAAAACACAGCAGGAAATATTTGTAACCTGGCTTTAGGACATAATATAGACATTTATATTATGATCACTACATAAAGAACCTAACTTTTTTTTTCTTGTGGGGGTCACACCTGTGGCATATGTAAGTTCCCAGGCTAGGGGTTGAATTAGAATTGCAGCTGCTGACCTACACCACAGCCAGAGAAATGCCAGATCCGAGCCGCATCTGTGATCTACACCATAGCTAGTGGTGACACCTGATCATTAACCCTCTGAGCAAGGCCAGGGATCGAATCTGCATCCTCGAGGATACTAGTTGGGTTCTTAACCCGTTGAGCCACAACAGGAACTCCTAAAGAACATAACTTTTTAAAATAGACACTTAGACACATATTTCACAAGAGAAGGTACATAAAAAGTAGTAAAATAACACATGTAAATATGTTCATCATCATTAGTCTTTAGGTAAGTGCAAATTTAAACCACCGTAAATATCACCATGCACATAAGAGGATTCCTAAAATTTAAAAAGACAATACCTTTGTGAAAATGTAGAACAACCAGAATTCATACACACTGCTAGGAACAATGTGGAATTGTACAACCGCTTTAAAGAGTGATTTGGCAATTTCTGAAAAAATTATACCTAACATATAATTCAACTATTCCTTTCCTAGGTACTTATCCAAGAGTAATGATAACATATGTTAACTCAAAAGACTTGTGTAGGAATGTTCAAACAACTTTGTTCGTAAAAGTAAAAATTTGGAAACTACCCATATGTTCATCAACAGAAAATACATGAACAGAGTATGGTGAAGCCATAGCCATATGATGGAATACTACACAGTGATAAAAAGAAATATATATTGATACATGAAACAATACAATGGAATCCCTAAATTATCATGCTCAGTGAAAGAAGCCAGATACAAAAGAGCATATATTATATGATTCCATTTCTATAAAACTCAAATTTATCTATAATGAGAAAAAGTAGATTAATGCTTGCCTCTGGATGACAGCAGGGATTGGGAACATTGAAAAGGTGCACAAGAAATCTTTAGGGCATGATGGAAATACTCTGTATCTTAACTGTGGTTATCGTTTCATAGGTTTATATAATCATCAAAACCAACTGAATTGAGCAATTTAAATTGATACAGTTTACTGAATCTTGTTTATCATCAAAGATGATTTTTAAAAATGAATTAAGACCATAAGTAATTCACGGGTTGGAACCATGTCTGATTTATTAGCTATTTTGTATTATTTTTGTTTTTGCTCACTACAGTGCCTGTCATTTATGAGGTATTCATATTTCTTAAATAAATGGAACAATTCATGACTGAACTACTCACGTGTAAAACTCAATATATTTTGAATAAAATGTTTTTAATTCGTCTCATTAAATAGCATTATTTTAGGCACAGACCCAAACTGGATAAAGAGGTCTCAGTATTTGCTAGTTATAGTAAGAATATTTACCCTTGATCTAATTTGTAAAAAATTTATCAGTCTTTAACAGGACCTGCCACCAAGTTCCCCCAAAGCACAGAAGTTCCTAGACCATCTCGGATTAAAATTTGAGAGTTTAGAATGATCGGTCGAGTTTGACACTGATCAATTTTGAGATTAAAAAAAAAAAAGGAAAATTTCCATACTTCTGTAAATTGGTAAGTGGCAGGAAGGCTCTAAAATTACAATAAAAAACAGAAAGATACATTTACTATTTACATAGTTTCAGTGACCTTGAGAACGTTTTGAGCAGCACACAGAGTCTCCATACCTAACCCCAGACCATCTGAGTTTACTCAAGCAGGCATCATTACTCAGGCCTAACCAGGTGTGACTCCCACACAGCTATGATTCTCAGAGAGGGTGGTAACAGCCTGAACCAGCCTGGACCACATAGAAGAGAGGGGGAAACCTCCCTCCTAGAGCAGAAGGCAATGGTAATACAGGGTTCTAAAAAAAAATCATAACAACAAAAAATTTACCAGGCTCTGTAGCTAAATAACTGAATTAAAATCTCAATTCCATACATACAACTTGAAATATAAAGACAGCAGACAACTGTTCTCCTTTAATCTTTTGCAAAAATGAACAAAAACAAACAAGGAATCAATTTACCTTGCATAAGTATCAATGGACTTTAAAACCAATATGAAGTGGAAGATGAACAACTTAAGCTTTATCTACACATTCAAGGTCTTTCTGGATATTTCAGATTTTGTGACCAACCCATGACAAACGAGCTGTTCCCTGGCCTTGGTCTCCTTTAAAATGTTGTCCAAGGAACAAAGGTTACTGGTTCACTAATGACTGAAAGAAGCAGTGATGTATTTTTACTCAGAGCATCTTAAATTGTTTAAAGTGAGATTAAATTTGCCCCTTGGCTTGACATCTTTCCTTTGATGAAGATAAAGGACCACCACAGGGAGTATAGTAAGGAACAGAAAGTTCTTTGTTCCAAATGGAACAAAGAAGCTGGCTGGCATCCAGATTCTGTCATTGACCAAACCTGAGTTAGGCTCCTCGGAACCCTCTCCTCTACTAGGCCCTGACCTGGAACTCTGTCCTTTTACCTGCTTAGTCCAGTTTTAGCAAAAGTTATATTGCTTTAGTTTAGCAAAAGTCCTCCACCCTCACCCTAAATATCTGATCAAATTCCTCATCCCCTGCCCTTGATATGTTATCACCCCATCCTGCCTTCAGCCAGAATCCTCTCAAATCTGTTTAGTCTGAATCTCCCTTACCCTGATGTTTCCTCTTAGTAATTTTCCATCACTGACCCCACAATCCTGATCCTTGGCTATAAATCCTCATTTGTCCATGTTGTACACAGATTTGAGCCCAATTTTTTGGCCCTACTGCAAAACACCCTTTGCTTAGTATTTCCCATTGTGGCTCAGCAGTAATGAACCTGACCAGTACCCATGAGGATGAGGGTTTGAATCCTGGCCTTGCTCAGTGGGTTAAGGATCCAGCATTGCTGTGAGCTGTGGTGTAAGTTGCAGACTCAGCTCAGTTCCTGCATTGCTGTGGCTGTGACATAGACCAGCAGCTGTAGCTCTGATTTAACCCCTAGCCTGGAAACTTTCATATGCCATGGGTGCAGCCCTAATTAAAAATAAAAAACAAAAAAACACCCATCGCAGGACTTTTTCCTTACTGACAAAACATAGCTAGCTAACATAATGACCTCCTAGTCAGGATCCCTGGACTATGTCCCCAGTAAACACTTACTTCAGTCTAAGCAATAAGCACTTTAGAGCACGAGGGGGAAGAAATATAAGAGGAAAAAAAAAAGGATGACCTAAAAGTCCATCCACAAGGGTCAAAGGGGAGCATTTAGTATAGAAACAGCATTTTTTAGGAAAGGTATGATGGCTTCTGACATCTGTTACCAACTGGCTATGTGATTTTAAGTGAGTCATTAAATAACTGTGATGTCTATTTTAAAATGATATTTATATAACTGTTATTTTAAAGAAAATTTATGTATAGCAATAATATTATAAGCTTTATATATTAAAAAAATGAATATTTGGTATGACTGTTACCTAAAAACTAGGCTTTCTTGATGAGTGTTGAGTCAGAACACACAACCAAGCCAAAGACCGGGAGAAGAAAGGATTTATTACTTTCAGCAAGTATGGAGAACACCAGGGATCTTTCCCAAAGCAGTCTCCCCTCAAACAGCAAGACTGGGGATGTTTTAAGCTAAGGGTACATGAAGGGGCATGAGTAGAGGAGAATTCAGCATAGAATCTGGGAAAAGGTCAACAGAGTCCAAGCTGTCACTGACTGAGGTCAGGAGGGTCAACAGGGTCAACATCATCATTCTATCCTCTACCTGGGTGAGGACCTAAGTTCCTGCAAAACTCAAAGATACATTACAATGCATGTCCTTTGAGAAGGAACTAGGACTCTGCTTTATCACTTCACTATTGTTTGACTGCCTTTTCTCTGTTCCTGCATCTCTTTATCCCCTTAAGATCATTAATTATTGAGACCTGTTCAAAGGCAAGCATTACGGCCGAGCTTAGATCACAAAATGGCTTAGGCCACAAGGGCTTCCTCTTATGTCAAGAAAGCCATTCCTGGTCCTCCTTCTCTAGGACCCCCTAATGTAATCTCTGCTTACATTATTACAATCATTGTTGTTTACATAGCCAAAAGAAAAACTGCTTTATTAATTCCTTGTGAGCAGTTCACTTTCTGGAATCCTAGAGCACTGAAAGAGACTCTGTGTCGTTTGTATTTGATTCAAAAATTCACCCTGACTATGCTCACTAGAAGAATAAATCAGCATTCATAAATGCATGGTTTGCCCTTTCCAATTCCTTGTTCATTTAAATGTTATATAGGTTTTTAGAATATTTTATTCTTACAAGTTTACTTGGTGAAAAATTCATGATTTACATTTTTAGCACATATCACTTATGTCCTTAAACTGCCATTTAAAAATCATCATTCATTCAAGATATGTGTATAACTCAGAAAGCTATGTATAAGCAATCGTCTTAGTTATATGGTCTTACTACCTCCTTGAAGAATATGGTAGGTGGCTAAATACTGTGCCTAATACCCATCTTCGGTAACAAATGTGGGGTTAGGAGACTATCTATAGATGTTGTCCTTTGGTATGCTACAAAAGGCATCAAAGCTTATCTGTGAAGCCTCTGGTTTTGACACTGAATATGTTAAAGGCTAGCGAACAACTCATCCCAGGTCTCTCACTGGTTTAAATAATTTGAATGAATTAGCAAAGTCAAGTACCTATAATGTGGCTCCTAAGACCCCAGGATCACTCCATAATGAAAGAATCCTCTCTCCTTATGCAATCTAATTCCTCTATGAAAGAAGGAAGGAAAGAAGGGTGGAAGGAAGGAAATAAGGGTGGAAGGGAGGAAGGAAGGGAAAGAAAGGAAAGAAGGGAAGAAGAGAAAGAAAGAAAGGGAGAAAGAGGAAAGGAAGGGAATATATAGAGAGAGAGGAGGGAGGGAGAAAAAGAAAGAGGAGAGGGAGGGAGGGAAAAGGAAAGAGAAATCCCAATTATTAATGTAAAACTCTACATTTCTAAGGAGAAAGTAAAATACTGTGTACAAGTCAGTTAACAGGTGCACCAGGCAATGAAGCTAAAGACCAGGGAAAAGGTTTTTCATCAGAATGAATTATGTTGAAAAGTAGTTAAAACATTTGTTAAAGTTTTCCCACATTGTCTCATCTAATTCTCATTACAGGTAATAATTCCATTTATTATTTAAAGCTCAAAGATAAAGAAGTAGATTTAGGAGGGGATAGAACACATAATCAACTATGAAATAATAGATTGTATTGCATTCTAATCTATTCCATGGCATATTCTTTTATCACTAGTCTATGATAATGTCTCAAAGCAATAGTCTATTAAAGAATTACTCTATGAATAGCCTAACAATCTGAGTTCAGGTAGGAGCAAAAACAGGGAAATAGCACATGTGTAGTAATACAGGTTTGCCAGGGCAAGGGAACACAACACATTCAGAACTGAGATTAGGAAAAGAAAATGTGTATTCTGTGTCAGCATACTTTTAGCTGAAGTGGTCCATGACATACCTTAAAGAGAAAAAATGGCTAAAAACACTTAAGAACCCACGTAAAGAATATGCATAAATAAACTAAGAGAAATCCCTTTAGTCCACCATCAGATCATTGAACCCACAAGTTACCTAGAGAAAGAAGAGTTCTGTGGCCTTTTTGCAAATAAGCAGAAAAGTACTTAAATGTAAATTCTGTTTAAAGTTAAAAGAAAATACATGGATTTACAGGAAGCTTTGTAACTTTTATTCACTTCCAATTAGATTGAAAAAAAAAAGTACCCTCTACATTCCCTGTGTAGACCAAGTTGTTAAGGATTTTCCTTGCTTGTTAAATTGCTGGAAAGTAAAGACCAAAAAATATCCTCAAAGAGAAGCTTGGATTGTTTTCACTCTCAAGGAATAGTGATGCCATTTCCATGGTTAGCACTAGAGAAAGAACGAAGTTTGTTTTTCTAAACTTATTAAGCAGCCAAACTCTCATTTAGCTAAGAGGATAATATTCAATGCTTCTGGCAGGATTAAGTGGTGATATTTTTTACTCACTAAGGCAGTACAGTGTGCCAAGTTGAGCCTAGAATTGGAAATCATGAGGACATATGTTTCCATACTGTTTATGCAGTTTGTTAAATGGACACATTACTGCACTCCCCTGAGCCTCAATTTCCTTTTCTATGGAACAGGAGAAATCAACACTCACCCCATACCCAAGCCTCAAAGAACTCTGCTGCCACCTGACTGCTAACATGAAATAGCATGTTTCCTGCTTCTCTACCTTCCATAATTCCTTTTTAAAATATTAACACATTCTCATCTTTTTTTTTTTTTTGCAGGTACTGTGGCATGTGGAATTTCCCAAACCAGGGATCAAACTCATGCTACAGCAGCAATCTGAGCCACAGCAGTGGCAATGCCAGATCTTTAACCCGCTAGGCCACCAAAGAACTCCCACATTTTTCATCTTGACGTTTCCAGAACCAACATATTTCTTACAATCTATGTATATATCTAGCATGATGATTTTTTTTCTTTTATTTCATGAAGAGCTATTATTAATTTGCTAGTATATGTCTTACAATGAACGAGATCTCTGGATTGTGGAAACACAGAATTCAACATCACTAAGATGAACAGATAGACTATAATTAGTGGTCTCAGTGGGAAAAGCCAATCCATGAAAAAGTATTATTTGTTTTTTGTTGCTGTTGTTGCTGTTTTTTGTCTTTTTGTCTTTTTAGAGCCACACCAGCAGCACATGGAGCTTCCCAGACTAGGTGTCTAATTGGAGCTGTAGCCACCAGCCTTAGCCAGAGCCACAGCAACACAGGATCCGAGCTGCATCTGCGACCTACACCACAGCTCACAGCAACGCCGGATCCTTAACCCACTGAGCAAGGCCAGGAATGGAACCCACAACCTCATGGTTCCTAGTCGGATTCGTTTCCACTGCGCCACAACGGGAACTCCAAAAGTGTTATTTGTTGATGCCAAGAATATTTTTATTATCCCTTACAGTGAAAAATGACTTAACTCACCAAGAGTTTTTTCATTAAATAATATGTTTGGTTCCCATTACTATTACAATAAATTTGCATTGTCTCCATTTGACAAATGAACTGCCCTATTCAGAAAGGTTTAAGTATGCCCTTCTATTTCTCACAGGTACCCCTTGCTCTCACCTTTTTTCTATAGAAAAGAGCTTAAAAGTCAGATGGCTACAGTATCTTATCACCCAGCAACCTCACTCCTAGAAAAACTCAAGCATATGTGTATTAGATTACATATATTATTCACAATGGCCCCCAAATGGGTACAATCTAAATGTTCAAAAACAGCCAATGGATAAGTTGCGAAATATTTATAAAATGAAATACTATATAGCAATGAAAATAATCAAGGATAGCCACTTTCAGAGCATGGATGAAGCTGAAAAAGCACCAAAGTATACAGTTATGATTCCATACATTAGAATTTAAAATACAGAAAAAATAACCTATGATTTATACATATACAGGTAGTAATAGGAAGAAAAACAACAAAATGATTATCACAAAGCTCAGGGTAATGACCATCTCTAGAGGAGAATGGGAGCCTATAATTAATGATGTGTACACCGTGCTCCTCCAAGTACTAGAAATGCTCTATTTGGATGTGGATACATGATTCTATGAAAAGTCATTAAATTAGGGTTCACACAATGTGGAGAAAAGATATATGGGGCAAATAAGGGCTGAAAAATCTAATTTTCCATGAACTATGAGAAAACTTGCTTAAATATTTAATCTGGCAGTTTTTTTTTTTATCTTCCCCCAGGAAAGGAAGACAGTAGTTTTGTTTTTTTTTTTTAATAATGATGTTTATTTTTTCCATTACAGATGGTTTACACTGTTCTGTCAATTTTCTACTGCACAGCAAGGTGACCCAGTCACACATACATGTATACATTTCTTTTTTCTCACATTATCATGCTCCATCACAAGTGACCAGACATAGTTCCCAGTACTATATAACAGGGTGCCATTGCTTATCCATTCCAAAGGCAATACTTTGCATCTATTAATCCCAAATGAGGGGGAAGGAGTAGGATGGGCTGGCAATTTGGGGTTAATAGATGCAAACTATTGCCTTTGGAATGGATAAGACACTAGTTGTAAAAGATTCCATAAGTCCTCTGATGTCCTTTCTCTGTATAGGCCATTTTACCTCAGTGCAGAAACTTCTTGAATTGTTCTTGCACCAGTGTAGTAAATCACCCCCTCCCAGCATATCTGTCCCTGAATACTTTCTCCATGCCTATATCTGAAGAGCCAAATGCAACTAGACATTGCACATCCTTACTGCCATAAATTCATGAACATGATTGCAATGGGCATGCAAACTGCTAGATGATCTTACTCTGGTTCTTTTCCCTCACTCTGCAATAATTATTTGATACCTTGTCCACACTCCTAAACACACCACCCTTCAATCCCAAACCCTAGTGCTACAGATGCTACTAGAGAAAACAAGAATTCTTCAGCTTTCCTCTGGGGAATATGCTAGCGAACATATCTTCCCCTCCACCTCCTTTTACAGAAGATAAACTGTCCTTCCTTGTGTTTGAGTCTGATCCCTCTAGCATCTTTAGAATTCCCATTCTCACACACTTCAAACTGTTTTGCCTTCCTATCTGGAATAGTCAACATTTTCCTTTCAATTTAATTTCACATTAAATATATTCTATCAAATTAGGATCCAGCAGCTCTTTACAGATACAACCATCCCTCTCTCCTCTCAGATGAACCAATTTCAAAAGTGTTTATATTCATAACCTTCATTTATCAATACCTTACCAAATTTTGAGACAAACTAGACATCTGCCTCTGTTATGACACTACAGTAGTTATTTTTATGGTATCCATGTTACTTTTAGTCTTCATCCTATTTCACCTCCCAATAGATTTCAATCCTATTTGACTAGTTTTCTTTTTCTTTTTACTTCCTTTTACACTACTGACATGTCTATACCCTATTTTTCTTTCTTTTTTTTTTTTTTTTTTTTTTTGGCTTTTGTCTTTTTGTCTTTTTTGTTGTTGTTGCTGTTGCTATTTCTTGGGCCGCTCCCGCGGCATATGGAGGTTCCCAGGCCAGGGGTTGAATCGGAGCTGTAGCCACCGGCCCACGCCAGAGCCACAGCAACGCAGGATCCGAGCCGCATCTGCAACCTACACCACAGCTCACGGCAACGCCGGATCCTTAACCCAATGAGCAAGGCCAGGGATCGAACCCGCAACCTCATGGTTCCTAGTCGGATTCATTAACCACTGCGCCACGACGGGAACTCCGATACCCCCATTTTTCTCTCCAACTCTTTGACAAATTCTCAGTCTTCTTTCTATACACTTCCTCTTCACGTTGACATTTGAAATTGAGTTCTTAAAGATTAAAAATCAGGGCCACTTTTCCTCTGACTTTATGCTCTCCTAGGCTATAAAATACTAGTCCATGACTTTAATTTCCAAACTGTGCAAAATTCTCAATCCTCAACCAAAACTATACTACTGAGCTCTGGGATGACCTGACATTTACACTAACATGTCTCAAGTTCACATCCAACTGAACATATTAAAACTATAAATTTTTATCTCTACTGTCTCCTATATCCTTGACCTAATGGGATGGCACAGCCTAGGCCAAATTCTCTGAATCATTGTGACGCTTTCATTTCTTTCACCCAATATATCACCAAGTTCTACAGATGTTGCACCCTAACCTACAACAAGCTGCCATTGTTTCTTCTTGGAACTACTTAAATAGATCTCTAAGTAGCCAACCTGCAATGTTCAAGTATACTTCCCAGTACATCTTCTATGCTGCATTCTCCAAGGTCCTTTAAAACAGAATTTATTATAACCATCTCCTCTCTCCCACCTTAATTTAAAAGCTTCAGTGAAATTCTCTGTTGCCTAACAATGATCTATTACCTAATAATATTTCAAACCTTATCTTGTACCTGCAGCCTTGAAATTTCTCAACTTTTTTAGTTTCTTTGCACACTGTTGCCTTGAATAATCCAATCTCTACCACTCTTCCCCATGCTTCATCTGTGTGTATATGTGTATATACACATATTCACATATAGAAAAAGATACATTTTTTCCTTTTCAAAAAAAAATATTAAATTATTCAAGCATTGAAAAAACTATAAAATGTGAGGCCAGTTGTATCCACCACCCATATATAATAAATGTTATAATCGTCAAAATTGCTTAATGTCACTTTAAAGAAAATAAACTACTAGAGACATAGTTAATGTTCCCATTGATTTTCTTTCCAGTTCCATTCCTCTCTTTCCAAGGAGGCATCCAGTCTCTGGAAATTTGTGGTTTTCTCTCCCAGCCAAGTCCACAAATCCATGTGAATATGTTATCCATTTATTTTCTCCCTCTTTCTGTCTTTCTGACTAAAACAACCATATTTTGCATTTTTTTACATTTTTTATAGTTCTGTAAAGGTAATATTATTATACCTATAATTCTGCAAGAAGTTTTCATTAAATATCATAGTTTTGATATACATAAATATCACTATACATGAAAATAATGTGTACATCAAAACCAGAAGTATTCATCTTTCCCCATTAGTAAATATTTGTTTTTTGCTGCTTTTCTTTTTTGCTACTATAAAAAATACCAGAGAAAATCCTTGTATATCTCCATATGCATATATCCAAGAGTTTTTCCTGAATATATACTGGAAATTGATAGATATTACATACACACAACTTCATTATTAAATCTGGGCAAATTGTTTCTCAGCATGGCTGTAGGCACTAACATTTAAAGCAGAAATACCTTTAAATTTATTTTATTGAAGTATAGTTAATTTGCAATGTTGTGGTAGCTTCTAGTATACAGGAAAATGATTTAGTCACAGGTATATATTTTTTTGTATTCTTTTCCATTATGGTTCATTACATGATACTGAATATGGTTCCCTGTGCTATACAGTAGGACCTTGTTGCTATCAATTCTATATGTAATACTTTGTATATGCTAATTCCAAACTCCCAATCCATCTCTCCCCCAGCTGCCTCCTCCCTTGGCAGCCACAAGTCTGTTCTCTATGTCTATGAGTCTGTTTCTGTTTCACAGATAAGTTCATTTGTGCCATATTTTAGATTCCACATATAAGTGATATCATATTGTCTTTCTCTTTCTGACTTCACTAAGTATGACAATCTCTAAGTCCATCCACATTGCTGCAAATGGCATTATTTCATTCATTTTTATGGCTGAGTAATATTCCATCATGCACACACACACACAGTGTATGTGTATATATATATATAAAATACACGCCCCCCCCCCACACATCACATCTTCTTTATCCAATCATCTGTCAATGGATATTTAAGTAGCTTCCATGTCTTGGCTATTATAAACAGTGCTGAAGCAGCAATATTTCAATTTCCATCTCATATTTATGATGTTGATGACTTATGAAATTGTATCTCACATCTTAAATTGTATTTATCAGATTACTAGAGATTAAATATATTTTCATATGTACCAATAATTTGAATTTCCCCTTCTTAAATGTTGTTTTTCCCCTTCTTAAATGTTGTTTGTCCATTTCATTTACTTATTTAATTATTGGCTAATTTTTCTTACTGATCTGTGAGTTCCAAAAGCATTCTTTTAATTAATCTTGGGCTGGCCTTGTACGTTGGTCATATCATTTTCCAAAGTGTAGCCTATTTTAAAACTTAGTCCATTAACATATCTAGACATATAGAATTTTTTAAATTATTTTAAATAATTTTTAAATAATGCCAAATTTATCAACATTTAAAATTTTATATATATATTTTTTGTCTTTTTAGGGCCACATCCATGGAAGTCCTCAGGTAAGGGGTCAAATTGGAGCTGTAGCTGCCTGCCCAAGCCACAGCCACGCCAGACTCAAGCTGCACCTGTGAACTACACCATAGCTCATGGCAACACCAGATTCTTAACCCCCTGAGTAACACCAGGGATCAAACCCACATCCTCATGGGTACTAGTTGGGTTTGTTACTACTGCACCACTACGGAATTCCTAAAATTTCATTTTTATAATTGTTTCTTGTTAAAAAAAAAAAAAAAAAAGAAAGAGAGAAAAACACCTTATCTTTATTTAACATTCTCCTGTATTTTTCTCTAAGCATTCTAAAGGATTGTTTTGGGGTTTCTTTTTTGGTTTTTGTTTTCATATTTAGAGCACTGGAGCACGTGAAATTCATCTTATGTGCAGGAGGACGAGGTGGGTATCTAATCCCATAATTTTCCAAATCAAATTATCAGATATCTGAAAGTAATTTATAAAACAGACCCGACATTGGCAAACTGTCCCAGGTGCCAGCTATCTATTTTTGTAAATAAAGCTGTACTGGAACACAGCTCCCTCATTCTTTCACACACTATATTTGGTTATCTTTGTGCTACAACAACAGAGCCAAGCAGCCCTGACAGGGACTCCATGGCATCTGATACCTAAAATAGTTAATATATGGCCCTTTAAGAAAATTTCAAATGCCCAATCATTTCTTTACTATTTTATAAAAGTGTGACTTGTTATAAACTAACTTCCCCTAAAAGATCTTCTTCACCTTATTCTCCTCTAAAAAGTTCATGTGTGCTGTCAGAAACATACTTATCTTTGTAAATTTAAAATAAGTCTGTTAAGCTGTGTGGGAAAAAAAAAAATTTAGATATTTGCATGTGAGAAGATGTGACATCTTTAAGATACTGAGTCTTTCATCCACGAAATGAGCTCTCTCTCTATTGATACAGGCCTTCTTCTACGTACTTTGTAAAATAAAATTTTCTCTATGATAGCTTTGTACATCTTGGCAGGTTAATTCTTAAATATGTTCATACTCTTTTATATCACTTACCTCTCATTTTCTTTTTCCATTCTTGTGCGGCGTTGTAGGTAATTTTCAGATTCATCTTTCAGTTCATTAAATCACTCTTTAAAGGTGCCTAATCTGATAATTAACATTCATTGTGGTCTTTTATATCAAGGGCTATAATTTTATTTCTAAAAGTTTTATTTGATTCTCTTTGAAATATGGCTATTCTTATAATTCCCATTTTTTTCTAATCCTAATTTATCCATCTATTCCTTTCAACGTATTTACGCTATTGTGCCTTTCAAATTGCTCTAGTTACATCAGAGGTATTCTTAATTTTAATCTCCTATTTGCTGACCCTCTCATGGAAATCTAATGTGCCCCTTTGATGAAGTTCCTACAAAATGGTTTTTCATTTCTTCCTGCCAATTGCTGTATGAATTTGTGTATTTTTGTATTTTGTTTGTGTTCTTGTTTAGAGTAATCTCAGTAATTTCCCCACCTTGAAGATTCCTTCTACATGTTGGTATTTAAGTTTCCATGCCAGTGTCTCTCACAGGAGTCAGCTAGAGTCCCAGGACAAAATCAATCTTCTTTGTCACTTTGCCTTTTGTTAATTCCACCATCCTTCAAAATCCTATGCAGGTTTCAATGGCCCAATGGGCACAACTTCTTCAGCTTTGTAGATGTTAACTCCTTGACTCAATCTTTTACTAATATTTGCCACATGACCTCACAAGGAGGTTTTTTTTAGAGGATTCCACATCTTTCAACATTAGCCATATTTATTTCATTGTTTTTGCTGTTATATCTAGCTCAACGTATTTTACGTAGTTGCAAAATATAGTCCACATTAATTCTGACACTGTGATGCTAGAAGCAAAATTACCAGAAAAGTGAGTCCTGTTGTTCAACTTCTTCAAGAAAAGAGACCCAACTCCAACTCCTTAGCTAGGTCAGATGTCCCGTGACATGCTCTTATTACACTGCTGCTATCTATCATTGGTAATATTTTGTCTTAAAGTTGGATCACTATCCTAGACTCATCTTTCTTTCTTCAAGGTGATATTATTTGAGAATTTTCCCTGATTTTCTCCAACATTAGAATTTGGTTGACTAGAACTTCATTTCAATTCCTAACCTTGGACCTTGGACTTCACTACTGGATATGTTAATCCAATAAATTTGTCCAGGTCTTTCACAGTGAAACTTGCTGAATAACAAGGACTGAGGTAGTTTTTGCAAAAAAATAAAATATAAACTCACCAAAAAATGTTGATACTTTCTTACTCTACACTTGAAACACAGAGAACACACAAATGATTGTTTCCCAGAATAAAGATATGGTTTAAAGTGATTTCTATTTCTATCACTAAATACTAGAAGGGTATTAATTTCACAAAGTCTTTATACCTCAACCAAGTACCTTATTTAAAAAGATACCTTGCTAAATAAATATAGAAAACAATTAAAATTAAAATTAATTTGGAGTTCCCATTGTGGCACAGCAGAAACGAATCTGACTAGGAACCATGAGGTTTCGAGTTCAATCCCTGGCCTTGCTCATTGGGTTAAGGATCCGGCGTTGCCGTGAGCTGTGGTGTAAGTCGCAGACACAGCGTGGATCTGGCATTGCTGTGGCTGTGGCATAGGCAGGCAGCTGTAGCTCCAATTAGACCTCTAGCCTGGGAACCTCCATAAGGTGCAGCCCTAAAAAAGAAAAAAAAATTAAAATTAATTTGTAATAGAGGTTTTATGACACAACCACAATTACAACATGAAAGTTTTCACAAAATATTCTAAGTATATGGAGTGGATATAATAAATATAGAATTAAGTTGAACAAAAGTTTTATAAGATACATATATTTTATATTTGGGGGCCTTTTATTCAATAGAAATAAAATATGTTCAGATACTTAAGAAAAATTTAAATACAAATATATATTATACTTAGTGCTACATAAAGTTAATTAAATCACACAAAGAAGCAAGCAGAAAACTATGTAAAAACAATATAAAATAACATTGAGTTACCAGTAGAAGAATAACAATAATAACCAATTTAGAAATTAAATATATATAGAATATCTTCTAAATAACTTGGGTTAGGGAGGAAACTAAAACTGAAATGAGGGATTTTTTTTCAAATGGATGAGAACTGAGAGCATTCGGTACATGTTATCTACAGCATTTAGAGGAAAAATATATTCTTTACTTCATTTACTGAACTGAAGAACATATTTTTATAACAAATTAACTCTGTTAATAATAAATTCACACAGTATTTTTGGTACAGAGCAGTACTACTACTCTATACAGAGTGGTAGTACGCAGAATACTAACAGAGTACTAAAATATAAATTAATGACATATTCAAAATAAAATTTAAAACCAAAAAGAAAATAATAATAATAAAACCACACCGAGAGCTAGTTCTTTAAAAAGGGGGGGGGGGGGTCCAGATTAAAGATAAAATCTAGATTACTTGACCAAAAATAATACATAACAGTAAATACAGGAAAGCTAATATAACTACAGAAAGACACATTTAAAAAGCAAATATTCTATGTCAATGAGTTTAAAATTCAACTAATATATACATGTATAAAGTATGTAATATGTATGTATATGTGTACATATATAATCAGATGATGTGTACAAAATGCCTACATAAATGCATATATATACATGTATGTATCAATATGATTTTTTTTTTCAAGGTAATCAGAAGTTCTCTTGTGGTGCAGTAGGTTAAGGATCTGGCATTGTCACTGCAGCAGTTGAAGTTGCTGCTGTGGCTTGGGTTGGATTCCTGGCCCAGGAACTTCGACATGCCCCATGCATGACCATTAAACAAATTTTAAAAAAAGGAAAACCAAATAAAATCAATCCTTACATATAAGGAATAACTGCCTAAATGAAAAAATTCCATCAATTAGTAATAAAATTAAATGGTATCTTATGAAACAAATGTGAAATACTATGTTAAATAGAACATTCAAAAGAGAAATTAGCTATTAAAAATGAGCAAAAATGTATAAATCCAACAAAATTTTATAAGCAAGAGAGAGAAGGCACAGAGCTGTGGAAAGTTTCAGCTATCTTCTCTTTCACTACAAAAGTACTGACAGCAAAGACAGTGTCTTTAAATAAAATAGAGGTAATGCCTTAAAAAGGGCCTGACACTGAGCTCTACCAAAGTCAGTTATTTTGGCACTAGAATCTCCATCTTGCGTTAAAGACAGTGTCATCAATTTAAATTCTGACAATCAAGTAAACAATAGAGGCAGTCACAGGTGGCTGGCTAACCCTACCTTGAGAATTTGAAAGTGATTGTACCACATAGGATGAAATACAGGAGAAAGAAGTTCCTTTATAAATACAAGAGATAGCCTAAGTCTTTATGCTGAAAATAACTTTGATGAGGTGAAAACCTCTCCAGCTAATTCTGGTCAGGGGTATCTCAGGGCCTAGTTATCTCCATTGCTATCCAGCATATTAGAAAGTAACGGCTACCTGGGAAGAACAGAGGCTTGGAAAGTGTAAAAATACATTGTCCTCCTGCCTTAGGATCTGAGCAATATCAGCTATCTGTTAGTTAGTAAATTATCCTTCCCTGCCCCTTATTATAATCAGTAACATTGGACCCTTCTAGCAGGACCAGGAAAGGATTAACAACCAAAAGGTGGAAAATAATGAAAATGTACTAAAAGACATGATAGAATCTAAATAATAGAATTGTTCTGAAGGATTGGAGGAGTTTTGCTTGGGAAGATTTGTAAACAGAAAATGTTCCAAGATTATACTGATGGCAATTTCCAAGAAAATGTAAAATACTCTAAATCCAAATCCCAATTTTTTTCTTTTTAAAGAAAATGACAATTTGAATCTAAAATTATCTAAAAAACTAAATGTTAAATAATAAAAAATATTTGTTTAAATTTAGATGGACATTTTAGGTGTGAAATGGGGAGCCTCAAGGTAAGGACCATAATGGCACATAGAAAAGAGAATTGCTTTACCCTGCAAAACAGATGGGAAAGACTAGATTTCTAGAGTCATCCTGAGAAGGAAAGTATGGGGAAAATAAGCATATTAAAATGATGTGAAGAGCTTTTTTTTTTTTTTTTTTTTGGTCTTTTTTTGTCTTTTTTTGCCTTTTCTAGGGCCGCTCCTGTGGCATATGGAGGATCCCAGGCTAAGGGTCTAATCGGAGCTGCCACCACCAGCCTACATCAGAGCCACAGCAATGCAGGATCAGAGCCTACACCATAGCTCACGGCAATGCCAGATCCTTAACCCGCTGAGCAAGGCCAGGGATCGAACCCACAACCTCGTGGTTCCTAGTCAGATTTGTTAACCACTGAGCCACGATGGGAACTCCTGAAGAGCTTATTAAAAGGGGTGTGAATAATATGAAAATGGTCTTGGAGACTGGAAGAAAATAGCAGAACATGAGCAATTTTTACTGGTTAAAATGACAGAGACATGTCTAAAAAGCTTGGATTTCAGCTTGTGATGAAATTGTGATAGCTTTAAAACATTTAAATTATGACACTCTTTTTTGTTGTTGTTGTTGTTGTTGTTGTTGTTGTTGCTATCTCTTGGGCCGCTCCCGCGGCATATGGAGGTTCCCAGGCCAGGGGTTGAATCGGAGCTGTAGCCACCGGCCTATGCCAGAGCCACAGCAACGCGGGATCCGAGCCGCGTCTGCGACCTACACCACAGCTCACGGCAACGCCGGATCGTTAACCCACTGAGCAAGGCCAGGGACCGAACCCGCAACCTCATGGTTCCTAGTCGGATTCGTTAACCACTGCGCCACGACGGGAACTCCATGACACTCTTTCTAATAAAAGTTGTAGTCTAAAGTCTAATTATCCTCCTGTTAAAGATAGGTCAGTCTAAGACACTTGTATCTAATGAATGGAAGGTAGCAGAAATGACTCCGCATGATATACAAGGCTAGTTCAGAAAAAGCAGTACTGTTTTTGCCCAAATCTCTCATGAAACGTTTACTCTTGGAACTTATCTACCATGTTGTAAGGAAGCCCAAGGCACTAAGAGAGGCCACATGTAGGTTTCTGGTCAAGAGCTCTAGATAATTTCCAAAATAAAAGCTAGCATCACCCAAGGGACATACAAATGAATAAGTCTTCAAAAGATTCTAGTCCTTAGCCTCTGATTGGGACCCATTAAGATGGGCTGGAGGAGAAATAAGATGTCTCTACCAAATCTTACCCAATTTGAAAATTTGTGAAAAAATGTTATTCTTTAAGCAACTGTTTTTATGGGTGACTTGTAACAATAGATAATTAGAATAACATCATTTGTATATTAAGAGTGTTACAAATCAAAATAAAAATGAAAAACTACTTGGAAAAAATGGCACAAGTGGAAAGGTAATTCCTAGAAGAATATATATGAATAATACATGTACAAAAAATGCCCAATAATTTTAGTTATTGGAGGAATTAAAAAATGACACAGTAGAAACATTTACCTCTTACCAGAATGACAACTTCAACTTCTTTCAACAAAAAAGGATCTTAAATGAATACACTGATCAAAAAAAATGGCAAAATAAATTATGATACATTGGAACTATGCAAGAAAAATTGTTAAATCCAAAATCACAATGCTAAATAAAAGAAACCTCACTCTTTGGTTAAAAATCCTAAGTCTATAAATACATAAGAAGTTGGTTGAAGGAACAGGATTAAGATAAATTCTATTTTTTTGGAAGTACCTGTCATGGCTCAGGGGTTAACAAACCCAACTAGTATCCATGAGATGCGGGTTCCATCACTGGGCTCCCTCAGTGGGTTAAGGATCTGGCATTACTGTGAGCTGTGGTGTAGGCTGGCAGCTAGTGCTCTGATTTGATCCCTAGCCTGGGAACTTCCATATGCTGCAGGTGCAGCCCTAAAAGGCAAAACAAACAAACAAACAAATAAGATAAATTTGATTTTTATTCCATACACTTCCATGTTTTTCACAGAGATCATGCATTACTTTGGTAATAATAAAGAAATCACTTATTAAAGTCCCTTTCTGTGAAGTAATGTGGACGCTTTGGAATTCATGCAGAGTTGAAGGTTTTCAGAAGTAGATGCTGTTATCTGTAGAATTCATGCCCTAACTGGGTGAGAGTGCTTTTTTTTTTTTTTTTTTTTTTGTCTTTTTGCCTTTTTGCCTTTTCTAGGGACACTCTCGCGGCATATGGAGGTTCCCAGGCTAGGGGTCCAATCGGAGCTGTAGCCACCGGCCTACACCACAGCCACAGCAATACGGGATCAGAGCCGCGTCTGCGACCTACACCACAGCTCACGGCAACGCTGGATCTTTAACCCACTGAGCAAGGGCAGGGACTGAACCCGAAACCCAATGGTTCCTAGTCAGATTCGTTAACCACTGAGCCACGACGGGAACTCCTGGGTGAGAGTGCTTTTGCAAATTATACAATCGATAAAGTGAAAATACAATCCACAGAATGGGAAAAATATTTTCAAAGCATGTGTGTGATAGGAACTTATATCCAGACTATACAAAAAAAAATTCTACTACTCAATAATAAAAAGGCAACAAATATTTACAGAAGATTTCAGTAGACATTTCCCCAAACACAGGTAGCACATGAAATAACATCAAGGAATTCCCATTGTGGCTCAGTGGAAACAGATCTGACTGGCATGCATGAGGATGCAGGTTCGATCTCCAGCGTTGCTGTGATGTAGGTCACAGACGCAACTTGGATCTGGCATTGCTGTGGCTGTGGTGCAGGCTGGAGGCTACAGCACCAATTCAGTCCATAGCCTGGGAACTTTCATATGCCGTGGGTACAGCCCTAAAAAGACAAAAAGACCAAAAAAAAAATAATGGTCAAAGTCATTATTCATTAGAGAAATGCAGATAAGAACCACAATAAGATACTACTTCACACCCATTAGGATGACTCAAATCACAGGCTAGACAATTACTGGAAACCTCATTCATTGTTAGTGGGAATTTAAAATGGAGCAGTCACTTTGGAAAACAGTTTGGTAGTTTCACAAAATGTTAACTAGAGAGTTACCATATCACCAGCAAGTCCAATCCTAGGAAAAAAATGAAAACACAAAAAACTCATTTGTACATGTCTGCAGTATTATTCATAATAGACAACGATTTGAAAGAATCAAATATCTGTTAACTGATGAACAGATGAATAAAATGTGAAAGCAATATAACAGAATATTAGCCAATCATAAAGAAGGAATGAAGTACTAATATACATGCTACAACAGAACAAAACTTGAAAACTTTATGCTAAGCAAAGGAAGCCCATTGTATAAGACCAATATTGCATGATTCTATTCATATAAAAGGTCCAGAATTGGTAAATCTTTAGAGACAGAAAATGGATTAGTGGTTGCCTGGGATTAAAAGTATGATAAATTATGAGTGACTACTAATGGTGACAGAATTAATATTGTGAGTTATAGCTCAATAAAGACTTTTTCTTTTCTTTTTTTTGTTTTTTGTTTTTTGTTTTGACAAAAAGAACTATAAGCCATATCCTTAGATATGGTATTCAGTACTTTATAAATCCAAGATAGGTAGGCCCAAAATAGCTGATCTATTCCTGGGGAGAAAAGATTCAAATCTTTTCTTACACATGAATTGGTAAAGGCTAATAAGCTTCCACTGCAGGAGGAGGCAAGGAAGAAAAAGATCTCAATCCCAGTTGCAGAAACTGTCCCCACCTTCAACCCATTCTAAATTAGGTAACCATTTAATTCAGTCCAGTAGCATTCAGTGCATAAGTAAAACAACAATAAACTATAATTATTTGTCAATCCTGGAAGGCCAAGAACTCCTACAAGTAGAAGATTATATTTTATCCATCACTTGATTGCTTAGGATCATAATTATGGATTGCAACATATATTCAACTACTGCTGACAGAAAATAATAAATATAATATTCAGGAAGTTCCAAGTTACACCTGGAAAACTGTCAGAACTGTAAGTTCTCAGGCTCTACCTAAACATACTGAATCAGCCACTTCAGGAGTAGGGCCCAGTAATCTGTGATTGAACAAGACTTCCAGACGATTTTGGTAGACTCTAAAGTTTTAGAACATTCATATAAACACAGCCAAAATCTAGAACAGTTCTTTACAAAAAAAAGATATGAAGAATATTCTACTTTCTTTTACCTTTTTTTCCTTAGGCCCTTTTGTTATCCTTCCAAGGAAGAGCACATTTTTCTAACATAACAGTCATACATACATTCAATTTTCTATTAAGGTTTGTGAATATATTTAATTAATAAAGCTATAAAATATAAAGAAATTCAGTGAGTCTCCTAGTTTGTATCAACTGAGATAATTCTAGACAGCTGAGTCTCATCAGATTAAAAAGAGTGCCTCCCACCACCCTCTAAAGTGAGAGACTTATTCAAATATTTTAAGCCTGGACCTGAGAATTAGGCACTATACACAGATGCCAAAAGCTCCAAGCCTCCATGTTGAAAGGAAGTATCTTTTAGGTTTCCAAGGAAACAGAGATTCATGTTAGAATCCTCACTTGGGCTGACACGAATTCTAAGAATCATCAAGATTTATACCTGGAGGCAAGAATAGAAATGGACTGAGCTAAAAATAGTGTATCCATCACAGCCACCATAAGAGAAGACACAATAATAGGTAAGAGCAACAATTTGCCGATTGTGCAAATTCTACCAATTATATTGTATAATTTTAAAGAATGAATTATTTCCAATCACTGTTGCCATGCATGAGTTAACTGGAAGAGAGAAGCAGATTTTCACCCTCCAGTTAGAAGATATGCCTCAGGCAGATTCAGATGCATGATTGAAAATATCTTTGAAAGAAGTCCACACAGCATCTATTAGGAAGTAATGCAGTTTCTAAGTAATTCATGGATGATTCTAGGTCTAGTATGTGTCTGCACAAATACACAATTATATGTGCCAGTATACAGGTTGTGTGTGTGAGACAGAGACTGGATACAGATTATATCAATTAAGTGTTTCCCACATAAAAGTGAAATCTAAATTGAAGAGAAAACAAGACATGCCCTGGAGCCTTGTGTTTTAAAAAAAGTAATAAAGTCAGCCAAAAAACATACCTCAATAAAAAAGTAAATAATACTAGCGAGCTGTGCCAAATATGGCAGATCATAAAACAAACTTGTAGGAAGAGTGATCCCTTAGGTATTAGTACTGATCATAAGTAAAATTTATCCTAGGACTTTTTCAGTTAAGAAAGAAGAATAAAAAGCACTCAGGATAGTAGAGTATTTTATCTTTTCAACTCTTAAAGCAAAGCCTCCATTTAATATTGCATTGATCACTTTTATTGTGTTGTTTTTAAAGGTTCCTCTATCAGTTATGAAAGTATGTAAGGAGTTATACATATTTTTAAATTAATAGACCACATTTTAGAGCATTCTTAGGTTTACAGGAAAATAGAGCAGAAAGTATAGAAAGTTCCCATGCACTCCCTCCCATCCCTCTGCTTAGTTTCCCCTATTATTAACCTCTTGCATTGATGTGAGACATTTTTTTACAATTCATAAATCAATATTGATGCATTATTAACTAAGGTCCATAGTTTACATATGGGTTCAATCTTTCTGTTTTATACTGAGTTTTGACACATGTATAATGCCATATGTCCATTATTACTGTATTATATAGAGTAGTTCACTGCCCTAAAATTCCTCTGTGCTCCACCTATTCATCCCTCACTCACCTTTACCCCTATCCCTCTGGTAATCATTAATCTTCTTCCTATCTCTAAAGTTTTGCCCTTTCCAGGATGTTGTCCAGTTGGAATCATTAAGTCTGTAGTCTTATAAGATTGGTTTCTTTCACTTAGTAATGAGCTTTTTTTTTTCTTTTGTATTTTTTTACTAAATTATAGTTGATTTATAATGTGCCAATTTCTGCTATATAGCAACAATATGCTTTTAAGACTAATCTATGTCCTTTTACGGCTCAAGAGCTCATTTCTTTTCATCACTGAATGATATTCCACTACATGGCTGTACATAGTTTGTTTATACATTCACTTATTGAAGGACAACTTGGGTCACTTCCAATTTTTGTCAATCATGAACAAAGTTTCTGTAAACATTCACATAAAGGTATTGTATGGACTCTTCATTAGTTATGGAAGTATATAAATTATATTTTGGGAGTTTCCCTAGTGGCGCAGCAAAAACGAATCTAACTAGGAACCATAAGGTTGCGGGTTTGATCCCTATCCTGGCTCAGTGGTTAAGGATCCCCAGCATTGCCGTGAGCTGTGGTGTAGGTCGCAGACACGACTCAGATCCCATGTTGCTGTGGCTGTTGTGTAGGCCAGCAGCTACAGCTCCAATTGGACCCCTATACTGGGAACCTCCATATGCTGTGGGTGAGGGACTAAAAAGACAAAAGAAAAAAAATTATTTTAATCAACATACTTCTTTGTTTAAAGTATTTTTGTATCCCAAAGTGTCTTAGTCATTCTTATCCATACCAAATCCATGAAATTTAGTCCTATTGTATGAACTGGGATTAAAGAAGGGAGGAAAAGAAGACTCATAGGAACTCATGGTTAGAAGGAATTGATGATCATCTAGGTTATTTCCTCTGTTTTCAAGCCTATGTTTGGATTCTTCTACATGTCTCATATTTATACAGCTTCTGCTGACCAATTGTTCTTTGTTTGGCATGCTGTTAATTTTAAAACCATTACTTCTTGTATTGCATCATCTGAATTTTCTATTTCTTAGGGCTACACAGGAATAGTAGACTTAATCATCTCCTGGCAGCCTTGATGTTTTTGAATACATTTTCACATTTCCCAAAATTCTTCAAATTTTTCTTCTTAAAATATGTTTCTGAGTCTTTCCATCAGCATGATCCATTCATGATTCTAGTTGAACTGTATTCAAATTTCCAAACTATTTCTGCTTAAACAAAACAGATATGTTATACTATAGGTTAATTAGACAATATACAATTAGATAAAATTTCATGGTTTTTGCATTGCTTTTAAAAATGCCAAAATCAAGCTATTACAATGGCATAACAAATCTATTGTTTTTAGATTATGCTTGTTATTTGCATTGTTTGATAGAAAAGTTGATACATACAGACATAATCTTAAAAACTTTGTCAAAAGCTTTACAGACGCTGTTTAAATTTAAGGATGGGGAAAAAAAATCATAGAATATCCCTCATTTGAATTATGAACAAAACTGCACAATTCCTTTGATGAAAAATAAAACAATCACAAAAAGTAAAAAAAAAAAAATCAGAAGAAAGGAAAAGAAACCCAAGAAGACATGAGATGTATTAAAATCATAACTACTGTATTAATTACAATGGACTTAGTTGATCCCAGATTGAAAATACCCTAAGAATGAACCAGTGAGTTAGTATAAAAGTTCTAGAAATTCTTACATCACGCCTATAGACTGCTTAATAAATGTAAGCTTTTCAACCTCCAAATCTGGACAATGCATTTTGTGTGTGTGCATGTGTTATTTTAGGATGGCACCCATGGCATATGGAAGTTCCCAGGCTAGGGTTCAAATTGGAGCTGTAGCTGCCAGCCTACACCACAGCCACATCAACACAGGATCCGAGTCGCATCGGCGACCTACACCACAGCTCACAGCAATGCCGGATCCCCAACCCACTGAGTGAGGCCAGAGAGTTAACCCAAATCCTCATGGATACTAGTCAGATTTGTTTCCTCTGCACCACAACAAGAACTCCCTGGACAGTGAATTTTTAAAGTATAGGATCCTGGAAGAGAAATGCTTCCACCAAGGATACAGCAAAATCCCATACACTTTAAGCTATGGTTGCCAGCACTTCAGCCTCATTTTGCCAAGGGACCAGCAGGACAGGAAAGAAGTCACGATCCTAGCAGATATAATTGTTCCTGATGACCAGGAGAAGACAGGTCTTCTAGAACACACTGAGGAAAGGAAGAATACATTTGGTAATCAGATGGTTCCCTGGAACATCTCTTGGTACTTCCTTGCCTAATTTTGGTGGTAAATAAACAAATACACTGCTCTGATAGGATTATATCACCTAGACGATCATACCTCTCAGGAATGAAGATTACCGGATCAGGCAAGGCCTCTAGTGATTTATTGCCAAGAATAAGGGGAATGTAGATGAGCAGCAGAGGAAATATAAATGAGTATCAGTTGTGTCCCCAAGACCAACCATAGTGATGGGAACTATAGTGCATTCCACTAAACTTCTTTTAATTTTCCCAGAGAACCTGTTTCCAGATAGAGAACATATTATATGAAAATGGAATCATGACAAAAAAAAAAAAAAAAAAGGTCTGTTACAGATGTTCCCTACAGGACCAAGATAGTCATTCCTCCAGCTGCCAATAGTGTCAGCTTCTGATGGCTCACAGCTCAAATCCTTCCAGAAATTACCCTTGGCCAAAGAGAGCCACCTCAATCAAGATTAATCCTCCCAATAGCCACCCCATATCTATTGCCTTAATTTAGGACAACTATCAAGTCTGGATGAACTGCAAAGCTCTCCATGGAATCAACCAGAGATTTTCTTCAGACTTCATCATGGCCTAACTTCTTCTGCACATTCTTCTTTTCCCTCACTCACTCACCTATATGGTTCCCAGTAGTGCTACTCGCCAAACTTACTGCATCCAATCTCCATCTCAAAACCTGTTTAGAGAAGCTAACCTAAGAAACATTATGTTGCTAGATTCCACTGAGAAGCTCTCTAACAATGATGCCTGAACACAAACATCTATAAATCTTTCCATAAGTTCTTAATATTATGCTGATATTTAGAATATCAGGAGTCATCTACATGGGTCAAGCACGTAATAATACATCATTAAAAGAGCAAATTCATACATCATGAATATAATGTTTTGAACTCACATTTGTGTATAAAAGCTAATAAATGCCAAATTTAAATTTCTTGCAATAAAATTTATTTGTTCATGTCAACTATAAGGCACATATTAGAAACTATTAACTATCTCAGATACCAATCAACTATGTTAAACAACTGCGTGATTGTTCCTTTGCCTTTCTAGAAATTCAGAAATAACTAGGAACAATATTATCCATCATGAATTACTTTGTACAATAATTCTCTACCTTTTTAAAGGTAATGGCTTCGGTCTTTTCATCTAGAATTTTCAACGAACTCATATGAGCAAATTGTGCTGCTCATGAGTTTCTCATAATTTTATATTTATTTGCTAAAGGGCAGTGCTCACTGTTCTGTACTCTTTAACTGAATGACTATCATACTTTTTCCAACAGAAAACAATCATCCCATATTATTCTTCATGAATAATCTGTGCTCCTCACTCATTTTCCACATCCCATGAGTCCTCAGTTCTCTTCATCTGCCTCTTTAACATACCTCAAATTATTTTCTCCTTCTCTGCACCTATTGCCATAACATGAATTCAGTTCTTCATTTTTTTTTTTTTAGCACTTTTGCACTAACATCCATCTCCTCTAAGGTTTTACAAACAGCTAATGATGGACCCTGGAATATCCTCCTTACATTTTCCACATACATCCATTATTCCACTCTTCTTGGTCTTAATCTACAGTGATATCAGAATCATTTTTTTAAACCACAAATCTCAACTGTCACTCTCCTACTTAAAAGCCTCTATTGTATTTATGTTAGAGTACAATTTTTATCATGGAATAAATTATCTGGCTTCTTTCTACATTTTAAACTTATTTCTTACCTGTCTTCCATTTGCTATATCCGTTTAAGCTATTCTTAATACTTAAAACACTTTCTAAACATCACATGCTCTTTATAGGCCCACACATTCCTTTCCCTGTTTACCATCTCCTATGCACTTTTTATGTACCCATTTCTACTCCAGACAAGCATCATTTCTTCAGTGTACTCTTCCTTAAGTCATACTTTCTCTATTAACCTGACAATAGTTAGTTGTTCTTGTTACAATGTTGTCATATACACAGTACAAATTGCAATGATTTGCAGCCATGTTACTTATGTATCTTTCTGTTTATTGTACTCAGGCACAAGGGTCTTAAGTTGAATAACTCTGTATCATTAAAGTCCCACATAGTTTCAGACTATGGCTAATATTCAAAAGATATGAATTAAATTGAACTAAATTGCACAGAAGCATTTAGGATTGTTAACAATAGCCTAGTAACCATACGGGCAAATAATTATTTTCTAAACCTCATGCTCAAAAAATATTTTTTAGAGACCCCATGAGGCAGATAAAGGGAACAATCACAGATAAAAGTCCCAAGTTTTTCTCATTAGTCTGATGATCTCATTCTTTCCTTCAATAGGTTGGTCATGTTTTAACTCTTGAAGTAGAGGCAGGGCCTTGAACACTATAGAAATCAACAAGTCATCCAGAGTCAACAATATTAAAAAAAAAATGTAAACCCTACTACTATAGAGCTATTGTGGGGGTTTTTTGTTTGTTTTTGTCTTACTTGTTTGTCTTCTCCTAAGGTGCCTAAGTATCTATTCTCATTATTCCTTCAGACTTTTTGGGAAAGGTTCATGTGGAAATTCACATTTCACTTAGGATATATTCAGGGTTTTTTCCCCTTCTAATGCTAACCTTAGGTAACTGTCTGCATGTTATTAAATTCATTGACTATAATAATGCACATTAAAAAGTTAATGTGACACTTGAGAGAAATATGCAATATAATGTTAGAATAAAGCTTCAGAGTACCCATTGTGGCTCAGTGAGTTAAGAACCGAACATAGAATCAATGAAGAGGTGAGTTCCATCCCTGGCTTCACTCAGTGGGTTAAGGATCCTACGTTGCTGTGACTATGATGTAGGCCAGCAGCTATGGCTCCTACTCGACTCCTAGCCTGAGAACTTCCATATGCCGTAGGTACAGCCCTAAAAATAAAAAAATAAAAAAAAAATTTTAATTTTAAAAAAGAAGAAGGCTTTCATTTTTGAATTTTGCAAAACATTAATACAAAGGTGTTCAAATTATGAGCTTTTTAAATATTGCAGTGAAAACTACTTTCTCTTTTGTATTTATCACTTTTCACATAAGCTCAAGTAGATAATATAGATGGAAAGCAGAGATCAGAAACACTTAGAAATAAAAAGGAAGCAGAACAAATGAGAATGTTTCTCAGTAACCAGAATCTTTAAATAATCTTAAAATTAGACAATGGAGGAAAACATGAAAAACAAGGAGAAATGAGCTTTCCAAGTATTAAGTGGGAAAAACTGGTTTGAGGAGAAAATAAGATATAGTACTCTCCTACTTAAATGTGTTTATCAAACATTCTCTACATCTATTATGCATAAACCTGTTGTTTTATGAAAGATTAAAAGATCATAGAAGTAGAGAATAAAATGGTGGTTAGCAGGGGCAGACAGGGAAAGGGGACGGGGAGATATTAATCAAGGAATACAAATTTCACTCATGCAAGATGAACAAGTTCTAGACATCTACTGTACAGCAATGTGACTTTAACAATACTGTGCTGGGAGTTCCCATTGTGGCTCAGTGGGTTAAGAATCCAACGAGTATCCATGAGGATGTGGGTTTGATCCCTGGCCTTGCTCAGGTTAAGGATCCGGCATTGCCACAAGCTGTGGCATAGGTTGAGGATGTGGCTTGGATCCTGAGTTCCTGTGGCTGTGGCACAGGCCTGTGACTGCAGCTCCAATTCAACCCCTAGCCTGGGAACTTCCATATGCCCTAGATGCAGTCCTAAAAATACAAAAAAAAAAAAAAAAAAAAAAAAAATACTGTACTATATACTTGATTTTCTAAGAGGATAGATCTTAAGTGTTCTTACCATAGAAAAAGAAAGGAAGAAAGGCAAAAAAAAAAAAAAAAAAAAAAAAAAGGTAACGATGAGATGGTGATTATTTCTAAGTGCATACACATACCAAATCATCAAGTTCTACAGATTAAACACATAATTTTAATTTTCAATTATATCCCAATAAAGCTGGGGAGGAAAAAAAAAAGACAAGTGAAACAAAGTCACCAATCTTGAAAATAAATTCTAGACATATAACCAAAAGTCAGCATAACTCTGGATTTTATGCTTGGCTGCTTCCTCTTCCCCAATTATTCCCATTCTTTACTGAGAAACTCAGTGTCATAGTTTTGTCAATACTGTCCATGTTAATCTTCCCCCGTCCTGATCTTTTTCCTGAACTTTAGCACCACATATGAACTTTCTGCCTGGCACTGGTTATTGTATAGCTCATCATCAATATTTAATATTTTTCACTTTAAAGAAAACTCATCTCATTACAATTAGTAATGATTTGATTCAACAAACATGAGATAGTATTAAATAACCTTGACCCTAATTTCATTTTCATAGTCAAGATGTCTGGAAGTGACAGACTCTCTTCTTGACCAAAATCTAATCAGGTTCCTCTGAGCCCTCTTCTCAACTAGGACTAAACCTTGGCTTATGTCAATTCTGAACACAAAAGATTTCCTCAATTCCCAACACTAGAGGCTTGAATAAACAATAGCATGATTTCTAGCAGCCCAAGGCCATTTCCCTGGGACAATTCAGACCTGTGAAAGTTCCTGCTTGGGAAAGCTCAAGGCTACCAGAAGAACTTACTGCTTCTTCCAAAACAAACTGCTAGTGGGAAAAAAAAAAAAAAAAAAAAAAAAAACTGCTAATGTATATATACCCTGAGCCAACACCTGCCTTGCCTCACTGTTGTTTAAAAAAAAAAAAAAAAAAAAAAAAAAACAGCCCCCACCAACTTTTGTAATGTTCCACAATCCTGACTGATCCAGATCCTACCTATTTCCTCCTCTCTAATTCTTCATTCAACTCTCAGTCATTTCTGCTTGAATTGGAGTTGATTTCAGTGTATACTGAAATCTCTTCCCCTGAAGCAGTGGCCAAAATAAAAGCTGTCTTGTTGCCTTTAACAAATGTTTGCCTAAGTTTCTCCTTGACAGAGCTAGTTAATCCAGAACTGATGGGCAAGGCACTGGCTCAGAAATCTACTTTCTTTTTATTTTGTCTCTCTGTTTGGCATTATTTCCAATGCCAACACGACCTCACAGTTAAAGATGTCTACTCAATTCCAACCATCACGGATGCATTCCAGTCAACTGGAAGGTGGAAGGGACAGAAGAAAAAGCATGCCCTTTAAGGACAATTCTTGGAAGTTCATGTACCAGCTCTGTTGATATCACGTAGTCACAGTGAGCTGCAGAGAGAATGGAGATATGTAGACTTTATTCAAGGCAATCTTATGCTCTGCAAAAACTGGAAATTTAAAGGAAAACAGATACTAGGATAGAGCTAACATGATGCATCCACACCATTCCCAAAACTGCTTCTCTTTATTTAATGTTTCTGTTGATGTATTTTAGTCATCAGAGTCAAAACTTGGCATCTCTCTTTTTTAGCCTGCATAAGCATATGAAGCCACATTATCTCCTTAATGAAATAATGACATTTAATTAGATAATCTCTAAGATCCCTTTCAGACATCCTATAGACCAACATATGATTTGCCAAGAACTCTCGAATACTTTTAATAGTGTATCTTATAATGAATCTAGGACCAAAAAATAATAACAGCAAAACATTAACTGGCTCCCAAAACATATTCATTGAAATGCAATTGAAAGATTCCTAAACTATAATTATTAAGGCTGGGAGAGGTTTTTGTCTGCCAGTCAGGAAGTAGGGAAAGGAAACTGGATAATGATACCACACTTCAGAGAAAAAAATGTGAGCTTGAAATTTACTACCTAGAGATGAGTTCATTTAGAATAGGTAGTTTAAACTTTACAAATAGGTTTTCTGAAATTAAACTGTTCTCCTAATATTGAAACAAATGTTTCTTGTCAAAGTGTGTTGCTTTTGATATAATAATATAGGAGGTCCCATCATGGCTCAATGGTTAACAAACCTGACTAGCATCCATGAGGACACAGGTTCAATCTCTGGTCTTGCTCAATATGTTAAAAATTCTGCATTGCCATGAGCTGTGGTGTAGGTCACAGATGTGGCTCAGATCCCAAGTTGCTGTGGATGTGGCATAGGCCAGAAGCTGAAGCTCCAATTCAACCCCTAGCCTATGCAGTGGTTGCGGCCCTAAAAATACACACACGCACACACAAACACACACATAATTATGACTTAATTATTTAATAATATTTTTATTTGGAAATAATGCCTGATATATCTATGAGATTATTTTCTTCCCTTTAAAAAAAAATAGCATTCAGAATTCCCATTGAGGGCAGTGGAAACAAATTCAACTAGTAACCTGAGGTTTCAGGTACAAAAATCTCAAATCAAAAACTTAACCCTGTGGAGAAAAGGGAACCCTCCTGTACTGTTGGTGGGAATGTAAGTTGGTACAACCATTATGGAGAACAGTATGGAGGTATCTTAAAAAAACTATACATAGAACTACCATATGACCCAGCAATCCCACTCTTGGGCATATATCTGGACAAAACTTGCCTTGAAAAAGACACATGCACCTGCATGTTCATTGCAGCACTATTCACAATAGCCAAGACATGGAAACCACCTAAATGCCCATCAATAGATGATTGGCTTAAGAAGATGTGGTATATATACACAATGGAATACTACTCAGCCATAAAAAAGAACAAAATAATGCCATTTGCATCAACATGGATGGAACTAGAGACTCTCATACTAAGTGAAGTATGCTAGAAAGAGAAAGACAAAAACTATATAATACCAGAGTTCCTGGCATGGCTCAGTGTTAACGAATCCGACTAGGAACCATGAGGTTGCGGGTTCAATCCCCAGCCTTGCTCAGTGGGTTAAGGATCTGGCGTTGCCGTGAGCTGTAGCATAGGTTGAAGACGTGGCTTGGATCTGGAGTTGCTATGGCTATAGTGCAGGCCGGTGGCTATAGCTCCAATTAGACCCCTAGCCTGGGAACTTCCACATGCTGCAAGCACAGCCCTAGAAAAAGATCAAAAAAAAAAATATGATATCACTTATATCTAGAGTCTAATATATGGCACAAATGAATCTTTCCACAGAAAAGAAAATCATGGACATGGAGAACAGACCTATGGTTGCCAAGAGGGAGGAATAGGGAGTGGGAATTTGGGGTTAATATTGCCTTTGGAATGGATAAGCAATGGGATTCTGCTGTACAGCACTGGGAACTATGTCTGGTCACTTGTGATGGAGCATGATAATGTGAAAAAAAGAATGTATATATGTATGTGTGACTGAGTCACCTTGCTGTGCAGTAGAAAATTGACACAACAACTGTAAATCCGCTATAATGGAAAAAACAAAAATCATTATTAAAAAAATAGCAAAGAAAAAAAAGGAGTTCCAGTTGTGCAGCAGAAACAAATCCGACTAAGAACCATGAGATTGTGGGTTCAATCCCTGGCCTCACTCAGTGGGTTAGGGATCCAGCACTACCATGAGCTGTGGTGTAGGTCACAGACACAGCTCGGATCCCGAGTTGCTATGGCTGTGGTGTAGGCCAGCAGCTACAGCTCCCATTAGACTGCTAGCCTGGGAACCTCCATATGCTGTGAGGCCCTAAAAAGCAAAGGAAAAAAAAAAAAGAATTAATTAATTTATTTATTTAATTAAATAAAAAATAGTATTCAGAGTTCCCCGTTGTGGGCATCAGAAACAACTCCAACTAGTAACCATGAGGTTTTGGGTACAATCTCTGGCCTTGCTCAGTGGGTTAAGGATCTGGCATTGCCCTGTGCTGTGGTGTAGGTCGCAGACATGGCTTGGATCCCAAGTTGCTGTGGCTGTGGCGAGGCATGCAGCTGTAGCTGTGATTCAACACCTAGCCTGGGAACCTCCATATGCCACGAGTGTAGCCCTAAAAAGCTAACAATAATAATAATAATAATATATATATTTTGTACAAAAGGAAATGGCTCACTTCTTTCTCCATGTTCTGGAAAATACTGCATAACATTAGAATGATCTGTTTATTGAAGAACATAAAATTTGTTCTGAAAATCTCGGAGTCCAGATTTTTATGGTAATATTTTTGAAGTAATATTTTAATCTCTTCTACTATAACTTGATAATCAAGATTTTAAAAATTTTTTTATTCTATTTTGATATAGTTGTTAGAAAATCCTCTATTTACCAAGGCTTTAAATAAATTGCATGTTTAATCACCTATGATTATACCCATTCTCTCCTGAAATATTACATGAGTTTTATATTTTTCCCTTATAAATCCTGCTCTCTATATATTTTATTACATCGAAGAATCATATTTTAAATATAGCTATTTGGCCTTGGTTTGTCTTTTAAATTTATTATTTACATTTTTCCCTGAATGAATTACTTTTATCTTCTTAATTTGGGTTCATATTTAAACTCCTTTTTTATGACTTCTTGAATTAAATGTTAATTTACTTACTTTCACACTTTTCATTTAATAATTTTGAAAAGTCAAGGTATGATATTGCCTCAGAGTACAATTTTGACCATATGTCTAAGATGATCTTCTGTTTTTACAGAGTTATTGTTATTTTTTACCTAGCCTTTAATTCCACCTTTGAATTCTTCTTTGACCCAATAGTTATACAGGGAAAAACAGAAATTTTCTAATATATTGTTCTCAGAATAAAGCTATTTTTTCTCATTTTAGATTCCCCCCATTCCTTAGATAACATGTTTTCTTCAATGTCATTGAGAATGAATATTTTCACTTTTTTGGAATAAGTATATTTTAAAAAAAAGTTTTATCACTGTTCTTTATAGAATAAAATCTATATCCTGATTTGAAATGGATTTAGTTAAAATTTTATAGGTTATATTTCAATGATTTTAGTGTAAATCATAGAGATGAGAAGGTTGATAATATCTAGAGACTTTATTATGACAGAGGGCTTTCTAAGTCTTATCACTTGATTAAAAAACAAAACAAAACAAAAACATGAATTTGGATGCAGCTTTTAGGCTGAAAGTTTATTAGGCACTTTTTCTGTATGGAGCAGACGTCTTTAAAATCTGTTCTTTTAAATCACAGATTACAGTTGCTCTTGTTCCTAAGAGGACACCAACAATGCAAGCAAGGAAACAATCATTACTTAAGAGGTTTAGAAGCAGTAAGTCAGCCTGACCAGAACTAGGGTAGGCTCGGGAATTAGAAGCTGCTCTTATTTCATAAATCCATCACACTTTCTTGGCAATAGAAAATGCTTAGTAAATATAACGTAGTATTACTGGAAGGCAGTATCATCTATTCCCTTCAAGTTTCACTATACCTTAATGAGGAAGGAATCATTTTTCTCATTTTTGCAGATAGATTCAAAGAGCTTAGGGAGGAATCCAGCTTCCACAGTACAGGAGTTCCCAGGGCGGGGGAGGGGGGTGGAGTGTGAAAACTCTAAACTTATGAATGCAGGACTGTAGGGATGTAGAAAGAGCTGGGAGTCTATCTAGACAGCTGAATAAAAGGCTTATATATTGGATGGGTAGATGTCAGTGCCTTTCTCTTTGACAAAAAAGAAAAATCAAATTAGAATTATAGAATGCAAATTTTTTTTTTCTGTCTTTTTAGGGCCACACTTGCAGCATGTGGAAGTTCCCAGGCTAGGGGTCGAATCCAAGCTAAAGCTGCTGGCCTATGCCAGATCCAAGGTGTACCTGTGACCTACGATGTAGCTTGCCATAGTTTGAAAGCAACGCCAGGTCCTTAACCACTGAGCGAGGTCAGGGATCAATCACGCATTGTCATGGATACTAGTTGGGTTCTTAACCCTCTGAGCCATAATGGGAACTCATAGAATTGAAAATTCTAATAGCTGCACTTTTCTGTGATCTCATCTTTCATACATTGAGAGTGCTAGCTCTGCTTGAACAATGAAAATGGTACCATTTAATCATGCTGGTTTATAATAAGTATGGTGGTTTACTGCTTTCAATTATTACAAATATACATGTTGCTTTTTTTCGTATGGACCTCTATGTGATGTTTGATGCCCAGAATTCTCTTTACACAAAAAGCTTATAACGAATCTTCATACAAGATGTATTTTGTATTCACACTCACCTTTGCACCACTGTTCTCATCCCTTCATCAAGGTAAGGAATGAGACTTTTCCTATTTCCTTGAGATTTTCAGTTTGTGAAAAATGTCATTTCAGGTTTAATTTTAAAGGTAGATTTTAACTTTCCATGCCATATATCAGGAAAACTAAATTTTTCTCTGATTAACACTTCTCTACGATTTCTAAACTAGTCACTATCTTTACCATTCTTAATTAAACAACCATCTGCATCAGCCTATAAAGAAATCAATTGATTTCACTTTCACTTTCATTATTTCACATATGAGCTTCTTAGCAAGGGTCTATATACATATACACTTTGTCCTTCACAGTTAACAGACTATTTTCATATACATTACTCAGTGATGCTTAAGAGTTTCTCTCTCTCTCTCCCCATTCCTCCCACTTTCCTTCCTCCCTCTGTAATGTGTCTCCTTGGGCCACTGCTCAGTGGCACCTTCTTTTGAAGCCCATGTCATGTTCCTCATTACTCTCTTTGTACATCATGTTCTATTACATGGAACACTGCTTCATTTCCCTTAAGGACTTTAGCACCTGTCTCCCACCTTTCCTTTCCATTGCTCTCCTTCATAGAGACACTCATCATTAAGGTGACATTCCTTCTAATTTCTCAACTTGCAGTTCTTAAGGCTTCTCAACAAAAGAGCCTTCCAATTTCACTAGTTCACAACTATGTAAAGGCACAGTTCTAACTCACATTTTCCTTACCAGGAGTTTCTCACATCTAAAAGTTCATTAATTAAAGTTTTCCTCTCTGACCACCCTTCAGGTCTACTGTTCATATATCCATTCACTAAATTTGTTTATTTACTCAGCACAATGACTTCCTACCATTTCCCTCTTGCCCTGGATACTCTATAATGCCACCGAATCTACTCTTCCTGCTGATTGAACAACTTCTGCACGACAATAGAGAATTACATTGAACTAAGTAGGAGAGATGGAGACATGGTATCACAGGAGCTTTGACCCCGATGTGGCAACCTGCATGAGGGAAGGATATCACTGAGGAGCCCAGGCGCAGACCCTTTCCACCATGGGGCACAGTGAAAAAATAACAGGTTTAAAGAGTACCTAGACCATATGTAAAGGAAAGCCATTTACTAACCCTACAGCATTAGTCAAATGGGCAGGAAACTGTTGAATCTCTCTAGGATAGAAGGCCCTGGAGAATAATTTTTTTGTTGCCCCTCCACCTTGACAGTGAAGGTGGGAACATAATCTAGGTGCTCTAGTCATAAGGCAGGGGGAGCAAATTTCAGCCAATACCACAGACCCCATTAACCCACTGCTCAAGAGGGGAACTCCAGAATTATTATTTTTAAAATGTCTCTGCTACCCACCCCAAAATCTACTAATTCAATGAAATCCCTATCACAATACCCATGGCATTTTTTTTACAGAACTAGGACAAATAGTCAAAAAACTTACAGGAGACCAAATAGCCAAAGCAATCAAGAACAAAACTGGATGTAAAAGCACCCAAATTTGAAACTACACTATACAACAATAATAATCAAAACAATACAGTACAGGCACAAAAACAGACATGAGGATCAATGAAACAGAATAGAGAACAAGAAATAAGCCCATGTTTATATGGCCAGTTAATCTATGACGAAGGAGGCAAGAATATACAATGGGGGAAAGAGAGTCTCTTTAATAAATGGTGCTGGAAAAACTGGACAGCGCATGCAAAAGACTTCTTTCACTACATACTAAAAAAAAACTCAAAATGGATTAAAGACTTAAATATGAGACGGAAACCATAAAACTCCTAGAAGAAATCACAGGAAATATGCTCTTTGACATCAGTTTTAGCAATAATTGTTTGGATATTCCTCCTTAGGCAAGGGTAGCCAAAGCAAAAATAAACAAACGTGACTATATCAAACTAAAAAGATTTTGCACAGGGAAGAAAACCATCAACAAAATGAAAAGGCAACCTACTGAATAGGAAAAGATATTCCAAAAGAGATACTGGATAAAGGGTTAATATCCAAAATATATAAACAACTCACACAAACTCAACATCAAGAGACAAACAAATAATCAAATTAAAAAATGGGAGGAGTACCTGAGTAGATATTTTTCACAGGAAGACAAACAGGTGGCCAAGAGCAGCATGGAAAAATGTTCACTAATCAGCAAAGAAATGCAAATGAACACCACCATGATGAGATATCTCCTCATGCTTGTCAGAATGGCTATCATCAAAAATAAAACAAATAACAAGGAAACTCTTATGCACTATAAGTGGGAACATAAATCTTTACAACCACTATGGAAAAACTAAACAGGTTCTTCAAAAAATTGGAACTAGAACTACCATGCAAGCCAGTGATTCCAATTCTGGTTATTTATCCAGCCAAAATGAAAATATACACACATAGATGTACACTAATTCAAAAAGAAATCTGCACCCTGAAGTTCATTACAGCATTATTTTCAATAGCTAAGATATGGAAGCAAAATAAGTTCCCACTGACAAATGAATGGCTAAAGAAAATGGGGTTTATATATAAATATATGCACATGACGAAATATTACTCAGCCATAAAAAAGAAAAATCGTGCCACTTGCAACAACACAAATGGACCAAGAGGGCATTATGCTCAGTGAAATAAGTCAGACAAAGACAAATACCATATGATTTAACTTATATGTAGAATCTAAAAAACAAACAGATGAATAAGCACTGAATAACAGAAGTAGCCTCAAAGAGAAAAAACTAATGGTTGCCAGAGGGGAGGGGTATATGGAGTCGGGCAAAATAGGTAAAAGGGATTAAGAGGTAGAAACTTCCAATTCAAAAATAAAAGTTATAGGGATATAATGTAGCATAGGGAATACAGTCAATAATATAATAACTTTGTACCATGACAGATGGTAACTTGACTTATTTTAAAAAAAAAAACACCTTACCAATAATGCAAGTGATACACAAAAAAATGAAATGTACCACTCTTATAGCAGTAAAAGGGAATTAATTAAATACTAAAATTATGGGATCTCAAAAATAATTAAATAAAAGTAGGTAATACTCATGCATGTGAAATATGAATATTGCATGCCTTCTTCTGGCCCAGGAACCATTAAACATTGTGGTAAAAATCTAGGCTGAAAAGTAGCAGAACTTTTAAGATAATTTGAATGCTTCTTATGCTTTAGGAAATCCCTATTCTAGTTGGGATTTTAAGCCATTAGACTATGCTAGAGATGTCTAAACTAATCCCAGGCCAGCCCTTTTTTTTTTTTTTTTTTTTTTTGCTTTTTAGGGCCACACCTGCAGGATATGGAAGTACCCAGCTAGGGGCTGAATCAGAGCTGCAACTGCTGGCCTATGTCCAACCACAACCACAGCCACAGCCATAGCCATAGCCACACAGAATCCAAGCTGCGTCTGCAACCTACACCACAACTCACCACAATGTCAGATACTTAACCCACTGAGTAAGGGCAGGGATCAAGCCTGCATCCTCATGGATACTAGTAAGGTTGCTACTGCTAGGCCACAACAGGAACTCCCCCAGGCTAGTTTTGATCCTTATTTGTTTTAGAGTCTCTGGAGTAGTCATTGAACAGATTTTCTTACCTTCTCCACAGTGGAAGTTGTGAAATCAGCCAGCCTTCTGAGAGACAGACTGGATTCCTCATAGACAATCCTCTTAAACTCTAAAGCAGCCCACCATATCTGGTTGGTTGGTTGGATAACTGGCCTACATCACTTCTCTGTTAGCAGAGTCTCCTTCCCCTGAAGGATATGGCTATCAAAATAGAGCTACTGCAAGCTTAGGCTACATAAATGCTAGTGTGATGTTCAGAACAAAGAGGTGGTGGCTCTACTCTATTCTAAGCAAATCAGTCCACATCTGCAGTAACCAAGTAAAATATGATTTGAGATGAAGGGGCTAGAAAATACATCATACATAAAATTTAACCTGTCAGTATTTCCCATGAAGAAGAAAAGATTCACAGGGATATGATAAACCTGAGTTGAAAGGCTCATCATATAAGAAATATCTTAGAACTCTACTAGAGGGAAGGAAATGGATTTGGATTCAAATATAAGAGGAGGGTTATCTTTATAAACAGTAGGTGCCACATTTCTTGACATTTATGTGATTTATTTTTAGAATACCCTTTATAAAGTCCAAATTTATAAGGTCCTAATCTCTTAGTCATATTCTACTATTATCTCTAAATTGATTTAATTTTTTCCCCTTTTAAGACATATTCTTATCTCACATTTGATTATACAAGTTGGTTGCTATCCTTATCGGTTGCTGTAATTAGATTCTTACAATGATCTTGTTATCTTGAAACATCATGACTACAGGCAGGGTGGAACAAGATTCTTACAGAAGCCCTATTTAACAGCTTCAGATGGCCAGTAGCTATTCTGAAATTGCCATATAAACTCTTGATTAAAATAAGATGTGCAGTAAAATAATCAGTTAAAATACCAAAAAGAGAGAGAAAAGAAGAGGAAAAAAAGAGGAGGAAGAAGGAGAAGAAAGAGAAGAAGGAGGAGGAGAAGAAAGAGGAGGTGGAAGAGGGGTGAAAGGAGAAGAGGATGAAGAGGAGGAAAGAAGCACCCCTTATTAGCATATAAGAATACTCAAGAATGTTAACATTTTGGTGATTTTTTTATAGAAACATTAAGAAAATATTTTACATTATCTTACCAATATACTCTAAAAACCAAAATGTAACATATAAATTAATTGATAATATAACTTCCAGAATCAAGGGAAATGGAAGATATAATTTATTACTGCATAATGAGAAAAATGGGAATTTGATGATAATAAGTATACCAAGTCAGGGGT
Source organism: Sus scrofa (assembly GCF_054392235.1). Lineage (NCBI taxonomy): Eukaryota > Metazoa > Chordata > Mammalia > Artiodactyla > Suidae > Sus > Sus scrofa. The sequence continues at coordinate 104,942,106 of NC_139396.1, read as the reverse complement.
CCTAAAGCCTAATTGTACATTAAAGTGAAATGGCCTGGACCCCACAACATATTGATTAAAACAAGATATTTGTAATGAGTTTGGGCATTTGTATTTATTTTAATTTACATAGATGATTATAAGACTTACCTAGGGTTGAGAAACACTAACCAATTTAAAGGGTTAGATATTACTTAACATAAAACTTCTGAGAACCAATGGAAGTTAGGGCACTATTAAGGGTTCACATTTTTACTTGTCATTTCCTGAGATTTAATTTTACCCAGATGGCTTCCTAATTGGTCTGTTTTACTTTATTTAGTTGAAAATTTTCACTCATTTAAAATGAACCCAAAATGTACTATGCATTTTAATTACTGTGGTGATTTTAGCTTAAATATAAGCTTTTTATAATACAGCTTGGAGAACATACAGAATTTCTTGGTAATGTGGAATAACTTTGTGGAAATTAAAGTATTGGTTACCAATTGCAGCTTTTCACAGAGAATTGTGGTTTCTATTGGCTATTAGCTCATATACTCAGAGATGGCTGCAACTATTTTGCTTTCAAGGGAGCATTCTCACTTGAGCATGCTGTTGTTTTTACATTCACGTTTTAAGTTTTATTTATTACATAGGGGTTGGAATGGGTGATGCTCTTTGGAGAGTAAACCTTAATTAGTGATTGATCCATATATACAATCCCATCTGCTTACAAACAAGATAAACTAAGGGCTTGGGAATGACTGTTGCTAAGAATGTTATCCAATTACAACAAAATGGCCCGGTTTTGTAATACATATTAGTGGTGTGGTTCTGTAATAGCCACTGCTAGATCTGGTTATACTAAAGGCATTGCCTGTTCTCACCTCCACACCAGCTATGGAATAAAAGATGCCTGACTCATCACAAGCATGGTGTGATGTGATGTCATAGCCTACATTACATAAACAGTAACACTGCATGGCCTTGGAACCACATAGCATGGTTTCTTAGTAACCACTGGCAGCTGCGGCAAAAAGCATACCCTTTATAGCTGGTAATTTAATAGGAGTGGCAAAATTGGGAGTGTGTATGGTTGTTCTCAAAGGTCAAATAAATTGGAAAACAAATGCCAAGGCTTTTATAAAGTCAAACAGAATTTTATGATGGAAGCAAAGAAACTTGAGAACTGCATAAAATATACAGAATCAAACTAGTGGAGTCCTAGCAGACTTTGAACCTACCCAGATGCCCTGTGAGAAGCAATCACTGACAAGTGATGTAGATACGAGATGCTTTTTCAGAAAATAAGGAAAAAATACATCCTAAGTTTTTTGGCTGTAAATATCTTACACTTAGCTAAACTATAACAAGTCCAGGCAATCAACTTTAGGCACTGCAAAAACCCAGGGACTCAGCTTAATCCCCTCATTAGACACATGAAAATTGATGAGAATGGAGTTTTGTAATATTTGAAAACACAGAATCCATGAATTTCAGAGCTGGAACTAACTAACACTCAAGTCAACTAACTCCTATTCTATGCATCCTCGGGGTATCTTTCAAATTTTGTTTAATCTTGGTAATGTAGCTTGCAATTTTATTTGAGAGAAATATGTCAAATTCTTTTCAGTTTACAATTCAAACATCTTAGGATTCTAAGTTATCTGAATTATGTGCAAGACTCAAAAGCTTTAGAGCAAGGGTCTAGCTCTAACTTCTCCACTGAGATAGTCGAATAAATAGGGTTGGAATAGATAATACAGAGATTTCTGTCTTCTGAGTCTTTATACTAAAGTATCTAGTTAAAATGTATTTGATATTTTCTAAAAATTTACATATATTTATCTTACAGAAGCATTCAGTACTCTATTATATTTTGACTGCAATGGATTCTTATACACTTGAAAGCTAAATACTTATCTGGAAAATGGAAAAATAGCACTTACATAACAGAGTTCAAGACAGTATCTATAGAGAAGTTTAAGAAGGTTATGTTACATTAACTATCACCAATCAAAGAATGTTATTATTATAATTATGAATCATCATGAGCAGCTCAGATCTAGGAGAAATTTTAAGTAGCCAGGATAATTTTAGAATTTTAACAAAATTATCTTTATGCTATTAAAATACAAAGTATCCAAATAATAATCTGACAACAGGTTTTCTTTTCTTAAAATCATATTATCCTCCAACATTAGACATGGAAGGAACCACTGAAACTATGGATTTTTCAGGGATTTTCAATTTCTAAGTGATTAGAAGAATACTTTTTTCTATTAAGCCTTAGGTAAAAGTCCACTATCTAAACTGCTTTGAATTGATTTGATTGAGACAGCTTCCCAGAGGCTTCATCTCTGTACTCAATAATATCTCAATTTTTAAAGTCCTCCAATCTTCCTCAAAGCTAAGTGTGAAAAATGCTGATCCAATGAGGCCCTCCTATTTTACAGGTGAGGAAACCCATGTCCAATGCTATCAAAGATGGTACATTAGTGTTAGAGCTAGAAAGAGATACCAGTGTGCATTTAAGGATTGGCCTTGCCCAAAGAGAGATGTGGTCTTTCCTCCTGGCTCCTGGGAGGTAACCTATGAATCCTTGGAAGGTCCTCTGTCCAACAGGAGTGGCCTTTACTGCCTAGAGGTGTTGAGACATGCGGATTGTCAATTTTACTAATATAATTTAGGGCCTAAGAGTTTGAGACACTTATCAACTCAAACTCTAAAGGGTCTGGAGACTAAGGGCAGCCATATAGGTGGCCACTCATTTGTACATGACCAAGGCCCAATGAAAACCCCAGAAATTGAAGCTGGGGTGAACTTCCCTTGTTCAGCAATACTCCATATGTATTTTCACATGTTGTTGCTGGAAAAATAGGTGCCATTCAAACAACTCCATATAGAGAGGACAAGTGGGAGCTCACACCTGCTAACTCTGGGATGCTGCCTGCTGTTCCCTTCCCTTGGCTTCAGGTGTAAAAAATTGTAACCGTGAGTACAGTGGCTTTTCTAAGTTCTATGATTCCTTCTAGCAAATTATTAAAACTAAGAGTAGTGTTTGGGACTTTTGAACCTTGTAGGCTGTCACTGTGTTGACTTATTTGGTCTATTTCTCTTTTTATGACAACTTGCATAACCCACAAAATCCATTTTTAATTTATTTCAATGGAGGATTTACATTATGTATAGAAATATATAGCTGTACATGTGCTGTCCTATTCATTAATGGCAAGAAGTATAGTAAACTCATGAATAAGATTTAAAGTATATTCTATACTTATTATTAACAAATTATTATATAAATATTGAGTCATAAATACAAACTAAGAAATAAGTTCCTGTTGCAGCTCGGTGAGTTATGAATGCAAATAGTACCCATGAGGATATGGTCTCAATCCCTGGCCGCATTCAGTGGGTTAAGGATCCAGCGTTGCTGTGAGCTGTGGTATAGGTCACAGACACAGCTTGGATCCCATATTCCTGTGGCTGTGGTGTAGGCTGGCAGCTGCAGCTCTGGCTCAACCCCTAGCCTGGGCACATCCATACACCTCAACTGCAGCCCCAAAAAGAAAAAAAAGAAAAGAATTAGACTTTAAGTTTTTCTAATAAGGCTTCCATGAATAAATGAGGATTTTTAAAATACATTTCATTTCACTATTTTCACATATTTATTTCATTGATTTCCCTCAGAGTTCCAGGTGGTAAAAAATTATTGTAGATATCAATATCATAGATCTAAATTTTCAAATGTTGCTTTGACATGTTTGAGCCTCACTAGACACGTTCTCCTGCTCTCACCAGATATACCCCCACCCAGTGGGAAAGGATCCCAGCCCTGCAATTTCCCCTATCAGTCATACTAGCTGCACCCACCTAGTCCCCAGTGGTTCCTCCGCAACCTAATAGATTTCACCTCTCTGCCAATCCATCAAATTATTCAAACAAGCCACATCCTTCCAAAGGAACCTGAGGACATCTCATCCTTGTGTTACTATAAAGCCTGTTTCCTCCAGCCCCTCTCCTTCATGCTGCAGTGTGTTCCTCCTTTGGGTTTGAGTATATGTGACTAAATAATTACTGCCAATCTCATCAAACTACTGTTGGGCATCATATGTTTACTTACTTTGTATAGCTTAGGGCATAGGATTCTTCCACCAGCAGGGTGGGGGTGGGGGTGGGGGGAGGTGAATAGGAAGTGGTCAGAACTCAATTGTACAGATGAGTTAAACTCATCTTTCATGACATGCCCATATAAAACAAGACTTTCTAATCACATGGTGCTTTAATTGTAAACATTTCTCTACCTACTGAATCCAGGTCGATATTTCCACTGTATGGCATCCAAGAGAATGGTTGTGAGAGCTGTGTGCTTAAAAGAATAAGTAAGGAGAAAATCTTCCATGATCATACCAAGGTTGAAAATTCACATTAGAGCTGCGCCTTCCCTTTACTTCTTTTTTTTCAGGCCAAAAGATTGCAGGGACTTCTTTGGCGCCTCTAACAGCAACAGGCTCAGAACAGATTAATTTTAGTCAATGTCAATGTTTTATGGAGCTGGTCTGGAATAGTTCCATGTAGGTCATTTAGCTTGTTTCAATTTCATGGCCACAGCTCACACCCAAGAGCATAGCCTTGTAGCTACAAAGAGTTCCAAAGGAGAACACTGATTAAACAAGCCAGGCTGTGTTGTGCAGCCTCAAGGCAGGCAGAGGGTGGAGATCTGTTAAGCTTTACTGGACACTAATTTCTAGGATTTCATTATAGTTTACTGTGAATCCAATGGATCTGTTTGGGGAAGTACTTTCACAGTATCTTTCCAAATGATGAAAATACTTAGTGAAAGTTGTGCAGCTTCCTTTCAAGGATGGAGAGAAAAGACAGTTCAGAGAATTGCAGGGTAGTGGAAACAGAGTGGGGTTTTCCAGCCAGGCAGCTCAGGGATCACATTTTCTTGTTCTTAATAGCTTTGCATCCTTGGGCAAGTTGTTTTACTCTCTTAATTTCATCATTTGAAAACTAAGAACAATTATATTGGAAACAAGTTCATATATAATACCGTACTATATTTAGACTCTTTCATTTCAAAAATCTAGATATTTGTCAGCATGAATTAAATTTTCTAAGAAATAAAACTAAAATAACCTCAGAATTCCCCTGTGGTGCAGCAGGTTGAGAATCTAGCATCACTGTAGCCATTGGGGGTGGGGGGGGCACTGCTATAGGGCAGGTTCGATACCTGGTCTAGGAACATGCCACAGGGGCAGACAAAAAGAAAATTAAAATATCTTTAAGTTTCATGTATATCCTCCAGATTAACACATAAATACAATATTCTAGAAAACAGAAAGTCACGTTTCATTAAGAAGAAAATTTAGGTAATTTTCTCTGAATTACTTAAGGAAAACATGTAACAGCCAAATAAACATACCTGCCTAGAAGCAGAAATGTGTTAACATTTTAAAGTTGATTATGTACTTTTAAAAAATTTGCTAATACTATCTTTTCATTTTGGTTGGAATAATTTACCTGTTCGGATATTCCTAGGAAAGCATTTATGGATTTGCATCTCATGCGGTAAAATAATATAACTCTAGTCTGCCAGGCATATGTGATAGTCTGACATCACATATGTTAAAGTAATATAACTTTAGTCTGACAACCATCTGCAGAGGCTATGGAAATCTACAAATCGATTGAGTGTTGGAGCACAGGGAGGGACTCTGAAACACTCTTGACAAAGGACAACCTACGTGGTGAAATAAGAATGTTTAATACAAAGTAATATGGCTTTGAAATAAAGGAAGTTTTATGTCAAATTTCTGCTATATTGAATTTTGAACAATGACTTGAGAAGTGAGAAATAACTTCAATTTTCCTCTATTGCCTTAGTCAGTAAGACCAAAACCCTAAATCCAGATCATTTTCAGACTGTCTCCCTTCTGAAATAAAGTAAACATGCCCATTTTTTTCTCCTGTCCTCATTCAATATTGACATGTAAATCTCATAGCTGATAAAATTATTTTTCTCCCAGTTTCATAAAAGCCTAGAAAATATAAAATCTTTATTATGCAAATATATTCCAAAAGGAAAGAGTAAATATTTGAGTTTTTGTGGCAGAAAAGTCAGGGAGATTAATCTTTTACTTTCTTTATATATAATCTCATGGTGGTCTGGGCACAGGGATAAAATATAGAATCACCAGATTTGCCGTTAGTTTAGGCACATGACAGGCAGTAAAAATGGTACTATAAATAGCTCATTTTTTCACTTTAAAGTGTAAATGTGACTCTTAAGACCCAAAAGTCTTACTGCAAGTTATCTCCTTTCTTTAAATTTCCAAACTCTAGAGAAGCTAAGTTCATCTGAACTTGAGTAATTTGCATACAAATCATCAGTGTTTTGAAACTGTTTGATATGTTAGGGATATTTCTGAAATATATTTATAAATCTGTAGCATTACTTCCTATGTCTAAATATATAAACACTTCTATCAAATCTTTACATGCATGGGAGACAGGATTAAGATGGCAGAATAGAAGGACTAGAGCTCAACTTCTCTCATAAAAACTACAAACAAATGCTGAGCAACCTTCAACCAAAAGGAGTGGAAACTTTCAAAAAAATATCCTACTCCAGGTAACAAAGAGGAGGCCACATCAAGAGGTAGGAGGGGTGATTATGCAATATAAGAAATCTCATACCTCCCGGGTGGGAAGTCCCCACAGACTGGAAAGTAACTGTATCACAGAGACTCACCTACAGGAGTGAGAGTTTTGAGCCCCACATCAAATCCCCATGCCTGGGGATCTGGCACTGGGAGAAAGAGCCCCTGGAGCATCTGGCACTGAAGGCCAGTGGGAGTTGTGAGCAGGAGCTTGACCCCATTTTTCAAGGGTGCATGCAGACTTTCCCATGCACTGGGTCACAGGGCAAAGCAAAGTCTCCATAGGAATCTGGATCAGCCCTGACTGCAGGTCTTAGAGGATATGCTGGGAAAACAGGGAGTGACTGTGGCTTGTTGTGGGGGAAGGGCATTGGAGGCAAAGCTCTTGGGAACATTCATCAGCATGCATTTCTCTGGAGGTGACCATTTTGGGAAAATCTGGCCCCACCTGTCAGTGCTGAGGAGCCCCAGGCCAAGCAAGAATCCGGGTGGGATCACAGACCCAACCATCAGTAAACAGGCTGCCTAAAGACATCCTAGGCACACAGCTGCCTCTAATCTCACCCACAGACAAAGCCCCACCCACCAGAGGGATAGAAATCAGCCCCACCTACCAGTGGGTAGGCACCAGTCCCTCCCATTAGGAAGCCTACAGTAAGCCCCCATACCAACTTTAGCCACAAGGGGGGCAGACACCAGAAGTAAGAGAGGCTATAAATCTATTGTCTGCAAAAAAGGTCACCACACCAAAAACCTATAAAAATGAAAAGACAGAGAACTATAACTCAGATGAGGGAGAAAGAAAAAACCCCAGAAAAACGGCTAAGTAATCAGGAGATTCTCAGCCTCCAGGAAAAAGACTTTAGATTGTTGATGCTGAAGATGATGCAAGACATCGGAAATAAGCTAGAGGCAAAGATTGATAATTTACAGCAAACACTGAGCAAAAAAAATACATCATATAAAACTTAAGCAAGAAGAGATGCAAAATATAATAACTGAAATAAGAAATTCATTAGAAGCAACCAACAGCAGAATACAGGAGGCAGAAGAACGAATAAGCGAGATGAAGTATAGACAGTGAAAAGCACTGATGCACAACAGAAAAGAGAAAAAAGATTGAAAAGAAATGAAGAGCATCTCAGAGAACTCTGGGACAACATTAAATGCACCAACATCTGTATTATAGGGGTGCCAGAAGGAGAAAAGAGAGAGAAAGGGACAGAAAAAATACTAAAAGAGATAGCAGTTCAAAACTTCCCTAACATGGGAAAGAAACCACTCACTCAAATCTAGGAAGCACAACGAGTACCATATAAAATAAACCCAAGGAGGAACACCCCAAGACATATAATAATCAAACCGACCAACATTAAAGACAAAGAGAAAATACTGAAAACAGCTAGGGAAAAGAAACAAGTAACATAAAATGGAACCTTGACAAGGTTATCAGCAGATTTTGCAGCAGAAACTCTGCAGGCCAGAAGGGAGTAGCATGACATAATTGACATGATGAAAAGAAAAAACCTCCAACCAATATTACTTTACCCAGCAAGGGTATCATTCAGATTTGATGGAGAAATCAAAAGCTTTATAGATAAGCTTTTAAGCAAAAGCTAAGGGAATTCAGCAACACTAAACCAGCCTTACAACAGATACTAAAGGCAGAAAAGAAAAGGCCACAACCAGAAACAAAAATACCACAAATGACAATGCCCACCAGGAAAGGGTGAAATATAGCATAGATATGAAATCATCCATGGACAATTATGCTACCAAAATCAGAAATCACAAGAGGAGGAAGGTACAAATGCAGGACACTGGAGATGAACTTGCAATTAAGAGAACAACAACTTAAAACAATCTCATATATATATATATATATATATATATATATATATATATATATATATATAGACCCTATATCAAAACTTCAGGGTAACTGCAAACCAAAAACCTACAATTGATACACAAACAAATAAGAAAAAACAACTCAAATACAACACTAAAGATAGTCATCAAACCACAAGAGGAGAGAACAAGAGAAGAAGGGAAGAAAAAAAAGAGCAACAAAAACAAATCCAAAGCAATTAATAAAATGGCAATAAGAATACACATATCAATGATTACCTTAAATGTAAATGGACTAAACGCCCCAACCAAAAGACATAGACTGGCTGAATGGATACAAAAACAAGACCCATATATATGCTGTCTTCAAGAGACCAACTTCACTTCTAGGGACACGTACAAATTGAAAGTGAGAGGATGAAAGAAAATATTTCATGCAAACGGGGATCAAAAGAAAACTGGAGTCTCAACACTCATATCAGAAAAAATAGACCTTAAAATGAAGAATATTTGAAGAGACAAGGAAGGAAACTACCTAATGATCAAAGGATCAATCCAAGAAGAAGATATAACAATTTTAAATATCCATGTACCCAACATAGGTTCACCACAATATATAAGGCAACTGCTAACAACCTTAAAAGGACAAATCAACAATAACACAATAATAGTGGGGGATTTTAACACCCCACTTACAGCAATAGACAGATCAACCAGACAGATAATCAATAAGGAAACACAGGCCCTGAATGAAGCATTAGACCAGATGGTCTTGATTGATATTTATAGGACATTCCATTCAAAAGCAACAGAATACACATTCTTCTCAAGTGCACAAAGAACATTCCCTAAGATTGATGACACTCTGGGCCACAAATCAAGCCTCAGTAACTTTAAAAAAAATTGAAATCATATCAAGCATCTTCTCTAAACACAACTCTATACAACTGGAAATCAACAACAAGAAAAAAACCTGAAAAAAACACAAACACGTGGAGACTAAACAACATGCTACTAAACAACCAGTGGATCACTGAAGAAATCAAAGAGGAAATTAAAAAATACCTAGAAGCAAATGATAACAAAGATAAAACACTCCAAAACCTATGGTATACATCAAAAGCAGTTCTCAGAGAGAAGTTTATGGCAATGCAAGCATACCTCAGGAAACCAGAAAAAGCTCAAATAACAACCTAACTTTATATCTATAGCAGCTAGAGAGAGAAGAACAGACAAGACCTAAAGTTAGCAGAAGGAAAGAAATCATAAAGATCAGAGCAGAAATCAATGAAATAGAAATAAAGGAAACCATAACAAAAAAAATCAATTAAACATAAAGCTGGTTCTTTGAAAAGATCAACAAAATTGATAAACCCTTAGCCAGACTTATCAAGAAAAAAAGAGATGGGACTCAAATCAATAAAATTAGAAATGAAAAAGAAGTAACAACGGACATCACAGAAATACAAAGGATCATAAGAGACTACCAGATGCAACTATACGCTAAAAAAAATGGAAAATCAAGAAGAAATGGACAAATTCTTAGAAAAGTACAATCTTCCAAAACTAAACCAAGATGAAATAGAAAAGATGAACAGACCAATCACAAGTACTGAAATTGAAACTGTGATTTAAAAATTTCCAACAAACAAAAGTCCAGGGCCAGATGGCTTCACAGGAGAATTCTTTCAAACATTTAGAGAGGAGCTAACACCTCTCCTTCTGAAACTATTTCAAAAATTGCAGAGGAAGGGACACTCCCAAACTCATTCTATGAGGCCACCATCACCCTGATACCTGTTCAAAACCAGACAAAGATACCACAAAAAAAGAAAAGTGCATGCCAATTTCACTGATGAACATCGATGCAAAAATACTCAACAAAATACTAGCAAACCGAACCCAACAATCCAGTAAAAGGATTGTACAACATGTTCAAGTGGGGTTTATCCCAGGGATGCAAGGATTCTTCAATATCTGCAAATCAATCAGTGTGATACACCATATTAACAAACTGAATAATAAAAACCATATGATCCTCTCAATAGATGCAGAAAAAGCCTTTGACAAAATGCAACACCCATTTCTGATAAAAACCCTTCGGAAAGTGGGCATAGTGTGAACCTACCTCAACATAACAAAGGCCATATATGACAAATCCACAGCAAACATCATTCTCAATGGTGAAAAGCTGAAAGAATTCCCACTGAGATCAGGAACAAGACAAGGATGTCCACTCTCACCACTACTATTCAACATAGTTTTGGAAGTCCTAGCCAGGGCAATCAGAGAAGTAAAATAAATAAAAGGAATCCAAATTGGAAAGGAAGAAGTAAAACTATCACTATTTGCAGATGGCATGATACTATACCTAGAGAATCCTAAAAACTCTACCAGATAACTGTTAGAGCTCATCAATGAATTTGGCAATGTCACAGGATACAAAATTAATACACAGAAATCAACTGCATTTCTATATACTAACAATGAAAGATCAGAAAGAGAAATTAGAGAAGCAATCTTGTTTAACACTGCATCAAAAGGAATAAATACTTAGGAATAAACCTACCTAAAGAGACAAAAGACCTCTACTCTGAAAACTATAAGATGCTGGATTCCTGTCGTGGCTCAGTGGTTAACAAATCCGACTAGGAACTGTAAGATTGCAAGTTCGATCCCTGGCCTTCCTCAGTGGGTTAAGGATCCAGAGTTGCTATGAGCTGTGGTGTAGATCACAGATGTGGCTCAGACCTGGCATTGCTGTGGCTCTGGCGTAGGCCGGCTGCTATAACCTGATTAGACCCCTAGCCTGGGAACCACCATATGCCATGGGTGTGGCCCTAGAAAAAGAGGGAAAAAAAAAAAAAAAAAAACAACTATAAGATACTGATGAAAGAAATCACAGATGACACAAACATATGCAAAGACATACCATGCTCTTGGATTGGAAGAGTCAATACTATCAAAATGACTATTCTACCCAAGGCAATCTACAGATTCAATGCAATCCCTATCAAATTACCAGGGACATTTTTCACAAAACTCGAACAAAAGATTTTAAAGTTTGTTTGGAAGCACAGAGATCCAGAATAGCCAAAGACATCCTGAGAAAGAAAAACGGAGCTGGAGGAATCAGGCTCCTGGACTTCAGAATATACTACAAAGCAACAATCATCAAAACCATATGGTACTGGCACAAAGACAGAAATATAGACCAGTGGAACAGGATAGAAAGCCCAGAATTAAACCCACGCACCTACAGCCAACTAATCTATGACAAAGGAGGCAAGAATATACAATGGAGAAAAGACAGCCCCTTCAATAAGTGGTGCTGGGAAAACTGGACAGCCACATGTAAAAGAATGAAATGAGAACACTTCTTAACACCATACACAAAAATAAACTCAAAATGGATTAAAGGCATAGATATAAGGTCAGATACTATAAAACTCTTAGAGGAAAACATAAGCCAAACACTCTCCAACTTAATGACAGCAATATATTCTCTGATCCACCTCTTAGAATAATGCCAGTAAAAACAAAAATAAACAAATGGGACTTAATTAAACTTAAAAGTTTCTGCATATCAAAAGAAACCAGTTTCTGCATATCAAAAGAAACCCTAAACAAAATGAAAAGACAACCCACAGAATGGGATAAAATCTTTGCAAATGAATGGACTGACAAGGGATTAACCTCCAAAATTTATAAACACCTCCTACAGCTCAATACCAAAAAAACAAAAAAAACCCATCACAAAATGGGCAGAAGATCTAAACAGACACTTCTCCAAAGAAGACATACAGATGGCCAAAAAACACATGAAAAGATGTTCAACATCACTCATTATTAGAGAAATGCACATCAAAACCACTAAGAGGTGCCACCTTACACCAGCCAGAATGGCCATCATCAAAAAGTCTACAAACAATAAGTACTGGAGAGGCTGTGGAGAAAAAAGAACCCTATTACACTGTTGGTGGGAATGTAAATTGGTGCAACCACTGTGGAAAACAGTAGAGAAATTCCTCAGAAAGCTAAAAATAGATTTACCATTTGATCCAGCAGTCCCATTCCTGGGCATCTATCCAGAGATAATCATGGCTCAAAAAGACGCATGTACTCTGATGTTCATTGCAGCAGTATCTGCAATAGCCAAGACATGGAAACAACCTAAATGTCCATTGACAGAGGAGCAGATCAAGAAGATGTGGTACATACACACAATGGAATATTACTCAGCCATTAAAAGGAACAAAATAATGGCATTTTAAGCAACATGGATGGACCTAGAAACTATCATGCTAAGTGAAGTCAGTCAGACAATGAGACACCAACATCAAATGTTATCACTGACATGTGGAATCTAACAAAAGGACACAATGAACTTCTTTGCAGAACAGATACTGACTCATACACCTTGAAAAATTTATGGTTTCCAAATGAGATAGGTTGGGGGGTGGGGGAATGCAGTGAGGGTTTGGGATGGAAACACCTTAAAATTTGATTGTGATGATTGTTGTACACCTATAAATGTAACAAAATTCATTAAGTAATTTAAAAAAATCTTTACATGTATGTAAAATGGTTTTCTTTTAAAAGGTGGGTAAAAATAGCATAAGCAAATGGTAAAACGTTAAATGTAACATGTAAATGAACTCTTCCACTTTAACCAGTATCCTAAGTCTTTCTCCAAGGAAGCAACCACAACAAAAAGTGTTTTGAATAGTCCACCAGAAAATGTACGTGTGTTCGTAAGTTGCCATGTATGTGCAGATTTCATCTGCAAATTTACAGCATACTTTGCCTATAGAATTTTTAACTTAATATTTTATAGATATTATCAAATCAGTTGCCAAAAAGGGAACAGTGTTTAACACTTCCAACAGTAGCATATAGGGATCCATTCCATGCAGCACTATTCATTTTAAAATATTTTTAGATTTATGTTTGATAAGTCAAATAAAGTCATATTAATGTAATTATTAGAGTTAGAATCATCCCATAGGTTTATAAGTCATTCATATTTTTTTATATTTACCAAATTTTTTTATGTTGAGTTATTGGTGTTTGGGGTTTCTTTTTGGCCACATCTCTGGCATTCGAAGTTCCTAGGCCAGGGGATCAAGCCTGCACCACAGCATCAACCCAAGCCACCGCAGTGACAATACCAGATCCTCAACCAGCTGTGCCACAAGGGAAATCTGAGTTGTTGGTGTTTCGTTTATTAAGACTGCATGTTCATGGAGAATAGACTTGTGGTTGCCAAGAGGGAGGGGGAGGGAGGGGGAGGGACTGGGAATTTGGGGTAAATAGATGCAAACTATTGCCTTTGGAATGGATAAGCAATGGGATCCCACTATACGGCACTGGGAACTATGTCTGGTCACTTGTGATCGAGCATGATAGTGTGAGAAAAAAGAATGTATACATGTATGTGTGATTGGGTCACCTTGCTGTGCAATAGAAAATTGATAGAACACTGTAAATTAGCTATAATGGAAAAAATAAAAATCATTATTTAAAAAAGACGTATTTCATAACATATTAAAATAATTAGGAGTTCTTGCTGTGGCACATAGGATTGGTGGTATCTTGGGAGTACTGGGACACAGGTTCGATCCTCCTTCAGGTACAGAGAGTTAAGGATCCAGCATTGCCATAGCTGCGGCTTAGGTCACAACTGTGGCTCAGATCTGATCCCTGGCCTGGGGACTCTATGTGCCTCGGGTCCAACAAAAATGAAATAAATAAATAATAGATAAATAATGCCTGCCATAATATATCATATTCTTCAAAGGTTGTTCGGCTTTAATTACAAGGTTTGTTAAATATTTGACACTAATAAATTGTATATTTTCAACTGTGTAACTATATCAACTTTTCCTGTGTGCTTTGTGCATTTTGTGTCTTGATAACCTACACACTGACAATCCTAAAACATCCAGTTTATCTCCAACAAGAACTCTCTTGAGGTCTGAGCAAAATAAGTAAATAAAAATTGAACTTTTTAACATATATAAATATGCAACCAAAGCACTAATCTACTTTTTCTGAATTGTTTTTCTCCTGCGTTATCTCTTTCCCATTCAATGTCACCCCACTAAGTCATCACCCAAGCTAGAAATAAAGAATAATTCTAGAATCACATTCAACCTGCCTACACACAGGCAGAAGCAAGGCACACAGGAACACATGCACCCTTACAGGGCTAACAGTCATTCAGTGCACACAAATATAGCTTAACTGATTGCTGAAATACTGAAATACCATTTACTAATTAGTAAATACCCACAGTCTTGAGTCCCCCAGAGTTCTACACTGCTCTAGCTAACCCAACCTCTCCTCCAGGTCCCCCAGCACCTCACCCATATCAGCAACTACTGTAATAACATGTATAGAGTAAGGGGAGACTAGTTCTCACCCCAGGGCATCGGTTCTGACTGACCTGTCTCTATGCATACCAGATGCTACGAGTTTCCATGATCACTGCTACGTAATTCAAACACACGCATGGAGAAGCCTGCCTCAGGTAAGGGAACATGAACAGACGTGATGCATCCCACAGACAAGCAGTGGCTTTCAGGGAAATCATGAAATTCTGCTCACTTTCACAATTCTATCCTTTCTTACTTCTGTGGAGGGGAGGTGGAGGAAGAGATGTGGAGAAGAATACAGCTGAAATGAATCTGAGACTAAGGAAGGTTGAACTTAGCATACACTTGGAAGAGGACAGTAGAAACTGATGATCACATCTCCTCCGCATTCTGATGGAAGTTGACAAAGAACAGCTACTTCAAAGAAGGATGGCTTCATTCACCATGCCCTCCTTTATGCATAATGATCCAGAAAAATGAAAATGTGTGTAATTCCTCCCACATTTCATATTATTGTGTCATGCCTCTGCCATTACTTACGTGGTATTTCAGGCCTTGAATGTTCTCTTTTCTCTTTCCTCAGGTATCATTGAGAAAAATTTCCCCAACTTCTATTCCAGGATAAATGCTCCCCTTCTCTTTTCTCCATATGCCTTGCACATATCTCTATTATTATATTGACACATCTTAGTGTATGTGTGTCTTTTCTTACATACTGTTTAGTTGATGTTATAGATTGAATTTTATTTGTCTTTGTATTGCTAGTATATATCATGTAAATTCCAAAATATTAGAGAACCAAGTAATGAATTAGCGAATGACTGAATCAATGGATGGGTGACTGACTTGACATCACCATTACAATATAACATTTCAATTTCTGATTTATGTACCATCTTTCTTTCTATTCTCTAAGCTCCTAGATTGCTGGGATCATGTCTTTTACAACAGTGCCTAAATCAGTGACTCATAATAACAGATAATTAAATGTTTACTTGAAGACTGGATGAATGAATGCTGGGAAAATTAAATGCTAAAAGAAGAAGTGACAAAGGAGTTCACAACCAAAAACAAGGCTTCAAATAGTAAATTATACATTTTGGGTATTTCTTAGTGCTGTTTTACTTTCTTTATAAATCCCTTTACAATTTTCTTTTTCTTACTTAATGACTAAAGGAATAAAGACATTATTCCTGTTGTGGGTTAGTTATTTAGCATATATAAAGCAAGAAAATGGAATTTAGTCACCTATTAAAATGTATTGAAGCTTGTGGGTAGGTTTCTTAAACAAATAATTAGAATGCAAGGTAAATCTTACACCATGCTATTTTATTTTGTGAAATGTTTTAAATTTATCAACATTTTAAAGCAAAACCCTCTATTGCTAAGATTTAGTTTCAAGCAAAGAGATTTACATGTTCTTGAATCATTTTAAAAAACAAGTTTCTATTTCAAGTAGTTTAGGAAATGGTAGGACAAATAGTATAACCCAAGATTCATTCATTTCAGGCCATGAAATAAATACAGACCAAAGAAAGACCTTAATGCTTAAGAGGGGAAACATGGTGCCAAATGGGAGCAGACAAGATGTTCTGCTATTGTAAAGATACTAGACAGAGATGAAAATATGCATGTAAAGTCCAGGTTGAGATCTGGAGGGAATGTGCTTACTGTCCCTTTGAAGACAGTCCTGATTGAGAAAAGGCATTTCCTAAAAGAGATATGGCAGAGGGGCCTTATCATCATTCTTCACAGTTAATAGATTCTGATGTAAGAATAGTGTATATCAAAAGAATGTATATTATACATATGTGTGTGACTGGGTCATTTTGCTGTACAGTAGAAAATTAACAGAACACTGTAAACCAACTGTAATGGAAAAAATAAAAATCATTATTCAAAAAAAGAATAGTATATATCTAGCATTTGAAACAACACTGGCTAGTAAATTAAAGATCAGTACCTATATAAACATGAAGAAAATTAATGTGGCATATTCCTGAAACAAACTCTTTGCAAGATTTTTTTTAATTTTATCATTCTTATTTTTATGAGGCATTTATTAAAGGAGATGATTCACTGTTACAGTAAAATATTTATGTTTCTCAGGTAAATGTATAGCTATGACTATACAATTTCCAACAGCTAGTGAAATTAAATTCCTTCACCGTTACAGAAACTTAGGGAAAACTGTTACTTTACAGCAGTAGAAAAATCCCAAGGCTATAACTGCCCCAAATAGAGTTACTTTTAAAAACAACCTGAGTTAACCAAAAAAATCATCTTTAAGAAGAGCCAAGGTGGTAAGTAGATAAACAGAGTTGTGTCAAACCATAAAACTGTTCAGTTTATAAAAAGCTTACAGGAGTTCCCACTGGGAATGGGATCAGCAGCATCTCTGGAGCGTTGGGAAGCAGGTTTGTTCCCCTGCCTGACACAGTGGGTTAAGGATCTGGCATTGCCACAGCTGTGGCTTAGGTTGCAACTGCAGTTTGGATCTGATCCCTGGCCCTAGAATTCCACGTGCCATGGGGCAGCCAAACAACAACAACAACAACAACAAAAAACTTACAGATTTATGAAAACAGTGGCCATGTTTATCTTAGTTACCAAGTAACCTCAACTCTTAGCATAATACTTGGAATACAGTAAGAATTCAATAGACATCTGTTAGTTGAATAAATGAATAGATATATAAATCACTATATAAGAATGAAAATGAAAAAAATACCTATAAAGATTGGTTACTGGAAGGAGTTCTCTTGTGGCACAGTGGGTTAAAGATCTGGCATTGTCCATTGTCACTGCAGTGGCTTGAGTTGCTCCTGTTGTGTGGATTCAATCCCTGGCCCAGGAATTTCCACATGCTGTTGGTGGGTATGACCAAAACAAAACAAAATAAAAAGATTGGTTACTGGAAGATGAGGAAACAGAAAAATGTCAGTGCTGAAAGACTGGTTCACTACTGAGGTCATGAGAGATGACAAATCCTAGAGGTTTCCTTTTAGATCAGGGACAATTTATGTTGCTGGGTTGACCAATCCCATTTAGGGGAGCTATGCAAGAAAATGAAAATACAGTGGGCATTCTGTATCTGTGAATTTTGCATCTGCAGATACTGAGGGCCGACTGTATTCATTACACGACACCACTTTATATAAGAGACCCAAGCCTCCATGGTTTTTGGTACAGTGGGGGCTCTAGTAACCAATCTCCCTCCCTAACTGTAGATATCAAGGGACAACTGTATTTCTAACTAATGAAGAATTACTGAATAAAATCATAGAATACAAAAACAATATATCTATTTTTACTCATATTTTTTCTTAACATTTTAGATTTAGCTTTTATATTTTGCTGTGGTTTTCAAAGTGAATCTCTGTTACACACTGTATCTCAGCAAACCTATGTTTCCTTATCAGTGTATTTAATTAATGACTACTATCAACCTAAAAAATACATGCAAATTAGAAGCAGTTCTAAAGTTGGCAGTAAGATATTTAAATAGATGCTATGGATACAAATACAAAAATGCTTCTAATAATCCTTCCTTCTTGTAATGGAGGAGCAAAGTATGTTTTACCAGGATGCTTTTAGTATAACCTTTATTTCTCTTTACAAAGAATATATATTCATTATGAAAAACTGGGAAAGGTAAAACAAAAGATGATGATAATGGAATGGAATGCTGCATCACATCCTCTTGAACTCTGATTTAGTCATAGCTTCCATTGACAGCTCTACTCAAGCTCAGCCTCATCCTGTGTTGTCAGCATCATCCCTCAAGTACCCCAGGTGTGTGTGTGTTTGGTGTTTTTTTTAATTTTGTCCCCAGAACATCTTCAGCATTGCAGCAAAACACTGAGCCCTTCTGTAATCAGGACCTAGAAGCACAGAGAGTCAACCCTCAACTAAAGAAAGTCAGGAGGGAATGGATAAATGTTCCAGCCTTCAGCCCTTCTAAAAAAATTATGAATACTTTTCAGGAGGTTGCAGTGTAACAGAGCATCTGTTGCCCACTGTGATATCTTTTTTTCCCACCTTTATCTCACTCTTCCCTCACTTCAGTTCCTAATTTTGCCTCCCAAAACACTACCTGATTGCATGCCTTTTTCTTCAGGCTTTACTTTCAGGAGAACCTAAACTAATACACATAATAACAAAAATATACAGCTGTGCTTATAATATCTAGTGATAACCTTAACATTTTGGTGGTCATTCCTGCAAGGCAGCTTATTTTTAAAAGTATACAATAAATAAAATACTGTATTTGAAAACATAATTCAATGCTGTATAGCACGGAGAACTCTACCCAATATTCTGTGATAATCTACATGGGAAAAGAATCTGGAAGAGAATGGATGTGTGTACATATAACTGAATCACTTTTTGTATGGCAGAAATTATCATGGCATTGTAAATCAAATATACTTCAATAAAATTTAAAAAAAAATTTAAACATTGCCAAATTATGCACAGAAAATGATAATGATCCCCTTCCCTGTGTCTACCAACAAATCCAACTCTCCTCCTTCCACAGCAGTGAGTCCTGTTCGATCAAAATTCTTGTTATTTTTCTATGTACTTTTACAAGTGTACATACTTCAACTTTATTGGTTCATATTAAGCATTTAGAACTACATATCTCTCTGTATAACTTTGAACACTTTTCCAAAGATACATAGAGTTAGCATTTTTGTTATTTTCTAAAGAGCATGTTTGATTAATTATCTCTTTGACTCCTGACATTTCTTCAATTTCTTCAGGAATGCAGATCAACAAATCAATCGCTAATGGATGACATACAATTTAAAATTTTTGAAATATTAAGTTGATACAGTATAAAGGTTTAAGTTCCATAACTTGAAATTTCAATGCTACAATGTGTTTCAAGGGTTCAGGATCTACATCAGTCAGCAAATGCTGTGTAATACACTGTCCCAAAGCAGTGACCGAGACCAACAGTCATCTCAAACATCTGTGAGTCAGCTGGGGATCAGCTGATTTAGACTGAGATCAGTGGACAGCTTTGCTTCTCACTGTACTTTAGCAGGTAGTTGGGGTATGCTTACTACAGTGACAGAAGAGAATAAAGTGACTCTAGAATTCAGAGAAAGAATTCCACAGGTTTTATAAGATTGATTATAGAGGCAAAGAGTGATCTGCGCTTTGATGGAGGGGTAGAATTGGGAGATATGCAGGGTATTCCATACATTAAATTACCACAGATGTGAGAAGGCCAAAGACTGGCTTTGGAGAGCGTTGAGTTTGATCTATACTGAGATACAGCCAGAGGGAAATTCAAAAGGTCATTATGACAGGTGCTATCACTTTTAGTTGGTACATCTGCCAAACAGATCCTTTCTGAATCCTCTGGGCACCAGAACCCAGGTGTTGCCACATTGAGCAAATATCATCTAAAGAGCTCACCTGTAACTTTTCTTTAATACCAAGTGATTGGCTGCTTATTTTCCATTAAAGGGGGCTGACCAATTACTCTCATAGTAGATAGTCTCAAGACACAACCAAAATAGTCTCAAGACACAACAGAAATAGTGAAAATACTTGGGATGTATCTTAATCAAGAAATGGTTCACATTCTAAAGAAGAGAAATTATTTTTCAGGATATTCCTTGGAAAGAAAAAAAGAGCCCCTGGGATTGTAGAATTAAGCTTCCGCTTACACTATATGTATAATGTCAATCAAGATGATGTCAGTCACAATTCCCCATTCCAATTAGAATACTCCATTCCTCTCACCAACAGTTTAGTTTGAGGGGTAATTTCTGGACCTAAGTCCAGCCAATTACAATCCTTCCCAGAACTTTTCTTCCAGAATTCCAGAGCAATACACTTCCTCTCTCATTAGGAGTTCATGATATTCTAAGCTTATAAGTTTAAGTCTACTGTCAGACCCCCAACTCAACTCCAGAAAGCTTCTTTGCAATAGCAAAACGTGAGTTCAACATAAAAAGATAAGCAGAGATAAAAGAGGAGGGAGAGAAGAAAAGAATCCTTTCATCTTCCCTTTGAGATCCCAGATACTGAATTTTATTTAACTCTATTAATGTTGCCAGAGCTGCTCCAGATTTTTGCTCAATACCTGTCAACCCCCCACCTTTAGCAGGAGTGTCCTTGCTCACAATCCTCCAACACCCCTTTAGCAAAAGTTAACATAAATTAAGTTAAAGGGTCCAGAGATAAGAAAGGAAACTACAAATAAAAAGACAGAGGAGTTCAAGATGGCATCAATCTGACCTCCAAAATACCCTGGATCTCATTATACATTTTACTATATAAGCATATAAAATGACACACCTACTGGTGTATAGACAGTAGGAACAATAAAGGATAAAAAGAGGGTGGCACCCTACTCCCTGGAAAAAGCACTGCCCCTTCCCCAGTGGATTAAAGCTTGTGTCTGCCCATCGTAAGCCTCACTCCTCCCTTTGTCTTTACTCTTTAAAATTAAATCCCTCTTGGGAGTTCCGTGGTGGTCTAGTGGTTAGAATTTGGCGATTTCACCACTGCAGCCTGGGTTCAATCCCTAAAAAAAAAAAAAAAATCCCTCTGAAAAGCTGATCTGTGAATTTACTTCCTGCTTCTCCATTCTTTGGCCACGGCATAAAGCTTGTGCTCTGCTGATTTCAGCCTCTGTTTCCTCATTGGCTGCTTGAACTCAAACAGAAAAAGAACCCTCCCCGACTCACGCAGAGAGCCTCAGCTGGACTAGGGGCCAAGCAGGGTCCGTAGGACTTATTTCAGAAATCTTAGCTATCCCAATTGCTTTCCGTATCCTGCGGTCCAGAAGATCCCGGGATAGGTTTGACTGTAAGACCGAATGTTGTCTCTAGATCTTAGAGACCCAAGCAAGTAGCAGGAACCAGAGAAGCCGGAGCCCTTGAGAGCGGCCAAGATGGTGGAGCCTGAGCTCTGGGCCTCTCATGGGCTCACCAGAATCACAACTATCTGCACAACCACCGTCGTGGAAAAGGACCAGAACTCCCAGGAAAGATTTTCTATAACTAAAGACATAAAAGAATCACAGCGAGACAGGTAGGAGGGGCGAACTCGCGTTTATAATCCAATCTGGTACTCTCGGGTGGGCGACGCACAAACGAGGTTAATTATATGGCCGAAGTTCTCCCACAGGAGTGAGAGTTCTGAGCCCCACGTCAGGCTCCCCAACCTGGGGGTCCTGCATTAGCAAGACGGGTCCCTGGAGCGTTTGGCTTTTTGAAGGCCAGCGAGGCTTAATTTCGGGAACCTCACAGGACCTGAAGGAACCGGGGAAATAGAGACTTAAAGGACCCACACAAAACCTCACGCGTACTTGGCCCTGAGCCAAAGCAGCAATATGATAGAAGCCTGGACCAGACCTACCTGCTGGTCTAGGAGAGTTTACCTGAGGGGCCGGTGGAGAAGCAACACTCGCGGCCGCCATATTGGGAGCTTTTTCTATGTGCGGAGGCAGATGCACCACTATTGTGGTCATTAGACAACAGCCTGCAGGTGCCAGTACTGGAAAACTTCAGGCCAGACAACTGACTGGGCAGGGACACAGCACCACCCTTAAGCAGACAGGCTGCCTAAAGCCTTCCGGAGCCCACAGCTGCCTCTAGACACGCCCATACACACATGGCTCCTCCCACAAGTGGGCAGGCACCTGCCCTCCTGAAGACAGCACTAGCCTCTAGCCAGTTTCAGTCACCAGGGGCCCCACACCAGATGCAAGGAAACTGCAATCCCCCAGCCTGCAAACCCAGCCTGCCCATACAGCAGGCCAGACCCTCCCCTGGGACCAGCTGAACTCTGGCCCTGCCCACTAGCAGCCAAAACAAGCTACTGGAAACCCCAGGCCCCATACCCAACTATCAGGAACCACCCCCCACCACAACCACTCGCAATCTCATACCAACTCTGAGATCCCTGAACCTTGTAGCCAGACACCAGGACCTGATTCTGCCCACCCATAGTCTGGCATTACTCCTAAGACCTGGCTTCACCCCCCAGACAGGGAGCAATGAGTCTGCAGGACCCTGACTCTGCCCATCAGTGAGCTAGCACTAGCCGGGAGGCCTCCTAGGGTTCTGCAGTCAGCCAGCTCCTGACCCACCTGCCTGCCGGTAGTCAGCAGTGTTCGCACAAGGCAGGGTCTGGCAACAAACTGGGCTGGGGGCCAATCATGCCTACCACACCACCCACATAGCCCACAACAGAAGGACCCATGAAGCCCTCTTAAGGGGAACCCCTAGAGCATATAGCTCGGCTGACAAGAGGGAAGTGCGCTACTGGGATGCATAGGACCCCTCCTAAGGAGGGTCACTTCTCCAAGGTCAAATGTAACTAACAGACCTCATATATTAAAATACAAATAACAGCTTAGACAAAATGAGGCAACAGACAAACATGTTCCTGATGAAGGAACAAGAGAAAACTCCAGGAAAAAAAAAAAAAAGTGAAGTGGAGATAGGCAATCTACCCAAGGAAGGGTTCTGAGTAATGATCATAAAGATGATCAGAGATTCAGGAGGAGAATGGATGCACAGAAAAGTTAGAATTTTTAAACAAAAAGTTAGAAAATGTAAAAAACAACAAGTAGCAGTGACCACCAGTGTTTTATGATCTGTACAGCAATCTTGGCTTATCCAGACTTAGGCCAACATGCCCAAAATAAGACTCATGACTATTACACATCCAGAGGGAGCCATCCCATCATAGAAGATCTTCAATTCTTTAAAATATATCAAAGGCCCTAGAATTTTGAAAATAATCTTGATAATGAATAAAATGAGAGGACTCACTCTAGTTTGAATACTTACTATTCAGCTATAGTAAATGAGATAGGGTGGTATTGGTAAAGGGGTAGATCAATGAAACAGAAGAGAAAATTCAGAAATAGTGTAACACAAATATTCCCAAATAATTTTTATAAAAGTGCAAAATTCAGTAGACAGAGGATATGATCTTTTTATTCTGGAACATTCATAAGCAAAATAAATAAGCAGAAACTTAAATATAGTATGTAAAACTATAAATTTAAAAGAAGGAGGCAAAGTTCTTAGTCTTGACACCAGAATTATGATCATTAATAGGAAAAATGGATAAGTTGAACCTCATCCAAATAAAAAAATTATCACTATGCTAAAGACCCTATTAAAAGGATGGAAAGATAAGCTATAGAATAGGAGAAAACATTCGCAAGCCATGTATCTGGCAAAAGTCTAGTACTAGAAAATGTAAAGACTCCTTAAAACTCTGTAGAAAAAGAAACAATCCATTTAGAAAATGGGCAAAAGAGACACACAAATATTTCAACAAAGAGGATACAAAGATGACAAATAATCAGATGGCAAGATATTCGAGATCATTAATCATCAGAGAAATGCAATATGTGATGACACAATGCTAGCAAGTATATGGAGAAACTTTAACACTAATACATGGCTGATTGGCATGTAAATTAGTCTGCTGTCTCTTATAAGACTAAGCATACAACTCCATACAACCCAGCATTTGAAGACATGGAAACCTGAAGACACACTCATACATTGCTGATAGGAATGCAAAATAGTTCAGACACTCAGAAGAAAGTTTGGCAAATTTTTAAAAAAGAAAATATGTAACCATTATATGATCTAGTAATTTACCTCTTGGTCATATATCCCAGGGAAGTAAAAACTTATGATTTACATAAAAACTTTTATGAATATTCATAAAAGCTTTATTTTGTAATAGTGAAAAACTGTAAACAACCCAGATGTCTCTCAATGGGTGGGTGATTAAACAAACTGTAGTATAGCCACAGAATGTAATACTAGTCAGCAATAAAAGAGAACAAACTATACAATTCACACAATTGGATGAATATCTGGAGAATTATGCTGAGTTGGAAAAAAAAAAGTGAATTCCCAAACAGGTGTATTTTATGAAATAATAACATTTTCTAAATGCAAAAAAGATTAGTGGCTGCCAGGAGTCAGGAATGGAAGTGGAGAAGATGGGAAGAGGAAAGTAGGTGTGGTTATCAAAGAGCAGCAAGAGTAATCTTGTGGTGGTGGAAATATTCTGTATCCTGATTGTGCTGGTATAGACAACAAATGAACACTTGTGATGAAATTGTGTAGAACTAAATGCACACACACACACAAAGAAGTACAAGTAAATTTCAGAAAATCTGAATAAGATTGATGGATTGTATCTTGTCAATATGAACCTAAAATTATCTCAAAATAAAAAGTTTACTTTTAGAAATGGATTCTCCCCTTATTTCTCCCTAAAGCTAACTGCAGTACTTGCTCTCTCACTTGGCTATTATCATTAGGCTGTCTGCAGGGCCACACAATAACAAGAACCAACAGCCTCAAATATTTCAGATAGACTTAGAAAGGAGTAGACTTTGTTTCCTTCACTTATTCTGTGTTGTGTGTGTCAAGCAGCTAAAGCACTGAATTGAAATTATTTCCAAGGAAATTGAGTGTATCCAGTCGGAAGATGAGACTTCATCTACCCAAATGAATCTTCTGTTTGATAGCCTTTCATTTTCAACTGATGCTGATGACAGTGGATCAAAGTAGGAGATAAACAGAGGCTCCCTTTAAGTGAGACCTTCAAGAGATCCAGGGACCTAGGAAGGGGAATATAAGAAGAGACAAAATATTGGTCAATTTGTGCTAAAGTATCAATTATACATCCCAGCCACAGAGGCCAACATTCAGAAGTTATACCTTTACAGTATGCTGCTCATGCAGCGACCTGCATTCACTCCATATGTTCATATGGACCCTATGTCAACAAGGGCATCTAAGGTATCACTACCTGTGGCAACTGCATTCCTGCTAGAAGCCTTTTAGAAATCATACCCTGAGTATAAGAATGTCCTACTAGTAGTACTAATATATTCTGCCTCATCATTTTCATACAGAAACTCCATTATTTTGGTGATTATAGATGCATTTACCCAGGTGAACCTGACGTAGCTGTGTTTACCCAAATGAATCTTTGCCTCCAACCATAGCAATTCCTGTCAACCTATTTGACAAACAACATTTTTCTAACTGCTTGCTGGGTTTAAGATCAAGGGACAATCTTATATTTACAAATTGCCCTGACCAGTGATTATGAGTGTGACAAGATTCAAATTTATTATGAGCTTCTCCCGCCTGTCTCCCACTGACTTTTCTCTGGTCAAAATTACTCAATGAGTTCTTTTTTTCCCTAGGGAATAATCAGAATAAGGGTGTACCTTAACTTCTCGCAGAAATGTTGGGCAAGTTTAACAGACATCTAGATTAACTTTCTTTTCCAATTAAGTTATTCTCTGTGAAAGTGCTTTAAAACTGTTTATAACATGGCCTAGGTACGATAGTGTCTCTAATACACATATGAGCTTTGTTCTCATAATGAAATATTCAAATCTGTTTCTGGTGTATCTATTTCAATAATTACCACAATCAGCTATCTTTCTTTTTTTTCTGATTTCATATACATTATGTTTTATTATGATTGAAAGTATCTTCAGACATACAAGGATTCAAGTTTCCTTCAGAGTCTTCTTTAACAAACATGGTCTTACCGTTAAAATAATGTTCCTACAAATTTTTATCAGCATGTGACATAGAGAAATGTCATGTGCTAGAGAAATGTTTCCAAGGGGGTGTACTGGTTAATAGGTGCTCTTTCTAATGCTAAATTAAGAGCTTTTTCTCTGTGTTTGTTTCCTTTAATAAATAATTGAAAGTGCCCACTCTGACCGCAGCACTGATGAGAAATGGGGATATAGGGATTAGATATAGAAATAAACCAAAAAAGGATTTCTTCTTTAATTAACTTGAAATTTAATAGTAGGATAATAATCATAATTATATAATTACAATAATGTAATCATAGTGTTCAATAGCTATATAAAGTCTACCCCTCCTCCTGATACTGCCCCTATGGACTGCTCAGGTGTGCTTGACTCATTAGCAGAAAAGAAAATTTGCTTATGGATTTTTAACTAAGTCCATTTATTAAGGGAATTCACCTGATGGTCTCGCAGTTATGTCTGCGAGCTCCCTTGCCAGACACATTCTCCACCCATCTCTCTTCTCTGGGCCCACCAGAGGCTGACTTTGAGGGACTTAACAACTCTGGGCTTCCATGCCTGTGGCTCCTGATTGGGTTCAATTTAATAGAAGAGAATAGAGACACCAGCAGGAGATCAGAGGTCATGAAGTGAAAAATTTCAGGATATTTACCCTCCTCTCCCTTACCTTCACTCCATCACTGACTCCCACTCTGCACCTACACACCCTCCCTCCTTGTCTAAGTACCATGTTTCTGGCAGTAGTTACAACTACACCTAGAAATGGGCAGCCCTTTTTGTAGGTGCAGCTCTCACCTGAATCTAATAACTCCTTTCCTTAACCTTCCCCTTCAGGTATAGGATGGTAATGCCTTCTTGCTACGACTAGTCCCTGGGTACCTCAGTATCACTTGCTGCTTTCCTTAATCCTGTCTATACTTCTGTAATAGTCTCTTCATCAGACTGTTTTCAACATCTGAGCTAAATGCGCTTTCTGCTTTTTTGTTAGGACCTGATTTGTACAACTGGGATTACACCTATATTACAAGATAGGAAAGGAAAAGTGATAAATGAGGTTAGAGGACTCCTTAGGTTCAGTGGAGTAAGACATCCTTTCCAGCTAGAAGATTAGAGAATGCTTTGTAGATGAAAGGCAATCAATAAAGGCATGGGTTAATCCTTCACTTTTCTAATGAGAAATATTGGCTCATTTTTCTCTCAATCTTGCTCTCGCTCACTTAGATTTGGTCTATTTAGAAAAGACTGAATATTGCTTCTGGAAGAAAGAACTGTGGGTTACAGAGTTTGCCTTTCTGATGAACTTGCAAAATGTCAGCATCTCTATATGAGCCTGATCCGAATGCTCCTGTTGAAATGTCATGGAGCCAGCCTGGTTCACAGAGTAGGGTGACAGAAATTCAGCTGGGAAGTGTTCTGGGTTGCAGCCACAGCATAGGGCCAAGGCAGGCCAGAGTTAGCTTGTGAATAGAAGTGAATCTGCCTTCTTTCCCTGTCCCTATCTCTCTCCTTGTGGTTAACAATACACTTGATAAATGAAATGGAAGTGAAGGAGGGGCTTCTTTTCTTTTAAAGACCAAGATTTTGCTCTAATTAAGAAGTATTAAAACAATTTTTTTAAAAATTCAGCACAATGGTCAGGAATAACTGCATCAAGCCAGCAAGTTATGTGGACCATTGTTTAGGCTTCTTATTTTGATTTCCCAGCTATGGCAAACTGGGGCGGAGGAGCCATTCAGCACTCCAATCATAGTAACTGCATCCACCTGGAGAGAAAACAAGGCGTAAGGTCTCAGGTGTCTGTTCCCAGGAGAGTCCTGACCCTCCCCCACCTTCTTACCTCCTCTCACCTCTCTCTTCCTCTCCCTTCTCATCTGCATTTCCTTTCTTCCTTCTTTTTTTTTTTTTCCCAGTGTATTGATTTGTAGGGGGAGGAAAATTATTATAACCATTGTTAAAAATGTACCTCAGATGGTATCTAAGACTAGAATTAAGAATTAGATCCGGAGTTCCCGTCGTGGCGCAGTGGTTAACGAATCCGACTAGGAACCATGAGGTTGCGGGTTCGGTCCCTGCCCTTGCTCAGTGGGTTAACGATCCGGCGTTGCTGTGAGCTGTGGTGTAGGTTGCAGACGCGGCTCGGATCCCGCATTGCTGTGGCTCTGGTGTAGGCCAGTGGCTACAGCTCCGATTTGACCCCTAGCCTGGGAACCTCCATATGCCGCGGGTGCAGCCCAAGAAATAGCAAAAAGACAAAAAAAAAAAAAAAAAAAAAAAAAAAAGAATTAGATCCATTGAGATACTGGAAGAAAAAAACCAAAACAATTGAATTCCTCAATAAAATTCCAAAATGTTAGGGCAGTCCTTCTCAGGCTTGAGTTGCTGACACCCTAATACATCAGGGAAACTGAAGCTGGAGAAAAGGTTCCCTGACATCCATTCTCAATGGATTTCAAGATTTGCAGCTGTGGGTGAGGTCATAGATCAGATCCAGGTGGGTCTTTTCCTTGTGTGGACTCTCCCTTTGGATTTATTGTTCTACACATGGAGCCATTAGATCAACAAATTTGTAATAACTACATCACCACTTCCCAGAAGCCTTACCTAACACCTTCTCAGTGGGATACAACTGTTATACTGTCTGTCAACCTCTACTGCAACCTGTCTGCTTACCTGCCTCCTTCTCTTAATCTATGTTCACCCAGGCAGCTACAGTGCTGAATCCCCTTAAATTCCTCAGTGAGAATGCTGTGAAAGTTCAACAGCTTATTCTTGTTTAAGGAAGAATTAATGAATAAAAAGAAATGGAAGGATATACAGGGGCAAAAGCACGGATGCATTTTTCTCCATGTTTTTAATTCTCCCTTGCAATAGAATAAACCCAGCATTCATCAAATTTCTGCTCCTCTCTTTGACTGCCTGATCTTAACCATCTCCCACTGAAAACTGTTAGAGAAACTCCAAGAGTCCCATGAACTTGGCAAACAAGAGTTCCATGACAACCCCAGCCAAACTCATTGTTTTCAGTACATCATCCTACCTCTGTCTCAAGGGTGCTAAACTACTACAGTTTCCTCATGGGTCATGCTCCCCACTCTACTTCCCTTTCATTCCCCCACCCTGGAAAAGCTCTCCCCTTCCTCTGTTTCTTACTGGTAGGCTTCTTTTTGTCTTGAGCCTTCACTCAAGCACTGCCTTCCATTGACTGTTTGCTGGCCTCTTTCTGATAGGTCTTCACTATCTCCATGCAAACTCCTAATATTTATCACAGAGGGTTGTAAATAATGGCTTTGCTTGCCTCTCTCCCCTCACCCTACACCTTTCAACCACACATACATATTCACCTATAAAATTATTTGAGGTTCTTGACTGCAAGTTCCAGAACATTTCCTAGAAGGGAATAATTGAGCATTATCCATTAAATGAATGATTAGCTCCATTAGGAAAGGAGAGCAAAGATTTTGTGAAACTTCTTCACTTTTGGTTTTTGTTTTATGTTCTTATTACAAATTAATATATGTTCATTATATTAAAAATGGTAATTGCTATACTGTGTATAATTCCATCTCTCCCTTCATCTTTACCAATTTGGAAGGCAAAATAGAACCTCATTGTTTAAATTTGCATTTTTATTACGTGTGAGATTGAGCTTTTTTTCCCTAAAGTTTAATGGCCATCTGTATGTTTTTGCTGGGTAATCCACTCCTGTCCTTTACCCATTTTTATTGGAGTATTCAATCTGCTGATTAATATATGAAAACTCTTCTTATATAAAAAATAACTACTTTTTCTTGTAAATTTTTCAAATATATTTTTCAAGCTTACTTTATTCCTTTTACTTTTGTTT
This sequence comes from Sus scrofa, assembly GCF_054392235.1. Classification (NCBI taxonomy): domain Eukaryota; kingdom Metazoa; phylum Chordata; class Mammalia; order Artiodactyla; family Suidae; genus Sus; species Sus scrofa. The sequence goes on along the minus strand of NC_139396.1, from coordinate 104,911,818 downwards.
ATTTTTGCCTGGTTTTTGAGATACAAATATTTTTAACTGTTGATAGTCAAATATATCAATATTTTAAATGATTTCTGCCTCTGAGTTTATTTATAGAAAAGTTTGCTTATTTACTTATTGTTTCATTTTTAGATTTCATTTTTTACTCTTTCTGTAATTTATTTTGGCATAGAGTATTTAATTCTCTACAGAAATAACCGTCTCAGCGTGATTTATTGAATAATTCATAATTTCTTCACTGCTTGAAATGTCACATTTATCAGATGCTAAATGTTTACACACACACACACACACACACACACACACACACACACACACGAGGTTGTTATTGCCCTGTAAAAATCTGGTTCCATTGAGAAAGATTATCTTGCCTCAGTACAGCAAGATAAGAGATCAGGGTTTGAAAAAAAGACATTTTTATCATAATAAGACATTTTCATGTTTGGCAATGTAAGTCATATTTCCCCTTCTCCCTCTTATCCTCCATTTAGTCTTCTCCTTTAAATTTTTTTTCTTATCTGACCTCCCAGATTATTTTTCCATGTGAAATATAGAATAATTTTTGATAACTTAAACATTATATAAAATGTTGATTGGAATGAAATAAAGGTTTTATATGGATTGAAAAAAATTACACTTCTGAGTACCTCTCTTCATATTTCTAGATAAATTTTTAAAAGCTATTTAAAGGAGATACTTGATCAAATTCATTTCAAAATGTGAAATATTCTCTCTAGATTTTATGAAAGGAGTCTCTTTCCTTCTGTATTAGTTTCCTATTTCTGCTGTAACAAATCACTATAAATAGGACTTAACACAATTTTATTCTCTTATAGTCCTGAAGGTCAGAAATCCAAAAGTGATTTCACTTATCTGAGGGCCCTGGGGGAGAATCCTTTCCCTTATCTTTTCCAGGCTCTTGAGCTGCATTCCTTGCATCTCTTGTCTCATGGCATCTCCTGCATCTTCAAAGTTAGCTTGTAGCATCTTCAAGTGTCTCTCTGTGTATCCCTCTGCTCCCATCATCACATCATCTTCTTCTGTAGTAATATCTTGCTTATTAAGACATTTGTGATTATCTTTAGGGCCTACAAAGATAATCCAGAAAAATCTCACCATTGCAATATCCTTAATCTCATCTACAAAACAAACCTTTTTCATATAAGATAATATTCACAAGTACCAGGGATTAGAACCTGGATATCTTTGGACCCATCACTCAGCTTACTACAACCTCCAATATTGATAACCTGAAGTAATTTTTTTTTTTCTTGACCATGCCCACAGCATGTGCAATTTCTCAGGCCAGGGATCAAAGCTTCAAACCTGTGCCACAGCCACAACCTGAGCCACTGCAGTAATGAAAGGAAAGGAAAAGAAAGGGGAAGAAAGGAGAAAGGGGAGGAAAGGAAAAGGAAAGGGACAGAGACTTCATTTATGAGAAGATGTGGTCCTAATCTCAAGAAGGACCAAATAGGAGACCATGTCAAGCACCCTGCCCAGAGCCTGGCATTTTCCTTGGGCTCCATAGCGCTTTCTTCTTCCCCAACCCTGTATCCCTGAGCCAGTTCTCAGCCTTATGAGTATCCTACAGAGAAAGCCAACTGACAATGTTTGCAAAAGACAGGGCCTTTTCTTTCCGAATTAATCGTTTGCCAAGTGAATTGAATATCTTCTGTTTCCTGAGTCAATGCATTGATGTATTAATGGCTATAGGGATCACAGCCCTCAGTAAGGGTCTCCTGGGGCTCATGGTCACTGGCATTTTCCATATAAATAGGAACCAGATGTAGAATGGAATGGGAAAAACATTCAGGAAGCACCTTGGAGGAGAGCGAAGTCTCAACTATAGAGCCTGAGGAACTTTGAAGTCCACACCAGCAAAAATATGGATGAATGGGAGTACTTGGAAGTAAAAACGTATGTTAACTTTTATGACTCTTTTGTAGGGAATCAATAGCAACCATTTTATTCATTTATTTATTTACTCAAAAAATGTATTGTGTAGTTAAATGACAGGAACTGTGCTGTCTTGATGATACAGTAGCTTACAAGACAGATGTGGACTTGGACTTCACAGAGCTATAGTGGAGGGAAATAAATGAAAAAAAATGAGTTAAAGTTAAATAAAACAAGCCAAAACAACCATTGTTATGAAGGTAATAAGTAGGACAGTATGGTACAGACTAAACAGAAGAAGGTATTTCTGATTTTTGACCTTAACAGGGAAATATAAGTACAAATATGTTTTGTAATTAGTGAGAACGTGTCACCATCCACAAAAAATAATACGTTAATCATGACATGCCAATATAAAAATTCGCTCCCCCTTTTAATGCACTTTGATATAAATTCTACTATGATAATATAATTGCAATCCCTACTATGTTTTAAACAGGTGAAGCCATATCTATAAGAAATAGAAATAAGAATTGGTATAATCCCAATCACTGTAGGAAATTTGAAAAAACGGCCCTCAGCTTTTAACAAAACAAAGAAAAAATAAATAAGGATATGGCTCTAATTAAATAACTAAAAACCTTTACTAAAATTATATATTTTATATATAAATAATTTTCTTCTGCAAGCTTCACAGAACATTTTACATTTTATTATTGTGCTACAAAGGAAAATCTTAAATTCAAAACATTGATCATTCTTTTGCAATTAATGTAGATATTAAAAACCACAGGAAAAATACCACTACCTTTCAAATAAGGAAATAAAACAGAATAGAAATATGAAAGCATCCCCTAAAATTATTCTTATTCAAAGTGTAAGTCAAGCTTCAGTATAGAACTTGAACAAAGCTGTAGGGTACAATCAGTAATTCGAAATACTTCTATAACTGGGCATAAAAGGACCAAAAATGAATTATCTTAGCAAAAAATTAATTTTTAAAATCTTGAAGTAGAGAGTCAATAAAACATAGACATCAATTAATCAGAACACAGAAAACAGAATTTATTTTCTATTTTCTTACAACTTTTTATATCATTTTTAAACTTTTCAGTACTTCTCAGTGCTCTTTCATCATTTAAGAGATTTTTTCCATCTGATTCTCAGAGTCCATTTCTTTCTGCATTCTCTTAAAGATACCAGAAGTTCTGTTTCAGATGCTTTGAAACTAAAAATGCATCTAGAAAATATGAATTATTATTATTTTGTGATTATTACTAAATTTGTCATATTAAGAGAGTTGCTAAAAAAATATTGTCCATTCTGGGAGTCAAATATGCTCAGTATGTAGCCATTCAATGAGCTATTACATTGCATTGTGGTTTAATTTGTATTTCACTGATTAAGAAGTGAGGGTGAGCACCTTTTCAGTTGATTATTGGCCATTTGAATGTCCTATTTTGTGAAATAACCAATCAAATTCTGTGCTCATTTTTGCATTGAGTGGTCTTTCTACTCTCAAAAGGAGGGAGATCAGCTAGCTTCTGCCAAAACTGTGGTGATATGGGCCTCTTGAGTGTTAGACCACTGGATATTTGAGGCTAGAACTCAGAAACAAGATCTGGCCTGCGTAATACCAGGATATGAAATTCAGTCGACAATACTTGGTAGTTTTTACAAACTCAAGAGGACATGGTGATTTGTCAATCCAGTTATATATTATGAGGCAGCTTTGTGGCCCAGTTCTCAGTGGATTTTGCTAGAGACTCATTTAAATATAATGACATAGTAATCGCTATAAGCCTGGGACAATTATCAGCATAATTTGGAGACTGTTAATAAGCCAAAGTTCCATCAAAATTTATTACTCCATTGGGGCCACCCTTGGCCTCAAGGCATACAACCAAGTAATGGCTTGTAAAATGACATTTTTAAACTAGAAAACCACATTAAATGTGATTTACAATGAAATTGCTGACATCAGAAACTGGACTTTGTGATTCCATGTGGCTTAAACCTTTAAAAGATGTTAATAGGCTGCAAATAGACTCTTGTTTTTTAGCTTTTAGTCACAAGATGCATCCCAAATCATTAACACATAGGATTTTATTACTTATCAGAATGGTCTTTCTAGATGTCACAAATTGAAATAAAGTCTTTCCCTGGGCCTTAATTCTATATTCAGTTAGAGCAAATAAGGACACTCCAAATCTTCTTTTTTCTTTTTTTTTTTTTTTTTTTTTTTTTTAAGGTCTTTTTAGGGCCACACCCTCAGCACATGGAAGTTCCCAGGCCAGGGACTGAATCGGTGCTGTAGCTGCCGGCCTATGCCACAGCCATAGCAATACCAGATCTGAGCCGCATCTGTGACCTGCAACACCAGATCTTTAACTCGATGATCATCCAGGACAGTGGTTGAACTTGTGTCCTCATGGATGCTAGTCAGGTTGTTACCACTGAGCCACAACAGGAACTACACCAGTCATTTTAAACTCATACTACTTTAAGCAGCCTGTTTCTTAGAATTGGATAGTTTTTAATGTGACAGGACAAAATATTGATATTATGGGATATATTCTCTCTCCCTATCTCTATGTTCTCTGTCTCTCTATCTGTCTCTCTCTCACACAGACACATATACACCTATACAAAACAAATGTGGAATACAAAAATTTTCAATATTAAACCTAATTATTAGTAACATCTCACTTAACTATCAAATATGTAGTTGGCAAAATCTAAAGAAGTATTTAGCATATTCTAAATTAAGGGATATATTTTCATGAGTATATTGGCAATCTCATATAAACACTTCCTTTATAAACTTACAATACTTCAAATTGATTTAGGAAAATAATATGGTATAAGAGTAAGCATTATGATAATTAGGAAATAGACTTTTGTTGTGTCAAAAGGCCTGGATTTAAGATCAGCTCCATGATTTTCAGACTGAATGGCCTTAACTCACGTAAATTTAGAATCCTTATTTCTATAAAATAATCTTTATATCAAAACATAATAAAAATATTAAAAATGTCTGCTCTTTTTCCTTTCAGATGCTTTGAAGATAAAATAAATAATTGTTTCTGAAAATATTTTGTCAATTAAATATTATATCAATCCAGTTATTTTTGTCTCCCTTATCAGGAGACATTTTTCAACGTATCCCTCACACCTGAAAGAACCTTCATGATTCTCTCCAATATAACCGCTTCTGGTTAGACTTCCCTAGCACCTAAAAAGACAGATAAGATACCATTTCTTCCAATTTTCATAGAATATTAAATTACCACTGTTATAACTCTTGGATCACTGTAACAGTAGTAAGACTAGCAATCATGGTAGTAGTGTCTTATTTACGTGTTAGATTGAGACCACCTCAGGAACAGAAATTAAGCTCTAGGATCCCAGCACTTACTCCTCACCTGCGCATTTATTTTAAGTTTCAACGTGTGTGTGCAGAGGGGAGTCTGAAACACTTGATCCAACTTACAAGGCTAATTGAAGGAAATATTTACAGATCTGTTCATTTGACTGATTTTTTTTTAATAATTTTTTTTATTTTCCCACTGTACAGCAAGGGGGTCAGGTTATCCTTACATGCATACATTACAATTACATTTTTCCCCCACCCTTTCTTCTGTTGCAACATGAGTATCTAGACAAAGTTCTCAATGCTATTCAGCAGGATCTCCTTGTAAATCTATTCTAAGTTGTGTCTGATAAGCCCAAGCTCCCGATCCCTCCCACTCCCTCCCCCTCCCATCAGGCAGCCACAAGTCTCTTCTCCAAGTCCGTGATTTTCTTTTCTGAGGAGATGTTCATTTGTGCTGGATATTAGATTCCAGTTATAAGTGATATCATATGGTATTTGCATTTGACTGATTTTTATTGAGGTACTACCATATACTAGGCAAATCTTTTTAAAGATGACTTCAGAATATATGCAGAATTATCGTAGTGTTTATTTAAAAACTCAAACACATATTTCTAAGCTTAGAGTTGCTGTATCTGTTTAAAATCAGGAAAAGATAATCTTGGGTATGGTTAAAATCTTCACAGCATAGTCACTTAAATTCTAAGATACTCAAAAAAGGTTTGTGTCACTACATTAGGCATCATCCATGAAAATCCGTGAGAAAATACTAGTAAAAAGATTTGCTTTTCATGAATTTTGTCATGTCTTATCTCAAATCAATTAATTCATATAGAAAAACTCCAAATTAGCATAGTCAAATAATAATATTAATCTATAATGTATTTCATAAGAAATTCTTTATAATCCTTAGATCTGATTTTGGAATTCAAAGGTTTAATACTCAATGAGAGAATTCTTAGTGTGATAAATACTGAAATACTATTTTCATAATTAAAATGAATGTTGGAAAATATATAAGTTTCTAACACATTTAACGAGAACCTGCTGTGTACAGAAGCCCATTGGATATATGCCATAGGGGAGGCTGGGCATTTTTCCCATTTAAAAGATTCATATTCTACTAACAGTAATAGAATGAACCTAACTATAAAACTTTAGTAAATGATCAGGGACCTCCACATACATACAAAATGGTTTTTTTATAAAGAATAATTCACTTCACAGATATTTTCTTCTTAATATTTGTATCTCAGCTTTTTTGTTTGTAAAATGTAAATACAGTAATAGGTATGGACAGGAACATTATAAAATATGAATTAATGAAATTCAAGATAAGAAATTTTATCCCCAAAATGCCAAAGTACTCAAAAAGCACACAGCAAACATTCATTCAACCATAATTGAAACACTTTTCCAAATACTTTGTGACTTAAAAGAACTAAAATGCCAGGGTAAAAAAATTTTGAACATCATTTTTACATTCTACAGTATTCACTATTCATTCACACTGTTACAAAGCCCTCACTTAGTCCCTCTCTAGCCAATATTGCTCTGCTTCTGTAATCACAGACTTACCTTTCCTCTGAAGCCTCGCCCTATCTCATTAAATGGAAAATAAGATTATTAACTTCAGAGCTTGTAAGAGAGTTGAGCCTCTTTCACTTCATTAGCATTCATTAGCAGCACCTCCTCCTCCCCTATGTTCTTACTATTCCATGTTTCTTGTTGCCTTTGGTGTGCTCTCTCCTCTGTTTCCTTGGTTTCTAACAGCAGAAGTGGCATTTAGTGACCTACCCCGGTATTGACATTCAGTTACTGCCTCCATTAAAGATGGACTAATTAGAGCGGCCCATGTGTTGGCCCAGAAGTAATTAAAGGAAATGCAAGAATCAAAGCAGGGCACTGATTATCTGATGCTCTGGAATATGAATTCAGCCTCACATTCTGGAAGTCGAGGTTATGATTATTGACCTCGTTATACATTAGTAGTACTTTTATATCTGTAGTCAGTGAGTAGATCCATTTTAATCAGTGCCGTGCCTGCATATGTGTGTGCAAATGTGTGCATGTATGTTAGAATGTATTTGATTTCTCCTTTGAAAAGAATTTTATATGAGCAAACATGAGAAGATTTCATTAGTGGAAAGTATCAGCAATACTGAGATCAAGGAAATATCAGATTGCTTACCATCAGACTCATCTAGTTTATTAAAACTCTAAAGACTTTAATTTACATTAAAGTTCTTTTTACGAATAGAAATGCTTAACAAGAGTCCTCCTTGTAATCCCCCCTACATAATTCTCAACTACCCTATTTCTACACTGACTTTATCCTTTGGATCAATTCATAGAACCTGCCTAGTCGATGTCTGGGAACATCCGAGACACCCTTTTAGGTATCAGTTCACTCAAAGAGATAGAGAACCCATACTTGCCCCTCAGATTTCTTAATTTGCATTGCGTAACTGTCCGTGTGCTGACTCTGTCCATCCTATTGGCCATCAAAGTGCTATGAGCCACATAATGAAATGACATATACAAAAGAAATGGTCAATTAACATGTGAAAGATGAGAGTGTGGAAATTAAAGAAGCCTAAAGATTATACTTTTTTTAGGAGGAAAAGGGTAACACTGTATTAGAGTACTGCTTCTAAAAGTTCAATTTTCATAAGACTCAACCTAAGGCGCTTGTTAAAAATGCCTACTCTGATTCAGTAGGTCTGGCTTGGGGCCAGGGATTTTTGCATTTTTAGCAAAGTCCTAGGTGATCTACAAATTGTATTTTGAGCAGCAAGATGCTAGATCCTTTGGTGACTTGGTCAAGATGACCTCCTGTGACTTTGGTAATATTTTAAAATTGGCGTGATGGTGATAGCAGTTCTAAGGAAGAAAGACAGAGATGTGAGGTTTTTTAGGGAAAAAAAAAGTCTTGGGATCTCTCTTTCCCTCTAAGTCTACAAGCCCTTGGGAATCCCAGTGCTTCTTCACCTCCCTGAAAGGAAGGCAAACCCCTTCTTTGAAACTCCCTGTGCTCCTCTTTAATGATTGTGTCAAATCACTCCAAGCTCCATTAGGATTTATGCACTTTTATGAAATATAATCCTTACTAGGTCATAATTTTATTTTCACATAAAAGTTTGCTTTCTTAGAGTATATTCTGTATCAGGTAGGCTAATAACAAAAATAAGTTCTTAAAATGATGCAGCTGTAGGCAGATGTCCTATGCCCATGCTGTCTATAGTGTGAGTATAGCCTCTTCTACTCTTCAGTTCTGGGCATTTTAAATTCCCATTAGTGCGGAGAATTACTGCTTTCAGTTTATCATTATTTCTTCAAATATTATTTTCTGCCCCCTCATTTCCTTCTTCTCTCCTTTCCAAACATGTATGTATGTTAGAACATCTGACAATGACCCAAAAGTACCCAAATTTTTGCCATTATTGTTCAATAATTTTGGTTCTCTGTCCTTCAGATTGAATAGTTTTTAATGATCTATCTTCATATTCATGAATTTATTCTTCTGTCCTATCAACTTCATTCTGCTAAGCCCAACTAGTGAATTTCTAATTCAGACTGGGTTTTTCAGATATAGAAACTATATTTGGTTCTTTATACAATTTATATTTCTTTGATTCAATGTGAATATGTTTTTCTTTACATAACTGAGAATAGCTTAACAGCTACTTTAAAATCCTTTTCTGCTGATTCCATCTGGGTCATATCACAGTTGGACTCTCTTGAATGATTTTTTTCCCCCTCTCTCAAGACTGGTTTACATTTTCCTGCTTCTTTGTAATTATGGGTCATACCCTAGATGTTGGCAATGTTATGTTGTGGATGCTCAGGATTCTGGCAAATTTTTCCAAAAAAATGTTAATTTTTTTATTCATTCATATTAGAATGCAGTTAATTTGTATAGACTCAAACTTCAAACATCTCTTCAACATCAGCTTAAATCTCATTTCAATTCTTTATCCTTAACTGGGCTGCTTACAACCTACCTGAGCAACAAATGTCATGAGTCAGCTGAAAACCAGGCAGAAAAAAACACAGAGTTTGGGTCTCTTGGTCTCTTTCTCCCTCTCTCTTTCTCCATCTCCCAGTTCTCACTTTCTGACTGCTATGTTGCTCTAGTTCCTGTTCTCCAGAAACAGGAGTTACTGGGGTTTGAGCTACCCGTGCAGTATGAACCTTTCATTCTAAGATCTATAAAAATGGGAAAATTACCTGTGACGTTCCCTCCTTTCAAATGTTGACGCCTTTTCGAAAATTTTCTGCTTTTGTTTGTCTTCCAGTACCTTCGGGTGGTTGATTTTTTTTTTTTAATTTCTTCATTTTTTCTTTTTTTGGTGTTTTGTCCAAATCAATAGGAAGTTTGATCTTTAGGAGCTCACTCAGCCATACCAATAGCAGAACTTCAATTTACTATACATTTAGATCTATTTATTATACGTATATATCCCTAATAATATAAGAATTTAGACCAGAATTTGGTGCTCCCAAAATAATACATAAAATATCTAGCACTGGCTTAGTGGTTAGATACAGATATTGTAAGTTGAAAGTCCCAACCTATCCCCCACCGCCACCCCCAGATACCCAGGGAAAACTGGGTGAGTAATTTTCAGTCAGTTTCAACCTATTGCCAGAATTTTGCCCCTAACTCTGAGCTTTAGACTTCTATATCCAACTACATAACCTGCATCTCTATTTCGACATCTATCAGGCATTTCAAATTCAACTTGCCAAAAATAAAATTCTTGATTACTCTCGTACCAACCTTAAAATTGCTCCACTCCCAGTATCCCCTGCTATTGCAATGTTCAGCTAATCCTCTTAGCTGAGACTTTCAAAATATACCTGACCCTGCTCTACACTACTCCCATTTTAAGCCAAACCACTATCATCTCTCAACTGAACCACTGAAATTGCCTCATAATATTCTTTGTTGTTTTCACTCTTACATACCTACAATCAACTTTCCTTAAAGCAATCAAAGTAAAAAAAAAAAAAAATCCTGACATAGTTGGAAAAGAAATCCAATATCCTCACCATGACCCACAAGATGCCATACCATGTATCTCTGCATAAAGTGTCCATTTAAGCCTGTTTCCTGGATAAAGTTTTTTGGCCACTTTACAGACCCAGATGGACCTCCAGCCAAAACTGTGTTCAGATGTCAAGAAAGATGACACCACACACACACACACACACGCAAACACATACCAGGAGAGTATGAAAAGATTTATTACATATATAATAAAGCCTTCTAGGAAGAGCAGAGCAGACTTCTCAATCTGTTCCAAAAATGGCTTGAGAGAGAAAGGAAAGGAAATTAGTGGGTTTTCACAGTGACTAGGAGTTGGGGCTAGGCTGAAGTTTCGCTTGGGTTGGGGACTTGTGTGGTTGGAGCCTCCTACTCGGGTGTTACATATACCGTTGTCTCTGCCTAGATCACTGCCATATCTGAAAATGTGTGGTGTGGTTCTTACCAGACATATGGAATTATGGAAGGAAACAATGAGTGGAAGGTTTTTGCCAGGGTGTATCACAGTAATGGACCATGGAATCCAGGTAAACAGCAACAAAAAAAAGGCTAAGGATTTGCAGATTATAAAAAAGTAGTGGAGTCATTGATTGGAGGTCTCAGTGAGGTTGAAGTAGAGGGTATTTTAGCAAATGAGATGGAAGAATACAAACATGGTTCCTAAGAAGAAGCTATGGAAAGAATAGCTGAAATGCAGTAAGAAATTTTAATGGAGATGAGGAAACCAAAGTTCAAAGAATTAAACCAGACTGTTGTATATTTCATCTCTTCGAAGGAATAAGTACTGAAAATAAAGGTAGAAGTTCGGGTAGAGAGGAATATTGTGAACAAGACATTAAAGTCCTCCGTAATAAAGAAATTGATCAGAGGTTGGTAATCCCATAGAGGAAGAAGAGATGCTGTAGCAGATGGCCTGTGCTTCAATCTAGATGCTTTTGTCAGTAGAAGTCTCTAAATTATGTTTCAGAAAGTGTTGATGGATTCAACTTGAATGGAATTTTTTAAAGATCATCAAAGATTAATAAGCATATTCCTGGGGAAATAGACACATTTTAAGACAAGCTTTTAGAAGTTGTAGTATATTATCATCACATTGCAGAGGTGCTAACCATTATTGCCACTGCTCAGCTTTTCTGAGAAGAGGAGAAAAGGAGAATCAATTTATAGTGAAGAGACTGTAGCCCAAAGATTAAGAGGCCTGGAAAAGTTCACACAAGTAGCAGAGGCTCAAAGGAGAAACTCTCACCCTCTCACCTCCTGGCTCTAATTTTCCCTGACAGCTCTGGCTGCCTTCCCCTTGCCCACAGCTATCAACACATTATAGCCTGCCAGCTGTGAGTCATGCAAACATGAATAAAATCACAATTCTTCCTGCCTTTTAATTTGTTATGAAACCATCATTCCTATAAAAGGTTACATTCATAATATACTTTTTTGTGCATGTGTGTGTGTCTTTTTAGGGCCACACCAGCCGCATATGGAGGTTCCCAGGCTAGGGGCCAAATCGTAGCCACCCGCCCAGCCACAGCCACAGCAATGCAGGATCTGAGCTACGTCTGCGACTTACACCACAGCTCACTGCAACACCAAATCTGCAACCCACTTAGTGAGGCCAGTACCCCCGTCCTCATGGATGCTGGTTGGGTTCATTAACTGGTGAGCCATGATAGGAACTCCCCTAATAGTATTCTTAATAAAACATTTATTATTATGGATATATATCAAAAGAAAATGAAAACACTAACTTACAAAGATGCATGGACCCCAGTGTTCATAGCAGCATTATTTACAGTAGCCAAAATATGGAAGCAACCTGTGTCCATCAACAAAAGAATATGTTTTTTATACACACACATACATATACACACAATGAAATATTAACCTTATAAAAGAATGAAATTCTTCCATTTGCAACAACATGGATGGACCTGGAGGCAATTATACTTAATGAAACAAATCAGACAGAGAAAGACAAATACTGCATTGTATAACTTATATAAGAAATCTAAAAAATAAAACAAATGAGTGAATATAACAAAAAAGAAACAGACTTAGATACAGAGAACAAACTAGTAGTTCGTGCAGAGAGGGAATAAAGGAGGGACAAGATAGAGGTAGGAGATTATGAAGTACATATAACTCTGTATAAAATAAACTACAAGAATATATGGTACAGCATGTGGAATATAGCCAGTATTTTATCATAACTTCAAATGGTGTATAATCTATAAAAATATTGAATCACTATGTTATATACCTGAAATGAATATAATATTGTAAATCAAACACATCAAAAAATAGATTAATTGATTAAATCAAAAATAATAAAAGAAGAAATGAATGACATGTATGCAACTGGCATATAGTACAGGCATTACTCACATTTTCTCTTATTAATATCTGAATTTCTTACACTTAACTAAATTCTAGCATAGAGCATATAGTCAGTAAAACTACTAAGCTGAATGAAATAATTAACCATGTAAACTACAGGCATTTACTTACGTACTCAACCTCTCTTCTAATCTGCACAGATATGAACAAGCCCATGCCAAACAATATATTTGACTTCCCAGCAAAAGATTGCAGTTTGGGCTGCTGGGCTCCAATAGGAGAGATAAAAAGTTTTACCATCATCCAAACATGATTTCCTTAAGCAACTCTTCAAAAGATAACCTTCAAGCCCCTCAGGAAATAAACCATCCTAAAGATCTGCAATATGATCAGAAAATTTACACCTGGGTTGGGTAATGCTTTAGCTCTCAGCTCAGGAGACTGGAATTTCAAATCCCAGGTATCCCTCTAGACATAAAAATATGGCTTTTCTATCCATTACAGAAGCAATAGAGAAAAAAAGTTAACTCTAAATTGAGTCTATTTAATGGGCTGCCACCTACAAACAGTAAGTGGAAAAGTGAACTCCCACAAGTCAGTATTGAATGAGTGGAGAGCAGCAGCTGGTAAAAGATTACAAGCAATTTTCATGAGATTTACAGTAAGCTAGTGAACTACAACGTGACAGAAGTTGAACGTGAAATTAAATGAGGCTATACATCAATGAAGATTTTGTTTTCAGCAGCTATGAACTTTAAGATGATTAACAAGACAAGAAGTGTGGATTCCCAGGGCTCTTTGGAATACTTTGGGTCAGACAAAGTTATGTACAAGCAGAAGATGAGAACAGTTAAAACTGGAGTAGGAATAGGGAAGAGAGTTCAGTGGCAATACGTAAACTTATTGGGAAACTTATTCCCAAACTGATGGGTATGACTTGAGGTTTTGTCTCATCCACAGGTTTGCACCCACATTTTTCTCCTGCCCAGTCTGCAGAATCAAACCTAGCCCAAGGCCAAGACTCAGCTTCTTACATGTCTGTATCTTTCCCCCTAGTCATGCCCTGGCTTACACACATGAACCACACCAAACCCTGGCCATACAGCATCAGTCCATATTAGTAACTTCGTGGATACCAATTCCCTGGCTGTTATTCAAGCCACATCTCTAGATTTGGTCATTTTCTTTCTCCTGAAGTAAGACTTCCTAATATTCAACTTGAGCTGTTTTCAGATGGGAGGTTTTCCCTGAAAACCAGACTTCCTCCAAGCACTCCCACTGGGTCTATTCTCCTTTTGCTATTCAGACTCCTGTGAAAGGATTCTAGTTTCATATTTCAGTTCCTCTCTTTTCTTCCTTCCCACCACAGTATACCTAGCTAGCACTCTCAGTATAAAGCAGCTTTCTAATTCTGGCCCAGACCTGGATCAAATTGCCTATTTACTTACATACTGCAAGTATTATAAATAATTTTCAGATACTCTGCATCATTTCATGCCTTCCTGTATTTTGTTCAAGCAGACAAATCTATAACACATATACATAAAGACTGGCCAATAAATACAATAGGCTGAACAAGCTGGGTGATTCATAGTGAGAAAAAAATATTCTGCTTTTCTAAGCCAAAGCAGATGCATGCTTATAGTATTCTAATACAAGCTTGAGTATGCTCTCAGGAGCCCCACCTAGCCCTGTCCTCCTTCCCTTCTGAGCTCTAAAGTGCCCCACTTCTACCCTCTGAAGTCCCAACCACTTCCAAGAAATATACCCTGAAACAGGAACAAATTCAATTCATCCCTAGGTCCCTGAACCTCTCCTTGTGCAGGGCCAATGCACACGTACCACTCACCCTGACCCATTGGGGTTGGGCACAGCTATTCTTTCAGACCTGGAATGCAGAGAGGAAAAACCACTCAGATCATTTCTTAATCTGCTTCTAAAGATGCCAAGAGGATGATAGAAATGATTTGCCTGGTCAGTAAAGATCTGGAGACATCTTATCTGCATCAGCCTCTGTTTCACCAAAGGCACCATCTTTCACTACTCAGGGCCCTTGAATCAGTCTTTCCCATAGCCCAACATTTCTAAATCTATGATCTCTGGAGCACCTATATTAGAATCAGCTGAGAGATTGTTAGAATGCAGATTCTTGGGCTCCTCCCCACTGATCCAGACTGATCCAGATGCTCTAGAGCTGGACTTCACACATCTGCATTGCTAACGATCTCCAGGGGACCTGACACACAATAAATTTTGAGAGCCACTTCTGAGAACCTTCAGGAGGAAATACAACTGAGTATCCTGAGACAAAGGATTGTCACCAAGTGGAATTTTAGTCAGAAGGCTAGGGTAAAATTATTCCTGTTTTGGATCCCCAAGACCCTAACAGAAAACACTATGTCTCCTAAAGAAGCTTGAGAAACTCCCTAAAATATGACAGCTGGAATCCTACTTGGGTTGCAAACAGGGGCATGTCTAAGAGTGGCCAAGTAGATCCAGACCTTAGCATGGATATCTGTGTGGTGAGGAAAGAGCCATGCAGAGGCTGAGCAGGGATTCTTGGGCAGTCACAGTGCTCCCTAGAGTTAACAAGAAGTTGTCTTGATGGAGTCACCCTTTGCCCTTGAACATATATATACATACCTTGAGTCCTAAATGCATACCAATTGACGTGTCCGGTCAGGTAAATATACTGTGCCAGTATGAAGTGGCTTCCCTAAATCTTGATCCATATTTTGATTCAGAAACTTTTAAGGGTCTTCAAGACCTTTGGGAGGTCCTTTGGGAAATTTTTGAAAAAGCCAGAAGCCCCTCGGATTTGCTGGGGATAGAATCCTATATTGATTTCATGCCTCTGAGCCAACAACTTCATCTATGCACACCCTGTGCACACCCTAGATGCTGATTGTGATGTCTTTTGCACTAGAGTTTTAGAAGCTCTGGACCTAACTGGAAACATTGGGGTCTATATTGAAGAGGCCAGATTTTGTGGGATTTTAGGTAATTCTGGGAAAGAAGAACATTTTCTATGTGGAGTGATTGACCAAGAGCTTGTTGCCAGGGTACCACCTGAAATCCTAGAGCTGAGGAGTTCTCCTTACTACTGGAAGGGGCAAGCCTGCGTGAATGGTTATGTCATTAAGGGAATAAGATAGTAAAGACAGTAAATATTCCTCTCCAAAAAGGTAAGAAAGAGCCATGTAGGGTTTATTCTGACATCAAAGTAGACCAAAAGGAAGCCTATGTGACTAAATCATCTCTCTGGACTAAAGAGGCCCATGGAGAGAGATTTGATGTCATAAAAGATGGGATAGACAATAAAAGTGAAAAATATCTGAGAATTTCATGGTCTACCTATTTTCTGGGTTTCAAAAGTACAATACTGGCATTTCATGCATGGGAGTAGAATGGGTGGCATTTCATGCATTGTAGAAAATGTCCAATAAATATTTGATCAGGGAATGTAGAAGATGTAAAAATCAGGCCAAGAATTTTGAAAATTAAAAGAAAGTTTGTTCTCCGCCTGTATGATAATAATTTAGGAAGGATTAGACTTGGTGATGTGGGAGATTACAGAAAACTGGATCCACTTCCCTGGCATATCTTTATGTTACTGAAAATAAAGAACATTGAAAAAGAGAATTCAGTCCCCTAATGTCTTCTCTGTGGGTCTAAGGGAAAATCAAAAAGGGGGTTGTGGGAGATAGAAAGGAGAAAGGCTGAGAATTAAAAGTACTCGGGGAGTTCCCGTCGTGGCATAGTGGTTAACGAATCCCACTAGGAACCATGAGGTGCGGGTTCAATCCCTGCCCTTGCTCAGTGGGTTAAAGATCTGGCGTTGCCGTGAGCTGTGGTGTAGGTCGCAGACGCGGCTCGGATCCTGCATTGCTCTGGCTGTGGCGGAGGCTGGCAGCTACAGCTCCGATTCAACACCTAGCCTGGGAACCTCCATATGCCGCGGGAGTGGCCCAAGAAATGGCAAAAAGACCAAAAAAAAAAAACAGTACTTGTTTTTCATATTCAAGAAAGGACAAAAGGGTCCTCCGGCCAAAGTCCCAAGTCCCAGTAAGCAACGAGGCTCTTAGAGATAACTTCGGAGCAGTACACATGCTCTGAACGCAGCCAATCAGCCACAGCCTCACTCCTGAGAAGTTATCCAATCAGAGACAGTTTCAAACTTAACAGCCGGTAGCCAATCACCAAGTGTCTTGACTCCAGTGGCCACATTCCTGAAAGCCAGCCTGTCAAAACCAGCCTTAATTCAATGACCACACCAACATAGATGGAACTCCATCAACCCCTAAACTTTCAGGCTTCTGAAAATCTACCAGTTCCTGAACACCAGGCTTCCCAAAGCCTTCTGTAAAATCAGCTCTGGCTTTGTTAAGGAAGACTGTGTCCAACAAATACAGCTCTTCCTTTCAGATGATGGAGAAGTTCACCTCATTTTGCATCAGTTATCTAATTTTTTGTTTACAGATTTTCAATCCTTTCATCATTGCCCTGTATTAATTTTTAGGTATAAATTTGGATTTATGAGTGGAAAATACACTGTAGAGGAAATCAGATTAGCAATCCTTTTAAATTTTTATTTTATTTATTTTTATTGCAGTTGATTTACAATGTTCTGTCAATTTCTGCTGTACAGCAAAGTGACCCAGTTATATATTTATATACATTCTTTTTTTCACATTATCATTCATCATTTTCCATCTCAAGTGATTAGATAAAGTTCCCTGTGCTCTACAGCAGGATCTAATTATTTATCCATTCCATATCCAATAGTTTGCATCTATTAACCTTAGACTCCCAGTCGACCCCACTCCCTCCCCTTTGGCAACCACAAGTCTGTTCTCCAAGTCCATGAGTTTGTTTCTTTTCTTTAAATAGGTTCATTTGTGCCATATATTAGATTCCAGATATGTATTATCATATGGTATTTCTCTTTCTCTTTATGACTTACTTCACTTAGTATGAGAGTCTCTAGTTCCATCCATGTTGCTACAAATGGCATTATTTTGTTCTTTTTTAAGCCTAAATAGTATTCCACTGTGTATATGTATCACATCTTACTAATCCATTCATCCATTGATGGACATTTAGGTTATTTCCATGTCTTGGTTATTGTGAATAGTTCTGCAATGAACATAGGGTGTATGTATCTTTTTGAATGAAAGTTTTGTCTGGACATATGCTGAGGGATAGGATTGTGGATCATGTGGTAATTCTATATTTAGTTTTCTTTATTTCTTTCTTTTTTTTTTTTTTTTTTTTTGTCTTTTTAGGGCCGCACCCGAGGCATATGGAGGTTCTCAGGCTAGGGGTTGAATCAGAGCTACAGCTGCCAACCTGCACCACAGCCACAGCAATGCCAGATCTGAGCCACATCTATAACCTACACCGCAGCTCATGGTAATGCTGGATCCTTAACCCACTGAGCAAGGCCAGGGATTGAACCTGTGTCCTTATAGATGCTAGTCAGATTCATTTCTGCTGAGCCATGACAGGAACTCTTATATTTAGTTTTCCTAGGTAACTCCACACTGTTTTCTGTAGCGGTTGTACCAATTTACATTCCTATCAACAGTGTAGGAGGGTTCCCTTTTCTACACACCCTCTCCAGCATTTGTTAATTATACACTTACCAATGTTGGCCATTCTGATTGGTGTGAAGTAGTACCTCAATGTAGTTTTGATTTGCATTTCACTAATAATCAGTGATGTTGAGCATTTTTTTATATGCCCATTGGCCATCCATATAGAGAAATGTCTTTTCAGGCCTTCTGCCCATTTTTCAATGGGGTTGTTGGTTTTTTTGCTGTTGATTTGTATGAGTTGTTTATATAGTTTGGTGATTAAACCCTTGTTTTCATCATTGGAAACTATTTTCTCCCATTCTGTAGGTTGTCTTTTTTTTTTAATGGTTTCCTTTGCTGTGCAAAAGTTTGTCAGTTTGATTAGGTCCCATTGATTTATTTTTGTTTTTATTTCTCTTGCTTTGGGAGACTGGCATTTGTATAGTTGACATCAGAGAATGTTTTGCCTTCATTCTCTTCTAGGAGTTTGATGATGTCTTGTCTTACATTTAAGTCTTTAAGCCATTTTGAGTTTATTTTTGTGCATGGTGTGAGGGTGTGTTCTGGTTTAACTGATTTACATGTGGCTGTCCACTTTTCTCACCACCACTTGCTGAAGAGACAGTCTTTTCCCAATTTTATATTTTTGCCTCCTTTGTCAAAGATTAATTGACCATAGGTATCTAGGTTTCTTTCTGGGTTCTCTATTCTGTTCCATTAGTCTGTATGCCTGTTTTGGTAGCAGTACCACATTGTCTTGATGACTGTAGCTTTGTGATGTTGTCTGAAGTCTGGGAAAGTTATGCCTCCTGCTTCATTTTTTGTTCCTCAGGATTGCTTTGGCAATTCTGTGTCTTTTATGGTTCCATATAAATTTTGGGGTTTGTTCTAATTCCTTGAAAAATGTCATGGGTAATTTGATAGGGATCACACTGAATCTTTAGACTGCTTTGAATAGTATGGCCATTTTAATGATATTAATTCTTCAAATCCAGGAGCATGGAATATCTTTCCATTTCTTTGAATCCTCTTTAATTTCCTTTATTAATGTTTTGCAGTTCTCAGCACATAAGTCTTTCACCTCCTTGATCAGGTTTATACCTATATATTTAATTTTGGGGGGTGCAATTCTAAAAGGTATTGTATTTTTATAGCCTTTTCTAATATTTCATTGTTAGTATACAGAAATGCAACCAATTTCTGGATGTTAATCTTGTATCCTGCTACTTTACTGAATTCATTGTTCAGTTCAAATAGTTTTTGTGTGGAGTCCTTAGGGTTTTCTATATATAGTACCATGTCATCTGCAAAGATTAACAACCTTTTCAATTCTGAATGATTGGTATCACCTGTTCTTTGTGCATATTTGAACAACCAAATGTCAAAACACAGGTGTAAATTTTGTGATAATTTTCTGAACTGTAGTCATTTATTAAATGAGAGAAATGCCCTTTTATAGTTCTTCAAATAGTATATGATTGTTATTCAGTATGGAAAACTAAAAGTCAGTTATAAGCCAGCCTATACTGACGACTAAGCATAAGAGATGTACAATTTCCTCAACTACCAGCAAAGGAAGTGATAAAACAGCAATTTTTTTGATTAAGAGAAATTCAGATGAAGATACAAGAATCATGGTAGAAATTGTAATGGCTTCCCATGCTGTATATCATTATTAGTCTTTCAGCTCAAATGACTGTTTGAATATACTGCTACCATAAGTATTTTCGGATTCAAAAACTGCAAGTAAATTCTCAAGTGCCAGGATGAAATCTACTGCAATAATAAAAAATGTAATATCTCCTTTTACTATTACAGAGATTATCAATGATCTAAATGTCTCACCTTTTTTATGACAAAGCCATGATTAAAAGTAATCACAATGCAAAAAAAAAATTTTTTTTTGCCTGTGCAATATTTTTCTCATGAGAGGAGCTGACTTATAAGGCTGCTGCAAGTAAAATCCCTTCCAGATGAGACTCCAGAAACAAAAATAGATATTTGTAGAAAAATCTTATTTAATTAGAAGTTATTTTTTAACTACACTATTATTGATGGAAGCAATAAAAATACAGATTATGGTATAAAGATGAAAACAATTTTATTCAAAATTGAAGCTAGGCCTGGATGAGTCTATGGGAGGTACTTGTTGTCCTCTCCATACTCTGCATAATGCTGTTCCAACCACGTCTGTATCCTTTATTAATACTGAAGTAGCAGTCATAAAATTATTCTTCCTTCAGCAATGTTCAAACTGAACAATTAATGGATTTTTGTGGCTTTTTTGCATTCAGGATTCTTCAGTTCTCCCAAATTCAAAAACTTGTTGGCTCTCATTAACAAATGCAGCTGAGAGAATCCTCAATTTATTTTGGAGGACTTAAATTATATTTTAATTCTGGTGGCCCCCAAAGTTCTTGTTGACTTTAAATAATTCATTGAGTGAAGCCTGTTTATTTCTTGTTCATAGTTTTTAAGCTGTCTTTAGCAAAAGGATTATTCAAATTGAAAGCAGAACAAACTGTTATTGAAGTACTCTGTTGCTCAAAGAAATATGCTGAATGGGTTAAAGAAAGAATTGACCAAAGAAAAATATTTCTTTGTCAAGATTTTCCTTTCTAGGCATGACATTACTTATGAACAGGAAAAGAAATTCTTATCTGAAGAGGATAATTATTGCAGCGTTTGCCATGCACCATCTTATCAAATGAGTTTTATTGGTTGACGATTTCAATTCTTTTACGTGAATGTGACTGAATACAGTTCCAGCATGAGAGCAAGTGGATGATGCATAGTATTGAAAAAGAAGGGAATGAACATTGAGAAAATGCTCCTTTTTCAGGGAAAAATATTTTTAAAAGCACTAACTCAGAAAATACAACATGATCCTAGAAAACTGTAAAAGCAAGTTTTTACCATGAAAGATGGCATTATATACTTCAGCACATCTAACATGAAAAGCTTTCTCAGAGTGGTAAACTTTTGACTATAAATGTTTAGTGGCTAGCCTATAAGGCTAATGGTGAGTATATTTTCTCATTAATGAAAACTGAATGGACAAAATAATGAAATAAATCTTATGTGACAACAAAAGAAGCTATGTTACAGTGTAAATGGAACGTAGTCCATAATTATAAGGAATTTTATAAGCAAATTCTGCAAAACAAAGAACTATTAAAGAAATATCATCAAGGAAATATAACTAAAGAAAGTTTTATACAACTTAGATATTTACAATTTATTTGAGATGAAAATGAACAAATTTTAATTTGATTAATGTGAATAATTTAATATGCCAGTGCAATGGTTTTACTTTATTTCAGTGTGCATATGCATAAGCTATTAGAAATTATTCAAATTTAACCTACATTCTTTACTTTTATTTGCTAAATCTGTTGACCCCAATTAGAGAGCTGGGCCTCCCTCGTGTCCAGGATTTAGAGCGCTACCTTTATAATGTTTTCAAAAATATGTACAGATTGACTTGGGACACACAGAGGGCTGGGAAAAGCCCCCTCCTTTAGAAGCTGAAGCTCCAGGGTGTTGAACTGGTCAATTCAGCCTAAAAGGACAGAAAATATCTTCCTCAGGAATGCCACTAAGATTCCCATGTTACAGATGAGGAAACTGAGGCATAGGACAGTAAGGTCACTTCTCATTAAAGAGCAGAGCCTGTGCTACAGTGGAAAAAGAAAAATATAAGTACCTAACAATAAAGCACCAAAATACAGGAAGCAAAAACTGACAGAGTTGAGGGGAAGAAAAAGATAATTCAACAATAATAGTTTTTTTTTTCCTCCCCACAGCATAATGGAGCTCCCAGACCAGGGATCAGACTCAAGCCTCAGCCTGGAACTAAGCTACAGCTGTGGCAACGCTGGATCCTTAACCCACTGTACCAGGCCAGGGATCAAACCTGCGTCCCAGCATTCCCAAGATGCTGCCAATCTCATTGCTCCACAGTGGGAGCTCCTAAACATCTCATTTTTTATTAATGAAAAGAATGAATGGACAAAAGATCAACAAGGAAACAGGACATGAGCAAACTGTAAACAATCAGACCTAATAGATATCCATAGAACACCCCAGCCAAAAAACAGCAGAATATACATTTTTCTCAAGTGCATTCGTATGTTCTCCCAGAAACCCCTTATGCTACACCACAAAACAAGCATTAGTAAATTCAAAAACAAATAAGTTATGGTTTTTGACAGCAGTTCAATAAAATTGGAAAACAGTAACAAAACAAAATTTGAGAATTTCTCATACATAGACATTTAAAAACACTCCCAAACAACCAGTTGGTCAAAAAATAATTCACAAGGAAAATCAGAAATTACTTTGACCTGAATGAAAATGAAGATATACCTAAATGTATTGGATGCAACTAAAGCAGAAATTAGAGGGAATTTTACAACTGTAAATTCCTCTATTAAAAAAAATATGATCTCAAATCAATAACCTAACCTTCTAACTTAAGACATTGGAAAGAGAAAGGAAAAACTTCTCTTCGGATAGACCAATCACAAGAAAAGAGATTGAATTAACAATCAAAACACACCCCACAAAGAAAAACTTAGGCCAAAATGATTTCATTGATTCTGCCAAAAGTACAAAGAATTAATACCAGGTTTTTTTGGCAGACTTCTCCCAGGAAAGAGTTTCATGAAGCTGGCATCACCCTGTAAATCAAATTCAGCAAAACACACACAAAAAAAGAATTAATACACTATGGCCAAATGAGATTTATTCCAGGACTGCAAGGTTAGCTTACCTTTCAAAGATCTTTAACGTACTATACCATATCAATAGAATTTAGGACAAAACCGTATTATCATCTCATAGATACAGACGAGCATTTGATAATTTCCAACATACTTTCATGATTAAAAACAAAAAAACAAACAAACAAACAACACTCAGCAAATTAGTATTAGAGAAAACTTTCTCACCCTGATGAAGCCTCCTGTTCCCCCCACCCTGGGGAACTCTCTGTGCCTCTCCCATATCATGTAGCAGTTATGCCACTTCATATCCAGAGGCAAGGAATTAACCTCTCTGAACCTAACTTTTCCGTATGACAAATGGGATGATTGCAGTATTTGCTGCTAGATGCAGAGCTTTTCTTTTACTTGGAAATTTCCTCTACTATGCAAAATTGTGCTGTTTTTTTTCTTTGAGGAGAGTATGTGAAAGAAAATAATTTCTATTCCATTGTTCAAGAGGACCTAATAATGAGGACAGGGAGAGGATCAGAGACAACTGTAAGTGACTTTGAAAGCTGTTAACTAGAGACAAGAAACCAAAAGATGACAGGCAGATGGATGCAGAAAATGCATATATTACTGCACCTTCTTCAAAGTTGTGTCTGCTGAGTTCTCTGTCATCTGGGAAAGAGGCTTTTGAGAGGCTATAGCGGGTACATCCAAAGATAAACCTCGCATCACTGGCTGTTAATTTGATAACAGCTTCCTAGATCATTGAGGAAGACAAAAATCAGATGCAGAAGAAAAATGGAAGAGAAGTAATTATAGAGATTTAAAGAAAAAACTATGACCCAAGTATTCAGTAGCCAACTATATTGTGTTGCTATACCTTGGTTACTTTTAAGGTGACAAGAGTACATTTTTATATATAAAAGGGGATATAAATATTCTATTAGTATTCCTCTCTTTAAAAAGTTATACTAAATGAGAAAGATAAATCAAATAAAAGTACGAGTAGGTAAGACTTCTTGGCATAAAAGAACCAGAGTGAACATAGGAAGCAGGGAAACATAAATTTAAGTGTAAAAATAGCTATTAACTACGGGTAGAAAATAAATGTCTTTGCCAAAATAAAATTTGTGAGTAGAAGGAACAAAAATGGAAGCATTACAAAATGCATATAAATTTAGCAATAATAACCTGGATCTAAAGTCACCTAGTCACTAAGAGGAAGTTAGGATGAATTCTGAGAAAGTAGAAAAGTAGAATGAAAAGGGGAACCAGTGAAAATAAGTGGGATAAAATACAAAGATACAAAGAAAGGACACACACACACACACACACACGTATATGGCATAGATATAAAACTAAAGAAATAATATCTAGGAAAAAACAGGGTCATAAGCCCAGCATGAGATCTTCATCAACCAATTTTCAATATTCCCACAATAGGAATGGGGAAATTTCTGGAGATCAGAAGGCCATCTTATATACTTAAAAGTACAAGAAGTAAGTAGACATAGAAAGATATTCCCAAAATATAATTTGAATAAAAATATAGGTTATCAAACAGAGTGAATAATGGCAAGTATTCTACCAGCACATCATGTGCCAGCTACTGTTCTGAGCACTTTGCATTTTTAATTCTCTTCATCTTCACAACATCCTCATGAAGTAAGCATTATTTTTTAACTCATAGAGCAGGTGAGGAAACTGAGGCATAAAGAAGTTAAGTTACTCCATTGAGGCTATACAGTTAATAAATGCTAGAACTGATGTTTAAACTGTTTTATTCCAGAACCATCTGGTGCCTTTTTTTGTTTTGTTTTCTTTAGAAAGACTAGAACAATGTCAAATGCTAGTCATAAGAGCAAGACCGAAAGAAATAAAAGAAATGGAAAGTTTGTTGACACTGTGGATTAACAAAAAGTGAAAAAGCCAGGAACAACCTTTTTCATGATCAAAGGGAAAGCATGCTCTATGTAAAAAAGATATTAAACAAAAACTGCCAAATCCTGCTGAAATAGTTCCTTTTAGTGCTGGTAATGGCTGCTTTGGTGGTTTAAAATATGTTGTAATTTCCAAAGCCTCTGACTCTCAGGCAAAGCCACGAGTGCAAATGAGAAAACCACAAAAGAACTGGCAGCAGTGATACAGAGGTAAGGTTCATTGATGAAGAAGATTATGCATTGGAACTTTTTTCTTTCTTTTTTTTTTTTTGATGAAACAGCTACCTATTATGAGCATATGCCCCAAAGGGCCTACTCTTCAAGGACAGAAAAGCATGATCTAGGATTTATAACTGCGAAAGATGACAAATTTGGTTTGAATGGTGGTCCCCAGATTGGTTAAGTCCTGAAGCCCCAAACCCATGAATATGGCCTTCTTTAGAAAAGAATCTTTGTAGATGTAATTAAGGATCTAGATAAGAGCAGTCTGGATTATGTGGGAGGGTCCTAAATCCAATGGCAAGTGTCTTTCTAAAACAGAAGAGAGAAGGCCCCATGAAAATGGGTGCAAAGATTGGAGGGGAGAGGCTACAAGCCAAGAAAGACCTGGAGCCGCTGGACCTGGAGGAGATGAGGAAGGATTCTCCCCTGCAGTCTCTGGAGGGAGCGCGGCCCTTTAGACCTCAATTTTGGACTCCTGGCCACCATAGCTGTAAGAGAATAAGCTTCTGATATTTTAAACCACCAAGCCTGTGGTAATTCTTACAGCTCTAGGAAAGTAATACACCCCCTTCTACCATTTTACAATAATTTTCAAGCTGCTACCTTTGATGTCCACTTCCAAAAGGAAACTGGGTCTATTTCAAATTAAAGTGCCATATTTCTTTCAGTAGTTATGTATTTCTTAACCATTTAACATGTGTAAAATAGCACTCACATTTTTATTATGTTCTCACCTTTTATATGTGTCACTGATGATGTATTTGAGTATTTTGCCTCAAGTCCATTTTTTCCATAATCCTGTGGATTTTATTGTGAGATTTTGCATAGTACTATAACTTTAAAAATTCGTGTAGATGCTATAGAATTGACTGTACATGTTTTACATGAGAATACGTACACATTTCTGCTGGCTATATACCTATAGAACTAGGTTATAAGTATACATATGTTCGGCTTTAGTTGATACTGCAAATTTTTCAAAATAAATTTATTCCCTCTAGCAGTGAAGAGAGTTCTAGGTTTTCCATATTATGACCAACACTTAGGGCTTTTGGTGGTTTCCATTTTTGCCATTAAGATAAGTATGTAGACTGTCTTATGTTATGGTTCTAATTTATTTCCTTGATGGCTAACGAAGTTGAACTTTTTTTTTTTTTTTTTTTTTTTTTTTTTTTTTTTTTTTGCCTTTTTGCCTTTTTGTCTTTTTAGGGCTGCACCTGTGGCATACGGAGGTTTCCAGGCTAGGGGCTGAATTGGAGCTGTATCTGCTGGCCTGCGCCAGAGCCAAGCAATGCAGGATCCAAATTGCATCTGCAACCTACACCACAGTTCACAGCAATGCCAGATCCTTAACCCACTGAGCAAGGCCAGGGATCGACCCTGCAACCTCATGGTTCCTAGTCAAATTCATTTCTGCTGAGCCATAACAGCAACTCTGAAGTTGAAATTTTTTAAAATGTGTTTATTAGCCATTTGGGGTATTCTCTCAGGTGAAATGTCTGTTCAAATATTTTGCCCAGTTTTCTGTTAGGTTATCTATTTGATTCTTACTTGATGCCATAAGTTCTTTATATATGTATATATAATTTCTCACTCTGGTGGTTGCCTTTACTTTCACTTAATCGTTCTGATAAACAGAATTCCTTTATTTTATTATATTTCAATTCATTTAATTTTATGACTAGTGCTTTTTGTGTCCTATTTAATAACTCTTTGACAATTCTATAATCATGGTACAAGATCCTCATGTACTTATCTCTGAAATCTTTTAATTTTATTCTGCAGATGATCTGGAGTTGACCTGTGTATATGTGAAGTAGTGATTAAAATATATCCTTTTCCCTTATGGATAGCCAATTAACAAAGCAGTATTTACTGAGAAGATCATTATTTCCCCCAATCCTATTGCATTGTAGGTCTCTGTTTGCATTCTTCATTCTGTCCCATTGTCAGTTTGTGTACCAATGCCACATTTTCTTAATTTCTATAGTTTTGTAATATAAGTAGATACTTACACTTAAGTTTAAAACCTCCAGCTTTGTTGTTCTTCGAGATCGTTTTGGTTACTGGCCCTATGCAATACGATATGAATTTTAAAATCACCTATCAACTTCTGGAGAAAAAAAACTAACAGTATTTTAATTCGGATACCATTTAATGTAAAAATTGACTTGAGGAAAATTTATGTCTTTGTTGTATTGAATCTCCCAATCCATGTATGTAACATACTCTCCATTTATTCACATCTTTGATACCTGTCAACCATATTGTAGGAGTTTTTCTGGTAAAGACTTTTATATCTCTTATTAGATTTTTTTCTTTTTAAATGATTTTTATTTTTTCCATTATAGTTGGTTTACAGTGGTCTGTTGATTTTCTACTGTACAGCAACGTGACGCACTCACATATACATTCTTTTTTTCACATTATCCTCAATCATGTTCCATAAGTGACTAGATATAGTTCCCAGTGGTATACAGCAGGATCTCATTGCTTATCCAATCCAAATGTGATAGTTTGTATCTATTAACCCCAGATTCCCAGTCCATCCCAATCCCTCCCCCTCCCCCTTGGCAAACACAAGTCTGTTCTCCAAGTCCATGGGTTTCTTTTCTGTGGAAGGGTTTATTTGTGCCATATATTAGATTCCAAATATAATTGATACCATATGTTATTTGCCTTTCTCTTTCTTACTTACTTCACTTAGTTTGAGAGTCTTTAGTTCCATCCATGTTGCTGCAAATGGCATTATTTTGTTGTTTTTTTTTATAGCTGAGTAGTATTCCATTGTGTATATATACCATATCTTAACTAATCCGTTCATCTGTTGATGGACATTTAGGTTGTTTCCATGTCTTGGCTATTGTGAACAGTGCTGCAATGAGTTCTAGGGGTTTTTTTGTTTGTTTGTTTAGTTGGTTGATTGGTTTTCTTTTTAGGTTGGCATGTGGAAGTTCCCAGGCTAGGGGTTGAATCAAAGCTGTAGCTTCTGGCCTACACTACAACCACAGTGACGTGGGATCTGAGCCACATCTGAGACCTATGCCACAGTTCATGGCAATACCAGATCCTCAACCCACTGAACAAGGCTAGGGATCAAACCCCCACTAGTTGGGTTTGTTACCACTGAGCCACAACAGGAACTCCTATAAGTGGAATTTTTAAAATTTCACTTCCTCTTTGCATTTTCTCTTATATAAATACACAATTGATATTTAATATCCATCTTGAATCAAATTACTAAAGTCATGAATGATTTCTAATTATGTCTATGTCCAATAGCTTTGAAATTTTTTAGTGTACTTAAAAACACTAAAACATGCTATATGCAAATAATTACAATTTTTTCTTCCTTTTTGGTTCTTATGATTTGATTTCTGTTCTGTTTCTTGCCTTATTGCATTGACTAGGACTTCTAATTTTCCTCAGTAGGAGTGTTTTCCTTCCGGGCTATTCCATCATAGCCCCAGAGTCTTATTTTAAAGTAATTTTTCAAATCCTTTTCAGATCATAGCATGAACAATTTCCTGCCAATTACAATTTTCACTTGAAAATATATCTAGTGTCGAGTTTCATGCCAGCACAAACAGATCTACCTTATTTTGTTTGACAACTACAACATACCATCATTGTATAAATAAATCATAACATCTCCTGAGCCCATATGTGCACTTCCTCTAAAATCTATTTTTAGCAATAACACCCCAATTTCAATATCTTCTATATGTGATAATCCTTGATATCTGATCAGATTCTTTATCCTCTGCCCATCTCCCAAGTGGTCTAATCACCCTGGCCTGTCTTTAGCAAGAATCCTGTTAGGTGAGTTTGGCCATAAACCACCACTCTCCCTCATCCCCAGTGCCATTACCCTTGAAGTTTTCTCTTGGTAATTTTCCATCCACTGATACCCAGCCTGGTCATATTGGCTATATATTTTCACTTACCCGTGTGGTATTTAAAGTTGGAGTTGAGCTCTATCTTTCTCTCCCACTATAAAGTCCCACTGCAGTGGTCCCTATATCTATTGTGATGGTCCTGAATATAAAATCTGCCCTACCACCTTTAACAAAGGTCATTGAATATTTTTTTTAACAACACCTAAATATTCAACTTACTAGATTTAACCACATTAACATTTTCTAGCCTTTCTGTTCTTCCCTGAGCTCTTCAACATGCATCTCCTAAGAATAAGGATATTTCTCTTTCATTACCATAATATACTGAGCAGTTTTGTTATGTCTCTTGTTTTGCTAATACAAATAATGCTTTAAATTATACCCGGGCATATTTTGGCCAACTTTTGCCACATGATATATTCTAAGCAATGGGGTTGCTGATACAAAATTTTGATAATAATTGGCAGATTGTTCTCCAGAAATATTATACCAATTTGCACTCCCAACAAACAGTGTATAGGGGCTTCTGTGAAGGAGACAACTTCTGATGTTTCTCTTTGGGTATCTGATCTGGTGATCTTAGCAGCCCGTGACTTATAGAGTAGTATCAGTTAGCACTTGACAGTCACCAACTATATGAAGGCACTCAAGGCTTCTTAAATTCAGGGGTCCTTTTCAGAACCTTAAGTCCCCTTAATGAAGACAAACACCAAGTAGTCATAAATTCTAAAATTTCCATTCTCATTATCTAACTAAACCTAAGTCATAAAAGGATCTGGTAAAACTTTCCTAGATGAAAGAGAATTAGTTTCACAGAGGCACGATCAAAAAGGCAAGGGGCCAAACTTGTGACTCTCAGGCATAAATTAGCCGAAGTATATATGGTGTTATTTAAAGCATTTTTTTATGTCACCAAAACAACAGACACAACAAAACTGTTCAGTATATTGTGACAGTAAGGGAGAAATTAGGAGAATTTCCTGTAATTAGGAGAATGCTGAAAAGCCAGGAAGAATGAAAATACGACAAAATGTTAAATGTTTCCCAAGGATAAGAAAAATATATAAAAGCTACGAAAATATCACTTTAGGTAAAAGCAATGATTAGTGAAGCTTATTCCACTTAAGATCAAATTAATTGATCCTCTCTTAGGTTAAACAAATTATTTTAGACACAGCTGAATGTGAAAAGAAAAGTAAAACAGAATCACTTAAAAAGGTAGTTAAGGTCCTCTGAGTTTTGCCAGAAGAATGGCAGAGAGAATTGGTGGAGCAGGCATACCTTCTGAATATGACTGTTATATGGTGAATAATTAATTGCACCAGGATCTTTGTTTTATTTTCTAATTTATGAACTATTTTCAATCAGCATTGAAAATGATGCTCTCATATAAGTTTATATAACATCAGCAACTAACGTTTGTGAAGATTTGACAGAATGGTCAAATGTTTGCATATTTGTTTTTAATTTGATCCTCAGGTTTTGCAAATAAGCATACTAAGGCTCAGAAAAAAAATATTTAAATAGGCTAATTTCCTATGGCTAGGAATTTTCAAAGCTGAAATTAAACTCAGAATATGCCACTTTTCTAATTTAAATATTAATGAATGTTTATAGAAGATACAGAGAACCATAAAGATTTAAATAACTAATTTTACATTTGACAAGGTGAATATTAATGTTTTCTATATACATATATGCAAATATCTATAATAATTGTTTGCCTTATGTCAAAGTAATATTTATTTTTTAAAATTTGTAGAAATAAAGTAAACCTAAGAAATAAAACTTCCAAGAATTCCACTACTGAGATTAATCAGTGTTTATATGCTTGCATATAGCTTTCCAAAATTATATGTATATATGCATACATGAGTAGTTGAATGAATAAATATTTACTGCCATACCCTGCTATTTTCACTTAGGAATATATTGAGAGTGGTTTTCCATAGCAACAAAATTTCCTGTTTATATTTATTATGACAGTGCTTTTATTATTATAAAAATAACAAAGGACTTAAGAATGCAGGCATTTTAAAGAATCTCTTGCATCCCATCTCCATCAATAACTTCTGTCAACAATTATATATTTTCACATATAACATATATACTTCTCTTTTTCATATAAATACAAACTTAGATTATGCACTGTTCTGCATTTCCCTTTGTTCACTTAATAATGTATTATTGAAACCTTTTATCTCACTACACACATAGAATGTGTCATTGGACTGATATATCATAATTAATTCAACTGGCATTCTGATGAAAAAAATTTAAGTTTCAGTGGTTGTTTTTCAGTATTATAAATAATGTTGCAATAAATACAACTAGTACTAGCAGCATCAGTAGTATTGTTAATGTTATTACCACTATTATTATCACTATGTGCCAGGCACCATTCTAAGTAGTTTATATACAATAACTAGTTTAATCCCCGAACCAACTTTATGAGGTAGTTAATATTATTATCTTAGGAGTTCCATTGTGGCTCAGCAGTTATGACCACTGCTGTCTCTATAAGGATGCAGGTTTGATCCCTGGCCTGGCTCAGTGGGTTAAGGATCTGGCATTGCTACAAGATGAGTCATAGGTCTCAGATGCAACTTGGATCAAGTATTGCTGTGGCTGTGGCATAAGCTGCAGCTGCAGCTGTAATTCGACCTCTGGCCTGGGAACTTTGGTATGCTGCCAGTGTAGCTGTAAAAAAAAAAGAAGAAAAGAAATTATTACCTTACTTTTATGAATGAGAAAAATCAGGCACATGGAAGTTAAATTAATTGCCCATATTATATAGACAGTAAATATATATTTCCACACGTGTTAATAAACATACAGGATAATTTCCAAGATGTCTGACCCAAAGAGAATAATCTAAAGTTTCAATTGATATGGTTCCTTTAAATGGAACTATGTCAGTCATATACAGCAGTATATCAAATTTCTAGAATCCTTCTGCTCACTGAGCATTGTAAAACTGTTACTTTATGACAACATAATAGGTAGATAAATCAAATTGCCTTTTTTGTTGTTCAGAGTGCTTTAATCATAAGTAACTTAAGGCAACTTTTCATTTAATTATTAGATATTTATAATTCTCTACTATGAACTATTTGTACCATAAATGTTCTTTGCTGTTGGGTTCTTAATTTGTAAGATTTCCTAATATGCCAAGGAAAATAATTCTTTGTCATATATTTTGCAAATATTTTCCCAGATTTGCTTTTTAATTTTTTAATTTTGTTTACAAAATTTTTACAGCTGTATCTTTAGATAATACATTTTAATTTTTGTATAAACTCCACATGCTGAAATAAACACACCGTTTGGTTTTTCTTACTTCCTCTCTTTATGTCTTTCTTCGTGTCTAACCATCTTCACATTTACTTCTCTTTGTGTCCCTTTCTCTGTCTTTGCCTTTTGCCTCCTTCCTTTCTTTATTTTCTATTTTAATCTGGCACAGATGAATTAATCACACTCCTTATATTAAGGTACACTGTTATCACATTTCCATATTGGATCCTTGATTGCTGAATTTTGTTTTACTCTCCCTCATCCCTGTGGCCACTACTCTTTCCTCCCCTATAGCATCCTGTTCAAAGATGCTTGATTTATGTCCTTGGCAAAGCCTCATCTGAAGGGAAACTTGGTCATTTATATTTATCTATAATTGAATCTCTCTAAATACATATATACACATCTATCATGCTTTTTATTTTAGATATTTAAACTTGCATAAATAACATCATGCTATCAGTATTTTAATTTATAAATTTTTATTTTATTAATAATTTCACATACAACATCGTTTTAAAATCTGTCCCTATGGGACGTTCCTTTTGTGGCTCAGCAGTAACGAACCCAACTAGGATCCATGAGGATGCGGATTTCAGTGGTTGTTTTTCAGTGTTATAAATAATGTTGGGTTAAGGATCTGGTGTTGCCTTGAGCTGTGGTGTATCTCACAGACGCAGCTTGGATCTTATATTGCTGTCTGTGGCATAGGCTGGCAGCTGTAGCTCCAGTTCAACTCCTAGACTGGGAACTTCCATATGCTGTGGGTGCAGCCCTAAAAGACCACACACACAAAAAAAAAAGAAGAAGAAGAAGAAAGATTTGTGCCTATGACTTTATGTCCCTACATCACATTTAATTTTCCATTACCATGGATATAGTCACCTCTGTTGCCCAGCTCAAACTTTTGGCATGTATTGCTTCAATTTATCTCTTTGAATGAATTTTCAGTTTGTGTGACAAATTTCCCTGCCCATATATAAATCCACATCTGAATTATGAAAGATGATGTGTTGACCACATTCAATCTCCATTATTGAAATAGTGTGCTCACTTAGTCCATTTAAAGAAGAATCCCTGAATGTTGACTAAAAAATTAGCTTATGAGTTCATGTATGTCAAGTATGTTTTTTCCTAGAAGAGGATTATATAACTGTCTTACTATGAAGATGGATAATTTATTATCTACATGCTGATGACTCCTAAATCCTAACCCCAAATTAAAACTCTGTTTCTGGAGTTCAACTTATATAAATCAACTTACCAACTGACACTTCTATTTGGGTGACTTAAAGACACCTCAGACTAATTGTGTTCTGTACTGAACACATCACCTTCCCAGGCAAAGCTGCTAAGTCTTCAAAATCTCATCCCCACTGAATGAGACCACTATCTACACAGCTTCCCAAGCCAAGGTTGTCCTTGGTTTCTCTTTCTCTCTCACCCTCCACAGTCAGACATTCATCAAATCCTAATGAGAATGTCACTTATGTATCAGTTAAATCCATATATTTCTCAACACCCTTTATCATGGGACTTAACATATTTGCTATAAGTGAATTTTTTAATATAGAAGTCTGATCGTGTCCCTTAACAATAAGCTCTTCATTTTCCCTGTATCTAGCCCAAAGTCTGGAATATATTAAGCATTATACAAACATTTTTAAGTTATTAAAAATTTTAAATGAGAAAACAAAGATAAATAAACATTAATAGAAGGTACAGTTCTACTAAAACTTAAAATGTTGTCAAAGACTGAAATGAGAAATGACTATAAAGTCCATTTACTCCACTTTAACTTTTAAATGAAGCATGTTTTTCTCCTTCTCTGTGTAAAGACTGCTGTGTACAACCTGTAAAATTACTCATTTCATTATAAGAAACATGTAGATTCTTTACACACAAAGTAGTAAGGATTGAAAAAGATTATATTCTTTATAAATAACATTTTGTCCAATATCATCATACTTGTTTTTCACTAAACCCTTGGGAAATAAACAGAGATATCATCATTGTTTTCGGATAAGGGGATTTAGATTTAGAGGATATTAAACTCAAATCTATGTTTTCTTGATTTTCATTCAATGTTTTCTACACTATATTATGACATGAATAAAAAAGATTGTCAAAGAGCTGGCTAACTCTAGCCAAAACTTACCTAGAAGGTGATAGAGAAGACCATTTCTTACTTCATTTTAAAGAGGAATCTATGAGTCAGCCATAATTAAATTTTCCAAGCAAACAACACCTCTGGATACTCTAACTAAAGATATCTTATCTAATATACCCATCGAATTTGCCTTCTTGTATTTGAAGACGTGATTATAATTGACTTCTTAGTTTTTAAGTGATATCATCTGACAATAACAATTTTAATGGCCATATCTGAATTTTTGCATTGCTCCACCTTGCATAAAATCAGATGAAGGGATGTTAATTGGGGGTGGTGGTGTCAGGAATGCTATACAAAATGAAAGTTTTTATCAAAAAAACAGGGATATTTGGGTTTTGGTTTACATCTATCCTCCACTGGAAACTTCTACTAGCAGCTTTAGTTCAATCTGTCGGAAATTTGATGGAAGACTACTGACCAAAAGCTAGAATACATTGTTCCTGACTGTGTCTTAATAAGAAACAGATCTGCAGTGCTGACAGCCATCCCCATGAGTTTATATAGCAAAGTATTAGGCCCACAGCTTTAGAGACTGGCATCTTTGGTGTCCTGACTTCATAATGAACTATTGCATTATCCCTGAACAAGTTACATAAATGACTAACCATCAGTTTTATATTTTATGGATTGTCTATAATTATTTTTAATACGACATGTTATGCAGCTGACAAAGTGCCTGGCATGTTAGCTATTCATAAATATATTAGCAGTTCATGACAGAAGAATTACAGACTATTAAAGGTGGAAGAGGCCTTAATAACCACGTGAGCTGATGCTGCTTTTTATAGGGGAGTAAACTGATTATCAGAGAGTGGAGGTAGTTTGCCCAATGTCACAAAGACAGGTTTCCACTACAGCAGTGGGTCTCAAATTTTGGAGTGCATCAGAATGACCTGGAGGACTGATTTAACCACTAATTGCTGGAACATATTCCCAGAGTTTTTACAGCTCTAACTCGGGTCCAGACTTTTACTTTTCTACCAAGTATCCAGGTGATGTCAATGCTATTAATCCATTTACTTCACTGAGAACCACTGCAGCACAGTGATCTTTGCACAATACTTTTTTATATTACTCCATATCTCTGTGTCATTCAAGGTGGATTGGTCAAGCTTAGGGTGTTTGTTTCATATACGCCATAGTTTAAAAGCACATTTAATAGATAAACTAGTTTTATTCCACACTAACAAATTACAAATATTAATAATCAAGTATTAGGGTCTTTCCTAAAGTTTTATGAATGGAAAGGGCAAAAGCATGGCTTCGAGACCAGCCCATCCAACACCATTTCCTATGCTCTTAATCCTGATTCAGATCTGGCATTCTTTCCAATATTCCACATGGAAAAGAACATCCTCCTACAAAGGCAACACAGTGGAACAGAGATAGTCTTTTCAACAATTGGTACTGGTACAACTGAACATTTGCATGCCAAAAAATGAATCTACACACAGACCTTCTACTCTTGACAAAAAATTAACTCAAAGTGGATCACAGACCAAAATATAAAATGCAAAACTATGAAACTAGACTATAAAAATTAAAAACTTCTGCTCTGTGAAAGACAATGTCAAGAGAATGAGAAGATAAGCCACAAGACTGGGAGAAAATATTTGCAAAAGACATGATAGAGGACTGTTATTCAAAATGTGCAGAGAAATCCTTTACTTTCTAAGAGGAATATGAGAATATGTAAAATTAGTGCTAAACTTTAAGAGCATTAACTTGCAAAGGAAAAGCTCAAGTGTTATTTGTTTTGATGACTGTAGATCTGTAGTATAGTCTGAAGTCAGGAAGCCTGATAGCTCCAGCTCAATTTTTCTTTCTCAGATCGCATTGTTTATTTAGGGTCTTTGTGTTTCCATACAAATTTAAAAAATTTTTTTCTATTTCAGTGAAAGATGCCATTGGTAGTTTTATTTGTCCATTCATTTGTCATTTATTGAAGAAGAATAAATAGGCTTCTGTTTGAAATAGCAGCTGATTATCTGCTTATGACACTCTTTTCCTACAACAGATATTTGTAATTTAAGATGGTTCTCTTAAACATAAATATTTACATTTGTTTATATTTATTCCAGGTATTAAGTAACTTTTTCAACCCCCAAACAGCTCTTTCATCTTTGCTCAATAAAGCTGGAGCTGAAACCCTAGGAACAAACCACATTCTTGCTATGTCAGCTGCTTCTGTTATAGTCAGACTGGAGAGGGCAGTAGAGGGTGATTGTGTGGCTAGAGAAAGGCAGAGATTTCCTTGCTTCCTGACTGCCTACTTTTAGAACACCCAGCCTTGCTTCTTTACCCTGGTGGCAGCTGTGGCAGCAGCTCAACTCAGTCTGCAATTTTCTGATCACTTACAGAAACAGCCTTACTTTTCCCGCATTAGATGTACCAGCACTAGCCAGCCAGTGCTCCCTCTTTCAGAGTTCTGAGTTGCAGATCTGGGGGCTCCTCTTCTGAGTTATAAGTTTTAATAATTCAGGAGTTCCCATTATTGCTCAGCGGTATCCATGAGGATTAGTATCCATTAGGACATGTGTTCGATCCCAGGCCTCACTCAGTGGGTTAAGGATCCAGTGTTGCCATGAGCTGCAGTGTAGGCCAAAGACACAGCTGGATCTGGCATTGCTGTGGCTGTGGTGTTGGCTGGCAGCTACAGCTCCCATTCAACTCCTAGTCCGGGAACTTCCTTATGCCACGGGTGCAGCCCTAAAAGACAAAAAAAAAAAAAAAAAAATCAGGCTACTTTCCTTTGCTCCCCCAGCTCTAGGAGTGAGAGCTGTTTCCTTTGATTGCTACTACTCTGATACCTTAAAATTGCCTCTTTAGTTACCCTTTCAGTTTCCTAGTAAACACCACTGTATTTAGTTCACAGTTATTTACATTAAATTATCTCTGTTCAAGTAACTGGGATGTTCTCTGTTTCCTGATTGTGTCCAGAACTAAGACAGGAATTTGAAACAACTAGATTCTTTTTTTTTTTTCTTTTTGAGAGGTATAGTTGACATGATATGCAGGCAAATGCTTGACCACTGAGCTATACCCCCTCTGCTATAGTTGACATATAACATTATATTAGTTTCACATGTACACATAATGATTCAATATTTTTATATATTGCAAAATGATCACCACAGTGTTTGTTTAACATCTCCATACATAGCTACATATTTTTTCCTTGTGATGAAAACTTTTAGGATTTACTCCCTAAGACACTTGGAAAAATACAGTACCATGTTATAAACTATAGTCACTGTGCTATATATTACAACACAATGATTCATTTATTTTATAACTGGTATTATGTACTTTTTGACCCCCTTCATCCATTCCTTCTACTCCCTAACCCACAACCCTGGCAACCACCAATCTGTTCTCTGTGTCTATGAATTCATTTTTTTGTGTGCTTTAGGGTTTTTTTATTTTCTACATATGAGATCATAAGTATTTCTCTTTTTCTGTATGACTTACATCACTTAGCACAATGACTTTAAGGTCCAAACTGCAAGAATTCCTTTTTTTTTAAATGGCTGAATTATATACATCACGCTTTCTTTATCCATTCATCCATCAGTGAAAACTTAGGTTGCTTCTATGTTTAGCTATTGTAAATAATGTTGAAATGAACAATGTTATTTACAATAGTGTAGATATCTTATTGAGTTAGGGATTGAACTGAAATTTCTGAATCATATGGTAGTCCTATTTTTAATTTTTTGAGGAATTTCTATGCTGTTTTCCATAATAGCTGCACTAATTTACATTCCCACCAACAGTGCCCATGTGTTCCCCTTTCTCTACATCTTCACTAACAGCTGCTATTTCTTGTCATTTTGATAATAGCCCTTCTTACAGATGTGAGGTGATATTCCATTATGGTTCTGATTTTCCACTGAATTAGATTTTTAAGAAAAATATATCTGAGCAATAAGAATTTAGCTAATTCAAATATTAAAATAATATCAAGCTCAGTAAACTTACAAAATAATGATGCATTTTAAGATATGAGAGAATTTGGGATTGTTAACATTCTGAGAGAGCTGTGGACTTAAGTTGCAAATATCTCAATTCACATTGAATAGTAACTTCAGACTGCATGACAACTCGAGTTGTCAGCCAACATGGCACTTGAGAACTTGAGATGGGGGAATTAACTAGAGGGAAAATTTAGAACCAAAGAAGAAAAAAGAAGGGAAAATATGTACATTAATATCATATGTTTTAAATATAGCATGCCATTGCTTTATCAATTTATATTCACAGCACAAAAGTTGAAAAAGAAAGGCACAAAGAATAAGTTCAAAATCTCCACAACCTTCTACTGTGCAACTGAATTTAACTTTGCAGCACTCAGGTTTTCAGGGTTTTTTAGCATCATTATAGTTCGCTTACTCTTTTATAACTTGATTCTTGTATTTAATAAGTTAGATCATTTTACTATGATCATAAGTTTTAAAATGTTGGTATTTAGAGCACTGTTAATATACTTTCTGTTTTACCTTATCCATCTTCCTGAAGGAGATTGAACATATGTTTCAAAATGAAATGAGAGAGAACAAGAAAACAACCAGCTTCTGATAAGAAAACTAGTATTTTGCCACAGGGAAATTAGTTTGAGATGCATGAGCTTTGTTGAGGTAGGATTTTCAAGCTTTCTTATCTTCTCCCCGCACCCATTTAAAATGGCAACAACAATGCCTCCAGGATGCATACTTATAGAGCCCTCCCAGAGTTTGGCAGAGATATGCCTTCTACACATGAAAATAAATTCAGAACACTTTTTTCTTGATTATAGGAGGATATGACATAAAGGTTGTAATAGTAAAGGAAAAAGGCAACACAAAAGGGAGAGAATTGAGACAGGCCGACAGATAAATCCTCTGTTTTTATCTCAGGCTTGTCCATGTCCTGACACTCCCAAGATTTGGCTTTTCCTGACCATCTTTAGCTTCTTTGTAATACAGACAAGATCCTAAAATGTTGCGCATCCTCCTGTGGAGCCTGTTGAAAGGTATGCCAGAAAGGGAATGATAGGGCATCTCTAGCAGTAACCACAAAGCAGTTTCTCTGAATCAAACTAAAGCAGAGATATCAGAGGACCATAAAGAGTCTTACTCTGCCAGGAAGACAAGGCTTGGGGATGGGGATGTGCAAAAGCAGCTGTAGAGAACTGCCAGGCCCAACACAGCTGAGAAAGGTAAGAATATGAGTTAGAATAGCCAAAATGCTCTGTCCTGAATGCCTGCAGGGCCATAGAATCCAAAGACCAGCAGATCAAGCATAATTCAAAAGTCACCACGAAGATAAGAGAACCTCTTCCTCCTCTAATGCCATGAGTTCTAAGTCATCCAGTCTGGTGGATATATAGCAACTTAGAGAGGGAAGCAGGAAAAAGGGAAGAAAATGAGAAAGAGTATTTTATGAAAGAGTGACTGAATATTACCCAGAGTGACCAAGTGACTATTAAAGTTATCAGACTGGACTGCCCTAAAAGTAGATTAAATATATGTAATTCTTCCCACAAACATGTGGAAGGGGACTGAGAGAGAAGGCGGAATAAATTATAGATAAAATGAGAAATGTACATTTTTTCTCTACTTTAGAGTCAGTTTCAGTTTAGTTTTTCTATCTCATACATGATTATTTCTAACATAACTTTAGGAGAGATAGGATATTTCACAAGATGTATTAGTTATCTATTAACTACCGTAACAAATTACCACAAACTTAGCAGGTTAAATAACGCCCATGTATTATCTCACAATTCCTGTAAGTCTTATGAGGCTGAAGTCAAGGTATTGTCAAAGGCTGCAGTTCTTAGCTGAGGCCCAAGCTCCTCATCCAGTCTCACCGGTAGTTACCTGAATTCAATTACTCGCAACTGTAGATATGACATTCCTGTTTCCTTGACTCAGGGGTCCCATCAACTTAAAGTCAAAATAGTCATCAAATCCTTGTACTTCAAACTTTACTGTCTTCCTCTTCTGCTTATAGCTGCTGGACTGTGTGACTACATTGGGCACACTCAAATATCCAGGATCATCTTTCTTATCTTAAGATAAACTAATTAGTAACCTTAAGTACATCTGCAAATTCCTTTTGCCTTGTAACATAACAGGAGTTACCACCAAGAGTGCAGAAATTGTAGAAACCACAATTCTGCCTAGTATATCCAATATAACTGGAATAATTTGTTTTGCTGATTTCCTACCATTATCCACTCAGGCTCTTTGTTTCTTTGTTTCTAATAAGCAAGTGAGCAGTGAACACCCTTGTATAAAGGTTATATAAGATCACAGGGTCATGCCTAGGATCTTCACAGAGGAATAGGTGCTGATCATGCCCCCAAGAAGCATGATATACATTAAGTATCACAAGCATTCAGCTCCTGGGGGCCTTTCACACATGCAAATAACCAGGAATCTGTGAGGGCTGTGTGAGGCTATAGAAAGACTAAGTAAAATACTGTGCACTCGGGCACCGTGGATGCACATTCCACTGATGTCTTACAAGCTCCAGTTCTCGTGGGAGAGCACATCCTGAACACGACTGCTGCCTTTCTTCCCTATGGCATGAATCCAGAGAAAAACATATTTTTCAGCAGTCTCTGGTGTCTGACCATACAGAAGTTAGAGCCTGGTCAGAATGCCATGGGTACAACACTTGCGCCAGAGAACGGCAAAGCACGCTAGCCAGAAGCACCAGGGCCCAGTGGGCACACTGGCACCCCAGCTTCAGGCTGCAGACATTCTGTCATTCAGGCTCACACATGCAGGGAGTGCCATGGAGGTAGCCCAGCACATGGGACTATTCATGATCTCACACAATGTTTGAAAAAATTGGGGTAAGTTTTTTTTCAACATCCAATTTTTATAACTTCAATGAAGTAAAATCCCTATGATCCTTCTGCCAAAATCTTTGTCAGTCCTAAATAAATAACTCAAGCTGGAAAATTTTTAAAAGTAGATATAACCAGAGATGCGGAAGAAATTGTTATATGTAATATGGAATTCCGTATACAACCCATGTTAATACACTTTAAAATCTCAATTGAGAGGATAATTATATAAAAGTTTTTAAATTATAAATTATATTCAGGATTAAGCAGGAGCATAAATTTATCGAGTTTAGTGCATATAGATGACATGTCAAATCATTAGAGAAATTATAAAATTCAGTAAATAGGCTGTGATAATAATTTAATTATTTGGAAATATTTATATTTCATCTTCACCTTACCCCATGTGCTAGCATAGTCCAGATGGATTAAAAAATACAATCAAATATAAGACCATAAAGTACCAGAATATAATAAATATGACATTTAAATAATCTCATGGTACATCTGTCCTTTCAAACCAAGTGAGAAGCAACCAAGTTACTTACAAATCCGTTTCCATCTGATGATGAAGAGAAAACTGAGTCATTTTTATTTCACATTTCACTTAATTTTCAAAGACTATATCACATCATGGTTACAGCCCTTAATCTAGATCCTTGTCCATTCTTGTGTATCTTGGGCAAATTCTATAATTTATCCAAGGCTCATTTTTTTTTTCTCCTTGTAAATCTATTCTAAGTTGTGTCTGATAAGCCCAAGCTTCCAATCCTTCCCACTCCCTTTCCCTCCCATCAGGCAGCCACAAGTCTATTCTCCAAGTCTATGATTTTCTTTTCTGTGGAAAGGTTCATTTGTGCTGGATATTAGATTCCAGTTATAAGTGATATCATATGGTATTTGTCTTTGTCTTTCTGGCTCATTTCACTCAGGATGAGATTCTCTAGTTCCATCCATGTTGCTGCAAATGGCATGATGTCATCCTTTTTTATGGCTGAGTAGTATTCCATTGTGTATATATACCACCTCTTCCGAATCCATTCATCTGTCAATGGACATTTGGGTTGTTTCCATGTCCTGGCTATTGTGAATAGTGCTGCAATGAACATGCGGGTGCACGTGCCTCTTTTAAGGAGAGTTTTGTCCGGATAGATGCCCGAGTGGGATTGCGGGGTCATATGGAAGTTCTATGTATAGATTTCTAAGGTATCTCCAAACTGTTCTCCATAGTGGCTGTACCAGTTT
This sequence comes from Sus scrofa, assembly GCF_054392235.1. Lineage (NCBI taxonomy): Eukaryota > Metazoa > Chordata > Mammalia > Artiodactyla > Suidae > Sus > Sus scrofa. The sequence goes on along the minus strand of NC_139396.1, from coordinate 104,869,257 downwards.
ACATTCCCACCAACAGTGCAGGAGGGTTCCCTTTTCTCCACAGCCCCTCCAGCACTTGTTATTTGTGGATTTCTTAATGATGGCCATTCTGACTGGTGTGAGGTGGTATCTCATGGTAGTTTTGATTTGCATTTCTCTTATAATCAGCGATGTTGAGCATTTTTTCATGTGTTTGCTGGCCACCTGTATATCTTCTTTGGAGAAATGTCTATTCAGGTCTTTTGCCCATTTTTCCATTGATTGATTGGCTTTTTTGCTGTTGGGTTGTATAAATTGTTTATATATTCTAGAGATTAAGCCCTTGTCGGTTGCATCATTTGAAACTATTTTCTCCCATTCTGAAAGCTGTCTTTTTGTTTTCTTTTGGGTTTCCTTTGCTGTAGAAAAGCTTTTCAGTTTGATGAGGTCCCATGGGTTTATTTTTGCTCTAATTTCTATTGCTTTGGGAGACTGACCTGAGAAAATATTCATGAGGTTGATGTCAGAGAGTGTTTTGCCTATGTTTTCTTCTAGGAGTTTGATGGTGTCCTGTTGTATATTTAAGTCTTTCAGCCATTTTGAGTTTATTTTTGCGCATGGTGTGAGGGTGTGTTCTAGTTTCATTGCTTTGCATGCAGCTGTCCAGGTTTCCCAGCAATGCTTGCTGAATAGAATTTCTTTTTTAATTCTCAACAAAATCTTAGCCAACCAAATCCAACAACATATCAAAAAAATTATACACCATGACCAGGTAGGGTTCATCCCAGGTTCACAAGGATGGTTCAACATACGCAAATCAATCAACATCATACACCACTTTAACAAAAGAAAAGTCAAAAATCATATGATCATCTCAATAGACGCAGAAAAAGCATTTGACAAAGTCCAACATCCATTCATGATCAAGACCCTCGCCAAAGTGGGTATAGAGGGAACATTCCTGAATATATTCAAAGCCATTTACGATAAACCCACAGCAAATATAATACTCAATGGGGAAAAACTGAAAGCCTTCTCACCCAAATCTGGACCAAGGCTCATTTTTGTGCCTAATTTTCTTCAACTATAATGGGGGGCTAATAATAGCATTTACCCTGTAAGGCTGTTATGAAAATTAAGCAAGTAAATACATGTTGAGAACTTAGAACATGGTTTGGAATGTAACCACTCAATCGCCTGTTTTATTATTCTTTCATTCTCCCTTCTTTCTTGTAGTCTATGATTCCAATGACAAATAAATGAAAAATTCTAGATATGTCCTCCATGTCATTTTAAATCTTTTCTTCCATTTATTTACCTCATTCTTTCCCTCTGAGTCCAAAGGAATTTCTTCCTTTGTCATCACATTTTATGATTTACTTTTCTACAGAATATAGCCTACCTATCTCTGTCTCCTTTAATTAACTTTAAATTTTTAGAAATCACATTTTTCATTTCTAGGCAAACTTTTTGGGTGTCAGATTTTTTCACTTTTCATTCACTGCTGTCTTTTCTCTCATTCTCTTTAACTCATTTGAATTAGTCTTTCTCATATTTCCTTCTTTTACATGTAGCATCCTCTTCAAATGTGTCATTCACCTTCCTTGAATGACACCAGTCTTTTCAAACATTGGAATGTGTTTCTCTCTGGTAATTTTTCTCTCTCTCATTGCCCATCTTTACAGAGGAGAAAGTAGGGAGAGCCTATGATTGTCAGAGATGATCAGTAAGATGATTGATCTTTCAGAGATCCAGAGAAAATTTCTTTCACAGATAACAGCCTTTCCACAACTTTTAAACCTTATGTAAACAATATCAGCTTAGTTTTTTTTTTTTTTTTTTTTTTTCCTTATTGGAATTCAAAGTCACTGCATAGTGTAGGGAAGAAATAGATATTTCAGTCATTTACCAAAAGAAAGAAAGAAAGAGAGAGAAGGAGAAAGGGAGGGAGGGAGGAAGGAAGGAAAGAAGGAAGGTAAAAAACCTTCTCCTAGCCTTGGCACATTTGCTTTGTGCTGGGCACTCCTTCACTGCTTAGCCAGGCTATTTTGAACTCTGCCTTAGCCTTCACTTTCTGCTTGTGCTGAGCCTAGAGATCAGCCAGAGGTGAAAGCTCAGGGTCTTCTCAGGTCTTTTCTGAGCATGCATGCTGCCCTGGGCGTGTGTGTGACTATAAATTCCCCGGTATACATGGGTGAGTTTTATTTCCCTAATCTATCAATGAAACTCTTTCCCCAGTTTTTCTCTCAGGTTTTCATCATGTCTATTAATGTCAACTGTCTTCCTTAGCCCCATGTGGCAGTGGGTTGTTCTTTGCCTTACAGTGTTTTCTAGTAATGCCCTCTGCATAGCTACTTCTCTGCCTGAAAAGTTCCCAATCATGTAACACAAGTGCCTTGCATCAGTATTTCAGACATCCTACAAACAGATCAAAACAAACAAAATTTTCTGAGAATAACATCTGCTCTTCTCTCTCCAAAACCAGGGACCAAGTCTTCACACTGAGAACCTGAGCTTCTGTCTTCAAGACCAGGCCTAATCAGAGGTGGTGGGGGGGGTGCAGGCACAGGTTAAACTGCAACAGAGCTTTCCTGCCATTTTTGTGTTGTCTTTTTCTTGAGTCAGTATTTGCTTGTTTTCTGTAAACCTGTGACTGTTTTGTAAAATTCGGACAGTTGATTACGAAGACACTCAGAGCTACGTACTGACATTTTCACTGATGCTGCCAAGCTTGTGATTTCAACTTAGCCATGCTGGACCTGGCTCATCTTTTTTCCTTTGCATTCCAGTTTGAAATTTTTCAACAGTGTGACACTTTAAGTAAAATCTACCGGTTTTGAATTCTAGTCTGGCCACTTACTGGCTGTGTGAGCCTTAGTGAGTCACTGCATGAACATTGGTTTCAGTATTTGTAAAAGGAATGATAACAATCACCTTTGAAAGGGTATTATGTGTACAAATGAAATAATTTGAAAGTGTTAAAATATAACATATGATAAAAATAACAATTATATTAAAATTCAAAATTTCAATAAGCTGTATTTTATCTTCCATTCCCTCTGCTATTCAGTTCTATACTAAATCTTCCCAAGTATTTCATCTTTGTCTGATGGCTTTTTTGTCAATCTTTCCAAAGATTATAATACTCTTGCCACTTATTTACCATAAAAATATTTTAAGTGGGAATGTATTTGTAAGAAAGATAAACCAAAATATCTCATATTTGTAAGAAAGATAAGCCAAAATGTCTCATAAAATAGAATAATTCACAACTTAATATTACTTGAGGGAAAAGTATATCCAGTATTCCTCACAATATTTGTTTCATTCAAAAACTATCAAGTAAGGTAAAGGATTCTGATATTTCAGGAAAAAAATTACATCAGGAATTTGCTTTCCCCAGTTCATTTCATGAGTTTAGGGTTCTTATTGTTAGGTCACACATGAGAATCCCCGGGAGAGGCTTTTTTCCTTAAAAAAAAAAAAAAAAAAAAAAAGTCCCCTTCTGAATCTGAAATGAGAATGAGGAGCCAGACGTTTTCTAAAAAGCTCTGTTGGAAATTATGATAAGCAGTCAGGGTTTAAAACCATTGATTAGAATGTTTCTGTATTCTTATATAAAGAGAAGCAAAAGTGATATGGACATAACATCGCATTGGCCATAAGTACACCAGTCTTATATCTGCAAAAAACATCATCACATCTGTTGTTTTCCTTGAGTCTGATACCAATTGAATGCCAAAGATAAGGAAATGTTTCATTTTACCATCAACTGAATTTGGAAGCAATGAGTTATTTATTTATCAAGGGTCAGCCAGCTAGGAATTGAGAGTGGATCTTAGTTTGATTGTGACTGTTCCCCTTCCATGGCACCTGATGTGAGTTTTATCCTGCCTATCTAGCTTTCTTATCCCTTATTCCCAACACTCCTGCTATTGATACTTTCTAAAAACCCATGTCTTTTAACTTATTTCTATTTTAGGGCTGTGATCTAGTCAAGGAATCATGTTTTTTTTTAATCCAAAGTAAACATTATGATTTAACACGCCAAACATGCTCTCACCATCATCTATGATGGTGTTAGCTCTTGGTTGATCTAAGATGTCTGCCCTTAAGATCTCCCTCCTTACATGAGCACAGTCTTTCCTTCCCTGGTTATTTTCATGGATTTCTGCAGACCTCTAAAGAAAAACACAGTGTGAATTCCTGCTTACTCTCCATCTTCATCAAGAACATGTATATCACTCAGCAGTCCACTTCAGCATTTATGCTTTCTTCACTCCCCAACGCCTGACACTTCAAAACTTATCTCACTTACTAGTCACTTTTCATCCTACTATCAGTAGGCTTCTGTCTCAGTGATACCACTGAAAGGACTCATACAAAGAGCCTCTGATATCCAAATCCAGTGAATTATGTTTATTTCTGGCCTTATTTGACCTCTCTGTGGAATTTGATGCTAGACCATTCCAATTTTCTTGAAATTGCCTCTTTCCTTTATACATTCTCAACTGTCTTATTTCTTTCTTTTTTTTTTTTTTTTTTTTTGTCCTTTGTCTTTTTAGGGCCATACCTGCAGCATATGGAGGTTCCCAGGCTAGGGGTCCAATCAGAGCTGTTGCTGCCAGCCTACCCCAGAGCCACAGCAACACCAGATCCAAGCCACGTCTGCAACCTACACCACAGCTCACGGCAATGCTGGATCCTTAACCCTCTGACCGAGGCCAGGGATCGAACCCACAACCTCATGGTTCCTAGTCAGATTCGTTTCCGCTGCACCAAGACTGGAACTCCAACTGTCTTATTTCTTTCTTAGTAATTTTTCAAGCTGCTCATCCTCTTCATGGCCATTGTGAAATGCTGTTTCCTCAGGAATCCCTAAGATTTCGTCCTTTACCTCTTCTTCCTACTCTGTGTGGTCTCCCTGGGAAAAATCATCCACTCCCTTAGTGTTAAACATCCCACACATGCTGAATAAATCTTGCATTTATCACTGTGACTTGAGATTGAGGGGGTTGGGGACCTGATCAAGGAAAAAGATATGACCATGAGGTGGCAGTAGCACACACAATCTTTATTTTGGTGATATTTTGGAAGGTTTTATATGGGGGAAGTCCCTCACAACAGGACACACTGGAGAGAAGGATGAGTGTCCTTCTTAGGGAAATGAAGGATGAGGAGAGGGGGAACTTACATTTTAGATGATGTGTCCCAACAGTACAGAAGGCAATCTCTGGGTCAAAGAATTCCAAATGGCTGCAGCAGCTTGGGGCTTCATCTATCTATAGCTAGCAGATGTTGGGTGCAGTTTCGTGGGGTATGCAGGGCAGGCAGACTTTAAATCACTAGAAATCTGCTTGCTTGAATTATATTTAAAACAATCTTATGCATAAAAATTTGAATTTGGCATTGGCAGACTTTCATACTAATGGGTCTCAGCCTGCTGTGAAGAAATAAAAAAACCTAGGGGTCAGTATACAGAGACCATCTTTGGTTCCTTTATGTAACAATATTCCAGATTTCTGAATGAACTCCAGGAACCTCAGTGTCTTTCCACTAAACCTAGTTTCTTCTTCTCTTATTCTGTCTCAGTGAAAGGAACACTGTATCATTGAAGCTAAAGCAACCTTTTTTATCTTTCAAATACTCTAACTAACCCATGACCATATTATTAAATCTACTCTCTTTACATATATTTCATCTCCCACATACTATTCCATCCCCAATGCCTTAGAGCATGGCTTCTCTTTATCTGGCATAGATTATTGTCAAATTATCTTAGCTAATCCTCTTCTCTCTAGTTCTACCATTGCCTGATATATCTTTGCATTACCATCAAGATAATTTTTCTAAAACTCAATTTCTGAGGTCCATTTGCTTGACTTAAGACTCTTTTTAAACTCTCCAAAGTATAGAAGAGGGGTTGACAAATTCTGGCCTGCAGGTCAAACATAGCCGTCTGCCTGGTTTTGTAAATAAAGTTTTATTAGAACACAGCCATTCCCATCAATTACATATTGCCCATGGCTGCTTTCATGCTGCAACAGCTGAGTTGAGTAGCTGTAAACAAGGCTATACGGCTCACAAAGGCAAAAATATTTACTATATGCCCATTTACAGAGAAAGTTTGTCAACCCCTTGTCTAAAAGGTAAAGTTCAGAAGCTTGGCATAACATACAAGCCCTTCATACGATGACTACTCTACATCTTGGTTTTATCTTCACTGTATCCCTCATTACTACTCTGAATCATAGCCATATGAAACTACTAGTAGTTTCCAAAATGTACCAAATGGATAAATACAGTAAATAATTACTAGGCAGAAGGAATCAGAAAGAACAATGGCATCAAGAATACATGGTATCCTGACAAATGATATAAACTGCTCTAAACATTTGTGTGCAGTTGGGGGGAACATAAATTTTCATCTCTTTTGAGAAAATACCAAAGGGTAAAATTTCTGGATCTTATGGTAAGTATATGTTTAGTTTGGTAAGAAACTATCTTCCACAGTGGGTGTACTATTTTGCAATTTCCACCAGCAGTGAATGAGAGTTGCTACATATCCTCACCAACATTTGGTGCTGTCAGTGTTCTAGATTTTTGTCCTTCTAATAGGTGTATAATGGCATGTCTTTTTTGTTTCAATTTGCATTTCCCTGATGACACATGATATTGAGCATCTTTCTATATGTTTATTTTCCATCCACATACCTTTTTTGGTGAAGTGTATTTGTCCATTTTTTAATTTGGTGGTTTGCTTTCTTTCTGTTGGACTTTACCAATAACTTTTTACTATTGTTGTAATGATCATCATCAAGATTATTAATAATGAGATGAAACATTTGTCAATGCTTTCCAAGTGCCAGATAATGTGCAAAGTGTTTTATAAACATTATCTCAAGTAATTGTCATAATAACATTATTTTATCTAAGTTAATCCATGGATAGGTGGCTTAGAAAGATCAATAAATTACATGAGATTACATAACAAATAAGGAATAGGTTCAGAATTTCTCCCCAGTCTTTGAATCTCCAGAGCCAGAACCATTATACTCCTTGACTTCCCTCTGCTAATTGTGACAGGTTTGCCTCTTCTAGTTAAACTGAGAACATCAGAAGGATAGGGTGAATAGGACACATGAATCAGTGTAACAATATATCTGTATCTATATCTGATTAGAAAGTTGAGACAAGCAATACATCTACCTCTAAAGAGAAAACAAAAAGCCTGGAATTAGTTCTTAATTTTTCCACTTTATTTTGTCTTTTTTTTTTTTTTTTTCTGTCCTTTGAGGGCTGCACCCAAAGCATGTGGAGGTTCCCAGGCTAGGAGCTGAATTGGAGCTACAGCTGCCAGCCACAGCCACAACAACACCAGATCCGAGCCGAGTCTGCAAACTACACCACAGCTCACGGCAACGCCAGATCCTTAACCCACTGAGAGAGGTCAAGGATCGAACCTGCAACCTCATGGTTCCTAGTCGGATTCGTTTCTGCTGCAGCACAACAAGAACTCCTTAATTTTTCCACTTAAAATAGACTACTTTGAATGGTATTTTTTCCACTTTAGAGAAATTAAATTTCCTCCTACAGTCAAATAGGCAACAATTTAAAGTGTAAAGTTTTTCCTCTTCCAAGTCACTAATGGAACAATTAATTTCTAATTTAGTCTGCTACTCCCTTTCATCTGAATCAACTACTAATCCAAATAAGTCGATCACCATAATCCATTTAGCATGCCGAGGGTTTCTGTTGGAGACATGCATACATCTCTGGACATTAAGGTGATTAGTAGATATTATAAATGTTATATACGTATTATGTGAAAGATGAAAATAAGGCAGTTTATTAAACTTAGCAGAGTTCTTGTGCTTATACTAATGCAGAGTGATTAGAATTCCATTTATTGACATGAAAACTTTCAAACCTTCAGGCTGACTCCACAGCCCTTCTGGCAGCTTCAGGCTGGGTGCCTGCTTTCACTTCTACACCATTTTCTCCTCTGGCTGTTACGCATGGTTAAAATTCTACTTCTGAAATGGCAACCAAATTCCCTTCAGCTTCCTCAGGAATGCAGATGTAGGGAAGCCTCCCCTGTGGGGTCCCAACTCTAAGAGAAGTTCCCAGCTTTTATCTCTAACCCTGCCATTTCAGGCCCTATAGCAGGTCACGGCTTGAAGACCAGAGGCTTCCTAACCTCATTACGGGGTCATATCTTGGTCTCAACTCATCTTCCCCCCTGTGCCTTGGTTCCTTCTCTCTCTTTCTCAGTGGTTACCTTCACCTTTATTCTAAGCTTAAATCCTTCCGCCCTTTAGTCTCCCCTTTCCACTAACCCTCCTTCCCTCCTTGTTCTAAAGCATAAATGCACAGAATTTAATTATGCAACACATTCATTGCTGTTCTTGCTGAGAAAAGAGATGGAGAAGAATCTGAAGAGAACATATTGAAAATCAATACAGGGAAGTGGCAAAAGTTCTGGAAACCCACGCCATTCATGTGTTTTTGAGTTCTCATCTCTCATCTATGATCTTTGACCACATGACTTTACATGATGGCTTTGCATTCTCTTCTCACCATTGGGAATATGAGTCTCCTAAACTCTCCTTACCCAGACATCACCCCTTTCCTAGTTCTCACCCTAATGAACAAAAGCCACTATCCTTGAACACCTACTTGGAATAAGGAACTGAGATGTTGCTTTTTGCTTATGAAAAAGCATATCATAAGCAATTTCATCCTCTCTGCATATCTCCATTGTACAGACAAGAAAACTGAGGTTCAGAAACATTTCATCCTCTCTGCATATCTCCATTGTACAGACAAGAAAACTGAGGTTCAGAAACATTAGTCATGGAGTTCCCGTCGTGGCGCAGTGGTTAACAAATCCGACTAGGAACCATGAGGTTGCGGGTTCGGTCCCTGCCCTTGCTCAGTGGGTTAACGATCCGGCGTTGCCGTGAGCTGTGGTGTAGGTTGCAGACGCGGCTTGGATCCCGCGTTGCTGTGGCTCTGGCATAGGCCGGTGGCTACAGCTCTGATTCAACCCCTAGCCTGGGAACCTCCATATGCCGCTGGAGCGGCCCAAAGAAATAGCAAAAAAGACAAAAAAAAAAAAAAAAAGAAAAGAAAGAAAGAAAGAAACATTAGTCATTTGCCCCAAACATAAAATGTTTGTATAATACAGAGCAAGAATTTGAAGCTATGTCTTAGATTCTTCCATCTACTCTCACTTTACAATACTGTCCCTTTTCTCCAGATATTATGTTGGAATATTAGATGAAAATAAAAGGCTATTCAGATATTTGTTAATCCTAAATGGGTCATTTATTCTGTGACCAGCCTGATGATGCTGTCACTCTCCACTGTACCCTAACACCTCTCCTCTCACAGACATACATGAACCAGGTACACAGAGTCTTGTTGAGTTCTATTTCAGTAAGAGAATCAAGTCACTTCCTCATCTATACTGTGAAATAGTAAGACTCTCTAAGGTCCTATCTCATAGATCGTAAGTCTCTCTGGAATGGAAACCATACCCAATTCATCACTCTATACATAGCACACTCTATCTAGAGCACATAAAGTATGCTGGATGCCTAGCAGATGCTCAAGCATTTTTATTAAAAAGCTAAACTGAACTATTCACATCTATAATTCAAGGATGCTATGTTTCATCATTTTCATAGTCAATAATAATAAAAACAGTAACTGGAAAGCATATTCCAAATTCAAGTGGCATCTAATTTAATGCAGACATTATGGAACACTTCTGATAAAAGTTCTCATTAATTCTTCCAGCCTGTCACTTAGCAAATAAGGAAATAATAAGAAAAATGATGTCTTACAGAATTGTCCAGAATTATGAAGTTCTACGACATAGATCCAAATCCATGACCTGGTTTCCTTCAACTTTTTTAACAAAAAGGATTCTATTACTCTGTCTCTGAGTAGCATTGACAGAAAGGAAATAGAAGCATTAATACAAACTGACCTATCATACTACTTTTAGCATTAGAGAACTTTGATAACAGCAGGATGAACTCACGAATTTATCTAAAAATATAAATAAACAGACATGTATGTACTTGCAAAAAGTATGTTCTTTTTATTGACATATTGTTGCTGTACAATATTATATAAGTTACAGGTGTACAATTTTTAAAGGTTATTATACTTTACTTATTCTAAAATATTAGCATATTCCCCGTGTTGTTCAATATATCCCTGTAGCTTATTTTATAACATAATAGTTTGTACTTCTTAATCCCTTACCCCTACATTTCCTCACTGGTAACCACCAGTTTGTTCTCTTATATCTGTATGTCTGCTTCTTTTTTGATAAATTCACTACTTTGTTATATATTTTTGATTCCACGTATAAAGTGGTATCATACAAAAGTTGTTTTTCTCTGTCTGACTTATTTCATTTTGCATAATGCCCTCCAGGTCCATCCATGTTGCTGCAAATGGCAAAATTTCATTCTTTTTTATGGTTAAGTAGTATTCCATTCATCTGTTTATCCATTCATCTGTTGATGGACACTTAAGTTTCTTCCATATCTTGGCAATTGTAAATAATGCTGCTATGAATATTGGAGTGCAGGTATCTTTTCAAATAGTGTTTGGTAGATATATACCCAGGAGTGGAATTGCTGGTTCATATGGTAGTTATATTTTTAGTTTTTTGAGGAAACTCTGTACTGTTTTCCACAGTGGATGCACCAATTTACACTTCTGCCAACAGTGTGCAAGTGTTCCCTTTTCTCCACATCCTCTCCAACATGTTATTTGTGTTCTTTTTGATGAAAGCCATTCTCAAAGGTGTGAGGTGATATCTCATTGTGGTTTTGATTTGCATTTCCCTGACAATTAGCAATGGTGAGCATCTTTTCCTGTGCCTGTAGGTCATCTGCATGTCCTCTTCAGAAAAATGTTAGTTCTTCTGCCCATTTTTTAATTGGGTTGTTTGGGTTTTTTTTGATGTTGAGTCGTATGAGCCATTTGTATATGTTAACTATTTATCCCTTATTGGTTATCACATTTGGAAAGCAACGAATTTATTCTTAATCTGAAATGTGCCTGAAAAATCAAATTGTCAAAAGTCACCAATTAAAGAGCAGCTAGTACCCTCCTGATTAAACCTTTCTATTCTCTAGCACTTCTGAAAATTGCCAACTAATTTGTGATTTAAAAGCAATCACATAGAAGGCAGACGAAAACTCCTATTAGGGATTTTTAACTTTTAGGATTTGCTCAGTTTACATACTTTAATGTTGTAATGTCAGGGTAATAGTGGCTACAAGAGATGATGATACCACCTACGTCAGAATTTTTCAGTACATTCGTCATTGTAACCTGCCAAATCATTTCTATATTAATAGTTTAGTGCTATAGATTTATATTTTTAAATTCCTTTTCTTTTTTTTTTTTTTGTCTTTTTTCTATTTCTTTGGGCCGCTCCCGCGGCATATGGAGGTTCCCAGGCTAGGGGTCGAATCGGAGCTGTAGCCACCGGCCTACGCCAGTGCCACAGCAACGCAGGATCCGAGCCGTGTCTGCAACCTACACCACAGCTCACGGCAACGCCAGATCGTTAACCCACTGAGCAAGGGCAGGGACCGAACCCGCAACCTCATGGTTCCTAGTCGGATTCGTTAACCACTGCGCCACGACGGGAACTCCAAATTCCTTTTCTTTTAAGAAGAAACATTGTAGTCAAGATACTGCCTTTCATTTCTCTCTAAATATAAATCTCCTCAAATCCACTGTAGTTTTAAAGATAGTTTATTTAATGAGGCTCGTGCAGTGATAGCACATAGACTGCTCAGCTTCAAGAAAATATTTTCTGTCCATTATCTTTCCTGGGGATGAAAGAATGACATAATTACCTGTCTTTGTAACATTCATTTGCCTCATGTAACAGCATCTCTCTTCTCCAACACATTTGAGGCAGGCTGCCCAGCTCTGACTGCTGAGATGGACTGAGGAGGCAGTGAGCTCTGAGTTTATGCAGGCAGGCCAGGCGCAGCCCTCCATGAGTATTGTAGGTGTAGCAGGACCCAAGCAAAGCCCAGGCCACCAGCTTTGCAAAAGCTCCTCCTAATGGCTTCACCGTGAGCTGAGCTTCAAGCTGGGCCTGATGGAGTGGCTAGAAGTGGTATAGGCAGCTTCGAGTTCCAGTCAAGGGAAATGCCAGTGAAGCCAAAGAAAAAAGACTGATGTGACCTCCAGTGTGACTCACAGGAGTAGCCAGCCTTGGGGTACAAACCAGGAGGGAAGTAATAGGATGTCATATTATCATCAAGGATAAAATGAATATGCACAATCCCCCCCACACACAAAAACATACTAATGTACAAACATCACACACATAATTCAAATACATCATATCTTTTTTTATAACCTATTTTCTTCACCTAAACAACATATTGTTAGCATGATGGCATTTCTACAGCAGCATTTTTATTTTGATTTTTTGATTTTTCAGGGCCACACCTGCAGCATGTGGAAGTTCCCAAGCTAGGGGTTGAATCGGAGCTACTGCTGCCAACCTACATCACAGCTCATGGCAATGCTGGATCCTTAACCCACCGAGGGATTAAGGCCAGGGATCAAACCCGCATCTTCATGGATACGAGTTGGGTTTATTTCTGCTGAACCACAATGAGAACTCCTACAGCAGCATTTTTAATAACCTACCTGGTATTCCATTATATGGAGATATTTGTTTGTTTAGCCTGTCTCAATATTTGATAATTTGGATATTTCTAGTTTGAAGTTATTTTTAGAGGTTGTAAGAAAGAGAAATGGGAAAATATATTTTACACATTTCAAAGGATTTCCTTAGATGAAACTTGTAGAAGTGGAATTATTAGTGACAAGATTATAAGTGTGTTTAGATAACCATTAACATACTGCCATGATGCCACCTAGGAAAGTTCACACCCAGTAGCAGAGAATGATAACATGGAATTCAAGAAAACTGCTTGTTTGACATAGTAGAATCTAGAATATCTCGGACTGAACAGAATTTTACTTGGACCTTAATGAGATTGAATAAGATTGCATAAATTCATTAGTTATTTGTGTCTCATGTTCTGTTAATTCCTTGTGACTATTACCAATATACCATTGGGTTTTAAGCCTTATATTGATCAAAAAAGATCCCATATAAGATTTTTTAATAACCTTTTGTCAATGATTTTATAGCAGTATTTTTCCAGTTTTTACTTTATCCCAAATTTTAAAGGTGTTTTAGCTTATATGAATTTTTATGTGATCAAATGTGTTAATAATTCCTGAGGTATGTATATTTTCTTCCTCTAATTATAGGCTTAGAAATTCCACCTAAGACCAAGAAATCACATAAATATCAGGCTTGTGTTTTACATGGAATTCTTTGATAAATGGAGAATTCTTTTTTTTTTTTTTTTTTTTTGTCTTTTTGTTGTTGTTGTTGTTGTTGCTATTTCTTGGGCCGCTCCCGCGGCACATGGAGGTTCCCAGGCTAGGGGTTGAATCGGAGCTGTAGCCACCGGCCTACGCCAGAGCCACAGCAACGCGGGATCCAAGCCGCGTCTGCAACCTACACCACAGCTCACGGCAACGCCGGATCGTTAACCCACTGAGCAAGGGCAGGGACCGAACCTGCAACCTCATGGTTCCTAGTCGGATTCGTTAACCACTGCGCCACGACGGGAACTCCCCGAGAATTCTTTTTTTTAACATATGATGTGAAATATGACTCTATCCCCAAATCTCAGCATTTTCAGAATTCAGAAACATGAAATCTCTCTAGATTGATTTACAAGGCAAATTAGTGTTCTGTTTGCATCATATAGGTCCACCTCATTTCTTTCTAGATTTGTTCCTAAAGGAGAAAGAGAGAGAGAGATCAGCTAAGATATTTTTAAATGCTTCTTGTCCCCTTATCAATAAATGGGTTTCTTGCTCTCTGTACCCTATCTATCATTAATTTAGTTTTGAGTCTAGATTTAGGAGGAAGGAGATTTAAGACTCAGGGAGGATGAAACTAGATAAGAAAAACTAAAGGAGGAAAAAAAACACCATTGCTTTTAATCCCAGTTGAATTCTACAAAGATGAGGCAGGCAGAAGGAGAAAAAGCATGAGAGAAGCCATTTCTCACTGCCTCTACTACCCATGAGATGGCAGATGGATGGGACAAAGGCAGTCCCCTGCAGTTCCTGGCTCCCTTCAGTCTGAATATTCATGCAAGAGACCCAGTTGTGTTCCTAAGTCTGTGAGAGAACTTGGAGGTACTAAAAGTATTTGTAGACCACAGTAAGCCTGATTTCAGGCAAAGACCACTCAAGATATGAGGACTTTGTTGACTACAGTGGGTGGTTTCATCATATCTCCTCAAAAATCAGATGGAACCAGTTATGCCACAAAAATCAGCAGGGAGAGATCAATTCTGCTTCGTCATTCCATGACAGTCACACAAAATGAGCCAGATAACTTTATGCATATTCAAGGAACCCAGCTCTCTGTTTTCACAAGTCATATCATCTAAGTCACCCCTCCTCCCCCAAAAAACTACTAGCAGAGATCTTAGAAAATGGCAAGCATGAGGATAATCATTTGCCTGAGTTATCCAAGCAGAGACTCATTTTCTTTAAAAGGCAATTTAAATTATCAGAAAGAACGCAGATTATACATTTGGACTAAATATAGTCATTTTCTTTACTCCTCCCTCCCACCCAGTGGAGTGGAGCATGGGAGGGAACTCATGTAGAAAACAAGGACAGTTACAAAGGACTGAATTCTAAACAGCTTTGTATGCCCCAGTTAATGAGATTGAATTTGTTATACTATACAGACCCATACAGACATGTATGCACACACACACACATTTTCCTCCTTTACATTTTTCCAGTTGTTTTTTTTTTTTTTTTTTTTTTTTTTTTTGTCTTTTTGTTGTTGTTGTTGTTGTTGCTATTTCTTGGGCCGCTCCCGCGGCACATGGAGGTTCCCAGGCTAGGGGTTGAATCGGAGCTGTAGCCACCGGCCTACGCCAGAGCCACAGCAACGCGGGATCCGAGCCGTGTCTGCAACCTACACCACAGCTCACGGCAACGCCGGATCGTTAACCCACTGAGCAAGGGCAGGGACCGAACCTGCAACCTCATGGTTCCTAGTCGGATTCGTTAACCACTGCGCCACGACGGGAACTCCTCCAGTTGTTTTATAATGATAACATACTATATTTTCTTAGAAGAGAAGAAACATTCATTTTTGAAATCTGACCCTGTCTTCTTGAAAATTCCTCAGCAACTATTTATTTCAATACACTTCAAAAACAGTTAGAGGATTTTACTTAAAACATTGCTCCTATGTTTTTACTTCACAATCTACTTGGTAAATCTGAGTTTAACCAACACAAGTATTCCTACATCATGGGCTGCCACTATTTACAATGCATATCTAGAAAGATCTTCCCCAAATCTTCCATCTGAAAATTGTATTTCAGAGATGAATTAGACAAGATAAGAAAGGCATAAACATTTTACCTTACACTTAGGTGTGATCTAATTCCTTTTTTAAGAGAACATATTAGCAAATTTACTGCTGTTGAAAGAGACAGTTAAAACTTAATAAATTATTCCAAAGGACTTGAAAATATAAAACCACCTTTTCTGGGCCCTTTATGAGTCATTCCCAAATGGATTTATTATTTCAGCTTGAATTAGGCTCACAGATGATAGTGAAGTTGAAGAGCTCACATTTATTAAGCACGTACTGTGTGCCAGGCAGTTGAAAGGACTTATAGGACTTAATCATTCTAATAACACTGTGAGGAAATTCTGTGTTTATTCATATTTTAACAACTTTAGCATATTGGGACTCAAGGAGGTGAATTAGCTTTCCTTGCAGCTAGGGAGCAGTGGATCTGCCATTCAAAACCAAAGCCCATACTGGCCCTTCAGCTTTTCTCTTCGAGACATGTTTAGGTTTATACAGCAAAGCAAGCAGTGCACCTAGAGCCTGGAAGCCCATGTTCATGTCTTACCTTAACCGGGCCTTTGTTGCACCGTGCTAAGCAAACGATCTGCTAGATGCTTTGACAAACATGGGTTTCTGTGAATATTAAATGTATCTCCATTTCCTCCTCTAATAAAAGAAGGTAACGCTACCTAACTCACAGAGTTGTTTTAAAGGTTTCATTAGAAAAAACAGTCACCCCCCCCCCCAATCTGTGGTCTTACTTCCCTCGGTTTCAGTTAACTGTGGCCTACAAATATTAAATGGAAAATTCCATAAGTAAACAATTCCTAAGTTTTAAGTTGCACATCATTCCGAGTGGCATGATGAAACCTCATGCCATCTGCTCCATTCTGTTAAGGGTATGTGAATCATCCCTTTGTCTTGCGCATACCCCATTAGTCACTTAGTAGCCATCCTGGTTATCAGATCAACTGTCTCAATATCACACAGCTTGATATTAAGTAATCCTTGCTTTACTTAATAAAGCACCAAAGCTCTTAGAGTGGTGATGCTAGCAATTCAGATATGCCAAAGAGAAGCCATAAAGTGCTTCCTTTAAGTGAAAAGGTAAAAGCTATCAACTT
This sequence comes from Sus scrofa, assembly GCF_054392235.1. NCBI lineage: Eukaryota > Metazoa > Chordata > Mammalia > Artiodactyla > Suidae > Sus > Sus scrofa. The sequence goes on along the minus strand of NC_139396.1, from coordinate 104,852,703 downwards.
AATGAGAAAGGGAAAAAAGTCTGAGATTGCTAAAATCGTCTGAAAAAAGTCTAAGATTACTAAGACCTATGTTAAGAACAAATCTTCTACCCCTGAAATTGTGAAGAAGGAATAAGAAATCCATGCTAGTTTTGCTGTTAGGCCTCAGACTGAAAAAGTTCCAGCCACAGTGTGTGATAAGGATTTAGTTAAGATGAAAAGCCTTTAAATTTGTATAATAAGATATTTAGAGAGAAAGACCATATTCACATAACTTCTATTACAGTATATTATTATAATTGTTCTATTTTACCATTAGTTATTGTTATTTTCTTGCTGTGCTTAATTTATAAGTTAAACTTTATCATAGGTATGTATATATGTAAAAAAACATAATATATAAGTAGTCAGTACTATCCGTGGTTTCAAGCATCCACTGGGGGTCTTAGAACCTATCCTCCACAGATAAGGGGGGACTATTGTATGTGGACAGCTCAGCGTATGATAGTTTCCACATGCAGCCAGGAACTTATAAATGATAGCAAATTATTACTGGATTTACATATTTAAAATCACTTCAGTTTTAAAGAACTCCATAGAGGTAAAAGATGGTGCTAGCCCTCTAGAAGTAGGGTGTAAAACAATTAATGTATCCTTCCTGGGGACATTAAAGTGCACAGACAATGATGAATAATGTATGATGCTTCCAGTGAGAGAAGCTGTGCCCTCCTGCCCTCTGTGAGGTCTACCTGACCTCATGTGCCATGACTTCCCAACAGACCCATTCCATGTGTCCTTCAGAAGCACAAGGGTCATGCTGGACCAGGTCCCTTTCTTCCTGCTCTCCTTACCCACTGGAAAGGCTCTTCTCGTGACAAAACCTTCTCATAGCACAAGTCATGGGGCTTTGAGAACAACAGGAGTCTGGGATCAAGATGTCAGTGTGAGGCCCCACCTCTGCCTGAACTCACCATAGGAGTCCAGGAGATTCATTGCTGCTCATCTAGTGGGGACAAAGCTTCACTTTCTGTGAGTTTTTCTTCAGTGATATTCAGTGGGTCTCTCTGAATGGGAGACTCATTTTTTTATGCATGACAAAAAGTATTAATTTCAGTGCAACTCAGCCCCAGAGGACATTGGAGTAGGACTAATACAACTCTAAGTACAGATTTCTATAGGAAACATATACTTTTCTGTCAAGGTTACCCAGATTAAAATATGTGGCTCCATTCATTGAATCCACACATTCATATACTTTGGAAAAGAGGCAGAGCCAAAAGTTTTTGCAAATTTTTTAATAAAGGAAAGGAAAGCATTCACTCGTGTATGTACCAGTAGTGGAACTACTTTGGAAAGCTTCTGGAGAAGTTCATTTGCACAATCTCAAAGCACATTTTTAATATGGAAATATGACTTTGCACACACTTACTGGCACCTCATCATTGTGCTCATGTCTAATAGCATCTGCACATGAAATTACACAGGGGTTCTAACTAGACCCTAGACAGTTGGGAAATAAAAAGTAATAAAATATATAAGAAGGTCATTATGACATTCATGTAATGTCTTTATTCCCTTTACTATTAAAGAGAAACACACAAACTCACACATACAGTGAACTTCTTCTTGGGTTGATAAAACATACACCAATGTCAAACCAGAGGCTTCACTTTCTTTCTTTTACTTTTAGAGTCATTTTTTAAAAATATAATCTCCAGCACTTTCCCTAAAAAATAAGAAAATAATATTATTGGTTAATATTCACACTTATTTTTTCATATGCCTTTGGCTGTGGTATCATGAGAAACACCACTATTAAAAGATTCCAATGCTATTTGAGCTCTTTATAAAAGAGCTAGAAAAAGAAAGACAGAGAAAAAAAGAGAGGAAGGAATATACTTCCTATACAAAATTTTAACCAAAATATCATGTTTCACATTAATTATCTTTTTATTCAAATATCCAAAATACACCAACATAAAATAACTATTCCACATTTCAATTTTTCAAGGCATTTGAAATTAATATGGTGGAGAGATTGACATATTTCTACCAACAGAGTGTTCTAATATCAGATATTCCCCAAATTTACAAGTCCTAATATTTCACTAAATTTAAAGCATTCGCATTTGTTGTCATCTCATTTACATAGTAATTCATCTACATCTCATTGGGAATAATCTATGCCCCAAATAATTTAAAATTATTAACTCTCTATAAATTCATTGTTGATATATTCATTTACTCATTCAATCATTTAATAAATATTTACCAAGTGCCTACTATATGCCAGATCAGGCACTGATCTAGTTGCTAGAGAGAAAGCATGAATAAAATTAATAAGCTTAGTTCCCATTCTTTAAAACAAGTTACATATTCCCTTACTCCCATCTCAATGCCTCAAACCAAACTGTAATAGCACAAGTAAAAATGAAAGTGGAAAAACATATAAAATTAAGTCATAGTGTATGTTTTCACTATTCTGAACTTAAACTCTATGTTGAATCATGTATATCAAATCTCTTATCAGTCCTAATTTTTTGTGCATTTATTAAATTGCCTCCTCAAGACATGTTACTGCAAGGGAAACTGGATGAAAACAGTTCAAAATCTCCTATAGAAAACAAAAAGTTATGCCCATTAGAATTCTCCTATCCCAGCGAGTATTAAACATCACAACTTTTAGGCTAGGGAAGCAACTACCAAAAGGTACAAGTATCTTATTCCCTAGATAGACACACTACAAGTTAGCAGGCTTGAAACCCAGTCCTAGGGCAGGAGGGAGACTTATTTATGTATGTTTGAGAGTAAATGAGAACACTGACACCAGGAATATAGGCATAAACTAAGATATATCATTACCCAAGGGTAAATCACTTAACTTCTTTGGCCATTGTTTTTCCGGTCAAATGATAACAATGGCACACGAGTTTGTGAAAATATAAAATATGAGAATAAGCATAAAAACCGTTTGAAAAGTATATATATAGTGCTACACAAATTGTGATTTTACTGTTAATAAAAAATAATAATTAATTTTCAATTTTCCCTTTGAGTTAACTCTGAGGAATTTTCTTAATGTAGATAATAATCCAAGAGCTACAGTAAAACACCTAGGAACATCCTTTAAAAGTTACCACCACCTTTTCCTTCCTAATCAATTAGTAGCACTATTATTCTCTATTTATCAGTGAGAACAAGGAAAAGAGGAAAAGTGGCACCATGGATGGTGAAAAAAACTTGCATCCCAGCAAGTGGTATAGCTGAAACACCCATGACAAACAACCAAACAACACTGCAGTTCTGGATGGCTAAGTCCTTATGAATCTTTGGGGAAATTTTTCAATCTGCAGCTGTGAGTCTGACCTAGAATGTATTTTATCCAGAGAGAACAGTACAGAAGCTTTTCAGATAACAGTCAATATTTTTCCTCACCATAAATCTTCACTTTTATCCTAGGAAGTGAAGAAATGGACTTAAAGCAGACCTAAAACATTTAATTCTTTATTAGGAAAGGAAATATACAATACTGACATTGACATAATCTAAAAAATCAGGATAAAACGTTGCACAAGTGGAGTCCATATTACAATGTACAGTAATAGTGTAGGAAGCCTTTACAGGTGCTGTTGAGCAAAATGGATACAAGGATGATTTAAAAGGACTCTCTAGGGAGGTAAAAAGAAAGGAAAAAACAATAAAATTACACAAAAATAAAATGATGGAGAGGAAACTAAATTTCCCTGTGTGAAATAAAAAACATTCCTATTTGTAATCATCACATTTTTGACATTTTACAAGACTGCAAAGATTTTGTGTGGCCTCTAGATTTATAAAATCAAAGACTTGATTGAAAGGAGATCATAATAAGTTACCAGAACAACCTACCAAGAAAATTGGGTAGTCAAAATGGGAGAGCATCTCTCCTCTTCAGTTCTTAAAACAAGTGACTTATTACTATCAATGCCAAAAATATGACAATGTAGAGCAAGTAGTAAAACATATTCCCCATATCTCTATAATAATCAAACAGTTTATCTGGGAGAAAAACTGTTGGGTTTTGCTCCAATGTTACTTCTCATCATCTTCCTTAGTAATAGGACCTGATAACTGGTTAGGTACATTTTAGCTGAGAAAACAATTACATTTGCCAGCCTTCCCTGTAAGTTAGTGTGATGGCTATGTAACTAAATGCTAGACATTGGGTTCTAAGCAGAATTGATTCAAGAAGTGATCCTAAGAGAATCCAAACTTGCCTCTTTCTCCTTCCTACTGTCTAGGATATGAATGTGAATTCTGAAGCCCATGCAGCAATGATTAGATAGATAGATAGATAGATAGATAGATAGATAGACAGACAGACAGACAGACAGACAGATAGATTTATGGTTTATGTTTAAAATCATGAAGCAAAATATAGACGTGATAGTGAAGCAACCAGGATAGCCCTAAACTGCAAACACTGGATGTTATTTACATGAGAGGGAATTGAACCCTATCTTACCTAAAGTACTGATATTTGGGGGTGTTGCTAACAGCTAAAAATTGCCCTAATGGTAAAAAGTCATTGAATTAATATTAAAAGTTTAAATCATTTATAAATGATTTATAACTATAACATAGTACCAGTGACATTTTCCAGATGAAGCTTAGTAGATATTTACATGTAGTAATTTGGATTCTTCACTGAGCCTTATAAATATTTGCCCCACCTGCTTGTGTTCTCTCTCTCCCTCTGCCTCTCTCTCCCTACCTCCTTTCTGCCTTCCCCAATGCTTTATGATATGCATCACTCAAAACTTCATCCTACATCTTATAGGCATAAAGATATTCTTCTACATAATTAAAAATACCATCTTCATGCCTAAACTATTCAAGAATAATTCTATAAATCATCTAGAATACAGGCCATAATAAAATTTTCCCAACTATGCCAAAAATAATTCTTGAAAAGACTAATAAAAAAGATATCAAGGCAAGCCTGATGAATAAAGATACCCATAAAAAATTAACTATCTTGGGAATGAAAAAAAGTACTTAGCTAGATATGTACACTTGAGATGTAAAAAAGATAACAGTATTTATGAGCAACTCTATGATAATAAGTTTGAAAACTTAGACAAAATGGGAAATTTTTATAAAAATAAAATTTCGTGTATCAAGAAAAAACATAAAAAGTTCATTAGTTCAGTAAGAAATTTTGTATCCTACAAGCTTACTGAATTCATTTATTAGTTTCAACAGTTTTTTTGTTGAAGTCTTTAGGATTTTCTATATAATGATTTCATCAGTAAGCAGAGTTTTACTTCTATCTTTCCAATTTCCTTTATTTCCTTTTCTTGCCTGATTGCTCTGACTAGGACCTCTGGTACTATGTTGAATAGAAATGATAAGAATTGGCACCCTTGGTCTTAGAGGAGAAGGTTTCAACCTTTCATCATTGAATATGATGTTAACTGTAGGCCACAAATATCTTTTAAATAGTGTAGACTTGCTGTGAGTCAGAGTGAGACAAAGGCTGCAGGAGAGAGAGTTTGCCTTCTAGGTTCTGGTAACTCAGCAGAACATCAAAAGAACCAGATATTTAAATACTGAGATTAGGAATATTACTAAAGTCAAGAGGGTTTTACAGCCCTAGGGTTCCTGAAGGGCTTAAGGCCCCCAGGAATTTTTTTCCTCTTTCAGCATATGCAAGTGGAATTGTATACAAAGTAAGTTTTGAAAACATTTAAAATATACAACAAAAGTGCTGAGACTGCAGCTTGGGCTGTGATACACACTGTTGAAAAGCTGACTGCTGCTCTAAAGATACCAAGGATGGTTTGGCAAGCTTTTCTTCAAATATCTTTCAGATATGGGCATAATAAGCATATAATGGTCAGCTACACAAACTCAGGGAATCATCCTGATGTTAGAGAAAATGCAAGCACACTGAGCTCAAGTAGCAAAATTGCTCAAAGGTTATACACCCCAGCCAGGATATCCTGCACAATTAGGTTTATGCCCATCTGGCAGCATCTCCAGGCACCTCCATCACAGGCAGAGGATTAAGTAGTAATAGTAGGAGAACCAAGCCAGGCTGTGCTGAATATTGGTACACAAATACTTCTATAAACAGAATTTTGCCCACATTCCATGACAAGATATAACAGAAGTGAGTCTCTTATGTGGAGTACAAGGTGGCCAACTCCAAAAAGAGGTGATGTGAAGGCTGAAGTGCACACTACTTCTGTAGCAGCATTGGATCTGACCAGACAGGGTTTCTGACCTCAGCACAGTTGATATTTGGGGCCAGAAAGTTCTTTGATGTGGGAGTTGTCCTGTGCATTATATTAGCAGAACTTCTGGCTTCTACTCACTAGATGCCATAGCACTTTCTCCCTAGTTGTGACAACCAAAATGTCTCCAGACATTGCCAAATGTTTTTTGGGCAGGAAAATCATCCTTGGCTGAGAACAACTGTATCTGACTGTCAACAATCAGTGGGACTATCTGCAGCCTCAAGTTGCTGAAAATAATTTGAGGAATGAATTTAGGTAGCATTCTGCTTTATACTATTGCATGTTTGTATGCCACCACATAGAGACAATAAAAGATAGTTCTTCCACTCCAGCTGACAGGTTTCCCAGAGTTGGATGTTGGGAAACTGAGTTTCAATCCCTTAAGCCTCAAGAGATTGTCAGTCCTTGAACAGAAAAGTGGAGGTTAAGAGTGGAGCTTTTAGACTAGGAGCAGTGGTGTGCTGGTGCCAGCTCACATCTGTTCTTGCACCTGCTTCGTAAGCGCCAATTGTGTCTTGGAGTTCCCATCGTGGCACAGTGGTTAGTGAATCCGACTAGGAACCATGAGGTTGCGGGTTCGATCCCTGGCCTTGCTCAGTGGGTTAAAGGATCCGGTGTTGCCATGAGCTGTGGTGTAGGTTGCAGACGCGGCTCAGATCCCACGTTGCAGTGGCTCTGGTGTAGGCCAGTGGCTACGGCTGCGATTGGACCCCTAGCCTGGGAACCTCCATATGCCGCAGGAGCGGCCCTAGAAAAAGCAAAAAGACAGAAAAAAAAAAAAAAGAGCCAATTGTGTTTCTTCTCAACTCCATGTTCAGTGATGTCACATTGGTAACCTGAAATTAGCCATGGTGGGAGTCTCTGTGCCATAGAAATTGGCAAGGGCTATAAATTTGGGAATTGTTTGGTTTGGTTTGGTTTTTCTTCACAGAGAGCCAATTGTTAAAAGATTTAGCAACACATCACTGGCTAGGAGAGGCACTATGTACCCACGAATATGATGGGAGCTGTGGAAAAGAACAATAGCATGATCAAGTTTCGCAAAATCTTAAACCATTTAGGACATGCTCTTTTAGAAGGATGGCTCTGTCATAGATTAATGCTTTTAGAGACCATATTAAATAATTTTTAATCAATAGCTTTATAGCTGAGTCTCAGAGGCCCTATGTATCCCCTGTCATGGAGGCACAGCAAATATAAAGCAAAATTAGAATTGGTGTAGATCATTGTAGGCAGAATAATTATACCAAAGTAGATCAATACAGTGTCCCTGGAATGTAGGCTGCTTTGGTAGTTTATGAAGGGAATCAATAGCATTCAGAATTGGATTTAAAGAGTGGTTGGGTGAGGAGGATGGGGAGATACACATCATGATCAATAGAACAAGATGCCTCAGGGTATTACCTGGGTCCCAGCCCCGTTCAGTGGCTCAAAACAAAAAAAAAAAAAAAAAAAAAAGAATGAAAAGAAACAGAACTTATGTTTCAGTTTATAGTTCAAAAAATATTTTTTCTGAAATAAAGAAAGATTTGAATCTCAATTTTGATAAAGCATATAGTTAACTGGAAAAAGCAACCTAGACTGATGAACTCTAGGACGTATATTAGCAAAATTATTTTAAACTTTTAAAATACACAGGACATAAAAGACATATGCCAAAGATCATCTTCCAAAATACCAAACTTTTCACAAACTCATTTAAAAATCACAGGTATAGTGCTCGAACTCTTTCCTAAATGGGCACAGTCCCACATTCCTCTTGACCCAAAGATCTTGAGTTATACCTATGGGCAGACACTGAGAATATTACTAGCTTCATCAGTGCTCCTTCGCTGGCTTTCTAATCCCAGAATTCTTTTACATTACATATTCAACCAGCCTGTAGGACCTTAATATAACCAAGGGAACCCTGGGGAGATAAAAATACATTACATTGTCTTATCAAAGTTTAGCTAGCAGCAAACTTTGGATTCCATTGATAGAATAAATTCACTTATCATAAATAAATTTAAATAATATGCATATGAAGTGTCATTTCAAGGGATGACTAGTTTGAACTTCTCTCATCTATGCATTGATCAGTGAACAACAGAAAAGTCGACACCACGGAGCATCCTTTCTTAACTGTATTAAAATAGTTTGAAGATACTCTTTCATGAGCCCAGCCTTAGCCTTTTATCTCCAAGATCATGCCTAGCAAAGAAGTAAGGGCAATATTTTTCTCTTTAGTGTTCCATCATTTGGGCCTTTTTAAATGCATGACCCAAAGAAAATAATTAAATGCCCCTATTCAAGGTCAAATAAATCTCTAAAACAAGTTTTATAACATCTGTAAAAGTTTATATTTTTAAATTTTAAATAGTGATTTTGAAACACATAGAGTCTGAAAATAAAGTTTCATGAGTTGACTCAATTTAATTATCCCTTCAGGTGAAGAGTAATCCCTTTCTCAAACACATACACACAACCCGGCGGCATAGAGTGCATATACACACAAAACACAGATATATACATCTCTTTCTCTCTCTTTCACACACACACACACACACACACACACACACACACTCACTCACACACACACAATTGACCTGTTACAATTGAAAGTTATAAATACACTAAAATGATTTCTCATTACCGACTGAGACTTTACATCCACAAAGTAAAACTTTACAGGTTATTGATTTTAAAGCATGTTAATTTCAAAGCAACTGCTATTCTCCTCCTATTTAAAAAATAGCAGATGAGCTCATCCCAGATAACTCAAAATCCATTTTTCCCCAGGTACCCTACATTATGAACTAACAAGTCCTATTGTATTTCTCGCTGGGAGATTCCTTGTTACACACCATTAGCTAAGCTGTTTGTTCTCCTTTGAGATTTGACATAAACATTAGTATAGCTATTATTGCAACCATAAGATACATACATGATTTATCTGCTTTTTATCTTTCAGAGAATAAAACTTCATCTCTTAGATTAACATGATATTAGTATGTGTTTTGAATTTTAATCATATGTATCTCGAGGATAGCCACATTTAAAATCTGTGATGCAGAAATTAGATTACCAGATTTGGAGTCACAAACAAGGGCCTACCTCTGGCAAGCAGCTTTTTGAACTGTCCTCTAGCCAAAGTGCAAAGGGTCTGCAAAGTGCAAGCAGAGGGTGCATCTCCCATACGAACAGGAGGCAGGTCTCCAGTGATGCACCTGCAAGCCAGTTTCCTAACCAAACAACACCTGAGAAGAAACAGGCAATACCTTGTTTCTCTGCCATAAGAGTGTTATCTGATGTTCATCCCCACAAGCAGAACTGGGGAAATCCCTGCTTGCAGAGGTAGAGTTCCAAGGCACAGAATAAGCAAACTAGAAAAGAGACAGCATTTAAATGGAAAGCTTTATTGGAAAATTCTGCGGAACCCACAAAATTATAACCTACCCACTAGCCATTATTGATAGCTATCCATATCTAGCAGAGAGTATCATTTCAGTAAGCAAAACAGGAAATGTGAAAGCTACCAGCTTTGGGTAGAAAACCACAATATTATTCAGATTGGGTGTGTAAGGCCAAAGTCTGCAGACCCTGCTTGGCTCTCTGTACAGCTGTCATATCCCTCCCACCATAGGAGATCAGATTAAATCCCTCTGGCAGCCTCACCCTGCTGCAGGCCCCAAACGCTTCACCTGTGAGGGACTTAAAGAATGCTAGTACAGCCCAAATTTTATCACAGACCTCAGTGGTAGAAATTGATCAGTCCCTTGTTCCTATGCTCCAGTGATAAAAGGCCCCCTGCAGGGGGCCTCCATAGCCGCTGCTAGGGTAGCTTCCTTTACACTCTTTCCCACCAAGACTGAGTACACTGTCTTACTCGATTTCCAGATATCACTCTGATATTCCTGAACGCTATCCCTTGCCCTGCCTTCTCTTCAGGCTTCTCTGTGGCTGATAAACAACCATGGGGTCACACCCATCTGGCCACTAGGCTCCCCAGCCCTACTGGCTCTCATCCTCCCCTTCAGTTTGGTCTATACCACTCCCCGCTAAATACCTTTCATAATATGATGGGTATGCTGAGTCTTGAGGCCACAGCATCAACTCATTTCCATACTTTAACTCCAGATAAATTCTTGACCAAAGGATTGTGCCAAAAGAAACACACACATCATCTCACATAACCCTCACCAAAATTCAGTAAGATTCATATCTTGCCCCAGCATCAAATATGAGAAAATGAAGCTCATAGGTACCAAGTTACTTGCTCAGGGTCTTACTGCTAGGAAGCAGGATACAGGAGTCCAACCCAGTCCTGCTTAGATCTCTAAACCTAACCACTACACCACATTGCCTTCAGAGAAGACAGGCTTAGATCCTCTCTAGGCAAAATCATTCTCCAGAGACCCAGCCTCCACTCTGATTTCCCTCTGTCTTCTCAGTCGATGTGGTGCCTTGTGACAGGGAACAGGTGAATTCCCCTCCTGCTTCCACATTATAAATCCTGGTCAAAACATCTATAATAAAGTGCAAGAAGAAAGGTGTGTGCTGATGCTGACAGCTGGAGAGTGCCAGGAGTATATGCGCTTTTATAATGCCAAGGGGCTTTGCTTGAGGGCTGCAATTTTGAATTGGCAGCTGTTTCATCTTAATGTGGAAATAGCAACTATAAACAGGAGACCAATATCTCTACATGTACCAGTGGTGTTCTGGTATTCAGATCAGATCTTTTCCTTGGGCGAATATAGACTTTCTGTTTTCCACAAGTAGTCATTGACCCAGGGAAAAATGAGACATTGCCAAAATAAAAAATTGAGTAGTTTAGTCAAAGACAATGAATTGGGAAATTTTTTCCTGTCTCTTGCAATATAAAATACAACCTCCTTCATCACTCAGAACATGAGTGATTTTTTTTTTTTTTGCTTCCTGCCAAGTATTGGGGCCAGGGAGGCAAAAATGGTTGTAGATTCTGGAGTGAATGATCTAGTAAAGAAAATGACTTCACACACACACACACACACACACACACACACACACACGAACTGTAAGCATATTCCCTGTGTAGGGGAGATTTGATTAAACAGTGAACCTCCAAGGGAGAATGCTATAAATAGTCATTTGGTACAAAACCACCCTTTCCTCACTGTGGACTTCAGCTACATCAGAGATTAGAGGTAAAGTTACCAAACTTTGTGTAGTGCCTTATATTGGCTTGGGTTTTATGTTTAAGGAACTTCTAGTCTTTATCATACTGGGAACTCACAATTCCTCTGTGTCAGGAAGACGTCCACTGGACATCCATCTCCTGCCATCCTTCAATGCGACAACAAGTCCCCCCTACCCCCCGCAAAAAAAAAAAAAAAAAAAAAAACCAGCAGAGAATGCCAATGTAGAATTATTTATCAAGAATACAATTTAGGAGTTCCCGGCATGGCTCAGTAATTAACGAATCTGACTAGGATCCATGACGTTGCAGGCTCGATCCCTGGCCTTGCTCAGTGGGTTACGGATCCGGCATTGCCGTGAGCTGTGGTGTAGGTCACAGACGCAGCTCAGGTCCCGCATTGCTGTGGCTCTGGTGTAGGCCGACAGCTATAGCTCCGATTAGATCCCTAGCCTGGGAACCTTCATATGCCGTGGGTGCGACCCTAGAAAAGTCAAAAAGACAAAAAATAAAAAATAAGAATACAATTTAACAAAAGCACCCTAAATTCTTAGACTTCCCGCCAACATTCAGAGAGAGACCTTGTCCTTTTCTCTTTATTCTTGTTTCTCATTGGGGTTCAGTTTGGATCACTTCTGTTGGCCCATCTTCATCATTCATTGTTTCTTTCCTTGCCTGTGTCCAGTCTGTGGGGGATGTGGGGAAGGGATTAAGTTAGTCTGGTGAGGTGGTGAGCAGAGTTTGGGTTTTTTGTTGCTAGGTTACTTTTGGTGCTCTGCATATCCAAACTCCCCTGCAGTGGGCTGCTGTTACCTGATCTTGGTGTGGGTTTAGGGTACTCCAGGTTTTAGGTTTTTTTCAGTGCTGCTTCCCTAAGGAAGCTTCAGAGGTCCCTGCCTGCCTGCCTGCACCACACACAGGGCCCTCTCTCCTCTGTTTGCCCCTACCCCGCAGCAACCTACTGGTGTGGGTGACATGAGATGCTGGCTTCTGGTGGGGATGCAGTGGGGGGCCCTAGTTCAGCCCCAGTCTCAGGCAAACCAAGAGCACCAGGACCTCAAGAACCAGCTCCCTGATGAGCTCAAGAAAAATTAGAACCTCATAATGATCTGGCTTTTCCTTTCTTTGCAGAGAGTGGAATATGGTCTTTTAAATACCCACATCCTGTTGGAGAGCTGAAATCCTGTGTCCTTTTTAAAGTAATTTTAAAGTAATGCACTTTCCACAAGGGTTAAAAAAATCCCTCTCCCTTTCTTTCAGGAGTGAGTACCTGAATGTCTCAAGACTCAAAGCCCCACAGTCTGTGAGTAAGTTTCTGTTTATAATTCTCAAAATCTCAGCTTGAGATAATGATTGAAGAATTTTCACAAAAGCAGCATTTGTAAAGACTGTTTTACAGGCTTCTCTTTCCTTTGGATTATAATGGATATTACTCTTAAATCGGAATTCACTGGCCAGAGTTTGGTAAATGCAAGCATTTTTTCTTTTAATTTTTAAAGGTTTCTTTACCACAAAACTCTTAGAACCTTACATACCCTGTGTTCTGTCCTTTGGGGGCACAAAAAAAAGAAAAGTACAACATGCTTACATATAAATCTCTTGCATGTGTATAAGTAGATCAGTAGAGTCTCAGAAATAAAATTCTCCGTTCAAATGGTATACTCATTTTTTTTCAGTTTGAATTCAGACACACTTCAACAAAAATTATACTAAATCCACAGAGTGCATTAATATTCACATTTTTAATACATACTCAGTGACCCTAATATTTGCTAATTTTGTAGGAAAAGCATAGCGTCTCATGGCTCGCATTTTCAAATAGGCAATGTGTATACGTGTGTCAGAGGGAATTTGCTCATTTTTCTGTTGGGTTAATCTCTTATTTATTTGGGAAAAAAACTTTATATTTTAAAGGTGGTCCTCTTCTGTGAATTACAATTTTCTTCCTGTTTTGTTCTTTGCCTTCAAATATTGTTCATGTGGTTTTGTTCTCGATTATAAATATTAATGTGTATGTAGCCAGATTTAGCGATTTTCTTCTATGCATTCTAAGTTTCATGCCATGCCTAAAAAGACTTAGTCCACTCTAAATTAGATTTTTAAATCACTAGTTAAACTATTATATGTCATAAATTTAAATTCTACATAACTTAAAAACATTAAGATATATTTGTATGTATGTTATAGATCCATTATCTGTTAAGTTTTTTTAATTTTTACCTGTATTATTTCTTTTAAGCCTTACAACACTCTATAAAACTGGCATTGTTCTTTTTTCCCAATTTTTCTAATAAGGAAACTGAGTTACAAAGTTATTTAATATCTTTCAACTTACCTAAAGTTTCATAGTAAGTAAAGAAGCCACAATTTGCTCCAGGCAGGCTGACTCCAAATCCTGTGGTATTAGCCACACCATTTGAGTCTATATGTGGAATGTAAAGAACCTAGTTTGGTTGTTTCCTATTCTTGAGTGGAATTCAGCAATTAGTAAGAAATTGAAGTCTTCCAAAAACATCTTTAGAAGGCTTTCTTTTCTGTTTGTTGAGTTTTTGTTCACTTTTTTTCCCCCAGAATGAACCTATATTGCTTTCATAATGGTTATTTTAAAAAAAAAATCCATCTGACATTAGAGAAAGATACACTGTGTCTCTCTATAAGGACAGCTTTAGTATTAAATATTCTCCAAGCTTCTTTGAACCTGGAATATAGTTTTAGAAAGCATTTGGAAGACCTAATGTTCTTTTTAAAATAACACATTTGGGATAAGGAACTAAAAGAAGGAATTTTCTTTCCCAGTTCCCTTCACTTTGCTGACAGCTGTGTTACCAGGCCCACTTCCTCAGTAAATAAGCCTGAAAACAATATCGCTTTATTATTCACTGAGGGTTTAATGTATGTTTTAATTAATATTTTAACCTTGGCCCTTTTCAGTTATTCGTGCAAGAGAAAAGGTTTTGTTGTTGATGTAATTTACTTTTTTTAATGACTTCAATGATCTTCTGGCGTTTTTCATCATTCTGGTTAAGCAGTTAAGACAGTCCACATTTCATTGCAAGTTACGCAGGTAGCTGAGGGACCTATTTCCCTCCATCTGACTCTCCCTGTTTGTTGCCAATGTACATCACTGGGAACAAGGGCCTTCTCTTCTGCTCCCTCTATATCCCAGCTCAGCCTAAAAATGTTTATATACATTAACTTGCTGCAAAGTGTTTGTGCCAACAAAATCCAAAGCTTAGGTTAATTACTGGGGGAAGTCCCTTTCCCTGGGCAATCTACAGACTTATTAAAAAATCCTTATTGCAGTTCATGCAAGCCCAAGCTTTTGAAGCTTTTTATAAAGGGCTTCTTCATCTGCCTTGATTAAATCCTACACAGTTAGACTCAGTTCAAGGTCACTAAGTACAGTGATATGTTTCTACAGAAGCATTCACATTTTTTCACCTACCATTTATTTAATTTATTTCTCTTTTCTTAAATTAACAATCGCTGCATGCCCTCTGGGCTAGAGAAACTTCATAGCAGAGGCTGCAGTTCTAATAAGAGCTTAGTTTAAAAACATGTGACATTCATTTGCTCATCAAATAATTATTAAGAACCTACTATGTGCCAGATCTTTAAATTTGGATTTTTTTAAAGTAATAATAAATATATAAGACGTAGTCTCTTCCGAAAGAAATCTTCAAAATCTGGTGGAAACCAGAGGAGCATAAGATATTATTGCAATTCAGGACAAGTGGTGCTATAATGAAGATAAAACCAACTCCATGGCACCAAAGAGAACAGAAGGAAACCTGGCAGTTCTTCACATGAACTGCACATTCCATGATAAGGAAACATCTCTATTTATTCAGCTTCAGATGCAGTTTTTACCATGTTTCCAGGCCAGGCCATCACTAAAAATACATAGTCATATATAGCACATTATTTAAACCTAAGGACTTCATAAGCTAATTTACTACTCTATTGTCATATAAGAAAGCTCATGCTCACAGAGATTAGTTTTCTCAAAGCCACCAGTTGGGAAGACATTGGTTTAGAATTTAACCTAATTTTCCTGCCTCAAGACCACTGATTATCCAGAGGTACCATGATTATACTCTATACCACTATTGCAGCATCTTTTGCATGAATATCCCCATGGGTCAGGCTGGGAGAATGTAAAGACATGCCTGGGAGACACCCCAAGGGATACGTGAGTTTACGATTTAATCTCCCAAGGTAGGCAGTATTTCCTTTTATTTGTTCTGGGGTAAAACTCTTATCTAGTCACTCAAAATTGCAATCTAGCTGTATTTTCAAAGATAAACCAATTTTCCAAATAATTATAAAAGTTTAATTATTTTTAAATTTAGTTTATTGAAGTATAGTTGATTTGCAATGTTGTGTTAGTTTCTGGTGTACTGAAAAGTGATTCTGTTATATATACATATATATACACACACACATATATATGTGTATATATATATATATATGTATACATATATATATATATATATATTTACATTGTTTCTGTATTCTTTTCCTTTATGGTTTATTATAGGATATTGATTATAGTTCCCTGTGCTGTACAGTAGGATCTTGTTGTTTCCATTCTACATAGTATAGTTTACATTTGCTAATCCCAAACCCTCAATCCATCCCTCCCCCACCTTTCCTCCTGCTTGGTAACCAGAAGTTTGAATCTGTTTCTGTTTTGTGGATAACTTCATTGGTGTCATATTTTAGATTCCACATGTAAGTGATATCACATGGTTTTTGTCTTTTTCTTTCTGACTTACTTTGCTTAGTATGACAATGTCTAGATCCATCCATGTAGCTGTAGATGGCATTATTTCATTCTTTTTTATGGCTGAGTGAAATTTCATTTTTTATATATATACACACACATATACACCACATCTTCATCCATTCATCTGTCAAAGGACATTTAGGTTGTTTCCATGTCACTACTATAAATAATGCTGCTTATGAACATAGGGGTACATGTATCTTTTCAAATTATAGTAATGTCTGGGTATATGCCCAGGAATGGGATTGCTGAGTCATATGGCAACTCTATTTTTAGTTTTTTTGAGGAACCTCCATATTATTTTCCATAGTGGGTACACCAATTTGCATTCCTACCAACAGTGTACATTCCACACCCTCTCTAGCATTTGTTATTTCTAGACTTATTAACAATGGTCATTCTAATGAGTGAGAGGTGGTAGCTTATTGTTGTTTTGAGTTGCATTTCTTTAATAATTTGTGAAGTTGAACATCTTTTCATATGCCTATTGGGTATCTGTACATCTTCTTTGGAGAAGTGTCTTTTTAGGTCTTCTGCTCATCTTTTTTTTTAAATTATGTTGTGGTGTTTTTTGTTGTTGTTGAGTTGTATGAGCTGTTTGTGTACTTTGGAAATCAAGCCCTTGTCAGTCACATCATTTGCAAGTATTTTCTCCCAATCTGTAGCTTGTCTTTTCATTTTGCTTATGGTTTCCTTTCCTGTGCAAAAGTTTATAAGTTTGATTAGGTCCCACCTGTTTATTTTTGCTTTTATTTCTATTGCCTTGGTAGAATGACCTAAGAAAACACTTATATGATTTATGCCAGAAAATGTTTTGTCTAGGTTCACTTCTAGGAGTTTTATGGTGTCATATCTTATACTTAAGCACTTAAGTCATTTCGAGTTTATTTTTGTGTATAGTATGAGGATGTGTTCTAACTTCATTGATTTGCATGCAGCTGTCCAAGTTCCCTAATACCACTTGCTGAAGAGACTATCTAAAATATAATTATTCATTAGAATATAAATCAACAGGACTTTTCATTATTTTAATTTATTTCATTTTCTTATATACAAGTCTCATAACCATGATCCATTTTGAGAATCAGACCTCAAAACACATAACTAGAGGCAAAGGTCTTTGCACTAAATCTTCTACCTCTACCTTTTTTTTTTTTTTTTCATCCATTCCCATGGCATGTGAAAGTTCCCAAGCTAGGGATCAAACCTGAGATACAGCAGCAACCCAAGCCATAGCAGTGACAATGCTGGATCCTCAACCCACTGCATCACAAGAGAATTCTGACCTCTAATTTCTTTTACATTTACCCTAAAACCTTTTTGATCTTGATACTGTTTGCCAATACAGTTTGTCTAGTAAAATTAAATTGTATAGCCAATATTCAAATAATTATATTAAAGTATCACAAAATAAGGGATGCTAACAAAAATCACTACTGCCTACTAAAAGACAAGTTAACCACCTAGAGAAATGGCCCACACTAAAGTGGTTTAACAGGTACCTCTATCTTGATACTTCCCTCAAAACAAGAAATAAATTAATCTAATTGACTAAACTGCAATAATAATGATTTCTATGATATTTTGAGCACCTTTATGCTGTATTGGTTATCTGTTGATGCATAACAAATTACCCAGACATTTATAGTTTAAAATAAGAAACAGTTATCTGTTTCTATGGATCAGGAATTCTGGAATTACAAAATCAGGTAGTTCTGCTCAGGGTCATCTGAAGGTTTGACTGGGGCTGGAGGCTACATTTCTAAAGTGGCTCACTGACATGGCTATTGGAAGGAGCCATAGGTTCCCATACATGGACCTCTCCATAAGGGCTATTTGACCTCTCCTTTACTTTCCTCCTGAACAAGTGATCCAAGAAAGCAAGATGGAAAACAGTGCTTTTTGTGATCTAGCCTCAGAAGTCACATTCCATCATGTCCACACTATCTTAGAGTTTACACATTTCAGCCTACTGACTGTGAGAGGGACTACATAAGGATGTGAATACAAGGAAGTGAGGATAACTGGAACCACCATGAGCGCTGCATACCACACATACTTAGCACTTCACAGGAGTGATTTCTTTTGACCTATTATAGTCCTATGAGATATGATGGTTACTAATATGATACTCACTTGTGGATATGAAAACTACAACTTAGAAAGGTTAGTAAAATGGACCCAAAGCCTCCAGGGAGCATGTACTAGAATTAGGTCAACCATGTCTCCTCCTCTGAGCATTTAGCTATGGACTTTCTACCCCTATAAGTGCATGAGTTGCTGATGAAAAGCTGAAGACAATTCTTTGCAGTATTATTGTGAAATCTCTGCAGAAGTAAAGGTTAAAGGGAGGAGAATCAAAATTCACATGCATGTGAGTGCTGCTTGCACAGTGCTATAGAAGAGGACATAGAATTACCATCAGTGGAAGAGGATCCTTCTATTCCTGGCCCATATCGTGCAAGAGCAGCCCATCCTCTTTACCTGGAATCTATTTCACTAAGGATCTAACTGCTGACTCCTTCCTTAAGTAGAACTGCATTTCAGAAAACAAGGCTCAGGACAATAGACCTAAATGAATCTTAAGAATCTTAAGACTTACTTAGAATCCATAAAAGAAAATCACTCACTGTAAATTAATACATCAAAGTCTGGTACTTGCAAGTCTATCCCTTAGTTTGGGGATCATTGTCAGCACAAAACTAAGGGCAAGGTCTTGCTGGTTGACTTAGCCAAGTTCCTTCTCTAAAGCAGCCAACCAGCTAAATATCAAAACTCCGTCTTATACTTTAATAAAAACAGATAGCTCCCGAAATACTTTTTCACCCTTAATCAGTTTGTAATCATATCTCACAAAAATGATGTTTCTGACTTTATGGAGTACTAGTGCCCAAGGACTAAAGGGTGTTGACCCCAATCAGGAATTGTACAGGAAGAATGTTTCATCCTTAGATCAAGTTAGCATCTTCCTAGGAACAATTCCCCCTTTGAGCTTATTTAAGAAATTACATTTTTGAAAAGTAGTTATGAACTTCAGCACCAGATTCAACTTTATTCCTGAAACCTAATCATTGCCACTTTATAAATAACAAACCAAATAAGTAATACAAATGCAAATTAAACTGCAGGGTAGGACTGGTGGCTGGAGGGAAAGAAATCCTTAGAGAATTGGTTTATCTCCTAGGTAATGAAGATGACAGACTGGGGTGCAGATTAGTTTGTTCTCTCCTAAGCCATGGGGAAAGAAATGATGAGAACTGAGGGCACAGCTGTGGAATGTATCCTGAAGCCCATGCGCTTGGGCTCCCAAGGTTGTTCCCCAGCTTTTGCACAATAATGTTTGATTACTGCAGTAACTGAGGACTGTTTTTATTTGTGTTTCCCACAATGCTGCAACAGTATGCATGCTCAGTGTGGGACTGAGGGAAAATCTTTAATGTGTGACTGCTCTTTTCCATAAGAATGAAGCTAACCTCACAGGGATCGGGTCCTGGAAAAGAAAGTTTTCAGAAGCAATCTAATATCTAACAGCAATGGTCTCTGTGCAGGGGTCTTTTTGTAGCTGAGAGGCAGTTCTGGAAGTAGGGGTATGGAATAGAGTATAAACTACACTATGTCAATAGGACACAAAAGCAGTCATTTCTGTATGTGCATTCCCTCATGGAGTGGGGGATACTATTCCTCTGGACATGTCTGAGTCCCAGTAGTGGCCAAACAGGATGCAGACTGAGAAAACCAGTCAGCTACAAATACAAACTACCATTCATTAAAATGAAAGGATGACTCAGAGAGTGGAATAACGAGCCCAGAGAGTATAGACAAGAGCCCTGAAAAAAAAAAAAACAAAAAACAAAAAACAAAAAAAAAAAACTCCTGATCAGATATAGAACTACATTCTAATAAAGGAAACTCCATCATTTTCTCAGTAATGTTTCATAATTGCTATCATCCAGTGATCTTCATGCCTCACATTCCCCCCTTTTTGAATAGAAATGTCTACAAAGTTTACCCTATGCCTGTGCCATCTTGAAAATTGAGTATGTTTGAGATTAATAGCTTACTTCCAGAATTTTGCAGATCAAGAAAAATTCTACTCAAAGAATCATGCTCAAAGGACTATATCCAAAGAGATTTATGCTTACCTGGACCTGGCTTAGATTATGAGATTTTGAACTTTGAGCTAATAATACCAAGCAATAGCAAGAATATAGATAAATAAGATTCTTCATGCATTGTTATTATTAAAAAAATATACTTTTGAGGTGAAAATGGTGAAACTTGGTGAAATAAAAGATGTTCATGCCTATAACCTTAGCTGTCTTACTCCTCAAGGGAGAAACTCACATGGGAACATAAGGAGGCAAGCACAAGGATTTCATTAAAATATTGCTTATAAAAAATGGCTTACAGTACCAAAATTTAGAAGCAACCTTGATGCCATTACTAGAGTAATGAATAACTAAAACGTGGTGCAGATATTTGGTAGAATGTGATGTAGAAGACAGAAGAAGCTAGAGATTTACAAACAGCAAAACTTGTAAATCTTTAACAATAAGACTGAGTAAATAAATGAAACAAAATGAGTTCTGTAACATAACACCATTTGTATAAATTAAAAATACCCACTTGCCAAATAAAAAATCTACGTTTTTCACTGAAACTATTTAAGTAGAGCATATTAAATGCTTTAGAGTGGTTTTCAATGGAAGGTAGAGAAACAAACATAAATACAGACAATAAAGCAGAAAAAAATAAAGTAAAAGAAGTTGCATGCTAATGAACTGTGAACCAAGAAACATGATTAACTCAATTCTCAGCATCTCAGTCCTCAAAAAAGAAAACAAGTGTAGAAAAAGGAAGGAATAAGCCAATGAACCAAGAGACAAGAGGGCAGAGAGGGGAGAGGGAAAGAAGACAATAAAGGCAAGTTAGCTAAAAGGTATGTAATACTTTGAGCTGAAGAGCTTGGGAAATCACAGGATGGCATTAGCAACTCTATATTTGGCAACTATTCTGGCTCTTTTTCAGATTTTGTGATCTGCATGGGAAAGCGTCAGGAATTATTAATTACTCAAGCTGAAGAAGATTTTACTTTAGTCATGTTTGTTGTATTTCTAGCTCATCAATGGAAGGAAATAGTAATGTAAGGAGTCTAAGATATTATTCTACTGGAGGAAAAATACTTGAGAACTTTTACGCTCAATCAAGTTTCCTGGTACAGAGGTGTCTTGAGCCTCCTGGGAAATTGTTGTCATACTCTATATAGAGTATTGAGTCATTTGGGGTCTCTGGCTCCTGAATCCCTTTTCAGTGCATTAGATTCCCTTTGAAAACAGGTATGAGGGCATTTTAAAAGCTACTAATTAGATAAAATTCATATCATATTCAGACATTGTGTTTCATTAACACAATGTGAAAAGGCTACTATTAACCACATTTATGCCTTATTAGCAGTATAAAAGCATTTCAGTGACTTGCTTGGGCAGCCAGTAAGTAATATTGCTAGCTTCTCTATTGCCCATATTAATTATGAATCCATCCTTGAAAGGCAGCAAGATAAGGCTGGCTGAAGATGAATAGAAATATAGGACTGTGTTTTTCCATTTCTCTCAGTCCTTCTTACACTGAAACCTTAATGGTACTTAGATAAATGATATTCAAGAACCACCATTTCTGAGACCCTTAATGAGACCATTAAAACCAAAGAGAGGAAAGTGTTGTGGGTTACAAAAAACAGGCCAGGAGAGATGGCTCATGCCCAGTAAAAAATCAAAAACTCATTGTTTGCTCAGGAAGCCAGGTGTGAGGAAGGAATTCAGGGTCCATCTGGACACTTAAATCTTAAAATAATGTGTAAGAGGAAATTCATAGAATTGAAAATGAAGAGGAGAGCAACAGATGCTAGACTAGAGAGAGAGTGTGTGTAAGCTGACGGTCCGAGCCTATGGAATAAGGAAAACATCACTAGACTGAAAGACCTGGAGAGATTAAAGGCAGAGAGTCATCAAGAGCCATTTAGCATATGTGTTAATAACTGTGGTGATTTTTATTGTTCATGAAATTCTTCCGTTAGTGAATGTCAGAAGAATCTAAGATTTGTATATTGATCATGTTTGGAGTGTACTTTTATGTATCTAAAGGGATGAGATCATACGAAACAAATCAATGCATTTTAGAGGAATGTACTCGACAATGAGCAAAAATCATCTTGGTAGCTTTTCTAAGAAAGGGAAAACTTGCATTTGAAGAGTGGGTAATAAGGCACATTCATCTAAGTTCTATTCTTCAAAGCAGAAGTAGTCAACCATCATAAAAAGCTAACCCCTTGGCTCAATACACAATTGCATCTAATTTATTCAACCCAAAATGTGGGGCTTCTAGGAAGGTGGAGGAAGTGACCAGAAAGGGATTTCTTACCTATAATTTTGTAGACTATAATTCGGATGTCCATGCCACATTATGATAAGTAAATGAGAAGCTCAGTTTTAGAATAAGCATAAATAATAAAACTGTCCTTAAGAAAACCAAAGTCGGAGTTCCCGTCATGGCTCAGTGGTTAATGAATCGACTAGGAACCATGAGGTTGTGGTTCCATCCCTTGCCTTGCTCAGTGGGTTAAGGATCCGGCATTGCCGTGAGCTGTGGTGTAGGTTGCAGACATGGCTCGGATGCCGCGTTGCTGTGGCTCTGGCGGAGGCTGGCGGCTACAGCTCCGATTAGACCCCTAGCCTGGGAACCTCCATACGCCGCGGGAAGAGGCCCTAGAAAAAGGCAAAAAGACAAAAAAAAAGGAAGGAAGGAAGAAAGAAAAACCAAAGTCATATTACAGGGGAATGTAGTCTTTGCCTTGCTGAAAAGCATAGTCTTAGTCATCCCTGGAGGAATTGTAATTTCTTAACCATTCATGTAAAGAGAGACCAAAAACACTACAGTAAATAGAGTGGGGAGGGGTGAATATTCAGTCCAAGCAATTAAATGCAAGAGGTCAGTGAAGGATACTCCATGACCACTGACAGATGGCTAGCTTTCCTCACAGCCAGAAAAGGTAGACGTCGCTAAACCCTCTCCAGTGAATTCTCTGCCTCAGAGTTTACCAGGAGGAAAGAGATGAGCAGATGCTGTAACAATAAGCATTCCCCATGGGTGGCAGGGACAAAACACTTAAGGAGTCAGAATCACATCACCAGAGGTGATTAAGAAATTTATTGTGAGCAGATGGATGTAACAGCTACTGTAAAGGGCAAGGGAATAGATTTGTACAGATATTAACAAAAAGACTGTACAGTGTTCTGATGTCCTGATCCTTTAATTTCCAAATCCAGGTCCTCTCAGTCCTTACTGGACAATAGCACCTCTAGGAGGCAGTGGAGAACAAGCACAGGATAAAACATGGGCAGTTGAATCAGTCCCTGGACCTAAATTGTTTGAATTGTTTTCCTGCAATTTACCTACTCTGTGAAAACCTCCACTTTTAGCTTTGCAGAATGAAGATAGCCTTGTCCACTTGGCAGGATTATTGCGAGGACGCTGATAGTAAATGCAAAAAGAACTTACCCAAGTACCTGGTACATGATGTGAGCTTGGTAAATTGCCCCTAATTGTATTGTTATTATCATTACCATCAGCCATTAGTACCTGTTCCTTCCTATAACATGCTTGAGATCAATGTTCACATTACTTGGACTTGTGATTTGAATAATGAACATTTTTTTGAGGGAAAACATCACAGTATTTTGAGAGCACTGTCTATATTTTGGGATAACAAGGAAAAGAAATTACCAAAATCAGGTTAAAGGAAAAAGAAACACTGAGAAACACATCTAGAGCAGAAAAAAAATGAGCTGCGAAAATTACTATCATGCACCAAACTACCAAAATTAGCCTCTGGATCCAGTAAACCACTAGAGAATAAGAACACACAAAATTTCTTCAAACAGCTCTTCTCTCAATGTGTCCATGAATGACTTAGCTGGTATGTGCAGCAGAGAGGAAGGATGCTCTCTGCAGTTCAAGCCTCTGCCTGGTATACAGCAAATGAAAAACTGAAAAAGTTCCAAAAGACCAGTGCAGATGATGGGTCCTTTTTAAAAAAGCTGGAAAAGCAAAAGGTAAAGATCCCTGGGACACAATGAAAATGTTCACCTCTGTAAAAGGAAAAAAAAAAGATGTTGCTTCCTGATAGCACTTTTTATAGAAATTGTCCTGGATGAAGAAACAACTTCCTCTATAAGTTCTCATTTTTGTCACTCCAAAACTGACAGCAGGTAAGCTACTGTTATCTCCCTTTCACAGGTGAGGAGGTGACACTCAGCAAGCTGGGATGAGAAAGTGGAAGACCAAGGTTTAAAGCTCAGACTTTCTGACTACCCTGCCCTGTTTCTGCTCCCTCACACTCTCCATACTCAGAGAATCAATGGGATCTCTTTCTCTTGGGAATTCCAAGAATAGATTTCATTTTTGAGAAATGCAGTTCTCTCTAGAGGGTGAATTAATGACCTCTCTCTCCGTCAAGATTCCTTCCAGCTACCGATTCCTCTGCATTCTCCTTCTCTGAGCCTGGGCTACTGGGTTGACCTACTTTGGAAGCAGAAGAAAAGGAACCTGTAAGAGAGGAAGGAGCCAGCACTGGAATGTCATAAATACTTCTGGGTTTTAATGAGGTGTATATAAAACCAAAATTTTGAATATGATGACAACATCGCAATATATTGCCAAGTGGGTTATGAAACACATAGACTGATTGACACTATTGTCAAAAACAAACTCAAAAATAGAAAGCATATAGGTTTATGCTATATGTCAATAACAGCTTTGAAACAGGCTCCATCTCAGCTCATAGCAGCAGCCCGTGAAATGGTTTAGCCCATATGAATGCTTCATTAATATTTGGGGAACAAAATAGCTCTACACCAAGTAGCATTTTCTGGGATATCTTTCCCTATTGTCTGTCTTTCATTTGCCTGGATTCAAATGAAGGCCCAACAGTTTTCTCAATCTCACTGTTCCCTAGGGTTTTATCCACAAATATGGATAATAGAATCTACCTCATAAGTTATTTACAGGAATAAATAAAATCATGTAAGTATAGGGCTTTAATGATGTTAGTATATTATAATTACCCAGTAAATGTTAACTATTACTATTAGCTCTTCTCATGGGTGCCAAGCCCCTGAAACCCTCCTCTCTCTTCAGCTTAATTAATTCATGCCTCACCTGGGATCAATCTGATCCTGTGTTCTTTTTTTTTTTTTTTTTTTTTTTTTTTTGTCTTTTTGCCTTTTCTAGGGCCACTCCCTTGGCATATGGAGGTTCCCAGGCTAGGGGTCTAATCAGAGCTGTAGCCGCCGGCCTGCGCCAGAGCCACAGCAATGTGGGATCTGAGCCATGTCTGTGACCTACACCACAGTTCACGGCAACTCTGGATCCTTAACCCACTGAGCAAGGGCAGGGACCAAACCCAAAACCTCATGGTTCCTAGTCAGATTTATTAACCACTGAGCCATGGAGGGAACTCCCTGATCCCGAATTCTAAGAGCAAACTTGGCCTTGAACACCGCTGTTCTTCACCACAGAAGTCAGTGTCACTTAGTCCTGGTTCCGTTGTAACCTTTGGCACCAGCTCTGATGGCTGAGCTAATTAGTTTCCTAGACCTGCCATAACAAGGTACTATAAAGTAGGGAGACTTAAAACAACAGAAATTTATTCTTTCAGAGTTCTGTATGCTAGAATTCTGAAATTAAGAAAATTCTGAAATGGTCTACAAACCATGTTCCCTTTAAGACTTGGTAGACTTCTTCCTGCCTTTTCCAACCTTCTGGTGTTGGCCATCAATTTGTGCTGTTCCTTGGCTTACAAATGCATCGCTCCAGTCTCTCCCTCAGAGGTCCCATGGCCTTCTCTTTCTGTGTCTCTGACTTCACAGGGCATTTTCTGTTATAAGATTTCAGTTAAGATCCACCTTAATAATCTCACTTTAACTTGATTATATCTGCAAAGAACTTTTTCCCAAATAAGGTCACATTCACAGGGACTGGAGGTTAAGACATTAGTATATCTTTAGAAGGGGACTCTATTTAATAGCATAACACTGGGTTTCTACCTTATTTATTCATGCAAGTAAAGTTTCTTTTATCACATTCCATGCAACATGCTTGTAAATAAGACAGGTGACCGTTCCTGCCCTCATGGAAACACCAGTCTAGGGAGGGAAACAGACATTGAAGAAATAAACAGTGAAAAACTAACTACAACTGTAGTGAATGCTAAAGGTTGTAATAAGAACCTATAACAAGAAGCCCTGACCTAGTTCTTGGAAAATGGAAGGCTTCCCAGAAAAAAGGGAACTGGAAAAAAAGATGAAGCTAGGCAAAGGGGTTGAGTGGATTAGACAGCAGTCCAGGCTCAGGTAACAATATATGCCAAGTTCCTAAAAGCAGAAAGGAGATAGGTGCTTGGAAAACATTAAAAGGAGGTCATATTTTTCTGAAACAGAGAGAACAAGGGGTCAGGGTATAGAAAGTAGCCAAACTTCCAAGTCCATTCAATGACTATAAAGAACTTGATCCTAGGAGTTCCCTCGTAGCTTAGTGGGTTAAGGTCCCACATTGTCACTGCTATGGCTCAGGTTTGATCTCTGGCCAGGGAAGTTCCACATGCTGCAGGTGCAGCCAAAAAATAAATAAATAAAGCTAAATATATTTTTAAAAAATACTTAATCCTAGGAGAAATGGCATCCATGGAAGAATTTTAGGTAGAGAAGGATTGTTATCAGATTGGTACCAGTTATTTTTCTGCTGAATTAAACTACTAACAAGTTTCCATAGCTTCATAATCCTCACATATAAGCAGGAAACACAAGGGTCTCTTTGACAAGCTTTCCCAGATTTCAAGATGTTCTTTTCTATGTTATTGTTAGCAGTCATCATCACTGGTGTCTGCTCATTCTGTCTTGCCTATGGTCTCTCTCCTTGGTCTTCTCATTCATATCAGCCAGATTGTAATCACTAGAACACTAACTAGACCTCAAGTAAAAGAAGGTATGTAACCCTGGGCTTAAAGGCCTTTACCTTTCCATGTGACCGACCTCACTGAAGACAACTCAAATGAAAATCCAAACTAAATAAACTTGCAGAAAAGTTTACACACACACACATTAACTTAGGAGTTAGCCCTTCCATTAACAATATGAGTGAAAAATACGAAGAAGGAGAGGCATTATGTTAAACTTCATGGTTGAACAAGATAAGCTCTCTTCATTTGATTGGAAATATCATGGAATTTTCCCAATGAATTCTGCAAAAGTAATTTATTTTAAGTTTATAATTTGGTGACAGTAGGTATACACATTTGTGTCTTGATGCTCATTTTTCTTTAAATGTTCATTTTTATTGGCTTGGAAAGCTAACAAAGTAAAACCTACTTCATTTGCAACTGTCAAGCAAATGAAAAGAGAAATTGCAGAGGTTTATCCAAATGTTTGATTCACTCTGAGATCTATTTAATGTTTCAAGTACAGTGGGATCATATTCAATTCTAGATTCTAAAATAACAACATTCCACTCACTCTTCAGTCTAATGCACAGTATTTCTTGTGTAACCAGGAATCAGAAATACCAGGGATTTAGTTTGAATTTGAGACCCCCCAATGCCTCCTGGATTTAATGCCTCTTGGTATTAAGTAGGAATGTTAAATTAAGGAAAATGCCAGTCTCATAGCTTTGCTAAATGTAATTTATAGTTTAACCATCATATTAAATCCTTTAATTGAAATCTGTAAAACAAATGGCAGTCTTAGTAATTCCTTTATCAGCTTCCTGTTCTCTGCCTGCTTAACACCAGCCTCTAACCCAGGGGAAATATAGTTCCCAAATGCAATCCTTGAACTTGGGGAAACGTCACTGAATCTTCACATTGCATAACCTTAATGTTCACTATTCCTGCAAGATAATGCACTTTAATTTATCATACAAATGTGCTCATTTCCTTTTTGTGGTTCAAATGCATATTAACAAGGCCTTTCTAGCTTAATATTATCTGGACTTCTGGCTTACACTGTAATTATACATTAAAAAGAACAATAGTTCAAACAGAACAAGAAACAGAAAAACAGAATCAAAATGGCAACTAACAAGGTTAGCAAAACTACAGAATGAGAGAGAAGCACAGAGATGATAAGGAAAAGCCAGGATTAGCAGGATATTATCTCT
This sequence comes from Sus scrofa, assembly GCF_054392235.1. NCBI lineage: Eukaryota > Metazoa > Chordata > Mammalia > Artiodactyla > Suidae > Sus > Sus scrofa. Next base: position 104,824,292 of record NC_139396.1, on the reverse strand, counting down.
TTCCCAATACATTGCTCTCTGCAAAAGCTGTTGCTTGTTTTTTATAATGGGTGCTTTCCGACTTAAGTGTACACTGGGCTTTCTTTGCTACCATGTGCCTAGATATTTGACAATTTCTCTGTCTAGAACAGCAAGACTTCTCTAGTTATTTAAAGGTACGCACATCCTCCCACAACCTTAAACCCGAAGCCAGACATGCCAATTAATTCTGCTAGTTAGAGAACAGGCAGGATCAGACTGAGGGATGGGTCAGCTAGTCCATGATGTGTAAAGGAAAAGCCACCTGGGAAATAAGGAAAAGGACTCAAGAAGAATCCACTTACACCTACTTGCTTGAAGGATCCTGGGCCAAAGGGGAAAGTGGCAAGGGTGAGGGAAGGGAGTAGGAGGTGAAAAGGCACAGACCCAATCCCGACCCCTAGGTGGTCTTCAAGACTAGTACCAAGCTCCAGTGCCCATCTACAGGAAGGACCAGTGACACTCCCTCCAGCTCACTGTCAGGGCAGTGGGTGGATCCTGGAGAGCTGACCACCACCACTGGCTATCCTTAAAGGAAAGCTCCAGCTAGAGAGGTGAGTACCATCCCAGCATGGGGCTTTCAAGCTTTCTGCTGAAGACGCCTGGGGCTTTCCACCTGTCGAACTTCGCCTTGAACTATCTTCCTTCTGGCTCTGAAGACTGTGACCTACAAAATCACTCCTTACACTGTACTAGCATAGCTCTTCCTCCCTGCAATGGCATAAGACTCTCCAGGAGTATTGTTATCAGTTTCTCGCCAGTTATTATTTCTGAGGAATAAAGCCACCAACATATTTTCAAAGCTCCATAACCCCCATGTGTAAGCAGACTGTAGGTCTCTTTGCTGAAGCTCTCCCAGATTCTGACCTGCTTTTCTTTCTGTTTCATTTTATTACCATCACCCTCGGTGTCTGCTTATACTACACCCTGCTTTCCATTCCTCTTTATAGGATTCTCATCCATTTTAGCCAGAATCAAATCACCAGGACACTATGTGGACCTCAAGTAAGTGAAGGTGTGGAACCTTGACTCAAGTGTATGAAGAATCCATTCCAAAATCCTACAGTTATTCCTAGCACCCAGAGGAGGCTGTCAGAGGGTCAAGTGCGTGCTCAGGGAGTAGAAAAGGGGATAGGAGAACTGGGTGTGCAGAAGTGGGAGGTGGTCATGGGCACTCCAGGGACCTTTGTGCCTCTTAGCGTGTGGTGAGGCTTATGAGAAGGTGGGAGCCAGCAGGACAGGATGCTTCCCAGTGCAATAACCTTCCCTGTGGTCCCTTCCCACCCCACACAGTGGCTTGACCTCCCTGCCCAGCACCTAGATTCTACCTAACCTTGATTCTGGGCTTTCTGCAAACCCCATTCCTGACTGTGCTTGTGTTCAGCACCATGGGAAAGCTCCAGAGTCCACACAAGCCCCACTTTGCTGATGTTGCCTACTGTTCAGCAGCCAGGGAATTGGGAATTGGGGCAGCCTTCCATCCAGCCCCTTGACTTTCTCAAGCATCCTTCCAGAAAGCCTTTAAATCTGTAAAAAGCCATCCACTGATGCTACATTTACCTGACAGTTGCTTCCAGCCTCCAATCTGAGTGACACAGTCCCTTATATCTCATACGCTGACTTTTTTTCTTCAACTCTCTCCCTTCTTCTAGAATGTCTGAGTTCCCCTCTACTTAATTCCCTTGAGATCATACCACTTTATTTCGGAGAGAGTTCAAAGTAAGTGCTCTGGGTCATTTCACCATCTTGTGCCATCTATAATGTAGCTAGTCCTGGTAGCTGACGGCACCTTCTCTAACTTAAAATATATTTACATTTCCTTGTTCATTTTGGTCAGGATCACTGGAGTAGAGATGGAGGCATATATCCCTTTGTTGCTGTTGCTTTGTTTCATACTGATTTTCAATCTTGGTTTCTCACAGCCCTTTTTCAGGAATTTGAGACTGTTTTCCCCAGAAGTAAGACATCCTGGCTTTAGTTTATCCCTGAAGCTCAGGGATAAATAGCTAACAGAGGGCAGGCTTTTAAAGTGTTTCTCAAACCTGCATGAGCTGGGATTCACTAGAGTGCATTTTGATGATCCCACAAATTTTTCCCATCACAAAACCATTTCCCCCCTGCCCACAACCAGCAATCACCCTTGGGTAGAACACAAGAACTTTCTTCCGCATTCTCAGAGCAAGTTTCCCATCCACTTGAGGACAGCCCCTGAAAAATCAGGAGTAACCTTTGCCTTCTCTCCTGTTGAGTCCCTGAATCTAAGTGATCTAGAGTCCGATCACAAGTTCCAGTGTTTTCGTCGTCATTTCTTGGGTCATCATGTAAAATTAGACTTCTAGCAACATTTCCTGGTAAGCCAAAGTTCCCAAGATCATTTACTTACTAGGCAAAACCTAAGTTAGGATTGTTACCTAATATGGGAGATTAGAAAAGGAAGGAAAAGGAGAAAAACATGAGTTATTTCTAATGAGTTTTTTAGTTTTATTCTATTTCTCTATTTCCTCCTTTTTTACTTTTTTTAAAAACAGAATAGAGGAATGACCACTTTTCAAGAACCTACAGTGTGCTGAGCCATGTGCTGGCACTTTCTTGAAATTATTTTGTCTAAATTTCTAAAAACCTTACTAGATAGGCATTTTAGATGGCTGAACTTTAAAGCTAGGCCAATAAAGGGATATGTCTAAAATTACACAGCAGGTTGGCAGAATCAGAATTCAAATTGGGGTGTCTAAGTCCATAACTAATGTCCCTTCCTCCATCCCACTCCATTTCTCAAAAGTTTCATTTTATTGTCAGTCTTCAATCAATACATGGATCATGGCATGACCAAATTAAGGAGGTAGCACATTGCAGAGAAAGCCTATTGTACCCATTCCAATTCAGAAAGCCTGGGTTTTTCTTTTTTCTTTGGCTGTGTGACCTTGGACTATTTGTGTGGTTTGTCTGCCTCTCTCATTACATCTATAAAATTTATTTCAATAACTGGATTATCTCTAATGTTCTTTTGACTCTGACATCCTATGATTCCTATATATAAGTAGATGAAGCCATTTGAATAAATTAATATATTGGAAATCAAGACACAATTCTTTCTACCTCTTTCCATAATAGTCCTCCCTTGAAGAACTCAATTTCCAGGCACTAGTGTTCTCATCACTATGGACATTACTGCTTTGACAATGCCATTTCATTCACCTTTAGAATTTAAAAATCGTCCACCATGAGCGCATTTCAAAAATTACTCGCAGGCAAAGGTTAAAAAGTGGCAGCTACATATAATGAATTTCTGAAGAGTATTCAGTCCCCAATCCTTCTAATACAGGTACCACTTTTCAACAATAAAGGGACCAGAATAATCAGAAACAGAGTCTTTAAAACACACACCTCATATTCATCCTTCATCTTTTCAGCAGTCCTACCACAACTGAACAAGAGCCTTTTCACACTTCAAGGAAACTCCTTTAGCCTCTTCATTCAGGTTTGATCTTAAGGAGGAGAAACAATAGCCATTCGGATGACCACCAGAGACTTCACTTGAGTTCCTAGTTGCTAAGGTGTGTGGGTGCCCTGTGGGCATTAGGCAAAGAGGGAAGAAATTTGGGGTATCTGGTTTTCTTTTATCTGCTATACAGTTCTCACTGTAAATTAGGGCATTTTCAGTTTCCTTAGTCTCAAGTTTCTGTGGCATTAGCATCTCCGGTCTCCATATTCATTATCATTCCCAAAAAAACATTTCCAGAGGATATTGTTTCACTGTTGTTCTTGTAGCATTTTCTTTGAAGATACCTTTTGAAGAAACTGATGCTCCAAAAGGTGGAAAAGGAAAATATAACTTGAATGTGATAGAATTTGTATCAAACACTTATACAACACCACCACTCTATATATTTTACAGCCATATTTATGAATACAAATTTGTTGAAACATATCTGAAAGGATATACAACAAACTGATAATTGTACTTTTCTCCAAGGAGTGGAGTGAGTACAGGGGACATGGGCGAAAGGATGTTAGCATGGTCTGAAACATCTTAACGTTTTGCAAGGAATTTTTAAAGAATTTTTAACTCTAAAATGTGTAAAGAAAATGAAAAACATGTGCTACTTTCCTTTACTTTCAATGGTTAAGATGATTCTTTGATTTCTGCAGCCCTGGGCAAATATGCTTAGCTGTCTGCTATTTGGGCATGGGGTCATCTACCTCCTACCCTTCTCCAGCAAAGTCAGATTGGCAATCCTAAAGCAAGTCCAGTAACTATTTTACTCCACTTCTGATATAAAAGAACATAAATAGGACAGATTCAGGATCTGACTTGAGCATATGTCAGGAATATCCACCTTGTTCCCTCGCCCACCCTGTCCTTGGCCCTGTGCCCAGGTGGAGGACCTCCTGCCCATGCATCATGCATCTGGGTCTTCTGCAAATACAGTCCTAGAATTGATGAGAGTGTCCCCTAATTTCTGCCTCTGCTTCTCACTGCCTACTTTCTCTTCTGCCACCTTCCAACCCTCCCATTGATGCTTGTACTTCAACACTAGTCTTTTTAGCCCTTCATGACCCCATGAAGTCCCCATCACCACCCAATCTAAGGTGGTAGCCATTCCTTTAGTCTTGGGACTCTGTAGATTCTTCTAGCTCAGAATATCAGTATGGTAAACAAGTAAGTATATGGTTAAAAAAATTCTACAGTGCTCATCATAGCTAATGGGGAAATATTGAACATATTCATCCTGAGGTCAAGACCAAGTGCCAATTATCATCAGTTCTATTCAACATCATCCGAATTCACAGCCAGGACAGTAAGAGGAGAATAAAAATTAAGCCATGAATATTGAAAAGGAATAAACAAATCTGTCATTATCCTAGATGATATGATCTTGTAGGTAGAAAATTCAGATGAATCTAATTTACAAATAAATTGCTAGAATTAGAATTTAGCAGTGATTGTAGATATGAAATCAACAGGGAAAAAAAAGTTGCAGTCTATGTAACCATGAAATAGAGATTCTGTATACATTAACAACAAAACTATGAAGCACTTTGGGAAAAATTTTATCAAAATTTTGTAAGTCCAAGGAGAAAATTACAAACAGAAAAATAAAGAACATGTATTATTTTTACGTGATCTACAAAGTAGTTGGGAGTATTGAATATTTAAATGAAATGTTTCAGAGGTAACACATAAAACAGTATTCTTTAAATAACAGAAATGTCATAGGAATCATCTACTTGCTGAAGTTGATACATTTTTGCATAAGCATCTGCAAAATTTCAAATTAAAAACAAATATAACCTATTTATCTAAAACAGTTTTTGAATAATTAGTTTAAAACACCAGAAAACGTGTATACAATAAAGTGATAAATCCAACAAACCAGACAGCAAATACTACTGTAGTATTGTAGATTTGTCACCATATGGGATAAACACTAATCAGTTGGCAATTGTTTAAAGTCTAATTATTTAAACACAAATAGCATAGCAAAACAAAGCAAAAAAAACACACACACAAGAAAAACCTCCGAGCATGGTTTCTAAATTCATCAATTGAAAGCTTCTATTGTAAGTTTACTCAACAACTTGAAACAAGTTGTAGCCTGCTGAGGAATAATAATCACAGACAAATACATGATAACACAGGCTTCAGGGCTGAACCTCTCTTAATATGTCCATCAGCACATCATTCCCTTAGTCTTGTCTGACAAAAGCTGCCTCCACAGTCCCTGATATGGTTGATTACTTTTGTATTTTGCAGCTGTTACTCTTTCTTTTCTGGTTGTCATTTATGTGGAGTATTTGAAATATACTTGCCAAGGTGGAGTTTTCTTTAAATAATCTAAGACATGTAATGGATGCCTCACCCGTTATAAAACTTCAAGCTTGCAACAGGAGAGTGGTATTTTAATGATTTGAATACATATTTTCAAAGGTTCAGCAGAGAAAAATGCAAATGAGGTGCCGAAGAATTTGTTGAAAAAGTTGGTAAAGTCCAAATATGCCGGTTTAACTGCAATTTGGAAAAAGCACTTTGGAGTATTTCAATAAAACAAGTGATTAAAGAATCCTGAGTTAGATCCATATAATGGGTAACTCTTGTCAACTTTAAATTTATTGAAAACAATAGAAAGAAATTTTTGATAAAACATTAATGGAATATACAACTAAGGTGATAACTATGAATGAAGAAATAAATAAAAATTATTCTGCCATCAAGAAGCAAATAGCAGCAATTTTTTTTTCTAGGTTATACCAAGAGCGGTAAATGGTTAAGAGAAAGACATAAATTTCATAGAGATTAAGCCCTTGTCAGTTGCATCATTTGAAACTATTTTCTCCCATTCTGTAAGTTGTCTTTTTGTTTTCTTTTGGGTTTCCTTTGCTGTGCAAAAGCTTTTCAGTTTGATGAGGTCCCATGGGTTTATTTTTGCTCTAATTTCTATTGCTTTGGGAGACTGACCTGAGAAAATATTCATGATGTTGATGTCCGAGAGTGTTTTGCCTATGTTTTCTTCTAGGAGTTTGATGGTGTCCTGTCGTATATTTAAGTCTTTCAGCCATTTGGAGTTTATTTTTGTGCATGGTGTGAGGGTGTGTTCTAGTTTCATTGATGTGCATGCAGCTGTCCAGCTTTCCCAGCAATGCTTGCTGAATAGACTTTCCTTTTCCCATTTTATGTTCTTGCCTCCCTTGTCAAAGATTAATTGACCATAGGTGTCAGGGTTTATTTCCGGGTTCTCTATTCTGTTCCATTGGTCTGTCTGCCTGTTTTGGAGCCAGAAAGACAAAGACAAATACCATATGATATCACTTATAACTGGAATCTAATATCCAGCACAAATGAACATCTCCTCAGAAAAGAAAATCATGGACTTGGAGAAGAGACTTGTGGCTGCCTGATGGGAGGGGGAGGGAGTGGGAGGGATCGGGAGCTTGGGCTTATCAGACACAACTTAGAATAGATTTACAAGGAGATCCTGCTGAATAGCATTGAGAACTATGTCTAGATACTCATGTTGCAACAGAACAAAGGGTGGGGGAAAAAATGTAATTGTAATGTATACATGTAAGGATAACCTGACCCCCTTGCTGTACAGTGGGAAAAAAAAAAAAGAGAGAGAAAGACATAAATTTCAGATAAAAGTAAAGAAGTGGATTCTTGGACAGCTTGAAAATGAACTTAATAAAAAGTGAAATATATGATCACGTTGAAAAAGATTTAAATATCTTGCCAATTTGACACGAAATACTGACATCAACTATGATGACAAAAAATAATAATATGCCCTACAACCTGGACATCAATAGCAAACTAGTTAATGTGGGTCATTAATTTAAAGAGTATTTAAGATTAGTCACTACCCAGGATACCTTGAAATGCTCTGAAATTTTACAGCTTATATATAAAAGAAACTTGGGGGAGAATTTCCCAAATTTGATAGGAACCCTAAGCAGGTACATGACATTACCATTAATGAGGTATAAAACGTAAAGAAAATTTTCCAAGCCATCAATAATAAAATAAATTCTGCCACCCATGCTAGAGTGGTGACTAAATCATCTTTATGTTACCTATATAGAAAGTTACATTACAAAATCATTTTCATATAAAGAGGCTATCAAAGCAGATCAAAAAAAAAAAGGCAGAAATAGGTCTATTGAACCAAGCTTTTAAAATTAAAAGAACTTATTTTTCTAGATTTGGGGATGTTTATATTTGTCAGCCTTTTAATTTTGGAATTTGTTGTGAGTCCTTTTTTCTTCCAAATGAATATTCACATTTGTACCAAATTATGTATTTTAATTGTATATTTTTTTCTCTGAATGAGCCACCTGCCCCAAATTGTGAAAACACCAGTCTCCACAAAACCTAGATCTACTTGCTCCTAGGTGAGGTGAAATTTGGAACTGTGAATCAGTAAAGGCAAACATGTATTTATAATTTCTCAGGGTTGTTTTGTTTTGTTTTTAACCTCTTCTCAGCTGGAAGCCTGGACACAGGTCCTTTAGTTCTCTGGGGATGGGCTTGATTCATTTCTGGTCAACCCTTATCCCAAGGGTGTAGCATTCTGGGGTCCAGGCTTTCTGGGGGGTGGTCTTCTCTTAGACTTTCCAATCCAGATGGCCACTGGGCTTCTCTCTTTCACCCAGCAAGTTTCAAAAATTGTTAACTCAGTTTGCCAAGTTCAGCAAAAGCACAGGGCACCAGCCAGGGCCTTTGGTGTTCTGCTAATCCCTCAAGAGTTGCCACCATCAATGATATTTTGATTTGGCTATTCCTTACCATCTTGACATTATTAAGTGTTTTAAAATATGTTTAATATTTTTAATCCACCATTTCTAGTTGTTTTCAGGAGGATATTCAGTCTGAATTATTAACAATCCATAGCTTGGACACAAAACCTTATCTGCTCATTTTATGCTTGATTTAGAAAAGCCCTATATCCTATTAGCCGTATTCTTGCTTTAAAAAAAATAGTAATAATACATTTATTTAAATTAACACGTAAATTTTTTGGAATAAAATACACCCACAACTTTACTAAGCAAATAAAACGAGTATCCTCACACACCATCCTAATTCTATGCTCTTTTTTTCACAATTTTGAAGCCATAGGCTAGCCAAAATTTTGAATTATGCTTTCTTTTTTTGTCTCCATTCTCAAGATTTTATCATAAGCATTTTCTCATATCATTAAAAATACTTGATAAACATTTTAGATGGTCATCCAGTAAAAGTATATTGCTACTCTAAATTATACAGGAATCATGTGTGCAATTCAGTTAATTAAAGAATAAGATCTGAGAATAAATAAAAGATACATATGCTTCACCTAGACTTTGTATTCCTTGAAGTTCAACTCTGTGGAACAGATTCACTGCCCAGAATGAAAGGCTTGTTAGGGAACTTGGTTCAGAGCCTTTCACTCATTCTCTCTCTCTCTCACTCACTCTGACCAAGAGAGCTTTGAACTGAGCCAGTCCCAGTGGCCAGAGGTAGAGAGTTTGCATTTCCTGATGAGCTGGACCCAGCCAGTTCTGAAGGCACATCTAGACACATGGCAAAGGAGGTGACTCTGGAATAACCAAAACTCAGTGTTTCCTCAGACACACACACTTCTTTGAAGATTCTTTCATTTGAAAAATTCCTATTACACATTTTTTAATATGGAAACACATGTTTGGGTTTAGGAGAGTAAACACAGCACGTATGTTTCCCTCCTACCACTCCAAAATCCCACTGAGATGACAGCAAAGATGTGCAGAAAGGAATTAAGCTGTTACAGCTCTTGTAAGAAAATTGGAACCCATGAGACGACTCAGACGTCTATTTTGATGAATTTCTAAGGGCAAGAAGGGGGAGAGGAGTGTATCAGAGAACAGGCTGCAGGGAGCTACTGCCCGCAACACCCAGAGGAAGCGGTCACGGGGAATCGAAAGTGACTCTAGGGGCACCACCCCTAGTCTCCGAGCAGTGATCAAGATAAATAGAGGAGGGCAAATGGGACAACTGGGGCATATCTCTTGCACCCCATGCATGGAGAGCTTGGCAATGGTTAATATCTGTCCCCATGCCAAAGTCTTAATTTTCTTCTCTGATGAAATTACGTGATCTGTCTGAAAAGAGCCAGACCCAGTGTTCCAGATGCAGGTGTGGGTGCCACAAACTAAAACTCTGTTGGTTTTGACACCACGGGGAGGAGGAAGCCTGCCTACGTGCTCCCTGAACACACACCCTGAAATAAAACCTGCTGGTTGTTACCTCCACGCTAGAGAGAGCTTCTGTCTGGTGAGCTATTACTGCTTAACAATTTACCCTGAAATGTTGTGACTTAAAATATCAACCATTTTACTATAGCTCATGATTGCTGGCTCAGTAATTCAGGCAGAGTGCAGCTGGACAATTTTCCTGTTCCATGTGACACTGGCTGAGGGCACTTGTTGGTATTCCGATGGAGGGTGGCTGGTCTGGAGGGTTCAAGGCAGCTTCACTTATGTCTGGCATAGCTGGAGGCAGGGCTCTGCTGGGATAGTTCTCAGGAGCACCCACACATAACCTGCCCAATATAGAACTCTCTGGGTAGCTGCAGTTCTTACATAGTTACTCAGGGATCCCAGAAGCCTCCAGTCTCTCAAGGGCCAGGCCTGGGAACTAGCCCATCATCACATCCACCGTATTCTATTGATCAAGCATCAGAAAGTCCATCCAGATTCAAGGAGGAAACATAAACCTTGCTTCACTTTCCTGTGGGGAAGAGGGAAATAAAAATGAACAAACCACTAAATAGATAAGCTACAAGGACGTGTTTTGAGTTGTAATGAAAAAGCAATTAAAAGGGAGGAGAGTGTCAGGAAAAATGGGAGAATACTATTTATATAGGGTGGTCATGAAAGTCTTCAATGTTTACAAGACTTTTGAGCTGGGACCTTAAGGAAGTGAGAAGGCAAAGATATGAATTTTGGCTTTTACTCTGAGTTTAGCAGGAAATCTTCAGCTTTTCAGCAGAGGATTAATATTATCTGGCTTGAATTTTAGAGATACTCTGGGCTATGTGGCTAATAGACTGAAGGGGAGATGCATGGAGAAGTAAGGCTACAAACTAAGAGGCAATTTTGATAATATGGTCAAGAAATTATTATGGCTTGAATGATACAGAATGATACAGCAGTGGATGTGTTAGGTGGCCATCTCTGCAAAGATACTCTGTACGTATAGACATACCTACAAATATCTTTTTGTGTTTCCGGACCTAATTCCAACATGTAGGTGTGGGTGTGTGTAAGCTTACACACACTAAAAAGCAATTCTTGGACATGAGCAAGGTGTCTGAGAAGTCAACTCAATTCTGAAACTATGTACCCAAAGATGGCATCAGATTTCACAAGCAAAGGCTCAGTCTCCCAAGATCCCCCTCCTCTTCAGACAACAATCATAAGCCCAGGTACCTGTGCTTCTAACCAACTGGCTGTAAGTCAGAGGTTTCCATTACCCTCTCTTTGGGTTTGATTAAATTCACTAGAACAACTCACAGAACTCAGGAAACCCCTTTAATCACTAGATGACTGATTTATTATGAAGGGTATTAAACAATAAGAATCAACAGTTAGATGAAGAGATACATAGAGCAAGTTCCCAAACAAAGGTCCTTGTAGAACTTGGGGCCTAGCATGGTGGCACATGGAAACATTCTGGTTCACCCACCTGGAAGCTTTCTGAACCCTATCATTTTGGGTTTTTATGGAAGTTTCATTACATAGGCATGATTGATTAATTCATTGGCCACTGGTGACTGAACCAATTTTCAGCCCTCTCCCCTCCCTGGAGGTCAGGGATATGGGACTAAAAGTCCCAAACCCTCTAATAAGATAGATGGTTCTCCTGGCAACCAGCCCCCATCCTTAAGTAGCACCAGTAGTTGCCTCATTAACATAACAAACAACATCTTTGTTGTTCTCATCTCTTGGGATAAGACATTCCAAGATTTAGGAGCTCTGTGCCAGCAATGGAGATGAAGACCAAAGATATATTTATTATAAATCACAGTATCACAAAATCTATTTTCAGTTAATTAATTTTTTTCACCTTATACATCATCAAAACTGTAGTTTATGAATTATTGGTTAAAAAGCCATAGTAATATTTCTCTTTATCGAACTAGAACTTATATACATTAAAGTATGCAAGTCTTTAGTGAACCATTTGATTAGCTTTCACATATGTATACACTAATATAATTCACAATCCCTCCCATCCCTCCCTGTCAGTATTCTCCTAAGAGATAACTGCTATTCTGACCTCTATCACTATAGATTTGTCTGTATTATGTACTTTATATAAATGGAATAATATAAAATATACCTCTTTATCCCTGGCATATTTTACTTCGTATTATGTCTGTAAGATTCATCCATGTTATTCACATACATAGTGAGTTCATTCCTTTTCACTGAATATGGCATGATTTATTTATAAAGATATAGCTGAGAATATTTGCTGATGGTTTGGAAATAGGATCTGAGAGAAAGATAGGAATCATTTTTGCCTGAGCTTCTGGAAGACTTGGAATTGCCATGGGGAAGGCTATAGAAAGCAAGTTTAGCTATGGGGCATGGGAAAGTTTTGTTTGGGGGAAGCTGCCTATGAGATGCCCATTAGTGGAGAAACTGAGAAGGCACTTGTATATGTTAATCTAAGAAAAGTCTGAGCTGAAGATCTCAACTGGGGAGTCATCAGCACATACAACTGTTATTTAAGCACCAAGTTAAGAACCAGACTAGTATCCATGAGGATGTGGGCTCCATACCTGGCCTTTTTCAGTGAGTTAAGGATCCTGTGTTGCTGCAAGCTGTGGCATAGCTTACAGATGTGGCTCAAATCTGGCATTGCTCTGGCTGTGGTGTAGGCTGGCAGTGGTCACTCCATTTGACCCCTAGCCTGGGAACTTCCATGTGCCACAGGTGTGGCAGTAAAAAGAAAACAAAAGAGAAGAACTTGATGTGTGGTACTTAGAGGTGCTTTTGTTTTGACTTAATTGCAGGTCAATTTTTACCCATTATATGACTGAATTACTTAAAGTCCATGAATTTTTCCTGAGGATTTTCCAGACAACTCCATAAATTGAAAATGTTTTATTCATTTTTTAAAATTTTGTATAAATAATAATTGAACTTTTCACAGACTTTAACCCCACCTATCCCCACGTTGTTTTTCATATTGAATTAGGAAAGGAAGTAGAGTTTGTACTGTTTGGTATTATATAAATAATCAAAGGATGGCCCAATAGCCTAAATTAAAAGAAACAACTCACTAAATGGTGAGTATAAATCATCTTGCAAACAAAAATACAAGATGCAGAAAGCTGATAAAGCAAGTAAAGACAAATCCTATTTTTTCTAAGTTCCCTGTTAAAATGGAATTTTTAAACCCACAGATGTTTAGAGGAGGTAAAAATATACTTCCTTGTTTGATGGAACTGCTACAATTCCAAATATATAAATCCACCCACAGCATTAATTAAAGTTTAAAATTGCTTTTTTCTCTGATGTGAGTAGCATAGTGTTTTTACCTGAATAAGGCATTGCTTTTCCTCCTTGTTCTGCCAGATAAGATACAAGACTCTTTTAAATACATATTTTTTTTTCCCAGAGGGAGCAGCTTAGGGAGAAATATCTAGAATTCTATTTGAGACTTGTTAACTTTGAGATGCCTACTAGACATCCCAATGGAGATGTTAAGTAACAAGCTGGTTATACAAGTCTGGAGTCCAGGGAAATGGTCTGAATTAGAGATATAATATTGGGAGTCATCAGCATTTAGTGTAATTTAAAGGCATGGAACTGGATAAGATCATCTAGGGATTTAGTATATATAGGGAGAAAAATATAGCTCCTTAATCTGAGCCCCAGAGTACAACATTAGAGGGTTAGGGAAATGAGAAAAAATCAGTAAAAGAGACTGAGAAGGAGCAGCTGGGTGAGTTGGAAGGAAAACAGGAAGAGTGCTATCCTGAAGGCTAGAGAAGAAAGTGTCTAAGAAGAGATGTATCTATTTTGATTAATAAGAGGAAAGTGGGAGTTCTCTTGTGGTGCAGTGGGTTAAGCATCTGGCATTGTCATTCCAGTGACTCAGGTTCTATCCCTGGCCCAGAAATGTCTGTATGCCTCAGGTGTAGCCCCCCCCAAAAAAAAGGATGAAAGTGTAGATGTGACATTGGATTGTGCAAATGACACTGGAGGTCATTAGTGATTCTGATAAGAGTATTTAGAGTGAAGGGCAGGAATGAACACACATTTGGAGTGAATTCAAGAGAGAATTGAAGAGAAATTGGAGCAACAGGAATAAACAACTCTTTCTGGAGCTTTGCTGCTAATGGGAAGAGAAATCAGGCGATGCGGTCATGGAAGTCTGTTTGTTTTTAAGTTAAAGGAAATAATAGCATGTTACTACACTTCTGGGAATGACCTAGAAGAGAGAGGAAGGCTGATGATGCAGAAGAGCGATGGGAAACTTACTGGAAGGATATAAGCTAGAGAAGATGGGATCTGTTGCACAGTAATAAAGCTGGGCTTTAGCTAGGAATATCAACAGTTCATCCAGAATGACTAAAAAATGTCAGAATATATAGACACCAATGTAATTAAGGAGTTAGGCTAGTGGGAGTTTGTGAAGCACTTTCTGATTTGTTCACTTTTCTTGATATTCTCAGCTAAGTGAGGATGGGGAGGAAATATGAGAGGTTTCAGGAGAGTAGGAAAGTAATAAACATATAATGTTGATCACCTGGCAGCTTTAAAGGTCCACTTGAGGTTATTGATCATCGGTGTAAGGGGAGAGCAGTCGGTCTAGTTTTATGTTTTACTACAGCCACTTGCAGCTGTGGATCCAGGCCTGTGAGGAGTTTCATCAGTGGTTTCCCCAAGCAGTATAACAAGTAGAAAAGGGTAAAGAGAGTTGAGAGTGTGTGTAAGGAAATGGTGAAAATAAGTGACCATAGAATTTAAACTGAGATCACAAAGGAGAGGAAGACATAAAGGGAGATGGAGAATGTGAAGATGCTAATATCATGGATTAAAGGTCCAAATGGAGTCAAAAGATATTGAAGTCGAGCGCTCAAAGGGATGAGCAGAAAAGACGGCATAAGTGTTGCACTGTACTTAATATTGACATTTTGGAGGAGACATGGTTTCAGGATAAGAGCAAGGCTCACTGTGAAAGTGAGTGTGGAGGTAGGATAAAGGGCAAGATCACTAAAGAAGAGCTTAAGGAACTACAGGTCTGGGAATTAGAAAGACCATCCGAGTGTACGTGTAAATCACTAAGACTTACAATAGCATAATGTTGGCAAGACTGAAAGTGAACCAGAAGTCAATACCTTCATTGAAAATCAGCCATAGACTGCAGTGAGGATGAGTACTGACTGGCTAATCTCATAGTCTAGTGATATGAGAGTGATATGAGAGAGAGAGAGAGCTCAGGGATTTTATGGAGGAAGCAAGGAGAATGGTAGAAAGTGCAAAAAGGAGCAAAAATCCCACTTCCCTACCTGTAAGAGCCACCATGAGAGGGCTGCAGGGAAAACCTCAGCCTGAGGCCAAGACTAGGCTTCAGTTTTAATAGAAACAATCTGATTTGGGTGCTGGGAGTAGATTGAAGGAGAGCAAAGGGTGGAAGCAGAATGAAAAGTTAGGAGGCTACTGCAAAAATATAGGCAAAAGATGATGGAGCCTTATCCCGTGAAGAGAGTAAAAAAGGTGTGAAGATATGGTCAGAGTCTGAATATGTTAAAATATATCATATTTCATTGCACCAGTGATTTTAAAATGCCCCATTATTTCATGTACCACGAAGAAAGAAATCAATGCTGCCAATTAAACAGTGATATAACTTTTTTATGATTCCAATTTTAAGATGCATCCAAATTCCAGAGATGTTAAAATATTAAAATGTGCATCTGCAAATGGATGAAACATAATATATTGGTTGAATGTATTGAGGAAAAAACTCTTTCCCCAAATAAAATTAAGAATTAAACAAACAGAGTATTCAGCATCTTTGAGAGCTTGCTAGAGAAACTCCCTAACAGCTGCTTGAAGAAAAGTGAGGCTGTGCTCCTGTTAGGTGCCCTTCACTGGACACATTTTGCCACCTGTTTACTAATTGGCTCCTGTCAGAGAATAGCTCCACGTTCCTTGGTACATCTAATTAATAGCAACACATCAATTTACTTATCATTTGCTTATCCATATACTACTTGTTATTTCTAGTTAATGGTTCATATCTAATCATTGTGAGACGGTAGCTCAGATTCGTTCATGCAGCAAATTTATCCCTGTCACCCATGAATATTACTTTATGGCCATAGGAAATAAAAGAGCAAAACAGCAGTCTTCACTAAGTTAGAAGTCCTATGTTTGTAGCCCCTCTTCTCCTGTGTTGTATCAAACTGGCAAGTCTTCCTCATTGGATCATAATCCTGACTGCACATTAGAAATACTTCAGGGTACTTTTAACAAGTACTTATTCCTGGACCCCCACCCTAGACCAGTTAGATCAGAATCACTGGAGGTGAGCTCTAGGCATCCGTATTTTTTATAAAAATACAGGTGGCTCAAATATCCCACCACCATTGAAGGCCATGGGTATTTGGAAGCTTCCTCATTTGATGAGCGGAGATCAATTTGCCTAAGAAATATTGCTTTAACTGTATAAGCCATGCAATAGTATATAACAGGCCTCAGAAATGAATATGGAATGACATAGAAACATACAAAGTGTCACTAATGAAAAATAAAACTATTTAGAGTATTATCTTAATTGAAATAAGTTTTGTCTGCATATTTGTGTGTGTGGGTATATGTCTAATTAATAGCCATAGATCAATTTACCTATTATTTTCTTCTTAATATATTGCTTATTATTTCCAGTTAATGGTTTAGGTCTGATCATTATGCAAAGATGATTCTGAATTGTACATGGTTCAGGTTTCACCTTATCACTGATGAATATGATGTACACACACATTGGTATGTATACACATGTATATATGCATCTATACATCTATTTCAAGATTATAGGAGATCTTAGTTTTTTTTCTCTTTTGACCTCTCTTTTCTTTTTTTTTTTTCCTGGCCACACTACAGCACATGGAAGTTCCCAGGCCAGGGATCAAATCCAAGAAGCAGATGAGACGTATGCCACAATAGTGGCAACGCCAGATCCTTAACCCACTGAACTGGGCCAGGGATCAAACTCAAGCCATGGCAGAGAGAACACCAGATCCTTAGCCTGCTGCATCACAGCAGGAACTCCCTTGACCTCATTTTTTGCCATGCAAATATATTCACTCTGTAGCAGTAATTCATCCAGAAACAATAGCAATATCTATTCATCGGAGACAATTTGGAAAACTCATAAAAGCATAAGTGAGAAAATATAAATCATTCATGATTCCATCATCCAGGAATAATCACCTTGGATGTTTTGGCTCATTTTTTCCAGAAAAATTTTTTTTCTTTAAATGAGAGTGTGTGTAAGTATGTATGTGTATACAGAATTACACTGAAAAAAATTTTAAGTTTTTAACCATTTTTGTTCTCTTAATAAAAGATTTTACCATGTCATCAAAAATTCTCAAAAAACAGGAGTTCCCATCGTGGCGCAGTGGTTAACAAATCCGACTAGAAACCATGAGGTTGCGGGTTTGGTCCCTGCCCTTACTCAGTGGGTTAGCGGTCCGGCGTTGCCATGAGCTGTGGTGTAGGTTGCAGACGCAGCTCAGATCCCGCGTTGCTGTGGCTGTGGTGCAGGCTGGCAGCTACAGCTCCGATTAGACCCGTAGCCTGGGAACCTATGCCACGGGAGCGGCCCAAGAAACAGCAAAAAAAAAAAAAAAAAGACCAAAAAAAAAAAATTCTCAAAAAACATATCGTAATGAACTACATAGTATGATAAAAAAAAAAAATTTTGAGGAGTACATGCAGTCTAGCTAGGCCTCAAGCCAGAAAAGCAAAACAATCCAGAAGAGTTTGGGAGGTTAGAGAGCTATAAGCCTTAGCAAGCAGTACTGTGTGTTTTCGCCCTGAATGTCCTCTGCATGGCTCTCTCAAGAACTTGAGCGAGGAGGACTGTGAAGCACGTGGCACTGAGATTTGTAAGTTGTAGTCCTGGCTGTTTCACCAAATCGTTACAGTGGCTATCTGAGTAAATTTATCAAAGTGAGGTGAGTTAATGATAAAATATAAAGATGTGGGAAATGAACTTAAGTCATCAGGATGTATTCATTTCTAAGACATTCCCAAGGCCAGGATTGCAAGAACTACACCATATCTGGTCTTAGCACCAGTGAAAAGTAAGAGACTCACCAGTAAATTTAGCAAATGCATACTGTATTTAGGGGGGAGGGAAGCAAGATCTTTTATTAGTGTCATGCACTGGTGGATGGAAACATTTTTTCTACCCCAGATCTTTCCTCATTAACCTATTTCTCAGCCATAGACCAGCATGAAAATAAGGCCATAAGTTTGCTATGGGTTATCTGTTACTAGTATGGGATTTTTTTTTCCCTTTTGACAGCAGAGGCTGCCTTTGTAGAAGAATGCCCAACAAGATGGGACTGGGATTCCAGAACCAAAATGGATTGAATAGGAGTGAACATTTATACAAAAAGGGAGATGTAGAAATAAAGAAACAAAAATAGAATAAGATGGAATTTTCAAGAAAATTCTAGGAGTTCTCGTTATGGCTCATCAGAAATGAATCTGACTAGTATCCATGAGGACGCAGATTCTATCCCTGGCCTCACTTGTTGCCATGAGCTGTGGTGTCGGTCGCAGACGTGGCTCAGATCTGGCATTGCTGTGGCCAGCAGCTATAGCTCCTGGGAACCTCCATATACTGCAGGTGTGACCCTAAAAAGACAAAAGAAAAAAAAAAAGAAAATTCTAGAGAGTAAGAGTGAAATCATTTTGAATGTCTCAATTGTAGCGTTATATAAATTCTTAAAGAGAAGGCATCTGGTTAGACTGAGGATTTTCCTTGATATGGGAATTTTAGCTTTCCAATTACATCTCAGTGGGAGACTTCTTATAATTGAGTTTTAAGTTCACAGATGGTAGAGTCTGAAAACCTGTCACAAATTGACCAACACTAAAGAACTGAAAATCACCAGCATTTCCTTCTTTCGACTCCATTTTCTCTGCCCTCTTTCCTTCTCTCATGACACTAAATCTCTGCCAATGTTTGTGTGGGAACAAAATGTGAATCTGGGCTTCAAGATACACTGAGCTCTAGAAATACTACTTTTCCTTGGTTAATGTGACTTATAAAGACAACATTGGTTGAGCAGTTGTGTGCTAAGAGTACTCAGGTTTTGTCTGAGGATTTTTGTTGTCTGTTTGTGGTATTATGTTATGGTCACTGACATATTTTTAACACTAAATATCATACATGTTGGCTGTTGGCCTTATATCCCTTATTCCTTAGATTGCTTCAGACATTTAGAAGGAAGAGTCTATAAAAGACACAGTATTTAAGTATTTGGCTTTGCAGATGCCAAGGGAATATGGGGCAAAAGAGACCCCATAATACCGTTCCTGAAGATACCTCCCCTGCCACCTACCAAGCCCCCATGGAAATCTAGCCGAGACTGAGGAGAAAAAGAAGTAAAGAATAAAATATTTTAGCACACATTTGTAGGGGTTTTTGTTCCCCCCGCTGTACAGCATGGGGATCAAGTTGTTCTTACATGTATACATTTTTCCCCCACCCTTTGTTCCGTTGCAATATGAGTATCTAGACATAGTTCTCAATGCTACTCAGCAGAATCTCCTTGTAAATCTATTCTAAGTTGTATCTGATAACCCCAAGCTTCCGATCCCTCCCATTCCCTCCCTATGTAGGGGTTTTTTTGAGGAAATAAGAAACCACCATTGGGAAGGAATACCTGTAAGTGGTTAATCGTATATGGTGGGGTCAAATGTGATCATTTTATATCTCTAGCAAAGTGGCCACTGGGATATGCTGTCGTCTGGGACTTTGTATAAGTCTATTAGCTGAATTTGGACAATATAGCTGAGAGTTCTTTAAGACTGGGAAAGAAAATAGGGTGTGATTTCCTGGCTTAGTGAACAAAGTGGTACTGAAATTAAATTGATTTAAGCATTTTTTTGGATCATATTTCAGAAGTATTTGATCGCAACCTCCCAAAAAAGCCTTGAAAACCTGCATTTCCCACAGCATTGGTCTCAGAAGGATAGAGAAAAAGTGATAAGGTTAGGAAAGTATTGTAATAAAGCTCACACTGGAAATTTCAGAAACTCTTCCCATCCTTTTCCTTAAGAGGAATTATATCACCATTGTTTTACATCTTACTGTTAAGTCTCTTTAATTAACAAGGGAGAACACCTGCATAATCTAGCTACACAATTTAGCATGCACTGAGAAGTCGGACCCTTTTCTCCATCTGCACTGCTGTCCTAGCTCCACCAAGAGGAGAGCTTCTGATGTGGGCCAAACACAGTAGCATTCCCTTTCCTTCAGCTCCTAAACTTTCATGAAGTGTTTGGGGTCTCATCCTGTTGAAAAGGAGGAATCTCATCAAAGGAGACTCATGACAGGAAGGAGGGAGAGGCAAAGGGGTCAAGCAAAGTTCACCAGGGTAGGAATCTATACAGGAAAATAGTGCCTCACCTCTTAATGAAGATCAGCAGTACGCGCACGTGTGTGTGTGTGTGTGTGTGTTCTGTTTTGGATCCTGTAATATGATATAATTTCTTTGTTAGGCAACATATTTTCCTTCTAGTGGAAGGTGAACACTGCAAGAGAGAGATTAAAATCTCTGCCCACATCATACAAAAAAAGGAAAGAAAAAGTTATATGATCATCTCAAAAGATGCAGAAAAGGCTTTTAACAAATTCAAATCCATACATGATAAAAACTCTCATCGCAGTTGATACAGAAGGAACATATCTTGACATAGTAAAGGCCATTTATGACTAATCCTCAGCTAACATCATACTCAGCGATGAAAAGCTGAAAGCCTTTGCTCTAAGATCAGGGACAAGGATGCCCACTCTCACATCTATTTAACACAGTATTGGAAGTCCTAGCCACAGCAATCAAGAAATATAAATTGACTTTGTTAGTTATTTTTTATCTATCAATACTGAATACATTCCAGCTCTCTTTAAAATGCATTTATTTTATGAGATACTTTCCATCATATGCCTATCTTTGCAGCCTTGTTTCAGAGTCAGATAATGGAGTAGCCCAGCTTGATGGCTTTCCCCTGTCTATTGCAGACTTGCTGTAATGTGCATTTCTCTGTCCTTGAGTCTTAGCTGAGCACTTAATATCTCAGCTCAATGTTGCTTTTAGGTTCTGGATACAGGTGCATTTCTGAGCCTCCTTGTTGTTACCTTTCCATCATCACTTCATAATTTTCTAATTTAAAAAAAAATTAAACATAGTTTCATATCATCCATGTTTAACAAACTCATCAACTATCTCTTTGGGAGAGCTCAATTGCATGCTAACTATATACTCGTCCAATTAAGAAATTATTAAAAATGAATAATAGACTATGGTATAAAAAAGAATTCCCTCTTTAGATAAAAGCTGTAAAGAGTGACTAGGCTGAGAGGGAAGAGTAGGATTGGGGTCCCTTAATATTTAATTTTCTCTCATGATTTTTCAAACTTAAAATAATCAATAGGATTTTGCTGGCCTACTTGTTTTATTCCAGAAAAGTATATGTCAATAGATAAAAAGCAACTTAGTAACAAGTGAATTGTTCACCTTCACCAGATCAACTTATTTTCAACATTTTTTATGTTTTTCCATTATTATATTACATATTAAAATGTCAGATATTCCAAATTACATTTCTAAAATTTTACACAGAGCACTTGTACTGCATTTGTTTTCTTCCAGCATTTGTCAGCATATCAAAAATCACATGCTTCTAGTTAACATTTTTGTAGTTAATGTCATTGATGATTTCATTGGAAATAGTTTCCTAATGCCTTCAGGTGTTTTATTCCTGGCCTTTGACCTCCAGGATTAAATTTCAGACACACACCTTTCTTTGTAGAGTCAGTAATGTGTAGTCTGGTAAGACATTCATAGTAACAAGTAAATCAAATATTTCCTAAGTAGTAAATAGGAAGTAATGTTTTGAGAGGAAGAAAGCTCGGTGCAATTAAATTACAAACCTTATATATGTTCTAGAGCATGTACTAGGCCTTTTTTCCATCTTCTTCAACTACTCACAATCTCACAGGCTGTTGGAAGTTAATAAATATTCATCAATGATTGATGTCATTGAGTACACTCTACTCAGAGTCTCATACTCTCAGATATTTATCAAGCGGCCAACATCAGTGAAATTTTCATCACATTGCTCAACTGGTTCCCTGCCTCTGGGATCTCCCTGCTGCAATCTGCCCTGTGTTCTAACACTGAATTAATCTTTCTGAAGCTCTACTTTTATCATATCACTCCCTTGTTTAAAAATATGTAATTTGTACTTTTTGCCAACTGAACTATGCCCACACTCCTTGACGTTACTGACCAAAGCTTTCATTTTCTGACCCCCTCTCCTTCCAGGCACCTAACCACTGCTACCCTCTCAACTCTACACACCAGCCATACTCAAAGCAGTCAAGTCTTCCGATGTGCAGGTAGCTCAAGCATGCTCTGTCCTTTGTCCAAGCCTTTGCTCCAGCAAGCCATTGCTTTGAACAGGCCTCTACCCGACTCCCACCCCTGGTCCCCTTTGCCTAGATAATTTCTGTTTATCCTGAAATTTTCAGCTTTAATATTTCTTCCTCTTTGGGAAGTGTCTGGGAGGGGGAAACTTCCCATTCTACCCTTCTTGAGTTTTTGTGGCTGAACTAATAATAAAATTGGCCCAAGGCAAATTAACAGGAGATAAAGAAATTTTAATTCATGCACACAGAGGTCTCAAAGAAATTGGAACCTAAGGATTGGCCAGTGTAGGCAGCTTTTATACCTTTGAGAAAAAGAAACATTAATTTTTGTGAGGAATTGGTAGGACAAAGAAATTTAGGTATAGGATGCTCTGTTAGTGAAGAATCTAAACAGAGTTTGGGCTTGGGGTAGTAAAATAAAAAGTAGCAAGATCTGTTTATATATGCTTCTCTGCCTGAATTTCTTATCTCTTGTGATAAGGGTGTCCTACCTCTCAATGCTAGCTGTGCACCTTTCACATGAAAGATTTATTTCCTGCTTTCAAGGAATCAGACAAGAGGGTCAGAGTGTCCTTACACTGGCCATTTCTTAATTAACTTTAATTCAAAGTAATCAGTATGCCATTGAGGCATATCTGGGGGTAGCCTTCCCTGAGCCACAAAAGTAGGCATTCCTGGACCTACTAGACTAGTTGAGTGTCTCTGCCTGTACTTCCCTAGCAGCAGCTGTTCTTCCAAGTCTGCAGTAGGCTGAATGATGACCCCTCAAAGCTATCAGAGCCTAATCTCTAGAACCTGTCAAGGTTACCTTATATGCAAAGAAGATCTTTGCAGATGTGATTACATCAAGGATCTTCAGATGGAGAGATTATCCCAGATTATCTACATGAGAGCCCCAAAAGCAATCACAAGTGTCCCTATAAGAGGAAAGCAGAAGGATATCTCATACAGAAAATGAAAAGACATGCAAAAGAAAAGGTGGTGTGAAAATAGAAGCTGGAAAAGGGAAGAAACAGTTTCTCCCCTAGAGTTTCTGGAAAGACCACAACCTTACAACACTTGGATTTCAGCCCAGTAATGCTGGTTTCTGACTTTGGGCCTCTAGAAGTAAAAGAGAACACATTTCTATTGTTTTAAGACACCAAATTTGTGGTAATTTTTTGCAGCAGATTTGGGAAACTGATACATTATCATAGTTCTGTCAGTCAGGGGCCCATCAGACAACAGATGGCATAGTCAATCTGGCAAAAAAAGAGTTAAATAAAGGGAGGGTGTAGTAACCCAAGGCTAATAATAGGTTGCCCTTATCATTTCTGAGATGATGAGTTAAGGGAACAATTACCAGAACTCAACAAGAGCTGAATTGAGAGGGTGCCCCAGTGGAAGCCATGGCCTTTAGTAGGGGACCCAGTCAACTTAAAGTGACTCAGGAGGAAGCAAAGCAGTGTAGTAAATATCCCAACCTCACCCTGTATACACCCTGATTTCTCTCATTTTGGTTAAACCCAGAAGCCAGGGGTAAAGGAGTCTTTTCATACATCCAAAAAATGTATGAGACTCTTAGATCAGAGAGCTATATGGAAGGACATGGTAGAGAGTGATGGTAGGGGAATTATCCCATTCAATCTCAATGGCTCATTTAATTACCTGACACCCTCCCTCTGCCTTAAATGCCAGGAGTGCAACTACTTCATCTGTCCTTATTATTATGAATCCCAGGGCCTGGCATGGTATATAGCACAGACTAGGAACTTTATAAAATATTTATCAATGGAATTAAAGAACAAAATAACACCTCATAGGAGAGTTAGACACCCTTCCCAGTTGGGATCTGGTCTATTTCCAGTTTTCATTTTCCACTGTTTGTCTTTATGAACCCTCTTCTAGAGGCCAGAATGGACCACAAAATAACAACCAACCTTGCCTTACCTTCTCCCACCTCTACACTTCTGCTTGTGCGGTTTCTTCTTCCTAAGCCACCCTCACCACCTCTGCTGAAATTCTGTCATTCTTTGAAGTCCGTGTTTTGAGCTACTTCCACTACCATGGCTGTCTGGATCACCCTGTTGAAAACAATCCCCTGCTTCTTGACACTCTTTCAGCACTCATTTGTATCTCTCTTTCAGCAGTAACATTTTATTGTTGTATTCTTTTGACATGGGTACATGTGTTATAACTCAACTCGAAGATTGTCATTTCCTTGAGAGCTGCCTCTTTATCTCATGAAATGTTACATTCTAAACAGGATTTAGCCAGTGACTTTTAAAGACAAGTGCACCCCAAAAAAATGTTGAATAAATAAATTAACTGTAAACTTTTTGTTAATTAGCATATTTCATGGTCATTTAGTTATCCTAGTCTCCTCTTATTTTTTGTACTGAAAGCCAAAAGAATCTTCTTGGAATGTCAGCTTTATCTCTTTCCATAATAGTAGTTTCCTCATTTAATAAAAGTCACCCAAGAAAAGGCTTGTGGGAGTTCCTGTTGTGGCTCAGCTGGTTAAAAACCCAACTAGTATCCATGAGGATGTGGGTTCAATCCCTGGCCTCTGTGCGTTAAGGATCCAGTATTGCCTCAAGCCATGGTGTATGTAGGTCACCAGTGCTGCTCAGATCTGATGTTGCTGGGGCTGTGTATAGGCCTGCAGCTGCAGCTCCGGTTCGACCCCTAGCCTGGGAACTTCCATATGCTACAGTTGTGGCTGTAAAAATAACAAATATTTTAAAATTAAATTTAATTTAAAAAAGGAAGAAAAGACTTGTGAACAAAGTTTAGGTCCCCACTCTTGTCTTATTAAGCTAGTAACTCATAATACTGCCATGTTGTACTATGAAGCATCATTATCATTTGCCCCAGAGGTAATAAGGGGTAGTAACAGATGTTCAGGAATCCCTCTGGCATTTCTGAAGTTTGTCTTGAGGTATGGATTTACCAGTTTTGGCATTCCTCAGAACTCAGAACAAGTTAAACTGATTTTAATATAACCAACCATTTACAAAAAGGGAAAAATAGAAAGAAAGCAGCCATCAGGATTCAAAGGCGTGGCATATACACTAACCAAATTCTATGCTATTTTAATAAAAGTCACATTAGGGGAACAAATACTATATTTAAGAAAGCTGAAATGAAATATCCTGCTGCAAATTTATATACCTCTTAAAATCAGAATAAACATTTAAAACAATCTTTATTCACAATTACCAGGAATATTTAGGAACACTTATGAAAGTTTGTGAAATTTACTGTCCCATTTCACTGTAGTATCACCTAAAAAGAGAATATAGAGCTGAGTGTAGCTCCTCAAGGACTATTATGAAGGATGGTATGAATACCTCACATACTGACTTTATTGCTGTCAGAAATAAACACATACTTTTATACATAAAATCTATGTAGTTTAGTAACTATATTTTGCAAATGATTGCAGCACCATAATGACATCCCAGAAAAACTCATATGTGAATGTCTTTCGAAGTATTTAAGCTCTTTAATATTTGAATTGCTTATAAATGTTTATCTGTGTTGTGTTTTTCTTACAAAACCTACCAAGCTTACATCGTTGCAATGCATAAGTCAATATTTGCATATGGATATGGGTAAACACAGCTTTGCAGTAGATTCATTTAGATGCAATGGGCAGAATAAAATATATATTTTCCAAAGGAATTGTTCCTCTTAGCTGTTCACATAGAGTTTAAAAGCAACTGAGTATTCAGTGTTTCACAGCTACTTAAACTAGTAGGGACTTAATAGCGAAATTCCTAAAGGAAAAAAAAGTATTTGAAAAAGACAAGATTTTGGTAAAAATCCTAGAGGGTCTTTGTTTGCAGATGACATAATTTTCTAAAAGAATCAACAAGAAAACTCATGAAACTAATAAGCAATTATAGAAAGGTTTCAGGATACACGGTCAACGTACAAAAGTCAATCGCTTTGACATATCCTAGCAATGAACAAGTGGAGCTTGAAACTATATGTAGTACTATTTAGATTACAACCCCCCAAAATGAAAGACTTAGGTTTAAATCTAACAAAATATGTGTGAGATCTATATGAGGAAAACTATAAAAATCTGATAAAAGAAATAAAAGAAAATAAATGTTGACATTTCCATGTTCATAAATAGGAAGATTCAGTATTGTAAAGATGTCTTTCCAACTATAGACTCAATCCCCAATAAAAATTCCAAAAAGTTATTTTGTGGATATCTACAAACTGATTCTAAAGTTCATATGAAAAGGTAAAAGACCCAAAATAGCCAACACAATATTAAAATAGAAGAACAATG
The DNA here is from genome assembly GCF_054392235.1 of Sus scrofa. Taxonomy (NCBI): domain Eukaryota; kingdom Metazoa; phylum Chordata; class Mammalia; order Artiodactyla; family Suidae; genus Sus; species Sus scrofa. Next base: position 104,797,779 of record NC_139396.1, on the reverse strand, counting down.
TAAGAGAATTGACAGTACCCAATATTAAGGCTTACTATAAAGCTGCAATAACTAGACTGTGTAGTATTAGTGAAAGAATAGACAAATAGGTCAGTGGAACGGAAAAAGACCCACACTTTGCATCCTATAAATGGTAGCTATCCACTATGAGATGACTGCAGAGCTTCTATGTATGCTCACAAGGAAGACTTGTCCATTCCTCTGTGTTTCACTATCTGGCCCAGAGGTTTCCTAAATAGTTGCACTGAAATCACTGTGGTCCAAATGTGGTTACTGATTCACTCAAATTGTCAGTCTCAGTGGAACAGTTGTGCACGTGCCTTTTGATCTCTGTTGCTCCCTCCTGCAGGCTTAGTCATTCTGTCACCTGTTCATAGGTTGCTTTCTCACTGTCATTGATTGCTTCTTTGCTGTTGTTGTGTTTATAGTTTGCATTTTGAATGATTGGTTGAGGTTACCAAATACCTTTAAAAGAAAGATTATCAATAAATACTTTTTAATTCCAAATTTAAAAAAAAAAGACCCACCTACATGACAAGGATGGTTGAATCCACAAGTCAATCAATTTGTTACACCACATTAACAAAACAATAGATAAAAACCATATGATCATCTCAACAGATGCAGAAAAACTTTCAACAAAATTCAATATCCATCTATGATTAAAAACTCTCAACAAAGTATGAGGGCCTCAGTAGGTAACGGACCTGATGTTGTCTCTGTGAGGATGCGGGTTTGATCTCTGGCCTTGCTCAGTGGGTTAAGGATCCAGCATTGCCACAAGCTGAGGTGTAGGTCACAGACGCAGCTTGGATCCATTGTTGCTGTGGCTGTGGCATAGACTGATTAGACCCTTGACCTGTAAATTTTCATATGCCACAGGTGCAGCTATAAAAAGAAAAAAAAAGTTAGTATGGGGGAATATACCTCAACATAATAAAGACCATATATGAGCCCACAGCTAACATCATACTCAATGATGAAAAACTAAAAGCTTTTTCTCTAAGATCAGGAATAAGACAAGGATGCGTGCTCTTTTTTTCCTATCAAAAAGCATTTATTTAGCACTTAGTTATTCACTGTATCACAATGAAATCATGGTTGCAAAGTGGATTAGTGTAAAAAGGCTGTATTCTTTGTTACTGAAGAAAACCTAACAACTTTGTTTAATTTATATTTTTTTAATTTTTTATAGGTCAACAAATATTTAATACATACCTGATACATTTGCATTAATGTACCATACACATATTGCTTCATTATGCAGTTACAAGTGTTTACATACACCAATTTTCTCTAGTATACATGCTGCAGTGAATGTCTTCTAGTAAAATCTTTGTGCAGATGAATGATTATTTTCTTAGGATACATTTTAAAAAGAAGATTCACTTGTTTCAAAGATTAGATGTCTTTTGAAGACATTGGAAACATGCCCTCCAGAAGGGATATGAAAATAAACACAGTGGTCATTTCATGGCAAGCTCACCCAAACTGAATATTCTGGTAGTTAAGGAAAAAAACAAACAAACAAACAAACTTTGCCAGTTAGGTAAAGGGAAATGACATTGTATTTCTTCTCCAAATTTGGATTTTATGTGTACTTTCTTAAAGGTCTATTTGCAGATTTATTCTCTCTCTCTCTCTCTCTCTTTTTTTTTTTTTTTTTTTTTTTTTTAGGATGCATGCTCTTGCCACTTTTATTCAATGTAATATATAGACAGCCTTTTCACCAAATAATGCTAGAAGAATTGGATATCAACATGCAAAAATAAAGAATCTAGACTTTAAATTTTTCACAAATATCATCTCAAAACATTCCTAAAAATCCTACTGATAATACTCCATTAATAAGGAGTAGTGATCCACAGAAGATTTCTATAAACAGGGGAATGCTCTAACTCTGCTTCCAAAGGTTAATTGGGGGCATTGTACAAGAAGGATGAGAAGCGAGACAGGGAGAAGGAAGCCAACCCCATATGATTGCTCACCGGATGGTATATTTGAAAGATAGCAAAGGACTTGATAATGGGAAGGGAGGGAAGGAAAGAGATCAACATTATCATGGTGAAGGGTCATACCTGGCTTGGCGTATGGTTAGATGTCACCATTGGTTGGATGCTATTTGTAGATGAAAATGAGAGGAAATGTAGCTAGAAGAAAGCTGAAGCCATTAAAAGAGGTTTGGAACACTGAAGAAAATAAGAGAAGGAAGGATCTAGTATAGTTCCAGAAAGGAGCATGCATTCTACAAAAGACCTCTAAAGCATAAATCTAGATTGATACACTTAAATGACATTGCCACAGTTTAAAGACAGGCTTTGCAGATATTTTCAATGACTGCCTAACAGGCAACAACACTCTGTAGCAAGATTCCCTGGAAACAGCCTGTGATGTTCTAAAGGAACAAGTTCCCCTGCCTTGGAGGGAGAAAATTGGTTAAAACAATCATACTCAGCCAACTTTAGAAGCTGTATTCAGAAAGAAAGCTACGCTGTCATGGAAAGGGGCTTGGATTTTAAATCAAGAACCTGGGTTTTGTGTGCCATTATTGCCACTTAATGAACTTTAACCTGGAAGAAATTATTCTTCTCTTCAGTTTTTATTTGTTTATGTATTTATTTTTTGTCTTTTCTAGGGCTGCACCCACAGCATATGGAGGTTCCCAGGCTAGGGGTCTCATCCGAGCTGTAGCCGCCAGCCTATGCCAGAGCCACAGCAATGCAGGATCCTAGCTGCGTCTGAAACCTACACCACAGCTCACGGCAACGCCGGATCCTTAACCCACTGAGGGAGGCCAGGGATCGAACCTGCAACCTCATGGTTCCTAGTCACATTCGTTAACCACTGAGCCACAACAGGAACTCCTCAGTTTTTTATTTTAAATGTGGACACTGGAGTTCCTGTCGTGGCTCAGTGGTAACGAATGCAACTATGATCCACGAGGACACGAGTTCAATCCTTGGCCTTGCTCAGTGGGTAAAAGATCCGGTATTGCCATGAGCTGTGATGTAGGTCACAGATGCAACTGGGGCAACTACAGTTCCTATTTGACCCCTAGCCTGGGATCGTCCATAAGCTATAGGTGTGGCCCTAAAAATGCAAAAAATAAAATTAAGGTGGACACTAATATGCCTCATAGAATTGTAACAAGAATAAAAAGGGTAATCTATGTGAAGCGGTTTTGTAAATTGCTCTGCAAAAGTGAAGGATGTAAAGTTATTTCTACTCAGTGGAATGAGAATCCCATAGTTGATTATAAACTCTGGATGGAAAAGATTTTACCAAAAGGAGGGAAATAAGTTTTATACTCACCAAAGTAATTTCAAGTTACTAAATTAATTACATATGTCTATGAAGCATTGCCTTTGGAGACAAAATAATAATAACAACAATAATTTCTGAATAACAAGTCAAAATAGCCTAGGGCAGCCCTAATATACATATCCATCTGAGGAATTATAAGATATATGTGAAAAGCCTGAGAACGTGCATTTACACGAAAGTCTGTAATTACTCTAGAAAGAACTGTTAAGAAGAACACTTAGAGATTTGGGCCCAAATTCCAAATTAGCATCCAGAAACAAAATTGAAGACGGTTGTACCCACAATGCGGGGGAAGTTCCTATGGTTCTAATTGTCTCAGCAAAGGGAATTGTAAACAAGCATGGCTTATCTTCTGAAAAACTTGCTCTTGGCTAGCAAGGTCAGTTTTTGGTAACAGAAGGAATGATAACATGGTGGGAGGTAGCCTCAGGGACCAGATAAAAAGTGGCCCCTGGATTAAAGCTGCCCCATCCCAGGCATGGAGTGCTATCCTCTGCTCTGAGCCGGGTCCCCTAGTACCCACACCATGACCTCTTACCTTGGTGCCCCTGCCTCTCTTTCTCCTGTAGGATCATCTAAAGATTTAAATTTCAGGACCATCAGTCAAAACCATCCAATTCAGTTAGCATCAGTTGATGTACAACAAACTGCCACAAAACTTAATGGCTGAAAACAGCAACCATTCACTACTTCTCACAAGTCTGTGAATCAGGAAGCAGGTCTGCTGATGGAGGCAGGGCTCAGATGATATCAGCAAGGGTCACCCGTGCCTTGGGATTCAACTGGAGTGTTGCTAGGGCCTGGCTAGTCCTTGACTAGAACAACATGGCCCTCTTACACATCTACCATCTCTCTAGCAGGCTAGCCTGGGTGTTTTCTCATGCCAGTATCAACATCCAGGACATGCAGACACTTCAAGAAGAAATGCGTATGCATTTTTTCAAGCCTCAGCTTGTGCCATGTTTGCCACTGTCCAATTTTCACTTGTACATACTGCTCTCTGGAGTTGAGTTCTGATTTCCTCCCCTCTCCAGCCCAGGCCCTATGATAGCTCTTAAGTTTTTCTTTATGAAATAGGGATGATACTGTAGCTATTGCTTCATAATGTATTTTACCAATTTATCAATACATAACAAATTTATTTGCTGTGACAAAATATCCCTCTACAGCAAGGATCAAATCCTGCCTACTGCACTTTTTGTACAACCTGTAAACGAAGAATGGCTTTTACATTTTTAAGTAGTTGGGGGAAATTCAAAAGAATATTTTTTTATGACGCAAGAAAGTTGTATAAAATTCCAACTTCAAGGTCCATAACTAAAGTTCTCTTGGGATATAGCCACACTTATTATGCATTATCTGTGGCTACTTTGGTATTACAGCAGAGAAATTAAATTGTTCCAATAGAGATCATATTCCCCCCCCCCCCGAGTCTAAAATATTTACTAGCTGGTTCTTTACATAAGAAGTTTGCCAAGCCCTGTTCAATAGTATGACTTCCAAAGACTGAACAGTGATTGTTTTCTGCAGCCATACTGTCAAGATCTAAGGTATAAATACTGAATATGAAAGTCATGCTCAATTTTTAGTATTACAGATAACAACTTTGAAAAAGAAATATTGTGTGCATTTCTGAATTATTCCATAGATGAGTTCTTAGAAATGCAATTACTGAGACAAAAGATACTTTTAAGATTTTGATACATATTGCCAATTTGCTATGCCTTCCATACCTTTAAAATACATAAAATATCATTTAGAGCATGATTTTATGTTCAGTTTTTAAGAGTTATTTTTATTAGAAATGGATATGGAATTTGCTCAAAGAACATTTTGAACTCTAATTGAGATAATTATTTGACTTTTTCTTTCCCTTAATGATGTAATCAATTTTGTGAATGTTCCCTTGGTCATACTGGTGGTTATAGGAATTCCCAGGCTCTTCAGCAGAAGAAATCAAAGACAGATATCAGATCCCACTGTATCCCTAAATGTATGTACACTAAATTATAAGACACTCTCTTTTTCAAAAAAGCAAAATTTTCTTAAAAACTCATTATATATCTATGAGAGTTAAGCACACACACAAAGGAAAAAGTTTCTCTTGCCTTTGTAGGCCAGGTACCACTGTCCACATACTGATGGTCTGCCTGATACCAAGAGTCTTCTACATCTTTGACTCGAGTTCCAAGTGTTTTATTTTATTTTTCTTGTCCACCCAGTTATAACTATTCTCCCTCTAGTGTTTCCATTCCAAAACCCTTTACTTTTTCTTTCCTTGTAATGATTTATTTGTCAATTTTTCTAGGTCATGATACCCAGATATTTGATCAAACATTATTCTAGATGTTGCTGTAAAGGGTTTTTTTGTGATTTTTTTATGGTTTTTATTTTTGCCATTATAGTTGATTTACAGTGTTCTGTGAATTTCTACTCTACAGAAAAGTGACCCAGTCATAGATGTATATATATTCTTTTTCTCACATTATCCTCCATCATGCTCCATCACAAGTGACTAGATATAGTTCCCTGTGCTGTACAACAGAATCTCATTGTTTATCCACTCCAGATGCAATAGTTTGCATCTATTAACCCAAACTCCAAGTCAATCCCACTCTCTCCCACTCCCCCTCCTGCTTTGCAACCACAAGTCTGTCCTCCATGTCCATGAGTTTCTTTTCTGTGGAAAGGTTCATTTGTGCCATTTATTAGATTCCATATATGTGATATCATATGGTATTTGTCTTTCTCTTTCTGACTTACTTCACTTAGTATTAGAGTCTCTAGTTCCATCCAGGTTGCTGCACATGGCACTATTTTGGTTTTTTTATGGTTGAGTATATTCCATTGTGTATATGTACCACATCTTCTTAATCCACTCAACTGCTGATGAACATTTAGGTTGTTTCCATGTCTTGGCTATTGTAAATAGTGCTGCAATGAACATATGGTGCATGTATCTTTTTCAATGAAAGTTTTGGCTGGGTATATGCCCAAGAGTGGGCTTTCTGGGTCATAGGTAGTTCTATATTTAGTTTTCTGAGGTACTGCCATACTGTATTCCATAGTAGTTGTACCAATTTACATTCCCACCAACAGTGTAGGAGGGTTCCCTTTTCTCCATACCCTTTCCGGCATTTGTAATTTGTTGACTTGTTAATGATGGCCATTCTGACTGGTGTGAGGTGGTACCTCATGGTAGTTTTGATTTGCATTTCTTGAATAGTGATGTTGAGCATTTTTTCATGTGCCTGTTGGCCATCCATATATCTTCTTTGGAGAAATACCTATTCAGGTCTTTTGCCCATTTTTCAATTGTTTTGTTTTGTTTTGTTTTGTTTTGCTGTTGAGTTATATAAGTTGTTTGTATATTTAGAAATTAAGCCCTTGTCAGTTGCATCATTTGAAACTATTTTCTCCCACTCCATAGGTTGTCTTTTGGGTTTTTTTTTTTTTTATGATTTCCTTTGCTGTGCAAAAGCTTGCAAGTTTGATTAGGTCTCATTGGTTTATTTTTGCTTTTATTTCTGTTGCCTTGAGAGACTGACCTGAAAAAATATTTGTAAGATTGATGTCAGAGAATTTTTGACTATGTTCTCTTCTAGGAGTTTTATGGTGTCTTGTCTTAAGTTTAAGTCTTTAAGCCATTTTGAGTTTATTTTTGTGCATGGTGTGAGAATGTGTTCTAGTTTCATTGGTTTACATGCAGCTGTCCAGTTTTCCCAGCAATACTTGCTAAAAAGACTGTCTTTTTTCCATTTTATATTCTTGCCTTCTTTGTCAAAGATTAATTGACCATAGGTGTCTGGGTTTCTTTCTGGGTTTTCTCTTCTGTTCCATTGGTCCGTATGTCTTTTTTTTTTTTTTTTCTTTTTTTTTTTTGTCTTTTTGTCTTTTTAGGGCTGAACCCGCAGCATATGGAGGTTCCCAGGCTAGGGGTCTAGTTGGAGCTATGGCCGCTGGCCTATACCAGAGCCATAGCAACATGGGATCCAAGTCACATCGGCAACCTACACCACAGCTCACAGCAACACCAGATCCTTAACCAACCAAGGAAGGCCAGGGATTGAACCCGCAACCTCATGGTTCCTAGTCGAATTTGTTAACCACTGAGCCATGACAGGAACTCCCTGTATGTCTGTTTTGGTACCAGTACCACACTGTTTTGATCACTGCATCTTTGTAATAGTACATTCACAAAAACTAACAAGAAAAGGACACAAGCATAAAATAAAAGGAGTCATCCAACCAAAAATAGAAAAGAGCAAAGGGGAAACATAGAATCAACTGGAAAACAAGGTTTAAAATGGCAATAAATACATGTTTATCAATAATTACCTTAAATGTTGATGGACTAAATGCTCTAAGCAAAAGACATAAAGTGGTAGATTGGATTAAAAAGCAAGAGCCTATAGTATGCTGCCTATGAGAGACTCACCTTAGGACAAAGGATACATTGAAAGTGAGGGTATGGGAAAGGATATTTCATCCCAGTGAAAGAGACAGGAAAGCAGGAGTTTTAGTACTCATATCAGACAAAATAGACTTTAAAACAAGGCCATAAAGAAAGACAAAGAAGGACACTATTTAATGATAAAAGGATCCATTCAAGAAGAGGATATTATAATCATCAATATATGCCCCTAATATAGGAGCACCCAGATACATACACCAAATACTAACAGACATAAAAGCAGAAATTGATGGGAATACAATCGTAGTAGGAGACTTTAACACTCCACTCACATCAATGGACAGATCCCATAGACAGAAAATCAATAAGACAACAAAGATCCTAAAGGACACTGTAGAAAAGTTACACTTAATTGACATTTTCAGGACATTATATGCAAAAAATCAGAATATTAATTTTTTTTCAACTGTACATGGAACATTCTCAAGGATTGAGCACATACTGGGGCATAAAACTAAACTCAGCAAATTTAAGAGTATAGAAAGTATTTCATTTTTTTAATGAATTAAGATACCGACTTTATACTTTTTGCATAATTTAACTCAAAGTGGATCATAGACACAAATGTAAATCAAAAAACTTATAAAGTATTTCAGATGTCTTCTCTGACCATGATGGCCTGAAACTAGAAATAAACCTTAGGAAATGAAATGAGAAAAAACCAAGTACATGGAGACTAAACAATATGCTACTAAAAAACCAATGCATCAACAAGGAAATCAAAACGGAAATTTAAAAATACCTGGAGAAAAATGATAATGAAAACAAAACCATTCAAAAATCTATGGGATTTTGCAAAAGCAGGGCTTAGATGGAAGTTCATAGCGATACAGGCCTTCCTCAGAAAAGAAGAAAAATCTCAAATCAGCAGCTTAACCTACCACCTAAAAGAATTAGAAAAAGAAGAACAAACAAATCCAAAGTCAGCAGAAGGGAAGAAATCATCAAGATCAGAGAGGATCAATAAAATAGAGATTCACCTGCTGTATAGCACAGGGAACTATATCTAGTCACTTATAATGGAACATGATGGAGGATAATGTGAGAAAAGGAATGCATATATATGTGTGTGACTAGGTCACTTTATTGTACAGTAGAAAATGACAGAACACTGTAAACCAACTATAATGGAAAAAATAAAAATCATTAAAAAGAATAAAACAAAAAAAATAAAGAAGAATTTAGTAAAAATAACTAACTAAATAAATAAATAAAATAGTAAAAAAAAAACAATAGAAAAGATCAATAAAACCAAGAGCTGGTTCTTTGAAAGGGTAAAAACAAATTGACAAATCTCTGGCCAGACTCACCAAGAAGAGGAGAGAAAGGACTCAAATAAAAAAAAATGAGAAATGAAAAAGGAGAAACCTCAATGGATACTGCATAAATAGAAAAAAAAATAAAAATAAATAAGAGAATACTATGAACAATTATATGCCAACAAATGTGACAACCTAGAAGAAATGGACAACTTTCTAGAGACTTACAGCCTGCCAAAACTGAATCAAGAAGAAATAGATCAACTGAACAGACTGATCACTAGAAATGAAATTGAATATGTCATGAAAACACTCCCTACAAACAAAAGTCCAGGACCAGATGGCTTTACAGGCAAATTCTACCAAACATTCAAAGAACTTAAACTCATCCTCCTTAAACTTTTCCTTAAGTTTAAAGAAGAAGGAATACTCCCAAAGACATTCTATGATGCCACCATCACCCTAATACCAAAACCAGACAAGGATACTGCCAAAAAAGAAAATTATAGACCAATGTCTTTGATGAATAGAGATGCAAAAATTCTCAACAAAATTTAAGCCAACTGAATCCAACAACTTATAAAAAAAGATCATACACCATGACCATGTGGGATTCATCCCAGGTTCACAAGGATGGTTCCACATATACAAATCAATCAACGTCATACACCACATTAACAAAAGAAAAGTTTTGCTAATGAGCATCTCGATAGATACAGAAAAAGCATTTGACAAAGTCCACCATCCATTCATGATCAAAACTCTTACCAAAGTGGGTATAGAGGGAACATATCTTAACATAATCAAAGCCATTTATGACAAACCCACAGCAAATATAATACTCAGTGGAGAAAAGCTGGAAGCCTTCCCACTAAAATCTGGAACAAGACAAGGATGCCCCTTCTTACCACTGTTATTCAACATAGTACTGGAAGTCCTAGCCATAGCAATCAGACAAACAAGAGAAATAAAAGGTATCCAAATAAGAAGAGAGGAGGTAAAATTGTCACTGTATGCAATGACATGATACTATGTATAGAAAACCCTAAGGACTCAACCCAAAAACTACTTGAACTGATCAACAAATTCAGCAAAGTAACAGGATATAAGATTAATATACAGAAGTCAGTCACATTTTGGTATACTAACAGTGAACTATTAGAAAAGGAATACAAAAATGCAGTAACTTTTAAAATTGCACCCAAAAAAATCAAATACCTGAGAATAAACCTGACCAAGAGGTGAAAGACTTATATGCTGAGACCTATAAAACATTAATCAAGGAAATTAAAGAAGATTCAAAGAAATAGAAAGATATTCCATGCTCCTGAGTAGGAAAAATTAGCATCATAGAAATGGCCACACTACCCAAAGCAATATACAGATTCAATGCCATCCCTATCAAATTACCATGACATTTTCCACAAAACTAGAACAAACAATCCAAAAATTTATATGGAACCACAAAAGACCCAAAATTGCCAAAGCAATTCTGAGGAACAAAAACCAAGCAGGAGGCATAACTCTCCCAGACTTCAGACAATATTACAAAACTCTTTACTTTTTCTACAGTACCCTGTAGGTACTGTAGGTTATCTACAGATGTCCTCTCCTTAGTCTGGATATGTAGACATGCTCTGAAATAGTTCTCTCTTTGCCCCAAATAAGGAAGAGGTAGATCCAACTGGGACATTTGATGAAGCAATGAATATCAGAATCAAAAACAGAAAAAAATATATCTGAGCTGATAATCATGAAAAGACGCCAGAATCAAAATCTGATGAGGTCATATACAAATGCCAAATCCAAGAGACAGCCTCAAAATCACAAATGGGACTTTTTTTATGGCCACACCCATGGCATGTAGAAGTTCCCAGGCCAGAGACTGAATCTCAGCCACAGCTGCAACCTACACCTTAGCTGTGGCAATGCCAGATCTAGGGATCAAACCTGAGCCTCCACAGTGACCCAAGCCCCTGCAGTTAGATTCTTAACCCACTGTGCCAGAGTAGGAACTCCCACAAATGGAATTTTAAGGCAAGATTCAGGAGCCCAACAGAAAGCAATAAGAATGGGAGGCATCTCTCCCATTCAGATATTCCAGGTCAATTTCTGTTACCATCTTTAGAGAGAATATGCTTATCTTTTTGGGGTACTGGAAATGTCGGACTATTTTAAGAGTAAAGACAGAGAATAGCCACAAAGGTTCAACTAAATATAATATTTAATGAATTCCAAAAGATAATTTATAACTTGGAATAATCAATAAATAGTTATCTATCATAAGGATTAAAATTTATTTCAGGAAAATTCTGTACAGAAAAGTTTTTTTTTACCTTCTCTTAGCCCACATGTAAAGTACATGCTTGCTGTCCTTATGTAGTCTAAAGGTTGAAAAGATAAATACCGCCTTTGAATTCATTCAACTAAAAGTTAAGTATGTATATTAGAACCAATTGTTGATGATGTAATTGTTCAGTTTAATAATCTGAAGAATGCAGTGCATCTAGGACTCAGCTTCGTTGAAGATCAATCATCAGTATATCAACAGCTCACAGGCTTGCTTAGAAAATTAGAGAAAACATTGAACTCTTTAACAGAGTATCTACCTACTTAAAAGGAAAGCTGCATGGAGTTCCTGTCGTGGCTCAGCAGTAACGAACCCAACTAGGATGTGTATTCAATCCCTGGCCTCACTCAGTGGGTTAAGGAGCTAGCATTGCCATGAGCTATAGTGTAAGTCACAGATGGGGCTTGGATCCAACATTGCCGGGGCTGTGGTGTAGGCAAGCAGTTACCACTCCATAGCCTGAGAACTTCCATATGCCACAGTTACAGCCCTAAAAAGACAAAAATAAGTAAATAAATAAAAGAGCACTGCAAATAAAGTTATGTAAGGAGAAGAGAGAACAAAAAACAATTCAAGTCAACTAAGATAATGTCACAAGTGGAAGGATGTGCCAAAACCAGATTTCTTCATACTCTCTCCTCCCCCCTCTGCCACCCTAACCCCTCTACACACACTAATTATAGAAAATGACCTGGCAGTAATAAAGGCAATCATTTCAAATACATTCTTCACATTTCCTCCCAGGAACTGATTAAAATGGGGCAAAACAAAATCAAATATAAGAGAAGCGCTTATATGAAATGTAAACAAGAAACACTGTCATTTACATACTACAACCTTGGAGAAACTTCAGCTAGTTATAATGAATTGCTTAACTTGAAAGAAGAAAATTCACAAAACATAAATTCATTTCTCAAGATAATAGTACTGTGGAAAATCACTGAAAAAAAAATCTTGAAAACAACTAATTGCTTCAATTTAGAGACAGAAGAAGAGATAAGGATAGTAAAAGAAAATGTGGGACTCTTCTTTCTGGGGCCTGCTTCTTCACTGTAGCTTACTGGAATTCCATTAGAGGGGAACTAAAAGATAGAGTGGTTGGCCCTCCTTTATAGATTCTGTCCAGCCTGAACACTTGTAGTTCATGAACTCTATTAGCTGGGGAGAAAGGCCTGCAGCAAAGAAGGACAGGGTATGTAGGTAAGGTTAGCTCAGGGGAAGAGCTTGAAATATGTATTTTTTGAAGCTACATCCCGAATATGCTGTGAAGAAATGGAAACTACCCCCAACTGGAAAAAAAGAAAAAAATTAGTTCTCAGGGATTTTCTATAACCTGAATTGTCAGAAACGAGGCAAGTACTCCCAGACAAAAAAGAGCACGTTGTAAAATTTTCCTCAAATCCCCCTCACACCCCGCTTTCATCAATCTGAGTTATTAATTCTTTTGTATGGTATGAGGTAAGGATAAAGGTTTATCTTTTTGCATGTGAATACCCAATTGTCCCAGCACCACACATTGAAAAGACTATTATTTCTACAATGCATTGTCTTGGTACCTTCCTCAAAAGTCATAAACGTAATGGTTTTTTTCTGGTCTCAATTCTGTTACATCCATCTATATGTCTAACCTTATACTGATAGCACACTGTTTTAACAACTGTAACTTTTTTTATTGAAATATTGTTGATTTACAATGTTGTGTTAGTTTCTGGTATAAGCAGTGATTCAAATATACATGTATATACATCTTCTTTTCCATGGTTTATTATAAGATGTTGAATATAGTTTCCTGTGCTATACAGTAGGACCTCGTTGTTTATTTTATATAAAGTAGTTTGCATACACTCATCTCAAACTCCTAATTTATCCCTCCGTCACCCCCTTTCCCCTTTTGTAACCATAAGGTTATTTTCTATGTCTGCGGGTCTATTTCTGTTTCATAAATAAGTTCATTTTTGTCATATTTTAGATTCCACATACAAGTGATATCGTATGATATTTGTCTTTGACTTCACTTAGTATGATCATCTCTAGGTCCATTCATGTAGCTGCAAATGGCATTATTTCATTCTTTTTTATGGCTGAGTAATAATCATTGCATATATGTACCACATCTTCTTTATCCATTCCTCTGTTGATGGACATTTCTGTTGCTTCCATCTTAGCTACCATAAACAGTGCTGCTGTGTCTTTGGGGTGCATGTGTCTTTGGTAGTTTTGTCTGGATGTATGCCTAGGAGTGGGATTGCTGGATCATATGACGACTTTTATTTTTAGTTTTTTAAGGATCCTCCATACCTTTCTTCATAGTGGCTGCACCAATTTACATTCCCACCAACAGTGTAGGAACTTTCATTTTTCCACACCCTCTCCAGCATTTGAGTAACTGCAGCTTTGCAGTAATTGTGTGTGTGTGTGTGTGTCTTTTTGCCATTTCTTGGGCCGCTCCCACGCGGCATATGGAGATTCCCAGGCTAGGGGTCCAAAGGGAGCTGTAGCCGCCAGCCTATTTCGCCAGAGCCACAGCAACGCAGGATCCGAGCCGCGTCTGCGACCCAGACCACAGCTCACAGCAACGCTGGATCTTTAACCCAGTGAGCAAGGACAGGGATCGAACCTGCAACTTCATGGTTTCTAGTCAGATTCATTAACCACTGCGCCATGACGGGAACTCCTGCAGTAATTTTTAAAATAGGGAAGTGAAAGTCCACCAACTTTGTTTTTCTTCAAAGTTTTTTTGACTATTCTAGGTATTTCGCATATTGATATAAATTTGGGGATCTGCTTGTTAATTTCTGCCATGAAAAAAATCTTGTGAAATTTTGATAGGAAGTGCATTGAATTATAAATTTGGGTAAAACAATATTTTACTGATTTTGAGTCTTCCAATCTATATAAAATATTTCTCCATTTTTTAGATCTTCTTAATTTTTCTCAGCAAAGTCTTCTCATTTTCAGTGCACAAGTCTTATACATCGTTTGTTAAATTTATTGCTCATATTTATGCTCCAGTGAATATAAATATACTCTTAATTTCACTTTATGATTGTATCAGATCATTTTATGAGATTTTGAGGGGGACAAGTGGAATGAAGGAGACAAGTTCTTATCGCATTCAAGATTAAGATATGGATAGTAATTAGCTCAATATATCAATAAATATTATGCATTTAAATATGTATATTAAAATTTGAATAATCTTAAAAATACTTGAAATAAGCATGTAATATCCAAACTACCAACAATAAAAAAATAAATAAATGGAACAAAGCCATACTATCAAAAGATGGGACAAAGAGGAGAGAAATAAATAAGAAAGAATAAGTGAATGCTTTACCACTAAGATCTTGAACAATGCTGCTCTTACCATTCATATTCAACATAGTACTGGAAGCTCTAGACATGACAATCAGGCAAAGAAAGACAGAAAGAAAGGAAGGAAGATACAGATTGGAAGCGAAGGAAAAAAACTGTCTCTATTTGCAAATGATATGATTCTGTACATATGTAGAAATTCTCAAAGAATCTCCAGAAAAATTCCAAGAACTGAGGAGTTCATCAAGGTCACGGGATAAAAGATCAATACAGAAAAAAAGTGGGAAGAATTAAAGTGGGAACACTTTTGTCTAGCCAAGTAATCCTAACAATGTACGTTGGCAGATGGATAGACACATAGATAAATGGAGCAAGACAGAGAGCCTAGCAATAGAGCCACAAGAGTATGCTCAACTGATTTCTTAAAAAGTGCAAAAGCAATTCAAAGGAAAAAGAATATGTTTTCAGCAAACAGTGCTAGATCAATTAGATATCCATTAGCAAAAATAAGAAACTCAACCTAAACACCATAATTTGTACAAATATTAACTCAAAATGTATCATAAACGTGTAAACTATAAAACTGAAAGTTCTAGGGAGAAATGGAGATAATCTTTAAGATCTAGGGGTTGGTTGGCAAAGAGTTCTTAGACTTGACACCCAAAGCATAATCCATAGAAGGAAAATATTAATAAACTAGATTTCACCAAAGCTAAAAATGTTTGCTTTGTGAAAGTTCATGAGAATAAAATTGAAAAGATAAGCCATGGACTTGGAGAAAACATTTGCAAACCACATATCTGACAAAGGATTAGTATCTAGAAAATATAAAGAACTCTTAAAATTAAAAAGTAAAAAAACAAACAAATTAGAAAATGGGTTAAACACATAAAGAGACATTTCATCAAAGTGGATTAAGAACATTGATGATAAAATGTGTTACAAAATAAAATAAAATACTTAGAAATAAAAATAATGTGGTAAAATATTTTGAAAGATTTGCTAATTTTGAACCATCCTTCCATGCCTGAAATCTGATAATGAATTAAATTTGTACAGAACTTAGATATAAACTAAATATATGAAAATCAGCAGTTTTGTCTATGCTGTTAATATTAAATTAGAAATGAAAATATATATTTGTAGTGTTTACTTCTGAAGCATATAGTGATGAATTCTCAAGAAAACTAGACAATTTATAGAAACATAAAATAGAGCCTACATAAAGCCATTAAAATGGAGAATAATTAGTAAAATTAAAAATGCCAGTCTTCTAAAAGTGATATATATGTGTAATGCAATTTTAATCAAAACCTCAAAATTCTACTGTGTTTTGTCTGGTTTTCTTTGAGTAAAATTAATTTATGGCAATATGCAGAATTAGTCCCACTTTTCCATGAGGGAAAATTGTGTGTGTGCACGAATGCGCATTGTGGGTGTGTGTGTGTGTGTGTGTGTGTGTGTTCAAGAGAAGAGTGATATACTTTGGGCTGTAATATGTTAATTTGGAAAGGTGCATTTTCGAGAAAAGAGTAGATAGGAGATTATTACTTTTTAAAAAACAGAATGTCATTGTCTTACAGCAAATATGAATTCCTTTTTAAATTAAAAGGAAAATAAAACTATAACAGGTAAAACAATTCAATTACAACAAAAACCATGAATTTCATAGATTTTTTAATTTACTAAGTTAATTTAAATTTCACTCAGAATAGTAAACAGATGAGAACAGATAATAAAATACTTTCTATTTACAGTGGAAGTTTTTGTTTGTTTGTTTGTTTGTTTTGGCTTTTTAGGGCCGCATTCATGGCATATGGAGGTTCCCAGGCTAGAGGTCAAATCCTAGCTGTAGCTGCCAGCCTACACCACAACCACATCAATGCCAGATCTGAGCCACGTCTTTGACCTACACCACAGTTCATGGCAACACGGGATCCTTAACCCACTGAGCAAGGCCAGAGATCAAACCTGCGTCCTCATGGTTCCTAGTCAGATTCGTTTCTGCTGAACCACAACCGGAATTCCCATGGTGGAAGATTTTTTACTTGATCCTATTTTATTAATTAAAGCTAAATAGCATTGATGCTGAAAGAGACAGATTAATGCACCTATGCACAAAACATATAATAGACCCAATTGCTTCTAAGCATTTTTTGATGTGGTAATCTTGTCATATCAAATTAGTGAGGATGTATAATTACTAGTGTATGTTCCAATTATATAGGCAAAAAGAAACCTCAAGTTTTTGTACCTAAATGCTCAACAACAATAAAAAATTTATAAAAATCATGATCCATTCATAACCCACCACACCACTTGGCATTAAAATTATGTGGTAGAATGTTCAAGAAAATGTCCTCAATAAACAGTTAAGTAGTTTTTAAAAAGAAAATAAACAATATTTTGCTGTTTTAATTTTCTATGTATAGAGTGATGTAGAGGATGGGTAATGCATAGAAAAAAGATTGGAAGAATATGAAATAGAAAGATAACAATGTTATTTAAGGGAACATAGTTACAGGTAATTTTTATTTTTGCTGTACTTTCCTGTGTTTTCTGAATTTGTGCTTAGAAAATAAATTTTAGATTAAATATTGTAGCTAATACGATAACTGTTTTCTGAATAGGAGAGAAAAAATTACACATATTTCATGAAATATGTAAGAGTATGTTATTTTATTCATTCAAATTTATGCCTCATGGAGTTCTGTTGTTGCTCAGTGGAAACAAATCTGACTTGTGTCCATGAGGGTGTGGGTTCGATCCCTGGACTCAGTGGGTTGGGGATCCGGTATTGCCGTGGGCTATACTCGTGTGGGTCGCAGACATGGCTCGGATCTGGTGTTGCTGTGGCTATGGTGCAGGCCAGCAGCTGTAGCTCTAATTCAGTCCCTAGCCTGGGAACCTCCACGTGCTGCAGGTGCAGCCCTAAAAAGACAAAAAAAAAAAAAAAAAAATGCCTCATAAGATAAACTTACCAAATAGTCTTCAACAAAATGTTAAGGTAGATATACCATTATATCCTGGGTCTCTATGCTGTTCACATACTTAGTTGCAGTAGATCGCATTAGAAATTTGTTAAAAATATGACTTGTTAAGAGTCAACAGAACAGTTAGATTTGTGAAAACATAATTAGCATCACAAGAAAAACAAAACATAAAAGCAATCAGAGGTCTTCTTGATCCTTTGTACAGAAGTAGAAATGCTATTGTTTTCCCTGGAAAATGTTTAAAGGCCTATTGTGTCTGTAAGGCTACTGTGTGTCAACTTGTTTGGTACACCAAGCTGACAATGAAAAGCAGGATGTCATTCCAAGGGAGCCAGCTGACTTCTCTGCAGAAATCTGCTGAGTTGACAGAGACGGACTGCCCTGGCACCAGCAAGCTGGCCATCAAAATCCACATCTGTTAGTACTCAAGGTAGGAGGTAGTCAATTAGTTACAGCATGCATTTCTCTAAATTCCAAGTTTTCTTCAGCCTCTAGTCTATTACCACTTAAGGAAAACTGTGAGAAATTTGAACAGAAATGGCACTGGAGTAAAATCAAAACCTAGTGTCATGGGCTGAATTATGTTCCCCATAATTCATATGTTGAAGAAGTTCCTGACCCCTAGTACATCAGAATATGCCTGTATTTGTCAATAGAGCCTTTAAATAGGTAATTAAGGGAAAGTGAAGTCATATAGGTGGCCCTAATCCATTAGGGCTGGGTTTTTTTGTTTTTTGTTTTTTGTTTTTTCAATGACTGCACCTACAGCATATGGACATTCCTGGGCCAGAGACTGAATCAAAGCCACAGCTGAGAGTTACACAACTCTAGATTCTTAAGCCTGCTGTGTCAAGCCGGAATGGGGATCAAACCTACACATCCACAGTGACCTGAGACTCTGTCGTCAGATTCTTAACCCACCGTATCACTAAGGGAACTCCAGGACTGGTGTTCTTTTAAGAAGAGATTGAGATGACGATAACACATAGATCAAGGGAACACAGCAAGAAGGTGGCCCATCTGCAAGCCCAGGAGAGAGGCTTCAGAAGGAACTAAACCTATTGAAACCTTGATCTTGGACTTTTGTGCTCTAAAACTGTGAGAAAAATAATTTATGTAGTTTAAACACAGTCTCTGGTATTTGATTATGGCAACCCTAGCAAACTAATACACCTAAGAACACTCAAATTTCAGAAAGCTCCTCTAGTCCTTTCTTCAAAAGAAGAAAAGAATTGTATCAATACATATCAAAGAAAACACATACCACAGATGCAGCCTTAATAAATAAATAAATAAATAAAATCAAACCCTAAATGAAAAGCTCACTAATACACAGCAGTGAGAAACTATTGAATACTTGAGATGATGGGAGTTCTCAATAACATAGGGCAGAGAAAATAAAGGCAACTGATATTCATGCATGACTCCTTTCCCAAGCAATGTGAGTCTTACTCAAACCATAACTGCATTAGGCATCAATGGCTTCCGTGCAGTATCTTCCAGATACTCTTGATAGTATCCTAAGTCCTAAGTAAGTGGAGAAACATCATGTGTTCATGGATCAGAAGACTTAATACTGTTAGGATGAAAATACTCCCCAAACTAGTCTACTATTCCATGTAATCCCTATAAAAATTTACTGACTTTTTGTAGAAATTGATAAGCCAGTTCTAAAGTTCATATGGAATTGAAAGTACTCTGAATAACCAAACAACCCTGAAAAAAAAAGTAGAACTCATATGACCCAATTTCAAAACTTAAAAAAAATTATGATCAAGACATTGTGGAGTTCTCGTCATGGCACAGCGGGAGCAAATCCAACTAGGAATCATGAGGTTACAGGTTCGATCCCTGGCCTCACTCAATGGATTAAGGATCCAGTGTTGCCATGAGCAGTGGTGTAGGTTGCAGATGCGGCTCGGATCTGGCACTGCTATGGCTCTGGCGTAGGCCGGCAGCAGCAACTCTAATTAGACTCCTAGCCTGGGAACCTCCATATGCTGCGGGTGTGGCCCTAAAAAGGCAAAAAGACAAAAAAAAAAAAAAAAAAAAAAAAAAAAAAGACATTGTGGTATTGGCATAAAGATAGACATATAAATTAAAGAAATAGAATTATGAGTCAAAAAATTAACTCATACATCTACAGTCAACTGATTTTTAACAAGAATTCTAAGGGCATGCAATGGGGAAAGAATCACTTTTTCAGTAAATATTACTGGGACAACTAGATATCCATATGCCAAAAAATAATAATTGCATTGGACTTTTACCTCAAATCATATACAAAAATTAACTCAAAATGTATCAAAGACCTAGGTAAGACCTAAAACTCTTAGAAGAAAACACAGGGGTAAATCTTTACCACCTTGGATTTGGCAATAAAGTCTTAGATATAAAATCCAAAGCACAAGCAAAAGAAAATAAACTAGATGTCATCAACATCTAAAAGATTTGTGTTTTAAGTACATCATCAAGAAGTGAAAACTTAACCAAGATAATTTTTATCTGTAAATAATATATCTGAGGAGTTCCCATCTTGGCGCAGCGGAAACAAACCCAACAAGGAACCATGAGGTTGCGGGTTTGATCCCTGGCCTCGCTCAGTGGGTCGAGGATCCAGCATTGCCATGGAAGTGTGATGTAGGTCGCAGACACGGCTTGGATCTGGCATTGCTGTGGCTGTGGCATAGGCCGGCAGCAAGAGCTCTGATTAGACCCCTAGCCTGGGAACTTCCATATGTCGTGGGTGCAGCCCTAAAAAGACAAAAGACAAAAAAAAAAAAAAGTAATAATAATAATAATAAATCTGATAAGGGACTTGTAACTAGATTATATAAACAACTCTTACAATCCAATAGTAAGACAAATAAATTAAATAATTGTTAAAGGATCAGAATAGACATTTTTCCAAGGGAGATATAAAAATGGCTAAGTACATGAAAAGGTGCTCATATCATCAGTCATCAAAGAAATCAAAATCATAATGAAATACTACTTCACATCCACCAGGATGGCTAGAATCAAAATGTCATACAATGAGTGCTTGTGAAGCTGTAGAAGAATGGGAGCCCTCATACGTTGCTAGTGGGAATGTAAAATGAGCTAGCCACTTTAGAAAACAGTCTAGCGGTTCCTTAAACAGAAAGTTATCACATGACCCTATACTTCTTCCCCTAGGTATTCATCCAGTAGAAATGAGAACATATGTACACGTAAAAACTTGTGCATAAAAATTTATAGCAGCACTCTTTGTAATAGCCAAAAAGTGGAAACAACCCAGATATCTACCAACTGATGAATAGAGAAACAAAGTGTGATTTCCTATACAATGGAATACAGTTCAGCCATAAATAGGAACAAAAATGCTGATGCATGCAATAACTTAGATGAACCTTGAAAACACATGTCAAATTAAAGAAGTCAATCACAAAAGTCCATATATTTATATCATTCAGTATAGAGAAATCTATAGAGACAGGAAGTAGTTTAGCTATAATGCAGGGATAGGGAAGTAATAAGAAAGTGATAGATAAAAGAATATAGAGGGTATTGAGTTTCTTTTTGAGGAGATGAAAATATACTAAAATGGACCATGGTGATAGTCTTGCACATCCAGGAGTATATTAAAAACCACTTAATTATGCACTTTAAATTTGCAGATCATGGTAGTATAGAAATTATCCCTCAGTAAAGCTATTCCAAAAAGGAAACATACCCAACCTTGAAAGAGACCATTCCAGGTTCTAAAGCCTTCAAAAATGTTTACTTTCCTGAACAGGATATTAACAAATCAAGCAATAATCTCATTTTAAGCCCCAAACATTCATCTGGGCCTGTAAAACTTAACTATGCATTTGTGCTACATTTACAGTATCCCGTCCCTGCTGGGTCTATACAAGAACCACCACCTCTTGACAGGGCCACAGTAATTCATGACACTGCTGTTAACATGCAGGCAACATCCCTGGGCCTCTGTTTCCTCATCCGTGCACACAAGTTCATCCATGCTCCAGCAAATTCTCTTACTTGCTATAAAGATCAAACGAAGTCATGAAAAGCACTTTGAAAGGATGAAGGCATTATAAAAACAGAGGAGATTAATCCTGAGCATTCCTCTCAAAAAGCTTTTAACAACTGGCCCCCTGGGGACCACAGATTAAGTACAAATTAAAAGTAAAGCTCCAACTAGCATTTCCATCCAAATTCAGAAGGTGTTTTACATTCATTAAGCTTTGAAATTCATAAACTAGTACATTATTTGACTATTTCCGTTAGTCCTATAAAGCGAGTAATCAAGTCACAGCCTTTGTCAGAGGATTGAATGTTTCCAAGTGACATATCTCATGGATATAGGACAAAAAAGTAATGAGAAATATCAAAGTCTATTTTTTGCTTTTGTAGTATACTAATACCAAAAAAAAGCTTTTAAAATTAAAAAAAATATTGGTCAGCCTTTGAGCATACTTAACATTCTTTTTAAAGCAGTTTCTCTGCTGGCAGTGGATTTTAAGGTTGTAATGCCTTAAGCTGAGAAAGCAAGTCTTGAAAAGAAAAGGAAAAAAACCAAGGAAACAAGCTTGATGCAGTCAGTTGTAAGTAATCACTTTACAAAGGGAATTATAAAGAAGGGCTGGCTGTTTCGCCTTCAGAGTCCCTCCCTTGAAGGACCTGACCATTTATGCTGCTACATAAATTCACAACACGAGAGAGATCCAAGTTCTCCAATTATGATTTTCAGTACTAAAAATAATTATTTCAATTTTCCAAGTCCTTTCACATATATTATCCCTTCTGATCATCACAACATGAGGGAGGCAATGTTTTTCCTGCTCATAAATTATAGAATTAGGAGTGGTACCCAGCATTCCAACTCTTCACCCTCTGTGCTGTCCTGTGTCCCAGGTCCTGTGCAGAAGCTGAGAACCACAAAAGATCTCTCATTACAGAGTGACTCCATCCAAACTCCTGCATGAAGGGGCCAGACCAATCTAGCAAGGCTTCCTCCAGCTGGAGGCCACATCCCTGAGAAGACTAAGATTCTTCCCTCCTTTGAGTTCCCATCAAAAAAGCTCAAGGCTATTAAAAGAATTTGCCATTTATTCTAACCAACACCTAACCATAGGCCCCTGACCTCTACTCCTTTCTTAGAAAATTTACTATTAAAAAAAAGGGGGGGAGCTTACAATTGTAAATACTTCTTCTGTCCCTTTAAGATATACATGTGTGTATCCCCCACAACCCAGGAGGGTCTTTCTCAAGGACCTGAAAGCCACTCTTTTTAAATGCTATCATCAGGAAGGATAGGGCCTCTCTGTCTCCCTGTCTCTGTGGACAGATTCCTAACCCAAACAATTGCCAGCTAGCCAACACTGTCCTAATGATGCTCACAGCAATCAACCCTCTCACTGGCTTTTCGTAATTTTTTTTTATTTCCTTTATTCTACTTGAGCTCAGCTTGTCTCCCTACTTCCTCATTCTCCCTTTAAAACATCCAGTCATCTCTATACAAATAGAATGGAACTCAGCTCTTTCCCCTACTATCAGTAGTTAATGAAATCTGCTTTCACCACTTTGGCATCTAGCTTGTTCATCTTTGACAACACATACGCATCCCCCCTCCCAATAAAATGTGGTCAGATCCTGCCATGTGTCCTTTTTATTTTGTCCTGTACCTAATGAAGTCCCCACCTTCTCTCCCCTCCATCTTCAAGGCTTTCCACCTGTACCAATGGAATAACCTATTTTACATCTCTCTGCCCCCAAATTTGTTTCCCAGGCAATCCACTCTGCATCTTCCTCCCAAGGTTTAGGTTGCATCATATCTTCCTCTCTTTAAAAACACCTTCAGGAGTTCCCGTCGTGGCGCAGTGGTTAACGAATCCGACTAGGAACCATGAGATTGCGGGTTCGGTCCCTGCCCTTGCTCAGTGGGTTAAAGATCCGGCGTTGCCATGAGCTGTGGTGTAGGTTGCAGACGCGGCTCGGATCCCGCGTTGCTGTGGCTCTGGCGTAGGCTGATGGCTACAGCTCCGATTCAACCCCTAGCCTGGGAACCTCCATATGCCGCGGGAGTGGCCCAAGAAATAGCAACAACAACAACAACAACAAAAAAAAAGAGAAAAAAAAAATAATAAAAACACCTTCAGTGTTGACAAGCTAATTAGCATTCATTACTCTGCAATGACTGGTCCAAGCCTTAATTTCATTTATATCCCTTAGCTAATTTGCCAAGTGAATGCAGGGGCAGGAAGAAACGGTCTTTCCCATGCTACTGCATGTGAAGACAACCTCACAGAAGAATAGCATGGAAGAGCTGTGAAAATCCCTAGTCAGCCATTCACGGAAAGCCTCAGCCCTATTCCAAAAATTGTCTGAAAATGTTCCACAATAAAAGTCACTATCTCCTGAGAAGACCCAGAGTCCCAGAATATCCTGCCTCAGATAGGCAAAATTTCGTCATTCTTTGTCCTTACTTTCTTCTTTGGGCTTGTACAAAAGAGTAAAAACCAGAATTAATGCTATTGGCAACCAATATCTATCAAGTGACTTCTATGAGCCATGTATCTCCCTAAAAGCTTACCTGCATTTTCTCATTGAGTCTTCATAAAGACATAACCATGAAGAAGCCACTGTTATTATTCCCATTGAACAGATAAAGAAATTGAGCCTTATTATGGCTCTCCATCAATCCCATAAGTGGACAGGCTGGAATATGAATCCAGGTCCCTGTGTCCTCTAAGCTTGATTTCTTAACTACTACACAACATGCTGAGAAGCATCCAAACATTTTAAGCAACTTCCGTTCAGTCTCATGGTCTTTAAGCAATTTCTCACAGCATGGACCATGCATGATCCTTTTGTCAACCTAGGCATTGTTCTCTGAACTTGAGCCAGTAAGTCTAGAGTGAAAAGCAAATAGCACTCCTAGGAAGATCTGGGGAGGCAGACTCTGTCCTCATTCATTTTACATCATGTTCTCATTGAGTCTTTATTTTCCTTTGTTCATTTGAGAAACTTGCCACCACCTTCTCTCATTTTACCAAGATAGACTTCAAATAAAGAGTTAAATATTTTCTTTGAGAAAAAAAATCAATGAAAA
The DNA here is from genome assembly GCF_054392235.1 of Sus scrofa. Lineage (NCBI taxonomy): Eukaryota > Metazoa > Chordata > Mammalia > Artiodactyla > Suidae > Sus > Sus scrofa. Next base: position 104,772,965 of record NC_139396.1, on the reverse strand, counting down.
AACTAGAAAAAATCAGAGTGATATATTTTTCAAAGCTCTTTTAAAAAGACATTTTTCTAAATGTAGCAATAACATAAGAAAGGACAAAGGAAAATATTGAAGATCTGACTACAGAAAAATTGAAAACTTCTCTATACCAAAAGCAGCTAAATATAAAGAAAACAGTAGACTGAAAAAATGTTTGGAAGAAATATGACAAGGGTAAATGCCCTTATTAAACAGAGAGAGTAGGCCAATCGATAAGAAAAACATTAAGATAAATGGCCATCAACAGGAGATTTACAAAAGGTAAAATACAACCTGTAAACTAATGTGTTGGGGGAAAGTTCAACCTCATAAGAAACTAAGAAATGTAAATAATAAGTTACCAGTTTTCACCTAACAAAGTACTGATTTTAATAATCCTCTGAGAGCATTGAACATGTCTAATAATATGATTTGTGCTATATATATTACATTCACTTCATAAATCACTATTTTATAATGTAAAATACCACATGTATTCTTTGTAACAACATTAAAAACTTATGTATAATATGTTGTAGAAAAACAAGATTGATATGCATACACTGCATATTCACTCATATAACTATGCACAAATACTCATCTGAAAAAACTAGGAGGGGCTAAAAAACTTGATAAGGATTGCCGAATCTATCTTTGTGTTAATAAATTACTTATTTTCCCTTATTTTTCCTACATTCATGCACACATACATATATACATGCATAATTTTGTAACATTTAAAAATCTTTCTCTGAAATTTTGGTATATATGTGCATGTCTGTTTTATTTAAAGCATTTTTCTTATTAATATTGTTTGGAAAAAGTTTAGAAATAAAAATAAAAAAAATCTTAAAATCTTACATCTAGATAATCTATCATCAACCCCTTGATATATAACTTTTAATACTTTCGATAACAGTGGTAATAATAATTGATCTTTATGTATCGACGATGGAGTTCCCATCATGGTGCAGTGGAAACGAATCTGACTAGGAACCATGAGGTTGAGGTTTCGATCCCTGGCCTCGCTCATTGGGTTAAGGATCCGGTGTTGCTGTGAGCTGTGGTGTAGGTCACAGAGGCAGCTTGGATCCCAGTTGCAGTGGCTGTGGTGTAGGCCGGTGGCTACAGCTCTGATTTGACCCCTAGCCTGGGAATCTCCATATGCCACAGGTGCAGCCATAAAAAAGACAAAAGACAAAAAAAAAAAATCTATGTATCACATACTGTGCCAGACACTATTCTAAGATCTCGATGTGTATTAATTCATTAATTCTTCACAAAAAATATGAAGTAAATTCTATTACCACCCCCATAATACAGATAAGAAAACAGAAGTATAAATAATTTAAGTATTTGACCAAAGATTACATAGCTAGATACTAGCGGAGCTAAGATTCCAATATGTACCATTTCAAATATTTTTTTTCTTTTCTTTCTTTCTTTCTTTCTTTCTTTCTCTCTTTCTTTCTTTCTTTCTTTCTTTCTTTCTTTCTTTCTTTCTTTCTTTCTTTCTTTCTTTCTTTCTTTTGCTTTTTAGGGCCACACCCGCAGCATATGGAGGTTCTCAGCCTAGGGGTCAAATCAGAGCTATGTCTGTGACCTACACCACAGCTCATGACAATGCCAGATCCTTAACCCACTGAGCGAGGCCAGGGATTGAACTCACATCCTCATGGATCCTAGTCAGGTTCCTTAACTGCTGAGCCACCAAGGGAATGCCCCCATTTCAAATATTTTTAAGGGAGTCATTCTAAATATAGATTTTCATTTGCTCTTTTAAATTTAGTGGTATATTTTGAACATTTTCTTGTCATTAGTTATTCTTCCATATCCCAGGTAATAATTGGCAGAGCATATTAAAAATATGATACATCTATATGTTATCTACAAGAAACTCACTTCAAACATGAGATAGATATGATGAAAGAAAAAGGATTGCAAAAATGTAATAAGTGAATGTTTTTCAAAAGAAATATAGTGTGACTATATTCATATCAGATTAGGTAAACTTCAGAGCAAACAAAATGAACAGAGAAAAAGAGGGACATTATATTATGATAAAAGCTTCGATTCATCAAGAAGACATAGCAATCCTTAATGTATATCCACCAAACATCAAAGCAATATGTGAAGTAAAAACTGATAGAACTGAATGGAGAAAGAACAAATCCATAATTATACTTGGAGTCCAACACTCCTTTCACAAGGGATAGAACAAGTAGACAGAAAATCAGCAAGGATATAGAAGTCAACAACACCATCAATCAACAGGATCTAATTGGCATTTATAGAACACGACACCTCAAAACAGCAGAATACACATATGTTCAAGTGTTTACAAAATATGCATCAAGATAGACCATATTCTGGGCCACAAAACATACCTAAAACAAATTTGGAATAATTATAAATACAATGGGTTCTCCAACTCCAAGAAGTCAATAACTGAATAACAACAGGAAAATCTCCCAACACTTGGGAGCGCACTGAATCCTAACCACTAGACCACCAGGGAATGTCTCCAAATACTTTGAAACAAACAACACACTTTTAAATAATCCATGGGTCAAGGGGAAATTTTAAAAACACATTGGATTGAATGGAAATGAAAATATGGCCTATAAATTTGTATGACATAGCTACAGCACTGCTAAAGGAACATTGCAGCCCTAAATACATATATTTAAGAAGAAGTCTCAAATCAATAATCTAAGCTCCCACCTTAGGAACCTAGAAAAAAAAAAAAGCACATAAACCCAAAGCAAGCCAATAGAAGAAATTAATAAGAAGTGAAAATTAATAAAAAATGAAAAAAATGGGTGAAATAAAAAGTGGGTTTTACAGTTTTCAGCATAAGTCCTATAAGTGTTTCAATAGATTTTATTGAAGGGGCAGATTATGCATGAGACTGGGCCTCTGCCTTCAAGATCTCACAGTCCAAAAAAAAAAAAAAAGAGAGAGAAAGAGAGAGAGATCTCACAGTCCATTAGGGGAGTTATACAATATGTACAATTAAGGGGAAAAAACTCACAAAATTATGATGAGACAAAGATAAGCCCATGAGACATAAAGAAATGGTGATGTTCCAACTCCCTCTGCATCTCAAGATGAATGCTAGGACCAAACTCACCAAAAAAAAAATTGGAGAAACTGCTCCAGGATGCAAGATTAGGGGAAAAAATTTCCCACATGCCATACACCTTGAGGAACTTCTGTTGAATACATTGATAACAGAAGCAGTTTAAGTGGACACACAAGAGGTGATGTCTCAGCAGGTTTGTGTAGGTCATCACGCAGAAACTCAGGCACATCACGGGCCATGGGATCAACTTCTCCAGTGCAGTGTACCAGAGGGAATGGGGGAAACCAAACAAAACAGGGGCCAGGGTCTCATGTAGGTGTGTCTTTCTCTAGATGGGACCCTCACCTCTGAGGAGACCAAGGGTGATGACAAGCACACTCCTTCTGAAGCTGTCTCATCCATGCAGAGCTCAGCAGCCAGCGTGGAAATTATCCCAAGGCTTTTTTTTTTCCTTTTGTTTGTTCTACTCGCATTTAATGCTAAATTTGATGAATGTTTATGTAAGTAAATATTACGAAAGATATAATTTATTTTAGTAAAGGAACAAATACAATAAAACAGCAACACACAGTGCTCATATGCAAACAAAACTGTATTGCAGCCAAAGTTTTAAGAAAAGAAGTTGAGAAATTCTGAAAAGAAACTTCCTATTTTTTAAGTGCAAGGTGTCCCCCACCCCCCCTTCCTTTCCCACATTCCGCTCCAAACCTCCTGCTACCCAAGGAAAAGGGTGGAGGAGGGCTCCATTCTATACTGGGGGACAGAGGCTAGGGTTCATGGCAGACACCCATGGTCACACTCCTTTGTCATCCTGCACTGCCTCAGATTCTGCTGTAGGAAATTTGGGCCCATGGTCTGTGTCACACCATATAGAGTCAGCACTATGCCCTGCCACAACTGTGATCTTCAAAGTTACCAAACACTTGAATACCATCTCCCCCAACTGTCATCTGTCACAGTTGTCGGAGTCCATTCTGGTTGCTATAACAAAATATCACAGACTGGCTGGCTATAGACAACTTGTCTCATAGTTCTGGTGGCTGGTAAGCAGAAGATCAAAGAGCCAATAGATTCAGTGTCTGGAGAGAGCCCACTTTCTAGACAACCATCTTTTCACTACAACCTCATATAGGGGAAGGGGCAAGGCAGCTTTCTAGGCCAACTTTGTAAGGACACTAATCCCATTCATGAGGTCTCCACCCTCATGACCAGATTACCTCCCAAAGGCCCCACCTCCTAACATCATAACCTTGAGGGTTAGGTTTCAACATATGAATTAGGGAGGGGAACACAAACATTCAGCCCATTGCACGAGTACCCATGCCGGATAGTCCCCTGAATTCACATCCATTTTATAGCTTTACTATGTGTCTAACCCTTGAAGAAGTTACATAGTGTCATCTACATTCTACAAAGGAACCAACTGAGACCCAGTTATAAAGCAGTTAATTGCTCCCATATTTTAGTCTATATCTGCTAAGCCACAACTTAGATTTTCATTGTCAAAAGCATCTTGCAGTCCTTTATAAAACAATTAAGGCACATTTATAAAACATTTATAAAACAATTCAGTGTGTATACAAAGAAATGGGGCCAGAAACACATTGATGAGGTTTATTTAAGGAATAATAAAGAAATCTGTATGTACGTCATTTCTTTTTTTCTCCTGACATTTTGGATATTTACAAAATTAAAAAATACCCAACTTTAACTTGATGTTTCTATGCTCATCATGACATATTCTGTCCTTTGGGTAAGACGCTCTGTTTCAAGATGACATATTGTATTGGACTCCTTCAAGGAACTCTGTAGCAAAGCATGGTTGGTCACTATGGCACTGTAGCATTCGGACTTCGGTGGTAAATTTTATAGAAGCAGAGGAGGGAATGTCAACAGCTTTCCTTCATTTTTACCCCTCTTACTCCTGTCAAAATATCACAAAACTTAATTGGAAAAGGAAAAAAAAATGGCCTATATCAACCTTTATCTGTCCTTTAAAAATATCTATTTTCTCCATTTAAAATAAGATTGTTTTAAAACTTTCCGTCATATAATTTAGCTTGTAACTTGGTGGTTGCAGAGCCTAGAATTCTTAATTGTGTACAAACCATACACCAAGACAATCCTCCAAAATCCCAAAATATGTTTCTTACAAAGGATTTAGCGAGAAACCTGGGAAGTTAACTGCTTGAAAGATTTCATCAGAGAGTGGAAAATTTACTCACTTTCTTTCTCTTTTATTCCCATACCTTTAAATCCCAAGATCAACAAATTTATAGTGTTTATTTTTTAAAATATAACTCAAAGAATCAGTGTGTATAAACTCTAATATTAGTTTTTCTCTAATATTAGAGTTTCTACTAGAAGTCTCATTCATTAATTCTCAGGCCGACTTTATTTTTGATGCTGCATCTCACAAATTAGTCAGATTCTTCTCTATGTGGTCTTGGCTATACCTTATCATGCAAAAATCCACCAACATTCTGGTAGGTGGGCAGCACCTTTTGATGATTTCCTGTATCCTAATAGTCATTCAATAGAATCCAGGATTCAGGAAGAATTCACTCAAAGGATTCATACGCCATCTTAAATTAGAAATTCAAATTTGCTTTCTAAAGATTATCCTCACTCTGAATTCTCTGAGCCAATAATTCTTCTCAGTATTTCAATCCCAGTTACCTTTCAGGGCTCCCCCATTTTACTTAACTCAGGGACACACCCATAAGCCAGAACATTGATGCCTGGGAAAACACTAGTTGCAAAGCATTTCTAGCAAATATTATGAGAAAAGACACAAATGGCCTTTAGTTTTAAAAATCTTTGCCTAGTAGGCAAAGCCCAGTAGTCCAATGGCTATCACTTAGTATTCTGCCTTCTGCTACAATCTCCCAGCCTAGGGCTAGGGATATCCACTGTGTGCATCTCCTCACTGCCTTCTGCACTTAACATTCCAAAGCATCTAGATGTTTCAAGAAGTGAAGTCTCTGTAAAGTAGTAAGATCTTTAGTACACAAGGACATATGAAATTTTTTAATATGAAAATATTGACCACAGTCCCCCACAGTATTTGCAATAAATGTACAATATACAATTTAGTAACATTCTGATTACTACAAAGTTGTTGTTTTTCCTGGCTTTTGCTGAAGCAGTAACCCACATACTGAGAAGACTAAGCCTACATGTAAGGAATGGGTGGGGTAAAGAAAAAACCTACAGGTCAAATTTAGATTATCAAATTTCTTTACTCCATTTATTCCTACAGATCCTCAATTGCCAACATTTCTATCTGATTAGGTGTCCATGAACAAGTCTTAGAAATTCCATGTATTATGGAATTTCAGTCAATATAGTACAGGGATTTTAACTTCTTGTAAAGGAATAGTTCAACAGAAGGAACCTTTAAATATCCATTTAACTAAGTCTTGCTTGGCTCATTAAAACACAATAGAATTTTTCTAGTTTTTTCATTTGGGTGGGGAGGTTGTTGGTAGTGATAAAGTTTTCCTTTCAGGGATTTTGCATATAAAACTACATTTACATGACTGTAGATATCGATGTAGATTCTGATACGGCTACTTTAAAAATTGTCCAATTTAAGTTGTTTACATTATATTTAGCTTGTCCAATGAATTACAAAGTTATTCAACTTGAAATGTTAAGACTTCAAAAATTTCAATTTAACTTGAAGTGATTTCTTATATTGCTTAAAATTATGGGATCCCAGAAACATGTGCTTATGCATTGTTGTGAAATGCTGTTTTTGTTTTAGTAAATGTATTTAAAAAACCCAAAACAACAACAAAATACCCCAAGCCACATACATATGTATTTTATGTATACACACATGGGAAACCCAGAATGGTCCTTAGGCATTTATGAGTTAAATGCAAATTCTAAATTCTAATTGAGCAATGACTATGGAGATTTTCCTTAACATTTCTGTTCCCTAATGCAGAGGAAATAATATACCCTGGTATCAAATATTCTTTTCTGCTAAAAGAAGCAACTACAGAAAGCTTTTATTTGTTCAAAGGGACCAGTGCTACAGATAAAAAAACAAAAAACCCCAATAACTTCCCGAATACTACTTCAAAACGAACATATCAAACTCGATTTTCATTAGAATGTAGATATTTCTTCACACTTATAAATCAAAAGAAATTGAGACCCAGATTTTATATATATGTATAAATATATATAAAAATCAATGCAAACAATTATTGAGCTTCACCTTCTGGGCAAGAATGCCAAGGTAGTCTGTCTTCATAAAAAGCAGTTACAATTTGAGGACTCGTCATATTTGCCTCTTTTGCCAGCACCAAGTCTGCCTCATCTGAATCTTTCCATTCACGAGAAACATTAATTCTCCGCTGTTACCTGTGGCACCAATTATTCGTTCCAGATCAAGACCTCTGGCACAACCTCTTGGTTTATCAGCAGTATCTCTTTTGATTTACTATCATCAGATTCACTGTTAGATAATGACTTTCTTTTTATTCCATCTTTTTCTTTACCAGCTTTTTGAGAATTAAGAAATGCTTCAATTAACTCTGGACAATCTAAATTTTCTTCAGGTTCCCAACTATTGTCTGCATCTGTAAACCCCTTCCACTTTAGGAAATATTCCACTTTCCCATTCACTACATGTCGGTCCAGTACTTTTTCTACAACAAATTCCTCAGGCTCTGCCTCTTCAACTTTTTTACTTTTTCCATTCTGTTTCTTTCCCACTTTTGGCAATGTAGTTTTATTGGAGGCCATTTTTTATTGCAGACCTGAAGAGCTATCATTCATCGCCTCAGAGCTGCTCTGGGTCCTAGGTCTGCTGCGTCTTCAGCCCTGTGTGCCTCTAGCTCCAGACACATCCAAGGGCAAGGGGGCTGGGGCACTGCAGAGATGTGAAATTATCTGATCTGGGTAGGTGAGAAACCCTGATTGGGAGAAGTAGCAGCAGTAATAAGTGTCTGTTGAGTCCCACATAGAAAGCCCCAGTAACTGATTAAGAGCACTGTCGTAAATAGCAAGCCTTTACCTTCATGCTTTAGGACAATCTTGCTTCCTTAGGCAGACTACGAAGGTGATTGGAATTTCCCAAGACTGATGTTAGTTTTCAGTTTCTATGTATAATATGCAAACAACTTTTTGCTCTTTTCAAATTTTCTTATTTCTTTTTAATCATCAAGTAATACAAGGATATATTCTAATTCTTTTTTTTTTTTTTTTTTTTTTTTTTTTGGCCTCCTTGTGGCCTATGGAGTTCCCAAGCCAGGGCCGGGAATTGAACCTGTGTCCCAGCACTCCAGAGACACTGCCAATCCATTGTGCCACAGTAGGAACTCCAGTTTTTACTCTTAACTACACCTTTCAAGTTCCTGTTTTCCATAATAATATATCAAGGCATGTTATAAAAATTAACCTGCATTATATTGGTCAAAAATAACCTTTTCTTGAGACAGTCACAAGGATCTTCTCACTTTTTTCTATTTGTAGCTTTGGTTTTAGATTTGAAAAGTTAGCTCTGCAGCAAGTTTTGAAATTGGAAGTGTGAATCCTCTAACTTTGTTAGTCTAAGTGTATTGTATGCAGTAATATCCTGTAGACTTAGAGAATGGCTGATTTATCAAGCTCATTCATCAGGATTTCAGTTGAATGTTATCTGTGAAGATACTTTGCTCTTAGGATGCTTAGCCTCTAGCTCTTTTTTGGTAGAAGGAGAGAATGTTTTTTTTTTTTTGTCTCATATATTATTTTTTTAACCCCTCACCTTCACGAAGGCAAAGAAAATGTTCTACTTAAAGCCTTGCTACTCAAAGTACAACTTGCAGAACAGCAGCATCAGCATCATCTGGGACCTTGTTAAACCTACTGCTCTCAGGCCCACCCAGATCTGCTGAATCAGAAGCTCTCCTTTTAATAGGAACCTTAGCTGGTTTTTGCTACACTAAAGTTGGAAAAATACTGAATTAAAGCATTAAACATCTTCTGGGTCTCTGTATTGTGTATCTGGAAAAAAAATAGGGGTAAAATCAGTGGTGTCTAATGTGAAATCAAATTTAAAAAATGATGCAGGGGAACTCATTTATAGAACAGAAACAGACTCACAGATTTCAAAAGCAATCTTATAGTTACCATAGGGGAAACCATGGGGGAGAGGGAGGCATAAGGAGGCATATGCACACTACTGTGTAGAATAGATGATTAACAGGAATCTATTGTATATCTCAGGGAAATATACGCAATAGTTTGTAATAACCTATATAGGGAAAAAATGGATAAAATGGATATGTATGGCCCATTCACTTTGCCGTACACCTGAAACTAATACAACATTGTAAGTCAACTATCCTTCAATAGAATTAAAACAACCAATGGAGTCTATCATAGGATACTATGAGTTTCAAATAATATGGAATGTGGCAGTGTTATCCAGCTGACAAGTATTAGTATCAGTCAATGAATGAAAAACTTACAGGATTAGGAGTTTCCTTTGTGGCTCAGCGATTAACAAACCTGACTAGGTTCCAGGAGGATTCGGGTTTGATCCCTGGACCCACTAAGAGGGTTAAGGGTCTGGTGTGGCTGTGAGCTGTGGTGTAGGTTACAGATAAGGCTCGGATCCGGTGTGGCTGTGGCGTAGGCAAGAATCTGTACCTCCGATTCAACCCGTATCCTGAGAACTTACACGTGCCATGGGTGCAGCCCTAAAAAGAAAAAAAAAAGCTTACAGGATTATAGTACAAATTAAGTGAAATGTGCATGGCACAAGTACTTGGAGTACTGTAAGATTTAATCACAGAATTAATCATCCATTTATTTAATATAATAAATATTTATAAAGCTCCTGTTAGATACCAGGTACTGATCCTACCTTTGCTCTTACACATGTTACAAGTGACAAACAGTCAAGAGGTCCATAGCTAGAGAAATTCTTCAGAGTGGTTAGAGGCCACATTCTGTGGTCCAAAGCCCTTTTACCCATCAGGAGCATAAAGAGATGTGCTTAGAGCCTGATAAAAGTGACTTCCAACATATTTTAATCAGATTTCCCTTCCCTTCTCAGAATTGGCAAGTCTCATTTACATTTAACACTTCTGTGTTGACTCAGAGACAGCTTAGTTTTAATAATGCAAACCAGCATTCGATGCTGGGGATATAAAACATCTATTATCTCTTTACACTTGTTTTACTCTTGTGATGCATGAAGTGACAAAAATCCATGAGGCACAGATGCAGCCTAAGTTAACAGGCATTTTCAGAGACACAAACACATAGGCATACAAGCAAGGCAACACTGGAAAAAACTAAGTAGACCCGATAATCGAAAAAGACTTACAGAAGAAATGCCATATATTCTTTAAAAAGAAGGCTTGCTCAGAATGTTCTCCCTTCACTGAATCATAGCCTCGAAAACTCCTAAGGAACCTGAGGAAAGATTTAGTCCAAGTGGTATCAGCACAAATGTGATGAGCCCGGAGAAACAAAACAAAACAAGGGAAAGCCTGTAGCTTGTAATTACTGTTGGAGGGAGAACCCATAGCTTGTAACTACTGTTGGAGGGAAAAGATGGGGACAAATGGTAAATCTCTGACTGGTCAGTCCACACACTTCCCAACCCTTCATTCATAGAAGGGGAACTGAGTCAAGAGATTAAATTTCTATGTTGTCTGTTTCACTAGCGAATTTAAAGCCACTCTACTCTAAATACACTGAAAAATTCACCATCTACTTTATAAGTAATTCATGCTAACAAAAACATGTCAGGAGGTACCTGTGGCCAGGGGAAATGAGAGCATTATGATCAGGGGGTAGGAGAAGATGTCAAGAGGTGGCTTCTGCAGAGATTGAAAAGCTGATTCTAAATTCACGTGAAAATTCATATGGACTCAAAGGAGCCAAAATCATGAAAAAGAACAAAATTGGAGGACTAAAACTTCCCGATTTTAAAACTTAGTACAAGCCTGCACATATTGAGTGGATGTAATGCTAGCATTAAGTGTAGACCAATAGACCAATGGAATAGAATTGGGAGCCTAGAAAAACCCTCACATTTATAGGTAATTGATTTTTGACAAAGGTGCCAAGACAAATAAAGGAAGAAAGGTCTTTTCAAAAAAGGGATAATTTTTCGCTGGGATAATTGAATACTCACATGCAAAAGGATGAAGTTGGACCCCTAACTTACACCAGTTGATTCAAAGGGGATCATAGACCCAGATGTAATAGCTAAAACTATAAAACTCTTAGGAGAAAAAAATAAAAGTAAATCTTCATGACCTTGTTTTAGGCAAAGGTTTCTTGGATACTACATTGAAAGCCTAAAAGGGAAAAAAACAAAAACAAAAAACAAAAGGAAAAAGTCACAAACAAAGTCACAAAAGGAAAAAAAGAAAAAAACAAAAACAAGTAAATCAGACATCATTAAAATTAAAATATACTTAATAGTGATCTCCAAATTCCAGGCTAACTGCTTCAGACTACCCTGGAGAAAAGGAAAGGAAGACTATTTTTAAAAATGTGGAATATCAAGTCATCTCCTCAGAGAGTATGGAAGTTGTACTTTTTAAAAGCTTCCAAAATATTACTGAATAGTGTACAAGATTTGGAACTCCTGATCCAGAGATTGATATAAAACATACAAAACAAAATGAGGGGAATATATAGGGGAATATTTTCTCATTTCAGTATGAGGGAACATTTTAAATACATAAAAGCAAAGAAATAAACTATTCATCAGTTCATTAAATAAATATTTTGTGGACTACCAGGCACATGCATTTTGGCTACATGAAATGGTTAAACTTGTGAATATCAACAGTCATCATATACAGCATTTAAAAACAAACAAGGAAGAATTATTTTTAATGCCCATGGTAAAGAAAAGATATCCTTAATATGTTAAAAAAAATTCTTAAAATTCACTGAGAAAAAGCAAATGATAAAATAAAAAAATAGGAGGTTGACATAGTCCACAAGAAAAAATAAACTCCCCAAATTAAAATGCAAATATGTGAAAAACTGACTTTTCTAATAGTCATAGGAATGGAAACTACTTGGATAAAATACTATGTATGTTTATTAAGATGTTAAATATGGAAACAAATGGAATGACAGCAAGTTTGGCAAGAGTACAGTTAAAGGAGTTCTTTCTTGCATTGCTCTTAGCAGTTAATATTGTCATATATGAGTCTCATTTTCTTTTTCTGCCAGCTTTCATTAAGTTACGCCATGGTAGCAAACTATCCCTAAATTTTGTGGCCCACAACAATAAATTTTATTTATCATTTTAGTTGTTGACTGGCTGTGGCATTGTTCCACGTGTCTTCTTCATTGTAGGTTCCAGACTGCTAATAGGAACATGCTGTTATTTGGCATGGAAAAAAACACAGAACTGGAAACAGCAATGGTTCTCAAAGTTTCTGCCAGGAAGTAGCGCATGTGACTTCTACTAATGTTCCTTTAGCCATTGAAAATCACGTGTCCAAGCCTGGTATAAATGGGATGGAAGAACACAAGAAAAGGGCTCTGAAAGAATGGTCCAAGAAGAAGACAACAAATACTATGAACAAATTATATAAACTTCCATGGTCTTCCACCCTTTTACATAAAAAATATACTCTGCACCCAAGGAAAAGTATGTCCCAAAGACCTATCTAGTTATGGCTTCAGACCCAAAACCAAGATATCTTTAATAGTTTCTATGCCTAGTCTTCATATGGCTCACCTTGATATGGAGACCTGTGAATTAAAGAAACAAGTTATCTGCACCATCACCCTCCCCTGTATATGCACACGCATGCACACCTCCACACACACAAAAGGGACAGTATAACCAAAACAGATACTCTCACATGGCAAAGGAACAGATGATGTTGCAACAGCAGCAGTTCTGGGAGGGAGGAGAGAAAGCTGTTGACCCAGGACCAACCAATGGGTGTGCAATTGTTCTGATATCAGCATGAAAGATGACAGGGTTACATCTGATGTTCCATTTGACCAAATGGAGACAACCACAGAACTTCTGGGCAGGGAGAAGGGAGTGCAGAGAGAGGGAAAACAGAAACCTTCAGTCAGTATGAGCCCAGAGTAAACTAGAACTCCAGCTCATAGAGAAGAAAGTGAATACTTAGAAGGATGGCCAGCAAAATCAACATTAAGGGGATGCATTCACTTTCAACAAAACGCAAAAACTTAAAACAATCACATGTTGACTTTACAATTGGTATATTTAAGATCTTCGAAGAGATAAAGTAAGAATAACATCCATTTTTGAAAAGAACAAAAAAATTAGTGAAACAAAATAGAATAAGTCACCATAGATAAGAAATGGCAAAAGTGTCCAAGCAAAGATTCCTCCATCCTGGTTCAAAGTTCTCACAGAAAACTCATCACCTCCACAGCCTAGATGTAGATGAATTTGAGCTCTCTCTGGATGCCTTGCCTTCCAGCTCACTCTGTATAGTGTTCATTTCTGAGCAGACCAGCTCTGTGGCAATCAAAGGACCATCTTGCCAAATCATGTCCAGCAGAGTCATGCCAAGTTTCACCTGATTGAATTTTTATCATGGGCAATAAAAATTTGAAAATATTCACCCTTCTCCTTACAAGTCAGATTTCCTAAATGTGAAGAGAAATGATCATTACCTGATTTTCACTCAGGAGGGTTACTGATACAGATCTGGTGCCCTGAAGCCCATTCTGAGATAGCGATGATGAGCAAGTGATTTGTTCAGGATGTACTCCAGGGAGACCTCACACAGGGTTGGGGGGAACAGCAAGGAAACAAAAATCCACAAGACTAGGGTACAGTTTCAGGCAGAGTTTCAGCCTTCCGTCATGTAAAATGTATCTAAGAGTTGTGCCTACCCTGAAGCAAGGCAACTGGTCTTTCACATGCCTGCACCTGTCAGTCTCTGGTGTAAACTCCCAGCACTTTCCTATCTCCATGCCTATAGGTAAGGCAGCTACCAGAACCTGCAGGGAGGTCTCCAAAGAAGTCCCAAGCACTGGCTCCAGAAGAAAAAGTGCCCAGAAGCCCAGGGAGAGGGTCACAGAAAAGGTAAAAGGCAGCTCAAGGGATTTAGCAGAGTTTGGGTATTTGTCTGCTGCAGTTACCTTTTCTTGTGGTCAGCACCTGGGATAGTTTGTGATGATTTTACACTTCTAGAAGGTGAACTGGGCCAAGAATAGAAAGAAAACTGCAACATAAAATGTATAGGCTTTCTTCACATGTGAGTGAAAGGTGTGTCATGGCCATAAAGCCTGAATGTTAATTAGTAGGAGGACATCAGGAAGGAACAAATCATTAGGTCTAAATGAATTACAGAACTTAAATTTTGTTGAAACTATCACCCAAGCTATGGTTTTCACAAGCAATCTCAACTATTTCTGAATTATTTGAAAATAATGCAAGATTAGTTTTGGAAGTAGTTGATAGTTTTAGAAATCATTAAGATGCAAAGTCCTTTATTAATTTTGCTGATGTACTTCCAATAATACTCTTGTAATTAAGAAATCTGACAAAATAACTTTAGTAAATGTGTTTCATTGCCTATCAAATTATGATTTTTCTAGCTAAGACTAATCTTAGTCTTAATATTTTAATCAAAATAATCTAGAATCTAATAATATCAATATCTATAGATAAAATGAGTGTGCAGCAGTTTGAGACTTCATAACTTAGAATAAGCAGATTCATGGATTGGAATGTTCATGGTTTCAATTTGCACGGTCCAAGCATCCTTCCTAAAATAAGAGAGAAAAAGGAAAAAAGCTATCAAAATATGTGAGGTTTTTTGGTGACCATGGACAACTCCCTGTAGCCCCTTTGCCAAAGTATTGGCATGAATAATATACACTTATGTGCCGGCCTATGGCTAACAGAAGAACAGTGACAACAGAGAAGGGATGTGCCTAAGTCATGCTGTAGAGAGGACAAGAAACTGTGGTGAAGGTGACTGGTCACAGTTTTTGCTTGGGACTTTTTATAATCCAACTAAAAACTAAACTTTTTTTGTTTTTAAAAAAGGCAGACAGATTGGTATAAAAAAAGAACCAATTAAAGTCCTGGGAAATAAAAAAAAAAGTCAGTGAAATTGTTTTAATAAAATGGATGATTCAGATTCATTAAACTCCAGATAGGACAGAATTCAACTGAACTGGTGAATTAAATGGGACATCAATTAAGTGGAAGCTCTCTGAAGGTTTTACTTAGAGAGAGATCAGAAGATTAGAAAGAGTGAAGAAAGTTAAGAGATATGGAGAATAGATTGAAAGGTTCCAATGTATGTCTAATAAAATTTTCAAAGTAAAAAATAGAGGGAATGGAGAAGCAATATAAAAAAACAATGGCCAAGGAGTTCCCATTTTAGCTCAGTGGGTTACAACTGAGCCAACTAGTATCCATAAGGATGTGAGTTTGATCCCTGGCCATGCTTAACGGGTTAAGGATCCATCATTGCCATGAGCTGTGGTATAAGCCAGGAGCTGCAGCTCTGATTCAACCCCTTAGCTTGAAAAAAAAAAAAAAAAGGAGTTCCTGTTGTGGCTCAGCAGTAACAAACCCAACTAGTATCCATAAGGATGTGGGTTTAACGCCTGGCCATGCTCAGTGGTTTAAGGATCTGGCCTTGCTGTGAGCTATGGTGGAGGTCACAGATGTGGCTTGAATCCTGAGTTGCTGTGGCTGTGGTATAGGCTGGCAGGTATAGCTCCAATTTGACACATAGCCTGAGAACTGCAGCCCTAAAAAAAGACAAAAAAAGAAAAAAGAAAATAAAAAAAGGTCAACAATTTTCTAGCATTACAAAAGGCAGGAGTGGGAGTTCCCCAGTGGCTCAGAGGGTTAAGGATCCAGCATTATCACTGCCTGCTTTGGCTTGGGAACTTCCACATGCTGCGGGTGTGGCCCAAAAAAAAAAAAAAAAGGAATTTTTAAAAATCAAGAGCAAAATAAGAGGAATAGAAATAAATAAATAAATAAATCCACAATCAGATAAGCTGCAATGATGATGCAAAAATCAAGAATACAGAGAAGGCGTAAAAGCTATAAGAAAAACAACTAGGAGTTCCCGTCGTGGCGCAGTGGTTAACGAATCCGACTAGGAACCATGAGGTTGCGGGTTCGGTCCCTGCCCTTGCTCAGTGGGTTAACGATCCGGCGTTGCCGTGAGCTGTGGTGTAGGTTGCAGACGCGGCTCGGATCCCGAGTTGCTGTGGCTCTGGTGTAGGCTGGTGGCTACGGCTCCGATTCAACTCCTAGCCTGTGAACCTCCATATGCCGCGGGAGCGGCCCAAGAAATCGCAACAACAACAACAACAACAAAACACAAAAGACAAAAAGACAAAAAAAGAAAAAGAGAAACAACTAAATTGCTCTCAAATTCTCATAAGCAGCAGCAGAACTCGGAAAACAATAGGATGACATCTCTCAGTGCTGAAAGGACATAATTGTCACCTGAAATTATATATTTATAAACCTTCAGTCATAAGTTATTGCAAAATAAATACATTTCAAGACTTATAAAACAAAAAGTTTACTATTCACACACCCTCACTGAAAGAACTGTTGAATAATATATTTCAACAAGGAAAAAAATAGTGGATGCAGAGAAAAGTTTATTATATAAAAAACAGTAGTGAGTAAAAATTGTCTGTAAATATAATAAGATATTTATATTTAAAATAAGGAAACAAAGCATTAGAAAACAATAACAAGAGAGGCAAAATCATAAGAACAGTATGTAATGAAGTGCACCAAAGCCTTTTTCTACATTTTTATTTGAGACTAGAGAGATACTAAAATTCATAAAAACATAATTAATATATGTTCAATTCAGATGGCAGAAAAGGAGGTAAAAGCAAATCCAAAAGGAATATGATAAGCAAAAAAAAAAAAGTAGATGTAAAAATAAGGGTGAACAGTTCAATAATCATTCAAAACAATTTCTTTTTAATCTGTATATTCATTGCCTATTAGAGGCACACATAAAATAATGTAATGTAAAAGTCCAAACCTAGCAGGAAAGATGAATCATTAACATAAATACAAGGCAAAAATAAGAATATCAGAAATACAGATAAGCCTTTGTGAAAGTTCAAAAAAAGAGGGAGACAAGAAAGAGAGAACCTGCAAAATATGAAACTAATCAGGAAAGACTTCCTGAAAGAGGAGACATTCGATTTGAGTCTTGAGGAATGGATTGGAGCAGGCTTGGTACAGGTGAAGAAAAGCATCCACACTGAAGATCATGGGATTTGTAAATGGAGGAGTTGACAGCCATAGGGGACTTGCCACATTAGTTTTAGGCAAAGGGAGTCACTGAAATGCTATGCATGGGGGAATAATATTATATTCTCAAATCCCGAAGATTTCAGGTGTCAAAGAGTAGATAGAAGGAGGACTATGAAAAAAAAATAAATACATGCTTCATGATGTTCCCAATATCACAGACTGCCAGTACCAGTTTTGGAGATTAACATGCTTACAGGTCCACTGGAAAGTGACCTGCTTTCCTAGGAACTTCATTTCATAGCAGGGCAGTGGGATCTGGGTTCTAGTCTTGCTCTACTAATATGGTAGAGAGTGTGAACCAGGTGCCTATTCTTAGGAAATCACTGCCATGTGGTATTTCCCATGCAGCTCTTCCTTGCTCTAGCTTTGGTAGGGGCAGGCTGACGTAGAAAAATAAAACTCAAGGAGTAGAGAAAAATTCATCTTAATCTCCTGCTATCTTCAGGAAACCATGGTAAACACTTCACTTCTATATTGTGGGAGAACTATCCAAGATTGTCCTCTGCCTCAGTGATCATGATTTTTAAGTGTTGTTTCTGTTCCCCATAGTCTAAAACCAGATTTTTCATTTGGCTTTGTGTTTTTATTTTCCTGGAAGTTATTTTTTTTCATTATCTTTTTATTACAAAATTTTTTCAATACATACAAAAGTATTCATCTATAAGTATTAATGTTTTGCTATGTATCTCTAAGAGTTGACCCCTCTTGAAGAAAAAATTCCACAATCATACCTAAAACAATTCCATAATCATACTTAAACAATTCATGATGATGCCTTAGCATAAATACATACAGTCAGTGTTCAGATTTTTCCAAGTATTTATCAATTCAAAAAAACAAAAAACAATTGGTTTGTTTGAAACAGAAATCAATGTGGTTAATAGGACTCTTAAATCCCTTTTAACTTGTAGATTTCCTCCATTTCTCTATTTTCTCTGAATTTTATGTGCTTTGGTTTTTCTGCTGTTGTTTTTGTTGGTTGGTTGGTTGGTTTTTCTGTGGGAACCAGGTCATTTCTTCTGTAGCATTTCCTACAGTTTGGATTTTGCTGATTGCATTCCTGCATTGTCATTAATGTGTTCTTCTGTCCCCTGTGCCTCCTGAATATTGACATTTAGATCTAGAGGCTTCATCTAGAGTCAGAGTTAGAATGAAGTTCTAGAAAAACAGGTCACTTTCCAGTGGATCTGCAAGCAAAACGAACTCCATAGCTTGTACCAGAAAATTGTGACATCAGGAGCACCAAGAAGTGTGTATTTATTCATTCTTCCACATTCCTCTTTTGTGTGTGCTCATGTACATTCACATGGGCATGCACACACGTGCAACACACACACACACAACACACACACAACACACACACACACACAACACACACACACACAACACACACATACACATACACACATACAGTTAGCAAGACTATTTCCATCAGGACATACATAAATGCCTGGCTGTCTCCTGTATTGCCATGTTTGCCATTTATAAGCATTGTCTGGCTCCATTGCCTGCATTCATTAATGCTTTAAAAACCACAAAATAGTCTAATGTATTATTCTTTGAATATCAGCTGAAATTCCTCTATACAGAAAAGCTCTCTCTTCTCAACCTGTTATCCAGAGGAAGAAATCCTAAAATAAAGGCAGGATAAAGGTTTGATGTTTTCCATTTATTTTCTATATTTTAAAACAATAAGTGATTCCCTAACATCCTTCAAAATTTACCAGTTGGTTTTCTACTATTATTAATTACTGTTATGTACACATGCATTGAAACATTTGGTATGTTTTAATACAGTGCAGTTTTTATCCTTCTGGATGACCAATTTCTCCCATTTTTAACCAGCAGGAGCTCATTCAAGTAATCTCCTAAGTATTTTGATACATCTCTAGTAGTAGTTTATAGCTTCTTTTCTGTCTAGTACGACAAATTGTGTTAGGCCCTTCTCAAAGCGTTTCTTCCCCAGAGGTGGAAACAGCCAATTCTCCAAGAAGCCCCAGTTCTTCTCAGTGGTAAATGGTAGTAGAAATGGCATTCTAAACCCTAGAAATGCTCACTGCATTCTGAACTGGTCATTACTTCTAGGCCTTCTTTGTCAACAGATAGGAAAATATTTTAAGGTAAAATATTTTCACAATGACAACTCAAATACAGAGTTACAGAGTTTTTGCTGAACCTCATCTATCTTACATCTTTCTCTCCTTTCAACCATGCCAAAAATCTCAGTTTTCAATGTCAATATCATAATCACTTGTTGACTCATTACACAGAGTCTCGGAAAAACAATACGAACCCTACTCTTACCAATATGATTACTGTACCCAACACTACCCTTACTGAATAGGATTTAAGATATTTTTCAGTCCTTTTGTCCCTGGAGAATAAATATTCCTCTAGAGATGTAGAAGCACTGTATTTTAGTGTCACTTGGAACGGTTCCTTTCTGCCTGGTTATACTGACAGTTGGATCCACAATTAGGTTGATTTGTTTCATTTTCCTGAAAATCTTTTTCAAGTTCAATTAGTTTTCTTACCATCTCATCTGTTGACTTTGCATTTCATTTTCTTACCTCCTTTTCTTTTCTTATTCTTGTTTCAGAAAGGCTGTTTTTTTTTAAATGCATGAGTTAGGTAAATGTTCCTCTGTACCCTGATTGTAAGTAATTTTGCTTCAGGATTCTTTGAAAGACCTCACTCTGTTTGTGGTTTGTTTTGGTTTTTTGCCATTTCCTCCTTAAATACGGTTCTTTTTAGCTAGGCCTGGTATTAGTTAACAGAGTGAATGGCTTGCTTTGCCTGCCTCTTCTCCAGTGCAGGTCCTGATTTAGGTATAATAATTGATAATGATATATTTATGCACTAAGAGGCATGAACTAAGGACCAAGTACTATGTTCTGAGAACTGACTTAATCTCTCTTACAGCCTTATGACATATATATGGCTATCTCTGTTTTAGAAATGAGAAATTCAAAATGTGGAATACTTTACCCAAAATAATATAGCTAGCAAGTGCCAGGACCAAGAAGAATCCCTTCTCAGAGTTAAAGCTAGAAGAGAAACTGAAGTTCACCTCCCTAACTCCAAATTCCAGCATCTAGGGTATTTCGTACTGCTTTGATTTTTAAGCCTGACTTTAAAGGCAAAGAATGTCATCCCTAGTCAAGGTAAATTGAGGGCTTTCACTCGACCAAATGCACTTCTCAAAAATCTGTGCTCTGCTATCCACTCCCAGCATTTCCTGTTGCCAGGGCTCACCTTTTTTCCATCTTTGTCCTCTAGGATACAACACATGACATCCAGTCTCTCTCTAGGTGGTATGTGGAAATTATAGACTCTGAACAGCACAGAACAAATCCAGTGGAAGTTAGAGATGGTGGGCAAGACTCTGGTCTCTCAGAAAGGGGCCTGCCAGTTTCCTGGAGCAGAATCTGTCTTGACCTTTGGGCAAACAGTGGGAAGAGAGATGATTGTTCCTCCTACTTATTCCCTGGCAGTTGGCACCATCCCTTTCAGAGAGGACAGTGGGCAAAATCTGTCCTGTCCAGGAAGCTGAGAATTCTGAAGCCATGCTCTATTGATCCTAAATTATCAAACAATGTTATAAATTACTTGCATTGATAAGAAAAAGAGGCTGTGAGACAATAGGTACCAGACCAATCTTTCATCAGAACCGTAGTTAGAGAAATTTCCCCCAAAATGTTAAATGATTGAATATTCCTATTTTCAGAACTGTTTTTCTATAATTTCATTAACATTCACATAGCAACTGGGAGGAAAATCTTTCAAGATTGCCTGAGGCTCTTTAAAGTGAAAGTCCTCTATATGTTAAATAATTTAATCTTCACAACAAACCAATGAGGCAAAGGTTAATTTTCCAAACTGTCAAGTAAGGAAACTTCACCGGAAAGAAAATTTGACCAAGGTCACATTGCTATTGAGCCCTGGAGGCTGAATTCCAAAGCATTTCCACTACTGTACTTTACCAGGAAGCTTCCTTTTGTCCAGGAGGAAAGTTCTCTAGGGAATATTGATCCCTGATGTCCAGGAGAGAAGCAGATTTGAGCTCCCAGGTACAAGACCTCATATGCTGTTCGTCATCTACTTAATCTCCAGCCTGCTTTGGGACAAGGCACTTATTTAAAAATTTTACTGAAATGCAATTGGTTTACCGTGTTATGTTAATTTCTGCTGTACAGCAAAGTGTTTCAGTTATACACATATATGCATTCTTTTCCACTGTGGTTTATTACAGGATATTGAATATAGTTCCCTGTCCTATACAGTAGGGCCTTGATGTTTATCTACCCTACATAAACTAATTTACATCGGCTAGTCCCAAACTCCCAGTTCTTCCCTCCATCATCCCCTCCTTGGCAAGCACAAGTCTGTTCTTTGTATTTGTGAGTCTGTTTCTTTCATAGATATATTCATTAGTGTTGTATTTTTAGATTCCACATATATTATATAGCATTTGTCTTTTTCTTAGTTCACTTTGTATGATGATCTCTAAGTCCATCCATGTAGCTGCAAATGGCATTATTTCATTCTTTCTATAGCTGAGTAGTATTCAATTGTATGTATGAACCACATCTATTTTTTTTTCTTTTTTTTTTTTTTTTTTTTTTTTTTTTGGCTTTCTTCTTTCTTTTAGGGCCGCACCTGAGGCATATGGACATTCCCAGACTAGGAGTCTAATCGGAGATGTAGCTACCAGCCTATGCCACAGCCACAGCAATGCCAGATCCAAGACATATCTGTGATCTACACCACAGCTCACAGCAATGCCAGATCCCTAACCCCCTGAGCAAGGCCAGAGATCGAACCCACAACCTCACGGTTCCTAGTCCGATTCACTTCTGCTGTGCCGTGACGGGAACTCCATGTACCACATCTTTATCCATTCATTTGGATGTTTTTTTTTCTTTTTATGGCCACACTTCTGACATATGGACGTTTCTGGGCTAGGGGTTGAATTGGAGCTGCAGGTGAGGCCTATGCCACAGCCACAACAATACCAGATCCAAGTCACACCTACAACCTATATGGCAGCTTGCAGCAATCTTGGATCCTTAACTCACTGAGTGAGGCCAGGGATCCAACCCACATCCTCACAGACACTATTAACCTGCTGAGCCACAATGGGAACTCCGGCCATTCATTTGTTGATGGATATTTAGGTAATTACTATGTCTTGGCTATTGTGAATAGCACTGTTAGGAACATATAGGTGCATGTTTCTTTTTGAATTATAGTTTTGTCTGAATAAATGCCCAGGAGTGAGATTGCTTGATCATATTGTGATTCTATTTTTGGTTTTCTGAGGGACCTCCATACTCTTTTCCATAGTGGCTGTACCAGCTTACATTCCAAAGAGTGTAGGAGGGTTCCCTTTTTTCCACAACCTTCTCCAGCATTTGTTATTTGTTGACTTTTAATAATGGCTCTTCTGACTGGTATGACGTGGTACTTCATTGTCATTTTGATTTGCATTTCTCTAATAATTAGCGATGATGAGCATCTTTTCATGTGCCTATTGGCCATCTATATCTCTTCTTTGAAGAAATGTCTATTTAGGCTTTCTATTTTTCTTTTTCCTTTTTCTTTTTTTGGCCACACCTGCAGCATGTAGAAGCTCTCAGGCCAGGGATCAAACCCATGCTGCAACCTGTGCCACACCGATCCTTAACCTACTGTGCCACACAGGAACTTCCTCTGTCCATTTTTTGACTGGGCTGCTTTTTTGTATTGAGTTATATGAGCTGATTTTATATTTCGGAAATTAAGCCCTTATCAGTTACATCATTTGCAAATATTTTCTCCCAGTCTGTAAGTTGTCTTTTCACTTTGTTTATGGTTTCCTTTGCTGTGCAAAAGTTTATATATGATTAGGTCCCATTTGTTTATTTTTGTTTTCATTTCTATTGCCTTGGGAGACTGACTTAAGAAAACACTGGTATGATCTATGTCAGAGAATGTTTTGCCTATGTTCTCTTCTAGGAGTTTTATGGTGTCATGTCCTGTATTTAAGTCTTTAGACCATTTCGGGGTTTTGTTTTCTGTTTTTGTCTTTTTCCATATCCTGCAGCATATGGAAGTTCCCAGTCTAGGGGTCCAGTCAGAGCTGTAGCTGCTGGCATATATCACAGCCACAGCAAAGCAGGATCCAAGCCATGTCTGCAACCTACAACATAGCTCATGGCAATGTCAGATCTTTTAACCCACTGAGGGAGGCCAGGGATTGAACCTACATCTTCATGGATACTAGCCAGGTTCGTTACCACTGAGCCGTAATGGGAACTCCTTTTTCTTCCTTTAAGCCATTTTGAGTTTATCTTTGTGTGTAATGAGAGGGTGTGTTCTAAATTCATTGATCTGCATGTGGCTGTCCAACTTTCCCAGCATCATTTGCTGAAGAGAATATCTTTTCCCCATTGTATTTTCTCACCTCCTTTGTCAAAGATTAATTGACTATAGGTATGTGGGTTTATCTCTGGGCTCTCAGTTCTGTTCCTTTGATCCGTATGTTGGAACAGGGCACTTTAATTCATGAAGACCATCCTTGGTTGTGGTGAAGTCCTAATGTCATCTACCCTTTGTATCAGTGTAGAACCTGCCACACTGAGCTAGATCCAGAACCCTCAGTTTTTCCTTTGCCCAGTGAGTTTTCGCGGTGAGAAAACATCCCTTTTGATGAAAGCAAGACCCATACAACAAACCTTGGTTTCTCTTATCTTGGACTTGTTAGTTTCCCCTTGCAGGACCTCAATTTTCCCCAAATGAAAAATAAAGGCCATAACCTACTCATTCTCTGGTAGGTGAGGTCCTTCCTACAGGAGAATTCTCTGCCTCAAGGCATAGAAGTGGGGACAGTTTTAGGAGGAAGGTGCCTTCATGCCAGTCCTCTGTAAAGCAAGTTCCACTTGGCACCAATCCAACTGGTTGTTCTGGTTCTAAGGGCCATGGCAAAACCAGGTTAGCTTCCCCATTCCCTCCTTCAAGACACCGGGCACATCAACAAACACAAGGGGAGGGGTTCCAGGGATAGCTGATAAATGCTGGAATGTGCATTTGTTCTACATGCAGGAATTTGAAGGCCATAATTGGCATGCTTCTAAGTATTGCTATGCAACTTGGAAATATTAGTTGGGCCTTAACTTTCTGCTTTCCCTGCCTTGATCCCGGCTTAAATTCCACCCAGCAAAGGCAAGGTAATAACTGCAATTCCTCATCCCAGCCTGCTCACCCAGCACATTTGGTGTCTGCAGGAAGAGCTCTGACTACTCAGGGGATGCAAACCCTCATTGCCAGGGTGGAAAACCCAAGGCCCAGAGTCAGTGAGCTAGTGGGAGTGCTAAATCTCCAGCCAAGAACTCCTGGTTTTTTGGCCCTCCATCTTTCACAGTGCAGATGACTCACCTGACTCCTGTCCCTCCTTAATTCTTCAGCAGAAACTTCTCAATTGCTTTAACTTCTTTTTAATCAGGTCAAATAAAAATGTTTTTAATTAACTGCCTTGGATTTTATGCCTCACACCCAGCTGCTTTGTACCGTCTGGCAGGTCCCATCTGTCTGTTTCAGCAAGCTGCTTCTGCATTCACTGTTCCTTTCCCATCCTCTTGTTGAGCAACCCCTGGGCACCCACATTATTCTGGGTGCTGGGGAGACAAGACACGTAAGGAACTGCAGTCCAGAGGCGGAGGCAACACATCAACAGAGAAGGCAGGACAGCCTGATGAGGATGATATCCACAGGATGTTCAGAAACAGGAGGGCGTAAAAACCACACTGCAGGGAACCAAGAAAGACTTCACAGAGGAGCTGGCTTTGCTCTGTGCAATCAAAGAGGAGAGTGATTATTTTGTAAAAGGCAAAGCACAACAGAAACCTTCCCAATGGTAACCAAAGGAAGGAAGGAATAAATAAAATACTATCCCTGTATAATGAGCAAAAAACTCAGACCTAACAAACTTCCCCTTGGGGTCTGCAAATTCGCTCTATCAGGACCGAATAAACTGCATTCATATATTAGTGCTAATTCCCCCAAATCTGGCCAGCGCCAAGTTAAGACAGTCTCCAGGAAAGGCAGTTTTGAAGGAGGTGTAAGTGACAAACCCCACTTCATCTTCAAGGCACTTTGTGCAAAGGAACTTTGGCTGTGACTAAGAGGCAGCAGAGAGGAGGAGGGATGAGAAAGACACCCAGAACAAGCTGATTTCTGCTCAGGCATCCCGAGGAGGTAAGGGTGAAAAGAAAGCAGCCCAAGAGTCCTCCTGTGGAAACCATTGCCTGAAGTGTCTTCAGCCAGCTTAGCAGCCTGGGGGTGAGCATGTAGACTGGTTCATCAAATGATCTAGCCTCCACTGCCTTCTAGATCAAGACATTGACACTCCTCTGCTATCTGCCTTTTCTTGAAGGCTGCAGAGAACCTCAAGATGAACTAGATAAGGAAGAGGGGAAGGGAAGAAGGTGGAGGAGAAGAAAATGTGTCTTCTCTGTTAGTGTCCTAACACCACTATAAAAATTTGCAGCCAAATCAGTGACTTAAAACAACACACATTTACTGCCTCACCATTTCTATAGGTCAGACATCTGGTGCAGTGTGAATGGGTAATCTGCACAGGGTCTCATAAGACCAAAGTCAAGGTGTTGGTCACCCAGTCTGGGCTCTTATCAGGAAGGTCAGGGGGAGAACCCACTGCCAGACTCACACACTATTGGCAGTTCCTGGTGGTCATAGGACTGAGGTCCCCAGATCCTTGATGTGTGAAGCCAACATGGTGTACCAAGTTCTTCTTGCGCTTTCAATCCCTAATTCCTATTCTTCCTCTGCATTTAGGAAGATGATCCAGGATAATTTGCCTATCTTAAAGTCACTGATTTGTAACCTTAATTCCACCTACAAAGTCCTCTTTCTTCTAAGGTAACTTATCTGTAGGTATAATATCTCATCATATTTTCAGTCCCAGGAACTAGGTAATAATATCTTTTGGGGGCCATAAGTCTGCCTCATACACCATCTTTCCCCCTTGAGTGTTCATCACCTTGCTATCTAATCTGTTTTTTTTTAATCTGTGTCAAGACACTTTGCTATGAGACATGGTTTGGGGCTTCAAGGAACATCCACCTTATTTGGAGAATTCAAAACAAGACACAATGAATAATCACAAGTAGTAATTACAACCCACTTATCCATGGCACCTTGTAGTTCACACAAATCTACCTATATTCCCTAAATACCATGTGTCATTCCATATTCCTGCTTTGTTTCTTCCTATTTTCCATAACTTTTCATGATTTTGTCCAGATATTTCCTCCATAAGGTCCTCACTAAGGTCCTCCCAGGTCTCACCAACTGAAATGAACATGCCCATCTCAGGGATGACTGGCACTGTATTTTCAAGTGTCAGCACATGTCATACTCAACCTTGGCTGTGACACTTTGTTAATGCTTCTGTCTCCCCCACATTCAATGTACAGGGGAGCCTCATTGCTTAAACACACTCCCTGAACATGGCAATGAGTTATTCCAATGAAGCTGATACTGGATAGAGGAGATGAATTATCTATAGGTCACCATTGAATGTCTGAATCCTCTCAAGTTAAAAAAAAGAAAATAGGATATTCAATTCTGATCAAGACCTGCCTCAATATGATAGTCTATAACTTTATCAATAGTATTTGTATAGCTGGAGAAAACATATGAGCAGAAACAGGATCTACATGATCCTTGGAAAAGAGAGTGCAAAAACCGAAAGTCAGAGAGGTGTCCAGGAGCCCCTAGGCTGGAATGCATCGCCAGTGCTCTTAAACTCTGGATAAGACAGCCCTCAAGAATCCTAATGCCGCTGGCCTGAGCCCAGGGCTGAAATTTCTCCCAGATGCTTTGTTAAAAGAAAACTAAATATGCCATTGTAAATAAACACATGAACAGTCTGAATTGCACATCAGTATCCTGTGAGGTTTGTTTGCCTGGATAAACCCTTGAGAACCTAGAAAAATGTCAGCTGCCCTGAAAAAGTCAAATTTGAAAGACTTAACACCAAAGAACTACTTGATAAGGAATCCTGTTGGGTGACTAATCAACCTGCCTCCATGTGGGCAGTGGATCTTCCAAAACTTTGACTTGCATGTTTCCCCATCACCAAGAGGCTGCTGGGGAAGGACCCTGAAGCTGCGGGTTAGGGATGTGAAAGATTGCCCCAAACATTTCTGCCTCCCCTATAGGAGGTGGAACCTGTGCCCTTCACCCTTGAGTCTGAGCTGGGCCTACAACTGCTTTGACCACTAGAACATGGAGACTTACAGCCCCAGGCACTGAGAAAGCCTGATCACTTCCAACTCCTCTGCTTAGAGACCCAGGCTGACCATAAAATGTCCAGGGTAGAGAGAGGCCACATGGAGAAGACACAGAGAACAAGATGCCACATGGAAACAGAGGCCACGTGGAGTAGCACTGACGGTCCAGCCCCTCCTGAAGGCAAGGACACAAGAAATCCCAAAAGAGACAGTTGAGGAACCAGCCAGCTGAACTCCAGTCAACTCATGGAATTGTGAAATACCACTAAAGGGTTGTTGCTTAAGCCACTAAGGGTGGGGGTGCTTTTTAAGGCAAAAATAGATCATCAAAACACCACCTAAACCAGTTCTCCAGTCTTCCTTTCAAATGAGTCCAATAACTGTTTACTGGATTGAGTGAGTTCAAAGCTTTACTCTCAGATATCATTGAATTCTCCCCTTCTGTTTGAGACTTATTTAACCCATAAGAAACTGAGACTCAAATTTGTTAAGTCATTTGCCCCACATTGCATAGTTAGTTAGAGGGAAACTAAACTAAATGCAACTCAGACGCTGACTGCTGTGCTGTTTCCTTTCAGTAGCCCAGCCCAGCCCTGGCACTCCCCTCCAGCCACACTGTCTGGTCTTCCTGCAGCCTCAGTGATGGGCTGTGAAAGATTTCTCAGAACACACATAGAAAACACTGTCATAAATGCAGGGACAGCTGCTCCTGATCTGTAGTCCCCATAGCTTCTAAAACAGCACTGAATACACAGTGAGAACCCAATAAATGCCTGCTGTCTAAAACCCAGATCCATCGATTACAATAAAAATAGAGCAGATGGAAAATTTTCAGAAATGTGCCCCGCACAGAGATTTGTCTCTTGTAGAGTTTGTTCTGGTCACTCTTTCTGCAAAGGCTTGATGTAGGGAGAACTGTTTCCATGCCTTTCCTAGATTAATGTAATTGGATCTCTGACGGATGAGCTGAGTTGTTGCAAAAAATGTATTTAGTTTCCAAAATTTCCTAGAAGAGGAGACTCCGGATCATAGGCCCAGATCACCCTTCCCACACCAGCTTTGCCCTAAAGCAGATAGCCTGAGATTGGGGCTGCATATCCTTAGCTATTGAATTGAATTGACAGAGTCAGTTCTTTTTTCTCAATCAATGCTGTGATTATGTCATCTACCAAATCCTGCAATCCCTTTTCCAGCTTGACAGGGTAAGAAAAAGCACAGTGCAGCCAATTCTTACGGAGGCACTTCTATGACATATGTCCCCAAGTAGGACAGGAGACGAAAATTCCAATCTCCTTCTGACATGAACTTCATTTGGGGTCTGGAGTAAATCAAGGCTAAAGTGCACGTATTTATTAACTACTTGCTGTGGGTGAAGCATTCTGCTTGCTAAGTGCTAGAAAAAATGATAATAATAAAAACATCTAGCATATGTATTATGTTTATTATATTAGAAAACCCTTTCTCATATCAGCTCATTCAGTCCCCATAATGTTCTGAAAAGCAGATAGGCTGATCTCTGTTTTGCAGAAAACTGAGGTCACAAAGACTATGTGATAGGCCCATGTTACTCACCTAGTACCCAGTGGGGCCAAGACTTTAAGAGAATATCATGATTGTACATTTATTACCTTTTCCAGGATGTGATGAATTGGCAAAAAAAAAATGTATAATAGAATTGATATACGTTGATGATAGAGGAAGTGAAAGACCATATAATCTGAGGGGGTCAGGTTGGGCTTCTGGGATATGGACTGAGTTTAGGGGCCTGACCTGACCAGTGAGTGTGCCTCAGAGCCATGGGCTGAAGGGCTGGGCAGCAGAGCTCCATGGACACAGAGACCTTCCTCCTGTTTGAAGATCAGGTTGAAAGGTCCTTGAGGCTTCACATCCCATGGGCCCTGCATCCTACAGATGGGCCAGGAGATGCTGTGATTATGCCCTTCTCACAGAGGCAGCAGGTCATCCAGAGCTGCACAGGTGGAGCCATCTGGCCCCCACTCTGGAATTCTGCCTCCCAAGCCATGCTGCTTCTTGTTGCATTTCTTTCAAAGGGCCCAGGGACTTAATGACGCAGCCATGTGAAACACATACTCTCCTGGTCCCTACGGAAGCCTCTCTGAAGACACACTGCCTCTTATACACCCAGACAACATGTCTAATGGGAGAGGTAATGGCTGTAGAGTCAAACCCTGCATGGTCATTTGATAACATAGCCATAAGTTCTTTGACACTTATTCCATCAAGAGGTGATGGGGTCTCTGAAATGGGGCTGAGTTAATAGAGTAAAAACAAAGTGACGGTAGGTGACTTGCCAGATCAGGAGAAACCTTGTAGCTCCTGCTTTGGGCCTTAGGAATGCTTGGTCTCCAGTAGTCCCTCTTGGGACCTTCCCTTCAAAAACCAAGCACCATGTTGGGGAAGCCCAAGCTACATGTAGAGGCTCCATATATGTGTTCTTGGAAACAGTTCCAATGAAACCAGCCTTCCAGATCTCCTCCCTACCCAGAAGCACCTACAGTCTTTGGAGTCCTTGGTGGAGCAGAGACAAACCATCCCCCTGCCATGCCCAAAGTCTTGACCCACAGACTCTGTGAGCAGAATGAATGGATGTCATTTTATACCACTATAAAATGACTTTGGGATGGTTTATTACACAGCAAAAGAAAAACTAACATCTCACCACTAGGTACTGATTGCATAACTTTGGGGAAAAAAGTATTCTTTTAAAAGAGCCCTCTCTGTATAATGCGGATTTTAGATAAAGTCCTACTTCATGCAAAGTTGTCAGGATTAAATGAGACAGAGGGTGTGGATTGCTCGACACAGTATGTGGTTTGGGGTGAGTGTGAGTTTTCGCCTGGGGTGGAAAAGGGGCTTCAGTTTGTCCTGACAAGTGCTCTGCATCTTCCATCTCAGACATCCTCCCTCACATCCCCCCAGAGCACAGATACACAGGCTAGACTTTCCAAATCCCTCTCAGCCTCACTGCAGCTGATTGCCTGGGAGGATGAGAGGACCCAGGGCAGAGGGGGGGTTTTCATGGGTGACACCCCTCTTCTTTCTGAAGAGTCTGATCTTGACAACTGTGGGGAGGGGGCTCCATGCAGTGGCCTTTGCCAAAGCCTGCCTGGCCTTTCACAGTGACAGACAGGGTGGGGGCCCACATTCATTATAATCACCAAGTAGGGAGGCTTTGGGGCCTCCTCAGCCAACACCCCTCTCCACGTTGAATTCTGGATGAGTCTCATGATCAAAGTTCAAGTATGTCAGGCATATAAGCACCCAGAGTGTCACAGAGCTAAGAACTAATTGTGTGGGTCTCTTCCCTCCTGAGGACCAGCAGGAGGAAAGTCCTTTCAAGACAAGAGCTTCCAGGCATCCTGGGAGGTGATAATTAACTTTCAGCCTCCACAGGTTTGAGCCTGTGAGAGGAGAGAAGGGGAAGGGCCACCCCCCACCCCCGTGTGACCAGATGGAATATTGCCCCACACGCTCTGACAGGACAGAGCTCACAATTCTTTAATGCACTCGCTTACTCTTAGAAAAAAATTAAACTTCTTGAAATCAGACTTATAACTAAATCTGAGAAAATTTTTCTCTAAGATCAAAAAAAAAAAGGCAAGGAACTGCAACTACCAAGGGCCTAAGTCTGCTTTTCCATGGCACCCATCTCAAAGCTGGACTCTTCTAGTGACACTCTTTTCTAATGTGGGATAAGAGCTGGAAGGAAGGAGGAGCTTTCTGCTGCTCCCGGACTAGGGACGATAAAGAAGAGGTCTTGATGGTCCTGTGGACCCAGTTATGGTAGGTTCATTACCAGATTGGACTTCAATTTTACAAATGTTTACTGAACATTTACTATATACTAGGCACTGCTCTAGAAGCTGGAAACAGTACGTAAAACAAAGATATTCACTCAAGGACCTTATAGTCTATAGAGACAGGCCAGAAGGAGTAAAGAACAAAGGGTCATTGTAAGTCCTTTGTCTTGGGAGGTGTCCTCAGGAATGACAGAGTCTTAATCCACACTTTTTCTTATTTTTTATTTATTTTTGATTTAATGCAGTTTTTAAAGATTATACTCCATTTATAGTTATTACAAAATATTGGCCCTATTCCCCATGGTGTGCAATATATCCTTGTAACCTATCTTTTATTTTTTTGTCTTTTTAGGGCCGCACCCACAGCATATAGAAGTTCCCAAGCTAAGGGTCGAATCGGAGCTGTAGCTGCCAGCTCTATGCCACAGCCACAGAAGCACGGGATCCGAGCCACACAGCTCATGGCAACGCCAAATCCTTAACCCACTGAGCGAGGCCAGGGATCGAACCCACATCCTCATGTATACTAGTCGGGTTCGTTACTTCTGAGCCACAATGGAAACTCCCCGTGTAACCTATCTTATCCCCAATAGTTTGTACCTCCCACTCCCCCACCCCTATTTATTCCACATTTTAGTCGAAAAATTTCTTTGCTCTGAGTTTCTGAGTTTCCACAGACCCCTGTCATGATATTCTATTCATTCCTCTAGCCTACCAGCTTTAATATATCTCCTTTTCTACACTAGTCATTTCTTACAGCCCTTTGTAGAAATTTTCCACATGATTGATGTTCCATTTAAAAACCTCCCCTTTGGATAGGTTTGCGGTAGATGCCACACAGCTGGAGCTGTCAGTGGGTCATGCTGTGAGATGAATTAGCCAAAACAGAACTCTGGAAACACTATCACTTTCCTCCATTAACACAAGTGCCATGGATGAGCCCTGCTCATCGTTGCTCCAAGTGACACCCGAGCTCAACAACAGGGTTCTGTATGCAGAGAATTCTGATCTCTACCCCTACACAAGTCAGCTATCTTGTTTCAGGATGTGGTGCCTCGGTGTCCCCATCTCTCAAACAAAAACCTAAAAGCCCTCTTCCTTCCATTAAAAAAAAAAAAAAAAAAAAATTTTTTTTTTCTAAAGACCACATAGTGTTCCAAGCACTGGGCAGAAGTAGAAAAACATAGATTTTGCTCCCACCCCTGTTCTACATGGCAAGACGCTTAGCCTCTCTGGCCACTATTTTCTTTTTTGGATGGTCTCTTACGACTCTACTCTCTATGAATCTGTAGATAGGAAAGACGGACCTATTTTTGAGTTGAGGTTTTGTATGTTTTTTAAAGTTGTTTCATAGGCCTCGTAGTAAGTCTTTCCATTTAGCATCTTAAAAAAAAATGTTTGCAAAAAATTCTGATAACATGTTTATAATTAGATGCTCTTGTGAACACAATATGATCACAGCACTGAGACAAGATGCTTTCTCCACTATTTCAATAATAGTTGGAAATAAGTATTTCCTATCACACTAAAAAGTACAGTTTTATATCTCAAAATGCAAGTGCTTTAATGAACTAAAACAGATTGTTGCCCCTTGGAGTCTACTATACATGTTAAATTATTATTATTCTGATTATCACACCATGATGATAATGTGTTCTATTCAGCACTGTGGATTGTATTCGCTAAGTAGTTCTAGATAATTTATTACTTATCCACTCAATGGTTCGTATATAGCACCTGAGCAAAAGTTAAGGACAAAATGTAAGCCTTTAGTCTAAATAGACTTAATTTTCAATATTAAAAGCTGAGCCTTAGTCTGCCTGAACAGAGCTAGAGTGGTTTAATTCCTTTTGTCACAATCCCCCTGGATAATAATTCCTTAATTGCTTCTTAGATGAAAATATCAATCATGGGGCAGCCTTTAATAAGACCAAAATTATGGCATTTCTTATCCCCAAAGGTTCCCAGGGAAAAAAACTATTCTTCCCTTCCTTTCTGCTCTCTGCTGATACACAGCTGGTGTGGCACCAGTTTCCCATTTGAATTCCATTTAAGTGAATGTGTCATGTATCCTCAGAAATTCTGAGTTCTTTGAGGAAGGAAAATGTGTTTGATTCACCTTAGGATTTTCCACAAAATGTACATCCAGTAGGTGAAAGAGTCTGCCTGTACACAAACACAATTGGTTAAGAAAATCTAGGAAATTGCCTTAACAATTGTGTCACCGTTTCTATTTGATTGTGTGGTAGTTGGTCAGTTTCATGGTTGGTCAATAGATTGGTTTGGGAGAGAGGATGGGGTTTGAAAAGCTCATCACCCAGTAATAATCATTTATGTAATAATTTAACCTCAGCCACATAGTTCTGCACTGAAGATGTTTCCTGAGCCCCAGCAATTCATAGTAATTGTGTGTGTGTGTGTGTGTGTGTGTGTGTGTCGGGGGCAGGGATAGACTTATAAAAAAACAGGTTAACAATTAACTTATCTTTTCA
Source organism: Sus scrofa (assembly GCF_054392235.1). Taxonomy (NCBI): domain Eukaryota; kingdom Metazoa; phylum Chordata; class Mammalia; order Artiodactyla; family Suidae; genus Sus; species Sus scrofa. The sequence goes on along the minus strand of NC_139396.1, from coordinate 104,738,976 downwards.
ACTATTAAACACTATAACAGAGGTAGAAACACTGTGTTTGACACCCAGATAATGCCTAGAATGGCTCTCTTGGTTTGACAAGTGTGTGCAGAGTTTACACTCATTGTCCCAATGTAATGGTGTAAAAAATCTTTTTGTGACCCTATCCAATCTGAAGATGCTTAAGACCTCAAGTGTGAGAAGTTTGTTCACAGAGGAAAGGAGCAAATCTATTTGCATAATTGAGGTCAAAGTAAGAGGGATGCCACACACAGAGACCTTTTAGACAGAACTGCTTCTTGGTTAAACATGGCAAGTGGAAGTCTGATCTGCTGTTACTTTTAAGTTGGAGAAATAAGTTGTGACAGGATTATGTATGTTGCAGAGATGTCACAAGAAATACAGTTTTGGAAAAACTGACTTAGAGAATCATCTCCGTGAAACAACTAATGTGAATTGCAGAACAGGATTAAGTTCTAAAACATAAAAGTAAGAGATCAAGGTATAAAAACAGGCAGCTAAAGAAAAAAAAAAAAAAAAAAAAAAGACAGCCAGGAGAGAGAAAATATGTGTATATGGCACAGGTAGGGGGAGTATATAGGTGTATGTTATGTGTTAGAGTTTAATATGGGAGTTCTCTGATGGCCTAGCGGGTTGAGGCTCCTATGTTCTCACTGCTGTGGTTGCTGCTGTGCAGTGTAGGTTCAATCCCTGGACCAGGATTTCTCACATACTGCCTGTGTGGCAAAAAAGAAAAAAATATATGAAAAAAAAAACCAAGAAAGAACTTGAAATAAATGTTGCAACTCTTATTTAAAAAAAAAAAAGAATTTAATATTTAGCAAATATAGGAAAGGAAGAACTTGTTAAAAATTTGTGTTGGTTATTATAAATTTGGGGAAAAAATTGGCTTTGAGTTTCTCCTTAAACCATATACTAAATAAATTTCTAAATGAATTACAGAGCTACATATTAAGATATTAAATTCCAATTATAGAAAAATTAGACTATAAAATTGAGTATCAAGTATGCAAATTTAGAAGTAATAGAAGAAATCTCAAAGAATAGATCATCAGACTTAATTACATACAATTAAAATTTCTGCATAGTGAAAGAACCCAAAATAAAAAGGCAGATGAGAAAAGAAATGCTTATGTAAATATATTTTTAGAAAAAACAAAGAGGTAGTGATTTTATTTTGTGAAGAACAAAGGAACATCAATTTTATAAAGGGAAATAATTAAATAGTAGATTAATAGGTAAAATATTCTCAATAAGATAAAAGGTATTTTATCATTATCCTGCAATTCTATTTATTTTTATTAAATAGAATTTAACAGTGATTACTGCCTAAGATTATGCGAAGTTCTGAATATACACTACTCTGAGCCTTTCTTATAAAAACTACTTGATAACAGATTTAATTCCTAAGAAATGATCAAAATTAAAAATCAGATATGAAAACTGCATTAAAAGATTAGTAGTGATTATTTTTATTTAATGTATTTAAATATGGAACTAAACCTATTATGGAATTTAAAGACCAGAATGCAAATGTTATAAATCTTGATTAAGTAAAAGTAATAATATAACAAATAAAAATAAAGACATGAAGGAAACGGAGATAGGAAAAAGTGAAAAGTGCTAATTTTTTTTAATCCCCTATAACCAGGAGTTGGTTAATAAAGTTAAGGAGGCTCCCTTCTGGCACAGCAGCTTAAGCATCTGGCGTTGCTGCACATGTGGTGCAGACTGCAGCTGTGACACAGGTTCAAATCCTGGACCAGGAATTCCTACATGCTGCAGTTACAACAACAAAAAAAGTATTTTTACTATTTAAAAGATGGAACTTAAAAAGCTTAACTCCTACTTGTTAATATTTTATAAACTACTTTTCTTAACTTCGGAAGGATCTTTGGGGAAGGGGGAAATGGAATGTGATAAAGAAATATTTATTTGAAACTCAGTTCTTCCTTCAGTTCCTTCTTCCATAATATTCAAGGAAAATTAATTTTAATGTTTTTAATTTAAATATGGCAGTTTATGAACAGAGCCCTGTTTCTCTCTACTCTTAATTATAGGACAGCCAGGCAGGACAGGATCATGCCACAGGCAGCAAGCTGTCAAAGTAGCACCTTGCCTAAGAAGGGTCTTAGAACAAAGGAATATATGGTATGGGGAAGTTTTATATAAAACAAATTTAAATTATTGAAGTGGCTAAAATAAACCCAGTTTTTTGAGACTAAAAGTAGGAGGTGAAGAAGAGGAGTAGAAGAATAAAGTGAAAGAGAAGGAAAATTAATACTTCTTTTAAAATATAAAAGGGAGAAAGCAGTAGAGAACATAAAAGCATATCAGATCTTCCCAATTAAAATAGGGGAATAGGAGAATAAAAATATATTCTATCAAGTCAGCAGAAATAAAGACTGAGAAATAGTAAAATAAAATAATGGTAAACTTTAAATAAAGTAAAAAAGGGTAAAAATCAAGGCTAATACATATAACCAGAATTTCCAGATCAATAAGCAGACTACTAGATTGTTAAAAACAGCATTGTAGGAGTTCCCGTCGTGGCGCAGTGGTTAACGAATCCGACTAGGAACCATGAGGTTGCAGGTTCGATCCCTGCCCTTGCTCAGTGGGTTAAGGATCCGGCGTTGCCGTGAGCTGTGGTGTAGGTTGCAGACGCGGCTCGGATCCCGCGTTGCTGTGGCTCTGGCGTAGGCCGGTGGCTACAGCTCCGATTCAACCCCTAACCTGGGAATCTCCATATGCCGCGGGAGAGGCCCAAGAAATAGCAACAACAACAACAACAAAAAAAGACAAAAAGACAAAAAAGACAAAAAAAAAAAAAAAACAGCATTGTATTCTGGCTTTTTACAAAAAAAAAAAAAAAAAAAAAAAAAACAACTAAAGTAGAGTGACAAATGCTGAAAATGACAGAAATATAAAGAATACCAGCAAATGAAAATAAGCAAACGGAGTTCCAGTCATGGTGTAGTGGAAACGAATCCAACTAGGAACCATGAGATTGTGGGTTTCATCCCTGGCCTCACTCAGTGGGTTAAGGATCCAGCATTGCCATGAGCTGTGGTGTAGGTTGTAGACGTGGCTTGGATCTGGCCCGTTGCTGTGGCTGTGGCGTAGGCCAGCAGCTACAGCTCCAATTAGACCCCTAGCCTGGGAACATCCATATGCCGTGGGTGTGACCCTAAAAAGACAAGAGACCAAAAAAAAAAAGAAAAGAAGCAAGCAAGCAGACCAAAAAAAGCAATAACAATAATCTCAATATCACGCAAATCTCAATTTAAGTCAAAAATATTTAACAAGGTAGATGATGTGATGATAAAAAATATAATGAATGATGGCATCATAATAATCATATACACTTTACATCAAATGACATAGCAACCAAATAAAATTTCCCATGATACAATAAAACTTGGCCAAATATAGTTGGAACTTAAAATATGAATACACTCTTAAACTGTATATACCAAGTTGGCAAAATATAAAAAAATGAAGATTTGATCAAGGATATCACCATTTATTGATTAACTCCTTTCTTATAGGCAAGAAAATTTTACAATATTGATTACGTCTTTAAGCCAAAGAAAAAGCTTTCTCAAATTCAAAAATCTACAAGTCTGACCATGATTCAAATGTATTAAAAATCAATAATGACAATTTTCTACCCTTATACTGCCCTTCTCCCCTTCCTTCTCCTCACTAGTAACCACCAGTTTGTTCTCTATATCTGTGAGTATGCTTCTTTTTTGTTTTATTCACTAGTTTATTATATTTTTTAGACTCCACCTATAGGTGATATCATATAATAGTTGTCTTTATCTAACTTATTTAACTTAGCATAATGTCCTCCAAGTCCATCCGTGTTCCTGCAAATGGCAAATTTTATTTTTTTATGGCCTAAGAGTATCCCATTTTATATATGTACCACATCTTCTTTATCCATTCATCTGTTGATGGACATTTACGTTGCTCCCATGTCTTGGCAATTGTAAGTAATGCTGCTATGAACACTGGGGGTCTATGTGTCTTTTTAAATTAGCGTTTTTGTTTTTTTCAGATAGATATCCGTGAGTGGAATTGCTGGATCATATAGTAGTTCTTTTTATAGTTTTTAGAGAAACTTCTATACTTTTTTCCACAGTGGCTGCACCAATTTATATTCCCATCAACAGTGTACAAGTGTTCCCTTTTCTCCACCTTCTTGTCAAAATTTGTTATTTATTTTCTTTGTGATGATAGCCATCCTGACAGTTATGAGGTAAGATGTCATCATGACTTTGATTTGCATTTCCCTAATGATTAGTGATGTTGAGCATCTTTTCAGGTGCCTCTTGGGTTATCATGGGATTAGATGAAATCATATGTGTGAAACTTTTGAAAATTGTAAAGTGCTGTAGAATTTAAACTCTTTCATTCAATAAAAAAAAATCAACAATTGATAATATCATTAAAATAGAGTCCTTGGAGTTCCTATTGTGGCACAGCAGAAATGAATCCAACTAGGAACGCTGAGGTTGTGGGTTCAATCCCTGGTCTCTCTCAGTGAGTTAAGGATTTGGCATTGCCGTGAGCTGTGGTGTAGGTCACAGATGAGGCTTGGATCTGGTGTTGCTGTGGCTGTGGCATAGGCTGGCAGCTACAGCTCCAATTAGACCCATAGCCTGGGAACCTCCATGTGCCGTGGGTATGGCTCTAAAAAGATAAAAGACCAAAAAAAAAAAAGTAGAGTTCTTGAAAATTAAGAAAATCTCTCAGGGTAGATTAAAAAGGAAATCAAATCAAATTGCAAACTATTTATAAAAGAATGCAAAGAAGAACAGAACTCAGCTCAACTAATGTGGCAGTGTAACATCTGGGAGACAATACTGTGTGATATTCAGTCAAACTGCCCAGAGCTGTGTGGTTCTGGGACCATTACTTACCCTCTCTGTGCCTCTGTAGTCTCACCACTGAAAAACAGTGATAATGACAGGACCCCCCCAGAGAGATGTAGTGAAGACTGAATAAGAACACACATAAAACAACTAGAAGTTGAGCGCATAGTAAGTGTTCTTGAATGTTTGTATCTAGTTGTCTTCATTCTCCCCTCTCATTACCCTCTTCCCTCATTCCTCTCCTTTCTCATTTTTTAAATTCTCTAAATGTGTTTCTATTACTTTTGTAATTAAAAAAAGACATTAAAATGTCTAATGGAGCCATCCCACTGCTAATCACATTATTAATAAAATTCAAAGGAAAAAGACTTCAACTGAGTAAGAAATATAATCTTTCTATAGGTCAGCATATTCTGATATTTAGCCTCCTTTCTGCTGGTGGAGGTGTGTCAGAGTGGGGAGAGAGTGCAAATCAACAGAGAACTGTTTGATTTGGGCTGTTTTAAACAGAAAAAAAAGGGAGGGCCCAGTTTCTGAGAAGGCTGTCTACTGGGACCTATCATAATTTTTACAAGGGAGCCTATAGTCTCCTTTGTCTCGGGGAGAGATGTAGCAAGATGGAAAGTAAAAATAACTTATAAGACCTCCAGCCTTTTATTTCCAAGTGCCTAATTTCAAAAGAGGGAAGAGAAGATACTGATGTAGACTAATACTTGTCATAATTATCTCCCCCATTTTCAAGGCAAACCTTTGCCAAACCATGGACCCATGTAACAAGCTACCTAGTCCTCCAGTGAACACTCCTCTGAGATCCATAATAATAGCACTTCCTCAGCAGTAATAATGGCTGGGTGGGGATTTCTCTCTAGGATGTTTCTAGGAAAACAGACCTGGGAGGTTTACATTCAGTTTTGTTGCTCTGTGCTATGCTGGGAAGACCACCTCTGAGATCCTTCTATTTTCCCCCTCTTCCCTTCTCCTACTTTTACAGAAGAGGAAACTGAGGATGTACATAAAAATAATGTCCCCAGGAACACACAGCTAGATAGAATGGAGGTATAACTGCCCAGGAAGGCTGGTGAATGAGTCTTCTCCCTTCCTAGATGCAGGCAAGATGTCCCTTCTCACAGCCCTGGGATCTCAGCCTGCCTCACCCTCCCAGGAGCTGAAGACACCAGCCCACAACACAGCTTGGACTGCTGCATGGGACACTGCCCAAGACATGACTCTGGGCCCTTAATATGTTCAGATTTTACAACTTGCTTGTTGCATAAGCACAGCTCATGAGATGCAATCACAAAGAACCTCTCCCTTTCCCTCCCCACCACCTCCTGCAGTCTATCATATCCTCTGAGCTGTCCTAGGGCTTAGAATATAGCTTGTACTCAATAAATTTTCATTGACACCAATTCTATTGCTATGTAATTATTACATTAACATGATAACAAAATAATTAGATTTAACTATAGCATCTGCAATTTGTTATGCAAAGCACTTTGTGAGCGTCACCCCTAACACAATGACCTTCTACAAGCATCATCACAGACACTGTACAGATGAGAAAACCAAGGTCCAAGGCTGCACAGCAAGCAGGATTTGGAATCCATACTCTGCCTGTGAGCAAATCAAAACCATACTATATAAATGGAGATTGCTTTCCCCTCCCTGAAGTCATCTAATGTCCTTTAAGTTTGCTCTGTGGGATTAGTTTTTTTCATCTATTCCTAGGATGAATTCCCTGGACTTTCCTGGACATTTCTGGTTATTATAAAGTCCTGTAGTCATTTGAAGTCACAAAGCTGAGTCTTGATTGTGAAATTAGAAGGTCTGGCTCTATATAATAATCAACACTTCAATCTTAATTTGAAAATAAGACTTGTCTGCTTCCTAGGCTAGGGCTTCCTGCAGTTACAAAGCTTCTCTCTTCTTGCTCATCTCTTTTACCACTTGCTCCCTGCAGTTTGTTTTAACTTCTTAATATTTCGAATATGGGAACTTCCAAGAACACACAAATGTAAGAGAGTAGTATGATCAATCCATTACTCACCTTCAATAGTTATCACCTCACCAACCCATGGCCAACCCCCACCATTATCTGGCTGACCTTCTGACTCCCCACCCGGCCCCCCCTTAACCCTCACCCTATGTTGGCCAATTGAGTTTAAGGGAGGAGGAAAACGTCCTTCCTGAGTAACAGCCAAGCTCTTTTGTATTCCCTGGGCCTGGCAAGTGTTTGAAGCGCCTAAAAGGAGGTTAAGTGCCCTAAATCAGTACTACTCAAGTGTGAGATTCTAGCAAACTAGAACAGAGCTTGTGCTGGATTGCAAATCAATGCACTGCTTCCTTCATCAAGAAAAGTCTTGCTATTGACTCGTGGATATGTAAAACAAACTAGTGGCTACCAGTGGGGAGGCGGGGGCAGGGGCAGTGTAGGGTGAAGAATTCGTAGGCACAAACTATTGGGAGTAAGATAGGCTCAAGGATGTATTGTGCAACATAGGAAATATAGCCAATATTTTCTAATAATTGTAGCTGGACAGTAACCTCTAAAATTGTTTTAAATTTTTTTAATTAAATTTTTAAAAGTCTTGGTATTTTAAAAAAAAATGTCAGTTGAACAAAACAATGTGCTTAGCGATGTAGTCAATTGACTTTCTGGTTCAAGTTCCTCATGTCATTGCAGACCATGAACAAGCAGTTCATGGACTGGCTTGAGCCGTTCTTGGCCATTTACATTGGAACTTACCCACAGTGGAAGCCTAGGAATAAAGCATTTGTTCTTCCTGCCAAAAGTTGGTTCCTCAACCAAAACTGAGACAGGAAGAATCCCATTATATTCCTGAGGTATATAAGAAAATATCAAGGACTCAAACCTACACAGAGAAATTACAAAGATCCAGATTCTAGACAGATTTCATAGGCATGGTTCCTGGTCTTAAGTTCCTGTTCCTCAGGGGCGGGGGCGGGATGGGGGGGGCTCTCTTGCAAATCCTGTAAAGCCATCTGTTTCCACTTACAGCTGAAACAGACCATGCAGCCATGTCCCTGATTCTTACCAATTTAGAGCAAGGAAACCTGATTCCCAGTCTCAAGTACTTTATTTCCTTGTCTCTGGGCTTTTGCTCACCGGCAGAGTTTGCTTTGCTTTTCCACCACAGCAAATTGTTGCCAAAAGTGAGGTCTGGCTGCTCATTCACTTGAAAGCCAATACTCAAGAGGGTGGATTGGTGGAAAAGAAGTTTGCTTTATTTCGGAGGACAGCAACCAATGAGGAGCACAGACCTGTGTGCAAAGACCAACTCCACCACTGACAGTCAGGGGGCAAGAGCTTTTAAAGGGGTGTAACAGGGGTGTAATAAGCTGAAGGAGGGGGCTACATGCAGAAGAAGCACAGTCAGTTCCAACAGTCATCTTGAAATTGGTCATGCGATAGTCTGATTAGCATTGTTTTAAGGATAGCTAATCTTCTGCTCCAGGGTCGGTTTCTTCCCATTTTTTTAGCCCAGTTCCTGGAATTGTGGCAGCTTGTGCTATGGCTACAGTCTGGTCATCAAGTAGTTAACTTCTTCTACCCAGTGGCGATTTCAGTAGCTACAAAACAACTCATAGGATACGGCTCAGAATATTATCTATAGCCCTTGAGGAGAAACTAAAGGTCTTTGACTTTGTTTAATAACTAGACTATTATTATTTTGTCCTGTTAACCTGCTTTCCTTTGCTTCTGCATTTTTTTCACTTCTTTGATTAAACTCATCCTTTGGCTGAAGTCTGTCTACAGACCAAAGGTAGGAGGAGGTATTGGGGGGGAAGGAGAACAGGGCCCTGCTCCATTTCAAAATGCCTGAGGGGGTCATATATAAATAGCCTGTCTCCCTCACTCTGTAAGGGGATCGTTCTGTGATGCGTGTCCTACCCTGGCACTCAGAATTTCCCAGTGAAGCCCAGGCAGTAACTCATCACATCCTGAGAGCTCTTCAAAGGGAAGATCTCTCCAGCTGGCTGCCACTTCTGGAGAGAAGCTAGCCAAGGAGCCTGAGATGCTGATACAGCTTGGCAGTTAGGAAGCTCTGAGAGGAACATCAAGGACAAGGTGTTGCCCTTGCTCGCTTGCCCTGTATCTATTTCATCAACATTATGAAGGGCATACTATGGGCAAAGCACCATCACAGAAGTCAGACTAGAGACATGTCTCCGAGGTCAGTATTTTTTAAGGATTCAAAATAGACAGTTAGAGACTGCTTACCCAGCGCTTCTGGAAGACCCACTTGGGCTTCCTCTTATCTCGATCTAGATCATTCATTGCTGACTGCCAATTCCAAAGAGCCTGGGAATTCTGACTCTCATTAACCCTCCTTGCTGGAGCAATGAGTCATTCCACTGTGTGGAGACTGACCATGGGCTTCTACCCTCTGCTGTGTCTACCCCCTGCCCTCGCTCTGGTCCCCCCTCAGTGTGCCTGCTGAGGTGCTGAAGCCTGTCCTACTCAGGTGGGCAGCACAGGATTCAAGCACTGTGCACACACTGGATGAGGCAGAGGCCATGGGTTCAGAAAACTTGTGATTTAGTTGGGAAACTAGTGAGAAAACAATTACAGGCAAATGTGGTTTCAGGGTTTCATGTCAGAGCTTTGACTCTGCAATAAGGGAAAGATTTCAGGATAAAAAAATAAAACGAAAATAAGTGTGTTACCTTAGGGAAGCCTTTCTTCTGTACGAGCTTTCCATTTTCTCACCTTGAAAATTCAAACTCTAATCCTCTTTGGGGAGTGACAGGGTGGGGGGGTGGACTGAGAACTCCATGATTTGATTTGTGAAAACATTTTGTAAAATGCAGGGTGTGATAAATGAAAAGGATTGGGTTATATTTGAATAAATGATATAAATGATATGTTCATATTCTATTGTTCTCATATGTTAATGGTTATACTAATATAATTATATTAGTATATAAATATATATACTAATATATAATTAGTATAGTATAAGTATATATACTAATATATACTATATACTAAAGTTATTATTATCCTTTTAACACTATATATTAAATTCATCACAAACCATATTTAATCTCTCAGTAAATCCTGCCAGCAGTGACTTTAGAATATATCCAGAATCTGTTCATTTCCCTTCACTCCTGCTGAACTCCCCTGGCCTCTCTGATCGAAGCCTCCATCTACAGCCTTCTCATTTCTTTCTCCCACTATCCAACATCAACCTTTTACCAGCAGGCATTTTTTTAAATTGTGGTAAAATACTAGATGATTCCTTCTAAACATAACCACATCACTCTGCAGTGGGAACCCCATTGATGCCCCACAAGTCCTAACAGGGCATCCAAGACCCTATATCACTGGTCCCAGCCCTGCTGTGACTACGTCTATCACCTCTGCCCTTTGTTCTTTCCACTTCAGCCATGCTAGCCTTTGCTTACCTCAAACAACAGCACATTCATGCCTCAGAGCATGTGAACTTGAATCTTCTACCTGGAATGCTTTCCTCCAGAGAGCTGAGAGCTCACACTTTCACCTCCTTCGGGATTCTGCTCAAATGTCAGAGGCATTCCCCAAGCCCTGATGTAAAAAGCAAATATTGCCACCAGCACCCAGTGTCACGTTCTATACCCCTGACCTCTTTCATTTTCCTCCATAGCACTTACACCATCTCACACATTAGATATCTGTTTGTTGTCCTCGAGCCTACTCCCCAGCTATACTGTAATCTCCTGGAGGATATAGATTTCATTTTGTTCACCTGAGAAATGAGTGATTCACAGCAGTTACCTAATACATGTTTGCGTGAATGAGTGCAGGAATGATTGAATGACAAATTGATCAACCAATGAGTTAACCCACAATTACATACCCCACAGACCCTTACAACAGTCATGGAGGAGAATGAATAGATATGCACCTTGTAATTTGTAAAGCGACGCTGACTCGGGTTTTTAAAGCAGGAGCACTGGAATAACCCCTGGAATCTCAGTTCATGATTTTATAGTGCATCGGAAATAACTTCACCCAAACTGGAAATGTATTCTTTACCTAGATGCTTAGATTTTTGCCTTCATCAGTTTTTTCCAAGCATCCTGAATGGACTGGCCCCACGGTCCCTTCTGCTCCCACAAGAACTCCACAACAGCAGGAATCCAACTCCCCACCTCTGTGCTCTATTTATATTCCTTCATGACTCTTTATGAAAGTTAAAGTGGTCAGAAGCTGAGCGAGACACAAATGTGCAGATAACACTATCGATTTTTCCCTCCTCAGAGGGACCCAGGCTGCCAAATTGTATGGCTACAAAGCAGGTGAAATGGCCTGGCAGGGGTCCCAGTCCCCACCCTACACAGTTCTTCTCTGATCCCCACCTCCTACCAACTAGCCCACAAGGTCCCTGTTTCTCTCTCCTCTGCTGTGGACCTTCCAGACCCAGAAGCCATCGCAGCTGCAGTAACTAGCCCAGCAGTAGGCTTCTGCCATTTTTATTTTTAGGCCTGATGCTGTTTCCGAGGAGAAAATAAAAGCAAATAAAATTCAGGCTGCTGCTATTGATCTCCAGTCATTTATGAGCATTGCTATGGCAACCAACCCTATCTTTCCTTCCTCTCCACACCCTCCTCCACCTCGTTGTGTAGCCCAGGACCCGGGCCGTCAGGTAGCATCAGTGCTGTCCTTTCAGGAGGCTTCTGTCCAAGGCTTTGGGGGACAGAGCTACCCAGGACCCAGACCCATCAGTTCTGTCCAAAATGGCCCATTCACTAACAGGCCTGTTAGTGTCCTAAGATGACACACAGAGGGAGGCTGAGCAAAGAACTGATTGCTCTTATACACTTGAAAACACAGGAACAAGAAAGGGAAAATGGCCTGCAACATTTCAAGAAGAAAGTTACACAACTTGGACTTGCCCTGCTTCTCTTTGAGGGGCTGGAAGACTATTCCAGCAGGCCTGGTCGTGAAATCAGGGAGATTTGACTTTGGTGGCCCTGCCCTCTTCTCCTACAGGCCGCTCAGGGCCCTGGTGTGCCCCCACCCTACTCCATCCCACCAGGGACCTGGCTTCTTCCTCAGGCCAGTGCTATCATTTTCTTTCCGAGATGGATCCCAAGAAGAAGTGGGTTAAAATATGTATGCCGAGTTTCAGGTGACACAGTATGGGCCTGGGGTGGAAAAACCTTATGCTCAGCTCAGCTCTGGGGACTAGGCTGGGACCCCAGCCCCTCACACAGCCCACAGTCTAATAATTATTGCAGTCATAAGAACAGTTCCCATAAACTCCAGCACACATATGTACAAGACTGGGGTCTCACAACTGCACAGTCAGTACTCACATGTGAGCATGAGATTATTAAACAGCAAACCCTCAGCTGTTGCTGCAGTGCATGGTGGATGATGCAAAAAACTTTATGGGAAATGACTTCTAGGTAGTAGGTAGCAGAGTTGTTCTGTTTCCACCTGAGGCAGGGCAGTCTATAAAACCCTTCACACGCCAGCAGCCCAGGAAGTGCAAGGTGTTTATAACAGACGGCTGCTGCGGCCATTCATTGCTGGGTGTGCTCTGACTGTAAGGCTCCTGTGGTGGCCTGATCTCTGCAGAAGAAAATAGCCACAGATGGAGCTGGGCCTGCAGAAGTGCAATCCATGAAAATGCTCAGCAGTCGGGCCCCAATGGCAGCCTGATGCTGGCTCACCATCAAGTTCTCTCCAGCCCTTTTGCTTCTCTTCCCAGATCCCTCTAGTCTTGGGGTAAATCATTCTCCCTGAATGTTTGGTCCAAGATGCTCTCCTTGTCTGCCTCCAATCTCCCCTCTCCTTTGAGGCTAAAGCCTTGAGAAATGAAACCATGAAGACTTCTCCCTCTTTCAGTTTTCAGTTCTCCCTCACCCTTGGAGATCAGAATCCAAGCATCCACTTGGGTGGAAGAAGGAGAAAAAAGAAACTGGGTTACTATATCTTCTGCCACTAATCATTCTCATAATCAATCACTCATCTGACCCCAGGTTCACCCTCTACCCCACAGGGGCAGAGAACTGACATGGAGTTTACATTTCCCTCCCAAATGCATATGTGTTCTTAAGGCCAGAAACTATGAGTTTGAGATATGATTCAAATTTAATGTGTACTTAATTATAGAAGTTAATGCTCACTGAGTAGTTCTAAGTATAAATATAGCTATTTATACTTATAACTATTCCAAAGGTATTGCATGCATTGCTCAATTCATCCTCACAGCATCTTGTGAGAGAGGCACTATTATTGTTCTCATTTTAGAAAGAAGGTAGTTGAGACACACAGAGGGCAAGTAACTTTCCCAAAGTCACACAGCTTGGAACCGGTAGAATCGTTAACTCAAGCTCAGGAAGGCTGACAACAGAGCCTCTACCTCTTCACCATGAGGTTTCACCACCAGGCCCCATCCTGTTCCATGGCATTGTAGTGTATCTCCAATCCTGTGGGAATAAGATAATATGGCAGAAGTCAGGCAGTACCTTCCTTCCAAGCCCTTCACAGCCCCTCTATACCCTCAGCAGGACAGTGAGAGTCAGGTGACTACAGGGATGGAGAAGAGGAAGACCGGGGCTGGGGCCCAGCTGCATGACACAAGTACAGACATGCTGGTCTGTTTATTTATTAAATACTTCCAAGCAGAGAAAAAGTCACTCCCCGGACCCCTTCCTGAGAGATACTCCTCCCTCCCCTCTCAGGATCCAACAATTAAGAGGTAACCCCTGGCCTGGTGCAAGGCCTCCAGAGGCACCCACTCATCAGACTGCTGGAGCCCAGAGAGCGGTTGCTACCGTTTATTCTGTCAGCCCCACTTTGGCCAGGTGTCAGGGTGACAAAGGAGACTGGAGCTCTCAGTGGCCTCCCAAGTGCCCAGCTGAACCTCTTTCCCTGCCCTGCCCATATGTAGCCTGACACCTGGCCAGCTGTGGTCTCTGGTTCCTGCTTTTCCAAGCGCAGGTTGATCGGTCCCTCTTGGGGAGGCGGGTGGGCACCCTGTGGCCCTCCAGCCACTAGTATGGACTGTCCCACTCCCTACTCCCAGCAGTTCTTTTTTCACCCAATTAAATCCAATTCAGCATTATTGGAAAACTTGCATGTTAGTGTTACATGACCTAGTTGAGAAAATTGTCCTGTGCTCAGTTGATGGTAATAGCTGCTTAGCTATAATAACTGTGCGTCAGACACTGTCCCTAAGTGCTCTGCGTTTATTAAGCTTAATCCTCATGTTAAACTCATGAGATAAGAACTGTTACTATAGAGAACTCTGAGCCAGAAATGTTAAGCAACTTTCCCAGGTCATACAGCAAGTCATGGAAGTGTCTGTATTTGAATCTAGCATCTGTACCTGCAACTGCTGTGCTATGGCTGACACTCCGTAGCACAAAGGGGTGAGTACCAGGACTGGAAAGACCAAGTTCTGCCCTTCCCTCATCCTTTAGACATATGAACTCAAGTCCAAATGGGCATGTTTAGGGAAATGCTTTAAATTGGTTGGTTTATCCCAAGACTTCCCACATCTCAAGGGCAGCTTCAGAGCAAATGGAATTGGCCAGCTCCTGGGCCAGGAGCCAGGGTTTTCATGGAGAATTTCCCTTTATTAGTTACTGGGGAGCCTTTCACCCTGTTCCAGAGAAATCTCCAAGCTGCTGGGGGAAAGCAGATTGTTCTGGTTGGCCCTGGAGCCTTGCCCACTGGCCTTCCCTGCCAGCAAGCCTAGGGGCCACACAGAAGCTCTCCTTCTCTCCAGCAAACCTGCAGGTAGAGGCCAGATTTTCCAAGTGATGACAAATACCCTCTTTCTCACTCCCCAGGAGAGAAGGCAGCACGCCAGCATCCTCCTAGTGCAGTGACAGCTCCTGGGGACCTGCAGTTTGGGAAGACCTCAAGCAAACATTTTTCAAGCCAGAGCCAGCTCTCCTCGGATAATCGACTAGATGGCGCCACCTGCTGGATAAATGGAAAATCTTCTCTCTGTCCACAGTGCTGCCACCCCCACTTCCTTTGACAACTTGCCCCGTCCTAGCCTACGTCCTCCACCCCGACCCTGACCAGAGAGAAGCCTTCAACAGAAAGCACGTGCCAGGAACACAGGTACGCATATCTGGATCTTCCATGGGACCAATCAGCAGGATTGTTCACGTATTTATCTACACTGCTTTCCTCTTCCTACTTCTTAGGCCTCTGACCACCATCACCACCACACCTTCACACGGCCCAGCCCCACCCCACCCCAGATCATCTTCACTTATTTATTAAGATGCAGGGCTATTTGTGAACAAATAGTGCACCTGTCCCAGGCAATCAGTGAGGTTGGGAAGGGGACCAGTGATTGTTACACATCTGTCTCAGTGAAGCCACATGCTGGACATACCGTCATGCCAGCCTGTGACAAATGCAAAACAGATGTCAGTAGATGCTCTCAGGTTCTCAAATATTACTGGATGATACCATTTCATCAGTAAAATGTGTACAGAAGAACAGAGCCCTTTTGAGATAGGGTTCTGGGCCCTTTCATTAATCTAACTACCTATGGGTTTACAAGATACGAGACTCAAATCATAGTTCCAGTAATATGATAAATTACTACATAACACTGGCTCTCAGAGTCTTAACAGAACCATAGAGGTTACATCTGAAACACCAAACTGTACTATTCACTTAATTATTTTTCTTCCTTTTCTCTTTTGCTCCTTGTTTGCCTATAAGCCTATTCTCTATTTGTTATGGGCTGGATTGTGTCCTCTCCTGCAAAAAAAAAAAAAAAAAATTCATATGTTTCAGCTCTAACCCCCACTATCTTAGAATGTGAGTATGTTTAGAGACAATTAGCACTGTAAAGGCCCTAAGTTAAAATGAGGCCATTAGGGTGGGTCCTGGTCTGATATGACTGGTATCCTTGAAAGAAGAATTTGAAAACACAAAGGTAAGCCATAGACTGAAAAAAATGTTTCAAAACAAAGAGCTTATATTCCAATTAATTGAAGAACTCTTACAACTTAATATAAAGGAGAAAAAATCTAATAAAAAAATGGGCAAAAGTTTGGGACAGACATTTCCCGACAGAAGATATATAGGTAATCAATAAACACATGAAAAGATATTCAACTTCACTAGTTCTCAGAAAAATCATAATTAAAACCACAGTATGATACCACTACACACCCTCTAGAAAGATCACCAATATCAAGTGGTGGTGAGGTTGGTGAGGGCATGGAGCAATAAGAACTCTCTCCTATGTTTCTGGTGGGGATGCAAAATGTTACAGCCATTTTGCAAAACAATATGAAAATATTTTATAACATTAAATAGGCATTTACCATACTGTCAGGCAATTCCATTGTCCCTATGAAAACATGCATGCAAATATTTATTATAGCATCAGTTATAATGACCAAAAACTGGAGAAAACAAATAATATGTACATACCATGAAATACTACAGAGCAATAAAAAGGAGGAAACATGAATGAATCTCAGAAACATTATGCTAAATAAAAGAAGTCAAACAGCAAAACCATGTACTGACTGTTTCCACTCATGAAATTCTAGAAGAAGCAACACTATAGTTACAGAAAGCAGATTAATGGCTACCTGGGACCAAGGCGAGGAAGAGGATCAAGAGCAAAGGCCACAAAGAATCTTTTCAAGATAAAGGGACTGTTCTTAATATTGATTAGGCTGGAGGTGGTATGATCATATGTACTTCGTGAAACTCGTTAAAGTGTACTTTGAAATGATGAATAGTGTTATATATAACTATAGCTATTTCTGTAACAATCAAAGGACACACCAAAGAAAAAGAAAAAAAAAAGTCACCAGGAGTGCACGCACAGAGAAAAGACAGTATGAGGACACAGCAAGAAGGTGGCCGTCTGCAAGCTAAGGAGGCCTCAGGGGAAACCAGACCTGCCGATATCTTGATCTTGGACTTCTTCAGTCTATGGGACAATAGATTTCTGTTGGTTAAGCCACCCAGGCTGTGGTGTTTTGCTGTGGCAGCCCTAGCAAAAAAATACACCATCATAGTACAATAAAGACAGCCGCTGTTCTGTGAGACAGGAATTTGAACACATAGAGGGCCAAACAGGAAGCATGACTCAGGCTGGGATGGACTCAAACTTACAGCCAGGCAGAGCCTGGCCGGGACCAGCCAACACATGTGGTTTCCCACCACAGTTCCTGGCCTCAGGCAGGTACTGAGCTGAGTGGGCACATTGGACAGCCTGGCAGGACCTGCCTGAGGGCTCTGGGCAATGCCTGCCTGAATTTCTGCTCCTCTCCATCCTTACTAGAGAGTCGCTGGTTCCTACCACCGAGGAAATGACTCATAAACCACAGAGCCCAGCTGCTCGGGTCACAGCAGAGCAGGGTCACCCCTTAGCAGGGCCCTGAAGAGAGGCTGAAGTTTATGGCTGTGTGAGATGTTTACAACAGAAACATTTGTTTCTAGAACTGCTCTCGGGTTGCTGAACTAAATTTCCTCTAAAGCTGAAAAGTACCCATCCATCTGCTTGATGGCAACTTTCCCAGAGGCCAAGAGAGCAGAGACTTGGGCAGGTGGAATGGGGTCGTGCTGAGAGGTGGTGACAGATCAAGCCAAGAGTAGGGTGGTCCTGTGGGCACTCCTCTACAGGCAAAGCAGCCGTGCTTTTGACCAGAAATAGTCTAAACATTTTTTTAATGTTAAAAATTGACTCTGAGAGTTCCCCTTGTGGCTCATTGGAACAAGAACTGGACATAGTGTCCATGAGGATGCAGGTTCAATCTTTGGCCTCGCACAGGGGGTTAAGGATCCAGCACTGATGCAAGCTGCAGCATAGGCCTGCAGTTTCAGCTCTTATTTGACCC
The DNA here is from genome assembly GCF_054392235.1 of Sus scrofa. NCBI lineage: Eukaryota > Metazoa > Chordata > Mammalia > Artiodactyla > Suidae > Sus > Sus scrofa. The sequence continues at coordinate 104,721,244 of NC_139396.1, read as the reverse complement.
CTAACTTGGGAAATTCCATATGCATCAGGTGCAACCATAAAAAGGAAAAAAAAGGGCTCTGTTTGTGAATGTATTTATATGATAAATTTCACAAAGATTTATAATGTTAATTACACCTTCAAAACATTTTATATTGAAAATAATATAATTTCATGAAAGCTTTCTTAACATCATTCAAAAACTTACTTCATTTAAATCAAGAGTGTCAGGTCTCAGCTTGAGCCTAAGCTGGATCCAGATCTGTTCAAAAGAGACTGGTGAACAGGGACTGGGAGCTTTCCACTCAGGGAAGGGGAAATCGGGCAGAATAGGCTTGACCCAGGAGCAGAGAGAGTGGTCCCGGGATGGAGGAGGTGTGACCACACAGAATTCTGCAGAATCTGCCCGCAAGCCAATCTCAGGAACTTGGCGGCTCCTAAAGGGAACAAAAATCAAATCAAAGAACAGCCTTTCCCTTAAAAATGCTGAAGACCCAGGCATGGGCAGCACCTACATTGGTCCTGAGGCAGATTAGACTCAAAGCATGAAGGGATGTGTTTTCTGTGTACTTCCTTTTCTTCCCCAGTTACCCTGGGGCACCCCACTCTGAAACAAAGACTCCAAGAGACAGTCACTGATCTTGGTAAAAGACAGCAACTCTCCACCATGTTTTTTCCGAAGCAGGAGCTTTTCTTTTACTCCCTGAATTTTATTTCAGATTAAGGCTGTAGAGAAGGAAGGGAGTAGCTAACAGCGATAAGGACAGTAGAGAAAAGAGGGGAGGAAGCAAAGTGCTTGCAGTAAGGAAAAGAAAGACCAGCAAGCAAAAGATCAAGGAGCCAACTAAAAGGACCCTGATATAAGCTGTCCTCAACAGTGACTCCTCGCCAACCTGTCCGGGAAATGACAGCCCTGGACCCCTGGAAACCACTGCAAACAGATGGTGTGGGCCTTGGGCAAAGATGGTGGTGAACAGGAAGACAATGGTGGGCCCTGCCCTGGTGTGACAATACTGCCTAATTCCCGGTAGTCAAACAGAAAGGAAAGCAACCATCCCATCTTGCCACAAGGTCCTGCAGCGCTGGCTGGCATCATGAGGCCTCCAGAGCACTAAGTGTGCTATCTGGCCCAAGTCTACAGCCCCCAGTGGAAGATGCTGGTTCATGGTGAGAGCTGGAGGGAGCAGAGAAGCAGAAACATCTGGCAGGAGCAGTTGCATGGCAGAAAATGGCCAGAAGCAGAGGCATTTGTAAGCCCCTTGAAACTCTAGGAGTGCCTAAATCAAGGAGGGAGGGCCTAGCCCCTGGGTGAGCAGGAGGGCAGGTGCCCTGAAGTCAGATGGCTCCTTTGAGTATAACCCCATTTGTGCCTCTAACCAGATTGTGAGGAACTGGGCAGATCCAAGATCTGGCTGCAAATGCAGCCACCATCTGGCAAAACCCACTTGTTCAAAGTTATGGATGATCTGATGGAGGAAAAAATTAATAATAACAGGTAAACCACAAATTATGCAAATAAAAAAGTAATGTATGATTTTTAATTCCAGGAAAATGCAACGTTGTACAAGAAAGAAAATGTAATCATAGGACCAACTTGACCTTCAGTGAACAGTATTTTTCATTAAATTGAGAGGACTTGGGTGGATGAGGAGACTAAAAAGCGGGTGGGGGCAGGAAATGGGAGAGCTGATGCTCCATCTACTGACAAGAAGTCAGTGGATAATTGCCTGACACTGAGAGGGTGAGAACGGTTTAATCTCATAATTCAAAAAAATAAAGGTAAATACTAGAAAAAATAGCTAAAGAATTGAGAAAGGTTGTGTCTGTGGAGTGGCATTGACCAAAAGAGAAGAAGGGGGAGCAGGGGCCTGCTGGGTGCTGCCTGTAGGTCTCCAGGTCACCTTGGACCTATGAACGCTCCGCTCTGGGACTCAGTTTCCCCATTCGTATCATGATGGTGCTGTGTAAGTGACCTCTAGTGGCTGTCCACCTCAGTGATATGGGGTCCTAGGAGTGTGAGGTTCAAAACATACAGCTTTATGTGGATGGATGCACTGTGGGTACTGGGAATGAGAATAAATTCATCGTTTGTGATCATAATAACCTGAATGTCACACAGAACACCTCAGAATGGTACTCAAACTCCAACAGGCATATGGTCTACCCAGGGCAGTCTCAGTCCATCTCCAACTCAGCCAAAGAAGCTCTACCCACCTGCTCCCAGGACAAGGGCCCGGCTGCAGGAAGGGACCTGTGGAGTCATTGAACCACACTCCTTATTTCAGATACTGACAATCCGCCCAGCAGGACCCATCTTTACCTCTGCAGCTTCCTCTCTGCACTCCCAGCACCCCTGTGACCTTCTCCACCCCATATGCCATATTCCACCCCCACAAATAGATCATACAAGCACCCTGCCTGATGAACAGAACATGCATCTACATGTACAGTGAATGAATAATGAAATCATACACTAGCTCCCCATGCATCGAATGTCTTTCCTATACTCCAGAATTAAAGGAATTATGGCAACGAAGAGATAGAAAGCAGATGGAAACTGACATGCACACTCCACTCAGAGAAAAGAGGGAAATGATGGTGAAAAAGACATTTGATTCCTGGTATAGGCTTCCTCTGGAGGCAAAACTATTGTGGGAAAATGAGGAAAGTGGTCCCTATGGAAAGTTAACTTTCTACAAATCTCCCAGGAAATCTTACAAGGCCTGGTACCCAGCAAGGCTGCATGCGGCCAGATGGCCAAATACTGCTTCATATACTCATAAGGCAAGTCAGGATGGAAAATGCTGGTTATTCTTGAGACTGACGCTCTGAGCAAGGAGAGAAAAGCATGTGTTTAGGACCTACTTTATGTCGCCAAATTTTTATATATTTTTTAAAATTTATCTTATTGAAATATAGTTGATTTACAATGTCATGTTAATTTCTACTATAAAGCAAAGTGATTCAGTTATATGTGAATACACATTCTTTTTCATATTCTTTTCCATTATGGTTTATCACAGGATATTGGATATAATTTCCTGTACTATCCATGTATTTTCTCATTTAATCCTGACAATGCTCTTGTGAAGCTAGAATCATTATCTTGATTTACAAACGAAGACCCTGGGCCTCTCAAAGCTTTTTTTTTTTTTTTTTTTTTTTAAGCTTTATAGGGCTGCACCTGCAGCATATGGAGGTTGACAGGCTAGGGATCTAATTGGAGCTACAGCTGCCAGGCTACACCACAGCCACAGCAATGCCATATCTGAGCCGTGTTTGTGACCTACACCACAGCTCACAGCAATGCCAGATCCTTAACCCACTGAGCAAGGCCAGGGATCGAACCCGCAACCTCATGGTTCCTAGCCAGATTTGTTTCCATTGCACCATGACAGGAACTCCTTAAAGCTAATTTATCTTCCTTAGAGCTAAGAGCGTCAAAGCTGGGATTCAACCCAAAGGTCTGGTCATGACAAAACACACCCTTCTCCCTTATAACGACCAACTTGCAGGCTTACTCCACACGATTCTTGACCTGGCTGAGGAGGGACATGCAGTGTCAGCCCCCAGGAAGGAAAGTGTGTGAGGTGCCTTCTCTGTGCCAAGCTGCCATGTGTGGAGACTAAGCCACACTTTCCAGGCTGGGGTGTGGATGGAAGATCACAGTATTTCGTTGGCCAAAAGAGGACCATGTTGAAAGGGGTACAGGAGGGGGGAATTGGTACAAGTATATTCCTTTTACAAATGAGGGACTCAATCACATTATATCAACCATATTCTCTACCAAATGGCTCTCTCGATTTTTTCTGCTTCCATGTATTTTAAATGCATTTAAATGAAGTGATTATTTAACAATTTCTGTGGGTTTTCTGCTATTTGTTTTGTGGGTTTTTTTTTAATTGTGTTTTTGTTTGACAGTGTTGAATCATCAAATATTGTAAGGCATTTTTCTGGCTCACTAATTGATACACTCCTGCCTAATTGCCTGCTGTTTCATTTCTTCTTTGTTAAAATGACACAAGGTTTTTCTGTTTTGTTGTTTCCAAAAAACAAACGGTGCTGCTTCACTACCCCTCCATCTGTGCCTTCACTAGGATAACAGCACACACCACAAATTCCACCCATCATCTGTCCTGGACAGGGTGTGTAGAACAGGCACTGGGAAGGGTGTGGTGGGGGAGCACACTGACACCCTCAGCAGATCTTAGCTGCCAAAGCCCTGAATTGCCTTATTCCATGAAGCCGGTGGAACCCGAAAGCCCTGGCTTTGGCTCTGGAGACTCCACGCATAGCCCTATTTATCCAATCCAGAAACTACTGCCCTAACCAACCGTGATCACTCATGCCACAGAACTGTGCTCCACTGACACTTAGAGCAGATATGGGTCTCACCTGATACTCAGTACATGGACCCTTTCCAGCATCCTCCCCTGAGCTTCCTCCTCCCAGTCCCCTTCCCGGTAGGAATAGGAATCAGGGGTATGGATACATTTCTCTAAGTGCGCCTCTGCCCTTTCCCTAGAACCTTGCCAAAACCAGAGCCAATGTTATGATCCCGACCTCCTGGCCTCCTGTATTATAGAAGAGAAAATACTGAGGTCCAATGAGAGGAAAATAGAGTCCAAAGTCATAGTCAATGGCAGAGCTGGAACCAGACCCAGGAGTTGGACTCAGAACCCAGTGCTATGCTAACTCTAGAGTTTACTCCTGCAAAGGAAAACTCAACACCCTGGGGTGGAAGATAAACTAGGAGGTTGAGATTAACATATTCACACTGCTATATATAAAACAGATAACCAACAAGGACCTACTGTATGTTACAAGGAACTCAATATTTTGTAATAACCCACGAGGGAAGAGAATCTAAAGAATATATATATGCATATATATGTATATACACATATATATAACTGAATTATTGTTCTGTACAGCTGAATTTAACATGATATTGTTAATCAACTATACTTAAATAAAAAAAAATTTTTTTAATTAAAAAAAAAGGAGTCCCTGTCACAGCTCAACAGTAACAAACGCAAGTAGTATCTGTGAGGACGTGGGTTTGATCCCTGGCCTCCCTCAGTGGGTTGGGGATCCAGCATTGCCATGAGCTGTGGTGTAGGACACAGATGCAGCTCGCATCCCACTTTGCTGTGGCTGTGGCATCAGCCAGCAGCTATAGCTCTGATTCAACCCCTAGCCTGGGAACTTCTATAAGCCCTGGGTGCAGCCCTAAAAAGACAAAGAAGGAAGAAAGGAAGGAAGGAAGGAAAGAGAGAGAGAAAGAAGAAAGAGAAAGAAAGAAAGAAAGAAAGAAAGAAAGAAAGAAAGAAAGAAAGAAAGAAAGAAAGAAAGAAAGAAAGAAAGGAAGGAAGGAAGGAAGGAAGGAAGGAAGAAAGAAAGAAAGGAAGAAAGAAAGGAAGAAAAAAACAAGCTCAACATCTTCATGTTCTTCTAAAGAACTGGAGATGCCTGGAAAAATGGAGAATGTTAGCTGGTAGACCTGGCTTGCCAGCAGTATTTGTGAAAAGGGTCAGGGGTTTTGGTTGCCTGGAAGGGTTATCTAAGAGTCAACACTGTGATAAATCTGCTATAAAGTAACCATTCAACAAATGTAGAATCAAAGTATTGATATACTAGATAATGTGACATATATATGTTACATATATACGGTACCTCACCTGGATCTAAAACCCATGCCTTTGGCCCTTACCTCATTGACTTGCTAGGTAGAAAACTCCACATCCTGTTACTGCCTCATTAAAAAACCAGCCCTCATGCTACTGCAGCTAAAGCAATCCTCATAAATAAGTCACCTAATCAATTAAATAATGAGCAGCAAAGGCTGTTTTAGTTCCCAGACTTCCAACCAGCTGAGTAGAGAATCCTGTATAGTTGGTCTGTGCTGCCCCTGTGTAATGTTACACACATTCCCAGCTGAATAACCACAAAATATAAAAAGTCAACAAGGGGAGTTCCCTTCGTGGCAGAGTGGAAACAAATCCAACTAGGAACCATAAGGTTGCAGGTTCAATCCCTGGCCTTGCTCATTGGGTTAAGGATCCGGCATTGCATGAGCTGTGGTATAGGTTGCAGACGCTGCTCGGATCCTGCATTGCTATAGCTGTAGTGTAGGCTAGCAGCTGTAGCTCCAATTCGACCCCTAGCCTGGGAACCTCTATATGCCACAGGTGTGGCCCTAAAAGGACAAAAGACAAATAAATAGATAAATAAATAAACCTAAAAAAAAAAAAAGTCAACGAGTGCATTAGCCCAAACAAGGACATCTCATTGCACGACTGAATAGCCCTCTACATCATAAAAGCACCTAAAATCACCAAAATTCTAGGAGTTTGGCTAGACTATGAAATCATATCTGTAGAACCTACAAATTATACCAACTACAAACTAGGACTTTAGGTAATTTTTCACACAGGCAATGAGACAGACTTCCTTAGGTCTTCCTTCTGCAATGTTCCATTCTCCACCCAGTCTGTAGTGACTTCCCCATAGGAAGAGAATCAGAGGAGGGGAGGTTGGCAGGTGAGGCTGACTTAAGATTTGTGTGGGGTGCAGAGTGTCTAGGCTGCAGGGCAGAAGGACCACGACCTCACTTGAGAACCACAGAACTCCCCCTGGGTGCTTCCTAACAGGAACTTCCTTGCCTCCTGTTTTTCCTCCTGTTTTTACCTCTCATTCTTCCCACCCTTCATTGTCCTGTGGGCCAAGTGGGGCAGTGAGAGAGCATTGAGAGCTCACTTGGCTGCTCTCCTGGAGAAATCACTCTTCCTACTCCCATTCACTGAATAAACAAAACTAAATTCTACCAAACTAATTCACTGCAGAAAATTGAAGTGCATCACTTGGTTTAAAGAGTTTGAGTATGTATTTTTCTATCTTCCTGAAAATGAGTTTTAAAGGTCATGACATACTCTAAGTTAAAATAAAATAAAATCACTCCCAGAGTTCCCCTTGTGGCTCAGTAGAAACGAACCTAACTAGTATCCATGAGGATACAGGTTCAATCCCTGGTCCCACTCAGTGGGTTAAGGATCAAGTGTTGCCATGAACTGTGGTGTAGGTCACAGCTGCAGCTCAGCTCTGGTGTTGCAGTGGCTGTGGTGTAGGCCAGCAGCTGCAGCTCCAATTTGCCCCCTAGCCTGGTAACTTCCATATGCTGTGGGCGCAGCCCTAAAAACCAAAAAAAAAAAAAAAAAATCGTTCCCATCCTAAGTATTGGTGAATAGCACAAGGTAACCTGGGAATAACAGGAAAAAAAGAAAAGATTAAGAAAAGCCATTGAGTGGGGCAAAACTCATAGGGTAAGTTACTCAATGCCAAAATATAATAATTTTATGGGAAATATTTTTGAATATCACTCTAAGGAGCAGGATATGATTCCTCAACAAAGAGGAAAATGACCAGAAAAAAATGCATCAAGTGGCTATTATATTACAACCATTTTGTTAAACACCTTATAACCATTTAATGTCACAACAGCCATGTAAAATGCATGTTATTAGCCGATTGCCTCAAAAAGGTTAAAAATAGGAAAATATTCCTAGGTTTAGACTAATAAATGATAAGACTGAGATCTAAACCAAAGACCAGCTTTCTAGACCAAATGTTAAATCAAAATAAAGAACATTAAAGCCACAATACAAAGTGATAGGCAATAAGAAATGAACACCCCCAATCCCAATTAGGATTAAGTCCACCCGAAATTAACAATGACACAAAATGGCAGTGGCTTAAACCAGGTAGGTGTTCATGTCTCTCTTCTTTCAGAGTCTGAGGGTAAGTAGACGGGATCAGGGTTAGTGTCCACAGAATCATCAGTCACTACCTCTCTAGAGGACAGCCCTCCTGCTCAGGTTCCAACACAAAGCTCCAGATGTCACAACCATACCACAAGAAGCAAGGAAGGATGCAGAGGAGGAAGGGTCACAGTGCACCAGAAACAATTACACAACAGCACCATTTAATCCTATTGCTTAGAACCTAATTATCTGACTCACATAAATACAAAGGAAGACGGTGAATGTAGTCTTACTCAATGCAACCATGTGCCCTGATAAAAATCAAGGGTTCTATGAAATGAAAAGGATATTAGGGTAAACAACTAACTGCCTCTGCCGGAGATACTTAATATTAAAAATACTATAAATATTATTTCAAAATTATTACATTAACATGCCATGTATCTGCACAAAAACAGTGTACATTTATATATGAAGATGTGTTCATTTGAAAAGATTCCAAGCTACATTAACAAATCTGTCAAAGTATGAAAGCAAATGATTGTTAAATTCCTTGTGTGTTGGGCGTCACACAAGTGAGGAGGAAGGAAATGAGTTTTATCCTTAACTTTGATAATACAGTGTAGTTATTCATAGCATACATCACATTTGATGGAGAATCACTGAAGGCATTCATTCTACATTTGGATACTAGATAGTGATGATATTTCACCTCTCTGACTTTACATGCTAGAGATGATAGCCAACCCAACTAGACAAGAGAAGGAAATCACACTAAGAGCAAGATAAAATGTATGGCTTTTATATCAGCAGGGAAAAAGTCAACCTACCCATGAAAAGGGGAAAAACACACAACAAATGGAAAACATGACATAAGATGGCAAAAATCCAAAGTGGGTCAAACCTAACAATTTAAAAATGAGCCTCCCACATTGGATTCATTAAACAATTTCCACCAATATCTTGTCTTAGACACACTTTGAACCAAAAAAAAATAGAGAAAATCTTTAAATTTTTTTAAATAGAGGAAAGACATACCAGGCAAATGTAAAACCAAAGAAATCTGGGAGCAAAATCTTAATGTCTGATCTGACAGAATGGAACTCAAAACATGAAGAATGATGTTATATATTGATCAAAAGGAATACCAGAGTAAGAAAATACAATCAGGAATATTTATGTACTTGACAATACAAATTCAAAATATACAAAGCAATAACTGTCAGAACTGTGGGAAGAAATATATAAATAAACAATTACAGCTGAGAACTGAACCCCCTCCCAGAAACTGATAAATAAAGCAATAAAAATTAAGCAAAAATATAGAATGTCTGAATAAAGCAATTATTAAATATAGAGGATTTCACATCCAATAAATATAGAATATGCATTCTTTTTAATTAAACATTTAACAGATACCAAGAAATGACCATGTTTTAAACCATGGAAGTGATACTAAATTCTTAAGACTCATTGTCACAGAGAAATGTTCTCTACTCTAATACAGTAACATTAGAAATTACCAATAAAATGTTAAGTTCAAAGTCCTCTGTATCAGGAAACAGGACTATGTATTACCAATAAATTAGGGGCTAATAAATCATAACTGAAATTAACAAATACTTAAAAACTCAGTAACAATTAAGACACTCCATTTCAAAATTTGTGGAACAGCAGAAATTGAACTTTTCAGATATTCTTAAAAAAATTGAACACAAACATTCAAGAAGTTGCAAAAATAACAGAACAAAAGAAATAAGCAAGCAGAAAATAATACAAAAGGGGAAATAAATGAAATTAATAATAAAAAATAGACATTTAATAAAACCAAAAGCTACTTATTTGAATAAATTAATAACATAGAACTTTGGCAAGACTGATGAAGATGAAAGGGGGAAAATTAAAATAAACAACAGAATGAAATAGGAACTACCTATAGACATAAAAGAAACAATAATAAATAATAGCTATACACTAAAAAATCTAAAAACCTAGAAAAAGGGAGTAGATTTCTTGACAATGCTTGTAGCAGGGGGCAGAGCATGGCCCTGACCCTGTGAGCAGCATAACCACTTCCTTGCGGCTTAGACTAATAGTCTGAGCCCAGATGCCAGCAGACACCCTGAGACCCATCTCTAAGAGTGCACCCACCTTTCATCACTTTAGTACCAGAGTTTTCCACAACTCAGATCTGATGCGCTAATACCCCTATTTGGTGGATCTGTCTGAAAAACTGTCACAGTTGAGGACAGCCTAAGGGAAAAGGAAAACTAATGTGGAATCCTTGAGGAGATCCTAAAACAGACAAGGGGATTAGACCAAAACTCAGGAATCTGAATAAAGTATGGACTTTAGTTAATAATGACATATCGCTATTGGTTCATTCATTATGACAAATGCACCATACTAATGTATGATGCTAGTAATAGGGGAAATTGTGTGTGGGGTACACAGGAATTCTCTGTTCTGTCTTGGCAATTTTTCTATAAATCTAAAACCCATTATAAAATTAAAAGTCATCGAATTATAAAAAAAAAAAATCTAATGGAGAACAAAACCTTCGTGGTTTTCCAACACTTCTAAATCCAAGTTCCTTATCTTGGGAAACATGGCCCTTCATGAGCTGGCCTTCCCAGGTGGGCAGAGACCAATGATAAAAGCAGCAAGAGGAGTTCCCATCATGGCGCAGTGGTTGACGAATCCGAGTGGGACCCATGAGGTTGAGGGTTCGGTCCCTGCCCTTGCTCAGTGGGTTAACAATCCTGCGTTGCGGTGAGCTGTGCTGTAGGTTGCAGACGCGGCTCAGATCCCGCTTTGCTGTGGCTCTGGCATAGGCTGGTGGCTACAGCTCCGATTGGACCCCTAGCCTGGGAACCTCCATATGCCTCGGGAGCGGCCCAAGAAACAGCAAAAAGACAAAAAAAAAAAAAAAAGGCAGCAAGAATGGAGAGATATTGGGAAGCATAGCTCTCATCACTTACCAAGCCTATGGAACAGAATGGTTCATGGGAACATTTTAAAACACAGAGCCCAGTGAAAGAAGAAGAGAGAATTCTAAGAAATGGCTTAAGCTTAGGAAGGGCCCTACTTTTAATCAGCAAAACCTTTTATAAAGTTCTGGAGTTCTGTGGCACGGGTTTGTTCCCTGGCCTGGGAACTTCCATATGCTGTGGGTGTGGCCAAAATTTTTTCATATATATATATAAATTTAAAACTATGTATACATATATAACTATCTATCTATCTTTCTATCTATGGTTCTCCAAAAGGAGCTTTGGTGTAGGGACTTGTAGTCGTAGCTAGAGGGAGCCCTGCTGCTCTGTTCCCTAAGCTTGAGACCTAGGGAGGTGCAGCAGCCCAGGCAGGAACTCCTGCACTGGCCTAATGGGGTCCCTCCACTAGCCAAAGCATCTTGATATGGCAATCATGGTTCAGTCAGATATAAACGGCCTGCCTGGATCAGATGCTACTCCTCATCGCTGCAGTCACCAATCATGTTCAATGTCACCCTCAACCCTTGGGCCTTACCAAGCACAGGACAATAGCTCCAAGGGTTCTTGCCCAAGCTTGACCCTTTCCAGTCAGGTTCCCAAGGCTCAGCCCAAACTAACTCAATGAGCGCCACAATTTTATAAGAGAGGGCTGGCATAAAATTGATGACTTCCAGGAACCTTTCTAACTCTAAAAATATTCTCTGAATTTCTCCACCAAATCTGCACAGAGAGACTCTTCAATCCCCTTGTTCCTCCTTCTCCAGACTCCCTATTTTCGATTCCTATTGCAGTCCTGCTGCAAATGAATGAAACCCCCTAAGAGCCTCCAGCTTCCTTGCCACCCAGGCTCCCATGAGAAGAGAATGTGCTTGAAGACCAGTGTGGCTACAGAGGAAATGCCAGATGGCCACACACAGAAGCTACTTTATAGGTTGTAGACTACATTTCCATCCATATCCCCCTCACTCATCTTTTGGCAAAATGCAGACAGAGAATTAAGAATGAGGAGGATTTCATGAAGTCAAACAAAATTCATTAGCTGCAATTTCACTGCTGAGCTGCCAGGTAAATTTCACAATATAATCACTCCGAGCTTCTGCACTAATGCGACAATAACGTCTTATAAGCATTCAATATCCCATTTTCCTCCATGCATGGGCAAGCCTAAGAATTAGGTTCTAGCCCAGCTGCCATGCTTGGTTTGGAGCTGGGGATAATCAAATTTTGTAGTATGTTTCTCATAGAGTAGCACAATAGCTGCCCTCTCCATTTTTTTCCTCTTCCCACCTTTAAAGGGGAATGATAATACCTACTTCACTGGGTTGTTGGGATACTTCCAACACAGCACCTGGCACATAATTAGTGCCCAGTATAGCTCTATGTGGTGAGAACCACACAGCATGCACCCAACTGAAGTGAAGACAACAGAAGAAAAATTTTAGAGGAGTGGGTAATTGTGGTATTTGGATTATGGTTAATGATCCAGAAAGCATGGAAGGAAACAAAGCTCAGAAACCCCCTCCTGCCCGCCTCCCAAACACAAACACACATAAGGAACAGCAGGGTGAACTGAGAAGAGATCAAACATCTACCCTCCAATAACCATGACTCACCAGCCTAAATACCTCTCACACTGCCCAAGCCTGGCTCAGAGAGCCCTAGCCACTGGGAAGTCTTCTCTGCCTCAGATGAAATCTCAGTAGATCAGGGCGGGCTCTAACTCTGGCCTCTGCTGCTACATAGAGCAGTTCTTCCAAATCGTGGCTCTACAGAAAGCGCCTCTTGTCTTCACTGAGGACCCCTCACTTCATCTTCAGTCCCCCATGCCCAGACGAAGCTGCGTTGCCTAGTGCTTAATTGCAAGGGCTCTGAAGTCAGGCAGATGTAGAGAGAATCTAGTTTGGCCCTGGTCCAATTATTTTGCCCTCTTAAGACTTAACGCCTTTTCTATAATATGGAGAATTTAATAGGGAAGATACCTCATAACGTCTTGTGCATAACTGAGCACCAGTCTTAAGTCATATTAAGCCCTTACTAAATGTTAGTGATTTTTATAAAATGGAGAATTTACAGGAGAAGATCGCTCATAAAGTTTGGTGCACAATGCCAGCCTAAGGCTTAATGCATATTATGCATTCCATTAAATATTAGTAATTATTCTTCCTGCAAACTCCCTTGTACTTAGGATTCTGAAAGCTTTACCCATTCTGTTAGGTAGGTAAGTGGGTAGAAAGGTCGATAGTAGATAGATGATAGGTAGGTAGGTAGGTAGATAGACAGACAGACAGACAGGCAGATAGGTAGATAGATTTCCATTGAGCCCCAGATTTGTATATCCAACTCTTTACCTCAATTTCCATTTGGAAGTTGTGCAGCAAAGAATTTAACCTTGCCTCAAAAGAGAGGTTATCTCTAAGCCCTCAGACTGTGATGACTGATAGGAATGTCTTTATTTGCCTGAGAGCCTTGAAGCACACAAAATAGTCCAACACTGTCATTTAGGGGAGGGAATGAGAGTTACAGGGTATTGCTGCAACCAGAGAGCCTGGAAATCAAGATCAGCCACATGAGCAATCAGTCATGCCTTCGTAATGGAGTCCCAGTAAAACTCTGAACATCAAGGCTCAGATAAACCTCCCTTGTTGGCAACATAGGGGTAATCAAATTTTGTAGACTGTTTCTCATAGAATAACACAGTAACTTCTGTCTCCATTTTTTCCTCCTCCCACCTTTAAATGGGAATGATAATACCTACTCCACTGGGTTGTTGGGATACCTCCAACACAGCACCTGGAACATGCATATTGTTACACATCAATACCAGGAGAATCATGCTTTCCTGACTCCATGGGGAGAGGACAATGGAGGTTCCATGTTTGGTACTTCTGGACTCTTCAATGAGCTTCTTTTGTTGTCTGATTTTAATCTGTATCCTTTCCTTTAAAGATAAGAATAGCATCCTTCAGGGAATTCTGTGAATCCTTCTAGGGAATTATCAAACATTAAGGCAGTTTTAAAAGTCCCTGAACTTGGAGTTCCCATCGTAGCACAGCGGAAACGAGTCCGCTTAGGAACCACGAGGTTTCGGGTTCAATCCCTGGCCTCGTTCAGTGGGTTAAGGATCCAGCACTGCCATGAGCTGTGGTGTAGGTCGAAGACACGGCTCAGATCTGGCGTTGCTGTGGCTATGGTGTAGGCCGGAGGCTACAGCTCTGATTAGACCCCTAGCCTGGGAACCTCTATATGCTGCGGGTGTGGCCCTAAAAAAAAAAAAAAAAGAAAAAGACAGGAAAAAAAATAGTGATAAATAAAAAAAGTGAAAGTCCCTGAACTTGCAAATGGTGTCAGAAGTGAGGGTGGTCTTATGGCTGCACCTTCCAACTTTGCAGTGGGCAAACTCTTTTGGATGTCTAAATGGCTTCTCAAACCTTATGTATCCAAAACAGGAATCTTGATGTACCCTTCCAAAAAATAAGCTAACAATATTTTTTAAACTTTCAAAACATTGCTCCTAATATCACCTTGCTCATTTCCATCAAACCAGCAGAAAGAAAATGGACATGGAAGAAGCATGAGGATTTTCACATCCAGGACTGGAAGAGGCACATATTACTTGCCCTCACAATCCATCAGCTAAAACGTAATCAGACAGTCACACCTAACATCAAGCATGGCTAGAAAATATATGAGTTAGGTGCCCAGAAGAAGAAAAAGACTTGGTGAATAGTTAGCCATCACTACAATACTTCCCATTAATATAGGATCAAAACTTCATTTCTTACTTCTGCTCTTCAGACACACTACGTTGATTCCCGCCTCAACCCATCCACTGCTGTTCCCTTTGCCTGGATCTTCCTGGTTGGTGAGTAGAAAGTTGCCCAGTCCCCTGAAGCATGACTGGCTTTTTTTTTTTTTTGTCTTTTTGTCTTTTTAGGCCCACACTTGCGGCATGTGGCATGTGGATGTTCTGATTTGACCCCTAGCCTCTGGCCTATGCCACAGCTGCAGCAACACCAGATCCGAGCCGCATCTGCAACCTACACCACAGCTCACAGCAATGCCGGATCCTTAACCCACTGAGCAAGGCCAGGGATCGAACCCACAACCTCATGGTTCCTAGTCAGATTCGTTTCCGCTGAGCCACGACAGGAACTCCATGACTGGCTCTTTCTTATCACTCAGACCTCAACTCAAATGTCACCTCCTCAAAGAGGGCCTTCCTGGCTACCCAATCAAAAGTAGCCTCAACCCCTCAGTTACTTTCTAACATGCCCCCACCCCATTTCAACTTCATCGTGCACTTATATCAGCATCTGAATTGGTCTTGTCATTTCTGCACTTGTTTATTTTCAGTCTCTAAACTAGAAAATCCATGAATGCCTGACCTTGGCAGATGCACGCTAATATTTTTGAATAAACTGATGAATGAATGCTTTTCTATATGTGCTCTAATTGACCAAACATCATCTGAAGCATGCATCGGAGCCCTCCAGACAAGATCTCCATGGAGCAAAATGCCCATCTTTTCTCTAGTTCTGCCAGTTCTCCTAGAAGAGCTTGTGCTCTCCTGAGCACTGAGACTAAAACCCTCCAGCCTTTTCCAGGCAGGTCCTAATGCTTTGCCCCTTCTGACCTGTATCTGTCTACCTGATGTTATGGTCCTGGTGGTGAGCTCAGGAGCTATTTCTGTTAAAACTCATTTTATTTCATTCAAATGATAACATTTGTCTCTGAGAATCTATTTAATGATCCATTGTATTGGTTCTTCCAACTGAATTGGTCAATACATGAACTGGTGCCCTCCCCTGCCCTTCCCCATAGAGAATGGGAAGCAAAACAGTGTTCTTTCCACTCCATCTATTAGCGTTGCCCCAGACTTCACATTTCAGATGCTGTTCTTGTTCAGCTAACTCCAGAGAAAATTAATATGCCCTTGAGCCCACCCGTCCTTATTCCTGTGAGTCTCAGACTCTCAGTGGCTTTGCTCTTCCTGACACTGCCAGACAAGGTCAGTGTCCTGCATACCTGTTCCTGCTTCCAACTCCTCTACACATGCCCTGCTGAGCCTTGGGAATTTCTGCAGGGGCCACGAATGTCAGTCACTGGGCTTTGCATCAAACACGCCAAGATTTTAGGGATGGCTCCTTCACTTATTAGGTGCAGGACACTGGCCCTCTGTTTCCCTCTTCTGTAAGATGGGGTGATTGTGTTCATTTGTAGGGCTGTTGCGAGGATTAAAGAAAATAAAATGTGTAAAGCACAGAGTGAAGCACAGAGCAGGACTCCAACAAGAAAGTTCATATCCTTAAAATAAGATGCCCCTTGTGGGTTCACCAGGTCCATTATGGTACCAGCATCCAGCACTGCATGTGCTGAGGAAGGAGAGCTGACTACCCATTTCCTTGGAGAGGTTCAATGTGGGGCCCACCCCAACCATTATCTCGTGCACATGCTACCTCAAATGGGCAGAGCACTGACACCCCTCCACAGATGGGCTTACGATTCATGGCAACGTCTAAAAAGAGGGTTCAGGGGCCTCAGTCCCTGCCCGGGCAGAGTCAGGGGCAGTGTTGGAACGTACAGCTGACCCAGGGATTCCTACTGACCCTTTCACCCCTCTGTCCTATAGGCCTGACCTACAGCAGGTTCTGAAAGCTTCCATAGAGCAAGCAAGAGAACATTCAAGACATGGTTCTACAGGCTGGCCAGGATCCACCATCCCCGGCTGGAGGGGACCATGCTGCAGGCACATGGGCAATTTTCCACTCACCGACCAGGAAGAGGTTAGACACCTGTGGGTATGCGGGCTGATGGCGCACAGCCGGGAGGAGACCAATCAGGACAGGAGTTGAGAGCAGCCACCTCACATCCTCTCCCCTCGCCCCACCAGCTCAAGGTGTGTCGGTCCTCAGGAAGTCCCTCTGTACAGGCTGCAGAGAGAAGGCCTACATGATAGCAAAAGAAAAGGCAGCTCAGGAGTATTCCCTCCAGGAATAAAAGTAGCTGGAAAAGAATGAAAGAAAGAAATCTTATTCTTTTCCTCGTGGCATTTTTTTTTCCTTCTCGTATAAATCATTGTTCCAGAAAGGTCAGTCTTTGAGGTTGATGTCTTTCTTCGGAATGTGCTTTCTTTCTGCTCCTCAGTCATGGGGTCTGCATGTCACAAGGTAGAGAGACTGACAAGGTGGCTGCTCTTCTAAAATCTTAAACTGCAACCATGCAAATAGCTAAAATAAGACTTTCTGGGGCTCTGAGGTTTGGGATTTTTTAGAAGATGAATTTAGAGGTTGCTTTGCTTTCGACGTCCCTTTCCAATTCTGGCTTTTGAAAAGAACCATAAACCCAGAGTGAGAGGCTGGTTTTCCAAAGCCTCTCAGGAGGCAGTGATTCTGGTTCATCCATCCATATATTCATCATGCAGCCGCCCACTCAACCGCCCATCTATCTAGGCATTCATCTGCTCTTGCAACAGTGATCCGCTGAGTGCCAGCCTCTGTCCTATAAAGTGTCAAGAGAGCAGTAAACTCCCAGACACGGTCCCTGGTCCGTGGAACTGGCATTGGAAGGTGGATGGACAAGTTTACTAGTGTAGCAGGATGATTTTTTAGAAATATAGTATAACTGAGTTTAGAAATAGCTGTCTTATTTTTCTAGAGAGATAGCCAAAGATTTCATTCCTGAAGCCTTGGGTTCCTTTTATCTGCTAGGTGTGTATATGAGTAAGCTTTTGTTTTAAAAAATCTGGGCAAATGATCCCTCGCTGGCTGCTGAGGGCCACCCTGCAGCCACTGTTTTCAGCCTGCCTGAGGCTTTTAAAGACACTGGATCTAGGCAAGCAGGAGACTTGGAGGCCTGTGTTGCTGTTAACAAATTCACCCTCTGCAGGCAGCTGGGTTTGCGAATCTTCCCTATACTCAGTGAAGAGAAATTGGGCTGGCAGTAGTTCTCAACCTTGGTTGCAAGTTAGAATCACCAGGCACATTTAAAAATCACTATGCCCAATGGCCTTTCTGAGTCATGGGTTGTGGGTCTGGGATGCCTGAGTTGCCTGTCCTATGAGGAGATGCTTCAAAGCCTTATTAAAACTGTTTGGGAGTTCCCATTATGGCGCAGTGGAAACAAATCCGACTAGGAACCATGAGGTTTTGGGTTCGATCCCTGACCTCACTCAGCGGGTTAAGGATCTGGCGTTGCCATGAGCTGTGGTGTAGGTCACAGATGTGGCTCGTATCCCGCCTTGCTGTGGCTGTGGTGTAAGCAGGCAGCTGTAGATCCAATTCAACCCCTAGCCTGGAAACCTCCACATGATGCAGGTATGGCCCTAAAAACCAAAAAGAAAAGAAAAAAAAAAGAAGAAGTAATCCCTTGAAAGCTTCCAGTCCTGAACCTGCTCATGGCCATCATTAACCAGCTCTATTTCCATGGGCCGTTGATCTGGCTGTGCTGTGGAAACGTGGGACGTCGCATACACTTGCAACAGTGCCGCTGTCTTGCATGAATAAATGTACCTATGGAACCCCTCAAAAACAAAACAAAACAGGAGTTCCTGACTGGCACAGCAGAAACAAATCCGACTAGGAACCATGAGGTTGTGGGTTCAATCCCTGGCCTCGCTCAGTGGGTTAAGGATCTGGTGTTTCTGTGAGCTGGGGTGTAGGCTGCAGACATGGCTCAGATCCTGCGTTGCTGGGGCTGTGGTGTATGCCAGCAGCTACAGCTCCGATTCGACCCTTAGCCTGGGAACCTCCATATGCCGCAGGTGCAGCCCTAAAAAGCACACACACACACACACACACACACACGAAACAAAAAATCACTATGTCCAGACTGCATCCAGACCAGTTAAGCCAGAGAATCTGGAGATGAGAGTCAGGCATCAGTTTTTAAGTTTCTTCAGGGGCATCCAATGAGAACCCAGCAAGTCTTAGGTGAAGAGTTCACAGTTTTAAACATGGGGGATCAAAAGAAGTGTTGTTCCAGCCCTTCATGATGGGCTGCAGAAGAGGAGGGTTTGGGCTTCTGTTGCTGGTGGGAACCAGATCGTCATCACACCATCCTGCCCAGGGAAGCAGTGATGTCATTAGCAGAGGGAACAGAGGAAAGGAAACAGGCAGCCACTGTGGTTCATGGAAGCCTCAGGTGCTTGTCTAAGTAGAACCCAGGAGTGGCTGGACCTCATGAGCAGACTCTCAGAGCTGGATTTTCTATTATTTTTTAAAATGAGGAAACGTGCTGCTCTTTGTTCCTCAGGTATTGTGTAAGTAAATCATTACTTTGACCCGCTCAGTGGTAGCAGGTACTAAAAGGAAGAGAGACCCCTGCTGTGGTGACAGAGGGTCACCAGGTGGGCTGGTACTTCTCTCCTTTTACCAGTACCTTTGGCACCCACACCTGCCCTGTTCGGCTCCCAGCCACACCCCACCAGGCCATGTCCTCTGGGCAAAGGCTGGCAGTGGTACAGAGGCCTTCCTTTGGGCTCCAGGGAGAGGAACGCTTTAACCCCACAGCAAAGGGAAGTGGTAGATTGGGATCTTGGGCTCCAGGCAGCTGAGTTCTCCCTTTAACTATGAATCTAAAACAGACACACATCCTCAGGCTCCCTTCTTCCTGGCCCCCTGCCCCCTGTCCTTCTGACCCTGTGCCCCAGCCTCCTTCCCCAAACAAGGAATGCTAAACATCAGAAATGATTGCTCAGCCCCTCTCCCTTCTGCAAAAAGGCCTTTATCCCAGCCCTTTGAATTTCTCCTGAAGCATGTGGCTTTAAGAACCTTCCCTTGTTTGCTGTTGGGATTATTCATTGTATTTCATAGAAATAAAAAACTGTAAGCTTGTTCTCTCTGTTGGCACAGCCAACAAGGAACAGCTGGCAGCTTTGTAAATGACTCCATTAAATCCCAGCTCTGTAGTGGG
This sequence comes from Sus scrofa, assembly GCF_054392235.1. Lineage (NCBI taxonomy): Eukaryota > Metazoa > Chordata > Mammalia > Artiodactyla > Suidae > Sus > Sus scrofa. The sequence continues at coordinate 104,701,603 of NC_139396.1, read as the reverse complement.
GCAAAGATTTCCACAGCCCAGTGCTTTGCAACCTGGGCTGCAATTGGAATCATCTGGATGGATTTTTTAAAATAAGATGCCCACCCCACTCTCTGCTCCCCACATAGGTTTTGTTTGAATGGCTCTGCAGGGGATGGAGAGGGCTGTACATGAGGACTGACTTGTAAGCACCCCAGGTGATTCTACAGTGAGACCCGAGTTGAGAGTCCCTGCAGTGGAGCAGACCAACATCTCATCTGCCAGGACTCCCACCTCGCCATCCAGGAGAGCATCTCTGAAGTGCCGTGATCAAGGATGGGACCTGATGAAATAAAGCCACATCACTCATCCTCCAGGGGGTCTGCAGTTTCCCATCTGGTGCTCTCGCTGCCTCCAAACTCACCTCCAGGTGGTACAGGCACTGCTGGGGCCACTCCATCTTTATGTAAATACCTTTTCCAGGATAAACTATCTTCCGCCTATTGTATTTTTCAATTGGCAAACCTTTTCTGAGCATGTAGAATAAGACAAGTGTGCATACATGAGACCCAGCTCCGCCCCTTCCTCCAATAGCTCCGTGTCCAGCTGGGAAGGTGAGCAGAAGGGTCTGACTTGCATGCTAATACCTGTAAATTCTGGGGGCTAAGAGGGAGAGATTCTAGAATTCTCATTGACATTTAGCCAAAATGGAAGTTCTCGCCTCTCAAGAATAGACTCAAGAATACAACGTATAAAGTTGTAAATGCACCATATATTTTCTTCAGATTGATGGGCTTTGGGTGAAATACAATTTCTTCAGTTTTCCTTCTTGTAAACACAATCCTGGAGCAATACTACAGCGAGTACATCTGTGTCTGAAGACATATGGTTTATACATCCCAAATGTCACAAATAACACAAATTTTCATCAACTCTATTAGAGGAAACAATAGCTTATCTGCTTAATTTTTTGAAAAATACTTTTAAATGCAAGCTTTATAGAAAGATAAGCAAAGAGTATGAAGCCAAAAAAGGTACAAAGTTGAAAGTAATATAGAGATATGTTAAAGAGTTATTTAGTAAAAATATTATACCATCTTTATGAATTTGAAGATGTTTGTAGTATTTGGCAATGCATTCAAATTTGTATTTTGTTGTGGTTTCTTTTCATGTTTTAAACATTCACTTTGGTACAAAAAACTGTAGGCAGAAAAAAGCAGAAGTTATAAAATAGATGAATTAAGGAGTGATAATTAGCTTTGCACAGTTTGATTTAACAAAATAATTCTTTTAAACAGAGAATGTTCTCTTGGGGCATTTTAATTATGACTTCACAGAAAGTTGCAGCTTGAATAGACCTATGAGGTGCTCTTAGGCACCTTATTCCTCACATAGCTGCAGGAACTCAGGCAGAGGAAAGGAATCCAGTCCTAAAATCACACTTGGAGTTCATGGCAAAGGCAAATTGGAACCCAAGCTACCCTCCCCTGTCCATGTGCTCCTGCATCCACACTCAGGTTGACAGGTGGCAGCAGAGAGGTGCATGGGCTTTTCCAGGCATTAGTGCTACCACTTACTCCAAAATGCACACAGTGACAAAAGCACCCTCCACCTCTGGGCCACAGCGCTAGGTCCCCCAGGCTAAGTAAGCAGAGAATAAAGCTTTTTCACCATGGCAGGACTTGCTACATCACACCCTCCCTACTGCAAGGTCTGAGCTCCCACCCATATTTTCTGCTGTCAGAAAGGCTGTCTTGGTAGATGCTACAGGTGCCTCCTGCTGGCCAAACCAAATGTCACAGGCCAGGGCACCCTCCCTTTTACAGATTCTGGCCCCAGTCTTCAGCGGTTTAAAACCTGTACATAAGCTATGGGGCTAAAGTAGAACAGTTCTCCAAATGGAGAGGAAAGGAAATGTTCGATGAGACTTTGTCCTGTTCATGCTCAGTTGGGACTATGGCAATCAGAACTCCATCCACACAATCCTAAAACTATGAAGCCCAGGTAATGGGGCACAGAGCAGTGCCTTGAAATTTAATGTGAATAGACTCATCTGGGAATCCTATCCCAACTCAAATTCTGATTAGCTGGGTCTAAAGTGGGGCCTGGGATGCTGCATTACCAGGAAGGTCCCAGGTCATGCTGCTGGTGCTGGGCCAAGGAACACATTTTGAGGAGCAAGATTGTAGATAAACATTGTATAAGGACTTCAGAGTCAGGCAAAATGGTCTGAACCCCAAGTTTTCCCCTTACCAGCTGTCTGATCTCAGACAAAGGATTTAACCATCTTGAACCTTGAATTCTATGTCTGTAAAATATGCCTGCCCACAAGTACCTCACTGCATTTTGCACAGATTGAGTAGGGACCACATATGCAAGCACCTAGGATGGTATCTAATGTGTAATGGATGTTCAGTAAATAGTGTCTATTACCATTATGTGAATTTTCCCCCAAAAGGTTCAAGTCCTCAGCAGCTTACTGGAAAAGGGCATTGATTTACACAAACATGTAAATCTAACCCCTCAAACTTATGGGCATCATAGTTCATTTTATTAGCCCCTCACTGCCAAGGTTAGATCCACCTATAATTGTAAACCCTGAGGCTTTTGGTCAGTGAGAGCTAAATTCTTGACAATGGTCTCAGGCGGCCCTGATGAATGTACATCTTCTCTCATGTCCAAAGTGGAAAGACACAGAAGAAATAAGATTGATGCCTCATTGCCACACTGGAGGTGAGCCGTATTTCACATGTGCTCTGGGCAGACACTGGAACGTGACCTGCAGATAAAATCTTCAGAGGAGTGTTAGGAGAGACAGTGCTGTGAGCTGGCAGGTCTGGGGTCACATACTAGCATCAGTGTTCCGTCACTGAGCCATTTCGAAAAAAGCTCTAAGTTACCTGAGCCTCTGTTTCCTCATCAGTAAAATGAGATGATGAAAATACTGCATCCAAATTGGATGTAGCATGTGAACGGCTTTGAACATGCTCACCCCCTTACTGTGGATCCTCTTGCGTGAGGGAGGTTAGAATGTAAGATGAATTGGGGTCCTTTCTCCAGTTAGTTCTGAACTCAAGAACCCAGGAATTTAGAGGCAGCAAATGTTATAGAAATGTTTGTTCATAAATAATACAATATACGGCAATTAATTTTACATCCAAGAGTTCAGGCCACTAAGTGTCAAAAGCCCATCCCCCCCATTTGGGTTACATTTTGAAGCACAGAGTGATTGAAACAACCTAATCTCATCTCCTAGCGGAGACCACAAGAGCCTTCCGCCCTGGCTCTCTCATCCCTGACTCTGTCCCCAGTAACTCCAAACTCCCAGATCTGGTGCCCTTTCACACCTCTGCGCCTTTTCACACACCTGCCCTTGTCCTTTCCCTCAATCCTCTCCAAACCTCTGACTCAAAGACCAGTCAAGGCTTTTGGTTGCAGCAGAATCTGTCCCTGAATGATGGAAGCCATAAAAATCACACATCAGAGGATATCAGGGAGCTGACAGTGTCAGCAAGAAGGCTGGAAAGAGTAGCTGGGCAGGTGGAGGGAAATAGAGGAAAACACAGTCAGACCACAGCCAAGATCTCAGTGCAAAACAGTCCTGGGACCACCCTCTCTGCTGCCACCACCAAGCACTAGAAGCCATAAGTATGAACATCACAAAGACCCCACCCTCAAAGGCTGGCCCTGCTCCCCCACACTGCTGTCATCACCGATCCAGGAAATGAGACTTATCAGCTGCAATGCAAGTCACAGATAGATCTGTCCAGTTGGTAAAGTCTGGAGGACGTTGCCCTTTTTACAAAGAGGGGAGAGAATGGGCAGATTGAGCTTTTCAACTTCTGTAGTGAGACACAGAACCTGCATGCCAGCCAGACACACTCAGGTAAAGGGCTCAGAAGCCAGGCAGCCAGAACGATAGCAGATTAAGTCAATGTGAGTGTCGAAGTAGTGCCAAAACATCCCTGACATGCTCTTCCCTGAGCTGTGTTCCCAGCACCCCTTAAACTTGATCATGTGGTTTTATATTCTTTTGACTAGGTTTCTGTGGCTGTCTTAGGACAGACTCCCCAGAAGCAGACCTTGAGAGGAGAAACTGCATACAAATGCCTTATGAAGGAAATTCTCCAGGGAAGATATATGAGGGCGTGACGAAGCAGGACAGGAAGAGGAGGAAGCCAAGCATGGAGATCTTGGGCAAAAGTGAAGCAGAGGGTGGCTTCAGGATGACCCCACAGGGACCTCAGAGGGTAAAGTATGCCTCACAATTGGCTCAACCCAAGGCAAGGGGCAGGCATTGGCTGCTGACAGCCAGGGTTGGAGAAGGAAGGTATATCCAAGGCACATCCTTGCAGAGTGGGTTCAGCTGCCCTAGCACAGACCTCCTAGAAGAGCGGGAGGGGCAAGCTATTGAAAGCATGATGTTGGCAGTGACGATGGTGAAATGAGATCCAAGAGCATGGGATAGAGCTCTGACACTGTCTGCTCCAGTGGCCCCACTAGACTGGGGGCCCCCTCGATAGCACGGCCTGGGACTGATTTGTCCCTATGTCCCCAGCACTCAGCACAGGGCAGGAGCTCAGGGGGAATTAAGAAAATGTCCGAAAAGTGAATACATGCAGGCTAGAAGGGGCATATTGCTTCCAGGCTACCAAATAAAGCAAAAGGATGAATGCAGACCCTGAAGGGAGGCCAGCAGACAAGGGTCAGGAAATCCCAGTCTGGCTTTCTATTCCTTTATCTTGCAAGTCCTGGCCACACTGTCTCTGACAAAGGAAAGAATCTGTGGTGTTCCCAAGGTCAGAGGGCCTTTGTCGTTAGAAAGGATCCAGTGTGGACTGAACACTTGTCTCTAGAAGGTAACAAGCATTTGGAGCTCTCAGCCACAGCCGGGCCCATAGCTACCCATCCCCTTGGGAAGAGGCTAGAAGTCGGAGCTAATGTAGTTAGCTTCTGAAGTCACATACAATACCCAGAGGACACAGGCGATTTACTGCGGCAGCTCACTTCCTGTGCCTGCAGGCAGATGGAAGGCAGGACTGGACAGGCTTGTAAGGCCCTGACGAATGTGCTTTCACAGTAGAGCCCCCAGAAGAATTCATTCAGGCTGACTCTGGAGAGAGGGCTATTTTTAATCCTGTGCCTTTGAACTGGCCAACCTCAGAAAGAGAGCAGAGCCTGAGGGTACTCTCCTGCTTCCATATTACCATCAAGAAGAGGGTAGAGTGATTAGTAAAGGCTTGACTTGAGATCTAGAGAGATCTGTGTCCTTCCAGTCTGAGCCATAGATGGGAGCCCCATAAATGTGGCAGACCACCAAGAGAAGGGACCACCAAGCAAGGCCCCGCTTAGGGTCACTATGGCCCAGGTTGTGACATCAGTAGGCCAATATTCAAGGCCACCATTGGCCTCTGGGGTTAAGGACCACAGTGATGGTTAATTTTATGTGTCACCTTAGCTGAGCCACAGGGCCCAGATATGTGGCCAAGGATCTTTTTGTGAGTGTGTTTTGGATGAGATTAGCATTTAAAATGGTGGACCTTGCGTAAAGCAGGTCACCCTCCATGATGTGGGTGGGTTTCATCCAATCAGTTGAAGGCCTGGGTAGAATGAGACTGCCCTCCCCTGAGCAAGAAGGAATTCTGCAGCAGATGGTCTTTGGTCTTGAACTGCAACATCAGTTCTCCCCTGCATCTTCAGCCTGATGGCCCACCCTGCAAATGCATATATATTCATTCATATATTCTACATGGAGGTGCCCAGAAAGATGGAGCCAGGCAGTGTCACAAAGTCCCCACATATCTGGATAGAGAGAGCTCAGAAAGCAGACAAACTTTTTCCCATGTAGCTTTGAGAGAGGGTGGACCTAGAAGGGCTATGGAGCCAGGACAAGGCTACCAGCAGGTACAGCATGAATCTTAAGGCTGGGAGCTTAATGGGAATTTCTATCAGAGTCCAGCAGGAAGGCAGGACAGAACCCAAAGGTCAGACAGGTCTAGATACACCAGTGGGTGTTGACTAGGATGGAACACGTCCTGGAAGGTCCTAGCCAGCCCTATCATACACCAGAATAAGTCACCAATCTCCCAAGGAAGAAGAGAGATTTGTGGGAATTCTGAATTGACTGATTTGAACTGGAAAAAGAAGAGTTTTATTCAGAGAATGGAAACTCAATATAAATTAAGGTCAATGATAGAATATTAAAGTGGCATTTCTTGCACAGCTACCTGAATTATAAAGATTATAAATACCATCACCTTCTCAAAGACAGCATGTCCGCACTCTCCTGTGGCCCACAGAGGAGACACTTCACCTCAGAAACAGAGTGTCTATTTCCTTCAGATAGACAGATGCAGATGACCCAGCCCAGAGCCAAGGTGTCAGCATCTCCACAGTAGGGAGGTTATTGTCTCTTTGTTGGCTTTTAAGATCCCTGGAAAGTGCTATTCATGCCTGGCATGTAATCTGTGCATGCAATTTTCTGGCGGGGCAGACATAAGCAGACAATCGAGGTCCTTTTCCCTCTTTGCTCATTTGTTTCCTACCCTTCTGTTGTGCAGTCATATCAGACTCAGCCTCCAGTCCAAACTATAGTTGAACTTCATTCATCCTTCTAATCTACCAGAAATTTCATCCCATGCTCAGATTAGCCAGTGAGGAAAGACAACAGCCATTGTTTTTTCTTTTTAGGGCCACACCCTTGGCATATGGACGATCCCAGGCTAGGGGTCGAATCAGAGCTGCAGCTGCCAACCTACACCACAGCCACAGCCACAGCAACGTGGGATCCGAGCCGAGTCTGCAATCTACACCACAGCTCATGGCAATGCCAGATCCCCGACTCACTGAGTGAGGCCAGGGATTGAACCTACGTCCTCATGGATTCTAGTCAGATCATTTCCACTACGCCATGAAGGGAACTCCTGACAACAGCCATTTGAATGGCCATCCCCTCATTCTACTGAAACCATAAAACAACTCCATGGAGAAATTGGATGGAACTGCCTGGTAGGCGAGACCCAAAGTCTCCATGTTGTCCAAGCAGCAGAGCCCTGACTTTCAGCGCCAGAAGGACCCATGCAGGAATACTGAGCTACAGGTTCAAGTAAGGGACCGCCAGCAATGCTCAGAGTGTACTGACTCCAAGTGTTTGCTTTTCTGATGAATCTCACACATCTCCTCTTGTTACTTTGGAGACTCAAAAAAGGAGAAAACTTACTCTGTGTGAAAAGCAGAGAAAGCTTAGAAGTGGAATAAGCCTCTAATGAGAGACTGTTCCAGTGGTCACTGCCAGGACAGAAATGTACAGAGAATGGACTCATTGCCAAAAATGAAACTAACTGGAATGCTGGCACATTTACCTAAAGCAGCATAACAAGGTAGGTCAGAGTATAAAGGATGAGACAGCCTGCCTCCCTGGAGTCCAGTGACCACCGCCAGGCTGTCTGTCTCCTCAGGTATGGATGGAAACATGAGGGTCACATTATGGTAACTGAAACACTATGGCCAAGTTTAAAAGCCAGAGGTTGGATAATGTGATCTATATGGCTTCTGCCTTCAAAGCAAGATGAAGCGAATCCATTAACAGACTTTGCAGATGGACCTGGAAAGGTGTCAGTGGTGGACAGAACAGGAGAGCAGGCCCAGACACTATCTCAGAACTTGCGAGAGGACTCAAGGTTGGCAAGAAAAGCTGAGACACCCTTAGACTAACTTGGGGCCCCCCACCCCGTGCTTTGGGGGGCTGACCTATGCAGATTATACCAAGAGTTCCAGACACCAACAGCCCCTAGATCTTTTCTTGGCCATTTTCAAGTGTCTGTGGAAAGAGACAAATTACATATTCAATGCGACAGAGGAATGATTCCACCTAAAGAAGAAAGAAACAGAGATGAGACAAAAAGCTTGTGAGAGCCTAAGAAATGTGTCTCTTTTTCTCCTTTTTGAGTCACCACTGTACTTTTGAGTACAATTGGTTAAAAATTAGCATTCAGAGGCTTTTAAAATTGCTGGGAGAAATGATACCTCCCTTAAACCAATAATTGAATTGCTTAATTGAGAACATAAATCTCTATTGTGAATACTGATGGTTTCTCTTTAAGAGCTCTGTGTGCTACACCTACCAGCCTGGGCTCCATTGTTTTATAGTCAGGTAAGTGCTTTTAACACACGATATTCCTCCCTAGGTATGTACTAAGAAATAAAAGTTAAGTTGTTCCTAAAAATGGTTTTTGCGTTTCTCTTTCAGCTATGAGTTAGCGTCTGCTTAAGGATAAGAATGTTTCTAATGTAGAGAGTCATTAATTAGTTTTCCGATGGCCCGTGTGTTCAGGGATTCCATGCCTCTTGAACAAATTGCTGAGCAGTTAATGGAAAACGATATTTTGTTAGGCAGCCTTGGGAGGTGTCTGATTTTTTCCTAAAACAATATGTTAGAGTCAGGCTCTGGGCTCCTAGATCACAGATGTTTTTATGGATGTAGTCATTTATTCGAATACTAACTTTAGTATTTCATTGTACTATTTTGGCTGTTCCATTTGTTTTTGTTTGCCTATAAGCCACAAGTGCTTTTTATTTTTCCAGAATCCTTAGAAACTGGAAATGAGGACAGAGGCTTCATTAACTCAAGAGAACTTTCTATAGTTCTGTTCAACAACCAACTACCAATAGAAATATGAGGTTGAAAAGAACATACACGCCACGTATAAGGGCGCGGGCCCCCCATCTTATCAAATTTCCCAGCAGATGCCCAGGGGAAAAAGAAACTTTAAGGAATGGCAAAATGAAAGGCAATAATTACAGCCAATCAGAACAAGCCAAATGGAAAAACCCACCAAAAACCCATGGAGATGTGAGAATAAAAAAGAAATTAGCAACAGTCATGCCAGCATAAGCAGCAATGTGCAATATTGATTAAAGGAGTCAAGAAAGGATGGACGGGGAAAAGACCAAGTTATGGAAGGTCTAAGCTGAGTTTTTGGCCAAGTTACCGGTACAAATTGCTCCTGCCCCATGGGCCTGCAGAAATGTCCAAGCCCACTTGGACACAGAGCCCACTTGGATGACAGAGGATCTGGGAAGAATGGGTCCCTTATGATGAATTTGGTTGTGCACATCTTCAGTTTGTGTGATAAGGGGGGTGGCAGATCACAATACGCTAAGGAGCCTGTTCACATGCACACACATACACATACACCAACAGCCCAAATTTGGTTCTGTAGAAGCCTCGTGGATCATATTTAAGGCTTCTTCCCTAGAACTTAGACTCACACACATTTATGCACTTCCATGCCTCCATACCTTGGCTTCTTCCTGGAAGCCTCTTCTATTCTTCCCTGCCATTTAAATTCAGATTTCCATCAATGACCCAAATGAATTACTCTGCAGCTATACTCTGCTGCCCTCTCCTGCCTGGGTGGGGGATGCAAGAGGGGGTGTCCACGGAGGGTAGAAGCCCCTTGGGAAATGGGTTAAGGGCCCATCATAGACAAGCTCAGCTACCTCCTCCTTCTACAGAACATGGATGCTCTCAAGGCCTTTTCTCCTTCAGTCCCCACCCCCACCCCCAGAGGTCCCCTTGATTGCTGGGCTTCTGACACTGGGTGCTCCTGGGTAACAAATTCCCCTTCAGAAGAGTAACTGGCTGGAGTTCCTGTCGTGGTGCAGTGGTTAACGCATCCGACTAGGAACCATGAAGTTGCGGGTTCGATCCCTGGCCTCACTCAGTGGGTTAAGGATCCGGTGTTGCCATGAGCTGTGGTGTAGGTTGCAGACATGGCTCGGATCCCATGTTGCTGTGGCTCTGGCGTCAGCCAGTGGCTACATCTCCAATTAGACCCCTAGCCTGGGAACCTCCATATGCCGCGGGAGCCACCCTAGCAAAAGCAAAAAAAAAAAAAAAAAAAAAAGACAAAAAAAATAAAAATAAAATAATTAAAAAAAAAAAGAAGAGTAACTGGGACAACCATTTTTGAGTCTGGCTCTGGCTCTGCAACCCTACCATCCTCCACTTTATACAGTTACCTGGAGTAAGATCATAGCCCAGGAAGTCCATGAGTTCATCCTGTGGAATGAAGATTAAACATACATAGAATGTTGCCCACAACAGGGATTCACACAGCTACTCTGAGCATGGTTAATGGAGAAGAGACATTCAGCTCTTATTAAGTGTTTATCATGGACCCCACACTTTACAGACACCATCGTTTTAAAGCCCACCAGTTCAAGCCCTCCTCAAACACACATGCAAACACAGTAAGGTTTATTAGCTGGTTTCAGCAAGCCGGGGGCACATACAAGAAGGCTTGTGGGATTTAGGAAAGGTTACATAACAGAATGACCTTGGCAGGAATTGGTCAGAATCTGTAAACTAGGGAGTTGCTGGATCACCCAGGAGCTCCTTAGAACACAAGTCATGCAGAAATACACCCCTGTTCAGAGCAGCATTATTCACCACAGCCACAAGGTAGAAGCAAGCCAGATGTCCATCCACAGAAGAATGGGTAAACAAACTATGGTATATCTATACAATGGAATATTATTCGGCCTTAAACAGGAAAAACTTCTGACACAAGCGACAATATGGATGAACCTTAAAGAAATTATGCTGAATGAAATAAGCCAGTGCCCAAAAGGCAAATATTATATGATTCCACTTACAGGAGGTACCTAGAGTCATCAAATTAATACAGACAGAAAATGGAACAGTGGTTGCCAGGGGCTGGAGGGAGGGGAAAATGAGGAGTTACTGTTTAATTGGGTCAGTGTATCTGCTTTACAAGTCACAGAACAGTTTTGTCAAGATGTCATTTTTGTTTAGATTCTCAGTTCCCACATTTCAGACTACCTGCTAGCAGAGCTGTTTTTTACTTAATCAATCTCATTTGTTTATTCCTCTTAACTCTGGAAGTAGTGGATTGAGGATTCCAACCCAAAGCAGCCATGAGGCTCAGCCTGGGTTTTTCCACCATAGGGCTCCCCTACAGGTGAAAACATCCCTTTGAACTCTGCACAGACCATTTGGCCCCACTGCATAACAAATGAAATCCCACAACACTGTCTACTCCAGGTACCACAAAACACAAAGGTAAATGACATTATCTAACCTCCAGAACTTCACAGACTGCAGAACAAAACAAATATACACACAGTTAAGTGTAGGAAAGTATGATAAATTCTAGAAAGCAAATAACCCTATGCCCTTGTAAAGTATCTGCATAATTGTGATAATACTTGCTTCTTGCATTTGGTTAAAATCCTTTGACAAAGAAAAGAGCTTCCAGCGTTCCTCACATGGCTCAGCAGAAACAAATCTGACTAGCATCCATGAGGGTGTAGGTTCAACCCCTGGCCTTGCCCAGTGGGTTAAGGATCTGGCATTGCCATGAGCTGTGGTGTTTGTTGCAGACTTGGCTCAGATCCCATGTAGGCCAGCAAGTAGCTCCCATTCAAACCCTAGCCTGGGAACCTTCACATGCCGTGAGTGTGGCCCTAAAAAGAAGAACAAAAAAAAAAAAAAAAAAAAAAAAAAAAGCTTCCTTTTGATTACTAGAGATGAGATGAGTTTCAAATTCAAGATGGGAACATGTGACACATTTACTTAAGTTTCTCTGAAGAATAAACGATGATGTTAGAATCTTTCTTAAGAGTGGAATTTAGATAAAGCATAGAAAGAAAGCAAAATAATTACTCACAAATGTACCATAATGTAAAGCCAGGGTTGGCAAACTTTTTCCATAAAGGGCCAGATAGTAAATATCTTAGGCTTTGCAAGCTATATGCAGCCAAAGACACTATGTAAACAAACTAGCTAAGCTGTCTTTCAATAAAACTTTATTGACAAATGCTGAAATTTAAATTTAATATAATATTCACAGGTCATAAAGTATTATTCTTTTTCATTTTTTCCAACCATCTGAAAATGTAAAAACTACTCTTGGTTCACAGGCTATAGAAACACAAGCAGAGAGGCGAATTTGGCCTGCGGTTATAATTTGTAAGACTTGCTTCTCTGAGTGTGGCCGATAGTCCAGAAGCATCAGCAGCACCCAGGAGCTTGTTAGAAAAGCACAGCTTCAAGCCCCACCCCAGATCCACTGAAAGGCACCCCAAGTTTCAAGAACATCACCTGTGCTCATCACAGTTTGAAAAGCACTATATAAGACTACCCAGACTCCAAAGCCAGGCCAGTAAATCTCAGTGCTGTATTACCACTTCCTAGAGAAGTAAGTAGCCCTGCAAAAATTCTGGACTTTTCCCTGCCTCAGTTTCAGATGGGGATGACAGCACTGTCTCCCTCAGCATGGTTGTGAGAACATACACACACAGCTTAAACAATATTTGTTGTTATTAGCTCAAAATTTCATGTTACTTTCCCAGCCATACTCTGAGATAGGCATTGTGAAGAAGCTGTGGCCCAGAGAATTGGCGATACTTGCCTAGGGTCACAAAACAAAGGTCTTTCTGCCTCCGGATTTATCCTGAGGATCATTGAGGATTTCAGGGTTACAGAAGGGGGTACCCCCTCCCCCAAGAACTCAGGTGTTCCTGTCCTCAGTCCTTCCAAGGATCCCCTCCCAGCAGCCCCTTGCAGCCCAGGCTCCTCAGATATCTCCCCACCTCCAAGTGTGCAGCTCCAACTGCACCACATGGGGATCCCCCCAGCCTACACCCCAGGTTACCCCTTCATTCCCTGAAATGTATCTTCCATTAAGTTGCACAGTGGGGTTTTGGTTTTTTTTTTTTTTACTACTTCTCTTTCTAGTTCTAGACTGTAAATTTTTCCTCTGTTGAGTCTTATAGCTGGCTGACTGTTTTTCATTATATTTGTAGGGCTCAGGAAAAAAAAAAAAGCAATTCCTTTATTGGAGAATCCTGACATTTATTAGCATAATAAAACTCTCAAGATGAGACTGCAGTTTTCCAGACAGTAATTTCATTTGCAGGACAACTTACAAGGAATTTATTTTAAGGCCAGGTAAAACCTAAAATCTATGAGACGTGCAGAAAGTGCTGGCCCTAAATAAAAGGAAATAAATGTGTTAGGCATGGAAAACTCAGCTGTTGTCTCTCACATATTAATTAGGGGTGACAGGAACAACAGCTTGGGGAATCAGGTTCTCAGCCCACCTTGATCGGCTTTCAAAGCTGCTTTGAAACAAGAAGTTTCTTCTTGTTAGTTTCTTTCAACACCTTGAAAATCTTCACATCCTATCCCCCTGACACGTCCCTGCTAGGCAGGAAGTTGTTGTTGATGTTAAAGTGGTTGTCATCAGCAGTACCTTCCATCTGACAGAGCTTTTGTGTTCATCATTTAACTGACCTGCCAAAAAGCCCAGGGATGGCCACACAGAAACTTCTCTTCTCAGATCTACTGAACTTTAGTGAGGTTAAATGACATGAAGAAAATCACATAGATAGTAAGTAGCAGCCAAAACTCTTGATAGCTCTAATAGGAAAAAAAAAAAAGGTAATTTTAATCATCATCATCATCAGGTTTGAAAGCACTTTACAGTTCAAAAAGCAAGTTCCCTCCATCACTTTGTATCCATTCAGGGGCCTGTGAGGCAGGTAGATGGGAGGGAAGCCATGGAGTCAGGATGCAAATTTGCTATTACTGAACATGTCTGTATGGTGGGTCCTTACCCTGCCTTCCCCAGAAGGCTGAGCCCACAGCGATGTTATGTGCTGCTGCTTCACACAGGAGCACAGTCCCAGGCAAACAGGAAAGAGCAAAAGGAGAGTGAGGCAGAGAAGCAGGAAGAACACACTGGAGGGCGTGGTACTGACATTCATTGTGACTAGGTGCTCGGTCTTGCAGGACTGTCTTCAAAGAGGCAGAGACTTCTTCTATAAAGAACTGCCTCTCAGAACAGTCCCTTCAGAAGGAGAACTAGCCTACCAGCCTCTGTCTCCCATTGATGAAAGGTCCCCTACATGGGGAGTTAGCCTCCCAGCTCTCCTTGGCTGTGCGGTGTCCTAACACCTCAACAGGAAGAGACCCAAAGCCCCCCCCCACAGGAAAGCATCACTGGCTGCTGCTCATGTGAAGCTGATCAACATGGTGAGAAAGAGCAGAGTCCATGCAGAACTGGTTTCAGTCGTGGGGACTGGGGTGAAACAAGTGGCCAAAGTGAACTGAGGAACAGGTGAGGCAAAGGGTGAAAGAGAGCATAAGAGATGTGATACAACTACCAAGTGAGGTAACCAGTTCACTGATGGCCACAGAGTCCATTCAATCTTTTAATCCCACCAAATACAATGCTGCCAGCATAATACTAGTCAGTTTCAGGGTGAGATTTGAGCCCAGGTCTGCTTGATTCTAGAGCCTAGAACAGTGTCCCATGGGAACATGCCATATAGATCTCCATAAATGTGAAACAAGGGTATGCACAAATAGACACCATCACTGAAAGTTACCGAGGGCTTACTTCTTGTTAATATGAAGAACATATTCAGTCTAAAAGGACAGTAGAATCAAAATCAAAAGGACTTGGCAGAGAGAGGTAATCATCTGAGTAGCCCACATAAGGAGGGCCAGTACTGGAAAGCAAAGGCCGTTTTGGATGTCTACAAACAATTCTTGGATTTATAATTCCCCCTGGGGTTCAGGCACATCTGTAGGGATACATGGAACCACTGCCTCAGTATTGCAAAACCAGGGCCAAGAGATGATTCCAAGACAGAGGAGGGATGGCAGAAGAAGAGGTAAATACAAAGGCAGGGCAGTATCAGTCATCCATTCTGGAAGCTGGAGCTCAGAAGCCTTAGGTAATTCCAATGATAATATCAACGAGAGTGATCGTGAATATCATTTAAAATTCAGTATCCGTGCCTTCTATATAAATCCTTTACAATATTTCTTCTCTAATCTCCATGACTTTATATACAATGATAGGTAGAAAATAACTTCCTAGAAATCATTGCTGACTGGTGTCGGAAAACTTTTAGAAGCAGTGCATTCATTCAACAAACATGTATTGAATGTCTGCCCTATGTTAAATTCGGAGTTCGGCACTGGAATTATTTGGATTATTAAAACATGATCCCTGTACTCTAGGGGCTCAGTTTAGGGCAGCTATGACTAAAAGGCTTCATCTTCTGAGGCCATATCTAAATTTTTCGGGAAAGAATTGCATCAGCTATTAGCAATTTCTGTCCTGGGCACTGGCTCAGGAACCACCAGCACATACACCATATATTTCATATCCTTTGAAATATACTAATCTATTTGTCCCTCTGGATGGTGGTGGATCTTCCAAAAGGCCATTAGGCCTTGAGCTGAGAAGTTCTTGAGTTCAAAAAAAGGATGCCCAGGGGAGTCCAACTGATGAGAGGGGGAATCATTCAAACAAGAGATGGTAGTCTGGCGGGCTGTCCCTCTGTCCACAGGGTTCCTGCAGCAACTCTCCCCCTGAAACAGTGATAATTTCCTCCTAAAAGGAAAAAAAAAAAAAAGGAAAATTCACATATCAAAAAAAAAAATGGAAATAAATATCCACCAGAGAGAGCAGTTCAAGATAGAAAGACTAAGAATATATATCTGCCTCCTCATTCAAATTTATAGAAATGATGGGGGGCGGGGGGAATTGGTTTTCAAAAGAAATAAACCCATGAGTTCTCACTGTGGTGCAGTAGGTTAAGGATCTGGCATTGCTACAGCCATGACATAGGTTGCTGCTGAGGCGCAAGTTCAATCCCTGTCCTGGGAACTTCTACATGCCATGGGCGCAACCAAAAAAAAAAAGAAAGGAAAATGAAAAAAAAAATCCATAAAAGCATGGGAAAATAAGAAGGAAGTTCATTCAACAAAGCCAAAATGTTGAAGAATGCTTAAAAATCAAAAGCAACACAGGTTGAGATTGTCAGATAAGTGAACGTGGGGCAGAGGCCAGAGCAAGTATCAGCAGGACAGGTGGGGGATCCCATGTGGCAGTGATCTGTGCCTCTAACCAGTCAGGAAGTGGGCAGAGGCATGCAGTTCCCTGGGAGGCCAAAGAGAGCTAAAAAGTTTAGACACTCCCATGCCCAAAAGATAAGCTGCTCCAACTGTCACAGCAGGAAGAGACTGGATTTGGGAAACAGGGACTGGATCCACAGATGGCTCTACAGGAAGTTCAAAGTTCAAAGATTCCCTCAAAGCCTAAAACATTTAAGGAAAGTCATAACTATGAAAGAATGATGCCAAACTCAACAACAGAAATGACTTCCAAGAAAATATCAGGTTTATAAAACAAACAGAAAGAGCTGCGTATTAATCTCCTCAGTGGAGTATGAAGATAAATCATCCATGAAGCAAGAATGGACTGTTAGAAAATAAAAGAACCAGCGGAAGAACTTGGAAATGAAAGGGATGTCCATTTAAGTTAAAAATGTTTTCAATAGGAGACCTGAGAGCAGAATGGACATTACTAAAGAGCAATTTAGTCACCAGAAGAATTGACACATAAATAAGAAAGCAGACAATTCACAGAAAAAGTCCAAGTGGGCATTAAACATATGAAAAGATCCTCAGCATCAGTGGTAATCAGAGGAATGCAAGCTAAACAACAGTGAGATGCAGTGTCTGCCCCTCTGATGGGGAAAAAAAAAAAAAAAAAATGAAAGTGACTGAGAATCCCCAGTATTGGCAGCAGTGTGGAAAAATAGCCTCATAGTTTTGGAAGAAGCTCGAATTGGCCCTACATTTTTGGAGGGCAATCTGGCAGATCTTTTCCAAGTAAAATGTACATAGTCTTAGAAGATCCAGCCATTCCAGTTTGAGGGAATCCATCCTAGAGAAAGGCTTGTACATGTGCACAAAGTGACACATGCAAGCAAACCTCTGCAGCAGTGTTTGCGATGCTGAAAACCTGGAAATTATGTAAGTGACCAGCAAAAGGAGGATGGAGAATGAAACTGTGAGATACGTCCATACCAAGGATGCAGTGGATGTCTGGACATGAAAAGATCCCAGAGACATATTTCAATAACAGCCAGCATATCCCGATAACTTACAAATGTCAGGTATATTATTTTAGTGCTTCACACAGTGATAACTCATTGAAACCTCCCAGTGACCCTGAGAGCCATTATTGAGTGCTGTTATTAAACCTATCTTACCGAGGAGGAAACGAAGGTCCCAAATTTGAGTAGTTGCCCCAAGTGACATGCAGTAAGAACCAGGGATGTAAATTTGGCAGCCTGATTTCAGGGACCATACTTTCAAAAAATACATTCTATGATATATTAAGCACGTTGAAAAAATCAAATTGCTGAGTTCTTGGTAAAGGATTATCCAATATGTGTGACAAATGACAATACCATGTAGATACATTTCATTATGTACATAAAAAAAATTCATGTACATAAATTTCTACATTAATACCTAGGAAATACCTGGACAGGTATACAGCAGACTGATAATTCAAGGTGGAGGATAAAAATGGGGACTTGAAATGTGCAAGGCTTTCACTTTGTATTATATTTTTCTTAGAAATGTGATCATCAATTAGTTGTGTAATTAAATTTTTAATTTATAAAAGTTAGCCACCCAGTCTTCACAGGGGCATAGACAGGGTGTCTCTTTAGTGTTATAAGCTAAGTTGGCAGCTTCAAACCCTAGTTTGGGACAGAACAAAGACCTTTGAAGACATAGCCTAGCCTTTCTATGCAGGAGCCTGTCCATAGCATCTCTGAGTGATGGACATTCACCCTCCCTGGGACCAGGGGACCATCACTGCTCAGAACAGCTTATACTGGACAGAGACATAAAACCATGTGTGTTTAAAGGAAAAAGCATGAGCTTTAGAGGCAGATAGCTTGAGGCTTATCTCCTGGATCTAGCTGGTACCATCCATGAAATCTTAGACAAATTACTTAAACTCCCTGACCTTGATTTCCTGATCTGTGAAATGGGACTAATACTCCTCCCTCCCAGCACCATGGAGAAGAGTGAATGAGAACAACAGGCACCAATGCTTGACAGAGAAGGTGCTAATATCCACACCCCCTCCTTCCTCTTTCCTGTAGTTAGTAGAAGGCTCTTCCCAATGCAAGTAGAAATCTGCTTTGATCCTGGTTAAGCCAGTTTTCTGGGAAGTCCCCTCCTCCCAGTGTCTAAGTATTTGTAACTGGGTGTTTTTGTTTTTTTTTTTGGGGGGGGGGGTTTGTTTGTTTGTTTGCTTGCTTGCTTTTTTTTAAGGCCACCTGCAGCATATGGATGTTCCCTGGCTAGGGATTGAATCAGAGCTACAACTGCCGGCCTATACCACAGCCACAGCAACACCAGACCTGAGCATTCTTCAACCTATACCACAGCTCATAGCAATGCCAGATCTGAGTGAGGCTAGGGATCGAACCCACAACCTCATGGATACTAGTCAGGCTCATTACCACTGAGCCATAATGGGAACTTCCTAACTGGGTGTTTTTCTATGTGCTTTAATTTTAAGTTCAGGTGAAGCGCTGTCCTAGAGCCCTGAGCCTCTATGAAGAAAAAGTAACACAAATCCAAAGAGTCTCTATTATAGCAAAAGCCCAGTGAGATGATCAAGTAATTCTGTAAACATTTCTACACCTGTGAAGCTGAGGGAAATGGGGGTATCCTGAGCAGTCACAACTCTGTCTCGCCAAATCCCAGGGCCCTCCCCTTCTGGGTCACGAAGCTCCACTTCTGAGAGCTTTCTCACAGTTACTACTGATGCCAATAGCCACATTAACACAGAATTTGTTTCTCTCTATATATGCTGTTTGGAAGGCAACATCTTTCTCAATGTGAGGTTCTCAGCAGGGAAACAAATAACAAAAAGAGTTGTGGCAAACAAGACCGTGCATACCACTTCAAGGTACAGGAGGTGTTATGTACATTCCCCCATTTCAGACTCACAGGATCTGAGCTAAGTATTATTTACATCCATTTGCCTGGTTAGGAAGCTAATGCCCAGTAAGACTAAGCTACTTGCCTGAGCTACTTGCCTGAGCTACTTGGCTGGCTCTCCCTGTAGCTCACACATACTAACTGGTAAAGCTTTAGTTGGAACAAGAGGCATTGTAACTGTACTATAGGAAAGCTTCTCTAACCACAAGGTTACCTTCTCAGCTCCAGCCAACTCTACAAAGCAGTCAGCAGCCTCCTCAGAATGTCCTCAAGGGGGACATCCCAGGAATGAGCTGGGAGGGAGACGTGGGCTTGGACAGAAGGCAGGTTAACAACCCTTAAGTGTTGACAGTAAGGAGCACTCAGGTACTCAAGGTGGGAAGAGGCCCAGGGGCCAGGGCTGGAGGTGCCTGCATGAGTACAGGGTCAGGGAGTTTCCCTGTGGTGCAGTGGGCTAAGGATCCCGTGCTGTAACTATTGTGGCTCAGTTCACTGCTGTGGTGCAGGTTCCATCCCTGACCCAGGAACTTCCACATGCTGCAGGCACATCCAAAAATAATAATAGTAATAATAAGTACAGTGTCAGCTAGAAAAGAGCAGCAGCCCTAAAGCCTGGTCTTGACAAACCTCTGGTCTCTTCCAATTGGATGGTCCAGATCCCTGTGACCCTAAGCACCTTCTGGGGCCGCCTGCTCACTCTCCAGCTCCATCTCTTTGAAAGCCTACGGGCTGGCTCTCCCTGTAGCTCAAGTTTTTTTCACCCCCCCAACCAGCACCCCTAAGAGGGATACCTTGTGGAAATCAATGAGATCCGTGAGTGTTGCATGGCGATTGGGGTCCACTCCCAGGAAGCTGTAAAAATCCCCAGAGGCATCCACAAGAAAATGCTTGAAGCCTTTCTGCAGGCGATAGGAGAGAGTGTAACCCCAGATTTTCTCACTGACTCGGACCAGAAACGCACCCTCTGCCATATTCTCAAGGAGATCTTCTGCATCTTCTCGGCTGATAATTCCTGGTTTATAAAAGAAAAGAAAAGGAGTTCCCATTGTGGCTCAGCGGTAAGGAACTCAGCTAGTATCCATGAGGATGCGGGTTCAATCCCTGGCCCTGCTCAGTGGGTTAAGGATCTAGAGTTGCTGTGAGCTGTAGCGTAGGTCACAGACGCAGCTTAGATCTGGCCTTGCTGTGGCTGTGGTGTAGGTCGGCAGCTGCAGCTCGGACGAGACCCTTAGCCTAGGAACTTCCACGTGCCATGGATGAGGCCTAAACAAAAGAAACGAAAAAGTTAGCAGATTCGGCAACCCCTCAAGCCACACTCCCCAGCTCATCCCTGCCCCTCAGCCTCTGGTAAAGGTGGAAAGAAGGGAGGGGCCTCAGGAGCTGTCCAGCATTGCCTCATTCCACTGAGCAGACACCTTGCCCAGAGCAACCAGCCATGAGCCTGGGGGCAGTTTCTACGAGGACCCCAATTTAGCACACTTTCCTCCAAATTAAGCCACACTAATTTGGATTAATTGGGTAAGCAAAGAATTAGTAATGAGTGGGAATTATAGCATCTATTGATTACAAATACTAGTCGACAAGCATTGCCCTGTGGAGAGCCTTAAGAGTCCTGCTTTAATGACCAGACCAGAATGACATACAATTACTACCTCAGCTATCTCTCCAGTATCCATGAGTAAGCACCTAAAAACAGTATTTCCTCCTAAGAAGTGGAAAAAAACTTCCTCCATCTACCTGTGGACACCAGGCAAACAATTTCTTAATAGGGGCATGTAATTAGGCTCCACTTTAGCTCAAAAAGCAAAATGTTCTCAGGTTCTGCAGTCCCATGCAAAGTGGTTTCACCCCTTTGAGAGTCAGGTCTGGGCTTGGAGGTGTTGGCAGATTGGTGTCAACCCCCCAAAAGGCTCTTACAGAGCCCGTGTCCTCTAGGGAGTGACCTATGTGTCTGGTGGGTCAGGCTTTGGAGGGCAGGGTGGTGAGAAGAGGAGGGGGAGTCAGGAGAACTAGATGACCTGCCCAACCCTGCCCTCACCCGCCAGTGGGACCCTCAGACAAGACCTCAACTTTCCCAATGTCCTTTGACACTTAAGTGACAGTCTTAACCTTCAAAGGCACATTAAGACTTTCAAGGTGAGATGAAGAAGGTACAATCATTTCATAATAAACTGAGAAGAGCTGCGGACACAGGCTATTGCTCTCATCTCTTATTTGAGGGATAGGTAAATTGCAACACAGTGTCTTTGTATACACCTGCTTGTTTACTGTTTGCATACACTCAACAGGATTATTTACCCACATGGCAGAGGGTAGAGGGTAGAAGGTAGCTGGGATGCTCATCGCCATGACCCTGAAGGCACCATACACTGTGACTTCCCCCCTGCCATTGTCACACTTCACTGTAGGGACACTCCCTCTTCATGCCTCTCCTACTTAATGGGAAGCATGGCAGGACTTCCTAGTGCCCAAAGGAGAGGACATAGAATAAACCACACTGTCACATGTCCCCCTCTTAAAGACTGTCAATACAAAGAGGGGCCACCTCTTTCCTCCTTGCACAGGACTGATCAAGAGGCAATCAAGCCAGCCACCCTCTCCCCAACCAGGCTGTACAAGCAGAGAACCAGGGAGAGAGAGGGAGAAAGGAGGTGGGAAGCACTCCCACAGGGCACCCAAAGAATCACACATACATCCCATGCAGGAGGGAGGATGCCCCTGGAGGGCCTTGGTGGCTTCAGCCAGAGAAGCAGAGACAGCCAAAACAGGACTGACCCAAAGGGTATGCCTATGATCTGTCCAAAGACTTAGCACTGCCCTCACCCACCCCCCTGTGCCAGTACCAGAGGACCTAGACCCTAAAGGGCAGGGCATTAAGTAAAGGGAGACAGGCTGAGCCAAGGTCTGAGAGGAAGAAGGTGTCACTGCTGTCCCAACTCCAAGCACCTCAAGCTGAAGCCCAGCCTAGACTAGGGAGTTGGAGGGAAGTGGGGTATTACAATGAGTGGGAGACTGAACAAACTTGAATGTGACTTGGCTTTACTATGCAAAAGTGACCAGTAACACCAAAATGACATGACATGCCTCTCCACCATCCAAAGCCCTTGAATGGCCTCCCACTGACCTCCAGCAGAGTGAGGCTCAGGAACAATGGACACCCTGCCTCCACCCCACTCCCACCCCCTCTCCAGGTTCATCACTGAAGCATTCATGTGTTTGCTGCAAGCTGCTCTCTTGTGCAGAAGCCCCATCCTCATGTCCAGCCTGCTTTGTCTCAGCTGACCCTGAGCCCTCATTGAAGGATTCCTCTTTTCACCCAAGAAGTACAAGGTGCTTACACTCTACCTTTGCACAGGTTGGAAAAAGGTGTCCCTCTATGTGGCTGAACTAGAAGAGGGTGCCTCTCTGGGCCACAATGGCTAAGCTCATGTTTCTGCATTTTAATCCATC
The DNA here is from genome assembly GCF_054392235.1 of Sus scrofa. Lineage (NCBI taxonomy): Eukaryota > Metazoa > Chordata > Mammalia > Artiodactyla > Suidae > Sus > Sus scrofa. The sequence goes on along the minus strand of NC_139396.1, from coordinate 104,679,339 downwards.
CTACCCCAACCCAGCCCCCTTGGCGTCCCTTTATTTGGTATATAACCTGCTCACCCTTATCAGGAAATCATTTTTATCCCCAGAAGCTGCTGGAACATCCCACTTTGGGGCTTTCATAACCTCCTACCCAAACTCTACAGTATATTAGTAAACCGGCTGGGAACAGCTCAAGGACAGAGCCTGTGGCGGCCGTGGAAGTGTTCTGCTCAGGCTCCCCTCCACAGAGACCTGGCTTCAAGGAGCAGCATCATGAGCTGACAGCCTCCAGCTGCTGCCCCTTCAGGATCCACCGTGAGGCATGCTTTCCTCATACTGCCTCCAGCACTGGGGGTCCTATGTGCCTGATTAGGGTAAGGGGTACTCTGACTGAGCACAGGGGTACCAGAGCCACCATGCCTACCCAAGGTGGGACTCCTCTAGTCAGCAGTCTTTGCTGGAGGGCTTCCCATGAGCCCCACCAAGATGCTCTCTGAGCTGTGCTCCCCTATTAGGCTCTTCTTCCCAGTTGTCCGTCCTTCCTTCTCTCAGCACCATGTTCAGAAGACTCTCCCCACCTGTCCTTTATCTTTCACGGGCATTTCCTCCAATAAAGTCCTTGAGGTTCTGCTTCCTGGAAGATCTGGACCCCTCAGACACACATGGAAACCTCATCTTTGTACTCCAAGTGACTGGGATGTTGGGGACTTGTTTGGAGCAGTGATCATGCACATGGACTAAAATCGCAGCTCAGGGCCTTATCAATAAGTGGCCTTGGGCAGGTTACTTAAGCCCCTCTGAAATCCAGCTCCATGTCCTCATCTATTACATGGTACTGATGATAGCACCTATATCATACGAAGGTTTGGAAATTCACCTCGTTAATACATGAATGTGCTTATCATGGTGCCTGAGAATGTAAGGACCATCTAATACAATGTAACTCATTTGCACCGGATACACTGAGTACACCGCACACAGGCTAGTGTGGGATGTTGCCGTGTACTGGTAGCAGTCGTGGTCATAGTACTGCCAGGCAATGTGACCAGTACACACCCTGCACACCCAGTCCTCTCCAACGGAGGCTGCTGAGGGTGACTTCCTCTGAAGGGGACCACTTGAGTCCCTGACCTCCGGCTTCAGTCATTCCTGGGAGACACTCCAGGTATCTCAAACAGTAAGCATCTGTGAACTCTGTCCTTTCTTTGGTATCTACCTAGGAATCAAAGTTGTAATTTGGCTCAAGATTAAACATTTTACAGTCTCATAATTCAGATGGCAAAGACAATTTCAAAGAAAACCAGACCTCCCAAGAGAATTCATTGGTGTCTGGGGGGAGTGTAGGGTGCTTAGGAGGAGAGACTGTTATGTTCTCCTGCTCCACTCACTGTGCTTTCCATCTCTCTCCCTCAGATCACCTCAAAGCCAAGTGTACTGGGGATTAGCATTAAGCATGTGGCATCCCATCCCATACCACATCAGTTCTTTGAAATACTCTACAACCTCACAGCTGAGGAAAGGGGGTGGGGCTCACCTCACCCCTTCTGGCTGGAGACTGAGCACAATGTCAGCATTGTGGAAACTTTCTAGCTCTGCTAATGACCAGGATTTTCTGCTGAGGGATACTAGATGATACAATTGCTCTAGAATGATTATTGAAGAATGCAGCTACAGAGCCTTTCTGAGCCAATTCTGAGCCAATAAAAATCATAGTTTTTCCTGTATTTCCAGGAACATTTTCTCTCCCGCCTTCCTTTGTTTTGTTTTCCTTCTTCCCTTCAATAAATATTTATTAAGAACTCTCTAGGAGCTGGGCACCTGGGAGTCAGTACTGAATGAGAAACTATCCCTGCCTTCCAGAATCTCTGATTCTTGGGCAGAAATCAGGACTGGCAGAATGTTTTTACATGGGGGGAGTCACTATAACCGATGGTGATAAAGGCATAGGATATGGGTTCCAGGAGGCACCCACTCAGCTCTGGAACCCAGAGATGGATGTGCCAGTTAGACTGAGAATATAGAGGTTAAAACATGGAAGTTCCCATTGTGCCTCAGCAGTAACAAGCCTCACTAGCATCCATGAGGATGCAATTTCGATCCCTCACCTTGATCTGTGGGTTAAGGATCTGGCATTGCCATGAGCTGTCCTGTAGGTTGCAGATGCAGCTCAGATCCCAAGGTGCTACAGATAGGCCGGCAACTATAGCCAGGAAACTTCCATGCCACAGATATGGCCATAAAAATCAAAAAAAAGAAAAAAAGGAAGAACAGAAAGATTAAAACAGAAGGTCAGGTAAAGGAAAGCAGTCTGCAAGATAGTCTGCCAGAAACCACTTCCATTCTGAGGCAGAGAGGCAACAGGACACCCCAAAGGTCACATGAGAAGCCTTGTATCAGAACCAGCACTAGGCTCTCTCTGAGGACTCTATAGCCCCCATCTCATTTAGTCTTCCTGACAACCCTACCATCATCAGTTCATCGCTGAGGACACTGAAGGTCAGCAAGAGAAGTGACCCAAAGTCACAGAGCTATTAAGTGGTGGAGCTAGAATTTGAACTCAGGTCCTTGGACTCCAAGTCCAGTGCTCTTTGCTCTACACCATGTTAGCTCATAGAGAGAACGGTAAGTGCTGTGAAAGACACAAGAAGGAGGAGATTAATGAGGCCTATAGAAGTCAGGGCAGGATTTATAGAGGCAATTAAGGGGGCGAGAAGTCGGCCTTGAAGACTGGGTAGATGCTGTGTGAGCAGAAAGGAGCAATGATGAGGTGAAAGGCGAGAGGGATAGTGAGTGAAGAGTCACAGTGAAGACCAAGAACGACACATCCATAGGACATTTATATAAATGTAACATAAATTTAATCTAAGATTCGGGAGATTAAGAGACATGGAGAATGTAATGTAAGGTCTAACACATGTATAATATGAATCCAAAAAAAGAGAGAGGAGAATGAAGAGGAGGGGATATTTCAAGAATGAATGTTAAGAATTAATCAGACACGTAGTCATGAAAACGGCACAAAGCTACTCGATATCTCATTTTGTCAACCAGAGAAAAAAGGCAGATAACCTGTAAAGAATAAGCAGTTAAACTGATGATTGACTTCTCAGTTGCAACAACAGAAGCCAGATGACGATGGGATAATATTTTTAGGGTGTTGAAAAAAACATAATAGTGAAGGGAAAAACCAGAGTTCCTATTGTGGCTCAGCAGGTTAAGGACCTGGCATTGTCTCTGCGAAGCTGTAGATACCTGGCCTGGCTCAGGGAGTTACGGATCCAGCATTGCCACAAGCTGTGGTATAGGTCACAGATGTAGCAAAAATCTGGCACTGCCGAGTCTGTAGCATAGGCCCTAGCTGCAGCTCCAATTCAACCCCTAGCCCAAGAACTTCGATATGCCACAGGTACAGCCATTTAAAAAAAAAAAAAAAGTGAAGGAAAAAATAGACATCTTCAGAGAAAAAAATTTGAGAGTTGACTACTAAGGAAGTTCTAGAGGATATACTTCAATTAGAAGAAATATAATCCTCAACAGAGGAATGATGAGCATGGGCTACTGCAGGTCAATTCAAAAATATATACTGACTTACAAAATAAATATAATAATGGATACTTTGAGGGTTTAAAAAAGATCAAACTCTAATACTAGACAACATCTTATCACTTGAGCATAGGATGAGTGGAGTTAAAAATTCTGTTAGGAAAAGGGCAAAGATCTATATTAACTTTAGAATATATTAAATATGCACATTAAATCATCTACATTAACCACTAAAAGATAGGCATTGAGAGTGATGTAAGCTCCAAACAACAGAAGTGGGTAAAGAAACAAAAAAAAAAAAACTTTTTTTCAATGAAGTGTGAAACAAGCTAATTACTCAAAAATATACTATAGTTCCATTTATATTAAATTGAAAAACTCACAAAGCTAAACACTCTAGTGTTTAGAGATCAATATATAAACAACACATGAAAAGATGAACAAAATACTCCGGATAGGGATCGTAGCTGGTGGAAGAAGAGGGCTACACTGGTGAGAAGCACACAGGGGCTTCCAAGGATTGGTGCCATTTCCACACCCCAAGTTTTCTTTATGCCTTCATATATATATGTGCATACATTGTGTATGTTCTATGTTTAGTATTAAAATATTTAATGGGGTTCCTCTGCAGCTCCCTACATGTCACTACTACAACATTCATTCAAAATTAGTCTCAACATCACTAATTATTAGAGAAATGCAAATCAAAACTACAATGAAGTATTACCTCACACTAGTCAGAATGGCCATCATCAAGAAAGTCTACAATCAATAAATGCTGGAGAGGGTGAGGAGAAAGTGGAGCCCTCCTACACTATAAATTAGTGTGGAAAACAGTGTGGAGTTTCCTAAAAAAAAACTAAAAACAGAACCACCATATGATCCAGCAATCCTGCTCCTGGCCATCTATCCAGAAAAAACCATAACTCGAAAAGATACATGTACACCAGTGTACGTTGCATCACTATTTACAATAGCCAAGACATGGAAGCAACCCAATTGCCCACTGACAGAGGAAGGGATAAAGATGTGGTACATATATGCAATGGAATATTTCTCACCCATAAAAAAAGGATGAAATAATGCCATTTTCAGCAATATAGATGGACCAAGAAATTATCATATTAAGTGAAGTAAGTCAAAGACAATTATCATGTAATATCACTTACATGTGGAATTTTTTTAAATGATACAAATGAACTTATTTACAAAACAGACTCAAAGACTTCAGACAAACTTATAGTTACCGAAGGGGAAGGAGGTGGAGGGAGGGACTGGGGGTTTGAGATTGGCATATGCACACTATTGTCTATGGAATGGATGATCATTGGGGACCTGCTATAAAGCACAGAGAAATCTATCTATTCAATGTTCTGTGATAACCTATATGGGAATGGATATGTTTATATGTATGGCTAATTCATTCTGCTACACAGCAGAAATTAACACTACATTGTAAATCAACTCTACTTCAATAAAATTTTTAACAAACTAGTCATTGCCCTTTGGAGATGGGGAAGTTATCACCAAGGGGGAAAAGGGGGTCACTGATAAACTTTAAATGTCTATGTGGGCTATCTTGAGTCTCTAGTGCATGGTACTCAGCCATGGCCCACTTCAAGAATCTTATATAATTCATTTTGGGTACACCAAGCTTCAGTAATATTTAAAATCTTCTCAGGTAATTCCAATATGTAGCCAGGCTAGAGACTCACTAAGCTAGAGAGTAAACAGAATTGCAAGCCAGGAGGGGCAAAGATGTAAAAGTCATGAGCATCTGTCACGGGGAGCTGCCCTGTGCATTGTAGGGTGTTTAGTAACATTCTTAACCTCTACCCACTGGATGCCAATAGGACCTCACAGCTGTGACAACAAAAATATCTCCAGACATTGTCAACTATCCCCTGTGGCACAATCACTCCCTTTGAGAACCACTGATGTGGAGATAGTCCTGAAAGATAAATCTCTGATAACTTTTATTTAAAAGTTACAAAAAAACAGTAGTATGACATAATGCGTGCAAGAAAAGTGGCTTCCATAATACTTTATATTAAAATTATCATAATTCTGTAAACATAAAAGATCTATGAACTGAGAGTTTGGGGTTAGATGCAAACTATTGCATTTATTCAGGGAGAAGTGGATAAGCAATGAGGTCCTACTGTATACCACAGGGAACTATAACCAGTCTCTTGGGATAGACCATGATGGAAGATAATATGAGAAAAGAAATGTATATATATATACATATATATATATGCATGACTGGGTCACTTTGCTGTACAGCAAAAATTGCCACAACATTGTAAATCAACTATACTTTAAAAATAAATAAATAAATAAATAAATAGGATTTTTGTCTGTTTTTTTCCTACTATATCCTTATGTCTGGAACTTATCATGCTCAAAATATTGTTGAATAAATCATTAATTACTTAAAATTATAATCCCATAACTAGCACTTAGGAAATGCTGACACCTTGCCAATGACTGTGTTGAGAGCTTTCTATACTCTAGCTCACTCAATCCTCATAATAATCTCTTGATGTAGGTGCTTTTATTCTCCCCAGTGGAGAGAATAGAAAATTAGGCTAAAAGAGATTGAGTTACTTGCCCAAGGTCTCCCAACTAGTAAGTGGCAGAGCAGGGAAAAAGATGCAGCGCTCTTTCCAATGTCAGCCACAGGCACAAGGCTTGTATGCCTATGAAGCTGTAGGCAGCCATTTGTCCCCAAGTACAGCCCATGTCTTGCCTTACACACGGGAGGCCCTGGAGGAAAGTGTGTGCAAGGTGTAGACTGGTGTAACCAACTCTTGCTGTGTTCACAGCATGAACCCTGAGGATTCAGCCACAAAGTCTGATGAGGGACCGCTATTCTGAGAGGCCAAGATCAGGGCTTAGGGCTGACCAATTGTAAGGCTGGCCACAATTCAAGGAGTAATGCTCAAGAGGTCTGGTTTTGTCAGGGGCTGTGCCCAAAGTGGCATGATGTGGACAGCAGGGAGCTGTCACACATACCTGCAAACTAAGCCCAGTCTCCCGGGCCGGGCCTGTCCCCACGGGCTGTGAGATTCAGGACATCCATGTCGAAAGAGGAACTAACCCAGACAAATCTGAGTTTTCAATCAGGTCTCTGCTGCTTAAGGCCTGATCTCTCTTCAACAGTAAAAAGGACTCACATTAGCATCGACTAAAGTCATTGGCCATATTAAGTGAAATAATGCCAGGAAAACAATAGCTGCTGTCACCACGGTGGCCACTGTTGTCAGGATAGGCAAAATCCCAGCCTGGCCTTTGTCTAGGCCACACATATCAGTTGCAGAAGCAAACAGAGCTGCAATGTGGACACTGAGGCAGAAGCCCAGCATACAGATAGAGGCCCTGATGGGGACCACAGGGAAACAGGGCACAGGTCCTGCAGGTGCCCGAGGCTTCTCTGGAGGTCAGGGGCAATTCAACTAAGGTGAACAGCCCCTGCGGGGACTCTGCCAAAAAGACGGAGCTGAGGCTAGAGGACAGAGGCCCTTCAGGGCAGCAACCCCCTTCCCCATGGTGACACCAGGTGAAGGTGAGAAGGTAGGGAAGGCAGAAGAAAACACCTGGCATAGCAAAGAGGTTCAGTCTGGCTTCCAGCTTCCCAACACCCACACATTAACATCATAGGCAGCAGTTTGCAACCCCTGCGAAGTGGAAACAACTGCTCCCAATTCCTCTCTGTTACTGCACTGGGAGCACAAATATCCGAGAGTTCTTCATGACACCCTGAGTTCTTCAGGACACCCCCCCTCGTCACCTCCCTGGATTCATGCAGGTGCCTTCAAACACCACCACCAACTACACGTTCGCTATCAAAATATTTACTCCATCGCTGCCCATCGGTGGCAGCCCCAGGAAAGGAAAGGCACTTTAAACGTACTTTCGAAGGATGTTCTGCTCTGATGGACCCATAAATCCACATGTTAGCATATCCTAAGGCCGACCCAGGATTCAGTTCCCAACCCCTCCCCCACCTCCATGCCAGTCCCTGAAATCATTAGCTCAGAATTGAACCTGAGGAACCAAAGGAGCTCCTTTTATTCCTCTGTTAGGGCTTCTCCCTGAAAAGAAAGAAATACAGGCAGGCCAGACACAATGTTTTACTTTTTATGGGTCTCAATTTATCTGACATGCATATTTCTTAACGCTTTCACCAAAGTTACGCCTCACTGGCTGACAACGCCTCCATTACTGCTCAGCTATTTCTCATTCATTTTTGTGACTTTCCTTTCTTATTGCCATACTTTCCAGATGATATCATTAAGGGGGCTGGAATATTAAGCTCTTTATTCTCAACAAAGCATCCTAAAGCCACAGAGATTGTGATAAATGAGTTCAAATGCCTTCATTTTTTACAACTGCAAATGAAATTTAGCCACAGTTAACTGCTGAGACAAGGGTTTCACTAGACACGCTTCTTGGTTCCAGATACATTATGAACAAGAGGCACCATTCCATGCCCATGACCTCCTGCTCCAAGCTGGTAATGCCAGATTCAAATCACTAACGACACTGTTCCAGACAGGGTTGCAACCACCCAGCAAAACAACTTCTGAAACTGGCTTCACAAGGATCTCATGTAGTACTAGCCTCAACTGGAGGTATAAATTATTTGATTCATGCCAGTCTCACTGACTGGACTGTCAGTTTCACTATGACAGTCATTTTCCTGGTCTTGCCCACTCAGGACCATCTGCGCTTCTTCCAGCAAGGGAATGGTGAGTTTTTTGGGGGGAAGCCACACCCTCTCACTCAGTCTATACAGTTGCAACAGGATGGACACTTCCCTGTTCCAGGGATGGTCATGTGACTCATGCCTAGCCAATCAGAGAGCTTGTCTCTCTGGCCTTGATGATTGGTTCAGGAGTGGGCATGTGACCAAACCAGATCCAGCAAGACAGAATATTGGGACTAATACTGGGACTGTTGAGAGAAAAGTGCGCCCTCTCTTCATTGGATCTGAACCTAGGAGAATGAAGGCATGCATCCACAGGCTGATATATTGCTTGAAAATAAAACCAACATGGAAGAGTTCCCTGGTGGCCTAGCAGTTACAGATCCAGCACTGTCACTGTTGTGGTGCAGATTCAAGCCCTGGCCCAGGAACTCCTGCATGCCATAGGCATGATCAAAAATTTTTTTTTTCTTTTGTCTTTTTAGGGCCACACCTGTGGCATATGGAGGTTTCCAAGCTAGGGGTCTAATTGGAACTGTTGCTGCCGGCCTATGCCAGAGCCACAGCAAGGCCAGAGCTGAGCTACATCTGCAACCTACATCACAGCTCACAGCAACATGGATCCTTAACCCACTGAGTGAGGCCAGGGATCGAACCCAAAACCTCATGTTTCCCAGTCAGATTTGTTTCCACTGTGCCACAACGGAAACTCCAAAAAAAAATTTTTAATAAATAAATAAAATAAAATAAAGCCAACATGGACAGCAATAAAGCTGAGAGATGGAGAGAGGCCAGCTGCTAAAAACTGAAGTTCCCCAGATCAAGCAAAGCCTTAAGCTGGCCCTATGTTTGGGTTTTTCCAGTCATATGTATGAACCAATGATTCTCATTTGAGTATATCAGTTTAATTTTTCCTGTTAATTGAAAGTGAATGTAGTGCCACAAGGGTAGGGAAGTTGACAGTTTTGTTCACCACCACATGCCCTGTACTTAGCACAGTGTCTTGCATACAACAGAAGCTTAATATTAATAATCAACAAATTATTTAAATGCCTGATAGGGAGCTCTTTCCCTAGAGCCCCTGCCCAGGCAATTCAGTAGCCCCAAACCCTGACAAATCATTGTTTTTCCCCATCTATTGCATTTACCCCATTTATTACATATAGAGACCAGAATGGCATCCTTCAGGAGTTCTATGGGAGGGTGGAGCCAAGAATAAGGCATGGCAGCTGACCCCATGGCCCAGAGACAGCTGGATGTCTCCTAGAAGGACAGCCATCTCTTCATCCTCAAGGAGACACTCTGGACTAGAAATGAACTGACCTACTGAGCACTGCATGACCCAGGCAGTCACTTAAACTTCAGGGACCCTAGTTCCCTACCTGTGAGACAGGAGCAAGGCCACAGTACATCAGAGATAAGAGCATGGACTGAGGAGCCAGACCACCTGAGTTTGAATTCCCCACTTACTAACAGAGAACCACAGGTAAGTGGCCTCACTTGTCTGTGCCACAGCTTCCTCATCTGTGAAATGGGGCTAATGCTAGTAGCAGGCACACAGCATTGTGAGATAGATTAAAGGGGTTAATATATGTGAAGGGCTTATAAGAGAGGCTGGCATGCAAGCACTGTGAACCTAACTGCTAGTACTATTACCTCTTCCAGAGAGTTACATAAGGAGTAAATGAAATACTGGACGTTCAATGTTTACTGGACACAAAGCTAGCACAAAGTAGATGGTCACTAAATTTCCAGTTCAAACATAAAAGTCAGTGTGACCCCACAGGTGAGGCCAACCAACCACACCTGGTAGATACAGACCAGCACACACCTGAGGAAAGGTACCAGGCCAGATGCCCCCTGCCCAAGGAAGCCACCAGTCCACGTGGTGCCTCTGTGCACCTCCAGGTGGACACAGCTCCATACAGGGGACAGGGATGGGAAGCAGAGCAAGGACACAGATCTTGGCCTCTCTCATCCCCTCAGCTGCACACCCTCACACAAAATGAAGTCTGCACAACTGCACAGCAGCAGCCCTAAAGGACCCAGTTAACTGATGACTACCCCATCAAATAGAATGAAGTTAAACAAACTGGACCAAAGTTTATTTTTTCCCTGCTACCTAGAGGGGAAGTTCTTGGTGATAACTTCATGTGATCAGAGAAATTACAGAAAGTAAATAGCATTTTCTTTGTTCTCTTAAATAAGCTTGAAACGTGACTGCACAAATGTTGGTGATGCCTCATTGTCTGCAGGAGGCGGACAGTGTGTGTTTGTGATGATTACAGGAGAAAACACACATTAATTGCAAGCCACGCAAACCATCTTGATCCCCTGCAGGAAGTGTTTCTAGGAGGTCACATTTCAGAGCACGGACACGCCCCTGCCTTGTGCACTCCCGGGGGGCTGGCGAGAGAGAGTGTGAATCGAAACACCCCAAAGCAGCATCACCATTTTAAATGAAAGCTGCAAGCAAACGACTCTGACATGTGAATCTATAAAGGACTTAATTACTAAACAGGAGGTACTTTAAGTCTGATAAACGTTTAATGATTAAGCATAAGTATCACATAAGTCATTTCTGGAAAGTTTCTCAACTACTGTAGTGACTGGACTTTATTCTCTAGCAAATATCAAAGCTGCCATATTTGTTTCTCAGAGAAGCAGAGAAAAAGCAGCTCACAGAGGGAAAGTGTGGAGAGAAGAGTCGTATAATCTAATCCCCATTAGACTGAATGATCCACTCTTTCACTGTCGACACTGAAGGGCCACTGTTTCACTGTTTACACCTGTTTATACATCCCAGCAATGGGTGTTCACGGCTTCTGGAGGGAGTTTATGCCACCTCAGGACAACTAACTGTGAAAAAGAACCAAAGTCAGCACCTTGTGATTGTTGCAAAATGCTCCATTTCTTGAAGGCCTCTGACCTTGAGAACATGCGTGATTTGAAGACAGTGGCTGTGCCCACCACCGCAAGACTTAATTCTCAACCCCATGCCTATCATCATGAAAATGTGAGGCCAAGGGCCAAGCTTGAGGCTGGGGGCTGGTGGAAAACTAGACCATAGGCCCGGAGCAAAGAAAACCTAAAGGCAGTTTCCTGGGTTAGACAGAAACTTCCCAGAGTTAACAATGTAGGAGGAATCTCTTGTAACCACCAGAAATATGATGGGACCATCAGAAGTATATTAAATTAATTACAGCAACAGAGATCACAGTTTACTGTGACTCTGTGCCTTTTTATTTCATTTTATTTTATTTTGCTTTTTAGGGCTGAGCCAGCAGCATATTGAGGTTCCCAGGCCAGGGGTTTAATCAGAGCTACAGCTGCCGGCCTACACCACAGCCACAGCAAAGCCAGATCCGAGCCATGTCGGCAACCTACACCACAGCTCAGGGCAACGCCGGACCCTTAAGCCACTGAGCAAGGCCAGGGATTGAACCCGAAACCTAGTTCCTAGTCAGATTTGTTTCTGCTGAACCACAATGGGAACTCTTCTGTGCCTTTTTAAAATCCAGATTGAAAAAAAAAAAAACAATCCTTTCACATCCAGGTCATCCAGGTCCCTCAACCCCTGTCCCTTCCCACACCTTTTAGTTACCCACAGCTGTGCATCAGAAAACAAAGATCTCAACAAAATACCCAAACTCAAAGTGTTAGGTTGACAAGACACAGTCTGAAATCAAAAACACAGACCTATAGACAGCTGAAAGGAAAGAGTAAACTCTTGGGAACATCATTGCAATCCACACTTTCCTAAAGCAAAAAAATAATTTATCTCTTCTTTGTCTTCTTTTTTTTTTTTTTTTTTTTTTTTTTTTTGAGACCATATAGCCAGTGCACAATTTTTACAAAAAAAGAAGGAAAAAGATTCCTTTATTTCTTAGCCGGAACAGCTTAAGCAAGAACTTAAGAATAAAGTAGGTCAACTGACCTACTTTTTTCCCCTTTAGAAATGTCTGCATTGGGGATGAGAGTTGGTGGAAATTTTCCATTCCAAATTCCACTCAGGAGAGGAAAATTAGCAATCTGACTTGATAGGATGGCTCATGACATGCTAACCATCCTTCCAAAAGACCCATGTGTTATCCCTCATGGATTTTTTTTTTAAATGTCAAGATGGGTCATATTCATAAGGAAAGAAAGCTCAGACTTCTACTTTTTGTGTGAAAAGCTAAATAAGTACCATCTTCCTTTTGTGCAGTCATTTGATGTCATCTTTTTCTTTACTTCCAAGTGATAGCAGTGGCATAGCCTAAGGCTACAAAGCCACCGTTTACAGGCTTCAAATCCTGATACGCATCTCCAAAGGCTACCATGTTTATTGATTCCATATAACAAGTGGAAGCATTTATTGCCAGTTCTGAACACTTTATAAATAAGACACATTTAATCCTTATAGCACTACCACTACTTTCTCCACCCCTGGTTTCTTCAGCTATTCTTCTCTTAACATAGATTTGGTGCCTGGGTCCTCCATTCTGGTGGCCACCCCTCAAAAGATTTCAAAGCCTCACCACACTTTCCTGTCCTTCCATTGATCTTGGGAGCCAAGGACAAGAGCCCTCAGCTGGCTCCTTCTCTCCATCTTAGCCCCAGACACTCTAGCTCCTGAGCGTAATCTAAAGACCAGGTTGGGGTCTCCGTTGGTTCACCCCAGACTCCAGGAGGCATCAGCATTGACACTGACAGCTCATTATGGTGGAGAGTGGAGTTGACGTTATAACCACAAATGGGGAATTTAGAGGACACACCCAAGGTCACAGAGTGCTAGGTTATAGAGTGGGCTCTGTGTCTTTAGATGCTTGGTCCAAATTGCTCTTTGGATTACACCTCAACACATCCAAAGGTGCTTGACATAAGGGAAGAAAATAGAAGCCACGGTAGGTAGTCTTTTTTAACCTGCATCTAAAATCCAGCTAAATTCACTAGGAATGCTTTCCCTGGGAAAGAGAAGACTTACATTGGGATTGTGATCAATGGCATTATTGGCTTAAACTCTCTCCCCTCCCCATCTTCACAACCTTTGACACACAGCTTCACAGTGCCTCACACAAAAAAGGAGCAGAATCTAGTTTTCCATCCCTCAACTACGTGGCATACTGTGGCCAAAGGCATGAGTGAAAGTGACAGGATGCTGACCAGATTTTGAGAGCCCAGCTGCTGCTTGCTCTCTGGTTCTTGAGAAGAGCATGCCTGGGCAAGCCTGCTGGTCCAGGAGGAACAAGAGAGAGGTGGAGCGGACCGGCCCCAGTGAAGACATCCAAGTAAGACCAGCCAAGAGCAGAGCCCCAGGCACCCTCACAGGGTGGAACTCCCTCATAGACTGTGGGGCAGGAGGTGCCTTCTCTAGTACAGATTAGCAAGGGGGAATCCTACCAGGGATGCTGAAGGGACCTGCCACGTTGGGAAAGAAGTTGGACTAGACCAGGAGTTCCAGACTCTAGGAATTTAGGCATGAATAAAAAAAAAAGTTTGGAAACCAACATAGGACTGCTACCTTTTTGTTTTTTTTAGCAAAGGCAATAAATTAACTAATAACTACTGCTTACTATCACCATCTATTTGTAAAAGATAGGCCATTTTAACACTAAAACTGAGGAAAGGACATCATTTTCAAATACAACAACATCGTTTCCAAGCAAAGATAGTTGGCCACCCTCCATATGTGAACCTTTCTCTTTCATCTTGTCACAGATTACTGAAAAATTTGTCACTAAATAGCTCTGGTCCACATAGTAACAACTTTCCTGGGTGTTTTACAGTAGAACTGTCAGAGGAACATGAAATCAGTTACGTAAATTGCAAGATTTAAATCATGGTTCTGTTTGTTCCATGACAATATAAAAATTACATTTTTTTCATTGGGGTAGAAAATAAAGCTAACATTAAATTTAAGCACCTCAGTCGTGCCTTCTTCATTGGCTGCGACAAAAATGGCCAGTGGCCCTGACAAACCCCCACCCCGACAGAAATTTGGAGTTGCACTACCCAGGTGCCTACGATGCTGGTGCTGTGCTTCCAAGATTATGATAATATGTGAATGAAAAGGTAATTGGTGATTCAAATGGAAGCTCTCTCAGAGGCTACAGGGACACAGACCTGGGACAGAAGTTAGAGGCAGGGAATCTCTGGGGCCAGATCCGGAGACACACAGCTGAGTCACACAACAGTGGTGACTATCTTCTTTCTCAGCCAGAAAGAGCCACTCCATCCTTCTGTTGGATTTGTAGGAGTCTGGGAGAAGGAAAGGGTCTGGAGGTGGATTTTGGTCATAAGTGACGTTGTTATCATTTGAAACCATCTATACCGCAGATGCCAGGCTGACTCCAGCCTAAGAAATGTGAGCAACAATGGCATATGTTCCAGGCAGAAGCTTTGGGACCAGTGTGTCATTGGCCATGACTCTCTTTTCCTGTCCTGAGATCACTGGCATTTCCAATAGATGCAGCTCCTTCAGTCTGAGGCCCAGATTAAAGTCTGCAACCAACTCCTCAAGGGCAGGTAACATGGGTAAGAAATAAATCTAGGCAGGCAGAAGTCACTGAGATTTTGGGGTCATTTGTCACTGCAGCAAAACTAAGTATAATGTGACTGACACCACAGGCATGTCAATGAGGTGAGGAACTCAACATCAGTGGCAACAGAGAAAGGGGGTGCATTTGTCTTGGTTATGTTTCTGCACCTGATCCCTGGGCAAGTAAGAAGCAGAGTTTAGGGCTGAATACAGAGATGCCTGACACAGGCCCTGGGCCCGGTGAGCACACGGCCACCTGGGGAGGCCAGCCTATCTTCTCGTGTGGCTGGGTCTTCTGATTTCTCCCAGGTTAACCTCACTTATCAGGCCCTGAAGGGACTCATATACCTACCAGGGCCCAAGGCAGAGAGAGGATGCCTCTGGGGAGCTTTTATGGCCAAGAAGGCTGAGAAGTGAAGAGAGCAGGCAAGAGCTGTGTCTCCCTTTCCAGCAGGGAGGGTGTGCATGCTCAGAACCCCTGGTGCCTGCTTTCCCCTGGATGCCCATCCAGAGATGCTGCGCCTTGGTCTCTAAGGATCTTCATAAAAGTCACTCAGTGTTCCAGCACATTCTCTGGGGAAATCAGAGCTAGTACCTTAATTTTTTTTTTGTGTGTGTGTGTGTGTGTGTCTTTTTGTCTTTTCGTCTTTTTAGGGCAGCACCCGCGGCATATGGAGGTTCCCAGGCTAGGGGTCTAATCAGAGTTGTAGCCGCCGGCCTACACCACAGCCACAGCAACAGCAGATCTGAGCCACATCTGCGACCTACACCACAGCTCACAGCAACGCCAGATCCCTAACCCACTGAGCGAGGCCAGGGATCGAACCCACAACCTCATGGTTCCGAGTCGGATTCATTAACCACTGAGCCATGATGGGAACTCCAGAGCTGGTACCTTGAACGCAGCACACTCAAAGTGCAAAAAAAGAACAGACATGAGGACACACTCCGTTCCACTCTCAGAAGGAGAGCTAGAAGCACTGAGCCTTAACTCCAGAGACCACCAGTATTTGCAGGGTCAGAGCAGAATTAGCAGAGTCAAAGTCCTCTACTCCCAATTGTAGCAGTCCTTCAGGACCCGGTCCCAAGCCCAGAGAGAGGCTGAGATGTGGAAATGACCTGCCCTAGGGATCCAGAAAGCCAACTTACCATGGAACCAGGAGGCGATGGACTTGGTGTTCCTCTCAAAGCCAGCTCCTCGAGGCAGCTGCTCCTCCTTAAACCAGCGGACTATGACTTCCCTGGAGACAGGACGCAGGGGGCGCTCCCAAGATCTGCTGAGACAGATGAGTGTGGGAATCAGGGAGGGTTGGGGGTAGGGGCTTGGAGGAAGGGGGGGAGCGGGGAAGACCACCGTGAGAGTGAATAACTCTGATGCCCACCCTCACACCTGTGCAGAGGATTAAATGAGTCCAGTTACTTGAAGGCCCTTTGCAGATTATAACGTAGCAGTCATTGTTATTTTTCCCAAAAGAAAACGACTATCACTTGCTTCGAAAAAAAACACACAAGTGGGAGAAGGAAACAGGTTGGGGAGGTGGGTGTCTAGGGAGAGAAAAAGCATATTTGCCTTCTGGAATGGCCAGGGTCTAAACATCAACAGCTATGACAAAGGATCCCATGTATAGGAGCAAAATTATTCATACATGAGTGTCCTACATCCTCCCCAAACCCCACTGGTTTTGCCCCTCCACGTCTCCCCAGCCCTGACTTCTAAGCCAGCCAGCTTCCATGCTTTATGAGGCTGCATCAGGGCAGAGAACAGCCTCCATTTGCTCTGGAAATGGCTGAGCTTCACCACAAAGAAATGAGAAGGATGAGGACAGAAGAAAGGGAGAGGGGAGGGAACAAGAGGGGAGGCAGCTGGTGACATTTGATGGGAGGATTGAAGATCCTGAGAGTGAGAAGAATAGGGGCCCTTGAAGAAGGTCTGTGTAATGAATTCAATGCTTTTTTATATTTTCTCACAAGTAAGCCAAGATTTTAATTGTTTTTGTATCTAAATTGTGGCTCTTGAATGCACACAGAGACTGAGCCATTGAGAACCCTGCTGTATGGGCCGTGCTAGCATACAGGTAAGAGACTGACAGAAACGCCCCCTACTGGCACTCACCATTATGTGTTGAGTTGAGATGGAGCAAGATCACACTGCATTAATTCATGGTATGAAAAATACAGCCTCAGGAGCTCCCTTTGCAGCTCAGCAGGTTAAGAACCCAACTAGTATCCATGAGGATGCGAGTTTGATCCTGGCCCTGCTCAGTGGGTTAAGGATCTGGCGTTGCTACAAGCTGTGATGTAGGTCTTAGATGTGGCTCAGATCTGGCATTGTAGTAGCTGGGGCATGGGCTGATGGCTATGGCTCCGATTCAACACTTAACCTGGGAACTTCCATATGCCTCGGGTGTGGTCCTAAAAAGACAAAAAAAAAAAAAAGAAAAGAAAAGAAAAATATAGCACCAGATGAACAGGCCTTGGGCCCAGCTTGAACACTACAGTTTTTTCATCTTTCCTCAAAGTGACAGAAATCTGGCAAATTCTCACGCTGTCACTGCTGTCTACCTAACGGCATTTAGTCACCAGCACTGTCATCGTGTTTTATAAAATAAACATCAGCTGTCCTTTCATGCAGTCTTTTTTCCTTTCCTTTTTTTTTTTTTTTTGGCCACACCTGCGGCATATGGAAGTTCCCAGGCCTGGAATCACACTCATGCAACAGCAGTGACATTGCCAGATCCTTAACCCAATGAGCCACATGGGAACTCCTCTCCCCTCACGTGGTCTTTGCAGTTGCCCTGCACCAACAAACACTTTGATGGTGAGTTGAGCACTTCTTAGCAAATCCCAGAATGAGCTCCTATTTTCACTTGCCCTAAAATGAATCTACTTACACACATACAGGAGTGAACACTGTAGATTTTAGAAAAGAGGTATTAAGAAAGAAGAGGCTGAGGTTCCAATGACTGGCTTGAAGCCATCATCAGTGGAATCTGTTCTCCAAACCCCTTCCTTACCACTGCTGCCTCCCCAGGCTCTTCTTGATGCCCTGCAACCAGCTTTGCTCATCCTGAATCTGCCTCTCAGAATTTCCCCCTTTGCAGGAATCTCAAGCACCCTTTCTCTTTATGAAGCAACACACCGCAGCCCTGCTGCAGCCTCTTCTTTCACACTTGTATCCCCCGATACATAACTGCACTCAGGGGGAAAATCCTCTGGTTTTTCATTCTCCTTAGAAGAGGAAGACTCATTTTCCTTTGAAGGCAAGAAGAGGTTATAAATAACAGGAAGGAAAATTCATTCATTCTTGTCCCTTTGTTTCTAGGCAGAGAACCCAATTCCCCAGGATATAAATGAGGCCACCTGGCCAGAAGCCTCGCCCCTGCACCTGAACTCCCTCCCATCAAAAATGGGTCTGCCCCCAAGACAGCCAGGCCAAGGTGTGCTGGTGGCCGGTGCCAGCACCACAGTGCTGGGGGCAGTGAGGCCATGGAGACCTGTGCCACGGGACAGCCACAGGGAGGAGGCTGATGCATGGCCTCTCTTTCTTCCTAGGTCTGCCACTCCACCTGCAAGGTTCCTGGTCCTCTCTCACCTAAAGCAGCTCACTAAGGCTGACACTGCTCCCCTACTCGATAGCTACACATAGCCACCCTGAGCCAGACTCCAACACAGTCCATGAAGCTCTGTCTTCTGGACCTGAAGAACAAATTATCCTTAAAAAAAAAAAAAAAAAAGGCAGAGGGAACAAGGCTTTTCTAACTATGTGTCCATCCAGGAAACATAAAAGAAATTCTGACCTCATAAAAATCAAGAACTTCTGCATGACATAAAACATTATAAAAGTCAAGAGATGGAGGAGTTCTCTTGTGGCTCAGCTGCTTAAGGATCTGGTGTTGTCACTTCTGTGGCTCTGGTTACAGCTGTGGCATGGGTTCAATCCCTAGCCCAGAAACTTTCCCATGCCATGAGTGTGGCAAAAAAAAAAGAATCAAGAAACAAATGACAAATAGAGGGGAAAATATGTTTATCACAAAGAGATCCCTTTCCCTAATAATTAAGGAGTTCTTAGAAATAGATGAGAAAAAGACCAATAACACAATGAAAAGGTGGTAGAGAAATGAACAGTCATGGAAACACCAAAGGCCCTTAAACATATATAAAATAGGGAGATCCCATTGTGGCTCAGTGGGTTAAGAACCCGACAAAATATCCATGAGGATGCAAGTTTGATCCTAAGACTCCTTCAGTGGGTTAAGGATCCGGTGTTGCTGCAAACTGCAGCGTGGGTCACAGGGGCTGCAAACTGCAGTGTAATTTGCACATGCGGCTCTGATCCAGCATTGCTGTGGCTGTGGTGCAGGCAGACAGCTACAGCTCCAATTTGACCCCTAGCCCGGGAAACTCCATATGCTGCAGGTGCGGCCCTAAAAAGAAAAGTATAATATATACAAAATACTTCATCTCACATGAATAGGAATGCAAATTTAAACTTTCACCGAGACACCATTTCTTTGACAACATCTTGTTAGCAAGGCTAAAGGATGAGAGTGTTTGGTACCACCCTGTGGAGGGCAAGTTAGCAATAACTATCAATGCTGTAAATGCATGCAGCCCTTAACCCAGTGATCCCACATTTGGAGTCTCTTTTGTAGATAACAGTTGCACACGTATAAAAGCAATGTCTATTCACAATAGCCAAGAGCTGGAAAAAACCCAAATGTCCATCAACAGACGACTGGATTAGGAAGATGTGGCATATAAACACAATGGAATACTACTCAGCCATAAACAAAGAATTACATAATGCCATTTGCAGCAACATGGATGGAACTAGAGACTCTCATACTGAGTGAAATAAGTCAGAAAGAGAAAGACAAATACCATATGATATCACTCATATCTGGTATCCAATATACAGCACAAATGAACCTTTCCACAGAAAAGAAAATCACGGACTTGGAGAATAGACTTGTGGTTGCCCTGGCGGGAAGGGAGAGGGAGTGGGAGGTATTGGGAGCTTGGGGTCAGTGGATGCAAACTATTGCTCATGGAATGGATTTACAATGACATCCTGCTGTGTAACACTGAGAACTATGTCTAGATACTTATAGGGCAGCATGACAATGGGAGAAAAAATTATGTATGCATGTATGTGTAACTGGGTCCCCATTCTGTACAGTGGGAAAAAAAAAGTGTGTTTGGGGAAATAACAGTAAAAAATAAATTACAAAAGAAAAGAAAAAAAAAGTAATGTCTACAAGGTTATTCATTAGGGGCACTGTTGACTGGTAATAACCAAGGATTTCAAACAACACTAATGTCCATTAAATGAAGTTTTGATTAAATAAATTATAGCACATCTATGCAGTGGAATACTCTGGAGCTATAAAAAGGAAACTAAATAAATATAAACAAGTAAGAATTGATATGAAAAGACCTCCAAGACTTATAGTTAAATGGAAAAAAATCAACATGCAGAACTATGTACACAACATGCAACCTTTTATGAAAAAAAAAGATAGGGGATACAACTTTTTACGTTAGCAGTTGCAAAAAGAACTGGGCAGACACATAAACTAATGGTGGTTCCCTGTTGAGGAAGAGGGAACTGAGTAGATTGTGGGCAAAGATGGAAGTCAGTCTTTTCTCTGTGTATCTTTCTGGTTTGTGAATCATGCAAATGACAGGAAGCAAGAAAGGAAGGGAGGGAAGGAAGGATGAAATGCAGGCCTGATCTGCTCTCCCTAGGCTACAGGCAGAAGCAGTTTTATGAATAATCCAAATCTCAACTAAAGCAAAATCCAAATAACCCAGAATCATCTGGGGCTGAATGGCCTCTTCCACAGGTTACTTGTTCAAGGAGGAGCACGTGCTCACCATCCCAGATGCTCAGAAATGATGAGGTGGCAGGTGGGGAATCAACCTTGGGGCTGGCCTCAGGTGGGCCCAGGCAAAAGGTGGAGAGGCTACAGGCAAGCTGTGGACCTTAGGTCCTGGTGATCACGGTAGTCACCTAAGCGCTCTTGCCACACCTGCTCAACTGTGTGAGGACGCGCCTGCACCCAACCATGCTCATCTGCAAATCTGCCAGCAGACTCGGGGAGGCCCCAGAACTGCCTGTGGTACAAAAAGCAGTCAGCTCTGGTTTCCAGGATGCCCGGCCACATTTAGCCCATTTGAAATCTTATATTACATGTTCTTAACCTGGGGTCTGTATATTTAAGAGCTTGAAATGACATGCAAACATTTGGGGGTATTTATGTATGCACATTTTGGAGGGAAGAGGGTACACAGCTTTCTTTAGCTTCACAAAAGAATCCTAGACCTCAAAAAGATTAAACCTCCCAAAGCTTCTGAGTTATTATTAATCTCCAACCCTGATTTCTCTCCCCGAGTCCTGCCAACTACACAGGCAGAGAACCCTGAGGCCCACAGAGGGAAAATGACTAGCTCCAAAGTTCACCGCAAGTCAGAGGCAGAGCCAGACTGGGTTGCCTGTGCTCCAGTCCAAGGCTCCCCCAAAGCCACACCACAGATGTCAAGTCAGTGACCCACCTGCCAGGCATGGCCAGGGGTGGAGGCGGCCCCTGGCCTGGGAGGTGGTGGCAGAGTCTCGCCTCCTGCTCTGGGCTCTGGCCAAGCTCTCGGAACCTGGAACTGAGGCCGGCGACCGTGCCCTTCTGGATGGCACGGAGTGAGTGGCGCCGGTATTCATCCCGGGCACGCTGGGCTCGGCGGCTCCTCTCTTCATCAGCTTCCTTGGACCGACGCACTGAAAAGGAAGAAAGAGCACAGTCATCCAGGCCCTCATCCTGGGCCATGCACTGAGAAGCTGGGACCCAGCCAGGAGCTCTGGTCCCATTCACCCAGAGTCCCAGGATTCATCCGGATGCATCCACATGCACTTCAGGGAGGCTAGGTACTGAGAATAGCAGGGCAGGCCCAGCCCAAGCCAGCAGCCCTGGGCTAGCCTGTCCCTTTGAGGGTAAAAACACTCATGACAGTTTAGGGTGGTCTGGCTGTTCCTGTGGCCCCATTCCAGAATGAGCAAGCAGCCTTTGGATGGAAATTCACATCTGCATGGGTTTTTCTTCCTCAGAGCAGCTTCAAAACCCTGTGGCCACCCATCCAGCCTCAAGGGCACCTGCTGAAGTGGTAAGCATCTCCAATACCACCGCTGTCACTCATGCTGATTACAGGCTTTCTCTGTGCCAGGCCCTGGACTCCATGCCCTCGCTGCCACATCTCATTGGAGACACCTTCCCAACCAGCAACGGAGGAGGCCACATCACTCTTTCTGCATCAGAAACTCAGGCTCTTGGAAGCCAAGCAACTTGCCCAAAGTTAAACAGCTAACAAGGGGCAGAGCCAGGATTAGAACCCAGGGGTGGCTCTAAAACCCATGTAGCCGTCTACACCAGCCTCAACATCACTCTCCCCTCCTCAAGTTCGTGCCTTTTAAAATCTGCCATATCTGATACCAGAGCCCCTGCTCTTTCCTCTGAAAAGCCAGAAGAGCACTTAAGACCATCCCATCCAATCTCCTCATGCTCTTCATGTGGAAACCGAGTTCCAAGGAAGGAGGTAGACTTGCCCAGCTGGGTCAGCAGCCAAGCCTGGTCGGGAGCTATCCTCTCTGCTACCACAGGGTGAGTTTTGGAAATCTAATGGCCCAGTTCCGGTACTCTTTCTCTTTGGTTTCCTGTGGCCTTGACAGATGGTGGGTGAATGTGCTGGAGGGAGGAGAGAGGATCCTTTAAGAGCTCTGTCACTCCACAGGTTCCAGAACCCCATGATGCACCCTCTCTAGCCTCTATCTGTTCATGTTCCTCAAGGTGGAGTGGACATCTGCAAGGTGCTACTTCTAAAACTCAAAAGGGAGGTCCATTGTAGCACAGTGGGTTAAAGATCTGGTGTTGTCACTGGTGCAGCAGCTCGGGCACTGCTGTGGCATGAGTTCGATCCCTGGCCCAGGAACATCCACATGCCACAGACATGGCTTAAAAAAAATTTTTTTTTAATTAAAAAAAAAAAAAAACTCAAAAGGGAGTCCTGGAGCTGGGAAAGTCCCAGGAGAGGGAAGAGCAAAACCCACTGGAGGCACAGTCTAGAATTCAAATCAATTATTTCGTAGTCTGATTGCACCTTGTCAGGTCTCTATCTGCTACTAAAATCAAATCCTTTTGTAGAGAACTCTGGGAGCTGGCTGTATTCCACCTGTCATGCACGACCAGGGATTGCCCTGGCCCAAAGAGGTCACCTTCCCCTCTTCCCCCAGAAGAAAATCTTACCCACAGTCTAATTCTACTCTAGCTCCAGCCAATACCTGTGTCACAAGCACCTATAACCTACCACTGTCAGAGAACTATGTTCTGTTAGCATTTGGAGGATAAAGGCAAATGGCCCTCATCCTAAAAGAAAGCACTTCTCCTCAAGTTGTCAAAGACCGTTCTCGAAATACAGCATCCCCCAGATCTGAGGAAGGCAGCAGGAAGTCTGTCCCTTAGAAGGTATTTATGGAAGTGGAGGTCACACGCGGAGGATCTAATAGGCTGTGAGCTCCAGGCCAGGACGAGAACTTTCTTTGGTCTATTCATTGCTGCCTTCCAGCTCCGAGAATACATATGCATCAGTCAGCAGGTGATACATCTGCTCGACTGACTGTGCCTGGTTAAGTATTTAACTCTGCCAGGCCCTGAGCTGGATAGAGAGATAATAAAGACCAGACCCTTCCCTCAAGGCACTCAGAGCCCAGCCGGAAAAATAGGACGAAGAATTATCTTCTGCACAATGAGGACAGGGACCCATCTAGTACTGTCAGAGTTCAGGGGCAGCAGCATTCACATGGTGTGAGGGAGCCAGAAGCCATCAGAGAGGACGGGACATCCCACTGGGTTTGGAAACTCAAAAGGAGTTTTTCCAGAAAAAGAAAAGGGAGGAATCCATCCCAGCGAGCACACCTACCTTTCAGTTCTGGGCACTAAGAACAGCACCAGATCTGCCACCACGAGGCTCAAACAAGGTTCCCCAGTGCTGGCTTTGCAAGCACTAGACTGCAAACTAAACATAGAAGCTTCTACCCTACAAAGGCCAGTGATCGCTGAGAGCTTCCAGCCCCTGAGAGACAGCCACACTCAGTGACAGAAGGAAGTCACATGCAAACTAGGAAGACAGGCCTTTGGAACTCAGCTAGTTGAGGGCCTGAGCCGTGGGTCACACAGACTAAACCCAGCCTCCCAAAGCCCAGCTCTCCTCCTGCCACTGTCTTCCTCAAGAGCCTTCGGTGGCTCCTGGGGCACATGGGACAAAGGGCAAACCCCTTGGCCCTTAAGGGGCATCCTGCCCACCCCACTTTCCCAACCCAAGGGGCTTCTGAGCTCTTCCCCACACTCAGGACTCAGGCACCACCAAGCTCCCCACTGTTCTGCAAACCCTTCTCCATGCAGCTATGTCCACAGACTCAGACCGACTGTGATGCATGGACAGCTGGGTGAGCTCAGAAATGCCAGGCAGCTGCACAGAAGGCACTGAGAGGTGAGGACACAGCTGAGGCTGCAAGCAGGAAGCCAGATCTCTGCTTTGGCCTTGGAGCAGCCAGTCAGCCCTGCCGCCCAGCTCCAGTTATGGCAGCATCAGACGGGGTCAATGGCAGCTCCGAGAGGACTTCTTGGGTCTTTTTCTCTCCTTGTGTTCTTTGTTTGAGAGGTACTTGACATATGTAAGCTTAAGGTATACAATATGCTGATTTGATACACTTAATATATTGCAGAATGATTGCTTCAACAGCACTGGCTGAACACTTCCATCGTCCCCACCTGTTCTTTATCCATTTACCTGTTGACAGATGCTTCGGTTGTTTCCATATCTTGGTTATTGTGAGTAATGCTGCAATAAACATGGGAGTGCAGGTGTCTCTTCAATAGCCTGCTCCCATTTCCTCTGGATGCACACTCAGAAAGGGGGATTGCTGGGTCATGTGGTAGCTTTACTTTTAATTTTTTGAGGAACCTCCATACTGTTTGCCATAGTGGCTGCACCAACTTACATTCCCACAACAGTTCCCTTTTCTCCACATCCTCATCAACACTATGCCAGCTTTCTTAAGAAAGTCTCTAAATGCCTCTAGGCCTTGGTTTCCATCCCTGTCAAAATGAGAATGACACGAGTGTCTGCCTCCCTGAGTCATTATGAAGATTAAATGGAACATAGAAAACACTATCAACTGTGAAGTACTTCAGAAAAGCAATGTCTTACTAAATCAGGCCTTAATCCTTTCTTCAAATTGCTCAAAGCCTGATTCTGGAGCCAGGTTGCCTGGGTTCAGACCCCAATTTCATTTAGCAGCTGTGTGACACTGGACAGGTTACTTAACCACCCTGGGCCTCCGTTTCCTCAAAAGTAAAATGGACATAATAATAGTCCCTACCTCACAAAGTCGTTATGCAGATTAAGAGAACTAGTAATACAAACCACTTAGAACATGATTTTAAGCACCATGGTAGGTGTTCGCTAAATTTTTTTATTTTCATCAGTCCTGGTATTATCATGTTCTAAATGCAGTCATAAAGAGTTCTTGGCCAGTCCAGAAGGGGCACTTTTGATGCTCTGTCACAGGGAACCTGCTCTGGGTCTGTTCACAAGCAGCTCACCCTAAATTATACTTTGAAATCTTAAAAAGTTGCTTTTGTTCCTTCTGTGACTCTGGGATAAATTCGAACTGTATCATACAAATCTATCACGGAAACCCTCAGCCAGAACTCAAAGTTTTGTTCTTCTATCCCAGTGAAAATAAACACAAGCATATGCTGCCCTGAGCCAGCAAGTGTCACACTGTCCTTGTGCCCCAGAGTGTCCACTGCAGAGATGAGAGTCCCAACTGAGTCACCTTCTGCTTCCTCCCATGCCCAAGTTCTGGCCCAAGATGACTCCCTGTGGGTTTGTCCAGCAGGCCCCGCAAGGACCTGCATTGCACACAGAAGAAATAGGGACCACAGCCATTCTCGCTTCTAAGATAGGTTCCAGGGTCTCCTTTCTCCATCTGTTAAAGGGAGAATATTGCCTCATCTCTCAGAAATACTGTAAAGACAGCTAAGCATCACAAAAACACTGAAACCTAGAAGAAAACCTGAATTTAGATAGTAAAACACAGACCAACCACAATGAGATACCACTTCACACCTATTAGGATAGCTATTAATTTTTAATTTTTTTAATTAAAAAAGATGAAAAACAACAACTGCTGGCAAGAATATAGAGAAACTGGAACCCTTATGCATTGTCGGTGGGACTAGGAAATGGTGCAGCTGCTATGGAAAATAGTACAGCAATTCCATAAAAAATTAAACATAGAATTACTGTATGATCCAGCAATGCCAATTCTGGATATACATACCTAAAAGAACTGAAAGCAGGGATTGGGAAAATATTTGTACACTTATGTTCATAACAGCATGATTCACAATAGCCAAAAGATGGAAATAACCCAAAATCCATCACTGGATACATAAACAAAATATAGTATATATGTACAAGGATTACTATTCAGTCTTAAAAAGGGAAGAAATGCTAGCACATGCTAATGAACCATAAAGACACTATGCTGAGTAAATAAGCCAGACACAAAATAACAAATACTTTAGGATTTCATTGATATTCCACTTATTCCACTTAGAGTAGTTAAATCCATAGAGTAGAAAGTAGAATGGCGGTGGCCAGGGCCTAGGGAAAGGGAAGAATGGGGAGTTAAGGTTTACTAGGGACAGAGTTTCAGTTTTGCAAGATGCAGAGGGATCTGGAGATGAGCAGTGGCGATGGTAACACAGCCATGAAGGTACTCGATGTCACTGAGCTATACACTTATCATGGTGAAAATGGCCAATGGAAAGTTGATATTTTACCACAGTATTTTTTTCTTTTTCTTTCTTTTTTTTTTTTTTTTTTTTTTTTTTGCTTTTTAGGGCCACATCCACAGCCAATGGAAGTTCCCAGACTAGGGGTCAAACCGGAGCTATAGCTGTACACCACAGCCACAGCAATGCCAGATCCTTAACCCACTGAGCGAGGCATGAGATCAAACCAGCATCCTCATGGATCCTAGTCCAGTTCGTTAACTGCTGAGCCACGAAGGGGACTCCTTACCACATATTCTGGCTTGATGAGCACTAGGCTGAGAATGAAGAAGCCAGAGCATAGCCAGATATCACCATTAGCTAGAAATGTCCCAGTGTCCCCCCAATGCCACCCCTCTGTTCTCTCACCTGCAGATCAGGGGAAAAGTCCCTTCCAGCTCTACCCTCCTATCATGAGGATACACCCACATCTGCCTGGCTCGGGGGGCCACCTCCCAGAACTGAGAAACCGCCCTCCAGGACTGCCTGGCTGTAACCCTCCTGCTCAAAAGAAACCAGGTCCCACAGTCTTAGGAGTCCAGCCTCACCTATCTGGAGTTCAGCTGCCATAGGATCAGGGGTGGGGAGACAGAGGAACATACTTCTTGGTCTTGCTCCTAACTCTCTGTCTAGCCCAGGACAAGTTTTCATCTCTCTGGGTCTTAGTTTTCCCTCCATGGAAAATAGAGATCAACCCCTCCTTCACCCAAGCACTGCCCAAACCACCAAGCTGCTCTGGCATCATGTCCTTGCCTGCGCTCATGGCCCCTGCTCAGCTCCCCAGTGCTGAAGAGAAACAGCAGGAGTTGGTCTTCCTCTTGGCAGCATCTCTGTGAGCAGTTACAGAGCTCCAGAAATATGGTCAAGCTAGTCACTGCAAGAGCAGGGTTTTAATACTTTAACACATGTGGGCACTAAATACACATTTATTCATCACATGTGTAGTTAGTGCTTCCCTTAAGCCAGCTCCATGCTGCACAGGCCTGAGCTGTGCATGGCACAACTCCAGGGGGCGAAGTCACTCGTGATCGTCACTGATTTGTGCAGATGTTGTAACAATTTTCTGGCAATGGCAGTGTCTTGAGGGATGGGCACCTTTGACTAATATTCACAAGGTCACCACATCAGCTGGCTGCTCGGCTGGTGCTAGGAGATTTGGATACAGCAACAAGACACAGTCCCGCTCTCAGAGAGCTTACTTCATGGGAGGGGAAACACCAGCAAATGGTGAATGGAGCTGTGTGGGGTATGCGCAGGATGCTGTGGAGCCCCAGAGGAGGGGCTCCTCATCCAGGCAGAGAAATCCACTGGAGGACATCTAAGCTGACACCTGCTGGACATATGTGATTCAACCAAGAGAGGACAAGGAGAGGGTATTCTAGGCAGAGGAAGCTCAGGGGCAGAGGTGCAACCGAAGTTCAAGCATCCCTCTTAGAATTGGTCAGCATGGCTGGAGGGAAGCTCTTGTAGGGAGGGGCCAAGAGGTGAGGAAGCAGAAACATAGAAGGCAATCTAGGAGACCAATAGATACTGGCTAATGAATGTCAGCACTTCACCAAAGGGGGGGCTGGAAGCCACAGAAAGGTTTTAAGCAGGAGAGCAGGAGGCTGTTTGCATTTTTTAAAGATTGACTTGGCTACAGTATTGGGAATGAATCTGACAAGAATGAAGGCTTGGAAAACAGGAGAGCAATGGGGGTCAAAGTTAAGATAGTGTCAGGACAATGGGGAGGAGGGATGTAAATTCAAAGACTATTGAGGAGGTTGAATCATCACAACTTGGTAGGTTTGGGGATTGGGAGTAAGCAAAAAAGAGAAACCATTATGACAGCAAAGGTTCTACCTCTGACAGCCAAATGATGAGGCAGGTGGGGGAAGAGGAGGATGGGGTGTTGGACATGAGGAGGAAGAGGTACCTGTGGGAAGATCCAGGGGCACGAGGTTCTGGAAGATCACCAGTTGCCGCCTTTCAAGAGACCCGACTCTAGAGCACTTGCGAACAGTTCTCCCTCCCTCTGCCCTGACAGAAAAGACTCAGTGATGAACAGAATTCAGATGAGCCAGTTACAGCCCACAGAGAAACCAAATGCTTCAAAGCAATATCAATTTGTAGTAACCCCTTGGGTGAACAGCATAATGTCTAAAAATTAGTGAATACAGGAAAAGGCATCAATAAAGATTTAAATTGTGTACGCATGTAGATGTGTTTAAATTCTGCCCTATTTTCTGCTTCATGTGAATCCTTGGCAACTTAAATTACCAAATCTACACTTTATTTCCCCATCTGTAAAATGAGGCCCTCGTAAGGTTGCTTTGAGACGTCAATGAGATTGGACATAGACGGGGTTGGACAGTTCCTGGCACATGGCAGAGGTTCATGAAATATTATCCATTGTTGTTATTATCATGTTTGCTGTGAGCCAGGTGACTGGAATATTAGCCCTAGAAAACGTCCAGACCCACTGAGGCACAAAGGGATGGAGATGGGGAAGTGGTGTAAGAACAGGGGCTGGGTAGAGTCAGGAGCTTTTGTCTGGGAAATTGGAAAAATGAAACTTTGGGAGAAGGGGTAGTTTCCTGACCCCTGGGAAAGAAAAACAGGTGGTCCAGATATTGAAGGATATACACACAGGCCTTTGGTGACTCAGCCTGCTGAAAAGGGCAGGTTTGGCAACAAGACAACGAACCCTGATGAGCCTCAGGGAAACCAAATGAGGATCACCCACAGCTAAACAAGGCCAAGGTAAGGGGCCCTCTCTCTACCTGGACCCTGAAACTTCTGAGGTCAGCTGCCAACTATCCTTGTCCAGCTGGCAATCCTGATGGCTGCCAACAGTGACCCCCTGTGGCCACAAGAAGCAACTTCAAGGGTTCCTTAAGACCAGAGTGCCACCCACGCCAGTGTGAATCTGAGAAGGACGCCAGGCTGGGACAACATAAAGCTCCCAGGGATTCTTGAACAATTCAAGAGGAGAGAGAACTCCAGGTTGGCATTACTCTGAGTTCTAAAGCCAAAAATGTATGGCCCTGGAGTCTGGGGAGTAGTTCAAACTGGTTGATGTCCAAGGAGCAATGCTACAATTTCCCATTGCATCAGTGGAGAGAGAAAGCCTTCTCTGCTATCCTTCGGCTTCCCTTCGAGCCTAAAATTCTGCCCTGCCCACCTTGTCTCCAGTCCACACCCCATCTCCATAAGCCCTTTCGAGTTCTGCACGTCTCAAGCACACAAAATTACAGTCACTGACTTTAAACCCAGACTCCAGAGCACACTCCTTTCTAGGAGGGAAGAGGATGGAACTAGCCTAACTGGACCCTGTACTGAGCTCTTGACCACAACCCTGACAGGGGTGCGACACGAGTACAGATTGTGGGTTAGGGACAACAACAAGGACCACACAGCTCAAGGAAGTGGGGGTGGGAGGAAGGGGATGCAAGGGGTGGGGTGGCTAATAATCACGCAGTCCCAATTTTTGTAAATAATATCATTAACCAAGTCAAGCTCGTTCATCTCTAAATTTCTGGGCAACTAGATATTACCTGACTCACCCTGCTACAAATTCACAGTTGAGAAATTATTAAGTGAATTTCTGCCTGATATACTCAGAGCGTCTCCAAAGCCAGAGCTTGCTCTGCTGTCTGAACTGAATAACTAACTCTGAATTCAAGTGATACTAAAGGGAACAATTCCCTTTTTTTTTTTTTCCCAACTTGGAGAATTTAATTTAGGTGTTTTACTAAAAATTGCTGCTCCCAGTAGATTAATGGCCCACTATAGCTTTCATATTAAGTTAATTGAGTGCAGAATGGCTTTACTAGATTTGAATGACAGCTCATCTTTCTTGAAGGAAGCATAAAACGAGGAACCAAAATCATGGGCCTGAATTATCACATCTTTTCTCTATTCGGGGGAGGGTTTTCCATTTTCGGTTGCCACACAGTACGTGAATTAGCAATCAGGCAGCACTTGGGCCAAATGATTTCCGTCCTCCATCCACAACGAAACATCAGCCCAGCCCATAACTTTCCATCTCATCGTATAGCTACAAAAAAGAGCAACACTTCGTAAGTAACAGCCATTTACAGCTTGGAAAGCACCTGTGCTTCCTTTCTCTCATTTCAACCTACCAATAATTTCAGCTCTCCACAATTACCCTCATTTTACAAATAAAGAGGAGTTCCCATTGTGGCTCAGTGGGTTATGGACCTGACATAGCCATCGTGAGGATGTGGGTTTGATCCCTGGCCTCACTCAGTGGGTTAAGGATTTGGCGTTGTCCCAAGCTGCAGTGTAGGTCACTGATGTGGCTCGGATCTGGTGTTGCCTATGGAGTAGGCCTCAGCTGCAGCTCTGACTCCTGGCCCAAGAACTTCCATATGCTGCAGGTACAGCTCTAAAAAGAAAAAAGAAAAAATGAAGACACTGAGCAATGGAGTGAAGTGAGAACTTGCTCCAGGTCGCACACTAAGAAGTGGCAAAGCCAGGACAGGGCTCCCAGCCCAGTGCTCCTTCCCCTACATGATAGTAATCCTATGTGACTTCGAGTTTTTTTCAGTATAAACTTTTGCCCTGCTGTCTTTTTTCACCTATCCATCCATTCTGAATTTAAATGAATGAATTCTTCTTTAGCTCTTGCCCATCTTTATCTTTCTAAGCTCACCTTCTTCATTACCTACCATGTACCCCTGGCTGCAGCCACATCAAAATATGGCCTATGCACATAATGATCTTGCGTTTTCCTCTGTGCTATTCCCTCTGCCACAAGGCCCTTCCCTACTGTATTCACCTTTCCCAAACAAAATGCCATTTCCAGCACAGGGCCTTTCCAAATGTTCAAATACTTTGTAGCAAAATATTACAGGATTTTTGCATTTATGTTTATCAAGGATACCGGCTTGTAATTTTCTTTGCTTGTATTGTCTCTGCCTGGCTTGGTATGAGGATGATGCTGGCCTCCTAAAATGATTTTGGAAGTGTTCCCTCCTCTTCAGT
Source organism: Sus scrofa (assembly GCF_054392235.1). Classification (NCBI taxonomy): domain Eukaryota; kingdom Metazoa; phylum Chordata; class Mammalia; order Artiodactyla; family Suidae; genus Sus; species Sus scrofa. The sequence continues at coordinate 104,647,712 of NC_139396.1, read as the reverse complement.
TTTTTGGAATATTTTGAGAAAGATTTATATTAATTTGTTTTTAAATGTTCAGAATACATCAGTGAAGCCATCTGGTATAGGACTTCTCTGTGTTGGCAGATTTTTTTTTTCATTACAAATGTTCTTATTAGGAATTGATCTGTTCAGGTTTTCTATTTCTTCACGATTTTTTTTTCTTAGTATGACTGAAGGTTTTTCAGTTTTGATTATCTTTTCAAAAACCAACTCTTAGTTTCATTTATCTTTCCTATTGTTTTTCTAGGCTCTACTTCATTCATTTCTGCTCTGATCTTTGTTATTTTCTTGCTTCTACTAACCTTGGCCTTAGTTTGTTCTAACACCTCTAGTTGTTTGAGGCGTAAAGTTGGGTTGTTTCTTTGAGATCTTCCTTTTTTCTTTACGTAGGCACAACCACTATAAACTTCCTTCTTAAAAGGACTTTTGCTGAAGCCCTTACTTTTGGTATGTTGTATTTCCATTTTCATTTGTCTCAAGATATTTTTAAATTTCCCTTTTGCTTTCTTCTTTGACCCACCAGTTTGCAAAGGAGTGTGTTTAATTTCCACATATTTGTGGATTATCCAGTTTTCTTCCTATTATTGATTTCTAGTTCCTACCATTGTAGTCAGAAAAGATACCTGATAGGATTTTTAATCTTCCTAGAATTGTTATGATTTGTTTTGTTGCCTAACATGTGATCTATCCTGGAGAATGTTCTATGTCTGTTTGAGAAGAATGTGTGTTCTGCTGCTATTGGATGGAATGTTCTGTATTTGTTAAGTTCATCTGGTCTAATGTGTCATTTAAAGCTGATGTTTCCTTATTGGTTATCTCTCTGGATGATCTATCCATTGATGAAGGTGGGATGTTAAAGCCTCCTACTGTTATGATACTGCTGTCTATTTCTCCCTTCAAATATGTTAATATCTGTGTTATATATTTAGTTGCTCTGATATTGGATACTATGTATTTAAGATTGTTATACTTCTTAATAAATTGACCCTTAATCATTATATAAATGCCTTCTTTTCCCTTGTTACCATTTTTGGCTTAAAGTTTATTCTGTCTAAGCATAGCTACCTCTGGTCTCTTTTTGTTTCCATTTGCATGGAATCTCTTTTTCCATTTAAGAAGGAAAAGCATTTGGAAAGGCCCTATATAGGACAGGGCATTTGGTTTGGGGAAGTACAAAGGTAAAGAAAGAGAAGATGGGCATTATAGCAAAAGGAACAACATTGACAACTGCATTTTAGCAACTCCACATGAAGGAATTGATGAGTATTCATGGCTTCTTTGTGAAACTTCCTGGGCACAGACCTCTGGAGACACTGTGAGGCAGATGGCCAAAGATGTCCCTCTTATATCCTGCTTTTGGAGGACACCTAATCTGTAGGCCAGACACTAGGCCTAGGAGTAAAGAAAAAGAAAAACCTTCATCTGAACACAACCTACCACTGTGTCTCCTGAGTCTGAGCTTCAATTTCCTTATCAACAAAATAGAAATACCAATATTACTGCTATGCTCTAAGGCTGTTCTAAACATATGAGTAATTGTCCTAAGGATTTGTAAACCCTCAGGATTTAGAACATTCAGTTGAATTTAATGAAGACATAGTTATCAACGATATTTGGCAAATCCTGAAACAATTCTAACCTATATATGAATGGGCATGAAACAATTAAAGAGCTGTTATCAGTAAGTAGGTAGAATATTTTCCTCTTCCATGCTAGAAATTAACCAAAGCTTTGTGGCAATCTGGAGAACATTTGTGCAAGAAAAGTATCTCACAAGTGAGGACTTTAAATAGGTAATAATAGCCAAAAAAAAAAAAAAAAAAAAAAAAAAACCTTTCCACAATAAATCCCAGGACTAGGGAGTTCCTTGGTGGCCTATGGTTAGAATGCTATGCTTTTACTACTGCAGCCTAAAATCAATCCCTGGTCTGGGAACTGAGATCCACATCAAGCTGCTGCATGCTATAGCCAAAAATAAATAAACGAATAAATCCCAGGACTAGAGAGTTTCTCTGATAAATTCTACCAAGTGTGTAAAGAAGAATTAATTCCAATCCTTCACAAACTCTTCCCAAAATATAGAAGAAAAAGGAACACTTCCCAACTCACTCTCTGAGGCCAATATTACCCTGCCATTGCAACCAGACAGAACCTCAGAAGAAAACTATAGAACAAAATCTCTTATGAATATAATTGCAAAATTTTTCAAAACAATACTAGCAGACCAAGTCCAGCAACATATAAAAATGATTACACACTATGAACAAGTGGGATTTACCCCAAGAATGCAAGATTGGCTCAACACATGAAGTTCAACCAAGGACTATACCATAGTAATAAATAACAAAAACCACATGATGATCTTAATAAATGCAAAAAAAGTTTTTGTTTTTATTTTTACAAAATCCAACATCTTTTCATGGCAAAAACACTCAACAATCTAGGAAAGAATGGGATTTCTCAACTTGATAAAGATTATCTTTAAAAAAAAAAAAAAACCCACAGCTGGAGTTCCCGTCATGGCTCAGTGGTTAACGAATCCGACTAGGAACCATGAGGTTGCAGGTTTGATCCCTGCCTTGCTCAGTGGGTTAAGGATCCGGCATTGCCATGAGCTGTGGTGTAGGTCGCAGACACGGCTCGGATCCCACGTTGCTGTGGCTCTGGTGTAGGCCAGCGGCTACAGCTCCAATTAGACCCCTAGTCTGGGAATCTCCATGTGCCATGGGAGCAGCCCTAGAAAAGGCAAAAAGACAAAAAAAAAAAAAAAAAAAAAAACACAGCTAACATCATATTTAATGGTAAAAAACTGAAAGTTTTCCCTCTAAGATCAGGAACAAGACAAAGATGCCTGCTTCTACCACTTCCATAGAACATAGTATTGAAAGTTCTAGCCAGAGCAATTAGGAAAGAAAAAAGAAATAAAAGACATCTGGACTAGAAAGGAAGAAATAAAGCTATCTCTTTTGGTACATGAAATTATCCTATAGATAAAAAAAAATAAGTAATCCACAAAAAAAAATCTACTAGCTCTAATAAACAAGTTTAGTAAGACTGAAAAATACAAGATCAATACAAAAAAGTCTATTACATTTCTTTTGTTTGTTTGTTTGTTTGTTTTTTGGGGGTTTTTTTTGTTTTTGTTTTTGTCTTTTTGCCATTTTCTTGGGCTGCTCCCGCGGCATATGGAGGTTCCCGGCTAGGGGTTGAATCGGAGCTGTAGCCACGGGCCTACGCCAGAGCCACAGCAACTCAGGATCCGAGCCGCGTCTGCGACCTACACCACAGCTCACGGCAACGCTGGATCCTTAACCCACTGAGCGAGTCCAGGGATCAAACCCGCAACCTCATGGTTCCTAGTGGGATTCGTTAACCACTGAGCCACAACGGGAACTCCTCGATTACATTTCTATACTAGCAATGAACAACCCAAAAATGAAATTAAGAAAATGATTCAGAGCAATATTATCTAAAATAGCCAAAAAGTGGAAACAACCCAAAAGTCCATGAACTGATAAATGGATAAACCAAAATGTGGTATATGCACACATTAGAATTTTATTTGGTCATTTTAAAAAATGAATTATTGATCCTATGCTATGATATGGATGGACCTTGAAAACATGCTAAATGACAAAAGTCAGATATAAAAGACCAACATAATATATGATTCTATTTTTATGAAATGTCCATAATAGGCAAGTCCAAAGAGACATAAATTAGATTAGTTGTTTCCCAGATGTGTTGGGGAAAGAAGTAACTGCCAATGGGCCCAGAGTTTCTTTTTCTGGTGATGAAAATGTTCTAGAATTAGATAGTGATGATAGTTACACAACTTTGTGAGTATACTAGAAACCACTGAACTGCACACTTCAAAAGAATGAATTTTATATCTGAATTATATCTCAATTTTTTAAAGTCAGTTTAATGAATCTGGCATACAGTTAAGAAGTGCTGGGGACCACAATGCTGGCCAGCAGAAGGCACCTGACATCTCTGCTCTCCCCGCTGTGGCCCTCGTTCCAATCATCTCTAAAGTGAACCACTCCATCAGCCTCCTCCTCTCTCTCTCCAAGCCCAGTCTGCATCATGTCACTCACCTTTAGAAGTTTCTCACTGTCCACTCATACTAATCATGGCTTTTTATTTTCCATATTTTTTGAAGTGTTGACATTGGGGACCTTACTGATCCTTGAGAGATCTGCTGAACTCAACCCCAGGACCAGGTATCAGAGAACTAGAGACAGTCCCTGTACCCCAGAGCCTGCTGAAATTATTCAAACTAACCAATTCTAAGCCTATTTACCCTGCCTTGCCTTACCTTTCCCAAAGAAACCACAATATGGCTCTCCTCCACTTTTTCCCTTAGCTCCCTCTGCCTTTGACTCACCCTGGTGCATCCCCATGTGGCCCAGAGTGACATGCCACTCTCTCCATTTCTAGAAATCTGTGAGTAAAAACTTCCTGCAAGATAGTCATTTCCATATCTGCATGTCTTACCATACCTGATTAAAGCAAGTCTCTGTACATATTAAAACTCCAGCCTTCAAACCTCTTTCCTCCCTCTCTTTCCCACCTAACTTCTCACCACCCCTGATATTCCCCAAGCCTAAGAGCCACCCTGTATAGCTCTAACCTCCTAAGCACATCACATTCCTTTGTCACCACACCTGGACACATTCTGTGTTTGTCAGAGGCCAGCTCCAGCAGCCAGGGAGTGTACACTTTCCCAAAGAAGATGGACAGTGTTAGTGAATGTACAAATACAGAGACAGCCTCTTTGTCCCTTCTTTCAGGGCACTGGACTGCTCAAACTTATTGGCAACAGTGGTTGATTATATAGACAGTTTTTCACTACAGATTACATCACAGTGTTAAAAGTACATTGGTTAACTATACATGGTATAGCAGCTATACCATGTAATAGTTAACCATGTTTTAAGATCTCTATCTTAACTAAACTTAGTGGGTACAATTTAGGGGAAATTAGGTACAAGAATTTGGCATTCACAAACCTTGTTTGTAGACTGGTGCTTATCTTCAAAGCGTTATGGCAGGGAGACAGTGTAAGTAAATATAAACCAACTTAACTAAACTAGCTGTCACTTAAAAGCTTTTAAAATCAAGGACAAAACTCACAGCTAGGTTTCTTGGATAATATATGTCTAACTTTTATGAACCACATTAAAATCCTAACTCTAAAGTTTACTATATAACTAGTTAATAGATAAACACTATGTTTTAACTAAGTTGGATTTAAATAGGGGAAAGTCCTCCAGGATGAAATTCTTATTATATTATTGTTGTAACTTTGTTAAATCACAAATCACCACAGGAAAATAAGAATGGAAAATAAGAATAGGAGTTCCCGTTGTGGCGCAGTGGTTAACGAATCCCACTAGGAACCATGAGGTTGCGGGTTCGGTCCCTGCCCTTGCTCAGTGGGTTAACGATCTGGCGTTGCCGTGAGCTGTGGTGTAGGTTGCAGACGCGGCTCGGATCCTGCGTTGCTGTGGCTCTGGCGTAGGCCGGTGGCTACTGCTCCAATTCAACCCCTAGCCTGGGAACCTCCATATGCCGCGGGAGCGGCCCAAGAAATAGCAACAACAACAACAACAACAACAACAAAAGACAAAAAGACAAAAGACAAAAAAAAAAAAGAATAATAAGTAAATAATCAGGAAAGACTGAGGAAAACTGAATAACAAATAAAACAATAGGAAAGTCTAGGTCACCCAAGAAACAATCCATGTTCTCCAGTGCAAACATGGAAATTGTTTTCCCAGGAAAGCCCCAATTCTTCCCCATCAACATCAAAATGAGAGCTGTGTAACCTGAGGCCTGCGCTCGGCTTGTACTGTGCAGGCAGGCTTTCATCCTGACCAGAGGCCCACCTTCGGCATGCACTGTTCAGGTGAGCTTTTATCCTGACCAGAAGCCCACCTTCGGCTTGTACCGTTCAGGTGAGCTCCCTTCCTTGGTTAGGAACTTGTCTTCAGGTTTTTATGCCATCAGGCAAGGTCCTTTTTTTGAGTCCCTGCATCTTCTCGGCTCCCTGCATGTGTTCTCCATCCCAAGTGCCCTCTGCAGCCTTTCTGTTATTCCTATGCCACCATCAAGCCTCACTTTAGAGCTCCTCATCCGGAACCCCACCAGGAGAGCCACCTTGTATTCCAAAAGAACATGTACGTTTTCCCCCAAACCCCTTGGCCAGGGTGTTTACCTCCTGACTAGCTGGTGAATTCGTCTGAGATAAGGACCATGATCCTTCATCTCTGGATCCCCAGGGCCCAGAACAGAGCCAGAAAATTACTGGTAACTCAGTAAATGTTGGCTTTGATTCTTTAGTATAAGAAATCTTTCCAAACAAGCAAGCAAGCTCCTTGAGGATGGAGGCCTTACCTCCTGGGTCCTTAGCAAGACCCCATACATGGTTGACCCTACAAAGGCTTCTGGGCTGATGATGACTGAGCAAATGAACAGGTGGGAGGAAAGTAGGTGAGGAAGGCAGGCTGGCCTCCAAGTCCCTGAGAAGCAAGCTCTACTCACACTGTTCTTCCCACTCCCGCTCCTCCTTCTCACTTGCTTGGCTCTGCAGCTGGGCCTGCTTCAGGGTCCAGTAGAGTTCCTTTGCCCTCTGCTCTTCCTGGAGGCGAATTTGCTCTTCTCCCCGCTTCCTCTCTTCTTCCTCTTTCCTCTAAAATATCATGAGGACAGAAAGACGTTAGGTGACAGTAACATGTCATGAGTGGGGCAGGGTTGAGCTGTCACATGGAGAGGTAGGCCAAGGCTGGCCACTCCTGTCTCTTTCTCTATGCACATGAAACTGTCACACCTAATTAGGCCAAGTTAAGAGTCAAATGGCTTAAACTGTGTGCAACAATTTGTAGACTCTAAAGCAATACTTTCTGCAATAATAAGACTCCAGGCAGGGAAGGTAGGCATGGAAAGGGGTGCTTGGTCTTCTTGAAGACCAGTTAAGCAGTTTATGATTATATCATAACCTTATTTCTGGAGAAGATATTTCAAAGAGAGAGCAGATTTGGGAGCCCAAATGTCTAGTTATTGTCTCACTTTCAAGCTCCAAAAATGCTGCATGTGTATGTGTGTATTTTCCTCCACCTTTGTTTACATCAAAGCAACACGCACACGCACATGTTAATCCCGCATTATACACCAAAGGCTTATTGTAAAAAATAGCAATTCTCCAAACCACTTCAACCCCAACCTACCCTATCTAGTGCCCAGAGGCCACCATTCTCAATTATTTTAGCTTCCCTTGGTTACATCCATGTCTGAATAATGCTGCTAATTCTTAATTTATCAGTTCTGGACATTAACTACTACTGTTTTTTTTCAGTACATGAGTATTTAGCACTTATATTCCCCACACAGGTACACTCCCCTACTTTTCTTCTCCTCACCTTTACAGTAGATTTACATCACAATTTGTGGTTAAATCAAAGATCGGTGCCGAACTAAACGTAGTTCATTGCAAAGCCAAATAGGGTGCCATTTCCACCAATTCTAAGAACTACATTTTTTAACTTTCTCATATCTCTAAAATATGTATATGTCTTACAACTTACAATTTGCCTTTTTCATAGCCAACAGGGTTTTTTTTTCCTTTCTGCTTAAAATAATGATAGATTTTACAATTAATGACATCTGAAGTTCAGTAAAATACAGTAGGATGATGTCTTTTTCTTTTGAATATTTTGGTTTTTTGGTGTCTTTTTTTTTTTTCCTGAGTTACTAATCGGTTTATCTTGAAATAGGGCATTGAATTTTGCCAAACCTAAGATCTACAGTAAATCTTTTCTCTTTGTTTAACCAGGTGCTTTCTATTTAAATAAATAGTACAGCAGCAGTCTTTTCCAAGGGATACCCCACCCCTAGACACATCTCTCCTGCATATCAGTTGCCATGTTTACTTTTTTTTTTTTTTTTTTTTTTGGCTTTTGACTTTTGTCTTTCTAGGGCCGCACCCAGGCATATGGAGGTTCCCAGGCTAGAGGTCTAATCGGAGCTACAGCTGCTTGACTATGCCACAGCCACAGCAATGCTGGATCGGAGCCATGTATGTGATTACACCACAGCTCATGGCAACACCGGATCCTTAACCCAGTGAGCAAGGCCAGGGATCGAACCCACAACCTCATGGTTTCTGGTTGGACTCATTTCTGCTGCGCCACAATGGGAACTCTTTCTTGAGCACTTCATTTTGCAGCAACATAGCTCATAATACCTCTCAGAAAAGGATGCACAGAGAGACACTTTCTGAGTTTCGTCTGAAAATATCTACATGCTACCTTCCCATGTAACTGCTAATTTAACTGAGCATAGGATTCTATTAAAAATCATCTTCCTGGAGTCCCTGTTGTGGCTCAGCAGGTTAAGGACCTGACGTTGTCTCTCTGAGGATACGGGTTTGATCTCTGGCCTCGTTTAGTGGGTTAAGGATCCGGCATTGCTGTAAGCTGCAGTGTAAGTGGCAGATGCAGCTCATATCTGGTGTTGCTATGGCTGTGGCATAGGCCTCAGCTGCAGCTCTGATTCAGCCCCTAGCCTGGGAATGTCCATATGCCATAGGTGTGGCCATAAAAATAAAATAAAATAAAATAAAATCATCTTCCCGCAGAATTTGGAAGACTTTACTTCCTTGTCTTCTAGCACCTGGTACTGCCTCTTGGATTCTCATATGCATATGGCATAATTTTTCTCTTTATCTGAATTCTGAACCTTTCTAATAAATGTGCCTTGGTGTAGATTTGCTCTCATTGACTGTGTTAGGCACACAGGGTGCTTTCAGTTGGAATTTCAGTACATCTCAGAGGATTTTTGTGATAATTTCTCTCATTTTGCTTTTTCTTTCTAGAACTATGCATCAGTGGCTGAACTTCCTGAGCTAACCCTCTAAGTGCCTTATCATTTCTCTCTTATTTTTCCATCTCTTGTCTTTTTGTTCTACTTCCTGGTTGATTTCACTGACTTCATCCCCTAAACCTTCTGCTGAATTTGTTCTTTCTGCTGGTGCATTTGTAATTCCCAAACTGTCTTTCTTATTCTTTGGTTTCCCTTTTTGCTTCATTGCATTGCATCCTGTACAGTTTCATGAATACAGTAGTTCATCTCTAAGGATTTTAGAGACTTTTCTCCCCCATATTCTAATCTAGGTCTCTTTCCTCATTTTTTGCTTTTTTGTTTTCTTTCAAGTTTTATTTGTTGCCTGTCATTTGTGTCGGAGGCTTTCCCCCGATGTCTGATGTTCCCTGACTGCTTACACTCAAGGGAGAAAGTACATATGTATCTGAAGCAGAGACTCAGAGCATGTATAGGGCTTCCTTGAGAGGTAGGCTTCCCTCTAGGAAGACTGGATGAGGGACTAGCCATTTCATTGAGGACCCTCAAGTGTAAGTATCTGGAGGTCATTTCTCTGAGATTATTTCCCGTCTCCTCTATTCTACCTGGGTGGTGTCTGTCCACCAGCATTCCAGGAGTCTGTGTGGGAGGCAGGCTGTAGGGAGAACAGCCCTTAGACTCAACCAAGCAGTCCCCTATAGCCTAAGCCAGGCTTCATGGAAAACTCATACACTGAGGTGCCTTCTTTGCAAATTCTCCCCTGCAAGTTCCCCCAGGATGGCAGGGGCAGCAGTGTGGTCCAGGTAAGATGCTCCAAGTCCAGACCAGGTTCTGCATGAACCTCAGTGCCTGTTTTTCCCCTTTGAGGTGCTCTCAAAACCTTTCCTCCTTGCAATGGGTTAACCAAGTGCTCCCAAGGAGCTCCAGGATTCATATTTATGGAGCCATTCTGGGCCCATGGCTCCAGAAGGGCGGCCCAGCAAGCAGATGAATCCTACTAGCTAGCATAATATTTTTATCAAAGGATCACATGAGATGATCCTATGGGCCACTGGAATAGGCTAACAGACTGATTTGATGTAGTTCAAATTGTTAATTTGCAATAGACAAAATCACAACACCCAAAAAGTTGCCAGCCCTTTACATTCTACAGGTAACTCTGGCTGCAGGCCCCACTGTTCAGAGTTCAGACTTTACTTACTCCCCCTGTTTCCCACTGCCCCTCATTTGATTTCTCCACTCAGCCTGATACATCAAGCCCCAACCTGCCCTTTCAACTTTCCGTCTCCTTCTGGTCAGGGTCAGGGGATGAAGTAGCCTGGGAGAAACAGGCAAAAACAAGGACCTGAGTCTCAGGGAGAGGGAGCCACAGGTGCCATGGCCCCAGCATTGGAAAGGGGGATGGCATGTTTGAGTAGAGAATTATCCACTGCGGCTAGAAGGAAAAAAGTCAAAATTCTATCTTTAATGAGTTTGAGACACCATCTGACATCCAAGAGGTCAGCTGTGGGCAGTGGGATGCATGATTACAGGGCTTGAGGGCCTGTGCAGGCTGCAGATGTTGACTGAGAAATCCTTTTCATGGGGGTGATGTTTCTCAGCCATGGACTTAAGGTTATCAGTGAGAGAAAGCATGCAGATCAAGAGAAAACAGCCAGGGTCTTGGGGGCGCCCCACCATTTAAAAGTTGAGAGACAGAGTTGGAGCCAGAAAAGGAGACTGAGAAGGCAGACCAAAGGGTAAAATAAAACCCAGAAGGGGTGATGTCTGCAGGGGAAGCCAGGAGAGGAAACCATTTCAAGTGAAAGGGAGTGGTAAACTGAGCTGCGGGCTGCTGAGACATCACAAAAGATAAGGACAGAGAAGCAACAAGGGACAGCAGGATGTGGTCACAGGATGTGTGGGAGATCTTGCCAACAGCTGCCCCAGGGGAGTGGACGGGCGGCCATTCAAGGTGGGGTGGGGGGGGTAGTGACCACAGACAACACTTTCAAGACATTTCCTGTAAAAAAGGAGCAGAAAAAGGAAGTGGCAGCTGGAGGGGAAAGTGGGGTTAAGATAGAAACGCGAAGGGAGGGTGGATGGGTGAGTCTGTTGGTTTTAAGATGGGAAATACTAGGGCAGAGAGCTAAAGACTGATGCAAATTGAAACCAGCGTCTGCCTGGCTCCTAAGCAGAATCAGTTGAGTTTTACCCCAAAGCTGTATTTCACCTTCATCAGTCACTAGCATCTCAGCAGCACAAAAATGACTTTTCACATGGGCCCAACACTCCATGGTTTACACAGTGGGTTTCCCATTTTTCCCCCAGGAATCCCTAATCTGAGTGGTCACCACATCACTCAATACACAGGACACCAACTAAGACAGTTTCCACCCAGGGACTATAGATCTGTCATCCGCCAGGGGGGGTCTTCCAGGCAGGAGCAGATCTCAGGGAAAATCCGATAGGCAAGGCACGTCAGAGACAGAGGGGCTTCAACACCCTAGTCCTACTTCCTTGTAAGGATAAGGAGTGTACTAGCTTACCCGGCTGCCATAATAAAGGACCATAGACCAGGGGCCTTAAACAAGGGATACATATTATCTCAGTTTTGGAGGCCAGAAGTCCAAGACCAAAGCGTCAGCAGGTTGATTTCATTCTGAGGCCTCTCTCCTTGGCTTGTAGATGGCCATCTTCTTCCTGCGTCTTCACATGGTCTTTCCTCCATTTCACACATGTCTAGGTCCAAATCTCCTCTTCTTATAAGGACTAAAGACCTCATTTTAACTTAATCTCCTCTTTAAAGACCTGATCTCCAAATATAGTTATATTCTGAGATACTGGGGTTGGAACTTCAACATATGTTTTTTGTTTGTTTGTTTGTTTTTGTCTTTTGTCTTTTTAGGTCTGCACCCGTGGCATATGGAGTTTCCCAGGCTAGGGGTTGAATCAGAGCTGTTGCCATCGGCCTACGCCACAGCCACAGCAACGCCAGATTCGAGCCGCATCTGTGGCCTCCACCACAGCTCATGGCAACACCGGATCTTAACCCACTGAGCGAGGCCAGGGATCAAACCCGCAATCTCGTGGTTCCTAGTCAGATTCGTTTCCGCTGCACCATGACGGGAACTCCAACAACATATGTATTTTAAGTGATTTTATGTATTTGGCCTATAACAAGGAGACTTAGCACCCAGGAGAAGGGCCATGACTGGCATACAGTGCATAAGTGGCATTTGAGTAAACATCTCAAATTAAATGTGATGTTCCTACTCCAACCAGCTGTGGCAACATGAAGCAGCAAGGTGAAGGGCAGTGCCCACTTCCCCCACCCAAACCCCACAAGCACCATTCTACTCTCTACTACAAGTTCAACTTCATTCAATTTCATATTTGAGATCATGCAGCATTTGCCTTTCTGTATTGAGCTTATTTCACCTGGCATGGTGTCCTCCAAGTTCATCCTTGTTGTCACAAATGGTAGGATTTCTTTCTTTTATAAGATGGAATAATATTCCATTGTATATACATAAATACTACTTTTTAAAAATATACAGAGTTCCCCTTGTGGCTCAGTGGGTAAAGAACCCAACTAGTATCCATGTAGGTTGATCTCTGGCCTCATTTGTTGGGTTAAGGATCCAGAGTTGCAGAAAGCTGCAGCATAGGTCGCAGATGCAGCTCTGATCTGGCATTGCTGTGGCTGTGGTGTAGGCCAGCATCTGCAGATCTGATTCGATCACTAGCCCAAGAACTTCCATATGCCACAGGTGCAGCCATTAAGGGGGGGGCATTAATAGGTGCAGACTATTGCCTTTGGAATGGATTAGCAATGAGATCCTGCTGTGTAGCACTGGGAACTATGTCTGGTCACTTATGAGGGAGCATGATAATGTGAGAAAAAAAAGAATGTATATATGTATGTGTAACTGGGTCACCATGCTGTACAGTAGAAAATTGACAGGACATTGTAAACCAGCTACAATGGAAAAAAATAAAAATCATTATTTAAAAAAAAAAAAAAAACTACTCTTCTGTCTACAACTGTGTTGGATGAAAAGGCACAAAGTTTCAGTTGCCCAGGATGAATACATTCTGGAGATCTAATGTATAGCATGAGGACTATAAGTTAACACTGTATTGTTTTTTGTTTTTTCTTTTTTATTAGGCACTGGAAATTTTAAGAGAAATGGAAACAGATTTTGAAAATTACAAACTTTTATAAACACAAAGTTTCAAATAAGGAAAGATGAAATAGACTCAAGTGATCATGATGAGATAAAAGAGAGGAGCAATTTCTAATCAAACAGTGGGTTGATTAATGTAGTCATTCCACAATAATCTACTGATTATCTACTGTGTCCAGACTTTGTTAGTGGCAGAATATCCGGAAAGAAGGCAAGTAAGTGCCCTGTCACAGAAGACTGAGACTACAGGTGCACAACAGCAAGATTAGTGCACACTGCTGAATATTATCAGGGAGACATACTGAATATGATGTACAGAAATGCAGGGTATCAGCTTCACCTCTGAAAGGTGAGATCATTAGCTTTCTGTACATTTAAAAAACATTCTCATTCAAGATCATCACTCGAATCTTTGACGTCAGTGAAGGCTACTTTTTGGAATTACCCAAGAAATCTCTAGAGCTCAGCATTCACACTTTTATTTAGGCTTTTTAAAATTTCAATTGAATTTATCATCTATATACTAAATCTGTATATGAACGATAGCACTGTATTGTATACTTGAAATTTGTTCATAGTAAACCCTAAGTATTCCCACCACACACACACACACAGGTCACTAGGTGAGTGATAGATATGTTCATTATCTTGACTGCATAATCATTTCACAGTGTCTATGTACATCAGAATATCCCATTGTACCCCTAAAATACATACAATTTTTACTTGCCAAATACACTTCATTAAAGATGGAAAAGAACTACTACCAGTACATAGATAGATAGATAAATAGATAGATAGATAGATAGGTAGGTAGATAGACAGACACACAGACAGACACACAGACAGACACACAGACAGGTGAACGGATGGCAGTGCCACTGTTCACTCAGTGCTTTTCTCTTGAGAGCGGGACAACACCTAGGAGACAGAAACCTGAATCATCTTCCATCTCAAAGGAAAATAACTGGTCACTTCCTGTGACAAAGGCAAGGCTCTTCTTCACATGGGGGGGATGACAAAAGAAAACATTTGCAACTACGATAAAGAATACTGCAGCTTTCTCTCCCTGGTCTGGCTAAAATGATCAACCTTCACAACTGACATTGCCTGAAAACCCTCACTGTTGTTGCTACTTTCAGAACCCTTGGACCCTTCCGTGAGCACTGAAGAAGAGGCCGTCTTTCTCAGGTCTAGCAGCCAAAGGCCAATGCAGCCAAATGGCAGATAGACAGACACCCACCTTCCACTTTAGGAGTCGATTGCCTTTTTCTGGCAAGCCCAAAGCCCTCTGAGCTGTCCAGCTTATTCAATTACCCTTCTCCTGATAACCCTTCCGTAACAGCACACCACAGGAGCCCACAGAGGCCCAGTGCACCTCACCCCAAGGGAAAATGTCAGGGAGACAGATGCTTTTGCTGGAAGCATAATCGTTTTTGGGTTTGGTTTTTTTTTTGGTTTTTTTTTTTTTTTTTTTGGTCTTTTTGCTATTTCTTGGGCCGCTCCCACGGCATATGGAGGTTCCCAGGCTAGGGGTCGAAACGGAGCTGCAGCCACCAGCCTACGCCAGAGCCACAGCAACATGGGATCTGAGCCGTATCTGTGACCTACACCACAGCTCAAGGCAACACCAGATCCTCAACCCACTGAGCAAGGCCAGGGATCTAACCCGCAACCTCATGGTTCCCAGTCAGATTCTTTAACCACTGGGCCACAACGGGAACTCCGGCATAATCATTTTTGTTTTTAGCCTGGCCTCAGGGACACTGTCATGCCTTGTGGGATGACGTACTCTCAAAGGGCGGGGCCAAGCCTGTGTCCCCATCTGTCCTCCATCACCAGTTCCCAGCACAGGGCCTGGCATATAGTAAGTGCTCCATAAACACTGACCAGAGAGTGAGTGAATTAACGAATTGATGAAGAGAGGGTTTGTGATGATACATGACAGGGAAATAGTAAACCACACTATGTCATCTGGCTGATACCAGCCTTATCCAGGAGAAACTCAGATAAAGGCTAAAATTTTCTAGAGAAAATGGTTTTCCCACCACTCATAACCTGCTTGGGAATAAAGCAGCAATGGTTTCTCCAGTTGTGGGGGATGTCACCAGGTGGCCAAAATGAACTCCAGCCTTAAAGGAGAAAAAAACAAAAAGCCAGAAAAAAAGCAAATTTTGTCTGGCCTCATGATCTTTTTTCTTAAAACAAACAAACAAACAAACAAACAAAACAAAGCCAAAAAAAAAAAAACTTCTTTATACATGTAAATTGCATTCAAATGATGCCAGCTACAACAGAATGGTTTTTAAATACAGGTTTCCAGGAGTTCCCGTCGTGGCGCAGTGGTTAATGATCCGGCGTTGCCGCGAGCTGTGGTGTAGGTTGCAGACGCGGCTCGGATCCCGCGTTGCTGTGGCTCTGGCGTAGGCCGGTGGCTACAGCTCCGATTCAACCCCTGGCTTGGGAACCTCCATATGCCGCGGGAGCGGCCCAAGAAATAGCAACAACAACAACAACAACAAGATAAATAAATAAATAAATAAATACAGGTTTCCAGATGACTGTATCCTCTGTCTTGAAGTTCCCTCTACAACCCTACATAGGGTTCTGGGGTTCTCCCTCCCCACCCCATTTTCTAAAAAGAATTCCATGTGACCAGGAGAATTCGAAGAACCTGCCTACATTCTCAACACAGGCTGCCCAGAGTGAGCCTAGCCAACCTCCCTCCACCACCAGGCTTCTCATCCAGTTTCTCTCCTCTTCTCCAGCCCCTAACCTTCTCCCCTTTCTAGGTGGGAAAAACAAAAACAAAACCCCTCCGCACAGCTATTCCAAGCACATTCTCTTTCCTCTAAGTCTGCATTCCTTCCCAGCTCCCCATGGCAAGAGGAGGGTGCCCACCCTCAGCCTGGGGCTCAGATGCTTTGCCCTCTGCTTTCCCTCATCCCGGCATCTAATTGATGCCAAGCCTTGTTGATTTCACCACCACTGTTTCTCTACATCCATCTCCTTCTATCTCTCCGTAGTCACAGACTCTGTCCAGACCTTCATTTCCCACCTTGACCATTGCAATGATCTCTTAACTGGCCTCTCCCCACTCCTAAATACTGAAATCACACCAACAGCACCAGTGATCCTCATAAAACTTGACTCATCCAGGCCTTTCTGGATCCTCACAGAGAACAATCCACCTCCTTCTCGTAGCACCCAAGGGCTCCACAGCCTACCTTTACAGGTTTATGTCTTGTTCCACCCATCATGTGCATTCTTCTCTGCCCCCAGCAGAGAAATAGTAAACCACACCATGTCGTCTGGCTGATACCAGCCTTATCCAAAAGAAACTCAGATAAAGGCTACAATTTTCTAGAGAAAATGGTTTTCCCACCACTTATAACCACAGGAATCCTTTCCTTTTCCTGTCTTGGCTCGTGCCAGGACTCTTGGAGGGACCATTGCCCTCTATTTTCTCCCAGGCATGGTTGGGGATGAGGGCTGCTCATAGAATTGTCTTTCCCTGGGCACCCTGGAAGCTTTATCAGAGCAGAGAGTTTACTACTTCCATCACCATCCTCCCCCAAACAACATGCACTTGGGTTGTCAAGGGGGAATAAAAAAGTATTAAATTAGATGAATGTGGTTGGTGCGTTGCTGTGTGCAAGACTCACATTATGTTAGAATCTTGGTGTTGAGACACACAATAGCAATTATGTAAACCAAACTCTAACCTGATGCATAAATCCCTTTGGCAAAGCTGTTGCAGTTATTTATTGCTAAGTAATAACAAAACTATCAGAAAATTTTGTGGCTTAAAACACAACCGTTTTATGAGTTTGTGACTCTGTAGATTACTGATTCAGGACAGGCTTGGCTGGGTGGCCCCTCCGCTCCACCTTGTGTCAGCTGAGGTGAGTCACTTGGCTGAGGTCACTGACTGGAAGAACCACAAAGGTGTCACTCACATGCCTGGTCCCTCTGTGCTCCTCCCTGTAACCTCTCTCTGTTTGACTAGCCTGGTGTCCTTGCAGCCTGGGAGCTGAGGTGCAGGGCTTGTCATGAGGCAGCTTCCAAAAGTGAGCATTGTCACGGGGCAAAGTTGCAAATCCTTTACAGCCCATCCTCAGAAGTTACAGTCATTTCTACTGTAGTATAGACCAAAGCTAGCCCCAAGGCTAAAGGACACTCAGAGCAGGGGAAACAGACCCCACCCCTCAAAGGGAGGAGAGGCCAAGAATCCACCACCAGCCATCTTCAATCCACCACAGAGACCTTTTGAGATACTGTTTTAGCCTATCCTTAACCATATCCTGTGATGAAGAGCCCATCACAGTAGAAGAGCAGCCCATGGACAGACAGCTCTGACAAAAAATATCCCAGCTCATAAACATGGACCATCCAATGCCAGAGTCTGACCTGATGTTTCTTAATGAGCCCCTCCAGGGCCTTGTAGATGCTACTCGAATATCTGAGTTTCCTCAAAATGCAGACATCCCCACCAGGGTTACTATGTGTATTAAACACATTTTCCACACTTAGGAAATTAATTTTTAAAACAAACACATAAGAGCAATACCCTTCTTTGGAAATAACACCAAAAGCCTGTATTTGGGTCCTTCAGTGAAGCTGGGGGCCTGGCCACATGGCTTTACTGATCCCTCCATGAACCTGACACAGAGCATCCCACAATTTACATCCCTCTATCACTGAGGTTCTCGAGGATAACATCAACCACAAGATCTCTCCTGGGAATTCAATCCCTCATAATCTCCCTGGGAGCTGAGCCCTAGGACCCCAGCTCCCCGCAGAGATGGGAACAGGTGACTGTCACTGTTGGAGATAAATAAAAAGACTTGGTCTTCCTGGGAGTTCCCTGGTGGCCTGGAAGGTTAAGGATCTGGCTTTGTCATTTCTGTGGCACAAGTTTGATCCCTTGCCCAGGAGCTTCTGCATGTCTCAGGCACTAACAACAACCAAAAAAGCACTGATTTTCTTCCTCAGCAGATTATTTAAATCATATGCAAAACAATATGCACTTCCTCTGTGGCTTCATCATAACTACTCAGTGTTGTTTCTGCAACAGCTCTGGTTTGATCCCTGGGCCAGGAACTTTCATATGCTGCGGATGTGGCCACATGTATAAAAAAAATTCAGTAGTACAAACTAAATATCTCTCCACTATGGACTGGATTTGATTGCTATTATGGAATTACTGTTCATTTCAATCAGTGTGATAATGATTATTGTAGCTAAAACAGGAAATGTCCTTTTTCTTGGGAGATTCAGGCTGAAGGATTAAGGTTTGATCAGGAGGCAGCAAACTAAGGCTCCCAGGTCAAATCTGGCTGATGTGTATTATTTAAAAGCTTTGTTGGACCAAGCCACACCCATTTGTTTACATACTGTGTGTGGCTGCTTTTGTGCTACAGTGGCCTGGTGGAATAGTTGTGACAGAGACAGTAATACCCACAAAGCCTAAAATATTGATTATCTGGTCCTTTAGAGAAAATAGTTTGCTAACTCCTAGGTTAGAGTATACTATATCTGCAACTGTCTTTCAAATAGTTCAGCAAAACCACAGCAACAAAAAAGGGTGCACACGTGTACGTGTGTGTGAGTGCGTGTATGAGTGTGTGTGTGTGGTTAGGAGGAAAGAAATGAGGAAAGGAAAGAGAGGAAATGAAAATGAGACAAAATATTAATAATTGCTAAATGTAAGTGGAAAATATACAAGTATTCACTTTATTTTTCTTTCAAGTTTGAATTTTGTTTGGTTTTTTGTTTGTTTTCTAATTTTTTGGACCACACCCATGGCATGGGTAACTTCACAGCACCACAGCAGCAACCTAGGCCACTGCAATGACTACGCTGGATCCTTAACCTCCTGCACCACAGGAGAACTCTTGATTTTTTTTTTCATTTTTTAAAGTTTTACTGAAGTATATTTAATTTACAATGTTGTGATTATTTCCAGTGTACAACGAAGTGATTCAGTTATACATGTACACACATCCATTCTCCTTCATATTCTTTTCCCACATAGATTATCACAGAATATTGGGTAGAGTTCTCTGTACTACACAGCAGGTCCCCATTGGCCAATCACAGAATATTCTATTCTTTTTAAGGCCGTACTTGTGGCATATGGAAGTTCTCTGGCTAGGGACTAGACCCCAGCTGCAGTGGAAGGCCTGCACACACAGCCACAGCAATGTGGGATCTGACCCCCATTTGCAACTTACAACACAGTTCACAGCAACACCGGCTCCTTAACCCACTGAGCAAGGCCAGGGATCGAAACCACATCTTCATGGACAATATATCAGATTCTTAATCCACTGAGCCACAATGGGAACTCCTGAATTTTTTAAAAATAAAGTGTTTTGAGAGTAAACATTGCTTCACTTAAAAACTCAAAAGAATATCCTAGGGAAAAAAATGTAATTCATGGGAAACTTAAATTAGACTGATAACAATAGTAATATATAACTACCAACTGCAATAGGTTTAAAAATAATGAGCACAATTACAATAGCAATAAAAAAATTAAACTTAAAGTTTAATTAGAAAAGAAATGTAAACCACTTAAATAAAATAATAAATTTTACCAAACTCCAAAAAAATAGAAGGCCATAGGGATACATATTATTGAGAATGTTTGGGATTGAGTAGCCAATGCATTTAGAAGTGTTAAAAAAAGAACCTAAATCAAAGCCAGAAAGAAAAAAGCTTTGAATAAAAGGAATAACCTACTACATTCCTGAACAAGAAGATTTAATGGTTTAGTATCATAAAAACATTCATTCTCCACAAATACCGCTATAATGTTGATGACAATTCCAATCAAAACCATCATGTGTTTTTTTTTTTAATGTTGTGAGGAGAAGGGGATAGTGAGAAAATAATTTTAAAGTATCTCTAATAGGAAAAATGGATGAGATTAGCCAAGGACATTTTAGAAATGAAAAATAATGATAGACTCTGACTTAAATAAATGGTAAAATTTGTGTTAAAGCTACGTATAATTAAATAATTTAATTTGGCTCAGGAATAATCAGTCAATGAAGAAAAATCCACAGAGACACAAAAGTAAAAAGTAAAAATCAAAGCAACAAATCCAATGAGAGGAGAGAAGATGGTTACACAGTAAATGATGTAAGGATAACAGCCTAGCCATTTGGAAGAAAATAAATGAGAGCTGAGCATCATACCACACTCCAAAGTGAAAGAAAATCAAGTGCAAAGAAATAAAATCAGGAAAGATATACAAAACAGTGTAGATTAGTATTTTTATAAGCTCATGATGGCACGGGTCCTTCTATACATAAAACAAATAAGAAAAAGATTGATATGGTTGGATAATAAAATTTCAATCTTCTGTACATCTCGAACCACTATAACCAAAATTAAGAAAACAGCAACAATAACCCTGAGAAAAATATTTGCAATATAAATGATATTAAGGGCCAATGTCCCCATTACCTAATCATTATGGGGGGGAGTTTTTAACAATTCAAAAATAGGCAGATGCCTTGTTAGCACAGTAGGTAGCATGTCAGTCTCATAAAAATTCAAAAATGGGCAATGCAATTAATAGACAATTTGCAAAATAATACAATTGTTAAGATTCAGCATGGTTATTATTTTTGCTTTTTGTTTATAGTATTTTCTGAGTTTTTACCCCCCAAAATGTATTATTCCTATAGGAAAAAACAAACAAACAAACTCAAAAAAGGGACCAGGAAAAAAATTTTCTTTTCAGGAAACCTAAGCTTCCTATCAGAGGACAGTATACCTCCTTTTCCAGCTCCAAATCCTCTCAGAATGAGTAGATAAGCAAGGTTACAAATAACCTCACAGACTGGACAGAAAATATACATTTTTCATCTCCTTGAATCAACCAAAAATCTCAAGTAGGATGTTGTTATTATCCTAATATTACAAACAAGAAAGTGAAGACTCAGAAAAATTCAGCAAGCTTCCCAAAGTCACACAGCAGTAAGCAATAGGGTTGGAACAGGATCCCAGGCTGGTGTGACCACAGACTCTTTTCAGGCCTCATTTCAGGACCCTTAGTTTGAGATGCAGAAGGCCTGCATTCTCATCCTGGCTCTGTCCCCAGTCACTACTATACATAGCCTTGGCAAGACTCTTCCCCTTTCCAAACCTCAATTTCCTCATCTCTACAATGAGAAGTGGATTGGCCCAAATGGTGTGTCAAGTTCCTTTCTGCTCAGACATGCTAGATTTCTATTCTCATAAAGCACTCACTGGCCAAGCACTGGCCCAAACCAGAGGTCACCCCCAGAGGCCTAGGGGCTGGTGCAGGTGGCCTCACACAGATTCGCATGCACTGACCCACCCTGAACTCCTCGTGGATGCGCTCTTCCAGGACTTTGGCAGCCTTGCGATCCTCCATCTCCACTTTCCACTTCCCCGCTAGGATCCGGGCTTTCTCATTGGCCAGAGCATCCCGGAATTTCTTGGTGATCTCTGCCTCCTTCTGTCTCCTTCCAAGAGAAAGACAGCAGGTATTAGATGGTATGGGAAAATGAAAGACCACATGCCGACAGAACTTCAAATAAAAACCATGTGCGATCATTCTTGGTCTATCAGAACGACAAATATCTGAGGTTCACAAAATTCGATGTTGGCAGAGGTGGAGAGAAATCAGCACTCTCTGGCATAGGAGTTTAAATCAGCTGAATTGCTTTGAGAGCCAGAAAAAAATATGCATAAATCCCATTTCTCACTCAAGTTTACAAAGGTGTAGGGAAGGGATGTTCATCAGAGGACTTTTGTAACACAAAAAATGGCAAACAACTCAAATGTCCCTCAACAATCCCAAAAAGAGGTTTCTCATGTAACAGGATTCTATACAGTAATCTTAAAAGAACGTTGTGGCTCTATATTGATCATTTTATCAAGCTGTGAATAAAGCAGTTTACAAAGCACATAGTGCTCAAATGCTCACTGTGGTTAGCTTAGGTGGTGGGTATTGGGTTGTTCTTTAATATATTCTTCATGGTTTTCAAAACTTTATACGTTATTACAATTTTATAATTAAAATCCTGTTATTAAAAATTGGGGGAAAATGTTGGAACCAAGTTCATACGGATTTCCAAGTCTGGCAAAAAAATGTTAAAAGTTGTTTATGAAAGAAGGTCCCACTGTGGCTCGGTGGTAATGAACCCAACTAGTATCCATGAGCATGCAGGTTTGATCCCTGGCCTTGTTCAGTGGGTTAAGGATCCGGCATTGCCATGAGCTGTGGTGTAGTCCAGTGCTACAGCTCCTCTTTGGCCCCTAACCTGGGAACCCCCATATGCCTTGGATGCAGCCCTAAAAAGCAAAAAAAAAAAAAAAAAAGTGAATTCAAATTGTTCTGCTGTCCTGCAGATAATTCAGTGTAAAAAAAAAAAAATATGTATTATCTCAATAAATCCAACTACATCCATATAGAAAAGGTGCTGTGATGACTAAACAACAAATGTGAAAACTGAGGCCTCAGGTCAGCTCACCACTAACTAGTGAAGCCAAGATTTGAACCCATGAGGTTTATGCAATGTAAGATCTTTGGTCACCTAATCTTAGCAAGCTCAAAACAGCCAGCCAGCTAACTGGCATCTCCTCCCTCCCACCCAGAACCTATTGTCCTTCATTTGAACCCACCCCAAATCTCTGTACTCTGGCCCCATCAGCACTCTCACCAGAGCTCCTTGGCCTCCCTCTGCGCCTGCAGACGCGCTCTCTCTGAAATCAGCTCCTCAGAGATCTCTTCATAGGGCTTGTCGCCAGGGCCTTCTCCCATGATCCAGACCCAGACCTCACCGTCTGCCCCCAGGAGCCACTGGATGTGCTTGTCACTTGCTGCTCCAACAGAAGGAGGAACAGGAAGGAAGAAAAACCAGGTCTGAGTTGTAGTGAGTAAGGAATGACTTAGGCTGCCCAGTGGTACACAGCCATCACACCATCTTACAAAACATGGTCCTATACAAAAGGGACTCCAAAGAGATACTGACCTGAGCCCAAGTCCACAGCCATCTCCCCCTCCCACTCCCTCTAGGGAATAATAAAGCAGCCAAGTCAGCCTGTTGGAGCAGGTGTTCAAGGTTAGAACTGGTGTCCAAAGCTCAGAGATGCTGAGATCTTCAGCAGAGAGGACATCGGGTGAGAGCACTGCACTTTCTGAAGGGGACTTGTGTCACTCCCAAGCCAAGGCAGGTAGGAGCCCATGAGCCTTTTCTCCTATCTATCTATCTATCGATCAATCGATCTATGTTTCTATCTATCTCTGCCTCTACGTGTCTCTTGCCACTGGCTGGAAAGAAGGAACTGGAGATGCCGGTGTTGTGAGATGAAGCAGTCAGGCCCCCGACCCACATCAGTCTGTAATAAAAGCAAGAAATAAACCTGTGTTGTATTAAGTCACTGAGATTTTTCAGTTTGCCTGTTTCAACAGACTCCACTGACAACCATGACTAAGGTGCTTCTGAGACAGGACTCTCAACTAAGTGCCTCTGCCTTAGCAGGGATGTTTGGCAGGCTGAATGGCTGGAGAACCACGGGAGGCAGAAGCTAAACATCTGGTAAAGTTGTTAGACACTGTAACTTAAAAAGCTGGGGTCACTGCTCAGGCGTAGGTTCAGTCCTGGGCCCAGAACCTTCCATATGCCGTGGGTGAAGCCAAAGAAGAAAATTAAAAAATTAAAAAAAAAAAAAAAAAGACAGACCCTCACGCTTTCTGAACCTGCCGCTCTAAGGGAAGAGACTGGAAAGGAGAACATTGGTTGTGGGTGTTGGTTGCGAGAAGCTGTGTTTGGCAAGTTGTTAAGGGAAAGAAATGAGTTCAAGAAAGAACTGAGCGCTATGCAAGAAGGAATGAAAGTGAATAGAGAGAACACAGAAATTTTGAAATTTGAAGGATTGGAAAAACTACCTCCTTTTAGGGCCCAGGGCAGGCTGGTTCCCGAAAGACATGGAACTCCTCTGATGGGCAACCTCCCTGAGGCCCTGACAAACCCTTGGACTGCGTGGCTGCCTGGAATACCTCCACCCAACCTGCCTACCCCAGCTCCTTCACTCAAGGTCAGGCCTTACTGCAGTGTGATGGCTCTCTCAGCCTCCTCCAGCTCCTTGCATTTTTCGCTCATAGGCATTTCCTGAATAAAACCCTTGTGTGATTAATCCCAACCTTGTCTCTGCTCCTCAGAGGAGCCAGGCTACTAAATGCACACTAAGAATGCAATCTCTCACACTTATTTTTCAAAACCTAACACATGCAATCTTCCGTGGAAAGGCAGAGGTATGTACATAAAGAGGCAAAGAAAAACAGTCCCTTTGTAAAATATGTCTAGAGAAGAATAAATGATGGTGCTACTGGCACATGGAAGCACACAGATTGGAAGCCTCCTAAGTTTCTGAGTCTGAGACTTAAATGCCCTCAGGCACCCAACCTGGACGACCAGGAGGCAGTTCTCCGAGGCCATCCTGGCCCGAGGAGGGTGAGATCCTCCACAATTCACTCCAGATACAGCCAAGGGGAATAAGGAACAAGGAGGAGCCTCCAGGGCACAGACAGCATCCATTTGCAGCTGTCCCTTCGCTCTGAGGGCAGGGGGACCCATCAGAAACTGACCTGGAGGATTTCAGGGTATCCAGACTAGTGACTGAGGGGGTCTCCCATGCCCCCTTTCCTGCAGTGGATATCCCAACCCTGCTCCCCCACTGTATACTGTGTCTTAAAGGTGGGCCCTGTTAGGATGGCATATCTTTTTAGCCAAATCAAGACCTTCGAGGGACTCATGCAGAACACGTGCAGACTGTGGGCTTTGGGCTGGGTGCAGGGACCTGGTGAGATTTGTAGGCATCCCCCACTAAGGAGGCAGTGAGTGTATTTATGTGGAGAACAAAATGTGTGACAAGAATCACACTTCGTGACAGTGACTATGTCCAGCACACCGGCTCCTCTCCCTGAGCACAATAGATGGCCACTTTTCTCAGCTTCCCTTCAGTACCATGGGGCCATGTAACTGAATTCTGTTTTTTGGAACTGGGGAGGGAAGTGATTTGTGCCACATTCAACAAATTCAACTAAGGCTGCTCACAACTGATGTGCATTCTCCACCTTCTGTCTGTCTGTCTGTCTCTCTCTCTCACTCATCCACCAGAAAATAAATGACTCTAAGATAGTGGGGAAAAAAGCAGCTTGATCCATGAGTCAGTGTTTGAAAGCAAGCCATGCAGAGAGCTACCCAATCCTCAACAAATTATGATGTAATCAGAAATAACCTACTGAAATTTCAGCATTAATCTATTACAGAAGACAGCATTAATTACCCTGGCTAACATATGAAGGCACTGTTATTATTTTTAGTGTTTTTAAGGCAATATGATAATAGAGGAACATAACTTTGATGATGACTGCTAGAAACAGGGAAGCAACCACTGCTAGAAGTGCAGAACTTCCAGATTAATCGTGGGCAAATGTAAGTGATAGGAGACTTAAAAATCCTGCAAAAATAGTAAAGAGAAAACAACAAAATGTGTGGCTATTACAGTAAACACTGCCAGTTACCTCTTCACCATCCATTCAGCCACCTTCCTCCCTTATGAAAAACTGCAATTTTTAAGGGGAATAACAGAGATCCCTCAGTTTGGGGAGAGGCACGTTTCTACGCCAGCCCCAAAGGACAAATAAAACTGGTCTCAATCCATCATGTAATATTATTCTCATTGACAAGTAATCAATCTAGAAGTGATCGGATGCCCCCATTTCTGACAAAGGAGACGCAGGCAGAAATCCCAATGATAGGCTTTCCTTCTCTAAATAGAAGGTGAAGACTTCTTAGGAGAAATCCTTTCACTCCATGCTCTTTCACTTCACCTCCTTCTTCCTCCCTGGAATGAAGAAATGATGCTAGAAGCAGAAATGCAGAGAGATGAGGCCTTGATGAGTTTGTTGAGTGGCTAAACTAGTCCACTGCAGTACACCTCCAAATTATCCCTTTTTTTTTTTTTTTTTTTTTTTGGCTTTTTCAGGGATGCCCCCATGGCACATGGAAGTTCCCAGGCTAGGGGTCAAACTGGAGCTACAATGATGTGGGATCCAAGCTGTGTCTTTGACCTACACCATAGCTCATGGCAATGCCCGGTCCCTGACCTAGTGATTGAGGCCAGGGATTGAACCCACATCCTCATGGATACTAGTTGGATTCATTTCCACTGTGCCATAACAAGAACTCTCCAGACTTCCTATTATTTAAGAAAAATAAGAAACTCTAGGGAATAAAGTTATGTAATTATTAAATGAAATGTGGCAGTATAAATATGAAATATTTATTTAATTAGGCAACTATTAATCATATATTCTGCTACTTATGGTCAAGCACATCCCTAACTGATACAGACAACAAACAAAAAATAACACAGAAACTCTAAGCCATGAGTATATTCATTAACACAAAAATGGGAATAGGCTTAATTTCCATATTAAAAAAATCTGAGACTGTCAGATATAAATAAAAATAAAATCCAGTTCTGTATTATTGAAACAAAACACACATGTAAAAGAGAAAAGGTTAAAAAATATAGTCAACAGCAGATTGTGCAAAAAGAAAGCAGAAGTAGCAATGTCAGGCAAAGCAAATTCAAGGACAAATGTGTTAAACAAGCCAAATAAGAATATTATGTGATAATAAAAGATGCAACCCACAAAGATATAACAGTCATAAAACTTTATCCTATATACAACATAGCAGACAACTGCATAAAACAAAAACTTCTAACAGTGCAAGAAGAATTTGAAAACGTATATATATTCATAGTTGAGAGTCTTACTCTATTTATTTCAGAAGCTGGTAGACCAAATAGATTTTAAAAATTAATAACATAGAGGATTTGAATAATATAGTTAACAAATTTTTCTTAACAACCACAGAACTTTACGCCTTAAACATTAAGAATATACTTTTAGAGTTCCCATTGTGCCTCAGCAGGTTAAAGACCCTACGTTGTCTCTCTGAGGATTCGGGTTTGATGTTCCACTCAGTGGGTTAAGGTCCACTCAGTGGGTTAAGGATTTGGTGTTGCGGTAAGCTACGGCCTGGGTTGCAAATGTGCCTCAGATCTGGTGGTGCCGTGGCTGGGGCATAGGCCCCAGCTGCAGCTCTGATTCAGTCCCTGGCCCAGAAACTTCCATGTGCCACAGGTGCAGCTGTGAAAAGAAAAAAGAAAAAAAAATAACATATTTTTTTCTTCTGATCTTGCAATTGTGACAAAAATGTTATAGGCCATATTCTCTAATAAAAACAATACAAAAATAGAAATCAGGGAGGGAAGACAGCCATCAAAAAATATCTCCTATTAAGCATTATCTCTGCAGTGGTGTGGGTTCGATCCCCAGCCTGGCACAGAGTTAAGGATCAGGCATTGCCACAGCTCTGGCAGTGAAGCTGCAGCTTGGATTCTCTCCCTGACCCAGAAACTTCCATATGCTATGGGTGTGATCAAAAAAGAAAAAAAAATCTCCTAGATAACCCATGGATCTTAGGGGAAATCAAAACTGAAATTACACATTATCAAGGGGAAAAATTGCAGCAAGAAATATGGGTAGAAGTAACTGTACACTCAAAAGAAAAATCATAGGTTTAAAGGCTTTTCTTTTTGATGTCCCAGTGAAGATAAAACATTGTTCTCCAAACACACAGCAATACAGACACAAAATAACAAGAAAAAAAGGCACAGAAATACAAGAAATGCCTCCATGGACTCCATACCAGGGAAGTGTGAAATCGTGAGCAGAGTAGGTCCTGAAGCAAACGGTGGGCACCAGGAATGTGACTCCCACAGAGAGGAATACAGGTTCTCCAGGTGAGACAAGGGCCTGAGTAGAATTGAGGTCAGGTTGCTGGTTAACGTGCTTGGCAAGTTCAAGAACAGCAAGGAGGCCACCATGGCTGCAGTAGAGTGAGCAAAAAGGACACTGGAAATGCAGCTGGAGAAGCAGCAGCTTCAGTTCATTCCACGTCTAATCATGGTAGACATTGTTGACCCTGGTAAAGACTTTGGGTTTATTCTTAATGAGATGGGAAGCCATTAGCAGTGGAGAGTGGGGAAAGTGGCATAATTTTACTTACATTTAAAAACGCTCACACTCCTTGTTATGTGGAATATAGATGGGGGACAAGAAAACCTGTGGGCCAATGAGCATTTGTAATAGTCCAGCGGATAGACAATCATTTCTTGACTAAGGCAGTCCTAGTGGAGAAGGTATAAAGTGGTTAAGACTTAGGATATATTCTGAAGGAAAAAGCCTTAAATCTATTTGCTTAAATTTTGGATATGAACAGGGAAAGAAAGAGAGCAAGAAAATTCCAACATTTCAGCCTAAGCAATGGAATGAATGGCCATATTACTGAAAGGAGCAACATGAAAGAAACAGCCTGGAAGTTCCTGCTGTGGTGAAACAGGATCGGCAGTGTCTCTGGAGCACAGGGATGCAGGTTCAACCCCTGGCCTGGCACAGTGGGTTAAGGATTCAGCGTTGTCACAGCTGCAGCGTAGGTCACAACTGCAGCTTGGATCTGATCCCTGGCCTGGGAACTCCACATGCCTCGGGGCAGCCAAAAGAAAGAAAGAAACAGCTTGAATAAATCAATTTTTCTGTTTGGGTCAAATTAAATTTGAGATGTCTATTAGACATCCAATAGGCAGTTGAATAAAAGCAGATTCAGGGGAGAGGCTAGAACTAAGATAAACTTTTTTGGAGGCATCAGTATACAGATATTTAAAGGCACAAAAGTGGATGAGAGCAGGTAGAGAGAGAGTTTAGGTAGAAAACAGAGGAGGTCAAAGGGTGAGAGCCCAGCACACTCCACCACTCGGTAGGAGGACCCCCAAGGAGACAAGGACAAAGCCTGTGAGGTAGGAGATCAACCAAAAGAGAGAGAAGTATCCCAGAGGCCAAGGGGAGAAAGAATTTCTGGAAGTATAGGGAGGTCAATCATGTCGAAGGCTACTGATGGGTCAGTGGGATGAAGACTGAGAATTGACCACTGGATTCAACAGCCTGGAGGTCACCAATGACCTTGACAAAGGTGGCCTCATGAGTTTGTGAAAAGGAGCACTTGGAAACTTGGAAACTTTTAGAGGAAAATATAAAAGCACATCATTATCGCTTTGGGGAAAGGAAGAATTTCTTCCATGAGACATAAAAAGAATAAACTATGAGAGACAATGTTGAATATTTGAATATCGATGAAAGCTTAAAATTTCTACACACAAAAAATGACATAAAGACAATTAAAAATCAAGCCACCAACTGAGAGAAGATACTTGAATACACAATACTGTCAAATGATTGCACCAATTAATAAAGCAATAGTAACAGCTAACAACTACAGAAGGCTTTTTTCTGCTAATCACAGTTAACAAATTTTACATGTATTAACTTATTAACGTCTAGAAAAATTTTTCTCTACTGGGTCCTGTGAGAGAAATAAGCCCTATAAAGCATAATTCGAATGACGACTTTTTTTTCTCAGTTCTCCTAAGAATAGTATAGAGGTAGCAACAGTCTAGGTGCATCATAGAAAAGTTAACTCACTGCATACAATATATTCTTTAGGGCAGTCATTATCAAATAATTTGCTCTCAAGACCCATTTATACTCTTTAAAAATACTGAGTATCTCAGAGTTCCCGTCATGGCTCAGTGGTTAACGAACCCGACTAGCATCCATGAGGAAGTGGGTTCAATCCCTGGCCTCACTCAGTGGGTTAAGGGCCCGGTGTTGCCTTGAGCTGTAGCATAGGTCACAAACACGGCTCAGATCTGGTATTGCTGTGGCTGTGGTGCAGGCACGTGGCTATAGCTCTGATTCAACCCCTAACCTGGGAACCTCCATATGCTGCAGGTGCATCCCTAAAAACACAAAAAGACAAAAAAAAAAAAATTGAGTATCTCAAAGAATTTTTGTTTATTTAGGTTAAATATCAAGATTTACTACAGTCAAAATTTAAGCTGAGAAAAAATTTACTATATGTTTATTTAAATAATAGTAAATCATTACATAAGATACATAATATTTTTATGAAAAAGTAGCTAATATTCTCTTTAAAAATCTAATTGGGAGAGCGGCCTTGTTTTCCATTTTTGCAAATCTATTTAATGTCCAGTTTAATAGAAAGCAGCTGAGAGTTCCCATCATGGCTCAGTGGAAATGAATCTGACTTGTATCCATGAGGACACAGGTTCAATCCCTGGCCTCGCTCAACGGGTTAAGGATCCGGTGTTGCAGCGAGCTGTGGTGTAGGTGGCAGACACAGCTCTGATTCGACCCCTAACCAGGGAACCTCCACATGCCACAGGTGCGGTCCTAAAAAAAAAGAGAAAAAATAGAAAGCAGCTGGATTTTCATATCTGCTTCTGCATTCACTCTGTTGCAATATGTAATTTTAGTTGAAGTAGATGAAAAAAATGTTTCACACAGACATATAGTTGGAAAAGAGAAGGAGAAAAATCTGTGATTTTTCCAGGCATTTATTGATAATCTTCTCTGATACTATGCTAAAACTGAAATGGCAGTTTCTTAAATGTTAGTTGTGATGTGAAACCTGAAACCATATCAATGAATTTTTTGTACTTTGTTATATTCAAATTCACTGGTCATGTTAATTTCTTCATTTTTGTTTTTGTCTTTTGTCTTGTGTCTTTTTAGGGCTGCACCCATGGCATATTGGAGGTTCCCAGGCTAGGGTTCTAATCGGAGCTACAGCTGCTGGCCTATGCCAAGGCAACGCTGGATCCAAGCCACATCTGCCACCTACATCACAGCTCATGGCAACGCTGGATCCTTAACCTACTGAGCGAGGCCAGGGATTGAACCCGCAACCTCATGGGTCCTAGTTGGATTCACTTCTGCTGCGCCACAAAGGTAACTCCTTAATTTCTTAGTTTTGAACAATGTATGTTACCACTATGAGAAGTTGGGTGAAAGGTGTATGGAACTTCTCTGAATATCTCTGTAACTCTTCTAAGAGTCTAAAGTTACTTCAAAATAAAAAGGTTTTTAAAAATTTTAAGCAAAATAAAATTAAAATCCATTGGTTTGTTTCGCACTTTGAATGAATCTTTTATTCATGAATGATTTTTGCAATATCACTCAATATTTTTCTTTGGAAAATATTGGTTCACTGGGTCAAGCAGATCTTCCAAATGTGGACCCATTTTATTTTACAATATCATAAAATCATATTTGTTAATATCACTGTGAACCTCAGAGAAAAACCTTCACATATTGGGACTCAAATAGGCTCAATGTGGCTGATACACGTTTTCCAAAACTTCTAATTTTTGCTTGAAAGCCGGAATTTTATCACTGTCATAAATTCTATCAGTTGTTTTCTTTGAAGTGACAGATTCACCTTATTCATTTTCAAATACCCAAGTGTGGGAAAAAAAACCTGAGAAATGTCAGTCTTCTTTTAAGGAAATATGGTGTTCTATGAATGAAGAGGCTAGTTCAGCACATAACTCAGAAAATCATATTGTGCTTTTCCTCAAAACACTCATCATACTTCAGTATGCAGCAGAAATGCTTTATGTATCCGTCCATTTGTCATAAAAACGAATGAGGTACACTGTTTAATCAAGGGGTGAAACCATCATTAATTTTACTGTGAGTGCATGATGATGCAAAAAACAATGAGAGAGTTCCCTGGTGGTCCAGTGGTTAGGACATAGCACTTCCAGCTCTGAGACACGAGTTCAATCCCTGGTCTGGGAACTGAGATCCCATCATGGCCAAAAGAAATAAGGAAATAGGAAGGAAGGAAGGAAGGAAGGAAGGAAGGAAGGAAGGAAGGAAGGAAAGAGAGAAAGAAAATACAATGACTATTGCTGCTAAGATATCAGCAGATTTACCTACTCTTGATTTCACATCAGCAGTGCAAGTGTAAACATGGTGAAATGGGCAAATAACATCTTAGTGTTACTGAGAAAATAGTTTTGACTTTGGACTACACTCGGAGAATCACTGCTAGGATACTTGGGTTTAATTTTATCACTTCTTTTTTTTTTTTTTTTTTTTTTTTTTTAGGGCTGCACCTGCTGCATATGAAAGTTCACAGGCTAGGGATCGAATCAGAGCTGCAGCTGCAGGCCTATGACACAGCCATTGCAACATGGTATCTGAGCTGCATCTGCAACCTATACCATGGCAAAACGGGATCCTTAACCCATGAGCAAGGCCAGGGATCGAACCCACCCACATCCTCAAGGATACTAGCAGTGTTCGTAACCCGCTGAGCCACAATGGGAACTCCCTTATCACAGAATCTTGATTGGAAAAAATTTTTTCTAGAATATACAAAGAATCCTAATAAGTAAATAAGAAAATGATGAACAAACCTACAGGTGGGAAGAGAAGGGCAAATGCTCTTAGTTACCTACTGGTTACCCTCCCACCCTCCTTTCACTGCTTCCTTGTTTTTGGTAGGAAAAAAAGGTGTCATCAAAAGAGCAACATAAAGAGTTCCTGTTGTCACTCGGCAGGTTAAGGACACAACGTTGTCTCTGTGAGGACGTGGGTTTAATCCCTGGCCTCACTCAGTGGGTTAAGAATCCAGCACTGCCACAAGTTTTGACATAGGGCACAGATGTCGCAGTGGCTGTGGCATACACCGAAGCCACAGCTCTGATTCGATCCCTGGCCTGGGAACTTCCCTATGCTGCAGATGTGGCCAAAGGAAAAGCAATATGTTTGCCTAAAATTCGCATTTTCTCAGTTTCAGGTGGCCATGTGACAAAATTATAGCCATTGAACGTAAGTAGAAAGTGGTTAGAGAGTTGTGAGAAATGTTTTGCTGTCCTGGTACAGACACCTCCCAGGCTTTCTTCCCCACTATTCTTCATGATTGGAACACAGATGTATAACTAAGAAGCACAAAAACCACCTGAAAACCCAAAATACAGAGCCACCATCTGAAGACCACAAAAGAAGAGCCAGAGATGTTAATGATATCACAAAGTCACTCACCCAGCTCAAGACTGCCTATTTCTAGATTTTTTTTGTCAGTTGGGGGGGAAAATCTATTTATGAAAGTCCCTGGTGATTGGATTTTTTTGTTGCTCACAGCTTAATACATTCTTGTCAGATTATTGATTGAAACAGACATTTCACCAGAGTGGAAACATAGATAGTAAACAAACACATTAAAGATACTTCACTTCATCACTAATTAGAGATAGGCATAGGAAAACAAGAGTGAACTATCATTTCATTCCTACAAGATCAGAAAGAGTGAAAAAGATTGGTGGGAAAACTCTTGGAAATGTTAAGGAGCAATGATGATTCTTACAAATTGTTGAGGGTAGAAGGCACGGATACAACCACTTTGAAGATTTTTGGCAATATTTAGTAAAGTTGAAC
Source organism: Sus scrofa (assembly GCF_054392235.1). Taxonomy (NCBI): domain Eukaryota; kingdom Metazoa; phylum Chordata; class Mammalia; order Artiodactyla; family Suidae; genus Sus; species Sus scrofa. The sequence continues at coordinate 104,614,241 of NC_139396.1, read as the reverse complement.
ATGCTACACATTATTATCAAGGAGTAGTACTTTCAGGTACGTAATTTACAGAATCTCCTGTACACGTGTCTAGAGAAACCTGAACAAGAGGTCTGTGAAAACATTGCCCAAAATTAAAAATTGGAAACAATATAAATACCCAATAAAGGAAAGCAGATAAATAAATTATAATGCAGTACACTATAGGAAAAAAAATAGGCTCAAACAACACAGAGATAAAAAAAACACAGAACTAAAAAATTAAATTCCGATTGCATGTAGTATAAGGTCATTCACATAATGATTAAGCAACATGTTGCTTACAAAATATGTATCAAAGTATGGAAGAGATATAAGAATGATACACATGGAATTTATAATAGGATCGCATACGGGGAGAGACATAGGGAGTAAAATTTTAGAAAAGCACTAAAGTGGTTCTCACCTGTATATGAAGTATTTAAATAAAAACAAAGAAGGCACTATTGTTTACACTGAATAAAGACATTATGGGTCCTTGAGTACTTATTTATTATTTTCTATTTTGCCTATATGTTTAAACATTTTAATGAGATATTTAAAAAGCTTTGTTTTAAAAAAGATATAACATGAATAAAATAAGTTTTCAATCTAAGACATTATAAAAAGAACAAAAAAATATGGAGTTCCGGTGTCATGGAGCAGCAGAAACGAATCTGACTAGGAACCATGAAGTTGTAGGTTCAATCCCTGGCCTCGCTCAGTGGGTTAAAGATCCAGCGTTGCCATGAGCTGTGGTGGAGGTCACAGATGCAGCTCGGATCCTGCATTGCTGTGGCTGCGGTGTAGGTCGCAAATGTGACTGGCTGTGGGTAGGCCGGTATCTGTAGCTCTGATTAGACCCCTAGCCTGGGAACCTCCATATGCCGTGGGTGTGGCCCCAAAAAGCCAAAAGAAAAAAAATTTGCTCTTTGAAAAAAATAAATTATGTTAAAATATATTTATATGTATACATGTGTTATATATATGTTACATATATGCCATGTATAAATATTTATTATGTGTATATGTGTATATATAATAAATATGGCATTAAGAATAAAAAAGACAATGTAAAACAATAAATGATTAAAAGAGAATATCATGTGCTAGTCTGTGTTAATGAATTTGAAAATATAGATATAGGCCTAAATCTTCATGACCTTAAATGAGACAATGGTTTCTTAGATATGACACCAAAAGCACAAAAACAAAAGAAAATAAATATAACTCGGACGTCATCAAAATTTGAAATTTTTTTTTTTTGTCTTGTCTTTTTAGGGCCACACCTGAGGCATATGGAGGTTCCCAGGCTAGGGGTCTAATCGGAGCTGTAGTCGCTGGCCTACGCCACAGTCACAGCAACACCAGACCTGAGCCACATCTGCAATCTACACCACAGCTCACGGCAATGCCAGATCCTCAACCTGCTGAGGATCCTCAACCCATCCCTCATGGATGCCAGTCAGATTCATTTCCACTGAGGCACGACGGGAACTCCGAAATTTGAAATTTAAAACCACTGTATTTCAAAAAATGCCATCAAGAAAGTAAAAGGCAACCCAAAGGGTGGGAGTAAATATTTACAGATCATGTATCTGATAAGGAACTTGTGTCTGGAGTATATAAAAATTCTTACAACTGAACAATAAAAGGACAATTCAGTCAAAAAATGGGCAAAGGATCTCAACAGATCCTTATATCCAAATAAGATATACAGATGACCAATAAGCATAAGGAAAGATGCTCAACCACATGCAAATCAAAACCACAATGATACAGCTCTTCACACTTCCCAGGATGGATTTAACCAAAAAACACAGATAATAGCAGGATGTGGGAAAACTGGAATTCTCATACACTGCCGGTGGGAAGGTAACATGGAGCAACTGTTTTGGCAAACATTCTGCCAATTCCTCAAATTATTAAACATAAAATTATCAAATGACCCCACAATTCCACTTCTAGGAACACACCCAAGAGAAATGAAAAGATATGCCCAAACAAAAACTTGTAAATGAATGTTTATAGAAACATTATTCATAATAGTCAAAAGCAGAAAAAAAACAAATATCCATTAAAACATGAATGGATTAAAAAAAAATGTAGTACATCTATATAGTGGAATATTATTCAGCCATAAAAAAGAATGGCATGCTGACACATGCTACATTATGGATGGGTCATGAAAACATCCTAAGTGCAAGAAGTCAGTCACAACAAATCCACATATTATATTATTCTACTCATTTGAAAGTCTAGAATAGGGAAATCCATAGAGATATAAAGTAGATTAGTGGTTGCTAAGGGCTGGGGCAGGGAGAGAAGATCTGGGAGGTAATAGTTAAAGTGAATGGGTTTTCTTAAGACCATGAAAACACTCTAAAAATGACTGTGGTAATGGTTGCATATCCCAGTGAATATACTAAAAACCATTTAGTTGTACACCTTAAATGGATGGCTTGCATACACTAAGTGGATGACTTTTACCTCAATAAAGCTGTCTTTGACAACAACCAAAAAAGGTCTTCTGGTAATTTATAGGATAAGTAGGGGGGAAAATTAGGGTATAGAGATCTAAACAATATATCAACAAACTTAGCCTAATTGACATTTATAGAACGCTGCCAACTACAGCAGAAAACTTTCAACAAGATAGATCATATTCTCAGCCATTTTTTTAAAAGTTAACAATTATAAATGTTTGAAATCATTTATGATCTGTATTAAGACTCCAACCATGGTGGCCAGACAATAAGCACATCTATGAAATGACAGAATAAAAATAAATGCTCCGTAGGGCCCAAAGTCCCATCATTTTGAAAGAACATTGGGGAAACTGGTGTGGAAATGCACCCAAAGAATTTAAACCCCAAAGTCAAATGCAAAATCTGGTTCCAAATGGAAGAATCCTGGGAAGCTTTGCTGATTTTTATGTGAGAAAAACCTGGAAAGCAGTAATGCTAGCCCCTGGCAGAGATAACAAAGGGGCAGGCAGCCACCAGCAACCTGCTCCTTCAGCCCAGCCCTTGGGAGGAGAGCTGAGACCTGGGTCAGGTTACAGGCAATCAGGAGATAACCAGCTGCTGGCCTTTCTCAGAAACTGTCCCTGCTGGCCTCCAGGTGGAAGGGGAAGCAGTCAGGTGGACAGCTGGGAAGGAGGAGGTGGCCGACATGAAGCAAGGGCGGGGGGACTATGCCTGGGGTAGCTCAGCCCAGCCTCCCCCAGCTGGGGCCATGCAGCAGGCAGGAGAGGGTCCTCCCTCCATCCAGAGCTGAGCAAAATTCAAACAGCCCACGGGCTTCTGGCAGCATTCGGGAGATAGCTGGAGGATCAGGGCCGGGGTGGAGAGTGGGGCGGGGGGTGGGGGGGGGTGGACAGAAGAGCCAGTCTTTATCTGCCTCATCCCCATGGACCCAAGCTCCTCCAGAATCTGCAGAAACCCTGTCCCTCTTTATATGACCCTCCTCAGCCACATAAGAGAGAAGCTCTTTCCCTAAATCTTCATCATTATTACTATGAGACGACTTTAACGTTTGCCAGTATTACTGCTTTCATTTGCAATGATGTGCTTTACTAGTGAGGTTGAATACCTTTCCACATGGTCCTCATGACTGAAAATTTCACTCCAGTGAATGGCTGGCTTGTTCGTGTCTTTTCCCCATTTTTCTATTTCTTTTGTCTTTTGCTAATTGATTTAAAGAGCTTCTATATGTTCTCTGTTTACAAGTCCTCTGCCTGTTATATACATTGCAAATATTTTTTTCAAACTTATCTGCTGTTTTGTTCTTTTTAAAACTCAGTGTGGTATCTTTTATTAAGAAGATTATTTAAGACTGGTCATATTTATCTCTAGTTTCTTTTTTTTTTTTTTTTTTCCCCTTGTTGTGTCTTGTTTTTCCCTCACTCACAGCATATGGAAGTCCTAGACCAGGATTCAAACCCATGCCCAGAGCAGCAACTCAGGCCACCTCAGTGACAACACTGGATCCATAACCTGCTATACCACAAGGGAACTCCCTTCTTTTGCTATTTCTATCATTCTGCTTGTTTTTGCTTTTTCTGCATTGGTCTTTAATCACCTGGAATATGTCATTTCCCATGGTAACAACTGTGAGGAGAAAGATGCCAAGAGTCTCCTTTTACTGAAATAACCGAATTTCCTCCAATTTACCGTAAAAAGTAAAGCCACACAAGGAGTAATGATTTTACAGACACAGGAAGGTCCCACCCACACTCTCATCCCTGAGACTCCAGAAAAGCCGAGGATGGCCAAGCAATGATGGAGCTGGTCCCATAGCCTGGGTCTGTTGGGATCGCTTCAGAAGAGGCTGAACAAACTGCAAGGGCACCTGCCAGCAGAGGCAGATGGGGGTTGGGGTGAGAAAAGGAAGAAGGTGGAGGTAGCTTGGCTCTTCCACGCCCCATGTGACAGTGGACACTTTCCCACTTGTTGAAGCTTTTTGAACTCTCCCAACAACTGGTGGAAAGGGTTGTTATTCCCATTGCACAGGTAATGCTCCAAAGTCACCCCAGTGGAACCAAGATGAAAATCCAGGGGGCTTGGTTCCATTCCACCATCCCAGAGGCATGTTGAAAATAGCATCAACCCCACCAAAAGGTGGAGAAGTGATCTATGACATTGTCATTTGCCACCCTTGAGCCCTTAGGAAAAGAGCTGATGGCACATCCCTTTGGATATGGAAGTCTGGAAAAGTCTGGCAAGGTCTTTGCCCCCCTCATATACCCGTAGAGCTTCAGTGCCTATCTGCAGGGGTCAGATGCTAGGACATCTCTCTAGAATCAGCTGGACAGCCCAGTGTCAGCACAGATACACTTACGATGTTCCTCTTGCCTCACTTCAGGGCTCCCATGGGGAAGCGTACAGCAGCCCCACTGCTCATCTGCTGCCTTCATGGTCCCTCAGACCCACACTCAGCAGCAACTTACCAATTATCTTGGCATAGGGGACTTTCTACCTCTTGTCTACCTTGCACAGGACTCTGGACACCCTCCCCCACTGCCAAACTCTTCCTTTTCTCTCCCCATCACATATATTCTCTGAAAAAAATCAAACATTCTCCCTCCCTACAGAATTGTTCTTTGAATATTTGCACATGGACAGGAAATATTTTCTTAGCAAAAGGAATGGGGCACTACTGTGAGAAATTGGGAGGGAGTCTGTCAGTGGCCTCCCCAGCCCCTCCCCCCATGGCACTGTTCCAGAAACACTGCCCCCAGTGCCCAGAAAAGGGGCCATGAGCAACAGCTCCAAAGGGCTTCAATCCAGAAACCCACGGCATCCTCGTCCCTGATCCCCCAATATTCCTACACAGTCATCACTCCCTGAGTGGATCCACTGGGAAACTGTCAAAACTATTAAAAAAGAAGTTGAGGAGTTCCTGTCGTGGCTTGGTGGTAACGAACCCAACTAGGATCCAGGATCCATGAGGATGCAGGTTCGATCCCTGGCCCTGCTCAGTGGGTTAAGGATCCGGCATTGCCGTGAGCTGCGGTGTAGGTTGTAGACGCCTCTCGGACCCCGAGTTGCTGTGGCTGTGGTGTAGGCCGGCAGCTGCAGCTCTGATTCAACCCCTAGCCTAGGAACTTCCATAAGGTGGGGGTGTGGCCCTAAAAAGCAAAAGAAAGAAAGGGAGGAAGGAAGGAAAAGGAAGTTGAAGAAAATTAGCATGCCAGGGTCAGTAGTGTCCCATAACAATATGACAGCAAGAACAGGGACAGGGCAGGAGACAGCTTCAAAGGTGGATTTCCTTTGATGTTTAATGACTTCTGTGTGATGTGCTGAGAATCCTAACAGTGAGGAGTGTGCGGCTGGGTTAGCCAAATCACTTGTACAAGGGGGCCAAGGGGCAAGAGAATATTTACCATTTTCAGGAGTTTCTGTTGTAGCTCAGTGGGTTAAGAACCCAACACAATCTCTCTGAGGAGGCAGGTTCGATTCCTGGCCTCACACAGTGGGTTAAGGATCCAGTGCTGCCATGTCTGTGGTGTAGGCCAGCAGCTGCAGCTCTGATTTGACCCCTAGTCCAGGAACTTCCATATGCTACAGGTGTAGCCATACAAAGAAAAAAAAAAAGAATATTTACCACTTTCCCCTTAGAGAAAAAATGTGGGGAGCAAGTAGTGCAAAATGGAGTTAGTATCCAAATACTTATTGTTATTATGGTCTGATTATGAAACTACTACGGGCATAAAAAATGTCTTGAAAGATGAATCAGTAAACAAAATCGATCTAAAATTCTTCATTATACCAACGAAGTCATGGGGAGGGTGGGGAGGGATATCAAAATATCCTTAAGTTTCTCATCTTTAGTAGATAATGTTTCATTCCTGATAAAGATACAGAATCTGGATTCAAGTATATTTTTTAAGTAAGTTTTAAAATAACATACGCGGAGTTCCCGTCATGGCGCAGTGGTTAACGAATCTGACTAGGAACCATGAGGTTGCGGGTTCGATCCCTGTCCTTGCTCAGTGGGTTAAGGATCCGGCGTTGCCGTGAGCTGTGGTGTAGGTTGCAGACGTGGCTCGGATCCCGCGTTGCTGTGGCTCTGGCGTAGGCCAGTGGCTACAGCTCCGATTTGACCCCTAGCCTGGGAACCTCCATATGCCGCGAGAGCGGCCCAAAGAAATAGCAAAAAGACAAATAAAATAAAATAAAATAAAATAACATATGCTAGTTAATATACATTTTTTTGATAGACTCCCTTAAAACAAAATAGCATCAAAAGATATAGGGAGATGTACACTAAGCCAATGCAAAGAAAAAAACATAGCATTGGTCAAACTAAAATCTAAGTCTGAATCCTAAAACAGGAAATAAAAAGGAAATGACTCATGAGTGAAAATGTGACAGAATTGCCATTATATATATATTATAGATTGTATTTCAGCTTCTACAGCATATCCCAAAACACAGGTATGTTGAGATTTTTAGACTTTTACTGAAGATTTTTAAGGTCTAGAGGAGGGGTCCTACTGCACAGCTCACAGCTTTTTACTCAGAAGAGAAATCCTTTAATACCTGTCTCTTCAGTCAGGTCCCTCTGACACACCACACATGCAAGGATCTTAGCAGCTGCCCCCCCAAAGCCACCCCCAAACACATCCCTGGGCCTCGTTCCAGATGCTGGGATGGAGATCACGCAGCCACAGCCACCGTCTCACAGCACTCTCAGCTAATGGAGGAGACAGACCGTAAACACACAACAGATACATTTTTTAAAAAGATGAAGGCAAATCCACAGAGACAGAAAGTAGATCAGTGGTTGCTGGGGAAGGAGGGTGGGGAGTGGCCGCTTTTGTTTTGTGATGATGGAAATCAGAGAGGCAGTGGTTGCACATTTTGACTGTACAAATTGCACACTTTAAAATGATTATGGGAGTTTCCATTGTGGCTCAGCAGTAATGAACCCGACCTCGTATCCCTGTGCATGCAGTTTCAATCCCTGGTCTCGCTCAGTCGGTTAAGGATCCAGCGTTGCCATGAGCTGTGGTGTACGTGACAGACGCAGCTCAGATCTGGTGTTGCTGTGGCTGTGGCATAGGCCAGCGGCTATATCTCCGATTTGACCCCTAGCCTAAGAACTTCCATATGCCATGGGTGCAGTCCTAAAAAGACTAGATAGATAGATAGATAGATAGATAGATAGATAGATAGATAGATAGATAGATAAAATGGTTAAATTTTATGTTGTGTGTATTCTACCACAATTGTTTTTTAAAAAGATACTTCTGTATGTGCTAAGTGCTTTGAAGGAAGTCAGGCAGGGGTTGAAAGAGAGCTTGGGGGGGCGCTCCTTGAGAGTCAGTGGTCACTGAAAAGCTCAACATTTAACTGAGAAATGAATAAGGGATAACACCCAGCCTTACAAGGTTTTGGGAACAGTCCATGCAGAAGGACGTAAAATGGGTGGAAGTTAGGAAATTAGGTTGGAAAGTGGCAGAGGCCTGCAAAAGCATTTGTATTTCTTTTTTCTTTTCTTTCTTAACCTTTTTTTTTTTTTTTTCTATCTGTGGGAGCAGGCAAGAAGTAGCTTGGTGTGGGATTTCAATTCCCAGAACAGGTACTGAGCCCAGGCTGTAGCTGTGAAAGCACTGAATCCTAACCACTAGACCACCAGGGAACTCCCAATCATTTGTGTTTCTTTGAATGCAACAGAAGCCACTGAGCCAGGGAGATGCACAAGCTAATTAGTGTATTAAAAGGCACTTTAGCTGCTCCTCAGAGGAAGGTCATAGGGCATGAGCATGAGGCAGGGGACCACTGAGTACATGGGTACATCAGGAATGTGACAAGTAAGTACAGGTTCCCATGCCTGGAAAGGGAACACATGGCGGCTAAGGAGGGCCCAAGTCCAACAGGCGAGGTTGCTGTGGTTACTGGATGGCTCCCAGGAAAACGAGAGAAGGCAGATACCCAGTGAGAAGGACCATGGCACACAGCTTTCATCCAGGTATGGACCAGGCCTACCTGGGCACCAAGTTGGGGGCAGATGCACAGTAGGTATGGCCAAGAGCTGAGATACAGGTTGCTTGATAGGGTATCTCCCTCCAGCCTCAGGTCAGGGCTGCTTGTGGGGGTGGCGCAGGCAGGGCTGGCAGAGACAGGCTGGCCTAACAGGTGGGAGCTGCCTCTTGACCCCAGCTGTAGGGAATGGAGGTGGTGGAGGCTGGTCTCTGGACTTAGAGCCTTCCATAGGCTGGTTGGGGTAAGCACAGGGCTGGCCAAGCAGCTGAAAATAAGGCACCTCCCTGAGGCTGCAGGTTTGGTTTGCCGTGTGGCCAACATCAGCCAAGTTAAAGGAGGAAGTAGGACAGAGAGTGGAAGAGAGGTCTGGCTCCCGGGCAAAGGATGTCAGGATGGACAAGGAGATGGTCAGGGAGGAACCAGTTTGACATTGAGTGAAACTACTAATCAGGGCAGAAGTGTCAAGACCAGGAGGGGAAGCTTCCTGGGTTACGACAGCAGTGGGAACACATATGTCCTGTGTCCTGTGTCTCACCCAGCTCCAGCCTCAAGAAACTGGGATAACTGGGCAAGCACAGCAGGGGCCAGGGGGTGTGAAGGCCGAAGCTCCTAAATGGGCGTGGGTCCCCGTGGTGGTGAAAGAGGAAGCGATTGCAAAGGTCACAGTAATGCTGGAGGGCCCGGCTTAAATCTACCGGGTCTGCAATGTGATAACACGCCTTCCCAGAGTCCCAACAACACCAATTCCTGTCAGACATCAAATTTTGTCAGAAAAGTGACAAATGGCAAACATGACGACAGATGGGAAAACAACAGAAGCTGAGGGTCTGTGTCTTCCACAACAGGGCAGAACACCAGAAGCTCCTCGGTGAAAAATAAAGTGGAAACAAAGAAACAAACAAACAAAAATACACCCAAGTTTCCGTAATAATCCACTTTAAACACTGTATCATCAGTGTTTCCGCCTTCTCTCTGCAGGTACAACTGGAGAGCAGAGAGGTTCTCAGGGACAGGGTACACCTTGCCCTGCCTGAGCCCTGGGGACAGTGAGGTCAGGCCTGCAAGGGGCTGGGAGGTGTCCTCAGAAGAGAGGAGGAAGGTCTCAGGGGACAAGCAGGACTGGAGAGATGGGCAGGAAGAGGTGCCATGTCATTCCAGGCTGACCAGGACTGAGTAAGTTGTGCTCAGGAATGCCAAGGGACTGGCACACCCAACAGACCCTTCCCTAAGCCACCACATGGCTTCCTTGCAACAGGCCTTGATCCTGGCACTCCATTCAGTATGCTCCCTGGGATCTGATCTGTCTGCTCACTGACTCAAGGGCCAAAGTTCTGTCCAATTCACCAAGGTTGGTGCTTAGTCATGATGCCTAAGGGAATAAATGAGTGAAAGAATGAACAAATGAACGTGTGCACAGGTCCTCCACTGAAGTCCAGAGCTCAGAAGTGAATGAATAGGAGGTCCCATCATGCTCAGCGGAAACAAATCTGACTAGCATCCATGAGAATTCGGGTTCGATCCCTGGCCTCGCTCCGTGGGTTAAGGATCCAGCGTTGCCATGAGCTGTGGTGTAGGTCGCAGATGAGGCTTGGCTCTGGCATTCCTGTGGCTGTGGCATAGGCCAGTGACTAGAGCTCCAATTCGACCCCTGGCCTAGGAATTTCCATATGCCATAGGTGCAGCCCTAAAAAGACACACACACACACACACAAAAAAGTGAATGAAGAGAAAACCATCAGTCACTGGACAAGGTCAAAGTCACAGGACGTGTGTCCTGTCTCCTCCTGTCTCCACTTGTAGCATCTAGGTGACTTGAATGGATGTATCAAGTGAGCCATGGCTTCCTCATCTGAGATGGAGTCACAGGGCTATGGGGGCATTCAGTGAGGGCAGGCACATGGTAAATATGAAAGGCCACAGACCAGATAGGGAGGTGTTGCAAGGCTTCATCACGATCCCAGGACGCAAACCAGGCTCTGTGGACTCCGGTCACACAATAAGAAGCTCTCCAGCCCCTGGAGCTGAGCCCCCTGCCCCCAGAGCCTCGCTGAGGTCTGCCCAGATGGCTCTACAGCAGGACTGAAGCAAAGAGCTGAGATCTGAGCAGGATCCTGACCTGGAACACACACATTCCTCAGTGTGCTTCCTCCTCTTCTCCATTTTTTATAAATCAGAAAATTAATTATCTGGAAAAGAGAAAAGAGTCTTCCACACCAGAAACCCAAATGAGTTTAATATATAATTTATATACGAAAATGTAGATGTCAATGCGTGACAAACCGCCGTAAAAATATTTTTGCAGTTAAAGTTTGAGGCATCTGTCTTCCTTCCAGAAGAGCCATGGGAGAGACACCCTGAGGCCCCAGGGCTCAGGCCGGTGGGGCAGGAAAGGCAGTTTGTCTTTTTCTCCAGTAGTGATGCAGCTGCCAGTGCAGCCCCAGCCTTGGCACCAACCACACAGCCAAGTCATGGCTCTACCCCCAGGAGTCCCGCTGGGTTTTGTTCAAAATGGGGATTTCACGCTCTGTGCCAGCTCTATGCCAGACCCAAGGATGGAAGACAGAATGGAGGATGGGCTCTCACTCCAGTGGCTCTGAGTCCCCTGGGAGAGCCAGGCAAGCAGACGATGGATGATACTGAGAGTGTAGCAAGCACTAGGGCAGGGATGGGTCCTACACACCAAGGAGCCACGGAGGAGCAAGTACTTCCCAGTGCCAGGAGCATCCCAAGAAACGGCAAGAGGCAGCGCTTAGAGCTAAAGGAGTTCATCAGGAGGATGAAGGCAGAAGAACTAAACTACACGTATAAAGACAGAGGCTAGAGCAAGACATCCAGATGGGTGCGGGTGTGGCCTGTGACATGGGGCAGGGACCAACAGTAAGCCTGGAGTTGAGAGAGGAGCTGGGTCACCAAGGGAGTCTGTATGTCAGCCCAGAATCAGGACTTTGTCCTGGACTGAAAACTTAAAAACAGATCAAGTCTACACATGACTCTAGGGAACAGCATGGAAGCCAAGAGGAAGGTTGTGGGGAGAGAACAAGAGCGAAGATGAACGGGCTTTGCAAACTGTAAAGGACAGCAGCCACATAAAATGTCCTCCCCAGAAGGATCTTGAGGTCCTGCACCAAGCTCAGCAGCTTGACTGCTCCAGGTGCACTTTCACTCACAGGTGCCCCAGTCCATGGTCCTGACTGGCACATCACTGCATAGTAACGCCCTGAAACATAGGTTGACACCTTGCTTCTTGTCTGTGATTGCTACTGTCACTGGGGTTGATCACTCTTAGTGCAGAACATTCCCTGACCCCCTCTCTCCAAATGCCCAACAGGGATCCAGCACAACCCAAAGCATCCTCTCTCAAGAGGACAGGTACAAGGAGCATAGGGCACCATGCTGGCCTGACTGAGAAGAGCTGTGCCCCCCACACACAAGGGAGGCAGGAGCTGCATGTCTTTGCTGCACCCTGGCCCTCTGACCAGAACCACTGGTGAGGGTCAAGAACATGGCCTCTCCCATACCAGGCAGTCACCCACAATCTGAAATCTCAATGATGTCTTCCCTCCCACAACACGACAAAGCAAGTCCCCATGCCCCAATGTCACTGGGCTCCCCAGGCAGCCCCCTCTGCAGCCTTGGAGCCCTACAGACCTGGTCAGACCAGGCTAAAGGGACAAGATGCTCAGAGAACAAAGGGTGCAGGCCCCGGCCCTCATCCCACCAGTGCCCATTTTAAAGAAGAACACAGTATGACATTAACAACTTTTCCACCTCCTGGGAAGCCAGGGCTCAGTCCTTTGCCACATACCTCGCTTGGCCTTGGGGGGGCGAAGACCTTCAACCTCTGCCAGGGCTTCCCAAGCCTCGCGCTCCCTCCAGCGTCTCAGCTGCTCCTCTCGCATTTTGTAGAAAAGGATGTGCTTCTGCACATCACTGAGCTCGGCAAGCAGCTCAGGGTCGATGTACATATCATGCAGGATCTGCTGCAGCATCACGCCACTTGGGAGGCACACACCAGGTGGGACACCCCAGGCCACTCCTCACCCCAGCTCCTCATGCCAGGGCCACTCCCAGAGCCCCTTCTCCACACAGCAGCATCACTACTTCAGCTCCCAGCCAGCAGTGAACTCATCTCTTCCACCCAGGACAGAAGAGGGACCAGGAAGCAGAAGCAGCTGGGATCTGCAACAGGGATCCGGCACTGAGCACAGTCTAGTCCTTCTGTTGGGTCACCAATCATCACATCCCAGCAGAGCCTGTGTCTTGACCTCCCTTGGGCTCTGGGACAATGGGAGGGCCAAAGCCTCCAGCTCCACAAGGCAATGCCCAGGTTCAGCCTTGCCCGGCAGGTGTCAAGTGATCTGTTAGTGGAAGGTAACGATGACACCAGCTGTATCGATGACACTGCCCCGGCCAACTGGGAACTGATCTCTCCTCTGCAGGTAAGAGGAGGAGGAGGCAGCTTTGCTTATTAATTCCACCCCTTGTGAGCCAACGTCAAACAGCCAGGAGCTTCCAAGCTGCTTGGCCTCACACTCTACCTGCTCCATCATTGCCAAACTTCCTCTTTTCCAGGACCTTGGGCTATTGCAGTAATGCTTCTATACTTGCCTTGGAGGAGAAAAGAGCTTTCCTGCTCTCTGTGTTATAGCCAAGGAAGAAAACAAAATGGAATCAGTAGGGACAGTAAAGGGGCTTGATCATGAAATTCAAGGACACGAAGGAAGCAGGCATCCTCTCCCTCTTCCCTATGATGAGGTTCTAAAGCTGCGCTGGCAGATGAACCCTCCATTTGGGGTCAGTCTTGGTTATCAGAAGTATCCGGAGAGCACCTCAAACAACAAAGGCAAGTGTGTCTACTCTGTCCCCTCCATGCCCTGAACGTGAAGCACCCTGGACAGAGTGGGGTGGTGCTTTCTGCTCGGAAGGAACCCACATCTCTTTGGCCATGTGGATGGGTAGGTGCTACTCATGCTGAGACCCAAAGCCTGCTCTAACAGGTGCTCAGAGCTACTCCCAGCTGCCCTCCTGCTCAGACAAGGAAACTGGGGTTCAGAGAAGGTAAGTGACTTGCTAATGGATACCCGGTCCACTGCCACCCTGCAACTCCATCCAATTTTCAAATATTATGACTCTTTTGATGGCTTGTAGCCATACCAGGAGAAAAGAAACAAACTGTGGCCTGGCTGGGCTGGTGACCTTCATGTCCCCTTCCCTCCCCACAAGGACTAAAGGTGGATCAAGCACCCAGGAGTGATGGAACCAAGGTGTGAATGGCCCCCTTCTCCCTCTTCAAGGTTGACGCAAGACAGTAAGGATTAAGCGGGTCCAGTGACCTTTAAGCCCATGGGGTCAAAAAGCAGTGCGGAGGACCAGGCTGTCCCTCCCCCAGGTCTGACTGGCTTGTCCCCATGTGACCCAGACCTTAGAGCCTCCACGCAGAGACCCCCACCTGCCCTCTTCTCTCTCCTCCCCACCCCAGACCTTTCAGCAACTCCCGCCACTCAGCATCCTGGTTCCCTCAGTTTCCTTGACCCGGACTGTGGGAACCTCCTCCTGCCCTCCCTCCGGGAAGGGCTATCTTTCTGGCCCTGATACTAGGTGGGAGCTCAGCGTCCAGAGAGGAGACAAGGAGGGGAAGGCACGAAGGGTTCTAGCCTCCCGCTGGCAGCTTCTCCCTTTGAGTTCCACAGATGCAACAAAAAGAGGGCGGAGAGAGCACAATACGGAGCCGCGGGGATAGGCAGTGAAGACGAGTCCTCTGGTTGAGCAGTGATGGTGTCATCCAGAGAGGGCGGGTGGCGGCCGGATGGGAACGACTCCACTAACGCCCGGGTTTGTGCCGCGGCGGGCGGAGAGCTCCTGGGCAATCCCAGGTCAGGGGGGCAGAGAGGCTGAACGCCGAGCGTAGCCGGCGCGCGGGCGGAATCCAATTTCCGGGAAGAAGCGCTCGGGCTGGCGCTTCTGGGAGCTGCCCCGCCCCGCCCGGCGCCACCTCTGGCCTGGCGTCTGCGGGGCCTTCTCTCTCCTGGGACAGAGGAGGTCACTCAGCCTGGCATGGGGCGCCCCCTGGCGGCCAATGGTAGGCGGAACTCCTGCAAGTGGGCGATCAGGGCTCAGGGAGCCGCGCAGTAGCCACGCGAGCCTGGACTCGCGGAGATCGGGTGCAGGAGGACCCGTTCCCTCCCCCGAGGCCATGCGGCGGGGACACGACGGCCCTCCAGGGCCCTGACCCCGGGGCAGGGGCACGCAGAGAAAAGGAGCCCGCAGAGGTTCCGGTTAAGGCAGCGCTTGGCTACTGCAGATGAGGCGAGTAAGCTGGCGGTGTTTTCGGACATGGTTTTCTGCCACCATCCAACTGGTTTTATTTTGCTTTCATTTTTCACATTAGCCTATGTGCTATGTTTAACTTTGCATGCTAACACAGTTCCTTCTGGGGGCAGAGGTATGTGCTGGCGATGTTATTACGCAAGTGACTGGAAACCACCTGAATGTCCCTGCCGGGGAGGGGCACACGGTGAGGAACAGTAACGCATGTCGCAGAGAATATGGAGTCCATCTGTCTTCTTGACCAGGGAAAATGTCCATGGCAGAAAAATGAAGAGGTGACATGCAGAATTTTGGGCACAGTGTAATCCGTTCTTTAAATTCTATGTTGGATTATTTTTGTATAGACAAAGGAAAACATAATGTGGAAAACAAACACATGGTTTGTTGCTTTCTTCTTGGAAGAGGGAGGGAGCCCACTTTAGACAATTCTGTATTGCTTCTACAATGGGTAAGATATATATAATTCATATGACAGAAATTAAATGTATTTCAGAAGCTCTGAAATGTGACCCCCAAAAATTGGCTTCTGGAAGTCAGTGCTGGTGAAGCCAGGACCCACATGCACCGCCTTGTCCACACTGACACCTGCCCCCAGAGAGGGACATGCAGACAAAGCCAGGCCTCCCTTGGCATAGGCCAGCAGCTGCAGCTCCAATTCACCCCCTAGCCTGAGAACTTCCATGTGTCACAAGTGCTGCCCTAAAAAGAAATAAATTTTAAAAGGCCAGACCTCCCTAGTCAGGAAGGCTAGAATTTTGGCAGGGATAAACCATTCTTGTGGCCAGAGGTTACTAAACTGGAGAAGGGCTTGGAGGCATTTCTCAGAGACAGAGAACAGGAGGTTGAGGGACAAGCCAGCAGACTTTGGCCAAAATCTAGGAGAGAGGTGATAAGGACTGTACCGGCATTGCCAGTGGGGACCAAGAGGGCAGAACTGGGGGACATTTCTTGATCCCAGAGCCTTCTATCAATTATCTGCTTCCTCTAAAATTGTTTTAAAACTTAAATCATGTAATTCCTCTGCTGAAAACCCTGTAGTGGCTCCCATTTTACTCAAAGCCCAAGGCCCACAGTAATCTGCCTCCCTCCCACTCCTTCAGATAGCCCCTGGCACCACCACTCTCTTTCTTTTTTCTTTTTCTTTTCTTTTTTTTTTTTAAATGGCCATACCCACAGCCTGGACCAGAGATTGAACCTGGGCCACAAGTACAGCAATGCCAAATCCTTTAATCTACTGCACTGGGCCAGGGATAGAACCTGCACTGCCAAAGCAACCCAAGCCACTGCATTCGGATTCTTTTCTTTTCTTTTTTTTTTTTGTCTTTTCTTGGGCCACATCCGCAGCATATGGAGGTTACCAGGTGAGGGGTCCAATCAGAGCTACAGTTGCTGGCCTACACCTCAGCCACAGCCACATCTGATCCAAGCTGTGTTTTCGACCTACACCACAGCTCACGGCAGATGCTTAACCCACTAATCGAGGCCAAGGATCGAACCGGCAACCTCATGGTTCCTAGTCGGATTTGTTAACCATAGACCCATGGCGGGAACTCCTGCAATTGGATTCTTAACCCACTGTAATGGAGTCTTAACTCCACTCCCATTCTTGTTCTCTCCCTTATACTGTCTATTCCCAGGTAGTTAACTCACCTCCTTCAAGTCTTCGCTCAGACTTTTTACTCTTCTATATTCCTTATCCACCCCCCTCCATTCTGCTCTGTTTCTTCCTGTATTACTTACTTTGTAAAATACCATTTCACAATTTGTGTGCTTTTGTCTGTCTCTCCCTATGAGATGACAAGCACCACAAGGGCAGGTGCTTCACTGATGTCCTCAGTGCCAAGAATACTGCTTGGCAGGCACCAGATGCTAGATAAATAGCTACTGGAAAAGGGTACAGATGAAGGATCATTCTTACTGGAACTGATTAGAGGTTGTGTAGATGCTGGGAGGCATCCAGAACAGGACTCTGGAGAAAGGTTGCTGGAGCCCTGCACCTGGAAGCCCTGGGCAGATGGGTTAAGGCTGTGGGGCATTAGGTAGACTGGCCCAGCAACCAGCCACCTGCTCTGGCTGTCCTTTCATGCCCTGACCACAAGGCTCCCTCAAAGGTAGGGTCAAGTGTTGGCCAGAGAACCCCATCCTCTTGGCTTCGGGCAGCCCAGAGCACAGCCAACACATAACAATGGGCGGCAGGAAGGCCCTCCTACATTGCCCCCATCTCTCTGGTACATAAGCACTTGGGGAAGTTGGTCCCAAGAGCACATTTAGGATCTTACTTGGTCTCAGTTTTGTGATCCAAGGGCTCAATGCAAGGCCAGGGGTATTTCTGCTTTGTCACCAGTTAAGCTCCACTGAAAAATCATGGCCATAAAAATCAATAGTGTCCCTGTATGAGCAACAACTACTTAGCAAATACGCTGTGAAAGAGATCCTGTTCACAATGGAAACCAGACAGGAAACACTAGAAATAAATTTAACAAACACTGCAGGGACCTATATGAAGAAAAGTGAAAAATCCTCACTGAGCACAAACCTAGGATTTAAGTTGGTACAGGGTCACACCACCTTCACCATCAGAAAGACCGAATATGGAGTTCCCATTATGGCACAGCAGAAACGAATCTGACTAGTATCCATAAGGATGTGGGTTCAATCCCTGGCCTTGCTCAGTGGGTTGGGGATCCAGCATCGCTGCGAGCTGTAGTGTAGGTCGAAGATGAGGCTCAGATCCCGTGTTACTGTGGCTGTGGTATAGGCTAGCAGCTATAACTCCGATTCAGCCCCTAGCCTGGGAAATTCCATATACTGCAGATGCAGCCCTAAGAAAAAGAAAACAAAAAGAAAGACCTAATATTGTAATGTGTTCAGTCCACCTCTGTGTTAGCCTCTAAGGTGGTTCCCAAACATCTCTGCCTCCTGGTATTCATGACCTTGTGTGGCCTCTCTCACACATGTCAGGGTTAGTCTGTGTGATCAATAGGATACGCCAAAAGCGATGATGTGTCACTTTGGAGATCAGTTTAGTAAAGACATGTCTGCTTCCCCCTCCCTTTCTCCCTCTCTCTTTCCCTCTCTCTCTTTTTACTCTGGAGAGACCATGTCATGAAATACACATGTCCAGGAGCTGAAGTATTTTGCCAACAGTTTCATGAGTGGGGTTGGCAGAGGAGCTGGTCTGGTGAAATTGCAGCCCAGCCAGCAGTTTTACCATGACCTTGTGAGAGTTCCTTAGCCAGAAACACCTAACCAAGGTGTTCCTAGATTCCTGACCCTCAAAAAGGGTGTGCAAAATATGTGTGTAGTTTCAAGCTGCTAAACTTCGGGGTAATGTGTTATGCAGCAACACATAATTAATACAGTCTCAAAGAATCCATGCATTTAATACAATTTCAAGCCTGAAATTTAATTGGGACATGGGGGAGAGACTTGATAAAATGATTCCCAAATTAGCTGAAAGAATGAACAGATGAGAATGGCCTAGAAAATACTGAGGGGTATTGAACTCTGTATCACCAGTATTCAGACTCATAAAACAAACATTTCAATTCTGACACAAAAACAGGTAGATTGAAGTGAGACAGGTCCAAATACATACATAATTATTTAGTTTGTGATCAAAATGACAGTTAATACGGGAGAAAGGATGGATATTTGTTCAGTCAACAGAGCTCTTACCTGTGATTCTGCCTGGAGAGCCCTCCGTGGTCGCGACCTTGGAGGCTCTGTGGCATACATAAGAATAATTACTGCATCATGAGTCATAATCATGGAAATTTCAGTGACCTTTGGGTTTAGAGGAGTTCCTGTCGTGGCGCAGCAGAAATGAATCCGACTAGGAATCACAAGGTTGCAGGTTTGATCCCTGGCCTCGCTCAGTGGGTTAAGGATCCAGCATTGCCCTGAGCTGTGGTGTAGGTCAAAGATCCACAGGCTGGGATCCTGTGTGGCTGTGGCTGTGGCTGTGGTGTAGGCCAGCATCTGTAGCTCTGATTTGACCCCTAGCCTGGGAACCTCCACATATTGTGGGTGTGCCCCTAAAAAGCAAAAATAAGATAAAATAAATAAAATAAAATAAAATAAAAGGGGTTTAGATTAATAAATCATGGCATGTCTATAGGATGAAATGCTATACCGCCATTAGAATTGATGCTGAGAACATCTTTTGGCATAAACGGGTACTCATGATGTATTACTAGGGGGGAAAGCATGTGTAGTATGGTCCCAATTTTATGAATCAGGAAAAAGAGTATCTTATCCCCCTATTGTCCTATTAAAAGGAAAGGCCCATGAACTTCTGAAAACCTTGCTAGGTTGGGATACGTCCATTTGGGAGGCCAAGCTGGGGTGAGCCAAGTTGCTCCATATAACATGGGACTGAAAATCAGGTTTCCTGAGCCCAGAGATGGCAGGGGAAGAAGCAGGGAAATAGCCATACACCCGGGACTATGGACCACCCTGCCGCAAATCTTCATCAGAATGATTTAACTCCCAAAACACTTGCTGTGAGATTTCTTATTTAGGAAAGGGGGAGAAAAAAGTGAACTTTATCCAGTTCTGCCAGGAAAGAGGAGGGACATAAAAAGGACCACTAAGCGGCCACAGGAGTCAGAGGCATGTGGGTTAGCAAGCAGAGTTCATGAGCAGGTTTGGGGCTTTCCCTACCACGAATTGCTGGAATCCTAGTACGTTTACAGAGTGAGGACACCCAGGCTGACATTTGTAAACAGAAAGACAACAGCACAGACACACATGTTTATGTTTACAGAGCCCAGGGTTGCAGCCAGCCAGGCCTGAACTTCCCGGCAGAGCTTCTCAAGAAATCAGGGCGCTGCCCAGGCTTTTTGTCAGCTTTAAACGGATGAGGTGAATTATGTAGGGCCAGGCTCTCAGTAGGTGACAATGACTGTTGTTTCTTGCTCCTTAATATGCGACCTGGTTCCTCACTAACGGTGAATCAATATATTGGGAGTTGGTAGGTGTTTGTAGCTAATTCTGTGTCCCCAGACTCCCGCTTTAAAGAATAAAGTCAGGAGTTCCTGCTGTGGCTCAGTGATAACAAATCCGACTAACATCCATGAAGGCAGGGGCTCAATCCCTGGCCTCATTCAGTGGGTTAAGGATCGGGCTTTGGGGTGAGCTGTGGTGTAGATGGCAGACATGGCCCGGATCTGGCGTTGCTGTGGCTGTGGTGTAGGCCAGAAGCTGCAGCTCCGATTTGACCCCTAAGCCTGGGAACTTCCATATATTGCCAATGCAGCCCTAAAAAGACAAAAAGAAAAAGAAAAAAAAAAAAAAACTGGGCCCCACACCCCAGTTTCTTAGACCATCTTACAGATTCTCTTTTATCTGAGACTCCTACAAAGATCCCTGCCCCCTGCAGTTTCCAAGACTGGCCTTGCGAATCACAGAGAAGGGAGCTAAGCTCACTTTATTTTATTTATTTATTTATTCATTTATTTTATTTATTTATTTAGCTTTTTAGGGCCGCACCCGTAGCGTATGGAAGTTCCCGGGCTAGGGGTGGAATTGGAGCTACAGCTGCTGGCCTACTCCACAGGTACAGCCACACAGGATCCCAGCCACATCTGCAAACTACACCACAGCTCACAGCAACGCCGGATCCTCAACCCACTGAGCAAGGCCAGGGATTGGACCCACCACCTCATGGTTCCTAGTTGGATTCATTTCCACTGCACTACAGCAAGAACTCCCTAAGCTCACTTTAAAGTGCAGTTATGTTTGAAAAGAGATTCAAATGCACACACTGCACACCAGAGTCATCCCAGGAATCATTCAGGAGAAAAAGGGGAGAGTGACACGGAAATCTGTCATGATGGTGTTTCCATGGAGCAGAGCATTAAGGACCTCTCGGTCAGAGGAGAGGTTTAACTTTTAGAAGAGATGACCTGATGTTCTGTTGATGAAGGAGGAGCGGATGTCATCCTTAGAGCCCAGGTGATACCCACACTCCTGAATTTGACCACTGGGTGGGTGGCAGTCCACTCAGCTGAGATGGGTGAGACATGAAGGAGCAGGTAGGGATTTGAGGTTGAAGAAGAGAAGACAAGTTTGGCGTGTCTGTGGGAGCTGACAGGGACATGGTCTAAAGCAGCTTTGCTGACACCCAGGCAGCATTTGGCCTGAGCCATTTGTTCCCAACTGAGAGGGCAGCCAGTGGCCCCAGAACGCCTCTCTCAGTGGCTAACCCTTACCGAGGGCGCATCAGAGACACCCTAACTCCTGCCACCCCAGCTCCACTTTTCACATGAGAGACTGGCTCCTTTGGATTCCTTTCCTGCATTATTTTATTTTATATTTTATTTTACTTTATTGTTTTATTTTATTTTGCCACACCCATGGCATGTGGAAGTTCATGGGCCAGGGATCCAACCTGCATCCTCATGGATCCTAGCTGGGTGTTTCTGCTGAGCCACAACGGGACCTCCTTTTTAAAATTTTTTTGTCATTTAATGAGTTAAAATCTTTGACATATGCATATGTAATCTTTAGATGAGAGATGCTGGTTTTGTACTGGTTTTGGTTTTGGTTCTTTTGAAAAATGATCGCTAACAAAGGGCACAGGAAAGACCACTGCCTGTCAGGAATGGGAAGCCTTGCCTTGGTCCCTGCAGCACAATCCCCACCCCAACCCCAGCCCTATCCATATCACCCCCAACAGGAGGTATCCAGCCTGGTCTACATGTCTCCAGGGACTGGGTTGAGAGTCCCTCCCAGAGGCCACTCCAATTCTTTGCATAGAGGACCACAGCTGTGCTGATTTTTAAAAATAGGACAAAACAAAAACAGATCCAGAACTGAAAAAGCCCCACAATCTTCCCTCCCATCCACAGCTAACAGAGCGAATGACTGCTTGGGCCCAAAGAATCACCTACAAACAAGGCCTGCACCCCTGGGCTCCCTGCAAAGGCACGGGGAGACTGATATGGCTGGGCCGTGAGGGCAGGAGAAGGGACAGCATGGCCCAGAAGGTGCTACCACCAGTCAGAGCAGAGGTGACACCACTGGGCTCATGTGGCCTTAGAACAGACCTGCAACTGAGGCCATGTTTCCTAGCATCCTCCTAACTTTGGGACCTAAATAAATGGGGCCTAAATAAAGCCCACATTGTTCTAGACACAAAGATTTTCTCCTGAGGGCCCAGGTTAGCACAGTGGAACCCCATGAATGTTCTACACGTGTGCGTGCGCGCACACACACACACACCCTGGCTCCACTCCTGCTGAGGCTGTCCTGCCTTAGCAGTGGACATCCTCATTTGTCAGAGATGGACGGCCTCCCGGCCTTGGCTTCAGGTCTGCTCCAGGCCCCTCCCTTGGACTCAGCCCCTCACTCTGAGGCCTTGGGCCTGAGCCTCTGTTCTCTTTACCAGCAGTGGGACCAGGTGGGGTCCAACCCCTCCCAGGACCACTCTAGCCTCCCCCCACCCACAACCATCCAAACATCATTATTGTTTTCAGGGCACGCCATGTCCTACAAGGCCTGGTTCCAGGCCCTTTCTTCTTCCCAGTCCAAGCTCCTCTAATCCCATTCTCCCCACAGATCATCCGTCTTGGAGCCCTGGAAGGCAGGCAGTGGCCCTCTGCCAGCCGCCCTCACCGTCTCTGCAGATAGACTGGCCCCCTTGGCAGGTGGGAGCCACTCTGCTTCTGCTGGGGGCTCCAGGAGCAGCTTCTCCGGCTGCGCTGGTTTCTAGCAGGATCCACAATCCAGGCACGAGACAGCCCCTCTTCCTCCGCCACCAACCCCCACCCCCGCCACAACTCAGAGAGGAAACAGACCTTGAACTCCAAATACCTGCTGAAGCTCCCCACAGGCCTCAAAACCTTGTTCCTAAAAGGACAAGGAAGTGGGTCTTTTTATTTCAGCCTGGCTGGCAGCTTGAGCTGTTTTCATGCAACCCAGGCAGCTCAGCCTGGTGGGGACTGGTAGCTATGGATAAAATCTCAGTGACTGTATAAACAGTCATTTGGCAGGGGGTGGGATGTGAGGTTGCCTACCAAGTAATCTAGACCTCTGTTAAAATGCTTTACCCACCTCATCTCACTTAATCCTTGAAAAAAATCCCATGTTGGTAGTGTTTTTTATCCTGATTTTACAAAAGACTTAAAGAGGTTAAGCAACTCACCGAAGGCCACAAGGCTAGTGAGTAGTCGGTAGGTGGGCAGTCGATACCACCTTTCAAGTTTACCAGGCACTCTCATCCACATGAACTCAACTACTCCCAGAAAATTTGTGAAATAAAATTGTGGAGTTCCCGTCATGGCTCAGTGGTTAACGAATCCAACTAGGAACCATGAGGTTGCAGGTTTGATCCCTGGCCTCGCTCAGTCAGTTAAGGATCTGGCGTTGCCGTGAGCTGTGGTGTAGGTCACAGATGCAGCTGAGATCTGGCATTGCTGTGGGGAAGAGGCCAGGCAGGCAGATCCCAACCCAGTGTGCCTTCTCCAAGAGGGCCATCAACCCAGCAACCGGACAGTGAGCCACCTGGACCGAAGGTTCCATCACAGGTCTGCCTCCCTGGCTCTACAGCTCCCTCCCTGGCAAACTTGGGGCAGCCCTGAATCTTTAGTGCACGTTCTCATCTGTACACAAGGATGCCATCCAAACCACGCCTCCAGAGATGGAGGCAAAGGCAGGCTGCGGGGCCACCTTGCTCAGCCTCCCTGTGGAAGCTGTGCTGTTGTGGGCCACAGGCTACTGAAGGAGCTGTCACCCACCTCCTTCCACAGCAGCACCCCTCTTGGCCCAGAACCAGCCTGCACATCCCAGGTACTCAGGCCACCCTCACCATACACCAGCCCCAGGCACACCCAGCCACTCTTACAAAGTCAGCCCACCTCCCCAGGAAGTGTTTAAAAGTCTTTTGGAGTTCCCGTCGTGGCGCAGTGGTTAACGAATCTGACTAAGAACCATGAGGTTGCAGGTTCGATCCCTGCCCTTGCTCAGTGGGTTAAGGATCCGGCGTTGCCATGAGCTGTAGTGTAGGTCACAGATGCAGCTCGGATCCTGTGTTGTTGTGGCTGCAGTGTAGGCCAGCATCTGTAGCTCCAATTAGACCCCCAGCCTGGGAACCTCCATGTGCCGCAGGTGCGGCCCTAAAAAGGCAAAAAAAAAAAGACAAAATCTTCTAGGAATTCCAATAACAAAATATTGGGGTTCTCATAAGCCACCGTCAAGCAAACACACCCCATAACTAAAATGTCCATCCACAGAAGTATCACAGGGATTGGCAGCCTTCCCAGGGCTCACCCCCTTCCTCAGGACACTGGTTCCACATGGTTTCAGTGGGATGGACAAGCACAGGGGCCTGAGGATGTCCCCTCAATGGCTTTGCCACCCACGCCATCCTCATCAGAGTGAGGCTCAAGGTGGTCCATGGTGGGGTCTCGCCTCCCTCTGCTTCATGTGGTGGGGATGCTGTGACAGAAGAGCAGACAGGGGAAACCAGATCCTGCTGGCATCACTAAAATCACTCGATCAAGCCCTGAAACTCACCCCACCTCGGGACTTTCCAGGTTCAGGAGACAAAATCCTCCCCTCATTGTTTAGGCCAGTTTGAAATGGGTTTTCTGTTACCTGTGGCTAAATATAATCCCCATTCTAGAGCAAGCTCTATTCACTCCTGGCAGTCCTGCTGTGGACTGTGAAAATAAACTAGGGATAGGTTTGCGCCCACGGAGAAGTATTTCTGAGATACGGTGAGTAGAACTAATTGTAGAATATTATGTAAAACACAAGTGTTTTGTGTGCAAAAGATATCTCAATGTGCACGTACGTTTCCGGGTGGGTACTTAATAGCGGGTGTCTCTGGGGAAAAGGATACGCGCATTTTACTCTACACACTATGCTTGGATCGCTTTTACTTATACATTTAAAAAAGAGATTAGTTTAAAAGTCGTTTGAGGTGATAAAACTACAGTCCGAGGTGCTAATTTAGTTTGGCAGTTATTAAACCATGCTTTGGAAGCCCCTGCTGAAGCAGAAGATGCAGAGCACAGGAAGAAAGCAGAGCGATGAAATGATTCTCTCAGAATCTTTTAAGGCTTACAACTTCCTCCTTCTCCAAAAGCTGGACTCTCTAAAACGGGTAGGGTTCACCAGAACAGTATCCACTTACTAACTTCCTCCCCCAGAGTTATACCACGGTCACTGTTCTATAGTGCCAGGGTCAAGTTTCCCCCAGGCACCCTGGAGCCCCCAAAAGCGTTTTGATCATGTGAGGAGGAAAAGACAGGTCTTGCTGAGTTTACAAGGAACTAAAAAGGCCCTAAAGGTGCGTAATTCTCCAGATTTTTGGAGAGCGCCCAGATGAAGGAAGCTTCAGGAGGCACTGTCTGCCCTGGAAGGCTGGCAGCATTCTCTTGGATGACAGACAAGCATGTGGAAGCACCTCTACCAAGATCCATCAATGGGGACAGTGTGGGGGCAGACATCCTACAGACCATGGCCAGGCACCTCACATGACTTAGAGCTAGAAAGGCCCACCTGTGAAGGTTATGCAGCCACCGTACTCACCTGGTACAGCGCAGGGTGTTGGACCACGCAGTGACAGAGCTGAGCTCCTGACACCTGGGCAAGATGCCCTGGGTGCTGGGACCACTGCAATAGCTCCCTGGCCTTTCTTTGTTGCCTCAGCAGCCACCTCCGAGGTTGCTGGCCAAGAGGCAACCAGGTAGTCTCTGCTGAGACTGAGTCTCTCCTTCCTCTGCTGGCTTCTGACCCAGCCTCCTTTTTTTGGGAGCTCTCCCCCTCCCCAGGGTCCCTAAGATTGCAGTGGCTCATACTCACACGCATGCCCATTACTGCCCCAGTGGCAGCCCCTGCATAGTATCCCCTGGAGGGAAGGCTGTGTCCAATTCCTCACCGCTCAGCAGAGAAAATCCTCCAAAGGCTTGCTGGTGGGTGGCAGCTCTGGCCACGCAGGGAAATGAACTTGCCACCCAGAGCCAGGGCCTCCGGTGCAGGGTAGGGCTAAGCATGAGGATGATGTCTTGTTCTCCCAAAGCTCCCCCACTCCTCAAACCAAACCAGGAACCCAAATCCGGGTATAGAAGCACAGATCCATACCCTCTGGTTTTCTCCAGATTCGTGTCAACCTGCCAAGGCCCAGTAACTGGATAATCTTTAGGAAACTGGTATTTTTCAGCCTTGCTCTGGGTGCTGGTTTTGCTCAGCAGGAGTCAAGAGATTCAGAAACAAGGCTGGCAGGAACCAAACCACCTCATTTAATTGCCAAGTGCAGGTTCTGGGGCGAGGCTCCCAGTGTTTCCACCCAGCTCCTCTAAATCCTCAACCAGTAACTCACCTTTCTCTTAGTCTCTTGTTTGGGAATGAAAATGCCTTCCTCAGAGATGTTCGGGTGACTGAATCAGTTTTTAACTGGTGAGTACTCCAAGTACTTCCTATGTTCCAGGAAGTTCTGGATCCATTCATTTTTATTTTTATTCATGTGGGGAAGCCCAGCACAGTCTTATGCATCAGCACAGATGGCTTTCCTGCCCTGGGGGCACGGGAGCCCCTGGAGCCAGGCAAGCGCAGGCAGGTGCAGCTGGAGGTGGGATGAGGATGGACAGGAGAGGGTCAGAGCCCTGGGAGCTGAGGCCCAGAATAGACAACTTTGAGGACAAGGTGGTCAGCAGCTGCAGAGGCAAGAGAGGCCCTGAGGCTAGTGACTGAAGCAAGGGACTTTCAGTCAAGTGAGGAGAATAACAGGTAGTGGCGGGAGGGGGACAGTGAGCCCAGACTAGCAGCTGCCTGGAAAGGAAGGCAGGAAAGCAAGAGGGCCAAGGCGAGTTTTCTGGGAGGGGGATAAGGAGGGAGGGGGTGAGAAGGAGAGCAGGTGGGGAAAATAACATTGCAGCAAAGTCCTGGGCTGGGGGGCGGGAGGAAGGTCACAGAAGGATAAGGAAAGACCTTGAAACTTTATTTATGTATGTATGTATTCCTTTTTAGGGCTGCATGTGCCCGGGCTAGGGATCAAATAGGAGCTGCGGCTGCCAGCCTACTCCACAGTCACAGCAACACCAAATCTGAGCCGTGTCTGCGACCTACACCACAGCTCATGGCAATGCCAGATCCTTAACCCACTGAGGGATTAAGGCCAGGGACTGAACCTACATTCTCGTGGATACTAGTCAGGTTCACCACCTGCTGAGCCACAACAGGAACTCCTAACCCTGAAACTGTAAAGAAAGGGTATGTGGGCAGGCCAGGAGCAGAGGTGCAGAGGCATGGGCTGGCCTCTATCTCAGTCTAAGAGGTCAGGGAGTGGCT
This sequence comes from Sus scrofa, assembly GCF_054392235.1. NCBI lineage: Eukaryota > Metazoa > Chordata > Mammalia > Artiodactyla > Suidae > Sus > Sus scrofa. The sequence goes on along the minus strand of NC_139396.1, from coordinate 104,587,128 downwards.
GGGGACTCAGGGGAGGCCGGGTGGGCTACACGGTGGCTGTACGCAGAGCCCAGTTCCCTGGGCACCCTTACCCTGCCTTTTTTATCCTCATCCAGCTCAGTCAGATGGCTGAAAGTGGCCAGAAAGCTTTGTAATCTTACGAAAAACAAATCCAATTCTGAAAAAGTCAGAGGTAGACTTCACCCTGAACTGGGCTATGACCTGTGAAGACACTTGCATAGAGTCCAACCACCAGGTCCACTTGAATCGATGGGACAGCAAGAGCTATGCAAGAGCTGTTGGTGCCCACACATTGGCAGTGGAGGCCTGGGCCCCCTGACTCCCCCAAGGCAGGCTGGGTCAGATCTGTACCTAGCGAGGTGGACACTGCCACTGACCCCCCTCCACAGGTAGGCCAACAGGTACAGGACACGTGGCTCGTGTAACAGCTGGTCCTAGATTCCAACCCAGTGTCCCCAAGCTCTTCTGCCTGGATCTTACTGCCTGGGCTGATACAGTTATATCCTAAAATAATGTTTCCTCCAGGCCAATGGAGTCAAAGTTCTAGCTCGTGCTTCCAGCTGGGCATAACTAAGCCATACGCTAGCTTGTTCCAGTTGTACCCTCCATACAAAGCATCACTGAAAGTGGCATACAGAACCTAAAAAAAAAAAAAAACACTCGAAATTTATTTCAGATTGTGCCAACCACTGACCTTCCTGTCCTGCCTAGCCACACTCGATCCTGCTGGTTCCCTCACCAGCTGAGTTTACCACGGAGATGCTTAATGCCCTCTTGACGTGACCCAAAACAAAACCAATCAGAACAACAGCATTAATATAAAGATATATTCCACAAAAGAGTTTGGCAGTCAAAGAAAAGCATCACACTTCCTAAAAAACAAGCATTCTTCTTCCTTAGTCTACAAAGAAAATTGTAAAAAACAAAACAAAACCAACATCATCAACAAACACCCACCAGTATACACCACACTAGCATGTACACTTCGGCAAGGAAGTAAAGGGAGCACTCCATCCCCGAACGACGAGGACAGGACTGGTACAGGACCCAGAGAAGCATTAAGAGTGTAGCCCCGCCAAAGATGCACAAATGTCCCAGCTACCCCCAGGGGGCTTATTCAGTACACGAGACAGACTTCATTTCCAAGAGCAAGCCCCCAATAGCCCTGACTGGAAGGGTGGACACGGTGACCAAGATACCCCATCAGAGGGTGGAGGGTCACCACAAAAATCAGCAACGAAATGTCCGAGCCTCTGCACAGCTGCAGGCTGGGGTCTATGACTCGGCCCAGCGGCCTTGGCCCGAGGGAGAGGCGAATGCCAAGCTGGCCAGCCGGCCCTTAGCACATGGCCTGGAGAGGAGCCCTGGCCAAAGGTTTCCGGCTGGCCGTCTCTGGGGGCGCTCCCTGGCTCTGCAGTGGGGAGGGCCAGGGTTCAAGTTCCGGGTAACAGTTTCAGTAGCACCAAGACCAGAAGACAGTGAGGCCAAGTGAGGGGGGGCGTGGGGGGTATGTGGGCTGGGGGTGCGCAGATGTGCAGCTGGGTGACTAGGCATGAAAAGGAGAAGCTGGTGGGGTTGATTCATGAAACACTCAAGGGAACTGAAAGGGGTGATTTCAGTCCCAGACACCATGTAAGGCTGTTGAGAGAAGAATGCCAGAGGAAATGAAGACGTGGTGTGGGAACATTCTTACTCTATAAATAAACTATTTACACACTTTAGGAAAAGAAGAGCTGACTCTCAGAGGAGAGCCGTGCCCACTGCCCCCTCCTGCCATCAGGGCATAATGCTATTGAGGCTGGAGGCAGTTCCTGACCCTGGGGGCTGGGAGGGTGGTGGACAAGGCACTCCTGCGGCACCAGCCCACGCACTGGCTCAGGCTTATTTCACTTGGACATGGCTGAGGATCCTGCCAACACTCCGACTTGTGCAGACACTGCGGGCCCTGCTGGTACTCAGAGGTCCACATAAGGTGCAGCTGGCTTCCAGGCCAGCACCAATGACACATGAGTGGTGAGGAGGCCAGGATGCAACCACCAGAGCCATCTGTCCCTCAGGTCACCTCCCCCACTGAAAGACATGTCCTCTGACTCCAGGCAGACCCCTGCGGGGGTCTTGGCCACAAATCTGTGCAGGTGTGAGGGGGTCCCTTGGTCTTCAGCGCCAGCAAGCAGAAAACAGAGAGGTCACATCAAGTGGGTGCTGAAGATGGGGTGCTGGGTGCGTCCGTTTCCCTCTGGACATAAAGTTGATGGCAGTGAAGGGCTGCGGCCTCCACGCGTGGCTCAGCTCTGCTCGTCCACCTCTGGCTCCTCAGAAGTGGTGACCTGCCTTCACCGCTTCAATGTCAGAGATCAGGGTTCTCGCCAGGAAGATGCCAAATATCTGAAAACAAAGCCGCAGAGGCAGCTGCTGTCAGCATCAGGGCCCAAAGGGCAAGGTGGAGCCCGGCAAGCCCACCGCCACCCCCCATGCCTGCCCACAGGGGCAGAGGATGCAGAGAGCAGCAACCAGGCACACGGCAAAATGAGACCAACCCACAGTTAAAACAAATGAGCCCCTGCAACTACCAGGCTGGGTCCCTAGAGCCTAGAAGGTGCAGTCAGCAGGCACCACAGACGCAAAGTGGACATTCAGCCTGGCCTCCTACGCGACCATGTACGTCACACACCACAGGCCCGGACATGCTTCATACCCAAGGTGAAACCAAAAATGACAGGGTCACCCTGACTGGTTCGGATTCCCAAAATAACAAATTCTGAATGTTTCCTGTAAACCTGAATTCCGTAATAAAAACGAGATTCCCCGATCTGGGCTATGCTGATGTCTGAAGCTTACATCCCTGACCTCGGTGACCGAGATAATCATGTGGGAAAACTGGTGTTTTTCTACCCGGAGCAGACTCCTGTGAACTTGGTGACCTTAGGAATTTTCCTCCCCACCCCTAAATTCTTGTTGTGGTGGGTATTTGATGAGCCACTCCTTCTGAAGTCTGATTCCCTTGCCTGCTTTGCTAGCAAATTGTTTTCTTTCCTTTTCTAGATGCTTCTGTCTCTCAGCCTTCCTTTGAGATCAAACAGCTGCGTTTGCTGAGTGAAGGAGGAAAAAGTGTGTGAACAGCTGGTGACCCCAGGCCCACCTTGGTCACCCCTTCAATTGGTGGGGGGGAGGTCAGAGCCAAGCATTTGCTAAATGGTGGGTTTTCTGCTTCTCCTCCACGCCTTGGGCACACTGAAAAAGCTCCTGGTTTCTCTGATTCACTAAATTCTTTTTTTTGGTCACACCCACAGCATGCAGAAGTTCCCAGGCCGGGGATCAAGCCTGCGGCACAGCAGTGACGACACCAGATCCTTAACCTGCGAAGCCACCAGGGAACTCCTCTGATTCACTGAATTCTTGACTTTCTCCTACCAGTTCTTCTCCCTGCAGACACTAGGCTACTCACTCTGGGGCCTCCCACACCCTCAGCCGCCAGCATCTTTCCACACATGAAATCTGTCTCAAGGGAACAGGTAAAGCCACAAGGGGAGAGGAAGCCACAAAGGGCAGTGGGAACAAACCTGCAGCAGTGAGATGGCGATGAAGACACCGGCCACAATGTAGATGTTCCGGGGGAGCCAGCCCTCCAGCGCCTGGATGCAGCCTTTTGTGAAGATGGACTCGTCCCATTTGCTCTTCAGCTGCAGGAAAAGAGGACAGTGGCTTGAGTCCCCAACACAAGGGCTGAACCCACCCTGGTTCCCCAGGGCTCCCCCCAGAGACAGGGTAAATCTCCAGGGCAATGAGGGACCTGAGAGGCAGGGGGCAAGACACAGGGAACTCTTCAGGAGAAACACTTCTACTGCAGTTCCCATCGTGGCTCAGTGAAAACAAATCTGACTAGGATCCATGAGGATGCAGGTTCGATCCCCGGCTTTGCTCAGTGGGTTAAGGATCTGGTGTTGCCGTGAGCTGTGGTGTAGGTCACAGACGCAGCTTGGATCCTGAGTTGCTGTGGCTGTGGTGTAGGCCAGCAGCTGCAGCTCCGATCAGACCCCTAGCCTGGGAACCTCCATGTGCTGCCAGTGCGGCCCTAAAAAGACAGAAAAAAAAAGAAGAAAAAAAAAGAAAGAAACACATCTATTGTCTCTGTCTCCGTTCCTCCCTGGGCAGTTTTGCTTTTTTTTTTTTTTTTTTTTTTGAAATTGTCTTTTTAGGGCTGCACCCTTGGCATATAGAATTCTCAGGCTAGGAGTCAAATCAAGCTGTAGCCGTGGGCCTACACCACAGCCACAGCAGCATCAGATCCGAGCCACATCTATGACCTACACCACGGCTCACAGCAACACCAGATCCTTAACCCACTGAGGGAGGCCAGGGATTGAACCTCATGAATACTAGTTAGGTTCATTACCTCTGAGCCACAGCGGGAACTCCCAGTTTGCATTTTATAACCTGCCTAACTAAAGGATTCCTGGCTATGACCTTTAACCCATCTGTTAGGCCCGCCACAGATTTCAAGGTCAACATGTTCAACATACGTCCACAGTCCACATCTGGAAAGGGGAGGGGGCTGGGAGGCTTGGAGAAGGAAGGTGTGCCTTAAAGGGAGAAACTGGGAGAAGAGGGTTCAAAGTCTTCTGAGCCAGAAGGCAGGGGCAGTGGCTTCTCAGAGTGCGTCCCTGCAGCCCAGGTGAGCCAGGCTCCGGAGCCAGAGCCAGCAGGATCAGTCACAGGCCAACAGGCTCTTTCCAATGCCGACCCCCAGTGGAGGCTCCGTAAGCACACAGCAATGTGGCCACAGCACCCATGGCGCACCCTCCCCCTCCACCCTGGCCAATGGCAATCAGCCCCACCTATGAAACATGGATGGAACACTCTTCATTAGGGACCGAACTGTGTCCCCCTAAAATTCTTTTAAGCTGAAATCCTAACCCCCAGTCCCTCAGAATGTAACTTGGGGACAGAATGTTTAAAGAGGTAAATAAATTAAAATGATGTCACTGGGGGGAGCCCTAACCCAATATGACTGGTGTCCTCATGAGAAGAAGAGATTAGGACACCAACAGACACAGAGGGAAACCTGCAGGACTCAGGCAGGAGAAGGCACCCTTTACAAGCCAAGGAGAGAGGCCCTCAGGAGGGACCAACCCTGCAGACACCTTGCTTTCAGACTTCCAGCCTCCAGAACTGGGAGAAAATAAATCTGTTATTTCAACCACACAGTCTGGGTAACTTGTTATGACAGCCTTAGCAACTAACACAAGTGGCAATACAGTTCCTGACTGGAGAATCCAATGCTGACCCAGGCCCTTCCCTGGGAAGGTAAGGTCTCTGCAGAGGGAGCTGAGGTTTTCCAAACTGGAGGGTCACATCCTTAGTGTCTGTTGCCAACAGGAAGGGGGTCTGCAGATTCCCCGAGATCTCTCCTTCAGAACAGCTGTCATTTGCACCACCAGAGGCCACCAGAGCAAGACTGGGTAGGGACTCGCCTCTTTTCACATCCAAGAGCACACTCCCTGTGGCCTAAAGAAGCCCTTAGAGTACTGAGCCGTGCTCCTGCCCTGAGCCCTTCTCCCTCCCTGTCGTCACCACTGCCTCCATAGGCAGCTTGACCAAGTCTGTAGCTCCTGTAGCTCCGTCCTGAACCCCTAAATAACAGACACCTCCTGGGACCCCAAAGGAGCCTCTTAAACATCATCTTTGTTCCCCCAAATTTCTAACCTCTTTCCACTAACATAACGACTGCTAGATTTTGTCATTGTGGTTCGCAGGGATTGAAATCACACCCATCACTGTTCCCATGGGTGTTGCCGCCAGCTCAGGAAGGGCATGTGTGTGGCCATGTGCTCCCAGCTTAGATGGCACCTCTGAGCTTAGTGTCCCCTAGCCTCCCCACTCCAAGTGGCACTTGGGCTACATCAGGAAGCTGGACCTTATGGAATAAGCCTGAAGAATTCAAAGTCAATAGGGCACTCACCTGAGTCCTGACATCATAGCCACACTGTGTGTTCACAACTTTTTGCTGTAAGAAAAGCAGAAAAGATTAGTCATTTTTGTGTTCTTGAGAAGCTGGGTGGTAAAAGGCTCTAAAGAAGTCACAACCAAACACCAGCAAACACCCGTACCAATTCCATTACAGCCCATGCCCTTCCATTATGCTGCCAACTAACCTGTCATACTAGGATAGGGGTTGGCAAACTTTTTATAGGCTAGAGAGTCAATATTTCAGACTTACTGTGTAACTACTATTCAATTCTGCTATTGTGGCATGAATGCAGCCACTGACAATATGCACAGGAATGGGCACAGGTGCGTTTCAATAATGCTTTATTTATGGACACTGAAAGCTGAATTTCGTATGATTTTCACATGTCACAAAATACGATCCTTCTTTTATTTTCAACCACTTAAAAATGGCTGAAACCATTCTTGGCTCGCAGGTCATCCAAAAACAGATGGCAGGCCAGATTTGGTTCAGGGGTCACAATCTCCTAATCCCTGTGCTAGAAAGGAAAAGCTACACTTCCTAAAGATCTCACAGTCACAGTGGCGATGTCCGATGCTGGCCGTGCAAACTCCAGAGACACAAGCCTCTCCCGGGCTGCGGAACCTGCCCATGTCATGGAGATGACACTACGCCTACCCAGAGCCCCCTGGCCCAGCACCAGGCTGTGTGACAGCACTGACAGCCTAAAGGGCTCCCCTCTTCTCATGCTTGGTTCAGGCAATATTTAGCGCTCCTTCAAGGGCATCTAAGAGCTTAAGAACCCAAGGCTGCATTCTGTGGATTGGGGATGAAAACAAGTGAGGAAGAAAGAACAGAAAAGAATTCTGGGAGTTCCCACTGTGGAGCAATGGCAGCGTCTTGGGAGTGCTAGGAGGTAGGTTCCATCCCAGCCCAGCCCAGTGCAGTGGGTTAAGGATCCAGCATTGGCGCAGCTGCAGCTTAGGTTGCAACTTTGTCTTGGATCTGATCCCTGGCCCGGGAACTCCATTTGCCACAGAGCAGCCAAAAAGTTGAAAAAATAAAAAACTCTACACCACCCCCAGGAGTGATATACCCACTGCCCTGGGCTTCTGAGGACTGGGCATGTTCAGAAAAAGGAAACCGGGGCTCATTACATTCACAGCATCTTGTCCAGGCCCCCTGAGTGACAGCCCCTCACAGGAGGGGTAATACTGTTTTTCTCCTGCTTCCTAGAGCCAGGGTGGGCCATGCAAACACCTTCCTGGAATGTTTACATATAGGATACCAGAGTTTCAGGAGCCCCGGGGCGAGTCGATGGGAGCCAGGCACTAGTTCCACCTACAAAAGAGAAGCAGCTAGATCCCTCAGGGAGGCAAGAACCCCCATGCTCAGGCATCGACTCACCGCGGGGTCTGGCACGCAGCAGGAGAAAGGCACCCCACACTTCTCGCGGCTGTAGCTGGCACCACTGCAGTTGAAATAGACGTTGAGGTCCCAGTCTTCAGGGCCGTATGCCCCGCAGCACTGGTTCTGCAAATCACAAAGCCAAGAAATGGGGCTCCAAGTGGGGCTGTGGTCGCCCGACATAGGGTGTGAGCTTCAGGGACACGGGGTTAAGTGCATCTCCATTGAGAAATCGAGGCCTATCTCACGGACCTCCCAGCACAGAGACGTGAGCAAGGTGATCCAGGTGACCCTTTAGGAAGGAAATTGCATCCAGGCCCTGTCTGGGCCCAACACATGGGGCTGGCTCAACAGCGCCCCCTGGCCTCAGCTCCACTCCCTCCTCACCCTGGAACCTTCCCTTCCTCCCCAACTGCCCAGCACAGAGCCCAGAGTGGGCTTCTCACTCTTCTGAAGTGGTCCCTCTACTGCCCTCAAAGAGAACACCTCCCTGTGGGCAGTGCACCCTCTTCCCCAGGAAAGGTCCAAGCTGGCCCCAGGCACCTTTTGTGCCTCTTTACAGAGAACAGCAGCTGACCGTCTACTCTCAAGGAAAGCATCATGACTGGGGTGAATGGGAACGCAATCAAAGCTCTGCCCCTGACCCCTGATCCCGGGCCTCCATCCTTCCTCCCCACCCGCAAGGTCTGATGAAGCAGCAAATAAAACACTCATTTGTCTAAAATATCGTAAAACCAAACATAGTGAAAGCATCACCATGACGTCAATGGTGTCCCAATCCAAGAGCAGATATTTTTGCACTTGTCCTTATAGCTGACACAGTTACGGCTAGAATCACAAGCCCACAACCAGGATTTCTGCATTGCTCTTCATTTCTAAGGTAAATCCCATCTCCCCTGCCCACCTCACCCACCCCCACAGTCCCCAGGGGCTCTAAGGACCACCTAATATTTCACCATGAGGAAGCTCTACCACTCACCCAATACCTCTGGGGAAAGGCATTTTCAAAAGGAAGGGAAGGCAAGGGGGAAAACTACAATGTCTTTAAGGCCAGTACAGGAAGGAAACACCCTGGTATCCCTGACACCAGCAAGATCAAGGCCAAGTGGAAATGAAAAGAGAACTGCAGCTTTGAACGAGGTACATTGAGGGAAGGACATCAGAAGAGGGTGGGATGGTGGCCTTTCACAGATCATACAGGTCATTGCTAATGACACATGATCTCTGGTCACATAACGGGTTTTGCTAGACCCTACCATATATAAATAAAGGTAAACAAGTCTTGGTTAACATGGACAATGGATGATAGGTTTTTGTCTTTTGTTTCTGTGTTGTCTTTTTAAGGCCACACCCGTGGCATATGGAAGTTCCCGGGCTTGGGGTCGAATCAGAGCTGTAGCTACCGTCCTATGCCACAGCCACAGCAACACCAGATCAGAGCTGCATCTGCAACCTACACTGCAGCTCAAGGCAACACTGGATCCTTTAACCCATTGAGCAAGGCCAGGGATCAAACCCACATCCTAATGGATACTAGTCAGGTTCTTAACCTGCTGAGCCACAATGGGAACTCCCATATTATTTTTAATGCTTTATTTCCTTTTCAGAACCAAGGGGCTCCATATAAAAAGTTCCTGCAAAGGCTATGTTTTCTGACAGATCAAACAACAGCCTTGTTTGTATAGGTCGGCACAGTAGGGAGTGAGTTCCTCCTGGCAGGGGAACAAGGGGGACGGCTGCAGTCCCAGCTTCCAGGTGCAGCCACACACGAGGGGGATGGAGACCAGATGGAAAAAAAAGGCCCCAGGCCGGGAATGCTTAGACAAACACCGGGAACATATTCCAGGGAGGTTGTGTTCCTCTCCATCTGAAGAAGCTGCCTCCAGGCAGCTCTGCCCTCTCAAACAGGAAGGGGAAAAGGTCTCAGGGAGGAAGGGGACAGGAGACAGGAATAGCCTCAGACAGGGAGGGAGTCACCGGCCCAGGGGACTGCAGCTGCCCGCATGGGGCTGGAGAGATCCAGGCCCTGCAGGGGGAGGGTGGCTGTGGGCTCAGGAGGGAGGCCAGCCTCCCCAAAGCAAACAAGGTAGGGTACCCTGACAGTAGGCCTGGTACCTCCCATGGCCCCCCCGAGGAGGGAGAGCCTGTGTTAGCCATCCGCCCCCGAGCTGTACACACAGACTGCAGCCCAGAGAGCTGAGCACTATCAGGGAGAAGCCAGGCGGTGCTTACAGCTTTCTGAAGGGAGTCGATGAGGTTCTGCAGGTCTATGTCATCCCGGTAGGATCGGATGTTGCTCTCGAAGAATTCCCGGAACCGGTCCCTTACCCAGTCCTGGAAGAGGAAGGCCAGCACGGCCACAGCCAGCTCCAGAAAGAAGATGAGCACAATGGCACTGCAGAACTGCAGGGGGACAAGCACAGGAGCCAAGGTCACCACACCTCCAACCTCCCAGCCAGATGGGCACTCTCCTCTGACCCAGGACCACCGCCTGCCACAAAGGGCCCGAGAGACCCATGCGAGGGTCCAGGGATTCCCACGTTATTAGCTGTCCAGAGTTAGGGCGCTCTGGACAGCTCCACTCCATGTCATTTATAAAATGGAGATGGGGGAGTTCCCGTCGTGGTGCAGTGGTTAACGAATCCAACTAGGAACCATGAGGTTGTGGGTTCGGTCCCTGCCCTTGTTCGGTGGGTTAACGATCCGGCGTTGCCGTGAGCTGTGGTGTAGGTTACAGACGCAGCTCGGATCCCAAGTTGCTGTGGTTCTGGCGGAGGCTGGTGGCTGTAGCTCTGATTCGACCCCTAGTCTGGGAACCTCCATATGCCACGGGAGCGGCCCAAAGAAATAGCAAGAAGACAAAAAAAAAAATAAATAAAATAAAATAAAATGGAGATGGTCCTCCCCACCCATGTCACTGCAGTGCTGGCAGAAAGTCAGAGGAGTTGAAGTATTAAGAAGGCTCCAAGACAATGTCGGCCACCTCCTGTGAAGGAGGCTGCCCTACTCCAACAAGGAAAACCCATCATGGGAACAAATGCTATCCCACCCCACCGGGCCATCGGTTCTTTGAGGGCAGAGACTGTGCCCGAGCCATACTCTCTGACCAATCTCCCGGCGCACCCAGCCCAGCTGCTAGCAATCTCACCTGTCACCCCCACTTTAGGGAAAAGGAAACTGGGGCTCACTCAGGTAGGTAGCTGACTTAAGGTCACACAGCCCAGGCAGGACATCTGAGATCCCTGGCAGGGCTCTTTACAACTCTGGAGTTGTTGATATTATCAGTACCTACTCCATATGTGCAGATAGGATAGTCAACTGCAAAGAAAACTCTGCAGAAGAAACACAGCTGGAATTCTGTAAAGGCCACTGCAGCCACAGGTCCCCTCCTGCCGAGGAGGGGTTCCAGCTTGTAGAGTTTTGTTATCACAGCCATCATCCCTGGCCACACAGCACACTGGGCAGCTGCCACAACCAGCAACATCCCAAAGTAAGACATGTGTGCACGTGCACACACACGCCCCCCCCACTACCACACACGAGGGGCTCTGCAACGTAATCGCCATTCTCGTAGTAGCAAGATAACCAAACATAATAACTTTAAGAGAAAAAAAACCCCACGAGTTTTGCTTTTTAAATTAAGCCCAAAAAAGAGAAAGCTTGATCTAATAAATCCAACAAATAATATATTGCAAAACACGATTATGCGTTTTCCCCACCAGGTGCTGTTTAATTTTAACTGAATGCATTTCAAAATGAATGTGTATCTAAATATAAAACTATTCAAAGTTCTGCCAGGAAATTAAGGATTCTGCACTGCATACCCAACAGATTCCCTGGAGCCTAGAGGAGGGAAAAGATTTCCTAACATTCCGGACAATGTCCTTTGATCTTAGCCAGGAAGGGCAAAGGTGAGTAGCAAACAAACAACTCCTTTAGAATGTCTGTGGGTAGATAAAAGGCAAGGGAGTGGGAGGGGAGCAGGCCCGGCAAGCAGTCAACTCCACCTACTAGGAGCTGAAAACCAGAGGGCCCAGCTTCTCCCAGGAAGCAGCTAGTTCATCTTATCTTTTCCTGAAATCTTACCTTTTGGTGGGCAGCAGGGTACAAACGGTGGCCCACCACTGCCAGATCCTGGGGGAGGCTCATCAGAGCTGCTACCCCCTCTAGGTAAGGGCTAAGCCTGCCCAGCAGAGCCTACCCCCCACCTCCGGATCTCCTCCCACCCCCACACCTGGGGCCACTCACAAAGTTGAGCAGGCAGATGTTCTCCCGAAGGGCCCCCACGCAGCCAGCAAAGCCCAGTGTGAACATCACCACGCCCACCATCAGGACCAGCACCACAGGGTCAATCCCATGCATCCGGGTCACTTTGGTGAGGTCGGACAGCACCCCCTGAAAAAGGCAGAAAAAGCAGGGTTATATAAGCCTCGAAGAGAGTCAAGGGTGTGGGTAGGGAAAGCAGCTGTGTGGGGAACTAAATGAGGACAGGGACCTGCCTTCCAAGGCTCAATCTTCTCAGTAAAAGCCAGGTCAGAGCATGGCCCCACTGCCTGGCAGAACTTTGCCCACCTCAGCACCCCCTGCTGCCCTCCTACTCCTGGTCTCCATCTACGCTGTGAGTTCCTCCCAGACAGAACCCATACTTCTTTTGTAGCCTGCAGGGTACCTACGCCAGGCCTGGGATGGGAGGGGGCCCTGTGGCCTGTGGTCAAGGCATCCCAGGGCCCTGGCCTCTGGCAGCTGACGTAGCATCCAATTCATGGAGAACCCCACTATCCTGAGATGAAAAACAACTTCAGTATGAACACACTTGTGAAATATGCATCCACCAAGGACAGATAAAGGTAGCACTGTCCATTACCTTTTTGTGATAATGGAGATTTTGTATATCTGCACTATTCCAAATGGTAGCCACTGGTCACATGTGCTACTGGGCCCTCGAAATGTGGGCTAGTGGAACCAAAGAACCAAATTTTAATTTGTTTTTCATTTAAACTATTTATATATAATTAGTCACGTCTGGCTAATGGCAACCAAATGGCTCAGATAGAGCAGTTCTAGGATTCAAAAGAGGAAGGAGAAAAGAGCAGCCAAACCGGGCACCCAGCTGGAATCAGGCAGCCAGAATAGCCAAGCATGGGGCTAGCTCAGGATAGTCAGGCTCAGCAGCAACTGAGCTGCTGTTCCGAGGTGATCACACGGTGGCGCAGTAAGTCATGGTTTGCATCAACTTCGCAGTCACTGGGGCAAAGTGAAATAGCTCAGCATGCTCTTAAAGGGGCCCAAACTCAAAGGTGGACCTTATCCAGTTCTGAAGACCATGGCAAGAAAGCCCACAGACCTGAGCACTCCTGCTTCCTTCTCCTGGAAGCAAAAAGAGGTTCAAGAGGAGGTTTTAGCTCCCACTGTTTCCTGCCTGGCCTCGCCACCTCCCCAGCACCCACACACCCACAGAGCAGAAGGTGGCACTACAGCTCCCCCCTGCCCACATCTGATCTAGTCCCCTCCTTGGAGTTCCAACTGCCCCTTGCCCTTTCGGACAGTAAGAGAACCCGATCTCCCCTCCTCTTCTCTCTTCCACAGGGTGGGCAAAGAGCTCACAGGTGCTTTAGCTTTAGACCTGTCCCTATCCCACAGGGCACCCAGGGGCACATGCCTGATTTGGGAGTCCTTTCTGTGAGAACAAAAGATTCAGGTATCAACACAACTGTGCTCAGGGACCTGCTGGCTCCCAGAGGCACAGACAGGGTCCATTCAGAAGGTAGCCCCAGGTCTGCCCTGGATACAGCTGCAAACTAGCCCCAGGGTGACTTGGAGCTTCTGGGAACAGGAGAGGGCACTCCACACCCACAGGGTTCAAAATCCCAACCAGCCTAGCTTTGGCCTCTAGCAATGACCCAACCACAGGGAAGCAGAGCCAGCCACAAGACCCCAGGAGTTTTTATGATACATTCAGTAACTTCCAAAAGAAAGCTCTGTATAAAGATTAATGAGTGTAAATCATTATCTCACACAAGAGATGCTCTGTCAGGGAGGAGTATGGAGGGAGGGACAGTTAAAGCTGAAGGAGCCTGATTTGGGCGGCTTGATGCTCAGGGTCCTGGTGACAGTCACACCTACCTTTTCGCTCCATGCCCATAGTCCAACTCCGAGGAAGACAACTCCAGCCAACTGAGCAGGGGCAGGGGGAAATGTGAGAGAAAGAGAGAGAGAAATAAAGTTAGGTGGGAAACCAGCTCCACAAAAGTGCTTCTCAGAGGAGGGTCCTCACTGCTAGGAGGGGGAGGTTTCTGGCTCATGTCTCTGCTGCTTGGAGCAAGAGCAGGGCAGCCCAATGGCCCCTGCACATGGCAGGGACTCTACACCTGAACAAAGGGATGGTGACGCTCTTCAGATAACCCACACCTACCTTCCCTGACAAACTCCTTCAACCCCAGTGGGCCCCACACGCCAGAGAACAGAGACAAAGACCTTGGAGCAGTCTGTCTTGGAGAGACTATGGAGTCAGAGACATCAGAACAATACGTTTCTTCCCCTTTCTGCAAGGCCCCCACTCCTTTTTTTCTTTTCTTTTTTTTTTTTTTTTTTTTTTTTTTTTTGTCGTTATGTCTTTTTTAGGACTGAACCCACAGCATATGGAGGTTCCCAGGCTATGGGTCTAATCGGAGCTGTAGCCACCAGCCTATGCCACAGCCACAGCAACATGGGATCTGAGCCGCGTCTGCGACCTACACCACAGCTCACAGCAACACCAGATCTTTAACCCACTGAGTGAGGCCAGGGATCGAACTCGAGTCCTCATGGATGCTAGTCAGCTTTGTTAACCACTGAGCCACGACGGGAACTCCCCCACTACTTCTTTTGATGCACTACCTGGTGTGCAAGAAGACATGGCCCCTTGTGACGATGGCTGGTGGCCCCAGGTGCCTTCATGGGCTCCCAGGGCAGGTGAGGCTCTGAGAGGGCAGGGTGCCCCTGAGGCCTCCAGCCCTGGAGACAGACTCCAAGCACAGACAAGCAACTGCCCAGGCCATTTTGTAGGAGTGGCCCTTACACTCCGCCGGGTGTACGGCTGTGCTTGAAGAAACACTCCATTATGTCACTGAATTAATTAAAGGAGGCCTGCCCTGAGCCACGTGTTCACCCCAGAATAGTAGTGTCTCCCAAACCCTGACCTCCCACCCACAGGAATCCACAGCAGCTAAGCTGCCTCCCATGCACCAAGACAAAAAGGGCCCCCCAGATCCACCTCACAGGTTCTTATACCAGAGAGGATTTTTCCAGAGAAAGCAAACACCTTGTGGTCTCTGCCAATTAAGCAGCCCCCTATTTTTGTGCTTAACTTCTTTTTAACTCTGCTGGCATTTCGCTGCCATGTATCAGTACCTCAAGATAAACAACAGGGCTGGGTGCCTCTGTGACGGCAGCTCTCCCAGTGTCTTCTCTGCCTACTGTAGTCACTGTGAGCCCCAGGAGGCTGGCAGGAGAGGAAAGCCCTTCAGAGAAAGCCCCGGGCGTTTCCACCCTCCTCTGGACCACAGGCCGCTCTCAGAAAATGTGCACATGGTGCAATATTTTGGAGGGAATTTCAGAGACTTCACAGAATCTTTACCGCTGGTTCCCCCAGCAGTCTGTGGACCCTGCGTGAAAAAGCCTTGCCAAGACCTGATCCCCCAACCCCCTTGACAAAGCAGAACATGGGCTGGGGGGCAAGACCGAACCTCTGAAGCCGAGTCCCACAGAACCACGTTCCCCATCCAGTTGATGATTAATCTTTCTACCTAGCTTGATCCCTGTTCCCTTCAAGACTGAGGAATATCAAAGAAAGGGGGGGAGCTGAAGCCAAGCAGGACCCTGTGGGACCTTCCGGGGTGAAATCGAGCAGGACCCTGTGGGGCTCCTGGGCACCAGCCTTTCTGGGTCCTATGTTTCTTATTTTTAGAGAATAAACTTAAGCCTGCAAGACCTTCCCAGCGTTCCAAAAGGGAGATTCAAACAGTTGCTAATCAGGGAAGGGGGTGGGACTCAGAGACAAAGGAGGAACAGTCAAGAAACAATAGCGCAGCCTTTGAGCAAGGGCCTGGTTCCTCTTCAAGGAACATATGTACATAACACTATCTGTGAGTTCTCCTGCAGAACTAAGGAACCCAACAAATGAAAACCAAGAATGAAAGCTTATATCTTACCCTGATCCTTATCTGTGGCCCTACTTTCTACTCCTAAACTATAAAATCACTTCCTAATCTCTTCCAGGGGAGGGCATGGTCTTTAGGGCACTAGCCTCCGTTCCCTGGTAAAGCAGTAAAGCTGTATTTTTCTCCTTTGCCCCAAACTCTGTCTCCACGTTTCTAGTCGGTACCGGTGGACAGAGGACGAGTTTCAGCAACACAGGTACAAGCCCCCTGGCGCCTGCTGCTGCTTCTCGCTGCCCCCCACCTCCCCATCCCCAACCCCAGTTCCAAAGAGCAGACTCAAGCAGTTAATGATTAGAACAGAATCTAAGGACTCCTGGTGCCTCCAGAAGGGATATAGATAACAATCTGGTGCTATCTTTGAGCTGTTCTGAGAAACTAAGACCCCACCTAGTGCAGGATGGTGATGAGGTGCTGACCACAAGAAGTATGTAGGCCCCAGACTGGTTGGAACCAGAAGATGGATGATTCAGATTCCCGAAACATCATCCTATTACCTCACCACTAACAAATCAGAACAAAATCCACGAGCTGATAGGATACCATGCAACCCTCACCCCTAGCATTGCCTTTAAAAACCCTTGCCTGAAAACCAAGGAGTTTGGATCTTTTGAGAATGAGCTGCTTGCTCTCCTTCTCAGGGGCCCTGCAATAAACCCTGTACTTTCCTTCACCACAGCCTGGTAGATTGGCTTTGCTGCAAGTTGGGCAAGAGGACCAAGTTTGGTTCAGTCATCATAACAACCACTGAGGGAGAAGGCTTCGGTCCCCCAAGTCTCTGTTTAGTTCATTCATTGTACTCACTCATTCATCTGATGGACACTGAGTAAGTGCCAGGCACCAACTTAAAAGCACTGGAGACAGCACTGTGCCAGGCAGCCAGGGATCCCTCTGCTGCTAGAACTCAGGCTCTATGGAGCCTGCCCTCCCCTAAGTCCTCTAGGTGAGCGCATAGCTCACACGGCTGACTCACAAATCCCCACCTCTGTCATAGCTGCTCGCCAGTCAAACACTTCAATGCCTCCTTGACTTGCACCTAATCCAGCTAACAACATGCAATCTGCTGCACATGCCTCTGATGGGGCCGTGTCCTCCCAACGTGCAAACAGCTCCTCCCCAACTCTTCCCCTTCTCACCAAACGGCACCACCGACCATCTATTCACTTGTTTAAGACAGAAAACTTAGCTTGACTGCTCTTTCCTTCCGATGCCCCATTCAATCTACCAGGACCCTCTGTTAGTCCATCCTTCAAAATATATCATGTACACTCTCTGTTCCTACCTGTCTATGCTTCACCCCTGCACAGGCTTTCCCACCGTCTCCTCACAGGCCCCCAAGCAACAGAACAATCCTTTAAAGATATAGAGCAGATCACTCCTCTCCTCAAAATTCTCCAATGACTTCCTTCTATACTTCAAATAAAAATCGTAAAAATTGAAGTCCTGGCCATGGCCCACATCTCCAATGCCATCTCCTACCTGGCTCCTCGGCCCCAATCCTACTGTCCACGCTGCCCTGGCACTGCTACCATCTTGTGAACTCAGCAAACCCATCCCCAGAGCCCTGCCATGATTCCCTCAGTCTAGAATGTTCTTCCTCCATATTCCTTCCTGGCTTCCTCCCTCACTTCACTCACATCTTTTCAAATTTCACTCCCTTTGCCATCCTCTGCAGACTGCTCCCTATCCATCACTCCTGACCACCCTCCGTGCTTCATCGTCTTTCTGGCACTTATCCTAGACCACATGAGCTGTTTGTCTGTCTACTGTGTCTCCTCTCCCACCTAAGCCCTCTGAGGGGAGAGATGTTTTCTGTCTGGTTCGGGGTTGTAGCCCAAGAACTTGGAGGAGGACTTGGCTGTAGCAAATATAGAGCAGGTACGAGTGAGTGAGTGAGTGAGTCACCAGGGCTCCAAGACCAGGGTGGACCTTGCCTGCGGTCCTTCCCACTCTCCTCCCAGGCCTACCGCAATCCAAGTGCATTCAGAGCCAATGAGGGCCAAGCAAAAGTCTAGCCTGGCCCAGGTCCATGGTCGAGCTCCATACAGGGACAGTGGGATCAGAGGGCCTGCAGGCTGTCCATCCCTATTCCCCATCCAGGGTCCCCAACAAGCACTCCAGCCCCTGCCTAACCACTTTCCATGACAGCCCACCCACCACCTGGTGCCACGTGGGACAGTGAGGGATCTGCCCCTCGCTGAACACAGTCAGCTTGAGATAACCGCTCCCCACTACTGCTGCCCAGTTCTCCCCTCACCAGAACGGGGCTCTAAGAATAAGAGCTTGTGTTTTTTTCCATTCTGTTTTAAAGGAAGAACTAAAGTTAACTTGTACCAGAAAGACAGGAACTAGTTGGGGGGGGGGGGGTGTCACATGCCAAATCACAGGTTCAATGAACACTGGCCCAGGGCAGGAACTTCAGGGACCAACAGTTGTTTCAAAGAGGAGGAGACGGAGGGAGGACCAGACAGGGGAAGTGACCTGTCTGGGAGCTCACACAACAGCCCCTTGAATGAGCCAGGATGTTGGCCAGCTTCGCCTGGCTCCCCATAGAACTCCCTTTCCTGAACCTCCCTGGGACAGATGGTCTGTGGAGATGGGCTGTCCTCCTGCCTGCCAATCATCTAGGAGTGTCAGTTCAGGTGGCTTCCAGCCTCAGAGCAACATCTTTTGTCTCTCTTCTATGACCTAATTAAAGTCCCTCCCAAAGAGGGAGTTTCCGCTGTGTCACCATGGGATTGGCGGCATCTCTGCAGCGCCAGGACACAAGTTCGATCCCTGGCCCGGCAGAGTGGGATCAGGTGTTGTTGCAGCTATGGTATAGGTCGCAAATGTGCTGGGATCTGCTCCCTGGCCCAGGAACTCCATACGCCACAGGGTGGCCAACAAAAGAAAAAGAAAAACTAAAACAAACAAAAAGTCCCTCCCAGAGAATGGAGCCCAACTCCTGCCAAACCCAAAGGGAGGCCAGCCTTGGACTATTAGGTACGTACACTGCAGTGGTCATCATAGCAAGTAGTACCACCCTTTCTTGGGTGCCAGGTACTGCATTAAACCCAACACACCTAAAGAGGCCCTCCACAATCCTTAACACTAGTAGTTTCCCCCATTTTTTCAATGGGAAACGATCAGGTGCAGAACAATCTAGTTATCTGCCCAAAGTCACATAACTAGCTGGTGACAGAGTTAAGCAAAACTGTGGGTCTATGACTGTCCCACAGCACAGCCACCCAAGCCAGAAAGAGTGAGCACCAGCCTGATCCTGCACCTCAAGAGACGGTCGCAGCACCTGGGGGCACAGAAGTCTGCAGAAGGGGCTCCTGGGCTGTGCCAACAACCCACACCGTCAGGTGGGGAGGTTCCCTCTACGCCTGATCAGGGCAGGTGGCCATGAAAGTGAGTTTGCTTCAGGGATCACTGTGAAGATTCAATAATGACCTTTCCACCTCAAGCAAAGGTCCCTGTTAAAGGTGAGCAGTGTCTTCAAGACGCTCTGGGCTGATCCAGCCCTGTCTTATTCAGGAAGCCATATGGAGTCCACTCATTGCATGGACAAGCCTTTACCTGGCAGGTTCCAGTCACAACACAAGTGTAGATACCTGGCCAGGCCCTGCTGGACTGGAGGAGGATTCCAGTGCCAAGTGGGTCAAAAGCAGCCTCTGAGAAGAACCCACAAACTAACAGCCTTGGCTCCTTGTAAGATTTCATTGCAGTGTGTGTAAAAAAGCACTTAGGCAATTCTTGCAGGCCCCAGAGACCTTTAATCTAGAGGGCCTGCAAACCACCAGCAGCAACAAAACGCTTTCAGGCCCTGCCTTGTGGGTGCCTGGTCCCTGCAGACTCCCGTGGCTGAGCAGAGGACAGTCACAGAGCCCCTGCCTCTGGGCCACTTAAGGGAGCCTCAGAAAAAAGAAAAAAAAAAAAAAAAAAAAAAAAGGAAGGAAACCCAAGATTGAGCCACTGAAACCTGAGGGAGTCCAGGGCAGCACTGAACAAAGAGCATGGGTCAGCCAGTCCTGGTTCAGGCTCCACCCTGCAACTTCCTGGTGACAGGACTTGGTGAAAGTCCAGAAATTCCTCTGAGCCTGCTTACCTCTGCAAAATGAGGGGTGACACTTCTTGGATCGTAGGAGGGCTGTAAGGATTCAGAGAAGTATCACAAGTGATATGCTTACCCTAGGGCACTGAGGAGGCAGAGCAGAGGCCAGGAGGGGACCTCAAGAAGCCATCAGCACTTGCTGGACTGAAGATATGCTGTGCCCCACTGCCCAGTGACCCCCAGCACCTGTCTTTGTCCTGAGACAAGGTCCTCTTTTCCAGAGGCATCCGTTGTATTGGGCTTCCAGAGACAAGAGTAAAGCAGAGTTTAGGGAAATAGGTGTCTCCTGGAGGCCTTTCAAGTGAGGTAGGGAAAGGGTGACAGAAAGACAACAGGGCAAGGGGTGGAAGAAGCTAGAACAGTCTCAGCTCTGTTCCTAACTTATCCAGTGGCTTTGAGCAAACCATCCCTCTCTTGGATTTCAGTTTACCAACTTGCAAAATTGGAGACCAATGACCTCCAAGGGCCCCTGCTTCTTCCACTGCGCATCATAAATCACGCCACATGGAAACCCAGTGATCCTGGCTCTCTCTCCAGAACAGGAAAGCCTGACTCCAGGCCTGGTGAGTCTGGGGAACACCAGAGGTGCACATGGACACTTGAAAGGACACCAGAGGGCACAGACCCTAGATCCCACCTGGCCCTGAGAGACAGTGCGCTGACGGGGAGTCCCAGGGCATCTGTAGGGATCAGGAGGCCTTGCCCTTCCAGACTGTGTCCACTCTGAACCCTAAAGAGAGCATCGAAGCAATGCCCCTTTCAAAACAGTCCCACATTTTTTTTTAGGGTTGCCCTGTGGCATGTGTAAGTTCCAGGCTAAGAGTAGAATCCGAGCGACAGATGCTGGCCTACTCACAGCCACAGCAATGCTGAATCCCAGCTGCATCTGCGACCTACACCACAGCTCACGGCAATGCCAGATCCTTAACCCACTGAGCGAGGCCAGGGAACCCACATCCTCATGGATACTAATTGGGTTCTTAATCCGCTGAGCCACAACGGGAACACCCACAAGAGTCCCACATTTTAAAAAGCCTAAAACGAGCCACTTCTCAGCGGGAGTTTGGAAGGTCTGGTAGCCGGAAGGGATGCTGGAGTCCAACTTCTTCCTCCCAGAGGGAAAGAGGCCCAGGGCAGGATGGTGCCTTGCTCAGGGTCACACAGCTATCACACACCAGCTTTTCCTCCTGGCGGAAGGGTGGTTCTGAGAACCAGAAGCACGCGGGCCCTTCCCCCACAGCCAGTGAACCCAAGCAAGACCCCCCACCCGCCTCCCACCACGAGGAGGGGCAAGGCCTACCCACAGGGCTCTGGGGCAGCTTCCACAGGCAGCTCTGTGTTCCCAGATAACAGCAGGCCCACACCCACCAGGCCCCGCCCAGGAATTTAAGTCAGGCCTTTAAAAAAAAAAAAAAAAAGGATGGAGGAGGGGCAGGCAGCACCCCAGGCAATGGAGAGAAGGAACCCCTACCCCAGTCCCTGCCACCACGGCACAGTAGTGATTAACAGTGGGCAGAAAATAAGATACTAAGCCAGGGGTTGACAGTTCTGTAAGCCAGATAGTATTTTTTCAGTTTTGAGTGCCTGAAGGTCTCTGTTTCAAAGACTCAACTCTGCTGTTACAGCAGGAAAGCAGCCACAGATAATATGTAAATGCGTAGGGCTGTGTTCCAATAAAGCTGTATGTGCAGAAACAGGCAGAAAGCCAGGTTTGGCCTGTGAGCCATAGTCTGCCAAGTCCCGCACTAAACTATCACACTAAAACCATCTGGACGTAGGCAGGATTTCCTTTAGCTCGTCCAATGTGAACCCCAGGACAACCCTATAATTCAGGTCTCCAACCCTAGTAATGTTTTTATATTATTTCTACAGGTCTTAATAGCCTAAAACCACAAATAACTCAAATGACACATTCCCACAATGGAATGCCCCACAACAATGAGAATGAACAATCCACAGCTACAAACCACAGTATGAATAAACCTCCCATGTATGAATAAACTTCACACATAATATTTAACAAAAAGATGTCAGTCTCAAAGACTTAATACTGTGAAGGAAGTGTTGGTGGATTGAGTATCATGTCCCTCCAGAATTCATATGCTTAAATCCTAATCCCCAGTGTGATGGCATTTGGAGGTGGGGCCTTTAAGAGGTAATAAGCAAGGTTGCACGAAGTCATGAAGGTGGAGAGGACATGATTAGCATCTGGCATCTGCCATGCCAGAACACAGCAAAAAGGCAGCCATGTGCAAGCCAGGAAGAGACTTCATCAGAACCTGGCTGTGCTGGCACCCCTCCAACTTGCAGAAATGGGAGAAAATGCATTTCTGTTGTTTATGCCAAATAGCCTATGGTATCTCGTTATGGCAGCCCAAGCTGACCAGGATAGGCAGAAAAATTATATCCAGCATCCAGTCCAAAGTTACTAGATAGGCAAGAAAGAAAGCAAAAACATGATCTCTAACAAGGAAAAATAATCAGTAAATAGAAAAAGGCGCAGGGGTGTTCCTGTCGTGGCTCAGTGGAAATGAATCTGACTAGTATCCCTGAGGATATAGGTTCAATCCCTGACCTTGCTCAGTGGGTTAAGGATTGGGTGTGAGCTGTGGTGTAGGCCAGTGGCTACAGCTCCAATTCAATCTCTAGCCTGGGAATCTCCATATGCCATGGGTATGGCCCTAAAAAAGACAAAAAAAAAAGGGGGGGGGAGAAAGAAAAAGACACAGGAATGACAAGAGAAAGAGAAGATATAATTAGCAAAGACTTTAAAACAGATATTGTAAATATGCTCAAGGATTTAAAGGAAAATATAAACATAATGAGGATAGAAATAGAAAAAAGTTCTAAATGAAATTATTAGAAATAGAAAATACAACTTTAAAAATGAAGAATTCACTAGACAGGTTTAACCACCAATTAGACACTATGGAAGAAAAGATGAGTGAACTTGAAAAAAAAAAGTAATAGGAACTATGTAAACTAAATGATAGAGGGGGGTAAAAATAACTGAATAGAGAGAGCCTCAGTAACCTATGGGACATCAAGTAGTCAGCAGGTAGGGGGAGGGTATATATTTGAAAAAAAATGATTGAATTATTCACAAATTTGATGAAAACTACAAACCCACAAATCCAAAAAGCACAATGAACTTCAAAGGGAATAAATACAAAGAAAACACAGCCACAAGTATCATAATAGAATTGCTGAAACCCAGTAATAAAGAGAAACTCCAGAATTAAGCCGGAGAAGGAAAGAAAAGATACATTACATAAAGAGTATGAATATATAAGACATTTAACCAAATGAAATGAAAATATACCAGAAATGCGTGGGATGCTGAAAAAATAGAGCATCAAATACAGGCAGACCTTGGAGATACTTGGGTTTGGTTTCAGAACACTGCAATAAATCAAGTCATACTAATTTGGGGGGTTCCTAGTGCATATAAAGACTATACTTACACTATACTATACTAGACTATAGTGAGGTCCTAAAAAGACAAAAAAAAATTTTTTTTTAATTTTTAAAAAAAGGTCGGGGGGCGGGGGAGGAACAAAAACAAGATGGGGAACAGAGCACTCCCCCACAGGTAACAAATCACCCCAGCAGACTGGGCCATGCTGACTGTTCACTGGCCAAGTAAGCAGGGTTATACATGCCACCAGTCCTTAGACCTGACACCACCCTGTGGGTGTATAATCATCTTACGTCCTAGGCAATAATCACAATGCACCTACTGCCCATCCTCACCAATCCCTCCTGGTGGTCCCATCCTCAAAGGTGCCTGAGCCCCTGTGGTGCAGGTGAGGAGTCGGCACCACAGGCAATTTCTAGTTCTAGTGGAGTCTCTGATTAAGTAATCCTTGCCCTTGCCTTGGCAAGTGGAATGTGGACACATATACACACCTATGTGCCAAAAGATAAAACAAAGTATTTCCTATGAATTGGGGCAGTACTTCTGGAGAATGTGATTACAAAAACCGTCAGGCCAAGGATTTCCCGTCGTGACTCAGCCGTTAACCAGCTAGACTAGCATCCATGAGGACGCAGGTTTGATCTGATGTTGCTGTGGCTCTGGCGTAGGCCGGTGGCTACAGCTCTGATTCGACCCCTAGCCTAGGAACCTCCATATGCCATGGGTGTGGCCCTATAAAGGGAAAAAAAAAAAAGGAAAAAACGTCAGGCCAGTCCAAAGAATGGACATTGCTTTCTGACCCATTTAATCTCACTTTTTGGAAATCTATCCCAGCAAATAATTTCTCTCCCTTCCCCAAAGCGAAGTATCTGTATTACAACATCTATTTACTGTACCCTTATCGAAGAAGTAGAAAAATTGGAAACAATCTAAATGTCCAATACGGGAATTTCCAACACTACAATCGGGAAGACTATGTGGCAACCTGGAATGTTCTACACTAGGTGATCTGATATGAAAACACAGGCTTCAAGATGACAAGGATACATGCTCTCACAAAGATGTGAAACCTGTGTGACTGTGGACAGAAGGAGGGAGGGAACGCAGTAATGCTGGGGTGCCCCATGCAGTCTTATAGAATTTCCACACAATTACAAAAGTTTACTAAATAAAATTGGAAGAGAAAAACGTACTGCTTCTCTGCAGTGAAAGCAAAACTACATGACACACGTTATTAAAATACCAGACTTTTCCTTTTTGATCACACTAATTACCAAGAGAAGGAAGCAGAGAAACCGTCTGCATTCAGACTTAGGGATCAGGCCTTGGGGTCTCATATCACACAGGCGAAGTTCAGCTCAAATAAGGGCAATGCTCGAGTGTCAGAAGGATCCAGGGTCAACAGCCCACTGTAGGGCCACCAGTAAAGATGGTGAAAATGGGGGCAAGGGCAGAGAGCTGACCATTAGGTCCTTGACCCATCAGACTGGCTTTGCCTCTCTTAGAAGAGTGATCACATGTCCCCCCTGGTAGGGGACAGTCCTGGGGCACATCTGTTATCCCAGCAAAATTCTTATACCCTCTCTTTCATTCTGAAAAGTTTCTCTATTTGGGCCATAAATTACTTGCTCACCCTACTCATGGGAGGCATCTGTTATTCTGAAGGAAGGGGTCGCATGCCATGCTGGGCACAGAGCACAAATGTCTATGTTTTTCAGCCAGAAACAGGCTGAGCATTAGGCTCAGCAGCGAATCCCTGTGTTTTACAAGCAGGGAAGCTGTGGCTCAGCCCTGTCTGAGTCACTGAGAAGGCCCATGGCAGGGGGCCGTCTGCAAAACAGGCTGATCACTGTGCCTGGAGCCAACTCAGTTCCTCACTTTTAATCCTTCCCTGAAATAGATCCAGGCAAGGGCTTTATAGGAACCTTTGCAGATTAAACTCAGTGTTGTGGTGGGAAGCAACTCTGAAGCTGCAGGCATCACAGGAATCCCTCCCTGGAGAGGATTCACCCAGCAAACCAGAGAGGCTCAGATTCTCTGTGGAACCAGGTGAGGTGAGAATGAGCAAAGACAAAGGCTCTACACCTCTCCCAGCCTCCCTTCCCCTACAAGCCAAAGTGAGAGTTTTTAAAAATGTTAATCCTGGTAAAGTACACATAATATAAAACTTACCATCTTAACCACTTTTAAGCATATTGCTCAGTGGCGTTAGGCACAGCCACAGTATTGTGAAAGCATCACCACCATCCACAGAACTCTTTCCATCTTGCAAAACTGACACTCTGTCCCCATTAAACTGTAGCTTCCCACTTTCCCCTCCCCCAATCCCTGGTACTTACCATTCTGCCTTCTATCTCTGAACCTTACTGTAGGTGCTTCATTTAAATGGAATCATACAGGAGTTCCCGTCATGGCGCAGTGGTTAACGAATCCGACTAGGAACCATGAGGTTGCGGGTTCGGTCCCTGCCCTTGCTCAGTGGGTTAACAATCCGGCGTTGCCGTGAACTGTGGTGTAGGTTGCAGACGCGGCTCGGATCCCGCGTTGCTGTGGCTCTGGCGTAGGCCGGTGGCTACAGCTCCAATTTGACCCCTAGCCTGGGAACCTCCATATGCCGCGGGAGCGGCCCAAGAAATAGCAACAACAACAACAACAACAGCAACAAAAATAAATAAATAAGTGGAATCATACAGTATTTGTCCTTCTGTGTTTGGCTGATTACACTCAGCATAACATCCTCAAGATTCACCAATGCTGTAGTATTTGTAGGAATTTCCCTAAATCTTTTTTTTCTTAAATTTAGGGCCGCACCTGTGGCATATGTAAGTTCCCAGGCTAGGGGTCGAATCAGAGCTGCAGCTGGTGATCTATACCACAGCCATAGCAAAGCCAGATTTCAGCCACATCTGTGACCCACACTGCCCCTCACGGAAATGCTGGGTCCTTTAAACCCACTGAGTGAGGCTGGGGATCAAACCTGCAACCTGATGGATATTAGTTGGGCTCCTAAGCACTGAGCCACAGTGGCAACTCCCAATTTCCCTTATTTTAAAGGCTGAATAATATTCCATTGCATGTGGAGATCACACTTTGTTTATCCCTTCATGCTTTGGTACACAGCAGGGTTGCTCCTACTCCTTGGCTATTGTGAATAATGCTGCTATGAACAGGGTATGCAAACATTAATATCCCTGCAAGATCCTATTTTCAATTCTTCTAGTTATGTCCCCAGAAACAGAACTGCTGCATCTTATGGAAGTTCTATTTTTTAACTTTTTGAGGAACCACCATACTTTTCCCCATAGCAGCTGCACCATTTTACATTCTTACCAACAAAGCACAAAGATTTTAATTTCCCCACATCCCCACCCACATTTGTTATTTTTTGGTTTTTAATAATACTCATTCTAATGGGGAGAAGTGGTATCCCATTGAGGTTTTGATTTGCATTTCCCTGATTCAAAGTGAGATTTTTGCCCCAGAAACAGGTCTTAACACAACCAAGGAATGATTATAATTCTAAAAAAAAAAAAAGAAAAAAAGAAAAAAAGATAACAAGTGCTAATTTCCTCAAAATGCACATTGGCAGCATTTCCCTGCAATCTCTGTGATAAGAACCCCATGAAGCTCAGCCCCACACTCACTCAGGAAAATACACAGTCCAGAACAGACACAAACACCACAGGCATCCATGATTCTCATCCCAAGCAAATATTAAAGGTCCCTTGGAAAAAAATCTCAGCCCTGAAGTCAGAAAGATACAGCTTAATAAAAAAAAAAAAAAAAAAAAAAAAAAAAAAAAAAAGAGTGCTACAGGTATTCTCTATAAAGAATGTTAATGTGAAAATAAGTCTGGATGAGAAAACCTGCTAAATAAAACCTCCACTTGTTCCAACACCTAGAATTGGCCAGAGTCAACAGGTTGCTTCTGCATATTCAAACCTGCCTGCAGAGGTCTACAGATACATCTATAAATAGATATGTCTATCTATAACATAGATATAACATTATGTCTATGCCTTAATACTTCTGTTCCACTGCTCACTGTTAATGTATCAAAACCAAACAAATACTGGGAGTTCCCATGGCGGCTCAGCAGTAACAAATCCGACTAGTATCCCTGGCTCTGCTCAGTGTGTTAAGGATCCGGTGTTGCGTGAGCTGTGGTATAGGTCACAGAAGTAGCTCAGATCCCGCGTTGCTGTGGCTGTGGCGTAGGCCGGCAGCTATAGCTCCAATTCGACCCCTAGCCTGGGAACTTCCATGTGCTGTGAGTACAGCCCTAAAAAGACAAAAAAGTAAAAAATAAAGCCAAACAAATATTAAAAACTATCTGTGCAAAATAATCTATCTGTGCTTTGCTTCAAAATAATCCAAGGTCTGAAAGAAAAAAATAAAAAATAAAAACATCTAAATAGAAGCTAAAAAAAAAAAAAAACAACAAAAACAAAATAATCCAAAGTCAGGGGAGATGCAAATT
Organism: Sus scrofa; assembly: GCF_054392235.1. Taxonomy (NCBI): domain Eukaryota; kingdom Metazoa; phylum Chordata; class Mammalia; order Artiodactyla; family Suidae; genus Sus; species Sus scrofa. The sequence continues at coordinate 104,559,582 of NC_139396.1, read as the reverse complement.
AAATAAGATGGGCTGAGTTGGTAATTTTTGAAGTAGGTGATGGGTACATGGGGGGGGTGAGGGGTTCATTATATTATTCTATTTTTATATTTTCTCTATTTGAAAAAGAAAACCTGGAGTTCCCATTGTGGCTCAGTGGATTAAGAACCCGACTAGTATTCATGAGGATGTGGATTTGATCCCTGGCCTTTCTCAGTGGGTTAAAGGATCTGGTGTTGCAGCAAGCTGCAGCATAGGTGGCAGATGAGGCTCGGATCCTTCATTGCTGTGGCTGTGGTGTAGGCCAGCGCCTGTGGCTCTGATTTGACTCCTAGCCCAGGAACTTCCACATGCTGCCACTCGGCCCTAAAAAAGACCAAAGATAAAGAAAGAAAGAAAAAGAAAAAAGAAAACTTTTCTGAGGAGATAAGATCTTGGCATATCATTGCATACATTTTCAGCAACCTTACGAGGCAGGGAGCAAACAGATGAGAGCAGTGTTTTGCACAGCAAACATGGAGGCTTATCAAGGTGGCTCAGCTCTGGCGAGAGTCCAGACTAGCACCCAGATGGCCCCCACTGCACCATGCACCTCCCTGAGGGCTCTGTGTCCCAAGTCTTGGGCCTCACTCCACATTCCCAGCTCATGTGCACATGAAGACAGCAAATCACTGCCAAGAACCCAGCAGGGAGGGGCCGGGCAGCACACCTCCATCCCCTGCTACCCCATTTTCCCAACCAAGCTCTCATGCCTCGTTTTCCCGATTGTTCCTTTTTGTCCCTTCCTGTTCCGCCCCAGTACACACTAACTGAAAAATGATTAACTCTCAGCTATACACATTGTCAATTCTGCAAAACTCTGATAACACTGCAGCCCCCTTCCATCACCAAGCAGACTTGCTACAATTCTGGATTCATGAATTCTGCTATTTGAATTTGCTGCTGCAAACATATTATATCGGGCAAGTGAGTAAAGTTTCCTGAGAGCAAAGAATCTGTGCTGAAGAGGCTCTAAAGAAATGGAGATTATGAGGACCCTCAGCTACAGGAGCAGCAGGAGTTTCTCACTTCAGCTGCAAAAATCAGGAAAGTGAGAGGTTAGAGTACAAGGCTGAGCAAGCACAGCTGGCCAGATGTTGAGGAGTAGGACAGCTGGGTGGACAAGTGTGTAAAGTGCAAAACTGCCTGCCTAAGCCAGGTGGCCCTCAACTGTGTAGCTACCTGGGAATGGGGACTCTGGGTGGGGCCATAGGGCTCTTCCCCAGGCAGGGAGCCATGCAGGCCTGGGAAGCCACACATCTCAGATTTGGGGCAGCCAAAGTCCTTCCATTAGGATGAGCCCACAGGAACCATCTCAAATGTCCAGCACTGCCCTACTTCAGGGGCAGTGATGAGGTTGCTGGTGGGCACCGGAAAAATCCTGGGGTTAAAGCCAAGCCACTGAATCACACCCTCTTTCTCCAGAACAGAACTCCTGCCCCCGCCCCCCAAACCTGAGACATATCATCAGGAGGAGATGCTAGAAAAACAAGAGTGAAAAGCTAAGAAGTCTTGGTAAGTCTGTCACTCTGTCAAGAGTTCCAGTTCAAATAGGAAATACCAAAATTCACAGTAGAGGAAAACGTGGCATCATGACCACTCATCCAGTCCCTCCTCCTCCATCTACCCCCACCCAGACACCGGCTGAGGTCCCATACACAAGAAACGATGTTTGTATTAAATGAAGGTTTTAAAAGCCTCCATGCACAGTCATGTCGCCTTGCCCTCCCGCACAGAATCAATGCCTGCCTCTCCCTGGACCAATCCCGCTGACATGCTCTGATATCTCCCTTAACCCCTTGACCATCTCCAGCCAGCACCCAGTTTCACTGCTCTTCTATAAGGCAAGAGTCCTTGAAGGAACTGTCACAAGTCACTTCCCCACATCCTATTGGCTCCAGACAATTCCAGGTGGGTCTCCAGAAGCTCTGGTCACAACAACCTCCACCTGTCAAAGCCGATGCCAACTTTCTGTCTTCATCCCATTTCGCATACACACCCGAGGCAGAGCTGACTGCTCCTCTCTATGTGAAGGGCTTGCTCAACACAAAATCTCCTGGTCTTCCTTTTACCTTCCTTCAGGCCACCCTTTTGAGTGGGCTGTCCTCCTCAACCCCACCTCTAGCATGCCCACCTTAATATTCAGACCCCTTCTCTCTCAAGACACTCCCCTTTGATAATCTCGCCTGGTCTATCCCTTCCTCTGATGGTGGCCCCTTTCATCTTCAGGATGGCCACTGGTACAAGAAACAGACATTTCCGTGTGGCTGGCTAAGAGACCATTCAATCCCTTCTGCCCCAAATCCCATCTCAGAACCACCATCCATCCCTTCACTCTGCAAATACATTCTAAAGTCAGATCACAGCCACCCACTGGTGGCTCAGTGGGTTAAGGTTCTGGTGCTGTTTCTGCTGTGGCTCTGGTGGCTGCTGTGGAGCAGGTTCAATCCCTGGCCAGGGAACTTGTGCATGCCATGGATGTGGCAAAAAAAAAAAACAAAAAAAACAAAAACACTTCGCAAAGCTAAAATCAGATCACACCATCCAATTTATAACCATCAAGAGTTACTAAAAGAAGCAGAAAGTAATGCCAGCACTTACTGAACCAGTGTACATTCCTACACAGCAGGGCTTCTTTGTGCCTGCATCCTCACTTGTGTCCCCTCTGCTCAGTATTCACTCAGCTTCAGCCACATAGCCTTCCTTTTGTCTCTTACACATGCCAAGCTCATTCCTGCCTCAGGACCTTTGCACATGCTGCTCTCCAGACCTGGAGCTTTCTTCCCAAGGCCCCACTGGCTGTGTCTTCACCAGTACCCAGGTCTCAGCCCACTAGCCACCTCCTTGGAATGTGCTTCCCTGATCACCCTGGCAGCTTCTCCCTCCCCACTTTGAGGGTCAGTAGGCTAATAGCCCTTCTGGGTGAACACCAGCACCATAGGCAGGGTTTTACCCTTACCTCCCAGAGCCCAGGACAGGCCTGGCCCACAGTCCAGTGCACCCAAAGGACCCAGCTGCTGATGTCTCACTGGGGCATTCCTGGGGTGTGGGTGAAGGGAGACAGACATGCACCTGGTCCAGAAACCCCAAGCCTTCCTGAACACCCAAGGCTGGGGTGGGCCCTTTCATCTGGTCTTCAATCACCTTGGCCCTCCCTAATACAGGACTTAACATCTATTTTACAATTTAACAAAGTTTATTTTTTTGTTTGGCCATGCCTGGGGCATGTGAAAGCTCTGACACCAGGGATCAAACTTGCACCACCGCTGTAACCAGAGTCATAGCAGTGACAGTGTGAGATCCTTAACCCACTGAGCCAAAGAACTCCTAAACATCTGTTTTATAATTTACTTGTTACTGGTTCCATGAGGGCAGGACCCTGACCACCAACTCCTCCAGAACCTCACAGGGGCTTGGTAAATCAAAAGTATGTGAAGAACTGTCATTTACTAAACAAAGAACTGAGCCCGGGAACATGACCGCTCTCATTCACTCACCCAGAAGACGATGTTGTAGCTGAAAAGGAGGTACTTGTACCAGCAGCTGACCTCGGCGTTAGAGTATCTATAATAGTGCATCTTCTGAGAAGCAGGATCTGTGGAGAGAGGGGGGGAGGGGATGAGACAGCAGGTTCAGTTTCAAAACACTCCCTAAAACCTACACTCTAAGAAAAGAGCAAAGGCAAGATACATACATAAGCTCCAAAAGTCCCCAAATTGTCTCCTGTGTTCTTTTCCTGGTCCACACAGAGATTTACTATCAATGCCAACTATAGGTTAGACAAAAATCAGGTGAAGTCAGGAGTTCCCACTATGGCGCAACAGGATCGGAAGCATCTTGAGAGCACTGGGATGAAAGTTCTATCCCCGGCCTAGTACAGTGGGTTAAGGATCTGGCGTTGCCACAGCTGCAGCTCAGATCTGATCCCTGGCCTGGGAACTCCATGTGCTGTGGCGTAGCCAAAAAAGAAAAGAAAAATAAAATCAGGTGAAGTCAACTATAAACAACCAAGAGTAAAAAGGAGAATTTTTAAAAGAATGGAGAAAAGTCTTAAATATTAGGGCTTCAGCTGGGAACCTTCCCAGACATTTATTTCATCACTTCTCTATTAGGGACTGATTTCCCCACTTCATGATGGAGGAAACCGGGGTTCAAAAAGGTCGTGTGTCTTGCCCAAGGACAAGACAAAAACAACAGAGCCCAGGATCTGAACCAAGGAGGGGAAGGGTCCCAAAAGTTCACATTTTTTTCCAGGCATCACTACCTGGGGCAGAGCAGCCAGGAGCTGAGGGAACCAAACAAAGAAAAGAGAGCTTGACCACTGAGAGCCGAGTTTGGGAAGAAGGGATCAAAAGGCAGGTCTGTATATGATCTCACGCTCACCAGTCAGGAAGAGCCATATTTGTTCATCTAACATTTTCCGAGACAACCTCCCAAGCTCAGCCCTCAAGAGGTAAGGAAGGCAGAACACCCTGGCCAGGGGCAGAGAGATCCGTGAACCCATAGCAGCCAGTCTTCAGCTCACTCTCCTTCCCTGGCCTAACCTCCTACCCACCAGGACCACGTTGCTTTCACCCCCTGGGGCTGCACTAAAGCTTAATTATAGAACATTGAATTGCACAGGGTGAAGGGTAGGGCTGCTCTTTGTTATCTGTGTCCATCCCCCAAAGCCCACAAAAAAGGAGGGGAATGAACTTTGAGGGCCTGGCCCACCCTTACCACGTTCCTTTTAGAACCCCAAAGGTAACTCAGGGGGACCCTAACTCCTCCTCCACCCCCTGCTGCCAAACAGTGCCTGAATGATGGGGAAGGAGGGGAGGTGCCTCAAACTGACTCTGGGGGTGGCGAATGCTCACCCCAGCCCCCTATTTACCCGCCTCTCCCCAGGGTGAGGAGAAGAACAAGAAGTAACCCAGGGTCTAAGGCTAAAACAAACAAGGCTCCTCTAACTGTGAAGAGACAACCCAGCCACAACTGCCAGTAAGAGACCAGCTTCCACGCCTTGCTGGGGAGCAGCCACTGCAAAATCCCTTCCTGTGGGGTGGCCTGGCCACTGGTCTGTAATGTTCTGAGAAAGTGCTGCCAAGCAGGCACAGGAAAACCACATCCCCCTAGAAATGGGTGCTCTGAGTGCTCCAGCATCCTTCCCACAGAACAGAACCAACAGGCAGAGCCTGGACACCACCATCCGCTGGCCTCCCTCCGTCCAAGAGGGAGTGAAGAGTAGTTAAAGCCCTGCTGGGGGTGCCCGGCTTGCCTGGCCTCAAACCAGCAGCCTCCATCCCACCAGTACAACAGCACTTCCAAAAGACTCCCCTCTAGGAGTGTGTGTAAACACACCCCCAGGTAACACGGGTCAATACGGGATACAAGGATGCACAGGAGGCCTGGGCCCCCAGGGTGGCTGCAGGGAGAGGAACAGGAGCTCTCAGGCAGAGACTTCTTTCTTCAGCAACAGGCCCTAACCCTAAACAAGCATCTGCCTCTTGGGGCCTCAGCATTCACAACTAAAATGGGGCCTTAGTGACAACCCACAACAGGGAATGACCAAAAGGAAACACTTGAATCATCCATGTGTGTGGCACACTCAGATATGTCCCCTGCCACCCCTGCCACACACACCCAGAGCACGCACATGGCACTGCACCATTTTTGCTGGACCCAAACAAGCTTATGAGGTGTTGGGGTGGGATGTCTCAATGATACTTATTTCCCCATACCAACCCAAAGAAGAGGAAACTGGTGAAGGGAAACAATTTAGTCTTTCTTCACCCACTCGTTTATTCCTCCATGTTGGAAGAAAAGGCACTTAACTGACTCAGAGGTGGGGAAAGAGACTCCACCCCACACTTCACATAAGGAGCAGGGAAGAAAGGCTGCCTCTCACTCCTGACCTGCTCGCTTGATTCTGGGACCATGGTGGAAAAGCGGGTCCTAAACCTCAACATCGCCAGAAGATCCAGGTCTCCACTAGGCAAGTCCCAGGATTTAAATGGAAGGAAGTAATGGTTAGACCTGTTTGGAACCCAGGCTAAGCCACATCCTCCCACACAGGGCCTTGGGTTGGGGGAGGCGGGGTGGATGAAGCCAGTGCTGAGCATCTGAAGTCTGGCTCGGCAGCGTCAGAACCTCAGTGAGGGAGAAGACTGATGAGTGCTCCCAGCCACCAACCAGAAGTGTTACCCGCATTTACAAAGAACCCCAGATGAAGACGGGTGGTGCTGAAACTAAAACCAGATATGACCCAAAAGTCAACCAAAATGACTCCAGGGTGACTGTGGTCCCTGACTTCTCATCTTATTTGCTAACCCAAGTCATGTCAGAGGAAGGCGGAACTTAGCTCTCTACCAACTTAATGAAATCAATTAACACCAAGACCATTTGTCCTAAAAACATATACAAACTAAGAACTTTGTTTCCTAACAGATGGATAAACTTTGCACAGATACTAATGACCACCACACCTGAGAAGAATCTCCAAAAGCCTTTTTTTTTTTTGTTTTTTGCATACAAAACAACTATCAAAAAAAATTTTTTTTGGCCGCCCCTTCAGCATATGGAAGTTCCAAGGATCGATTCAAAGCTGCAGCTGAGACCTGAGCCACAGGCTGAGACCTATGCCACAGCTGCGACCTATGCCACGGCTGCAGCAATGCCAGCTCCTTAACCCACTGTGCCAGGCTGAAGACGGAACCTGTACCTCAGCAGTGACCGGAGCCGCCCAAGAGACAATGCCAGATCCTTGACCCACTGTACCACAGTAGGAACTCCTATCAAAAAATTAAATTCCAAATCCTCAACTGTCTCAACTCCCAAACATATTAAAACAGAATAAAACATACATGGCAAAAAGGAGGCATGTGTTTGTCAAACTTCTCAACGCAAGGGGGAAAGTCAGACTCATTTAAGTGTTGAGATAGCTGGTAAGCAATCTGAGATGAACTGAATAATACACTGAAGCCAATCTAAATATTAAAGGCTACATGTACACACACACACACACACACACACACACACACACACACACACACAAACAGGGTATTTGAGGCCTACATCAATCTTCCTTTCTTTTGAGCAAACAGGAAAAGACAATCCAGAGTACAAAAACATAAATAAAACAGAAAGTTTTAAAATTCTCATATTTAAAAATAACATTAGGGAGTTCCCATGTGGCACAGCAGGTTTAGGATCCGGCATTGTCATTGCAATGGCACCTGTTGTGGCACAGGTTCGATCCCTGGCATGGAAACTTCCACATGCCGCAGGGACAGCCAAAAAAGGGGAACTAAAATTAAGAAAGGAAACACAAATGATAAGCTACCTGCAACCGCAGTGATTATGGAAAAGGGTAAATACTATATACAACATATAACAATTCATATTTAATAAAACAAAAGACAGGAGTTCCCTTTGTGGCTCAGCAGTTAACAAACCCAACTAATATCCATGAGGATGCGGGTTCAATCCTGGGCCTTGCTCAGAGGGTTAAGGATCTGGCGTTGCCATGAGCTGTAGTGTAGGTTACAGACGCCGCTCAGATCCCACATTACCATGGCTGTGGGGTAGGTCAGCAGCTGTAGTGCTGATTCAACCCCTAGCCTGGGAACTTCCATATGCCACAAGTCCAGCCCTAAAAAAGCAAAAAATAAAAATAAAAAAATAAAACAAAAGACTATAGTTTTAGAGTTTTAAGCAAATGGACAAAGGATATGAGTATTATACTGAAATAGAAGAACAATATAATTAATAGATAGAAAAGTAATCAAAGTGACTGGAAATAAAACTTGAAAACAATCCACAAGTAGTAGTTTTTTTATTTTTTAATCCAACAAAATCACCCTCGCTATTGCTGGCAAGAGAGTAGTAAACTGTTAGTACCCTTTGGTAAACAATAGACATTCAAAAAAAAAAAAAAAAAAAATCAGATCCCCCAAACAAACAAACTCATGACTCAGAATTTGCTCCAGAAAGAAACCAAGAGAAGAAAAAGAACATGCATTAAGTATGAAATCTAAACATCCTGGCTTGTAATTATGAAACAGCTTGCAAGCATGTGGTTAAAGGTCAAAATGGAAGATAAAAGCATGAAAATGGTTATGTGGGGTAGTAGACTTATAAGCGATTTTCTAAAAATGGTTCCATTGTCCCCCATACCATTACCACTTTTGTACTAAAAATGTAAACTGAGGCCACTGCTGATGGAGAATGCTGGCCCCCACTGTAATGACTTTTGCAGACACTGTAAACAGGGCTTGTCTGCCTTGGGATTATATTAGCCTGTAAGATGGCTTCCTCCTCCCTCTCCAGCTTTTTTAAGTTAAAAAAAAGTATCACAGGAGTTCCCGTTGTGGCTCAGTGGTAATGAACCTAACTAGTATTTTGAGGACGGGGGTTTGATCCCTGGTCCTGCTCAGTGGGTTAAGGATCCGGTGTTGCCGTGAGCTACGGTATGGGTTGCAGACCTGGCTCAGATCCCCCTGGCTTTGGCTGTGGTGTAGGCTGGCAGCTCTAGCTCTGATTTGACCCCTAGCCTGGGAACTTCCAAATGCCGCAGGTACGTTCTCCCCCACTCCCCCACCCCCAAAAAAAGGTAGTACATGTTCAACTGTAAAATACCTGGACGATTCAGACCTGTGCAAAGGGAACCAGCAATGAGAAACCATTAACAACGGCTTTCAAATTTTTTACTGTGGCCCACAGCAAGAAGCATTTAACAAATCAGTCCAGTGCACACAAACGCACAGGCACATCTGAATTTCATGTACCAATACTTCACCTTATCACATGCCATGCAATCTAGATTTGCTGTTGTCTTTTTTTCTCTAAATTATCCCTGTGTATAATCTAAGAATCAATGACTATCAAAGCTGTATTGAGAAAAACAGCAGATCCTAGGCCCTAAAGCCAGACTGTTCCCTTTCAAGGGGCACTCTCAACTTCTAGCTGCTCTTGATGTTTACACCCAAATATCTCTGAGAAATTTCTTTATCTTTTTTATTTCTTTTCTTTTTTTTTTTTTTTTTTTTTTTTTTTTGTCTTTTTGCCATTTCTAGGGCTGCTCCTGAGGCATATGGAGGTTCCCAGGCTAGGGGTCCAATTGGAGCTATAGCCATCGGCCCATGCCAGAGCCACAGCAACTCAGAATCCGAGCCATGTCGGCAACCTACACCACAGCTCACAGCAATGCCCGATCCTCAACCCACGGAGCAAGACCAGGGATTGAACCCGCAACCTCATGGTTCCTAGTCGGATTCGTTAACCACTGAGCCAAAACGGGAACTCCAATCTTTTTTATTTGTTTTTGGAGCCACACCCACAGCATATGGAGGTTCCCAGGCTAGGGGTCCAATCGGAGCTACAGCTGCCGGCATACACCACAGCCACACCAACATCAGATCTGAGCTGCATCTGTGACCTACACCATAGCTCATGGCAACACCAGATCTTTAACCCACTGAGCGAGGCTAGGGATGGAACCTGCTACCTCATGGTTCCTAGTTGGATTCGTTTCCAATGTGCCACGATGGGAACTCCACTGAGAAATTTCTTTACGTAACATGCTTATATTACTACTCTCTGGTTCTTCAGTGTTAGGTGTTACCTCTTTACTTCCTGACCTGGAAGGCAAGGACATAATTCTCTTTAGTCCTGCACAAGCCACCTCTCCCCCCAAACTATCCCCTCACACTCCTTTTCCCCCATCTCCATCCCCAGGTAAAACTGAGGCATTGGCTGGAGTAATTTTCAGGGCTTACATTAAGGACCACGTGAGCTACCAGAGTGAGGCGCGTATTACTTTTCTTTTCCCATACAGCTTTTTGTTCTCTGGAGTTGGTAATTCTTTTCCTGTTTAATTTTCTACAAATTTATTAATATTCAACCTCAAATTCAATGCCAGTTTTCCAAATCGCCTCTCAATAAGTTCTTTCAACATCAGACATTCTATTTCTAGTTCTTCTTCCAGAAGAAACCTCTCCTGGAACCTTCTGAACTGCTTTCATCTGGACTGGTGCCCAGAAGTCCCTTCGCCTGGTTTGGAATATAGCCTACGAGAAAGCCAGTCTTTGTTCACCTTTGTGGAGAATATCTTCAGGGCAAAAGGAAAGTTTTTCAGATCCTGTACGTCTGAAAATATCTTTATTTTACCTTCATCCTCAAATAAAAGTCTGGCTGAGTATAGAATTCTACTATACTCCCATTGTGTGAGTTTCCATTGTGGCTCAGTGGAAGTGAACCTGACTAGTATCCATGAGGATGCGGGTTCAATCCCGGGCCTCGATCAATGGGTTAAAGATCCAGTGTTGCCGTGAGCTGTGGTGTAGGTCAGAGGCGGCTCGGATCTGGCATTGCTGTGGCTGTGGCCTAGGCCGATTCGACCTCTAGCCTGGGAACTTCCATATGCCACAGATGTGGCCATAAAAAGCAAAAAAAAAAAAAAAAAAAAGAATTCTAGGTTAGGATTCAATCCCACCACGTATGATGAAGGCATTGCTCTACCATCTTCCAGATTCCAGGGTACTGAGCATAGAGAAGGCTGAAACCACTCAGACTCCTGATCTTTGTATTTCACTTGTTTCTTTCTCTCCGTAAACTTGTAGGATGACCCCCTTTTCCCCAGCACACTGACGGACCTTTCAGGGTACTGGTCTATCTTGGCTCAACATTTTGATGAGTCAGTCCATCAAATACAGAAACCTATCTTCTTCTAGGAAATGATTTTCTTGATGATTTTCCCACCCTCATTTTTCTGTTCTTTCTGCAACTCCTACTAATGGATAACCTTGGTTGATTCTTTAAATTTCTTACATCTTCTGCTCCATTATCCACCTCTTCATCTCTCTTATCTATATTCTGGAAGACTCCTATAACTTTAAAGTTCCAATTATTCTAATATTCTAGTACTTCTGATATTTTTGTTCTGCCCTTACTCTTTTTAAATTTTTTTTTTTTGTCTTTTTAGAGCCACGCCCATAGCATATGGGAGTTTCCAGGCTAGGGGCTGAATCAGAGCTGCAGCTGTGAGCCTATGCCACAGCCACAGAAACACCAGATCCTTAACCCACTGAGCGAGACCAGGAACCAAATCTGAATCTTCTTGGATACTAGTTAGGTTCTCAACCTGCTGAGCCACAACAGGAACTCCCTCTTTTAAACTTTCAATGTTTTGTTTTCTAAATATTCTTTTTGTATAGAATCCTATTCAGATTTCATAGATATAATACTTCTTATTTCTGAGAAAAAGGTTTAATATTCTCTCTAAATAGAGTATTTCTTTCAGAGTTCCCGTTGTGGCTCAGTGGAAACACATCTGACTAGTATCCATGAGGATGCAGATTTGATCCCTGGCCACTCCCAGTGGGATAAGGATTTGGTGTTGCCGTGAGCTGTAGTGTAGGTCACAGATGCAGCTAGGATCCTGAGTTGCTGTGGCTGTGGTGTAGGCCAGCAGCTGCAACTCCAATTTGACTCCTAGCCTGGGAACCGTCATATGTCATGGGTGCGGCCCTCAAAAGACAAATAATAATAATAACAAAGTAGAGTATTTCTTTCAAGCTGCCTTTCTCCCCATTTGTTTCGCTTTCTTCCATGTTAGGCACTGTCTTCAGATACTAGCAATCCTCGGTGATCCTCATGACTAAGAGTAAATGCCTAGAGACTGACTGGAAGCACTGAGTCCTTGGGCAAGTGACTTTCAGTGTGGGGTGATCTGGCTGGGCCATCTGCTAGGAAATTCCTGTTGTCAGCATCTTGAGTTCTTTCCTCTTAGACCAGTCAGGTTCCCTGGTGAGGTATCTTTTAATCGCCTGCCTGGAAGGTAAAGTGTTTGGTTTGTCTAGAAGCCAAGTGGGATAGAAGGCTGGGGGATGAAGATGGTCTTCATAGGAACCTCTAAGAATACCTGGAGTCTCCCAGGCCCTTGGTTTTTCCTTCAGCAGAAGGAATCTCCATTGTCCAGCTAAAGAGGAAAGGCAGTCACCAACCACCACAAAGGAAAAGGCTCTAACGACATCAACTGCTTTCAAGCAATTTTTTTTGAAAAAAATTTTTTTGGCCGCCCCCGTGGCATATGGAAGTTTCTGGACCAGGGTTGAATCTGAGCCACAATGCCAGATCCTTAACCCTCTGTGCCACAGTGGGAGCTCCCTCAAACAATTCTGATATTTAGCTATCTCTAGTGCTCCTCCCTCCCAACACTCCCCTCAAATAATAATATGGAATGACACCAACTCCTACATTTTAAACTAGGTCACTCACCCATCTATTCTTGGTATGCAAATCTTTTCTTGCTATTGTTCCTTTCCTATTCTCCCTGTCCTCACAGGTTGATTCCTTTTTAAAATTCCCTTTTTATTGAGCAAAGTGAAAAAAATACAAAGTATATTTTATAACCACAAAAAAGAAAGGACAAATGAGATTTTGCAGATGTAATTGAGATGACTAATCAATTTACCTCAAAAAAAGGGAAACTATCTGAGTGGGTCCAATGTTAATTACATGAGCCCTTAAAAGCAGAACTTTCTCCCAGGTGAGGGCAGAAGTAGTCAGAGATGCCAAGCATGAGAAGGATATAATGCACTGTTGCTGGATCTGAGATAGAGGACCAAATGCAAAGACCAGAGAGGGCTCCAGGAGTTAAGGGTGGCCCTGGCTGACGGTTAGTAAGGAAACAGAACCTCAGTCCTCCAACAGCAAGGAAGTGGACTCTGCCCCAGAACCTCCAGAAAGGAAAGCAGCCCTGCCAACCCCTTGATTTGGGCCTCGCGAAACCCCTAAGCAAAGAACCCAGTTGAATTATGCTGTACCTGGACAACAACATCCACCCATATCCTGAGCTCGAACCCAGGTTATCCTGCTGGCTCGTCTCCCTCTCATTCTCCAGACTCAACTATTCACTGAGACTCAACCTTTCTGCCTGGGCTTTGAGGCCCCCAGTATTGGTACCTGACCACAGGCCCATCCCAGAGAAGGGCAATCATATTTCCAATGGAGTTGGGGCCCTGCTATTCCTCCAACTGGCACACCTTAGGTCCTGGACTTTCCAGGTCACCAGAGCCCACTGGGTACTGGCCAAAGGAACAGGTAGGCCCAAGGGGGAAGAAGTATAGGCGGGGACAGGTAACTATCAAGGGAAAAGGGTTCCAGTATGAGAGATGATTGCAAAGGCAGGCTAGAGCTGCCTCACTGCCCACGGGAATCTCACACAGAGGAAGGATGTTGTGCCTCAGTCCCAGGGCACTGCCACCCTGAGAGCAGGAGGAGGAGCTCAGGTCCCTGGGTTCCCCACTCAGGTGGGACTCACCCTGAGAGTCAGAAGGGTCCAAGTCCCACTCTAACTCATACACCTTAGGACCACCCCCCATGCTCAGGGTCTGCCAGAAGCTGCAAAATTGGATGTGGTGGCAGCAGCCACTCAGGAGAATCCAGAAGTTTGACTTTTCACTAAGGGAAAATACTACAAAGCCACCCAGGGGTGAGGGTGGGCCACCGCCCCTTATTACAGGGTCACAAGCACGGGCCCAGCCACACAGGTAAGGGAAGGGAGGTTCCCAGAGTTCAGAGACCCTCAGGCCTTTGACGTGGGACCGGGGATGGTCTCCACATGGAGGCCCAGGAAAGCCTAGATGCCAGCACTGAGCCCCACCAGGCTCTCCACCGGGCCTGGGATTCTAAGTGCTTGGCTTCCTGTATGAAACTCTGTTCTTCGCAAACACAGCATTATGAGCTTCCACCACCAAAACCCACAACCCCAAACCTGCTGAGTTTGAGGAGCACCAAGGGGCCTCTCACTGATCCTGCGAGGAGACATTTGTCTATCTCAGGGCTGTTGTCAGGCAAGAAGCCGAGGGAAGGATGTGGGTCAGAGGCGGGAAGCGGGGAGGCGAGGACTCAGTGGGACAAATGCTGGCCAGGAATGGAGGTCACCTAATCCAGTGATTTTCAAACTTACTATTTTTATTACTTTTTAAGCTACAGGAGCCTTTGTTCAAAGAGACTCTGACCCAGAAACCCAGCATGGAGATGGGCAGAACAGGTCACATGTCTCTCAGGTGGTGGAGGGGAAGGGGGGGGGGTCCATGAGAGGCACATTTGAAAATGACAGGCTTAAGCTGGCTGATCCCAAATTCCACAGAACAAGAGAATCACTCAAGGCGTTTTTCCCAAACTGCACATAGAGACTCATTCAAAAGAACTGTGACACACCTGAAATACACATTTTTAAGGGCTTTCCTTCACAGCAGTCAGTTCAAAGCCACTCCCCCTCCCTCCCCCCACCACCTTCAGGCCAAATCTGGAAAAATTTGAGCATCAAAATAAATAATACAAACACATTTTAACTCACTGAATAAAGAATCCATGAATCCAGTCCATTCTAATATACATATATATATATATATATATGGCTACATAAACAGATGGGGGAGAAGGGAAAGTTCTTTACAGCAGAATGATAAATGTAGAATTAATGGAATTAATTCATCAACAACCATGACAGAAATAACTGATTCTGTCAAGAATCATCAGAGGGTTCTTAGTCTGCTCTAGTTGTTAGAACAAAATACCAGACTGGAAAAATACCAGAGACTGTGCAGCTTATAAAGAAAAGAAATTGATTGCTCATAGTTCTAGAGTCTGGGAAGCCCAAGATCAAGGCACCACATACCACATGGTCGAGAGAGGGCATCATCCTGGTTCAAAGCTGGCACCTTTTTGCTATGTCTTCACATGGTAGAAGCAGTAAGGGAGTTCTGGGGAGTCTCCGGTAAAGGCACTAATCCTATTCTTGAGGGCTGCACCTCCACGACCTACGCACCCCCATCTCCTAACATCAGCAAATCAGGCACTAGGATTTCAATATATGAATGGGGAGGGGAGAACCACAAATATTCAGACTATAACAGATTCTAAAACTAGTTGAAAGTTTGATGAGAAAGAGCATGTTTACATAGTCTCAAAGCATCTTCCCATAGGACTTTTATTAATTACAAAGAACATAGTAGTACCGTAGCAGTGGAGAAACCCAGCAGACACCACCTTAAAACCAAGTGATCACCATGGTCATTACCACTTACGAGTCAAGTCAAGATCCATTCTTCCTAAGGGACACCTTAGGACTGAGGTGTCCACTGAGGACATCTCCTTCTGTGGGATTCCATGTGTCACCTGAATTTTAGCATGATAAAGATCAAAAAACAAACAAACAAGAGTTCTCTTGTGTCTCTGCAGGTTAAGGATCCAGAGTTGGTACTGTCACTGCAGCAGCGTGGGTCACTGCTGTGGCATGGGTTGGATCCCTCCCTGGTGCAGGAACTTGAAACTGTCATGAATGCGACAAAAAAAAAAAAAAAAAAAAAAAAAAAGGAAGAAAGAGAGAAAAGCCAAAAACAAACAAAACAAATTAAGGGAGATTCCACAAAATAACTCGCTTCAAGCCAAAATGTAGAATTTGTGGCCATTTTCCTTTAAAAAAGAAAAAGAAAAAGAAAACATTTGGGCAACAAATAAACCTAGAGATCTTGAACACGATTCATTAGGCAGCCTATTCGGCACCAGGGTGGTGCCTGTCCAGCCAGGTGAGGCAGAGCCTAGTCACCCACAGCTACACCCCCAACTTCTCAAAAGGCTGGGGGAAGGAGGCCAGGCTCCATCCCAGCTTCCCAGCTGCCTTTCCTCTGTGGCTGAACACTAAGCCACCTGCTCCCATGAAGATGAGAAGCCATGGTGCAGATAACAACAGGCTTGTTTCTGAAAACCTAAGTGCACAGGAAATGTCTACACCCAAAAGCCCAGAGCACACAAGATGGGGAAATCTTGGGCCAGTTTACAGCGACATTGCCAATGTGGACAAGAACCCACAAGGCCTACATGCTGGGCCCTCTGTCCACTCTCAAGATTCCCATGAAGGGCCTGAGGCAAGGCCACGGCATAACTAGAGTCAAGTGCACAGCAATCATCAGAGCACTAACTCACCCTGAGAGTCCCTGGGGGGAAAGGCTTTCATTGTGGGAAACAAACACCTCACGACTTGTTTCTACTTGTCCCAGCACCTGCTTCATGGGAGGTACCCAGAATGGGGCTGTGGAAACCGTGAACTTGAGTGAGACCCGTGCCTGACACAGGGGCGTCAGGTCAGGCTTCCTTCTGCTAAAGGCAGCCAGGCAGGTACGGGAAGTCAGGATGGGGCCCAGGAAGGCAGGAAGGAAGGAGGAGGCGGGAGGCTGGAGAGGAAACATTCCCCTGAGCAGCGGGTTTAACCTCTACAACCCAACATGGTGGCAACAGTCTCAACAGTGTGTCCCCGGCTCTGAGCGGGGCACCATGGTTGGCACCAAGATACCACCAGCGTGGCTGCCCTTGCTGGGCTGACACAGTTGCAGTAGGGGCCGCTCCTAACAGCCACAGATGTCCTGAGGGACGACTGAGTCTGCTCTTGAGGGAGAAATAAATTCTGCTCCAATAACTGAGTCCTTACAGGCTCCAGGCCGGTGTGAGGATGTGACCCGCGTGTCTAATGTAGGGAGGAAATGTTCCTTTTGCAGGGGTTGCCCAACTCCCAGCCTGCTCTTCCCCTAATACAAAGCAACTGTATAGAACTTAGAAGTATACACATTTACTCCTTTTCCTCCATTTCCCCATGCCTGAAAGTCATAAAATAAAGACCGTGACTCGAAAATCTTTGTATCCAAAATTACACAGCTTACTACACTCTACTAGGTTTTAAGACAACCCACTTCACTTCAAGGAAAGTGTTGGGAAGCACTACCTAATCCTTCCCAGGCGGGCGGGGCTCTCCAGGCCAGGGCAGAGCCTGGCTCCTGGCCTCCTCTAGCCACCAACCTCCCCCACCCCCACCCCGGGCGGGGCTGGGGTGGGAAGGGCTCACACAGAAAGAAGAAAACAACTCCCCCAACAAGCTAATAGAAAAGTGAAGCCTGCTGGAGAAAAACAAATAAAACAAAGTCCACTGAAAATGGAAAGAGACAAAGAATAAAGGTGAGGGGGGAGGGAGAAGTAGATTTTTTAAAAATGCAAATCAACAGTGGGACTCTGCTGAAAAAAAAGCTGAGAAGCATCTGCAAAAAGATAGATTAGCAGCTTAGTCCCTAAAACAGCCCCAGAAGGCCAGAGACACCCCCCCCAACCCTGGGGGCCCCAAACTCATCTCCCCCCCAAGCCCCCTCCACCCCCACCAGAAAGCAGGGGGAGGGCAGGTGATCCTATCAAAATCAGCGGGGTCATCTCAAACATTCTTCAACTAAAAAAATAAGAAAAAATAAATTTACAGTCCCTTTTCTGGACTATTTATTTGAACTTCACATACACTAAAGCATCTTTATATAGAATGCTTTGTGTTTCTACAAAAAAACAGACAACATTTACAACCTGATTCTGATTCTGTCACCCATCTGGGACAGACGGACAGGGCGGTGTGAGTGGCACCAGATGGCCGGGGGAGGCTGGGTGCCCCTTTTCACAAAGGAGGGCTCCAATTACTCCCTTGCTCGGTGCCCCAAGGTTGACCTCACCAGCAGGCTTGGGGGAGGCGCCCGCAGCTGCTTCCATAGTCCCCAGACCCACCTCCCAGATACCCCCAGCTCCCAGGGCTACCTGGGTGAACTGACCACCCGAGAGGTAGCCAGAGCCACCAGATCCCTTTAAAGTCAGCAAGTTTAAGGAGGGCAAGAGAACAAAGAGGGCAAAACCACAACACAGACTGAAGAAGGTGGAGAGCTGGGGGGCAGGGCCGGGAGGGGAGACATTGCAGCCAGAGGTTTTCAAACTTGAAAGTGCATGCAAATCACCTGGGAACCTTGTTAAATGCAGATTCTGCTTCAGCCGCAGTGAGGTTATGTCTGCATTGGTACAAGCTCCAGGTGTTGCCATCACTGCCCAGCAGCAGACCTGCCGCCAGTACTCTGAACAGTGAGGGTCTAAGAGGCCCAAGAAAAAAGTGAGGGAAAGGACCTTTCAGATAAGTCACAGGGAAAGCCCACCCATCTTAATTGTGTGTCCACTGACAGGGACGCAAGCAGCTTTCCTGGAGGAATGTTTTAATTGTGGAGTTTGCTCAATATTTTACTGGATCCCACTGACCAGTAAACACCTGGATCCTTACAGGTTGTTTTTATTCCCATTTCACAGCTGTGGAAGCTACTCCAACCAAGTGTTTATCAAAGCTGGGCTCCTTGCTCCTTAGGCATCTTCCAAGACCACAGGCCTCCAGTGACGCAGGGTAGAAACACACAGCCCAGAGCTGTGACATAGAGGCAGATCCAGGCCCAGCAAGACAATGGGAGGAAAGCCCAGGGGCACAGGAGGCAGATAAAGGACCAGAAATCCATTTTGCCTCTGGGAATTTTTTTTTTTTTTTTTTTTTTTGTCTTTTTGCCATTTCTTGGACCACTCCCAATGCATATGGAGGTTCCCAGGCTAGAGGTCCAATCAGAGCTGTAGCCGAGGGCCTACACCAGAGCCACAGCAACGTGGGATCCGAGCAGAGTCTGCAACCTACACCACAGCTCCCCACCTACACCACAGCTCACAGAGCGCCGGATTCTTAACCCACTGAGCAAGGCCACGGATGGAACCCGCAACCTCATGGCTCCTAGTCGGATTCATTAACCACTGAGCCAGGACAGGAACTTCTGCCTCTGGGAATTTTTAATAAAATATAAAGACAAAACGTAAACCCCAGCCCCTCCCAGGAGGAGCAAAGTACAGAAGGGTATCTCCAGGGTATCCTGTCTAAAGGGTTTTGTGTTTTAGAGCCTGGCCTCACTTTGATGGGAGGTAAAATAAAAAGATTTATCCCCCCCACCCTACTCCACCCCACCCCTGCCCCCAGGTTTACCAGAGAGGGAATGTGGCATTTCTAAGAAAAGGTTAATGCCATTGTCTGAGGCAGGACTATTTATCAGTGGGCTCCTGGTGCCACACTCAGCTCCCCAGGAGTGGTGGTGGTGTTTTGGGGCTGGGGGGGGGGGGTTCCTCTGACAATTATAGACCCAAACACCACCACCAACCCTTGCAGAACCTAAGGAAGAAATACCTTGGGAAGTTATAGCTGGGAACTATATCTAGTCACTGATGATGGAGCATGATAGAGGATAATGTGAGAAAAAGAATGTATATATGTATGTGTGACTGGGTCACTGCTGTACAGTAGAAAATTGACAGCAACTATAACGGAAAAAATAAAAATCATTAAAAAAAAAAAAAAAAAAAAAGAAAGAAATACCTTGGGAAGAGATGCCCTCTATTAACCCTGTCTGATGACATTTCCTCCGAAAAAGTATCCTGAATTGGCAACAGGGGCTCGGTATAGTGACCAAGCATTTTGGACTTGGATTCATAGAACTCAGAGTTCCCTCAAGCATCCAAAGTTCCTCTGAGCAACCCTTTCATTTTCCAAAGACCTACACCCATGAAAATGAATCGTCAAGGTCACCTGGAGGGCCAGTGGCACAGCTAGGACCCAAGCCCAGCCTTCTACTTGCCTGAGCTCCTCCAGAGCACCGTGCTGCCCCAAACATGACCTTTCCTACCCTCATCTGGGCCCAACTACCCTAAAAGCTGCATCTGTGTTTCAACGCACATAACAGCGAACTTAGCTCCTTTTGCTGAGTCTTGTACAACACTTGCTAAAATAAGGGAACTCCAAGAGGCAACCTTGTCCAGGGCTGAGACTGGCTTCCGAATTTGAAAGGGTTGGCTGCTAAAGGTCAAGGCTGATCTCAAGATGGATGGGTTCTGAAAGGATAAAATAAAATGCTAAACACAAACAAAAAAGTAGTGAGAGCTCCTGAGTTCTCATACCAAACAACCTTATTTCAGAGGCAGGGGGACTATCATGTCATAGACTCCAGCTGCAGTTTAGAAAGCTGGAGATGTATGAGTTGGGGCGGACACATTTCTAGGAAGAGATGCCAGAGAGTAACCCTCAGCTCCGCCTGTGACCTCACACAGGGTGAAATCAGACCCCCAGGAGGAAGCTCATTTTGCTCAACAAAACCTGGGGAAGAGGAGAAACCTTCAGATACAAAGAGGCAGGAGGTGGCTCCCTTCAGTTGGAGAGAAATTCCCACAGCCATACAGAGACAAAAAAACAACCTGTTTTCTCAACTACCCCTGCCACTAAATGCTAAGAGCTCTTCCTCTTCGGGAGAAGGACCAGGATGTGACGATGACACTTTGTACTTGGGAGTGGATTTTTCTGCCAAAGAGCCTGGTGCTCCCCAAAGGGATCCATGAACTCACCACCCCCACCCCATCCCCCACCCGGGCATACACTCCCTCAGTGGCACAAATATCGAGCCCTATCTCACTGTACAAGTCAGCATCACTGTGATCCAAAAAGATAGGAAGATCCTCTTTAAACAAAAAGAAATCTCAGCACCACCAGGGAGCTGGGGGTACAGCTGGGGTAAGTGCTGGGTCCAGCCAGCAGTCTGTGTGCCATCGGCTCAGCAGGGAAGATTCATGTCATGAGGGCTTCCGCCAGTGCTGTGAGCCCACTGCCTGCTGCCTGCTGCCTGCCCAGCCTGCCGCCGCCTGCCTGAGCTTCAAGAGCCCGGAGATGGCAGAACAAAGAAAAATGGCTGTGGCTCAGGCAGTGGGGGAGGCTGCAGGCCGGCCCGCCAGCAAGCAGGCTTTTCTGCAGCTGAGGGTTCCAGTGAGGCACGGGGGGGGCACAAGGCTGGGCTCTCAGGTACAAAGGGAAGTGGGAGCCTGCTAGAATGAAAACCACCCAGGCACATGCCTGGTCCCCACCCAAGGGCACAGCTGGCCCTGGAGAGATCAGCTCGGGGCAGAAGCCAGAGGCAATGGGCAGGTGGCTGATAAGGCAGCAAATGGGCACTCCTGCTTCTTGCCCAGCTGCTCAGAGCTCTTACCCAGGGAGGATTCCAGGCACAGCACAGGGACTTGCGTGGGGGGGGGGGGGATCCTGACAGAAGTACCCACAAAGGGCAGGGTCTCTCCAGATTTCCAGGGATGGGGAGCACTGGTAGAGGGCAGGGTCAGGGATAGGCAGCTTACTCAACATCAGAGAACTCGAGGAGAAGAGCTCTAGAGTGGCTAAGCTCAGTCCACCAAAGGACTTCTATGAAGCATAATAGGCTCTCACTGCCAGCAACAATAGCAGCACTGGCCACCCCCTCCCCTTTTCCCTTCCCCCCCATATAATCCACAATGGGAGGCAGCAGGAAACCAGGGCAGAGCCTGTGAATAGCTCCACTGTCAGTCTGCAGGCCCCACCTCCTCTGCCCCACAGGTCAGTCCAAGCTGCCACACGGTCACAATAGAAACTTCTGTGCCTCAAAGCTCCAAGCCTCAACAGCAGGGCTGTGGCCATGGGAAGCTCTGGACTTCTCACAGGGGCAGCGTGTAAGGGCAATGGTGGGAGAGACAGGGCAGGGACACAGGTCTCAAACTCACCAGGTCAGGGTCATGCCAGGTACCTTTCTGTTTGGGGGACTATCTGCCAGCCAGCCTTAAAATCTCCCTGCTTCTTACCCTGCTGTGCCCAGGCATGGGGGAGGGGGTTGTGCAGAGCCACATAGGGGAAGATTACAGTCATCTCAGGGGCACATGGACCACAAGGATGGGGAAACAGAGCACTCCCAGGAGGATCCCAGTAGATGGCTCCAATGTAAGCCCTCTCACATAACCTCCCTCGCTCCCTCCCCAAAGCCACCCCAGGAAGAGAACCTCATCTGCCCTCACCCTCTGCTTCTCCTCTGCAAGGAAACTGCCTGCTCAAATCAGAAAAACCCATCTATTATTTACATCAGGTGCCTTCTACACAAGCTTTTAAAATCACAAGGTGGCAGTCAGGCCCAGAGCAGCCTGAAGCAGCACCAAGCCAGGCAGGGCTACTAGGCGGGCAGGAGATGGGGGATCCCGGAGTTGTGGAAGGTCCAGTGAGGCCTGGACAGGAGGCCCGACCCTCACACCAACCCCCAAATCCCCATGAGAACCTGTTCTTCTAAAAGTTGATTCCCAGCTCCTTGCTTATTTCTCAGCCAAGACTCAGCCTCACACCCAGCCCAAGTCCTATAAACGCCTTGGGCTGCTCAAACCCATGTTATGAGAAGCCTTGCTCCCCACCTTCCCAGACCCTGTCTGGCTCTGGCTGCCTCTTCACACTCTTATATCACACTTTTGGGTGCACAGGCTACATGGCCCACAGGGCACAGCCAAGGGCTGCAAACACCAGGTGCTCTAAAAACAGGCTGACCTGAGCTGAAACAGAATGCAGTGGGAACCAGCACCACAGTCCCTCCAGCTTTAGGCTCCAAATGCAGAAACACAAGATCCCTCCAAAAGAAAACCTCAAAGGAATTCCCTGGTGGCTCAGTGGGTTAAGGGTCCGGCATTGTCACTGCTATGGCATGGGTTCTATCCCTGGCCCCGAAACTTCCTCATGCCATGGTTGTGGCAATAATAATAATAATAATAATAACCTTGGAAATTTCATTCTCCCAGCGTGTGTGTTTTCCGGTGGAGTACCTCATGCCTGGACCCCCTGTCTAGCCATCTCTATGACAGATGTACAAACAAGGTGTTCCTGCAGCTTAGCTTGTAGGAACCAAACACAGAAAGCAACCTCCACGCCCACCCATGGGGGTGCCGACAAAATAAACCATGGTTGACCACACAGAGGAATAACATGCCACTGTTTTTAAAAAGAATGGCCTAAACTGCGTGTGCTGAAATGGAACAATCCCAAGATAAACTTTGGGGTAAAAACCAGTTAAGTGCAGAACAGTGTAAGTGGTGTTCAGCACCAGGATAAACAAGAGGAGGCCAGAGACGCTTCACTAGGCACCCGACAGCTGGTGATGGTGACAGGGCCTCAGGGGAGCAGAACTGAAAGGTCAGGAATGGAAATATGATTTTTACTCTATATCTTTATGGCTTTTTCATTATTTATTTTTTAATGAAAAAAAAAAAAGCTAAAACTTGATATTTAAAATTCCTAAAATTTGTGGCACAAAAAATTTGGCCTGTAGCTCTCTGCAGGCAGTTTCTGGTATCTCCCTAGAATAAGGAGAAGGGGGAAGGAGGGGGGAAAGGAATGCCAGCCTCCTCAGTAAGGACAGACTCACCAATTCAGAGGGCTCCCTGCTCACAACTCCTCCCCAAGTCCCCAAATAGGAAGTTTTCCTAGGAAGACCAAGAGCAGATTCTGATCAAGGCAGAGGGGAAATCCAGAGTTATTCCACAGGGAGGTCCACTCTGTCCCAGGTTTTGTGGTGGGCGGGGCAAGGGAGGAGGTCGCTGAGCTGCAGGCATCCCAGGCCTTAGCAGGGATCCTTCCCAGGGCCAGTCATCAGTGAGACTCAGGGTCCTAGTGTTATGAGCCCATCCCAATTTTAGCAGCTGAAGAAAGCTATTTCAACAGATTTCTAGGCCTGGCCCAACTCCAAGGACAGGCTAAAAACAGTTTCTTCAAAATCCCAGCTCTAAACTCCAATCCCTTAACCATTAAGCGCCCTGTACCTTTCAGGAAATGAAAGCTGCAGAATGGAGCTGTGAGGAGGGTTTGTACATTTATTCCTTCCTACAGGGATACACATACATGTTGTTCAAAAGCCTACTCTAACTCACACATAGAGAAATACTCTGCACTCTGAAGCGCTGATGTATTTCCTCCAAGTGATTTCCCCCCTAAGGAACAATAAACCATCGCAGTCTCTCTCAGGCTTCTGGGAGGTATGACACAATGCCTATTAGAACCAGCACTGGGCAGAACCACTTGGGGGGCAGGAAGTGGTTCCGGAATGGAGGGCTCTCTACCTAGCAGAGCTTCCCCCCTGCCACCCCCCAACAAAAATCTCCTAATGAACTCAAGTTCACAGACTGCCCAGGCCACAGGGAAAGGCGGCTGAAAAGAGAAAAGGTATAAGTCTGGCTCCCCTATGCTCTAAGAGGCTTTTTTTTTTTTTTTTTTTTTTTCTTTTTTTTTGCTTTTTAGGGCCACACTTGCGGCAAATGGAAGTTCCCAGACTAGAGGCCGAATCGGAGCTGCAGCTCCGGCCTACATCACCAACCACAGCAACGACAGATCAGAGCCACGTCTGTGACCTATACCTCAGCTCATGGCAACACTGGATCCTTAATCCACTGAGTGAGGTCAGGGGTTGAACCTGTGTCCTCATAGATACGAGTCAGGTGCGTAACGCTCTGAGCCACAATGGGAACTCCATCCAAAAGAATTTCTGATGAGTGCTCAACGTTCAACAAGTAGCCCCAAATTAACGAGCATAAATGAGACTTCATAACAAGTAGAATCACTCAGGCACAGGGAGCCCTCACACCTCAGCTGCTAGGCATAAGTTCCTGGCCCCTCAGTGGGCCCTCAGCAGCTCTGGCCCAGAATCCTACAACCCTCCATCAGACCAAGGCAGGCCTCTCTCTGACCACCTTTCTGTAGGGCCCCCATACCCAAAAAGGCACTGATCCTCAGCACACCGAATCCTGCAGCACCCCAGCTGGCACCTGCCCCTGCCCCCACACTCCACCCCTGCCACAATCTGTCTTCCCAGAGAGAGAGCTTCAGGACTCCCCTAGCCCAGAGGGGCCCTGCCCTGCCCACCCCACCCCTGTACCTGGCACACAGGCTCCTCGCTCTTCCCGCTCCCTGGGGAAGGAATACCTCACTGCCACCACCCCAGCTCTTTTGCTGACAAGCTCCTGGTCTGTGTTTATATCATTAGTTGTATTTCACAGGAAGCAGCCAGGACAACAGGAGACAATGACAGTGGAGGGAGGGTGGAAGTACAGAATCACTGTTCCCCTGTAGGGGTGGAAGCCAGTCTTCAGGAAGTGGGGAAGGCCCCCACTGGACCAGACCAGAGGCAACCAGCAGGTTTTCCTCACATAGCCTTTTTTTTTTTTTTTCCCCTCCACAACAGTGGGTGGGCCTGGTTCCTAAAAAGATGGCTGTTGAGACAGGAGCACTCCTAAGAGTAGCAGACACACCCGAAAGAGTGATCTGTGCAGGGTGTGACCAAGAGGAGAAGAGGGGCAGAGAAAACCAGGAGGATGGGAAGGCCTTAGACAGGAAAAAAGACAGAAGAAAGCAGGAGTGGCTCCATTAAGGAGGCCTCTGGAGCCACAGTCCCAGGCTGGGGGGGTGGGGGGATGTTTTCACTGCACCTCCCATGGCCCAGCTCAGGCAGAGTAGACAGTCCAGTCCCCAGGCCTGTGGGAGAGGGAGAGATCCATAAAGTTGTCAGACTGGTTTGCCCAGGAAAAGGAGAGCAGGAAACACAAGGCACAGAGGCCGAGGAAAGAGGGTTAAGCAGGGAGTCCAGAGTCAAATGGCCATGGTCTGGCTCCCCACAGATCTGGCAATGGGAGCCAGCACTGGGGCTTGGAGGAAACCAAGGACCTGGGTCCAGGCTGTTTCCTGGGTGCAGAGAGTGGTCCAGCGGCCAAGAGTGAGGGAGCCAGGGGCCAAGGAGCCAGTAGATGTGGATAAGAAAAGGACTAGGGTTTCTGGAAACAAGGGAGTGATGCCCACAAGGAGGGGCACCACTCCTGAGGGATGAGGGCAAGTGGGGATGAGCTCAGGCCAGTGGAAGAACCGTGGGCAAGACTGAACATACCAGCCTCATACCCTGACAGAGACGCCCTTTTCGACCAAACTAGTCAGGCTTCTCTGAGCCCTCTGCTCGCTCAAGCCCAAATCTGGGCTTCCACCTCCGTCCTTGCAGAGTCCAGTTTTAGCAAGAATCCAGCTAAGGCAGTTTAGCCAGGATCCCCCACCCTCCACAGCAGATCGATCACCTTCCATGTCTGACTGAATTCCTCACCCTCCTAGTGCAGCATCCCCCAAGATATCCCATCACTCTAACTTGCCTTCAGCAAGAATTTTTTAGGTCAGTTAGTAAAGAATTACCCTACCCTCTTATAAATTTTCCATCCATCCACCTCCCTCCCACCCCCTGCCCCCCGCCCCCAGGCTATAAATTCCCACTTTTCCTTGTAGCATTTGGGGTTGAGCCCAATCTCTCTTCCCTACTGCAAAACCCTACTGTGCAGTCCTTACACCTATCACAACAGTCCTGAATAAAGTCTGCCTACTGTCTTTACAAGGGTCAGAATTTTTTAATGTTTTTTTTTTTTTTTTTTTTGCTTTTTAGGGCTGTACCCACAGCATATGTAAGTTCCCAGGCCAGAGGTCAATCAGAGCTACAGCCACCAGCCCACAGCACAGCCACAGCAACTCTGGATGTGAGCCAAGTCTGCACCCTACACCACAGCTCATGGCAATGTCGGATCCTTAACCCACTGAGCAAGGCCAGGGATCAAACCCCACATCTTCATAGTTACTAGTCCGGTTTGTTAACCATTGAGCTATGACAGGAACTCCCTCAAAGCCTCTTTTTTCTTAATGCTCTCTGGGCCCGGCAGAGAAGATGGGCACATGCAGGTAGACAGGGAAAACCCAGAGAAGGGGCTCATCAAACCTCTCCTTGGGGTCGCCCTCTGCCCATTCCCATGTCCCGATCTGTCTCCAAACCTTATCCAGGCACAAACGCCAGGCCTCAGCTCTCCCAAATTCTAGGCAACACACAGAGTCAGAGGCAGCACCAGGAGTGCACCTCTGACCCAGGATCCCCCTGTGACCCAGGATCCCGAGGCCCTGCCATGGCTCTCAGCCATGCAGCACAAGCTGATAGAGCCCAAGAAGGGAGAAGCCTGTCCCTCTAGCTCAAGGACACCAGGGCTCCTGGATCTTCTCCCCAGCTGCTGGGCGAGGGAGCCAGAACAGACATCCAGAAGGAAGCCTGGCGGGTCAGCTTTAGATTACCAGGCCTGCAGCCTCCTAAAAGAAAACCACAGCCCCGCCCCACCCGGCCCCGCCCAGCCCAGCCCAGCCCCACCCAACCCCACCAGGCCCAAGAATGGAGGAAGTGGGGTTCCCAGAACCTGCGGCTGGTGAGCACTTTGCTGAGAGGCGTCAACGTGACGGCAGCAGTTCCAAACCAGAGTATCAGCCTAACTCAGGGGCTGCTTCTCAAACTTGAAGTGTGCACTATGCTTCACAGTAACACACAGGACAGGAAGGGCAGATTCCTCTCACTTTACAGATGAGAAAAATAAGTCCAGGAAGGGAATAAAAAAAAAAAAAAATCAAATACTTGTCCAGGGCACTCAGCTACAAAGTAGATGCAACTCGAAAGCTGGCCTCCCCACCTTCCACTCTACATGCTGGACAACATTATTCATCATTACATTTAATAGGCAGGGGCACTCAATACTTCCCACCAGGCAGGCCCTGTGCTGTTCCAACACAGCCACTTGCCCTGTCTGAACAACAACAAAATGCTGTTAAGGAAGAAAACGGATGTTGAGACATTATGAATACCCCCACTGCTGCAATGAAGATGAACCAGGAATGCTGGCATTCACCTAGACCAAAGAGTCTCAAAACACTAAACTACAGTCCCCTGGGGACTCTGATGAATGGCCAAGAGCTGGACCGCTTCTGTAGATCCCCCCCCATCCCCTCTCCCTCTATTCCAGATGGGAAAACAGAAGCCCTGAGAAAGGAGGAAACATGCCGAAGGACAGCAAGAGTTAACCACGAGCGGAAGACCTGAAGTCTCACCACCTCCACCAGTGTTTCCTGGCCCTGCTGGAAGTCACCAAGGACCAAGCAGGTGACAAAGCACAGAAGCAAGGTCCATAGTGTATAGCCAGCTCTTTGACACCCTGCAAGGGTGGCCTGACTGGAAAAATGCAATTAACAGAGGGGTTCTACCCACTTCGCAGGCCAGCGAACCATCCCAGCCCCACGCTCAAGCCTGTTTTCCATGTGACTCCCATCCTTTAGTAACCTCACACCTGACGTTTACACACCTCTAGCTTTACAAGCTCAGCCCCAGAGTCTCGTAAGGGGAACAACACGGCCTATGGGGTGCCTCCAAGAAAGGAGGCTGCTCTCACCACCACGTGGGGAAGTCCAAGAAGTCCAAGTGCTGATGTGTGGGGGCAGAGAGGGCAAACAGGAGCCTGCTTCCTTCTCATGGGCATTAATACCCCTCTTTCAAGGCCCCTGGGGGCCCAGTAGCAGGAAACAAGAGATCATCGACCCAGTTCACAGCCCCTAACACCAGGGTAGGAGCTAAACAAATACTTAATAAGAAGCCCTGGCCTGGGATTCACCACTAGTCCTTGGGCACACAAACAGATGAATGAATAAATGAATGAGCAAGAGGAACTCAAATAACTTGTCCAGGGTCAGAGGAGCAAGCGGCTTCTGCATGCATTTTTGCTCACCAACCTCTTGCCCTTCAAATGCGGCACCTCGATTCATCTTTAACCTAAATGGCATTTCTTTGACTAATTCATCATGAATGTTCCTGATGACAAAGAAACACACAACACTTGGACCCAGACCTTGGGAAGAAGTCACAGAGAAGGCACAGTGGTGGGCAGGTGGCAGGCATTCACCAAATGTTTCCAGTCCTTTTTCACTCCCCAGCCTGCAGGGAAGTGTGGCCATGCGACTGCTTCAGCCATTGAAAGGCCACTTCTGGGTGGAAGCTTTAAGAGCCAGGGTGAGATTCATCATGCTCTCTGTCCCTCTGCCCAAGTGACCAGGAATGTTCCAATTACTCATCATGGATCCCACAGTAAGAACAACATAAAGCAGATACGCAATGGATGTGGTGTGAGCAAGAAGCAGTCCTTTGTTGCTTTAAGCCTCTCAGATTTGAGGACTTATCACAGCAAACCCTGATCTATCTAGGCAGATACAATGATCTCTCTAGGCAATGATTCACTCTCCAATCTCCTACACATGGCAGCACTGATCTTCCCATTCCTTGGCCTTAGCGAGACAAAAGCTATATTGCAAGTCAACCAGCAGGGCTTCAGAGGCACCTGCTATGTGCCCAGACAGATAAGACGCTTTCAGAAGCAGAAAATGTAAGGGCACCTGCCCTGAAGGATTTACTAGTTCCTCTGGGCCAGGCCTGTTCAGAGTATTAACCAACTTGAATCATTTCTGAGAGGAAAGCATATCTAATTAGGAAAACTGGTTCTCATTCAGACCTTAAGCAAGTTACTCTGTGACCTCTGCAGGCCACTGTTTCATAGTCTGTAAAATGGGACCTTAACATCATCTACCATACTATGTGGTTCTGAGGATTAAATGAGTGAATACAAGCAAAGCCTCTTGGAGAGTACTGGGTGTAAGTCTTGACAAATAGTTAAGTCTCAATAAACCCACTCTTACTGCACATTTAAACCTTCCACGTAATTGCAGTAAGTTTGTCCCTTATAAACTCCTCTAGATTTTAAACCCAGCACAGGTTTCCCAAGACTGGCACAATGGCACTTTGTAGGCACTGCCAAACTGTATCGTACTTCAGTGGAAGTAACAAGTCAAATCTCTGAGCACATGGTAACCTAGAGTGAGGCCTCAGGAATCGCTTCTACAACCCAGAGCTTCCAGAACTCCCTGTTCCCTGGCCTCCATGGGAAATTCACTACTACCAGGACCTGCAGGGTGAGGTTCCCTCCCCTCCCACACAGGGCATGAGCTTTGTCCTCCTATTCCCAAACACAGGAAGGGAGGCCGCCCTCACCTGTTCTCAGAGATCTGCTCACTGCCCAGCTGGTAAAGGGGGTTAGTTCCCCGGGTAGCCAAGCCTTCTGCAGCCCTTTCCTCTTCATGCCCTTTCTTCCTGGAGGCAGCCACAAACCTCCAGACACACCATGAGCTTCAACTCCTGTTTGCCTGAATAATGTTGCTAAGCTGAGGTCAAGCTTGTATTAATAAACACTACAGAGCACTGCTACATGTCCATCCTGGGATCTAAGACCACAAAGACCTGCCAGCCAATCAGGGAGCCATGAGTCTGGAACAGTGCTTGCAACAGCATCTGGAAGCCCCCAGACTCTCAGCCATGCTTTGTTGAACAAACTGAAGACCATGTTTGGTGGTCCAAGCAGTGGATTTGAGAGATGTAGGGATGGAGAGATCAAGAAATTTTCCAACAGAAGAGGGGTGCAACAAAGGATAGCGCAATAAGAGGGGAGGGGAAATCGCCTGGTAGCCTGGGCTTCCAAGGCCTGTCTCCCAGATATTATGGATCCTCGTGATGGGATAAAGCTTGGGGACAGCTGAGAGGAGCCAGAAGGGCATATGGGGCCATTATGGAGGAATATGGGCTTCATTCTGAGGGTGCCAGGGCCTAGGAGGATCCCTGGAAAACAAGGGTGCTTGGGCCTTCCACAGGGCTAGCTGAATATTGAGGGGATGTAGGGGTGCTGGGGTGCTCTGCCCGCCTAGGCCCCAGGATTCCCTTCAAAATCAGGGAAGGGTAACCCAGGCACTCTGCAGGCAGTAACTTCCCCTACCTGGAGGTCAAGGGGAAGGGGAAAGTCTACTTTTGAAGATTTGGCAAGCTCCACCCACTCCTATCAGCCCAAGGACAACCCACATCTCTGAAAGGAGGAGGACTCCTACATAGCAAACCCCGGCGAGCACACCTGCAGAGTTGCCAACCCAATGCCCTATACTCATGGCCCAGAAAGACTTCGTCACCCTAGACAACAGCACGGGGGACAGTCATCAAGCTGGTACACACGGCCGAACTCATCACCGGTCTGCAGCCAGTCGCCAGGCCAGCACCGATCCAACCACTTCCCGGCGACTCCCCACAGCACTGACTGCTTCCTAGCCGGAGACCAACTTCGTGTCTCCCAGATGTGTCCCACTCCAAGTCCCTAAACACACACACACAAACACACACCGAACCCACCTGCACCACCATCACTCCCCGACAAGAAGCAGCGGCCCGGGACGAGCCAACTCTGGAGCCACAGACCCAACTCGACTGAAGCTCCAGTTACGTCAGGAGACGGGCTTTGCTCCCAAGCACAATCCCAAACGACCAACACGGAGAAGGTGAATCACCACCTACTCAATCTCTGGCCGCCCTGAATCTGTGCAGGGTAGAGTGAGACACACCGCCGGGGTGGGCGACTTGGAGCACACTCAAGGCGGGGCGGGGGAGGGGACCTCCCTCCCCGGTCCGCGCCACCCTCTCTACCCCGGCTCGAGCTCCGGGCGGCCGAGGGTCCGTGCCGGAGCCAAAAGGAGTGCTCGTCCCAGGGCTCGAAGCTGGGGAGAGGGGCAGAACCCTGAACGGCGGCGGTCCGGCCCCTCCCTCCCGGGTCGCTCCTACCCCCGCCCAGCCCCAGAGCGCACCCGACTGGGGAGGCGGACAGAGCAAAGGCGAAGGAACCTCGAGCGCCAGCCGAGTCTCCTGCTGCTGCTTTCACTCTGCTGGGCGCCCGAGTTCGGCTCAAAGGGGTCCGGGCCAAGGCCTCCAGCCCCTCGCGGGCGATCTGGGCAGACAAAGCCAGCGCCGCCCGCCGGGCCGCCCCGGGGAAGGGGCGAGGGATCCGGAGGGAACGAGCCCGGACCTGGCGATCAATCCTAGTCCCCAGAGGGCGCTCGGGGGTGTTGGCCTCAGACAATGGGGGGGCAAGGCCCGATGCTCCAGCAAGGGCTCGGCGTTGTACTTACCCGGGCGCAGCGGCAGCGTCGGCAGCGGCAGCGGCGGCGCGGCCGGGTTCGGCCGAGGAAGTTATAGCAAGTTAGGCGGCGCGGGGCGGGAGGGCGCGACTCAGGCCGTCCGAGCGCGGGGGCGGGGCGCCGAGGGGCGGGGCCGGGGGCGCGGCGCCCGGCGGCGTCCCAGAAAGGGGCGCCACTTCCCTGCGCCGCCGGCGCGGCCCCGCCCTTCGTCGCCCCGCCCCCGCCGATCGTCCCGCCCCCCGCCCCGCCCGGCCTTCCAGCCCCCCGCCTCAGCAGAGCCTACGGGCCTAGTCCCCGACCCGCCCCTTTGTCCCGCTTTGGGCGGGGCCGGAGGCGGGGGCAGCCCGGCTCCGCGCTAACCCAGTGGGTGCGCCGCGCGGGCAGAGCGCTTACACTCACCCAATGTTGGGGGCTGAGGTGATAGGCGGAGGCGCGCGGAGGCCACACCAGCCTTGTCTCTGACCCTGGCGGAACTCCTCCAGCCTAGGAGACGCTCGAATTGTGGGGGCCGAAGGGAAGCACACCTTGAGGCTACGGGGTTGACTGGGTAGAGAGGTGAGCTCAGGGTTAGAAAAATGGCTGAACTGAAAATACTGGAAGCGGTCCTGCCGGGCCTCAGAGACTGGCGGTGGGGGTAGGCTTTAAGACAAAGGTAGTAAATTAACATTTATTTTTGTGCAAACCTGGCCGTAAAGACTGGCTCCTTGTAGTCTTTGTGCTAAAAATACCACGCTTTCTTCGGACAGCCGGCCTAGGTTTGTCCCTCACCTTCTTAAGGAGATGGCTGAGAGAATTCTTGAGAGGGAAGTGTGGAGGACTGCAGGTACAGCCTGTGGTGGAGGTATTCACACTGCTGGCTGGGCTCTGGGGTCTCAACCCAACTATCTAAAAAATGAGGCCCAGGCACACCACGCTGATCCTTAAACACATTCAGGTGGAGGTGATTTGTTCTGCTGGGTCTGTTAAAACTGGGCCAAGAGACTAGTTGCACCACATTGTAGTAAAAGCAACCAAAAGGTTAAGTCCAATGTAAGGAGGAGATCGTGAAAAGCAACTGTTCAGTCCATTCCCAGTTTTGGGTTGGTTTTGGTTGTTTGTCTTAAATTAAGGGGGATGCAGCCTGCCTGTGACACCCCAGGCAGCTCAGAGACCTTGGGGAACCTACCCACCCATTTGTCCTTAAGCAGAAAGAGAATGTTTGATTGAATGCCTGATCTGTGCCAGGCCCTCTTTTGATGCTGGGGATACAGCAGTAAACAAGACAACTAAGGCCTCTTGCTCTATAAAGCAGATTTTTGGTGGAGAAGACAAGTACTTGCAAGTTAAAGTAAATGCTGGAACAAAAACAAGGGACTGGAATAGAGAACAAGAGTTACTTTAGGTGACGACAGCAGGGAGAATGTCTTTTGAGGAGGTGATGTTGAAAATGAAGTCAAAAGAATGAGGAGATATCCTTGGGAAGAGCCAGGCAGAGACATTCCAAGTCAAGAACAGTTTGTGCCTAGGCCTTGAGAAAGGTAAGCTGTGCATGTGTCAAGGAGCTGAAAGAAAACCTGTGTGTCCAGAGTTGCAAGCCTGGGAAAGAGGACCAGGATGAAGTGGGGAGATGGGCAGGGGCCAGGCCATGCAAGACTGTATCTAGGAATAGAGACTTTTTTTTTAATGACCACACCTGCGGCTTATGGAAGTTCCTGGGCCAGGGATTGAATCCCAGCTACAGCTGCGACCTACGCAGCAGCTGTGGCAATGCTGAATTCTCAACCCTCTGCCCAGGGCATCAAACCAGTGCCTCCCACAGTGACCCAAGCCACTGCAATCAGATTCTTTTTTTTTTTTTTGGTCTTTTTATGGCCACACATGAGGCATATGGAGATTCCCTGACTGGGGTCGAATGGGAGCTGTAGCTGCCGGCCTACACCACAGTCACAGCAATGCCAGATCTGAGTCACGTCTGCAACCTACACTACAGCTCACAGCAATGCCAGATCCTTAACCCACTGAGCAAGGTCAGAATCAAATCTTCGTCCTCATTGATACTAGTCACATTCGTTTCTGCTGAGCCAGGACAACAGGAACTCCCTGCAGTCAGATTCTTAACCCACTGTGCCACAGCGGGAACTCCTAGGAATGGAGACCTTTTAATTAAACCATTGAATGGTTTTATGCAGAGGACTAACGTGTTTTGATTTTCTGCTGTGTAAAGCATAAATTGGGTGGGTGGCAGGCAAAAATAAAAGCAAGGGGACAATTAGACTGCTGTGGCAGCCCCAGCTAAAGCTAATGGTAGCTTGGACTGAATGGTGGCCTCACTAAAATGAGTGGTTGAGAGATGCTATTTTGAACATGGACACTGAGAGGATAGATGTGGGGGGAGGGAATGGAGAAACCAAAGATAATTTTCATGTTTCCGGCTAGAGTTAGAGGGTGAACAGTGCCTCGTATATTGGATGGAGTAGCCTGGAGGAGAGAGACTACAGCCCCAGGAAGCACATCAAGAATTCTGTTTTAGTCATGTTGTGTTTGAGATGCCCATAAGAAATCCAACTTGATTGTCCAGTCACAAGAAGCTCACCCAGGCTGAAGGTAGGGATTTGGGAAGCATCATTTTAAAGATGGTAAACGCCTTGGGATCTGAAGGGTAGGAGATAGATGCAGAATAGGAAAGGGTTCAAAGAGGGACCTAGAGGAGTCAGAGGAGCCAAGCAGGGAAGAAGGCTGAAAAAGAGAAGCTGATTGCCATGCGCTGTGGTGTGTAGGTCACAGACGCGGCTCAGATCTGGCATTGCTGTGGCTGTGCCATAGGCTGGGGGCTACAGCTCCAATTTGACCCCTAGCCTGGGAATCTCCATATGCCACAGGTGTGGCCCTAAAAAGTCAAAGAAAAAGAGAAGCTGAGGAGGCGAAAAAAGAACCTTGTGAGCGTTATATCTCAGAGACTGAGAAAGCAGTGTTTCCAGATCACTTACGAGGAAAGGGAAGATCCTTTGACTCTGATAACATGAAGGTCATTGGCACACATAATAAAGGCAGTGATCCTGGAGTAGTGGGGTGGGAGCCAGACCACAATAGAACTGTCGTATTTAGACAACTTGTCCAACAAAGAACAGAACTGGGAGGAGTCTAGAGAGCATTGTGGACTCATAGGCTTTGGCAGAGATGGCTGATGACCCTAACAGCCATTCTCCCCCATTTCCTTTATCATAGAATTTCCAGGTCTAGCTGGCCACATGGCTTCCCTGAATAAAAGCAAGTTTCTAGGACTCCCTCTTTGCTCAACATGGTCACATGACTCAGTTCCAGCCAGCAGGAGGTAAGTACAATTCGGGAGAACTAGCCTTAAAGGGAGGTGCTTTGCTCAACCATGGGTCTCTCCTGTTCCTTACAATGTGTGACTGTGTAGCTAGAGCTCAAACAACTGTATTCAACTTTGAAATGTAAGCCATGTGTTGAAGATGTTAGGGCAACAAGTTGGAATAAATTTGGGTTCCTGATGTTTACATAGCCACCGCACCTGCTCTGGACCACCCACCTCTTGACTTTGTATATGAGAAAAAGAAATTTCCATCTTGTTTAACCCTCTGTTTTCCAGTGACATACCTAATTTTAACTTTTGTTAGGATACAGAGGGTTTTGTTAACATACCAAGGTTAACTAGAGCAGGTTTGCAGAATGATAGGAGTGATGCAGGAGAGATGGCAGAAGTGATGATTCTGAAGGTGAAAGGAGATGGGCCTCCGCAGGAAGGAGAGGACACCTCTAGTAGAGGGATGGCTCCACCATTATTAAGAAGGGCGTGTGGAGTTCCCTTCGTGGCTCAGTGGTTAATGAATCCAACTAAGAACCATGAGGTTGCGGGTTCAACCCCTGGCCTCCCTCAGTGGGTCGAGGATCCAGTGTTGCCTTGAGCTGTGGTGTAGGTCACAGACACGGCTGGCATTGCTGTGGCTCTGGCGTAGGCCAAAGGCTACAGCTCTGATTAGATCCCTGGCCTGGGAACCTCCATATGCCACGGGAGTGGCCCTAGAAAAGCCAAAAAGCCAAAAAAAAAAAAAAAAAAAAAGGTAGTGTGCAATAGTTCCCTTGTGGTGCAACAAGTTCAGGATCTGATGTTGTCACTGCAGTGGTTCGAGTCACCACTGGCTTGGGTTCAGTCCTGGCCCAGGAACTTTCAGGTGCCATAGGCAAGGGGGAAAAAAAAAGAAAAAAAAAAAAAGGTGTGAAGGCTGAGAACATGTTTCCAGTGAAGGTTAGGAACAGAAAGACGATCATCCGCATCCACACCTGATGATTTCTGCTTAATCCTGCATATGAAGGAGGTCGTGAGCTTAAACAAGGAGAAGAGGGTAAAGCCAATATTGTGGACCGTGGTGCTGGAGGTTCCTCCTGTCTGAGTGGCTGCAGGGAGACAGCTGCTTTCTGAGCAGTTGGCCACACTGCTGCAGGGTGTGAAGAGGGTGAGGGAAATGCCCACAAAGCCTGCCCTCCACCCCTTCCCCACCAGGCCTCCCTAAATAGCTACTTACGACACTGCCATTCCCAGCTGCCCTCTGAGACCACCAAGCTTTACCTGACCCATTTTTACAGTCATATGGGCTGGCTTCTGAGAGCATAAGGGATAATCAAAGCATAGCAGGCCCATTTTCTCTTCCTTTCTTAAAAAGTAAAAAAAAAAAAAAAAAAGAGTTCCCATCGTGGCTTGGGGTAACAAACCCAACTAGTATCCATAAGGATGTGGGTTTGATCCCTGGCTCTGCTCAGTGGGTTAAGGATCTGGTGCTGAGGTGAGCTGTGGTGTAGGTCACAGATGTGGCTTGGATCTCCCATTGCTGTTGCTGTGGTGTAGGCTGGCAACTACAGCTCCAATTTGACCTCTAGCCTGGGAACTTCCATATGACATGGGTGCAGCCCTAAAAAGACAAAAATAACATAAAATAAAATGAAAAGAATTGCACTGGTGATCAGTTTGAAATGTATAGAAATATCAAATCACTATATTGTGCATTAGAAACTGACATAGTGTTGTAGGTCAATTATATACTTCAAAAACAACAAACTCACGGAAAAAGAGATCAGATTTGTTGTTATCAGAAGTAGGGGGTGGAGAGGGAGAACAGATGAAAGGGATCAGAAGGTACAGGAGTTCCCATCGAGACCTAGCAGGAATGAACCTAGCATCCATGGGGACTCAGGTTCAATCCCTGGTTTCGCTCAGTGGGTTGATGATCTGGCGTTGCCATGAGCTGTAGTGTAGGTTGCAGACACGGCTTTGATCCTACATTGCTGTGGCTGTGGTACAGGCCAGCAGCTACACCTCTGGTTCGACCCTAGCCTGGGAACCTCCATATGCTGTAGGTGCAGCCCTAAAAAGACAAATAAATAAAGAAAGAAAGAAAGAAAGAAGGTACAAACTTCCAGGTATAAGATAAAGAAGCATGCAGTATATAATTTTCAGCATGATTAAGTAACCCTGCTGTATGTTATGTGTGAAAGTTGTTCAGAATAGATCCTAAGAGTTCTCATCACAAGGAAAAAAATTTTTTCTTCTATTTTTACATCTATGTGAGTTGACAGATGTTCACTAAACTTATTGTGGTAATTATTTCATGATTATGTAAGTCAAATCATTATGCTGTATACCTTTAACTTATGTAGTGTTGTGTGTTAGTTTCATCTTAGTAAAACTGTAAGAAAAGTACAACATAGCCTAAAAAACCAAATAAATTAAAAGAATTGAGATATGGACAGTCCCAACTCATAAAAGGGCTGTATTGTAAACAGTGCCTTAGTTTCTGGACTGGTCCCTGGGACCATAGTTACCAAGAAAATAACTATAGCACAGATTACAAGCCTGAGGTATAGATTATGAGAACAAAAAACAGTAGAAGACAGCCTAAAAAAGAGAGAAGATAAGAGTTTCTTCTTCTTCCTGGACCTGGAGTTGGCTGTAAATAAAATTTTAAATGAAGGAGTTTGGCCTTTATAGTCCTCAACTTCCTCCCTACTTCTCTGTCCCAGTCTGGTCCTGTCCCAGTGCTGCTCTGCCTCACCCGGGACTTCATGCTGTAGTGCCTCTCTCCCTCTTTGTGTACAAGCCAGGGGGTGGGGGATGCGGGGAAGCAGCTTGAATAGAAGAGGGACTTGGTATCCACGCTTTCCTATTTCTCAGCCTCTTTTTATTTTTTTTAATGTTTTATTTTTTATTTTTATTTTTGTCTTTTTAAGGTCACACCCATGGCATATGGGGGTTCCCAGGCTCGAGGTTCAGTCGGAGCTGCATCTGTCGGCCTACACCGCAGTTCACAGCAATGCCGGATCCTCAACCCACTGAGCAAGGTCAGGGATCAAACCCACAACCTCATGGTTCCTAGTTGGATTCGTTTCCACTGCACCATGATGGGAACTCCTCTCACCCTCTTAATATGAACAATATACCTGACATCTCTGAACCTTAGTTTTCTTATCTGTAAAGTCAAGATAAAAGTAAAACTTACCTCGCAGGCTTATAGTAAGAATCAAATGACATAACATTTGTAAAACATCCTATAAACTGGAAGGAATTCTTTTTTCTGGAATCGATGGCTTATTAGGGCCAGATGACCAAGGATCTTCATGTTAGTTCAGAATGTTTTGGTTAGAAGTGAAAAAACCCCACCCAGGGGAATTCCCATCGTGGCCTAGCAGAAATGAATCTGACTAGTATCCATGAGGATGCAGGTTTGATCCCTGGCCTTGCTCTTTGGGTTAAGGATCCGGTGTGCTTTGTGCTGTGGTAGGCCAGCAGCTGCAGCTCTGATTCGACCCCTAGCCTGGGAACCTCCATATGCCATGGGTGTGGCCCTAAAAAGACCAAAAGAAAAAAGAAAAAAAAGCCCCACTCACACTAGCTTAGGCCAAAGAAGGGAAGATTACTGGAAGGACACTCAGGTCACTCAGAATCAAAAAAAAAAAAAAAAAAAGGACTTGAGGGAGTTCCCCTTGTGGTTCAGTGGGTTAAGAACCCAACTAGTGTCCATGAGGATGCAGGTTCGATTCCTGGTCTCGCTCAGTGAGTTGGGGATCCAGAATTGCCATGAGCTATAGTGTAAGTCACAGACATGGCTCCGATCCCATGTTGCTGTGGCTCTGGCATGGGCCAGCAGCTGCAGCTCCAATTCAACCTCTAGCCCAGGAACTTCCATATACCGCAAGTGTGGCCATAAGAAGAAAAAAAAAAAAAAGACTTGAAACCAGATTGACTCTAGACACTAGGGACTGATCCTGCAGGCTCCCCAGACCAGGAGCCCCTCCCTCTGTCTCCTAGTGTTCAGAGTTTGCCCCATGTTGGAGATGTGGCTCTGAATAACTACACTCTAGGTTGGTTTGAATAAATCCCAATAATTGGCCATCTCTGGACATGTGCCTACTCATGGATCAATCACTGTGGCAAAGGAGAAAGGATTCCCTGACTAGACCAGGTCTATCCCTGTGGGCAGTAGGGCAACACCTTTCCCAAGGCAGAGATGGTGTGTGCAGGACCAGCATAATTCAGAAGAATCTTACAGTATATACCTAATCCTCCTTAGTCCCTAAACAGACACTGAAAGATTTTAGGCAGAATAGTAGCATTGTTACTTTTGTGCTTTTAGAAGATCCCTAAGGCTTCAGTAGGAAGAGAAGATTGGAGGGAGCAAGATTAAAGACTAGTTATGAAGGGAATTCCCTGGTGGCTCAGTGGGTTAAGGATCCAGCATTGTCACTGCTGTGGGTCAGGTCACTGCTATGGCATGGGTTTGATCCCTGACCCAGGAACTTCCTCATGCTGTGGGCATAGCCAAAAAAAAAAAAAAAAAAGAATAGTTGGGAAAGAAAGTAGTTCAGGAAGATGGTGATGAGGAAATGACAAGAGGTGAACAGAGTCAAAATATATTTAGTAGGTAGAATTGAAGAGTGACTAATAGGATGCTGACTAATAGGATTCTGGTTTCATAGACAGTGATACTGTTCACTGAGACCAGGAATCCAAGTGACTTGGTGAGGGGTGACAACTTAGACCTCTTCCATTGGAGGTGTCTCTGTGGACAAAGAAGAGAGGTCCAGTTTGCAGTTTGAAGTTCAGGAGAGACATCTAAGCAGAAGCTATAAATTTGGCAGTTGTATTCATCAGAGCTTGGGTTTGGCTCCTATCACATCAACCCAACCAGATTGCTTTAACTAAAGGGGTTTATTACTATACTTACTGAAAACTCTGACATAATGCAGTCTGAAGGTAAGCAAAGCAAAACTTGTCAGCAGTTCCACAGTCACTCAGGTCCCAGGTCCACTCTGTTGGTCTACTTTGGCTCTCCTTACTGGAAAGCTTGCATCCTCAGAGTCAGCTTATGATCATACAATGGCTGCTCCAGCTCCAGCTTCCTCTCTGCATTCCAGATAGGCAGAAGAAAGAGCAAAAAGGATGAAGGAGCAGCACCCGTGTTAGGAAAGCAACACTGCCCCAGAAATCCTCTCAGACTGCTGCTTATGCCTCATTGGTCAGGTCTGGGCACATGGCAAACATTAGTTCCAATGGAGGCCGGGAAATGTAATTTTTAAAAATTAGGTCCCTGTAGATCCCATTGTACCTCAGTGGTGATGAACCCAGCTAATACCCATGAGAGTGTGGGTTCATCCCTGGCCTTGATCAATGGCTTAAGGATCCAGCATTGCGGTGAGCTGTGCCATAGGTCACAGATGTGGCTTGAATCCCATGTTGCTGGCTGTGGTGTAGGCCGGCAGCTGCAGCTCTGATTCAACCCCTAGCTTGGGAACTTCCATATGCCACTGGTGCAGCCCTAAAAACCGCCCCCCCAAAAAAAAATCCACACATTTCCAAGGGCTTCTTTCTCCTATTTGCATCTGCAGCCTCAGCCATGAAGCCTCTATCCTCAGATGGTGTCCCCTACCAGGCTGTAAAGATTTGTGGTAGGAACCCACATGTGAGCACAAGACACAATGGAGCATACTTTGATGATGGCAGCTGAGACTGTTAAAAGATGATGGTGACAAGGCATCCTATCTCACCTTAGTGGTCCATAAATAAATAAATAAAAACAAAATTAGGTCCCCGAGCCTGTTCGAAAGAAAGGAGAATGTGGTTTTTGTTTTTGTTTTTGTCTTTTTAGGGCTGCATCTGAGGCATATGGAGGTTCCCAGGCTAGGGGTCTAATCGGAGCTACAGCTGCTGGCCTACACCTTAGCCATAGCAACTTGAGATCCAAGCCATGTCTGCAACCTACACCACAGTTCATGGCAACGATGGAACCTTAACCCACTAAGCAAGGCCAGAGATCAAACCCACAACCTCATGGTTCCTAATCAGATTTGTTTCTGCTGTGCCACAATGGGAACTCCTGAGAATGATTATTGAGAGAACTGCACATGTATGATAATTAAAACCATGGGAGTAGAGGAAATTACCCTGGGACTAGGAGTTGAGAAAGGAAAACGAATGAAGCAGAATCCTGATGATGAACGTGGTGGTGACCAGGAAGAGAAGAAGGAGAGGGATTAAGGAGACTAGAAAGAGCAGCCAGCGAGGTAGCAGCAAAGCCAGAAGGTGGTGTGATGGAAGTCAAGGGAAATGAATATTTCAGGAAGGAAGGCGTGGTCCCCATATTCCAGTGCTTCAGGGAGGGCAGCAAGACCTGGCCACGTGTCAAGGCTGAGGTGTGGCCATTGGAGTTGGCAGCTTCAGGGAGCTGGTTCTGTGGAATACTTGAGTTAAAAGCTGTTAACAATGGGCTGAAATAAATAAGCATCAGAGTGAAGTTGTTAGCTGGAAGATGATGTGGGTAAGAGGTGGATTTGTTTGTTTTTAAGGAGACTTGAATATCTTTAAATGATGGAGGTAAGAAGCAGTAGACAGGAAAGGCTGAAGAGAAAGAGATGATACCTCCTTGAGAAGGTGGGAAGGGTTGGGGTTCCAAACAAGAGGTTGGCCAAAAACTGGGGACAGAGGAGCCTCCATGGAGACAGGGAAGGGGGAGTTGAGTGAGATGCAGATGTTGAGGGTTTAGTGAGGGTTCCTAAGTGAAGGCTTCCTTCCTTTTTTTTTGTTTTTTTGTTTGTTTGTTTGTTTTGAAATAGGAATGGTCACCTGTTGAAGGCAAGTGGGTGATTTCTGGGATCCAAGGATTTGAAAGGAACTTAGTAGAAAATGAGGAGTTCCTGTTATAGCGCAGCAGAAACAAATCCGACTAGGAACCATGAGGTTTCGGGTTCAATCCCTGACCTTGCTTAGTGGGTTAAGGATCCGGCATTGTTGTGAGCTGTGGTGTAGGTCACAGATGAGGCTCAGATCTGGCGTTGCTGTAGCTGTGGTATAGGCTGATGGCAACAGCTCCGATGAGACCCCTAGTGTGGGAACCTCCATATGCCGCAGGTGTGGCCCTAAAAAGACAAAAAGAAAAAAAGAAAATGAGAGAAGCTTCTGGGGTTAGGGTTAGGGTTAGGGTTAGGACAGGCAGGAGGGTCTGAAGAAGGATTGAGAGCCCAGCTGAGGATGGTGAACCAGAGTCAGAGTGACAGCTCAGGTGGCAGCCTTCATCCATCCTCAGCAGCTGGGTGAGCCCAGGTACAGAGAGCACAGAGAGTAGGATTGATCAAAGTTTGGGAGTTGGGAGTTCCCATCATGGCTCAGTAGGTTACCAACCCAACTAGTATCCCGGAGGCTGTGGGTTCGATCCCTGGCCTCACTCAGTGGGTTAAGGCTCTGGCATTGCTGTGGCTATGGCTTAGGCTGGCAGCTGCAGCTCCGATTCGACCCCTAGCCTGGGAACTTCCATATGCTGCAAGTGCGACCCTAAAAAACAGACAGACAAGAAAAAGGTTTGCTGGAAAGCGTGATAGAAAAACAGGAGTGCAGAGGGTTGAAGAATATTGGAAAGAAAGCACTGAGGTGTTATATCATGAGTCTTGAGTGGTAAAGAAGAGAAGCAACAGCTGGAAGGGCCAGTAGATGGGGAGAAAGGAGAAGATGGTGGGGCTGGAGGGCCCTCATTGACCACAGAGACAGGAATGGTTGCACAAGGCTGCAGTCAGACAGAGGGATGTATCCACAGGAGTGAGTGATCAAGATGGAATGAAGGAGTCCATGGCTCTAGGAGTGAGGAAGTCAGGGCCAAGAGGCCAGTGTGAGGATGGGTCACCCCATGAAGGTATGGCAGGAGCTGGGTGACTCAGGTGCTAATGTCTTTGGTAGACCTTTCACTCCAAGCTGTTTCGAATTGCTATATCCTTTCTTGAAAAGATCAGGGAGCCCTAGAGGAAGTGAATAGAAAAGAAATTAACTTGTTGGTCTGTCACCCAATGCCTGCCCTATTTGTTCCAGAATAGTCTACTGTAAAGAATCCAGGGAGTTCCCATTGTGGCTCAGCGGTAACAAACCCGATTAGGATCCATGAGGATACAGGTTCAATCCCTGGCCTCACTCAGTAGATTAAGCTTCCATTGTTGCTGCTAGCTGTGGTGTAGGTCGCAGATGTGGCTTGGATCTGGCGTTGTTGTGGCTGTGGTATAGGCGGACAGCTGCAGCTCTGATTCAGCCCCTAGCTTGGGAACTTCCATATGCCACTGGTGCAGCCCTAAAAAGCCCACACCCCACCCCCAAAAAATCCACACATTTCCAAGGGCTTCTTTCTCTTATTTGCATCTGCAGCCTCAGCCATGAAGCCTCTGTCCTCAGATGGTGTCCCCTACCAGGCTGTAAAGATTTGTGGTAGGAACCCACATGTGAGCACAAGACACAATGGAGCATACTTTGATGATGGCAGCTGAGACTGTTAATAGGTGATGGTGACAAGGCATCCTATCTCACCTTAGTGGTCCAACCCATAAACTGAGAGTGGGGGAGAGAGCACAGTTATTTAGTAGATAACCTCCCAAAGCCATTCCAGCCCTGTGAGTCAGCTCTGCTGTAATTCCTCCAAATGAGAGAAGATAGTTTTGCCAAAGAAGGAAGGCCTAGATGTGACGTCAGAGAGAAGGAGCAGATCAGAGGTGTTAAGAGCAAGGGCAGACTGCCTGGGCTCATTCCCAGCTCTGCCCCTGGAAGCTATGTCCACTATGGGATCTATGGACTATGGAGCAGATGTGAAAATGTAGTCTGAAAACATGAAAAATTGTTTCTTCTGAAGCAGTTCTCATGTGAACTACCTTTCACAAAGCTATGCATTTGTAAAACAAATGTGGGAAGTGGGCTCAGACAGAATCACTCACCCAAGAAGTGGTAGAACCAGAACTGTCGACTGGTTCTAACAGGCATAACAGATCTTTATGCCTCAGCCTTCCACCAAGACTGGAGAGTCATGAACACAAGTATTTGGGGGTCCACTAAGTCTCTGGGACCTCGTACACAGGCCCTGCCAAGAGGAACCCTGATAGGACCCCCCAGGAAGGAGAGAAAGAGGCACTCGCCCACCCACCTGAAGCAGACCAGAGAACAGGTGGATGCTGCAAGCATCACAGGTGCTTCTGCCTGTCCTCTCACAGCTCTGGGGACTTTTAGCTGGTCTCATGGGAGAACCTGGCTGTCCCTGGGGAGCCGTCTGCATCAGCTGCTGCCTCATGCACACACTGCCATCTAGGGGCGGCCGGCTGAACTGAGAGCCACTGCTGTGTGTGTTGGGGCAGTGGAGGGCCTTCAGTCCTGGTCTGATGCTATGGGGCTCTCCTTCCTTCCTGGAGCACTCATTCTCCTGGCTCCCCTCTACAGTTACCCACTCAGGCAGGATCATGTATTGTGGCGGCAGGACCACGCACCTACCCCTTTGTATATCCTGATCTCCCCTCTCTGTAAATGTTACTGCTCCCCACCCCCACCCCCGCCCCCTATCTCCTCTCAGACTCTCAGCCACTCCTGTGTCTTTAGATTTCTTCCTCGCACTGGCTACCCTTCATGTTTATCACCAGACTTGCTCTCTCTCCTGAACCACAGCCCCATTCTAGAATGAAAATCTGATGTCATCACCCTCTTCCCCCAGACCAGGAGAAGTTCATTTCAGTGAAAATTGTGCAGAGGCTGACTAGACCTGTTCTCTGTAATCACATCTGAACAGATCACTGTAACCATGTCTCTGGCCACA
The DNA here is from genome assembly GCF_054392235.1 of Sus scrofa. Classification (NCBI taxonomy): domain Eukaryota; kingdom Metazoa; phylum Chordata; class Mammalia; order Artiodactyla; family Suidae; genus Sus; species Sus scrofa. The sequence goes on along the minus strand of NC_139396.1, from coordinate 104,514,903 downwards.
GGCCTCCTTCACACTCGGTGACCCAGCCTGTCATCTCTACTATAGTGGTGACTGCACAGACTGCCCTTCAGGACCAGGTATTGGAATCTGATAGCTCAGGAGGTAACTGCTGCCTGGCAGAAGGAAGCAGCCTCACCAGAGTTCTTGGGCCTAAAGCTCACCAAATCTCCCTTTCGTCATTTCTGGATAGTTGCTGAGTGATCCCAGCCCCAGCCTCCCCTTTGGGTCCATGGAGGCCTTCCTTGGAATGTCCTCACGTTTCAGTTTCTCCCCACATCCAGTCTGCTTCCTTCCCTCACTTCCCACACACAAATCACTGGACCAGCTTTTATTTCCTATGCACTTGGCCTCAGCACATGCCATTATCTCAGCTTAGAACATCTTTTGCTCATTCCTTTTGCCTCTGTGAGAATATATAGGGGTGTGGAAACCACACAGCCTGGACCCTCAGCCAGACTCTTTAGGAGAATGGGCCTGGGTGTCCACATGTCACCAGTTCCCAGAGCATCACTCACACTCTGGCACTGGTGTCTCACTTTGTTTCTGCTGCTCAGCTGCTTATGGCCAGCTGGTCCCCAGCTTCTCCTTGGGGCCCTTCCCTGGCTTCTAACCACTGCCTCCTCTGTGAGTCCTCAGCCCTTGCCCCCTTACTCTCTCAGAGAGGCACATTCAGGTGCCTCAAGAATGAGATGCTCATGGCTTTGGTCATCTGTCACCATCCACATCCCTTCTTGGGTAGAACTTTTGTGTCTGCCTTGTAGGAGCCTGTCCAGCTCATGAGGTCCTCAGAGTCCAGGACCCACCTCTGGTCCACTCACTCTGCCCAGGATAGAGAGTTTGGGGTACAGAGCTCTGGTGAGGCCTCCAACAGAAGGTATTGCATTGCCAGCTATCTAAGATCCCCAGGAGAGGGCAGTGATGCATGGCAAATGGGTGCATAATGTCTATGAGGGCTGCTGACTACAGATAATAAACAAATTTAGATCTCTGCATTAGCATTTGTAACCAGTTTTAGTATGAGTATGCAGATCCGGTCCTGCAATGGTTGTATTTTTATTTGTTGATTTTTAAAGGTGTTTGAAACATTTATGAGACTGAATCAATAAAATTGGGAAGTTTGTAATTGATCATATTTAGCATTTAAATGTTCAGGGAAATCTACTTTCTTAAAATTTTAAAAGCTCAAGTTGTTAACCTAATCCTTGTGCAGAGCCTCCTTGCCTGTCTGGTTGCATCTTTCACAAGCATCCTATCTTAAGCTATTTCTTGCCTATCAAAAAAAAAAAAAAAAAGATGGTTAATTGTAGGAGTTGTATATGAAAATTTAGAGAAAGGATGTTTCAGTTTTCCTACATGGCACTGAGACAAGGTGTGGAGCCCTCTATGTTTCTCTGTGTGCACAGAGCTCCTTGGGCATTAAAGAGTAGCTGTGGGGAGCCAAGGGGGTGCTGGGAGCCAGCAGGACCTTTCCTAGGCACCGGGGGTGGGAGAGTGTCTGTCCTGTGCTCAGCCATGTGGCACAGCTGGGGCCAGTGAGGGGAAATGACCCTGTGTACCAGGGTGAGGGGTTCACTGCTGGTGGCCCCCCAGCACTCACCCCACCCAGGCCTAAAGTTGCCCCAAGGTTCTAAGTCACAAAAGCTGGGGAAGAAATGAGAGCCAGACATAAGGGCAGTCCAGGCCTCTTCCTGGCAAATGCTTCAGAGGCTTCCTGCTTGAAAGGGCAATAAGCAGAGCCCACCCCAGGAGCTGACTGTGTCTCCAGGCCCAGCTCCCCAGCCCCTCCTGGGCAGAAGGTGCCTGCCTCCTCCTCCTTCTGCGTATGAGTGGTGCTGGGGTCAGGGCCTGACAGCAGAATGGGCCTTCTAGTGTCCTAAACAACTGCATCCAGTGGCCAGAAGAGCAGCTCTCCCAGGTGCTTATCTGAATTTGCATTCTTTCCCAGGCCTCTGCCTTTGCAGGCCCATAGGGCTTCCCCAGCTCCTCAAGCCGTATTGATTTAATACAGTTGAATGTGGCCCAAGTTTCATGCCATATCCATCACCCTCACTAAGGGGGTGAGGGTGAGGGCACAAAAAATCTTTTGCTCAGTGAACCAGATATGGAGGTTTTCTAAGGGACATGGGATAATGCTATTCTTTTTTTTTTACTTTGTTAAAAATATTTAATTAGTTATTAGATTCACATGAACAAATCAGAAATTTCAAAGTGCATTAAAAGGGACATTTTCATCCCAGCTCTGTCCCCTGCCACCAGTACCCTTGTTCCTAGAGGCAAATACTGTTACATTTTTCATGTATGTTCCTATCAATACGTTATGGCAGACACAGCTAGTTGAACCCTCATATCCATTCTGGTTTTGTTTTTTGGTTTTTTTTGGATAAAGTCACCAAAGTTTAGCAGGGTAAAAACTATCCATGATAAAGACTACATTTCCCAGCCACCCTTGTTTGTTTGTTTTTTACAAATTGAAGGTTTGTGGCAACCCTTCATTGAGCAAGTCTATAGGTGCCATTTTTCCAATAGCACTTGCTCACTTTATGTCTCTGTGTCACATTTTGGTAATTATTTCAATATTTTTAAACTTTTTCCTTATTATTTTTGTTATGGTGCTCTGTGGTAAGTTATCTTTGATGCAAGTATTACAAAAAGATGATGACTTGTGGAAGGCTCAGATGATGGATAGCATTTTTTAGCAATAAAGTATTCTTTAATTAAGGTATGTTCATTATTTTCTTGGACATAATGCTATTGCACACTTAACAGGCTATAGTATAGTGTAAACATAACTTTCATATGCATTGGGAAATCAAAAAATTCACATGACTTGCTTTATTGCTGTATTTATTTTTATCTCAGTAATCTGAAATCAAACCTGCAGTATTTCTGAGATGTGCCTCTGCAGTCCTAAGTCCTGGCCAATGGGAGGTGAGCAGAAGTGACATGTTCTTCTTCCACATCATACCTTAAGGAAATGAAGTATGTTTAGCATTTGACAAAATTCAACATTCTTTCATGATAAAAACTCTCAACAAATTAAGTATAGGAGGACTCAACGTAATAAAGACCATATATGACAAGCTCGCAGCTAACATCATACTCAGTTGTGTAAAGTTAAAAGTCCTGGTCATAGCAATTAGGCAAGATAAAGAAGTAAAAGTCAGAAAGGAAGAAATAAAATTATCTCTGTTTGCAGATGACATGATATAGAGAAACCCTGAAAACCACCAAAAAGCTACTAGAACTAATAAACGGATTCAGTAAAGTTGCAGATTATAAAATCAACATATAGAAAGCAATTGCATTTTTATACACTAACAACAAACTATCTGAAAGAGAAATAAAGTAATTCAAGCTTTCTAACTTAATATACATCTAAATTAATAGACATCTATAGAACTCTCCATCCAACAACTGCAGAATGTATTCTTCTCAAGTGCCTATGAAACACTCTTCATCTTACCTTGGTCAGAATGGCCATCATCAAGAAGTCTACAAACAATAAGTGCTGGAGAGGATGTGGAGAAAAAGGAACCCTAGTACACTGTTGGTGGGATTGTAAATTGGTACAACCACTATGGAAAACAGTATGGAGATTCCTCAGAAAACTCAAAATAGAACTACCATTTGATCCAGCAATCCCACTCCTGGGCATCTATCCAGAGAAAACCATGGCTCAAAAAGACACATGTACTCCGATGTTCCTTGCAGCACTATTTTCACTAGCCAAGACATAGAAACAACCTAAATGTCCATTGACAGAGGAGTGGATCAAGAAGACGTGGTACATATATCTAATGGAATATTACTCAGCCATTAAAAGGAAAGAAATACTGGCATTTTTAGCAACATGGATGGACCTAGAAATTATTATGCTAAGTGAAGTCAGTCATACAGTGAGACACCAAAATCGAATGCTATCAGTTACATGTGAAATCTAAAAAAAGGACAGAATGAACTTCTTAGCAGAACAGATACTGACTCACAGACTTTGGAAAACTTACAGTTTCCAAGAGACAGGTTGGGGGTGGTGGTGGAGGGATGCACTGAGGGTTTGGGATGGAAATTCTATAAAATTTGGTTGTAATGATTGTTGTACACCTATAAATGTAATAAAATTCATTAATCAAAAAAAGTGCCTTGGAGTTCCCGTCGTGGCGAAGTGGTTAACGGATCCAACTAGGAACCATGAGGTTGAGGGTTCAATCCCTGGCCTTGCTCGGTGGGTTAAGGATCTGGCATTGCCATGAACTGTGGTGTAGGTCGCAGACATGGCTCAGATTCCACGTTGCTGTGGCCGTGGTATAGGCCGGTGGCTACAGCTCTGTCTGTGAGTCAGTATCTGTTCCTAGCCTGGGAACCTCCATATGCCACAGGAGCAGCCCAAGAAATGGCAACAAAGACAAAAAAAAAAAAAAAAAAAAAAAGTGCCTATGAAACATTCTCAGTATAGACTATGTGTTAGGCAATCAGAAACATCTGAAAAAAAATTAAAAGAATTGAAATCATACAAAAAATACGTTCTAGAAGGATCAAGATGGCAGAGGAGTAAGACGTCATGCTGACCTTCTCCCAGCACATCAAAAAAATACATCTACATGTAGAACTATTTGCATAGAACATTTACTGAACACTGGCAGAAGAACTTAAACCTCCCAAAAGGGCAAAAAACCCTCTGCATAACTGGGTAGGATAAAAGAAAAAAAAAATGTTCTCTGTCCACAGTGGAATGAAATTAGAAATCATTAACAGAATGAAATTTGAGGAATTCATAATTATGTGACTATTAAACAACATGCTCTTAAATAACGAAGAGGTCAAGGAAGAAATCTCAAGGGACATTAGGAAATAATCTGAGATGAATGAAAACAAAAATACAGCATACCAAAATTTATGCAACCAAAACAGCGCTTACATGGAAAATTATAACTGTAAATATCTGTCTTAAAAAAGAAAGATCTCAAATCAATAACTTAAACTTACACCTCAAGATACTAGACAAAAAAAAGAAAAGAAAGAGGAGTTCCCGTCGTGGCGCAGTGGTTAACGAATCTGACTAGGAACCATGAGGTTGCGGGTTCGGTCCCTGCCCTTACTCAGTGGGTTAACGATCCGGCGTTGCTGTGAGCTGTAGTGTAGGTTGCAGACGCGGCTAGGATCCCGCGTTGCTGTGGCTCTGGCATAGGCCAGTGGCTACAGCTCCGATTTGACCCCTAGCCTGGGAACCTCCATATGCTGCGGGAGCGGCCCAAGAAATGGCAAAAAAAAAAAAAAAAAAGATACTAGAAAAAGAAGAGCAAACTTAACCCAACTCAAACAGAAGGAAATAAATAATAAATATTACTCCCTAAATAAATGAAATAGAGTATAGAAAAAAATATAGGAAAGAAATCAACAAAATCAAAAGTTGATTCTTTGAAGAGATCAAAATTGAAAAATCTTTAGCTGAACTAGTAAAAAAAAAAAACTCAAGTTAGTAAAGTCATGAATAAAAAGGGCCATTATAATGAACTTTTCGGAAATAAAGATTATAATGAAATAGAGAAAGGAATCCCATTTACATTAGCATAGAAAAAAACAATAATACATTTAGGAATAAATTTAACCAAGGAGGTGAAAGACCTGTGTATTAATAAAGTATAAGACATTGATGAAAGAGACTGAAGAAGACACAAGTAATAAAAAACAGGAGGAGGAGGAGGAAGGGGGAAGAGGAGGAGAAGAAGATGACACAGGTGGGAGTTCCCATCCGGCGGAAACAAATCCAACTAGGAACCATGAGATTACGTGTTCGATCCCTGGCCTTGCTCAGCAGGTTAAGGATCTAGCATTGCTGTGGTGTAGGCTGGCAGTTGTAGCTCTAATTAGACCCCTAGCCTGGTAACCTCCATATACTGCAGGTTCAGCCCTAAAAAGCGAAAGAAAAAAAGACAACACAGATAAATGGAAAGGTATTTCATGTTCTTGGATTGGAAGAATTAATATTGTGAAAATGTCCATTCTGCCCAAAGGATTCTACAGATTCAGTGCAATCACTATCAAATTTTCCATAGCATTTTTCATGGATATAGGAAAAGCTATCCTATATCCGTGTATGGAACCACAAAGACACCAAAAAAGCCAAAGCAATTCTAAGAAAGAAAAACAAATCTGGAGGCATCACACTTCATTATCACACACTATGTTGCAAAGCTATACTAATCAAAATAGTGTGGTTCTGGCATAAAAACGGGCACATATACCAATGGAATCGAATAGGGAACAGATGACATGATCATCTACATCGTTTTTATTATATTTTTTAGGGCTGCACCCAGGCATATTGAAGTTCCCAGGCTAGAGGTCAAATTGGAGCTGCACCTGCCACCCTACACCACAGCCACAGCCACAGCAGATCAGAGCCACATCTGTGACCTACACTACAGCTCCTGGCAACGCTGGATCCTTAACCCATTGAATGAGGCCAGGGATCAAACCTGCCTCCTCATGGATACTAGTCTGATTTGTTTCCACTGCACCATAACAGGAACTCCATAAATAGATACTCTTTATCAAGTTGAAGAAGTTCCCCTCTCTTCCTGCTTACTGAGGGTTTTTATTATGAGTATGTTTTGTATTTTGTCACATGGCCTTTTCTGCATCTATTGACATGATCATGTGACTTTGTCTTTTGTCTTTTTAGGGCCACACCCACCTCATATGGAGGTTCCCAGGCGAGGGGTCAAATTGGAGCTGTAGCTACCAGCCTACACCGCAGCCACAGCAATGTGAGATCCAAGCAACATCTGTGACCTACACCACAGCTCACCTCAGCACCAGATCCTTAACCCACTGAGCAGAGCCAGGGATCAAACCCACATCCTTATGGATACTAGTTGGGTTTGTTACCCCAAGCCACGATGGGAACTCTTTTTTTTTTTTTTTTTTACTTTTTAAGAAAGGAAGAGAAAATGGGCCTGCTATGCTTTGATTATCCCTTATGCTCTCAGAAGCCAGCCCATATGACTGTAAAAATGGGTCAGGTAAAGCTTGGTGGTCTCAGAGGGCAGCTGGGAATGGCAGTGTCGTAAGTAGCTATTTAGGGAGGCCTGGTGGGGAAGGGGTGGAGGGCAGGCTTTGTGGGCATTTCCCTCACCCTCTTCACACCCTGCAGCAGTGTGGCCAACTGCTCAGAAAGCAGCTGTCTCCCTGCAGCCACTCAGACAGGAGGAACCTCCAGCACCACGGTCCACAATATTGGCTTTACCCTCTTCTCCTTGTTTAAGCTCACGACCTCCTTCATATGCAGGATTAAGCAGAAATCATCAGGTGTGGATGCGGATGATCGTCTTTCTGTTCCTAACCTTCACTGGAAACATGTTCTCAGCCTTCACACCTTTTTTTTTTTTTCTTTTTTTTTCCCCCTTGCCTATGGCACCTGAAAGTTCCTGGGCCAGGACTGAACCCAAGCCACAGTGGTGACTCGAACCACTGCAGTGACATCAAATCCTGAACTTGGAGTTCCCATCATGGCGCAGTGGTTAACGAATCCGACCAGGAACCATGAGGTTGTGGGTTCGGTCCCTGCCCTTGCTTAGTGGGTTAACGATCTGGCGTTGCCGTGAGCTGTGGTTAGGTTGCAGACGCAGCTCGGATCCCGAGTTGCTGTGGCTCTGGCGTAGGCCGGTGGCTACAGCTCCGATTAGACCCCTAGCCTGGGAACCTCCATATGCAGCGGGAGCGTCCCAAGAAATAGCAAAAAGACAAAAAAAAAAAAAAAAAAAAAATCCTGAACTTGCTGCACCGCAAGGGAACTTGCACACTACCCTTTTTTTTTTTTTTGGCTTTTTGGCTTTTTGGCTTTTTGGCTTTTCTAGGGCCACTTGCACGGCATATGGAAGTTCCTAGGCTAGGGGTCTAAATGGAGCTGTAGCCTTTGGCCTATGCCAGAGTCACAGCAATACAGGATCCGTGTGTCTGTGACCTACACCACAGCTAACGGCAACGCCAGATCCTTAACCCCCTGAGCGAGGCCAGGGGTTGAACCCGCAATCTCATGGTTCCGAGTTGGATTCATTTCTGCTGCGCCACGACGGGAGCTCCTGATCATGTGACTCTTTTCGTTAGCCTGTTGATGGCCTGTGATGGATTACATGAATTGATTTTTCAATGTTGAACCAGGCTTATATCCTGGGATAAATCCCACTTTTTATATATTGTTGAATTTAATTTGCTAATATTTTGTTGAGGATTTTTGCATTTTTTGCATCTATCTTCTTGAGAGATAGTTTTCTTGTAATGTCTTTATCTGGTTTTGGTATTTGAGTAGTGCTAGTCTCATGGAATGAGTTAGGAAATATTCATTCTGCTTCTATATTATGAAAGAAATTGTAGAAAATTTGTATATTTTCTTCCTTAAATGTTTGGTAGAGTTCACCAATGAACCCATCTGGGCCTAGTGCTTTCTGTTTTGGAAGGTTATTAATTATTGATTCAATTTCTCTAATAAAAATAGGCCTCTTCAAGTTGTCTGTTTCTTCTGTGAGTTTTGGCAGATTATGTCTTTTGTGGAGATGGACCGTTTCATCTAGGTTATCAAATTTGTGGGTATAGAGTTGTTCACAGTATTTCCTTATTGTTCTTTTAATATCCATGGGATTTATAGTAATATCCCCTCTTTCATTCCTTTTTTGTTTTTTTGTCCCCTGCGATTTTATTACTCAATGAATTTATTACATTTATAGTTGTACAATGATCGTCACAATCCAATTTTATAGGATTTCCATCCCACACCCCCAACGCATCCCTCCATCCTCCAAACTGTCTCCTTTAGAAACTGTAAGTTTTTTCAAAGTCTTTGAGTCAGTATCTGTTCTGCAAAGAAGTTCATTGTGTCCTTTTTTCAGATGCCACATGTCAGCAATACCCTCTTTCACTTCTGATGTTAGTGATTTGTGTCCTCTTTTTTTCTTAGCTTGGCTAGAGGCTTACTGATTTTATTGATCTTTTCAAAAGATCAACTTTTGGTTTAGTTCATTTTCTCTATTGAGTTCCTGTTTTCAGTTTCCTTGATTTCTGTTCTAATTTTTCTTTCTTTTCTTCTGCTTACTTTAGATTTAATTTGCTCTTTTTCTAGTTTCCTAAGGTAGAAGCTTAATTATTAATTTTAGATCTTCTTGCAGTTCCTGTCATGGTGCAGTGGTTAACGAATCTGACTAGGAACCATGAGGTTGTGGGTTCGGTCCCTGCCCTTGCTCAGTGGGTTAAGGATCCGGTGTTGCTGTGATCTGTGGTGTAGGTCGCAGGCTCGGCTCAGATCCCGTATTGCTGTGGCTCTGGCGTAGGCCAGTGGCTACAGCTCCGATGAGACCCCTAGCCTGGGAACTTCCATATGCCACAGGAGCAGCCCTAGAAAAGGCAAAAAGACAAAAAAAAAATAATATTTTAGATCTTCTTTTCTAATATATGTATTCAGCACTATACATTTTCCTCTGCTTTCCAGGCATCCCATGCTTTTTTTTTTTTTTTTTTTTTTGTCTTTTTAGGTCTGCACCTGCGGCATATGGAGGTTCCCAGGCTAGGGGTCGAATAAGAGCTGTAGCTGCCAGCCTATGCTAGAACCACAGCAACTAGGGATCTGAGCCATGTCTGTGACCACCCCAGATCATGGTAACTCCAGATCCTTAACTCACTGAGGGAGGCCAGGGATTGAATCCATGTCCTCACGGATCCTAGTCACGTCACTGAGCCATAACGTGAACTCCAAGGCATCCCACAAATTTTGATAAATTATAATCTCATTTTCATTTAATTAAAACTATTTTAGAAGCAACACTGAGTAGTTATGCTGTGAGCCACACAGGAAGTCCATACTATTTTAAATTTCTCTTGAGATTTCTTCTTTGTGCATCATTTAAAAGTGATGTGTGTGTGTGTGTGTTTAAGGCTGCACCTGTGGCATATGGAAGTTCTCAGGCTAGGGGTCAAATCAGAGCTGTAGCTGTTGCCACAACCACAGCACCACTGGATCCAAGCCACATCTGTGACCTATGCTGAAACTCATGGCAATGCCAGATCCTTAATCCACTGAGCAAGGCCAGGAACCCACATCCTCACAGAGATAATATTGGGTTCTTAACCCCCTAAGCCATAATGAGAACTCCTAGAAGTGTTGTTTAATCTCTAAGTATTTGGGGATTTCCAGCTATCATTGTGTTATTGATTTCTAGTTTAACTCCATGATAACGTGAGAGTAGATGTTGCATGATTTCTATTCTTTTAAATGTGTGAAGTTATACTTTATGGCCCAGAGTGTGGTCTCTCTTGGTGAGTATTCCATATGAGCTTGAGAAAGTGTATTCTGCTGTTGCTGGACAAAGCAATCTATAGATGTCCATTATATACTGTTGACTGATGATTGATGTTGCATTCAGCTATGTCCTTGTTTGGTTTTCTGCCTGCTAGATCTATCCTCTTTTTTTTTTTTTCAGGGCCGCAACTGCGGCATATGGAAGTTCCCAGGCTAGGAGTTGAATTGGAGCCACAGCTGCTGGCCTACACTACCTACACGACACAGATCATGGCAACACCAGATCATTAACCCACTGAGCAAGGCCAGGGATCAAACTCACATCCTTATGGATACTAGTCAGATTTGTTACCACTAAGCCACAATGAGAACTCCAGATCTATCCATTTTCAGTTTATGGGTGTTTAAGTCTCTAATTATAATAGTGGATTCAGCTATTTCTCCTTGAAGTTCTGTTGATGTTTGTCTCATGGTTTGTTTTTTGTTGTTGTTGTTGTTTTTTGTTTTGTTTTTTTTTTCCTTTTTTAAGGAAATTCCCAGGCTAGGGGTCAAATTGAAGCTGCAGCTGCCGGCCTACACTACAGACGCAGCCATGCCAGGTCCACGCCATGTCTGTGACCTACACCACAGCTCATGGCAATGCTGGATCCTTAACCCACTGAGGCCAGGGATGGAACCCATGTCCTCATGGATGCTAGCTGGGTTCATTACCACTGAGCCACAACTGGAATTCCAGTCCCATGTATTTTGATGCTCTGTTGTTAGGTACCCATATGTTAGGATTGTTTTGTCTTCTTGGAGAATTGACCCCTTTATCATTATGTAATACCCTTCTTTATCCCTGATAACTTTGCTTGCTCTGTCTGAAATTAATATGGATACTTCTGCTTTCTTTGGATTAATGTTGGCATCGTATATATTTCTCCATCCCCCCCCCCTTTTTATTTTTGCTTTTTAGGGCCGCACCTGAAGTATGTGAGGCTCCCAGGCTAGGGGTCTAATCGAAGCTACAGCTGCCAGCCTATACCACAGCCACAGCAACGCCAGATCCGAACCACATCTGTGACCTACAACACAGCTCATGGCGACACTGGATCCTTAACCCAGTGAGCAAGGCCAGGATGGATCCCGCAACCTCATGGTTCCTGGTAGATTCATTTCTGCTGCACCATGAAGGGAACTTCTCCTTCTGCTTATTTTTAATATATATGTGTCTCTATATTTAAAGTGGATTTCTTTTAGATAACATACAGTTTGGTCTTGTTTTTCGTCTATAATGACAATCTTCTGTCTTTTACGTGTATATTTCAACCTTTGACATTTAAAGTGATTATTGATATGATTGCATTAATTTCTATTTGTTGCCTGTTTAATGTTGTTCCTATTTTTGTCTTCCACTTTTTTTCTGTCTTTGGTAGTTTTAATAGAGCATTTTTTATTATTCCTTTTTCTCTCATTTCTTAGTTTACCAGTTATCCTTCTTTGTTTTCTTCTTTTGCCCTAGAGTTTGCAGTATACATTTGCAGCTAATCCAAGTCCACTTTCAAATAATGCTATACCTCTTTATGGGCAGTAATGAGTGCCTTATAATAAAATAATTAGAGGGAGTTCCCTTGTGTCACAGTAGGTTAAGGATTTGGCATTGTCACCGCAGCACTCAGGTCACCGCTATGGCATGGGTTTGATCCCTGGCCTGGGAACTTCCGCATGCCATGGATGTAGCCAATAAAATAAAAAACAAACCAGAAATTAGAATTTTCCCTTCCACATATTGTATCACCTCTGTCATGCATTTCACCTATACATAAGCATATATATAAGCATAACATTTAATATATTGTTACTGTTATTATTTTAAACAAATTTATCTGTTAGATTAATTAAGAATAAGAAAAATAAAAGTTTTTCTTTTACTTTCACTATTCCTTCTCCAGAGCTCTTCCTTTCTTTACGTAAAAGTTTCTAGCCTACATCATTTTCCTTGTCTCTGGAGAACTTCTTTCAACATTGACTGCAAAGCAGATATACTGGCAATGAAGTCACTCAATTTGTATGTGATAAAATCCTTATTTGTCCTTTTTTTTAAGGGTTATTTTTCTGAATTTTTAATTTTTTTATTTTATTATTTTTTTGGATGATTGATTTTATTTTTTATTTTTTTTACTACTCAATGAATTTATCACATTTGTAGTTGTGCAATGATCATCACAATCCAGTTGTATAGGATTTCCATTCTACAACCCAAGCATATCCCTCCTCCCTCCAAACTGTCTCCTTTGGAGACCATAAGTTTTTCAAAGTCTGTAAGTCAGTATCTGTTCTGCAAAGAAGTTCATTCTGTCCTTTTTTAAAATTCCACATGTCAGTGAAAGCATTCAATGTTGATGTCTCATTGTATGGCTGACTTCACTTAGCATGATAATTTCTAGGTCCATCCATGTTGCTAAAAATGCCAGTATTTCATTCCTTTTAATGGCTGAGTAATATTCCATTAGATATATGTACCACGTCTTCTTGATCCACTCCTCTGTCAATGGACATTTAGGTTGTTTCTATGTCTTGGCTAGTGAAAATAGTGCTGCAAGGAACATCAGAGTACATGTGTCTTTTTGAGCCATGGTTTTCTCTGGATAGATGCCCAGGAGTGGGATTGCTGGATCAAATGGTAGTTCTATTTTGAGTTTTCTGAGGAATCTCCATACTGTTTTCCATAGTGGTTGTACCAATTTACAATCCCACCAACAGTGTACTAGGGTTCCTTTTTCTCCACACCCTCTCCAGCACATATTGTTTGTAGACTTTTGGATGATGGCCATTCTGGCTGGTGGTACCTCATCATGGTTTTGATGTGCATTTCTCTAATAATGAGTGATGTTGAACATCTTTTCATGTGTTTTTTTGGCCATCTGTATGTCTTCTTTGGTGAACTGTCTGTTTAGATCTTCTTCCCATCTTTTGATTGGGTTGTTTGTTTTTTTGGTATGGAGCTGCAGAAGGTGTTCATAAATTTTGGAGATTAATCCCTTGTCAGTGGATTCATTTGTAAAGATTTTCTCCCATTCTGTGGGTTGTCTTTTTGTGTTGTTTGGGGTTTCCTTTGCTGTGCAGAAACTTTGAAGTTTGATTAGGTCCCATTTGTTTATTTCTATTTTTACTGTCATTATTCTAAGAGGCAGATCTGAGAAGATGTTGCTGTTGTTTATGTCAGAGAGTGGCCTATGTTTTCCTCTAAGAGTTTTATAGTGTCTGGTCTTATATCTAGGTCTTTAATCCATTTGGAGTTTATTTTTGTGTATGGTGTTAGGGACTGTTCTGGTTTCATTCTTTTACATGTGACTGTTCAGTTTTCCCAGCACCACTTACTGAACAGGCTGTCTTTTCTGCATTGTATATTCTTGCCTCCTTTGTCATAGATGAGTTTGCTGTAGGTGCGTAGGTTTAATTTCAGGCTTTCTATCCTTTTCTACTGATCTATATTTCTGTCTTTGTGCCAGTACCATATGGTTTTGATGATTGTTGCTTTGTAGTATAGTCTGAAATCCAGGAGCCTGATTCCTCCAGCTCCATTTTTTTTTTCAGGATGTCTCTAGCTATATTTTATTATTTTTATTTTATTTTTTTTTGTCTTTTGTATTTTTAAGGCCATACCAGTGTCATATGGAAGTTCCCAGGCTAAAGGTCCAATCAGAGCTACAGCCACCTGCCTACACCACAGCCACAGCAACTCGAGATCCAAGCCGAGTCTGCAGCCTACACCACAGCTCACCACAATGCCAGATCCTGATTGAAGCCAGGGATCAAACCTGCAACCTCATGGTTGCTAATTGGATTCGTTTCCGCTATGCCACAACAGGAACTCCCTCCCCTTCATTTTTGAAAGATAATTTTGCAAGATACAGAATTCAATATTGGTGGGTTTATTTTCCCCCAGCACTTTATTTTTTTATTATTATTTTTTTAGGGCCGCACTCATGGCATATGGAAGTTCCTGGGCCAGGGGTCGAATTGGAGCTGTAGCTGCCAGCCTGTGTCACAGACACAACAATGCCAGATCTGAGACATGTCTGCAACCAACACTACAGCTCACCGAAACACCGGGTCTTTAACCCACTGAGTGAGGCCAGAGATCAAACCCACATCCTCCTGGGTAGTAGTCAGGTTCATTACTGCTGAGCCACAACGGGCACTCCCCCCTGGAGTTTTTGACTCACAGACTTGCCTGCACAGAGCCTCCAACATTTCATCAATTATAGTTAGACATTTCTATCCCAGGATTGGTACCACAGAGGTTTCACACATGGATTTCTGCTTCAGTAAGTTGTAATTCTCTGTATTAGCCTATCGGACTCTCCAATTTTGGGGTCAGCAGTTTTCCCTGTTACCTCATTTCTTTTACAGATCTAGGAAGTGTTGATTTTCTAGTTTGTTCAGTTTTTTACTTGTCGTTAGGATAGAGTATTAACTTACAATCCAGTAACCTTTTATTGATTTGTAGGAACTGGTATTTGGAAAACCAGCCCTTTGTGTTTTGAATTGCAAATGTTTTTTTCCCAGTTGTTTGTTGGCCTTTTGACTTTTCCTATGGTTGTTTTTGCCATCCAACCTCTATTATTTATTGAGGGCCAGGCTCTGTGCCAGATGCCGAGGAAACCAGGATGGACCAAGACCAATATTTTTCTGCTTTCCTGGGACGTCCAATTCATTGATCCGAGGAGGGTAGGTTCAGTAACACTGGCATAGATATCTGGGCTGTAGGTTTGGTCCTGATGAATGAATTATAAAGGGACTATTCTGTCAAATCTACATAGACAGTATAGATGTAGAAACAGGCCTAGAGAAGGAAGAGACCAGCTCAAGGTTTCATGGCAAAGTGGTGTCCTACTTCTAGAGGTTCAGTTCAGAGTTCTTTTCTTTTCCATCAAAAAGAGACTCATGACCAGTTTGGGGTCCTCTAACATCATCTTCCCAGAATTCTGTTTCCCCCATAAAGAAAGTGATAGGATCAAGATTTTAACTGATTCAGTCTGTCCTGGGGGAGCATTTGGAGAGGGAATGGAACCAGCATGTCTTGCTGGATGAAGAGAGTAGTTCGAGGCATCATCTGCTGAATGGAAGCTCTGTAAGAAGCTGCCCTCTGGACCAAACCAGTAAGGCATTTCCTGGGACCTGGCCTCTACCACTAGCCACCTGTTGACCACTCCCATTTGAATTATGGCTGGACCAGTTCTGAGCAAGTACTTCCACAGCAAGAAACTTCCCTCATCAATTCTTTGGTTACTTTGAAGTAAGGGTAAGTACTTATTTCTTTTTTTTTTTACTTTTTAGGTTTTAAAGTGAATTTATTTCTGGAGTTTCCATCATGGCGCAGTGGTTAATGAATCTGACTAGGAACCATGAGGTTTCGAGTTCGATCCCTGGCCTTGCTCAGTGGCTTAACGATCTGGCGTTGCCATGAGCTGTGGTGTAGGTCACAGGCTCGGCTTGGATCCCGCGTTGCTGTGGCTCTGGAGTAGGTCAGTGGCTGCAGCTCCGATTGAACCCCTAGCCTGGGAACCTCCGTATGTCATGGGAGCAGCCCCAGAAAAGGCAAAAAGACAAAAAAAAAATGAAAAAATAATAAAGTGAATTGATTTCTTAGGATCATCCAAAGATTTATTTTTTTTTATTTTTCTTTCTTTTTTTAAATTTATTTTTATTTTTATTTTTTTTAGGGCTGCACCCGAGGCATATGGAAGTTCCCAGGCTACAAGTCGAATTGGAGCTACAGCCGCTAGCCTATGCCATAGCCACATCCAGATCCAAGCTGTATCTGTGACCTACAAAACAGCTCATGGCGATGCAGGGCCCACTGAGCAGGGCCAGGAATCAAACCTGTGTCCTCATGGATACTAGTCAGGTTCATACCACTGAGCCGCACCAGGAACTTCAGATTTTTTTTATTTTTAAAGGCTCATTATGAACTTATGGATTTAAACATATCTTATGTGTTTTAATCTGTTTTAACTAAAGATGCTCAAATTGTCCCCTCTTTAGCAAGAAAGAACCTCTTCAAGATTGATCTTGAGTCCTTTCTTTCTACAAGTCTTCAGTGGTCTTTGGGAGCTTGCTTGATAACTCTGATATGACAGGATATTCCAGGCTTATCCTATAAATTGTCTGCCCTAAGCTTGCAATCAGCCATTTCTCTGAGGTGTTCCTTGGACATTGGAAGACCACAGTCTGGGCTCATCTGCCTCTTGGGAGAGTTTCTTCCTATTTCCTGGCTGAACAACATGGAAATTAGGGCAAAGGTGTCTCTCGCCTAACTCCAAAACAGAAACTCTATTTAAGGCTTAAATATAAAAAGGGAAAATTCCTTTTACTCATCTAAGATGTCACAGTTGTTTCTCAGTTTAAGGCAGTGGTTTTCCACCTTACCTACATACTAGAATCCCCTAGGGAGCTTTAAAAAGGTACTGTCTTCATCCTGGACACATGCCCAGAGATTCTGGTTTAACTGGACTAGTATCTGGCCTGGGCAATAGGATTTTTGAAAGTGTGAAGCTACCAGATGGTGTTCAACCCTAGCTAGACATTGTTTATCATTCTATATGTGTTTTTACACTTTGCTACATATGTATGGAGCTTTAAACCATATTGGTGTGCCAGTCTTAAAAATTTATGTAAATTGTATCCTATTGAATATACCATTCGGAGGCTCATTTTTACCTAGAATTGTTTTGATGCATCTCAGTTGATATTTACACCTCTGTTTCACCATTGTAACTACTGTAACACATTAAAACCTTACATCTACTCTCTCTCTTACTGCAAAACTTATGTGTGATTAGTTGTTCAGATCAAAAAGCTTGGGGTCATCTTTGATTCCTCTTTCTTTTATGTTCCAAATCCAGTAATTCAGGAAATCCCCTTAGCTCTGTCTTCAAAAATATCAGACAACTTCCCACCACCTCCACTGCTACCACCCAGCTCCAGCCATCATTATCTTTTGCCTAGATTATTGCAATAGCATCCTAAGTGGTCTCCCTGGTTAATCTTCTATAATTGGTTGTCTTGAAGTAGGCAGAATAGTGTAAATCAGATAGTTCCTCTTCTCACAACTCCCCAATCGATTCCCATCTCTCTCAGTAAAATTCAAAATTTTACCTTGGCCTGCCAGAACTACGTGGTGTGCATCTCAGCCATCTCACCACCTTCTACATTGTTACTGAGTCCAAGTTGTACTGCTTGCTGCACAATAGGCCAATGAATCGAAAGACAAAGTGTTGGGGCAAGGAATAGCAACTTTATTTGGGAAGCAAGCAGACCAAGAGGATCATAGACTAGTGCCCCAAAGAACCATCATACCTGCATTAGAATTCAGGATTCTTTTATACTAAAAGGGGAAGGGGGGTGGCAGCTTGTTGTAAACTTCTTGGTGCAGGAATCCTTTGTTCCTGAAGCTGTCCACATTGTTCTGGTCTCCATATTTCTATAAACTTCCAACAATAAAATTGCTGTTTTCTGTTCTGCAACTTTTGAAGGTCAAAGCCTGGAGAATGGGCTATCATGTGTATTTCGGGCTATAAGCAGTATTCTTTTGCAAAGATGCAGGGCAGGCATGACTTAGCACAAGCCACAGAGGACAAGAGTTAGAGCTAAATAGATCCAATACAGAGTCAGGTTTGTTCTGTTACCATCTCATCTACCCCTGCCCCCTCACTCATGTTGTTATAGCCACACTTGCTCTCTTTTTGTTCCTTGAACAAAACAATCCCATCCTCAACTCTGGGCCTTTGGACTTGCTGTTTTCCTCTGCCTGGAGTGTTATTCCTCGAATATTTGTAAGACCTACTTCCTTATTTCTTTCAGGTGTCTGCCCAAATGTCATTTTATGAAAGAGGCTCTCCTATATGGCCAACCTATCTACAGAAGTATACACATCCCAGCACTCCTGTACTCTTACTGAATTATGGGAAGAACTGACTCCTACCCTTAACTAGTTTTGTTGCCAGGCTGTTGCCCCAGAATCATACCCCTACTCCTGCCTCAAATGGAAATCAACTGCCCTTATCCAAGTTTCAAGTTCAACCACAAATGAGGAAGCTGCAAAGAGAAAAACAAAACCGGTTAGAACCAGTGAGGCCCAAGATGGCGGAAAACTTGACTTCCAGTAGACCTTAAGCCTATTACGCTCATTGTAATATATTAGCATGCTAAATGACACACCTGCCAGCACCATGACAGTTGACAGTTGCCATGACAACAGCCAACCGAGCCCACACAAGGACTGAAAAGGAGTGTTGCCTAAGTTCCAGTTCCAAACCACACTCCTGTTCTTGGATAAGTCGTGAATATTCCTCCTTCACTTTACTCAGTTCCCTCCCTTTTACCTCGATCCTCCCATATAGTTATGGTGTCTCCACTTGAATCAGGTTAAGAAGTTGATTTGCAAACTAAGTCCTGCTTCCACATTCTAAAAGCATGTGATACTTAGTGAATGACCATGACCAGTAAGGTAAGGGTCCTGCTCAGCCATTGGTCAGCATTGCAGTGGGCCCTTTCCCTCAAGCAAGCGACTGTTAGTGAAGATGGTTTTTTTTCTTTTTTTTTTTTGCTTTTTTAGGGCCACAGCCTCGGCATGTGGAAGTTCCCAGGCTAGGGGTCGAATCGGAGCTACAGCTGCCTTCCTACACCACAGCCACAGCAATGCCAGATCCAAGCCGTGTCTGCGACCTACAGAACAGCACGTGGCAACACCAGATCCTTAACCCACTGAGCGAGGCCAGGGATCAAACCCACAAACTTATGGTTCCTAGTTGGATTCGTTTCTGCTGTGCCACGACAGGAACTCCAAGTGTGCCTACTTCTTGATCTGCTAGCTTTGCAAAGTCGTTATGCCTTGCCCCAACAATTTGACTTGAATTTATTGGCCTGTTGTGTGGTAAGTAGTATGAGCTTGGGCTTGTTATCGTTTCTTTGGCCATTAAATGAAGCTTATGCTGTACCAGTCTCAGCATCAGTGCCTTTACTGGCTATGTGAATCCAGGTGGAAAAGGTCACCATGGATACCCGGGAAGAAACATGTCTTTGGGAGTACCCCTGCCCCGCAAATCCAGAGATCCCTCCCACTGTCATCTTTTATGGTAATTGCTTTAAAAAGAAACCAACCAACCCCCAAATAAGGCATTCTCCTCTAAACCTAGAAAGGATGATGATCATTATACAACTACATTATTAGGAAGATGTGATAAATTCATTGAATAATAAAAAAAATTAAAAAATAAAAAACAAACAAATCAATAAATAAACCTAGAAAGGATTTGAGGGATTTGAACCAGAACAAGACAACTTTTCCTTCAGCTTCCCTCCTAAACATAAACTCACAAATACACACCTGCCTACTTGCCCTTTGGGACATTAGCAGCCAAGAATGGAGGGAAGGTACCCAGGGCTAAGGAGAAGTATTCAGTCAGGACCTTCTGATTTCATCTACCCTTTACACTCACAAACCCCTGCAGACTCTTCTCCACAACTCACCTTCCTAACCCCCAACCCCCACCCGGCTCCACCCCACCTCGAACTAGTGTGCCTGGCTCTGGGAAAAGAGATAAAGTAGCCTGAGGCACTCCTCCCCCACCCCCAGTAAAATTGTTTTATTATTAAAATAGTCATCCGTGTGCAAAGGGTACTGCTTTTGAGAAATCAGTGTGTCGGGAAGAGAACATCGATAGCATCAAGTAAACAAAACAGACCAGACTCCCTGCTGTTCTTCCATGCCTACTATTTACTTCCTCTCTGGCTACCTCTTGGTTCAGAGGCATGATCCTATCTGAAATAATCTCTACCCTGTCCTCCTATCCAAATCTTCTCCACTTTGAAGGTTCACTTCCAGCCCAGGCTCCCCCTCCATCCATGTCCATAGTAGCATACCTGACACTTGCCATCCAAAGATGACTTTTCAAAACTCATCAGAAATTACCAGGGGCAGCCTGGTTCTGGGTAATTCTCTCTCTCTCTTTCTCTTTTTTTTTTTGGCCCTGCCCACAACATGTGGAAGTTCCCAGGCCAGGGATCAAACCCACACCATAGCAGTGACCCAAGCCACTGCAGTGATCACAACAGATAGCTCAGGGCACCACAAGAGAACTCCTTGGTAAGTTCTCTTAAGGTGTTAACGCTGGTCTTCTAGATGTGACACTAAATTCTTTTAAGATGGTTTTCCACCTTGGTTGCATATCAGAATCACCCAGGAGCTTTAAGAAATATTGTTGCCGGTGGGTGTCCCATTCCTGAGATTCTGATTTAATGGGCCTGGGTGTATGGATGGGGCATCACAATTTTTTTAAACCTCTTCAGGTGATTCTACTGTGTATCCAGTTAAAGAACCATCAGCTTTCCTGCAAGGACTCCCTTGTATTCTCTCTGTAGTTTGAATTTACTATGGAATCTCACTTCATTTATCAAATAAAGAAAAGGAAACTGCTAATACTTGTCGAAGACTGCTGACGTCCACAGATATTAACATGTTTGATCTGTAGGGTCCTTTAGATTCTTGCTTCTCAAAATGTGATCCATGGATCAGTAGAACATTGACATCACCAGGAGCCTGTTAGAAGTGCAGAAACTCAAGCCCTACTCCAGTCTTGAGAACTGTAAAACTTAGAATACAAATGATTTTGTCCAGCCCCCACATTGGGAGACTTGAACGAACACTAGCGTAGTTCTTAGCACTCAAGGCTGTTTCCAGGGAAGACTCAGCCTCCTGAGTCCTCGCCTGGGAAAACTCAAGGCTGCCAAAAGAATTTACCCTTTATTCCAGCCAAACACTTGACCATGGGCCTCTGACCTCCTCCATTTTCTTAAACTTCCTTTTTCTTAGAGCATTTACTTAAAAAACAAACAAACAAAACCCAAACACCAAAACTTATCATTTTAAATCATTTCTCTGTTTCTTTGAAATGTATATGTATCTCCTGCAACCCAGGAGTATCTTTTCTCAAAGACCTGGGAGCATCCCTTTGAAATGTCCTCAGCAAGGCAAATAGGGCTCCATCTCCCAGTCTCTGTGGGAGGGTAGAAGTTTGACTTGATGAATGAGCCAGTTAGCAGAGAGAGCCTAATCACAGTGATCAATTCCCCCACCTGCTTTTTATAATTTTCCACTTCTCTGACTCTGCTCAGGTCCCTGCCTATCCCCCTCCTACTCCTTCATTTTCCTTTTAAGAGACTAGTCACCTTAGTACAGAGCCCAGCTAAGCTCAGTTCTATATTGAGGCCTCTCCCCTGATACAGAAGTTACTGAATAAAATTTGTCTATACTGCCTTTAACTAGTGTTTAGCTTTTCTTTAACCATCTCTGTTTTAATGAGATCCTTAGGTGATCTGCAAGTATATGAAAGTTGGAGAAGCACTGTTTCATAATATCTATCATTTTCTCAATGACTTCTAATACGCAGCTCTGAATGGTAGACAGGAATTATTATACCCATTTTACCAGTGAGAGATGAGGGTCAGAGGTTTGCTTAAAGTCACACAGTTAAACTAGAACTTGAACCCACCTCATGACTCATTCTGGTGCTCTTTGCGCATTGCCATGCTAACTGCGGAGAGAAGACACAATGCAGGAGGACCCAGGAGTAAAACAGCTAGTGATGAAGATCACAACAAGGTTCCTCTCCCTGCATCCTTTGCTGCAGTGTCCTTGCAGGCTCTGTGCTTCTTTGGAGAAGACTTGTGTTTTCGTGTTTAGTGTCTTTGGCACCAATGATTTAATAAATTCAGACATCATTATGGTAAATATTTTTTATTGTTACTCTTAACAGAAAAACTTGTATATGTGGGAAATTTCTGATACATAATTTTATTAAAGCCAGAGATGATCATTTCTTCTAGAAAAAAAACAAATCTCCAAGATTAGAATGGAAGGCAATGAAAAATAAAAGATTGCACTTCATAATTTACCTTTATCAAGCCATCCAAAGCACATCAATTCTTTTATATGATTACTTTAACATTATATAATAAATCATTCGTTGAAAACACAAGCCAAAAATCTTATATCCTTAATCTTCAAGTCAATTATCAAATTTATTAGATTTTTAAAGACAGGGAAATAAAAATAATCTCAAATAAAAGCACTCAAACACCACATATGTTTGTCATCAGGTATAGCCGTCAACTTTAAGCCTCAGATTTTCCAGGTTTTACCTGAAATAATCCTCACTAGTTTCTTAAGATTTTTAACAGTCTTGTTTGGGGGCTATTTTGTTTTATTAGGCCTAAACAGAACAATATTAAGATATGTTAATGGTCTATATGGAGAATATGGCTTAAGTGGGTTTCTAATGCCTTAGGGACAGAAGTGGAAACAACACATCCTGTGAACACAGGTGAGATCACTAGTTATCCCTGAGCTGGGTAGTTGCACACGATCATTTTTTCTCTGAGGCTGAAGTGTGTGGTTTGATCTTCCTGACAGCTTCCAGAACAGAAACTGGATTTACTTTGTCTCCAAATTCTTTTTCTCGGTGCTCAAGAAGAATGCCCTAAAAGAAAACAAGAGGGAACATCAGTCCTCACTCTCAGTCATTCATCCATGAGGAGACACTGAGTGCCAGCTGTCCATCAAGTCCTGTGCTTGGGCAGCAGGGTACAGAGATCAGGCCCAGCTCTGCCCTTGAGGAGTTCTGTCTTTTGGGGAAAACAGATCAGGGGAAGCTCCCTCACAATATTTGGATGGTACAAGCAGCACTTTGGAAGCAGAAGTCAGGAGTGATTAATATAACAGGGTGGTCAAGAGAGGCTTCCCAGATGATAAAGCACGGGCAGTGAGTTATCAGCATGTCTACAGGTAGAGGAGCAGGTAAAAGAATGCAGAATGAGGTTACACAGAAAAGCCTGGAAGTATGGAAATGGAGCTCAGAGATCAGACCCCGTCAGCTACTGAATGACCACCTGAAAAGGGAGACCCTCTCTTTACTTGGGTTTTCCTATGAAACTGGAGGTCACTCACTTCTGATACTGTGAGGTGAAATGCTTGAAGACGAAGTACAGCCCAAAGGACCTTAAAGTGGTATAAAGATAAAATAATGTGCTCGAGATCTGTGTTAGTTCTTTGAAATGTGACATCTGGGAAGTCAAAAAAATATGTTCATTTTACCATTATAAAGACCTCAAAAAACCCCCAAAAGTCCCACCACACTGTGGAAGCAAATTGGAAACTATTTACTTGCTTAGTAAAGCAGTTGGCAAACATTAAAAACACTGAGGAAGAACATATGATGATTTGGGGAAATGTTCAGAATATACTGTTAAGTAAAAAAAGAACATCTAGTTAGTAACTTACCATTTTCTAAAAAAAAAACAAAAGGCCTCTCAACCCAGCTTTGTTCTAACAGGCTGTCACTGACAGCTGGCCTTATAGAATGGCTCTCCCCATCTTCTCCATTTTCAAATTTCCTATGCTGAACACACTATTTCTTTAAAGTAAGTGTACTCTAAAGATTATTATTACAAAGGAAATCCCTACTGAGTGGCACCTGGCACAGTGGGATTGCAAAAACTCTGCTCTCAAGAAACACACAGGTAAGTCCCGAAGCTGGGCCAGCCTGGTCAATCTTCCACCTGGAAGGAAGATGGCAGGAGCTCCAGGGAGCACCAACAAAGTCAAACAACACACCTAGCAACACCAGGAGCGAGCCAGCCAGGCTTGGGCAACCCGTGAGCACCAGATGAGTCACTGCCAGGTGAGAGGAGGCTGGCAGGTGAGCCAAGCCCTGCCCTAGGGGCTGAAGGAAGGCGGAGACAGCATAGGGAAAGGTATGCAGGGGCCTGGAGTGGCAAGAGGCTGAGGGAACCTGAGGAAGTGGCCCGTCCAAGTGCAAGACACCTGGAAGGAGTCTCTGGGAACCACCTCTGAAAAGGGCCTGCGGGTAAGAGGAGGGCAGGCTCTCCGGAGCAGGACAGGTCTGAGTTCCTGAGTTTCATTTCCTTGGTACCACTTACTAGCTGAGTATATTTGGCTGAGATATTTCATATCTCTAGGCCACTTCCTCACATGTAGATGGGAATAAAAATACCTCCCATCCCAAAGTGGTTATAGAGAAGACATGTGATGATGTACGTGTGTGTGTGTGTCTGTAAAAGCCGCTGGCATAAAGCAGGCACTCCCTGGCAGACATTATCATTTAGACATTTTGATGTATTTACCAGAAAGGTAGCAAATAGGTTTATGATATATCAGAATGATTCATGCTAGATGCTAATATAGACAAGCAACAGCAGATACCAAGGCTTAAAAGGAAGAGATTTGGGGGTTACCATGTGGCTCAGCAGAAACGAACCCAACTAGTATCCATGAGGACTCGGGTTCAATCCCTGGCCCTGCTCAGTGGGTTAAGGATCCGGTGTTGCTGTGGCTGTGTAGGCCGGCAGCTGCAGCTCTGATTTGACCCCTAGCCTGGGAACTTCCATATGCTGTGGGCATGGCCCTAAAAAGACAAAAAAAAAAAAAAAATAATAATAATAAAAACAATTTTTTAAAAAGGAAGAGATTTGGAATAAGGCTTAAAATTGAAGGCTTTTTATTCCCACTAGCTTTGGTCCTCTGCAGCTGGAAAATGCATGCAGTCATCAGTGTCAGTAGTGAGCTCCACCATGCAGACCTACCCTGTTTTTACGGGTGAGGCCAAGTGTTAATGTCATGCCCAAGGTTGGCAGAGACAGGCCTAGAAGTCTGACCCCAAGCCTCTGGATCCTCCTGCCAGGTCCTTGAGCCTGCAGCCATCGTACCCTGTCTTCACTCTGTGCTGACCAGGCCTCTGCTGGTGATGCCCTGAGTCTGACATGGAGCACCACCCACCCGCCTCCTGGGCCCACGGAGACCTCATCTCTCCACACCCCCCTAGGCCCCCTTGCAGACCCTGGATCCCCACAGCTAGGACCCCAAACTACCTATTTGTAGAGAAGTCTGCTACCTCTCCAGAGGCAGCCCTGCCACCAGGATCCCTCAGGGAAAGACCGCCTCCCACCACAGCTCCCTGCTACCCCTCAATGAGGCCTTCCCAATCCTTCTTTTCTCTTCACTTTTCTTTGCCTTGTTATCCTGGATGACAGGGAACACTGTAAGGATGACAGGGAACACTGCAAGGAAGTAAACTCTTGACAGAATAAAGACTACGGTTTTGTTCGAGCACAGGAAAGAACTTGACATCAAAAAACCTGGGTCCCGGCCTCCAGCAGTGCCACTGAGGAGCTATCCTCCTTGGTGCAGCCACTTGCCCCTCACAGGTTACTTACCTGCAAGACTCTCAGACCTGCCAGACAGGTCAAGACATTACTGTGACGAGGAAGGGGACACATGCGCGGGGTGCTGAGGGAGTAGGCATGTGCTAAGTGATCATTTCCCTCCCTTCCCCTTCCTCATGCTCTCTGGCTTTCTGGAAGGAAGGCTGAGAGACTCCAAATAGGGAAAGTCATCCTCCTACCCCACACACATTGGGGTCTTATGCTTATAGACCCCCCAAGAGAACACTAGAAATTTACCTGCTTTCCTGGTCCCACCACAAAAACTCCCCCAAGGACGAAGCCTTCGCCTTCCAGGTTTCCAGAAAAGCCTCCACTCCGGGCCCGGAAGAAGTTGTACCAGACACCCAGACGGACAAACCCCATAAACATCATCTTCCGCCTTTGGGGACCATAGAACTTTTTCTGTAGGAGCGAGGAAAATGGATCCCATGTAAGTAGCCTGAATGCCTGCCTTTGCTGTGGGGTAAAGTTCCCAGCAGGGCATTTGTTTTCTAATGGTTCCCATCCTCCTCCACCCAACACCCACAGTTCCCACCCAGGAGCTCTCTTAACTGCCTGAGCTAAACAGAACCCTGCAGCTTGCAATTCTGACTCTATCTCTTGCTACAGACTTACAGGCTTCTTGGGCCAGACAGTGATAATAGTCCTACATTCTGCAGAGGTGAGTAGAGGGGAAAGAAATTTGGCTGCAATGAATTAAGGGGCAGGGGCTTATGCTGGGTGCCCACCTACAGGGCAGGGGAACCTGATAGAGCTTCAGCTATTTCCAAGGCTTGCATTCCCATGTCACTAGTCAGGAAGGGCTCAAGTGCTAACTGAAGGACAGCTTTTAAATGTTCGCTCATGCTCTGCTCAAAGTGCTGGGGGCAGATGAGAAGAAGGCCAGCTCCAGGTCCGATCCAAACACATTCTGGGGGTCACAGAATCCTCCAGCTTGCATGCAATCCCCAGCGGTCTGTGTCTGACAGGCTCAGAGCACATGTACCTCTTCATCCAGGAAGATTTCTCCTTTGAAATAAGGCTGGAAGTCCTTCACTTCATTCTTCACCTGCTCCTTGACCACTGCATAGAGGGGGACGCCCAGCTCATCCAACCTGGGCTTCAGGGAAGACAGGTCCGCAGCCTCCTGCAGACGACAGGGAAGGTCAGGGAAACCAGCAATCTTTTTCCTACTGGCAGAATGAGGACGGCTCCAAATGCGGAGGAACAAAGGCAACAAAACGCGAGGAACAATTAAGGCTTGTGTAGCCCAGGAGACCATCCCAGCTGGTGGACACCAAGCCTCAGGGTAGGGTGTCAGGCCCCCTCCTCAGCCCAGGCTTCTTGTCCTACCCATGGAGGGAAGGAGAGGCTAGGCTCCTGTTATGGCTGTCCTAACTATGGCCTGAGTAGCATCCAATAACTAAGAGCTTGCACTCAAGTCAGCTTCCACTCCTAGCCTCTATGCCTCTGTCCTAATTTCACAGCCCCTCCCCTGCATTAGAGCAAACTAGCACAAGGGCTTATCAGACAACTCCATGCAGGCCTTGTCAAGAGCTCCCTCCCATTGCAATAAACTTCCTTCTTTCTCCAGCTCAAATTCTACCTTCTAGAAATAGATCCCTGTTCTAAAAAGCTCTCCCTGGGGTTCCCATGTGGTGCAGTGGCCTAAGGATTCAGCATTGTCACTGCAGTGGCTTGGGGTTGCTGCAGTGGTGCAGGTTCAGATCCCTGGCCCAGGAATTTTTAGATGCTGTGGGCACAACGCCCCCCCCCCTCCCCGCCAAAAAAGTTGTCCTGGAATGAAGGCCTGATTCTGATTCTCTGTATGTATCCAATCTCTCCTGCTGGATGACTTTTTCTGTACTAAGTCCAATGGGTTCCTCTAAGTTGAGCATGGTCCTTTAAGTTCCCAAATGTGTCTGTTAGAACCTGCCCTCTTCCATTTCCTATATCCCTCAGTATCAGTGCCTAGTGCAGGGCTGGAGATGCAGAAGGCTCTAGGTTCCAGGTGGAAAGATGTTAAGGTGAAGGTGAACAATGGGGAGACGCAGCCACGCTGGTGAGTACAGACATCCCTGACTCTCAGGAATGCATGCTAGATGAGCAAATGAAACCGCACATTTGAGTTCCAAAGTTAAGAACAAATTCCTTCTTCACATTTGGTGTCAGAGTTAAAGAAATGGCAGAAACACAATTAAAAGCAGCTCACTCACCACCATTGCTATAAAATGGTAACTACATTTAATTTTTCATTTATTTTCTAGAACAATATTGACAAAAGGATAGCTAGTAAAGCAGCATTCATTACAATGCATTTGTCAAGACATTTCAGCAAGTAGCAAACCTTGTCTGAGGGCAGAGAGCACTAAAGGTCTGATATGATCAAAAACCACCTGTATGTGAGAGGAAAGGTTTTATTTGCTTTCCATGGACTTTTTGCTGTAGGTGTGTAAAGTGGAAACTGAGTCACATCTCCTCCCTAAAAATCACTGCCTGCCATCCAACTATCGTCTTAGAAATATAAGTTTCTATAACATGCTCTGCCAGGGTACAGACTAGAGCCCAGGAAAACAGGTTATAATTGGAGCAGTTGCTCCTGGAACATTTGGCTTTAACTGTTTGAGAAATCAAGTCACAACAGGCTTCCATGTGGGTATTTGGAGGCATCACAGACTGGACTCAAAAGCCCTGAGCTGAAATGTCACCTCCTGTGGTGGGCAGAATAACACCCTCTAAGGATGGATGTCCACATCCTAATTCTGAGAACCTCTGAATATGTCTTATTACACAGGAAGGGGGAATTAAGGCAGTAGATGAAATTTAGGTTGCTAATCAGTTGATCTTAAAGGAGATTATCCTGTATTACCTGTATGGTTCCAATGCAGAATCACAAGGGTCCTTAAATGTGGGGGTGGAAAGCAGAAGAGTCGGTGACATAGTGACACAATGTGAGAAAGACTTGGCCAGCTACTGCTGGCTTTAAAAATGGAGGAAGGGGCCATGAGCCAAAGAATGCAGATGGCTTTTAGAAGTTGGAAAAGACACAGAAATCATTTATCTCTTGGAGCCTCCAGAAGGATTACAGCCCTGCTGGTAACTTGACTTTAGCTCAGTGAGACCCATTTGAGAATTCTGACCTTTAGAACTGTAAGAAAATACAGAGTTCCCTTTGTGGCTCAGAGGTTAACTAGGATCTATGAGGATGCAGGTTCGATCCCTGGCCTCGCTCAGTGGGTTAAGGATTCAGCATTGCCGTGAGCTATGGTGTAGGTCGCAGATGCAGCTCAGATCCCGCACTGCTGTGGTGTGGTATGGGCTGGCAGCTGTAGCTCTGATTTGACCCTTAGCCTTGAAGCTTCTATATGTCATGGGGGAGGCACGAAAGAAAGAATGAAAGAAAGAAAGAAAGAAAGAAAGAAAGAAAGAAAGAAAGAAAGAAAGAAAGAGGGAGGGAGGGAGGAAGGGAGAGAGAGAGAAAGAAAGAAACTGTAAGAAAATTAATTTGTTATGTAAAGCCACATGTGATCAAGTGTTATAGCAGCAATAGGAACCAAATACAGCCCCCACAGAAGTGTGACCCTGTTACCACCTCTGTGCCTCAGTTTCCTCCTCTGTAAAATGAGAATAACAACAACGAGCTGTATTTTCCAGGGATATGGTGGGGAACCAACAAGATAACGGGAAGTACCCTAAATGTGTGG
Organism: Sus scrofa; assembly: GCF_054392235.1. NCBI lineage: Eukaryota > Metazoa > Chordata > Mammalia > Artiodactyla > Suidae > Sus > Sus scrofa. The sequence goes on along the minus strand of NC_139396.1, from coordinate 104,485,644 downwards.
TACAATAGGGATCATGTAATGTAAGTAGATTCTTGGCCACTTGCTGGGATCCCTTTCTCTGAACAGACCCTTAAATGCCACTCACCTCTCGACAGAGGAAACAGCCTGGCCTCCGCACAGCCATAATCACAGCTCCAGTCTTTTCCCAGAGCGCCTTTGCTTTGAAAGTCTTTGGCTCTGAGGAGAAGAAGAAGGAATTTGGTATCTTTTCCACCCCGTCCAACTCTAACCTCTAAGCACCTCATAAATAGCACCAGGCCTAACTGAGGACCTGGAAAGGTATTTCAGATGTGGGAAAAAGCAAATAGGAAACACAGGGCCTGAGGAAAATGAATATAGCATAAGGATCCTACTGTGGGAAGGAACCCAAAGGCCCCTCCCCCATAAATATCTAGCTGGGCCCTTGACCATCCCCCTGGAACATTTCTGGAAAAACAGCATATTCCTTTGCTGGTATCAGTGGACCATGTAGCAATCCTTTAGGGCAGATACGTGGCCAAAACTTGAATGAGATCTTGTACTTTGGTCAAGCAAACCCTAACTCTTAAAAAAGTTATTCAAAGAAATTAGGTCAACAGAAATTAAAAGCAAGAAAAGTTTACCTAAATATGTTAACTGCAATCTTATCCATAGGGGGTAGAAGAGGCCCAACAAGGAAGTGCTCTGGGGCAGTAGAGTAGATTGGCTCAGGCTCCATGGTCAGACTGAGTCTGCATCCAGATGTGACCCTGAGCAGGCTCTGTCTCCTGCCTGAATCTCAGTTTCCCCATTTGCAAATGCAGATGCCTAGCAGCTCCACTTCAGGCCACAGGGAGTGTTATAAGATGGATATAAAAGTGCTCATTGCAGTGGCTGGTAATACAGTCAGTGAGGGCTCGGTAAGTATGAACCCATTATTATTTTACCATTTCTCAGAGGAATCCAGGTCCCTGTGGGACATTATGTAGAAACAAAAGATGGGAGGAGGTTGTAATCAACTGAGATTGGGAAAGTCCAGGTTGAACCTAGGTAAACAGGGCTCCCTCTCCCTGCAGGGCTTCTTAGCCCCTTACTAAGGTGACCTACATCATAAATCTGCAGTCACAGTTCCCGAGACTTCCCCGACAGGCTCCCTCACTTACTGAAAAGAAGCAATGGCCTCCCTTTGAGGCGCCAACCTGGAGACCAAGCAGTCACTGAGCCCCAACTTGCACCAAATTCTCATGCCAGCTGTGCCCATGCTGTCAACATGACTGAAACCCCCTGAGCTGCAGAGTCAAGGCTGAGAGCAGAGCGAGGCAGAGACACCACCACGAGCATCTATGAGGCTCTCAGCTGTCCAGCAGGGACCCCAGGTGGGCTCACGAAGAGGGGGTAGACAGGGAGGTCCACTCTAAAAGTGTGGCCCTGTGCCTCCCCGGATGGTGCAGCTGTTCTACAGGTGAGGCTGATCGTGCCTGTACCAGTAACAATGCAGACACCTGACTTCTGTAAGCAAAACACAGTGTTTCTCAAACTTATTTAACTTGAGAGCTCCTTTTTGTCAAGATCCAGGAAACTGGAAATCTTCAGAACACATTCTAGAAGCCTTGGCTAAGTAAACAGTACTACAATATTACTAAACATTATAAAACAACTGTCATTACATTTAGAGAGGCAACATGAGAAAATGAAAAATGCTTTTAATAAGGAAAAGCTGAAATGTAAAAGATCGTGTACACCAAGATCACAACTACATATTATGGGCATACCTGGAAAAGAATGTGCAGAAATAAATATGATGACTGTGTTAGGGTAATGGAATTATCAGTCATTTTAAAAGTGTTCTTTTATTACATTTTCCCTAATGTTATGTTGCCCTTTCAATTAAAAAAAAAAAAAAAAAAAGAACTACTTCGGAAAGGAAAAAAAAAAAAAAAGTAAGCCTGCATCCCAGTGCCTTGGAAAAGTACTGACCCTGGCGGGGTCACTGCTTACCCTTCTCCAGTGTTTTCAGGTCTATATCCTCCAGATAATCCAGCGTTGCTCTCTGGGGCTTGGGCAGAAATATGTCGGTGTTGGCCAGAAGCAGTGCCAAGGCAGCAGCCCCTATAGCTCCCGCACCAATGGACCACATTCCCATGGTGACAAAACTTGGATCCTGGAGGAAAGACATTTCTGGGGATTGAGAGGAAGAAGATGTTACAGCTCCCACAGGATAGTTGGAATCTGATCTCCCAGGCAAGGCTCCGGCTGGGCAGCCACCCAGGAGGCCAGAGGCAAAGGGAGGGGGAACAGCAGCGTCAGAAATGGGACTGGACAAGGGCTGCTAACTACGCACCTGCTGATAAGGGAGCCTGGGGATACAACAGACATGTGGAGGTCCCTGCCCCAGGGAGCTCACTAGCAGGACAGGAGCCACAACAGAAATGACAGCTGCTCCCTGTCATGCCCAAGGCTCCCAGCTGTGTGGTACTCCTCCAGGCTGGTCCCCTGGCGCCAGACTATCTCCTCATTCCTCTCCTCGTCAATGCCTGCTCTTCCTTCACAGTCCAGGAGGCTCAGCTCCCATCTCCCTGGGGAGGGGGCGGCTTTCTCTGTGTGATTATATTATTTAGAGCACTAATCACCCTGATCTGTTATCCCATTCTTCTTCCTCTCTGCGAATCCCTCAGACACAGAGACCCAATCCTATTCATCCAGCCCCCAGACGATGCCCAGCAGGGCCTCATTCAAGGTAGGCAAGCAATGATAATGTGAGAAAAAAGAATGTATATATGTACGTGTGACTGGGTCATCTTGCTGTACAGTAGAAGATTGATGGAATACTGTAAACCAGCTATAATGGAAAAAAATAAAAATCATTAATAAAAAAAAAAGGGGGGGAGTTTCCATCATGGCGCAGCAGAAATGAATCTGACTAGGAACCATGAGGTTGCGGGTTTGATCCCAGGTCTCGCACAGTGGGTTAAGGATCCAGCATTGCCCTGAGCTGTGATATAGGTTGCAGACATGGCTTGGATCTGGCGTTGCTGTCGCTCTGGCTTAGGCTGGCAGCAACAGCTCCAATTAGGCCACTAGCCTGGGAACCTCCATATGCCGTGAGTGCAGCCCTAAAAAAACAAAAAGACAAAAAAAAAAAAAAAAAAAAAGGTAGGCAGGCAATCTTAGTACATTTATCCTAATTAAGAATACCTTTACTTCTACTCGTTAAGCAAATAACACAGGCTCATGGTGAAAACAAAAAACAAAAAAGCAATACACAGAGTTTCCTAGTGGCTCAATGAGTTAAGCATCTGGTGTTGTCACTGCTGTGGCTCTGGTTACTACTGTGGTGTGGGTCTGATCCTTGGCCCATGAACTTCAGCATGCCATGGGCACAACCAAAAAAAAAAAGGCAATACATAAAACCATAGTTGACAAGAAAGCAAATATCCTCTAAACATCTACCACCTACTAAATTATGAGTTTAATAGAGATGGCCACGATTCATCTGACATTTTCCTCCTGTATATAGAACTATGCTGATATCTGTTGAATGCAAAAGAGTAGCAACTGAGGGGGTGGGCATCCTGCAGGAAAGAGCATGGTGCTGGGCTGCAGATGTCTGGTCGGACAGAGGGCCCTGCAGATGAAATGGAGGTCCAGGCAGGCCCTGGGAAAATCCAGCCTCATTCCCACCTCATGCTCAGGGGCCACTAAGGCTTCCTCTAGCGTGAAGCCTTGTACTTCTGGGAGAAAGCTCCTGGAAGCAGCCCACTTCTGTAACAGCAGCAGATACGCCATCCGGCCTTCTTTTCCCGACAACCACTAAGAATACCTCTTTTCATTTGGGTCTCTCGCCATTCTAGGATCTGACTTATGCTGGAACCGTCCTCCCTAAGTACCAGCATGATTCTACGTGCTAATACCCCCAGGTGTACTGACCTGGACCTGGGGCCTGTGTGTGAGAGCCACCTAACCTCATCCCACCTAACCAAAGACTTAACTCTCCCCTGTGGACTTGCCTCAGCAAAGGATTCTACAAAGGATTAAGCAAAGGCCTGGAAATCTGCATGTCACTGCCCAGGGTGGGGGCTGTGAGGGATCCATTGTCATGATGTGGGGGTGGGAGTCATTTAGTGGTGATGACTTTAGGAAGAACAGGGCAGGCAGGCCTAGGGTTCAAGCCAGCCTGGGAAGTTCAGACTCGAGTTCAGAAATAAAAGGGAACTTCCAGGAGTTCCCGTAGTGGCTCAGCGGTTAACAAATCTGACTAGGAACCATGAGATTTCAGGTTCGATCCCTGACCTCGATCAGTGGGTTAAGGATCCGGCATTGCCGTGAGCTGTGGTATAGGTCGCAGACACAGCTAAGACCATGTGTTGCTGTGGCTCTGGCGTAGGCTGGTGGCTACAGCTCCAATTAGACCCCTAGCCTGGGAACTTCCACATGCTGTGGGTGCAGCCCTAGAAAAGACAAAAAGACAAAAAAAAAAAAAAAAAAAAAAAAGGGAACTTCCAGGCAGTGGAATGTGTGGTGGGAATGGCCAAATGAAAACAGCTTTTAAGAAAGAGGATTTTGGCATCTGTACACCAGGGAAGAGGAAAAAGAAGGGAGGCTGGTGTGTGTGTTGGGGGAGGGGACAAGCTGGGAGAGAAGAGTTTCTTACAACCTCACTATTCAAAATGTGCTTTCAGGAGCCAGCCTGGTGGAGAACTGCAGAATTTCCAGCCTTACCTCAGAACTGAGGAATCATAACCGGCACTTTCATCAGATCCGGCAGGCAATTCACAGGCACATTAATGTTGGTGACGCATTGTCTTGGAACAAAGAATTCAGGTTTTGTGCTTGGTTGGCCATAAGCCATAGAACATTGTACAGCCACGAGGGCAGGCTGGCCTTGGAGAGCTGGGCTTTCCTTGAGGGCCACTTCTGTCCCCTTAGCTCACTGTGGGAGGACAGTCACCCTGAGTCAAAAATCAGGACGTACTTATCTCCATGCCTCTCCACAGAATGTCCTACCTCCTTTGCTGTGTTCTTCTGGAGGTCTTGCAGAATGCTCTGCCTACCTCCATGCGCACCCCCAAGAGGGGTTTATTCACCCCCACCTGTGTCCAAATTGCACCCACGATCCTTCTGATGTGTTCAATACACTGATTTGGACCTGTTTTCCAGTTTTCTGGCACAGGGCCTATTTGTGGCTCACAGTGGGCTCTCCATGAATGTGTGCTGAAATGAATTTGATAGGACCAAGTGGGAAAAATGACAATTTATGGAGGACTGAAGCACTCGGGTCAAGCAGGTAAGAACATTCCTCAGGCCGGCTTCCAATTCTTTTACGTGGCAAAGTTACACATTACTGGATTATAATTCACAGAACAATCAGGAGGAAAACCGCAGCTCTCACCTCCCTGCTGTAAACAGGAGATTCCCCAGAGCCTGGAATGATTTCTGTACCTTTATGCACTTCCAAAACCTCCCTGGACTCCTGATGTGTGTATGATTCAGGCCCACATGGCGCAGTCTCTGATCACAGATTCGATAACATTTCGCATCAGTTTGCAAAGGTCAGCTTATATCTACCCTCCAAAAGGACTTGCTTCTATTCCTGGGACACATCCATTTCAGGACATCAGGACCCTTCCAGTCAGTGCCACATCCTTTTTTCTTTTTTCTTTTTTTTAAATGGCTACACCCTTGACCTATGGAAGTTCCTGGGCCAGGGGCTGAATCTGAGCCACAGCTGTGACCTATGCCTCAGCTGTGGCAATGCCAGATCCTTTATCACATTGCACAAGGCCAGGGATCAAACCCGCAGGCTAGGGATCGAACCCGAGCCACTGCAGTCAGGTTCTTAACCCCCTGTGCCACAGCGGGAACTCCTCCACATCCTTCTAACACACATACATGAGTACTATTCTTGGAGGCATACAGGCTCCATCTCCCTGCTGCCCATCAACAGACATCGAGTCTGTCTGCTCCTGAGTACAAGAGAATCAGATTCAACTAGACTCAACATTTACTTCCAAACATTTACTCAGCACCAACCTGTTCAATAAATGGCAATCTGGGAGGATATTCAACTAAATGAGAAACAATCCTCAGGCAGATACAGACCCGGTACACAGACAAGAGAAATTCAAGTGGAAAGGTGAGGCAATTCCTTGGGCAAGGTATGAACATGGGGCTATTGCGTGCAGAGGTGACAACCAATTACATCTGTTCTGAGCAGCCCTAGAAGCGCCCAGAAGGAAGTGGCTTTGGAGCAGAAAGTGGCTGGAAGAGCTAGGCCAGGCCTGGAATCAGTAAGCCTGGGAAACAGTGGGCTGGCAAGGGATGAGTGGGGTGTGTATGGATGTCCCAAAGGCCCCTGATTCTACCTCAAGTTCATAAGCAGGAGCACAGAGTGGGTTTCAAAACCCCAAGGGGTGGGGGTCCCATCATGGCTCAGCGGAAACGAAACTGAGTAGTAACCATGATGACGAAGGTTCGATCCCTGGCCTCACTCAGTGGGTTAAGGATCTGGTGTTGCCATGAGCTGTGGTGTAGGTCGCAGACTTGGCTCGGATCTGGCATTGCTGTGGCATAGGCTGGCAGCTAGAGTTCTGATTCAACCTCTAGCCTGGGACCCTCCATATGTCACAGGTGAGGACCTAAAAGACCAAAAAAACCCAACCAAACAACCAAAAAAAAAAAAAAAAACCCAGGAGCAACTCACCCCCCACCCCCAGCTGTGTGATCTGGAGAGTGTGAGTACAGACTCACCCTTTAGGGAGTTGGCCCTCGTCCTCAGGCCCAGGAGCACTAAGACGTGCGAGTGTTATTAGCACCAGAGGTGAGAGGCAAGTCCCTCCATGAACATATGCTCCCAGCAGGCCTCTAGCGGCTGGCTCTCCTGCCAGTGAAAAGCAGTGAAAACTGACTTCTGGAAATACCTAGAGAGTGTACTGAGCTACAAAGCAATTCCCACCCTGGCATGTCTTGGAGCATGTACCATGCAATGCCCCGCATAGTGAGAGCTGGCTCTGAATCCTGAGTCACAGCTATTTCCACCCACAGAAAAGGGCTGGAGGTAGCAGGAAGCTTAATATGTACCTGAAATAATGTATTTTCACCTGGGCCTCTAAGGCTACTGACTGGAGAGATAGAGAGGCCAGTAAACCAGCGTTTACTAAGTGCCACCCGAAATGCCTAGTTGCACTTCATTCACTCAATAGTCTCATGAGGCAGTTATTATCCTGTTACACAGCTGACAATACTGAACTTCAGAGGAGTTCAGGACCTGCGTCAATGTCACAGAACCAGCAAGCAGCATTACTGCAACCTGAACCCTGATCACTAGGACCTCAAAGCCTATAGTCTTTCTACTACATGGGCCTCCCCACCCATTCACTGGTGGGTTTCTGGAGGTCAAAGGGCATGATCCCTTTCGACTTAAAGAGAATTTGAAAAGATCGACTCATTATTTTTTTCTTTTTCTTAGGGTGGCACCTGCAGCTTATGAAGTTCCCAGGCTAGGGATGAAACTGGAGCTGCAGCAGCCAGCCTACATACACCACAGCCACAGCAGTGCAGGATCTGAGCCACGTCTGCAACTTACATCTCGGCAGCGCAAGATCCTTAACCCACTGAGAGAGGCCAGGGATTGAACCTGCATCCTCATGGATACCAGTCACATTCTTAACCTGCTGAGCCATGACGGGAACCCTCAGATCACTCATTTTTTTAGTCATCACATAGTCATACCCTGTTCACTCTAAAGGAAATTTACCATGTGACAGATGTCCCTTCTCTTTCCTCCCCTCTCTGTCCCCCCTCTGTTAAGGAAAGGGTCAGTTTCTCTGAAAGATTAGAGCAAGGCTGTTAACAGAGGAGCCAGCCCCAACCTGAAACCCACAGAATTCAGTTCCCCACTGTGGGCCTTATCTGATCCCGCCTCTCCCACAGAAGAAGGTGGAGTGTGGTAAGACCACAAACAAACAACAGCTGGGGCAGCTCAAAGTTGCAGTGTTAGTCTGGGTGTGGGGGAAGGAGACACAGCTGGCCTCCCTACGACCAGCTTGCTTGACTCCTCCCCCAGCATCATTTTCCTCAATTTTTTAGGGTGTTGGGCAAGGTGAATGGCAGAGCTTCTAAAGCGCCCCAGTGACATCGTGGGATTCTACCAAAAACAGCTCACTTTGGAGCCTGCACATTCTGTTTCTCATCATAACTCTACCCCCGCTTCCCCCATTTTAATTTTCAGAATGTTCCTTCCCAGCTGCCCAGAGCTTCACAAGGCACCTCCCCTCCCCCACACAAGGTCCCTTATCCAATTTCAGGCAGTTCAAACCTGAGAACCAGGCACTCACCATCCGCTGCTGCTGCTGCATGCACACCCTGGCCTTGGCCGACAAGGAGGCTGACCCACTGGGAGCAGGCGGGGAGCAGGCAGCAGGGGAGGGCGGGGCTCTGGAGTCCCGCCTATGGCCCAAGCCCGCTCACTCCATAGGCAGGACCAGGCCACCCAGAAACCCTGGGGCTCCTTCAACTGCCAATAGTCAATCTCCAGAAAACATCAATATGGACAGCTGCCAAGACCCCCTAGCCCTTCAAAAAGCTGAGCAAATGTTGAGTCATTTGCAGTCATGCAGATTATAACATTTATCAAGTGCCAACAGACTCCCTCTCTGCTTTCCAGTGCAGACTAATGAAGCGAAGCCCTTGATGCAGCTCTTCATACAGCCCATGGGTCACAGTAACTGAAATCAAAGGAAGATGTCCCTTTCTCAATGGCAGCTTTTGTAGCAGAAGAACAAACCCAACACCATATTGGATCTATTCCTTCAGCTCTAACCCTTGTGCTCTGTTGCCTATGCTTAGTCCTGCTGGCGCTGCACCTTTATAAAAGAATGTTGCCTATAGCTTGAAATACACGATAACCCATTCTCAAGGCTCTAACATTTAAAAAGTTGCAGAACAGAAAATAACAATTGTCTTGTTGGAGGTTTATAGGAACACTGTGACCAGACCTAGATGGGCAGCTGCAAGAACAAAGGATTCCAGCACCAAGAAGTCTGCAACAACCAACCAACTTCCTCCCCTTTAAGAAGCCTGAATTCTAACTCAGGTAAGATGGTTCTTTGGGACACTAGTCTTCCATATTCTAGGTCTGCTGGCTTTCCAAATAAAGTCACTATTCCTTGCCCCAACAACTCATCTCTCAACTTATTGATCTGTTGTATGGTGAGCAAGAACAAGCTTGGACTCAGTAACAGTTGTGCTGCCTGCTGCTTGCCCCTTCTTCTACCCCATACTGCTGATGCTTCTTACCTGCCATCTATTCTTTACCTCCCTCTGCCCTCCCTTCTTTTTCTGCCACTTCAAGTCTCCTCTCAACTACCCCAATCCCCTAGGTGACTTCACCTACAGCCAGTGCTTTGCCCACCACTTTGGTATTGACTTCCAGGTCCTAACCGCCACTCTGGACTCAAAGCTTCCGTTTGGGGGCTCTACAGTTTATCTCTGCTGCATCATGACCAAAGCTGACCTCCACTAAAGTCAGTTTCTCTTCCGGAGTTCTTTTTCCCTAGCTCAGTGAATAACACAAGCATCAAGCAAACTGCTCAAGCCAGAAACTGAAAGTCGTATCCCACTCTTCCTTCTCCCTCCTGGCCCAAAGTCAGGAAGTTCTGCTCATCCTATGAAAAGGGTTTGCTACCCATCCTCTTTTCAGTCTCAGTGTCGCCCCTATTACTTTGTACCTGGCCTGTCTCAGTAACCACAGAACTGAGCTTGGCTGGCTCCAGCCAGGACCTCTCCTGCTTATTCTCCATGCTGTAGCCACAGCGACAGTCACACACCCCAACCCGATGACATCTTGCTCCTGATTTCAGACCCTAACTAGCAATGAATTCCTCAGCACACTGCCAGGACCCTTCATAGCTCAGCTTCAGGCTGTCGTTCTTGTCATAGCCCCTGCCACTTCAGCACCCTCTCAGACTACTCAGTGTACAAAGATTATAACACGTCTTTTCAGGCCTCTGCACATGTTGTTTCCTTTACCCAGAATTCCTTCCCCGCCCATGCCAACCAGATAAGCCACAGCACATATAGCACTTTCTCTGCAGAGCCTTTCATGAAAGCCCCAACAACTAACTGCTCCCTCACCTTTGGTTAGATAGCATGCATGTATGTGCAAGCACACACATACCTTTGCACACGGCACAAGCAAATAGACTTAATGTATTTAGTTAATGTATCTGTCTACATAAGATGGTGGAGAAATCTGAGGGCAAAGGCTGTTGTCTTATTCCCGCAAATTCAGCATTTAACACAAAGCTGGCAACTAGCAGGCATTAAATATCTGAATGAAATGATCTGAATTTTACACTTTAAACTCCACAGAGTTGGAATTGATCTGTATGTAGCTGGTTTGACCTTAAAGAAAACGCTCAAGGAGTTCCTGTCGTGGTGCAGCGGAAACGAATCCAACTAGGAACCATAAGGTTGCGGGTTTGATCCCTGGCCTCGCTCAGTGGGTTAAGTGCTGTGGCTGTAGTGTAGGCCAGCGTCTACAGCTCCAATTGAACCCCTAGCCTGGGAACCTCCATATGCCACGGGTGTGGCCCTAAAAAAAGAAAGAAAGAAAATGCTCAAGCCTGGGGCTTAGGTGACCTGGGGTTGGGTCCTAGTTCCACTGCTCATTGGCAGGGTGATCTGACACAAGCTATAAAGACACTAGGTCCAGTCTCCTTATCTGTAAAGAGGAAAGAACTAAGAAAATCTATGAGGTTGTCTCAGTTCTGACAGCCAAAGACTTTGAAGTATCACACAATTATAACTCCAGGGCTCTGATATCCAAAAAGCCAAGGGGACACCTGCACTACCGCTCTCCTGCTGGGTATGTCTAATCTCATTCTCTGCTCCTCCAGGCCTCATTCTGCCTGTTCAAGGAGCTGCCTCTGGGCAGGAACTGATAGAGTCATAATAAAACGAAGTATCAGCACTGGGTGGGTTAATTCATGCCTGAAACAAGTAGAGACAGCATCATATTCTAATCATTAAGGGTACATCTGCCCAGTCAAGCCCCACCCTGGGAATACTCCCTGCTCAGAATGAGCTGGCCTGAGGCAGAGACAAGGTATAAGGAAGAAAGCGATGCTGAGGGAGACAAAAAAAACTAGGAGTGTACATGGGCTTCCTTGCCTCAAGCCCTCAGTGAAGGAGGATGCTTTATCCTCTTTGCTCTCTCCTCTGTTCCTTCAGAGCTCAAGTTCAGCCCTTCCTTCACTGAGTAAAAGAAGACGCTAAGGCCCAGAGATGGAACCAACCAGTCGAAGGTCACTTGGGGAGAGGACTGGTTAGTGGCTGTGCTGGAAGTCAGGTCTCCCAGCTCCCAGTCCATGGCTGTTTATCTTGCATTGCACACTCCTGCAGAGGCTGGAACAATGCCGGGGTCAGGGCTCAGGGAGGGGGCCCACTGGTCCTCAAGTCTGCCCACTGTCCTAAAAGCAAAACTGCTCCTGAACAGGACCTGGAAATCTGGTGGCTGGAGGGAGCATTAAGTTTCCTAAAGCCAGTACTTTGCAAGCAGTTTATAATTCAAAGCCAAATGTTTTCTCAAGGGTCACATTGCCCATTCTTGGCTGAGAAGCCATTCTGTATCTCTCCTCCCCACAGTAACCAGGTCCTGTCAATTCTGGATGATAAAGAGGCAGCCTTGAAAAAGGAAATGTAGCAGCCTGGGTGGGTGCTCTGGGCCTCATGAGCAGTAGGGAGTGTGCTCTCAGCCACCGTTGTCATCAAATGCTATGGAACTAGCCAGTTGCAAGGAGCTCTCACCTACCTGCCTCAGTCTCCAATTTCCTGCTCTGCTCCTGGGTGACTAGGAGCACCTAGGAACTCCTGGGTGCTTAGATCTTAGATGTTAGATTCATAAAGTTTTGATCAGATGCTGAAAGGAGAACAAGAGGATATAACCAGCTACTGGGAAACTTTGAGACATTGCCAAATGTGAGGAATGTGAGGGCCAGGAGAGGTCCTTTCTCTGATCAGTTTACCCGAGGCTACAGACCCCTTCCCAAATACTTGGCCATTCTGCCCCTTGTTTGCATAGCCTCTTGTCTGGCCTCAGAATATCTGCTCTACCAAGTTATACGAGAGAGGATGGGAAGGCAAAGGCAAATCACAAAAGACACTGGGCTTCAGGACAAAAATCCTGGGTTCTCACTCTTTGATTCTGAGAGGTCACCTCATCCCTCTGAACCTCATTGTCTTCTTAAAAATAAGGGCATTTTAGGAGTTCCCTGGTGGCTCAGCAAGTTACGGGATCTGGCATTGTTACTGCTGTGGCATGGGTCTGATCCCTGACCTAGGAACTTTCACATGCCATGGGTTCAGCCAAAATAATAACAATAATAATAATAATAATAATAATAATAATGGCACTTTGAAGGGCTGTCAGAAAGAATACACTAGAAGAACAATGTGGAACACAATAAAGCACTACAGAATCGTAAGGCAGCAATGTATCCTTCTCTTCTTTGCAGGGCTCAGATTCACTCATTCTCTTATGACAGCAGGACATCTGAAGCAAAACAGAAACGAAACACTGAATAACTTCTCCAACTGTGTCACTGCAGGCCCACCTCCTGGCTGGAAGTCCTGGGTCTGGAGGGAACCCTGGTTTCTCTCAGGCTCCTCTGGCCTAACTGCCTACCCCACAAGGCATACTCCATGCTGCCCTTCAGCAGCCTGCCAGCACCAGGAAAGGCAAAGGGCCCTGCCCAGTTGTAATCCCCCTGTGCCAGAGGTCACTGAGCTCAGGGGTGAAGCTGGTTCCCTCACAGTGCCTCCAAGACAACTCTTGCCACATACACCTCAGCAGAGGGAGATTTGGAGTCTCTCTGCTCAAAATTTCACAAAAAGGCAAGTACTCAGCTGGCAGGAGAGCTGCCTTATTTCTGGGATACTGACAGAGCTTGGGGCATCGAGCGCCAGAATTCCAGTCCTCACCAAACTTTCCAAGCACCATTAAAATGACAGAAGCATATAAGACAAAATAAGAAATGTCTTCTTACCCCTCAGGAACCATGCAAAAAACCTCAACTTAATGTCATGCCCTTATAAAAAAAGGGCAATATGAAAGGGCCACACCAAAATTAACTCAAACCTAATGCAAATTCCTACAAGCTGTTAAGAATCTGAACAAGGCAAGTGTTTCTGCATTAGTAAAACAGGAATGCTTCCCAAATTACAAAACATAATCTTCTACAGAGTTATAGGAATCAAAGGATTAAATGTATAGGTGGTGCTTCGTAAGCTACCTTACAAAGAGTGACATAATGTGAGGTATAATTCTTGCTCACTTCTAGATTAGTCAATGATTGCCCCTAAAATGTTGTTTGTACACGAAATGATGGGTTTCTGATGACTGGGTATGTTCCAAGGAGTCTAGGTTTCTGGATCCCAATTCTCAGTCTCCAGAACAGGACTGAAGCGAGAATATCAGAGACTATACAGGCTGGCTCGTGGATAATGCTTTCCCAAATAAATCTGAAGTAAGTATTTTCTGTTTTTAGTCATCTGCCAAGCACAAAGAAAAAAAAAAAAAAAAAAAAAACTAGATTGAGAGCTAGTTTAGTTGGGCTAGAAAAGCCTGGTGTGGTAAGGAAAAGAGACCCAAAGTCAGCTGGGACTGAAACCCAGCTCGGCTTCTGCCCCTCCCCACAACCCCTGCCAGCCTGGTCCTTAACCATCTTCTTCAGCTCTGATCCCCGCAACAACCTTGAGGAGAGACTGTCCAGACCAATCACCGATGCCTTGTTCGACTTTTCATTCCCAGACTTCAGCACAATGTTTTACAGTTGGGCTCTTTTCAAAGTTGTCAGGGGTTTGAACCTTTGGGGGAAAGAGGCAAAACAGGTGCCTCTGAGACTATTAAAAAAGCAGGAAATCGCGGCCCCATAAAATACAGGACCCTATGCAAGCACAGGGCCCAGGATGACCTAGCTCTCGGTCTCCACCTGCACATCGCCGGCTGTACAGTTGGCCACCCCCAGGCAGCCCCCCAGGCCCATCCCAGGTTCGGCCCCGCAAGACGGACGCGCCAGGGCAGAGTCCCTTTCTCGGTTCTTTGACCAAACTACCCAGACGGGTCGTTGCCATCAGCCTCTCTCAAACCCCGGGGCCGCTGGGGGTTGGGAAGAGGGGGCGTTCTTGGCTAGACGATCAGTGCCGGCTCCCGGCTCCCGGTCTTCTGACCGCAAACACGGGGTTTTCCCAAGGAGCGCAGAGCGCTGGGGAGAGAGGGACGTCACTCACAGAGGCAAATAGGGTCCTGGATCCGGCCCTGCAGGTGCGCCTCCCGAAGGGCGGACCTAACCTGCCAGGTGTCCAGCCCACCCACGCGCGCCCATCAATCTCGATCGCCCCGCCCTGCCTCAGTTTCCTCACCTGCCTTCGCGGACGTCACGTGCCTCGCAGAGTCCTGAGCGCCTTACGTACCGCTGGAGTTTCCGTCCCTCCCGCCTCCTCTCGCAACACAGGACGCCGTGGGGGGTGGCGGACCAAACCTTCCCCAGGCCCAGGGGTCCCAGGGGTGGCCCCCGCGCCTGCGCAGGATCGCGCCTGCGCCGCCCCGCGCGCCTCCCTCACGTGATCAGCCCCGCCCCTCAGTGGCTCCGTGCCAGCGCCACTGTGGAGCTGTCGCCGGCTGCCAGCGCGCGTCCGACACTCTGCAGCACTGTGCTCTTTCTCAAAGCTCTAGCTCCGTTCAGTCCTTCGGGAGTGGTGACCCTAGACTCCTATCACTAGGAGCGCCTTCTGGAGCAAAAGGAGGCTCTACTTGGATCTGGAAGTCCTGTAGCTGAGGACAATCCCCATTTAGTCCTCAGCGAGTTTTTGAGCAGTTATTTTTGGACAGCTTGTTCTGTTTTTTGGCATGGGGAGGGGGAGTCTTTAGGACCGACGCATTCCGGTGAGTGTCCCTTAAATCTTTAGGAACAAATTCAGAATTTTGCCAGCATCTGACAGCATCCCGCAACCTCTTTCACCCGCAAAATGCTGGCTCTTTGGCAGAGGATGGTGAGTGGCGGCTGGACCACTGGTTCCTGGAATGTTGCCTGATTTCACAGATTGAGAAGTCAAGGTCTAGTTTGACCCACATTGTTCATCTACATATTTACTCGTGGTATGTTGAGTGTCCACACTGTTTTGTAAACGCAGGCGGTTGAAAGAACACCTTTTCGGAGACAGGAGGAATGATTCACAGTATCGCTGGTTCAACTGATCAGTCACAGGCAGTGTACAATGAAATAGCAAAGTTAGGCTGAGACACCCACTGATCAGAGGTGGCTCTCTGCCTGCAGTTGGCTCCCCTGAGTTCACCTGGCAACTGCCTACTGGTGTAAAAAGTCCAAAAGCTTTCTTGATTCACCCTTCTGACCTCCCATGCAGATTCCCGATTGCTTGTAAATTTATGGGTCAATAGAATCCATTCAAGAGATCACTACTTGGAGTTCCGTTGTGACACAGCTGGTTAAGGATCCCATGTCACAGTGGCTGGGATCCCTGCTGTGGTGAGGGTTCAATCCCTGGCCTGGGAATTCCCACATGCCACAGGCTCCACCAAAAACAAAACAAAAAAACCCCAAAGAGATTCATCAGTCCCTAACCAGCTTCTAAGTTCCTTTGCTTCATCTCTGGGACCCTGGTGCAGAAACTCTGCCTATGCCCACAAGTGCTAAACAGAAATTCAGAGACAAGAATTTTGGGTGAAGGAGAAAAAAATTGCTTTATTGCTTTGCCAGGCAAAGGAGGCCACAGCAGTCTAATACCCTAAAGAATGTGTCCTCCTTTGGGAGTGAATAGGAAGGGGTCTTAAAGTTTGGGAGTGGAAAATAGGGCCACAGATAAGGATCAGAGGAGATGCAAGCTTGTATTCTTCACAGCTGGTGTTTAGTGGCCCTGGAACTGATTCTGGTAGTCCTCCTCCTTTTTGGACTATAGAATGCTTCATCAAGTAGTTAACATCTTTCATTTGTTGGGGGTTTTAGTTCTGCAGAAGAACTCAAAGATAGTGTTATGCATATTCCTTGCCAGGACCCTGCCCTAAGGCTGCACTGTTGTTTCTGGACTGGTCTTTGAATCCTCTCCCTTCCCTGACTAGTAACTGTTTGAACTGAGGCCTATTCTTGCCTGGGAGCCCCATAGAGTCCTGCTCATTTGCTTTTTTTTTGGTCTTTTTATGGCTGCACTCACGGCATATGGAAGTTCCCAGGCCAGGGGTCAAATTGGAGCCGCAGCAGCTGGCCTACACTACAGCCACAGCAACGCCAGATCCTTAACACACAGAGTGAGGCCAGGGATCGAACCCGCCTCCTCACGGATACTAGTTGGGTTTGTAACCCACTCAGCCAAAACAGGAACTCCGGGGTCCTGCTTATTTTCAACCCCAGAGCCTGTTCCAAGGCCAGCTCGGAGGTGTACTTGGGAAGTGTTGTGAAAGAGAGGGTGTTTCTAGATTGGAGGTGAGAGCAATCATGCAGCCTTCTGGCAGGAGTAGGTATTTGATTTGAAGGCCTGAAACATTTGGCAGAATTTGATACAGTGTTGGTGTAGTCACAAGAGGACAGTTTACCACCAGAGGGCCTTTATCTGTCCTGCTTAATACCTTACCCTGTGAAGGGGGGAGGGGGAGAGAACTTATTCTGACTGTCCTGAAATAGGATATTTGGTCAACAGGGAGAAAGGGTGCAGGAAAGGCCACTTAGAATGGAACAGGAAGCCATTTCCCTTGGGTATGGGTCCCCAGAGACTGAATATTAATGACAGAACCATTCAGGGGTCATGAGTAGCAGAATCCTGGGGTGGGAGGTCCCTGAAGTTTCCACTGTGGTGTAATTACCAAATGCAAAAAGCCATGATTATATTTACACTTTTGTAGCATTCCAAAGCTCTGGACTTCAAAAGCCAGGCTAGATCTGATAGCTAATTAACACACTCCTCGCAGTCTCAATTTGAGAAGGCACAGGCTGAAGAATAAGTTACAGGCAAGTAGGCACAGGAAAACTTGCAAAACTCAAGGATTAGAAACAAAAATAAACCCACCAGTCTGCCAAGTTTTAAAGAGAAAAGTATTTTTGATGTTGCAAATCCAGGGAATAACTTAGATTTTGAATTTAAGGGGGTAGAAATTAAGGTTAACTAGGAGCTCTGTAACAACTTAGATAATTTAGCTATGTTACCCTCTCGAGGTCTGTCCCTCACAAATCCCCTGGGGCAGGCAGCAAACATTGTGAACAGGAGGCAAACTTGGTTAAAGACGTCCATTCTTTCAGTGGCGCAGCCACCTCTAGATTCAGCTAGCTTTGTCTGCAGTCATTACTGATCCAGGCCAGCAGCATAATGCGAGTTTTTAAGCCGATGGTCTTACAGTGTGTCTAGGCTCAGTAGGAACAGTTCTGGAAGCAGCTAACATCAACAAGAAAATAAAAAAATGGGTGCTTGACTTCACTGTCTCATTTCAGTGGATAAATAAAAGTCAAATCAAGATCTGGAAACAGGAGTTCCCATCGTGGCTCAATGGTTAACGAATCCTACTAGGAACCATGAGATTGTGGGTTCAATCCCTGGCCTCACTCAGTGGGTTAAGGATCTGGAATTGCTGTGAGCTGTGGTGAGGTCGCAGATGCGGCTTGGGTCCCAAGTTGCTGTGGCTGTGGCGTAGGCTAGTGGCTACAGCTCTGATTAGACCCCTAGCCTGGGAACCTCCATATGCCTCGGGTGAGGGCCTAGAAAAGACAAAAAAAGACAAAAAAAAAAAAAAAAATCTGGAAATATGTACGAACCACAAAATCATGTGCCTAGATCAGCTCCAAATATCTTTCTACTTGCGAGTATCCCTGCATTCCACTCTTTCTCATTTTTCAAAATATGTAAATATTCTCTTGGAGTTCCTGTTGTGGTACAACGGAACTGAATCTGATTAGCATCCATGAGGACGAAGTTTCAATTCCTGGCCTCGCTCAGTGGGTTAAGGATCTGGCATTGCTGTGAGCTGTGGTGTAGGCTGGCAGCTACAGCTCCAATTTGACCCCTAGCCTGGGAACCTCCATATGCCGTGGGTGCAGCCCTAAAAAGCAAAAAAAAAAAAAAAAAAAAAAAAGTATGTAAAGTTTCTCTGCTTCCACAGTGTGCCTCACAGCAAAGCCTTTCTGGAGCCTTCCATACTGAAACTGACAGCATTATTGGCCTGAACCTCACCAGAACCCAGATTGGGACTTGAACTCACGTGCCGGGACTTGAACCCAGCCAAAACCCAGACTGGGATTTAAACCCACAGTTTTAAATTAGAGTCACTCACCCAGTGTCTGGACTTAGTGAGGTTCATGTTCTTTATGCCTCCACACACAAGGAATTCAGCGAGAGACAAAAGTGATAGGCAAGAAAAAGATTTATTAAGATAGGACACTTGGGAGTTCCCGTCGTGGCGAAGTGGTTAACGAATCCGACTAGGAACCATGAGGTTGCGGGTTCGGTCCCTGCCCTTGCTCAGTGGGTTAATGATCCGGCGTTGCCGTGAGCTGTGGTGTAGGTTGCAGACGCGGCTCGGATCCCGCGTTGCTGTGGCTCTGGCGTAGGCCGGTGGCTACAGCTCCGATTCAACCCCTAGCCTGGGAACCTCCATATGCCGCGGGAGCGGCCCAAGAAATAGCAACAACAACAAAAAGACAAAAAGACAAAAAGACAAAAAAAAAAAAAAAAGATAGGACACTTGTGAGAGATGCAAGCATGAGGCAAGGGGTGCCCTGAGGATTAGGTGAGCTACAGTTTTATCATTCAAGGGGAGTGGGGGTGGGAAAAGACTGCCTCTTCCTTTTCTTAGAGTAGTAATTCCTCCTTGCTGTCTGGTATTCAAGTCAGCTGAAGGGTGGTCTTTAAATTCCTGCCTTGGTCTGAATCTGAATGCAGGCCTCACCCCATTCCCAACCCAACAACCTGAGGCAAATCCACTAGTCAAGCAAGTCTGCCTTGTTCTGATGGCTTTCTTGAGCTATTATTAACACAGTGATCTCCCAAAGTTCCCTAGGTTTCCCTCTCTATTTGTGGTCCCTTATTGGGACTTCTACAACTACCTGTGCATACTCCATCCCTACCTGTGCCTACTCCATCCTTATCAATACTGCAACCAGTGGTTCACCAGGTGGATCAATGACTGACACAGGGCTGCATGGTGGGATCAGTCTGTCCCCAGGTTGGAGCAACAGGGCTTCTTTGAGTGTCCTCGCTTATTATCTTTTGCTCTATCCATTGACATTAAGTGAATACTTAGGAAACTTGAGTTTGCAAGTAACAGAAACCCAACTCAAACTTGCCTTGAGGTGATCCTCTGGTTCATTAAAATCATCAGCTATCCAGATTCTTTTGCTTCTTTGCTCTATTAAGCCATGTGTTGGTTTATGTTAAGGCTGGTTTCTCTTGTGGTCTTAGAGTAGCTTCTAAGATCCAGCATGGGGCAGGGCTGAGTAGACTAAGGAGTGAACAAAGTCCAGGGCCTCATTCTGATTGGCCACTGTGGCCAGGGTATTGCTGTGCTCTGATTGGTCTAAATCTGGGTTAGTGCCCATCACATACATCATTGTGTGTACCTTTAAACGGGAAAATAGAAATAAAATAACGTATTAAGGTATTCCTAAAATGTCCTCACATCCAAAGTCCAACTCTTCTCCATCAATTTGGGACTCAATATTATCCTTGGGCTATGAGAAACACTGGTGATACAGTATTTCTTAAAGAGTGCTCTACTATTGTCTTCACAAAATCAGCAGGAAGTTTTGATAAATAGATGTTTTGTGGAGTTCCCATTGTGGTGCAGCGAAAACGAATCTGACTAGGAAGCATGAGGTTACAGGTTCAATCTCTGGCCTTGCTCAGTGGGTTAAGGTTCCAGCGTTGCCCTGAGCTGTGGTGTAGGTCGAAGATGTGGCTCGGATCCCATGTTGCTGCACCTGTGATGTAGGCAGGCAGCTGTAGCTCCGATTAGACCCCTAGCGTGGGAACCTCTGTATGCTGCGGGTGCAGCCCAAAAAAAAAAAAAAAAATCGAAAAAGATAAATAGATGTTTTACATCTTAATGGTAGTCCTGCAAAACATATGAATTAATGACACCAACTTCTCATTGCTTTGGAATTTCTTTTTATCTATTTCCAGAGATTTGGGAAATTTTCCATTGCATTACATTTCTTTTGCATGAATTTTGTAGCGAAACATAATAGACTTCATATGTGCATGGAGGTGGGGGCTGGGGGAAAAGCTTTATTTCCTGGTTTTATAAACCTCTTGATTGTATTTTGCAAGAAAACAGAAAAATGAAGTCATTCCTTAGATAACAAAATTCCCTTTACTAACATAAATTTATTTTCCACTTGCTATTTCCATGAATTTCTGCATTCAAAATAACTTTTTCATTTTAGTGCCAAATCATAATGTTATCTCTTAGAAGATTTTTATACAGCCGTTAGACTCAACTCATGGAATATAAACAATGTGCACTTGTAACTGAATGCATCTTAATTTATACAGGATCCAAGTTTTACAAGGAAACATAAATGTCCGAGAGTAGTTGTGAAAGTTACGTGAGAACAAATGAGGCAATATTTGCCTTACCAAATTTCAAAATACAACACAAAGTAATTGCAATTCTTTTTTTGGGGGGGGAAGGGCACGCCTGGGAAGCATATGGAGTTTTCCAGGGTGGGGTCAAATCAGAGCTATAGCTGCTGGCCTACATCACAGCCACAGGGCACAGGGCATGTCTGGGCACGTCTTCCCATGGCCAATTTTTAATCTTCTTCCTTTCCCTGCCATGAAATAAAACCAAGAGCATAATGGCATTCAGTGAGTTCTGCAAGTTCCCCTAGTGAATCATCAAACCTCTTGTGGTCTTGGAATTCCCATTGTGGCTCAGCGGTAACAAACCCAACTAGTATCCATGAGGATGCAGATTTGATCCCTGGCCTCGCTCAGTGGGTTAAGGATCTGGCATTGCCATGAGCTGCGGTGTAGGTTGCAGATGTGGCTCGGATCTGGTGTGGCTGTGGCTGTGGCACGGGCTGGCAGCTGCAGCTCCAACTTGACCCCTAGCCTGGGAACTTTCATATGCTGTGGGTGTGACCCTAAAAAGACAAAAACCAAAAACACTAGTGTGGTCTTGGGGATCCTAAACTTGAAGCTGGTATCAGAGGTCTTGC
Source organism: Sus scrofa (assembly GCF_054392235.1). NCBI lineage: Eukaryota > Metazoa > Chordata > Mammalia > Artiodactyla > Suidae > Sus > Sus scrofa. The sequence continues at coordinate 104,464,471 of NC_139396.1, read as the reverse complement.
CCCCTCACTGTCCTTGATAGGTTTGGGGGCATCTGGGTTATGCTAGCATAATAAAACCAGTTAAGAACTTTTTTGTTGATTCAGTTCATTAAATTATATATTTCTGAAACATTATTGATTTCAACTAAGTTTTAGCTGTATTTATTTAAAACTGCTCCCTAATTATTTTCTAGAAACTTCTTTTTGTATAATTATATTCCATTCCTCAGTCCTATTATCACTTTCCCTCTCACCCATTTTTGCTTCAGTTAAAAAAATACTTTGTCGGAGTTCCTTAGTGACCTAGTGGTTAAGGACTCAGTGTTGTCACTACTCTGGCTCAGATTACTGCTGTGGCTCAGGTTTGATCCCTAGCCCAGGGACTTGTGCATGCCGAGGGCATGGCCCCCCCCCAAAATGTTTTGTCAGCTTTAGTAAAGTACAGTTTTTCATTAAATTATAGTTGAGGTAAAATTCACTAATCTTAACTTGAATTTAGAGTTGGGACACACATAACAACAGTCATCTCCCACCACCACCATCATATGGAATATTTCTGTTATGCCCAGTTGTTCTCTTATGGCCCTCTGTGGTCAACTCCTTCCCCAGACCCCCATCCTCAGAAGATCAGTGATTTGATTTCTACCACTATAGTTTTGCTTTTTGTGGAATCTCATGTGAATGGAATCACGCAATATATAGTATTTTGTGTCTGACTTCTTTCACTTAGAATAATGCTTTTGAGGTTCATCCATGCTGCTGTGTACATCATTACATCTGTCCTTCTTGTTGCCAAGAAGTATTCCATTGTATAGATATACCAAATTTTGTTTATCCATTCATCACTCGATGGATATGTTTGGGTTGTTTCTAGCTTTTTTGACAGTTATGAATAAAGCTGCCAGGAACATTTGTATACAAATGTCTATTTGGACATATGTTATCACTTTTCTTGGGTCAATGTCTAGGGGTGGTCATAGAGTCAGTGTATGTTTAACTTTATAAAATACTTTCTTAAAATGTTTTCCAAGGGGTCTGTGTGATTTTCATTCCCACCAGCAATGTATAAGAGTTCCAACTGCTCCACATCCTCACCAATATTTTGTATTGTCCTGTCATCCCCTGTGGTTTCCTCTGCTGACAGCACATATGCCATTAGACCCTTGAAGCTACTCTCAATGCTTCAGGACTTATGCTCCAGTTTCTACAAAGATCCTGCAGGCAATCCAGGGACAGAGAGGGCTCAGGCTCTCCATCATGTCGGGTGACCCTAATCCCATCTCTTCTGTTAATCTTAGAAATCTCAACGTCCCCATGGTTACGACTTCTCCAGCCTCTCCTTCCCCACAAGTACTGGCTTGCTTCTTCTTCCCAAGAGATGCTCCAGTGTAACTCTGCTCAGCTGGCTGGAAGCAGAAAATATGTACTCCTCACTCTCTGTTCCCAAGAGCTAAATTCTCCTAATTCCCTGTTCTTGATGAACAGCAAGGAACACCTAACATCAGCTGTGTCTCTACCCCTACCTGTATCCCAGTTCTGGTCCTATCTCTGTCTACATCTGGCTATGTGTGGGTCTGTATCAACACACGTTGATACTGTGTGTGCCTAAAACAAGGTCGAGAAGGAAAGCGTGCAAATTGATAACATCAATTCCATTTGGGAAGGAAGAAGTACTGGGGTAAAAGATGAGAGGAAGATTTTCTTTTCTTTTCTATTTTCTTTTCTTTCCTTTTATCTTTTTAGGGCCACCCCTGAGGCATATAGAGGTTCCCAGACTAGGGGTTGAATCAGAGCTGTAGCCACCAGCCTACACCAGAGCCACAGCAATGCGGGATCCGAGCCGCGTCTGCAACCTACACCACAGCTCATGGCAATGCTGGATCCTTAATCCACTGTTCGAGGCCAGGGATCAAATCCACAACCTCATGATTACTAGTTGGATTCATTAACCACTGAGCCAGGATGGGAACTCTGTAGGTTTACTTTTCAATGTGTAGATTCATGTTGGTATTTGTTGTTGTTGTTGTTTGGCCACCTCATGGTATGTGGCATTCTCAGGCCAGGGATCAGACCTGAGCCACAGTTGGATCTTACACTGCAGCTGTGGCAACACTGGATCCTTATTAAACCTGGGAAGGGGGGAAATGCGCTGAGGGTTTGAGATGGAAATGCTGTAAAATTTGGTTGTGATGATTGTTGTACACCTATAAATGTAGTAAAATTCATTAAATAATTAAAAAAAAACCCCACATCCCAGGCTCCAGAGATGCTGCTGATCCCTTTGCACCACAATGGGATTTCCTCATGTTGGTATTTTTAAAATAATATTAAAAAGAAAAGAGTTACGAAACTAAAATTTTCCTTATACTCCAAGCTTTGGCAGCCCCCTGCTCTCGGAGTTCTCCATAGTTCTTCCCATCTCTACCTACCTCTCAATGAGTTATTATTTTAAAAAATAATCTATACTTTCTGGAGGCTAGAGAGTCACTTAGAGCTCTCAGACAGGGAGAAGTCTGTCTGGCAGACAGGCTGCTTCATACTCATTAGAGGCTCTCCCAGGAGACTCAGTTTCATTCTAAAAATATTTAGGAGAAAGAGCATCCTGAAGAGAGTCTCGGTTTGCCTAACATTGTCTTAATTTTTGTCTCTTTTCCTAGTGTCCTGTTCAGTAGTCTGTGTCCCAGATAGAAGAGCAATGGCTGGGATGATAAAAAGCATCGTCTCCCTAATCACAAGTAACCTGCTTTGGACAGTAGCAGGCTGCCACCAGCCAGTCCTTCTGAGAGAAGACTAAAGTTTCCTCCTCGCTTGTGGTCATCTTGCCTTCAGTTGATTCTCAAGGTGTCTATGGCTTCACCTCATTGGCATGCTGCCAGGACAACCAGGGAGTGGGTTGGAGCGAGTGGGTGCTGTTTCTGCATCCCAGGAATATTGGTGAGCTTCAGGTCGGTGGTTGGGGTGGCCAGGGTTACTGAAGGAAGGAGCCACGAGGTGAGTGTTCTTCACACTCTCCTCAGCTTCACTGGGAAACATCCCCTCAAAGCTGGCAAGGTTTCCTCCTTGGTGACTGAGCACCTCCTCCCTCCAAATTGCCAAAGAAAGGCTGCCTGTGCCACCCATGAAGCAATGCCTTTTCCATCCCTGGTCATGGGCATGCGTGAAAGCTGTGGCTTCTCTCTAGTCAGACACAGTGGGCAGCCAGTGAGACCAGGGATGGGATTGGATCGCCCTGGGCTCCTGGTAGAGGGACCAAAGCCCTGTTCTGGAGTTCTCACACTTGGTTCAGAGGTCTTCCCCAGGTCTCAGCCCCTGGGGCCCTGTTATTCAGCCATCCTGCCATTCTTACACATTTCTGAACATTGATACCTTTGCATACCTGCTGTTCCACCAGCCTGGACTGCCCTTCCTTATGCTTTTCTGCCTCCTTCAGCACTCAGATCAAATATCATCTGTGGGATGCTCTTCCTCTCACTCTGCCTGAATTAGTTCGGCTCTTCTGGGCTCCCAGGGTTTGTTCCCACTTCTGCTCCTACACTGCCTACTTCTCTCTACCTCCCCCACTGGCCTAGGACCTCAAGGGTAGAGACTGCTCATCATAGCCATACACCCAGACCAAAGCTGGGTGGGTTCAATACCAGGCCCGGGAACTTCTGCATGCCACTGACATGGCCAAGAAGAATAGCATCCTAAAACAGGCATTCTGGTTATGGAAATGAACCCAGAGAGGAAAGTTTCAATGGATCAGCCAGGTTTCACTAGTTTCCTCTAAAGAGGATTCTATGATTAGTGATTTAAGTTATTTTTGTACCCCAACCAGCAGGCATTTTTGTACCCCAACCAGCAGGCACACCTATACTGAATCATTAATCATCTAACAAATACCCACTGCCCCACTGAGTCATTGTGCTGAAGGCAGAGGTTCAATATTTAGGAACATGCCTGCCAGCCTGATCCTTGGCCAAACCTTTCAACCATGCTGCTCAGGAGAGAAAAAGCAAATCTTTCTTTCAAAGGAAACTGTATGGATCCCAAATGTTTTCCCCTGGGGTTATAGTATACATGACTGAATTTGAAGAATGTTTTTCTGCACATCTGGCATGTAATGTCCTGTATTTTCCAACAAGTCAATGCATAGCTTATCCAGCAAATGATTTATATTTGTAGATACCAATTACCTCTGTTGAAAGGGTTTCCTGGATAACGTTGTGACTGAAGTGCGTAATGACGCCAGGACTTTCTCTGCAAGGCCCCAGTTTAGGGCTGGTCCAGCTCCTTCTGGTGGTGTGGCTTTAGGACTTTGTTGAGTGCCAAAATTGTAGCTTTGAGTGTCCAAACTTCCCAAATTAATGTCACCCTATAGCATCTAAAGGGTTAATTTTAATTAATTCACTCTTCAAGAGGCTCCATGTTTATTTGTTTGTCTAAAGAAAGCAGTAATAAAGCATGCAAGCGAACTGATTACATCTTAAACCTGAGCGTCAAGCTTGAAAAGATATTCACACACCCATGTTCCTAGCAGCAATATTCACAAGAACCAAGAGGCAGAAACAACCAAACACCCGTCAGTTGGTGATTGGATAAACAAATATGAATATATATATATATATATATATGGAGTATTATTATATATAGAATGGAGTATTATTCAGCTTTATAAAGGCAGGTAATCCTGTCACATGCTACAACATGGATGAACCTTGGACATTATACTAAGTGAAATAAGCCAGCCACAAAAAGACAAACATTGTATGATTCTACTTATATGGAATATCTAAAGCTGTCAAACTCAAACAAAGAGAAAGTAGACTAGTGGTTACCAAACAGAAGAGGGAATGGATATGAGAATTTAAAAAAAAAAAAACTTTTAATTATAGTTGATTAACAATGTTGTGCCAATTTCTGTTGTACAGCAAAGTGACCAAGTCATAAACATACATATATATATGTATGTATGTTTATATGTAACGTATATGTGTACACACACACACACACAGAGTCCCTTTCTTACATTATCCTCCTTCATGGTTTATTCCCAAGAGACTGGATATAGTTCCCTGTGCTATACAGTAGGACCTCATTGCTTATCTATTCCAAATGTAATAGTTTTTATCTACTAGCCCCAAAGTCCCAGTCTATCCCACTCCCTCCTCCCACCCCCTTGGCAACCGAAGTCTGTTTTCCATGTCTTTGAGTCTGTTTCTGGTTTGTAGATAGGTTCATTTGTGGACTTGGGAGTTCTTGTTCAATGGAGTTTTAGTTTTGCAAGAGGAAAAATTTTCAGAGATCTGTTGCACAATTATGTGAATATACTTAGCTCTACTGAACCATATACTTGAAAATGGTTAAGACTGGAGTTCCGGTTGTGGTGCGGCAGAAATGAATCTGACTAGGAACTATGAGGTTGTGGGTTCGATCCCTGGCCTTGCTCAGTGGGTTAAGGATCCAGTGTTGCCGTGAGCTGTGGTGTAGGTCGCAGACGCAGCTGGATCCCGCGTTGCTGTGGCCATGGCCAAGGCCAGGGCTGCCGCTCCAATTAGACCCCTAGCCTGGGAACCTCTATATGCCACGGGTGCGGCCCTAAAAATCCAAAAAAAAAAAAAGAAGGAAAGAAAGAAAGAAAATGGTTCAGATGGTCAATTTTATGTTATGCATTTTTTAAAACCACAAATAAGCAACAACAACAAAATAAAACCCTGAAATTTCTTCAGGATCACCTGGTTTGTCCTACTATTTTTTTTTTTTATCTTTTGTCTTTTTAGGGCCACATCTGCGGCATGTGGATCATTATCCATATTCAAGGTGACCTGACTCACACCTGGGTGCTGTACATGCTTCAGCAGCCTGCCTCTCCGGCACTTCAGATAAGTTTTCCCTCCTCCTTCATCATGGAAAAGAGGAGTCCACGGCTCCCCTTAGTGATTCCAAGCAAAGCCAGGGTGGGGGGGGGATGCCCTGAGAGACACCAAATTCTCATCAGTTCCACTCTCTTCTCCTTAGTAGCCTCTTGGGTAGTTCATTTTTACTGGCAATAAATATGTACAACCATGAAACATGTCAAGTGGTCCTTGGGTTCTAAAGATGACAGAAGCCCAGACTGTGGCCAAAGAATGGCAGAGTGGAGTTCCCACTGTGGCACAAAGGGATAAGCAGCATCTTTGCAGCTCCAGGACATAGTTTTGATCCCCAGCCAGGCCCAGTGGCTTAGAAGGATCTGGCATTGCCACAGCTGTGGCATAGGTCACAACTGTGTCTCCAGTCTGATACCTGAACTCCATATACTGCAGGGCAGCCAAAAAAGAAAAGGAAAAAAAAAAAAAGAATGGCAGAGCAAGCACACCCAGAGTCCAGGAAGACTTCCTGTGCTCGGAGTCTGGAGTCACACTCCCAGTAGATGCCACTTTATCTCAAATCAGAGTTTTTCTGCTCCCCAAGATGGACTGTTTGTTGGCTTGGGTTTGCATTTAACTTTCTGCTCAAGCCTAAGGAGACTCAACTGCAACCTTAGATGCCTCCAAAAATTTTTAGTCCAGAGCTCAAGCTGCCCTGAGTGCCATACTCTTTGCTCTGTATTCAAGGCCCTCTATGACCCAACCCTAAGGTACTTTTCCAATCATATGTCATTGGAAGCTAACATTGCATAGTGACTTAAGTTTGGACTTAGGGTCAGGGTTGCATTCCAGTTTAACAGGCTTTATCTCTGTAGCCTAGGATAATCACTTATCTCACTGTGTGTTTCTAAAAGAAAAACAGAGATAACAGTGTCTAGTGTGTGAGAATTTGATGAGATAATGCATGCCAGACCTTAGCCTAGAACATAGTACAACGTAAGCACTCTTTAAAGCACTTGGAAAGTGGAGTTGCTGTCAGTAGTACAGGTGCCCTCCGCTCCAGCAGAACAGGATCAGTTATCAGGTGTACTCAAGGTCTGTGCATTCCAGCCTATCTCTGTCTTACTTTGCTCTTCTCCCTTTCTGGAACATCTTCCCCAAATCTCACCAATGCCCAGATCAAAGCCACCTCAGTCTTGAAGGCTTCATTGACCCTCCCAGCAGGAAAGTATCGGTGCTAGAGGTTGATTTGTGCAGGTTTTTGCTATAATGTAGCTGTAAATACACAGCGTTATAGATGGGGCTTGGCGACTGTGTCCTCAGGGGTGGAATGCAGGAGGCTCCAGGACCTGAGGTGGGTGTGTAGTCTTTCTCTGGCACTTTGGCAAGTTCTCTGAGCAGATCTCAGAGTTCCTCTCGTCGTAAAAACTCTGTGAGTCCTCAAGGAGGTACCTCTGTGAACTAGTTTGTCAGCTACAGCAAGCCTTGGAGAAGAAGCTTTCTTGAGGATAGCGCATGGGCACTCCTGGCTGGCTGTGTTCCCATTTACCCAGTAAAAGCAATCCTGGGTGGTGGGGTTGGCTCCCTCTGCACCGTCTTGGTTTCATGGGCCCAACCTTTGCCCTTCCGCCCCCTACTTGTGTTTAGATCCAAAGGTCTAAGCTAGTTCTCCTTCCCTATATTCACAGCAACTTCTCCTGCCTTAGCTTCTCTTAGGACTTGGGGTCCCTTTCTTGGGACATGATTCCAGTCAGTCTTGTGTGACTATTATTTTGTGTATAATTTCTTCCTCTATTGGATTAGAAGCTCCTTTAAGGCAAGGATTATGTTGGCTTGATTTCCTTACCATGTGCAGAGCCAAGCACAACACTTGGCTCATCCTCAGTACCTAGTGGTTTTGTGTTAACTTAATTGTTATAAGTGAGGTTATAAGTTATAAGTGAAGATCATAATTACCAATTACCATGTGTTCACGATCTGTCTGGCCCAGCGCTAAGAGCTTTACATCTGTTATCTCAGGTAATCCTCATGTTAGTTTTGTAAAGAAAGCTTTTCTGTCCTCTACTTAAAGATGAGAACTGGAGGCTTAGAGGCAATAATTGTCTTGGCCAAGGTCATAGAACAAGGAAAAGGTAGAGCTGGGCCTTTTTTTTTTTTTTTTTTTTTTTTTTTGTCTTTTTAGGGCTGCACCCCCAGCATATGGAAATTCCCAGGCTAGGAGTCATATTGGAGCTGCAGCTGTCGGCCTACACTACAGCCACAGCAATGCCAGATCTGAGCTGCATCTGTGACCTACACCACAGCTCAAGGCAATGCTGGGTCCTTACCCACCAAGCTAGGCCAGGGATCAAACCCTCGTCCTTGTATATATTAGATTCATTTCCACTGAGCCACCATGGGGAACTCTGAGCTGTGACTTTAATTTATCTCCATGTGACTGGATAGATGCATGGATGGCCAAGGGAAACACACATACAGACACATCATTGTGTTTGCAAAATTTTTACCTCATACCAGAAGCCAGTCACACAAGCCTGAGGACAGCTGGCTCCCCTCCAGACAACCTGGCCCAGCATCTTGATGTGGACTGCCTTTTGAGGGGCTGCTGTCAGTTCAGACTCAGGCTGGGGCTGCCAAATTTATAAGATTCTGAAGTCTACCAGGTGATCTGCCTCATGGCTTCTTGTCCTTCCCCTAGCTTCATCTTCATAGTTGGCTCAGCTTACTCTGTAAGCTCCAGGAGGGCAGGGACTTTGTCTCTCCTAGGACAGTGCCTACACCTGGCAGGCACTCAATAAATGACCGTTATTATTTTCAGGTTGCTCCTTAGTGTGCTTCTTAGCATAATTAACGAGAAATATGGAGGCTAAAGCAGAGGTATTTTACACAAAATTAAGTGTTAAATAAATCTCCATGAAAAAAAAATACAAAAAGGAAATGTTTCTGCAATCCATGGAAAGATCTGTCTGACTAGGCTTGGCTCTTTGTATAAGCTGACACCTCGTCCTGATCAGGATCCCCGCTGAAAATTCTGAAATTAACAACCAGCCACTTTGGATGGATGCTTGTGAAGTGCTGGTGACACCACGTGGCTGTGAAAGGAAACACAGCCTGGGGCTTTGTCAGAAAAATTATGAAGTGGTGGGGAACTGGAGGAAACCCACAACAGTAACACAACTGAAGGTTTAGAATTATGTGGTTCCAGCATAAAACAACAAGAAACAACAACATCACTGTTAGCAACAATGATAAAAGCAGCATCAGCGGCTGATGTTATTGAGGATTTCCTGTGTTCCAGGCACACTCCTCTAGATGCTTTCTTTATGTGAATCAACTCATTTAAGCATCACAGAGTGTAGTAGAAGTTGGAGGTAGATGTTCCTGGGTGGAATCCCTATGGACTGACTTGTTGAGAATGAGACCCCTGAAAGACTATGCCTGGTGGGAAAGAGTTGAAGCATTTAGCTAATGATGGTTATATTAGCAATCATTATACTAGCCATGAGCCATGGATAATGGTAATTTAAAGGTCATAATAATAATAATAATATGAAGGGCAGCCTTATGATAAGAGAGCAGTTTCAGTGTGTTCTTTCATTTCAGTGGATTGATAGTTTATTTAGGATTATGTTCAGAGAGAGAGGTAACTGGGCTAAATGAGCAACGTGGCAATGTCTCGCATCTCCCTCGGCAAGCCTGACTTTCCCACCAGATTGCAGGTGGAAAAGCTGAAATCAAGAGTGTAAAAACCTGCTGAGCCTCTGACAAGAATGGACAGGTTCAAGAGAACAAGGAGAAAAGAAAACCCCAAAGAGTAGGACATTTAATACATTCCCTCTGCCCAGCAGAGAAATTTGACCCCAGGACTAGCAGGCACCCAACAATCTCAATAACCAGAGAGGTCGGTTTTCCTCCCAGAGGGAGGACTGGTAGAACGAGTAACCAGAAGAGTTCACTCCTTTCCTGTCCTATCTGAAGTCTGGTTTAGAAGGATTCCCCTGTAAGTCAAAGACTGGGAATTAAGCATCCCATCCATCAGTCCCAGCAAAAGCTCAAGTTTAAATGTGCATTTCACTGGCATTCCCATTGTGGTGCAGTGGAAATGAATCCGACTAGTATCCATGAGGATGCAGGTTTGATCCCTCGCCTGGCTCAGTGGGTTAAGGATCCAGTGTTGCCATGAGCTGTGGTGTAGGTTGCAGACATGGCTTGGATCCTGTGTTGCGGTGGCTATGGTGTAGGCCGCTGTAGCTCTGATTTGACCCCTAGCCTGGGAACTTCCATATGCCACAGGTACGGCCCTAAAAAAACAAAAACAATTGTACACTTCATACTTAAAAAAATTGAACTTCTTAGATTCATAGTGATAAATTTGGGAGTTCCCTGGTGGCCTAGTGGTTAAGGATTCAGTGTTGTTATTGCTGTGGCTTGGGTTTGCTCCCTAGCCTGGAAATTTCTGCATGCTGAGGATGTGGCCAAAAACAAAAACATAGTGATAAATTTTACTTTAAAAATAATTTTTATTCCCCCAATGGAGAAAATAATTTTATATCTTTTTAATTTTATAAAAGATTCATGATAATTATAAAGAAGCTTAAGTGATATAGAAAAGTATAACAGAATACAAACTCAGCAGTATTCTTATCACTCAAATGGCAATCATTCTATATACTTCTCTATGCATAGACACACACACACACACACACACACATGCATGCACTCTAAGAGAATACATTTGCTGTGCCAACACATATCTTTCAACATTATTGCATTTAATGACTGTGTAATAGTTATAGTGGAATGTTTCCATGATGAATTCCAGTAATGCTTTTTGTTCCCATCTATCATCTATCTATCTATCTATCTATGAACTATATGAGAAACTAAATACTGAATCAAAGTACTCTTTTTGTAATCAGTTCTCAAAATTGTTGTCCATTTATGTTTGTGTGTTCTTGCTGTTGTTCTGTGAAGTTGTTTGGGAAACATTCAAATTTTAAGAAAAGATTATATGCTAAGCATATTGGAACATGGGATAGAATAACACAAGATTCTGGAGTTGGTTTGGTCACTTATGTAAAACAAAACCTTCCAATAGAAAGGTGGGCAGCAAACCCCACAGCAAATATAATACTCAATGGAGAAAAGCTGAAAGCCTTCCTGCTAAAATCTGGAACAAGACAAGGATGCCCACTCTCACTACTTTTATTCAACATGGTGTTGGAAGCCCTAGCCACAGCAGTCAGGCAAACAAAAGAAATAAAAGTTATCCAAATTGGAAGAGAATAGGTAAAACTGTCACTGTATGCAGATGACATGATACTATATACAGAAAACCCTAAGGACTCCACACAAAAACTACTCAAACTGATCAGAGAATTCAGCAAAGTAGCAGGATACAAAATTAACATTCAGAAATCAGTGACATTTCTGTATACTAACAATGAAATATTAGAAAAGGAATACAAAAATACAGTATCTTTTAAAATCACATCCCCCAAAATTAAGTACCTGGGAATAAACCTGACCAAGGAGGTGAAAGACCTGTATGCTGAAAACTATAAAATCTTAATCAAGGAAATTAAAGATGATTCAAAGAAATGGAAAGATATTCCATTTTCCTGAGTTGGAAAAATTCATATTGTAAAAATGGCCATACTACCCCAAGCAATCTACAGATTCAGTGCACTCCCTATCAGTTTACCTATGACATTTTCCACAGAACTAGAACAAACAATCCAAAAATTTAATATGGAACCATAACAGACCCAGAATTGCCAAAGCAATTCTGAGGAACAAAAACCAAGCAGGAGGCATAATGCACCCAATCTTTAGGCAATATTGCAAAGCCATAGTAATTAAGACAGTGTGGTACTGGTACCAAAACAGACATATAGACCATTGGAACAGAATAGAGAACCCAGAAATAAAATGGGAAAAAGACAGTCTTTTCAGCAAGTGGTGCTGGGAAAACTGGACAGTCACGTGTAAATCAATGAAACTGGAACACACCCTCACACCATGCACAAAAATAAACTCAAAATAGCTTAAAGACTTAAACATAAGACAAGACATTGTAAAACTCCTAGAAGAGAACATATGCAAAACATTCTCTGACATCAATCATACAAATGTTTTCTTAGGTCAGTCTCCCAAGGTAACTGAAATAAAAGCAAAAATAAACCAATGGGATCTAATCAAACTGACAAGGTTTTGCAAAGCAAAGGAAACCATTAAAAAAAGACAACCAAAAAGACAACTTATGGAATGGAAGAAAATAGTTTTAAATGATGCAACTGGCAAGGGCTTAATCTCTAAAATATACAAACAACTTATACAACTCAACAGCAAAAAAACCAACAACCCAATTGAAAAATGGGCAAAAGATCTTGAATAGACATTTCTTCAAAGAAGATATACAGATGACCCCCAAGCACATTAAAAAAAATGCTCAATATCACTGTTATTAGAGAAACACAAATCAAAACTCCTATGAGCAACCACCTCACACCAGTCAGAATGGCTATCATTAACAAGTTCACAAATAAGAAATGCTGGAGAGAATGTGAAGAAAAGGGAACCTTCCTACACTGTTGGTGGGAATGTAAATTCGTGCAACCACTATGGAAAACAGTATGGAGGTACCTCAGAAAACTAAATATAGAACTACCATATGACCCAGCAACCCCACTCTTGGGAATATATCCAGACAAAACTTTCCTTGAAAAAAATACATGTACCTGTATGTTCGTTGCAGCACTATCCACAATAGCCACGACAAGGAAACAACCTAAATGTCCATCAACAGATGCATGGATGAAGAAGATGTGGCATATATACACAATGGAATATTACTCAGCCATAAAAAAACCAAAATAATACAATTTGCAGCAACATGGATGGAACTAGAGACTCTCATAATAAGTGAAGCAAGTCAGAAATAGACAAATACCATATGATATCACTTATATCTGGAATCTAATATACAGCACAAATGAACCTTTCCACAGAAAAGAAACTCATGGACTTGGAGAACAGACGTTTGGTTGCCAGGGGCGGGGGGAGTGGGATGGTGGACTGGGAATCTAGGGTTAACGGATCCAAATTATTGCATTTGGAATGGTTAACCAATGAGATCCTGCTGTATAGCACTGGGAACTATATCTAGTCACTCGTGGTGTAGCATGCTGGAGGATAATGTGAGAAAAAGAATGTATATATGTATGCGTGACTGGGTCACTTTGTTGTACAGTAGAAAATTGACAGAGCACTATAAACCAACTATAATGGAAAAAATAAAAATCATTTTAAAAAAAAGAAAGAAAAGTGGGTAGGAGAGCTTGAAAAAATTCAAACTTGAAGCGCCTTCCCTGCCTGCTTGCCCTTGTCTCTCCGACACTGCCCCCTGGTGGTGGTGGTGGACTGTCAAGGTTGGGCCCACAAACTCCAGTCCATGTGACTTTCCTCATTTTACCCCTTCCTTTGGATACTTAAAGGATACTACTTAGGAGGAAGAAGTATTAAAAGATAGAGAAGCTTTCTTTTTAGTTGTGTAGATTCTGAGTCTAATAACATAGTTTGGAATGAGAAAAAAATCGACTCTTCAGAACATCCCTTTGAACCCCTCTTCTCCCCGTCCCCCCACATATACTCACACATACATACCAAAATCACGTGATCATTTAGCTCTACCACATTCTCCCTATGGGTAGGCATTCTGATTGCTTAGGGATCTTCATTTTTATAAGCTTATTTTGATGAATAACTCTGTATGTAAGTCTTTATACAGCTTGATAAATTAAAAAGCTCTTTCTCATGTCTTCCTTTTTGGGAGCAGCAGGGCTGCATCAGAAGCTGGAAGAGTTCTTTCCAAAGGCACTTCTTCCAGGATGGGGGCAACAATGACCTGCTTTCATGACTGGGTGAAAACGGTGGCACAAAGTGTCAAGAAGTCCCCTTCTTCCAGAACACCCCACAGCCTAGAGCTCTGCCTGTGGGAATGTGGTGCTGCTTTAGGCTTTTGAGGGGGAGCAGTGCTGTGGCAGCAGCCATGGAGGTGAGAGAGAAAAGCAATGGCCTGGCAGTAGAAACCTTCAAACCACTCCTTAGAGAGCAGAGGCCTGGGAAGAAAATTCAAAGTTATACTTACCTATATAATAACCATTTTTCACAAAGGTATTTGACTCAGATTGGTGGATATCAGGAGCAATTCAATTTTGATGAACAGCCTCCAGGGTACTTGTCTCTTGTGATGAAACTGAGACTGTGTGGCAGGGACAATCTATGGAGTCATGTATGAGCTCACATGGCAGATCCACTAGAGGGGACAAAAATAATCTAGGGAAGAATCTGAACTAATAGGTGAAATAAGACCACTAAAATAAAATATGTATAATCTCCCTAAATGTAGTATTTTTCAGAGGCCAGTGTTAAGCTGGGGAAACATGGCCAATTGCTACTGCTTATTGATCCCTTGTATATACTGCTTCATAGAAACCCCAAGATAACTTTGCATAGTAAAGCTTGTTGGTATCCCAACTTTAGGGGAGGTAGGCATGTGGGGCACAGAGTAGTTGAATAACTTGGCCTGGCCATACAACTAGGAAGCCCTTGGATTACCGGGATTTTTTTTTTTAAATAGAGAAAAATACTGGAGAATTTATAATTCAAGGGAAGTGGAAATACATGCCAGGAATATATATTTTTTTAGAATATATTTTTATATCAGTGTACAACCTTATTCACAATAGCCAAGAAATGAAAGTAACATAAATATCCATGAAAAGAAGATTAAATAAAACATAATATATACACGCATTCATACAATGAAATACTAATCAGTAATAAAAATAACTATTGACTCATGTAACAACATAAACAAATTCCAAAAATATTAGGTAATGGAAAATCAGTCAGACAAAAATAGCTCAAATCGTATTATTCCCATTATATTAAATCAAAATATAGGCAACCTAATCCATCTTGATAGCATTTTAAAATTTATTTTTATTTTTTATTATTCAAAGGAATTTATCACATCTATAGATGTATAATGATCATAACAATCTAATTTCACAGGATTTCCATCCCATAACCCAAGCACATCCCCCCACCCCACAAACTGTCTCCTCCGGAGACCATAAGTTTTTCAATGTCTGTGAGTCACTATCTGTTCTGCAAAGAAGTTCAGTCTCCTTTTTTCAGATTCCACATGTCAGTGAAACCATTTGATATTGGTGTCTCATTGTATGACTGACTTCACTTAGCATGATAATTTCTAGGTCCATCCATGTTGCAAAAAATGCTGGCATTTTGTTCTTTTTAATGGCTGAGTAATATTCCATTGTGTATATGTACCACGTCATCTTGATCCACTCCTCTGTTGATGGACATTTAGGCTTGTTTCCATGTCTTGGCTATTGCAAATTGTGCTGCAGTGAACATTGGAGTACATGTGTCTTTTCAAGTCATGGTTTTCTCTGGGTAGATGCCCAGGAGTGGGATTGCTGGATCAAATGGTAGTTATTTCTTTTTTTTTTTTTTTTACTTTTTTTTTAAATTACTCAAATGAATTTATCACATCTGTAGTTGTATAATGATCATAAAAATCTGATTTCACAGGATTCCCATCCCACAGCCCAAGCACATCCCCCCACCCCACAAACTGTCTCCTCTGGAGACCATAAATTTTTCAGTGTCTGTGAGTCAGCATCTGTTCTGCAAAGAAGTTCAGTCTGTCCTTTTTTCAGATTCCACATGTCAGTGAAAGCATTTGATGTTGGTGTCTCATTGTATGGCTGACTTCACTTAGCATGATAATTTCTAGGTCCATCCATGTTGCAAAAAATGCTGGTATTTCATTCTTTTTAATGGCTGAGTAATATTCCATTGTGTATGTGTACCACATCTTGATCCACTCCTCTGTCAATGGACACTTAGGTTCTTTCCATGTTTTGGCTATAGCAAATAGTGCTGCAATGAACATTGGAGTACATGTGTCTTTGCGAGTCATGGTTTTCTCTGGGTAGATGCCCAGGAGTGGGATTGTTGAATCAAACGGTAGTTCTCTTTTTAGTTTTCTGAGGAATCTCCATACTGCTTTCCACAGTGGTTGCACCAGTTTACAATCCCACCAACAGTGTCATAGGGTTCCTTTTTCTGCACAGCCTCTCCAGCACTTACTGTTTGTAGACTTTTGGATGATGGCCATTCTGGCTGGTGTGAGGTGGTACCTCATCGTGGTTTTGATGTGCATTTCTCTAATAATGAGTGATGTTGAACATTTTTTCTTGTGTTTCTTGGCCATCTGTATGTCTTCTCTGGAGAACTGTCTGTTTAGATCTTTGGCCCATTTTTTGATAGGCTTGTTTTTTGTTGTTGTTGTTGTGGTTTTTTTTTTGGTTTTTTTTTTTTTTTTTTTTTTTTTTTTTGGTATGGAGCTATAGAAGTTGTTCATAAATTTTGGAGGTTAATCCCTTGTCAGTCGATTCACTTACAAAGATTTTCTCCCATTCTGTGGGTTGTCTTTTCATTTTGTTTAGGGTTTCCTTTGCTGTGCAGACACTTTTCAGTTTGATTAGGTCCCATTTGTTTATTTTTGGTTTTGTTGTCAATACTCTAAGAGGTAGATCTGAGAAGATGTTGCTGTCGTTTATGTCAAGAGTGTTTGGCCTATGGTTTCCTCTAAGAGTTTTACGGTGTCTGGTCTTATATCTAGGTCTTTAATCCATTTTGAGCTTATTTTTGTGTATGGTGTTAGAGAGTATTCTAATTTCATTCTTTTCCATGTGGCTGTCCAGTTTTCCCAGCACCACTTACTGAACAGGCTGTCTTTTCTGCATTGTATAGTCTTGCCTCCTTTGTCATAGATGAGTTGGCTGTAGGTGTGTGGGTTGAATTCTGGGCTCTCTATCCTGTTCCACTGATCTATATTTCTGTCTTTGTGCCAGTACCACATGGTTTTGATGACTGTTGCTTTGTAGTATAGTCTGAAGTCCGGGAGCCTGATTCCTCCAGCTCCGTTTTTCTTTTTCAGGATGCCTTTGGCTATTCTGGGTCTTTTGTGCTTCCAAAGAAACTTTAAAATATTTCGTTCGAGTTCTGTGAAAAATGTCCTTGGTACTTTGATAGGGATTGCATTGAATCTGTAGATTGCTTTAGGTAGTATAGTCATTTTGATAATATTAACTCTTCCAGTCCACGAGCATGGTATATCTTTCCATCTATTTGTGTCATCTTTGATTTCTTTCATCAGGGTCTTATAGTTTTCAGAGTACAGGTCTTTTGTCTCTTTAGGTAGGTTTACTCCTAGGTATTTTTATTCTTTTGGATGCAATGGTAAATGGGATTGCTTCTCTAATTTCTCTTTCTGCTCTTTTGTTGTTAGTGTATAGAAATGCTGTTGATTTCTGTGTATTGATTTTGTATCCTGCGACTTTGCCAAATTCGTGGATGAGCTCTAACAGTTTTCTGGTAGAGTCTTTAGGATTCTCTAGGTATAGAATCATGTCATCTGCAAATAGGGATAGTTTTACTTCTTCCTTTCCAATTTGGATTCCTTTTATTTCTTTTACATCTCTGATTGCTGTGGCTAGGACTCCCAAAACTATGTTGAAGAGTAGTGGCGAGAGCGGACATCCTTGTCTTGTTCCTGATCTCAGCAGGAATTCTTTCAGCTTTTCAGCATTGTGAATGATGTTTGCTGTGGTTTTGTCATATATGGCCTTTATCATGTTGAGGTAGGTTCCCGTTATGCCCACTTTCTGAGGTGTTTTTTTTTTTTATCAGAAATGGGTGTTGGATTTTGTCAAAGACATTTTATGCATCTATTGAGAGGATCATGTGGTTTTTATTCTTCAGTTTGTTAATGTGGTGTATCACACTGATGTGTGGATATTGAAGAATCCTTGCATCCCTGGGATAAATCCCACTTGATCATGATGTACAATCCTTCTAATGTATTGTTGGATGAGGTTTGCTAGTATTTTGCTGAGGATTTCTGCATCGATGTTCATCAGTGAAATTGGCCTGTAGTTTTCTTTTTTTGCTGTATCTTTGTCTGGTTTTGGTATCAGGGTGATGGTGGCCTCATAGAATGAGTTTGGGAGTGTCCCTTCCTCTGCAATTTTTTGGAATAGTTTCAGAAGATAGGTGTTAGCTCTTCTCTGAATGTTTGATAGAATTTACCCGTGAAGCCATCTGGTCCTGGACTTTTGTTTGTTGGAAGTTTTTTAATCACAGTTTCAATTTTAGTTCTTTGATTGGTCCACTTATCTTTTCTATTTCATGTTGGTTTAGTCTTGGAAGATTGTACTTTTCTAAGAATTTGTCCATTTCTTCTGGGTTTTCCATTTTATTGTATAGTTGCATATAGTAGTCTCTTATGATCCTTTGTATTCTGTGATGTCCGTTGTTACTCCTTTTTCATTTCTAATTTGATTGATTTGAGTCCTCTCTCTTTTTTTCTTGATAAGTCTGGCTAAAAGTTTATCAATTTTGTTGATCTTTTCAAAGAACCAGCTTTACATTTCACTGATCTGTTCTATGGTTTTCTTCATTTCTATTTCATTGATTTCTGCTCTGATCTTTATGATTTCCTTCCTTCTGCTAACTTTAGGTCTTGTCTGTTCTTCTCTCTTGAGCTGCTTAAGATGTAAAGTTAGGTTGCTTATTTGAGCTTTTTCTTGTTTCCTGAGGTGGACTTGTATTGCTATAAACTCTCCTCTTAGAATGGCTTTTGCTGCATCCCATAGGTTTTGGAGTGTCGTATCTTTGTTGTCATTTGCTTCTAGGTATTTTTTAATTTCCTCTTTGATTTCTTCAGTGATCCATTGGTTGTTTAGTAGCATGTTGTTGAGTCTCCATGTGTTTGTGTTTTTTTGCAGTTTTTTCTTGTTGTCGATTTTTAGTCGTATAGTGCTGTGTTAGAAAATGATGCTTGATATGATTCAATTTTCTTAAAGTTACTGAGGCTTGATGTGTAGCCCAGGATCCATGTGCACTTGAGAAGAATGTGTATTCTGTTGCTTTTGGATGGAATGTCCTATAAATATCTATTAAGTCCATCTGGTCTAATGCTTCATTCAGGGCCTGTGTTTCCTTATTGATTTTCTGTCTGGTTGATCTGTCCATTACTGTAAGTGGAGTGTTAACGTCCCCCACTATTATTGTGTTATTGTCAATTTGTCCTTTTAAGGTTGTTAGCAGTTGCCTTACATACTGTGGTGAACCTATGTTGGGTGTGTAGATATTTAAAATTGTTGTATCTTCTTCTTGGATTGATCCTTTGATCATTATGTAATGTCCTTCTTTGTCCCTTAAAATATTCTTCATTTTAAGGTCTATTTTGTCTGATATGAGTATTGCTACTCCATCTCTCTTGATCCCCGTTTGCATGGAATATTTTCTTCCATCCCCTCACTTTCAATTTGTATGTGTCCCTAGAAGTGAAGTGGGCCTCTTGAAGACAGCATATATATGGGTCTTATTTTTGTATCCATTTAGCCAGTCTATGTCTTTTGGTTCGGTCATTTAGTCCATTAACATTTAAGGTAATCATTGATATGTATGTTCTTATTGCCGTTTTACTAATTGCTTTGGATTTGCTTTCGTTGCTCTTTTTACTTTCCTTCTTCTCTCGTTCTTTTCTGCCTAGAGAAGTTCTTTTAGTATTTGTTGTAAGGCTGATTTGGTATTGCTTAATTCTCTCAGCTTTTGCTTATCTGTGAAGGTTTTGATTTCTCCTTCAAATCTGAATGAGAGCCTTGCTGAGTAGAGGAATCTTGGTTGGAGGTTTTGTCCTTTCATCAGGTTAAGTATGTCATACCACTCCCTTCTGACCTGCAGTCTTTCAGCTGAAAAATCTGCCAATAACCTTATCGGGGTTCCCTTGTATGTTATTTGTTTCTTTTCCCTAGCTCCTTTCGAGATTTTCTCTTTGTCTTTAATTTTGGTCAGTTTGATTAATGTGTCTCAGGGTGTTCCTCCTTGGGTTTATTTTATATGGTACTCATTGTGCTTCCTGGATTTGAGTGAGTGATTCCTTCCCCATGTGAGGGAAGTTTTTGGCTATTATCTCTAGGAATATTTTTTCTGTCTCCTTCTCTCTCTCTTCTCCTTCTGGCACCCCTATAATACAGATGTTGGTGCGTTTAACGTTATCCCAGAGTCCTCTGAGACTCTCTTCATTTCTTTTCAATCTTTTTTCTCTTTTCTGTTCCACATCCATAATTTCCACTAATATGTCCTCCACCTCTTTTATTCGTTCTTCTGCCTCCTGTATTCTGCTGTTAGGTGCTTCTAGTGAATTTTTTATTTCAGTTATTGTATTTTGCATCTCTTCTTGTTTAAGTGTTATATCTTGTATCTCTTTGGTCAGTGTTTCCTATAAGTTATCCATCTTTGCCTCCATTTTATTTCCAATGTTTTGCATCATCTTCATCATCAACAGTCTAAAGTCTTTTTTCTGGAGGCTGAGAATCTCCTCATCGCTTAACTGATTTTCTGGGGTTTTTCCTTTCTCCCTCATCTGAGTTATAGTTCTCTGTCTTTTCATTTTTATAGGTTTTTGGTGTGGTGACCTTTTTACAGAGAGTAGAGTTGTAGCCTCTCTTACTTCTGGTGTCTGCCCCCGTGTGGCTGAAGTTGGTATGGGGCCTTGCTGTAGGCTTCCTGATGGGAGGGGCTGAGGTCTCCTCTTCTCCCCCCACCCACCCCCCCTGTGGAGCCAATTCTAATCCCTCTGGTGGGTTGGGCTTAGTCTCTGGATGGGATTAGAGGCAGCTGTGTGTCTGAGGGGTCTTTAGATAGTCTGTTTACTGAGGGGCGGGGCTGTGATCCCAGCTGGATTGTTGTTTGCCCTGGGGCTTCTCAGTGCTGACTGATGGGTAGGGCCAGATATTTCCCAAATGGCCATTTCCAGATACAGGCACAGCTGCTGAATATTCCTGAGAACTTTGCTTTCATTGTCCTTCCCTCACAACAAGTCACATTCACCCCTGTTTTCCCAGGATGTCCTCTAAGAACTGCAGTCAGGTTTGACCCAGATTCCTATGGAGACTTTGCTTTGCCCTGGGACCCAGTGCACGTGAAAGTCTGTGTGCACCTTTTAAGAATGGGGTCTCCATTTCCCCCAGTCCTGTGGAGCTCCTGCGCACAAGCCCCACTGGCCTTCAATGCCAGATGCTCCAGGGGATCTTTCTCCCAGTGCCAGATCCCCACACTGAGAGTTTGATGTGGGGCTCAGAACTCTCACTCCTGTAGGTGAGTCTCTGTGAATCAGTTAGTTTCCAGTCTGTGCAGTTTCCCACCCGGGAGGTATGGGGTTCTTTATACCGTGAAATCGCCTCTCCTACCTCTTGATGTGTCCTCCTCTTTTTCTTCTGCAGTAGGATATCTTTTTTAAGGTTTCTGGTCCATTTGGGTGAAGATTGCTCAGCCTTTAGTTGTGAGTTTTGTTGTTTTTAGGAGAGAAATTAAGCTCCAGTCCTTCTATTCTGCCATCTTAATCCCATCTCTGGATTACCTGGATTTGACCTAGGTCTGTGGAGGCCAAACTTCTTGCTCTTAATCTTTAGGTTATGCTGTTTGCTTTCCAACTAAATAACAATTCCCTTGAGGTGAAAATCAAGTAGAAATTGACCAACTTGTCATCAATTCTTTATTTTTGTTTTGTCTTCATTATTCATTGAACAAGGGAGGTACACTTCTCTCATTTATCCGTTAGGTACCCATATAGTCATTTGCTTTTTCTTTTGGAGTTTCGGAAGTATTTGATGCATCATTTTGTTGTATTTTGGTTGATAATCTCTTGAGAAATAACTTCTTAGATAGTTTCTTCATCATTTTTCATGTCTAAGGAATATCACTGAACCATAGTGCAAAAGTTATAGTTACCTATATTATAACCCCTTTTCAAGGAGGTGTTTGATTCAGATTGGTGGATATCAGGAGCAATTCAGTTTTGATGAACAGCCTCCAGGGTACTTGTCTCTTGTGATGAAACTGAGACTGGGTTCTTTTATCTCTTCTTAATGGTGTCTGTTCATTGGCTTTACCTCTATTATCTGCCTCTCCCTGGTTGCAATTTGGTAAATATCACCTCTCAGTTGCTATCTCATCTCTAGAGGAAGAAATGCTGTGGGAACTTGACCACTTTTTCAAGGATGGTCTTTGGGAATCATTCCTTGGGTAACTTCATCCTGACTGATCTCATTCTTTGATGCTGTGACCTTCATTTCTATTCACTGAGATATATCATCTCATCTTTGTTAGTCTTAGTCTGGAGCTATCTCTCCTGAAAACTTCTGAAGAGATTCTTTTGTTCCTTTTTTCTTCTTCTTCTTCTTTTTTTTTTTTTTTTTTCTAATGGCCACCTCTGCAGCATATGGAAGTTCCCAGGCTAGGGGGCGAATTGGAGCTGCCACTGCTGGCCTACATCACAGTCATAGCAACGCCAGATCAGAGCCACATCTGTAACCTATACCATAGCTTACAGCAATGCTGGATCCTTAACCCACTGATTGGGGCCAGGAATTGAACCCACATCCTCATGGATACTAGCCAGGTTCTTAACCTGCTGAGACACAAGGGGAATTCTTTTGGAAGTGCTAAAGATAAGCAAATTAAACTTGCAGTGGTGAAAATCTTAATGCCCTCCTGGCTCTCTAGAAGTGGGTTATAGAGTACAGAAAGAAGACCTGATAAATCTTTAGCCAGGGCGACACTGCCTAAAGGGCTTGCACTACAAGATGTCTTGTGTGGGAATACTTGGCTGGCATTTATATTACCTTGGCTCTGTTTTTCCTGAAAAGACTTATTTGAGATAATGGAGTTTATCTTAAGAGAGGTCTGTCCTTCCTTCCTTCCTTCCTTCCTTCCTTCCTTCCTTCCTTCCTTCCTTCCTTCCTTCCTTCCTTCCTTCTTTCTTTCTTTCTTTCTTTCTTTCTTTCTTTCTTTCTTTCTTTCTTTCTTTCTTTCTTTCTTTCTTTCTTTCTTTCTTCTTAATAAGGTCACGCCCGTGGCATATCAAAGTCCCCAGGCAAGGGGTTGAATTGGAGCTACAGCTGCTGGCCTACACCACAGCTACAGCAACACAGGATCCTAGCTTCGTCTTCAACCTACATCACATGGCGACACCGGATCCTTAACCCACTGAGTGAGGCCAGGGATCAAACCCTCATCCTCATGGATCCTAGTTGGGTTTGTTAACTGTTGAGCCATGAAGGGAACTCCTAAGAGAAGTCACTTCTGTGGGAGAGAGTATGCAGAGCACTTTTTTCTGATGGGCTCCAAGCATATGGTATCGTGAATTCAGTGTCAGCTCTGCTTTGCTCCAAACCACTCCCAAGAGCTAAGACATTTTGTCTTGGCTACCACTTTCTAAAGATTTTCTTCATTTGAATAGTGTTTGCCAGGGAACTTCACCGCGTTGGATCCTCTCCATAGATTTTTCTGGAAGCATTTGCTGGGAAGAATTTCCTGGCTCAAAATATGCACTACTTGTTCCTCTTCTAAAGAATTGTGTGTAAGATTTTTATCCAGACTAATCGTATGCTTGAACTTTTTATCTCCAGATGGCATTGTTGGACTAGAGTTACATACTGATATTTTTGATGACATCTGCTGAGAAACTTGTTCTTTATTTAAAGTTCTTTATTTGGCTCATAACTTTACTGATGACAATGATAATTATTTTGATATTTTGTGTTGAAGGGATCTGGTAAGGAAAACTCTGTGCCTCAAGGCATGTTCTGCAGAACCTCTTCAGTGAACCTGGCCACTTCTGAAGAGTAAGCCTAACAACCTCTGCCCTGGGGCTTGCCCCTATAAAATGGTTCAATTTCTCCAGATTTCAAGATTTTCTTAGTTTTATTATCTCTCATGGAGTCAACGAGTCACTTCAGATTCTGCCTCTTTTGAGGGTTTTGTTCTAAACATCTTGTTCTTTGGGCATTATCTTTCTATATGAACTTTAAACATCTTCTATTCTGGCCAATCCTATTGACGGAAACTTCTCTTCCTTTTTTTAGGGCCATATGTACAGCATATGGAGGTTCTCAGGCTTGGGGTCAAATTAGAGCTGTAGCTGCTGGCCTACGCCATAGCCACAGCAATTCAGGATCTTAGCAGTGTCTGCGACCTACACCACAGCAACGCTGGATCCTTAACCCACTGAGCGAGGCCAGGGATTGAACCCACATCCTCATGGTCCTAGTCAGGGTTGTTAACTGATGAGCCATGAAGGAAACTCCCTGGAAACTTCTCTTTCTGAGGCCATTTTCTTGGTAACTATATTCTAAATGTATCACTGGAAGTGCTTCTTTCAGACCAAAATTCTTGGGGAATTTCTCTCTAGATTTCTGTCAATTTGATTCAAAAGCTTTTTTTTTTCTTTTTCTTTTTTTGTCTTTTAGCCCCCCCCCCCCCCAGAAGGCATATGTGTCACATGGAGGTTCCCAGACTAGGAGTCTAATTGGAGCCACAGCTGCCCACCTACATCACAGCTCATGGCCGGATCCTTAACCCACTGAGCAAGGTCAGGGATCAAGCCCGTAACCTCATGGTTCCTAGTCAGATTCATTTTCGCTGCGCCATGACAGGAACTCCATATTATCTATAATGTATAAATGTATGTATATGTATGTATATAAAGCATTGCTTTTTAAAATTTATTATAGTTGATTTACATTGTTCTGTTTCTGCTCTACAGCAAAGTGACCCAGTTAAGCATCACTTTTTTTCCCCTTTATTGGCTGCACCCATGGCATATGGAAGTTACTGGCCCAGGGATCGAACTGAGCTGCATCTGCAACCTATGCCGCAGCTGCAGCAACACCAGATCCTTAACCCACAGCGCAGGACTGGGGATCAAACTGGCAACGCCACAGAGACAAGCCAGATCATTACTCCACTGTGCCACAGTGAGAACTCCAAACATTGCTTTTTAGAGAGCCATTTCTTAATATCCTTATCCAAAGATCTCAGGCCTCTTCGGCTAATTATTTTGTGGCTGATTTTATTTATAGAATCTTTTAATTCAGCAACTGATTTTTGAGGAGTCTCATAAACACGGGTTTTATGCATTGATTGCAACAGTGATGAGTATTGAGGAATTTTTCCCCTGTGAACTTTTCTAATGAAATTGCTTTCTATTGGCCATTATTCATGAGGGTTTTCCTTGGTGAGGCTCATCTGCAGAATTTATCTCCCCTAGTGATAATTCTTGCAGTCTCTCCTCAGCTAGTTGCGTCCATGTACTTCGTTTTTCAGACAAATGACCTGGAGATAATTTATTCTGGTCCATTAGGTCTCAGAATATGTCCCCAGTGGTGATTTTTTTGGGGCAGTAAGGAATAACTGCAGTCTAGCTGAAAATATACGCATGTTTCATCATTAGGGGCAATGATTCCTGATCAGTTTCTCCCTCCTTGACAATATGTATGCGGACTTTTTTGGTGCCTCTTGTGGAGCAGTTTTTGCCCAAACAAAGTGTTGTCTGAGAACTGTATTTCTCCTGATAATTTTGAATTTCCATTTCACTTTGTCTAAACTTATCTACAAGTGTGATATTTTTAGACAATACCCCTGGCTGCAGAGACAACACTGGATTTTTGTTTTGCTTTGTTTGTTTTTTAGGGCCGCTCCTCTGGCATATAGAAGTTCCTGGGCTAGGGGTCGAATCAGAGCTGCGATTGCCAGCCTGCACCACAGCCACAGCAAAACACAGGATCCAAGCCGCATCTGTGACCTACACCACAGTTCATGGCAAGGCCGGATTCTTAACCCACTGAACAAAACCAGGGATCGAACCTGCAACCTCATGGTTCCTAGTCGGGTTCGTTTCCACTGTGCCACAACGGGAAAACCACAACACTGGATTCTTAACTTGCTGTGGCACATTGAGAACTCCTAACATGATTTTGAAGTATCCTACTTGGGGTTATAAATGCTTAGAGTGTCAGTTAATTTTGTCTGATAATCAAGACAATAAAATATGCATATGCTCTCAATAACATGAAAGTTCTTTGAAAATTTCATTTCATCTGAGAGGTAAGAAAAAGACTGCAGTTGACTTGGAGCAAAATATTCATGGACAGAGGAATTAAATTTCTTTTATTAGAAAGGCTTAAGCAGCACTACCTGGCAGTCAAGTATGTGGGCTCCTGAGAGACCCAAGTGCCACCTCCTGGCTGTATGACCTTTGATCACCAGCCATCAACTCCTGAACCTTAGTTGTTTCCTCCATAACATGGGGGCAAGTACTGAATCATCTTGTGCAGTGTTGTGAGACTTTTTCTTTTTCTTTTTTGCTTTTTAGGGCCACACCCACGGCATATGGAGATTCCCAGGCTAGGGGACTAATTGGAGCTACAGCTGCTGGCCACAGCCACAGCCATAGCAACGCCAGATCCTTAACCCACTGAGCAAGACCACGGATCAAACCCACAACCTCATGATTCCTAGTCAGATTTGTTTCCGCTGCACCATGACAGGAACTCCAGTGTTTTGAGGATTAAAGGAGATAACAGAGTTCCCATCATGGCTCAGTGGAAACGAATCTAACTAGCATCCATGAGGACCCAAGTTTGATCCCTGGCCTCCATCAGTGGTTTAAGGATTGGGTGTTGCTGTGAGCTGTGGTGTAGGCCAGTGGCTACAGCTCTGATTCGTCCCCTGGCCTGGGAACCTCCATATTCTGCGAGTGTGGCCCAAAAAAGACCAAAAAAAAAAAAAAAAAAGAAGATTTAAAGGAGATAATGCACTTAAGCACCTAGCATAGAGCTTGGCTCATATACAATGTCCAGAGTAAGACAGTTATTATTGATAGTGAAGATAATGCTTGTAAGTTACATCCCTTTCTTTCTTTAAACATAAGTGGAGGAATGAACTTGCTGTATTCCCTTTTGAAGGGTATGGAAGGTCTAATGAGCACATACCCTCTGGGAGAAGATGTGCTCCATCCTGGACCCTGTCTCTTTGGGAGAGGTCCTGATTTATTTCTTTCTTTCTTTATTTTGTCTTTTTGCCATTTCTTGGGCCACTCCCGTGACATATGGAGGTTCCCAGGCGAGGTGTCTAATTGGAGCTGTAGCCACCGGCCTACGCCAGAGCCATAGCAATGAGGGATCCGAGCCACGTCTGCAACCTACACCACAGCTCACGGCAACACCAGATCCTTAACCCACTGAGCAAGGGCAGGGATCGAACCCACAACCTCATGGTTCCTAGTCGGATTCGTTAACCACTGCGCCACGACGGGAACTCCGAGTTCCTGATTTAAAGTCACTTCAAAAGCAGGCATCATTTGGGAGTGAACTTACGTAGCCCCTTAACTTCCCCCTAAACAAAATCTGTAGCTGTTTTAGACCTCTCCTTCCAACTCACTGTGGATTCCGCTTCTCCAGGCTATCTCAGGTCCTGCCCTCCCCCAGCACCCTGAGCCTCTCTGGCTATTCCTAATGCTTATGCGTTAGAGAGCCTTTAGTCTTGTGCCTGTGCCTTTGCATGTGCCCTTCTCCTGGTCTGAAAGGTTCTTTGTGGTGTTGTCCACCTGCCTTTGTTTGTGCTGTCATCTCTCCCATTTTAGGACTCTTACTGTGGTCATTGAACATCTCCCATGTCCTAAGCACTGAATCCCTTACTGCTCCTGTCCATCACGGCTGCCCTTGATTGCTCCACAGGATGGGTGAATCGCACTGCCAACCATGAGAACTCGTGGGGAGAGGAGAAGAAGGTGGTCTTTCTTCAGTTGCTCATCAGTTGCCCAGTAAAAGCAAAGCCAGCCTGGTCAGAGGTGAGACACATCATGATCTTAGAGAGGCGAGAAAGACTGTAACCTGAGTAAAGGCATTCAGTTCCTGTTAGAAAGAATGTGTCCATCAGAGGGAGCAGCCCAAGCACTGGCAGCGACCTCCAAGCACTGCCCTGGGTTGGAGGGGAGAGGCACATGGTCATTTCATTTTGCCATCTTCAATCCTTGGGCAAGGCTAGCTCTTGGTAAAGCCTGTGAGAATCTGTTAACCAGTCAGGAATTGGTTTGTCCTGAACCTTAGTGTAGACCCATCTCAGGTGGAAGAGGGTTGAGGCTCCTGAGCCAAGTGCCCTTAACCCTTTATTTCCAAGGCTGCTCTTCTGAGCAAGGTGCTTATGAGTGAGTTCAAGCCCTCCTTTTGGAACCAAATTGTTGGGATTTGAACACTGGCTTTCCCCCCTTCTAATCACATGGCTCAGGCAGGCTACCTAATGCCTCAGTTTCTTACAGGTTAAAAGGGGATAATAATAGCATGGGAGTTCCCATCTGGCACAGTGGTTAACGAATCCGACTAGGAACAATGAGGTTGCAGGTTCAATCCCTGCCCTTGCTCAGTGGGTTAAGGATCCGGTGTTGCCGTGAGCTGTGGTGTAGGTCGAAGATGAGGCTCAGATCCCATGTTACTGTGGCTCTGGTGTAGGCTGGCGGCTACAGCTCCATTTAGACCCCCTAGCCTGGGAACCTCCATTTGCCGCAGGAGCAGCCCCAGAAAAAGGCAAAAAGACAAATAATAATAATAATAATAATAATAGCATGTACTTGTAAACATGTCTGATAAGGGTTCAGTATCCAGAATATACTTAAAGAACTTGACTAATTTTCACGTATAAGGTTGGAAGAAAATAAAATAACTAGCTCAATGTGGCAAGAGTGTAAAGAAATGACAATTTTCATATGGAAGTGCAAATTAGTTTAAACTTTCCAGATGACAAATTGGCCAAATTAATTGCAATTAAAAACAAAAATTTCTTGGAGTTCCTGTCATGGTGCAGCAGAAACAAATCTGACTAGTATCCATGAGGATTTGAGTTCAATCCATGGCCTCGCTCAGTGGGTCAGGGGTCCGGTGTTGCCATGAGCTGTGGTGTAGGTCACAGACACCGCTCAGATCCTGCATTGCTGTGGCTGTGGCATAGGCTAGAAGCTGTAGTTCCGATTTGACACCTAGCCTGGGAACTTTCATATGCTGCGGGAGTGGCCCTAAAAAGCAAAATAAATAAATAAATAAAATTTTCTTTTAAAAATAAATAATAAATAAATAAAGGTTAATATACATTATGGGTATAATTGAGGATTTTGAAAACAGACTGTACATAGATAAAAATTTTATCAACTTTAAAAATTTTAATTTTGAGATGATTATAGATTTACATTCAGTTGTGTGAAACAGAGAGATACCATGTACAAATGGTAACATCTTGCAAAACAATAGAACTACTATGATATTGATATTGGTACAGTCCACCAATCTGGCTTAGCGTTCCCATTTACTTGTACTTATTTGTATCCATGTGTGTTAAATTCTAAGCAGTTTCTTTCAGATATGTAGCTTTGTATATCCACCACCACAATCAAAACATGAAACAGTTCTATCACAGGACTTCTTTTGTTGCCCTTTTATAACCACAGCCATCTCTTGCTTCCCCAGCCCCTGTCCTTAACCCTCCACAATCACTAATCTCGTCTGCATCTCCATGATTTTGTCATTTCAAGAATATTATGTAAGTGGAGTCATATATCATGTAAAAACACTTAGCATAATTTCCTTCAGATTCATCCAAGTTGTTCATGTATCAATAGTTCATTCCTTTTTATCGCTGAATGATATTCCATGATATGAATGTACCACAGTTTAACTATTCACCGACTGAAGAATACTTGCGTTATTTCTAGTTTTTGCCTGTTATGTATAAGGCTTTTATAAACATTTGCATAAAGTTTGTGTGTGAGAATAAGTTTTAATTTTTCTGGGATATGTGCCCAAGAGTACAATTGCTGGGTTGCATGGCAGTTAATTGTATGCTTAGTTTCATAAGAAACTGCTACACCCTTTTCCAGAGTAACTGTGCTATTTTATATTCTTACCAGCAAATATGAGTGATCTGGTTTCTCCTCATCCTCACCAGCATTTGGTATTGTCATTATCTTTTTTTTTGTTTTTTCTTTTTTTCCTTTTTTTTTTTTTTTTTTTTTTTTTTTTTTTGCTTTTTAGAGCTGCACCTGCAGCATATGGAAGCTCCCAGGCTAGGGGTCAAATTGGAGCTGCAGTTGCTGGCCTACACCACAATCATCACAACTCGAGATCCTTAGCCCTGTTTTTTTAAGGTCACACCCATGGCATATGAATCAAACCCATACCACAGCAGTGACAATACCAGATCTTTAACATGCTGAGTCACCAGGTAACTTCACATCACATCATTGCAGTTTTGATGTTCTTTTTTTTTTTGCCATTTCTAGGGCCGCTCCCGCAGCATATGGAGGTTCCCAGGCTAGGGGGTCTAATCGGAGCTGTAGCTGCCGGCCTACGCCAGAGCCACATCAATGCGGGATCCGAACCGTGTCTGCAACCTACACCAAAGCTCACGGCAATGCCGGATCCTTAACCCACTGAGCAAGGCCAGGGATCGAACCTGAAACCTCATGGTTCCTAGTCAGATTCGTTAACCACTGAGCCACAACGGGAACTCCTTGATTTTCATTTTTATACATGTATTGAGTAGAGGCCATGAATGCTACTAACATCTTGCAATACATAAGACAGCTCACTATAACAAAGAATATTCAAAATGTCAGTAGTGCCAAGGTTGAGAGACTCTGCTGTAGCATTTGACTACTCTAGATGTGGTCTTTGGACTTGGCAGCTTGGACATGATGGAGAAAACTTGTAAATACAGAATCTCAGATCCCACCTGAATCTAGTAAATCAGAACTGGCAACATTTAATAACCTGCCCAGGTGTCTGCATGCACGTTAAAGCTTAAGTGCTGCTCTTACATTTATTTATTTTTATTTTAATTTTATTTTATTTTTTGCCATTTCTTGGGCCGATCCCGCGGCACATGGAGGTTCCCAGGCTAGGGGTCTAATCGGAGCTGAGGCCGCCGGCCTACACAAGAGCCACAGCAACTCGGAATCCAGGCTGCATCTGCGAGCTACACCACAGCTCACGGCAACGCTAGATCCTTAACCCACTGAGCAAGACCAGGGATCTAACCCGAAACCTCATGTTTCCTAGTCGGATTCGCTAACCACTAAGCCACGATGGGAACTCCTATTTATTTATTTTTATTGTCAGTATGAACGTATGGTTTTCCATAGGCTCCAAGAGTTCTGATTACTTATAAGCACCAGTTTCTAAGAGCCCATTTCCATCCCAAACCTGGGCTAGTCATCCACACCCATGAGACAAAGAGAGGATACCACAGTAGCCATGAACTCCAAAGTTCTGAGCATTTTCCTTAAGCTTGGCACACATGTGCTCCTGCATGTGGCAGCGTTGTATGAGCTTTGGGGCAGGCCAGTGGGAGATCTTACCTACCTTTTAGAGGGTAGTAGTGTGACCTTTGATACACTTGAGCTGATCATCCTAAGACCTGATCTTATGGTTGGAGAAGACAAGGTCTCATCACAGATATTCCATGTGAGCAGCAGCTATGGCTGGAGCAGGGTTGGCTTCATGAGTGTGTAACCTGTTCAGTCATACAGGACCCGAATTTGGAAAGGTTGCATGCTTGGTTTAATGCTCTGCTGTTACTATCTTGAAGCACACAATTTTGTTCAAGACAACCTGCATTTTCATCTTACACTGGGCCCTGCATATTATACAGCCAATCCTGGGCCAGAGGAAGAGTTCAGGGGTCTGGAATTGCAACCCAAACTGGCTGGCTTGGTCTTTTTATATGTCTTCTATAAGTTGCCAGCCCTTACATAAGTTCATTCATTCACTTATTCAGCAAATACTTACTGGCCATTTCTTTATGCTGGGCATTCTTTTAGGTGCTGGGGATACCAAAGTAAAAACAGACAAATCCCCCCCTACTGAGGGAGACTGACAGGGAGGAGGGCATGAAATGTTGTCGGTGGCAGTATAAATGGGATGTATGCATAGATAGGATATCTAAAAAAGCTTCAGTGAAAAGGCAACTTTCGAGTGAAGACCTAAGGGAAGAGAGTGTCAACTTTAATAATAGAATAGCCAGTTATTTTACCAGCAACAGTGAATTTAGAAGGGAACAGCAGAGGAATTGCAATTCAGACCATAGGCAAATCCACAGAAGGAGGAAGGGGAATTTACTTTTATATCAGAAAGGTGGCAGTTGGGAGGGGGATTGTGATAACAGAGCCAGCTGGAGGAAACAGGAAGTCTAAAGTATGGAGGCTTCTCCTTGGTTGTGCTGCTACAGCCTCTTACTGGTTGGGCTGCTACTGGTCGAGAGGTTTTATTCTTCTTGCTGGCTAGTAAAGTAGAGGCACCTTCCAGTCGGAGATGTAGGCAAATGTCTCTTCCTGTTTGGAATAATTGACGATGCATGAAGGAGA
This sequence comes from Sus scrofa, assembly GCF_054392235.1. Lineage (NCBI taxonomy): Eukaryota > Metazoa > Chordata > Mammalia > Artiodactyla > Suidae > Sus > Sus scrofa. The sequence continues at coordinate 104,432,311 of NC_139396.1, read as the reverse complement.
GTGAGAGCTCCCCCTATATGCCTGTCCCAAGTCTAACTTTAGCTGAGGTTTCTTTAATTCCATAAGAGAATCTGCAGAAATTGAGGTGTGTGGGAGATGGGAGCTTTCCAAATGGAGAGAAGAGAAACAAAAGTTCTGAGATTGAACCACGCTGGCATGTTTGAAGAACAAGAGGTTGATGGGGCTGGCATGGAGAGAACAATATGAAGAGTAAAAAGATGATGGAGAATGAGAAGAGTCTGGTAGGTCATAGTAGAGGCCTGAAATGTTTCTGTGAAGGAGATGGGAAGTCACTTTTTGACATGATCTGGCTTAATGTTTTACCAAGATCATCCTGATGTTAATGTTGAGGCTAGACTAGAGAAGGTCAAGGGCAGAAGAAGGGCGAATCAGTTAACACACTATTGTAATAATCTAGGCAAAAGATGATTGTGGCTGGTGCATCCAAGTGGTTGAATTCAGTTCTTATTTTAAATGCAAAGCCAACAGAGCAGATTTAGGGCTAACACAAAAAAGTAAACTCAAGGATGGCACCAAGAGTTTTGAGCTGAGCAAATTTAAAAATGGTAGAAACTGGTTCAGGGAGGACATCAGGAGTTCCATTTACATTTCAGTGACCCTTGAACAACATGGGTTTGAAGTGCACAGGTCCACTTACGGACAGATACTTTTCAGTAGTAACTACTACAGTATTACATGGCCAGCAGTTAGTTGAACCTGAGAGTATGGAGGGCCAACTATAAGTTACATGTGGATTACCCTGTGTTGTTCAAGGGTCAACCATAATTAGGTTTGAGATGTCTGTTGGTCATCCAAGTAGAGATATCAAAGAGGCCATCAAGTTCAAGGAAATCTTGATTACAGATATAAATCTCCAGTCATCAAAATACAGATGATATTTGAATGAATACAGATAGAAAATAATTGAAAAAATTTTACTGTTATTGGAACTGTTTTAAAAATAAGGACATGTGTAAATCTCCCTAGGGGGCCTGATTGCAAAATTCAGTTAAGATATGAACACATAAGATAGATACGTTTTCACTGTCTAGTCTGCAGAAAAATGATAAAGCAAGAAGAAAAAATCTTGGAGTTTCCTGGTGACCTAGTGATTAAGGACTCAGCATTGTCACTGCTGAGGCTTGGGTTAACTGCTGTGGCTCAGGTTTGACCCTGGCCCAAGAACTTCTGCATGCTACGGGACAGCAAAAAAAAAAAAAAAAAAAAAAAAAAAGTCTCATTAGTTTGTTTACTTATTTTATATCCTTATTGTGAGTTTCATATCTTCACATGATTAAAGGGTTTTCATGACTAATAGGACAGGACTTGGGCTGCAGAGTCCTTGCAGACACTTCCTTCCACAGCATCTCAAATCTCTCTCTCTCTCTCTTTTTTTTTTTTTTGGCTTTTTAGGGCCGCACTTGCAGCATATGGAGGTTCCCAGGATAGCGATCTAATCAGAGCTACAGCTGCTGGCCTATACCACAGCCACAGCAATGCCAGATCTGAGCCACACCTGCGACCTACAACACAGCTCACGGCAACCCCAGATCCTTAACCCACTGAGCGAGGCCAGGGATCAAACCTGTGTCCTCATGGATTCTAGTCAGGTTTGTTTCCACTGAGGCATGATGGAAACTCCTCACATCTTGTTTTAATTCAAGTAGTTATCATCTTCAAGTAAGAGCTCTTCTAGTTGGCCATTTTCTCAGCTTGCAGCTTTGACAGAAGCATCATTAGAATGATCCACCTTCTACAGCCTAGGGAGGGGATTTGGAGCCAGGATACATTTCAGGAGCAACTTCATGCTGAAAAGCCTGGTAATTTATTTTTTGTGGAGTTTCAATATTCTGGCCAATCTGGACAGATGGTTCTGAAGAAGGAATCTGTTGAGGCATTCTTGGCATCATATTGGAAGTGCCTGGTAGAGATTCCTGCTTTAAGGCTTCCTTCTCAAGGGGTTTTGTGTTCTCCTGCATGAATATGGTTTTCTTTGTGGAGCTTGCTACAGATATCTGTGGCTAAATATAAAACAAAAGAGCAAAAAAAGTCATTAGCAGAGACCAAAAATACTCAGCATGGCAAAAATTCAACATGCCTTTTTCATGCCCAAGACTGAACAAACTTGAAAAAGACCTGATCTAGCAAAGCATAAAACAAATCTGGTAGGATCAAGATAATTCACCAATGATTTAACTGCCTCATGGAACAAAATTCAACACCTTTTACAGGAAAACTACACTATCTAGATGCCTTATAAAGTATCATCTACAATGTTCAGGTAATAATTACTAGACATGTAAAGAAGTAGGAAAATGTGAACCATAATCTAGAGAAAAAGTATTTAATACAAGAGACCCCAAAATGACAAAGATGATGAGATTGGCATACAAGAACTTAGAACTGATTACAAATATTTTTAAAAATTTATTTATTTATTTATTTGTCTTTTTAGGGCCATACCCTTGGCATATGGAGGTTCCTAGGCTAGGGGTCTTATCGGAGCTGTAGCTGCCAGCCTACGCTATAGCCACAGCAACACCAGATCTGAGATGCATCTGTGACCTACACCACAGCTCAAAGCAACACCGGATCGAACCTGCAACCTCATGGTTCCTAGTCAGATTCATTTCTGCTGCACCACAACGGGAACTCAAATATTTTTTAAAATTTAAAGGAGAAAAATGGTCATCATTAGTGAAAAGATAGAGTATATCAGCAGAGAAGATAGAAATTATAGAAAGGAACCAGACAGAAATTCTAGAATTGAAAAACAAGATAGCCTAAATGAAGAAAAAATTTACTGACTCCCTAAATAGGATATTGGACATTGCAGGAGAAAGAATCAGTAAACTTGAAGACATATTCATAAAAATTATCCAAACTGAAGCATGGAGGAATAAAGATTGGAAAAAAATGAATACAGTCTCAGTGACCTATGGGACAATATCAAGAATTCATGTAGGAGTTTCCATCATGGCTCAGGGGAAACGAATCTGACTAGTATCCATGAGGACTCAGGTTCAATCGCTGGTCTCTCTCAGCAGCTTAAGCATCTGGTGGGATCTGGCATTGCTGTGGCTGTGGTGTCGGCCAGTGGCTACAGCTCTGATTCAACCCCTAGTCTGGGAATTTCCACGTGCCTCGAGGCCCTAAAAAGATAAAAAAAAAAAAAAAAAAAAAAAAAAAAAAAAAAAAAGAATCCTGAGTTCCTGCTGTGGCACAGCAGAAGCAAATCAAATGAGTAACTATGAGGTTTTGATTTCTATTCCTGGCCCCAGTCAGTGGGTTAAGGACCTGGCGTTGCTGTGAGCTGTGGTTAGGTAGCAGTGGAGGCTCAGATTACAAGTCATTGTGGCTGTGGTGTAGGCTGGCAGCTATAGCTCTGATTTGACCTCTAGCCTGCCAACCTCCATATGCCGAAGGTCTGGCCCTAGGGGGGAAAAAAAAGGAATCCATGTAATTGCAGTCCCTGCTGAGGGAGGAAACCTTGGAGCATGAGCTCTGTTGGACACCTCTACCCCCATCTTTGCCCATTGTCACTCAACAGTGGACTCTGTGGAGCAATGCAATGAGGGCTGTAAAGTACTTGCTCACATGCTAAGACACTTCTAACTCCAAAGTGCCATGAATTTGTGCAGCAACTCTATGTATTGTTTCCATGAAACACATGGTGGCTCAGATCTTTATAAATAAAGGGACTGTGTTTTCAGACTTAGAAACAGAATAATGGTTTATTTACTCAAAGCTGCCTCTGCTTAATGAAGAGAAACCAATACAAGGGCAACTTTTGCCAACATTCTTTTAGGTCTGACTCAAATGCTACCTCCTCTGTGACTCTCTTCTTGATTCCCATAATTGGATATGATCTCTACCACACATAGTGCTCTCTCTGTTTCTACTCCTCTATTGACACAACCACTGGACCAGCAGTATTCAGTCTGAAGTACTCAAAGACTTTCTAAGGTATATGCAAGCATTGCCGGTTTTAGGATATTAAGGAAAATCTTGCAAAAATTTTCAGTATAGGCATAAAAGCCCATCAGCTAAATCAGCGGGCCTGCTGAAATCTTATGCAACCCATCCTGGGCCTATGTTGGATAAATTTTACAGCTCTAGTGATGAAATCTAAAGATGACAGTAGCAAGGAATAGTTTGCAGTTCAGTTTGAGCCAACAAGAAACCAGAATTTAGAATCTCGTCTTTTTTTTTTTATTACTCAATGGATTTTATTACATTTATAGTTATACAGTGATCATCATAACCCAATTTTATAGCATTTCCATCCCAAACCTCCAGTGCATCCCCCACCTTCCAACCTGTCTCCTTTGGAAAACATAAGTTTTTCAAAGTCTGTGAGTCAGTATCTATTTGATGTACCTCCATCTCTCTGCACTTTATCTAGCTCTTTCAGTTTATACTAGGAGAGTAACTTGCACTTGGATGACATGGCTTTCCCTTGCTAGGTAAGCAGTAAGCTTTGTTTTAGATCACCGTTGGGTTCTCTTTATTTCCTTCTAACAAAAGGAATCAATTTCCATAACCAGATCATTTGCAAATGAACAGTTTCCTAAAACTGAGAACTTGCACACAGTCCAGGCATCATAGTGGCTCTCATTTCCCATCTTCCTTTACAGTTGCCTTTGTTTCTTGCTTGGCAAAAGAACAGCAAACCTTTAACTCATCCACATCTTGCTAAGGAACATTGCTACAGGGTAAACAACCTCCTGAGTGCAATGCAAAGGGATAAATCAAAATATTGATGGGAGCAAAGTTTTTTTTTAATAAAGGCATCATAAAACCAGGGCAGAGTTTGGGAGTCTTTCCATGCCTTATATATTTCTGTTTCTATTAACAGTGAAACGTGTTGTTAGAAAAGAATCAGAGTGGGCAGCAAAGTAAGGACAACTTTTGCTTAACGATCTCACCTCTTTCATCTCTTAACAACTGTTCAGAGAATGAGTTGTTCCTGAGGGAGAATTTCTTTAACTACTATTTTCAAACTGTGGTAGGAAACTTTCTTTTGATTTCTTTCTAAAGCATCCAGACTTAAAAAATAAATCTATTAATTATGAGGAAAGCTGAGCATTGCTATAAATGTACATAAGCTCAATAGTCTCATGTCTTCATCAAAGTTGGCTTTGGAAACTACCAAAAGCTAGTGAATTGTACAAGACTACATTAAAGATTTTATGTTATTTTTAATTTTTTTTCTTTTTAGGGCTGCACCTATGGCATATAGAAGTTCCCAGGCTAGGGGCTGAACTGGAGCAGCAGCTACTGGCCTACACCACAGCCACAGCAACATCAAGCCACATCTGTGATCTATGCCGAAGCTTGCAGCAACTCTGGATCCTTAACCCACTGAATGAGGCCAGGGATTGAAAGTGCATCCTTGTGGATACTTGTTGGATTCTTAACCCTCTGAGCTACAATGAGAACTCCTACATTAAAGATTTTAATGCAGAGGATAGACTGATAGTTAAATAGATGTCAGATATCAAGCTCAAGAAGTCAATTTGCTTTCCACATGTCATGTACTTTGTAGAAAGCACAAAATGACACAAGGTATTTTTCAGAAGACTGTGGCAAAAATTGTAGGAGATAAAAGCTATGCTTGTTGAGCATTGCTGGGAAACCTGGACAGCTGCATGCAAAGCAATGAAACTAGAACACACCCTCACACCATGCACAAAAATAAACTCCAAATGGCTGAAAGACTTAAATATACGACAGGACACCATCAAACTCCTAGAAGAGAACACAGGCAAAACACTCTCGGACATCAACATCATGAATATTTTCTCAGGTCAGTCTCCCAAAGCAATAGAAATTAGAGCAAAAATGAACCCATGGGACCTCATCAAACTGAAAAGCTTTTGCACAGCAAAGGAAACCCAAAAGAAAACAAAAAGACAACTTACAGAATGGGAGAAAACAGTTTCAAATGATGCAACTGACAAGGGCTTAATCTCTAGAATATATAAGCAACTTATACAACCCAACAGCAAAAAAGCCAATCAATCAATGGAAAAATGGGCAAAAGACCTGAATAGACATTTCTCCAAAGAAGATATACAGATGGCCAGCAAACACATGAAAAAATGCTCAACATCGCTGATTATAAGAGAAATGCAAATCAAAACTACCATGAGATACCACCTCACACCAGTCAGAATGGCCATCATTAAGAAATCCACAAATAACAAGTGCTGGAGGGGCTGTGGAGAAAAGGGAACCCTCCTGCACTGCTGGTGGGAATGTCAACTGGTACAGCCACTATGGAGAACAGTTTGGACATACCTTAGAAATCTATACATAGAACTTCCATATGACCCCGCAATCCCACTCTTGGGCATCTATCCGGACAAAACTCTACTTAAAAGAGACACGTGCACCCGCATGTTCATTGTAGCACTATTCACAATAGCCAGGACATGGAAACAACCCAAATGTCCATCGACAGATGATTGGATTCGGAAGAGGTGGTATATATACACGATGGAATACTACTCAGCCATAAAAAAGGATGACATAATGCCATTTGCAGCAACACGGATGGAACTAAAGAATCTCATCCTGAGTGAAATGAGCCAGAAAGACAAAGACAAATACCATATGGTATCACTTATAACTGGAATCTAATATCCAGCACAAATGAACATCTCCTCAGAAAAGAAAATCATGGACTTGGAGAAGAGACTTGTGGCTGCCTGATGGGAGGGGGAAGAAGTGGGAGGGATCGGGAGCTTGGGCTTATCAGACACAACTTAGAATAGATTTACAAGGAGATCCTGCTGAATAGCATTGAGAACTTTGTCTAGATACTCATGTTGCAACAGAAGAAAGGGTGGGGGAAAAATGTAATTGTAATGTATACATGTAAGGATAACCTGACCCCCTTGCTGTACAGTGGGAAAATAAAATTTTAAAAAAATAAATAAAAGCTATGCTTGTTGGACTAATGAATATATGGTTGTTTCCAAGTAATCTGAGTTAATAATTCATGACCACTGTGAGAGCATCACAGAGGAGACATCTGTGGCTTGATACATAAATAAATAAACAGCATATACTAAATACTTAAGTAAATAGTATATAATAAATAAAATATCTAAAAGACATACTGGAAGCCATATTTGGTTTCTGAAAAATATTGAGTAATTTTTTAAAAGGGCTCAAAGGATCTTGTATGGAATGTTCCAAGTGACACACTAGACTATTTTAAAATCTGATTTTTTTAAACCAGTAACGTCTAAGGTAGCCCCTGAAATCTAAACATGGAATTGCCTTTAAGCATTTTCTTAGTTCATTGATAGGGATTTTATTGACATGGACTGTCAATAAGATTGATTTATATACAAGCATATGAATATGGAGGGAAGAGTAGGATCACAGGAGGCTCAGTGCCCTTTGCTGAGCTGACTTAGGGATTTCCTGGTACCCACCACAGGGTGTGTGCGTGCCCAGTGCCAAGTTCCTCCTCCCTACCTGGGGACACTTTTCACACTCCTGTTGAATCTCACGCTCTTCTCGCTTCAGCATTTCTGTTATTTTGGCTTCTTTGAGGCTAGTATCATATTCTTCCTGCAGCTGGACCTTCTCCTGCCTGCCCTGTGGTGATAGAACAGAGTGGAATCAGGTGAGCCGGGGAAGCATGCACCATTTCTGGGGCAGACCATAGGCCCCAGGCCCTTCAGGCCTCCTGAGTTTGCTCCTGGAACTAACTAGCTTCAGTCTCCAGGATCTCCAGGCCACCAGCTCCACCACTCCTCTGAGATGGAGTCTCACATCAGCCCCCAGACTCCCTAGACTTTAGGGATATCTGGACCTAAGCTATCCTTATAAGTGGAATTAAACCAAGAAACTCCCCAGGTCAGCTCCAGACTCCTGCCTTGCATTTCAGATTACTCTGGGAAAGCTGAAAAGCCCACCCCAACCTGATTCAGTGTATGCATACCTTTTCTTTGGCTTTTGCCGTTTTCCTATAATGATAAAGCCAGTGAGCCAGGTACTCTATGGGGTCACTGGGCTGAACCTTTGCTACCTCTGCCAGCGCCTGGACCAGGCAATTTCCAAAGCACTTCTTCAGGTATTCGGTTTCCATCTCAGTGGGCTCGGGAAACATCAAAACAGAGTCACACTGTTCTACAAATCTAATTGGACTTAAGAAAAATAGACACATTCCAATCAGTGCAGATTCATTTCAGGATAAATAAGAGAGGTTTCTGGATCCCACCCTTCCCCAAAGAACCAATAAATAATAGGTACCTGCCAATAGATCTTACCTTCAAATGAACTTTTTTCTAAATCTCTCCATCTGTCCTAGTTGGAAAGTAGGTCCTGGGGGTCATCAGGCCTGAGAAGAGTTTGGCAGATTGGTGTTGAAGAGTGACAAAGGCCTCTACCTACCCACGCATTTCTACTCTTGATTAGGGAGGAAATAACTGAGCAAGGAGGAGGTCCCGAGAGGGGCTATGAGCACCCACCAAGATGCACTATTGTGAGGTCGGAATTTACACTCATCTATGACACAGATAAGACAGGCTTATATATTTCACAACCACCACTGAGAAGCCCTGAGGAGGAGAGTGAGGGAAAATGCCCAGCACTTTAGCTACTGCTGGTCAGGGGCTCTGCCAGCACTTAACACAATATTCCATTCCCTATGGCTTAAGCAAGAAACGAGGTTGAGTTGAGCTCCTGGATTTACTCAATCAGATGTTGAGAACTGGAGGGAATGAAGCCTGAGTTAGACCATAAGTATGGAGTGGAGATGGAGTGTAGGAGTAGGAATGCAGACTCTGGGATCAGATAGACTAAGTTCCAGTCCTGGGTCTGCTGTTTATTAGCTGTGTAATCTTCAGCAAGTTACCCAGTCTCTCTGAGTCTGTTTCCTGATCTGTGGAACAGAATAACAAAACTATGTATCTCATAATTGTGAGGATTAAAAGAGATAATAAGTACATGTGAAATACATAGCCTGGTGTATAAAAATGTTTAATAAAAATTAGCTGTTATAGGAGTTCCTGCTGTGGCACAGTAGGTTGAATCTGACTGCAGTAGCTTGGGTTGCTGTGGAAGTGTGGGTTCAATCTCCAGCCTGGCACAGTGGGTTAAAGGATCTGGCATTGTCACAGCTGTGGCATAGGTTACAGCTGTGACTTGGATTCAGTCCTTGTCCTGGGAACTTCCATATCCCATGGGTGTGGCCATAAAAAAAATGAGCTGTTATAATGGATGATTTGAGAGATGAAATGGCCAAGCACTCAGCTTATTCCTAATCATCTCCATTTTCCTGAAGCTTACATATTTTAACTCCAAAAGAACGGAGTTAAAATAGACACATTCCAATCTGCAGAAACAAATCTGACTAGTATCAGGAGTTTAGGGTTAACAGATGCAGACTATTGCTTCTGGAATGCATAAGCAATGAGATCCTGCTGTGTACCACTGGGAACTGTATCTAGTCACTTATAGTGGAGCATGATCATGTGAGAAAAAAGAATGTATACATGTATGTATAATCAGGTCACCATGCTGTAGAGTAGAAAAAAAAATAATGTATTGGGAAAATAATTTTTTTTTTTTTTGTCTTTTTCCTTTTCTAGGGCCGCTCCTGTGGCATATGGAGGTTCCCAGGCTAGGGGTCTAATCGGACCTGTAGCCACCAGCCTATGCCAGAGCCACAGCAACACGGGATCCGAGCTGCGTCTGCGACCTATACCACAGCTCACGGAAACGCCGGATCCTTAACTCACGGAGCAAGGCCAGGGATCAAACCTGCAACCTCATGGCTCCTAGTTGGATTCATTAACCACTGCGCCACGACGGGAACTCTGGTAATTCTTTCTTAAAGTAGAATGCCAATAAGTAATTGTGGAAAGAACAATGGAGTTAAATCATTTTGTAACCATCATGTGTAACTGAAGCAGTCATCAATGAGCGCTAAAATTCAGTGAATACTTGACAAGGAATAGGATATTTATATAGTCTCAGAGTTTCTCCCCACAAATTATGGATTAATTCCAAAAGGAAATAGAGAAACTTAACAGTGTGAAGCCTGGCCTACACAACCTTAACCAAGTGATCAAAGTAAATATCACCAATAAAGGGGACAAAATAACATCACGCATCTCCTGATGTGATGCACTTCTTAGTGGGACATAATACATTTCTGTGGATTCCGGCTGCAAACGCAAGACTAGAATCTGACCGAGGAAACATCAGGCAAAGCTAAATTGAGAGACAGACTGCAAGTGGCCTGTGCTCTTAAAAATATCAAGATCATAAAAGCCAAAAAAAAAAAAAAAAAAAAAAGATGAGGCTAAACAGCCTTTAGATCAAAGGAGGCTAAACAGTCATAACGACTATTTGCAGCACATGATCCAAGGTTGGGTCTGGACAGGAAATTGGAATTCTGTAAAGCACATTGTTGGGAAATCTGAATGTGGATTGTAGATTACATAATAGAACTGAATCAGAGTTAAACTTCCTGGTTTTGGTAATTAAAATATGAGTAAGAAAATGTCATTGTTCTTACGAAATACACAATGTGGTAGGGCTGAATAATAGTTCTCAAAGTTGTCATGTCCTCATACCTGGAACCCATGAAATATGTTACTCTGGAGTTCTCTTGTGGCACAGCAGGTTAAGGGTCCAGCATTGTTTATCCCTGGCCTCAGTTTGATCCCTGGCCCAGGAACTTCCTCATGCTACAGATGTGGCCAGAAAAAGAGAAATGTGTTACCTTATGTGGCAAAGGGACTTTGCAGATGTGATTAAGGAGTTGGGGGGGGATTATACTGGATTATACAGGTAGGCACAGTGTAATCACAAGGGTATTTATTTATTTATCTATGCCATACCCACAGCATATGAAAGTTCCTAGGCTAGGGATCAAATCTGAGCCACAGCTACAGCAATGTTGGATCCTTAAGCTGCTGCACTGGGCCAGGATCGAACCTGCTGCTGCCACAGCAACAACACTGGATCCTTAACCTGCTGTGCCACAGTGGGAACTCTCACAAGGGTCTTTATAAGAGGGATACAGTAAGGTCACACCAGTAGAAGGAGATGTGACAATGGAAGGGTAGCATCTAGAAGGTGGAAAAGGAAGGAAATGTATTCTCCTCTAAAGCCTCCAGAAGGAACCAGCCCCGCTGACACTTTGGTTTTAGACTTCTAAAACTCATTTTGGATTTTGGACTTCAAAAACTGTTAAGATAATAAATGTGTGTTTAAAGTCATTAAGTTAGGGGTAGTGGTGGAGGGTGGGGATGGGTGGTGGCTTTTTCTGCCAATCTGTGGCCCACCTAACCAATGCACTTAAATAAACTATCTTCTACACCCCTTCTACTCAAGTGTGGTCTAGGATCAGCAGCATTGCATCATTGCATCACCTGAGGATTGCTGAAATGCAGATTCTCAGGTCCCAGCTCAGACCTATGGATGGAGAGTCTGTTTTTTTGTTTTGTTTTGTTTTTTGTTTTTTTCTTTTTGCCTTTTCTTGGGCCACTCCCGTGGCATGTGGAGCTTCCTAGGCTAGAGGTCTAATTGGAGCTGTAGCTGCTGGCCTACGCCAGAGCCAGAGCAATGTGGGATCCAAGCCGCATCTGCAACCTACACCACAGCTCACGGCAATGTCGGATCCTTAACCCACTGAGCAAGGCCAGGGATCGAACCCACAACCTCATGGTTCCTAGTCGGATTCGTTAACCACTGCGCCATGACGGGAACTCCGAGAGTATGTATTTTAACAAAATCCCCAGGTAAGGCACAGCTACAGATCTACTTTGCCTTTATCACAGTAGGATTGGCCTTCCCAGAGGGCAGAATCACCATCTCTGCTTTCCCAGGAAGCCTCTTCACTGCCTGGTCCTCTGGTGGCTGCCACACTGAGGCAACCCTTTCTGGAGAAAGCATCTGCTCTAAACTGCACATTTTCAACAATGGTCTCAACAAAATACATTGGCCTGACTTGATGGGAAAACAGTAGAGCCAGAGAAATAGAGCCACAGTGTGAGGCCAGGAGAGAGAGGGGCTAAAGGGGTGTGTTTTACAGCCCACTCCCCACCAACTCTGGCCATGCTCACCAGTGAGACGGGGGCTATTTTTCTGAGTTTTCCAGAGCTCCTCTGAGGTCTGCTTGTACTGATCCTCCTTGCTCATGGCCTTGCATTCAGGTGGGGCGATATGTATAGAGATTGTCTTTGTTCACACTGTATTCCTAGTGTTGGGCTCACAGTAAGTGCTCAGCAAATATTTCTTGACTTAATCAGTCAGGACTTCGATGCTTGTGGGCCCAGGCAAGAGCTCACGCTTCCTCCCATCTGTTAGTGCCATGCTAACATCTATGACTCAACCAACATTTACTGAGGCACCTCCTGCCCAGTACTGCCCCACATAAATTAGAACATGAGAAATGCTAGCCTGTGCGCAAAGGACTAAACCAAGGAAGACTGCAAATGGTTGGGCTTGGTGGAGGATGGAAGGCTTTCTGGAGGTGGGGAGCACATCACAGTGAGAGGAATGCCAACTAAAGAACATTGCTAGCCAGCTGATTCTACAAGGATTGCTTAGCCACTACAGTTGTTAACTGAGTCATTAACACAACCTAAAAGGAGTTCAGGATGGATATCAGGACTGAAGCAATCTGTTCTCTGGAGAAAATGATAGAACAGGCCTTCAGATAGTTAGAAATTTTCAGGAAAAAATTTTATAAGCCCAGTTTCTTGCATCTTCCCATACTTAGGAAAGCACTGAAATCATTAAGTCATCTGTGCCTGGTGACTAGAATAACCTTTCACCTAGATATGTGTTTGACTGCAGGTACCCCTTCTCCAAAATCACACATATGCTGACCACCCCTCTACTTCTTCCATGCAGGAGCAGTTCCTTAGAGCTGTCACAGCGGCCATCTCCAGGGCTAAAGTCCTCAGTTTAGTCCCCAAATAAAACAACTCACAACTCTCAGATGTGCAATTTTTTTTCAGTGGACAGGAACCAAACAGAGGTCACCAGCAAGTGCAAAGGTGCTAAGCGGGGAAAATACCAGGCTATAGGTAGCTATAACTTCCTCTGCTCTAAAGCCGTTAGCCCCGAGGCTCCTCTCCCGCAGGCCAGCCCTCTCCCTTTTCTCTCTCCCTGTGTGCGCAAGCCTGCCAGCTCCGCCCGATTCCCCCTTTTGGCTGTCCTCTTCTCACAGCCTCTGGGTTGTACGTCTCTGCTCACCTACCCTGGTGCTCCCTTCCCTCCATCGGTAATCTCGCACACCTAGCGCGCCCCCTCCTCTCAATAGCGCATCCTACCCCGCCCCTCTCTGCTCCTCTCCTATGGCCTCTCCTCTCCTCTCTGCGGCCTCCTCCCCGCCCTACTGCCGCTCACCGCCCGACACGCTTCCTCTCTGCTGCAAATTCTCCGCTCCTCGCCCAGCGCTCTCTGCGGCGCGCCCCTTCCTCTCAGCACGAGGCAGTCTCCTGCTCCTGGGGCTCGCGCTCGTTGCCTAGCGACAGGACGCTACTAGAGGGTAGGTAGGCGCCTGCGTCCCGCGCCGGCTTAGAGGACGCAGGCGCAGTTGTGGAAGTACTGCTTCAGGTGCTGGGCTGAATCCTGCGAACCAAGGCAGTTTTTGCAGTTGGACCTTGTGAGCGCTGCGGTGGCAGTAGACGCCCATGCTCCCCGAGCTTCGGGAAGGTTAGTTCAGCGCCGGCCTCCTCCTCCTCCTCGGTGGTGAGCGGCGCTATGCCTTTTGGAGGGATACGGAAGGCGGGCACCCTGCCGGGGACCTGGGATAGAAAAGCAACCGAAGCGCTCGGAATCCAGGGTTGCCAGATAAAATTCGGGGTACGCATTTAAATTTGATTTCAGAGAAATAAGGAATAGCTTTTTAGCACAATATAGGATAATGCAAAATCATTCCTTATTTATCTGAAATTTAACTGGACATCCTGTATTTTTGTTTGCAAAAAAAGCAACCCTACCACTGGCCACCTTTCTCCCAAGCAGGAGCGAAGAACCTCTTTCTGTTTCTTGTGACAGCTTATGCAGGCTTGAGGCAGCTCTTTCTGTGGGAAGATGCTTTCTTCTCTTGAGCCAGGATGGCTGTTGGTGTGTATAAAAAATAGCATTACTTATAACAGGCTTTTCAGATGGGTATGTCGCTAATTCAGGAACAAGAAATAAGCCAAACGAGGTAACGAGTTCCACCTGGGTTCCGCTGATAATGCGATGCAGGCTGCCTAGATGTGAGACTAACCCTTTACTGGAGGTTTCTCCTTAGGAACCACGGGCCCATTCCCATGTGTTATCTTTCAGGAGCAGCGGCAGGAATCGGCTCCCTTTTTAATTGTTATTCCATTCCAAATGATATTAAGCTGTCAATGTAGTTATTTTTGTCTTTGAAGAAGTGCAGTGAAGATACTGTGTTCCATACTCAGCTGTAATAAGACATCAATACTAGCTTGATAGGGAATTAGGTTCGTTTGTGCCAGTTTTTAATTTGTTTTTATGACTGTATATATGTATTAGCGTTCCTTTCTCCACTGTTGTTGCTAATATAAAGGCGGCATATAAACTGCAATTTATGCATCTTGCTTTTTTTCACTTCACACTTTGTCCTAGGGATCACTCCTAATTTGGGGGATCTTCCTCTTTCTCTTTTTTTTCTGCGCAAAAATCCATTGTGTTGCTGTATCTCATCAGTCCTTTATTGAGGAACATTTGGATGGAGGTCGAAACTTGGCTATTCTTAGTAATGGTGCAGACTAACCGGTGGATATATTCATATTTTTGTAAGATAAGATCCCAGAAGTGAGACTGATGAGTCAAAAGGTAAAGTCATATGTAATTTTCTACACATTTCCAAATTCTACTCCATGGGATTATGCCATTTTGTACTCTGCCACCACATTATGAGACAGAGCACTATTGGAGTATATGGATGAAACTCAGAAGGTCATTGTTTCTGAGGTTTTGTGCAGAATGTTAGGTACATTTATTCCAGAACAGGTCAAGACACACTGGCATTCTGTCTTCTATAATTGCTCATGCCTGACATGTAATAAGTTCTCTTTCTCCCTCTCTCTCTCTCTCTAGGGCTGCTCCCATGGCATATGGAGGTTCCCAGGCTAGGGGTTGAATTGTAGCTTTTGCTGCTGGCCTATGCCGCAGCAATGCGGGATCCGAGTCGAGTCTGCAACCTACACCAAGCTCATGGCAACACCGGATCCTTAGCCCACTGAGTAAGGCCAGGGATTGAACCCACAACTTCATGGTTCCTAGTTGGATTCATTAACCACTGTGCCACGATGAGAACTCCTATATATATTCTTTTTTGTTATAGTTGATTTACAATGTTCTGTCAGTTTCTGCTGTATCAATATATATTTTTTGAATAATGAATACATTTCATCAGATTCTCAGAGGAGTCTGGATTCATTAATGGTAATTTGCAAGGTGATCAGTTTCTTCAAAGCACCTGAGATAGAGTGGTTACTGCATTTCTGTCTTCCTTCCCCCTCTTTCTTCTTCTTCTTTTTTTTGTCTTTTTGCCATTTCTTGGGCTGCTCCCACGGCGTGTGGAGGTTCCCAACCTAGGGATCTAATCAGAGCTGTAGCTGCCGGCTTATGCCAGAGCCATAGCAACTCGGGATCCGAGGTGCATCTGCAACCTACATCACAGCTCACGTCAACGCTGAATCCTTAACCCACTGAGCAAGGCCAGGGAGCGAACCCGCAACCTCATGGTTCCTAGTCGGATTCATTAACCACTGAGCCATGACCGCAACTCCTCTTCTTTTCTTTCTTTCTCCTTCTTTCTCTCCCCTCTTTCTTTCCTTCTCTCCTCTCTTTTTCTTTCTCTCTCTCCTTCCTTCCTTTCTTTCTTTCCTTCTTTCTTTCATCTCTCTGATCTAAGATCGTTCCTGTCCATATTCATAACTGAATAGACTGGGACATTACTGGGAGAGTGGAGAAACTCATTCACTTGCTGCCGTGGAGAGCCAGCCCTGTTGGTGCTGTGATTAAAACACACTCCTAGAGGAGCTAGAGGAGCTTATCCTTTAGTGGGGGGACAGACATGTCCATGCACAGATAATGCTCAGGCAGTATGATAAGGGTCATGTGAGCTGTTGGGGGAAGGACGGCTGTCTTTGTGTTGCCTGGAGATGGTGGTAGCAGCCACAGCAAGGGGGAATGACAGATGATTGATGCCTTGCAGGTGAGGAGATAGTCTCCAAACTGAGAGTGAGGGGTCATCACGGGCACATATGATGGAGATGGAATTGCACAAGGTGTGAGCAGCAGAATGACAGGATGTTCTGTATGGTTAGAGCCCAGAGTATGTTGGAAGCAGAAAAGATTTCTGGAGGTGAGCTTGGAAAGAAAAGTGGAGCCAGAGCATGAAGAGCTTCATGTGCTAGTCTTTGAAGGTTTAATTTTTTCTTATTTTTTGGCCTTAAGGTATGTGGACTTTTTAAGACTTTAAGGTACTATTGTGATATTTTCTAGAAACATCTCTCAGGGGTTGGGAGGAGCATCTTAGTAAATCATTTAGGGTAACGACTCTGGAATCAAGAGTTGGGTGTGATCCCTGTGCATCATGTGCCACCTGGGCTGTTCACTTATTCTCTTTGTATCTGAATGCGAGGATTAAGTGAGCCATCACTTGCCATATAGCCATTTCATGGTCAATAATGACAGTATCCCTTTTCTGACTCTTGGAATCAAGGATCCTTCAGGATTTTGAAACTATTTTAGTTGTAGCAACTACTGTGGAACATTTTTGGAAAATGCTAGAAGTTCCCCAGAGCCAGCTTGCTTGCGCCATCCCTAATGGCAGGTTCCCATGACTGGTGACAGGATATGCTGCTTGGTTGGCCTTACTTGTCTCTACTTTGATTGTGCCTTCATCAAAAATCTCCTGCACTAATGCAAAATGTTTGTCCTTTAGAAGTTTTTACTTAGCAGTTATAAATGGAGACGGAGTATCTTCAAAAGAATCTTGGGACATGTCTAACTCAAGGGCTTGCAGAAGTGGCAAGGATGCGGCCAGTGGATCCAATAGAATATTTGGCATTGTGGATTTACAAGTATAAAGAAAATGTGACCAGGGAGCAACTGGTAAGTATGGATCTTTTTTCCTAAAATTAGAAGAGTAAAATAATTGGTCCAGCTTCTTCATTTTTTATTAAAGCTTGACATTATCATTTCTTTCTGTTATAAAAATGGTATGTTTATTACATGAACTTGGACTACCTGAAAAAGTGAAAGTAGAAAAATGAAAACAAAATACCTCTATTTAGGAGTTCCTGTCGTGGTGCATCGGAAATGAATCCGACTAGGAACCACGAGGTTGTGGGTTGGATCCCTTGCCTCACTCAGTGGGTTAAGGATCCAGTGTTGCCATGAGTGTGGCATAGGTTGCAGACATGGCTCAAATCTGGTGTTGCTGTGGCTCTGGTGTAGGCCGGCAGCTATAGCTCAGATTAGACCCCTAGCCCGGGAACCTCCATATGCTGCAGGTGCTGCCCTAAAAAAAGACAAAAGACAAAAAAAAAACAAAAAACAAAAAACTTCTATTTAGATTTTTAAGTATTTTTAGATATTCTAGTCTTTTTTCTACGTGTTCATGTTAAGATTTTTTAAACGTAATTTGATCATATTCAATTCATAATTTTAATTTTGTGCTCTTTGTTCAAATAAAACACACATTTCCCAAAATTATTATGCAGTTTCCAAATGGACAGACTATAATTTGTTTAATCCTTTCCCTGCTGTTGGAGATTAACATGCTTTTAAGAATGTTTTCAAAAATTGTTTTACCTGATGTCACATGATGTTGTTTTTAAAACAATGCTAGAGACAAGAGGAAATGGCCCAGTTGGAGCATGAAAGACAAATAGCTCTGATGGAGCAGGAAATGATGGAGAGACTTAAAGCAGAAGAGCTCCTATTTCAGCAGGTGAGACAAAAGAGTTCAGTGGTGACTGGAATTGGTGGTGTCAGCCTCTGTGTGGTGCAACCCGAGTGCTGAAAAACTCATCTCTGGTTGCTTAGATGTGGCTTTCATGTATCTTCATCCTTATGTCTCTCTGTGTTTCTTTGCTGGAGAAGCAGAAGCAGTGGGGTAGGAAGAAAATCCAGAGAGTGAGCTGTCACAGAAGCCAACGGGACAATGTCTCATTGAGACCCGAGTAGTCAACCATGTCTATGGCTGGTCCAGTGAGATCAGAACCTGCCAAGTGCTCATTAAGTCCACGGGTGACCTTGGCGGGAGCAGTGTGTGGGGGCTGGGGTTAAGCAGGGGAGATAGAAATGGTGGCTGTAGATAATGTTTTCAAGATTCTCAGAGAAGGAATTCTGTTTGTTTGTTTGTTTTTTTTTTTTTTTTCCCCTTAAGGAACAGAGTGGGAGGGGGAGTGGTTGAAGTAAAGAAATAAAGTGGATTATTCTTAAAGTTAGCTTTACATGGAGATCAGAAAAAGTTGGGTCTGAAACATAGGTTAGGCAGGTGGAAGACCCTTCTTTGATTCAGGAAAAGAGGAGAAGATGTAGGTACATGTGATGTGTAGGTTTTATGGCACAATTTTTTTTTTTTCTTTTTATGGCCATACCTGTAGCATAGGGAAGTTCCCAGGCTAGGCGTCAAATCAGAGCTGCAGCTACTGGCCTACACCACAGCCACAGCAACACTGGATCCTTAACCCACTGAATGAGGTCAGGGATCAAACCCACATCCTCACAGACACTGTGTCAGGTTCTAAAGCTGCTGAGCCGCAATGGGAACTCTTTGTGGCACAAAAATTTTTTGTTTGTTGTTTTGTCTTTTGGGGCCACACCTGTGGCATAGGGAAGTTCCCAGGCTAAGGATCGAATCAGAGCTACAGCTGCTAGCTTATACCATAGCCACAGCAACACCAGATCCGAGCTGTGTCTGCAACCTACACCGGAGCTCACAGCAACACCAGATCCTTAACTCACTAAGCGAGGCCCGGGATCGAACCCATGTCCTCATGGATACTAGTTGGGTTCGTTACCACTGAGCCACAATGGGAACTCCCTACTTGTGGCCCAAAATTGAAAGCAGTTTCTTTTTTATGAAGTAGGGAGCATGATCATCTGCTCACAATGAGGTGGTGAGTAAGATAGGAAGTGTGGAGAGAGGGGTGAAGGGTTAAAACGGTGGCTTTGGAGAAGTCCAGTTGACCAGGGAAACTTCACATCCCTTGGTAGCACTGAATTCCCTGAGAATAAGCAGTCATAATGGGGCCTTTTGGCTTGGTTTTGTGATTATGTGGTTTTCTTCACTCAGGCTTAGATATGAATGAAGAGGTGGAACAGGCAGACCCTTTGACTGAAGTGAGTTTGGGTTAGCAGGATTGGGGTGCTAAAGATGTTGCTATGAGAATGGTTGAAGAGGTAGGTCATGGAGTGTAAACCAAATAGGGGAAATTTCTCAAATGGCTCTGGACTAATTTAATTTTTTTCTTTTTTTGTCTTTTTGCTATTTCTTTGGGCCGTTCCTGCGGCATATGGAGGTTCCCAGGCTAGGGGTCGAATCGGAGCTGTAGCCTCTAGCCTATGCAAGAGCGACATGGGATCCGAGCCGTATCTGCAACCTACACCACAGCTCACGGCAGTGCTGGATCCTTAACCCACTGAGCAAGGGCAGGGTCTGAACCCGCAACCTCATGGTTCCTAGTCAGATTTGTTAACCACTGCGCCACGACAGGAACTCCTGGACTAATTTAATTTATGGAGAGCTTCTAAACCAAGTTCAAGCCTCCCGTTTATTCCTATTGTACACTACCTAATTCTACAGTCTCAACTCCAGTTTGTATGTTATAGAAAGAGAAAGAAGCCTATTATTTGGCTGTGTGGGTAAAAAAGAAAATGTAAACATGGAAAATAGCTTCTTTGTCTTACTTCCCATCCTTGATACTGGAATAGGATAATTCAGACACCTTAGGTGGATTTGGCTGTCAAAGAAAGCCTTTGCTGCTGCTTTTTTAGTCACTGGGCTTATTTTTGTGGGGAAATTGCATAGCATTGAGTTGGATGTCAAACAACCACCCAGGTAGTCAAGTATCTGCTGCAGTCACCCCAGCTTTTTTTTTTTTTTTGTCTTTTTAGGGCTGCACCTGTGGCATATGGAGGTTCCCAGGCTAGGGGTCAAATCAGAGCTGCAGCTGTCAGCCTATACCACAGCCACAGCAACACTGGATCCTTAACCCACTGAGCAAGGCCAGGGATCAAACCCGCAACCTTGTTTCTGCTGCACCATGATAGGAACTCCATCATCCCAGCTTTAAGTGAGGATCTGCCCGGCCTCTTCCAGCTCCTGGACCTGATATTTGTTCCCTGTCTATCAGAAGAAGGAGACCCTCTCAGCAGTTCTCCTTCCCCAAGACAGATCACAGATGTGGAGATACTTAACTCTCTTTGACTCATCTTCTTTTTCACTTAGATAAAATTTGGTGATACCAGAAACCAAACACTTCTCTGGCTGTATCAATATGGAGCCATCCCCTGTGCATCAAACCTTAAGCCTTGTATTGAATATGGAAGATATAGTGATATCCTGCAGAAGATGTGATGGCCAGTTAGAGGAGTGGATTGGTGGGCAGAGATAGATGAGAGGAGGAGAAGGGACATGCAGAGAGATGGACCAACAGAGAAGAGCTTAAGAGAGAGAGAGAGGCTGAGATGAAGAGGAATAGAGAGGCCTCTCCATGTCCCCAGAGTTAAATGAGCTGGAGGGTCAGGACTCTGGTCACCCGCTTGTCTGTTTCAAGAGCAGTGGTAGTAAATACCGCTACTTGAAATTCATTGAAATTTTAGGCACTCTCCCACAAGCCTGGGTCCTTTGTGAATATGGAAATATTTTTATTGTTGTTTTCTATTTAAGAGCTTGTTTTGGAAGAAAAGCTTTTTTAATTTATTTGAATGTCTTTCTAAGATGGTTTTACTCATGTATGAAGAAAAGCAATTGGGTTTTGAACATTTCCCTTAAAATGTTAAGAAACTGGTGATGTTGATCAGTGTGGTTGGTATGTAACAACTGGACTTTGGGTTATTGTTGAGAGATTAGAGTTATTTCACTTTCTCTACCAATTTCTGAAAGTCGATTGAATGGTAGTGTTCCTACATTTCGGCTACCTAGTCCATCACTTTTATCTTAGTGGGAATGATACAGAAATATGAAGAAATTGCCTTTAACAGCCCTTTGTGAATAATGTTAGTCACTGTTTATTATGTTTTTATTTGCAAAAGTGTATTATTTTTAAAATGAATTTAAAATAGTTTTAAAATGCTCTTAATGGAGTGAGCTTGTATAAACTTGTTTATGGGGTGGCACTAGGTTAATGGTGAGAAATTGCTGAGGGGTTGGCAGACTCTTTCTGTTAGATATTTTACGGTTTGCAGGTCAAGAGGCAAAATTGAGGATGTTATGTAGATATTATGGGATATTATGTAGGTATATTATGTAGATATAGCAAGAGAGAAAACAATTTTCTACAAATGTTTTATTGATGAAATAAAAATTTTAAAAATAATAATCAAATGCAAATTTTTTTGTAATGTAGGCTTACTACTGAGAAGAATTACATCCCCTGCCCTTTTTTTGTTTGTTTTGTTTTGTTTTAATGGCCACACCTGTGGCATATGGAAGTTCTTGGGCCAGAGATTGAATCTGAGCCACAGCTGTGACCTGTGCTGCAGCTGCAGCAACACTGGATCCTTTAATCGACTGTGCCATGCCACAGGGAACTGAACCCATTCTTCTGCAGTGACCCAAGCGCCTGCATTCAGAATTTTTTTTTTTTTTTTTTTTGCTGCTGCTTCTTTTTAGGGCCACACCTGTGGCACATGGAAGTTCCTGGGTTAGGGGTTGAATCAGAGCTGCAGCTGCTGGCCTACGCAACAGTCACAGCAACGTCAGATCCGAGCCACGTTTGTGACCTACACTAAAGCTCATGGCAACGCCAGATCCTTAACCCACTGAGCAAGGCCAGAGATTAAAACACGCATCCTCATGGATACTATTTGGGTTCTTAACCTGCTGGGCCATGACTGGCACTCTTGCAGTCAGATTCTTAACCCACTGTTCCACAGTGGGAACATCTACATTCCCTTTTTAAAGATAGCTTTTTTTTTTTTTTTTTTTTGTCTTTTGTCTTTTTGAGGGCCACACCCACAGCATATGGAGGGTCCCAGGATAGGGGTCTAATCAGAGCTGTAGCTGCTGGCCTATGCCACATCCACAGCAACACTAGATCCTTAACTCACCGAGCAAGGCCAGGGATTGAACCTGCAACCTCATGGTTCCTAGTCGGATTCGTTTCCTCTGTGCCACAATAGGAACTCCTAAAGATAGCATTTTACTTAGTTGGAGTTAAAAAATAATGTTCTCTATTACCAAAATTGATTGACAGTGTTTATCTGGTTTTGTTTTTTGTTTTGTCTTTTGTCTTTTTAGGGCCGTACCTACAGCACATGGAGGTTCCTAGGCTGGGGGTTGAATCAGACCTGAGCTGTAACTGCTGGCCACAGGCACAGCAATGCCAGATCTGAGCCGTGTCTGCAACCTACACCACAGGTCATGGCAATGCCGGATGCTTAACCCACTGAGCAAGGCCAGGGATCAAACCTGCAACTTCATGGTTCCTAGTTGGATTAATTTCTGCTGTGCCACGATGGGAACTCCAACAATGTTTATCTGTTAATGCTGATCTGTAGTGAGATTTTATGTGTTTCATCTTTGAAAATATCTTTTTACACAAATAGGTTCTTGCCAAATATTGATATCTGCCCATGTGCACAAAATTTTGAGTGTATTCATCTCTCAGAAGGCACTTGTAGAATTCTGCTAGGTTTTTCTCTTGATATTTGTCCTTATCATATCATTATCTTGTGGATTCTTCCAGTTGAGGGTTGGTAAAATCTTCTCAGTCGCACAGTTAAATGGATTTTGAAATGTGGAAATTTCCTTTGCACTTATATCAAGACCTAAAAACACTCTAGAACTACAGTTTGAGCTTAGAAAATCTGCCACAGATTTGTGTGGGAATGGAAATCTAGTTTCTTGATAGCAGTAGAAGTGTATGAGGCAGCTTGACATTGTGATTCAAACAAATTAGTTGTTATTGAAATGACTTTCCTGCAGCATTAAGTTTTACATATAAATGCTGTTTTGCCTTATGCTTTTCAGTCAAATTGATTAAAAATCTTTAAGTCTGCAGCAAAAGCTAGTTTCCAAATCTATTTAATGTTTGATAATTGTGTTTGAAGATGGTTCTTAAAGTCAGTTTTAGCCTTAGCTCAAAAATTCGCAATAAAACATTACCACTGTTAGGCCATGGACCTGTTGGTTTGTAGGGCAAGTCAAGATATATTCAGCTTCTCTATCTGACAAAAAATTACGGAACCAATGATGTTTAAGATCATAAAGGTAAATGAAAGTCACTGTTGACACTGTTACAAACCAAATTTGGCTCTGCTCACTCAAGGTGTGTTGAAGGCAAATCTGTTGACACTGGGTTGTGGTGAAGAAAGGTGCAGTATTTATCGTAAGGTGCTAAGCAAGGGAATGGGAAACAAGGCTCAGATTCACTCCACATTGGTCGTTGAGTTAGGGGTTTTCTTAAAGGGGAAGAGCAGAGGGGCTAGAATTAATCATCTTGTGACATTTCTGTGACATGTCTTTTCCTTTTTTAATTGAGATATAGTTGATTTGTATATTGTGTTAGTTTCAGGTATACAACAAGGTAATTTGGTTGTATATATACACACACATTTATATTCTTTTTTTCAATTCTGTTCCATTATAGTTTATTACAAGATATTAAACATAGTTCCCTGTGCCATATAGTAGGACCTGGCTTATCTATTTTATGTATAGTACTGTGTATCTGTTAATCTCAAGGTCCTAATTTATTCCCTTCACCCCTTTCCTCTTTGGTAATCATAAATTTGTTTTCTGCATCTGTGAGTCTGTTTCTCTTTTGTAAATAAGTTCATTTGTACTATTTTTTAGATCCCACATATAAGTGATATTATGTAATATCTCATCTTTCTCTGTCCGTCTTCACTTAGTATGGTAATCTCTAGGTCCATCTGTGTTGCTGCAACATTTCTGTGACATTTCTTAATCATTGACTTTTCAGTCAGCAATTATTTTTCAGTCACTTTAAACTCAACATAAGCTCCTTTGGGACTCAGGATGTTTCTGGTTTACCATTCTTTGGCCAGGTGGCCCATGTCTTCGGAGTCTGTTAGCTCATCTTCTCCTGGAGAAAAACCTGAGTTCTACATTAATGATATCTATAATAGCAATTTTAGTACATGAACAATGTTATTGACAATAGCAATTTTAATCATATGACTAGTTGATTAGTGTTCAGTTAGCACAGGATTGAGGTCAGAGGGGACAAGAAAGGGAATAAAGTTTTGGATAGGGAGATGAATCATAAACCCAGTAAGGAAACTCGACTTTAGAGGGACTCGGTTTCAACATTGCTGGCTCAGAAACACGTGATAGAGTCAAATATTTTCATCTAAGTAGCTGCTCTTGAATCATATAATGAGGAGTTCCTGTTGTGGCTCAGCAGAAACGAATCTGTCTAGTATCCATGAGGACACAGGCTCAATCTCTGGCCTTGCTCAGTGGGTTAAGGATCTGGAGTTGCCATGAGCTGTGGTGTAGGTTGCAGACATGGCTTGGATCCCTAGTTGCTGTGGCTGTGATATAGGCCAGAAGCTACAGCTCCAATTTGACCCCTAGCCTGGTAACTTCCATATGCTGTGGATGGGTCCTAAAAAGACAGAAAAAAAAAAAAAAAATCATACAATGAAAACTCATAGGCTTCAAACACCATTTCCACAAACTTTGTAAATTTGTCCAATTATGCTTTTTTCTGTTCCACACATACTTTTTTTTTTTTTTTTTTTTTTTTAGGGCTGAACTTGCAGTGTGTGGAAGTTCCCAGGCTAAGGGTCGAATCAGAGCTACAGCTGCCAGCCTGTGCCACAGCCACAGCAACACCAAATCCAGGTTGCACCTGTGACCTACACCACAGCTCACGGCAATGCCGGATCCTTAACCCGCTGAGCAAGGCCAGGGATCAAACCCATGTCCTAATGGACAGTAGTCAGATTCGTTTCTGCTGCACCAAAGTGGAACTCCTGTTCCACACATAATTTTATCACCACTGGTTGTAATATATCTTAGCAGATTTCACATCTGGTTGTAGTGAATTAAGGTTCTTCTCAATGTCTTTGAAAATATTCTGCCTGTATTACTGCCCCATGAAGACTGTTCATAGTGGTTGATTTTTTTTCAGTTACTTCAAACTTAGCATTGATTCCTTTGATAAATAGCAGCAACTGATCAGTGTTGGGAACATTTTTCTGCTCATCAATAGCCAGGAAAAACCACTCAAAACCATTTGCCTTGTCATTAATTGACTATTGATGCTGCTCCCTGTGTCATTGATACTTTGAGCAACTGTTTTCACCAAAAGGCTAAAAATCTTAAGTTTTTTAGACTCTGAATTCAAATTTGTTTTAATTACATCACCATTGATTAATGTATTTCTTTGCTTGGCTAACAGATGAGCCACTTGAAAATTTTAACTTTCATTGCAGCCTCCTTGTCATTTTTAAATTTTGTGAAGACATTCTTCTCTGATGAAATAATCCTGTTTTAAACTCTCTAATATTTCTGACCTTTGCATTCATGTTAGTTGAGAATATTGTGATGAGTGTTCTGGTAATGTTGATATTTACTGTATTCTTTTAGTACAGTGTTGTTGCATAAGAAACACCATTCTTTGCCAGTTAATTTGATAGTAAACCACGTGCCACTATGTATAAAAAGGCAAACATTCAAAATCCACTTTTTTCTTGTTTTGGTATGATGGCACTGATTTTTTTTTGACAATGTCTCAGTATAGTGATACGGTGCTGTGATTTATGAGGGTGAACTGTGACTTGTAGTGTGCTGAGCAGTAGTGCAAGGCAATGAGAGCACCACCTGTGGTCTCTGTTGCAAATACTCAGCTGTGCTGTTGTGGGGCAAAAGCAGTCACAGACAGTAAATGAGTGGATGAGTATGGCAGTGTTTCAGTAGAGCTTTATTTAAAACTTGACATTTGAATTTCATATATTTTTCATATGTAATGAAACATCATTATTCTGATATTTTCCAACCATTTAAAAAGGTATAAACACCATTTTTCAGAGTTCCCTGCTGGCTCAGTGGGTTAAGAATCCAGTGTTGTCACTGCTATGGTGGAGATTTTATTCGTGGCCCGGAAACTTTTGCATGCCACAGCCAAAAAAAAAATTTGCTTGCAGGCTGTACAAAAACAGGAGTTAGGTCAGGATTGACCAAAGGAATTTACTCTGTTGACCTCTGTTTTTGCATGGCTAGGATATATGTTAATTTGGGACCAGATTTGTTGTTGATTTTCTCCGGTTTCAAATAGTATACCTAAAATCTTTTTATCTGCTATTCTACAACCAAGGTTTGGCTATTTGAAGATCCATCCTTAAAGACATTTTTATCTGAAAAAAATGATTATACTCTTATTTGTAGCTTCAAGAACAGAGAAAATGACTTGATTTTGTACCAATACTGCTTTTCTAAAATTAGCAATTAAGGAGGCTTACATTTTAATTTTACTTTAGGAAATATTTGTAAAAAGCTAACATGTTAGGTGACTGTGACCATTTATTTTTGCAAGTTCTGCAATTTAGGTGAGTGTAAACTTTATTATCATGGGACATTTCACTGTAGTAGAGTAAATTCCTTGCAATTGGTATGACTCTAATGTGACTTATTTATTTCTGAATATTCAGCAACAGCTGGCATTCCAGCTGGAGTTGGAAATGCAAGAAAAAGAGAGACAGAGAATAGAAGAACTGCAGAGAGCTCAAGAACAATTTGAGAGGGTAATTTGAAGTTTTATAAAAATCTGTTTTATTTTAAAGCCTCTTAGACTTTGCAGACTGTTTCTTCCAGTTGTTATAGCATGGTCTAAGACCTGCCACACATTATTTATGTGACTTAAGTTCTATAGCCTTTTTCAGTCTCAGTTTACCTTTTTGAAAAGTAGGGCTAAAAGTGTAATATTATTTCTAGCATCTCACTGGGTTGTTGTAAGGATCAAACAAAATTGTGTATGTGAGACTCCTTTGTGAACATTGATACTGTCAACATTGTAGTCAAGAGATAGTTATTTCTAATTATGGGAGCTAATGCTGAAGGTTAAGTTCTTTGTAGTAGTGGGAGTATTCTGATCTCTGAGATAATAGTACATCTCTTTTCTTGATGTTAGATGGATTATCAACAGGGATTTACATTTAAAAGTCTGTTTTTATATGGATTTTTCATGGTTTTCTTTAAATAAACTATTTATTAACATGCATCAAAAAAAAGTCCATCCCCTTTGATTGTGTTTGTCTTATGTCAAGCCTTCAGTTTGGCCAATGTTTCCATATATGCAAAAAATATTTCATACAGACCAGATTTTTGTATGACTGAGTTATACTTTTCAACTGGAAATTTCATATTGTACACTTATAGCTAGTATCTGTTACTCAAATGTTACTCCTCTGTTGATTCCATATTTAAAACTTAAAACAGAAGCAGGTTTTATAGAATATATTTATTAATGACCTAAATGAGCGCATATTATTAAAAGAAATTTTTAAAAGTTGGAAGGGTAAATTAAATTTTTTTTAAAAATGGGCTTTAATTAATTAATTAGCTCTCAGGATAACTCAGTTTAGTCTTTTCTTCCCAATGTATTATACTCATCATTCTACAATAAGAGATCAATCTATTGAGAATTGTTCTTTACAAAATAAAATAAGTCAGTCCTGTTATAGCCCAAGTATCAGCAAACTACTTTTGTGAGTCAAAAAGATGAGATTTTTAAAAGGATAAATCCAAATCTCTATACATACTTTTAAGAAATAGAGATGCTGGTGTTATGTTAGTCTGAACGTGGTAGGACACATGGATATCCATGCATGCGCACACCCATATACATTCAAGCCCCCTTTCTCTTCACTTAAGATCCAGTGATCTCAAATGAAAGAAGAAAAACCAGCATATGTCAAGAAGACAGTGATCAAAATAAGAGAAATGAAAGTTTTTGTTTGTTTTGTCTTTTTTCCTTTTCTAGGGCCGCTTCCCACAGCATGTGGAGGTTCCCAGGCTAGGGGTCGAATCGGAGCTGTAGCTGCCAACCTATACCACAGCTCATGGCGACGCCAGATCCTTAACCCACTGAGCAAGGCCAGGGATCGAACCCGCAACCTCATGGTTCCTAGTCGGATTCAGTAACCACTGTGCCACAACGGGAACTCCTGGAAGTATTTTTAATTGAGCTGCCCAGATAGCTGTATCTGAGTGCGAGAAAGCCTGTGATTTATGGAAGGGATTAGCCCCAGAGGGTCCCATTCATGTTACTCACTATCTGCAGGCACTGTCAGACTGTGTGACCAGAGCCACAGGAACTTTAATAATCCATATTCCTACTGGCTTCTCACCCCTCTCCTCTCTCCTGCCACATAATGCTGCCTGATCTCTTGCTCAGAGACAAATTCATCCATGTCTTTTTGTCCTGGCCTTTGTGTGGCTTCAGAGATAATAAATTATCATTTGCAAATGGAAATTTATTGGAGGGATCCTGGGTTGAAGAAAAGGTTTTACAACTAAACTGTGAAGGGCTCTGATACAACCAGGTCTTCCAGACCTTTGAGAGCAAGAGAATCAATGCCACCAGGGTTCTCGTGTCTGCTGTTCTCTCTCCTTGTGGCCTGGTTTGGTGCTCAGGGGTGAGGATATGGTCCTGAATGGTTCTTGAGTCTCCTAATGTTGCGGCTCCTACCATCTGAAAGGTATGGATTCCTTTGTTTTGGGTTTTAGTCAAGAAAAGAATCTTGGGGAAGAATCCCGACTGGCTTAGTTTGTGTCCAGTATCCATCCCTTAGCTGGGGAGCAGGGTCCTGCAAGAACACGGACTTCCCACTACAGCCATGCAGTTGTAGGATAAGACGTGCCCAGGAGAAGGGAATGATCTTGAGAAAGTAGGTTTGACTTGGTTAATGGATTCTGTATTTTCACATGAAAGAGATCTCCCATGTGCTTAGAATATTAGAGAGAACTTACACATTGAATAGTGACTAGGGCCAGATTAATTCCTTCACAAATACTTGCTTCTCTCTTACTGTGTGTAAAATTCTACTTAACTGTAAGTTCTTTCAAAATCTCTTAAGAGTTTATTAAAGTTTTTGTTTTGTCACTTTTCACACTTGCTAGTAATTTGGCTTCAGGTTTAATGTTTCAGCCCATTTCATTTTTTAAACTGTTCTATTTAATTATAAATAAAACATGGTAATCATCTATTAACAGTGTTAAATGAGACTGTATTTGCAGTTTTTGGTGTATTCAGATCAATGCTCTAAGAGTGACAACATTTTTGCTGTTAAGTTGATCATAATGTAATAAAAATATTTGAAAATTAAATATGGAATCAAAAACACTATATTATATTGAAAGTATTTTTCTTCATTTTTGTATATTATAGGAATTGAGAATGAACATGGAAAATATAGCTAAGGGTGAAGATACCTTACATGGAGAGGTGAGAAGAAAGTTACTCTGTGATATGGGAAATGAATAAATATCCTGGAATGTAAAACTTAATTTTGATGCATTAATAGCTAAATTTTTAATGAGATTATCAAAACTGATAGTCCATATATATTATAGTAATAACAAGTCACAAATATGATGTACTTTATCTATTTATTTGTCTTTTTAGGGCTGCACCTGTGGTTTATGGAAGTTCCCAGGCTACAGGTTGAATCACAGCTCTAGCTGCTGGCCTATGCCACAGCCACAGCAATGCCAGTTCTGAGCCGAGTTTTCGACTTACACCACAGCTTACAGCAATGCCAGATCCTTAACCCAGTGAGTGAGGCCCAGGATTGAATCTCCATCCTCATGGATACTAGTCAGATTCGTTCCCGCTGAGCCACAATGGGAACTCCAATATGATGTGCTTTAAAGTAAAATCTCAAAATGGGTAAAACTGGGACATTCAGTTTGTTTTTGTAATTTTAAAAACCATAATATTATGATATCATTGACCACATGATTACTTGCAATGATATGTTTTAAATTTCTGAGTGGTTTTGGTTTTGTTTTTTTTTTCTTTTTAGGGCCACACTTGTGGCATATGGAAATTCCCAGGCTCTGGGTCAAATCAGAGCTGCAGCTGCCTGCCTACACCACAGCCCAGTAACGTGGGATCCAAGCAGCATCTGTGGCCTACAACACAGTTCACGGCAATGCCGGATCCTTAACCCACTTAGCGAGGCCAAAGATTGAAACCAAATCCTCCTGGATACTAGTCGGGTTCATTTTTGCTGAGCTACAACAGGAACTCCATGAATTTCTGGGTCTATTTTTTTAAAACACATTTTAGCATTTATTTATTTATTTATTTACTTATTTATTTATTATTATTTTTTTTGCTATTTCCTGGGCTGCTCCCTCGGCATATGGAGGTTCTCAGGCTAGGGGTCGAATCGGAGCTGTAGCCGCCGGCCTACGCCAGAGCCACAGCAACGCTGGATCCGAGCCGCGTCTGCAACCTACACCACAGCTCACGGCAACGCCGGATCGTTACCCACTGAGCAAGGGCAGGGACCCAACCCGCAACCTCATGGTTCCTAGTCGGATTCGTTAACCACTGCGCCACGACGGGAACTCCTAGCATTTACTCTTAAGAATTCTCGTCATTAACAGGTATTAGTGTTCATTCTATTAATTGACAGTGTTGAATTTTGATGGTATAATTCAGAAATGTCTCATCAAAACTGAAAGGAAATTAATGTATTAATGTATTTGAAAGTGAAAATGAACTCTCTGATTGTAGGACAGAGCCGACTCAGGCAAAACACTGGCTGAAATCAGTGATCGTTACGGGGCACCTAACTTGAGCAGAGTGGAAGAACTTGATGAACCAATGCTATCTGATGTAAGTATCCTTAGGAAATTGTTTTGTGAAAAGCAGAATTTTTTTTTTTTTTTTTTTAACTTTAGGAAGGCCTAGTGCATATGAGGCTGGGGTTGGATGGCAGATGGGCCTTTTGCTTCATAGAAGGAAAACCAGTTTTCTGGATGCCAGCATATCCCTAATTGGCCTTCTGCCTTTTTGTGCTGCGTGTTACTGGCTCTGAGGGTGCAGGCAGGCACATGTCTGGCTCCACACAAATGTGTGGGCCCTGAGTGGGAAGCAGCTGGGAGTTGGTGTTAAGGTAGCAGTGTGCCCTCCTATGCAGAGCGTGATATGTATGTTTAGAGTGAGGCTTTGAAAATTTCAAAATCTCTTCAGAATAGGTATTTAAAAGCATGTGGTGAAATACATAACCTTTAAATTAAAATTTGGGGGCCAACACTGACCCAAAACATGGAGCCAAATAAATATCTTAATGAGAGTGCATGCTTTTATAGTATATAAGCACATCTGCTATTTAATAAACATGTAATGTTTGCTATTGTGCCACACATGGTGCTTGATGCTGTTATGAGTAAAACAGGTCATTTTTGACCTTGTCTAGGGGAGAGACAATTGGATAAGCAATTAATAGTCATTATTAGGAGTTTCCTTGTGGTGCAGTGGGTTAAGGATTTAGTGATGTCATTGCAGCCGCTTGGGTTGCTGCTGTGACACATGTTTGATTCCACCCAGGAACTGCTACATGCTGGTGGCACAGCCCCCCCCCAAAAAAAAGAGTGACCAGGTAATTTATTGCCCAAACCAGTATGCTTTGAGAACAAAGGGAAGAGCTGTTGGTAATTGAGCCAAGTCAGCTGGATGTAAACCAGGACTGGCCTGACAGAGGGATTCATTGAGTCACCTTCGTCAGTGAGCACTGACAAGGTGGGACAGCTGCCCGGTTGAAGACTCTTGGTCAGGAAAGGCTTCCTGAAGGAAATCCACTTGTCCCTTGGTGGGAGGCTGAAAGCACAGAGTGTGAAGACCCAGCTCAGGGAGAATAGAGAGAGTAGGAGGCAGAGAGAGATTGGAGCTGAGGCAGTGGGGAAGGCAGGGGCCAGACCAGGAGAGGATGTGTAAGGTGGGCTCAGAAGTTTATATTTTATCCTGGGGACAATGGAGGCTAACATGATCAAAGCTGCATTTGAGGAAGGCCATCTGGCCACAGGATGTGGAAAAGACTGAAATGATAGATTTGCAGAGACCCACTAGGAGGTTCTTGTAATCTGGAGAGAGATGGCATTGATGGCCTGGAGTAGTAAAGGGTGTTTTCAAGAGCTGTTCAGAAAGTAGAGCTGGAAGGATTTGGTGCCAATCAGTCTGTGGTTACATTCTTATTAAATGGCTGCCATGTTTCAGTACTGTGCAGGGAGCTAGACAATGCCAGTGAACAAAACATATTGAGTTCCTGCTCTTTGGGGTCCATGGGCTAGCCCAAAAGGTGCTCTCAGGGGACAGAGCAGGGAAATTAGCCCACGTGAGTCTCCTCCAGGAAGTGTCATTTAAGGAACTAGCCTGAGATAAGCCCTGCAGATGGAAAGGGCGAGATACTTTCAAAGAACTGGAGCAGTCTATTATGGCTGAGTTGCATGGAGCCAGTAGAATGGTGTGATTTGAAGCTGGAGATGTGGGTAGAGATCACACTGATCACACTGAGCTCTGTGAGTCGTGTTAGGGATTTGGGACTTGAGTGCCGTGGGAGTCTTCGAAAGATGTATGTGAGGATTAGATATGTGTTTTTAGAAAGTGGAGCGAGGATTTGAATGGGTAGGCGTGGAAGCAGGAGACCACCTAGGAGGTTATTAGAGGCAGCCACATGCAAGGTGATCAGGGCTAGGACCAAGGTGCAGACAGCAGAGATAGGGACAGCTGAGTGGATTTGATATTGGTTGAGAGGATAAAGGAGAGAAAGAAATCAAAGATGAAGCCCAGATTTCTCCCTTGGACAGCCTGGATGCTTCACCATTTTTTTGAGCTTTCTCATTGGTTGAATTGAGGAACATATGAAGAGAAAGTTGGTTTTGTGAAAATGATGGCTTCAGTTGTGGACATGTTGAATTTCAGGTCACTCTGAGGTATGCAGGTAAAAATGGCCAAAGACCAGTTGAAGTACAATGTGGATCTGAAGGACAGGAGGGAGGTCCAGCAGGAGATAGGAGTTCAGCGGTCATTGGCATATAGGCTTAGTGCAGCTGGGAGTGTGAGTAAAGTACCTAGGAGTGCATGCAGATGTGAAGGAGGGGGCTCAGGGTGAAACCCTGAGAAATTTCAACATTTAAGGGGTGGGTATGGGACCCCTATAAGAAGGATATAGATAACAGTAAGAGAAAATAGCAAGAGAAGTAGAAGAAAGGATGGGTTAATAAATACACTGAGAACACAATTACATTATTGCTATATTGAATTTGCATTTTACTTGAAATAATCTGAAACTATCAAAAACCTTGATTTACATAGTCACATAGAAATTACCTAAGCTCTAATTTTCTGTGACTTGTATATTTTCACAGTTCTAATTGTATTAAAGCATATTTACTTTTTATTTTGTTTTTAGGTTGCATTAAACATTGATCAAGATTTGTAGAATCAACCAACCTAAGAACAATAAATTTTTCTTGTTTCAAATTTCAAAGTGTGAGGTCCCCAAACATATTCCACCCCCAAACTTGAATTCTACTTTTTTCCCCTCTGAAGACAGCTTTGTAAATGGGCTTCAAGGGTGGTCTTAAAATATTGTTTTGGATTTCTCAATGTCACTAGTTACTGTATGATTCCATTGAGAGGTCGGGAGAGAGCAACTAAAAGGGGCAGTGGGAGACAAGCTGAAAAGAATGTGAGTATCTGTGTGAGAACAGATTGCCTAAGATGGAAGTTACTGGTCTGTGAGAAGTGAAAGAGGCTGCCACTACGTAGTGCTCAGGAATATTCAACATGCTTTAGATATGGTGTTTCCTCCTATGAGAACACTTCAAAGATTTCCCCAGTTTGCTGGGAAGCGATGCTCTAGAGTACCACTTAATCCATGCTTATTGATGGGACTGTGATGGGGAGGGATGGAACGTACCTGGGTACAGAGAAGCAGCATTTCTTCTTGAACAATCATTGGGCAAAGTTGCTGTGTTGAAAGGAAGATCTCACTGGATACAGGCCCTGCAGTGTGTTCCCTTCAGTAGATACTGGATGGTCTGCAGACCCTGACTGTACTCTTGGCCTCTTGGAAGTTTCAGGGCTAGCCTTAAACTTTAAGGAGAACTTCACTTCCTTTATAAAATTCTTCCAAATCTACGTCTATGTTATGAGTCCTTTCTGTTCCTTTAGACAGAATGGTATAGGCATGGAAGCGTAAATGCCAGAAAGAGGCTTCTTTAAAAAAACAGTTCTGGTTTTAGCTATAACATACCTTTCCTGGGACAGTGAGAACAGAACAGCCTAGGTGCTTAAATAGGAAAAGAAACAGGGGAAAATCTATTGATTTCATAGAAAAGAAATATTATCTTAGGAGTTCCTGTTGTGACTCAGTGGGTTACAAAACCAACTAGTATCCATGAGGATGCAGGCTTGATCCCTGGCCTCGCTCAGTGGGTTAAGGATCTGGCATTGCCCTGAGCTGTGGTGTAGGTCACAGATGCTGCTCAGATCCTGCATTTCTGTAGCTGTGGCTGTGGCTGGCAGCTGCAGCTCTGATTCAACCCCTAGCCTGGGAACTTCCATATGCTGTAGGTGCAGCCCTAAAAAAAAAAAAAGAGAGAGAGAAATATTATCTCATCATATCTGTTCTGTATATTTTTTGAGGAAAAAGTCCCAGGTGCCCTGAAGAGATGACTTTTGTGTCCGTCAGGCTACCATGCACTGTCTTTCCTGCACAGATGCCCTGAGTTCACTCCACCCAGGCAAGAGTGTCTCAGGCATCAAGACAGTGTCCTTCAAGGCCTTGACCTCAGCCTAAGTGGCACCATCATGGAGAGATAGGTGTGGAAGGGCAGGCTCAGAGGGCATCTTGGGCTCTGTGCAGCCCATGGCACTCTCCAAAGGGTGCATGCAGTCTGGTGTAAGGATTTGACAGCAAGGGTCTCCTGAGTGTTAGGCAGCACTCAGGAGAGTTCACAGGGTAAAGCATTATGGATCTGGGGTAGTCCTGTTTAAAGCTCCCAGCTGTAGAGGCATGAGAGGGAGGAGGTGGAAGAGGGTAAGAAAGGTCGATGACACAGATCCAACCTCTGGGGAGGGAGCAGAGCCTTCGTGAAGATTTAGCTGGTGATCAGGATGCCAGACAAATGGGCTGGTGTAAGGGAAGAGGCTCCTATCCCCACAAGGAGATGGCTCACAGGTAGAGCAGATGCCTGGGCCCACTGGGACTGGGGCACAGCCATCGTCTTCAGACAGACAGCTGTGCTGAGTCTGGATCTAGGCTTTAGTGTTTCTTGCCAATGGCAAGACTTATTTTAGACCCACCCAAAGGATGGGGAGGAGATGGCTCCTTTTCTGGCAGACTTTCTGTTGCCAGATGACATCCTGTTGTTGGTTGAAGTATTCTAGATTTTCCTACTGATCTGGTCTTGTGGAAGGCAAGGATAACAGAAGAGGAGGAGGAAATGGATGAAAGGATGTGGAGAGATAAACAGGATGTACACACAAGTAGTTAAACTACATTTTCTCACTGAAAATGATGAGTTAAAACAAACCATTAAAATACAAGTGCACTGGAGTTCCCATCATGGCTCAGTGGTTAGCGAATCCGACTAAGAACCATGAGGTTGCGGGTTCGATCCCTGGCCTTGCGCAGTGGGTTAAGAATCCAGCCTTGAGTTGTGGTGAGTTGAGTTGTGGTGAGTTGTGGTGTAGGTCACAGATGCAGCTCAGATCCTGTGTTGCTGTGGCTCTGGCAGAGGCTGATAGCAATGGCTCCAATTAGACCCCTAGCCTGGGAACCTCCATATGCCATGGGTGCAGCCCTAGAAAAGACAAAAAGACAAAAAATAAAATAAAAGAAAGTAGAATAGAATAGAATAAAATAAAAGTGTATTAAATAGACATTGCAATTTTTTTTGAATGAAAGATTCTTTAAATTCTATAGTGCTTTACAATTTTCAAGTTTCACACATATGAAGAGAAAATATTGAAAGCAGCTAAGGTAAAGAAACAAATAACATACAAGGGAACCCCAATAAGGTTATCAGCAGATTTTTCAGCAGAACCTCTGAAGGCCAGAAGGGAGTGGCATGATATACTTAACATGATGAAAGGGAAAAAACCTCCAACCAAGATTACTCTACCCAGCAAGGCTCTCATTCAGATTTGAAGGAGAAGTCAAAAGCCTGAGAGATAAGCAAAAGCTAAGAGAATTCAGCACCACTAAACCAGCTTTACAACAAATACTAAAGGAACTTCTATAGACAGAAAAGAAAAAGGCCGCAACCAGAAACAAAAATATCACAAATGACAAGGCTCGCCAGTAAAGGTTTATATACAGTAAAGATACTAAATCATCCACATGCAATTATGCCACCAAAATCAGAAATTGTGAGAAGAAGAGGGTACAACTGCAGGACACTAGAATGCACTTGCAGTTAAAGAGAACAACAATTGAAGTCGTATAGACTTTTTTTTTTTTTTTTTTTGGCTTTTTAGGGCTGCACTTGCAGCATATGGAGGTGCCCAGGCTAGGGGTCTAATCAGAACTGTTGCTGCTGGCCTACACCAGAGCCACAGCAACATGGGATCCGAGCCGCATCTGTGACCTACACAACAGCTCACAGCAACGCCGGATCCTTAACGCACTGAGTGAAGCCAGGAATCAAACCTACAACCTCATGGTTCCTAGTGGGATTTGTTCCCACTGCAACACAATGGGAACTCCTATACAGACTCTTAGATCAAAACTTCAGGGTAACTGCAAACCAAAATCTACAATTGATACAAAAAACAAATAAGAAAAATGAACTCAAATACTACACTAAAGATAGTCATCAAACCGCAAAAGAAGAGAACAAAAGAAGGGAAGAAAAAAGAGCAACAAAAATCCAAAACAATTAATAAAATGGCAATTACAACATACGTATCAATGATTACCTTAAATGTTAATGGACTAAAATCCCCAACCAAAAGCATAGACTGGCTAAATGGATACAAAAATAAGACCCATATATATGCTGTCTTCAAGAGACCACTTCACATCTAGGGACACATACAAATTGAAAGTGAGGGGATGGAAGAAAATATTCCATGCAAATGGGGATCGAAAGAAATCTGGAGTAGCAATACTCATATCAGACAAAATAGACCTTAAAATGAAGAATATTTGAAGAGACAAGGAAGGAAACTACCTAATGATCAAAGGATCAATCCAAGAAGAAGATATAACAATTTTAAATATCTACACACCCAACATAGGTTCAGCACAGTATGTAAGGCAACTGCTAACAACCTTAAAAGGACAAATTGACAATAACACAATCATAGTGGGGGACATTTACACTCCACTTACAGAAATGGACAGATCATCCAGACAGAAAATCAATAAGGAAACACAGGCCCTGAATGAAGCATTAGACCAGTTGGACCTAAGAGATATTTATAGAACATTCCATCCAAAAGCAACAGAATACACATCTTCTCAAGTGCACATGGAACATTCTCTAAGACTGATCACATCCTGGGCTACACATCAAGCCTCAGTAACTTTAAGAACATTGAATCATATCAAGCATCTTTTCCTACCACAATGCTGTACAACTGGAAATCAACAAGAAAAAAAACTGCAAAAAACACAAACACGTGGAGACTCAACAACATGCTACTAAACAACCAATGGATCCCTGAAGAAATCAAAGAGGAAATTAAAAAATACCTAGAAGCAAATGACAACAAAGATACGACACTCCAAAACCTATGGGATGCAGCAAAAGCCATTCTAAGAGGAAAGTTTATAGCAATACAAGTCCACCTCAGGAAACAAGAAAAAGCTCAAATAAACAACCTAACTTTACATCTTAAGCAGCTCAAGAGAGAAGAACAGACAAGACCTAAAGTTAGCAGAAGGAAGGAAATCATAAAGGTCAGAGCAGAAATCAATGAAGTAGAAATGAAGAAAACCATAGAACAGATCAGTGAAATGTAAAGCTGGTTCTTTGAAAAGATCAACAAAATTGATAAACTCTTAGCCAGACTTATCAAGAAAAAAAGAGAGAGGACTCAAATCAATCAAATTAGAAATGAAAAAGGAGTAACAATGGACATCACAGAAACACAAAGGATCATAAGAGACTACTATATGCAACTATACAATAAAATGGAAAACCCAGAAGAAATGGACAAATTCTTAGAAAAGTACAATCTTCCAAGACTAAACCAACATGAAATAGATAAGTGGACCAATCAAAGAACTAAAATTGAAACTGTGATTAAAAAACTTCCAACAAACAAAAGTCCAGGACCAGATGGCTTCACAGGTAAATTCTATCAAACATTCAGAGAAGAGCTAACACCTATCTTCTGAAACTATTCCAAAAAATTGCAGAGGAAGGGACACTCCCAAACTCATTCTATGAGGCCACCATCACCCTGATACCAAAACCAGACAAAGATACAGCAAAAAAAGAAAACTACAGGCCAATTTCACTGATGAACATCGATGCAGAAATCCTCAGCAAAATACTAGCAAACCTCATCCAACAATACATTAGAAGGATTATACATCGTGATCAAGTGGGATTTATCCCAGGGATGCAAGGATTCTTCAATATCCACACATCCATTGGTGTGATACACCACATTAACAAACTGAAGAATAAAAACCACATGATCCTCTCAATAGATGCATAAAATGTCTTTGACAAAATCCAACACCCATTTCTTTTTTATTTTTTTTTTCCCCACTGTACAGCAAGGGGGTCAGGTTATCCTTACATGTATACATTACAATTACATTTTTCCCCCACCCTTTCTTCTGTTGCAACATGAGTATCTAGACAAAGTTCTCAATGCTATTCAGCAGGATCTCCTTGTAAATCTATTCTAAGTTGTGTCTGATAAGCCCAAGCTCCCGATCCCTCCCACTCCCTCCCCCTCCCATCAGGCAGCCACAAGTCTCTTCTCCAAGTCCATGATTTTCTTTTCTGAGGAGATGTTCATTTGTGCTGGATATTAGATTCCAGTTATAAGTGGTATCATATGGTATTTGTCTTTGTCTTTCTGGCTCATTTCACTCAGGATGAGATTCTTTAGTTCCATCCGTGTTGCTGCAAATGGCATTATGTCATCCTTTTTTATGGCTGAGTAGTATTCCATTGTGTATATATACCACCTCTTCCGAATCCAATCATCTGTCGATGGACATTTGGGTTGTTTCCATGTCCTGGCTATTGTGAATAGTGCTGCAATGAACATGCGGGTGCATGTGTCTCTTTCAAGTAGAGTTTTGTCCGGATAGATGCCCAAGAGTGGGATTGCAGGGTCATATGGAAGTTCTATGGATAGATTTCTAAGGTATGTCCAAACTGTTCTCCATAGTGGCTGTACCAGTTGACATTCCCACCAACAGTGCAGGAGGGTTCCCTTTTCTCCACAGCCCCTCCAGCACTTGTTATTTGTGGATTTCTTAATGATGGCCATTCTGACTGGGGTGAGGTGGTATCTCATGGTAGTTTTGATTTGCATTTCTCTTATAATCAGCGATGTTGAGCATTTTTTCATGTGTTTGCTGGCCATCTGTATATCTTCTTTGGAGAAATGTCTATTCAGGTCTTTTGCCCATTTTTCCATTGATTGATTGGTTTTTTTGCTGTTGGGTTGTATAAGTTGTTTATATATTCTAGAGATTAAGCCCTTGTCAGTTGCATCATTTGAAACTGTTTTCTCCCATTCAGTAAGTTGTCTTTTTGTTTTCTTATGGGTTTCCTTTGCTGTGCAAAAGCTTTTCAGTTTGATGAGGTCCCATGGGTTCATTTTTGCTCTAATTTCTATTGCTTTGGGAGACTGACCTGAGAAAATATTCATGATGTTGATGTCAGAGAGTGTTTTGCATATGTTTTCTTCTAGGAGTTTGATGGTGTCCTGTCGTATATTTAAGTCTTTCAGCCATTTGGAGTTTATTTTTGTGCATGGTGTGAGGGTGTGTTCTAGTTTCATTGCTTTGCATGCAGCTGTCCAGGTTTCCCAGCAATTCTTGCTGAATAGACTTTCTTTTTCCCATTTTATGTTCTTGCCTCCCTTGTCAAAGAGTAATTGACCATAGGTGTCAGGGTTTATTTCCGGATTCTCTATTCCGTTCCATTGGTCTGTCTGTCTGTTTTGATACCAGTACCACACTGTTTTGATGACTGTGGCTTTGTAGTATTTCTTGAAGTCTGGGAAAGTTATGCCTCCTGCTTGGTTTTTGTTTCTCAGGATTGCTTTGGCGATTCTGGGTCTTTTGTTGTTCCACATAAATGTTTGGATTGTTTGTTCTAGTTCTGTGAAAAATGTCCTGGGTAATTTGATAGGGATTGCATTGAATCTGTAGATTGCTTTGGGTAGTATGGCCATTTTTAAAATACTGATTTTTCCAATCCATGAACATGGAATATCTCTCCATTTCTTTACATCTTCTTTGATTTCTTTGATTAAAGTTTTATAGTTCTCGGCATATAGGTCCTTTACCTCCTTGGTCAGGTGTATTCCGAGGTATTTGATTTTGTGAGGTGCAACTTTAAAAGGCATTGTATTTTTGTATTCCTTTTCTATTGTTTCATTGCTGGTATACAGAAATGCAACTGACTTCTGAATGTTAATGTTATATCCTGCTACTTTGCTGAATTTATTAATCAGTTCAAGGCGTTTTGGGGTTGAGTCCTTAGGGTTTTCGATGTATAGTATCATGTCATCTGCGTACAGTGACAGTTTTATCTCTTCTCTTCCTATATGGATGCCTTTTATTTCTTCTGTTTGTCTAATTGCTGTGGCTAGGACTTCCAAAACTATGTTGAAGAACAGTGGTGAGAGTGGACATCCCTGTCTTGTTCCACATTGGAGTGAGAAGGCTTTCAGTTTTTCCCCATTGAGTATTATATTTGCTGTGGGTTTATCATAAATGGCTTTGATTATATTCAGGAATGTTCCCTCTATACCCACTTTGGCGAGGGTCTTGATCATGAATGGATGTTGGACTTTGTCAAATGCTTTTTCTGCATCTATTGAGATGATCATATGATTTTTGACTTTTTTTTTTGTTAATGTGGTGTATGATGCTGATTGATTTGCGTATGTTGAACCATCCTTGTGAACCTGGGATGAACCCAACCTGGTCATGGTGTATAATTTTTTGATATGTTGTTGGATTCGGTTGGCTAAGATTTTGTTGAGAATTTTTGCATCTATATTCATCAATGATATTGGCCGATAGTTTTCTTTTTTGGTGGTATCTCTGTCTGGTTTTGGAATGAGGGTGATGGTGGCATCATAGAATGTCTTTGGGAGTATTCCTTCTTCTTCAACCTTTTGAAAGAGTTTCAGGAGGATGGGCACCAATTCCTCTTTATATGTTTGGTAAAATTCACCTGTGAAGCCATCTGGTCCTGGACTTTTATTTGTAGGGAGTGATTTTATGACCTCTTCAATTTCATTTCTAGTGATCGGTCTGTTCAGTTGGTCTGTTTCTGCTTGATTCAGTTTTGGCAGGCTGTAAGATTCTAGAAAATTGTCCATTTCTTCCAGATTGTCAAACTTGTTGCCGTATAGTTGTTCATAGTATTCTCTTATGGTTTTTTGTATTTCTGCTGTATCCGTTGTGATTTCTCCTTTTTCATTTCTAATTTTGGTTATTTGAGTTTTTTCTCTCCTCTTTTTAGTGAGTCTGGCCAGGGGTTTGTCAATTTTGTTTACCTTTTCAAAGAACCAGCTCTTGGTTTTATTATATTCTCTATTGTTTTTTGAATCTCTATTTTATTGATTTCTTCTTTGATCTTTATAATTTCCTTCCTTCTGCTGACTTTAGGACTTTTTTGTTCTTATTTTTCTAATTCATTTAGGTGGAGGGTTAAGTTGTCAATTTGGGATCTTTCTTTTTTGAGAAAGGCCTGTATTGATATAAATTTCCCTCTGAGCACTGCTTTCGCAGCATCCCATAGATTTTGAGAGGTTGTGTCTTCATTATCATGTGTTTCAAGGTAGTTTTTAATTTCCTTCTTGATTTCCTCATTGACCCATTGGTTTTTTAGTAGCATGTTGTTTAGTCTCCATGGAGTAGGTTTTTTGTCATTTCTTTTCCCATGGTTGATTTCTAATTT
This sequence comes from Sus scrofa, assembly GCF_054392235.1. Lineage (NCBI taxonomy): Eukaryota > Metazoa > Chordata > Mammalia > Artiodactyla > Suidae > Sus > Sus scrofa. The sequence goes on along the minus strand of NC_139396.1, from coordinate 104,389,971 downwards.
CATGGCGTTGTGGTCAGAGAAGATACTTGAGATAATTTCTATGCTCCTAAATTTATTGAGATTCGCTTTGTGTCCCAATATGTGGTCGATTCTTGAGAATGCTCCATGAGCATTTGAGAAGAATGTGTATTCTGATTTTTTTGGATGTAGTGTCCTGAAGATATCAATGAAGTCTAACTTTTCTATTGTTTCCTTTAGGATCTCTGTTGCTTTATTGGTTTTCTGTCTAGAGGATCTGTCCATTGATGTGAGGGGGGTATTAAGGTCTCCTACTATGATTGTATTCTCATCAATATCTCCCTTTATATCTGTTAATATTTGTTGTATGTATCTGGGTGCTCCTATATCTGGGGCATATATGTTGACGATAGTAACATCCTCTCCTTGGATGGATCCCTTAATCATTAAGTAGTGTCCTTCTTTGTCTTTCTTTATGTCTTTTGTTTTAAAGTCTATTTTGTCTGATATGAGCGTTGCGACTCCTGCTTTTCTGTCATGTCTATTGGCGTGAAATATTTTTCCCCACCCTTTCACTTTCAATCTATATGTATCTTTTGTCCTAAGGTGAGTTTCTTGTAGGCAGCATATTGAAGGTTTTTGCCTTTTTATCCACTCAGCCACCCTGTGTCTTTTGATTGGAGCATTCAGTCCATTGACATTTAAGATGATAATTGATAGATGATTATTTATTGCCATTTGAACCTCGTGTTCCAGTTGATTCTATGGTTCTCCGTTCTTCCTTTCTTTTTTTTTTTTTTTTTTTTTTTTTTTTTGGTTGAATTGTCTCCTGTTATTATCTGCTTGAGTGTATTTTTTTTTTTCATTTTTTGCAAATGCAATATTTGGTTTTGGCTTGTGGTTGCCCTGTTTTTTAAATATGCTAACCCCTTCCCATAATTGTGTGTTTTAGCCTGATGGTCCTGTAAATTCAAACACTTCATTACTATATTAAAATTAAGAAGAGAAACATACAAACAAACAAACAAAAAGGGGTATTTACTTCCTAACATCCCTTACCCACATTTTATGGTTTTGATGACTCTTTTTTATTTTTTTCTTTTTAATTTTATTTTGTTTGAAGCTTGTTCATGATTAAATCTGTATGCTGGCTTATTTGAGTGACTGCTCTCTGATTGCGGTTTCCTCAGTCCTAGTTCTTCCTCTTCTTTTTTTCTTTTCTTTTCTTTTTTCTTCCCTTTCCTTCCTTTCTTTTTGGTTTAGAGAAGCCCTTTAAATATTTCCTTTAACCTGGGTTTTGTGTTGCTGTATTCTTTAAGTTTTTGTTTGTTGGAAAAATTTTTTATTTCCCCTTCTATTTTAAATGATATTCTTGCTGGATAGAGTATTCTAGGTTGCATATTTTTTCCTTTTAGCACTTTAAATATCTCTTGCCATTCCCTCCTGTCCTGTAGGGTTTCTGTAGAGAAATCAGCTGATATTCTTATGGGGGTTCCCTTGTAGGTAATATTCTGTTTTTCTCTTGCTGCCTTTAGGATCCTCTCTTTATCACTAATTTTGCCATTTTTATTATGATGTGTCTTGGTGTGGGTCTGTTTGGGTTCAGTTTGTTTGGGGCCCTCTGTGCTTCTTGTATCTTGAATCCAGTATCCTTTAGATTTGGGAAGTTTCCATTGATAATTTCTTCAAATATATTTTCCATCCCCTTATCTTTTTCTACTCCTTCTGGAATTCCTATTATGCGTAGATTGGCCCGCTTTATATTATCCCATAGGTCTCTTATATTGCTTTCCAGTTTTTTGATTCGGTTTTCTGTCTGTTGACTGGATTGAGTGATTTCCATTATTCTATCTTCCATATTACTGATTCGTTCTTCTGCATTATTCATTCTGGTTTTTACTGCCCTTAGTTCAGTTTGCATCTCTGCAAATGAGTGTTCTAGTTTTTCTTGGCTCCTCCTTATATTTTCTAGTTCCTTTCTGAGGGTATCTGCATTACTGTTCATATCTTCTCTTAATTCCTTTCAGTATTTTCACTATTTCTCTTTTGAACTCCAGGTCTGTCTGACTGCAGAGATCTGTTTCATTGTTGACTGTTTTAGGTGAATTCTCCTGTTGGTTTGACTGGAGGTGGTTTCTCAGCTTCTTCATCTTGCTTGTTGTTTTCTTTCTCCTGAGGGAGTTGTACTCTCCGTGATCGGGCAGTGTTTGCCTTGTCACTGCCGTGGAATATTTCCTGAGGGCTGGAGTTGTTGGTCAATCTTTTTTGAGGCAGTGTGGCTTTTCTGGAGTGTTGATGGGGCTAACAGTGTTTCTTTGAAGCAAAGGAGGGCTTCCTGAGGGCAGACAGGGCTTGGAGGTCCACACCACGATGGTAGCAGATTTCACTTGGTCATGCAGAGCTTGCTCTGATGTTTTTAGGCTGTGGGGTTCTTGCAGGGGGTTGGCGGCCAACACCCATTTCTGATGAAAAAAAAAAAAACCCTCAGAAAATGGGCATAACGGGAACCTACCTCAACATGATAAAGGCCATATATGACAAAACCACAGCAAACATCATTCACAATGCTGAAAAGCTGAAAGAATTCCTGCTGAGATCAGGAACAAGACAAGGATGTCCGCTCTCGCCACTACTCTTCAACATAGTTTTGGGAGTCCTAGCCACAGCAATCAGAGAAGTAAAAGAAATAAAAGGAATCCAAATTGGAAAGGAAGAAGTAAAACTATCCCTATTTGCAGATGACATGATACTATACCTAGAGAATCCTAAAGACTCTACCAGAAAACTGTTAGAGCTCATCCACGAATTTGGCAAAGTTGCAGGATACAAAATCAATACACAGAAATCGATGGCATTTCTATACACTAACAACAAAAGAGCAGAAAGAGAAATTAGGGAAGCAATCTCATTTACCATTGCATCCAAAAGAATAAAAATACCTAGGAGTAAACCTACCTAAAGAGACAAAAGACCTGTACTCTGAAAACTATAAGCCACTGATGAAAGAAATCAAAGATGACACAAATAGATGGAAAGATATACCATGCTCGTGGATTGGAAGAGTTAATATTATCAAAATGACTATACTACCTAAAGCAATCTACAGATTCAATGCAATCCCTATCAAAGTACCAAGGACATTTTTCACAGAACTCGAACGAAATATTTTAAAGTTTCTTTGGAAGCACAAAAGACCCAGAATAGCCAAAGACATCCTGAAAAAGAAAAACGGAGCTGGAGGAATCAGGCTCCCGGACTTCAGACTATACTACAAAGCAACAGTCATCAAAACCATGTGGTACTGGCACAAAGACAGAAATATAGATCAGTGGAACAGGATAGAGAGCCCAGAATTCAACCCACACACCTACAGCCAACTCATCTATGACAAAGGAGGCAAGACTATACAATGGAGAAAAGACAGCCTGTTCAGTAAGTGGTGCTGGGAAAACTGAATAGCCACATATAAAAGAATGAAATTAGAATACTCTCTAACACCATACACAAAAATAAGCTCAAAATGGATTAAAGACCTAGGTATAAGACCAGACACAGTAAAACTCTTAGAGGAAACCATAGGCCAAACACTCTCTGACATAAACGACAGCAACATCTTCTCAGATCCACCTCTTAGAGTATTGACAACAAACCCAAAAATAAACAAATGGGACCTAATCAAACTGAAAAGTGTCTGCACAGCAAAGGAAACCCTAAACAAAATGAAAAGACAACCCACAGAATGGGAGAAAATCTTTACAAATGAATCCACTGACAAGGGATTCATCTCCAAAATTTATAAACACCTCCTACTGCTCAATACCAAAAAAAAACAAACAGCCCCATCAAAAAATGGGCAGAAGATCTAAACAGACAGTTCTCCAAATAAGACATACAGATGGCCAAGAAACACATGAAAAGATGTTCAACATCACTCATTATTAGAGAAATGCACATCAAAACCACAATGAGGTACCACCTCACACCAGCCAGAATGGCCATCATCCAAAAGTCTACAAACAGTAAGTGCTGGAGAGGCTGTGCAGAAAAAGGAACCCTATGACACTGTTGGTGGGATTGTAAACTGGTGCAACCACTGTGGAAAGCAGTATGGAGATGCCTCAGAAGACTCAAAATAGAACTACCATTTGATCCAGCAATCCCACTCCTGGGCATCTATCCAGAGAAAACCATGACTTGCGTAGACACACGTACTCTGATGTTCCTTGCAGCACTATTTTCACTAGCCAAGACATGGAAACAACCTAAATGTCCATCGACAGAGGAGTGGATCAAGAAGTTGTGCGTGTACCCAATTGAATATTACTCAACCATTAATATGAATGACATACCGTTATTTTTAGCAGCATTCATGGACCTAGAAATTATCATGCTAAGTGAAGTCAGCCATACAATGAGACACCAACATCAAATGCTTTCACTGACATGTGGAATCTGAAAAAAGGACAGACTGAACTTCTTTGCAGAACAGATGCTGACTCACAGACATTGAAAAACTTATGGTCTCCGGAGGAGACAGTTTGGGGGGTGGGGTGATACGCTGGGATTGTGGGTTGGAAATCCTATAAAACTGGATTGTGATGATCATTGTACAGGTATAAACATAATAAATTCTTTGAGTAATAAAAAATTTAAAAATTTAAAAAAAGAAAAATGTATAGAATCAGAAAAAAAAGTTTACTTGAAGAAACAGCCACAGAAACAGTCAAAAGTAAAACAGAGGAAAAAAAGACAAAAAAAAAAAAAAAGGCAACTAAAGCATCAGTGAGCTCAATTCACCCAATGGAGAGAAAATAGAGTAAAAAAAATACTTGAAGAAAGAATTATTAATTTTAAAAAAAAGTTAATAAAAACCTCTAAGCCACGAAACTTATAAGCCAAGAAAGCCTTCTAAGCATTACAGGGGGGTTGTTACTTAGCTTCATGTGATTTCCTCATACATGTGCATTTATTACTCAGCTGAAAACTGAAGAGGACCTTCTGTAGTTATCTTTGGACTGCCAGATCCTTCTCAAGTCAAGACCATCAGGCTTTGTGCACTGTAGCTTTCAGCACTCTCAAGACACTACACTGGGGGGGAATTGTAGGGAACACTTTGTTTCTCGTTTCACAGCGATTACTGCCCCTTGTTGCCTTACATTCCCTCTCTTGACAAGTGTTATGCCATGTGTTTTGTCCAGGTTTTATTAATTGTTTCATGTGTGAGGCTAAGTCCAAACTCTACAAACTTTTTTTCATGAAAAACTGTTCCTTTACTATGCTCAAGTTTTCCAATTTAGTGAATTTTAATGTGATTTTTTTCTGAGAAGAACTTTGGGGGTTCTGGAGGAGCCTAACAGCTAATATCTTTCATCCTGTTTAGGCTGAGGCAGAGGGGCCAAATATGAGTCAAAGAATCAACTTTCAAGTGTTAAAACGTCATCAGAGAGTGCACTTTGGGCACCAGTATTTTATACTCACAGCTAGTCTCAAGAAAAGCAGTGGGAGAACTGCAGTTCCCTCTGTGTCAGGTGGAGAGTCCAGTCTACCCTGCTTGTCAGAGGAGAGACAGAAGCATGGAGGGGTCGTGACCAGTTCCAGTTACTGAGACATTCACGAACAAGAGCTCGAAAGCCTGGTTGAGCATGGGGACTTTTCCCCAGACCCGTTCATCCTTCTCTTGGGAGAAGCAAGAGAGGAGAATGCAGAAATAGCCAGACTTCCTCTTACACCACACCATTCTCTTCTGGGAAAGCATACTGTATTAATCTTATTTTGGCTCATATAACGGAAAAACCCTAGCTTGACTGGCTCAAATGACATATTGTCTTGCATGAGAAGTGCAGAGAATGGGCAGGCCACACACACAATAGATCAGGGCTCTAGCTTGCCACTCTTGGCTCTTTCTCTTGTATTAGCTTCATCTTTGGTTTGCTTCTAGTATGGCTGCAGCAGATAACTACAGGTGTTGCATTCAGACACAGCAGCATCTTGTGAGAGAAGTAGGGAGAGTCTTCCTGAGGGTTGTTATTTGTATTCCGAGAAACGTCTCAGCAGACTTCTTTTCCTGTCCTGTGATTATAGTTGCATTATATGCCTATCATCTCCAGTCTCATTTTCTTTTCTTTTCTTTTCTTTTTTTTTTTTTTGTCTTTTTGCCTTTTCTAGGGCCGCTCCTGCGGCATGTGGAGGTTCCCAGGCTAGGGGTCTAATCGGAGCTGTAGCTGCCGGCCTACACTAGAGCCACGTCTGCGACCCACACCACAGTTCATGGCAACACCAGATCCTTAACCCACTGAGCGAGGCCAGGGATCGAACCCGCAACCTTATGGTTCCTAGTCGGATTCGTTAACCACTGAGCCACAATGGGAACTCCCAGTCTCATTTTCAACAAAGATAATTAGTCATCACCCCAAGTATTACACTGCCATCTTATTGATTCATTGGCTTACAGATTCATTTATTCTCAATCTCTGTTAAAGGGACATCACTAGTTAAAGAGATGGGCCAGGGTGAGGCAAATGAGGTAAAAGTTTTAAGTGCTGACTCTAATTACATGAACCTGAGAATGAGTGCCTCTTAAATTTTATCCCCGAGGCACTCTGTTTACCTTGCCCTAGTCCTGCCCCTGCTAGTTACTGTGCGAAATAATAATGCTTGACTCTTGCCCTTATAGAGCTTTTGTCTGGTTGAAAAGCATAACTTGAGTGCACATACAATTTGAGGCAGTGTGTATGAAGAACTATGAACAGGCACAAATGAGAGCTAAGACTTGAGAGGAGGGTATACTTTGAGCAAGCCTTGTGAAAGGGAGAACCTTGAAAAGAACCTTAAAGGAAAGGTGAGTTTTGAGCATGTGAAACCCATGGGTATGTGAAGGAAACTAGCCCAAGAGGGCAACAGGGCTGGTCGTGAACAGCACTTGGAGCACCTGGATACTAGCCTCAAAGCTCTGGACTTGAGACATGGGAGTGATGTCTGGGGAGACCCATGGTGACTTTTGAGGACTTTGCACAGTTTTCATTAAGGATGTGGAGGTGAACTTCAGATCATGTGGTTAAGGTGTGAATTTTGTTAATAAAGGGGAAAAAATTGTGAAGATATTCTTTGGAGAAATTTGGTGATGAAGAGGGAGTGGCTTGAGCATTTTGCAAGGTCGAAATTGATTCTCTTCAGGGAGAAATGAGATTTTGTTTGTGTTTTGGCAATAGAACACTGGGGAGTTGAGAGGTAGAGGCTGAAGTTGTGGTTCAAGAGGGTTAGGGCGGGGTTCCAGAAGAACTGGGTGTGGAACAAGGTCACAGAGGGAGGAAAGCACTTTGGGAATTACTTTATTCTGTCTTCCAGGAGTAGAAAATATAGAGAGATACATTTCGAGTGAATAAACATTTGGGATGGTGGTGCACTGCAGCGTTTGCAGTACATACTTCTTTCCTCTTGGTAAAGGAGAGAAGGGCACAGGTTGGTCAGGTACTTGAGTAAAGATGAATTTTAAAATACCTGCTTGGGGAATGGGTGAATAAAAAGATTGTTGGACCACTCTGTTTATTCATTCTAAAAATACTTTACAAATGCCTACTCTGCCTCACTTTCCTCACCTGTGTAATAAGTAAAGTAATGGTTGTTACTTGTAACTCTTGGAGTTGCCATGAAGCTTTTTTTTTTTTTTTTTTCTATTTCTTTGGGCCGCTCCCATGGCATATGGAGGTTCCCAGGCTAGGGGTTGAATCGGAGCTGTAGCCACCGGCCTACGCCAGAGCCACAGCAATGCGGGATCCGAGCCGCGTCTGCAACCTACACCACAGCTCACGGCAACGCCGGATCATTAACCCACTGAGCAAGGGCAGGGACCGAACCCGCAACCTCATGGTTCCTAGTCGTATTTGTTAACCACTGCGCCACGACGGGAACTCCTGTTATGAAGATTAAATGACTCAATTCATGTCAAGCTTTTATAGCAGTGCCTAGCACTTAGTAAGCACTCAAGTAGTGAAGCTGTTATGTTATTACATTTTAAGTACTGTGCTAGGTAAGTAGAGACCTCATCAGAGTTCTTAAATCATATTCTCCCATAGCCTGTAACAAACTCAGAGGCAGGACAGTCAGTGAATAATGGAGGTGCCCTAGAGCTGAGAGCTGGTAAACTGTTACAAGACGATGGGGGTCTAGAGTCCAGTGAGAGGAGCAGTGGACTGTGTGGCTCCCAGGCCCACTTTCAGCTGGGTGACAACACTGTGGCCCTAAGGGTACATGGTGAATGGCCTTGTTCAAATCAGTTTCCTGGCCAGGAGCAGTGCCATGGTAAGGGAGGGGGAGGTCACGGTAGGAGAGGAGACAGAGAAGGGCATAGCCCATGGCAGAGGATTTTGCAGAGATCTGGCCCAGCCAAGGAGTCAGGGTTTAGGAAGGACTCTGGCCTACCACGGAGCTTGACTATAAGATATTAGCAGGACCAATGCCCATTGTCCAGCCTAAACACACACTGTAAGGACTGGGGCAAGACAGAAGTGGGCCTGTGAGTGGGTGGGAAGGGGTCAGGCATGAGGTCAGCAAAGGAGGGAGAAGGGAACTAACACTGAGCACGTATAATCCAAAGGCTCTACTGGAAGTTTATAGGATAGTTAATATGAGCCTGTGTTTGAATGTATGGAGAAAGGAAGTTTCAGTTGAGAGCTGTTCAGCTCACGCATTGGTGCTGGCCTTGTTGCCCAATTCTATTTGATGTATCCAAACTACTGAATATATCTGTATATACTAAGAGCATTAGAACACAGCTATCTAAAACAGTTTATTTTCCTACAAGCTTTCTCCCCTCCTCACCTCTGCATCTTAGGTGGCTTCATTACTTCAGGTGCCTGTTTATAATGTGAGAGTCCTCCTTGTCCCTTTCATGGTTATCAGACTTCTAGTCCAATACAGTGAGCCTGATACTTGCTCCTCTTTCTCTCATGTTCTAAAGCCACCAGTGATAGGTTTTTTTTAGCTCATCACCTACCTGGTGTCACTGTCTCCAGTCCCTTGTCAAGATAAAAAAGATCATTTTGTTTAACACATTATTCAGAATCACATGCCAGCTACTTCCAAATTAAAGATTATAAGGACTTATCTCAGTTGTAATCAGTGGCCTCCTACTCTTTACCTAGTTTTACTCATTTCAGCAAATCTCTCTTAGTGGGCTCCCCTCTGAGGACTTGGCTGGTCTCTGAGTACACAGACTGGTGTGAGAGATGCTCAGTGTCTTTGGGAAGCTCTTCCCCATATGGTGAGCAAGGGCATAGGCAAGAAGGTAAATAATAATGGATGTTCCAAATGACCCATTGAGTGTTAGTACCATGAACTTTTTACATGGACAGAAGTCACTTAGAGCATCATGGAAGTGAGAGAGCAAAACAGAACACACCACCAACAAAGAAAAATGATATAGAATTGATTGTGGGTGGGCAGGAGGAGAAACTTGAGCAGAGAAATGAAGGTGGGGATGCCTGCAGGATGCCTAAGGAATAGCAGATCTGTGCAGGGATGAAGTAGGAGGAAAGTTCAGGAAAGGTGATCTGGACCAGATTGTCAAGCACATTAAAGTCCAAGCTGAGAAGTTTAGGGCTGCCAGTGGGAATGGAAATGAGAAGTGTACATTGAAAAACTTTATTGGGAGTTCCCATTGTGGCTCAGTGGTTAAGGAACCTGACTAGCATCCACAAGGGTGCAGATTTGATCCCTGGCCTCGGTCAGTGGGTTAAGGATCTGGCGTTGCCCGTGAGTTGTGGTGCAAGTAGCAGACACATCTTGGATCTTGCCATTGCTGTGGCTGTGGTGTAGGCCAGCAGCTACAGCTCCAATGGGAACCCCAGCCTGGGAACCTCCATATGCCATGGGTGTGGCCCTAAAAAGACAAAAAAAGAAAAACTTTATTGGGAACGGGGGATGAGAAAGTGGTATTATTTTGCAAAGAGATGTTTTAAGATGCTTAATTGGTTGTATTTACAATGGTTTTGGCTTAAGATGCTATTGTTGTAGTCTATGCTTCAGGTAATGAAGGTCAGGACCTGGACTGTGGTAGTCTGAATTCAGTCTACATTTATTGTGTACCTACTATGCACCAGAAACTGTCCTAGGTTCTCAAGGGAAACTTATGTGCCAGATATGTTCCTACTCTCAAGTCATTCATAGTTTAGTGGGAGATGCAAAGAAAACAAGTTTTATATTTGACACATTCCATAAGCAAACTTGGAAGCTAATTGTGTGGATATGCAGGACATAGGAGAAGCCTGGGACCTGGAATAATAGTGGGGCCACTGAAAGGCTTAGAGGCATCACACAGGAGGTGCAGATCTGGGGCAGGAAGTGGTGCTTGGAGCAGAAAGGGGTGCCTTGCTGCTGGGTGTTTAGGAGTATGTAGGGGAGAAGCTCGGAGCTGCTCTCGTTGACCCAGAGAGTGGAATGGCAGGGATGCCATTGTTTGGGGGACACTAGACCTGACACAACTGATATGCTTTTCAGGAGACCAGTGGCTGAGCCATATAATTCATTATGTGAGGTAATAACCTTATCCCATAGGGTCATCCCCGTTAAAAATATCCATGTATAGACCACTGACAACAAAAATTTTAAAAAGTACAAGTTTTTAAATTTTTGTGAAAGATAATTATACCAAGAAGTCAGATATTAATAGTACATTGAATCAAGTTTGTATCTAATTGTGTATAAAATTGTAACTATTTCTCTTACCACTAGATGTCACAAAGATTCAGTTTTTAAAAGCCTTATCTCTTCAGTCTGTGGCTTTGAAGCCTTTTGTTTGCACAAAAATGTTTTCTAAGAATCACAAGTAAAATGAAATAGTACTTTAGAATTTAAAAATTATTACTGAATACTCCAAATATGCACAAGGGTTTGCAGAATCATATAAGCAGTATCTTTTACCTCAATCCAGATTTAACAAATACTAAATTTTTACCATGCACCTGACAGTTTTTGTTTTTAAAAGAAAAAACTAAAATCTTGCTGTTGATGTTCTCTTTGCCTTCTTCCGTCTCATTCTTCTTATTTCTTATCCACAGATAACCATTACATTGAGATCAGTAGATATATATCCCAGATATAATCCCTGAGGTTTTCACACAAGTGTTTGTTTATTCATTCAAAAACTACATTGGTTCTTTTGATGTGAGATTTTAATTTAATGTTAAATGGTATCATACTATAGGTGTCATTCTGCAACTTGCTTTTTTTCATCCACATTATGTTTTCAAGATTTATCCCTGCTGATTCATGTGTATCTACTTTACTTATTTTAACTGTTGTGTTACCACTGTGCCCATCCTTCTATTGGCAGCTGTTTAGAGTGTTTTAAATGCTTTATTTATATACATACATCCTTGTATGTATCTCTTTGTACGAATGTGTGCAGTTGAAGATGTCTGATGGTCTGCACACTGTTCCTTGATTCTCAGTGACACTCTGTCTTATAGACCAAGGTCTGTCTGTTGGGCAGCCTTCCTTGAGAATGTGTCAAGGACCACATCCTGAGTATTGACACTCACCTGTTGAAACAGGTGAGAACTAGTGTGTGCAAGCTTCTTTGGCTCAGAGGTTCTGAAACTTGAGTCTGCATCAGAATTTGCTGGTGGGCTTTTTAGACTGTACCCCAGTAAGGCAGTAGGTCTGGGCTGGGGCTGGAGAATGTGAAAGCTCCCAGGTGATGGTGCTGCTTCAGCTCACCTATCACATGTTGGATCATATGCTCTAGGGGAGATCAGGCCCCTGTGTAGTTCCCAGTGCTTATTCTCAAGCTTCTAGATGATGCTAAGCTGCTTTCCAAAGTGGTTGTGTGAGTTTAACCACACAGTCCTACCAGCAGCATATACGGCTCCCATTGTGCTCTTTCCTTTACGCTACATGGTAACATTATAACTTTTTTTTTTTTTTTTTTTTTTTTTTGCTTTTTAGGACTGCACCCGTGGCATATGGAGATTCCCATGCTAGGGGTCTAATTGAAGCTACAGCTGCCAGCCTCTACCAGAGCTACAGCAACGCCATATCTGAGCCACATCTGGGACCTATGCCACAGCTCATGGCAATGCCAGATCCTTAACCCACTGAGCGAGGCCAGGGATGGAACCCGCAACCTCATGGTTCCCAGTCAGATTCCTTTCCACTGCACCATGACAGGAACTCCACATTACAATATTTTTGCCCATCACAGGAGTGTAATGTAGTAACCTCTTCGTTGTTTAATTTGCATTTTCCCTGATGATTACTGAAGTTACAAATTTTTTCATGTTTATTGGTCAGCAGGCTTGCTCTTCTGGGAATTGCCTGTTCATATTATTTGCTTATATTTGTTATTGATTTGTCTTTTTCTTGTTGACTTTCTCTGTTGGTTGTATGTGTTGGGAAATCTCTCAGGTGGTGAGTTGCCTTTTAACTTGGATTATAGTGTTTATTGTTTGGCAAAAATGTTGTTTTATTTTGGTTAACTGTGCCTTCATTTTTCCATTCATGTTTTCTGCTTTTTTGTTTTTTGTTTAACAAATTAATGGAGCACTATTGATTCTGAAAAACTTATATCCAGTCTGATTTAAAGTTTATCTTTAAAAATTATTTCCATGTATTTTAATTTAGATTTTTTCAAATTAATTTCCTTCAAGTATAATCAAGTAATCAAACTGAGAAGTAAAAGCATGATTTTACTAATTGTATTGAATAATAAAAACACTTCTAGTTCATAACTTGTATGTTGATGATATTACTGAAATGACATTTTAAATGCTAAAAATGAACCTATTGCTGTTTAAACATCTCAACCTGCTTCCCACTGCTAATATTGTTGGCTTTTTAGTTTGACGATTAAACACTTTCTTCAAGGAAAAAGGAAAAAGAGCTTTTGAATCAGAGGACTCCAAAGTATAAGTTAGCACAGGAGAAGTTAGAAGGTGGGAAGTGTGCAATGTGTGATTTCCAGTGTAGCCAGGCTGCTGGTGGTCTGCTGATGTGATTTTCCAAGTCTTAAGAAATGCTTAGTTGGATGGACTGGGAGTTTGGGGTTAGTAGCTGCAAACTATTGCATTTAGAATGGATACGCAATGAGGGCCTACTGTATAGCACAGGGAACTATATCCAATCTCTTGTGATAGAACATGATGGAAGATAAAAGAATGTGTGTGTGTGTGTATATATATCATATATATACGACTGGGTCACTTTGTTGTACAGCAGAAATAAGCACAACACTATAAAGCAATTATACTTTGTAAAAAAATTTTTAAAAGGAAATAAATGCTTACATACTCCACTTCATCTCCCGTGTGGCTAAACTGGCTGGAACAACACCAACTAGATATTTAATTCCATCAGCATTATTTTGAAATTCAATTATCTCTAACATTATGACTCATTCATTCAAAAGGAAGAGAGCACTTACTATGTGCCAGGCAAGGTATGCAAGATGCTTTGCAGTACATCCACTCTCTTTGTAAGATTGGCATTATCCTTATTTTACAGAGGCAGAAATGGAAGTTCAAAGAGTTTTTGTTATTTTTTGTTTTTAGCTTCTGGTACTCTCTTTTTTTTTTTTTTTTTTTTGCCTTTTTGCCTTTTTGTCTTTTCTAGGGCCGCTCCTGGGGCATATGGAGGTTCCCAGGCTAGGGGTTAAATTGGAGCTGTAGCCACCAGCCTACGCCGCAGCCACAGCAATGCGGGATCCGAGCTGCGCCTGCAACCTACACCACAGCTCACGGCAACACCGGATCCTTAACCCACTGAGCAAGGCCAGGGATCGAACCCACAACCTCATGGTTCCTAGTCGGATTCGTTAACCACTGTGCCACAATGTGAACTCCAGCTTCTGGTACTCTTGCAGCTGATCATTGAGACTTCCATGATTTTAGAATTTTCTTGCCACTGCTGTGTTCTTGTGTAGCATTCCATCAGAGCCTACTGTTTGTAGGCATTATTAGCTATTCATACTTTAGTATGAATATTTTGCTAAACCAAAAAATCTACCTAGCCTTGAGTTGGGCATACTAAGAGAATTGAGAAGCTGATGGGTTGTTGTTACTGGAGAGTCTGAACATGGCCATAACACTTTCTGTGAACCTGAAGCACTAGCACCTGGGGACAGCAGCAGGTGACAAGCAGACAGAAGGAAGTGTACTTGCCTTGTCCTTTTTCCTGGGGTAGTACTTCTCACATTTTAATTTCTTATAAATTACTGGTGGGATTTTGTTAAAGTTTATATTCTGATTCTTGAGTATAGGGTGGGGTCCCAGATTCTGCATCTCTAACAAGTGGGCAGGTAATGCAGAGGCTGCTCCTTAGGGAACTACACTGAATAACAAAGGCCTGGGGTGTAGTCAGAGGTGTGTGTGTAGAATGGACTGGAGGGGAAAGAAAATGTATGATAGATGCATGGGTCTCTGGAGGAGTTTGAGGGCTGAGCAGCAATGCAGAAGTTTTAAGGAAGGTGGTGGAGGCTGCTCCCTGGGTATGAGTGATGGGAGAGGTGGGCAGTGGGTACTGTGTTGGCAATGCTTTTAGTTCATGCAGTAGGTTCAGAGCCCAGGCTGGGCACAGTGTCACTTTCTCCATTTTGTTGTCCGATGATTCATTGGACATGGTGCTGCTGTACAAGCGATCCTTATGTCTCAGAAGCCAGCGAAAGCAGATCACACTGAGCACTGAAATTAGATAATGTGTTTGCCTCATTTTCTATGGGCCCTTTGGGTTTTGTTCTGAAGCATCAATGGCAAGCTTTCTGCAGCTGAGGCTGTGAAATGCTTTTTTCCTAAGCTCTGGTAGCAGAAAGTATTAGAATAGCCGGCAGCAGGTAAATAAATAACCACAATTTGTGGGTAATTACTTTTTATTATCTTGAATTAAGAAAGAATTGAAGCAATTTGAGGCAGCACAGTGTGGGGCAAGGAGGGAATACATGGAGTTGGAAGAGCTGAGTTGGAGTATGCTGTCACTTATCAGTTATGTGATTCAAAATAAATCACCAAATCTGTCTGGGCCTGGGCTTCCTCCTCTGTTACATGGGGGCAGGACCTTGCTAAGTCATTGTGAAAGCCCACTGGACGGACACTGCAGGAGTGCTTTGTAACCCACAAGGCTTTCTGTGTATATTTATTAATTGGAAAATTGGTATCAGAGGCAGAGTAGGGATGGGAGGCTGCTTCCACATAAGTTTTTAAGATCTATTCTCAACCCCCCAGTTATACAGACATTTCCAAACAAATACTTCTGACCAAATTTTACTTCTTTTTGGGTGGGATAGTCAGTTTGACCTAAGTTACCTAAATGATTATTTTAATTTCTTATTTCATTTAAAATATTTGCCTCAACAACACTATTCATTTATATAAAAATGTTTTCCGGAATAAATAAGGGAAAGACAAACTATCAAGAGAAAATGGAAGCCAGATCATTTCACGACTGTAATTTTCATTCTCTACGATTTTTGCTTCTAAAATGTTCTAACTCCTTGTTTAGGTGTTTGGGACGGGGATTAGTTTAATGAAGAAGCTGTATTCTGGGGGGAAATTGACTGGACTTCTGTCTCTGCCACAGCCTTTGGCTTATTATGAAACTGGAGGTTAAAGATTTAACCCCACTATGTAAATTGTGAACGGAGGTCATGTAGTTCTCTGTCAGTCCACATACTTCCCAGATTTCCCACCAGCGTTGTGAGTTTATGATGAGTTGACTTAAAGAGAAGGATGTGATATTTTAAATTTCTGTAAATTTAATAAAGTCAGTTGGGATAACCTTCAGTTTTTAAAATAAAACATTTATAAATGACTGGCTAAGACCATGATAATTTTATTTCAAAATGGAAGTTGTGTGCATACCCATAGTCTTTAGAGGTCTGCTGACAGATATCTAGATATATCTTAGCTCTCTTCTAAGTTTAGCGTTAAGAGGTGATGGTTAATTCCTTAAAACCATGT
This sequence comes from Sus scrofa, assembly GCF_054392235.1. Classification (NCBI taxonomy): domain Eukaryota; kingdom Metazoa; phylum Chordata; class Mammalia; order Artiodactyla; family Suidae; genus Sus; species Sus scrofa. The sequence goes on along the minus strand of NC_139396.1, from coordinate 104,374,069 downwards.
AGTATGTTTAATATCACATTGATTGCTGCAAAATGATTTATAGATTTTTTTTGTTTTGTCTTTCTGTCTTTTTAGGGCTGCACCTGTGGCATATGGAACCTCCCAGGCTAGGGGTCCAATTGGAACTGTAGCCGCCAGCCTAAACCACAGCTTCAGCAACATGGGATCCAAGCCGCGTCTGCAACCTACACCACAGTTCACGGCAACGCCAGATCCTTAACCCATTGAGCGAGGCCAGGGGTCGAACCCACATCCTCATGTGCTAGTCAGTTTCCTTAACCACTGAGCCATGACAGGAACTCCTGATTTACAGATTTTACTCAATATATTTTTCTACTTTAAAAATACTAAGTCATTCTACAGCACAGCTATTTTTAGGCGAGTAGAGGACTCCATAGAAATACATGCAATTTGTGATCCCTGTGTAACAACAACAGGGCTTATGTAATCCACCCCTTCCTTCTCTCCACCAAGGTTATACCGTGTTGGGAGGTCAGCTGGCCAATCATGTGCTGTTCTTCCATCCCACCCAATTTCCTGCTTTTTCCTCCAAAATTACTGGCTAATTCTAAACACACCCATGTTGGCTCCATTTTTACTTCAGTTGGATGTTTACCTGGGTGAGCATGTTTGCTTATGTAAAATGATTGTGTTTACTTAGCGATAGTAATGACCTTCAGAATATTGCTTTTTTAAAAAATACAGAATCTCTTGCTTATAGAAATCCTTGTAGCAATCCTTTATTTAACAGGGTGTGGGATTCTTTTCATATTTTATAAAATATTTATGGAAGTATTTCATATTTTTCATATCTGTAAAGAATGTTTAAACTTACTGGAGGCTCATTAACACATCCTGACATGTTGAGTAAGACCTGAAGAATGCACATAAAAAGCAGCTAGTATTTGCACAGTAGGGGTGTAGGGGACTGGAACAAACTCACCTCCTGGCAGCATCTAACTCATCCTGGGAACACACAGTGTTTTTGTTTATTGCCATTATCTCTCTACTCTGGCATCCTGTAAATTCACCTGGATTAGAAACTTGGAAGTCATCCCTGGATCCTCCTGCTTCTTTGCTTCCTACATCCAGTGATCAAATACTGCCTATGCTGTGTAATCCCTCTGCCTCCAGGATAGCCTGCTCTTGTCTAGTGGCAGTATGACAATAGCTGCAACTGGCAAGACAGTGTCTGTAAAAGTCTGCATCTGATCCTATGCCACATCCATGTGCATCTTTTGCTTGAAACCCTTCATTGGCTTCCCCTTGTCATCAGGAAAAAGTCTAAATTCCTTATAGGACCCATAGAGCCCTTCATGATCTGGTCTCTGCCACCACCTCCAGTCTTCTCTTTGGCAGTTCCCCAGCCCACACTCCATGCCCCAACTCACCAAACCACTTGAAACAGCGTAAAGGTTGCATGTTCTCTCTGGCTTGTGAGTCTCAGTAAATGTCCTTCCCATTGCCTGGAATATTTTCTCCTAGTGTCACCTGGAATATCTACATTTGTCCTTACTGTGGAAGGCCTACCCAGTTCCTGGTATACAGTAGGTGTTAGTTCATGTTCAGAGAATGAATCCAAGGCTCTTGAACATGGGAGGATGGTGGCTGCGTGGCTCCCTGTGCAGCTGGCAGGGAGCCTGTCCTGGTTGGGCTGCCCACCTACCTCCCTCCTGCTGTTGAGATGGCAGCCCAGTAGAGTGGATTGCTTCCTGTCTACATCTGGTCCCCCAGCACAGTCTGGCTTGCAGAGAGCCAGTAGCTAACCTGGCCTTCTGGCATAAGCCTAAACTCAGGGTAATTACTCTTGCTAAGGCCAGAAACTGGGCCTCTTGCTAGGGATTTGGCTCTGGAGCTGCCTCTTACTCTTCTTTGAAAATCCTGTTCCTCAGTTTCAATTGCCAGATTGGTCTTCAGCCTGTGCCTTTAACTTCTCAAAGATTTTTTTTTTTTTCCTATAATGAAGACTCAAGAAGACAATTTTAAATTTTGAAAATGTTGCCTTTTTTTTTCTATGGCTTAACAACCCTTAGTGTTATTATTATTTTTCATTTTCAGCTTCACATAAGCTCCTTGATACCAGGAATCATGCTGTGTTTTGTTTGCTGTTTGTATCTCCAGAAATTAGAGCAGCGCCTGGGACATAGTAGGTGCTCAGTAAATAATCCAGTGAGCAAGGTGATGAATATATGAGTAAATGTGCCAAAGTAAATATTTATTATTTTTTAAATTTTATAATACTTTTAAACATACAGAATGATTGCAAAGATAGTATAGAATTTCTGTATACCCTGAATGCAGTTTCCCCTATTATTTACATCTTACAATGTTATTGGATCTCTTTCCTGAGCTTTTCCCTCTATGATCTTTCCAGTTTTTTCCCATTCTGGGCCTCCCACTTTGAGTCCTTTGTCCAAAAATCAGAGTATCAGTTATCCCATTTTGGTTTACACTTTGAATGGTTAAGCTTGCATCTGAGGCCAAGTGGCAGAAGACACACAGAGAGAAAAATAGCAGGGGTTGGTTCCACTTTCTTGGGATCACAGTTCCTCCACTCAGAGAGAAACTTCCCCTCCCTCAGAATTTAGGTGCCTGCAGGCCCCCACTGTAAATTTTGTCCCCAGGGAATTGCCTGGGGGCTGGGGTTCAAGAGAACGGTAAACATAAAAAGAAACACAAAGGATTTCCCGCCACTCTCTCAAACTTAGAAATCCCCTTTCCTTCTCTTGAGTCAAGAAGAGGGCCTCTTCTGGAGCTTTCTCTGTGTGTGCCCTAGTATCCACTTCCGAGTTTTCTGTCACTTGGGTCCAGGATACAGGAGAAAAGAAAAAAGGAACCTCACTACCTTTTCAGTGGTACTTTGAATCTGGGTTGTCTTCTCTTTGCCTACTACTGTTTACTTTTCAGAGTCTTCAAATAGATGCTCCATGCAGTCTATCCAGATTTTATAGCTGCATTCAGTGGGAAAAACAGGATGGAATATGCTTATTGTGCTTATTCCATCTTGTCTGGAACTAGAACTTGGCATGTTTAATTAACTGAAATTTTTATCTAAGTAACACATACAGGGAACTATACCTTCAAGAGAAAATATATCAACACATTAATTATGCTTATCAATCTGTAAATGGTTGTTCCTGATGTTAAGGGAAAAGCTTACAGTTATTTACCACTGTTGAGCTATAGGTTTTCCACAAATGCCCTTTATCGTGTTGAGGACATTTCATTCTAGCCCTGGTTTATTGAGTATTTCTATAATGCAAGAGAGTTGGATTTTTCAAATGTTTTTTCTGGTTCAAGTGAGATGATCATGTGTGTTTTCCCCCTTCATTCCATCACTGTAGTATATTACATTGATTTTCATATTTTAACCACCCTTGCATTCAGGGTTAAATCCTCTTTGGTTATGATGTATAATTCTCTTAATATGTTGCTGGAATTTGTTTTCTAGTATTCTGTTGAGAACCCTTGCATATATATCCGTAAGGGATATTGGTCTATAGTCCTCTTCTGATGACTTTGTCTGGCTTTGGTATCAGTGTAATGCTGGCCAAATAGAATAAGTTATGAAGTGTTTTCTCCTTTTGGAAGAATTTGAGAAAGATAGGTATTAATTATTCTTTAAATATTTGGGGGAATTCACCAGTGAAATCATCTGGTTCTGGGCTTTTCTTTGTTGGAAGTCTTTTTTAAAAATGATTTTTATTTTTTCCATTATAGCTGATTTACAGTATTCTGTCAATTTCTCCTGTACAGCAAAGTGACCCAATCATACATATATATATACATATTCTTTTTCTCACATTATCCTCCATCATGTTCCATCACACTGGATATAGTTCCCTGTGCTATACAGCAGGATCTCAGTTCTTACCCACTTCAAATGCAATAGTTTGCACCTATTAACCCCAAACTCCCAGTCCATTCCAATCCATCCCCCTTCCTATTGGCAACCACAAGTCTATTCTTTCAGTCCATGAGTTTCTTTTCTGTGGAAAGGTTCATTTATGCTGTATATTAGATTCCAGATATAAGTGATGTCGTATGGTATTTGTCTTTCTCTTTCTGACTTAACTTCACTTAGTATGAGAGTCTCTAGTTCCATCCATCAACAGATGCAAATGGCATTATTTTGTTCTTTTTAATGGTTGAGTAGTATTCCATTGTATATATGTACTACCTTGTCTTAATCCATTGATCCTTCGATGGAAATTGTTGGAAGGCTTTTGATTGGTGATTCAATCTCTTGTTACAGTTCTTTTCAGATTTTCTATCTAAAAAAATTGTTTTTAATTAAATAATTTTTCTTTTGCCTTTTAGGGCTGCACCCACAGCATATGGAAGTTCCCAGGCTAAGGGCTGAATCAGAGCTACAGCTGCTGGCTTATACCACAGCCACAGCAATGTGGGATCTGATCCACATTGGTGACTCACTCCACAGCTCATGGAAACACTGGCTCATTAACCTACTGAGAAAGCCTAGGGATCAAACCCACATCCTCATGGATACTAGTCAGATTCATTACTTCTGAGCTACAGTGGGAACTCCATTTTGGATTTCCTATTTCTTTTTGAGCCAGTTTTCTTCCATTTTTATTTATTTATTTATTTATTTTAAATTCAATGAATTTTATTATATTTATGGTTGTACAACCATCATCACAACCTAACTTTAGAACATTTCCATCCCACACCCCCAGCCCATTCCTCCCCAACAACCTGTCTCCTTTGGTGGCCATAAATTTTTCAAAGTGTCTGAGTCATTTTCTGTTTTGCAAATAAGTTCATTGTATCCTTTTTTTAGATTCCACATGTAAGTGATAGCATGTGATACTGGTAGCTCACTGTCTGACTAACTTCACTTAGCATGATAACTTCTAGGTCCATTCATGTTGATGCAATTGCCATTACTTCATTCCGTTTTATGGCTGTGTAATATTTCATTGTGTACATGTACTTCTTGATCCACTCCTCTGTCGATGGACATTTAGGTTGTTTCCATGTCTTGGCTAGTGAAAATAGTGCTGCAATGAACATCAGAGTACGTGTGTCTTTGCAAGTCATGGTTTTCTCTGGATAGATGCCCAGGAGGGGGATTGCTGGATCAAATGGTAATTCTGTTTTTAGTTTTTTGAGGAATCTCTATATTGTTTTCCATTGTGGTTGCACCAATTTACATCCCCACCAACAGTGTAATAGGGTTTGCTTTTCTCCACCCCTTGCAGCATTTATTGTTTGTAGACTTTTTTGATGATGGCCATTCTGGCTAGTGTAAGGTGGTACCTCATAGTAGCTTTGATTTTCATTTCTCTAATAATTAGCGGTATTGAACATCTTTCATGTGTTTTTGTCCATCCATATGTATTCTTTGGAGAATTGTCTGTTTAGACCTTCTGCCCATTTTTTTGATGTGGTTGGATTTTTTTTTTTGTATTGAGCTGCAGAAGGTGTTTATAAATTTTGGAGATTAATCGTTTTCAGTTGCTTAATTTGCAAATATTTTCTCCCATTCTGTGGGTTGTCTTTTTATTTTGTTTAGGGTTTCCTTTGCTGTGCAGAAACTTTTAAGGTTAATTAAGTCTGATTTGTTTATTGTTGTTTTTACTGTCATTACTCTAAGAGGTGGATCTGAGAAGATATTGCTGTGGTTTTTGTCAGAGAGTGTTTGGCCTATGTTCTACTCTAAGAGTTTTTATAGTATCTGGTCTTATTTTTAGGTCTTTAATCCATTTTGAAGTTATTTTTGTGTGTGGTGTCAGGGAATGTTCTAATTTCATTCTTTTACATGTAGCCATCCAGTTTTCCCATCACCACTTATTGAAGGGATTGTCTTTTCTCCCTTGTATATTCTTGCCTCCTTTGTCATAGATTAGGTGTGTGAGGCTTTCTGTCCTGTTTCACTGATCTATATTTCTGTTTTTATGCCAGTACCATACTGTTTTGAAGACCAAAGCTTTGTAATATGGTCTGAAGTCAGGGAGCCTGATTCCTCCAGCTCTGTTTTTCTTTCTCAGGATTGCTTTAGCTATTCTGGGTCTTCTGTGCTTCCAAACAAACTTTAAAATATTTTGTTCTGGCTCTGTGAAAAATGACATTGATGATTTGATAGGGATTGCATTGAATCTGTAGATTGCCTTGGGTAGTATAGTCATTTTGACAATATTGATCCTTGCAATCCAAGAGCAAGGTATATCTTTCCATCTGTTTGTGTAATCTTTGATTTTCTTTCTTCAGTATCTCATAGTTTTCAGAGTACAGGATTTCTGTCTCTCTCTCTCTCTCTCTCTTTTTTTTTTTTTTTTGTCTTTTTGCCATTTCTTTGGCTGCTCCTGTGACATACGGAGGTTCCCAGGCTAGGGGTCGAATTGGAGCTGTAGCCACCAACCTATGCCAGAGCCACAGCAATGCAGGATCCTAGCCGTGTCTGCAACCTACACCACAGCTCACAGCAATGCTGGATCCTTAATCTGCTGAGCAAGGCCAGGGATCGAACCCACAACCTCATGGTTCTTAGTCGGATTCATTAACCACTGCACCATGACGGGAACTATGGATTTTTGTCTCTTTAGGTAGGTTTATTCCTAGGTATTTTATTCTTTTGGATGTGATGGTAAATGGGATTGTTTCCCTAATTTCTCTTTCTGATCTTTCATTGTTAGTATATAGAAATGCAGTTGATTTTTGTGTATTAATTTTATATCCTACAACTTTGAAAAATTCATTAATGAGCTCTAACAGTTTTCTGGTAGTATCTTTAGGATTTTCTTAGTATCATGTCATCTGCAAACAGTGATAATTTTACTTTTTCCTTTCCAATTTGGATTCCTCTTATTTCTTTTTCTTCTCTGATTGCCATGGCTAGGACTTCCAAAATTGTGTTAAATAGTAGTGATGAAAGAGGACATCCTTGTCGTGTTCCTGATTTTAGTGGGAATTCTTTCAGATTTTCAACATTGAGAATGACATTAGCTGTGGGTTTATTATATGGCTTTTATTACGTTGAGATAGGTTCCCTCTATGCCCACTTTCTGGAGGGTTGGTTTGTTTTCATTTTTTTTTTTAAATCAGAAATGGGTGTTGTATTCTGTCAAAAGCTTTTTCTGCATCTTTTGAGAGGATCATATGGTTTTTATTCTTCAGTTTGTTAATATGGTGTATCACACTGATTGATTTGTGGATATCGAAAAAAACTTGCATCCCTGGGATAAATCCCGCTTGATCATGGTTTATGATCCTTTTAATGTATTGCTGGATTCAGTTTGGTAGTCTTTTGTTGAGGATTTTTGCACCAATGTTCATCAGTGATATTGACCTGTAATTTTCTTTTTTGTGGTATCTTTATCTGGTTTTGGTATCAGGGTGATGGTGGCCTCATAGAATGAATTTGAGAGTGTTCCCAAACTCAATTTTTGGGAATAGTTTCAGAAGGATAGATGTTAACTCCTCTCTAAATTTTTGATAGAATTCACCTGTGAAGCCATCTGATCCTGAACTTGTGTTTGCTGGAAGTCTTTTAATCACAGCTTCCTTTTTTTGTTGTTGTTGTTATTTAGGGCCGTACCTTCAGCACATGGAAGTTCCAAGGCCAGGGGTTGAATTGGAGCTGCAGCCACAGCAATGCCAGATTTGAGCCACATCTGTGACCTACACCACAGCTCACAGCAACGCTGGATCCTTAACCCACTGAGCAAGGCCAGGGATTGAACCCACAACCTCATGGTTCCTAGTCGGATTTGTTAACCACTGAGCCACAATGGGAACTCCAGTCAGTTTGATTAATACATGTTTTGGGGTGTTTGTTCTTGGGTTTATTTTATATGGTACTCATTGTGTTTCCTGGATTTAAGTGATTACTTCCCCATGTTAGGGCGTTTTATGGCTCTTATCTCTTCAGATATTTTCTATGGCCCTTTCTCTCTCCTACTTCTGGCACCGCTATAATACAGATGTTGGTGCATTTATAGTTGTCCCAGAGTTCTCTTAGGCTGTCTTCATTTTTTTTCAATATTTTTTCTCTTTTCTATTCTGCATAAGCAATTTTCACCACTCAGCCTTCCACCTCGCTTATTCAATTTTCTTCCTCCTATATTCTGCTGTTGGTTCCTTCTAGTGAATTATTTCAGGTATTGTATTTTGCATATCTGCTTGCTTAACTTTTAAATCTTCTATTTCTTTGTTTAGTGTTTCTTGTAATTTATCAATCTTTGTCTCCAATTAATTTCCAAGATCTTGAATCATCTTTACTATCATAAGTCTAAAGTCTTTTTCATGGAAGTTGGTAATCTCCAGATCACTTAGCTGTTTTCCTGTTTTGTTTTTTTTTTTTTTTTCTTGTTCCTTTTCTAAGTCATAATTCCCTGCCTTTTCATTTTGTGTAGAGTTTTAGTGTGTTCTCATTTTTGCAGACAATAAGTTTGTAGCCTCTCTTGCTTCTGATGTCTGCCTCCCTTGTGGCTGAAGTTTGTATGGTGGCTTGCTGCAGGCTTCCTGATGGGAAGGACTGGTGCTTTTCCACTGGTAGATGGAGCTGATTCTTATCTCTCTGGTGGGTGGGGATTTGTCTCTGTGTGTGATTAGAGGCTGCTCTGTGCCTGAGGGGGTCTTTAGGCAGCCTGTTTGCTGATGGATGGTACTGTGTTCCTACACAGTTTGTTGTTTGGCCTGGGGATTCTCAGCTCTGATGGGTGGGCCAGATCTTTCCAAAATGGCCACTTCTACAGGAGTTCACAATGATCGTTATTCCCAAGATCTTTGCCTCCAATTTCCTTCTCCCTCAATAAGCCACAGTCACCACCTGTTTTCCCAGGAGATCCTCCAAGAACTTCAGGCAGGTCTGGCCCAAATTCCTATGGAGTCTCTGCTTTACCCTGGAACCCAAAGCACATGAAAGCCTATGTGCGCTTTTCAAAGTGACGTCTCAGAGTTCCTGTCATGGCACAGTGGAAATGAATCTAACTGGGAATCATGAGGATGAGGGTTTGGTTCCTGGCCTTGCTCAGTGGGTTGAGGATCCGGCATTGCCATGAGCTGTGGTGTAGGTCGCAGATGCAGCTTGAATCTGGCTTTGCCATGATTGCAGTGTAAGCCAGCAGTTGTAGCTCCAATTTGACCCTTACTCTGGGAACCTCCATATGCCTTGGGTGAGGCCCTAAAAAGACAAAAGACCAAAAAGAGAGAGAGAATGAAGTCTCTGTTTTCCCCAGTCCCATGGAGCTCCTGCACACAAGTCTTGCTGGCCCTCAATGCCAAAAACTCTGGCAGCTCGTCCTCCCAGTACCAGATTGCCAGCCATGGGAACCTGACTTGGGGTTTGGAACTCTCATTCCCATGGGTGAATTTCTGCAACATACATTTCAGTCTGTGGGCCACCCACCTGGTGAGTATGGGGTTGCTTATATCATGTAATTGCCCCTCTTACCATCTCTATGTGGCCTCCTCTTTGTCTTTTGGAGTAGGATATCTCTCTTGATAGTTCCCAGTCTATTTTGTTGAAGGTTGTTCAGCAGTTGGTTGTAATTTTGTTGTTTTAATGAGAGAAGATGAGCTCCAGTCCTTCTTCTCTGCCATGTTAATCCCCTCAACACCCCTCTTGAGTCACTTTTGGTAGTTTGTATGTTTCTAGAAATGTGTTCATTTCATCTAGATTATCTAATTGGCTTACAGTTGTTCATGGTATACTCTCCTTTGTTTTTCTACTTTTTAAAAAGTTTTGTTTTTTTATTACTCAGTGAATTTATTACATTTATAGTTGTACAATGATCATCACAATCCAATTTTATCAGGTTTCCATCCCACACCCAGAGTACATACCCCCACCCCCAAAACTATCTCCATTGGTAACCAAAAGTTTTTCAAAGTCTGTGAGTCAGTATCTGTTCTGCAAAGAAGTTTTTTTGTGTCTTGCAAAGAAGTTCATTGTCTCCTTCCACATGTAAGTGATAGCATTTGATGTTGATGTCTCATTGTCTGACTGACTTCACTTAGCATGATAATTTCTAAGTGCTAAAAATGCTGGTATTTCGTTCCTTTAAATGGCTGAGCAATATTCCATTGGGTATATGTACCACATCTTCTTGATCCACTCCTCTGTCGATGGACATTTAGGTTGTTTCCATGTCTTGGCTAGTGAAAATAGTGCTGCAAGGAATATCAGAGTACGTGTGTCTTTGCAAGTCATGGTTTTCTCTGGATAGATGCCCAGGAGTGGGATTGCTAGATCAAATGGTAGTTCTATTTTTAGTCTTCTGAGGCATCTCCATACTGCTTTCCACAGTGGTTGCACCAGTTTACAATCCCACCAACAGTGTCATAGGGTTCCTTTTTCTGCACAGCCTCTCCAGCACTTACTGTTTGTAGACTTTTGGATGATGGCCATTCTGGCTGGTGTGAGGTGGTACCTCATTGTGGTTTTGATGTGCATTTCTCTAATAATGAGTGATGTTGAACATCTTTTCATGTGTTTCTCGGCCATCTGTATGTCTTCTTTGGAGAACTATTTAGATCTTCTGCCCATTTTTTGATGGGGCTGTTTGTTTTTTTGGTATTGAGCAGTAGGAGGTGTTTATAAATTTTGGAGATGAATCCCTTGTCAGTGGTTTCATTTGTAAAGATTTTCTCCCATTCTGTGGGTTGTCTTTTCGTTTTGTTTAGGGTTTCCTTTGCTGTGCAGACACTTTTCAGTTTGATTAGGTCCAATTTGTTTATTTTTGTTTTTACCATCATGACTGTAAGTGGTGGATCTGAGAAGACATTGCTGTCGTTTATGTCAGAGAGTATTTGGCCTATGTTTTCCTCTAAGAGTTTTACAGTGTCTGGTCTTATATCTAGGTCTTGAATCCATTTTTAGTTTATTTTTGTGTATGGTGTTAGGGACTGTTCTAGTTTCATTCTTTTACATATGGCCGTCCAGTTTTCCCAGCACTGCTTATTGAACAGGCTGTCTTTTCTGCATTGTATATTCTTGCCTCCTTTGTCATAGATGAGTTGGCTGTAGGTGTGTGGGTTGAATTCTGGGCTCTCTATCTTGTTCCACTGATCTATATTTCTGTCTTTGTGCCAGTACCATATGGTTTTGATGACTGTTGCTTTGTAGTAGTCTGTAGTCTTGCAGCCTAATTCCTCCAGCTCCATTTTTCGTTTTCAGGATGTCTTTGGCAATATTAGGTTCACCACAATAAATAAGGCAACTGCTAATGACCTTAAAAGGACAAATCAACAATAACACAATAATAGTGGGGGACTTTAACACTCCACTTACAGCAATGGACAGATCATCCAGACAGAAAATCAATAAGGAAACACAGGCCCTGAATGAAGCGTTAGACCAGATGGACTTAATAGATATTTATAGAACATTCCATCCAAAAGCAACAGAATACACATCTTCTCAAGTGCACATGGAACATTCTCTAAGATTGATCACATCCTGGGCTACACATCAAGCCTCAGTAACTTTAAGAACATTGAATCACATCAAGCATCTTTTCCAACCACAATGCTGTACAACTGGAAATCAACAAGAAAAAAACTGCAAAAAACACAAACACGTGGAGACTCAACAACATGCTACTAAACAACCAATGGATCACTGAAGAAATCAAAGAGGAAATTAAAAAATACCTAGAAGCAAATGACAACAAAGATACGACACTCCAAAACCTATGGGATGCAGCAAAAGCCATTCTAAGAGGAAAGTTTATAGCAATACAAGTCCACCTCAGGAAACAAGAAAAAGCTCAAATAAGCAACCTAACTTTACATCTTAATCAGCTCGAGAGAGAAGAGCAGACAAGACCTAAAGTTAGCAGAAGGAAGGAAATCATAAAGGTCAGAGCAGAAATCAATGAAGTAGAATACTAGCAAAATACTAGCAAACCGCATCCAACAATACATTAAAAGGATTTTACATCATGATCAAGTGGAATTTATCCCAGGGATGCAAGGGTTCTTCAATATCCGCAAATCCATCAGTGCGATACACCACATTATCATACTGAAGAATAAAAACCATGGTTTACTTTTATAATCCTTTTTATTTCCATAAGGTCTATACTAATGCCACCAACTTTATTTCTGCTTTTAACAATTTATCTTCTCTTTTTGTTATCTTTTGGTCCATTGAGCTAAATGTTTATCAATTTTGTTGATTTTTCAAAGAACCTATTTTCATTTTTTGATTCTATTTTGTTTTCCTATTCTCTATTTCATTTGTCTCTCTCTCTCTCTTTTTTTTTTTTGTCTTTTTGCCATTTTTGGGCCACTTTTGCAGTATAGGGGTGCAGGCTAGGGGTCCAATTGGAGATGTAGCTGCTGGCCTACACCAGAGCCACAGCAATGCAGGATCTGAGCCGCATCTGCAACCTACACCACAGCTCGTGGCAATGCCGGATCCTTAACCTACTGAGCAAGGCCAGGGTCAAACCCGCAACCTCATGGTTTCTAGTCGGATTCATTAACCACTGAGCCACGACAGGAACTCCTGTCTCTTTTATAATCTCTATTATGTTATCCCTCTGCTAGCTTTGAGTTTATTTTATTTTTTTTTTTTTGTCTTTTTGCCATTTCTTGGGCCACTCCTGTGGCATATGGAGGTTCCCAGTCTAGGGGTCTAATTGGAGCTGTAGCTGCCGGCCTACACCACAGCCACAGCAAAGCGGGATCCGAGCTGCGTCTGTGACCCACACCACAGCTCACGGCAATGCCGGATCCTTAACCCACTGATCGAGGCCAGGGATCGAACCCGCAACCTCAAGGTTCCTAGTCGGATTTGTTAACCACTGAGCCACGATGGGAACTCCTAGCTTTGAATTTAACACGTTCTTTTTTCCCCTATGTTTCTAAGGTATAAAATTAAGTTATTGATTTGAGATCTTTTTTAAAAATATGTAATCATTTACAGCTATATAAATTTCACTCTGTGCACTGCTTTCACTGCATAACATAGATTTTGTAATGTCAATTTACCATAGTATCAATGTATTTTCTAATTTCATTTGTAAAATTCTTGATTCATTTTTGTTCAAGATTATGCAGGTTAATTTTCATGTTTTTTCAACTTTTCTAGTTTTTATTCTGATACTATTTTCTACTTCATTACATTGTAGTCAAAGAAGATATTTTGTATGATTTCAATCTTTTCAAATTTATTAAGAGCTTTGTCATCTAATATATGGTCTGTCCTAGAGAATGTTCCATAGACACTTGAGAAGAATCTATATTTTGTTTTCAGGTGGACTTTTCTGTGTACATCAGTTAGGTCTTGTTGGTTTATGGTGTTCAAATCCTTTATTTCCTTATTGATTTTCAGTATGGTTATCTATTGTTGAAAATGAAATATTAAAATCTCCAATTATTTCTACCCTAATTTTTGTCAGTTTTTGCCTTATATCTCATGATACTCTATTGATAGGCTTGTTTATGTTTGTATTGGTTATATCTTAATGGATTTATCCATTATCAACATATCAAGTCCTTCTTTGTACTTTGTAACTATTTTGACTTCAGTTCTATTTTCTCTGATATTAGATTAGTCATCCTAGCTCTCCTCTGGTTACTATTTGTATAGAATCCATTTTCCATCCTTTTACTTTCAACCTATTTGTATATCTGGATCTAAAGTGAGTCTCCTTCCCACTGTGGAACAGTGGGTTAAGAATCCAACTGCAGTGGCTCAGTCTCTGTGAGGTACAGGTTTGATCCCTGGCCCCATGAAGTGGGTTAAAGGAATCGGTGTAGGTCACAGTTGTGGTTTGGATTTAATCCCCAGCCCAGGGACTTCCATATGCCACGGGTTTGACCATAAAAAACAAAACAAAACAAAACAAAGAAGCCAAAAACTACACTAAAGTGAGTCTCTTGTAAACAATATATAGTTGAATCATATTTTTAAAATATGTTCTGCCTTTTAATTAGAGAGTTTAATTCATTTATATTCAAAGTAATTATGAGTAATTATGGTTGAGAAGACTTCTTCCATTTTACTATTTGTTTTCTTTTTGCTTTTTTTTTTTTTTTTTTTTTTTTTTGGTCCATACTTGCAGCATATGGAAGTTCCTGGGCTAGAGGTGGAATCAAGAGCTGCAGCTGCCAGTCTACACCACAGCCACAGTAATGCTGGATCCAAGCTATGTCTGTGACCTATACCACAATGCCAGATCCTTAACCCACTGAACCAGGCCAGGGATGAAACTTGCATCCTCATGGATACCAGTCAGCAATGTTACTGCTGAACCACAACAGGAACTCCCTGCTATTTGTTTTCTATACGGTACATCTTTTTTGGTCCTCTGCTCCATTTTTTGGTCTTTTTTTTTAATGATTGATTTTTTTTCCTGTTGTGCCATTTTGATTCTTTTTTTTTCTTGTATGTATTTTAGGGTATTTTTTTTTTCTCTTAGTGGATTTTTCCCTTAGAAGATTATAGTTAACATCTTTAATTATAGAGGTCAAGTTTATTAATTAATACCAATGTAGTTTCAATAGTATACAAAGATAATGCTCCTTTATAGCTCTGTCTTTCCTATTATGTTGTTATTGTTCCTAATTACAACTTTATACTGTGTCCATTAACAAAAATTAATCGTTGTTTTATACATTTGTCTTTTAAATAAAAAAGAGGAGTTATAAAACAAAAAAATCCAATAATACTGCCTTTTATATTTACCTATCTACCTGTGTGCGTACCATTGTTTGCTTTTTGTTTGTTTGTTTGTTTTTCCTTCTTGGTGTGGCTTTCAGTAACAGTCTAATGTACTTTAATTTTAGTCTGAAGGCCTCCCTTTAGCATTCTTTATAGGATGTGTCTACTGTGACAAACTCCCTCAGTTTTTATTTATCTGTGAATATCTTAATTTTCCCTTCATTTTTTGAAGGATAATTTTGTCAGATGTAGAATTCCTGGTTGATAGGTTACTTTTCTTTCAATACTTTGTTATCTCACCACCTTTTGGTTTCCACAGTTTCTGAAGAGAAATTGGCTGTTAATATTGTAGAGGATTCTTTGTATGTCATGAGATGCTTCTTTCTTTCTGCTTTCAAGAATCTGTCTTTCAGAAGTTTGACTATAATGTGTGTCAGTGTGGATCTCTTTGATTTTATCCTGCTTAGAGTTTGTTGAGCATCTTCAATCTGTAAATTTATGTCTTTTGCCAAATTTGTGAAGTTTTTAGGCATTATTTCTTCACATATTCTTTTTGCCCTTTTCTGTTTCTCATATCCCTTTTAAAGTCCCATATGTACATGTTGTTAAACTTAATGGTATCCCACATGCCTTTTTGGCTCTGTTCATTTTTCTTTATTCTTCCTATTACTTCCTTCCCCTCTCCTTGCCTCTCTACCTCTCTTTTTTTTTCTTTCTTTTTAGGACCACACAGCAGCATATGGAAGTTCACAGGCTAGGGGTCGAATTGGAGCTGCAGTTCCTGGTCTATGCCACAGCAACATGGGATCCAAGCCATGTCTGAGATCTACACCACAGCTTATGGCAATGCCATATCCTTAACCTACTGAATGAGACCAGGGATTGAACCCATATCCTCATGGATACTAGTCAGGCTCACTATCACTGAGCTACAGTGGGAACTCCTATTGTTTCCTATTTCTGATCCTCAAACTGAATAATCTCAGTTGGCCTATTTTCATATTCACTGATTTCTTTTCTCTGTCTTGAGTCTGCTATTGAACCCCTCTAATCATTTTTCTTTTCTGTTATTATAGTTTCAGGCTACAGAATTCCTAGGTGGTTCATTTTGATAGCTTTTAATTACTTATATTCACTATTTGGTGAGACACCATGCTGGCTTC
Source organism: Sus scrofa (assembly GCF_054392235.1). Classification (NCBI taxonomy): domain Eukaryota; kingdom Metazoa; phylum Chordata; class Mammalia; order Artiodactyla; family Suidae; genus Sus; species Sus scrofa. The sequence continues at coordinate 104,358,268 of NC_139396.1, read as the reverse complement.
CTTTAATTTTTTGTGGGTGGTTTCCTTTATATCTTTGAGAATACACGACACAGTTTATTTTAAGTCTTTATCTAGTAAGTGCAATGCATGGGCTTCCTTGGGGACAGTTTCTATCAATTTCTTTTTTTCCCCTCCCTTGCGTATAGGCTATATTTTTTTGCTTCTTTGCAGGCCTGGTAATTTTTTGTTGAAAATGGACATTTTGAATATTATAATGTGACAACTCTAGAATAAGACATTCCCCTCTCCCTGACATTTGCTGTTGTCATTTATTGTGGGTCATTGTTGTTTAATACTTTTCTTAACTATTTTGTATTCTATACTTTTGTTGTGTGTGGCCAATAAAGCCTTGTTCCATTAGCTTAGTGGTTATCTAGTGTTTTGACAAAGTTTCCTTAAATACCTGGAGTCAAGAAAAGAAAAAAAAAAATACTCTCCAGTCTTTGAAGATTGCCTCTGGGTTAGGGTACTCTTCAGTGCTTAGCTAGGCCATCAACTCTGCCTTACCCTTAACTTCCTGTTTTCAAGAGCCTGAAGTTCAGCCATAGGTGAGAACTGACGGTCTTCTCAGGCTTCTTCTGAGGATCTTTTTGACTCTGGTCATGTGCTTGGCCTTCTTGATTCCCTGGTGTACATGGTAGCTTTAAAGTTCTTTTACTCCCATGGTGTTCCCGTCGTGGCTCAGTAGTTAATGAACCCAACTAGTATCCATGAGGACTCAGGTTCAATCCCTGGCCTTGCTCAGTGGGTTAAGGTTAAGGATCCCACATTGCCGTGAACTGGGTGTAGGTCGCAGATGAGGCTCAGATCCCGTGTTGCTGTGGCTGTGGTGTAGTCCAGCAGCTATAGCTCCAGTTCGACCCCTAGCCTGGGAACCTCCATATGCCATGGGTGAGGCCCTAAAAAGACAAAAAAAAAAAAAAAAAAAACAACTCATATTCCCCTACATATCTACTTCTCCAACCTCTTCCTTTCCAGTCTTTTGGTCTAGTCTTGCTTGTCTCAAGTGTCATCCTTTGCCCCAGTCTGCTATGGCCAACACTTTTGCCTTGAAATTCTTTCTGAAAGTGCCAGCCATATGGGACCTGCCTTTTCTTGACAGATGGAATCTCCTATTTTACTGCTTCTCTGCAGGACTACTTACTTCTCTGAATCCCAGCTCCTGACTTCCCGGGCTTCGCAGCTCTCTACCTCCCTGCCCAGTTATCCTATCCCTCAGATGGAGTTGGAGCAGAGCTGTAATCTAATTAATGCTGTCGCTGCTTGGTTGTTGAGGTCCTCCTAGCTGTTCCCCTAGAGCCTCCCTGACTTTCTGCTGCCATTTAAAATCCTGTAATTCCTTTGGAGTGTAGCTCAGGTTCTGCTTTTCCATGAAACCATCCACGTTTCTTTCTTCCTTTTCAGAATAGCTATTGTATGTGAGGTGCTTATTTGGACTTGTTATTGAATGAAGCTCACATAATGCTGAACTTACCTAAAAATTTTAAAATGAATCTGAATCTTTTTTTAAAATTTAAATATAGCTGATTTATAATGTTATATTAGATTCAACTATACAACATAATGATTCAGGATTGTCATAGATAGTACTCCATTTAAGGTTATTATAAAATATTGGATATATTCCCTGTGCTATGCATTACATACTTGTAGCTTATTTTGTGCCTAGTAATCTCTTGATTTCTTTCCCCTATTTTGTCTCTCCCCTCATACTTCTCCCCACCGGTAGCCACTAGTTTATTTTCTGTACCTATGAGTCTGTTTCTGTTTTGTTATATTATTTGTTTTATATTTTAGATTCCACAAATAAGTGAAAACATACAGTATTTGTCTTTGTCTGATTTACCTTATTAAGCATGATACTCTCCAGATCCATCCATGTTGTTGAAAATTGCAAAATTTCATTCTTTTTTATGGCTAAGTAATATTCCATTGTATATATATATCTTCTTTATCTATTCATCTGTTAATGGACACTTAGGTTGCTTCCATATATTGGCTATTGTAAATAATGCTGCTAGGAACATTTAACATGCATGTATATTTTTTAGTGTTTTTGTTTTCTTCACATATATACCCAGGAGTGGAATTCCTGGGCCATATGGTAGTTCTATTTTTAACTTTTTAAGGAACATCCATTACTGTTTTCCATAGTGACATTCCCTGCAACAGTGTACGAGGGTTCCCTTTTCTCCACATTGTCACCAACATTTATTATTTGTTGTCTCTTTGATGATATCCTATCTGACAGGTTTGAGGTGATATTTCATTGTGGTTGTAATTTGCATTTCCCTGATGACTAGTGATCTTGAACATCTTTTTATGTGCCTATAGAACATCTGTATGTCTTCTTTGGGGAAATGTCTATTTAGGTTTTTTGCCCATTTTTTAATTAGGTTAGTTTTTTGATATTGAGTTGTAAGAACTCTTTATATATTTTGGATATTAACCCCCATCACACATATCATTTATTTACAAATATCTTCTCCAGTTCAGTATGTTGTCTTTTCATTTTGTTGATGGTTTCTTTTTATGTGCAAAACTTTTTAAGTTTAATTGGGTTCCATTTGCTTATTTTTGCTTTTGTTTTCCTTGCTTGAGGAGACAGATCCAAAAAATATTGCTAAGACAAATGTCAAAGAGTATATGACCTATGTTTTTCTTCTAGGAGTTTTGTGGGTTTTGGTCTTATATTTAGGTCTTTAACTTATTTTGAGTTTATTTTTGTATATGGTGTGAGAAAATGTTCTTTTAATAGTAAAAATGTAATTTTACTATGTTCTTCATTTATGTAATGAACATTCCTTCATGTTATTAAATAATCTCCGAAATGAGAATTTTTATTCTTTCTTTCTTTGCTTTTTAGGGCCATATCTGCGGCATATGGAGGTTCGTAGGTTAGGGATCTAATCAGAGCTACAGCTGCAGCCTACGTCACAGCCACAGCAATGCCAGATCTGAGCCATATCTATGACCTACACCACAGCTCATGGCATCTTTAACCCACTGAGCAAGGGCGGGGATTCAACTTGCAACCTCATGGTTCCTAGTCGGATTCATTTCCTCTGCACCACGACAGGAAATCCAGAGAATTTTTATTCTTTATTGTTTATTAAAAGTATAGTTGATTTACAAGACAAAATGTTCTTTCTTACAGGGATTTTAAAAATTTTATTGACGTATACTATATTTACAATTTGTGTTAATTTCAACATTGTAAAGTTGAAAATCAGCAAAGTGATTCATTTATACACATACATGTATATTCTTTTTCAGATCCTTTTCCACTATAGGTTATTGCAAGATATCCACTGTAGTTCTCTGTGCTACACAGTAGGTCCTTCTTGATTATTGTGTATATATATATATATAGTAGTGTATATATATTAATCCCAAACTCCTAATTCACCCTTCCTTCCTCTTTGGTAACCATAAGTTTGTTTTCTATGTCTATTTCTGTTTTGCAAATAAGTTCATTATCATTTCTAAGATTCCACAGTTAAGCAATATCATATGGTATTTATCTTTTTTCTTTTTGGCTGTGTCTGCATCATGCAGAAGTTCTGAGTCCAGGGACCAAACCAGAGCCACAGCAGTGACCAAAGTCACAGTAGTGACAATGCTAGATCCTTAACCTGCTGGGCCACCAGGGAACTCCAATATTTGTCTTCTTTATCTGACTTACTTCACTTAGTACGATAATCTCTAGGTCCATTCATGTTGTTGCAAATGGCATTATTTCATTCTTTTTTGTGGCTGAGTAGTATTCCTTAGTATATATCTATACCACATCTGCTTTATCCATTTATCTGTCTGATGGACATTAAGGTTGTTTCCATGTCTTGGCTATTGTAAATAATGCTGCAGTGAACATTGGGGTGCATGTATCTTTCTGAATTACGCTTTTCTCTGTATATATGCCCAGGAGTGGGATTGCTCGATCATGTGGTAGTTCTATATTTTTTCTTTTAAGGAACCTGCATACTATTCTCCATAGCAGTTACACCAATTTACATTCCCACCAATAGTATAGGATGGTTCCCTTTTCACATACCCTCTCCAGCATTTGTTTTTTGTAGACTTATTAATGATGGCCATTATGGCTGGTGTAAGGTGGCACCTTATAGTAGTTTTGATTTGCATTTCTCAAATAATTAGTAATGTTGAGCATCTTTTCATGTGCCCACTGGCCATCTGTATGTCTTCTTTGGAGAAATGTCTATTTAGTTCTTTGACTTATTATTATTTTTTTTTATATTGAGTTGTATGAGCTTTTGTATATTTTTGGAAATTAATCTCTTGTTGGTAGTAGCATAATTTGCAAATATTTTCTCCCATTCTATGGATTGTCTTTTCATTTTGTTTATGGTTTCCATAGCTCTGCAAAAGCTTTTATGTTTAATTAGATTTCATTTGTTTATTTTTGTTTTTATTTCTATTACTCGAGGAGATGGACCCAAAAAATATTGCTGTGATTTATGTCAAAGAGTGTTCTGCCTATGTTTTCCTCTAGGGGTTTATAGTATTTACATTTAGGTCTTTAATCCATTTGAGGTTTATTTTTGTATATGGTGTAAGAGAATGTTCTAATTTCATTCTTTTACATGTAGTGGTGTTAATGCAATCTCTATCAAAAGACAACATTCTTTTCCCCTGCAGAACTAGAATAAATAATCCTGAAATCTGCACAGAACCACAAAAGACCCCAAATATTTGAGGCAATCTTTAGAAAAAAGAACAAAGCTAGAGGAGTCATGTTCCCTGACATCAGACTATACTATAAGGCTATAGTAATCAAAACAGTATTGTTCTGCCACAAAAACAGACACATAAATCCATAGAAAAGAATAGAGAGCCCAAAAATAAACCCTCAAACATATGATCAATTAATTTATGACAAAGGAGGCAAAAATATACAGTGGGAAAAAGCCTCTTCAGTAAGTGGTGTTGACTCAATTTTACCTTTTTTTCATGAATAAGTTATTCATGTTCCAGGATGTCATATGTGGCAAAAGTTTGTACTTAAATTAATGAGGGTAAAAGAGGCCAATCTTCCATATGGTTATTATGCCATTTAGGTTAGGGGAATTTCTAGAAATGTTTGCACTTAAGCAGCATTTAAGAGATGGATGCACACTCCACTTCTGCTTTCAGAGTTTTAGGTTCTCAAACTGCCCTTCTTCTGCCTGTGGCATAGCCATCAGATGGCAGTGCAGGGGCAGGTGAAGGGCACCATTGATCAGCTACTTTCCACTGGTTCTCCTGCCTCATGGTATTATAGCAATAAGGTGCCCTCAAGCTCCTTCCTGAAACTGATCAGTGTGCCTTCCATATCCTGTTCATTGGAAACATGATCTTCCACTTGATATTTTACATTTTGAGATTCATTGGGGTAAATCTAACTGAGAGTGATATTTCAGAGGCTTGTTAGCAGAGCTTCAGAGTTAAAGGTTTCTGCACAGAAGTGAGATCAACTGTGGGCCTTTGACATGTTGAACTGGCCTTAGGTAATTAGTGGGGCTGGGTTGAAGGACATTAGGACAGTTCATGTGTAAAGGAGAATGGGACAGTCTGTGCTTAAGGGAGGCATCAATTTCAGTTTATGACGGCAGATTAGGGCCTTGGAGCCCTTGTGGGTTCAGCTCTCTAAGTAATTACATTTTGCCTAGATCTGCCAGTTCTATCTGAAGGGGACAGATTGACACTACTTTTTTTCTTTCTTTCTTTCTTTTTTTTTTTTTTTTTTTTTGATGCTACTATTTTAACTCTTGGTTAAAGTACCATTTGTTTTATCTGACTGGGTAAAATTTACACAAAAGTGAAATCTTTGGTCTAGTTCAGCATTACCAGGTCATTGCGTTTTTGTCTTTTTACAAAAGCATGCCAATGATTGGTATCTTCTCTGCAGCATTATGGTGATAATAAATAATTAGAGAAGTTGAAAATATCCAGCCAGTGAGGAATGAGTGGTTAAATAATTTACGATGTAACCTTATCATGGGATACTAGTCAAGTGCTAAAAATGTGGTCTGCCTACATGCTGAGATGTAAAAAGAGAACGATAGTATGTTGTGAAAAAAGAAGATGCCAATAACGTCAACGTTTTTTGTTTTTGAGAAGAAAATCATGTATATGTACATAAAATGTACTTAGGTAATAGTTTATTAAACTCTTACTGTGTTCTAGCACTATGCTCAATATTCAACATACCTGTGTGACCTCATATAATTTTTACAACAATGCTACAAGGTAGGCAGTTATTTAATCCACTTTAAAGGTGAGGAAATAGCAGCCTAGAGAAGTTAGGAAGCCCACCCCAGGTTTCATAGTAGGTGAGAGGCAAAACATGACTCCAGCCACGAAGCCTGCACCCCTAAACACTATGTTCGGTGCACTTCTTGTTAATATTTATCTGCTGAAAAAGTATGTGGTGGCCTAATATTTAGTAGCGATGTCATATGAGACTCATGTAAGATGGATACCCATCTAGGTGCCCTCCAGTTCCTTCCCTCTGAATTTGTGTCCAGACTGCAGAAGTTTCTGAAAGGGACATTTCTCTGGATAGGACATCGTCCCCTCTACCCCCACCTTCCCCCCTGACCCCATGCCTCTTCAACGTGGAATGCTGTTATTCATTTTGGAATTCAGAGGGCACTTAGGCTGCTTTGTTTTCTGACTTCTTGCTTGCTCTAGGAAGCTTGATGAGTACTTGATGCTTCATCTTGCTCTTAAAGCACATTTAGAACATAATGGCTATAGTTGTAACTGCTAGGGTAAGTTAGGTCTGTAGTTCACATTAAACATTAGCTCACATTACCTCCAGGTTTGAAACCAGTGTACCCAGAAGAAATTTACAAAGGGACAGTGATGTTGAAATATTTACGTGCAAACAGGAGGGATTCCTGTGTGTTGACAGGGACAAGGCTATGTTGTCTAAAGTCCCTATTTGTTTCTTCATTTTTCCACCCCTTCCCAGTGGCCTTGTTGTCTTTGAACTTTCTGCAGTCTTGTACATGATCATTGGAGCTCATTCTTTTTTACATGCCTCTGATTAAATATGTATGTGTAAAAATCTGTTACTTTATCCTAGAAGAAGTCACTTTAATATGATTTTAATTCCCTGGATGGATAGTGCTGCTACTGTTGACCAGCTGGAAAATTCAAGATTTGGAACACTGGAAAAAATTTTTTTAAATACTCATAAGTACAGAGAGGATCTGGTTGCCAGAACTGTTGGTTGGGGCAGTTGCATCCTACCTTTTGCTTCCCACAGTCCACTGTTTGATACATGAGGTTTCAGTTGATTGCTTTTTATTGCATTCTAGTGGAACCAGTTTCTCCACCCATTCTCATTCTTCGTGATCTCAATTCCCTATTGTTCCCTGGGCCTGAGGATGCAGCTAGATCTGAGAGTGGGAGAGAGTGAAGTGAAAGATGCTGTCAGTTAGTGCAGGAATTGGTTCAGGATGTAATCCTATTTCTTTTCTTGGTCAAAGGAAAAATAATGCAGGAGTCATGTGAGCAGGCTGTTTATCAAGTATATAGGACCTAATATATAGGTGTCTACTGTATCATATGGAAGCATTGGGAACCTGGACGCTGATAATTTCTCCATAATGAATCTGCCTCTCAAGAATCCTTTCCCAAAAATCATTGTTCTTTGTAACCCATTCAGATACTTTTTTAACATCTTGCTTGTTAATGTGACTGCCAGCGTCTTAGAGAAGTTGACAGTTTACGTGATTTCTATTAGCAGAAAAATGTGGGCTCAAAAGCTTTTCCTCTAAATGAATCTGTTGTGTAACATCCAAGCTGACTCAGAATACAGGTGCATGCTCTTGCTCTGGGAAGGTAGAAGGAGAAGAGCCCAATCCAGACAAGGTGTGGGGGAGGAGGCAGGGCACCCAAGAGCAAAGGCCACCCTGTGTTGTAATCTTAGCCTAAACCATATCTCTGGGAAGGAGTTTCTTACTTCCTGTGTGTATCCCTGAGCAACCACAGACCCCCACCCTCCAACGTGGGCTGTTAACCTTGGAGCACCGTGGAGATTAGCTGCAGAACTAAAGCAGAGTCCCCGAGGAGCTTCAGTTCTGCAGGATCTATCCAGCCTTCTTTGCCATGCGTTGACCACATGCTTCGGGCTTGGAAGATCAGAGCTAAGGGCTGAAATTCCTCAAGGTAAGAAGACCCCCCTTGCCAGGAAATGGACTCCTCCGATTTTCTCACATGATTATTCAGGCACTTTCACTTTTCCATATATAGGAGTCACTCAGGAGCAAGCTCTGACCAGTTGGAGGGAGTGACACATCCGTCTCCAGTCCCTCCCTTCTCACCCATCTTCACCTGGCTCTCACGTGCTCACGGGCACTTAGGCAGAAGTGAGCCCTGTGGTTCTGCCCAAGACGAGCCTATTGGCTTTAAAGGAGAGAAAACAAAACGAAAAAAAATCAGGCAGAGTTCCAGCCTTAAAACCTACCTAGAAGAAGCTGAGTGGAGAAGTGTGAAGAGATGAATGGACCCGTGGATGGCTTGTGCGACCATTCTCTAAGCGAAGAAGGAGCCTTCATGTTCACATCAGAATCTGTGGGAGAGGGGCACCCGGGTAAGTGGGTTGTCCTGGATGGATTGTGACCTGTATGGGGTGGCGTTCACTGTTATTAAAGGTCTGAAAAAATTCGGGGTTAGTTACTATTAGGGATCTGGGGAGGAGCAGTATGAAATATTTTTTTATTCTATTAATTTGCAGTTTTGTAAAATAGTCACCTGTAATGCAAATAAGGGATTGTAAGTTAAAGAAGCCGCAGGTCCACATTGTTGCCCACCACCAGTATCTCCACATAGTGGGGTTGCAACAGAGAATGTGCAGTTGGTTGATAAATAAGTCATACACATAAAACGTCTCATCAGATATAAACATTATATATTGAGATTTTTTTTGAGTAAGGCTTTAATCTATTATCAATGAGCAGCTTAAGTCAATAGAGAATCTTCCCACAGATAAGACCATGGGTCACCAAGTTTTGCACATAAATCTTGTGCCTAGTTTAAAAATGAATGGCAGTGCCTTCTACTAGGTGCTGAGACAGATCTTTAGGTCCTTGAAGAAAATCCCAGATTTTTTTTTTTTTTTTGCTCTCTGTAAGGTCAGTGGACTGTGATGTGGGGGAATGAGAGAGGCTTCTGTGCAGCTGTGAAGACCACGATCAGAGCCTCAAGTTTCTAGGACAGTGGTTCTCAGACTTCAGGGTACATCAGCATTGCCCAGCAGGCTTGTTAGAATACAGTGCTGGGCCCCACCTCCAGAGTTTCTCAGTAGGTTTTGGGTGCAGCTCCAGAATTTGTGTTCTTAGTAAGTTCCCAGGAGATGCTGATGCTGCTGGTGTGGGAGCCACACACGGGGAACCATGAGTCGAGGAGAACCCTGGGCCAGACACACTGATTTATGCATTTAAGCACTTCTTCAAAATTCATTGGAGTATTTGAAGTTTCTGGTAACTCATCATCACCGAGTTTAACTTTTTGTCATCTTCCTCATCCTTGTTCTTTGCCAGAGAACTTTTAACTCTCACAGTTTGCAACTCAGCTTTAGATAACTCAGTGTACTGCTCCTCCCATGTGCTTTAGCTGCTGGTTCTCACCTGGGGGCAGTTTTGCCCCTTTTCCCCCAAGGGCATTTTGTAATGCCTGGAAACATTTTTGCTGGGTGGGGGGGGGGGGGATCCTGGCATTTAGTGGACAGAGGTCTGGCATGTTTCTAAACACCCCGAATGTGCAAGACTGTCCCCCACAACAACGAATTTTCTAGCCCCAAATGCCAATATTACGCTGACGAAACCTTGGCTTAAACTGAGTTTTATATGTGACTTGGCATGACTTTATGAAGTTTCTAGGTTTACTGTCCTCGTAATCTCAGATCCATTGCTCCGTATGACACATTCCAGTCAGCTCCATGGCTTATGAAGGCCTCATGCAGGTTAGGAAACGGCCATATATAGGACTTGGTCCACCTGGAGGACGTGGGTTCTTTGTCACACAGTGGCCAGTGGTCCCATTGTATACAGAGCAATGTGCTCAGTGGACAGAGAATGAAAATTCCAGTCAACTGATTGGCTATTCTGTCTACCTAATGTCAGCCCTTCAATCTGATTTCCTTTCACTTGCCACTATAAATTAACCATCCATGTAAGACAGTTTCCTTGGTGACTTTCTGTTTGTCATTTCAGTGCTAAATTCCTCTCCATCAGAAAGATAAAATAAATGCTTCTTTTTCAACTTCCAAGAAAACCAGCTATTGGCCACTTTAAGGCTACTAAGTGATATTGATAGAAATTTCAAAAGCCTCAAGCTACTGTTCAGAAAGGACCTCCTAAGGTGTTACCTTAGTCTGTGGAGCTAATTTAATATCCTTGCTCAACTTACGGTTTTATCCCTAATATCCCTTACCCCTTTCCCTGTGCATTGGGAACTTGTGACCCATTTCCTTTCAACAAGTAGAGTCATCTGTAGTCAGCATGTGAGTAGCTCCTAGGAGCCCTGATGGCTGGGTCTAAAGTGGATGTTTGGGCAGCAGGAGGCCTTCCCTGGTAGTGAGGCCTGGACTCAAACAAACCTAGATTTATAACAGATCTTCCACCAGCAGGAAGACAGAAAAACTCAAATATATTTTAGTAGTAGTTTCTGAAGGAAAGATTAGAGAATTCATCTTCAGATTAACTAGCTTTTTTATTATAGGACTTGCAGTTTCAAGAGCAGAAGTACTTGATTCTGGATGTGGATTTTTTTTTTTTTTTTTTTTTTTGTCTTTTTAGGGTTACACCTGTGGCATATGGCGGTTCCCAGGCTAGAGGTCTAATTGGAACTGTAGCCTCCAGCCTACACCACAGCCACAGCAATGCCAGATCCGAGCAGCATCTGCGACCTACACCATAGCTCACAGCAACACCAGATCCTTAACCCACTGAGCGAGGCCAGGGATCGAACCTGCAACCTCGCGGTTCTTAGTTGGATTCATTTCCACTGCGCCACAATGGGAACTCCTGGACATGGATTCTTAATTAAGAAACTTAGGGAAAATAAAAGGGACACAAGGAAACTTTTGGAGGCGATGGATGTGTATTAAACCTTGACTGTGGTGATTGGTAACACAAGTATGTACATATGACCAAACTCACACCAAATTGTATATGTTAATTACATGCACATTTTTGTGTACATATACCTCAATAAAGCTGGGGGAAAACTTATTAATATACTAGGAGTAGACTCTTTGGGTATTTTGAACACTGAATGAGATGTAATATGTGTAAATAGATGTCACTTTTATTTCTGAGTTTGTGTACATTGGCAGCTACAGTGTCTACATGCTCCACCATGGGGAGTCTTTTTTTTTATTTTTTATTATATTGATCTACAATGTTCTGTCAATTTCTGCTGTGCAGCAAATATATACTTGTCTTCAAGGCAAATAGTAGAAGAATAAGATCAAATGTCATCTTGTGTCAGACTCTTGTCACTCCCACTTTGATTGGGGAGGTCAAACCCAGCTCTTGGAGCATCTGGCCTTCAGGAGGCTGAGTGATGGGGAGGATCTGAGAGCTGCATGTGGAAGTGTTCTGCAAAGCAGCCATGGCAGTGATGTACAGAGGGTCTCTTAGTTAGCATTCTTGCAGGTGGAGTCACAGAACTGGGTGTGGTGTTTTGTACACAGCTCACTGTAGCTTGTGGAACCTGTAGTACAATGCATCTGTCTCTCCCATCCTATTTTACCTCTTGGCACCTAATTTTACTGACTTCGTTAGTTAGTAATTTAAATTCTGTTTCTAGGACTTTTCTTGACATCAGAATTAAAAGGAATATGACGAGGAACAAGATACTTTTTAGTTAGAAGAATACATGTGTGTGTGTGTGTTTGAATTTCTCTATGCTCTTATAACTGGTTTTGGAATCTATTTCTTTTTTTAGGGAATGCCATGACTTTATATAATATACATAAAGTGGGAAGAAATAAAAGTTTCCAAAAAAGTTATAATTTCTTCTATTTGAAAAGTGTCCTTTTAAGTAGATTGATATGTAAACTGACAAAATATCTAATTATTTTAACATTTCAGTTTGTTAGGCTTAATATTCCTGTGACTCTTACACATGTTCATTCTTGCCCAGACAAGATCTGTGACCAGATCAGCGATGCAGTGCTGGACGCCCATCTCAAGCAGGACCCCAATGCCAAGGTGGCCTGTGGTAAGAAATACCCGATCCCTCCTGCTGGAGGCCTAAATGGGCTGAGCTTTGAAACCTATGCCTGTGTTGAAGCCCTTGGCACAGCAGAAAGGTCTAACCCCCTCACTTTACTGAGGGGATCTTGGCTGCAGCTGAACTGGTGCCTTGGCCAGGGTCACGGGGTAGGGGTCTCGGCATGGAGACCAGAGCTCTGCTCTTCTGGCTGTCCACTACAGACCTACCCTTCCCTCTCCAGGGCCATACCTACTGACACTGTAGAGACCCATGCCCCTCTAATGGAAGACTTCACCCTGACATCTTTGTAAATAGCCTACCTTGATTCTTTGCTCAGGACCCTACCCCCTAAAGCCTGCAGTGAAGGTTTAGCAATAAGGGAGCAGGAGAGGCCTCCCTACACGTTGGCTGCATTCTTTACAGTACCTGCATACAGCCATTGCCTCATTTTAATCCACACAGCAGTCTTATGATTATCTCCAGCTACCAGCTGAGGCTAAATAAGTAGTTGAAGATTGCACAAGCAGTAAGTATGGGCTATAAAAACTCAAGTGTGACCATTTCTTTCCAAAGCGTAGTTCTCCAGGCAGCATGAGGAGGTGGTCAGCAGTTGTGCCAGGACTTACTCTCTGTATTAGCATCATGGTTTTCTGTCTCTTTCTCAGCACTGTGAGAGGTCCAGGTACGGAGCAGGTGGCCACTAACCTGTCTCCTTCCCTCCCTCACAGAGACGGTGTGTAAGACGGGCATGGTGCTGCTGTGCGGTGAGATCACGTCCATGGCCATGGTGGACTACCAGCGGGTGGTCAGAGACACCATCAAGCACATTGGCTATGACGATTCTGCCAAGGGTGAGGGCAGGGCCCCCAAGGCTGAATCCCACCTGAGGCTTGTGGTCTTCTGGAAGAGCAGAGACCGCCAGGGGGAAAAACACTCCTAGGCCCACCAGTCAGGATCCAGGGCTCACAGTATGAGCCTTGGCAGCAGGGTAGACCAGCCCCATCCATCCATTGCTGACTCTGGTCTTATTTAAGGTCCTGGCTTCTTGAAGCTTTGGAAGAGAGAGAAGCTCCGAGTAAAAGGAGCTGCCTTCTGCCCAGTACCTGTTTTCTGCCGGTCACTGGGGCTTGTCTCTGTGTGTCTGTCTTCTTACCTAATTGTTGAAGGAACTCTGCTCTGCTTCTTAGGCAGATGAGGCACTTCAGGCTTAGAGATGGAGATAACTTGTATAAGGTGACACAGTCGTAAGTGGCTGCCTGGGTTGGGACTCCTGCACTTACTACTATGCTATGCCACTTCCTAGCATAGACAAAGAAGAAGCTAACTCGATGCAGAATTGGTGCTGAAAGCACGAGGAAGAGATAGGCTGGCCCGGGTGCTCCAGAGGCAGGCAGTGTGGGAGCCTACAACCCAGAGAAGGGGCCTGGGCCCCAGAAGGGGTTGAGGAGGCGCCCTGTGATTGGGTGGGGGTAGGAGCCAGAGAGAACCAAGGCCCTTGAAGCAGACTCCCACATCTAGGACCAGGCTGGCAGAAGGTCAGGCTGAGAGGGCCAGATGCTAGGGCCGGTGTACACTGACATTCCACTGACAAACAAACATTGGTTGTTTGGGGTGATAGGTGGCATCTTTGTGGGGCAGGGGGTGGGGGGCGATGCTCACATCTTTATAAGTGACAGAGTCCCTCTCCATGTGAGGATGGGGCATGCAGAAGCTCCCAGCAGCTCACCCAAAGGACTGCCCTGAGCATCTGAAAGTTTTGAGGGCGTGTCAAGAATCTGGGGAGAGAACCAGTGAGTACAGGGTGGTTCTCCCAGCCAGCACTCGGGGGCATCCACAGAGAAAACACGGTGTCCTAGAGCAGCAGCCTCCTGACACGTTACCGTGCAGAGCCCTCGCCCTGCTCTACCAGGAAGGGCTGACTTGTTTATGTACATTTAGACCTTATTCCCGAGCAATCTTTGTCCTGCGTTAGGCAGCAGGAAAATGTCTCTGGAAGCGTAACGTCCCTGGAAGGGGAGAACCGGAAGCAAGCCCAGCCCTGCTGAGGACTGCGTTTCATGGGCTGAGCTTGTCAGGGTGCCTGCACCGGATGGACCAGGCATTAAGTGATGCAGTATGAGGTGCCCAGCGACAAGTCGTGGCAGGGGGTGAGGAGCTGGGGCAGGGGGTGTCCAAGGACGTTTACTGAGAGCTAGCTGGATTTGTGGACAGGAGGATGGAGGTCAGAGGAGGAGCTTTCTGGCAGAGAGACCTAGTGAAAGTGGAAAAGGAAGATTACTTCATGTGGCAGTAGGTCCCCACTTGAAGCATGTACCGAAACGATAGATTGAATCTAGGTTTTGTTGTGGTTTTGTTTGTTTTAGTAAGTCCATTCTGGCCACGTGGGTAGGAGCACAGACTGGAAAGAGGGTGACAGTCAACTTGTCACTGAGACTTGACCTTCAGGTGTGGCCTCTGCACTTTAGCTCCTTCTTCACATCCATCCCATAGCTGAGCCCAGCAAGGCCATGAGGACGGAAGGCGGAAGAACCTGCTGTCCACACAGAGGCTCCCTGGCAGGGCTCCTTGGCCTGCACTGCTGCTACCAAGACATCCATGCCCCAGTTCCCTGCCCATTGTGCCCCACCTGGGGGGGGAACCAGCCTTCACCTCTGTGTCCAAGCTTTGAGGTGGGCTGAGGGGGCCTTGGCCTCCAGAGGTGTGGTTTTCCATTTTGTTCCAGGCCCTGTGCACATCTCGGGGTCAGGGGACCCTGGCTCTGGGAGTGTCTCTGGATGGCTCACATGTACCGCTTTGTTCGGTATATTTGATACTTGGATTCTGCACGCAGCTGGGCTTCTGCACAGTTGGGAGGGTGCTCACTCAGTACAGAGATTTTCAACCTGGGTCCCAGCAAGTGCCTCTGGGAGAGGCTTCGGGGGCAGGGCTAGAGCAGCTATAGCTATTACCTGGTTTTCATACAACAGTTCTGTGTAGGTCATATATTATTAATGGAAGTATAGTTTAATACACTATGGAGGATTTTTTTGTGACTAAAGAGTTCCCTGAGATAGGATGGGTGGGATACTAGTCTTCCCCATCCAGGGCCTCAGCTCTGGGCCCAGACTGATGGCAGTTAGTTAGAGACCACCCACCTGGACCTGTCAGGTGCCCAGCCATCCCCCAGGAGCTTGCAGCCTCCCTCTGCCTGAGGACTCCCCACTCAGGCCTGCTGTCCTTCTGCTTTGACTTCAAGGCTTTGACTTCAAGACCTGCAATGTGCTGGTGGCTCTGGAGCAGCAGTCCCCAGATATCGCCCAGTGTGTCCATCTGGACAGAAATGAAGAAGATGTTGGTGCCGGCGATCAGGTCACTAGATGCTTAGTGTGGGCATTGTGTCAGGATGGCAGTGCAGTGTCCTCTGTGTCAAGGGGCTAGCAGGGGACGTTCATGCATAATGACAGATGATTTGCTCTGTAGGTTAGACCCCACCCACCATGCCTGGGGTGGTGACGCACCCCTTCTTCAGGGCATCAAGTTGGGGGGCGGTGGTCAGCTTGTCTCCCCTCCTAGAGAACTGGGGTCGGGGACCATGTCTTCCCTTCCGTGGGTGCCCAGTGCAGATGCTGTGTGCACTCGAGGATGGAAGATCAGCAGAGCTTTAGGTTTGAGGAGAGGTACCCCCTGAGGTCTGATGCAGGTGTTCACTGCAGGGCCTGATGTTCGGCTATGCCACGGATGAGACGGAGGAATGCATGCCCCTCACCATCATCCTGGCGCACAGACTCAATGCCCGCATGGCGGCCCTGCGGCGTTCGGGGCTGCTGCCCTGGCTGAGGCCCGACTCCAAGACGCAGGTGAGCCCCCCACCCCCCAGGGGCTCCAGACACACGCCTTCAGCACCCCCTTTCCTCTTGATGCTGTTTGTTGTTAAGATCCAAACGTTCAGTTTGGGCACTCAAAGAATTGTTGATTTTCAAAAGAGCCACTTACGGGAGAAATCTTCAGCTCCAGATGTTTTTTTCCCTGATCCCCAACATTTTTATTATAATGAAACATTTCAAAAATACAGAAAAAAGAACAGTCAATAATTTTTTTTTTTTTTCCTTCTTAGCATAGATTGACTCTGGTAATCTGATCCCTCAGTTCCTGCCACAAATCTCCTTTGTAACTTGTTTCGGACTTTGGGTCACTGCCTTTCAAGCCTCCACATTTTAAACAAAGCTTGAACACCTTGTGAACAAGTACTGTTTGTAGTTTGCTGTGGCCTTTTAACTTCATTTCTTATAAAAAGGTTTTACCTTTACTGATTCTGACTCTCCGTCCTTAGTGGCCCTGACCTCCACTCCTGGCAATGATGAAATCCGCACTAAAGTCTGTATTTGCAGGCCGATGGTGATGCAAGGATTAGCACACACAGAGGCCCCCTGCCACCTTCACCTTCCACATCCTGTTTGATCCTGCTGGCCCTGATGGCCCCTTTCCTCAGGTCTTGCTGGGTCCCTTGCTCCTCTGCCATACTCCCGCAGGGTCTTGGCACTTCCTCTTCCACACTCTCTTTCTTTCTACCCACACTTGTGGATGCAGTTTTCACCTGCTCCCAAATCTTCCACCTGCAGCTCTGTGTGACCCACCTACCAACACAGGGGCCCCGGGAGCTCTGCTCAGCTGCAGAGAGTGGGATGGAGCCCCCGCTTTCCCCAGGCCTCTCTATCTCCACTCTGCCTGCACTCCCGGGTTCCCTCTAGAGCATCGAGCATCCCTTTTTTTCTTTTTCTTTTCTTTTTTTTCTTTTGTCCTTCTTTAGGGCCACATCCTCGGCATATGGATGTTCCCAGGCTAGGGGTCTAACCGGAGTTACAGCTGCCAGCCTACACCACAACCACAGCAACACCAAATCTGAGCCACGTCTGCAACCTACACCATAGCTCACGGCAATGCCGGATCCTTAACCCTCTAAACAAGGCCAAGCATCGAACCCACAACCTCATGGTTCCTAGTTGGATTCGTTTCTGCTGCGCCACGACAGGAACTCCTAAAGCATCGCTTCTGCTCCAGCCCATCTCTCAGGCCAGGACCAAGACCAGTACTGTGTCTTCCCAAAGGTTCTCCCTGCCCGGAAACGTCAGTTAATTCCCTTTAGGCTTACTTTTAATTTCCTAATATCTGCTCAGAATCTTCTACACCCTTCTGCTTCCTGCTGGGGGGTGGGGGAGGCCCCACTCATTATTCTGGCATTTAAAGCCCTTTATATTCTTCCAGCTTTGCCCACCTCTGTCCCCACCCCCAGTCTTCGCTCATCATCCTTTCACTCATGTTCCCCTTTGTTTCTCCGTGCTTTGCACCTGCGCTCCCTCCCTTTGCCTTCCTTGGAGTCTCTCTCTGGTCCTCAACTGTCCATCGGTGGCCGGCATCGTTCCCAGCTCCTCATGCTCTTCCCTGACCACCCTCAGACAGGGCCTCCCCTGCCCTGCCTTTGGAATTTGGCACCCACAGTTTTACAGCTCAGCACGGTGCATGCGACTCTGCCCCATAACTCCAGCTGCACAGAGGGCATCCTCCTCACCCCAAGTGTGAGGCTGCACAGGCCAGAGGTGGCCTACTGGCTGTATCTGGGGCAAGGGAGTGCCTCTGTGGCCCAAAGAAACCTTTCCTTGGAACTCGCGATGTTATCCACACGATTCCCAAGGTGGGAAGTGGGAGCAGGAGCCTCCCTCAGCTGTTCTTTGAGATTATGAGCAGGTAGATTGTGATGGTACCAAATTTAAGGACCCTGACCCCCCCCCCCCCCCCGCCACCTCCTGCTCCTTCCCGACCCTGTCCTTTCTGGTCCCAGAGCTGTGCCATCATGGGAAGCAAGGTGGAGATTCACAGAAAAGGAAATTCTAGAACAGGGATGAGAGGAAGTAAATGGAATGAATCAGCTTTCCTTCTCCCCTGCTGAGGGTGAGGACTGGAGGGTCTGCATATCAGGCTGGCTGAAATAGGAAAGGCCGCCTCTATGTGCTTCTTTGTAGAAGAGTTCCAAGCCCAGAGCGTGGGGGATGGGCGCCTCCAGGCTTTCCCTTCCTGCCGGGAAATGCTGAATTCTCTTACAAATGCTGCTCTGGATACCGAAGTCAGCCTTACTCTCCTGCCATAGGCAGGCCCTGAGCCTCGCGCCACGAGGCTAGGGGTATAACCAGAGTTACAGCTGCCAGCCTACACCACAGCCACAGCAACACCAAATCTGAGCCACGTATGCAGAGCCATGCCAGGCAGGGTGTCTGAGCCTTCTCTATACCCACTGGTAAAGGATTTTCACCACCTAACTGGAGTGTTGACTGTGAGAACAGGATGAGTCTTTCCACCTGAGCAAATTCTTGCTGCTGATATTGAGAACCGAGTGGCAGTGTGGATGGCTATTTTTGTACCTGGTCAGAGTTGTGTTTTCCATGGTGTACTTTTCCCCACATCTTGCTGACATGGTGAGATAAGAGCGATGCTCAGGGCCCACTGCTTTGCCTTGGCTCTGCTTGGAGCCTCTGAGATGGGCCTCACCACTCCTCCTTCTCCTGGCCAGATGTGGCAGATCTGGTCTAGAGCCAATCACCAAGCCTCCCCTCCGGACCCCCTAACCCCTCACCTGCAGCTCCCTCTCCCAGGGCCCTGTGTGCAGCCTGGTATTAAAGGGCTGCTCTGGGTGCACAGACAGTGTGCATCTGCCCATCTCACTGGGATCAGGCATCATGCGGTAAGCACTTTCTTTTCCTTCTTCTGGACCAAGCAGGACATGGAGCAGGAGTTGGATACCAGTCCTGTGTTTGATGAGTATCTGAGGGGCCTTTGGGCAGGCAGAGACATTGCCCCAGGCATAGCCCCAGGGAGGCACTTTTTGCTGCCCTGTCATCGAGGCCCTTGGCATAGGGAACAGTTCTGTACTTGCTGACCAATGTCCCTTCAGGGCTATCTGGCATAGCTGTGCTTCCGTAGGCCCCATGCCCCTCAAAGTCCCTTGGGCACTGCTCTTGTGCATCCACACTGCCTTGGGTGCTGCCTTAGGCCAGCAGCTGCAGCTCCGATTCAACCCCTAGTGATGGGGCCTGTGGCTGCAGCATTGAGGGTCCTGGCTGACAGCCTTCTGCTGCTATCAAGCCACGCAGCTCCAGGTCAGAGTCCAGCTTTGCTGGCTGTATGATCTTGAGCAAAGTATTCATATTCTGGAAGCTCAGCTTTCTTGTTTTTAAAGCCACTTCTCACAACTTTTGGCATGGCTTGTAGCCTGCTTAGTTGACGTCTTCTTTTTCCAATTTCTTTGCTGTTGTCATCCTCTCCTTCCCTCTCACTCTGTAAGCTGTTATCCTTTGTTGCCAAGCAGATCAGGCTGTGATGCTGGGCTCTTGTGCACCCCGAAGGGTCTGTAGGGGACAGAATGCAGAAGCATTTGGTCTGCGCCACTTGGGAGTGACATAAGCTTTTGCAGCAGGGAAAACAAAGTTTGGCTCTTGGCCTTTTCAGTAAGTAGCCTGTGATTTCAGACAAGTTTCACTTCTCATAGCCTAGCTTTTCCCATTTGTAAAGTGGAGACAATAATGCCTATCTTGGAGTTCCCTTGTGGTGCAGTGGGTTAAGGAGCCAGGATTGTCACTTCAGTGGCCCCAGGCGCTGCCGTGCCTTGGGTTCAATTCCTGGCTTAGGAACTTCCATGTGCTGAGTATGAGCCCCCCAAAATAAATAATGCCTGCCTTGATAGGGTGACTTAAATATTCTTCAGTAATGCATAGCATGGGCACAGAAATGACCCATGCTGGTGGGAGTGAAACCCAGGTCTGTCCCTGTGGCCTGCCCTGCAAGGTGCTACAGAAAGGCTTCTGCCTCTGTGTGCTCTCTGCTTTTCCTTGCTTTTGCCCAAATACCCAGAGGCTGGCAACCCAGAGCTTGCTGCTCCCCCTCACTCATTCAACTTGTCCTCCAGGAGGCAAAGCCTCTGGCCCCATACGCTTGCAGAAACCCTCCACTGAGGAGCCTGTGGACTGCTGTGTTCCTTGGCAGGAGCAGGGATTTCTGGGCTGTGGGCCATGGAAGGTCAAGACAGGGCTTTGGCCCAAGGGACTTTTGCTGGCACGTAGAACCTTCTAAAACAGGAGTGGAGACTAGTGGGTCACAAAGAGGAAACTCTTTGACACCTGAGTCTCCAGGTGGCACTGACTGGGATTATGTGTAGGAATAGCTGATGCCTCACAGCAGTCATCTCATAGCACTGGGGAATCAAATATAAGAATGTGTGAGATCGACTTTCTGGGAATCCCATATGGCTCTGCGGTAATATACCTGACCAGTATCCATGAGGACACAGGTTCTATCCCTGGCCACACCCAATGGGTTGGGGATCCAGCTTTGCCGTGATCTGTGGTATAGGTCACAGGTGTGGCTTGGATCCCAGGTCGCTGTGGCTATGGCGTAGGCCAGCAGTTGCAGCTCCGATTTGACCCCTAGCCTGGGAACTTCCATATGCCACGGGTGTGGCCCTAAAAAGCAAAAAGCAAAACAAGACAATTTTTACCAAAGGCTCTTTGAGAACAAGTGGCCCCTCTGGCTCTTGGGAGCCCTGCCTGCTCCTGGGCACCTGTGCCTGGCAGTGGTGTGTCCTCAGCCTAGGGCAGGGCTTCAAGACTCCTCCTACCCTTCCGACCACCAGGTGACAGTGCAGTACACACAGGACAACGGCGCCGTCATCCCCGTGCGCATCCACACCATCGTCATCTCCGTGCAGCACAACGAAGACATCACTCTGGAAGACATGCGCAAGGCCCTGAAGGAGCAGGTGATCAAGGCCGTGGTTCCGGCCCAGTACCTGGATGAGGACACCATCTACCACCTGCAGCCCAGTGGGCGCTTTGTCATCGGAGGCCCGCAGGTGTGTCCTTGTCTCTGAATGAGGCCCCAATTCGTCCTTGCCCCTGGGTTGCTTATCTCCCCAGCACAAGGGCCACAGGAGGTGACTTAGCCAGGTCTGGCCCAGGATGAAACGTCACGTCAGCTCACTCTGTGCAGCCTGCCATGTATCCCTCAGTGCGGGAGGAATCAGGGGCGTGTCCCCAGGAGGCTCCCACGTGGTGCTGCCTGGCCCGCCCACTCCAGACGTCTCACACGTGTCCAAGCTGCCACCTCACCCTGCCGAGGGGCTAACTCACCATCGTGGGCACTGACCTTGTCCAGGGGTGCTTATCCGGTCCTTGCCTCTTGTGACCTGCAGCTCCTGTGGGCACTAAGGAGGGGCTGCTTTTTAGCTGGGGACATGGGCTGCCCCTTCCTCCTGTGCTGTAGGACTGAGCAAGCGGAGAGGCTCTGGGTCCTCCGAGATGCTGCTGACCACTGCTGGGGGACCTCCGCTGTGGACGTGTTGCCACAAAGGAGAGCCCCCATAATGGGCCCTGTGACCAAATGCAGTACAGAAACCCAGGGTGAAAGGATGGGCACGCTCACTGTGCTTTCCTGCAGGACTTCTCAGGGCCTAGGCAGGCCGCTGCAAACTGCGGATCTCTAAGCGGGGATGGGGAGGGCATGGTGTACAGACTTTCCCCTCATCTTTTAGCATAGATCCCCCTCCCCACCTCCACCTTTAAAACATCTTGGTTGACTGGTATCACACAGAGCAGATACTTCAGGAGACAGGCAACTCAATGTCTGTTGGGCGTCACCAGCCGGGGCTGCAGCCCAGGGTGTCTTTGTCACAGCACAGTTTCCTCCTGTACTTGGATTTCTCCACTATGATTGACTCCTGAAAACAAAGGCATTAGGAGCAGGCTGTGACCCCAGCTAGTCCATCTTCTGCACTTTCTGTGCAGGCTCTGACAGGTGACTGGACTTCCATGACTAGTCAGTGGCTAAACTGGGATTAGAGGCCAGGGTTTCGGGCTGACTCCCAGCCAAGGGTCTTTGGAAAATGCCCTCCATCCCCATCCCAGCAGCTCAGGGACCCTTTCCAAGTTACGGTCTAGTGGCCATCGCGGTGCTTCGGCCACCCGCTCCTGCCATGTCCTTCCTCTATGTCTCCCTTTCCCTCTGCAGGGGGATGCGGGCGTCACTGGCCGCAAGATCATCGTGGACACCTACGGCGGCTGGGGGGCACACGGTGGGGGCGCCTTCTCCGGGAAGGACTACACCAAGGTGGACCGCTCGGCAGCGTATGCTGCCCGCTGGGTGGCCAAGTCCCTGGTGAAAGCGGGGCTCTGCCGGAGAGTGCTCGTGCAGGTGGGTCAGATCCCACCCCACTCAGGCCCTCAGCTTTGCCCTGAGTAAGGACACGCCAGCCTAGGGGAAGGCCCCACACTTTGCCAGAGATTGTAACTCTGTGTGTGTCGTGTTGGGCACTGTGGCCAGTCCCTGCAAACCTGGGGGAGGAAAATTAAAAGTCGGGGAGTGGGCATGTACCAAAACTGCCCAGGAGGATGACAGGGGTTTCTAGGCAGATGGGGGGCTGGAGCATGTTGGGCAGGTGTGCCGTGGCTTCAGCGGCCCCAACCTGAGGACATCAGGGTCTCTGTGAGGGGCCAGCCCCTGACCCTGCACCCTTCTGGAAGGTGTCCTATGCCATTGGCGTGGCCGAGCCACTGTCCATTTCCATCTTCACCTACGGAACCTCCCAGAAGTCAGAGAGGGAACTGCTGGATGTGGTCAACAAGAACTTCGACCTGCGGCCTGGCGTCATCGTCAGGTAAAAGGGCCACCCTTGTGGTTGGGCAGGGCCCTCTTTCCGTGCTCAGCTCAATAGAAAGGGAAGCAGAAAGAAGGATGCTCAGCCTCCCAGAAGCAGGAGTGGCTACAAGCTCTTGGCCCAGGACAGTACAAACCCCAGATGCAGGTGTTCAGGTTGAAGGAATCTGTGTCAGGTCCCAGCTGCCTAGCAGACACTGGCTTCAGTGGGGCCATCTTTGGGCAGGTGGAGGATCTTAGGAAGATGTCTGGGAATTGAGTTGGCAGGTCTGGCCCCAGCTGCTCTCTTTTCTGATGCTGCCCCTGCTGTCCAGAACTTGGTGCTGTTGATGTTGGTCTGGGCCAGGTCAGTGGCATGGAGAGTAGGCCAGAGTTCAAATCCTGGTTCCTGGGTGTCATCTGCGTGATGGGGCTGTCCCTGGACCTCTGAGCCTGTTTCCCAAGTGCCAGCAGCAGTGGCTTCATAAAACGTGGTGGGACGGGAGACAGGAAATATGTGGGGAATTGCTCTCCAGTGATTTAACACTCCCCACACAGACTGTCATGGTCTGTTAATGACTCCTGTGCTCCAAATTCAGAGGAAGAAACTCTGCTCCTTTTCCATTAAAAATGACCCTTTCTGACCATGCAGAGATTTGGATTTGAAGAAGCCCATCTACCAGAAGACAGCGTGCTACGGCCATTTCGGAAGAAGCGAGTTCCCATGGGAAGTTCCCAAAAAGCTTGTGTTTTAGGACTGCTGGGAGCCAGGCCTGGCTGCACCCTGGAGACATCTGGGTAGAACGGAGCCGGGTTCCTCTTCTCTAGGACCCCAGCTCAGAGCTCCCAGACCCCAGGGAGGGCCTCCCCCACCCACTGTCCCTTCCCAGGCAAAGCCAGGCCCCCCTGGCTTAGCAGGAGGTGGGGGCCTCCTGGTGCTGGGGCTCAGATCTCCACGAGCAGAGAGTCGCCGTGTTCCCCTGCCTCTCCCTAGACCAAGGCGATGTGAACCACCCCTGTTGAGAGTAAGTCCCCCCCACCCTGCCCCCAGCAGCCTGAACCCTGACCAGCTCCTCCTCCGGGGCAAGTGCACACGGGGGACGGGTAATGCATCTCACAGATCCTGGGGCTCCATGTGGGCCTGGGTGTGCTGGGCCTTCCCTTCACATCTGCAGCCATGTGGTCAGGGTCCTGAGCCTGGGCCTTCACAGAGGGCCTGCCGGGCCGGGCTTACGGCAGGGATGAGAGCGCCTACAGTGCATGAGGGACGGAGCTAGTGACTTACCTCATTTCTTCTTCACTGCAACACGATGGGGCAACACTTGTGTTATCTGCCTTTACAGATGGGGAAGCTGAGGCCCAGACCACCCAGGTAACCTTCACAAGGTCATATGGCCACGTATGGGTTCAGGGCCTAGATGAATCTCGGGATCCTGTGTGCTACATCCCCCACCCCCATCCGCCTCCCAATCTCACACCAGAAACAGGTCTGAGCAACAACAGAGCAGATGGAGATGAGGCTGTGACCTCTGTCCTGAAGACCTAAGGTTGCTTGATGAGCCCTGGGCAGAGGCAGGATAGAACCAAAGGGGTGTTTTGTTGCCCTCATTGATTTTGGAAGACAGTTCAGGGTGTGCTGGCTGTCCTGGCCCATGGGGCTGGCCTAGAGTTTGAAATTCAGAGGCCACCATGTGATCCTAGCCCCTGACCACTCAGGGACATGTGGGCTGGGCCTGTGGACCTCTGGGGTAAGGGTCCAAGTCCAGTCCTGTCCCATCAGGCTTCCTAGAGCAGGAGCCGCAGCTTGTCCCTTAAATAAGGGATGGAACTCCGTGTCCTTCAAGTCTTTGTCTCTCTCTCTGGCCCTTTTGTAAGCCCTGCAGTCTGAGTGCAGTTGGAGTAAGTGGGTGAGCCCCTCCAGAAAGGCCAGTCCTAAGGTTCAGAGAGCGACTGTTAAATGGTGACTCGAGGGGCAGGCCTGACTCCTAGTGGTGGGACCATTCAGCCAAGATGTCATGAGGAAGCTTCTGCCTTTGCCAGGCAGCTCCTGGAAACAGACCTATCCCTGAGGCCAGGGCAGTCCTCAGCACACCCGTGTCTTGGAAGCTGCACCTTCTCTCTCCTCTCCATCTGTGGTTGGCACCACCTGCCCTCCCTTCCACCTCCTCAGCCTGGACAGCTGCACCTCTGCCTTTTCCCCAGCTCCCCAGTGACAGGTTCAGGTGGAGAGCACTGGAGTCTGGGCTTCTTTCTGGGACACGTGGTGCTGGATCTGCTGGCACAGGCGGCCTGGGAAGCCCGTCTGGGCAGCAGAGAGCCTGCAACTGGGCTTTAGGCCCAAAGCACAGAGACCCTTGGCTTTCTCTTCCCATCAGGGGAAAGGCAGTGGTACAGGGAAGAAAAAGAAGCCCACATTTCCTTATAAACCTAGAGATGGTGTGTGATACCAAACCTCTGGTCTCTCACAGGGCTCCCTGTCACCCAGGTTTGCAGGTGGCTGAGTTCCTCTAACCTGGGCCATATTTGAAATGAAAATTCAGAATTTTATACTTTTCCCCACCACCTAGAGAAACAAGGTTTTTTGGGTCAACACTGTTTATATGAAACTAGGGTCTTTATTTGTTAATAGTTCCTGCTAAGCCAGTGAATAAAAACTCAAGGAGCAACTACGCTATGCTGAGTTTTTGTCTGCGACCCCCCAGAAACCTCCCTCCGAGTGGCATCACCTGACCTGCACCCTCTATGAAGTGGGTGTCCTGCCCTCAAGGTCTCCTCAGCCCAGGGCCCTCTGTTCCTGTCTGTGCAGCTCGGCCAGCATGGGTTGTCTCACGCCACGTTCTGTGTTGTCATGACGCTACCGTATTCATTGCTCATAGCACTGCACCAGTGGGCACTCCTAAGAAAGCCCCGTTACCTGTGGGGAACCTGAGGCCCAAGGGGGGTGACCAAGCATGACCGAGGACAACCCCCAGCCTTCAGGTGCACCCCTGTTCCTCACCTGGTTCCTTCTGCTGCCCCGTTCTGTATGTTATCTACAGTAAGCCTGGCACGAGTTGGGAGCCCAGGCGGTATTTGTCAAACGATTAAGTGAAGTCAAGTGAATGAAGGAAGGGTCGGCAGAGAGATGAGCTGAGCCT
The DNA here is from genome assembly GCF_054392235.1 of Sus scrofa. NCBI lineage: Eukaryota > Metazoa > Chordata > Mammalia > Artiodactyla > Suidae > Sus > Sus scrofa. The sequence goes on along the minus strand of NC_139396.1, from coordinate 104,332,247 downwards.
TTAAGGGAGCGCATGTTTCCTTCCACAAGTTTTGTGGCGGGAATAAACAGATGATCGTTCTGATGAGAGATTATCTCCACAGGAAGGTATTTCAGCGTTGGTGGTGGATGGAGGAGTGAGGGAATGAGAGGGGACTCTGGGAAAAACAGCAGCCCCGCAGTGCTTGGCTGGGGTGAAAGGTGTGGAGTGAGAATTTTAGAAGAAATTTTTGCCTGGAACTCATTCCCCAGAAAGATGTGAGCCCAGGCACAGTGTAACAAGCACTGACACACTAGCCAAGACATGGAAACAACCTAAGTGTCCACCAATGGGTGAATAATAGCTCAAGAAGGTGTGTCAGTATATACAATGGAACATCATTCATGAACACGAAGGAAATCCTGTCATTTGCAGCAACCTGGGTGAACCTTCAGGACACCAGTCTAAGTGAGAGAAGTTGGAGAAAGACAAACTCTGTATGTGGAATCTGCAAAAGCCAGACTCATAGAAGAGAGTAGAAGGGTGATTACCAGGGGCTGGGCAGGGTGGGAAGGTGGGTGGATGGGGGAATGGGGTTAAAAGGTACACACTTCTGGTTGAAAGACAAGTTCTGGGGATCTAACAGATAGCGTGGTGGTTATAGTGCATAGCACTGTATTATGTGCTTGAAAATTGCTGAGAGTAGGTCTTAAATGCTCCTGCCACAGAGAAGAAATGGTAACCATGTGATGTGACAGAGGTGTGAGCTAATGCTTTGGTGGTAGTCATTCTGCAGTATATTAAGTGGATCAAATCAGCTCTTTGAATTCTTAAACGTATGCAGTGTTGGATGTCACTTATATCTCAGTAAAGCTGTGGGGGGAGAAGCAGTGAGATGGACACCCAGTTCCCAGCTCTGAGGTCTCCTGCCTTCTTACCAGGACGTCCTCATGAAAGGCGTTTTAGAGAAATACGAGGAGCTGTGTTCTGAGTTCAGTTCGTATCAGCTCTAGATGCAGAAAAATGTGGGTAGGAAAGGAATTCAGTGGGAAAGGAAACAACCAGAGCAAACAGGAGAGTTTACAACCTCAGGAATCTGTTCAAAGGTGGCATGGGATGTCCCCTACAATATGTGAGGCCACAAGAGACCCATTTGATGTGACTGTCCCAGGACAGTGTGAAACTCAAAAGGCATAAGGGAAATAATGTGCTTGATTTGATTTCATTAAATTATTGTGCATTACAAGAAAAAAAGAGGTAAAAAATAAGTAACAAATTGAATATATTTGCAGTGCCAATTTTTTTTTTTTTTTTTTTTTTTTTTTGCGGGGGGCCGCAGCCACAGCATGGGGCCAGGGATTGACCTGAGCCATGCATCACTGGATCCTTAACCCGCTGAGCCACCAGGGAACTCCTGCCATGACAAACTTAATGAACTACAAAGCAATAAGAAAGCAGCCAAAACCCCAGTGGTAAATGGACAAAGTATAAGGACAGGAATAAACAGATGTTAATTAAGAAATGGAAGAAACCCCAAGAAATGAAAGTTGCTCAGCTAAACATGTTTCAAGAAATAAACACTTTTAAAAATGTACTATTTGGGCAACCAGATGGCTGAGGGAAGAAATGTTCTTAAAATCCAGGGCTGGCAAAGATGTAAGGAAACGGGCATTTCCAATAGAATTGCTGGGACTTGTGACAAATATTCTGGAGGGAATGTTGGTTCTTTTTTCTAGAAATTTCAATGTCATGTTTGTTTGGTTTGACTCTTGGGTCAGAGGTCCCATCAAGATAGGGAGGGAATGCTTTGCTCCCAGACCTGTGGGTCAAAGGGTCACGCCCTGTTCTGAGGAGGGCAAGAGGGCAAGGTTGGTGTGTGCTGACCCAATCAGGGGAGGGGGGGACTCTCCAGAAGCCCACATCTGTTCTTAGCCACTAAGAGCAGGGCTTCCCTTTGTTGCCAAGGTTAAGGGGGCTACTTCTGGGGTGTTTTGTGGAGCCCCCACATGATGGTCCTGGGACACATGGGCTGGGAGGGGCGCTGTTCTCCATAAGCCAAGGCTGTAACTGCTGAGTTAATGGTGGCAGCCTAAGAGGACTAGTCACATCCCCAAGCTATGGGGCGGGGGGGAAACTAAGGCTCAGGCAGGTGAGGCCACTTCTGAGGACCGCCCCCCCCCCCGCCACTCAGTAAAGAGCAGACTCTGTCCTGGGGCAGGGTGGGAACCATGGGCAGGGGTTGGCACATGGTTGTCACTTCACTGGGGGACACGACTGGGGCAAGCTCCCACAGCACTGGGCCTCGTCCTGCAGCTCTGGAGGAGGATGAGGGCAGGTGGAAGGGTGTGATGATCCAGGGTCAGTCCTATACTTTGGTTCTGAGCTCTGCATGTCCTCCAGCAGGAGGGGTAACCCTGGGTCCCTAGGGGAGAAGTAGGGGACCCCCCTTCGCCTCGGTCCCAGACATGCGCCTCACCTCCAGGGCCCCTGACCACAGCCACGGTGCCCACCTCCCTCTTCCTGACAGGTGGTTGGACGGGCTGAGGTGGAGGCTTCTTGATATTTGTAGGTGGCTTAAGGCTGGATCGCTTGTTCTAGTCTCATCTCGTCTTTGGGCTGAGGGATCCCCTAAGACAGTCTCAGGGGGCGTGCCCTAGCCAGGCTGACTCCACCCCCTCCCCTTCACCTGTAGGGTGGCTCCACCCCTCCCAGGAGGCTCTGCCGGTCCTTCCATCTCGCTGTGCTGGCTCTGAACCTTCTCCTTGGCAGGAAGGAAGCAAGGAAGGAAGGAGGAAAGGGGGGGAGGAAGGAAGCGAGGGAGGAAGGAGAAGGGAAGGGAAGAAAGGAAGAGAAAGGCACCTTATACCTAGCTCTTGGGTTTTTGACCTCAGAGCACCTTGAGTATCTGAGTTCTAAGATATTTCATTTATTTCGATCTCATTTCTATTTCTCTGTTTTCCTTGTGCTTCATTTTCCATGTCTAACTTCCTGAGCTGCATGTAAGTGATGGTGGTTTCTAGATCCAAAATTTACTCCAGAGGCAGTTCTAAAATTCCCACATGGTTGTTTTTGCTTGTATTTTTTCCACTTGTTTCTAGTTTCACTGACAGGCCATCACACATGAAATTTTTGTACATTTCAAAAATTTTTGAGGTTTTGATTGTAGTCCAAAATGGTGAATTTTAATGTCATTTGGTCACCTGATCTTATCAGGTGTAGATTTGCATTTGTTTCAATTCGTTGGGTATTTAAAGTTGTATAACATGTATTTATATTTTAAGTTATGTAATTCAGATACTTCTATGGACAGTAATGTTAAGCTCTCCTTAAGGAAGCTATAGACAAGAGAGGAGAACAATAATGTGTAAAGGCTCAGGAATGGCAAGGGTGTTTTCCACCCTCCATTAAAAGTGCCCCAGAAGAAGAGAGAGGGAAAGGGGTAGAGAATGTATTTGGTGAAATCATGGCAGAAAATTTCCCCAAACTGAAGAAAGAAACAGATTTCTAGGTACAGAGAGCACAGAGGGTCCCAGATAAGATGAACCCAAAAAGACTCACATCAAGACATACCGAGATAACTAAAATGGCAAAAGTTAAATAGAATTTTAAAGGCAGCAAGAAAAAAAGAGTCATATACAAGGGCACTCCTGTAAGACTATCAGCTGATTTTTCTGCATAAACTTCGCAGGCCAGAAGGGAGCACTTACAGCTTAATATCAAAAAACAGCTCAATTTAAAAATGAGCATAAGACCTTCTTTCCAAAGAAGACATACAGATGGCCAACAGGTACATGAAAAGATGCTCAGTAGGTAATCATTGGGGAAATACAAATCAGAACCACAGTGGGATATCACCTCAGTCTTGTCAGATTGACTGTCATCAAAAAGAGAATAACTCACCTTTGCGCCGATGTATTTTTGAATTGTCTATTTTTTTTTAACTTAACCGTCTTTACATAAATGGTTTACTTTTTCTCACATTGTATCTCAGCGGTATTTTTATAAACTTCTGGATAGTATTTAGGAAGTAGTGGTTTTTAAAATGATTCTCATTATATTTTAATTTCTAGAACATATAAGGAGTTTAAGTTGATGACAATTCATTCTTTTTTGAAAATATATTTTATTGTATAGTTGATTTACAATGTTGTGTTTCTGCTACAGAGCAAAGTGATTCAGATGTATATAGTAGGATCTTGCTGTTCAGTAGACCCAATTAACTGTGTTTTTGTTGTTGTTGTTTTGTTTTGTTTCGGCTTCACCTGCAGCATGCAGAAGTTCCTGGGCCAGGGATTGAACCCAAGCTACAGCATTGACAACACCAAATCCTTAACCAATAAGCCACCAGGGAACTCCATAATTCACTATTTCTTAAACAGCTATTATCTGGTAGGAGTTTAACTACCAGAGACATGAGAAATATCAGAACACTTTCTCTCTCCTGATGCTTCAGTGATGAGAGCAGTGGAGGTGCTGTCATGGTCTCCATAAATGGTGGTGGATTAAAGAATGGCTGTGCTGTGCTGTGCTGATGGCATAGAGAGCGGGTGTATGGAATGAGGGGCCTGGGGGGCTGCTGTTCTCTGGTTGTCAGGGCCCTGGCTAGGGCTGAGCTGAGCTCAGTTACTTGGGGCCGCAGGAGGTGGGTAGAAGCTGGAATTCTCAGCTCTGTCTACCCCTCCAGGGCATTTTTTTTCATATAGATTCAAGAATCTGCCCCCATGGCACCACCAGCTGTGCAGTGCACCTGCTGAGGACCTTGGGGCAGCCTATGCTAAGCCTTGAGGCATCTGCAACCTTGAGACTGGAGGCTGGGGTATGAGTTGCTGTGCCAGGCAGTCCAGCTGGGCCAGGACCAAGCAAGTCCAGGGCTGGATACAGATTCTGGGCAAAGAGGAAGGCTATAATATCTGGGTGGTATGGTAAGCAGTCCTGGCACCTGAGGCTTGAATGAGATCCACCTGGCCGAGTGACTGTCCAAAAGGAGCCTGTCTAGGACCTGAGCCATGGCCATGGGCACTGTGGGCAAAGAACGCACTGGATCTTCAGGGAAACCATGCCTAAGATGCCCTGGGATCAGACGGAAGAAAATTCAAGCCAGGCTCTAGAACTTGCAGGATGTGCCACCTCTGGTAAGTTATGGAGTCTCATTAAGCCTCAGTTTTCTCTGTTATAATAAAATAAAGGTTGGCTCTCTCTTCTAGTGAGCCTGAGAGGAATCTAGTAGATGTAAAGGTACCCAGCAGGGGCTCAGGAATGCACAGTGGTTCATATCAGCTTTCTCTGGGAACCAGCAGCAAGCCAGCCTCTGTGGACAAGGAGGGATGGGACAATTAGCAAGAAAAGCCCTGACAAAGTGATGTGCCCAAGGGCTATGTCTCCATCAGACTAGGGTCAGGGGGAAGCAAGGGAGAATCCTCATGGATAGAGCCCAGGGCCTAAGAGGATTAAGTCAGGACCTTTCATGGCACCTGATACAAATAGGATGGATGGAATGGATGAATGTGGAAGGTGGAGTGGATGAATGTGGAAGGCGATGAGTGAAGTTTTGCTTGCACATCCCCCCATTTGACTGCAGTTTTTCATGCAGCCACCAGAGGGCAGAGCTGACCCCATACATTCCCTGTGGGATGGAGGATGGGCTCCCTCTTGTGGGTTCCACTGGAAATGATGAGGCCCAAAGCCCAGGAACCACCAACCCTCTCCATAGGTACAGCAGCTGTTCTGAGAGGTCGGAACTCTTTTTCTCAACATTCCATCTCTCTAGAACAGAACAGTCCAGTTGAGGCAAATGTTCCTGTCTGGCCAGGTTTCTCAGGTCTTTATGTGCATGTACTCCTTGTCCTAGGGAGTGAGTGCTTTTTTTTGAGGGAGCACTGTTCTCAGGGCGAAGGATTGTGCACGTGAGAGAATGACCCTCAGGTTCCTCAGGAAACCACAGGGGTCACCGATGCCATAAAACCTTTGTGCTCTCAGGTGGACATTAGAAGGGAGTGGGAACTCCTGATCAAGGACACTGAAGACCCTGCCCCAAGGCGCCATCCCCCACCCTGCAGTGAGCCAGGCGTTGGGGCACAGCTGGGAACTAGGGGAGTCATAAGAGCCTGAGGCAGAAACAGCAGAGTTTGTGTCAATGACATGGACACTCTCTTGCCACAACTCCACCACCATTCCCACCCCGGTCTTTTGTGACATGTACCACCCTGGGTCTCCTTCCCCCCTTGGGCCCCTCTATTCCTCTCACGTGTCTCTCCCAATCTGGTTCTCTGGGGCTGGACATGAAATGCTGTAGGATGGCTCTCTGCTGGTCCCTCAGTCCTCTCTGGATCCTTGTGAATCTCTGTGGATTAGTCCACTGCTCCCTTCCCTGATTCATATTTATCCTGATCTTTATCTTCAGGTTACTCTTCCACATTTCATTGGCAGAGGCTCTATCTCCTCTTCCTTCAGTGCCCCTGTTGGTCTTTGACCAGGCTGGATGCTGGGTAAGGATCTCACGTAGATTCCTTGTTTGTCTTCTGGATGTCTGCAGGGCTGTGGACAGACAGAGCCTCCAGAGGGCAGTACCACTGGATAAGGCTTTGTGGTGGAAGCAGACATGGCTAGTGGCCAGTGCCTGGCCTGTGTGGCGATCACCTGCAATATTTGTACTTCTGAAGGCTCTGCCCTCTCTGAAAGTCCCTGTAGGCCTGGCTCCTGGCCTAAGGCTGTGTTGGGTCCATGGCCCAGAACGTGCCTCTGGTCTTGAGTCAGGGCATAGCTATGCAGCTTAGGAGAGTTCCAGCACGGTGGAGGGTGGGGTTGGGCTAGGTTTCAGAGGACTGAATTCCTATGGCTCAGGCTGTATAAGAAGCACAAGTTCCATTTTTTATATTTGTACACATGGTCATAATTTTTATGTTAACACCATCTCCCAGTAAACCAAGATATGTTTGGTCAAAGTTGATTTAGATTCATGTTGATTTGAAGCTGGAGTCTTTATTTTTTCATAGTCAGTTTCTCCTAGGTTAGTGAAAAACAATCCAGTCCCCACTCAACAGACCCTGTGCTATATGAGTGGACAGCAGCGACACACCAGAGGGTTGTTTCAGAAGATGATCCTAGAGTTAGGAATGATGCTCATGGTGGGAAATATGGGGCTGGTGTGTGGCAAGCTTCTGGCTGTTTGCAGATGTGGGACATCACCAGCAAGGAACAAATTTTCCTCACATTGGTCATGCTGCCAGGAGCTACCTGGGTTGTCCTCTCTCTCTCTTTTTTTTTTTTTTCCCCCTTTCCTTTTAGGGCTGTTCCTGGACTAGGGGTTCAATTGGAGCTGCAGCTGAGGCCTACACCACAGCCACAGCTATGCAGGATCTGAGCCCTATCTGTGATCTACACCACAGCTTATGGCAACGCAGGAGCCTTAACCCACTGAGCCACAACAGGAACTCCTGAATTGTCCTCTTTTATTATCACTTCTGTCCAGTGAGGTCAACCAGCCTGTGCTCTGGCTGTCCTTCAGGGAACAGGCTGGGCAGTGCTGAGACCGCCTCTGCCCCATTCTTGAGACACTTTAAGCTCCAAGTGTCAGAGAACATCCTCTCTTCTTGGACATTGAGGTCTTTTGGATAATGAGACCCAGATCTTAGCCAGTCTTAGGCCCACAGTGTGGCTTGAGGGGACATCGCTCCAACATCCCAGATCACTGGGGACAAGCATCACAGGCCTGAATACTGAGAGACTTTGGTCCCTCAAAATGTTTTTAAAAGTCTAGGATGAATGGATTGATGGATTCTTGCTGTAATCTGAGGTTAATTAAATGTAAGAGGACTTCTCTGACCACAATGGCATGAAAGTAGAAATTAACCACAGGACTGAACAACATGCTACTAAAAAAAATAGAGAATACTATGAACAATTGTATGCCAACAAATTTGACCACCTATAAGAAATGGACAACTTTCTAGAGATTTACAGCCTGCCAAAACTGAATCAAGAAGAAATAGATCAACTGAACAAGACTGATCATTAGAAATGAATATGTCATAAAAACACTCCCTACAAATAAAAGTCTAGGACCAGATGGCTTCACAGGCGAATTCTGCCAAACATATAAAGAGGATCTGGTGCCCATCCTCCTTAAACTCTTTCAAAAGGTTGAAGAAGAAGGGACACTCCCAAAGACATTCTATGATGCCACCACCACCCTAATTCCAAAACCAGATAAAGATACCACCAAAAAAAAAAAAAAAAAACTGTAGGCCCATATCTTTGATGAATATAGATGCAAAAATTCTCAACAAAATTTTAGCCAACCAAATCAAACAACATATAAAAAAGATGATACACCACGACCAAGTGGGATTCATCCCAGGTGTACAAGGATGGTTCAACATACACAAATCAATCAACATCATACACCACATTAATAAAAGAAAAGTCAGAAACCACATGGTCATCTCAATAGATGCAGAAAAAGCATATGACAAAGTCCAAATCCATGATTAAAAAAAAAAAAAACTCTTACCAAAGTGGGTTTAGAGGGAACATACCTTAACGTAATAAAAGCCGTTTATGACAAAGCCACAGCAAATATAATACTCAATGGGGAAAAGCTGAAAGCCTTCCGACTAAAATCTGGAACAAGACAAGGATGCCCATCCTCACCACTGTTATTCCACATAGTATTAGAAGTCCTAGCCACAGCAATCAGACAAATAAAAGAAATAAAAGGTATCCAAATTGGAATAGAAGAGGTAAAATTGTCACTGTATGCTGATGACATGATACTATATATAGAAAACCCTAAGGACTCAACCCCAAAACTAATCGAACTGATCAACGAACTGATCAGCAAAGTAGCAGGATATAAGATTAACATTCAGAAATCAGTTGCAGGGAGTTCCCGTCGTGGCGCAGTGGTTAACGAATCCGACTAGGAACCATGAGGTTGCAGGTTCAGTCCCTGCGCTTGCTCAGTGGGTTAAGGATCCGGCGTTGCCGTGAGCTGTGGTGTAGGTTGCAGACGCAGCTCGGATCCCGCATTGCTGTGGCTCTGGTGTAGGCCGGTGGCTACAGCTCCGATTAGACCCCTAGCCTGGGAACCTCCATATGCCACGGGAGCGGCCCAAGAAATAGCAAAAAAAAAAAAAAAAAAAAAAAAAAAAGAAATCAGTTGCATTTCTGTATATTAACAATGAAATATTAGAAAATGAATACAAAAACACAGTATCTTTTAAAATTGTACCCCAAGCCCTAAAAAAAAAAAAAAAAACGACTTTCTTAGGAGTTCCTGTTGTGGCACAGGGGAAACGAATCCAACTAGGAACCATGAGGTTCCAGGTTCGATCCCTGGCCTCATTCAGTGGGTTAAGGATCTGGCATTGCTGTGGCTGTGGTGTAGGCCAGCACCTGTGGCTCCAAATTCACCCCTAGCCTGGAAACCTCCGTATGCCACAAGTGCAGCCCTAAAAAAACAAACAAAAAACTAAAACTACACCCCCAAAAATCAAATTCCTGGGAGTGTAAGAGGACTCACAGAAGGGCAGTGTACACCAGGGAATGGAACATGTCCAGGCCACAGGACCAGGGAGAACAAGCCTCTTTAGAGAGTTCTGTGGAAACCTAGCTGACTCCACAGTGCTCTTGGGCTGGGTTCCGGGGTGAGCCAGGAGGAGCCAAGGCTGACACGGAGAGTCACAAGTTGCCATGGTGTGGGTGCAGACATTCTCGGAGGACAGCGGGAGCCTCAGGTGAATGTTAGTGGGGGAGGAATGGGGCGATGCAGGGTGGGATCCCTTCAATTCCAGTATAGACACAAGGCTAGAATCAACCAGATCAGAGGATGGTGGTTCCATGAAGCAGGAAGCATAAAGAGTCCCATGTTGTCCTGAGACTGAAATTCCTCCCAGGGGAAGAGCTGTGACTGTTCAGAGCACATGCTAATGTGCATGTCCAAGTCTGAAGACCAGGGCTTCCTTGATCCTGGGATGTGCTGGGGCTAAGCTGAAACGTCCTCCATGAGGAAGCTCGCAGGCCATTGACTGTCTCGTTACAGTTCAGGTGGCAGATGGTTTCTGCAACTCCCTCAGGCTGGAATCAGGGTGCCACCCATCTTGCTTTTTTCGTGGGGAGGTGAGTAGTGGTGTAACCCCAGCCTCCTCGCTCTTAACCCCTCCAGGGGTTAAGCCTACCATCTGCCTGCCCCTCCCATTGGTTGAGCTTGGCTTTGCCTCTACTGGGAAGCCTCCTGAATGCAGCCAAGAGCCTGAGCCCTGGCTGGCGCCTTCTTTCTGGGCTTTGCAGGTGTGGTTTCCAAGGTGTCTGGAGCCCACTGTCCCAGAGAAAGATGCTTAGCCTCTGCAAGAAGCCTCTGCTCATGGTCAACATCCCTGCTTTGATGGACCCTCATCCCAGGGGAGGCTGGTCAGGCACTCCAGTCAAGCCTGGACCTTTCCTTGGCTCTGTCCTATTGGGTCTTACCTTGCTGCCCTCCCAATGTAACCATGGAAACTCCCTTGGGAGACTCGCTCTAGTCCAAGTGGAGGCAGGGCATTAGGCAAATCCTGAGCATTCTTACCCCTGGCTCCTGCATGTTCTCTGCCTCTTTGGGGAGATCTGGGGTTTGTTTTTTATGCCAGCCTCATCGATGCCCATACATTCTGCTTCAGCCCTTGCTCATCAGCCACACAGAGCTCAGGAAGGCTCTTCATCCATATCTGAGCCCCACATCATCAAGTCTGACAGTATGGTCCCAACTAAACCCGTAAGATGACAGTAAGCTGAAGGAGGTCTCTCCTGCCTCACCTAAAGCTTCTGCTGGACCAAGTCCCTGCAGGTAGGGTTGACAGATGAAATATAAGATGCCCAGTTACACCGGAACTTCAGGTAATGAATAATTTTTTATTATAAGTATGTCTCAAATATTGCAAGTTTACATTAAAAAATTATTCCCTTGTGCACTGTTGGTGGGATCATAAAGTGGTAAACTGGCCCAGTCACTATGGGAAGCAGTGTGGAGTTTCCTCAAAAATTTTAAAATAAAACTACCATATAATCCAGCCATCCTATTTCTGGGTTTATATCCAAAGGAAATAAAAACAGGTTGTCAAAGAGATACCTGCACTCTCATGTTCATGGCACAATAGTCAAGTATGGAAACAGCCTGCACATCTGTCAATACATGAATGGATCAAGAAGATGTGGTATATACACACAGTGGAATAAGATTCAGCCATGAGAGGAAAAAAAGGAAATCTTGCCATTTGTGACAATATGGACAAAGTTTGAGGACATTACGCTAAGTGAGATATGTCAGACACAAAGACAAATGTTGTATAACATCCCTCTCTCTCCTCTTTTTGTGGCAGAAAAGGCAGCCAGAACTCTCCAGACAAGAGAAAAATCATCATCAAAGCAAGAGAGAGACACGGAAAGCACCGCTTAGTATGGTGAACTTGAAGCATCCTCTTAGGAGATGCAGAAGGGAGAGGGCTGGAACACGGGATGAAGAAAGAGGTAAGGCCAGGTAATAAATTAGCCATTTTATTAATTTTGTGTGACACACTTTTATATATTGGCATCAAGCTACATGAGTGACTTAAATAAGTTAAATGACCTAGCCGATTACCTAAAATACCCCATGATATTCTCTCACATTTTAATGAAAAAAGTCTGTACCAGTGCTAATTTCTTGATTTTTTCTTTTTGTCTTTTTGCTGTTTCTTTGGGCCGCTCCCGCAGCATATGGAGGTTCCCAGGCTAGGGGTCGAATTGGAGCTGTAGTCACCAGCCTATGCCAGAGCCACAGCAACGCTGGATCCTAGCCACGTCTGCAACCTACACCACAGCTCATGGCAACGCCGGATCCTTAACCCACTGAGCAAGGGCAGGGACTGAACCCGCAACCTCATGGTTCCTAGTCGGATTCGTTAACCACTGCGCCACGACAGGAACTCCTAATTTTTTTATTTTTGAGGGTCATATTGTGGTTATATGGGGAAACATATTTGTATGAAATACAAATTGAAGTCTTAAAGTGATGGAATATTGTGTTGGCAATGTACTCTCATAGGCTCAGGGGAAAATTTGTACCACACCTGCATCTTTCCTATAAGTTTGATATTGATTCAAAATAATAGTGAAAAAAAAGAAAAGCATGGTTCAAAAAGTAATATAACCTGACCAAGGCCACATGGATAATGAGTAGCAGCTCCAAATTTTGTATCAAATGTGTCTGACTCTTAAGCTCACACCCTTCCCCACCAACCTAGACCTCCAGGCTGCCTACCTCCACCTCCCGACCCCTGCCTCAACCCTTCAAAGACTGCCCTGCAAAATGGTACTCCCTCCAAGCCAAGTTGCAGTCCTTGGGATGGAACTGCTCATCAACTTGCCCCAACCTGTGCCTGGCAGAGTTGCAGGGGACATGACAGGTGGCAGCAAGGCAACTGGCTCTGATGGCTCCCTGGTCCCAGGAGAGGGGGTCCACTAACTGAGCTCCCCCTCGCCCTGAGGATCACAAGATTTATCCAACCACTTAGGGTAAGCATGGTGATTTTTTCCTGTCTTGGCTCCACACTGTCACCATCCCTGTGTTACAATTCCTCCTCCTCAAGGGGTTTGAATGGGAATCTCATCAATTAAGGCTTCACACGTTGTTCCGCTACCTAAAGAAATCACCATGGCCCAAGACAGAAACTACTGCCCTCCTGTGCCCTTCAAGCCTCGTTGAACCTGCCAGAGCAGAGGAATGGGGAACCCACAAAGGGATCATCTGTGCCTGTGAACCATGTGCCCATCAATTTAGCTGCAGGCACCAGAGAAGCAGGAGCTGGAGGGGCTCCGAGGTGAGCCACATCCAACACAACCAGCCTACCCCTTGGCCTGAGACATGACCTCTGCATGGTTTGGAACCACGTGGAGAGGATTCCAAGAGCCAAAGAGGCTCTGGGGCTAGAATGGCCCCAGGAGGCATCACTGTACATCACTGATCTGCCTCTTTGCTCCCCTAAGAAAGAGTCCAGCCCTGCTACCTTCTCTCCTGCTGGTGGGCTTTTGGGGAATAGTGAGCCTGGGGCTGTAAATGTGTCACCAGCCAGGACCAGGGGCCAAGGCCCCGGTGGGAGAGGGCTCCCTTTGCCACGTGCCTCCATTGGGTACTGTGTAAGTGCTCTCAACCTTCACTTCTGGGGAAACTGGATGTGGGGAGAGTGGGTGACCTCCAGTCCATGGGAAATTTCCCTTCTTACTGACCTGGAATTTCTCATTAGTGGGTTTCCTAAGTGCCCCTCCAGTCTGAGTGCACTATGAGGAAGTGTACTGGGCAAACCAGATAGCAGCTTCCTGCTTGGCCCTCTGGAGGTAGAGGCCCTTGTGACAGGAGCCTCTCTGGGGTGGAGAGAAACCCGGTAGCCTCCATCAGTATAAATGATGCTGTCTACCTCCCCACCCTGACCTGGAGGCAGAGAACCGCAGAGGCTCTGTTCGTGTGGGTGAGTCTAGCCCCATCCCCTGGGTTTTCCCCAGGGTTGCAAGCATTGTGAACCAGCCCAGCAGCCACAGGCTTAACTAAGGGTTAGGCTGGGGGTGGGAGGGGTTCTCCCTGTGCACCACTGGGAGTTGTTTCTCAGAATCCTAACTATGGGTGCAGGAAGAGGGGCTTGCAAATATCTTTATACTTTACTGCGTTCCTGGGCCAGGTCCATTCCCTGGGGGCTCAGCAGGGCCTGTGGGGTGGAGGCAAGGGGACAAACAGCCTGCCAAGGAGAAAGGGACCCTCCCCCCCCCCCAGCAGAGAAGCGAGGACTCCCTATCATTGACTAATGTGGAGTGGCCAAGCCATGGGCCCTGGTCATCTCTGCTCATCCTCAGGATTGTGACCCCTTAGAACTTAGAAGTAGGGTAGCTGAGAGTATGAGGGATGGATGGAGTGAGTGAGTGACCACATCCTTCCTCTCAACTGCCTGGGGAAGGGAAGATCAGGATTGCCTCCAGGGCAGAAGTTTCAGCTGAAGCCAAGAGAGGTGAAGTGAGTTTCCCATGATCACACAGCAAGGAACAAATAGGGACTCCATTAGAACCCAGGTCCTCTGACACCCCAGAACTCTTTACTCTGTAACTCCTCACCTGCACATGTACCATATCACCTCTGTCCAGAGCATTGGGGCATGAGACTGTGTTAGATACCAGATGATGCTGGGAGTTTCCAAGGATAGTTTGGGCCTTTCCAGGGCTCCTGTCTGTACTTGCCTTGGCCCTCAGGCTCTGTTGTGTGCCTGAATCTTGACAAGGGGAGACCTTTACAAATGCTTCAGATGGGCAATGGCCCTTCCCTCCTGCAGGAAAAGCTGCTAAGGCGGGCGCCATGCTGCGGTGGCCTTTGGCCCTCACCTTCTTGTTGCTGGCAGTTTCCGGCCTCGAGTGCGATGTGAAAGAAGTTTGTCTTGCAAGCCCTGGCATCCCAGGCACTCCTGGATCCCATGGGCTTCCAGGAAGGGATGGGAGAGATGGAATCAAAGGAGACCCTGGACCTCCAGGTACTGAGGGAGAGCTGAGGGACAGTGACCTGTTTTCAGGAGGACCATCTGTCCAGGGCTCCAGGCTGGGCCCCAGTGTCACCTGGATGGTGGGAGTTTCCTGGGGCCCTTAGACTAGAGCAGCCCTGGAGGGTTCATCCTCATGGTGCCCATGGAGTGACAGGTGAGTCAGCCTGGCTGATAAGGGAGGTCCAGTCATATCAGCTTCAACCCAATGTGGGTGACAGATACCACCCCTCCTCATCCCTTCTCTCTGCAGGCCCCATGGGCCCTCCTGGAGGGATGGCCGGCCCCCCTGGACAAGATGGGATGATTGGAGCTCCTGGACTCCCTGGGGAGCGTGGAGAAAAGGGAGAACCTGGTGAGAGGGGCCCTCCAGGTGAGTGGGTTGGGGAAGTGGGCAGAGGCAACTTGGACCCTGTGCCCATGCAGTCAGTACATGAGGGATGATGAAGCGTCAGACAAAACCATGCAGGTCCCCAAAGGGCATATTGTTCAGCCTGAACAAGGGACTGTGAGGTTGAGAAGAGCCATCAGAGGTGTCTGGATTATGGGCCACAGCACAGGGGTGGGTGGGTGTTGGAAGTGCTCCACACATCACAGCCGTTGATGGGGAGACACAGGGGGTCGGGTGTGGGAAACTGGACAGCAGTGAGAATGGAGGAGGCACCTCCTAGGACTCAGGCACTGGGACATTCTGAAGGGTGTACAGAGTTATGTGGACGAAGGACCAGAGAGATGATGTAATTGGGAACCCTGCATGCAGAGGGGATCCCTGAAGCTCTGAGCCATAACCAAGGTCCATCAGGAGAGTGAAGAATCATGCTTCCCCTTAATGGACAGTTGGGGGCAGGGAGGTTGCTGCCCAGAAACCAGAAAACCCCACAGAAGTGGACAGATTAGTGAAAGGACACAGCAGGAAAGATGATCAGGGAGGGGGCTGGGCAGGTGCAAGGCCATGTTAAAGGACAAGTGTGTAGGGAGTATGGGAACACGCTCTGTGTTGACTGTGGCCTGGGCAGTGGCTATAGATAAGTGAAGGGCAGAATGCCAGGCTTGCCCTTGGCCTCACGCCTGCTTGGCAGCAAGCGGGGGTTGTTGTTGGTCTGCTGCTCATCTTAGTGGGGATCTCTTTACAGGGCTTCCGGCTCATCTAGATGAGGAGCTCCAGAGCGCACTCCATGAGATCAGACATCAAATCCTGCAGTCCATGGGTGGTAAGGGGACCACTTGGGGTCTTATAGGGCAGGGGGGTCTCCCATAGGTTCCCCTCATCCCCAGCCCCAAGTCCCAGAATCTAGAGACTTGACAGACAGGTGAGGACATGGACATCCTTTTCCAGAGTTTTTAAATAGCCCAGAGGAGACAAGTAGATGTGGATTAACTCCCTAAATCCTGGGGAAGCAAGGCCCCTGCTTATATTGCTGTCATTGAATCCCAGGAAATCGCACAGTTTCTGGCACATAATAGACAGTAAGTGATTAATAAATGGATGAATGAACGAGTAGAATGATGAGAACATAGTAGGGAATTAAGACAAGGGTTGGAAGAGGGAGGGAAGACAGAGAGAGAGGCAGAGATGAAAAGGTTGGAGAGAACAGAAAGACAGCATAAAAGGAAGGAAAGGGACTTGGAGACAACATTGCCTGATCTGATTTCTCTGCCCTCAGTCCTCAGTTTCCAGGAGTTCATGCTGGCAGTGGGAGAGAAGGTCTTCTCCACCAATGGGCAGTCAGTCGCTTTTGATGTCATTAGAGAGTTGTGTGCCAGAGCAGGTGGACGCATCGCTGCCCCAAGGAGTCCAGAGGAGAATGAGGCCATTGCAAGCATTGTGAAGAAACACAACACTTATGCTTACCTCGGCCTGGTTGAGGGCCCCACTGCTGGAGACTTCTACTACTTGGATGGAACCCCTGTGAATTACACCAACTGGTACCCAGGGGAACCCAGGGGTCGGGGCAAAGAGAAGTGTGTGGAGATGTACACAGATGGCCAGTGGAATGACAGGAACTGCCAGCAGTACCGACTGGCCATATGTGAGTTTTGAGCACGTGCCAGGCCACAGGATGGATAGGGTCCTGCCTTGCCTTTCAGCCTCCATCCTGGGGATCTCTTTGGTCTATGAGATGCTGGAACTCCTTTGTGGCTATCAGAGTTGGAGGCATTCTTGGCCGCTTCACTCCCAGCTGGGCCCTGACTCCTCCCCCATGATCACTAATCAGTCTGACTCCTCTGGAACCCTTTCCTTCCACTGCACTCTAAGCATCCACTCTAACGTTGCCCTTTCTTCCTGTTCTTGTCCAAGTCCTTCATTTATAGATGGCAACAGTAAAGTCCTGGGATGGAAGTTTCTTCAGAAATCACACAGAGGGTGCCTGCTTCCTGGCTCCCTCTACTCTTTCTCTGCAGCCCACTGCCTGCCCAGCCTTAAAGAGATTTGGCAGTTCTGGCCAAGCATAGTGATAGTCAGCTAGGCTTCTGGGACATGCCAGATGTGTGGGGCTAAGGGTACATTTGGGATCATCTGGCAGCCTGAGGTCTGTGGGGGCACATCTGTGCGGGCTCTTCATGAGGTCAGAGGTCCAGGTCATGCCTGAGCATGGTCGAGGCCACCCCACCCCTAGTGATTAGCATGTATTATCCACTTCCTTGAGTCTTGGGGTGCCAGCTCAACTCCCTGAACTAAAAGCAGCCAGCCTACCTCTAGGGAAGATCTCACCCCCAACCTTGGCCATTACCCCAGTGACTTCATGACTCCCCACCACTTTGGACTTTCAGGGAAGTGTTCACAGCATTCACCACATCATTATCTACTAAACACATACTATATATCGAGCACCTTGACAAGCACTTTTAAGACATCTTATAAAATATTACTGAATCTTCACACAGTACCAATGGATGAGCATTATTTTCCCCATTTTTTTATATGGGGATACTGAACTTAGAAAAAAAAAGTTAAATGTTTTGAGTTTTATTATATGCAGCAAGTGGCAGAGGCTGGTTTCAAACCCATCCACCTGGACTCAAAGCTTATGCTCGTAACCACCCCACCCTCTCACTGAATGGAGATGATTCAAGTGTAATAAATCATGCATGTGTTAACATGAGTTTCTATTGCTTTGTTTTCAAGAAACATCACATTTCTGAGTTTGTAGAAATCAAGGTAACTCTGTCTCTGAGTTCCTACTTACCTGAAAGATGGAAGTTCAATTTCAGGTTAAGCTTTCTTTGTTGGGTGGAAGGGGCACCCTTGCTCCCATCCTCAGGTTGTAGGGGCAGGTGGGGAGTTAGAGAAAATGTCTGAAGAACAAATGAGCATCAGTGTTGATGGCTGACATAAAGATAACTTGACCTAAGTCTACATGGTCCATTTGTGTGTCATGACACCATGCCTCCAATTCTCCATCCAGCCCCCTGGATATTTTCCATAACCCAACAGTGTGGCATTCTGGGCTCTGTGAGCCACTCAGGTCTGCATGGAATGGAACCATGGCCCCCATGCTCCAAGGCTGTGTGGGAATCAAATCATGTCCCTATTTGCTGGTGACGGCAACCACATGTATGTCCCATCACCAGAAAACTCCCCACTTCTCCCACCTGCACCTCTTCTAATGCTCTCCCTCACTGCATATGCTTCTTTGGTGGGGGCAAGAGAAAGCTCTGGATCACAACCCCCAAAACTTGATGGGATTGAGCAGACATATTTCTCATTCTTTTATAAAAGTGAAAAATTTTTTTTAATCTGGTTACCCTGCCACATGTGCTTAGGGCCCAGCACACAAGTTATTGAGTCTTCCTAAAAGTCAAAAAAGTATTTTCCCTATTTTATAGATGAACAGTCTAAGCCCCTGAAAATGGTTGTCCTCTCATTTCTCACTAGGTTTATGTTTATGGTATTATTATTGGTAACTATTGTTACCATGTTATTTTTATTACATTTTAAGTTAATTATTGCTAATTTATAAGAGAAGTACTGATTTGTTTTTAGTTGATCTTTTTTTTTTTTTTTTTTTTTTTTTGGTCTTTTGTACTTTTAGGGCCATACCCATGGCACATGGAGGTTCCTAGGCTAGGGGTCTAATCAGAGCTACAGCTGCCAGCCAATGCCAGAGCCACAGCAACGCCAGATCTGAGCCACATCTGTGATCTACACCACAGCTGACAGCAACGCCAGATCCTTAACCCACTGAGAGAGGACAGGGGGATTGAAACCACGACCTCATGGTTCCTAGTTGTGTTTGTTTCCGCTGTGCCACAATGGGAACTCCCTATTTTTAGTTGATCTTTTATCCAACCATCACTTTGGATTATCATTTTCCCCTTAATATTTCTAATATAATTGATTCTCTCTTTTATAATTATATGGTTATATTTATAAATGACAGAAATTTTCCCTCTTCCTTATGATATTTGTATTTCTTATATCTCATTCTTATCTTTCTATAGGGTCCAGGAGACCCTATATATTGGAGAAGACAGTTATAAATGATATCTTTTGGGGGCATTGCATGTATAATGGAAACATTTCCAAAATTTTTCCATTGAAAATGTTGCTCCTTTTATGTTTCCTTCTTTCCCCCCCCCCCCAGTGGCAATGAAAAAAAAAAAGCGTGTGGAAGTTCTCAGGCCAGCAGTTGAACCCACTCACAGCTGCAGCCTGTGCCACAGCTGTGGCCACACTGGATCCTTAATCTACTATGCCAGATGGGAACTTCCAGGTTTCTAATACCTTTTATCAAGGCAGAGAAGTTCCCTCCTTTTCCTCTATTCATTTTCATCCTGAATGTGTATTGAATTTTATCAGTGTTTTTTTATTTGTTTATTTATCTGGGGTTTTTTTGTTGGTTGGTTGGTTGGTTGGTTTTTTACATTTGCTTTAGGCTATTAACATCAAACGAATGTCAAATATGGGTTGAGTCATTGCCTGTTCCTTGGCACCTAGAGCCCATGGGTGAGATCAAGAGGCTCTAGGTGACTCATCTTTTAATGATTCCAGGGGGTTCCAGGCACCCCACCATGGAACCTACAAAGAGAGGGCTGTTCAACAGGAGCATTTCGTAATTCCCATTCTGCTGTCAGTATAAGGAAACTAAAGAGGGGAAAGCAAACTGACCTATCTTGGGTGACATTTGTACTATTATCCCTTCCTCTCCTCTCCTAGTGAGATGAGGAGGGGACTGTCCTATCCTAACCTTTACAAATAGGGATGCCCACATTACTTTGCCTTCCCCAGTTAAGTCACCTAAGGCAGGAGTGGGGGATCATCTTCTGTTCTAAAATTGCTAAAGTGCTGAGCCAGCAGAGGGCCTGAGCTTGCTGAGGCATGGAGAGATGTAAAAAGGGGAGAACAGAACTGTGAGCAGGAGTGTTCTGGGGAAATGTGGATTTCCTCCACTTGGATGGAGTTTCTCAGGAGCTGTCAATATCAATATCAACATGTCACTCGCAGCATATGGAGATTCCCAGGCTAGGGGTCGAATTGGAGCTGCAGCTGCCGGCCTACACCATGGCCACAGCAACACCAGATCCAAGCCGTGCCTGTGACCTACACCACAACTCATGGCAATGCCGGATCCCTAACCCACGTGGGAGGCCAGGGATTGAACCCAAAACTTCATGGTTCCTAGTCGGATTTGTTTCTGCTGTACCACAACGGGAACTCCACTCTTGTCACACTTCTTGCTAGGCACTATACTTCTATTAACACATGCAGTCCTCATTAACCCTATTATGTAGATGCTATTATTATGCTCAATTTACAAATAAGACCATTGAGACACATTAAGGTTCAAGTGATTTTCCAAAGATCACACAACCAGTTCATGGCAGACATGGGCTATGAATACAAGAAGTCAAATTCCAGGGATTGTGCTATTAGCCACTGATGCATGACTGGATTTGAATAGCTGTTTTTTACTTCAAGCTTTCAAGGGGGGTTATGTTTGCTTCACATCATTTAATTATTCCGATATTATAGCTACTAGGGACATAGTTTTTCAACATGTAAAGCTATAAGTGCATTTAAAGCTACTGTTCCCCTGGTGTCTGCTCACGGTCCCACAGCCAAGCCATATATCAAAGGGGTTGGGGATTTACGTCACATACTCTAGTGGGAGGCTCTGTAAAATACCGTGACAAAGGGCGTGGATATATATCTGTGATTAGACATGAAAAATCAGAAAATGAATTACCATGGTTACATTTGCCAAGATTTTTTTGGTAAAAAACCTTTTTTTTTTTTAATTTTATCAATAGCTCTATAGTTATTTTCATATTCTAGTTCATTAGTTTTACTGTTTTTTATTTGTTCCTTCCTTGTTTATTATTCCTTATTTATACTTTTTCTTTTTTTTTTTTCTTTTTATTGTCACACCTGCAGCATATGGAAGTTTCTGGCCTAGGGGTCAAATTGGAGCTGCAGGCCTACACCGCAGTCACAGCAATGATGAATCCTTAACCTACTGAGTGAAGCCAGGCATTGAACCTGCATCCTCATGAATAATATATCAGGTTCTTAACCTGGTGAGCCACAACAGTAACTCAATATACTGTCCTTTTAAAACTATCAACTTATCTATTGTGTAGAGATGGTAGGCCCTGGAGGCCTATTTTTAAGTCTTATATCAGTCATTTTTCACTCTACTTACTCCTTGCTCTGAGGTAGTTTTTACAAAATGAACTCAAATTTACCTGATCTCCATCTGAGAAAATCCTGAGGTGCCTGGGTTAAGGGTAAGATCCTCCATTGCTTTTGCAACCCCATGGTCCACTAGGCTGTAATGAGCTGGGACACTAGAAAAAAAAAAAACCAATTTTTCATCCTGGCATAAAGGGCAAAATTCAATAATAATAGTAATCATAGCAAAGTAATACTAATAAGCATAAATTCAAACCCCAGATCTATGAGAGGACAGAATTAGGGAAATATCTTCTCGAGGGAGGGTCTTTTTTCCCACCAGAGTCAAGTACTTTTTTTTTTTTTTGCTTTTTAGGGCCCTGCCTGAGGCATATGCAAGTTCCCAGGCTAGGGGTTGAATCAGAGCTTCAGCTGCTGGCCTACACCACAGCCACAGCAAGTTGGGATCCAAGCTGCATCTGCAACCTATACCACAGCTCACAGCAATGCTGGATCCCCAACCCACTGAGCAAGGCCAGGAATTGAACCTGCATCCTCATGGATACTAGTCAGATATGTTTCCTTTGTACCACAGTGAACTCCTAGAATCAAGTACTTCTTATTGTCCCTTTGCTCACAGTGCACACCCCTCCTTCCTCTGTTCTATACTCTCCCTTCTTCCAAAGCCACCCTTCCTCTAAGTCTGTGGGATATATAGGGTCCTGGTTTTATGCGCATTCCTCAGTTCCAGATTTCCACCTTTCTGGAAGATCTGCTCATTTGCCATTATGGTTTGAGTGTTCTTTGTCTTCTGAGCCTATGGGCCTTTCAAGTTGTATGGACGGCATCAGGAAACAGCCCTGAGAGGGGTCTTCTTTGCAATGGGCCCCTCTCAGTGCCTGGCAGGTTCCTTTATAACAGGAATCTGGGAGGCTTGCCAAACAGGGTATGGTGACTTGAGTACCCAAGGGCTGATGACCCTTGAGGAGCCGAAACCCCAATCATAAGGCAGAGTAAAGGGAAGTTGCCCCACCCCTGCTTCCCACCAGGGAAAAAGCAAACCTCTAGAGTTGTTTGGTGAGACTAAGTGTTTCAAAGAATGGGTGTAAGTTTTGGGAAGGCAGGAACCAAAAGTTACCTCAGGAACTTGAAAAAGGCCACTTCATTGGAATCTGGAGATAAGGACCAGACACCCCTGGAAACTCAGGCCTGGAGGAGCCATGGGCTGATCTGGTATCTGCCCCACTCACGGTCTCTGCTTCTCTCCTTACTCTCTCAAGGGATCCTCCTGGTGCGCCCAGGTTGGGTTGTACCCTGGAGACAAGGAAGTGAATCAAATGCATCGCCTGTGCTAGAAAAGTAAAAGCACTGTGAAAGAGGGTGTTGAAAGTAGCTCAAGCTGGAGGGAAGTCAAGGTGGTTTGGGGACATGATGCTGGAGGATTCCTTTGTTCCATAATTTTTTTTCTTTTTTCTTTTCTTTTTTTTTTTTTTTTTGAGCCCTGATTTCATTTCCAAGCCCTCTTCTAGGTGGGATGTTATATCCCTGTTCTGGTAAAGTTGCTGAAATTCTTGTCTTTTTTTTTTTTTTTTTTTTTTTTTTTAATGGCTGCATTTGCAGTATGTGGAAGTTCCCAGGCCAGGGACTGAATCCAAGCTGCAGTAAACCTACGCTGTACCCGTGGCAATGCTGGATCCTTTAATCCACTGCACTGGGCCTCTGTAGCAACCTAAACCACTAGTCACTTAACCTACCATGCCACAGCAGGAACTCCTGGAGTCCCTATTCTGAAGGAGTGGGATGGTCAATAAATATGTGACCAAAGACATAAGACAATTTTACATAGGGGTGAATCATAGGCAGCTAAAAAAAAAACAGCATTATAATTTTGTGATAGAGTAGTTAGGGAAAGCCCTTTCTCCAGAAGTGATATTTAAGCTGAAATCTCAATGACAACAATTATGCAAAGAAGGAGGGACATGTCCTCACCTGATACAGCGGTGTGTCCCTGTAAGTGTGGGTGTGTCCCTGTACGTGTATGTGTGTGCACGTGTGCATGCACGCACACGAGCATATGTTTGTTCAGTAGGATGTCCGTGCACATCTCTTCAGAAAATAAACATTCTTTGGAAAGAACTATCTTCTGTGATTCTGAACTGTGATCTGAAACTCTACAATTCTGGAGGGTCAGAGAGTCGAGAGGCAGAGTCAGGAGCCATTGAAGGAGGAGTTTGGGGGCTCACAGTAGAGAGCTGCCCAGTGCTAAGCTGGAGACCCCACCAGCAGCCCTGGAGAACTGCCCAGGATGGTTGTTTATTAATCTGGGGTTGAAGACCAGTCCAGCAGGCTCCCTGGTCACCAGATTAATTGGGGCTGACATTGCCGAGACATCTGCCAGAAGCCTAGGCTGGAGGACCAACTTCCTTGCCATAGCTTCCATGCTCTGAGGAGGCCCTCATAAGTCATCTCTGAAGGACAGAGGTGCAGCCCTGGGTCAGGAGTCTGGCTACTTGACTTGATCCCGGTGAGTCCCAGGCAGGGGCTGCGGTGGGGTTGTCAGGCCCACTGAGGGCCTCTGTCTCCCTCTGACCTGTGGCCTTGAACCTTTCCTGGATCCACCTGTCCATCTGCAAACTGAAACATAGCCTTTTCAACCAAAGGGAAGAATGAAGTGGGGGTGTATATGCCAGCAACATGTTTAGCCCTGGCTTTGGACTCCAGCAAAATCAAGGGAGGTTAAAAAAGACAGAAATAGGAAAGAAGGAGAACAATATGATCAAAAAATTTCCCTTCTAACTTGCTGCTTCTCCCTGAGTCCTGGGAAGGGAAGGGTTAAAGGAGATGACAGGCCAGGGTAGGCAGAGGCAGATATAGTCCTTATGCAGCAAGGTCAGAGATGCTGGGATTAGAGGCCAGAGAGGAGCAGAGGGAGAGGCCCTTGGGGGCTGGGCTGCAAAGGCTTCCTGGAAGGGGGCCCTCTTGAGCAAACTAGATGGGATTCTGATGACCGGATGGGAGCACAGGGCTGGAGAGGCAACTGGGAAGCACATAGAGAACCTTCCAGGAGAAGAAGAATGAGATGACCCTGCCAGGCCCTGGGTGAACAAGTGTTAGAGCCTGGGTTCTGGCTGGAAAAAAATGGCCTCTCGGTGGAAAACTTCAAAGGAAGGAGGCAAATCTAAGACTCAACTAGCCAGGATCTATGACCACAGAAGATCCCATTCCCAGGGTCAGAGCCATACCTCCAGGCACTCTGGGTTCTGAGTCCCAGCAAATGCTTATCACATGGTAGAGACTTTATTAGACAAGTTGATTGACAGACTGTTGGAGTAAAGGCCGTGGTTTGGAGGGTAGTTGGGGCCCTGGAGTGTAAAATGGATTTTTATGTGAAATTATACAATGGATGTTATAAAACAGTTCCCACCAAGAAATGGGCCTTGTGGGACCTTGGGTCACTTGCTATAATTTGTCTGGCTTTAGGGTCCATAGGAAGGGGAGGAGAGGGAAATTTAGGCTCCCTTGGATTTCAATAAAGGGAGTTGAGAAAAAGAGCAGCCAAAGCTCACACAAGCATGAGTTCTCTTTGCCAGGCCATCAGGCACAGGGCTTGTTTGTCACTTCCAGACACTGTGAGCTCTTGTGCATGGGGCTGCCTAACCCACTAAGTCTTGTACCCACAGAGCCTGAGAGCCCCAGAGAAAATGGGCCCCTATTATATGACTCTGGCATCTATATTTTTTTCAGTGCTGATCTAACTCTAATACATTTTACCTGTCCGTCTCCTTAGTAGCCTGGCAGTGACTCAGAGCCAAGGGTTGTGATCGTCCCCTCTGTGTCGGCTGCCCTGAGCACAGGGTCCAACACATCAGAGATGGTAGCAAATATTGACTAAGCAAAGTGGGATGGATTTATTTTCTTTGACTTTCTCCACTCTAAGGTAAGGACCATGCTCCTGTTTTCATCACTTCCTGTCCTCCTTCTGTGTGTGGTGACAGCATCCTACTCAGAAATAAAAACCTGTGAGGATGCTCAGAAGACCTGCTCAGTGATTACCTGTGGCATCCCGGTCACCAATGGCACCCCAGGCAGAGATGGGCGAGATGGACCCAAAGGAGAAAAGGGAGAACCAGGTATAGGAGAAGCTGCTCTGACTTTTTTTTTGTTTTTTGCTTTTTAGGGCTGTACCTGCAGCATATGGAAGTTCCCAGGCTAGAGGTCAAATTGGAGCTACAGCTGCCGGCCTACGCCACATCCACAGCAATGCAGGATCAGAGCAGCATCTGCAACTTGGATCCTTAACCCACTGAGTGCGGCCAGGGAGCAAACCCACATACTTATGGATGCTAGTCGGGTTCTTACCCCAGCCCCTGAGCCACAGTGAGAACTCCCATAGGCTCCTCTGACTTCTTATCTCTTTAACCCCAACAGGAGACCCTTCTCTCTAAGGGGTCTAGCACAGAGGTGTGACAAACTCTCCTTTCATTATGATGGATGAGACTTCACTCAGAATAATTTCTGTAAAGGGTCATTCTCTACACAATAAAGATGCATCCCTGGGTCCCCAGGATCCCTCATTTCCACACAAGAATGGGTGATGTGCAGTTGTCCTTATAGAAGGGGTGTCTTGCCTATGTAGGGAGCTGGCCCTTAGGACAGGCCATCCCCTGGGATGCAGGAGGCTCTTCCTTCTTTGCATCACCACTAGTTGACGGACAGTTTCTTGGGCTCAATGGGAATGAAGTATTGAGACTTTGGAGAAAGAGAATGAGTGATGGTTCCTGGGTCGCCTTTCCTTCCTCTTCCAACAGGGCCAGGGTTCAGAGGCTCACAGGGCCCTCCAGGGAAAATGGGACCTCCAGGAAATATTGGGGAGACTGGGCCTCTGGGACCAAAGGGTCAGAAAGGAGACCCTGGAGACACTTCAGGTGAGGAGTTCACTCTAGCATGTGGTGTGGGCTGAGGGGACCCAGGGCCCTGGGAACTTCAGGGATTGGGGGAGGTGGCCTTTGTCCTGCTGCCTGCATGGGAGATGCTCAGCTCTGCTTCCCACCTAGTATCCTTGACCCTCTCAGCTCCTCGGGGGCCTGAGGGGATTCCCACAGTACCTGGGGACTGACCCACACCCCACTGGCCGCTCCCTCAACAGGCCTGTAGGCCACATGCCTTAGCTTATCTTTAGCAGAGACAGTTCAGTGAGTGGTTCCAGGCTGCCACGGGGGAAACCGGTCCTCTCTGCTGTTGGTGTACATCTGTTGTCACAAGAGTGGCATGAAAAATGTTGGCCTCAAAGGTCCCCTGGATGATGGGGAACATCATAGCAACTTAATTCAGAGTTCTGTAAGTTCAGCAACAACAAAACCGAAAGGATGAGCTTTTACTAATATAGTCCATTGGCTCATCAAAATATTAAAGAGTTTGCTTGGAATAAAAATGAAAACAAGATTAAGAAAAATTTTCAAAACGGGAATAAATAGTTGGGTCTTTCCTTTTTTCTCTTCTTCTTTTTTTTTTTTTTAATCTTTTTTTGGTTCTGTGCACAGTACATGGAAGTTCTCAGGCCAGGGATCGAAACTGTGCCACAACAGTGACCTGAGCTGCAGCAGTGGCAACACCAGATCCTTAACCTGCTACACCACAAGGGAACTCTAGTTGGGTCCTTTCTTATAAAAAAATTATAATATTGCAGTACTTAAGCAGTATGTGAAGAAAAGGACCCAGAGCCATCATTTATAAGTTATTTTTTTATTATTTCCAGAATTATAGTTTATAATAGTTACTAAGTATATCTAAAAGGGCAGGATTACAGTTTTTTTCCCTTTTGCTTCTTGTTGGCTTCCTATTTTTCTAGAATAAACACACTTTTCAGTAAGCTAGTCTTTTTTTGTTTGTTTTCCATGATACCCTGCTCTCTAATTTAGGGTCTTCTTCTCAATAAAAACCCTTCTCCCTATTGCTTTCTAGGTGTTGAGGCTAAGCTGGCAAACTTAGAGGGACAGATAAGGATCCTGAAATCAGAACTGGATCATGTCAAAAAGTGTAAGCTTTTTTTCTGCCCCTGATGTGTTCTTGGCTCCTACTTTTTTCCTCCAGAGTGCCCTAGGTTTTGGGACGGGTGGAAAAGAACTAGTTTTTGTGACCACTTTTCATATACCAGGCCTGGGTTGGCATTTTCTTTTTTTTCTTTTCTTTTTTTTTTTTTTGTCTTTTTGCCTTTTTCTAGGGCCGCACCTGCTGCATATGGACATTCCCAGGCTAGGGGTCTAATCAGAGCTACAGCTGCCGGCCTCCACCAGAACCACAGCAACGCAGGATCCGACCCACGTCTGTGACCTACACCCCAGTTCTCGGCAACACTGGATCCTTAACCCACTGAGTGAGGCCAGGGATAAAACCTGCAACCTTGTGGTTCCTAGTCAGATTTGTTAACCACTGAGCCACGACAGGAACTCCTAGGTTGGCATTTTCTCATAATATGGTATCATTCAATCCTCTTGCCATCCCTACTTGTGGGTATTAAGCCAATTTTATTCACAGGCGAAAAAAAGTAGGTCCAGGAAGCATAGTGTATTCATTCAACAGCACACACTTGGGAGGTGGGGGGGAGGGTGGCACGGAGGTCTGCTGTCTTGGGAATCTCTGCTCCTTCCTCAGCATCCACTGTCCTCAGATGGCCGTCCATGCCTTTCTCATCCCAGGACCCAAACCTGGCAATGGAACCTGAGCACATTTCCCTCTGTCCACCTGTACTGGGACAGTTTTTAACAGATATTTGTCATAAGGATGGGAAATCCCAGGAGAGCCCCGGCTTGCTGCCAGGGATGTGCTGTCCACCTGAGGAGGCTCTCTTACTAGGACCTGCCCAGAAGTGGTGGAGCACAGGGCTCAACCTCAGACTCTTGAGTTCCCAGAGCAGGGCTTTTTCATCTACTATCCTAGGCTGGGCTCCAAGCCAAATCAACCTCATCTATTTTTTGTGATTTCAGTGCAAACCTTCTCCTTGGGCAAAAAGTCTAGGAAGAAGCTCTATGTGACCAATGGTGAAATGATGCCTTTTTCCAAAGTGAAGACTCTGTGTGCTGAGCTTCAGGCCACCGTGGCCACCCCTAAGAATGCTGAGGAGAACAAAGCCATCCAGGACATGGCCCCCGACGTTGCCTTCCTGGGCATCACAGATGAGGTGACCGAAGGCCAGTTTATGTATGTAACGGGAGGAAGGATGACCTACAGCAACTGGAAGAGTAATGAGCCGAATGACCATGGTTCAGGGGAGGATTGCGTGATCCTCCAAAGAGACGGGCTCTGGAATGACATCTCTTGCTCTTCCTCCTTTTTGGCAGTCTGTGAATTCCCAGCCTGAGGAGGCAGGCGCAGGTTTCTCCACCCGCTCCTTGGCTCCCTGCTGAGCTCTCTGCTGCTCTGAAAGAGAATTCAGTGTCACTTTTCCCCTGCCCAGTGCTGACTCATTCTTGGGGATGGGAGGAAAGTGAAGGGGATGTATTTTATTGTGGGATGAGGCTGCACCAGAGGTGAAAAGAGGCTGACCTTGGGGCATGAGGGTTTCCAGTCCAGTCCATGGCAGAGGACACCATCTGTCCTGCCTGAGAGCACAGCACTGGGTCAGAGTCATAGAAAAAGAAGTTCAGACCCCTCTCTTTCTCTCTCTCTCTCTCTCTTTTATTTTTTTTTTTTAAGGTTGCACCCATGGCATATGGAAGTTACCAGGCTGGGTGTCAATTCGGAGCTGCAGCTGTTGACCTATGCCACAACAGTAGCAATGCCAGCTCTAAGCCGCATCTGCAATCTATGCTGCAACTTGTGGCAATGCCAGATCCTTAACCCACAGAGGGAGGCCAGGGATAGAACATGCATCTTCATGGATACTAGTCAGGTTCTTAACCCACTGAGCCACAACAGGAACTCCAAAACCTTCTTTTTTGAGTGAGGACACTGCAGCCCACTAGATGGATCAATGGAGGACCACATCTGGGTCAGAGCAGGCAGTAGCCCTCAGCATCCAAGAGATACAATTCCTATTTCTCTGAGTTACCCCTACTTGGTGCTCAAGTCTCCCTCCCATGGCTATCCCAGCCCTGTCTGTGACATGAGTGTTGTTTTAGCTGTTCATGAGCTGCACCAGAAAACCCTTCACCACAAGGCTGTAACACTCAGCAATATCTAACATGAGCAACAGTGAATAGTCCTGGGAACCCCCTCACCTGCCCAAGAGGCCATGGCTTCCCTATAACCACTAGAGTGATCTTGGGGACAAAGCAGCCATCCCTCCCTGCATACTTTTAGGGGGGTGATCGGATAGCATGGCATGTGCCAGCATCACAGGAGGAGGAAACAGTCAGACACGCTGTGTCCTTCCCTACAGGGCATCATTGATCTTAGTCCCTCCACGTGCGGCATCCCCTTCCTCCTTGACATCCTTTTCCCATTATAGGTCAGTGGGTCCATTATTAGTAGAGGCAAGTGGGAAAATCTCCTGAAAGGTAAATTTTACACACTGTGTGGGAGGCAAATTATGCAGCACCATCCAGTCAGCAAATCAAACCTCTCTTCTGAGGAGAGTTCTGATGCTGACAACCATGGACATTCTTGAACAATCTCAGGGTGGATGGAGCTGAGATTTTACAGAGCCCAGGCAGCGGACTGAGGGAAGAGAGGGAATTCCAGCTCTAGTTGTATGCCAGTCACAAAGTGAGATTGAAAATATTTCATGAGGAGTTCCTGTTGTGGCTCAGCAGGTTACGAACCAGATTCCGGTTTCGATCCCTGGCCCCGCTCAGTGAGTTAGGGATTCAGTGTTGCCATGAGCTGTGGTGTAGGTCACAGATGCAGCTTGGATCTTGTGTTGCTGTGGCTGTGGTGTGGGCTGGCAGCTAGAGCTCCAATTTGACCCCTAGCCTGGGAACTTCCATATGCTACAAATGCAGCCCTAAAAAGCAAAAAAACAAAACAAAACAAAACAAAAACAAAAAACAACAACAACAGCAAAACCAAAAACCCAGAACAAGAGAATTATTGTCACTCAACATTAAAGTTACATCTGAATTTTCTCATTGCCAGGACAAAAATCAGAAAATGGGCAGGTAACTATTATACCTTTCTTTCTCTTTTATGTGTGTGTGTAGGGGGCAAGGACCATGTGTCCCCAAGATGACTGTCTCCTTTGTTTGTACTGTGCATTAAAGATGGTGTCTCTAGCTGTAAAATTGTAGACAATACAGTCATGTACTTCATAGTAATTGCTTCTCAGTGTGTAATGATTGACCCCTCAGTCAGGGAAGTGCAGTAAAAATCTGCAGACGAGTTCAAATTCTTCCATTTCCCCTTTAGGCTTCTTCTAGTGTCTTCCATGGTGCTCCCTTCCCCCTCCATCCCTCAGTCACTGGAGCCTCATTCTCCTCCTCTGAGAGCTTTCTATGCCCCCACTGAGACCTGACCCTGCTCCCCTACCCATGAGCCGTCCCCACTGAAGATCCCCGCCGGTTCTCTCATCTGTGACCCACCTCACATGCATGAAGACTTCTCCCCAGGCTTTTGGATGGGTGGATAGAACCACTTCTTCCCCTGGTCCAGCACCTGGTCATCTTTCCAGAATTCCTAAATGTATCCCTTGGCCTGTGTTCTTCCCCCTGTCTAGGATTGAGGCAACACCTCCCTGTATTCGCTTCCCAGTTCTTATCAGCAAGCTGTGGGGCCCCATGCAAGTTAGCTCAAGAGGAGGTAGAAGAGGAGTTCCCATCATGGCTCAGCAGTAATGAATCCGACTACTATCCATGAAGACACAGTTTTGATCCCCGGCCTCGCTCATTGGGATAAGGATCTGGTGTTGCCGTGAGCTGGGGTGTAGGTCACAGATACGGCTTGGATCCCACGTTACTGTGGTTGCGGCATAGGCTGGCAGCTATAGCTCCGATTCAACCCCTAGCCTGGGAATTTCCACATGCCATGGGTTCAGCTCTAAAAAGCCAAAAAAAAAAAAAAAAAAAAAGAGAGAGAGAGAGAGATGGTAGAAGATAATCCATCTAATATAAAGATGCTGGATTCTCAGGAGAGTCCAAAGATAGAAGTTGCTATTCATCCAGGCTTCCCAAGACCTGGACCAAGAGGGAAATTATGGATTCAAGATGACTGTCCAAATCATCTCTCTCAAACTCAAAGGCTGAGGGCAGGTTGTTTCCTTTACTAAGGGACATATGATGATTGACATCTCTTGCCCAGGGGACCTAAGAAGCCAGGTGCTCCGAGGACAGATCTTAGGAGCCTCAGGCTGCACACTCTCCTAGGAACATCAGAAATGGAGACGGGAGCTTCAGGACTCTGAGCAACCTCTTGAGCCCTTTTGTTGGTTCTGATGGAATAGCAGTCTTCACCATGGCATGCTGGCTCCCTGGGCCTCAGTCTCCTTATCTGTAAATTAGTCTGTAAAGGCTTCTCCCTTTTAACACTGGATCAATCAATGATCACACCGAGATTCAGAACTGCAGGGCCCACTTCGGGGGCAAAGCTACAGGATCTGAGAACTATCTTCTCTTTTTGTTACCTGCCAACGTTTTCCAAACTCATTGTGGTCTGAACACTTATCACCAATTTCTCAGGTTCATAGAAACCAGCCTAAGTGCATTAGAATGGCAATTCTAACAGACCTCTCCTCTCAAGATGGGGACTTTGAGTTTAAATTGTGTTTGTAAGCCACACGTATAAGCGGAAGTGTAGATACAATGTGATTGTGATTTGCTTCCTGTACCAGGAGGAAAATAACTACCAAAGCTGACAATATTCAAGGCCCAAGCGCCGACCTGGGTTCTGAATCCTGGTAGGGCAAGGCTTTGCTCCTTCAGGATAATCTTTCTTTGGAGTCTTCCAGCTCTACTGTTTCTTCACTTTTAGCCATGCCCAAGCCAGAGGATAGGTGCTGGGGGTGACAGCTGAAGACCTAGCATTCATATTCTTCCAATTCCCTTTCTGCCCAGGATTAGCCCACCTCCCTTCTCTGTGGCTGTCAGAGATGGGCCAGCACCAGGGGTCACAGTTTGCTCCTTGTTATCAGGGTTGTTTGCTCATTATTGTGTAACTGAACTGTGCTTTACAACCTGCCAGGAATCAGGGATTTTTTTTTTTTTTTCTCATTAACCAGGAAGGGATCAAATATTATCATGGAGCGTGCGCTGGAGATATTGGGAAATGGACTTTGAAAGCAATGTTGTCCTTATAACCCTGAGTGGCTGGTGGGGAGCTGGGAAGAGAGGAGGAGCTCCCGGGAGGTGGTCCACCTGGAAGGTGTGCCCTCAGCCCTGGCGGCAACTTCTGTGGGGAGGAGACAATGTCCCCAGCTGTGGACCCATGGTTTGTCCAGCCAAATTCAGTTGTCATGCTCAAAAGAAATGAAATGCAAGTAACCATTTATTAGCCAAACAAACACTTGGGCTGGGCCAGCCACCCTCAACCCCAAATCCAGTCTGCCCTGTCCTGACCAGCACAACACTTATACCACTTCAGGCAGCTCTTCAAAGCAGTGACCAGCAGAATTGCCTGGAATGTTCTACAAAATTATAGACTCTCAGCTCCACTCTGGACCAGTGAATCAGAATCTCGGAAATCAGTTAACTTCAGGAGGCCCCAAAGTGACACGGGTGTTTGGCCAGTTTCGGAAACCACAGCTCTCAGAAATACAGTCACCATAGCAGCTTTCTGCCTTCCCCTCACTTTTACAAGAGGGCCCAGAGGCAGTAAGCCAGGCTTCCCCTTTCTTTGCAGGCCCTTCATGAGGTGAACGGGGTCCTGCTTCACTCTCTGTTGTCAGACCCCAAACAATCTCCTTCAGCTGATCATGTCCTGCTGATGAAAAGCAACTGCTGACTAAAATCCTTCCCTGTGCATCTCCAGAGTCTTCCTGTGACCTCGGGGAGTGGGTCTGGGCCTGGAACGGCCCTGTGGAATGTCAGAGAAGGTGAGGCCTGGGCAGGTGAGACTCTTAGTAGGGAATTGTGTGCTCCCAGATTTGGGAGTATTTATATGTATTTTTGTGCACATGTGAGTGTGTGAGTGTCTGTAAGAAAACCAAGAGACCTGGTGCTTAAAATTTGCAACATCCTCTCATGAGGGGCTCAGCCTCTGCCCTCCCGCTAGCCTGTGCCCAGGACGCTCTCTGCACACCCCTCACTGAGGACCACTGGCTCTGGGTGGTTCCAGGGGTTCTGGGCGAGGGGTGTGGGTACTTGGTTATGAACTAAAGGGTCCACAAGTGGCTGTGAGCTGTGCACTGGGACCACCTAAGGCTCAACAGAGATTGTCTGGGGGCTAATGTGATTGCCCTCCCTAGCCAGGTCTTGGATTGTATGTCACCATTATTCCCTGGCTCCAAAGTCCTTATTTGACTACTGAGTCAAGGTTGGCCCAACCCCAGTCACCCTCACAGTGCCCTATTTTCCCTTCTTATTAGCAGTTACAGTCACCTGAAATCATCTTGATCATTTACCTGTTTAAGTTATGTCAATGTAGCAAAGTTAATTAAGAGCCAGACTGCCTGGATTCAAACCCTGGCTCTACCACTATGTAGCTGTGTGACCCTGGGCAAGTCACACACACTCTCGGTGCTTCAGTTCCCTTTTGGTGAAATTGGGATAATAATAGTGCCCACCTCACAGGGTTGTCCTGAGGGTTAAATAAACTGATAAGAGTAAGGCACTAAGTAAAGCACTGGCCTGCAGTAAGTGCCACGTGAGCATTTATTCTAGCTTCTGGTATGATCATTTTAAAACCCTGTAATTCACCTCTGCAGTTCTGGGGCCTAGAAAAGACCCGCATGCACACTCAATATCTGCGAATGAATAAATGAATGAACAGATGAATGGCTAATTCTCAGTCATCCCCAAAATGTGTGACCTGATTCCCTTCTCTAGAGCTCTTCTCAGCTCTAAGCTGGATCCAAGAGAGAAGAAGCCAAACTTCTGTTGCAATATGGCTCTGGGCATTGCCTCCTTTCTCAGGTAATTGGATTCAGTGTCTTTGTACCCCAGGAACTGTGGCCTCCTGCTGCCTTGTGCTGGTTGTCTCTAAGACAGAGCTGGCACATTCAGAGATCGCGTGGGGAGCCAGGCGAGAGGTGAGCCTGTCTGCAACTTTAGATGATCCTACTTTCCTCCTCTCCCCCTTCTCCCTGGTTGCTACACTTACTTGGGAACCTTTCCCTAAAATCCCTTCCCTGCAGGGCCCAATCCAGATGCCCTCTCCCACTGGGTGACCACACGTCTCCCACACCCTGGACCCAGACAGCCCTCACTGCTCAGCAAAGCCCACAGTACTGGTGGAATTCTCTGCTCCTTGTCTGTGTGTCTGTCTCATTTCCAAACAGAGGGGACTTGCATGCTGCCCCCACACTCCCTGTTCTGCTCACTCTCTCAGATCTCTGTGTCCAGGGTCATTTGAGATCCTCCCAGGGACGGGACTGCACTCTGCTCCTGTGTGGGCCCTGTGGGGGCTGAACACGTGGGCTTCTCCCTGGGTTCTCTCTGTGGACTTTCGGGGTATCTCTCTGAAGTCCTATCAGAATCAAGCCCCAGGCATTTTTTGTTCCCCTCTCAGCATTAGCAGGAAGAGATTCTGAGCTTTTCTGTGAATCAGCTTCTTTTGGAGAACACTGCCGAGTGTTTACTTGTGATCTGAGTGTTTAATTGTGACCCCATGCCCTCTCAAAAACACGGAGGAGGAGGAGGAATTCCCCTTGTGGCTCAGCGGTAACAAACGTGACCAGTATCCATGAGGATGAAGGTTTGACCCCTGGCCCTGCTCAGTGGGTTAAGGACCCGGTGTTGCTGTGAGCTGTGGTGTAGGTTGCAGATTCGGCTTGATCTCAAGTTGCTGTGGCTGTGGCAGCTGCAGCTCTGATTTGACCCCTAGCCTGGGAATTTCCATATGCTGCAGGTGTGGCCCTAAAAAGCAACAAAACAAAAACAAAAACAAAACACCACGCAGGAGTTGAGGCTGAGGGTACCAGCAGCGGGTCCAGCCTGCAGTTGGTGGTGATCCCTGGAGGTCTCGAGGGGAGATGAGTAGAGATGACCTTGCTGTCCCACCTGCTGTCAGTCTGTGTTGTAACTCTGTCCTTGGGCTTCCTGGAGGCCTGGCTGATGGAAGTACCATGATTCTTACAGAGGACCTAAAGGTGCCTTCACCTGGCTCCCTGATGAAGCTCAGGGTCCTCCCCATTGATGGGGTCCCTCAGGTTCCACAGAGAAGCGTCCTCTTAAGGCAAGAATGGCAAACACTAGCACACATGTTGCTCCCTGCTCCTGTAGCTGGTTAGCAGACATAGTGCCACCCACTAATTACCTCCTGCTCAGCCTGAATGAGACCCTGGGAGTCATTTTAACCCTGTGGTTACTACCAAGGGATCTGAGATGGTATGTGGAAAAGAACTCACTGTCCAACCCTGCCTGGTGCTCCCAAGTCCAGCTTCCTGCTCACATGAGAACCTGTGGCCTGGGTGATCAGAAAATACCATCAAATGCCACATGCATCTGTGACCCTTTCCCCAGGTGGGCATCCTCCAGAGAGCTGACCTTGTTCAGCCGGGCAGGCCCTTCCCTGGGCGCTGCCTGGGAGCAGCTCCTGGGTGAGCATCTCCCCTTACAGTGAGGAGATCTGGCTCCCAAGCACTCCAAGAGCAGGAATCAGTAAAGGCAGTATGCACTTTGGATTCACTATGTGAACAGGGCATGGGGAGTCCAGAGGTGGAAGCACCTCTGAGATGGAGGCTGGATGGACACTCCTGAAGTGGCTTAACAGCACATTCACTGTTACATGGTCATTCTTGACCAATGCACTAAGGTCATGGGCTACATTCCAGACCAGAGAAAAAGTAGTACAATGGTCCTCCTTGGCCAGGGAGCTAAACCCCACCTGGGGCTCCAAGGCGAGAGGGGTCAAATCTGACCCCAGGCCACAAGGTAAAAGTGGGGGAGGGCTGAGAAGAGACGCCAAATTCCCTTCATCCTTGCCTTGGTTTGTTTAATTATGACCAGTGCCTTAAAGGAGATGAATCCATAGATTGAAAGTTGTCTGGGTTTATTTATTTATTTTTTTGGCTGTGGTGTGCGCCAACTTGATGTGGAATCTCAGTTCCCAGGGATCAAACCAAGGCTGGGGTGGTGAAAGCACTGAGCTCAAACCACCCTCTGCCTTAAGGGTCTTCTAATCTTTTTCACATTTGTGGTTCCAGCACTTTTCTTATCACTACTACTCTGCAGTTGGTGTTTTGTCTTTTTTTTTTTTCTCATATAGTTTTATCAGGATACATTTTTCAGATTTGCCTTTAAAAAATTCTGGTTTCTAAGTTAATTTATCATTTCTCTTATATATATATATATATATATTTAAATATATGTGTGTGTGTGTGTGTGTGTGTGTGTATATATATATATATATTTTTTTTTTTTTCTTTTTACAGCTGCATGTGCAGCATATGGAAGTTCCCCTGGCAAGGGGCCAAACTGGAGTTGCAGCTACCAGCCTACACCACAGTCACAGCAACACCAGATCTGAGTCACATTTGCAACCTACACCACAGCTCATAGCAAGGCTGGATTCTATAACCCACTGAGTGAGGCCAGGGATGGAACTCACATCCTCATGGATACTATGTTGGGTTAACTGACTGAGCCACGATGGAAACTCCTACTTTTTTACATTTCATTCATTTCACTTTTAAAGTTATTTCTTTTGTCCCTTTCTGTTTTTAAAATTTTTTTTAAGGAATTCCTGGCTTGGTTCAGTGGTATATGACCTGACTAGCAACCATAAGGACACGGGTTCGCTCCTTGCCCTCGATCAGTGGGTTAGGGATCCAGCATTGCTGTGAGCTGTGGTGTAGGTTGCAGATGCAGCCTGGATCCAGTGTTGTGTAGGCCTGCGGCTATAGATCCAATTCAACCCCTAGCCTTGGAATCTCCATGTGTAGTGGGTGTGGCATTGAAAAGACAAAAGACAAAAAAATAAAATTAAAATTAAAATTAATAAAATTTGTTTCAAAAAGATAAACATTCAGTTCAATTATTTTCAGCTCACATTTTTATGGTTTTTAAATTTTTATTAATAAAAGTAAAATATATTTTCCTCTGAGTATAGCTTTAGCTCTAGCCCATAGGTTTTTGGATACTTACTGCTGTTTAATTTAAGCTTCTTCAATTACTACTAAGAGCATGCCTTTTTTCATGTTTCAATATTATTAGCCATCAGTATTTCTTCTTTTATGGATTTCCTCTTCTTACTCTTACTAATCCCATTTTTTTCTACTTAGATATTAATTTTCTTCTTGATTTATCTGTTGTGTACTTTGCAAATAAATCATACTTTTAATTTGATTTTATATCATGTTTTATTTTTTGGCAGAGATGTTTTATATACTTTTTTGTGTAGATATATCAATATTTTAATTGGGTTTTCTTCTCTGATATTCTTGGATAGCTCTTTTCCCTTCTAAGACTAGATAATCATTACTTATATTTTCTTCTCATTTTCAGTTTTTTATTTTTGGGGGGCACTGCATGGCATATGGAAGTTCCCAGGCCAGGGACAGAATCCAAGCCGCAGCCGGACCTGTGCTACAACCCCTGCATTTGCTTGGTTTTCCAGAATCCTGATTTTGATTTTTATATGTAACTAAAGAACCTGCTCTCATTTTTCTTCTAAATGCTTAATCATTTAGCTCAGCATTATCAATTGAACAATTCATACTTTTCCTACAATTTGGGTATTCTATTTTTATCTTTTATCATATATGCATATATACACTTGGACCCACTTTTGTTCTTTGTGGGTTTTTACATTGTTTTGTCTCTTCCTGTGTCAGTAACACACTGCTATAATTATGTTAGCTTTTTAAAACCCTTTAAAATAAAATAACCACGTCAAAACTTGTTATATTTTTAAATTAATCTTTACGACTATTCTAGGATGTTTATTCTTTTATAAGAGCTTTAGAATTATTTGTTGAAGTCCTTACAGCCTCAAGCACTTTTTGGGGGGAGTTGAGTTTTTGGAAAATTCACATCTCTTTCACTCAGCAGACTCTTTCTACTCTCCCAGACTCAGCAGCCGGGGGGGCCAGGCATCCCAGGCTTGCTCAAAATCCCACCACTGGTTTTCCTCCCCTTTCTGCGCCTGTCCAATCCTCTAGTCACAGAATGCATTTGCTTGGCCTGAGTTGTCATCTGACCTTTCTGCTCTGGCCTGGCCCCAGCCACTTAGACCTGAAATGAAGTTTTCAGGGAACTAATAAATGGGCAGAAAGGCTGGCCATGAGGACACAGTGCGATTTCTTCATATCAAAGAGCCTGGGAGCATCTTGAAACCACTTACTTCAAGTCTACAAACAGACTTACAAGTAGGAATTATGGCTTCTATTCACTCAACTCTTCCACTTATTCCCTTTATTCATTCTGTCTCCTTACTAAATAAATATAAAAAGTGCCACTCTGCTCAGGCAGGGTCCTCTTGAGTCCCTCTGTGGCTCAATGTTGTTTCAGCCAGGCAGTCTGAGAGAGACTACATTGCTTAAGTCAATGGAGGTCAAAGATGTGAATATTCAAAATGTATCCAGTAAGGATGGGCTACATATGCTGTAGGAACAACCCCCAAATCTCACTGGAAATCCAAGTGAAAGTAGGTGATCCCCAAGGGCAGTTGTTTCCTATGCATTTGCTCAAATTTCCAAAATCTCAGATCATCCAACCTTATAACCACCGATGCTCCTGTGCTCACCATGGCAATAGAAAAGAGTGTGTTTTAGAAAATTACATTGGCTCTCATCTGCTTCTACCCAGAAGCAACAGTAACACCTTAGTGAAACTGTAGTGAAAAGCAATAAAATCTACCGAAAGGTACCAGTTATCAGCTATACAGAGCCCTGAAGGTCACAGGCCTCTCTTAGTGAACCATTAGTGAAAAGCAATAAAATCTACTGAAAGATACTAGTTATCAGCTATACAGAGGCAATTAGGTTGAACACTAGTAAGTGTCTTGTCCTCTGAGTCTTTTGGTGCTTGCACAAGCGGATGGCTCCCCTCTATTCTCCTGGTTAAAAGGTTTTATAATCCATCCACTCATTCCCAGTCTACCCCTTGGATACCTCCACTGCCCACTGCTGATACACAATTCTGCAGCTCATTTCTGACGTTAAGGAAGTACAGGGCTGTAACATGTTATGGGGGCATGACCACTGTTGTCATCTGTGTATCCAGTGCTTAAATAAATATTTGGCATATAAATTAATGTTTTATTTCTCCTGGCAGGTACCTTGTTTCTTTGCTCTGCTATACAGAATGCAGGTAACCAGAAAAGGTCCAGCACACCATTAAATTTGCATTAAGGACATCTGGAAGGTAAGAATGATTGAGGATGCTCTGAACGTAAGTGACTCAAATATCAATGTTTTATATGAAGGAAATTCAGAACAAAGACAGGATCCTAGAAAAGTAAACATTAGAGGGCTTCCCACAGGATGTTCAGTATGGGATGTGGGCTGATGTGGTGACAGAAGGGTTGAGAATCAGGAGGCGACTTGAGAATATACTATAAAACAAGGGGCTTCCCTATGAAACTGCTATGGTTGTCCCCCTTCCATTCATGGAAGGATTCAGAGTGTTCCCATGATGTCACCAAGAGATGCCAACATCTCTTGAGAATGTGAGAGTTATATAGCTCTGGCTTCACTCGACACCTAGGGTACTAAACCAGGGACCATGGCTACTATGGCTGGGGTGGGGCTGATGCTGTTTAAAATCTATGTTGACCTTTGCCTATGAGTGTTGGCCTAGGAAAGACCTCTGTGCTCAAAAATTGGTAAGGACCTGCATTTTCTGAAATACTTTCCTCAATCCGCTGCTTTAATCAGATTGCCTGCAGAGCTTAAATAACCCTTCTTACTTGCTCTCTGTGTTGGAACGCAAACCAGACCCCCATGGCCCATGGTTTAGGTTGACCTGAAGATTCTTCCTAGGTTTTGAGGGTCTCAGCATTCCTAGCCTTCAACATCATAGATTTTTTTTCCCTTCCCATGGAATCCATAGTTCTGCCACTCTTTCCCTCTTATCAAGAAATAGACTTGTTTTACATACTGGGATGCATAGTGATCACTTATAGAGCATTTGCCCAGACCACCATGACCTCACATGGATCCCAGTGGCCATACTGTACCTTGTGGTCCCCTCTCTGCCAGGATTAGTTGATTGTACCAGAGATATACCTGAGGCGAGCAGGTGCATTTCCACAGAGTTTTGAATTGATACCAGGCAAGAGTTCCTGATCTTTGGGACACACGATTCACTATGTTGGGCAGTTGAGAGAGCTGGAGGCAGAGGAGGTTGGCATGTAAAGGAGGGAAAGAAGTGAGAAGAGAGAGAGGCAGAAGCCAGAGAGTTGGCATGACATTGCCTATGCACCACCCTCCACCCCCTCACCAGTCCTTCTTGAATTATTCAAAATTCTCTCTTCTCAGAGAAAAAAAAAAAAAAAAGCTTACCTGGATCCAGTTGTTTTTTCCTATTTGCAATAAAAACAGACCTTTCTAAACTCCCTTGATAAGTGTACCCAAGCAAGGCATTTGTACTGGAGAGTTGTTTGCTCATCATTGTATAACTGCTTATGTTTCAGAAGATGCCAGGAATTGGGTTTTGATTTTTTTTTTTTTTTCAGTAGCAGGAGAAAAATCTTAGAAGGGCGCTTAACTGCATGCTTCTGAGAGGTGTGGCTTTTGTTTTCAGACATGCTGTCCTATAAGTGAAGTGCTACAAGAGTGTTGGGAAGGGGGTAGGGCTTGGAGGTCCCATTCAGAAAGGGCCAGAGAGGCCAGTCCTCCTGATCCCTGGGAACAAAGGAAAGAGTGGTTTCCTGACTAGGGGAGGGATATCCATTGCCCCCTCCATGAGCCTGCGACATCATTCCAATTTCTTTAGCACATGTGCCATTGAAACCTTTTTTTGCTGTAGTGTGTCAATAAAGTCAACTATGCAGAGATCTCATTGTTGTTTTTATTTGGCTGCCCCCAAGGCACATGGAGGTTCCTAGGCCAGGGATCCAATCCAGGCACAGCACTTACCTGAGCCACCGCAGTGACAATGCTGGATCCTTAACCCACTGAGCCACCAGGGAACTCTAATACATAGAGACCTTCAGCCTAAAAATGTGCAAGCCAGAAGTACAAGCTTGGGGATCAGATGGCCTTTTTCACAAGTGAGCTGTGGCACTGATACTACCTGTGTAAGTCCCCTCCCTCACTGTCTTGGTGTCTATGTCCATAAAACGAGGAGGAAGATTAGACTAGATTATCTCCAAGGCAGCAGGGAAGAACATCCCTGTAACCGCCAGGCAGGAGGAGGTTTGGGGATGAGTTGGAACATGGCTGCACATCCTCTGGGCCTGAGATTTCAGGATTAGGATTATACAGATGGGGTTAGGATTATGCAGATGGTATGCTCTCGCATGAGCCAAGGGTGGTCACGCTAACATGGATAGAGGGGGATCCTGAGTAGTTAAGGATGCAGGGGTGTGAGGCCATGTAGTCATGTAGTCTGGCTGGAGAGGCAGGTGCCTCCCTGCTAGGTTATGCCTCCTTACTGTGCAGCCTCCAAGGCTCAGGGCTTGAAGCAAGAGGCAGCCACTGAGACCTCCCAGCCCCGGGGCTCCAGCTTGCATTGGCTAGAGGAATCTGGGACTCAGGGAGAGGTTCTGAACAGGGATCCACCTGGGAAGCCATCAGTAGAAGGAATTTAAAGTCATTGTACAGGAGTTCCCGTGGTGGCGCGGCAGAAACAAATCTGACTAGGAACCATGAGGTTGTGGGTTCCATCCCTGGCCTCGCTCAGTGGGTTAAGGATCCAGCATTGCTGTGAGCTGTGGTGTAGGTCACAGATGCGGGCTTGAACCTGGTGTTGCTGTGGCTGTGACCTAGGCCAGCAGCTGTAGCTCCGATTAGACTCCTGGCCTGGGAACCTCTATATGCCTTGGGTGCAGCCCTAAAAAAGACAAAAAGACAAAAAAAAAATAAAAAATAAAAAAAAGTAAAGTCATCGTACAGAATGAGCTCAAGCATGGAGTATAAGGAGAGAAGGGAACCGGAGTTGAAGTTCCAGCGGTCCTCCATGGTGTGGTCCAGAAGAGGAGAAGAGGCCTGCAAAGGCAACTGATGCGGAGCAGCCAGGAGGATAAAAGATAGCAAGTGAGAATGGTCGTCCTAGAAACCACAAAGAGGAAAAGGGAAGGAGGAGGGCGTGATCCCCTGGGTTGACTGTGGCCGATAGCTGGAGGCAATGGAGGGCTGAGGCAGAGACCCTGGATTTTACAACAGGGAGGTCTCATTTTATCCCTCGCACCTAGGAAAGCGGGCTGGCCCCTCCTTCCTCTGACAGGTCTTCCCAGTGTGAGGCCAGTTTCGTACTTTATTCTGAGGGAGGCGTTCCATAGGCTCCCTACCTTCTGGCCTCGTCCCACGGCTCTGTGGAGAAGCCCTGGCCAGCAGAAGGTCACCTATTTATTGGGACGTTGGTAGCACACAGCTCTGGACACCGCCCCTCCCTCCCCAGGGGCTCAGAACTCGCAGATCACGAGGCGCAGTTCTCCGCAGGCCTTGTCATTCCACTTGCCATTGGGAAAGATCTCCACACAGTTCTCTGCTCCGCTGCTGCCACCATTGTTGTTGGGCTCCCCAGGGGCCCAGTTGGCATAGACCAGGGGCTCCCCCGTGGGGTAGGTGAAATTGCCCTCCGTCTTGATGTCAGTCATGCTCAGGAAAGCAGCCTTATTCTGAGCTGTGACCAGCTGGCTCAAGGCCTCGTTCTCAGTCTCAGAGCGTGGGGAGGCCATCTGTCCCCCGGCCTGTGTGCATACCTGCTGAGCATCCTGAAAAGTCTTTTCAAAGCCTCCCGTCTTGAAGATCTTCTCCCCGACACCTCGGCCATTGGGGAAGAGCTCCACTAGGAGAAGGGGAGAGTCAGGGTGGGGTTGTGGCAGGACCTAGAACTTTGTGCCCCAACCGGAGCCCCCAGCCTCCCACCCAGGGTATCAGCAGGTTCCAGAGCAGCCCTGGATCGGTGGTGTGCCCTGCGAGGGGTGCCCCGGTCTCCAGTTACAGTTCCCTGGAACTGAGGGAAGTTATATAAGAGGCCCAAAGTCACACAGCTGTCAAATATAGAGTTAGGATCAAACCTTGTTTGTTGTGACATCTAAGCTGAGACGTGCACTTTCCATTTCATCCCATGTCATACACGGGCCAGAAGTGCTTTTTCAATCATTACGTAGGGTTGGAATGACTTTGGCCAGAGAAATGACACCGTGCAGCCTGGGGCAGTTCTTGAGAGTGAAGAAAACAGCCTGCAGGGCCCCCCACCTCCAAGCCTGGCTGGGGTCATAGGGTTGTCAGAGGCGGGGGAGAGGGGTGTCTCTGCTGCTTGAAAGGATGAAGGAAGAGGAGAGGGTGGAACATCTGAGGACAGCAGCGTACTCATCCCTACATTGCATGCAGCCCAGTGCTGGCCTCTTGACGTGGGTGATGCCCCAGCCAGTCAGCCTCCCTGGATGCTGGGCAAGGGATGAAGTCATCTGAGAAGTATGTTTGTGAGTGGGCGCAGGGGTGGG
The DNA here is from genome assembly GCF_054392235.1 of Sus scrofa. Classification (NCBI taxonomy): domain Eukaryota; kingdom Metazoa; phylum Chordata; class Mammalia; order Artiodactyla; family Suidae; genus Sus; species Sus scrofa. The sequence continues at coordinate 104,288,513 of NC_139396.1, read as the reverse complement.
ATCAGCACTGGAGAGAGCCCTGTTTGTGAGTCAGAAGGCCATGTGTTCAGCTCCCATTTGGCAATGAGGGTCCGGGTGGGCAAGGGAAAGCCACTTCCCTTTTCAGGGTTTCCCAGTCCCTATTTCCAAAGTAGGGGTATGCTACACACACCTGTGCAACGAGTCAATTATTTCTTTTTATTCCATCCCATCCCCATCCCTTTGACTTCTAGGCCCATGCATGGAAATTATCATGGCCCCAAGAGGTCTCAGGGACTGGTTAGGAGTCCAGGCTGCACCCTGACCCACTGCCCCTCTCCTCTGAGTAGCTTCAACGAAGACTCAGGGCCCAGAATCGCCATGGAGTCAGGATGGCACCCAGAGCAGCTCTGGACCAGGTCAGTGCAAGTTCATATGCCATGATTGGGACATGTCTGGCTAGGCACACATGTGTATGCTTCGACATATCCATACATCCATCTGAAGGTGCATGAGTGTGAATATTTGTGTCGCATATGTGTGTGTGTGCTCATGCATGTGGATGATGTGGAGTAAGGGTTGGTGTTTACACACACCTGTGGCAGGTATATTTCCCACGTTCTCTTTTGTTTTCATTAGTGTACATATGAGTGAGTGAAGACATATGCAGAGATGTCTGAGGATGAAGGCAGACATGCCAAAAGCTGGGAGCTCATCCTTACTACCTAGGTATTTAGTTGGCTTGCGTCCTTAGGACTCACCCATCAGGCCCCTTTATGCTTATTCCTTCAGAAAACTCTTCTTTTGGATCAATGAGTTTTGATGAATGACATGGACTCAACTGATGTTGGTGAGAGCAGAGAGGTAGGAGGGGCAGTTGGGGACTGAGGTGGAGAGTCCCAGAGGCACAGGGCACTCAGGTGTGTGCTCTTAGAGGCCTCTGCTTCCTTAGGAGTCCCATATTAGGGAAAAATCTCTGCTTTGAGCACCTAGGGATGTGCAGGGAGGGTCCAGCACTGGCCCTGCCAGACCCAGGAGCATCTTTAGAGTAAGATACTCAGTAGCCATACACCAAGGTCAGACCCCCACCAGCCTTGAACACCATAGGCAGCATCCCAGCCCCTGCTCTCTGGACAGTGCCTGGATTCTCTGCTGCCTTGGGGGTGCAGCTGCATCTCTGGGCACTTGCACACCTGGCCCCACAGTGGGAAGGAATGCATCCTGGGTTGGGTATCCCTTGTCTATCATTGGGACCTGCCCAGGGGCAAAAGTCTGCCAAACTGGTGGTAAGGACTATATCCTCCTCCTGTCCCTTGTATCTATTTGCAGCTCCTGCAGTACATGGCTGCACTGCTCCGTCCCAGCTCTATCCTCACCCCGCTCCCTGCCCCAGTTTCAGTCCAATGGTCCCAGCTAAGTCCAATTTTAGACCCAAGCCCAGCCAACTCTAAGTCAAGACCTTACCCAGTCTGAGGCCTACCCTTGGTGCCTGGCCCAGGTTCAGGTCCAGGAACTCACCTTTCTTATACTGAGAGAAGGCCTTCTGGAGGCGTTGTACCTGCCCCTGTAAGGTCTCCACCTGTTGCCTCAGAGCAGTGATGCCTGCAGGTGAAAGAGGCAAGTGAAGACTAGTCCAACACAGCCTGGGATCTGCTCAGAGCCTGGCCTCAAGGGAAGGGTGCCCAGTTGCAAGCACATGTTGGGGGTGGGGGAAAAGGACTGGGATGGACCCCAGGAAGCCTGCATCTGCTGATACAGCTGGCTCCTGCTGCCCATGGGATTTTCTGTGGTTCTCCTGTGAACAAAAGGTCTCCTGAGTAGGTACCTGCACCTCACTGACCCTGAACCACATGGCATTTTAATTTCAAATTCTAGCCATCTGAGAGCACTTCCTTTTTGTGAGGAGAGGAGTACATGTAGCTTAAGTCCTTCCCATCCACTGGGTTATTTGAAGTTCAAAGCGATCTGATGCATTGGGAAGGGAGGTATGTTTTTCCCAAAAATTAGATGGAAAACCTGCTAAGGTTGCCCTCCAGCGAGTAGCAGAGGCTAGGACCAGGGCCCACGTTACCTTCCATTTGGTCAGCCTTTCCTGCTTCTTACCCACTTCCTGTAACTAGTGGGAACATCTGAGAAGAGGGGCTGAGTGGAAAAGGGCCTCCCCCAGCCTTCCCTCCCCACCTGCGCCCTAGTAGGGGCTCCCAGAGCTAGGGGACACTGCCTTACCTGGGAGTCCACTCTCTCCCTTTGCTCCTCTTTCTCCGGGAGGACCTCTGTCCCCTTTCAGTCCTGGGGGACCCCTGGCACCTGAAGGGCCCTGAGGGCCCGTGGCTCCAGCAGGCCCTGGGGTCAAAGAAGAAGAGTTGGGTGAGTTCTGTACACACTTTCCAGCATTTTCACCCTCCCAGTATCTGGACTGTCTTACTGCGCAGCAGTACACCCTCCCCATAGACATAGGTCCCTCTGTTCCCAGAACCCAGCCTTTCATCCTGGACACCAACTGTCCCTGTCACCCAACAACCAACCTTCCCTGGAGTGTAGACCGTCCCTGCTGCCCACGCTGCCCTCCCTAGAGACAGATAGTTCCCAGTGCCCCGCACCTGCTGCCCCCCCAGGAAAGCTAATCCTGACCAGATGGCTGGCCATGGTGGGCATAGGAGAACAGGAGTCCAGCCCCAACTTCCATTGCTCACCTGCTGCCCCAGCACTTCCAGGGGCTCCACGCTCACCGGGGGCACCTCTCTCTCCTTTAAGACCTGCAGGGCCTCTTGCCCCTGTAGAGCCCTGCATGCCCAGGGCACCCACTTCTCCTGAGGAAGGAACAAATTGAGATGACCACAGCCAAGAGTGCCTTCATCACACACCATTACCAGACTTTTTGCCCACAGCTCCGAGGTGAGAGAGCAAACTGGGAGACTGTGCTCCTTACTGCCCGGCCTCCTCTGGGGAGGGTGAGGGGAAATGTGGGGGGAGAGGCCCCGACCAGGCCTGCCTGATATGGATGGTCTGGGCTTTTCCAGGCACTTTGTGTATACTTTAGGTACCATCACTCACTGCCACTGTCATCCCCCCTTCCTCCCTCCCAGACCCACCGCATACCAACCACCTACCTTTGGGCCCAGTCTCTCCTTTGGGGCCTGGTGTGCCTGGAGGTCCTATGTTCCCCTGCTGCCCTGAGGGACCTTCTTTTCCGGCTGGACCAGGTATACCTGGAGGTCCTGGAGGCCCTGGGGAAGAGGACCAGCCCCCTCAGTGACACTAAACTTCCTTGGAAGTGGGAGTGCATGAACAATGAGGGCAATACCAGAAATCAGAGAGGCAGCTTCTAAAGATGATGGCCAACAGTCGTTCTAGTCTTCCCTGAAATAACCCAGTGCCATCTTGAGAATGACCTTTCTTCTTCCTGGGATGAAGTCTGTGCCTGCCTACTGGCATGTCCTAGTGGCAGCACACCACTTGCAGACATCTGCATTCCAAGCCCAGCTGCTCACCGCATGGTCCAATGTCTCCCTTTGCTCCGGGTTCTCCAGTAGAGCCGTTGTCCCCTTTGGGCCCAACTGGGCCAGCCAGTCCAGGCATCCCCGCTCGCCCTACAGCTCCTGGCAAACCTGTAGCAGCAGAAGAAATGGGCAAAATCCTAGCCCCGGGCCCAAAAGAGCCAGCTGCCTGCAGGGTCAGGCCCCTGGTATTCTTTCAGGGTTTTACAGGGTATAAACACTCCTTCTTTACACTTAGTCCAGTGGTGACCTAAGAATGAAGGGCCACATCCTCCCTTTAGAGGTGAAGAAAGAGACTTGCCAGGGTTGAAGGCAGATTCAAAGCAAGACCTGTCTGACTTTCCATGCAATGCACCTTCCCCTGCCCCATGGCTACAGTGTGCAGGGCAAGCAGTCTGTTGGCATTTACCTTTGATCATGGACTCCTTGCCCTCCCCTTCCCAGAACCAAAGTTTATATCAGAAATGACACTTGATACTAATCATCAGGAATATGCAAATCAAAACCACAATGAGATACCACCTCATACCAGTCAGAATGGCTTTAAAAACAAGACAACAAATAAGTGTTGGTAAGGTTGTGGAGAAAAGGGAAACCTCATGCATTGTTAGTGGGAACGTAAATTGGTACAGCCACTAGGAAAACAGTATGGAGGTCCCTCAAAAAAAATTTTTAAATGGAACTACCCTATGATCCAGCAGTTTTACTTCTGGGCATTTCATCGACGAAAATGAAAACATTAACTTGAAAAGATATATGCGCCCCCATGTTCATTACAGCATTGTTTATGGTAGCCAAGACATGGAGGCAACTAAGAGCCTACGTATCTGTTGATGGATGAGTGGATGGAGAAAATGCAGGGTGTATATTCAATGGGATATTATCCAGCCATAAGAAAAAATGAAATCTTGCCATTTGCAACAGCATAGGTGGACTTTGAGGGTCTCATGCCAAGTAAAATAAGTCAGAAAAAGACAGCATATGAGCTCACTTGTATGTGGAAACTAAGAAAACAAAACGAATGTACTCATAGATATAGAGAACAGATTGGCGGTTGCTAGAGGTAGAGTTGGGGAGTGGGCAGAATGGGTAAAGGTGGTAAAAAAAAGTACAGACTTCCACTTATAAAATAAATAAGTCCTGGGAATATAATTTATAGCAAGGTTACTATAAATGCTGTTACATGCTTGAAAGTTACTCAGTGAGTAGATCTTAAAATTTCTTGTCAGACACACACAGATTGTAACTGGGTGTTGATGGAGGTTGACAAGATTATTGTGATGATCATTTCACAATATATAAAAATATAAAATCATTACAGTGTAGACTTGAAACTAATATATATCAATTATATTTTAATAAGAAGAAAAGAAAAAGCTATATACTATGCTCTTAAAGCTACAGAAAATAGACCAAATTATTATCTACTACATCAAGTGATAAAAGCATGTCATAAATATGACATTCAATATGATTCTGTTTCATAGATATGTGCATTCATGTGTAGGGTGTGCACATGTAATACACGTCAGAAAAGCCACAAGAACAGTGTATGCAAAAGTGTTAACAGTTGCTTTTCTAAGTGGAACAGTTATGGTAATTTTTATTTTCTTCTTCTTCCTTTTCTTTTTTGGCCACACTCGCAGCATATGGAAGTTCCTAGGCCCAGGATCGAATCCTAGACTCAGCTGCAACCTACACCACAACTGTGGTAACGCAGGATACTTAACCATGGCTTAGGGCTGGGATCTCCATGGAGACAAGCCAAATGGATCATTAACCCACTGGACCACAGCAGAAACTCCTCAGTTTTAAGAATTTTACACACAGTTCTATGATTGGTTATTCTTTCTTTTATTGAGCTGAAATTCATGTAACAAAAAAATTAATCTTTTAAAGTAGGCAATTCGGTGGCATTAGCACATTCATGACATTCAACTACCACCTCTATTTATTTCAAAAATATCTCATCAACTCAAAAGAAAACCACATACCCATTTATCACTTCCTCCCTGCCACCTCCTAGGCCTGGCTTTCTGTCTCTAACCTATTCTGGATGTATTTTTTATTTTCTTTTATTTTTTGGTCTTTTGTCTTTTTAGGGCTGCACCCACAGTGTATGGAAGTTCCCAGGCTAGGGGTCAAATTGGAGCTGCACCTGCCAGCCTACACCACAGCCACAGCAATGCAGGATCTGAGCTGCATCTGCAACTTACACCACAGCTCATGGCAATGCTGGATCCTTAACCCAGTGAGTGAGGCCCGGGGTGGAACCCACACCTTCATGGTTACTAGTCGGTTCTGCTACGTCACAATGGGAACTTCTGGATGTATTTTTTATTCAAGTACAGTTAATTTACAATGTTGTGTTGGTTGCAAATGTATAGCAAAGTGATTGTTACACATATATTCATATATATGTATTCTTTATCAGATTCTTTTCCATTATAGGTTATTACAAGATATTGAGTATAGGAGTTGTGCCTCAGTGGGTTACAAACTCGACTAGTGTCTATGAGGATGTGGGTTCAATCCCTGGCCTCACTCAGTGGATTAAGGATCCAGTGTTGCCCTGAGCTGTGTGTAGGTCGCAGACGTGGCTCAGATCCTGAGTTGCTGTGGTTGTAGATGTGCCAGCGGCTGCAGCTCAGATTCCACCCCTGTCCTGGCAACTTCCATATGCCACAAGTGTGGCCCTAAAAAGCAAAAACAAACAAACAAACAAAAAAAACTTCCCTGTGCTATATAGTAGGTCCTTATATTTAACCTATTTTATATACAGCGATGTGTATATATTAACCCCAAACTCCTAATTTTTCTCTCCTCCCCCTATTCTAGATATTTTATATAAATTCATATAATATATGACCTTTCGCATCTGGTTTTTCAACTCAGAATGACGTTCTTGAGACTCATCCAACTTGTAGCACATCTCAGTATTTCACTCCTTTGAGTGGCTGAGCAATGGTCTATTGTGTGGCTCCAACCCATTTTGCTTATCCAGCCACCAGCTGATGGACATTTGGGTTGTTTCTATCTTTTGGCTATTGTGAAAAAAGCATTCATGTGCCAAAAGACAAGAAAAGAAATGACATCTGTCAGGTCCTGCTAACTGGTTCATTTACTTCTTTGTTTCTTTCCTCATTATTTCATGTATTTGTTCACAAAGAAACTCTGTGTGGAACATACTTAGCCCGGGGCAAGATGTAAATGTTAGCACCAGACCCTGGTCTGCAGGGGATTTGTAATCAAAGCTGAAACTGTGAGGCATGGGTAACAGGGAGGAAGATAATCCTCGCCCATCATAGCACCACCGACCCTAGCACACACGTACCTGGAGGAAAGGGTTCTTCAAGGGTGAAGAGGATTGAGAGAGTCTTGGAGAGAAGGTGATGTTTCAGATTTGGAAACTGCTCCCTCAGAGAAGGAGGAGCCAGGCCTGCCTGGAGCAAGAATATGCTGGGGGTGGGGGCTGGGTACATTTGATGGGTGGCTGCAAGGCTTTATGCAGGGCATTGGGTCCTGCTTTTACTTACAATCCTCACTAGGAATGAAAAGGAAGCATGGAGGATGGGCCCCATATCCCAGATCCTAGAGTGCACCATGCTCAGCTAGGGACGCTCTGGCCCCAGGTTGAGCATCTCTTGAGCGTCCCCCATCTGGAATGACAGCAGGGAGATGGGCCAAGGGAAAAAAACATTCCTTAGAAGAGAGCCTGAGGAGTTCCTGTTGTGGCTCAGTGGTTAACAAATCCAAATGGGAACCATGAGGTTGCAGGTTCGATCCCTGGCCTCTCTCAGTGGGTTAAGTATCCGGAGTTGCCATGAGCTGTGGTGTAGGTCGCAGACGAGGCTCAGATCCCATGTTGCTGTAGCTGTGGTGTAGGCTGGAAGCTACAGCTCTGATTAGACCCCTAGCCTGGCAATCTCCATATTCCATGGGTGTGGCCCTAGAAAAGGCAAAAAGACCAAAAAAAAAAAAAGAGAGAGAGAGAGCCTGAGAGGGTGCCCATCCTTGGTGCACAAACCATGGAAGCCATGAGAACACTGAGGTGGAGGAGGGGCCAACCTTTTCAGCACAAACACCATGCCCCCAAAGCACTCATTTTGCATCCCAGCATCCCCCAAATGCCTCAGCCCATGTCTTCCTGCTACCCAAAGTGAAGCTTTATGGGCCAGCAATGTGGCCAGGCTTAAGTGCCCTACAATTCCTCCTCTCCTGGCATTCATTCATCCCACAGGTATTCACTGAGCTGCTACTAGGTACAAGGCCCTGTACTAAATGCTGGTATGTAGTATTGAAAGAAACAGACCAAAAAAATCAAATCCCTTCCTCAGGGAGCTTAACCTCAACTGTATAGAAATAGATAATCAAAATCAAAATGTACAATATATGGTGTTTTTTTAGATCAGAATAAGTGCCACAGAGGAAAAACAAAGCATCGAGAGTACTGGCGGGATGTCTTCTAAGGATGGTCAGAGAAGGACTCTGTGGGAGTTCTGGTTGTGGCTCAGTGGGTTACAAACCCAACTAGCATCCATGAGGACGAGGGTTCAATCCCTGACCTCGCTCAGTGGGTTAAGGATCTGGCGTTGCCTTGAGCTGTGGTGTGGGTCACAGATGCGGCTTGGATTCTGAGTTGCTATGGCTGTGTGTGGCCAGCAGCTATAGCTCCAATTTGACCCCTAGCCTGGGAACTTCCATATGCTGTGGGTTCAGCCCTAGAAAGCAAAACAAACAAAAAAACACCAGAGAAGGGCTCTGTGAGTAAAGCCATGAAGGAAAGAAGAGTGAACCAGGGGGATGTGTGTGGAAAGAGCAAGGACAGGGTCCTGGGAGGCAGGGGGCTGAGGGTGCTTAGAGACCAGCTAGGAGCCAGTGAGGTCAGAGCCCAGGGAGCCTGGGAGGAGGAGAAGAAAGTGAGGCCACAGAGGTCAGCAGGGTGGAGAGTGACCTAGGGGACGGCCCAGGGGTGAGGTTTTATTCTAAAGGAGATGCATGCCCCTGGAGGGACCCCCCTTCCCTGAAATATAGCCTCCCCAGCAGGGGTAGGGTCTTATCGGCCTAGCATGATATGCCACCGTGGCCCAGCTCCATCCTCCACCTCTGCTCGAGGGTCTCTCCTCTCAGCCCCACCTTGTCCTTTATAGCAAGTTCTTGGGACCATGTGCATCAGAATCTGCCGGGGAGGTTGTCCCAAGTGCAGACTTTGGCCCCACCCAGACCTACTTGGTTCAGGATTCTGAGGATGCTCCAAGGTCTCCAGGAAATTCTCAGCCCCAGAATGGTTGAGTGACTAAAGTGCCTGGAATTGAGGAGCCAGAGTGGAGCAAAGCATTGCAGTGTTTGCTCTCCAAGCACCAACCCGAGGCCAAGCTTGGAATGCACTAGAAAGGGGGCTCTCAGCCACACATCATGCTGCTCAGAGGGCCACTGTAGGAAAGGCTTCAACCCAGGGCCCCTCTGCTGGAAGCTAGAGAAAGCTGGGATTCTCTAAGAGAGCTGGTGCCTTGAATACCACCCCTCTCCTGAGTTCACTTCCAGGCAGCCTTCCCCTAACCCCAGTCCCTTCACTTTGGGAACCACTTTCTGTCTATAAAGGACAGACAGATACTTGTTTGTCCCTTACCCTGCAAAGCCTGGGGAATGTTACCTATTCTTTCCCACGTAAATGTTGTTTCCTTCCTTCTCAACCAAAATGCAAACTCCAGAATATAAAGACCACAACTGATCCCTCCATAGCCCTAGCCCAGTGCCATCATGGTCCCTTCGTCCTTTTGGGTGGTTCATTGAATTCTTACTTCTTAACAATATAAGACCCAGATTCTCCCCTGTGGTGCAGTATTTCTCTAATGATTCCCTTAATAATCAGTGCCTTTGGAAACCTCAGGAGAATTCACCTAATTGATACAGCAAGGAGATGCAACTTTATTCTGAAGACTCAACAAAAAATGAAGCCTTGGCTCAATTACTTGTTACTGTGTGGTGATATTATACCCATCTACAGATGAGCAGACTGAGACTCAAAGGCACTGAGGGGCTTGTCCCGGGGTGGGGTGTCTGGGGAGGGGGAGGTCCCTACTGTGGAGATGGAGCTAGCAGTCAAGCACAGATGCATCTGATGCAGAAGCCCAAGTCCATTTCACCTTCCAGATTGGCTGTCATTTTTTTTTTCTTTTTAGGGACACACTTGCGGCATATGGAATTTCCCAGGCTAGGTGTTGAATCAGAGCTACAGCAACACCAGATCCAAGGCACGTCTGTGACTTATACCACAGCTCCTGACAATGCTGGATCCCCGACCCACTGAGCGAAACCAGGGATGGAACCTGCGTCCTCATGGATAATAGTTAGGTTTGTTACCGCTGAGCCACAATGGAAATTCCCCAGACTGGGTGTCATTTAGCATCTCTCTGTCATAATTTTCTTAACTATCAGACAAGGTTAATACATCCCTTGTAGACTTTTGGTAACTACTCAAGTGAACATCCAAGCACAGGGCTGGACAAAGGCATGTGAGCTCCTCTTCCTTCTCTCCTTAATGTATTTAGGGAAAATCCTTTTGATCAGGCCTGAGTATGGGACCACAGACCCTCATCCCTTCCCACCCTTCATGGGATAGATTTAACTAAATATTTAAAATATTTAACACTCTGCAGAGGCACCATTTACTCAGAATGAACAATGGTTAAGTGATGGAGCAGGTTCTAGAGGTGCCCAAATACCAGTCATTTACTTACTGTTTGCTCATTCTTGGAGTGGGTGGAGTCAGAAGACCCTAGAGGAGGAATCAGGGCAGGTGGTGATGGGGGGAGGCACTTGGGGGCTCGGGGCAGCCTGTCTTTGCCAAGCCAACCAGCCAAGCCATGTTTTGGGTGGGCTGAATATCTGGGAGAAACCCACCTCCTTGGGAAGAAGACCATCTCCAAAGTTTCCACAGCAGAATTCTCAGTTTCTGGGTTGGTTACAATTCCAGCGCCCACCCCTCTCCACCAAGACAAGCCCGTGGGCCCAGCTGTACCTGGATCCCCCTTCTCGCCCCGAGGGCCCTCTCTCCCATCCCGACCATCACGACCAGGCAGGCCATTCTCCATGGGGCTACACATGACCAGGGCGCAGGCGTTGGCCACTGCTCTCTGGGAATAGGTCTTCATTTCTGCTCCCAGTGACCTCGGGGGCTGTGTGAGCAGGATCAGCACGGAGAGAGGGAGGAGAAGCATGTCCTAGGCAGGTGAACAGAAAGAAAGAGGAGGTGCTCTTGGTCCTAGCACACAGATGAGGGTGTGGTCCAGCTCCTGGAGGTCAGGAGAAGCCCCTCCCCCAGCTCTTCTCCCCATCTCTGGGACCAAGAGCAGCAGCGCTCTGGAGGCAGTTTAGGGACAAGGTGGCAATAAGTTCTGGCCCGGGAAGGCATGAGTTAACCAGCTGGATCTCTGACATGGGCTGCCAACAGCAGCCACCTATTCTCAAATACTCTGTATCACCCCTTTTTGTGACTCCCCTTGGGCACTGCCAAGGGCACCATGGCTAGAAAGTAGAATTCCTCACTGAGGCCATTTGTCACCTCAGGAAGGACTCACCAAGGGCCCTTAGGCAGCACCTTTCCCCTCTCCAGACTTTCTCTCCCTTTCCGATCCATCAAGGTGATTGGCTCAGCTCCAACAAGGCAGAATCATTTCCTCTCTCTTGCTGCCTTGGATGGACTAGTCCTGGTCGTCTGCGCTGCTGTCTGAAAAGCAGCCAGAGACCTGCATGCTTGGTGAAATATGTCCTGGGCACCAGATGGCTTCATGTTTGTCAGGAGACTTGCCATTTCTGGGCTAGACACTCTCCATGAGGAAAGTCCCAGAGAGAACCCAGGCGAAAGTTCTCAGAGACACTAAATTAGTGGCTGGAGAGACCGTGGGACACCTAGAGCCCTGCTCAGACCTCCTGAGAGAACTTGGAACAGGGGCCCCTTGTGGAGGAAGGGGACACAAGAGATGGGCCCAGTCAGAGGAAGGCTAATTCTGAAGGGCAAAAAAGAGCAGATGTCCCACAAGGTATCTGGTTACCATCTGAAAGGAACTTAGGAACTAAGTGAGATTAGGGGGGTGTTCAGGACAGGGGTCACTCCCACTACGGAGCTTCCTTCCTCTCTTGGAGAGAAACGGTAAAGTTATGAGCAGAAAAGGCTCATAGGAGTTGGAAGCTGGTAACAAAGCCCGCGAGGGACCTGCCAAGGGGAGGAGAGTCACCAGGCTGGCTGAGGTGGTGGGAGGGGAAGGGCTTCTTGGCCAGAGAAGTGCTCCTTCCCTGAACTGCCAATTCATTGCTGTGGATGAGCCCTATTGTGCACTAGCCTCTATCGGGTTTTTTGTTTGTTTTTTTGTTTGTTTGTTTGTTTGTTTTTGGTCTTTTTTGCCTTTTTCTAGGGCTGCTCCCACAGCACATGGAGGTTCCCAGGCTAGGGGTCTAATCAGAGCTGTAGCCGCCGGCCTACACCAGAGCCACAGCAACTCGGGATCTGAGCCATGTCTGCAACCTACACCACAGCTCATAGCAACACCAAATCCTCAACCCACTGAGCAAGGCCAGGGATCGAACTTGCAACCTCATGGTTCCTAGTCGGATTCGTTAACCCCTGAGCCATGACGAGAACTCCCCTCTATGGCTTTTTAAATTTAATTTCTTTTTTTTGGGAGGGGGGCACCTGCAGCATATGGAAGTTCCTGGGCTAGGGGTTGAATCGGAGTTGTAGCTGCAGGCCTGCACCACAACCACAGCAGCGCCAGATCAAGCTGCAAGTCTGGATCCTTAATCCACTGAGTAAGGCCAGGGATCAAACCCACATCTTCATGGATACTATGTCAGGTTCTTAACCTGGGGAGAAACAATGGGAACTCTGTCTTTCACTTCTTTTGGCTGCCCTGTGGCATATGGAATTCCCAGGCCAGGATTCAGACCCAGCTGCAGTTGAGACATAAGCTGTAAATGTGGCAGCACCAGATCCTTAACACACGGTGCTGGGCTGGGGCTCAAACCTGGGTCTCAGTGCTCACCAGACGCGCCGCTGATCCCATACCACAGCAGGAGCTCCTGTCTTCACTTTTGAATCCACCACTTCCTCAGGGATCCTGGGAGTCTCTACAAATACCCAGATGGGTTCTCAGGCCAGCTGCAGTTGCCTCATTGTACTTGTGGCAGAGCTCAGTCATGGTACCAAAGGACCCAGGCCAGCACCAGGACATTTGACCTCTGACCTCAACACTGGGGCCCGAAAAGCAAAAGGTATTCTGCCCAATGGCTCAAGATGGGAGGGAACGTATCATCACCCACTGTAGCAGGAAGGGCCTTGGAGAGAGAAAACTTACAGGTTTTCAGACCAAAAATTCAGATGAGGCATCTTACCTGGGACAACAGAGAGAATGGGAAGATCCATAGCCCCTTCAATATACATGATGTTCTGTTTATACCAAACTTTCAGGTTAAGATTTTATTGGGGAAAAAAACCAATGACCCCTCTGAAAATTGGTCGAAAAATCAGTGACCTAGTCCAGAAAGCTTTTTAAGATTGAGGCTGAGAGAAGCAATGTTTATCCATGCCTCACGGTCATTAGATACCGGGATGGACTTAGAACTGACAGAGGGACACCTGGTCTGTTTCTCGGCTACTACTCTCTCTGAAGAAATCAGGGATGGAGAGGAGCCAAGAGGAAAATGAACTGCATTTTCCACGGGGGCTTCCAACAATGGCATTTGAGGTCTGGTTGGGTATCATACCCAATTCACCTACCCTGTCCCAGACCAGGAAACAAATCTCCCCCTGAGTTAAGAGAGCAGAGTGTGGGGAAGAAGAGTGCTCCTTATTACCCCACTGTGCCCCCCACCTCCAACACCCACCCTCCTAGGCCTGAACAGCTCCACAGACCCTGCCTTCCTCAACACTGGTAGGATAAGCCACCCATAGAGGCAGGGAGCTACTCACTGGACATCAGGAGAACAAAAGGAGATGCAAGACCAGAAACACTCACAGTTGCGTCCTCTAGAGCTCCAGAATCTCCAGGCAAACTAAAGTTTTCTGGGCAGGCACTGGCTATTTATGACTGCCCTGTAACCTGGGCCTCCCAGCCCCAGTTTCCTGAGAACCCTCTTCAAGAAGTAGATAGAGCAATTTTCTTCCTTGTTGACTCACTCGATCACCTGCATTCTGGACACCTGCCACTGATGTTCATAACACTACACACCCATCACCTTAGAGTTTATAGAGCACCTCAGTCCACGCTCTCATCTGCATCTCATTGCAACCCTTGGAGTTAAGTGGCAGCAACAGTGTCTGTATTTTACAGATGTCCAGGAATTCAAGGTCCAGAGAAGACCAGCCAGTTGCACAGTGACCTACAACTATTGCAAAAGCAACCTGCATCTGCAGAATCCAAGAGCCAGCACCTACTGTGCCCACTTCTCTTCCCCCTTCACCTCAACATTACTGCCTAGATATTAGGAAAGAGCTGGGAGCTCCTTGTATACCTGAGTGGGAGTAGCCTTGTAGAGGAAGTGCTAGGTAGCAGCCTGGGGTGGGGGCAGCGGTTGGAGGAGCTACCACCTAGCAGGGGTCACTCTTTTGCTCTCTGCTCTGGATCTAAGAGTGCCCCCTGCCACTTGCCTTTTGTGGGATGGCCTTCCTTGCCCAAATCTCTCCATCTCTTTAGCTTGTGTTTGCCCATTACATTGCTCTAGTGGCCAGTTTGGACCCCTGAGCTGCTGATACACTGTCGTAACCATCCCCAGGGTAACTCTAACTTCTAGTGACTGTAGGGCATTTCCCCACCCTACTGCTGTGGCTGTCAGCTCTGCTTGCTTTTAGATCCTTGTGACTTTATCTCTTCCATCCACCCTTTGCCTAGGTCTATACACCAGCAGCCGCATGTTTCCAGTCCTTTCCTATGGGCACCCCCTTGGAGGTGCTGACTTGCTCCTAGCTTTTGATGCCATCACCTTGTATACTGTGGAACCTATAAAGCCAGTTTTCCTCAGTTGATAAGAAAAGGTCTTCTGTTTCCCATGTTGCAATTTTTTGAAGCAGGATCCCATAGCAGAGCACCTGGGCCCCTAATGTTTGAGCCCTTTCATCACTAACACAGCCCCCTCTATTCTAGGATGTTCTTGTGCCCCTGGAGATCTAAGTCAGCATGGAGGCTGAACTGAACCCTTGTTCTCCTCTCCCCACAAATCCTAATTGTCAAGTCTTATCCTGGTGGCTAGACAAAATTCTTATTTAGGATGACCCTTATTAAAGGAGTCCTATACTTTGTTTCTTCCTGCAAGCTGACTTCTGTTAACTGCTAACTCCTAGGGTGTCAGATTCATCCCTCACAATGCCCTTGGACCCCATTATAGCAAAGAATATGGAGTTTCTTTATCTAACTCCACATTCCACCAAGGTCCAGGTCTACTTATGATCCAACCCAGACACTCATGTTCCAGTGAAAACCTTTGCTTTTCTCAGTTACACAAGTGAGAAGAATCAGATTTGATCTGATTTTATATTTTGGGCTGCACCCACAGCTTGTGAAATTTCCTGGGCCAGGCACTGAACCTGAGCCACAGTGGTCACAATGCCAAATCTTTAACCGCAAGGCCACCAGGGAACTCTGAGAATCAGATTTTAAATGGTGATCACAATGGCTTTCATGCAGAGGATCACTGGCTCACCCTCTCTTCCCAAGATGAGGTCAGGATAACTACATGCTTTCTTTGGGAGCTAGTCACCACTGCTGCACTGCAGCCCAGCAATATCAGAAACCCCTGGTGGATTTCATTAGCTGCACCTTTGTCAGAGCTAAGCTGTAGCCTCTGGTATTTTACCAGCTGATTGCCCACATTACTGTGGAAACTCCCAGCTCAGTGGACATAGGTATAGTCAGGTCATCCAAGACGGCTGTTCTCTTGCTCTCTGTACATCACCAGCTCGGCCAGACCCTACTTCACTCATGTGACTATCCAATCCTTTTAATTATAGATCTTAATTGGTAAGTACCCACATGCTTTCCCCTGCTCCAGCTGCTGGTTTCCTTGGCAACTGGTGAGCCAACTTGACGTCAGTTCCCCCATAAATGATAGCCTCCTCCCACCAGCAATGAAGTTTGCTGACTGTCCTGCCATACACAGTGGGGGTGTTGCTCTAGGACCCTTCTGCTTTGGAGATGTAAGATCCCCTGTCCAATAAGCCACTGATGGCTCTGTCAGTGTGTCTGGGCTCTTTCTTCCATCTCAAGGTTGGGCAACTACAAGGCTTGCAGGCCTGCAGTGGGTGGGCAGCCCAACAATTGAGGAGCCAGCCAAGAGGCCAAGGAAACTCCTGTGAGTGCCGAGATGTCAAGAAATAAGGAAAAGGTATGGAAAGTTAGGGGGGTAATCCTGAAGTGGTCGTCCACTGCCATGTGGGGTCCTGTGGCATCTGACCACCATGAGAGATGTCTTTCTCTTCCATTATATTGACATTGTTAGCCACAGAGTCTCTTTCCAGCTTAAAAGTAGCAGCCTTGTGCTTGTGGTTTGTCTGATGGCATGGGGATGGCTGGTGAATCCAGACAAAAACTCAAGGACCTAGATTAGCCACAAAATACAAGCATACCCCTGACCCAACACCCCTAAATAATTGGAGACATAGACGTTAGGGATATTATCTCAGAGATAGGCTTATGGATTGGACATGGCCAGTTTCCCAAAAGGGTTTGGTTGTGGCCTGTGGCAATGGCAAAATAAGAGTATCCTTGGGTCCCATCTGCAGAAGGGGGCAGAGCAACAAGCAATAGTGTGTGCTAGAACAACAGCTGTATGTAGTCTACAAAGTGTTTCAGCAGGTGGACGGCATTATAAAAGGCCTACCAGAGTCATCAAGAAACCCTAAAAAGCCCACTTTACTGGCCAGGAAGTTTTGGAATGGGCCAATAAAAATGCCATTCCCTGACATTTCCACCTGCCCTACAATCCTGGTGCTGCCGGGCGAATTGAAGGATGAATGAACTCCTTAAATAACAGAGGCTGGAAGCCTACTTTTTCAATGGGTGGACCAGGAAGCAAATCAAGCCTACAAACTGAACATGCCAAGAGCAATCAGCCCAGGGCCTACACCATGTTAACCCAGAGACAACTAGTCAACACCATCTGAGTTCAACTGTTGACCACTCAAGGACAAGTGCCAACTAATGGTCAGGACAATAACTCACTTTTGCCCTTGTCACAGGATCTACCCTCGGGGGGACATATTATTATAAATGGCCCTGGAACTGGCAGATAAATCCTCAGTGGTATGGATTTGCCACCCCCGTGTGGATTAGGACTAGAAAGGGACTTGAAAGATTTCACCTGTCTTCTACCCAACCTAGGACTACTAAAGTAATTAATCCAGGTTCCCTACTGGAGAAAGGCACCATTATATTAACCCAGTGGTCTGTTGTTATACTGCTCCTCCAATATTCAGCACAGGCTGTGGGTGGGCAGGTGGGATGGTACTACTGCAGGCCAGGTTGAACAATAGGCAGGGTGGTATGATCTCAGAATGATGATCATGCTTGTATTTTGCTTCATGGTCATGATCGTCTGTATATTACGCCTGCTAAACATCTTAAATTTCATCTCTAATCTGAGTGATGGGAATCTAGTCTCAGACTGGGCAACAATGGTGGCCTCATTGTGAAGTGAGTTTGATAGCTGGGTCAACCGAGAGATGCCACTGTCGTCCTTCTCTGGAACTCCATTCAAAATTGACATGATAAGCACCTACTCCAGTTTGTCCACCTGCTGGACTCTTGATAACCCTTTAGCTGCTGTTGTCTGTATTGCATTTGCTCTATTTGGTTGCAGTGCACCTCTACTATACCTGACTCTAGGGATACTGTGGAAGAGGGTGGACAAAGATGGTAAGGGCTGTGCAGGATATGCCAAGGTGAAGTGTATGGTCAGCCTCCTCCCCCCGCAAGATGGCTGTTCTCTTGCTCTCTCTACATCCCCTGCTCCACCAGACCCTGCTTCCCCTCTCATAACTAACCAATCCTCTTAATTACATGGCTTAATTGGTAACTGCCCACATGCCTGCCCCTGCTCCAGCCATTAGTTTCCCTGGTAACTGATGAGCCAACCTGATGTGAGTTCACCCTATAAATGGTAGCCTCATTCTCCCTCAACTCTCCAAGATTGCTGCCATGTCCTGCCTGCCATCTGCTATCCATGGTGGAGTATTGCTCTAGGGCCATTCAGCTTTGGATGTGTAAGGTCCCCTGTCCAATAAGCCACTGATGTCTCTGTCACTGTCTCTGGCTCTTTCTTCGGTCTCAAGGCTGAGAATCTATAAGGCTTGCTGGCCTGGGGAGTGCAGCTCAACAACTATGGACAGGTTGCTTTTGCCCCAGAAAACATTAGGGCTTTCTTCCAGGTCATTCATGAACACACTTCTGCTCTGCATGCTGAGCTCTTTGGTTCTAAAACCCTATCTAGGACAGAAAAAAAGTTAGGGACGTCAGAAGTGAGAGTCCAGCTCTGTTTCCCCTGATCTGTCCAGCAGAGGGCAATGTCTATTAGGCCTACTCTCAGGGATTCTATTATACCTTTCACCTGGTCCTTGCAAACTAGGTGCAATTTCAGGGCAACTGTCCACACCTGGCTAGGAGTGGCTCCTACACTGGTCGGCTAGAAAGCAGGCTCTTCACACACTTTCCATTACTTCACTTGCCCTTTCCTTTCCTGGAACTTGATGTCTTAATATCACCCACGTTATTATGAATCCTATGGCAAATAGCGATCTGCCTCCCCTTCCCTAGCCAGAATACTCCAAGTCCTCAGGCATAGAGGGAGTCCTTAAAACCTCTCCCCTGTCTGCTAATAGCTGTGACCCAAATGAAAAATCACCTTATCTGGCTCAGATGCATCCCTGGTTCAGGCCTGTGTCCACTTGATATGTCTACAAGCCCATCTCTTATGGATAGACGTAGAGACACAGGCAGCCACCAAATCCAGATGAAAAACACCTGGGTCTAGAATCAACAGACTATCCTCAAGTCAGGAAAGGAGCTCTCCTGATGAGGCTGAATTTCTTCTCCAACCATAGAGAACAGAGGTGAGAACTCAGGTTCTGGCAAGCCATTTGAAATAGAGTCATAAGTTCTGGGATACGAATGAGAATTTTTCAGACTGTTGTGATAAACCTTCAAACTTGCTTCCTAATTCATATACCCCAAACCACTGTCTCCATAACAGTTCTCAACAGGGGCAATTTTGTCCTCACTCCCAACCGAGGATAAGGCCAGTGGCCATAGATGATTAAGTTATCCTGAAGAGTAGCGGAGGTGGGATTTGGGGCAGAGTCTGAATGGGTGCCTAGGGTCCTCAGGCCCAAGATGTTGATAAATATTACCTCTGTTTCCATAATGATTTACTTCAAAACTTACCAGATGGGTAAGCACAGAGGGTACCTTGGAGGTAAGGAATAAAGGAATAAACAATATGCCCAACTAGCCTACTCTTTCAGTGTTTCATGGACTTTCCTTCCTGATCATCAATTCAAATACGCTTGGAGGCACTCGGCCACACTATGGCCAAATGTTCCCAAGGAATGCACATTCGTCACTAGCATTTGAGTAAATGCTGTCTTGGACACCCAGAAATTGAGCATCAGGAGAAATGTCTTCTACCCACCATGCCCTCTGACTGAAGTTCCTGTAACCCATGGCTTATTAGGAACCGTAACATTTGAAAAAATCTGATCTCGAGAACTGCTTGAGTAAATTATTTGTGGCTAGTCTGAAAATGGCTTTGCCTGAAATAATTATTTTCTATCCAACGGTCTCTTTGATCACTAGATATGTTCCCATTCCTTTTAATATTGATTATTCCATTCAAAATTATTCTCTTTGTCTGTAATCTGTCCTGCCTGTCAAAGCCATTAGAAATGGTAGTACGAAAAAGGAATCCTGGCCTGAAAACTGGGAATATAGGTACCATTTCAATCCAGAGTCCTCAATACTACATACTGTTATTCTGTAGTACTGATTGCAGGGGTCAATAACATCAAACCAGGATCATGTTGACTTTATTGCTCATATTCTCTATAGTGTCCACATGTGACTTGATTTTCTACTGTGAGGTGAATATCCAGTACAATGCCCTTACCCCATCAGTGACTGCACCAAACCAAGTTCTCCTCCATGGGTAGAAGATGTAGACAAATTTATTGTATTTAATCCTTCACAATGCATAACATGCAGAAACCTTTTAGGAAAATACCTGATAGAAGATACTGAGTCAAAATTGGTAGCCCGGACTGTCTCTTTACCTTAACCCTAAGAGACAATGAAAGAGAAGTTTAAGCATACCTGGATTCTAATTTCTGAAATGCCAATTTTTAAAAAATTGACATATATTTGATATACAATACTGCGTAAATTTAAGGTATACATGTTAATTTGATACATTGTATATAATATGATTGCTGCTGTGATAATGAGCACCTCTATCATGTTACATGATTATCATTTTTAATGGATTTAGTGGATTATTAAATTCTAGTCTATTGCATGTTTGACTGTAATAGAATGTTGTTGCCTATATTCACTATACAATGTATTTGATCTCTAGGACTTATATGCTACGCATTGCAAGTTTGTACACTTAAAAAGGATCTGTTCTAACCTCCCACCCATTATCCCTTAGTAACCAACATTGTACTGTTTTTATGAGTTTGGCTTTTTTTAGATTCCATGTATAAGTGATATCATACAATATTTGTCTTTTTCTGTCTGGCTTATCTCACTTAGCCTAATGTCCTCAAGATCCATCCATGTGGTTGCAAGTGGCAGGATATACTTCTTTTCATGTCTGAGTAATATTCCATTGCACATGTACATATACCACATCATTTTTATCCATTCATTTGTTGATGGGCATGTAGGTTGTTTCCGTATCTGAACTGTTGAGAATAATGTTACAAAATACATGGGAATGCATATATCTCTTCAATATTGTGTTTTTCATTTCCTTTTTGTTTATGCCCAGAAGTGGGGTTGCCAATCACATGGTATATCTATCTTTCACTGTTTTGAGGAATCTCCATATTTATTTCCATAGAAGCTGAACTGACTCCCATTCCCATGAATAGTGTACACATGTACTCTTTCCTCTGCATCCTCGTCAACACTTGTTATTCCTGTCTTCTTCCCCCAACCTCCCCCCCACCCTCCTGCACCCACAGCATATGGAATTTTCCAGCCAGGGACTGATCTAGAGCTGCAGACGTGACCTATGCCACAGCCGTGGCAATGCTAGATCTTAACCCACTGAGTCAAGCCAGGGATAATACCCCTTTGCCACAGAGACAACACCAGATCCTTAACCCCCTGCACCACAGCAGGAACTCCTATCCCTTGTCTATTGGTGATAGCCATTCTAAAATGTGTGAGGTGATAGCTTATTGTGGTTTTGATTTATATTTTCATGATTAGTTACCTTGAACATCTTTTCATTGGCATATTTTCCTTGGGGAAAATTTTTTTTTTCTTTTTTTTTTTGTCTTTTTAGGGCTGCAGCTGTGGCACATGGAGGTTCCCAGACTAGGGGTCGAATCGGAGCTGTAGCTGCTGGCCTATGCCACAGCCACAGCAATGCCAGATCTGAGCCACATCTGGAAACTATACAACAGCTCACAGCAATGTCAGATCCTTAACCCACTGAGCAAGGCCAGGGATCGAACCTGTGTCCTCATGGATACTAGTCAGATTCGTTTCCACTGAGCCACAGCAGGAACTCCATCCTTGGGAAAATGTTTATGTAGTCCCTGTGCCTATTTTAAAATCAGATTTTTCATTGTTGCTGTTATTGAGTTGTATGAGTTCTTTATTTATTTTGGATATTTACCCCTTATCTGATATATGGTTTACAAAAATTTTCTCCCATTCTTCAGGTTGCCTTTTCGTTTAGTTAATTGGTTCCTCTGCTATGCAGAGACTTTTAAGTTTGATGTAGTCCCATTGGTTGTTTTTGCTTTTTTTTTTTTTTCCCCCACTGCACAGCATGGGGATCAAGTTATTCTTACATGCCTACATTTTTTCACCCACCCTTTGTTCTGTTGCAATATGAGTATCTAAACATAGTTCTCCATGCTACTCAGCAGGATCTCCTTGTAAATCTATTCCAAGTTGTGTCTGATAAGCCCAAGCTCCCGATCCCTCCCACTCCTTCCCCCTCCCATCAGGCAGCCACAAGTCTCTTCTCCAAGTCCATGATTTTCTTTTCTGAGGAGATGTTCATTTGTGCTGGATATTAGATTCCAGTTATAAGTGATATCATATGGTATTTGTCTTTGTCTTTCTGGCTCATTTCACTCAGGATGAGAGTCTCTAGTTCCATCTATGTTGCTGCAAATGGTATTATGTCATTCTTTTTTATGGCTGAGTAGTATTCTATTGTGTATATATACCACCTCTTCCGAATCCAATCATCTGTCGATGGACATTTGGGTTGTTTCCATGTCCTGGCTATTGTGAATAGTGCTGCAATGAACATGCGGGTGCAAGTGTCTCTTTTAAGTAGAGTTTTGTCCGGATAGATGCCCAAGAGTGGGATTGTGGGGTCATATGGAAGTTCTATGGATAGATTTCTAAGGTATGTCCAAACTGTTCTCCATAGTGGCTATACCAGTTGACATTCCCACCAACAGTGCAGGAGGGTTCCCTTTTCTCCACAGCCCCTCCAGCACTTGTTATTTGTGGATTTATTAATGATGGCCATTCTGACTGGTATGAGGTGGTATCTCATGGTAGTTTTGATTTGCATTTCTCTTATAATCAGCGATGTTGAGCATTTTTTTCGTGTGTTTGCTGGCCATCTGTATATCTTCCTTGGAGAACAGTTTATTCAGGTCTTTTGCCCATTTTTCCATTGATTGATTGGCTTTTTTGCTGTTGGGTTGTATAAACTGCTTATATATTCTAGAGATTAAGCCCTTGTCGGTTGCATCCTTCAAAACTATTTTCTCCCATTGTGTAAGTTGTCTTTTTGTTTTCTTTTGGGTTTCCTTTGCTGTGCAAAAGCTTTTCAGTTTGATTAGGTCCCATGGGTTTATTTCTGCTCTTATTTCTATTGCTTTGGGAGACTGACCTGAGAAAATATTCATGATGTTGATGTCCGAGAGTGTTTTGCCTATGTTTTCTTCTAGGAGTTTGATGGTGTCCTGTCGTATATTTAAGTCTTTCAGCCATTTGGAGTTTATTTTTGTGCATGGTGTGAGGGTGTGTTCTAGTTTCATTGCTTTGCAAGCAGCTGTCCAGGTTTCCCAGAAATGCTTGCTGAATAGACTTTCCTTTTCCCATTTTATGTTCTTGCCTCCCTTGTCAAAGAGTAATTGATCATAGGTGTCAGGGTTTATTAGTGGGTTCTCTCTTCTGATCCACTGGTCTGTCTGTCTGTTTTGATACCAGTACCACACTGTTTTGATGACTGTGGCTTTGTAATATTTCTTGAAGTCTGGGAGAGTTATGCCTCCTGCTTGGTTTTTGTTTCTCATGATTGCTTTGGCAATTCTGGGTCTTTTGCTGTTCCACATAAATTTTTGGATTGTCTATTCTAGTTCTGTGAAAAATGTCATGGGTCATTTGATAGGGATTGCATCAAATCTGTAGATTGCTTTGGGTAGTATGGCCATTTTTAAAATACTGATTTTTCCAATCCATGAACATGGAATATCTTTCCATTTCTTTACATCTTCTTTGATTTCTTTGATTAAAGTTTTATAGTTCTCGGCATATAGGTCCTTTACCTCCTTGGTCAGGTGTATTCTGAGGTATTTGATTTTGTGAGGTGCAATTTTAAAAGGTATTGTATTTTTGTATTCCTTTTCTAATATTTCATTGCTGGTATACAGAAATGCAACTGACTTCTGAATATTTATCTTATATCCTGCTACTTTGCTGAATTTATTAATTAGTTCAAGCAGTTTTTGGGTGGAGTCCTTAGGGTTTTCTATGTATAGTATCATGTCATCTGCGTACAGTGACAGTTTTATCTCTTCTCTTCCTATATGGATGCCTTTTATTTCTTCTGTTTGTCTAATTGCTGTGGCTAGGACTTCCAAAACTATGTTGAAGAGCAGTGGTGAGAGTGGGCATCCCTGTCTTGTTCCAGATTTGAGTGAGAAGGCTTTCAGTTTTTCCCCATTGAGTATTATATTTGCTGTGGGTTTCTCATAAATAACTTTGATTATGTTAAGGAATGTTCCCTCTATACCCACTTTAGCGAGAGTCTTGATCATGAATGGATGTTGAACTTCGTCAAATGTTTTTTCTGCGTCTATTGAGATGATCATATGATTTTTGATTTTTCTTTTATTAATGTGGTGTATGACGTTGATTGATTTGCATATGTTGAACCATCCTTGTGAACCTGGGATGAACCCAACCTGGTCATGGTGTATAATTTTTTTGGTATGTTGTTGGATTCGGTTGGCTAAGATTTTGTTGAGAATTTTTGCATCTATATTCATCAATGATATTGGGCGATAGTTTTCTTTTTTGGTGGTATCTCTGTCTGGTTTTGGAATGAGGGTGATGGTGGCATCATAGAATGTCTTTGGGAGTATTCCTTCTTCTTCAACCTTTTGAAAGAGTTTAAGGAGGGTGGGCACCAGATCCTCTTTATATGTTTGATAAAATTCTCCTGTGAAGCCATCTGGTCCTGGACTTTTATTTGTAGGGAGTGTTTTATGACTTCTTCAATTTCATTTCTAGTGATCGGTCTGTTCAGTTGGTCTGTTTCTTCTTGATTCAGTTTTGGCAGGCTGTACGATTCTAGAAAATTGTCCATTTCTTCCAGATTGTCAAACTTGTTGCCATATAGTTGTTCATAGTATTCTTTTATGGTTTTTTGTATTTCTGCTGTATCCGTTGTGATTTCTCCTTTTTCATTTCTAATTTTGGTTATTTGAGTTTTTTCTCTCCTCTTTTTAGTGAGTCTGGCCAGGGGGTTGTCAATTTTGTTTACCTTTTCAAAGAACCAGCTCTTGGTTTTATTAATTTTCTCTATTGTTTTTTGAATCTCTATTTTATTGATTTTGTCTTTGATCTTTATAATTTCCTTCCTTCTGCTGACTTTAGGTCTTTTTTGTTCTTCTTTTTCTATTTCATTTAGGTGGAGGGTTAAGTTGTCAATTTGGGATCTTTCTTCTTTTTTTGAGAAAGGCCTGTATAATTTCCTTCTGAGCACTGCTTTCGCAGCATCCCATAGATTTTGAGAGGTTGTGTCTTCATTATCATTTGTTTCAAGGTATTTTTAAAATTCCTTCTTGATTTCTTCATTGACCCATTCGTTTTTTAGTAGCATGTTGTTTAGTCTCCATATAGTAGGTTTTTCTCATTTCTTTTCCCATGGTTGATTTCTAATTTCATGGCGTTGTGGTCAGAGAAGATACTTGAGATAATTTCTATGCTCCTAAATTTATTGAGATTTGCTTTGTGTCCCAATATGTGTTCAATTCTTGAGAATGTTCCATGTGCATTTGAGAAGAATGTGTATTCTGCTTTTTTTGGATGTAGTGTCCTGAAGATATCAATGAAGTCTAACTTTTCTATTGTTTCCTTTAGGATCTCTGTTGCTTTATTGGTTTTCTGTCCAGAGGATTTGTCCATTGGTGTGAGTCTCCTACTCTGATTGTAGTCCCATCAATTTCTCCCTTTATGTCTGTTAATATTTGTTGTATGTATCTGGGTGCTCCTATATTTGGGGCATATATGTTGACGATAGTAACATCCTCTCCTTGGATGGATCCCTTAATCATTAAATAGTGTCCTTCTTTGTCTTTCTTTATGTCTTTTGTTTTAAAGTCTATTTTGTCTGATATGAGTATTGCAACTCCTGCTTTCCTGTCATGTCTATTGGTGTGAAATATTTTTTCCCACCCCTTCACTTTCAATCTGTATGTATGCTTTGTCCTAAGCTGAGTTTCTTGTAGGCAGCATATTGAAGGTTTTTGCCTTTTTATCCACTCAGCCACTCTGTGTCTTTTGATTGGAGCATTCAGTCCATTGACATTTAAGGTGATAATTGATAGATGATTATTTATTGCCATTTTGAACCTCGTGTTCCAGTTGATTCTATGGTTCTCCATTCTTCCTTTCTTTTCTTTTCTTTTCTTTCTTTTTTTTTTTTTGGTTGGATGGTCTCCTGTTGTTATCTGCTTGAGTGTATCTTTTTTTTCCATTTTTTGCAAATGCAATATTTGGTTTTGGCTTGTGATTGCCCTGTTTTTTAAGTATGCTAACCCCTTCCTATAATTGTGTGTTTTAGCCTCATGGTCCTGTAGGTTCAAACACTTCATTACTATATTAAAATTAAGAAGAGAAACAAACAAACAACAAAAAAGGGTGTATGTATTTCCTAACATCCCTTGCCCACATTTTATGATTTTGATGACTCTTTTTTTTCTTTTTAATTTTATTTTGTTTGAAACATGTTCATGATTAAATCTGTATGCTGGCTTATTTGAGTGACTGCTCTCTGATTGTGGTTTCCTCAATCCTAGTTCTTCCTCTTCTTCTTCTTTTTTTTTTCTTTTTCTTCCCTTTCTTTTTGGTTTAGAGAAGCCCTCTCAGTATATCTTTTAGTCTGGGTTTTGTATTGCTGTATTCTTTTAGCTTTTGTTTGTTGGAAAAAAATTTTTATTTCTCCTTCTATTTTAAATGATATTCTTGCTGGATAGAGTATTCTAGGTTGCATATTTTTTTCCTTTTAGCACTTTAAATATCTCTTGCCATTCCCTCCTGGCCTGTAGTATTTCTGTAAAGAAATCAGCTGATAACCTTATGGGGGTTCCCTTGTAGGTAACATTCTGCTTTTCTCTTGCTGCCTTTAGGATCCTCTCTTTATCACTTACTTTTACCATTTAATATCTCTTGGTGTGGGTCTGTTTGGGTTCAGTTTGTTTGGGGCCCTCTGTGATTCCTGTATCTTGAACTCAGTATCCTTTAGATTTGGGAAGTTTCCAGTGATAATTTCTTCAAATATATTTTCCATCCCCTTATCTTTTCCTACTCCTTCTGGAATTCCTATTATGCATAGATTGGCTCGCTTTATATTATCCCATAGGTATCTTATATTGCTTTCCTGTTTTTTGATTCGGTTTTCTGTCTGTTGACCGGATTGAGTGATTTCCATTATTCTATCTTCCATATCACCGATTCGTTCTTCTACATTATTCATTCTGGTTTTTACTGCCCTTAGTTCAGTTTGTATCTCTGCAAATGAATGTTCTAGTTTTTCTTGGCTCCTCCTTATATTTTCTAGTTCCTTTCTGAGGGTATCTGCATTACTGTTCATATATTCTCTTAATTCCTTCAGTATCTTCACTATTTCTCTTTTGAACTCCAGGTCTGTCAGACTGCAGAGATCTGTTTCATTGTTGACTGTTTTAGGTGAGTTCTCCTGTTGGTTTGACTGGGGGTGCTTTCTCAGCTTCTTCATCTTGCTTGTTGTTTTCTTTTTCCTGGTGGAGTTGTACTCTCCATGGCTGGGCAGTGTTTGCCTTGTCACTGCCATGGAATGTTTCCTGAGGGCTGGCATTGTTGATCAATCTTCTTTGAGGCAGTGTGGCTTTTCTGGAGGGTGGATGGGGCTGGCAGAGTCTCTCTGAAGCAAAGGAGGACTTCCTGAAGGCAGACAGGACCGGGAGGTCCACACTACAATGGGAGCAGATTTCACTTGGCCAGGCAGAGCTTCTGGTGTTTTTGGGCTGTGGCACTCTTGCAGGGGGCTGGCGGTCCTGGGCAGCTGTTCCTCAGGAGTGCAGTGCCCCCCAAGGGCTGGAGCAGCTATCTGGGTCACTGAGAACCCAAGAGGCTCTTCCCCAGGGCAGCCCGACTCAGAAGGACTGTCCAAGAATGTAGGCAGATCTTTTCACAGCCCAGCCAAGCTTGTTCTAGTTTTTCTGGGCTGCGGGGGCTCTTTCAGGAGGTTTGCAGTGCTGGGGAGCTGTTCCATGGGAATGCGGCACCCCCTGAGGGCTGGAACTGCTAGCTGGGCCACTGTGAACCCAAGAGGCTCTTCCCCAGGGCAGCCCAACTCGTAAGGACTGTTTGAGAATGTAGGCAGATCTTTTCACAGCCCGGCCAAGCTTGTTCTAGCTTTTCTGGGCTGCAGGCCTTTTCCCGGGGGTTGGCGGTGTTTGGTGCTGCTCTGTAGGGGTGTAGCCCCTCCAAAGGGCAATAGGCCAGGGCAGGGACAGCCCCTGCAGTGGTAGGCTTCTGGCAATTGTTGAGGCCAGCCCTCCCAGATGGCAAGCAGCCCCAGGGGTGGCAGGGGTGGCAGGGGCGGGGGATGCACTGGGAAGCACAGCTTTCTGATAGCTGGGGGGCCAGTAAGCTCGCTGTGGCATGGGGAGTATTCTATGGGGGCCCACCCCTTCACTCCCCTCTCCAACACTGGTGCAGACCCAGCTCTTCTCCCAGGTTCCTTCTGATGTGGCTTTCTACTTCCCTACCCTTAGCGTATTGCTCCCTCCCCCCGCGAACACTCTACTTACTAGTCTCGCAGGCAGTCTCTGCCCTGTCAAACTTGACAGACCAGTTCCTAGATCTCCCAAGCAGTCTCCACTCTGCCCCACCCCAGCCCTTTCCCGGGGAATAACCTCTGGAGCCGAGGTCTTGGTGCCCAGCCCCCACCCAAGCATCTCAATTTTTGGTGACTGTGCCAGTAGTTCAGATGATCTGTTCGGGTCTCGCTCTGCTTTTCAGAACTCCGACTTACTGCTACATTCTTCTCTGCATCTGGATATTCCTCTGTTTTAATTGATATTTCCGTTGAGTAGGTGACTTTCCAGGGTGTGGATCCCTTTCTCCTCCACAGTTCCCTTTCGGGAGTGCCCGTCCAGCTCGGATTCACCTTCTCTCACTCTCCTCTTTTCTCTTGTTTTACCTAGAAATGTCCCTAATTCTTGCCATTATTGGAGTTTAGGTTCTTCTGCCAATGATTTGTTGCTGTTCTGTGCAAGTCGCTTATCCTATAGATGTGGTTTTTGTTGTTGTTGTGTTTGTGGGAGAGGGCAAGCGTGTCCCCCTATTCTTCTGCCATCTTGCCTCCTCTCCTGTTTTTGCTTTTGTCTGTGCTTTTGGTGTCATACCTGAAAAATCATTGCCAAGAGTGATGTTGAAAAACACCTGTTTTCTTCTAGGTGTTTTATGAGATTAGGGCTTATGTATATAATTGATTTTTAATTAATTTTTTTTGGCTTCTTAGGGCCACACCTGTGGCATTGGAGGTTCCCAGGCTAGGAGTTGAATCAGAGCTGCATCTGCTGACCTACACCACAGCCTCAGCAAAGCAGGATCCAAGCTATGTCTGTGACCTACACCACAGCCCATGGCAATGCTGGATCCTTAACCCACTGAGCGAGGATAGGGATGGAATCTGCATCCTCATGGATGCTAGTCAGATTTGTTACCACTGAGCCACAATGGGAACTCCTCAAATTAAATTTTTATAAGTGTCCAATTTCATTGTTTTGCATGTGTTTATCCAGTTTCTCCAATATCATTGATTGAAGAGACCATCCTTTCCCCATTGGGTGTTCTTGTCTCCCTTGTCAAATATTATTTGATCATATATGGAGGGTTTCCTTCTGGGTTCTCTATTCTGCTTCACTGCTTTATGCATCTGTCTTTATTCTAGTACCATACTGTTTTTATTACTATAGCTTTATAGTATATTTTGAAATCAGGAGGCGTGGTCTTCAGTTTCGTTCTTTCTCAGGATTGCTTTGGATATTCAGGGTCTTTTGTGATTCCATTCAAATTTTGGGATTTCTTTTTTCTATTTCTTTTTGATAGGGTTTGTATTGAATCTATAGATGTTGATGGTAGTATGAACAGCTTAACAATATACTTTCAATTCATGAACATTGAACATCTTTCAATTTGTTTTTGCTTCTTTTATTTCTTTCAGCAAAGTCTTGTACTTTGTTGTACATATCTTTCTCTTCAGTTGTTAAATATTTTCCTGTTGAGTTCCCACTGTGGCACAGTGAGTTAATGATTTGGCTTGTCTCTGTGGTGTTGCTGCTTCAATCACTAGCCTGGAACAGTGGATTAAAGGATCTGATCTGATCTTAGGTTACAGATGCAGTTTGGACTCAGTGCCTGGCCAAGGAACTTCCATATTCCACGGGTGAGGCCAAAAAAGGAAAAAAAAAAAAAATTATAGGCAGTTTACTGTTTTTAAACGTATTGAAGTGGGCTAGTTTCCTTTATATCTTTTCAGATGTTTCATTATTCATGTGTAGAAATGCAACTGATCTCTGTATGTTAATTTTTTTTTAATCCTTCAACTTCACTTATTTTTGTTGATTATTTTCAACAATTTTTGGTTAGGGGTTTTGGAATTTTCTATATATAAAATTATATCATCTTCAAATACCAGCCCTTCACATTTTTTAAAATTTGGATGCACTTTCTCTTATGTAATTTCTCTAGCTCAGACTTTAGTACTATATTGAATAAAAGTGGTAAGAGTGTGTATCCTTGTCTTGACAATGATGTTAGAGGAAAATATTTTAATTTTTCATTATTGAATACAGTGTTAGCTGAAGGTTTGTTCTACATGGGTTTTAATATGCTGAGGTGAGTTTCTTCTATATGCAATCTGTTGAAGGTTTTTATTTTTTTAATCATGAAATGATGTTGTCAATGCTTTTTCTACATTACTGAGGTGAGTAATTTTTATCTTTCATTTTATTAATGTGATATATTTATTGATTTGCATATGTTGAATCATTCTTTCATCTCACGGATAAATCCCACTTGGTCATAGTGAATAATCCTTTTAATGTGTTCTTGTATTTGGTTTACTAATATTTTTTGCATCTGTATTCATCAGGGATGTTGGTCCATAATTTTCTTGTAGTGTCCTTATCTGACTTTGGTATTAGGATAATGCTGGCCTTGTAGAATCTGTTTGGGAGTATTATCTTCTCTTCAATTGCTGGGATGAGTATGAGAGGAATTGGTATTACTTCTTCTTAATTGTTTGGTAGAATTCACCCGGAATTTTCTATGTTTCCTGGAATTTTCTATGTTGGGTTTTTTAAAATTACTCTTTCAGGAGTTCCTGTCATGGCGCAGTGGAAATGAATCCAACTAGGAACCATGAGGTTGGGGGTTCGATCCCTGGCCTTGCTCAGTGGCTTAGGGATCTGGCATTGTCCTGAGCTGTGGTGTAGGTCACAGATGTGGCTCAGATCCTGCATTACTGTGGCTCTGGCGTAGGCCAGCAGCTGTAGCTCTGATTTGACCCCTAGCCTGGGAACTGTCATATGCCATGGATGTGGCTGTAAAAAGAAAAAAAAAATTACTCTTGTAGTTCCTCATTATTGCTCTGTTTAAATTTTGTATTTCTTCCTGACTCCATCTTGGTAGGTTGTGTGTTTCTAGGGATTTATACATTTCTTCTAGGTTATCTTATTTGTTGACATATAATTGTTTATAGCTTCTTATGATCCAATGCATTTCCATAGTTTCAGTTGTAATGTCTTCTCTTTTCTAATTTGAGTCTTTTTTCCTTTAGTCTAGATAAATGTCAGTTTTTTAAACTTTTTGAAAAACCAGCTTATAGTTTCATTGACAATTTCTATTTTTCTGTTCTTTATTTCATTTAGTTCTGCTCAGACTTTTATTATTTCCTTCCTTCTGTTAACTTTGTTCTTTTTATATATATATAATGCTTTTTATTTTTTTCCATTATAGCTGGTTTACAGTGTTCTGTCAATTTTCTACTGTACAGCATGGTGACCCTGTTACACATACATGTATACATTCTTTTTTCTCACATTATCATGCTCCATCATAAGTGACCAGACATAGTTCCCAGTGCTATACATCAGGATCTCATTGCTAATCCAATTTGTTCTTTCTCTAGTTTCTTGTGGTGTAAATTTAGGTTGTTTTAGATCTAATTTCTTAATATTTGTATAAAATCTGCATAAAATTTTTCTTTCAATGGATTTTGCTATGCTCCCAGGATTCAATATGTATGTTTCCATTTTCATTTTTCTCAAGATAGTTTATTTCCCTTTTGACTTCTTTTTGACCCATTGGTTATTTAGAATGGTGTTGTGGAGTTTCCACATATTTGTAGATCTTTCAGCTTTCCATTTGTTTTCTAACTTCAAACCATTGTGGTCAGAAAAGATAGTTGGTATAATTTTCAAATTTCTTAAATTTGCTAATATTTGTGTCCTTTCATGTGATCTACCCTGGAGAATTTTTAATGTACAATTGAAAAGAATGTGTATTTTGCGGGCTGTGGGACAGAATGTTCTATATATGTCTGTTATGTGCATTTGGTCTAAAGTGTAGTTTAATTCCGTTTTCTTGTTAATTTTCTGTCTGGATGATCTATCTATTGCTGACAGTGGAGTACAAAATTCCCTACTATTATTGTATTGTTATCCATCTCTCCTGTTTTCATCTATGCAGCTAATCTGTGCCTTTTTGTTGATGAATTCAATCCATTTATATTTAGAGCAATTTTTATATGTAAGGACTAACTATAGCCATCTTATTGTTTAGCTTCTTGTTTTATATCTCTATTGTTTCTTTTTCCCTCTGTTTCTGCCTATATTTACATAGTGGTGGTTTTTTCATGGTGGCATTCTCTGCCTCTCTGTTTTTTTGTGTTTCATGGATCTACTCTAAATTTTGGGGTTTTGTTACCATGGGGATTATATAAAACATTTCATAAATAAAACAGTCCATTTTATACTGATAGCAGTTTATCTTCATTCACCTATAAAGACTCCACCCTTATACCTGTCCCCATTTATATTTTTGATGTAAAAATTTGCCCCTTTTTATGCTGCATATTTGTTAACAAATGATAGTGACTATCATTGTTATTAATACTG
The DNA here is from genome assembly GCF_054392235.1 of Sus scrofa. NCBI lineage: Eukaryota > Metazoa > Chordata > Mammalia > Artiodactyla > Suidae > Sus > Sus scrofa. The sequence goes on along the minus strand of NC_139396.1, from coordinate 104,256,143 downwards.
TTTCTTTAACTTTTTTTTTTTTTTTTTGCTTTTTAGCACCACAAACATGGCATATGGAAGCTCCCAGGCTAGGGGTCGAATCAGAGCTGTAGCTGCCAACCTACACCACAGCCACAGCAACGCCAGATCCTTAACCCACCAAGCAAGGCCAGGGATCAAACCTGCAACCTCATAGTTTCTAGTTGGATTCGTTTCTGCTTCACCACAATGGGAACTCCTTTCTTTAACTTTTATACTATAGTTGTTAAGACGCCATTCTAATATAGGGTGAAAATTTTCTGATTTTGTCTGTATTTTGCACTTATCAGAGTATTGTGTACTATCATATGTTTTCTTGTCATTTATTAGAGTCTTTCTATTTCAGCTCAAGGAAGTCTTTTCAGAATTTCTTACATGGTAGGTCTAGCACTGGTGAACTCTCTCAACTTTTGTTTTTCTGGGAAAGCTTTTATTTTTCCATTATATTTGAAGGATAACTTTGCCAGATAAAATATCCTTGGCTACAAATGTTCATTTTTCAACACTTTGAATATGTCATTCCACTCTCCCTTAGCCTCTAGAATTTCTATTGAGAAATCCACTGATAGCCTAGTGGGAGTTCCTTTATAGGTTACATTCTTTTTTTTCATGGCTCTCTGGTGAGTGGGGTAGGAGCAGATTTGACAATTACTTTGGATCCTCAGCCCTTTATTTTCTTTTAAATGACTTTTATTTTTTCCATTATAGTTGGTTTACAGTGTTCTGTCAATTTTCTACTGTATAGCAAAGTGACCCAGTCACATATACATATATATATTCTTTTTCTCACATTATCCTCCATCATGATCCATCATAACTAGATATAGTTGATCCATCATGACTAGATATAGTTTCTGGTACTCTATAGCAGGATCTCATTGCTTATCCATTCCAAAGGCAATAGTTTGCATCTATTAACCCCAGATTCCCAGTCCATCCCACTCCCTTCCCCTCTCCCTTGGCAACTACAAGTCTGTTCTCCAAGTCCATGAGCCTCTTTTTTGTTTGTTTTTTGTCTTTTTAGGGCCACACCCACAGCATATGGAGGTTCCCAGGCTAGGGGTCTAATCGGAACTACAGCTGCCGGCCTGTGCCAGAGCCACAGCAACACCAGATCTGAGTCGGGTCTGCGAACTACATCACAACTCACAGCAATGCCAGATCTTTAACCCAATGAGCGAGGCCAGGGATTGAACCCCCAACCTCATGGTTCCTAGTCAGTTCGTTTCTGCCACGTCATGACAGGTACTCCAAGATTCTTTTCTTATTTGTGCCACATATTAGATTCCAGATATGTGATATCATATGGTATTTCTCTTTCTTACTTGTTTCACTTAGTGTGAGTTTCTAGTTCCATCCACGTTGCTGCAAATGGCATTATTTTGTTTTTTATGGCTGAGTAGTATTCCATTGTGTATATATACACCACATCTTCTTAATCCAATCATTTGTTGATGGACATTTAGGTTGTTTCCATGTCTTGGCTATTGTGGATATTGCTGCAATGAACATACAGGTGCGTGTGTCTTTTTCAAGGAAAGTTTTGTCTGGATATATGCCCAAGAGTGGGATTGCTGGGTTGTATGGTAGTTCTATGTATAGTTTTCCAAGGTACCTCCATACTGTTTTTCATGGTGGTTGTGCCAATTTATTCAGCCCTTTTTTATGCACAGATAGGCTAGAAACCTCCAGGATCTTTTAAAAAAATATTACTGTGTTTTTTTCTCTTTTGTGGATATTTCTTTGTTGTGATGAAAATTTCTCTATGTGCAAGCATTTGGAAATAAAGTCTTCCAGGCCCCTGGTCTGCAGTTTTTGGTCTGCAGTCCCTGACCCCAGTCTGTCACAGCCCCGAATGAGTAGAGAAATGCACAGCAGGAGGACCAGGACAAGGCTGAGCGCCTGGCCTGGGGATCTGGCAACCAAGCAATCCTGATGTGTTCATTCACTTGGCTGTCTGCCTGTTGTCCCAAGACCTCTTGTGTAATGTGCAGATTACACAAGAGGTCTGTTTGGGTACGGATGTTTAATTCATTGTTTAAAAAGAGAGGGAAAAAGGAAATGACATTGATGTGACTCATTTAGAATGCCAATTTCTTTGACCAGTCATTCTCTGGTAGTTAGCCCAGGGTACAGTTTCTGTGAAATAATGCAGAGTGTCCTGACTAAGCTTTAAAACAATCCTGCTTCACCAGGATCTTGCTGGGACTGAGCCTGTCTTAGAAAAAGGCCTTAGAAAAAGCCTGTCTTCAAATCTGGTGTGAGCTCATGCATTCTGCCATGTGGAAACCTTCAAATTCTAATGAATCTATTTTGACTTTATGGATACACCTAATGTCATACTGAATTGCACAGAGGGTATGACACATGTACTTAAGAATGGGTAACTATCAATGAACTAGGTATTCATACCAACTCCTAACAATCCATAATGTAACATGGAAAGAAAAAGGGAAGCAAAAAGAAAGTCATCAATGAAAGGAAAATGTAACAAGTTTATTTTTTTTCCATTTTTTAAAATTATAGTTGATTTACAACATTGTGCCAATTTCTGCTGTACAGAAATACATGTATTTCTGCTGTACCCAGTCATATATGTATACACATTCTTTTTAAAAATATTATTTTCCTGTTGTGGCTCAGCAGAAAGGAACCCAGCTAGTATCCACAAGGATGTGGGTTTGATACCTAGCCCCACTCAGTGGGTTAAGGATATGACTTTTCCATGAGCTGTGGTGTAGGTCGCAGACATGGCTTAGATCTGGCATTGCTGTGGTGTAGGCTGGCCTAGGAACTTCCATATGCCAAAAGTATGGCAATAAATAAATAAATTTTTCCATCATGATCTATCCCAGGAGATTGACTATAGTTCCCTGTGCTATAAAATAGAATCTTATTGTCAATCCATTCTAAATGTAGTAGTTTGCAGCTATTAACCCCAAACTCACAGTCCATCTCACTTCCCCCACCCTTGATAACCACAAGTCTGTTACCCATGTCTGAGTCTGTTTGTTTCTGTTTTGTACATAGGTTCATTTGTGCCATATTTTGGCTCCATGTATAAGTGATATTATATGGTATTTGTCCTTCTCTTTCTTATTTCACTTAGGATGATAATCTCTGGTTGCCTCCATGTTTCTGTGAATGGCATTTTTTTGTTCTTTTTATGGCTGATAGTATTCTATTGTATATATGTACCACATCTTCTTAATCCACTCATCTGTCAATGCACATTTAGGTTGTTTCCTTGTCTTGGCTATTGTGAATAGTGCTGCAATGAACATAGGCATATATATATCTTTGAATTATAGTTTTGTCTGGATATATGCCCAGGACTTTGGATTACTAGATTATATGGTAGTTCTATATTTAGTTTTCTGAGGAACCCCAATACTGTTTTCCATAGTGGTCATACCAATTAAAATGTAACAATTTTAAATTACGAAAATACAAAATATGGTTTATTAAAATTTAAATTACATTTCTATAAACTTTAAAATGTTGACAATCATGTACTCTTCTCTGTATGTAGGATACCAACTTTGACGTGGCAACCATGATTCCCATTAGTGTGAAGGCAAACTTTATTTTTCATCCAAGGGTCAAATATCAAAGCCTCCTTCAATTTTGTGACCAAACTTATCACTGAAAAACAGGCCTGTAACAATCAGTCCTTGTGAACACAGTTGTAATTTAAACTTTCCTAAATTCAGGAAAAGAAACAAGATGTTTGGATTCTGAAAGGACAGAACACAGAATCTGATGGGAAATTACCACACGAAGTGCTGATCAAATCCATATGAGGAGAGTCACCTGGATTCCATAGAGGTTGCTGGCCAACCAGGCAGCTCCAGAAGCACAGGATTTGTCGAGGCTCAGGATGACCCAATAATTTCTTAAATTCCTTCCTCTTTCAGCCCTCTACTGAATACTTAAGACCTTGAAAAAAATAAGGTGACACAAGTGGAAGTTGAATTTCAAGTGTTAGCAGAGAGCTACCAGGTACTTTTGCAATGGTCATAATTCTTTTCCCTGTATGACTTTGATTCAGGGCTCCCTAGTTTTCACATAGGAAATAGTTTGTTCTCTGTTACATTCCATTACTCTGGGTTATTCATTATTAAGGGTGGCCATATTATGTATTATTTCAAATACAGAAAGCCCCAATTTGCGTGTACTATTCATGTGCCTCTCAGCATCTCCTGGAGCACATTTCATTCCATCCACAAATAAGATTGTTTATTTTAGGATGATGACTGGCTTAGAACACTTCTGTAGGTGAACTGTTACTGGAGGTCAGGCCATGGCTGATGCCAAACTACATGGAATCCTGGTTAGGGGGTAGCTCATCTTATGCCAATAAAAAGTATGGTACAGGTTTTTCAGCTGACAAACCCATGAGGCAAAAACCGTATATACGGAGGAGAAAGAGACTATCTGTAGTTGGGCTCTCCTTCCTTAAATCCTATCTTCAGTCTAAATCAAGAGATCCCTGGGCTCAGAAGAGGCTTGCAATGATTAACAAAATGGTGGAAGGGGAAGATGATTAAACTGTGGGAAGTATAATGTGAGGGGCATAGCATTGAAAGATAAATTTTTCTTTCATACAAGATGAAAATAAAAACCTGAAGTGCCACTTGGTATTTTTTTAAGGTCTTACAAAATTGACTTAGATGATAGATGCTACTAGTAAATCATTTCAATTGAGAATAGGCTCTAGAAAATTAACATAGTGTATACTTTTTGCCCCCAGAAAGCTGAGAAGCTCAAGATGTGTACTAAAATAAACACAAGAAACATATCCAGAGTCAACAGGGGATGGGGCTAATTACATCAGGGACTAAATGTAATCCATTAGATTAAAATAATGCTAGGGGTGTGTGTATAAGTACCAGAAGAGCCTTCTGCTTTAACTAAAGGAAACATTGTTAGTTTTGATAAAAGCAATGTCTTGTGGAACCGGTAAGTGACTCACCTAACTTAGTTGTCAGCTGGGGCTTGTTTAAACCATCTTTACAGGACAGTAAATCCTGTGGGTGGGAGGACTCTCAACAGGTTATAATAAACTTTCTTTGATGGAAAATTTGAGGCCTCTCTGTTAAGAAAAAAAAAGATGTTTGCATAAGTTGGAGTGTGTTGTTGAGCTAGCTGCATGATGGAAAATTTTGTCATTGTTCACTTTTTGCCAACTTTTTTTTTTTTTTTTTTTTTTTTTTTGTCTTTTTCAGGGTCGCACCCACAGCATATGGAGGTTCCCAGGCTAGGGGTCTAATTGGAGCTGTAGCTGCAGGTCTATGCCACAGCCACAGCAATGCTGGATCCTTAACCCACTGAGGCCAGGGATTGAACCCGAAACCTCATGGTTCCTAGTCAGATTCGTTCCTGCTGAGCCACGATGGGAACTCCCCCAACTTGTTTCTTTTTAAGCACTTGAGGTATATTTGACATGTAAAATATATATATAACATAAAAATATAAATGTATTTATATAAATTATATAATTATATAATTAGTACATATAGACATATATACATACATAAATTACGTTTATATAAATATATATATAATGTATGCAATGAGATTAGAGATAAGTATAATGAAACAATCACCACCAAGTATATAAACATCTATGGTTCCAAAATTTCCTCCTCCACATTTTTTTCCTTTAGGGTAAGAAAACAAGATCTACCTCTTAGCAATGTTGAAGCATACAATACAGTATTGTTGGCTTAAACACTATGTTGTCTGATAGATCTCCAGAACTTATTTATGTTATGGATGTGAAACTTTGCACCTTTTAACTGTCACTTACGCCTCTTCATTTCTCACTACCCTATTCCCTAGCAATTACCACTTGACTGTTTCTTATGTTTGTGACTATTTTAGATTCTTATAATCTGCTTTTTATTCTTATAATCTGCTTTTTATTCTTTCATGATTCCATAATTTTTTATTCTTGCATAATTTTTTTATTTTTTTATTTTCATTATTGCATAATTTTTATTCTTACATAATTCCATAATTTTTACTCTTTTTTATTCTTATAATCTGCTTTTTATTCTTGCATAATTCCAAGATCATGCAGCATTTGTCTTTCTGTGTCAGGCTTATTTCACCTAGCATCATGCCCTCCAGGTCCAAACAAGTTGTTGCAAAAGGCAGGATTCTCTTGTTTTAGGCTTAATAATCCATTGTATATATACTACATCTCTTTATACACTCATTGATGAGAATTCAGGTAGTTTCTATCTTGGCTATTTGAATAATGCTGCATTGATCATGGGAGTACAGATACTCTTTTAAATACACAGAAGTGATACTGACATATCATATATATATCAATTTTTTAAAAATATGTAGTTTTTAAAAAATGTTTTGAAGAAACTTGGTAATATTTTCCTAAAGGTTTTACTAATTTCATTTCCATCAACAGTACATAGTTTGTTCTCTATACTCCATTATCGTGGTAATCCTTTGGCTTTTTGATAATAATCATTCTAGTAGATGTGAGTTGATCTCCTGCGTGTTTTCCTGTTTTGTTTTGTTATGTTTTGCCTTTCAGGCCCGTACCCTCGGCATGTGGAAGTTCCCAGGATAGGAGGTTGAATCAGAACTACAGCTGCTGGCCTACACCACAGCTCACAGCAATGCCAGATCCCTAACCCACTGAGCAAGGCCAGGGATCAAACCTGCATCCTCGTGAATCCTAGCTGGGTTCCTTAACTGCTGAGCCACGAAGGGAACGCCCTGTGTGTTCCTGTTGATTAGTGATGTTAAGCATCTTTTCCTATATGTGTTGTCTATTGGTATGTCTCCTTTGAGAAATATCTATTTGGGTCTTTTGCCCGTTTTTAAACTGGTTTAAATGTTTTCATTTTGTTGTGAAGCTGTATGAGTTCATTATATAGTTTGGATGTTAACCCCTTATCAGATATACTCTGTACAAGTTATTTTCTCCCATTCCATAATTTTGTTCATTTTTCTTTTTTTTTTTTTTTTTTTCCTATTTTTGGCTGCCCAGCAGCATATGGAATTCCCAGGCCAGAGATCAGATCCAAGCTACAGTTGCAATCTATACCACAGTGCAGCAATGCCAGATCCTTTAACCCCCTGTGCCAGGCTGGGGATCAAATCTGTGTCCTGACACTGCAGAGATGTGGCCGATTCTGTCACACCACTGTGGGAACTCCACCTTTTCATTTTTTTGATTATTCCTTTTGCTATGGAGAATGTTTCTAGTTTTACGTAGTTCCAATTTATTTTTCCTTTCTTTGCCTGAGAGTTTAGTAACATAACAACAAAAAAATCATAGCCAAGATAAACATCAAGAAATTTTTCTGTTTTCTTCTGGGAGTTCTGTGGTTCAGGTATTATGTTTAAGTCTTTAATCCATTTTCAGTTGATTTTTGTGAATGGTATAAGTTAAATGTCCACTTTTGCCGAGACCAGCTCAGCAGGATGGGCTGAAGAACGGGTGCTGTGGAACTTAAGGAAAAAAGTTAACATAAAACAAGACACAGAGACATTTATCTTAAATAAAGGTGGGAACGGGGGACTCAAAGTCTCAGGGACCAAGAGCACCGCCTTGAGAAACCACACTGCTTTTACTGTGTTTTTTAGGATTAAGTCAAGTGGAGTTCCCGTCGTGGCGCAGTGGTTAACGAATCCGACTAGGAACCATGAGGTGGCGGGTTCGGTCCCTGCCCTTGCTCAGTGGGTTAACGATCCAGCGTTGCCGTGAGCTGTGGTGTAGGTTGCAGACGCGGCTCGGATCCCACGTTGCTGTGGCTCTGGCGTAGACCGGTGACTGCAGCTCCGATTGGACCCCTAGCCTGGGAACCTCCATATGCCGCGGGGAGCGGCCCAAAGAAATAGCAAAAAGACAAAAAAAAAAAAAAAAAAAAAAAAAAAGGATTAAGTCAAGTGAGAAGGGGGTTGTAGGTGCAGGATATAGGGGTTTTTAAAAGTTATTTTAAAAGTCACATAGCTGGTTGCTGATTAAGCTTTTACTCTGACCTTGAGGCATTTAACAATCATTAGCATTTGAAGAAGCTTGGCATCAGCTATCTATGCATGGCATCTAGAGAATCACCATTGTGCTTCTGCAGATGGCGGGCCTATCTGCAGCAACCCAGCGTGCCCAGGTTTACACTTCAGTTCTCCTTGCTAATTCATATCCTGCTAACGACCCCTCATAAACCCCTTGGGGCCGTGAGGCTCATCTTTTATTCTTAAGAGGACGTATCATGCTGTGCAAACAGTGTGCCAATCTGCACAGGTCCGGCTGGCCTAGACCAATGCATTAAGTCCTCATTCAGCTGACCCTATGAATAATTTTTGCCTTTAGGTCTTTGTTCTTAAGATTAAGTCATTCACCAGCACTGTGACTGTTTTCCAAGCAGGAAGATGGGGTAAAGTAAAGCAGGACAAGACGGAGTTTTCAGCAAAGAGGCTAAGAAAATATTGTAGAAACATGTCTCTTGACACACTTTCATTCTTTTGTATGTGGATATTCAATGTTGCTAACACTATTATTTATTTTTAAAATTAATTTTACTGGAGTATAATTGATTTACAAAGTCATGTTAGTTTTAGGTGTACAGCAAAGCAAATCAGTTGTACACATATATCTATTCCTTTTCAGATTATTATACAATATTGAGTAGGTTACCCTGTGCTATATAGTAGGTTCTTATTACCTGTTTTATATATAGTAGTGTGCATAGGTCAAGCCTAACTCCCTAATTTACCCTCCCCCCCCCCACATTTCCCCGTTGGTAACCATAAATTTGGCTTCGAAATCTTTGAGTCAGTTTCTATTTTGTAGATAGGCTCATTTGTGCCATATTTTAGATTCCACATATAAGTGATATCATGTGGTATTTATCTTTCTCTGTCTTACTTCACCTAGTATGATAATCTCTAGGTCCATCTACGTTCCTGCAAATGGCATCATTTTTTTGTATGGCTAATATTCCATTGTATATATGTACCACATCTTCTTTATTCATCCCTGCGTCGAAGAACATTTAGGTTGTTTCCATGTCTTGGCTAGTGCTGCAATGAACATTGGAGTGCATGTATATTTTCAAATTATAGTTTTTTCCAGATATATGCCCAGGAGTGGGATTGCTGGATCATATGGTATTTCTATAGTTTTATATGGTAGTTCCATACTGTTCTCCATAATGGTTGTGCCAGCTTATGTTCTCACCAACAGTGTAGGGGGGGTTCTCTCTTCTCCACACCCTTTCCAGCATTTCTGATTTGTGGACTTTTTGATGATGGTCATTCTGACTAGTGTGAGGTGATACTTCCTTGTAGTTTTGATTTGCATTTCTCTAAGAATTAGTGATGTTAAGCATCTTTTCATGTACCTTTCGGCCATCTGTCTGTCTTTGGAGAAACATCTGTTTAGATCTTCTGACCATTTTTTAATTGCTTTTGGTATAAAACTGTATGAGATATTTGTATATTTTGGAGATTTATCCCTTGTCTGTTGATTTGTTTGCAAAGATTTTTCTCCCATTCTGTAGGTTGTCTTTTCATTTTGTTTATGGTTCCCTTTGCTGTGCAAAAGCTTTTAAGCTTAATTAGGCCCCATTTGTTTTTAATTTCCTTAGTCTAGGAGGTGGGTCAAAACAGACATTGCTGTGATTTACATCAGCGTACTCTGCCTATGTTTTTCCCTAAGTGTTTCATAGTATCCAGTCTTATGTTTAGGTCTCTAATCCACTTTGAGTTTACTTTTGTGTATGGTATTAGAGAGTGTCCTAGTTTCTTTTACATGTAGCTGTGCAGTTTTCCAAGCACCACTTATTGAAGAGGATTTTTTTCCTCTATTGTATATTCTTGCCTCCTTTGTCATAGATTAATTGACCATACTTTCTATACTGTTCCACTGATCAGTACTTCTGGTTTTGGGTCAGCACCATATTGTTTTGATAACTGTAGCTTTGTAGTAAAGTCTGAAGTTGGGGAGCCTGATTTGTTTTTTCTGAAAATTGATTTGAGGTCTTTTGTGTTTCTATAAAAATTTTAAAATGTTTTTGTTCTAGTTCTGCAAAAAATTCCATTGGTAGTTTGAGAGGGATTGCACTGAATCTATAGATTGCCTTGGGTAGTAATCATTTTGACAGTGTTGAGTCTTCCAGTCCAAGAGCATGGTATATCTTTCCATTTGTTTGTGTCATCTTCAATTTCCTTCTTCAGTGTCTTATAGTTTTCAGAGTATAAGTCTTTTTGCCTCTTTAGGTAGGTTTATTCCTAAGTATTTTATTCTCTTTGATGTGATGGTAAATTGGATTGCTTCCTTAATTTCTTTTTATGATCTTTTGTTTGTGTATAGAAATGCAGGAGATTTCTGTGTATTAATTTTGTATCCTGCAATTTTACCAAATTCATTGATGAGCTCTAGTAGTTTTCTGGTAGCATCTTTAGGGTTTTCTATTTATAGTATTATGTCATCTGCAAAGAATGACCATTTTACTTCTTTCCCAACTTGGATTCTTTTTATTTCTTTTTCTTCTCTGATTGCCATCCAACATCATTTATTGAAGAAACTATTCTGCCCTCATTTTGTATTCTTGGTACCCTTGTGAAGGTATATGTAAGGTTTTATTTCTAGGCTCTCTATTCAGTTCCAGAGGTCTGTGGGACTATTTTTATGACAGTACCACACTTAAAAAAAATCACCATAGCTGCAGAGTATTATTTATCATGTGTGATACTCCTGATTCAGTTAAGTTTGCTTTGGTTATGTGGGGTGATTTATGGCATCTTATAAACATTAGGGTGAAAAATTCCATCTTAATTTTGATAGATTGTTTTGAATCTGTAAATCACTTTTGGATAATAGGGATATATTTTAACAATATTAATTCTGTCAATCCAAGAATGCAGGATAAATTTTCATTTACTTGTGTCTTCCTTAAATGATGTTTGATAGTTTTCAGTTTACAGAACTTTTACCTCTTGGTTAAATGTATTGCTATGTAGTTTATTCTATTTAAAGTTGTTGTAACTGAGGACAATTTATTAAATTATATTGCTTTAGTATTCTGAAACTTTACCAAATTCATTTATTAGGTCTGTTTTTGGTGGAGTCTTGAGGTTTTTCTTCATATAAGATCATGTCATATGCAAACAGACAATTTTATTTCTTCCTTTCTGATTTGAATGTCTTTTATTCCTTTTTTTTTTTTTTTTTTCCCTCACATAACTTCTCTAGCTAGGACTTTCAGTACATTATTGAATAGAAGTGAAGATAGTAAGCATCTTATCTTGTGTTCATGATCTTAGAGGAAAAGCTTTTGGCATTTCATGTTTGAGTATAAAATTAGCTGTAGATTTGTTATAATCTTTATGTTGAGATACACTCCTTATATGTCAAATTTCTTCAGAGTTTTGTCATGAAAGTATCTTGAATTTTGTCAAATGCTTTATCCACAACTATTGATGTAATAGTTATCGTTCATTCTATTAACATTCATCTACAAATGTCAATCCATCCTTGTGTTCCAGGTATGAGTCCCACTTGATCATCATATGATCCTTTTAATGCACTGCTAAATTTGGTTTGCTAACGTTTTGTTGAAGGTTTTTGCATCTGTGTTCATTAGAGACTTTTGCCTGTCATTTTCTTTTCTTGTAATGGTGTCAGGGTAATGCAGGACTCTTAACATGATTGTGGAAGTGTTCCTTTTCAAAATTTTTGTAAGACTTAGAAAAGGATTGGTGTTAAGTCTTTAAGTGTTTGGTAGAGCTCATCACTGTACGTCTGGTCCTGGGACATTTTTTTATTGGGAGGTTTTTGACTACTGATTCAATCTCCTTATTCTTTATCAGTCTGTGCAGGCTATTTTTCCATGATTTAGTCTTAGCAGGTTGTATTTCTAGGAATTTATCCATTTCAAAAATTATTTTAATTTGGTGCAATATAATTTTTTTTCTTATTGTATTCCCTTATGAAGCTCTTTGTTTCTGTGGTATTATTTGTAATTTCTCCTTTTGTTTATAATTTTGAGTATTTATTTTTTAAGGTATAGTTGATTTACAATGTTATGTCAATTTCTGCTATATAGCAAAGTGACCCAGTTATATATACATTCTTTTTCTCACATTATCCTCCATCATGTTCCATAACAAGTGATTGGATATAGTTTCCTGTGCTATACTGCAGGATCTCATTGATTATCCATTCCAAAGGCAATAGTTTGCATCTACTAACACCAAACTCTCAGTCCATCTCACTTCCACCCCCTCCTCCTTGGTAAATGCAAGCCCGTTCTCTATGTCCATAGTTGGTTTCTGTTCTGCAGATAGGTTCATTTATGCCATATATTAGATTCCAGATATAAGTGATATCATGTGGTATTTGTCATTCTCTGACTTTCTTCATTCAGTATGAGAGTCTCTAGTTCCATCCACATTGCTTCAAATGGCATTATTTTATTCTTTTTTATGGCTGAGTAGTATTCCATTGTGTATACATACCACATCTTCTTAATCCATTCATCTGTCAGTGGACATTTAGGTTGTTTCCATGTCTTGACTATTGTGAATAGTGCTGTAAGGAACATAGGGATGTATGTATCTTTTTGAATTGCAGATATGTCTGGATATATGCCCAGGAGTGGGATTGCTGGTTCATACAGTAGCTCTATATTTAGTTTTCTGAGGAACTTCCATACTACCATATTATTTTCCATAGTGGTTGTACCAATTTACATTTCCACTCATAGTGAAGGAGGGTTCCCCTTTCTCCACAACCTCTCCAACCTTTGTTACTTATAGACTTAATAATGACAGCCATTCTGACTGGTGTGAGGTGGCACCTCATTGTAGTTTTAATTTGCATTTCTCCAATAATTAGTGATGTTAACATTCATCTGTACATGACTCTGAGGGACTCATACCTGGAACACAAGGATGGATTCACATGTAGATGAATGTTAACATCACTAATTATTTGTAGATGAATGTTAACAGATGTTGAGCATTTTTTCATGTGCCTGGTGGCCATCCATATATATTCTTTGGAGAAATGTCTGTTTAGGTCCTCTGCCCATTTTTCAGTTGGGTTTGTTTGGGGTTTTTTTGCTGTTGAGTTATACAATTTGTTTGTATATTTTGGAGATTAAGCCCTTGTTAACTGCATTGTTTGTAACTATTTCCTCCCATTCCAAATGTCTTTTTGGTTTTTTATGGTTTCCTTTGCTATGCAAAAGCTTGTAAGTTTGATTGAGTCTCATTGGTTTATTTTTGTTTTTATTTCTATTGCCTTGGGAGACTAACCTAAGAAAACATTTGTATGGTTGATGTCAGAGAATGTTTTGCCTATGTTCTCTTCTAGGAGTTTCATGGTATCTTTTCTTGTGTTTAGGTCTTCAAGCCATTTTGAGTTTTTCTGCATGGTGAGTTTTTGTGCATGGTGTAAGTGTATGTTCTAGTTTCACTGATTTACATGCAGCTGTCCAGTTGAAGAGACTGTCTTTTTCCCATTTTATATTCTTGCCTCCTTTGTTGAAGATTAATTGACCATAGGTGTCTGGGTTTATTTCTGGGTTCTCTATTTTGTTGCATTGGTCTGTATGTCTGTTTTGGTACCAGTACCACACTGTCTTGATGACAGTAGCTTTGTAATATTGTCTGAAGTCTGGGTGAGCTATGCCTCCTGCTTGGCTTTTTCCCCCTCAGGATTGCTTTGGCAATTCTGAGTCTTTATGGTTCCATACAAATTTGTGGATTATTTGTAGATTGCTTTGGGTAGGATGGTGTTTTTAATGATAATTTTTTCAATCCTGGAACATGGAATATCTATTTATTTGAATCCTCTTTCATTTCCTTGATTAACGTTTTATAGTTCTCAGCATATAAGTCTTTCTTCTCCCTGATCAGGTTTATTCCTAAGTATTTAATTTTTGGGGGTACAATTTTAAAAGGTATTGTACTTTATATTCCTTTTCTAATATTTCATTGTTAGCATACAGAAATACAACCAATTTCTGAATGTTAATCTTGTGCCCTTCTACTTTGTTCAATTTGTTTGATCAGTTTGAGTAGTTTTCCTGGTTTCTCTGGCATACTCAGTTCTCTGATGGATACACAAAAAGTTGTTGAGCAATTCCCTGGTGGCACTGTGAGTTAAGGATCTGGCATTGTCATTGCAGTGGCTCTTGTTCCATCTCTGGCCTAGGAACTTCTACATGCCTTGGCAGCCAAAAAGAAAAATAAAAAAAGTTGTTGACTGCCTTTTTTTTTTTCTTGGGGTTACTTCCAAGTTCTTTACATGGTGGTTCTTTACATTGTGGTTTCAAAATCAGAAGTCTTCTATTTCAAGTATTTTTTGCCTGCATTAGTATTGTTCCTCTCCTCCTGTGACTCCAGTGGCATGAATATTAGACTTTTAATAATTTCCCACATGGTAGCTCTGTTCACTTTAAGTTTTTGACAATTCTTAGTAAACCATCAGCAAGTTACTTAACTCTTGTTATTTCCATTCATTATCTTCTGTGAATATTTTATTTCTGTTATTGCATTTTTTTTACTATGGATTAGAGATGTTAGGTCATAATTTACATATACACTCAGTAAGTAGCTTTAGTTTGCTTTTCTGAATGTCTATGACCACCGACACGTCCACCAGAAGTATATGAGAATTCCATATGTCTAACAGATGGCACAACAGATTTCTAATTTTTGCAAATCTAATACATATAAAGTGTTATTTTTATACTTAATTTGAAAAGGGCAAAAAATAAAGGTATAATTTACCCACAATAAAATGAATAGCATATAGTATATTTAATTATACAGTTTGAGTTTTGATAAACATGTACACTTACATAAGAAGCATCAGGCTCAATAATTAGAACATTTTTATTACCTCAGAAAGTTCCCTTGTTACATTTTACAGTTAATTTCCTATCCAGAGCTATCACTGTTCTAATTTTTATCACCAGACTTATTTAGCCCATGCTTACAGAATCTTGCAGCTTGTACTTTTTTGTGTAAGACTTATTTTGCTTAATATACAAATTTAGATGAATCTCAGAAACCTTATATTTATCTGTATTCATTGCTTTTGATTTTGGAGTAGTATTTTATACAATTTGCTTCTCTCTTCATCTATTGATGGACATGTAGTTTTTTTCCAGTGTGAGGCTATTATGAATAAAGCTGTTATAAATAATGGTCAGTATTTTCACTTTTTTTTCTTTATAGGCATCTTCACAGGTTCATAGTGAAAGTATACATTTAACTTTGGGATATTTTCTTATAAAGTTTTTCCAGAGTGGTTGTAACACTTCATGTTCTCAAAAGAAATGTATGGAACAAGATGCTCTACATTCTCATCAACACGTGCTGTTGAGAGTCATTCTAATTTTAACTATTCTATAAGCAGGAAGAGTGTTTTATTGTATTTAATTTTATTTGCTTTTTAGGGCTGCACTTGCAGCATATAGAAGTTCCTAGGCTAGGGGTCAAATCGGATCTGCATCTGCTGGCCACAGCCACTCGGGATCCAAGCCACATCTGTGACCTACACCACAGCTCACAGGCAATGACAAATGCTTAACCCACTGAGTGAGGCCAGGAATCAAACTTGCATCCTCATGGATACCAGTTGGGTTTTAACCCGCTGAGCCATAATGGGAACTCCTTCAGTGTGGTTTTATTTTCACTTTTCCTGTTAATGTTGAGAACTTTCTATGTGAATATTAGCAATTTGTATCTTTTTTTAAAATGGTTTTTATTTTTTCCAACATAGCTGGTTTACAGTATTCTGTCAATTTTTTTATTGTACAGCAAGGTGACCCAGACATACATTGTTTTTTCTCACATTATCATGCTCCATCATAAGTGACTAGATATAGTTCCCAGTGATATACAGCAGGATCTCATTGCTTATCCATTCCATAGACAATAGTTTGTATCTATTAACCCCAATTCCCAGTCAATCCCACTCCCTCCCCCTCGGCAACCACCAGTCTGTTCTCCAAGTCCATGATTTTCTTTTCTGTGGAAAGGTTCATTTGTGCCATATATTAGATTCCATATGTAAGTGATATCATGTGGTATTGTCTTTCTCTTTCTGACTTACTTCACTTAGTATGAGTCTCTAGTTCCATCCATGTTACTGCAAATGGCCTTATTTCATTCTTTTTTATGGCTGAGTAGTATTCCATTGTGTATATATACCATATCTTCTTAATCCCTTCATCTGTCAATGGACATTTATGTTATTTCTCCATGTATTTCCATGTCTTGGCTAAGCAATTTGTATCTTATTTCATGAAGTGTGTGTTCAAGATTTAATCTATTTCGTTGGATGTTTTACCTATTTATTACTGATTTGAAGTATTATTATTTGCAATAGATATATAATTTCTCCTTGTCAGTGGCTTGCCTTTTCATTATATTAAACATATTTTCATGATCAGAAATTTTAAAGTAGACGTTCCCATTGTGGCTTAGCAATAATGAACCTGACCAGTATCCATGAGGAGGTGGGTTTGAGTCCTGGCCTTGCTCAGTGATCCATGGTGTAGGTCACAGATGGGCTCAGATTCCATGCTGCTGTGGCTGTGATGTAGGCCAGCAGCTGCAACTCAGATTCGACTCCTAGCCTGGGAACTTCCATATGCAGCGGGGGTGGCCCTAAAAAAGGAAAATGTATTTAAAGAAATTTTTAAGTGAATTGATAAATTTGTTAGTGCAATATGTTCTGCTAGAAAAATTTCTTTGAGTACTCCAAGGTCACAAAAAAATGTCCTTTTATGTTTAATTCTACATTATGCTCTTTTAGTCTTTAAATTTATAACCCATGTCAAATTAATTTCTTTATAATTTGATAGAACGTAAATGCTGATTTATTTTGATGGTTTAATTATGGTTACGTATGAGATTTTTGGGAGAAATATACTCTGAATTTATGAGTAATGTCACATTATGTGTGCAACTTGCTATCAAGAGTTAGTAAAGAAGAGAGAAGAGTAATGGCATAAATGTTAAGGAAATAATCCCATTTACCATCCCATAAAAAAGAATAAAATACATGGACACAAACTTACCTAAGGATGCAAAAGACCTGCACTCCTAAAACTATAAGATGCTGATGAAATAAACTGATGACTACAAACAGATGGGAAAATGTATTGTGTTCTTGAAAGAATCAATGTTGTTCTTGCAAAAATCAATATTGGAAGAATCAATTTTGTTAAAATGTCCAGACTACTCAAGGCAATATACAGATTCAATGCAATCTCTTATCAAATTATTAATGGCACTTTTCACAGAAACAGAACAAAATTTTTAAATTTGTATGGAAATACAAAAGACCCTGAATAATGAAAATAATCCTGAGAAAGAAGAAGAGAGCTGGAGGGATCACATTCTCTCAGGTCACACTGTACAAAATTGCAGTCATCAAAACAGTACGATAATGGCACAAAAACAGATGCATGAATCAATGGAAGAGGATAGAAAACTCAGAAATAAATCCATGCACTTGTCAATTAATCTACAAAGGAGGCAAGAATATACAGTGGAGAAAAGACAGTCTCTTCACTAAGTGGTACTGGGAAAACTGGACAGCTACATGTAAGAGAATGACATTAGAACCTACTCTAACACAATATACAAAAATAAACTAAAAAATGGAAACAAAAAACAAAAAATAAATGACACCTAATTAAACTTAAAAGCTTTTACATGGCCAACGATGGAAAAGATAACGTATGTAGTGAGAGAAAATATTTGCAAATGATTCAACTGACAAGAGATTTCCAAAACATACAAAGAGCTCACACAGCTTAATATCAAAAAATCAAAAAAAGCAATTAAAAAATGGGTAGAAGACCCAAATGGATCTTTCTCCAAAGACATACAGATGGCCAAAAGGCACATGAAGAGATGCTCAATATTGCTAGTTAGTAGAGAAATGCAAATCAAAACTACAATGAGGTATCACCACACACCAGCCAGAATGGCCATCATCAGTAAGTCTACAAATAATAAATGAGAGGGTATAAAGAAAAAGGAGGAGTTCCCGTCGTAGCACAGTGGTTAACGAATCCGACTGGGAACCAGGAGGTTGTGAGTTCGTTCCCTGCCCTTGCTCAGTGGGTTAAGGATCCGGCGTTGCTGTGAGCTGTGGTGTAGGTTGCAGACGCGGCTTGGAACCCGTGTTGCTGTGGCTCTGGCGTAGGCCGGCGGCTACAGCTCCGATTCGACCCCTAGCCTGGGAACCTCCATATGCCGCGGGAGTGGCCCAAGAAATAGCAAAAAGACCAAAAAAAAAAAAAAAAAAAGAAAAGAAAAAGGACCCTTCCTACACTGTTGGTGGGAATGTAAATTGGTATAACCACTATGGAAAACAGTATGGAGTCTCCTTAAAAAAAAAAAAAGAAAATCTAGGAGTTCCCACCATGGCTCAGTGGTTAATGAACCTGATTAGTGTCCATGAGGATGTGGGTTCAATCCCTGGCCTCACACAGTGGGTTAAGGATCCATTGTTGCTGTGAGCTGTGGCATAGGCTGGTAGCTACAGCTCCAATTCAACCCCTAGCCTGGGAACTTCCGTATGCCATGGGTGCAACCCTAAAAAAGACAAAAACAAAAAACAAACAAAAAAAAGCTAAAACTTAGAGCTATCATATGATCCTACAGTCCAACTGGTGTGCATATATCCAGAGAAAACCATGATTCAAAAATACACATGCACCCCCAATGTTCATAGCAGCACTATTTACAATAGCCACAACATGGAAGCAAACTAAGTGTCCATTGATAGATGAATGGATAAAGAAGAGGGGTTATTTACATACAATGGAATATTACTCAGCCAACGAATGAAATAATACCATTTGCAGCAGTATGGATGAACCTAGAGATTATCATACAATAGGAAGTAAGTCAGATAAATATCACGATATCACTTATGTAAAATCTAAAAGTGATATAAATGAACTTATTTACAAAACAGAAATATACTCATAGATATGGAAAACAAATTTACAGTTGCCAAGGGAAATAGTAGGGTTGGGGAGGGATAAATTAGAAGTTTGGGATAAACATATACACATGGCTATAGAATAAACAATAAGGACCTACTGTGTAACACGAGGAACCATACTCATTATCTTATAATAACCTATACTGGAAATGAATCTGAAAAAGAATGTAAATACGTATGTGTATGTATCAGTTTGCTATACACTTGAAGCTAATGCAACACTGTAAATTAACTATTTTAATTAAAAAATGGTTTGGGGAGTTCCCATTGTGGTGCAGTGGAAACGAATCCAACTAGTATCCATGAGGTTGTGGGTTCAATCCCTGGCCTTGCTCAGTGGGCTAAGGATCAGGCATTTTGTGAGCTGTGGTGTAGGTGGCAGATGTGGCTTGGATCCTGCATTGCTGTGGCTGTGGTGTAGGCTGGCAGCTGTAGCTCCGATTCGACCCCTAGCCTGGGAACCTCCATATGCCACAGATGCAGCCCTAAAGAGAAAAAATAAAATAATAATGGTTTTTAAAAAGTTAAAAGGGAGCTGGGTAAAGTGGGAAAAATTATACTTTAAAATTTTGAAAAATTACAAGTACAAAACTGAAACATTTAGCTATAAACCCAGAACTGATGTTCTCTACACTGAACACAATACAACATCACTTAGTGAGATTAAGGAAGGTATATAACATGAATACATGGGTTGGAAAACTCAGTATTGCAAATGAGCTGTTCTATAGCTTTCATAAACTTCCAGCCATTTTTACTAATGTGGCCTGAACCTCTGTTTTTCATCATTTTCTGTTAAATTATCATTAGAGGTTAATTAAATCACTTATAATAAACAATGTGATAAATTTAAAAATACAATGATTTTTAATCTTAACACTAAAACCAAAAATATGATTCAACAATTTAAGGTGGTCTTTCATTGAGATAAAAATCAAACCTTTAAATCTCATTCAATTGCTTCTACCCAGAATATTACCCAATAATATTGCTTGTACCATTCCAAAATTTTACCTTCAATTCTGTTGGTGAGTGAAAAATCTCATGAAAACATCTCTGTAGGAATTAGAGACATTAGAGGAATGGTGTGTCCATTAAAATTCTGTGTGATTTTTTTTCCTTACCATGATAAGGAAGAATTTTGCTCTTCATGAACAGCTTAGATGCAACACAAAGACTTTGAATATTATCCATCAATTATTGAGGCCACTTTTTTCCTCTTTGGGAGAGCACAGAGCACTTTGAAAATCCTACTGTCACTCTTGATCAGCACCAAAGGGCAGAGCATTGAGTAACAGGATGAGAAAAAGACACTGATACCCTATTAAGATCTTTGTAATGTGAACAAGAAAGGTGCATGATGTGGAAGGAATCGATTAAATTAAAAAAAGACAAACCATGTCACCAGGTAAAGGATTGTTCATGTGGCTTGCTTCTCTGGGAAGATCTTCTGGGTTTTCTTGCCCTTGTGCCAACTCTGAGCTTTCTTTTGATGTCTCTGCAGGAGAGTCACCATGTGAATACTGGCCCAGACCATGAGGAACACAAAGAGAATGTCACTGGTAAGAATGACATAAATGCAACACGAGGGCCAAATGTTGTACAGTATTTCAGAGGAAATCCATATGTGAGAAAAGTGATGTTTTTTGATGCCCTACAACCTCTTATGATCTAGATGGTGAAAGTACAAAAGAAGAGGAAAGAAGATAAAATTAAATTGGATGCTTTGAGTTTGAGCCATAGCAAGATGAATTTGCTAGGACTGATGGTGATGGCCTGAAAAATGCCCAAGAGACAAGTGGAGCAGATAGAAAGTCCAAGTGCAACTCTGTAGATGGGTATCACCACCTAGCACCCAACATCGTCTAGAATATGTTTACTTCCAAAAGAGAACATCACTTCTGGAATACCTCTACAAAGTATGGTAACCATATTACAAAAAGTCAGATGGATGAGAACATTATCTGCGGCCTTCATCTTACATGTGTCAATTAAGGAAATATAAGCATATGCTGTGAGCAACAGTGAGTTCCCTGAAACCCCAATGCAGGTTTGAGAGAGGAACAAAATTCCAATGATCACATCACTTGAAAACATTTTTATGTGTCTTTGTTATAATTAGGAACAATGCCCAAGGAGGCCCCCGGATACCTAGTAGAATTATATATCACCTGATAAAAATCAATTGATACATAGAAAATGAAAAATAGTGAAAAATTCTACCAAGAGCAAAAGGAAAAACTACAACAGACCTTGAAACTCTATATGATACACAAGGGGACATTCTTTTTGGCATTTAAGAGATCAATACAGGGACCAATTATAAGATAACCAGAAACAGTCAGGTCTGTAAATATCACAAAATTTCATTTGCTTCCTCAAGAAAGCAGGCTACAGAAAAGAGCAAACACTTATGATCACTGCATGGATAAAACTACTGTTAATTATGTTAAACTTAAGAGTTATTAAAGTTAAATTGAAGAAGTTTGGGGAAAAAACTGTAATGCAATAGTTTAAAATATGCATAATCCTATCCATACACAGGTAAACACATTTAACATTTTGTTACACTCTAAAAAGTTAGAACGTAAAAAAGCTGCAGTAAAGAACTGATAATGTATATAGAATTTGGTATGTTTGCAGTTGATAAACATTTTTCCTATAAACAGAAGTGCTTTGTAAAAATATTTAAATATTAAATATTTTTAGTACTTCAAAATTTCTGAAAGCATTTTTATATTTCTAAATTTGCTTACAAGAAATAGTCCTGTGTTCTTTAGGTACAAAGCTTTATGTACAAATGGCAATAATTGCCACATTATTTCCAGAAAAGTTATACAAAAATAAACTTATCTTAAGAATGTATATATAAGAGTTCCCGTCGTGGCTCAGTGGAAGTGAATCTGGCTAGTATCCATGAGGATGCAGATTTGATCCCTTTGCCTCACTCAGTGGGTTAAGGATCCAGCATTGCAGTGAGCTGTGGTGTAGGTGGCCGACACAGCTCAGATAGGGTATTTCTGTGGCTGTGGCTGGCGGCTACAGCTCAAATTTGACCCCTAGCCTAGGAACTTCCATATGCCCAGGGTGCGGCCCTAAAAACAAAACAGAAGAATGTTTATATAGGGAGTTCCCATTGTGGCTCAGCAAAAATGAACCTGACTAGTATCCATGAGGGTGCAGGGTCAATCTCTGGCCTCACTCAGTGGGTGAAGGATTGGGCATTGCTGCAAACTACAGCTTGGATCCAGTGTTACCATGGCTGTGGTGTGGGCCTTAGCTGCAGCTCTCATTTGACCCCTAGCCAAGGAACTTCCATAGCCACAGGTGCAGCCATAAAAAGAAAAAATTTGTAGTATCTAACTCTAACCAAACCAGCATAGAATAATTATAATAATCTTTGACAATTTAAGAAATAAATTAATATGGCTTTTGAATTTGAATTAGGTTGAACTTTTAAAAGGTTTGCCCTGCATTTTTCATTAAATGTCAAATTGAAATTAATGATTTGCACTCGCTTTGTATGGCTGATATTACATTTTGTATATTTAATGATTCTCAATATGTATGTTGCCATTAAATTTTGTTCATATGTTTCCTAATTTATTGAAGAATCTAATTGGCTGTACACAAAAGTATTTTGTCCTTTGGCACTTTGGTTTACTTAAGAAAGTTGTCCATCAACTTTGGAAATTTACTTCCAAGACTTTTAATTATTTAGTAACAACTTGATTTTATCTGGAATTTATAGTTTATCTGGAATTTATAGATTCTACAAGTATAATGCATACTTATGTGTATACATGTAAATATGTGTATGTTTATGTGCATATATCCTCTATCAAGACCAATTAAAATTATGCAATGAAAAACCAAAAAGTATGAGACATGGTGAGATAACATTTGCAATATATACAACTGAAAAATGTCTTCATATCTCCTTCATATGTTGAAATTTCCTTAAAAACTAAGATGGGGACATAAAAGGAATCTGGACAATTTATGGAATAATAATCCACAGAAGGGGATACACAATCATCAGATAGTGTTTGAAAATATACTCAACTTTAGTAGCAATTACAAAAATGAATACTAAAAGGATAGGAAGATACTGTACTTCACCGTATTACTGACAAAAACACCAAATAGATAATTTCAAGAACTGCTGAAGCTGTGGGAAAATAGAATCTGTCAGATACTACTGGTGGCCTGGTAATCAACTATGTCGATTCTAGAGAGCAATTTCGGAAGTATTTATTGAACTTAATATGTACATGCCATTGGATACATCAGTTTTTCTTTTTTGTTTTTTTTATTTGTCTCTTTAGGGCCACACCCACAGCATATGGAAGTTGCCAGGATAGGGGTCAAATCAGAGCTACAGCTGCCAGCTTACGCCACAGCCACTCTAGATCCGAGCTGCATCTGCACCCTACACTGCAGCTCATGGCAACGCTGGATCCTTAACCCACTGAGCAAGGCCAGGGACTGAACCTGCATCCTCCTGGATACTAGTCAGATTTGTTTCTGCTGAGCCATGATAGGAACTCCTGGATATATCAGTTTTATGCCTGAACATATACTCAGCATAGATAGATATTTATAGGAAGGCATACAAAACTATTCACCAACTCAGATATAGGTGAATAAAAACATAAATGATGTAAATAAAAAATATGTGAAAGATACTAAGAATGATTCAGATTTAAATCATTAACATATAAAGATCAGAAAAATAATGCTGAATGAAAAAAACAAATCACAACAAGCAGTATCACACAAAAACAATTCATGCACATTAAATACAAATCTGTCAACAAGAGATGCTAGAGGGAAAAGAATTTAGGGAATGGGCTTGAGGGAACTGAATATATATTAATATATAAACGTACAGACACACTCCTGGCTCCAGAATGATGAAAGCAGGGTGCTTGAAGTGAGGTATGATGATGAACCAGTACAAAGAAGACAGAGATACAGAAACACTAATCTCTACAACTATCTAGCACTTCACTATTTAATAAAATATAATGCAAGTTATAGTGTCATTTGTAACTTTATACTAGCTACACTAAATAAGAGGAAACAAATGAAACTGTTTAACCATATTTTAAACTCAAAATATCCAAATACCATTTCAAGGTATAATCCATATAAAGATAATATTCAAAAGAATGTAAAACATCTCTAAGTCTTTAAAATTCCATGTATATTTTATATTTAAAGCATATCTTGGTTTGGAATAGCCACATTCCAAGTAGTCACCAGCTAGTGGCTAGTAGTTAACCATACTGGACAGCACACATGAAGAGGATGTTCTTTTCATTCTTTCCTAATACTTAATGCTAAATTATTATATACAAGCTGCTTATATTTCCTCTGATTTGCTTTTTAATGACCTACTTCTTTCCATTGAATAATTGAATTGTTAATTAATCATTATTACGGATGTTTATTGTTGCTTAAATGTAGTCAAATAACTGTCAGGGCATATGATCAGATTTTTCATTTCCTCTTAAGTTTTTATTTTTATTTATTTATTTATTTATTTATTTTTTGTCTTTTGTTGTTGTTGCTATTTCTTGGGCCGCTTCCATGGCATATGGAGGTTCCCAGGCTAGGGGTCGAATTGGAGCTGTAGCCACCAGCCTACGCCAGAGCCACAGCAACGCTGGATCCGAGCCGCGTCTGCAACCTACACCACAGCTCACGGCAACGCCGGATCATCAACCCACTGAGCAAGGGCAGGGACCGAACCCGCAACCTCATGGTTCCTAGCCGGATTCGTTAACCACTGCGCCACGACGGGAACTCCTCCTCTTAAGTTTTTAAAATAGTATTTCTCACATTTTCCCATTATTTCCAAAGCTTTAAGAATATTATGAATTCTATCTCCTTAAAAAGTATCATTTCAATTTTAACACTAATTCACAAAATTCTTTATGCAGTTTATAGAATATACTTTATTTAGAATCTAGAATGTTATTAACATAAGTTTCTATAGCACTACAGATACTCTATGAAATAGAAACATTTTCTATTAGGGTAATGGAATATTTAATGGAAAAAATAGGTATAAAAAAGAAAGTAGATGTACATATAACATGGAGAAATTTTTCGATATAGGATTTTTCTAATCTTCTTGAGGACTTTTCATCTATCTTTCCCACAGCACTTATCACACTACTAAAATTATCTGGGTTTCTGCTGCTTCTACTAGAAATTGACCATATAGGAAATATCCATTTCTGAGCTAACAGATGTGATTATCTCATAGAAGCTATTTTTTTAACTACTATAAAAATAAGAAAAAATATAGGTGATCATTTAAAATATTTAAGAGCAAATACTGAGAGCAAGTGAAAAGTCAAACTATAATGGGAAAAAAAGAGTAAAGAATGTAAAATATAGCAGTTCCTGTCGTGGCTCAGTGGTTAACCAACCTCAGTGGCCATGAAGTTGCAGGTTCGATCCCTGGCCTTGCTCAGTGGGTTAAGGATCTGGCATTGCTGTGAGCTATGGTGTAGGTCACAGACATGGCTCAGATCTCACGTTGCTGTGGCTCTGGCATAGGCTGGTGGCTATAGCTCCGATCAGACCCCTAGCCTGGGAACCTCCATAGGAGTGTCTCAAGAAATGGCAAAGAACTCAACTTCTATCCTAAAAACAACAAAACTCACAACTAAAGACTAAGCAATCTCCAGCCAAATGGACCAGAAATCTTAAAAAAAGATAACCCTACTCCAGAAAAAAAAGAGGAAGGCAACATCAAGAGGTAGGAGGGGCGATTTCACAATATAAACAACCCCATACCTCTGGGGTGGGAGGCTCCACAGACTGGAAACTAACTGGTTCACAGAGATTCACCTGGAGTGAGAGTTCTAAGCCCCACATCAAACCCTCACGTGTGGGGATCCAGCACCAGGAGAAAGAGCCCCTGGAGCATCTGGCATTGAAGGCCAGAGAGGCTTGTGCATAGGAGCTCCACAGGACTGGGGGTAATGGAGACCCCATTCTTAAAAGGTGCACACAGACTTTCACGTGCACTGGGTCCCAGGGCAGAGCAAGGTCTCCATAGGAATCTGGGTCAAACCTGACTGCAGTTTTTGGAGGACATCCTGGGAAAACAGGGGTGAATGTGGCTTGTTGTGAGGGAAGGACATTGAAGGCAAAGCTCTCGGGAATATTCAGCAGCTGCCTTTCTCTGGAGGTGGCCATTTTGGGAAAATCTGGCCCCACCTGTCAGTCAGCTGAGAAGCCCCAGGGCAAACAACAATCCAGGAGGAATCACAGCCCTGCCCCTCAGTAAACAGGCTACCTAAAGAGCCTTCAGGCACACAGCTGCCTCTAATCCCATCCAGAGACTAAGCCCCACCCACCAGAGAGATTAGAATTGGCTCCACCTACCAGTGGGCAGACATCAGCCCCTCCCATCAGGAAGCAAGCTCCCATACTGACTTCAGCCACAAGGGGGGCAGACATCAGAAGTAAGAGAGGCTACAACGCTATTATCTGTAAAAAGGTCACCACACCAAAAACCTATAAAAATGAAAAGACAGAGAACTATAACTCAGACAAGGGAGAAAGGAAAAAAAACCAGAAAAACAGCAAAGTGATGAGATTCTCAACCTCCAGGAAAATGACTTTAGACTGTTGATGCTGAAGAGGATGCAAGACATTGGAAAGAAACTGGAGGCAAAGATGGATAACTTACAGGAAACACTGACCAAAGAGATACAAGATATAAAACTTAAACAAGAAGAGGTGCAAAATTCAATAATTGAAATAAAAAATTCACTAGAGGCAGCTAACAGAATACAGGAGGCAGAAGAATGAATAAGCAAGGTGGAGGACAGATTAGTAGAAATTACAGATGCAGAACAGAAAAGAGAAAAAAGATTGAAAACAAATGAAGAGAGTCTCAGAGAACTCTGGGACAACGTGAAACGCAACAACATCTGTATTATAGGGGTACCAGAAGGAGAAGAGAGAGAGAAGGGGACAGAAAAAATATTCCAAGAGATAATAGCCGAAAACATCCTTAACATGGGAAAGGAACCACTCACTCAAATCCGCACAATGAGTACCATATAAAATAAACCCAAGGAGGAACACACCAAGACACATATTAATCAAACTGACCAAAATTAAAGACAAAGACAAAATCTTGAAAGCAGCTAGGGAAAAGAAACAAGCAACATTCAAGGGAACCCCAATAAGGTTATCAGCAGATTTTTCAGCAGAAACTCTGCAGGCCAGAAGGGAGTGGCATGACATACTTAACGTGATGAAAGGAAAAAACCTCCAACCAAGATTACTCTACCCAGCAAGGCCCTCATTTAGATTTGAAGGAAAAGTAAAAACCTGCACAGAGGAGCAAAAGCTGAGAGAATTCAGCAACACTAAACCAGCCTTACAACAAATACTAAAGGAACTTCTCTAGGCAGAAAAGAAAAGACAGAAACGGGAAACAAAAAATTCCACAAACGACAAGGCTCACCAGTAAAGGTATATATACAGTAATGATACAAAATCATCCATGCACAATTATACCACCAAAATCAGCAATCATGAGAAGAGGAGGGTACAAATGCAGGACACTGGAGATGAACTTGCAATCAAGAGAACAACAACTTAAAACAATCTCACATACATATAGACTCTTCTATCAAAACTTCAGAATAACTGCAAACCAAAAATCTACAATGGATACACAAACAAGGAATCTCTGGAGAAGAAATATATCTCATAGTAAATAAGTGTATAATCCACCATGAAGGGGGTCATTTGACATCACTCTTGGAATGCTGAAGACTTCTTACATCTGATTCTGATTTCCTCTCCATCAAAGAATTTATGATAACTATAATTAAACAATGCAAGTGTACAATTAAATAATACAGTTCTACAATTGTATTATTAATAACCATTTCTCTCCATGGTACAATGTAAGGTCTATAATGTCTTGTTTATCACATCACCTAGAATGGTGTAATGCC
Source organism: Sus scrofa (assembly GCF_054392235.1). Taxonomy (NCBI): domain Eukaryota; kingdom Metazoa; phylum Chordata; class Mammalia; order Artiodactyla; family Suidae; genus Sus; species Sus scrofa. Next base: position 104,228,108 of record NC_139396.1, on the reverse strand, counting down.
TATATTGAAGAATCAATAAGATGTAACAACTTGTGAGGACATATTTATATAGTTACACTGTTTTTTAACCAATTTATGCATTTTATATTTTACTTATTTTCAGAGGGAGTATTATTTTTGTTATTCTTACCAGTTAAGTTATTCTTTTTATTATGCTATATAAAATATTTAATGGTATATAAGGCTTTCTTCTTTATAAATTTTAGTTGCATAATATACACAATTTTAATATAATGCTAATTTTTAAGGAAAAATTGAATGTAATAGATAATACTAAATAGTAAAGATGAAAGCCATACAAAATGGGAAAAAGTATAGAATAGATTTCCTATTTGTCTCAGCATATTTTCCATTCCACTTCTCCAGAGGGAGTCACTTAATCTATTTCTTAAGATCCATGATAGAATAATCTGTATGAATATAATTGTGTTTAAATATATATATTCTGTAAAAAAAATAAAAATAAAATTTCAAAAAGAAAAATAAATAAATAAATAAAGAATTAAAAAAAAAAATAAGATTCAGCGTTGCCATGAACTGAGGTACAGGTCACAGATGTGGCTCAGATTCCAAGTTGCTATGGCTGTGGCTAGGCCAGCAGCTACAGCTCCGATTCAAACCCTAGCTTTGGAACCTCCATATGCCAGGGGTGCAGCCCTAAAAAGACAAGAAAGGAAAAAAAGTATTTTACTGTGATTTCATAACTCTTACTGAGATGGATAAATAAAACTTAAAAACTTAATACTGATTTCTTTTGAAATAACAAAATTCCCACCCTAGACTACATTTACTAGAAAGTGAGGTATACCAGAACCAACCAAGCATCTCTCAGCACCAAAGTCAACAACCTTTCAATCAGAATCCACCAGAAAAGAAACTGTACATGCAATATCAAGAAGAATATTTTTTCCTTTTTTTTTTTAAAGCGAAACCTCGCAAGAATTCTGACTTACATAACCAACAATCTATAAAGTTTCCATGTAGAATAACCATCCCATTCTTCAATAATTCTAAATGCACACATGAACACATACACAGCAATGGTAAAACCATGATAGACTGATTATTCATCAGTTTCAAATTATTCTCAGAACAATGCTGCTTTATTCAATCTACTATTACTCTTAGAGATCTTCATTGTTACTGAGAATGCCAGGGTCCATAATTAATACTTGAACACTAGAGTGCTAAAGTGCACAGTGTGCCAAATAAGCACATAAAAGAGAAGGTTCCCAGATGGAAGAGTTTATACTAAAAGTTAGATAAAAGGCAATCTTATTTTAAAAGCTAATTAATGTATGGAATTTGGGGAGGCTTACAGATGGCAAACCGTTTAATAAATTTCAAACAAGATTAGGGATTTCTATAAACAATAAAAGCACCTTCATATTATACACATAAAGTTTCAAAGGTTGTCAATGCACATGCTTCATACTGAAAAAATGAAAACCATCTGTAGCCAAATACTCTTTTCTTCCCATAGAAGAAGGTACAACATTTCTGAAAATGCAGTAAATACTCATTAGTAGTAGTAAATACAAAAGATAAATATAGTAAAAACATACAAAAATCCATAGGAATCACAAAACGTGAAGTCTTCAGCTATATGAATAAAAATTTATTCTGTATTTCTAGACAAAAACTATATATAATTTTCAGATTAAATACACATACATATTGTTTGGTTTCTTGGTGGGGGAAATACTTTACCAGAAAAAAAGGATTACTGCTGTAAAATTGGGTTATGATGATCGTTGTACAACTATAAATGTAATAAAATTTATTGAGGAAAAAAAAAGAAATGGCAAAAAGACAAAAAAGAATGTAAAATATATTCTTTACTTGTATTCCCCCTATATAAGGTGAAGGGGGGTGTGAGCTAAAATAGACTCTAGAGAAACATTTAATGAACTGAAATCAATTATACTTTTAAAAATTAAAATTAAAGTCCAAAAAATTATTGAAGAAAATAAGACAAACTTCTCTTAATACATTTAAAATAATGTATTTTAAATATGATTTAAGAATATAAATATGAAAATTAATGACATTAGTATTAAAATCAAAATAGGTTCTAAAGTCTTACTTAAAAATTGATTACAATTAGTTATGAGGGATGCAGCTAGAGATTATCATACTAAGTCAGAAGGAGAAAGGCAAATACCATATAATATCACTTATATGTAGAATCTAAAATATGGCACAAATGAACCTACCTACAAAACAGAAACAGACTCACAGACATGAACAATAGACTTGTGATTGCCAAGAGGGAAGTGGGAGGGAGTGGGATGGACTGGGAATGTGGGGTTAGTAGATGCAAATTATTACATTTAGAATGGATAGGCAATGGGGTCCTGCTGTAGAGCCAAGGGAACTATATATATCCAACCTCCTAGAATAGCCCATGACAGAAAATAATTTTTAAAGAAAGTTTGCCTGACCAAAGTTTCACCTAAAAACAAACCCACAGCCACCTATTCCTGCAACCATGGTTGTAATTCAAACTTTCATAAACCTTGGAAAATAAGGTTTTTATTTGGATTATCAAAGAACAAAGAGGCTGATGGGAACTAATGTTTAAAATGTTGGTCAAGTTCACAATGGCGAGAGCCCCCTGGATTCCAGTGACCCTGGTGACAATACAGGCGGAGCTTGAAGCACAGGACTTAGAAACGCTGAGAATGGTCCACTTATTTCCTTTTTTTTTTTTTTTTTTTTTAATCTATGGCTACACCTGCAGCATATGGAAGTTCCCCAGGCCAGGGATTGAATCCAAGCCACAGCTGAGACCTACGCCACAGCTGTGGCAAAACCAGATCCTTTTAACCTACTACACCAGGCTGGGAATCAAACCTGCACCTCTGCAGCAAGGTGAGCTGCTGCAGTCAGATTCTTAACCCACTGCACCTTGAACTCCTATCCACCTATTTCTTAAATACCTTCCTATTTTAGCCCTTTATTAGATATTTGAGATATTAAGGCCATCGAATGAAGCAACAAGAAGTTGAATTTTATTTTTTAGATCAAATGACTTTTAATAAGAGGAAAAAAGTTGAAAGACTCACACTATTTGGTTTCAAGATTCACTATAAAGCTATGATTCAAGAGGGTGATATTGCCAAAAAAGACATACAAATCAATGTGAGAATATCAAGTCCAGAAACAGATCCATATAGAAATGATGAGTGATTTTTGACAAATGTACAAATGTAATTCAAAGGATATAATCTTTTCAACAAATGATGCAGGGATAACTGGACACCCATATGCAACAAAACAAAAAAACAAAAATACCACCCCTCACAAACTCTTCAATCCATACTTCACACCGTATATAAAACTTAGGCCCAAATAGGTTATAGACTTAAACACAAAAGCTAAAACTTCTTGACAAAAATTAAGTCTTTTTGGCAAAGAATTTTTTTTTTAGGGCCACTCCCGTGGTATATGGAAGTTCCCAGGGTAGGGGTTGAATCAGAGATTCAGCTGCCAATCTATACCACGGCAATGCCAGATCTGAGCCATGTCTGCAACCTACACTACAGCTCATGGCAACGCTAGATCCTTAACCCACTGAGCAAGGCCAGGAATGGAACCCGCACCCATATCCTATGGACACTAGTTGGGTTTGTTAACTGCTGAGCCACAGTGGGAACCCCCGTGGCAAAGAATTCTTAGAAATCATTTCAAAATCACAAAACACAAAAGAAAATGATAAATTAAATGTTACCAAAATTTAAAATTTTTGGCTCTATGAGAGACAATGCTAAGAAAATGAAAAGATAAGCCACGGACTGAAGAAAAACATTTATAAATTGTTTATCTGACAAAAGACCTGTAGCCAGAATATGTAAGGAATTTCTAAAAGTTCAACAAAAAGAAAACAAAGCAATTACAAATTATGGAAAAGATTTGAACAGATACTTCACCAAAGAAATACAGATGGCAAATAAGCACATGAAAAGATACTCAAAATCATTAGTCATTAGAGAAATGCAAATAAAAACAATGTGATACCATTACATACCTAACAGTATGGCTAAAATTTCAGCCTTGTGAAATAAAAATTGTATTTATACAAAAACCTGTATATGAATGTTTAGAGTAGTTTAATTTTAATAGGCAAGGCTAGAAACAACACAAATAAGGAATAAATGAACAAACTATGGTATATCCATATAATGAAATATTTCTCAGCAATAAAGAGGAAGAAAGTATTAAAGTATGTAACAATATGGATGAATCTCAAATGCATTATGATTAACTGAAAGAAGCCTGACTCAAAAGGATACATGTTATATGGTTCTATTCATATGATGACATTCAGGGAAAAAACAAGGACTGAGAATTGATTATTAGTTATTGAGTGTTAAAGAAGGTGAAAGATTTGAAGGTCTGACTACAAAGGAGGAGTAACAAAAGGAAATTCTGTGAGAGAGTGATTGAACGGTTCTACAGGTTGATTGCGGTGATTATTATACTATTATGCCTTTGTCCTAATTCACAGAACTGTTCCTGGGGCAGGGATTGAATCCATGCCACAGCTGAGACCTACACCACAACTGTGACAACACCCAACCCTTTTAACCCACTACACCAGGCTGGGGATCTAACCTGCACCTCTGTAGCAAGCCAAGCTGCTACAAGTCAGATTCTTAACCCACTGCACCATAGTGACAAGTCCAGTCCACTTATTTCTTAAATACTTTCCTATTTCAGATATTAAGACATCAAGGCCATCAAATGAAGCAATAAGTTGAATTTTAGATGGAAGTATAGCTACTATTAGGCAGTTTTCCATCTCTCAGCTTTACCAAATACAGCCTTGATATGAGGCTCCCTGGTTTTGAAATATCAAAGCATTTTGACTGTTATGTCCAAGTACTCATTTCTTCATTATCATGCTTAGCCATATTACTGATAATAAAGTGCTTGCTTTGCTCATGTACTTTGCACATTTTCCTCAGCTTCTCATATTTCATTTCATTAAACCCAACCATTAACTTTAGGACAATGATAAGGAAAATTATACTGGTGAAATGAGCTTAAGGAATTTATGAGACACCATGATACAGACCAGTATATAATATACACCTTATGGAAGTCATTGAAGGACAAGAAAAAGGGCAGAGAAAACTCTGAAGAAACAATAGCTGAAATCATCCCCAATTTGAGGGAGTTTGTCCCTGAAAAATGAGCAAGAAAATAAGACATTTCCAGATAAACAAAAGCTGAGGTCATTCACTACCCATTGACACGCACTACAAGAAATGTTAAAGTGCCCTTCACATTAAAATGAAAAGACACTAGACAGTAACTCAAGGCAATGTAAAAATATAAAATTCACTGAATATATTAAAAAGATCACACACCATGGTCAACTGGCATTTATCCCAAAGTTGCAAGGATTTTTCAATATCCACAGATCATTGCAATACACTATATTAACAAATTGAATAAAACCCCTACAATCATCTCAATAGATGCAGAAAAAGCCTTTGATAAAGTTAAACATCCATTTATGAAAAAAACACTCCAGAAAGTGGGCATGGAGGGAACATACCTCAACATAATAAAGGCCATATATGGACAAACTTGTAGCTAATACCATACTCTGGTGAAAAGCTGAAAGCATTTCCTCTAAGGTAAAGACAAGACAATGATGCCCACTCTCAAAACTTTTGTTAAACATAGTTTTGGAAGTCCTAGCCAGAGTAATTTCAGAAAAGAAAAAGTAATAAAAGTAATCCAAATTGGAAAGGAAGAAGCAAAATTGTCACTGTTTGCAGATGATATACTATATACAGAAAATCCTAAAGATGCCACCAGAAAATTACTAGAGCTCAATTAATTCAGTAACATTGCAGGATATGAAATTAATATACAGAAATCTATTTCAGTACACTGACAATGAAATACCACAAAGAGAAATTAAGAAACAATCTCACCATCACATCAGAAAGAATAAAATACTTAGGACTAAACCTACCTAAGGAAGCAACGAAGTATAAGATGCTGATGAAAGAAAGTGAAGACCACACAGATGGAAAGATACATCAAGGTTCCAGGACTGTAAAAACCAATATTGTTAAAATGACCATACTACCCAAGTCAGTCTACAGATTCATTGCAATCCCTATCAAATTACCAATGGCATTTTTCACAGAACTAGTGTAGGGAGACATGTTGCTACAATATTTTCTTAGCCTCTCTGCTTCTATTTTCTATGCTGAAAACTCCATCTTGTCCTGCTTTACTTTACCTATATTTCTGCTTAAAAAACAGTTGCAGTGCTGGTAAATAACTTAAGAACAAAGATCAAAAGGCCTAGGTTATTCATGTGGTCAGGTGAAGGAGGACATAATGCATTGATCTAGGCATGTTGGACCTGTGCAGATAGGCAGGCCATTTGCACAGCATGATATGTCCTGTTAAAATAAGAGAAAGAGGAGCTGCATGAGCCCCAGGGGGTTTATGAGGGGTCATTAGCAGGATATGCATCAGCAAGGAGAATGAGGTGCAAACCTAGGCACACCAAGTTGCTGCAGATAGGTATACTGTCTTCTGCAGACACAATGATTCTCTAGATGCTATGCATGGACAGCTAAGGCCAGGCTTCCTCAATGCTAATGACTGTTAAATGCCTAAAGATCAGAATAAAAGCTTAACCAGCTATGTGACTTTAAAAATAATAAAAGAACTATATCCTGCTCTTACAACCCCCTCCTCATTTGACATAATCCTAAAGAGCACAATAAAGACAGTGTGGTATCTTGAGGCAGTGCTCTTGGTCCCTGAGATCTTGAGTCTCCTGGTTCCCACCTTTAATTAAGATCAATATCTCTGTGTCTTGTTTTATGTTAACTTTTTCTTAAATTTCACAGCACCTGTTCTTCAGCCCTCACTGCTGAGCTGGTCTCGGCAAACTCATACAAAAAAAAAAATTTTTAATTTGGATGGAAACAGAAAAGACCCTGAATAATCAATCTTCTTTAATTTAATAATGACTTTTTTCCATTATAGCTTGTTTACAGTGTCCTGTCAATTTTCTACTGTACAGCAAGGTGACCTAGTCACACATACACATATACATTCTTTTTTCTCACATTATCATGCTCCATCTTAAGTGACTAGATAGAGTTCCCAGTGCTATACAGCAGGATCTCATTGCTTATCCATTCCAAAGGCAATAGTTTGCATCTATTAACCCCAGATTCCCAGTCCATCCCACTCCCTCCTTCTCCCCCTTGGCAACTACAAGTCTGTTCTCCAAGTCCATGAGTTTCTTTTCTGTGGAAAATTTCATTTGTGCCATATATTAGATTACAGATATAAGTGATATCATACGGTACTGTCTTTCTCTTTCTGACTTCACTCAGTATGAGAGTCTCTAGTTCCATCCACGTTTCTGCAAATGGCATGATTTTGTTCTTTTTGATGGCTGAGTAGTATTCCATTGTGTATAGTATTCCATTCCTTTTTTTTAATCCATTCATCTGTCAATGGACAGTTAGGTTGTTTCCATGTCTTGTCTATTGTGAATAGTGCTGCAATGAACATGCGGGTGCATGCGTCTTTTTCAAGGAAGGTTTTGTCCAGATATCAGCCCAAGAGTGGGGTTGCTGGGTCATATGGTAGTTTTATGTAGAGTTTTCTAAGGTACCTCCATACTGTTTTCCATAGTGGTTGTACCAATTTACATTCCCACCAACAGAGTAGGAGGGTGCCCTTTTCTCCACACCATCTCTAGCATTTGTTACTTGTGGACTTATAAATGACGGCCATTCTGACCAGTGTGAGGTGGTATTTCACAGCAGTTTTGATTTGCATTCCTCTAATAATCAGTGATGTTGAGCGTTTTTTTCATGTGCTTTTTGGCCATCTGTATTATGTTCTTTGGAGAAAGGTCTTTTCAGGTCTTTTGCCTATTTTTCCATTGGTTTTTTTTTTTTTTTTTTTTTTTTTTGCTGTTGAGCTGTATAAGCTGTTTTTATATTTTAGAGATTAAGTCCTTGTCCATTGCATCCTTTGAAACTATTTTCTCCCATTCTGTAAATTTTCTTTTTGGGCTTTTTTTTATGGTTTCCTTTGCTGTGCAAAAGCTTGTCTGTTTGATTAGGTCCCATTGGTTTATTTTTGCCTTTATTTCTGTCGCCTGGGGAGACTGACCTAAGAAAACATTTGTTAGGTTGCTATCAGAGAATGTTTTGCCTATGTTCTCTTCTAGGAATTTGATGGTGTCTTGTCTTATGTTTAAGTCTTTAAGCCATTTTGAGTTTATTTTTGTGCATGGTATGAGGGTGTGTTCCAGTTTCATTGATTTACATGCAGCTGTCCAGTTTTCCCAGCATCACTTGCTGAAAAGACTGTCTTTTTCCCATTTTATGTTCTTGCCTCCTTTGTTGAAGATTAATTGACCATTGGTGTCAGGGTTTATTTCTGGGTTCTCTATTCTGTTCTATTGGTCTGCATGTCTGTTTTGGTACCAGTACCACACTGTTTTCATTACTGTGGCTTCATTTACAGAAAAATTTTGAGAGGATTCTCAGAATGTGTAGTGAGGCTGATTGGTGAAGGTCTTCGTATGAAGCCAGTCTATCAAGACTAAAGAAAAGGCAATTTTTTGAAATTGATGCATGTCAGCACAAATTAAAAGGACTATGAAGAAACAGGAAAATATGTCCAAAACAAAATAAATTAGTCACCTGGAACTAAATTGAAATGAATGAAATATGAACTACCAGAAAATTTTTAAAGAATTTATAAAGATGCTCAATGAGTACAGCCACTATGGAAAACAGTATGGAGGGTCCTCAAAAAATTTAAAATAGAACCACCATATATATGATCCAGCATCTTGACTCTTGGTGTACACCTGAAGAAAATATAAATTCAAAAAATATATTCATCCCAATGTTCACAGTAGCACTATTTACAATAGCAAAAATAAGAAATCTAAGTTCTTTATCAACAGATATATAAGAAGAGATGTACACATTCAATGTAATATTACTCAGCAATAATGTTTTAACATTTGCAATAACATGAATGGACCTGAAGTGTATTATACTTATTGAAGTAAGTCAGAGAAAGACAAATACAGTATGTTTTAGCTTACATGTGGAATCTAAAAAATAAAACAAATGAACAAATACAAGAAAAAAAACAGACTCAGATGCAGAGAACAAATTAGTGGTTACTGGTATAGAGAAGAAGGGAGGGTCAAGACAAGGGAAGGAGATTAAGAGGTACAAAGTACTAGGCACAAAATAAAGATAGAGGGAATATAGGCAATATTTTATGATAACTTTAAATGGAGTATAATCTATAAAAATACCAAATCATTATGCTGTACACCTGAAATTTATATAATAATGTAAATCAACTATTCTTCAATAAAATAATGCTTAATAAGCTCAAGATTTTTGTCAATGTATTCAAGAGGATATGGCTCTTTATTCTGTTAAGGTAGTATATCATATTTATTGATTTGAGTATGTTGAATCATCCCTGCATCCCAAGGCCAAATCCCAATTGATTGCGGTGTATGATCCTTTTAATATACTCTTGAATTGGCTTGCTGGTATTTTGTGAGATTTACCTCTAGGAGCTTAGCCAGGTTCCCACAACAAATACCACAGAAAAATTTCTGCGCTCTGCCAAGAGGATGGCAAAAGAAACCACTTTGAAATTTTCCAGAGTGTTATTCTTCCCCTCCCCTTTTTATGGCTACTCCTGCAGTACATGGAAGTTCCCAGGCTAGGGTCAGATTGGAGCTGCAGCAGCTGACCTATGCCACAGCAAGGCTGGATCTGAGCCATGTCTGTGATCTATCTACACCACAGCTTGTGGCAACCTTAGATTCTTAACCCACTGAGCGAGGCCAGGGATCGAATACACACCTCCTTGACAACATGTTGGGTTCTTAACCCACTGAGCCACAATGGGAACTTCCATTCTGTTATTTTTTTTATTATTACAGTTGATTTACAATGTTCTGTCAATTTCTGCTGTACAGCAAAGTGACCCAGTCATACATGTATATATGCATTCTTTTTCTCACATTATCCTCCATCCTGCTCCATCACAAGTGATTGGATAAAGTTTGCTGTACTATACAGCAGGATCCCATTGCCCATCCACTCCAAAAGTAACAGTTTTCACCTACTAACCCCAAATTCCCAATCCATTCCACACCCTCCCCCTCTCCCCCAGCAAATACAAGTCTGTCCTCTATGTCCATGATCTGCTTTACAGATAGATCATTTGTGCCATTCCACATATAAGTTCTTTCATTTGGTGTCTTTCTCTTTCTGACTTACTTCACTCAGTATGAGAGTCTCTAGTTCCATCTGTGTTGCTGCAAATGGGTTGTTTTTTTGTTTTTTGCTTTTTAGGGCTGCACCCGCTACATATGGAGGTAACCAGGCTAGGGGTTGAATCAGAGCTACAGCTGTCAGCCTATGCAGCAGCCACAGCAGCATGGGATCTGAGCTATGTCTGCAACCTACACCACAGCTCATGGCAACGGCGGATCCTTAACCCACTGAGAAGGCCAGGGATCAAACCCAAATCCTTATGGATCCTAGTTTGGTTCATTAATCGCTGAACCGTGAAGGGAACTCCTGTACCACATCTTCTTAATCCACTGTTATTCTTAATAAGCCCTGCACTCAGGAGAAACTAGGTAATACACCAGCAGGCTAGGATCAGGTTATCAAAAAGTGACCTTGTAGGGAGAAAAACACCTAACTAAAGCCAACTCTAGCCTTCCATATGGAAGAAGGGAAATACCAACTCCAGACCATTCTACCCATCCTCTCTCAGCAAAAGGTGAACCAAAGAAACTGAGAAACTTTGAGTCTCACAGTCCAGAGGTATAGGATTACTAAAAGACTGAGACCTAATCATAGGATGATAGAATGCTTCTCCTAACTCCATACTTTATTAACCACATTATTAAAGGTTTATCTACAGGAGTTCCTTTTTCCCAGTTCATCATTTCCAGCTGTAAAGAAAAAGTCACATACTGTATGATGTCACTTACATGTAGAATCAGAAAAAGCTGAACAAATAGAAACAGAGTATAGATTAGTTATTGCTAGGGGTTGGAGAGGGAATGAGAAGATGTTGATCAAAGGGAACAAACTTCTAGTAATAAAATAACTTCTGGGCATCTAATGTAAAGCATGAGGTTTATACTTATTAATGGTGTATTGGATGCTTAAAATTGGTAATTATGTGATGGATGTGTTAACTAACCTTATTTTAGTAATCATTTCCCAATATATACATGTTTCAAATCATATTGTATACCATATAATATGTAACAATAAATTTTTCTCAGTAAAGTCAGAGAAAGTTACAAGGGATGTCAAAAGACCAAAACAAAACAAAACCCCCCACTATTTGAAGAGGCAGAGTGTCAGAATCAGACTTGACAAGGATGTTGGCATATCAGACCTAGAATTTAGAACAACTGGGACTAATATTCTAAGGGGCCTAATGGATAAAGTAGATAGCACGCAAAAACAGATGAGGAGTGTCTGATGTGGAAGAGATATGGAAAAACTAAGAAAGTACCAAAAAGAAATGCTAGAGATGAAAAACGCTAAACAGGAGTTCTTGTTGTGGTATAGCAGAAATCAATCTGACTGGCATCCATGAAGATATGGGTTTGATCCCTGGCCTCGCTCAGTGGATTGAAGATGTGGTGTTTCCATGAGCTGTGGGGTAGGTCACAAATACAGCTTGGATCCGGTGTTGCTATGGCCGTGGCATAGACCAGCAGCTGTAGCTTAGATTCCACCCATAACCTGGGAACTTCCATATACTGTGTGTGCGGCCCTAAAAAGAAAAACACTAAACAGAAATGAAGAAAGCCTTTGATCAGCTCATTAGTAGAACTGGACACAGCCAAGGAAAGACTGTCTGAGCCTGGCGATTACCTCAAAAGCTAATAAGATTACTTTGAGGAGTTCCCATCGTGGCACAGTGGAAACGAATCTGACTAGGAACCATGAAGTTGTGGGTTTGATCCCTGGCCTCACTCAGGGGGTTAAGGTTCTGGCATTGCCGTGAGCTCTGGTGTAGGTCGGCAGCTGTAGCTCCAATTAGACCCCTAGCCTGGGAACCTCCATATGCCACAAGTGCTGCCCTAAAAAAAGAAAATAATAAATAATAAATGGAAAAATACTTTGAAAAACTCTATGCCTATGAATTTGCTAACCTAGATGAAATGGACACATTTCTTGAAAGACACAATCTGCCAAAACTCACACAAGAAAAAATGAACAAAAAAGTAGAAGAGGATGTCAGCAAGAGAGAGGGCCCCCATGCTCATCTCCCCTACAAAAAACAAAAACAATAAATAACTACAGACCAAAGAAAATAGTCCATAGATGAACTACAAAGAAACAGCATCAAAAGCCCTGTGGAGCTCAAAAATTGAGGACGATCATACAGAAAAGTATAGGAATCATTACCTCCACTCCCTGAGCCCCATTCCCTACATCCCAAGTAGAATGTATGAACCATCATTGCTAGGACTGGCCAGTTGCTGCCCGGAACCCTGGCCCCTGGGTCCCAGGTCATGGCTTTGACCCATCATTTCTGCAACCATGCTTCTATTCCCCTGAGCTTCATGACCCATCCCAAGTTGCAGCCTTAACATGTCATGACCCAGAAGCACTCTTTCTGCCCTGTCAATCACCAATCCATTCTCTGTATCTCTGAGTTGCTTCAGTTTTGTTTTGTTGTTTATTTTTTATTTTTTGGTTTGTTTTCTAGATTCCACATATACATGAAATCTGTCTTTATCTGTCTGACATTTCATTTAGCATATAATACTTTGCAGGTCCATCCATTTTGTTGCCAATGCTAAAATTTCATTTTTTTACAGCTCAGTAGCTTTCCATTATAGATACACAGGTCACATCTTCTTTATTCATTTATCCATTGATGGACACTTAGGTTTTATCCATGTCGTGGCTATTATAAATAATTCTGCATAAAATATTAGCAAACTGAGTCTAATACATAAAAAGGATCATACACCATGACCAAGTTGGATCCATTCTCAGGATACTTCAATATTTGCCAGTGTGATATACCACATTCACAAAAGGAAAAACACATGCTCATCTCAACAGATGCAGAAAAAATTCAACATAAGTTCATGATCAAAACTCTCACCATAGTGAGTTAAAGAAGGAACATATCTCAACACCAAAGAACATATCTCAAAGGCCATTCATGACAAACCCACAGCAACATAATACCCAATGGTGAAAAGCTGAAGGCCCTGTCACCACATTTAAGACCATGACTTGTATGCCTACACTCACTACTTCTTTTCAACATAATATTGGAAGTGCTAGCCACAGAAATAAGGCAAGAAATAACAAGTATCCAAATTGGAAAGGAAGAGGTAAAACTGATACTCTATAGAGAATCCTAGTCTCTAAAATCCTAGACACAAAACTATTAGAACTAGTAAATGAATTCGGCAAGGTAGCAGGGTATAAGATTAATACACAGATTTGTTGCATTTATTTACATTAACAAAGAAATGTCAGAAAAAGTAAAAAACCAATCCCATTTAACATTGCATCAAAAAAGTACCTAGGAATAAACTTAGGTGAGGAGGTAAAAGACCTATAACCTGAAAACCATAAAATTTTGATAATGAAAACTGTAGATGATTCAAAGAAATGGAAAGATATCCCACACTCTTGGATTGGAAGAACTAATATTGTTAAATGGCCATTACTATCTAAAGCAATCTACAGATTTAATGCAATCCCTATCAAAATACCCATGATAATTTATATGGAAACATAAAAGACCCAGAATTGCCAAAGAAGTCCTGAGGAAAAGGAACAAAACTAAAGGCATAATATTCCCAGATGTTAGACAATACTAAAAGTCTACAGTAATCAAAACAACATGGTATTGGCACAAACACAGACATATAGATCAACGGAACAGAATAGAGAGCCCAGAAATAAACCTACACCCCTACGGTCAATTAATCATCAACAAAGGAGGCAAGAACACAATGGAGAAAAGATGGTCTCTCCAGCAAATAGTTCTGGGAAAGCTGGAAAGCCTCATGTAAATCAATGAAATTAGAACACTTCCTTACAACATATACAAAAATAATGTGCATAATATATGTATATATAAAGTAGAATACTATTCATCCCTAAGAAAGAAATAATGCCATTTGAAGTAACATGAATGGACCCAGAGATTATCATAATAAATGAAGTCAGAGAAAGACAAGTATCACATTATCACTTAAATGTGGAATCTACAAAAGAGATACAAATGAACTTATTTACAAAACAGATATAGTCTCACAGACACAGAAAACAAATTTATGGTTACCAAAGGGGAAAGAGGGAGAAGGGATAGATTAGGAGTTTGGGATTAACAGATAGATACTATTGTAAGTAAAATAGTAATTACTATAAGTAAAATAGATAAACAACAAGGACCTACAGTATAGCACAGGGAAACAGACACACACACACACTTTTTTGAGGGGCCATGCTTGCAGCATGCAGAAGTTCCCAGGCCAGGGATCAAACCTGTGCCACAGCAGTGACCCAAGGTGCTGCAGTGACCACGCTGGATCCTTAACCTGCTGAGCCACAGAGCACTCCAGAACTATATTTTTTAAAAAATGGGTGGGAGGCCTAAACAGATATCTCTCCAAAGAAGATAAACTGATGGCCAACAGGCACATGAAAAGATGATTAACATCCTAATTATTAGAAAAATGCAAATCAAAACTACAATGAAGTATCACCTCACAACTGTCAGAGCGGCTATCATCAAAAAGTCTACAAATAATAAATACTGGAAAGGGTGTGGAAAAAGGGGAACCCTCCTACACTATTGGTGGGAATGTAAATTGGTACAACCACTGTGGAAAACAATATGGAGCTTCCTTTAAAAACTAAAAATAGAGTTACTGAATGATCCTGCAGTTCTACTCCTGGGCATATATACAGAAAAGATAAAAACTAATTTGAAAAGATACATGCACCCCAAAGTTCATAGCAAGAGTATTTACAATAGTCAAAGACATGGAAACAAACCAAGTGCCCATCAACAGACAATTGGGAAAACAAAAACCAGACAATTGGTTTAAGATGTGAGGTGTGTATGTATACATATATGTACATACATATTATATATACATAATGGAATATTACTCAACTATAAAATGAAATGAAATATTACCATTTGCAGCAATACTGATGGACCTAAAGATTATCATACTAAGTGAAGAAAGTCAGGCGAAGAAAGACAAATATCATTTATACATGGAATCTAAAAAATAACACAAACAAGTCTATGTACAAAACAAACTCTAAGTTTGTTTTCTATGACAGACATAGAAAACAAACTTAGAGTTACCAAAGGGTAAAGGAGGGGAAGGAGGTAGCAGATAAATTAGAGTATGGCATTGATAGATCCAAACTACTCTACATAAAATAGATAAGCAACAAAGATTCACTGTATAGCACAGGGAATTATATTCAATATCTCATAATAACATATAATAGAAAAGATATATATATATATGATTGAATCACTTCACTATATACCTGAAACACAATATTGTAAATCAACTGTACCTAAAAAAAAAAAAAGTTCCCATTGTGGCTCAGTGATAATGAATCCAACTAATATCCATGAGGATGAGGGTTCAATCCCTGGCCTTGCTCAGTGGGTTAAAGGATCTACTGCCGTGAGCTGGGAATTTCCATATGCCACAAGCATGGCCCTAAAAAGAAATTAAAAAAAAAAAAAAAAACCACAGAACTAAACTCAGGCACTTATTCTCAACTAATACGTCACAAAGGAAGCAAGAATATGCAATGGGGAAAAGACAGTCATTCAATAAATGATGCTGAGAAAACTGAACAGCTACATGTAAATGTTTAAAATTAGAATCTCTTCTCACAGCATATACAAAAATTAACTCAAAATGATAAAGACCTAAACATGTGAAACCATAAAACTCCTAGAGGAAATAAATATTTGCAAACAATACATCTGATAAGGGGTTATTACCCCAAAAATATATAAAGAACTCATAGAATTTAATATCTGAAAAACACAAAAAACCTGATTTTAAAATGGGCAGAAGACCCAAAGAGGCATTTTTCCCAGGTAAACATAAAGATTAGCCAAGAGGCACATGATCACTGATCAGGCAAATACAAATCAAAACCACAATAAGATATCACCTCACACCTGTAAGAATGGCTATTGTCAAAATAAATAACAAGTATTGGCAAAGATATGGAGAAAAGGAAATACTTGTGCACTGCTAATGGGAATTAAATTGGTTCAGCCACTATAGGAAACAATATGGAGATTCCTCAAAAAAATTAAAAATAGAGCTCTCATATGAATGACCCAGCAATTCCACTCCTTGGCATTTAACTGAAGAAAATAAAAACACTAACTTGAGGAGTTCCCACTGTGGCACAACAAAAACAAATCATACTAGTATCCATGGGATGCAGGTTCAATCCCTGGCTTTGCTTAGTGGGTCAGGCATCTGGCACTGCCATGAGTTGTGGTGCAGGTTGCAGACATGGCTCAGATTCCAAGTTGTTGGTATAGGCCAGCAGCTGCAGCTCCAATTTGACCCCTAGCCTGGGAACTTCCATATGCTGTGGGTGCAGTCCTAAAAAACAAAAACAAAACACTAATTTGAAAAGATACCTGGATTATACTGCTCATAGCAGCATAATTTACAATTACCAAGATGTGGAAGCAGCCTAAGTGTCCATCAACAGATGAGTGAATAAAGATATATATCTACAGTGAATACCACTTAGCCATAAAAATGAAATTTTATCATTTGCAACAACGTGAATGGACCTGGGGGGTATTATGTTCAGTGAAATAAGACAGAGAAAGACAAATACTGTCATTTTCGCTTATATATGGAATACAGCAAATGAACAAATATAACAAAACAGAAAGATTCACACATTCAAAGAACTAGTGGTTACCAGAGGGGTAGGGGTGGGCACAGTGACAAAAATAGGTGAAGAGTATCAAGAGTTACAAACTGCTTGGAGTTCCCGTCGTGGCTCAGTGGTTAACAAATCCGACTAGGAACCATGAGGTTGCAGGTTTAATACCTGGTCTCGCTCAGTGGGTTAAGGATCCGGCGTTGCTGTGAGCTGTGGTGTAGGTTGCAGAAGCAGCTCAGATCCCGAGTTGCTGTGGCTCTGGTGTAGGCCGACGGCTGCAGCTCCAATTAGACTCCTAGCCTGGAAACCTCCATATGCCGTGGGAGCAGCCCGGGAAAAGGCAAAAAGGCAAAAAAAAAAAAAAAAAAAGTTACAAACTACTAGGTATAAAATAAGTTATAGGGCTGTAATGTACAGCACATGGAATATAGTCAATTTTTTAATAACTGTATGGAGTATATTCTATAAAAAATCTAATTACTATGTTGTACACCTAAAACCAACATATAAGTCAATTATTTTTTTAAAAAGTCAACTCTATAGAGCGAGGGAAAATAAACTGGACAAATTAGAACTATATAGAGCTATATAGACTTTGTGGCAGAAATTGATAATATACAATAAATACCATAGTGCATGGAAAATGTAGACAATTATGTCAGTTCCCACTATTCTGACTCTGTAAATCAGCCAATGCAGAAAAGAAAAAGGAATAAGGACTTGATAGAAATGAAAATGTCGTCATTGATAAATGATGTAATTTTGTGCATATTTAATCCAGTCAGATGCTAGATTCATTCACATTTACATAAGTTGTTTCATTATATAAAAGGTATATTTTATACATTTCCTTTTCCTCCTTGCCCAAACTGAATATAAACCCAGTCTACATTTTTTAAATGTTTGCTGCATATGTATACATGTATTTGTATCCAAGAATAATCAGTATTATTTATTGCTTTATCCCTTTTTCATAATTATCATACTATACAATTAATAAGGCAATTTGATGTTTCACTGAACATAATTCTATATCCTAAGTTCAAAATTATGAAAACCATCTTCAAGTTGGAGGTACACAGACTTTTTGTCAAAAACTCAGGTTACCAATGGGATACTCAGATGCTCAACTGGGTACTCCCAGATCTTGTGACATCTTGTTGCTCCACATCCACAGGTGACTTAGTCACAATACTCTGAATTCCCAGGCAGCAGCTCTCAGTGAAGGGGGATGCTCTGGGCTGCACAGCTGATCCAGCATCCTCCTGGAGCTCTTTAGAGTACAACAGCTGGTCCTGCAGCTCCCTTGGAAGTTCCTGCCTTAATTGGGGAAACCTCAGGAGGCTTCAGTGAAGGAGCTTTCTTCGAGATGTATGGTGACCAGCTGAGGTCCTTCACAGTCATGGCTTCAATGAAGCTAGCTGCAGGAAGACATATGGCTGCTGTCTTGACTCCACAGAGTAGAAAGCTTTGCAATAGCATTTTGTAGGCCTCTCATCCAAAGGTTACTGCAGTTGTGACCTTCATGTTCTTGTACTTCTTGTTGGGTATCTTGCTTCTGAAAGGAAAACAATCGCTGGGGGCAGGTTTTGTGCAAGAGACTTTTTCTTCCAAAGTACCAATTGCTTTGAATTTGGCATCTGCTATTATTTGATGGTTGTCTTGCTGTTAATTGTGTCCACTGGTTTTGTGCTCTATACTCTAGCCAAGCTTTCTATATGTCACTACAAGCTGCCCAATAAGGAGCTATGACACTGATGGACCCTGATGCTCTACCAGAAATGATCAAAAGCTGTTTGAGTTTGCCTGAAGACACTATTTACAGGCTCTGGAGAGGCCTTTGCCTTCAGATGCTGTGTAGATAACTGTGGGATGAGCTATAACTGTTTTCTGACGTTTCAAGTCATTTCCTAGAGCCACATTCTTGGTCCTCTGCATTTAGACAGAACTGACTCCCAGCTCTTCCCTAGACATACTAAATCTTCCCCACAACTTTGTTTCACTCAAGTCTTCTTTATTTACCCCCATCAGAATGAATTCATCACTCGATGTATTCTATTTTTTTTTCTTTTTTTTTGTCTTTTTGCTATTTCTTTGGGCCGCTCCCACGGCATATGGAGGTTCCCAGGCTAGGGGTCCAATTGGAGCTGCAGCCACTGGCCTACGCCAGAGCCACAGCAACGCGGGATCCAAGCCGCGTCTGCAACCTACACCACAGCTCACGGCAACGCCGGATCGTTAACCCACTGAGCAAGGCCAGGGACCGAACCCGCAACCTCATGGTTCCTAGTCGGATTCGTTAACCACTGCGCCACGACGGGAACTCCTCGATGTATTCTAAATTATGTTCTTAAATTGTTTTCAAAGCCTACTTATAAACAAGCAAAATACTGAGTAGTAACTTGACTGTGTATTTTATATGTGATCCTAAGTATTTCATTTAACATCTTTAGTCTCCATTTTTTAAAAATTTATTTATTTATTTATTTTTTGTCTTTCTAGGGCCGTACTCACGGCATATGGAGGTTCCCAGGCTAGGGGTCCAATCAGAGATATAGCTGCTTCCCTACATCAGAGCCACAGCAACACAGGATCCAAGCCGCATCTGCAACCTACACAACAGCTCATGGCAATGCAGGATCCTTAACCCACTGAGTGAAGCCAGGGATCGAACCCATGTCCTCATGGATGCTGGTCGGGTTCATTAACGGCTGAGCCATGATGGGAACTCCAGTCTCCATTTTTTAATTCTCCCTAAAATGAGGATCATTATACAGGCCAACCACAATCACTAGGAGGAAGAAATGATAAAATTGGTTTTTTGGACAATCCATCCTAATAAGCCGTAGTTGATAAAGGCACAGAGTCATACAGCACAAGACACGGTGTCGGGGGCCTTTTGTCACTTGTTCATTCCTGGAACAGCAATGCCCCTGGCCCCCACCATTGCCAAGTTCAAAAGTACTTTAGCACTGAAGCTAGGAGGACTTCACATACACGCTCATGACAATTGTTTAAAACTCTGTGCACAATGAACCAGACCCCTCCAAACATGCTCTCATTTTTTACCTCATAACTCCACAACATAGATCATTTTATAGAAAGCTGAATTGCAAGACCCAATTTATCAAATGTTACAGGGCCAATTAGGAGATCAATCTCATGAATATGCAAAGGAAAAACTTTCTCTAGTCATGTTCACTTTCTTTAGTTTGACAACTCCTATGATCTTCCTTTAGCTTGCTTCCTGATCACATCATAAGTACTTTCTCTGAACATGTGCAGCTCAATTCAGTTCAATGTAATTTGGACAACCATACCTGTGAACTTCCAATTGTAAGTCTATCCTTCTGACACAACGGAAAAACTTTCTCTACTTTGGAAGAATTTAAAAACTGATTAAAAAGCAGTTTGACTCGATTAAAAAGCAGAAACCCAAATGGTCATAAATCCATAAACGTAAAGAAAATATAGTAGGAGTTCCCGTCATGGCTCAGCAGAAACAAATTTGACTAGCATCCATGAGGACGTAGTTCAATCCCTGGCCTTGCTCAGTGGGTTAAGGATCCAGCCTTGCTGTGAGCTGTGGTGTAGGTTGCAGACACAGTTTGGATCCCGCATTGCTATGGCTGTGGTGTAGGCCAGCCACTACAGCTCAATTCAACCCCTAGCCTGGGAACCTCCATATGCTGCAGATGGGGCCCGAAAAAGGCAAAACAAAACAAAAAAAATTTTTTTTTTTTTTTGTCTTTTTGCTATTTCTTGGGCCGCTCCCGCGGCATATGGAGGTTCCCAGGCTAGGGGTCCAATTGGAGCTGCAGCCACTGGCCTACGCCAGAGCCACAGCAACGCGGGATCCGAGCCGCGTCTGCAACCTACACCACAGCTCACGGCAACGCCAGATCGTTAACCCACTGAGCAAGGGCAGTGATCGAACCTGCAACCTCATGGTTCCTAGTCGGATTCGTTAACCACTGCGCCACGACGGGAACTCCAAAACAAAAAAAATTTTAAGTCCTGCCCACTCTCAATTCTTTCCTGACCCCTACCTTACCTTATTCAGATTTTCTATTTATTTGTATAAATTGTAGAAAATACCTTGAGACAAATGAAAGTGAAAAATATAATACCAAAGTTTATTTTCCTTGAAATGTTTCCAGTTCATAAAAATTTTTATGATATGGTATTATTATATATATTTTATTTGGCTATACTTTTATCTTCTAAAGCTACTCTTGCACGCCTTATTTCCACTAAGATAATGTCTTCCTATTATCAAGCAAGCAATAAAGTCCAATGATCTATAAACTATTATAGAACAAAGAGAAATATGGAAATTCTTAATTGTGTATGTATTTTAAAAGTACAATTCTATCAAATTTCATGTAGCTATTACCAATCATTTCTGAAAAACAGTCACATCTGAGTTCCCCAAATAAATGGTTATGAAGTACCTACTGAAGCTGTGAGGTATTATGCCACACGGTGGGACACTATCAAACCTAGACCTTTCTCATGCACTTCAGACATGTGTATCCAACTGTTCACTATGTCCTCTGGGAGGTCTAATAGTCATACTAAACTTACTTTGTCCAAAATGAAACTCCTAATGCCTATGGCATAAACCAATACCATCCCCAGGCCTCCCAATTGTAAAGGCAACTCTAATCCTCCATTTGCTTAAGCCAAAATTTTGGTGCCCTCCTTACTGGATATACAGTGAGAAAATGCAGAGATATCTCAGCAAACTATTAGTTCCACCTTCAAAATAATAAAGACTTCGCAGTTCTCTATGCTGCCACAGCTAGTACCCTAGTCCAAACCATGATTGGCCTTACCCCAGGTAACTAAAATAGATTCTTAACTGATTTCTGCTTCCAGACTTGCCCATAGTCTATTCTCTTACAAAACTTATATATCACGTGCCTTCCCATATGATAAATAAGCAAAGTGACCATGTGTCACTTTGTTCTATGTGATAAATAAGATAAATAAGGAAAGTGACCATATGTCACTTTGTTCTATGTGATAAAATGCTATTAAATTTTCATAACTTTTTCCAATTTCCATATAGTCTATGAAAGAGATATGTCCAGACTCATCAAGAGAGAAGACCCAAATCAATAAAAATAAAAACGAAAAAGAAGATATAACTGAAACCAGAGAAATACAAAGGCTTGTAAGAGACTACTACAAATAACTATACTAATAAAATGGACAACCTGGAAGAAATAAACAAATTCTTAGAAAGGTACAATCTCCTAAGACTGAACGGGGAAGAAAGAAAATATAAACAGACAAATTACCAGTAATGAAACTGAATTACTAATTTTAAAACTCTCAGGAGTTCCCACTGTGGCTCAGCGGTAACAAACCAGTCTAGTATCCATGAGGATATGGGTTTGATACCTGGCCTTGCTCAGTGCGTTAAGGATCTGACATTGCTGAGCTAGGTTGCAGATGCAGCTCAGTCCTGGTATTGCTGTGGCTGTGGTGTAGGCCACAGCTGTAGCTCTGATTCAATGCCTAGCCTGGGAACTACCATATGCCATAGGTATGGCCCTAAAAAGACAAAAAAAATTCAACATCCATTTATGATAAGACTCTCCAGAAAGTGAGCACAGAGGGAACATATCTCAATATAATAAAGGCTATATATGACAAACCCCTATGCAAGAGTGAAAAGAAGAAAGCAATTCCTCTAAGATCAGGAACAAGACAAAGAGCCAATTCTCACTACTTTTATTCAACATAGCTTTGGAAGTCCTAGCCACAGCAATCATATAAGAAAAAGAAATAAAAAGAAATCCAAATTTTGGAGTTACCCTTGTCACTCAGCAGTAACAAACCCAACTAGTATCCATGAGGATGCAGACATGAGTTCAATCCCTGGCCCTGCTCAGTAGGTTAAGGATTTGGTGTTGTTGTGAGCTGTGGTGTAGGTTACAGACACAGCTCAGATCTGGCATTGTTCTAGCTATGGTGTAGGCCAGCACCTGCAGCTCTAATTTGACCCCTAGTCTGGAAATTTCCATATGCTATGGGTATGGCCCCCAAAAACAAAACAAAACAAACAAAAAGAATCCAAATTGCAAAGGAAGAAATAGAATTGTCACTGTTTGCAGATGACATGATGCTATATAAAGAAAATCCTAAGGACCCTACCAGAAGACTGCTAGAGCTCAACAATGAATTTGGTAAATTGTAGGATACAAAATTATATATAGAAATCTGTTGCATTTCTATATACTAACAACAAAGTATCAGAAAGAGAAATTAAAGAAACCAATCTTACTTACCATTCCATTGAAAAGAATAAAATACCTAGGAATAAACATACCTAAGGAGGAAAAAGACCTGTACACCTAAAACTTAAGGCTGATAAAAGAAATTGAAGACAACACAAATAGATGGAAAGATATATTGTGTTCTGGGATTGGATCAACATTTCTAAAATGACCATACTACCCAAGGCAATTTACAGATTCACTCAAATTACCAATGGCATTTTTCACAGAACTAGAGTAATTTTAAAATTTGAATGGAAACACAAAAGACCCTAAATAGCCAAAACAATCTTAAAAAGAACAGAGCTAAAGTAATCACAGCTCTTGACTTTGGACTATCCTACAAAGCTATAGTGATCAAAACAGCATGGTACTGACACAAAAACAGACACATAAATCAAGGTAACAGGATAGAGAGCCAGAAATAAACCTACACACTCATGGTCAATTAATCTACAACAAAGGAGGCAAAAGCATACAATGGAGAAAAGATGGTCTCTTGAGTAAGTGGTGCTGGGAAAACTGGACAGCTACATGTAAGAGAATGACATTAGAACATTCTATTATACTAGATACAAAAATAAACTCAAAATGGATCAAAGACCTAAATGTGAAACCAGAAGACTATAAAACTCCAAGACGAAAACATAGGTAGAATATTCTTTGACATAAATCATAGCAATATTTTTTGGATCTGACTCCTAAAGTAAAGGAAATAAAAGCAAAAATAAATGGGACCTAATGAAGCTTATAAGCTTTTGCAAAGCAAGGAAACCATCAACAAAACAAAAAGACAACCTACTGATTAGGAGAAGATATTAGCAAGTGATATAACTAATATCCTACATATGTAAACATATAATACAACTCAAAGGAAAAAAAAACTGATTTAGAAGATGGGCAGAAGAATAGGCATTTTTCCAGAGAGGAAATTCAGATAGCCAGCAGACATATGAAAAGATGTTCAATATGGCTAGTCGACAGGGAAATCAAAACCACAATGAGCTATCAACTCATACCTATCAAAATGGCTATTATTAAAAGAACACAAATAACAAATATTGCTGGGGATGTATAGAAAAGGGAACCCTCATACATTAATGAAGGGAATGTAAGTTGATTTAGCCATTGTGGAAAACACTATGGAAGTTTCTCAAAAAACTAAAAATGGAACTATTATATGACCCAGCAATTCCACTCCTGAGTATATATCTAAAAAAACAACAAAAAAACCACTAATTCAAAAAGATACATGCACCCGAATGTTCATAGCAGCTAAGTTGCTAAGCTATGTATAAAGCAACCTAACTGTCCATCAACAGTTGAATGGATAAAGAAGATGTGTTATAGGAGTTTCCATTGTGGCTCAGTGAGTTAAAAGCCCACTAGTATCCATAAGGATGTAGGTTTGATCCCTGGCCTTGTTCAGTGGGTTAAGGATCCAGTGTTGCTGAAAGCTGTAGTGTAGGTCACAGATGCAGCTTGGATTTGGCATTGTTGTGGTGTCGGCTGGTGGCTGCAGCTCCAATTTGGCCCCTAGCCCAGGAACTTCCATATGCCACAGGTGCAGCTCTAAAAAGAAAAAAAAATATGTGGTATTATGTGTATATATACACACATACACACACAAACACACATACAATGGGAAACTACTCAGCCATTAAAAAAAAAAAAAAAAGTTGCCATTTGCAGCAACATGGATGGACCTGGAGGCATTATGCTAAGTGAAGTAAAGACAAATACTCTATCATTTATATGTGGAATCTAAAAAATACAGCAAACTAGTGAATATAACAAAAAAGCAGACTCAGATACAGAGAACAAAAGGGTAGAGGAGTGGGAGGCACAAACTTATGTGTAAGATAGGCTCAAAAATGTCTTGTCTAACATATGGAATATAGCCAAAACAGCCAAATATATTGTAATAACTGTAAATGGAAAGTAACTTTTAAAATTACATAAAATTTAAACTTGAGAAAAACAAAAAACCCCACAATTACATGGAGACTAAAGAACATGCTACTAAAAAAACAAATGGGTAAGTGATAAAAATCAAAGGAGAAATTAAGAAATACCTCGAGACAAATGATAATGAAAGTACAACCATACAAAATCTATGGGATGCAGCAAAAACAGTTCTTATAGAGGGAAATTCACAGTGATACAGGCCTTAAGAAACAAGAAAAACTCAAACGACCTAATTAATCACCAAGAAGAATTAGAAAAAGCACAAATAAAACCAAAATCAGAAGAAAGGAGATAATAAAGATCAGAGAGGAAATAAATAGATTTTAAAATCAATAAAACCAAGAGCTGGTTCTTTAAAAAGTAATCAAAATTAACAAAACTTTAGCCAGACTCACCAAGAAGAAAAGATAAGACCCAAATGAACAAAATAAGAATGAAAAAGGAGAAATCACAACTAATATCACAGAAATATTAAAAAAACCATAAGAGAATACTATGAACAATATGCCAAAAAATCAACCTAGAGGAAATAGATATGTTTTTAGAAATATTAAGCCCACTAAAATTGAAATAAGAATAGAATATAACTTAAACAGACTGATCACTACAAGTGAAATAGAATCTGTATTAAAAAAACAAACAAACAGGGAGTTACCATGAGGCTCAGTGAAAATGAACCCAACTAATATCCATTAGGATGTGGGTTCAATTCCTAGCCTCACTCAGTGGGTTAAGGATCCAGAGTTGCTGTGAGCTATAGTATAGGATGCAGACACAGCTTATATCCTGCCTTACTATGTCTGTGGCATAGGCTGGCAGCTGCAGGTCTGATTAGACCCCTAGCCTGGGAACTTCTATGTGCTGCATGTGCAGTCCTAAAAAACAAACAAACAAACATGGAGTTCCTGTTGTGGCACAGTGGTTAACAAATCCAACTAGGAACCATGAGGTTGTGGGTTCGATCCCTGGCCTTGCTCAGTGGGTTAAGGATCTGGCGTTGCCGTGAGCTGTGGTGTAGGTTGCAGACGCAGCTCGGATCCCGCGTTGCTGTGGCTCTGGCGTAGGCTGGCAGCTACAGCTCCGATTAGACCCCTAGCCTGGGAACCTCCATATGCCACAGGAGCGGCCCAAGAAATGGCAAAAAGACAAAAAAAAAGACGATTGAAGAGGAGGAGCACTCCCAAAGACAGACATTTTATGAAGCCATCATCACCCTGATTGCAAAATCAAAGACACTGCAAAAAAAAAAAAAGAAAGAAAAGAAAATTATAAGTCAATATCTTTGATGAATATAAATTCAAAAATTCTCAAAGAATTATTAGCAAACTGAATCCAACAACACGTAAAAAAGATCATACACCATGGCCAAGTTGGATTCATTCCAGTGTCACAAGGATGGTATAACATATGCAAAAATCAATGGGATACAACACATCAATAAAAGACTGGAGTTCCCTGGTGGCCTAGCAGTTAAGTATCCACTTTGTCACTGCTGTGGCATAGGTTCAATCCCTGGCCCAGGAACTTCTGCATGCTATGGGTGTGGCCAAAAAAATACAAAATCAAAAACCACGTGACCATCTCAATAGATGCAGAAAAGGCATTTGATAAAGTTCAACATCCATTTATGATAAAATTCTCACCAAAACAGGTATAGAAGGAACATATCTCAACACAATAAAACCTATTTATGACAAATCCACAGCCAATATAATACTCAATTGTGAAAATCTGAAAGCCTTCCTGCTAAAATCTACAACACAAGGATGTCCACAATTACCACTTCTCTTCAACACAGTTTTGAAAGTGCTAGCCACAGCAATCAGACAAAAAGAAATAAAAGGTATTCAAAGTGGTAGAAAGAAGTAAAACTGTCATTATATGCAGATGACATGATAATATATATAGAATACCCTAAAGACTCCACACAAAAACTACTTGAACTGCTAAGTGAATTCAGCAAGATAGAAGATTAACAAACAGAAATCAGTTGCATTTCTTTTCACTAACAATGAAATATCAAAAACGGTATGTAAGAGTTCCTATTGTGGCTCAGTAGGTTAAGAACCCAAATATTATCCACCAGGATGCGGGTTTGATCCCTGACTTTGCTCAGTGGGTTGAGGATCCAGCACTGCCACAAGCTGTAGTGTAGGTCACATATATGACTCAGATCATAGGCTGCAGTAGTGTGGGCCAGCAGCTACAGCTCTGATTCAACCCCTAGCCCAAAAACTTTTTCATATGCCACAGGTGTGACCCTAAAAATGAAAAAAGGGAGGAGTGAACAAATGATCCCTTCTAAAATCACATTTAAAAAAAAAAAGGAGTTCCCATCATGGTTCAGTGGTAACAAACCTGACTAGTATCTATGAGGACATGGGTTCGACCCCTGACCTCACTCAGTGGGTTAAGGATCCGTCATTGCCATAAGCTGTGGTATAGGTCATAGATGTGACTCAGATCTGGTATTGCTATGGCTGTGGTAGCTCTGATTTGACCCCTAGCCTGGGAACTTCCATATGCCACAGGTATAGCCATAAATAGACCAAAAAAAAAACCAAACAAACAAACAACAACAACAACAAAACAACTTGGGAATACACCTGACCAAGGAGGTGAAAGACATATGCTGAGAACTACAAAATATTTTTAAAGTATAGTTGATTTATAGAATACAAAATGTTAAAAAAGGAAATGAAGATAATTCAAAGAAATGGAAAGATATCCCATGCTCTTGGAGTGAAGAATGTAATTAAAATAGCCACACTACCCAGAGCAATCTACAGACTTAATACAATCCCTATCAAATTACCCATGACCATTTCCCACAAAACTAGAACAAACAACCCTAAAATTAACATGGAACCATAAAAGATGCAGAGTTTACCAAAGCAATCCTTATGGGGGGAAAAAAAGCAAAAGGCATAATTCTCTCAGACTATACTATAAAGCTACAATAATCAAAACAGAATGGTATTGGCACAAAAACAGACATATGGAACAGAATAGAGAGCCCAGGGATAAACGCAGATATCTATGGTCTATTAATCTTTGAACAAGCAAGAATATACAAAGAGGAAAGAGAGAGTCTCTTCAACAAATGGTGTTGGAAAAGTTGGACAGCCACATGTAAATCAATGAAGCTAGAACACGCCCTCATACCATACACAAAAATAAATTCAAAATGGCTTAAAGACTTGAAAATAAGACATGATACCATAAACTCCTATAGGAGGTCATAAGCAAAACATTTTCTGACATAAATCATACCATGTTTTCTTAGATCAATCTCCCAAGGCAATAGAAATAAAAGCAAAAACAAACAAATGGGACCTAAAAAAATGTAAAGCTTTTGCACAGCAAAGGAAACCATAAACAAAGTGAAAAGACAACCTACAAACTGGGAGAAAATATTTGCAAAGGATGCAACAGACAAGGGGTTATATTCCAAAATATACAAATGGTTAATACAAATCAGTAACAAAAACAATAAAACAACCCAGTGGGCAGAAGACCAAATATATAATTCTCCAAAGAAGAAATACAGATGGTTAATAGACACATGAAAATATCCTATCATTAGTTATTAAAGAAATGTAAATCAAAACTACAATGAGGTACCACCTTACATGGATCAGAATGTTCATCATTAAAAATTCTACAAATAGTAAATGTTGGAGAGGGCATGGAGGAAAGGGAACCCTCTTACACTGCTGGTGGGAAGGTAAATTAGCACAGTCACTATGGAGGTTCCTCAAAAAACTAAATGAGAGTTGCAGTTATGATCCAGCAATCTCACTCCTGGGCATATACCCAGATAAAACTATAATTCAAATAGATATATGCATATCTATTTGATAGCAACACTATTTACAATACCCAAGACATGAAAACAACCTAAATATCCATTGGAAGATGAAAGGATAAAGAAGATGTATATATGCATACACACTCACACATATACATACACACACATACAATAGAATGTTGCTAGGCCATAAAAAAGAATGAAATAATGTCATTTGCAGCAACTTGGATGTATCTAGAGATTATCATACTAAGTGAAGTACATCAGAAAAGGAAAAGACAAATATTTTATTATATCACTTATATGTAGAATCTAAACTGTAATACAAATGAACATATCTACAAAAGAGACTCAGAGAACAGACTTGTGGTTGCTAAGCAGGAGAGGGTGAGGGAGGAGAGGATTTGGAGTTTGGGGTTAGCAGATGCAAACTAGTATATATAGGATGAATAAACAACAAGGTCCTATTGTGTAGCACAGGGAGCTATACTCAATATCCTGTGATAAGCCGTAATGGAAAATAACACATTATGTATAACTGAGTCACTTTGCCGTACATTAGAAATTAATACAACACTATAAATCAACTATATTTCAAGCTTTGTTTAAATTATATACAAATGTTTTAAAAATAGTTGCACAACAACAAAAGAGACATATGAATGCATGGCTTTCACTATGTCACTTACGTCAGTTACATTCACTTTGCAGTGCAATTGTTCTTTCAGTTATTTTCAAGCGGCCAAACCAAGGTAGGGATTCTCTTCAAATATCTGATTGGGGTGCATAATTCAACTTCAGGAAATTTGTTCTTTTCCTTTTCCTCTTCTTCATTTTGTCTCTCTTATTTCACTATGACCACCTTCTTCAACTAGAGATCATGAAGTACGTATAAATGGAAAGAGAAAAGTATTGGGGAATATTGGTATTATCTAGAAAGATATGACTATTCACTGACTAACCATTTTAAAAAGATGTTCTTAAAATAAAGCCCTACCCCATAC
This sequence comes from Sus scrofa, assembly GCF_054392235.1. Taxonomy (NCBI): domain Eukaryota; kingdom Metazoa; phylum Chordata; class Mammalia; order Artiodactyla; family Suidae; genus Sus; species Sus scrofa. The sequence continues at coordinate 104,198,029 of NC_139396.1, read as the reverse complement.
CATTTATAATAAGTCTAATAATGTGTTAAAGGCCTATCTTTAAAATTATAAAGATAAAATGAGATTTATGTCCTTTAGAGTAAAATGATTTAACAGTCTTTTTTTTTTTTTTTTTTTTGGCTATTTTAGGCCTGCACACTATAATGGAAAAAGACCGATGAAAAAACTCAGTCTCAATTATAATTGAAGAAATATAAGTAATCCAGCTCATATTCATTTGATAGTCAAAAATTTTAATGTATGGGGATGAGGAAAAAAAAATAGACCTGTGGTTGCCGAGGGGGAGGGGGAGGGAGTGGGATGGACTGGGAATTTGGGGTTAAGAGATGAAAACATTGCCTTTGGAATAAGCAATGAGATCCTGCTGTATAGCACTGGGAACTATATCTAATCACTTATGATGGAGCATGATAATGTGAGAAAAAAGAATGTTTACATGTATGTGTAACTGGGTCACCTTGCTGTACAGTAGAAATTGAAAGAACACTGTAAACCAGCTTTAGTGGAAAAAATAAAAATCATTATAAAATAAATAAAATTAATAATAATAATAATTAAAAAGATACACGCACCCCACTATTCATTCAGAACTGTTTACAATAGCCAAGATGTGGAAGCAACTTAAATGTCCATCAACAGAAGAATGGATAAAGAAGATTTGGTACAATGGAATATTAGTCATAAAAAAGAATGAAACAATGCCATTTGTAACAACATGAATGGACCTAGAGATTATAATACTAAGCAATATAAGTCAGTCAGAGAAAGACAAATATCACATGATATTATTTACATGTGGAATCTAATAAAAATGATAGAAATAAACTTATTTATAAAACAGAAATAGACACAGATTTTGAAAACAAATTTATGGTTACAAAAGAGAAACATCAGGTGGAGGGATAAGTTAGGAGTTTGGGATTAACATATACACACTGCTGTATGGAAAATAGATAAGCAACAAGGACCTACTGTAGAGCACAGGGAACTCTACTCAATATTCCGTCATGGCGCAGTGGTTAACGAATCCGACTAGGAACCATGAGGTTGCGGGTTCAATCCCTGGCCTTGCTCAGTGGGTTAAGGATCCGGCGCTGCCGTGAGGTGTGGTGTAGGTTGCAGACGCGGCTTGGATCCCGCGTTGCTGTGGCTCTGGCATAGGCCGGCGGCTACAGCTCCAATTGGACCCCTAGCCTGGGAACCTCCATGTGCCGCAGGAGCAGCCCAAGAAACAGCAAAAAGACAAAAAAAAAAAAAATTCTGTGATAACCTATATGGGAAAGAATCTGAAGCAGTATGAATATATGTACAACTGAATCACTTTGCTGTACACCTGAAACTACCACAATATTGTAAAGCAACTACATTCCACTAAAGTAAAATAAATGTATGGGGGTAAAATAGGGGGAAGAATAAAAATGAAATAGGAAACTCGAATCAGGGTTGGTATCAATTGTTAGAATCACTTTGGAAGTAATTTTACTCTACACAATCAAATTCAAAGTGTAACATACCCCTTCACAGAAATCAAAGGGCATTTCAAAACCACTAGGAAATTTTTGTAGTGCATTTACATGAACAGTTAATAATAAAAACAGGATTCAACTATATGCTGTCTATAAGAGACTTAAACTTTAGATCTAAGGACACACATAGACTAAAAATGAAAAGAGAGAAAAGATATTCTACATAAATGGTAACCAAAAGAGAGCAAGAGTGGCTATACTAATCCAATAAGATATACTTTATGTCAAAAACTATTCAGAAACAAAAAAGGACCTTATGTAATGATCAAAGGGTCAATTCATGAAGGAGATAAAACAATTTTAAATATTTATGCACCAAACCTCAGATCTCCCAAATACATGAAGCAAATATTGACAGAATTGAAGGGAGAAAAAGGCAATTGCAAAACAGTAGGAGACTTAAATGCCCCACTTTTCAAAAATGGATTAAAAAAAAAAGATCAATAAGGAAATACAGGACTTGAACAACACTACAGACTAATTAGACATAACATATACAAAACACTTAAGAGCAGGATATAATTTCTTCTTAAGTACGCATGAATAGATCACATATTGGGACACAAACAAGTCTTAATAAATTCAAGGATACTGAAAGTTTACAAAATATATTTTCCAATCACAATGGAATAAAACTAGAAATCAAAGCAGAAGGAAAACTGGAAAATCCACAAATCCATGGAATCAGTCAATACACTGTTAAAGAACCAAAGGGTCAAAGAAGTTAAAAGGCAAATTAGAAAGTACCTTGAAACAAATGAAAATGAAATACATAACACCAAAAATAAAGAGATGTAGTGAAAACAGTGCTAAGAGAAAGGTTTATAGTTGTAATGAGCACACTATTTTAAAATCTTAAATAAAAAAAATCTAACTTTATACCTTAAGAGACTAAAGAACTAAACCCAAACTTAGAAGACAAAAGAATATAGTAAAGAGTAAAGCAGAGAGAGATAAAATTGTTAATTTTTTTTTAATTTGAAAAGATCAACAAAACTAATACAGCCATCCTTCAGTATCCACAGGGTATTGGTTCCAGGAGTCCACACATATACCAAAATCTGAGGAAGTTCAAGTCCTTTATATAAAATGGTGTAATTTCATTGACCCTGTGTACCCATGGGTTTCATGCAAACCCTATGAATATAGAGGACCAACTGTGTAGTTACTGGAAAAAAAAATAATCTGCATATAAGTGGACCCACACAGTTCAAACTTGTGTTGTTCAAGAGTTAACTGTAGTTTTTTTTTTTTTGAAGAAATCAAATTTTGACCAGATTAAAAACGATTCAAATAAAAATCAGAAATGAGAGCATTACAATTCATGCCATATAGATAAAGGTGAATATTCTGAACAAATGTACACCAAAAAAAGAAAAGAAAAAAGAAAATGGATAACCTAGAAGAATGGATACAGTTCTGGAAACATATAACTTACCAAGACTGAATCATGAAAAAAATCTGAACAAGCCTATAACAACTAAGGAGACTGAATCAGTAACCAAAATCTCCAAATAAAGAAAAGCCCATTACCAAATGGCTTCACTGGAGAATTCTACAAAACATTTTAAGAATTAATGCCAGTCCTTCTTAAACTCTTTCCCCACCCCCACCCCCAAAAAAATGGGAGAGGAGAGAACACAAACTCACTTTAGAGGCCAGCAGCACTCCGAAAACAAAACAAGACCCTCCCCCAAAATACTACAGTACAATGTCCCTGATGATTATTGATGCAAAATCCTTAAGAAAATACTAACCAACCAAATTCAACAGCACAGTTAAAAGTTTTACACCATGACCTAGTGGGATTTATTCTTGGAATGCAAGAACAGTTTTAATATTACCCCCCCATTACACCCTCCCATATTAACAGAAAGAACAAAAAACATTATCATTTAAACTGATGAAAAAAAGCATTTGAAAATTTTCAACACCCATTCATCATAAAAACACAAACTAGGAATAGAAGAAAACTACCTCTACATAATAAAAGCAACATAAAAACCCACAACAAATATAATATTCAGTGGTGAAAGACTGAAAGCTTGTCCTCTAAAATCAGCAACAAGGCAAGAATGCCTGCTTTCACCACTTCTATTCAACACAGTAATGAAGTTCTAGCAAGAGCAATCAGGTCAGAAAAATAAATTCAAAAGGCATTCATGTCAGAAAGGAAGAATAAAATTGTCTCTGTTCACAGATGTCATGATCTCATCTGGAGGAAAAGTCCCCACCACCACCCCCACAAACATAGAGAGAGAAGGAGGGAGAGAGAAAACATTATAACTAATTTAAAAATTCAGTAGGGTTGCAGGAAACAAAAATCAACATACAAAAATCAGTTGTATTTTTAAACACTAACAAAGAACAATCCAAAAAGGAAATTAAAAAAAAAAAATCCCACTTACAATAGCTTCAAATAATGAATAAACCTAACCAAGGAGACAAAAGACCCATATACTGAAAATTACAAAACACTGCTGAATGAAAAAAAGATGACAAATAAATAGAAACACATACATATTAGTGGACTGGAAGACTAAATACTATTAGGATGTACATACTACCCGAAGTGACCTACAGATTCAATTCAATCCCTGCTAAAATCCCAATGACAATCTACAGATAGAGAAAAATACTTTTGGAATCACAAGGAACCCTGGGTGGCCAAAACAATCTCTGGGGGGGAAAAAAAAAAAAGAACTTGCAGCTCCTCACACTTTGATTTCAAAACTTATTACAAAGCTACAGTGATCACAACTACGAAGCTGTGATGCTGACATACAACAGATACATAGACCAATGGAACATAAAAGAGAGCCCAGAAATAAACCCTCACATATATGTTCAAATAATTTTTGACAAGGGTGCCAAGACCTTTCGCTGGGCAAAGAGCAGTCTTTTCAATAAAATGGCCAGGAAAACTGGATATCCACACACGAATGAAGTCAGACACTTAACAGCATATACAAAGTCTACCTGATATGGATTAAAGAAGCAAATGTAAGAACTAAAACTAACATTTCTAGGAGTTTCAATGGTGGCTGAGTAGTAACGAACCTGACTACTATTCATGAGGATGCAGGTCCGATCCCTGGCCTCCCTCAGTGGGTTAAGGATCCAGCACTGCTGTGAGCTGTGATGTAGATTGCAGATGTGGCTCAGATCCTGTGTTGCTGTGTCGAAGGCAGGCAGCTACAGCTATGATTCAACCCCTCACCTGGGAAATTCCATATGCCACACATGCAGCCCTAAAAAAAGCAAATCAAAAACAAACAAACAAAAAAACACTAACATTTCTAGAAAAAAACAGGGCAAAATTTTTATGATAACAGATTTGGCAATGATTTCTTAGATAGGGCATCAAAAGTACAGGCAACAAAAGAAAAAATAAGTTGAACTATACCAAAACTTAAAACTGTGCATCAAAAAACAATGTTCCTGTTGTGGCTCAGTGGTTAACGAAACTGACTAGCATCAATGAGAACGTGGGTTCAATCCCCAGCCTTGCCCAGCTGGTGAAGGATTTGGCATTGCCATGAGCTGTGGTGTAGCTCGCAGATGAGACTCAGATCCCACGTTGCTGTAGCTGTGGTGTAGGCTGGCAGTTATAGCTCTGATTTGACCCCTAGCCTGGGAACCTCCATGTACCTCAAGTCAGTGCGGCCTTAAAAAAAAAAAAAAGAATTCAGACTAACTCCAAGACATATCCTACTAGAACTATTAGACTGTAAAAACAAAAATTCCTCAGTGCCTCCAGGGGGGAAAAAAATTTAAGGGCAAAGGAATTAGAATACTGGATTCATCAAAAACATGTAAATTAATGCAACTTAGAGCAGGATTTTCAACACACTTGAGCAAGAATATGTGAACTATATTGAGCCAAGTGGGAAGTGGCCTTCTTCCTGAGGCTCTGGAAGGTGCAGAGTAGAGCAATACCTATCAGGCCTGAAGGTTTGATTTGACCTTTGACCCTTTCAGTTAATTGATTGGGCTTAGTACAGATGAGATCAATAACATTCCCTGAGTGTTAAATAGCCTCTAGTTCTGCAGCAATCACTCCATACTATCCTCATTTGGGAATGGAATGGGAAGAAAATTACCATTATTTGTGTTTGAGACATTCCTTGATCACTTTTATTTTTTCATATAGGTAACTAATCTAATCTTCACAAACCAGCAAAGTATCTGAGTATCATTACAGGTTGCCATCCGCACCCTGCAAACTGAGAGACTCCAAATCTGAATCTCTGCTTGCGAAGGGAAGAGGAGCTCTTCATGAAGAAGTTTAAATTTGGAAATTCCAGGGTAATTTTTCCCATTAAGCCATCTTTAGCCTTTGTCGATTGCGCCGGGATTATTTCAGACCAAGTTAGGGAGGCCTGGGACTTTTTCTGCTTTCCTGAGCTGAGATAAGAGACCTAGCAGGCCCAAGTCTTTTCCATCTCCCAGGCTTGTAAAGCTCCAAATTCTTTCTGAACTTCACAGAGTATTTCATCATTCGTGAACTAGGGAGAAAAAAAAAAAATCCCAGGGCCACTTCAATTCTTCCATGATAGCTCTTTTGGTTTGGGGAAGATTTTTATCCTGTTAAATTTTAAACATACTTGAAAGAGACAAGATGAAGATAATGAACCTGATGACCCCATCACTCACCTCTGATGTATAGCAACACCTGGCCCATTTTATTTCATCCACCCACCCATTCTACTCCTCTCCTCAAATGCGCCACCATCCGAAATTATTCTGAAGTGATTCCCGGATACATCATTTCACTCAAAAATACGCCCATGTTTATCTCTAAAATATAAAAATCTTTTTTTAACCACCTCTACATTGCTGAATATTTAGGTTGGTTCCACTTTTTCTTTTTTTCTAGTTTTATTGAGTTATATTGGCAAGAAGTCCCTTTTAATGTAACCAAAAAGTTCATTTTTAAATCCCTGACCCTCTCAGCAAGTCCGCATTCCACCATACAGCAACCACAGACAATTATACCAGTGACATGAGCTGGCTCCAACCTATAAGCCTATATTTTTTAAAAATGAAAGCTCAGGGAGTTCCCGTCGTGGCGCAGTGGTTAACGAATCCGACTAGGAACCATGAGGTTGCGGGTTCGGTCCCTGCCCTTGCTCAGTGGGTTAACGATCCGGCGTTGCCGTGAGCTGTGGTGTAGGTTGCAGACGCGGCTCGGATCCCGAGTTGCTGTGGCTCTGGCATAGGCCGGTGACCACAGCTCCGATTCGACCCCTAGCCTGGGAACCTCCATATGCCGCGGGAGCGGCCCAGGAAATAGCAACAACAACAAAAAAGACAAAAGACAAAAAAAAAAAAAAAAAAAAGAAAGCTCAGACTCCTGTAAAACACTAGTATATCAGCTAGGCTGTCTCCCACTGAAGAAACTCACCCTGGGAAGCCGTGCTGAGTCTCCAGTCCAGGGTCTTTGGGAGAAAAACTGATGAGCTCTGGAGAGGCACAAACACACCTCTGAGGTGCTCACCCTGGACATAGCTCCACCCCAGCCACACTTAATCACTTTATCTAACCCACCTTTTCAAAACCCAGCTTCTCCTCATTAAGGACCAACTGAATCTCATGTTCTTATTTAACCTCCTTATTACCCTTATAACATAGATACTATTTTATCCCCACTTAGGCCTGAGAACTCTGGGAGTAGAGAGGTTTAGACCAAAGTGAGCTTCTGACCAAACCACTGTGACCTCTGACCTCATGCTTGTCACTGTCACCCTAGTATGTTATAGACCACAGACTGTGTGAGGACAGGAGCCTTGTCAGGCTCACAGATGATCCACATTGTCGACATATAATTGGCTAAGGAACTAAGAATGGAAGCCTGAGAGGCCAGAAACTAATAGTGAACAAGGATTGCAGACACTGGTTCATTTGCTAATTCATCTTACCCTTAAAACAGCTCTCCAGATAACCCAAACCTCCATTTTACAGATGAGGAAATTGAAAGCTTTTAGGGTTTTCTTCCCACATGTGTGAGAGAAGGTTATTTTATACTCAGGTATGGAAAATACAACACATGCTTGACAGCTGTTTCAGATTAATTCATCTGAATTCTGAAGGGTCCACATGTCCCCCTTTCTGTTTAAATAAATAGCTATAAATTTATGTGGCAGGCCCATAGAATAGATCTTTCGTACATTACCTTACTTAAATCTTACAGTGGCCCTATATAAATATATAATATGCATATCCATGGATTCTAAGAAGAGGAAAATTCCTAGAAAAACATAAAGCAGATGAAAGGTTTGTAATTGAGCAATAGCTGAAATGAAGGTGAGAGAGAGCACATGTTTCTGGCTTAATTCCAACATGAATCATGCCTCACCAACCAAAATGAAGAAGCGTGAGGAACAGACCTGACGGGCAGATGAAATCAAGGGAGGTGATGTTAATAGGTTGGCACTATAGTTGGGTCTTATGCTGTCTGCTTGGGGTCTGAGGCTCAACTGGCCCATTTGGCAGTATCAGGTGCTTTGAGGGAGGTGAGGGGAATATTTGGGGAGCTGGAAGTGTTGGAGATAGACCAAGAGAGCAGAGCAAATCAAAATAAGTTTGGGCCAAACCTGATTTCTCTGGATCCCCCCTCAATAATTCAAAGTTCAGATCAACTTTGCGGGGGGGTATATTTTTTCTCTCAGAACCTTGAATTCACACTCAATGGCCAGCTTTCCTGTGCCTCCTCCATAAAGCTGCTTCCAAAAACCGCTTTTTACTAGACATCTTCACTTCCCCACTTTACATTTTTTTTTCAACTCCAGTCAGTCCTGCCCCTGTTTCCATCCCATCATTTAGACATCACTGGCAAAAGCCAACAAACCAGCCCCTCGAATGCCTGATCTTGTGGTTCATCCTTTCCCTAAGTCATCAAACTTCGCTAACCACATCTTTTTTTAATTCTTAAATTCTGATTTCAGATTCTCTAAGGTAACCTTGGCTTCAAGGGGTGTCCACTGAGACTTTTATACTTTAAAATATGTCAAAACAGTAAGAGCCCAAGATATACCAGGTCCTGTGTATTGAGGCTTGTGATACAGCTGTGAAAAACATGAACGCAGGCTCCGAGCTCAGAAAAACCGACTTTTTCTGAACTTTAGATGAACTTTTTTTTTTTTTTTTTTTGCCTTTTGTAGGGCCGCTCCCGTGGCACATGGAGGTTCCCAGGCTAGGGGTCGAATCGGAGCTGTAGCCGCCAGCCTACACCAGAGCCACAGCAATGCAGCATCCGAGCCGCATCTGCGACCTACACCACAGCTCACAGCAACCCTGGATCCTTAACGCACTGAGCAAGGCCAGGAATCGAACTGCAATCTCATGGTTCCTAGTCGGATTCGTTAACCACTGAGCAACCATGGGAACTCCTAGATGAACTTTTAAAAGTACTTAACTCCCAATGATCACCTGCAAGGAAAAGTCAGACTTTCTAGCAAGCCTAACAGGGAGTTTCATGACCTGGCCACTACTTCCATTTCAACCTTACCTTTGAGACTCCATGACTTTCTGCAAACTCTTAGCTCTAACCAGGCTTGGCCACTTCCAGGCACTGAGATATCCTCTGCCCTTCTAGCCTACACCTCGGCTTCAGGTGCCATGAAGAAAAGCTTCAGGTGACTTGAGAGGAAAACAACCAAAAGCCAATTGATTAACATGGCAATCTGACGAAAATGATCATCTGGGGAAAAAGAGAAGGAAAAAGGCAACATTAACTACAGATGGGCTTAAAAATGTGGTGCTCTGTAGTTTTGTTTTCCCTGTTTTTCTCTAGGGTTTACACACCCACACTTCTCTGAATTTTGCTATTTCCTCTACTTTTTGGATCCAATGAATTTTTTTTTTTTACTCATTTTCCCCATTGTTTTTGAGATATTCAAAGTTAAGTGCCCCCAAATATGGTTCGTCCCCAATTTGCCTACTTCAAAAATACAACATTTTTCTTCTACTTGGAGTTTTGAAGCAGAATATTGCATTCATTATTTATCAAATAAATATATCTAAGCTCCTACTATGGTATTTGTTATATCCAAATTTAAGTCATTTTTTTCTTCATTTTTATTTTTACAAAGGTGTTGCTTTGCCTCTAGATACTTTTCTTTCTTCCTTTCTCAAAGGGAATGTATATGCTTAAAGGGAAATTATTAAGAAGTTTCAATTTCTCTCATCCCTTCCCCTATGCCAAAATGTTGGTCATTCATGATGACAGTTGATCTCTGTTGAACTGTATGCCATGTGCAACAATATTCCACAATATTCCATGAAGATGCCTGGGAGGGTTAATCACAAGGTCAAAAGCCTAGTGAAGTCAACTGAGAACAGGTCAAAGACCCCACAGGAGCCCCCAGACCAGCCCAGGAAGTCCACACCTAGATTTCTGAGAGCCTTATCTAATCACAATGTTAGCACAAGTTCATGGGCCTGATGCACAGTGAAGCTAGTAAACAATACAGAAATGTCAGAGTTTGGAGCAGAGAAAGGTTTATTGTAGGGCCATGCCAGGAGGCAAGGGACTTGTGCTCCCCCAAAAGCCCAAACACTCTGAACAAAATTGTAAAGCTTTTTTTTTTAGGGTGTCATCCACTGCATATGGAATTTCCCAGGCTAGGGGTCGAATCGTAGCTACAGCTAGTGACCTACACCACAGCCACAGCAATGCAGGATCCTGAGCCTCATCTACAATCTACACTACAACTCATGGCAATGCCCCATCCTTTACCCAATGAGTGAGGCCAGGGATTGAACGAGCAACCTCATGGTCTCATGGTTCCTAGTCGGATTGGTTTCCGCTGTGCCACAATGGGAACTCCGTAAAGCATTTCTAAAAGCCAGGTGAGGTGGGGAGGGGATTCATCTTGTGATTGAGTGATAGTGAGGTAACAGGGCAGGGTCAGAAGGGTTAATATTACCAATCTTTAGGCCCTAGGAGGAGGCTTGTGGGCTATGTGGTCATGTCATCAAGTAGTTAACATCTTCCATTTGGTGGGGGGATTTTCACATTTGTAAAACCACTCAGGAAATGTGCATCAGACACTGTTTTCTAGGTACTTCAGAGAGGAGCTAAAGCAGAGGATTTGGGTATAGGATCTGCCCCCTTTCCTAAGGCCCTACAGTGTCCTCCTGGGCTCAAAAGTCTTTCCTGTCTCCTGCTTCTTTTCTTTCTTTCTTCTTTCCCTCCCTTCCTTCCTCCTTTCTTCCTTTCTTTCTTTCTAATCTTGGAGAGGCAGCAGTGAGTACCTTGGAGTGAGATCTTAGTTTTCTTAATTTTCTGCTCAGGAATTGAACCTGGGCAGCCTGGTTGATAATTCTAGTGGAACCCTGGCCACTAAACTAACTAGAGGCTAGAAGCAGAATTGCCCTGATTCTTGCCCCCTCTTGAAATCGAGAATGTTTCAAGGCAGCACAAACTGTGAAAACAGGTATAAAGTTTATTGTTAGAGCCCCTGTACCATGTGTGGGAGAGCACACAGAGGAGTAGCTTATTTAAGTCAGAAGCAAAGAAGTAAGGCACACCCTAAAGAGGAGTGCAGGTGTGGGCATCCCCGAGTGAGGAGTGCACCAGAGAGGTGATATAAATTACTTATACAGCCTAGCTCTTCTGGGTCTTTGTTCACCTTTGGCCAATTATCTTTTTGTTTTATTTCTCACACCTGACTGGACACAGCACCCTCCCCGATATGCATGTGCATCTTTTGACAAAGATGGATTCCAGAGCAAAGGGTGCTTGGACAGTATCAGGACTTATTATGGCCCGGTCCCCACTCCCTTTTTGACCCTTGGGAGTCTTACTGCGCATGTGTGATTGGGGAGGTCTCCTTGACCCAGGGAGTGACTGAAGTGGTCATCTTCTCTTTCTCCTCCAGCAGAGCTCAGCTCCTGCCATTAACTTTTTCCTTGAAGTGTCAAAGAGAAACAGGGCCCAATTTACTCGGCTTAACAAGTCTCAGCTGTTCTCAGCCCAGGGGCCCCCCTCTATCTCCTACCTCATTTCTTTAGTTCTTTTCTTTCTTCCTTTCTATTTTCTTTCTTTCTTTGTCAAGCCCACAGCATGTGGAAGTTCCTGGGCCAGAGACAGAATCTAAGCCACAGCAGCGATCCTAGTCACTGCAGTGACAACACCAGATCCCTAACCCACTGTGCCAAAAGAGATCTCCTTGTTCCCTGTTTCTTAGTTTCAGGATAATGCCTTCAGTTTCTTAGGCTTCCCAGAGTTCCAAAGAGCAAATTCAAACAGTTGCTAATCAGGGAAGTAAGGGAAAGCAGAAACAAAGGAGGAACCATCTATAAATTATACTGCAGCAATTAAAGTAGGATCCTGGCTCCTCCTGAAGGAATATGCATAACAGTATCTCTGGGTTCTTCTGCAGAGCTAAGGTCCCCATTCACACAGAGGATGGTAACTTCAAGCTGAGTACAAGATTCCCAGAGCACGTCTCTGTTACCTCACCACCAACCGGTCAGAAGAAGTCACGAATCCTGAAGCCCTCAGCCCAAATTTTCCCTACTTTTCCCTGAAAACCATCAGAGAGTTCAGGCTGTGTGTGTGTGTGTGTGTGTGTGTGGAGGGGTGGGGGCGGGCAGGCACGAGCCACCCATCTCCTTGCACGTCTCCAAACTCTGACCTTTCAGTTTGTTGGCCTCACTGTACATCAGGGCATAAACTTGGACTAACAATTTTGGTTCAGTTACTCTAACAAATACAAAGTACTATCTGGGAAATCGCCTTTAAAATCCTTTAAAAATTCTAAAAGTCAGCAAAACAGGAAATGCTATGTTAAAAGATTCACAAAATATTAGTATAAACAGAAAAGTTATTCTGTGATCAAAAGCAAACATGTCTGACAGAGGTATCTAACATCCCTATTGAAGGCGATGGCTTGAGCCTGGACAGTGGCAGCATCCTCCTCCTTGCCCCAGGGCTGGCGGTGATCTGAGTGAGCAGCCATGGCCCCCATGAGACTGTTTGTGGGCTGGCTATGCCTGAGCTGGCATCTGTGTGGCTGGTGAAGAGGACGTGGATGCTGCAGAGCCCACTCACCTGCTCACCCTGAACATGATGAACGGCCTTGGCAGACCAGCGGTGGCCATGGGCAGCAGGAAGGACAACCACCAGTGCCTGTTTACATCTATAACATCTATCAGTAGGTTGCTATGTTTGTGTTTTCACCAGATTAGTTTCAGAGACTGATTAAAATTAATCCAGACTGGAAAACCCATAGAATTCTTGCTGGAGATGGCGAAATCACAAAAATCATGAGCTCTCATTTTGAAGAAATTTATGCCACCGAGCTGTTGGAAATGATGATATGGCAGCTTCAGAAGAAAAAGTACAGAGTGCTGGGTATAAATGAGTGGCAGAATACAGGGTTCCAGTATGATGTCATCAACTGCTCGAATTTGCTGGACCACTGTGATAGCCTCTGACTTTGCTAAAAGATATTAGAAGTGTCTTGGAGCCAAACAGAGACAGGGTCATCCCTGCTCTGGTGTTACCCTTTCATCTGTATGTGGAAAACATAGGTGGCCAGTGGAATAAACCCTCAGAAATTTTGGCACTCAAGGGACAGAATTGGGAAGAAAAGTGAATAGTCTGCCTGAAATTTTCAGAAAAGCTGGTTTGGTTATCAAAGCGCTCACTAGACTGCCATACCTGTGCAAAGGCAACATGTATAATGACTACTATGTTTTGGATGATACTGTCTTTGTTCTCAAACCAGTATAAATGTGTGGAGATTTAAGTCTTCAGAGTACACCCTATGAACATATGCTCCAGAAGAGGGTTTGCATTCTAAATTATGTGAAGGGACAACCTTTGGGGACTGCCATTCTGAATATCATGTAGGCATTTTAAAAGCCAAAATACTAATTATTTCTTTGTAGTGTGTGAAAGTAATGTTTTTTAAAAACAAAAACTCAACTCTTTGAGGATTTTTATCAACTCTTGACTCAGTAATGCAGGTCACTCTCCAATGATGGAAGATATTTTTTACACTTAATTGCATGAGGACTCATTTGCAGTCAAAGCAACAGTCAGGACTTCACATGGAATCAATAAATATATGGATAGTTTTTAATAAAATGAAGACTGGCAATAAAGCTGTCCATCCAATTGCAAGTATTGATTATGAGATATAGCCACTGATGCTCTCTCATATTTAGAACTTCTGTCATTATTCAAGAAAATGTTTTTAATCATGCTAATAAACTTTTTTGGAGATAAAAAAAAACAAAATAAAGATTTATTGAAGCACTAAAGCTACACTCCACACATTTGGTGAATGGCAAACTGAAGATTCAGCAAATTGGCTTTGAGCACTCTGAGTTTTGGTGAGATGGTTTTATGTAAATTGCCCATTGAATATATGTTATTTCCTCAAACTGAATTTTAACCATTTGCTTGCTTCTTCCTCTCATATCATAGCACTTGGTTCACTGAAGTGTAACAATAAAGAGTAGAACAGCTCCTGTTGTTGCTCAGTGGTTAATGAATCCAACTAGAAACTATGAGGTTGCAGGTTCGATCCCTGGCCTTGTTCAGTGGGTTAAGGATCTGGCATTGCCATGGGCTGTGGTGTAGTTTGCAGATGTAGCTCAGATACCATGTTGCTATGGCTCTGGCATAGGCCAGCGGCTATAGCTCTGATTAGACCTCTAGCCTGGGAACCTCCATATGCCACGGGTGTGGCCCTGGAAAAAAAAAAAAAAAGACAAAAAAAAAAGTAGAACGGCTAACATTTATTGAATTTTTACTTTAAATTAACCACCTCTAAATTAACCACATAAAAAAAAAATCAGGAGTTCCACTTGTGGCCCAGTGGTTAAAGAACCTGGTACAGTGTCTGTGAGAATGTGGATTGGATCCCTGGCCTAGGTCAGTGGGTTAAGGATCCAGTGATGTAACAAGCTGCAGTATAGGTCACAGATGCAGCTTGGATCTGATATTGCTTGACTGTGGTGTAGACTGGTAGCTGCAGCTGTGATTCAACCCCTAGCCTGAGAACTTTCATATGCCCCAAGTGCGGCCATAAAAGACCCCCCAGGCACACAGCCACCTCTAATCTCACCCAGAGACAAAGCAACATCAACCAGAGGGATAGGAATCAGGCCCACCTACCAGTGATCAGACACCAGTCCCTTCCATCAGGAAGCCTATAGCAAGCCCCTGTACCAACTTCAGCCCCAAGGGGGGCAGACACCAGAAGTAAGAGAGGCTACAACTCTGTTTCTGCAAAAAGGTCACCACACCAAAAACCTATAAAAATGAAAAGACAGAGAACTATAACTCAGACAAGGGAGAAAGAAAAAAAAAACAGAAAAACAGCTAAGTGATCAGGAGATTCTCAGCCTCCAGGAAAAAGACTTTAGACTGTTGATGCTGAAGAGGATGCAAGACATTGGAAAGAAACTGGAGGCAAAGACGGATAACTTACAGGAAACACTGACCAAAGAGATACAAGGTATAATACTTAAACAAGAAGAGATGCAAAATACAATAACTGAAATAAAAAATTCATTAGAAGCAGCTAACAGCAGAATACAGGAGAATAAATAAGCGAGGTGGAGGACAGATTAGTGGAAATTATGGAGGCGGAACAGAAAAGAGAAAAAAGATCGAAAACAAATGAAGAGAGTCTCAGAGAACTCTGGGACAACGTTAAATGCTCCAACATCCATATTATAGGGGTGCCAGAAGAAGAGAGAGAGAAGGAGACAGAAAAAATATTCCAAGAGATAATAGCCGAAAACTGCCCTAACACGGGAAAGGAATCACTCACTCAAATCCAGGAAGCACAACGAGTACCATATAAAGCAAACCCAAGGAGGAACACACTGAGACACATATTAATCAAACTGACCAAAATTAAAGACAAAGACAAAACCTTGAAAGCAGCTAGGGAAAAGAAACAAATAACATACACGGGAACCCCAATAAGGTTATCAGCAGATTTTTCAGCAGAAACTCTGCAGGCCAGAAGGGAGTGGCATGATATACTCAACGTGATGAAAGGAAAAAACCTCCAACCAAGATTCCTCTACTCAGCAAGGCTCTCATTCAGATTTGAAGGAGAAATCAAAACATTCACAGAGAAACAAAGCTGAGAGAATTCAGTAACACTAAAGAGCCTTACAACAAATACTAAAGGAACTTCTCTAGGCAGAAAAGAACAAGAGAAGAAGGAAAGAAAAAAGAGCAACAAAAACAAATCCAAAGCAATTAATAAAATGGCAATAAGAACATACATATCAATAATTACCTTAAATGTGAATGGAATAAGTGCCCTAACCAAAAGACATACACTGGCTGAATGGATACTAAAACAAGACCCATATATATGCTGTCTTCAAGAGACCCACTTCATTTCTAGGGACACATACAAATTAAAAGTGAGAGGATGGAAGAAAATATTCCATGCAAACGGGGATCAAAAGAAAGTTGGAGTAGCAATACCCATATCAGACAAAATAGACTTTAAAATGAGGAATATTTTAAGGGACAAAGAAGGACATTAAGTAATGATCAAAGGATCAATCCAAGAAGATATAATAATTTTAAATATTTACGCACCCAATATAGGTTCATCACAATATATAAGGCAACTGCTAACAACCTTAAAAGGAGAAATTGACAATAACAAAATCATAGTCGGGGACTTTAACACCCCACTTACAACAATAGACACATCATCCAGACAGAAAATCAATAAGGAAACACAGGCCCTGAATGACGCATTAGACCATTTGGACTTAACAGATATTTATAGGACATTCCATCCAGAAACAACAAAATACACATTCTTCTCAAGTGCACATGGAACATTCTCTAAGATCAATCACATTCTGGGCTACAAATTCAACCTTGGTAACTTTAAGAAAATTGAAATCATATCAAGCATCTTTTCCGACCACAACACTATACAACTGGAAATACAATAAGAAAAAAACTGCAAAAAACACAAACACATGGAGACTCAACAACATGCTACTAAACAACCAATGGATCACTGAAGAAATCAAAGAGGAAATTAAAAAATACCTAAAAGCAAATGACAACAAAGATACGACACTCCAAAACTTGTGGGATGCAGCAAAAGCCATTCTAAGAGGAAAGTTTATAGCAATACAAGTCCACCTCAGGAAACAAGAAAAAGCTTAAATAAACATGCTAACTTTACATCTAACGCAGCTCGAGAGAGAAGAACAGACAAGACCTAAAGTTAGTAGAAAGAAAGAAATCGTAAAGATCAGAGCAGAAATCAATGAAATAGAAATGAAGAAAACCATAGAAAAGATCAGTGAAACGAAAAGCTGGTTCTTTGAAAAGATCAACAAAATTGATAAACCCTTAGCCAGACTTATCAAGAAAAAAAGAGAGAAGACTCGAATCAATAAAATTAGAAATGAAAAAGGAGAAGTAACAACAGACATCACAGAAATACAAAGGCTCATAAGAGACTACTATATACAACTATATGCCAATAAAATGGAAAACCTAGAAGAAATGGACAAATTCTTAGAAAGGTACAATCTTCCACGACTAAACCAAGATGAAATAGAAAAGATGAAAGAACCAATCACAAGAACTGAAATTGAAACTATGATTAAAAAACTTCCAACAAACAAAAGTCCAGGACCAGCTGGCTTCACAGGCAAATTCTATCAAACATTTAGAGAAGAGCTAACACCTCTCCTTCTGAAACTATTCCAAAAAATTGCAGAGGAAGGGACACTCCCAAACTCATTCTATGAAGCCACCATCATCCTGATACCAAAACCAGACAAAAATACCACACAAAAAAAGAAAACTATAGGCCAATTTCACTGATGAACATCGATGCAGAAATCCTCAACAAAATACTAGCAATCCACATCCAACAATACATTAAAAGGATTGTACATCATGATCAAGTGGGATTTATCCCAGGGATGCAAGGGTTCTTCAATATCCGCAAATCCATCGGTGTGATACACCACATTAACAAACTGAAGAATAAAAACCATATGATCCTCTCAATAGTTGCAGAAAAAGCCTTTGACAAAATCCAACACCCAATTCTGATAAAAACCCTTCAGAAAGTGGGCATAACGGGAACCTACCTCAACATGATAAAGGCCATATATGACAGACCCACAGCTAACATCATTTTCAATGGTGAAAAGCTGAAAGAATTTCCACTAAGATCAGGAATAAAACAAGGATGTCCGCTCTCACCACTACTCTTCAACATAGTTTTGGAAGTCCTAGCCACAGCAATCAGAGAAGTAAAAGAGATAAAAGGACTCCAAATTGGAAAGGAAGAAGTAAAACTATTACTATTTCCATATGACATGATACTATACCTAGAGATCCTAAAAACTCTACCAGAAAACTGTTGGAGCTCATCTGTGAATTTGGCAAAGTTGCAGGATACAAAATTAACACACAGAAATCGACTGCATTTCTATATACTAATAATGAAAGATCAGGAAAAGAAGTTAGGGAAGAAATCCCGTTTACCATCGCATCCAAAAGAATAAAATACCTAGGAGTATTTTATTCTTACCTACCTAAGGAGACAAAAGACCTGTACTCTGAAAACTATAAGACCCTGATGAAAGAAATCAAAGATGACACAAATAGATGGAAAGATATACCATGCTCTTGGATTGGAAGAGTCAATACTATCAAAATGACTATACTACCTAAGGCAATCTACAGATTCAATGCAATCCCTATCAAAGTACCAAGGACATTTTTCACAGAACTCGAACGAAATATTTTAAAGTTTCTTTGGAAGCACAAAAGACCCAGAATAGCCAAAGACATCCTGAAAAAGAAAAATGGAACTGGAGGAATCAGGCTCCCGGACTTCAGACTATACTACAAAGCAACAGTCATCAAAACCATATGGTACTGGCACAAAGACAGAAATATAGATCAGTGGAACAGGATAGAGAGCCCAGAATTCAACCCACACACCTACAGTCAACTCATCCATGACAAAGGAGGCAAGGATATACAATGGAGAAAGGACAGCTTGTTCAATAAGTGGTGATGGGAAAACTGGACAGCCACATGGAAAAGAATGAAATTAGAACACTTCCTAACACCACACACAAAAATAAACTCAAAATGGATTAAATACCTAGATATAAGACCAGACACTATAAAACTCTTAGAGGAAAACATAGGCCAAACACTCTCTGACATAAACGACAGCAACATCTTCTCAGATCTACCTATTAGAGTATTGACAATAAAAAGAAAAATAAACAAATGGGACTTAATTAAACTTAAAAGTTTCTGCACAGCAAAGGAAACCCTAAACAACACAAAAAGACAACTCACAAAATGGGAGAAAATATTTGCAAATGAATCGACTGACAAGGGGTTAATCTCCAAAACTTATAAACACCTTTTGCAGCTCCATACCCAAAAAACAGACAACCCCATCAAAAAATGGACAGAAGATCTAAACAGACAGTTCTCCAAAGAAGACACACAGATGGCCGAGAAACACATGAAAAGATGTTCAACATCACTCATTATTAGAGAGATGCAAATCAAAACCTCTCTGAGGTACCACCTTACACCAGCCAGAATGTTCCATCATCCAAAAGTGTACAAACAATAAGTGCTGGAGAGGGCGTGGAGAAAAAGGAACCCTATGACACTGTTGGTGGGATTGTAAATTGGTGCAACCACTGTGGAAAGCAGTATGGAGATTCCTCAGAAAATTAAAAAGAGAACTACCATTTGATCCAGCAATCCCATTCCTGGGTATCTACCCAGAGAAAACCATGACTTGAAAAGACAC
Organism: Sus scrofa; assembly: GCF_054392235.1. Taxonomy (NCBI): domain Eukaryota; kingdom Metazoa; phylum Chordata; class Mammalia; order Artiodactyla; family Suidae; genus Sus; species Sus scrofa. The sequence continues at coordinate 104,178,687 of NC_139396.1, read as the reverse complement.
ATGTACTTCAATGTTCCTTGCAGCACTATTTTCACTAGCCAAGACATGGAAACAACCTAAATGTCCATCGACAGAGGAGTAGATCAAGAAGATGTGGTACATATGCACAATGGAACATTACTCAGCCATTAAAAAGAACAAAATACCAGCATTTTTTGCAACATGGATGAACCTAGAAACTATCATGCTAAGTGAAGTCAGCCATACAATGAGACACCAGTGAAATGCTTTCACTGACATGTGGAATCTGAAAAAAGGACAGACTGAATTTCTTTGCAGACCAGATGCTGACTCACAGACATTGAAAAATTTATGATCTCCGGAGGAGACAATTTGGGGGGTGGGGGGATGTGCTTGGGCTGTGGGATGAAAATCCTGTGAAATCAGATTATTATGATCATTATGCAACTACAGATGTGATAAATTCATTCGAGTAATAAAAAAATTAAAAAAAAAACTTAAACATAAAACAAGATACCATAAATCTCCTAGCAGAGAACAATGGCAAAAAATTCTCTGACATCAACCTTACAAACGTTTTCTTAGGTCAGTTTCCCAAGGTAACAAAAATAAAAACAAAAGTAAACTAATGGGACCTAATCAAACTTATAAGCTTTTGCACAAAAAAGGAAACCATAAAAAAAAAAAAAAAGATAACCTACAGAATGAGAGAAAATAGTTTCTTTTTTTTTTTTGGCTTTTGTCTTTTTAGGGCCACACCACAGTCTATGGAGGTTCCCAGGCTTGGGGTCCAATCGGAGCTCTAGCTGCCGGCCTATACCTCAGCCACATCAACACTGGATCTGAGCCACATCTGCGCCCTACACCACAGCTCAAAGCAACACTGGATCATTAACCCACTAAGCAAGGCCAGGGATCAACCTGCATCCTCATGGATACTAGTGGGCCCACTAGCCACTGAACCATCATCGGAACTCCAAGGGAGAAAATACTTTTAAATGATGCAACTGACAATGGCTTATTCGCTAAAATATACAAACAACTTATACAGCTCAACAGCAATAAACCCAACAAACCAACTGAAAAATGGGCAGAAGACCTGAATAGACATTTCTCTAAAGAAGATATATGGATGGCCAAAAGGCACATGAAAAAAATGCTCAACATTACTAATTATTAGAGAAATGCAAATCAAAACTACAATGAGGTACCACCAGTTAGAATGGCCATCATCAAAAAGTCTACAAACAATTAGTGCTGCAGAGGGTATGCAGAAAAAGGAACCCTATTACACTGTCAGTGGGAATGTAAATTGGTACAACCACTATGGAAAAGCAGTATGGAGATTCCTCAGAAAACTAAATATAGAGCTACCCATATGACCAAGGAATCCCACTCTTGGGCATATATCTGAACAAAACTTTCATTGAAAAAGATAATGCACCCTTATATTTATTGCAGCACTATTCACAATAGCCAAGACATGGAAACAACCTAAATGTCCATCAACAGATGAATGGATTAAGATGTGGTATATATAAACAATGGAATACTACTCAGCCATAAAGAAGAACAAAATAATGCTATGTGCAGCAACATGGTTGGAACTAGAGACTCTCATACTAAGTGAAGTAAGTCAGAAAGAGAAAGACAAATACCACATGATATCACTTATATCTGGAATCTAACATATGGCACAAATGAACATATCTACAGAAAAGAAACAAACTCATGGACTTGGAGAATAGACGTCGTTTCCAAGGGAGAGGAGGAGGGAGTGGGATGAACTGGGAGTTTGGGGTTAGTACATGCAAACTATTGCATTTGGAGTGGATAAGAAATGAGATCCTGCTGTACTGCACAGGGAACTATATCTAGTCACTTGTGATGGAGCATGATGGAGGATAATGTGAGGAAAAGAATGTGTATACATACATATGTATTATATATATGTATGACTGGGTCGCTTTGCTGTACAGCAGAAATTGGCACAACATTGTAAATCAACTATATTTTAATTTAAATTTTTTTCATTAAAAAAAAAATAGGAGTTCCCATCATGGGGCAGCGGAAACAAATCCGACTAGGAACCATGAGGTTGTGGGTTCAATCCCTGGCCTCACTCAGTGGGCTAAGGATCCGGTGTTGCCATGAGCTGTGGTGTAGGTCGGAGACGTGGCTTGGATCTGATGTTGTTGTGGCTGTGGTGTAGGCCAGCAGCTATAACTCCAATTCGACCCCTAGCCTGGGAACCTCCATATGCCTCGGGTGCGGCCCTAAAAATAAAAATCTTTTTAATAAAATTAAATAAGTAAAAAATAAAAATAAATAAATAAAAGAACCACACTGTGCCCAACCAGAAGCCTGGACTGCATTTTTCTTGTTCACAGGAATATCTCCAGGACATAGAAAATATTTATTTATTATTTGAATGAGTGATACAAACTTTTCTCCATTTCCTTTATACTACGTTTCATCTTCCTGCATCTTCTGCTTCAAATTTTACCTCCAATGTATACCAAAAATTTTTACCCCACTGATTTTACCTTGGCTAAGGGACCACCAAATCAGTACTCCTCAGTTTGACACTTAGTATCATTCATGATCAGACTCTTCCTGCCTTTCCAGCCTCACTCAATTTCACATTCCTTCTCGCAACAGCAGATTGCTCCTACTTCTCTGGACACAAAACGCTCTATTCATATTTCCCTAAATTCGTTTATATTGCTCTTCTTCAGCCCCGCCCCTGCCCCCCCACCCCCCGCAAGATCCTGGGAAGATGTGGGAGGTGGTTGTACCAGCACCAGCTCATCCTACCCTACAGCCATCTCATCAGAACTTGCCTAGGGGTACAATTATCTCTGTACGTCCTGATACTGCATTATTTGTGTATTTGTATTGGGGGTAGGGTACAGTTTAAAATATTTTTCCCAGGAGTTCCCATTGTGGCTCAGTGGTAATGAACTCGACCAGTATCCACGAGGACGAGGATTCAATCCGTGGCCTCGCTCAGTGGGTTAAAGATCCGGCTGTGCCATGAGCTGTGGTGTAGGTCGCAGATGTGGCTGGGATCTGACATTGCTGCGGCTCTGATTTGACCCCTAGCCTGGGAACCTCCATATGCCATAGGCATGGCCCTAAAAAAAAAAAAAAAAAAAAATTCCCAAACAGATAGCCAATCATCCTAAAATAATGTTACTGAAGGGGAGCAGAATATATCATTCCAAACTATGCTACTTTGGCATGAGGATTATTTTGTACTAAAGGCCATCAAAACTCAGAAGATTCAAGAAAAGCTCTTTTTTTCTCCCTCAACTGCTTAAATTTATTTTGTCAGGGGGACCAGTACCATGAAGAGAGCTATTACCAGAGATACTTTTTACCTAAGAAAGTTATTTGCATAACAGGGCAACCTGTTTTCCAAATATCTTCTCTGCCTTCCTGTGAATGGCCTTCCCCACCTTTGTATCCCCAACCTCCTGTCCCTTTCCTCAGCTCAAGTTACTACATAAGCTTCAATTATCTGCTGCCATTTGACTCTTCATATCTTTATAGGGCTTTACATAATTTTGTTTGCTTTTTTATCCTGTTAATCTTGTCACCAATCCCCAGCGGGTTGGTGAACCCTTGGTGTGTTTTCTTTACCCAAAGTCACAAATGCCAATCCAGTCAGGTTCAGTACAGCAAAACAAAAACTTTATTCATTGATCAAACCAGGAAGAGAGAACTCAGGCCCTAAATACATCTTCTCTCTTAAGGGGGGGCAGTAAGGACTGTAAGTACAAGGTAGGCATGTCATCAGGGCTCCACAAAAAGGGCAGAGATTTCCAGGGGCAGCTGAAGCATGCACAATCTTCCGTGCTTCTTTGCACCCCATACAAATTGTGCCTGGCAGAGTACAAATGCCCACTTGGGCAAAGATCTTAGCACGGTAACAAAGCAAAGGTAACTTTTCAGACACCTCCTGGTCTCACCTCACAGGCAGGTTCCTACAGCCAAGTCAGAGCTTGTTCAGGGCAGTTGACCTCGGCATATCTTTTATATACAGCACAGCTGCAAAACAATTCTATCAAATACCAGGTGATTTTGAAACAAACTCAGAGATAAATCAAGGCAAAGATCCTACAGCTCTCAGGGGCTGCTATGGGTGACACAATCCCTCCTCTGTCTACGTCCTGCTCTTAACTCTTGAGGGTTAGGGTTCGTGGGCGAAGATCTGTCTTCTGGAGCTACTTCCTGCTGAACGTGGGTGTCATCCAACAGAGAAGAACCTCTCCCTAGTTCTGATTATTGCCCAGTTTGACCCCTACCTTTCATATCCTTGGGTCAGCACCATTTGGAACTTAGTAGATTCAAAGCACCTACTGACAAATATGGTAACCAGGTTTAGTATGCAAAGGCTGAAAAGCAATAGCTCCCCTCCTGGATTTCCTGAGGATGCAGGTTTGATCCCTGGCCTTACACAGTGGGTTAAGGATCTGGTGTTGCCATGAGCTGCAGCATAGGTCACAGACGTGGCTGGGATCTGGCGTTGCTGTGGCTGTGGCATAGGCCAGCAATTACAGCTCTGATTGAACCCCTAGCCTGGGAGCTTCCATATGCCGGGGGTGAAGCCCTTAAAAAAAGAAAAAAAATAGTACCCCTCCTAACACTGCCACTGATATCAAGAGATTCAAAAAAGCACTGAGACAACTCAGCCAGTTACTTCAAAGTTCTTAAAGAATGTGGCTCCATGGCCATGCTTTTATCTTTTCTAGGATGACAATGTTTCTCTTTAGAACTTCAAGGCTCTGTTTTACTTTGTCTGATGTGTTTATACAGAAAGAGCATTCTTTCCCCAGCAAGGCACAGGTACCTCCAGCCTCGGCAGCTGACACATTTAGGGTTCTTCTATCTCGTGACACTACCTCCCTCAGCAAGGAGATCCTTGGCGGTGCCTCTAGGGCCGTGGCTCTTCAGGACTCTTGGATAAGGAGAGAAATATTTTTAATGGACCGTTCTAAGTCAGTTACACCAATGAACCAGAATAACCCCCTATATAGATCCTATCACAGATCTCAGGATTGCTTGTGCTCAAAATTCCAAATGTTAGATCTGAGCGGTATAGATAGAGCTAAGAGTCCTTTCCCTAGAGGTGTCTAAAAGGCAGTAATCGGGAAGGAGCCAAGGTTCAAAATTTTTCCCAAGGGCTCCCAGCCAGTCAGGTTATAGGCATCAGTACAGCCTGTACTACTGCACATGTCCCTTGTCATCTCCGGAGAAGGGTCACAAGGAGGCTGGTGCCACAGAACCTGAAGAACATGGTTCCTTTAAGTGAAACTGCATTAGTGTAACCCTGGGCCCAGGTATTAATGTGGTCGACAGTAATACCCGACTCTGAAGGAGATGATGAGGGGTCCTGGGGCCCCAAAGGTCATTCCCAGGGGGATGGGCTCCCTAGATGTAATCATCAATGCACACTGGATGGTAATAAGGGAAGGCCTGCGCTGTGTTGCAGGTGTAACTATACTGACATCTCAAGTTACAACAGCTTCAGTCACTGCCCTCAGATCCCACACCGTCATGTACTCTCCAGTTGGTTTTTAGACTGAGAGGATAAAGGTGTTACATGCTGGTCCACAGAGCCTGACAGAATTTGACTAGCTAGATCCTGTATAACAGAAACTAAGTCTTTTTTTTTTTTTTTTTTTTTTGGCCGCACCCATGGCATGCAAAAGTTTCCAGGCCAGGGATGGGAACTGAGCCACAGCAGTGACAACACCGAATCCTTAACTGTTAGGCCACCAGGGAACTCCAGGAACTATGTATTTTAAGGCTTCTTGTCTGAGGGGGTATTGTTTAAAATTTGGCTAACTGTGCCCAGGTTTTAACCTGATGATTATGGGGTTTGCTTGCTTGGTTTGCCCCATCTCTTTGTGGGCACAAACCTGAGGGCTTATTCCTGGTAATTCCACCAAGCCCTCTTTAAGATCCCTTGACTTAGTCTCTTCTGCTGAGGGCATAATTAGCCTATAACCCATAACCAGGGGAACATTCACCTCTAATTGGTCCTCTTTAAAGCAGATAGAAGAGTTCTCTTCTGGTGTAGCAGGTTAAGGATCTGGCATCGTTACTGCTGTGGCTTGGGGCGCTCCTGTGGCAAAGGTTCCACCTCTGGCCTAGGAACTTCCGTGTGCCTCAGGCATGGCCGGGGAGGGGCGGGGGAGAAAGCAAATAAAGACACTTTGTGCAGTAAATCCTTTCCTACTATAAACAGATGGGGCCCTCAGGGATTTGTAGAAAAGAATGAGTCAGGTGCTTTTCACTCAATCTGCAGCTTAAAGCTTCAATGAACTGCTTGTCTTCTGGGCTTCCTGATATCTTTACTATACTACATCTTGGTAGTGAGTTTGCCCCCTTTGGTGTTTAAAACTGATTATGTCATTCCTATCTCAAGCAAAAAGTCAGCTGATTTAGCTTCTGTGTCAAGTGTCAGCTAGGACTCTTTAGGAGCCAAGTGAAGAGCCTCATGGCCCTGTCCAATCCTCACCCATCTGGACCAGTTTCCTTAGGGTTGTGGCAAGAGGCTGTCAATTCCCTCCCTCTCTGGGAACAAAATGGGCATTCCCTTCAAGTGCCCCTCCTTTTTACAGATGGCACATTGGTTGGTCCCTAGTTTCCTGGGCCAGACAGTCCAAGGTCAGGGGCCAGGGTCACTCACTGGTATCATGACTATTCTTCCATCCTTACTCAGCACAGCCAGAAGGATAGCCTGTCTTTGCATTTGTGAACTTCTTTTTCTCATCTTCTACATCTTGGTTATTAAACACCATGAGGGCTACCTCAACCAGCTGGGATGGAGGGGTCTCAGAACTAATTTCTAGGTTTTATAATTTGCACCTGATGTCTGGGGCACTCTGAGAAATAAAAGAGGTGTCCAACACTGCTACGCCTCCTGCAGCATCTATGTCCAGGAGTTGGTATGTTGCTGGAGACTTTCCTTCTGTCTTTCTAGAAATCCCAAGGGATTTTCCTGGTGACCCTACTGCACATCCTTAACCTTTCCCTGGGTTAGAGTCATCTTACCAGTGAACTTTGGACTTTTAATATTACACTTCTATAATGTTTCAGCTGTTCTTTCCTGATAGCTGTCTTACGGTCCCAGTCGGGATTGATATCTGGGACAAGCTTCCTGGCCTCCTTTTTTTGTTGTTGTTTATATATTTACCTAGTAATTCATGTTGGGGAGGGGGGGAACTAATCAGAACAAGCTCAGAGGTAAGCCAGTGGGGAAGCATTTTACCAGCTATACTTTTGATCAATTAAAACTGTCACATAAACACTGTACACGAGCTTTAGGCAGTAGACTTAAAAGCAAGCAGTGATACATGCAATGAGTAGTTACATTCTGTAAAAACTTCACTGGAGAAATTTTCTTAGTGTTGTAAACACTGAGGGCAATAGTGTGGGTAACACAGTAAATTTTTTTTTTTTTTTTTTTGGTCTTTTTAGGGCTGTGCCCTCGGCATAGGGGAGTTCCCAGGCTAGGGGTTGAATTGGAGCTGTAGCCGCCAGCCTACACCACGGCCACAGCAATGCAGGATCTTTAACCCACTGAGCAAAGCCAAGGATCGAACCCACAACCTCATGGTTCCTAGTCAGGTTCGTTCCCACTGTGCCACGACAGGAACTCCAGTTACTTTTAATTTTGATGAGGCCTGGTTACATGGGCCCTGGTCATGGGGCATCTGACCTTTATCCAAAGACAGGTCATGTGATAAGCTTCAGAAGTGAACTTAGAGTGTCTTTTTAATAATTCAGTTAAACTGTACAATAACATAACATAACATGAGAAATAAGTATGAGGTAGTAAGTACAGACCTCAATGAACAAAACTACAATTTGATATCCATGGAAACATAACCTTTTTCTCTCTAAAATTACCCTCATTTTACAAAGTATAGCCAAAGTAAGACCACTTTGTTTGCGAAATACATCTGGTTGCAATAAACTTGGCCTGATTGTTTACATAGGTGTAATTGATCATATAGGCTTTATAAAATTGGCAGCCCTGGACCTTTTCATAAAGAGTCTCAGATTGAGTTTTTAAAAGGACTCTCAAGGCCAAGAACACTAGGCCAAGGGCTTGTCACTGATTTGCCTGGGACAGCTCTAATTTTGGGTGAATTCCTCTCTTCTTGAGATCCCCAAAACATTTTGAGACTCTTGTACCTGTCAGGAGGTGACCTTCCTTATCTACCTAGGAACCTAAGAGTTAATTTCTGGAGGGATCAGGAAGAGAGAAAAAGATGAATGTTTTAATTTTACTTATGTATGATTTTACCAAGTTACTATAAGTCATAATTAGCTTGAGGAGAAAGGTTTCTCTATCTGGAAAATACAGATTAAAAGCTAGTAATATTTCAGAAAAAGCCATAAAAATTGTAACAGTATTCACTAGTTCATTCAGTCTTATGTAAATAGTCCTTTCCTTTACCAGTTTTATTAAGTCATTGGGTTTTCCATTTGAATTCTTTAATTTCTTACCCAGTTCAGTGACATGATCTGAGAGTTATCAGAAACCTGTACTTCTCAAAATGTTTTTTCAATGAATCTTGAAGATGAAGCTTTTTTCCCTCCAAAGCATCAGAGTACAACAATAACTGTCTATAAATACAAAAGACGTCAAAAGTCATGATTAGGAGTTCCTGTCGTGGCTCAGCAGTTAATGAACCTGACTAGTATCCATTAGGACACAGGTTCAATCCCTGGCCTTGCTCAGTGGGTTAAGGATCCAGTGTTGCCATGAGCCGTGGTGTAAGTCACAGATGCAGCTCGGATCTGGTGTTGCTGGGGCTGTGGCATAGGTCGGCAGCTATAGCTCCGATTAGACCCCTAGCCTGTGAACCTCCATTTGCCATGGGAAGTGGCCCTAGTAAAAGGCAAAAAGACAAAAAAAAAAAAAAAAAAAGAACTGATTACAATACAATTGACGAAAAAACTCAGTTACTGCTGTAATATACAACACTTTAAGATAATAACTAGAATTATGACTGATAACATTATACCAGGACATAGCTGATTTTAGAAATTTCATATCCTCTCTAGAATACCTATACTAATGACATTTAGTGTAACCTAAGAAAGTTTATCTCCAATCACTTGACAATGCTTCGCAAGCAATATAATAACTATACTAAGCAGTCCTAGTTAGTTTAATGTCTCTCTCAGAAATGCTTCACAGGAGTTCCCATCGTGGTGCAGTGGTTAACGAATCCGACTAGGAACCATGAGGTTGCGGGTTTGATCCCTGGTCTCCTCGCTCAGTGGGTTAAGGTTCCGGTGTTGCCGTGAGCTGTGGTGTAGGTCGCAGACGCGGCTCAGATCCCACGTTGCTGTGGCTCTGGTGTAGGCCAGCGGCTACAGCTCCAATTAGACCCCTAGCCTGAGAACCTCCATATGCCATGGGAGCGGCCCTTGAAAAGGCAAAAAGACAAAAAAAAGAAAAAAAAGAAACGCTTCACAGGTCCTTTCGAAAACTCAAAGTTAGCTAGAGGTCAAGTGAAGTTTAATTAAAATTTGATTTGGGGGAAGATTGTCAAAAATATCAAAAAGTTTCAAACACTTGTTCAAATAGGATCATAGGTAACCATGAAACAATATTAACTTAACCAAAATGAAAAAAATTTCAAAGGCAAATACAGAACAGAGAACTTAAAAGACAAAGACATTTAAAATCTGTTATCAAAAACTGCTCAACATTCTGAGAAGACTTCATTTTCTTAACAGAGAAAACACCAAAATCCAGGGTTGGATTATAATCAGCTTACTTTTAATTCAGTTACTTAATTAAATTCAATCTAATCTTAGCCAATCTTGACCAGGTTTAAAACTCTTTTCTCAGAGTTCCTTTTCCACAACTTTCTGTATCCATATCAGTTTGTCCCTTATTTTCTTTCCTATCCAGAAACAACAGCTCTAAGACAAAATTACTTTCTTTTCCCTTAACAAAATGCATTTCCAGTCTTCGTACTTTTTTCTTTTTTTTCTTTTTACAGCCATACCCATGGCATATGGAAGTTCCCAGGGTAGGGGTTGAATTGGAGCTGCAGCTGCAGGCCTATACCACAGCCACAGCAACTCCAGATCCAAGCCTTGTCTTCAGCCTACACTACAGCTCACAGCAATGCCGGGTCTTTAACCCACTGAGCGGGGCCAGGGGATGAACCCGAGTGTTCATGGATACTAATCTCAGGTTCGTTACTCCTGAGCCACAAAGAAAACTCCCCTTCATACTTTCGGTTACTGAAACCATGCACCCTACTTTCCCTGCATGTTGAAATGTTTCCCTCATTATTTCTAATAGCTTTAATTACATTTTTAATTAGAATTCTCAACTCTTAAAAACCTTAATTTCTAATAAAAACTAAGAATTAAGCCATTATGAACTTTTTTACATTAGCAGTCAATAGATTGGCAAACTTATAAATACTATTTATGGTTTCTAAAAACATGCTTTTTTACAGAAAATGTATCAGTGTGACACCAAATGTATCAGTGTGACACTGTGACACCAGTGTGATAGAGAAAATGTATCAGTGTGACACCATTTAACAGAAAATGGCACAATGTGACTATTTATTAATAGTCCTAAAATTTTTATTTTCTCTGTAATGTTTAGTAATTAATATTTTAATGTCTTACTTATGTGAAAATGACCTAGATATTTAATAAACTTCCATCATTTAACTTGGTTTAGCAAAACTCTGAAGTTTCAGGTTACCACAAATCTGGAGAAATTAAACACAATTATTCTAAAGAATCTACCTAAAAGCTTTTACCTCATTTATCTCTATTTTATTAATTAGGACAATCGAAGTTTTTTTCTCTTGTTAACAACTTCTGAAACAAATGACATGACCTAGGGAGATAGTAAAAATTAAATTACAGTTTTTGGTGACCAGCAAGGGCTAGTGTGCCTGCAGCATAGAAAGCAGGCAGGTGATGTTTGCAGCAACCTCAAGATTTATCGCAGGGCCCCAAGCAAGGGAGTGGAAGACAATTCTCAGATCCACTCCAACTTGGTCTTTGAGCTGGGGGTTTGTTCTGTTTTGTTTTTTAAAGCAGAAGAACGAAGATTTTGGCTGGGATTAATAATCATCTTAAGATATTTCTGTGACATTTCTTAATCATAGTCAGGATGTCTCTGGCTTATGATTCTCAGGCCACAGGGTCCATGCCTCTGGAGTCTATTAGCTCATCCTATCCTGGAGAAACAGCCTGAGTTTGTACATTAATGATTTCTACAAGAGCAGTTTTAGCCATCTGATTCTGGTTGATTAGTGTTCAGTTAGCACAGGACTGAGGTCAGAAGGGACAAAGAAAAGAAAGTTTTGGATAGAGAGATTAATCAAAAATTCAGTTCAATATTTTGTAATAATCTATAATGGAAAAGAATCTTAAAAAGAGTATAAAAATACACATATATATGTATAGATACACACACACACGTATAACTGAATCACTTTGCTGTACACCTGAAACTAATACAACACTATAAATCAAGCACATTTCAATAAACATGTTAAAAATAAAATTAAAATAATCATAAACTTGGTAAGAAAATTTGGTTTGGAGTTCCCGTCGTGGTGCAGTGGTTAACGAATCTGACTTGGAACCATGAGGTTGCAGGTTCAATCCCTAGCCTTGCTCAGTGGGTTAAGGATCCGGCATTGCTGTGAGCTGTGGTATAGGTTGCAGACGCGGCTCTGATCTCACGTTGCTGTGGCTCTGGCATAAGCTGGCAACTACAGCTCCGATTGGACTGCTAGCCTGAGAACCTCCATATGCCGTGGGAGCAGCCCTAGAAAAGCCAAAAAGACCAAAAAAAAAAGAAAGAAAGAAAATTTGGTTTTAGGCAGACTCAGTTTCAGTTTAATCCAGAAGGATCAGATATCATGTTAATCAACAGAACTTTTGACAGATGACTCTTGACAGATATGAAGGCAGCCAAAAGGGAGGCTCTGGGTGCCTAGAAGAAGGAAGATGCTATTAACATAAATGGGGGAGGCTTGGCTCTGTGGATAATAGTGGGCTTTTTGGCTTTCAGGTATGGTGTCACATCTAGTAAAGGTGACCAGCAGGCAACTGGAGAGGGACTGAGACTGGAGAGATTTTTTTAGAATCTTCCAGATGGAGGTGAAAATTAAAGCTCAAAAGGACTGTAAACACAGAGAGAAGCTAACAGGAAACCCGAACTCGGTTTCTTTCCTAACTATGAGAAAGACACAAGAGTTCTGATATCTAGGGGACAAGAAGGAAAAGAAAAGCTGAGAAAACAGATGTTCAGAGAGGAAAACCAAGAGTAGTGCGATGAAGGAAGATGAGGATAAGAAAAGCTGTTTAGCACTGGTAACCCTGATACTGACAGGCACTGTGGTTTATCTGGGAAATGGATTGTGTCACATATTCTGGAAATCCATTCTTTAAAACATAACCAAATACATTCATGCAAAAATGAGGACAGAGAACCTTGCCTATTTCCATGTTGACTGATGAAGTTCTGAAAATATTCCACAACTTATTTATTTTTGTCTTTTTGTCTTTTCAGGGCCGTACCTGCAGCATATGGATGTTCCCAGGCTAGAGGTCTAATCCGAGCCTTTGCTGCCGGCCTACACCACAGCCACAGCAACATCAGATCCGAGCCACATCTGCGACCTACACCACAGCTCATGGCAATGCCGGATCCTTAACCCATTGAGTGAGGCCAGGGATCGAACCCGCAACCTCATGGTTCCTAGTTGGATTCGTTTCCACTGTGCCATGACGGGAACTCCCACAACTTATTTTTAGTATGGTCCTTAAGAGTGCTGGAACACTCAGCTACCACTTGACTCCCGGTATACCTACCCACTTAGATGACTTTGGGTACTTCTTGGTATTCAGTTTCCTATCTTTCAAATGAAGGACATTGGTCTATAGCATAGAGTTGTTTTGAGAATTAAACGAGCTAATCCTTCCAAATATAGTACTTAGAACAATGCCTTGAACATAGTAAGTGCACAGCGAGTATCAGCTATTGCTTCATCCATTTTTAAGGCCCAAGTGAAACCATCTTTTTCTGAAGTCTAATCAGAACACACTTTGGTCTGATATGCCTCCCACCTCACACTGATGATATAGCACTTAGCACAGGGGCCTGGCACAAATGTCAAAAGCTCAGTAATATTAGTTACATCCAATACTTGTAAAGCACTATGGTCCACACACTTTTGTGTGTGCTATTGACTGAAAGAAAAATGCACAGCTGTGAGCTGAGTTTATTCTATGATTTACTGAGGACTACAGCCCAAGAGACAGCCTCCCAGATAGCTCTGAACAGATAAGAGGAAAGGCCAGCATATATAATTTTGGCTAAGGAGTACGTGCAATCAAGCATTCATCTTGGTAGAAGGTTACTGCTAGTCACAAGGAAGAGATATCTCAGTAATGACTATAGTGCTTTTCTAACTATGAGAAAGACACAAGAGTTCGGGTTCATGAAATTTTTTCCTGAAATATATTTATCTAAGGGACTGTTTTTCCTGTTTTCCCAAAGCACAGAGGCCCTCACCATATACTTCATTCTGAATTCCTTTCAGCATGCACCATAGGACAACTGCAGTGGCTAATGACTTGAGCCTTGTACAACTGGATGGTGGTCAACATTCTTTGTTTTATAGTGCTTTTATTACAAGTGTAAACTCATTTAATCCACCCAAAAGCTCTGAGGTAGGAACCAGTATATCCCGACTTTACATAGAGAGAGATAAGGCACCGATGGCTTAGGCAACTATCTAAGCTTACAGAAAAAGTGGCAGAGCCAGGTCATCTATTCCATGGCCCCTGCTCATAATGGCTGTGCTATGTGGTTCTACACATCTTTTTTTTTTTTTTTTTTTTTTTGCCTTTTTTAGGGCCGCATGTGTGGCACTTGGGGTCCAATCAGAGCTACAGCTGCCAGCCTACCCCATAGCCACAGTAATGTGGGATCCAAGCAGCATCCGTGAACTACACCACAGCTCACTGCAATTCTGGATCCCCAACCCACTTGATCAAGGCCAGGGATCAAATCTGCATCCTTATGGCTACTAGCCGGATTCATTTCTGCTGCACCATAATGGGAACTCCAGTCAATACATCTTTACTGTGGAAGAGGAAGAATATTATCTCTGTTGATCTGAAACAAAGAGCCTACCAGATATTTCTCCAGAAAATATAGGCTTATTCTGGGATCTGCAAAGAATTGCAAGTCCACATCTGCAACCATGGTGAGCCCTGTGCAAGCTCCACACCCACCCACCCCCAACAAAGGGAAGGAGAACACTTTTAAGGAGAAGAAAAGGAAGTTGGGAGGGCTAGGGAAAATGAAGAGCCTGTGGGTTTTCTTCGGCTGTGTCCTTGCCAGGAAGGAAGAGGCACCTCCTACCAAATGGTCTCTGCTATCATCACAGGCTGTGAGAGTATCCCTTTCTCCCAAGTCTATTTAATTGGGGCTTCTATTAAATTTTTTATACTCCCCACAAAGCAAAGCAGAGGTTAAGTTCAAAAAAACAGATTCATAGTTATTAGAGGAATAAAGTACCAACTATCCTAACACCGTTATTTATATATTAGACTAGTTGGAAAGTGACACTCAAAGAGGGGTCTCCCCTGCAAGGTGATGACCAGTCCACCAGGCCAAAACCAGCGGAGACACAAGTTTTCTGAGTTTCAGACCTAGAGATTCTTCTCCCTCCGGGAAGGTAGATGAGAGAAGGGAGGAGCCTTTGCCGAGGCCCCACCTCCAGCCTTGCTTTCATCCAGCGCGCCCAGCGGAGGCCTGCCCGGCATTCCCTGGTATGAGCTGCAGCGATGGGGAAGGCAACTAGAGATCAGACTTACTTCCAGAGGAGCAGTCTGTTTTGGGTCACCATCATCACCGTCTCCTTTGGCTATTACACGGTAAGGGCAGCGGCCTCCAAGAAAGACCAAGCGAGGCAACAGAGCGCTCCCTTCAGCTGTGAAATCAACCCTACCTGCTAGGCGGGAGAGATCGCGCAGGCGCAATCGCACTCCCGCGGCGCTGTGAGCCCGAGGATTATACCCGGGAAGACAACGCAGGCGCGCTTGTCTGCCCACGCGTTTCGCAGTTTTGAGATCCTGAGAAACCAGTTATTCACGCTTTCCCTATATGAGGGCAGGAAAGGCTACCCACACCATGACTCAGTATCTAGATCTTTCAAGATGGTGGTGGCAAAGTCGGAGGCTGGCAGGGCTGCTACCTCATACTTCCGTACAGCCAACCCCTTGCCCTCGCTGATCACGATCCTGGGGCTGGGATATTTCGGAGTAAGTTATAGTGCGGGTTGGTGCATCTGTTTTGGCCCTCCAGGCTCCCGTAGAGCGAGGGACACTGGGGTGGGCGGGAAGTCTTGCGCTTGCGTACCAGGTGGTTGCCTAGGTTACTGGTGTAAATGGAAGTTCGGTGGGCTTGTAAGGAAGGTCTCTGCCTAGAAACTGTCTCTGTCTTTGCGTTTCCACAGTTAGGAATGACTTAGCTAGGTCTTAGTAGAGCTCCAGGAGAAGGAGGACAAGTTGGCAGACAGTGCTAGGCCTGCCAAGTCAAACTAGGGCTTCAGAAGCAGAATGTTTGAGGCAGTTGGATTTGCTTGGAAAATGGGGAAAAACCTAAAGAATGGGTAGGATTTAATTTGTAAAAAGGGATAGAGCGGATATACATGTTACCGCATAGATGTAGAATCAAGAAGACAGAAAATCTCTGCAAAGAGGAAGAATGACTTTTACTTAGTCAGAATTCATTTAAAGGATACAGGAAAGATACCCAGAAAAGTAGATTGGGGACTAAATTGTGATGTAAGAAGTTTTCACATATTGAGGTGTAAAATCATTCTGGCTAATACATGATTAAAAATTTCCTTTCGACTATAATAACTTGTTTTGTGGGCTATGAAATGTGGATTATATATCTGCTTTAACAAACAATGCATTTAAAAATCAAAATCAGGAGTTCCCGTCGTGGTGCAGTGGTTAACGAATCCAACTAGGAACCATGAGGTTTCGGGTTTGATCCCTGGCCTTGCTCAGTGGGTTGAGGATCCGGCGTTGCCGTGAGCTGTGGTGTAGGTTGCAGACGCGGCTCTGATCCCGCATTGCTGTGGCTCTGGCGTAGGCCTGCGTCTATAGCTCCGATTCGACCCCTGGCCTGGAAACCTCCATATGCTGTGGGAGCGGCTCAAGATAAGGCAGAAAAAAAAGACAAAAAAAAAAAAAAATCAAAATCAAAATCGGAGTTCCCGTTGTGGCTCAGCAGAAAAGAATCCCACTGGTATCCATGAGGATTCGGGTTCGATCCCTGGCCTCACTCAGTGGGTTGAGGATTCCGCATTGCCATGAGCTGTGGTGTAGGTCTCAGACACGGCTAGGATCTCACCTGACTGTGGCTTAGGCTGGTGGCTACAGCTCCGATTCCACCCCTAGCCTGGGAACCTCCATGTGCTGGGTATGGCCCTAAAAAGCAACAAAAAATAAAAATAAAAAAATAAAAATGGAGTAACTGTGATTCTGGCATTCAAAATGGACCCTTCCCACACACCTTCCTGCTACCGAGAACTTGAATTTTCTGAACTGTATCATACTCAAGGTAACCACCAGCTATTCTCAAAACAATATGTTAGCAGCTTCCAGTTGCAACCCTTATGGTTTCAAGGTTGTCCCTTGTTAACTATATAGCCATTTTGGACCCCAACCAATCCTGCTTAACAAGCACCCTTATTTCTTGATAGCTCCAATTATAATTCTTGACAAACAACTTATGTAGATTTCTATTTGTTTGTTTGTTTTAATAAGCTTCCCCTGTTTTGTAGTCCAGCAGGACACAACTCTTGAATCTCTGTCCCCTGGGTTAGAGTCCTTAGATTGGTTCAAATAAAACTCTCTTCCATTCCTGTTATAGATTGCTTATTATTTCTGTTGACAGTTGGTATAATTTTGAAGGAAAGTAAAGCTAGTTGGAGATTGCCCAGGAGAACCAGGAGACTGGGAATCAGACGTGTGTTTGTCATATTCACAGTGCTGTTGTTGCCAAATCTGACCACTTTTGTCCACATTTTCCTATATGCAAAACAGTGGTGTTGAACCAAAAAATTTTCAGTTACATTTCTGTTCTGTAATTCTAAGTAGTTAAGATGATAGATTGAGGGAAGCTTTGGGGGTTTCAGGTTAGAATACTGTGGACCTGGCAGATGCTGCCCCTTCCATTTCTTTCTGTTTTGGAAGATGCAGTGACATTTTATGCTTTAAATTTTAGGTGTATAACAACATAGTGGGAGGGGTTGTACTGCTCTTGGTTTAAACGTGAATGAGACAATAAATTTTAAACCTGTTGGCACTTAGTTATTCTCAGCAAAGCCTAAATTGGCAGAGGTTACAATACAAACTGAGGGAAAGTTGATAAGATTACAAAAAAACCTTATATAATTAAGTAATTACTACTGACACTTCACAAACCTGATTTCACTTATTTTCTAACTGCAGTGGATCATTCCCAGTTTTAGAGGTCAAAAAAGTGAAAAAAGAGAAAGATTCTAAATTAAACAGAGGTTTGGAGTTCCTGCTGTGGCGCAACTAGATCAGTGGTTTCTCAGGAGCACTGGGATGCAGTTCCATGCAGTGGGTTAAGGATATGGTGTTGCCATTGCTGCATCTGCAGCATAGGTTGCAACTGCAGCTTGGATCTGATTCCTGGCCCTGGAACACCAGATGCCTCAAGGCAGCCAAAAAGGAAAACAAAACAAAACAAATCAAATGGAGATTTGGCTCTAGCCATCGTTTCTGCAGTAAAGAAGCTAGCCAAGGCACATAAACCCTCAAAATGTGTTAACCTGTATAAAATAATATTTGGGGTGGAATTCATTAAGAACAGAAGTCGGCCTACCTGGGCACTAAGTCTGATAACCACAGAATTTCCTCGCCATACATCTCCCACTCGAATCGCTTTTAGAAATAGAAAACAGAATGGATGCCCAGATGACTTAGTTCAGAGTTTCTTTGGTCTGTTACTTGTTCTTGTAGAATCAGGATTATTTCATAGCATCTCTCAAAAATAGATATTCACCCATTTAAGTGACCTAATAGGCAGTCTCTGATTCTGGTTCTCTTTCAGTGGATGGTGTTCTGGCCTGAGAGTATTCCTTATCAGAGCCTAGGGCCCCTGGGCCCCTTCACGCGATACTTGCTGGACCATCACCACACCCTTCTTCACAATGGGTAAGGAGCGAGGCAGAAAGGGAATGTGGACCCTGAAGCTCCCGT
This sequence comes from Sus scrofa, assembly GCF_054392235.1. Lineage (NCBI taxonomy): Eukaryota > Metazoa > Chordata > Mammalia > Artiodactyla > Suidae > Sus > Sus scrofa. The sequence goes on along the minus strand of NC_139396.1, from coordinate 104,160,393 downwards.
CTCCCTCTAGCCTGGAAGGCCCTCAGTTGCCTTTAAGAGTGGTGCTTCTTCACATGAGAGCACTTTTCCCATGGAGGTTTCTATGTTCAGTTTCATCAGCAGATAACCATGACCTTAAACCAGGCTAACTTTTGTTTCAGGTATTGGCTTGCCTGGCTGATTCATGTGGTAGAGACTTTGTATGCCATGGTATTGTGCAAGTAAGTGTTTTTATTAATACACCTTTGTCACTTTTCTCTTGGTATTTAACATAAGTTGAGAGTAGCCATGTTTAAATAATTGACAGGCTTGTAGGCTGAGAATGCTTTCAGGCACTGTTGAATCCCTACACTTAATACTGAGCCTTGCCAGGAGGGAGTAACTCAGTAAATAGTTAATGAATGAATTCATTTCATTTGTATTTACTAGTTAATTATTTAGTCAATTTAGAAGATTTTTCTTCTTCTTTGGTTTTTTTTTTTTCCCAAAATTTTCTGTATGGTCCCAGAGAAGGATTAGCAGGCTGCCTTCCAGTTTGACTTAGCCCAATGATTCCCAATCCTAGTTTCAAAACTGAATCACTTAAGGAGGTTTCTCAAAATTTGCTTGTCTGGTTTACAGACCCAGAGAACCTAATCTTGTAGGTGTTGCTTTAAACATGGGAATACATTATTTTTTTCAAAATCTACAGATACTTCTAGGATGCAATGCAAGCTAAAAGCCCCTTGTATAGACCCTACTCAGCAGAAGCCAGTGTAGGATAATACAGTGTGAGAGGACTAAAAAAAAAAAAAAAAACTCTCTTTACATTTATACTTTATGTAAACATACACAGAAAGTGTGGTGTAATGAAAAGGATGGTTATAACAATGCTAGATTGCTTTGCAATTGATTTTTTTTTTCTGGCTAAGATTAATTGTCACCTTTGTTTTTATTGTATTACTTCTAAACATGGAAAATAAGGTACTTTATTATGTTTTAATAATGAAAGTAATTAATACTTATTGGGTACACACTATGCCAGACAACTGCTAACTGAGTTGAATAGACTGTTACTCTGTCTTCAGCTTCATTAAGCAAGCTAGACTTTCTAGGAGAGAAGCAGAAAGCAGCTTTACTTTTTTTGCCCCTCTGCAATGCCCCTTGGATTACTGCTTGCCCCACCCCCCACCCCCCGCCAGCCCTGGATGAAATCTGAAGTAGTGCCATAGATTTTCCAGTCACTGATATTGTCCAGTCTATTTGTGAAAAATGCTTGCAAACTTTTATGTAATTCAGAATGTCTATTTTCATCAACCGGGGCTCAGCAACCTGCTCTAGGGAAGGGAGCAAACAAAGTGGGTGTCTTCCTTCTCATTCCAACTTTGTTCCCTATTTACCAGGAGCAGCTGCCTATGGCCCCTCAGGGCCCTGGGAGTGGTTAAGGGAAGCGGGCACTATCTGCCTTGAGAGCAGGCAGTTGGCTGCTATGGACGTTTCATACCCAGGGTTGACTCTCTCCAAGGGGGTCCTAGTGTATTTTTGAGAAACCACCAATCACTAGGAATCACCCTCCCACAGTTCCCTTGATGTATCTATCCTTCAGACCCCATCAGTATGTCACCTGCAGTTTCCCTTTAGGATCTAGGATGGTGGTGGGGAGCACATTTTCCCTTTTGTTGAGATATCTTCTACCCTTCAGTACTGCCTCTGGGGTGGGGTCCCTTTTAAGTCCACCCATGCCAGCACCCTTCCACAAGGTCTGTAGGGCTGACAATAACAGCTTCCTTATCCTTCCAGTGGGCTAAATCTGCAAGTGCATGCACTTCCCATCAGGTAAGCTGTACCAGTCTTAAAACTTTTGAATCAGATACTCACCTTCTTCCCAATTACAGGGGACTCTGGTCAAGCTCACCAAGTGGTTCCCTTGATGCTGTTCTTTGGGCTTGACCTGAGATAGGAAGTGCCACAGCCCTAGTACCTCTTGGCCTTGTCAGCCTCTCAGAGTTTAGCTTAGAGTTCTGTAGTCCTGCCTTTCAACTTACAGTGTTGAGGTACTTGACACCTATTTTGTTATTGCCATTTGGAGCCTCTACTGAAAACGAAAAGATTCAAATTGAACATCCTGCTCTTCAGTTCTTTAAAGGGCAGAGGGAGAATGGGCAGAGAAGTTAGGTCACTATTATCATGTTCTTGAAGTCATTTCTTTATGGCCTAGCATTGCAATGTATCATTGGTCACTATAAATCAGAATGAATATTTCTTTTGACTTATGAATGAATAAATGCATTTAAGTGGATAAATCAATACATGAAGACATGTAGAACATTTGTGCCCCCCATCCCACTATCCAGCAATCAAAAGGAATTGATGAATTCCATTTAACCAGAGATAAAATTGGAGTATACGTTCAACTTAATAGCCTATATACACACACAGATATAAATTCTTGAATAACTTTTTTATATTGTCATATATGCCTATTTTCCCATGTTTATAAATTTACCTCATTCATTTTATTAGTACATAGTATTCTATTGTATGGATGTGCCAAAATGTATTTAACAATCCTTCTTCTGATTAATGTATTTAACATCCTCCTGCTGATGGACTTTTAAGTCTCTGGGGGGTTTTTGTTTTTGTTTTGCTGTTATAAGTAATACTGCATGAACGTGAATTTCTCATACATCCTGGCCCAACTTTAATATATATACATTTTTTTTAACTGTTTGGTGGTAGAATGTATGAATACAGCCAACTCTTATCTATTGACCTCACACTCAGTAACCTTAATAAATTCTTTTTTTTTTTTTTTTTTGGCTGCACCTACAGCATGCAGAAGTTCCAGTGCCAGGGATCAAACCCAGGCCAGAGCAGTGACCAGAGCCACAGCAGTGACAATGCCAGATCCTGAACCCCTTAACCCACTGAGCCACTGGGGAACTTTGATAAGTTTATTTTTTAGTTTTAATAGTTCATCTGTTCATCTAATAGTTCATCACTAATAATTACAAGGGTTCTTCTTCATTTTTTAGGTACGCAATTGTCTCTAGAAATAGAGACAGTTTTATTTCTTCCTTTCAATTCCATATACCTTTAATTTATGTTTTTCCCATGTTGCACTGGCTAGTACATCCAGTACAGTGTTGACCAGAAGTGGTAACAGTAGCCATCCTGGCCTTATTCCTGAACAAAGGGAAAGCCTTTCAAGGTTCTGCATCATGATTTTTCTAGAGTTGTATAGATCTCTATCAGAATAAGGAGATTCCCAAGGTTAAGCTAGCTGGTATTTGGCCAACCTAGGATTTACATCTAGTCTATCTTTAGAACACTTTCTTTGAGGCCATCCCAGTCTTTTTCAACTCTTATCTGCTCATCAAAATAACATGAGAGGGAGTTTTATGATATCATGGTAATACTGCCCCGGGAAGTAGTCAGACTGCTTTTCAGGGAAGAGTATACTCTCCTAAATGTACAAGAAAAATGAAAATAAATGAATTAACTATTCAAGTTAAGAAGCTGGAGGAAAGGATAAAATCAACCCAAGGAAAGTAGGTAGAAGGAATAAATTCTGTAAAAATTAGAAGACAGTAAGTCCTATAAAAACATAACATTATAAGTCTGGTAGCTAATTTTTTTTTCTTTTTCTTTTTTCCATTTTTTAGGTCTAAAGGCATCACAAATACTTCCACTCAACTACTCTGGTTCCTACAGACATTCCTCTTTGGGATGGCATCTCTCTATTACTTGATTACTTACAGACCAAGACGCCAAAAACAAACTTAAAGAAGATATCAAAAAAAAAATTGAATCACTGTTTTGTACACCTTAAACTAATATTATATTGTATTTCAACTGTACTTTCATTTAAAAGGAGAAAATATAGCATATAAAGTTCCTAAGGGAAGACAAGAAGATATTCCAAAAGCTTTCTCTACACTTTAACATTCAGCCTCACCTTTCTTTTTTTTTTTAAGGTCCACACTGTCAGCATATGGAAGTTCCCAGGTTAGGGGTTGAATCATATCTATAGCTGCTGGCCTGCACCACAGCAACAGCAATGCCAGATCTGAGCCCCATCTCACTTGTGACCTATACCACAGCTCACAGGCAACACTGGATCCTTAACCCACTGAGCAAGGCCTAGACCGAACCCACATCCTCACGGATACTAGTTGGGTTCATTACCACCGAGCCACAATGGGAACTCCCTTCCTCACCTTTTTTAAAGAGTACTGTATGTTTCCTTGATCTTTCTACTTTCTGGAAAGTTACAACCCTCTAGTTTATTCATTGAGTAGATAGCAGGAAAAGATCCTAGCTTTCCAATTCTGCAGACTAACCTATTTGGCAAGAGGGTTTCCAGGACCTCCTTTCGGTCCTTGGCTGGGTTGTTTCTCTCCCTGTCACCTGGTCTAAGCCATGTACTAAGTTTGCTTCTTGGGATACCTTTACTGCCACCTTCTGATTCAAACACCTGACCTTTACCACCACCATCTTAGCAGCCCTCCTTTCCCCCAATTTTTTTCTACCCACTGGATCAACATAGTGACGCTTCCACAACACATCAATTCCACCCACATTCATCAGACACCTGTGAGGCAGGATCCTCTCTCAGGCTTCCATTTTTCACACTACAGAGAAAGACAAGCAAGTGGCTGGAATGGGTGAGGCAGAGCAGTGACACAGGGGACATGCTGGGAACCAAGAGGAGAGGATTGGGGCATGCATAGTCTGCTTCTGCCAGCCAGAAGTGATGCTTCCCTCCACACACGCCCACTCCCCGACCCACTGCCACACACACACACTACTGTGTGGTTTGCAGGGTCTGATGATGTCCACCTTCAAGTGAGAACCACATCTTGAGCAGCTTCCCTTTTCCTCTACCACCTATCCCGTCACCTTGCACAACACAGATGTTCAATCAGTGTTTACTCAACAGAGGAGGGAAACTGACTCCACTTTGCACTTGGTTAGTATCATTCCAGTTTTTTATGTGGAAACAGTAGAACCCATTCAGTGTGCCCTTGTCTCAGAGAAAAGCACAGGACTGCCCTTGACTGACGCCACCACCTTTCTGTGGGTCCACTGGTGGGAAACCTGTATCTTTTTCACACTTTCCTATTCTTGGTCACTTTCTCCAGACTCGGTAGATGTCTTTCTCCAGCTCAGACTCCTGATCCACTCCTGTGCTAGGGGTTCTAGCCCATAACTTATTCAACTAGTTACTACTACTCTCACTCACCCAGTTATAACTCATTACTACTGACTGGTTGGGGCAGGAGGATCATTATAACCTCTAGGAACTCTTAGAGCTCCTTTCCTGGAGGACAACCTGCTTGTTCACTAATGATTAGACCTTATTTTCCTTCCATATACATTAGGTCATGTTATTTGTTTTAAGCAAACATTTATGAGAAACATCCCCTTCCGCCAAAAAAGAGGCCCCAAGTAAAAAAAAGTACAACCATGAAAGATAATGGACTATGAATTCGTTTTGGTGGAGATCAGCTTCTACAAATTAATTCCAGTCTTTCCCTCTGTTTCCTTTGTGATTAAGAAGCTACTAATGGTGCCAAGGATAACATGGCAGATTATAAAATGAAATGGATTAACTTGAATAAAATGCTGTGAATTGTGTCTCCAATCAAATGCTTTTTTTGTTGTTGTATGACATTTTTGATATGTTGTCACACATTTGATTCTACTCTTTCTCAAATATATTCTGTTATGGAATTATCAGGGATTTTTTTCACTGATAAAGAAATGCTGGTGTTTCCTGGTAGCACAGCAGGTTAAGGGTCCACTATTAGCTCCACTGTAGCCTGGGTTTGATCCCTTGCCCCAGACCTTCTGCATGGTGGGGGTGGAGCCAAAAAAAAAAAAAAAAAAAGAAAGAAATGCTAAATGCCCTGGTTATAGGACATATGCGCCTCCTTATATTTATAGAGCTACCCATAGTCTACCTAACTCCTCCACATACACAAAGTCCTGGGTGGACATAAGCCTTTCCTTTCATTGTAGGATTGAGGTTTTTTGGTTGTCTTTTTAGGGCCACACCCATGGCATATGGAGGTTCCCAGGCTAGGGGTCCAATCGGAGCTGTTGCTGCTGGCCTATGCCACAGCCACAGCCACGCCAGATCTGAGCCGCGTCTGCCACCTACACCACAGCTCACGGCAACGCCAGATCCTTATCCCATTGAATGAGGCCAGGGATCGAACTCATAAATTCATGGTTCCTGGTCGGATTTGTTTTCGTTGCACCACAGTGAGAACTCTGTAGGACTGACCTTTTGTTTCCACTACATTTCATTCAGTCTTTGATACAGTTTATGCAGCAAGGGAAATGAGTACTCTGACTTTTTTTAATGCCAAAAGTATCCTGTCATCTTGATTGGGATATTATATGGCTCGGCGCAAAAAGGGATATAGTGTGGGTCACCCATTTTATAGACCCCTAAACTGCATCCCTGGAGGTAATACACAGTGTCCAGACTAACGGGATCTCATGTTTCTCCCCTCCTCCACAGCCCAGGAGCTTAGAAGTAAGTCTGTGAAGCCAAAAATTAACAAAAAGAGAGACATCTTGGCCTTGTGTTGCAATCTTAGTGGTGATACAGGAGAAATATCTATGATGAGTTTGGATAAGAAAAGACCAGAGGCATCTTGTTGGAAGCAACCATGGAGGGTAAACAGACTAAAACCACAAAGAGATCGAGAGCAAGTATAGTTTGAAAGAATAAAAAAAGAAAGGACCAATAGGGCAAACAAAACAAAACTCATGATCTCACAACAGCCCAGATTTATAAACTAACACTATTTTCTACATTCAGCATATTTATGACTCCATGCAATCTGAGTCCATACACATTTTATAAACATGGTTTTAAAACAAATCTTGAGTTTAAGAGGTTATACTCCAGATGTGTAAAGAGGTTCTTTAGCAAAACAACTTGCCCTCTAGGAGCCTGTATGGACAAGGAGGGTCTAAAAATACAAAAGAAACATTGGAGAACCTGCCTTTGAGGTTAGAGCACAGAAGGCAACAAGAGTTACTGTGCCTGGGGCACTTCAGAACCTTGTTAATTAAAGGTCTTGTTTGAGCAAACTGGATATTATGTTCCTTCCCTTTTTTATCAGCACAGATTTTTAAAAAATCTAGGGCAGCAGAGTAATATTCAGTCTATGAGATTCTTCTCTCTGCAAGACTCCTTGTCCACATTAAATTGGAAACTATGATTCCTTTTTTGCCAAAGGTGGATAAAGAGTGTGTAATTATCATTTCACATTCCTCTTTGTGAAGATCTATAGTCTGATTCCATGGTGGACACTTGAAAATCCTATCCAGGAATTCCCATTGTGGCGTAGCAGAAACAAATCCAACTAATATCCATGAGGATGTGGGTTTGATCCCTGGCCTCATTCAGTGGGATAAGGATCCCGCATTGCCGTGAGCTGTGGTGTAGGTTGCAGATGTGCCTCAGATCTGGCATTGCCGTGGCTCTGGCGTAGGCCAGCAGCTACAGCTCCTATTAGACCCCTAGCCTGGGAACCTCCATACACTGTGGGTGTGGCCCTAAAAGGATGAAAAGACAGAAAAAAAAAAAGAGAGAGAGAGAGAAAATCCTATCCAAAATACTTCATTTGCAATTTCTATCAACAAACATTTTAAGATGGCTCTTAAGCTTTCTGAATAGGATTGAGTATACCAATCACCTTATTTCTGTTAGTAGTAAGGTATAAAGTTGGATTAGGAAAAATACTTTAGGCATACTGTTCAGGGAAATAATTCATGAAAGAATTTTACTTTTTCCTTATACCAATATATTACATTGGATATTTGTAGTAAATAAAAATTACTCAATACAATTTGTCACTAAAATTGAAATCTTGACATTGCTATAAATGAAAGGAAGGAATGACATCTGTAGTATAAAGTAAGGAAGGATTCCCTAACTCAGGAATGTGGGACCCACCCCCGCAACTTTAGTACAAAAAAACCTTCTTAAGCAAGAATATGAAATGCCAGGCCTGGTTGTTTTTTGCTTTTTTCATTTTAGGACCATACCTGAAGTATATAGAAGTTCCCAGGCTAGGGGCTGAAAATCCTGTATCTGGAACCAAGTAAACCCCACCTTCAGTCTCAGTGGCTAGTGGAATACTTTTTGATTATTAATACTGTGCTGAATGTATCACTAGTATGCTGCATACTACACCACAGCCACAGCAACGCCAGATCCGAGCCGCATCTGTGACCTATGCCACAGCTTGCGGCAGCGCTGGATCATTAACCAACTGAGTGAGGCCAGGGATTGAACACACATCCTCATGTATACTAGTCAGGTTCTTTTTTTTTTTTTTTTTTTTTGTCTTTTTGCTATTTCTTGGGCCGCTCCTGCGGCATATGGAGATTCCCAGGCTAGGGGTCTAATCGGAGCCGTAGCCACCAGCCTACACCAGAGCCACAGCAACGTGGGATCCGAGCCGCGTCTGCAACCTACACCACAGCTCACGGCAACGCTGGATTGTTAACCCACTGAGCAAGGGCAGGGACTGAACCTGCAACCTCATGGTTCCTAGTCGGATTCGTTAACCACTGCGCCACGATGGGAACTCCACTAGTCAGGTTCTTAACTCACTGAGCCACAATGGGAACTCTCTAGTTGATTTTTCATTATACTTTTCACTAATACATATGAAAATAAAACATACTTTTAAAAAAATTCAATGTGCTCAGCCCTGGCTCCTTCTTTTTATTTTTTGTCTTTTAGGGCCACATCTGAGGCATATGGACATTTCCAGGCTAGAGGTCGAACTGGAGCTGCAGCTGCCAGCCTACACCATAGCCACAGTAACACCAGATCCAAGCTGAGTCTATGACCTACAGCACAGCTCACAGTAATGCTGGATCCTTAACCTACTGAGCGAGGCCAGGGATCGAACCTGCATCCTCAAGGATACTAGTTGGGTTTGTTACCACTGAGCCATGACAGGAACTCCAATAAAGCATACTTTATACCTAAAATCACCATGCATACCAATGATACATTCAGCACGCTATTAATAATCAAAAAGTACTCCACTAGCCACTGAGACTGAAGGTGGGGTTTACCTGGCTCCAGATACAGGATTTTAAGCAAGCTCCTCACCTTCCTAGACTTCACTTTCATTGTTAAAAAGAATAAGAATAATTTTACATTGTGGCTGGGATGAAAATAAAATAGGAAATTTAAGTGAAACCATCTATGCAAAGCAACTTTGTAAGCTGTAACACACTAAAAAGGAGTACAGTTTTGAGACAGGCTGGGACCTGAGATCTGGGATACTTTGATGCTATACTTACACCGGGACAAATGTCTCCTCAAGCAGCAAAATATGGAGAAACTATGAGACTGAAAATAACTGCATGCATGTGCAGTTGGGGCAAATGGACAATAAGATACAAAAAGTTTTTTTGGGTTTGTTTTTGTTTTTGTTTTGCTTTTTAGGGTTGCACCCATGACATATGGAGGTTCCCAGGCTAGGGGTCTAATCGGAGCTACAGCTGCTGGCCTACACCACAGCCACAGCCAAGCAGAGTCCGAGCCACATCTGTGACCTACACCACAGCTCACAGCAATGCCTCCCTTAAACCCTGAGGGAGGCCAAGGATGGAACTCACAACCTCATCGTTCCTAGTCTGATTCGTTAACCACTGTGCCACGACAGAAACTCCTCAAAAAGATTTTTTTAAAAACCCCAACTGCCACTTTAGAAAAGCCTAGAAAACCTAGAATAAAAAGGGTGTCATGACCAAAAGCGGGGTACTATGCATACTCCCTGCACACAACACCACGAAAGGGGCGGGTAGACCACCTAAGCCACCCCTCTGGCCCAACATCGGGAACCATCCCTACCCTCACCCCATAAAAGGAACCAGCTCGCCCCACTCAGGGAGTGAGCAAGGGAAGCTGTTGCTTGTCTTCACTGCCCCCTGCTGTAGCAAGGGCCCCAGTAAAGCCTTGCCTGAATTTCTTGCCTGGCCTTTTATCAATTTCTATTGCTTAAGGAAGGCCAAGAATGCTGATCAGTAAGTTTTCATCCTGCCTTTCTCAAACCTGACCATGCAGATGGATCCTCTGAGATCTTATGAAAATGCAAGCTCTGGTTCAATGATTGTGGAGTGGGTCCTAGATTCCACATGTCTAGCAAGCTCCCTGGTGATCTGGAGACCACTTTGAGTAGTAAGATTTTTAGAGAAAATTTAGAACTAGAACCCAAACAATTTAGCCCTGATTTCTTGAGGTTTGGGATTGATTTATATTTGTGCCAACATGTTTGTGCCAATTAAAAAAAACATGGTTACTTCTGTCTAGAGTCTAATATACAGCACAAATGAACCTTTCCACAGAAAAGAAAATCATGGACAGACTTGTGGTTGCCAAGGGGGAAGAGGAGGGAGTGGGATAGACTGGGAATTTGGGGTTAGTAGATGCACACTATCGCCTTTGGAAAGGATAAGCAATGAGATCCTGCTCTATAGCACTGGGAACTCTACCTAGTTACTTATGATAGAGCGTGATAATGTGAGAAAAAAGAATGTATATATGTATGTGTGACTGGGTCACCTTACTATACAGTAGAAAATTGACAGCACTGTAAACCAGCTATAATGGAAAAAATAAAAATAATTAAAATAAAATAATAAACATTAAAAAATAAAAAATAATAAAAAATTTAAAACACGGTTAAACACCCTCACTGGGGGCTCAGCACTCAGTGTAAACAATACTTGGAGTTGTGACAAATGATGAAAAACACCGCTGTAGGGCTAAAGATGCTGATGAATAAAACAAAACTAAAACAGACCACAGATATAGAGAACAAGCTAGTGGTCACCAGTGGGGAGGGGAGAGGGGAGACGAGCAAGATGGGGTAGGGGATTAAAAGTACAAATTCTATGTATAAAATAGATGAGTACAATGATATATTGTACAGTATAGGGAATATAGAAAATATTTTATAATAATTTTCTTTTTAAAATCAAAGTTGATTTACAATGTTGTGCCAATTTATAATAACTTTAAATGGAGTACAATCTATAAAAACTTTGAATCATGCTATATACATTGTAATATGTTGTATACCTGAAACTAATATATGTTGCATACCAATTATATTTCAATATTTTTTAAAAATTTTTTTAAACTGATGAAATTAGCCCATTAGCATGTATGTATACTCCCCCCTTCTTGAGAATAAAAATTTGTGGAGGTCCCGTCGTGGCACAGTGGTTAACGGATCCGACTAGGAACCATGAGGTTGCGGGTTCTATCCCTGCCCTTGCTCAGTGGGTTGACGATCTGGCGTTGCTGTGAGCTGTGGTGTAGGTCGCAGACGCAGCTCAGATCCCGCGTTGCTGTGGCTCTGGCGTAAGCTGGTGGCTACAGCTGCAATTAGACCCCTAGCCTGGGAACCTCCATATGCCACGGTAGCTGCCCAGGAAATAGCAAAAAGACCAAAAAAAAAAAAAAATTGTGATTGAGGTCTTTTGAAAGTAAAATATTTTTCAAATATTTATTTTGTTCCAGATACTGATATGAAATATCCAAAATCTATAACTACTCTTTGAGGTAGCAATTATGCCCATTTTATAGTTGAAGGCATTGAGGGGACCCCTGCCCAGATGGCTGACTAGCTTGAGCCACTGACTCCCTTGCCCAAGAGCAACCCTGAAGAAACAATAAATACATGAGAAAAGCGTGGATTCCTAAAACCAAGGGAGAAAATTTAGGGGATGCCTGCCCCCTCAGACAGAATGGTATGGGATGGGGGTGGCTATAGCCTTGGGCAGCAGGTGGCACAAGGCTGGGGGAGAACTTTTAACCTTCTGTTCCTGTCTCTCCCTCAAATTCAACAGGCAGTTATAACCCTGACCCTCAGAACAGAAGGGGGCAATAACAGGGCCTATGGTAGCATCTGTAGATATGAGCAATACAAAAGCCCCACTGGGCAAAGGGGGAGCTCCAGAAAATAGGTGCAAGCTGACAGCCCTCAGGCACTCACTCCCCCTACTCCCAACCAAATCACCAGGGTTGTGGATTACATTGTTAGTTCTTCCTAAAGGTTTAAAAGTGAAAACCTCTGGCAAAAGAGTGACCAGTGGAACAGCATCAAACATGGATTTTTTTTTTTTTTTTTTGGCTGTGACTGCGGCATGTGGAAATTCCTGGGCCAGGGATCGAACCCATGCCACAACAGTGACCCCGGCTGCTGCAGGGACAACACAAGATCCTTAACCTGCTACAACACAAGAGAACTCCAAACAGGGATTTTTGTAAGGGTACTGTGGTTCCTGGATTCTCATCTTTAAATCAAGATTTCAGTGTGGACTAGAACCTGGCCTCAGCCCCTCCTCCAAGGCATTATCAGACCTGCTGGTTGATGCCCTAAGAGAAAACGAGCTCATAAGCCAAAGCACTGGACAGCTGAGGATGACAAGTATACACAGAACCACACTCACCTGAAACAGAAGTGCTGGAACAGAAGCACCCAGAATCTAAACGTGCTCCTTAAGTAGGAGAGGAGGAGTTAACAAGAGAAGATATTAGCAATATAATATAAGAACAAGAAATTATAAAATGAACTGAGTGAAATATTAGGCATGAAAAATAAAATAATTGAAATAGAGACTAATAAATAAAAGTAAAACTAGTGAAATAGAGTGGATGTAGTTGAAGAAGAATTTGTGTGGAGTTCCTGTCATGGCTCAGTGGTTAACGAATCCGACTAGAAACCATGAGGTTGCGGGTTCGATCCCTGGCCTTGCTCAGTGGGTTAGGATCCAGCGTTGCTGTGACCTTTGGTGTAGGTCGCAGACTCAGTTCGGATCCCGCGTTGCTGTGGCTCTGGCTTAGGCTGGCGGCTACAGCTCCGATTAGACCCCTAGCCTAGGAACCTCCATATGCCGCAGGAGTGGCCCTAGAAAAAGACAAAAAGACACACACACAAAACAAATTTTTGGACACAAGTTTGCGGATGTCTCACAGTAGGAAGATACAAAACATAACACACATACAAAAGCATGGAAATGTGGATGATAAACATAGAAACACCAACACCTGGGCGATAGTTCCAAATGGAGAGAAAAATTAAAATAGAGTGGAAGAAAATTCTGAAGATATATCGGAGAGAATTTTCCCCCAGTGACCTTAATTGAAAGGACTTATAAGGGGCCAAGCAAAAGGAGAAATCCATCTCTAGGGATAACAATAGAATTTGAGAATAACTAGGACAAAGAGAAAATTTCCAGAGAGAAAGAGAAGATCACTGCCAAAGGAATGACAATGAGGAGATACTGTTTTCAAAACAACTTCAAATTTAAATTGTATATATTCTAACACTATACACAAAATAAACTCAAAATGGATCAAGGACCTAAATGTAAGGCCGGATACTATAAAACTCCTAGAGGAAAACATAGGCAGAACACTCTTTGATATAAATTGCAGCGATATCTCTTTGACCCACCTCCTAGAATAATGAAAATAAAAACAAAAATAGTGAGTTCCTGTCGTGGCTCAGTGGTTAACGAATCTGACTAGGAACCATGGGGTTGCAGGTTTGATCCCTGGCCTTGCTCAGTGCATTAAGGATCCAGAGTTGCTGTGGCTGTGGTGTAGGCTGGCTGCTACAACTCTGATTTGACCCCTAGCCTGGGAACCTCCATGTGCCGCAAGTGCGGCCCTTAAAAAGAAAAAAAGAAAAAAAAAAAAAAAAGAGAGAGAGAGAGAGAAAATAAATAAGTGGAACCAAATTAAGTTCCTGTGCAGCAAAGGAAACCATAAACAAAATGAAAAGACAACACACAAAATAGGAGAAAATATTTGCAAACAACATGACCAACAAGGGATTCATCTCCAAAATATACAAACATATCATGCAGCTTTGTATCAAAAAACCAAACAGCGCAATTAAAAAATAGGCAGAGGATCTAAATAGATATTTCTCCAAAGAGAGATGGCCAAAAAGCACATGAAAAGATGCTCAACATCACTAATTATTAGAGAAATGGGAATCAAAGCTGCAATGAGATATCATCTCACACCAGTAAGAATGGCCATCATCAAAAAGTCTGCAAACAGGGAGTTCCTGTTGGGGTGACAAACTCCAGTAGTATCCATGAGGACTCGGGTTTGTTCCCTGGCCCCACTCAGTTGGTTAAGGATCTGGCGTTGCCGTGAGCTATGGTGGAGTTTGCAGATGCAGCTTGGATCTGGGGTTGCTGTTGCTGTGGCATAGGCCGGCAGCTGTGGCTCCAATTTGACCCCTCGCCTGGAAACTTCCATATGCCTTGGGTATAGCCCTAAAAAGATACACACACACACAAAAGTCTACAAATGATAAATACTGGAGAGAGTGTGGAGAAAAGGGAACCCTCCTACACTGTTGGTGGGAATGTAAATTGGTATAACCACCATGGAAAAAAGTATGGAGGTACCTTAGAAAACTAAATATAGAACTACCATATGACCCAGAAATCCCACTTCTGGGCATATATCTGAAGAAAAGCACAATTCAAAAAGATACATACACCCCAATGTTTGGTGCAGCGCTATTTACAATAGCCAAGACATGAAAACTACCCAAATGTCTATGGACAAAAGATTAGATGAATATGTGGTACATATATACATGGAATATTACTCAGCTATAAAAAATGAAATAATGCCATTTGCAGCAACATGGATCTAGAGATTATCATATTAAGTAAAGTAGGCCAGACAAAGACAAATATCATGATATCACTTACATGTGGAAGCTAATAAAAAATGATACAAAAGAACTTATTTATAAAACAAAAACTCAAAGATTTCAAAATTGAATTTAGGATTACCAAAGGGGAAACCGCGGTGGGGAGGAGAGAAAAATTGGAAGGATGGGATTAACAAACATACATTACTATATATAAAATAGATAACTAAAAAGGACCAACTGTATAGGGCAGGGAGGTCTACTTAAGGTTCTGTAATAACCTATGAGGAGCGGGAAAAGGATGTATGTATAACATCCATTTTTTTTTTTTTTTTTTGGCTTTTTGCTATTTCTTGGGCCGCTCTCACGGCATATGGAGGTTCCCAGGCTAGGGGTCGAATCGGAGCTGTAGCCACCGGCCTATACCACAGCCACAGCAATGCGGGATCCAAGTCGCATCTGCAACCTACACCACAGCTCATGTCAACGCCAGATCGTTAACCCACTGAGCAAGGGCAGGGACCGAACCCGCAAACTCATGGTTCCTAGTCGGATTCGTTAACCACTGCGCCACGACGGGAACGCCCCCATTTTGTTTTAAATATGACACTAATACAACACTGTAAGTCAACTATACCCCAATAAAATTTTTTAAAAATATGTGTTAGAAAAAAATAAACTGTCTGAGAAAATAGAACTTGCTCAAAAAAAATTTATATATATCCTAGCCAATGTCCATGATGGTTGGTGTGTATGGATGGGGGAATTTGGTTGTGGGAGAGTAACTTACCTGGGCATGATAGTAATTTAAATTATAACTCTTCCTCAGTTACATCCCAGTAAGCCCAATGTATATTGACTATATCATAAATCAAAAATTCATGTAATACACGTAATTTAACAAATATTCTAGCCTACCCTAAACATGCTCAGAACACTTACATTGAAATAGAGTTTTAACTAAAGAACAACCCCCCCTTGGCTAAGAAGGCAGTTGCAAGCCTTTCCAGCTATGCTCATCACTATACCACCCTTCTTGTAATAATGTAACAACTGTGTGCCCTATGTCCAAGCCAGCAGCCCTGCTAATCATGTACCCAGCATTGCTTATCAGTTCCGCTTCTGTAACCTTGCTCGCTCAGTTTCTTAGGGAGGAACACTGTCTGCTTAGGGATAGGGGGAGGTCCGGGATGCTTACATAGGAAAATCAAGACCTTGCAGTGTATAAAAGTTACTGAGAACAAAGACCTGGTGCTCAGACTCTGGGGGTGACTCCTCTGAGCCCACACTGGTGCTGAGTAAACCTTGCTTTTCCATATCTCCAGTGCTGTTTGTCTCCTTCCACTGCCTCGGTTTTTTGCGGTTGCCGCAACAACATTAGCCTAGTGTTGGGCAAAACCATCTGGCATGAAGCCTACTTTATACTCATGTGCTGAATATCTTATGTAATACATTTGTTGATGCTGTATTGAAAGGCAAACGGAATGGCTGTGTGGGTGCAGAACAGTTATAAGTATAGCAGTTGCTTACCCTCCTGACCCCAGGGCTGAGTGGGAGCTGCACTGCCCAGCATCACTAGCAAACTAGGGGTAACTAGAGAGAAGAGGGTTGGGGGTGGGGGAAAATGATGAAAAGGATTAAGAGGTACAAACTTCTAGGTATGAAATAAATGTTACAAGGATGTAACATACAGGTCAGGGAATAGAGTCAACATTTCATAACTTTGGAATACAGCTATACAAATATTGAGTGACTGTGTTGTATACCTTATATTTTTCCTTTTGTACATTAAAAAAAAAATCAAAGTGTAGTTGATTTACAATGTTGTGCCAATTTCTTCTGTACAGCAAAGTGACCCACTCATACATACATATCTTTGCAATGTGTTTGCTGTGCATGTTTTTGCAAAATGTACATTGTTGTTTTATGAGTAGGTACTTCTGATTTAAATGAATAGTACTGTGATATATATATATGACTATATATATACACTATAAATTATATAGTATTATATAGTATTGTGAGATATATATACATACACATGTACATACATGCACACACACTATATACATATAGTCCTAAAGCCCCAATCATGTTGCAATACATCAACCGCAGGACAGTAGGGTTTGGTAACTTAAACTGATTTTCATTTAATTCTTGACAATTTGCCAACAAGACGTGAATTGCCCACATTCCCTGTTGCTCCCTTGGAGGAGGAATAAAATCATCCCCAAGACAGTGTGAAAGCCAACTGGAAACAGCAAGGTTTGTGAACAAGAGTGGAAACAATTGAAAAAAGAAAGCCCAGGCTGGCCAACTAGTATAGCTCATCTTGGATGCCTCCAAAAAAGTGTCTTAAGTTTGCTCAACTTAGCCAGAATTGCATTTAGCTACACAGGATATGAGGTTAAATGATGTTTGTGATCCATTCATAATCAGAATGCTGGAAGGGAGCAGAAATCTTCAGATGGACGACCCCCCCGCCCCATTCCATTTTGCACTGGGACAAACTGTGTGTCTGCAAAGGAAGGTAACCACTAATGTCACACAGCCAATTTGGAGGCAAACCCAGGTCTCTGACTCCTTGATATTTCACCAAGCTGCCATCAGTAGTGCTGGATGAAGCATCTAAAGTGATGTTCTCAAAGGCATGCCTCACCTTCCAAATATTTTTCCAAATATTATTCAAGATGCATTAAGAGTGAGAATTTCCATGGTTGTTAGCAGCTCTAACCCCTACATCCTGTTCATGTTACTGGCGCCTGCCTTTGATACTGTATCCATAGCAATGTTACAAATATTGTAAACATTCTGCAGACGGAGGGATGTTTGTGTCATTGGTTAAAGGTGCAGCAATAATATGTTGCACATGTACGCAGAATGGAGGTATTTATAACATTTATGAGCTTTAATATCTGCACAGCTAAAGAATTTGCTGGGCTTATGTTATGGGTACTACAGAATATTTCCTAGGAAACTGAAAATAAATATACTATGAAATTTCAGTTTTCAATGTGTCACTAGTTTTGTCCTGGCATCCTGTCATGCCTGTTGCAAAACACACTATGGGCCAGAGACAGGAATGCCTTTGTATCCTTTGGATCTGCACAAATCCCACAGAATGGTTTCTATGTTAATAATAATAAGAGCAAACATTAATTGAACATTATGCTTAGAGACCTATTTGTAGTCTTTCATTTAATCCTCACTTTAACTCCTACGAGGTAAACCCTGCCCTCCCATTGCCCCTGTTAGAAAACTGAGGGTGGGAGTTCCCTGGCGGCCCAGCAGTTAAGGATTCAGCATTTGTTACTGCTGTGGGTTTGATCCCTGGCCTGAGAACTTCCACATGCTATATGTGTGGCCAAAAAAACAATGAATAAAATAATTTTTTAAAAGGAAGAAGACAAAAGAAAACTGAGGCCTAAATAGCTTAACAATCAGAGCTAGTAAGTGGTAGAACCAGAAATCAAAGCAAGTTTCCTGTGACTCTAAAACCTATGTTTTTAATGTGTCTGCAGCCCTATTGGTTGTAAATTATGAATGCAACCATAGTGTATAATCACTCTCTGGCATCTGTATGTTTGCAGTAAAATATATTGCTCTGTGAAATGTGTATTTAAAATGGACTTCACTGTCTAATTCTTTTTCTTTTTTGGCCTTTTTAGGGCTACACCTGCAGCATTATGGAGGTTCCCAGGCTAGGGGTGAACTGGAGTCATAGCTGCCAGCCTACACCAAAGCCATAGCAACTCAGGATTTGAGCAGCATCTGTGATCTACACCACAGCTCACAGCAATGCCAGATCCTTAACCCACTGAGCCAGGCCAGGGATTGAACCTGCGTCCTCATGGATATTAGATTCGTTTCCACTGAGCCATGATAGGAACTCCCACCATCTAATTCTTTATGTAGAAACTGTTTGACTTCTTTTTTTCCTCTTCTTTTTTGGCCACCCTGTGGCATATGGAGTTCCTGGGCCAGAGATCAGGTCCAAGCTGCAGGTGTGACCTACGCCACAGGTGTGGCAATGCCAGATCCTTTAATTCACTGTGTTGGGCTGGGGATCAAACCCACATCCTGGTGCTGCAGAGATGGTGCCAATTCTGTTGCACCACAGCCGGAACTCCGAAATTATTTGACATCTACTTCAAGAAAGAAATCCACTCAAAATGCCCCTTTGAAATGTTATCTAGGAGTTCCTGTCGTGGCTCAGTGGTGAACGAATCCGACTAGGAACCATGAGGTTGTGGGTTCGATCCCTGGCCTCGCTTAGTGGGTTAAGGATCCAGTGTTGCCATGAGCTGTGGTGTAGGTCACCAACACGGCTCGGATCCCGAGTTGCTGGGGCTGTGGTGTAGACCGGCAGCTACAGCTCTGATTAGACCCCTAGCCAGGAAACCTCCATATGCCACGGGTGCGGCCCTAGAAAAGACAAAAAGAAAAGGAAAAAAGAAATGGTATCTAGAAGGAAAACATGTTTCCATTTGAGCATGTATCTAAGTGGGGACTGGCTAGAGCAGCCTCCTCTGAAACCACTGGAGCTCTGGACTTGCGAAGGTCTAAATGATGCTTCTTGATTTCTCACCACAAGCAGTTAATCCCAGAGGAGGATGGGGAGCGGCCAGCTCAGGAGCACAGGGCCAGCAGCTGGGTGGGAGGGTTGATGTGGTTATGACACATCATCAAGGTCAAGTCAGTGAACTGAGGGCTTCGGGGTGGAAGTGGCCAGGCCCCTCTCCTGAGCAGATACACTAAGGAAAATGAACTTAGTAGATAAGATTGGAAGGCAAAAGAAGGTAGCAGCTGCCCCTGAACTAGCCATGCAGGCTTGAGCAAATATTACCTCCTGAACTTGCTTTTCCTCATGAGGCAGTTAAACTTGATGATTTATATAAAGTACTAGCATTATAAATTCCATAAAATTCAAGAAGCACTATCCACTAGTGAAACAATTTACTAGGATAAGTAATGACTTTCCTGTCATTGGAAGTAGTCAAGAAGAGTGAGAATAGCTACTTGTCTAGTATGCCATAGAAAGAATTCATGTATTAGGTAGGAAATTGAGATTTGATTTTGAATAATAGAAACTACAAAAAGCATAATAGTCAACACTGATTGAATATGCAGTATGTGCTCAGCACTGTCCAAGGCATTTACACATCTCATCTGATTCTCTCAAAAACTCCAAGAGAGCACAGGGGCTTTTGACGCCCCCACCGTTTTTCCTGCTCTATAGCACAGGGAACTATATCCAATCACTTGTGATGGAAGATCTTGAAGGATGGTGTGAGAAAAAGAATGTGCATATGTATGTATAACTGGGTCACTTTGTTTTACAGCAGAAATTGACAGAACATTGTAAATCAACTATATTAAAATTTTTTCTGAAAGAAGACAAAAAAGGGAGTTCCCCTTGTGGTTTAGTGGAAACAAATCTGACTAGCATCCATGAGGACACAGGTTCAATCCCTGGCCTTGCTCAGTGGGTTAAGGATCTGGTGTTGCCATGAGCTGTGGTGTAGGTAACAGACACGGCTCAGATCCTGCATTCCTGTGACTGTGGTGTAGGCCAGCGGCTACAGCTCTGATTTGACCCCAGCCTGGGAACCTCCATAGGCCATGGGTGTGGCCCTAAAAATAAAAGACAAAAAAATTAAATTAAATTAAATTAAATAAGTGTATCATCAAAGTTAATTAAAAAAAAAGAGGACAAAAGAATCCGCATTTTACAGAGCACACTCAGATCAGGGAGAGCAAGTTAAAGATCTCACATCTAGAAAGAGGCAGAGCTGGGACTGGAAACCATGTTCCTCAGATTCCCCAAAGGCTTAACTACCACCCAGTTCTGCCTTCAGCTTCTGAGGTAGCTGGGATAGGCAAGCCTTCCACTAGCCTGGGCTCTGAGCACAAAATAACATGACTACGTCCCAATTCATCTTTCTCCACGGTGGGCAACTGAGCATGGAATGCAGACAGCCAGCTTGCCAGCAAGGCTGCTTTCCTAAGGCTTATTACATAAGCAGGAAGGAACTGCCATTGCTGCTGAGAGCCTCCGCTGCTCTGGTTTCCTTTACTCACCACTTCATTTTGTAGAAGGGGTAACTGATGCCCAGAAAGGGTGAGCTAATGACCCAAGCTCACACAGCAGAGTGGGTTAAGGATCTCACAAGCTGCAGTGCAGGTGGAAGTTTTGACTTGGACCCTGTGTTGCTGTGGTGTAGGATGGCAGGCAGCTCCAACTCTTCCCCTAGCCTGGGAACCTCCATATGCCACACATTCGGCCTTAAAAAGCAAAAAAAATAAAAATAATAATAAGTAAAAATAATTAATTTTTTAAAAGGAAAGAAAGAAAACAAGGAAACAACTGGGTTAAAAACAAATATAAAACCCAAAATCAATCCATTCACGATAAAAACTCTTAGCAAAGTGGATATAGAGGGAACATACCTTAACATAATAGAAGACATGTGACAAATCCAAAGCAAATATAATACCCAATGTAGAAAAGCTGAAAGCCTTCCACTAAAATCTGGAACAAGACAAGGATGCCCACTCTCACCACTTTTATTCAACATAGTATTGGAAGTCCTAGCCACAGCAATCAGACAAACAAAAGAAATAAAAGTATCCAAATTGGAAGAGAAGAGGTAAAACTGTCACTGTATGCAGATGACATGTTACTATATGTAGATAACCCTAAGGACTCAACCCAAAAACTACTCAAAATGATCAAGGAATTCAGCAAAGTAGCAGGATATAAGATTAACATTCAGAAATCAGTCGCATTGCTGTATACCAGCAATGAAATATTAGAAAAGGAATACAAAAATACAATACCTTTTAAAATTGCACCCCAAAAATCAAATACCTGGGAGTAAACCTGACCAAGGAGATGAAAGACTTATATGCTGAGAACTATAAAACATAATCAAGGAAATTAAAGAGGATGCAAAGAAATGAAAGATATTCCATGCTCCTGGGTTGGAAAAATTAATATTGTAAAAATGGCCACACTACCCCCAAGCAATCTACAGATTCAATTCAACCCCTATCAAATTACCCATGACATTTTTCACAGAACTAGAACCTAACAATCCAAAAATCTATACGAAACCACAAAAGACCCAGAATTGCCAAAGCAATCCTGAGGAATAAAAACCAAGCAGGAGGCATAACTCTCCCAGATGTGAGACAATATTACAAAACCACAGTCATCAAGACAGTGTGGTACTGGTATCAAAACAACATAGAGACCAATGGAACAGATTAGAGAACCCAGAAATAAACCCAGACATCTACAGTCAATTAATCTTTGACAGAGGAGGCAAGAATATATAATGGGGAAAAGACAGTCTTTTCAGCAAGTGGTGCTGGGAAAACTGGACAGCCACGTGTAAATCAATGAAACTGGAACACACCCTCACACCATGCACAAAAGTAAACTCAAAATGGCTTAAAGACTTAAGCATAAGAGGAGTTCCCGTCGTGGCGCAGTGGTTAACGAATCCAACTAGGAACCATGAGGTTGCGGGTTCAGTCCCTGCCCTTGCTCAGTGGGTTAACGATCCGGCATTGCCATGAGCTGTGGTGTAGGTTGCAGACGCGGCTCGGATCCCGAGTTGCTGTGGCTCTGGCGTAGGCCGGTGGCTACAGCTCTGATTCGACCCCTAGCCTGGGAACCTCCATATGCCGCGGGAGCGGCCCAAAAAAATAGCAAAAAGACAAAAAAAAAAAAAAAAAAAAAGACTTAAGCATAAGATAAGACACCATCAAACTCCTAGAAGAGAACATAAGCAATACATTCTCTGACATCAACCTTACAAATGTTTTCTTAGGTCAGTCTCCCCAAGCAACAGAAATAAAAGCAAAAATAAACCAACGGGACCTAATCAAACAGACAAGCTTTTGCACAGCAAAAGAAACCATTTATAAAAAAAAAAGGCAACTTACAGAATGAGAGAAAATAGTCTCAAATGATGCAAATGACAAGGGCTTAGTATCTAAAATATACAAACAACTTATATAATTCAATAGCAAAAAAGCCAACACCCAATGGAAAAATGGGCAAAAGACCTGAATAGACCTTTCTCCAAAGAAGATGATACGGATGGCCAACAAGCACATGAAAAAATGCTCAACATCACTGATTATTAGAGAAATGCAAATCAAAACCACCGTGAAGTACCACCTCACACTAGTTGGAATGGCCATCATTAATAAGTCAACAAACAACAAATGCTAGAGATGGTGTGGAGAAAAGGGAACCCTCCTGCCCTGTTGGTGGGAATGTAAGCTGGTACAATCACTATGAAAAATAGTATGGAGGTACCTTAGAAAACTATACATAGAACTACCAATGACCCAGCAACCCCAGTCTTGGGCTGATATCCGAACGAAACTTTCCTTGAAAAAGAAACATGCACCTGCATGTTTACTGCAGCACTATTCACAATAGCCAAGACATGGAAACAACCTAAATGTCCACTGACAGATGAATGGATTAAAAAAATGTGGTACCTATACACAGTGGAATATTACTCAGCCATCAAAAAGAACAAAATCATGCCATTTGCAGCAACATGGATGGAACTAGAGACTCTCATACTGAGTGAAGTAAGTCAGAAGGAGAAAGACAAGTACCATATGATATCACTTATATCTGGAACATAATATGTGGCACACATGAAATTTTCCACAGAAAAGAAAATCATGGACTTGGAGAATAGACTTGTGGTTGCCAAGGGGGAGGGGGAGAGGTGGAATTGACTGGGAATTTGGGGTTAATAGATGCAGACTATTGCCTTTGGAATACATAAGCAATGAGATCCTGCTGTATAGCATTGGGAACTATATCTAGTCACTTATGATGGAACATGATAATGTGAGGAAAAGAATGTATATATGTATGTGTGACTGGGTCACCTTGCTGTACAGTAGAAAATTGACAGCACTGTAAACCAGCTATAATGTAAAACAAAAAAATCATTATTAAAAAAAAAAAAACAAAACCCTGAAATTGTAAAACCTCTAGAGGAAAAGACAGACAAGGAATTCCCATGTGGCTCAGTGGATTAAGGATTTGGTGTTGTCACTGCTGTGGAATGGGTTTGATCCCTGGCCCAGGAAATTCTGCATGCCATGGGTACAGTTCCCACCAAAAAAGAGAGAAAAAGAAAACATAGGCAATTCTTCATGCCATGGATACAGCCAAAAAAGAGAGAGAGAGAAAGAAGAAATAAGAAAACATAGGCAATTACTAATTGTACAATTAGTAATTGTATACTAATTACTATATAATTAGTAATATTGTTCTGGATATATTTCCTCAGGCAAGGGAAACAAAAACAAAAATAAACAAATGGGACTATATCAAACTAAAATGCTTTTGCACAGTGAAGGTAACTATCAACAAAATGAAAAGGCCTCCTACCAAATGGGAGAAAATATTTGCAAATGATATATCTGATAAGAGCTTAATATTCAAAATATATAAAAAAACACATATACAACTCAATAGCAAAAAAAAAAAATCTGATTTTAAAACTGGCAGATCTGGAAGATACACAGATGGCCAACAAGCACATAAAAAGATGCTCAACATCATTAATCATCAGAGAAATGCAAAAAATCATAATGCGATATCACCTCCTACCTGTCAGAACGGCTATTATCAAAAAGGCAACAAATAACAAATATCGGTGAGGATGTGGAAAAAAGAGACATTCATTCATTTCAGCACCTCCTTAGTTCACCATATGCCATCTTTGTACATTTGTTTCATCATCTAAGTGAAATTGTAAAGACAAAGGGTATACACATTAAAAACTATTGTAAATATTAGCCAATGGCCCTCAAAGGCTGTACAAGTTTACATTCCCAACAATAATCTATGAGGCTCATTTCCTGAAAAGATAGAGCCCTCAGAAGAACCCAATTTGAGGAGATAAGTTGGTAGTGCGCCCATCAGAGCTTGAAGAAAATGATCCTCAGCCCGGAGCATTGGGAAAAGGGCTACCTCCACCAGGCTGAGCATAACAGTGACTGCCTCATAAGATACTTATTAATTAATTAATACAAAAGGAAAAGCAGTAATTTTGCAACGGAGAAAACTGACAGATACCACCTTTACGTCATCTTTCAAAGTTAACATCACCATTAATGAGACAGAGGAATATCCTATGTGCCTTCTGATTCGATGCACTGGAAGGACACAGTGTCACTTTTATGAGAGTCTCACCCAAACTCTCTCGGAAAACACTCAAGTGGAGGGACATTCTACAAAATAACTGGCCGATATTCTTCAAAAGTGTCAAGGTTATGAAAGACAAAAAAAAATCACTCTTTAAAAACTGTTAAAGTTATGAGAGACCAAAAAAGACTGAGGAGTTGTTCTAGATTAAAAGAATTTAAAGGCACACTCTCATCCTAGACCAGAAAAAGAACAGTAGTGAGACAATTGGCAGCATGTGAATAAAGTCCATAGATTCTTTAATAGTACTGTATTCAGGTTAATTTCCTCACGTTGCTAATTCTACTGTAGCTTGTAAGATGTTAATATTTGGGAAAGCTGGTGAGGAAAATTCAATAACTTGTAACCAAGCAGGACCCTATGGGGCCTTCTGGGACACACCCCTCCCCCATATCCTCTACTATAGCTCCTCTCTGAAGTACCTAGATGGTAGTATCTCATGCATGTTTCTTGAGTTTTTCAAATGCTAAAACCTGCCACCAAATGGAAGAAAACTACTTGATGATCAAGAGTATGAAGGCTCCAGATTTTCTGGCGCCCAGGGATTGAAAATGTTAACTGCCTTGTTACCTCACCACCAACCAATCAGAGAATTGTGCACAAGGTGATCACTGACCCTGTGACCCCCCCTCCCTCACCTGACCTTTAAAAATGCCTTGCTGAAACCTTTCAGGTATTTGGATTTAGGGAGCATGAGCCACCCGTTCGCCTTGCATGGCTGTGCAGCAAACCTTTCTCTGCTCTAAATTCCGAAGTTTTGGCTTGTTTAGCCTCACTGGGCATCAGGCACAGAAATTTCTGTTCCGTAACAAACTCAATGTATATTTTTGTAAGTCTAAACTTATTTCAAAAGAAAAGGTTTTCAAAAAAAGAAGGGAGCTGGGTGTGACCAAGTCATCCCTCAGCCAAAAACCCTGTTAGCACCTCCGCCTACAGCATAAAGGTTGACTCTCCTTAGAGTGACATTCAAGGTCCTCAACAATCTGGCCAAACATCTCCCCAGATTCATGGCTCCCTATTCTCCTGTCACTTCACCAATCTCCATGGCACACAATACAAACTGCTTAAAACACTCTACTCGGGTTCAAAGGCCCCCTTCATGGGGCCTTAACTCTGCACCTACTACGGGAAGTGGAGTCAGCTGCCAACTCTTACCTGGTCAGCAGTTGATTTTCCTGACTCCATGCTTAATAAAGAAGAACAAATCTGACTCCATATTGGATCTGTTTCTTTTACTTTAACCTTTGTATTCTATTGCTTTTGCTACAAGTTAATCACTAAAGGGATGTTGCCTTGAAGGAGAGGTACTATCCTATCTCTGGGAACCCTGCCTCCCATTTGTTTAAGCTCACAGGAAACATTCTGACCAGGCCCACCCGTGAATGGCCACAGGAAGGAAGAAATTAATACTTTACCTCCTTGCTTCCTCCTGTGTTCCATAAAAGAGACTAGCATCCAAACCTAGGCAAGATCTTCTTCAGGACACTAATGCACCATCTGCTGGGTCGGCTGGTTTTCTGAATAAAGTAGCTATTCCTTGCCCCAAGGACTTATCTCTCAATTTATTGGCGGGTCCTGTGGTGAGCATTATGAGCTCAGGAACACCTGGAAGCCCTGAACTCCCTCTGAGGGCCTATGCAATCTGTTAGGCATTGCTCTCACCTTTTCTACCCTCAAGGAACTCCCAACCTCCAGATAAGTAAGGCAAGGGAACTACAGCAATCGGCTCAGGAAAGCCCCTCAGGAGCAGGCAAGGGAATTCACCTTTTCTGCTGTGAGGTAGGTATTACTATTATCCACTCTTTGCTGGTGAGAAAATTGAAGCTCAGAGAGGGGAGGTGACCTGCCTACAGCTGCACAGCCAGTAAGAGTGGAGTTGGGGTTTGAACTCTATTCCCTGCCTCCCCTACTGAGGGATCCTAACTGCTAAATGCTCTGAATAGTCAGCCAAGGAGTGTCCTTGGTTTACATTTTACCCCAACTCCAGTCTCAAGCAAAAGGAGATCATTTCCCTAGAACACACTGCGGACATGTTTCTCAAAGAGCTGGGGGAAATGCCAACTGCCTCCCTACCTCCCACAAGGATCCTGGATCCATAAGTTAACACATTCTCAGGAAACATCTATGGCTTTGACGATGAACTGAATTGATACTGAACAATGTGAATCTGTGCAAAAATATCTCAAAACTGAGTAGGACCTTGCTAGTTAGACCCCTTTAGGCTGATCTCCTCCACTTTTTTTTTTTTTTTTTTTTTTTGGTCTTTTTCTAGGGCCACACCCACGGCATATGGAGGTTCCCAGGCTAGAGATGCAATCGGAGCTACAGCTGCTGACCTACACCAGAGCCACGGCAACCCCAGATCTGAGCCGCCTCTGCGACCTACACCACAGCTCACGGCAATGCCGGATCCTTAACCCCCTGAGAGAGGCCAGGGATCGAACCTGAAACCTAATGGTTCCTAGTCGGATTTGTCTCTGCTGCGCCACTATGGGAACTTCATCCTCCACCTTTAAGTGTGGATTCATAACCTCAAAAAACACTGAGTTGGGGGAGGGGGTAGGAGTTCCCGTCATGGCTCAGTGAAAACTAATCTGACTGGTATCCATGAGGACAAAGGTTGGATCCCTGGCCTCACTCAGTGGGTTAAGGGTCCAGTGTTTCTGTGAGCTGTGGTGTAGGTTGCAGATGCAGCTCGGATCTGGTGTTGCTGTGGCTGTGGTTAGGCAGCGGCTACAGCTCCGATTTGACCCCTCGCCTGGGAACCTCCATATGTTGCGGATGCGGCCCTAAAAAGACAAAAAAGAAAAGAAAACACTGAGTGGGAAACTACTCTTGCCAAACTCTGCGATAACCACAGAACCCTGCTTTCACAGTTCCAGCCGAGATTAACAGAGAAACGAGCAGTGTTTGAACAGTGCCTGACACAAAGTTGGCATGAATAAATGTTGGCATTTAGGACCATAATTACTGATATTAAGCCTCTACCCTCCCCTGACACTTCACTTCTCCCAGCAAATTTCCCCATCTTCCTACATCTTTCGCTACCTGGGAAAATTTGGGAATACATGCCAGAAAGGGAGTAGATTTTTTAAGAAACAAAAAACTTCTTAAATCTCACCTTGTTAGGTCTCCTCGACCATCCATCCCCAATAAAGGCATCTATACTCACACTCCACTGGTTCACTTTCTCTGACTATAATTTGTGTTCCCCTTGGGCTAGCAGCCCACCTCCATCCATGCTAAGAGGAGGTGACCTGGATGAGCTGAGGGCTTCTGGGAACTGGTTTTGCTTCTGCCGAGACAAAAAGACAAGGAGGCTTTATGTGGCTCCCTCGCCCAGCCACCAAGGCCATTTTAGCTGGGCTGTCCCTCTCCCACACCTCCGCCCCCAGAGAGATGGTCAGCCCCTACTTCCTGTTTGCCTTGGTCCCTCGACTTTGGGTGTGAGCTAGAAGAACAACCCCTGCCAGGTCCCCCTGCCCTGTCTTGTGCCCTGAAGCATAGCCGAGCTGGGAGGCTTTGCACATCCTGCATCATGGCCTATGGAGATATGGGCAACCTAAGAGAAAATCCCAACATTTCTATATGAAATACTGTGTGACCATAAGCCATCCCCTAACTTCTCCCAGCCTCCCCTGTGTGTGTTCACTGCAAATCTTGGTGCTACCTGCCAAGGTGGCAGGAACATGCATATCACAGCACTTCATCTATGCATGTGGTTATGGGTTGTCTCCCCCTAACTGCTTAGGACTTGACGCTCTGAGCCCCCAAATACCTGATTTGCCCTCTTCCCCCTCTACCTCTCTCCAGATTTCCTCACTATCTAGTTACTCACCTGGGGCTTGAAAATCAAGAGGCCTGATAATGCTTAAAGAACATCCATTTTATTTAATTTTTCTGTCTTTTTGCCTTTTTCTAGGGCTGCACCCATGGCATATGGAGGTTCCCAGGCTAGGGGTCAAATCAGAGCTTTTTGATTTGAGCCTACAGCACAGCCACAGCAATGTGGGATCTGAGCCACGTCTGCAACCTACACCACAGCTCATAGCAACGCTGGATCCTTAACCCGCCGAGTGAGGCCAGGGATCGAACCTGCACCCTCGTGGTTCCTAGTCCCAAAAACATCCATTTTAGAATCAGATCTACCTGCCTTCCAACCTGGGATCTGCAACTCTCTGACCTACTCAAATAGATTATCTGAAAAGGGGATAAGGACACCTTACAGGTGTATTGGTGCAAGGATTAAATGAAATAACACATGGATGGCCTTAGCACAATACCAGTTTCAAAGAAGTTTAGCAAATATCGGAGTAATAAAAAATAATACTTATTGTCATCAGCCCCAGGTGGCCACTATCTTTCTTTGAGGCCTAGCATATAGTTGGCATATTTCTCTAGTT
Source organism: Sus scrofa (assembly GCF_054392235.1). NCBI lineage: Eukaryota > Metazoa > Chordata > Mammalia > Artiodactyla > Suidae > Sus > Sus scrofa. Next base: position 104,131,045 of record NC_139396.1, on the reverse strand, counting down.
CCTGGTACTGATGACAGTTTCCACTACTTTTAATTTAATTGGTCATTTTAGAGAATGTTGGAAGGGGGACATTAGCAAACAGAGTCCTTATTATCATTCTGCCCAGAAGTTTCCCTTCATAAGTTTGGACTAGCTTCTGTTGGAATCAGGAAATAAATTTCCAAACTCATCTTAAATCCAGGCAATTTATGGAGTAATTCAAGCAGTTCTAGTTCTACAGGATTTTCTGAGAAAGTAATTGAATCTTGTACTAATAGCAATATTTTGTCTTTCCAATACCTCTTCATTAGTACTTCATTGCACTGATCAGATCATAGATAATTAATAGTGGTGACAGGTGTTGTCTTTACCTCATTTCTGGCTTCATAAAAGATGCTTCTTGGGAGTTAACGTTGTGGTGCAGTGGAAACGAACCCAACTAGTATCCATGAGTACACAGGTTTAATCCCTGGCCTTGCTCAGTGGCTTAAGGATCTGGCATGGCCTGAGCTGTAGTGTAGGCCGTAGGCTCAGCTCCAATCCTGCATTGCTGTGGCTGTGGCTTAGGCCTGGAAGCTCCAGCTCTGATTTCGACCCCTAGCCCAGGAACTTCCATATGCCCCAAGAGTGGCTTTTTTTTTTTTTTTTTTTTTTGCTTTGCTTTTTTTTAGGGCTGCTCCCATGGCATAGGAGGTTCCTAGGCTAAGGGTCTAATCAGAGCTACAGCTGCTGACCTACGCCAGAGCCACGGCAACCCCAGATCTGAGCCGCATCTGTGAGCTGCACCACAGTTTACGGCAACGGCGGGTCCTTAACCCACTGAGTGATGTCAGGGACTGAACCCTCAACGTCATGGTTCATAGTTGGATTTGTTTCTGCTGCACCACGACGGGAACTCCCAGAAGAGGCCTTTAAAAAAAAAAAAAAAAAAAAACCACCACCACCAAAAAAGCCTCTCTTTTCCTGTATGTATGTGTAAACTACTTGTGTAAGGTAAAAGGACTTATCTTGTTAAGGAAATATGTCCTTTTATTTTCTTTATTTCTATCTCTTAGAGTGTGTGTGTGGTTTTTTTTTTTTAGGTCTGAGATGGCTATTTAATTTCATTAAATAATACTTTCAGTATTTATTGAAATGACAAACTTATTTTACTTTTGTTTCTTTGACCTTATAATGGACATGATGGCCAGAGATTTTTCTAGGCCTCGACTTGGGAATAAATAGCTAACAATGTTTTCTGTTCAAATTAGTAGCTAAAGGGTGGACTATGTAATAGAGTGGGATGTTCAGCTATCCATGTAGGAAAATAATTTAAGCTTGAATTTGCCTGCAAACACATAAAAATTCTAGAAGTACTAGAGATTACATTTTTTAAAAATCTTTATTTGAAGAAAATATTGGAAAATATTTTTGTACTCCTGATGTGAGGGATCATAAGTAGTAAAACCTAGGAGCCATGAAAGAAAATACTGAGAGACTTAGTTACCTAAGTATTTAAAACTTCTTTATGACGAAAGACACCAAAAACAAAGTTAAAGACAGGGGAAAAATGGAAGAAAATATTGCCAACATATCAGGCATTGAATTAATAATCAGAATATGTAAAGAAACAAAAAATAGAAAAAAATATTTGAATAGGCAAATAAAAGCTGAACCTCACTCATAATAAATAGCATATAAATAAACACAATAAAGTTAACAGTTTTCATTATCAAACTGTCAAGAATTATTGAAGTTCCGTTGTGGTGCAGCAGAAATGAATCTAATATCCATGAGAACTTGGGTTTGATCCCTGGCCTAGTTCAGTGGGTCAGGATCTGGGGTTGCTGTGAGCTATGGTGTAGGTTGCAGATGCAGCTCAGATCTGGTGTTGCTGTGGCTGTAGCGTAAGCTAGAAGCCGTAGCTCTGACTAGACCCCTAGCCTGGGAACTTCCATATGCTGCAAATGCAGCCCTAAAAAGCAAAAAACAAAACAAACAAACAAAAAAAACCATTTAGGAGTTCCTACTGTGGCTCAGTGGGTTAAGAGCTTGACATAGTGTCCATGAGGAAGCAGGTTCAATCCCTGGTCTCGCTAAGTGGGTTAAGGATCTGGCATTGCCATAAGCTGTGGCTGCTTGGATGCTGCCCGGATCTTGTGTTGCTGTGGCGTGGGCTGGCACCTGCAGCTCAATCTGACCCCAAGCTGGGAAACTTCCATATGCAGCAGGTGTGGCCATAAAAAGAAAAAGAATTTTTAAAGATAAATACCCAGTATTGGAGAATGTACAGGGCTCCTAGATCTACAACTTCAGTTGGCTCCACACCAGAAGTATTTTATGTTAATGGAAACCCCTGCAGCAAAACTCCAACACAGACTACAGTGTAATTGGATGCACCTTTGAGTCCTGTGCTCTCAGGACCTGGCCCCTCCTTTGGGATTTTTAAGAGCCTTTGGGCATATCCAGCAAAATTAAAAGGCCCTCTGAATCAATGATTCCTCTTCCAGGAATCAAGACTTTCAGAAATACAGAGTTATGTAATACATAAAGATATGTACAAAAGGATGTTCACTTTAGTATGCTTTATATTAGAAAACAAAAAACAGGAAACAAACTCCATGTCCATCAATAGGAGCTTGTCGGGAGGAATAACAGTGCATCCATCATAAGACATTTTGCAACTCTTCAAAGGAATGAGATGGATTTGTCACTGACCTGGGTTCTTAGACTATTTAATCAATAGAAATTGCTAAGAGGCCAGAGGAGAAATTCAGGCAAGGCTTTGTTTGGACTCAGCTCCAGTGGGTAAAAACAAGTAACAGGTTCCCTTTCTGGCTCCCTGACAGATGGCAAGCTAGACCCTTAAGTGGGGTGAAGGTAGGAGCAGGTCAATGGGTCTGGCTGGAGGAGGGGTGGTTAGGTGGCCTGCCCACTCTGTTTGTGGTGCTGTGTGCAGAGGGCATGCATAGTATCCTGCTTTGGGTCCTGACACCCTGTTTGTGTCTTTGACACCTCAGAAGAGGCATTGGGTTTTTGGTCTTTTTGTATCTTATTGTTCATAATTTGCCCCAAGTGCACTTCATGCAGTTATTTTTAGTCCCTTAGAGTTTCTTTGTATTTTGTTGCTCAAGGAGATGTTTGGTTAGGTACAAGCACTGCAGCAAGGCCCCAGGTCCCAGCCTGTCTGAGATTTAAGTATTCTAACATAGAACCATCTTTAAGATTTGATATTATGACTGAGATGAATGTGAATGTAGAAGCAAATTCCAAATTATCTATTATTTAATCCCATGTATATACATTTGTGCCTGAATATCCATTAGATAGGTAGACTTCCTAGGGAGTCTACCTCCCTAGGAAGGTAGACTCTTCCAGCTGAAGGGACTAGGTTGGAAGCACCAGCTGAAGGGACTAGGTTGGAAGCACCGAGCACCAGGGGAGTTAGTGACTCAGAGGGGTGTCTTGTTTTACCCTGCATGTTTTAGTATTTTGTGCCTCTGCCACAAGAAAGTAATGTATGTGTGTTTTGGTAAATTCAAAGACTAGGCAGCCAATTCACTCTGAGCTGCCAGAATCCCTGTGGGTTTGACAGTTCTTTGACAACTTCCCACTACCAAGTGTGAGAAATTCTTGGCATTCCTGCGAAAAAAGCCTTCTTCTGAGTCAATTCATGTGGGCATCCTAATTCCCAAGAGAGATTTTTAAAAATTTAGATCCAAGTCTCTGTCCAAGATCTACGAACTCAGAACCTGGATTTCTGTTCCTGAGGCTGTTTTCTGGAGGAGGAAGTGAGAAGGAAGTATCAGCTTTATGAAAATACACAATGTTAGAGCTGTGAGTTAAGTTTCATTTGGGGCAAAATGAAGACTATAGCCTGGGAAGCAGCATTTGACATAGCTTTGCAAAACTGCTCCAGAGAGGTGGTGGGGAAATGTCAGGATATATGTGACTGGTGAAGGGGGGAAGTGCAGGCAATTAAGCATACATTTTGCAGAAGGTCACTGCTAGTCTTGTGAAGGTTACTGCTAGTCCCAAGGAGCAGAGGTCACCATGAGGGATTTTAGCGCTTTTCTGGATATAAGGAAATGCAAGCACTGGGCTAATAAAATCTTCTGAAAATATCTAACTATTCGAAGACCTGTTCTGCCAGTTTTCCCAGAGCACGGAGTGCCTCACTCCTCCTCCTTGAATTCTTGCAGGGGGTGTTGAGGGTCAGCAGCTGCAGTGGTTCATGATTCAATCCTTACAGAGGCAGATGACAAGTGCTAATCTGCAGGTCACAAAAGGATTACTTGGTTAGTGTGGTGATGGTACTGGACAATTGCACAGCCACAGTCAGGAACAGAGAAGGCAGAGGTAGCCCCTATCTGCAAGGGTTCTAGTTAACCTACGTCATGGACCCCTTGTTGAATAAAGATACTCCTCTGGGCTTGATGATGAAGCAGCTCCACTGGCAGCAAGGCGAGGCGAGGCACCCAAGGCTCTGTAATACAGATGTTAGGGCTGTGGATTTTGCTTTTTGTTTTCCAAAAAACTTAATTTTTTTTTTTTTTTTTTGCTCTTGTCATGTAGGAGTGTACTGTGGGTGAGGGTTGACTATTGTGTCCTAAACTAGAGGGAGGTAAGGATGATTTGAGGTTAACTGAGAACCCCATCCAGCTCTTACTCTGGGCTTGCTTAGAATGGAGAAAGATCCTGGCTTTTTGGGGATACGGTGTATATTATTATCTACTGGCTGGCCTGCAGAGGTGGGAGAACTGGATTCAAATCCTGACTCCACTGTGTGACTACTGGCAAGGCTCTTTAGCAACTCTGAGCCTCAAGTTTTTGATCTGCATAATGTACATACAGTGCAGCCCAGTGCAGTGAAGATTAGATGGTATATGTAGAATAAGTCAATCAAAACATAGCTATTGTTCATGAATATTACAGTGGTTATTAGACCATGAACTCAAGGGCCGGCATATGTGATCTTGAGAATTATTTCTTTTCCTTCCTTCTTCAGAGTTTACCTAACACTAGTACAGAGCTTAAGTGTGTGCTGAACACTCTGATTCTATTAGGGCTCTGGGCCTGTCACTGCTAAGCCATCTTAAAAGTTTGGAAAACAAATTATTGTCTATAGATTAATTCTCCTTCTCGAAAGTGTGGAATAAACCAGTTTTACTTCTATTTGCACATTCATGTTAATATTCCAAATCTTTGTTCTTTCATTTAATGAGTTAAATGAAAGCTGCAGCACATGCCCATTTTATATCTGGATGAAAGCCATGATTTTACCTTTCTTGGAAAAGCATCTTTTGACAATCCTGTTACTCTTTTAGACCAGTTTTACAGGAGGCAGACACCACTTCCGAGCCTCCCTTTCAGGGAGACACTGTCCATACGTAATGAGAGTTGATTACTTATTCCTGGGAGGCAGAGCAAAGCTTCCACACTCCGTGCAGTCAGGGATTCAGATCCTGTGCCACGGGTGTGGGTGGCACTTCTCTCGAAGCTTCAATCTGTGAAATGGGCTCGTAGCGAATCACTGTGGCTCTGGTTCCATCGCCCTCTCCGTGCGGGGCCTCGGGGAGGTGCAGGGCGCTCAGAGCACAGCCCCTTCGTGGGGAGGCGCCGAGGCTGGCATGTCAGGCCCCTCCGCCCGCGGGGTCTCCGAAGGGGGCGGGCTCGCTCGAGCCAGAAAGCCCGGAGCCGCCCAGGAATCTTGGCTGGGACTTGGAGCATTTCCTCCCGGGCGGGGAGGCCGGCCGCGGGCAGACGACTAGCTGAGCTCAACCGGCCTGCAGCATGCGGCCCCTGCTCTGCGCTCTGGCCGGGCTCGCCCTGCTCCGAGCTGCGGGCGCCTACGCCGCCGGTGAGTGAAGACCGACCTCGGACGGCGAGGAAGGAGCGGGAGGGAAGATGGAGCCAGAGGGAGAGAGAGCGATGGAGGAGGGAGATGCGGAGAGAGGAGAGGATGAGAGAGAGAGAGGGAGAGAGATAAAGGCAGAGGGGCAGAGAATTAGAAAGGAGAGGGAAGAATAGAGAAATAAAGGGAGAGGCTGGAACAGAGAGAGACTTTGGAGGTAACAGGTAAGAACTATGAATGAGGAAAGAGAAAGAGGAGGTCGCTGTTTCTAAAGAGAGGCAAACAGAAAGAGAAGCAAAGAAATAGAGGAACTAAACTGGCGAGAGAAAGGGGGTTGGTTGGGGAGAGAGAAATGGAGAGAAAGGTATTGAGGAAAAGAGAAAGATTTGAGAAAGACCAAAAGAAGAGAGAGTGTGGAGAAACTCAAAAGCCCCAGGTTGGGAGGAAAGAGGAAGAGACCAGCATCCCGCAGGGGCCCATCAGGTCTGTAGGGTGGGGCAGTCCTGCCAGAGGGCCTGCAGAGATGCCCAGGCCTGGTTTCCTGGGGAATTTCCTGGGAAGCTGAGCTCTAACAGGCAGATGACACAAGCCTGACCTCGCAGAGCCTGTCAGAAGCCAGGCAGGTGGCCCCTGGAGGCCACTGATTTACCTACCTATCAGGTGGCCTGAGGGGGTTCTGCAGTCTGGGTGAGGAGGCTGATCCCTCCCAGAGAGCTTCCCTGAGGATCCAAGCTGCCTTGGGTGGGTGCTGGGGAGGGGACTGCTGAGGGAGAGGCCCCCTGGGTGCTCTACTGACTGGGTTCCTTGCCTTGCCTGGCCCCTCTACCCTTCCCCTCACAGATGAGGCTCAGACAGTGTGGCTGCAGAGGTACTAATTGTACTCAAGGATGTTCCTTCTACTACCTTAAGACTCTGAAGGTCTTACAGCACTTCACAGTTTACAAGCCACGTTCCCATTTACCAAAGTTCTCATGCAGGCCTCAGCCAGAGGCAGCTGGTGCTCATCCCAGTCGCACAGGTGAGGGGAGGGCTCAGGTGTCTCCAAGCATCCAGGGCGCCTGCCCCCTCAGTCAGGCCCTTGCCCACATGCCAGGCTGTTCTCCCATCTCTCTGGGGTGGGTAGATGTGAGGCGCCCAGGTGAAGTGCCCTGTGTTAAGATGGAAGTGCCCCTTGCCCCACGCCCAGCCCCTTCAGGCCCAGGGAACTGTGGGGAAAGGTTTGAAGCCAGTGTTCATCCTTGGCAGCTCCTGGCTGCGTGACCTTGGGTGAGTTACTACACCTCTCTGAGGCTGTTTCCTTTTCTGTAAGTTGGGGAGAAGGGGACCTGCCCTGCAGTGCCGGATGAAATGGAAAGGCACAGCATGGAACACCTGTCAACATGCATTGGCTTCTTCCCTTGTCCTCTCAGCTCCACTGATTTCTCTGAGCCCCGGTTTCTCTACTGAGGTTGGCTAAGGAGGACCAACAGCTGCTTCCTCACAGGCTGTGTGAGGAGTGGCTGGGACCAGCCCAGCATGGAGCCCGCCTACATGCTGTCTTTTTTCTCTTCCTCCCCTGCCCCTTCTTCCCAAGTCCCCACCTCCAGGAGCCGAGAGGACAAAGCCCAGTCTGTGCTCCCCCAGAGGGAGGAGCTGGCCACTGCTCACAGTAGCTGACTTTTTGTGGCCCCTTTTGCTATGAATGGTATATGCGCTTTAATTTAAAGCCATCTTTAAATATGATTTTCTTTCTGATTATACACCCTCATTGCTACAGATTTTTAAAAAAGAGGAAAATATAAATGTGTTCATGGAATGTCACACTGAGTTCACACATTTTTGTGTATAATTTTTCAGACTTCAGACAATATACTATTGTGTTTCTTCACTTGATTATCAAATCTTTTGGATGTAAACACAGAATAGTATAATGAACCCCCATGCGCCCATCACTCTGCTTTAACAGGGATGGATTCTTAACCAGTCTTCATTCCTCTATCATCCCCACATTCTCTCCCCTTCCTCAGATTTTTTTAAAGGAAATTCCAGGCACTATATATTTTCATCTATAAATACTGCTTTAAGTAATTTTTAATAAACATAACTGCAATGCCATTATCATACCCTAAACATGGACAATAATTCCTTAATATCAAACATCTATTGTTCAACTATCCCTGGTCCTGTCCTGTTTTTACATTTGGTTTGTTGGATCCAAATTAAGATGCATACCTTACTTTTGGTTATCATGTCTGTTAAGTTCCTTTTGGTAAGTTTTAAGTTTCTTTAGTAAATAAATCCCCCCCCCTTTTTTCTTAAAATGTGTTGAAACTGGGTTGTTAGTTTTATAAAGTTTTTCTCATTTAGATTTTAGTTGATTACATCCCCTGGGTGTCATTTAAATATTCTTCTCTCCCCTTTATGGTCTATAAACTGGTAGTTAGAGCTAGAAGCATCATCTAATTCCAGTTAATTTTTTTTTTTTGCAAGAATACTTTGATGATATGTTGCTTTAATTTGCATTTGTTTGATTACTACCAGGGTTGGACTTTCTCTTCCAGTGCATTGTGGTCATTTCTACTAATTCTCATGAATTGTCTTAGACATTTCATTTGTGGCACTGGGATTTTTGTTTTGTTTTGGCCACACCTGCAGCATGTGAAATTTCTTGGACCAGGGATCAAACCTACACTACAGCAGTGACCCAAAAGCTGCTGCAGTGACAACATTGGATACTTAGCCCACTGTGTCACATTGGGATTTTTCGTAGTGATCTGAAAAGTTCTTTGTGTTGAGTGATGCACACCGTTTTGTGTTACTCGTAGAGAACTTTTTTAATGTTAAGGCTTCAGCTGCATTCCTTTCCTATTTTGCTATCAGAGGGATCTGAAGTCCTAGAGCCTAGTCCTAACCATTCTCACCCATGCCAGGGGGCCCACAGGGGAAGCTCTCACTGCCACTACTCCAAGTCCTCACGGACTTGGGTTTTCCATTGGGATTCTGCTTTTTTGCTTTGAGTGAAAGAGGAAGATGCTGAAGGATTATGGTGAGGATCACAGCATTTCTTCTTACAAAAATGGATGTTGTAGGGAGTGAACTGCTGCTCAAAGACAATTCAATCCAATGTACACAGTTGGGCTCTTGTGGGGCCTCAGGGCAGGTGCAAGTGCATTGGTACAAATCCCCTTAGCCTCATACCTGTCCAGCCCCACATTTTACAGAGAAGGCAGCTGAAACCCCAAAATAGGAGGCCCTTAACTCATTGCACAACTGCCATGACACAGAATATATAGTGTTAGGCAGATAGGATCCAAATCCTATTCCTGCCACCTACTAGCCTGTAGTCCTGGGCATGTTATCTTCAGTTTTCTAATCTATAAAAAAGTGAATGTAAGAGTACTGAGCTCACAGAGGAATTAAATGAGATAATGCTTGTAAGTACTCTACAAAAAGCCTGGGTCATAATAAGTGATCACAAATCAATAGTAGTTGCCAGTATAGAATGTGGTTGTACCCATTCTAGAGGTGAAGAACCAAGGATCCAGCAAGTAGGATTAGCTTGTAGCAGAGCCCAGAGAACCCGGTCAGCTCTGAGCCCTCTGTGTGCTTTTTGGAAGAGCCTCTCTCAAGCATCCCTTAGACCCCCACACAGGTTTAGTCCTAGAGTAGATGCCTCCCCATCTTGAAGAGACCCGATCAGAGTGATCTAGCAGAGACTACTGGCTCCACGCGGAGGGGCTTTCACTGACTTGCTCAGTCTCCAGCCCACCTGGTGAATGTCCTCCATGGCATTTGCACATCACTTAGCGGTTCCAAGGCAACTTTGAGTGTGGGATCCCCTTGGATCAACACAGCAGTCCTTCCAAGTAGCTAGAGCAGATCCCTTACAGACGAGGCTGAGTGAGAGGCAAAGAGCACAGTCAGTAAGCAGTGGAGGTGAGACTCTGCCTCTGACTCCCAACCTCATGTTCTGTTCACAGCACATGGAGAGAGGTTTATCCTGGATGGCTTCCTAGACCTCAGCATGGTGGAGGTTCGGGAATGTAATAGTACTTTATAACCCAGTGGATTATAAAATAACTGTATTCCAGAGTAGAAGGAATCTGGGTTCCTGTATGGCTTCAGGGACAGGAAGCCCCTGCCAGCCCTGACTGCCAGCCAGTCTATTCTGAACTGATGATATGGGAGGAAAAAAAAAAAGGCGTGTGTGACTGAGGGGGCTCTTTGTTACAGCAGCTTAGCCTATATTCTCACTTAACCAGATGCTGACTGTATTGGAATGAGATTGCTAAGCTCTCAGAGTTGATTGTCGAGGTTTGAATCCACATCTGGAAAATGACCAGCGTGCAAAGCAGGCAGAACATATCACTCCCCAAACAAAGCAAAACAACACAGAAATGTTCCTCAGTGTCTAAGCTCCCTCTTAGGGGCTAGAGGGCCCCTCTCCTGTTTTAGCCAGAGCAGGCCTACAGATTAGAGTTTGAAAATAGTGTTGTTCTGCTTAAAAAAGAAAAATCAAAAACCACTGTTGGTTTGGAAGGAACCACAAATTTTAATGTAAATATGTGGTCAAATTTATTATACTATTATATTGAATATGGTCAAATAGAATTAACCCCTAAGGGACAGGTGTGACTGGTCACAGCAGAGACTGTCTTTGTCATCCAGAAGCACAGCAGCACCTCTCAAGGTCAGAAGTCATTCGAGTTGTGTGCTTTCTTAGTGTTTGGGTCCCAGAGACAAAAGGTCTCCTATGCCTGTCAGTGGGAAGGGGCTGTACTTCCTGCCTTGGTGGGTGATGGCCAGTGGCCATGTCCCTTTAACTGGAAAGGCTAGCCTGGTGTCTCAGCTGGGCCTCTGGCCTCCACCAGCTGCCTGCTCTCACCATGTTCCACCCACTGTCCAAGGGCACAAATAGGCCCTGGGCTGGAGCCTGGCCAGGGAAAATAACTGGCATCCAAGAAGGTCTATTTCCCAACTGGCCAGGGCCGGGAGGGTGGGGCCAGAGGAAGAAAGGGAACACTGGGAACCACAGCCTTGGCTGCCTGTGGTAAGTCATGATCATTCTTCAGCCTCCCCTGCTCTTCCTCTGGTTTGAGCTTCCCCAAAGCCCTGTGAAACTGGTATTATCATGAGCCTCCTTCTGCGGGTGAGAAAGCACAAAGGAAAGGAAGTTCTTGCCCTGTTCTTGCCTCGTTGGAGCTTCTGGGCCAAGAAGCAATTTGTCCTTGACTCATGCCGGTTCTGTCGTTGTCACTAATTTTTGAGGCCTGAAAGACAGAGGCAATCATGGATGAGTTACATCTGGGAGGCAGTGCCTCCCCTCCTCCCACCTCGTGTTAACAGAGAAGACTCAGGGCAGGGGAAAGTTCCCATGGGCCCACACCAGTTTGTGGCTGAGAATGGGGGTCTCCAGTGTGTTTTCTGCTGTCATGTGTTACGGTCAGTGCTGTGAGGACCCCGTCAGGGAGGGAGCGGTGCCAGTGGTTGTACGGCCCCACCCTGGCTCTGCCCCAGCACTCTCAGCAGAGCTCCTCAGGGGGCCTGGATGAGCTCACAGACAGTTGTGTGGTGCAGCCCAGGGCGAGGTTGTGTCCAGATGTGACGGATTAGTGCCGTGTGATGTGGAGAGAGCCTCAGCCCAGCCTCTTCCCTGGAGGGGTTTGGGAGCCAAGTTAGGCCTCATCGCAGAGCACAGAGAACAGGATGTTCTAGGCTGAGGGAGGGGAGGCACGTGTTGTTCGTGACTTCGCGGCCTGGCAGAGCCCCGCTTGGCCGGCAGGGTCACGCTGCTTCCTCTTGGCTGAAGCTGGGAGGAGGGGAAGAGGACTTTAGGGCCTGGGAGGGGCAGGTGGGGCTCAGGGCAGGCGCTTGGCCAGAGGCCCCTGGGAGGAGCCTGCAGAGAATGTGTGAACTCAGACCCAAACCAGGACAGACCCCCTCTTCCCAGGCAGCCCTCTGCATGGGGAGAGCAGCTCTTCCTGCCCCTTAGTGCTTATCCAGCTGAAACAAACGAGTCAAAATCTGGACTCCCTTCACCAAGGCCCCCTCTGGACCTGCCTCTGCCTGTCAAAAGCCTTCTCATGATGCGTGGCCCAGAATGGAGCACAGCCCTCCAGACGGGCTTTCTCAGACCACCTCCCCATCCTAAATGTTTTATATCAATGCGTGAAGCCCACGATGGTTTCTGACCATATGTACACAAGTAGAATAGTGGAACAACCCCCCTCCCCGCCCCCCGCCCCAGTCACCCAGTTTCAACAGTGATCAATCTTGGCCAATCTTGTTTGCTCAGCTCTCCCGCCCATGCCTCCTCCCACTCCCAGGCCTGGATTATTTTGAAGTAAAGCCAAGATCTCATAGCATTCCCTCTATATTTCAGTTATGGAACTCTGAAAGACTTCTCTGAAAAAAAAATCCCCTGAGTGGAAGTGTTGGGATCCAGATAGACCAGGAAACATCAGGGCATGGAGATTCTGTAGAGCTCCAGAAGGTCATCTTGCTGAGGTGGGGCCAGGAGAAGGCCAGGGTGCCTGGAGTCCAGTCATTTGCTGACTGTGTGACCTTGGGCAAGTCAAGAGTTACACATTCATCACTAGCAAAATGGCTCCCCTCTCTGTCCTTACCTTAAGACCTGCCAATCTTCTGGGCAACTTTATATAAAGTCCCCTTGGGCCATCCCAGCCAATACTGAGCGTCTGAGAGTTATAAGAGTTCTGTGTCTACAAAGATCAAGTCTAATAACTCTTACCCCTACTCTGCTTCAGATGCCCACATTGCTCTCAGAAAATAAAGCATTTGTCAGTTTCCACAGTGGAAATACTCTCAGGGTGACTCCCACTTTGGTGGCTATATCTAACAATCCACTCAGAATTCCTGAACGTTTTACAAATAACTCTCCTCTTTCCTAATTCTATATGAATTTTCAACAGATGGTTCACCTCTTACTTTACCAAGTGAAGAGATCCCGTCAAATGGGACTCACTCAACTTCTTGGCCCTTTAGGCAGAACTTTTGTGCCCAGTTTTGCTGCATGTCCTCTCTCTTCCCTCCATGTGTTGCCCTGGGCCCCTACCACCATTTCTGGATTCCAGGCCTCACGTGTCTTCAGGAAATGCATTCTTTCTGTTCTCCTGTCTTCTGCCTGTCCTCGGACTATAAGCATGGTTTATTTTCTTCATCATTAAAAAACCTGGAAACAACCACAATGAACACTTCTCTAGACCTTGTGATCTGATCTCCCTTCCTTCACAGCCAAGCTTCATGGAAATATTTTTCAGGATCTAAGTTTCTCTTCTGATCTATCCTTCCCTTCTCATCCCACCAGGGTCTAGACTTTGCTCTGCTTCCATCTCTCTGCTGACAGTACTGGGGGTGCAATTCTGCATTAACTTTTCTGTTGCTCTGTTTTTCAATCTTTGTTGTGCTATACCTCCCTTCTGCTTTAGGCCGTACTAATGTTTCATCCTCTTTAAATCTCTTTGCTTCTTGTTTCTGGGCAGTATCCTCCTTCCTGAGTGTCCATGTGCTCCAAAGTTCCAGCCAACTCAGATGCCCCCAGAGCATCTAGGAGCCTCCAACACTGCAACCTGAGCTCAAAACTGGGGCTTTCAGGAGTTTCTGTCATGGCTCAGCAAAAACAAATCTGACTAGCTTCCATGAGGATGCAGGTTCGATCCCTGGCCTTGCTCAGTGGGTTAAGGATCTGGCGTTGCCATGAGCTGTGGTGTAGCTTTCAGATGAGGCTCTGATCTGGCATTGCTGTGGCGTAGGTCTAGGGGTCCAATTTGACCCTTAGCCTGGAAACTTCGACATGCCAGGGGTGTGGCCCTAAAAAGATGAAACAAGCAAAAACTGGGGCTCTCAGACTTCCGTGTGAGGGTTGGTGGTGCCAGAAATATCCAAGGAGGAACCATTGTTAAGTAAGAAAATGAGTCAGGAGTTGAACAGGGTGAACCTCAGATCTTCCGCTTACTAGCTGTGTGACACTGGACATGCATTTAATTCCTCTGTGCATCGATTTCCTTATGTGTAAATTGGGGATAATTGGTTGTTGTTTAGCACCTTGTGTGGTACATAGTGAGTACTGGTCAAATGTCAGATGTTACTAACTGTTCACCAGTGTCTGTGCTCTTAGTAAAGTATCTCCATGCATTTTCTTCCTATGGCTCCTGTCTCCTTTCATCACTTTTTACACTGATAACTGGTAACTTCCTGCCCTCAAAGACAAATCGCTCCAATCCATTCTCTGTATTTTTTAAAATTCATATATGACTATGTGATTCTTCTATTAAAATAAACCCCTAAACAAGCATCATGATTGGTTTATTAGGGCCCCTGGTAGATCCCTTCCTTACCTTACTTGTTCAGGCAGCACCTCCTTGAGGAAGCCCACTTGGGTCTGTAGATGACCACGGGTCTTAGAGACAAGGGAGTGATTGGGGCAGCCCCACACTTGTATGCTGACCCACCCTGTGCCTTCCTCTGCCTCTCCTTGGACAGTTTTCAGGAACCACCTCTCCTGAGCCCAGTACTTTGCAGGAGTCTCCAGTGTTACAGGGAAAGTGAGGGCCCCATAGTGACAAGACTTGTTTTCCCACAGCTGCTGAACCCTTCATCCCCTCTGGAGGAGACCCGTCTCGGAGCACAGCATGTGACAGATACATGGCTATCCACAGCCGATTGAACGTCATAGAGGAGGTAATGAGGGTGACCTGGGGGGACTTGCAGCTTCAGAACCACCTGCCAGGCTGGTGGCTTTGGAGGGCTCAGGCCAAACTTGCTTGGGAAGATTGAGGAAACCTAGGCCAATCCTGCTCCCTGGCCACCATATTAAACATCTCCCTGCTCTACCTGGGCTTTTAGGCTCACGGGCCCCCAACAAACTCTGCTTCCCTCCCGCCCCAGGCTTTACTTATCTCCAGCCAGAGATCTCTGCATAATCTGGACAAGAAGTTTGAAATTCAGTCACTGTTTTGTTATCCAGCCACAGTTTGTAACCTGGCGTCCATAACTACTGTGGGGAAAAAATTGCACTTTATTTTCAGAAAGCTTTCACTGAAATTTAGTATTCTCATTCATTATAAATGTAGACAACAAATCATAGTAATATTAACAGTACTATGACTTTGTCATCAGTAGAAATCAGCTAATTTAATCACATTATAGTCATTGTGTATATCTCAACATATCATTTATTCTAATTGGTATGTCAAAATTTCAGTAGTTGTTAGACTTGCTACTTAAATAAGTTGTTAAATAAATTTTATTTTTAATGCTTTAATAATATTTTAATTAAATTGATGTCCTTGGAAATCCTATGTTTTATTTTTTTGATGAAAGCGTTTTTCCAGTGGGAGGGTCTGTAGGTTTTACCAGACTGCTAATGGGGTTCATTCACAAGAAAAGAACCCCCATAAAGAAAATTTCGAAATCCCCAAACTGTCATTTGGCAGAATTGCCACGAGGGGGCAGGGCAACAAAAGGAACGTGAACTCACAGCAGTGAAGTCTTGAAAGAGAAAAAGGAATCCCAAAGTCCCCCCATGAAGAACCAGAGACTGAATGAAATCACTGTGTGCAGAGCCAGGAGTGGCCTTAGAGAGTGAGCCCCTAGGATTTTGTCATCTGGGAAACTGAGAGGCAGGCCAGGGCAGAGCCTGAATTAGGAGGACCCAGGTGCCTTGGCACCCAGTTCTCTCCCCACAGCACCCCCCAACTGGACTGCCAAGTGTTCCTTAGGATGTGGCTGATTAAGCAGGGCTTGGCACCACTCTTGTCTTCTGCTCCTCCCCACCCCTCTCCTTGCTCTAGACGGTGGAGAAGACGGTGGAGCATCTGGAGGCAGAAGTGAAAGGCCTGCTGGGTCAGCTGGAGGAGCTGGCTTGGAACCTGCCCCCAGGGCCCTTTAGCCCAATCCCCGACCTCCTTGGAGATGGAGACAGCAGCTAAGGTAGCAGAGATGACAGTACCTGGGGCTGAGCAAGTGGGATGGGGATGGCTGCTTCCCCACCCCCCCAAGTAGCCTGGACAAGCCAAGGAAGCTCTAGCTCCTCCTTGGGACAGAAGTGGGAGGCATCCCCCCGACTCACCCCAAGTGTTCTCTGCCCCCACCCCTGGGGCTGCTGCAGCCCAGCATCGGGTAAGGGCTCCTGGAAGAGCTCTACCCTCAGCACCAACCTCAGAGCAGCTGCCTCCTTCCCTGGCCACTTACTTGTCTCAGAGCTCCTTCCATCTCCCTTCCACTCCTCTCCTGCCACCAAACCCTCTCAGGGAAGCCTGGCCTCCCTCTGATGGGCAGTGGAGGGATTGACATCTTCTCCTTCCTTGAGCCCTGTGGTCCTGGTACAGGAGTCCCCAAGGGACTGGGAGGGGAGGGGAGAGCTTTCAGCACCCTGTTTGCTCACTCAGAGGCCGTCCCCCTTTCTTTCAGATTGCTTTTGAGCACCGGAGCCTGAGTTGCCTAGCAGCTGAGAACAGAGCCATGCATTTCTGGCCTGCCTTCCTCAGCTTTGTGCAAAAGGAAAGCTATTCCTTTGTCCCCTGTGTCTGCTGACAATGACCCTGCAGCCACAGCCCCTACTCCATCTGCTCCCATGCCCCAAGGCTCACACCCCATGCAGGCTCAGACCTGGGAGCCCCAGTTGGTCTGTGCTTCTGTCCTCCTTATTTATAGGGGTGGAGAGGTTGGGGTTGATTCATAAAAAAGAAGTTAGGCACCTGAGGCCTAGAAACACAGCTCTCAACACAGCAGAAGGGCCCTTTGAATAGCTCTGCTACTTAAAATGTGGCCATGGGTGAACCATGTGGTGTCACCTGGAGAGTTTTTATCAAAAATGCAGAATTTGGGACCCCACCCAGAACTCTTGAATCATAATCTACATTTTAATGAGAGCCCCAGGGGATCTGTGTGCACATTAAACTTTTAAAAAATATTTATATTGAGGTAAAATTCACATAACATAAAATTCAAAATTTTAACCATTTTGAGTGGTACGAATTCAGTGGCTGCACAATGTCATGCAGTTACCACCACTTTCTTTTTCTTTTTTTGGTCTTTTTAGGGCTATACCCATGGCATATGGAGTTTCCAAGGCTAGGGGTCGAATCAGAGCTGTAGCTGCCAGCCTATGCCACAGCTACAGTGATGCAGGATCTGAGCTGCATCTGTGACCTACATCACAGCTCAAGGCAATGCCAGATCCTCAACCCACTGAGCGGGGGCAGAGATTGAACCTGCATCCTCGTGGATGCTAGTCAGATTTGTTTCTGCTGAGCCACAACGGGAATTCCCATCACTACTTTCTAATTCCAGAAATTTTCATCACCCCATAAAGAAACCCTATACTAATAAGCAGTCACTTCCCCTTCCCCTTCCCATCCACCCTTGGCAACCACTACTGTTTCTCTTTCTGTGAACTTGCCTATGCTGGACATTTCATATAAATGGAATCATAAAATATATAGCCTTTTGTGTCAGACTTTTTTTCGCTTAGCATGTTTTCAAGATTCATCTGTGTTGTATGTAGCGTGTATCAGTCAGTGCTCCATTTACTTCGTTTCTGTTGATGGCTGAATAATCCATTGTATGGATGTACCATGTTTTATTCAATTATCAATGACATTTGCATTGTTTGTACTTTTTGGCTATTATGAATAATACTATGGACATTTGTGTATGAGTTTGTGTGGATATATATTTTCATTTCTCTTGGGTCTATAACTAAGGAAGGAATTGCTGAGTCAAATAGTTAACTCTGTGTTAAGTTTTTAAAGAACTACCAAGCTGTTTTTGTACAGTGGCTATACCAGTTTATATTCCTACTAGCAATGTATATGTAAGGTTTCCTTTTCTTTTTATGGCTGCACATGTAACATATGGAAGTTCCAAGGTAGGGGCCAAATTGGAGTTGCAGCTGCAGGCCTGCAGTACAGCCACAGCAACGCTGGATCCAAGCTGCATCTGCCACCTCTGCCATAGCTTGTGGCAATGGTGGATCCTCAACGCATTGAATGTGGCCAGGTATCAAACCTGCATCTTCACAGAAACAACACCAGGTCTTCAACCCCCTGAGCCACAGCAGAAGCTCCTCTATTGAAAACCTCTATAAGGTTTTCAATTATTCCTTATCCTCCCAAACACATTGATTATAGTTATGCTAGGTGTAAAATGGTATCTCATGGTTTTAAGTTGCATTTACTTAATGACTAGATGCGGCACATCTTTTCATGTATATGTCAACCACTTGTGTGTCTTTTTTGGAGAAAGTGTTCAAATCCTTTGTCCAATTTTAAAAATAGAGTGTCTTTTTGTTTTTGAGTTATAAGAATTCTTTATGTATTGTGGATACTAGGTTTTCATCAGAATTATGATTTGCAAATGTTTTCTCCTATTCTGTAGGTTGTATTTTTACTTTGCGTCCTTTGAAACACAGAAGTTTTAGTTTTGATGAAGTTCCAATTTAATTTTTTTGTTGTTGCTTATTCTTTTGGTGTCATATCTAAGAGTCTATTGTCATATTACTTCTGTCTTTTCCTCCAAAATTTTTATAGCTTTAGTTCTTTTTTGTTTTGTTTTGTTTTGCTTTTTAGGGCTGCACCCATGGCCTATGGAAGTTCCCAGGCTAGGGCTAGAATTGGAGCTGCAGCTGCCAGCCTATGCCACAGCTAGAGCAGCGTGGGATCTGAGCCACATCTGTGATCTGCACCACAGCTCATGGCCATGCCGGATCCTTAACACACTGAGCAGGGCCAGGGATCAAACCTGCATCCTCATAGATACTAGTTGGATCTGTTACTGATGAGCCACAATAGGAATGCCTATAGCTTTAGTTTTTAAGTTTAGTGGTTTTTTAAAATCTATTTTGAATTAATTTTTGTATGTGGTGTGAGGTGGGGATCCAACTTCATTACCTGGTTTGTAGATAGTTGCCCTTGTACTCGGTTGAAGAGATATTCTTTCCCCACTGAAATGTCCTGGCACCCTTGTCAAACATCAATTGAGAATGGCTCAGTGGTAACGAACTCGACTACTATCCATGAGTACACAGGTTTGATCCCCAGCTTCGCTCAGTGGGTTAAGGATCCAGTGTTGTTGTGAGCTGTGGTGTAGGCTGCAGACACAGCTTGGATCCTGCATTACTGTGGCTGTGGCGGTGGTGTAGGCTGGCAGCTGCAGCACCAATTTGACTCCTAGCCTGGGAACTTCCATATGCTGTAGGTGTGACCCTAAAAAGACCAAAAAAAAAAAAAAAAAGAAAAAAAAATCAATTGAGCATAGGTGTTTAGGTTTAGTTTTCAATTCTATCCCACAGTTCTATATCTTTTTTTTTTTTTTTTTTTTTTTTTTGGCTTATTAGGGTTGCTTCCACAGCATATGGAGACTCCCAGGCTAAGGGTCTAATCAGAGCTACAGCTGCCAGCCTACGCCACAGCCCCAGCAATGCCAGATCCGAGCAGCATCTGCGACCTATACTACAGCTCATGGCAATGCTGGATTCTTAACCCACTGAGCGAGGCCAGGGATCAAACCTGCAACTTCATGGTTCCTAGTTGGATTCGTTTCCACTGTGCCACGATGGGAATGCCTCTTTTTTTTTTTTTTTTCAAATGGCTGCACCTATAGCATATTAGAGGTTCCTGGGCCAGAGACTGAATCTGAGCCACAGCTGCAACCTACGCCACAGCTGCAACCTATGCTGCAGCTGCAGCAGTGCCAGATCTTTTCACGCAGTGCGCCAGGCCAGGGATCTAGGCCACACCTCCACAGTAACCCAAGCCACCGGTCAGATTCTAAACCCACTGTGCCACAGTGGCAACTCCTCTATATGTCTGTCTTTTTGTAAGTATCACATTGTTTGAATTACTGTAGGTTTGTAGTAAGTTTTGAAGTATGAGCTCTTGACTTTGTTTTTTCCAAAGATTGTTTTGGCTATTTGAGGACCAGTTCCTTGCAATTCCACATGAATTTTAGGGTTAGCCTGCCCACATCTGCAAAAGTTAGAATTTGATAGGGATTGGATTGAATCTATAGATCAATTTGTAGAGTATTGCCATCTCTACAATATTGTCCTCCAACTCATGAGTACAGGATGTTTTCTATTTTTTGTATTTACCAGTATATGTCTTAAACCACCTTGGTTAAATTTAGCCTTAAGTATTTTATTCCTTTTGAGATTATTATAAATGGAATTGTTTTAATTTTACTTTCAAATTGTTCATTGCTCATGTATAGAAATATAACTGACTTTTAGGTTGATCACATATCCTATCCTGCTACTTTGTGAATCTATTTATTAGCGCTAATGGGTTTTCTGTGGATATTTTAGGACTTTCTATATATAAGATTATGTCATTTGTGAATAGAGTTTTACTTCTTACTTTCCAATTTGGATGCCTTTTTTTTTTTTTTTTTTTTTTTTTAACCTAAAGCTCTGGCTAGAACTTTTTATTTTGGGGGGGCACACCCACAGAATATGGAAGTTCCCAGGCCAGGAGTTGAATCTGAGCTGTAGCTATGGCAACACTGGATCCTTAACACACTGTGCTGGGCCAGGGATCAAACCTGTATCTCCATAACCACCTGAGCTGTTGCAGTGGGACCCTTAACCTACTGCTCCACAGTGGGAACTCCCTAGAATTTTCAATACAATGTTGAAGAGTGGTGGTAACAAAAACATCTTTGTCTTGTTCCTGATCTTAGAGGAAAGCTTTTATTCTTTTTACTATTGGTGGGCATTTTTGTAGATGTCTTTTATTTTAGGTTGATAAATTTTCCTTCTGTTTTTAGTTCCATGGGTTTATTATTCTTATTCATGAAAAGATGTTGGGTTTTCTCAAATGCTTTTTCTGCATCAATTGAGATGACCATGTGGTTTTTTTAATCCCTCTTCATTCTATTAATAATACGTACTATATTGATTTATTTTTATATATTGAATGCTCCTTGTATTCCTTTGAAAAATCCTACTTGGTCATGATGTCTAATCCTTATAATTTACTGCTAGATTCAGTTTGATTGAGTTTCACTGAGAATTTTTTGCATTTTTCTTGCGATGTCTTGGCTTTGGTATCAGGATAACACTGGTCTCAGAGAATGAGTTAAGAAGTTTTCTCAACTCTATTTGGGGGGAAGAGTTTGAGAAGGATTGGTGTACTTTTTCTTTGAACATTTAATTGACAAGTGAACCCTCCTGACTCTAAATTTTTCCTTTGAGAGGTTTTTGACTATTATCTCTTTTTATAGGTCTATTTAGGCTTTGTATTTCTGAGTCAGATTCAAGACTTTGAATTTTTTCCCACTTCATCTAAGCTAATATGTTGGCATACAACTGTTAACAGTATTTTCATATTATCCTTTATTTCAATTCTATCAAGTTGTTAGTGATGTCTTCGTTTTGATTTGATTTTAGTAATTGAGTTACCTCTCTCCCTCTGTCAGTGTAAAAGTTTATTAATTTTGATTTTTTGAAGGTTTTTGTTTCATCGATTCTGTTTTTCTACTATTTTGTTTATCAGCACTCTAATCTTTATTATTTCCTTCCTTCTGGTTGCTTTCTTTTTTTTCTAATTCCTTAAAATGGGAGGTTAGGCTACTGATTTGAGATTTTTTTTTTTTTATGTAGGCATTTACAGCTATAAATTTCCCTCAGCACTGCTTTCACTGCATCCCCTAAGTTTTGGTATGTTGTGCTTTTTCATTAATCTTAATGTATTTAATTTTTCATTTCTTCTTTAACTCATTTTTTAAAAGTAAACTTAGTTTCTACACATTTGTAAATTTCCAGATGTCTTGCTGTGATTTTAAATTTCATTCCATTGTGGTCATAGAAGATACTGTGTGGTTTCAATCTTCTAAAATTTATTTAGATTATTTTATGGTCTATTTGGAAAATTTTTCATGTGCACTTAAGAATATGTATTCACTTCTTGTTGGGTAGACTGTTTTATATACGTCTTGAGGTCTAGTTGATATACAGTGCTGTTCAAGTTTTGTTGCCTTGTTTATCTCTTGTCTAGTTGTTCTATCCAATAGGGAAATTGAGGTTTTTCAAGTCTCCAACTATTATTGTTGAACTATTCTCCCCCTTCAATTGTCTGTTTGTTTCAAACTTTCTGGGGCTGTGTTGTTAGGTGCATAGATGTTTATAATTGTTTTAGCTTGATGGATTAACCATTTTATCAGGATATAATGTCCTTTGTCTGCCAATCTCTGCCTTTCAATTTATATTTACTCATTTATATTTAGTCCACTTACATTTAAAGTAATTTACTCCATTTAAAGTAACTACTACTAAGTACCATTTTGCTATTTCTTTTTTCTTTTTTGTCTTTTTAGGGCCACAGTCATGGCATATGGAGGTTCCCAGGCTAGGGGTCAAACTGGAGCTGTAGGTGCTAGCCTACACTAGAGCCACAGCAACTTGGGATCCGAGCCGTGTCTACAACCTACACTACACCACAGCTCCCGGCAACACCAGATCCATAACCCACTGAGCGGGGCCAGAGATCGAACCCGCATCCTTGTGGATACTAGGCAGGTTTGTTACCACTGAGCCGCATCAGGGACTCCTGCCACAGTTTATGTTAGATAGATGATTTCAAACGTACCATTTGATTCCTGCTACTTTCTTTTACTATTTATTAGTTGAGATATTACATAATATCTCAATAACAGTCCAGTTTGACTTAATACCAAGTTTCAATAATAGACAAAAACTTGCTCACCTGCCCTTAATGTGGTTATCGTCACAAATTACATCCTTATACATTTTGTGCCCATCAACATAGTGTTATAATCATTGTTTGGTGTAATTATCCTTTTTTTTTTTTTTAAAGGCTGCATCACAACATATGGAAAAGTTCCCAGGCTAGGGATTGAATCAGAGCTGTAGCTGCTGGCCTACACCCAGCCACAGCCACACCAGATCCAAGCCACATCTGCAACCTACACCTGCAGTGCCAGATCCTTAACCCACTGAGGCCAGGGATAGAACCTGCATCCTCATGGATCCTAGTCAGGTTCATTTCCACTGAGCCACAATGGGAACTCCAATTATCTTTTAATCATATAGGGAAAAAAAGGAGTGCTATAAACCAAAAACTATGTATTAATGCAGATATGTATATTTACCTGTTTCCCTTTACTAATGTTTTTTCATGTGGATTTGAATTGTTGTCCAGTATCCTTTTATTTTCAGCTTGAAGGTCTGTCTTTACCATTTCTTGTAGGGAAGGCCTACTAGCAATAATCTGTCTCAGTTTTTGCTCACCTAGGAATGTGTTAACTCCTCCACTTTTGAAGAAATATTTGCCAGATACAGGATTCTTGGTTGACACTTTCTTTCCAGGACACTGAATATGTCATCCCACTGCCTTCTGGCCTCACGGTTTATGACAAAAAAATCAGATGTTAATCTTATTGGTGATCCCTTTAATGTGAAGTCAGTTCTCTATTGCTGTTTTCAAGATTTCTTGTCTTTTGACAGTTTGGTTATAATGTGTCTCAAAATGAATCTTTTTAAAAATCCTACTTATGTTCCCTGAGCTTCTGGGATGTGTGGATTACTATCTTTCATCAAATTTGGTAAGTTTTCAGCCATTGTTTCTTCAAATATTTTTTTCTCTCTTCTGACTCCCAGTATGCATACATATGTTGGTATACTTGATGTCACAGAGGTGCAACTGTTAATTTTTCTATATATATATATATATATTTTTTGTCCTCCTTAGATTAGGAAATCTCAATTGACCTATCTTAAAGTTTGCCAGCTCGCTCTTCTGCCTTCTCAAATCTCCTCTCTTCCCCTCTAGCGATTTTTAAAAATTTTGTTATTATTCATTATACTGTAGAACTCCAGAATTTCTATTTGGTTCCTTTTTATAACTTCTCTTTATTGACATTATCTATTTGATGAGACATCACTTTTTTGGTTTCCTTTAGCTCTTGAAGCTTTTTAAAGATAGCTGACATAAAGTCTTTGCAGCCCTCAATTTCTCTTAACAGATTTCTTGTTTTCCCATGTATGGTTCATACTTTGTTTCTTTGCATGCCTCATAATTTTTGTTGAAAAGTGGGCATTTTGAACACTGTAATGTGAAGACTCAAAACCAGATTCTTCCCCTTCCCCAGAGTTTTTGGTTGCTGCTTATTGAACCTATTGCAGTTTGTTTAGTGACTTTCTGAACTAATTTTTTAAGTTTGTACTTCCCTGGTGTGGTCAATTGTCTCTGTTCAGTTAACTTAGTGGTCACTAAGTGATTCAACACTATCTCCTTAAAACTCCTGGAACAACAACCCCCCCCCCCCTCCCCAGTCTTTACCGTGTCTTGGAGCAGATCTTTTGACATTCAGCCAGGCAGTCTAAGCCTGCCTGAGCCTTCATTTCCTGCATGTGCAGAGCCTGAAAGCCAGAGGTAAGAGCTTAAGGCCCTCTTAAGTCTTTTCTAAACATGTGCCCATCTCTAGGCATGAATGTGGCTGTCTAGATTCTCAGGAATTTGTGGGAGCACTCCAAAACCATTATTCCCCAAAGTATCTCACCCCCAGCCTTTCCTCCCCAAACTTTTCTACTTGTCTCCTTTTTGCCCCAGCTGTTATCCCTTTTTCTAGACATCAACAGCTAATGTACTTTCAGATATCCTCCAGGGTTGCCACCTCTACTCTGGGAGAGTTCCAAATTAAGTAAAATAAAAGCAAGTTATTCGAGCCAGTCTTTCAGGGAACAACAAGATAGATCAAATAACCATAATTCTTGAGAACAAGGCCCATTCTGCTCCCTCTATTGCTAGGGACCTAATGGACTATGGAGATTGTTTTTGAAGCTGCTGCCAAGCTGAAATGAGGATAATAAGGCCAAGGTGAGTGAGATGCAACAAGATCCTCTTATCAAAACTCACCTTTTTTTTTCCTTTACACTTATGTTTTGGTTGCTGCAAACTTTCAGTTAGTTTTCAGAGTTCTGATAAAGTTGATTCTGACAGTCTTTTCCATCTTATTTGCTGCCTTTGTGGAGAAAGGATTTTTGGAGTGCCCTACACTACCATTTTTGCTGCCTACAAGGAAGTTTAAGAAGCTCTTATCTAGTCCACCCTTCATTTTACAAAGGAGAAACAGAGGCCCAAAGAAGGAAAGTGGCTTATCCAGGGTCATGCAGCAAATCAGTAGCTAAGCCAAGACCAGAATAGGGAAGCTCGACTCTTTCCGCTTCAGGGCTACATCTACTCTTACTGTTGGGAAGGAACCAGGTTAAGAGTGAACCTCAGTATTAGGCCAAAAGGAACTTTCCAAGGAGTCAGGGTTGGGGGTTAAAAGCCCCTCGTAGAGTTGGGGGCTTGAATGATTGAATCTTTTGCTGAGAGGAAACCCTGTATTGGGCCAGGTGGAGGACTAAGTAATGATGTCCTGAGGAACACAGACAGCTTTCAGGTTTGATGGGGTAAACATTTAAGCTGGTAACTACCTGCGGAAATGATTTAGCTTGACTTTTTTTCATTTCTGACTCCATTCCACATCAGCCTGAGTAGGAAGGAGCTGAGAGCAGAAATAAGGGGCCAAGTTCTAGGCTCAGACTGTAACTCCCTGCCAAAGCAAATGGATGAATATGGCATGACTATCCAGCTGTTGCTTTAACCATGGGCATGTGCAGATGTTAATCTTTCAGGTACCTCTTGCCAAAGCTAGGAGTGGACTAGTCTTATCTCCCACCACCTGACTGAATTCCAAATACCCTGCAGCCTTCTCTCTGTGTGTATATTTCTAGTCTCAGAAGTTCTGTCTCAGCACAGGAGTACTTAAAACAGCATCAGAAAACAAGACAAGCAGCAGAAAACTAGGTGAGCAGGTTATAGATGCAGCTTCCCAGCCCCCACACCTGTTTTAGACTCTGTGAGGGTGGGGCCCAGAGACTTGCATCTTTAATGAACTCCTCAGCTGATCCTAATGCACACTAGGGTTTGAGAACCACTACTTCAGGACCATTTCCCTATCCATCAAGTAAGCACCCCAAGGTTCCTTTCTCAAATTTTACATCTGAGGCAAGTGACTTATTGCCTTGCCCTAGTCTTGGCTTTGCCACTAACACATAATAGTCCTTGAGATGTCCCACAGCTGGTAAAAATGAGCTCAGGGCTGGATTCACCTGGTGACTCATCCTCCAGTTGTTCTGGAAGTGACATTAGATGTGCAGCATGGACTGGCTTTGACTATACCACCAGTAGACAGGAAAAAGACCCTGTGTAGTTCCCTCCCAGGAAGATGACCTATAAGCTCAATGAGCCTCTCATCCTTTTTTCATCCTGAGTATCACCATCGGTGTTAAGAACTTTCCACAGACGTCAGAAGGCAGGTGGTGCCTTTCTTGTCTCTAGAGAGATTTATGAAGCATTTACATAGTCCTCCAGCCCATCCTTGCTATGGGTTGGGTCTTGTAAGCATGATCAAGAGGGCAGCCAGAGGGACAGAAAGGTAGAGAATAAGGATCAAGATGAACATAGATGGAGTCTCAACCTGGAGTCTCAAACTCAGAAGCCCATAGAGCCAAATAGATAACTTGTACTTGGTATGAGACAATAGGGAGCAGTGGGGCCTGTAGCAAATGGATAGTACAGCCACAGGTTGGCTCCAACAGGAACTGCCGTGCAGGAATGCTCAACCAGTGATACTAGAATTTTTAGTTACACAAGACAAGCTATTATTCCAGATTTTTTAAAATAGGAAATCTCTCAATGCTTAAATGTTGGCAACAAATCCAAATATCTAAAAAGACTCTATGGGATTTCCCATCGTGGCTCAGTGGTAACAAACCCGACTAGCATCTGTGATGATGGAGGTTCGATCCCTGGCCTTGCTCAGTAGGTTGGGGATCTGGCATAGTTGTGAGCTGTGGTGTAGGTCACGGACATGGCTTGGATCTGGTGTTCCTGTGGCTGTGGTGTAGGCTGGCAGCTGTAGCTCTGATTCGACCCCCAGCCTGGGAACTTCCATATGCCCCAGGTGTGGCCCTAAAGAGGCAAAAAAAAAAAAGACTCTCTGGGAACAAAAGTAAATGCATGTATAGGTTACACACTGCCTGCTAGGTGAAACCACTGGTGCAAACAAAAGGACAAAGTAATGTCACAGAACATTTACCATCACATTACAGGAGATTGAATCTACGCCTTGGCAGAGCTCAGGAGGCCACTGAAGTCAGGCTGAGTTCACAGCAAGCTGTGCAATACCATGCAGCCCATCCTACCAGGCAGGTCCTACCTGGTACCCAGGGGCAAGGTGCCTGACCCAGATAGAGGAAAAATGCCTCAGCCAAGCATGCTGGGTCTTAGTCAAGAGGTTCCAGGCACAAGAACTGCAGCAGAGCTGAAGTGACAAGCAGGGTGTGCCACCTGCTCTGGGGCCCCCATCAGCCTTCTCTGGTTGGGCAAGGCAGGTCTAAGTAGACCAGGCTAGTTCTAGCTCATGGCTGCTCCGTGCCCCTTGGTCATCTCTCTTCTATGACCAGAAGGCAGTGAGGAGTCCCCAAGCAGATGTTTACTTTGTGGACAAGCCACTCCCTGGGGCCTCTGCTCAAGCTCAGCAGGCTTGAGGCTCCCACCCCAGTCTCTGGATTCTCTCCTTTCTAAACTTTCAACACAGGAGGTCAGATAAGGAACAGAGACACCTGACCAGAAGACAAGCTCTGGGCTTCTAGATGTGACATAACAATTTTTAAAAACTCTGTCCCTTCTGGACTTGCCTTCTCCTAACACCACCAACCAAAGGGGCAAAGGGCCCACCAGGGACCACAGCCAGGTGCTCCCTTTCAGACCAAAGGCTCCTACGGGGAGGTGCTGGTCTCATGAATAGGTCTCCCCAGGAGTCAGGCACAGCCCCTCCTGCCTGTGCCCCTCCTTCTAGGCCTGGGTGAAGGACCACATGCTTCCTACTTGCCCTCCATGGACTTTACTGCAGCCGCATCTGACCCAAATCCCTGCACCTTTTCAGCATCTTCACCCCAAGCGCAGACTTCAGGAACCTCCCTTTCTTTCTTACGTACCTACAATCCAACCCCTGTAAACTACTTATGCTCAAGCTTTCCTGAACACAAGTTTCTATTTAAAGTCATATAAATTTTCACTGGCTAATAAGCCTGGCACCCCTAAGCTATAGGGCAGAATCATGAAGCACAAGAAAGCAAGCTGACACCAGGTAAACACTTCCAAAACATTCCAGAACTGGCTGACTTTAATCTAGAAACAGCTTTTGAGCATCGACATTCACGTTTAAGGCACATTCTCAATTATAAGAAGCCCTGTCACTGACAGGGAGCTGGCTTTGTTCTTTTGGTTCAGCATGAAAGAAGGAACAGAGGACTGTCTGGTCTTTTTTTTTTTTTTTTTCTTCTAAAAAGGAGTGACTTTGGCAATAACAAAGCTCACGACACATTCGCACCAGACGCAAAGAGTACCCTTCAAGGTTTTCCCTTTTACTCCTCAGTGAAGATATGATGCCCCCAACCTCCACCTCTCTTACCTGAATTGCATCTATAGCAAATGTGTGTGTATCTGTCTGGCAATGACTATATATTTTTTAAAAATGCCTCCAAATAAACATACAAAAGTCCATGAATAAAATGAAGCCAAGCGTCTCAGCCACAGCAAAGGGGAATGATTGCATGAGTCAGGAAACAAAACAGCTACTTCAGCAGCAAGAGGCTATGAGGAGTGGAGGGGGGACATCCTAAGAGAGTTCAAGACCAGCCCAGGTCCTTCAGCACGAGCACAATACGTGGATCAGGAGGGCAGGTGGAGGACAGGGCCAGGGTTCTATGGATGGTCCACACTGGGACACCAGGGGGCTATTTTGTGGATTTGCTAGAAACAGATATTCTTTTGGCCTTTTCTTGGAAATGCTGTTGCCAGCAGGTGGACAGAAGTGACCCACCAGTCACCACTCAGTCGTTGCCACCACAGATCTTCAACAGAATCTTCCGGTAATCCCCTGAAGTGTCTCCCTGGTCACAGAAACAAGTAAGACATCAGTTAAGAGAGGCTCAGCCAATTTTGGCTTCCTGGCTCAATTTTCTCATGCCACGAGTGCCCTTACAGAGAGGGAACCCCATCCTAGGAAATTCCCCACCATGCTGCTGCCGCAGAGGGTGAGAGAGAGGCTCATGCACTTGGCCTCGAAGGTGGCAAGGACCTTGGACAACACCGTTCAGCCTTTCTAGCACCTCCCCACCCCCCGCCAAAAAAAAACAGAAAGCTGCTTTCATCACAATGATCAAACTCAATTTGAAAAATAAACACAAAACAGCCCTCGCTCTGAACTGCCTTCCCATGCTGCCTCCACCTAAAGCTAAGAAGTGGCTCATCAGGAAGCCAGAGCCTCGGGCCCTCAGGGGGTTCAAGATGTGATCTCCCATGGATGGGTCACAGAACCACAGGGTATCTGGGCGCCAAAGGCCAGGAACCAGGTTGGGGAGGTCTTTCATGTTCTCTGATGCCGATTTTAGACCCTCCTGCCCCAACCATTTACTGAGCAGCAGATATGCTGGATAGTGGGGTGACAGCAGGATCAAGAGCTGACGACCTACTGTACAACTAGACGAACAAATGAAAACTGGGGAGGGCAAGTTGGAGGACCACAGACAAGATGCCTATACATGGCAGAAGCTGAGCCCGAGGGACCTCTGAGGACAGAGAGTAATGGGGTCAGTGGGAGTGGCCAGCAAGGTCCACAGGCAAGCAGGACACCAGGAAGAAGCTCAGACAGCCCCCAGGGGCTCATACCGTGATGTCGTGGTACAGCGACTTGCCGTACAGCCGCTTATACTCTGCCCGGATGTCCAGGAGGTCGATCTCGCTGCGAGACACCATGATGCGGATCAGGGTCCGGTCCTTGGTTCCTGCTCCCTAAAGAGAGTCGCCCAAGGGTGTGAGCAACGGGCCTCCACACTGATCACTTCCCCACCTTCCCTGGGCCCTGGTCCCCTCCCTGCCCATGGGCCCTCTGTCCTCTTGGCTGAAAGGTGGCTCTCCTCCTGCATCCTTCCCTGAGCAAGGTCCCAGTCACAGGTGGCACCCAGATGCTGCACATGGGGGTTACCTACCCTCATGGCCTTGTTGAGCCTTTCAGCAAAGAAGGCTGGAGTATTCTTAAGACATTTCACTAGAAGAGAGAAACACAGTGTTACTCTATCTGCAGAAAATGGGGGGCGGGGGGGAGGGAGCACAGTCACAGAGCACAGAGCAATCTCCTGAGGAGGCCAGACATCAAACACAGCACTGCATCTATCTTTCTCCCTCTGTCCCCTCCACCCCCATCTCCCCCAAGCTCAGTTATCCCATGATCCTGGCTCTAGCTCTTTGGAATAGAAACATGCAGAGCTCTTGACACCAACCCAGCCCCGTTCCTGGTAGTCAATGTGATGAAAGGAACTATGTAGGGAAGGAACGGGGAGGGTGATGAGGAACCATGATGCTTCTCACGTGGGAGGGGGCAGACTGGAGATGGCGTGGTCCTTATGGAGAAGGATGGCCAAGTGGAATGAATGTCTCCCTGGGGCTCTCAGGCCTCCCAATGGGGATGCAAGAAAATCTGTGCTATCCAGAAAGCTCCAAGAAAAGCAAAGTGAAAGATGGGCCGTGATGTTACCAAGTGGGTCTAAAGAGGAGCCAACCTCATGGGTATGTGGGTGGGCCTGGAGCCCATCAGGCGCTGCCCTCCTCTAGAGGACATGACACAGTCCTGCACTGCAGGAAGCACACCAGCGTCTCAGGAGCTATGCCAGCTTTCCTTGGCAAGGGCCTATTTTGCTATCACAAGTAAAAAAAAAAAAAAAAACCTTCCACGTGTTTCCATCACAAACATCTGACAAGTGCCTGCAGGGATGTATTTTTAGAGGAAACTTGGCAGGATATGAGTCAGCTCCCTCTGGGAGCGCACTAGTGCCCACACTGCAGGTCCTCCCCCAGAGCCTCGCTTGACACATAAACAAGACACCTCCCTGGGACAGGGAGGCTGGGGCTACAACAAAGCATTGATCCAGGAAGCAGCCTGATTTCCTGTCACTTAGCTGGATTTAGCAATCCTGGATCCTTCCACTATCCTCTTCCTCAACCAGAGGGTGGGTGAGCACCCTGAAAACTTACAACACACGCCAGCCTCTTGCAGGCAGGCCAGAGACACCTACCCACGGCCAGCATGCCCTCCTCCAGGTCCCCAGACATCTCCCGGCAGATGCTCTTCTCAATGTCACGACCTGTCATTCTCTGATACTCGTTGAAAACTAGTGGAAAGACAGAGAGACATGTTATGGACTGAATTCTATTCTCCCCACCACAGATTCCTATGTTCAAGTCCTAATCCCGAGGACTTCAGAATCTAACTGTACTTGGAGATAAAGTCTTTAAAGAGGCCATAACATTAGAATGAGGCCCTTTGAGTGGGCCCAAATCCAATGTGAGTGGTTTCTTTATAACAAAAGGAGATTTGGGGAGTTCCCTGGTGGTCTAGTGATTAGGATTCACTGCTTTCACTGCCGTGGCCTGGGAACTGAGCCCTATGTCAAGCTGCTGCACATCACAGCCAAAAAAAGAAGTTCTCGTTGTAGCTCAGTGGAAACGGATCCAACTAGGAACCATGAGGTTGCAGGTTTGATCTCTGGCTTCGCTGGGTGGGTTAAGGATCCAGCGTTGCTGTGAGCTGTGGTAGGTCACAGACTCGGCTCAGATCTGGTGCTGCTGTGGCTGTGGCATAAGCCGGCAGCTGTAGCTCCAATTAGACCCCTAGCCTGGGAACCCCCATATGCCTCAGGTATGGCCCTCAAAAGACAAAAACAAACAAACAAACAAAAGAGTGAGAGAGAGATTTGGATACACAAGGAAACACCAAGGTTGCAAACACAAAAATGCTCATGTATAGACACAGCAAAGAGGGCGGCCTCAGGAGAAACCAACCCTACTGAAACCTTGATCTTGGACTTCTAGCCTTCGGAACTGTGAGAAGATAAGCTTTTGCTGTTTAAGCCCCTCAGCCTGTGATACTTTATTATGGCAGCTGACTTGTACGGGAGAGGCAGTGAGCAGGCCTCTGTCCCTTCTGGAACCACCTCTCCTACTCTGCTCCATGGCACCCTGGGTGGCCCTACTGACCACACCTGCCCAGCTCTCAGGTCTGCCGGTTCTTCATCCCAAGGTGAGTACACTCCCCCTGCCCCCCAGGCCTGCTCATGCAGTCCCCTGACTAGCCCTGCCCTCACCACTGCTCACCCACTGCACCGTTAGTAACCCCCTGTCCAGGAGCCCAACTCTGACACTCTCTGCCCAGATCCTAGGCACTTCCAGTCCCAGCCCTTCTCGGTCACTCTACATACCAGTCTTTCTCAATCTGACCGTGAGCTTGCGCTGGGATGGACCGAGCACCCTTGGGAAGTGGCTGTGGGTCCCAAGAGGCAGATGGCACCAAAGAGACAGATTCTAACTTGAGCTCTGTCCCTGGATATAAATCCCCTCTTCTTCTCCAGCCAGGGTCTCAGTTTCTATCCATGTTTTCCAAACTGTTGTCATTTGCATATCAGTATCCTGATTTCTGCTGTATCTGCATCCATCTTCATTACTTACCATTTTCTACAGATCAGCGCCTCTCTTCTAATAATGTTTGTGAAACCAAGGGTTTGATGTGCTATACATATATTCTATATTCATTACAATAAATAATGATTAAGATGAACATATGTTCACCCATGCTCCATTACAGTAAAGTGTAGAAGTTAAAAAGCGTGCTGTGGAGGCAGTCAGCCTGGGTTCAAAGCCCAGCTCCTGGCACGTTACCAGCTGGGTGGCTAAGCTGCCAACTGCCCTGTGGCTACTTCCTCATATGTAAATAGGAGAATAGCACCTACTTGCATGTATTAAAGGCTTAGCACAGGCACAGAGCAGCTGCTGGCGTTCTCACCACCCACGTTGCTAGGTGTGGTCACCATTCTCCATCCACACCTGCCCTCACATGTTCACTGCTGACACTGCCGGCCTCACCTTTGTCTGGGATGTCCCTTTGTCTCCTGCAACGGCCAGGACCCTGTCCTCAGACCATTGGTCTGCCTCCCAACTCCCTCCCAAGGGAACTTCTTGTGGCCCCAGCGCCTCAGACTCCATTGACCCACTCACAGCTCCCAAACTTCCATCTCTAGCCCAAACCTCTTCTGACCACTGGACTCATACACCCAGCTGCCTACCTGGTATCTCCAGCCCAAGGCTCCTAACTCTCCTTCCTCCTGAAGTCTGCTCCATCCAAGCATCCCAGTCTCAGTTGAGGGCCCCTCTCCTCTTCCACTGGCTCAGCCAGAACATATCCTGTGTCATCCTTGAAAACTTTCTTTCTCCCACTCTCCATGTCCATTAATCAGCAATGGGGCCAGAATCTGACCCCTTCCTCCTCACTACCTGCCCCTACCAGCTAATCCAGGCCACCATTTCTCCCTGGGATTTACTGCAGCAGCCTCCTCTCTGGTTTCTTCTCCACACAGTGGGCAGTACACTCGCAAAATCTAAGTCAGATCATGCCCTGCCTTCACACTGAGCCCTCCAATGGCTGTTTTACTCAGGATAAAACCATGCAATTATCAGCAGAGCTTCCTCCTGTCTCTAACCTCACCTCTTCCTCCTCCTCCTCTCACACACCCCATCTGCCCCACCTCACCAGCCCCCTTCACTATTTCCCGGTTGTGCTGAGGGCCTTATGCTCAGGGCCTCTGCATGTGCAACTCCTCCGAGTTCTTTTTTTTTTTTTTTTTTTTTTGCTATTTCTTTGGGCCACTTCCGGTGGCATATGGAGGTTCCCAGGTTAGGGGTCTAATCGGAGCTGTAGCCACCGGCAACACCACAGCCACAGCAACGCAGGATCCGAGCTGCGTCTGCTCAGGGCAACGCCGGATCCTTAACCCACTGAGCGAGGCCAGGGAGCAAACCCGCAACCTCATGGTTCCTAGTCGGATTCGTTAACCACTGAGCCACGATGGGAACTCCTCCTCCGAGTTCTTAACTCAAATGTCATTACCTCAGTGAGGACTGCCCCCAACATCCTCAGTCCCTTTATCACTTCCTATCCCAGTTTCTAACTTTATAATTCCTCTCTAAAGGAATCTGGTACAGATCGAATTTAGTTTTCGTTTATTGCCCATCTCCTGCAACAAGAAGATGAACTCCATGAGAACAGAGATTCTGCAGTGCCGTTCCCTACACCTGTTCCATGACCTGGCATGTGGCAGAAGCTCAGTTTATATTTGTTAAAAGAATGAGTAAAGAAGTGTTCCTTAGTATTATTAATTGTTCTATTCATTTACTTTTTTGGCTGCGCCTGCAGCATGTGAAAGTTCCCTGGCCAGGAACTGAACCCCACACCACAGCAGTGAACCCAGCCACCGCAGGGACAACACAAGATCCTTAACCTGCTGCATCACAAGAGAATTCCTGTTCTGTTTATTCTTTTTTGGGGGGAGTGGGGTCTTTTTGTCTTTTTAGGGCCACATCCGCCCATGGCACATGCAGTTTCCCAGCTAAAGGTCGAACTAGAGCTGTAACCACAGCCATCGCGACACAGGATCCAAGCCGAATCTGCAACAGCTCATGGCAATACCGGATCTTTAACCCACTGAGCAAGGCCAGGGATCGAACCTGTGTCCTCATGGATACTAGTTGGGTTCGCTAACTGCTAAGCCACAACGGGAACTCCCTGTTTATTCTTTATGCCACACTTTGGAAATCACTGGATGGGGTGCTCTTGAAGGCTCTCTCAACTCTAATATTTCATATGCCAGCAGATAACTATATCAGCCCACAGGAGGCTCCCATTTCCCACACCTCCTCCCTTGCTTCCTACGAGACCAGATGCTTACAGACTCAGGAAACCTGCTAATAATATCTTTTAAATCTCCACCAGGGGGCTCTTTCAAGAAAGTGAAGGGTCTATGCAGAGCGGAACTGCCAAGTGTCCTGCAAGCTCTTGCCTGCCACACCTGTCTGCCCTCATTACCTGGCTGCAGGAGCCAGGGACTGCCTTACCTGCCACCAGGTGGGCCCGGCTCCGGGAGCACAGAATTGCATTGAACTTGGACTCATCTGTTCCCAGGCGGTTCTCCCCAGCTGCATAGAGCTCCTGGACAGAGAGGCAGAAGGGCACGAAATGCAGCCTCACCCCAGAGGCACACCAGACCCAAGTCACCTAGGAGAGCTGGGCAGAGAGCTGGGGAAGGAGGCGGGATGGGTGCAGAGCTGAGCTTCACTCACTGTGCAGGACTAGACAGTATCCACGCATCCCCTCACTGAGCCAGAATAGCTGAGGCCAGCTGGACCCAGGACTGACAAGCAACAGCTTTCATCCAAGCAAGGGAGCAACAACATGGAGAAAAACTGGCTTGAGTCCTAGCTCTGCTACCCATTTGCCATGGGACTCGAGGCAGGCCACTGGCCCTCTCTGAGCCTTAGTTTCCTCACCTCTAAAATGTGAAGTTTGGCTTAGATTCAGGGTCACAAACCTGAAAGCCCAAAGGGGCCAGCTGGGTGACTTAAATGTGGGGATGAGGTCTGCTGTAAGGCCAGAGAGTGGTGGAGACCATGGGAACTAGGCAGAGGGGCAACTACTTCCCAGCTGAGTACTCTGACAGAGGAATAAGGCTCACAGATGCCAGATCCATTTCTCATGAGGAGCTAGAAATGCAGATTTCTATGTGAAATTTCTCAATCTTTAAAAGCAGTTCCCCTATCTATTAGAGGGAGCACTTGAAACAACAAATATAATAACTGATAGATCACAGTTACGGATGCAGGATTTTCTGTGATAGGTGCTTGTCCACTGTTTCATTGCATGCACTGTTGTGTATGCAAATGGGGAGATGCTATACTTTCCTTTTAAATATTTGAAGGTTTGAGACCAATATATTTGCTATTTGCAATTTCTGTGCCAGATGGCTCCAAAGTGCCTTCCAGGGGCTCAGAGATCCCATAGGTCAAGGTGAGACCAAGCAGGTCCAGGACTAAGAAAGCAGAGCAGTAGGCGCAAGGCCCTGCAACCAAGACAACTTTTGCCTCAGCTAGGAAATGGCCTGTGTAGGAAACAGAAACAGGAAAATCCCCACTGGGGCAAGAGCTAGAGCCTAGGGCTTTGGAGACATCCAGCCCTGAGTCCAGATATGGGAATGGGTGTCTCAAGCCAGGGAGATGTAACAGTGAGGCGGTCTGGGACCAGGGCAGAGTCAGGCGCTGTCTAGGCACAGAGAGTGAGCCTTCATCCAGGTTTCTCTGGAAACAATGCTCAACCTTTTTGAGCCTCAGTGTCCTTGTCTGGAAAGTAAATGGGCCAGACCAGAGGGTGGCTTTCTTCCAGCCCATATAGGAGAGCACTACAGAGGTCTCTTCAACCTGACACATGACAGACAAGGAGCCCTCTGGCAGTTCCTATGAATGCTTAGGCCCTGAGGGGCAGGAGCAATAAAGAGAGGAGAGAGGTTCAGCCAGCTCCATCCTATCAGGA
Organism: Sus scrofa; assembly: GCF_054392235.1. Lineage (NCBI taxonomy): Eukaryota > Metazoa > Chordata > Mammalia > Artiodactyla > Suidae > Sus > Sus scrofa. The sequence goes on along the minus strand of NC_139396.1, from coordinate 104,094,753 downwards.
AGCTAGCGCTTTCTCCAGGTTGAACGGCTATGGGCTGAATTCATTAGTGAGAAACCAAAACTCCTCTAGAGACACATTTGGACACCTGGACAAAGAGGAAAGGAACAGCAAGAGTCTGTTCCCTCTTTGGTCAGCAATTTACACCAGGCTGGGGACAAAGGCAGAATTCTAAGGCTGCACAATTAATGCGACAGGTAGTTTCTAGGCTCAAATCTTCAAATGCTTAATAGGCAAGTGTGATTCTGCCCCATTTGCAAACATAATGGTCTATGCAACCAAACACAGGGAAAGTACCAAGTCACACAAAATCCCACATCCTTAACTGATCTACCAACCACTGTAATATTTATCATCTCACATGTTCCCTCCTACAGGTGGAGGAAACGGAGCCTAGGGAAATGGGGTGACCGGCTCAAGGTCACGCAGTTGATAAGCAGCAGAGACACCTAGAAGTCACAGCATCTGGAATCCATTCCTTGTCTGTTGTTTTTTCTACCCCAAAACTCCTCCCTCGTGATGCAAGAAAGTGGAGACATCCCCCCCACTCCACCCCCCTGGCTCAGGAAGCCAGGTAAGCGGCATCACACTCACCTGCACGTCTCTCTGGACGAGTGCCATGTCCACATTTGTGCTTTCATCCCGGTTTCCCTGAAAGGAGGCAGGATGTGAGGTCAAGGCCACTCCCTGAAGTTGCACACCCTCCCTCCCCATTCCTCCTCCCTGTGGCTCAGTGATCCACCTCTCTCTGCTGTGGGTCCACTCTGCCCTGAGGAAGGTACCTGAGAGAGAGAGATGAGGAGCCGCTGGAAGTGCCCTGATGTGTCGCTCCGAATGGCGTCTTCCAGGGTCTTTTTGAATTCTGAAAGGGAGACGCAGGGAAGGGCCACACACTCAACAGTGGGCACTGGCATGAGAAAACAGGTGGACCACATGACCCCCCAGGGATTCGCAACCACTAGAGATGAGGAGGGACTGATGCCCTGGCTGACCTGGCCCCAACTACCCCCAGGAGGTTCTCCCCAGCCCTCCCTTACCTTGGTCACCCAATCCTGTATACAGAGCAGGCAGGGCTGGGTCTTGGAGGGAAGCCCATTGGGTTGGGGGTGGCAGGAGATAAGGGGATAAGGAAGCCAGGAAGGAAGAGAGGCCCTGGGAGAGGGTGCGGCCAAGTCCCTGAAAGCACAGGGATCAGCAAGGGGCAGAGGCCTGGGGCCAGCCTAACCTGTCTTGTAAGCTCTGCTCAATTCCCGGATGTGCTCGTTGCTGCGGGAGGCCAGGATCTCAATCAGGCAGGCTTCATCAGTGCCGGCTCCCTGCAGAGGCAGATTGCAACAAACCTCGAGCTTGTTACAACTCCTCACTGGCACCCAGGGAAGAGCAGGTGCCATGATCCCCAGGGCACAAACCCCAGGGGAAGAGGCCATGGACACAGGCCTGCCCATCATTCTGCTGCTGTCCAGGCCTGAGACAGCCAGGCTCCCCTCTGCAGTCCCAGGAAAACACCAGTAATGACAGCTATATGGTGACCAGCAGAGATCAGGTAAAGAATCATCCCTAGTCTATCCACCAGGACACTGAGAATCAGAGAGATGTAGTGACTTGTCCAAGGCTATAAATGGTGGGGTTGAGATGTGGACCTGGATCTGTTTCATTCTAAGTTCTGCCCATGAATGAGATAGAAACAACTGAGAAAATGAGTTTAAAGTGAGTATGGACATGTGAGAAAACTTGAGTCCTAGAGTGGACAGTGGAGCATCTGGAGACACCCAGGAAAAGACAGCAACATTAAGGACGAAAGAGATGACCACATCAGGGACAGTGAGGAGCAGGACGATGGGGTCAGCAGCCTGGCTTCCATGTCAGTTTGAATCCTGGCTCTACAGCTTACTAGTTGTGTGACCTTGGGGAAAGTTATTTGACCTCGCTGTGCCCCAGTCAGGTTCCCATGTTACTTCGCAACATGGGAGCGAAGTAAGCAGGTATGGTAGGGGGGTCCCTGGAGCAAGAGAACCAGGCATGACTTTCTTGACCTAAAAGAAGCCATTTTTGGTCTAAGCCATTTTGGAATCTAAGCCTGGCTGCAACACTTATCCTTGAACAAATCTCAGGAATTAATGACCTGAAGGGAACAAAAGATCAAGCTGTTATCAGGCAAGAAAAGTAACAACAGAAAAGGTAACAAATCAGATGTAAAGACTCCAGTTCTGTTTCAGTGGTGAAGATCAGCATAAAGCCCTTAACTGGAACCTAAGGGGTGATGTTGAGCTTTTCTGGCCCTTGAGACTTCAATCGGCTACAGCTTGGACTCTGTGAAGGCAGGTGCCCTTCATGTAAAACTTCCCCAATTTTGCTGTTCTGAGAGACACTGCTTTGGGAAAGATCCCCAGGGCTCTCCTTACTTGATGTTAAGTAATAAATCCTTCCTTTTCCAGCTTTTTGGCTTGGTCATGTCTTTTGACACTGACCAAAAGGTACACCTTAGTTTCTCATAATAACCTCTTAGGGTCAGGAAAAGTCACTGTGCCTGTCAGGCCTCTGAAGAATGGCAGATTCCTTCGGGGCACCTATTCAGTTCACAAGGACTCCCCCGTCTGTGGAAGCTGCCTCTCCCCATCCACAGGACGTCTGCTGTGGGTCTTGGGAGTCAAAGGACTGTAGGGAATGTGCAGGACCCTCCTCTTGGACATAACTAGACTAGGGAGATACTGAACCCAAATGAGGCCCTTCAAAACCAGCCCCCATTTGGAACTTGAACCGAGAGATAGTCAGTCTCTCCTGTGGCATCTGATAGGTACGTGGAGAGGGGTCAATAGGGATGCTGTGCCAAGGAAGGAGAGACACAGAAGCAGAAGGAAGAATGAAGTGGACACTCAAAAAGCAGCAGAGATGGAGTTCCCATCATGGTGCAGCAGAAACAAATCCGACTAGGAACCATGAGGTTGCAGGTTCGATCCCTGGCCTCACTCAGTGGGTTAAGGATCCAGCATTGCTATGAGCAGTGGTGTAGGTCGAAGACGCGGCTTGGATCCAGGGTTGTTGTGGCGTAGGCCAGCAGCTGTAGACCCCTAACCTGGGAACCTCCATATGATGAGGGTGCAGCCCTAAAAAAAAAAAAAAAAGAAGTGGCAGAGATGAGAAATCTTGCCTGGGTCTCATCCCTCTCCAAGCCAGCCTGCCTGTCTTTATCCTCATAACTGATTCTCCACATTTGTTCTGCTTAAGCTCCTCCAGACTCTTTCTATTATCTGCTAATTATAGAGTCCCAAAGAATGAGGATGATACCATCCACACCTCACACCCTCTTCTTACCAGTGCATCATTAGCTTCCTCTACAATCCCAGATGTCACAATGTTTTTAAGGTAGAGAGACTTAGATGCTCTCTGATGATGACTAAGGCCTTATTTGCTCTTGGAGAAACCACCACAAGTTCCCCTTTCTGCAGCACTTGGACTCCAACCTGGGAGGGTTCGGCAGCTGTGCTGACAACAGTAGCTGAAGAGCGGGTTAAGACACCCCACACAGTGCAGGCCTTGCCCCAGGCTATGTCCACAACATGCACACTCACACACACACACACACACAGCACGTACACACCTTGATGGCTTCCTTTATCTCATAAGCATCAAAGAGGATCGGTGTCTTCATCAGAGCCAAGATTGTCTTCTCAAAGTTTCCTGACAGTTCAGATTTCAGATCTTTGATCAAATCCTGAGTGGACATTCAAAGGAAAAAAAAAAACCTATTTTGAGAATCCATGGGAGGTGACTAACAGGGACATCCCAGATCCAAAGACCAGCAGCTTCGGCAGAAAAACCAACTCAGGCCCCAGTCAGACCTGCAGAATCAGAGCCTGCTTTCACACCAGATCCCCAGGGAACCCATGACGGCACATTAAAGTGGGAGATGCACTGGGCCAGAACACTAGCCTCATCAACGCGGACCAGGTGTTTACCTAAGATCCAAAAGGCCCCAAATCCAAAATGCGTCCCCCGAACACTTGTTCAGTACTTAAAGCCTTTTCTTTCAAAGCCCTTCTATCAGGTGATCATGAAAGAAGGCAGGGGTCAGCAGCCTGGTTCCCAGGAGGGGAAATAGGCCAGGTGGGAGTGGAAGGCAAATAACTCGGCCATGGAATTGGTGAGTCATGGCACAGCCAGGCTGCAACCCAGATCTCTGGGTGTCTCCCATCAAATGTAGTAGCCGGTGAACTGTGGGATTTCTCCCTCAGAGGGTGCTTCACCTCTAGGAGATGCCATCAGCTGAGAGTCAACAGGAAATGCCCTAATGTGCCTTACTGTCCATCCAGGAGATCAGACCCAAGGGAAAGCAGCAGAAGGGCTATGCCGGAGGATATGCCTTGATTCAGGAGGGACCCCCTACCCTGACACTCACCTTCCCATAAGCTGTCTTGAAGGACAGGAGGATCTGCTGCCGCTGCTTGTTGGAGCGACTCCCCAGGCAGTCAATGATGGCCTGCTCATCAGTCCCTGGAGGAAGGAGGGGTGGGAGTGGGCAGGGCTGGGGGTTGTGGGGATGCTCTGTGGCTGGAGACTTTCCTGGTCTGGGTCCTCTAAATCTCCCGGGCAGCTCAACTGCACTCCCATGTCCACCTTCTCTTCCTCCACCACTGAGGCCAGACTGCCTCCACCCAGTGACCCCAGCCTACAGAGCCAACGTGTAACTGCCTGGGCAGTCAGGGAGTGGTTAGGTTATGTGCCACCCGCGGTCTCTCACCAAAGCCCTTCATGGCCTTCCGCAGGACCTCGGCGTCTCGCAGGGGGTCAAAACCAGGGGCGTCTGCAATGGTGCCTCGGTTTCCAAACTGCTCAGACAGACAGACAGAAAGGTGCTATCTATATTCCTCCAGATGTGAGACTGTCCACCCCAGACTCTGCGAATGACCTATCTTCTAAAAGCTGGGGTACCTGAAGGAGCCTGCAACCAGTGGCACAGGGGACTCGATGCTGAGTTGGCCTAAGGTGACTGTTACCTGTCGTCATGTCCTGGCACTGATGCCTGGCTCCTGTGGCTAAGAGCCCACCTAGAGCTAAGTCCTGATGCTGAAAATCTCCCCTCACCTGGGTCCTGATTAAGAATGATCCTCGGGAATAGGGGACCACCAGAGACACATCAGGGCTCCCCTAAGGGGCCTGGCCAGTCCACCTTCAATGCACATTAGGAAAAGGTGTTCCCTCCAGGATGCAGGTGTCCAGCCTAGCACACGCAGCCTCCTGGACTAGCTCTGGTTTCCGGGCCCCATTTTCTGGATCCCGTGACCTGCTCGCCTGCAGGACTTCTTCCTGACACAACAGCTGCACTCCAAGCAAACATGACTTTTCCTACCTAAACTGTCTCCTGGTGGATTATCTAGTACAAACTGGTTCTAAGAGTTAAGGAGTTAAGCTGAAAACAAAGATAAGCGGGAAGGCAGAGAGGGAGTATGACAAGCAAGGCAGAGGTTGGGGCGGGGGATGTGTGGGTGTGGGAAAGGGAGGGGAATGGACCCTCTGACTAAAAATAGTCATCAACCACATACTGCTAGCCCTGTGCTTGGCTGGTTTGGCCATGTAACCATGACAATGAATTCTAGGCTCTGTAAACATGAACTGCTCTCCAAAATGAGCCAAGAGCAGCCCTGAAAGAACTGCCAACAATCTTCCCTGCTCAAAGGAGCTGGTTTTAAGAATCCTCTGATACCAGTCTGAGAGAGCACATCCAGGGGACAGAAGACTAACAGCCCCTGGGCATAGACCTTGAGACCAGTTCTTACAAAGCACAGACCCAAGGCAATAAAAAACACAAGAGGAATGAAGAGTACTGGGGGCATTCAAACCCAAAGCTCATGGGGCCCATTTAACCACTGGGAAAAACCAGGCAACTGTGCCTAGGGCCTCAGCAATAAAACCGGGGTACAGGGAGTCTGTGAGAAAGTGACACTGAAAACCAAAGGTTACAGCTGGAGGACTGGGCCCTCCCCCATCCCCGCAACCTCCCCAGTCTTGCTGGCAGAGGACACTAGGCCACGTGTCTTGAGCCTTTGGAGCTAGGCCTGGACAGAGAATAGCATAGGGCTGGCACTCACCTGGGCTGGCGGCACAGCAGGGGTGACGGTCCCGGACCCCGAGTATCCTGGGTAGCTTGGCATCGGCTGCTGCCCGGGAGGTGGCATTGGCGACTGCCCAGCATAGGGCATGGGGGGCTGTCCAGGGTAGGCTCCCGGGGGCTGCTGCCCGGGGGGTGGCATGGGCTGGCCTGGCACAGGGGCCCCTGGGTATGGCGGATATGTAGGCATCCCAGAGGGTGGGTTTCCTCCTGGGGGCGGGTACATTCCATATGGAGGAACAGGCTGCTGGGCAGAGGGGGGCTGCCCAAACCCCCCTGGGGGGACCGGAGGATAACCACCCCCAGGGGCCCCTGGGTACAAGTTTGGCACATTGGCTCCTCCGAACGTCCCGGACATGTTGGCTGCCTGAAAGTCCACAAAGCAGAGCCTTAGACTGACAGCCTCTGAGAAACAAGGCTGCCCTCCGTCCATCTGCCCTTCCCCGCCCTGAGGGAGCCAGCAGCAGGTACCCGGGGCTACACTCTGCTCAAGGTGAGTCTGAGCACCACCAGCTTCTCAGCAAGGCCCACCCTGACCGCACACCTTGTCCTACATGCCCTCCAACTGCATCGCTGACCCTTTTACCTGCCCTTGTGGCCAAAGTACTCAGACTTCCTCTAATACCACATGGTTCCCTTATGCCATGTGTCTCTTCCCAGTGGATGGTAAGCACTCCAGGGCTGGGATTTTTCTACCCCCAGTGCCCAGAATGGGCCTGGCACAGATGAGGCCAAGTATTGGTTGCGTTTACAGTGAGCATGCATTTGTTTTTGGATTATAAAATATACTACTTTACAAGCAAATCAACAAAAGTATTATGTTTGCTTGTGCAACCAGGCACCCGCTTCCAGGCCCACTCAGAACAGTTATCCTCACATAAACATATATAACATGCAGGTGCATGTGGCCACTTTTACAGGGCATGTGCATGCAAGAGGTGCATACCCTTACCCCGCTCGTCCCTATGCTGAGCTCATATGGTGCGTGATGTATGTGCCCTGAAGGCACACCCCTACCCAATCCCCTAGAGCCGAAAGGGTCCTGGGAGACGATGTGGTCCAAAGCATTTCCCTGCCCTTCATTTTACAGATGGGAAAATCAAGACACAGTGAGAGCCCTGATGAAAACCTTTATGTCCTTAGATATAGCTCAATACATACCCTTGGGGACCACAGGTAATCTCTCTCTCTCTCCCTCTCTCACACACACAAACCCTCTGACACCATGGGAGCCAGCTTCATCCTTCAGGCCATGCTAGTGCAGCCCCAGGGAAGCCCGGCGGGAAGGCTGGACTCACCATTCCTGAGAGATAGTCCTGGTTGAACTGCCCTGCGTAGTTGGCCACATTATCCAGCCCAATGGGGGGCATGCTGGGCGGCGGGTAGGCAGCGCCTCCCCAGGCACCACCTGAAAGCAACAGCAAGCCGGTTAGCCCCAGAACGGCCCTCCAACAGGGAAAGGCAGAGACATCAGCTCCCAGGCAGCTGGGAGGGAAGGCCAAGCAGAGCCTCGGACGGCCCTGTATACCACACAGAAAATACTCAGCAAGGAAGTCTAACCCAATCCCCCTGGCAGAGCAAGAGAAGAGGGAACCTTCCTTGCCTTCTAGGGAGGAAGGAGGGGTTCAGCAAACCCTCCCAAACCCTCTGTGAAATTATTAAGCAGGTAGAGGGGCCAAGGGCAGACCTGCCCCCCTGGGCTCACCCTCGTGGAGCACAAGTACAGACAGATCTCTCTCGGGGACACTGTGCTGAGCCCAGGACAGCGGTGAGCTCAGGGAGCACTGACAGACCAGAGCGGGTGAGGGTGGGGGTCCTGCCCAGCTGGCTGTTTGCTAACATCGCAAGTCTGGAAGAGGCAGGGAGAAGCAAGATGACAGGATGGAAGGAGACGGGGCTCAGTCAGGGAAAACACCCATCCTTGTTAAGGGGATAGCAGGGGAACAGCAGCAAAAAGCCACACCTCTGAAACCAGTGGCACCTGGGTATGTGCTCTGGGGCAAGGCACTCAACCATCCTGGCTGTTTCCTCAGGTGAAGTGGGGATAGTTAGCGTTTGTCTCAAACTGTGATGAGGATTAAGTGAGTTAATGCTGGGCAGGGCTTAGCTGGGGGCCTGGTGAGCATTCATATGTTACAGTTGTCACTGTGACAAGCACAACAGCCAGCATCACCCTTCAGGCTGCTGGCCTGTTAGATGCAGCCCCATCCATGGCAGTGGAAAGAACCTGAGGGCCTCAGGTTTGGCTTCAGCTCCAGGACATTCAAGACAGAACCTTCCCAGAATCACCTGTCAGCTCCCTCTCTTGCTGCTCAAGTGGTGACAGAGGTGGCAGTAGTAGGACAAAGATGGCTGACTGGCTAGTGCCACCTCCCTGCTACTGACGCACAGCAGCAGCTGCAGCAGTAACATCTGACTCTTAGTGACTCCCTCTACTTCCTCCCTCTGCAGGGGATCCTCTGCTGCTGGGAAACCAGGCACCTTGAGAACAGGGCAGGAAAGGTGACAAGGGGCAACTGTCACTGAGCAGTGCTGCAGAGGACACTGTGCCAGCAGTTTTACCTGGCTATCTCATTCTTATCTGGGCCAGCCCAGGGATGGAGACCCTTGAAGCCATTTGCAAAGGAGAAAACTGAGTCTCAAAACTTAAGGCATTTGCCTGCTGCTACCAGCTAATACAGCAAGAGAACAGGGCCTGGCCTGGTCCCAGCTTTCTAGAAGTGGCTTCGAACCCAGGTCCAAGCTGTTCTCCAGCCCTCCCCCATCTGGCTGCACTGAGGAGGGGACGATGGATTCAAGGAAATGACTGGAAAGCACTATTATTCCTCCCCCCTCCTCTTCCTCTCCCCCCACCTCCCCAACCCAGACCTCTTACCTGGTGCAGCTGGGGGGTAGCCGCCTGTGGGCGGTGGGTAGCCTGGGTAGCTCATGCTTAGATCTGAAAGGAAAGAGGAAAGTGCACTCAGGCTCTGCCAGGTGGCTCCCACCAGCTTTAGTGGAGAACGGCAACGCCCATAGGCTGGCCCCTGCAGGAGCTGCATCCAGACTGAAACTGGCAGGCCACCCAGCTCTCCCTCTACCTGCTGGGCCCCCGCCAGAAACAGCAATAGGATTCACCACTCACAAGTTGGTGGGTTTCCTTGAAAAGCCCTTTCACCCAAGCTCCACTCCCATCTCTGCTGACAAGGGATGCTGCGTGTTTGAGGCTGCTCTCCCACCTCACAGGCGAGACGGTGCACTGCCTCATCCTCAGGGGTACAGGTCTAGTTGCTTTTATCTTCTTTATCACCCCATCCAGCAAGAGGGGAAGCCAGAGCCCCGTCCCCAGCCTATAGAGCCCGAGCTATCCACGGTGGCCTCCAATCTGGCTCTGTACCAAGCTACTCTTATCACTTTCCAACCTCTGGTTCACTGGAGAAGGGAAACGGGTGTGGAATCATCATTCCCAGAAACAAGAAGAGACCTCATGGAGTTCCCGTGGTGGCTCAGCGGTTAACAAGCCTGACTAGGATCCATGAGGATGCGGCCTTGCTCAGTGGGTTAAGGATCCGGTGTTGCTGTGCGCTGTGTTGTAGGTCGAAGATACTGCTAGAATCTGGCATCACTGTGGCTGTGGTGAAGGCCGGCGGCTACAGCTGTGATTGGACCCCTAGCCTGGGAACTTCCATAAGCCACAGGTGTGGTCCTAAAAAAAAAAAAAAAAAAAAAAAAAAAGAGAGAGAGAGAGAGAGAGAATTCAAGAGGGCTCTCTTGATCTGGTAAAAGGAATTTGGGCAAATGAGGCAGCATATCCTGGGTCTATGGATGAGGCAGATGGAGCTCAAAAAGGGGAAGTGACTTATAGATCAGAAGAAAGGGGAGGAGAAAGGCTCAGAACCTAGGGCCCTTGCCTGTTGCTGCTGGTGGGCTATCTGTTTGCACCAAGTCCCTCTGTGTATAGATCCCTCTGCTGCGACTCATGCCAACTGAACTATTGCCCGGGAGGGACACAAATCTGCCGTGACACTGCACACTCAAGACTGTCATGCAACCTGCCTACTGTTGCTAATCAGTGGCTGCTGCAGTTTTGAGAAGCACAACTGGTGAGAGTGAGGAAACCTGAGGCCCCTTCAACAACCACAACTACTGATCCCAGGTGAGCTGCTCCTCTTTGCACGTGGGGCCCCAAGCTAGTTCTCAAGCTGCACAGTGCATCAGAGCCACCTGGAGGGCTTGTTAAACTCACGGCTGGGCTCCCCCACAGGGTTTGCGTCAGTAGAACCAGAATTTGCATTTCTAAATAGTTCCCAGATGACGCTACTGGTCCAGGGACCCTACTTTGAGAAACACTGCTCTAAATGCCATTAAGTAAGATTCTGGTTGCCTATGGCAGCTAAGTTGGCCAACTGGGCATGTTGTTTTCGAGGAAGCTGAAGGGCTTCCTTAAGGCACCATGAGACCCCATGGGGTGGGTCTGGTCCTCAGCTCTCTGGGCGTGGTAATTTGGGTCTGTGGGTCCAGAGGTGACTGCAGGCAAAGCAATGTGAGGCCAGGCAATGACCTTGTGACCTTGGAGAGAGCTAGAATTGGCTGTGTGTGGTGACTAAGGTCCCCAGTGGTGCTGCCCTTGGTCTGACCTGTCCAGCAGACCCTCGGACGTCACTGGTGAGATGTGCTAGGGATCTGAATGATGGATGGGCCAGGAACCTTCTCATGGAAGAAAGAAAACCTGCTCATCAGGAAAACAGGGGGAGCTGCAGTCACGTTCCTGACACTTCTCTCTGGAGACCAGTTTCCAAAGGAATGAGCCCAAAGGCCCCCACCAGTCAGATGGGAAAAATAAAACAAAAAAAGCTGGACAATACCCTGTTCCATACACCAAAATAAACTTCAGCCAGACAAGATTTAAACATAAGCCTGGAACCCCAAAGACATAAAATTAAACTTCTACATAAGAAACAAATGAGGAAAACAACAAAAAGACAAGAGAAATGGCAAATTTAGGAAAAAAGTTTTATGATAAGAAAAAGACCAACAACCACTGGAGAAACTCAAATGATAAAAACAATACAGAAAATGAACCATATATAATTCACCCTCACTAACAGGCTGAGAATTGCCAATTAAAAACACAGAGATGTTGAAATTAAAAATGACACTCTTTGGCGTTCCCAACCTGGAACGCCAGAAACAAATCTGACTAGCATCTATGAGGACGCATGTTTGATCCCTAGCCTCACTCAGTGGGTTAAGGATCTGGCATTGCTGTGAGCTGTGGTGTAGGTTGCAGATGTGGCTCAGATCCAGCATTGCTGTGGCTGTGGTATAGGCTGGCAGCTACAGCTCCAATTTGACCCCTAGCCTGGGAACCTCCATATGCCACAGGTGCGGCCCTGAGAAGACAATCTGACTCAGAAACTCTACCTCTGAAAATCTATTTCCCAGACTAACACACGTGTGAAATAACGCAGGGACGTGGATCTTCCTGGAGGTTTTGTTACAACAACAAGCGACCCCTAAATATCCACCTATAAGAGGCTGGTTAAATAAATCACAAATCATACAAGGGATACTCTATAACTATTTTAGAATTAGCCAGCTCTGTATGTGAGGATTTGAAATGATCACCATTATTAATCAAAGCGCAGTAGAGTGTGTATGCTAACTCCTTTTTTTAAAAAAGAAAAAGCACAAACTTAGTGCTGTGTACACACACACACACACACTCCATCCCTGGAATGATAAACAAGAAACTGGGAAACACTAGTTGTCTCTGGAGGGGAAAACTGGAATAGAAATGAAGTTCACTGTTTATATTTGCACTTCGTGCCACATGCATATATGCCTATTAAAAAAACAACTTTAAAAAAGGCCCAATTCAGATGGCAATTTCTGAGCTCACTTGAGGCCGTGGCTGTTCTTCCAAGATTCAAATAACTCACACAGGATCCATTCAGTGCAAGCAGCCCAGCTCTGAGCCTGGGGTTAGCATATTATATAAATATACCTAGAGGGGCTGCTAGGGTCCCTGCCCAGGGCCGGACCACAAGCCAGCCTCAGCTGGCTCACTGGGTGATGGGGCTCATTCCTGGGCTGGGCTGGGGGTGGGGACCTTTAACAGCATTCCCAGCCAGAGTCCACGTCTGTCTGTGGCGATGGGCTCTAGCCTGGAGTACCTCACAAGTCAGGTCTAATCCCACACCCAAGGAACATCCTTCCCCCCCCAGTCCTCCCCTCTCCCCTAGAGACCACCTCCAATCTTCCCAAAGAACAGTCTCATTTCCCCCCACCATTTCCTGGCTGAAACAGTTGAGTCTGTGACTCACCCCCTTGTCTTTCTCTGCGTTCTCTTTGGAACCACAGACCCCAGGTGTGGTGTGGAGAGCACAAGGGAGGAGCTCACTGCCCCCCCGCCCCCAACTGGTAACACCTGGAGGAAAGTGTTCTGGAAAAGAAGCCAGGATGCTGATCCCTATTAAATATCTCCCTTCCATTCTGCCTGTCGCCCCGGCCTACGAGATCTGCGACGCTGACCGACATCAAGCATCCTGGCACTCTCTCAGCTTGTTGTATACCCACAGATTTGGAAAGCATGGCAATTGTATTCTTCCAAGTGAGTTATACAAGAAAGGGCACTCCTGAACTGTCGCTGCTGACCACTCCCCAACCTGACATCAGCCCACCCAGGACCACCGCAGGTGCAGGTGCTCACCCAGCCACCCAACTCTACCACGGCCCGACACTCCTCTCCTCATCTTGCTCACAATAGCATAAGGAGGGCCTCCATCAAATGAGGACTCTAACAGCCCCTGTGCCTAGAGCCCTCCCACTTATCTAAAAATCCCCAGGAGAAAAGCAAAGGTGGCCAGAGAGCCAGGGGAGGCCTCTGGATGCCCTATCCTGCTCACAGTGCCCACCTCGCCCATCCCAAAGTCCACATGTCCTAGGAGGATGCAGGGATCAGCACGCAACTGACCCCCAACATCTACAGTCTTCCTCCCCTTTTTTTGAAAATTAAGAAATCTGCTCATGACCCAGTCTTCGGGTAACTCTGGCCTCTGCTTCTGCCACATCCCAGCTCAGAGGGGCACTTGGGTTGGTCTTCCAGGGTGAGGGGTCCTTACCTTCCCCTCCCAAAGCTGTTCAGCCCTTACTCTCCACAACAGAAGGGGACACAGTGAGTTACAATCCTGTAGATCTGCTTTCTCTTTGGCACCTATGAGTACCACAACTTCTGTGCTGAACAATGCCTTCCTCCTACCTCTGCCCTTTAACAAAACGGGTGCCTCGGTGGGGAACGCTTCAGTAGTGGACTCGATTCTGATAGGCAGGCCCAGCCCTGGCTCGGATCAGGGCGCTCTGTCTTGGGAACTCACTGGTCAGAGCCTCCGCACGCCACAGGCAGCTGGCCTCTTCAGGGACTGCTGCAGTTCCTGGAAACCAACCTCTGGGGAACTTCCAGCCTCTGGTCCTGTCTCACTGGGGGCACAATGGAGAGCAAATGCCACCCTTCCTTCCTCACTGGGACCATCTACTTGTGTGCCCGATTTCATCCAGCTGTGGCCCTCTCTGGCTGAACTGGTCCTTCTCAAACTTCAGTCTGCAAAACAATCACCTGCTGGGCTTGTTAAAACCCAGGTTGCTGGGTCCCACCCCTGTAGTCTCAAGGCTAGGTTTGGGACTGGCCCAGATATGCATTTCCAACATGATTCCAGGTGATGCTGATGCTGACTCTGGACCACACTTTCTGTGACACTGCTTCATCATGGGTGCAAATCACCTGAACAAGCCCACTAAAAATGCTGAGGTCTGGAGTTCCCTGGTGGCTCAGCGGGTTAAGGACTTGGCATTATTGCTGCTGTGGCAAAGGTTCAATCCCTGACCTAGAAACTTCCATATGCTACAGGTGCAGTCAAAATACAAACAAACAAAAAATGCTGAGGCCTTGGCCCCAATCTGGGCCCTTCAATCTGGGATTCGGCCTGGGAATCTGAAATATAAATAAGCACCCCATCCCCATCTCCAGCGATTTTTTTTTTTTTTGTCTTTTTTCTATTTCTTTGGGCCGCTCCCGTGGCATATGGAGGGTCCCAGGCTAGGGGTCTAATCGGAGCTGTAGCCACCAGCCTACGCCAGAGCCACAGCAACACGGGATCCGAGCTGCATCTGCAACCTACGCCACAGCTCACGGCTACGCCGGATCCTTAACCCACTGAGCAAGGGCAGGGACCAAACCCTCAACCTCATGGTTCCTAGTCGAATTCGTTAACCACTGAGCCACGACGGGAACTCCTTTCATAAATTCTTTTTTTTTTTTTTTGTTCCAGCGATTCTGACGTAACTGATTCTGTGCCCCACACTCTAGGAAACACTCTTTCCTTCAAGGTATTTGGACACTCTGAGCTTATTCTCTCTAGCCCTTCTGCCCTGAAACAAATTCTGAGAATGAACACCAAGACCTGGGCATCCCAGAATTCCATCAGACCAAGCCTCAGATGGCTAGGGAATGTTGAAAGCATACAGCAGATACATGGGGGCTTCTCAGGAACTATAAAATGGCCTGTTCCTTAAAAATGTACACATGTATACAAGTACGTGATTACATTTCAAGGGCTCCACAAGGGCCCTAGCCAGGGTCCCCAAACACAGGAACTGAGAAATGCTGTGTTGGGAGAAGGGGCACAATCACCCAGAACAAAAGGCACCTCACTCCCCAGACTCAGCCATCCCTCCACCAATGAAGAGACTTATTGCCTCCCCATCCCAACAATGGGGGATGGAGATACAGGCTGGGCTGGGCTATGCACTCTGCAGATCTTCTTGCATTCTGCCTGATTTCCAGGGACATGGAAGAAAAAGGGCGGTGGCAGGGCCATGCCAAGCACAAGGATACAGCAGTGTCCTTCCCAGAGAGCCACATGGAGACAGCTTGCAGCAGGCTAATACTGAGAGGAGGCAGAAGCCTAGAAGCACCTCCCTGGGCCAGAAATCACACAGCAATGACACCTCTCACTCCTCAATGCCCAGCAGCAAACCATGCAGGGCTGGACTAGAGTGCATGCTTTTGTGGGATTGATCTCAGGTGGCTGTAGGGTGAGAGTGCCGAATCCTAACCACCAGATCACAAGGGCCAGTAGGCTTGATGTAGGTCCCCACTCCATGTCTTGGAGAAAAATGTGACATGAGACCGAGTAGTGAGGCAAGTAAAGTGTTTACTAGGAGAGAAGATACATGCAGAGAAAGCATGGACGAGTTCAGAGACAGAGAGAGTGCCATGTGCTTTGGGGGTGGTTTAAATCACCTATATGGGGGCAATCCTTCTGGGTTTCCTCTGGCCAATCATCCTGTTTTGTCTGGCCTTGAGTCCATTTGGCCTGACTTAGGGCCGTCCCCTGTGTGCACACATGTTTCTAGTGCAAGGGTCTCTGGGAAGTTGACAGGACATGTTATAGTCTGGCACCCCCTCCCTTCTCTGACCCCTGAGGAACCTTTCTGTGCATGTGTCATTCAGGAGGTCTTTTGATCTCCAGAATGAGAAATATGCAGTCCCTTTATCTTTTATCCAAGCAGGACTCAGCTCCTCCTCGCTCCTGCCATCATCTTTATCTTGATGTATCTGTCCACAAGGGACAGATTCCACTTGCTTGGCCTGGGACCCATCTATCTCTTGCCTCAGGATAACCCCCTCCCACTTGCCTTCCCAGCCTGGGGTTGGAGTACTGGTTTTTAAATATTAAATCCTCAATCTGTTTTTATGCAAAAATTTAAATACAGCAGCTTAGATGATCTCTGATGATTAATTTTTAAAAATAAAAGGAAGAAGACAAGTGCCAGGAGAAAATGTTTACAAAAAACACATCTGGAGTTCCTGTCGTGGCGCAGTGGTTAATGAATCTGACTAGGAACCATGAGGTTGCAGGTTCGGTCCCTGGCCTTGCTCAGTGGGTTAACGATCCAGCGTTGCTGTGAGCTGTGGTGTAGGCTGCAGACGCGGCTCGGCTCGGATCCTGCGTTGCTGTGGCTCTGGCATAGGCCTGTGGCTACACCTCCGATTTGACCCCTAGCCTGGGAACGTCATATGCCGCGGGAGCAGCCCATGAAATAGCAAAAAGACAAAAAAACAAAAAAAAAAACAAAAACAAAACCAAAAAAACATCTGATAAAGGGTTGTTATCCAAAATAGAGAAAGAACTCTTAAAAAAAACTCAACAAAAAGAGAACAACTCAATTAAAGAATGGGAAAAAGCCCTGAACAGTTATCTCACCAAAGAAGATACACAGATGGCAAATACACTCAGCCTTACATCCTTGGGGAACTGCAAACTAACATAATTAAATTAAATATTACTACACACCTTCTAGAATGGCCAAAATCCAATACATGATATCAAATGCAGGTGAGGATGTGGAGCAACAGGAACTCTCATTCATTGCTGGGGGAAATGCAAAGAGGCACAGCACAGCCACTGTGGAAGACGGTTTGGCAGCTTCTTACAAACTAAACACACTTACTCTTAGCCTATGACCCAACAATAGTGCTTCTTGGTATTTACCCACAGGGGCTGAAAACATGTGCACACAAAAACCTGTACATGGATGTGTATAAAAGCTTTCTTCATAAATGCACAGACTTGGAAGCAATCAAGATGTCCTACAGTAGGTGAACAGATAAACAAACTCTGGTACCTCCAGACTATGGAATATAATTCAGCAGTTAAAGAAACAAGCTATAAAGTTATCAAAAGACATGGTGGAAACTTAAAGGCATATGATTACTGAAAGAAGCCAGTCTGAAAAGGCTATGCACTACATGATTCCAACTATACGACATTCTGGAAAAGGTAAAACTACGGAGAAGTTAAAAAAATCAGGAGTTCCCGTCGTGGCTCAGTGGTTAAGAATCCAACTAGGAACCATGAGGATGCAGATTCGATCCCTGGCCTTGCTCAGTGGGTTAAGGATCCAGCATTGCCGTGAGCTGTGGTGCAGGTTGCAGATGTGGCTCGGATCCCGAGTTGCTGTGGCTCTGGTGTAGGCTGGCGGCCACAGCTCCGATTTGACCCCTAGCCTGGGAACCTCCATATGCTGTGGGAGCGGCCCAAGAAATGGCAAAAAGGCAAAAAGGCAAAAAAAAAAAAAAAAAATCAGTGATTACCAGGAGCTGGGAAGAGGAAGGAATGAACAGTCAGAGCACAAAGAATTTTTATGGCAATGAAGCTATTCTTGTGTGACACTGAAGTGGTGGGGACATTGTTAAAACCCAGAGAATGTACAACACTAAGGGTAAACCCTAATGTAAACTGCGGACTTTGGGCAATAATGATGTGTCAACATAGGTCCATCAACTGTAATTCTGATGCAGAATATTGAGAGTAGAGAAGAGGGTGTACGTGAGGGGCTGGGGGGTAGGTGGGGGAATCTTCACTTTTCATTCAATTTTGCTATGAATTTAAAACTGCTCTAGAAAAGAAGTTACAATTAAAAAAAAAAAATAAGGGAGTTCCCGTCGTGGCTCAGTGGTTAACGAATCTGACTAGGAACCATGAGGATGTGACTTCGATCCCTGGCCTTGCTCAGTGGGTTAAGGATCCGGCGTTGCTGCGAGCTGTGGCGCAGGTTGCAGATGCAGCTCGGATCCTGCGTGACTGTGGCTCTGGCGTAGGCTGGTGGCTACAGCTCCGATTAGAACCTAGCCTGGGAACCTCCATATGCCGAGGGAGTGGCCCAAGCAATGACAAAAAGACCAAAAATAAAAATAAAAAACAAAAGGAACACAAGCACTTTGTAGGGAAATTCACATGGAACAGAAAGACACAAAGTGAAAAGTAAAATTCACTCTCCCCTCTAACCTTCTATCCAAAGGTCACCACTGGGCAGTTTCCAAAGTATAATTCAAGCCCAACACCCCACACACAATGTACATGCATATATGCGTGTATAAATATTTATGTATGTTCATATGTACAATTTTTACAAAACAAGAAAAATGTATTTGCTTATCTGCAAATTCTCCTTACTCTAGTCCAAAGCTAGGTTTGGGCAGACTCAGGCGTAATTGATCAACCACAACCCGGCCTGGCCTCCCTCCAGGACCTGGCTGTTGGGGAGATGAAGAGTTAGCCAGCCCTAAGCCGGTCTGAACAGCTCCTGACCTCTACACACTGCCCATTCCTCCCAGGTCACTGCTGGGAGGCCATGACCCTGAGCAGGGGAGGAATGGGGCCCCAAGCAAGCCAGAAACATCTATTTAAGGTAGTTGAGTTCCCAGAACCTCATATGGAGAAGGATCTCAACCATGACCTGGAGCCTGACTCTCACCTCCCCAGACTTCTGGTGGGACAGGGGCTTCACTTCTTGGGGCTCTTCCTTCCTGGATTTTAGGGCTCCTGAAAGGGACATATCTTTAGGTTTTCACCCCAATCCTAGGTTTACACACTCTCCAAATGTCTGCACTGCAAGGGAACCTGAAGATTATCTAGCTTTCACCCTCCTTGGTTTTGTAGCTAAAGTACCCCAGGGACAGAGTTTACTCAGGTCACAAACACATGGGGAGAGGGGCGATGGTAGACTTGGCTGCTGAGAGCAGGGTCAGCCTGCCTTCCCCTAACAGTGCCATGCTGCAAAACCTGTGATCTTGGCGGCATGGGCTGGCCTGGCTTGTCTGGCGGTCCCAGCTGGTGCTGCCACTGGTGATCTGCTTAAAGACCTCCTCCTCCAAGGGCAGAAGGAAGACAGTGCAGGAACTGCTTTGAACTGAGGCTAGCCAAGGCCATTCCTCATTCTGGGAGGTTCCAGAAACCCTCAGGTGCCTGGGTTCACACTTCCCTCTCCCCATACTCACAGGGAGGGGAGAAGGGAAGCCTGGAACTGCCCAAGCTTTGCCACAGACAGTTCTCCAAAATCTTGCTCAAGTCTAACCTGGACCCCCATCGCTAGCTCAGCCTTGCCAAGCAGAAAACAGACAGCATGATGCTCAGCTCAGTGCTTCCTGCGCTGTGTTCTCAGACACAACGTATATCTTAATGAGTTGAGAATTTACCAGGTACCTGGTTTAAGAAAGAGGGATTAGTTGTTAGAAAAGCACTTTGGAAAATGCTGCCTACTACAACCCCTTCCAGGAAAGTACCATGTCTTAATAGTGTAACAAAGGCTCTGAGAAGTCCTACAACAAAGGTCCTGCTTAACTTTATCCTTCAATTTCCCAAATTTACTAGACGATAATAATAATAATAAACATTTATCAAATACTTATTATGTACTAGGCACTGTATTAAGTACTGTACATGGAATTTAACTTTACAGCAACTCTACAAGACAAATACTATGATCCACATGTTAGAGATTATGATCTGCATATTAAAGATAAGGAAACAGGTATGGAGAGATTATACAGCTTGCCCAAGGTTACAGCTGGTAAATGACTGAACCAGGATGCAACCCAGGCAGTCAAGCTCCAAAGCTCAGGACTTTCACCTCTACACTGTACTTTTTCATAGAGCCCACCGGCCCCAGAAACTAGTATTTCAAAGACTGAAAATTGAAGCATTGGTTGATGGAATAGAATAAAGAAACAGGACACCAGGTTTCACCATGACCCCAGGTATTTCACTAAGGGCAGTCTAGAGTAGTGGGAAGAGCATGAACTCTAAGCTGGACAACCCAGGTTCAAATCCCAGTCCTATTCTCTACTAAGTGTGTGGTCTCAGGCAGGTTACTTAATGTTTCCGGGCCTTAGTTTTCCACATCAGATAGTAAAAGTATGTTCTCATTACATCATTTAACCTCTCACTGTATCAGTTTCCCTGAGTATAAAATGGCGAACAAGATTAGAGGGTGCCAAAGGACTCTGGGCCATTTGGTAACACTCAGGGTGAGCAATGTGGGGGCAAGGAGGGGAGGGGGTGGGGTGGGGAGTGGCAGAGGAACACGAGAGCTGGGAGTCAGGGCAGGGTGAAGGGCAGAAGACAGCAGGTTCCTTCTTCCACACCAAGCCCAGCCCATAGATGCCAGTCCTGGGAATGGCTGTGTTGGATTTTCCATTCTCCCCAAGGAGAAACCACCAACAGGAATTGGCGATGTTTTCTTTCCATCCCCTCTGCATGCCTAGGTGCCCAGAGGCCTGGTCCAAGCTCCAGGAAAGGGGGAGAAGGGCATGGGGGAGGGGGGAGAGACAACACCTTTGAAAAGGCCTTTGGAGAAGAAACCTGCCCAGGAGGAGGGACCAGAGGGAGCAGGGTCTCAGCCTGCACAAAGCCCCAGGCCTCCGGGGACCCAGGAGGCTGCTGTCAGTGTGTCCACTCTGGGCCTGGCCCTGAAGAAGACCCTTTTCTCTGCTCTCAGCTGCCTTTCCAGACCAGCTCCTGGGAACTGAGAAGGGGAGGAGGGAGCGAGGCAGGAGGGAGCACTGTCCCAGAAAGGTTTCAGCAAGCCGACTCCGAGATTCTCACAGGTCTACCAGCCCTGCATGGCACAGCCTGGCAAACGTGGGTCACTCCTGTTCGAGCGGAGTTTCCTGGGACACCTGCCCACGCCAAATGGGCTTCTGGAAGAGCCAACACTTAGTCAAATGCCAATCCCACCTCGGGATTTCTGAGAGGTGGGAAGCGGCCACAGAGGAAGCAGGAGAACCCAGATAGGGTGTCAAGAACCCAGATAGGGTGACAACCAGGCCCAACACTGAACAGGGGCTCAGGCCAAGGTCCCTGTAGTTGCCAAGGTTCTTGTGGCAGAAAAATCCCCCACCTATGTCCAAGGTGCAGCCAGGATCTAAGGAAGCACTCCCTCCCCCAAAAGGGAAACTGTGGTTTGTTTCTAAGTGCAGCTCAGGCTGGGGAGGCAGGCCTGTGTCTATCAGTTTCACCACTTCCGCATGGGGAAACTGCTTCCAATGACACCACCTGATCAGGAGGCACTTCTCAGGACAAGCAGATACTAATCAAGCACAAGTCCCAGAGAGTCAGAGGCCTCTGTGCTATCCCCACTTGGCTCTCAAGTCCCTCCATTTCCTGCAAAGTCCAACCCAAACACTGTTTCTCCAGGATCACGTGGGTGCACCTCACTCCAAGCACTGTGGCAGGTATTGTCTATTCAAAGACAGCAGCAGCTTAGCCGGACGGGAACTTGGGGAGCTCCTTCTCTGAACCCCTCCCTCATCTGGGTGAGAAGGGGAAGCTGGGCAGGTCACGCAGCCTGAGCATCACTGGGTCTCATAACATCTGATCTCAGGTTCTCTGCAGGTCCTTCTACCATCCACAATTACTCTCTCTCCCACACTCTAAACCAGTTCCCCCATCTCTGCACAACCCACACCCCTTCATCAAGAGCCACAAACATCACAGGACAGTCATAAGAGACTTCTCAGCTCTGTCGTATGAATTTTGCCCAGGGCCCACACGGCCCTGATAACATCTTCCAACACTGCTGCTGGGCAACCACGGCAATATACTGAAGTCCAATGACAATGATTCAGATTCTAGCTCCACCTCTTGCCGGCTGTATGACCTTGGGCATGTTGCTTGACCTCTCTGAGTTTTTCTCTTTACCCATAAAATTGGGGGAAATACATTCATCTTACTATGTGGCGGTGAGGGTCTGATGCACTGATACACACCTATAAAGCTCTCCACCATGCAGCCTGTTAGCATATAGTACATGCTCAGTTAATTTTAACTTGTTCCCTAAGAAGCATTAGCCTGGGATCTAGGGTCTGGGTCCTAACTCCGCCACTTATTATGTGACATTCACAGGACAACGTAACCTCTCTGAGCCTCCAAGCTGTCTGCAAAGACACGACTTTGGGAGTTATTGGGAGGACTGAATGAAGTAAGAACAGGGAAGACCTTTGTAAACTATGGACAGTTTTTTCCACTCTGTGACCAATTTAGCCAGTGCTATATTCTCCCAAGTGGCTAAAGAGGACAGACTGAGGTCTGGAGAGAGGAAAAAGGTCCATCGAAGATCCTGGACATACCCCCGAACTTGTTCAGTGTCTACCAGGGGTCCAGCCCCCACAGTCATTTTGGTCACAGGTGCTTCAGGACAATGTTGGGGAGGGGAAGGGAGAGAGGGGAAGTTTTTCAAAGCCCGAGATCAAGGGACTATCAGGTTCCTTGCTTAGATCTATCAAAAATATCCCCAATAGAGAGTCCACATCCTGATCCCCTAGAATCTGTGACTACGTTGCTCTACATGACAAAGGTGCTTTGCAGATGTGATCAAGGTTACCAAGCCTGAAAGGGAGGGAGTATATCCTAGACTATCCTGGTGAGGCCGAGTCCCTTCCTGGCTGTGTTAAAGATGGGGGAAAAAAATACAGAGAGATAAGGATGAAAAAGAAACATGAGAGGGATTCCAGCCGTGCAGGCTTGGAGCCAGGAGCCAAGGAATGCAGATGGCCTCTAGAAGCTGGAAAAGACAAGGAAACAGATTCTCCTCTAGAGTTTCCAGAAAAGATATAACCCTGCCAACAAACACCAGGAGACCTGTGAGAAAAAACTATACCACAGAAAGTCCTGTGCTAATGTGGCGCCACTGTGGTGGCAAGCAGTAGGGCAGTTCCTCAAGAAATTAAACACACGACTGAGTAATTTCATTTCTGCACATGTACCCAAAAGAACTGAAAGGACTCAAACTTATTTGTACAATAGCGGTCAGAGCAATTATTACTTCCAACAGCCAAAATGTAGAAACAACCCAAATGTCCATCATCAGATGAATGAATAAACAAAATGCAGTATATACATAACAAAATATGGTTCCCGTCATGGCTCAGCGGAAACCAATCTGACTAGCATCCATGAGGATGCAGGTTAGATTCCTGGCCTTGCTCAGTGGGTTAAGGATCTGACATTGTCCTGAGCCATAGTGTAGGTCACAGACGTGGCTCAGATCCCAAGTTGCTGAGGCCGGCAGCTATGGCGCCGATTCGACCCCTGGCCTGAGAATCTTCATATGCTGTGGGTGCGGCCCTAAGAAGACAAAAAAAAAAAAAAAAAGAAAAAGAAAGAGAGAGAATTTGCCCTCAAAAAGGAAGAGAATTCTTTTTTTTTGTCTTTTTTTTGTCTTTTTGCTATTTCTTGGGCCGCTCCCGCGGCATATGGAGGTTCCCAGGCTAGGGGTCCAATCGGAACTGCAGCCACCAGCCTACGCCAGAGCCACAGCAACGAGGGATCCGAGCCGCGTCTGCAACCTACACCACAGCTCACGGCAACGCCGGATCGTTAACCCACTGAGCAAGGGCAGGGACCGAACCCGCAACCTCATGGTTCCTAGTCGGATTCGTGAACCACTGCGCCACGACGGGAACTCCAGGAAGGGAATTCTGACATAGGCCACAACATTGATGAATCTTGAGGACACTATGCTGACTAAGCCAGTCACAAAAAGATAAATACTCTGATTCCACTTCTATGAGGCACCTAGAGTAGTCAGATTCAGAAACAAAGTAGAAGGGCAGTGGTTGTAGAGTGCAATGGGAGGTTCGTGTTTAATGGAGACAGCGTTTCAGTTTGGGAAGATGAATGAAAAGTTGTAGAGATGAATGGCGGTGGTGATTGCACAATAATGTTGAATGTACTTCATGCCAGTGAACTGCACCCCTAAGAATGACTAAAATGGTAAAGTTTAGGTTGTGTATATTTTACCACACAAAAAAGCTGTGCTGTTTGGTACCACTAGGTATGGATAATTTGGATACAGTCAGTGATCACTGCTTCTCTCCCTCCGTCCAGATCCTTATTCATAGTGTTCTCTTTGAAAAGCCCTCTGGGAGTTCCTGTCGTGGCACAGTGGAAACGAATCTGACTAGGAACCATGAGGTTTTGTGTTCGATCCCTGGCCTCGCTCAGTAGGTTAAGGATTCAGCGTTGCCATGAGCCGTGCTGTAGGTCGAAGACACGGCTTGGATCCTGCATTGCTGTGGCTGTAATGTAGGCCAGTAGCTGTAGCTCTGATTAGACCCCTAGCCTGGGAACCTCCATATGCCGTCGGTATGGCCCTAAAAAAGCAAATAAATAAATAAAATGTAAAGGGCTCTGCTCTCTTTGTATCTTTTGATCAGTGCACAAGTCTATCTCACTTAGCAAGGGAAGCAATAAACCCCCAAGACCATAGAAAAACCATTCCACCCAGAAAGGAGGGACTAGGTGCTCGTGTCTCCTACGTGTCTGAGAGTAAGAGCTCAACAAAACTTTGGTCACTTGTATTATCAGTCACCATGAGTCACCACGGTGAGATCTAGGGCTTGTGCGTGGGTTTTGTGTGGTCAGGCCATACACACCCAGCCAGCAATGCAAATGTTCCAGGGATGGAAAGGAAGGCAGTGTTAAGTGTGGGGAGGCGGGGCAATCATGCCCAGCCAGCAGGACCAAGCCACTGGGACACCAGAGGTCAGCCCAAGAGATGACTCAGTTCATTCCCACCCACCCCTCGGCTCCCATTTCATAAACGGAGAAACTGACATTCAGAAGAGGGGGAAGTGACAAGCCAAGGTGACAGAGCAAGATCCTTCCAGGGTTGGCTCAGGACCCCCACCACTTTCTGCCCCCAAGTGAAGAACCCACTCCCCAAAATGCAGGACCCTAACCAATCGCTGGCTTTTCACCAGCATCTCTAGGGGGAGGTCCAGGCTTTGTGGAGCCTTAAGCCTATGTAACCTTAGGGGCCCCCTTTAAGAAACCAAATACAGAAGACTTTTTTGCAAATTCTACAAAACTGTATGACTCCATGAATTCACTGCAAGGGCCCATCCCACAGCTTTAGAAGGGTCACATGCAAGTGATGGGGAGTAGGGCAGACTTGAACCTGAAGCTTAAGTTTTATTAGCTTCATTGTAATTTCACCTCAGGGCTCAGAGAAGCACCCAGGGCTGGGCGAGACTACCCTGGGCATGGGAGGAAAAAACAAAGTCCTGGCCTGCACCAGGCTTTCCCTCTAGCCTGGGAGATAAACACAGAAGAGCAGTCACAGGAAAATACCCACAATGTGTTTAAGAGCCACTCTCAGGCAGAATGGAGATTAAGGTTGAGAATTAGGAAAGGCTCTCCAAGGAGCAGAGAGGAGAGGGGCCAGGAAGCACATCTAGGAAACTGGCTTCTCTCTGATGGGCCTTGGAAAACCTAAGGCTGCCCCGGGCATCTTCTCCCTCACCTGTTAAATGAGTGAGCCTGGGAGGGACCCATGGTTGCTAACGTGTGCTGCCCAGCTCCCTGGAGGCTGTGGGGAGAGGAGAGGTAGGGTTGCAAGAGAGACTCTCTTAGTTTTTTCTTTTTTTTCTCTTTTTTTTCTTTTTAGGGCCACACCTGTGACATACGGAAGTTCCCAAGCTAGGGAATCGGAGCTACAGCTGCTGGCCTACACCATAGCCAGAGCAACTCGGGATCCAAGCCACATCTATGACCTACACTGCAGCTCATGTCAACGCTGGATCCTTGATCCACTGATGGAGGCCAAGGATCAGACCTGCAATCCTCATGGCTACTAGTTGGGTTCTTAACCTGCTGAGCCACAATGGGGCACTCCTCTCTGACTTAAATTTTGTTTGAAATGGAAAAACAGAACAAGCAGCAAGGGTCCCACACTCCCATGTGGGCACACAGCTGGGGCTGTAGCAGGCACCCCTTCATCGAGGCGTGCCTGCTTCGGCTGCCCGCTGTCCCAGAAGGTGCCTGTATTTGTAATGAAAGGAATAGGTATTCACCCAGGGCCCTGACAGGTTAGATGCAATGAGCCATCTCACCTTCATATGCAAGTCAGTCATGATTCTCTCTCAACAAACCAGGGAGAGGGGGGTGAAGGACAAGACTAAAGATCGAAGGGCAGCAGGGGGACCCAGAGCCTCTATCAGTGAGGCCCTGATACTTTCTCATTGCCGGGTCCTGGGGCCTGTTCAAATGCCTTTGGAAAGCGCAGGCTCTTCGAGCCCGGAAGACTGGAGAGGGTATCTACTCCAGTTCCAAATGCCTGAGCACCCCTGCCCTGCCTAGAAGCTCCAGGAAACTCTCCTTCAAACAGCACTTATTGACGGCTGCTCTTCTAATGGTGACAAAGTCCCCATACAGGCTTGTTCAACTGGAAGCTGAAAAGAAATCCCCACAAGAGCCTACAGAGCACATTGGAGAAGATGCTCTTTCAGATCTCAGGTGGGGCTGATCCCTGTGCAGGTGGAGGTGAAGGCCTGCCAACTGGTCCTGGGCTATGCAGTAGGAAGAAAACGAAGGTCCCTGGACATCTCCATGTGATGGAAAGAATGCAGGAAATGAATGCCTTTTTATTATTATTATTTTTGTCTGTCTTTTTAGGGCTGCACCTAGGGGTCGAATTGGAGCTGTAGCCACAGGCCTACCCCACAGACACAGCAACACAAGATCTGAGCCACATCTGTGATCTACACCATAGCTACAGCAATGCCAGATCCTTTAACCCACTGAGTGAGGCCAAGGATCAAACCTGCATCCTCATGAATACTAGTCAGGCTCATTACCGCTGAGCCACAACAGGAACTTCCAGGAAATGGATGTCTGAAGCCTAGCCAAGCCAATACCTAAGCACTTTCCATTTCCAGGACTTTTGCTCAGTCACTACCTGGTCTATTTTCCCGTCTCCTTTAGGTCTTCCTTAAGCCTAAAGCCTTAAGCCTGGCCCTCCCCCTTTAACCAGATGGAGCCCTGCTTCTTTCAGGAAGTCTACTCTGATCTCTCTACCCACAATGATGACTGCTCTTCTGGAACTTACTAGCACTTAGCTTAAAATGTTTCAATGTCCTCTAGTATTCTAATAATTGTGCCCCTTTTCTAGTACCTATGGTATAAATTACCTCATTATATATCATCTCATTAAGCTTTGCAATGATCCTGCAAGGTAGGTATTATCACCTCAAAGGAACTAAGCCTCAGATATGATTCTTGACAAGGAGCACACACCTGACTACTGCCAGGACCAGAATTGTTTTTTTCCAGTCCTCCTAGAGAGAGAGAACAGTGCCTGGGCTGTAGGATAGGCATTTCCTCTCCTCCGCTGGCCAATACGGGAAAGAGCACAGCAAGGTCCCTAACACAGACAGGACACTAGTGGACCCTGTTTTATCTCTTTCACACCCTGGTGGCACCTGTCCCCAACAGTCTCTTTGGTCACAGCTTCTGGTACTAAAGCTCCAGGAATTCCAAGGGCAGAGAGGACAGCTGAGACATTCCCCTAGCATGACAAGGCAGGACTCAAGCACTGTTCGAGGGCGCCTGAATATTCCTGACTGTGCTGGGGCACTGCCTCACCTCTGAGGTGTGGGTCACAGGTGCCATCAAGCCCCAGAAGCAAGCCGGGGAGCCTCAAAACAGCACTCCACCAATCCTGATCATATTTTCCCAGGCAGCGAACAAAAAGCCCACAGAAGGTGCTGTTAAACATTCAACTCCCCACCCACACCCATGAATTAGGAATAGCTAGGGCCCATGTCAATCATTAGCCAGGCAGTGCCTCAGACTCTGTTCCCCAAGGGCTGGCACCTGGGGCGGCTCCGCTTGGAGAAGCTCCAGGCAGAGGAGGCTGGGAGTGTAGCCATGCGCCAGTGTCCAGGTCTGGCCAAGGGGCTGAACTGAGCAAGCTCAGAAAGAACCTCTCAGAAATAAAGCCAATTCCCAGGGTGCTGGCATTTGGAGTACACAGTGCTCCTGCAACATTGAGCTAGAAGGGGACTTCAAGAGATCCTTTACTAAGGTGGGAGCCAAGGCCTAGAGAGCAAGGAATGCCTGGGATCTCAGGATCAGCTGGGGCAGAACAAAGGCTCGATCGTGTTTCTCAAGCTCCAGGCTGAAGCATCACGGACCAGCTGGCTCCCCTCCACTCACACTTCTGGGTGCCATTCTACCTTCCTAGGCTGGAGAATGGACTTGGAAATGTAAGGACTACCATGGAGAGACAGAATGAGAAACTGACTCTGCTGCCTCCCAATAAAGCCCCATATAATCAAGTCACAGAGAAAGTGTCATCTACACAGGGAAGCTTCTGTGACATTGCTTCTCCCCAGGTTCACCCCCTATGAGTTCACAACAGCAGAGAGCAGGGGTTGGCAGCCACTTGTCTTAATCTCTCCAGGGTATCAGGAGCTGTGATCAGCCTAACTCAGTTCAGGGTTTAAAGGGCCTCTGCCCCCAAGCTCTTGGAAACAGTCGCCTGTAACATCCAGAGATGAGGAAGGCAACAGTTAGGAGGAGGAGGAAGCACAGTAAGATACTCTCCATGCTGAAGCTGGTTTTGGAGGGACACCACCATCCCACACCCATCCCACTGAGCCTCTAAGATCGGGAGGTAGCTCCAAGTGGCAGAAGGCAGAGCTGTCAGACTTGACTATTAGGCACGGCTTAGAAGCAGTGAGGACCCTCAGACCATCAGCAAAGTAGGAGCAGCAACTTTCCTGTGTGGCCACCAGCCCACAGGAGGCTGCCATCTGCTGCACTGACTGCTGGCTTGCCACTGTCCTGAGATACCATTCCCACTTCCTAAGCCAAGCAAGGCTGGCTTAGCCAAAGCACAGTCATAGTTTCAGACTGAGGACAGCAGTGGGTGATGTTCCAGAAACTTCTGGTCATCCCCCCTCAACCATCTGCCCCCTCTCATTTCCATAACAGAACACTAACTGGAGCCTGGCACATGGCAGCCCCAAACATGGGCTAGGTTTCCGAGCCTCCCTGGCAACCAGGCAGGGCCCTGTCAGGAAGGCAGCTGTCCCTGGCCATACAGGTGAGGGAAGCACCTAGAGCAGCATTGCCCAAGCGTGGTCCCCAGACTGGCCACATCAGCACAACCTGGGCGCCTGTCAGAAATGAAATTTCTCAGGCCTCGCCACAGAATTCGTAAATTGGAACATTTAGGGGTGCGACCCAGGTCTGTGTTTTAACAAACTTTCCAGGTTATTCTTAAACATTGCTCAAGTTTGAAAACCAGAGCTCTGGAGAACGCCTGGAGCAACTTTATATACGGAGCCCGGTGCCTGGACAACCTCATGGAATAGACACTTATTAATCCTGGACTCCAATATTTAGAGAGACAGAGACAGACTTTCTGTCTCTGTCTCTGTCTCTGTCTGTCTGTCTCTTTCTGTCTCTGTCTCTGTGTGTGTGTGTCTGTCTCTCTGTCTGTCTGTCTGTCTCTGTCTCTGTCTGTCTCTCTCTCTCATTTGTTTGTTAGGGCCACACCCAAAGCATATGGAAATTCCCAGGCTAGGGGTTACATCGGAGCTGCCAGCCCACACCACAACCATAGCAACACAAGATCTGAGCAGGGTCTGTGACCTACACCACAGCTCACAGCAACTGGGGATCCTTAATCCACTGAGTGAGAGGCCAGGGGTCAAACCTGCACCCTCATGGATACTACTTGGATTCATTACTGCTGAGCCATGACGGGAACTCCGAGAAACTCTTAAATCACAACTCAATCTGAATTCTACTGCAGGTGAGTGGGGAAGAGGAATGATGAGACAATTAACCAAGAAACCAGAAATCAGGAAAGAAATAACATCAAAGTATAATAAATAATAAATAGAAAACAAGACACAAGGAATGAAACCAAGAATATCTGGTATGCAAATAGTCTGCATTCTCTACCAAATTCAGTCTGTTATTTTCATTGCCTTCTGCCATTTCCTCCCCATTACCAGTCATGGGCGGTTTCACTGCTTACGAGTGAAACTTTTTTAATTGAGAAAGAAAAGCGAAAAATCAAAGCAATGACACATTAGGTAAACACAAAGAAAAACTAGAAGTGGAAATATTAATATTAAAGCCACGTTGAGGACTTGCCAATAATCCTGACTCTGCAGGCTGAGGGGATTTTTCCAGCCATTTCTCAGCCATTTGCTCTCTCTGGAAACACAGGACTTGGAAAACAACTTACTAGGATTTCATGGTACAAAGCCTTGGCCATTTCAGTCTCTTGAAAGAGTTTACATAACTTAAAACGCAAGCACAGAAAAGAGTATAAGACTTGGGCCCCAAGTCTTTATATCGGACATTTGGCCCTAGGACATTTTTGTGTACTATTTTGTCATATCCTTTGGGCAACAGAGAAAGTCCATCTTGCTGCTGCAATTGAGGAAGGAAACATGTAATTGTGAGTCAGAACCATCCATCTCTTTGGACCTAAGGGATGGCACTGGGGGTGGGGGTGGATATGGCCTGCATATTTAGGCCACCCTGGTGCAAAATCCTGAATATATATAAGGTAGGACTATGATATTCCTCCCTGCCTTTTGAATACAAGGTGTGATTTTTAAAAAAAAAAAAAAAAAAAAAAAAGGCAGAAGAATGATATACCCAAACCCGTCCATGGGCTTTGCAGGCAGACAGATCTTCTTTTACCAATCCCTCCTAAAAGCCTAGTTATCATGGGGACCACTGGGACAGGCAAGGAAGGGGAGCTCACCAGAAGCAAGCGGGGGCAACCTGATTGCTACCACTCTGACCGAGTATAAGTGGAAACTCAAGGGTATGGCTTTCCCCTCCCTGACTGATGCCTGCCTCCAAATTTCTGAGCCTTTCACTTACTGTTCTATAAAATGTACTTAGTTATTAATTTTAGGACAGTTAAAGAAGAAGGGATTCTCCTGGATTCCTGGCAATATATACTGCTAAAACACAGGTAATACAGAATTTAAGGCCAAAAGCATTAAATAAGAGACAAATTACACAAGGTATAATCCATGAAGATAAGCCTGATAAACCTCTATAAACCAAACATGCATGCCAAATTCATAAATCCAGAACAAACATAAGTCGAGTCTGACTTAAAAAGATTATAATGAGAGTTTTGGATACAGCTCTCTGAATCTGACAGATGGTCAAGCTTAAGGATGTAGACAGCAACCTCAAGATCACAGATGTATGTGGAGTCCATGTCCCATAGGGAATACATGTCCCTGAAATCTTTCATATTGATTGTGTAACTGACCACATGATCCTAATACAGACCAATAAGAGATTTTGCAAATCACATTCACTAATCACAATCCAGTAAAACTAGCAGCCAAATGGAGTTCCCACTGTGGCTCAATGGATAAAGATCCGGCACTGTTTCTGTGGCAACTTGGGTTCAATCCCTGGCCCGGTGCAGTGGGTTAAGGATCCAGCATTGCCACAACTGTGGCATAGGTTGCAGCTGTGGCTCAGGTTTGATCCTTAGCATGAGAACTTCCATATCCTGTGGGTGCGGCCAAAACAAACAAAAAAAGAGCAGTCAACATTAAAATATGATCCTACCCCCTACAAAACTACTCAAATTCAAGGCACTGCCTTCTAAAAAATCCTTGGATCAAAACTGATCTACAGAGTAACTAGAAAGCAGTGGAAAGGTGAGCATTTCATACAAAGGCCCATTAGCTAAAGTTGTACTCAAAGGAAAAGATTGCACTTTATACACTTAAGTTTAAATGGAAGACTAAAAATAAATGAACCAATTTAGATGTTAAAAGTAGAGCAACAAAATAAGCCAAAAGTAAGAAGAAATGCATAATGATACAGGTTGAAATTAATAACCAAGAAACAGACAAAAAAAAAGGGGGGGGGGAAGGATACCAAAAAACCATTTAGGAATAATTTCCAAATTACATGACATATATACTTTATTATATATATCCAGAATATCCAGTTGGAGTCCTTTTCTCCACATCTAATAAAGACATTCTATATTACAAGGCCTTGTAATCTGCATGTCCCTGATGTGGAAAACTTCATATAATAAAACTGTCAACTTTTCCTTGTAAACAAATACGGTCGATGACATTCCAGTCAGGATTCTATAGGTTGTTAACTCCAACACTGTTTCAAATTATAAAAACAGCTGATAGTCTCCATGCCCATTAATAAGGGAAGGGTTCAATAAATTACTGTAAACCTGTCCTACAGAACAGCCAGGGGACCAACTAGGGTGGGTGGGGGTAGCCTCTGCTTTTATGCTCACAGCACAGACTTGGCAAACAGTGGGTACTTGCTAATGCTGGGTTCAATAGAAACATCCCTTGTCACTTGCTTCCTAAAATAGCCATGACCTTTTAGGTAGACACAGCAACTTCACATCTGCTAAGACCAGACTGCCCACATACACACCCTTTCCCCCCAGAGATGCCACTCCCCAGGCCTAACCTGCCATATGCTCCCTCCGCCTCCCTGTTACCAGCCTCTGAGTTTCTCCTTGTCCCTCACTCTCTGTCCTCCAAGCTAGCCTCTTCCTATACTATAGAAGTAAGAAGCTGGGGGCACCTGACTTTCCTCTCAGTTTCAGGAGCAATCCCCCCCCACCTTTTCTGTGAAAGCAGCAGGACTTCTAGGAACACTAGCCCCTGGAAAACTAGACACTAGGAGATCACAGAGCCAGGAGTCAGCCACCTGCACACTCCATCCCCAGCTTCAAGGTTCCCAGAAGGACACACCCAAGACATCAACATCGCCATTGTCACTCCTTAACTGATCTTAAATCCCCCTGCAAACAACTTCTCACCAGATTCTGTAAACAACCATCTGAGGTGGGCATTTGACCACCCAAAACACTGGGACTCTGTGGGCTATGTGGCTTGTCCCAGGGTACCCAGCATGGATGAGAGCACTGTCTCCCAACTCCTCAGCTGGCCTCACACATTACTTTCTCAGACCAGGAGCAAAGCAACTGTGGTTTGGGTCACTGCTCAGGCTGTACTGTCAGGATCCTCCCAAATACAAACCACCATGTGACATCAGACCTTTGCTTCATGGGGTACAGGGGTCAGGGTCAGCAGGTTTAATGTGGTATGGTTTCAGGGGTTATAAGCACCCCCAAATTTCACCTTCTTTTAAAAATGCAAATTTCCAGGAGTTCCCACTGTGGCTCAGCAGTAATGAATCCAACTGCTATCCATGAGGATGTGGGTTCAATCCTTGGCCCCGCTCAGTGCATTAAGGATCCAGCATTGCTGTGAGCTGTGGTGTAGGTCGAAGACATGGCTCGATCCCATGTTGCTGTAGCTGTGGTGTAGGCCGGCAGCTGGAGCTCCAATTTGACCCTTGGCCTGGGAACTGCCATGTGCCGTGGGTGTGGCCCTAAAAAGAAAAAAAAAAAAGCAAATTTCCAACAGGAAAACTTCATTTTCTTCATTTCCCCAAGAGCTTCACTATCTATATATCCCTCAAATTCCTGATGTTCTGCAGGCAATAGGTTCACAAGGTACTGTAGAGAAAAATCCAGAGAAACCTGAGTCTGTTTGCTTGGCTGTGACTGTGAAACACACCTAGGTATAGACTCCTCCCCCAGCGCCCTCCAGGGGACCAAGTGCCAGGGACTGCTTCAGGTTCAAGAGGGAAAAGATGCAGCTGAGAAGACAAAGGATGGAGGGGGAAGGAGAGGGTCCTCTGAACATCTAGTGCTCAGCACAGATTTTGTTTCTACATTCACCTCCTGCCCACACTGGCTTTTTTTTTTTTTTTCCCCCTCTATTCTGCAATGAATTCCCAAGAAAAACCCACACTCAATTCTCACTCCTGTCATTCCAAACCTCCCATCCTCCCCAAGTCACGCGGCCAAGGCATCAGTAATCGATCTTGGCCTTCTAGGTACAGCAATCCAGGATGAGCCCTATCTACCATCCTAGTCCTGACTACAGAAAGGAATCCAAGGGGACTCCTACTTGGTTGCTCAGCCAGTTCCTATGCTCACCTCTCAGTCTGAACTTGCTTGTATCTCACTCTCCCCACTTTTTTTTTTTTTTTTTTGGCTTATCCAATTTCAGCTTCCAAGGTATAATACTTTAACAACTCACTTCCCTGGCCTGCTTCTTTCACTTAACTAACATCCCCTAAGGACCTAAATTAGGCAAGGTCTCTCCTGGATGCTGTGAGACCAGAGACAAGAGGATGGGGTAGAGATAAAACTATACAATTACTACTGCAGGGTGAATATTGAGAAATAGGGCCAAAGGAGCAGAAGAGGAGAGCTGCGTGGGCTCACAGTGTGTTCTGCCCCTTCCTGCTAGGAGCAGGCACCTGGATGGTCCCTAGGAGGGTGGTGAATAATGGGCAGAAATGGGGGAAGGAGGGTAGAACAGCATGAGCTAAGACAAAAGAGGTCAGAAGGAGCAATTCAACTGTTAGACCTTCAGCTGCATAGAGCAAGTGGTAGCTATTATTACTATATTACTATTGTTGACTCTTACAGATGATTACTTATGTGCCAGGCTCCACTGCAAGCTTTATGTCTAATCTGGGTGACATCCACCTGGGACACACAGGTATGGTGCACCAGTCACCACCTGTTCAGATCAATGCCTGAGCTATATGGTTGTTAAAAATATTAAATCATTTTAATCCTCACAATGGCCTTGTAGGTAGGTATTATTACCCCCACTTTAAGGAAACCAAGGCACAGAGACTAACGAGAGGTGAGACTCAGGAGGGATGCAGGAGGTAGTAAGCACCCCACGCCAGGGCAACAAACTGCCCTGGCGCTTCACCTGGCCTGGCCTATCTTGTTAGGAACACCTTGTAGCATGGAGAGTGCCTTGAGGGAAGGGGCCCTGTTAATCCTACTGGAATCCCCAACAGCTGACTGAAACAAGGAAGGAACAAAGGAGCATAATGAGAGCCAGTTAGGAGTGAGCAAGATAATACAGCCCACCTGTCCAGCTCCTGGACTCAGCCTGGCACTGCCTGAAAGCTTTGTTCCTGCTGTGTGGGCAGGGCAGAGGCTCACCCCACCCAGCGCCACTCCATGCCCAGGTTAAAGCAGCAGAGAGCAAAGTGAAGAAGGCACGGAGGGTAGGCAGAGTGGCTGGCTACCACAGACACCCTGGGTCTGTCCTAAAACACCCAGCCTCTAAAGAAAGGTCACACTGACTAGAGGGGGCAGGGACAGAAATGTGCCAGGCAGACTGTTCTCAGCTTGGGCTCAAACTGGCTGACTTAGCTTCTCCTCTTCAAAGTCTCAAGCTGATGAATTTCATAACCCTCATTTATGCCAACAGACGCGTATTTACCTTTTTAAAACTTCAGGAGGCTGGGTTGAGCCCAAAGGGAGTTAAAGTCAAGAATCCCTCCCTGAAACTTCAGCTCAAGGTTGGAGATGGAGGAAAGACAGATAGAGAAGGTAAACACACAGGTCAGCAGAGCACCTGAGATGGATCCGGCGTTCTCTCAAAACGCCTTACAAATCAATTCCAACACTAGCAGCTCCCAGGTATTTCCGTCTTCCGGAGGAAAGGTGCTTAAGACAGCGTCCTCCACTAGCTCTCCTCAGGACAAGCCTTTCCCGGAAGGGTACACACACTCTAGAGAATTCAGCGGGGTCAGAGGGGCCATGGCCACCGTCCATGCCCACACCAGCCAGTCGCCTTCTTGTCACGGGTTCACCCGGTCCCAAGCCGGCCCAAATTCGGCTTGAACCCCTGACACCGGCACAGCAGCACAATCACGTGGCCCACCCACCCGACAAGGAAGGCAACCCCCCGCCCCCTCGCCGTCGACGCAGCCGGTCGGGACCAGCCCGACACCCGCCCCTTTCCCTCCCCCCCCCCCAAACGCTGTGCAACCAGGAAGCGACGGGGCCGCGATGGGAAGGGGCGCGGGACAGTTGGGGGCCTTCCGGTAGAGGCCGCAGCGCCTGGCCAACGCCCCGTCCCGTGCCCTCGGCAGTCAAAGAACCCTCACTCACCTGGCCACTGGCCACCGGGGTAGGGGAGGCCGCGACGGTCGAACAGGAACACGGGCAGCAGCGACTTTCTCCACGGGCGTCCCGGAGTAGCACCTCGGATTGGCCTCGAGTTCTGTCCCACTACCGCTCTTTGGGCTTTCGGGGTTCTCGGGGCTCTCGGGACCCGCGGGCTCCGCAGCCGTCAGGGCGGGGCGGGAGGAGGAGCCTGCGAGGCGGAAAACTCCTAGGGCTCGGGGTCCTAATCCGCCCGGGGCGGAGCCGCGTGCGCCAGGGGAGGGGCGGGAGGAGGCGGTGCCGAGGGGCGTGGTCTGCCCCCAGCTCCCGCCCCCAGGTGAGAAGACGTTCGGGGTCAGCTGGCTGTAAGCTGCCTCTGCGAGGAAGGAAGCTACAGGCCTTCCGCCGCTGCGGGAGGAGTACTCAGCGGTCGCCCAGAGGTCGACATGATGCTGTTTCTCTCCACGCCTCTTGAGGTCCGTCCTGCCCTGCGTCTCACTCTCGAGGAGCGGATTCCCCAAGCCCCCTCCAGCCCAGAGTACCTTCCTTAGTGACTCTTTTAAAGTAAAGAACACAACAGTATGGAAATTGGAGTGGGAGAGTAGCTTTGTAGAGGAGAAACCGCGACCAACTACTAAAGCCAGACAATCAAGGTCAGCATCAAGAATGATAAATCAATAGTGATGGTATGAACCTATCGTGGTCTTCCTGCCAAGAATACATAATCCCATGTTAATCATGAGAAAAACATGAGACAAATCCCAGTTCTGGGATACTTTACGAAATACTGGACCAGTACTACTTAAAATTGTCAAGGTCATCAAAACCAGGGAAAAGTCTGAGACACACATGGTCACAGGCAGGAGTAAGCCTGAGGAGATTATGAAAACTAAATGTAATATGGTATCCTGGATGGGATCCTGGAAAAAGGACATTAGATTTAAATACTAAGAAAATCTGAGTGAAGTTAATAATACTGCATCAGTATTGACTCGCTCATTGTAGCAAAACACCAAGCCAACAGAAAATGTTAATAGAAAAAAAAAGGTGTTTATGAGAACCTTCTATTTGAAATTTTTCTGTAGATTTAAAACAATTCTAAATTTATTTTTAAAAAGGGTCATGCACGCATGCGATTTGTGAATATTTTTATTTTTATTTAACAAATGTTTATAATATATATTACATAAACATTTAAATATTTTTAAAAACCTGAGATTCACTCTTCACTCCCCCAGCCCAACTTAGGCGTGCCTTTCCTATATCACATAGATATACTTTTTACAAAACGGTGTTGCTGTATTTTTCTGCGACGTGCTTTTTAACTCAATATCTTGGAGGTCCTTTTCATGGAAGCGCAGCTAGATCAACCTGGTTCTTATTTAATCAGTACACAACATGCGCGATCTCGCGTGTAGCCATTGTTTAATACTTAGCTCCTTAGGAAGGTAGTTGCTTTTGGGGGGCTGTTAAAAAAAAAAAAAAAAAAAAAAAAAAAAAAAAAAAAAAAAGAGCTGCTGGTCCGATTTACATTGTAATAGTGCTAGGAGTGGGGCTGGGCTGGGCGGGGCGGCAGGGTACCAGGCTGGGGGTGGGTGTTGGGCGCAAGGCGCGCACTCTTGCAGGATTCAATCAAGCCCTGCTACCCTGGGGATCCAGGCAACACCCCCACCTCCCCCAAGGCGTGGCCCTTTTTCGCGGCTGGACTGCATTTTTTGGAGATGATTGGTCGGATAAGGGTGAAATTCTGGCCAAAGGCTCGGAGGAAACAGAGTGGAGGGTCAGAGACACAAGGAGACTCTCCCCGGGTTATATTTCTGGTATGGGAGCCCGCAGCGGCGCAGGAGCGGTGACGACCCTTGCATCGGACCAGCGGCGTTCGGAGGGGGCTTCTGTTTCCCGGCACTTTCTCTGGGCTGGGGGCTTCGTTTGGAAAGGTCATCCGGCGTCCACCCAACGACACCCTCTGCCCGCGCCTCCTGTTCCTTGTTTCCTGGCGGCCGCACAGCCGCGCTTCTTTGAATGGCTCATTTTTCTCGTGGCCGAGCAAATGATTCTTTAAATACCACGTTAACAAATAATAAACAAATCCTTTAGGGTGGAATTACTTCTAAATGTAGCACAAACTTTTCCTGCTTCAGAACTGAACTCCTCCAGGCTAGAATGGTGAATAGCTACTACCACTGGGCTTTTATATGACTTGGTGAGAGCATCACGTGGGGGAAAACTCTAGATTTGGTGTTCAAACATCTGGGTTCTAGTACCCATTCTGACACTTGAAAGCGATGCATTTCTCAAGCCTTGGTTTTCTCGCCTGTAAAATTTTCAAAATGACCAGTAGAAATCTGTAAAGTAACCTCTTCATTGTTGCTCAGGGTCAGTGTAAACATCCTATAAAGGAAGGGAAAGTAAGCGCCTTGTAAAAAGGTCAGGTGCTGTAAAGCTCTGAGTAGTACATAATCTACTTAACAATCTTTCATAATTACTGATAATGTTTCTTACATTGCTTCATTCAACTGACAATGGTTGCATACAGTCAATGTAACCCAGCCAACCGGACTGGCCCTGTGCTAGGTGCCAAGAAAGAAAGTACAAGAGAATACCCCCTTGCTCTAAACACAGCTCTTCTCTAATGGAGAAAAAATTAATCATAAATACCCAACACAACAGAGACTTGCAAGAAGGATCCCCTAGCATAAATGAGAGGCAGGTGAGAGGCTGGGATCTAGAACATCTTCTTTTTTTCTTTCTTTCTTTTTTTTTTTTTTTTTTTTTTTTTGTCTTTTTGCTATTTCTTGGGCTGCTCCCTCGGCATATGGAGGTTCCCAGGCTAGGGGTTGAATCAGAGCTGTAGCTGCCGGCCTACGCCAGAGCCACAGCAACGCAGGATCCGAGCCGCGTCTGCAACCTACATCACAGCTCACGGCAACGCCGGATCGTTAACCCACTGAGCAAGCGCAGGGACCGAACCCGCAACCTCATGGTCCCTAGTCGGATTCGTGAACCACTGCGCCATGACGGGAACTCCAATTCTGGGCTTTCTATCCTGTTCCACTGGTCTATATTTCTGTCTTTGTGCCAGTACCATATGGTTTTGATAACTGTTGCTTTGTAGTATAGTCTGAGGTCAGGGAGCCTGATTCTTCCAGCTCCGTTTTTCTTTTTCAGGATGTCTTTGGCTGTTCTGGGTCTTTTGTGCTTCCAAACAAACTTTAAAATATTTTGTTCGAGTTCTGTGAAAATGAGTATCTGCTTTTAATTGGTGAGTTTAATCTGATAATGACTACAGATATTTTGAGACTTATTTCTGCCCTCCCCCCTTTTTTTCTTTTTATGGCCAGATCCATGGCGTGTGGAAGTTCCCAGGCTAGGGATCAAATTGGAGCTACGGCTGCAGGCCTATGCCACAGCCACAGCAACACTGGATCAGGATCCTTAACCCACTGAGCAAAGTCAGGGATCAAACCTGCATCCTCATAGACACTATGTTGGGTTTTCAACCTAGTGAGCTGCAATAGGAACTCCTCTGCCCCTTTTTTGTTCAGGACTGATACTCACCTAGAACCAGCTGAAATTCTTCCACCCGGTTTGGTAAATAGCTGTTACTTTGAGATCTTACAGTGCCCTACCTCTAACCTTCCCCTGATCTAGTAACAAAAGGGGCAATGCTTGTTACAGGGAAGCCCTCCAGGACCTTTTCCAGGTCTCTAAATGGCCAAAAAGCAGGCTATACAGATGGCTTAGTATTTTGAATGTCATGTGACATATGCTTTCTCTTTTTTTTCTTTTCCTACCTTCCTGTTTGAACTTTCTTTGTTTAAACAGGAGAATGATACTAGAATTACAAATGTATGACTAAATAACTGCTTACTGGATACCTTAACCAGAATATTCCTCAAAACACTCAAATTCGTAATGTCAAAAAATGAACTAACCATCTTACTCCCTCAACCAGCTTTTTCCTCTGGGTTCTGTATCTCCAGTGAGATATCAATTTCTGCAAGGCACCCAGGCTAGAGCTGGGGTAGCTGCTTGATTTTCCCTCCAGATTCACTTTCCATGTCCTGTAATTGGGAGGATTCACCATGAACCTGCAGGGCCTCTTGTTTCCATGGACCCCTCATGGGAGAGGCTTAGCAATGTTTTGTAGAATTTGTAAAAAGTAAGCTATTTTAAGTGCGAACAGTTAAGAAGGCAGGCTCTTTCTACTCTGATTTCTCCTCCATCTCAGTTTTGTCAAGCTTGTCATGTTGCAGTGCCCATGAGCATCTGGGGGTCTGGCTAGGGAAAGGCAAGCTGGGTTTAGTAGGACATGTATGTTGTTTGTGGTCATTTCATTGTTTTCTTTTTTTTGGCTGTGCTTATGGTGCATGGAAGTTCCTGGGCCAGGAATCGAACCCATGTCACAGCTGTGACCAGGGTCACTGCAGTGACGACACCAGATCCTTAACTCTCTTAGCCACATGGGAACTCCCTTCAGTCACTTCTATGTGTAGGTACATTGCTGCTAGTCTTCCCAGTGTAGAAATGGCTTTTAGGAACACCACTAAATTCAGCCATTAGAACTGAAATCAGTGTATTATTGATGGTATCTCAATAATAAACATGTCTTCTAGCATCTGTTCTTAGGAATATGCAGGTAGTAGAGGAAAAACAAGGTCTTACATTTACAGGCGTGCCCACTGTGGCTCAGCGGAAATGAACTCGAGTAGTATCCATGAGGATGTGGGTTTGATTCCTGGTCTCACTCAGTGGGTTAAGGATCCGGTGTTGCCAAGAGCTGTAGTATTGGTTGCAGACATGGCTCAGATCTGGCATTGCTGTGGCTGTGGCGTAGACCGTCAGTTGCCACTCTGATCTGACCTCTAACCTAGGAACTTGCATGTACTGCACTTGTGGCACTTAAAAAAAAAAAAAAGAAAGAAAAGAAAAGAAAGAAAGATTTTACATTTACAGAGCTAGAAATTAGTCTATGGAAAACACTTTCAACCAATGTAAGTATAAAGTTTTAAGCATGTAAGTCTATTCTCATCCATGCCTATTTAAAATGAAAGTTCTTGGGAGTTCCCTGGTGGCTCAGCAGGTTAAGGATTTGGTATTGTCACTGCTGTGACTCTGGTTACTGCTATGGTGTCAGTTCAATCCCTGGTTCAGGAACTTCCACATGCCATGGCTGTGGCCAAAAGAATTCTCTTCTCTCTCTTTCCCTTTTTTTTTTTTTTTTTTGGTCTTTTTAAGGCCGCACCCACAGCATATGGAGGTTCCTAGGCTAGGGTCAAATCGGAGCTGTAGCTGCTTGCCTACGCCACGGCCATAGCAATGCCAGATCCAAGCCATGTCTGCAATCTACACCACAGCTCACGGCAACACCAGATCTTTAACTCCACTGAGCAAGGCCAGGAATGAAACCTGCGTCCTCATGGATACTAGTCAGATTTGTTTCCTCTGAGCCATGACAGGAACTCCAAAAAATTTTTCTTCTATAGGAAATATACTTGAGAAGGTAACCTATACTATTAGAACATATATACACACATATATGAATATATCTCTATTGAACAATCAGGTAATATATTTTATTAGAACTGTTGTGAAATAAGGCACAAACTCTAAGAGTACTGCATGTGCCTATGTGTGAAATTAAATGTTTTGTTCTTCTCACTATATCAAATTGCATTCTAGCTTATCCGATATATCTCATCCTGATAAATTCTGTAAATTCCAGATGCATACACTAAGAAAATATTAAATTTTGTGATATCTTTATATGAAATACTTATATCCACAAGGGTAACACAAAGTTCAATTCACCACCACAATAATAACATCCTTGATAAACTGGGAAAGATTTGTATTGATTTAAGAAGTATTTAAGATTAGACACTGCACAAGAAAACTTAAAATGCCCTGAAATCTCATATCTCACACATGAAACTTGGTAGAAGCATCTCCAATTTTGACAATAGCTATTAAAATTTATATGCTAGTACTAGCAGTATTAACTGCGTGCAGCAAAAATAGCTTACTTTTGCAAATTTTATGAAAACAGATGACCATACTGGAAGAAGCCTGAAGTCTCTTTCTATTCTACCTAAAGAAAACTGATACTATTAGAAAATCCTTCCTCTCTGATGATTTTTCTTCCTAAATATTTCTTGCATCTAAATATAGAACTACCATATGACCCAGAAATCCCACTCTTGGGTATACATCCAGACGAACCTTTCCTTGAAAAAGACACATGCACCTGCATGTTCATTGCAGCACTATTCACAATAGCGAAGACATGAAAACAATCTAAATAGCCATTGACAGATGAATGGATTAAGAAGATATGGTATATATACACATTGGAGTACTACTCAGCCATAAAAAGAACAAAATAAGGCCATTTGCAGCAACATGGATGAAACTAGAGACTCTCATACTAAGCGAAGTAAGAAAGAGAAAGACAAATACCATATGATATCACTTATATCTGGAATTTAATATACGGCACAAATAAACCCTTCCACAGGAAAGAAACTCATGGACTTGGAGAACAGACTTGTGGTTGCCAAGGGGGATAGGGAGGGAGTAGAATGGATGGAGAATTTGGGGTTAATAGATGCAAACTATTGCCTTTGGAATGGATAAGCAATGAGATCCTGCTGTGTAGCACTGGGAATTATATCTAGTCACTTATGATGGAGGATAATGTGAGGAAAAGAATGTGTGACTGGGTCACTTTGCTGTACTGTAGAAAACTGACAGAACACTGTAAACCAACTGTAAAGGAAAAAAAAATCATTTAAAAAAATACTTA
Source organism: Sus scrofa (assembly GCF_054392235.1). Lineage (NCBI taxonomy): Eukaryota > Metazoa > Chordata > Mammalia > Artiodactyla > Suidae > Sus > Sus scrofa. Next base: position 104,052,211 of record NC_139396.1, on the reverse strand, counting down.
TTGCATCTGGAGTTCCCGTCATGGCGCAGCGGAAATGAATCCGACTAGGAACCATGGGGTTGTGGGTTCGATCCTTGGCCTCACTCAGTGGGCTCAGGATCTGGCGTTGCCGTCACTGTGGTGTAGGTCGCAGATGCTGCTTGGATCTGGCATTGCTGTGGCTCTGGCTCAGGCCGAGAGCTATAGCTCAGATTCAACCTCTAGCTTGGGAACCTCCTTATGCCGTGGGTGTGGCCCTAAAAAGACAAAAGACAAAAAAAAAAAAAAAATTTCTTGCATCTGATCCCTATTCTCCATTCATTCTCCATCCCATAAGTACCACTGTCCTACTGCAAGAGCTTTCTAGCTGGTCTTTCTGGCTCCAGGCTCATTCCACTCAAGCCCACCTGCCAGCATGGTGCAAGATACACACGTGACATGCATTCCCCTGGAAGCACCAGGGGGGCTGTCCGGGACAAGGTTAAGCCTCTTGACCTGGTCCAGAAACCCATGCCTGCCTCTCCCTTTGCAGCTCATACAGCTCTTCTCTTTCTCAAAACATCAACTGCTTGTCATCCAACATCCACCATCCTCCCATGCTGTGTTCCCACACTTTGGCTCATGTGGTCTCCCCGCCTGCAGTGCCCTCCTCTGACTTTTCACTTTGTCTGCTCCTACTCATTCTACAAGATTCTGCTTAATTGCCATCTTTTCTGGAAACTCTGACTTCCTTTTTTGTAACAGTGGACTGAGCATGTGCCCCAAACTCCAGAAATGACTAGACAAGAAAAAATTAATGTCCTTAAAAAAGATAACGAATGAACAGAGAATCAGAAGTGCTGAGGAATTTCTAAGAAACTGAAAGCAGACTTAGTGAGGTTTAATATTTCAGCCCAGCTCATGAGCATACACTATATATATTCTTGAATGTAGACACTACAATACATGATACAAGAGTGGGAGCAGCAACAAGGGTACGACGGATGCCATGCCCAGAGGTAGGGGCATGGGAGAGTTTGACGAGCATCCCCATGGGATCAGTTAGACAAAGTGACTCCCGAATATCTCCCTAAATCACCCTCTTGCTCATAAGGTGGCCAAGACAGTAGGGTCTGTCTCCACGTGTGAGCTGTGTTAAGGGAGTGAGAGATAGCGCAGGTCCCAGGTGCCTGGCAAAGCCAGGAAGAAGGAGGTAGCAGCTATGCCCCTAAGACCAGCCACAAGAGCATCCAGTCCATTCTGCACTCTCCCTACAAGCAATGGGGAACACACGTTTGTGGAATGATTTTCACCCCACCTCAGAGTGAGTTATGCAAGCAGATGTCTTGTAAGAAGTCTCACGGGAAAATACAAGTTCATTGTCAAAAAAATATCATTGGAGAAGCACCACCACTATGAAAGGGAGACTTATAACTGAGGAAACATAATAATCATTGCTAATATTTACTGAGCATTTATGTGTCAGACACTATTCTTTTTAAAATTGTTATTAGAGTATAAAACTCTATTTTTTTTTCTTGGACACATTGCAGCATGTGGAAGTTCCCATTGAACCTGAGCCACAGCAGTGACAACACCAAATCTTTAACTGCTAGGCCATCAGGGAACCCCTGTCAGGCACTACTTTAAATGTACTGCATGCATTAAAAAAAAAAAAAAAAAATTAACCTTACTGCAATCTTTTAAGGTAGAGTAATTTTTCATCCTAATTTTACAAATGAGGAAACTAAGATACGTAATTAAGTAACTTCCTGCAAAGTCATGCAGCTTAGTGTTTGAAGCACAATTCTGTCCCCCCAGGCTGTCTGGGGGAGGACAAATAAAGACAAAACAGAACAAATAGGACAACCAGTACTGAGCTTTGAAGTAAGCATAATTAATATTTCAAGTAAGAGAAGATGAAAAGAGTCAATTAGAGATATTAGAAATAAAAGATATATTGTTTATAATTTAAGGGAAAATGCCAGAGTTCCCTTGTGGCACAGCTGGTTAAGAATGCAGCATTGCTGGGAGTTCCCACTGTGGCTCAGAGGAACTGAATCCAACTAGTATCCATGAGGATGCAGGTTTGATCCCTGGCCTCAATCAGTGGGTTAAAGGATCTGGCATTGCCATGAGCTGGGGTGTAGGTCGCAGACGTGGCTCAGATCTGGCATTACTGTGGCTGTGGTGAAGGTCGGCAGATGTAGTTCCTATTTAACTCCGAGCCTGGGACCATTCATACGGCACCAATGAGAGCCCTAAAAAGAAAAAAGAAAAAAAAAAAAAGGAAAAAGGGTGCAACATTGTCACTGCTGTGGCTTGGGTTCTATCCCTGTCCAGGGAACTTCCATACGCCATGGGCATGGCCAAAAAAAAAAAAAAAAAAAAATAGTGAAAAGACCACACAGTGGATGAGCTAAGCTAAGCAATAGAATATGCGCATCTGAAGAGCTCCTGAGCCAAGAGATTGGACCAATTTTCCCTGAAAACGACAGGAAGGGAAAAATAAATAGACACTATAAAAGATAACAGAAGTGGAAGACAGTTCCAGAAATGCCAACATCCATCTGTCACGTGTTACCAAAAGAGAGATTAGAGCAATGAGTGTCTAGTTAAATGTGGTTGATTGGCGACACAAGTGTATTTTCTCTTCCTCCCCAAATCCCAATAAAATGATGACAGCAGAAAAGAAAGGTGAAATCCGACAAGTGTGAGGGAGCGAGAGAGAAGAAAATAGCGGACAATAATTTTGAACACATTTTTAGACAATAGAAAACACGGTGAAGTAGTAGCCGACTTGGCAGAATAGAGGACGTTTTCATTTGGGTGCCCCCTATTTCTCCCCACCCATCCGGAGAACTTCATAAAGGCTTAGTTAGCCCTTAAAGATGTAAGGTGCGGGGCGAGGCTGCACCCAGGACAACAAGGCCACTGGTGGAAACCCTAGGTCACTTTTCCATCTCCTTCGGGGAGCTATGGGGGAAAGAAGATTGATTTTTACGTAAATTGAGCCCTGGGGACTGCAGGATGGTAGCTGTGAGGCAATGCATTTGGGAGGAGGAGGTAAGGTACTGGGCTAACCAAAGAAGCAAAAATCAGGAGTTCCCGTCGTGGTGCAGTGGTTAACGAATCTGACTAGGAACCATGAGGTTGTGAGTTCGGTCCCTGCCCTTGCTCAGGGGGTTAAGGATCCGGCATTGCCCTGAGCTGTGGTGTAGGTTGCAGACGCGGCTCGGATCCTGCGTTGCTGTGGCTGTGGCCTAGGCTGGCGGCTACAGCTCCGATTAGACCCCTAGCCTGGGAACCTCCATATGCTGCGGGAGTGGCCCAAGAAATAGCAAAAAAAAAAAAAAAAAAAAAAAAAGAAGCAAAAATCATATTATTTTATGCATATTAAATAACCAGCCCCCAGTCCCCAGGAACAGGCCACCTGATTTACCATCCACAAGCAGGGAACTGGAAGGTTCATCTTCAAAGAAAATGAACATCCCAGACAAAGGTCCTCCAATGACTGATGTTTGCTGGTCCCTCAATGCAAATGCTGATTGATGCGTAAGAGCCCTGCAGTCGCTCCATCAGTCAACAAGCCCCACTCCCAAGCACAGATTCCCGTCGGCTCTTTTGTGCCTCACCCCTGAATGCAGCTGTCCAGACCTGGATTGCCAGCTTGGAAGAAAGGCTCCATGTGGGGTGATCCACATCCTGGTTTGCTGGGAACTGAAGGGTTTCCCAGAACCCAGGATGTTCAGTACTGACTGGAGAAGTCTCCGGTGAACTAGGACTAGTTGGTCTCTCTACTCCACCAAGTATGAACAGGATCCATTGGCTTGGTTTTTGCTTAATAATTTGCAAGCCTGACCTTCTCCATGCACAGCTTGCTAGCTGCGAGGATAGTCATCTGCAATAATTTATAGGGTCTCAAGGCAAAGTCGGCCAAAAATTATATCATGGTTTGTGATGTTTGCTGATCCTTTCCCAGCCTTTGACACAATATGTAGGGAAAAATACAGTCTATACCTATTTGTAATTTCCAGTTGGGTAAAACACAGATGTGCCCTGAGTCCTTTTATTATTAACCTGATTTTTTAGGAGATGTAACTTGCTTTATACAACCATTATGAATCGAGCAGAAGGTCATTTTTAGCTTGATCTCTTCTGGATGGGCTTCAGGTTTGCTTCCTGCTGGGCTCAGTGCACCCTGTCAGCCAGGCTCAGTTCTGAAGGGTCAGTGTGTGTGCCAGGCAGCAGTTAAATGTGGTCTGTATGTGACACCCTGCCTTGCACTGGAGAACAGAAAGCCAAGCATTCTCTGGTATGAAAATGCCCTGATTTTCATGGCATGGACCAGGAATGTTCTTTTTTTTTTTTTTTTTTTTCGTCCTTTTGTCTTTTCTGGGGCCACACCCACAGCATATGGAGGTTCCCAGGCTATGGGTCGAATCAGAGCTGTAGCTACCAGCCTACGCCACAGCTACAGCATTGCCAGATCCGAACTGAGTCTGCGACCTATACCACAGCTCGCAGCAACGTCGGATCCTTAACCCACTGAGCAAGGCTAGGGATTGAACCCACAACCTCCTGGTTCCTAGTTGGATTCATTAACCACCGAGCCACAACGGGAACTCCCAGGAATGGGATCTGAAATAGTGATTGTAGCAGCTAACTCCAACTTTAGGAAGATTTATAGAAAATAATTATAAATGGTAAGGTAGGCTATTTGGTTACCTTGGGAATACATTTCACAGCCAGTTTAACTAGCAGGGCCTGTTACTTGAAATGAGATGGGCTGCAGACTTTTGCGCATGTGGCCAAGAAGAACAGACGGCAGGCAACCCGCTTTCCCATTTCTCCAGGCTAATTTTTACTGCTGTTGCACATTAGGATGTGGAACAGTGGGGCCTCAATTACGCATCCGTTGCAAGGTTAAAGAACGCTCAAACTTCCTCCCAAAGCAAATCTTGGCCCTACCGGCGAGGACTCCCTTGACGCACTTTGGCGGGGATGTGGGCTGGCCTTGCCTTTGGGAACATGTTCTTGCTGGCACTTGAGTTTTCATAAGAGGATTGAATCAAAGTCCCATTCCAGTGTATTATTAAGGCATGTGGCTCATTTCTTAATTGGCAACAGAACGTACCAACACTCCAAGTGGAATCTAAAACCCACAGCTACAGTGTCCTTTTCAAAAGCTTGGCTAAGAGAAATGCTGTTTGTGGACACGTGCCTATAAAGTATGAATTCTATCCAATCTCTAGACATGTAATATATTTTTTTCTTCCTTTTTTGGCTGCCCCATGGTATATGGAGTCCCCAGGCCAGGGATCAGATTTAACCCACAGTTGTCACCTATGCCGAAGCTGCGGTCATGCGGGATCCTTTAACCCACTGTGCCAGGCCGGGGGCTGAACCTGCATCCTGGCACTGATCCACTGATCCCATTGTACCCCAATGAGAACTCGTAGCCATGTATTCTTAACTACATCACCAAATTAGCTGGAGCAGCAGAGTTCTGTGCTTTGACTACCTCCCATGGCTTCTTGGAGAATTACGTTTCGTGCTTTCTGCTTTGGTTGGGGGCCTTCGACCTACACTGAGGGACATTATACAAAACACAGGTTTGAACACTGACCCCCTATCTGTCTTAGGGATGTTGTATTTGAGGGCATTGCTTACCACATTCACAGTGGCCTCTCCATGAGGACCTCTCATAGATGTGACTAAGCTCTTTGGTCTCACCATCTGGAATAGTTGCTTTTTCTTAGCAACCTGCCAATACTCTGGGTCTTCTCATGGGTCATATTTCCCTCTCCCCATCAGCTGGTAGAGTCTTAGAGCTAAAGTGGTGAACCACCATGAAATCATATAAAGGGGCTGAATTTCACAGGTTGACACCATGGATGAGTATGGAATCAGAGTATGGGGTGCTGGCAAGATGCTCTAGGGGTCATGCCTGCTGTGTTGAGTGTCAGGGCATCCCCTCCCTTGAGGAGGGTTGGAAATAAACATAGGTCCCTCCAAACAAGTCTATGGAGGTACAGGGGTACTCTAAAGAAGAGTACCCTCTTCCTTGGAGTGAGGGTTAGGCTCAGGTATAGTAGGGCAATGATTTGGGAAAACGGACACTTCGGGTATATTCCCTTCTTCCTCACTAGCTTTGTCTTGTAACACACATGACAGGACTGGGAACCAAAGGGCACTGAATGTGACATCAAGTGCCATGTCTTTCCGTTGTGTCACCCACCACGGTCTCCAGGTTAAGACACATTTCACACCAAAGTTCACTTCTAGTATGTGAGCTGGAAAATAGGACTGGGTAGACGCGAGAAGTGTGGGCTCTGAATTTCACACTGCACATTTTTTTCTTCTTTTTTTTTAGGGCTGCACCTGTGGCACATGGAAGTTCCCAGGCTAGGGGTCAAATCTGAGCTGCATTTGCCAGCCTATGCCATAGCTACGGCAATGCCAGATCTGAGCTGCATCTGCAACCTATGCCACAGCTTTTGGCAATGCCAGATCTTTAACCCACTGAGTGAGGCCAGGGGTTACTAGTTGGGTTCTTAACCCTCTGAGCCACTATGGGAACTCCCACATAGTTTAAAAATATTTTTTCCAAGCTGTTGTTGATTTTGAAATTTATTTTTGGTGTCCTTGTCACTAGAGGTTATTATTATATTAATTTGGAGGGATACGGTTTTCTGTGTACTCGTGTATGTGGGTATGTAATTCAGTCTATGTGTACGTAATCCAGTTTTTCAATGATTTCCTTTATGCTATTGTCTTGTTTTGTTTATAAGACATCCCTTTCTAATTCTGAAATTATGACAATAAATAAATAAAAGTGTGGGTCTGGAATCTGAGAGCCGATATCAAACCCTGCCTCCACGCTCACTAGCTGAGTGGCCTTTAGTAAGAAATTTAGTCTCTTCATCTGTAAAATGTAGAGAACTGCTTACCAAACACAGTTATAACAGGAGACACATTATATAACTACTGCGAATCATCTAGCACAGAGCTTGACACAGCAACAGATGTTTGCTATGAAGAAATACATCATGGTCTTTAAGAGTTTGGGCTTTGGAGTTCCCCTTGTGGCACAGCGGTAACAAATCCGACTAATATCCATGAGGACACAGGTTCGACCCCTGGTCCCGCTCAGTGGGTTAAAGGATCCAGTGTTGCTGTGGCTGTGGTGTAGGCCAGTAGCTGTAGCTCCAATTAGACCTCTAGCCTGGGAACTTTCATATGCCGTAGATACAGCCCTAAAAAAATAAAAAATAAAAAGGAGTTTGGGCTTTGGGTGGAATCTAAAATACTGATACATACGAATTTATTTACAAAATATAAACAGACTCACAGACTTCAAAAAAAACTTATGGTTGACAAAGGGGACAGGAGGCAGGGGGAGGGATGGACTCAGGGTTTGAGATCGGCATGTACACACAACTGTATATGGAGTGGATGGTCAATGCGGACCTGCTGTAGAGCACAGGGCACTCTACTCAGTATTCTGCAATAACCTCTAGGGAAAAGAATCTGAAAAAGAATGGATATGTATACATGTGTAATTGAATCACTATGTTGTAGAGCAGGAATTATCACAGCTTTGTAAATCAACTATACTTCGATAAAACTTGGGGGAAAAAAGAGTTTGGGCTTTGGAATCCACAATACTGAGGTTCAAATTCCAGCCCTTCCTGGCTCGGCTGTGAAACTGAGGGTAAGTTTCTAACTTCTTCAGTCCTTTGCTTTGTTTTTCGTCTTTTTTTTTTTTTTTTTTTTTTTTTTTAGGGCCGCATCCACGGCAAATGGAGGTTCCCAGGCTAGGGGTTGAACTGGAGCTATAATTGTCAGCCTGTGTCCTATGTCGAAGCCACAGCAATGCCAGATCCGAGCTACATTTGCAACCTACACCACAGATCATGGCAACGCCATATCCTTAACCCACTGAGCGAGGCCAGGGATTGAACCCACAACCTCATGGTTCCTAATCAGATTTGTTTTCACTGCACCACGACGGGAACTCCCCTGCTTTTTTTTTTTTTTTTTTCCATCTGCAAAATGGGGCTAATAATATGTATAAAATCTTTGGCACAGCATTTGAAGTATGTGCTCTGTAAATGACAGCTCTGATGGCTTATTATTTGACTGCAACACCAGGAGAGAATGCAGGTCAGGCTAAATAGGCAAGAGGAACTAAGAAAGGGAGATTGTCCAGAGTTGCCAACCCTTTTTGGTAACAGGGAAGCTGATCTCCATGGCCAAGATAACCGCGGTAACACAACAACTTAGACTGCCTACTCTCTGCATGCTAAGCAATGAGCTGAAAGTTTTATATTTTTGTCTTATCTGGAACTAGGTATGGTAGATCTTAATATTTGAGGGCTCACAAGTACCAGTTGGGGAAAAATTGGGAGGCAGAACCATACACAGGTTTAACAAATGTAAGTTTAGTTCTCTGATATAAAGTCGCACCGATGTTTTCTTAGGAGAGTCTCCCACGGCAATAGAAATAAAAACAGAAACCAACAAATGGGACCTAATCAAACTTACAAGCTTTTGTACAGCAAAGGAAACCATGAAATAAAAAGACAACCTATGGAATGAGAAAAAATATTTACAAGAATGTGGCAGATAAGGGCTTAAATTCCAAAATATCCAAAAAACACATAGAACTCAACAACAAAAACCAAACAACCCAAATAAAAAGTGAACAGAAGAACTAAAAAGGCATTTTTCCAAAGAAGATATACAGAAGCCAATAGGCACATGACAAGATGTTCAATAACACTAATTATAAGAGAAATGCAAATCAAAACTACAGTGGGAGACCAACTCATACTGGTCAAAATGAACCCCATTAAAAAGTCAATAACAAATAACATATGCTGGAAAGGGAGTGGAGAAAAGAGAATCCTCTTGCACTGTTGGTGGGAAATGTAAGTTGGCACAAGCACTATAGAAAACAGTATGGAAATTCTTCAGAAAACTAAAGACAGAATTACTATATGACCTAGCAATACCACTCCTGAACATTTATCAGACAAAACTATAATTTAAAAAGATACATGCACCCCTATTTTCATAGCACTGCTATTCATAACAGTCAAGATGTGGAAACAACTTAAAGGTCCGTTAATGAATGAATGGATAAAGAAGATGTGGCATGCATGTACATAGAAAAGCACACACACAGTGGAATACAATTCAGCCATGAAAAAGAAGAAATAATGCCATTGGCAGAAACAATGATAAACCTAAATATCATTATACAAAGTGATGCCAGAAAGAGAAAGGAAAACACAAAACAATATACTTCTATGTGGAATCTAAAATATGGCAAAAAAGAACCTATCTACAAAACAGAAATGACTCACAGATACATAAAACCGACTTGCAGTTGACAAGGAAGAGGGAGTGGGGAAGGGATGAACTATGAGTTGAAGGATAGTAGATGCAAACTGTTACACATAGGAGGGATAAAAAACAAACCCCTATGTATAGTAGAGAGAACTATATTCAATATCCTCTATAAATTATAATGGAAAAGAATATATAGAAGACTGCACACGTATGTATAACTTTATCACTTTGCTGTACAGCAGAAATTAACATATAGTTGTAATTCAAGTATACTTCAATTAAAAAAATAAGAAATGGAAGTACAATATAAAGAATATTATGCTCTGATAAAAGAATAAATAGAGGCTATAAACAGAACACTATAAGGCTACTCTCTCCCTTCAGCTGAGGACAAGGCCCCATGGAAGGAGAAACGTGGATGCCCCATGCCCCCTGCTCAGCATGGGGGTCAGACCTGGTTGGAAAAGGCGTCATGGCCACACCCTGGTGGAAGAGATATCAGCTGGTGCCTGGGCCAGAGCTGGTCTGCAGCTGCTGGACAGGCAGGAAGGGCACCCGGGAGCCACAGCCTGGTGGGTGGGGATGTGAGCCTGGAGACAGAGTCAGGTGGCATGTGGGCAGGGGACATGAACGCACAGTGTCTGTGTGGGGAAGGGCATGGGGACGTGATGGCCGGGCCACGCAGGTCTGTGGGGTCTCTGGCACGGGGCCAAGGCAGGGCACCCCAGGAGCCCCGACACCTGCCAAAACCAGCCCAAGAAGCCCCTTCCTCCTGCAGGGTTCTCCCAGCTCCCTCGACAGTTATAGCTCACGTTATGCTCACTGGCAGGGAGAGAGGCTCGGGACAAGTCTGCCCACCTTCACGGAGCAGTCATGCGGGGTGAGTGTGCAGCTAAGGAGGAAGAGTACATTCATCACCAGCACAGACAGCTTGGGGCGTGTGAGGAAGGCTGGGCACATATACGTGTGGATCCACACACGCGTGCGTGTGCTCATAGGTATGATAATCCCCCCACCCCACAATATACTATTTTGGATTACTTTCTATCTTTCAGATCTCCTGCCTGCATATACAGGTTGAAAATGCGAGCAGGGTAGGCCATGCCTTTGAGAGTTAATGTGGCAAAGCTAGCGTGGTGCCCTCACTCAGGATTCAGAGTCCAGACCTTGCTGTGTGTCCCCAGGCACATCAATTGCCTCTCTGAGCCTCCAAAAGGGTCCAAAAGGGAAAGCAGGAACCTAAGTCAGCTGCCTTCCGGGCCCCTGCACCGCAGGCCTGCCCTGGGAATCTGCGTGCCCGGCCTCCCTGGGGAGTAAACCTGTTCAGGCCTTGTGGTGAGTCCCTGAGCTCTCCTCCTGCTGCTGTGTCCCACTGCAGCTTCTACCAAGCTGGGTAGTTTTTCATCCAAGGCGTAGAAGGATAGGTGCTTCAAACAGGTGCAGTAGACATTCTGGAGAAAGAGACAGCAGAATTTGGGGAATGGAAAAGAAAAGTCACCTTCTCTCCCCTTACACACAGCACTGGCAAGTCGGGGGTCCAGAATGCTCAGTGCTTCCCTCTGCTGGTCATTTTCTGCACAGCCGCATCAAAAGGGAAAGTTTTGCAAGGCTCTTGCTTCAACTTACCTAAGGACCTGCAGGAAGGAAGTGACATTTGTTAAGCACATGCTGATGGTCTTCCAGGGTGGTATGAATGCAGACATGAATTATCCTTGGTTGCTGCCTATAAAGAAGGCGTGAATTCCAGAGAGCCTGGGGAGGGTCTCAATGGCTGCGTTCTTCAAGCACATCCTGCCTCTGCTCTGAACTTCGGTTCTTTCAGCAGGTGGATGCACAAAGAATTGTAGGGATGGCCTTAAAAGATGAAGAGACTTTTTTACAGGTGGCGCTGAGAAGGAGAAGAGGGTATATTAGGCAGCTTAGAATGCAAGGTTCAAAATACACCCCTGAAAAGCCTGCAATATGTCCCCTTGTCTGGTTCCCTTGTGTGTGCAGCTGAGACCTGGGCTCCAGATCTCTAAGTAGCTGTCCTCCTCTGACATCTGCTCAGGGCCGGGGACAGAGGGACTGGAAAGACTTATTGAAGGAAGAAGCAAACCAACACCTGCCTATGTAGTCTCCCCCAACTTTAAGAAAGAGGAACCCTAGGATTCCCATGGAAGTATTCCAGCAGCTGTGGCAGCTTCCGGGGCAGAAGACTACCTGAGGTGCTTCACATGGAGGCACTGAAAGCAGAGTTTGAAGAATGGAAAAGAAAACCTAACTTTTCTTCTCTTTACACATGCAATTGGAAGTTAGGAGCCGGGAAAGCTCAGTGCTGCCATCTCCTGGTCATTGTCTGTGTAGCAGCATCAGAAAACTGGCAGGGAAGCTAGGCAGCAGGTGAGGAAAACCAAAGAGGCTTTATGTGATGTGCTGTCTCTTATTGGTTGGCTCGGACTGCTTGGAGGGCAGTGCTGCAAAGGGCTCTGGCAGGCCCTGAGCTCCGTGGGAAAGCATCCCAGAGTTGCTTAGTGATGTCTGTCCTGGGCAGGGGTTGGGGGGTGGAAGGGTCGGAGGTCAAAGAAAGCAGCAAGCCCAGGCTACACATTTGCCCTCCGGACCTAGAATTTCCACCACTGCTCTTTGTCTTGTGTTCATCTCAACCGTTGTTGAGCGTGCGCTCTGCTCTGGCCAGGAAAGCTTCCCTGAGCTCTTGGTTCTTCCCTTTACGCACCCCCCCAAATGCTACCCTGTGTTCCTCTGAGGGCCAACACTCTTTCCTGTACTGTTGCTTTATTCACACTATAGTATTTTGGACTGCTTTTTACCTTTCATATATATATATATATACACACACACAGGCTGAAAATGCCTTCACGGGAGATTCTGCCTTTGAGAATTAATGTGGTCAAGCTAACATGATACACTGAATTAGGAGTCAGAAAACCTGCACTTGCTGTGTGTCCCAGAGCACATCATCTTACCTCGCTAAACCTCGGTTGCCACAAGTGAAAACAGGAACCAAAGAAAGCTGCCTTCGGGGCCCCTGCACCACAGGCCTGCCCTGGGAATCTGCATGTCAGGCCTTCCTAGAGAGTAAAGAGGTTCAGTCCTTGTGGGGAGTCCCTAGGCTCTCCACCTGCCACTCTGTCCCACTGCAGCTTCTGCAGATGCTCAGTACAGTTTTTCATCAGAGGAGTAGAAAGTTGAATGCTTCAAACTGGAGAGTGGGCATTCCGGAGGCAGGAACAGAAGAGTCTGGAGAAAGGAAAAGTCCCACTTTTGTCCCATTATACCTGAAATTGGCAGGTTAGGAGTCTGAAAAGCTCTGTGCTGCCATCTGCTGATCATTTTCCACACAGCAGCATGAAAAGAGAAATCATTTTACAAGGCTCTTGTTTCCACTTACTTAAGACTTGGAGGAAGGAAGTGCCATTCACTGAGCCCCTACTGTTTAGAAAGGAGAGTCTTCCAGGGTGGTATGACTGTGGACATGAATTATCCTTGGATGCTCCCTGTAAAGCATCCTTCTTTAAGGTATGGTTTGCAGAGAGCCAGGGTTGCATCTCAATGATTGTGTTCTTCAAGAACATGCTGCCGCTGCTGTGAACTTCAGTTTTTCTTGGCAGGTGGAACCACAAAGACTCATAGGGCAGGCCTGAAAAGATGAAGAGGTTTGTGACAGGTGGGTACTGAGAAGGAGAAGAGGGCATCCTAGGATGTCGGTTTCAAAAGACGTCCTTGGAAAGCCTGCCCTGTGTCTCCTTCTCTGGTCCTCTTGTGTGTGCAGATGAGACCTGGGCTCCAGACCTCTAAGTAGCTGTCCTCCTCTGACATCTGCTCAGGGGCGGTGACAAAGCAATTGGAAAGACTTCTTAAAGGAAGAAGGAAAGCAACACCTGAATAGTCAGTCCTTTTGGGGAGTCCCTGTTATCCTTCTGCCATTGTGTCCCAAACTGTAGCTTCTGGAGATGCTTGGTCATCAAAATAGAAGAAGTGTGGATGCTTCAAAGGGAGAAGTTAACAGTGGGCATCGGAGGCAAGGTCAGAAGAATTCAGAAAATGGAAAAGAAACCCCACTTTCCTTGCCTTATACCTCCAACTAGCAAGTTAGGAGTTGGAAAGGCTCCGTGCTGCCATCTGCTGGTCATTTCCTGCATTGCCGCATCAAAAAGAGAAACAGCTTTACAATGCTCTTGCTTACTTACCTAAGAGCCTCCAGGAAGAAAATGATACTTGCTGAGCACATGCTGTTGGAAAAGGACTGTCTTCCAGGGTGGTCTGAATGTGGACGTGAATTACCCTTGGATGCTCCCCATAAAGAAGGCACGGATTGCAGAGAGCCAGGGCTGCTTCTCAGTGTCTGCGTTCTTCAAGCACATCCTTCCGCTGCTCTGAACTTCAGTTTTCTCGAGCACGCGAATGAACAAAGACTTGTACGAAGGGCCTTCAGAGATGAAGCCGTTTGTATCAGGTGGGCACTGAGAAGAAGAGGGCTTCCTAGGATGACGGTTTCAAAAGACGCCCTAGAAAGCCTGCCCTATGTCTCCTTCTCTGGTCCCCTCGTGTGTGCAGATGAGAACTGGGCTCCAGATCCCTAAGTAGCTGTCCTCCTCTGACATCTGCTCAGGGCCGGGGACAGAGGAACTGGAGAGACCATTTAAAGAAAAATGAAACCAACACCTGCCTATGTAGTCTCCCCCAACTTTAAGAAAGAGGAAACCTGGGATTCCCATGGAAGTACTCTAGTAGACGTGGCAGCTCCTGCGGCAGAAGAGTACCTGCGGTGCTTCGCATGAAGGCACTGAAAGCAGAGTTTGGCGAATGGAAAAGAAAACCTAACTTTTCTCCCCTTTACACATGCAATTGGGATGTTAGCAGCCAGGAAACTTCAGTGCTGCCACCTCCTGGTCATGTTCTGTGTAGCAGCATCAAAATAGAAGGGGCACCGCGCACTAGTTTAAACTCACCTCAGGGCCTGGAAGAAGGGAAGGTCTGAAGGCAGACATGAGTGAGCCTGGGATGCCGCCTACAAAGAGGACACGGACTCCAGACAGCCAGGGGTGCTTCTCAACGTCTGTGTTCTCGAAGAACACGCGTTCTTCTCACTTGACACAGTGCCATGGAGGGCCAACTGGGTTGGAAAGAGTCCTTGTTCACATGGTCATTCAGGAACTCAGGTTTTTTCCAACCTGATGCTTTGTTCTCTCCTAGGACATGGTCCTCATCTGCAGGGTCCACCGAGGGCCAAAGGCACCTCTGTGTCCTGGTTCTGAACAGGATATACATCACGGCAGAGCAGACACCCAGTCTCTGTAGTTCCACACCCAGGGATGGCACACTTTATTGACCTCACACACACCTGGTCACTGGTCACTTAGTCACACAGCCATAACAAGAGGCAAGGGAACATGGAAGATGGCGAATCCAGCTGAGCCACCCTGTGCCCAAGTACAGGTGCAGCGCTCTGCTGTTCCACGAAGAGGCGTCTTTTCCTTGCCTGTTGGACAGGTTCCCATATATCCATTTCTTCCCCAGCTTCCAAACTCTTGTCTCCATGGCTGTCTCCTGCCCCAGGCTCTTGATCCTTGGGTCGCATAAGCTGTCTAAGCCTTTACTAGATCATTCCCAGCATCTTTAGGGACGGAGAGGCAAGAACCCATTGGTTCAAGCTGCCCCTCTGGTCTGCAAGCTTTCAGTTCTATCTGGAGGAGTTCCCTGGTGGCTCAGTGTGTTAAGGATGTTGTCACTCGGTGGTTCAGGTCGCTACTGTGGCACAGGGTTGATCCCCGGCCCAGGGACTTTTGCATGCCATGGGCGCAGCCCCACAATTAGGTCTTCAAATACTTCTTCAGGTTATTTCCATTCCTATTATATCTTGGGCATCGTTCCCCTCAACTTGTTGCTCTTCATTTCTCTTCCATAGCAATAACTTTCTCTCTCACCTCCTAAACTGTTTGTTCCTTCCTAAACAGTGCCATCTGCAGCAACATGGATGGACCCAGAGGTTCTCATACCAGGTCAAATACCATATGATATCACTTATTGGTGGAATCCTAGTATGACACAAGTGAAGTAATTTCCAACAACAAAAGAGGCTCAAGGCTCAGGGAAGAGACTTGTGGTTGCACAGGGGGAGGTAGGGATGGATTGGGAGTTTGGGATTAGCAGATGCAGACTCTTAAGATAGAGACTGGATAAGCAATAAGATTCTCCTACATGGCACAGGGAACTATATACAATATCTTGAGATAACCATAGTTCACAAAAATATAAAAAAGATTGCAATATACCTAAAACAGCATCGCTTTGCCGTATAGCAGAAATCATAGTTGTAATTCAAGTATACTTCAATAGTAATGAAAGAAACGGAAGTGTCCTATGAAGAATATTATGTTCTGCTAGCAGAGTAACTAGAGGGTATAAACAGCTGAGGACGAGGCCCCACGGAAGGAGAAACTTGGAAGGGGGCGCCCCTCCCCAGCCTGGGGTCAGATCTTGTTGCAAAAGGGGTCATGGCCACACCCTGGAGGAAGAGAAATCAGCTGGTGCCTGGGCCAGAGCTGGTCTGCAGCTGCTGGACAGGCAGGAAGGGCACCCGGGAGCCACAGCCTGGTGGGTGGGGATGTGAGCCTGGTGACAGAGTCAGGTGGCATGTGGGCAGGGGACATGAACGCACAGTGTCTGTGTGGGGAAGGGCATGGGGACGTGATGGCCGGGCCACGCAGGTCTGTGGGGTCTCTGGGGGGCCTGCTGGGCACGGGGCCAAGGCAGGGCACCCCAGGAGCCCCGACACCTGCCAAAACCAGCCCAAGAAGCCCCTTCCTCCTGCAGGGTTCTCCCAGCTCCCTCGACAGTTATAGCTCACATTATGCTCACTGGCAGGGAGAGGGGCTCGGGGCAAGTCTGCCCACCTTCACGGAGCAGGCATGCGGGGTGAGTGTGCAGCTAAGGAGGAAGAGTACATTCATCACCAGCACAGACAGCTTGGGGCGTGTGAGGAAGGCTGGGCACATATACGTGTGGATCCACACACGCGTGCGTGTGCTCATAGGTATGATAATCCCCCACCCCACAATATACTATTTTGGATTACTTTCTATCTTTCAGATCTCCTGCCTGCATATACAGGCTGAAAATGTTAGCAGGGTAGGCCCTGCCTTTGAGAAGTAACGTGGTGAAGCTAGCTTTAAGATTCAGAGCTCCGGACCATGCTGTGTGACTCCGAGCACATCTACTTCCCTCTCTGAGCCTCAGTTTCCACAAGTAAACACGTAACTACCTAAGTAAGATGTCTTCTGGCCCCCTGTTCCCCTGCCCTGGGAATCTGCATTCCAAGTCTCCCTAGGGAATTGTGCAGTCCTTGTGGTGTGTCCCTTCTCTTTCCTCCTGCCATTGTGTCCCACACTGCAGCTTCTACAGAGCTGGGTACATTTTTTCATCATGGAGTATGAATTTAGGTGCTTCAGATGGGAGCAGTGAACATTCCAGGGACACTGACAGCAGAATTTGGAGAATAGTAAACCAAAACCCACTCTTTCCCCCTTAAACCTGCAATTGGGGAGTTAGTTCCCGGGAAAGCTCAGTGCTGTTCTCTGCTGTTCATTTTCTTTGTAACAGCATTAAATTGGTAATAGTTTTAAATGCTCTTGTTTCAACTTACCTAATGAACTGGAGGAATGAGGTGACATTTGCCTGGCACCAACCGTTTCCAAAGGGCTGTCTTCCAGGGTGCTATAGATCAAAACTTGAATTATCCTTGGATGTTCCCTATAAAGAAGGCATGGACTGCAGAGAGCCATGGCAGCTTCTCTATGGCTGTATTCTTCAAACACATCCTCCGCTGCTCTGAACTTCAGTTTTCTCAGCAGGTGGATGCACAATGGATTTAGAAGGAGGGCCTTAAAAGATGAAAAGGGTTTTTTACAGGGGGGTCCTGAGAAGGACATGAGGGCATCCTAGGCAGACTAGGATGAGGGCTTCATGAGATACCTTTAAAAAGCCTCCCCTATGTCACCTTCTCTGGTCCCCTCGCGTGTGAAGTGAGAACTGGGCTCCAGATCTCTCAGTAGCTGTCTTCCTCGGACATCTGCTCAGGGGTGGGGACAGCAGAGTTGGAAAGACTTCTTGAAGGAAGAAGGAAACCAAAGCCTAGGTAGTCTCCACCAACTTTAAGAATCAGGAACCATAGGATTCCTGTGAAATTATTCCAGCAGCTGCTCCAGCACACCATCGTTGTCGCCGAGGCAGCTGCCCACCCAGAAGTACTGGAGCTGCTTCACAGGAAGGCACCGAGAGCAGAATTTGGAGGATGGGGGGAAAAAAAATCAACTTCTCTCCCCTTTACAGTTGGACAGTTAGGGGCCCAGAAAGCTCAGTGCTGCCACCTGCTGGTCATTTTCTGTGGCCCAGACTCAAAATACTAGTTTTGCAACACTCTTGTTTAAACTCACCTAAGGACTTGGAATAAGGCAGTGGTCTGAATGCAGACATGAGTTAGCTTTAGATGCTGCCTGTAAAGAGGGCACAGACCCCAGAGGAGAGCCACGGATGCTTCTCAATGGCTGCATTCTTCAAACACATCCTCTGCTGCTCTGAACTTCAGTTTTCTCAGCATGTGGATGGACAAATGATTGGGAGAGAGAGCCTTAAGAGATGAAGAGATTTGTTACAGGTGGGTACTGAAAAGGACATGAGGACATCCTAGGCAGACTAGGATGAGGGTTTCAAAAGACGCTCTTAGAAAGCCTGACATGTGTCTCCTTTTCTGGTCGCCTGGTTTGTGAAGCTGAGACCTGGGCTCCGGATCTCTAAGCAGCTGTTCTCCTCTGACATCTGCTCAGGGGCAGGGATCTAGGAATTGGAACAACTTCTGGAAGGGACAATGAAATCAACACCCAAGTAAGGAGTTCCCACTGTGGCTCAGCAGAAACGAATCCGACAAGTATCCATGAGGACACAGGTTTGATCCTTGGCCTCACTCAGAGGGTTAAGGGTCCAGTGTTGCCATGAGCTGTGGTGTTTGTCGCAGATGCGGCTTGGATCCCACGTTGCTGTGGCTGTGGGGTAGGCTGGCAGCTACAGCTCTGGTTTGACCCCTAGCCTGGGAACTTCCATATGCAGAAGGTGTGCCGCACCCCCCCCCCCAAAAAAAAGCCAAAAAAAAAACCCACAAAAAAACAAAACCAACCAAACAAAAAACCCCAAGTAGTTTCCACCAATTTTAAGAAAGAGGAACCCGTGGATTCCTGTGGAAGTATTCCAGTAGCCAATCCAGTATGCCACCATTGCCACTGTGGCAGCTGCTTGGTCAGGAAAGAACATGAGGTGCTTCACAAAGAGGTACTGAGAGCAGAGTTTGGAAAACGGAAAAGAAAAGCCAACTTTTCTCCCCTTTACACAAGCAGTTAGGAGCCAGGAAAGCTCAGTGCTGCCACCTGCTGGTCATTTTTTGTGTTGCAGCATCAAAATAATTAGTTTTACAATGCTCTTGTTTAAACTCACCTAAGGACCTAGAGGAAGGAAGCAGTCTGAATGCAGACATGAATTAGCCTTGGGTGTTGTCTACAAAGAGGGCATGGACTTCAGAGAGCCAGGGCTGCTTCTCAATGGCTGCGTTCTTCAAGTACATCCTTTTCACATGGGAAAGTGTCATCACTGCAGTCCAGGTTGGCTAGTCTTTATTCCACATGGTCACTCAGGAACCCAGGTTTCTTCCATCTTGTTGCCCTGCTATCTCCTAGTGTATGGTCCTCATATTCGAGGTCCAAGGGTCCAAAGCCACTTCTGTGTTCCAGTTCTGAAAATGATACAGACCATAACATAGAAGACACCCAGTGTGTTCAGGTCCAGACCCAGAAATAGCACCCATTACCTCACACACACTTGGTCAGTGGTCACTTAGTCACAGAGCCCCAGCAGAGGCAAAGGAGTATGGCAGATGTAGAGTCCAGCTGAGCACCATGTGCCCAACTATGGTTCCATGCTCTGAAGGAAGAGAACAGATTTCATGCCTCTGCCTCACCCTCCTTGGTACCTCCACAGCCTGCCTGGTGCTCTCCAGGATTCTGGCCCATGAATAGGGTTCTTTCTCCTGCTTATTGGATTAGTTACAATACATCACTTTCTGTCCCAACTTCCAAACTTTGTCCCTATCTCTGTCTCTCCCCCCGCCTCCATGCTCTTGTTCCTGTAGCTCTCTGGGCTTCTAGACCTTTACTAGTCCAATTCCTAGCATATTTAGGGAAGGAGTGAAAAGAATTCATAGGTTCAATCTGCCATGTTCCATAAGATTTCAATTATATCTTGAGGAGTTCCCTGGTAGCTCAGCTCGTGAAGGATCTGGTGTTGTCACTGCTGTTTCTCAGGTCGCTACTGTGACCCTGGTTCAATCCCTGGCCCAGGAAATTCTGCATGCAGTGGGTGCAGCAGAGGCACCTCTTGGCTGGGGCAGAGGCAAGGTTATCTCACTGTGCAGTACCAGAATGATAAGCTAGGAGAGTCAGGAACACTTCCTAAAGACCCCACATCACTAATATCTGAAAGATACTTCACAGCTATATAGTAGGATATTTTTATCCAGATGGCCAGAAACGGACGCAATCCTGAGAGAGAACAGCATGGGCAAAACCACATAGTCCAAGAAGTACAGTGGCTTGGGGTGGGAGCAAATCAAACCGAATAGGGAGCCCTCTGGTGGTGACTGTGAAAAGTGCAAGTCTCGAAAGCTAGGCTGTGGGCCTAAGGAGGGATTCTGAGTAATAGGGTGCCTGGACCATTCTGGAGGAGGGGGAGGGGAGAGGTAAAGCAGCAGCAGGATAGAGGAGTTTTAGAGGGACACTCAGGAATGTTTAAGGGAAATGTTACCTAGTTTCTGCTGTGTGAGGTGAGATGGGATTCTTTCATCTCCCCAGGCAACGGTCTGCACACTATTCATATCAAAGTAAGAAGTAAGGCAGGGAAAGCGGGAGGTGGCCAGAAAGGCACAGCGAGGCTGAGCTGGACAGGAAATGCCTGGAGGGAAGAAGACTTAGGAGGACACAATTCCTGCCATCTTCAAAGTCCACAACAGTATGGAAGAAGAAGCGTGTGTTCTGTGAAGGTCACAGCTGTGTCCTGGGGGTGGAAAGGAGAGGAAAACAGATTTTGATGCTCACTGGTTATGAGAGCAAAGCCATTTCAAAAGAGAATGGACTGCTTCAGGAAGGACTGAGCTCCCCATCCCTGGAAGCACACAAGCCGTAAGTGGTCGGCCACATGCCAGGGAGGCTAGGCTGCTCACATGATTCCTGCATGAGGTGGGATGTTGACAGGTGACTCTGAGATCTCTGAGCTTCCACTGAAGACTAGGAAAAGCAATCGCATCCCTTTGGGTCCTCCATTCTTAGTCAATTCATTCAGGCACTGAGAGGGTCATCTTTCATTTGATCGAAGGTATTAAATTCCACCTATGTGTTCAGATTAAGTCTTGGGTGGCACAGGGTACATCCAGAAATAGATGTGGTAGGAGAAGGCAGAATCTACAAGGCAAGAGGAAGAAGAAGGGTTGTTGATGACAATGCAGTGCTTAGACTGCAAGAATCGAGGGCCAGGTGTTTAAACATCATTTTTCCTTGAAGGCTGTGTCCATTAGGAGCTCTGCAGGAAAGAGAATCGCCCCAGATGGTTCCTGTGAAGATGCTGTAATAAAGAGATGAGCGACAGAGGTGGGAGTGGCTTAGAGGAACAGACAGGGAGGGAGAGGCTCATAGAGACTAGCAGTAGTGGGAAGCCCTCATCACTCACAGGCTGAAGGGATTAGGAGACGAAAGTGTGTTCTGAGCCCCTTGAGAGCTGGAGCTGTGGAGGAGGGGTCTCCTGAGGACACCGCGACCATGGAGGTCACACCTGTAGATGGAGACACACTGGTGAAGAGAGCGGGGAGCTGGGGAGGAATACCCCAGCGCTCTCTCCTCCCAAGTTCCAGAATCCCCACCCCCACCCCCAGCCTCCCCTGTTAACCCAACCAGGGGCAAAGGAGCCGGGAGGACTCAGCCTGCAGGGGTGAGCCTCCCCCAGCACAGAGCAGAGAGACAGGGAAAGAAAAAAGTGGCGGAAGAAGTGACAGCAGAGAATGACCAGTGTCAGGGCTCCTTCTGCGACAGAGGCTGCACACTGCCCCACTGCATCCTGTTGCCTGGAATGCAGACACATTATGGGCCATTTTCGACCATGGAAGGCAGAGAAACCATAGTGCACCAGATCCCCAGAGCCACAGGGGGGCTGCCCCAGGCCCAGCCAGCTGCCCTTAGGAATATTCCATGAAAGAGACACCCAAGGTGGCTATGGTGTGAAGCTGCCAACCTGTGCCTGCCCAAGGTATTATAGCCTTTGTGGATTTTGAGAAGGATGGAGTCCCCATCTTTATGGAAGCTTACTGCGTGGTTTTACAGCACTCTGCAGGGGTCAAGTTTCCTTCTTGCCCAGGACCCCCAGCCCTGCAATTGCTCAGAGCAACTATTACCTTGTGCAGAGAAGCTGCCTTTAGTGCTCTCTGCAAAGCGGCAGTTCCCAGCAGGGTGGGTAGGCTGGGGCTGGGTGATTGAGTGCTGCCTCCGCCACTGCCTCTCTCCTCCCCAGCGGGGCTCTCTGTCCTGCACAGGTGATCTCCCCATCGGCTGTGACCTCTCTGCGCCCGAGAGCCTGTGGGAGGGCACTTGGGGGCAAGAATCACTTCCCGCTGGTCCCCCGTTGAAAAAGTCATGGCCCATTAAGCAGCACCACCGCACTTCCGGTGAGAATGCATTAAGCCTCCACTGGAATCAGCAGTGGACCTGCTCCTACCCCGCCCCGCCCCCCAGGGAATGTAGCACAAGAAGAGGCAGGGAGATGGGGCAGGAACAAGGCAAATGCAGTTGGTATGAACTTCTGACAACACTATTGTGTCTTGGTATTTCTTTAGGTTACAAAGCAATTTCAGAGAGTTTCACTCCATCTGGGAAGTTTGGAAAAAGCAATTTTCATTCCCATTTTGCAGATGAAGAAACTGAGGGGAAAAAAAAAACGGAGTTCCCGTTGTGGCACAGTGGTTAACGAATCCGACCAGGAGCCATGAGGTTGCGGGTTCGCTCCCTGTCCTTGCTCAGTGGGTTAATGATCCGGCGTTGCCCTGAGCTGTGGTGTAGGTTGCAGACGCGGCTCGGATCCCGCGTTGCTGTGGCTCTGGCGTAGGCCGGTGGCTACAGCTCCGATTCGACCCCTAGCCTGGAACCTCCATATGCCGTGGGAGCGGCCCAAAGAAATAGCAAAAAGAAAAAAAAAAAAAAAAGAAACTGAGGTTTACAGGAGTAAAATTAACTTACCTAGTGATACATGTACCTGGGAGCCAGTCAGGCCAGGAGCAAAACCCAGTTTCTGGTATTTAAGCCAGATCTTCCCCTTGTCCCAGAGAGCTCTACCTGGTCAAAGAAAAACTCCCCTTTCTGAGCAGACATTTTATGAAGTCTGGGAAAATTCTGATAGCCTCTCTTTTCCTTGCCCTGGAACAGAGATAAAGTGGTTGTCAGGGGAGACGTCACCAGTGTCCCACCTCCACAAGTGACAGTGATGGTTTCAGCGAGCTTGTCTAGATGTGTCAGGCCATACTTGACCACAAAGTGTGGGTGTGTATGGCAGGTGTGTTGTGTAGTGGGTGGATATATGAGGTATGCCTGTGTGGAGGGGTGTGTGTGTGTGTGTGTGTGTGTGTGTGTGTGCGCGTGCGCGCGCACACGCATGTGATCAGTAGTGTGGAGGTTGGGCCGTTCTGGCGTAGAGGGAGCTGCCACAGGGTGCTCAGGCCTTCGTAGCACACGTGTCAGGCCTCACAACCCCTAGTCACCCACCCCACCCCGATGTCACTGCTTAGCCGGTTGGCCTGCCCACCTGAGGCCTGTTGCACTGTGTCAGCTGAGGCTTCTCCTGCCCTAAACAGGTCCACATGCTTGGCACAGACCGAGCTTTCACACTGGCTCTGTCCCCAACGGCAGGTCCCCTCTGGGCCAGGCCAGCTGCCCTGCTCCCTTGCGACCTCCACTCACAGGAGAGCCCCTCCCTGCCCAGGATGGGAGAAGCCATTCCCAAGCCGGACAGAATAGCCACGTCACCTCTGCCCTCCTCACTCCTGAAAATAGTCAAAACCAGGGTCTGCCGCCCGAGCTCTGCAAACATAAATCCTTCAGTGAGGGAGGATGGTGGCCTCAGCTGTCATCCTCTCAGCGAGGCCAGTCCTACCTCCTTCTTTTAGACCACAATACACCCCTCACCCTCACCCAGCCCAAACCCGGACCCCTCATGGTGCTCTCGTTTCTCTTTCTTTTTAAAAATAGCACTTTTCACCTTCTAACATTGTAATTGACTTGCTAGGTTTCTTCTTTGTCTCCCCACTAGATTGGAGGCTCCATGAGGGCAGGGAGGCGGTGTTGTCTTGCATGTGTTTAGAGGAGAGGACGAAGGCCATTTAGAAGGGGCTCCAAAATACATGTGGAAGGAAGAGAGGGAAGGAGGGAGGGACTTAATACCAACATCCCACCTGGGCCAGGCCCACAGTGATGGGTGAGGGGGAGTATCCCCTCCCCGTACAGCTGGGGACAGCGAGAGGCCTGTCAGCTTTCCAGTCACCAGCCTGATGGGAAGGCACAGCTGTGGCTGGGAGGGAGCCTGGAAGAAGAATGTGTTCAGTTTCTGGTGACGGAACTGCTGGCCAGGGATGCACTTAATTTAGCCCAAGTCTGGCATGGAGTGGGGAGTGGCGATTAATGCAGATCAGGTGCTGTTCTTTCCTCAGGGCTGGGGCTGGGGGCTGGGGGCTGGGTTTGAGGCAAGTGTGTTACTGGCCCCCAGGGTCTGAAACCAGGCCCAGAGCCAGGGGAGGTAATCACTCTCCTGGGACAGTCCTTCCTCCAGGGGGACAGCATGGCCGGATCTCACCTGCAGGGGTCACAGTGAACCAAAACAGCCCATGCAAGGCTTTATGGCCTGCACATCCCTTTTGCAGGCATGAGCTCATTTGGGACCCACCACCACCTGCCAGGGAACTAAAGTTTCCATTTTACAGGTGGGAGAGGGACGCTGCCAGTGTAGGAGGGGCTGGCAGGAGGGCGGCTGGAATCTGGGGCTTCTGTCATCCCCTGTGGTGTAATAGAAGGAGACAGACCTGCTCACATGGTCCAGGCCCCCAGGAGGGGTGGGGCAGCCCCTTCAAGCTGTGCCAGGCCCCGTGCCAATGTCAGGAAGGCAGAACTCGTCTAGGCTGGGAATCAGAACATCCAGGTTTGAGTTCTGGTGGGGCTCCCGATTGGTCAGGCCAGCACCACTCCCCAGGGCTCAGTTTCCCAACCTGGACAAGACCTGTCCAGTTGATGGTGCTCAGGTGGGCTCTAGTGAGACTCAGACACAACTAGGCTTTGTACGCCATGGCTCCACTTACCGGCCAGGCACTTCCAGAGGCTTCCATGGAAGCTCATTCTCGTCCTTCCTTTCCTTCCACCTTTCCCTTCTCTTCCCATCCCCTGTCCCTCTGCCCTGGGCCAGGGGATCTGAGTAAAGCTCGAGCAGCTCAGCTGCTCTCCAGGGCGCACTGCCCAGCAGCCGCTCCAGCATGCCACCGTGGCCACTGTGGCAGCTGCCTGGACAGGAAAGGACTGACTCTTCATGGGGGGACTCTGGTTGGGGCTTTACTCACCTCAAGGTTTGAGTGATGATGGCAGGAGCTCAGGCTCTCAATGACTTTCACTTCCAAACAGGGCCAGTGGTGGAAACAACCCAAACGTCCAGCAAGGGAGGAATGCATTAAACAAGATGTGGTATATCCATCCAATAGGATGTTGTGCAGTCCTAGAAATGAAGAGGGGACTCTTGAGTCATGCAACACCACTGATGAGCCTTGGAAACCTTATGCCGAGCGAAAGAAGCCAGTCACAAAATTCACATGTTGTTTGAATCTGCGTATCTGAAACATCTAGAACAGGAAAATCCAAGAGACAGAAAACAGATCTGGTGGTGGTGGAGCGGAGACTGGGGAGCAAGGGTTTGATGAATAAGGGGTCTCCTTCAGGATGATGAAAATATTTGGGAACTTGATAAAGGTGGTGGTTGCACAATATTGTGAATGTACCGAATGCCATTAAATTACCGCCCTAAAGTGGTGAGTTTTATGTTAGATGAATTTTACTTCGATTAAAAAAAATTGGGAGTTCCCATTGTGGTGCGGCAGAAACGAATCTGACTAGGCACCATGAGGTTGCAGGTTCAGTCCCTGGCCTCGCTCAGTGGGTTAAGGACCCGCCATTGCCATGAGAAGTGGTATAAGTCGTAGACATGGCTTGGATCTGGTGTTGCCGTGGCTGTGGTGTAGGCTGGCAGCTGTAGTTCCAATTTAACCCCTAGTCTGGAAACCTCCATATGCTATGGGTACGGCCTTAAAAAAATATTGAGATGATGAATGCATTAGACCCAAGATGAACCTTCCTTCTGTCCCCAGCCTCTGCTGCCTCCAGATCCCAGCCATGGGCCCACCGGCACCTCCTCATCTACTGTCACCAGAGGTTCCACCCTTCACTTTCAGGCCAGCCCTGACTGCAGGCAGAAGCGTCCTGGAGATCCAGTAAGCTTGATGCATCTGTCCCCAGTTAGCTGGCACCTACTGCATGCCACCTCCCACTGAGCATTCACAAACTGGGAGGTGGGAACTTTCTCCCCACTAGAGAGAGAAGCTGTGAGATGCCCACTGCCCTTACACTGCAGCCCTGCTGCTGGCAGCTAGTTCTCAGCCCAGCCCCTTGCACTGCCATGGCAGGCCTACCACCCCAAACCTCCTCAGACACCTCAGTACAAGTTTCCCCTCTGCCCTACTCCCAGCTTTCTGCCATGCACAGGGCCCTGTGGGAACAGGCCTGCCTCTTGGGGGTCTTAGGACTGCAGCCTCCAGCCTGCACCCCTCAGCCTTTAACCTGGATCATGGCTGAGACTGTCCCAACCTTTGAGCATGGCCTGGTTCTCCTGGGGTAAGGGTCTAAGATCAAGACTGGACTCTTCCTTCTAAGCTTTGACCTTGGTAAAATAAGAAAGCCAATAATGGAGTTAGCACTGTGGCCCAGCGGTAAAAACCCGACTAGTATCCCTGGCCTCATTCAGTGGGTTAAGGATCTGGCATTGCTGTGAGCTGCAGCATAGGTCACAGATGCAGCTCTGGTCTGGTGTTACTGTGGCTATGCCTGTGGCTGGCAGCTGCAGCTCTGATTAGACCCCTAGCCTAAGAATGTTCACATGCCGCAGGTGGGGCCACTAAAAAAGAAAAAAAAATTACCCTTAAAACATCTTGGGAGACTGCTGGGGGACCTTGTACATAGCCCTTCAACACACCCAGGGGGACGGGCTTCCCTTCCACCAGAGTGGAAGCCAGCTTATGTTTCAAGGTCACATAGGAACAGCACCCATATGCTCACCCAGAATCACTCCTAGTATGAAAAGGAATCTGTACTGTGGGTACCCAGCTGGGTGCAGCAGATTCAGCCCTCAAATCACCCACTTCCTAAATCACCAGCCAGGGAGTTCCCATCATGGCTCAGTGGCAACGAACCCGACTAGGACCTGTGAGGACGCAAGTTTGACCCCTGACCTCACTCAGTGGGTTAAGGATCTGGCATTGCCATGAGCTGTGGTGTAGGTGGCAGATGCTGCTGGGATCCTGCATTGCTGTGGCTGTGGCGTAGGCCAGCAGCTGTAGCTCTGATTTGACCCCTAGCCTGGGAACTTCCATATGCGACAGGTGTGGCCCTAAAAAGCAAAAACAAAAGAAAACAAAAAAACCCTAAGTCACCAGCTAAATCATCCTCTCTTGGCCGGACATGTTCAGCTGACACGGCACACACACACCCAGGGCTCATGGGATGCTCAGGATCCGGGGGGAGTAAATAGTGCCCCTGCCCCGTGTGCTCCAGGCCAGAGGACTGGGCTGGTACTTACCAGGCCAGGTGGGTCAGTGGAGAGAGGGCATGAACTCAAAGTCATCAGCACATCAAAACGGGGTTCAAATCCTGACTCTGCTCTTTTGTATTTCTGTGAACAATTTAGCCTCCGCGCATCTCCATTTCCTTATTTGTCAAAGAGGAAAAGGCAAGATAGTTGGGGATGAAAGAAAAGAAGCTTTTCATGTAATAAGCATTCAGGAAATGGTGGTGAGCATGCTCGTGCACACACACGCACACCTCAGCTGGTGGAGGGTGGGGAGGAGGGGGGGACCTTGATGGGGACGTGGGAAGGGAGATCAGAGGTCAGAGGCAGATGGAAGAGGCATTTAGGGACCTGGGGGGAGGAGGCCGGGGAGGCTTGTATGTGGGGGTGCCACTGAGCCAGGAGGCCCCACCCCAAGTCCAGTCCTGCCTGCCACGCTGGGGAGGTGTCTTAGGAAGGCCAGCCAGCCAGGGATCAAAGGAGTGGACGCCAAGCCAAACATCAAAGCTGGGCCTGGGGTTTTGGGCCAAACGAAGAGCAGCAGGAAACGAACAGAGAGGCCCAAGAAGCCCTGTGTGTCTGAGCTCCCTGGGGTTTCAGAGACCTGGGTTGAGTGGCTGGGAGCCTTCTGGATTCCGTCCAGACCCCTGGCTAGCCCTGCTCGACCGTCCACTTGACTCATGTCGGGAGAAGAGAGGCAGGGGAGGGGGACCCACGCAGCTGTTCCTGAACTGGGGCCTCGGAAATTCGAGCCGAGCCACAGGCTGCTGGCAGGCAGGAGAGGGCCTCTTGGAAGCCCACTTCTGAGGCCCTGGCCCAGCCTCGCCAGCAGCCCTGGGATTAGCTCAGCAGTCTTCTCTGAGCTCCGAACATCTGCAGCCTGGCGTCCACGTCCCTCTATCCCAGCCCCACAGGGCAGCCCCCTGAGACAAGGGGTGGGGGATCAGACAGCTGCGACCTGGGAAGGGAGGTAGGAGGGGCCCCTGACTGGCCTGAGACTCAGGGATTAGGGCCCGGCAACGGTACAGGAGCCGCCCAGGACCTCATTCCAAAAATGCCTTCCACTTCCACCATTTCGTGGGCCTGAAGGAGATGGGGTTTAGGAGGGAAAGAGGGAAAATATCATCCATAACATTCCACTGCCTTCCAGGGAGGTGCTGGGCACTTTACCTGAAACTCATAGGTTGGTCTTACTATGTTTATCCCTTTGCAGAAACAGGCTCAGAGAGGTGAAGTAACTTGCTCTCCGTGATCCAGTAAATTAGCAGTAGAGCCAAGATACCAATCCAGGTCACTCTAATTCTAATCTCGAGTCCTCTCTTTAGCCAGAGCCCAAAGAATTGGAACCAGGAAGGTCAGCATGGAATCCAGGTGCGGGGCTAGCCTTGCCTGCCTGCCTTCCCATGGCTCAGGGCAATGCAGCTGCATCCCTGAGGCAGAGCGCTAAGGAGGAGGGAGAGGCAACAGGCTTTGCCAATTGCTCCTGAACTAGTTCTCACATTGCAGCCTGTCCTGAAAAAAGATCAGGTGACCGGTGAACAGAGCAAGTCATCAGAGGCTTGTTGAAAAAAGGCTAACCGGGCTAACCAGCTCAGAGAAGACTTAGAGGAAGCTAGGTTGCTGCTGGTCCTAAGCAGATTGACTTGCTCTGTGGGATGGATTCAGCCAGGATAGGCTAGGTTTGACAGCGAGGATGAATAATCCCCCAAACTCAGTGGCCTACACACCCAAGGTTCATCATATCTTGCTCACATCACAGTACAGAGCAGGAGGGGGCTCGGCTCATCCTGGTCACTCAGGGATCCAAGCCAAGAGGGGTTTCCTCCAGACATGAGCAGCGCCCACCCTGCAACACTCTAGCAGGGGAAAGAGGAGAATGGCATGCTGAATTTTAAAGCTTCACATATCAATGGTCAAAGGAAGTCAAGTAGAAACACCTACTTTTAGGGGGCCAGAAGTGCAAACCCACCCAGCGCCCAGGAGCAGATGGAAATGTGTGATGGGCAGCACTAAAGACTATCTCAGGGCTAGAAGACGTAACTGGGCCATGGATGAATGTATTAGGAAGTTAACTTTAAGTCCATTGAAATATAACCTTCCCAGAGAAATAGGGGATACCCACCAATAGAGGTGTGAAAGCCAGGGCAGGATGGGCACCTCCTGGGAAGGTGGTGGAAGACACTCTGCCATCACTGGGGTGATGGGACATGACCTGTGTGGTGGTGGTTAAAGGCAAGGGCTCTGGAGCCAGAGGTGCCTCTGTTCAAATGCTGTTTTCTCTTATTAACTGTGTTATTATGCAGATTACCTAACATCCCTGGGTTCGAGTCTCCTCCTTTGTTCCACGGGGATAATAATAAAGCCAAAGATTGCTAAATGAGATAATATACACAGTCCATAACACACCTACCTGGGACATGGAAAGTCTGACTCAAGTCAGTTGCTCTTACTCTTGTTCTCACTCCTACCCAAGATCCTGTGACTTGATTCTCCTGGAGTCCTTGGCAGCATCCCTTCCTGAGCCTCTCACATCCCCAAGATGTTAGTCAGCAGCCAGGGCAGAGTTAGGAGAGCTCTGTGCACTGGCCCAGCAGGCTGCTTTCCCCACTACAGGGTCTACAGAGAGAGGACGCTTTCGGGGACTTTCTCTAACCAACATATTTCTCCCCAGTATATTTCTCCCTCCTAATGCCTCCAAGCCTGAATGCAAGGAAATTACCTTCTCCAGCTCATTCCCAAACCTTCCCTAACAATCATTGATCCAATTTATGTCTTTGAGATTTTGCCTTTTCCACAGTGTCATAGAAAAGAAGGACTATATACGTAGCCTTTCTGCTGCCTCTTAATTTATTTACTTTATTGAGGTTCAACCATAGAAGATAGGAAATTATTCTATCTTCCCCTCCTTTTTACCCAGTCCAGCTACAGCACCGGTATTTGTTCCTGATTTCTATCATTAGAACTCAAATTAGGGGAGTTCCTGTCGTGGTGCAGTGGTTATTGAATCCGACTGGGAACCATGAGGTTGCGGGTTTGGTCCCTGCCCTTGCTCAGTGGGTTGACGATCCGGCGTTGCCGTGAGCTGTGGTGTAGTTTGCAGACGCGGCTCGGATCCCGCGTTGCTGTGGCTCTGGCTTAGGCTGGTGGCTACAGCTTCAATTAGACCCTTAGCCTGGGAACCTCCATATGCCGTGGGAGCGGCCCAAGAAATGGCAAAAACCCAAAAACAAAACAAACAAACAAACAAACAAAAAGAACTCAAATTAATATACGCATACCTTCAGGGAGTTCCTGCTGTCGCCTTGCAGTAACGAATCTGACTAGTATCCATGAGGATGCAAGTTCCATCCCTGGGTCTGCTCAGTGGGTTAAAGATCCAGCATTGCCATGAGCTCTGGTGTAGGTGGCAGATGCTGCTGGGATCCTGCATTGCTGTGGCTGTGGTGTAGGCCAGCAGCTGCAGCTCCGATTGGATCCCTAGCCTGGGAACTTCCATGTGCTGTGGGTGCAGCCCTAAAAAGACTGTATATATATATATATATATATATATATATATTCAGCTATAGACAGCATCTCTAAGGCTCTGCACTTTCTGAGATAAACCTATGTGTGTCTCCATAAGCTCTAAATTGACAATTTCAGAGACATCAAGAGGAGACGTGGCAGACTGAGGAGGTATGTTTCAGAAAAGAGTGCTCCAGGAGCATAGACAATAGGATGAAGTTAAAAGAGAAGCTTTCTGGAGACTTGTTCACTTTACTTTTCCCAGGGCAGCTGCTGGTCCACCACTCTGCTCTCTGGGTCTGTTGAGTCTTGATCTCCAGTACCTCATTTAGACACCAGGGGGAACATATGTGGCTTTGCTGGGCTGTCCTCTGCTCAGATAGAAAGAAGCGTGCTCAGCTCTAACGGGCCCCATTCCTTTGAGCAGGGGGAGGGGTTGCTGATCAAGTTCTCAGCTCTGGCTCTCTACCTGCAAAGAGGCTTGAGTCCACGCATGCCATCTGAACTGTAGCTTCCCGGCCTTTTGTACCTGGGTAATGTCTCTCTCATCTGCACTCCAGGTTCTCAAAGCATGGTCCCTAGAGCCCTAATGTCGGAATCAGTTTGCAGATACAAAGATTCCTGAGCCCTGCTCCAGACCTCTTGTCAGGAGACAGGGCCCAGGAATTTGCATATTTACTACCCAGCTCATGTTCCTCTAATTTATAGAAAGGACTGAGAACCTCAAGTTCAAGGCTTGCCATATCTTAACCCATGTTAACCATTTTCTCCCCCTTTTTCCGTAGTCATTTCTGGATAAAGCATCTGATTTGCGGGAACACAGTCTATTTGATTCCTGGAGATAAAGCAGTTTACACAGAGTTAACACATGTTAAAAGCCCTGTAGTGAGGAAGACTGTATGACTTTGTTAAATGTATTTCCCAAATCATTTGACAGGGAAGCCCCCTGATATCTCATTTACTTACTGAATGCTCAGCTCTAACCATCTTAGTATAACAAAACTTCTTCCCTCCTTTCATTTGTGAGAAGTACAGGTACAGGCCTTGCTGGCCAACCTCTCCAAGAGAGGAAAAGACAAGAGGACTCAATTCAGCCCCCCATGAGTGCAGTCCATTCCACAGCCTGAGTCCCAGTAGGTGGGCCCTGGTCCCTTCCCAGTTCACCATCTCATCAATCAACCTTGTTGAGTGAAGTCTGCTGGTTCACTGGCCACTGCCCTGGACTGGCCCTCAGGGCAGCATGTGCTCACAGCAGACCTAAAGTCACTGCAGTTAATGTCAGAGACTGCCTGGATTGCCACTCTCCATTTATTTAGCCCCGGGTTTTCAGACTTTTGGATTTCAAGGGCCTGGAAGCTACATAATGCCCCCTGCCCCCCACAACTATCACTGCCTGCAGTTTGGAGGGCTAAATAAAATTCTCCACTTTTTATTTTTCCAAGAAGTCCATTAAAATATTATCAGATCTGCACTTCGGTTTTCCCAAAATGTGGTTCCTGGAGCACTTGCGTGGAAATCACTCATCATTTTACAAAAGAATTTTAATGCAAATTTTAATATTGATACTTTTCTTTTAATACCAAAACAGGGAAGAGGAACAGAATGTCCAAATAAAGGAAAGTCCTCTAAAGTAATACATTGAACTTGATGGAGCCCTCACGCTTTTGTCCTCAATTTTTCTGTTTTGCACAAACAAAAGAAAAGCTTCCAACAAACCAACTTGTGTCCTTGGGCTGGGGTTTAGGAAGCAAGCTGATGAGGGGACATGGTTTGAGAACAACTCCATGCTCGGGGGCTGTGTTGTAGTTACAATACAAAGGCAGGGTGTCAATCCTGGGCTTTCAGTACATATGTTGTGTCAAGCCCTGAGATTTTAAATGAAAAAGAGAGTTTTCTATATTTGGTCCTCATGATGTTTCAAGGATTAAGAGTTTAAGAAAATAATACCATTCGTATATGTACTGTCTACGGCAAGGGTTGAGATGGGCCTAGAGTCTGTGAGCAGTTGTAGGCACTGCCCTTTGGACAGCGTGTCAGGATAGTGAGGGGTGGGAGCCTACATGGTGGGAAGAATGAAGGGAAGAGCTAGAGTACACTCTAGAGATGATGTGTCATGGTGTGGCCGTCCTGTTTCTGGAGGACTGGCCCAGGAAGCAGTGAGCTGCCTGATACTCTGAGACACTAGAAAGAAGAGTTAGGCCCAATGGCAAGAAATTACCAAGAGGCAAATTTAAGCTTAACACAAGAAAGGTGTTATAGGACTTGGAGATACCTAAATATAGAAAGTGAGCTTCTCAGAGTTCCCTGGTGGCTCAGTGGGCAAAGGATCCAGTGTTGCCACTACTGTGGCATGGGTTTGATCCCTGGCCCTGGAACCTCCATATGCCATGGGTGCAGCCCTCCCCCCTCAAAAGGGAGCTTCTCATTACTGCATACAGAGGTTGAACAGTCAGGAGTCTGGGAGGTTATGGAGAGGATTACTGCATTTAAAAAATAACAAAATTAAATAGAAGTAATGAGAATAATAATTTTATGTTTATAGGACCTGACATTTTTTTTTTTTTGCTTTTGCTTTTTTAGGGCTGCACCTGTGGCATATGGAAGTTCCCAGGCCGGGAGTTGAATTGGAGCTGCAGTGGAGGCCTATGCCACAGCTGCAGCTACACCAGATCCGAGCTGCATCTGTGACCCACGCTGCAGCCTGTGGCAACACCAGATTCTTAACCCACTGAGTGAGGCCAGGGATTGAACCCATATCCTCATGGATGCTCCTCAGATTTTTAACCTGCTGAGCCACAATGGGAACTCCCAGGACTTGACATTTAAAAAGTTGTTTTGGTACAAATGCATTTTAAAATAGTCTTGGAGGGAGATAAAAACTATTCTGAAGTCAGAGTCAAGAAGGCAGATTGAGGAGACACAGCAGTGAGCAAAAAGATAAAAATGCCTGCCGTTGAGGAGATTACAGTCTGGAAATTTCATAGATTTTATATTATCCTTGAGAACCTGGAAGAATTTAGGAATATGGCAAAATAAGATAATGCAAGGAAAAAAAGGGAAGCAATTATAAACTCCAAGGGAATAAAAGGGCAAGAAAACAATAGAAACAATGTAATAATAGTATCCTATTGATTATAGTAACCAAAATGTAGTCATAAGAATATAAACACTATTCTCAGTTTTTAGAAACAAATTGTAGACAAAGCATAGAGACTTAATGGTGATTGAAGACAGAATGTCAATGTTAAAATCTTAAAAATATAAAAATAAACATTTAGTTGATGTAATGCTTGCGTTAGAGGTGGGGAAATGAAGTAAAAAGTGTACAAGTTAATAGTCTAATTCTCATACAGGATTGTTGAGATAGTGAGTTGATAAGACAAGGAATGAAGTGTAAGTACACTGTTTCAATGTTCAAATGCAAACAGAAGACATCAATAGACTAGATAGATAAATAGAGTATACAGACAGACAGACAGATGGGCAAAACAGAGAGGACGAGAAAAAGGAGGGCATTTATGTGAACTAAATTCTCATCTTGCATACTATGGAGTAAACAGATTACCTAAAGTCCATAAATCAAGAAATGGAGGAGCTCCCGTCGTGGTGCAGCAGAAACGAATCCGACTAAGAACCCCCTGGCCTTGCTCAGTGGGTTAAGGATCTGGTGTTGCCATGAGATGCGGTGTAGGTTGCAGACACGGCTTGGATCCAGCATTGCTGTGGCTGTGGCTGTGGCCAGCAGCTGTAGCTCAGATTAGACCCCTAGCTTGGGAATCTCCATATGCTGCGGGTGTGGCCCTAAAAAGACAAAAGACCAAAAAAATAAATGGAACCATAAGCATTTTATTTAGCATTTCAGAGGCTAACCACCCAAATAAACAAAAATATAAATGGTTAAAAGAGGTTGCCTTGAGGAAGTGAGTCAGGGGTAGAAAGGATTGGACCAAGAAACTTGTTCTTCATGACCCACATGTGTATAACATTTCTTGGTTTAAAAAAACCACAATGTATTATATTATTTTCATTTTTAAAAATTAAAATCTACTGTCCCTATTAAAGTAGCTGAGGAAACTGAGGCTCAGAGAGCTGAGGTGACTGCATTCATGTCACAGGGAAGAGGAGGGACCAGGAATGGACACCGAAGCTCATGACACCAGCTCCTCTGAGTTCGATGAGTCTGTTCCAACAGTCCTGAGAGCTCCTTTCACCCTGCTTCTCTGATTCACCATCCATTCAGGCCACAATGTCTTTGCACCTGCTCTTTTCTCTGCCTGGGGTGCCCCTCCCAACTTCTTTCACTGGCATGTGTCTGTTCATTTTTCACGACCCAGCCCTAGGTCAATTCCTCCTTAACTGGGACTCTCTTTTGTCCTCCTCCTATACTTTGTCCCTGCCTCTACTGTCATGTTTATTTATGACCCCACTGGATCATAAATATTTGGCTGTCTATCCATCTTTCTAGCCTGTGAACCCTTCAAGGCAGAGGTTTCTGTATGATCCAACATTGTACCTCAGCTCCCACCCCCAGGGCCTGCCACTGAGCCTTCAAAAGTGTTTCCGGAATTTGTGAATGGGTGGAGCCCATGTGTTTCTGACTCTAAGATTCAGCGCTAGTGGCCGAGCCCCAAACCCTGGCCACAGGCCTGACAGCTGTGAAGGAGGCTCATAGTCATCCCTAAGTGACTCTCTCTCCCCCAGCGTCTGTATTCTGTCACCCTCCTGTTTTCTTGTTCTCCTTTCACATCCCTAGCCTTATCAGCATTCTCAAAAGGCATGCTTTCAGAGCCAAGTGGAGCCTTCCATCTGGACTGAATTAAAGCACTGACAAAGTTCTGTCCCCAAGTCAGCAGGGGCTGGAGGGAGGCCTTGGGGAAGACCTTTTCTCCTTAGAGGATCTAACTCAGAAGAAAAATAATGTGCTGGTAGGAGCTGCCCAAAGTGGTGGGAGCAGGGAGATAAACAGACAGAGCAGCTCTTTCTAGACATGTGTCCCCAGGCAGACCCTTGGGGTCTCTGAGCCTCCGTTTTCTTGCCTGGATCACAGGACAGTGAGATGGTCTCCATGGTGGTGGGGATTACTTGAAACAAAGCCTGAGGATGTAGCACTGGCTTGGAGAGGGCACTCAGTCTATGTGTGAGTCTTCCTTCCTCTCTAGTTCTTTTTTTCTTTTTCTCTGTTTTTGCTTTTATTTTTATCACAGTTATCCACCAACTAAGTTTAAGAGGCAAATACGTCTTTTGCTACAACAAAAACTAATTTCTCACCATGTCCTCAATATTATTTTTCCCGGAGGCAAGCTCTTTCAACGCTTTCTTTTTTTTTTAGAACCACACCCGCAGCATATGGAGGTTCCCAGGCTAGGGGTGGAATCAGATCTACAGCTGCCAGCCTATACCATAGCCACAGCAATGCTAGATCCGAACCATGTCTGCGACCTACACCACAGCTCACGGCAACGCCGGATCCTTAACCCACTGAGCGAGGCCAGGGATCAAACCTGCAACCTCATGGTTCATAGTCTGACTCATTTCCGGTGCACCAAGATGGGAACTCTTACTTTCAGATGTTGTAATAGACGTGTAGCGGTATCTTGTTATTTTAATTTGTAATTCCTAATATATATAATGTTGAGCATCTTTTTGTATGTTTATTTGACATTTTATATCTTCTTTGAGGAGGTATCTGTTCAGCTCTTTTGCCTATTTTTTAGCTGAGTGCTTTGTTTTCTTACTGTTCAGCTTTACGTGTTCTCTGTATATATTCAGATACAAGCCTTTATCAGTTGTGTGTTTTGCAAATACTTTCTCCCAGTCTTTGACATGTCTTTTCACTCTCTTCATGTACTGAACTTCTATTATTATTATATGTTTACCCGCTAAGAGCTCATTTTTCTTCTCTGGATGTTCTTTTTATAGCTCCTTCTTTTTGTTTTGTATATACAATAACTCATCTCTCTGAGGGTATGCATGATAGATTTTCCCTGAAATGTTTTTCTCCCTGCAAGCTTCTGTTTCTCCCAAGTTGCTTTGATTTCTTAGTAGAGGCTTTCCCCAAATAGGTGATTCTTGTCTATCTTCTTATCTGAGGAAAACACCAAAATCTGACCATACACTCTGTGTGTGTGTGTGTGTGTGTGTGTGTGTGTGTGTGTGTGTGTGTGTGTATGTCTGTGTGTGTGTTGGGAGGTGGGGTGGTGCTTAGTCACCGTGGCTTCTCTCTACGGTAATAAGGCAACATTTTGTTAGGAAGCCTGCCTACCCAGTCCTTGCTGGACCTTATCAACATGGTTACTAGTAGTTTGGAATTTGAGTGGAAGAAGAGGACTGGCAGTTTCAACATCTAGGCAGTAAACTCCCATTTCATCCCTGTGTTTAATACTCCACATTCGTCTGTGTCTTCTGTCTTCCTGCCTGAATATCCTCATGTTACCTCCAGACAGCGAAGCTTCAGACTTCTATTGAGGTGGAGAACAGATGGTGCCCCACCTGGGTAGTGAGGGAGGGGAAGGATCCGGGGTTAAACTGCTTCTTAGGCTTTTGGAGGCATAATTGAGTTTATTCAAAGGGAAAATTTCATTTCCATCCACTGTCTTAATATCCCACAAGAAGAGCATTTAATGTCTTTTCATGTTATTCACAAACTTAAATTTTAAAATTAAAACTGATGATTTAGACAAGATGTATTTTACACCAATTTGTAGTAATCCTCTTTTAATAAGAATTTGATGGAATCATTTTTCTGTCATCCTAAAATAAGACTTTACTAAAATGTAATTGGTTCATCCAAAGATCCACCTTACCCTCAATCTGTACTTGTAATGAACTTGAACCAGAAACTCCAATCAGAAGGTAGTTCTATATGTTTTAGTTGAGTATGTTCTTCAAGATGTTCTGGGTTCTATCTAGCTGGCATTGTCTGGCATTTATTGTTTCCATGGATTTTAAAAAATAAACTCTCTATTTAGTAGTCATAAATAACTGCCCCAGTTCTAGAACCAGCCATTTTCCCAAGGAGTCCTGGTTTCTTTTATAGGAGAGAGGTATTAGAATCCAAGACCTGGGGAGTTCCCATCGTGGCTCAGTGGTTAACAAATCCAACTAGGAACCATGAGGTTTCAGGTTCGATCCCTGGCCTTCCTCACTGGGTTAAGGACCCAGCGTTGCCATGAGCTGTGGTGTAGGTTGCAGACGTGGCTCGGATCCTGCGTTACTGTGGCTCTGGTGTAGGCTGGCGGCTACAGCTCCGATTAGACCCCTAGCCTGAGAACCTCCATATGCTGCGGGAGCAGCCCTAGAAAAGGCAAAAAAAGACCAAAAAAAAAAAAAAAGAAAGAAAGAAAGAAAGAAACCAAGATCTGGGAGTCCAGTGTGCTCAGTGATATTGGCATGTTGTTGCTTCTAGGCTTGCTCAGCTGACAGAACACAAATTGTATGTGTATATACTCAACCATGGGTACACATACATATCTAGAAAGAGTTCTGTATGTGACCATCTTTATGGTATCTATATTAAGTTACATGTAAATTCATAGTGTTACCTCCTACTCTAATCCATTAAGAAATGAATCATCCTAGCTGCTTCTCCTTACTTGTTTGTAACTTCCCACTCCAACAGTGAGACACTAGCCTCTATCCATTTACCGAATTATTCACTTTCACTACACGTGTGTAGCGGTGTCAGAACTATTAACCTGTAAATTTATGGGAAAGAATTAGAGGGCAACTAGAGTATAGTGATTATGTACAGTTTCTTCTGCCTTTAGTCTTATTTCATTTCTGAAGTTACTTAAGTCTGCAACTTTTCCCCATCCCCTTCCATCAGGTTCATTCATACATCTGCAAAACAGTTAGATTATTTTGTCATATTATGCATTTCATCCTAGGATCCGATGACCTCCTAATTGATTTTTTAAATTTTTTTGCATGTGTTATGATTCATTGTGCTCTAAAGTTCTATGCCTTTTGACAAATACCGTATTATAGTAACATACAAAACAGTTTCAAAGCCCTTAAAAAAAATCCCTTGTGATTTACAAATTCAGCTCTTCCTACTTCCTGGCAATCACTGTCAATTGCTTTCTCTTTTTCAGAATGTCATATATTTGGAATCATATAGTATATAGGCTTTTCAAACTGGCTTATTTCCCTTAGCGATATGTGTTTAAGATTCAGCCATGTCTTGGATGGAACTAGAGACTCTCATAATAAGTGAAGTTAAGTCAGAAAGAGAAGGACAAATACCATATGATATTACATATGTGGAATCAAATACACAAATTTGTATATTTGGTATATACATTATATTTTATATTCCAAATATACAAATCTGGAACAAATGAAACTTTCTATAGAATAGAATCTCATGGACTTGGAGAGTAGACTTGTGGTTGCCAAGGGGGAGGGGAAGGGAGTGGGATGGACTGGGAGTTTGGGGTTATAGATGCAAACTATTGCATTTTGAGTGGATAAGCAATGAGATCCTGCCGTATAGCACAGGGAACTATATCTTGTCACTTGGGATGGAACATGATGGAGGATAATGTGAGAAAAAGTGTGTGTGTGTGTGTGTGTGTGTATGTATGTGTGTGTGTGTGACTGGGTCACTTTACAGCAGAAATTGACAGAACATTGTAAATCAACTATAATGTAAAAAAAATAAAAATCTTAAAAAAGTCAATGCTCTATTACTCAAAAAAAATTCAACTGTGTCTTTTCACTGCTTTGTACCTCATTTATTTTTATCATTTAATAACATTCAATTGCATGGACATACAGTTTCATTTGTTTGTTTGTCCATTCACCTATCGAAGGGCATCTGGTTCCTTCCAGTTTGGAGGAATTATGAATGAAGCTGCCATAAATATTGCACATGGATTTTTTTGTGTTGGCATAAGTTTTCAAAACAGTTGGGTAATTAAAAAGACTTTTGACCAATTGTTCCTCTTTTTGGCTTCACTTTCACACCCACTTCCAGAGGAAATGGATACCCTCTGTTCCCAAGCCTTTGAGGGGTTCTGCAATGTAAATCGCCTTGCTTCATGGCTACCTACCTGCCTGTTTGTGACTGAGGTCTGCTAAGTCAGTTACACTCTCCTGGCACATATCCAACCTGGAAAATTATGTTGCATAATACCTTTCCTAGTGCCATTATTGTTATGAGACCCTCTTCCTGGCATTTTAGTGGGCTGAAGTGAATACAAATGTCAATATTCAACCCACCAGCTTCAACCAGAAGTAACCCCCCATCTTTTCTCAGAGGCAGAGACTTGATCTCCTTAGGAAGGGGATGGAGTAGGTAGAGCCAGTGTTTGTAAAGTCAGAATGGCTGTGAAGAGGCCCTCTGCTCCCAATCTCTCTCAGTGCCCGTACAGTCAGGGCCTCAGCCTCAACACCCTGCCTTTCATGATCCCCACCTTAGGACTTCGGAGGCCCAAACCTGCTAGGAAGGGGAACTGGCTCAGCATTCTGAGCTGGAGGCCTCAGAGCCAGGTCAGGTCTGGATATGGCTCAGCCTGGGGAAGAGACACAAATGGTGGGACATAAGGAAGGGGCAAGGAGAGCAAGACGCTATGAGGAGACGGAAGCCCAAATATTTTTCTAGTCCCTGTTTGGAACATCCACCCTGAGCTCCTTAACAAACAATGTCTCGCAGCATTCTTTCTGGGGTACATGATAGGGGTGGTGAAGCCAAGAAAGAAGATGAAGTCAGGGTTAGAGTGAAGACATTAAGTAATCGGTCATTGAATGGAATCTCCACCCTCCATCCAGCCTCCTGCAGCCTTTGCCTTGATCTCTTTGTACTCTACCCAGAGGGCCTTCTCCCTGGTGGATGCACCCCCCAGGCCCCTCATTCACAGCCTGGATCCTAAGGCTTCCCCAAGTTACAGGTCCAGCCCCAGTCCCCTTCCTAAACTCTAGCTGAGTCGAGATGCTTTGCCCTGGATGTACCACAGACATCACGGCCATGGGTAATCTGTGCTGTGCTCTCCCTCCTCCAATCAGAGCCCATCATCTATTTAGGTTTCCCTAAAGATCCCTTCAACTTTCTGATTCACTTAGATATTTTCTTTCTTTCTTTCTTTCTTTCTTTCTTTCTTTCTTTCTTTCTTTCTTTCTTTCTTTCTCTCTCTCTCTCTCTCTCTCTCTCTCTCTCTCTCTCTCTCTCTTTCTTTTTTTCTCGCTTCTTAGGGCCACAACCGTGGCCTATGGAAGTTCCCAGGCTCGGGGGTCAAATTGGAGCTACAGCTGCCACCCTACACCACAGCCATGGCAAATCAGGATCTGCGACACACACCACAGTTCACAGCAACGCCAGGTCCTCGACCCACTGAGCAACGCTGGGATCAAATCTGCATCCTCATGGGTACTAGTCAGATTCATTTCTGTGCTGCACAATGGGAACTCCTCTTCTTGTTTCTGAGAACTCTTATGTGTTTAATCTTACAGCTTTTAAACATCTTTGCAATAATTTTTTTGGTCTTTGGGTGAAGGGCTATGTGACGTGGAACTTGGAAGAACAGGCATCTCCTTTCCCGGGGTTCATTTCTGCTTTTATTTTTTAGG
The DNA here is from genome assembly GCF_054392235.1 of Sus scrofa. NCBI lineage: Eukaryota > Metazoa > Chordata > Mammalia > Artiodactyla > Suidae > Sus > Sus scrofa. Next base: position 104,010,871 of record NC_139396.1, on the reverse strand, counting down.
GTTGCACCTGTGGCATATGGGAGCTCCCAGGCTAGGTGTTGAATCAGAGCTGCAGCTGCTGGCCTACGCCACAGCCACAGCAATGCCAGATCTGAGCCGAATCTGTGACCCAAGTGCTCTGCAGCTTGAAGAAATGCAGAATCCTTAACCCACTGAGAGAGGCCAGGGATCGAACCTGCATCTTCACAGATACTAGTCGGTTCTTAACCTGCTGAGCCACAACAGAAACTCCCCTAGGTTTCTTTTCCGAAGAGCCTTGTGGTATTCCTTCTGCCCCTAAACCATCCTAAGACAGGTGAAAGTCTGCCTTCTTTGGGAAAGGGTTTTTCCAACCTCTTACAAGAGCTCAGTTTAGGGTCTCACAACCACTTGGCAGTTTTTCTTACTTTATTTTATCTTTCATTCTTTCTTCTACATCATTTCTTATCTCTCAGTGGGGTTAAGAACAGCTTCCCAGCTCTCTGGTTTCCCTTTTGGAAAATACACTGGAGATTTTGTTCCCATGGGAAGGATAGGATGAAAATCTGGTTCCTGGGATGACTCCATAGCTATTTAACCAATTACCAGGGGTTTATGCAATGTTCTCCCTGTCCCCAGGCCTGTGCCAGGAAAGCTTTACTGCCTACGGGTAGAGCCCAGATGCCTTGTCCTGTAATTAAAGCCACTCAGCATCTGTAGCATTTCCCTTATCTTGGAGCTGAAAGGAGTCAGTAGAGCATAGAGGTTAGGAGTGTGAGCTCTGCAGCCAGACTGCCTGGGTTTCCATCTGACTCTGCCACATACTTACTCTGTGACCTTGGGAAAGTTGCTCAACCTCTCTGTGCCTCAGTTTCCTTCTCTGGAAAGTGGTGAGCGATGGTAGTAAGAGTATGTGTTTCATAAAGTTTTTGAGAAGATTCCATGATTTATAAGTGAAAAGGGCTCAGATCAGTGCCTGGTGCTGAGAAAGAGCTCAGTAGCTGTCAGCTATTGTCATTCCTTCCCTGCATCCCAAGATGGAACCTCTCCAATTAATCTGAACCACTCCCTGTTGACCTCCCCCATTCTGAACTTCTGCTTACTTGTGTCTTTGAGGACACAGAATAAGTCCTCTTTTTTTCTCCTTCTCTCTTGCTCCTTCTTTTCCTTCTTCAAGTATCAGTAACTACCATTTATTGACCATTTGCCACTGGCTAGCTACTTTTCAAGTGTTACTTTTTAAAGCTCACAATAACCCCGAAAGACTGGTAACATCACTTCAATTCTATGGATAAGAAAACCAAGCCTCAAGAGTTTCCTGGTGGCTCAGTGGGTTAAGGAGTCAGTGTTGTCACTGCTGTGGCTTGGATTTGATCCCTGGCGTGGGAATTCTTTTTTTTTTTTTTTTTTTTTTTGGTCTTTTGTGTTTTTTAGGGCCACACCAAAGCATATGGAAATTCCCAGGCTAGGGGTCGAATCGGAGCTGTAGCTGCCAGCCTATGCCACAGCCACAGCAACATGGGATCCGAGCTGCATCTGTGACCTATATCACAGCTCACGGCAATGCTGGATGCTTAACCCACTGAACGAGCCAGGGATCGAACCCTTGTCCTCCTGGATACTAGTTGGGTTCGTTAACCACTGAGCCACGATGGGAACTCCATGGCCTGAAAATTTTTGCATGCTGCAGAGACAGCCAAAAAAAAAGAAAAAGAAAAAAGGAGTTCCTGTCGTGGTTCAGTGGAAACAAATCTGACTAATATTCATGAGGAGGCGGGTTTGATCCTTGGCCTCGCTCAGTGGGTTAAGGATCTGACATTGCTGTGAGCTGTGTAGGTTGCAGACGCAGCTCAGATCCTGCATTGCTGGGGCTGTGGTGTGCCTGGCAGCTACAGCTCTGATTTGACCCCTAGCCTGGGAACCTCCATTTGCCGGGGGTGCAGCCCTAAAAAGACGAAAGAAAAAAGAAAAAGAAAAAGAAAAGAAAAGAAAACTAAGCCTTAGAGAGGGAAAGTAAATGCCTCAAGCCACTTAATTGCTTAGTGGCAGAGCTGCGAGTTTAACTGCGTCCACCTGCCTCTGTCATCCATGGCAGACTGTCTCTCCCTGTCTCGTAATGACAGTCAGTGTCTGCCATCCCAAACTGCAAGGCCATGCTTGAGGCTCTCCCTGTTGTGCATTACATCACTCACAATGCTTTCGCTTGCAAGTAACGAAAACCAACTCCAGCTGGCTTAAACTAGAAAGAGAATTTATTGTTCACAAAAGTCTAAAAAGAAGGCAGACTTCAAGCAAGGGGGAGTCAACAGTTCCCCAGTGATCCCAAGGACCCTCTTTTCCTTGTCCTGCCCTTCCTTTTTCCATGTCCCGGTTTCATCCTAACCCTGGCTCCCGCTGGCCTCAGGATGGCGGTCAGCCTCAATCCAGGAGCCTTCAGCTAGATGCCTCCCCAGATCTTGAGATGTGAGAATAAGTAGTTTATTTGGGAAGATATCCCAGGAAGCATTAGTAGGCAGGTGGGAAACTGAGATAGAGAAGGGAAATGCCCACAAAGGGTTATCTAGAAAGTTATCTTTGGAAAATTAGGGTGCAAGCCCATGGAGGAGTTTTAGGGAACCACGTATCAGAGTTAGCCACCAAGTGGCCCAGGTCCTTCTGGCCTGTCCTGGGAGCAGGCAGAGTGGACTCCAGTAGCCAGAAAAAGCCTCAGGCTGAAAAAAAGAAAATCAAGAGGTGGCAATTGGAAATGGGACAGGAGAAATGGGAAAGGCACTGGATGTCCCCGTTACACTGGGTGTGTGCCTCTTCTGTCATGCCCACTGAGACAGGGAGGAACGCTTCCCACAGCCATCGCATGCTAGTCCTGGGCACTGCTCCACTGTGTCCTCCTGAGGTCCCATGGCCAGACCTGAACTAAAAGTTTTATCCGGGGAATACCCTGCCCTGGTTGCCTCAGTTTTCAGTTCCTGCCCTCCTAGCAACCCAACCTTATGGCAAGAAATAGGATCATGCTGATTGGCTACAGCAAACCAAGCCCTCCTCCCAGCACTGGGGATGGGGCCAGTCGCACAAGAACGGCCTGACAGCTGTTCCAGGATGCTAGGAGCAGGGGGAAGGATGCTGGGAGGCAAATGGCAATGTTCATCCCAGAAGTATTCCCTAGAACAAAAGGAAAAGAATGGAAATAAAGCTTGGAGTACAGAAACTGGCAAGTTCAAGGCTGGGAGAGGATGTTGAAGGTTATGTAGCCTAATCCACTGCTGCTGCGAATCCCTCCTCATCTGCCCTCCACAGTGACACACAAACTCAGCTCACATACCTCTAATAGGGAGCCCATTCACCCACAGAGTAACCCACATTTTTCTAAAAACATTTCCAACCACGAGAAGTCTCTTGTCAGATTGGGTGGGAATCTTTCTTTCTCTGTCATCTCTGGGGTTTTCCAGAACACATCTGCTGCATCTGCCCTAAATCTGAGCCCTGCAGGGACGTGTAAACAGTGATTGCATTTCCCTCAAGATTTCCCTGGAACAAACTGACCACTTCCAGCCCTGTCACCTCAGAGACGGTGACCACAGAGGGGCCCCGACGTCCAGAGCCAGGGGCTGGGGGAGGCCCTGGGGGCAAGCATCTTGGAGCTGGTGGAGCATCAGATGAGTTTCTTTCCTGGAAGCATCGGCCAGTCTCCAGGTCAGCCACAGTTTACTGCTCAGAAACAAATGTCCTCAATCAGAGGGAGGTGCCCCAGTTCCCTCATGGATGTGTTTATTTGGAGGATGTGACCTTCTAGACACACAAATACTCCGCCTGCCTCCCACCCCAGCAGCTCCCACAGGAGCTTCGAAGAGCCTAGCGATGGCTGCAGGCTCTGTGACTGTAGTTCATGACGTCCGGGCTGCTCCTATCTGGCTGTACACATCCAGGCCCCACACCCCGCCCCAGCCCTGACCTCAAACCACCAAGGCAGAGGTCTGAAAAGCGTGAGACAGTACACGACAGTGGAAGGAGTCTGAGCTGCAGTCAGAAGCCCTCCAAGGAATCCTGCTCCACTGGGATGGATGATTTTGCCTTTCATAGCCTGGGTTTCCCTTATCTGAAAAACAGGGAAAAGAACTCATTAGCGGAGGTGCTCTTGGAATGTGGAAGTACTGAGCATAAGCTAGGTTCTTAGCAGGTGTGTGTACTATGGTGCTTTACTGGTGAAGCCTTCTGTTGATGCTCCCCCGATTATCTGAATCTGTTGAGATGGTTCCTAAATCCCTTGTTCTAGTGACTCTGCAGCTTTGAAGGCACCAGATAGTAACTCTTATATCAGGGACACGCTTCTCAACTCTTGCCTTCCTCTCCCAAGGAAGGCAAGATCAGGATGCTCTCACATATTGATCAAATAAGCTAGAGGTCTTATCCTCTCCCAAACTCCAACTCTCATGGTCCCTAGAGAAGACCTGGCAGTGCTGAATCCCTCCCTCTTCTTGGGAGCCAACCTCACTTCACTCACATGTCTGTAGAGGGAGCATCTGGCTGGATTATTACCCATCCTCTGGGTCTCCGCTGACCTCAGGACCTTCCCCGTGACCTAAGCTGGAGTAAACAGAGTTTTTCTCTGGGAATTCTTTAAATTGAAAGTGCAAAAAAACTTTCCTTCTCCAAGGTATGTAGATTGCAGCTGTTGGCAGCCACATGGAAAACACCGATTAGCAGTAAGGGAACAAAGCTAACACAGAAAGAAGCAGAATAAAAGTGTCCTTCTGCCCTGTCTGTCCCACCCCATAGTGGTGCAAACCATCCTTAAGATAGAAGATGAAAGCCCATTTCCCCAGCCTCTTCTGAGGTCCAGCAGATTGGACAATGGGTGAACATTGGACCTAAGGGGAAACAATCCAGAAGTTGGATTTGGTTTTGGAGCGTGGAGTGTCATGATCAGGTATTAGCCAGCGCGAGCTCTTGAGGTAGAGCCTTCAGGGGCAGCCAGGAGGACTCCGATGTAAATAGAGAGGAAGAACTGCCCTTGGGTCCTGAAGAGCTTGGAACAGAGACAGGAGGGAGGCTGGGAGAGGCGCTGCCTTATTCTGATAACTTTCCCTTCCTGTTTTCACTCCTTGTGAGTCCTGCACTGCCTGCCTTCAGGCATTGTGAACTATTCCTGCATCCACCTAGTAAATCTTCCCTTTTGCTCAAGTTGCTTTGAAAGGGCTCCTGTTCCATGTGGCCAGCTGTCCCATTCTTTCAACACAGCCAAGACAGAGACAACAAACCAAAGTCTGTGCCCACAAATAGGGGGCGCTGGAGAATGGGCCCTATGTGACCTGGGAATTTACATTCATTCTTTTTTAAAAATTGAGATGTGTATTCGAATATAAAAATTCGTCTTTAAAAGCGTACAATTTGTTGGGATTTTTTTAGTGAATTCACAGAGTTGTGCAACCATCACCACTGATTGCAAAGCATTTTCATCACGGCAAAAAGAAGCCCCATACCCATTAGCAATCAGTCTCCGTTTTCCCCACTGCTCTCCCCATCCCCCAGCAACCCCTAAACTCCTTCCATTTCTATATATGGGACTGACCTTTCTGGATATTTCATGTAAAATGGAATCATATAAAATGAGTTCTTTTGTGTATGGCTTTTTTTCACCTAGCAGAGCGATTTCAAGGTTTATGTTGTAGCGGGTATTAGTACTTCATTTCTTTCTTTTTTTTTTTTTTGGCTTTTTGCCTTTTCTAGGGCTGCTCCCGTGGCATATGAAGGTTCCCGGGCTAGGGGTCTAATCGGAGCTGTAGCCGCCGGCCTACACCAGAGCCACAGCAACGTGGGATCCGAGCCACATCTGCAACCTACACCACAGCTCAAGGCAAGGCCGGATCCTTAACCCACTGAGCAAGGCCAGGGATCAAACCTGCAACCTCATGGTTCCTAGTCAGATTCTTTAACCATTGAGCCACGACAGGAACTCCCTTCATTCCTTTTTATGGCTGAATAATATTCACATTTTGTTCATTTGTCAGTTGATGGACATTTTGGTTTTTTCCACCTTTTGGCTCTCCTAAGTAGTACTGCTGTGAAAGTGTGTGCAAGTATCTGTTTGAGTACCTGTTTTCAACGCCTATGAGTAGAATTTCTGGGTCATATGGTAATTGTACATTTGACTCTTTGAGGAATAACTGAAGTATTTTCTACAGCAGCTGCACCATTTCACATTCCCACCATCAATTTCTTCATATCCTCACCAAAACTTGTTATTTTCCTTTTTTTTTTTTTTTTAAGTAGCCATCCTAGTGGCTGTGAAGTGGTATTTCATTGTAGTTTTAATTTGCACTTCCCTAGGGACCAACAATTTTTAGCATCTTCTCATGTGTTTATTGGCCATTTGTATATCTTCTCTGAAGAAATAAGTATTCAGATCCTTTACCTATTTTGAAAAAAGGTATGTCTTTTTATTAATGAGTTACAGCAGTTCTTTATATATCCAGAATACAAATCTGTTATCAGATAAATGGCTTGCAAATATATTCTCCCACTCTGCTGGTTGCCTTTTCACTTTATTTTATTTATTTTAAAATTTTTATTTTGTGCCCTTTGAAACACAAACATTATTAATTTTGATGAAGTCCAATTTATTTTTGTTGTTGCTTATGCTTTTGGTGGCATATTTAAGATATACTCAATGTCTTTATCAGAAGTCAAATTCTTTCCATCCTTGGAGTTCTGGACTCTGTGTGAAGTTTACAAATGTATTTTCTATTACTCGTATCTTGAACAAGTCTATCTGTCTCAGATTACAGATTCCCAGGGGCAGTGACCAACTCTGAAAAACAAGTCCACACTGTGCAATTAATTAAAGCTTTAATGATGATCATGATAATGACCCAGGGGCCAGTGAATCTCCTCTGAGTCTAACCTCATATTACAGAACAAATCCATTTCCCCTTCACAAGTTCTGAGGAGGATTTGGATGTAAAGATCCCAGAGAAAGGAAAGCCCCTTGGACACATTAGAGGGGTCAGGAATGGCTTGGAGCATACCTACCAGGAGCAAGAATTTCCACTAAACCTGGCTTTCTGCCAAGGGCAATGGTTTGTGCTGGGGACCATGGTAGGGGCCAGGAGTTGGCAACACCTCTCTCACTCCAAGAGAGAAAATGGTGCTGCCTGGGCAAGATCAAGTCTCTGGCCCTGTCAGTTCTGGCCCAGGGGAGTGCCGTGGGTGAGGAAGGCAGGCTCAAGGGCCAAGGAGAGTGGCTGCTCAGCTCCTGGTCTCTGGAGGCAGTCTGCATGCTGTAGCTATTTGAGGTCAGCTGACTTGGAGCTGACCCCTGCGGGAAGCTTGTGTCTGGGGATATTCCTAGGCTGTGCCAGGGCAAGCCAGTCCTGAACCAGGCACACGTCTGCCAGTGGACAGGAACCACAGCTGACCAGCCTCAGATTCTAGGCTGCCCACACCCATGGGTTTTGGCAGAACTCACTAGCACATTGTGATCTGGTGTCATCTAGAGGGCTCCTACTGTGTACATGTGTCAGAGCCCCGCACCAGGCCTGGCACAGTGCATGTGAGTGTTTGGATCGAGAGTCCAACATCCCAGCTAAGCTGAAAGGTTCTGAAAAGAGCCTAGGTTTTTGTGCCAGAACAGTTTGTATGTTGGGTTACCACTTAATTCAGTGTGATTTGGGATAAGACGCTTGACATCTCCGAATGTCTTTCTCACCACAGGGGAGATGATGTTAACTGTTGCTATAGTGTGGCTGTGAGAACAGGGAGGTGAGGTAGATAAGTGTCCCATGTCTAATAGGACGGGCTTGATAAATGGAAGGCATTAGAGTCATTTACTGCAGAGTCAACTTCAGTTCCTGGTCTTGCTTTAATCTCTTCTTCAATCTCCTAAGTCTGTGCTATAGCCCAGCTGTTTCTCCTGAAGTCTTGGATACCTGATCAGCCCCTGGCCTGTTCACCAGAGGTCTCAGAGAGCCCCAAACTCAAAAGGCCCATGCTGAACCCCCAATCTCCCTCTGAGAACTTGCTTCTCATCCCATGTGTACAGTCTCAGTAAGGCCTGACCATCCAGCTGGAAAGCTGGGTGTCATCCTAGAGCCCTCATCTTCCCACTCAGTCACCAAACCCTCTTTGACATCTTCCAATTGCATCCTTCCCTCTGTCCCACCGCCCACAAGCTGTGCAGGCCCCACCAGGGTTTCCTGGAACGCTGTGACGTCACACACTTCCTCTCCCGTGTCTTCTGAGTATCTTCTACCAACCCTAGCAGCTCTTTGCCCACCTCACATCCCCCAAACTGCTTTCATCAAGATCTCCAGTGCTCCCCACAATGCTAAAGCCAACAATTCCTAGTCTTCATTGTCCCTGACCCACCAGCTGCATTTGACATGATGGACCCTTTGCCTCCCACCCCTCCGCCTTCTTCACTTAATCTCCAGGACACTTCCTTTGCCTGGTTTCTCTCTCACCCCTCAGACTGCCTCTTCTCAGTCTCTCCCTCTCTCTTTTTTTTTTTTTAGGCCTACACCCACAGCATATGAAAGTTTCTGGGCTAGGGGTTGAATCTCAGCTGCAGCTGCCAGCCCACGTCACAGCCACAGCCAAGCAAGATCCGAGCAGTGTCTGTGACCTATACCACAGCTCATGGCAATGCTGGATCCTTAACCCACTGAGAGGGGCCAGGGATCAAACCCATGTCCGCATGGATACTAGTTGGGTTTGTTACCACTGAGCCACAATGGGAACTCCTCTGCAGTCTCTTTTGCTGGTTTGCCCTCCTCTCTTTAACGACTAAGTGTTGGCGTTCTAGAGCTCAAGGCTTTACTCCTATTTTCTGCCTACACTTCTTCCATCGGTCATCACATCCTGTCCTGTGGATTTAATTACCATCTATATGTTAATGATTCCTAGCTCTAGTCCAGGCCTTTCTCTTTAATTTGTATACCCAACTGCCTGCTTGATATCTCCATTAGAACATCTGACAGACATCTCAGATGAACCAGATCCAAAACTGAGCTGCTAATCTTCTCCATAAACCTGCTCTCCCAAAGCCTGTCTTCCCCATCTGTTAATGCAACTCTATTATTCCAGTTGCTTTGGTGGAAAAACAAAAATCTTGGTATTATTTCTCACACTCCACAACAAATCTGACAGGAGGTTCCATCAGTTCTCCTTTCACAATGGATCCAGAATCCAGCCACTTTTCACCACCTCACTAGGTAACAAGCTACTCCCAGACACTGTCATCTCTGGCCTGGATCACTGTGGTGGCTTCCAGCCAGTGCCTGTACTTCCACTCTCACCTGCTTCTAGTGTAAGCTGCGTCTTGTCACTCTACTCGGAACCCTCCAGTACTTCTGCGTGTCCCACACAATAAAAGCCGAGATGCTTACAATGACCCACAAGGCTCTGCGTGCGAATCATTTCCTCTCTAAGCCTTATCATTGTGTACCCTCCCTCTTGGCCTCCTGGCTCCTAATCTGGGTCCCTTGAACATGGCCAGCCTAGCCCTACCTTGAAGCCTTTGAACTTCCTATCTCCTCTCCCCAGAATAGTCTCTCTCTTTTTTTTTTTTTTTTTTTTTTTGGTCTGGTGCACAGTGGCTTGATGTGGGATTTCAGTTCCCAGACAAGAGACTGAACCCAGGCCACAGAGGTGAAGGCTCTGAGTCTCAACCACTAGGCCACCAGGAAACTCCCCTCCCTGGAATGAATGTTCTTGCTCCTGATATCCTGAAGGTTTTACTCCCTCATTTCATTCAAGTCCTTGCTTGTCACCCCCTCAGAGAGGCCTGCCTTGATTGCCCCATCTAAAACATCAACTGCTTACATTTTTCACCTTCCTTTTCTGTTTTATTTTCTCTCTCCTTAGTACTTACACTTTCTGACATGCTATTTATTTTACTTACATACAGTGATGGTTAACTCTGGGTGTCAGTTTGACTGGGCGCCCAGATATCTGGTCAAACATTATTCTGGGTGTGTCTGTAAGGGTGTTTCTGGGTGAGATGACCATTTTAATCCATAGACTGAGTTAAGCAGATTGCCCTCCCACCCTTCACCCTACCCCATGTGGACGGGCCTCACCCAATCTATTTAAGGCCTTAAGAGAATAAAAGGCCAAGTTAGGTAGAAGTTTCTCTCTCCGTCTGACCATCTTCAAGCTGGGATATTGGTCTTCTGCCTTCAGACTCAGACTGTGACCAGAATTTACATAGTAGGTTCTCCTGGCTCTTTGGCCTTAGACCAGAATTGGATCATCAGCTCTTCTAGGCCTCCAGTTTGCCAGCTACACATGTGAGGACTTTTCAGTCTCCATAACCATGTCAGCCAATTGCTTACGATAAGCTTTTCTCTCTATGTAGGTGTAGATGTAGATGATACAGATATAGATGTTCTAGATACAGTCATTACCACTTGGCTCTGTTCTTGGTTCTGTTCCACTCTCACCTGATTCTAGTGTGAGCTGGGTCTTGTCACTCCACTCAGAACCCTCCAGTACTTCTGCATGTCACACACAATAAAAGCCGAGATGCTTTCTCTGAGAACCCAGACTAATACACTTGTCTATTGTCGAAATCCTTCCACTAAGTTTAGCTTGCTGAGAACAAAGATTTTTGTATATTTTGTTGACTATTTTATCACAGTACCTAGAACAGAGCCCGCAAAGTAAATTCTTGGCTAATAAATAGCTCCTCTCTGGTCTCTTGCTTGCTACTGCCTCCCACCCTCCTTCAGTCTATACTTCACATGGTAGCTGAGGCATCTTTCAGAAGTATGTGTTTCATGGGAGTTCTCGTTGTGGCTCAGCAGAAACGAATCTATCATTCATGAGGACACAGGTTCGATCCCAGGTTTCGCTCAGTGGGTTAAGGATCCTGAATTGCTGTGAGCTGTGGTGTAGGTTACAGATGCAGCTTGGATCCTGTGTTGCTGTGGCTGTGGTACAGCCTGGCAGCTACAGCTCTGATTCAACCCCTAGCCTGGAAACTTCCATATGCCGCAGGTGCAACCCTAAAAAACAAAACAAAACAAAGAGACCAAAAAAAAAAAAAAAAAAGTATGTGTTCCATGATGCCATTTCCTCCACCAAGAATGTAGTGGCCTCAGACTGTGATTATGTGAAGTTCTCCAGCATCTGTTGACTGTCTAGGCCAGTCCAGAGAAGGCTGATGATGGATGAATCTACACTAGAAATTTTCCAGGTGAGTAAGTTACCAGGCCAAGAGGACCAGTGGAATGCTGACTAGAGTGATTGACAAGATATACCGTGACTTGCAATGTGGAAGGGGAGAAGAAAAAACAGGAGTAAGAAAAGTTAGGTGGAAGAAGAGATGTTATGGTCAAAGAGAGATGCTTGCATTTTCCATGTCAGAAATAGACTGGTTCTGAGTGACGTGGGCAGAATGTGGCCAGGGGAAGCAGGAGGACTGCCATTCAGGGGAAGTGATGGTCCCTGGAGATGAGGCAGTCAAGGAACTGAGAAGGCGTGGTGATGGATCACAGATAGTATATTGTCCATTTTTGAAAGTGAAAGGAGGCATTATTAATCTGCCGTTCACACAGGAATGACAGGCAGGAACCTGGATTTTCATAAGCAAACTGAGACAGAGGGTCATCCTAATTCTTAACCACTTAGGCTGAGGGCAGACTTCAAGAGGAGAAAAAAAATCAGTGCCCTGGTGTGAGATCATCAGGGACTAAGGGGGCATGCAGGCAGATGAGGACAGAGTTGGGGGAAATGGGGTGGCCTGTGCCAAAAATCTCATTGAGTAGGTGCTTTTCAAGATTGGGGAAACCTGGGTGGGAAGCTTCGTGGGAGAGGGTGTAAAATACAGGCCCTCCCTCCAGATGTGGTGAGGGGTTTTAAGCTGGAGAATGAGATTTGTTCAGCCTAGTACACAAGTCACACTTCTGGGGGACTTTCCTAAGCATTTTGTTTGTTGGTTTAAGGCTTGTAACTTTCTTGAGAATTATCTATTATGCTTCCTGTTTTCAGAAAGTGAAACCAAAGCAGAGTGCGATTTAGGTGGTTGACCCAAGGCAAATTGAGGAAACCCCTGAAGGAGAGTTGCCAGATAAGATATAGGAGGATACTCACTTAACTTCGAGTTTCAGATAAACAACGGATAGTTTTTTAGTATAAGAATGTCTCAATTATTACATGGGGCATACTACACTTAAAATATTGTTTATCTGAAACTCAAATTTATCTGAGCAACCTTGTTTGTTTGTTGTTTGTTTTATTTTGCTAAATCTGGCAATCCAGGAGGAAAGCGAGTAGACCTGAGTAGCTCTATGCATCAGAGAGCCTCGCTGGAGGCCCCGGAGGCTGGGAGGGCAGGGCCAGGTCTTAGTATGGCTGAGAAAAAAATGTCAGCTAGAGAGGTGTGGGTAATTTGTGGGAAGGGCTCAAAATCAACCATGTCACCCTATGGACAGAAGGCCAGTGACATAAGTAAGAACAACTATTGGCTCATGACTATGGAGCATGCTCAAGGTCAGATAGAGCCTCAGAGCCCACACAGGATGCTCACATCTGCTTTTTTTTTTTTTTTTTCTGTCTTTTTGCCATTTCTAGGGCCACACCCATGGCATATGGAGGTTCCCAGGCTAGGGGTCGAATAGGAACTGTAGCCACCAGCCTACACCAGAGCCACAGCAACGCGGGATCCAAGCCGCGTCTGCAACCTATACCACAGCTCACGGCAACGCTGCATCCTTAACCCACTGAGCAAGACCAGGGATCGAACCCACAAAGTCATGGTTCTTAGTCGGATTCGTTAACCACTGCGCCATAACCGGAACTCCCACATCTGCTGTTTTAATTGGATCCTCTCAGTCCTGGGAAGTAGGCACAGCATAGATCCTTATGCCCAAGGCACTGACAAGGAAGCTGTGGTTCAGGGAGTTTTTGTTAAGGTTCTAGAGTCAGGGCCTACAAGGGAGGGGGCCTTAAGGAAGGGCGCATGCAGGGTGGGTGGGGCAAACCCTAAAACCTGCCCAGCAGACCCTGGGGAGCACAGTGCCTTCCTCCCAGTAAGGGGGCAGACAGAGCACAGTGGGAGGGGAATCAGCCTGAGAGGGCTGTTACTGGGGAGGAAGAGAGGGAGAGGCAGGGAGGAGAAAAATGCCCAAAGCTCAGGTTTGCTAGTATCATTAGCCTTCACCAGAACATAGAAGATGTGGACCGTTACTATAAAGTAATGCAATGAAATAAAATATAGCAAAAATAAAACACAATAAAGCAAAATAAAACGATAAAACTAAAAGGAATAAAAGTGCCAAGTGGTCTGCTAAACTTTCAGGAGAGTCAGAATTCCTACAGGGCCAGGCCTGAGAGAAGGTCAAAGGACAAAGCCTTTGGCTACAGACCGGAGAGCCCAGGACAGCAGGGAACAGTGGTGTCAGGCAGCCAGGGCTACATGCCTCACTGTGCTCACTTCCTCAGTGATCCTATGGCATCTCTTACCTCCTCCTGCCTCACTTTCTGCAAATGGACTCAGAGAGAACCTCAGCTAGTTTCTAGTTATAAGGAGACACCAAGTGCTGCCCCCTCATGCTGGAGTCAGTGCCTTCATACACCAGCATGAATTGATGCTCTACTGTGGGTCAGGCAACACGCCATGTGCTAGGCAAAGTCCCTGTCTTCATGGGACTTATATCCTGGTATGGGGCAGGGGAAGCAGGGGGGAGATACACCATAAATAAGTGGACAAATAAATGAGCAGGGAGGCAATGTTTGAGTTGAAGCCTGAATCATCTGTGCAACCAGGTAAATATTTGGGGCCAAGTGGCCCAGGCAGTGGAGATGGCTAGAGCAAAGACTAAGGGGCAAACAAGCCGAGGGTCATAGAAGAGCAAGAAGGCCAATGGCCAGAAAGAGAATGAGTAAAGTGAGAGAGAGGGCAGATTCTGCAGGGCTTGCGGACAGGGTCAGGGCTCTGGGCTTTTTCTGAGTGTGGTGGAAGCTACTGGAGGATTTTGAGCAGCAATGTGATAGCAGCTGAGAGATGTTTCAAACAGTGATGTAAGAAATTCATGCTGAGGACAGCCTGCTAACTGAAATAAGCCAGGCTTGGGGGGACAGCTACATGGTACCACTTATATGAGGCAGCTAACATAGACTCATGGAAGCAGGGGGTAGGATGATGATTGCCAGGGGCTTGGAGGAAGGGACATGGGAAGGTATTGGTTTAGGGGTACAAAGTTTCAGATTTACAAGGTAAGTCCTAGAGATCCGCTGTACAGCTTAGTGAACAATAACTAACAATATTATATTGTTAGCAATATTACATTGTTTGCTCAAAAATTTGCTAAGAGGGTAGATCTTATGTTAAGTGTTCTTATCACACGCACAAAAAAAGAAAAAGAAATATTTGTTATACCATGACCAGCCACACCAGGTATGTATATAAGTATACGGTTTTTTGTTTTTTGTCTTTTTGCCTTTTTTTTCTAGGGCCACTCCTACAGGAGATGGAGGTTCCCAGGCTAGGGGTCTAATCAGAACTGTAGCCGCCGGCCTACACCAGAGCCACAGCAACGCAGGATCCAAGCCGCATCTGCGACCCACACCACAGCTCATGGCAACACCGGATCCTTAACCCCCTGAGCAAGGCCAGGGATCGAACCTGCATCCTCAAGTTTTCTAGTTGGATTCGTTAGCCACTGAGCCACGATGGGAACTCCAAGTATATGCTTTTTATGAATGAAAAAAATCATCACAAAACAATATTTTGTGCAGTGTTTTAGGTAACAACAAAAGGTAATCAAATAATTAGGATGCAATGAGTTTTAGTGTTTATTACCTCTGTTTTTATAAGTTATTTATTTGTATTTTATTTAATTGTAATCCTATATAGTTTAATCTTTAATGATGACTGTGTTCAACAACTGGCTTATAGAATTCGTAAACATTTTGCAACTGGCTCTGGCGAGTCGGTAAAAGCTGGTTCCAATACACCACTGCCTAGGAGCCTTCTGGGTTCTGACAGTCTGAAAGTCCAAGGTTAGAAGGAGTTAGGAGCCCCCTGAGGCCACTGAAGGTGGGCACTGAGCCCACCCCCTGTTCCTTGGCCCCACAAGACATCTTGGCCTGAATCACAGTCTCCGGAAAGAGAGAAAGGAAGGCTCACAGAAGAGAAGGCCTCCAACCAGGAAAGCAAGTGGCAGGAAGGGCTGGCGGCATCAGTGTTATCATGGGAGCTGTTTTTCTCTGTTTTATCAATGGCTGAGTCCAGAGAGAACAATACCCCTGACTTAATATCACTTTGTGAGCCAACAGGAAAACCCCCTCAATGTAGGTCAGATGAGTTGACCAGTCTGAGTGGGCCTGGAATCCTGTCCCAGCCCTGAGCTCTCAGAGTCTGCCTGCTTTTGCCTTCCATATCCCAGTGTGCTGACTACACGTGCCGAGTCTCAGCCTCCTGTTCTCTGAAATGGAGAGAACTGCCAGGTCCTGGAGACTTGGGAGGGAGTAGCTGTCTGTCCCTTGCTGACAAGACCATGGCAGAGCAAGGCCAGCCGTCCTGCACCTTGACTTTGTGTGTCCTGTATGAAAAACCACCCTTTTCCATTGCAACTTCACTTTGGAAGCCGTGTAGGCACTGAGAATGTCAACTTCCTTCAGCAGATTTGGAAACTGAGGTCAGGGAGGCCAGGGGAGGTCAGGGAGCCTGTCACAGTGTCAAGAGAATGAATTGCACACACATCTGGCAAAATAAAAAAGTCTGAAATCAGGTGTTGTGGGGGATGTGGACCCCTAGGACCTCTTCTGCCGGAAAACGTGTAGCAGTATCTTGGAAGGGTGAACATTGACGGAACCTACAATGCAGCAAATGTATATACTCCAGAGACATTCTTGCAAAGTTATGTCAGGAAGACTCCCAGCTGCACCACTGCAAGAACCATCAACAGGAGAATGGTTGAGTAAACTGTCGTCACACAATGGACTAGAATACAGAAATCCGAGTGAATGAATGACAGTGGCACTCCTCAATAAGATTCATATTTTCGGGTTCCTGTTGTGGCTCAGTGGCAATAAACCCTACTAGTATCCGTGAGGATTCGGGTTCGATCCCTGAATTAAGAATCCAGCATTTCTGTGAGCTGTGGTGTAGGTCACAGACATGGCTCAGTTTTAACGTTGCTATGACTGTGGCGTAGGCTGGCAGCTGTAGCTCTGATTCGACCCCTAGCCCGGGAACTTCCATATGCCGTGGATGTGGCCCTAAAAGATCAAAAAAAAAAAAAAAAATCAAATGTAGCAGTATTACATTAAGTGAAATAAGCAAGTCACAAAGATATCAAACAGTATGATACTCTTTAAAAGAAGTTAAAAAATAAAGATATATATTTTTAGAATACAAAGCATGAGACGAAACTCTCTAAAGAAGAACACAGAGTAATGATTCCAGATACAATTATCTCCAGTTAGGGGAGTCTGGATGATTGGCTAAGGGTCAACTTCACATGTAGATATAAGGCGTTGTCAAAGTCCGAGTTTTCATTTTGTCTGGCTTGTTCTTAGAGACTCATTATATTAATAAACAATTAAATAAAAAATTATATTACAGAGTGGGGATTATGGTTATGGCCCTGCTGTGGGCCTAGGCTGAGGATGAGGGGGACGGTTGGCATCAGAAACAGAAGACTTGGCTACCACCATCAGTAGTTTCCAGGGGGATAACTCAAAAATCACAGAATCAGAAGCCACAAGATTTTCTTCTTCTGGGTGGCAGGTTTCATGTTGGTAAAATGAGATTTGGGAACCAGATCATCTTTGAAGCCCTCTGTTAGCTAAGATAGAGCAGGCTCTATTGCTGTAACAAGCAAGCCCCCATCTCAGAGGCTGAACCCCAGAAAGATCGTTTCTAGCCCCCATTGCAGTTTGAGAGGTCTGCCTCATCGGCTCTCCCACGATGTTGATTTAGAGATCTGGTCTCTTCTGTCTTGGAATCTTTCACTTCCCACCAGCTGAACGGGAGAGAGAAAATGCGGAGACCTCCCCTTGCGCTAGCGGCCTCACCAGAGCCACACTGCTTCTTCTCACCTTCCTGTCATGGAGAATGAGCTCCATGGACCCAGCTCAACTGCAAGAGAGGCCAGGAAATGGAGGGAGGCAAGGACGCTTGGGGAACAACGACTCTCCCTGCCAGAGCCCCCAGCCTTTCTGCAATCCTCTGAGCCTCTGAGTGGTTCCAGACCAGATCTGACAGTCTCCTGTCTCTGAGTCTACAAACCACAAAGGCTTTCTGGGTTTATTCGTTCATTCCTTAAGTAAACAGAGGGCTTGCTCTGATCAGCACGGGGTCAGGCAAAGGAGCTCATAGTCCAGTCAGTGACAGTGCTGGGTGGAAGGGGGTTTGGAGGGAGGACTAACCATTTTACAGATATCATAATCCCATGCCAACCCTGATAGGCAAGAAGGAAAGAGAACATATCTAATGGGTGTGAATGGGTGTGTGTGAGAGCAGAGATGGGGGTTGTGATGACAAAAGGCACCCTGGAGAAAGTCATTTTTTCAATCTAGTTTTGCAGGGTAAGAGGAGCCTGCCAGGAAGACTGGAAAAGGAGACTCTTCCTGGTAGGGGAACAGCATGTGCAAAAGCATGGAGCCGAGGATGACCTGGCCTAAGTGGGGAAAGGTCAGTGGTGTCATCCTGTTGGAAGGCAGGGCACACATGTGGTATAGGGGTTAGAGGGTAGATTGTCACTGCAATTAGGGAAGAAAGGTGGTCAAGAGCCAGAGGTCAAAAGGGCCTTGAATGTCATGCCCAGTGAGTGTTTGGACTTTATCCACTGGGAAGCCTCAGAAAGATTCTAAGGAGGCAAGGAAGGCCAAGGGTGACTGGAGGGGCAGTTTCAGCCCCTCCCAAAGTCTCTGTTAGCCAGTTTCCCTTCCATCCTCCCATGTGAATAAGCCTCTTCCCAATACAATGTACAGAGCTCTGCACACTCAGCTCCCGGTGAGTGTCTTTACCCCCGTCTTCCAAACAGATGCCCCACAAGCCTAAAGACACACACATCCCAGAGATGCTCCCCCTTGTGCTCCACAAGAGGATATGCTCACATTTCCATCACTGGTCCCCAGTCACTAGGCATCTTCTTTCTAGCCCTGAGGTCTGGGCTCTCTCCATGGGGTTGAGGTTGCTAAGAGACTATTGGTAAAATGTACATGGCTTGCTCCTTTTTTTTTTTTTTTTTTTCCTTTTTTTTATTAGGGCTGAACCTGTGGTACATGGAAGTTCCCAGGCCAGGGGCTGAGTCAGAGCTACAGCTGCCAGGCTACACCACAGCCACAGCAACTCAGGATCCCTCACCCTCTGAGTGAGGCCAGGGATCAAACCTGAATCCTCATGGACACTAGTCAGATTCGTTTCTGCTGAGCCACAATGGGAATTCCACTCCTTTTTATTTTTTAAGAAAAGTGGATATGAATTGGGAGAAGAGGAGGAAATTCATTGCTGCCACTGTCTCTATGTGAGGAAAACACCATGTCCACTCCATCTCTTTTCTTCAGGTAGCAGGGAGCCTACTAGCCCTGCCCTATGACTTTCAGGGGTCAGAAGTCCAAAGACTTCTGCCAGCTTGCTCCAGGCCCCACACAGAGGGCTGGGTTGAGAATCCTAGGTTTCTGATATCCAAGCTGGTACCCCTCAAACCCACCTCATGGAATCTAGCCTTGAAACCAAGCAAGCACTCTCTGAGGGTCTTTCAGAGGCCAGGACTGTCAATGTCCTGTGTGTTCCTGTGTCTTGGGATTCAAGCAACAGCGGAAATATTTTACACAGTGGAAATTGTGCAGCAAAGGATAGTCAACCTACCACCATCACAGAGTGAGGAAGGGGGCAGACTCCAAAGATCCAGGCATTTCTTCCTACAGTTCTGAACCTGCCTGCAGTGGCTGCTGAGGCCAAGGTTCATGGCTCTCCCCACCTTGATTTGTTCTCTTCTGGTCAAGAGGCTGTGGATAGGACCTGGAGTGGTCAGACTACCCCTTTGTTTTTCCCATCAGAGCGCTGCACAGTGATATCTGGGGTTAGTGGTTTAGCTATCATTTGCCAAGTCCATTTTCCTGGCAGCAAGGTGGCTGCATCCTCCGAAAGAAGGGGTACATTTTGTGTGCATGTGCAAGGTGCCTTCTACACAGGATTTGAGCCCACTGGGGTTGAGGGTAGCCTCTTTCTAATTCTGCACAAAGTCACCACAGAGGTGCAAAAGGGCCCTGGAAGGATGAATACATAGTTTTCACTTTTTGAGTGAATTCCACCCTTACTGGTGGTGCAGAGTGTTGTGTTGAGAAGGGGTGTGGAGTCCTGTCTTGGAAGGAGCTCTAAGCTCAGTGACTTCTGTCCTGGGTGGGGGGATGGGGCAGTGACGTGTGTAGGGAGAGTATTTGCCATTTTGCTATCACTGCTGTAAACTGACACTGTTTGTGTCAACACACCGCCCAAATGAGCCCAGTGTTCAGCCCTGGCCCAGAGGAGAAGCAGCGTCAGCCTTCCCAGTAAGTATTTGCTGTTTAATTCCTGAAACATGGAGTACGAGTGGGTTCAAGAGGGTTAGGGGTTCCTTTGCATTACAAATCACTAGATGTTTTTTAGTGAAATAAGCAGCATCAATTTGCAGAGGATTGTGTAGCTCCCTCTTCCTCCTCTGCTCATCTCTGCAAGTCTTTCAAGCCCAAAGGGGACTCATGAAGACCCTCTACTTGCTCTTGTTTCCAAAGTTTCACCTGCCTCTCTGAGCTCCAAGCTCTTGGCTTGAAACTCCACAAAACACTTATCAGACCTGTTGCCTGGGCAATTTTAGACACTTCCCTACATGTGCCCTCCTCCAACCACCACTCCAGGAAAATCGAATATTACTTTTGTTGAAATTATTAATACCCCACTTCCTTCCCACATGATTGCTTATTCCCAGCTAACAAAGCACCTTCCTGTTTGCATCCTCGTTTGATCGTGTCCATCACTAACCGAGAAAATTGAGGTTTACAGAGGACAGAGACTTGCCCGAAGCCACTTGGCCAGGTTTCTTTTCTACAAATCCTGTCTTCTTTCTGTTGTCCCATTCTGGAAACCACAGAGTAGAGGGAGTCACCAGAAAGGGAAGGGGGCAAACCTCACCTGAGAGTTCCCTCCTATCTGTGGTCCTAAGCATAGTGTCTGGCCACAAGGGAGACTGCCAGACCAGGGCCAGGGAAGGGAGACCTGGTGCTTCTTCTCTGTAAAGTGAAGACTGGAAATAGGACCTCTGACTTTTTTTTTTTTGCACCGCACCCATGGCATATGGGAGTTCCCAGGCTAGAGGTAGAATTGGAGCTATAGCTGCCGCCCTACACCACAGCTCACGGCAACGCTGGATCCCTAACCCACTGAGCAAGGCCAGGGATCAAACCTGCATCCTCATGGATCCTTATCGGGTTTGTTAACCGCTGAGCCAAGAAGGGAACTCCCAGGACCTCTGACATTTTGAATGTAAGCCTTCATGATGTGCATGTGACGGGGTGTAGGGAGGTAGAGTTTGGGTGCAAACTTCTGAGCCTGGGACCCAAGCCTCTGCTATCCATCTGGTCACCCTCACCTTTTATGCCCCATTGTGCAGGAGGTGCTGTCTCAGGGACCTGAGGGGCTGGTGAGTGGCTTCACCTCATCTCAGGTCAGTCGGCAGCTATCCAGGCAAACTGCCCGTCAGTTGCTCAAATGTATTGATCACCAAGTAGGTACAGAGCCCACATGTTGAGCAAGTGTGCCGTGGGCATGGGGATGGATAAAAGTGTAAAAGCAAAGAAGCCATTCAGGTTTCAGGGGGAGCATAATTTAGCCATCCCTCCATCCAACCATTGGATGACCCAGCAAACATTTTTGGATCATCTATTGTCTATTACCAGGCCCTGTGTAGGAACTATGGAGTGGGGATGAGGGGGGGAGGTAAAGGAACAGAGGCTAGCCTGGGTGTCACAAGCATCCTCACAGCATCAAATCACTCTTAAGGACAGGGAACCCCAGACCAGATATCTCTCTAAACAGGAATCAGACTCCTAGTCTCAGGCTGAGAACGTGGCAGAAGGGTTTCGTGTTGTTCTCTGGTTCTCCACATGGCCCATCACTACCTGTTTATTGCCCTGTACCTGGTGGTACTTGCTTGGCCCCAAAGCAATTTGAAAATTTCAGCCCATTCTAGGGGGAAATGTCAGCACTTCAACATAACAGGACTACTCTCACCCAGAAGGAGAGAAGGGGCCAGAGACAGAGAGCATTGTCTGGGCTGGTGCTAGAAGCCTCAGGGTCTTCAACTGCCTGCTTGTGCATTTAGAAGATGTATCCTCTCTGGCTAGCAGTTTTCTCGGTAAAATTTAAGGAAAATCTAGACCACTGGTTCCAAATTCTATCCAACCCCTTCCTTGGAATTTTTTTTTTTAGGGCCACACCCATGACATATGGAGGTTCCCAGGCTAGGGGCTGAATTGGAGCTGTAGCCACCGGCCTATGCCATAGCCACAGCAACATGGGATCCCGGCAGCATCTGCGGCCTATAACACAGCTCACGGCAATGCTGGAGCCATAACTCACTGAGCAAGGCCAAGGATTGAACCTGTGTCCTCATGGATACTAGTCAGATTAATTTCCACTGAGCCACAATGGGAACTCCCCCACCTTGGAATCTTAAAGACAGTGTCAGAGTTCCAGAGAAGACACCAAATATTTCAAAAAGTAAATGATTATCACATTTCTTCCTAACAAATGTATACCTTCTCTTTAAACAAATAGGTTTAACATATTAAGAGTACTATTTAGATGTGTCTCTGATGAATAAAAATATTGAGATATGATTGGTATGTACGCTGTAATTTGTATGAAAAATCACAAATTGTTTGACAGACAAAACCTTTGAAAACATAATCAAATGAGACAGAAAATAAAAAACCCTTGTGGTCCTTGGTTGGTGACATGATTGGAAGGGGTGGCACTTTAGTCAGCATTGAAGTTCTTTTAGGTTCAAGCATCCACAGATGTGTACTGATGCAGCTAGTGCGAGAAATCCTTGTGGAAAGGATGGCAGAGAGCTGATCTTTATAGAATATCTTCTGATTACCAAGCTCAAACTGGTAAGCTCACAAATGTTCCCAGAGGTAGGACAGTGACTGTCCCCATCTTACAAAAGAGAAAACAGGTTTATTCACAGAGGTCAGGAGCCATGCCAAGGCCACTCAGCTGGAAAGTGGCCTAGCTGGCACTTGAACGTGGAAGGCAGGCTGGAGGTGGATGTCTCCAGATAGAGGTTTGGGGTTGGAGAGATTACTTGTGTCTCCTCCAGGCTTCTCTCCTCTAGGTCCTTGGAGCCGGCGCAGCGCACGCACCCAAGGACTACCCCATTCTGAGGGGGCGGAGGCCCAGGGGTTTCAGGCAGGGGCGGCGGCAGGCACAAGGGGTTCCCTCAGGCATAGGGACTAGCCGGGCCGTGCTGGGGAGGTGAATGACCGTCGTCTTCCCCAGCTCCCCCAGACCCACCTAGGATCCCGGCGACCCGAAGACGCACGAGGGTGGGGTTAGGGACAGGTCCGGACAGACGAAAAAGGGCAAGAAGTGAGGCAGACCCTGAGCAGAAAAAGGAGAAGGGAGAGGAGGAGGGGGAGGTGGGAAGAGGAGGGAAGGGGGCGGGGAGTCCTTCCTGGGGCAGGAACCTAGGCCCCCCTAGGAGGAGCCGACCCGCAAAGCGATTCTGCAGATGGAAGGAATTAAGTGGGAGGGGGAGGGTCCTTCGGTGATAGCGAGGGGAGGGAGATTGTGTGTGTGTCTGTGTATGTGTGTGTGTCTGGGAGGGAAAGCGGAGAGACAGACACATCAGACTAGACGAAAGCAGAGAAGACAGAGAAGGAGACAGAGTCGGAATGAGATCCATAGAGAAAGAAAACGAGACCGATAGAGAAATGATGGACACAGGAGATATTAGTCTGAGGGAAAGGAGAGAGTATAAGGAAAGAAGGAAAATAACCTATAAAAAAGTGAAAATGAAATAATTGAAAAGGATTTGGGAAGAACGAGAGCCAGAAGAGAGCCAAGAGCAGAGCGAGACGGCAGAGATCAGGCCCCGGCAGCGCCAGTCTCCTGCAGGATGGGGGAGCTGGATTGGCCGCACTGGGTGGGCGGAGCATGAGAGGGAGCCGCCCATAGGCGGGCCCTCACACTGCTACATATGTAGATGAGCATCCTTTCCCCCCTCTCACCCCGCCCCGCTACTCCATATTCAACGAGACAGCCAATGGGGGACGAGGACGGCCCAGAAGGGGCAGGGCCTCTGTAAACCCCACCCCGGGAGCGGCTGCAGAAGGGGTCAGCGCTAAGGCAGATAGCGGATCGCGGGGCGGAGCGGGCGGCGCGGAGGGGGCGGGCCTAAAAGTTTCCTGCCCAACTTTCGCTGCCTCCTTCCTCCACCCGCGCGCGCTGCTGCTGCAGTCGGGGGGAGGCGGCGGCGGCGGCTGTGGGCAGTGCGCGGGGTGCAGGCGGTCGCCGTCGGGGCTCAGGCGGCGGGCAGTGGGCGCAGGCTCCCCGGTGCCCGCCCCTCCGCGGGGGGGGGGCGCGAGCGGGCGGCCGGGGTGGGGGGGGCCGGCACCGCCGCCACAAAATGAGCCTGCTGTCGGCCATCGACACGAGCGCCGCCTCGGTGTACCAACCCGCCCAGCTGCTCAACTGGGTCTACCTGTCGCTGCAGGACACACACCAGGCGAGCGCCTTCGATGCCTTCCGGCCCGAGCCGCCCGCCGGCGCCGCGCCCCCAGAGCTGGCCTTCGGCAAGGGCCGCCCAGAGCAGCTGGGCTCGCCCTTGCACTCCAGCTATCTCAACAGCTTCTTCCAGCTGCAGCGCGGAGAGGTGGGTGCCCCCGCGCGCCCCCGCTCTCGGTCGACCGCTCCGGGGCTTTTCCTATCTGCTCGGCTCTTCCTGGCCTGGCTCCGGCTCGGCTCTGTATTGCCCGGCCCAGCTTGGCTTGGCTTCGCTCAGCTCTGCCAAAGTCGCCGCACGAAGTCCCCGGGGTGCCGGGAGCGCGTCACCTCCCGGCTGAGCTCGGCCCGGAGGAGCTGGGAGCTGGTCGGTCCTCTTGCCCAGACTCCCAGCCCCCAGACGCCCTGCTTCGAGAGCCTGGGGCGGGAGCGGGGGCCTGGCCGGGCGGGTGGGTTCCGGATTCTCTCCAGACAGCCGGGGCGCGGCCTGTGAGGGGAGCCCCTTCCAAGTGTCCTTCCCACGCCCAATCCCATCCCCCTCTTGGCCACCGCTGGCTGGGACGGAGAGTGTGGATTCTGCTCCGAGTTCCTTTGGAGCGGCCTAAAATCTTTGCTCCTCCGACTGCGGTGGTTCCTGACCCGAAGCTTACCTTGGAAAGCAGGGGCTTTCCCTGAGAGCTTTTCCTGCTGTTCTTACACAGGGACCCCCAGATACGTCTTCCAGCCTCTTGCCCTCCCCCAGCCATATAGGAAGTGGTTTTTGAGGGCTTGACCCCACAGACTGCTCTGTCCCCCGCCCTCCCAAGCCTGGAAGGAAATGAAAGGGAAATCCTCTTGAGCTCTTGGGAGGGGGCTAGATAGGGGGAGAGTTCCAGCTGCCCAGTACCTTCTCTAGAGATCTGGGCCCGCTGCCCTTGCAAAATCTGCCTGTTGGGGTGGATTCAGTTACAACGTCGCAGGGGGCAGTGCATCTTTCCCCAGCTAGACAAATACACAGATTGCCACAACCTCCGGGCCCCTTTGAGAGGTCTTCAGGAGCCATCCTGGACACCACCCTCTCTCCCTTCAGCTGATCTCCTCCTTGGCCCCGCTCCCACTTACTCCTGCCTCATTTGGGAACTGCAGACACCCTTCTGTGGCCTTCACTCACTCTCCTTCTGGCAGCTCTCTCAGCAAAAGTGCAGGGGGAAGGGGCAGGGGAGGAGCACTTTCCTTCTAGACCTGGGCATGCCAGTTAGCTTCAGGACAGTCAGAATCCTTAACAGTTTGGGGGAGAAGGCCTTGTGTAGGCACCAGTGTGCTGGGGATGGAGGGGGGAGGACAGAAGTTCTCCCCTTCTGGCCCCATTATTGACTAGGGGAGACATGGATATGTAAAACGCTGGCCTGAAGCCAAGAGATGGGCCAACACCAGGCCAGCAGAGAAGGGCTGGTTGACCTGTGTGGGGCCCGGTCAGGCATAGCTGGGGCAGATGAGTCTGGAAAGCACCCTTTGGTGCCCTGTGAGAGCATTCGTATGCCAGAACTCTGTAAACCGTAAAGCACTCTCTCTACGTGAGGAATTGTTCTTGGCTGGGAATCTTTCTTTCTTGTAAGAGACTTTGCTGCCTCTTTGGGGAACTGGCTTCTGTGACCAGCGGCTTTGGGGGACAGTTTGTGGAGTGTTTCTTCAGTGCCTGGATCTTGTCAGTTGTTTGTTCTCTTACCAAATATTTGTTGGGCTCTGTGTGGGCCCCTGGGGATCCTATCAGAGGCTTGTGGGGGCTCCAGATTAAAAGACAGACAATGATTCCATGTGAATGGTGGATGATTTCATGGGGGTCCTGTGGGAGCCCAAAGGCAGGAGGTTGGCCATGACTCACAGATCAAGTAGGGGTTTCTGATCAGCCTCTGCTAGCCTCCCCCTGCTCCCAACTTGCGGTGGCCTTGTTCCCCCATGTGAGTCTCTGCTAAGAGGGCCTGGGGGTTTGGGGCCACCAGGAGCCTCCTGTGAGAGTGAGCCTGTGTCTCCTCTTGGGAATTTCTGACATCCAGGATCCCAGCTGGCTCTCAGTAAGACCTGCCTCCCGTCACTTCGCTGCTGCTTACCTCATTTTCCCCCTCAGAGGTACATACCTTTGCTGGGCCCACTGTAAAGATTATCTAGAGCAATGGTGGAAAAAAATCCCTGGTGACCTGACTTTGAAGGACCTCTTGTCTCTGTCTGGGCCTCAGTTTACCTATCTGTAAAACCAAGTCTCTGCTCTCCCCCAGGATGATGTGTAGGGGACTTGAGAGCTATAGAAGAGGATGTGCTATAGACAGACTGGGTCGGGGGAGGTAAGAGGGGCTTCTCCTATGGTCATGGGCCACTGGCTTCCTTGGAGGGGCTGGAAGGCTGTGCCTGCTGACTTCCGGAAGCCTCTCTTGGCTTCAGGCTCACTCTCACCATGCCCCCCCACCCCCCACAACCCGCTTTGCCTTCTAAACCCTCTTGAAGCCCCAGCTGTGCTTCTGGGGACAGGCCTTTCCTGCGTCCAGAGCTTAGCTGGTGACCTAATATGGCTCCAAAATAGCAACTGGCTAAGAAGGCAAGAAAAAATACCCCCCACCTGAATGCCACCAAGGGGCTCATTGGACACAAAGCAAGTCATGTGTAAGCCAGGGAACTCTATGAAGGGACCCAGGGGCTCAGGAGCATCGCCATTCTGTGCAAAGCCTGGCAGGCCCAGTGGCAGTGCCTGTGGATGTGACTTGCATGCTGACCACTGACCATGGCCTGTCTGCACCAGTCCCTGTGCCAAGAGCCCACCCCCTCCCGCACCACCCCCAGGCTGCTCCCACCACAATAGCAAAACACCATGAATGCAGCTGGGGTTTGGGCGGGGGGTGGGGGGGTGAGGACATAGGGGCACAGAAGCCCATTGTGCCCCTGGAACCTCAGCTCTGGAAGCTGAAGATAAGCCAAGGGTTCTGAGTGGAACACTGGCCCTGAGAGAGGAGCAGAGAGGGAGATGGCAGAGTTCATGGGCAAGTGCAGAAGCAAGCACCAGGAGGTGACTTGGATACTTGAGGGGGCTCCTCAGCTTCTCAGCTTGTGGTGAGGCTGCCAGGCCAAAGCAAACACAGGTGCTTTGTGCAATTTTTCAAAAAGGCCCCTGGGTCTAGAAACTGGGTTCTGTGAACCCCTGTTTTGGCCCCTGATATGTCTTTGGAGAGAAGCTTATGAGGCCTTTGGCTGAGCCCTTCCTCTCTCTCTCTCTAGGTACTCAATGAAGGCAGATCTTAGAGGGCATGGGTTGGGTGGCATGAGGGTCTTCCCTGCTAGGTTTTGTTTAGAACTTAAATTCACAGCAGTGTGGGAGTTCTCTTGTGGCTCAGTGTGTTCTCTTGTGGCTCAGTGTGTTAAGGATCCAGCATTGTCACTGCAGCAGCTCAGGTCGCTGCTGTGGCATGGGTTTGATCCCTGGCCTGGGAACTTCTGCATGTCGTGGGTGTGACCAAAAAATAAAATAAAATAAAATAAAATTCACTGCAGTTTGGGGGCTGTGGGACTCCACCTCCAGAAAAATAATAACTCTTTTGTTGAGCATTAGAGGGAGGCTGAGTGCCCCTCCCAGGTAGTCCCTGTACCCCTTTGAAGGAGATGTGACTGTCCTACTCCAGGCCAGATGCTTAGGGCAGCTATTTTCTTTCTCTCTGTCTCCAGGGACAGACGTGGCTTGAAGATGTGGCCCTACTGTCAAGATGGGGTTGGGAGAAGGGCTCTAGGATCAAATACATTTGGGAAGCATAACATACTGTTCTTCCCTTGGAGACACACAATGCCCACTAGCAGAGTAAAGGCTCTGAAAAGTCCTGTAGAAGTCCTGCTAACTTCTCTTCAACCCAGCATTTTCCATACCTATTTGACTGGCATACATTTTTGGCTCAGAACACCTGCCAGTGTTCTTCTGAACATTTGCAGGCTCAGGGGGTGTCCCGTTGGAGCAGATCACTTTCTTGTTGGATAGTTTCAACCCTTGGGAGGCTCTTCCTGGAGCTCTTAACCCAGGTGCCCTCCCCGGGCTATAATACTACCCAGAACCACCTCCTCTTTGCCTGTCTGGTCCACCCTTTGGAGATTTGAGAATGGCAGCAGAGTCTCACAAGGCTTACCAGACAGGGCTTTGGGCTCTTGTGCACTCTAAAATCCTTAGAGGGTGACCGCTGTGTCTTGCTTTAAAAGGTCTCCAGTTGTTGACAGTCTTCTGAAGGTTTTGATATGTCACTTGTGATCTCCGCAGGTGTGGCTGAGCCAGGGCTGCCTCACCAGCATGGACGTGCAGAACAAAACCACCCATCTGCATGAGGGTGGGAGTCTGCCTCACCAAGTGGGCTCCGGGAGCTGAAGTTTATTCCCAGCAGCCTTTGTGGTCTGTGGGGGGTGGGGGGTGGGGGATACCCCAGGGCCTGGGAGGAATGGCAGTTCCAGCCCAGCAGGGAGCTTGGGAGGATGCCCGGCTCTCCCTCTGGCCAACCCTGGGAAGCTGAGCTCTGACTCAGGCAAGGGGGACCATCATTTGAGGGCCGGTTGGCTGAGGTGGCCTGACCCTCCCTCCATCAAATTAAGTTGACTGGGAAGGCCTAGACTCAGAGGGGAGACCACACCTTGTGGACCTTCTGAGTCAGGGGGGCGGGAGGAAAGCAGGCAGCATTAGTAATAAGGAATTAGCAGTGGCAGAGAGCCAGCGCCGTCAGCAGCAAGAGGAGGGCCTGGGGAGAAAAATGGCCCTTGAATAGCATCCCTCCTCTTGGCGGTGATTTATTCTTGCATCTTTCTCCATAGCTCCCATTTTACAGAAGAGAAAACAGAGGTCTAGCAAGTCACCCAGCAAGTCAGTGGCAGACCTTGACCTAGAGCTCTTCTCCATCCCAACTGCAACTCTGTGACTTATCTTGCTGGTCCACTAGACTTTTGTCTGGATCATTCTCTGGGCCCCAGTGCAGGGCAAGCAGTAACCACAGTGTTTTGTCAAGTCTCAGTGCCTCTGATGTTTTGTCTCAGATCCCAAACCTTCTGAGGAGTAGTAGGCATTGGTTATGGGTCCCAGGTTTCCTGTCATGTCCTCTCTCCAGCATGGGGCTCCATGGGACATGAATCCTAAGGGTGGCCTGGCTTGGGAGAGGCAGAGGACATGGACACTGAGCATTTCCTAGCTCCTCTGTCTCATAGCATATACTGTGTGCAGCATCTGCATTGTCCAGGTGGGGAAACCAAGGCTCTTCAAAAGGAGGAAGAGGGAGTCAGGGAATCAGTGGCAGAACTAGGGCTCCAGCCCACTTCTCAGGATGCTTAATCTGTTGTGTGTGTGTGTGTGTGTGTGTGTGTGTGTGTGTGTGTGTGTGTGGTGGTGGTGATGTATAATCTTTATTCTGTCCTTCTCTGGCCATATTGGTCCACTTGAGGTTTTGGGAAACACCAAGCAGTCCCATTCCTCTAAGCTTTTGCCCTTGCTGTTGCTTCTACTGCTTCTAAAACTGTTAACTGCCCTTGTGCACCTGACAGATTCCAACTTACTTCTTTATGGCACTTCTGGATGTCTCTTCTCTGAAGGCTTTATCTGGCTGCCATGGGGAGCACATCTCTCTCCGGTGTCTGTCCCATGACAGATGAGTGGTACATGCTTCCAGTAAAGCATATCTTAACTGCTGTCACTGTGAAATATGTACCATGTGTGTCTGTCTTGTTAACTATGTTCTTAACACTCTGAGAATAGGAATCCTGTCTTTTTCCAGTTTGTAATCCCAGCATCTGAGGCTTGGTCCGTGCCTGGGAGAGACTAGGTGCTCAGTTAACATTTAGTGGATGGATGGGTAGATGGATGAATTGAATCCTCTCCTCCTTTTCCATCCCCAGACTTGTGACTACTTCTTGCATCAGTCTCCTAGCCTCTTGTTTTACCTCACAGAAGTGTTTATGGATTGCTTGATAACTTTTAAAGAACTGGCAGGAGGAGTGAAAACCCTGTTCCTAGAGATGTCCCAGAAGGAGCTTAGGTGTCCTAACAGTTCTTGACCTTCTTTGGTTATGGCCTTCTTTGAGAATCTGAAGGCAGCTCGAGTTCCTCTCCTCCCGCAATGCATAGAGCACATGCGTGCATGCACGTGCAGAACTTGAACTTACACGTGATTTCAAAAGGATCATGGTGTCCTCATGCCAACACCGGATCCCAGATCAAGGCCCCCTGCTATAGAGGCTGCGAGCCTCAGTGGTACCCCAGACTGGCTAAATATCAGGGTCCTTCTAGTCCTCAGGTTCTCCAATTCATGCTTTCTGCTTTCATTCTATGAATATGTCTAGAAGTGAGAGGCAGCTTTGTCCCAGTGCTTATGCTCTAGCGGGGCGGTGGGCACATGGCTGTGAAACATGAGCACCTACCAGGTGAGTGGTGAGCTAGGCAGGAGCAGGAGGAACTGGGGGGGGACAGTCTCCCCTGGGAGTGTTCTGCTGTCCTTGTTGCCACTGTTCTCCTCCACCCCCCGACCTTCCCATTTCTCTCTCTCCTCCCGAGAAGAACACAACCTGCTTCTTTAAATTACAATTTCATGGAGTTCCCTGGTGACCTAGCAGTTCAGGACTTGGCATTGTCCCTGCTGTGGCTCGGGTTACTGCTGTGGCTTGGGTCTGATCCCTAGCCTGGGAATTTCTGCATGTGGCCGGGGGCGGGGGTGGGGCGCAAGGCTAAAAAATACATAAATAAATAAGTTAGAATCTCTCATAGAGCTCTGCTATGTCCAGGGAATCATGTTTTGTATGCCCTGATGAGTGGGCCTCCAGGAGGCCATGGTGCCCTTGGGGATCTTGAGTGGTAGGCTGCCACCTCTGTCACCGTCGACCCTGCTACCTCCTTGGCCCACAGGTCAGCCTTGGACCTTGAAAACAGAAGCCGAGCTGGAGTCTGACTACAACTGGGGAAACCCTTGGTCCAGGAGTGGCTTTGCTTTCCCAGAAGCCACCTCCGACCTTTACAACTGGCTCTTTCCTTCTGTCCCTGAGCCTAGCCTACATCCACCTCTGCTTGTGTGTATCGGGTGTGTGTGGTGCATGTGCGTGTGTGTGTTTGGCCCCAGAGGCTGGAGCCCCAGATAGATCCTAGGGATAGAAGAAGTGCAGATCTCCTTGGAGGAGGGGTGGAGTCATTTGTGAAATGAATGGTTTCTTGTCCCAAAGAGAGGAGTGTGGGGTGTATGTGTGTGTGCGTGTGTGTGCATGCACGTGTCTGTGCGTGTGTATGGAGGGTGTACGGGTGTGGCTTTTGGGGATAAGAAAGCAGTTGTTCAGCTGATGAAAGAACCCCCACAGAGCTAGGGACTAAGGCCAGAGGGTTCCTCCTCCAGAGCTGTCTCATGCCGGGGGCAGCAGGACTCAGCATTTGCTTCTGCCAGACCTCCTAGGACACTGCCCTTCCCTGCAGTGCTGCTCCCGCCTCTGTCTGCTGTCCCTTCTGTCTTCTTGCACCTGTCTCTTCTGCCTGTAGGCTGCCCTGGGATGCTTCTGCCCACCTGCCCTGACTCCTGCCTAACCCCTCCCACTGTGCCCTCTTTTTGTCCGGGGGGAACACAGCTTGTCAAGCTGAGTCAGCCCTGGAAATCTTTACCTCTGTGTCCCAGATCTCTCAGCAGAACCACCAACCCCAGGGCCCAAAACTTCATGCAGCCCAGAGAAGCTGGTGCCTCATCTTGCCAGGACCAAGGGGCTTGGAAGTATGACGTTGCAGGGCCTCAGTGCCAAGGAGAATGGTCCACACCTAGTGTTTTCCTCCAGCTCCCCTTCTTGTCAAGGAAGCTGAGCTTTGAAGGCTGAGTGGGGCCTGAAATACAAGAGGCTGATAGATCGGGGTGTGAATCTTCTGTCAGTCATGCGCTGACTGTGTTACCTTGGGCAAGTTACTCAGCCTCTCTGAGCCTCAGTTTCTAGTTCTATACTCTAGGACCAATAATGCCCATCCAAATAGTGTTCCTGCCAGGTATAAGAGACTGAGAAAGGGAAAGGATCCAGTCAAGTATCTGATCCAAGTAGAATCAGAAGAAACTTTAGTGTCTTCCCGTCTAACTTTCTCCAATAGCCAAGCCAGAACCTTGGAGAAGTTCCAGCAATGGACAGGAATCCGATGCTTTGTTCCCCACATGTGGCATGAGGATCCCACGCTTCCTGCTAGCTGCTGGGGTCGCTGACGCAGGGAGGAAGGAGGGATGGTCTCTTCCCCCAGGCTGGTGATTTGGGCCTAGATGGCCCAGAGCCACACGCTAGCGGGGCTGCCCTCACCCACTGCCCAGAGCAGCTAAATCCTGGGTGACAACACCCTCCAACTTAGTCCATGGGAACTCGGAGACCCTGACCTAAATCCTTCGAGGTGTGAGGGCATCCATACCCTCATCTGTCAGGTGGAGCACCTTCCTGCCTGTGATTATCCGCATGCCAGACGGTCATGGGCGTAGGGAGCAGCAGAAACATTCTGGTTCTTAGGACAAGGGAGGGTTGCAGAATCTTTGCCTTTGGGGATAGCCAGGCTTGTGAACAGATGAGGGGCATCACTGTGTAAAGAAATTAGAGAGGGACTTCAGAGCTGCTACAGGCAAGGGCCAGGGAGCCACGGGGTGGTCCCCATCACAGCCTATAGCACAGGCCAAGGCCAAGAGGTCTCAGAGGCTGCTGAAGGGGGCTGGGGCCTTAGGAGCACCCGAACCCATGCTTTTCACACCATCCCTTGGAGCCCAGGTCTGAGCAAGAGGAAGGGATGGGTTCAAGGCCACAGCACTAGAATTTTAGAGCCAGGTCAAGAGCCAGGTTCTGGAGGGCTTTGGACCCACTGGACATCCCCGGGGAGTGGACAGCAAGTGCAAAATTGGAGGGAGAAGAGCCAAGGGGCGCAGGCTGGCTGTTGCAGAGTTAGAGGCTGACTGGTGAAGGGAAGCCCTGCCCAGCCTTGCCCTCCAGCTACAGATGGCAGGCCTTGGGAGAGGTGGTACTCCCTTGATTTAAGTGCCCTCTGGGTGCCAGGATCCAGGGGTGTCTTTCAGTACCTAGGCGTCTGAAACTTAAAAAAGCAGGACTGCAGGGATCATCAAGTGTGCCCTTCTTCCCTGCTCCATGTTCCATTTTGCATGTGGGAAACCCAAGAGGCCAGGCCCCAGTTCCACAGACAGAGGGGAGGGAGCTCTGTGTGTCCAGGTCTCTGCTCCATCCAATCCCCACAGGCCTTGGAAACCACGGCTGGGAGACCAACTCACCTTTCGCCTCCATGGCTCGAGGAGCTCCTTGGGGTTTCAGAGAGGAAGCAGCTTGCTGCCCCACCCGCCCTTCCAGCCAGCCAGCAAGCAGGACTCCTGGCCTGTAGACCTGGCTCTGTGCCCTGGTCTGTGCCCCTGGGGCTCGCTGGGCCTCAGTTTCTCTATTGTAGCTTTCGAGAGTGAGGTCGGTCGGCTGACTGCCCTGTCCTTTCATCCTTTCGTGGTGTCGTCTTGAATTGGGGGTGGGGGAAGGGAGCAGGAGCAGCCGTGGGGCCAGGCCAGAGCAGACTGAATGGGGAGAGGCAGTGAGCTCTAGCCCTGCTTCTCAGACCTGCAGCTGCCTGTGTGACTCTCCTGAGGGACAAAGCTGTGACCCTCTGAGGTGGTGGTGGGAATCAAGCTGTCAGGGTGAGGACAGGCTGCTCCGAGGCCTCTGGCGGTCCTGGGATACCCACGGGCTGCTCATGGGCAGGGGTGTGTGGCCACAAGACCTGGGAGAGGTTTTTCAGGGTGTAATTAGTGCACTTTCTGGCACCCACCAAACTTCCCCTTCCTCTTGACAATCTGCTGCCAAAACAGCCCTGATTCCTGTAGACTTGCTTACATCTTATGCAGGGGGAAAAAAAAAAAAAAAAGGCAAGAAAGAAAGAAAGAAAAGAGAAAAATAAGAGGGTTGTTATTTGTGAAATTGCATTTCCCAGCCATGAGGGTGAGTCACACCCTTTGGAGCTTCAAGTTTCTTGTTTGGATGAACTTTTCTCTGGGAGGCTGGGGCCACAGTGCCCTCCTCCAGACCAGTTTGATTGGGGAGAGACCCTGATGGTTAGAACGTCCAGGTGCTTCCAAGGCCAGGTTGGGCTGAGCAGGTTGTACCCGAGCTGCCCCGAGGGAGCTTTAAAATGCAGAATTAGGCCTTGGGGGAAGGGGGAATGTGGAGTTAGTATTTAATGGAGATTGCATTTCAGTTTGGAATGATGAAAAATTGCTAGAGATGGATGGTGGCGATGGTTGTACAATAATAAACGGGAATGCACTTAATGCCACTGAACTGCACACTTAAAAATCATTAAAAGGATAGGTCTTATGTAATTATATCTTACCACGATGAAATAATGCCGATGCCAGGCCCTCAGTCCCAGGTGGCTACTTTGGTAGGTCTGAGGTAGAGCCCAGAAAACTATTTGTTCAAAGTTTCCCAGGTCATTTAATACAAGTTTGGATAAACTCGTTTAATCTGTAAAATGGGAACAATGACTCATAGGGCTGTGGTGAGCATCAGCTCTCTTAATACACGTAACATTCCCAGTGCCTGGGACCTCGTAAGAGCTCAGTATATGGTGCTCTTATTTAATACTATTTCCTTTCAGACCCTCCTCAGGCCCCTTAAGGTTGTCCAGTCTTGACTGACTTACCTCCAGGGATGGGTGAGCCCTCTCTGGATGGATCCGTCTTCTGGGGCCATCTGAAAGCTGAAGTGGCTGCCCTCAGACTGGATGCAGGTCTGTGGGATTTTGCGCAGGCCCTGGGTTTCTCAGTAGCACTGGGCGTGGTAGAGCAGAGCTGATCATTAAAGCCTTTGCCTCCCGTGCCTGGTCACTACAGGCTGACTGTGTGTTAGGCCTGAACTGCCCTGGATGTGATGTATCTGTCTTTCCTTCCAGATACCAGGCCGTGGTCCAGACCTACACGAGAGGGAACAGAGACCCAGAGGGGTAAAGGGCTGGCCTAGTGTCACATAGCAAGGTCTCCAGGGAGCCAAGAAGAGGAAGGGAGAGTGCCAGCCCCCCAGAGTCAGGAGGCTGGGGGATGGGATCTGTCCTGGTTGGAGGAAGGGTGTCTGATCCCCTTGGGTCAGCTTTCAGCTCACCTCCCTCCCCACACTGAGAGGACACAGAAAGAACTGTCCCCACCTGGGGATCCTGGGTCAGAAACTTGAGGCAGCTTCCTTTTGGGGGTTCTCCCCTGTGAGCCTGGGGACCCCCCAAGAACAAGGCCAGGGTATCTCTCCAAGGTTCCCCAAGGTCTGTAATTCCCTGCTGGATTCTTGGGCACCTGCGCTGGGGACAGGTATGCCCAAACCCTGTGCCCAGGTTTGTCAGTGGCCCCCTGGGGAAGCTGCCTCTTTCTACCCTGAGCCTGGCCCCGGGAGAGGGGGCCCACAGACGTTCCCTGCCAGCCTCACTGCAGGCCCCACCTTTGCTAAATTCCAGTGCGCCTGGCCGCTCAGAGCCCGTGACTCCTATAAATAGAGGCTGTATACACCAGGAGGGGGCCTGGGCCGTGTCTGCTTTGAAGCCAGGCAAGACATCTGGTTCCTGTCAACTGGAGGTGGGAGAGGTGAGAGAGGTGGGCCGCTTCCTCCCCGGGCTTCCAGGGGGCTGGCCTGGGCTGGCCCGAGGGCTCCCCGGACACAGTGTGCACAGGCCTCAGGCTGCAGGAGACCAGGCAAAACGCTGGGCTTCAGTCTCTTCTTCTGGACTCTGCAACCATGCTGGGAGCTGATGTCTAAAGCCACTCCCCTGGGACGTGGCAGAGGCCCAGCTCTCACAGGTTGCTCTTTGTCGGGCTTCTTCCCTCCTGGCAGTGTCTAAAGAACTGGTGATCAGCACCATTGACTGAGGGCTTCCTCAGTGCCAGGTGGGAAATCAAGTGCTTCACATTTGTAACCTCTCGTTAGCCTCCTAGAAACCCTTGTAGGTAGCTGTCATTATTCCCACTTACCAGATGGGGCCACGGAGGCCCTGAGTGTTAACTGGCTTGTCCATGGATGCACAACAAGAGTTAGGATTTGAATGCAGACCCCAGGAAGCCAGAGCCTGCAGGTGACTAAAAGGTCATTATGAATTTGTGCGTGTGTGTGTGTGTGTGTGTGTGCGCGCGCGCGCGCGTGCATGTACGGGCCTGTGGAACGTTTGCAAACAAGTGTAGCCAGGCCTCTGGAGCCCTCACAACCTCTGTCCCCTGCAGGCGCTGAGCAGCAGCGTGTACAAGAGTGCCTCTCCCTATGGCTCCCTCAACAACATCGCCGACGGCCTCAGCTCCCTCACAGAGCACTTCTCTGACCTGACCCTCACCTCTGAGACCCGCAAGCCCAGCAAGCGGCCCCCACCCAACTACCTGTGCCACCTGTGCTTCAACAAAGGACACTACATTAAGGACTGCCCCCAGGTAAGGCAGCCCGGCCCCCTACTGACCTGTGGACCAGCCTCCATGGGTAGAGCAGACAGAGCAGCCCCCGGGGTTTCTTCCATGAGGGCGTGGCCCCCTGGCCACGGGTCTCCACTTTTCTGTCCCCTGTGGTTTTTCTGAGGCAAGGCTGGCTGGTGTGGAGGGGACAGAGCCCCAGGTTGGGCCTGCACTGGTTTGAGCGTAGACTGGGTGGGGGACCCCAGAATGTGGTTCTGGGCCTTGGAGTCCCCACCAGTTTTCCTGCCAAGGTGGGTCCTATTACGGTGGGGCAGAAGGGGGCTGGCAGCCTCCTCACAGCTCTCCCTAGAGCCCATCACCTCACACTCACAGGGAAGGAATGCAGGCTCTGGGCCAGGAATCCAGATGTGCACCCCCTCCCCCAGACTCCACCTCTGCCTCTTCTGCAGCAGCACTTGGGCCTCAGCCTGCTGCCTGTGGGAGAGGGGAGGGCCCGGCCCCTCACCTGTGCCCTCAGAACAGGTCTGGGTGAAAGCCTCAGGCACCACGGGCTGGGCATCACTCCCTTGGGGTGGTAAGGGGGCCAGGAAATCAAAGGGGTCGTGAGCAGCTGCTGTCCCTTAAACAGGGCTCCACCATCACGGGGTGGGGCTCCTGGGGCAGACCCCACTCCCCAGACGACCCCTGACTCTCTGACAGACATGGCTTTGGAATCCTGGCGAGAGAGGTTAACAGTTGTTCTAAATGCGGTATGAGATTATCAGTGACTTTTTTTCCCTATTATTTTTTCATACTTTCCACTGTTTGTATAATGTGGTACTACTTTTCTTTTATACATGTAATGGAAATGGAATCCTGGAAACTCAGAAAATCCGTGTAGCCTTGCCCTCCAGATGTTGGCAGTGAGGGTGTGGCTGGGCAGGGCTGGGTCCCTCCAGGACCAGTGGGAGGCTGAGGTGCCCTTGTTAGTCTCTGCTCTTCTCAGAAATGGCTGTGCCAGGTTTTAGGTCCCTCAAGTATAACCAGCCACAGCCACATCAGTGTCGCCCAGAGCTTGTTAGAAATGCAGAATCTCAGGCCAACCCAGAGCTATGTTCTAGGAAGATCCCCAGTGATTCAGCTGGTGATCTCAGCCTCTCCCCACTCCTGGTCAAGAGAGGCCCACCCCAGATGCTGCATAATGGGAAGCTGACCCACTGAGAGCTGGCTGTCCTCCCGATCCGCACTCCCCTGCACCCAGTCCACCCTCAATATACGCAGTAAGCAAGGGACCCCTTGGCACAAGGAGATCCTGGAAAAGGGTGAGACTCCTACCCCCCAGGGACTCTCAGCGAAGGGGCAGCCAAGGGTCTGGTTGATCCTCAAGGATGTGCCCATGGCCCACCTAGTGAGCAGCCCTTGTGCCTTCCCCGTGAGCCCCCAGCACAGGGACCGTCAGCTGTCACCCTGCCTACAGCGTATGAAGTGGGCACAGCAGGACTCCACCCATTTAAGGAGGAGACAGGCACTGTGCTAAATGGTCTCCAAGCATTTCATTCATCGCTCACATCTGCCTGGTGTGCTAAGTGCTTTGATTAGCCTCACATTACGGGATGCTTTGTGTGAGTGAGCATCTCACACAGGACCATCAAACTGGTCAGTGGAGGAGCAGGGATTTTAACGCAGCAGGCAGGTGACACTCAGACACCAACAAGGGCTCTCGGGGCCTCCGAGGTGTGCTTGTGCTGAGCTGGGAGCCTGGGAAACTTCCAGGAGGAGGTGGACCTGAGTGGTGCTGGCAGGTTGATGGGACTAGGGTAACCAGTATCCAAAGGCAGTGAGGAGTTCCTGTCGTGGCTCAGTGGTTAATGACCCCAATGAGTATCTGTGAAGACGTGGGTTCGATCCCTGGCCTTGCTCAGTGGATGAAGGATCTGGCGTTGCCGTGAACCGTGGTGTAGGTCACAGAGGCGGCTTGGATCCTATGCTGCTGTGGCTGTGGCGTAGGCCGGCAGCTGTAGCTCCAGTTCGACCGCTAGCCTGGGAATCTCCATATGCCACGGGTCCTGCCCTAAAAAGACAAAAGAAAAAAAAAAAACGAACAAACAAAAAAGCAAAGACAGTGGAGAATGAAACAGAGGCAGTGGGATGGTGACGGTGAG
Organism: Sus scrofa; assembly: GCF_054392235.1. Lineage (NCBI taxonomy): Eukaryota > Metazoa > Chordata > Mammalia > Artiodactyla > Suidae > Sus > Sus scrofa. The sequence goes on along the minus strand of NC_139396.1, from coordinate 103,972,664 downwards.
TGTGAGTGTCTGTGCACACGCTGCCCTCTGCCACATGGGGCCAGAGCTCTTCTGAATGTGGGCAGAGGGGCCCTGACCTCAGTGCCTCTGGCTTTCTAGCAGGGTGCTAACCCCGCTCCTTCCTTTATATGGGTTGCACAGAGTGTTCACTTATCTTGTGCAGGGCTTTCAACTCTGTGGCGGAAGTAGGAGTAACAGCTCCGTTTCACAGTTGAAGAAACAGAGTCTCAGAGAGGTGATGTTCCGAGGGGAGGGCAGAACACCCGTGAACCTCGGTGTTCTTTGCTTCCTTGAGCACGCAGGCTGCTCCAGGCTGAGACCCGTGGTCTGTGGAGCCTCAGTTTCTCCCTTGAGCTGGTCGAGTTCCTCTTCCAGCCCCATCTCCAACCTGATTCCCTCTGGAATTCCTGCAGGCTCAAGGATCTCCCTCCATCCATCACAAGGTTCATAGGCTGAAAAATGAGCCTAGTGAAAATGGACACAGGGGGTTGCTGGGAGGACTCAGTGAAGTTATGCATGACGTGCTCAGCACAATGCCTGGCACACAGTAAGCACTCAGTAACTGTTGGCTACTACTAGTTTTTGTCTCCTTGGCATCACAAGGCAGAATGCACTTGCCCGGCTAGGTATGTTGGCTGGCTGGAATATAATTGGTTGCTCCCCAGTCCTCACCTGACCACAAGCCCCAGGGGCAGGCGCTGAACTAGATTCATTTCCGTACCCTCTGCCAGCCCAGGTACTGTGCAGTGTAGCAGGTGCTCCGTACAAGTCTTCCTGAATGAAGGAATGGGTGGAAACCTTTGTTTCGTAGGAACTATTACATAAGAGCTTAGCATATATAATATTTAAAAGTGGAATGCTTGTTTTAGGTAACAGCTTTAATGAGATTTAATTCACATACAAATCATTTAACCATTTACAACACACAAGTTGATGATTTTAGTACACAAGTTAATGATTTTAGTTGGTGATGGTTGCATGATGGAGCCATGCAACAACCATCACCACAATCAAAGAATATTTTTTGTCACCTCAAAAAGAAACCTTACACTCATTAGCTATCACCCTCTGATCCTCCATCCCTAATACCTACTAATCTGCTTTCTGTCTCTGTAGATTTGCCTATTCTGGGCATTTCATATAAAAAGACACATATAATATGTGGTTTTTTAATCACTTGATTGTTACATTAGTGTATTGTTTTCAAGGTTCATCCATGTAGTAGCACTTATCAGTTCCATGATTTGTTCCATCCTGTTTTATTTTCTGGAAAAGTTTGTAAAGAATTAATATTAATTCTTCTTTAAATGTTTAGCAAGTTCCCTGGTGGCCTAGCATTTAAGAATCTGGTATTATACTGCTGTGACTCAGGTCACTGCTGTGGCTCGGGTTCTATCCCTGGCCTGGGAACTTCTACAATCTGTGGGCACGGCTGAAAAAAAATGTTTAGTAGAATTCACCTGTGAAGCCCTTTGAGTTTGGGCTTTTTTTGCTGAGTAGATTTTTTTTTTTATAATTACTTATTGAATCTCTTTATTTGTTATGAGTCTATTCAGATTTCCTATTTCTTCTTGAGTCAGTTTCTATAGTTTGTGTATTTTTAGAATTTGTCTATTTCATCAAGTAACCTAATTTATTGGCATACAATTACTCATAATGTTCTCTCATAATCCCTTTAATTTCTGTAAGGTTGGAATAATCCCCCTGTTTTGGGTCTGATTCTTATAATTCGAGTTTTCTCTTGTTTTTTCTTGGTCATTCTAGCTCAAAGGTTTGTCGATTTTGTTGTACTTTTCAAAGAATCAACTTTAAAAAAAAATTTATTATTTATTTATTTTTTTCCACTGTACAGCATGGGGACCAAGTTACACATACATGTATACATAATTTTTCCTCCCACTATCGTGTTGTGATGTAAGTATCTAGACATAGTTCTCAGGGCTACATAGCAGGATCTCATTGTAAATCCTTTCCAAGAGCAATAGTTTGCATCCTTAAACCCCAAGCTCCTGATCCCTCCCACTCCCTTCCCCCCCCCCACTCCACCCCCCGCCCCCGGGCAACCACAAGTCTATTCTCCAAGTCCATGATTTTCTTTTCTGTGGAAAGGTTCATTTGTGCTATATATTAGATTCCAGTTATAAGTGATATCATATGGCATTTCAAAGAACCGCCTTTTGTGTACATGATTTACTATATTGTTTTTCTTCTTATTTCATTACTTTCTACTCTAATCTTTTAAAAAATTGTGATGAAATACACAAAACCTAAAATTTACTGTCTTAACCATTTTTAAGTGTGCCCAGTTCAATGGCATTAAGTACATTCAGTTGTTTTGCAACCATCACCATCGTCCATCCACAGGACTCCTTTTATCTTGCAAAACTGAAACTCTGTACCCATTAAGCAATAATTCCCTCTCCTTCCCTCCCCCAGCCCTTGGCAACCATCATTCTGCTTTCTGTCTCTAAGAATTTCCCTACTCCATGTACCTCATATAAATGGAATCATGCAATATTTGTCCTTTTGTGACTGGCTTATTTCACTTAGCATAATGTCTTCAAGTTTCCTTCATGTTGTAGCATGTGTCACAATTTCCTTCCTTTTTAAAGACTGAATAATATTCCCGTGTGTGTGTGTGTGTGTGTGTTTGTGTGTGTGTGTTGTTTCCTCCTTTGGCTATTATGAGTAATGCTGCTATGAACATGAGTGTACAAATATCTCTTTGAATCCTTGCTTTCGATTCTTCCATCTAATCTGTATTATTTCCTTTCTTCCTCTTGCTTTATATTTGGTCGGCTCTTCTTTTTCTAGTTTCTTGAGGTAGAAGGTTTAGGATACTGATTGTACATCTTTCTTTTTTATTAATGTAGATGTTTACAGCTATACATTTTCCTGAATTGCATCCCATATGCTTTGTTTTGATATGTTGATCTTCCTTTTCATTTATCACAAGGTGTTTTCTGATTTCCTTTGTGATTTCTTCTTAAGACCCACTGGTTATTTGGCAGTGTGTTGTTTAAAACCCACATTATTTGTGAGTTTCTCAAATGTCTTTTTTTAGTGATTTCTAGAATTATTCCGTTGTGGTTGGAAAACGTACTTTGTATTATTTCAGCCCTTCTAAATGTATTGTAGTCTGTTTCATAGCCTGGAGTTTGGGCTATCCTGGAGAATGGTTCATGTGCACTTGGGAAGAATGTATTCTGCTATTGTTGGGTGGAGTGTTCTATAGATGTCTGTCAGGTCTAGTTGGTTTATAGTGTTGTTCATGTCTTCTGAATCCTTGGTAGTGTTCTGCCTAGTTCTTCTATCCATTATCATAAATAGGGTATTGAAATCTCTACTATTGTTGAATTGATGATTTTTTCTTTAGTCCTGTCAGTTTTTGCTGCATGTATTTTGGGGCTCTGTTATTAGGTACATCTGTGTTTACAATTGTTGAATTTTCCTGGTGGGTCGATCGTTTCATCATTATAAAATGTCCCTATTTGTCTCTATTAGCATATTTTGTTTGAAATTACTGTAGGCTGCTTTCTTATGCTTGCTGTTTACCTGATATATCTTCTATCCTTTCACTTTCAATCTATTCATATCTTTGAATCTAAGTATGTTATTTAGATAGCATGCAGTTAGATCTTGGTTTAGTTTTTATTCAATCTGACAGCCCCTGCTTTTTGTTTGGGTTGCTTGATCCATTCTCACTATTGATAATGCTGTTGTTAATGCTCTTCTCATATATGCTATTATTAATATAGTTGGATTTAGGCTTGCCATTTTACTTTTTGTTTTTGAAATTGGTCATGTCCTTTTTGTTTCATTATTCCTCCTTCACTGCTTCCTTTTACATGGTGATTTTCTTTCTTTCTTTTTTCTTTTTTTGTTTTTTGCTTTTTTAGGGTTGAACCCATGGCGGCGTATGGAGGTTCCCAGGCTAGGAGTTAAATCAGAGCTGTAGCCACTGGCCTACACCACAGCCACAGCAACGCAGAGATCTGAGCTACATTTGCCACCTACTCCACAGCTCATGGCAATGCTGGATCCTTAACCCACTGAGTGAGGCCAGAGATTGAACCTGTGTCCTCATGCATACTAGTCAGGTTTGTTTTTGCTGAGCCATGACGGGAACTCCAGTGGTGATTTTCTAATGTAACATTTTAATTTATTTAATTATTTTTTCACTATTTTTTTAGCTATTGCCTTAGCGGTTGCTCTAGGGCTTATCTATACCTCTTAACTCATCAGTATCTACTTCATATTTATATTTACTCCAATGAGATTTAGAAATGTTATTCCTATATAGATGTATTCTTTGTAGGGCTTTTCCCTGTTCTTGTAGCATTATTATTATACATATTACATCTGTGTATATTACAAATTCAGTAATACCTGTTATAATTATTACTTTCTTTAATTTTATGTGTTTTAGAGCAGCTGGAAGAAGAAATGAGAGCAGTTATACATTCATAGCTTTTGTCATATTAGCCTTCGTATTTCACATTTCCAGTTCTCATCGTTTGTACCTATGAGTTCAAGTTACCACCTGGTGTGATTTCCTTAGCCCAAGACAGATTTTCTCCCACAACACTTCCTTTTTGCTGTTATTGGCAAAAAGACTACATTTCTGTATGTTTTAGGACAAACAATACAATTATATAATGTTATTTTATAAATTGCTTTTTTAAATCAGCTAAGAGAAGCAAAGAAACATGCACTTATACTGTCTTTTACAGTTACCTTATCACCTTGTCAGTGTTCCTTATTTTTTTTTTTATGTACATTTACATTACTCTCTGGGATCACTTGCATTCAGCCTGAAGAAATTCCTTCCATATTTCTTGACAGATGGATGTGCCAGCAATGAATTCTCTGTTTTTGTTTATCTGGGAATGTCTTTGTCTCACTTTTGCTTTTTTAAAGATTGCTTTGCTGGGTATAGAATGCTTGGCTGACAGATGTTTACTTTGAGCACACGACTATGTTACCCTACCACCCTCTGGCCTCCATCGTTCCTAAAGAGAAGTCAGTTGTTTATATCGTTGTAAAACATTGTATGTTATATGTCATTTTTCTCTTGCTGCTTTCAAGATTTTCTCCTTGTTTTAGCTTTCAGCTGTTTTACTATGGTGTGTCTATTCGTGGATCTCTTCGTATTTATCCTATTTGGGATCTATTTGAGTTGCTTGGATGTATTGATTAAAGTTCTTAATCAGATTTGGAAAGTTTTCAGCCATTATTTCTTTGAATAACGTTTCTACTCCTTTCTCTTCTTTTGTGGAATGACTTTTAAATGGTCTAAATGCTTTTAAAATCTTAAATGGTCTAACGGGGAGTGGAATGTGCAGAACTCTAGGCCAACTCTGCTGGTCCTGAAGCTGCCCAAGGAGCCCCAGGCTCTAAAGAAGGTAACATGCACTGCCAATGGCCCAGGTAGTGGGATTCGGAAACCAGAGGATGGTAACCTATTAATTGATTCCTTTCCAACCTTAAGGGTTGAGAAGTGTGTCCAGAGTTCAGCTCAGACTTACAGAACTTCTCATAGTTACCAGGCACAGTGCAGGAGAATTTGGCACTACAGAAAGATGGGGTGCCCCCAAGCAGAGGCAGGAAGTGCTAGAGATAAATTCCCAATAGCAGTGCAAAGCAGCCCCTCTTCGTGAAGTGAGGCTGTGCCTGGGCCAGGGTTCCTCTGCAGCCAGTGTCACCACTGGCCCAAGAAGACTGGGCCTCAAGAACATCCACCACCTAGCTTTTGAAAAACCAGAGTTCCTGCTGCTATCCCCACACAGTCCATCCACCCCTGCCAGGTGTCAATTCAAGGATAATGATAATATTAACAGCAATAGTGAGAGTCTCTAAGTATTGAGTTTACCACTGAGCTTAGCATGTAATATGCATTAGCTCATTTAATTGTCTCAAAAACCCTATCAGGTCCATTGTTAGATGATAAAACTGAGGCCCAGAGAAGTTAGGTGACTTTCCTAAGGTCACAGAACAAGTGAACAGCAAAGCTGGAATTGGAACTCAAGCCTTCCTGATTCAAGAGCCCATGCTTTTTGAATTAGATTCTACTATCAGCTTTAGCATCTAGACTTTGATCTCTACCATCATTCTCAGAAAGTCAGGGTTCTTTAAAAAGATAGGCTGCTGGAAATAAAGAAGGATAAAGACAATACTGGCAAAAGTCATATTAGGCCTGGTCTAACCAAGTTGTTGTGTCTGGTAGATTCCACCACTGGTCCAGCCCCAGGGTATTTGCTGGCCCTCTTGTAGTCAAGGAGGCTAGGGGTGGTCTGGGCCTGCCAGATCCAATGACTGAGAAACCCTAGGTGGCTGTAGGGGAGTCATGATACTCTGTTGGGGCTGCCTGCAGGGTCACCTGTGCCTCTCACATTGGCTTCTGCACACCAATATGGCACAAATTGCTCTAAGCCAGCCACACTTGTCCACATGGTGTGTGATTGTGGGGCCCTTGATTCAGTGCCACATCTGTGCCCAGGACACACAATCTGTCCAGGACAGAGACGGGCCCAGCACTCAGTATAATCACCCAGTTCTTCCTGAGCTCCTACTATGTGTCAGGCCTGTGCTAGATAAAGCCTGACCTCTGTCCTCAGTGGGACAGAGTGGACAACAAGAGCACTATTGGCCGTTCAGGCCTAGAGATGAGGTTGGCAGTGAGCAATTAAGGCTTCATGGGAGCCAGGGCTTCATGGGAGGCCGCAGAAAGGAGGAGCCTGGGCCCGGGGCAGGGAAGGCTTCCAAGCAAGTGTGTAAATAGTGGGGGTTAGGTTTCCGGGAACCACGAGCCCTTGGCGATGGCTGGCACTCTGGGTGCCTGAGGGGAGGAGCGGGAGGTGTGGCTGCAGCAGGTGGTGAAGGACCTGTGTGCCAGCCTGCACAAACTTGGACTTTATCTGGAGGGCAAGGAGAAGCCATCCAAGGGTTTTAGGTGACATGCTCAGATTGGCATTTTGAAAGATCACGCTGGTGGCAGTTTGTAGGCCAAGCTGGAGGAGGCAAGACTGCAGACGAAACCAGTCCAGGAACGTGGATATATGATAAGACCAGACATAAGGCAAGGGTGAGTGAAAGTCGGAGGTGAGGGGACACATTCCAGACATGATGAGAAAGTAGCATCTATGGGACATGGGGACCAGGCAGGTGAGGGGAGAGGGATAAGGTATCAAGAGGGGTAACAGATCCCTGAATTAGCCACCGGGGCCAATGGGGTGCCGCTACCTGGGGTACAAATACACCTGCCTGAGAAGATAGTCTCTTCATTTATTCATGCAGCAAATATTTATTGAACACCTACTATGTGCTTGGCATAGTAGAACTTGAGGATGCCACAGTCAACAAACCAGGAAGGGTTCCCACTCTCTTGGTACTTATACTTACGGTGAAGTCAAACAATAAGCACAAATCAATAAGAAAATAAGAAGATATGAGAGGGCAAGAAGTGCCCTGCAGAGCACGAGTGCTTTGACCGAGTGCCAGGCCACCTTCTCCAAGGAGAAGCAGCAGGCGCAGCACCGAGAGCCCACAATTCTTTTAGGGGCCCACAAAAAATGTTGTAATTTTCATTTATTTTAAAACCAGAAGGAAAAAATGAGTGTAATAATAATGAGCATGTAATAATGAATGCAGCCTGGGTAATATTTATCTTTATATCAATACAGTCATAAAATAAAATAGAATGTTAAATCACTTTTTATGGAGGAGGCGGCCCATAAGTCCTAATATGGTCCTGAAGAGAGTCTAGGGCTGCTTTAGGTTGGACATAAACTGCGGACCTCTCTGATGGATAATAGGCTCTGAAACTTTCAGATATTACTTTTCCTCTAAAGTTCAGAAAGGATTGAGGGTCCCTATGCCAACAGTAAGGACCCCGATGTTAGTGAAGGGACATCTTGTTGAGGTCAAAGGAAACAGCTTCAAATTTATATCTCAAAAACCAGAGTTCAAGTTCCTCCTCTACTATTTACCAGCTGTGCAACCTTGGACAAGTCACTTAACTTCTCTGGGCTGCCCTTCCTCCTCTCCAAAATAGCTCTGCAATTTGAGGTCAGTGCAAGTTTCCCTTTCCTTGGTGGCCCACTCAGCACCTCTGTGGGAATAGAGACTGAAGTGTAGATGGGGGCAGTATATCCAAGACCCTGGGTCCTTCCCCTAAGCCCTCTGTCACTCTTCATGATGGTCAGGCCCAGCCAATCCCAGCTGGCAGCCACCCGGCAGGCACTGAGCTGAGAGCAGGAATTCTTGAAGCCCTAGCCTCACCACTCCCAAGATATTCTGGGGCTGGTTACTCCTTCGAGGGAGGTCTGAGGGGTGTGCCTCCCCTGTCCAGCTAAGGACCGGGCACTGTGAGGGGTCCGGGGAGGGCCTGAGCCCAGGGGAGCTGCCATTCCTGAGTCAGCATGCCCTGGGCTGCTAATGAAATCCAGATGTGAGACAGAAAACAATCATTGCCCCCACCCATCTGGCAGTTCGGGTTTCTTGGAGATTGCAAAAGAAGAAGAAAAATAGAGCAGGGAATGAATTGAGTCCTAGAACAGCTGAAACCTTAGAGGGGGGAATGTGAATTGTTTCGGAGGCTTGCTGGGGGAGGGGCAGGAGGCCAGGGGAAAGTGGAGGCTGGCCCAGGTCCCCTCCCTCCCTGCCTGGTCTCTGCAGTTCTTGGACCCCAGCTCTTGCACCTCTCCCCAGGCCAGAGCATTCTGGTCCCTATGGGGTATCCAAAGAAGGCAGGGAAGGAAGTTACCGTCGTGGCTCAGTGGTTAATGAACCTGACTAGTATCCATGAGGTTGTGGGTTCGATCCCCGGCCTCACTCAGTGGGTTAAGGATCTGGCATTGCTGTGAGCTGTGGTGTAGGTCACAGATGCGGCTCAGAAGCCACGTTGCTATGGCTGTGGCTGTGGCTGGTAGCTAAGCTCCGTTTTGACCCCTAGCCTGGGACCCTCCATATGCCTCAGGTGTGGTCCTAAAAAGACAAAAGACAAAAAAAAAAAAAAAAGGAGGGTCATGGCCTCTAGCCCATGTCTGACCCCTGCCTGGGGTTTCCAACCCCTCATTGCAGCCCTGACCTCCCTGCAGGCCTGGGTTTCCTCTGGGGCCAGAGTGAACCTGGGGTAGGGACAGGCAGAGAGGGACTGAGGGGGAATGCAGGATGTCCTCTGCAGAACCTTGGGCCAGGGAGCATTGATTAGTTCAGAGCCATCAAGCACTGGTCAGAGCCATCAATGCACTGGTGGGGAACCTGAGGTTTTCTCATGGTGCTGGGCCAGGATTACAAAAGTTATGAAAGATGAATAGAGCAAGGAAGGGAAGGAGGGAGGGAAAAGGGAGAAGAAAGGAAGGGAAGGAGGGGGAAGATAAAAAGGAAATGGAGGAAAAACAGCATCATTATATGATTCCAGTGAGGAAGGGCCTGGCCCAGGGCAGGTGGCCTGCATTCCACATAGCAGGCATCATTGCGGGGGCTTCCTCCGAATCCTGGGGCCTGGGCTGTGATATTCCAGTGTTTGGCACAGAACCTGGGATGCCATGAGTGCTCAGAGAATGTCAGCTGGGACAGGTGTTGATGCAGATGGTATGGTGCCTGCTGCTTGGGGTCTGTGCTGATTTTGAGGTGCCCCCCACCCCATCCCTGTGTGGCGTCTTTCCTCCTCCCTTTCTGAGGCCCTCTTCACCTTGTGGTGTGGTGCTTCCCATTGCAGCCTTGAAGCCACCCCCCATCACTGCCTTGTACTAGCTGTGTGCTTTTGGGAAAATTGATTAAAGGCCTCTAAGCCTTGGCTTCCCCCTTTGTAAAGAGAAGGCAATAAAAACCTAGCCCCTGGGATGTTGTGAAGATAAATGAGTTATTTTATCTGAAGTGCTCAGCAGAGAGTGGGCACCTCACATACACTGTATTTGCTGTCGTGACTGCGTAAATGACCGTCGTTGCTGTTATGCCTCAGCTCAGCTGTTCCACACTAGTTGGAGAAGTTCCAGAGATTTAAGAAAGCATTTCAGAGCTATAGGGTCCTTGGAGGGGGCTTTTGTCCTCCCAGGCCACTCTCATCCCACAGGACAGGCTGCCTCTGGGATGGGCTACAGGGAGACCAGTGATGAGGCTGAGCTTTCTCGGGAGCCTTGGGAGGGGGGCTGGGAAAGGCTCTGATGACTTTGGGTCATGCAGGGTGGCTTGAAGGATGGGAAGTTAGGAACTGGGTGCTGGAGGCTCCCCTCTGCCCAGGGAGGGTGCTGTGGAAGGAGGGGCGATGAGGCATGGCTAGAAGGTGCTCCATGCCACCTGTGGGCTTCCAGCTCTCCTCTGGCCAGGCAGAGAGTTGGACCCGCCAAGCGCTTGCCCTGGCTGAGACAAGTGGGAGCAGCTGTCAGGGGGATGAAGGGCAGGGCGTGGGGGCTCACGGAGCAGCCACTTTTACATCCTTCCTGCTGTCCCAAGCCTGGCAGGAAAGAGTCTGAGAGGGCCAGTTTCACATCCTCAGATGCCAGTTCTTCTTTTAAATGGACCACAGATGGTGACTCGGGGCCCCTAGGAATCTCGCCATGTCAATTGGCCTTACCTTCTCTCTCAATCTTCTGCCTCTGGGCTCTGAGGGACAAGGATGTCAGCAGAGTCTGGAAGCCAGAACCTGTCCCTGGTCCTTTAAACACCTGCAAAACCTAGTGGGTGGAGGGTTGGAGCAGAGCAATTGCATCCTTGGGCTGACTAGCTCCCCTGTGTCACCTCCTCCAGGAAGACTTCTCTGATTTCCCCCTTTCCTCCAAGCTCAAAGGGACTGCCCTCCTCTGAACACTAGGAGGACCTTATTCATTCATCACTTACTCAATTCCTCATCTGCCCTTGGCCTCCTGTGTGTCAAGCTCTTGGCCTGTGCCTCTCATCCAGCTTGTTTTCCTCTTGAAATAACTCAAGGTGGCTCTTCAGGCCCTTTGGAAGGTTCTATGTGGGTCATCCCTTGGTCCCCTCAGCCTCAGTGGGGACAGGAGGGTGCAGAGCAGCCAAGTCTCACTGAGCTGGGCTCAGAGCTCACTTCTTCCCTTCCCCAGCTGTGTCATTGTGTGCATTGCACCCCGTCACCCAGGCATCTGTGACATGGACTTACCCACTTGTAGGGGATCTGTGGGAAATGGGTGGGAAGGCAGCTGATACAGTGCCTGGCATCCCACAAGTGCTCCGTCAATGGCAGCTCTTGTTAGTAGTACTTGCTAGGTTGCTGGGCCTGCCTGAGCCTTACTTGCCCTCATTTGTAAGCCAGCCTCACGAGCTGGCTTTGCAGGGTTAACATGAGTGGATGAGAGGCCGCCTGGGATGCCACGGGCCCTGAAGCCTCCTCTTTCTTTTCCCTGCCTCACCCCAGCCAGGCTGCTTAACCACACACGCAGGTGCATAGCGCACCCTGGGCCCTTCACCCTCTGCGCCTCTGCTCATGCCGGACCCCACCCTCTCCCCACCATCTGCTCCTGCAATGCCCTCGCCTAACAGTGTTCTTCCCTCCTTCCTTGCAAAGCCCAGCTTGAACCCACCTCCCTGGAGCCACCTTCCCTGGCCATCCCAGGCCCACCTCTGGAACCCCACTTTTCACCACCTGCACCCCCTTCCCAGGACCTAGTTCTAAGGCCTTCAATGGCGTCTCTTCTCACCTGTCCTGCCCCCTCACCTTTTCCCTGGAGGACAGGGGATTCTCCCTCATTGCATGGCTCTGCTCCGCTCTGCCCCAGCCCTGGTCCTAGAGTGTGGCCCCAGCCTGGGCCCCAGGACATGGTCCTGGCTGTTGGCCTTTTGAGTTCTCCTGGGCCTGGGTCTGTCTGTCAAACTTCTTCTCCCACTTCGTCTTTCCCTGCCTTCCTTCTTTCTTTTTTATTTTGTAGCAAAGTAGCACAGAGAGGTTAAGCAGCTTGCCCTTGGTCCCACAGCTGATTAGGACCAGGCCAAGTCTGTTTGACCCCAGGATCCAGCCTTTCCCACGGGTCCTCTCTACCTCAAGAACAGACCCATCCACTGGGGCACGCTGTGCACCTGCTGTGATCTGGCCCGGGGAGAAATCAGGCTGCTGAAGAGAGCGTTCCCCTCCTGCTTTCCTCCCTGCCTTGCATCCCCACACTTCGCTGGCTTTGGCCAAGGAGGGAGGCTTTATGCCAGAGCTGAGTGTCTGTCATCCTACAGGTTGAGGAGATGGTGAGGAGGGGGATGTCCCCAGGGTGGTGAGCACGATGACAAGGGGTAAAAGCCCTCTGAACCCCAAACTCCTCTGCTCTTTGCTGGGGACTGTGAAACTTAGACCCGTGGTCTCCTCTTCCCGCAGGCCTTCTGAGCCCTCCCATCCACAGGTCCCTCCCTCCTCTGAGTTCCCAAAGGACCCTCGCACAGCTTATTATCTTTGTCTTCTCTTTTGACCATGATCTGGGGCGGTGGGGGAGGATGGAAGCCCATAAAATTACTAGCACAGCGCCTGGCACATAGCGCGTGCTGCTTCAATACTGTGCCCCCAGCATCTGCCATGGCACCTGCCGCAGAGCTGGGCTGTCACATGGAGGTGGTATTAACAGTACGGTAGCTGACACTCAGGGGGAGCATTCGCTATGTCCCAGACTCTGCTCTAAGCACTTTACACGTATTGACTCATTTAATCCTCACACCAGCCCTCTGTGGGCTCTTATTATCCCCACTGCAGAGAGAAAGAAAATGAGGCACAGAGACAGTAAGTGACCGACCCAGATCCAATCCCAGACAGTCTTGCTTCAGAGGCTGTGCTGTCATGAACCTGTGAGGGAGGAAGAGAGAGATGAACAAGGCTCAGGTGGGAGGTAGAGAAGGAAAGGAAGGCAGCTGGTAAATGCGGGCTGAGCACCCTCCAGGTACCAGGGACCGTGCTGAGTCTTGGCACGTTATCTCAGTCCTCAGAGATGTCAAGGAATTCTCCCAGCCTTACCACGTAGGAGCTAAGGGCAGAGCGCAGATTTAAGCCCCGTTAGCCTGGTTCTATAGCTTGGTCGATTCCTAACCTGAGGCCCTTAGGAGCCAGATTGGTGGCCAGCACAGTTCACAGAGGGCCCCCTGGAGACCCCTGGGAGGCCTCAGGGCACAGGAGCCAGCCTCTATCTCCAGGCCTGCACAGTTGAGTGGAAGGCAGGATGAAGAGTCCCTGGGTCAGGCCACCCATTGCCAGGGTGTGTGTGGTTCTAGCAGGAGTTTAGAGGAGGTACTGTATCCAGGTGGGTGACCTTGAACAAGTCCCTCGCCCTTGCTGCATCTCAGTTTTCCCTTCTGTGTGGTGAACCCTCAGGGCTGCTGTGTGGATCTCATGGGCTACCAGAGCTGGGAAGGAATTGCAAGCCAAGTCGAACAAAAAAAATCTTATAAAAAAATCTTATAAAAAAAGATTTTTATTTCTGAACATCTAGGCTTGCTTCTCAAAGTGTGGTCCTTGGCCCAGTAATAGCAGCAGCCTCAGGAGCTTATTGGAAATGCAGAATGCCCCACCCCGACCTGCCAAATCAGATTCGGCATTTTCACAAGCTCTTGGGTGACTTGTAGGGATGTTAAAATTTGGGAAACAATGGTTTTAGGATTATCTGGCGCCCACTTCCCCCTTCATGGAGACTGCCTTTTGGGCCTTCCTTCCATAGCTTCATAGGAGTTCTTGGCTGGAAATTCCCATATTACGGGAGGAAACATTCTAGCCCAGCAGGCTACTTGCCCTGCCAGGCTCCTCTAGAGCTGTAAGCACATCTGATTAAAACTGCTGTCAGGCAGAGGATCTGACAGGCTCTGTTGCTCTGGTGGTCCTTGAGGAGTGCCCGCCCCCCCCACTACCACCTCCATGGTTTGTTTGGGAGGTCAGCTCCCACCAGAGTCAGTCAGCAAGGCCAGCCAGACCTGCAACAGGGGCTGGGGAGAGAGGCACCCTCAGCTTGGGTGCAGGAGGGCTGGGGATTTCCTCTGAGCAAGTAAAGGGCTTTTGTGCCCAGATAGACTCCATCTTCATGCAGGAGGACAAAGGGCTAACACTGCAGCTGGAATGTTTCAGGTTAGACATAAGAAGGAACTTCCTAAGTGACTGGGAATAATCTAGCAAAGGATGCTGAGGACTCCCATTCCCTTAAAGGTGTGGCCGGATGGTGTGAGGTCAAGAGACAGAGTCAGAAGGGATTCCCAGAGGTTCTCTGTTCAGCCTCTGCCTTAAGACCATTTTGACTTAGAGAGGCCATGTGGCTCATCTAAGGCCAGTCAGCAAGCTAATGACAGCGAGGACCCTTGGTCTCTGCCTCCCCATGCCTGGGACCTTCCTTCATTTTAGGCCTCCCTGGAGGCTGGAGGTTGACCTTGATGACCTCCACAGCACTTCCCATTCGCTCCTCCATTCCCCCCTGGAAACCACCTGAAGGACCTCAAGCATGAAGGTGGGGGGAAAGGGAGGGGCTGGCTTTGTGAGCCTAGCCGTCTCTCTCCTAGTCTGCTTGGTCCCTGAGACCACTGGGGAAGCCCCTGGAGCAGGGGGACTCTGAGGCAGACACAGCAAGTTGGGGACAGGGCCTCTGGAGCCAAAAAGGTCCAGGTGGAGAAAGAGCACAGCTTGAGGGGCTTGACCTTGGTCTAGAGGCTAGGGACCACTGCTGTGTGTCCTGGGGCCAGCTACTTGCATTCTCTGTTTCCCTGTCTGTGATATGGAGGAGAGATTTACCAGGTTGGGCTTCTCAGGGGGGACTTGGCAGTAGAATCACATGGGGATTTTTTTTTTTTAGTTTGGGGCTGGACATTCTGATTCAGGAGATCCGTGTCGGCCTGGCCATGGACCTGTTTTCAACTCTCCAGGTGATTCTGATAGACCTTGGCCCAGTTCTGAAATAGAGTTCAGGCAGGTGTGTGTGTGTGTTGGCGTGGGGTAGGGGTGGGGTTCAGTTAACCAAAACCATCTTTGTCCTTCTGGGGTCCTAGGGATGCAAGATTAGAAGTTTCCATGAGACTTGGAAATGAATATTCCAGGAGTTCCTGCTTCCAGCCCTGTATGATGTTCAATCCCAGATTTCTTAGATCCTGTGATTACCACATTTTATTATTCTGGGAAATGAGCCTTCCCACACAGGATGATTCTGACACATGGTTGTTCTGAATTCATTAAAGAGTCTGGGGTTTTATGATCATTCCATCTCTACATTGTACAATTCTGAATTCTCCCATGTTTTTCTGTTTCAACATGCCTTTCTTTGAAATGAAGAATCTCTGCGTCTGTGATTCTAATACATCATTATTCTGAATTTTAGAGATTCTTCAGCATCGAAGCTATTGTACTAACATTTTTTAAAATTCTTAATTCAGCAAGTCTGTGATCTGTCATTCCAGCCGGGCAGTTGGCCGCCAAGGCCCAGAGCCTGGCCTTTGTCTCCCCCAGACAAGGTGGTGATTGTGTAAGCTTGGACGCGTGCCCCCTCCCCTGCGTGGCCTGGATGGCCTCTCTGAGGGGAAGGGTTGGGGTGGGGAGCCTGGAGACCCCACAGAGCTCTCGCTGCTCTGGCTCTTGTCCCATCACTGTCAACGGAGGAGTGGAAGGTAGGGCAAGGGTGAGGGGGTGTGTCTGACCATGCAGCAGGAAGAGCTGTGGGTTAGATGCGTAGCAGCATCTCTTGTTCACTCAGGGCCTTGGCCCCATCTCACAGCAAGGGTGTTCAGTTCCTAGATTGTCAGCTGTGGCTCAGACAGCAGAGTCTCTTGCATCCGAGGCGTCTCGAAACACACACCCCCTGATTCCAGATGGGAAAACTGAGGCCCAGAAAGAGGAGGGGACTTGCCTGATAGAGCTGGTGCCTGAACCCAGGCCTCCTCACTAAGCATCTGGCTACTACACGGGTCTTCCAGCTCGTTCTTCTCGGGCTTTGCTTTCTTCACAGAACCCTCAACCTTCCCTAGGACCCACTCAACTTTTGGGTCACCCTGAGGTGGCAGGGACCAGTCCCACTACTCAGGATGCCACATTCACAGCTTGCAGCCTGGTAGATTTCACCAGGCCCAGGAAGTGGCTCTCCCTGCCCCACGTGACCTCCCCTGGCCGGTCCACCAGACCACACCATTTTCCTTTCACCCCCCAGAACCGGTGCCCCATGAGCCAGTGCACAGCAGATTTAGAGACTTTCCCAAGTTTCTGCTGCCAGTAGTGGCAGAAGCTGGAGTTCCCGTCGTGGCGCAGTGGAAATGAATCCGACTAGGAACCATGAGGTTGCAGGTTCAATCCCTGGCCTCGCTCAGTGGGTTAAGGATCCGGCATTGCTGCGAGCTGTAATGTAGGTCGCAGAGGTGGCTCGGATCTGGCGTTGCTGTGGCTGTGACGTAGGTCGGTGGCCACAGCTCCGATTGGACCCCTAGCCTGGGAACCTCCATGTGCCGCAGGTGAGGCCCTAGAAAAGGCAAAAGACAAAGACAAAAAACAAAAAAAGAAAGAAAGAAACAGGATTCAAACCCAAGTCTCAGAGATGCACGGCCATAGTTCCTTCACTCTGTGCTTCTCTGGCTGAGTGGATGTTGGGGTCATGGGATAGACAATGGCCAGAGAATAGAAAGATAGTTTCCAGGAGAGATGAATGGCTGCATTTTTTTCTTCCTTCAGCATGATCCTCCAGTTTTCCACGTAGTTGTTTTGATGGTTTTGAGAAATCCAGGGTTGCCTGTGGCTGCCCAGCCCTGGACCTTCCCCCCAGACCACTGCAGCTTGTAGAGATGGGTACAGAGCAGGGGGCTCTGTGAGCCACGTGCACAGTGCACATACATGGAGCTCCAAGTGTGTGTGCCACATGTACACCCCTCTCTGGTTTGTGGGTGCACACGCTCACCAGGGGCTCTGCTGCTGCCAGGCCGCAGGGAGCCTCCAGGTTGACAGGAAGCTCCAGGAACCCGCCTTCCTTGGGTCCCAGGAAGGCTTAAGAAGCAGCTGCTGCCCTCGACCACCTGCTTCCCTGTCAGTCGACTTCAAATGGAACTGGCAGCTTGTCCCAAGGTGTGTGCCTGGGAGAAAAACCTGTGTGTGTCGTTCCTTTGGGCGCTGTGTGCACACCTGCACATCTGCAGACGTGTGCTCGCCCAGGCCAGGTTCGGGGCCCCTGGCTCAGCACCCCTTTGTAGGCAGAATAAGGAGGCTTTGCTCCATGGCTTCCACACAGCAGTCTCCCATGGTATACCTTCCAATCCTGCGATCCTGACCTTCTGGGCTTCTGGATGTCAGGCAGGTGTGGAGAGACCGTCCAAGACCTGTAAGAAAGACATGTGGGTGGGCTCCTGGGACTGGGGACAGTGGGCTTCTGGGGGGGCTTGTCTTGGGTCCTTGTACCAAGCTCTTCCATGGTGCTATCCCTAGGGAGGAAGACATGGCCTCATGGGGATCTGGCCAGTGTCAGGGGACATAGTGCTTCTCTGGGGTTCAGAGACCCTCTCAGGGAGCATGGCCCAGTCCCAGGATTGAGAAGGTGCTGGGAGAGCTTCTGGAGGTACCCACTCCCCACCCATCTCTCCAAGTTGGCCTCAGGCTTCCCCCAGCACTGGACTTGAAACCGAGAGGTCTGAGCTCTGCCCTGCGCCTCATGGGTTGTACAATGCTGGAGGTCCTCTCACCTGCCCTGGACACCCCGCTAATCGGCTGCTGTGCACACTGTAAAGCAGGACCACGGAGGGCTCAGGGCAGCTTTCCTCCCATTCCAGCCTCTTCCCCTCCCTCCTGGGTTTTCTCTCTCTTTAGATGCAACACCTCCTTCCTTCTGGGCTCTGAAGAATTGTTCCGGGGCCTCTCAGGCAACTTGGAACTGTGGGTGAGCCTTGGGCCTGAGCGCACAGGGCCTGGCTGTTTCTAGCTTGGCCCTTCCTGCAATGAGAGCCGTTTGCTTACCCACAGGGGTGTGTGTGTGTGTGTGTGTGTGTGTGTGTGTGTGTGTGTGTGTGTGTGTGTGTAATTGCAGCACCACACCAAGGTATCTGGCCCCACCTCCACATCAGCTCTGGGGTGGACCCTGTCCCCAGAGGCAGCTTGTGCAGGCTCAGGTGACAGTTTTATAGGTGACTCCTGACTCCTGAGGGCAGGCCCCTGAAAAAGGAGCTGGGTAGATTGTTATCATGAGGCTGTCCCATCCATCAGCTGCCTGCTGCCCAGTGCCGGCCAGTCCTCGTCCCATATATCACTGCCAGCTGCAGGGCACTGCCATCACCCCCTGCTGCCCTCCCCTGCCCTGCTGTCCCCCAGTCAGAGCCAGAGCTGCCACCAGCAAAAGGGACCCCCGGCCCAACCCCGCAGCCAGGCAGGATGGTTGAGCCTTGATCCATGGCTTGCCCTCCCCGAGGGCTACCCCAAGTCCCATTGATTATACCATCTGTCTGTCTCTGGAACCCCTCCACCTTTCTCCTCTCTGCCACCACACCAGCCTCTCACCAGCCATGTGGCCATGGCCCCCTAACTGGTGTCCTCATGTCTCTCTCACCCAATTCAACCCATTCTCTCTACCCAGCCAGAGACTTTCTTAAAATGCCAGGCTAACCTTGCACAGATGATTAAAAACCCTTCCCTGGCTTCCTGTGAGTCCTGTACTAAAATCCACCCTGCAGTGTCGTCCCAGGGCCCAGTGTGGGCTGGCCTCCGCTGCCCTCTGAGCCTTAAGCCCTCCGTGCTTCCTGTCATTACAGCTCTTGGCACAAGCTCCCCAGTCCACACAGATCCCTCCCCACTTTACCTTCCCCTGCCTCTTCCTGTGCTTCCCGTGGCCTCCTCCCCTGCCACCTGGTCACATGCTCCCAAAATACAGGGCTCTGTCTTCCAGAGCACATCCCTCAGTGTGTAGGTTGATGTTCAAGTGTGTTACTTTTATCTGTTCGTTCTGCGTGTGTTTGTGGGTCACCTCCTATGTGCCAGGCACTGCTTCAAGCACTGGGGCCAGTCCACGGCAAACAGGAAAGACCAGGGAAGAGTAAGGCTCATGTAGCGTGAGATGACATATGGTAAAGACATAGATACAAACGGATGCACGTGGTGCGAGGCTTATCTGAGACGGTCTCTCAGAGGCAGTGGCGACTTGAATCGAGACAGATGGAGCAGGGAACAAGTGATCGGGAGAGCTGGTGGAGGGCACTTCTGGCCAAGGGACCAGTCAGAGCAAAGGCCCTGAGGTGAGGCAAGGATGTGCTTGGCCGTTCGAGGAAGAGCAAGACGGCCACAGTGGCTCTCCTGACAGCTCCAGCCCAGAGGGAGAGCTGGTTGGGAGGAGAGGGGCTGAGGCCCCGGGGGTGAGCGCGTCCCCAGTGCTGCTCTCGCTTCTCCCACCTCCTCCCACAGCTGGGCAGCCCTCCTCCAGGGGGGACATAGACGGATGCTTGTCTTGAGGGTCCCCCTCCCCTCTCCCTGCCCCTCGGAACACTCGCGCGGCAGGGACAGGAAGTGTCGGTCCTTGATTCCCAGCTGCCTGGGTGGGACGCCGCTGAGCCGGCCGGGCTGCCGGAGGAGGGACAGAGGCCCTATTGAGACTGCTTTCTGGACGGGCAGGGACAATAGCCACACTGAGGACCAGGAACATCGCCGGCATGCTTGTCCAGGAAGTCACCAGCCCGCTGCCTGCCCCCTCCCCCTGCCTCCCCAAGCCCTCCTGACTTTCTCCTTGAGCTGCTTATTTCAGGATGATAGTAATGTCCAAAATGGTCACTTTGTCCTTTTCCTCCTCCCCAGGGGCTCCCTGCTCTGTGCCAGACCCCTGCTGGGCTTGGGGACCAGTGAGGAATCCTGTATGATCTCTGGGAGCGGGGAGGGGAGGAGGCAACAGACACACAAACTGAGTGGGGCCTCCTCAGTGCTTCCTGCAGAGACAAAGGACAGGGTGTCCACAGGGGCCCAGGGGATGTCTGATCAGGAAGGCTTCTTAGAAGAACAGTCACAGTTCTAAAGTGTTTCTGCAACCAGGGTCTCAAGGCACCACAGCCATGTGGCCCAGGCGGGGCAAGACTAGCTCTGTTACACACCCGGCAGAAGCAATGGTCTCTGCCTTACAGCAAGCTAAGGCCTATGCTAGACATGACCTCTGTCTGCTTCTTCAGCCTGTGTACTGGCTACTCGTAGAACATTTGCACCAGAAAGTTCTTTAGGGATCATCTAGGCCTGGAATGCCAACACAAGTCACGTGTGCCTGTCCTCCCCTAGCCACGGCCATGGCAGGGCAGCTATCACCAAAATCACACCATTCTTGCCTATCGAGCTAGGATGCTGCAGCAGAATCTTTCTCAACACAGTGCTCTGCTATCAATAATTGGACACCCAAGAGGAAGTATTTACCTTTCCGGCCATGTCCTCATTGACAGAAGGAAAAACTGAGATCCAGGCGGGGAAGGGGCTTGTCCCAGGACACAGAGCATGTTGGCAGCAGCATGTTGGGGCTGGGGTTGGGTTGGGCATGTGTAAAGAAATACCCACCTTAGAATGTAAATTGGTGCAGCCACTGTGGTAAACAGTATGGAAATTTCTCAAAAAAACTGAAAATAGAACTAACACCTGAACCAGCAATTCCATTCCTGGGTGTATATCTGAAAAAACAAAAAACAAAAATTCTAATTCAAAAAGACACATGCATCCCAATGTTCATGGCAGTCTTATTTACAATTGCCAAGATATGACTTCAATTAAACTTAAAAAAATTGCCAAGATATAGCAGCAACCTGAGTGTCCGTCAACAGATAAATAAAAAAGGATGAAATTTAGCCATAAAAACTATAAAGCCATAAAAAACTCAGCCATCAAAAAGAATGAAATGTAGCCATTTGCAGCAACACGCATGGACCTGTAGGGCATTATGCTAAGTGAAATAAGTCAGACAGAGAAAGACAACCTCTGTATGGTATCACAGGTGGAATCCAAAAAATACAACAAACTAGTGAATATATCAAAAAAAGAAGCAGACTCCCAGATACAGAAGACAAACTAGTGGTTAATGGGGGGAGGGGGAGATACAGGGATGGGGGAGCTGGAGGCACAAACTATTGTTATTGTGTGTTACACAGGCTCAAGGATACACCATGTAACAAGGAACATGTCCAATATTTTGTAATAACTGTAAATGGAACATAACTTAAAAATTGTATAAACACTAAAAATTAAGAAAAAAAAAAGAGACATCCATGTGAAAGTTTTCAGTTGTGAAAACTCAGAGGCTGAGCCAAGCCCCGCAGGGTGGCTTCCCTGTCACCCTGTTAGTCTCTGCCATAGCATTTCGTTCCTTCACAGCTCTCCTTGCAGCTTTAATTATTTGAATGAGATGCTTTATTTCCCTTTCCCACCCGGCTATAAATTCATGGGGGCCGGAAATACTTCTGTCTTGCTAAGCACCCTGCTCCAGTGCCTTGTAGAGGAGATCCTACGTACCCATTGCACACTAAGAGCATGAGGAGAAGAGCTGGTGAAAAGCTGGGTAAATGAACCTGATGACTGTCCCCCGTCCCTTTCCCGCTCCATGGCTGACTGCTCGGCCCCCATTGGTCTGCATAGGACAAGGGGGCCCCTGGAGGCAACGGGGCCCAGGCACCGCACAGGTCAGATGCATGCCAGTCCATGGTACGCAGCCAGCCCAGGTGGGATGGGACCTGAGCTTCCTGTGGGGAAGCTGAGGCCCAGGAAGCCACAGCAATAAGCCAGGAGGGGTCTTGCCCACTGAGCAGGGAGCTGAGCTGGCTGGGGTCTCCTGACTTCCGGCCTGGCTTCTGGGCATCCAACCTGGCCACCAGCCCCCACGTCTGTAGCTTCAGGGGCTGACTTTTCCTGACAGCTGGGCCCCTTGGGAGCTGTGTGTGCCGGTGCCAAAGCAAACAGTGGGGGTGGGGGTGGGGGCAGGAGATGGCTGCAGGCCCCAGTTCCTTTGCTTTCCTGAACAGTTGGGGGCTGGAGCCCCGAGCAGCCAGGCCCCCTGCTCCCTCCATTGTTCCTCGTGATGGTTTCCAGATGCCGAGGAGTCACAGGTTTGGGGCTGGGCCAGGAGAGCCAGGCCAGCCCTCCCCAGGCACCCTGCCGCCACCTCCACCACCAGTCCCACTTTTAAAGAGATGGCCCTTGTCCTCACCTTAGGCTGTTGTCCTGCTAAGCCTAGCAGCCTCACTGCCCTGCATCCAGACCAACTGCTAGGGTGAGGAGCCCTGGGCTCCACTCTTGGCTCTGACTCTAATTTCCTGTATGGCTTGGGCTAGTTACTTGCTTTCTCCGTGCCTCCATTTCCTGAGCTGTAGAATGGGCATGTGAGGAGGGGGCAGTGTGGAAAAGACAATATCTGATAGACTCACCTACTCTAACAGGCTGTTATCAGTATCATCTAAAGTGGTGGTTCCTGGAGTCCCCAAGTGGCTCAGCGGGTTAAGGATCTGGTGTTGTCACTGCTGTGGCACGAGTTTGCCCGCTGGCCTGGGAACTTCCACATGCCTTGGGCGTGGCCAAAATAAATAAATAAATAGATAGATAAATAAATAAAGTAGCGGTTCCTAACGTGGGTTCCTGAAGCAGCAGCATCAGCATCGTCTGGGAACTGAGATGCAGATTCTCAGGCCTACCCCCTGGGGCCTGTATTGATTCCAAAACTCTAGGGGTGACACAAGCAGTCTGTTGAGAATAAGCCCCCCAGATGTTTCTGATGCAAGCTCAAGTGTATCAACCTGTGCTCCAGAATTAAGACCTTGGGCATTTGGAGTCAGAAAGATGGAATGTGGACTTTGCAGCTCTTCGGCTTTGGAAATGAGCCTTGGCTTTTCCCGATAAGGAAAATGGAAGGATATTCCTGCCCTGTTCCTGGTGGGGTTACTGTGCTGATTAAATGAGCCAGCGCACAGCCTGGGCAGCCCAGCTCCCACCCCAGAGCGCTTCAAGGACTGACGCTCAGTGCGGGCAGGTCTCAGGCCTGCCTGGCTCACACCACCGTCAGCACTTTGAACCCCATCAGCTCAGAACCCTGGTAGAGGGGCTATGTGCACTGCCACAGGGTGTGTGTGCATTGCTTCCCCTCACAGGAGTGTAGTGGGCCCTGATGCCGCCTGGGACTGGGCACAGATAGCATGAGATGAGCCGCAGAGGAAGCAGAGATCAGAGTGGTCTCTGCAGGCAGAAGCAGTCAAGGAAAGCTTCCAGGAGGAAGTATGGCTTCCATGGGATTTTGCTGAGATACGAGATATGCCATTCAGTGGGCTGGTGTGCAGAGGCGGTGTGAGAACGAGTACCAGCAGCCACCCCACCTCCTGTAATGAGAACATACTCCCACTCCTCCCATCCCAGGGCACGAGCAGGCTTATCATCATGTGGGGTTGCCCACAGGTAAGTGCAAGGACTCCAGAGAAGGCGAGAGCTGGAGACTGTATGGGAGGCAGGTGGTGCTGTGGGAGTCTGCCAGGCCTGGGTTTGGATCCCAGCTCTGCCGCTTCCTGACTGTGTGACCTCAGGCAAATCTCCCAACCTCTCTGTGCCTCAGACTCCTCATCTGTAGGGGTTGTAGTGAGGATGGAATGGCTGGCGGAGGTGATGCCACACACAGCAGGAACTGTGGGGCTGTTACAGCTGGGCACCAGTGGCCCAGGAAGAGGAATGGACCATCTGAGGCTCTATAGCCTGGCTCCATCATCCTGTCTCCTGCAGAGCCCATCTTGGAGACACCAATGAAGGGACAGTTTTGCAAACTTTTCCTGCCCCTGAGTGAAAAAGCAAGATCAGCTACAGCCTGGGCTGTCGGGTGGTAAATGACTTGCTTCTGCCCCGTGACCCCCTAGAAAAGTCACATAAGGGCAGCTCTTCCTCTGCCACCCTGAAGGGGAAGATGAGTAGGCTTATGCCATGGTCTGCTGCCCTGCAGTGACCATGAGAGCTACACGTATGCATGCACGCACACAAGCACACATGCATTTACTTGCACAGGCACCCTCCTTCCCAGGGCCCATTTTCTGATTTTCAACACCAGCCAATACCGTGGAACCATGGTAAAAGCTGGCAGATGCCTGGGCTGGCCTCCAGGACCCCCTTAACCCCTGCTTTGCCTGATTGCAGTTGCCACAGAGGACCTCGAACCCCCTTCACCGCCTTCAGGCCCTCACTCGGCAATGAGGGAATTGGATGATAGCCAGAAAGACTGGGGTCGAAGGCCTGCCACTTACTTGCTTTGTGACCTTGGACAGGTGACTTATCCTCTCTGGGCCTCTGTTTCCTCATCTGGAAGCGGAGTCACCATGAAACTACAAGTCAGGTGCATGGCCAGCGCTGGCACTCAGTGGACACTCCCCATGGGCAGTTCCTGAGTGTGGTTGTTGCCGACTCCTGAGCGTCTCAATCTCCACCACTCACCTGATGAAAGTTCTCAGAGGTGGACAGCTTGCTTCTCTCACTACCCCTCAGTGGCCAGATGAGCAGATGGAGGGCCAGAGAAAGGAGCGATTGATGTGAGCACAGAGCAGAGGCTGCAAGTCAGGCCTGCAGCCTCTCACCAGGCAGCCGTGGGAGCCCCAGCCTTGGCTCCTGCCAGAGTGGCCCCAAACTGCTGACTTCAGCATTTCATCAGCCAGAGCAGATCAGATTTCTCTTCTGGCCCTTGGCCACCCTCTGCACCCTTCCCCCATCGCTATTTTGAGCTGAGTTCCCCTGTCCTCTCCTCCCAGGGCTGTGACCCTCACACTCACAGCATCGCTTTAGGCTGAGGCCACCACCTCTACCCACCGCCTTCCTGGCCCCAGCCCTGCCCCCAGGACTGGTGCAGAGCCTCCCTCTAGCCAGGTGGAGCTAGGTTGCTTACAGCCACATCTAGCCAGGTCACGTCTGGCCAGGCCTCACCAGGAATGGTCTCAGATGCAGAGCCAGGGACCAGACATTCTGGGGAAATCAGGACCTGAGGTGACCCTCCAGAGTGCTCTGCGCAGCCCGGAAGGGGCGTCCTGGGAGCAGACCAGCTCCAGCCTTGCCACCTCCTGCCTGCCTGACCTTGGCCTCAGCCCACACATCTCACCCATCACTGGTACTGCTTCCACCGCCATCCCCTCCAGCTTCTGATGTGTCCTGAACCCCACTCAGGGTGTTCTGAGGGAAGTGGGAGACGTGGAGGACCCCGCATGGCCACAGCACACTCAGAGACTCCTGGGAAACAAGACGGAAGAAACGGCAGTATTCAGAAGTCCTTTAAGTTCAGGATGAAACCTCTGGCATGCTGGATCATCCCTGGCATGCCAGAGGCTGGGTCAGGGCGGGACATGACCCGCAGCCAAGCGAGTGGTGCAGACCACAAAGTCCCCTGGGAGTTTGGAGAGCCGGGGCCTTCTCCGGGGGAGGCAATGGGATGGCTGTCAGCTAGTGCTCAAGCCTCAGAGTGTGGTGAGCACCCCGAGGAGTTAACCCTGTCTGGGATGCGGGCGGCCAGAGGGGTTAACCTTGGAGCTTGGCCTTGGCTACCAGGGGCATTCACTGGGTGGAGAAATGTTTGGGGTGCAGGGAACAGCAAGCGCAAAGGCAAGGGGGCGGGACGGGCAGAGGGGGACCTGTCATTCGCAGGAAATGATTTTGTGGTCATTGTTGGAGTAGAAGTTTGGTAGGAGGGAGTAGCAGTTAGGAAGATAAGCTCAGCTGGGCCAGATGTGGAAGGGCCTGAAAGCCTTCAGTGTTTTGCCTCCGTCCTGCAGGTCCCGGGAGCCTTCAAGCCTGAAGTGGCCATTAAAGTACTTGAGGGCAACTCTGCCTGGCTGGACCAGGGTTGTGTCTGCGGCGGCGGGGAGGGGCACAGTCAGAAGAAAGGGCTTGTCAGGCAAACGGGCCACCCAAACAGGGATGCACAGGGACCTGGGCACCAGCTCTGGAGAACAAATGGTTTTCAGAGAGGTCAGTGTCCAGCTTTCAGCCAACGGCCGGGTGGTTGCAGAGCTTCCATCCACCTCGTCCACCCTCTACGGCGGCAGCGGGAATGGCCACTGCTGCCTCTGCAGTCATAGAAGAGGAGGAAAACCTAGGGCTTTTGCAATCGCTCTGATTCGGATGTTTTCCACCCCCTTTGGACTGGCCCCCCTTCCCCTCCCACCCCTGAGCTCTGATCCGTGCGGTTTGCTAATGGAGGAAAGCCAGAAGCAGGAAACAGATAACTTAGGGAGTGGCTGCTCATGTGATTAAAAAGTCTTTGCTTTCCAAAAAGTTTTGCCTGAGAGCACTTCCAATTGCCTGGCTTGGGGGTGGGATTCGGAGAGAGGAGTTCCTGTGGCCAGGAGGGGGCTCTGCCTGGGGGCACAGAGGTGGGGAGGTGTATGGGGTGCCAGGGGCCTCTGGGTCCTGGAGGGGCTTCTTGGCTGTGTCGGACCTCCCTCCTGTGTCTGTTTTCTCCTTCCCTTTTGGTTCGTTTCCCCCTCTTCTCTCCCCTTTCGCCTGTCACTCATCACCCCTCCCCCCACCCCCACCCCTGTCTTCTCACTCTCTTGGCTCTCAGCCCACCCCCTCCTCCCTGCCCCTGACTCCTGACTGAGCTCTGCCTCTGGCCCCTGCCTCTCAGCCTCCCCTTGTCTTCTCCCCTCCATCTCAGCCCTTTCCCTGTCTCCACACCGCCACTCCGTGCCCCCTCCCCAGGGTTTTCCTGAGACCTTTTCCTGGCACTGTGAAAGCGTCATTGTTCCTCTGCACTTTGACAAACCCTAGTGTTGTGGAATCAGGATGACATTTTTGCGGTGGCTTTGGGCTGGGAACGGGGTGGGAGGGGTGGTGAGGAGGCTGGGCCTTCTGGGCTCCTGCTGGGCTGAGGCAGGAACCCAGAAAAGGGGAGGGGGCTGGAGGAGGCAGCCAGGACGCCTGTGCTCAGACAAGGGGGCCCTTGAGGCTCTGGAGGAAACCCAGGGGGGGTCTAGCAGCGTCCTTCCTCCCTCCCAGCAGCCTGCTGGCCGCAGGGCCCAACCCACCTGTCCCTCTGATCGCCTGCTTCCTCTGGGGCCTCCACGGAGCCCTCAGCCCACAGCTGCCTGGACCAGGCTGCAGAGGCTGAGGCAGCTCTCCTGCCTGCCTCCCTGGGCCACGTGTGTGCCCACGTGAGAGTGGGAGAGTGGGGGTCTTTGGAGGGCCCCTAAAGCAGCATCGCCGCCAAGCAGTGTGGGTCCCAGCACTGAGCAGGCTTAAGCTCAGATCCTGGCCCCACTGCTTACTAATTCTGTGACTTTGGGTACGTGCTGCCCCTGTCCCCAGCCTCAGTTTTCTCATCTGTCAGGAGGGTTCAGAGTGCTGATCTTGTAGGGCTGTGGCATCTTTTAGAGGTCATTTCTTGTATCCTGCATTGGCCCCATGCCTGTCTCCTAGGAGGACCGGGTGAACTCTGCCAGAGGACGTGGGTGCAAGAGTGTTTCTGCAGGTGCGAGTGTGACTTGAGTTGGAGCCAGGAAGTGCATGTCCTAGGGTGTCTGTGACTGCTGTGGGCCATGCTTGGTGAAAGGGTCACACAGGGCTGACCCCTTTGCAAGGCCCCAGACTGTGAGAGTATTCCACATCTGTCTTGTTTATTTCCATATTCCTGGAATGTTCCACAGAACCTGGTGCAGAGCGGGCGCTCAATAAATGTTAGTTGAATGAATGAACCATTGTGGTGGTGGCCAGGGGTTCAGGGGTGGGAGTGGAGGTCAGAGGTGGGGTCGTGGTCCTAGGAGCACGTACTTTCTCCCAACCATTTCAGGAAAGGCTGTGCATGAGGTGGGAGGTGTTGCTGTGGTGCCAGCAGATCAGGTTCAAGTCCTGGCTGTATGGCTGTGGGGCCCTGTACAGGTGGCTGGGCCTCTCTGAGCCTCAGTTTGCTCTCCCATCAAATGGAGGAGCTTTGGAGCAACAGGTTGGCAAGTGGCTGGTACCTAGTAGGTGCTCATGAAATGTTAGTGTCCCAGTTCCTCCTCAGCGGCCCCCGCACTTGGCAGATGGAGAAGCGGAAGGTCCAAGGTGGGCCTGGGAGAACCAGGGTCTCTGACCACAGCCCCTGTTTACTCCCGGTGATTCCAGGCTTGAGGACAGACAGCAGGGAGGGCAAAGGCCTGTGGGCCTGAGGAAGGGGGTCTCAAAAGAGCTGGCTCTGGGAAAGGGGCATTGCCTCCTTTAGAAAGGGTCCCCAGAACCCTTCTTTGCTATCCAGGAAGGGCCAGCAAGTCCACACAAAGAGTCCTGGGCCCTTCCGCCTCCGTGTCTTCATCTACAGAAAGGGCATCTCAAACCCACAGCCCTTTTCCTCTCGACTCTCGGCCAGGACCTCCTCAGCCGCCCGGCCACAAGACAGCACACAGACAGGGTGGGACAGAGAGCAGGCAAGGAGCCCATCTGTTCGTTATTTCCTCCCCTGCTCCTCCTGGCTCCAGCCGTTGCTTCTCAGCTGGACACACTGTGGGGCGGGCCTAGCGCTCCCTGGCAGAGGAGAGCATGAGTAGGGCTGCCAGGCTGTCCTATAGGCCTGGGGGAGGAGAGTGACCCTGCCCAGTGGTCAGTGCCTTCCTCGTTCTGGAGATGGGGAAACTGAGGTGCAGAGAGGGGAAGGGACGCCCCCAGGGCCACCCGACATGCCAGGGCCGGTGACAGTAGCAGCTCTTTTCTGTTTCTCATCATCCTGGCTGGATGTTTTCCTCATCTTTGTGTGATCCTAGCATGTTGCAGGGCGATGGAAAGAATGGAATTGGGTCAGCGACCTGGGTTCTAGTCCAGACTCCACCATGTGCTGGCAGTAAGCCTCAGTAACCTCTTCGTGCCTGTGTTTTCTTTCTTTCTTTCTTTTTTTTTTTTTTAGTCTTTTTGCCTTTTCTAGGGCTGCTCCTGTGGCATATGGAATTTCCCAGGCTAGGGGTCCAATCGGAGCTGTTGCCGCTGGCCTACACCAGAGCCACAGCAACGCCAGCTCCGAGCTGCGTCTCCGACCTACACCACAGCTCATGGCAATGCCAGATCCTTAACCCACTGATCAAGGCGAGGGATCGAACCCGCAACCTCATGGTTCCTAGTCAGATTCGTTAACCACTGAGCCACGATGGGAACTCCCGTGCCTGTGTTTTCATCTGAAATCTGGGACTAAACATATTTGGCTCACAAGGTGATTGTACAAAGAGGGCCTGGGTCTGACAAGACTCCCAATGAGTATGGCTATTACTCTGTCCCAGGGCTTGGCCGGGGACAGGCTGCTCTCCAGGGCAGGCAGAGGTGGTGCAGCTGGGGCCCATAACCCGAACCAGAGAGCAGAGGCCATGCATCCTGGAGTCATGATGTGCAGGGCATAGCCTCAGGTCCTCAGCCCCCCACCTCACTACCCGCTCCTGGGCTGGGGGTCCCTGGGATGCTCTCCTTTAAATTAACTACCAAAAATGACAGTGTCATCTCCTTGCAAAAAAAGACGGGTCTCAAAGGGGCCAGGAGGAAAACAAGCTCACTGACGGCTGACTCACTCCTGGTGGGACTTCAGGAAGCAGGGGCAGGGAAATTGATGGGCAGAGTAACCAGCCAGGCTCTTATGTCATGTGACAGGTGTGTGTATACTTCCAGTTGCCCTCAAAATTGGGGGAGCAAGTAGGATCCAAGAAATGGGAAGTCTGCTCCATGGCTTGGGGCAGGGCACTTTGCAGACATGAATGTGGTCCATCAGAACCAGCAGCCAGAGGTTGGCCACTGTCCAGCACCCAGGCCCCAAGGGATAGACAACCATGTCTGCCAGGTTCTCACCACCTTGGGAAAGCACAGGGCGCCCCCTTGTGGGCAGGAGGGGCCTGCAGGCCTGGGAGTCAATGGATGTCATTTCCTCCCTCAAAGTCATACCTGCTCATTTAAGACAAGTCATTAGCAGAGCATCCTGTCTCCTGGGGACAACCTCTAAACTCTTTGACTGATTTTCTGCCAGCCCTTTTCTTGCACATTTTTTCCTTTTCACAGCTTTACTCTGGGGAGAAGTCTATATTCAATTGCTTATCCTTCTTTCTTTTTTAAAAAGAAATGAAACGTTTAACGTTTTCTCAAACCCTTTTTAAAAATTCTCATAAATATTTTAATGGCTTTGTTATCATTTGTCCCGTGGGTGTGACATCATTTAGGGAACCACGGCATTGGTGTTGAAGGTTTAGCTTTTTTCAGCTTGTTGCTTTTTTCATCACTGCTGTGATGGCCATCCTTAAACATCTTTGTTGTCCATCTCTGATCTTTTATTTCCTTAGGATGGCTTCCCAGAAATAAATTTGCTGCTGGAGTTCCCATCATGGTGCAGCAGAAACGAATCTGACTAGGAACCATGAGGTTGTGGGTTCGATCCCTGGCCTCACTCAATGGGTTAAGGATCCGGCGTTGCCATGAGCTGTGGTGTAGGCTGCAGACGCGTCTTGGATCCCACATTGCTGTGGCTCTGGTGTAGGCTGGCAGCAGCAGCTCCGATTAGACTCCTAGCCTGGGAACCTCCATATGCCATGGGTGCAGCCCTAAAAAGACAAAAGACAAAAAAAAAAAAAAAAAAAAAAAAAAAAAAAGAAGAAGAAGAAAAAGAAATAGATTTGCTGGAAGCAAGGAATGGACATTTTTTAAAATGTGAAATCTTATCACCTGGTTGTACTATAGGAAATGTACCTGTTCAGCCCCTGCCCCCAGAAGTGTCTGAGATAGTCCCCTCTCTACACGTGACTGGTTGGCCTGCACTGGAAACAAGTATTGGGAAGACTACAAAGTTGAAAATGCCTTCAGAGATACCTGGTCCAACTGCCTGACCAGGGCAAAAGTCTCCTTGGCAGTGTCCCTGATAGTTGTTCACCCAGTCTCTACTTGCACACCCCTAGTGACAGGGAGCTCACTACCTCATGGCCAACCACAAGAAATCTCATGAGCTGTTGGGAAGAAAACACTGAGCCCAGGTCATGTCAGCACCTTCTACATCTCACCTCAAGCTGCTGGGTGGCCTGGATGTCTCCTCCTTGCCCAACTTTGCACTGGCTGCTCCCTGGCACACGTGCTCCCTGCCCCCACACCAGCCATCACCTCTCACTTCCCCAGCTGCCCTCTGCAGTGATTCTAGCCCTGGTCTGGAGGCCAGAGGACCTGATCCTGCCTCCCAGCTCAGTCCCTGATTTGCTATTTGTCCTTTAGCAAGTCCTTTGGCCTCTTTGGTCCCCAGAGGGCCTGTCTGTGCCATGAGGGCTGGTTTCTGAGTCCCGCTGGGCTTTGCCTGGGCTCCTGGCAGATGTGATTTCCCAGAGCGGTATGTGGCAGGGGCCTGGGTCAGGAGAGTCTGGTCAGGCCTGACTGCCTTCCCAGCTGGGATGGTTGGCGGCCCCTACAGAGCCCTGGGCAGTCAGTCACTAGCTGCTTCGTGCTGAGAAGAGGCCAGCTTTTCTGGGAGGAGAGGCAAGGGGAAAGTGTTGGGGGTAGAGAAGCCTTTGTTCTGTCAAAAATTCCTACTCCCTTTGGCCCTGCCCTTCTCCGTAAGCATAACAACGATGGGACTGAGCCCTTCCAGGAAATGGCTGCTCATTGCCCAGAGCTGCCTGCTGGTCTCTCTTCCCCTCTATCTGCTGCCTCTCTGCCCTTGCCCTGAAGGCCATCTCTCCCCTCTGACCTGCAAGAGGGCAAAGCCACCAGGCTGAACTGAGCTGGAGGCCCTGGGGCCTGCGGGATTTCTTGTCTTGAGCACAAGTCTCAGCTTCATGGTAGGGACACACTTGGGGGTGATAGATAGAAAGGGTGAGCCAAGTTAGGCTTGTGGAAACGCCTGCCTGGCCTCCTGCCTCTCACATACTGGAAAGTCTTTGGCAAGTCCTTCTCCTGGCCTCAATTTCACCATCCGTTAAGTGGGCTGATGACATTCTCTGCCCCAAAGGGTTATGGGAAGAGTTGAGTGGAGGCTGACAGGTCGTGGAGCCCCGAGCACAAAGCCTAGTGCACAGGTGGTACTTCCTAAAAGTCTCTTCTTTGGGCTCTTCCCTTTGTCCTCTGCCAGCAGCACCCACAGAGCTTCCACAGCCTTCCTCTACCTTTCTTGGCTCCTCTTGAGGATCCTAGAAGGTGAGGATGCCTAATGCTGTTCTTCTTTTGCTTGCCACCTCCCCTACAACCCAGGGATGATGAGGCCACCTATTATCCAGGCCTCTCTCCCATCTTTGGGACTCTCCTCTTACAATTTACACCCATTGGTCTTGGCACCAGCTTCTGCCATCACCTAGAACACATCTGTGCCCTCTCCCTGCATGAGCTCCCCAAAGCAAATCCTACTGAAATCACTAGTGTGGTGTGAGACCTTCATATGTAAGAATGCATCAAATCCCTCCAACAGCCTTGGGAAAACCAGCCCTTTATCATCATCCCAGGTTTCTTTTCATTTTTTTCTTTTTTCACTTTTTAGTGCCACACCTGTGGCATATGGATGTTCCCGGGCTAGGAGTCAAATCGGAGCTGCAGCTGCCAGCCTACACCACAGCCACAGCAATGCTGGGTCTGAGCCACATCTGTGACCTAACCACAGCTCACGCAACTCTGGATCCTTAACCCACTGACTGAGGCCAGGGACCGAACCGTGTCCTCATGGATACTAGTTGGATTCATTTCCACTGAATCACAGTGGGAACCCCCATCTCCTCCTTCTGTTTCTAGAGGTTGCATATCTTGCCGAAGGTCACCCAGATAGATAATCACAGGCAGAGGCAGAGCGATCGTGGGTACCTGGCCCCGAAGTTTTGAGCCGTGTATCATGTGGTGGGGCATCAGAGCTGGGTCCTCCTGGCCTGACGGCAGTGTGGGAACGGTGTACTCCTGGCCCCACAGGAGGATGAAGCCCCTGTCCCTGGGCCCTGCCCAACAGCTCGTAGTTCCTAATGAAAGGCTCCAGAATGGCTGGTTTTCTAATTACATGGTGTGGCGGTACTTCCTGACGCACCCCCTTGCTCTTTGCTCATCTTCCTGCTTCTCCTTTCAGTGCACATGCTGTATCATCTTTATTTGTCTAGCTTTCCTTCCTGTTCATTTCTGAAGCAGAGACTCTTTGGGTCAGTCCTGCCCCAGTCCTCACCCTTGGCTCTGCTGAGTGCCTCTGGGATGCCTTGGCCCCTCCCTCTGATGTCCTGACCCCTCCCCTTGGCCCCAGCTGCCTGAGGCCAGGTGCCAGGTCCTGTGCGTCTCAGAACCAGACCCCAGAGTGGGCCTGGCTGGTGATGGCTCCCACATTTCCCACTTCTATGGAGGAGTCTCAAATCCTACCACTGGTGGGTCTCCTCATGCCTATTCCTTGTCGCCCTTTAAAATGTAGATGCTTTAAAGATCAGGGACCTGACAATGAGTTTGTCTAGTACTTTATTTCAGGATTATTGGAAGGGAGGTTGTGGGTACCAGGTACCAGGTAGAAAAGGTGGCACCAGAAGTGGGTAGAGGGCTCAGTGTAAACCCACCAACTCGATTCACACAACTCAAAGTGCCTTCAGAGTCCTAGGGTAACCTCTCTACTGCAAACTGACTGGACCCCAGGCCCTAACTGCACGCTGAATGCTCCCCTTAGCATAACCAGCTTCTCTCATCAACCTGACTAGCACTGAGAGCCAGCCCTGCCTAGGAATTCAGACTGGATTTTATCCCGTTTGTCACGGCTGCCGGAAAGGCCTACAAGGATTCAAAAGCATTAGGCAACAGGCCCTAGAGATCAGGGCGGTGTTGTTGTCACTTTCTAAGTTTAAATTTACACATTCAGCATTTATGTCCCTTTTTAGGGATTTGTCTGTAATTCTAGTAGACTGTCACCAAGTGGTGGTAATGGCACCTGGGCAAAAGAGCCGTGATTCGTTGCTTCTGAGGTGGCACAGGTTCGATCCCAGGCTTGGCGCAGTGGATTAAGTATCTGTTGTTGCTACAGCTGTGGTATAAGTTACAGCTGCTGCTTGAATTTGATCTCTAGTCTGGGAACTTCCATATGCTGGAAGCATGGCCAAAGGGGAAAAAAAAAAAGAGCCACAGTTACTGAAGGAAGAAATTATTATTTTATATACTGTTATTGTTCTATATTAGTAAATAATACTAAAGCTCCTATTTTACCTTTATGCGCCAGGCATTGTTCTAAGTGTTTTGCCTATATCATCTCATTTAATTCTCAGAATAGTCATTTACAGTAGTTCCTATCATTAACATTGTGAAATAACTTGCCCAAGATCACAGAGGTAGGATTTGGATCCAGAGACTGTACTCTTGATCTTTATGCATTACTTCAGAGTAGGCACTTTTTTTTTTTCATTGTTGGCCGCCATCAGCATATGGAGTTCCTGGGCCAGGGATCAGATCCGAGCTGTAGTTATGACCTAAGCTGAAGCTGTGGCAGTGCCAGATCCTTCACCCATTGTGCAGGGCCAGAGATCGAACCTGTGACCTAGCACTCCCAAGATGCTGCTGATCCCACTGTGCCACAGCAGCGACTCCTATGCATTAGAAATGGGCAGATATCCAGGGAGACATTACTATGCAAACAGACCTTCTCATAGCCCAGTGCTTATTTCGTTTTTTTGCTTTTTAGGACTGCACCTGTGGCATATGGCGGTTCCCAGGTTAGGAGTCTAATCATCAGAGCTACAGCTGCCAGCCTACACTGCAGCCACAGCAATGCCAGATCCGAGCCACGTCTGCGACCTACACTACAGCTCGCGGCAACACTGGATCCTTTAATCTACTAAGTGAGGCCAGGGATCGAACATGCAACCTCATTGTTCCTAGTCAGATTCGTTTCTGCTGTGCCACCACGGGAACTCCCATAGCCCAGTGCTTCTTAAACCTAATGGAGTATGAATTCCCTGTGTCTTCTGTTAAAATGCAGATTTTGATTCAGGGGATCTAAGGTGGGGCCTGAGATTCTGTGTTTCTAACAAGCTCCCAGGCA
This sequence comes from Sus scrofa, assembly GCF_054392235.1. NCBI lineage: Eukaryota > Metazoa > Chordata > Mammalia > Artiodactyla > Suidae > Sus > Sus scrofa. The sequence goes on along the minus strand of NC_139396.1, from coordinate 103,937,823 downwards.
GTGCTGCAGATGCCAGGCTAGGAATGACTGTTCTGACAGTCATAGTGTGTGGGGCCTGTGTTTAAGCTGGCCTCATATGCCAAGCCTGTGAGTGCTAAGTAGGTGACATAAATGCAGGGCATAGCTGGTTGGGATGGAGGTGACATGGAGGATGCATTTCTTTCTTTCTTTCTTTTTTTTTTTGCTATTTCTTTGGGCCACTTCCGCGGCATGTGGAGGTTCCCAGACTAGGGGTCTAATCGGAGCTACGCCAGAGCCACAGCAACGCAGGATCCGAGCCGCGTCTGCAACCTACACCACAGATCACGGCAACGCCGGATCGTCAACCCACTGAGCAAGGGCAGGGACCGAACCTGCAACCTCATGGTTCCTAGTCGGATTCGTTAACTACTGCGCCATGACGGGAACTCCGGAGGATGCATTTCAATGGGTCTGATGGGGCAGCCTCTCCTTAGCCTCAGCGGATAGACATTAGCCAGAATTCTGGACCAAAGTGGTCAGATTTCTTCGTGAAATCTCCCAGTTTCAAATAACGGCAATGGATTCAACTTTATAAAACACTAGGCAGCTTGTACATGAATGTCCATAGCAGCATTATTTATAATAGCCAAAAATTAGGAACAACCTAATGTCTCTCCTCTATATGGTGACCATATAATGGGATATTATTTGGCACCAGAAAGGAATGAAGTACTGATACATGCTGCAACGTGGATGAACCTTAAAAACATTACACTCCATGAAAGAAGCTAGACATGAGAGGACACTTATCATATGATCCACTTACATGAAATGTCTAGAATAGGGAAATCTAGAGACAGAAAAGAGATTAGTGGTTGCCTGGGGCTGGATGTGATGAGGAGGTGAGAGTAGATGGCAAGTGACTATATAAATACAGGGTTTCTTTCGGAGAGTAAAAACGTTCTAAAATTAGACTGTAGTGATTATGGTATAACCCTGTGAATATGCTAAAACCCATTGAATTGTACACCTTAAAGAGGTGAAATGGGAGTGGATTAAAGATCTGGTGTTGTCACTGATGTGACCACAGGTTGGATCTCTGGCCCAGGAATTTCCATATGCCATTGGGGTGGCCAAAAAAAAATAGGTGAAATGTAGGGTTTGTGAATTACATCTCAATAAAGCTTTAAAAACAATGTAGGGGAGAGCTAATTTCTTAAATATATAAAATACAGTTACAAATCAATAAGAAATATAACAAACTCTGGCAGAAAAAAACCATAAAGGATATGAACTAACAGTTAACAAAGTAAACACAAGTGATTGTTTTGTTTTGTTCTTTAGGGCTGCACCTTTGGCACATGGAAGTTCCAGGGTTGGGGGTCAAATTGGAGCTACAGCTGCCAGCCTACGCCATGGCCACAGCAACTTGGGATCCAAGCCATGTCTGTGACCTACACCACAGCTTGTGCAATGCCAAATCATTAACCCACCGAGTGAGGCGAGGGATCAAACCAGCATCCCCATGGATACCAGTCAGGCTTGTTACTGCTAAGCCACAATGGGAACTTTCCACCAATGATTCTTAAATGCAAAACTTCTCTCTTGCTCATAACACAAGTCATATGAGTCCAAGCTACTCTTAGAGTTCCCTTGTGGTTCAGTGGGTTAAGGACCTAGCATTGTCATTGCTGCAGCTTGGGTCTCCGCTTTGGCATGGGTTTAATCCCTGGCCTGGGAACTTCCATATGCTGTGGGTGTGACCAAAAAGAAAAAGAAAGCTACTCTAAGAAGATTTTCTACCTCTTTAGATGGGCACTCTATTGGTGAGGAGGTGGGACATTAATTTGGTACTCCCACATCTGGGGGTAGGGGGCAGATAGTGGCAAGAGTCAGCTTTAAAAAGTGAAAAGAGTAGGAGTTCCCGCCGTGGCTCAGCAGTTAACGGACATGACTAGGTCCATGAGGACTCAGGTTCGATCCCTGGCCTCACTCAGTGGGTTAAGGATCCCCTGTTGCTGTGGCTGTGGTGTAGGTGGACGGCTGTAGTTTCACTGGTCCCCTAGCCTGGGAACCTCCATATGCCCCAGATGTGGCCCTAAAAAGACTAAATAAATAAATAAAAAAATAAAAATAAAAATGAAAAGAGTCCATACCCATGGACCCAGCAATTTCACTTCTAGGAACTGGTTCAGCAAATATACTCTCGTGTGCACAAAATTATATATATGTGTGTGTGTATATATATAATATGTATATTATATATATGCAAAGTTATACATTGTAGTGTTGCTTGTAATAGAAGAGTGGAAACAATCTAGATGTTTGTATTAGTGATGTGAAAACATTATGAAACTTGCATAGACTTGAAAACTGTGCAGCCTTTTTTTTTTTCCCTTTGGTCTTTTTAGGGCCATTCTCGCCACATATAGAGGTTCCCAGGCTAGTGGTCAAATAAAAGCTGTAGCTGCCTGCCTACACAACAGCTGCAGCAACGCCAGATCCAAGCCACATCTGTGAACTATACCACAGCTCACGGGAACGCTGGATCCTTAACCCACTGAGTGAAGCCAGGGATCAACCTGCGTCCTCATGGATGCTAGTCGGGTTCATTTCTGCTGAGCCATGACAGGAACAGTACAGCAGGTTTGTTTGCACTGATCTGGGGAGAAAATGTGGGGAATATATATGTATATATGTATATATATCTCTGAGCTATATTATTAAGTGAAAAAGGGAAGATGCAAAACCAAGTGTATAATTTGTCTCCTTACAAGTGAGGGAAAAGAAAGGTGCATATACACATGTGTATGTTGTATTGTTTGTGAATGGGGAGCCCATCTTTCTGGTGGTCTAAGGGAATTAAGATTGCCACCAGCTTGGGGAGTAGGGATGAGGGGAGACACACTTTAACAGCATACAGGGCTGTATTATTCTGCCTGCGCTGCCTCTTCAGTCACCATTTAAACCACACCACTCTGGGCCAGAGAGCACCTGTGTGCAGATCATGTGACCACCAGGTGCCCCTTCAAGACTGCTGAGTTGTTTTGTTTGTGTCTTTTTGTCTCTTTAGGGCCGCACCTAAAGGAGGCATATGGAGGTTCCCAGGCGAGGTGTCAAATCAGAGCTGGAGCTGCCGGCCTACACCACAGCCACAGCAATGCGGGATCTGAGCCGTGTCTGCGACCTACACCACAGCTCATGGCAACGCTGCATCCTTAACCCACTGAGCGAGGCCAGGGATCAAACCCTCGTCCATGAGGGTGGACGCTAGTCGGGTTCGTTAACCGCTGAGCCACAACGGGAACTCCAAGATGGCTGAGTTAAAGGAGCGGTTCCAAGCCACCATGGAGTACTTTGCTCCTTTAAATCTAAAAAAGATGTGTGCTACCCACACATCTGTTCTCTGTCCCTGTGGGAGTCTCCTAGCTTTGGGGTTCCTGTTTGTACTCTGGGGGTGACTCTGGTGTTCTCTGGATTGGGGACAAAAAGTGTCTGCACATGGAACACACAGGGCATGAAGGCTGAAGGGGAAACTGTGGGGACCCCGTCAGGCATCATTTTGGCCTGGTGACCCCCAATCCCTGTGTTTGATTTCTGTCCCCTAGGCACGCCCCAAAGGCGAGGGTCTGACCCCGTATCAGGGCAAAAAGCGCTGTTTCGGAGAGTACAAGTGTCCCAAGTGCAAGAGAAAATGGATGAGCGGGAACTCTTGGGCCAACATGGGACAGGAGTGCATCAAGTGCCACATCAACGTGTACCCACACAAGCAGGTGAGCTGGTTGGGGGAGGAGGTGAGTGGGGTGGGGGAGCAGGTGGGGGTGTTCACTGAAGGGCCAAGGCAGAGTGCCTTTCTCCCTTATTGAGCTTCTGTTTGCTCCTTCACATGATGGGGCTGAGACCAGGCCTGTCCAGATTAGTCTTGTCTTTCCTCGTCTCACTGGAAATGGGGATGCAGGGCCCATTTCCCCGGGAACAGAAGAAGGATAAAGGGGCAGTTGTACCAAGACCCTGAGACTCCAGACCCCAGTGAATTTTGAAAGTAAGAAACTGGGATTTCCCATCATGGCTCAGTGGTTAACAAACCCGACTAGCATCCATGAGGACGTGGGTTTGATCCCTGGCCTCACTCAGTGGGTTAAGGATCTGGCGTTGCCGTGAGCTGTGGTGTAGGTCACAGACGAAGCTTGGATCTCACATTACTGTGGCACAGGCCAGCAGCTTCAGCTCTGATTGGACCCCTAGCCTGGGAACCTCCATATGCTGTGGGAGCGGGCCTAGAAAGAGAAAAAGACCAAAAAAAAAAAATTTAAAAAAAAAATAAATAAAAGAAGAGAAAGTAAGAAACTGACCAAAAAAAAAAAAAAAAATGAAAGTTAAGAAACTGGGGGAACAACTATGACTCAAAGAGGGATGCAAAGGCAGCAGGATGCTGTAGAAAAGGGCATTTTGTTGGTTCATTCGCCCATCTGTCACATGTCTACAAGGCGGGTACTGGGTGCCAGGCATTGCGCACCAGGGCTGGGGGCCAAGGGCCTGCCATGTAGGACCCACTTCCTTCAGATGGCATTTACTCTGGGACCTGAAGGAGGGAAGGAAGCTGGATCTGTCATGAGAGGCGGGGATGGCCATCCTAGGAAGAGGGCACAGCAGGTGCAGATGCTCTGAGGCTGTAGGACTTGAGGTGCTCAAGGCCCAAAGCTCAGTGAAGAAGTGAGGGGGTGAAGAAGGAGGGATGGGGGAGCTCAATGGGGCAATCACCAGAGGAATCTTGGGGCCCCCAAAGGAAGTTCTGAACAACCAGCCTTTTAGCTTCATTTTGAGACGATAACTCTGGTTGTGTGTAGAGGTTGGTCTGGGGTGGGGGCTGGGAGACACGGGGAGACCAGTGGGAAAGCCATGGCCATAGTCCCAGGGGAGCTAAGGCAGTGCCTGTGGGCTTGGCTCTGACACAGAGCATCACAGGATTGGATGGAGAAGGGGAGGGGAGGGCCAGGAATCCAGGAGAATAATCACACTCCGGCTTGAGCGCCTGAGTGAATGGAGGTAGTCATTACTAAGGTGAGCAGCCTGGGCTGGGGGCAGTTAGGCTGAGACCTAGTAGGTATTCTAGATAAAAGCAAGAGTTCTCTGATCCATGATACATTTGAGATGTTCCTGAAAATCCAGATCAAGATGTCAAGAAAGCAGTTGGGTTTGTTATTCTGAAGCTCTTATTAGAAGTCACCTGTAATTGGGTACCCTTGGCCTAAAGGTATTTAGGGAATAATGAGATTTCCTGCAGAATGGACAAAGGAGGGCAGGGATTACCCAGATCATGGGTTGTGGAATCCTAGCATTCAGAGATCCGCTGGAGGAGAAGCATCCAGCAAGAAGGAGGATCAGGGAGGGTGGGGTCCCCAGGGGGAGAAAGGGTGAATGCTATTCCAACGCACACAAGCGGTCCTGAGACGTTGGAAGGCATGACTTTTACCTGGGGGACTTGCTGAGCTACAATCAGGGTTTGAGAGCCACTGAAGCCGACACCCGACAGGTCAAGTGGAAGGTAGAATAGAGTTGTTGATTCACCACGGATCTATTGGCCAGGGCGGTGTCCATAGAGCCAGGCAGAGGGAATACCTTCATTGTCCATTATTTTAAAGGGCATTAATGGTGGAGAGAAGCAGAGAAGTGGGACAGTAGCTGGAGTAGGGATGGTGGCAAGGAGATGGGTGTTAAGGAGATGGCAGAGCCTGGAACATATTACAGGCAAAGGAGAATGACCCAGGAGTTCCCGTCATGGCGCAGTGGTTAACGAATCCGACTAGGAACCATGAGGTTTCGGGTTCGGTCCCTGGCCTCACTCAATGGGTTAACGATCCGGCGTTGCCGTGAGCTGTGGTGTAGATTGCAGACGTGACTCGGATCCCGCGTTGCTGTGGCTCTGGCGTAGGCCGGAGGCTACAGCTCCAATTCGACCCCTAGCCTGGGAACCTCCATATGCCACGGGAGCGGCCCTGGAAATGGTAAAAAGACAAAAAAAAAAAAAAAAAAGGAGAATGACCCAGAAGAAGGCAAAAGCCTGCCAAGATAGGGATGAGAGAGAAAGAGATGCCTTACCATTGGCGGAGGAGGGAGGGGGGTGGGGGATGATTGGGGAGGGTCATGGCTTTGATGGCGCAGAGAAGCGGGACTTTGCCTCCAAGGCTTCTCTTTTCTCAGTGAAAGGGGATACCAGGTTTTCAGCAAAAAGTCTGGGTGAAGAGGCATGTAGGGAGTTTGAGAAGGAGGAGGAAGGAAGTGGGCCTACCAGAGAAACGTAGCTGGACTGGCAAGCAGCATCCCAGCCCAGCGGAGCTTCAAGATTATAACTGTCACCAAGGCAGTCAGCCCAGTTCTATGACTTGCCCAGGTGCGGGCCAGAGGATGGTGCACAGGGGTTCGGGGCCAGAGTTGTGCCGGGAGAGTGTTTCAGCAGGAAGAAGTTTGAAGAGTCAGGCATGTTTGGAAAAATGTGATGCTGGAAAAGCATGGTCCTGGGGTGTCAGCTAGACAGACGAGAAGGGAAGCCAGAGGGGCCCCTGATGGGGGGAGGCAGGACTGGGTGGAGTGTGGGAGCCGAGAGCTGGACAAAGAGCAGTTTTCTGAAGACAAGCCAGGGTGTGGCCGAGGGGGTGGTGGGAGAGAAGGTCACTACTGGTGAGGGAGTCAGTATACCCAGGAGCTGGGAGTGGGGGGAGCCTCCCCTGGGTAAGCTGAGTCACCAAGAAGGATGGCAGGAGCAGGGGGTTGGGGGAGGAGGCCACAGGGGAAGGGAAGCAGGAGGGTGGGAGAGACGGGCTTTGGGAGCTCCTGAGGGAGGCTCCCCTGGGGCAGTGATGCCTGGCTGGGCTCCATGGGGCAGTGGGAGGTCAGCAGACAAAGGGGGCTGGGGTGGGAGTGGCTGAGAGGGGAGGGTGCGCTTCTGGAGAGGGAATAGCATGTGCAAAGTGAGAAGTCAGGGCTGGCCAGAGCACTGGAGGAGCTGAGGGGGAAGCAGAGTGTTGAGGGAGGGGCCTGGCAGCACTGGGCCTGTGCTGGCTTGGAGGCTATGGCATGGAATTTGGTCTTTATCCTACTAGGAGCATCTGGGGGCTGTCCAAGAGGACTCTCCTGGTTGAAATATTTTGTGATTTTATGACTCTCGTGCAGGCCTCCATTCCCTCTGTTTCCAGACTCTTCACCCCCCGCCCTCAGCGGTTTCCATAGTTCCTGTCACCCACACTGTTGCACGCAGGCAAATAGACACTTGGCCACACAGCCCAGCAGACAAGGGGCTCCTTAGCGGAGGGGCCTGACCTACAACTTAATGGCACCAAGGGAGACACTGAGGCCCCAGAGTGCCCCACGATGCCATCATGATGACCCAGTGACAGGGCACATGACATGCATCTAGGGTTTTAGGAGCATGTCCAGGCATGGGGCTGAAGGCAGTCAGGGTGAAAGAGACTGCACCCTGGTTCCTGCTTCCTGGCAATTCCTGAGCATGTCCGGGACCCCAGTCCAAAACATCTCCCCAAATGTCCACCTGTCAGCACACTCGCCCTCTGGGTTAACATCTACTCTCCCAGGACCCTTGGACGTGGCCAATGCGGTCAAAGAGGTTCCCTCTTTCTCTTGCTGGGTATACTTCATTGATGGCAGCTCCCCAAAGTGGTTCCACCAGTCTGTGCAGGCACTGAACGAAGATGATGGTTAGGGCGCTGCCAGGACTTCCAGGAGCTTCCCCTCCAACCCAAGGGGCAGGATTCCATCAGACAGGGTTAGCAACTGGCATTCAGAGAACTCCTGGCCCAAGTCACAGACATGGTCACCCTCTGGGTGCCACTTGCTGAGCCCCTGCACCCTTCTTGTGTGCTCTGCCCTCAGACTGGCTGTCCTGCTCACCCCACTTCACAGGGAAGGAACACACAGTCCTGAGAAGCCACGTAGAAGTGGAGTCTCACGCTTGAACTTTGACCTGTGCTTGGAGCCTGGCCCTGGGGCCCGGCAGGCCTCCATTTGTGTCCCAGCTCATTTCCCCCCTAACTGGGTGGGCTGAAGCAAAGCTCTGGGCCAGGCTCCCAGGGCAGGAGAGAGGAGGCAGGGCTGCAGGTGGGTCTCAGTCACTCGAGAGGGCAGGAATTGGGAAATTATGACAGTCATGCGCTCCTATTTTATACTCTGTTCATCTTCTCAGCCACCCCAGGAGGTCAGCTCCATTGTCTGCCCATTTTATAGAGGAGGAAACTGAGGAAAGGGGCATAAGTGACTTTCCTAAAGTCAGTAGAAAAGCTGGGACTCATGAAGAGGAATTAAGTTTGGGGCTGGGGGAGAACATGGAGCCTAGAGGAGATAAATGCGTGGCCTGGGAGGAAGTGGGGAGCAGGGAGGGTGGGTCAGGGTGGCTGGCCCAGGTGGGGAATTGGGACTAGGCCAGTTCCTGCTGGGGTTCAGACGTAGAGTGCTTGGGTCTGGGCTGGGGGCTCTGGAAGGCTCAGACTCTCACACTCTGTGACCTAATCAGAGATGCAGGGCCTGGCCCACACACCCAAGTCCATGAGGACCCAACTCCCCGCCTGGGTTCCAGCCTCCTCAGCCCCATGTGTGTACTGCCCTAGCAGCCCTTCCACAATGCCAGACCCATTCCTGGCTTGTACCGCCATCCACAGGCCTGCAGTGGCCTCACCTGCTTCATCCACTCCATCCTGCCAAACTCAGTCCAAGTGCAGCCTCCCTGACCCTCTACCTCCTTGTCTCCACACTCAGGATCAGACTCTCCACAGGCCCAATGAGGGAGAATCTTCCAAAAGCGTGTGGCTCTGCTCTTCCCTCCCCCCAGGCATTCGGCCCTAGTTTGTTGAGCACCTACTATGCCCAGCAGGGAGACCGAGGCCCAGAGAGGAGATGGGACTTGAACGAGGTCACTCTGCCGGTCGACGGGGCCCCACCCCCAATCTCCTCTCCCAGTCCTCTTCTCTCTCAGGGAAGTGGCAAGCTGGGCAGAAGCCGGAGAGGGTGGTGGCCCTGCCAGGCTCCCCAGCAGTCAGGAGCCTTTGAAGAGCTGAGAGGACAGACAGGCTTGGAGCGTCTGACCCCCTGAACTCTCCCACCCCCCATGGTGGAGTGGGGCTGCTTTATTTCTCCTGCCCCCTGAGCTCTGACCTGGGCGGCATCCATCTCCTGAGAACCCTCCACTTCCCCTGGCCTCTCTCCCTACCACATCTGTTTCCCGTCAGGTTCCAGCTGTGGTTCCCCTCTGCCGGCCCTGCCCCCCAGGAGAAGAAAACACTAATGGGCTTTGCCTCACTGAGGGCGGGGGGTGGGGGGGGCGGGAATGGCCCTGGGGTGATCAATTCCAGCTGCTGGATGTTTTCCCTCCACAGAGGGGAGTTGCCTTGACAGCTTCCCCACCTCCTCCACCCAGTGCCTGGGCAGGGAGGAGCCAGGACCCAAGGAAGGAAGGGGCACTGATAGGGTCATGGCCAAGGAGTGAGGACAGCCAGGACGTGCGTTGCAGAGGCTTTTCCACAGGGACTCAGCTGGTCCTCCTGCTCCCAGCTGCCCCCTCTACAAATTAGTAATAGCAATTATATGTGTATTAGTAATAATACATGTTAATACTGACCAACACTTTGCTCTTTGTGTGACAGCCGCTGCTGTCATAAGGTGATCACTTTGCACATATGACCTTATTTATTTACTCTTCACAATAATGCCATCAAGTAGCCCATTGTATAGAGAAGAAAAATTGAGGCACAAAGAGGCTAAGTGACTTGGGAGAGGTCACACGCAATTACAAAGTCTTGCAGAACTCTTTACGTTTAGAAAGTAACTTAAAACAGTCGTCTCATTGACTTGTGTCCCTATCACACATACAGCACATATTATTAAACCGCACCCCCCCCCACCCAGGTTACACAAGGTTCTAGAGGAGAAAGTTCTTACCCAACAGCCCTTGGCAGATAAGTGAAGCTGCAGGCACCTGGCAAGACTCTTAATGTCTTGGAGCCTCAGTTTCTTCATCTGTAATATATGAGGATAATAATATGCCCCTCTCAGGAGGTTAGGTGGTATGATTTATGCGGCTGCAGTTTGCAAAGTGTAAATCCTGGAGAGCAAGGGTGGTGTCAGGTCTGCGTGGTTGGGCCTCTCTGGCCCCCCTGGAAGGTGGGTTCAGGGAGGGGCCCAGGCCAGCATGAAGAGTAGGAAAGGGGAGCTGGCCGGGGGGAGGGGAGACTTCAGAGCCTCCTACATGGGACCTACCTATGGGAGCGAGCAGAGAGTCTCTGTGTGGCTGGGATCACTGGGATTGGTGTATGGGGACCCAGACTTCAGCCCAAGATTGGGGGGCACTTCCTTCAGCACAGGCAATGAGCTGAGCCAGGGAACTCAGCTGACAGCTCCCCAGCCCTGGAGCGTGTAGGCGGTACCCATGGGATCCTGTAGGTGTCCATCTGGAGAGCAGGGGATGTGACATTCCCAGACCTTCCAGCATGGAACTGTGGCTTCAACTTTCAGTGACCTCTCCCAGCTGGTATTCCCCTCCTATTAGTAATAATCATAAACAGCATTAATAACATTTATGTGCTATGCTCTTTCTATTCATGATCTTCCTGGCATTGTAACAACAGTCTCAAGAGCAAAGTGTTGTTGGCGTCCCCTTTCACAGACGAAGAAGTGGAGGATCAGAGGTGTCAGGTATCCTGCCCAACATTGCACAGCTCATAGGTAGTTTGAGCCCAGGTTTGACATGAAGCCAAACGCTTTCTCCTCTCTCCTGGCCAGGAAAGCCAGTCATCTGAAAGCTTCTGGAGATGAGGCCAAGGCTTCTGCCTCTTTTCCAGGTCTTCCCAGCGTGGCTTTAGGCCTAGAAGCACAGGGATGGTCTTTATGACCCTGGATCAGAACCCAGCCCACCCACAGTCTATACCCTCACCTCCTAGATCCCTCTGACTCATCCATGCCTCCAACTGTCAGCTTTAGGCCAGGTACTGAATACTTGGGCAGAAAAGTTAGTGTGCCACTTTTGAGCAGTTTGCAGCCTGCCTAGGGGACAGCGCTCCTGCTCAGCTTATTCCAGGATCATCCTGGGTCATGGTTGCTGGCCCCAAGGCTCCCTTGGCCCACACCAGCCTGCAGTTCCTGCCCCTCTCCTTGGCATGTGGCTCTGAGCTGGCCCTGACCGGCTTCCTTTGAGTCTCCCCAGGTCTATTCAGGGGACCCTGCTGCAGGGAGGGGTTCTGGGCCAAGATTCTGGCTGCCAGCTAGGAAACTATCTGCCTCAGGAGGTGTGCCTAAAAGCCTCCATACATCTTCCAGAGAAACAGGTCTTTGCTGGCTTTTGAGAGCCAGGATGAGAGGGACAGAGGGAGCGGGGAAGCCCCGTGTATAACAGAAATATGTTTGTATGTGCCCAACACTGCTCAGTTTACAGACATCTAGACACTGACTCCTCCCTGCAAACAAGCTCAACAGTCACCCACTTTACAGATGTGGAAATGGAAGCTCTCTGAGGCCACATTGTAAATGAGTGGTATCATAGGTCTAGCTTTTCTCGGGGCCTCGGTTTCCCTGTTAAGAAGCATCTAGGCACTCATCAAACAGGGCAGGTGCTGTGCCAGGCTCAGGGATCAGGGACAAATTAGAACACTGGCAGCTGACCACACAGAGCTAAGGGTTCAATTACTCTAAGCCTGAAACACCGGGACTGTGTCGAGGTTAAACACCCTTTGAGTCTTGAGGCCACAGGAGCAGTTGTGTGGGTGACAAGTGACCTGGGAAGAGGCAGTGGATGCTGGGAATCAGGAGATATGACTTGGGCCTCCCTTGTGCTGGACCCTGGTTTCATCATCTGGTTAATGTCTGTGCACCGTTGTCCTGCCTCTGTCCTGGGCTTTAGTGAGCTTCAAATGGTGGCCGCTCAGAGATCACGGGGGAGGGCGAAGTGGCATCTAGACCCAGGGCTCTGGGTAAAAGCCTCCCATAGCCCTAGCCCCAGCCCAAGGCCTCAGCCATGCCTCTGGGACTTAGAACACATGTGTTGCCTGCAGTAGGTGAGAGGCAGGAAGGGTCCTGGGTGCTTCTTGAAACAACCTCTGTGATTACAGGCACACGTGCTCTCTCTCCGGGCCCACCCTGTGTATCTCTCTCCCTCTTCCTGTCTGTCTGTCTGGCGCACTGTCTCTGCCTCTCCCCACATCTGTCTCACTCTCCCTGCTTCTCTGGTATTTCTTTCTCTCCACCCCCTCCTCCCCACCCTTGGGCCCGCGTCTACCTTCCTCTCTGCAGAGACCCCTGGAGAAGCCCGATGGCCTGGACGTGTCTGACCAGAGCAAGGAGCACCCCCAGCACCTGTGCGAGAAGTGCAAGGTGCTGGGCTACTACTGCCGGCGCGTGCAATGACCCGGCCGCCCACCATGCCCCACCGCCCTCCTGCCAGCTGGAGAAGACGCAACCACCCTGCATGTCCCCAAGTGTGCACGTGCAAGGGGGCATCCTCAAAGGCTTACAGGTCTGGTGGGTGGGCTCTTATGTTCTTGTATGTTGACAAACAGTGTTAACTGACGTAGCTGCCGCCCCACAAGGCCCGCTCTCTGCGACTCTCTACAGGTGGGCCTGGGTCTGTGTGGAGGGGACAAGGTGAGCAGAGGTCAGCGCACAGGACCCCACAGAGCCTTCAGCGTCCCCTGCAGGCTCTCCTCTGAGACTCCCTTTTGGGTGAGCAGCCTTACATTGGCCACAAGTGCACTAAATTTACTGTGAATCCCAGAGCCTGCAGGGGATGGTCTCCCAAAACCAGCCAGGTGGCCTTCTCCCACCCAGAACCTTCCAGTTTGCCCTGTGTGAAAAGCCACTCTTGGAAAGCCCTAATTTTCTAAGTCAGTGCTCATGGCAAGCTGACTCCTGTTCTAGCAGCTGCTGGGGAGCGGGCATCTCTGCCCCCTGCCACTTTGAGCCCCAAACCTGACTGCCTCTGAAGCCACTGGCATTGCACCTGGGCCCCGCACATCTCCCCTCCCCCTACACCCCAGAGGTCAGGGATGGGGAGGCACTGAATGTTGGACGGTGCTCCAGCGTGTGACCTGGGGCACAGAGGGCAACACCCCCTCCCCCACCACAGACTTCCCCCACGCGTTTGGATTTTGCCAGCCCTATCCCCTTCCCTTCTCCTTCCCCTCTCACCCATGCTGGGGAGCCACACCCGGAAGGAGGCAATAGGACCCAGCAGGGAAACCACTCTGGCAGGAAGGACCCAGGCCTGGCAGTCCAAAGACCTGGGTTTTAATGCTGACCCCGCCACTGATGCACTACAGAGCCTTGAGAAGGATTCTCACCTCTGGGCCTCTGTTTCCCCACTAAGAGAAAGAGAGAGTGACACCAGAGAGGCCCATTTCTGTCCTGATGTTCTGGAATTCTGCCTGGCTGGGTGCCATCTCCTGGAGCAGAGAGCTTTATTTGGAGAGTTTCCCCAGGCTCCCTACCCATCCCCTTCCCACTATCACCCATCAGTCAGTCACTTAAGAAATCAGGTGGAGGGATGCAGGTCCTCCCCTGTTGCCCCCTGCAACCCCAGCCATGTCTTTTGTCCCCTACCCTGCAAACGTGAAGGAGAAAGGTCTCCCCCTCCTTACAGGGCAACCCCAAGACACGCTACAGAACCTCTGGTTTGCAAAGTGGGGACAATGATTCCTACCTCCTGAGGGGGCGGAGAGGCCTCCTGGCACTCACACTGGACAGGCCTGCCGATGCTGTCCTGGCTAGTGGGAAGGATTGCCTTCCTCTCTGCTCTCTCCCCCATGAGAAGCCCTATTTGCTTTGTCATATTACCCTTCCTTTCTCCCAGGGCTGGGTCCTTTGATGTTGCCCCAACATTATGCCTCTGTGGGAAAAAAAAAAAAAAAAAAAAAAATCAGACCGCGGAATGGGCCTGAAATTCAGTGTTTACCACGGCTCAAGGACACCCAACCTGGGGCCGGTCGTCTTTGGTTTTCAAGTGAAAATGCTTTGTACAACTGAGGAGTTACGGCAAAGTGTTAATCAGGGGTCCAGGGAGTGAGTTGAAGAGATGGAGTTGAGAGTATTTGCAGCCAGAGGGCTGCAGGGTAGATTGGGGGGGGCCAAGCCCTCTGAGCACTTAGGAAGGGTGTGTGTGCTCCAGCCTGAGCCCTGTAGCTGCCTCCCTCCAGGCCTGCAGGGGCAGAACGCCCGCCACCAACTGTGAACGTGCTTACCGCCCACTGAAGAATCCCTCTGCCCCCTGCCTGCTCTACTGTGTCAAGGTGAGCCAGAGTCACCCTGGCCCTGGGTTCTCTGTCCCCGAGAAGCTGTCACTGTCAGTCATCCTCGTGTCCCTCTAAAGAGAGCATTCACAGGGGTGGCAGTGTCCTGGTTTCCACTGCGAGGACAAGGCCCCAAGACTTCCAGGGACTTGGCCCCACGGGGAGGACCTGGGCTTCTGGGTGCTTGGGCTGAGGTTGTGCGGGAAGTCCACATCCTAGAAAGAACCCAGGCTCCAGACTCCAGAAGGAATATCACCCCAAAGTGACCTTTGCAGTGGGCTTGTCCAGCTGGCAGTCACTGCCGCTGCCATCTGTGCAGAATCAGCCACTGTGGGGGGGCTGGGCCCTCCTGCCTGGGGCAGCCCTTCCATATTGCCCCCGCCCCATGGCTGAATTTGGGAGCTCTGTGTGGTCAGCAAAAGCCACTGCTGTCCAGGCTGGTGCTGTGAGAATTAAGTGCTCAGAGGGCCCGGGCGTCCAGGAGACAAGAAAGTGTGTGGTTTCAGTATGTTCAAAAGGGACAATCGCTTGCAGTTAGTAGATCTAGCGATCTAGTTGGGAGATAATGGTGTTTACCCCATATGAAGTATTCAATAGTTCTACTTGTGAATTTGTATTTATTTTGAGTTATACTTGACACAGAATTCCTTTTTTTTTTTTTTTAAAGAAAAATACTATGTGTGTATTTTGAAAAGAAAATTCATGGATGTTAAAATTTCTGCATGGTTTCCAATTTTTCTCACAACACTGAATTTGTTACCTTCTCCCGAAAGATCTTCACAGTGATTTTTGTCTGTATATATTTGAGGGCCTTTTTTAAAAAAAAAAGAAGAAAAAGAAAAAGACAAGAAAAATATAATTACTTGATTTTTGAGATTTAAAATAAACAAAAGGAGAGGCATTTTCAAAACTTCAGAGCTTTCAGGAGGGCAGTAGAATATCAAATGAAGATTTCTGGAAGTATTTTTTGCAAACCTTCTGGTTGAGCTGCAAGAAAATATTTATGGTGAGAACTTTTCTCTTTTTCCTGTTTTTTTTTTTTTTGGTTTGATTTTTTACTATGCTTTGGTCTGTAAAAAGTCTGCAACTGAATTACATTAAGGAAATATTGTCTACATAGAATATTATATGAAGTTGGTACATAATTCTGATGAGGAAAAAAAAAATCTTTGCAATTCTTTAAGCCATATTATTGTTATTCTCTCTTGTTTGCCTTGGATGAAAATATCAGTATTAAGTAGTCAGCATATTATTCAAGTGCTTATACTTATTAATATGTTCCTGTCCTGTATTTATACATATGTGTATTTTGGAAAGTATTGCCTTTTTGGAGGGAAGCTATTATTAGATACTTAGTGAAAAAGGGAATGGGAAGCTCTTTGAGCCTCTTCAGCTGAGGATAACACAGCACTATAATCCATTCTCTTGCACCTTCTTATTATTATCTTGTTATTATGGTTATTAATCTTGTGGGGGGGCAGGAGTGAGCTAGGGGAACAGGGGGCATGTGACTGATTAGCCCCTCTATGGTTGGCCAGCTCCAAAGATGGCCTCCTTGGCCTGATCCAGGGCTTCCGGTCAGAACAGCCCAAAGAGGGAAGAGGAAGACAGACTTCACACCGTTCCTTTTGGAGCTTTGCCATCTGAGCCATGTCCCAGGTCCCCATGCTCTTTGAACTTGGATTTGTCCCCCTGCCCTCCACCATCTAATGGACTTGAATCTACTCGAAATGAATATTTAACCCAGCATCACTACATCACAGCCCAGAGCGACAGCTAACCCTGAAATCTGGGAGGCGTCCAGCCTTGGGGAATTCATCGCTCTCTGTTGCCAACCTCACTCGACGTCCTCCACTCGCATGTGGTGACCCTGTCCATGTCTGTATCTGTTAATATGTGTGTGTCCAGCTAGAAAGACAAACAGAACCCGTGGGCCAGCTCGGAGGGTGCGTGGAGGAGGCTCCCGACCGCTCCCGAGGGCCGCCCTCGGGATGGCATTCCGTTGTGTGCCTTATTCCTGGAGAATCTGTATACGGCCTGCCTATAGAAATATAGCCTTTTCATGCTGTATTAAAAGGACTCTTAAAAGCAAGAGAGGCTCCTGGTTTCCTTGTTTACGCAGAGTGTCCGTGGGAGCTAGACGTTTTCACAGACCAGAGGGGCCAAGTAGGGCGGGAGGACTCGGAGCCGCCCTTCTGCTGTCATGAGTCTGGGACGTCCGGTCCTTGCCCTGCCTCCACACCATTGATTTGCCTTCTCCCAGCCCCTCTGTCCCCAAGCAGACACTCTCTCCAGGGTGAACGCCCTCCCCAAGCAGGGCCCCAGACTGGGCGAGATTGTCAGCACATTAGGTCACAGTTAGCTCAGCGATGGGACTCCCGGTGACCATATATAGGAGTGAATCTTCCTCGGAGATGCAGCCTCGGGCCTCGCCACCACAGCTCCCACTCGGATCTCTCGCCAGGATCAGGATTTGGACCTCAGACACTGGGCATCCCACAGTGAGCAAAGTGAAGTGTCCGGGGCCTCCTGGAAAGACCCTGGGAAAGGGGACAGAGGACTCGTCTGAGCAAGGACCCAGGCTGGGCTGTCTCCAGGTGGGGCTCTTGCTGAGGGCCACAGACAGGAAGCCACAGCTCATAAGGCCTGGAGCCACAGCCAAGAAAGTCTGAGGGAGCCACCTGCATATGGAGCCCTGAGGCCCAGGGTCTTCGCACTTGTGGTTCTCAACCTGGCTGCTCACCAGAATCGCCCATGGGAACCGCCTTGGTCTCACCCGGAGATGCTTGAGAAACCAGCCTGGGTGTCCTTAAAGTCCCTGATCAGTCCAGCATGCAAGGCTGAGAAGTATAGGGCTTTGAAATGGTCTCTAGGGTCCTATGGGGCCAGTGGTGATGGCTGTAAGGAGACTGGTGGGTGGTGGGGTGGGGGGGGGTGAGGGGTTTCAGCTCGCTGGAGGGACATCCCCTCCCCAGCTCCAGCCAATTGCTGCTATCTAAGAATACACTGTCTGGGGCAGAGGGGGGAGAGGGGGCGGCAAGAGACTAGGAATTCAGGTTGTTATGTGAAATTTTCCAATTTTTAAATTTTGGCAACTAGTTTATTAAGTTTTTTTAAAATTTTTTCTTTTTATGGCCGCACCCACAGCATATGGAAGTTCCTGGGCCTGTGGTTAAATCTGAGCCACAGCTGTGACCCGAGGCACAGCTGCGGCAATGCTGGATCCTTTAACCCACTGTACCAGAGCGGGAATCGAACCCACACCTCCACAATGACCCAAGCCGCTGCAGTCAGGTTCTTAGCCCACTGTGCCATGGCAGGAACTCCTTAAATTTTTAAATAGCCAAACTATCCGCGAGCCGGCCCATGCCTCTAGACAGCAACCTCTGAGATGGAACAGTGAAACTAAGATGTGAGTCCTTGGGGTCAGGGACCATGGGTTGGGGAGAAGTGGGGGACAGGAAGGAACAGAGGCTCCTGACTCCAGAGGCAGGACCTATTAGCTTATTTGGGGTACACAGCAAATCCTGGCAGCCACCATGCCCTTTCCTGCTCATTGGCACAGAGGAAGGATTAATTCACTTCCTGGTGCCTGGCTTCAGGGTGAGTGAAATGGCAGGCAGGACCAGAACTGGCCTGACGCAGGTGGGTGGCACCCCAGCAGGATGGGCAAAGGAGAGAATAATCCCCCATGAGAGCCTCTCCACCTGCAGCCCAGGGAAGGCTGTGCTCCCTGTTACAGGTCTGAGGACATGGAGCCCCGTCTGTCTCAGTGGCCACAACACTGGCTTCCAGATCAGCCCTGCCTCCCCTGGCTGTGTGACCCTGAGCTGCTCCCCCGGCCTCTTTGAGCCAGAGCTTCCAAGGGGATATTACATGGATAAGAAGCCCAGTGACCACAAGGCCCAGCACATGGCTTGGCACCTGGGTGGCGGGTTAGGGGCCACGGTCTGCGGCTCAGGCCAGAGGTCATACAGGGAGTCTGAGTGGAGCCAGGCCTCCAACCCTGGAAGCTGGTTCATTTGATCATTTGCCCCCTGTGCTGGGGCTGAGGTGTCAAGGTTAGTATTGGATTATCTGCCCTTGTGTGTCGTATGCATGTCCCGTGTGTTTGTTTTGTTTTGTGTTCCACGGAAAGAAAACAACCCAAAGCAAACACAGCCTGCATTTCGACATCTCCTAGAGCTGTGGAAACCAGTAATTCCCCTGGACAGGAAGGATTTCCGGTTGGACTGAATGTCCACGTCCAGAGGCAGCCAAACGCTGAGAGCATAGTCCACTGCAGAAGGGGGCGTCAGGGGTCCCAAAGGGGAGGCCCCGGCTCTGAGCCTGCCCCTGACAGGAAGCCGGCGACCTCCACCCCTGAATTTAAGGCCCCCAGAGGGGAGAGCTCATTTGAGGTCACCCAGCAGGCAGGTGGCTGAGCAGGATTTGAACCCTGAAATCTCACCCCCAGTGTAGTGTTTCAGAGGCGGAGCTGGGGCTTGGCCCCAGGCAGCATGCTAGGCCCAGAGTGAGGGCCCCCAAGCACAGGGGTTGTCTCGAGGGGCAGGCAGCTCCAGCCCATGAAGGCCTTTGTAAGGAGCCCTTACACTGGACACAGGGCTTGGAGACCAGACAGTGCCCCAGGCCTGGGGTCGGAGCATGTCTGTTCAACCACTGCCCCCTCTCCCACCTCAGCACGAAAACCCTGGGGGCTCAGAAGCCACCATGTGGCCCAGACAAAGCTCCTAGCACCAACCCCTCCTTGGAAAATGTGATGTGGAACCTCCCCATCCTGACCTATGAGCTGGGGCAACTGGACGCACCGAGGGCTGCAGTGGATGCTGGGCGGACCCTGCATGCACAGATGCTCTATGCTGGCTGCTTTGACTCTCACAGGCTCTACTGCCATCCAGCTTCTGCCTGGGCCCTGACCACAGGCCCAGGTCTCTCCCGTCCCTCTGGCCCCCTGTGTGCTCCTAACAGTCCTGGCAGGAACCAGGGTAAAGAACACTATGCCAACATGGCAGGTGGGGAAACTGAGGCCCAGGGAGAGTCCTGACGCCTGAGACTGACAGACGGGGCCTCCACTGCACCCTCCGCCCTCAGCTGTTTCTGATCTCGACCAGAGACTCCAAGTGGATTCCCACAAGCCTGCTCAGGCTTTTAGCAACCACTATGGGCGTTTCCTTGGGGCCAGGTCTGAAACCCTGAGCTGTGGCTGCAACCTGTGATACCCTGGGTGAGGAGTCAGGCCCCTGCTTTCCTTAGACAGCTGGACCCTGGCTTCCCACAGTCTACCCAAGGGCAGGCATCCAAATGCCACGCCAGCTGCTCCCTGGCCTGTTTCCCCATGGTGTCAGGAGGGCAGAAGGGGCAGGAGGCACTGAGATGAAGGCGGGTGACAGTCTGGGGAAGGGCAGGCGTCTGATTGTCCCTGGAGCTCTGACCGAGCCAGGGACAGCCTGTCCTCAGGCACAAAGGCCCCTCCTAACACCCCCGCCCCCACATTATGAAGACATGTGAGAGGTTCCGGGCTCCATGTCCCACCCCCACCCCACAGACATTCACATACCACTTTGCACACGCTTGCACTTACTAACACACAACCACACACTGACACATGCGCATTCACACACGTATACTCTCAGACACATGCACATATCCACAAACCCACAGAACTGCAGCCTGAAGAAAGTCCTGTGGGGGTGGGGAGCCCCCACAGCAGCCCCTCTGCCAGACCACTCTTAGCCAAGGGTCGCTTTTAGGGCAGAGGAAACTCCAGTCCAGAGGGCAATGGACTTCATGTAAATCTGCCATCTATCTTCCCCACAGGCTGTGTCCCTCCAAACCCTCCAGGGGGTGAGACAAGCCAAGCCCCTACTGCTGGTCCAACCAATATAGGGAGAAAGTCTGACCTCGTCTCACAAACAGTTGAACAAATTTACATTTTGTTAGATGTAATGACAGCACTGGGGTCGTGTGAAAAGTATCCTCATGTATTAGACACGGGTATTTATGGTGAAGTGAGACAGTGCCCGGGGCTTTGTTTTCAAATAATCCAGAATACAGGGTGGGGAGTTGTTGAAATGAAACTGACAAAATGGTGACCATGTCTGAAGTGGAGATCCAAGAACTACACTCTTGACCTTGTCCCACACCTGGGCAGGAGATGAGCGCAAAGGGACCCAGGCCAAGGAGGTGCACCGAGGCCAAGTGGGGGAGGGGGCCTCCAGACACATCCTTGCACACACCCAGAGCCCCCCACAGTCTTTGCATCAGAAGTGCCAGTGTGGCCGAGCACACTCTGTGGTTAAATGTGGAATAATGAGTGAATGAGATCTGACCCACAGCCAGCCGGTGCGCCAGCCATTGTGCTCCGTGACTTACATGCACTGTCATTCTTTTTTTTTTTTATTTTAAAGGTTCCCGCAGCTTTATTGGTACAGCCTCAATTTTAAAGTTGCCATCTTTAAAAAGCTAGATGTAGGAATGCTTTGTGTTTTTTTGGTTTGGTTTGGTTTTTGTTTGGCTGGGGCATACAGCAGCTGGATATGAAATCTCAGTTCCCAGACCAGGGACTGAACCCAGGCTGTGGTGCTGAAAGTATGGAGTCCTAACAACTGGACCACTGTAGCCGCTGGCCTATACCACAGCTCACGGCAGCACCAGATCCTTAACCCACTGAGCAAGGCCACGGATTGAACCTGCATCCTCACGGATACTAATCAGATTCGTTTCCACGGAGCCATGAGGGAACTCCTGCATTGTCATTCTAAATCCTTGCCACAACCCTAAGAGCTGGGTGCTAGGATGGGTACCATGTCACAGATGGGGAAACAAAGGCCTAGAGAGGTTGAGTGACTTATCCAAATCACACAGCTAGTGAGTTGAGAGCAGAGTCCCTCCCCAGTCCCCCTCCCAGAGCCACTTCCCACCCCTTACTCCCAAGGGCATGTCATATCCATGGCCTAATCCCGGCCTCCAGCAGCTGTGCCACGCACCCAAGACAGCCAGGCAGAGGGGTGGCCTGCCCTTAGCCCCCAGTTTCGTTGCCCCTTCGCATTTGCCCAGCCAAGACTGCCAGCCTTCCTGCAGTAGCTCAGAGCCAACAACCACCTAGTGCAGGTGCCATGGTGGTTACTGAAGGCCTGAGCAGAAGTTAGAACTCAAGCCAAACCCCTCAACACAGTCCCCAGCCACATTCCACTTTTGTCCTTGAAAACTTCCCAGGGGAGCTCCCTTTCCTAGTTGCAGGGGGGAGCCCAGCTCTTACTCCACTGCCTCCAGGGTGAGCCAGGCCAGGCCAGGCACCCATGTCTTCTCTCCCTGGCACTCACCCATCCTGGCCCTCCCACCCAGGTCCATGGCCTCCTAAAGCCCTGTACTCAAGCCCACCTCCTCCACATCCTCCCTCTTGGTCCAGGAAGTCAAGGGGGTCTTTGTCCCACTCCAAGCATTCCTTGCTGGGAGCTGAGCAACCTCCTCCTTTATCACCTTCTCAACATCCCCTCCTTCCTCTGGTCAGACCTGGAGGTCAGCGCCGCTCCCCCTCTTCCCCTCCACACCCAGATTCTGCAGCCATGGGGCAATGTGGGGTCTGAGCCCTGCCTCATATGTTCAGGATCATGGCACCTGCTGTGACCTCCATCTCGGCCTCCTCACTCTCATCCTGGTAAGCACTCTGGGCTCACATGGAGCCCAGGAGTGAACTGCAGCTTCAGTACTTATCACTGTTGTCCTGAGCTAAGCAAGTCCCCCCCCCCCACCCCAACCCGAGCCCCAGGTTCCTCCCTTGTAAAATGGGAACAACACCTCCTGTCTACCCACCTGAGGATCATCGTCATAATTACGTACTCAAGAAATTTTAGCTACTGCACTGGTCATGGAGGGGGTGATAGTCCCCTGGGCCTGTGCTGCCTCTACAGTGGGTCCCCCCTGATTTTCTCTTCGCCTCTGCCTCCTACCCGTCAACCCCTCAAGCCATGTGGTCTGAAAACTTCATGCCGGCCAGACGGCAAGAGATGAGGAGCCTGTGCCTTGCCCCCAGAAAAGGACTGGGATCTGTCTGATCCTTGGCCTGTAGGCCATCCCCCTTGCCTCCTACATCCTGTTGGTTCAGCTCTTGTTTTCCGCCTGAGTTTCCTTCTTGTGCTGCAGCAAGGGACCTTTACCTAGCATGTAACTGGTCCTTCTCTACATGGGAGCCTGATCCAGCCCCGGCTCACAGTAGAGATTCTGCTTCAAATAATTTGCCCCAGTTCTCTCCACCAGCATCCTTGCCAGCTCAAAACCCCTCAGCTTTCACCTTGCGGAGTCAGCTTCTCCTCTGCTTCCCCCTGGTGGCTAAATTGGAGAACTGCTACTTCCTGCCGACAGCAGGCCCACACAGGGGACTAAAGGGGAATTTTCTTTTGCTCTCAAACCTGAGGTGAGTCCTGACCTCTCCAGCACAGTGCTACCCAGGCCCCATGTTTGAATAAAACTGTCAAGTGGTACTATCTAGGTTTTCCTTATTGATCATAAAATAATGCATGCATAATGTGAAATGGAAACAAAAATAGGAAGTAGGATGTGAAAATTCCCAGTAGCCCAACTTCCCTTAGGGACACTGCAGTCCAGAGTCTGGCCATATCCTTCCCTAGTTTTTTTGCTTGTATAAACACACACACACACACACGCAAACGGGATGCTGTTCTATAACCTGCTTTGTTCTCATCATCTTTTCCTGTTAACACAGAAATCTGTTTCATCTGGGGACTGAAACAGTGGCCCACCAGGTTAAGGGTTCGGCATTGTCACTGCTGTGGCTTGGGTCACTGCTGTGGTGTGGGTTGGGTGCCTGGCCCTGGAACTTCTGCATGCTAATGGCCGTGGCCAAAAAGATAAAGAAACATTTGACTAACAGCCGATTGTACTCTTTTTGTTGGGTAATGTATTTATGAATTCCCTACTGAAGGATACGGGCATTTTTGGTTTTTGTTTTTTGTTTGTTTATTTTGGCCACGGTATCCAGTGGCTTGATGTGAGATCTCAGTTTCCAATTCAGCGACTGAACCCAGGCTGCATCAGCGAAAACACTGAGTCCTAACCACTAGACCACAAGGGAACTCCCTCAATTTTTTTTTTTTTTTTTTTTAGTAAATCACCTTTCTGTTTAGTACATAAGGAAGATCTGGGGTCAGGAAAGCCAGGGTCTGACCTGACAAGTCTCAGGCCACTACCTTTGATCACATCCCTGTGCCCCCCACTCCCAGGCCTCAGTTTCCCCACCTAACCACTGGGGCACTGGGCTCCATGAAGAAGACTTCACTCTGACAGTCCCTCTGATCTGTGATTCCACATTGAGTTGGCCGAGACTGTAAGCTGCCCTGGTGTCATCCAAGCAGTTTGGGGGCTGGTGTAGGGAGGGGACCTGAGAGACCCCAAACCTCTCTGAGGCCTGGGGCCTGGTGATCACTTTGATAATTGTGGGGAGGAAAAGCTGAAGAAAGCTTCAAAAGATTTGATTTGACTTTATTTTTTGAAATAGAGCATGGGCAAGTTCAAGCCAATGTCATCTTGAAAACCATAAATAAATTGGACTGAATCAAAATTTAAAACCTTAGTGCTTTGAAGGATACCATTTAAGAAAGTAAAAAGATAACTCACACAGTGAAAGAAAATATTTGCAAATCATATATCTGATAAGGGACTTTTATCTGAAATAAAGAGCTCTTACGACTCCACAATAAAAAGACAAATAACCCAATTTAAAAACAGACAAAGGAGTTCCTATTGTGGCTCAGCGGTGACAAACCAGACTAGCATCCACGAGGACGCGGGTTTGATCCCTGGCCTCGCTCAGTGGGTTAAGGATCAGACGTTGCCATGAGCTGTGGTGTAGGTCCCAAACACAGCTGAGATCCCGAGTAGCTGTGGCTGTGGTGTAGTCTGGCTGTGACAGCTCCAGTTCAACCCCTAGCCTGGGAACTTCCATACGCCATGCGTGCAGCCCTAAAAAGACAAAAAACAAACAAACAAAAAAACCCCAAAGATCTAAATAGTCATTTCTTCAAGGAAGATATATAAATGGCCCATAAAGACATGAGAAGATGCTCACATCATTAGTCACTGGGGTTAGGCAAAACAAAACCAGAATGAAATTCTACTTTGATGTCGAGAATCAAATAGATAAAAGTGCCGGTGAGGCCATGGATAAATTGAAATGCTTATACCTTGCTGGTGAGAATGCAAAATTTTGTAGCCACTTTAGAAAACGATTTGCCATTCCTCAAAACACTAAACATGAAGTTGCCATCTAACTCAGCAATTCTTACACTGTACGTGAAGTATACGATACTATTGCCAGGTAAGCTGTGATAAGTTAAACTATATATTTTAAACCCTAGAGAAACCACTAAAATATAAAATGAAGAATTAAATCTAATAAGTCAACAGTGGAGATAAAATGAAATCATTTGGGAGAAAAACCTCGATTTACAAAAAGGGAACAAAAACCAGATGGGACAAAGAGAAAATAAATATAACAAGGTGGTCAATGTGATATCTAACTGTATTGATAATTAAGTTAAATATAAGTGGCTAAACATTTAATTGAATGGCAGAGATTGTCAGATTGGATAAGAAAGCATTGCCGTCACTTACAGAGTCCATTGTCTTTTAGCTCTCAACCCTCCCTTCACTGTCCTTTGTGTGATCCTGCAATAGTTCTCTTGCCACCTGGAATTATATTAAGCTTTGTCAGTAGAGGGCACTGGAGAGACACTTTGTTCAGAGTTCTCTTTTCCCCTTAGGTGGATCCATGTTTCTATTTATCATTTTCTATAATAAACTTTCCCCATTAGAATTTCTGTGTTGATTCTGTATCCTGTCTGGAACTTGACCAATAAAGAACTGACAGTGGTGCTAGGAGATAATCCCACAAAGATGGGATTTAGAGATTTGCTGGCTGTGCCCTTAGGCTCAAAGGCAGGTCTGAACTACCTGCCAATAGGAAATGAGATGGTGGTAATGTATGGCATGCAGTGACATTGCAATTAATCATGCTGTCACCTGTGGTTAAGTGACGAGAGAAGCACATGCCTTGGGAGGCCAGGTGGCTGCACGCTTGATGGTTATGGCAGTCTCAATGACCATAAGGACTGTAGTGTGGGATGAATCATTTTGAGCATGCTTGACTGTTTACCAAAAGAAAATGACAAACTCATGTCCTTTAACTCTCAGCTTAAGGTCTCGGTACCGAAAAGCTTCCATGACAACTCTAAAGCAGCTCTCATTTCTTGTAGACTCTGGACTAACATCACTTAAAATCAAACAAAAACTTAACTCTGTAAGTTTTCTGAATTACAACATCATCAACATCATTTGAATTCATGGTCTCACTAAATTTTTCATATGGAAGGGCATCAGTGGGAAAGAACGGGCTCTTGAAAATTGTAATGGGCTATCTCTTTGGGTCCAAATGAAACTAACTTGAACCCTGCAGTCACTTCATCCCTCCCAAGTCCATGGAAGTAGCTTGCCCACCTATGTTTGAGAAGAACAGACTTCTTTATCTAAAAACACTGTGATAATTTTACCTGGGGCAGGTGCTTTGAAAGGGAACACCTAAGACCCACAATAACACTTCCTTAACTAGGTCAGATCTCAGCATTTTCCAGAGGGACAGGACTCCAGAGAAACAGCTTACACACCCGAAGAATTGTGAGACTTTACCAACATATATTTTTAAACAGATTTATTGATATATTGTTCAGGTGTCATACAATTCATCCAGCTGAAGTGCTTTTTTCTTTTTTTTAGCTGCACCCCTGGCATACAGAAGTTCCCAGGCCAGGGATCAAACTTTCACCACAGCAGCAACCCAAGCCACTGCAGTGACAACACTGGATCATTAACCCTCTAAGCCACAAGCGAACTCCTAAAATGTATTATTCAATGTTTTGGGTGGGTTCTTTTTTTTTTTTTTAAGTATATTCACAGATACATGCAACAATCAAAACAGTCAACTTTAGAACACTTCCGTCATCCCATAAAGAAATCTTTACACGTTAGCTGTCACCCACTTACCGCTACCTACCCCCTCAGCCCTAGGCAACCACTAATCTACTTTCTATTTCTACATGCCCTATCCTGGGCATTTTGTATGAATAGACTCATATAGTGTATGGTCTTTTGTGACTGACTTCTTTCACTTAGTATGTTTTCAAGGTCCATCCAGGTAGTAGCATGTACCAGCACTTCATTCCTTCTCATAGCCAAATACTATTCTACCATATGAATATACCACCATTTGTTTATCCATATGGCCACTGATGAACATTTGGGTTGTTTCTGCCTTTTGACTATCATGAATAATGCTACTAGAAGCATCTGCATACAAGTTTTTTGCACGGACATATGTTTTCATTTCACTTGGGTATACACCAAAGAGTGAGATTGCTGGGTCATATGGTAACTCTATATTTAATCATCTGAGGAACTGCCAGACTTTTTCCGAAGCAGCTGGACCATTTTACATCCCACCAGCAGCAACTATTTTCTCCCATTGAATGAGCTGTTTTTTTTTTTTAATTTTTTGATAGTCTTTAAAGCACAAACATTTTTAATTTTAACTTTAGTAAAATCGCATTTATCAATTTTTTCCCTCTGTTGATTGTAATTTGGTGTCACATCCATAATCCATTGGCAAATCACGGATCTATTCCTCAGCTGTGCTGAGTTTATCACTGAGCTCATCAAAGAAATTCTTCATTTTCGGTGTACTTTTTTCTTACAGCATCTCCATAAGACTCTTTCTTATAATTTCTCTCTGCTAAAATTATTCCCCATCTGAACATGATGAAGGATAATGTGAGACACACACACACACATATATGAATGACTGGATCACTTTGCTGTATAGCAGAAATTGACAGAATATTGTAAATCAACTATAAGAAGAAAAAATTAAAAAATAAAGGTGTAACTTAAAAAAATTATTCCCCATCTGTTCATGTATGGTGTCCACCTGAAGGAATAGATCCTTTAACATGTGAATCATAGTTATTTTAATGTCCCTATTTGACTGGGTTATATCTGAGCCTGATTCTGTTGATTTCTTTCTTTCTTCCTTCTTTTCTTCCTTCCTCCCTCCCTTTCTTTCTTTTTTTGCTTTTTAGGGCCACATTTGCAGGTTATGGAAGTTCCCAGGCTAGGGGTCAAGTCGGAACTGTAGCTGATGGCCTACACCACAGCCACAGCAACACCAAATATCAGCCGCGTCGGCAAACTACACCACAGCTCACAGCAACGCCGGATCCTTAACCCATTGAGTGAGGCCAGGGATAGAACCCCCATCCTCATGGATCCTAGTCGGGCTCATTACCACTGAGTCACAATGGGAAATTCCAATTGCTTAATTTATTAAGTTTTTTTTCCTTTCTCTTTTGTGTCTTCTATTTTTTTTTTTCATTGAATGCTAAACATTATACAGAAAAGACAATGGTATAGTGTGTACACTGGGAAATGGGCATGTGACTAATTATTTCAGGTCTTTTTTATGGGAAATTGGCTTGATCTAGTCAGGAGCTGAGCTTGCTTTGGGTTTAGTTATTGCTGTCCTTACCTTCAGAGCCCCATAGGTACAGATCCTTGAAGTGGTGGGTAAATATTGCCATGTACTTGGGGTGGAGCTGGGGTGCCCAAAGGTTTTTTTCCTCAGTGTTTGCATTCCACTCCCAGCTTTCTGCAACATGGAAGGTATCGCTTTCCATGTCTTTCCTTCTCCCCTAGTGATAGACTAGGCTTGGGGTTGGGGAAGGAGGGTTCTCTATTGTCCTGGTACAGCCTTAGTCTTAGCTTACATCTTAAACAAATGCAGAAACTTATACTGACCCTTGACATGATAGAGTTATGGGTAATTTTAATTCTCTATAATGTATATTTATAGAATATATGAATTTTTACAAGTACATTTTGGCTATATAAGTAGAAGAAAAAAATGTTCAGCCAGGGCTCTTCAGAGAGACAGAACCAATAGGGTGTGTGTATGTATATAAATATAGAAAGAGATTTATTATATGTAAGTGACTCACACAATTATGGGGGCTGATTTTTTTTTTTCTTTTTCAGTCACACCCATGGCATACAAAAGACCCCAAGCCAGGGTTGAATCTGAGCTGGAGCCACAACCTACGCCACTACTTGGGCAACACCGGATCCTTAACCCACTGCACCAGGGTGGGGATTGAACAGGTGCCTCCAGAGAGACAAGCCAATCACTAACCCACTGTGCCACAGCAGGAACGCCCTGAGAAGTTTTGAGATCTGCAGCTGGCCAGCTAGAGACCCAGGGGAGCTCATGATGCAGTTCTAGTCCAAGTCAGAAGGCCCGAGAACCAGGAAAACTGACGTGTGAGTTCCAGTCCAAAAGCCAGCAGAAAGACTGATGTTTCGGTTTGAATTGGGAGCGGGGGGGGGGGGGGGGGAGGAAAAGGCCTAGGTCCCCACTCAAACAGGCAGGAAGAGTTCCCTCTTATTCAGCCTTTTGTTTTAGTCAGGTGTTTAGTGAACTAGAGGAGGCCCCACACATATGATGGAGGGCAATCTGCTTTATTCACTCTACCTACTCAGATGTTAATCTCCACGAATACCCTCACCGACACACCTAGAATAAAGTGTGACCAAAAGTACAGACAGTCCAGGGCCTGGTTAAGCTGACACAGATTAACCATCACAATATCATGTCATAATAATAATAATAATACAATCAGGATTCTGAACAGTTGCTCAAGGCTGGGACTGATCTAGGAGGCAGTGTGGAACCAAGACTTTCTCTACCCACCTTGTTACAGCAGACCTGGGACAGGGATCTGACTCATGGGCCCCAGAAACCATTCACTGAGAAATGCTCTCCAGTCTGGGCCCACCCAAGCCAGACCCTCTCCTGACAAAACTGAAGAGCTAGAGCCACCACCGTGTGAGCATCTGCCCATGAAGGCCCTGCCATCGGCCAAGGCTTTAAGAAGGAGCCATGGAAGAGGACAGCTGCCCACCAGCCCCCACAAAGCTTGGGCTGCACAGGGTACCCACTCACCATCCAAGAGTTATCATCCAACTCCTCAAGTGAGGCATCTTTTAAAAGTGGAAGTTCTTATTCCAGATGCCCAGGGCATCCAGCAAAACATGTTTCAAGAAGTCAACAATGATTCTAGTGGTCTGGTGGTCTCCCTTTTCAACCTTGTCCCCTCTGGCGTACACTTAAATTCTCAAACTTTAATTGAATTATTATCATATTTTTACTATTTTCCTTTTAGGGCTGCACCTGCGGCATATGGAAGTTCCCAGGCTAGGGGTTAAATCAGAGGTGCAGCTGCTGGACTACACCGCAGCCACACCACCAGATCTGAGCCACATCTGCAACCTACATCACAGCCTGTGGCAATGCCGCATCCTTAACCTGCTGAGCAAGGGGAGGAATCGAACCTGCATCCTCATGGACACTATGTCAGGTTCTTGACACACTGAGCCACAATGGGAACTCCTGAATCATTATTTAAAAATTCAGATTTCTAGGAGTTCTCATTGTGGCTCAGAGGAAACGAACCCAACCAGTATCCATGAGAATGTGGGTTTGATCCCTGGCCTTGCTCAGTGGGTTAAAGATCTGGCATTACCGTGAGCTGTGGTGCAGGTCGCAGACACACCTTGGATCTCGTGTTGCTGTGGCTGTGGTGTAGACCAGCAGTTGCAGCTCCAATTCAACCCCTAGCCTGGGAACTTCCATATGCCGCAGGTGCGGCCCTAAAAAGAAAATTTTTAAAAGTTTAAAAATTCAGATTCCTAGATCTCACCCTCAGAGATTTGTTTCAGTAGGTCGCAGCTGTGGCCCAGGAATCTGCATGCTTTCCCAGCACCCCATGATTCCTAGGAGAGACATTGCTTTGGGCCTTATCAGACATGGGAAACACTGACCAACATTCCTCTTCATGGAGCAACATTCTACAGAGTCCAGAAGAGTGTTCAATTCTCCCATGTCCTCATAAATGCTCCGCAAAAGAAGTCGGACACAAAAAGTAAATCCTGTAGGATTCCATTTATACAAAATTCTAAAACAGGCAAAATTCATCCGTAGTGATAGAAATCAGTGGCTTTCTGGGAATAGGCACAGAGGTAACTTTCTGGGGAGATGAAAATGTTCTATAACTTAATTGGTGGTGGTTACTGATCACAAGCTATTGATGTGTACATTTAAAATATGTGAATTTTACTGTAGGTAAATTATATTTCAATGAAGTCATTTTGAAACGCTATCCTGTGTTGTCTCGGGAAAATGCTATTTCAGATATTTAAACATCGTGTTGACATGGTGTCACATATGATTCCATCTGTGAGAGCACATGTATGACTCACTGTTTCCTTCAGGCATTAGGTACCTGTGTCAGCAACAAGTCAGTATCCTGTCTATCGCTTTATGTAGTAAGGCAGGCTCAGGCCCTTGGGCAGAGTTCTGGGAGGAAAACTGCAGTGAACAGTCCCACCTTCAGGAAAGTGCATTTTTAGGAAATTCTTGCATGCTCGATCTCCCTGCCCCGTACTAGACTCTTCTGCAGGGAGGGATGGACACACACACATACTTTCTCATTGATTCAGGAAATGTGCTGTGAACTAAACACATGCCCCGCAGGCTCTGTGACCCCGAGATCCCTCAGAAAGAGCCAGCAGGTCACCCTCACCAAGGGGCCAGCAGGTCATATCTCAAGGGGCTGACCCTCACACGTGTCAATATCACCACAGCCCCCTAGAGTCCCCAGAGGTCAAAAGGAAACTCTACAGGGACCCAAAGCATGGCTTTGAAATCAGAAGCGCTCTGAGGGCGTGTGATCTTAGAATAAAGGGGGCCTGTGTATCCCAAAAGGCCTCCATCAGAAAGCTCTCTAGACTGGTAGGTCCTGGGTTCTAGCCCCTGCTCTGTCCACTGACTCACAGGGTCACCTCGGGCAACCAGAACCCCTCTCAGGGCCTCAGTTTACTCATCTTTAAAATGTTGGATAGGTTGACTGATAAGCAATTATTATTATTTGGCTTAAGATCCCATTCTTCAAATGAAATCCCTTTAAGGAAAAACAGAGGGTATCTATGATTGAAATGGGGTTCAGGAGCTCATGCCCCTTGTTGGAGGACCCCCAAGGCTTTTGAGAACAGTTTGAAAACTGCTAGGTCAGCTGAGTTCCCAATCCATGCAGCTGAACTGACTTCACGGAAACTCCCCCAAGTCCAATCACCCAACTCCAGCCAGGACCTCAGAGTGACTGTATCAACCTGAGACCTCAGAAAACCTGTCTCAGGGAACCCCACACTCCAAATGACCCGAGTCCAGCCACTATGACCTCAGAATGACTACAAGGGCCTGTGACCACACATCATCAGACTCAGGGAAACCCAATGTGAAGCAATTCTAATCACACTGAGTAGAATGTGATTCTCCTATTGTTCAGACTGTGCCATCCCTCGCTGCTTAAGTTGTCAATTCTCCTCCCACCACCACCCATCCCCAAACTGCCCTCCCTGTGAGTTCAGAACCAACTCCAAATTTAAATGTTACATCTAGGGTAGTCAGATCCACATCTAACCTAAGATAACCACCATGGCTCCTTTTCCTCTAAGACCCTGACACACAGGAAAAGCCTTTGTCAACTCCAGAGCACTGACTAAAATCATGTGCCAGGGACTGTGCTATGCCCCCTCCCCCTTTGTTTTCTTTTTAGGGCCACACCTGCAGTGTATATGGAAGTTCCAAGGCTAGGGGTTGAATCTGAGCTATAGCTGCCAGCCTATACTACAGCCACAGCAACATGGGATCCAAGCCACATCTACCACCTACACCACAGCTCACGGCAATGCCAGATCCTTAACCCACTGGGCAGGGCCAGGGATGGAACCCACATCTTCATGGATACTAGTTGGGTTCATAACCTGCTGAGCCACAGTGGGAACTCCCCGTGCTATGCACTTTACACGGATCACACCCAACCCTTGTCACCCTGGGAGGTGGGCATTTACCCCTTTACATAGCTGAGCAAAACTGAGACTCACGGTCACCCACAGGTGGAGCCAGCACCCACAGATGCTCTGCAGACACTAAGACAGCTTGAGCCGTCTCCTCATCTGCAAAAGAGGATAACAAGAATACCCTCACAGGTTGCTGGGGTAATTGAGAACCCACATAAAAGCCCTCAGCAGAGCACCGAGTGACAGTCGTAACACAGTAAAGTTTGGCTTCAAATACCTGTTTCAGACACAGCTCCCTAAAGCCAAGGACACCAGACAGTCTTTTATAGAAAATAGGATTTATTTTCACATTTAAGGTGTTCCAGAAGTGTACTGTGTTCATAATCAGTAGATTTAATATTAAACACACAGAAAAAAAAAAAAAATCAAAGCCCACCAGGAAATACGCAATGACTTCCTTCCAGAGCACACGGCACTTTGAGACCATTTGTTTTCAACTCGGGAATTCACATTGACTAGGCACAGCTTGCAGTGGGTCTGTTCCCAGGTTCAGCTGCTTCTACCCCCAGGGGTTCTCCCCAAATCCAAGAGCAGCAGACCAGTGGGATTCACAGTGGCTAGGATAAAAGTTATCAGCCCCAGGACCTTCACAAAAGCCTGGATCGTGCTCCAAAGGCTAAGCTCTGGGTCTGTAGCCTGTGCCACAAACTCAGGTCACACCACAGCCTGGTGTAGTTGGTGTCTCAGCTTCAACTCCAGGCAGTCTTATTAGTTAAATTATTCCAATTAGGGAGATGACATTAAACAGATACGACAGCCCTTTACAGGAACCGGCTTCCCCCCTTGGTCAAAGAAAAGGTAGAAACTACCCTCAGAGCTATTCCATCATCACTCCTGATGTCCAAGGCACAGGTGAACTTGGGTCAGGCAATCAGACAAGGAGCGGTGACAGTAGCCATGACGGGTGTCCAGGGACGGGGTGCTGAGGAAGGCCAAGCACTGGGGAAGCAGCCTGAAGTGTCCTGTGAGGTTTGATATTCATCTGAGGCCTTCCTGGAGCACAGAGACGGTGGAGCAAGCCCAGGCAACTCCAAGGGCCCCTGGCTGGGAGTCTGAGGCAGCCACCTGGGTGAGTCCACTCCTGTGCTGCAGCTGCCACCAGCCTAGCGCCCTGGCCACTGCAGGTTAGCTCAACTGGCCACAGTCTGTGATGACAATTTTCTTGGATGTCTTCCCACTCTTGGAGCCGAAAGATTCTATTTTCTTCACAACATCCATGCCCTCTTTGACATGGCCAAACACAACGTGTTTGCCATCCAGCCTGTGAGGAGAGGTGAGCCAGGAGAGCAGAAACGAGAGTGGTGCAATGCCACCCAGCGTCACAGTTCCTTGGTTATGGGACAATTTACCCAAAGCAGCAGCTTTGAAAGGAACCCACATGAAGAGCAGGCCCCACCCCTCACAGCTCCAGCATCGAGCCCTGCTGAACCCCCAGAACACACAGGAGGATGGCTCCCTCCCAGGCTGGGTTCTGCCTCACATGCTGGGTGATCTCGCCCCAGGCCACCTAACCTGAATCCTAGGAACCTATCCAGGAAAAGCAAATTATTCTTGTTCTTCACAGGGAGATAACGGAATATTGAACTACTGTGAAGAAATGAGAGATCTGTGTAAACAGAACTATCTTAATTGTCATGAATTCTGAGGTGAGAGTCAGGGTAACAGGTGGGGTAAAACTATGTGAGTCCTGAGCAGCTCACAATCTGAGAAGGCCCTAAGAACCTAAAAGGCAGCCTAGGAGTTCCCATTGTGGCCCAGTGGAAATGAATCTGACTAGCATCCATGAGGACACAGGTTCCACCCTGGCCTCACTCAGTGGGTTAGGGATCTGGCGTTGATATGAGCTGTGGTGTAGGTTGCAGATGCATCTCAGATCTGATGTTGCTATGCTGTGGCTGTGGCATAGGCCAGTGGCTACAGCTCTGATTTGACCCCTAGCCTGGGAACCTCCAAATGCCCATGGATGGGGCCCTATAAAGACAGAAAAAAATAAATAAAATAAAATAAAAGGCAGCCTAGTCCAAGGTCAACAAAGCCAAGACTGGTTGCACTATAGGATCCACTGGTGGGTCCATGGAAGGAGGAGGGCAGGCAGAGCTGGCAACAACCTGCCCAGGTCCCGACACTCATGTCCTTTCTGTTGTGAGCCACACGGGAAGTCTACTCATGTCCCTTCTGGCTCGGAGACTAGAGGTGGCTAGCAACCCCCACCACCCAGGCCCCCAAGTCCTCAGAAATGGCCTTTATTAAGTGTTAGCTCCAGAACAGCTGTTGTCCCTTCACCCCTCTGAGATGTCTCAGAGCTAGGACACAGGGATTCTGGGTAGAGAAACTTAGGAAATTTAGTGGAAAACTGACCTGGGAAGACACCCCTAAAATCCATGGGCATTGGGGAAAAGGGCTCTAAGGGGCTGATAGCTAACTACAGGCCATGCTAAAGCCTGCTGAGAAATCCGGTGTGATATCCAAACATCTACTCCAGCATTTTCTAAGGTGCTCTCCAAGTCACATCGGTCAGGGAAACATCAAGTTAAACCAAGCAGACAGACTTTTGCCACAGACCATCTCGAGGCCTAATATGTTCCCCAGCATTTCCCAAATGTGTTTGGTCAAAGAATCCTTCCCATGTGTGCAAAAAAACACTGAGAAAAGTCAAGCTGACGAGAACAATGGGAAGACTGATAATGGCAGAGTTGCAAGAACCACACAAATTCTGCCAAAATCCTTTGGCGAACTTTCTCCTTCTCTCATACAGACACACACCTGGGTGAGGGCTACTATCCCAGAGCAGAGAGTCAGCCTCAAACTACCTGCCCCCTCCAGTTGCAAGACCACCCGTCCTTCCCAGAGGACCTGGGGCCAGAAGCAGGCAACTTACCAGTCTGTCTTTATGGTGCAAATGAAGAACTGGGAGCCGTTGGTGTTGGGGCCTGCATTTGCCATGGACAGGACACCTGCAAAAGCAAACTGGATGACTAGGCTGCCCCAGGAGGCATCTCACCTGGAAAGTCATTCAAAACAGCAGACGGTGCAAACAAGGATGCTTGAGTCTGAAGATCCTGGGGGCTCAAGAGAGGAGAACCAGGGCCCAGAGGATGCAGCTCCCTAGGGCCTGTCCACCTTTGCCACCTTAGGAGGAAAGGGCCTCATGGAAGCTCTCAGTGGTAGAACCAGAGTGAGACCCTGAGCCCTGAACTCTAGACTTTACCACAAGCCCATCTGGGCATTACAGGAGTGGGCATCATTGGATATGGAGCAGTCAATTATCAGGGTGCAGCCTCCAGGACTGCTGGGATGGCAGAGGCTGGGTCACAGCTCTGGGGCATAGTGCCTGGGGACTGGCGGCTGCACTCACCGGGCCCCACGTGCTTGAGTTTGAAGTTCTCATCAGGAAAACGGCTTCCGTAGATGGACTTCCCTCCTGTGCCGTTGTGGTTGGTGAAGTCGCCGGCCTGCAAGGATGGAGCATTCTCTTAGCGGTCACCACCAGAGCTGGCAAAGGGGTGCAGCCCCCAGCCCACCCAACCGGTAGCCTTCAGGCAAAGGGGTCAAAAAACATCTAATGATAGACGGACTAATACCACACCAAGGAAAATAAGCAAAGATAAAATACAGCCTAAATATTTTCTGCCACAATAACTATCTTGGTTTCTGAATGATGTACTTTTGTCTCAGCAAGTTTTCAAATGATCCTTTAAAAACCCTGGTCATGAGATGCTTCTTAGTGACTTAGAATTTTCTACCCACAACTCTTGGAGTCAACAGGGAGGAGGCCAGGAACCCCGTTCCCAAGTGTGGTTTGTGCAGAGTGGCAGCAGCAGCTGGCACAGAGCCAGTTCCCTGAGTCCCCACTTTCCTGTCCCAACATCACCCCTTCACAAGCCCAGTGGCTTCCCAATGCCATGCTGGCCCAGAACAGAGCCTGTGTAGGGCTGGCATCTTCTTTACAGCTTATTTGAAGCTTCCATGGGGAGCCACAGCCATAGCCATAGCCATAGCCACTGCCAGCCCCAACCCCAGCTGTGGTCATGAGGCTGTTTGTCTTAGAGGGATCCTCAAGTGAAGGGTCACCTAACTACCCTGGTTGAAGGATCCACAAGTGCCAAAAGTGCCAGAGAGGGACAAATCAAAACCCTTGCCTGGGCCTCCCCATGCCACCATCCCATGCCACCAAGAGCCCTCCAGCTTTGGAGTCCCTACCCTTGCCTGCTGCAGTTCAGAGGAAGACCTTAGTTCAGCTCAGGACATCCCCTTTAGGTCCTGCTTCATCCACAGCCTCATGCAAACTGGGAGCCTCTGCAGCAGAGTGCCATGGGCTGTGGCCAGGCCTATCCCACAGCCACAGCCCCTGTCCCTGCCCCTCCCTTGCACTCCTCATATTCAACACATCAGCAGGCCCGGCCCCAATCCACTGCCACTCACCATGATGTGATGACAGCCACCAGGTCAGGGTGGAGGGAATGGGTGGGGAGAATTTCTGGCTGAAAGGACTTCAAAGAAGTCATGACATCCAGGCCCCTGCCTCCGGGTGTGCTGACTTCAGACACTAGCTCCTGTCTTAGCTGGACCTGACCTAACTCAGGACAACCCCCAGCATAGCTTGGCTCCTGGCCCTTGGGAAAGTTCTTGCTGTCGACATCTACCCTCAAAACCTCTGACACAGCAGCTTTTTAAAAATGCTTTGGAAAAGAGGCAGAACACATGATGAAAAAACATACTCGTTTAACTGAGACAGATGCCCTTATCTGAAAAGAGGCTTCAAGTACAGACCTGTGTGTTCTTGTCTGTGCTGGGTCTTTCTCCCTCTTCCACCTCCTCCTTTTCCCCTATGCCAAGTGCTCGTTGGGATACGGGCAGAGACTGCTTCAGTAGTCCGCCAAAGCCTTCAGATCTACCCCTGAGCACATCCACACCCCAATGCTGGTTCTCCCTCCATTGCTCAACTCTCCTGACTGCGTAAGGTAGGGCCATCCTGCCGTTTGCCCCGTCCTGCCGCTTGCCCTGTTGCTCAACTCCTGGAGCAGGGAAGTTTTCTACATCAGCCAGGACAAGCTCCAGTGAGAGGCCAGGCTGAGAGAGTGATGGCAGTTGCCTTCCATTCAGACTTTCCAGGCACCAGGTGTGTGCACCCTGGTTACTCCCCATGACAATCTTCCGAGGCGACCCCATCTCTATCCCCACTTACAGAAGAGGAACCGAAGGCAGGGAGAGATCTGAGATACCTGGCACATGAAGGATGGAATGACTCTGTGAAACGTGGAGCCTTTGTAGCCGAAGCCCTTCTCCCCGGTGCACAGGGCTCTGAAGTTCTCTGAGGGTTGGAGAAAGAGGCAGATCAGTAGCGCCAGGCCTTAACCCAGGGGCTACAATGCTTCCAGCCAGAGCACTCTTTACCCTCCCACCCCAGGAGGTAAGCAGGGTATGGAAAGCCCTGCAACCTGGGTCTGCTCTAGCTGGGTGACCTTGTACCCTGACCTCAATGTCCGAGCACCATGGCAAGAGCTAAGGCTCCTGGATGTTCCAGCACCAGGTCAGCGGGGCAGGGAGCCCAAGGGCTATGAAGCCATCATACTGACCCACTGGAGGAAGTTGTCCCAGAGGAAATGCACATATTTCTTCTACTGATTCTGAGGCTACTACCAGATAGGTGGGCAAGGCCAACTCTGAGGCTCAGAGGGCCAGAAGGCTACCCCAGGGTACCCATCTGGTCACAGATCTCATGCCCCAACTCCTCTAGCCATCCCACCCTCTCTTGCATCCAGACCAGACTCAGAAGGGCCCAGGCCCTGCCTTACCTGCTGTCTTTGGGACGACATCTGCCTTCAGCTGTGGGGAGAGAAAGAGGGCAGGACATCAGTCCAGAGGCAGGTGAAGGAAGGACCCAACTCCCACGGAGGCCCAGGAAAGACAAAGAGAGCACCATTCCTGTCACTCCCAGCCCTCTGTCACTCCCAGCCCTCCGTGGGAAGCCACTGTGGCTATCACTTCTGCCAGCTGCTTCCTCAACCCAGGGCTGGCAGGAGGCAGCCTCGAT
Source organism: Sus scrofa (assembly GCF_054392235.1). NCBI lineage: Eukaryota > Metazoa > Chordata > Mammalia > Artiodactyla > Suidae > Sus > Sus scrofa. The sequence goes on along the minus strand of NC_139396.1, from coordinate 103,899,513 downwards.
TTCCTAACCTGTCAGAAGAGATGACAACACCATCTTGGCCTGCTTCTAGAGGCAGACCTAGCAGAGCTACTTCAGCTGGGCCCAAAGCATCAGAGACTCAGGGCCTGGAGAGAGGGCCCCCCAAGCTCCTCAATGGGCAGATGGGAAACTGAGGCTCAGAGAGAGGCAGGAGGCTGGTGGAAAGGGGGGAGGCCGGAGCCCCATTCAAGCCAGCCTCTTGCTTCCCAGCTTCAAGAGCTGCCCTGGTGCCAAACCTTTAAAATAAATGGGTGCTTTCCATTTTCCGGAAGAAGAAACAGAGGCTTGAGGCGCCTGTGTTCAAAAGCAGGCCAGGCTCAAGAACTACACAGGAGCGTTCCCTCTGTTACCTTCCAGACTACATATTTGTTCCCTGCTTTAAAAAAAAAAAAAAAAAGGCCCAAAGAGTCAGGGGCAGGCACTAAGCGTTACCCTGGGAAGGTGACAGGTTGGCGTTGGGGCAAAGAGTTCTGAACACAGGGTCCCGACTCCTGGGGCCGCGGCCGGCCCAGCCAGCACCCACCAGGAGAGGAGGCGGCCCCAAAGCACCTTTGCTCAACCATGCGCCCCATGGCAGGAGCAGGGCCGGGGACGCTCCATCTTATGCAAGGGCCGCCACGTGAGCGCACAGCGGGTCAGCCGCCTGGATCCTGGAGAGCCTGCCCCCTCCACCCCGACACCCACCTCAGAGCTCTGGGCCTGCGCTCCCACCCCGTGAGATCTCGGAGCCCTTCCCCAAACTCGGAGCCGGCCTGCCGGGACAGGCCCTCCTGCCTACATTCTGACCTTGAGCTTTCTCCTCCACGGGCGCCCTCCCCCACCTTCCCCCCGCCCCACTTCCATTGGTCTAAAGATCCGAGGGGAGGCCCGGAGAGACCAATCTGATGCCTCTTCTTAGAGATGGGGAAACTGAGGCCCAGAGCAGGAAGCAAGGTCACACAGCGAGCCAGACACAGCGCCGGCCCGGAGTCCAGGGCTCTTCCGGGACCGTCCCTCACTCTCAGTCCAGCGCGGTCCTGTCCAGTGGTCTCACCTCCAGAACCACGCGGCCCAGCGGCTGCCCGTCCGCGCCCACGTCCAGGTACACAAGCGGGTTCCTGGCGGAAGAGGACGGGTCACCGGAGTCGCCGCCGCTGCTGCAGGCGCGGGTTGCGGAGAGGCGCAGCGGCGCGGAGCGCGGGCCGGAGAGCAGACGGAGCAAGCGGGGACTGCTGCGCAGCGCCAGCATGGTGAGCGCGGGTCGGAGTGCAAGAGCTCCAGGACAAGCGGAGACTACAGCAAAGAGAACCACGCACGCCCAGAGCGGCCGAGTCAGCTGGGACCGCGCGCCGCCGCCTTTATTGGCTCAGGCGGCCTCTGGGCCCCGCCTCCGCCACGCCCCCTTCAGCCTGTCCGCTCTTGTCCTCTGCCGGCCCCAGCGGGAAGCACAGCGGCTAGCCTAAAATCCTTTAAATACACCCACACCAGGGCTAGAGACCTGAGAGTTAGACACGACCTTGCAAAAGGAGGCCGGTGACATTTTGTGAGGGTCCCAATAGATAGGAAAAAAAAAAAAAAAAAGCGGGCGGGGGGGATCCTAAAAAGTGGCTAACTCCAAAATGCGAGTACTGTGTTTTCATTTGAATATAACAAAAGTCTACATTTGAGCCTTTTGTATAGGCAGCCCCTCCTGCCATAGGCCCCGCGAACAGGTACAGACCAAGAGAAAAGGTGGCACTGAGTGTCAATCAAAGAAAGTTGGAGATGAGATGCGGGATTAGAGTGAGAAGTGGCAGGAGGAGATCAAGACACCTCCCATGGTGACCTCAGGCATTCCTGTCCTAGCCCGGGCTTGTCTCCAAATGCTTCTAGAAACCAGTCCCCCCTCTAGACTCAGCCTGAGCCTGTCATGCTCCCACCAGGCCCCCAGTCCTCCACCAGGACTGGGTCTGAATCTCCCCCTCCCCAACCCCACAGACTGACAGCCCTAGTTCCCAGCAACCAGGGTTCCCCTTCTACCCCCACTCACTGAGAAACTGCTCCTGCAGGTAACATAGCACAGGGGCCAATCCATAAGAGGTGCAAGGAAGAGAGGAAAGGTAAGACGGGAAGAGGAGGGGAACTGGGTGTGAGCTACCACTGTGCAGATTTACCCCACAAGCTGAGGTGGGCTTCACTGGAGCCTGGGGGGCATGGGAAGCCTACAGGAAATGAGTGACAGGCAGGGGTCCTGAGAGAGCATCTGAGCCAACACCTACACTTTCCAGATGAACAACTGAGGCCCAGAGACAGGAAGGTGCTGCCCAGAAGTAGGGGAACCATGAAGTCCCCACTGCCAGCCTGTACCGGTCCTCCCAGACTCCTCTCTCTGGGCCTCAGTTTCTCCTCTGCAGAATAGGTGTGATGTTAATTCCTACCCCACTTGTTTTCCAGGTCTGTTCCAAGGATAAAAAGAACAAGACAGAGAGAACTTGGTCAACTGCTAAGTACTGTGCTGTAAGCATCAGTGATAGTCAGAGTCTATACTTTGCCCAGGGTTTGGGGCTCAGATAGCAGTGGGCCACAGCTGCAGTGGCTCAGAGTTTTGAAGAGCTAGAAAAGAGGGTAGGGGCTGAGCCTTGGAGTCAGGTGGGCTTGAGCTGGGACCAGTTCTAGACTGACCTGCTCCAGACCCTGAATCAGTTCTTGGGATGGGGTCTGGCAGCAAAATGTTGACCCAAGCAACATGATGTCCCAGCTGTACCCTGGAGTCCAGATGCTTCCCAGGTCCCAGCCCAGGATGGGATCTCACCCTGTCCTGGGAAATGGCTTCTCATTTTTTTCATGATCTTCCCTGAAGTAGAACAGGCCTGAGTAGGAGGCTGGCTTGCTCCCTGCCCCATCTAGGTCCTCAGCACATCTCCCAGATCCTCCCCTGCACTGGTGCATACTGCAGATTTGAGGGAGAAAGAGAGGAATTACCCCCCATGTCAGTTCTAGGCCCTGGGCTCACATAGCTCTTAGCCATGCCAAGTGGATTAGTGGTCCCCTATTGTTCCTCACACTGGCTCCCAGAAGCCCTGAGTTTATTCCCTACCCAATGGAGCATGAACAGCCCTACCCCAGTGAAGAGCTGCCCTCATTCACTTAATCTTTTTTGTTCTCGAAGACTTTCCCCAGCCCTTAGCTCGGCTCCTCTCCATCACATTCTGAGAAGCAGTTCCTTTGCATAGCTGGGGAAGCAAGGCCCCAAGAGCTGGGAGTAAGGCATGCAAGGAACAGAGTGTTGGAGCTGGGGGGAGTCTCTGACTCCAAGATCAGGGCTTGCATATGTCAAACCCTTCTCACTATCATCAAAAGGAGCTGGTAATTGGGACAGGGTCTGGAGGGCAAGAGAGACAGGCCTTGGACAGAAAACACAGCAAGATAGAAACTGAGAAGTTAGCCAGGGGGTCTGGGAACTCAGGGGATATGGGAGAGAGTTTCTGCCTGGGGGATCAGCCTGGAGACAACTGTATTTGAGAGGCAGAGACACAAAGATGTGGAGAGGAGTTTCCAGTGGGGGAATGAGCCAAAGCTAACCCAGAGCCAGAAGAGTTCAGGGCACCTTTAAGGAAAGGCTATGATACTGACCGTGAGCTGATAGGCTGGCAGTGGGGGTGGGGTGAAGGGGCATGGCAGTCACAGAAGGTGCTAAAGGCCAGGCTGAGGTCTAAGTTGGGCAGCACTGGGGAACCACTGGTGGTGCAGTCGCCCATCCCCAGGTCTGAGAAGCAGCTTCCTTCTCTCATGTTATACCTTCCACCCTTTTTGGAATATCAAACATCATCACTACCTCTTGCTTGAGCCAGAGAAAATTCCACCTTCCTCACGGGCTCAGCTGTGAAGTCATCTATAGCTGTACTGAAACTCAGTGGCATAAGGAGGAGGGACAGTCCCAGCTGAGCCATGAACTGACACATGCTCAGCCCTGGAGGACTCCTGGCCCAAGTGAGATGAGGCAGGTGTCACCACTCACCTGGCTCTGAGGCTATTTATAGACTCTGTGTCATCCTCAGAAATAGTTTCTCTCCCCTCAGCCCAGGTGGCTTCTTACCCAGGGTGTTAATGGTTTTCATCACCCAGGGATCTTGTGACACCATCTTTAGGCCGCACAGAGCCAAAGAACCGCCAGGTCGTGCTGCCATCCAGGGGTTGCAAACTCAGATACCTGTGGGGGCCAGGCAGGGCCACATGGGAGTGAAGCATGTTGGGCGAGGCCATAGGGAGTAGGTGGAGGCAGCATTGTGTCCAAACGCCCCAGTTGAAGGGGCAGCTGCTCCCCAGGCATACGTAACAATTGTTATTATATGGGCTATGGGGCCAGTATAGCCAAATCTCCTCAATTTTCAATATAAACCCAAAACTTTAGGTTTTGTGGAAATCTCCCAACTTCTAAATGTTGGGAACTCATTTTAAAATAAAATCAAATGCTGAAGGAGCCATCAGCAATACAGCCACAACCTGGCTGGGGCCTCTGGGCCAGTAGTTGGGAAGCTCTAATCGCCACTATGTAGATGAAAGAACTGAAGCTCAGAGAGGGACAGGAACTTGCTCATGGTCACACAGCCTGTCAGTACCCCTCTCTTCACTCTTGCCAGGGTCCTTTCTGCAGGATTCACTCAGCAGACATGTTTTTAGACTACCTAATGAATGCCAGGCCTGAGCTTTGCCCTGGGGATACAGAGGGATGAAGATGGGGACAGGCATTTGCAGGGCAGGGTGATTATCACTACCTCCTGCCTCTCCCAGGTGGCCCATGTGCCCAGCAGGGATGAATGTTGTGGTTGTCATATGGTATATCCTGGAGAGCCTTCTAGGAGGGGCTGGGAGTGAAGGTAGCCTTGCTGTGGGCACAGGGTGGGTTTCTGTGAATGATCAATGCCAGTGCCAGTCACTGGGACAATGTGCTTTAATTAGAAGAAGCCTTGGACTTCATGTTTCTCGGTTGCATTTAGGGTCTAGGAGAGCATCTATCTTGGGCAGCTGATAGGGAGCCCGGAAGACAGTTTCTTGGGTGAGAGCTCAAAAAGCAAGCCAGACTAGGAGTTCCCACTGTGGCTCAGTGGGTTAATGATCCAACTTGTCTTTGTGGTGCTGCTGGTTTGATCCATGGTGGTGGTGTAGGTTGCAGATGCAGCTCGGATTGAATCCCTGGTCTGGGAACTTCCATATGCTATGAGTGTATGCTGTGGGTGTGGCCGAGAAAGGGGAAAAAAAAGGTGAGCCAGACCTGCCAACAGGTCACTCTGATCCTGGCACTCTCTGGGGGAACTCCCTTGTGGCATTCCCAGGCTTCATGAAGTCAGTATGAATGCATCAGCCTCCCTTGCTGCTTCCAGGAACCATGGGTGGGTCTGGTCCCAAACATGGTCTGAAATAGAGCATCGTGGGAGTCAGGAAGAGGTGGGCACAGAGGTTTCCCTTGAGGCCCAGGGTGGTGATGCACACAGTGACCAGAGAGGCCTCAAGGGAAAAGTCTAAGAAAACTCTTCTAGGGTCCAGCTGGGCTTTAAAAGTCATGAGGCTGCTGCGGGCCCCTGGGGGAGCAGCCAGCGGGATAGGGCAGGGCTCACTCCCCAGGCACTTGGCCACACGATGGAGCATGCTTCTGAGTGTACCTGCTGTCCATTGTGATCTGGGTGGTCTGAGGGGCTGAAGAAAGCTTCCTGAGAAGCTGCCACCAAAGCAAGGAATTTGGAAGGATGGTGGAGGCAGGCTTTGGAAAAGGGTGACTGTCAACCAGCCCTGGTTGACATTCACTAATCTGTTCATTTACTCCACAGCTATTATCTATGACAATGCTGGGTGCCTGACACTCTTCCAGGTGCTGGTCACTAGACCAAAGAGTAATCTTGAAGTCTCCTGGGCAAAAGAGAGAACAACAATAAAAAAATAAAAAATTAAAAAAAAAGAGAGAGAGAGAGAGAAAAGAAAGAAAGAAGATGATTTCAGATAGGGGGTTATGCTGCATACCAGTGAGGCCAGGTGACAGACCCGAGAATGAATGTGAGGGCTCAGAGTGGCCTAACCAAGGAGGAAATCTTGGGACCACATCACATGCAGTTGGGTGAGCTCAGGGAGGCTGTTTGGGGGGCTTCTTTGAGCCTCAGTTTCCTCATCTGTAAATAGGGGTTAATAACACCTCGCAGAATTATTCATACTAAGGAAAACAACATGGTGAAGGACCTTGAACATGAGGGCCTCTGTGGATGAATGAATAAATGTGCACCAAATAGCCCAGGCCAGCCGAAGAGTCAGTCAGGGTGGGAAGGGTGATTCTGAGTGAATGATATTGTGTCTTATGGATATGCGCCCTAAGATGCACCTCTCTGGGTGGATTTTTTTTTGGCCATGCCCAAGGCATGTGGATATTCTGGGCCAAGGATCAAACTTCTACCATAGCAGTGACCAAGGCTGCTGCAGTGAAATGCCGCAAGAGAACTTCTGGTGGATTTTTTTTTTTTTTTTTGTCTTGTCTTTTGTCCTTTTAAGGGCTGCACCCGCAACATATGGAGGTTCCCAGGCTAGGGGTCTAATTGGAGCTGTAGCCGCTGGCCTACGCCAGGGCCACAGCAACGCCAGATCCGAGCTGCGTCTGCAACCTACACCACAGCTCACAACAATGCTGGATCCCTAACCCACTGAGCAAGGCCATGGATCAAACCCATAACCTCATGGTTCCTAGTTGGATTTGTTTCCGCTGTGCCACGACGGAAACTCATTTTTTTAAAAAATATATATATATATAATAATGCCATCCTCACACCAACTTGTGTGTAATTTTGGAGGCTTCCTTGGGTACATTCACAGCCATGATATCCTTGGTTCCCAAAACAGCCTGTAAGGTCAGCTGAGCTGGACTATTATCTCACCGGACAGAGGAGGCTGGAACTCTTAAGTAGCAAAGGGGCAGGCAGCCCAAGGCTATGTAGAGGAGCCTGGCCTTGAGGCAGGGGCCTTGAGTTTGAGCTTTTTCCACTCTAGGCATGTTTGTCCCAGCTCGACCTAATCCTAGAACTAATCTCCACTGTTGTTGAATTTTAGTACAAAAGGCCAGCAGGTGCAGGTCAGGCTACTCAATTTACACAACAAAGATCTCAGCTATTAGATGAACAGAGGCTCGGAAAGCTGATCCACTCACAGGCTGTGTTCTTAAGAACTCATGTCAGTGTCCTGGGCCCTGGTGTGGGGCTGGCCCGGACACATCAGATCACAGCATTGGCCTCAGTTGCATGTGGACAGGAAGACCCAACAAATTCAGCAGAAGATCCAACCAGGAAGGGGAGCAGGGGACCCTGGGAATCACCCTGGGGGCAGCTCTAGCAAGGCTGTTGTCTAGAGGAGGGGGTGGAGACGATGCCATTTCCAGAATGATGAGGCCTGTCACCGGCAGAGGACACAGTGGGGCTCCCAAGGCCTGAGGCTGGATCAGCAGGAGCCAGATTTGGACTTATTTAGATGAGAACATTTTCTATCAATCAGTGATATCACATAATGATTCTTTGTAGTAGTGAATGCCTCATGACTGGGGAGATGCCACAGAAGGGAGACCTGCTCATGGTGAGTGAGGACCAGGGAACCCGTGAGGCTCCTTGATGTTTGGAGACTCTGCCATTTAGTCCTCAAAGGTGGAGGCAACTTGAGGGAGAAGAAAGAGCAAGGTGCAAACTCAAATTCAGTGATTAGCCTGTGGGTGAGGTGCCTGCAACATGAAACCATAACAACCAGAAGAGAATCCTGGTAATCCTATGACTACTGGTTTCAAAATGGTCAGAAGTTTTGGAGCATAGAAGCAAACAGGAGGAACCGTAAAGAAAAATATAGAACTCGGAGTTCCCATTGTGGTACAGTGGAAACGAATCTGACTAGGAACCATGAGGTTGCAGGTTCAATCCCTGGCCTCACTCAGTGGGTTGAGGATCCGGCATTGCCATGAGCTGTGGTGTAGGTCACAGACGCGGCTCAGATTTGGTGTTTCTGTGGCTCTGGCGTAGGCCAGCAGCAAGAGCAGTGATTAAACCCCTAGTCTGGGAACCTCCATATGGCATGGGTGCAGCCCTAAAAAGAAAAAAAAGTAAATTTAGTAGTATTTCTTGCATACTTGGGCTTGTGGACCAAAGTTCTTATCTATTACATAATTAAAACACTTTCAAATAACCATCTGTGATATTGAAAGGCCAGTAGAATCCCCCTCGTCTGGACTCGGAAGAGGCGACAGCCCAAATCACTCACGAGAAGCGGTCTTGATGCAAACAGCAAGAGGATTTTCATTCCAAGCACGCTGGGGCCCACAGTCGTATGCCACGCAGGGGTAGAGGACTGCGGCGGCGAGTGCGGAATCGGGGCAGCTTTTATGGAGTTCACAACAAAGCCTGCGCTTCGCAAACCAATCATTTTAAAACATCGAGAGCCCGCGCTCCGTGGACCAATCATTTTTTTCTACAGTTCTGGAGATCCGCATTTGCGTGGGCTCCTGGGCAGAGTGACAGATTGCAGTTGAGATAGGTCACTAGGGCTTTTAATGTGTAATCAATTCTTCTATGGCGCCAGTCAGTTTTACAGAATCCAGATAAGTGATTAGTCAACTCATTTCCTGTTATCTTACTTAGGCCAGGATAGCAGGCCCTGGAACAGCAAGAAGTGTGACCTTCTACCTACTTACTGGCAGTGAGCAGGGTCTGGAATTCGGGGCATCTAGGGCTTTTTAGGAAGCTGGAGTTAGGGCTCTTTACTACCTTCTTGGGGTCTTGGAGGGTTAGGCTGCATTTTCATCCTTTCAATATGTGTGTAAATTTAATACAGCACTTGTTCATGAAAATCAACAAGAAACGTTAACATCGCAACAGAAAACACAGAGGAAATGATTAGGTAGGTCACAAACTGCAAAACAGAAATGGCCAGCAGTCAGAAGAAAAAGGATGTTCAAAGTCATTGGAAGCTGTAGAAGAAATGTCCACAGAAGTTATGGGATATCATTCTGGCATCATCAGCCTTGTGCATTTACCCCTAATGCCTCATGCTTTTTTGTGGGTCTCCACTGTGTCCTACCCTCCCCTCCCAACTGCCCGATATGGCAGCCACGAGAAAGCATTGCTCAGGTTTCTGCCTGCAAGGTGTGGGGTTGGCCTCTGAATCTATCCTCATGTCCACCCCCTGAGCCATGACCCCAGCCACTGACTGACTGTGGCAGGGGTGCAACAGCCCCCATTCTGGGAGACAATAATCCCTCCAATGGTGGATTTTGGCCAGAGGACTCCCTGAAAGGATGTGCAAGAGGATTCCATTCAACCAACCCTCCTTCCACTCCTCCGCCTCCATCCCTCCCTCCCTCTCTCCTTTACTCAAGGTCAGACTTGATTGACAGTGTGACAGTTCGCCCATCCTCCCCCTTCTTCCGCCTCACTGCCTTTCACAGGTATTTCCTTTAATATGTTTCTTTCCCATCTAATCTCAACTTGGCATCTGCTTCCTGGAGGCCCCTAACTTATACTCTCCACACAGACTGGGCTCTTACCTCGTGGGTCCACTGCTGCAGGTGTAGCCTCTCCCCTCCCTGAACAGCGATGGAGTTGCTCTGTTCTTACAGTAGAAGGTCAGCTTCACCAGGCTGGCCATATAAGGAGGATCCTGCTCCACCTGCTGACCAGGTACTGCAGACTTTTGCAGCCACATCCCCCTCAAGCTCTCCTGCCCCCTGCCACAGGGAGGCATCCCGTGTACTCCCAAGCCTGGTGAGGGCTCTTTGCCCTGCCCAGCGCTCCCATCAATGCACCAGGGCCCCATACAAGCCTCTGTCTGGCAAGACCTCCTTCTTGTTCGTTTGGGGTGTTATAATAGTTTTGCAGAGCTTCCATAGATGCCATAACAAAGTATCAAAACTCCCATGCCCTTCTTCCCTGAAAGCACCTCACGGCTCCTCATGGTGGCTGCTCCCTGGCCATCCTTTCGGCTGAGGGCACCTTTCAGCATAACCTCTTGGTAAGCTGCTCTCTGATGCTAGGCTGACCTTGGGCTGTGTCTCCCGGTTTCCCTCAGATCTCTCCCACCACCCTCCTCCCATCGTTGTCTCAGTCCCCCCTTTGCCTGCCCAGCCTTTTGTGTTGCTTTGCCAGGGCTTTATCTTTTGCCTTGTCTCCATCTGTGCTCTCATCCAACCCCTGGACTTCTCTGGGTTCAGGACTCCCAATACTTCAGGGCACAGAGGTGGTAGTCTGGGAGGGGATTTGGGATGGAGCAGTGAGAGAGGAAATTCAGCGAGGCTGAGCATCTCTGGATGGGGAGATGTGAGACCCTAAACCTTCAGCTGGCACCATACAGGGGTGGGGTCTTTGAGAGGAGTTGATTGGAATCTCCACTGGAAGGTGATGGTCATCCATAACATCTGACAGCCTGGAGCTGGGGACAGGGCCAAAATTCCATGGAGAGGGAGGCAGGTCTCTGTCCTAGTAGCCCAAGCGGCCCCACAGAGTGAGGACATAGAAGGCTTGGGGGGCCAGACATGGTCCAAATGTGAGAGCTGAGTGCAAGATCAGATAGGACTGGTTCCTGGCTGAGCGCTAGGTTCCAGGATGCCCAGGACCTGGTCACTCTTCCTTCTTCCCTCCCTAACTCATGCATTTACTCACTTCTTTATTGAGCAGTTGCAATTGAGACTCAACTTGGGGCAGAGATGCTGAGCTCTTTGGCCAGGCCAGTTGTCACCTGAGCTATTAAAATGCCCCTATTAGAAATAGTACTCATCCCAGAGTCTGGGAGTGCTGAGCTGCCAGTAAACCTCTGCTGTGGTGGTTCTAAAATACACCCACAATTTCAATGCCATTTCTGACATCAAGAGGTAATGTCTTATTCCCTTCTCTTGAATAGGGGCTGGCTTCTGGGACTCGATTCTAACCAGTAGAATGTAAGGCTGCATGTCTTCCTGTGCTAAGCAGTAAAGGCAACACAACTTCCATCTGACTCTTGCTCTTGACAACCTGCTGCCATACTGTGAGGTAGCCCAGGCCACATGGAGGGGCCACATGAAGGCATTCCTGCTGATGGCCCCTGCTGAAGTCCCAGCTGCCAGACACATGCATGAGGCAGCCTTTGCGAGGACTCCAGCCCAGCTGAAGAGTGAGACTAACCTAGTCCCTGACCTCAGGAAGCTTACAATAAAGCAGATTGTTCAGTACACATGGAGCTAATGCTAAAATCTTAACACCCGTGTGTATTAATTAATCTGCCTGCAATGCTGAGGGCTTCACATTCATTCCACCATTGACTCCCCATGGTAACCCTGCAAGGAAGAGATCATTAGCTCTGGAGATCATTAACTCCATTTTTCAGATGAGGAAATCTGGCCACTGAGAGTTTAAATCCTTAATAAGTCAAAGCAAGGTTTGTTTGAGACAGAGTTTCTTTCTGATCTACCCCTGCCCCTTCCTCTACTGCTGCTGTGGTCAAGGTTGCCTGGGTCCTCGGGGAAGCAGAAGCTGAGACTGTGGTTTACTGGGGGAGACAAACCCTTGAGAGACAGACGTAGGGAGCAGGCCTGGGCAGGGATAGCCAGACTTTCATGCAGTTCTGCCCAAACCTGAGCACCCCCCCAGTGGGAGCCCCACCCAGTTCAAGTGGCCAGGCCTGCACGTCCCACTGTGTGCAGGTGTTGCTGGGGCTGCCCAGAGGAGCGTGGCCTCCCAGCTCACCCTACTCCTTGCCATCTTTCCTGGATAGAGAGCCCAGGGCACCTTCCATGGCTGCCACCTGGATCATTAAGACAGCCCGCTTTCCGGTCCCTCTGCCTAAACTCTGTCTGGAGCAATTGTTCTAAAACATACTGTGAGGAGTTCCCTGGTGGCCTAGTGGGTTAAGGGTCCAGCATTGTCAAAGCTGTGGCTTGGGTCACTGTCATGAGGGTTGGATCCCTGGCCCAGGAACTTCCACATGCTGTGGGTGAGGGCAAAAAAATAAAAATTAAATTGAATTAAATTAAATTAAAATAAAATAAAATGAAATAACACAAATAAACATATCTATGAAACAGAAACAGACTCACAGATATAGAGAGCAGACTTGGGATTACTGTAGGGGAGGGGAGAATTGGGAGTTTGGGATTAGAGGAGGCAAACTATTACATACAGGATGCATAAACAACAAGCTCCTACTGTATAACACAGAGAACTATATTCAATATCCCATGATAAACCATACTGGAAAAAAGGAGAAAAAGAATATGTATGTATATGTATAACTGAGTCTCTTTGCTATACAGCAAAAATTAACACAACATTATAAATCTACTATACTTCAATAAAATTAAAAAATAAAAATAAAGCACACTGTGAAATCCACTAATAATTCCCATCTCCTCCAGGATAAGGAGCAGATTTCAGAGTTGATCATCAGGGCCTCCACCCTCCCACCTGACACTGTCCACGACTATACCCACTATCTAGGGACATGGGCTTAGGAATCAGGCAGCCTGAGCTCAGGGCTCCCTGCCAACTACTTGGGTGATCTTGGGGAGTCACCTAATATTGCTCTTACTAGGATAGGAGGTCCATGACTTAACAATGGTTCCACTTATGATTTTTCAATTTAGATGGTGTGAAATTGACACACATTTGGTTGAAACAGGCCTTCTAAATTTGAATTTTGATCTAGCGATGTGTGTTACCCTCTAGTCAATGCTGGGCAGCCACAACTCCCCGTTGGCCTTTGATCACGAGGGTAAACAACCAACACATGGACAACCATTGTTTATCCATACAACCAACTGTTTTTCACTTTCAGTATAGTATTCAATAAAGTACATGAGAAAGTCAACACTTTATTGTAAAACTGGTTTCGCTAGATGACTTTCCCCAACTGTAGGCTAATATAAGTATCCTGAGTACATTTAAGGTAGGCTAGGCTAAGCTCAGTAGGTTGGATGTATTAAATACATTTTTGACTTATGATATTTTCTTTTTTTTTCCTTTTTTTTTTTTTTTGGTCCGTTTGTCTTTTTAGGGCCGTACCCGCAGCAAGTGAATGTTCACAGGAGTCCAATCAGAGCTGTAGCCACTGGCCTATGCCACAGCCACAGCAACACGGGATCCAAGCCAAGTCTGTGACCCACACCACAGCTCACGGCAACGCTGGATCCTTAACCCACTGAGCAAGGCCAGGGATTGAACTGGTGTCCTCATGGATGCTAGTTGGGATCGTTAACTGCTGAGACACAACGGGAACTCTGACTTAATGATATTTTTCAACTTAAGATGCATTTATTGGGATGTAACCCCGGCATAATTCGAGGAGGTTGTTGTGGGGGGGATCCAATGAGAGGCTGCAGGTCAAGCACTCAGCACCATGCTTAGCAGAGAGAGGGTGGAAATGATCCTATTTTCAGCCCAGATCTACTTCTCAATTGGCACAACCAACAGCCCGTGAGGGGCTGACTTCAGGTCAGGGGGTCTCTGTCACCCCTAAGCTCTGGGAGAAGAGGGAACAGAAGGACCAGTCTCAAGCTCTCTCAGTTCACTGAGGGATCAGAGCCATGGATCCAGTCACCCCTGGCAGGAGTGGCTGTGGTTCCCCGAGCCAGACCTGGCAGAGACACCATGAGGGGCTGAGCTTGGGCAGAGAGATGAGGAGAGGGAAGAGGAGGAACCTCCATGTCTGTGAGTGTGTGTCTGATGAGGGTCCTGTGGCTGGGGCCTGCAGGCCTGCTCACCTTCTAGTCCTTGATCCCTGTTCCAGTCCCATCTGGCATTGTGGTTGGGCTGCTGCTCACTGCCCCGTCCTGCCCTCGCCCAGCAGGCCACTCTGTAGGAGGCGTTGTTTGCCGAGGCCCCCCAGTCCTGCCTGGCGCCAGCCTGGCCTGCTTAGCTGAGCCCCTCCCCAGGGCTGTCCCCATAGTCCATCTCCTTCAACAAAGGGCCAGTGTCCCTGGGAGGGCAGGTGTTATGCAGGCAGGATGGCAGCCAGGCCTGCAGGGATTCTGGGCAGTCAGATCACAGAGGAGTGACTTGGACCTGGCTGGTCGGGGACAGGGCCGGCAGGCTCTTCAATGTTTTTGTTGGTTTTGAGCCACTGCCCCAGAAAGAGGTCAGGGCGGGGAGGCAGGCAGGGAGAGTCTTGGGCTGGGAGATGAGGTACATTTGCCAAGTCAGTGGCTAGAGACTAGATGGGGGCCCCCCAGGTTGGATGTCAATTCTCTACCTTCTCCACTGCTAGCCCCCAGGCCCCACCCTAAGCCCCAGGCCCCAGCTTGACCTGAGACCAGCAGCAGAAACCTGGAGGTGACCCTCTTCAGCCAGGAAGGAGACTATCCTTCTGCAAAGCTGTTTGTACCCCCACCCTCAGACCCTTTTTCCTTCTTGGCCAGCTCCACTAGACTATTGAAACTCTTGTTTGGGCCCAGTGCCCACCTCTCTGCTGCCAGATTGGGCCACATGCTGGCCCCACAAAGCCAGCCTTAAAATATCCACAGCTGGCCAGTCAACCCTAAGGAAGTTGTCTCCTCCCCACCCCAGACACAGGGACATTTCTTTGAGTACAGGCTGGTCACAAGCAGTATTTAAGCCAATGGTGGACCAGGACTGCTGACCATTTTGGACCATATCAATAAAGGCCAAGTATCTAAAAAGAGGGAGGTGAGAATCACCTTTGCTATTTGCAGCTCATACTTGTGGGAACAGGACTATCTACAAATATTGGAAGAAGTGTCACAGAACAATGACAAATGAATGGAAGTTACAGAGAGTAATGTATGAAAGCTACAAATTTCAGGATAGCATGAGGATAAATGGAAATCTGTCAAGGATTTCATGTAGGTTGTATTTTTGCCACCAGCTCTTAAGCTCCTTGGGGGTCTTTTTCATCTCAATAACTCCATCTCCATTTCAGTCTTTCAGTACCTATCGTCACTTAGTTCATGGTGATGGCAATAAACATGGGATAGATCAATGGGTGAGTAGATGGATGGAAGGGGGATGAGAGGGTGGGTGGGTGGATGGAAAATGGGTGGGAAAACTAAGAAACAGCTGACCTCACCGACAGGGCTGGGTGAGGAATAGCTGACTGAATCCTGCCTTAGAAGGAGGCCAGAATTTTTTCCCGTACTAGCACAAAACCTAGGCTTCTCAAAGATTTCTTAAAGAGAATTCAAAGGGCATTAAACATAGAAGATGAATAACTTAGATTTCATTAACATTAGTAACTTCTGTTCATCAAAAGATACCATTAAGAAAATGAAATTAAGAGTGAAGTGGGAGTTCCCTGGTAGCACAGCAGGTTAAAGATCTGGCGTTGTCACCTCTGTAGCTCTGGTTCTTGCTGTGGCATGGGTTCCATCCTTGGCCCTGGAACTTCTGCATGTCATGGGCGTGGCCAAGAAAAAAACAAAAAGAAAAACAAAACACATAAGACAAGAAGTGAAGCCACATCTATATGAGATGATAGATATTCACTAAACTTGTGGTTATCATTTGATGATGATTGTCAAGTCAAATCATGATGTACGACTTAATCTTACACGTGCTATATGTCACATATCTCAATAAAACTGGAAGAAAAAGTAAAATTCAAAAAGAAAGAAGTGAAACCACAAACTGGAAGATATTCACAACACATACATCTGAAAAATGTTCACATATAGTACACATAAAGAACGCCTGTAAATCAACACAAAAAGGCAAGCAGCCCAATAATGAGTGGTTAAAAGACTTGAACAGGCATTTCACAAAAAAAAAAAAGATACTCAAATAACCCCTAAGCATATGAAAAGACACACAGTATCCTTAATCATTAGGGAAAGCAAATTAAAGCCACTAAGGATGGCTAGAATAAAAAGGTCAGTGAGGATGAGGCATACCTGAAACTTATGTACATTATTAGGTGGGAGTGTAAATTGGTACAATCACTTTAGAAAACTGCTTGGCACTTATCTACTAAAGCTAAAAATATGCTTATCTGTGACCTAGAAGTTCCACTCCTAGGTGTATAACCAAGAGAAATGAGTGTGTACATTTGCACAAATACCTTATTTGAATTTCATAAGAGCCCCAAACTAGAAGCAACCCAAATGCCCATTAGCAATAATAGAGATGCATACATTGTGGCACGCCCATACAACAGAAGACCACCCAGTGATAAAAAGCAGCCAACTACTGCTACAAACAACTGCATGGGTAAATCTCACAGACATTATGTTGAGCAAAAAAAAAAGGCAAGCCAGAGTATGAAGTACAAGAGTGGGTAAAGCTAATCTAGAGTGAGAGAAATCAGATAGCACAAGAGGAGCACAGATGACTTTGGTTCTATGAGGTAGCAGAGCGGGGCCCTGAGGCTTTCCATATGTGCTTGCTGCAATGCTAGGGTGGGGGACTGGGGGCTGGGTGCCGCCCTGGCAGGCCATCTTGGCTTTTTTCCTTTTTATTTTTTTGGCCACACCTATGGCATGTGGAAGTTCCTGGGTCAGGGACTGAACCCACGCCACAGCAGTAACCAGACCCACAGCCTAACACTGGATTTTTCATTTGTTTGTTTGTCTTTTTAGGGCTGCACCCATGGCATATGAAGGTTTCCAGGCTAGGTGTCGAAACTAACGATAGCCGCTGGCATACACCACAGCCACGGCAGCTCTGGATCCTTAACACACTAAGCGAGGCTAGAGATCGAACCTGCATCCTCATGGATACCAATTGGGTTCATTAACCTCTGAGCCATGATGGGAACTCCAAAAGCTGAATCTTAACCTGCTGAGCCAACAGGGAACTCCTGCCACCTCTTTTTTTTTTTTTTTTTTTCCAGCTTTTAGAGGTTAGGTTAGGGGGAAGGAGGTATAAGGAGCCTTCTGGGATTCTGGAAATGCTCTATGTTTTGATCTGGCTGGTGTGTGTGTGTGTGTGTGTGTGTGTGTGTGTGTGTGTGTGTGTATGTGTAAAATTCATCAAACTCTACGTTGATGATAAATGCAGTCATATTTTTTGGTATACCTCAATAAAACATTAAAAAAATACATTCCAGTTTCCTTTGTTCTGGAATAATTCAGAGCACCAGCCTGGAAGTAGGGTAAAAAGTGGAACCCAAAGGGAACCCTATCACAGCTCCTTAAAAATGCATAGTTCTTCTTTGTCTAGATACTCATGTTGCAACAGAAGAAAGGGTGGGGGAAAAATATAATTGTAATGTATACATGTAAGGATAATCTGACCCCCTTGCTGTACAGTGGGAAAAAAAATAAAAATAAAAATAAAAATAAATAAATATCCACATGGAAAAAAAAAAAAAAAGCACAGTTCTTGAGAGTCAGTGTAAAACATCTCAGAGGAATTATTTGAGAAGGGGCTGAGTCCTTGCTGAGGCAAGGGGCTGGATCAGATGCTGAGGAGAGGATACTCTTAAGGGAAGTTCAAGGGTGGGGTAGATGATGACAGCATGACACAGCTGAGACTTTCCTCCCAGCTCTGCCCCAGGCCACCATGTACCTCACCGGCTGAGGCCCACAGAGGGAGCCAGCTGGATTTCTGTGCCTCCCCACCCTCCTGAGCCATATTCCGAGGGGTAACTCCTCTCAGGCTTCCCACTCACAGGTCTCTGGGAGGGAAGGGTCTGTGCTGGACTCTTGTACAAGCAGCTGCCAACCCAGCTGAAATCAGAGGTGCATGGGAGGTGGTGGGAGGAAGGCAGGCCTTGAGCTAGTCCTCTCATTTCTGGGATCTGGGTCCTCTCCTTAGTTACATGCGGAGGTTGGCTACATCTCCCACATGGTTTTTCCTGGAAGTTCTGATGGTCCCTAAATGCTCCAAACCACTCATGATCCAATGCGGCCTGCTAGGCCTGCGCCCTCCTCCCCCCTCTTCCCCCCAACCCCTGTACCGCAGCAGGCACATCTGGAAAGCCCCAGGGCCCCTCTCTGCTGACCTCATAAAGCAGAAGTCATCTGTGCTTCTTCTCCCATGAATCAGGAAGTATCACAAGATGGTGACACAGGTGACAGCTGGAAGCCCAAGGGAAGGAGGAGGAAAAGGCTGCGGTCTAACCTGTTGCAGGTGCAGAGAAAGAACCCATGAGTCACACACACCTCCTCCCTTTCCCCACTGCCCCCTCCTGTCAGTCAAGCATGCCCTCTCATCCTGCCCTCTCCACCTTCTCAGCATCCCTCTTGCCCATTCTCCATCCCCATTCTGCGGCTCCTGCCCCAGGTCCAGGCCATAGCCCCTCACCTTAGAGACCAGAAGAGGCCTCTCCATATGCTCTAGCCTGAGCCCCTAAGTCAAATTTCCTCAGTGCTTCAAAGAGGTGCTCCCCACCCTCATCCCCGACTTCATTTAAGTATAAATTGCATTCCACAAAATGCACGGATCTGAAGAGTACAGCGTTTGTTTGTTTTTTTCTTTTTTTGTCTTTTTAGGGCCATACCCATGGCATATGGAAGTTCCCAGGCTAGGGGTGGAATCGGAGCTACAGCTGCCGGCCTACACCACAGCCACAGCACCAATGGATCCAAGCCGAGTCTGTGACCTACACCACAGCTCATGACAACGCTGGATCCTTAACCCACTGAGCAACGCCAGGGATCAAACCCGCATCCTCATGGATATTAGTCGGGTTCATAACCTGCTGAGCCGCAATGGGAACTAGAGAAGAGTAGAGTTTGAAAAGTTTTGATAAATGTATATCCCTGCACAACCAACATCCCAAACATGCTGTAGAACATTTCCATCACTCTGGAAAATTCCCTCGCACCCCCTTTCAATCAGCCACTCCACCTTCAAAACAACCTCTGTTTTGATGTGTTTTGCAGGTTCCTGAATTTCACATAAAATGGAATTTCATAGTAATTATACACAACTATACACAACGTATTCCTTTATGTCTAGCTTCTTCCACCCAACAAGCTGTTTCACCACCCTTATCCATCATTTGGACTTGTTGGATAAGGTTTGATTTTACAAATGTAACTCAATTTGTTCATCTGTTCTCCTCTTGATGGACAGGTAGGATGTTTCCAGTTTTTTACTTTTTCACTTTTTTCTTTCTTTTTTTTTTTTTTTTTTGGCCGCCCAAGGCACATGAAGTTCCCAGGCCAGGGATCAGATCCAAGCCACAGTTTCAACCTAAGCTGCAGCTGCAGAAAGACCAGATCCTTAACCCACTATGCTGGGCCAGGGATCAAACCTGTGTCCCAGTGCTCCTAAGACCCACAGATCCCATTGCACCAGAGTGGGAACTCCCAGGTTTTTTTTTTTACTATTATGAAAAATGCTGCAAGTTTTTGTGTGGATGTATATGCTCATTTCTCTTGAGGAGATACCTGCAAGTTGAATTGCTGGGATATATAGTAGATACATATATTTATCTTTATAAGAAATTGCCAAACATTTTCCAAAGTGGTTATACTATTACAAACTCCCACCAGTAATGTATGAGAGTTCTGGTCACTCCACATCCATGCTAACATTTCATGTTGCCAGTCTTGTTCATTTTAGCCATCAGAGGACCTTTTTAAAAACCACGTCTTAATAACCCAAATGTCCATCAACTAATGAATGGGTAAAATAAATGCGGTAAATCCATACAATAGAATACTATTTGTCAATAAAAAGAAATCAAGCACCAGTATATGTTAGAACACAGACGAACCTTAAAAACATTATATGTGAGGTCCTTTTGCATGGCACAGGGAACTATATCCAGTCTCTTGGGATAAATTTCTAATGGAGCATAATATAAGAAATAATATAAGAAACATGTATATTAAACATAATATAGGAAAGAAAAAATATATACATACATATACATATGTGTAGTGTGAGTGTGTGTGTATGACTGGGTCACTTTGCTGAAATTGGCACAACACTGTAAATCAACTATACTTCAATAGAAAAAAATGAAAAAAAAATCACACTAACTTAAAGAAGTCAGTAGCCAATGACCACAGGCTGTATGCTTCCACTTTCATGAAATGTCCAGATTTGGCAAACCTATAGAGACAGAAAGCGGATTCATGCCTATCTAGGGCTGCAGGGATGGGAGGGCTGAGGGATGAGAGTTAATGGGCATGGGATTTCTTTTGGGGTCAGTGAAAATGTTCTGAAATCGATTGTGGTGATTCACAACTGTGTGACTCTGCTAAAAGCAGTTGAATCGCACACTTTAAATGGGTGAATTGCATGGTCTGCGAATTGCATCTCCATAAAGCTGTTTACAAAACCCACCACATTTAATTAGCAAACTACCCCCAGCCGCTCCCCAGTGTCCTCAAGGAAAAGACTCGATTCCCACCCCAGATTCGTCAACATCCTGTCTTCTACAGGCTCAGTGGAAATTCTGCCATTTCCAGATGTGCTAAAGACTGTCACGCCTCTGAGCCTGTGCACACACTGTGACTTCTTCCTGGTCCTTGTTCCATCTCATTCTGATTCATTCTTTATGGTCCAGCTCACCTGACAGCCTTCACTCACCCCTCTTCTGGTGGTTCATTCATTCATTCATTCATTCATTTATTCAGTAAGTAACTATTTTAGGCATTTGCCATATGCCAGGCTCTTTTCTAGGTACTGTGGATACAACAGCAAACAAAACAGACTTGGTCCCTCATGAAGCCTGTGTGTCTGTCTCGTGAAAACTATCTATAGAACACTTAGGAAATGTAAGGCGTTGGCCCGCAGCCACTGCCCCGCTGGCCTCCTCCACATTCTGTTTCAACCATTAACCCCTCTGGGCTTTCACATGTCGACAGTGACACTGTCATCCCCACAAAGCTGAGGACTCTGTGGGGTTGAGACTCAGGACTGGCTCTCCCAGGCCTCAGAGCTAGGATTCTGCTTCCTCCATGGGCACCTCCTTCCACACCTTATGGAACCCTTGTGCAGTCCTGGCTCTGTCTGCCTGCTCACCTCCTCTGTTTAGCAAGGCAGTAGTTGTGACAAGGAGATGAGAAGGCAGGGGGCCCAGATGAGGACACTGAAGCCTTGAAAGGAGAGTGGATGAATGTTTCTGGTCACACAGCTTTGGGACTTCAATAGGAAGCCTGCTTCTCTCTCTCTCATTCGCTCTCTACTCCAGGTCCCTTGTGGCCTGGCCAGCTCTGAAGGCCAAGGATGGGTGTCTCTGTACCAGGAAGTGATTCCAGGCCCATCCAGGACAACTGCCCAGGGGCTGGTATCGTGGGTCACCACCTGGAGCAGCACATGGAAGGATTGTCACGTCTCCTGAGCCTCTTTCCCCGCCCTTAGCCTGGCTCAGGTGAGTCACAAACACCTGAGCATCAAGTAGTCCTCTGGGCATCCTCTCCTGGGAGGTGTGCTATTTACAAAGGAAGCCACAGGAGACGGGCTGCAAGTACACCTCCTTGTGGTACCCTCTTCATGGTGATGTTGCCTCTGAGGCCCTGAGGGCACTTGGCTTATCCTTGTACTTTTTCCTTCTGGTCTGTTCTGGCAGCAGCAGGGGCTGGGTCTTCAGGAGGCAGTGCACGGTACCTGAGACCTTCCTGGAACCTGCATCCCCGGGCCTTTCCAGCTCATTTCTGTGGTCACCGGGGTCAGGGCTCCGAGGGTGGGAGGGATCATCTGCCTGGGGCCATGCCCCTGGTCCTGTTTCTCCTGCTGTGCCAGGAGGGCAGGAGCTCCATTGCATGAATTACCTAGTGCTTCCTGAGGCTCTTTCCTCCTCCAACAGGCACCAAGATCTGGGCAGGTGTCTCCTCCCAGCCTCTTCCTGCTCCTGGAGGAAAGAGGCTGGCAGACATACACCTGTTTCTCCACCACATACCACTGGGGGGCAGGTGCCTGGTGCAGCTCTGAGGCCACAGTGAGGGAGAAGCTGCTGCCCTTCTGGACCCAGGGGGTGCCACCCCTGGGCCCATAGCTGCAGACCCTCACTGTCTCCTAAGTGTGGAGCCACTGTGAAAGTGCTGAAGAGGGTTGGGTGATCATTTCAAAGTCTCAGACCTTTGGGGGGTGGGTAGGAATCAGTCACCGTGCCCTTCCTAGCATGAGTGGTGTTCTCACTGACAGGGGGGTGGCCCTGCCCAGGCCTCCGAAAATCTGCCTTTTCAGAGTGACAGGCACTTCCTGACACTTTCCCCATATCATCTCTTTCTTTTAACCTTTCTCCTGGGACACCCCATCTTTCCTCAAAGCCTTACGAAAGCCCAGGCCCTTCCTGAGTCCTCACATTGTCCACAGGGGTCCTGTTTGGACAGGTCTTGGGAGTGACACATGGAGAGGATGGTGGGGGTTTACCTCCCTTCCCTGAGCTGGTGCTCTTCTAAAATAACAAATTCCAGCACATCCTGCATGGCAAACATGAATTTGCTACATGCTGATGGTTTGGCAACCTATGTCTGCATAACAGACTAGCCTGGAACAGCAGCTTCAATCAATAACCATCACCAATTCGGCCCACGGACCTGGGGACTGAGTAGCCCCAGCCCTCGGCTGACAGTCCTCCCTCTGGGTGTTCTATGCCCTCAGCCAGATGGTGGCTGGGCTGGGGTCAGCCTGAATTCTTCCTCACTCCCATGCCTGGGGCTCAGGCTGGAAAAACTCAGACAGGAGGGGGTGGAGACAGCTGACTCCATGGGCATCGCTCACTCTCCACCTGGTCCCTGCCTGTGCTCTTTCCACATTGCGGCTTCAGATAGATGGACTTCTTCAGGGTCTCCCAGGTCTATAAGAAACATTTCTCCAGCTTATGTAACTTGACCTTTTTCCTCCTAGTAAGCTTGATGTTCCTGGATGTTTAGAGAGTTCCCACTCCTGGGAAGACGTCACTGTGGATAGTTTAAGCTCCAAAGCCCTTGCTCTGTGATCAGGTCAAGGCTAGCCTCTCCCAGTTTCACTGCACCCCCCACCCCCACCTTGCCATTGTCTGTGGGCTACCCCTCAGGGGGTGTAAGTTCTCAGAAGAGTAGCTCTGTCACCTCAGGGCCATTCTCACACTACATTTTCTGTAACTTAGACCTCTGGCCTGCCTCAATGTTGAATGAGAGCCTAGGGCAGTGAATCAAACACTCTGTGAGCCCTCAGCTAGGGGCTGGCTTTGGGCCTCATAGAGGGGCAAACCCATACCCAGTGTATGTATCAATGCTGGTTGAGGTGAATCACTGCCCTTCCCACAGTAGGAGTCCTAGGTAGTAAACTAGCACCGGGTGGCTGGTTGTTTCCTCCTGCAGCGTTATCATATCAGGAGCTCAGCTCTGGTCTCTGTGGATGACAGATTGGCCATTTGGCAGTGGCAGTAGCTAGATCAGCTCTGGTGCTCAGAGGAACCCAAGCTGTAGGGCTCACATCTAACTTGGACTCTGCCTTTGTGATATTCTGTTCTCCATGAAGCTGTATGGAGGCCCTTATTGTCCAAAGACTAGCTAGAGAGCAAGGGCTCTGGACAGAGGCTGGCTAATACCCACTGGCCCAGTCATCCTTTCTCCTGGGTTGGTTGGTGTCTCTTCTGCAGTGAGTGCTCCCTGGTGTCTGTTAAAATGTGCCACATGGATCCTCACTTATCGCCTCCTCTCATAGGTCTAACCACATGGCTGTTTTTCAGGGCTCCTGACCCAGATAGTCCACTCTTGCTCTTTGCAGACCTCTGACCAGCTGGCTAAGCCATTTGCCCCCTGCCATGATGAGCATAAGGATATCTTTTCCTCAGTGACTTCTCTTTCAGTGCAGAGTAGATGACCAGGCCCAATGCCCAAATCTCTGCCTATAAGATGGATGCCCTTTCACTGAGGACTTCTAGCCCCTTGAATGGGACTGGAGTGTGGGCTCGGCCCACATGTGGTTTGCATCCACATACCAAGTGGCCTCATCTATGAACCATGCTCAGGAATCTCGTCTGCCAGCTGGTTATAATAAAGCCTCCATGAGGCAACAGACATCTGCTGAGGGGGTAGGCGTGGAGGCCACCAGGCTCATCTCAAGTCTTGGAGTCTCATTTCTTCCATACTAAAGGCTAGATTTTGGTGTCAGAAAACTACCTTGATGGAGCACCCAGCCCTTTCTGAGCTTCTGCCACTCATGATGAAGTCCCTACCTGACCTCACTCTGCTCTAGAGCTGCAGAAGATAAGATCTGCACGTCTCTCCAATAGATTTCCGTGGCCTCTCCCCTTTGTTTTGAGTGTGAGGAAGAGATCTGGGACTGTCATTTCTTTTCCTCAGTGAGTCAGTGACACTTAGCAATAGCCACTCAATTCCATAGTCCTAATAGTTATTCTTTCCTCCTATGTCTCAAATGCCAGAGACATTGCACCAGCTGGCAGAGCACCCACACCCATGTGCCACTCTAGTTTACTGCAGGTGAAAATCATAGCAGATGCATGGTTATCCCATGCCTGCAACTGTCACCAGTGATGGGACCTCATTCACATCTGGTCAGTGACTGGCCTCCAGCACCCTATTGTTAGAGGCTGCCTCCCTGGCTCCCTCCTGGCACCCACTATCTTAGTCTGGTTCCCTAGGAGCACAGCCTGAGATGAGCCTTCAGATTCCCGCGGTTTATTGAGGGAGTGCTCTCAGGAGAAACCTGCAAAGGAGGGAACGAGGAAGAAGAGAAGGAAAGATTAGGGAAACCATCCTGCTTTGGGTGAAGTCCAGCCCTGACCTGATCCACAGGGAAGACTTTGGAACAGTAGCCGCATTGCACCAAAGAGGCTGTCTTTTGGTGGCATTTCATAATCAGTCTTTGGCTGTGGACTTTCTCATGGGGGTGCATGTGCAGGGGTGAGGGTGGGTCACCCCAGGCAAGGAGGTCCCTGTCTGCTGAGGGCAGTTCTTTAGTAGAGAGAAGTGAGCTGCTGGCAGCCAACACCCTTAGATCATCAAGCTCTCCTTGACGGAGTTTGCTGTACTGAGTAACCATGGAACCCATGAATTCGACAAAGAAGTTACGATCAGGGGGATCTCAGGAACACGGAAGACCCAGAAGAGGGTGTTGTCATGGAATCCAAGAGCAGGGAGTTTCAAGGCAGAAATTGCAACTGTCAAGGTCAGCTGCGAGATCCAGTCTCCAAAAGCCACACAGACTTTAGCAACCAAGGGGTCACAAGTGAGCTTGTAGGAGAAGTTTCAGAGAACTTCAGAGACATAGGCTGCAGGGTATCAAGGATGATGCGTGATCAAGGAGAGACTAAGTCTGGTAAGAAGGAGCAGAGAGAGGCTGGACAGCAAAGGGTGGGGATGAAGCTGTTAGACTCAGAGCCCAAAGCTCCAGACCAGGGAAGATGAGTGGGGGAGGGTAAAGGCAAGGGGCTGATATCCCTCCCAGAAGAGGTGGTGACAGTGTCAGGGGTTGGCCCCCACTGAGGAAGGGACAGCACATCCCCTGGGCCTGGGCGGAAGAAGATAAGGCTAGGGGAGGATGGAGGTAGGTTCGTGGGTGGGGGAAAGATAGTGGGGATCTGTGTGATGGTGGAGCAGGAGGCTGGAGTGGAGGAAGAGGGAAGTGGGTCGATGGGTGGGGAGACCCTGCCTTGAGGTTTCAGCAAGGCTGGAGACCCTAATTTGTTCCGTAGGGCTGGATAACTTTCCCTATGACCTTATATGGAGAGACAGTCATTGGGCTCAGAGGTGGGGGTGGTGGGGAGGCTTTGCAGGGTGAGTTGGGAAGAACAAAACACAAGATGGACACACAAGATGACTGATTGGCTGGAGGAAGTGATACAGGCCTGGGTGAGGGGTGGGAGGGAGGAGAGTAGCAGGAGGAGAGGGGATTGGTGGGAGGCTGAGCTCCAAGCTGCGTTGAGCCAGGTCCTCGCTAGGCTTTTCCTGTGCATGCTTCTCACTCTAGACCCACAAGGAAGTAGTTGGTCTTGGGAGGAGTTAGTGGGGTGGGGTGGGCGGGTCTCCACGCAGCCGTGCGAGGTGGTCACTGGCCTGTATTTAGCTGTATTCTGGCTTCAAGCTCTGAAGCTGGACCAGCAGGAAGGTTTGCTTTTTACCAAGAAGTCAGGGGAGCATACCCCCTTGCCTTTTCTGCCCCACCCCCTGCCCACTTCCTGCCTTTAAGGCAATGGCATTCAAACTTTTTTTTTTTTGGCTTTTTGTCTTTTTAGGGCCGCACCTGCGGCACAGGCACATGTAGGTTCCCAGGCTAGGGGTCTAATCGGAGCTACAGCTGCTGGTCTACACCAGAGCCACAGCAATACTAGATCCGAGCCGCGTCTGTGACCTACACCACAGCTCACGGCAACGCTGGATTCTTAACCCCTTGAGCGAGGCCAGGAATTGAACCCAAAACCTCATGGTTCCTTCCTAGTCAGATTTGTTCCTGCGGCACCATGACGGGAACTCTCAAACTTTTTGGTTTTTTTTTTTTTTTTAATTTTTTATTTTTGTCTTTTTGCCATTTCTTGGGCCGCTCCCACAGCATATGGAGGTTCCCAGGCTAGGGGTCGAATCGGAGCTGTAGCCACCGTCCTACGCCAGAGCCACAGCAACGCGGGATCCGAGCCGCGTCTGCAACCTACATACACCACAGCTCACAACAATGCTGGATCCCTAACGCACTGAGCAAGGCCATGGATCAAACGCATAACCTCATGCTTCCTAGTCAGATTCGTTAACCACTGCGCCATGATGGGAACTCCAAACTTTTTGTTTTTAACCACAACCCACAAGTATGAATTAACATTACATCATGATTCGGCAGACACACACATACACACAACTGTAAGAAAATTTCTCAATACAATGCTCACCCTTACTGTGTTGGGCACCCTTGATGTTTTTCTACTTTATCCACATCTGTTTCTTTTAAAAGTGCTGGTCACAACCCACAAAGCTGATTTCACCGACCACTGGATGGGGTCATGGAGAAGCACTGCTCCAAGACAGTGCGGAGCTGGGGGGCCCCTTTGGGAAACTCACTGATGCTACTCACCCCTCTTCTGGGAGGGTCTGTTCTCAGACAAAAACGTCTCCTGCTCTGTGAAGCCGGAAGAAGGGAGTGGCCACAGGATTCCATTTTGAATGTGAATTTGCCTTCTCCTCCTCACCTTTCATCTCCCTCGGAGAAGAGAAACTGGCAGCCCTGGAGAAGCCTGGGAGGTGAAGGAATTCCTGGTCCCCAGTTCTCCATGGAAGCAGTTCCATGGCGGATGACACCCTGCGCATGTCCTCCTGGCTCACTCTGGCGCATGCGTGTGCGAACACGTACATGTACACGCGCGCGCGCGCGCGCGCGCGCACACACACACACACACACACACATGCGCGTGCGCACGCATACTCACAGACCTCCACTCTCTGTTGACACACCCCCTTCCCCTCCACACACACTCCAGGGGATATATTTTGGGGTGCCTGCCAGCCCCCACTTCCTTCTTAGGGCTTGCCTTCACCTAGTCTCTAAGGAGGGGAGGCCATGACAGCCACAGTTGCTTTTGTTCTATCTCCTGAGGGCAGAGTTGAGTAGAAGGGGCCAGCAGTTGGCTGCTAGGCTTTGAGAATCAGATTCACTTCCCCAAAGTTCAGGAGGAGACACAGGATGGGCAGTCATTTGCGAGTTGGAGGCTGTAAGGACAGTTAGAACTGGGACCTGGATAGGGGCTGTAGCAGAGAAACCTACGTAAATCACAGTTATGCAAAAAAAGACCCAAGGTCTCCTTAGAGGAGGTGGGGTGGCCAGAGAGAGGTGGTTAACAGGACAGCGTCTGTGTAACCATGACTAGATTCCTCTTCCTCAGCCCAGGGAGTCCACGAGGGGCTTGTTATCAGAGTCCGGCCCGCGTTGCACACGCTCCCTGTGGCACACTGGGTCTGACTCCCCACACCCCACACAGAGCCTGGCCTTGTTCAGGGCCTCCTCCTTGCCTGCCTGTCCATCCCACCATCAGGCACAGGGCCTGCTGGAGACCTGGACACACCGGGAGGCAAGAGCACTGGGCTCTGAACATCCTTCTGACCCAGGTTCCAGAGCCTCTTCCAGGAACACCTGTCAGAGGCTCTTCCAACTTAACACCTGGCTGATTTTTCTTTTTTTTTTGTAGCGTGATCGGGCAAGGGTGGTGGTTTAAAAGCAAAAACAGAAACACCCATACCACTCCTTAACATTCACAAAATAGCTAATTCGCCAAACCTTTGTTTTTTGTCCATTTATTTAGAAAAAAATTAACATGGGCAAATGAGATACCTCAGTGTTACAACAGAGTATAGAAATGTCTAGCAATAGTCAAATAATTTGATCTTTAAATACAAAATAACCACATGAACACCTAATATACAGGTTTCATCTGAATACATATTTATTAGATAAATATTAGAGGTTGTCACATCATCTAACTACATACAGCTTTGCAAGACTAGAAATCACAATTAGTTTTCTGACCAGTTTAAAGTATGAAATGATTGCATTGTACAGAGATGTACAAAGACGATGACGGTCGCCGTGGGAGTAACTTCAGGCTGCACGGTGGGCGTGTTCGTGTGTGTACGTGTGGATCACCTGCGATCATGATATCAAAAATTATACAAAGTATGAATTTGGTTACAATTTTCTTCTGAAATCCCCGTTTCTTTTCATTATTTCCATAGCACCCTAAAAATACACAGGTGGCAGGACTAGTACACTGAAGCTAAATAGTACATGTAGATAAAATAAAAAACAAAACGGAACAAAAATTCCTTTCCACACAGAGTCAGAGTATATTACATGAGTGAGACAGATGCGGAGGGAGACCTCACATACGCTAACAGACAGCATCTAGTTTTTCCACGTCAAGATGGAGTTCCAAGCCTTTTTTTGTTTGTTTGTTTTGTTTTGTTCCGTAAAATAAAAACAATACACATTCCAAGGGAAATGAATGCATCTGTTAACATGTCTCTATTTCTCATTTACATATGTACACACGTCCCTTGAGTCGCTGCTGCCGACGTCGCCCTATCTGGATGGGTCAGGCCGAGGGAGCAGACATGTAGCTCTCTGGGGGTTCAGGGCCTCCGTTAGGGAGAAAGTATCAGAAGTTTCTTAAAAAATAAAAATGGCTACAGGAACATGATACATGGGTAAAGCTTCAAACCAAGGAGATGGGGCGATCGCTTGTACTTGGGCCGTTCCGCTTGCCCGCCGGCGCCCTGTCCATCCCGTGGAGTGGAGGCAGAAACATGCCTGAGGCCTGGGTGGATGCTTGTCGTGGAGAAGTGGCTTGCTGAGGCATCGTTTTTTTTTTTTGCTGAGGTTACTTATGGCTCCAAGTAGTCATCCGAGAGGATTAGGGAAGCATCTCCCCGGAGTTCAGAACCGCCCCTGCTTGGGGAGGCTGTGGTCACCTGAATGTCACCAGCTGGGGCTTGCTCCAACCCCAGGCGCCTTGATGCCTCCCTCCCTGCCCCGCCCCCCTTGGCCTGGCTCCAGAATCACCTGGAAGAGTACTGTCCCCAGAGCACGGGCTTCAGGCACCCCAGTTCTGGAAAGCTCTTTGCTGAACTTGCTGGTGGAGGCTCACTTGGGAGGGGACCCAGGAAACCTGCCTCAGGTGCCGAGCCCATGGCTTCCTCCGAGATGGCTGAGGGAGGTGCCTGGAGCCTGGGCTGTGGGAGCGTATCGGCCCTTGGCGATTGCAAGCTGTGGACAAGTCCATGAGCAGAGTGGGGCATCCTGATAAGAACCAGAATGGACCCTGGGCCTTTCTGAGAAAACGTTGCATGGCAGGAAGCGGGACCTTCTAAGGAAGGTGTCTGTAAGTCTGTCTGGGGTGGAACATTCCCAGATGGCCTGACACAGCCTGGGCTATCGGCCACTGGGCAAAGATGGCCGCATGCTACCTGGTGTCGTCTTTGTTCCCACCAGCCAACTGGGGATGGCTCGAAACAGTGGGTGGCCTGGTCTTCTAACTCATGGTACAGCCACCCATGTTCTTCGTCCCTTCATCTGTACAAATGGCCCTGGTTGCTTTTTTGTTTTTGTTTGTTGTTTTTTTTTTTTAAAAAAGGGACTCGGTCTTTTGTGGTTGAGTCAAGGTATTTTAAAAACACCAGCAAAGGCTATAACCAGGTCATGAAAATGTTGAATATTATCAAAGACAATACTAAAATATTCACAAAGATATTTACAAAAGCAATTCTTAAAATAATTGATTTGCATACGGAACACCAGGCTGTTTGAAAAAACCTCGACAACAGGACAAAGGAAAAGGGGCAGGGACAGGACGATGGCAGCTTTCCTACAGAAAACCTTGTGCCGGGGCCCGTCTGGCACAGTGACTGGAAGTCAACAGCTGGGGCCAACGTTCCGGTCACATCTAGAGGAGTGCTGAGGATCCCCCCAAACAGAGAGGGAGAGGGAGACTGAGATTACAGACAGTGGACGGGGGAGCAGGCGAGGGCCCCAGCAGCAGAAGGCAGGGGCGCGACACATTTACAGAGGGAACCCAAGCGACCCAATGGCCCGGCAGCATCAGGGGCCACACGGCTCAGGGGAGCCTGGAACCAATGCACAAAAAGCTACTGCTCAAGACTTGGAGCAGTAAGCGGGATGGAGCAAAGTGGTGGAGGGAGGCTGCTTCTGCTGGAGTGAGCAGGAGTGTGGGGGTAGAGGGACACAGAGGGAAGGAGAGGCTGGCAGCCAAGTGTGGCATCTGAGACAGCCACAGAAACACCACGGGATGCTCGAGGGCACACAGGGCAACATAGTGGGTTGAAGCCTTGGGGCAGAGAAGCACAGGGACAGGCCAGACCAGACAGAGGACCGGAGAGAGAGGGATGCCTGGGGTTCCTGCGCTGAGCTTGCGCATCTCCTGCCTTTCCACCATTGACCTTGCCGTCCGGATGGCCAAAGGGGTACGAGGACAGCGGGAAGTGGTGTCCCCTGAAACAGTCTTGGGGAGGTGGGGAGGGGGGAGCAGGAGGAAGGAAACAGAACGTATGGAGAGAAATGGTTCGCTTGCTGTCCAAGTCCAATGTTCCTTTTCTCCAGATGACTTCATAGCTTTAAGCTGCTTCGTTTGAAAACGGAGTGGCTTGGAGCAAAGTTCTAAGTTGCCGTTTCTATTGGACTCCAACTCTAGCCGGCAGTACCCCACCCCCCAACTAAGGGCACGATTATTTTGGCTGGGTTCTCTCTCTCTGCTCTCCTATAGCCGGGCCCTGGCCTGAGTCCAAAGGTTGCTGAGCCATCCTGGCCCCGAGGAGGCCTTGACTCCCTTTCCCACCGGTCCCCAAGCAGAAACGGCTCACCCTCTCTCAAACACAGAATCTCGTCCTCTTTTCCACTTTCTGAGAGTGTTTATAGGGAATCCTGGCTTCGAGGTCAGAGATCAAAGTGACAACCTTGGCCCCTGAGAGTTCTCTTTCCCAGAGGTTTGTGCTTTTCCGTGGTGGGTGGTGGTGGTGGTAGGCAGGCCGTTCTCACTGCCACCAACTGCCGCTGCTCCTCCAAGGCTTGGGGCTGCTGGAGTCTGGGTGGCCTTCCCTCAGGTTCACAGTCACTTGGAGGCGGCTCTGGGCCAGGGAGCGGGGAGGCCGGGTTACAGTTTAGAAACTGGAAGAACCTGGGGGCACTGGAGGGTCGTTCGGAAGCCGCCGTCAGCATGTGCCCCCGCCCTGGGCCGGCGCCCCGTCTCGAGGGTCATCTTCATCTCGAGGGTCATCTTCGGGGCCTGCTCTGGCCGTGGGCTCCAGACCCACGGCGCCTTCACAGTGCACCCTCCCGCCCCTCCACACTGAGAAGGCGGCGGTCCGAGGGCACGGGCTCCCAGCGGGAAGGTGTATGTGGGGCAGACGGGAAAGGAGGTCGTGTGGGGAGGGGTGGCCCCGTCGGAGGGGTGGGCTTCAGTTGTTCTCAAAGAGAGACAGGAGGTCATCGTTACTATTGCTCGGCAGGTCGGGGGGGTCCAGGTACGAGAGGAGCTCGTCCGGGTTTGTGAGTTCTGGAAGGAGCTGGAAAAGAAGTATAGACGCCCAGATAAGGTGGTGGCCGAGGGCTGGGCTAGCCCAGGGTGAGGAAGGCAGGGCACCCCTCGGCCTATTCATTTGCTCTCTACCTGGCTCCTAGGGTCCTGGCCCAAACAAAGGAAACTAGCAGCGCTGTGGTCCCCAGATGCACCCAGGCCACCGTGCTAGTTTTATTTTGAGCCTGAGACACAGGGGCCCTGAGCTCACCAATTGGGAAGGCTCTTCACGAACCATGTTGCTCAGATGCTGCCACCAGGAGCCGTGGGCACTTGGGCCTCCCAGCAGAAACCACATGGCTTTGCACGTTAAGGCTGAGCAGTCTCTGCAGCTCCCACTACCCTGCACCTCTCCCAAGAGCTCTGAGCCTGTGGCTTGCTGGCAGTTCTCTTCTTCCCTGTGGCCCCCAGGAAGACTGTCCTCCCCTCTACCATGAGGTCTTTGGAATCTTTTGGTCACACAGGGGACCCTCCTCAATCTAAAAGCACCTGCCTTGGCCAGACTTGGGGAGGAGAGCTGGGTAAGAATCCAAGATGGTCAAAAAGCTGAGTGAACCCCCTTCACCACAAAGCCTGACACTGCTGGGGCCAAGGGTAACTCCTGCTGGGGCTGGGGCATGAAGGGCAGGAGTGACCAAGGAGAGGACAGGCCTCCTCTCGGGGGATCTAGAACCTAAGCGGGGAGGGGTGGGAGGGACACGGCATGTCCCTGGCCAGCTGCCCAGCACCCATCATTCAGTGTTCCCATCCCCCACCTTCCAGACCATTCCGTTCTCAAGGGGGCTGATCCCGAATCTCAGCTGCCCACTTCCGCCTCAGTTACCCCCCAGCGTGACCCGAGGCCGATCCTTCTGTCACCCCACACGGGGGCTTCTCAGTGAGCGATGGAGCGAGCAAAAGCACAAGGCATGGACAACACACAGACTAGAAACTGGAGACAGACATATACCAGCGAGACAGACAGAGGGACCTTGTCCCTCCAGCCCCTCCCCTGCCTCGGGCCAGAGAGCATGGCAGATGCAGATATGGCAAGCCAATGTGGGGGGAAGGGGAAGTGGGGAGAAGGGCAGGGACCCTCCTGTGCTGCCTCCAGAACTGGCCCGGAGGGTCTCTGTGAGGGCCTGGGGAAAGGTGGGGGCAGGGCTGGGCTGCAGGACTGTGGCCAGGGGGACCGGGGGCAGGGCTGGCAGGGTCGGGGAGGGGACACTGGGACTCTCTATGAGGCTTGCCCACTGTGGGGTTCCCTGGTTCTGAGCCAGGGGAGGCAGGTTGGGGCAGCCCACCCTCCACCCACCCATCCCTCCTCACAGCTACACCTCCTCCACCCTGGGCCTCGGGCCCTCAACACCCACCCCTGCTCTCGGGCAGGTCCCGGCGCCAGGCCTAGCCCCAGGCCAAGGCACGTGGTGACCCCAACTTACATCCAGCGAAGGCTCCGGCATGTCGGACGCTCCCTGCGCTCCGGCCTGACCCTCTAAGGCTGAGGAGGGGTTAAAGGTCAGGTCGCTGTGTGGATGGTTGCTGGGAGCGGCCTGTGGCGGTTGCCGGGGAGGCTGGGAAGGAGGAGGAGGAGCCCCACTGTGATGTAATGGAGGCCCTGACTGGCTGCTGGGGTGTGGGACGTGCAAACCTTGTTGTATGGAGGGATGGGGCTGGTCAGAACTGCCAGCGTGTGGCATCTGTGGAGGAGGAGAGAGCAGGAAAAAGAAAGGTGAGGTGACGAGGTACAGCGACGAGATGCCTGGAGAAATGAAAACCAAACAAAACCAGGAAAAAAAAACAAACCCCCAAAACAAAGCCACCCCTCTACAAGGCTGAATGCTTTTTTTTTTTTTTTTTTTTCTCCTCAGAGAAACAAACAAACAAAAAATCCTCCCCCAAAAAGTGCCAGTCAGGGAGGCTCTGAGGCCACATGGGGCCGGGAGGGAGGCGGCCAGAGGCTCTGAGATAAGCGGAGATTCTGAGAGTGGGGTCTAGGCCCCTGGGAGCCCCTCTGCCCCCCTCGCCCGGACACCAGAACAATGAACAACAGTGAGGGCAGGATGCAGAAGCGAAATGGGCATGTTTCCAGGGAGCAGGGAGGCGGGCGGGGGTGCTGCTGGCGGCGTGGTGCAGCCCTGAGCTGGGGCGGCGGCGGCGAGCAGACATGGACGAGGACGACGGCATGGGGCAGGCGTGCAGCTCAGGGGTCTGTGCCCCCACATGGACCCCGGGCTGGGGGTGGCACTGGGCATGCAGGCTCCGGTGGCAGCTGGGACCTCAGTGCAAGCCCGGAGCAGGATGGAATTGAGCCCAAAGTAAAGGAGCAGAGCTGGGGCTTCTGAGTCCTGCCAAACCCTTCCTGCTGGCCACCCGCCTAGGCTGTGATGGGTGTGCTTCTCTCATAGATTAACTAGAGGGTCCGGGGGAAACATGGGTGGGTGAGACTGAAACGTCCCCTGCTAGTCAGTTTGCTGCCTCCAGCAGCCCTTCCTTCAGAGCTCAGATCTCAGAGTGAAAGGCTGAGCCCAAGTCCTCGCCCCTCTCCCGGCATCACCTACGAGCCCCCAGCCCCACTTACACTCTGCTAGTGAAGGGAGCTCACTGACTGGCCAGGCCGCTTGCCCGGAAGGGGTAGCCTGGTGACCAAACATCTCCTTGGTCTTTTACCCTCCTCCCCACGCTGTCTTCTGGGCCACACAGAAACATTTACACCTCCTTCCTTCCTGGGTTTGGAAACGGCAGCCATACCACCCCTGATCTTCTCCAGGACCTGGTTCCTCTTCCTGTTTCTCCTAAAAGCTGCTCCCCAGGCTGTGCTGTGGGTTGGCCTCTGCCCACAGTCCAGGTGGCCCCAGGCAACACCGTGCCCTGCCAGCCCAGGCCCTGACAATGGGGGATGACCACACGATCTTAAGCTTGGTGACCCTGGGGAACCGTGTGTGTGCACATGAAGTAAGAAGGATCAGGAGAGGCTGGAGGAATGGTCACCACAGTGGTCAGTGTGAGGCCAGCCTGTGACTCCTGTGCTGCTCCACAGTGACGGTTCAGGGAAGTTGGGGGAGGGGGTTCCACCCTCTGGGAACGGCCCAGCCCCAGACAGACAGTGCCCAGATCTACTGAAACTACTGCCCTCCTCGGCCCTGGCATCTTGCTGGAATGTCTCAGAACCTCGAGGGGTAGGTACTCTCTGCGACCTGCTGATACACCTTTCAACCTCCCAGCTGACATGGGAGTCCCTGGGTAAACCAGCACCTGGTTGGAGCCCTCCCCGCTGTCTGTTCCTTCATGGGAATCCTTCCTGGCCTCAGCTGGGTCAGGCTGCTCTGGCTGGGCAGGTGTGGGCGTGGTCTCTCTGTGACTGCACCACGCCACCTGCACAGCTGTACTTCTGGGTCCAGTTTCCATCCAGCAAAAGCCTCGAAACGGGGAGGGACAGTGCATATCTGAAGAGCATCCTGGGGGGCTATGAAGTCAACTCATAGGCCTGGGTCCCTCTGCAGGCAGCAGGGCCGACAAGGCAGGAGAAAGCCATGTTGGACACAGGAAGCATACAGCACTCTGGCCTCCATCTTCCAGTGCGGGGAATTGTGAAGACTCAGAAGGTGTGCCACGTGAACGTGGAACGGGGATGGGGGGGTGTGATCTGGGAGACTCCTCCTGGGCTTAAAATGCTGAGGTCCTGGGGAGCAGGACTGGGGAAGGGGACCAGGAGAGAGGCCCCCAGAAGTTGGAAGCTCCCATGGGGCAGAAAGTAACTTGCAAAAACATGGCCAATGGCCCATGAAAGCAGCTATTTTTGCCTTGGCATTCTGGGGTTCTGCGGGAAAGTTGCTGCAGTGCCCTCAGAGTCCTTCTGGTGAAGAGTCATTCTTGCTGAGAATTAGTGGCCCTGGTGCACAGGACACTCCCTGCCCAGTGGTGAAGCCAACTCCATATCAGGTGTGGGGAGCACAGTATAATTCAGAGGCCCCTTCTTTCCAGGCCACATGATGGAGGATGGGAGAACTTGGAGAGGAAGCCTTTGGGCATAGGTCCAACCCCACTATCAGGCATTGGTGAGACCCCTGGACCTCTCTTCTTTGGCTCTTGTGGTCCAGGAACCACTGCCAGGTCCTCAGTGATTGCCCTTCTGGCCAAGATGAGAGACCAGGGACAGAAAGAAGGACTAAGGCCTCAGACTTCAGCCCTTGGGGCTTGTTTTCCCCCAAACCCCAAAGATTCTTTCTCCATCCAGGCACTGCCAGAACTTTTGCTCCATCAGCATGAGGCCTGTGTCTGTCTTGCTTTACATCTGGTACAAGGCACAGGTGAGAGATCAGGCTCAGAAAACATCTGCTAGATCAAGTGGAATCATCCAGTGCTCCCTAGATAAGGACTTAGGAGGTGACCAGGCTTCCCACCACTGCTGTGAGGGCCATAGGAAGGGCAGGCCTCCAGACAGCACAGGACACCTCACCCAAAGGGGCTTTCTCAGCAATACGGCGTGTGCTAGTATGTGAAACACGATGAGAAGTAAGTACCCTTGGGATAAGCAGAGTTCCTAATGTTTCTTACGCAGAAGGAGGTGATACCCTGAAGATTCAGACCCTTGGAGAGTAAGTGCCTGGGTTTGGGACAAAATTCTGGATGGCTGGATAGAGCTACAGTAAGTCAGTATCAGTGTGTGTAAAAGGGGGAGCGAGGCAAGGGGTGTGTGTGCATGTGTCTGTGTGTGTCCAGGGTGTTTGGAGGTGTGTGAGCCTGGTGGGGGGTGTGCAGGCGTCTGCACGCACACGTGCATCTGTATGTGATGTGTGTGTGCAGGTAAGAGTGTGAAGCTTCCCCCATCTCCTGGGAATCTGATGCCCCAGGCGAAGGAGCCAGATCCAAGGATGCTGATGGGCCACGACCCGGCCTCATTCAGGCCTCCCACTCCCTCCTGGGTCCCGAGACTCAATTCTCAGTCCTCCTTTTTGCTTGGGAGGGACCTAGGCAAACATCAAAAAGGTCCAGGGAGAGCCCTCTGTCCCCGTCCGTCCCACATAGAGGCTAGGGGCACAGGGAGGTGGAGGGCTGGGGTCGAGGAAGAGGTACTCACAGTCTCCTGCATGGGGTGACTGAGGGGCTTCTCGAGGGCGGCCATGTTGTTGGGCATATCCGGGGGATGGGAGAGCTGGGGGGGCCCGTGCATGAAGTCGTTCATGGACGTCCCGCCGGGGTTCCCGTGGGGGAAGTCAAAGTTGCCATGGCCCTGGTAGTTGTTGCCTGGTTAGGGAATGAGATGGGGAGGAGGGGGGGTCAGACAGATGGAAGACAGCCGCCCCAGGGAATGCAGAGTGTGTAAATTAAGCACCAAGTCCCATCCTCCGTGGGGCTGGAGTGGGCACCTGCAGCCTTAGGTTTCTGGGCTCTACAGCAGGGCAGAGATGCACCCAGGGTGCGTGATCTCCTAGGGCTAAGAGCAGAGGCAGAGTGGGAGTTCCCTTCGTGGTGCAGTGGTTAACGAATCCAACTAGGAACCACGAGGTTGCGGGTTTGATCCCTGGCCTCGCTTAGTGGGTTAAAGATCCGGCATTGCTGTGAGGTGTGGTGTAGGTTGAAGATGCGGCTCAGATCTGGCGTTGCTGTGGATCTGGCATAGGCTGGCAGCTACAGTTCCGATTGGACCCCTAGCCTGGGAACCTCCATATGCCGCAGGAGCAGCCTAAGAAATGGCAAAAAGACACACACACACACACACAAAAAAAAAAAAAAAAAAAAGCAGGGGCAGAGTGACAGAAAGCCAAAGGTCAGACTCCTGCGGGCAGGGGGATGTGGAATAAGGCCCATGTGTGAGTTTTCCACGGGATCTTGTGAGCGAGCTCCATGACCTGTCCCCCCGCCAAGGGTCCCACATGGCTGCACTTCATCACTGGGACGAGCCAGGCCCAGAGAGGGAGATCAGGATCTGCCAAGTCCATGAAGAAAGCTGTGTCAGATTCAAGATGACACCATTAGAAACCAGCTGTCTGGCTTCCCAAGCCACTGCTCCCTCCACTATGTGGCCATGAGAGCTCAGAGGAATAGCACACTGGAAAGCTGGGGCCCTCAGCATGCTGTCGGACTTGGGCTAGGTAGGCTAACCTCTCTGGACCTCTAGTCATCCAGGAGCCCTCAGGAACCTAAGAGCAGGGATCCTGCTGGGAGCTGCCATCCTCTGTGTTTGTGGGGGTGGGGTGGTGATACTTTCTCGGAACCGAGGGCAGGGCAGTGCAGCTTGGTCTGGACAGCAGGGAGAATGAGAGGGCCTTGGTGCCCAAAGGCCGGTGTCCCAGGCCTGTGGACTCTAGCTCTGGAAGGGTGGGA
This sequence comes from Sus scrofa, assembly GCF_054392235.1. Taxonomy (NCBI): domain Eukaryota; kingdom Metazoa; phylum Chordata; class Mammalia; order Artiodactyla; family Suidae; genus Sus; species Sus scrofa. Next base: position 103,861,329 of record NC_139396.1, on the reverse strand, counting down.
GTACTGCAGACAGGGACAACATAGAGATGTCAGAAGGAAACACAGGAGGGTCAGGGCAAGGGGACTGTGGTGTTAATGACCCTGGCAAAGCAGACTCTGAAGCCCCTGAGCTTGGCACCTGCCTGCCCAGGGGCTCCAGGAGTCAGAAGACTGGGCAGGGTGGGGTGGCAGAGGCAGGAGGCTGGCTCACAGAGCAGCTGCTCACTCATGCCTTCCTAGCTGGGTGCCAACCCACAAAGCTGGATGGAACCAGAAGGCTGGACAGAGAGGGGAGGCTGGTATTGCATGGATTGGCGTACCCCAAGTCCAGAGATGTGGGATTGTTTTGGGGAGGGTGTTGTGTGTTACCTCTGCCTTGTCACACCATACCCTCCCTGCACCTGCCACCACCATCCTAGAAATCCTATGCCCCTGCTGGGACATCACCCACCTTGGCTGCTGTAGTCGTTGGAGTTGGTGCCCCCGGGTGGAGGCGGGAGCGGATAGGGGGATGGGCCAGGGCCCAGGGCTGCAATCATCTCCATGACATTGGGCATAATCATCTGGCTGGGACTCATGGTCTTGAACCGCTTGGAAGGGATGCCGTCAGGGTCATCCTTAATGTGTAGGTCCGACTTGATGGGCACTGGTCGCCAGCTGCACGTGGGGTCGATGGTGACCTCTTCAAACTCGGAGCTAGGAGGAGCAAGGGGGCAAAGCTGAGGCTCTGGGGTACCAGGCTTTGGACACAAGAGCCTCCAGCTCAGACAGACCCTGTGATGTCCTTGTTCAGGCTCCCTCTGACCCCATGCCCACCACACTCTATATATGACAGAGGTGTGGGGATTTTTACCTCTTTGGAGGCCAGGGGCTAGGCAAGTGGGGTACCTGGCCCCAAGGCCTCCACCCAAGGCACTGCCAGCTTCCTATTCCAGCTGAGCTTGGTCCTTTATGGAAAGTTCCTTTGCCCCCAGGTTCAGAAGCCCTCAAATTTGCAGAAGTGAGGGATGTGGGAAAATGGTCAGCCAACCCAGCGGGGGATGGGGTATCAGGACATCCACATAATCGCCTCCTGAAATCTAGGCCAGTCTTCCTTCCCCCACCCCGGCCCTAACATGGGGAGGGGCCCACTTACTGTTGGATGGCGTTCAGGATGCCCCACATGTACTGATCCACCTCCAGGCCCTCGAGCAGAGCGGTTTTACTAGAAAATGAGACGGGGGGGTGGGGGGTGCTTGGCATTTGCTCCTGGACCCCAGAGGGTGGGGCCCAGTCCACTCCTCCCCACTGTGCCCAAGAGCCCCTGCCCCTGCTGCTGGTTACTACTGGGGGCACCGACAGGAGAGGACAGCCTTGTGACAGCTTGATACAAAGGGACTATGCACAGTCCCCGCAACCTGAGCCCCTCTTCTGTGTTTGGGTTCTCTCTTCAGCACTTAGGGCAGGTGTAGGCTGCTGGACCCCAAAGAGCAGAGCCAGAGCTCCTCCCACAGCCAGGTGAGGAAGCTTGTGCCAAGGTGGGAGTCACTCACTTGCACACAGGACACCTCCAGGTCCCTCTCTCACAATTCAGCTGCAGGTACGACTCCAAGTCAAAGCACTGCAGAGGCCGGGAGAGACACAGATAAGACCAGGGCTTTCAGAAACCGCCTAAATGCAAGTGTCGTTGCCTCTGGGACCCCCATGAAGACCTCCCACCATGGGGAGGGACAGGTGAGAGAGAGATGCAGGGCTGGAGGCTGGGTGGGTAAAGATCTTGCTGATTTTCTGCTGTGCATATGGCATACTGGTCATGTGGAGTCCCTGTATGCCCGGGCCCAGGCCTCCTCATACCATCCCTGTGCCCCAGATGACCCATGACCTCTGAGAAGGCTTCCTGGTTCCCTAGCATCTGCCTTTTGCAGGTCCTGCCTCATGACAGCCCCTTTCACTGACCCAGCCCAGGCATGGAAGATATATCCTGCCCAGTTCATCACTGTGTGTCAGACAAAGTCTCCTGGAAAAGGGTGGTGGGGGGCAGGGAAGCAAGGCTCCTGCTTCACTACGAAGCCCTCGGGGCCGGCTGTGAGAGGGTGGGGCTGAGGGTGCAGCTGGCCTGGCCCTGCGGTAGCCCCCACCCAATGAATCCCACCCACCCAGGCTGCCTGCATTTTGACACCCACACTGTGATAGTCACTCATCCCACAGCCACTTCCTGAGCACCTGCTCAGGGCAAGGCCTTGGGAGATAGCAGTAAACCAGGCAGAGGCGTCCCTGCTCTCTGGTTCTCTATCAGCCGTGGTGGCCGTATGGGCAGGATTTCCAGCTGGCATCTGACACCTGCCAGGGCAGGGACGTCTAAATCCAGTTCTGAAGCTCCCTGGGAACCCAGCTCTGAGCACACAGGAAAGATGCACAAAGGATAAATGATGGCAACAGCGAGTGAGTGAAACCAGCTGCTGACAGCCACGGCATCCTTCGGGGGTCAGAGACAGGCCCTGCTGCCTCCTGCCTACTCCTCGCCATCCCAGCCAGACTGTGGGCGGCTCCCCTGGGACAGCTCACCTGGACGTGCTTGCAATCATGGCCTCGAGCAGGCAGCTGAATGCGCCGGAATGTGATGGGGCACTTCAGAGACACCTTGATGGCGGTCTGCTCTACGCCATCCTCCCCATTGAGGGTCGTGTTGCCTGATGAGGCGGCCACGCTGCTGAAATTCCGCTTGACTGTGGGGCAGAGGCATGGGTGGATGAGGAAGGCAGGGCCACCCTGCACATACCCTACTCCCTCTCGATACGGGGACATGCCCTGGTTCTCCACATCCCCCACCAGTGGGAGGTCCTATGAATAGCTTCAGGCCACCATGGCCTGGGTGAAGGGAGCTCAGCTGCCTGGGGACCCTGGGCCGCCCAAAACTCTGGAATGACAGCCTACGTGTGACATGTGTGAGGTGCATGCTCCCCTGGAGGTGGCCACGTCTGCCCCCCAGTCTCTGCAGCTCAGGTCCCACCTTCACTAGGAAGACTTTCTGCAAAACCTGCAGAAACCCAATCTGGCACTTCACTGGTTTTCTGGGTCAGTGGAGAGCCTCACAGGCGCCTTTGCACTTAATTCTCCAAGTGCAGAAATGGAACTGGACAACTGCCTGCCGGGATTCTAGGGCTCAGGACATAACGTCAAGAAGCACATTTGAAGGGGGAGCAGGGGTGCACCTCCCTGCATGGCGCCCCCAGCAAGTGTCTGCAATGGGCCTCTGAGCCAAGTCTCCCTGTTTCAGTCAGGCCTGGGCTGTCGAGCATGGCGCCCCCAGCAAGTGTCTGCAATGGGCCTCTGAGCCAAGTCTCCCTGTTTCAGTCAGGCCTGGGCTGTCGAGGTGGGGTGGCTAGTCTGGAATCTCCCCCAGTGCTTCCCTACTGAGGAATAATCCCCTTCTCCACTTCTTCCTATCCTTCCAGGTAAGCGCTTCCTCCAGGAAGCCTGCCTGGTTTACCTATACCATGGTGTTTTCTTTTAATCTGTCTTACATCCTATGCTCATAGTATGGTGTGCTCATCTGATGGGCCCCACAGCTCTGGAAGAGGGACACTGGAGGGGGAGGAGGATGGGCTGGTGCCAGGGAACACTCAGGGCCCAGTGGTATCACGCCCCAGGGACAGTGTATGCAGTGGGACTGAGGACTGGCTCGAGCCCTAAGCCCCCACTCACTTTTCGTGATACAGTGTTCTGCAGGCAGGAGCCGCTTCTTGAGGAGGCCTTGCAGCACGGAGCGCACAGAGGGCCGGTGGACCAGCTGCAGCACGAAGAGGTGGGACTGCCGAGAAAGAGGGGAGGCTCAGTCCCTGCGTGTAGCCCCCATGGCCCGCCCACTTGCATCTCTGCAGGCCTAGGTCACCCTGCAACCCAGAGGCTAAGCCCAGGAAAGGGCCTGACATCCACAGTGATGCTCTGCTAGGAGGGTCCCCTGTGACCTGGGAGAGAGCCCATGAGATCCAGGATGCGTCCTGGGACCTGTGAGCCGGGGGTCCCAGGCCAGGGTTACCACTCAAGCACAACTGCCACTGGTCTAGGCCAAGGCTGACTCTGACTCTGACACTGAAACACCTCTGGGATGAGGTTATGGGTCACACAGCACCAGGACTGGAGCCAACCTTCCTTCCTACCCTTGCTCACCCTATCATATTTCCTCCACCCTTCCTGCCAGAGGATGCTGTTCTGCTTTACCTTTCCAGGAAGCCTTCCAGGACTGTACACTCCAACAGGCCTCCACAGGCTCCTCACTCTGAGAGCATCCCTGGTCCTGTGACTCCTACCTCTGGATGTCTCAGTGCCCTGACCCTCTTAAGGGCATGATCAGAGCCCCTCCTTCTCCCTGAGGCAGGCCAGCAGAGTGGGGCGGGTAATCTATTTCCATGCAAATCCCTGAGCAAGCCCCATGTGCCAATGTCTGATTTTGGGGGACAGGAGCATGGCTCTGACATGGTCCCAGATCAATGAGCCAAAGGCCAGGGGACAGACAGACTGACAGACAGACAGACACACACACATATAATTCTAAGACAGTGGGGATGGGTGATGAAGGGAGCGAATTAACTTTAGATTTGGTAGAGTTGGGTTTAGGGGTAAAAGGTGATTAGAATATAAAAATTTCTGGAGTTCCCATCGTGGCTCAGTGGAACGAATCCAACTAGAAACCATGAGGTTGCAGGTTTGATCCCTGGCCTTGCTCAGGGCGTTGAGGATCCGGCGTTGCCGTGAGCTGTGGTGTAGGTTGAAGATGTGGCTCAGATCTGGCGTGGCTGTGGCTCTGGTGCACAGGCTGGTGGCTACAGCTCCGATTCGACCCCTAGCCTGGGAACCTCCATATGCTGCAGATGCAGTCCTAAAAAAGCAAAAAAAGACTATAAAAATTTCTTGCAAATGAGGCATACACAGAGCCTAGCTTTGAGGGACCCACAGAACTGCCACATGGAAAAAGGAGTGGGGCACGGGATGCTGGCTGCTGTCCGGGAGGAGGGGCCACAGAGGAAAGCAGAGCTGAGAGTGTACACAGGACAGAGGTCTCAGGATGACAGGGGGAAAGGCCCGGCCTCAGGCCAAAGCATGGCTGCTTGAACCTCATCCCACAACTCTGGGGGGGACCATGGCACATTTATGGGTTACTTCTGAAAGATTACTCCAGGAGCTGTGGGGAGGGAGGATGGAGACCCCAAGGGGGCTGAGGATTTTGGCCCCGCCCACACACTCACGCAGCAGCAGGCTGTGACAGTGATCTGGATGGTGTTGCGGCCAGGCTGGCACACATGCTTGAGGTGCAGGGGCTTGTGGGACGTCTTGTTGTCGCCGCGCTCGATGGTGAGGGGCGTGGCATTGACGCTGACCTGCACTGAGGCCGGCCAGTTGGTGTTCATCTGCCGGTCCTCGTGGTGGTAGCACTTGAATTGCAGCTCCAGGTCAGACCTGGGGGCAGGGTGAGGCTCAGGGTGGCTCTGCGAGGGGGCTGCCCAGGGCCTTCATGATGCCTGGCTGGCCCACACCCCTAACTCACCACAGCCCCCCAGTGAGTTGCTGAGGGCGGTGGGGGGGACCCCATTCTCAACCATGAAGGGTCCCCCGTCGCCCCGAGCTCTCTTCTCTCACCCTGCTCATAACTCCCATCAAAACTCATTCCCAGCAACCCAAATTCCACCGTCAATTCCAACCACAGCCCCATGCCCTCTGACCATAGCCTTATGGCTCTGGCCACAGTTTGCATGTAAGTGTGACCCCTGTTCCTTTAGGACAGAGACAAATATACAGAAAGGACGGACACTAACTCAACAAACTAGCTGGGAGGCTGGTTATGCCCCAGGCTTCTGTGGAAGACGCACCCCAGGCCACCGAATCTAGTTCAGGTCCCCCTCCCCCCTCAGGGTGGGGCCCTAAGATACAACACTGAAGGAGTCCCTTCAGACCCAGCAGGGACCATGCACACGTGAAAACTGAGCAGGGCCAGCGGCCAGGGCCACAGGAGGCCTTCCAGGCGAGGGTACTCATGGGTAGGGAGGAGTGGGTGAGCAGGGCCCATGCACAGGGGTCTCTCCACACTCCTGTTTGAGCCCCCCTCCCCATATATACCCCTCCCACCTGTGCTGTCTCTGGCCTGCACTGCAGCCAGCTCAGCCTGATCAAGGCAATGGTCTGGCTATGTGTGCAAAGGTGTATGTGCATGTGCACGTGCCCGGTTCAAACACATCGAGGTGCCCTCAAGGTACTCATTGGGCAGCAAAGGGCTCTGGTCACTGGCATGGTGGGATGGTGTGAGTCCTGCACGAGGAGGAGGAACTGAGCGTGGAGAGGCCAATGGGTTCTAGCATCCCAGAGACCGGGGCTCAAGTCCCAGCTCTGCCCCTGACTCGCTGCAAGAAAATCAACTTCTCTGGCCTCAGTTTCTTCATTGCCAGTGGGGCAGGCAATGCCCACTCACAGGTCAAAGGAGAGGAGGCAGAGGAGATTCAGCATACAGAGTCTGGGCTGGCCCAGCAGGGGACCTCCAGAGCCTGCATTCCAGAGCCCTGCTGGTGGCCAGCTCCTTGCCATCTGCAGGAGGGACCCAGCCCTGTTCCTGTTCTAGCCTCTTCTCTCTATACTCCCGACTCTGACCACATGAGCCCTGTGCAGGGCCAACTCGGGGCCCCGCTGGAACATCCTCCTCCCCAGCCTTTAGGTCTGAGCTAGCCACCTTTTCTTCTTGGTATTTGTCCTTGATCCCTCTCTCAGGACTGGCGTGAGTGACAGTTGCTCCCTGTCCTCAGGCTACTAAGGCCAAGGCACCTTTGTTGGTCTCCTGCAGGTTCCCCACAACACCCCCAGGGCTTTGTGCACAGGAGGGCCTGGTCCATGGTGACGGTGTCAAGTAGCATGGTGGGCCGGTGTCCACCCAGCTTGGGCAGCACCTCGCCCCGACACTCACCTCCACATCAGCGTCTGGTGGACCGTGGGCCGCAGGTGAAAGACGTGGTTGCTGACGGCCAGGTTGTGCTCCAGGCGGAAGGGCTCCAGCACCACACCATCGCGCACGGGGAATGTGAGCCGCAGCTCGTCATTGTGGTTGGCTGTACGGGGAGAAGCTGGTGAGCTGCACGGCCCTGGCCACCACGGACAAGAGCCTAGGCTCATGCACATGACGTGCACCCTTGGCTGCAGGCTCTGGGTATATGTGTGAACAGGGCCACGGCAGCTGGGCTGTGTGCTCAAGGGCACATCGGGCAGCCTCTGGCTTCTTCCAATCCAGCCGATCCCATGCTGACCATCCCTGGGTCCCACATCCCACTGATCCCGCTCCACACCCCCTCTCATCCCTCCCCGCTCCCTGCTCTGGAAGCCCCCGGTTGGCTTCTCCTCGCAGTGCTTTCCCACAGCCGAGAGCTGCTCTCCCGCCAGCCTCCAGCTGCCCAGGCAGGTGGTAAGGAGGCCTGCTCTCACACCCTCCTGCTTGTTCCACATGCCCAGCGCCCACAGCAGGAGGTCTGACTTCCAAGGCGCTTGGCTCCTGGCCCCCTGAGCAGGGGGAGGGGCAGGCAGGGGGAAGGGGCTGGACTGAGGGAGGGAGAGAGTGGGGGTGGGGAGAGTGGGACACTCACCTGGGGGTGGTGGTAGAGCGCTCATATTTGGCTTGATGTCCGGTGGGAAGGGTGGTTTAACATCTTGGCTGGGGGACAGGTATGGGGGGATGCTACTCCCAGGGGTCATGGGGGGCGTAGGGTTCCCTGGAACAGGTGAGTGGGGGTAATTTGCCACGGGAACCGGCCTGGGAGGCTGGAGGGAAAGAGAAACCACATATAGGTTATGGGGTCACAGGAATGAGGAGGGGCCATGGCTGTGGACATACACCTGCCCACTCTAGGATCCTAGGATTATAGCCCTTGCTCCTCTCAGGAGAGCCCCCCCACAACCAGGAAAACCCTTTCCTCCATTCCAGCTTCTGCTCCCATGGGAAGACAGGTGGGCTTGGGAAGGGCCTCCCCACCCTTCACTTGGGTCATAGCACTGGGGGATGGTAGGGTCCCCAGCCCACTTGACCAAGGAGGACCCAGGCTAGAGGGATGAGGGACTTGTTTAATATCATCTCGGGAGACGAGAAAAGCTAGGAACAAGCCAAGGTCTCCTCCTGCCCACACCATGACTCTAGTCCCTGTCCTTCAGCCCCATCCTGCTCGGGTCCCCAGATGGAGTCAGGTGGGAAGCATCTCCAGGAGGCCCTCTCCTTTCCTCTTTCAGTTTTTGCTTTGCTTTTTTCCAGTATTGGCCAGGTCCACCCTCATCCCTGGCCCACACACTTAAGCCGCAGATTCTCTAAGCATCTCTGTGCCCAGGAGCAGACAACTCTTCTAAGGTCCAGAGAGGCTGGGGCAAGAACAGTGAGGCCCCTTCTAACACAGTGCATGTGGGTTATAAGTCCCAAGATGGAAACTGGAACATACCCTATTGACATTCCCTTGGCTGTAGTTGCTGTAGCTGCTTCCAGAGAAGGTGTTATTTTGTCCATTAAACTGCTCTGGCTGGTAAAGCAAGATAAACAATGCCATGAATGGAAGGCAGCAAAGCTACCAGAAGCCCACTCTCTCTCCTGAAATGAAAATCTTCTGGGGGGACAGGGCATGTGACAGAGGCTGACCCAGTGCTGCAGTAGGGGTGGGGAGGGGGCACAAAGTGAGGATAGAGCAGGTCACTGCTGTGGGTCAGTGGTTTACCTCTCTGCCCATAGCTACTAATTTAGTAAGTTTATAAAAATAGCAACTTCAGGTGTGCTGAAGTTGGGGTAAAAATACTAAGCCCCAGGAGTTCCCGTCGTGGCTCAGTGGTTAACAAATCCGATTAGGAACCAAGAGGTTGTGGGTTCGATCCCTGGCCTCGCTCAGTGGGTTAAGGATCTGGCCTTGCTGTGAGCTGTGGTGCAGGTCGCTGACGCGGCTTGGATCCTGCGTTGCTGTGGCTCTGGCATAGGCTGGTGGCTACAGCTCTGATTAGACCCCTAGCTTGGGAACCTCCATATGCTGTGGGAGTGGCCCTAGAAAAGCCAAAAACAAACAAACAAACAACAAAAAAAACCAAACTAAGCCCCCATGGTGGGTGGTCATGTAAACTGGTATGAATCACTGGCAAATAAGTGTAAAATATTTGTGTCTTCCTCACTTCTGAGAAGGTACGGTATAATAATCCTGAAGAAGGAAAGAGTGTGTGCCTGAATATATTCATCGCAGTCCTATTTCAAAAGTGAAAACTCAAAAAAACCCCAAATGTCCAACAGAAAAGGAATGGTAAAATACGGTATGGTTCCCAGTGGAATGTTAGGCAGCCATTAAAAATGAAAACCAAAGGGACTGTGGCAATAAGTAACAGGCTGGTGACTTCCTGTCAAATGAAACAAACAGATTCAAAATTACAGCTGAACAACACGCTGGCGCCCAGTGCATAGAGACAAAGTTTACAAGAAAACGTTAATATATTCGGGCGGAGGCTTTTTCTTTAAAAAATATATTCCCTTCACTGTTATTATCTTGTGTGTGCTGTAAATAGTAAAAGAAGGAAAACCATCATCTGAGCCTCATGAGAAAAGGAAACAAGGAAAGCCCGTCTGTCAGTGTGGCCACAGCAGGCACAGCTCTGAGCACACGAGATCACATCCAGAAGTCTCCGCCTGCCCCCTGGTGACCTTGGGGGATGCCCAGGGCTAGGATGACACAGGCCGGGGTAGGGGTGTGAGGTGGGGTGTGGGACTCACCTTGTAATACTGCCCCATGTTGACTGTGGGGGGCGGGTACTGCCCGGTGCTCGGCTGGCTGGGCATCCTCTGCCCAGGGTAGTTGGGAGAGGTGAGCGGCCGCGGGGGGTTGGGGGTGGGGTACTGGCCTGGCTGGGTGGGGAACTGGCTGTTTGGTCCGTATTGCTGGTTTCCATAATTGGGCTGTGGTAGCAGAGAAAGAAGCAGGGAAAGATCATCAGGACCACCCCACCTCCTGTCCTCTGCCCCTGCTGTTTTCCACCCTCAAAATGCCCACCCCACCTGCAAAGGCGAACAAGTGAACCAGATGATGCCTGGGGCCCCTTCTTGTTCTGACATCCAGGGCCACCACCTCCTGTCTGTCTAGCATGAGATGAAGCTGTCCTTCTCCAAGCCCCCATGCCCCTCGAGCTTGGGGGTGCTACTAGTGCTGTGAGGCTCTCCTAGTGCTTGGCATGTGACAGATCACAGGATGTACTTCCAGGAAGGTGCTCCCCGGCCTCTGCATACTCTGAGGCTGAATCTGGGAGGCACTGTCCTCCTCCCCTATACTGAGCAGAATACACTGATGTTTAGTTCTGGGCCATCTGTGCAGAGGCTGGGAGAACCAGACTGGTGAAGGGACAAGACAAGCCTCCTCTAGAAGGAAGCAACATCTCCAGGGAGAGGCAGGATTGATGTCCTGGGGGAGCCACTCCCCACCCTCCAGTTGCCTCCCTGTCTGTAAAATCAGGTGATCCTCAGGGCACCCCAGGCCATTACATCCTGCAGTCGGGGCTTCTTCCCTGTCTGTTGAAAACTCCTTGCCTATTAACTGTCTCTCGTGCCCTCTAGGCTCAGAGGTGCAGGAGATGGCTGCATCCCCAGGTCGGGCCAAGAATAGGCCCGCAATTAATACTTGCTCAACACATGAAGAAAAGGCCGGGAGTGAATGACAGAGGAGAGGTGTGCATCACTGCCTTAGAACTTTGAGCAGCTCACACTGTTGCAATATGGTGGCGGCTCTGCATGACGGTGGAGTTCCCATCACATCACAGCAGGAGAGGAAGTGGAGGTTGGGGCCTCTCCACCAGGCTGGAGAAGAAGCCTATGCAGGACCATGTGACCTGATGCCAGCCCCTGCCCCAGGATTCTGACAATTCAAAGGTTCTATGAGTGTGTACTTCAAGGTGAGGCATCTTCCCAAACAGGGTCAGGCTGTGCGGGCTGTGGATCCTAGCGTCACAGCCCAGTGTCAGGCATTTTGTAGCTGGGCAGCATCGGTCTATGAAGAGGATGATTTAGTAGAGATAATTGGGAGTTGCTCGTGTGCCCTGCTGTGGCAGGCAAGAGCCGGGGAGTCAACAGGGCTGATGTCAGGCTAATGACCGGGAATTCTGCTGCTTTTTCTGTGATCGCCTTCCTGTGTGCCAGGAGCCCCATGGCTGGGCCTACAGATGCAGTCCCAGCCCAGACAGCAGGGATGCTGGGAATCTGGGCACAGAGGGGGCTGAGAGGGCCCAGAATTTGTGCGGGGGGCCTGTGCGAGGGAGTGAGGCCTGTAGGTTGAGAAGCCCATCCCCAAGGACAGTCAGGGCCTCGGGAACTGCCATCCTTCTCTGACCCCTTCCTGAGCTGCTGCCAACCCGGAGGAGGTCCAGGCTTGACCCAGGATTCTGAGTGTTTGAGGAAGTCCCTGACTTCTCCCCTCTCAGGCCCAGGACATCTCCATCAGTAGCCAAGCCACCTTCTAGCCTAAGTAAGGGTGGATGCTAAGGGGAAGCATGCAGATCTTCAAGGAACACAGGGTCTTTGGGCTCTACGCCCACTGTAAGCCTGAGCTGAAGGTGCCATTCTGAAAAGGGGTGGTGCCAACCTGAAAGAAGGTATGTAAAAGAGCACTGGGAGATGCTCAGGAAGGGGCTCCATCCAGATGAGGAATCAAGGTGGGCCTCCCAAGGAGTGTGTGTGCTGGGCCGCAATTCTGGGGTCTCTGCATCTTCTGCAGGTGAGCTAAATCCTTACCCTGGTACTCATAGGCCATTTGCTACCGACTCATTTTCTAAGTGTTCACTGAAGGCCTTGTGACGCCTCCTCCATACTGAGTTCCATACACCCCATCATGTATCATTCCCTTTTGGAAGCAACATACTATTTGCCTTCCAAACACTTCTCCGACAGGCATGGCCTTTAGATCTTCGTAGAATTTTGTCTCATCTCTCACTCTTGGGTGTGAGATGCCCTCGTGTGGGTTTGAGGAACGTGGACCCAAAGTCACCCAGTTATTGTCTGCACTAAGACAGGAGAGAATGCTAACAGCGGCTATTATCTAAGTGCCTGCCTATCCCCACCCCAGGCCAGGCACTTCAAGTACACCCCCTCATTCAAGACTCCCAAGCAGCCCCAGCAGGTGGGTTGAACTGTCATTGCCTTTTAGGAAAGAAAAAGCAGAGACTCAAAGAAGCGACATGACTTTCCAGCCAGGAAATGGCAGAGCTGACCTTAACTCAGGAGCACCTCAGGACCCTACCTCCTAAGGCTCTCTGCCTTTTGGTCCAGTTTCCCTGAAGGTCAACCCATGCCCTTTTCAAGGTACTGCCCACAGCACCTGTGTCTTTAAGCCCCAGCTCCTCCCCACCTCCCACCTGCCCACCACCCGCCTGCTGTCACACTCACCTCTCCCGGGTATGGCCTCTTTATGCTCTGAATGGGAAGGGACTGGGGCCGGGGGCCCGGGTAGGTCTGCTGGGGCATCCGCTGCCCGTGTGTGCCAAAGGGGCTGATGCCGGGTGGCCGGGGTTGATTCATGCCCATGGGAGGGCCGCTCATCCCCGAGGGTGTCATGCCAGCCGCCATGCTTGCGGGGTTCATGCTGCCCCCCATGGAGGCAGGCCCCCGAGGCCCGGGCTGGTTCATGAATTGGCTGTTATACGCCTGGGTGGGACCCATCTGGAAAGAGGAACAGACCTTCAACGGGAGAAGAAAAAAAAAAGAATAAAATGCCACATGCATTGAAAGTGCAGGGAGGGAAGGGTGGGGGGCGTGGGGGGTTTGGGGTGAGGGGGAGCCTCTTTCCTGCACGGTTGCAGCTGGTGACCAGGCCCCAAAGGACCACTGGCCTTCTGGGCTCACTGCTGCCCTCTGCAGGCCACACAGGAAAGACGCAGCTGAGGGGTGTTTGGGGTGGGGCGCAGTCACTCCAATGCACAGGCAGCATTTCCAGGGAGGCAGGCAGGGTATGGGAAAGAGGGTGCAGGGGTGGGGAAGGGCATGGGAGAATGGAGGTGGATGAGGATGGAGGCACGAGCCTCTTTCCTGGAAGCCTGGCCCCGTCTTTGTTCCTCGGCCATCAGGCACACATCCTCCATCCACAAAGTGTGAGGCGGCCTCAGGTCCCACCTCTGCCCACCTGCCTCACTGTCCCCATCCTGCAATCCCCACCTCCATGCCCATCTTGCACTTCTGTGGGGGCTCCCCTCTCCTCACACCACTTCCCATCCTTTTGAAGGTCAGGAGAGCAGAACTGGGACCTGGGCCGATTCCACAGATGGGATGACTGGAGAACAATGGACTTCAGAGGCCACCAGGGGGCACAGACTGGTGACAAGGCTACTTTAGACACAGCCCGCTCTTTGGTGAGTAGGCGCTCAGACTGCAATATGGATCGTCTTTCCCCATAAAGAGACACACACAAGCCACCAGTCCACACAGAATACACGCTCCCAAACACCCCCAGCCCCACACTCAACTGCACTGACATGCCCACACCCTAACACACACCTCTCCATGTGCTTCTGAGAAAACCCAAATGCACCATCAGCTCTTCCCAGCACACACAGACACCAACACCCCAACTCCGATTCCCGGGGCTGTCTGCCTGGCTGAGTGGACCAGGACTAGTGCGGCCCTTACCGGTCCATACTGGTTTATATCCTTGTTCTGTGTTTCCTGCAAGGCTGCCACAGTGGCCGTAGCTGTGGCCGTGGCTGTGGCTGCTGCCGCTGCCACTGCAGCTGCTGCTGCGGCAGCTGCTGGCTGAGTGAAGTCAGCAGGCGGCCTGGTGTGCGGAGGGATGCCCATGCCTGCAGGGGCACTAGGGCCCCCAGGGTAACTGCGAGGGAGAGAAGAAGGAAATTAGATGTTGCCAGAATCTAGAGATGAACTCATGGAGTTCCTGCTGTGGCACGATGGGATTGGTATTGTTTCTGCAGCACCAGGACGCAGGTTCGATCCCCAGCCAAGCACATGGGTTCAAGGATCTGATGTTGCGGCAGCTGTGGCATAGATCACAATCGTGGCTTGGATCTGATCCCTGGCCCAGGAATTCCATATGCCACAGGGTAGTCAAAAAAGAAAAAAATAATAAACAAAATAAAGATGAACCCATGACCAGGCTTGGGCAGGGAAGGAGAGGTCAGGCCATTCCAGACCCTCCTGCCCACAGCTCACAGAGTGGGGAGGTCTAGACTCAGAACCCAGAGGGGACAGGGGCCTCCTATGAGTGGGTGTCCTTCATGCCACTTGGCAACCACCAGCTTGCTGGGTTCCTGGAGCTTCAGCTGGGTGCCAGATGGTGATTGCTCTTATGCACTAGCTCACGGTATCCTCGGCCACCCCAGTCAGTCTGTCTTCTAGAGGAGACACCTAGTCTCAGAGAAGCCAAGCAACTGACCCAAGGCCTGCAGCAGTGGATGGCAGGGTGGGGTTGCAGTTATGTTTCACCACTCAACTCCATTGTGCTGACGCCTGGCAGGGCTAAAGTCAGCCCTGGGAGCTGGGGAGGGGTGAGGCTAAGAGGAAGCCTTGGACAGAGCAGGACAGATGGCAGGAGGAGGCATGGGGCGCTTCTGCCCCACTCCATGTCCCTGGAGTGCTTTCCTGAGGTTCCTTGCCCTCTCCCTCCCTGACTCTTGAATCAAGGGATTCCCATTCCCCTCAGAGTTCTGCCTCCACAAGCAGCAGGACAGAGCTGACCCTCCTGAACCCCGTCTGGAGCTGCTCTCCTAGCATCTTTCAGCTTATAAAGATACGATGCAGAGAAGGGTCATTTCGAAGAATTCGAATGTAGTCCTTCGATGCCCATGGACTTGGGAGCCATCAGAACACCACTCAGCTAGAACTCTCATTGTGGCTCAGCCGTAATGAACCCAACTAGTATCCATGAGGACTGGGGTTTGATCCCTGGCCTCGCTCAGTGGGTTAAGAATCTGGTATTGCTATGAACTGTGGTGTAGGTCACAGATGCAGCTCAGATCTAGCATTGCTGTGGCTGTGGCGTAGGCTGGCAGCTCCAGCTCTGATTCAGCCCCTAGCCTGGGAACTTCCATATGCTGCAGGTGTGGCCCTAAAAAAAAACCCCCCACACCACCCAGCTGTGCAGCGTCTGACCTACAGGCCAGCCCGAGGATGGGGGATGACTATGCCCCAAGGGCTGGTGGGAAACTGAGGAGGAGGGGAGTGCCAGAGCTCCCCACACCTCCCAGGCCCAGAAGCATGTGCTGGGATTTACACTTGACTCTTCTGCCTGCATAGAGGGGAAGGGGAAGGCCTGATAAACTGCTGCTGAAGCCCGCCGCCCTGGGCCAGCCCTGCTCACCTGGCCCCGAAGCCCCCGCTGCCAGGGTAGTTGGGACGGCCATACATGCTCTGCTGGATGTAGGGCTGAGCGGGGCCAGCCTTAGCGGAGAACTGCTGCTGCTGCCCGGCAAATTGTGGAGAGTTGAGGCCGGGGTTGCTGGTGGTCATGCCCGACGCCATGGGGTTGCCGCCTGGATTCATGGGGTTGTTGGCATTGGCCATAGGGTTCCCGAGGACCTGTGGACAAAGGGAGTACCATTACTCAAGCAGGTAGCCCAGGTGGTGTGGAGAGAGAAAAGGAGAAAGGGCAGAGGTGAGGGTGGGGATGGAGAAGATGCCAAAACAGAGGGAGGACAACAGTGAAGAGGGAGAGAAAGAAGGGTGGGCTTTTTTAATTTCATCTGAGCATTGTGGCTCTGGCATAGGCTGGTGGCTACAGCTCCGATTAGACCCCTAGCCTGGGAACCTACATATGCCGCGGGAAGCGGCCCTAGAAAAGGCAAAAAGACCAAAAAAAAAAAAAAAAAATTTTTTTCTGGAGTTCCCGTCGTGGCGCAGTGGTTAACGGATCCAACTAGGAACCATGAGGTTGTGGGTTCGATCCCTGGCCTTGCTCAGTGGGTTGACAATCCGGCATTGCCGTGAGCTGTGGTGTAGGTCACAGACGCAGCTTGGATCCCGCGTTGCTGTGGCTCTGGCGTAGGCTGGCATCTACAGCTCTGATTGGACCCCTAGCCTGGGAAGCTCCATATGCCGCGGGAGCGGCCCAAAAAATGGCAGAAAGACAAAAAAAAAAAAAAAAAAAAAAAAAGAAAAAAGAAAAAAAAATTTCATCTGAGCATTAAATGTTGGCAGAGTATACAAATAAATAGAAGAGGGTAAGCCCAGACCGGAAGCAGGCAGTGTAGATGTGAACTTCAGCCTGTGATGGGATGAGGTGAGGCTGGTCCTGCACCAGGTGACAGGTGGGAAGCACAGGACTTCTTAGCCTTCCCACTGGCCCGGATGCCCAAGGGTCAGGCCATGCAGGGGCCCTGGGCTGCTGCCTTGTGTGAGCAGAGAGAAGTCTAATCTGCCAGCTTTGGGAGGAGGGGTGGTGACAGGGTCCTGGCTGAGGGGCTTCTTGTGGCCTGAGACCACAGCTAAGCACAATGGTCCCCTTCAGGCCAGCAAGCAGCCCTGAGTCTCTCATGTGGCCGCAGCAGAGGCCGAGCAGTGGGGACAGGAAGGAGTGGAGGAAAGAGGAAGGAGAGAGTGGGAGGCAGGGTTGACAAGGGCCGTGGAGAGGAATCTGTCACAAGTTTAAGGCTCAACATTTGGCTGAAATCTAACCCAGGCTATTCAGGGTCAAAGATGCTGACCCTGAGGACAATAACACCCAGGAAGTTCTCCCACTTATCCAACCAAAGTAAATGTGGGCCAGGAAAGGACCCCTTGCTGCCAGGTGAAATCCACCCCCCTAGAAAGGCCCTGGAGTGGGGGCAGTGCACGGGGCCAGGTGCCATCCTCCTGAGGCAGGTGTGGACCCATCTGGGTAGAGGCATGTCCACAGCTGGGTGTGCCATGAAAGTTGGTCTTTCCAGCCTGGGAGATTGAGCAGGGCTTGGATGGCACAAAGATCTGAGGGCTCAGGGTTCGAGGAATGGTCCTGCCTGGGACGGGCTATGGCTGGGGGAGGACAGGCTCTTACCTGGCTCTGGGATGTGTTGGTCACTCCCCACACCGTGGTGACCACGGAGAGGGAGCCGGGAGGCTGGTTGGTGTTCTGCTGCCAAGGGACAGAGTCGTAGGGGAATGACCCATCACTGCAGAGGGAGACAGAGAGGGGTTTCTCAGGGGCTGCAGACACAGGTTCAGCAGAGGCATGCCCCAGCACCCCACCACGCTCTGTGGCTCCTAGCCAAGCCCATGTGACCCCCTTCTCAGTCAGTTCTGGGTCCCCTGGGCCTGGCACAGTGTCCAATACAGAATGGGTGCACCTCGAATGGTGACAGCTTGTGAAGTTGTGACCACCTCTCCCCTGTCACCATGGAAGCACCACCCTGTGGCTGTCTGTCTCTCTTAGCCCAAGTTCACAGGCCATGCTACGGAGGAAGAGAGACTGGTGTGCTCAGGGTGAGGCCTGCTGTCAACCGCGCTCTGACGCTAGGTAGCTCTTCAGAAAGAACTCTGGTTCTCTGATGCCAGCTTCCCCTCAAAATTTCCTGGTTCCTTCTCAGAAAAGGTTGGAAAAGTTCTGGTCCGAGTTTCGGCTCTTCCTCCTTCCTCCTCAGAGGGGGATGGCCCAGCTGATCTGGCCTTTGGAAGCTTCCTTTTGTCTTCCCATCCAGGATGGATACCGGCTTACCTGCTGTGCTTCCTCCTCTGCTCCCACCCCCATCTCTCCTGCACACCCCTGCCAAGCTAATCTCCCTCAAACCACTGAGACAGGAGCTGGAGAGGTCACAATATAAAGACATTGCCAGGGGTCCCAGGCCCCAGAAGTGCCTGGCTGGGGCTGCTTCTCTTCTGGAGTCAGTCCTGCATTGACTCTTGGCACCTCTGAGAGAAAATCCCAGAAACAGCCCAGGAAGAGCAGAAAGGGAGATCACCCACATCTGTCGTACCACCTCTGTCCGTGGCATCCCGGGGTGTGAGGCCTGTGAGGCAGAACTGCTGGGTACTGGGGAGCGGGGGTAGGCAGGGAGGGGGTTCTGGAGGAGGGAGGGCAGCTTGGTCAGAAAGCCCCTCAGGCCTCTGTCTGCGGTGTGCCTTCATCACAGGAGGTCAGCAGAAGGCAAAAGCTCTCACTCCTGCCTGGAGAACTCGTAGCCTAGCCATGCTGCCAGTCCAGGCCCTAGGGGTCAGGGTGACTGGGAGCAGAGGCGCTGGGAGCCAGTGCAGAGGTCAGGCTTCCCGGGGGCGACGCAGGCCTGCAGGACAGGCGGGCAGAAAAGCCAGGGGTCTGAGCCTTGTGCCTGGCTCCTTGTTGGCCGGGGCCCTCGGTAGTGTTGGCCAAGTCAGACCAAGTCATGTCACTGACTGCCCATGCTTGCCGTCCCCTTGCCTGAACACCCTCTCTGCCTGGCCAGGCCCTGGCTTCCTTCCTGTCTCTGCTCAGAAGTCACCTCACTGGAGTGGCTGCCTTGACCTCCTGGGAGAAGAGCAACCCTACCCCTAACTCCTTTTTCCTCCCACTCTGGCTTGTTTTTGGTACCCTGAGTTCAAGTCCTGGATCTGTCCCTCCTGGCTCAGGGCCCTGGTATAAGCTTCTGAGCCTATTTGCACTCAGTCGCTCCATCTGTTAAATGGGCATAAGAAAACCATACACTCCAACCACCCCCTACTCTGTGTCTTCAAACTGCAGGTCATGAGCCACAAGTGGGTGGTGACACTGAACCAGCATAAGGGGGAAAAAAGGGAATAAAACAGAAAGTAAGCACCTAGTAATTACGACTATCATCCCTTGAACTGACTTCTTGACTTAACATATGAGCACACGCATGCCCTGGGTCACGGGGTAACATGCGCATTTTACTGTGGGTCTTAGTCACCCAAGTCTGAACACGGGCTTTGGTGGCCTAAGTCTGATGTGGCTCAAAGAGAAGACTGCGTTCAAAAAGGCTTTCTCAGCTGAAAGTGACACAGACTTCTGCATTACTCATGATTTCTGGGGCTGGAGTGTGGGGGGTGGGACACAGCAGACCTAGCACTTGGGGGAGAGGAGCCGTCCTCAGAGAACCAGCCCGCCTGCCTGCTGCCTGTCTCTGCAGGCCAGATGGGATGTGGGTCAGCAGAAGTGGGGTGAGGCCCAGATGCTCAGGCCAAAGGTGATCCACAGCTCACACCCTCTGCATGGGGGGACCGCTGGGGGACCTGGGAGCCCAGAGAGCCTGGGCGGGGCAGAGGAGCATAGAAAAACAAGCAAAGCCTGTTCCTTAACGCAGCTGGGCTGAAGTAGCTCTGTTCTCCCAGGAGGTCAGTGGGGACCCGGGGGCACGCCTGGTCCCAGGGCTGACACGCCAGAGTCTCCCAGGGAGGCCCTGCAGACTATGATTTTAAACAACAAATGGAGACCCCCTGGACACCCCTAGGGCACACCAGAGTCTCCCTGGAGGCCCTGCAGGCTACAGTTTTAAACAACAAATGGAGTCGCTGCAGGGCCCTCATTCTAGGTGTGCCTGGACTGAACACAGGACCCCAGCAACTGAGCAGAGTAGAGGCCTGAATCTGTCCTCTCTCCCCAAAACTCCTGCCCCACAAGCTGCCACCAACTCTCCAGGCTGAGGTCTGGCTCAGACCGAGGTTCAGGTCCTTTCAGAACATGCCTGGCAGGCTCAGGAAGTGAAGCCCCCTGGGAGCCCCCGGGGGCCTGGAGGGGCCCCACAGCTGCTGCCTCAACACCTCAGGCGGGGAGGCCCCCGGCTCACTGGGATACAGGCCCGCCAGCAAGCTCCCAACTGCCCTGCAGCTCGTGGGTGGGCCTTGTGGGCGGAAACCAGCTCCTTCCTGTTTTGTCCCCTCCACCTCAAGCTCAGTGAGAAGCAAACTTAACGAAGGTTTCCAAACTGGGCATCCTGCCGTCTGGCTGGAAGGTTCACCCCAGAGCCCAGGTGCACACCCTGAGTCCATGCGCTGTGTGGGGGCCCATATGTGCTGTGCACACTTGGGCCCCCGCTGGCATGATGCTGTGCACACATCGGGGGGAGACAAGCACACGCGTGTAGGGGTGGTCTCGGGGACTTGCTCGCCCCCACTCGCACCTGCTGCAGAAGCAGAAGTGGCAGCCGCACCGACACGGCTGTGACTCATCTCCTGGGGAGACGGCTCCCGCTGGCGTAGCCAAGGCGCTCGCCCCCACAGGCCCACAGTGGCAGTGAGCCCTGCCGATGCCTCTGCCCAGACTCAGACACCACCACCGGGTGGGGTGGGGGTGGGGGTAGGGGTGCACTGCCTGATTCCTGGTGTCCAAGGGTCAAAGACAGGCCAGGCCCCTGGGCCCTATGGGCAGGGGGATGGGGTGGGGAGAATTCAGGGTGATAAAGAGAAGGCCTAGGGGCTTGGGGATGCCCTGAGGCTGTGTCCCTCCTCTCTCCTCTGCAAGTACTATTTAATCAGCAGATATACTCAGTCCAGGTCAGAGGTCTGCGGCATTTCAGGGCCACTCACTGGGAACCACTTCCCTCTTCCTGTCTATAGTTCAGAGGGAAGCCAGCAGCTCTGAGGTTTGAGATTCCCACTCTTAGGAGTCCTGCCCAGCTCCCCATGCCCCCCAGTCGAGCATGGCCCTGTCTCATGCCACAAGCCACCCACAGCCACAGTCCGGTCCAGTCAAACCTGCCCCAAGAATCTTGTTCTACCTACAGAGGCACCAGTGCCAGAAGCCACTTGGAATCTCAGTAGTGTTCTACCTGCCAAGCAACTCCCAACACAGGGGCAGCTGCTTCCCCACCTCTGTGCCTCTTCTCAGCCTGGCATGCCTCGTCCCCACCCTGAAAGGTGCCACTCATCCTTTCCAAGCTCCTCCTCCAAAGGCCACCTCTTCCAGGAAGCCCTCACCACATCCACTGGCCTGAACTCCACTAGCTCCTCACATTTCTGGGGACTGAGTGGGGGCCGGAGGGAGGACCCTTCTGACTTTTTCCTTTTGCCCCAGGAGCCCCAAGTTCTCAGGCTACCTGCGCCTGGCACGATGTTGTCACACACCTGCAGGGCTCAGGAAGCCTCTGTTAACTGAAATGCCAGAAAGAAACACCACCTCTCTGTGCTCACCCTCAGAGGGAAGCCTAAGAATGAAAGGATGTGTTCATTCGTTCAGCCTGATTGCTGACCACCTACAGTGCACTTGTGACCACATGGGCAGCGGTACCCAGGAAGCGAGAGGTCCTGCCCTCTTGGGAGGGGGCCAGAGGAAAGGTAATGACGTGGCTGCTCACTCTCACTATGCCTCCTTGTCCACTGAGACCACCCCTAGCCACGCCAGTGGTGACAAGAGCTCCTCTCTCAGAAGGCGGTCCTGAAGATTAAGCAAGCTCACCTGGGTGAGGCAAAATGACCATGATCAGCACACGCTACTGGCTGCTGTTATTGTGATGACTTACTGAGTGACTTCTCCCTGCAAGGAACTGTGAAGTGACTTTCACTCAAGAATTCATCTAATCCCTTGAAGTGTGCTCAACAGATGCATCTCTCAGGAGCTGAGGCTTCCAGGCTCCCAGAGGCAGTCAAGGTCAAGGCTGCCCTGTGGGCTTAATCACATCCCACTGTCTCAGGGAGCTTAGGGTCCACTATGGAGGCGCTTCCCTGTACAAAGATGGCGATATTTCAAGGAAGCACACATTACAAAGGTGATCTAGAAGTCCATGAGAATTCCAAGAAGGGGCATGGCTTCCTAAGGGTTCTTGGGGAAGCTGCCTTTGGGAAGCCACCCAGTGAAGGCACAGAGATGTCAAATTATGTTTCAAAGGCTGGTTGCAGATGAAACCAAAACAGTGCCCAAGGAAAACCACCTTATATATCAAACCACTAGCTTTGGCCTGGACTGAGCGTATTGGCAAATATTCAAGGACTCTGACCAAACTTTTGTGTTTTTTTTTTAGCTAATATTCGAACGGCAGAGAGAAGCCTTCCAGCAGTGTTTAACTATCTGGGCTCTGAACTTAAGATTCTTTGGGGTCAAACCTTGGCTCCGGCCAGCCACTGATGACTTCTGTGACCTCTATTTTCTAAGCCTCTGAGTCCTCAGTGTTCCTCTGCCTTCGTTTCTCTAACAAACTCATACCTACACATCAAAGCCCAGCTTGGATACTCCCTTTTGTGACTCTCTTAAGCAGAACCAAGGGCATTTTCCTTTGTTCCTATGTTCCTTTGTACATTTAAGAGCTCTTCACACTACAGTTATAGTAGATAGTTTACATATTTGTTTGTGAAAAAGAAAATACGCGAAGAGGGAGTGATGGTTCCTGGTTCTCGGGCGCCTCCTGTAAACGTGTCTTTACAGACGTTCATGGAGGGAAAAGGAGGGGAGGGCTGAATTATTTCTTCCCTGGCACTTCTAACAGCCACTTTATTTGGGAGAAATAACAAATTCCTATTAAGGGTATTGTCAGACCCTAATTAATTTCCCTGATCCGGCTATATTGGTCCCGTCTCCATGCAAGGCTGTAGTGTTACCACTAATGAAACATCAAGCCAGTGAGGAGCTGAAGCTCCCACCCACTTTAATTTAGGGGGGCCATTAACCGCGCTCTCCATCATCACAATTACTCGGGACCACTTCCTTCCCTCCCCGCGGTGAAACTAAGAGAGGAACTTGCACAGCTAACTGCATATTAGAGGGTTTTAAATTTTTTCAATAGGAAGGAGGAAAGGGAAAGATCCTTGCATCTTGGCAATCTGGAACTGATGGAGCCAAATGTATAGATTCTTCAATCTCCCTTTCAATGCTTTTTTTCCCCTTGGGGGCAAGAAGAGGGGTCTATTCCAAACTGAGCTTTTGGTATAGCTGGGCAAAAAAAGAGCTAAAAATGCAAGCAGTGGAGAGGTAGCATAAGGGGAATCAAGGGGAGAAGACCAGGGGTCAGTTTTGCCTGAACTCCTCTTTGTTGGCTAATGATGAAGGAGCATATCAGAGTCTGACAGCGCTGGGCTGAGGGTTTGGAGAGTAACAGTGAGTTCATGGGGCTCCCTGTGTGCCTGGCCTGGCGACAAGGGTGTGGTAAGTCCTGCGCTGCTGTGATTCCATTTCTACACATGAGGAAGCCGAGACACAGAGAGGTCACAGAATTGCCCGAAGTGAGCCAGTGAGAAGAGGCAGGGCTGAAACTCGATGCCTGGAAGCTTGGCTCCAGAGCCTGGACCCACCTGCTGCACAGCAGGGAGCAACGGAACCCTGCCCAGGGTCCCAGGGGAAGTCCCACCCAGGAACCTTTCCTCTGGGGGCTGCGAATCCCTCACCTGGAAGAAGAAAGGTGGCACCCTTCAGTCTTGGAGGCTTCCCCTGCTCTAGCAGGCTTTGATTGTAATCAAATTAAGAGTGTAAACAAGATTTATTAGCCTTTCAATTACCTTTGCAGCACTGATTTACATATGGACAATGTGCTAATCGCAAATGACTTTTTTAGCCACTCATTAAAAATCTGGGAGAAGAGGCAGAATATTTGTTGGCATCAAGTCTGGGTCACTCCAGGGACTAGGACAGGGTCCTAGGGCCTGGCTACAGGCCCGAGGCCCCTTCCTGCCCTGGGCTGGCTAGGCCGGCATTCCCCGGCCTCCTGTCTCCTGTGCAGCACTCGGCACACCTCTGTTAAGTGGGAAGATGGCACACTGATGGGTTGGTGGTCAGGACCATTAGGGATGAGCCAACGGGCTGCTCCACAACCCACACAACTCCAGCCAAATGGACGGGTCCCCAGGATTCCCCCCACTGCCATGACCCTCAGAAGCTGGCTCAAGAGGTCACAGGCCTCACGTGGAAGGAGACATAGGCCCTGACACGTAGACTGCTGCTGCGGTGCCGACCCCCACGGCCTATAGGGGACGTGACCGAGTGCTTGAACTATGGAAATGCCTCACAAAGGGCCCCCAATCCCCCACCCTCTTGACAGCCCAGGGCTTCCAGCATCTGGGCTCCCTCACGCTCTCCTGTTTGCCTTCAGACAAGGTCAAGTCTCCAGAATAGCCGCCCACCTCCGAGCACCAAAACCTGAACACGCAGGGTCCCTAAGCTCACCCCCGACTGGAGGTCTCCTTAATGAAAAGCCTAAAGGAGCTGCTTTCCTCCAAATCATTCGATCCAGCTGTGGGGGAGGGTGGGCAGAAGAGTCTCCTATCTGTGACAGCACCGACTTCCTCTCCGACTTTCCCCTGTGGTTTGGAAAATTACATGAGGGAGTGAGAAGGTGATGCACCCCGCTGCTGTTTCTCTGGAAATGAGGGACTCCCCACCTTGGGGAAACTCAGGAAGCTACTAGAGAGCAGCCAACCTGGAATCACAGGTCACACACACAATGTGCCCTTGGAACAGCGCTGGCCTGAAGGGAAATGGGTTGGGCCTTGTTCAACAGATGACACTTCTTTCCGAGCTCAACAGCCCCACTATAATTCGGGGAATAGGGCGAGGTGTGGATCAGGCCTGGATTAACGACCAGATACCATGTCCCTGGTCTTGAATGGCCAGCGGGAGGGTGAAGGGGCGCTGTGTGTGGTTCAGAGCCCTGCCCCTTCCTGGGTGTGTGTTCTTGGGCAAGTCACTGTCCCGCTCTGGGTGTCTCCCTTCCAGTTCTGCCGCTGGGATGTAAGGTACTATGCAGAATGTCCGCCACCTCTCGCTGCTCTATAAGGACGTCGCATTCCATGGAACTGACTGGTCACCTATCAACACTTAGCGAGTCTTGCGGCTCCCTTCTGTGAGAGGCTGCCTGCTTTGCACTCTCTGGCACTCCACAGTGATGTTCAGGGTGCCCAAACCAGGGGTGGTGGCAGGGCACTGGGTACCAGACGGGGATTCTCCAGCCCACAGAGTTGCTTGGGAAAGTCAATTGGAACTCAGAGAATGAGTAGCCAGCTACTACCTGCCCAGCTTCCACCCTAAGTCCTTCATGGTCAAGGCCCACATCCTCTGGGCACCCTCTTGGCTGTCTCAGCCCGGCCAGCTTCCTCCTAAAGAACCCCAAAGCCAATCTGCGTGTCCTCTAACTCTTGCCATGCCTCCATCTGCCCTCTCCCAATTTTGCCTCACTGAGTCTTATTTCCCCAATGAGCCAAGAGTCAGCCCCTGGAGCAGAGACACCCTTCATCTGTTTAACCAGGACCAGGCGATCTCAGGCCTTTGGCTCAACTCAGCAAAGACCTGGCCAAGGGCTGGCTGTGGTCATGGCCAAGCAGGTCTGTGGCAGGTCTCTGGAAGGGCCTGGCCTGCCATCAGCAGCAGCTTTAGTGAAATGACTTGGAGGGACGGCAGAGAAGGACATGAGATGTGGGATAACAAGTGACAGGATGTTTCTGGCAGGACGGAGAGTTAAGGAGCTAAAAAGCAACAAGGAGAAATGCAAAGTATCTGGCCTGGGTGGCACTGAGCCACAGCGTGTGTTCGGCGGCTGGGCAGCAGGTCAGTTGGAGAAGAACTGCGGCTTTTTAGCTGAGTGGAGGGTGGTGGGGGGGAGGTAGACAGAGGAGGGTTTTGCCTTTCTAGAGCAGTGGCTCTTAACCACAGGTGATACATCTACCCCCTCAAAGGTGTGAGTGTCTTTTAGCAATGCCTGGGGGTCACTAGAAGAATCGAGTAGGCAGGGACCAAGGCATAACATGCCCTGCAAAGTCCTCTACCATAAAAACTACCCTGGCCCAAATGGTAACAGAAACACTCAAAAGAAACGGGCTGTTCTAAGCATCAGAACTATCAGAGTCCTGACTGAGGGCATGATGAGGCAGTGACCTTAAGAAGGGGCAGGGGACTTGCCATGGTGCAAAGCGCTTCTGACCAAGGCAGGAACCAGCCATATGGGGGGCTATCCTGCCCAGGCAGATGCTGGACCTGAGGAGCTCTAAGTCAGTTCCCTACTGGCTCCATGAATCAACTGCCTCTAATTCAATTTATGAAGATGGCCAGCACCCGACTTGTCGGCAGTGCCTTGATGGGGCGACCCAGGTCTCCTACAGTGGGTGCCGGGCTGCGGGTGCCTTGGTCAGCTTGGGTAATGAGAGCAGAGCTCTGATTGCGAATCCCCTCCCTGTCATCAGCGGGGACCCGCACAGGGAGAGCAGACAGCATGACAGGCTCTGCTGTTCCAGGGTCAGCCCACAGAGCGCTTGGAGAGAACACCCCAGCTCAGCAAGGGACCTGCATGATAATTAACTGGAGCATTTGCCAGTCCTGACCACGTGCTCCCTCTGAGGCTGGTGCAGGGCAGACTGGACAGTTCCTCAGGGCCTGGTGGCTTCTGGCAAGCCCAGCCTCACCTGTGATGCTGGGCTTCTGGTGGCCCTGACCCTAGGCTGAAGGCCCCAGTGTTCCTTAGCTCCTGCCTGGACAGCTTGGGCTACCCCCCTCTGGGGATGGGACCACCAGCCTTGTGAACTTCCTGAGCCCCTTCCAGCTCTGCATAAGATCCTGCTCGGCAAAGAGGAAGGCTCTGGTTCAGGAACACTAACTTTCTGCCAAAGGTTTAGAACCTGAAGAAGAGCCAGCCCTCCACCAAAGGGACGAAGCAGCCAGGTTGGGTGAGACCAGACCTCTCAGCCTCCATTTTGATGGGGGAGAAATAGGGCTCACTCCTAAGGATTTAAACACGACCATTGGGGGTCCCTTTGTGGTGCAGCAGGTTAAGGATCTGGTATTGTCACAGCAGCAGCCCGGGTCACTGCTGTGGCGAGGGTTTGATCTCTGGCCCGGGAACTTCCACATGCTGCAGGGACAGCAAGTGAAACAAAAAAATAAAACAAAAAACCCCACAACAACTGCATTTTAGAAAACATACTATCCTCCTGGCTGCTCAGAGGCCCCCACCCCAGTCCTTCTACCTGAAGGGCATTTCCAAGGAGATGTGGGGATCCAAGGGGTGGCTGTCCAGCACCCACCCAAGCAGCCCCTGGTCCCACTGCTGGTGACACATGCCCACTTACCTGTGCGACAGAGTGGGTTTCATGGAGCTCATGGAGTTGAGGGGGGGCTGCATGGGGAGTTTCCCAGGGGGGTCGCTCTGGCGGCTCTTCTGATGTCGGAGCAGCAGCAGGCGGCCAAGCTCCTCGCACCAGGAGGACAGCAGGGCTACAAGGAAGGACAGGACGGTCAGTGGGCTCCTCGGTCACCTCGCCCACCCAGACTGGGTGTTCCCGACGCTGGCTTTGCCCTCACTTTGGTGTGACACCAGGAGAGTCACTAAGCCTCCTTGGGAGAACTCAGGGTTCTCAGCTGTACAGTGGGACTAACACCCCCAAAGGAGGAGGAATAAAGCTTCTTTTGCTGTAGGAGAAGATCAGAGAAGGGCCGATGGATGGCAAAGAGGAGAGTCAAAATGATGAGGCGGACTGCGGAGGAGGTGCAAAGGGGAGACCAGTGATGGAGGGAGGGGCCGAGCACGAACCTTGTGTGGGCCCAGACATCTCAGTGGCCACCCCAGATGTCTCAGTGAAGCCCACCCCCTCTGACTCTGGACAATCGTGGCTCAACATGGCTTCTCTTCGTGGGTGGGGACAAATCACAAGGTTTAAACAAAATTCGGATCTTTCCTGGAACCTACTGGTAATCCCAGGAGTGCCTGCAGGGTTCTCCCCAAGACTCCTCCCCCAAAAGTGCTCTGCTGGCTGAACACATGTGCACCCACCTTCTGCCTTCTGGTCAGACCTATGACAGGTCCCTGCACTGCCAGGTACAGATGCTTGAAAGGACAAGGGATTTCCAGGGCAGAGGGTGGCCCTGGGTTGGGGTGGGGGTTGAGCTAGAGTCTGCCAGGGGCATTAAAGACAGGAGCACATGACAACCCTCCACATCCAGGCTTAGCGACGCCTCAGAAACCAAGAGAAAAGCAACCAGGATGAACGAGGTGCTGGGGGAAGAGGGCAACTTCTTTCATCCTGAGCTGTTCCAATGTGGCCACCAGCGGCCAAATCACCATTATGGTCAGTGTTTCTGGTCAGTCCTTCTGTAGTGCATGCAGGAGCTGAGGGTTGGGGAAGGAGTCAGGCTGGGGTGTCACCAACCCGCTGTGTGACCTTAAGGAGCTCAAAGACCCTCTCTGGGCCTCAGTTTGCTGGCAGGGAATGAGGGGCAGTGACTCTTGTCCTGTCTTCCTCCAGGGCTGTAGTCAAAGGCAGGAGGAGGAACTGTTGAAACTGTGGAAGCAAAAAGGGTTGATCACAGCCTGGCCACTGTTCCGCTCCTGCCATGACTAATCAGCCAGAGTGATCTGATGGTGCTGGAGGGAGCTGACCCAGTCAGGGGGTCAGGAGCCTTCTGAATCAGGACTGCTCAGCAACTTGGCTGGATGAGGGACCTACTCCACTTCCAGGGTCTCCTGTCTAGATGCTGTACAACATGCTTTTGTGTCCTTTTCTCAAATACACCCTGTGACCCAGGATATCAGCTATTATCCCCATTCTACAGATCAGCAGACTGAGGCTCAGGCAGGTAAAGTCACTTGTTTACAGTCACCACAGCCAGAGAGAGGCAGACACACAGATTGCGACCCTGCTACATGCTGGAGTCTGAAATTGGACCAGATTGTCAGGGAGGAGACCCTTCAGAAGGCAAAAACCAAGTGACTATGGTCTCCAGCCCCCCTGATTCAATGAGTAACTTTCCTGAGCCTCATCTGAATCACACCCTCTACCACATTCAGCTGGCACTGGGGGAGATGCCCAGATGCTCAAGGCCCCAGAGTGGCTGTACAGGGCTGCCACTTCAAAGCGTCCACATCCTGCACAGGCTCCCCTATCAGCCCAAGGTTCCGAGAGGCAGGGCTGCAGACCCTTTGAGACCCATGGCCCAGCTAAGCTCTATTGGGAGGGAGGGAATGGGATCCAGCATCTTGGGAGCAGCAGATTCTTTCCTGTCCCTCGCCAGGTGGCAAGGACCAGAAGGACCAGGAGAAGGCTGTCCATTTAGTCCTGCTGAGAGCTGGCTGGGAGGGAGGCACCCATGTTCCCAAGGGTCCGCTGGAAGGGCAGGCAAAGGAAAGGCAGTAGCTCTTGTGGAAGTGGGGCGGGGTGGTGAGGGGTCCCGCCTGTGCAGTGTGCAAAGATGCTCAGCCAAGGGGGCAAGGCTGACATACAGCCTGTGCCCGTCCCAAGGGGGCGCCTGTTTCTCCCTCCGGGTGGAGGTGCCAGTGAGAGAACTGTGTCTTAAAAGCTGCGCCCTGTCTCTCTCTGTGGGCCTCACCATGCCACCACCTGCACGGGGAGGAGGGTGCCAGAGAGGAGGGGACCCACCCTGGCGTGTGTCTGCCCAGAAACCGTGGCAAAATGCCTCTAAACTGGGTACCCAGCACACATCTGCCACAGCTGGAAGGGGAAGTAGCCTATTCAGAGAGGCTGGAACAAAAAGAAATGAATTTCCAGATTGCTCCATTCTTCTCCCAGGCCCCTAGTTACTGCTTCTTGTGCGGGGGGGCACCGGGCATCTGGAAACTCATTTGCACGCCAAGCACGAGGCCCGGCGGATCACAGCAATGGAGGGATTGCTCGGCTGCCAGCACAAAGGATGGCCGCAGATGGTGCCGCCGGCTGCCCGCCCTGC
This sequence comes from Sus scrofa, assembly GCF_054392235.1. NCBI lineage: Eukaryota > Metazoa > Chordata > Mammalia > Artiodactyla > Suidae > Sus > Sus scrofa. The sequence goes on along the minus strand of NC_139396.1, from coordinate 103,831,843 downwards.
CCACGGCCACCCCTCCCAGCCTGCGCTCCTCCTGGGGGCCACCACACCACGGGAGGGAATGGGGCACCATGGGGGCGTTCAGAGCTTTCCTCCAATGTCACAGCCCCCCCGCCCCCCACTTGGTCAAGGACAGCCCTTGTCTTCCTATGGCTAGTGGAGGGGTTTTCTGTAAAGAGAATAAAGGGAGGCTGGTGATGTAGTGGGGCCTGGCTGGGGAAGGCCTGGGATGCTGTGAGCAGATGTGATGTGGGTATTAGGCAGTGACAACACAACACAGATGCCAGGACAGCCACGTTCCTACAGCTAAGAGGGAAAGGATGGGGAGCGAGGGAGGCACCACCCATCACCCCCTTGGCCTGAGCAGCCAGCTAGCATAGAGGCCACGCTGGCAAACACATCATGGTGCAAACCAGTGGACACAGAGTGGGCTCTCATCATGGTGGAACCAAGACAGGCTGTTCCCAGGCAAAGGCCGGTTACTGAAAACACGTGGGAATTTGCAGCCAAAGAATCAGAGATCCAGGAGGGCTGACAGAGAGAAGCAGGTAGGAGACTACACAGGACAGAAAACAGCCTAGTGGGGTGGGTGTCTGGGTGTGTGTGTGCCTGGATCTGAGCTGTTTTTACACAGCTGAGCCAAGTGTTCCTCTCTGATTGGGTGAGACCAGTGCCTTCACCACCCCAGGAGAGGTGAGAGAGGGGACAAAATGGCGAGCAGGCTGTGGACAGTGGGGACTAAGTACCCTGGCTCTGGAGTTCCATGGGTGGGGCTTGAATTGCGCTCTGATGCTCTCTAGCTGGGAGAGTTCACACAGGCTGCTTCAATGCTGGGAGCTCAGTAACCCCATCTTTGAAATGGGCTTAATAGGAGCTGCCCGACCTAGAGTGGACATGAGCCATAAATTAGTGCTGTCGGTCAACAGCATGGGCTTCCAAGCAGAAGCCAAAAGGGACAGAGGCCCAAAGGACCCTGTAATTCAGAGCAGTCCCAGAAAAAGTGACTCCTCAATGGTACCCAACCTCTGCATCACACAGCACCTGGAGAGCTGGTGAGGTGGTGAGGCATGGACTCTCCAATCCATGGTCTCTACCCATCCATGGGACACCTTGAGTCAATCGCCTGAACCCCTGTGCCTTAGTTTCCTTATCTCTAAAATGGGGTGGAAGTAATTCATCTCCCCATCCCATAGAACAGCTGTAAGGATGCGCCGAGTTATTGCCATGAAGTTTAGGACCAGCATCAGGCACCCAGTAGGCTATGTGAGTGTTTGCTACAATGACAACTGGTATTATTGACCTTGGTTGTTGGGTAAGTGACCAACAGGACAGGCTTTGGAGTCTCTGTCCACTTCTGACCACATGGAAGTAGCCCTGAGGGGTCAGAGGAAGGGAGAAGACACGACAGGTGGACAGGCTGACCTCTCATGCTCCCATTGCCTGCACTCATCTTGGCAGCTTATCCAGGGCATTGCAAGGGATGCCAGGGTTCCACGGACTTAAACAGCTATGTCATTTGCCAGCAGCATGTGTCTTACAGTCGATGCCAGACCATGGTGTGGTTGGTGGTATGTTTCTCCTTTCAAGTAATACATCAAATAGTGATGCGCATGTGAGTGACAAAAGGGGACATCTATTAACGAGATCCAGATGTGCCTATGGGCCCCTGCACCAGAGGCCTCTACGGTAAGGCAGCACAGATTTCTCTGGAAGAGAAATGACAATGAACACAGGGTCTGAGAATCAGGAGGGACACAGGATGAGGGTCTGAGGGAAGGCACCGAGGGAAAGCAAGTTCCCAACATTTGGTCCCCAAGCGCTCCCTGGATGCTCCCCCTACAGCTGGCAGCCACCACAGTATCCTTTAGGGACAAGAAAAAGGAAACCAAATGCAGGAATGAGGGCAGGTCTGGAGTGGAGCCCTGGGGCATCTTCGTCCTGGCTTGTCCCAGATGTGCCCTCCCCAAAACGTGACAGGCCCTGCATCTGCCTCTACCTGCAGCTCCTGGCAGAAGGGATGTGGAGGACAAGCTGACCAGATGAACCAGTGCAGGACTGCTCATCTTACCCAAGAGATACATACTCGGCAGAAGGAAGAGGCTGTGTGGCTGCAGCTAAGAACTGCCTGGGCTCCAGGTAGGGAGGGAGGATGGCGCTGTGTTCTCCAGACCAGCCGGGCAACTACAGACAATGAGCCACTTGGGGGTGGAAGGGAGGCAGAGGCTGGGGTCTGGGAGTCGGAGCATCAAAGGGGAAGATGAGCTGGCCTGGGCATATGCAAAAAGCTGCCCCTTGCCAGGCAGGACGCAGGCTTGAAAAGGAGCCAGAAACCAGAGGCAGCCATGTGGCCACAAAAAAAAAAAAAAAAAAAAAAGCATTCGTTCCCTATGAAGGCGGGCAGAGGGATATTCAGACAGTGAGAGGGCTGCTAATCATTTGGGGAAGGTCTGGGACTCAGGAAGGGATGGGAGCAGCCATGGCTGGTGCGAGAGGATGAAAGGCCATCTGGGGAGGAGGGTATGGAGACCTGGATGTGAGGGCCAAGCTGGAGAATTATCAAACTCGCTGCAGCCTGGGGAAGCTACACGCAAAATGAAACAAAGGCGTGTTAGGTATCAAAGAGCATCTTAGCAGCTAAAAGGCTGCTAGAGAACAGAGGAACTCGGAGCGCGTGAGTGTGAGTGAGTGTGTGTATGGGGAGGGAAGTGGCGGGGGAAGGGCTTCTGAGACCCAGGGATGGGGCAGGACTCAGGGGTGCCCAGGAGGCGTGCCTTCCAGGCAGCAGCCTCTCGAACCCTGCTTTCAGGTGGCAGAGAGGAAGAAGCAGGCAGAAAGAGCCCCTGGGAGCACGCAAGTGGGGTTCACTGTTCAATGAAACACACTAATGACACATTTTCAAATGCTTCCATACTGTCAGCTTACTATATGGATATAAGACCCTCTGATGTGGCAGCAGAAGTGTGGCGGTCCCCCTTCTCAGCAGGGAAGTCTGCAAGGTCTTTGCCAGGTGAGTCAGGGCAGAAGAAGCAGGCTTCCATGCTGGGCTCCTCCTCCTCCCCCTCCTTTCCTTCCAGACACATGCGAGTTCCGGTTCCCATATCCCCTAGAATTCCCAGGACGACCTCAAGCCACCTCCCGGCCCCACCCATGGGTCACCGCAGCCTGATTATCTGCGCAGTCTGTCCCCTCTGCTTCCTGCCTGTTCCAATCACCTTCTGCAGCCTTGTCCTTTCTCTCCTGAATGATGACAAGCGCGTCCTATCATTTATCTCCGTCTCCAATCCTGCCTCCTGCCAACCCACACTCCACAAGGCGGCCAGAGGAATTTTCCCACAAATGTATTCTGTTCACCTCATTCCAGTCCATGTCCCCAGAGGCTACACAGGGCCTGGTAGACAGGAGATGCTCTAAGGATGCAGAAATGAGTGACAGAGCCTGGCTACCCCAGGGAAGGTTGGGGGGTTCTATAGTGAGAGTATGAACCCCAAGGGCCACATAATGGGATTTAAGGGGTTCATTTCTGCAACCCTGGCACCCAGCACAGGCTATGCAGCCAACACAAAACTAATGGATTAAAATGAATCACAGCTACATGACTCAATATGCAGAAGATGGGAGAAATGAACAGACACTGGGCATGCTGTATCTGAGACCCAGATGATCAGGGTAATACCTGTGACCTGGCATCCTGTGGCTTTTAAACCTGCCAGCAGCTCCCCATTCCTTGGGGGCGGGATCCAGTCCGGATCATCACCCCTGAATGGAATCCTATCTCCATGTGTCCAGGTGGGTGCTGTCATCAAATAAAATCTACAACCAAGTCAAGTGACACCTGTTTTGTGACATGCACACCCAATGGTGGACCACTCTGAAATGGGGAATGAAAGGTAAGCAGGTGACAGAAACAACATCCACTCGGATGCCAAGATGCAGCCCTGGCTTTTCCCTGCTTATGAGTGGGCTCTGGTGTTCATGCTGATGCGTTCATCACACAGGGGATGACTGAGGGCCTTCCCAGAGCATCTCACCCAAGGCTCCCTGGAGATGCTGCTGCTCCTCCTGCCTACTGGACCCAGGCCACACCCTCTCATCTTCCTCCTTCATCTCCCAAAGCATGGGTTCCTGCCTGGGACCACTGCCCATGGAAGCTTGGTGGGGATGGGGGAATAAGAGACAGTGAAGACTCTGCCTGCACCTGGGGACCAGGGTTCTACTCCCCAGACCTGTGCAGGGAAAAGGAAGAGTGATGAGAGCCTGGGAGGAGAGGACAAAGGGGGATGTTGAGATGACACAGGCCTGGGCTGATCTGTCCATCTCATCTGTAAAGTGGGGAGACAAGAAGAGGAACCTCTGCTCACAGGCCTCGCATGAGGAGCCCTCAGATGAAGGAATGACCTGAGCTTTATACCATGTGTGAGAGATGGCAAGTCTTGTACCAGAGTCTCAACTGGAAACTCCAATGCTGCAAAAATGCTGACTACCTCCTACCCCTAGAAGGCAGAGTGACCAAGGGCACAGACTTGAGCCAGGCTGCCTGGGTTCAAGTCCCAGCTCAGTTATTTAGCAGCTGTGTGACCTTGGGCAAGTTACTTAACCTCTCTGTGCTCTGGTTTTCCCTTTGGTAAAATGAGGATAATAAATATTACCTACCTCCTAGGCCATCATGAAGATTAAACAAGCTAATACACATAAAATGTTAGTGTGATGCCAAGCATACAGGAAGGACTCTAAGAATAAACTATCATTTGTGTTGTAATTGATGAAGAGGCTGTTCTGTCTCCCCATCTACATACTCAAATTGCTCAAATAAGATACAATTCCTTTCACTTATCTCCAAGAGAATCACAAAAAACGTGTATATGCCTTGGGCCCAGCCTTACACCACATCCTTCACACCGGGCACTCTCCGGGTGGGCAGTTTTTCCCTGGTACCCAGTATTTTTTCTTTCAGACACTCTAGATTGGGCAGACCCAGGGGGCCCCTTGAAACTGAGCCCCAGTAGCTGCTCACTCTGGCTCAGCTCTGAGGCCAACGCAGTGCAGACGGCCAGTCTGGGCAAACTCCTGTCTCAGGAGTACCTGGGTGGCAGGCAGACCCTCCGCCCCTCCTCAGTCCCCGTGCTTCTGTGTGTCCAGCAGGAGGTGGGACAGGAGCTAAGGTCAGGATTCCTGCTCTGATCCCTGACCCCTGAGAGGAGAGCTACTCCTGGAACAGTTATCTGCCCATCTTCCTCTGCGTCCACTGCTGGGTACCCCTCCCTGCCCGGCTCTCAGGTCATTTCATCCCCTCCCAGGAATGGCACAGGAATATGACCACAAAGGGTCAGAGCCAGGGACAGTGGCTCAGAGTCCTTGGGCCAGGGGCAGTGGCTGCTCGACCTCAGGGGATCAGGCATCATCCCTATGTGGTCACGGGCTCAGTGGGGCAGCCTGGGGCCAGGTGTGCATGTGTGAAATGGGGTGACTATGCCCCACTTCGGATAGGGAGGGCCGACCTCATGGGATCATGGGGGAGCACAGACAGGCCTTTAATCAATCAATCCATCAATAAATCAATTAATTTTTGGCTGCGCCTGCAGCATGCAGAAGTTCCCAAGTCAGGGATCAAACCCATGCCACAGCAGTGACAACGCTGGATCTTTAAGCTAACAGGGAGCTACCAGGGAACTCCCTAGGCCGGCCTTTCTTTTTCCCAACTACCTGGTACCCTCTGCTTCACTGAAGCCTCAAAAATCCTCAGAGAGGGGCTGGCCAAGAATGAGATTGTCCCTGCTGTGTGAAGCAGAAATGGAGGCCCAAGAGGTGAGTCAGCCACAGTCACGCTACAGGCAGCAGCCCCGTTTCCATCCCCACCAGTCTGTGATGTCACCTATTGAAAGCAGGCATATCCTCCCACCCACTCCCAACTCCCACGATTCAGCACCACCCAAGCTCATTGTCCCTGGTCTGCTGCCAACTTCCTGTGCGACCTCAGGCAACTTCCTTCCCTCTCTGGGCTGTATGAAAAAGAGAGCGTGGGTGCTTGTGCTTTCTGAAGTCTTTGGCCCCATAAATCAGCCCTGGCCTCACAGCAAAGTCTCTCAGGGCTGAGGCCAGCCTCGACCCCTTCTCAATCCTATAGATGCTGGGGGTGGGATAAACTGCCATCCTGGATCCTCCCCTTCCACCAGGGTGGGCTGCAGACAGAAGGGACTCCAGAGCGCTTGCTCACCTTGCCCAGGTGTCATGTTTACAAAAACCTTGAACCCAGCCAGAGCAGGGAGTGGATCTCTTGAGGTCGGTTGGCTGGTGTACACAGGACCCAGGGATGACGGGGCCCAGTGGGTGTGACTCTGCACAGCCACAGAGGCTGGGGCTGCTGGGTTAGAACTTCCCCCTGGTTACAGGAAACATCATCCCTGGGGGTTTGTGGATTGGACTTTAGTGGCCCTGACAGCTGACACCTGGGACAAAAAAATTGGAGGTGTTTTTCTTGGGGAAAAATCTCGCTCTCCTACAAAATGGCTGTATCATTGCACTAGCAGCAGCAGCAGTAGCACACTGTCCTGAGTTTCAACAGCTTCTGTCCTTTCTAGATCATTCCCACACTTTGCTCCCTGCTCTGTCATCTTCCATCACCATGCATAGGAAAGTCAAAACAAACAGGGATGGACTGCTGGCCCTTTGGCTATGAGTGAGTCTCTCTCTCCATCTCTGCCTGCCTCCCTCATCTGTGCAGGCTCAGGCCCCACGTGCAAGGTGTCTGACCAGGTGGGTGGTGCACAGTCCCAGGATTTGCAGGGAAGCTCATGGCCTGTCCCGCCCAGCCCTACATGTTTTCCCGTGCTGGGCAGGTCCTGCCACCTCTGGTCCTATGGTCCAGGCCAGCCGAGAGGGCCTCTGGGCCATGCCTTCTGGAATACTCCAATGTTCCCACCCCCTCTTCCCAAGGGCTGCCTGGGTTGGCAGGAGCTGGGAGTCTCCAAGCCTGTGAACTTACCCTGGGAACTGAACTCTGGGGAACCTTGGAACCAGCAGGGCTGATTCCCAAACCCGTTTGGCTGTCCCTCAACCCTGCGGGGCAGGATGCTTGGACCCGACCCGAGAGGGGATGTCAGACAGGTTGAGCCTGTCCATGGACTTTAGGAAATCTTAGCCTGGAAAATTCCCTGTCCATCTCACACCACCCTCTGTGCCTTTCTGGATAACTAAGATTCACCTGAAGAAGACACCCAAAACAAGCTTAAGGGGATGTTTTCATCAGAAAGAGAATGTCCCAGGAATTCCCTGGTGGTCTAGTGGTTAGGATTCAGCACTTTTACTGCTGTGGCCTGGGTTCAATTCCTGGTCTGGGAACTAAGATCCCACATCAAGCCGCTGTGCAATATGGCCCACACCCGACCCTAAAAAAAAAAAGAAAAAAAAAGAGGGGAAAGAGAATGTCCCTTTCTTCTTGGGGTGCCCTTCAGTCCTGCCAGTCCATGGGATTGGCCTGGACAGGGTATTGGCCAAAGTGTTGCTGTCTGCAGAGATGCTGGCAGGCAGCTGCCACTGTGTACAGCACCCCTGTGAGGGGTCAGCTGGCACACTCGTTGCCCCCCCCGGACTCTCCTAAGCCACCTGGTGGTGGGGAAGTCACACAGCTCCCATCTTAAGAGATGAAGGGTGAGCACAGAGACGTTAGATAACCTGGCTCAGGGCACACCTGAGCTTGCGGCAGGAGAGGACCAAGGCAGGATCTTCCCATCTTACCTGGGATATTTACTGCCAGCGGGGTGGGGGTGGGGGTCTAGACCATCTCAGTTGAAAATGACGCAGCAGGAACAGCAAAACAAGTGTGCTGGAGAGGGGAGGGGCCCTGAGCCACCCCCACAAGAGACTGAGGCCAGGAGGCTTCTGAGCACCCATATCCCATATTCTGGGAGAACCTGGGTTCCGACAGGACAGACCTCTTTGGCTACCCAAGGACGGACCAAGGATGGCCGCTGGGGTTGGGGGGCGCGTGTGGACAGCGAAGAGTCTCCCCACTTCCATCCCCCTCTAAGGCAGCACCCAAGCAGGATGGAGGAGACCCAGAGGCCCAGGGTAATGAGGATGCTCTCCCCATGCCATCAGCCCTGGGAGGACACTACCTGTGCCTCTGCAAGCTAAGATTGGAGCCACACCTGACCGCCCACAGGCCCAGGAACCATGGCCCCAGGGACCGCAGAGCCCACACCCTCATTCCAGCAGGCCACCTGGACAGTCTGCTCTCATCTACAAGAATAGTTTCTCCTGAGACGAACACCACTGCCTGTTTCTCACTCTCAGGGAGCCCAAGGGGTAAGGAGGGGTTACGGGAATCAGTTTCTTCTCTGGGTATTTTACTTTTCTGAGGCTTCCCAGCTAGTACTTAAGATTGGCTGTGTCCTCCTGCTCCCAGCAGAAGAAGGAGAGGTTGGTGTGAGGCCAGGCCCTTCTCAGAGTCAATCAACCCCCTGAGACCAAATATACAGCTTTGCACCTTCGTGGAAGGTCAGAGGGTGGCGAGTCTGGAAGCTGAGAGCCCTTGCCCAGTGCTCCCTCCATCTGCTCCCGCCCCCACGACCAATCTCAGGCCCTTGGCACTTCCTGTGGCAGGCAGGAGCCAGGGACAAACCCCAGGACCCTCAACTGGTGGTTTCCTTGTACCCAGCCTGGGCTCAAGAAGCCAGGGTAGACCATTTGGGGTCTGAGCCTCAGAGAGGTGCTGATCAATCCCAGAGCAGCTTGCTTTCTCTGAGAAAGAGCAGATTCAGGAAAAACCTGCTGCCCAGACCCCCAGCTCTCCTGCCTCCAAGCATGTGGACCCCACTCCACACCCCTCTTCCCTGCCTCCCCCTGCTGAGGGACCAGCTTAACCTCCCAGAATCTCAGGTTCCTGGTGCAAGAAACATAGAGGGCGATTGCTTCCTCCCTGCTCTGGGTTGGTGAAGGGGAAGCCTGAGCACTGGGCAGGTGGCTGAGAGGCGGAGGCAGGACTCTGCTCCAGCTCCAGCCACTCTGCAAATGAGGCAGGTCTTTTAGGTCAGGGGCATTTGACCTCGTCCCACGGGGGGCATTCAGTGGCAGATTTAGATGCTCCTTCCTGACCCTGCATTGTGAGAGATGACAACCTTCCAGTGGGTTCCCATCCAGAACTGTGTTGCAGGGTTTTCTCTCTTATCCGCTTAGCCAGCAAGGGCAGCAGAATGCCCGCACATTTCATGTTTCTATGTCTTGACTTTCAAATTGGTCACTCCACTTCTTTTCTGAGAATCCCTGAGTGTGGATGTTTGACGGAGCCCTGGTAACCACTCACGCCTGGCTGTCACGACCCTTCCAATGGGTGACCCATCTACCCCAAACATCAGACTGGCCTCAAACATCAGATCTGTCCCATTGGGCTCTCCTTCTAAGCCACAGGGGTTCCTGATGTATTTTGGAGGCTATCTGCCATTCTTTTAGCACACTATCTACTTGTTTTATTTATGTATAGATAGACACCACTCAAAGAAAACCTGACATAGAGGCTGAATTTATAGAAACACTTTGAGGAGGGGGAAGGAAATGAGAGAGGAGTTTTCTCTTTGCAGAAGCTCCTTTGCGTGATGAAATGATTCTCCGTGAGGTTTCTTTAAATATCCAGCTGCCTTATTGCAATGAAAATAAGAATCGTTTATAAGAATTCCATTTACATCTAGTGCTTCCTGGCTGCACCTGTTACTCAGAGTATAACACACCTGGGTGATGTCTGGGTGACTGCGGCCTGGATGGGGAGATGCCCGGGCAGAAGTGAAGCACCTGAGTTTCCAGGCCAGGGGTTCTTGATCTTACTTGTGCATCAGAAGCATCTGGAAGGCTTGTTCAAGCCCAGAGTGCTGGGCCTCACTTTCAGTGGGGTTTCTCACTCAGTGGGTCTAAGGTGGAATTTTAAGAATTTGCATTTCTAACCAATTCCTGGTGATGCTGATGTGCGGGGACCCCACTTTGAGAACGACCCCACTTTGAGAATGATGGAGGGGGTCAAGTTGAGCTACTGTTTGCTGCATGAATGCGGGGGTGGAGTGGGGGGAACACATTATTCCCCTCCCCCTACAAGTTCTCTGGCAAGAACCGTGTGCCTGACAGATGGCCTCCGACACCACCGTTGAACTTCCCCAACCTTTGTGTTCAGGGTTCTAGAGGTTGGACCCCGGACTCTTGTCCTGGCAGTGGTCCAGGAGAGAGAACACTGGGCAGGGAGCCAGAAGTGGGTGAACCTAGGTTTGATCTACTATGTGCACTACAGCGTCTTGAGCAAGACCCTGGCAGGTGTGTGTCCTCAGTTTCTGCACTGGCATGCAAATCTATCTCACCCAGCTGCTCTAAAGGTGTAACCCTGACAGTGGCTCCTGCTGATTGAGACGTTGCTTCAGGCTGGGCGCTGTTCTGAGCACTGTCCCATTTGAGCCTTACACTCTTAGAGGTAACTATTGTTGCCGGTCCATAACCATTTCCAGTCCCACCACTTGCCAGTGTGTTAGCTGTGCAGTCCTGAGCCCCCTCTGCCTCGGGGCCTACCTCACAGTGGCCCTAAGGCCTGAGCCGGGCCCTAAAGTCATCACTGTGACTCATGGAAGCAGCCCCAGGGCAGCTCCAAGTAGGCAGGAGGGGACAGACAGCAGCCTGGGCCACCACAGTTCAGGCCAGCTCTCTCTCTTCCAGAGCTGCTGGGGGAGGGAGCTGTCATTTGTCGAGGCCTCTGCAGTGTTTAATCACCATGCAGCTCTCCCTGCCTCCTCCCCGCTCCGGCGCCTGCTCTCTCCTTGCAGGAAACAGCTCTCTACCTGCTGCCTCGGAGGGAGGCCATGAAAAATTCACAGAGCACCCAGAGAGGCGACACCAGGGCAGGGAGGGGCGTCAGAACCAGGTGACCAGCTGGTGATGACCAGCTGGTCCCAGACCAGCGGGTACCAGTTGGGCAGGCTGGGGCCTGAGGGGGCGCTCTGAAGGGCCTGCCGGTCCCACAAGTCACCACCCAGCAGGCCACAGGGTCGTGGATGGCTGTCAGCCTAGGGGGCCAGAGGAAATCCATCTACCTCTCAGGGAGCTGGAATCCAGACCTGGCTGTTCCTGGGGTCCCAAGCCCTGGGAACATCTGAGGACAGGGACAGATTCTCTTTCTCTGCCTTGCGGAGGGTCAGGTCACTTAGGGACACCCTCGGGGAGGTCACCTTCAGGCCAGGCAGAAAACTTAACACGCACCTTTTCTCTGTTCATTTTCCTAACAATCCTGTGATGGCAGGATCAGTACTTCCATTTTCCAGGAGGACACTGGAGCTCAGAGAGGGTAAGGAAACTGCCCCATGACAACCAGCCAAGACAATCAACAGAGTGGGAGCTACTTATTTTCCATTAATAAAATGATTTTTTGTTCACCTAAGTGAATGCACAAACAAACAGTCTCCTCAGAAAGCTAACATTTCAGATAAAAGCCAGGACAGGGATTAGGGCTCACATTTGCAAGCCTCCAAACCCACAGTTTTTCTATTACATCTGATGGTTCCACCTCATTGTTACATTTTCCCATGCACCCTTCCTTTTTTATTATATTTTTAGGGTCACACCCATGGCATTTGGAGGTTCCCAGGCTAGGGGGCCAATCGGAGCTGTTGCTGCTGGTCTACACCACAGCCCCCACAACGCCAGATCTGAGCCGCATCTGCGACCTACATCAGAGCTCACGGCAATGCCGATCCTTAACCCACCGAGTGAGGTCAGGGATCGAACCTGCAACCTCATGGTTCCTAGTCGGATTTGCTTCTGTGGCACCATGACAGGAACGCCCCTTCTTAACTTTTCAATGGTAATTTTTTATTTATTTTATTTTATTTTATTTTTTTGTCCCTTTGCCACTTCTAGGGCCGCTCCCGCGGCATATAGAGGTTCCCAGGCTAGGGGTCGAATCGGAGCTGTAGCCTCCGGCCTACGCCAGAGCCACAGCAATGCAGGATCCGAGCCGCGTCTGCAACCGACACCACAGCTCACAGCAATGCCGGATCATTAATCCACTGAGCAAGGGCAGGGACCGAACCCGCAACCTCATGGTTCCTAGTCGGATTCGTTAACCTCTGCGCCACGACGGGAACTCCTCAATGGTAATTTTTGAAGAAGTAATGGATGCGTGTGATTAGAAATACACTGAAGTAGGGAAAAAGCAGGTCCTGCAAAACGCAGTCTCCCCTCCCCAGTCTTGTTGCTTAGTTCCTCCCACCAGAAGTGTGCCTTCCTAAGTTATTCCCATCATTTACATCTGTCACTCTCTTTGCAACAGCTGCCTGGAAGGTTCCTGCCCTGGACACGGATGTGGTTCAGCCCCTACCAGCTTACTCAGCGAGGGCTTCCCTGACCTTCTAGTTTGTAGATGGCAACACCACCCTCACTGTCTAGGGAGTATTACCCTCCCCTGCTCAATCTTTCTCCATGGCACTTATCACCTTCTACTTCTTAGCTTATTCTCATCTGACACCCCACTCCCTGCACTGAAGCAAAAGCTATTCCAGTGCATGGGTTTCCATGTCCTGCATTCACTGCCACATCTCCAGTGCCCAGAACAACGCCTGACACACAGGCGAAAGTTAATTGCACTGGAAGCCCTGGGCGTACAGGCATATTGCATTCTGACCCAAGGGTGGCGTGTTACACATGCTGGGCTCAGCCTCCTTTTTAAGAACACAGATTTCAGCTCAAACTGACTGTCATTTGTAGAAGACAGAAGTGTGTCTTTTCTACCTCTTATCTCTCCTGGGTACCCAGCCTGGTCTGGGGCACACAACAGGTGCTCAGAGCTCAGAATGACCAGACCGGAAACTTGATCCCTCCCTCACACCACAGACCAAAAAAAGGGCAAACGAATACACTGTCTACAAGATGATAGAGGAGAATATCTCCATGACCTTGGGATTGGAGAAGATTCTCAAAGAGGACACAACAACCATGAACCATAAGGGAAAGGTAAGAATCTCCCAACATTAAAGTGAAGAACTTCTGATATATCCCGGAGTGCAAAGGCAAGCACAGGGTAGGGGAGAATCTGCACGAGACAGAAGTCACACAGTGCCTGGTGAGGCCCAGGTTAAAGGGCTCTGGGGAGTCAGGCTCCTCCAGACTGCCTGCAGCCACCCAGGAAGGCTCCTCAGATACGGCGGAAGGTGACTCCATCTCACTTCTCCCCCGGCTCTGGCCTCTTCCTCCTCCTCCATGAAAAACCAGACTTAAGAGAGACAGAAGAGCCCCAGCACCCCCTTCTTTGCCCCCCTGCAGAGATAACCAAGCAAGAAAAAAACAAATGAGGGAGCCCAGGAGCCTGGCAGGGCCTTGAGAAGCTGGGCTTGACAGGGCAACAGCATTTAAGAAAGCTCACATCATCCATCACTGGGGCCCAGTCATTTAGATACTGGGCATTTGATTAAACTAATATGGGCGGCTGGGGCGAGGCATGGCTGGGCGCTTCCTACCCTCGCCTACAAATGAGACCGTCACACACAATCCGATTACCTTGACTGCCACATTTATCTCGGGAGAGGGGCCATCCATCACTCCTCAGCAGCTGGCTCTGCACATCCTCCTGCAGGAGGGGAGTGAAGTGTGTCCCCAAGTTCCAGCAGGCGGTGCTCGCTCAGTCATTCATTCCATCACCCTCCCGGCAAACACTGCCCCAAATGTCCACCCTGGGGTAGGTCTTGAGCTAGGCACTGGGGTGCAGAGCAAACATGGTTCTTGCCCTTGAGGGGCCCATGGAGGGTGTGTGAGGAGGAATGGGATCTGGTAACAAAGCAGAGCTCCGTGTGTCATACTGCTGAGGGGGCTGGGCTTGCATCCCTGCTCCTGCTCCTCCAGCTGGGACCTGAGTGTGACATGTCACTGATCTAGTCCATGACTTCACACCCATGAGAGGGGATGGTAACACTGGGCAGCCTGTCCAACAGAACTCCTGCAGTGATGGACATGTTCTGTATCCACGTTGCCCAAAACAGGGGCCATGGGCCACACGTGGCTACTGAGCATTTGACACGTGGCTGCTGTGCCCAAGGAGCTGAGTTTTACGTTGTACTGAATGTTACTTCATTAAATTTAAGTGTGACTGGCCACACGGGGCTCAGCAATAGAGTGGTTGCTGCCTTTCCAGGGTTGTAGCAAAGGGTCAACCAGGCAGCCTTAAAATGTCCAGCGGGAAGCTTTGCACATGACAAATGTTCACCGAAGGCTGGGCCCCCTCCTTCTTGAAGGAGGGCTGGATTCTGAGGCCAAGGGTAACAGTAGCTGTTATCTGATAACATGGTCACCTCTGCTGTCTCACCCGTCCAGCAGGGCAGGCAGACTCCCATTGCAAAGAAGAAGCGAGACTCAGAGGAAAGGATGGCAAGACCATAAGGTGGCAGAGGCAGAACATGAGGCCAGGTCTTTGTGGCTCTGAACCTCCTATCCTCCCACTGAACACCTGGCTACCCAGGAGAAGCACAGCAGGAGCAAAGGTCAAGGATGGGGCATGTGAGGCAGGTGGGCAGGGCAGGCAGGAGGCAGCAGCTTCTCCCCTGAGCACTGAGCACAGTGTGTGGAGGCTACTTTGGCCAGCTTCTCCTCTGGATTGGTTTTATCTCAATGCAGTGCCAAGGAGGTGGATGCTGGGCACACAGGAACACTCCATGGTCATCCCCAGTGTCACCCCCAAGCCAGGCCCTGCCTAGCTTGCCCCAGTCCCTCTGGCCAGGACTAAGGCGGCACTGAGGCCCTTCGCAGGGCAGAGATGGGGCAGCTGACAGAACTTCGGGGTCTAAATATACCAACTCTAGATGCGGCCCCACCCTGAGGCTTTGGCAGAGACAACCAGACAGGCAGCCTTTGTGACATGTGGATCACCTAGAGCCCAGGGACCACAGGCCTCCTTCTACTTTATAGGATGCCAGTTAGCATAGGCGGGAAGGCTGGCAGACATGGGTTCAAACCGGCTTCTGTATTAGAAACCTGAGCCCTAAGTGAGTTCCCTCGATGAGGACCTGATTGTCCCTTAGAGGGCTGGGGTGGGAATGAGAGGCGCCAATGAATGTGTGGGCCGAACTCAGCACCTATAAGTGTTGACGCGCTGGGACCTGTTCAGATCACCGGTATGGTTCAAGCTCTCGGGGCAGGTCAGAGACTAGGTGAGAGCCCTCAGCCTGCATCCTGTATCCGGAAAGGCTAGAGAGACAGAGTCTAGAAACACGCATTCCAGCAGGGGCCTCGAGACCCCGCCCCTCACTGGCAGGCTGTGTGAGCTGGTGCCAGCTGCATCACGCCTCCATCAAAAATGAGAATAAAATCAGCAGCACACGCTAATCCTTCTGTGAGGATCAGATGGAACATGCAAAAGCACTTCTAACCTGGATTTGGACAAATCTGATAGAATCTAAGTGTGCCAGTGGGCAAGCTTTCCCGGTAACTTCAGAGCAGCCCGACCCTGGAAAGAAATCGCCTCCGCGGCCAAAGACAACCCCCTGCAGAAACAGCTGGCACTCAGGAGTCCCAGCTCCAGACATTCAAGAGACGGCCTGCTGTTCATAAAGCCAGAGGCTGGAAAGGGGCAGATCCAGGTCAACGGAGGCCTGCTTTGTGAGCCCTGCTCGGAACTTGCGGCAAGGGTGGCTGGCAGGTTCCCAGGAGTGGTCTGCCCTTGCTCACTGGGCCAGGCACGGGGGCTTCCAGCTGGCCTGGGAGGCTGGGAAAGATGTGGGAGACACACTGCAGCTGTAGCGGGGAGGGCTGCCCTGGACCGAAGGCAGGAGGCTCCTGGTGGGAGACCACCACCAGGTTGGGAGATGGGATGGGAAAGCTGCAGGGTGGGAGCCAGGCCAGAAGAAGAGCCTAGCGGGATGAAGTGACCTGGAAGAGGCAGAGATGAGAAGGGGCCTCCCTGGAACACCCTCTCTGCTGTCCCGGTTGAAAGTATACTCAGCCACTCACACATTAGTATAAATGAGTTTATAACAAACGGTGCCAAGATGGGCAAGGAGTAATAACTGAAGGAAAAAGAATGAGGTGGGGGAAAGTGGCAGGCAGCTCTCCCTAGCAAGCCACCTCCACAAAGGCAAGGAAGACGCCAGTGGGGACCCTCTGCTGCCAGGACCACCAGCATTCCCCCCACCCCCCAAAATGCCAACACTCTTTTGTTGCCACTTAAACCAATTTGGGGGTAATTCTGCAGGCAATTGTCTTCCTATTTACAATGCGTCTCAGTGATTGCATCGAGGCTGATGGTTCAGGCTGTAATTGTATGGTAATCACTTCTGTTTATGATCGATGCGGAAATCACTATTGTTTTCCAGCAGGCTTGTTAAATCAAAAAAGTACAGGGGTGGGGAGGGAGGGTTTATTTCTGTGAGTTAGAGCCCCGGGAAAATGAAATTAAGCAGAGCAACCCCATATGGGGGGAGGTGGCTCTGATGGCAAAGGCACCCTCACCAGCTCAGAACTGAGAGAGACAGGGAGGGACACAGAGATGCAGAGACAGCGAGAGAGATGTGGAAGGTGCAGGCAGAGAGGCACAGAGACACAGGTGGGTAGAGACACAGGGAGGTGGATAGCGATGCCCCGGGGAATGTCCAGGCTCGTGAAAGAGACGGTCAGATGTTGGGATACACACAGAGATGGCAGACAGACCGTACTGCTCACACGTGCAGATATGCTGAGCAAGGAGGACCCCCCCTTACACATGCCCACACTTTACCAGATCTGCTCTCACCCATTCTTTCCTGGGGAGGTGGGGACACCCAGGTGCCAGGTGGCAGGCCAGGCACTACCTGTCCCTCAGGGCTGGAGCCCCCTACCTGTCCCATCTGGGATTTGCCTGTGCTTTCCTTGCCCCTACCCCACAGCTGCCTACCTGCCGCCTAGAAACAGGGTGGCAGATGGCACCTGGGGGGCTCAGGTGGCAGGAGCAGGGCAGCATTACGAGCTGTGTTGCAAAGAAAGGTGGGAGCTGCACACCTGGCAGGCAGAAACCCGAACCTCCCAGAGGCTGCAGGGAACAGGCCCAGGCTGGGCAAGGGGCAGCGCCACCCCTGGCAGTCATGGGCACTCCATGGCACCATGGGGCTGAGCCAGCCTAGGCTGGAGGCCAAGGCCCCGCAGGGAGGGAGCAGGCACCAGCTGTGTGTGCAGTTCTGACAAACCCCTCGGCTGCAGGCTGAGTATGGCTGCAGGCATGTTTATTTTCAACTACATGCCCTTCTCCCCCAGCAAAAGTGCATGGAGACCATTGGGCAATGTACTGAAAACATGACTATGGCCAAAAATATTAGGTGTTTGGATTCCAAAGCCCTCAGGCCTGACGCCCCTTCACCTCTGCCGGCTTTCCTGGCCGCTCCTGCCCCCTCTACCTGCCTGAACGGCCCTCTGTGTTTTGTGGTTCTGCCTTCTCCTCTCCAGAGGAGCCGTTCCCCACTTGGCTGACCCCACATTACTGAGTGTCATGCTAACTGTGATGCAGGACCTGGCTCTAATAAGCCCAGTAAAACAACAATGAACGGGTGACAGGCAGGCTGGGCCCTATCACAGGTGACCTCCCAGTACCCAGAGCAAGAGGAGCAACTTGGCAATCTTCCCACCCGCTTCAGTGTGGGCAGGAAGGCCAACCCTGACCCAATGAGGTGGCTTCCTTCAAACCCAGCGCGCCCTGATTCTGTTGTCCTGCCCTGCATGTTGTCCCTCAGAGGCAGCCGGGGCCCTGGAATGCAGGATGGTAAGTTCGGTCCTCTTCGAGTGGAGCAGAGGACCCCGTCTCGAATGGAGCAGGACCTCCTCGGCTTGAGCTCAGGCCCTGAACTTACCCTGGCCTGGCCCTCAAACAGGCACCCTCAGCCGGGCTGGGCCCTGAGCTGGGGCGCTCTGGCTGCCTAATTAGGGGCTCAGCGGGGCATGCCAGGCAGCTGCTGGAAAACCTTAGAAGTGGAACAATTGCTCCTAATTGGACTTCCAGGATTCAGCTTAAGAAAACAGACTGCTTCTCCGGAGGGACTTTGCTTCTGAAGTATATACAAACAAGTGATAGTTGTTCAACATTAAAAACAAAGTTGGCTAAAATGAGAATTTAAGCTACAATGAAGTTGTCTAAATGGAGAGGGGCCCCCTGCCCCCGCAAGGGCGGGGAGTTTGTGCGTGTGTGTGCATGTGTGTGTGAGCGCGAGTGCGGGTGCACGCCCAGGCTTGCACGTCCACACAGGGCATGCTGGGCGATCAGAAGGTGGATTACCTTTTAGGGTCATGGTCTCATAGCAGGAGCCCCTAACCAAGCCCTGGATCCTGTGGTCTGAACCCCACACTCGCTCAGGCAGTGCCAGTGAAATGGAGGGGAGGGTCTCTGGTGGGCACCAAAAACTTGAATCTGAAGGTGGTAAGCCAGAGTTGGAGCCTCAACTCCACCCTGACAACCCCCATCTACCCTCAGCCCCCTGTCTGTCCAATGTTAGTGGCAACTCTACCCCCGCCCTCCCAGGGGAGGGATGGTATCACACACGTGAAAGCACCTTTCTGGACCTTAAAGTGCTTTAGAAACATCAGCTATTTTTGCTCCCTGTTCCACCTTGTAAACCTGAGCCAACCTCTGACCTCTGTGTACTTAGTAAACAGGACCCTGGGTCAAGAGAGTAAGGTAAGACCACCTGGCCAGGGTGTCCTCCTTCCCATCCAAACCCCCAAAGGGGAACAGCGGTCCAGGTGAGCTCGCACAGCTGTGACAGGAGGCAGAGGATCAGCAGGAAGGGGCCAGGGCCAGCTTGAGAGGGGGCCAGGCTGACTGAGGGAGGTGCTCCTTGCCCAGGCTCTGTGCCCAGGAGACAGGGCCGTGAGGGCTCAGAAACCCAGTCTGGACTTTAATCCCAGTGCTAAGTAGGTCGGGAATCAACCACCCCATTTTTCAGATGGGGAAAGTCACTCCTGAGAGGCGAGTGACTTCCCAGTGATCTCTCTCTCTCTTTGTCTTTCTGTCTTTTTAGGGCCGCACCAGAGGTATATGGAGGTTCCCTGGCTAGGGGTCTAATTGGAGCTATAGCCACCGGCCTACGTCACAGCCATAGCCACGTGGGATCTGAGCCGCGTATGTGACCGACACCACAGCTCACGGCAACACTGGACCCTTAACCCACTGAGTGAGGCCAGGGATTGAACCTGCAACCTCACGGTTCCTAGCTGGATTTGTTAACCACTGAGCCATAACGGGAACTCCCCGGTGGTCTCTTGGCTCTACAGTGCTCTGAAACACGGACCCCCTAAAGTCTCTCTCAGGAAGCTCTGAGTATATTCACAGAATTCTGCCATTCCTGCCACAGGCAGAAAGGAAGTTCTGAAGAGCCAGGGCTGATTTCCCTGGGAAGCCACAAAACGCCCTTTCCTGAAGGTCTGGAAGGGCCCAGAGTCATCTTCCCGAGGATGGGAAGGGCCTTCTGGGGTCAGCGCTTGCGAGCCTTCCCAGGCCCCTCCCCCAGTCCCTGGAGTGGTGCAGCGAGAAGGGCTGCTGGGCCAGATGCCCTTGGCCTTCTCGAGGGAGGAGGAACATGCCTAGCGGCTCAGAGCCAGTTCCCTCTCAGAGCTCCACGTCTGCCCTCTGGTCTGAGTGCGCTAAGGGTGTGTCTGCACTGCAGAAGCGGAAGGACATGGCCAGGTGCAGTGACTGCCTTTATCCTGGGCCCCCAGGCCGGCTGGGGGACCAGCCCTCCTACCCAAGCATGATGCTAACAACTAACATTTATAAAATGCATCCTTTGTGCCAGGCACATGGACTCGGTAGGTCCTCAGAGCCACTGAGGTTACTACTATCTGTTTCTGTGGGGGCTGAGACATCTCAGGGCTTCAGTAACTTGCCAGGGGTCACACAACCGCACACAGGCTGGCCTTCCCTCTCCTTGACACTGCCAAGCATGGTGGAGAGGGAGGGTGCAGGCGCTTGCATGCCCCAAAGGGATCAGGACATGTTAATCCTTGCACACAGACACCGTCTGGCTCTCAAGGTGCCCCTCCATGTCACAGATACTCCCAACATCCCCCGTGTTCACAAATCGAACAAACCCACGAGAATATCATGTACACACATCCAACAATCATTCAACGTGTGAGCCTCCCCTCCACGTCCACACGGACACACGTATGTCCATCCACGATGTATGTACGCAGATGCAAACCCCAGGTAACATTTCCCAATGTTCCATCTTATATTTTTCTGCACTCTCCCTGCCCCCTCCCGAAACAGGCACACTTCCACTTCACACATGGCCCTGCACACCCGGTGCCTGCCAGCGCTGCCATCTTCCTTTGGGGACTTTAAGCTCCCAAAGGGCAAGGACCCTGTTCTTCCACTTTCCTCACAGTGCCCCACCCGAAGCCCAGCTCTTCATTTGTTCATTCACTCACTCGAAACACATTAATATGTGCCTTTTGCCCGTGGATGTGGAGCATGCAAACCTGAATGAGCTATAGTGTCAAACGTGAAGAAATAACACATTCCAGGGCAAACTGAAGGCTGGAGCTTACGGCACGGTGGACCCAGAGGGGGCACAGGCGTGTGTCTGACTAAGCAGGTATGTCAGGAGGGCACGGGTTAGTGGTTAGTGTCTCAGCAGGATGCCTGCTCCGGGACTCCCGCTATTATAACAGGCCTGTGAGGTGTGGGTGAGGGCAGGGGGATTTTATAGAAGAGGCGACTCAAGTGGCAGAGGGGAGTCACAAGCTCCAGGTCACCCGGGGGTGGGGTGGGGTGGGTGCCAGCAAGGCTTCAGGTAACAGATGTCTAAGACCAGGGAGGCATCGGGGGAACCCAGCCTCTGTGTGGCAGGCCTGTCTTGAGCCCGCTATCTGGGCAGGGGCCCTCAGGGCTCCACGGGGAACACCCCACACTCCCAGGAGAGGAGGGGCCATCAGGAAGCCACAGCCTGGGAGGAAATCGCCATCGAGGAGGCGAGGAGGTTGTAACCCGAGGAAAAAGATCTTATCCAGGTCATCAAACGCATTTCTTGGAGAAGGTACAACACCATGCAAAGCTCTGAGAGGATTATCCGCCCCTGACAGGCCCGATGCTGGGAGGCTTAATGCCGGGCAGGTAGGCTGTGGGGGCTCGGCTCACAGGGGGTGCGGGTGGGGTGGGGTCAGGAGGGCAGCTGGGTGGGGATGATCCCTCTTCCTTACCAGGCCTGTCTGCTGCTCACCGGCACCTGGGGGCAAGGCCATGTCAGAGAGTGGAGGACCCATGCCTGGTGCAAGGGTCAGAGTGGCCTGGATGGGAGGAGCCAGGACCTGTGCTTGGCCCTTGCCCCTTCTCCTGTCCTGACACTGACCTCTGGGTGCCTTCCTCCATGGGCTGGGCTGCCCCCCTGGGGCGGGACGGGGACACCCAGAAGTCATTAGAGACGCAGGGGTAAGGCTGCCCTTTGTCCAGTAAGGTGGGGGTGGAGGGCTTGGTATGGCTCCCTCCAGGGCCTCCCCAGGACTGCCCAGGCCCTTTGGGGGCTTGACGTTGGCACATGAAAAGCAGACACACGGGAGGGTTGAAGCCACAAGCTCCTCTCAGCAGCAGTGAGGGAGCCCTGAGCCCAGGGCCAGGCCACGAGCTCTCGGGGCCCAGGGGAGGCAGGGGGCTGTTGGCTTCAAGGTTACTCGGAGTTTCCTTGAGCCTCTAATGTGGGGGGAAGGCACAGGAGGGCTATGTACTCCCTTCCCCCAGAATGTGCCCCCATATCCACTGCCCTGGAAATGCCCAGCTCTCACCTCCTCAACCTGTCCCCCCGGAGAAAAAGCCCCAGGAAGCCACATGGCCCCATGCCCCAGCTGCCCTTCCACTTTTCCTGCATGTAGTCTGCTCCCAGAGACCTGGGGCCACCTCAGCCTCCTAGGCTGGGCCTGAGTGCTGTTGTGTCTCTCAAGGTGCACCCAGCATTTGTCAAGTCCTGGGGTGTGAGAGGAAGCCACGTACTGGCTCCTGGGAGCTTCCTTTCAGGAGCCCTGTGGACAGCGAGAAGTGGGGCCTGGATCTGCCAGCCCATGTTCTCTGGGCTGCTGGGCCCCAGGAGTTACCTCAACACAACAGGGCTCACAGACCCTCTGCCCAGAAAAGGTACCCTCCACAAGCTGGGGGCTCAGAGACCCCAATAAACGATCCGTGGACCTGAGAAAGGAGAAGTTCTTGGGCAAGTCAGCCAGAGGGCTTCAGGAGTCCGAGGTGTAGACTTACGGCTCCTTCCTCAAGAAGGAAATGAAAGTGGGCGTCTGTGCTGGCCCAGCCACCCTTCCTCCAGGGCTAGGACACCAAACGGCCACCAGCGGAGGGGGCGGGGAGGAGCCCTGCAGCCTCTCATAGGGACAGAACAAGCGGCAGGCACCCCTGCGCCCCTTCTCAGGCTCTCCTGTTCCAGCAGCCACAGGCTCACAACACACAGCGTGGGGAACACCTTTGCAAAAAGGGAATGGAGGCCCGAGGTGTGGCCGGGCAAGGAAGAACCCAGGCTCTTGAGCTGGGAACCTCAAGAGAAACCAAAAGGCCAGCTGGCTTGGGAGCTAATCAGACACTGCAAGGGTACAGAAGTCAACCTGATAGTAAGGAGGGCAATTACGGGGAGCCAGACACCAAGACCCCCCATCTCATTCACTGCCTAATACCACCCTGCCTGGCCAGGCCGGTACGGGCAGCTGTGTTTTCTTCATTAGGAGACAGAGGCTTGGAGAAGTGAAGTGACTTGCCCAAAGTCACCCAGTAAACGACAGATGTGGGTTTCATAATTACTCCCCAATGCTGTCTTGGGAAGGCTGCTGGGCGGCCTCATTTAAAGAACCCGGGGTGGGGGTGGGGGTGGTGCAAGGCAGGGAAATCCTGCGGGGCCCTGTGCTTCACAGAAAGGATAGCGGGGAAGTCCAGGGCCCTGTGCATAGAGGGGGATGGGTAGGAGCTGCTAACAGAAAGGCAGACAGAGGCCCTGGGGCCCTGTCACGCTATAGGTCCATGATAACAGAGCTACAAGCCCCTTGAGACCCTCCAGCACTGTCCAAAAGAACCTTCTGGGAGGACAGAAATGTTCAACCACCGCACCATCCAATATGGCAGCCACCAGCCCCATGGGGCTACTGAGAACTTGGAAACGTGGCTAGTGTGACGGAGGCACTGAACATCTCATTGCACTTTATCTAATATGCCCTTAAATAGCCACATGGGGCTAGTGGCCTTTCTATCAGATAACACAGCACGTCCAGTGATTCTTCCTGCAGGTGGAGCCCTGAGAAGGCAAAGGCCCTTGCATATCACATGGTCAACTTGGGAAGCCAGAGCTGGACCAAGAGCTCGGACCTCTCTATTTCTTCCTGGGTGACTGCTTTTGCTGCAATCCACCCATGCCCGGGCTGGTCACTTAAGAGATATCAACTGAATACCCAACACTGAAACAAGTCATGGACAGCCTGTCCAGCAACTTACAACCAGGTGGGGATGGCACCTGGTGGTCAAATGACCACATCAAACAGACTAATGTAAGGTTGTGGGTCCCAGACATACAAAGGAGTGAACAAGATAGCCAGGAGACAGGGTTGGGGGTGTGCGTGTGTGCTGGGGGCAGGGGACCAGGGAAGACCTCCTGGCTGACGACATTTGAGCTGGGCCTGGAAGTGGCAGGGTGGAAAAGAGGTGATAGAAAGAATGGCTCCCTGGGCTTTTCTCCCCTCCCCCTGAAATGTGCCCCTCCCCATTTTCCACTGCCCTCCCTGCCCTGAGTAGGGTCTGAACCAGAGGCCGTCAAATCTTCTGTGCATTGTGAATCTGCCAACCAGATCACACTCTTGGAGAGCGGTCAGGGTGTGTATAAATCAACAGTGGCCTGAAGCTCTGACTGCGAAGGCATTGAGGGGGTGTGAGGCCAAACTCCCGCCAGTCCAGAGGCTGTCCCCTGTCACCTCTCCCCTCAAGTCTCAGTCCCAGGGAACCCTCCTGGGGTGTGGCTGTAACCCTCGAGGGACTGGGAGCAGATTCCACAAAATGAAGTTCTCTTTTTTTTTTTTCCTAGGAGACAGCAGGGGGGAGGCCTGGACAAGTTCTACCAAGTTCCAGGCCTCCTCAGAAGAGCTGGCTGCCCTCGCCCCCCACCACGGGCAACCGCAGAACAGGAACCTTGCAACAAGACACGCTTTCCATTGCGTCAGCAGAGGCAGGGACATTCCCACAGCAGAGCTGCAGCCTCGCAGGGCTCCCCCACTTCCCTGCACAGATTCCCGCCTCGACCCAGCAGCATCCCTGCGCCCAGAAGCCCTTGGAGTCCCCGGGGTCTCCGTGGCTCCCCTGGCCCCAGGGGTCAGATCTATTTCAGCAGTGGCTCCACCTCTCATGCTTACCTCCGCTGCTTCACCTGGAGGGACAGCCTGACATTTGTTCCCCTTTCCACCCAAGGCCCAAATCCTCCCCATTTCCAAAATCAAGGGCCGCCTGGGAAGAGGTTCGGGCTACCCCAGCTCCAAAGCCATCACTTTCCCCCTGCCTTCCACAGCTCTTAGGGTGGAGGGAGCATAAGCCTCTATTCGTTCAATTCTCCTCGCCCTGGTGAACCTTAATATTCTCTGCTGCATCTTCAAGTGCTGGCGGTAGCATCCAAAGGCAGGGCTAAGCCTCTTTCTGCCTCCTGTCTCCTCACCACACACACACACACACACACACACACCCTCTCTAGCACTCTTGGAGTGGAGTCTCTCAGAGATGAGAAGAGAGGTCCCCCCAGAGGGAAGTGACTTGCCAAAGGTCACACACTAATTTGGCACCAGATCACAGATGTTATCACTTGAGCACTAGGCCCTGGGAGCCATGCTGCTACCAACAGCATCAGAATTACCTGCAGGGACTTTACAAAACCAAGGCCAAATCACAGAGGCTGGGCCCTACCCCACAGCTACTGAATCTCCAGGGTGACTGGGGAGCCTTGGCCTCAGGGAATGTGGTATCCTGTCCAAAGTCCCGTCCTTCATTTGCCACACATGCACAAAGCACCCACTAACTGTCCTGGGTGTAAGGCTTGGCTTTGCCCCCAGGGTAGGTGGGGGAAGTTGGAGAACCCAACAGGGTTGTAGGGGCTCCAAGCAGGATTTGGTGCCATGGCTGGGGTGACTTTTGGGCAGGAGGGCAGCAGACCGCCTGGAGGCCCAGTCTGATGCTGAAGACCGGCTGCCAGTCAGTTTTGCAGGGCACTCAGCACATGAGACTCTGGAGATGGACAGTAGTGTGAGTGTCCCCAGGAGGTGGCTACAGGGAAAGGCACAGAAAGCAGGGGCCCTGAACACCACCCCCACCTCATTCAAGGGGACTTGGAACTTGGGACTGTCCCCAAAGATCCTCTTATCCTCAAGCTCCCCTGGATGGGCCTTGAAGACCCCCTCTTGGGTGTGCTGGGGTCCCTGGCAGAGAGCCAGCCCCTATTCAGACCTCCCTCTTCGGTCAGCTCAGGGCAAAGGGGAGCTGGAGGCTTGCTGCTAGGGGCTTGGCGGGGGGCACCTAAGGACACAGGAGCAAAGCTAGAGACAAAGTGACCTCATAGGGCTGGAGGAAGAAAGTGAAGCAAGGCACCATTACATCTTATATAAACCTCAAGTTCAAAATGGCAGACTGGGATTTGCAGTGACCATGAGAGGGCACCAGCTCCACCCCAGGTCTGCCCTGCCAGGTGACCTTGCAGAAGGAAGTCCCTTTGCCCCTCTAGCCCAGGAGCTCCCAGAGAGGCTGGAAGTGCTTCCAGCGTAGGGGCCTTGTTTTTCCCTGAGCAGGCTCCCCTGTGAGGCTGCTGCCTCTCTGCCAGGCCCTGGGGGAGTTCCTCCTGCAGCTGAGGCTTCCAGAAAAGCAAGGGTAAGTGTGGCATCGCCAACGCCCTATGACATGAGGGGCAGCAGCCCTGGCAGGATGGAGCAAAGGATATCCTGTGTTAGCCAAGGAATTGGGTATGCCCCCATTCTTCTCCCTGCTGCGGTTGGCACACCCCCCGTTGGGGTGGTGCTAATGAACTCGGCCACGGCCCCACTGACGGGGTCCTTCCCTGCAGAGAAGAGCCAGCCTCTCCCTTAGGACCAAAGCTACTTCGATCGAGGTAAACACCTCCCTCGCCCGAGAGCCTCTCTCCCTCTCTCTGCTCTGCCAGCACAGAACTCTCTGTTCCTGGGGACTCAGGGCTGAGCTGGCTCTCCCGCCCGATCGATGGATGACTTCACAGAGACTGACGCCTACCGGGCACCAAGACAGTCCTCAGGGAGGTCTGAGGCTACTCCTGGGACCGCTGCCCACCCCTGCCCCCTGGCTGACCTCTGCTGGGTGGCAGTGCTCTGGAGGAGGAGTCAGAGACCTGGGGTTCATGCCACTCGCTGGGTGACCTTGGGCAAAACTGAATCTCAGCTCTCTGTTATGCTAAGTGGGAGCACTTGGCTTGTCTACGCTCTCCTCACTGAGAGGCTGTCGGAAAATACAGTGCCAGGAAACGGAAGGTCCCTGTTACCAACCAACTCATCCTGCACTATCACACCTGTGGGCTCTGGTCTAGTGTCCTCACCTGCACTGTCACACCTGTGGGCTCTGGTCTAGTGTCCTCACCTCACTTCTGCCCTAAAACTCCAGCCTAGGCCAGAGCTGTCCAATGGAACTTTCTGCTACCGTGGAAATGTTCTGTGATCGGAGCTGCCCAGGCTGGTAGGCACCAGCCACATGTGGCTGCTGACCATTTGAAATGTGGCTGGTGAAAATGAGAAACTGAACTTTTAATTAATATAAGTTTATAAACAGCCACACATGGTTAGGAGTACGAAACTGAATGGCGCAGTTCTAAACACAGCTCTGCCATCCCTACTCCTTGGAGTGTGACCCAGCAAGAGTCATCGGGAAGCTCCTGGATAGGGACTCTGGTGGAACATCTGTGGGAGAGTCTCCTCTCTCTGACTGGCTGACATCAGAACTCATCCTTGGAGCTCCCAGGGACTGAGCATGGCCAGGCTGTTTAGTACTCGGCCAGCACTGACGTACCTCTCTTTCCATCACCTCCCTATTCCCACAGGGGAAGCAGCATGTGGCCAGCTTTCAGCTCATGCAGTTGCTCAGCAGTCCCTGAGCGTCCACCACCTGCCAGGCAGTGTATCCTGTGATGAGTAACACATGGCCCCTGGCTTCAAGGAGCTCACAGTCAAGGCTATGCTCCTGCTGCCTTCCTCTGTCCCCCGCTGGGTGGTCTTGGGCACATCAGCTCTCCCACCTGAAACAAGACTCCCAAGTCCCTTCAGCTCTCCCACCTGAAACAAGACTCCCAAGTGCATAGGCTGTGATGAGAACCAGGAGGCAAAAGAGAGAGAGGGAGAGATGAAGGGGCTCTGGTCGAGAGGGAGGCTGTGCAGAGGGGTGGAGACAGCATTAGGAAGCAAGTCTCAAACTCTGGGCAGGCAGTTGCTTCCGGTAAAGACCCAGATTCTCACCAAAGCATCGCTGTTTGGTGGTTTCTCACTAAGGAAGTTCAGCGTAAAAATAGCTCAAGAGGGGACTTGAATCCTGCTAGTTGGGGGGTAGTCACTGCCTGGCTAATATACAAAAAAGGGGAACAGGCTTACTAGTAGCCACGTGGACTCCAAGACTCACTCCCCCACATCCCCTGTGGTGGGACAGGGCTTTCTGCTCTGTAGTGAATGGGAGATGAGCTTTCCTCCCAGATCCCCAGAACTGGAGGGGCCTGAGGCCCTATATATCATCTGGGATCACCCCGCTTTCAGGGTGCCTAACCCTGACTGCTCTAACTCATTCCCCAATCAGATTTCTGGCCCACTCTGTGGCCCACTCTCGAGGATGGGCCTTAAGAAGCTCTCTGGTACCAACTCCTTGCCAGCTGCCTCAGAAGACCTTCCTGCTGAAGGAGCTACCAGCCATGCCTAGCACCCATCTGCCAGTCCAGCCTGACGGTCAAGGGCAGAGGACCCAGGCCCCCATCCTGAAAGTGACGGTCTCCTAAAGCCCATTCTGGAGGCACCACCTCCTTTCACTGATTCAGAGGGTTAGGACAGGGGAAGACAGCCTGACCTCTCCCAGTCTCACTCAAGGTGGCTTCCAGTTGGACTCAGGAATTGGGACCTATCTGATGCCCCAGGCACCAAGGGTTGTAAGACCCCAACACCAAAACCACGTGCTTCTGACCACCAAGACAGACCTTCAACCCAGGCTTGAAAACCCTCTCTCCAACGTCTTAAAGATCTTCACAGATCTTAAAAGATCTCCAAGATCTTCAGAGACTGGTGTCAGGTACCCCCAGAAAGGCCTCTTCCTGCCTTCGAGTGCAAACCTATTTCTCCTCCTCCTCCAGCTGCCTGCCCAGCAAACACTTGTCAGAAGTCTATTCTGCACCCACCACCTCTCCGCAGGGCGCCTTACTGCAATGGTGGATCACCAGCGCCCATGGGGGTCTTGGGGCGCTTTCAGCATTAGGGCTGTATCCTGACAAAGGAACAGCTTGAAGTTAAGGACCCTTGGCCGTTGCCTTCCCCGAAGGCTTCCTGGCCGATTCTTATTTTGCAACAGAAGCCTTTTGAGGACAGAGCCTCGTAAAATGTCTGCTAGAGAGCCAACACTTCACCTTCGGGAGTGAGAGATGAGGGAGCACCCTGGCCCCAGGGCCCGGAAAAGACCGAGGGCCCCCAGTGTGGGCACACAAAACGGGCCCGGTGCACGCCGGTGCCACTCGCGGCCAAGCCTCGGGCTGACACCATGCAGCACACGGTGCTACCCACAATGCACCGGCCCTCCTCTGTCACACACAGGCACGCACACTCACCCCCGCTCCCGGAGGGAGCCGGGGCCCAGCCTGCGGGCGCCCGGGTGCCGACCCCTCCGGCCCCGCACTTACCTGGAAGTTGCACCGGCCGCGGACCCGCCCTGGCGCCTGCGGGAGGCTGGGGCTCGGCCGGGGACGGCCGAGGCGAGCGACTCCGGGCAGGGTTCAGCCGGCGCCGAACAAAGGCTGCGCGCAGGCAGCGGGCGCCGCCTGCATCCCCGCTCCGCGCCGGGGCGGCGGCGGCGGCGGCGGCGCGGGGGCCCGGGCGGCTCCGGCGCCCGCTCGCTCCGCGCTGCCCGCTCCGAGGGCGCTCCGGCTCCCGCGCTCTCGCTCGCTGCTGCCCGCCACCGCCGCCGCCGTCCGGCTACCGCACCGCACACATCAATTATTCATCGCCCGTCTCCAGCTTCCCGGGCGAAGCCAATCACAGGCGGAGGCTCCGCTAATGGGGCCGCCGCCGCCGCCGCCGAGGAGGCAGCCAGCCGCGCGCCCGGGCGCAAGCGACAGCCCTCCGGGGACGGGGATGGGCCGGGGGCGCGCGGGGGGCGGGGGCGCAAGGGGCGCGCCAACGAAACTTCCCACGGCCCGCGCCCTGCGCGGCGCGCCGGGTACCTAGTCCGCGAGATCACCCACCCTCTGTTCGGCCTCGTGGGGCTGGGGGCTCGGGGGAGGCCAGGCGCGCTGCGGCGGGGGGGAGGGGAAGGAGGAGGAGGAGCGCGGGAGGAAGATGAAAGGCTAGCAGACCTGCCTCGGCGTCTCCAGGGAGCCCTGGCTCGCGCGCGCCCTCCCCGCCCCGCCAGCCTCGCCGTCCGCACCCCCGCCCCCCAGCCAGCCGCCCGCACTCACTCGCGCGCGCAGACCGTCGGCCCAGCCACTTTGCTGAGAGGGAGCGCGAGCGAGTATGAATCGGAGGCAGCTCACATTTCAAACTTGCACGCAGGGGTGGTGCTGGTGCACGCCGCCGCCGAGCGAACGCACGACCCGACGAGCAGCGCTCTAGCCTCCGGGCGGGGGCGGCGACCAGGCCCCCTTCCCTCCCCCGTCCAGGCAATTAATTGGAAGCAACACTTGTGCGAGTGGGTCTCCCGGAACGCTGCCGCCCGAGGGGGCCGCCGGGAAGGCGCGGGCGGTGGATGACTTCGGGTGTCTCCCGCCCCCCAGAGAACCCTCCTAAGTGGTCATGCTAATGAGGGTCCAAGGCGGGGTGGGGGCGGAGGAGGGAACTGGCCTGGAGGTGGCTTCGGCCCGGGGGAGGGGAGGGGGCGGGGCAGGACTGGGGCATCCGGATTGCGACCCGGTTTAAAGGATTTTCGGAACGGGTTAGGGGACGGAGAAGGCAAGCGGCCTGGCATCGTCCCTGGCACAGAGGCCCCTGCCACCCCTGGGATTCCCCGAGGCAGGGTGAGCGGGCGCACGTACGCTCGAGCTCCCCGACTTCGGGGAGTTCCTGTGCCCTGGAGCCAGAGGCAGTAGGGAAGCCGGGGGCGGCTGCTGCGCGCCGCCCCGCCCCGGGAGCTGCTGCCTTCCTGACATTGCATCCTGTGGTGGCCGCGGCCTCTTCCTTCTAGCCTGTCCGTCGCAAGGGCGCCTGGCGCTGAGCTGAGCAGACACCCCTGGAAGCCCACCCGCCGCCCTACCACCCCAAAGGGTTCTACGCTCCTCCCTTGTTTGTTTTGAGAGAAACGAAAAGACGACCCTTTGGGGAGAAACTTTATTTAAAGCTCCTTCCCCAGCCCCGCCCCCCTGCAGGGAAAGTTTCTCGAATGGTGACCTAACTGCCCAAACAATTAGGAAGGTAAGTGGGGCCCCATCATATACCCTAGAGAAAAGTAGCTGGAACTGTCTTTAAAATCTCCTTTATATTGGACAGCCCTGCACTGCTCTCCTTGCCATCATGGGGAAATGACCAGGTCTACTCGCCTTTGACTTTGCTTTCCTGCCTTCATCCCTGATTACCGCCCCCACTTCCCCACCCTTTTCAGTCTGAGCTCTGGCTGGCCCCTAAACCTTAGTGTCTTTTCTACTGCCAGCCCTGGAAGTGGCTGAGACAAATCACTTATCTAGAAATTATGTTCTTGCTCCTTGTTTGACATAAATCGTTAGCAGGCTCTAATCCCACCCACTGCCACTTGAAATATCGCTTTCAGAGATGGCATTTGGAAATGCAGTTGTCATGGGCTTTCCCTCCGAGAAGCTGGTTAAATGGATTAATTCATACTTCATAACTTGCTGCCTTTTGGACAAGAACTAGCTTCCTGCAAGAGAGATTAATTGGCATCGCCTTCCTGTAGGGCCAACCCCGGGTGGGGGGTGTGGGGGGGCAGCCAGGGGAGACTTTTCTGCCCTGTCCAAATTTCAAGCTCTGCCCTGTCTCCCCTCCTCTGAGTGGCCTTCCCTCATCTTGGGTTTAAAATGGCTTCTTTAGGGACAGTTATTTATTCACTGAGATGTCCACTGGGGCCCTGCCCAAGCAGCTCCACAAGGAATTGGGATCGGCCAGTGAGGATCTCGTAATCTTTCTCTCTTTGGTTGGCCCAGTGCCCACTGCAGAGCCAAAAGCCCCCAGACTCCAAAGCCTGGTGCTCAGTCCATGACACTCAGGAACAGAGGAGGCACAACAATTTGGCCCACTTTTCAGAAGAAAACACTGAGATGGCTGTCCCCAACACCCAGTTTCTAACATTAATCTGGTTTTGAATGATGTCAGGGCTCAAACCTTGATTATACAGAATCCAAGCAGCCAAGACCTCAAATAACCAGAATACCGTTCTCCTAGATGCTCCCCTCCCCAAGTCCTGTGCAACAGGAGTTCACAATACTGGTCCAATTCTTAATATCTTTGGAGCCACCAAAGACCCAAATGTCTAGAACTTCCAGGTTCATTCCTGAAATACCTTGTCTGTGTTGGTACCGTGTGGCTCCAGGCACTGAATTCAGAAAAACTACTCCTGTAGGTTGAACCAGAATTTGGACTGGAATTGAGCAGAGATTTACAACCTAAGGACTCAGACCTGGCGGCCCTGCCTGAGAAACCAATGAGAGCCCTACCACTCCCCTCCCCCACCCCCAGCGTCTCTCCCAGGGATCTACTCTGGAAGGAGCCCCAGGGTGGAGTGAGAGAAGACCCTTGATGTGCTTATTTAAGCTTCACAGGCCTGGGACCAACTGACACTCCCCAGGTGAGAAAAAAAAAAAAAAAAAAAAGGGTAAATACTCTCCATTTGCAGATTTACGCAATTAGGAAAACAAATTGTTTTTAAGAACCCATTCAACCAGCCCGAAACAGGAGGCCTCCTAGCCAAAGCCGAGGCTTTCACATGCAAATTTCAAGGCCTGTTTGGTCCTATTTATGCCCCTCTCTGGTCCACTAGGTTAGCACGCTCTTAACACTGTAAGCCCGAAATCTGGAGAAATATGAGCACTCCAAACAGTTCCTGCTTCAGAAGGGCTTCTCCCCACTTGCTCCACTCTACTTCTCCAACTTCCAAAGATTTGCTCAAAAGCCTGGGGCCCAGAGTGGCCTGCTCCACCCCCTGGGCGCCTGCCTTGATAAGGATCTACAGGAAAGAGACTGCAGACAAAGGCTCTCTCCACCTCTGCACGCAGTCACTCGACGAGCTCGCTGAGTGACCTCGGCGAGGGGGGCACAGCCCGGGGGAATGACTTGGGAGGCAGAAGAAAGGAAGAAGAAAGAGAGAGCTGCGGCCCGGTGCCGAGGCTCCTTGATGAATGCCCGCGAGCGCTTGGGAAGCCTATTCGGGGATCAATAGCTGGTGGCTTTTCTTGCGGGTGTTTGAACTCCTCCTGCCGTGGGCCCTGGCGAGGAGGAGCTGCCAATAAATCACAGCACTGCAGCCGGGAAGGCAGCCCCGGCTTACACTGGAGGGCTTGGGAGGGAGGATGCTTCACCCGGCTGGGGAGTTTGTCGTGCGGAACCCACCTCCGCTGGACCAACCAGGCCATGGGGGGAGGGGACCACTAAGGCAGAGTCTGGGATGTGGGAGGAGCCTCCTCCAGGCCTTCCCAGCTCACTGTCAGAGGGATGGGCCACCTGGATCCTGTCCCAGCCCTGTCCAGGAAGGAGGAAAGAGCAAAGCCACTGAAGATGTAGGTGCCTGGGGTGGGGAAGAAGTGGTTCCCAGGGCCAGGGCCAGATCACCTCTTTTGTAAGCCTTTGTGTGTGTGTGTGTGTGTGTGTGTCCAGGGGAGGGAGGCCTAGGGACATACAAAAACCCCAGCTCCCTGCAGGTGAGACTGAGAGGCATAACAATGAACCCCAGAGCCACCGAGCCAGGTCTTCCTCAAGCAGGGCTTTCTAATTCAGCAGGTCTCAACAAGGACCCCCGTGACTCAGAGATGTTACCCATGTGGGCTTCAGCACCCTGAGGGAGAATAAAATAAACAAGGAGGACCCCGGGTGGCGTCCACGGGAGTGTGGCAGGCATGAGCTCAGGTCTTAGGAGCTGCTTGGCCATCTGTCCATACAACTGGTCCTTCTCAGGATGCATGGAAGGGCGTGCAGGACATGGAGTGGGTTCAGTAAAGGCATGCACACATACTGGGGGTAAGTGGCCATGGAGCATCTGTCTACCAGCTTAGCTGCCCCAGGAAGGCTCTAGCAGCTGCACTGGACATCGACTTGATTCAGAGGCTCTGCCTCCAGGGAACTTTTTATGGGGCTTCTGTCCACTTCTGAGGGATCAGGATACAAACTCCCGTGTCCTTTGATAACCCTGTTCTCTCTGCTGCTTTCCCTTCCTGCTCTGGTCAACTTCCTTAATTCTACACCCACAGTCCAGAAGAAGGAAGACACCAACTGAGGTTCGGCTCCCAGCCAGCCAATGCAGGTGTCCTGGCCAGGTCTCAGGACCCCAACCACACATGAGGGCAGGAGGGCGCACTTCCACTGGGTACACAGAGCTGGGAGCCCCAGGGCTGGATTCAGGCCTCTCCTATGTCCATAGTCATACAGAGTTCCCAGTGACAGAGTGCCTGCTGGTTGCCAGGCACAGTTCTAGGCACCTTCCAAGTATCATCAACGCTATCCTCACCTCTGATAAGGTATGAGGATGATGATGATGATTAGTCCTTTTAGGGCCACACCTGCAGCATATGGAAGTTCCCAGGCTAGGGGCTGAACTGGAGCTGTAGCCGCCAACCTATGCCACAGCCACAGCAACACCAAATCCAAGCCAAGTCTGTGACCCACACCACAGCTCACGGCAACACCGGATCCTTAACCCACTGAGCAAGGCCAGGGACTGAACCCGCATCCTCATGGATCCTAGTTGGGTTCATTAACCACTGAGCCACGACGGGAACTCCTGATAAGGTGTGATTATTATTGCCACTCTGTTGCAGAGGAGAATATCGAGGCATAGAGAGGTTGAGACAACTTGCAGAAGGATTTAAACTACCCAGCCATCTGGCTCTACAGTTTGCACCAGTAACCATCATACTATATTCCCAAGATGGGCATCTGGGGTCTGGAGAATGACCATCAAAGTCACGCACTGCATTAGAGTTGGGATGAGCGTCGTGTCCCCCTGACTCTTGCTTAATGTTCTTTGCAACACACCACATTGCATATATGGAAATGTTTTCTTTCTTTGTGTTTCTTTTCCCTGTTTAGCATCTGTGCTATTTAAGCAGCCACCTGACAGTCTGGGTTGGCCAGGGCTCCACCTGAGAGGGGGGCGATGGAGTCAACGGTGGAGAAGGAGACTTCCATGGCTCAGAACCTCCTGTCCCTGCACCCCACCCCCTTCCTGGATTGATCCCCCAGGAGGGCCCTCATCCCACCCTCAGGCTGCATTCCCAGAAGTCTGCACTTGGCATCAGCCCAAATCCTATAATCATTTCATTAAGAAAACAAAACTAACCCTTGTCCCACATCTCTATCGGCACCTCTGAGGAGCCCTATGATTGTGAGGTTACTGGGGATCCAGGAAAGCCTCCTGCCAGGCTAAAGGAGGAGAGAGGGTGGAGAGGGGGGACCCAGGAACCAGGCAAGACATGGTCACTCAGGTGGCTTCCGTCTGTCCTGAGGAACTGCCTGCCCTTGTACCCATTCAGCAGGGAAGGCAACTGCGCCCTAGGGTGTCTGTCCATGCCCCTGGGATGCCTGCAGCAGCCTTTCAACTATGCAGAGAGGCCAGAGGGGTTGGAGCAGAGAGAGGAAGGAACTGGCCAGGTCACCGCTAGCTGAGGAGCTATGGAGGGAAGGGATGTGCCTGGATTTGGAGGCTGAGGCTCAAGAAACAAGTACTGACTAGCTGGTGGCCCTGGACAAGTCACTTTGGCTTCCTTGGGCCTTCATCTCCTCCTTTGTAAAATGGGAGTGAGTTGCTAGGGAGGACCGGAGGAGGTAAAGTGATCATTCGATCATGCACAAGAGGTCGAGAGGCTGTGGTGGCGTGGGCTCCCTTCCCCCAAGAGATGCTGAGGCCCTAACCCCCAGGACCTGGGAGTGTGACTTTTTTGGAAACAGGGTCACACATGATTAATTTAAAATGAGGTTGCTGGGGTGGGCCCTAAGCCCATATGACTGGTATCTTTATGAAAAGTAGAAATCTGGACACAGAGACAGACATGCACATAGGGAGAAAAGACTGGAGTTCTGCTGTTATGAGCTGGGGAAATACCAGAAGCTAGGAGAGAGGCCCGGAACAGGTCCTTTGCAGGTGCCTTGAGAGAGAGCATGGCCCTGCCGCCGAGACACCTCGATCTCAGACGCTGGCCTCCAGAACCGTGAAACAAGACAGTCCTGTGGTTCAGGCCACCCGGTTTGCGGTGCTTTGTCGTGGCATTTCTAGCAAGCTTATACACATGGTGATGCTGCCAAAACCTAGGATGCAACTCATTGTTCCTCTGCTCAAACCGCTCCTCCAGTGGCTCCAACTCAGTCAGTGTAAAAATCCACGTCTTTCTTATCACCCACAAGACCCCACGTGACCTGGCCCCTGTCACCTCCCTGACCTCATTTCCTTCCGGTCTTCCTCTGGTTGACTCTGCTCCAGCCTCCCTGCCTTCAGGCTACAAACGCCCCTATGCTCTTCTTCGGGTGGCCAGGCTGACTTCCCACCTCCTGCAGGCCTCCATTCAGGTGACACCTCTAGAAAGCCTTCCTCAGCCGCTCTGCCCAATGCTGCGGCCCCTGCCCAAACTGCGTACCTCTCTCCTGACTTAGGGTCCTCCTTAGCAGTTATGATTGATGCATTTCACTTATTTCCCGGGCTAATGTTGTCCCCCTTGTTAGAAGCCAAGCTTCCTGTCAACGGTCACTTTTGTCTCTTTTTGTACATATAATATCGATAGGATCTAACATAGGCCAGGCAGATATATGATGTCTGCTATATGAATGAAGCATGGACCAGCTCCCTGAAAGAATAAGTGAATCAAGGAATGAATGAGGGAATAGTAATGTCTGTGGTGCCCTGTCCCGCTGCCTGCCTGCCCGCCTGCCTGGAGACTGGGTCCCTGACCTGCTGTCTGCAAGAACGTGGGTTGTTTCGCAGTGGAAGCAGCCTGTTCAGGCAGGA
This sequence comes from Sus scrofa, assembly GCF_054392235.1. NCBI lineage: Eukaryota > Metazoa > Chordata > Mammalia > Artiodactyla > Suidae > Sus > Sus scrofa. The sequence continues at coordinate 103,795,512 of NC_139396.1, read as the reverse complement.
CGCTCAGGCCAGCTAACAAAGGGGCTGCCAGAGATGGTGGGACGCTCGCCACCCAGGCCCCTAATGAATCTCTTCCCATTGATTTCTGGAGTTGCCTTTGAAGGGAAAGGACGGCCAAGGCAGCTCGAATGTCCGTGCCTCAGCAGTCCTGGGATGTTATTGCTCCTCCCAGGACACAGATTTGAGGGGTGCTTCCTTGACGGCCCCCAGTCAGACAGAGATAAGCTCCCTGCAGTTGGAAAGGCAGTTTCCCTTCCTGCTGAAGCTGCCCGTCTACCGGTCTGCCTGGCTGGGTGGCACACCTCCTTGTCTGGGTAGGGGCGGCCAAATTCCACTCCTGATGCTCCCCAGACAAAGGCTCACCCAGGCACCAGGATGCAGAGGAAGAAATGGGGCTCAGGCCACACATACTCTGACTCAAGCCTGGGGGCCCCAGTGGGGCTGAATGCAGGCTGCTCCAACAACCCTGTGACCTCAATGTGGCCTGCAACCTTCATGGCCTGTCACGCCTACCGCTTTCCCTGTCAGAGCCCCCACTTGCCTACTTACTCATTTAGCACTGGAGTAAAGAGAGCCTGGACAGGGAATTCCTGTTGTGGCTCAGCGGGGGTTACAAACACGACTAGTATCCATGAGGATGCAGGTTCGATCCCTGGCCCTACTCAGTGGGTTGGGGAACCAGCGTTGCCATGAGCTGTGGGGTAGGTCGCAGACGTGGCTCGGATCCTGTGTTTCTGCGGCTGTGGTGTAGGCCGGCAGCTGCAGCTCCAATTCCACCCCTAGCCTGGGACCCTCCATATGCCACAGGTGTGGCCCTAAAAAGAAGAAGAAAAAGAAGGAATGAGCTCCTGACAGTCTGGGCTGCCCAGGGTGGTAGTGAGCATTCTGTCAACTGAGGTGTGAGAGCTGAGGACGGGGAGCTGTGGCAGGGGTCCCACACCGGGGTGTCTGAGCCCTTTCTGTTTCAGGGTGCTGTGATAGGTAAGAGGAGAGAAAGGGTGACTGGGAGGCATGCCCAAGCACTTCGGTGCATCCTGGGCAAGAGTATAGCAGTTTTCTGAACTTCCTAAGCCCATTAAAGCTCACCGGGAACCCCATCATCTGGCGCTTCCTGCCCTTCTCTCCCAACAGTCGACAGTCCCAATAGTCCGATAGTGCCTACTGCTGTGGTAAGAGGGCACTCTCCCAGTCACCTGCTCCCTTCCAGCCCCGTGCTCCCAGTTCCGGGCAGCCCAGGGCATCTGGGGACTATTTTCACTCCTGCATCATGCTCCCAGAGGTCCCCCACCTCCCCGGGGCTCTGGACCTGAGCAGATAGGCCACGTAGGAATGTCTGTCTGGGGAAAATCCAAAGTGGCCGCCAGGGCAGTGCAAGGAGTGGGAGGCCTGATGTTGAAATCAGGATCTGCAGGGCTGAACTCGCCAGGTGGGAACAGCGCCTGGAAGCCAAGTTCCCAAGTGAGATACATGCCGCCTGGGGAAAGGCCTGGGGACTTGCGGTGTGACCAAGGACAGGTCACTCTCTCTCTCTCTCTGGGCCACAGCTTCTCCACCCAGTGAAGACCTCTAGTGCAGAGGCGAGACTGCTCTTTGCTGCTGGGGACACTTCTCCCCAAGTCTGGCTGGAAGGCTGCAAGAAGTGCCACTGTTGAGCTGACCCCCACTGATTTCCCATAAAGGATGGAGTGGGCCAAGCAAGATGCCAACAACACACAGTTGGCCCTCTGTAATTGCAGACTGCATCTTCCCATCAAAAATTAAAAAAAATAAATAAAATTTTCCCAGAAAGTTCCAAAAGGCAAAACTTGAATCTGTCACATGCTAGTAACTACTAACATAACATTTACATTGTATTTCCAATTATTTACTTAGTATTTATGTTGTATTAGGTTTTATAAGTAATCTAGGGATGATTTCAAGTACCTGAAGGCATATCATTTTTGGTAGACTGTGAGCTCCATGGGGCAGAGATTTTGTCTGTTTTGGTTAATGCTCTATCCTTGGTGGCTTTATACCTGGCCCATAGTAGACATGTAACAAATATCTGTTGAATAATGGTTATTCACCAAGTTATTATCCCATGGAAGTGGGATTTCAGCTATTCGCTAACTTCTTTTTAATTTTCTGCATGCCTTAATTGTTCTATGAGGAGTATGCATTATTTTTGTGAGGAGATATAAACACCCTATAAAACCACTTTCATTTCAGAATTAAATGAATTCAAAGAAACGACTTTCCCCAACGTGAAGAGTGCTGTGCATCATCTTCAGAAGCGGTAACTTGAGAGGCAAGCATAGAACAACTCCACGTCATCAACTGGGCTGAGAGTCACCACCAGCCATCCCTTTCTTTCTACTTACAGCACAGTCCCACCCCAACAGTCTCTTATCTGGAGGAACAGCCTCCAAATTGTTTTCTCTGCCTCTAGCCTAGGGCCCTCGTCTACCTGAGGCTTTCTCAAAAGCAAATCTAATCACACTACCCCCTTGTCTAAAACCTTCCCTGGCTTCCCAGTGCTGCCAGGATCAAGTGCAAGTTCGAGCTCCTTAGATTGGACTCAAGGTCCTGGAAGATCTCTAGTGCAGAGGTGAGACCCCTCTTTGCTGCTGGGGACACTTGTCTCCCCAAGTCTGGCTGAAGGCTCCAAGAAGTGTCACTATTGAGCTGACCCTCACTGATTTCCCATAAAGTTTGGAGCAGGCCAAATAAGACACCAACAACACACAGTTGACCCTCAGTATTTGCAGACTGCATCTTCTGATTAAAAATATTTTAAAAACAGTCTCCAAGAGGACCCTTGTGCCAGCCTCAATCTGGGTTGCTCCAGTCTGGATGCCTCCAGCAAGTCCCTTGAAGGCATTTATAAACCCTGGTTCACCCACCTTTACTGGAGGTGTGCTCTCTCCCCAAATTCACATGCCAATCATAATGTTGAAGAGTGGCTGGGTCTCAGTCTACAGCTGGAAGGAGAAACTGCCACGAATCCAAGGGAGGCAGGAAAGCTAAACCCCATTTTCCCACCAATGGGGGGGGGGCTTGTCCAAGAGGAAGATCATCATGGGGTTCCTGGCTCCTCTTCCCCTTGGATAAGCCCTGGAGCCAGGGACCCCATGATGAATTTGAAAAGTGGCATAAGACATGGGCCAGCGGCTTCGGTTGGGGCTCTCAAAGAGGGAAAAAAAATCAGCCCTGAGGATGCTATGGTTTGGGGTCAAGCAGCGCCGCCTCTTCCCTGCCTCAGTTTCCCTGTCTGGGAGGCAGGCAGTATTTTGAGATGCATGGTAGGAAGGCACAGCTCTGGGAGCGCTCCTGCTGCTCCCTTCCAGCAAAGGGAGCCCATGCCCCACCCCTCGGGCCCCAGACAGACCTGGGAGTGTGGTGTGTAATTGAATTTGGCCTAATTACCTAATTGTGCTGAGGAACAACCAGTACTGACAGAAGCTTCAAATGTCCGGGGTGGTTGGAAGCCAGGAGCCAAGAGGCAGCCTCCAGATTCCCTAGGCATTCAGGGCAGCAGGGCCAGCACCAGCACCTTCTCCCTTAACCTCGCAGCTGCTTGGAACCCTGGGGAGCAGGTGGCAATGGTTTCCACTTTACAGATGAGGAAACTGAGGCTCAGAGAGAAGCATCTTGCACAGGGATACCAAGTCAGAAGAAGCAGAAAATTTGAACCCACATTCCTTCTGCACCTGGGGCCTTTGCACATGCTGCTTCCCTTGCCTGGAATTCCTTTTTCTGTCCTCTCCTTTAGGCAGGTTTTCTCCTTGGAGCCTTCCTGCAAGAGTCATTTCCTTGAAAAAGCTTTCTTTAAGCACCCAGGCTCGTGGCCCCCTCCACGTGTCCTTTATAGAGCTTGTCACAATGATTACATCATCATCCGAGGGCACTTACTCCAAGTCTGTCCTCTCCATCAAGTCCTGAGCCCCTGGAGGGTGAGGAGCGCATCTGCCTCACTCACACTGCCCAGGCCTCCAGCACAGGCCTGGAGCACTGTGGTGCTTAATACATGTTTGCTCACGGATGAATAACCTCTAAATTCTAGGTTTTTTCCAGACACAGCCTGTTGGTTTCCGGCCATCACTGGCCTGGGCCTTGTGGGGTGGGAGGAGGGTCGGGGGCTCATCTGCCAGGAGTATTGCACCTGGGGCTACACAAGCGTCCTGCAGAGTTACAGGAGAAGGACAGGAGGGCCACTCTGTGAGGCCCTGAGCTGGGAGCTTCAAATATGAGATCCCACCACCTGGAGATGAAAGGACAGGCTCAGGATCACCCAGTTTGCAGGCAGCCAGAACTGGAAGCCAGCATTGCCTGAGCCTGGGACCTGGCCTCACCACCCCTCACCATGCTATTATCAAATGACAGAGTGAATGAACAACGCTAACCGACAGAGGCACGTGTAATTTAATCCAAAGAAAATCAGGTGAAGAGTGGAATTTCAGGTCTTAGGAAACAAGGAAGCAGAGAGATTATTAGATTCCTAAACACACACAAAGGCAGCTGCCCATTGGGCTAATTCACAAGCAGCCCTGCTCCTCGGATGCATCCAGGTCTCCATTCATCCAGGCTCGGGGCTGTCAAGCCTCCTTCCTGCTTCTGGGAGGCAGTCTGACCTGGTACCCAAGTGTGCAGGAGCGGGACTGCCTGGGTCTAATTCTAGCCCTGCCACTCACTAATTGTGTGGCCTTGAGCAAGCAATTAACCTCTCTGAGTCTCAGTTCCTTCTCAACATTTTTATATAAAGATGAAAGGAGAGGAAGTCTATGCAGTATTTTGCCCAGCGTCTGGAACATGGTAAGAACTCAATAAAAGTTCACTCCTTAATTGATTCAGAGTAGTAGTAAAATAATGGTAGTATAACAAGCAATAGGCCAGTGTGAGTAGTAGCAATGGCAGTATTACCTGCCATGGGAGTAAGAGTACTACTAGTAATAATGGAAGAGTAGTAGTGGTTAGTACCATGTCAGGCCGGTCCCAGCCCTGGTATGATGAGGGATGCTGGGAGGAATGCTCCCTCTCTCTGTGCCAGTCTCCCCTCAGATAAAAATAAGGGGCTGGGCCAAGTGACCCTGAAAGGCCCTCTGCACACTGACATTCACATCAGAGGGTGAACAGTGGCAATGACAATGAAACTACGACATACTATTTATACTTATTATATACCTCCTCCTGAACTCCAAAAAAGGCACCGTCCTCCCCTTTCCTCTCCAGCACACAGGATCCTCCTCCTCCACTCAGCCATCTTCCTCTCACAGCTGATTTGTGGGGAGAGGGTACTCTCCACCCACCTGCTTTGCCTCAGTCACCAGGATACCGTGTCCTCCTCACTGCACACAGGGCACAGCTTCCCCCACATCTCCAGTCTAATCCTTAACACTCCAAGTACCACAAACAACTGGGGGAGGGGGGGAGCTATGGTTACCATCACCTGTTTCCTGATGCTACTGCTAAGGCTCAGAGATGTTATGTCAGTTACCTGAAGTCACACAGCTTGAAAGCAGGGAGAAGGACATAAACCCAGGGTAGTCTACCTCCGTGGCTGGACATGCCACGTGGGTGATTTCCACACTTCAAAGGTCCTGTGCCCCACCCCCCTCCCCACCCTATTCAGGTGCTCCTCATTACCAGCCCTCCCCTGCTGACCTGGTCCGAGGCCTCTTTCTGTATTCAATGAAAAGGACATGGTCCCGCATACTCCATAGACAAAACCTCCCTCTTCCCATCAATCTTGAGTCCATCTGTCCCTGCTTGGTCCTCAGTGATTTAACTCCCAGGCCTCCACCAGCTGCCTGAGAGCCAGCCTTCAGGCATGGCTGGACTGGCCAGCCCTGGATCTTAAATAAGCGGTGGTCGACGACATTAAAAACCAGGAAGCCCTGGCAGTTTGGGGCATGTTGTCATATGACGTCTCACATGACGTCAGATGGCCCCGGGCACGGCGGCTGCCACATTAGGGGTGCTGGGCTCTCTGACCCCCCCAGACCCACCCTGTATTTCCCACCTGGATGCCATCGCTCTTTGTATCACCCCCTGGCTGTATGGACATGGGGGTGTTGAGGAAGCCCTTTCTGCACAAGGTCTTGAGGAAGTCCTTTCTGCCTGGGACCCAGACCCGAAGTGTAGCCGAGGCTGGACCAGGGCACCAGTGCTTGGGAGGGAACAGACCCTACAGATGGGGCTGCCTCCACACTCCGTCCTCTCTCTTTAGAGGGGCAGTGAGTGCCTTCTCCTCTGTTGTTTTTCTCCTCCCACAGTTCTCTCTTCATTTGGGGTAGGAGAAAAGAACCAGATGCAGAAGCCCTGTCCCCAGGGGTGGGCACAGCAATCTCTCCCCAGAGAGGCTGAGGAGCGGCTCACAGTCAGGCATATACAGTCAAGCATACGGGGCGTCTCGCCGCACTTGCCAGCGCTCGGCTTCCCCATGGAGCTCAACGGCACACCAATTTCCCGCCGTCTGTGCCTGGGGAGGCAGAGCTCTCATTTTATCTCTTCCTAGCCCCATTTGCACAGACACGGGTCCTTCCCACATTCGGGCCCCTTGCCTCCCGGCCTCCCAGCAGACGCTTAATTGGGAGGCAGTGATTCTAAACATCTGGGCTGCACATCTGAGAGTGGGCTCAGGACCACACGGAGCAGGGAGGAAATGGGAAGACATGCAATTATGTCACTTCCTCAGCGGAGGGTGCTCAGGAGGGGGATGGCACCAAATAGCAGCAGGCATTTCTGGGGGCATAGCCCAGGGCTGGACCGGGCGGGGCACCTGTGGACAGTGAGCCTGGGGCCCAGGGCGAGAGGCTGCAGGTGATGTCTGGGCAGAGGTGAGCTGTTGCCAGCGGGACCAGTGGTGCATGGAGCTGCGGTCCCAAGGGGAAAGGGGGAGACAAAGGAAATGAAGAAGAGATAAAAGGAGAGTGGAGAGGACAATGAGGGAGAGAGAAGAAAAGAGAGGGAGGGAAGGAGAAAGGGGGAACAGGAGAGGGAGAGAAGGAGTGAGGGAGGAGAGACGTCGGGAGAGGGGAAGAGACACAGGGAAAATGGGGAAGAGAGGGAAAGAGCCACAAGGACAGAAAGGCGGAAGGCTTTGATTGAGCTCAGCTTAGAGAGGGGCCCCGAGCTTCCAGGAAATAGAGTCACTGCGGGCAGCCCACCAGGAGAGCAGGGTCCCCCCCAAGAGAGTGCACTGTGGACGCAGTCCCAGGTCTCATCTCAGCCCAGCTACTCCCCAGCTGTATCACCCTGGGCACAGACTTCAGTTTTCTGAGCCTCAGTTTTCCCCACCTGGAAAAGGGGACAGAGCTTAGCCTCGGGGGCCGTTGCAAAAATCAAGGCTCTCACCCGTATGAAGTGGTGGCAGAGCACGGGCTCTCCCTGAACTGTCCCTGGCTGTTCCAAAGGCTCTGAGTTGGGAGCTTCCTGCCGGAAGTGGCTGGCCCTAGAGGGTTCCGCACACCACTTCCCCTTCAGCTTCTCCCGTAGTTGATGTGGGTCTGTTGACATTGTGTTTTTCCTAAGCTGTCCAGGTCTGTGAGCTCCTTGTGGATACGGACCGTCTCTAGGGTTACCTACGTGCCAATCACAAAGTCTGCTTAGAATAGGTGCCCAAGCACGTTTGTCGAAGGGGTGAATTAGCTTATCCTTTGCACCAAGTTCCTGCTGTCATTATAATTATGTGTGTGTTCAAAGGCAGACTCTTAGTTTCCCCCACTCAGTAATTCCTATTTCCTGCCAGAGACAATAGTGGCTCTTCATCCTAAACAGGTGAGACTGGGTCCTTTGGAATTCCCTACAGGAGTCCAGCCCCAGGCAGCATTTTCCACCTGGCCAACCTCAACAAGCCAGAAAATGTGCCCAGGAATATAATGAAGCATCTGTTAATAGCTCTTCAAGGAAAGTCATTGGATAGAGTCCCCAAGCTCTGGAGTCTCTTTCTCTCTGGACCCAGGAGTAGCAAAGGCAGCATGGCTGAGATGGCGATGATTACTTACAGCCACCTGCCTGGCCACCACCCTGTCCCCAGTGAGGGGGATTACCACCTTGCACAGCTTCTACTGCAAAACACAAACACCTGGTTGCCTGGGCAGCACCTTGCCAGGGTGACGTGATCCAGATGGTCCCTTGAGAGGCAGCTGGGTTGCCACGGAAACAGAACTGCTGCCGCTCCAGCCAGGAGACTGGGATTCTGGATCCTCTGGACCCCAAGCTAAGAAAAGTGAAGTGATTTGCATAAAGTCACAGAACAAGTAGGTCTCAGAGCCTGTGCTATAATGCAGGACTTAATAATCAGAACGATTATGTACAGAGCCCTTCTGAGATGCCAGCTTGAGTCAAGTATTTTGTACCCCTTATTTTGTGAGAGGTTGGGAGCTGAGGCCATGGTCACGTGTGGCATGGAGCTGAGCTGAGCCCAGGTCAGCCTGATCCAGAAGCCTGAGCTTGGACCCCTGTCCCATTCTGCCCCTTCTGTGGTTTCCAGATTTTGGCTCAGCATGTCCTGAGACCAGCCCTTTCCCAGCAGCCTGCTGGACCTGACTCAAGGGTCACTGAAAGCATGGAGGCCAGGAAGGCTGGGGGCCTGCAGGCTGAGACTACAGTTTCCAGGACCTGGTCCCTCCCAAGCCCTTGCTCTGCTGTGCACATTGACCTGGGTAGCTTATGAGGGGCAAGAGGATGGGGGTCTGTTGGCCAGGGCCTTCCTACCTGTCCTTGCTTGAGAGATGGGCCCTGGGGACAGGCTGAGTGGGACACTCACACTGAGCCTGATCCCTGAGAGAGAAAGCACAATCAGAGAGGAAAAGAGGCAAGAACTTGGAGTTGGGGCAGGCAGGTCCACAGCCCCCCACACCCCATCCCCTTGCTCCCTCCCATCTTATCTTTAGTCTTAACCATCCAAACAGCCATCCAGTCAGAGCCATCTATCCACCCATCTCTTGTCTTGTTAATGGAGAGAATTTTAGTTACTTTGGGCAAGTGAATAAATCTCTTTGTTCAACAGTTTTCCAATCAATAAAACAGATTGGTTCTTCATGAGGATCAGAGCTGATGTTCATAAAGTATCCAGGACAGAGTCTGGTATAAAACAGGAGCTAAACAAATTGTGCTTTTTTTTTTTTTTTTTTTTGGTCCGTTTTTTCAGGGCTGCACCTGTGGCATATGGAGGTTCCCAGGCTAGGGGTCTAATCGGAGCTGTAGCCGCCGGCCTACGCCAGAGCCACAGCAACACGGGATCCGAGCCGCGTCTGCAACCCACACCACAGCTCACGGCAACGCCGGATCGTTAACCCACTGAGCAGGGGCAGGGACCAAACCAGCAACCTCATGGTTCCTAGTCAGATTCGTTAACCACTGCGCCACGACGGGAACTCCCTTACTTTCTCTCTTGAAAGAACTTTAGGAAGGGTTGCAGGACCCTTCCCTAGGCCAAGGCACAGGTAAGGTGCTGCCGGCTGTCTAGCCTGTCTCAGTCAGCTCTCTACTCCTGTAGGCCACCTGCCTTCTGCACTGAGCCCAACCTGCTCTTCTTGGGGGAAAGAAGATGTGATCTTAATCCCGTGTGAACCTCTGCTATCTTGGAGACAGCTGTGGGCTTCTGGCCCTGGAGCCTCAGGAAGGGGCCATTCCCTAGCCTGAGTTAACAGGACCCCACTTATCAACCTACCCACTTGGAGGTAGGTGTGGGAGGCATTTATCTTGGCCCTACCTACAAATAGGTTCCATATTTTCCAGACCCCACACCATGACAAAGGGTCAGGCACAGAGTTTTGGGTTTCTTCCGGGTATAAGAGGCATCCTAAGAAAGTCGGAATGCTAACACGTATACAGCACTTAGTATATGCCAGTCCTTGTTCTAAGCACTATACATATGTTAACTCAATACCTATGATGTAGGCATTACTATCCTCTTTTATCAAGGGATGCAAGTTTGGCACCGAGAGGCTGAGTGACTCTTCCAAGGTCTCACAGCTAGAGGAAGGCTGGGTGGTTTTCACAGACACTCTGTTGCTTTTTTTTTTTTTTTTTTTTTTTTGGCTGCACCTGCAGTATGCAGAAGCTTCCAGGCCAGGGATTGAACCCTAGCCACAGCAATAACCAGAGCCACTGCAGTGTCAATGCCAGGTCCTTAACCCCACTGAGCCACCAGGGAACTCCCAGCAGAACCCATGCTTTCAATCCTTACTCCTCTCTAGGAAATAGCTGAATGGTTTCTGGGGAAAAAAATGTTAGAAATTGGGGCCAACCAGGAAATTGTGATAAGAACAGCTGACATGTCCTGAGTGTTTACTATGTGCCAGGCTCTCTGCGCCTCACCATCCATGGGACTGTGACTATTGAATGAGCTCAAAGATGTGAAGTTGTTTAACCCATCAACAAGGACAAATTGTTGTCAAATACTTAATATTGCCACCTGCAAGCAATTCAGGTGATCCTGACAAGCTCCCTGGCGTCATTTCATTTCCCAGAATTTCATTTTATCTTGGACATAAGAGTAGGGGCATCTTATGGCTTCAGGATGAGATATTCTTGTTTGAATCATAATTCTGGCTCATTTTAACCAAGTGGCCTTGGTTGCATCACTCAATCTTCCTAAACCTCAGTTTCCTCATCTATAAAATGGGGCAGACATGGAGGTCACACAGAGAGCAGTACTGGGAAAACACTGGCCAAATATTTGCTACCATCATGATTGAAAGGGGCTATAAATCAGTTTTTTTTTTTTTTAAACTAATCCAGATGCTCTGGCCTGGTTCTGTAAGACTAAACAGACAAAGCTGATGATAGCTGCACTGCTGTTAATTCTTGTCTGTCGATCTAACCCAGAAGGTATTTACAAGGCTGAGGCTGGCAATGCTTGCTTTAAAAGTTCCATAACCACCTTGCCTGCTTTCTGCCAAGTCCCTGCTCCATTTCACTTTCACACCCTTGAATCCCCTGAAATCCCTCCTCTGGGGGGGGGGGTGAGCATGCCAAGCTCCATCTTAAAACCAAAGCTCTGGCTTCCTTAATCCTCTTACCTGGCTTTTTCCTCTGCAGAATTAATTGCTGCCCATGGCTTTATTAACTTCTTGGGCAGCCATGGCATCTTCAGGGCCCCCTGGGGCGGTGGGGACTGTTTTGGCAGGACCTCTGTCCCAGATGCACCTTTGGGCTGGGTGGTGGAAGGCAGCGCTGTGGCTGCAAGGTGGCAACAACTTTGGTGCCTGTAGGCTGATGGCCCTGTGGCCTTGCATCTCCCCAGAGGCCGTGCATCTCCTCGGGGACACCTGCAGAGAAGCAGGGATAGGCAGAGCTCTGGTCTCACTTCTGCCCCTGCTGGGGCCACCTCCCTGCCCCTCAGAGCCTCAGTCTCTTTGGGGATCTCACAGGGCTGGACAAGGAAGGCCATGTAAAGGGCTGTGTCTGTTGGAGGATTACTGTCACTTCTCGCCCCCAGAATGGGAGCATTCATTGATTTCAAACTCCAAGAGCAGGGACTGTGTGTGGTGTATTTATATGTGTTTGTAACCCCTGTGCTTGGCACAGAGTGGACCTGGCACAAGATGCTTATCATTCCTTGCCCTGAAAATTCCCGTTTAGTGTTTTTTATTTTGAGAGGCATTCTCATACACATAACCTCATCATTTCTCCCGTAGCCATGAAGGTAGAGAAATGCAGTAGATGCTACTGACCATGGAAGAAACTGATGCTGGAGGCAGGGGCATGGCCTGCCCAGGAGAGGCAGAGGTAGAAGGTGGTACTCAGCTCCCGGATAGTCAGCTTCTAAATGTGGCAAAGGGGCAGGTCTGCCAGTTACAGTGGTGATAGAAGATAGAAAGTTTCCTTTTTAAATTTCCATCTTCAAGTCTAAATAAGTAAGTAACAATACGAACACGAGTGGGACTGGAATACAGAGGAGGGGGTGGGGGTGGGAGGATGGGATGCAGGTGACAGAAATCGGGCAAGTGCCTTGTTACTGGCATCAAGGATGCCTGATCACGCACCCTCTTCTTACCATGGGCGCTGTGACTCTGCCGGGCATCTCTGCCAAGCCAAGTGCTGGAGGTGCATTCATTCACGCCCTGACCCTGAGGAGCCCCCAACCAATAATGGATGCTAGATGCTGGATACCCACCTCCTTGTCCTGGCCCCTCAGGCTGACCAAGGGGCACATTCCACTCTGTCTCCAGGAGCTCCCCATAGCAGGTACAGTGCTCAACAGCACACTCGGCCTCTACAAACCTCCTTCCCTTCCGTAACTCATTTCTCTGCTTCTCTGCCGGTGTTTTCTGGGCTCCTAAATACATCGCTTGCACTGGCCTCTTCATTGTGGGGTCTGTATCTGGGGGAACCCAAACTCAGACACATTTGACTGAGGTGCCTCTAGCGGCCTCTCCTTCCCCTATGGCTTCACACCTCCCCCCATCCCAATCATATGGTCCAGTCATAGGCAGTGAGTTCCAGCAAGGGCTGGACTAGAGCGTGAGGGCCCAGGTTAAGACAAGCAGCTGCATTTTGAGAGGGTTCTGCACAGCTGGTCAGGGTCTCAGCCCCCAGACCCCACTGCCACGAGCCGATACCCACATCTCCCTGCCCCCTCTCATTGTGGACAGGCCTGGAAAGCAGATCTCCACCAGCTGGGCCTTGCACACCCTGGCTCTGTGGCAGAGCCAGCGATGAGCTAATCCCACAGGAGAGAGGGAAGCAGGAAGAGTAGCCTCCCCAAAGAGCAGAGGCCTGCCCCCCGGGCCCTGGGGAAAGCAGCGAGAGCTGTGCTGGGGAAACTGGTGAGCCAGCCTTCAGACCACGGCACTCTCGCCTACCGCCACTCCCACCGACTCCAGCCAAACTCCAAAGGAATCCAGGACGACCATGGCTGCTTCTGCTTAAAACAGAATCCGTGCTCCCAGAAGAAATAGGGGAGATGAAGTCAACTACCTCCCCTATCCAGATAGATCTGTGATTTCTAAGTTGACATGTTGGTATAACCCCTTCTATTTTTTGTTTCCTGTGTCTAACTAAAGCTATATTTTGTTTTTGTACCTGGTTGAGGTCATACTGACCATGACATTTTGTTAACCTTCAAAAAATAACAAAGAATATTATGTCACAAGCATTTCCATGGGGTAATCATTCTTGGGGAATCTCATTTTTAATGGCTGCAGAGTGGCCAAGGAAACACTCAGTTCCCTTTTCCGGAGCTTGAAACTGTTTCCAAGTCTGCCCTCTCTCATTCTTCCGTGGCACTGCCCCCCCGGCCTCACCGTTCACTCTGGACACCCCAGGGACCATCACACACCCCTCCCTCCAATTCCTCAGCCTGGGAATGCTGTGTCCCACAAGTCCTCGGTCACATGGGCTCCTCCTCACTGTTCTTTTTCTCCAAGAGCAGAGTGAGGCCACTGGATCCCAGGGCTCTGTCCTCAGGGCGCTGGAGGAGGGGAGGTAGCCAGGGACCACTGGCCCAGGACAACCCATCCTACCTGTTCACACATGGTCACTCAGAAGGGGGATGGCTCCCTGTGCTCCAAATCTGACCACCTGGAGGTCCAACGCTTGCTTCCATGTGACCTGGGTCTGTCTCTTCCCCCGTGAGAGCCTCAGTTTCCTCGTCTACAGAATGGGTGTGCTGATAAGAGCTCCAGTGACCTCTCCCACAGCAGTGACTCGACGGAAGGTGAGTGATAAACAGATTCTTGTCCTTTAAACAGAGCTGACCCCGAGTCAGCTCCCAGGGGCCTGGTGATGAAATCCAGAGCCCTTTCCTGAGCAGGACCTGACCTGGAGTGCAGAGGCGACCAAGCAGGAGGAAGGAAGCCAAGTCCCTCCCCCACATCCCAGCTCTGCTGAGCTCAGATGTGGGGGTGGGGGCTGGTGTCCAGGAGGAAGTCTGTCCCCGGCCTTGACAAGGCGCCCCGCCCGGCAGCTTGGCATTTCAAGGGCAAGGGCCTGCCTGCTCGCTGTCTCTGGGGGAGCCAGCAAGCGTTAACAATCCCCTGCAATTTGCACCCACCAATCCCTCCTGCTCGCTGGGCGGCTGCGAGCCGTTTTTCACGCAGAGCTGCGCACAGCTTTGTCTTAGAGAGACAGATCTGGCAGGGTGTCCCTGAATGAGGCCATTTGTCCTCCCTGGTGACGGTGACGGGAAGGCGGCTGTGTGATCTGGGGTGGGCAGAGGCAGAGGGGGTAGAGAGGGGGCCATGGGGGAGGCACAAAACTAGAGATAAGAGCTGGGACTCCGAGAGAGGCCAGGACTGTGACCACCCCCTTGGGGGTCCGAGAGCCCCGCGTTCAGCCAGGTGAGAGCAAGAAGGACTGTTTTCAAAGACAGAAGAAAATGGTTTATGACTCGCCTTCTGCTTAAGGAGTCTGGAGGGGAAGTGGTGAAATGATCTGTCTGGTCTCTGACAGAGGTGGGACTCTTGCCATAGCACCCCCCCTCCCCCACACCAGCTCCCGTGCCCCGTTGGGGTCTATCTCAGCCCCAGGACTGCCTCATGAGCTGTTACAGAGGGTCCCTGGGCTGGAGGCTTCCAAGAAGGACCAAGCTTCTCCGGAGCCCCTCCTCAGCGGACCACAGGCCACAGATAGGAAGAGGCAGGGCCAGGGCTCCATCCCATTCCTGAGTCTTCACCTCCCAGGCTGGCTGGGGGCCCAGGGCACAGCTCAGTCCCTTCCCGTGGTCTGCTGTCAGCTCACTGGAGAAACCAGACCAGGCAGATGTTTGTCAGCACAAAGCAAGTGATCCACTTTGCCTGGGTTTCCACTCCAGGGCCCAGGGCTCAGGCTGCTGTGCTGGGATGTGATGGTGTGTGTAGAACAGAGGTAAGAAACACACAGGTTCACAGGGCCCAGCAGGTTCCCAAATGCAGGAAATGCTTGTGGGGTAAGACAATGGGGGAAGCATGGCACTTCACAAAGGGGTCAGCCTCTACCTAGGCAGTGGCAGATTGTGGGTCCAAGGTTCCCATTCAAAGGAAGTCAGGCATTTGACTGGACAGTGCGATCTCCCAAAGAGCAAGGGCTGGCAATTAATATGCATTTTTACAAACCGCCAAAAGATCTGATGGACGTCAGCTGTCTGCAGGTCACTTCTAGCCCACAGGCAGGTGATTGACAACTGTCCCCTGCTTGTCCCTAAGAAAACCGGCCTCCTCTTCCTCGGAGGTGTCAGGGGCTGCCTCCTCCAGCCCTGACCTCTCTCCTGAGTCCTCTGGTCCCTTCTCCAGATGCCTGCTGGCCGCCTCTGTCACCATCCCCCTGGGGTGCCCTGGCACCTCCAGACCCTGCTGCTTCCTCCACATTTTCTGCTTGGCCAACAGCCCCGTGCCTCTCAGACAGGAGCCCAGAGTCATCACGCAGGGAGGCAGGAGGGGCAGTGGGCACCCGGGCTCTTGTACGGACTCTGCCCAGCCTCACTGTGACCTGTGGCAGGTCCCTCTTTCTCTGGGTTCCCTGTACCCTGGGTTCTGACATTCCCTATTCTATTATGTTAACACACCGCTAGGCTGCTCACAGGGTCAGCTAAGAGGACAGAGTCATTCAAGTGTGGACATTGGCAGAGGCACACAGAAGGCTCTTGGGGACCTCAGATATGGCGACTGCCTGGGGCTTGGTGCCCACGTAGCCAGCAGGTATGGGCCCGCACAGTGCGGTGCTGAGGAGGCTGACATTTCAGTGCTGCCTGCCAAGTTGCTGAGGGCTGGCACACAGCGGCTGGGGGCAGGGTGGGCCTGACGCAGCCTTGGCAGGGGGAGGGGGAGACGCAAGGCAGGTGACCTTCTGGACCGAGGCTGTGGAGGGAGCTGCTGGTCCCCAAGGACCTTCTCGAGGAGGAGGATGCTGCCCATGTGTGCGCGTGTGCGCGTGCTTCCGTGTGCGAGCACACAGGCTAAAGGCTGCACCAGAACAAAGAGCTGGGGGCTGGGTATCTGAGGGGCCCACGTGGAGATGCCTGACTTGGCGGTTTGCTGCAGTGTCTGCTCTGCGCTCACGCTCCGTCTCTGTCTCTCTCTCTCTCTCTCTCTCACACACACACACACACACACACACACACGCTCTCTCGCGCGCGAACACACACACACACACACACACACACACACACCACAGCACTGCCCCCAGGCCTGAGCTCCTGCTCCAGAGCCCACCAATGCTGGCGCGCACAGCCCAGCCCACTGCCGTCTCTCCTGACAAAGCACCGCTCCTCACTGTATGAGCTCATCCCACCGGCCCTCGTCTGGCCCCAGCTTGGCCTCCTGACAAGAGAGACAGACAGGGAGAGGGAGCAGGAGAGGGGGTGGGGAGGCAGGGGGTGGGGGAGACACACACACACACACACACACACACACACACACACGCACATGCATACGCACACAGCACAACATGAGGAGAAAGAGGCAGCAGGGAAGGGAAGGACAGACAGAGGCAGACATATGGCATCAGAGACCCTCAGAGAGAAAGGATCGAGAGAGACTGGAAGGGTAAAAATTGCACAAGCCAGTGAGACGAGAGTGGGAGCCCAGATGGAGACGGGGAGACAGGAGGGTGGTGAGGCAGCAGGGCTGGCTGCCCGAGCTCTGGGGACAGAGCATGTTCTAGAATGGCAGAGGCCTGGCTGGGAGAAGCCCAGATGGGCCCAGTGGTGGGTGGTGTGGCCACTACACACACCCCTTGAGAGCCCTGAGGCCTACCCTTCTTGAGGAAGTGTGGGCGGGTTGTAAAAGGTGGTTAGTTGTGCTGACCTGGGTGTGACTCCTGATAAGTGAACTCAGGTGAAAACAAAGCCGTGCTGTTGGGCCTCAGTGTTCTCAGCTGCAGAATGGGTACACTGAGCACTTATATCAGGACCTAGGGCCTATCGCTTGACTAGACAGAGACACACCCGAGAAAGGGCTCTGTAAACTGTAAAGAGCTGTGCACTCCTGGGGGTGCAGATGGGGAAGGACCGAACCCCTTGTCTCAGGAGAAGAAGTGATGCTGGAAATACCACTTAGGGAGGCCAGGGCCACACTAGAGAGACTTGAGAGAAGCAAAGGGCTCTTCCAAATGGAGTAGCTTCTCAGATGCTGATCCAGGAGAACACAGGGCTCCCGCTTCTAAGTTCCTTCACCAGCCCCAGAGTCAGCATGATACAGAGGGCAGAGCTTCAGGCCTGGGGCCAGGAGGCCACAACTTCAAGTCCCAGCGCTGTCATTACAAGCTGTGTGAGAGCAGGCAAGTCACAAGACCTCTCTGTGCTTCACTTTCCTCATCCATCAATGGAGAGAATATCTGTGTCTCACAGAGTTGGGCACTGAAGCAAAATACGGGAGAGAACCCTGGACGTACGAGCAGGGGTGTGAGAGACCCTTGAGGGAGGGGCGACCCAGGGAACTGGGGAGCAGCTGGGCTTCCTAGGATAGCCCATTCTCCTGTTTTCCTTCTACCCCCTAGCCATGCTCCCCCTGTCTAGGTTTGGCTTCTTACATATCCCTGAGCGTGATGCCTTTTTCTCCACTTCACTCCACGGAAGTGCAACATTCTTGGCCCAGCCACCATCACCTTCATCCTGACATCCTAGCAATCTGCCAACTCGTTCCCTCCATTTACACCAGTCTCCCCTATGCAATCTGTTCTGTTGTAGCTGGATTGATCTTTGCAAAATGAGATTTAGCAATGTTCCTGCTACTCTTAGGACAACGACCAAAACCCTCAAGACAGGCCCTGTGTGCCCAATCGCTGCTGACTTCTTCTGCCTTTGGGCTCTGGAACCACTGCCCTCCTTTCAGTTCTGCCAAAAAGCCATGCTTCCTTCTACCTCACGACCTTTGCATAGGCTGTTCCCTTTACCTGGGCAGCCCTTCCTCCTTTTCTGCACCTATTCAATTCTTACTCGACCTTTGGGTCTCAGGGAAGCCGTTCCCACTCCTACATGGTCACGTGACATCCCTGACTGTTCCTTCTTGACATTTATCACAGCCTGAATTTACAGACACACACACACACACAAACACATGCATGTACACACAGCTGTGATTTTTTGCATGCGTTTTTTTAAACTGAAACATATTGATTTACAATACTGTGTTAGTTTCTAGTGTATAGCAAACAGTAGTGTTTTTTTTTTTTTTTTTTTTTTTTTTTTTTAATGCTTTTCAGGGCCGCAACTGTGGCATATGGAAGTTCCCAGGGTAGAGGTCAAATTGGAGTTGCAGCTGCCAGCCTACCCCACAGCCACAGCAACATGGGATCCACGCCGTGTCTGCAACCTACACCACAGCTCATGGCGACAATGGATCTTTAACCTACTGAGAGGGGCTAGGGATTGAACCTGCATCCTTATGGATACTAGTCGGGCTTGTAACTGCTGAGCCACAATGGGAACTCCCAGCGGTGATCAACGACTTTCTCTCCCTCTAGACCAGGCATCAGGAAACTATCCTATCACCTACTTTCATAAATAAAGTTTTCTGGGAACTAGCCACACTCATTTGTTTACATATTGTCTATGGTTGCTTTTGTACTGCCTGCAAGGCCTAAACTATTTATGATCTGGCCCTTTACAGGAAAAAGTTTGCTCAGCCCTGCTCTAGACAGTACGATTGCCGAGTGAGACCATGTCTGCTTTACTCCTCAGCACAACCCAGCCCCGGCCAGGGGGCTGCACAGAGCAGGTGCTCGATTGAGATATGGAGGTCAATGCTTCTTGGATAAGTAGCAGTTTTTACCTTGTCAACATTGTATTGACTTAAGTTATTATTAAAACGGCAGATTCCATCAGGAACAGACGTCACTTATGAGATTTCAAGACCGTTTTCCGGCAAGCGGTTCAATGCAGTACAATAGTGATATCCCAACACAGGCTGGCACGTCAGGGATCTCAGAGCAGCTATTGGCTAATGAGGCCTTTGCCACCTTTCATCAATGACCCATTGTAAACATACAGAGAGTAGAGTGCAAAGCCACATTCAAGAGATTGTGGGCTGCCCAGACTGATGAAAAGCCGCCATGAGATGTCCTTTAAACATCTGGATTAAGGATGCTACTATATATACTCCAAAGAACTGATGGACGAATTCAGAGACAACGTCTGTTTTATTGTTATACAGAGGAAATAACTGCTTTTTTTTCTTTGTCAATGAATGGCTTAGACTCGATAAAGAATGTTAACAACATTTAGACCCTGTGCTTGGCGCTGACCCCGGCAAGGTAGGTCTCACTGTCATTCTTGCCTTCCCATGGAGATACACTGAGGCTCAGGGGCCACACACGCAGCAGGTGACAGGACTGGGTTGGCCAGGTCGGTCAGAGCAAAAGCTTACACACGTCCCCTGCTCAAGCGAGGGAATGAGGATGGAGGGACAGGTAAAGCTGCATGTTTGGTGTGTTTAAAACCTTCACACACAGAACACTGCCTGGTTCTGTGTACTATGGGGTCAGGAGATCCCATGTGGTGACAGAGTTGCAACGGACAATACTGTACAGCGTGGATTTTTAGACCCCTGAATGCACTGATTCACTTTCATCTTAATTTGTGTTTTATTTTAAGTGTAAAAAAAAAAAATTGAATGACCATAGTGTGGCATCAGGGTTAAGAATGCTGACTCTGGAATATAGGCCTGGGCTTAACCCCCAGCTCTGTCACTTTCCGGCTATGTGACTTGGAGAACCCCTTCAGCTTCTCTGAGCCGCAGTCTCCTGGCTGTAAAGTGGGGATGATCACAGGACTTACGCAACAGTGATGGAATGAGACGAGGTCTGTCTCCCTTTCGCCTGTTGTTGGGGTGTGGTGTGCTCTGGGCCCTCGCTGGCCCTGAGATGAGGGACAAGCCCATGGGCTCAAGAGCCCAGCAGATGAGCTGCTGCTCCTCAGAGGCTCACACCACACCTGGACAAACTGAGGTGCCAGCCCTGAGTTCAAGTCCAGTGCCCCTCCCACCTCCCAATGTCCCCGTGGTTTCCCCAGCCGTCACCTACCGGCAGACTTCGGAGTGAACTTGTCTCGGTTCGCGGCACACACAGCCAGCAGTCTGTAGCCGAGGTCCAGGTCGAACCCTTGCTGAGCTGCCACCCGACTAACCACCTGCCAGCAAGATGGGAGGGAAGGGCAGGAGTGAGTCACCGTCCACACCAGGCTTCTGATCCCAGAGTGGTGGATGTGCCCATTTCACAGGGGAGGCGGGCAGGCTAATGCAGGTCCCCAGCATCAGGCAGAGCTGGGACTCAAACTGCCGGTTCAGCCACTCAGCAAACACTACTAAGCGTCTCCACCTTGACAGGCCCTGGGACCCGGGGCCCTGTCCTCATGGGTTAACAGTCCAGAGGTGGGCCTGACCCCAAAGCCCAGGCCCCGCCACTTTCAAGGGCTCAAATTTGGCCCCATTCTAGAATCTGGGAGGGATGCTGTCCCATTGTGTTTTGCATAGCCAGAGGCCTCTGCTCCCCCAGTGCAACTCTTCAACTCCCCCCACCCAAGTCCCTGGCCCCCAGGAAGCCTCCCACGCCCTTCCCTCGGTGAGCTCCAGCACCCATTATCTAGGGGACACTTGCTATCCTCGCTTCTCCAAGCACAGTCCCCACCCAGCAGCATCTGTCCCTCCTGAGTCAGAGTTTGCGCCCAGGGAGAAGCACTGATTTAGGAAACACTGCCTCCCTGGAGCTCCAGCTTGAAGCTGCCCAGCAGACTGCTAAGAATTCCCCAGATGGACATGCCTCATGCTTCCCAGCTCCATGCCAAGCACCCTGCAGCCTCTCAGACCCTAGTCCCCAAACAGCAGGGCTGTCATGCTCAGCCGGGGTCTGTCTCTAGCACCAAGCACCATCCCAGCACACGGGAGGCACCTATAAGGGCACCAGCAGAAGTTTGACAACAGCTGTGCATTTGGGCTGGAGGTCCCACCCATCTCCTTGTGAACCTCAGAGCTATGGGCTGGAAGGGGGAGGGGGGAGGGGCTGGGAAGGCTGTCAGTCCCCTGGGGTCAGGGGGCAGTGAGGGACTGGGGGCTCTTGGGGCCCCACGATCAATTCGGTACTACAGGCTCACACCCACCCAGAGCCGCTCTGTCCCCGCGCCCGTTCCCAGGTGTCCCGCCACTGCCAGATCGGCTCCATCCTGCCCGCCTTCCTCATTAACAGCAGCCAAATTAGGTTTCCTTATTAAGAAGGAAGGACCTTGGAAAATGGAGTCATTTCAGGAAGCAGCTGGGGCGGCTATGGCTGGCTGGGAAAGGAGCTCTCCCAGGTGTGGGGCTCATTCTCCTGAGAAAGGGAAGGCTCCGTCGCCAGCCCCTAGAGACCACCTGCTCCAGAGGTGCTCAGAGGTCCTCAGAGGGTCTCGGCTGTCATGGGGTTTGGCCCAGCCCCCGCAGCCATTAGAATAGTTCCCCATTATCTGCTTTATGCTTGGGGGGGTCATCATAAAGGCGCTAGGGCGACAAAGTGTGGGAAAACCACTTATCTAGGTCAAACCTCTCATTTAAAAAACATGGACACTTGAGGCCCACAGTGTCGGCGGTGAACCAGGGAGGAGCCAGTGGCTTCCCCTTCCTGGGACCAGCAGAGTCTCCTGGCCCTGCCTCCCTGCCCCCATCTCCTGGGAATTCCCTGTGCAGGGAGGAAAAAGGACTTTCTCAGGTTAGAATGTTTGCTCAGCGTCTCTGCTGCAAACAGAAGCCCCAGACACAGAAGTCTTCCGCTCCCCACAGGCCTCTTTCCCACAGGCTCTATTTGCTCCTGTACTGTGGTTCTTATGCACCACCCCCCTTCTGCCACATACACACCACGTTCCAGAGTCTCTGGGCCACCCCAGGGCTGGGGGGTCCTCGCTGTTAGTCTTACTGTCCAAGCAGAAAAACCAAGGCCCCAAATTCTTTATGGCCTGTTGAGTATTTCAGTTTTGGAGATAGATACTGTAGAGCAGGGAGAAGGTTCTGGAAGGGTCATGTCAGCTCAGATGTTGACTGCAGCACCCTCATTGGTAGGAGAGCCTTGGGGTGGATGTGAGTGAGGTAGGCAGTTTGTTGGGACGGGTGCATCAGTGAGGCTGATGTTTGTGGGATATGTTGACACAAGTGTGTAATGAGAATGCTGTCTCCTAGGTAAGAGGACTAAGCAAATGCTTGGTAAGCACTGAGGTGCCAATTTCTCACCACAGCTCTATGAGGTGTTATTAGTATCTCTGTTTTACAGACGAAGGAGACTGAGGATGAGTAACAGCCCCTGTTGGTGACAGAGCTAAGATATGAGGTCAGGCAGTCAGGCCGCAAAGTCTGGGCTCTTTCCAGAAGAGGACTTCTTTTTCAGCCCACAAAGGGTTAAGGCCATAACTCCCAACCTACATAGCAAACCCTCAGGCTCTTGGTTAAGGGCAGAAAGGCAAAGGTCCCTTGGTTTGGCCAATACTGGCTAATCCTGTTGTTCTGGTTCCAAAAAAAAAAAAAAAAACCAAACCACCCCAGAAAGACAACACAAAAAAATAACATACACACAAACAAAGCCCAACTAGCTACACTGAACAAGAGGGGCTTGGTATTGATTCCAAGGGCTGTCCTGAAGGCCTGGGAGTATCTGTCACCAAGTCTCCTAAGCCCAGTGTTCAGAAGGGTCATTGGCTGTTCTTTTACCAAGTCTCCTTTTGCCAAGACACAGAGAGGGCAGGGCCTGGCAGAAGGTCACACAGCAGAGATGTGGCAGAGCAGGCTAAGTTGGATCCTATGATTCTAGAGTGCCTTAGGAACCCCTGGTTTCTGCCGGCCAAGCTTAAGGACCGCCAGGAAAGTCCTGAGAAGCAGGTCTGACTGACCGTGGTAGGGAGGGTTGACTCAGCCAAGCAGACTCCTGTTGTGTTTCTGAGAGGCCTGCTCTCACCCCAATGGGCATGAAGACCCCTCAGTGAAGACCCCTGCCCCATAAAGCCCTGCAGTGGGTGGTCCTGGCGCTGCTGCCCTCTGCTGGCTGCCTGGGCTCAGCCAGCTTAGCCCAGCCCATAAGATGCTCCCATAATGTGCTCCTAAGGCTGACCTGTGGGGCCTGGCTGCCTGAGACCTAGAACCCAGGGTCCCAGGGGGAACTACAGGTCAGGAAGTCCAGCCCCTCATGCCACAAAGAGGGAAACTGAAGCCCAGAGGCAAGAGAGGGGGCATGACTAAAGTCATGTGGCAGTTACATTAGTCCCATATAAGGAGTGTGTTGACTTGAAGAGCAGTGAGCCTCTGGGCCATGAAGCAGGACAGCCTGTGTGGGAAAAGCTGAAGAAGGGGTTTCTGCTCCTGCCTGGTGGTTTGTGACATCCTATGAGGTAGTCACGGGAACTCGATGCATGCTGGGTCTGTGTACCAATCCTGCTCCAGCTATACTGTGCAACCTAAGGCAAGTTACTTCACCTCTCTGAGCCTCAGGTTCCTCCTCAATAAAGGTACAAGGATGTCCCTCATTTCCAGGGTTGTGTGTGATGGGCTCTGCCAGTTCCATGTGTCCCAGTTCCATCTCATGACTATACCCTAAGGCCCTCAGGACAGAGCCATCATTTCCCATTTTGCTACCATTCTCATTGCCAGAGTGGACAGGTATTTGTGGTCATTGCTGCTGCTCTGGAGTTAGGCATGAGATGGGGTTCTGGTTCTGCCCACGACCAGTTGTTCTATCTCACCCAGGTGATTTAACCTCTCTGGGCCTCAGTTTCCTCATCTGTGGAATGGGTACAAAAATCTCCTCCTTGCAAGGAGGACAGCCAGGACCAGGCACACAGCTCAATGAATGCCGTCTGTGAACATACACCCACAGCTTCAGCAGTGAAGCTTTGAGGCTGTGGGGAATTCCTCACCAGAGAGATGGGGAGGGCACTGCTGCTGTGCTAACTGGTTTCTGTTTCTTTTCTCATCTCCTCTTGTACCCACCTCCATTCTCCTGTGCTCTGACCACTTCAGCCTTCTTTCTGTTCTCAAGCAGATCAAGTGTGTTCTACCTGGTGGGGGGTGGGGGAGAAGGAACCAGTCTAAAGAGGCCTGATTCCGAAGGGGACACCCAGAGAGGGGGCTCAGCCCTGCCGCTAAGAGAGTGGCCGAGAAGAGCCTGGTCCTGAAGAGGAAGTGGCGCCCCAACTGACGCCCCTGGGGATGGAGTGTGGGGCTCCTGCACTTCTGCATCCTGGGGTCAGAGGGCATGAAGCCGAGGGTGGGGCAGGGGAGTGCCAGTGGCCCATGGCTCTTCACTCCAGGGCCTGGGATAGCCAACATGTGCCCATTTACTGCCCAAGGCTAAGTGGTTTTTAATTTATATCCTCAAGTAAAGCCGGATCCAAAGGAATTTGTTTCCAGAGATCACCAAGGGGATGATGGCAACCTGGAGAGCTCAGGCTGTCCCCTAGATGGGGAGGGGTGAGTATGGGGGGCACTTGGCAGCTTGTCTAGGCAGCCTGCCTAGGCCCTTGGGATCTCTCATCTGTCTATCCCACCCTACCCCTACCCTTGGGGCATGGCTGGGGTTAAGGATGCCTCGGTGGTGGAGGGGACTGGCAGCAGGGCCCTGGGGCTCCTGGCAGAGCAGTGGTACCAGCCCGGGACTATAGCAAGCTGCTTCCCCTCTCTCTGTTGCCTTGTTTGTAAAACAGGAGTGACAAGCCTTCCCTGCCCCTCTGCAGGGTCTTCATAAGGATGCAAGGAGACAGAGCTGGGAAAATGCTGTGGGTACCAAGGGTGTCTTCTATGACCCCACCCCACCCCCTTTCCTGCTGCTGGTTTTCCTGTGCTCCAGTGACATTCAGACTCAGGTCTCTGCAACTGTGGCCTGTGGGCCAAGGGCCCCTTTCTGGCTAAGCAGCAGGCCAATAGGGTGGAGGTCAGAACCAGCCATTCAACCCAGTTACACCTTAAGCTGGGGTGCAGAGCTGGCCCTCGGCCTTCATCCACAGTGTTCTGTGCCTGAGAAGTCATGGGTTCAACCTCAGCCAGTCAGATCCTACAGGGTCATCTCTGGGCTCCCTCCTCCAGGAAGACTTCCAAAATCTCTCCACCCTAGCCTCCAAGGATGCTGCCCTTCAGAGCTTCTGTCCTCACACAAATCATATGCCATCACTCACCTGCTGAAGACCCTTCAAGGGCTCCCTACTGGCCCTCAAATCATATCCAAACTCTTCTTAGTTTGCAGGCTCTGTGCTAGCCGGTTTCTGCTTCCCTCTTCATCTTTTTGTTCGTTTGTTTTTTTTGTTTGTTTGTTTGGTTTTTGTCTTTGTCTTTCCAGGGCCACACCCGCAGCGATATGGAGGTTCCCAAGCTAGGGGTCTAATCGGAGCTCTTGCTGCCGGCCTATACCAGAGCCAGAGCAATGCCAGATCTGAGCCGCGTCTGTGACCTACACCACAGCTCATGGCAATGACGGACGGATCCTTAACCCACTTAGCAAGGCCAGGGAACGAACCTGCAACCCCATGGTCCCTAGATGGATTTGCTTCCGCTAAGCCACGATGGGAACTCCTTCCCTCTTCATCTTACACCCTCTCCCTCTGATGCTCCAGCCATCGGAGACTTCTGTCTGTTCCTTGAATAAACCAAGCCTTAGGGCCTTTGCATAAGCAGTGTCCTCTGTCTGCAGCACCCTTCCCTCTTGTCTTCCCTTGGCTGACTCCTTTTTTGCTTTTTAGGTCTCAGATGGAGGTCACCTCCTTGGGAGACTTTTCCTGACCACCACCCACTCCTTCTTACGGGGTGCTGGGAAGCATCCTTAGGTATTCCTTTTTGGGTTTAGTGTCAACTTCCCCCAGTGGAAGGCAAGCTGCTTGAGAGAGGCCCACTATGCTAACGGCACTCCCCTCAGGCCCAGCGCAGGACCCACCCACTTCAAAACTGGAGAATGTTTGTTGAATGAATAGATGGATGACAGAGCCAAGGCAGGGCCAGTTAATGGTCATCTCATGCCCACCTGCCCAACCACCCTGGCCAGGGCCATCGCTGGATTCAGCTTCAGGTCCCCACCTCTAGGCCAGGATCGGGGTGGGGTGCTGGGGGAGGGGGCGGCCCCACCTCCTCCCTCACTTATGGCCATCAGCAGCTGGGATGGGAGCAACATCTGTCCCTGCTGGCGGGCTTAGCCTGAACCAGGATCCCCACAAAGAGGATTAAGGGAGTTGGGTGAGGGAGCGGGGGCTCAGGGGGCTGGAGGATGAGGAGGGCTGGGCAGTGCAGGCGGCCTCCTGATTTGGCCCAGGGGCCCTGAGGGAGCCAGATGGTGTCGGCTTAGCATGAACGGAGGAGCCCTGGGAGGGTCTTGGCTGTGTCCCTGCTTGGCATCCCTAACGGCCAGGAATGTCCCCTCTAGAGGCAGACGGACCTTGGCGTGAATCCCAGGTCCGCTTCTAACAGGCTGTGTGACCTTGGGAAGTCAGCCACGACATCTCAGTTTCCTCTTTATAAAACGCGGAAGAAGGCAGGACCAGCCCTGTAGGGATTCAGGGAGGCACCTCCAGTGGGCCAAGCTCAGTGCCAGGCACAGAAGAGGTGCTCTGCAGTGATGGCCCAGGTTAACATTGCTGCTTCTTTTGCTCCAGGCCGGGGCCAGGCCAGCTCTCTTGCCTCTCACTGGTCTAGAGGTTTTCAGGAAACATTGCGCCCGTGGATTTTACCCTTTGTTCTCACCTGGCCAGGCATACGTCTTGGGCCCTCCTCCAAGCCTGGGGGTAGCTGAACTCTCCAGCAATCTATTTACCCACATTCCCTTTAAAGCTGACTCAGGACCCTCTGAGCAGCTGTCTTCACTGGCCTCGGAGGTAATATAGGCCACATGGCTGGAGACAATCATAAGCTTCCAGCTTCTTCCACGTGGCTGTCAGCTGGCTAGCACTTTTTTGCTAAAAAAAACCCAAACAAACCAAAAACCAAAAAAACAAAAAACCACACTCTTTTTAAATTTTTCTTTTTTCTTTTTCTTTTTGGTCTTTTTCAAGGGTCGCACCCGCGGCATGTGGAGGTTCCCAGCCAAGGGGTGGAATCGGAACTGTAGCCGCTGGCCTACACCCACAGCCACAGCAATGCTGGATCTGAGCAGCGTCTGCGACCTACACCGCAGGTCATGGCAACGCTGGATCCTTAACCCATTGAGCAAGGCCAGGGATGGAACCTGTGTCCTTATGGATGCTAGTCGGGTTTGTTTCTGCTGAGCCACAGTGGGAACTCTTGCAAGCTCTTTTTAGGCTCTGCCTGTGGCATGCAGAAGTTCCTAGGCCAGGGATCGAACCTGCACCACAACAGTGACCTGTGCCACTGCAGTGACAATGCTGGATCCTTAACCCGCTATGCCACAGAACTCCTGGAAAGCTCTGCAGCTTGGCGTATCATACCACTAGCTCTGGGCCTGGCCTCTGCCCAGATTGTATCCTACCTAGACCCTTACTGAGCTGGGATAACTGCAGTTCCTTGGGTTCTCTTGCACATGTGGGCCTTGGTGTGTGCCATTCTATAGAACACGCTCGCTATACTCAGCTGCTTGTGCACATGTATTAAACGCTGGCAGATGTGGAAGTGGCTCTTTTTCTCAGTTTTCTGCAATATGTCCCACTACCCAGGCAGATAATACTTCCCTTCCCTGTGCTGCCTCCACCTTGCACATGATTTTCCCAGCCATCTCTTTCCACATCTGTCTCCCCCACTAAAGACGGAATCAGGCTTGGCAAGGTCATACTCATCTTCGGTTTCCCAGGACTTAGCAGAGCGGTTTGTGCATGATAAATGAGGGATCAATCAGTGCTGACTTGGATAGATGGATGGCTGTAACAGGAGCTCAATAAATGCTTATATGAATGGATAGATGGATGGATGACTGTAAAAAGAGCTCAACAGATGTTTACCTAAGTGAAAGAATGAATGGATGAAAAGAGGGCTGAAAACCCTTCAAGAGTCTCTCTCTCATGGAATTCTCATTGTGGCTCAAGGTATTAAGAACCCAACATAGTATTCATGAGCATGCGGGTTTGACCCCTGGCCTCGCTCAGTGGGTTAGGGATCTGGCGTTGCCACAAGTTGTGGCATAGGTTGCAGATGTGGCTCAGGTCTGGCATTGCTGTGGCTGTGGCACAGGCTGGCAGGTGCAGCTCCAGTTCCACCCCTAGCCCAGGAACTCTTTCACATGCTGCCAGTATGGCCATTAAAAAAAAAAAAAAAAAAGCCTCTCTCTGCTTTACTTAAGATGGACCATTTACTCCCATCAGACCTGAAACTCCTCAAGGTAGGACCTGTGTCATTCTTGTCAACTGTGGAGAACCCACAGAATCCTGAGGACCATGTCTCCCCATCAGACCAGGTTCCCTGAGGATGTATGTGTGTTGGGGGGGGACACACAGAAGGGCCCTCCCTTCCAGCACCAGCCTTCCTATCTCTTGCCCCCACCCTGCCCCCACCTTATCTGCACTGGACAGGTGCACAAGTCCCCAGCTGTCCTCCCCAGGTGCAAGCATATGCAGGGAGGGTGCAGACTCACCGTCAAACAGCCCATCAGGCTCTGCTCAAAGGGCCGCTGGAAGGCTCGCGGGTCTCCACACCAGTCCAGCAGCTCCGTGGCGGCATTGTGGAAGTTGGCAGGGTTCTGTAAGTGCTGTGGGAGAAGGAAAGGAGGCAGCATGAGACTCCAGGGATGAGGCCAGCACAGCTTAGTATGTGGCTGTCTAGGCAGTAAAGACCCCAGACCTCCCTGAGGAGGAGACGCACAGAAAGGGGCAGGCCAGGACTAATGAGTTTTCTCAAACTCCCTCTCATCCACCTTCCCCCTGCATCTCCACCCTCAGCCCAATTCCTGCCGGGATGGGGATCAGTGGCCCTATTGCAAAGAAGAGAAAATAAAGTCAAGAAAAGGGAAATGATGGTAGACATTAAAATGTTTTCCGGAAGTTCCCGTCATGGTGCATTGGGTTAGGAATCCAACTTTAGTGGCTCGTGTCACCGTGGAGATGCAGGTTAGATTCCCGGCCCAGCATAATGGGTTAAAGGATCCGGTGTTGCCACAGCTATGGTGTGGGTTGCAGATGTGGCTTGGATTCATTCCCTGGCCTGGGAACTTCCATATGCTATGGGTTTGGCCATTAAAGAAAAACGTTTTCTGGAGGCTGGCAATGGGGCAGGGAATCCTGCAGGGCTCAGGAGGTGGGGGCGCATGTGGCTCCCATCTGTGGGGCTGGCTGTCCCTGAGTCAGGGTGGACTGGCCCTGGAGATTCCTTCCTTTTTTTTTTCCTGCTTTTTTTAGGGCCACACCTCGGCAAATGGAGGTTCCCAGGTTAGGGGTCTAATCGGAGCTACAGCTGCCAGCCTACACTACAGCCACAGCAATGTCAGATCCGAGCCATGTCTTCGACCTACACCACAGCTCACGGCAACGCTGGATCCTTAACCCACTAGGTGAGGCCAGGGATCAAACCCGCAACCTCATTGTTTCTAGTCAGATCCGTTTCCGCTGCGCCACGACGGGAACTCCTGGAGATTCCTTCTTGATGAGGCACCCCCCTCCCCTGGCCCTTTAACCACTACCACCACACCCCAGGCCTGCATGCCATCAGCTCTGGCTTCAGCAAGCCCTGTCACGGCCAAAGAGCAGGGGTAGGGGGATGAGAAAGAGGCCTCTGGGCCAACTTAGTCGGGAAAGTGCGCTCGAGCACGCTGTGCCCAGGTTTTACCACACTGTGGTTGGGTATATGTGGCTTAACCACCGCTGTTCCCCAAACCCAGATTTCCTGGGTTCAGTCTGACTCGGTTCGGGGGTGCTGGCATTGTTGGGAGGGGTCCTGGACTGAGATCAGACCCTGCCCAGTTATGGGGTCTGAATCAATGGAGACCGATTTCCGGTGCCAAAGGCTCTAGATTCTGCTTCAGAGCCAGGCCACGGGGCTAATGGGTGGAGGTGGCTTCCATGGCTTCCACCCCTTGGGGAGTTAGGCACTGAGTCCAGGGTCACAGAGCAGGTTGACATGGAGCTGGGACCCCAGGGCTGGGTGGGAGTGCTGATGGGTCAGGACATCTGGAAAGTGTCCATTGGCAGGAGAGTGTAAGCCAGCTGTGAAGGGGATGATGGTACCTTGGGGGATCCCAATGTCCTCGATGCTGGGAGACACTGGGAATAGCAGCTGTGCCTGGGGCAATGGTTCTCTCCCAACTTGCAGTGTGAGGCTGCTCTGGAGCCAAGGCAGGGAAAGGTCTCAGGAGCTGCCAGGTCCCAGACTTGCTGGGGGAGCAGAATGTGCCGGGGGAGCCCCTGTGGGGCCTGGCCCTGGAGACCCACTGCCTTCACCCGCAACTAGCTACTGACAGGGCAGCCCCTTGCCTCTCTGAGCCTCAGTCACCCCATCTGTAAAATGAGGATGGCAGATTGTGGCTTGGTGGCGATCATTTTTGTTTTGCTTAGGGCTTCACAACATAGTTTATGAAATGCAAGATGTAAAAAGATGGAGAAAAGAGGAGTTCCTGATGTGGTGCAGCGGAAATGAATCCAACTTGTATCCGTGAGGATGTGGGTTCGATCCCTGGTCTTGCTGAGTGGGTTAAGGATCAGGCATGGCCCTGAGCTGTGGTGTAGGCCAGCAGCTATAGCTCCGACTTGACTCCTAGCCTGGGAACCTCCATATGCTGTGGGTGTGGCCCTAAAAAGCGGAAAAATAAAAATAAAATAAAATTTAAAAAAAAGATGGAAAAAAGAGAAACAAAATGGAATAACCTCTCTCTGTGGGAGAAGAGGGAAAGGGAGAGATGAAGGAAAGAAAGAGGGCAAGCGAGCAGCAACACAGCCCTCTGTCTCGTGGTGAGGATTAAACAAGATGAAGCTTATACGGCCCTGGCAGAATGCCCGTCGCGTGGGCTGCTCCCACGTGGGGCTGCCCTTGGCCCCGACTCTGTCTCCCCAAGGCTCTGCTGGAAGCACAGCTGCGCTGGGCAGTTCCCAGCCCTGGCTCCACACACAGCTTTCTGCGAAGACAGAGCTCCCTGCACGTGATCGGGGGAGACAAGAGGACTTCCACGTCGAGAAGCATACCCTTTGAGAGGGCAGCAGTGGGCCCTCACCTCTGCCTCCTGTGCCCTCTTTAAAACATGGGCCCTCCAAGGCCACGGGCAGCATCTGGTCTCTGCCTGGAAAGCCATGCAAATCAGTTAATTCCCTGCCTAGCAGCCTCTCTCTGCTAACTGAGTTATTCCGTTTATTTACGTGATGTCACACCCAATTAGCAGGGTCAGCAACCACTGCATGGCACTCTCGGAGCTGCCCGCCCATAGCACCCCTACTCTTGGCACCCCCTTTGGGGCTCTGGGCTCACAAGTGGTCTCTGAGGCCAGTCTCAAGGGTCCAGTTTTGTTCTGGGCCCCCAAGCACCCAGCCTTCATATCTGGCCAGCCCATCTCTGAGATTCTCTCCCCTCCCTCCAGCCAGCTCAGAGGGCCTATGGCTTGAGCTATGGGTGGTCACTCGTGGGTGCAACTCAATAGCTGAAAGGATGCCAGGCATCCCACTCAGTAGCTGTCGGTCAGTGGCTCTGAGGCCTTGACCAAGCCTCTTCCCTTCTCTGGGCTTTTGTCGTCTGTTTAGACTACGAGGTGGCTAAGTGATACAGTGGAATGAACAGGACAAACCTGTCTCAGCCAGAGTCACACAACCCCAGGTGTGTTCCTGAGCTTCAGATCTCTCATCTGCAAAATGGGGTAGGGACTGCTTGCAGGGCTGCTACAAAGTTTCCAAACAACGTACATAATGATGTCCCTGTTACACAGTTTGTCACTTAAAGACTGCTGTTGCTCCCTATGCTAGGACTTCTATATGGTTTCTTGTTTCTCCTACGAGCTCCTTGAGAGTAGAATCGGTGCCTCATTCACCTCCAGAATCCCCCAAACTGGCCTGAGGCCAGGTCCATGCAGAAATGGTGAGCAGTTAGCTGTCCAAAGGATGGTCCATTTGTGGAGGATGCCAGCAACAGACCCCTAGCGGCAGGCAAAGGGGCCAGGGCTGGATGGGGTGAGCTTGGCTAGATTTTGATGCTTTGGGGATGGGAGCACAGATTTGAATCATAGGCAGAGGCCTCCCTACTTGTGGCTGTTATTGGATAATATCCCACCCTCCACCACAAAGCCTGCCCACCTCCACAATTCCTCCAAAAATCTGGGCTATGTTCAGTGGCCACTGAGACTATTGGGGCAGGAGTAGGGGACACCAATGCCTAGAATAGGGACTGGCTACCCAAGCCAAGTGATGAATGCATCTTCTTATGAATCCATCTGTGAATCAAGTGATCCATCCATCTACCTACCCACCCATCCCAAAATGAATCAATTCATCCATGCATCCATCCACTCGCCCACCTACCCATTCATCCATTCACTACTTTATCGTCACTCACCCATCCATTCATCTGCCCACCTATCTTCCTATCCATCCAGAATGTATCCAACCATCTACTTATCCATTCACTCATCATTTATTTATCCATCATGTATATCCACCTACCACCCATCCACCTAGCTGTCCAGCTGTATGTCCATCCTTGCACCCGTTCATTTATTCCCTTAGCTATCTTCCTTGAGGCCACCCCTCCCCCACTTCCCCCCAATGTATTTGGGCCCCACCCTGGCCTGGGCTCTGCTGACTTACAGATGAATGTGGCACATCCTCTGCCCCTGAGGAGCTCAGCCTGGTGGGAGACCTGCTGTAGACCCTACAGGGTCTACAGCTTGAGGGACAAAGAGCAGGGTGAGTGACGTGGGTGAGTGACGTAGCTGGGTGCCGAGGAAGCCCTGGGGCTCAGAAATGGGAAGTGCAGACACTCCAAAGGGACCTGGGGTGTGGGGAGGCTGCTGGGCAGGAAGTAGCTGATTTGCACAGCTTTCACGTGGAGTCCCAACGTGCTGTGTCCCTGAGTAGGAGGTGGTGTAGAGAGGGCACTAGTTTTCCCAGCACCTGAGGCTGAGAAAGCAGAAAGGCAGCTGAGCCAGAGGCCTGGAGGGAAGATGGACTGCTGTGTGCTTGGGGGGCTGGTGAGTGACAGCAGTGGCCAGACCCAGGTCGCATG
This sequence comes from Sus scrofa, assembly GCF_054392235.1. Taxonomy (NCBI): domain Eukaryota; kingdom Metazoa; phylum Chordata; class Mammalia; order Artiodactyla; family Suidae; genus Sus; species Sus scrofa. Next base: position 103,762,543 of record NC_139396.1, on the reverse strand, counting down.
GATAGGGAAGGCTGTGCTATAGAAGTGAGGTGGGGCGGAGGGTTCGAGGCTGTGAGGCAACCCCTATGGGAGCCATAGTCCCACTGGCCAGAGGTAGGCAGAGCCAGCACATGCATCATCCTCAGAGCATGCAGACCTTTCTCTTCTGATTAGGATGCAGGATGTCTGAGAACCAACTGTCTCCGGGCAGCTGCTGAGCAGATAGATATCAGTACTGAGCTGTGTCAGACCAGAAGCTCGGGAGCAGGCGTGGAGGACTCAGGGAGCTCTGGATGGCTGGGGGGCACCTGGACAGCCTGCTCACCCTCCCAGCCACTGCACTTCTAGCCCCAAAGCAGGCTTCTGTGTGTGGGTATGCACATGTATGTGTGGGGCAGGCGGGGGAGTGGAGGTGATCCCTGGCTTTTCAGCAGCTCTGAGACCCACTGGCTGGGTGTGCATCACGATGCCCATTCTACAGATGAGGGGAGGTAAACTGGCAACTTAATCAAGGTCAGGAGGCTAGTGAGTGGCACTAGGGGACCAGGTTCGCTGACTGGTAAACCTGAGCCCTGTGTGCCGTGCTTCAAGAGAGCAGCTGCTGGGTGGGCCTCTGCCTGCACTGGACCCCTGGGGAGGCCCAGGGAGTAAAGGGTGCCCTGATTCCTGGGGATGTAGAACCAGATGCAGGGAGAGAAGTCAGGTTGTGAGCAGGTTTTAGGAGGAGCTGTGTGCCTGGCACTTAGAGGGCTCAGGCACAGGGGCCTGACTGTATTCCTGGGGGTGGAGCCACTGACAGCTGATCCCTCATGGGCGGGAGAAACTGGGTCAAAGGCAGAGCTGGGAGAGAGCCCCGCAGAGCCTGGAGGAGGAGGAGGAGGAGAAGGAGAGAAGGGCAGGGGAGGAGAAGCCCATCGTCTGGTTTCTATTCTGCGACTGTGAACAGAGGCGTAATTGGCGTTTGGGAGAGCTGCTGGGCTGAGTTCAATCTGTAACAAGTCTTCTTCAATTTCCTCTCCTCAGACCCCGCACAGGCTTCTGAGATTGCTCTGCTTGATGCTAATGAGAGGACACGCATCCCTCATTCCCACAGACTAACCTCAGCTCCACTGGGCTCTGGTGTTCGGGGAGGGTGGACTGGGAGGGGGTGGGGCTGTGAGGGTCCTGGGGCCGTGAGCTGCCTGCTAAGCCTGCCTAAGCCAGGGACTCGCCCCAGCACGCCCCACCCTGTCACCGAGACACTGAGGACAACAGCCCCGTCACCAATAGCTGATCACCTGCCACGTGCCAGGCTGGACTACATGTCCCACCCATCAAGTCCTCAGAACATCCTATGAGGTTGGCTTTCTTGGACCCATTTGACAGGGGAAACTGAGGCTCAGACAAAGAGGGCCAGGCCTGAAATCATACTGTGAGTTCAAGGAGGAGTGAGGATTTGGGCCCACTCTGTTTGATGTCAAAGCCCATGCCCCTTCCACCATATCTGCTCCTTCCTGGAGTAAAGTAACACTCGGGAATCTGTGCAGGGACACTGTGACACCGGGCTGTTGGGAGGCTGAGCTCAGAGGGCAGGTGCATCACCCATGGTCACCACTGGGGGCGCCAACCTGCCCAGACTCAAGCAGGGTTCTTAAAGGGGACCTACTGGGCCCACAATGATATTCCCTACCTCGGAACAATCCAGACAGGGTACTGGCAGGAGAATCACCCCTTAAGCTTGGTGTGAGCACAGGCAGGAGAGGGATCTTGCACCCTCTGGAATGAGGCCCTTCTGGCACCAGTGGGGCTGGGCTTGTGATTTCAGGCCACACCTTTCCTGCTTCCATGCCTTCGTTTCCTTTTTTGTAAGATGATGAAATTCCCCAGGACTTTTCCTTTTCTCTTTCTTTACAGAGAATCACTGGTGCAGAGGGTGGGGAGTTTAGGTCTAGGAAGGAGATTAGACATTTCACCACATCCTCAGAACAGCCCAGAGTACATAGCAGAGCCCAGAGGGGGCACAACACTGGCCCAGAGTCACACAGCTGGGAAGGGAAGGGAAAGACAGGGCAGAGTGGACATGTGAATCCAGGTGTGTGACTCGAGTGTGAGGTTGGTCCATGCCAGCCGTGTTCTCACGACGGGGGTGGTCGAAGAGCCTCAGGCAGTCAGCCTTCACCTACCATCACCTTCACCCAGCACCCCGGATGCTCGGCTACTATTCGGGCCAGCACCCCACAGCTCTGCCCGCCTTGCCTGCCCTGCCTTCACCAGGCTGGTGGAAGAGGAGGAGAGAGCCTGGGCCACACACCCACCTGCTTGATGCACTGCAGTCGGTCATTGGTCTGTTGGATGTGCCTGTCCATAGAATTCATTCTGGCCGTTTCGCTGGGTTCTACCCGAGAGCCATGAACGTTGTCCAGCCTGTGAAGACAGGGGAGAGTGGGTGTCACTGGGGTTGTGCCAGGCCTGCCAACCTCATAGCCACCTTCCTGCCTCTACACAAGCCTGCTCACCCCAGTGGCTCCAGCAGGTTCCAGGACCCTTTGTGAGCCGCAGTGGCCTCTGCCCTGGGCAGCCCTGTGCTGGGGGGAGGAACTGCACCCTGGGGCGAGGGCAGGAAGTGCTCCGGGTGTCCTCTGTGGGTGGCTCATGTGAACACTGGGCAGGCATGTCCACCACACATTTCCACACAGACGCGTGTCCAGGGTGGTGGTGGTGGGGACGGCCGCCCCATCTTCGGAATTCCTGGTTCGGGGCTTAGCACCCTCGATGTGGCCGTGTGTGTGTGCATGTGTGTGTGCACGTGTGTATGGGGATCTTTCCATGTGATGCACATGTGGTGTATGCACAGCAATCCTCTCACGGGTGCCACACCCCCTCTTCGAATCCCCCATGCCTTAGAGTTCCTTGCACTTTACACACAATTCCATTTTTCCCCTTTGCCCTCCTGGGAGAGGAGGAGGGCAGCCATCAGCAGCACCCTCTTTCCCAGATAAGGAGACTGAGGCTCAGAGCAGGAGGGAGTTGCCCGGGGTGGCACAGGGAGCCCGTGTCAGAGCCGAAGCCACACTGCCGATTCATGGCCGAGTGGTGCACGGATGTCATGTTTGCCAGACTCACTCTTCCTGCATGGTGCTGGGCCTTGGGAACGCAAGCATGGCTGTGACATCCTTCTAGGTGGTGAAGTTAAGTGAGGAAGGCTCTCAGCTCCAGAAAGCCCCTGGAGCCCCCAACGCCTCTCAAGAGAGGCCATGATGGTGAAGGCAGAGATTGGGAGAGGTGGAGAGGAGGAGAGAGGAGAGAGATTCAGCTCTGGTTCCCCCCGCTGCTCAGGGCACCAGGTCCTTGGGCCAAAGCAGACGTCTGCCTGCTGCCGGCTGGGTCTGCGCTCCCACAATGTGGCAGGCATTTCAGGCTGCAGACACATGGGTCAGACACAGAGCTGAAAAGAGGCCTACGGCCCCTGGCCTTCTCTGCGATCCCAAAGTACTGCCCCCTGACAGCCCCTCATCTCCGGCCATGTCACTAAAAGTCCCATCTACCAAGCACTTTCTGGGTGTTGGGCGCTTGCATTTCCTGACTCCTCATGCCCACTCTGTAAGATGAGAATCATCTCCATTTTACAGATGAGGGAACTGAGGTCTGAGACCTGCCAAGACCCCTGGCTAGAGGGAGCCTGGATTGTGTCTGTCAGCCTGTCTGTTCCCATGTCCTGGCTCTCTGCTCCCAGCCCCAGCACCCTGGTTGTGAGGGAACCAACAGCATGGCCGGCCCCAGCCTTGGGAGGAAGAAGGCCCTGCTCATCTTCCAAGAAGCTCTGCACTACACAGCTCCTTTAAAGTATTTCTTATTGCTCCAACTGTGCTTGAAAAGGCAACTCGTGCATGGTTCAAAAATCACAGATGTCCAGTGACGTGCTGGCCTTGTCCCCTGCCCTAGGGGCCCTCCCAGAGAGAACCAGTGTCAGCTGCCTCCTTCTGAGGCGCTCTTAGAGAAGCGAATATCTATATGTACTATCCCCTGACACCCCTTTAAAAAACCATAAAACAATAGCATTCTATAGTACTATCTGGTCCTTGCTTTTTTCCTCTTCATAATATCTCAAAGTTTATTTCACATCAAGAGCTAAGGAGCCTTTTCATTTTTAATGGCTGCACAGTGTTCCAAGGTACTGATGAATTACTTGTCACCTGCCACCTGAAATGTCCACCCCTGCCAGGGGCTATGTTAAGGCCTGAGGCCCCAGACAAGGCCCTTCTGCTTGGGGTGGCTCACATTCTAGCCCAAGTGATGAGGCCTGAGCCGTTCACAGGTTTTTTTTGTTTTTTTTTAAATCTTTTTAGGGCTGCACCTGTGGCATATGGAGATTCCCAGGCTAGGGGTTGAATCAGAACTACAGCTGCTGGCCTACACCACAGCCACAGCAATGCCAGATCCAGGCCGCATCTGTGACCTACACTACAGCTCCCGGCAATGCTGGATCCTTAACCCACTGGGAAAGGCCAGGGATTGACCTACAGCCTCATGGATACAAGTCGGGTTCATTACCACTGAACCACAACGGGAACTCCCCCAGCTTTTATTATTGCAAATAATGCTGGAGGGCTGCCTTGTATATTGGCCACATCATCATGTGTGAATTAATCAAGGACACACTCTTAGAAGTGGAGTTTCTGGGCCATTCTAGCATTTGGACTTTGATAAATGCTTGCTGGGTTCACCTTATTTCAGAGCTCTCCAAAAGGTTAAAAAAAAAATCAAAGTATTCCCACATTGATTTCTTCTACCTTCACCCAACTGGCATCTCTCCATTCACCTCACCTATCACCCATCTATACACCCAGACATCCAACTTCTCCACTATTTATCCATCTAGATGCCTGTCTGTCCATCTATCCATCCAAACATCTTTAGTCTCCACTTGCCCATCCATACATGTTTCCAACTCACCTGGTAAATACTTGTCGATATCTGCACTGTGCTAGCTCTATGGGCCATGGAGAGATTAAAATAAAATCATTTCCTTGGGTTCAAGGAACTCTGGATCCAAGCCCATATCCACTCCATGTCACCTATTAGGTTGAACTCCTCTTATGAGTCAGGCGCTGGTCCCGCCACTGGGCACAGACAGACACTGTTGCTATATCCCCATTTACAGGAGAGGAAACTGAGGCTCAGGGGTAATAGTAGCAGCTGCTCCTCAATCTCAGATGGAAAGGACAAAGAGCCTGCGGTGAGCCGAAGTGCCAGCAGGGGGTGCTGTTGATGAAGCTAACTGCCCTGGGCGCTAGAAACCTGCACTGTGGAGGGTTGGGGCACTCTTTTCAGGGCCTTCCTTCTCTGTAGTGAGCACCTGCATGCCTCCAAGCACAGGGGCTTTGAACAGGCTCCTTCTAGCTTTCTAGGACTCGGGTTCCCCATTTGTAGAGCATCCTTGGTGAGGAGTGAGGACTAGGTGGCCTCACAATGCTCTGAGTAGGAACTTTTCCCAGGATGGGCATGGCATTTCATCTGTAGTGTCAGAGACTTAGTGGGGTTTTGATAAATGCTTGTAGAACGACTGACAGATCGTTTCCTGGGCCTGGGGTGGGGTGCTCATTCCATCCTGACCACCACCTGGGAATCCAGAGGTTGTCCTTCCCTGTTGGGCCATGGCAGGAGGCCTCAGGTCTCACCTGAGGAAGCCGACAGTAAAGGGAATACTAAGTTCAGGTCTGCTTCTGGCTCATGGGCTATCCTATCTAGAAGCCAGTGGCCAGCCTGAGCTGGCTTCTGGATTCAAAGATGCTTAGAATCTCATTAGCCAAAGTGCTTTGAGGTTTCCTACCACCCTGAGTTCAGCTGGTTTTATTTGGGGGAGTCTGAGGCCCACAAGTGTGGTGTCTAAGGCCACAAGGCCCTTCTGGGCTGGATCTAGATCCCAGGGGGCTTTTCTCCCAGGTGGGGGCTCCTCGCTGTAGAAACCAAGAAATGAATGGCTGAGCCTGGAACACCTGCGAGATCAGGAGAGACAGAACAGCTCATAGGGACATCTGTGTGTCATGAATGTCTTAACCTATAAAAGAACAAAATGTCTGGCTGATTCAGGAGATACTTACAGGTGAGGTGATGTTTTTAAACCACCAAGATCAATGGAAAATTGGCGTTATTAACACTAGGAATGGATGGAGCTGGCAGTTCCAGCCCCTGCAGAAAAAGGCTGAAAGCCGAGAAGGCTGAAAGTCATGGGCAGGGAGAGAAGAGGCGGGCTGGAGGAGGCATGAGAGGTTGCACACCGAGGGCAGTCTGAGACCTTCCATTTGTTCTGCGCCTGCTGTATTCAGGAATCAGGCCAGGCCCTGTGCATTGCTAACTCACTTAATCCTAACAGGCTCAGAGAGGTGAAGTGACTTGCCTTGGGTCACATAGCTGGAATGGTGTTGGGCTGAGATTCAAACCCTTTTGCCTTTCTAACCATGAATGTGTTGTTCTTTTCACTCCTCCCAGACTAGAGGTCAGAGTGTCCTAGAAGTCCCCACCCAAAGCTGTGCCTGGGCCCAAAGAGATGTTCCCCCAGTTCCACCCAACCTGTCCAAACCCATTCACTTGCTTCCAAGGCCATCCTAGGCCAGGGCCACCCGGCTCCTGGTATGCTGGCCAGCACAGGGAAATGGCAAGCACTCAGTGGCCAGCAGAGGTCGCCCTCCACCGCAGGAGCATCGCTGGGCTTTGCTGCCTTCCCCCTCCAAGCCTGGACTCCTTTTAAGCCTTTACAAGTCTCTACAAATCCATGGCGGTGGCTGCAGCTCCAGCGCCCACCATGGCTGGGCTTTCTCCCAACTGGAAATCACTGTTGGCCTGGCCGTGGGTGCACTCATGGTCTCAGCCCTTCCTGACATCTGTCTGCCTTGGACTGGGGAGTGGGCTCAGGTGGTTAACCCATTGTGACCCCTGGCCCTCTGCTGGTGTGAGGTCCATAGGAGATGCAAAGCTAGTCAGCCTGGGGCCCTGGAAGTGGCCCAGCTCTGCCACTCAGCCTCAATTTTACCATCTGTAAAATGAAGGCTAGCCAGCTGCTGACAGCCCTTCAAACTCCAACATCTTAGGATTTGGATGTCTGGAAAATGCCATCTCAACAAGTGTAGGATGTTTGACTTTAGAACTGCGAAGCCTGTTGCAAGGCAGTCCTGAGGGGCTGTTCCAGGGTCACCTAACACCTCAGACACTGTCCCTTTCTCTGTTACGTACTTTTCCTTGCAGTTTAGGTTCAGCTCGGCTTAACTGCACATAGTAGGTCTTCTGACAGTGACAGCTGGGTTGGCTCAGTCCTCCCAACTCCCAGGGGAGTCCTTGAAAGGGCCAAGCTTCCAGCATGCAAGTCTCACCACTAGCGGGATGCTGGCGAATTCAGACTCAGCAGGGCCTAGGAAAGAAGATGCACCCAAGAAAAGCTAGCTGCTCCCGGGCACGTATGGCTGCTCAGACAGTAGACTGTTGAGAGCTGCAATGGTGCCTGGGGACCACCTGGTCCTGGACCGTCATGCAGGATGACAGGATGGCAAGCAGGAGCCGAGAGAGGGGAAGGACATGGGGAGACAAGGATCAAGAGGGACTGGAACCCATCTGGCTGGGTCTAAGAAGGGCCCTGGTTGTCTCATCCGGCCTGAAATGTGACCTCAGCAGGCTCTTCCCTAGAAATAAGGAGTGGGGTGCTTTTAGCTTCCCTGTGGAAAGTGGAGTCCTGGAGCCCAGAGGGAGCTCCCTCGGGTGGCAGGCCAACACCTGCATTACAAACATCGCTATGTTTTATTTTTCCCTCTTGAGGCCAGAAGAGTTAACTGGTACACTAAACACACATGCACCCAGGGGAGAGGAATTTGCACATGTGTGTGCACACCCACATACTTATATACCCCCTTGCACACTTCAGTGTAGGTACACACACACACTCCAGTGCTGGCCCAGACGCACGGCGCACACACATCTTCTGACAGCTTGCACAGGCAAGTGGCGGGTCCCCAGGGGAGCTGTGTGAGCAGTGGTGTGCAGAAACGATTCAATCACCATGCACATCTGCAGCTCGGATCCCCTGGGGCGAGCGATGCCGGCAGCAGAGGTGGGGGGGCTGTACCTAGTCTGCAGAGCAGATCCTGCGTTCCAAGACATCACCAGGGCCAGGGAGCTTGGGACCTGCCCGCCGCTCAGTCTGGCAGGACAGCGTGGGGTTCCAGTGGACCCACCCCAGCCAGCCCCTTTCTAGCTCTTGGACTCCAAGAGGGGCAAATACTGTGGGCCCCACGTTCAGCGATGACCTGCACGTGACAGTGTCAGTCCAGGTCCTCCTTGGCCTGGCCCCCGGTTCCCACCACTCCTCACCAGATCCCATGTCCTCCACCGTATGCTGCTCCCTGCCTCCTGGACTGCATTCTGAAGGTCACACCTCCAGGTCTTTGCCTCTGTGCCTCAGCCCAGAATGCCTGGCCCCCTTCTCCATTAAGGCCTGGTTCAACGACCACCCTCTCGGTTGTCTATTCCTATGTCCTCAGTGCCCCCGTCATGCACCCCAGCTTGGTGGCACTAGACCAGTGGGGTGTCTTTGCATCAGTCTCCCCCATCAGCTGGGATATCTTCTAGTTATGGATTCCCACAGCTTAGCCTAGAGCCTGGTACTCAACAATGCTCATCAGATAGATGGATAGATGGGTGGACAGATGACCATCACTGGGCCCAGAGTGGCAAGAAAATTCAATGACTCAGCCCTAATCAGAGCATCGCAGGACTGAAAGAGACTCTGACAACCCGGTCTGGGGTTCCCGAAGAGTGATGCATATAACCACTGGTAGAATAAGGAGGATTTTAGGTGGGAAGACATTTACATTTTCATAGTGAAGGATGTGGACTAAAACAATGATCACTGGTGAGTTGGTGGATATTATTATTTAGGATAGGATTAAATTAGGGAGGGATGGCAGACCTAAACAGACTAAAGGAACATCTTAACCAGTATAAATGGAAGAAAGTGACTGAGGTTAAGAAAGCACTGTAGTTTGATGCCTTCCTCATCTTTTTTTTTTTTTTTTTTTTTTTTTGGCTTTTCTTTAGGGCCGCACCCACGGCATATGGAGGTTCCCAGGCTAGGGGTCCAATAGGAGCTACAGGCTGCTGGCCTATGCCACAGCCACAGCAATGCCAGATCCGAGCTGCATCTGCCACCTACACCACAGCTCATGGCAACGCTGGATCCTTAACCTGCTAAGCGAGGCTGGGGATCGAACCTGCAACCTCATGGTTCCTACTCGGATTCGTTTCGCTTCGCCACGACAGGAATCCCATGCCTTTCTCATCTTAAAGATAAAGGAAGCAGAAGCTTGAGTCTGGTGCCTTAGACCCCTCAGCCATCCTGACATGGATTAGCAATGAGATCCTGCTGTGTAGCACTGGGAACTATGTCTGGTCACTTATGATGGAGCATGATAATGTGAGAAAAAAGAATGTATACATGTATGTGTAACTGGGTCACCATGCTGTACAGCAGAAAAAAAATTGTATCGGGGAAATAACAATTAAAAAAATATAAAAACAAATAAATAAAAAATAGAAAAAAAAAAAAGAGAGATAAAGGAGCTCAGAGAGATGTAGCAGCTCCCTGTGGTCACACAGCAGGTGACACTTCCACACCCAATCTTCGGTGCCTACACTGGGTACACTGCCTGGAGACAGAGGAAGAGGGTGGTGGTGAGGCAAAGACAGTCAGAGTGACTTTGTGCCCTACCCCAGGGAAGTTAGGAGGAGAAGCAGAGGGACAGAACGTGAGGGGGGAGGAGGGAAGAGGCAGCTCCAGGCAGCTGACCAGGACCAGCTGCTTCCCATTCTTGGCCGGGCAACTGGAGCAGGCCCTTGGGTCAGCTTGTGGCCTTGCACAGGGTGAGGTCCCTGGGTAGGGGGTGGGTCCCGAGAGCCAGATCGTCTTGGCTGTGAGGCCGTGGGGCGGGGGGGGCGCTTTATCTCCCGGAGCCTGTGCTCTCATCTGTCAGGCAGAAAGGTGCATCCCTTCCCTAACCCACTGGGCTGAGGAGCTGAGTAAGTGAAGTGGCTCAGGGTAGAGTGTTCAGAAAAGGGAAATCCTGATTTGGACAAGAGCTCGTCCCAAACCAGGTCCCCCTCCTCAACTCGGGGAATGCCCCTAGGCCAAGACTCTGCACCCGCTGGCCCCAGAGGCTTTGGCTTGACACTTGAGGATCCTGGAAGGGTAGACCTACTTCTCTCCATGACCCAATCTCCCAGTACCCACCCTATGGGAACCCCCACTGTCAATGGTGGTTAAAGGGACAACACAACGTACCCTGGGTGTTTCAGACTGGGGGCTTCCTGAGGGCCAGCCCCACACAGCTATGTATACCTGACAACCTGTTTAGGGGCACAGGAGTTCATCTAGAGAGGGAGGCTGGCTGATCTAGGAGAAAATGTTGATGTTGCCCTGACACATATCCCGACCCACCCTGAGCTGGGAATCTGCACTCTGGGTGTCCCATCCCTCTGGGGCATGTGACACCTTAGCAGGCCCAGGCTACGTCCTTGAGGCCAAATCCTCCTGCCACCTTCTGGCTAGACTCCAAATCCATGACCTCACAGGGAACTTTCCCTGACAGCTTCTCTCCCCCAGAGGTGAAGGAGGGCCAGCTTCAGCTCTGGATAAGGTTGCTAGATTTGCTCTCATCCCCAAGGCTATGCCACCACTGCTTTTTGTTTCCTCGGCATGGAAAGAGAAAGCGGCAACTATTGAAGCTATATGTGCCAGATACTAGGTTCTCTACTCATATCACCTTAAGCCTCAGAATTCCACTGTGATGTTCTAATTATTATTACCATACTATAGAAGAAGAAACTGAGGCTCAGAAAGTTCTGATGACTTGCTCAGTGCCACACTACTGAAAGTGGCAGTGCCAGGACTTGAGCCCCAGTCTGGTTATACAGCTCATGATGTTTTATTGCATCATGCTCTCCATGGAATGTGGCAGGCTTCCTCCTCATTTCCTTCCCTGCCCCTGTGTGTGAGAAAGGTGACTGTCACTGCTGTATAACCCTGAGGACAGTGCAGAGACAGGGAGTCACAGCATGATGCTGTCTGGTGCTGGGTCTGGACCGCAAGCTTTCCCTAGAATAGAAGTGCCCATGCAGTGACCCTGATCTGGCCTACGATTCCAAAGGTTCATGCACCATGAAATGGGGAAGAGGGAGGGTGGAAATAATTTCCTCAGGACATTGGGAGGACACAGGGTGAGATGAAGCTGGAGATGGAGCCAGGGTTCCCGACCACCAGCTGGTATCCTCCAGAAGGCTATAAATACCCTGCAGATGTTCTTACAGCTCCAGCTTTTCAGACAAAGAGGTGTTCTCCACTGTCCCTTCTCTACCCCAGCTCAAGACTCCAAATCCACCCACCTGGCATTCTCTAGGAGCTCCAGACAGGGGCAGGGCGGACGGTATGTCCGTGGGAGAGTCAGAGCTAGACGAGCCTTCAAGGACCAACTAGCACAGGAATGGCAGGGCTGTGGTGTGTGGGACGCCACCCCCACCTCCTGCACCCATAACAGGCATGGCTAATCAGTCACGCACTTTTCCCACTGGGTCCAGACATGCTCAACCAATCCTCCACACTGTTCCCTGCTGTCCAGCCATTCTTTTGTGTGTGGGTGGGTGGGTGTTTGCCTTTTCTAGGGCCACTCTCGCGGCATATGGAGGTTCCCAGGCTAGGGGTCTAATCAGAGCTGTAGCCGCTGGCCTACGCCAGAGCCACAGCAACACCAGATCCGAGCTGCGTCTGTGACCTACACCACAGCTCACAGCAACACCAGATCCTTAACCCACTGAGCAAGGCCAGGGATCGAACCGGCAACCTCATGGTTCCTAGTCAGATTTGTTAACCACTGTGCCACTACAGGAACTCCTGTCCAGCCATCTTAACCACCTGGTGCCTACACATGAGAAGAAAACTTCTGGGCAGCTCCATTTCTAAAAGGAGAGTGAAGAGAGCCCCAGAATGGGGAGAGCTTAGCGGGGGCTCACTAGCCAGTCAAGGCACGAGCAGAGATCTTCAAGCCGAGTTCCCAATTCCTGACTTTAATTCTCTTTCCCCAAAACTGGAAGTCACAGCCAGGCCCTTCTCAAGCTGAGAGCCCACATCTAGATCACTCAGGCAAGCCAGCCACATTTCAACAAACCTTACATCATCAATCAGCCTCACAGCAGCTAGTGGACAAGTATTATCCTATTTTGTGGAGGAGAAAATTGAGGCTCAGAGTGGGTGAGCGATTATTACTGAGTCACACAGGGATGCCTGACTGCTTTAGGACAGTAGCTGTTTCTTCAGAGCCTGGGCTTTTATTTTTATGAACTTTGTCTGGCTTTTCTTATAGTTAGCTGCTATAAACTGTCAGATTTTAAAAAACATTTCCCCCTAAAAATTGTGTGTGGAGGAAACAGAGCAATCAGAAAGCAGGCATTTACTTGAGCTAAAAGTGATAGATGATAAAAAAGCAAACGGTCTTTTTTGTCTTTTTAGGGCTGCACCACGTTTAACTGGAGCTACAGCTGCCGGCCTACACCATGGCTACAGTAACACTGCATCCAAGCCGCATCAGCTCATGGCAATGCTGGATCCTTCACCTACTGAGTGAGGCCAGGGATCGAACCCATAACCTCACGGTTCCTAGTCAGATTCGTTTCTGCTGCACCACAATGGGAACTCCCAAAGCAAACACTCCATACGGCTAAGATCTAGAATGGATTTGAGGATCTGCTCAGGTCTATCATTTACAGATAAGGAAACAGGCCTAGGACACGGGTCGGGGTGGAGGTGGAGCAGAACCTTGAGGCCCTGTTCTGGGTCAGAAGTGGGGCCAGGCCCACATCCAGGCCTTGGGAGCAAGGGGGCCCTAAACGTCGCAGCTTTCTCGGCCCCAACTGACTCCAGGCACCCCTTGCAGGTGCCAGCTTCCCTGGACAGCTTCCAGGAGCCTCAAGGTGGGGGTGGGGAAGGACAGGGTGACCGGAGCAGGCCTGGCAGGAGCAGGGGCTCCGCTCCCACTTGGGAAGCATCTGTGGTTTCTTCTACAGAAGCCCTGTGAAATTCCCATGGCTCCACGCTGATTTTTGGCATCTCAGCTGGGCTAAAGCTGGCACACTGACCCTGCAAGTCCTGCCTCTTTCTAGAAGGCCCGTGGTACAGGGGGTGAGTCAGCTGTGTCTGGTGCCCATCACCCTGCCTGTCATCTCATCTGCACTTGTGGAATCTCTGGGTGTGAGGCTACTTGGGGAGGAGGCCACCCCTGACCCAGGCTGGGAGTGGGGGACTTATCCCTGAAACCCTCCAGGGACAAGCTGGGCACCCCACAGGCAACCTGAAAACTTGCTTCCTGAATGTCTGCTGAGAGACAGAAATTCACACGGGGTGTTCCAAAACCATGGGCTGACTTGACGGTGCAAGGCACAATACAGTTTCCAAAGCAAGGGTAGCAGAACCTCATTATCACCTCATTTACATGAGCAATGGAGCTTAGTGGTTACGGTCACCGGGTTTAAATCCTGGCTCTGTCACTGGCTAGCTTCTGTGACCTGGGGCAAAATGCAGTCCTCTGTGTGCCTCAGGCTCCCCCCTCTGCAAAGGGAGGCAATAACAGTGGGTTCTACCTCCTAGGCTGCTGGGCTCCTGAGTGAGTTAGTGAATAGCAAGCACTTAGCACAGCCCCGAGCATGGGGCGCTGGCTCTATACAGGGCCCAGGTGGGCCTTATCATCTCCATCACAGGCAGGAAGAAACAGGGGCCCAGGGGGCTGGTGCTTGCTGGGGGGCTGGGGAGGGGGAGTTAAAAGCCACCACCCTAGACACTAAAGACTTCCAACTTATTTTTTAAACCTATTTTTAAAATGTATTATTTTTATTTATTTTTTGTCTTTTCACGGCTGCACCGGCAGCATATGGAGGTTCCCAGGCTAGGGGTCTAATTGGAGCTGTTACTGCCGGCCTTTGCCACAGCCACAGCAACACCAGATCCGAGCCGCACCTGCGACCTACACCACAGCTCATGGCAACACCGCATCCTTAACCCACTGAGCAAGGCCAGGGATTGAACCCGCAACCTCATGGTTCCTAGTTGGATTCGTTTCCGCTGTGCCACGACGGGCACTCCCAAAACTTAGTTTTGTAACCTTACAACAACATCTTAGGCAGAAGCTCAGTTTATGCAACAATAGAAGCGGCGTGGCTCTGGCTGGAGGGGCGGGGGTGAGGCTACCTGGGCTATTTGCTCTCACCATCCTACACCTCAGTGCTGGGCGCCTTGGAGGATGTGGGTGATTGAGGCAGGGGCCCCGTGCCCACTGGCCAGAATGCTGGGTTGAGAAACTGGAGGAATGTGTCCTGGTGGCAAAAGCCAGTTGTGGAAAGTTCCTGAAGGAAGGATGGGGTCAGTGATTCAGGACTTGTGAGCTGAGCACTGCTGCTCCAGACCAGTGCCTGGACCCCCATGTGGAGTCTGTCCAGGAGGGCAGTGGCTAGGACACCCCAGACCAGGCTTCCTGAGGTCTGTGCCTTGGAAAGGGTGCCATGAGCTGTGAGAGCCTCCTAGAAGGAAGCATTCTCTGGTCAACTGGCTAGGGAGAAGCTGCATATTCTAGACCCCTCGAGAGGAGGCTGCACACCTGCATGAGAAGGGTCTTGAAGAATCTGGCATTTCCCAAAGTGACTAGAGTACAAAACACTTCTTTTTTTTTCCCACTAAACACCTTGTAACATCCCACAGAGCAAGTCTTCCTGGAACTGGCTTTGACAAATTGGAATCTAAGAGGAGCGGCTGTCAGGGGAAGAGCCTGGACAGCAAGGAGAGAGATCGCACAGGAAGATGGGTGGGCTGGCAGCCTAGGGGAGGGGTGTCCGTCGGGGTGGGGACCAGAAACTAAAGTGTCTACAGGAAGAGAAGTCACAGGGTACCCATGCCAAGGTCTGAAACCCACTGTCCAAGAGGACTGGGGCTATGGATTCTGAATCCAATACTGAAGGCCAACTTCATGAAGCCTCCATGACTTATGGGTACCCAACCAGCCGGACTCTGTCTGTGGGTTCCCCTCAGCTCCCTGCCCCCAGCAAGACTGACCCACAGCAGGAGGCGAGAAACCCAGGTCACTTTCTCAAAGGGCAAAGGCCAGAGTTGGAAGGTCAACTGAACTGCTGGAGGCAGGCACCGGGTTGTCTGGGGAGGCTGGCACTCCCCTGCCCCAACTAAGCCAGGATCTCTAAAGAGAGGGTGCAGGCCAAGGTGGCCCAGACAGCCAGAGTTCTCTCCCTGAGGTTGTGGACATGGGTAGCCCTCCAGAAGCCACTCAGAAATCTCCATGCATAATTATGAATAAGAACAACATCATTAAGTATTACTGTGTGTCAGGCAGCACATTTGGTCTTTCATGTGAATTGTCTTTACAACAATATAGGTAGAATGATGAGCACCATCTATACATGGGAAAAATAAGACTGAAAATGATGAAGGAACTTGCCCAAGATCAGAAAAGCCGGGATTCAGATCCGTCTCTCAGACTTCAAAGCCCAGCATCCATCCCCTAAACCTAGCTGCTTCCACATCACCCTGGGGCAGGGGGCTGGTGGCTGGGAAAGCTGCCCAGCTCTAAACTGCCCGGAAGAGGCCTTTCAGTTCAGTCATCTGCTGGGCACTACCCTCTGCCAGCTTTGCATCAGCTGTGTCCAGTCTAGAGTTGGAGATGTGGACAAGAGGCATCCATTCTCAGGGGGCTCCTGGCCTGGGCGGCCCCAATCATGCCAGTTCCACTTGCAATGCTCTGGGTCTGAGGGACAGGGCTGATTGCGATGTCACATACTTCTCATCATACCCCCCAAACCTCAGAGGATGGTAGGGGGTATTGGGATTGAGTGAGCACCCCCTCTGTACCCTGCCCCCCCTCTTTTTACTTTTTAGGGCAGCATAAGGAAACTCCCAGGCTAGGGATCAAATCAGAGCTGTAGCTTGCCGGCCTACACTACAGTCACAGCAATGCCAGATCTCAGCCGTGTCTGCAACTTACAGATCCTTAACCCACTGAATGAGGCCAGGGATTGAGACCTGCATCCTCATGGACGTTAGTCGGGTTCTTCTTTTTCTTTTTTGCTTAGCTTTTTAGGGCTGCACCTGCAGCATATGGAAGCTCCCAGGCTAGGGGTCTAATTGGAGCTACAGCTGCCAGCCTATGCCAGAGCCACAGCAGGGCATGATCTGAGCCGCATCTGTGATCTACACCACAGCTCATAGCAACGCTGGATCCTTAACCCACTGAGCAAGGCCATAAATCAAACCCACAACCTCATGGTTACTAGTTGGACTTGTTTCTGATGTGCCACAACGGCAACTCCTGTACAATGCCCTTTCATACATGCTCTCCCACCTACTTTCACACAGACCTAGGAAGGCGGCATCATTGCTCAGACTTCACAGATGAGGAAACTGAGGTCCAGAGAGGATATATCTAAAGTCACACAGTGGGGCAGTGTGGTTGCTGGGACTGGAACCTGCGTTTGACTCATTTCCAAAGTCCATCCAGCCTGATGCAGGGCTGAAAGAGGATGCAGGGGAGGGATTCCTGCCAGGCCCAGGTCTGTATCACCGTGTGCCTGTAGCACTCAGTCCCTCAACTGTCTGGCCCTGGTGAAATTCGGGCTGAGCAAGATGACTCCTCAGGCATTTTCTAGCTTCAGTGCTCTGGCAGGAGGCTGGGAGAAAAAAGGATTAAATAACGCAAAAAAGATGGCATCCCTGAGTTCCAGAACCCTAGAATCCAGGTGAAGGCAGACAAGCTGTACTAACTGACCCGTTGGCAGTGCCCACAATGGAAAGCCAGAGCTGGGCTGGGGACAACCCCGTAAGCTTTCTGGAGGTGGAAGGGTCCAGGTCCCCAGCAGGGGCAGAGCGGCTGGGCGGAGGGCCTAGACATGGGGGTGGGCTGGGCTGGGGCAAGGAAGGCCTGCTTATTTTGGAAATAAAACCACCCATGCCCAGTGTCCTTCTGACCAGGCCTGGCCAGCCAGCCTGGTAGGGTGGCCTCAGGGTCTTTCTTAAGGGAGAAGGTATTGAAATGAAGCAGGATGCTCACAATTCATCTGCTTTTTAATTAACTCGCCCTGCTGCCTTAAGTGATTCCCTGCTTACGCTCATTCTTTTGAAAATTCCAAAGTGCTATTTCTGACCTGTGATTTACTATTGCCGTACGTCTCTATAAGCAGTGTTTTAGCTTAAGTGGCAGTTGCATATTAATTACAAAGTTAATTATGTGCTGTGTAATCATGCTGTAATTCATTAGTTTACTCTACACTCAGAGCCTCATGCTAATAGCGAGATCTGACAGAGGGGATCAGGAATCACTGTGAAAGATCTGTTGGAAACCTAGAATGGGGCTGAGAAGGACTCGGACCCCATCAGGATGGCTCCTCAGGACTCATCTGCTTGACCCGAGGCCAGGTCGTCGGGCCCTTCGTGGCTCTCCTCCTGGACAGAGCTGCTGGACCCTCGCGATCCTTGTCTGCTGAGGATAGTGGAAAACCCAGCTGGGTCTTGTTTTCTCCCCGACGGAAGTGCAGAAACAGGAACAGAATTTGTTTAAAATTACTTACGGAACAGAGAGTCACTTCTAGGTGAAAAATTAACTGCTTAGATCACCAAAACAAAGTGGCCCTGGGAACACTGACTGTGGGGCAGAGCTGGGAGGGGCCTCGAGAGGCTTCAGGTCCAGACAGTCGTTCAGCTGAGGAGACGCGAGCCCCAGAGGGGGAGGGGCGTGTCTGGGTTTGAGATCAAGGTCCCTTGACATCCGTCTCCGCCGGCCCCCCAAAGCATCAGGGATCTTGAGGTGAAGCCTGGCGACGGTTCTCTCTCTTTTCTTTCCTGTTTTGTTTTGTCTCCTAATGAACTGACCCAGGGGGGCCTTGGGGCCTTGGCTGTGAATCCCAACTGTACTCTTAGCCAATCTCGAACCCCCACTGAGGCCCAGGTCCCCTGACTGTGAAATGGGGTGAAAGCTCCCTGCCCCCCCCCACAGGGATCAGAAGATGGATGGGAAGAAAATGGGGGTCCTTCAGACCCTGCCCATACCAGACTGCTTTAGCAGTGCTCCAGAGAATTCTCTTCTAGAACCATCCCTCCTCAGCCACTGGAGAATCCCCCATGAGCCTCCAATGGCATTTAAAAGTCAACGTGAGTAAAGACAGGCCTACTACAAAAGCCTCCCCCCCGCAAATCTGTAGATCAAGTTTCAAGCCTTTGTCATGTGAGGGACTATAAAGGCTGGGACCTACCCTGGACATAGTAAGCTGGTGGCTGGGACCCTCTGTTTTCCAAATATAAACCTGCTTGTTTATTTCTGCTGACAGCTGAAGGAAAAAAAAAAAAAAAAAAAAAAAAAAGAAGATGTGGAAGTCCTTCCCCTTCTGGTTCCAGTCAACAAGAGAAGAGAAGGACTCAGAGCCCCAGCTGGCATAGGAGGAAGATAAATAAGAAAAAACAAAACATGTCCTCGTGCTACAGTGGGATGTTTAAAAAAGAGGTGAAAAGCACAAGGTCAGGGGTAGATTTCATTTTCTATAATTTTAGCAGGCTCAAGGAGGAGGCAGGATGCTGCCGACTCGACAGTTTTGGGAAAATCAGTTTTGGAGGGAACTCGTTTTTTTTTTTTTTTTTTTTTTTTTTTTTTTTTTGGTGGGGGAGGGAGGAGGGTGTAGACAGCCAAAGGCGCTGTGGTTTCCTTTCCAGGGAACACACTGGTTTCCCTGACAACAGAGAAGTCCAGCCTCCAAAGTTCTGCTGGGAGACCAAGGCTTGGCCTGGGATGCTCCCGACAATTATCCACAGCCAAGCCGTCACCATCCCGCTCTCCCAGGCAGTGTGCTGGGTGGGAGAGGTGCAAAAATGTCAGCTCTGCAAAAATGTGGGCACCGGTCCCCGTCTCTCCCCCCCTGCATTTGTGCAAGCAGCTACTCATCCCCAGATCACCGCTTTCCAGGGCTTTATGGCTGAGCAGGTAAAAATGCCAGCAACAGCCTGGAAACAAGCCTGCATTTGCCAGGGCCTCGAGGGAGCAGCAGAGGCTCCGGGGTGGGTGGCCAGTAGTCCAGCAAGGCCAGGCCGCATGTCCAACATGTTCAGCCTCCTGTGGCTAGCACAGGGGAACTGCATCACAGGACAGCGGGTCTGAATTTCTGAGGTCAACTCCCTCTATCCAGGCTTGCTCAAGTGGCTCCAGAGGCGCCTCTGGGGTTTTAGAGCTCATCTTCCCGGAGAGAGGAATATTTAAACGTCTGGCCTGGGAAGATGCCATCCACATCAGGTGTGGGAGGGGTGGAGTGTGAGGGGGAGAATGAGAGCAAAGGAGGCAAGAGGGGCTGGTGATAGAATCGAATCTGCAGAGCACTTAGCCCAGCGCAGCGCTAAGGGTCCCACAGGCACTCTCATTTAACTCTCTCTCCAGTTGCTGGGGGAAGTGGGCACAATTATTCCTAGCTGGAGGGAATTGGAGGGGTCAAGTGACCTGCCTAAGGCCACCCAGTAAGTGAATGGCAGAGCCGTGAGTCACACCTGCCAGTCTCCGAGCCTGTTCTCAGGGGAGGGGTGGATGGAGGGACAGGGGCAGGGAGGGGAAAGTCGCTCTGGCTATTGGTTTACTCCCCTGGTGCTGAAGAGAAGACAGAGGTTCCTGGAATTCTCCCTTCCACTCCCCTCCACCCCACTCCCTGCTCCGCCCCCCCCAACTAAACATTCCCCAGGAAGACGCCCTGGAGCCAAGCTACCGTCACAGGCTCCAGTCCCTACATTCCACATCAGGGCACTGGCTGATGTCTCCTGAGGATCTGATATTGCATCCTTTATAAGCTTTATCTCCTTTAAGGCCAGAACAGCCCGATGAAGTAGGTAGTAATAGTCCATTTTACAGGTGAGCTCAGTAGCATTGCCAAGTTCATACAGCTAGAGGCAGAGCTGGAATTCAAGCCCTGGTGTGACGGCAAAATCTAGATATACCCTTACTTAATGGTGATGAGAGCCAAACCTTCCTGAGCCTGTCCTGTTTTAAGCTTTCTACACACATTTATTTATTTTATTTTCTTAACCATCTTAGGACATTCATGCTATAATTAGCTCCATTTCACAGATGGGGAAACCGAGGCACCGAGTTCCAGAAGCAATATGTTCAGGGGCATAGTTACAGGGCCAAGGTTTGGACCCAGCCAGGGAGGCCCCCTATGTTCACACTAATGACTTCTATGGTATGCTGTTTCTCCGACCACTGGGACATCCTGCCTCAGTCTTGAGTCCTTGATTCTGGATGGTTCTGGTATTTGGTAAGGCCAGGCAGCAGTTGGTGGCCTGAGTTTTTCCCTTCTTAGGGCTCAGCTCCCAGGGGAGCACCTTCTCCCACCCTGGGGAACAGTGGGTAGGGTCTGAACTGTGTTTCCATGCGTGGATGGGAGTGTACATGTGTGTGCGCCTCAGGCTGGGTGGCATCCAGGGTGTGCATACAGCTGATTTATAACCCTCAGAGAAAACAGAATTGCAAGGCTCGTCCACAAATCTTGCATATCGAGGCACTTGTGACAGGCAGACATGCCGTGAATTCCCAAGAACAGGCAGGCCTCTCCACGGCCTCTGTTCCTGGGGCTGGCCCAGGTGACCTGGCCACCTATGCATCAGCTCTGCAGAGGTTCCTCAGGTAGCCAGTGATCTGGCCAGCTCAGCCCTGGGAGTGGTTGCCAGTCTAGGGGGGGCCTGGTTCTGCTTATCAGAAATGCTGGCTCCAGAGCAACCAGGCCTTGGGGAAGCCCCACCAGGCACAAGTTACCATCCAGTGGGTCCCACCGAACTGCCAGCCCTCACGCCCTGGTCCTCACTGCTTAGAAGGCGGGGAACAGGACCTGTTAGCACCTACAGAACTGAGAAGGAGGATGCTAGTAAACATCCCTTGAACTTACCACATATCTCGTACTATACTAAGTGTTTAAGGTTTGTCTCGTTCAAACACACATCACATGGAGGCAAGCCTCAGAGAAGTTCTGTGACTTCAGCCCAGCAACCCAGCAAGAGTCTGCTTTTTTTGTTTTTTGTTTTGCTTTTAAGGGCTGCACCAGCAGCACCGGGAGGTTCCCAGGCTAGGGGCCCAATCGGAGCTACAGCTGCCGGCCTACACCACAGCCACAGCAATGCCAGATCCAAGCCGAGTCTGAGACCTACACCACAGCTCACGGCAACGCCGGATCCTTAACCCATCAAGCAAGGCCACGGATTGAACCCGCAACCTCATGGTTCCTAGTTGGATTCGTTTCTGCTGCATCACGACGGGAATTCCAAGAGTCTGTTTTGATTCCACAGTCTATTTCCAGAGTCTGATTCCAGAGCCTGTTTTGAGAACCCCTCCACCGTGTTCCCTCAAATCCTCAAACCTTTGGGGTTCTTGGGCACACAGATGCTCACTGCATTACCCCCAGAGGAGATAAAGAGGGGACCCAGGTCTGGGTCTGGTTGGGGTCACCCCACTGGTGTGAAACCCCATCCTAGTTCCCGCAGCTGTGAACAACGAGATGTTTCCAGTTTCTGCACGCCCACAAGATGTTTCCAGCTTCTGACACTCTTGAGTCTGACTCACACTGTCCCTTCCAGACCCAGCTCTGGGGGGGGGGGGGGGTGGCGGGGGGGCACTGTGAGGGCAGAGCAGAAAAGGGATGCATGCTTTCTTCCCAAACCTTGCTCCGCAGAGCCTTCCTCAGCAGCAGGCATGGTGACTGCATCACCTGCCATTGGATGGGCGACCTAGCAGGTGGGCAGCCCCTCTTGGAGGCTGTGATCTCCCAGCAAGTCTCCTGCTCCCTGCCCTCATAGATGGGAGGATGGGTGAGGGCGGGGCAGAGAGAGTACCAAACCAGGCAGCAAACGAGAGCAAGGGTAGGCAGAGTCTTGGCTCTGCCCTAACCTGCTGTGTGACCCAGGCCAGTGCACTGCCCTTTCTGAGTTCTGTCTTTTCTCTCTGGGAAATGAGTTGGGCTTGCTTTGCAGAACTGCTGGGAGAACTAAATTCAGTGAGCATGAGAGACTGTCTGACCCTTTTGAGAGGTGAACCCATCCACGTACACCTGCACACTCAGAGCTGGGGTGACGTCAGGTTATAGGAATCCCCATCCTGCCCCAAAGAGCACTTCACACCAGGCTGTCCTACCCGTGAGGTGTCTCTCAGGACTGGCACCAGGGCAAGAGTCCCCACTCTTCTTCCTCCAGCTCAGACTCCCTCAGCCCCAAACCTATAATCTCCAGCAGGGAAAATGACAGCCTTGCCCAGTGGCCGCCCCTGGCCGACGGGCGGGGAGCCGGGCGGTGGCCATGGTGGTGGCTGGGAGGCGGGCCCAGGACACACAGCCGCCAAGTCAGGGGAGGTCAATGGCAGGGGACAAGTGCTGTGGGGGTGGTGGGCTTTGGGTGGATGGACGATGGATGAGAGGGAAGCGGGGGGAGGGGAGGGCACAAGACCACAGGGTTGGCCTCAGGCTGATTTTCTGCAGAATATGGCCCAGGAAGGGTCAGCAAGGGGTTGTGACCCTGGAGCCAGGAGCACAGGGAGGCGGCCTCTGCAGAAAGGTGAAGGCCCCGCCGGAGACCCTGATGCTGGCCAGGCCTCTGGAGGCAGCAAGGCAAGCACTGCTCAGAGCCTGGGGGTTGGGAAGCTGCAAACACAGATTCCTGGGCTCTGGCCCAGCCCTGCGAGGGTCTGGGAATCTGCATTTGAGAATGAGCCCCTGGGATCCGGTTGCAGTGGGGCGGCAGGTGGCTGCTTGGGAACCACTAGATTTCCCCTGTCACAGGGAGGTGCTGGGGTTTGTCCCGCCTGGGCGGCCTTCTTCTCAGCACCAGCCTCCATCTGGCAGGAGGCAGGACCACAGCCGTGCCATGGACGCCCCGACCACGTCTGCCGGGCTCGGCTGCTCTCCACCTGTCTCCTCAGAGGCACGTGGCCGGTTTGTGGGCGGGGCTGCAGAGTGACCCCATTTACTGAGGCTCAGTCAGCAAGACTGGGGCCAGTCCCCGAGCACCCCTCCCACTGAGAACAGCTGTCAAAAAGCTGAAACCTTGGCACACTCTGCCTCCCCTCCGAACCTGCTCTGGCAGGGAACTGTCACCAGCTCCTAGAGCTGCTGGGCTCTGGTCCAGGGCCTTGTGGACCCTTAACCCATTTCTCCAGGGAATGAAGAGCTGGCCTCCTGGGAAAGGGACATCCCGCCCCAGGCCATGCTGCCCTGACTCTCCATGGCCTTGGACAAGTCATATGTCTCTCTTGGCCTG
This sequence comes from Sus scrofa, assembly GCF_054392235.1. NCBI lineage: Eukaryota > Metazoa > Chordata > Mammalia > Artiodactyla > Suidae > Sus > Sus scrofa. The sequence goes on along the minus strand of NC_139396.1, from coordinate 103,739,232 downwards.
GGTATTCTTGTCTAAAATAGGAGGTGGGAAGAGGCTGGACTTGGCAGTGTGCAGGTGTGAGTGGGGGCACTCAGGGTGGACAAAATGGCTTGAACAGCAGCTGGGATGAGAAAGCCACTGGAAGCATGCCCCAGGCAGGCTGGGCTAGCAGACTGAGGCCAAGGCTGGATCTGGGGTTAGGGTTAAGGTCAAGGTTGAAATTGGAGTTGGGGTCAGTTCTGAATTTCTCTGACTGGTACTGTCTGAAAGTAAAGCCCTCTGAAGGCACTCGATACCTCCCAGCAGGGGCCCTTGGCAGCTGCCCCAATGTTTCTGGATCATATGAACAGATAGACCGAATGGCCACTCCAGAGGGCCATCTTGTGCTCCTTGACCACCAGGGAGCTCAGAAGAGAAAGGGGGTGGAGCCAACTTCCCATGGACCAGCTTGAGCACAGGGGTAGTAGGGCCAGGACTTATCCATGGGTGCCATGCTTCAAGCCCCAGGGTGCCAGGTCCTGGGGAGAGCAGGGCCCATTTGGGTATCAGGGCACCTGGGTCAGGGTCATGGGGATGGCCCAGCTCAGGAACTAAGGACACCTTCTTGGGGCCTCCACAGACACAGGCCGCACTGGGCCAGGGCTCCCAGCTGGCATCCCCATAGCCACCAACACACCTATTGTTCTGCTGGATATTTGGAAACCTGACCTCTTGAAAGAGGGTTATGCTTGAGGATAGGGTCCCCAGGATGGCTCTGGTTACACAGGCGTGCTGGGGTGTGCAGGGCCTGGCATCCTCAGCCAGTTCCTCAGGCCATGCCCCTGGAGAGGTGAATGAAGACCCAGGGCTGATCTCTGTAGGAAAATAGGCCACTGCCCCCTCCTGGCCGCCCCCTCCATCTTTTCCTTCCCTTTTGACATCCAGAATCATGCAAGGCACCCTCAGCACCCTTCCAGGAAGGGAAGAGATGGACAGGCGGTAGGACAGGTGAACTGGGGCCGGTCAGTCGTGGACGAGGCCTGTCTGCTTCTCTCTGCTCCAGAATGGTGATCCGAAGCTGGGGGCCCGATATGAAGGCGGGGAGCGTGAGTGGCCGTTGTTTCTGGGCCCTGCCCACCTGGTGCATCTGCTCACCCATAGCCTGGTCCCACTTGCCACAGCCTCGCCAGCCCCTTCCCTGCCCCCTCACAGGCCTGAGATGGCTGTCACCATGGCAACCCTGCTCATTCAGTCCAGGATAATGAAGCCAATGTGTTTTTCATTTCCATGAGCTGGAGTGTGGAGCAGCACAGGGGAGGGGGCTTTCCCTTACCCTCCCCTCCTCTGGGGGAAGGTGGGCTGGAGACAGAGAATTGGGGGGCCTGAGCAGAGGAGGCAGAAACACCATCAGGCAGGGGGATGAGACCTGGAGCCACCAAGCTTTGATCCACCACAGTGCCCTTGTGGCTGGATAACACCAGCTAGAATGGTAGGCCTCCCTGCCAACACCCAGACCAGGAAGGTTGGCTTAGAACCAGGCAAAGCAGGGCTCCATTTCTAGCTGTGTGACCTTGGGCTAGTGATCTCACCTCTCTGGTCTCATTTTAGTAGAAAAAAGGTCAGCCAAGCATTTCTTGGGTCCTTTCTGAGTGTTTGGCCTTCTGCTGTCCCCAGAGAGAGGGGACCCAGACAGAGCCCCTGTCCCCCAGAAGCCCACGGATTATCAGGGGAAGGAATCTGTACTGGCACATTTCTTAGCCGTAAAAATGAGGTCAGTAACTCTTACCTGTTACTACATTTGTGTTACTACTGGGGGCGGGTACATGAAATTATGCATGTGAACATGCTTGGTGTACACAGCAGGTGTTTTATAAGTGCTAATCTCCCTTCTTTTCATCATCCTGGGTCCCTGGCCTGCAACGCAGAGATAGCGGATGTTTAAGAAATGCTCACGTGCGAGTTGGCAGTCAGAGCTGCCTAGAGGCCTCTCCTTCCCAGAACTGCCTATTCAGCTGGAGGGGAAACTGAGGCCTGAGCAAGGCTGGGCTGCTGGGAGAGCAGGGTGGGAGAGTGGTAACCCTGGGCCAGCCCACACTGTCGGTGGCAGGGCTCATCAGTGGCCCAGACAGGGGAGAGCAGGGCTGTCTGGGAAACCCTGGGCCCAGACGCCACCATCACGCCCCCTCCCCCAGCCCCTCTTCAAGGGCAGGAAGCCAAAAGCACTCACGCAGAAAACCCTGGCCTGTCTCCCCCCCAATAATTCAATCACCTTGGAGGCCAGTGGCCCTCTCTCCTGGCTGGGCTGACAGATTAGAGGGGGAGGGAAGGGAAGCATGTGCAGGGAGGGGGAGGGGAGACAAGGAAAAATCAGAGCAGGGCTTGAAAAATGAAGAAATAAACCTGCCGGGAGGGAGGCAGCCTCGATCCATCCTCCATAAAGCTGTCTTAGGGCCACCAAGGACGTTGGCGGCCAGAGGGGACTGGAGAGGGCTCCTCCCGGGGCCCCTGCCACCCCTGCTCAGCCAGGCTCCAGCCCCTGACTGGTGAGGGCCTGGGGGGGCGGGGAGGGCTGGATGGGCTTGTGGGTTAAAAGGGGCAAAGGTGGGGGAGGTGCAGCTTTCAGGAGAAAAGGGCCAGGAACGGGGGCCTCTTGTCACTGAGGCTGAGCAACACCTGCACACAGTCGGCACGCAAGGCCCGGCTGACCCGTGGGAGGAGTGCGTGGCTGTGTCCGCAGGCAGCTGGCAAACAGGCCTCAAAGCAGGCTGACTAGGTGTGAGCGCTGGATGGAACCCGTCTGCCCTTTGGCCTGCGTAACAGATGGGGAGACAGGCCCAGAGTCACACGCAGATCAGAGCTGCTTGGGTTCTCCAGCCTGGAGTCCAGGCTGGGCCACCTGACCATGACCTACAGGCTGAGGGGTGCCTCTCCCTGCGAGTCCCTGAGAGGGCCCCGTCGTACCTCCTGGGGATCACTCCACAGGGCCCTTTAAGAATCACATTTTCTAGGAACATTGAATGATTCTGAAAACTGCTCATGAGATAGGTAAGTGGAAAGAGAAGGAAAAAAGAATTACAAAGTGACCAGCAAGAAATACATCAGAATGTTGACCAGGAAGACCTCTGGTTGGAAGGATGATGGGCGGTTTTTGTTTTTCTTCTTTCAACTTTTCTGTGACATCCAGACTTTCTACAATAAGCATGCACTGCTTTTACAATAAGGACAAAAGGACATTATTAGAGTTTAACATAAGTAAGCCCCTTCCACTAAGAGTTTCTTGTGCCACATTCTCCATTTACAGGACAACGTCAAATGAAACTCTTGCTGGATTTAGGCAGCAGCTTCACGCAGGCACACGTGCCCACTCACAAGAGCCTTCCTTGTGAAGTCACTCCAGGCAAGAGGGAGGGGACCAGGGCTGCTCTCACTTTGCTGTGTGACTTTGGGGGGGTTCTGTACCTTTCTGTGCACTAGTGTTCTCTCTTTGCCCTGCTCACCTCACTGGATGGGTGCCGAGGCCTCCTGGGCCTGAGCGTGCTTAAACCAAACTCATAAGCCTTTATGAATTAGGGGCACAGGGCTTCTCATCGGAGGGGCACTGTCTGGGGTAGAGGGGGCAACTGAGGTACCTCCAAAGACTGGGCAGCCGGGCGCAGGGTGGAGGAGCCAGGCCAAGCAGCCGCCAGGAGGCCAGGGGCCAGCTTTCATCCCCTGTTTACAGTGGAAACACAGACTTGAAAAGGTTTCACTTTTCCACTGTTTTTGTGGCGGTGCTGTGGGGAGCAGGGCTTCCTGAGAGCGAGGCCAGCTTTCCAAGGCCACACCGAGTCCAGCCCTGCGCTGGCCTCCGACAGGAAACATCATGTTTTCAATTTACGGGTCCCTGCCAGGCGCTGAGAGCAGGCCCTCGATCCACCAATCGGCTGTGTGGGGAGAGCAATTCCAGGCCCCGCCACCCTTGGGAGTCCTCGCAGGCCTGGCGGAGCTCCGGGACTGCAGAGGGACCTCATGGGATCCCCCAGGGGCCTTGCTCCGGGACAACTCTGCCCATGGTTTCAGCAGCTGATGCACCTGGACATTCCACTCCATAAACTCCAATCCCTGGCCTTCCGCCTTCCTCATCGGCTTATCCTCCTCCCTTGTGGACAGATGGGGAAACTGAGGCCCACAGAGAGAAGAGGCTTCCCAACACCACCAGACTATCAGCGAAGAAAGAATGGCCTCAATCCAGATTTGCAGATTCCCAATGGAATCCCTGGGCAAAAAAAGGACTGTCCTGCAACTGTCCCCCCGCCCCCTAATGACACTACGCTGATGATAGCTGACCGCCACTGCACACCAGGCACTGTGACCACATTTAAGCCACAGAACAGGCCCATGAGCTACCTGATCTTCGTATCTTACAGATGAGGAAATAGGCCCAGAGGGGGCTGGAAACCTCTCTAGGGTCATGTGGTGACACGGAGATGGGGGTCTCCATGCCCCTGCAAAGCTGGCCTTCTCCACTCCTTCCTGATGCTGCTCTCGGCTCACTTCCCTGGTGTTTGGTGCTGTTCTTGTCTAGGCTGGCATAGCTTCACTACCATGCAGGTCCAGCCGGTCCCTCCCAACTCCAGGCACTTCTGGAACTTCCCAGTAAACCGAGCAATGCAGGTGGGCAGGAGGCTGTACTGTGGCACCCACGAGGACCTTGGGGCTGATGCCCCACCTCCCTGCTGCACAAGGGGGACTATGGGGTAGGCCTTGGGGCTCTAACAACCCAGGCTTCTGTCTCTGCCTGCTAGAGTGTCAGCCTGTGGGGACAAAGACCTGGTTTCTTGTTCACTGAGGTTTCCCAAACACTCGGAAAGGTGCTGGGACATGGCAGGTGTTACAGCAACACCTGCTAAATGATTGATTGAGGGGTGGTGGTTGGGTGGGCGCTCTGCTCACACGGTGGGTCTGTCGAGGCCTGGAAGCTCTTCTCATTAGCCACGTATTTATGATGTTTCCAAGGGAAGAGGAGATACATCGCCGCCCCATGGCCCTGGCCCATCACTCCATTAGGCTTCTCGCCTGGCTCCATCTGCACAGGGCCCCTTCCGTGCCATTTCTCATGTTCTGGGACTTGCTGAGTTAAGCACTAGACAAAGGACGCATTTTCAGGGATCATAATCCCTTGCTTGTTTTTTTTTTTTTTTTTTTTTTTTCTTCCCGCAAACTGTCCTCTCCCTGCTTCTTCCTATCCAAGGCATCCCTATTTCCAAATGGGAGCCACTTTCCAGGCAGGTGATGGCCAGGCTCGCACCAGCTCTGAGGAGTCCCTGGGCTGGGCTGGGGAGGCACACTGTAGACATGGACACAGAGCCTTCTGGGTGCAGAGAACACCAGGGCTACTGGGGGGGCAGGTGCTCAGGCTGCAGCTCTGGGTTGCATTCCTGCTGGTCAGACTGTGAGGAGCTGGGCTGTGCCTTTAGGAATGGGGAGGAAGCTGCACTTAGCTTGCAGGGGGCAGAGGTGTGTGTGTGTGTGTGTGTGTGTGTAGGGAGTGGGAGGGACACACATAGACAGGCACCCACATAAGCATGCACACATCCAGAGAGGGAAGTAAGAGATTGAGGGAAAAAAACCAGCAAGGGACCCAGGAAGAAAAACAGCACAAGTTAGGGAGGCCATAAGGGACGACCAGCACCGAGATGGAGTCTGAAAAATAGCTGATATAGGAGTTCCTGTTGTGGTGCAATGGAAACGAATCTGACTAGGAACCATGAGGTCGCGGGCTCGATCACTGGCCTCACTCAGTGGGATAAGGATCCGGCGTTGCCGGGAGCTGTGGTGTAGGTCGCAGATGATGCTCGGATCTGGCATTGCTGTGGCTGTGGTGTAGGCCAGCAGCTGTAGCTCCGATTCGACCCGGGCCTCCATATGCCGTGGGTGCAGCCCTAAAAAAAAGCCAAAAAAAGGGCAAAAAGCCGAGACAGAGAGCATCTATAGAAAGAGTGCCACCTGGAGTTGTGCAGTGCAGTTGCCCTGCATAGGACAAATCCAAGAGCAGAGGAAGGAGACAGACAAAACTGGTGCGTGAGAGGCAGAAGAGTGAGGGTGAGCAGGAGAGGGAGGGCCACACAGATAGGCAGATGGAGGAGCAACCATCACACCACTTCTTCAGGAGCCAATACCTGGTGGCTGGGATGGGCCATGCCTGTGGCCTTCATCCAGGGGCACCTCTGCCCGCTCTGTCTCACCTTCTCCTGCCCCTCCCAGTGAGAGCTATGTGTCCCAGGCACTCCTGCAACTGAACCCCCCCTGGCCGTGAGAACCGTCCAAGTTGATGATGGGAAGGGCCCTGAGCCCTGATACAGGCAGGCCTGACCCATGGCTGCTCTGGCCGCTTCAGAATCTCAGCTAAATCTGTAGAACGTACCTACTCTGAGCCCAATCCCCACCCCCCACCCCCGCCAGCCCGGGCCCCAGTAAGGAGGTCCTATTCTCATCTTATGAAGAAGAGGAAGGGCCTCTGGGAGGTCAGGTGATCTGACCTTACAAAGCTCAGGACCTGAAGATTTGAAGATAGGGGTTTGTCAGCCGCAAAACTGATATACCTCCAAGAAGCCTTCTCTGATCCTCTTGGTTGGCAGAGGGTTCTCCCCGAGCAATGCCCAGAGTGAGTGCTCTGTGCCTTGGGCCTGACTAAGGACTCGGGCTTGAAAGTCAGAGGGAGCTGGGTTCAAATTCTGGCCCCAGCTCCAAGAGGCTGTGTACCATGGATGTGCTGTTTGACTTCTCTCTTCCACAGTTCACTCATTTGCAACAGGCTCTATGAAGATTAAATTAGATAATGCATACAAAGTTCATGGGGCAAGTGTTAATTTTTTTGTCTTTTTATGGCATGTGGACGTTCCCAGGCTAGGGATGCCACAGTCACAGCAACGAAGGATCCAAGCCACATCCGCAACTCAAGCCACAATGCTGGATCCTTAACCCACTGAGGGATTGAACTGCATCCTCATGGATACTAATCAGGTTCTTAACCTGTTGAGCCACAATGGGAACTCCAGGAAGTGTTAACTCCACACAGTTGCCATTAAGACCCTGCCCTCGGCAATATAGCTTTGTGATTAACAGCAGGACAGGGTTTTAAATCCTGACTGGGTGACCTTGGGCAAGTCACTCTGTTTGCTGACTGAGGTCCACTCTTAAAATTCTTCTTTATTACTCTCCAGGAGACCCCTCCCCAGCCCCTAAAAAAGGTTGTCCCTGGGGCCTGAGGCATGTGCTGGCTGCCCTTTAACCCCTGTGTTCTTTTCTGTGCTCACAGCCACCAAGCTCCTGCCACTTCTCAGAATCTCCCCAGCCCAAGCCCTCTCTGGTGGAGCCATGCAATCTGGGTGTGGTCAGCCCCAGGGAACTCCACACCAGCCCCCGGTAGAGGGGTCCTAGTATCTCTAGTCAGCTCATTTTTGGTGCAGAGGCAACGGATTTGGAAAAATTATACTGCACTGAGATTAAATGCCTTTAATTCCTATTGAATCGCCCATCTGACTCACGGGCCTCCTCCCCTGGCTGGCCCCATGGTCATTACCATTTAAACACCTAAATTATCAAACTGCCCGGCACCAAAGGCTGGCAGATAATTTATTTCCATTACAAAAGACTGACTGGGGGAAGGGCCCATTCTCTAACCACTGGGAGGTCATCTTCCCACAGAGCTGGGAAGGCTCCGGAAGGACCTGTGCAAAGATTGGTAACAGAAGACTTTCAATGCTTTCTCAGAGTTTGTGTCCTCCTCTTTCTTTGGGTCAAAAAAGATGCTCCAGAGAGCCTTGAGTTCCATAGGCTGGCAGTGAGGGCCGAGGGGGTCGAGCCCATGGGAGAGGCAGGACACAGGAGTTTGGGGTCAGATGATATGCGCTCCATCCCGGCTCTGCTACCTGGTGACTTTGGCTGTCTTCCTGACCGTCCTCTGCCTCAGTTTCCCCATTTGCAACATGGAGATGATAGCAGTGGTCCCAACCTCATAGGGTGTTGCTGGATGGAAGATGCTGTATCGCCTGCTGACATCATTATTATTATCCTCAGAGGGTCCTGTGTCTTGGCTCTTCTCTTTCAGTGACAGAGGTGTGATGGGCAGTCATTTTCCTCTTGTCCAGGAGCTCCAGGGTGGGTGGTTGTACAAGTGTGCCCCAGGGAGGCTCCCCCACCCTGCAGCAGGGCCCTGAGTATCTTGGCCCACTGAGTCCCCACTAGATCAGCTCCTATACTGAGCCCTGGGCACCAGCTACCCTGGGTTCTGGGGAGTTATGCTGGACCACTCTCAGCTCTGCTCCCTGTCCCTAGGCCTTGTCCCCATCTCTTTGTCCCTGCTCCTTCCTGACCTGGGTTCTCAGTCACTTGGCAGAGACCAGAGTGTGTGTCATGTGCAGATTCATTCGATCTGCTTTTATTGAGCAACTACTATGTGTTGTTCATTCCTGCAACACTCAAAGGATAGCTACTCTGTGCTGTTCATCCACTTACTAGGCGCATGGCCTAGAGTGTCCCAGGCCTGAGTGCACCGCTGCTAAGGCACAGCCTCACTCCATTCAGTGAGCCTCTCTGCTGCTCCCTGATGCAGGAGAGGGCTGGGTGTGTGCCTGCTGATGCTCTGGTGCAAATGACACCACCCAGCCCCCCCAACACGCAAGCACACTTAGGCATCTATCTATCTAGGGTTCTGGTTTGGACCACACCTGACCTAAGGCTGTGGCTTTTTCTGTCTCACTTCGAGCCCTACCTGAAATCCTTGAAGTCTTTCGCGTGTTGATTGGCTCCAATCAGCCTCCTCCAGGAAGCCTTCTGCAGCTCTCGCTCTGCAAAAACTCCTCCTTGATTCTAACACCTCCCTGGTGCCAGGGGCACTAGGTACATCACTCATTCTGTTTCCTGCATGTAAGACTTGGCCCAGACTGTGAGCCACCTGAAGGCTGGCATGGGGTCTTTTGCTTCCTTTTTATCCCCAGCAGCTAACACAGACCCACACAAACAGTAGGTGCTTACTAAATACCACCACCTTACTGACTGCGGATGCAGAGCATGCAGAGGACAAGCTTGCGCAAGGGCCCTGTACCAGGCACCAGTATGAACCAAGGACCCATGTGGGAGGAGAGAGAGCCGCCGGCCCTGGCCCACACAAGGGCTGGCAGTACCAGCAGGATGCCAGTGGCCAGAGCTGCATAACCCAGACCTTGGGCACCAGACTCTGACATCATCCCAGTTGGGGGTGAAGGCCCTGGTAGGAATAATTTATCCTCTGCCACCTGCCAGGGTCCAGCTGCCTCGAACGAGGTCTTTTTAGGGTGCAGGGCCAGTTTTTCACCTCTGCCTGTTAACTTCCCTGAGCACCAGTGAGTGGAAAATGGGAGGGAACCAGCGAGTAAGAGCCTTGTCATTTCTGGAGTATGTTGCCCTCTGCGTGGATATTCCTGGAAACCTTCCATGAGGTGTCCTTGGCTGGGGAGGGAAGACTCAGGGCATAGGAGGGACTATTGATTTAGGCAGAGCAGCGCAGGTCAAAAAAGGCCCAGTGTTTAGGAGCAGTCGGTCCCTTGGTCCCTGTGCTGAGACAGCCCTCATCTCTCCTCAGGAGCTTCAAAGGCTGGTTTAGGGTTCAAGCCTGTCAGGCCTACCATCCCAGATGGACTATCCAAGGAGTGAGGTGGCAGGTGGCCTGGCACGGCCCAGAGATCAGACCACAAGCCAAGAGGCCTGGTTCCAGGCCTGCCCCGCACTTCTGCCTGTGGGAACCGGCAAGTCACGTTCCACCCTGGGCCTCAGTTCCCCTGTCTATAAAAAGAAGGGGCTCCAGAAGGGCCACCCTCTAGTTCTGACAGTGCAGGTTCCCATGTGGGTTAACTAATAAAGCTCCAAGGTCCCTCAGAGGAGCCAGATGGGCCCACTCACGCTGCCTCCCTGGGCTGGCCCCAGGCTAGTGGTCCGGCTCGGCTTGCCAAAGAGATCTCAGATCTGAGTGGACCCAGCAGATGCCTACTGATCTAAGGCCTCCTGTAAGGCCTTGGGGAATCACCACGAAATGGCACGTCATGCCCAGGGAACAGCTTTTCTGTCCCTAGGGCCCTGGGGCTGGCAGGCGGCTGCGGACCTGAACCCTCTGTGGTCAGAGGGAATGAAGCTGAAACCTACAGATCTGACCCAGAGAGTATGGCAGGTGAGATACCCGGGACTGTCCTTTTGGTTATCATGTTTTTGTTGTTGTTGTTGTTTTTTGTTGTTTTGTTTTTTGCTTTTTAGGGCCACACCTGCTGAAGTTCCCAGGCTAGGGGTTGAATCAGAGCCGTAGCCACCGGCCTATGCCACAGCCACAGCCACAGCCACAGCCACAGCAATGCGGGATCCGAACTGCATCTGCGACCTTATACCACAGCTCCCGGCAATGCCATATCCTTAACCCACTGAGCGAGGCTCGGGATTGAACCCACATCCTCATGAGTAATAGTTGGTTTGTTTCTGCTGAGCCACAGTGGGAACTTCTATCATGGGGTTCTAAGGCCAGGAAGAACCCTTATAGATCATCTAAACCCCTCACTTATTCATGAGAAAACAGCCACAGAGAAGGACAGGGCTTGTCTAAGTACCCAGTGAGGCTGTGATAATGTCTATGGCCCTACCTCTGAGCCAGCTCCCCTTCGATGGCATCAGAGTATCCCAGACTGGCATGATCACAGGTGTTCTACGGGGTATCAGTTAAAAATTCTGAGCCCTAGGCCTAACTCTAGCTATAGAATCAAACTCTAGGAGAGGAGAGGAGCCTAAGAATAGGCATTTAAACAAGTGCCCCAGGTGGCCTGCTTGTGCGGGCCCTTTGGGGAGTGTCATCTTAAGTGTTATTCGGACAGTTCCCAACTGAGCGCTCTGGAGAGGACCCAGAAGGCCAGTATCCCAGCAGGAGGCAAGTATCTGGGTACCAGACCTAACAGATACCAGCCTCAAGAAGATGCTTCAGTGCTGAGGGGTGGGAGATGTCTCTGTGAGGGCATCTGTCTGCTGTCAAAGAGAAGACTGGCGACTGCAGCCATTGCTACATTTCAGCCCCACTACATTTCACACCCTACAGGTGGATAGGCTTCTGCCCACTTATAGATGAGGAAACAGAGGTACCAGAGATGAAGGAACTTGTCCAGATTCACTCAGTTGAGAGGTGGCAGAGTAGGGATTTGAGCCCAGAAGTTCCTGTCCCTAAGACCCTCGCTTTAATTGCGTGTCACACTGCATCCCTTACCACATCGAAGCTGACATGAGTGGATTCGTGGGTGGTGAGCTCCCCAGCAGCAGAGGTAATGCAAGCAGCTATTAGAGGATCCTTGGCAAGCCTGGGATGGCCTTGATCAACCCTCCTGGAGCTGTGACCGGGGACAAACTAAGCCGGCTAAAGGATGCAAGGGTGTTCATTGGGTTTCTTCCGCACAGAGAAAAATGGTCCAAGTATTTACAGGTTCTAGTTCATCAAAGTCCTCCTGGCTCAACCTTTGGAGCTGCCAGACAGGGGATGCCCGGGAGTCTCAGTGGAAGGCATTTTTGGGGGTGGAGATAGCAGGAAGTTCAAAGGGTTGGCTCCCCAGATGGTGACAAAGGCAGGGTGGGGGTGGCTGGGGTGGGGAGTCTGGGTAGGGGCGGGGCTGAGTGGGCTCAGCAGGGGTCACCCAGTTGAGGGCTGTCCACCCACCAAAGTATGGGCCAGATGGAGGGGCACCACGAGAGCATTCCACGTGGGTCATGAAGCAGAGATGCTCCCACGGGCTCTGAAAGAGGTCCCCAAAGATGCCTCAAGGAAGCAATGAAGGGTCCCAAACAGCTGTGAGGCAAGATGTGCTGCTTCCCAAACCGGAACTGAAGAACGGTGAGAAACACTTCTTAGGAGAGCCAGATGGGAGGCAAAAGCTTCCACACACACCCCTGCTCTCCATTCACTGGGGAGGGGGGAGGAGCAGGGGCTGGTGCTCCCTAGTCAGCTCGCCGAGGGTGTATGGAGTCCCCACAACTCGGGTGCTTTGGAAGGTTACCTGAGCACTGTTTGTCCAGCAGCCATAGCAGCCTGACACCTGTAGGATCACATTGAGGTGACTGTCTCCTCCCTATGTCCGCACTGGCCACAGCCCAGAATCGACACATCAGACAAGTAGACCGGATGCTTAGGGAGCCGGCGCCAAAAGGGCACGTGTGTACCATGCTGTGCAGGACACTGTTTCTCATAACCTGTGCTCAGACTCAGAGTCCTTCTTGATACAGTCTGCCCAACACGTTAAAAACTAGCATGCCAGATAAAATTTCCTTGCCGTCTCCATAGGAAATTGAGGGCACATGGGCTGGAACGAGGACCTGTGCCAGGGTCATGGTTCAGAGTCTCCGAGCCTTCAAGGGGTGTGCACTCCAGTTGGGGGAAGAGGTTGGCTGCTTTGTAGGAGCAGCGGCCAGGAAAGGCCCCGGGTGCGTGGGGCTGAAGGAGGACATGGATGTGTCTCATGGGGTAAGCTCAGCACACGCACAGCCCCTCCAGGAGGTGGGGGTGGTGAGGGGCATTTCCTTAGGCAGGGGTCCCACAGAGGGAGGATGAGCCCAGCACCTGAACCTCGAGACTTCCCACCACGACGCCTGTGTGGAGGCAAACAAGAGCGCCACTGTCAGAGGAGTGAGTGGGCAGCACAGTGCAATCGGCGAGGCTGCAGGTGACAAGGGGGGAAATCAACTCCGGAGGGCGGGGGCCTCTGGAGGGGATCTGGAGGGGCAGTTTGGCTGTTAGTCTGCTCCGGAGAAACTCTTCCTCTCTGGGAGCCCCTCAAGGTGGGCAGGGCTGGACTCCAGGGAGACGAGAGATTCCCTTCTCTTGGCTCCTGCCACCCTTGCCCCAGGCATCTATCTCCCCGCCCTGTGGGAAACCTCCGTGTTCACAGGTGCACACCCATTGGGCACCTCTGCAATTCAGACTGCCTCTGGGATGATGTGGGAAGGGGTGGAGGGCAGGATGTCCTCCCTTCCCGGGCTCCAACCTTCAACCCTGTGTTCTAAGGAAGGAAATTGCGGCTGAAAAGGGGCGGGATGGACCCCAAGTGTGGCACAGCCTGTGAGAGACGCCTGGGTCTGGGGCTGTTTGGGGATGAGGTGGGGAAGCCCATGAGCCCTGGAACCCCCTGCTGGGGAATAGAACCCTCCGCATCATCTCTCCTCTATTCTTCCTGAGGTCGCCTGGGTACTAGCCACAGTCCTGCCTGCCTCAATTTACCTTTACGACCAGCGCAGTGTGCCCAGTTCTTTATTCGGAAGAGCAGGATGGCAGCAGCCTTGCCTACAGAGAGCATACTCACTTTGCAAACTCTTCATCTACGAGATATCTTTCTCCAGCCTCAGTTTCCCCCCACTGCCAGTGAGGAAGCCTGGCCCGCAAGGCTGCAGGGTCCCGCATGGCAGCCAAGAACCATAGCACACGCGGCAAATGAACGGCAAAGTCTGTGATGCGCTGTCTGTGTTAGACACACAGAAGGTTTTGGAGGCTTAGTAGGAAAAAAGAGTGTAAAACATCCAATATGTAATCACTCCAACACAGAAGGAACACAAAATAAAAGACGTCGGGGTGGGCAGTCTGATGAGTGCTCTGAAGGGCACCAGAGCACTCAGAGAGGGGGCTGAGTTAAGAAGAGTTCAGGAGGAAAACGACCAGGGCCTTTGAGGAAGGGAGGTCATGGCCCGGGGGACGAAGCCGCATCCAATCTTGTGGAGGAAGCATGGCTTGAGAAAGGCTGCAAAAGATTCGAGTCCCGTGCAATAGGGCAGAGGGCTCTTGAAGCAGGAAACGCAGGAGAAAGGGGCAGCAGTGGGGACCTGTGACAGCAATGGGGAGGGGGCGGCGGCCCATCAGAGTTGCGGCACAGGACACCGGCAGACGGCTAGTGTGTGATGTGGCCATGAAGGAGGCTAGGGCCAGGTGGTGGCAGCTTCAAATGCCAGGCTGAGCCAGCGGGGCACACAGCAGGCACTTGCAGGAAGACTGGCTGGCCAGGGATGGGGATGGAGGGAGGTCCCCAAGGACATCCAGGTGAGTGGGGACGCCAGGGCCCATCACCCACCTCACAGACCCCTGAGATCCTCCAGGCCCACAGTTGTCCGGGAGCCCACCCTCTGGCGCCTTCTCTCCTCCGAAAAGGACAATTTATTTATTCATGAGCATACACTCGCTCCCACCAGGCAGCCAGCTCCTGGACACCTCACTTCTAATTATAGCAGGAATTTCATTAGTGCTGGAGGGAAATGCCGGGTTTCCGACTGCCCCTGTTAGTGGACGCAGACTCCCTCTTTCTCCCTTGCTTGAGATTGTGGCCAGAGGCCCAGGGCAGCACAGAGTGGCAGCCATAGGGGCAGATCTCGGAGCCAGGAGATGGGGCTCCATCCTGAGTGGTTAGCATGGCAGGTCCATGGGGATGGGATGGTGTCCTCACCCGGGGGATGGGATGGGACCCACCACACACAGCGCACAGCCTCCGAGCGGCGGGATTGCAGGGTGCTGCTCGGACGTCTCTAAAGAGCAGGGTGGGAGGGAGCTGTATGACGCCAGAGCTGCATCACTGGGCAAAAGGCGGCAGGTTGGGAGCTTAGGAGGTCTCAGCTCTGCGGGGTCCTGGGGTGAGGGAGGTGATGATGCAGAGCTGAGAAGGAGGCGGAGTGGGGCTGCTGCTGTGAGGCAGGAGAGAGGCGCCCACACAGAGAGAACCAGACAGAGAGAGACAAAGACAAGGAGGGGCAGACAGAAAGAGAGGCAGACAGACAGACAGACACACACACACAGACACACACGAACTAAGACGTGGAGGCCAAGGAGAGAAGAAGAAACAACTAGGGCCAAGTCAGCCAGGCTGCTCAGAGGACTCCCCAAGCAGATCCACCCACCTCCCCAGGGGGTGCCGGCTGGGCCCACCGCTCTTCAGACTAGACTCAGAGGCTTCGAGTCTGGAGCAGGAGGCATGGACCTCCAAGAACCACCTCCATCCATGACCAAGGGCAGGGCCAGCTGGGGGCTGGGAGGTCTGTGTTCTGGGTCCAAGCCTCATGTGTGGAGTTGGCCTGAGGTGCCAGGGCCAATTTAGTGACAAGGAACTCGCTACCTCCTCAGAAAGAAGCTTTAAAGAAAAACAATCTTCAGAAAGCTCAGACTCTTGGAAAGTTGAACTTGAGGACCCCAGAGAGACAGTATGGTTGCCCCTGAGGGGCCCAAGATCTGGTGGCCAGAGTCTGCCAGACAAGACTGTCCTTTCGATATTAGTTTGGAAAGTCACAGAGTTGCCCCATTACCCTGTCACTCAGAATGAGAACTAGAGGAAAAATATCCTGTAGCCAGGATCCCTCCTTGGTGGAGGACAGCCAACCAAGCCCCAAAAAAACCACTCCTTCATTTACTCACTCAACTGATAAGACATCCACTGGGTAACTACTACGGGCCGGGCACTAGGATGTGGCAGTGAGCAAGATTAATCATTTAAACTTCTTTCCTCGTCTGACACTTGACCTTCACCTATGCTACAGGTGGCAGAGGTGAGTCCAGGGAGAGGCAGCGACTTGCCCAGAGTCACACAGGGAGCTGATGGTTAAGGATAGAGCCTCACACACGATGCTGTAGGCACTGACCATCTGCCAGCCCCGGCAAGAAAGGGAGACGGCCGCACGGGCGCCATCCCCACCCCCAGCCGTTTCTAGGACACCGAGGTATTGATTACCACCCTCGCCTTGGAGTGGTTTTCTTTTCTTTTCTTCCACCAAGGCTTCCTCCTTTTTTTTTTTTTTTTTTTTTTTTTTTTAAGGAATAAACTCCAAGCCGCTCCTATGATTAATTACCAGCTGCCTAATGCTCCTCCACTGGCAATTTCTGGAAAGGGAATGAATTACCTTGAAAAACATCCAAAAAGAGAACTCACCGTGAAGGAGAATTTCAAAGGTTACCTCACAATTAGCAGTGGGCTCCCCTAGCCTTATCGAGTTGCCGGCAAGCCCTCCAAGGAGGGGTAGGCCGCCAGCCTATGGGGGCCACCCACGGGCTCCCGAGGGCAGCCCGGCTTGGAAGCTGGACCAATGCCACCCGGCAGAAATGGGGCTTGTTTCCTGAGCACCCACCTTGAGCCCGCCTGTAGCTCTGCCCCTGGTCTTAAGGCATCATGTACCACTTCATTCCTAGGTACCTCCCTCGGTTCAAACCCCTACTCCACCACTTACAGCTCTATGGGTTTCTTAACCACTCTGAGCCTCTGGAGAATGAGGCATTAAACACACCTCCTCATGGGATTACCATGTGGAGAAATATGTGTTTAAGGAGCGTAGTGCCTGGTACACAGCCGACTCTCACCAAGCTGTATCACTTAAAATATTCCTGGCTTCTAAGCATCCTCATAACAGCCTTCTCAGCAATGTTGGCATAATTATCCTCCTTCTCAGATGAGATTTCTCACGGAAGTGAAAGGACTCCCCCAAGGTCACGCAGCTGATAGCAGGAAGCCAGGACTTCCTACAGCACAAAGGGAGGTCGAGGCCCGCTCTCTGGTTTCAGAGCCTGAATGAAGTGCAGAGGTACCCCAGGGCTCACCTGGGCCTACGTCTGGGTACCTGGGAGCAGTGGGGCCTGAGGAAAGATGCCTCTGAGGGAAGCAGGAAGACAACAAGCAGGGCCTCACGTCAGGATGAAGACTCGGGCTCCCTGGGCTGGGCCCCAGAGCCTTGGGACAAAGGGCTCTAGCCCAAGTCAGCATTTCTGTGAAGGCCTCTCATCTCTGGATTGGGAGCCACAGAGAGTAAAGAGGGATTACACAGGTCACCCTCTGGCACAAGGCCAAGTGTCATCAACCCTGAAATGCCACTCTGTGATGAGACACACCAGTCCTGGGAGGCTCGGCTTGGGACCTTCAGGCTCCAGCTGTTCCCTGGGGGGCCGAAGCCCCCTCAACAGGCTAGATAACCACTTTGTGTCTATCTTGGCACTGGTGGGTCCTTGGGGGGAGGGGATGGTGGGAACGGAAATGTGGGAAAAGAAGGAAGGATCCTTGCATCGCTGAGAAAAATGACATATCCTGAGCATTTACCATGTGCCAGGTGTGCTGGCGCACCTGTGGGGGCAAGTGCTGTAGTCCCAATCCCTCTTTTATAGACAGGTAAACTGAGGCACAAGGAAACCGCACAAGGTCATGGTGGATGAGTGGCAAGGCCAGGATTTGCAATCAGGCACCCTGACCTGAGTCAGAGCCCAGAGAGGTGTGAAAGCTCAGACGTCATCTCAATGCGATTGTGGGAGAGAAGTGGGTGGGACAGCCATAGCACCCATCTCAAGGAACAGTCCTCTCTGTTCACCCAGGCCTCTTACAGTATGGCTACCATGTTGCTTAGCAGTAAGGCTCATGTGCCACAGAGTTGGGTGGTACCGACAGGGCTGCTGTGCCAAGGCTGGAGATTCCAAACCTGCCCCTCTCCCTGAGTGCATCTCCCGACCCCTGCCCTGGCAGCCACTCTAGAGAAAGGCCAGGACTAAGAGGCCCCTGGGGGCCCTTTTGGGGGCTGATGATGGTCTCAGTGGGGGTAGGGTGAGCGTTGCACCCAATCCTGCCCTTGAGGGCTGTGCCCCAGTCAAAGCTGCAGTGCACTGGGGTTAGCACCTGTCACCCAGTCACGACACATCTGCCTCGGCCCCAAGCATCCCGGCCCAGCTGCCCTCACCAGCCCAGTGGCACACCTACCTCAGTGACCCACGAATCACCAGCGTCTCACGTGCCGGTCAGCAGCTGGCAGCCCCTCCGCCTCACTCCAGCTCCATCCTGCTGCAATGAGAAGGCAGTCAGGGACCACTCACAGCAGGGACCCCAGAACTGACCTGCAGGAAGTTTACCACAGGCCAAACCCAATCATCCCTTCCTGACAGATGGGAAATCTGAAGGAGGGAGAGGAAAGAGGCATAATGCTGAAGGGTTCTAACACAAACAGGCTCCTGGCACCCTACATCTGCCAGTTACCGGCTATGCGATTGCAGATAAGCTTCTGACCTCTCCGGGTTTCAGTTTCCTCATCTGCCAAATGGGATGATGGTGATCTCTCCCAGGGGTTCTGGGAAGATCTAAGGACATATGGTGAAAGAAGCACTCAACATTCATTCACTCAAGAAACATTTAGCAAACACCCCGTGCTATGAACAGGATAGCAGCCCCATCCTTAGGAACTCTGATAACAGGCAAAGAACCAAACCATACATAATTAAAAGTGGTGTCTCACAGAAAGAACAAGCATAGGGGTGACACAGCATAGATTCAAGATTCAGGGGCATCTCTTTGGGGAAGTAAAGTTGAAGGATGAGCTAGAGAGAGGCAGGTCAAGATGCATGGAACAGCATTCCAGGCACAAGGAACAGTACATGTGAAGACTCCAAATCAGGCAAAAATGCCTCTTTCAGTGGAGAATTTGACAGTGGGTAGTGTGGCAGGTGCGGTGTGCAAGGGAAAGAGGGAGTGGAGTAAGTGACGGCTAGGAGGCAGGGCTGAGCACCGAGAGGGGGGACAGAAACCACAGGAGGGTCTAAGCACCTGAGGGACATGAACCCAGGTCTTGTTTGAGAAGATCCCCATGGCTGCTGGGAAGAAGGGCTTCAATGGGACAGGAGGAGGCAGGGAAACCAGTGGGGAGGCTGTCCCAGGGGTCTGGGCCAGAGGCAGTGGTGCTCAGAGCAGAAGGCAGTTGTGGTAGGACCTGCTCGTGCGCTGATTATGTGGGGAACCCAGTCCCTGTGCCCCCAAGTAGCGGGGGCATGATTATCCTTACTGGGTGGGGTCCAGCTGCCCCACCTCTACAATGGGCACCAGTGCTCTCCTCTCCTGTCCATCCATAGGGCCCCCAGGAATCAGGAGGAGCAGACCCAGGGGCCTGGCAGGGGGGCTTTCCTGGAGTCCTGGCTGCAGGGCAGGAGGCGCAGAGCCCCAACTTTGAGTCCCAGCTATGAAGGCACCTCACTGAGTGGCTCTGGTGATCACGTTCCCTGCACCTGCGTGCCCTCCCCTAAGAAAGAGGGAACCTACATGCAGGGCTGAGCGCCTCCTGGGATGAAGTCTGTGGCTACAGTGGGAGTGGGCGTGCCCAGGCCGCAGTAAGCGTGGGCTCTCCCATGTGCCGGGAGCTGGCACAGGCCTCAGACCTAGGATCGCCTCCCTGTGCGGCAGGCAGGGAGAGAAGTAGTTGCCTATGGCTGGCTTCGACAAGGGGCACCACGGCCTGGCATTTGAGAGGTGGATTCAGTAATAAGAACGATCTGGTTCAAGGCAGGTTTCATCCCCTTATCAAGTGTGACTTTAGGCAAGTTTCTTTCTTTTTTTTTTTTTAATAGGCAAATTTCTTTTTTCTTTCTTTTTACAGCTGCACCCGAGGCATATGGAGGTTCCCAGGCTAGGGGTCGAATCAGAGTGGCAGCTGCCAGCCTACACCACAGCCACAGCAATGCGGGATCCGAGCCACGTCTGTGAGCTACACCATAGCTTGTGGTAATGCTGGGTCCTTAACCTGCTAAGCCATGACGGGGACTCCTGGGCAAGTTTCTTAAACCTCTCTGTGCCTAAGTTTCCTCATCTGTATTAGGCAATATAGCGATAAGAAGTGGACCTCCTTCAAAGAGTGGTACAGACTGTATAAGGTAATGCACATGACTGCTGGACACACAGGCAGTTTGGGGGCTTTGTCAGATGAGGCTAAATTACCTTGCAGGAGTTTTTGCCAGGCTTCATAGAGTGCTGGGCCCCTAAACCCCAAGCTCCCAGAGCCAGGCCCGGCACCCCCACCCCACACGGGAAGAGAATGTCTCTGTGTCCTGACCCGTCAGTTCTGGCAATGCCCAAACTCTGCTGGCCTTGACTTCAACTCTCCCATTTCACAGAGGAGGAACCACAGATGGAGGCCCAGAGGGCACCCCATCCCGGGGTCATGCAGCCAGTCAATGGTTGGGCCAGAAGTGGAATCAGCCTCCTGCTTCCCCACCGCCCACAGCTCAGGCCTTTCCCAAAGGCGGCTGGCCGCAGAGCCGCTGACAAAGAGAAAATAATTATTTTGGCAGCTGAGACAGAAGCCAGAGCCGGAAAGTCCTTGCTCACTTGGTGAGCAACGTCCAGCCCCGAGGAATGAAGCCCGCCCATCCTGCCTCGCAAAGGTACTCTGGCTCACGGCGCACACGCCTGTGTCCCTCTGACCCCAGCTACCCCGGTTGTTTGGTATTGGGCTCATGCAAAGGAGCAAACAGAACAGAGAGGGGAAGATGCCTGTCCAAGGTCACACAGCAGGGGTACCACACTGTGGGGTCACCAGGATAGGAACTCAGGGCTTGGTCGAGAATTAACCCTTTGCCCATGAGCCTGCACTGGACCCCTACCTGGTAACGAGAGAGGACCAGAAGGCTTGTCTTGACTGGGTTATGCCTGGGATACTTCTTTAGCCTTCAGTGAAATACTGTGACATAGAAATTAAACTAGCACTTTCAATTTACGCACAAGGCCTAGAGAAGTTCTATAGCTTCCTAAGGTCATACACAAGTAATAAGGAGCAAATAAGTAACAAAAACAGAGCCGGGACATGAGCGGGTGGTCTGCCCCCACTCGGGTTCTGCCCATCACCAGATGACCAGCCAGGGAGCCCACACCCTACCCAGTCGGCACTGGGCACTCAGCTCCCTGGGCCCTGTGTGCTGGGTCAACTCACACTGGCCATCCAGACAGGCTGGGGTGCAGGTGGGGGAGCCAGACCCAGGCAGGGCTGTGAACACAGAGGCAGTATCATCCACCCCCATGCCCATCCCCAGAGTGCTCTTAGGTGAGCCTCACAGCTTGCAGGGGTTTGGCCACCTGGCAAGACCAATGAGAGGTCCCGTCCTGGTCCCAGCCTGAGCAGACCACAACCACAAAGGACACAGATCCACGTGGGTAACCGTTTTCTGCTTAAAAGCATCTCTGCTTAACGGAGCAGTGCATAGCCTGAGACTCAGGGTCGAGTGGGGTGGTGGGACCCGCCCAGTCTCCCTGAGGGATGGACACCCTACTGCCCAGAGGGCTGTTGTGGGTGTCCTCAGCTCAGGACCCTCACTTAGGTTGGGAGAAGGGAAGGCCAGAAAGGGCCAAAAGGGGCAATGTGCAGACCACCAGCAGAAACGTGCTTTTACCCTCATGGCATGTCTGGAGCTCCCCGAGGGCAGGGCCAGAACAAGCGCCTATTGTGCAGAGTGGGACACTGGGCTCCAAGGGAGGGGAGAGCTGCCATGGGCATCGTACCTGGGAAGCGGCATGGCTGGGTCTGGGACTTGGCAGGGGTCACTCAGGCGTGGGGACTGTCCCAGGACCCAGATGGATTCTCCCAGCCGCACCCCTCTTTCCCATCCTCTGCTCCTCTAGGGATCCCCTGGGGGAAGGGACCTGGGTGTGGGCTTGGGTGGAGGCACCAGGCCAAGCGGACTGGGGCTGGCCCAGAGAGATGCAGGGCCAACAGGATTCCTAGAGGACAGAGGGGCCATGCCACAGGGTGTCCAGGATCTGGGGTGCTGTGAGGGCTCTACGCCCATGGCTCTAGGCCTGTGGCTGTGACTGGTGGTTCTCTAAGCTACCAAGGGTTGGGAGCCCAAATTCTGGGCTGGAGCGCTGGCCCAGTCCTCAGTGGTGAGATCGAGGGCAGGGGTGGATAGAGCTGGGTTTGAATTTCTGCTTTGCTCTTTAAAGCTGGTTGACCTTGAGCAAGCCACTCAGCATCTCTGAGCCCCCATCTCCTCTCTAAACAAGGACAAATCACCCCCTCCAGCTACTCACCCACCAGCTTCAGGCTGACCTTGTAGAGGCTGATGTTGGCCAGAGCACTGATCTACCCACAGGCTCCTGGGAGAAGGGGTCAGACTGGCTTAGTGTCATCTTCAGGGCAGGGGACCCCACCGGTGGCACTGCTGAGCTGAAGTTCAGGGCTCCTGTCATCTGCTGCTAATCACACACAAGAGCCCCTCATGCCCTGGTGGCTGCAAGGACTTAATGATATGTAGATGCAGGTCAGTGACGGCGACTGCTAAAGTTTCGGAGAGGGGGTAACCACTCAAGGTCCTAAGTGGCCAAGTGGGAACCGGAACATGGTCACGTGAGAGCCCATCCAAACCGGGTCCAACCTGCTGCTCCACTACTGAACTGATTGACCCGAACTAGCTCCCGTATGGCCTTCACCCTCCCCACCTGAGCCAGACTAGGTAGCTCTTCTTACTCCAGTTTTTACAGATGGGCCGAAGAGCTGCTGCTTCTGCAGGCCAGGGGTCCCGCTCTGACCCCACACAGGGATGGTGGCTCAGACCCAGCTCCCGGCTCCCTGGGGAGACATGGGTTCCTCCACCTCAAAGACCCATCCAGGGAAGCATCCCCTTACATGACCCTGGGAACAGGCCCCTCGTCCTCCCCTGGCGGCCCGGGCTGGCTCCAGGAGCAAGGCAAATATTTACCCCGATGGTTATCCAAACCGGGCTGGCGGCCCCACCTCCCACATTCCTGGAATACATGTTCCCTGACCTCACCAAGCTGCGGGGGGGGGGGGGGAAGGGGGGCTGGGGGGGGTGGAATCCAGACATGGGTAAGAGCCAGACCCAGGGTCCAGGGCCTCGATGGAAGCCAAGGAAGGCCTACTGCCCAGGAGGAAAAAGGGCAGCTTCGAATTGTCTCTCTAGCTACTCACCCACTAGGGGAGGCCTCAGGTTGACATGGGCTGGGCCAGAGCACTGACCTGCATCCCCCTGCCTGTACCCCCCCCCAATGTGGTAGGCAGGGGGACACACCCTACAGTTCAGGGCTGTCACCAGGTCTCAGCTCCTCACACCTGCTGCCAATAACACACACACACACACACACACACACACACACACACACACACAGACTTGTACTTAAGGAGTAAGGGACTCAGCCTGCTACAAACATGGTAGAAGCCCCTGCCTGCCAGGCCCCAGACACTCTCACTGCCTCCCTCCACCCTCAGCACAGTCCTGTCACCAGGAAACTGTAAGGTCCATTTGATAGATGAAGAAACTGTGCAGCAGACACCGGCGGTCACGTAGCTGAAAGTGGTAGAATGTGCACTGTCTCAACCCAAACCACGCATTCTATAGCTCTGCAGTCCCAGCCCTGCCCCTTGGAACCCTGTCCGTCCTTCCATGCCCAAAGGACCCCCTCCACCATGCTGCCTTCCTGATAGTCCCCCAAGCGAGCTTTCCCTGCCCTGAACTTCCAGTCATGTGGACGGTGTTTCTGTCTCCCTGCATAATTAAAATAGACTGTCTGATAATCTTCAGCAGTGAGACCCTTGTACTCACTCCAGGCACAGCGGGGTTGCACCCAAAGGGTTGGGTTGCCCTGAGTGCTCAGGGGAGGCCTGAAATCCTGAGTCTTTCCACCAAAGAACAGTAGCTGGAGTTGGCCTCAAGGAACAGGTAAGAAAGCAGACCTAAGAAGCTGGATGTTTGGGGTCCAGGGAAACGCCAGGCCACGGCTGCCTGAGAATCATGAACTACCCTTGGTTCAATAACCCTGTTTTTACCTCTTCTGAGAATATTTCTAGTTGTTCTAACAGCCTGCCCATGTCCAGGCCCAGGGAAGCCCAGCTCGGCTGGTCTAGCCCTGCCCTGCAGATCCTCGCTGCACACCCCTCGGCTTCCCGTCTCCCTCTCTCCTGCATGGAAACGTCAAAAGCGACCAGGACAGGCAGATGGGCAGGTTCTGCTGAATGAAGGCCTGGGAAGTCTGCTGGTGGGCCCTCAGAGATGCCTCCAGGTGGGAAAAGCTCTGGAGGCAGGAGATGCCAAGCGCAAACCTGGGGCTGCCCCTGGCACTGTGGGGACCCAAACAGAAGGTGCTGGGGAAAGACAGGGCCTCGCAGAACCTCTCCACCCATCTAGCATCTCTGAGACTTGGTTCCCTCATTTGGAAAATGGGGGCTCTAAAGGGACTTCTAGGCATTATTCCTTTATGTTTGTCATTCATACATTCATCCATTCATCCATTCATTCATTTCCTTCTCAACAACCCATGATGCTGCCTACTTATGCCCCAGAGGAGGAAGGGAAGAGAAAAGAGTAGGGGTGGATGGGTGGGGGGAAGAAGGCAGGGTTGAAGGCCACTGTCACCAGCCAGCATGCCTGCCAAGGGTGTTTGCCCACCATCTAAAGAAAGGCAGGCAAGACACAGTAATTCTAGGACGCAGGATAAATTCAGGACAGAATGCTGGAGGGCAACAAAGTGGGGGGTCAGGGGCATCATCCTCTTGGGCAGAGTCTCTCAGGCAGGAGGGCACCCCTCCTGGGCAAAGGCCCAGACGCTTGTCTGGAGAAAAGCCTCAGCCTGAAGAGAGAATGATGGGTAAAATCAGGAGCAGGGGACAGCTGCGTTCAAGGGCACATGCAGACACACCCCTGGAGCCCCTCCCTCCCCAAAGCTTCACCTAGAGCCCAGTCCTGATTTGCTGTGTTTTCAAGACCAGGTTGGAGTAGCACCTCCTTGGAAGAGCTCTATCAGAGTGGAAAGTCCTCGCTGTCTCCTCGCGCAGCACCTGGGCCCCCAGGAGGGACCTTTACCCATCCTCCTCTTGGAAGAGTCCATGGAGGTCCTCAGTCTAAGCCTGCCACCATATAGAGCAGGGGACATAAGTCCAGAGAGAGAGAGAGGACGAGAAGCCAGGGCAGCGCTAGCTGGAGGTTGGACTAAGAAGGTAAGGACTCATGCACGAGTCCCTTGTCCCGCCAGGCCTCCTCATCTGGATGAACGCTGGCTGGAGGATTAGTCCCATGGTTGGGGCAGGACTGGGCAGCCCCATCAGTGGTCAGCTCCATCGGGCAGCCTGGACTCCAGGCCCTGTGCTCCCTCCAGTCGAGAGGACAGACAGGAAGGTCAAAGGACTGAAAGGCATGGGCACCCCTGACAGGTCATGCCAAACACCTAGTACCAAGTGTTCCTGATGATCCCCTTCCTGGGCCAGGGGCCAGCCCCCAGCGGTCACACTCCCCAAACAGGCATCCCTCTGGGATTCTGGCCACACATGGGCCAGGCCAGTCTAAAGTGATGGCCGAGGCCCAGATTTGCAGATGCCAGACAAAGGAGAGCACTGTTCTTGCTTGCAGGAGGTGGCGGGTCTGAGCACAGGCACTAACGTCACCCTGGCCTGGTTGAAATCCTGTTTCTGCTGCTTGCAAGCCATGTGGCCTCAGCCAGGTCCCTGCACCTCTCCCTGCCTCAGTTTACTCAGTGGTGCAATGGGGAGGGAGAAGGTTCAACTGGGGTAAGTGCATGGCCCAACCCCTGGTCCTTGGAGGAGCCAGGCCATGGAGCTCTTGCTGTTTGCAGGGACACCAGCCATCCCTGTAAGGGTGACCCAGTGATGGTCTGCAGGGTCACTGCTGGGAAGCCTGGGAAGAAGGGGGCCTATTAATCATCAAACTGCATCCACAGTCTGCCCCAAGATGCTCCACCAATGCAGCCACCCAGGGGGGCTTGACTGGTCCCACTGGATTTTGTTAACACTGAGGTGACACGAGACCTATCTTTGGCATGTACCCTCCCTGACCGGGGCAAGTGCCTCCTGACCCCTCGAAGCCTCCATCTTTCATCTGCAAAGTGGGATGAACAATGCCTGCCTAATGTCCCAGGATGCTGGAAGGCTGCTAGGAGATGGAGGATGGGCCGGGTCTTGCGATGGGCTGTGAGGTTCCCTATTCTGTTCCACACACTGCTTACTTGACTGCTCCTGACTTCCTGGGCAGCCTCAGTGCCCAGCCTGGTCTGAGCCATCACACACCCAGAGCGCATCCCCAGGTCCTCACCAGGAGGCACTGAGGACTCTCCAGGTACCTCCCAGCTGAGGCTGTCAGGACCAGCCTAGGATGCTCTTCCTTCTCCCGTGAGTCTGGGGTCTCTGCGTCCTTTCAGAAAGAAGGGCTCCCTCAGCCTAGCAACTTGGTGGGATTCTTGGGGGAGCCACTCCCCACCTGCCCATCAATCCTTGGGACTGAGAGAACCTGCTGTCTGGGACTGGACCCCTGGATGGGCTAAAAAGAGGGGGGCAAGGTCAGCCCCCACAATGAGTGTTGTCTTGTTGCCCATAGCAGCCAGGACAGGGTTTGCCCCCAGAATGTTTGCTGGATGGATGGATGAGCAGTTATGGGAGGGGTGGTGTGAAAACAGATTTAGATCAGAGAACAGAGCAGCTGACACTTGCACAGTGCTCACCACAGCCATCCTAGGCCCGGCTCTAACAGAGGCTGTCTATGCCGGTTAACCCAATAGTCCCCACAGCAATCCTATAAAGTGGTAACATCATCCCCATTTCACAGATGAGGAAACTGCGGTTCCAAGACATGAAGTCACTTGCCCACAGTGTTAGAAAGTGGCAAAGTTAGATTCAGTGCAGGCCCTGGACTCCAGAATCCATATGCTGGTCCACAATGCTGCCTGGGGGCTGTGGAGAGTGGGGAGAGATCACGTGTCAAGAGGCCCATCCAGACCAGAGGTTCCTGCCCAGGCTCCAGGCCCTGCCCCAGGGATTTAACTGGTCTGGGGTGTGCTGCCTTTCAAAGCTGCCCTGGATCTCGCTTTCGGCAGGAGCTGGGAATCCCGGCCAGCCTCACCTTCACTCTGCAGTCGGGGAAACCGTGGCTTAGGGAGGGCAGGCATGTTCAAAGTCACCCTGCGTGTCAGGGGAGCTTGGGACCCGGAGCCCAGCTCCCATGACTGCTCCTTCGTGGGCCTGGAGCTCTTGGAAACAGAGCCCTGTGGCCTCAGCAGAGCAGCCCACAGGCGCAGCCGTGGGTGGGAGAGATGAGGCAGACAGATGCGGGGAAGCCAGAGCAGCACGCAGCCAGATGACACACAGGCCCAGCAATTCCTGACTCATGGCCACCCATCCCGTGACTCCACCCACCGCCAGCGTCCCCACCCTGGCTTACACTCCACAGCCTGTTGCACCCTCTGGAGTCCCCTCCCATTTAGGACCAGAGAGCCACAGAGGGAGGAAGGAGCGGTGGCGCCCCACCCAGGGCTGGGTGGGAAGCCCAGACGACCCGAGAAGGGGGGACTCTACACGCAGAGGAAGAGGCATTAATTAGCCCTGCCCCTCCCTGCAGTGCCCTGCACACTCCCAGCCTGTGCTGGCCAGCACCCTGTGGACCAAGCACCCTGTGGACAGGAGGAAAGCTGGCGCTGACACCCACCAGGGCCAACTTTCTTAGCCACGTGACACCCTTTGCATCAGGGCCCCACACCTGGCAAAGCATATTAGGTTTTCCTGCTACCCGTTTATTTCACGAATGCCCGAGAAGGCATTACACCCCCCCACCGGCCAAGAATCTTCCGTGACTCCCCATTGTCTACGAGGTTGGCACTAATTCTTCAGCCTCATGTTCAAAGCCCCAGCCTGCCTCTGATCTGTAATGTGTCAGCTCCCACCTCTGTACCTCGCCTACCCTAATCCTGCTGCCAGGAATGTCCCCGTCCCTGTGGCCTGATGCCCTGGGAAGGAAATTCACACTGCCATCAAGGGGCCACAGGAATCAGATACTGGGTTCACAATATCTCAACAACTCCTCATAGCTCCTTATGCCACTGGCTCTGAAAGGCCCATTTGACAGATGCAGAGGCTGAGGCTCAGAGCGGCAATGTGTCCAAGGCCACTGGAGGCTGAGCTGTCACCATAAAGGCAGGGCCTTGGGTTGCTTGGACCTACGGTCTTCTCCGGTGCTGATAAGCTTTCAGCTCATCCATGAGCTCAGGGTGGCTCCGGCTCTGTTAGCTTATCCAATGTCAAGGTGACTTGGGTCTGCTAACCTTGGCATCTTGATCCTCCTTTTGCCCTCTTTTGGGAAAACGCTGCGACCCCTGTTGACACTGAGCTGGGCTTAGGCTGGGGCCCCCAGGCTGGGGAGGTGGGTGATGAGAAGCTGTGCAGCTCTGTGGCCAAGAGCATAGACTCAGGGGCCAGCTCTTTGGTTCAATGCCTGCATAACCACCCTGGGCTGACTGATTCACCTGTCTGTGCCTCAGTTTCTTCCTCTGGAAATGGGGATAATGGAAAAGTGACCTCACAGAGATGCTGTCATGGTGAATGTGAATTCCTGTAGGTCACGATCGGAGCAGCATCCCCACAGAGTGCTACAGAAGGGCTTAGGAGGGTTTGGAGTGCTTAGTATCATTGCTCTGTTCCTCCCTGCACTGTAAGTTCAACGTCACGGCCAAAGGAAAACTGAAGGCCTCAGAGCACCTACCAGGAGAGAGGAGGGGGGCGGGAGAGTGGCAGGAGAATCTGCCCCTCAGATTGCCCACTTCCTGGCTTCTGGTCCACAAGGCTGCCACCTGGCCTGCCTGCCTGAGCATGGCAGAGAGACCTGGCACACTCCACCTTTCAGCTCTTGTGAAGAGGGGAGAAGGGCGGGCTCCCTCTTGGGCAGAGGTACCCAGCTTTGCCTCTGTGTTGTCAGTGGGATGACCCAGAGTGGGGCCGGGATAGCATCACTATCCCCATCCCCCATGGGGACAACTGGCAACTACTCACATCTCTTACCTTGCTTGGGGGCATCATAGACACTGCGCCCCGCTGGGTTGGATACAGAGAGATGTGAGATGCATGGGGGTGAGGGGCTGGGACCCCAAAGCTGGCTGTCCTATAGGGTATAAGTTGTCCTATGGGATGTCCTATGGGATGTCATAGCTGGGCAAGGCTTCCTCCTTTCCCCTTTCTTTCTACAGATGAGGCCCAGAGTGGCTGAGTGACTAGCCCACATACACCAGCAAGCTAGTGGTGGATGCCAGATAAAAACCCTGGTCTCCAGGCTCCAGGCCTGGCCTCACTGTGAGGTTTGTCTTGCCAGGTCCCTAAAGGTGACTGATTGTCTAGGAGAAGATAAGTCACCAGCATTGTGTGGGTGAGGGATGGGCCTGGGCCCAGAGCTTCCACCAACGGGAGGTCCCGGGAGGGGGTCAGAACAGGTCAGAGGCAGGGCAGCCCCGAGCCTGAGGTCCAGCTTCCTTTCTCAAGAGGGCATGATTCCTGGCAGCAGCTCCTACAGGAAACAGTAGAAGCGCCACCCGCGGGAAACACGGGGTGGGACAAAGGGGGTGTCGGGTAGGGTTTCCTGTTGGGTGGGTGACCTGTGTGGCTGTGGCCCTGGGGCCAGGCCAGAGTTGGGTTTCGCCTCATCCCTGGCTCAGGCCCAGGCCACCCTGAGTCCCATCCTCCTGGCCTGCTATGGCTTCCTGTCCCACAGGCCCCACCCAGCCCAGGAGGGAGCAGGGCCCCCGAGGAGGCCTCCTCAGAAGCACCAAACTTTTCTGGGGCAGGAGTAAGCAAGGCTGCCCCACCCTGCTTGGCGGCCTTTGGCCCCTGACCTCTAGGCCTTCAGTTCTTTGTTTTGCAGCAAGAGGCCTTGACAAAAGCACTCCTGGGTTTTATTCCCAGGAGCTCACAGCTTAGGCACAGCTGAGTAGGGGCTGCAGGAATCAGCCCCGCCCTGGGCATCGGTCACTATCTTCCTCCACTCCCGGCAGAGTGGCAGTGTCACCTCCAAGGAGCCAGGCTGGAGGGACCAGGACAAAGGGAGGCACTGAAGAGGGGTAGATTTCAGGCCTCAGAGGCAGAACTTCCCAGGGTTCAAAGGTGAGGGGCAGTGTGGTACTTTCCATAGAAGGTGTGGCATCTCAGCTGGGCAGGGCGGCCCCCAAGTCAGGGACAATGTGATGTCAAACCATGGGCACAGCACCCAGGGTAATAAGATGCCTTTATTCCCCCACTCAAGTTTTAAATGCCTGGATCCTTATAAGTGTCAGATGTCTGGGTGAGATGGGACATCTGCCCAGGGGCTGCAGGGCCACCCATGGGCTCCATGTGAACCCAACCCATTTCCGTGGGCCTCAGAAGCTGGGGCCTCACCTGCCTGCAGGTGGATATGTCATGGGAGTAGAGAAGTTAGTGTCCTGGCCCAGTGAGGGGGAAGAGGCTTGAACAGAGGCCCTAAGCCTGGGACACAGACTATGGGAGGCCACAGCATCCCAGTCTCTCAGGGCTGCTTGGCAAACAGGCAACTCAGCAAGCAAACAGGCCAGAGAGTGTGCAGCACTTCTCCAGGCTGCGGCCCCACCAGGAACAAAGGCCTCTTGTAGCTCAGCGTCAGGGAGGAGTGCAAATGGGAGGCGGTCTGGACCAACTGGGGCCGGGCCTTGCCTGAGATCACCCCAGGGACAGGGACAGAACTGGGATCCAGGTCTCCTGTTTGCTCCGTGGGCAGCCCCAGGGCCTGCTGTGCTGGGAAGGTGGGACTGCTCATTCAGGCAGGGACTGACCTTGGCCTCACCTTGGCTGTCCAGCACAGGACAGTGACGACATGTTTATACTGGTCCAATCAAACAGGCCCTGACAGGGTTCTGTGGGGGCCCAGCCTGATGCTCTACCTGGAAGCAGCCAATCTTGGGAGGGACTAGGTCAAGGAGGCTAAAGCCTCAGGTCTGTGGGCCTAACGTGAGCAGGATGGAAAACAGAAGCCAGACTTCAGCCTGCTGTGTGGCCAGGGCATGAGTTACCAGCAAGAGTTACTAAGATGGCCACGGCACAGTAGTGAGCCTCCCAACCCTGGATGCATGCAAATGAGGTTGGGCACACACAGACTTTAAAATCATCCCTGCCCAGAATTCACATTCAGCCGTGGGTGGCAGGATGCCTGGCCTGCGTCACTGGCTCAACCACTGGTCACCCCACTTCCGTTCCTTAGCTGGATAGGAGTTTTCCAGCTGTTATCAGAATGGCCTTGAGCTCCTGAGCTCCAGGCTGAACACCCTTAAGTCCTCTCACAACAGAGACAAGGTCCAACCAGGCTCTGTGCGGCCCCAATGCCAGTTCTCTGTGCCCCTCATCCCAAGCACCTGGTGGAATTGGCCTTGGCCCATCCAGGGAAAGTACACCTAAGCCTCCCCAGAACCCAGGGCAGCCTGTGGGGTCGGTTGCACCCTCATCCCCACGCAGTGGCTGCCTCTCCCTGGGCCTCAGCTCAGGTCGGACCCCCGGCCCACCCTGAGATGCCAGCTTAGCAGTGAGAATCTCCAGGGCCAGGGATGTGCTTTTTACTTAAGCACAGACTGGCACAGACTTGACTTGGTTGCCAGGAAATGTTTGTCAAAGGAACGAGAGAGAGAGAGAGAGAGAGAGAGAGAGAGAGAGAGAGAGAGAGAGAAAGTAGCGGGGAGGGAGGGGGACAGACAAACAGACATTTGAACTCAGGCAGGTTCTCAGAACTGTGGTCCCCAAAGGCTACCAGAGCCCTCCTCCTCTGCCAGGCCCTCTCTGGTTATAAAGTGCAGACCGGGTAAACATGGAGAAAGGGTGAGGGAGGCCCTGAGCTGTGTTCCAGGGCTCCGCTGCCTCAGCTGTCTCAGAGAAGGCCCCCAGATGTCCGGGCTCAGGGTGTCTGCACTCTGCCCACATCTGCTCTGGAAGCCCAGCTCCATCCCACCTCCCTGGAGGACAGGGACTCTTGTATCAACTACTTGGTCCATGAGGGACTCAGTGATGCCCCTCACCTTCTCTGGCATCCCCTTCCTAACACAGAGGTTTCATTCTCCTGGAATGGCAGTGGGGTGGGACACGGCTGCCACACGGTCTTTGCAACGAAGGTGATCCTGCCTATCCAACAGGAGGAAAATAAGTCACAGGTGTGAGATCCACAGAAGTTCTAGAAGACCCGTGTGCTGACAACCCTAACCCTTTGCCCAGCCCAGGTCCTGGCACACAATGGGTGCTAATACCTCTCTGACGGATTAATCAGTGGCCTGCTGGATGCACGATGACGATGGGCTGATCTGGGCTCTCCTGCTGAGGGGCCAGGACTCAGCAGCACACAGCAGGGGACACCA
Organism: Sus scrofa; assembly: GCF_054392235.1. NCBI lineage: Eukaryota > Metazoa > Chordata > Mammalia > Artiodactyla > Suidae > Sus > Sus scrofa. The sequence goes on along the minus strand of NC_139396.1, from coordinate 103,707,358 downwards.
GAGGCAGTGGCTGCTTCCACGTGCATCCCTCTCTGGCCAGGGCTCGGCCTTTTTGAGCTGCCTCTGGACAGAGGATGCATTTTAGGCTGGATGTGTTCTCTGTAGTTAGTAAACCCAATACCTTTTCTTGACAGATGGAGTTGGGGGAGGTCTGGGGAGTGTGTATGGGGGGGTGCGGTCAGAAGCAGGGCCCTTCCTCAGGCCAGGCCTCCCCCCACCAAATCCAGAGGCCCAAGAACTCCAGGACCCAGCACAGGGCTGCCCTCTGTCCCCAGAGATCCTTATGTCCACTCCCATCCCCCACCAGTGCGGCCCCCTCCCCTGGCTCCCTGTCTCAGCCTCCTGGCTGCAGCCGGCCTGAACTGCTTACTTAGACAAACAGGGAAAGCAGCCACGTGACTGGCTAAGGTTTCCTGGACCAGGGAGACACACACACACACACACACACACACGGCCAGGGTCAGGTGGTCATGCGGCCCAGCAGGCTCAGGTTTCCATGTGTCTGAAGGACAAGTGACCAGGCCTGCCTTTCTTCACCCAGAAGAATGCCTTCTCCAAACACTTGTTTTCTGCCTCCTGGCCGCGTCAGGGCCATGTGGATGGGAAGAGCGCAGGGGGAGGGGGAGGAGGGGAGAAGGAGGGGGAGGAGCATGCGCCAGCCCTCAGCCCTGGCCTGATCTGGTGTTTTCCTTCCGCCCTCCCCACCCAGAGGGCAGATGCCTGCTGGGAAACCGTGGCCGCCCAGCCGCTGACGCTGATGCTGATGCTGACGCTGACGGCAGGGAGAATCCCAAAGCCCAGGGCTGGACGTGGGCAGCAGGGGAGCTGGGGCTCCGAGGGGAGTCTTCCAGGGAGTCAGCCAAAGGCCTGTCAGGACCTGGTACCCAGAGCAGTGATTTTTGCAGCCTGAGTCCATGGCCTGGCCCCGGGGGGCATCCAGGGTGGGAGAAAGGGGAGGAGAGGGGTGTTTAGTCCAACCTGGTACAGCAGCTCTGCCTTTGGTTTGTGGTTTGGGAAAGGTCTGGGGGCCAGGGTCCCGAGGCCTCTTCCAGCTTTGGGGGTCTGGGCCTCAGATCTTTCCCAGAAGGCAGGTCTGTTCATCTTCACAGCCCTGAGATGAGCCGTCTAAAGGAGAAGAAGGAGGCCCCATCTCTTGACAGGCAGGGCTGAGACAGGGATTCTGGGGGAGGGGGGGTGGCCACCAGCTCTGTGAGGGTCTGTGGCTGGTACCCACCCTGGCCTGGCCTCAGGCCTGACCGCCACCGCCCCAGTGGCACAGACACCTGCTACAGAGGCACCTCAGGAAGGCCACAGAGATATGAAAGGTGTGGCCAAGCGTTCTCAAATGAAAGCCAATTCCTGCCAGACCCCTTGCTAAACCCTTTTTCAAATACCATCCCGCTGAATCCTCACAACCCTACAAGGTAGGTAATGTCACCCCATTTTACAGAGGAGGGACTAGCAACCAGAAAGTCACATCATTAGTAAGGGGCCGGTCAGGATCTGCACCCTGAGAGTTCACTTCTAGCACCCATGCCCTTAAGCAGTTCCCATTGTACCAGGGCCTGGGCCCCCAGCCTCGGGCCAGGCCTGTCCTCCACAGCATCCTTGACAAGGTTTCCCAGGGCCAGGTCCTGGGTTCCGGAGGGATGCTCCCGGAGCCAGCCCACCTCTCATCCTGTCTGTCCCGGGCACCCATGGAAGCTGCCTTAACATGTGGCATCAGTGAAGGTCTACAGGGTGAGAGGAAGGCGGTGGAGGGGTGAGAGAGGAGAAACGGTGGGGAAGGAGAGACATGGGGTCCAGACAATGAGAGACAGAGCAAGAGAGGGCTGGGTTGGGGGTGAGAGAGGGTGGAGGAAGAAAGGCAAGGAACAACAGAGAGAGAGGAAGAGCAAAAGAGAAAGAAGGAGTGATGGAGAAATGGAAAGAGAAGGAAGATGGGGGAGTGACCGCAAGAAAGAAGATGGGAGGGAGGGAGGAGGGAAGCAGAGGAGGGGAGACACAAAGCTAGAAAGAGCAGAGGGAAACAGGAGAGGAAGAAGGAATAGCTGCACGAAGAAGAAGGGAAGGAGTAAGGAGAGGAGGTGGGAACAGTCCACAGGGAAGGAGCCGGGGATGAAGGAAGCAGGAGCAGAGGAAGACAGACAGGGAGGCAGACAGGGGTCAGGGAGGGAGCGGGCCTCGGAAAACCGAGAGACGGAGGGCAAGCAAACCCGCCCACCCTGAACATTAAATACCTAACAGGAGATGACAAATCAAATGGGAATTACCGCGGTAAAAACATAATTAGAAACTTGATTGAAGTTAAACAGAATTTACATAACACTGCAAATTAACTTTACACGAAACTATTCACTGGGAAGGCAATGAAAAGGCATTTCATTAGTAATCTATATTTAAACAATAGGCACAATGGAGCTTTCTGATGTGGAACTTGGTGCCTTCAACCCGAGAGACTGCCAAAGGCTGCTGGAGAACAGAAGGCAGTGGATATTCCAAGAGGAAGTGGGCAGGGTCCAGGATGGGATCCCTGGGCCAGCGAATGGGGTGTGGGGGTGGGTGGACACAGTGGGCCAGATCAGATTCTGCTATGGGCTCTTCCCTTGACTTGCTGTGTGGTGCTGGACAAGTGTCTTACCTTCTCTGGGCTTCCGTTTCCTCATTTACAAAATGAGGACTCTGGAGAGGTGGTGTACATGAAGGTGCCTGTAGGTGCGGCTATTCTAGGAGAGCCTGGGAGATGGTAGAAGGCAGCAGTAACAGTGTGGGCTTGGGGTGCAGATGGACCCTGCTCAGGGTTCCACCCTGCCACTTAGTAGCTGTGGCCTTGTGCCAACTTCCTCTTGGGTCCTGGTTTACCCATCCATTCAATGGAGATAAGTCTACTCCCGCTTGATGTTGTCACCCGGGCCGTGGAAGGATTTAGGGAGAGATTGAGTGGGGGCAGGCTTAAAGAAAAGTGAGTCTAAAGGCACGGGATTACTTGTCCCATCCGCCTGGCACACTAATTAGATTACCCAAGCCTCCTGCCACCCGCCTGCCATGTAGGCTGAGCCATGCATCATCAGAGAGGTTTCCTGTGGCTCCCCCAGTCCCTGATATGCAGTCAGAGACATATCTCCCCAAGGGACTGGCGGCGGCGGGGGGGGGCGGGGAGGCATCACCAAGTCCCTGCCTGGTTCCACCCCAAACGCAATATGGAGAAGTCTCCTGGGCCTTTGTCACATCCCAAGTGCATTAGGCTGTGTTCACTGCAGAGGGGCAGAGGGGCAGAGGGGCTGGGCTAGCCCCCTATAGCCCACTGGCTGGCCACTCCCCACTCCCCTGGCACCTCCCATCCTGCCTCCGAGGCCCTGCTGAGCCCCTGCCCAGGCTCTGGGCAGCGGCTCCTCTCTGCAGCCTTCCCTGACCGAGCCGGTGACCATTCTCTCTACTGAGAGCTGAGTGCAGAGTGTGAAACATCACAGATGCATAAAGGCGGATGCTTCCTCACCCGAACACGTACACACTTGCCCACCAGAGGCAGTGAGCTGCTCTGCTCTAACGGTGAGTAGGCAGCTCTGACACATGCTCCTAGCCCAGGAAGTTTCTACAGTTTCTTTTAAGATAGAGGATCCAGGCAGTGCTTAGAGATTCAGTAGGAGGCTGATGGGTTTCCTTCCCCCTGCAGACAGTTCATGAGCTGTCGCCTCCAGCCCCCTCTTTTCAGACAAGTGCTCCAGGCAAGGGGGAGGTCTCCTGGGCCCAGGGGCCCCAAGGGGGTGGTGGGAGGTCAGGAGAGGCAGGCAAAATTTCTTAAAAGAAAGTGCAAAGTATGCAGACATAGGGCAAGAGGCTTAGCTGAGACCAAGGAGTGCAGGACTCAGTGACAAGGGAGGGTCCCTGGATATGGGCTTACCCAGAGCCCAGCCAGATATCCATGGGTACTGGCTTCTCCGAGGCCACAGGTGAAGAGCTGGGAGCTGTTCTGGTCCCCCCTCCATCTCCACCAACCGTCTCCAAATAAGGCTCCTTTACTGAGGTCTCTGAGCCTTTGTTATGCTGTTCCCTCTACCTGGAGTATCCTTTCCCTGATTTGCCAGCAAAATCTTCCTGATCCATGAAGAGCCTGTTCCCTCAGTTCTCCTCCTCCCTCCTCAGCTGTACCTTCTCCATCTCCTTTACTGCCTCCGCCCCATCCTCCCTCCCTCTAAGGGCTGGATGCCCCGTGACTCAGACGCAGGCTTCTGATCCGCTCTATCTGCACTCACTCCCAAGATGACCTCATCAGCCCCATGGCTTGCAACACCATCTGTACACGACAGCTCCCACATTTATATCTGCAGTCGGGACCTCTCTCTGTCTCCCAGACTCATATATCCAACTGCCTTCTCAACCTTTCCACTTGGATGTCTCAAAGGCATCTCCAACTTAGCATGTCTAAAACACATCTCTTCAGCTTCGCTCAGCCCTCCCTGCTCTCATTCCTGGCTGAGTGAAACAGCCACCTTGGTTCTCCTAGGGGGCTCCTGTCCCAAACCCAAAAAGAGCCTTCCAGGACCGTCCCCTCTTCTCTCATCCTCCACTTCTAATCCACCCACAAGCCTGCCTGCAAGGTCTCTGAGATACGGTCAGACTGATGCGTTTCCCTGCATTTCTTGTCCAAGCCACTGCCTCCTCCATCTGGATGTGGCCAACAGCTCCTCAGCCATCTCCCTGCTCTACTCCATCTGCTGACATGAGCGGATCCCTCAGGGTCTCTCTGAATTCCCTTCCTACCCCTCACTTCCCTCCTGCCACATGACCCTCCCTGCTACCTTCTTGAATGTGAAAAGTGCACCCCAGCTCACCCCTTCTTTGCAATCATGTCTCTGTTCAAATGTCACCTTGTCTGAGGCTTTCCTCGACCATACTTTGTCAAAGAACACCTCACCCTGTAATCTCCATTTCTTTACTCAGCTAACCTCCCTTCTTAAAACTTCGCATCATCTGGCACGATACATCACGTTTCAGGTATTTATGGTCCGTGTCTCCTCATGAGACTGTAAGTGCCATGAGGAAAGGAAGTTTTGTCAGTTTTATTCCCTGCTATGTTTCCAAAACATCAAGCAATTCCTAGCACGGACACTTTCTGAGTGAACAATTGGGGTATGAATATGAGAACAAGGCCACCTCCTCTACGAAGCACTCTCTGAATGCTGCCTGCAGGACCAGCCTGTGGGCCTTCCCCCTTTCCCCATGCAGTCTCAGACACTACCCGAGTCTTGAGCATTGAACATATGGAATTGAGCCTGGCTCTGAGATCATACCATCTTCAGGGCAGGACTGGATCTGATCCACCTTCAAAACCCAGCCCTGAGTGCAAGGCTGGCCTGGTCTAAGAGTCAGTGTGTGTTTGATGTATGAATTAATGAGTAAATGATGGGTGGAAGACTGGGTGGATAAAGAGATGAGTAAATGGATGGATGGATGAGTGAATGGAAGGAAGGCTGGATGGGAGGCTGGTGGATGGTGGATGGGTGGGAAGATGGCTAGACAGCAGGGTGGTTGGGTGTGAGGCTGTACAAATGGAGAGGTGAGTGGATGGATGATGGGTGGATGGATGCACCCCGCCATTGGCACACAATGAAGACTGGTGGTTTATTGGGCTCAAAAGCCAGACTTCTCTGGCCAACCAGTTCAGTGTAGTAAAAGAATAGAGGCCGATATGGCAAATAGGGTAAAGCTGAGCTGCTCTGGTGTGGCAAGAGCTTGCTGTGGGATACCCCCCTGGGCAGGTCCACTGACTTCCTTGGGCCTTGGTGTCACGGTCTAAAAAGGCAGATAATAATTCTTGTCCAGAGCTGCCCAAGAGATCACTTTGGAGTTTTAAATCCTGCCACAAAGGAGACCACAGCCACATCTCCAGTGAGACATACCTGCCAGGCTGACCTTAAAAAATCCTCTCTTCTCAAGCCCAGTTGGGCCCTGTGGCCTCAATGCTCCCCCCAAAAGGGCCAGGACCCGTGGTCATGGCACCAGAGTTCAAACTGAGCCAAGCTGCAAAGATGGCTTAACTCCAAATAACAATGAAGCCCAAGTGATTCACAGAATCCTCGAGAATTTGGAGAAGTGGAGGACCCATAATAGAGATGGACAAACTGAAGCTCAGAAGCATTTTGTGCCGGACTCCCAAGGCATTACAGAGAAGCCCTGAAGCCCCGGGCTGGCGTAAAGGCTGATGACCCTGGGCTCTGGCCCCACCCCATCTCAACCGGAGCCAGGTTTCAGGTGAAGGTGGCAGTGTGGCCAGGTCATCAGGGGGTCTGGTGTTACCTTTCCAGGTCTGGCAGCTGAGGGATGGAGCGGTTCTAATCCTCACACACCTCGCAGCATTGGTCTGGTGCCAACAGGCCTCCTCCTCCTCGTCCTGGGTACACAGGGAGAGAGACAGGACATGTGTGAGTGGCCAGGGTCGCAGGCAGCCGTCCAGTCCCTCCCACCTCTGTCCCCACTGGCAGGCTAATCTTGGTGGCCTCTCGGGCCACTTAAGCATGCCCCGGGATGCCTGAATTATCAGAGCCACTGTCTTTCCCACCCTGCGGTGCTCCAACCAGCAAGCCAACTCCTCCTTGTGGGATTCTTAAAAAAAAATTGAAATCTATGTAAGTTTTGTTTCTTCTGGGGCTCAGGGGCTTTGTGTTGTTGTCTTTTTCTTCCTGGTGAGAAAGGCAGAAAGCCAGGGCCTTCCTCTGCAGCCCAGGCAGGGTGACAGGGAGAAGCTGTCGGGGGTATTTTTAGCCAGGCCTCTAAGCCCTCGCAGTGTTCTCCTCTCTGCGCCGTGCCTGGCTTCGGGGAATTATCTCACAGTGCCGGCCGGCAGCCACTTCCAAAGCCACTCTCTGACCCCTGCCTGAATTCTTTCCTCATTATGAATTGTTCACCAGATCCCTGACCAACACTTGGAGTCATTTTATGTGTGTACACCTCCTTGGAAAACCAGCTCGCTCCCTCCTCATCCCCTCCTGCCAGCAGGGCTGGACGGTTCTGCTTAAAACCGAGGCCTAGGAGTTCCCGTCGTGGCTCAGTGGAAATGAATCTGACTAGGATCCTTGATGATGCAGGTTCAATCCCTGGCCTCACTCAGTGGGTTAAGGATCCGGCGTTGCCATGAGCTGGGGTGTAGGTGGCAGATGTGGCTCGGATCTGGTGGTGCTGTGGCTGTGGCGCAGGCTGGCAGCTGTAGCCCCAATTCGATACCCAGCCTGGGAATTTCCAGATGCCATGGATGTGGCCCTAAAAGGACAAAAAGAAAAGAACCCAAACCCTTAGGCCCAGGGTTCTGGAGGAGGCCCAGGAACAGAGTTTAAAGCAGAGAAGACCTGTGGTGTTCCCCAAGCTTCAGGCCTTCTCCTATGCCCTTCAGGATTCTTGGTCTGAGCGGAGTCCTGTCTGTATGATGACTTAATATTTGCCTCTACTTTAACTCACTTTTTTTTTTTTGTCTTTTTTAGGGCTGCACCCATGGCATATGGAGATTCCCAGTCTAGGGGTCTAATCAGAGCTGTAGCCGCCAGCCTACACCACAGCCACAGCAACGCAGGATCCGAGCCATGCCTGCGACCTACACCACAGCTCACAGCAACACCGGATCCTTAACCCACTGAGCGAGGCCAGGAATTGAACCTGCATCCTCATGGATGCTAGTCAGATTCATTAACCACTGAGCCATGACGGGAACTACTAACTCACTTTTTTTTAAGCTCTAAAAAAAATCTGGCCTTGTCCAAAGAGATCACATCTGTGGAATCACTGGTTTGATAGGCTAGTTATATATTTCAAATACACCTTAGTAAGTATATGAGTAATGAAACAAACATATATATTCTTTTGGGTACTAATTTTGGAGGCGTGTCACAGGTTACCAAACATGGGCCACGTTTTGGCAAACTCACTGTGGTTTATCATCCTTGTATGGAAGGAGAAAGAGGCATGGGGGAGGGGGAGCTGGCCAATGGATCCCAAGAATCAGTTAGCAACTAAGGCCAGGAGAGATAAGGGGGTCAAAATCATGGCATGCTGGAAGCTCTTTGTATTGTCCTTTCTTCCTAGCACTGGCTAAGACCAGTCCCTTCCCTGAACGTGAATTTTGCTGTGAAAATCTAGGTGGACGGGTACAGGCCTTGTGAAGAATTTGGTCTCGGGATAGACATAAAATTCTAGCTGTGGGCTACAGGCCATGCAGAGCCCTGGGGTCCAAGATGGCACTTTCCCCAGCATCCTCTGAAGCTTCTGGTTCACCTCCAACCCCTTTCATCAGGCTGCCCCAGGCTGGAGCTGGTCAGCAGGGGCTTGAAGCTTAATCCCCTCTCTGGTTAGACATGGAAGCACAGAACACAGCCCTGAGTCCCACAGCCTGAGCTCTTCGTTCCCTGCAACTGTGGGCTCTTGAGTGGCCCCTGGCACCCTCTGGGCCTGGCTCTCCCTGTATGAGCCTTGAGGGGGAGACCTTGCTGATCCTGGAGGCCCCCCTGCACAGCTCTCGGGCCTCACTGTGCTTCTCTGTCCCCTCCAGCTCTGCCCACAGGTTGGAGACCCTGGCTGGGCCCCTGGCTCCCTGCCCCAGCTGCCTGCCCCTCCCATCCAGAACAGGATGTGGGTGTCAGGAGGTGAAGGAGAGTGTGGGGTCGGGGTGGGGAGTGGCCTCAGGACGCGACTTCCTGAAGCCTGATCGGTTTACCACAGTCAGTTGGGCCCAGGACCGCACAGCTGTGAGTTATAAATGTCCCTGTCAGAGCCTGGGCCGAGAGGCCCTGCTGCTGGTGGAGGCGCCAGGGCCCATGGCGCCCACTCCTCTGGGGGCCTCCCACCCTCCAGGAACCCCCCCGACCCTGCCCCCCCACCCCCGAGTGTCCAGTCCTCATGACTGCTGGGCTCTCTCGACTCCTCTCTGAGATGCCTGATGACACAGGGTCTAATACCACCCAACACTGCTCATTCTTTAGCCCTCCAGGTGCAAAGCTTGTGGTTCCAGCTACATCAGGCACTCTTAGACGGCAGGGGACATCCTGGGTCTCCACCTACCTGACACTAAGCCCGGGGCTTGGCACACAGCCAGCCGTACCAGTGACAAGACAGCCTGTAGGGCAACTGTTCCAGCTCAGCAACCTGCTTCCCACAGCCCCAACCACCCCTTGTGACTGCCCAGCTGCCCACACAGGGTAAGGAGGCAGGGGAGGTAGGGGTTAGGGCTCCAGCCTGCAGTGCAGGAGCCCTCAGGCCCCTGGGCACAGAGCTCGGTGCCCTGCACATTGGGGTCTCCTTCAGGGGAAGGGCCTATTCTCCTTGCCAACTCTCCCCAGGGCTCCCTTGACCTGGAGGGTGGGGTATAGATGCAGTCTGGGGTGCTCAGGGCCGAGCCTGCACATACATGGTTGTCTATAGTGCAAGAAGTTAGCTTCCTCCAGCCCCGAGGCTTCTGCCATCCCCCTGGGAGGCCATGAGGTGGGCAGCACAGGGCCAGGCCCCAGAAATCCAGTCAAGGTAACAGGATAAGCAGGTCCAGGTTTGTAGGACCTGAAGCTTATACTATTTTGGAGGTCGTATTTAGAAATATATATATACATTTACAAATACGTATTTAGAATGAGGAAAGAAATAACAAATTCCTAGAGCCTTAGGAAGCCAGGCCCCTTTAAACAATTTACCAGAAATGGCTACACAGAAATGCTCCTGAGGGCAATGTGCCACCCCCTCCCCAGCTGCCAGCAAAACCCCTGCCTTCACCCAAGTGGTGCAGGAGTGAGGAGGTCTGGAGGCAGAAGCTACGTGAGCTTCCCAATAAGTCCACCTTGAAAGAATAATAGTGATGAAACTGATGATAACAGTAACGTCCAATATTCATGGACCTTCATCTGGTACGTCCTAGTACATCCTTTTGGCAAGTTAAGTCATTTCATCCATCTCAACACAACCTGTGAGGTAGGTACTATACCTATTTTAACACATGCGCACCCAGACACAGAAAGGTTAAGAAAGCAGCCCAAGGTCACACAGCTAGGGTACGAACCCAGATAGTCGGGCCTCGGGGCTCTTAGAAGCCCTCAAGCACTCCTCTCTGCTTCTGCTCTGGGGGGGGCCTCAGGCTCCTTCAGAGGCTCTAACAGCAGCAGCAATCAAAGAGCTGACAGTTAAGCCCTTTCTGATTAAAGAGTTCAATCATTCCACACAAATGCTTCCACCCAGCGCCCAGATCTCAGATGTGAACAGGTGCCTCACTTGGCCCCTGGCACCCTGGGGTCTTCTCTGTGGGCAGGACCGGGCACCCAACTTGACCTTCTGGGCCTAGGACGGTGCCCTAGAGATGGATTGGCCAGCCCCAAAGAGACTGGAGGGGTCGGAGGGGCAGGGTCTGCTGGAGGTCACAGGGCAAGCGGTGACCTCATTTACAGATAAGAAAAGGCGGCTTGGAGGGGAGTGACTTCCTGAGGGTCACCCAGCAAGTGGGGACCCCACGCGAGGTTAGGGCTAGTCTCTGTAGGGGCCGGGTGGGTGGCCTACGGCCTGGGGTGGCCGAAGCCTGGCGCTGGTGGGACAGGTGGTGCTGGTGGGGGGAGGAGGTGCCCTGCCTTTTGGTCTCCTCAGCGCAGTGTCTTTGTTCTCTCTTTGTTTTCCATCTGCCCGTGCCCCTGTGGCCTTCCAGGCTTCCCCCGATTGTGTGCAGAGTGATAAAAGGGCAGATGAGTGGGAGATCTGCGGTGGCAGCGGGTCACCTTGCACAGACACCGTGGCGGTGGGTGGGAGGCCTAGGGGGGCCCTGGGCCAGGTGTCAGGCTCCCCACCAGCTACACCAAGCGCCCCTTTGAGAGGTTTTGCATGTGGCTCTCAGAATCCCTTCAGCAACCCTGGGAGGAAACCACAGCAGCCTCCCAATCTACAGAGGAGACTGAGGCCCCAGAAAGTGTCAGCCAGGACCGGAACCCTGGCCTCGGGGATTTCCAACGGGCAGTGCTGACCGTGGCCCTGACCTGCCCGGCAGCCCAGACGACACCTGGTCTAGTCAATGCCATTCTCCCTTTATATCTAGAACCGGCCGTTTTCAGACTGTCCAGGAAGAGAGAGTGGAGGGAGGGTTAGCCAGGGTCTTGCCTCCTGGCCCTGCAGAGCCAGGCCGGCCAGGGAGCCCAAGAATTAACCCACACCTGCTCAGTTGATGAGAGAGGGAATAGAGTCCCACTTGCTGGCACACAGAGGGTTTGGTTTGGGCCATGGGACCAGACTTTGTCTTTCCTCCACTGGGGCTGGAATTTGGTCCAGGTATTTCTCCAGCTGCAGGCAAAGCCTTAAAATTCCTCCTGACAGTGGCTCTCCACAGAGGGAGCACTGGAGGGGGCGCCCAGACACCTGGGTCAGGGGTCCGTCTTTTTACTGTGTGATTTGGGGACGCCGGGCCTCTCTGAGCCTCAGTTTCTCACTCTACAGAGAAACAGTGGATGAGCCAGTGGTTCCTCCCAACTCTATCAGTCAGACTGCAGCCCCCCTGAACCCCGGTGCCATATGATGCTCCGGGTGACCCCTGGGCCTCCGACAGACCCTCTAATCACTTCTGTGGACCTCTCTGGACCCTTTCCTCCCACACCTGATCAGGGGGACACAAGTGGCATCTGGGGTGCGAAGGGGAGACAGGGCCAGCCAGTGTGACAGCTATAAAATTAGATAATCAGCTAATCACCAGCAAATTAGCATCCCATCTTTACATAGAACAAATATAGTATTTACGTAAAAGTTGTTAGGAGTTTCTCTCTTTTTAATTAGCAGAAATAAATGCAAAATGAATGGTAATTAGGCAGCTGATGGATTTGGTAGTACAATTATGCTTGCAGCAGTGCCCCAGTCCTTAAACGCTGCATGCTCCGAGGAATCAGAGGAGCCTATTTATATAGTTTATTTATAAAACAAAGTTAGCAGGAACAGAGGGGCGAGGCTTGGGCACTGCTGGGGGAGGGGTCTTGGCTGCAGGGACAGGGCCCAGGGAGGAGAGGGAGCTTCTGTGTCCAAGGAATGGGGGGTGGTGCTTAGCGCTGGGCTGTGAAAGTGTACCACCGAGGCCCCCACATGTCTATTTCAGGCCTCGCATGTGTTGCTGGGAATGGCCTCCCTGGCAGGAAGCAGGAGAGAGCGCCGATGTGGAGGGGCTGAGAGCAGCTGTTCCCTACACTCCTGTCTGTCTCTTTCCCTCCCAGGTCCCCACTTCTCTCTTCTTTGCTGGCCTTCTTTCTTTTCTCTTTTTTTTTTTTTTTTTTTTTTTTGGTCTTTTTAGGGCCACACCCGCAGTAAATGGAAGTTCCCAGGCTAGGGGTTTAATCAGAGCTGTAGCCACCGGCCTAAACCAGAGCCACAGCAATGTCAAATCCAAGCCCCATCTGCGACCCACACCACAGCTCATGGCAACGCCGGATCCTCAACCCACTGAGAGAGACCAGGGATTGAACCCGTAACCTTGTGGTTCCTAGTTGGATTCGTTTCCACTACACCACGACAGGAACTCCTAGCCTTATTTCTTTACTGAGTACTTTTCTGTGTTGCTGCCTGAGGGATATTCTTCTAGAACGTTTTCTCTTTCTTCCCGAAACTCAAGGGGAAGTAGGTCTAGGAATAATGTACTCAAACAGAGTGGGATTAAGTTCCAGATCAGTGGAGCATCCTGTGGGAGACAGAGGCAAAAGTCTTGAGAAGAGGCGGCCCAGAGGAAGAGATGAGTTGGGTTTTGAAGGATGCATAGGAGTTTTCTCAGATGGTGGGAAGTAGCAAAAGGCCCTGCATGTGCAAAGGCAGGGAGGCAAGAAATAGCATCCTTTGACTATAGTAAAGAGTGCTTCAGGGCAGTAGAGACTAGAGAAATAAGCAGACCTTCATTTTGATGAATCTTGGATGAATCTAGGCTCAGGGTTTGGACTTAATCCTAGAAGCCTTGAAAAGATCTAAATCGAGGGAGGTGGGCAGCCCCTTCCCACTCACTTCTCTTCTGAGCTTCCCCTCCCCCACCCCAGAGCCAGGGAGTGGGCCAGGTCGACAGGCCATTAGAGGCAGCTGGTCCAGCTCAGCAGAGCGAGCATGGAGCAGGAGGCTAACCTGATTAGGAGGGACAGGAGGTTTGTCTGCGGGGAGGGAGGGAGGGTGACTACTCAGAGGGCCAAGGGAAGGGGGGGCACGCTGGGCCACTCTTGGGTCTCTTCAGCAAGGGGCCTGTCTTCCCCTACAATGGAGCCCCGCCCTGCCCCCAACCCTGACTGCTGCGGGGAGGGGAGCAGCACTGCCTGAGAGGCCTCTCCCCTCCCCTCCGGCTGAAACCCCAGCTCCACCATTGCCTTGTGCTGTGACCTTGAAGAGCCACTCCCAACTCTAGGCTACATTCTTGTCCCCCAAACAAAGGCTGGCACTAGACTGGGGGAGAGGCAATGGCTACTTCAGCCCACAGCCCCATCCCAGATGGATAGTTTCGTGGTCATGGGGTTAACTTTTAGGGATTTGGGTAAGGAAGGCACTCCCATTTGCCCCAGTCCCTCCAGCCTCACCCAAGCCCAACTCACAGGCGTGTGTGGCTGCTGACCTTCCCTTTCCAGTGACTGTCCTTGACTCAGGCTGCCTGGCTTGAAGTAGGGAAGAATAATTCCTGTCCACACAAGCCCTGGGGTCAGTACAAAGCTCAAACAAGCTGTGATCCTGGCAGTGATCTGAAGGGCAAAGCCCAGTGCAGTGGTCTGACTTTGACACTGGAGGCTGGGAAGGATTTCACAAAGGGAAGTTTCACACTCTCCAGTGGGGACAGCTCCCTAACCTCTGAACCACCCCTTTAGAAAAGCAGGGACCAGGCAGCCCCCTCAAGGTCTGGAAACGGTGTCTGAGCTTTGCCTGAGCTCTTATCTGCTGTCACTCAGGACCACGCTCTGAACTCGTAAGGGAAGACAAAGATCACACCGCCCCGCTTCTCTGCTCTGTAAGTTGTGCTCCTGCCTTTGGCCAAAATCAATAACATTCTCCACTATGATTGTTTCACCAGCACGAGGGACTGGGCCCCTGGTGATGACATTCCACTCCTGGCGGACACTGAAGGTCCTCCTTCAACACACAGCCTCTGACCCACTGCAGCAGTCATGAAATGTGGGCTGGAGGTGGGGCTGGGGGTGGTGATGCGGGGCAGCATGGGCAGAGAGCAGGGGGGCTGCCCAGAGCTGCTCTAAGTGCCTCTCCAAAGACAAGCCCGGTGCTATTCATCAACTGGTTTTCAGGGCTGTGAGAAATCAATGGCATTTGTGCTGCAAACTCATCATTAGGACAGGAAAAACTCTGCAATGGAATTGATTTGTTTAAATATAATAACACAATTTAACAGAGAACCGTGGGGGTGGGGAAAGGACCCAGGCAAACACAACACAGGGACAGTGCAGAGGACCAGAGAGGAACCAGCTTTGAAAAATCTTCCAATGCAGCAGCCCCACCCAGGGCTGCCCCAGCTCCCCCAAACCCCACATCAAGGAGGCCAGAGTGGTCACAAGCTATGATCCCGGGGGTGGGGGGGTGGCTTGGGCCCCATCTCAGACATCCCCTTTATTAAAGAGATGATGCGCCCAGAGGCCTGGTTTGTCATTGCCATGCTACTCTTGGAGGTGACTTTGGCTCCATCAACGTTCAATGCAACAAACTTAGATCAGGCACCTACTGTGTGCGAGGCATCTGTGAGGGATTGTAGCGGGAACAGGATAAATCCTGGGCCCAGCTCCAAAGGATGGGATGGATAAGGCAGGAATGCAGGTGACAACATGAGGCCAGGTAGGGCTGAACTTCCTGGGATCTTAGGAAATGTGGGAGAGAAGTACTGGGGGAAAAGGACAAAAGGACAAAAAGGGGGCAGCGAGGGGCAGGAGTGGAAGTTACAAATAATCAGGAGGAGCCCACTTAGGGGAGCGGGCTCTCATCTCATGGATATAGTACCCATCAGCCCAGAAGATGATGTTGATGATGAAAGCTGGCTTTATTGATCTTTACAATGTTCCAGCATCCTGCAAACATGTGTCATTTCAATAAATCTCACCAACCTATGAAGAAGGACTCCCATTTCACAAATGACACCACTGAGGCTCAGAGACTTAAGTGACTGCTTGTGGTCATACAGCTACTAAGAGATAGAGCTGGGGTTAGACCCCTGAGCCTGTGCACTAGCCACTGGACCTCCTGCTTCCTCTGGGGCTTGTCCTCCTGTGTGAACTGGGGAGATAGATGGCTCCTGCCTTCTAGGAGCTGGGGCATGAGATGCACTGGGCAGTTCAAGGGGGAAAGTGAGGAATGGCATGGAGCGGGCCATGCACTGGGCTGGCATCCTCATCACAGGCTCTACTGTGGGCCTGGCCCTGCCACCTGGCTGAAGCTGGAGCACTGGGTGCAGAGCTGCCTGGTACTCAGGGTGCCCTGATCCCTTACACACGACCTCTTCCAACCTCTCTCACAGAGGACAGGAGTGCTGGAGAAGGAAAGCAGTGGGCTGGGTCCTGGAAAGGCATGCGGGGGGTGGGGAAGAGACTCCCCCAACCCCCGACACTGTGCTGGCCAGAAGAGGCTTAGCCCTCCTCCAAGTGGGGACAGCAGACTCAAGTCCTCGGGGAAGGACCAGCGGCTCTGGGCAGCCTCACTGAGCTCAAGAAGGGCCTTAATCTCAGCCCTGGAATTTGGACTTTATTCCTGGTGTCAGCGGGAAGCCAGGGAGGGCAGACTAAGAAGGGCTCAGTAATTGAGAGGTAGGGAGACCGTAAGACCTGATTGCCAGCAGAGGGTAGGAGTGCTGAAGGGGACACAGGTCCAGAGATGACTCCGGGGGTTGAACTGACTGTGGGGGAGAGGGAGAGGGAGGTGTTAAGGACAACCCAGCGTCTCCCCCAGCCCTCTGGGGGCTTGGATGCTCAGCTTCGCTGAACCAGCGGCTGCCCGAGTCAATATGAATTGACCAGGACCCCAAGGAGCACTGGGCCCCTCCCCCCAGGAAGCCTTGACCAGGGCGGGGGGTGGGGGGGGAGGTTGCTGCTGGCCTACAGGCCGCCACCAACTCCGCTCTGTCCCACCGCTGACCTTTCTCCTTTGTCAGCAGTGCTCTCCATCAATGCCCCGGAAGGGCCAGTGCAATCTCTCCCGGCTGCCTGGGGCCAGGGCTGGGGGCAGGGGCTCACTCCATCTGCCCTCTTCTAAGGAAGAGGTTTCCAAAGGGTCTCTGGAAGGCTGGGAGGAGAGGTGCCAAAGCCCTCAGTGCAGATGGGGAGCCTGAGGCCTGTGAGGGGCCACCCAGGACCCACTAGCCCCCTGCAGCACAGCCCTGGGCACAGCAAGCCCCGCAGGCGTGACCCACATCCCTCCAGCTGGCAGCAGGGAAGGTGAAGGGGAGCGGAAGCTGGACGGGAAGACTGGAGTTGGGCCATGGGGGATGGGCAAGGATGATCTGGCGAGAAGAGGGATCTATAAGGTGTGGAAAGGAAGCAGAGGCAGGACGAGGCTGAGCCCAGAGTGAACTGGCCAGTCCTGAAGCTGAGGAGGGGGTCAGTGGATGCAGGACTGGAGTGGTGGATTAGATGGGGCTCGCATGTCAACTGTCCCTGTAGGCCTGGAATCTAGAGGCTTCTGGGAGGCGAAACTTCCAGTGTTAAAACCATGATGGTCACAGGCACCCGGGGATGGCTGGTCACCTAGCAGGGATGAGTGTGAATGCTGGTTTTCAGATCTACCACCTTCAGACTGTGTGTGACCTCTCTGTGCCTCAGTTTTCTTTATCTGGAACACGGAGCTTGTAGGAGTACCTTGTGTATGATTGTCACGAAGATTAAGTTAAATACTGTCTGTGCTTAGTCTCTGACACAGCATCTGATACTAATCATCCCACAAATGGCAGGTGGCCGTTGTTAGTACTATGACAAGTCTGACTACTATGAGGCCCAGCTACCATGCACCTAGGGCCCACCCCATGCCAGACCATCTCCTAAGCACTGTACCTACACTGCTGATTTAATCTCACAATGCTTTATGGGGAAGGGGCCATTATTGTCCCCACTTTCAGAGGAGGGGACCCTGAAGCATGGAGAGACCAAGCCACCCGCCCAGGTTCTCAGTATGGGCAAGTACGGAGCCCAGAAAATCACTTCCATGTCCATTGGGCTGACCCTACAGCCAGGGACACACAGGCCAATGTCAACACAATTGTGATCATACTGACCCAGGGCAAGAACTGGACAAACACACAGGTGGGGCAGGTGGGGCAGCCACTCTGGAGCTACACGGGAGTGGGCAAGGGATCCCTGTTTTTGAGGAGACCAAGTCCCCAGAACTCAACCTGGGTCTTTAAAAACTTCCCCTTCCAGGCTAAACACATCAAATGTATGAGGTTTCAGGGTCTATTTACACAGTAAGAGAAAGGAAAGCCCCCAGAGGTGCTCAGGCTGCCTGCTGGCCCAGGGAGTGGGGGCTGGAGGCAGCTCTCTTAATCTGAAAGCTTCTGCCTGTTACCACATTTCATTCTTGCAACGATACTACAAAGTCAATTATGATGCCCATTTCAGAGGTAAGAATACAGAGGCTCAGAACTGTGCTAAGGTTGCATGGCTGGATTTAGACATGTCCCGCTCCCAAGTCTAGGCTTCTCTTGGCTGCAGGATGAACATGCAATGCCAAGGCAGGAGGCCACAACTTGGACGCCTGTGTTGGGCATGGTATAGGGCTTAACGTGAGCACTAGGTAACTCTGGGGAAAGGTACTGGAGAAAGTCCGGCAGTTCAAGGAAGGGGCTCAAGCATCCGGGGTTAGAGTGGTTAGCCTGGCAGGGTACTGGCCCCAGGAAGAAAACAGGCGGGTGCCAGAGTTTGGGCAGGGGCCCCTCACCCCAATACCTGGGGGATAGGCAGGCTTTGCAGAGACCCCTCTGCAGTTTCAGGAGCTGAGCTTGCAATGCCATCCCCACTCCAGCTCCTAGGAAGTCCTCAGCATGAGGAACCGTATTCTCACAGAGCAATTAGCTTCTAGCACCCAGGAAAAAGGTCGCCAAGGCAGGCAGGCAGGCAGGCAGGCAGGCAGGCAGGCAGGCAGGCAGGGAGGCAGGCGCTAGCTGGGCTGGGGCCCTGGGAAGCTGGGCCCAGTTATTTTTAGTATCTTGATTGGTGAGGGAGGAGGCCTGCCTCCCCACCAGGTAAATGTCAGCACCACTGGTGGACCCGCCAATTAAAGTGGCTGGAGCCGAGGAGGAGAGACAGTGACTCTGGCATCTCCCTCAGGTTCTTCACCCCTCTGCACCCCCTTGCACCCCCCTGCCCCCCACAACTAGGCTCTCTTCCTCCACCTCCTCTTTCCCACCCCTGGCCCTGAACCATCAGCTAATGGCCTTGAACAAAAAACCCTGGCTCCATCCTGAAAGGAGCATGAGTAGGGTCTAGGATCCCGGGTGAGTCCTGCCTTGGCCATGTGACCCTGGCCAAGTCTTATGCCTTTCCTTCCGGACTCTAACTCTTCACCTGGAAAATGGGCCCCAGCCAAGCCCACCTGATATTCAGGACTCAGGGGTCATGAAGAAGCTTGACCATGAGGGTAGCTCGCCCTTCCTGCTGTGGAAGTGCTGTTGTATTGTTCCAGAAAAGAATTCTGGGTTACCCGAGCAGGAACCTGGGGCCAGCTCCTGCTGATGGGGCCTGAGCCAGCTGCTGTGTAAACTCCTGGAGGGATTTGCAAAATCCTGGGTACCGGGAATCAAAGGGCCCATGGCTGCTGCTCTATGACAGAGGCAAGAGAGAGGCTGCTGTGGGCAGTGGAGGTGCAGTGAATACAACCTGGCCTAGCCCAGGGCTGCGGGGAGGGGCTGCACCCAAGGGGGCACCAGGCACCCACAGTGCCTGCAGCAGATCACAGGCCTGGCACAGCACACATGGCTCAGAGGGCCACTGCCTCTCTGTCAGGTTCATTGTCAGTCCAAAGCCTCAGGGAGGGCCCCCTGCTCCCATCCTTGCCCCATGCAGCTTTCTGAGAAAAAGGAAGGAGAAGGAAGCCCATCTCTCAGCCCACTCCTACCCCCCCCCAACTCTCAGCCATGGAGTCCACTTTGGGAGGCAGACCTTCAGCTCACAGTGGGTCGGCCTCAGGGCCTTATTCCTCCATCCTCCTGGGCTGGGGAAGACTCCTGGCAAACCCCAGGGCTCTGGGGCCAACTCTCTCCAGCCAGAAAGAAGCCCGGGTCCAGCAGCAGTGTCCCTGGCCAGCTGCCCACCAGCTCCCAGGGGAGCCTAGGATCCTGGCACCTGTTCGCACCTTCTACCCAAAGGCAGACTTTTTTTTTTAGGGCTACACCTGCGGCATATGGAGGTCCCAGGCTAGGGGTCGAATTAAAGCTGCAGCTGCCGGCCCATGCCACAGCTACAGCAATGCGGGACCCGAGCCGCATCTGCCACCTACACCACAGCTCATAGCAAAGCCAGATCCCCAACCCACTAAGCCAGGCTAGGGATTGAACCCGCATCATGAATGCTAATCAGATTCTTTCCACCGCACCATAATGGGAACTCCCAAAGGCAAACTCTTCTACGGAGGCACTGCCCTGCTGTGGTTCCCACCTGCCCGAAGCTCCGGGGAGATCTGAGAGAAGGGGCACATAAGTGGGACAGTGAACCTCTCAGGGATGTTTAGCAAGTTAGAAACCAAGTACACACTTCCTCTTTCTTCTGCCATTTGGCCTCTAGGGGGCATCACCAACCTCATTTCCTTCGCTGCCCAGTCTGGCCCTGCCACCCAGCTCCACAGACCTGTCCCCAGCGTGCCTGCCTTAGGGCCTTGGCCCAGCTGGTCCCTTTGCTTGGAATGCTTTCAGTTTATAGTCAGGTTTATTCTTCAGGAACCAGCTGGAGCCCCACTTCTTCCAAGAAGTCCTCCCTGATTCTTGAGTCCCTTGGAGCCCCCAGAACTTGTCCTAGGTACTGCAGATCTAGCAGCCTCCCAGACTGCTGGGAAGAGAGCTAAAGAGGGACCCAGGTGACCCCTGGTTTTCAGAGTCCACTTTTCTTCCTCACCCCCTTGCATCTTGTCAGCTTTCCAATCCCGGGTCTGACTCCAGAGCATTCTCTCTGTCCTGGCCTCTGGGCCTGCAATCTCCAGGCCTTGCTCGGCTCTCTGGGTAAACAGATGGGAGGAAAGCCCTCGTGGTAGCAGACCTTGGCAGGAGGTAGTGTGTACAGGAGGCGGAGTACAAATGAGACTTAACAGAGCCCAGTCTGAAGGAACCTTGCACAGTTCTCAGTCCTGGTTCTGGGCGGATGTCCACTGGGCCCCAGAACGTCCCCAGTCCCACACGCTGCACCCCAAGCTCCTCAGACTTTCCTGCAAACACCACGCCCCAAGACTGGGTCACCACCACCACTGTAGATCTTGTGCCCTGCCCATGTCTACACCTGCCATGCATCCAAAGCTGTTTAGAGTGGCAATGAGCTCAGCTGAAAGCCTGGAGTGCTTTCAGGGCCACTTTGGGATGCAGCTTCCTATCTCTGAGCCTCAGTTTCCCCATCTGTACCATAAAAGTTTGGGCCAAATAATTTCTAAAGACCATTCCTTCCCCAAGAGGCCGGGATGCTATGATTCGAATAAAGAGGCCACCCTTGCAGCCCCACCGGGTGTCTGTTCCCACCCTGTAAGGTCATGCAGGCTTTGGACCTGAGACACAGGGCATGGGTGTGGCCGTCCTCACCCTAACTGTGTGGCTCCTGGACCAGAGGAAGACAAACTCCAGGGCTCGGTGAGGGGCGGTGAGCAATCATCAGTGGGAGGGAGAAGCACCTGCGGTGAGTAACACCCAAGGAATCCTTCCCAGTGTGGTTTACCAAATCCTAGCTTGTCTTTGCACGGCTCTATTGGTGGCTGAGGTCAGGGGTCCTTGGGGTGCGTGTGCAGTTCCTAACACCTACGTGGGTGCTCACACACAATCTGCAAGGCTCCCGTCAGACTCTGGCAGAACCAGGGGGACCAGACCTGCCTCCTGCCCTCCCCACCCCCAAAGGATGCCTCCTGTCTGGCCTGTCACCCTCCTGCACCTGCCATGATGAGGCTCCGTGTCCCTGGGCTGGGCTCTGGGCCTCTGTGGTCCCACCATGTCACTGAGCAGGTTTATCCATATCTCCCTTCTAGCCCCACCTCTGGGCTGACATAAGACCCACATCAGAAAGGGGTACAGACAGTGGCGACAGAGGATGGCATCCAGGCTCTGTGCTCTGAGGCAGCTTCACATTTCAGCATTTTGGAAGACTAGCTTTTCCTCCTGGCATAGAGCTCCAGCCCCTTGGGGGTTAAAGAGGCCCCACAGGTGCCTGGGGTGCTGAAGAGGACCCAGTGAACAAGAGGTCTGGCCAGCTGGAGTACACAAGCTCCCAGCCCTGCCCCTCCCTGCTGTCACAGTCCCTGGGTGAGCTGTGAGCCCCAGCTTGCAGGCTGGGGCCAGACCCTGCCTCCTGGCCTTTAGAGAGGAGCTGTCAATGCACCACAGCTCCTTCTGGCTCCCTACTTTCTGCAGGATCAAGGTCAAATTCTGTGGCTCTCAGGAGCTGCCTCGGTGCCTTTTTCCAGCTGTGGCTCAATGAAGCTTCCTCTCCAGCTGGACTCCTGACCTACCCCACCAAGGTGTGCAGAGACCCCAGGAAGATCCTACTCCTTCACTCCTCTGTGCTGGGATCTAGCCCCCTCCTCCAGGCAGTCTCCCCTGGCTGCCTCCTCTAGCATCAGGGAAGCACTGCCCCTCACAGTTCCTATTGCCTTTACCTGCTGAGAGTACCCGCCTAGCCCACGCTACACTGAAGACTCAGTGACCTCCACTCAAGCCCAGGGCTGTGCTCACCCAGTGCTCAGAGACCCACTTTTATTTTATTTCATTTCATTTTTTAAAGGTTTGCTTTTAGATGCCAGTGCCTAGAACAGTGCTGGAGCCCAGTAAGTGTTCAACCCACTCTAGCTGATGAAGTAAATGGTTCACACAGCAAACATATATGTACCCACCAGAGATGGTTCAATGTAGTGGGGAAAACACATAGGGTACCAAGGAAAACTGGGCTGAATCTCAGCTCCACTGATAGCTCTGTGATCCTAGGTATGTTTCTTAACCTCTCTGTGCTCTGAGTTTCTTCATCCACAGAGTGGGATAATCCAAGCTTCCCTGGGTTGATGCCACTCCTGAAAACACTGCAGGTTGTGAACCTTGACCCATCCCAGCAGAGCCTCTGGCTTTATAGATCAATGAACAATTGCTCAGAGAAGGAGAGTTTCTTTTTTTTCCCCATTGCTTTTTAGGGCCGCACCCCGGACATATGGAGGTTCCCAGGCTAGGGGTCAAATCGGAGCTACACCACAGCCACAGCAAGACAGGATCCGAGCCATGTCTGCGACCTATACCACAGTTCACGGCAATGCCGGATCTTTAACCCACTGAGCGAGGCAAGGGATCGAAACTCATGGTTCCTAGTCGGATTCACTTCCGCTGCGCCACGATGGGAACTCTGAGGGAGGGTTTCTTATCTGAGGTCACAAAGCAGGCCTGCAGCAGGACTGAGGCTTGAACGAACATCCTGCCTAAAGGGCCTGTGAGAACAGCAGCCCACTCTGGTGACCCGGGGGGCAGCCCACCTCAGGCAGGAATGACCAGTAGGCTGTAGAGGATTTCCAGCTCCAGGTTAGGGTAGGGGTTGCAGGGTCAGGGCTGCCTGCCGTGGCTGGGGGTGGAGGGGCCTGAGCTGCAGGCTATGAATTCCAGGCAGGGAGAGGAGGGTGTGCGTTCTCAGCTGGCGTTGGAGACTGACAGGCACGCCACGTGGAGACCCTGGAATCCCAGCTCTGTGTGGCCATGACGAGGCCCGCCGTGAGCTGGGCTTGGCAGTCAAGCTCTTCAAGGCCAGCCCCAAACCTGCCTTGCATGGAGGAGCCATGGAAATCTGCTGACTGATAGCTGATGGTGTTTACGCTGTCACCAGGAAGCCACAAACCTGGGGCTGGAGGGGCTGGCCAGGGAGTGTGGCTGTCACCCCAGCTCCCTGCCCACAGAGCTCTTAGCAGCACCTGTTTGGGATCATCTCAGATGAAACCCCAAGCCAGCCCAACCCCAACCCCGCTGCCCCTCTAGGTCCTCTGAAATGACGATCCAACCATGTCCCTCCCTGTGTGCCCACAGCCTCGGGGTCAGCTCCATCACTCACCCTGCCTGCTCGCCCACCGTCAATTCAAACACCATGGAGCTCTATCCTCGTCCCAAGTGCTGCTGTGGGGCTCACACGGATAACTTCACTGAATTCCTCACAACTCAGTGGAGTCAGTTCTGTTATTATCCCTATTTTACAGATGAGGAAATGAGGCACAGAGAGGTTAAGCCACTCATCTGAAGTCACAAAGAGAGGAGTGGCAGAAAACCCCACAGCTGAGATTCCATACCCTTTACCCTGCCAGTGCCCTTTGCAGTCACCCACCAAAGGTACTCTGAGTGCCTTTTATAAAGTGCCAGTCATAAGGGACAGCTGTTATGCTCCCGGCGAGACACCCTTTGTCTGTGTCCAGCCTTGTTGGCTGTCACAGCCCACACCAGCAGGGGCCTTCTCACCTCTGCCTACAGCGGGACTTGCCCAGGGCTCAGCACCACACACACACACACGCTCCAGTCTGCCAGGCTGATAGAAGCGGGCCAAGTGCCCCGCAGGGAGGGGCAGGGCTGGGGGCTTGTGTGCTCCAGCTGGCCAGACCTCCAGCTCACTGGGTCCTCTTCCACAACCCAGGCACCTGGGGACCTCTGCTGGGCCAGGGGCTGGGGCTCCCTCCCAGGGGGAAAGCTGTCTTTCAAAATGCTTAAATATGAAGGGCCCCAGAGCACAGCCCAGGTGCCACCCTCCGTCGCCACTGTCTGCATCCCTTCCTGACGTGGGCCTGACCTCAGCCCAGAAGCTAGGGTGAAAACGGTACCTCTAAGCCTCTGTTTTCCCATCTGGCAATGGGAATAGAAACTTTTAAGGGCTTTCTCAATGGTCTGACAGGGTGTGAAAAAGCTTGCATACTATACAGAATTCTCTGGTACAAGAGGTCATTATGGCTACTGGAGGGGGTCACAGGGCGAAGGTCGGGAGGGAGGAGCTGGGGTCAGAGAAGGCTCCATGGCATCTGACCTGAAGGAGTGAGTTTGCTAAGCAGAGATAGGCAGGCAAGGCTATCAGGCAGAAGACTCTGCAAACAAAGCACAGAGAAGCCCTCCCAACCCCCTCTTCTCGGTGAATTTGGAAAAGCACAAAAAACCCAGGTTTCTGAGGTATGCAGGGACTGGGCTGAAAATGTAGACAGGGCAGACCAGGAACTCTTCAAACACTACCATCTGACAGGAAGGGCTGTAATCCCACCCTCACTGAAGCCACTGTCCTTAGATGCTTGGGACAAGCTAGATGCTGGCACCACTGACGCTTCTGCTGCTGCGAGGAGAGCAATCTCTCTCCCTTGGGCAGGCGTGACTCACCAGGTGATGGGGACCTGGCCCAAGGTCGCTGGGCCAGGCAGCAACTGGTGGAGCCTGTTCATGAACTCAGCTCCTCACTTATTCTAGGCAGGGCTGGCTTCACGGGCAGCCGCATGGGGCTCCAGGCTCAGAAGGACCCACTCTTGGTTTAATGCTCTGTGGTCACTGTCTTGAAATCCTTAATAATTTGTGAACAATGGGCCCTACAGTTGCGCCGCAAATTATGTAGTCAGTGCTGATTTCAGGAGATTCTTTTTTTTTTTTTTTTTTTTTTTTGTCTTTTAGGGCCACCCCTGCAGCATACAGAACTTCCCAGGCTAGGGGTTCAACCGGAGCCATCCCTGCTGGCCTATACCACAGCCACAGCAACAGAAGATCTGAGCTGCATCCAAGACCTACACCGCAGCTCACAACAACACTGGATCCTTTAACCCACTGAGTGAGGCCAGGAATCAAACTCACATCCTCATGGATGCTAGTCAGGTTCTCAACCTGCTGAGCCATGACAGGAACTCCATGATTCTAGGAGATACTTATCGACACTGTTGGGGGAGGAGAGGACAGGCCAGTGAGGGAACTTGCACTTGCTTGGGACTTGGTAAGAGCCAGGCCCTCTGCTTGGTCTTCCCTTCTCCCCTCTACATCAATCTAGTAAATTTCTCCTTATCTTCCAATGCCCAACTCACCTGTCACCCCCTGGGGAACCCTCCCAGATTTCTGCCCCCTACATAGACCTGACCCCCCCCCCCGCCCCGCAGTACCAGGCAGAACCCACACTCCCTGTGTCATGGTCCCACACCCCCTCACCCCACTCACAAGCCTGCTGGTGGGTGTGCAAGCAGTGCCCACCTCCCCCAGGACTAGGGTACCCCAGAGTTCCCTGCTGGCTAGGTTTCCAAAGGACCACACGAAGGACATTTTATAAAAGGATCCTGGAGAAGACGTTACTAGGTCATGCCCAGACAGTGGACCCCAGAACAACCCACTTTTTTACTTGCAAAAAAATGGAACTCCTTGGCCTGGAAAGATGGGGCCAGGATAATGCCAGAAGCCAAGAGAACCCCCTTGGGAAGCTCCTTGGACTTGGAGGGTTCCTTCTAGGAAGGGGAAGGAGAGGGGAAAAGAAGTCTTGAATTTGGGGTGCAGGGACCACTGTATGGCCCTCCCATCCTGAGCCTCAGTTTCCTCATCTGTAAAATGGGCATTAAATGACCTGCCCACCCCCATCCCAGCCCAAAAGGAACTCACTAGAAAAAAGAGCACAAAATCTGGAATCGGGTCTGGAGCGCGGTTTCACCACCTGTGAGCAGGTGTCCCCGAGAACCTCACCTACGCTGACTAGGCCTCAGTCCCCGAATCTAGAAATTGTTCAGTGAAGCCTCCCTCTCAGGGCTCTTAAGCTCATGTATGTAACAGGCCAGTCCCCCGGCAGGAAGTCTAGCACGGTTGGTGTAACACAGCTGGACGCCACAGGACCCCAACTCCTTAGGGGCCAACAGGAGACGTGCAGCTGGGGGCAGGGATGACACAGGCCCTACCAGCTTGTTGTGTCCAGGGCTCAGGAAGTGCCTAGGCCCCGGGGAGCTGGGATGGAGTCTGCGGGAGATGAGGGGCAGGAAGAAGGCTCCTGGAGACAGGCCACGGTGAGGCCCTTAACCTGTTTTCTGCTCATGAGAAGAACAGTTCCAACTTACTGAAGCCCTGCAGAGTGCTGGGAATTGCTCTTGGCACTGGGCCTCGGTGTCTCTAATCCTCACGACCACCTTGTCCAGGATGCTGGAGCTGGAGGGTGACTGTTTCTGTTTCCAGATGAGGAAGCTGAGGCCCTCAGAGGGCAAGAGTGGGGCTGTGGTCCCATGGCTGAGCCTCACACCCTGAGAGAGCCCCCTCCCAGAGGCCCTAGGTATGGGGGAGGGGGCGCCAAGTGTTATGAGAACTTACGCCTGTGTATCCGTGTGCAGTGCTAACACGGAAGTTTGTGAACAGGCATCTGTGAGTGTGTATGTGCAGCAAGTCTGTGTGAGCACGTGTATGTCTGCAGCACCATACGTGATGTCTCTGTACATATGCATGTGAGGGAGCACATCTCTGCACATCTCTGCACACACATGACCATTCCTAGCCCTGTGTGCATGCACAGCTATATACCCTGAGCATCCAGAGACAAGGTGTGTGTCTGTGTAGAGTATTTATGTGCACATATGTTCATGGACTCAGGCATGACTGTGAGTTGGGCGAATCCTCTGGAACCAGCATTTGTATCTATAGTTCTGGGTGAAAAACATCCAGCCTATGTGTGACTGTAAATCTTCTTCTTCCTCATGAAAATCTTGGCCCTCTCAGAGACATTCTGGACCACCACGTGGTCCACCTCCTCCAAGAAGCCCTCCTGGATTCCAGACTCCCAAACGTGCCCTGAACTCCAGCGCGAACCCCCGCTCCACAACATGGCAGCTTTCCTAACCTCATGCCCCCCACCAGCCAACTGCAAATCGTGCCAACGTCTCTGCCTCAGTCTCTTATGATTCTCACTCACCTGTGCCCATGGCTCTGGCCTTAGCTGAAGCCTCCAACCTTCCACGGGGTCCCTGGACAGTCCACTATCTCCTTGCTTCCAACGGGGACCTTTCCAACAGCCTCTCCGATGCAGTCACCTTCCTTAAGCCACAACCTGACTTAGAACCCTCCAAGCCTCCCTACTTAACTGCTCGTGGGATCTAATTGCCCAGCCTGGCACTGGTGGCCTTTTATGATCTTCCTGTGCCCTTTCTGACCTCATCCCTCATCCTGCCAGGCTCTCCACCCATCCCCTGCCCCCGTCTCCCCACAATGCTACTCACATTGGGGTCACTGCCCCAGAAAGTCCCACTCTAACCTATGAACCTGGTCTACACCACTGTCACCAAGCTTGCCACATCTACTGTGATCTTCCTGCTTCTCCACCAGAGCACAGAACAGGATGAGGCCCTTTTGCCTGCATCACAGGGCCTGACATACAAGCTTGGGAAACTGAACTTGGGCAGCAGAAGGAGAGAGAGCCTGATCCAACCAACATACCCCCCCTCCACAAGGGGCCTGTGCGCTACCTTGGGGACCCCAGAGGCCAGGCCTGGTTCATGTCATATCACATTCACAAAGGAGTCACGACGACAGGCAACCAGTGGCCACCATCACCTTGTAAAAGCCCCTCCCTTGGTCTTGAGTTGGGACAGGACTTGACGCCCATGATCACCTTCTCGATGGCCCAAGAATAGGCCAGGAGTGGGTGGCAAGGCCAGCGGCAGAATGGACAATGGACCAGGGGTCAGGGGCTGGTGCACTGGACTTGCACAGACCTGGAATGAACCCCACGGGGGCTCAGCCAGGCATGTGATCTTGGGCAAGTTGCTTTCAGTCCACAAGCCTTGGTTTTCTTGCCTGTACAATGGGGATGATAAAAGCACCTACCTCATGGGGTTGGGGTGCAAAGAGTTACCAACTACACAGTACTTAGCATGGTGCCTGGCATACAGTTAAGTGCTCTGAATGTTAGAGGACATTATTTTTTTCATGTACTAGATGAGAGAGCTGAGGGTCTCAGCTGTGAAGGGATGGGGCTACCCAAGGCTACACCAGGAGCTGGCAAGAGTATAAAACCAAATGTCCAAGGGGCAGGCCAGGGCGCACCCCTCCCCCAACCCTCCACTCTCTGGCTCCCCCTGAGAGGAGGAGGCCACAGGGAAGTGAAAACTGAGAACTAGGCCCCTTCCCCTAATGCCTCAGTGAGGACAGCCCAGCTCCTGGCTCTCCAGACCCTGAAAAAGCACCTGACACTTGGGTTGGGCCCTACACTTGCAGACATCCAGTGCCCTGGCCCCACCCTCCCACTTACCTGCTAAGGCCTCTGCTGACCACCAGGACTGGAGGCTGCTAAGAACGTCAGGGAAACGGAGGTCGCGGTGGGAAGGAGGCGCCGGTCCCAGCAGTCTGACTTGGCTGAGCACAGCTGTTGCAGGTGCAGGTCCTACAACAGAGAGGAGAGGGTGTGGTGAGTTCCAAGCCTGAGCCTGGGGCCCAGCCCAACCCCCTGCACCTGCCTCTAGGTCCCGCCTGCCCAAGCTCCCTGTGGTCATCTCCTGGAAGGCCGAGCTGGGACACCGAAGTGGAGCCACCCTAGAAACTGGCTGCTGCCCCCCAACCCCCACAATAAAAGTCCATCTCCTCAACACGTTGGAGGCCCAGAAATAGCCCCAGCACCAAGGTCAGCCCCTCTGTACCCGGTACCATAGCAGCAGCCATACCGGCACACCTATCAAAACCTCTCCCTGCTCAGATGCCTCCATAGAGCCCTCTCTGGCCTGACTCTCCTCAATTTGTTCACCCCCCTCAGTGGCTTTGGGCCTAGCTGACCGTGTTTCCCCCAGCTTTCTATAGGTTAGGCATCCCCTTGAGTGGAGCTCCTGGATGTCAGGAATGAGGTCTGGTTTATCCTGAGTCTCACAAGGCCACAGAGATCGCTTGATGGGTGGACAAATGAATGAATGAATGAGTGGGACAGTGAAGACATTCAGAGAACAAGCTGAACCAAATGGGCCAGCTGATGTGCCCTGAAATCCAGAAGCCTACCAAGCTCACACGTCCTTCCCCCCATTAGATTCTAGAATCCAGGGTTCAGGTTGGTGAGGTTGACTCTCTCTCTCTTTTTTTTTTTTTTTTTTTTTGTCTTTTTGCCTTTTCTAGGGCCGCTCCTGTGGCATATGGAGGTTCCCGGGGTAGGGGTCGAAATCGGAGCTGTCGCCGCTGGCCCATGCCACAGCAACGCGGGATCTGAGCCGGGTCTGTGACCTACACCACAGTTCATGGCAATGCCGGATCCTTAACCAACTGAGCAAGGCCAGGGATCGAACCCTCAACCTCATGGTTCCTAGTTGGGTTCGTTAACCACTGAGCCACAACAGGAACTCCAGGTTAACTCTCTTTTCTGCCAAGTTGTAAATGAGGAATCTGAGGCCCTGACAGGCAAAGAGAGAGGCAAGGCCAGAAGTGGAACCCAAGTCTCCCGGTCTTGCCCACTGCCCAGTGCTGTCATGGATGGAGGCTGCCATGGCAGAGTCCCTCCCAGCTCCTGCGTCCTCACGTGTCAGCTCTTTTCGGCACCCAGTTTCCCTGAAGGTGGGGGATCAGGCTAGCGTGGGAACCTCTGGGTAAATGGAAGAGGGCAGTGGGAGGAGGGACTTGGGATGGGAAAAGGAGCATGGGAGCAATGACACTCAAAACAGGGTCATCTGATCTGATGGCCCTCCTTTCTCAGCCTGGAGGTCTAAGGCTAGAGGCAGGCAGAGAGGGGACATTACAGGGACTTCTAGGGTTAGAGGTACCCCTCTAGCCCATTTTCTGCTGGGGGGCCTTCCCAAAACCCCCGCTGGCAATCTTACTCCATTCCGTAAAGCCCCTTTGGGCCTCCCAAACACTGCTGGTAGGGGATGCACCGGTCACCACCTTGGAGAAGGATTTGGAAGTATCACCTAATATTACTCTAGCAGCAACTTAGCATTTCCACCTCCATAGACGTGTGTGCAATATGGTCACCCAAAGATGTATCCTAGAATGCTCACAGTGCTGCTATTCATAAGTGCCAAAAAATGAAAACTTCCAAATGGCCATCAACCGTAGAATGGATAAATCAGTGTATCCACATAATGGAACATCACACAGCAATGAGAACAAATAATCTGCAACTGTATCCAAAAATACAGACAAGTCTTACAAACACAATGTTGACCAAAAAAGCCAGACGCAATGGAGAACACATTTAAGGGGTCCATTCAGAAAAAGGTCAAGGACAAGCAAAACTACTACTTTATGCTTGTGGCAGACTAATTGCACATGGCCACAGATTCTTTATGGCCACAGATTCTTTGCGGCTCCTTCCATCACGAGGTGGAGTCTACCCTCCACCCCTGAATCCAGGCTGGCCTTGAGACCTGATGTGAGCAAAAGGACTTGGCAAAGGTGGTATTTTGTGACTTACAGAGCCCAGGTCTCAAGGGATCCTGCCCTCTTGGACTGCAGTCTGTCCACAGAAGGAAGCCGGTCTACGTTACTGGAGAATGGAGGAGAACTGAGGCTGCCCAGTCAACAGCCAGCACCAACTGCCAGCTGTGACTGAGGCCATCTTCAACCATCTGGTCCAGCCGGCCCTTCAGGTGACTGGAGTCACATGAGCCCAAGGGAAACCAGCAGAGGGACTGCCCAGGGAAACCACAGAATTAGGAGACATGATACATGGTGGTGGTTGTTTGTTTTAAGCCTCTAAGTGTTGGGGTGGCTTTTTGGGCAACAATAGATAACTGATCATGTGCTCTTGATAATATAAGGATAATGAAGTCTTCATCCTTGAGGGGGAACAGTGACTGCAAGGAGGTACCTGGTGGGGGCAGGGGAGTTCTAAGGGATCTGGAATGTTCTGTTTCTTGATCTGTAGTGTGATTACTTAAGTAATATTCATTTTGTGACAATTCGTCAAGCTACACTTAGGCTGTGCACACTTTTCCTGCATGGATGTAATGCTTCAACCAAAGCTAAAAACAAATACAAATAAACCTTTGGTGGCTCTCAGCCCAGGCAGACCAGATCCAGCCCCACCCTGGCCTGCCCACCTCTCTAGCCCAGCCCCTGCCCTGCTGGCCTCACCTTACTGCTCTCAGCACAGTCACAGACACTGCCTCAAACCTGGGCACCTGGAATGCCTCTCCCCTTCCTCCCGGGCATACTTCAAGCCTGAAGGTGGGCAGCACTTCCTCCTGGAAGCCTTCCCTGACTGCCAGGGTCATGCCTGAGTATCCATAGTCACATAGTGCTCTCTCTAGAGCTGAGTCTTTCTGAGCACAGGGTTAAGTCTTTCCCTTCAGTCTCCCCAGCTTTTGGAACTCTCCAAATAGGGGTCCTGTCAGGATTAGATGGCACCCCTCTTCCTACTCCCCTAGGGTTGGGACTCCCACAGTGATGCTGTGATGATGAGAGAAGGCTTCAGGGATGAAGGGGCACAGGGGCACCTGATGATCACAAGATGGGTCGTATGCCAGCACCTCCTGGGACCTGGGCTTCTCCCA
Organism: Sus scrofa; assembly: GCF_054392235.1. Lineage (NCBI taxonomy): Eukaryota > Metazoa > Chordata > Mammalia > Artiodactyla > Suidae > Sus > Sus scrofa. The sequence continues at coordinate 103,675,771 of NC_139396.1, read as the reverse complement.
CACAGACTAAGGGCAGGGCTGAACCTGGGGGTGCAAAGAAGGTCTACGAAGAAGGGGAGGGCTAAAGGAGTCCCCCATTTTGAGGAAGATGATGACACCTGTAAAAGGGTATCACTCCTTTCTTCTTAATTGTCTATTAAAATAAAATAGCCAGTCCAACCGGCATGCAGTACTGCATCTCTGCTGAAACAATGCAAATTGCCAAAGCAAAGAAAGAGTTGTTTGATCAGATGGACGGGGCATCAGCTCTGCTAAAATCCTTCCATGTACTGAGTCATCTGCATCAGGACCAAGCAAGAAGGTGGAAGCTCTCCCCTGGCTGCCTTCTGCCCTCAGTGACTGGGGTCTCAGCTGACCCCTGGCGCCAGGGCCTCAGTCCTGGGGGGCCCTCTCTGGACCCTTGCCCCATCTTAGCAGTTCCGGTTCTGTCCTCCACAGAGCCCCCTCTGGCCTCAGCTCCTCCACTCTCATCCCAGTGATGAGCTTAGTCACCAGTCTCTGATGAGTCACACTTGTCTCTCCTGTGGGAAGACAGGCCCCTGATAGGCCAAGGCGGTTCTGAGGCTCAGGAATCTTTCTGCCTCCCTCAGAATCCTCACTGGGCCGGCGATGGTGCCTGCCAGAAGGAGGCTGATGTGCCCACTGCAATCCACCACAGGCCAGCCATGTCACCTAGCTTGCCCCTGGGAAGCGGCACTCAGGCCTGGAGGGGAGAGTCCATCCCCACCCACATGCTTTTTCTGGTACCCAGATTCCTTTGCTAAGAAAGGAAGCTCCTCGTCCAACAGAGAGGCACAGAAAAGCCAGAGGGTGGCTGGGATGGGAGAGGGCGGGACGCCAGGCCCCAGGAGAGGGGGTCTGTCCTGTAGCAGAGGTGAGTCCACATAAGGAGCAGGGGAGGGCAGCCGGCAGGTCCAGCCTCACATCAGAAAGAGCTCCCAACTGGGCCACACCTTCCTCAGGTAGGAGTGTGGTCTCACCAAATGGCAAGGGCCTCGTCCCCACAGGTGTGCAAGCAGAGGCAGTGGCCATGTGGCACTGTGGGCACTGGACGCATCAGAACTGGAGCTGAACCCCGTATTTCCCAAACTCTTCTGATGATAAGAATCACCTGGGCTCTTGTTAAACCCACAGCTTTCCAGGCCTCTCCCCAGAGAATGGAAGTCTGCGGCTCTGGAATGTAGCCCAGAAATTTAAATTTTTAACAAGTCCTCCCAGGTGATCCTGTGCATCTGGAAAGTTTGGGGGAGCACTGGCAAATGACCTTCCAGGTCCCTTTGGGCCCCGAGATTAGTGATTCTGAGCGCGCCCCCACTCCACACCCACCCCTACGCTATCTGGAAGACACGGCTGGCAGCAGAATAACTGCATCGCTCAAATAAAAATGATTTAAAAGCTTTAGGAGGGGGCAGAGCTGTCAGGGGGAGGGTGGTGCTCAGTCCACGGTGGTACCAGCAGCGGCTCCCTCCTAGCCCCCGGGGCCCCCCAGAGTCATCCAGAAAAGCTCAGCACTGGGGAGGGGTAAGTTGACAGCTGTTCAGCTGCTGCTCAGTGAGACCCGGAAAAGCAATTATCTTGCTCTTAGCAGAAAGGCACTGGCTTTTACCCGCCCCCTCCCTCCCACCTTCACACACACACACACACACACACACACACACACACACACACACACACAGGCCAAGATGCTGCTGGCTGGCTCTGAACCCATCTCCCCCACCCCCAGCCTCCAGATTCCTCCGACTCTCAACCTCCATCCTCAGAGCACATTTCCAACACTTAAATCATTTAGCCCGCTAAACCGGAGATGGCAAAATGGGTGCTATTTCTTAAAAACATACAGAGAGCGTATTAAATTATTGATAGCCATTAAACAGGGGGAAAAATTAAACAGCTCTCAGCTCTTATCAATCATTCATGCAGTTTCCACTGGGGTGTTTTCTGGAGAGTGATCACACGAGCAGCCCAGGGAGCCGACTCCCGCTGGCAAGGAAGGTACTGCCTGCGTGGAAACGGGGAGGGGGCCGCTGCAGCCCCCAGCAATTACCTGGGCAGAGGCTTCGAAGGGGATCTGGTGGGGGAGGTCAGTCTCCCTGCTGGCAACCCCCCACCCCATCTTTACCACGTCACTAACAAAGGGAGACTCTGACCCCACCTCCAGGAACCTCCTTCATTAAATCCAGCCTGCTTTTATGGAGCGTCCAGTATACACCAGGTAGGCGAGGTGCACTGATAAATAAGTCTCAAAGCACTCAGGCAGGCAAATGTTCGAGCCCTTTGCAGGAAAACGTGATTACACGACACTGTGATAGGAGCCGAAAAGGAGGTTGTCAGAGGGTGGCTCAGAGGAAAAGGGGACAGCTTCGGCTGGAGGAGGAGCTGCCAGGAAAGGCTTTGCCAAAGAAGTCACTCTTGGGTAAATTCTTCCCAGAGCAGAAGTCCAGGAAGGGCATTCCAGAAAATCGGTACAGCCCTGGCAGAGGCCCAGCAGCTTCGTTGTGCCCGATCTGAATGCTGCATCCTGTCAACGGCCCTGTAGTTACTGGCCTTGTGGGGTCAGGGGCTGGGGAACAGTTTTTGGAGCAGGGAGCCTGCTGTCATCTCAGCCTCTCCTCCATGCACTGGTCAAAAGGCCAGGGGAGGGATATGCGAGGACAGGTCCCCCTCAGCATGGACAGGCAGATTGGGGTTCACCCCAGCTGCCCGGGGCAGTGGCATCTCCACCCCCGCTTGGCAGATCCATTTCCTGGCTCTGACTCAGGACACCTAAGCCAGCGCGTGACGCAGACCACAGAAGCTGCAGGGCGGGACACTGCTGGTCTCCCGGGCACAGACAGGCCTGGCAGAGCTGTCCTCAGGAGATGGGCTCCCTCCTGTCGCTGAGCTGTGCCAAGCACCAGGGCACCAGGGCTGCGGGAGCCAGCGGACACCCGATACCACCCCATCTCTCCACTTGGGGACCATCCACAGCCAGGGGCCATTTAAGGCTCTCAGGCCAGGCTGGGCAGCTGGCCACGGGGAGGAACAAAGAGGCTAGCCCATGCCCACCCTCAACCTGCACCCCCGGCACACCAGGAGAGCATCACATTCTTGAACACCTTTCAGAAGCTCTCCTTTCTCAGGAGCCCGAGCTGGGAGCCGGGAGCCGGGAGCCGGGAGCTGGGAGGAGGCCCTGCCAAGTGTTGATAGCACTCTCTCCAGAGAAAGCTGCTGTCACAGGGAAACATTCTGGGGAGAGCGGTTGTTTACCACCAACGCCTGGGACTGTCAAGAAATAATCAGAAGAAATTAAATTTGCAAAGTCGAAAAGACATAAAGGCAGCCCCCTCCCCAAGCCTGGGAATTCTCAACCTGGAGGATCAGGCTGCTCTATTTTTTTGGCTGGTTTGGGGACAATATTCTTAAATCTGCAGGAGGCTGCGAGAGATGGCGGGTTATATGTGCAGCCAGCCAGGACTGGGGGCCCTGAGAACTATCATCAACCTTGGCCTCTGTGCTCAGGTGCAGAGCGACATACACACTTGGACTTGATAAGACCACGTGATCTTACCAGACAGGGGTAACCTCCAGGCTGTCTGTCCACAGTCTGCCAGGAACATGCAGTTCCTCAAGACTACCTCAACACCTCCGCCACACTGACCCGAAGACTTGGGCTAACAGGGCTGGGAGAGTCTGAAAAAGTCATCAGTCAGGCCCCGGCCTCTGCACAAACCCATACTCCTGCCAAAGGCACGCGGCTCTGCTGGGCTCCTGTTGCCCCTACCTGGATTTCTATGTGAGATCTCCTCCCTCTAGTCCACCTCCACACAGGTGGAGGGCCTGGGCCTGAGCTGGCACAGAGTGGGCTGTCGAGGAAGGTTTGCTGACCAGCAGAATCCAGACATGAATGAGCCAATGACCCCCAAACCCAAATCAAACACACCTGTCTCTGCTCGGGTAGCAGCCCTGACTCCCCACTGTGAGCACCTCCCACTGTCAAACTCCCAAGTCTACAAAACCCTTCACCTGTGTGCTGTGTACAAACTTCCAGGAGTCTCTCACAGGCTCTGCACTCCAGCCATAGCACAATCACTCAACTTTCTCTGTACTTTCATGCCCCAGGGACTTGGCGTATGGTACTGCTCTCTCTCTGTGCAACCAAGTCCTGCTCTGGGTCAAGCTCTATTTCCCCCTTTGTAACTGTTGCGACACTTTTTACATTTACCCCAGACTGGATACTGTTCACATGTGCTCTGAACTAAGTGGAGGGCACCATGGACACAAAGAGGGTTCCTTCCACTTGCACTTGCCCGGGGGGGTCAGACAGGGGCCTCCAACTTTATTGCAGTCAAACAGCCATCCCAGCCTCCAGCCTGCAGGCCAGAAGCAATTCCTCCTAAGGGCTAACCTGCATTGCTACTGCTGTCATTTTAAAAACCATTCCCTGGAGAGTGGGTGAGAAGTCCTCGGCCAAGTGTAAATGAGAATGTACTCTTGGAGCTCCCAGAGCCGAGAGAAGGGGCTGGCTTGGGAATTTCCAGGCAAAGGCCAGCAGAAATTGGCCACAAATGAATCATTAACTCTCCAGTTGAGAGCTCCGTGTGGCTGGTGCCAAGGTCTCAGGCTCTGGCCTGTGTGGGCCACTTGGCCTCTCTTTGGCTCAGGCCTGAGGGTGGCCCCGCCCCCTCCCCCCACTGGCCATCTGCTTCACCCCACAGCCACTGGTCACTGAGAGCCGAGGCCATCTGGACCAGAGCAGCCCAGATGTCTTATGGGAGAGGGCATGTCTTTCCCCAGGAACGACTCCAAACCTTTGCCACACACTTCTGTCCTTCTGGAATGCTGTCCCTTTAGCAAGCTAAGTCCCTTTGTCCTTTGAGGGCTGGCTCCAGCCTGGCCTGCCTCTTCTCTGCCCTGCCTATCTGGGTCCACCTTGGCCTGCCACTTCTGAGCACCTGTAGCCTTGGCAATGTCTGCCAGCCCTGACCTGGGCGCAGGGGCTCATTCCTTCAGCAAGATGGGAACTCTGCCCCTCTCCTGGACCCCATCAGCTGGGCTGAGGTGGGGCAAAGGTCAGGGAGCCCACGGGTGATGGGGCTGCCTGTGGGCTCTGTCTGCACCCAGCAGGGGAAAGCATCTGCAGGCCTCACCTGGCTCAGGTGCAACATCGAGTCCCGCTCACTGGCCTCCCTTCAGGGTCTCAGGCCAGTGAGGGTGCAGTTCAGACACAGAGAGGTGCCTGCTGGCCTCCCACTGCCGAGCTAAGTGGCTGTGGGGGCCAGCATCCTCATTCTTAGGAGCCAGCAGAGGTCAGCCCTGACCAGCTCCAGCCCAGATGTATCATCCTGCAGGCTGGGGTGCAATTTCACCACAGCCCCTTCAAGTGGCCCTGAAGAGAGGCTGGCCGGGACTCCTTTGGGGTGGGGACTGATGGACATGAAGTCTGGAAACACAGACCTATTATAATATAAGGTCAAGACACCATTCACCTGTGTTTCTGAATTTAGTGTCCATCTGTGTGGCAATAAGACTGGCAAAAATAACAAATACTGCTGACTTGGGCATTTGCTTTGTGTCAAGCTCTGTGCTAAGCTCAACACACATTTCTCATGAATCCTTCCACTGCACCATGAGGCACCTACTATTAATATGCCTGGCCTGGAAAAAGAGGAAGCCATGGTTCCTAGAGATGCAGATGCAGATGAGGTAATGTGCCCGAGTCCCTGGGCTGAAGTTGGGCGGCTGGGGATTCAGATGGAGTGTCTGACCCGGACCCCCACACACAGCACCCACCCCCATGTACCCAGAAAGCAGTAAGACACGCTGTGGATACCACCCCACCCTCTTTGCTGAGCCCTTTTCTCATCTGATCCTTCAAACTGTCCTGTGAGATGGCCAGTAAGAGTCATTATTACCATTTTACAGATTGGGAAACCGAGGGCCTTGACTTATTTAGCAGAGTTTGTACTCCTTTAATTCTTACAACCCCATGAGGTGGCTGTTGTTAAAACCATTTTGCAAATGAGAAAATGCTGAGGATGGGAAAGGCAGAAGGAACGTGTCCCACATGCTGGGGACAGAGCCTGGGTTTGGTGCCCTGATCTGTCTGACTCTCGACTGGGCTTCTCCCATGACATGGGGGTGTCCCCAAAGCCTGGGACAGAGTTAAGTGAGCATGATGGGTGACTGGAGTATGGCCCGGGAACGGGGGTTGTGTCACTTTGTCCCAGCATCTGATGATTATGGGGGTGGAGGATGGGCTGTAGTTGCTCTGACAATAAGCCCACCTCCGACTTCCCCACAAGACTCCTGGTCCGAGGTACTCTGCATTCGATTACGATGGCAAGGTCCTAGTGATGAGTCTAAGGAACATGCCAGGACATCTCAGCCAGGCACATGGGTCACCATGTGTAGGGTGGATGGTGTCCATCTGAGGAAAACAGGATGAGGGGGTGGCTGAATGTCCACAGGTACGTACCCCATCACACTCTGACAGAGGCACGTAGGCACAGGCCCTCCTCTCACTAGCGGCTGCAGGCACCTGGGCACACGTGCTCATCTGCACACATGCTCACACCCAGAACAGCACACACATGCATTTGGGCATCTGAAGGCTGTGGAGCAGGGATGCAGACAGCTCTGGTGCACATGCATGCGCAGGGTTCTGGCAGCCGTGGTGGAGCCCAAGAGAGCGGGCGTGGGGAGCAGGTGGGCAGACGGCCATCTGCAGAACCATGCAGGAGCCCCTTGCTGCTGCTGCTGCTGCTGCGCGCATGAAGTTAGGCCTGACCAGAATAGGCCCATAAATCAGGAAGTGGCTTGCAGTGAGCATTAAATCACCATCCTTAGGATGCGGGGCTTAGAGCGGAGAAGCAGTCTGCATCAGGCCCAGGCCCACCGTCTGGGTAGGGGTAGAGGGGTACCTTGTATTTGGCACCCCCTCTACCCAATGCTGCTTCCCCCTCCTCAGCCCCCAATCAGACCTGCTAGGCTACTACGCCCTGCCTCCCCTGGCTTTTCCTCTCGTTCTACCTTTTTTCCTCTGCTCTTGGACCAAGACCCCTGAGTTCACCCCCCTGACTGAGTGTTGCCCTCCCATGCCCAGCACTGAAGGCTTCTCCCAGCGACCAGCACCCTAGGGCCTAGGAGAGCTGGCGCAGGGGGTGGAGGTGATGGAGAGTCTACTTCTGGGCAGAAACACCGGAGTGCTGTCACCAGACCTGGGATCTTCTAGTTGTATTTCCCATGAGGTTCCTCCTTCTCAGCCTCACACCTCCCCTCTGCAAAGTGAGGACCGGGACAGGACCTCCTGGGGCTGCTCGTCCTGAGGATCTGATGCCCAGGGAAAAGCTCCTCTGTGGATGCTGATGAATTATGACTATTAATCATACAATCATCTGTACCTCATGGTGGAGCGAGGATGATTAAAACCAGGCTCCATGCCCCAGCAGCAGAATAAAGGGGTCTCCAGGTGGGCTGGAGTATTACCCCCAGGCCTGCAAGTGGATCCTTGGGGGCGGTGTGTTGGAGGGAGGCTATTTATTCTGCACTGCACAGACAGATGCAAAGAGACAGACAGGCAGGCAGACAGGGCAGACGGTGGGGACCTGGCTTCTCAGCTGATGAACAGCAGACAAGGGGCCTCTGCTGGGGGGGGTGACAAGGGGGTAGGGATGGGGGCTCTCGTCTGTCCAGAGACATCCTGGACACTGCCACCTGCCAGGGTCAGCCCGGCCCCCCACGCCAGTGCTCTACAACTGTGTCCCTGCACACTCAGGTCCCTCTGCCTGGTAGGCCCTTGCCACCTCCTGCAAGCCCTCTGAGTGATGAGCCTCTCTCAATGCCCCCTCATGCAGTGGGACAGTGCATGCTGTCCCATCTCCCCACCACCCTGTGGGGCCCAGTGTACCTCTGGCTTACCTGTCAACCCCAAATGTTCTGTCTTTGTGCACCGGTCCACCTCTCACCTCACATTCACCAGACCCACCTCCACGATGCCTCAGTGCCCAGCAAGGGGCAGTATAGCTGCCACAACGCCCAAAGGAGTGAGCATGGCCAGGCAGGCCCTCGAGAACCTCCCCCTGAGCCAGACACGGCTAACCTGTTAATCATCACAATAGCCCCATGTGGTATTTATGCCCATTTTATAGATGAGGAAACAGAGGCACAGAGAGATAGTGGAACTTACCAAAGGTTACATGGCCAGGAAGTGGTTGAAATGCAACACAGGCCATTTGGCTCCAAAGTTCTTACCCACTAGGCTACAGATTCCAAACGAATTAATGAACAGATGAAGTTTAAACAGAAAACACAAAGTCTTTTAAACAATTTTTGTGGGTGGAAGGCAAAGTGGCCAGAAGATAAGTGTCATGGGTTCAGGCCAGGTCTCTGCATTAATCAGCTGTGTGACCTCAAACAAGTCACTTGCCAACTCTGGGCCTCAATTTGCTCACCTGTGAAATGGGGGCAAATGGGGCTTCTTTGTCTTCTGGCCAGATATCAAGGCAATGGTAGTGTGGCCAGCACCCTAGGACCTAGAAATGCTGGCGCTGGAGGGGGGGCAATGGAGAGTCCATTTCTCGGCAGAAACACCAGGGTGCTGTCACCTCGGTGACAGGGCATGGTCATGATGTCTGTGAGTACAGCAGCCAGGATTTCCAAGCTAGAAGCCTGAGTGCCTGCTGTGGTGGGAACCCCAAGAACAATGAAATCCTGGTAGTGCATGGATCTCTGGGCGTGGTAAATGCACTTACTGAGTACCTATTCTGTGTATGATCCTGGGCAGGGCGGGCATGTGGGACACACAACAGGCCTCAAGAGCACGGGAGTGGTGCACACCCTCCAGGGCCTGCGACTTGGCTGGGGGACGCCCCCTGCATAAGGGGCAGGGGCCATCCAAGGAGCCCCTGCTTTGTTCCAACAGGAGCCCCTGAGCCCATCCCTGGCTGGCCACCATGCCTGGTGCCGGCAGTGCCTGCGGAGAGAATCCAGCCTTAGGCTTGGGAGAGCTCCCGAGTGACAGAAAGGCAGCTAGGCCACCGAGCTTCGTCCTCACACCCAGGACAGCCTTACCAACACACCCATCTCCACGCTCTCCTTCAGAGCTCACACCTGACCTCAAAATGACTGTACTTTTAATTTTTATTTTTTTGTCTTTTTGTCTCTTTAGGGCTGCACCTGCTGTATACGGAGGTTCCCAGCCTAGGGGTTGAATCAGAGCTGTAGTCGCCGGCTTACACCACAGCCACAGCAACACGGGATCCGAGCCGCGTCTGCGACCTACACCACAGCTCAGGGCAACACTGGATCCTTAACCCAGTGAGTGAGGCCAGGGATCGAACCCACGTCCTCATGGATGCTAGTTGGGTTCATTAATTGCTGAGCCCCGACGGGAACTCCCAGAATGACTGTTCTAAACAGCGCTCCAGGCCGTCCCCCCACCCCAGGTGGAGCATAAAACAAAACCTCGAGTATCTGACATCCCTGTTAGGGAAGCAGCTACTATACCCCGGCGAGGGCTGGCCTCACCTGGTGGAGGCAAGGCCTGGCCCTGAGGAGAGGGACGCCTGAGCCCTCGGCATTACAGAGTTAGTGGTCACTGCTAAGTACTGGGCCACTGGAGAACAAGTCACCAAAATGTCCCCCCGGTCCCCACCCCACCCCGTCCACTCCTCTACGGAGGATGTGCCAAAGGTGACAGAGATGAAAAGTTAGCAGAGGTGAATGGGAAAGAAAAGGGTAACCCAGGTCATTCACAGAGCCCCCTACATTTCCTGACCGTATTTCTGGCTTTTGTCATTTCCTCCAGCCATCTAGTCTACCACTCGTTTAATCATTTTCTTAAAATCAGGAGTTTCCGTCGTGGCTCAGTGGTTAACGAATCCGACTAGGAACCATGAGGTTGCGGGTTTGATCCCTGGCCTCGCTCAGTGGATTAAGGATCTGGCGTTGCTGTGAGCTGTGGTGTGGGTCACAGATGCAGCTCAGATCTGGTGTTGCCATGGCCGTGGTGTAGGCCGGAGGCTGTAGCTCCCATTCAACCCCTAGCCTGGGAACCTCCACATGCCGCGGGTGCAGCCCTAGAAAAGACCAAAAAAAATTTTTTTTTCTTGAAATCAATTCACAGTTTTTGCTAAAATACATTACTTCAGAGGATTACCTTAAATACAAAATTAACCTCACTCACCACAAATAGAAGTTAAATGTGAAAACGAAAGCAGGGAGAAGAAACACTGGCATTAGTTTGCTGCCTGCCTGCTGGAGGCTCCAAGCCCCACCAGGAAGAGGGACCAGCAAGGGACCCAGGACATGAAGGCTGCTCACCTCAGAGCCAGAAGGCTGGACAGGCCTGGGGGGTGAGGGACCCTCTCAGTTGTGATTAGGGCAGTGGCTGAATCCCGATGGTCACCTTTGTGTACCTCTGAGGAGCCCAAGGGCCAGCTCTGACAGGTGCCAGCTCCGAGAGGTGGTGGGCAGCATGTCTCTGTGACACAGATGAGGAAACAAGAGGCTCAGAGAGGGGAGCCCACCAGCCTGAGGTCACCCAAGCAGTGAGTGGCCAAGCCAGGCTTCTGACTCGGGCCACCTGACTGAGCACAAGGCTCTTTCCTTTCTGCCGCTGTCGCCTCCATGCCACGCGGAGTCACTTAGGCGGAGCAGAGTCGCTCTGACCCGCAGCTGGCGTGGTAGCGGTTTTTACACCTGAGGTTAACAGCAGTGATTTAAGAGGTTATTTGTCTTAATTTTCAGGAATCAGTTTCTCCGGGAAGAGATAACTAACACGTCGGGCTCGGGAAGCTAGTCTTTTAGAAAATATTTATAGCATTTCAAGACAGTTTGGTGGCAAATGGATACAGCATCTGCTATTTTCCTCACTTTCTACCACAGCTCTAAAACCCTGAGCAGTTACCACACACACACACACACACACACACACACACACACACAACACAACAACAGCAATCACTTCAATGCTGATAGGAAATCAAAACTCATCTCTTCTTTGAGCATCAAATACAAAGCTGGCATGATTTCAGAGCCCATTACCTCTGGCTGGAGCCCCACCGCGCCTCTGTGAGCAACACCTAAGGCTGACGCTCAGAGAGCCGTGGTCAGTGGGCCAGTCCCCAAAGGCCACGGCGAGGTTCATTGCCTGCACAGTTAGGTTTGGCAGGACTCCCAGGCCCGGGATTGTGGCTCTCACAGGAAGCTCCAACAGCAAACGAGCCCTCCCCTGAAATCTGGATTCCGCCTGCAAACCGGAGAGGACTGGCCACCAGAAATCGAAATCGAAAACATTCTACGAGCAAGGGCTGCACTGAGCTCTTGTCATAAGCTACTCATCCCTCTGAGGTTGTTGACATTTACCACTCCCACTTGACAGATGGCAAAACTGAGACTTAAAAAACCCTAGAAGTTTTTCCCAAAAGCACAGCTGCTTGTATGGTAAGCCTAGCCTTTTGACCCTCCACAGGCGGCTGGTGTTCCTGCCTCATTTCCTGTAACCATGCTTCAAGTGGTCTCCACACCACACTCATCTGCTCCCCAGGACAAAGCAGGGCATCTCCATGGTCCAGCCACTGGGCTGTTGCTCACACCCTAACCCTCAAGATCAAATCTCTGTCATCAAAGCTGGAGGCATTGTCGTTGCAGGATCTTGAGAACCTTCCGCTCCATCCTGGTGTCTCGGATGGGAATTCAGAGGCCCAGAGAGGGGAAGGGATGTGTTCAGGATCACACAGCTGGCTGATGACAAAATAACAGGGAAGCAGTTTTGCTGTTAAATATCCCAAACATGGAGTTCCCACTGTGGCACAGTGGGTTAAGGATCTGGTGTCGTCTCTGGAGCGGTGTGGGTTTGACCCCTGGCCCAGCACAGGTGGTTAAAAGAACCTGATGTTGCCACAGCTGTGGCGTAGGTCACAGCTGTGGCTCAGATTCAATCCCTGGCCTGGGAACTTCCCTATGCCACAGGTGCGGCCAAAAAAGGAAAAAGAAAAATCCCAGTATGTTGCTGCTTACTCTGTCCTTGACATCCAGATCCAGACACACGAGAGGCCACTGCTACTTCACAATAAGAAGTCAAACCAGCTGGGCAGGAGGTGTGGTAATGACACCCAGGGCTCAGGTCCAGCTAAAGGCATGAGGTTCTCCAAAGCCCCCAGCAGGGCACCTTCTGGTCCATCCAGCCCAGGCTTTGGGGCAGAACCTTCAATCCCACCGAGGCTGCAGGAACTGCCCATCCCCACCCAAGCCAAGGGACTGGAAGGCCCGTATCCATGATGCTCTGGGACAAAACCCCAGGCCAGGCCCTGAGGGAGCATCTGTCCACACAGCGTGGCTAAAAGCTGGCAGAGAGCCCTCTGGAGGGAAAGTGGTGCCAGCTGGGGGCCTGGGACTCCCCCTGCGACCAATGGCCTGAGCAACTCTCTCCACTTGAACGTCAAGAGATATCACCAATGCGTGTGTTCAGAAGAGCCTCTGTCCCCAGGTCCCGTTCTGCCTCCACCCTGCGCTGGCCCCTTCTGATCAAGTGCCCTCCCCTCCTCACAACCCAGGCATCAAATCCAAAAGTCCAGGAGCCATCCTTGATTATGATGCTCCCTCCCAGCCTAGCCATCTGCCACTTCCACAGGTCACCCTCCCTGTGGTCCAGTCTGCGCACAGCTCCCCAGCTCCACCTGCGTGAGGGCAGTGGCCCCTCACTGGCCTCCCCCCCTTCACATCCCTGCTGCTCTTCCCTGTAGCTGTAAAGCTTTTCCTGTTTTTAGTCCTCCTCAAGGCATCCCCATGGGCCCATACGCCCGGTGCATCCGGCTTCTGCCCACTTTACCAAGAGTAAGGCTTGTCCTCCAGCCCCACTGGCTTCCCTGCCTCAGGAGGGCCTTTGCACCTGCTGTTCCCTCTCACCACCTCTTCCCCCCACCGTGACTGGCTCTGTTTTACTTAAGTTTCTTCCTGATGGCTCCTGTCTAAAATGCATGCCCCTCCCCACCCCAGCCACCCCATAACGCCTCACTCTGTCTTATTCCCACCATGTATGCATATTGCAAGCGGATTATTGTTTATGCATGAACCTATTTATTACCTGTCTCTTGCCCCCACCCCGAAGATGTTATCCTGGGAGGGTTAGCACCATGTCAAGCTGGCTCCGTTTTATATCTAGTAGCTAGAATAGCCGCTGGCACAAAATCAATGCTCAGTAAGTGTTTGCCGAATGAATAAATGAACATGTATGATCTTGTTAAAGCTCACCCCCCACTCCTGCCAGCCAGGTTGGGAAATATCCCACTTTGAGGATGAGGGCATGGATGAGACGCTGAGAGATGTCATACAAGTTGGAAGCTCACAGTGGTGAAAGTGGCAGCACATTCTTTTGGGACCAGGCCTCATGACGCCCAGCCCGGGGAAGGTACAAGGATTAGGGAATAAGCGTCCATGGAAAAAGCATGACATTGTGTGGCTCCAATATTTCTCTTGCAACGTGAAATGTCTCCTCTCTGCAAACCACATCCTGCCCCTTGTGAGCTGGTTTTGGCCTCAGCTCCCACTGTAGGCAGCCTCACTGAGACTCCCCCACCCGACTCTTCCTGCTGGGTCCTAGAATTCACTGGCCCAGCCCGGAGGCTGGTGGCAGAGAAGGGCCAGGGGAGCAGAGGGGGGGCCTCCTCCCCCGGGTGGGGCAGGAGGAGGGGGCTGAGTCAAATGCGGGTCACGCTGCTGTGCCCACAGCCCTCCCAGGGCTAAAAATAACCATGTTTACACACTTCCCGAGCTGGGATTTCTGCCTCCCTGTCAGGAGGGGTTGAGGACTACACTATGGCCATGCTCCCCACTGCACGTCTTCCACTCGGGCTGGGGAGCGCTGGTCCAACACAGGCAAGGACCAGAGCCATCTGGGTTTATTTCCCCAGGTTGTTTGAGGCAGGGGGCGGTGAAGAAAGCTGAGCAAGCTGATTCCATCAGGAGAGAGCTTACTGCTGGCAGACAGCTCCTCTTCCTGGGCTCAGAGATGCGGCTAAAGCAGGAGTTCAAGTGGTGGCAGCCAGATCCTGAGCCAGGTGGGGGCCCAGCTGGTTCAGTGCAAAAATTTGGGGCTGCAATGCCATGGGGAAGCCTGGGAGCTGGTGGGTGGTCTAACTTGCTGTGTGACCTGGAGCAGGCCACTTCCCCTCTCTGGTCCTCAGTGACCTCTGTGCACTGTGGCAACTGGCAGTCAGTATTTAACATCTTCCCTGTTCCTCAAGTCACGTTCTCAGAGTATGGAGGGCTGAGAGTGCATCCTCAGTGTGTGTGTGTGTGTGTGTGTGTGTGTGTGTTGGAGGAAGGGACAGCTCTGGCCCCTGGGGCCCTGTGGCTTGTTTTCGTGCAGGATGACAGGGCACACCTGTCAGGAAGACTGTCACCTGGCCACCCTCCCCCCTCGTGCCCTGGTTCGCCCAGATGGACTTTAGCACTGGAGGGGTAGGTGCCAGTCACCTGCCTAGTGGCAGCCTCTCCCTCTGGACAAACAAGCCCTTCTCTGACCCTACAGTTCCCGCGAATGTGGCCATGCCAAAAAGAAACACGCAGGCTGTCAGAGGGCTGGCACATTGCTCAGTTACCTTTCTTGGGCAGGCAGCACCCAGCAAGCACTGGTGACTCCCTTTACCCTCAAATACCACCAGAGGCAGAGCCTCAGACCTCCTAGGATCCAGAAGCCTCAGGCCTTTCTCCTCCAATTTGGGAGGCCTGGCTGACTTGCTGCCTCTAGATGGGAACAAAGTCCATGCCTACTGGCCTGACTTCAAAGGCTGTCCTCCTCTGACAACATCCCTCTGGTACTCTGAGCCATTGCAGGTTCTGTTCCCTCTTCTTCAGATGCTTTTCCCTGACTTCTTGGCCTGGGAATTTCGCACTCATCCCACATGACGGATTCAGTTGCCTCCTTCTCCAGCAAGGTGAGCTCAGTACTTTGCCAGTGCTGCGAGCTCACCCCCTCCATTCAAGTCGGTAGGGCTGTCTGCCCCCTGAGAGCAAGGACTTTGCCTGGTCATCCACAAGACTGGCATAAGAAGGATGCTCTGTACCTGTTTGCTAAATTAACTCTCAAGACAAAAGCTTAGTCCTCTTCTCTCCTCTCTCCAGCCAAGTCCGCTCCCTGAAGTGCCTCCCCATATCCCTTTAAGAGTCTGCAACTAGTTCCACTCTTTTCCTGCATGGTTCTGGTCCTGGGACCCTCTCAGAGTCCCTGCCTCTGTGCTCCTTATCAGACCTGCGGTTCTCAACTAGGTTTCCAAGTGCACCTGCCCAGAAATGCTGTGGTGAGGCTCAGCACCTGCACAGTTAAACAGGTACCCGGGGGTTCTTTATGCAGAAGCCCCAAAGGCCAAGGGCACCCCCACATCCCCTGATACTTGGAATTCACTCCCCTTGGATATCACAGTACCCAGTGCCCCCAGCAACCACCATCTCCCCCTCTTACAGCACTGTTGTGGCCCCTGATCCCTGCAGGCCCTGCCAGCGCTGGGCCTCATGCCCCCTCTCCCCTCGAAGGTGGCAGGTTTGCCCTCCAGGCAGCCCCCATGGTGATCATTCTGTCAGTCAGATCTGGTTACATCACTCCTCACCCCAAATCTGTTCTCGCTGACCCTG
The DNA here is from genome assembly GCF_054392235.1 of Sus scrofa. Taxonomy (NCBI): domain Eukaryota; kingdom Metazoa; phylum Chordata; class Mammalia; order Artiodactyla; family Suidae; genus Sus; species Sus scrofa. Next base: position 103,660,162 of record NC_139396.1, on the reverse strand, counting down.
AACCAAAGAAAAACTCTAAGTCATGGATGGCATTTCAGGCCCTTCAGGATGTGATCAGAACCCCTCTGAGCAACCTGGCCTGAGGCCTTCCACTGCTCCTTTCTGCTGAGCATTCCCTGGCTCATCCTTGGCAGTGCAACTCAAAGGTCGCCTCCTGTGGGAAGCCTTCCCTGAATGCCCTTCCCCAGCAGCCTTACTCAGGCTACTCCCATCAGAAGGCCCCTCATCATGGCCATGAGGCCCTCTTGCAGTAGGAATGCTGGCCTATCTTAGTCCCTCATGAGGTTCTGGGCTCCTGGGGGCAGGCAGGGACCAGTCACCCAGAACCTGGGTCAGGGCTGGCACTCAGCAGCAGAAGTATTCCAATCATCACAGGGCACACCCACCACACCCCCAGTCAGGTGATAAGTGATGTTCAGAGGGACTGAGGATCCATTCAAGTCACAGAAGCAGAGATGGCAGCACTCACGCAGGATGGGAGGAGCCATTGCCCATGCTCCTACACCCCTCTTGGGACCAGGCCCCCCAGTTAGCGAAAACAAGGCCACCTGCTCCTCCTTTGGTTGCCACTGTGCTACTGCTCTTTACAGCTTCTCTCAGCATGTTCCCCAGCCCCCACCCAGCTCCCACTTCCACAAGGGGACACTTCCTCTCAGCCTGAGCTATGAGAGGGGGGTGGGGAACCTTACGGAGAAAGAGCTTTCCCAGGCAAGTCACTTGCTGACGGCAGAACCAGCCATCCTCCCACACCTAGAACAAGTGCCAGCTTCCCAGGCTCCAGCACCAGGAGGGCCCACAGGGCTCACGCAGGCACTGAGAGAGGAGTAGGGGTGTCTGGGCCAGACCTGGGTCCAGTCTTCCCCTCTCCTTGCCCAAAGTGCAGTGCAGGGTCCTCTGTCTTTTGCACACCCCAGTCTAACAAGAGTGCTTCCTCTTTCCTGAGGCCCCAGGGGACCTCACAACCTGGTCTTCCTTTCAAAGCAAACACAAGTTCAGAACCAGAGAGCAAATCCTGGGGTTCCCATGAAGCCACATGAGAGAGGAACATGATCAAGGACCCCCTGTCCAGCGGAGTGAGGGACCCTGTACCCAGGGAACTCCCACGGCATCGGCCTCCCAGCACGGGCACACCCAGCCTCCAGGTCCTCAGCGTGGGTCCCCAGCAGCCACAGCTGTGTCAGAATACCCCCAGAGTCCTTCCTATCATCCAGGTGTCCTCTCGTTCTGGTTTCCAAGGCCGTGGCTCTGCGGTGGGGGTCAAGGAGGCTGCTGGCTTTTAGGAGCATTTGAACTCCAACCTGTTTCTGGGATTCACAAAGTGGTTCCCATCCAGCTCATTTGATAGATGCAGCCACCCTTCTCTAGCCAAACATCAGGAGCCAACTCCAAAGCTCCACCCTCAGGCCCTGAGTCTCAGAATCTCCTGGGCTCCCAGAGGCCACCAACCAGCAAGGCCTGAGCCCACCCACTGCCTATCTGCTAATTAACCTCACTGCTAATGACATGTCCTCACAGGCCCAGTGCCTGGCCCCATGCCACCTCCTCCCCAGACCCAGTGGCAACTGGGTTCAAATAAGTCCCAGCTCTGGTGCCTACCGGCTATGTGAGTTGGGATGCACTCCTTCGCCCCTCTGAATCTCAGCTGCAGGGCTCTCAGTAACTGATAATCAAGCCAAAGTAATGCCAGTGTTCAGTGCACACAGGTACCAGCACCCGTTCTAAGCTCTGTGCTGGCATTAAGGTTCCTCCAGGAACGTGGTTCTGAGACTACACCCCCCACCCCACTTTACAGATAAAGAAACTGAGTCTCTTCTCTGCGGTTGCCCCATGCTAAGCACGGGAGCTAGGATTCAGCCCCAGCAGGATGGCCCCAGAGAGCATGCACTAACCACACTCTGGTGCCCGCATGAAGGGTCCACCTTCTCGCTGATGCTGCTGGGGGCCCAGCCTCATCAAACTCCTCACAGTCCCCTCAACTCCAGGGTACCTTGTGCTTCTGGTCCTCAGCGCGCCCCCTCCTTCCTTGTCTATCGCAGACACTGTCACATGAGCTAGGCACGCCTTCTACTTACCTTCTGACCCTTGACTTCAGGGAGAAGTGACCCCTCGACTATTCTCTACTCCCGAAGCCCTAGGCATACATTAAAGTCCCTGGTGCCCCCAAGGCAGGGGCCCTGTGGTGTTCTGGACCCCAGCAGAGACTCTATACTTGTGGAGTGGCTCAGTGATCCATGGGGTCAGGTCCAGAGGCCTCTCTGGCTTTGTCCATCCAGCCAGTCCTTGTCACCTGAGAAGCTCTTGGTAAAGAGGCCCCACAGGAATGTTGACGCCTGGATGTCGAGGCCCCTCCAGCAGCTGCTCTTCCTCACAGCACTGGGGGGACAGTTAGCATCCAGGCAGCCCACAGAGAGGTGCCCTGAAGACCACATGTGTAGTGAGCACAAAAGCCCAAAGTGACAGAAATTGATAAAAACTTCACCGCACCGCTGACACCCCATATATCAAAGGCCCCAAATCTCATTCTCTGCTTGCCTCCAATTTCTATCAGAGCTTGCCAGCTGCACATTTATTGAGAAGTTTGTGATCTGACAGGCACTGTATTACCAACATTAATGATGCATCAGTCTCTAGAATTACTGGGGAAACAGTCCAATTGATTTTATTATTATCTCGAGTTCTTCACATTTCATTCCAGGCAGCTTGCTACCAGAGTTTTTGAGCAAGGACCAAAATAAATAAAGAAAGGTTTCAGGGTCAGGACTGACCTCAGGCAGGAAAACCTGGGCTCATCCTGGCACCCTTGGTGGCAACCCTTCCATCCCCTGCAGAGGAGTCACTCAAATACCAGATGGCAGAGAGTGTGGCCTCCCCATGGAGAGGAGAGTGGGGGACAGACCAAGAGCTGAGGCCTGGCCTCCCATTCATGTCACAAAGATGTAGGTAGCCGGTGGAAGACAGAAATAGCCATTGATGTCACCTGTCATCTGCCCCTTGGCTAGGGCAGAAAGCCAGCCTCATGGAAAACCCACAAGCAGATATGGGTCCAAGTCCATACCTGGCCGGGCAGCTCTGCTGGGTCTCCTGGGGCAGGAGGGAGACCCCAGGTGGGATGGAAGATGGCAAGTGGTACCCACCTTGCCTCAGGCCACTCGAGAGAGTCCTCCAGCCCCGCCAGACTCCTCTCAGTTCTAGAACATGCCATTTCCTGGTCTCAGGGCCTGCCTTAGCACAGGTTGCCCAACCACCACCCTCAGCTTCCACCAGGAGTCCTCAGAGGGCTGGAGGTCAGGCTGGGAGCCAAGTTCAAATCCCAGCTGCACCAAGTTCTGCCCAATTACCTCCTACAAAATGAGGGTGAGAAACTGGGACCTTAGGAGATGACAGTGGTTCAAAGTGACCCTGAGTCCTACTGTATAGCATAGGGAACTATATCCATGCACTTGTGATAGAACATGATAAAAGATAACATGAGAAAAAGAATATGTGCGTGTATATATATACTGGGTCACTTTGCTGTAGGGCAGAAATTGACACAACACTGTAAATCAACTATACTTTAATTAAAAAAAAAACAAAAAAACAAAGTGACCATGAGGATTGAGGTGCAGGGACCCCAGGTGGCCATGGGACGTGGATCTCTCAAAGATTTGGAACAATGAAGACTGGACTCTGAGGGAGGGGGACCCACTGTACCCTGGAGAATAAGTGAGTGCCTCATGGGGTACAGGAGTCAGGGTGGTGTCTCTGGGCGAATGGACCCCAAGGGCCCTGGTTCCCATGGCAGGATTATTAGGTGCATTCCAGGCCCAAGGCAACAGAGAGGAGCAGCAAGAAGACGGGGGAAGCAGCACGTCTGCCCTCAGAGCAGTCAGCTAAGAAAGACGTGATGATCCTTATCTGAGCACGGAGGCCAGCTGGACACTGGAGAGGCTGAAAGGCCAGGTGAGAACTGGTTAAGTTCAGCCGTGAATGAAGGTTATCACGGAGATTCTAGAATCTCGTGGGGTGAATGGATGGGCCTTGTAGGGCTGGTCTTCTAACTGTTGGTATTATGATTATTATTGTTATTTAGTATTTTTGGGGATTAAATCAAAATAATTATTTTTTCTTTTTACGGCCGCACCACGGCATATGGAAATTCCCAGGCTGAGGGTCAAATGGGAGCTACGGTTGCTGGCCTACGCCACAGCCAGGAACGCCAGATCCAAGCCTACACTGCAGCTTCACGAAAACGCCAGATCCTTAACCCCCTGAGGGAGGCCAGGGATCGAACTCACATCCTCATGGATACTAGCTGGGATCTTAACCTGCTGAACCACAACAGGAACTCCCTCAGAATAACTGACTTGATAGTGCTCTGATTTGAGAATAGATTTTTTCTCCAGAAATAAACACTTCAGATATAATTTATGTGCATTTAACATGTGCTCAGCTCTCCGCTAAGCACTTACCCTACATTATTGCGTTTCATCCTAACAATCTCAGTCTCCCCACTTTATACCCATAAAGACTCAGGGGCTGGGAGGGGATGCTGGAATATGTGAGGTCCCACAGGTGGAAGACACAGGATATGAATCCTGGCTGGTCCGACAGTCAGAGTCCCTGGACCCGAAGGGGCCGGGATAGCGCCTCTGGTTGGCGCGCCCCAGGCCCCTGACCAGCATTCAGTCTCACGGCTGTTGAAAAGCAAAGTAAGGCTCAAAAGGCCTTGGAGGTGCCCCCCATCATGCAGTTATCCTAGGGCAGGGCAGCGACAACGGATAAACCTACTGTGTCCATCACCCCACTTAAGTCTCAAAATAATCTGGGGAGAAAGAACTACTGATTTCATGGCCAATGAATTAAATCTGCTGAAATCCAGAGGACTGCTGAGCAGAGCGAGGGTCTAGACCCAGCTGGGGAGGCTGTCTGGTAAGCCCCATGCCACACACTTCCCTCTAGGCTGCCGGGCCCCAGTACTCGCCGCCTTCTGAGCCGCCCGCGTGTCATTGCCGGCGGGCCCTGCACCTGGCACGCGTCGCCAGCAGCCGCAGTAAACAGCCCTGGCTGCAGCCGGACTCACCCGGCTGGCCTGTGCCCGGGGAAGCCAGGTCGGGGGAACGGGTTCCTTGGCATTTCTAGCAGCAGGCTCTTACTCAATTAGGCCCTTTCTGTCCAAAGGGCAGCTGTGACGTGCGGAACGGTCTGTGGTGTCAGTATGAGCCCAGTATTGTACGGCTGGGGACACACAATGCCCTTGGTCAACTGTTTATTTATAAATCAACCCAGCGCTCACCGTGGCCTTTATGCTCAGCTCTTTTCCAAAATGCAAATTGGCTTCTTCCTGTAAGTCAAACTGGCTTGCTCAAGCTGATAAAAATCATCCAAACGGGCTCTTTTATCTGCCCAATACAGAAAGTCCCACACCTCCTAGAAAGAGGAAGATGCCTTCTCTTTGCTTCAGAGGGGCTGGCATGGGGACAGGCCCTGCAGAGGCGTCCAGCGCATGTGAGCGGATCAACGAGAGCAGAGGACAGAAGGTTCTAAGCTCTGAGACTTGTATTCAAATCTTGCCCCTGACACGTTCCTAACTTTGCAGGCTTAATCTCTCTGCGCATCACTCCATGCGCCTGTGTGTGTCAAGCGGGGATTAAAAACAGTCCCTTCCTTAAAGGATTCTTTAGAGAATTAAATGAGATAATGTATATACACTGCTTGGCACAGAGCTGAACCTTAATAAGTCTCCTGAATAAGGCGGTGGTGGTGAAGAAGAAGACAGTTGTCATTATTACTATGAATTATCTGCCTTTTTTTTTTTGTATTTTAGAGCCACACTGGCAGCATATAGAGGTTCCCAGGCTAGGAGGTGAATCAGAGCTGTAGCCACTGGCCCACACCACAGCCACAGCAACACTGGATCCGAGCCGCGTCTGTGACCTACACCACAGCTCACGGCAACACCAGATCCTTAACCCACTGAGTGAGGCCAGCAATTGAACCTCCACCCTCATGGATGCCAGTCAGGTTCGTAAATCACCGAGCCATGTCGGGAACTATGGAGTTACTATGATTATCTGAAGCTCCCAACTGCCACCTGGTTATTCTTGCTGGCTGCCTTCAGGATGCAGGATGGTCCCCTTTGCTTTCTGAGCCTCAGTTTCCCCTACCATAAAGTGAGGCCCCAGGAGTCTTTCTCCCACTGGTTGGTCGCTTAGCCCCTGGACTGCGTGCATCATATTCAAACAGCTTTGGGGATGCTGTTCCCAGTACCATGCCTTTTCACTCCCTCAAGGGATCCTTCATTAGAAGAACAAAAATCTGGAGTTCCCGTTGTGACACAGCGGAAAAAAATCCGACTAGGAACCATGAGGTTTCAGGTTTGATCCCTGGGCTCGCTCAATGGGGTAAGGATCTGGCATTGCCGTGAGCTGTGGTGTAGGTCACAGATGAGGCTCAGATCCAGTGTTGTTGTGGCTGTGGTGTAGGCTGGCAGCTGTAGCTCTGATTTGACCCCTAGCCTGGGAACTTCCATATGCCGTGGTTGTGGCCCTAAAAAGCAAAAAAGGAAAGAAAAAAAAAAAAAAAAAAAAAACAACCCTGTTCTTAAATAACCCCTCCTCATTTTATAGAAAAGCAAACAACCTGATGGCCCCTCTGCCGGCTGGTGTCGAGATGTCTCAACAGCCGCGAGCATCCCTTAAAGGCACATGCCTTGTGTAAGGCTTGCTGAGGATGACTGGGAACTGATAAGGGTTTGTTACCTACTAGACTAATAAGGGGCCTCTAGGGAGAGAACAGGAAGTGCAAGTCAACTCAGAATGGACCCAGAGGTCACCAGAAACCAAAAGGCACGCATGGAACCTCTTCGTAGAGGTTCCAAGGTTTACAAGGAGGCGTCACGATGCTGTCGTGACAACTGGGCTTGCCGGGCAATGTGGAGCCTTGCCCACAGAGGGATGCCCAGGCCTCAGTCTCCTAGCAGGGAACAGGAGTGGCCTGTATGTGGCATGCATCCACCACAACACTTAGCACCCAGGGAAATGCGTTACCAGGATGGATCCATTTATGGAGGAGAAAGCTAAGGCCTGAAGGTGGGAAGTGACTGGTCCAAGGTCACCCAGTTTGTTGTTAATGAAACCAGCAGCCAGGAAACAGCCATGCCACTGCAGCCACCAATTTTCCCAAATGGGATGAAACCTGATGGATGATCTCAGTTTACAGAGACCTTTCCCTCCCTGGGCCTCATGCGCCCCTCACAGCAGCCAGGCAGATGTGCTGGGGCAGGGATGGTTAAATCTCCCCTTTGCACATCACCCTGTCAGGGAGTAGCCAAGCCTCACTGGGACCCTCAGAAATCCCTGCCGCTTCTATCTCCTCCTCACTGCCTCAGAAGGGAGGGGCCTGGTTGGAGGAGAGGCCAGCCCCCTAGACCCCACACCCTCCCACCTGGCATGGATAGGTCGATCCTAAAACGCACCTGAGGGACCCCACTCACCTCTGTAATCAACACATTCCAGTCTCTCCTGCCAATCCAAGCAGCTCCCTGCCTCCTGATTAATCTCCTGAAACAGCAGCCTCCCCTGACATCCCTCGCCTCTAGGATAAGTGTCTCCTTGCAACCCTGCCTTCCCTCCGGGGTCCCAGCCACCCGGGGACACCTGATGTCAGTTACTCCCCTGAACTGGCTCACACAGTTACACAGCCACTGGCTGGGCTCCCCCGAGACCCCTGTCTTTCCTCCTCCTCCTCCTTGTGTTGTTCCAGCTAAAGCCTCTGCACCTTCAACACTGCCTTTAAATGCCCCCTCTTCCAGGAGGCCCTCCTTGACCCCTCTAGCCTGTTCTCCTCTCCTATTTGTTCCAGGGTCTCCTTGGAACTTTTTAGCAGATTTCTCTGGCACTTTCAAGTATGTATTGCTCCTAGTCTGCCAAGTAGCAAAGGCTTAGTTTCCAACTTAGACCATGAAATTTGGTGAAGTCAGGGTCTCAGGACTTTCGGTTGGTGGTCATCCCTTCCACTCAGGAAATATTGCCTTAGCCTGTGCCCCTCTGTCCACACCTCCTCCCTGCCTCCCAAGCTAGGAGACACAGGAGACAGGGCTCTGGCTTTCTAGAAATAGCTCGCCTATAGACATGGGAAAATAAACAGGCAGTTGGCACCCAGCATGGTGGGGGCTGCAAGAGGGGAAGCAGGAGGCTGCGGGACTGTTGCCAGGTCCAGGTTCTCATTCTCCTTCAGGAGCCCCCACCGTGCCAAGCACAGGGCCCTACCTATGCTCCAGCAGGTCTCCTGCTGGACTGAAATTGCAGGCAAATGATTCACCTGTCAGGATGCAAGACAAAGGAGGTCTGGGTGGGAGCATCGGGGAGGCAGGCTGGGCGAATGCTGGCCTCCAAGGCTGGCCTTCTACCAGCAGACAGGCAAGAGGAAGTGCTGGACACAAGTGACAAGAAAGAATCCCCTGGCCTGATGGGAGGCCAGTCCACCCAGATGGAAAAGGCAGGGAGAAAAGGGGCTGAGGCTGAGCCGTCAGGGTCTTTGGGGCGCATACATCCCTAGCCCCTCAAAGCCAGGGCCCGATGAGCCTCCAGCTCCCGAAACCTGTGTCAGCCTTGCGGGTGGGGCCTTTGTGTTTGCTGTTTTGCTGAGCAGCCCTCTCCAGATGGGCCGGCGATGGGAAAGGCACCACCGCACGCTGCTGGCTCTTGGCCTAGTGGGCCCTGGCCACTGTCTGCAACTCTGAACATCTCAGCGAAAGGCTTCATTGTTCTTGTATCCTGAAGCCTTCTCTGGAGAAGGGCATGAGTTTCTAGAGAAATAAATTAACAGGGTCCTACATGTCAGTGTGGGGGTCTCTGACCACACCCCTGCATCCAGCTCCCTGTCACCCAAGCTTGTGTCCCTGGCCTAGTCCTGCACTCTGGGAGGGGCCAGAAGGTTCTTCTCTGGCTCTGAGCAGAACCTGCCTCCCTTCAAAATCTCTTCCAAGCTGGAGCTCTCTGTGGGTCTCACAGCGCTTGTGGAGAGGGGAGCCTCCAAGTCCCCCAGATGATAAGGAAAAAGCTTCCAACTGCAGCACCTCAGGTTACTGTCAGCAGCCTCCTTCCCTGCTGCTTCAGGGGCAGCAGAAATACCTGAGCATCCTGGGCACTGGGCCTGGGAGTCCCTGCCCGCACCCCCAGCCTGTTTTCCCATCAGTAAAATGGGGTGGCTAAAATCAATGAGGGGCCAGCAGTCTCCCGGGCCCCCCATGGCAGCTCTAACCAGCCACGCCTGAATAAACAGCAGTAGGGCCAGTACCCAGAGTGGCAAGGGGCGTTCAGAAGGCAGGATGGGAAAGAGGTGGGGTTGTTGATAGCTGCAGAAGCCCTAAAAGCTGGTAAAAGGCTTAATACTGCATAATGATTTACAAAGTGACAAGTAAAATAGATTTACCGTGACAGCTTGAAAGGAGAACCACAGAAATAAAATTACACTCGGGCTCATCCTGTCTCTCTGCCACCTGTCCCCTCCCTTCGGAAAACCAGGAACTCCTGTGCACACGCACGGACACATGGGCTTGTGGATTAGGGGGGTGGGGAGGAGGCAGCTCTGGCCCCTGTTCCAGGAGAGGCCAGTGGGTTCCCTGTTCCAGGTGCACCCAGTAAAGGTGCTGCTCACAGCAGCCCTCCACAGCCAGGGAGCTGTCCCCACGGACAGATGAAGTTACACTCGGATGACAAGCCCTAAGTGAGATTCCACTTTGGGAGGCACACAGAGAGCCCCAAGTGCCTGCAGGGCTCAGCATCGCCAATTTCTACCTAGCTAGCCCCAGTCTGATCCAATATCACAGTCCTAGGGTTCCTAGGTGTTCAGGGCCCGGGGAAGGGGTTCGCCACTTCCCCAGGCATGAGGTGGGACTCCAACAGCGCTGGGCCAAAATCAGCCAAGATGAAATCAGGGAAGACAAAAAACACCTTCAGCTAAGTTCAAGAATGAAAGAGAACAGATGCTCCCGCCTACAGTGCTGGGTTCATGGGCAGCATCTGGATTTCTCTGTCAATGCCATGGCCCTCAATCTGTGTTTATGGAAGTACCACAGGGTACATTTTCCTCCACTGAAGCGGGCGGAGAAAGATCCAGCACACCATGTCCCACCCATCGGCCACAGAGATGCTCTCATTGGTGGCAATGAACTCCATCAGCTGCTCCAAGCTCCCTGGCCACCCATCCACATCTCTCAGAGAGGTGCGGCACAGGCACCTGCCCAGGTTCTGCAGTCAGAGGCAGAGGCTGGCAACCCATGTCCATTGGGTTACTGATTTGTCCCAACAGGCATGGATTTAGAGAGAAAAAAAAAAAATCTAGGAGGGGCCTTTGCAGAGAGAAAGACACCAGCATCCCCTGGGTAGCTGTGGGGCCCGAAGCAACTTCACCCCTCCGAGTTCCAGCTTCCTCTTGGTTAAAATGGGAATAATACCACATCCACATCTGAGGGTTGTTGTAACAACCTCGAGGTCCCAAATAACCAGGCCTGGTGCACAATGTGCTAAGGATATGCGCTTTGCTTCAGGCGAGCATGGACTGACAGGTATTTACACTGGGACAGTTAAAGAGAAGCTCTGATCTCAGTCACAGCTTAGTGAATTCGCCTGCCTAAGATCGTCCCAGCCTCTTCAGGTCCCCATGAGCTGCCAGCGTTGAGGTAGAAAAAAAGATCATCAGGGATGTAAGAGACAGCAGTCAGGCTGGCCTGGGGACCCCAAACCTCTGGCAGCCTCTGCTCTGCTGCAGGGGCCGAATCCCAGGCAAGTCTCCCTTCCTGCCACCCTCTGGCTGACACCTGGCAACTCCCAGCCCAGCACCTCTAACCAATATAGCACAGGGATGTGCCTCAGCAGGCCTGAACACCCGTGTTTACCCAACAGAAGGATGGCCCTCCCTCCTGCCCTCCCCCAGCTCCGTGGCAAGCTGGAGCCCATTCGCCCGCAGATTCGCCTGGTGCGTAGGCTGTGCGTATGAGGCTCCAGCCCCTGGCCCTGCCCAGGGAGTCTTGCCCAAGAGGCCCTGAGGCCTGGCCAGGCTGCAGCTGAGCCAATTCTCCCAGGAAGCCAAGCCACGGAGGGCGGCAACCCCGGGCAAAACCACCAGGGCCAGGAAGCGCTCCCGGGAGCCCAGCCAGCCCCAGCCACCCCTCTGGCTCTAGTTGGAGTAGGGGGTAGGGGGCAAGGGAGAAGGGGCCAAGGGGTCAGACCGTGTACACAGGGCAGCTGGGACTCTGGGACTGAAGTTACTCAATTTTCTCAAGCAAAGTGTGCAAATCACTGCCAAGGCACCCACCTAGAGGGCAAATACATACATATCTGTAAACGTATTTGTATGAATCTCCAAACCACAAAACCTACCAGCTCTGGGTGAAGTATGGCCATCATTTATTCATTCATCTCTTCAGCAAGCATCTTGGAATGTTTGCTAGATGCGAAGAGAGGTGCTGGGGGTCAGGGAGTCAGAATCTGCCTGTGGTTAAGGTCCCTTGAAGGTAGCCGAGATCCTGCCAGATGAGGACTGCAGCAGTGCTGGGGAAACTGGGACAGAGGCAGGGGACCAACCTCCTTGATCTGGCTGGTGCATGAGGGCAAACCCAGGCTCGAGCAGGGCTTTGCAGTACGCCTAGGAGTTCACCAGGCAGATAGAGTAGAGAACAAAATGTGCAAAGTGCAAGCCGCACACACACACAAGTGCACGTTCAGCTGGCGGCCAGAGAAGAAAGGGCCCTGAGTGCCAGGCTGTAGGTGGCAGGGAGCTATGAAGAAGTTTTAAGGGGGGCGGATGAGGTAATAGCATCAAAGGCGCCTTTTATTAAGGTCACCCTGGTGGCCACGTGGAGAGAGGATAGGAGAAGGGAAGCTGGAAGGGAGGGAAAGGCTGCTGCATGGGGGCAGAAAGGAGGGGTTGCTTCGGGAACATTTGTAAGGTGGAGTCTGAGGTGTCAGCTCCCTGACTACATTCTCCCACAGGCCAGGCTCTGGGCAGGGCAATGGGGACATGGAAACCCAATGTCACAGGTAGCAGTCCTGGGGAGGAGTCAAAGGTGACTCCCAAGTTTCAGTCGTGTCAGTGAGCTAATGGCAGTCCTGCTCCTAGTCCTTATGATGTCTTTATAAGAATTAGACCAAGGCTTCCCCTCCTCAAAACACTCTACCACCATCCACTGAACTTATTTAACAAATGTGTAAACTGTGGGGACTACATGGTAAGTTGTGCAGTGCACAACATGCACTACTACTCCATGTGGTGATCCCAGCAGACAAAATGTACTGAATGAGTGTTGGGAAGATAGAGTATCAGAGACTTAGGGTTTGGGCAAGAAGAACGGCCAGATAAAATCTAGTCTGCAAAGGTAAAAACGCAAGCAAAGCAAAGAACAACCAGAGTGTTTCCTAAACTTCCCTGTCATTCTGGCATGAGAAAGCTAAATAAAATAAGAGGTGGGATTATTTACTATATGGAATCCAAAAAAAAAAAGGAGCTGCTCGAACAAGGTAGATAAAGGAAATACAAAAACGCAAGTCAGAAAGCACCAGTTTTGAAAGATGAGGATTGGTCAAAAGTATAGAAAACCAGTTCTGGCCTTGAAGCTTAGTAAAAAATTTAATTTTTTAAAAGGGATCCTATAGACTGAGCAAAACTCCAAGTGAACACAGCCGAGTGAGACCCATGCGCTGAGGAAATTGAGAGTATTTGGGTAGCAGAGGGTGTCCATTTCATCGTCTATCTATCTGAGCTTTACTGAACACCTTCTCTGCTTCAGGTTGTCTGGGGACACGAGAACGAGAACCACCTGGTACCATTATGGAGGGGAGAGTCCAGGGGGCAAGAATGCGGAGGGATGGGGAGAACAGAAGGGGGCATCTGAGAGGCCTCCCTGGAGAAGGCAATGACAGAACTGAGGCTTGCTGGTAAGGAGGGCCTGGGAGGCCTTATGCCACTGCCCACGTGATGATGTCCAAAAGCCCGGCGGACAGATGCCAGGCCTGTTTAACAAATATGAGTTGAGGTGAGATAGACCACGTTCAATTTTGGGGGGCTGTCATAGAAAGCCTCGCCCACGCTGGAGGTAAAAATGCTCCAACAGGCTTCCAAAAGAGTCCCAGCTAGCTGAGGCCTCAACGCACAGATGGAGAAACCAAGGGCCGAGACAGCCGGGGCCTTACCTAGTAGGAGCTGCTATCTGGTGAAGGTGGGAAATGAGTCTCCAACCCTGGCCAATGTCCAATGTCCACTGCTGCCTTGGGGGTGCTACTTAGCCCAACATCAGACACACATAGAAATGTGATGGCCCGGGAACACACATCTGGATGGCCACTTGAGTCCCTGGCCCCTGGAGACCACGTGGACCCAGAGGGGGAGGTACTTCTCCTACACCACACCAGATTCTCATTCTTAAAAATTGCAGGCTTTCATTTCCTGAAAAAGATGTTCACGGGGGCATCCCTCTGGCTGGGGCCTGTTGCTGCCTCCAGCTGGCAATCCTAACAAGTGTTTTTAGTGGGTACAAACCTCCTTCCTTAGCCTGCCCTCCTGGCAGTGCTGAGAGGCGGGCCCTCCACCCATTCTACAGATGAACAAGATCCAGAGAGCCCAGAGGCCCCTCATCCCAGATCTCTCTCTTTCTGGGCCTGATGGGGAGGACTGACCCATGGTTCAGTGCCAGGTGGAAGCTGGGGTGGGTGGGTACAGGCTGAGTCCTCTGCACATTGAACCCCAATGGCGATTAGGGACCTGGCTCAGTGTTGGGCCCTCGTGGGGTATCTTGGACCCTTGGCCTCACTGGTCTGAGCCTTGTGTGGCTGGTGCAGAACCCCAGAACCACCCTGCCCAGGCACTGAAGGGCTCTGGATGGTGCCAGCAGCCAGCCTGCAGTTCTGAGCTCTGCTAACTCTTGGCTTTTAAGCAATAAGTAGAGAGAAGAGATTCCCGGCAAGAAGACAGTGTCCACGCACCCACCTCGCTGCCCCAGCCCTCTGTTTGGCACCAGAACACTGAGTAGTGGCAGCCAGCAGAGGCAAGGGCCACCTGACGAACACTGGCTCCAGCCACCTTCAAGGTGGAGAAAGGAGACCCAGGGGCCTGCACAGGTTCAGACCAGAGTGAGCTGGCCTGGCCTCTCCCCCACCAGTCACCTTCCTGCGGCCCCTGCTACCACCCAGGAAGCAGGACTTCCCTCCTCGTGCCTCTGCATGTCACACAAATCCCAGTTTGGTTACCAAGGGCCTCCCAGCAATGGAAACTCTGGGATTCTGGAGTGGACCGATTCAAGCAGGTTATCCTCTAGGAGGAAAGAGATGAACAAAATGGGGACATGGAGGCCCTGAGAGGGCGAAGGGCTGCCTGGGGTTACAAGGCAGGATTGGAGGCATGGGGATAAGGAATGTTTTGGTAGAATTGACCTCAGAGAGCCAAGCAGTGTGCCCATGTCACTGATGGGTAAAGCAGTGAGGCCCAGGGATGGGAAAGGATATGCCAAAGGTGACTTTGAATCAATACAAATCCCAGGATGGTCCTCTTGGGTTGACCCTGTGGGGCCAAGATAGAGCTGCCCTCTGTGACCCCAACCTCAAAAGTTAGGGAAGTTGCAACACTTCCTTGTTTCCATAGTGACTAGCTACTGCTCCAGGAATACACTGAAATGTTTGTATTCCCTCCTCTGTGCCAGCCCTGGGCCGGGCTGTGAGAACACAGAGCAGAAAGAGTGAGTATGAAGGGAGGAACAGACCCAGCCCCCATTCTGGTTGCCCCCAGGCAATGGAGGGCAACAGAGAGAGGAACAACAGAATTTTCAGTTGAAGAAGAAACCCCTAAATGTATGTATATGTATGACTGGGTCTCTTTGCTGTACAGCAGAAATTGGCACAACACTATAAATCAACTATACTTCAATTAAAAAAAATAACATAGGAGTTCCCGTCGTGGCACAGTGGTTAACGAATCCGACTAGGAACCATGAGGTTGTGGGTTCGATCCCTGGCCTCGCTCAGTGGGTTAAGGATCCGGCGCTGCCGTGAACTGTGGTGTAGGTTGCAGACGCGGCTCGGATCCTGCGTTGCTGTGGCTCTGGCATAGGCCGGTGGCTACAGCTCCAATCGACCCCTAGCCTGGGAACTTCCATATGCTGGGGGAGCAGCCCAAAGAAATAGCAAAAAGACAAAATAAATAAATAAATAAATAAATAAAATAAAGCAAGAAATCCCTAGTGTCTGAGAGTGCCAGGGGAGCAAGGTCAGGGGAGGATGGCCGTTCTTGAGTTTGGCTCATTGGGATGCATAGGAGTTTACCACATAGAATTATGGGAAGAACTGACACAGGCAAGGCTTCACGGCTTGAGGGTAATGGCACAATGGAAAACGACAATGTAGAGAATAGAGGGCATGCAAGTATAGGAGATGAACAGAAGAAAATCATGATGGAAACCAAATACAGAAGGGCAAAATCACAAGTACAGACTAGGGTGCAAGAAACACCTCCCATACCTCTATTTTTCCAACTGTTAAATGGGCATCTCTGATAGAACAGCTTACAGCTCCACGGGAAGTGACAGGCACAAATGGAAAAGTGCTACAGGACTTGGAGATCTGAGCTAGCTCTCCAGTCCCAACCCCTCAGCCTGCTTTGCAGAGGCAGGCAGGCATTCCCAATGGGCTTCTGGACATAACCTTGATCAACCTTTAAAAAACATCCAGGATCTGATCTTGTTTCACTAACCACTCTGGTCAAAACCACCAGCATCCTCATCTGGGTTACTGTAAAAGCTGCCCAGCTGGTTTCCTAGTTTCTACCCTTGTCCCCTAGAGTCTATTCTCAGTTCACTAGGCAGAGGGATCTTCTTAGAAGATAACCAGATAACCTCAGTCTTTTAATTAAAATCCTCCAGTGGCTTCTGAATTACTGTGCATGAAGTCAGAAGCCCTTCCCGTGCTCCATAGAGCCCTCTGTGACCTGGCCCCTAACCACCTTGCTAACTTCCTCCTCTTTGCGCTCCATCTAGCTACACTGGCCTCCCTACCTTTCTTAAAGCATGCCACAGGGCCCTTGCACATACTGTTCCCTCTGCCTGGAGTGTTTTTCTTCCAAATGTTCATGAGGCTCTCTCCCTTACCTCCCTGAGGTATCTGATCAAATGCAGCCTCTTCAGAGAAGCCTTTCAGGATCACTCCATCTATAGAAGCCCAATTTTCCCATCTCCTTATATCACCTGAATCTGACTTTTTTTTTTCAAAACACTTAGCATAACTCAGCATGACATCATATATAGACTTATTGACTATCTCACCTAGGAGAAGGTAGCAGGGCCCCTGTCAAGCTCACCACTATATCGCCAGGGCCTGGCATGGTTCCTAGCACATACTAGGTGCTCAGTGAACTTGATGAATGAACAAGTAATCCATCTTTCTTGGAGAGCTGGACAAGGGGAGGCACAGAAAGATCCCAGGCCCTGCTCCCTCAGAGGCAGAACATTGGGGACTCCAGACCAGCCAGGAAACCTTGTTCTCAGGCCGGCATGAGGGCCCACCAGCAGAAATCATGAGCTACCCTCTTAGTACACACGCACCCAGATCCAGAAGGGAAGCAGGGCCTGGCCTGAGGGCCTGGATGAGTCCTGAAGGGAAAGCAACTGTTGCTATTTCATTACCAGTGTCCCTGTTTCACACACACTGGGCCTAGGCAGCCCAAGGAATCAGCCTCAGGGAGCACAAGATAGAAGGAGGCTGGGCTGGTTAGGGCAGGAGGAATTAGAATCTTAGAATCTTTGCAGCCAGCTTGCTTCCCTCTCTGGGCTTCAGTTCCCTAGTCTGGGAAATGGGGATGACACAGGGATAAAACAAGCTGGTTGCCCACATTCCTCCTGCTCCAACACTCTGGGCATCTTTGGGTCTTCAGAGCCCTTGAAGGAGTCACACCAGGTTGAAACTAGGGCCACAAATTCAACCCATAGTCCCAGGCCAGGGTAACCTCCTGCAGCCAGTCCAGCCGGATGCCTGGACAAGGGACGTCAGGTAGGCTCCTGGAGACCTTGTTTCCACCCAAGATGACAGCTGGCAGAACGCAGGGAAGCCCTGTCTGAGCTAGGAAGTGGATGGGAGAGCCCTGCTCTAGGACAGCAGCCCCGTTGCTGGGGGAGCCAGCTGTCTCATGGAGACCCCAGGGAGCACCCACCTGCCCCCGGCCCAGGGGTTCTGCTGAGCACAGCCAGAGGCATAAGGCCCAGGATCTTTGTGAGATGAAGACGCTAAATCCCAGGCAAGCCTGGCACCATCACCCCAACCAGAGAGGGACCTCTCCCCACATCTCACACGAGCAAAGGGTTGCTGTTAAGTGACAAGGCAGAGGCTGGGCATGAGCTGACGGTCGGGAGCCCTGCATTTTATTTAGCTCCAGCTCTGCCATGGACTTGCCCTGTGACCTTGGGGAGGCCTCTGTCCCCTCTGGGGTCAGACTCAGCAGCGAAATGAGAGGGTTGGCCTGATAATCTCCAAGGCCTTTCTGCACTGACACTGTCATCATGGCACATGGTAATAAAACATTACACTCCCCGGTGCCGTGACACTGCACAGCATGCAAAGTGCTGGCCTTCCGCTCTGACTTCTGCCATAGCCCTGGTGGGATATCATCATTGGAGGAAGTTCTGTCTCTAAATTCAGTGCTCTCTGCAGGCACCCACGTCTCTGGGGCCTCAGGACACTTGGGCAGCATGTTCCCTGACAGAGGGGCAGGAAGCATAGTGGGGCTGAGAGGGGCTCAGTAGGGAGGCAGGTGGAGGCAGACAGTGAGATGAAGCATTACTCACACCCCTCTGGCTACCCTCCAGAAAGGGACCCCTGCTCCAGCGGTAGGTGAGCATGCTGGGAGAGGCTAGAAAGATAGCCTTCTCGAACCACTGGGCATGTCTAACCCTTGCAGAGCCAGACCACTTTCTTTCTCTTGGACCCTAATGAGCCACTGTTGGGACCTCCCAGCCTACTTCCAGGTCTCACAACTGCAGCTAGACCATTTCCAGGACAGGCCTGAGTCTCCAAGCTGCCAAGCTTTTACCAGAGGCAGAGAGAATGATGAGGCCCAGGGGCTTGAAGAAGGCTACCTCTTCCAGGAAGCCCGCTCTGCCCACTCCAGCCTTGGAATCAATCTAGTAAGGAGAAGTCTCTGGGGAGATACCCATGAGGTAGGGTATGGAAGGAAGTTCCTGGGAACTGCCTTCACCATGTCTGCATGGTCCTGGATGAGAACTAGTGGGAGGCATCCTTCCAGGCTCCCCACAAGGTGGAACTTCCTAGGTGGAGGGAGCTGCTGGGAGGCGGGGAGCAGCCTCTCCCTGGAGGCGAGCAAGCCCACAACAGACGGTGCCCTGTGGGGATGCTGCAGAGGGCCAGAAATCATCTGTGTAACAAGGCATCAGATGAGGTGACTGCCAAGCTCCCTTGCAGTCTAGAGAATCAAAGGGCCCACGAATACCTGGAATAGCAGTGTCCAGAGCCTCCTGGGAGCAAGGCTGCGGGGGGGGGGGGGGGGATGGGGACAATCACACTGGCTGGATGACCACATCTCTAGGGAGCTGGCTAGGACAGCGGCCATCCACAAAGCAGAAAAACTGAGAATTGTGGGGCCCACAAGGATTCCAACCACCAAAACAGCTCCCCTCCTGCCAACAGAACTCAGCCCTATAGACAAAGCACATGTGAAAATGAAGGTGTCAACGCAGGCTGGGGTGGGAGGAATCACAAAGCCAACCTCTTGCCGGAAATAAGTCAACACTGAGCTTACAGTTTCAAGAAAGCTCCTTTCACAGCCAGGCCCCATCACCAAACACCAGGAAAGAAATCACACCTGAGGTTTCCCCTCTTTTTCTAGGATCAGAAGCACAAGGGCATCCTGGAGCTCAGGGGGGCTAGGCAGACCGGGCAGGGAGGCTGAGGGCCAAAGAGTCCCCCTGACTGTGGCTCCCTGCCAGCCCCAGAGACCACTCCTCACAATCCCACAGAATCAGGGACAAGGAGGAGTGTGAGCCAGGGAGGCGGCATGATGTGTGCACGGTCACCAAGCGCGCCTGCCAGTGTGGGAACCCAGCTTGGGCCCAGGGCTCTCCCCCGGGCCCCAGGCTGCTTCCCCCTTTCCCAACAGCTGCACGACACCCCCAGTGAACAGCTCACAGCTGATTCATAGCAGCAGGGCATCCTGAAGACACAGAGCGCTCCGAGACCGTGAAGAGGAAAGATGAACCAGAGCGGGAGAGACATTCGGCAGTGCAGGCAGCAGGAATGAAAACTGGCCTCCTGACCCAGAGGAGGTCAGCCCTACACCAGTCCTGCCCAGCCTTCCTAGAAGAGGGAGTGGGCGGGAATTTCCTCCCTTCACCCTAATTCCTAGGCCTTTCTGAGGACGCTGAATCCTGGCGCTCACAGAAGTTGAGACAGAATGGTTTCAGCAGTGACGTCAGCTGGCCCAGGGGCTGGCCCAAACCAGCCCCTGTGCCAGTCCTTGTGCCCCGGGACTCACCACTGTTAGTGACCTTGGTCAGATCCCTTCCCCTCCCTTAACCTCGGTTTCCTCCCTAGGCCAGCATCAGGCTAGATGAGAAGCAGGAGTTTAAGCGCAAATGCTTTCGTGACTCGGAAGTGACACATGCAAATAAGTGGGAACTGGAAGGAAGGATGACCCACCAGTCGTGCTCACTCCAGGGCCAGGGGAATTCTAGACCCTTGGGTGAAGGCTGCAGTTCTTACACTGCTTTTAGGAGTCCAAACTCATTCAAGGATCTGAATAAAGCTGGGGATCACCTCTCCAGAAAAATATGTAAGTGCAAAGGTGGGCACGCAGGTTCAGGGCCTCTGCAGGTCGGGGAGAAGCCCCTCCTGCCTCACAGGTGGCAAGTCTTTGAGGCCTAGCTCTAGGGACATGGCAAGGGTCCCACCTCTCTGCCAAGCTGGCCTTGCTTTGGGGCCTGCCCGACCGCAAATGATTTGTGGTCTGCTAACAGTAAAAGAAAGGAGGCTGGCAAAAGTGACAGAGAGCTGCAAGCTTGAGGTGGTTAGAAGTCAGGTAGAAGTGCCAAGAAGACAGAGCCTGGCAGGGGTTCTGTCCATGTGGAAGTTGTCCTTGTTGCGCCCTCCACCACCCTGTGAGCATCCCCACCCCTACCCCCGGGAAGGTGGCGCTTTAGCAGGGAAACCACCTGCTAGCAGAGCTGTAGGTGCCTGAGCTAGAAGGTTTCATCTAGCCCCACTGATATCTTCAATGACTATTTTGCATTGAAAAGGGAGGTGGGAGGAGTGTCCTGTAGCTTGGGAGACCCTGGGTAGGGCAAAAGGGTTGGTGATTTCCCAAGACAGGGAGGGTGTGCTCCGCCATCTGACCTTCCTTTTGTGGGCTGGTGTTCCCAAGAACCCACTTTGGGAACCCTTGATGTGGTGTTGGTGCAAGATTTTTGGATGAGGAAACAGGCTCAGTGGGGTCGGTGTCTGGCCTCAGGTCCCACAGCCAGTTACCATTCGTAGCGATTCTGCACAAACCTGTGGTTGACAAGGTTCAGCCCCTCCATCCTCTCCTTTTCTCCGCCCAGGGAGAGCCTGCGAGGGGGGTACAACCTCCTCCACTTCCAGGTGAGGACGACAAGGTTCTGAGGCAGGAACCCAGATCTAAGCGTCCACCTTCTGATCATCTGTCCCAGGGGAATAGGCTTCCCTCACAGGGGGAAGGAAAATCGACTTGGGTTGTTACAGGGTCTTCTCCGAGATGCTCCACCAGCCCTTCTTGCTACAGAGGGGAGTCTGCGGGCAATGGCAGGGGGCTGGGTGTCGGGAAGTCTGGATCCCTGAGCCTGGTTTTGTTGGTCCTGAGTGCCCCTGTGGCACCCCTCTGACCTGAGTCTCCTCCTGGGTCAGGTGGAGGTAATGCAGTGCTAACAGCTGGCCAGGTATCACGGGAGCAATGACCATAACTGAGGCTACTGTGTCTTGGGCACTTACTCTGTGCCAGATGCTGGGCGAGCTCCACCTTCTCAACCTAAGGGGAAAGCGACACGTTCTTTGTATATCATTCGTGAGCCCTGTTGTGCAGATGTGGAACTGCCCAAAGTCACCGATGTCACCAGAGGGTGGAGCTGAGAGTTGATCCCAGGCAGCTTAAGAGCTAAAACAAACTAGTTGCCCAAGAAATGGTGGCTATTACAATATTTATGGAGGACTTTCAGTGAGTTGTTTCAAAGATGTAAACAGCAGAAGCACCAAAACAATGACATCAGTAAGAAAATTCCTGATCCCAGCCATGTACAGCCGTTTCCCAGGTTTGGTCAAGGTCTACTAGGGAGCTGGATGGGAGTTTGGACCAAAGCCTGTGCACAGGGTGAGGTCCGGGCACCTGGCATCTCCTCCCTTGTCCTGAGGTGACAGAGGCGACTCCCAGGGCGGAGCGAGTGGGCTCCCTCCCTGCTTCTCAGTCCACAGAGGAAGTGTTAGCAGGAACAAGGCAGTAGGTCATTAGTCCTACAAAGGACAAAAGTCAGCACTCAGAGGGCTGGGTGGGGCCGGGGGACAGGCAGAGGAAGCCACCCATTTTCTTGGACTAAACAGGCCTGGGCAGATGAGAAATCTTGTGCCCTCCCAAGAGGGTTTCTGTTTTACTTCCCTCAAATCTACAATGCAACCAACCTATTATTACCTTGCAAGAAATATGCTGCTGGGTTGGGGCTGCGAGGCCCATCCTCCCCCAGCTGTGGGGGATCTGGGGTTACAACCGAAAATAGCTCATCCTTATTCTTCACCCCAAGAGCTCAGAGACCAACCCTGTCCTCCTCAGGGTCATCTGGCCCTTCCCAAGTCAAAGATGGAACAGCATTCATTGCTCAGCTCCAAAGGGTGGCTAACGGGGCTGCACCAGACCAACAATAGGCGCTCAATAAATGTTTAATGAGCTAATGAGCTAGAGAGACAAGGTTCCAGGCCTGGCTCTGTCATTAATTCGCTACGGCCTTTGGATACAGCCAATTGTTTCTTTCCACAGTTGGGTTTCCTGAGCCGGAAAAAAAAAAAAAAAAAACGAGGTAACCCTTATGGCCCATCCATTCCATACCACATGCTTAGGGCTGCAATGCACAGTCAGGGAGCTTCCAGAATAGAAGGAGTTTCAAACTTCCCTCCCCACTGCTCCAGTGAGATGAGGAGCACAGGTGGGAACTCCCAGGCAGAGGCTCTGAAGGCATCATTGCAGCCATTCCCCCTACCCCCCAACCTCCCGCAAACACCAACCTCTGTGGGTGAACGACTGGAGTTTGTTAGGAAATGGGAATGGGGGCAGGGCAGGAGAAAGGACAGAAAGTGGGTGTGGTTTCCATTGAAACCAGACTCCAAAATAATTTTAGAAGAGCCACAGAAAGTACAAAAAGATTGTATTTTAAATGATCCCTCTCCCCAACATTCAGAATCGCTCTGTCATCTTCTGGCAAAAAAGCTATAAATAATCTACACTGAAGTGGACCCTTCAAGATATCAAGAATCTGGGGCAGCCTGGTGGGAGAGGAGGGAGAAAGCCTCCCATGTCTGGGAGCCCTGGGAGACGCAGGCTTGAGTCCTCAGCAGAAACCCTGGCCAGCACAGGCAACAGCATTTTGCATGAGTGCATGCGTGTGTGTGTGTGTGTGTGTGTGTGTGTGTGTGTGTGTGTGTGTGTGTGTGTGAGAGAGAGAGAGAGAGAGAGAGAGAGAGAGAGAGAGAGAGAGAGAGAGAGTAGGTAATGCCAGCTGGGGAGCAGACTTTGATACAAACAAATCACGTCTGCCCCCATCTCTGGGAGCAGACATCTGTGGAGGGTTTACTAGCCCCTGGACAATTCCAGACCTGCCCTGAAGTCTCCAGGTACAAAGATCACAAGCCAGAGCAGAAGGCCCTGACACCCGGCCACTACCAGTCAGTCACCCAGGCCTTGGGCCAGCCCCTCCCCCTTTGCAAGCCTCAGTTTCCCCATTTGCACAGCGAAGGGTTTGAGCCAGATGATCTCTAAGGGCCATGCCTGCTGACAGTCCGTGATGCCAAGATTCTATGGAAAAGCACAACACCTACATCACTCAGGCCCCCACCCTGGAGACCTGGGAAGGGAGTCCCCAGTCCCCAGCCAGCTGGCTAAGGCTGGGGGCTGGGGCCGAGCGGAGTCCCCACACCGTCTGTCCTCAACAGCCTGCCATGGCTGAAACCTTCGAGTGGTTACAATTACAGCCGGGCTAACAGGATTAGGGGAGCATTGAAATCTAAGAAATCTAATTAGCTCAGACACCCTGGCCTCCCCCGGCACGATCCCGCAGTAACCCCGGAAGCTGGCCCTGACAGGCGGGGTTCAGGGGCCTCCTGGGCTGCCGTCATTACCTGTGCAGGTGTGCCAGGTTGGGCCAGGCCTCCCAGGGAGCTGCCACTCAGCTTGCCCCACTGCTCCCTGCTGTGGATCCCACCACCTGCAGCCTTCTTCTGGGGTAGCACTCCGATGAGCTCCAGAAAAGCCGGTGCAGGGGCATGGCCAGCAGGCAGGCACTGTCAAGAGGCAAAAAGAAACCAAGGGCCCCTACAGGGCGGCTACCCCACAGGGCCTAGGGACTGACTCAGCCAGGGGAGGGGCAGGCTGAGTCAACGTCTGTATCTATAGAAACCATCACAGCCCAGGGAAGAGCCTTGGTCTGCACAGGGACCTGGGGCTTAGAAACATCTCTGTCTCCTGCTCCAGGGCCAGGGATGGGGGTGAAGGCCCATGTACAGACACGTGTGCCCTGGACAGTCATGACAGGATCTGGGACTCAGAGCAAGATCTGGCTGTAAGACACTGTGCCACAAGAAAGCAGTGCCATTGCTCGGGGCATGGGCCTTGTGCTGCCAAACTGGGGGGCAGGCAAGCTTTCCCGCCCCATGACCCTTCCTGGGCACAGCTTCCCCTCCTTAGCCTCAATCTTGTCACCATTCTTGGGGTTCACACAGATTTTTGCATCCTTGTACCTGCCTGGCTGGTGGGCTGGGAAGGCAGCAGCTGGCATCTATAAGGCCTGGGATTTGGTCCTGGCTCAGTCACAGGTCATCTCACCCTGAACCTCGGGTTTCTTCTGTACTAAAGGGGGCTGATTCCAAATAGTAGTGGCTTCCGCTGCTGTTACTGGAGTTGAGCAAAGTTGAAGAGTGCCTCTAAATCCACCAAGTGCCATACAAAGGCGAGGGGCTGTGGTTATTACTGTCATCATGAGCCCCATGGCAGGCAGCCAGCTGGTGGTGGTTAATTATTTATTTGGACTGATCTTCCTGCCCTTGCTGGACTGTGAGCTCCTAAGGAACAGGAACTGTCTTACACATTGCAGGGTCTCTCACAGGCCACGGTCCTCACACTGTGGACTCTCAGGAAGTATCTGTGGCATCAGCGCCGGACCCCTGACCCGACCCCACTCCCTGCCATGTATTTCCTTCCTTCTCCTCACACCCCATCCAAGGAACATGCCAGGAGGCAAACCTGGTCCACAAAGACAGGTGATGGTGAGCCCGGGGGCAGAGCCTCCCGCGCTCTGCGCAGGTCACTCCCAGTAAAGGCTAGAAGCAGCCCTTTGAAGGGTGTCCTCCCACCCCACGGGAGTGCAGCCCACCTGGGCACTGGTACTGAACTTGGGATCATTAGGGAAAGTATGAGTCTGTGGTCTAGCAGACCCCCTGCACCTCAAGCCCAGAGTGAGGGTCGGGAGGGGCTGGTTTCCAGAAAGCCTGTGGCAGAGCACACCAACAGTTAGAGCTGTCCACTGAGGCAGAAGCTGCCCAGAGATGGTGAATGCTCTGGCATGGGGAGCATGCAGGCCAAGGCTGGACAGTAAGCTGCCAAAGAGGTAGGCTTGGATGGGAGAGCAGCTTCTGGAAAATGCTTCCAGCACTTCTAATCCAATCCTTTTGTGCTCTATCCATTCTGTACCTGCTAGGCCTTCAGGGGACACATGCCCAGGGATCTTATATCCATATCTGCTTCACCCTCACAGCAACTAAGTGGGGGTGGGGGTGGGGGGTGTTCTGCCCTTGGGCCCATTTTACAGATGTGGAGACTGAGGCCAAGCTGAGCAAAGCTTTGGTCCCAAAGCAGCTAACCAGCTACAGCCTTCAGACACCTCTCCTCTAGCTCCTCAAGTAATAGGAAGTACTCACCTAATTGTGATGGGTTTCTGAACTCTTTCCTCAGAGTCTGTGCTAGGGACTGGTTTTCTCAGCCTCCCCTCATCTTCCCTCAGGGAAGGGTCCAACTTCAGGATCACCCCTAGATCCTGAGCCTACGCAGGCTCTGCTTCCCTTATCCTCAGGGTACAGCTCTAGGGACAAAAGGCCCTCCCTGCTCGGAGGGCGTAGACGGAGGCCACCATGTCCTGCTGAGAGGTCAGAGCAGTCACCAGGCAAGGCTGCAGCAGGGTTCAGGGTAATTACAACAGCCTGGCCTTTGTTGTCCACACAAAAACTAAGGAACCTCATAAAGATGAGGCGTTGATAGGAGCTAGGCAAGGGCCCTCGGGAACAAAGTTATGAATGAAATGTATGGGACTCAGTCGGGATCTGGCAGACCCTGCTTCCTGGTTCCATGATAGAATGCCCAGAGAAGCTTCCAGAAATTATTTTGTTGGTGCCTGAACTTCTTACAGCAACACCTCACCATTAGACTAGGGTCACGGCTGTCTGCTGGATGCTGACCAAGGCCAGAGACCTCGGTATCCATGGCTTCACACAAAGGTACTCTTGTGACAAAACCCTTGGGACACAGCAAGCCTCCAAGAGTCTTCCTGCCTTATCCACCCCATCTCTGTCAATCAGGAAAAAAGTGAAGTTTGTAGCTCTTGGCTGGGTCCTTCCCTCTGCAATTTTCCATTGATGGTGGACACTTGTCCTAGGTTGGGGCACATCCCTGGGGACCAGGGATGGAGATAATGTTGTGTTACAGTTGTTAGGGGAAGTGGGGGGAAGGGAGGGAGAGAGAGAGATAAACCCCACAGTCTCTGGACCTTTCTTTGCTCCTGGCTGAGAAAGGAATGAGGCTCCTCCTCTCTCCTTCCTTAGGAGGGAAACAGGACATTTTGTCCCCTAAAGAAGCCAGCAATCCTTTTTTGCATAGACAGGACTAGTTATCAAAGCTTCCCCATAAGTGCAGCAATTTCTTATTCACAACTCTTCTTCGTGAGCCATACCCTGAATGCCTCAAAACACCAATCCAAAAACCATTTAAAACTCTTGAAAACTCCCTACCACTCCTTCCCCCACCCCGTCACTGCCACCAACTCAGAAGTCTAAAGTTTTGAGATTTATGTGTGAAAACAGCATTGCATAACCTCATGACTTGGGACAAGGAGATGCTTCTGGCCTTTTGGGAAAAACAAAATCCAACCGAAAACATAAAACTCAGAAGAAAACACCATCTCCCTCCAAACGCATTCCCTTGGCCTCAAAGTCACACGTGCTCTGTGGCAGATTCGGCTTTCAATGTGTCTTTTGTTTGATGCTGGTGCTTCAACATCTTCAACCTGAAGACAGAGGTCAGCACAAGGCTTGGGGCATTCACCAACCGCAGCACGAGGGCCAGGCAGCAGGCAAGTGGGAAGCCAGGAATTCCCCCCTACTCTGGATCCCCTCGAAAAGCAGCAAGGAGAGAGAAAATTAAGGGCTTGCTCCCCTTTTAAACTTCCCGGAGAGCCTAAAAGCAACTTTCAAACTCCCAGGACCATAACACAAATGCCAGCGAAGACCAGTCAGAATTCATCACCCACCAACACCCACCAAGCTGCCCATTCTCCAGCTACAGTGCCTGCCTCTTTATCTCTACCTTCAAGAAACAATAATAAGCAAACCCAGGTACCTCTGGGAACAGCCTCTGGCCTCCTGCCCTGCCCTGTGTAACCAGCCTGTCCTCATACCCACAAGAGAGGAGGAGACAGCACCGGTTATCCCTCTGGTCTACCAGGCTCTGTTGCCCGAGTTGCACCAGGGAGACAAACTGTTGCTCAAGAAAATCCTCCAGAAAACCCTTGGCACCAGGAAGCAGCTCCAGGCAGCTCCTGCCAAGCGCCAAGCCAGGGGCTTTCAGAGGCAGCTTCCCCCTGCCCTCTTAAATCTGTGAGGTTGGGCCCTGCTCTCCCATGCCCTGGGCTGTCCACCCAGGGGGCTCACAAATGGCCATGGCAGAGCTGAGAGGAAGAAAAGGCTGGCCGAGCAGTGCCCTCACTCTGCCAGCCCAGCCGCCAGCTTCTTGGAGGACCTCTGAGAGAACATTTGTTTGGGCTGCCAAGTTAAATCTTCCTCCCTCATGTCAGGGCATTGGAAAATCAGTCAGGGGGGAGGAGACGGGGAAGAGCGGGGGGAAGGAGCAGCGGGAGGGAGGCGGGAGGGAGGCAGGCGGGCAGCCTCTTGGAGACCCAGGTACTCCGGCGCTGCCTGCCCAGGAAGCTTGTGGCTCCCAGGCAGGCGCAGTCGGGACTCCGGACACCAAGCCGGGGCCGGACCGCCAGGCCTCCAGGCTCAGGCGCCGGCTGCCAGGCGCCCTCGGCCCCCGCCCAGGGAGAGGCCCTCGCTCTGTGCCCCACTAGAGGAGCGAGGTGGGAAGAGAAGGCAAGGGAGGAAAAAGTTTGCGGCAGGTAGAGGGCTAGGGCTGGGCGGCCCTGCCACGGGGCTGTCCCCCGGGGAGGGGTGGGGGGCCCGGGCCGGCTGCCCAAGCGCGCACCCGCCCGCCACCCTCCCGCTCGGGTTGTTTACATTCCTGGAGTGTCTTTTAAACCCGGGGCTGAGGCCGGCTCCCAGCCTTCTCCGGCGGCTCCGAGGCAGTCTCCCGTGAAAATCTGCTGGCGCACAATGGCCGGGAAGGCGGCCGCCCCTCGCCCGCGCCCCTGCTGCTCCGGGGCGGGGAGCCTGCCCTCCGCACCGCGCCCTCTCCTCGCCCGGCTGGCTTCCTGGACAGATGTCCCTAGCGAGGGGGCGACGCGCACCCGCTGCCCGCACCCCAGACGCCGAGGCCACGCTCCCCACTGTTTTCTCCCCAGCCCAGACGACAGGAATGCGAAACAAGCTTCCAGAGCCCGCCCACCACCCCAGCTCCAGCCCCGGCACGGCCCCCCAACCTCCGCCCCGGCCGGCCTCCCACTCCCCCGGGGCCGCCGCCGGCGGAGACGGAGAGGAAGAAAGAACACGGGGAAATTACTTTCGTATTTGCAACGCGCGCGCACGCACACACACACACACGCACATCTTCTCCCTGGGCTCCCCTCCTGGCCGGGGCAGCCCCAGCCAGGCTTCGGCCTTGGTGCCCCTTGGGCTTCTGAGACCTACATGAAGCCCCTACACACACCCCTTGGCGTTCCCCTATAGTACGGAGCGCCGCGTCTCGCCCGGCAATTCGCACACAAACAACTTAACCGCGCCCCCACTCCCATTTACAAAAGTGTGTGTTTTCCCTAGAAATTCAGATGCACAACTTAACACCATCATCCCTTGCCGCCCTGAAATCCGGCGCCTTCCCTGGCGGTTCTCCTACACACAGGCATTCAACTTCGCGTCTTCCCAAAGGAGACGAGGGAGACCGAGGTGATCCTACTCCCGTCCTTCCCTCCCTCCCTTCCTTCCTTCCCGAATCCCGGTCCTGCCCGGCCCCCGGGTGTACGGAACCACGGCTGTAGGCGCGCCGGCAGGAGGCGGGCACCAGGTCCGCGCGCGCACAACTGCACTCACGCCCCGTACACCCCAAGAGCCCCGGCCCCCATGCGCAGACTAAGCCGGCTCCGCGCAGCCCGACACTAGCGGGGCGCCTGGGCCTTGGCCCCCGGCCGCCGAAGGGATCGCAGCGAAGCACTGCCGTCGGCCACTCGTCCCGCTCGCCAGGTCCCGGGGGACCCTTAAAGGGAAAAGCACCAGCACCCAGCGCCCCACGCTCGCACCCCGAGAGTCCACAGGGAGCGGGAGGAAGGCCTGGGACCAGCGGGCGCCCGGGTCTGGCCCCAAACTTACCGGGAGCTGCGACCGCCGCTGCCGCCGCTGGAGGACGCGCCGCTGCCGCCGCTGCCGCCGCCGCCGCTGCCGGGCAGGGCCGGCTCGGGCCGGGAGAAACTGCGAGGGCGCTGAGATCGGCTCGGCGCCGGCTTCTGCTCCGCGCCCACCGGGGCTGGGGTCACCGCGCTGCGCCGGTGCTGCTTGCTCGCTCGGCTGCCCGGTAGCTGCTCGCCTGCCCGCCGCCCGGCCGCTCGCTCTCCCGGGCGCCCGCCGCCGCTCGCTTTTTTAATGTCCACAGACAGTGAAAAGGAACTCGGCGTTAGGGGGTGAGTAAGTGAATCAACTCGCCCGGAGCCGAGCAAGTTGAAGTGTCAGATTACATTGGCTATTCTATTTCCAAAGGGCCCCGCGCCGCCGGCCGGCCACAAAAGCCGGTGCGGAACTACGGACGGAACGGGATGCCGCGCCACCGCCGTCGCTGCCGCCGCCGCCAGCGCTCAGCTCGGCTAGCCTAGCGCTCTCTCCGCTTCCTCTGTCTCTTTCCTTTTCGCTTCTCTTTCTTTCTCTCGCCTTTCCTTTCTCTCTTTTGCTCCCTTTCTCCCCAGCTTCTCAGTCTGGGAGCTTTCCAAGCTTTTCCCTGTATGGCTCCGATGGGCTTCGCGCGTCACCCACTCCCCCTCCTCCCGCCCCGCCACTGCCACTGCCACACTCCCACTCATCTCCTCTCCCCTCCGGTCCCTGCACTACTCCCCAGCCACCCCCCCCCACCCCACCCCCAGCTGCTCCAGCAAGTTTGGAGCAGTAGAGAAATGCTGAAACTAGGATGGGATCAGATTGAGGAGGGGGCTAAAATCACCTGTCTCACCGGAATGTCCCCCCCTTTTCTCGCACGCCCCAGACTGGAGAGCGCTCGGGGCCTCGAAAACTGTCAGGTACCCGAACTGGGGCTAAGCGAGTTGCTAACGAGATTGCCAAAGCCTTCCTCTGGCAGGGGCTTTGGGGTTGCTCCTAAAGCCAGGGGTCTGGCGGGTGGGGCGAGCAGAGGACCACCCCCTCACCAAGGGCAACTTTCGGAGGCTGGAGCGCTGGGAAGAAGCCGTGAGCGCTGTCTGTGCTCCGCAGCCTGCGCGGTCCAAAAGCGCTTGGATTCCCCGAGAACCGGCGGGGAGCGTCCGGGTCCCAGTATTCGTGGGTGGGGTGGGGGCGGCGGGAACCTGCCCCAGGGCTGGGCACTGGGCCAGGGCCGGTAGAGAGCGATGGCACTCACGAGACGTAGTTGGGTGCGCCCGCTCGCGGGGTTCCCCTGGCAGACTCACCCCCAAGAGCATCTAAGTGCGCGCCCACTTTGGCTGACGTCCGCTGTCCCTCTCACGGAAACTCCTACACAAACGGCACACACATTCGCGCCCACACTCAGTATTACAAACACCCTTCCACGCGCACACTCACCCACACACGTACACTTTCCTTCACAAATATGCCCGTATACACGGCAAGCACACTCACACGCATCACTGTACAAACCCACATACACTCAAAAAACGTCTCCCTGTGTACCAAATGGTCACATACACATGCAAACACATCCCCCCATGCTCTCTTCCATACTCCTTTCTCAAATCTCCGTACTCATGATTTGCGGTACCCTCAGTCCCAAATCATAATCAGCGCCCGCAGAGCCCAGGTTGGATACACACACGCGCGCGCACGCACGCACTACCCCTCCTCCCCGCACGAGCGGGGGAGGCTTCGGCCGGGCGCCCGCTTCGGATTCCAGGTGTGGCGGCGGCTCCGTGCTCCGCGTTTTGCAGCCCGCCGCGGTGTTGGAGGCGAGGCGAGGAAGGGAGCTGGAATAACAAAGGCAAGTTGGGGAGAGCACAAGGGGGCGCAGCCCCGGCCGGGCCGTGGGGGGAGCCTTGCTCGGCCGGGGCTTTGGAGGCTGCAGGGTATCGGGCGCCAGGAGCTGGAGGTGGGGAGGGGGGAGGGAGGGAAGGAGGGAGGGAGGGTGGGGGGCGAGGGGCGGGGCCGCAGCGTGACGTCAGAGAACAATGACACTGCCGTGGGGGGGGGGGAGGCGGACACCGGGAGACAGCAGGGCGGGGGTCTCCCTCGGGGCCTGAGACTAGCGGAAGACGTCCTGGCCTGGCCAGGGCCGTTGCCTGATTGACGAAGCCCCGCTTGGGAGCGCGGACGTGCCACGCAGACTCGAGGATTGCCCCTGGCCTCCTGGGCAATGAATGATCAGCGCGGACCCTGGGCCAACGCGGGAGCAGGCTGGAGTACCTTCCCCCCCCATCCCCCATTTTAGAAAATCTTTCAGAGGGCTTCTCTGACCTCGACTTGAACTCCTTCGGGGCCGGCAAGATCACTCCTTCCACCACCGGAGGGAGAAAAGGCAATATGAATTTGCCAGCCCTGAATTCATTCTCAAGGCTACTCTATTTTGACAGCCAGCAAACTCAGCCTGGATTCCTGAGGGCTCAGAGGACTGCAGCTCAGGTCCACGTGGGGCTCGGGAGGGGTGGCAGAGGGCGGATGCGTGATTTTCCTATGGGAAATTCTGCTTTCCTATACCATTAAGTGCAAGGGAAGGCACTTCTTTCTGGGCCTCAGTCTTTCAACCTGTCACATGGGCTGTTATCATGCTGCTGCTTTGCTGCTACTCTTGCACGGGTGCCAGCTGAGCATCCCTGGGGAGGGTGGATGGTATGAAAGCCTTCTGGCCTTCCAGGGAAACCAGGGAGGCACAGTCCCAGCACATTCCTGTGGGAGAGAGCCCCCGCCCCTCATCATCAAGGTGGCCCAGGTTCATTAAGTTGGGACTTGAGGGGAGCCTGAGAAATCCTTGAAGTCCTGACCCAGGGCTAGAAGGTGGGAATTCAGCTTGCTGAAAGGTTGGCTGGAGCCACAGCTGCCCTCTCTCCACGCCCCCTCCCTCAACCCCAGCAAGAATCCATTGCATTGCAGCAGCCAGAAAGCCATCCCCACCCCAGGTCCAAAACCTTAAGGCAGAGTCTCTGAGTGTTTAAGGACAACTATGCCAGTTCCTGTTGCCTTGATGACTGCCTTGGTCAAGATGTTCAGCCCTCTCAACATTTTTGTCCAAATCTTTCAGCGAGTGACAAGGGATAACTATGTCCAGGAAATGGGGGATGTAGGTGACCTTGAGGGTGACTACTTGTGTTCAAAAGCTCCTGCCCAGAAGACGCCCCCCACCCCACCTCCCTTGCTAGTTCCTTTTGCATCTGGAAACTAGGAAGCAGCTGCAGAGGGCAGAGGAGCCAAGGCTAGCACACGAAGCAGGCCCAACTCTGTAGCACAGAGCCAGGGATAACCTCAGCTCTTCCCACCTGGGCAAGCATGGCACTCAACGACAGCAAGTCAAATATCTCACCTGGGCCCTGAGTCTGCCTCGGCTTCCTGGGCACCCTGAGCTTCAGGCCTTGGGACTCAGGCCCTTGCTGTCTCTATTCCACTTTTGAGAAGTAACAAGGCAAGTTGGATCCTTGTGGGGTCTTGGAAAAAGCTATGACTTCTTAGTGCCTCTTGTGTGCTGGGTACTATGCTGAGGGCCTCTTAGGCATTAGTCTGTTGAATTCTCATATTGCCTTAAGTTAGGTGCTACTACCATTTCCCCTTCAGAGAAAACTACACTGTGAGGGACTTGTCCAGGGTCCACAGGATTGGAACTCGGGTCCTTATTAACCAACTTTCCTGCTGGTTCCTCAGCCCCAGCTCTGCATCCTCATCTTGAGATGCTCTGTTTGACCCTATGCAAGTAGCTAGCCCTCTCTGGGCATCTGTAAACCAAGGGCAAGGTCACATAAAGGTGTTCAGGCCTCTTTGTTCTTGGCTTTGGCCGCTTTGGGCCTGGAGGTCTGAGTGAAACAAAGAAGGTAGTGCTTTCCTTTCTCAGCCACTGGGAGCTGGAAGATGGAATCCGCTCAGCCGGTGCAGGCCCATAAGTCACCCAGCTCCAGAAGCGGCTTCATCAGCTATCAGGAGGGTGCTGGCTGCACAGGGCCCAGCCCACACCCACCTTCAGAACAGACTTAAGCGCTATTAATTTCCTCACCCTCTACCCTCTGGGGAGCCATTGCTTAGGTCTGGGCAAGGGGAGCCAGAGGCCAGGAGGAAGGCAGCGGTGGGAGGCTTTAGGTCCTCTGCAGGGTGTGTGACTATGGGCCCCTCAGGTAGGGGGGCCTCAGTGGGCTGTGGGTGGATAGGGGACTGGCACATGTTGGGGTGAATTCCAGGATTGCTTTCCACTCTCAACCTCCCTCCTCCCCAGAAGGGAACCAGAGGGCTAAAGGGGCAGGAGGAAAGTCACATTTATTGAGTGCTTATTGTATACCAAGCCCGGGAACTATCCTCTCATCACATTCTCTCCACAAGCCAGAGGTGTAATTTGCCTCTAAGGAAAGAGGCTCAGAGAGATTAAGTGACCTGCTCAGGACCTCACAGCTACTCCGTGGGCTAGGCTGGGACTGGGCTGCAGGTCTGGGCTGGGCCTCTGGACTGAGAATGGGGACTGTCTTTATCTCATCACCAGGCTATGGTGCAGACAAGGTGACCTTCTAGGTACTTCGAGATGGAGTAAAGACTGACTTACCAGGTGATGATTGGGCCTTCCCGTGGCAGTGACGTCCTGGGGAGTACCTTTAGTCTCCACGCCTTGTTTGGATCCAGGAGGCATTTGGTCCCTGCCCAGTTCAGAGACCTCGAAGGGTGGGTGGTCAGGTCCAGCCGAGAGCAGATGCGCACAGCAGGCTTCCCTGGTTGGCCTCCTCTCTGTCTTCCAGTCAGATGGATCCCTCCCTCTGTTCTCTCAGGCCACACCTTCCTAGCCTCCAGGATCTGACTCTCCCAGCCCTTCTACCAGGCATGTTATCTTCTCAGTTTTCATCCTGGAGCTCTACCCCGTGGTTCCAGACCCCGCTCCACTGCCACCCCCTTCTTCCACTCAGAGGGCCCCAGAGAGTAAACCAAGACCCTGCCTCGGGAGCTGGACACCTGTGCACCCAGCCCAGCACTGCTGGACTTGCACTGTGGCTTGAGTACCTTACAGATTCTGTGCCTCTGTTTCCCCAACTGCCAAGTGAGAGCACATGGGACACACAGAGGATGTGCCTCTGACTATCCTGCAGTTCTGTAGGTCTGAGCCTTTGGATTGAGCTACAGTGCACTTTAGAGTTTGGAGGGATGGCTTTTGGGGAGTGCTCTCAGAGGCCCCCTTTTGGCCAGGTAGGGACAGGAAAATATGTATATAGGGAGGGAGCTGTCCAGAACTGTGAATAGTTAATAACCTTAACACATTGCTTCATGGGGTACCTCTCACCCTCTGAGCCTCACAGCGGCCCTTTTATGGGTGACTAAACTGAGCCTCAGGTGGAGGTGGTGGCTTTCCCATAGCCACAGAGCTGGGAAGTGTTAGAGCTGGGCCAAAAACAAGCTCTCCTAATCCTTCACCTGCATCAGTGCTGCCAGAGTGGTGAGCTGGGAGCTAGTTCATCCTGCACTGCTAGGGGAACTCTGGGACAAGTGACCAGAAGAGGGTCAAGCCTCCTGCCTCTTACAGCTCCTGTGCTCTGAGAGGGTCCCTCCTTTCTGATGCTGGAGGGGGTGGGAGAAGATCTCAAAGTCTCAGCATCTCCTCTCCTCACCTGGACAGCAGTCATTTGGCCTCAAGGCTCATACCTCTCACCCAGACCCTGTCATGTAGCCATGCTGAGTGGCTCCCAGAATTGTCAGCATTCTATACATACTCTTCCCGTCGTGCTCTTCTGCCGCCTAAGACAACACCTCTGCCCCCCAGCCTTCCAGGCCACATAGCCAGCCACCTACTTGAGAAGCCTCTTCTGATACCTCTAACGGATGTGCTGCCTACCCGATCTCAACCCCATATGCTGCTGTCCCCATAGCATCATCATCGTTACGGCAATTGTTAAGTTCTTTCTATGTGCCGTGCCAGGTACTGTGTATAAACTCCTCTAGTCCTCACATGAGCTAGTTATTAGTATTATTATGTCTCCGTTTTACAGATGAGAAAACTGAGGCACAGGGAGTTTCATTTACCTGGTGTGATGCCTCCCTAGTCAGGTTATTTCATAAGCACCTATTTTCCCTCCCTGGAGACCACAGGCTGCTGGATGGCTCACTGCTCTGTCCCGTCACCCAGCATAGCTTCTGAGTGACTGATGGATGGGGGGTCAAGTGCTGCAAGAGATGCAGGGGCCACACAAGGATGCACCAGAGCATCCCTCCAGGAGCTCCCAGGCTGTCATGGGCTACCCACACCAAATGCCACTGTAAGAGTTTGGGGAAAGAGATACTATCACTGTGTCAGGCCTGGAAGGCAGGCTTTGTTGGAGGCTATGGTGAGACCAAGGACCCGAGTGAGGCATTGACCTACCCAAGATCACACAGCAAGTTTGATGCAGCCGTGGGGCTGAGACCCTGGGCTACCAGTGTGATGTGCCTTCTTGCTCCTTGCAGCCAGCTGTGGGGCCCCTGTGTCTGTGCTTTTTCAAGGACACATGGTCCCAGACGCTTCCACGATGTTGAGCTGTTCCATGAGTGGCTCTGGTCCTTCTCGCCCCTTTATTAAAATTTTTTAAAAAAAGAAGAAAGAAAGAAAGAAAGAAAGAAAGAAAGAAAGAAAGAAAGAAAGAAAGAAAAAGAAATCCAGGCATTGTTCCTGACTGCAGCTGGTGCCAACTAGAATCCTGCCGAGCAGAATGGAGCCGAGAGCCCTGCCACCCAGGGGCCTGGCTGCTGACACAGGGCCTTTCTATTTTGCTTCTCACCAGGGGCCCAGGCTGACACTGCAGCCCCTCTTTGGCACCCTCTCCACCTGCCTCCCTGGCCCCGGCACTGAGCCTCCCCCTGCCCTCACCCTCTTTGAGAGAATCAGATGCCACTTGGGAGGGCTGTAGGAGCACTGCCGCCCCCTGCCTGCCTTCCTCATCCCCCTCACAGCCTGGGGTGAGCTGGGTCTCCCTCTCTGCCCCCTGCCCCCCACCACCAGGAGGGGCCTGTGGATGCCTGTCTGGGAAAGTGACGTAGATCTTTCTTCCATGGAATCCTTTGGAACACAGGTTTGATTTCAGAACATACGAGGATTTTCCATCCCCCACCCCCCACGCCCCTGACCTGACTTGGTAGGTACCAATCCTCAGCTCACCCACTAAGCAATAGGGAAGGCCTGGGCTGTGGGGTGTGGCGGGGACAAACAGCTCTGCAGAGACACAGAAGTGCTTTTAAAAGTCCCTGGTTCGCCTGCCCCCTCTGCTCCTAGAGACTTGGTCTCAGGAGAAAAATGCCTCTCCCAATTCTCCCTTACTAACTTCCTTTCATCCTCCCCCATTCTTGCCCCTTTAGAAATCGGAGCTCTGTTTTGCAACCCACCCCCACCCCAACCATGGGCTGGTCTGGCCCAGATGATCCCAAAAGTCAGCCCCAAGAGAGCATCAGCCTGACCACTACCCAGCCACCAAAGCCAGCTCTCTATTCTCTCACCTTCCTCCGAAGGGAACAGCACTTAGAGGTTGAAATGAACACTTTCTGTTGCACCTGAGTGCAACAGCCTCAGGAAGCAGGCAGAGATGGTACAACCCACTTGCTAGAGGAACAAACTGAGGGTTCAGGAGGCCTGGAGCTTTGGCCAGGGTCACACAGGAAGGGGCAGAGTTGGTATGTGAACCCTGATCTGTTGGTTCCATGTCACTAAGCAGGAATGGGGACCCAAGTGGTAATGGCCTCAGATGCTGGCGCTCCCAGCTTCCCCGATGCTGCCAGGAGAAAGGATCTCAGACACATTGATGCTTTCAACAAGTGTTTATTGACTACCTGCTATGAATCGAATACACGAACGAAACCAGGCACCGGAGATCCAACAGTGAGCAAAACAGATGTGGTCTGTGCTGTCACAGAGCTTATATTCTGGTGAAGGAGACAGACCCCAGACAAACTGCAGGAAGATGTCTCTGTCTCTCCCCAGCCCAGCCCACGTGCCTTGGAAGGAGCTCTGGCTGGGAGGTGGGAAGCTGGAGACCTAGTTCTGGTCCTAGTATTGGTGCCACTCCCTGTGTGGCGTTGGACAGGGTTTTCCATCTGTGAGATCCGCAAGTATGTGGCTCCTCACGCCCTACTCCCAGCCTCTGAGTCAAGTGGTTAATAATTGCCTGGCATGAATAATTATCCTGATTAAGTTTTTTCTTAAACCTGACTTTTCGTAGACTCTGGAGCCAAAAAGGGGCATTTGACGTCATCTAATCTGAGCCCTATCACTAAAGACTCGTCCCTTAGCCTCTTTCTTCCTAGGAGGTGACTGTCTCTGCTTGCATCCTTCTAGAAATGGGAAGATTGCTCCCTTACGTAGCAGAAGATGCCCAGTGGCGGGCTGGTAAATGTTTAACAGCTGGTTCTCCCAAGTAGGGAAAACCTGATTTGTAGTATTTGCTGATTTCCCATGGTGTAAAATACTTCCACCATGGCCAATTTCAGGCTGCCATCTTAACATCCAGCAGGTCACACAGTTCTTAAAAATGTAACATTCGCCCCCTGTGAGCCAGTCTGAGCCGGATCGGCACACCACTGCCCCACCCTACAGAGAAGCCCTGTCCTTCTTTACTTGTTGGGAAGTTCTTCCTGTTATTGAGCAAAACATCTAAGTATCAGGAACTCCAGCCTGGAAGTGCTGAGCTACTGTTCTGGGGTGTCAGAGGACAAGGGGGACCTTTGGCCCCATGAAGCTCTTCAGAGAATTGGAGGAATTGACCCTGTCTCCTCGTGAGAGGGTAGTTCCTGGGCCAAGTGGGGTCAGGGTATTTCCTCCCCACCTTTCCCCCTCCCTCCCTCCCCCCTCCTCCCTCCCCCCTTCCCCCTCCCTCCCTCCCCCCTCTCCCCCCTCTCCCCCCGCCCCCGCCGCCGCTTCCTCCAATATTTATTGGGCCTCAATGACACGTACTGTGCGAGGTACTGTGGACACAGTGACCCATGTCTGCCTACACTGGCCCCTCCATCTGGACAGTCTCGCCACTCAGCCTGTCCAGCTTTGAGGCTACGCTCAGATGTCACCCACTCTCAGAAGCCTGCCCTGACCTCCACCCCTTCCCCGCCCTCCCAGAGCCTTTATCGGTCCCTGTTTGGCACTTATCACTTTCTACCTTGGATTACAGCTATTTGTGTACACGGCTTATCTTGCTGCCAGACTGAGAGGCAGCTCAGGCTTGTTGAAAGAGCGTGGACTTTGGAGCCGCACGACCTGGCCCTGAATCCCAGCCCTGCCACTTAGGGCTGTGAGCCCTTGGGAGCTTACACCATCTCTTGGAGCCTCAGTTTCCTTGTCTATAAAGTGGGGCTGGTGATAACTACTAAGGTGGTTTGATCATTAAATGCAATTTGAAGTGTAAACCTCTTTTCTTGTTCCTGTCTGGATTCTCATCCTCTTAGGGACAAAGATTGTGCCTAGTGCCTCTTTGTATTCTCCTGGTTGTAACAATAACAGTATAACAATTAACGACAATGGCACACACTCGCAAAGCACTTACTGTGTACAAGATATTATCCTTAAAACTAACATATGTTAACTTACTTCACTATCACAGCAACCTGGGCCTTCGAACTATTATTATTCCCATTAATAGGTGAGCAACCTGAGGCTCAGAGAGGCTAGATAACAAGCCCAAGGTCACATAGCTAGTGAGTGGGAGAGTTGAGATTTGAACCCAGAAAAACCTGCTCCAAGTCTTAACGGTTGACTACTACATCGCATGGCCACAAGACAAAGGTTTGGAGGGGCTTCTGGAGTGGTGGGGGGAGTGTGTACCCACTGTGCACCTCAGCTTGTGGACATCTTTGCCCTGACCGATGGGGTGGGAGTGGGGGTGTACAGAAAGGCTCCTGGTCTGCCCTCTAGGACCGCCCAAAAGATAAAGTGTTTAGAGCTGAGGAGAAGAATGTCTCCAGGCCCCTGGGGGGAAGGGGACTGAGAAGCCATGAATGGACAATGCAATCAGAGAAGGCTTCATGGAAGAGGTGGCATTTTCTATGGGCTTTGACAGATGAAGAGGACTTGAACTGGGATGAACAGGACAGAACAGCAGGAGCAAAAGTGCAGAGGTGAGAGAGAGACATTACGGGTTCATGTGGGGGTCAGGCTAGATGCTTTCTCTCGTTCTTGAGGGTGCGGTGGAGCAGACAGGATGAACATGGGGAGGGAAGCGTTAGTTGCCCCATCTGTGATGCAGGAACAGCCGAGGGAACTGTTTCAGGGACCTCGAAAGCCAGCACAGACCCTAAAGAGCTGAGAGTTGACTGGGCTGCTCCAGGGGCCTGACTCTATAATTTACTCCGAGATTCCCGAGTCCAGCTCTGCCTCGTGGTCGCATCCCTCCCTTTCTCTGAGCCTCCGTTTCCCCATCTGCAGAATGGGCCTGAAGAATGGACCTTGTGAACCAGGCGAAGGAGGAAACTGGGCTGCTGGGGGGCACGTGCTCCACCTTCTGGGCCAGAAGGTGGGTGGGAGGTACAGGGTTGGGGGGGATGGGAAGCTAGAAGGGGAGGGGGCGGGAGGAGCTCCATGGGTGCACAGCCAGTGAGTGGCAAGCCTGCCAAGTTGGCTGAGGTTACACCTCATGATTCTTCCAACACCACATGCTCCATTTTCCCGGCACCGCCAGAGGCTGCCCAGCTCTGCTGGCTTAAAAGCAATCTTCCTGCCAGACTTCTGCGAGGACAGCTCCTGGCAGGCTCTGGGCTGACCCTGTTCCTCCGGCCAGCCCAGTTCAGCCCAGTTCGACCCCATTGTGCCCTCTCCAGGTGCACTAATTGTACTAACAAATCTCTGAAGGCATTCATTGTGTGCCGAGGACCGTTTTAACTGCTTCCCTTATATGAGCTAATTGAATCATCGCAACCACACTGTGTGATTCCCCATGTTTCGAGTGAGGAAACTGAGGCACAGCAAGGTTAAGCCAGGTGGTGCCATGGCAGTGCCCTGGCAGGACAGGTGGAGCCTGAAGGAGCGACACAACCTGTGGAGCTTAGAGGCAGGGCCTGCCAGACCGTTGTCTTGACCCTTTCTAGACGTTTCCCTGTGGGAAATACTTCACCCCCAGCCCCTTCACACTTTTCTTTCCTGCTCATTTCAAAGTTCTCGGGCAGCACCTCTGTCCACACACGTGTCTATACGTCTGCACACTTGACACCCTCTTCACCCAGACTCATGTAGACACATACACATGAGGCTCACAATTGTAGATTCATACACACACACACACACACACACACACACGTGTACAGGCACTGTGTCCACTCTGCCATAGATACACACACTCCCACACTTTTATGTCCCAGAAGTGACACAGTGGGGTCTGTGAACTCACACGGCATTCCCCTTGCCCCGTGTCCAGCCTCTGTGAACGTCCCTTGGGCCCAGGCATCTGCATTCTTTTCCCTGCAAGCCCCTGGCTCCAGAATGTGTGCACAGCGCTTCCCTTTTTAACAGCAGGTCCCGCCCAAATCATTGCCCCTGCTCTGCTCCTTCTGTGAGAACTGGCCTGGGGGTGTGGTAGGAGCTTGGGGGTGGACGGTCACCCTTCCCCCAACTCCACAGGCTGCTGGAAAAACAGCAGGAAGAGGAGAGTGAATTAATTCTGGCCTCCCCTCCCCCGGGCTCTCTGTGATGCTAATTCCCTCCGCCTTTGATCCAGCCCAGGCCCCTAACTCTGAGCGGAGCCGGCGCTGGGCCTGGCCTGAGATTAGGGCTGCCTGGGTGAGGCCCCCCGGGCGTATCCCCTACGCAGCAGACTGGGGTTACTCCTCTGGGGAGGGGTCTTAAGGATTAAAGCTCCGGTTACTGACCCTGGCGTTCACAATGCCCTCTCCTTTGCCAGAACTTTCACATTCTCTCTCCTCTCCGAGGGGAGCTCTGGGGTTCCCATTTTACACAGGAGCAGAGCGAGGCCCAGGATGAAAGGATGCCAGAGGCTTTGGGGCCAGTGAATGGTGGGGCCAGACCTGAAGCACAGATTTTCCGATTTCCAATCTTCAATCTTTCCCTGATTCCATTGAGGGTCTTTGCTTGTTTGGGTGATTAAAAAAAAATTTAAAAATGCCAACATGATATTTCTGGAGTACCCTACATGCTTGGAACTGTGTCTTAAAGCATATTTTTTTTCCCTTCCTTTTTAGGGCTGCACCAGCAGCATATGGAAGTTTCCAGGCTAGGGGTCAAATCAGAGAGGCAGCTGCAGGCCCACACCACAGCCACAGCAATACAGGATCCGAGCCTCATCTGTGACCTACACCACAGTTCATGGCAACTCTGGATCCTTAACCCACTGAGCAAGACCAAGGATGGAACCTGCATCCTCATGGATACTGGTCGGGTTCCTAACCCTCTGAGCCACAGTGAGAATTCCCAAAGCATCATTTTGTTCATTCCTCACGGCAGCGTTGCATGGTCCCACTTTCCAGGGAGGGAAACTGCTCCATGTAACTGTGCTGCAGTGGGGCCATCTGG
This sequence comes from Sus scrofa, assembly GCF_054392235.1. Lineage (NCBI taxonomy): Eukaryota > Metazoa > Chordata > Mammalia > Artiodactyla > Suidae > Sus > Sus scrofa. Next base: position 103,618,669 of record NC_139396.1, on the reverse strand, counting down.
ATTCAAACCCAGGACACAAGCTGAGCAGAGTCCCTCATGGTATAGAGGGACCTCTGAGACCCAGAGATGGGAAGGGACAAAATACAGAGAGGTAGTTGGCTGGGCATTTATCTCCTCCTTTCCTAGCTACACCCAGCTTTGTTCCAGAAATGACTGCAATCTTGTATGGGTCCAGTGGAGCTGAGACGCTAACTAGTCCAGCCTCTACGCTGCCCCAGAGCCGGGCTGGGGCACCTGCGAGGATGCCAAGCTCATGTAATCACATAAAGGCATCTCAGCCAACCTGGCCTTGGAACAGCCCCGTAAACACAATTAAAACTTTTATTATGTTGTATTTCATACATATAAAAGATTATTTGTAAGCCATGAAGCATATTAGATGAACGCTCATGACCCCTGAACTTAAGAACTGGAACATTACAGACACTGGTGAGGCTCTGCCCCTTGCAGCCCCTCGCTTTCCAGGGGAAATCACTACCTGACATTTTTCGCCTCTCCCTTCCTCTCTTTAACACAGGGTTTTAGCACACTTGTGGGATCCCCAGGCTAACTGCACTTTTGAGACGTTGAATTATACGCTGCGTTGCCAGGGGGAGTGACTTCTTTAGAGGGAGAGAGGGGGAGCGTTGAGGGGCAACACACACCCTAAGTGCCTCTTTCCTTCAGAGGCTGCCTTCTGCTCTTGGTCTCAGCTCTGGGTCTATTTGCAATGCGGTGTCCTGTTTTGCTCTCTCGCTCTGAAAAGGACACTTCTTCCTGGTGCAGCCGGCAGAAGCAGGGCAAGTACCTGGGCAGCCGGGCATTCCCTGAACAAGGCATGCACCATGTCTTCTGCATAAGCAGTTCCCTCCACCTGGAAGCCCTGCCCATCTGGTCTGCTCAGGAAGCCCAGCTCCTTCTAGGTCCTGCCCCAAGGTTCCATTTGCTGGGAGGTCTTCCCTGTGACCCCTGTGTCCTCACCCCGCAGCAGAGTCAATATGCCCCTCTCTACCTAGTCAGAGTCCTTGGGCATCCCTCCATCAGCCCTCATCCCAGGTCAGATGTTCTAGTTGCTCCCAAGAGCAGCCTTTATCCCCACATCCTAGGCACAGCTGGTGTCAGATCTGGGCAGGTGCCCCCACAGTGACCAAGATAGAATCTGGGTGAGGTTGAAAGCAAATGGATGTCCCTGTTCGATCCCATGGACCTGAACCTCCAAGGTTGTAGCTAGTTTGCGCCAAGGCCCATCTTGATGGGGGATTTGGAGGCAAGGCTGAGAGGAGACGCCTGGGGCTTGGTGCTGCTGTTTATCCATTTGCTGTGTTGATGTGTGTGAACAAGGCATGTGTGCAGGGCAGTGAGCACATCAACTGGTGGCTGTGGTCACAGGAGTGCACACGTTCTCCCATGTGTTTACACACCCATGTGCATTCACGTGGTCCCCAGTCCACAGGCCCCGGGGAACCTGCAGGGGCACTTCCTTTTCCTGCTTTCAACTCCCCCTCCTGGACAAACCTGTCTTTTCTCTGAGCATCACACCAAACACATTTATGGAGTGCCTGTTGTGTGCAAGGCTTGAGGGGCTGTGCAGAGCAGTGTGGGGGAGCAGCTGGCCTTTGAGGGGACAGGAATGACAGAGGAGGGGTCACTTACTGTCTCCCTGTCCTGCTCTCCCCCATGTACTGGCCCTAAAAGCCAGGTGCCACTGCCTCCACTTCTCTTTTGAAACACCCGAGGTTCAAAGGCCAGAAAGGGGCACCAGTGGAGACAGGGGGATGAGACCAGAAGCTCTGTGCTCAATTCCCAGACCTGGGTGCCAGATGGTGCAGGGCCTGCCAGAAGTCCCTACTTTCAAGGGAAACCTGGTATTGGGAGGGACCACCCAGAATCCTCCCAGTCACTCTACTGGTGAAAACCGCACTTTTTAGGTGACAGTTCCCCGAGCGTCCTGTAGGAGGGCGCCATAACTGTTAGCCAGCAGCAGGGATTAAGGGTAGTCCTGAGCTGAGTCAGACGGGAGCGTGGGGAACAGCACCAAGGGATTGAACTGTGGACCGGGCCCTGCCCTCCCCTCAGCAACACTCACACGCACATGTATACACTCATGCACACTGACATGCATGTGCACACACATGCACACTTGTGCAGAAAGATGATGGGAGTTGCTTAAAAGTCTCAGACAGCCAATGTTGGCCCTCTGCCTCCCTGCCGCATTTGCTCCTTCAACTCAGGATGCCCCGAAGGGGGACCTATGGCTGCCGGTTTTCCAGCTTTCTTCCATCTGAGAAACAGGATCCTGGCGGCTGTGGGAGATGACCTTGGGGTGATTAGCGGCTCCGTCTGCAGCTTGTTGGCCTGTCGTTCAGGTGGGAGGGGGCCATGGGTTATCCAGTGTGAATACGGGGCCAGAAGAGGAGAAGATCCCTGCCTTTCCTCCCCGCGGTGTCTAAATACAACTTGGAAAGCCCTGAATGAAGGTCTCTTTCCTGTGAGGAGGGTGGGTCTGTGGCCTGGGCGAGCAGCCTGAGGAGCAGGCTCTGGAGGCTGATGGGCCCATGCACATCCAGGATTCCTCGATTCTAACTGCAAGATGAGGGGCAGGCTGCTTTGTGTCCAGACTGATCCACTGAACTTGGCCATGCCTCCCAGCCTCCGGAGAATCCAGATCCGTCTTGGAGCCGCCTTACCATCTGGGTGATCTGGCCCCCTCTGGCCTCACTCACCTCAGCCCCAAGGAGCACACCCCTTTGAAGGTCATGAGGGGCTGGAATGACCAATCAGATGGGAAGGTCCTTGCAAATGTCCACTTTGGGAATGCTGGGGTGGGGAACTGGTACTCATCACCCATCAATGGGACCTTGCCTTTGGTACCCTAGCTGGGCTGAGAGTGGCACGTCCCTCACAGAGGGGAGAGCGTGTTCATTTGGGGGGCCCCTCTGAGCCTGTGCCTGCCCTCCTTGCAGGCCCCCGAGCTGCCAGGTTGGAGAACTCTCCCTTGGGGAATCTGAGGCCCCTTTGAAGCTGGGGAATTTATACTGGAGGGCCAAAGGCAGCCTGGATTCAAAGCATCTCTCCTGGCCCTTAATTACCCTTCTTCACCCATAGGTGGAATTTCCACTCAAAGAGCTAAAGAAAGGCACCCGTGCTGCCGCCTGGGGACTGGGTTTCCCTGCTGCCTTTGTGTGACAGCCGCCAGCGCGGTGGTGGCGCGCAGCTCGGGTTTCTGATTTTAATGATTTCCTGAATTCATTCTGTTTCCTACCTCAGGGAAAGGAGGAGAGGTGATCCTCTTGAAAATTCACATAATTGCTTTTATTTGATTTTTATTAAAATGCATTCAGGAATAATGTGATTGCCCCCGTTATTACGTTGTTCATCAATCTGGCATGGGGAAGCTGCCTGGAGAAAGAGGCGGGAGCAGGAGCCTGGTGTGCAGTGGGGAGCAGTAACAGCCCCTCACTGACTGAGTTGTACCCGGGGATCCCCAGCCCCCGCTGTTCCGGCCTGGGGAGGTGAGGGGATGACCCCGTAGGGCCCCCTGCATGGTGAGCTGGAGGAATGGCTGGTCACTCCAGGTGCCCTGCCCACCCCAGCCCCTGCCTCCTCTGTGCCTCTGCTTCCCGACTCTGAGTCCCCAGAGGCCGAGAGCCATGGTGGCCTGCCTTCCCGGCACCCCTCGTCCCCACACTCCCCTCTGCTCCCCTACTTGCCTGCACCTTCCCTGCTGGTCTCACTGTCTCCAGGTTGGGGAGCCTCAGTCCAACTTCCAACAGCCTACCTAACCATGCCACTCCCCTGCTCAGGAACTTTGGTGGCTCCCAAAGTCCTCTTTCCTCCCAGGGCCTTTTGCTTTGGGAACTTCGCATGCAGTGGAAAGTGCATCTTCTGTCAGACGTGGTGCTGAAGTTGCTCTGATTTTCGCTGAGCTAGTCCCTGCCTCTGGGAGCCTCAGTTGATTGATTAAGGAAGTAGGAGCACCAAGACCTTCGGGATGGGGTCACTGAGAATACAGAGTAACTCACAAGGCATGGGGTGGGGGTGGGGGTGCGGCAGAATCATGTGACTTGGCCTGGTGAGAGGTTGGAGAAGCTTAGCAAATGCCTGGGGAGAGAGGAAGGGCAGATCTAGCCCTGGCCCCCACTAGGGCCCCAGACCAGCTGAGGTGGCCACAGGGACAATGATGCCATTTGCTTCTAGCACTCCTGCCCTCATCCCCTGAGGCCCCTCCCCTCCTCCCAGTGGAGAGTTCTGGACAGGAATAGGCCTGAGCTTTTAGGACGGCAGGTAAGAGTGGGGCCTACCCTTCTGTCTGCCTCTCGCTGCCCTTCTGGGGGGTGGGGGCTGTGGTTTCCAGAGGAGGATCAGAAATGCATTTGCTAGGTTTCCTGGAAGGCTTCTTACCCCTGAACTTGGCACATGAACCAGACACCTGCCTTCCTCCACCCTCTGGTGTGTCTTACTGTCCACCTTTAGCAGATGAAGTAACTGAAGCTCAGAGAGGGTGAGTGACTTGTTCAGGGCAGCCCAGCTAGAAAGTGTGAGGTCTCTTGGGCGTAAGAAACTAGGGTGGGCTGGTGACTCTCCTGCTATCCCTGAGGTTGTTGGTGAGACGCTTTTTTTTTTTTTTTTAAAGTTTTACTGAAGTGTAGTTAATTTATAAGGCTGTGATAATTTCTGCTGTACAACAAAGTGACCCAGTCATACATTTACACATTTTGATTCTCTCTCAGATTCTTTTCCCACATAGGTTATGTTGGTGAGATGCTTTGAAGGGGTGAGCTTGGCAGGTGGGCAGGGTCAGGTGGAGCTATCCTGTGCCCTGGGGTGTGGGTGGGCCTTTGGATATTGGAGTTAGGCCCTCTCCACGCAGCTCCCAGGCTCTTTAGGGTGGTCTGCCTCTGCTGGGGTGGGCTGCACAGGGAGTCAGGGAAGCATGTTGGGGGGGTGGACATAAAATTTTAGAGTCCCTCGGTTGCTTTTAATTTTGTGAAAAGCCCATCTCTTTAAAAAAACAAACAAAAAACAAAAACTAAAACCAAAAAAAAAAAAAAAAAAAAAAACCCCAGACAAACCTTTGTTGTTTGTTGCAGTTTTCTATGTATTCATTTTGATGTAAATCATTTGGCAGTGGATATGGTAGCGGGAAATCAGAGAGTGGAAGCAGTAGATTTAGAAATTCAACTGGGGGATCTTGAAGGCCAGTTGGGGCCCCACCGTCTAAACCACCATCCTTAGAACAGGGCTTGGCACACTGCTTATTCCACTGTCTGGCCTTTCAGCCTTGGCTGAAGCTGTTACCCTATTCTTCTCTGCTTGTGAGATTCCTCTGTGAAGCCCATGCCACACCAAGCCTTCCTCCCTGTGTGTGTTCACCCTCCAGTCCCCGATACCTGCTCACTCTGCCTGCCTGTCCCTGTTACCCAGGACAAGTTCACATCCAAGTCTCTCCAATCAGTTTGTAAATCTGACCAAGGGGACAGGCCCAGTCCTTAATCATGGGGAGGGTCATGCAGGGAGCTGGGAAAGTCCTCTAGTCTCAGCAGAGGAAATCCCAGCCCAGAGGGGACAACAGGTGATGAGCATTTTCCCTAGGACCAAGGGGCTTTCCTGGGATGCAGAATTTCAGTGCTAAACTGGCATGGTCTCCATCACCCTAGCTAAAGCCACTTGCTGTGGCCACCATAGCAAGCCCATGGCTCTGAACTTCCTGGTTCCCAGGCTGGCACTTGACCTGACGCTGTCTCTATAGACAGTACCTTCTTTTGGGGGAGGAAGACATTGAGACCCCTTGAGTGTCCAAGAGATCGGCCCAAAGCCACAGGTGAGTGGACACAGAGCTAGACAAAAGGGTCACCAACCTTTGAGCCCCTGGCTGGTTCCTGCATCCAGGGTAAGGGCCAGCCCCAAGGGAGGGGAGGATGGTTGAACTGTGCAATCCTGTGGCCTGAGTGCCCATTGGGGCTGGGTGCCACCTACCCTGGGTCGATCTCAAAACCCACCCCACCCCCATCAGAGGTTGCAGGGGATGCAGAGGGTGTGAGCGCCTCAGCCTCCCCTGCACCCCAGCCTCCCCTGCACCCCAGCCTCCCCTGCACCCCAGCCTCTCCTGCTCCCTGGGCCCTAAAAAGCAGAGTTACTTATCAGATCGCCGTTTCTCTCCTCCTTTCTGCTGCCTCTGCCTGCCCCCGCCCCCACCTCCGGTAGCCCTTTCCTCTCTGAAGCGAGGCTTCTTTTCCCGTTGCCAGCACACCGACTGCAGAGAAGTGCAGCCTGCAGAGATGTCGGTTTCTGTTGCTTTAAAAAAAAGTTTCCTTTTGGCGAGGGCGGTGAGGGGTTGTTTACTGGGTCTGCAAAGCCTCACTGTGGGTTGCAGCTGGGGGGTGGATTTGGGACCAAAGTCTGCACCCACAACCCTGAACCTCTGGATCCTGTGCAAAGGCAAGGTGTGTGGAATAAACACCTGCTGTGCACCCAGCTGGACTCTACAGCACCTACTGTGTATTCACACTCCTGCAGGAACCCGTGAGTGCGGGGTTTTATTATCCTTTTCCCACAGGAGGCGGCTGAGCCTCAGCAGAGGTGGCTGGGCCCCAGGCCTCTGGTCTGGGCTCTGCCCACAGCACCATGCTGCCTTCAGAGCTCAGCGTTTAACCTCCTCCTTCCTTACCTGCCTTCCCCCCCCCCCCCGCCACCCAGGGCCTAGGCTCATCCCCAGCTGAGGGACACAGCTCCTGAAGCTTCTGTCCTGGCCTCGTGGCCCCTCTGTAGGTAGGGTGTGAGCTCTAGCCACATCACCAGAGCTGGATTTGAATTTCAAGTCCTCCTGCTATGTGACTTCTGGCAAGTGACTTGGCTTCTCTGAGTATCAGATGGCTTAGGCATCAAATGAGAAACCTAGAGAGATCCCTGAGAGAGCCTGGTGGCCTTTGAGGCTCTCAGGCAGGAGGACTGGGGCCTTTATCTGCTTAATAAGGGCTTCAGGAAGTTTCGATCGTCAACCAGGTCGGGGGAACTGATGGAGGTGGTGGGAACTACTGAAAGTGGGTGAACGAGGGAGCATCACGATCAAGACCATGTTCCAGAAGGATCGTGGGATCATGGAGGCATCAGATGGGTGAAGACTACAGGGCAGAGGGGAAGGCCAGGGGGCTGTCGAAGGGGGCTTTGACTGCCTTTTCAGAAAAACAGGTGATTTCTCCCCACCCTCCAACCAGGAGCAAGAATCATGGAGGCCAGACCATGATGGTGCACCTGCTCTTTCCCAGGACAGATACCCCACCCTTGGCCTCCTCCCAGCTTCAGCTGTCATGCCCTGTGGGAGGAGGAATTGGAGGTCTTAAGGGGTCCTGAACCACAGCCCACCCCAGCGGCCAGGTGTGAGGTGGGGTATCCTCTTCTTCCCAACAGCCCCAGTGTCCCCAAGAAGGGTGGGCAATCCAGGTGTGCGGAGTAAACACCTGCTGTGCACCCAGCTGGACTCTGCAGCACCTCCTGTGTATTCACACTCCTGCAGGAACCGTGGTTTCCATTTCTTACTATTCTGTCCACTGGGTTTCGAGCTTTTTGACGCTCCCTGAGTCGACGAGTAAAGAAATCCCCTCAGAGCAGGGCAGCGCCTGAGCCGTCTGTCTGCACTTTCCCCACCACACCGCCAGTTTCTCCCACTTCCGGAATGTGGGAAGGGTGCTCAAGATGCAGGGAATCAAAGGGCATCTCCTTTTGTGAAGGAAACATCCTTTTTTGTACCGTAAACAGTTTCCCCTGACACGTGTCTCTCTGCATGTGTCACAGGTGTTCTTAAAGATGAATAATGCTCCGCCCCCCGTGCCGGGTCTTCTGGGGATGAGCCACAGCCTGGAGGAGCTGAGGAGGCCACATCACATGAGGAAGCTTTACTGTTTCCCCTTCTCCTGAAATGTGTCTGGGATGGAGAGTGTGGAGAGTGGGCCCACCTTTATCTGGGTCCACTCAGGCTGCTGCAGAGACTACCCCAGACTGGGTGGCTGATAGACAAGACATTCATTTTCCACACTTCCTGAGACTGGGAAGTCTGAGATGAAGGTAAGTGCAGATTCAGTGTCTAGCCAGCGCCTGCTTCCTGCTTCATAGACTCTGGCTGTCTTCTCACTGTGTCCTCAGAAGCAGAAGGGATGCCGGAGCTCTCCGGGGCCTCTTTGATAAGGGCACTAATCCCATTCATGAGGGTGACACCCTTAGACCTAACCACCTTCCCAGAGTCCCACCTCCTAGTACTGTCACCTTGGGGGTCAGTGTTTCAACCTATGAATTTCCAGAGGAAGTGTTCAGACCTTAGCAATCTTGTTTTTTTTTTTTGTCTTTTTGCCTTTTCTAGGGCCACTCCCACGGCATATGGAGGTTCCCAGGCTAGGGGTCTAATCGGAGCTGTAACCGCCGGCCTACGCCAGAGCCACAGCAATGCGGGATCTGAGCCGCGTCTGCAACCTACACCACAGCTCACGGCAATGCCAGATCCCTAACCCACTGAGCAAGGCCAGGGATGGAACCCACAACCTCATGGTTCCTAGTCGGGTTCATTAACCACTGCACCACCATGGGAACTCCCAGTTTTTTTTTTTAGTGATTTTTAGTTTTTCCATGATTGTTGGTTTACAATGTCAGCAATCTTGTTCTGACAAAGATTCTTTAATGATACAAGAGAGGAGTTTTGGAGTCTCACAGCCCCCCCCCTCTCCCCCCCTCCCCCGTGGACATTGTACCCACTTCCTAGACAAGCAGACTAAGGTTTGGAGTGAGAGCCCAGATGTCCTTGCTCATATTCAGAGACTGACTCCCTGGACTTTGGGTCAAGAGGGAAATTCTCCCTCTGCCGGTTTCCAGGGCAGTGCTGCCCTGTACCTCAGCCGCTCTCAATTTCTGGCCGGCCAGAGCCTCTTGAGCAGGAGGAGGGATGTTGTTCCTGGTCCGCGTTGTGCCTGCTCTTGTGACGCTGGGCTTCTCTGCTGCCCACATGCTCATTCCTGCAATAAAAATACTTCTCCAATTAGTTCTAATTTTAACTCTCATTAGGACCTGCATTGCCTACAAGGCTGGCAACCAGATACTCAGGAGAATGTGCCCGCTCTACCCTTTGTCCTGGGGATGGCAACCTCTGCGCAGGGAAGGAGTGCTCACTCTGCTTTGCTGTGTGACCTTCCCCAAGGCTCTTACCCTCTCTAGGCCTCTCCCATGTCATCTGCAATGCAGGGATCAAAGGATATGGGGAAAGGGGATTGGAAGCCCTTTCTGTGGGCCAGCGCTGGAGAGCCCAGCCACCTTCTCTGGGGTTTAATTTGTCTTCACAGCAGCCTCAGATGTCTGGCACGGAGTGCTCTTCATGGACCCACTTACTATCCACTATCTGAGGGGTTCTGTCCAGCTGAATTTTTACAGCTATTATACTAGTTATTCCCCTGCTGAGCCAGCTTTTGCATCTCTTTACCTGGGGGTTTGGGGGCTGTAGCAGAATCTGACCCAAGCCCAGAGCTCTCTCTCTCTCTTCATCTTGGACAAGATGCTGTAAGGTAGCCTGGAAGACCTTTGAGGGACAAGGCCTGAGGAAGGTGGCCAGACTGGGAAGGACAGCAGGTAAAAGAGGCCCGAACCTGGGCCCGTGACTCGTGCCTCGGTCTGCCTGGGAGACCGGTCCTGCACCTGGTCCAGGCTCATGCCCAGTGGAGGGCATGTGCAGGACATTGGAGGACATCAGGGGCCACACAGTCTCAGAGCATGAGGGCCTCTGCAGTGGCCAGGACAGAGTGGAGCTCCAAGGCCCTGTCCTCCTTCCTGGGCACTATAGAACCTCCCCCTTCCTAAGGCTGAGGGTGACAGCCTGAAGATGATGGGGGTGGGACTGTCACAGTTGAGCTTCTTGAAAGAAAAATCCAGAATGTGATGTTTTTGCAGCTGTGCATTTTGGTATAGCATCATGCCCTGGTCATTGTTCTATTAGACACACTGGAGGAATAAGGAAAGTCCAGCTCAGAGAGTTCATGATGGTCCAAATACGTCCTGTTTGGAACTGGTGGATCGGGGACTAAAACCTTGGTTTGTTGATGTTAAAGCCGCCACAGCTTTTTGCGTTTTTTAATGCGTCTTTGACAGGCAAGACCACCCCACTTGAGGGACCGGTGGGACCATAATGCCCACCTGGGCAAATGACACATCTAGGAAGTGAGGGAGGACTCCCAGTCTGTGCTTAGGCACTAAGCAGCCCTCCTCATGGTCCGAGCAGCCCATGGCCCATCCAGCATCCCATCTTCCTCAGCTAAGGGCTGGCTGCCCATGCCAGGCCTCCAGGCCCTCTGCCCAGCGTGAAGAACTTCTAGCCTTCTGACTTGCTTCTCATAGCCCTTGCTGGCTGCAGAGCCGGCCCTGGACCCACTGAAGCCAGGCACAGCCCCGGCCCTGCCCAGGCCTGCCATGGGCTCTTCCTCCCCATGGGCTCTGGGCCTGGGGAGAGTCACCAAATCACTCAGCCTGAGACTTGGTGGGTGGGGTCCGACTTTGTGTCAGTGATGCAGGGTCAATATTTTTTATTTCTAACATTTCTTTTAGAATTCCCATCTCTCTGCTTGTATTATCCCTCTGTTCTTCCATGTGGCTGACTTTTTCCACTAGAGGACTCAACATACTAACCATTGCTATCTTAAATTCGTCTTCTGATAATTCCAATATTTCTGCCATATCTGGGTCTGCTTCTAACGCTTGCTGTCTCTTCAAACTATTTTCCCCCTTTTATGACGCCTTGGAATTTTTTTTTTTTTCATTGAAAGCCTGACTTGATGTCCTAGATAAAAGGAACATGGCATGGTTCCCACAGAGGTTTCTGCTCCAGTAAGTTGTGATTCTCTGTATCTGCCTTATCTACCTGTCTGTCTTTCTAATTTTTGAGGCAGTGGTTTGTCCTATGACCTCATTTCTGTGACAGATCTAAGAAGAATGGTTGATTTTCAGTTTGCTTAGATTTTTTTCTTATTATGTAGATGGGAATCATGACTTCCGAGCTCTTTACAGGCCAGGCTGGAAGCTGGAAATCTGATATCCATTTGTTGTAACACATTTTCTTGCAAAAAAACCAAAAATCCTTTGTTCTCTGAATAACCTTGTTACTCTTGTTTGAAAAAAATGGATCGTAGGTGTGTGGGTCTATTTTGAGAAGTTGTTCTCTTCCATTGGTCTACGTGTTTTTTCCTACACTAATACCACACTCTATTGATTATTGTAATTGCATAGTAAGTCTTAACATCAAACAGTGTAAGTCCTCCAAAAATGTTCTTCTTTTTCAAATTTGTTTTGGATATTATAGGTTCTTTTCATTTTCATGTGAACTTTAGAATCAGCCTTCCAATTTTTATTTATAAGAAAGCCTGCTCTAATTTTTCATTTCTTTGCAGTTGTTCATAATATTTTTGTCTGGTGTTGGTATCAGGGTAATGCTGACCTTATGAAAATACTGGGAAGTGTTCCACCCTCCTCAGTATTTTAAGAGTTTGTGTTTGATTGGATGTCTTTTTTTATTGTGTTTTTTGTTATTATTATTATTTTTTAATAGTTATATCCCCAATACATTTTTTTTCCTACTGTACAGCAAGGTGACCCAGTCACACATATATATACACATTCTATTTTTGCACATGATCATGCTCCATCATAAGTGACTGGATATAGTTCCCAGTGCTACACAGCAAGATCTCATGGCTAATCCATTCCAAAGGCAATAGTTTGTATCTTTTAACCCCAAGCTCCCCAACCACCCCACTCCCTCCCCCTCCCCCTTGGCAACCAGGAGTCTATTCTGCAAGTCCATGATTTTCTTTTCTGTGGAAAGGTTCATTTGTGCCTTATATGATTCCAGGTATGAGTGATATCAGATGGTATTTGTCTTTCTCTTTCTGACTTACTGGATTTATTTCTTACTCAAATGTTTGATAAGAGTCTCTGTGGAGCGATATTGGCCAGGGATTTCCCTTGTGGAAAGGTTTTACGAAATAAATTTAAATTCCGTGTCTATGATAGATATGGAACTATTTATGTTTTCTCTTTCTTCTTATGTCAATTTTGATAATTTGTGATTTTCAAGGACTTTGATGATTTCACTTCAGTTGCCAAAGTTATCTTAAAATTGTTTCTAATATTCTTTTAATGTCTTCTAAACACTTTGATTCCTGATATTAATAATTTATCTTTTATTTCTTTTTTTCATGATCAATTTAGATAGAGGTTTGTTGATTTTTATCTGTCTTTTCAAAAGCATAAGCTATTGGTTTTATTGAGGTTCTTTAGTATATGTTGAGTTTTGCTCATTATTTCCTTTCTTCTACTTACTTTGGTTTTAATACAGTCTTCTTCTTTCAAACTTCCTCAGGTAAATTAATAGTGTGTTAAGAGACCCCAGGACGACCCCCTGGTTCAGTGATTTTCCAGGATGACTAGCAGGACTCAGCATATAGACATATTCATTGCTAAGATTTCTTACAGCAAAAGATACAAAGCAATACTGCAAAGAGAAAAGGCACAGGTGAAGTTTAAAGGAAACCAGGCACAAATTTCTGAGAGTCTTTTCACAGTGGAGCCACACAGGATGCACTTAATTCCCCCAAGCAATGAGTTGTGACAACACACATGAGATGTTACCTACAAGGGAAGCTCATTAGAGACCAATGTCTATGGTTTTTATTGGGGGTCATCATATAGCTTCCTTCTTCCTGGCACATACTAATATCTCAGACTACCAGAAAGAAAATAGCATTTAGCATAAACCATGTTATTTACGTAAACCCAGTAAGCCATTTTTGTTAAGGAATGATGGGAACACTCCTGAAATGTAAGTTCTCAGATGCCAGTCAATGGTCAATCTTGTAAGCACATCTTTCTAATGATACAAGTCTCAGGCTCACTTTGTTACCTCTTTTCTGCACAAATGTTTAAAAACTTTCATTTTATCTAATATAAGCATTTAAAGCTATGCACTTCCCTCTAGCCAGTCTTTCTTTTAGTTGCATACTACAAATACTGATATATTATGTTTTTATTTTTTCATTCAGTTCAAAATATTTTCCAATTTCCTTGTGATCTCTGTTGCCCTGACTTCAATTTCATGGATCTTTTTGCCTGTATCTTTTTTTTTTTTTTTTTGTCTTTTTAGGGCTGCACCCATGGCATATGGAGGTTCCCAGGCTAGGGGTCGAGTTAGAGCTGTAGCTGCTGGCCTACACCACAGCCACAGCAACATCTGATCTGAGCTGTGTCTGCGAACTACACCACAGCTCATGGCAACACTGGATCCTTAACCTACTGAGTGAAGCCAGGGATTGAACCCACAACTGCATGTTTCCTAGAGGGATTCCTTTCTGCTGAGCCACTACGGGAACTTCTGCATATGGCATCTTATCTGTTATTAATTCCTTACTATGAAATTTTTATTTCATAGATTGTATTTGTCAGCTCTAGAAATTCTATTTGTTTCTATTTATTTATTTTTTATTTATCTTTTTGTCTTTTCTAGGGCTGCACCCGTGGCATATGTAAGTTCCCAGGCTAGGGGTCTAATCAGAGCTGTAGCTGCTGACCTATGCCAGAGCCACAGCAACGTGGGATCCAAGCTGCATCTGCTACCTACATCACAGCCCTCGGCAATGCCAGATCCTTAACCCACTGAGCGAGGCCATGGATCGAAGCTACAACCTCATGGTTCCTGGTCAAATTCGTTAACTGCTGAGCCATGATTGGAACTCCTTTTTTTATGGTTTTCATTCATTTCTGCTATCTTGTCTCTTAAATCTTTGAATAACTTCAGCGTAATTATTTTAAAGTATTTGCTAATTCCATTTCTAACATCTATGCAAAATGAATTATTTTTCTTCTAGTCGTGGATTGAATTTTTCTGCTTTTTTGCATATTTAGCAGTTTTTGTTTGGATGCTGAACATTTTGATGTTCCATTGCTGTGTGTTTGGATTTTGTTGTCTACTTTAAAGAGTATTAAAATATATTGCTTTGGCAGACAGTTAGTTTACTTGTAGATCAAGTTGTTCCTTTTGAGGCTTATTTTTAAGCTTTATTAAGCTGATCAATGAAGCCTCTCTGCTCCGTTCTGGCTGCTTGGAATTCAGAGTCAGCTCTGTGTGAGCTCTGATAGTTGTTAAATTCATAGCTTCCTTGTAGTAATTTTTCTCTGATAGTTCGTCTTTGCCTGGCCTATCATGTCTCACCCTGGACACACCCAATTTATAATTCATTCTAAAGCTTAAGAGGACCTCTATACAGATTTCTGGAACTTTCTCTGCCTAGCTCCCTCCCCTCTGGTACTCTGCCTATGACTTTCTAGAGCCTTAGCCTCCCTGTCCACCCTCTGTCTCATCAGCTCAGTGAGGCTGCTATGCTTTACTTGGATTCTCTCTTTCTTCAGTGGCCTGGAACTTGTGTCCAATTAGAAAACTGAGACAATCAGAGTGCTTACCTCATCCATTTCCCTTCTCTCAGAAATCACTGATCTGTGCCTCTGTGTAAAAATAGGTGCTTCTGTGTTTCTTCAGCTTCCTTTTCTTCTCTTGAAAAAAAATTTTTTTTTAAGGGAGTTCCTGTCATGGTGCAGTGGAAACAAATCCGACTAGGAACTATGAGGCTGTACGTTCGGTCCCCGGCCTCCCTCAGTGGGTTAAGGATCCGGGGTTGCTGTGAGCTGTGGTGTGGCTCACAGACACGGCTCAGATCCTACATTGCTGTGGCAGCTCTGGTGTAGGCTGGTGGCTACAGCTCTGTTTTGACCCCTAGCCTGGGAACCTCCATATGCCATGGATGTGGCCCTAAAAAGACCAAAAAAAAAAAAAAAAATTAAAAAAAATTAAGGTTAGTTGATTTACAATGTTGTGTCAATTTCTGCTCCACAGAAAACTGACCCAGGCACACACAAATACACACACACACACACACACACACACACACACACACGTATATCTTCTTTTTCTCATACTATTTTCCATCATATTATCTTCCATCATGTGTCTCTATGTGAAAATAGGCATTTCTGTGTCTCTTCAGTTTTCTTCTTCTATTTTGTGGTGACAATGCCAGTCTGATTCCCAGTTACTCTGTCATGGCTAGGAGTGGACATCATTGACTCCCATCCACTGGGATGATGAGTAGAAGTTTATCAGGAAGAGGTGTGGAGGAGGGCATCTTAGGAGAAGGAGCTGCATAGGAGAAAGTTGTGAGTTTGGGGCATGTCCAGGGGTGGTGTTGGTGGTATGTGAGTGGGGAGGGTTATGGGTGAGCAGAGGGATAGGCAAGCTCATATTTGCAGAGAACCTGGAATGACATTTAGGAGTTTGCATATTATCCTGGAGGTCTTGAGGAGGCTATAGCAAGTAATAATTACAACAACGATAGCATGTAACTGATTTATTTTCATGTGCCAGGCAGGCACTGCTCTAAGCTCTTTCCATGGATGTATCATTTGCTCCTGTGCCAGCTCATGAAAGACTACAATGCTGCTAGGAATTGCCATGTGTTTTTCTGAGCACTTTACACAATTACCTCATTTAGTCCTCGCAATAACACTGAGTGGTAGGGACTATAACTATGCCTATTTTACAGATCAGGAAACCGAGGCACTGAGAGGGTAAATTAGAGGTGGTTTTCTTTTCTGTCAAAATGCTCTTTTAATATTATAATGATGCTATTGTATATACATATAATATATAATATGATGTGTAATAATAGTGTTAAAAGCTTAATCTTAAAGCTGTCTTTGGTCCATCCAGGTGTCCATGGTACCCCGTGGCGTGCAGACACTGTGAATGTTAGAATGTGTGGCTGCTGTGCCTGGTGGACACGGCATTGCTGGTAGTCAAGTGGTCCCTGTGATGGTTTCAAGTTACAAATTCTTTGACACTTTCCACAGGAAGGTGGACTCTAATTCCTCTCCCCTTCAATATAGGCTGGCTTTAGTGACTCACTTCTAATGGACAGAACATGCCAGAAGTGATGCCTAATGACTTCTGTCTTATAGAAAAAAACCAAACATACGACTCTGCTTCTGCCTCACTCGTTCTCTATGACACATGCCTTGGCATCCCAATCTGTTTTCTGTCCCCACAGTTATGGCTTTTCTAGAATGTCATATGAATGGAATCATCCAGTGTGTGGTCTGTTGTCTGGCTTCCTTTACTTAGTATATTGCTTTTGAGATGCATCCCTGTTGCTGTGTGTATCAGTAGCTTGACCCTTTTTATTTCATTGGTATTTTGTTAATCCACACATCTGATACTCATTTCCATCCCAGGGCTGGGCACACAATGGGTACCCAATACATGGATGTTGAGCAGCTGAGAGGTGAATGGAGGCTGAAGGTGGGGACTTTGCAAATCTGTTAAAGCCGGGCTTTGATGGGGATTGGAGGAGGCAAGGTGATGACGTTTCCCCAAGACTTGTTTATCATTCATTCATTCACAGATCCTTATATGAGTATCTGCCCTGTGCTGAGCTAGGTTGTAATGAATGGTTCCTGCTCCTTCCAAAGTTGACTCTTAGCTGAGAAGACAAATAATTCACTAAGCAATTAACACCAAAGGAGAAGAGTGCTGGGGAAAGGAAGACAGGTCAAAGGTGAGAGATGGAGAGGGCAGGCCAAGGAGGCGGTGCAGTAGACAGCAGGGTGGGGTGGGCAGGGTGGACAAGATTTCCAGAGGAAGTCAAGGCTTGGAGGAGGTGTTTGCTGGACCGTGGAGAAGGGAAGGGTGTGCCTGGCAGAAGGAACATGTGTGAGCACACAGCGGGTTGAGGTTGGAGGAACAAGCCCTGTGTGTACATAGGAAGTAGTCAGATTTGGGGCCAGAGGCCCATATGTTGCGAGTGAGTTTAGCTTTTATTCTAAAGACAAAAGAGATCCACTTTGAAAGATGTTAAGTTACAAAGTGATATTAATTAGGGTCTATCTACTTCAGTGTGGAGAAAGAATTGTGTGGATAAGGGCAGGGAGGAAGGCCAGTTGGGGGGTGTTGTAAATATTCCAGGTAAGGGATGGTGGTGACCTGGGCAAGGGCAATGGGAAGCAGAGATATTAGACTGACTTAGGGGTAGATTGACTGACTTTATGAGGGGATGAGGCAGACTGAAATAAGACTAAATTCCAGATTTGGGACTTGGGCAACCATGTCTCTGGAAGGAGAGCAAGTAAGAAAGGGGCAGAAAGTGTAGAGATGTGGGAACTGTTGAGGTTAAAGTGTCTACAAGGTGTCCAAGAGGAGAGTCTAGGAGCTGGATATTGTCTGGAGAGGGAATCTTGGGTGCACATGCAGAGTTGGGCAGCGCTGGCACCAGGGACAGAATAGATGAACTTACCTAAAAATGAGTGAAGAGTGTGGAAGGCTGAGGACTCAAGATAGAGACCCGAGGAACAGCGGGATTTTAAGAGAAAGAAAAGAGGTGTCCAAGTATAGTTGAAGGAAATGGCATGGGAAATAGAGATGCAGACCAAGGGGGACTGGAGGAGCTGGTGTTGAAATGTGAGGTGATGGGCACCAGCTGGCATGCTGCCCAGGGGTGGTCCAATAAAGCGCAAGACTCAAGGACAATCCATCTCTGATGACCTTAAAGATGGGCCCTTTGGAAGAGTGGGAGGAGCAAAAGCCACAGCACTGCTTGTGGTGGGGAGTGGGTGGTGGGGACTGAAGGGGAGGCAGCTTGGAGCATCACAGTTTGGTTTTGAACAAGGTGGGGGCGGGTGAGCTAAGGCTGGAGCTGGTAAGGGATGTGGGATCAAGGGAGGATTTTCCATGAGAGAAGCCTGGGTTCATTTAAGAGCTGATGCAAAGCAGCCAGGAGAGAGGGGTGTTCTTGTTTTCTATTGCTGGGTAACAAACCACCCAAGCCGTAATGCCTGAAAACAACAACCATTTATTATCTCTCAGAATTCTTGGAATAACTGGGCTCAGTTGGCTCCCGTGGGGCTGCAGTCACCCTCTAGTTTTGGCTAGAACATTGAGATAGGCCATCACCTGGCTGGCAGCTGGCGCTGGCCATCGGCTGGGAGTTGGGCTGAAGTTGCCGACCAGAATATAGTGGTTCTTCTCTGTGTGGCTTTTGCATCTTGATTGGGCTTCTCATAGCATAACAGCTGACTTCTTAAAGGGATATTTCAAGGGCTCCAAAGCAGAAGCTACAGATATCTTAAGACTCAAGTCTTGGAAATCACCCAGTGTTGCTTCTACCACATTCTATAGATCAAAGCAAGTCACAGGCCAGCTTTGTTTCAAGGGGCCTGGGGGGAAAGGACTTCATCTCTTCTTGATGGCAGGAGCTTCGAAGAACATGGGCAACCTTTAACGTAACACAGGAGAAGGTGAACTATAAGAGAAGATGAATCCATCAAGAAAATGGCAGGAGTGGGGGCCCAGGGCACATATAGTGGGATTAGATTTAGAGAGAAGAAGGCTTGGAGTGGGGTTCCAGGAAGGTAGGGACATCTCATGTTTTGCCAAGATCTGAGTAGGTCTGCTAACCACAAGACTGCGGGTTGCACAAATCACTTTGAACTTCCCCTCCCTTTATAGGATAATAGAGAAACTGCCAAGGACAACACATATTATTGAGTGCTAATATATGGCCTTCATCAAATCTCCCAATGGCCCTATTTGGTCAACTGAGGTCGAGGTTATGATGCCCATTTTACAGGTGAAGAAACTGAGGCTCAGCAAGTCTCCTTCTCTCTTAGAGTTTATGTGAATGTGTTGATTGCACATAAAAGATTTTTGTTCTTTCCTACCTGAGGAGCATGTTAATGTCATAATAATTCCTTAGAGGAGGGAATCTGTAATGGACATGGAATGCAATTCTCACCCAGGAGAGGGGATCAGGGAGTGGGGGCACCAGCTCAGGCCCTGGCAGCCTGAGGGGAACTTGGGCTGGAGCGGAACCTGGGACTGTGAGGTTCAAGTCCCTCAGGACAGAAGACAGAGAGAAAGGAAGAGAAGGTTGGCTGTAGAAATCTGGATGGGTGACCACCATTCCCACCACCCTAATCATGCACTTGTGATATTAATAAAAATAATTTATGTCATGTGACTGCTTTTTAACTAGCTGCTTTCAAGACTTAAGACCAGGATTATAAAAGACATGCATTTATAAATTATTAGCCCGGAGCTCATAAGCACATATACTTTGGGGAACACTTTGGTAGCACTTTAAATTAATTTATTGTCATTCATTCCAGCTGTCTGTGATGTAAACCTTCAGCTATAAATTTGTACCATCATCTGACACACCATTAACTAAGGTGCTGCCCGAGCCAGAGCACATAATAAAACATTCGAATACAATTTCTGCAGGGACGTACATCTCTCTCTCCTTCCTCTCCTCTCTTCTCTCTTTCCCCTCCCCTCCCCACCCCTCTCCTATTAATGACAAACAACAAGGAGAGAAGGCAGGTGCTTGAGAATTGTGTTGGCAAAGGAATCAGGGCAGGTAAGACCCACTCTGTCCCGCAGCTGCCCACAGAGCTCATGGGGTTTTATCCCATTGCACAGAAAGGACACCAGAAGTCCAGAGAGAGCATGAGTTTGTCTAAGATCACACAGCGAGCTGAGACCATGACCTCCATCCTACCCCGATGCCTCCTTGGCTGGCAGGTTGAGTCTCTCCTCCTGAGAATTTGACTTGGGCATGAGTGACCCCCTGACCCAGAACTCAGAAGAAAGTTAGGAACAGGGAATAAGATTTTTTTGAGAGGAGTTTCTGGGTGGGCAGTGGGAAAAGAATTCTGTGGATGCCGGGCAAAAAGAAGGAAAACACGGAGGGGGATTACACTCATGATCACTGCCTTTAAATCAGATTGTTATGATCATTATGCAGCTACAGATGTGATAAATTCATTTGAGTAATAAAAAATAAAGTAAAAAAAATGTACAAAACCAGCAAAAAAAAACACAAAAGTTTGAGAGTGGCTTGTTTGGGGGCCCAGAGGGATAGACGTGGAACATTGGAAAGCAGTCCCAGGGGGACAGCTTGGATCTCATGAGGAAGGATTTGGTAATGACTAGAGCTGGCTGAGGTTAGAAGGAGCTCCCTGTCACCGGAGGAGTGCAACTAGAGGGCTTTGGGGGGCATGGAACCATGTATTAGTTTCCTATTGTTGCTGTGAAAAATGACCACAACAGTCATGGCTTCAAACAACACTAATTTACAATCTTATAGTTATGGAGGTCAGAACTTCAAAACAGGTTTCATTGGGCTAAAATCAAGTTGTCAGCAGGGCTATGTTTCTTCTGGAGTCCTCTACAGGAGGATTCAATTCTTTGCCTTTTCCAGCTTCTAGAGGCTGCCTGCTTTCCTTGACTGACAGCCCCTTCCTCCATCTACAATGCCAGTGACATCAGGCTGTGTCCCTCTCATGCTGCCATCCCTTTGGTTCTCTCTTTTGCCCCCCTCTTTCACTTTATGTACCCTCATGACCACATTGGTCTCATCTGGATAGTCCCAGATTATCTCCCCATCTTAAGGTCAGCTGATCAGCAACCTCAATTCTATCCGGAACCTAACTTCTCTTTCCATGTAACCAACATATTCCTAGGGTCCGGGGACTAGGATGTGGACACTTTTGGGGGTGTAATTATTCTGCCTGTCACAGAGAGATTTTCTAATCTGGAACCAGAGGACATTGGATTACTTAAGCAAGATAAGGTATGAGGAAGAGGAAAGAGGGAGAGGAAAGAGAGGAGAAAGAGGAGGTGGGCTTGGGGGCAGGACAGGAGGGGAAGATGGGGCAGGAGGAGAAGTGGCAGCAGAAAGAGAAGGAGGATGAGAATTCTTGTTGTGGCTCAGCGGGCTAAGGACCCGACAGAGTGTCCGTGAGGATGCAAGTTTGATTCCTGGCCTCGCTCAGTGGGTTAAGGATTTGGCATTGCCACAAACTGCGGCGTGGGTCACAGATGTGGCTCAGAGTCGGCATTGCTATGGCTGTGGTATAGGCCAGCAGCTGCAGCTCCAATTCGACCCCTAGCCTGGGAATTTCCATATGCTGCGGGTGCAGCCATAAAAAGAAAAAAAAGAAAAGAAAAGAAAGGAAGAACGAGAAGAAGGATGGAAAATTGACTTTCATCCCATGTCAGCCAGCCTTAGCCACTCAATACAAGGTCGGGCAGAGCATCAGGAGTCCCAGTCCTACTGTGTGACCAGAGACCAGTCTGCTCCCTAGTCTCACTGGCTTCAGTTACTCCCTTGGTGAAACGAGTTCCCTCTGGTTCTGGCCTTTGATAGTTCTCCAAATTACCCTTCTGGAGCGGGTCATATTGAGGACGCCATGGGGAGACTTTACGGGGGCCAGACCAGGGTGGTGGGGCTGTCCCAGAAGGGCTGCCTGACAGGGTGGAGGCAGCATCCACCTGCATCAGTCAACTTGCCACCACCACTCCTTGAAGGGAGGACCATGGAGCCCGATGGACCCTGGACCCTGGAGGCTGCAGATATAGGCCACTCTCCACCCGCAAGGGCCTGTGAGCTGCTCTCCTTCACCTGAGTTAAGGGCAGGGGTCCCGTCCAGGCCCCTCCCCACCCCCTCCTCATCCCAACTAGGCCTTCTTGCCCTCACTCCCAGAAGCCCTAACCATTCTGAATCTCAGGCCAGGGAGAGCTCTCTGGCAGCCTGGGAGAAGCCCTGCTAGAGGCTGGTGTTCTTGGCCGATAACCATGGCATCTTTCTTTTACACAGAAGGACAGAGCCTGGGTCTTTCTAAAACCTTGTGTGTTTACTTGCCTCATGTTTCTCAAATCCTATGGAAAAGCTCCTTAGCATGGATGATAACCAGTAACCCCTTGGGGCTTTGGACAAGTGGAGTGACCGTCACTCTAAAGTGCTTGGCGGCACAGGGTCTGGCCCATAACAGGAAGTAAGTGGTGGGTGGTGGCCTTCCTATCAGTGCTGCCCCCGGGCAGGCCATGTCCATTCATTCACATCTGCTGGGGACCTTGGCCTGGTATAACTGCAGCTCTGAGCTCTGGGGCTTCTCCTGATGTGACCAGCCCTTTGGGGTTGATGTTTCTGTTCCCTGTTAGTCTTGCCGCCCCGGGGTGGGCCCACAGAGGGCTCCCCGGCTTCTGGAGCCAGCCCCAGATCAGTAGCTGCTGGGTCAGGTGTTGGAAGGAATGAATGGATGCTGAGCTGCTAATTCATTCAGCAAGCATCACTGAGCCTCTCTCTGTGCCAGGCCTGGTGGAGGGGCACCCTTGCCCAGGGCCTGGCCCTCCAGGTGTTCATTGCCCCTCTTTGGCTCTCTTGTACTGCTGCGGTGGGTGTGTGGATCCCTGGCTGCAGAGGGAGGAGGGCAAAGGCTCCAGCGGGAGTGTCTGTGGTCCTTGAACCCTCAGCACCCTCTCTGAGCTGGTACTCACGTCTCCTCTTATCTCTGGCCAGACCTTGAAGAGCCAAGAACCAGTTCTATTAATCAATTATCTGCTGTCTGCGCTGAGAGCAGGGCTGCCTGGCCAGATAAAGCCCTAAGGGAGGGGCAGGGGACCACGAAGCAGACAGGATGTAGGAGTGGAGCTCCCCCTCGTCTGGTGGGCATACACCAAAGGGGGGTGCACCCCTGCACCCTCACACACAACAATGGGAGAATCTCTGGCACACCTATCACCCCTCCCACATGTACACTCAGCCCCACAGCCTGGACAGGCCCTCCTGCACATATCTTTAGTGCACATGAAGCCATATCATGCCTGGATTGCTCCCGGAGCATGTCCCCTGTACACACGGCTTCCCACACCCAGAGTAACGGACACACGAGGTAGACACACCCTCCCCAACATCTGCCCACAGAATCAGCTCCACCTGCTTCGCTCACGTCCATACACTTGTCCCCTGCCTTGACCATCACACACAGCTCCACACACCACTGGCCTGCAAACACGTCCATACACATATTCCCCACGCACACACCTCGCCATTGCCCATGCCGAGGGCTCCCTCCGTGTTCCCCAAGGCTGAGAGTGGTGCCAGCATGGACTGGCCTTATGGGGTTTCTGAGGGCAGATGGATCACTACCTGGAGGCGGTTCATTTGGCTTGAATTTTTGGCTGTGAAAGCAGGAGACCTGGGTTCGAGGCAGAGGTCTAAATTCACTAAGCAGGCAGGACCCTGGACAAGTCCTCTTCCCAATCCAGACCTCAGTTTCTTCCTCTGCAAGGTGGGAACAATGCCAAGCCCAGTGGGTGTTTCCAGGATCCAAGCAGGTGCTATCGTGGAAGTGCAGATGTGAACATACAGAGGGTTAGTGCGAACTGTTATTGCCGTCTGCTGCCATACTTGTTGTTGATTCATTAGGGTCCTTTGGAGGACTGGAAAGCCCCATCGAGGTGCTTGTGACTAGGAAAACCTGGCCTGATCCTGGTGACCTTGAGGGTTGGATACACCCTAGCCCAAATCCCTGGGATTTGGCCCAAGCCCCACGCCTCACCCAGGCCACCCTGCAGCAAGCCCGTCCGGGCCAGGGAACGTGGCCATGCCCTCAGCTGGTCCACATCCAGTTCCTGACCACCTCCGTCCATGCCCAGGCCTCCGTCCACCCAGCGTGGGGTGCAAGTCTCCATGCAAGACTTTTCCCTTCCAGAGTCCCAGTGTCACAGCAGGAGAGTGCCATCCTCGTCCTCAGAAATCCAGGGGAGTCTGAGGAGCTCTGGCTCATGGCTGCTCTGTGGGGCAGCCTGGGCTGTGGGGTCAAGGTGGGAGGCAGTGGTACAGGAATGTGCAGAGAGGTGTGGTGTGCGGTCTGTGAGGTGAAGGTAGTTTGTGCGGGATCACGTGGGTGAGTGTGCTCTGTGTGTCTCCATCCATTTAGGTGTCTGAGGGGGGTGCTGCAGTGCGTGCATGTGTGTGTGCACGCGCGTGTGCGCGTGTGCAGATGGGTGAGCCTGACCTTGTGGGTAGGTGGTGGGTGCGGGTGTGTTAGCACTTTGGTGGTGCTTGGGAGTGTGAGCATGGAGGGGGTTGTGCGTGTGTGTCTGTCTGGGTGTGGGTGTGTCTGTCTGGAAGGGTGGTTGTGATTTGGGTATGGGTAGGAGTGTGTGTGCATCTCTGGGTCTGGCTGGGTGTGTGTCTGTCTGTCTGGGTGTGGGTGTGTCTGTCTGGGAGGGTAGTTGTGATTCGAGTGTGAGGAAGTGTGTGTGTGTAGGTCTGTCTGGGTTGTGCGAGTGTGTGTGAGTGTGTGTCAGTCTGGGAGGGTGGCTGTGGTGTGGGTGGGTGTGGATTTCTTTGTGCGAGTGTGGCATGTGGGCTGAGTGTGCGGGGCAGTGTGATGGGGGGGCAGTCTGGGCGGGGATGGGGGTTGGGGGGAGAGCAGCAGGCAGGCGGGCAGGCAGGCAGGCAGGCAGGCAGGCGGCCAGGGCGCGTCCCGATTCCCTGCACACAGTGGCTGGGCTGACAGCCGGGCGGAGAAGAAAACTAGACGTCAGGGAAATCAGTCAGAGACAAATCGATTCCCTTTAGAGGTGAGAAAAAGCAGATGCTGCGGCTGCTGGTGGCCTGTTAGGCTCTGAGCCACATCCCTCTCCAGCCCGAGCCCCCTCCCCCTCTGCTCCTGGCTGCCAACGTCCCCCCACCCCCGCTGCCTTTGTTAGGGGCCCTGCTGCCTGGGCTGCCTTACATCCCTTCCCCTGCAGGCTGGGCGCTTCATAGAGCCCATCCTGTGTGTGTGTGTGTGTGTGTGTGTGTGTGTGTGTGTGTGATTGCGGGGACAGTCCTAGATGTGGGCCTTACCTGATGGCAGAGCGCCCTTTGGGACATCAGAGAGATGGTGGGTCAGCGACCTGGCTGAGGACGTCCAGGGGACTGGATGAACTCAGGCCTCCTGGGTGCTGACAAGGGGGATTTTGCCCCCTTCCTACCCCCTAAACCCCACCCCATGGGCTCTTTGAGCAAAGCCCTCTTTTCTTTCCTCCGTGCTGTGTTCAGGGATAGAGCAAGAGCTGCTGTTCCCCAGGCAGGGCTGGTGCCTCATCCATCCTCCCTGTCTGCACATTGGCCCCAGGGGCATCTAGGGCTGAGGGCAGAGCTGCCGCGGGGTGGCGCCTGGGTCTTGCTGCCACCTGGCTGCCTGGTGGTCCCCCACTCCAGGCCCTTCTTTCTGCCACCTCCTTTTCCATTGGGTCATACTACCCAGAACAAATCAGGAAACAAAGGTAAAGCCTTTTAGAAACAGACCCTTCTGGAGTCAGGGCTCTATTTTCAGTGTCCTGGGCTCTTGTAGCCAGTCTCTGTAGGCACCTGCTCAATATACCTGCTGAGCTTTTGTTCTGGACCAGGCCCTGGATTTGGAAGTGAGTAAGATGACCTGGGCCTGCCTTCAGGGAGCCTCACATCTAGCTGGGATGGAGAATACAAGGTGGGCAGAGAGGGAGGGAAGGGTCCCAGCCATATCCTACCTCCTCGCCGCCCTGGGCTCCACCCTCCTCTCCAGGGGCCTGTGGGCTCCCGGCTTCAGCTCAGGCTGGCTCCTTTGCCTCAGTGTCCCCTGCCCCACTTGCCCATCTGGCTCCTCCTCAGTGAGCACTGCCCTAGGCCGCCGTCTCTCCTCCATACTCGGCCCCTGGCTAGGATGCGTGGCTCTGCCAGGCCCAGGCTCCACCTTCCTTCCTTTTCAGGACTATAGGCTTCTCCAGCATACGTGCCCTGCTATCTGAGTGTGAAGCTGCCCCGCTGAGCAGAAGGCAGAAGTGGCTGTTCCAGGGGCTTGGTTGGGATGCCTGCACCAACAGATTCCCCTCCCAGACCCTTTCCTGTTCTCATGAAGACCCTGCTCCCTGCTCCCCACTCTCAGACCCATCCTGACCAGTGTCCACTCACCTGAACCCTCCTTGTCCATCACTGGCCACACTCTGGAATCCAGAACATATATTGAGAAGCCTGGGTTCCTTGGCTCTCCCAGACTTGGCTTTGTGTCCTGAGCCGGGCACTAGACCTCTCTGGACCCTGTGTTCTTTCCTGCTAAGAGGATGAGGAATCAGCCTTACTTCCCCCGGAGGGCCAGAGTGGGTGGCAGGTACAGGATCTGCTCAGAGTAACAGCTGTGTTTTTGTTACTGGTGGTCTAGGTGATGGCTCGCGGAACCCTTTCCAAACCCCTTCCCGGCTTAGAGTCCCGGTGGCCAGCCAGATGGGAGAAGCCAGGGATTGATCTATAAACATTGATTGAACCAATTTGGGGCCAAGCCCTGGTAGCGGGCAGACAGCACCTGGCCTAGTGCCTGGCCCATGAGATGTGTCCAAAAAAATAACTGCTGAAAGAAGGAATGGATGGAGTTGTGAGTGTGAACATTGCTGGCATGTCCCAGCCTCTGGGAGCCGTCAGTCTCACGGCGACACTTTGGGTTTCTGATTCTAGCTCTGCGCCTGACCTCTCCTGGCCTTCCTGTTTGTCCCTCAGTAACATCAGGAGCTCTGTGACCTTGAAGATCATTTCCTGCTGGGATATTAATACCACCACTAATAATAAACAGTAGCCGTCGTCGAGGCAGGAGCAAATGTACTAATATTAGCTGCACCTGTTAGGGCCCAGCACGTGCCAGGCCCCCAACACGTGTTCTGATGTCAGGCTCCCCTGGGCCGTGAGAGGGCTCACTGTCTCCATGTTGACAATAAGCGGCCGGATGCTCTGCCCTTGGCCAGGGTTTCAGAGCGAGGATAGAACTCAAGGCTATTTTGGTTGGGCTCTGAGGGTGGCAAAGAAGAGAGGCACTCAGCTGACCTCACGTAAGGGAGGGCTGAGTGAAAAGGGGAACATCGTGGGGACGTGGGGTGAGCCAGCTCCCTGGGCTGCAGGCAGGGCTGGACTGCAGGTGGAGTGACAGGAGCCGGGGGCCTCCATGCAG
The DNA here is from genome assembly GCF_054392235.1 of Sus scrofa. Taxonomy (NCBI): domain Eukaryota; kingdom Metazoa; phylum Chordata; class Mammalia; order Artiodactyla; family Suidae; genus Sus; species Sus scrofa. The sequence goes on along the minus strand of NC_139396.1, from coordinate 103,591,815 downwards.
TTGAAAACCCACCCGAACTCCCCCGGCTGCAGTGCCAGCATCACCCCCAGTGGGTCTCCTCCCTCCCGTCTCTGCTTGTCTGTCCACACTGACTCGTGTGCTCCCTTTTTCCTCTCTGTGTATCTGTGCTGGCCCCCTGCTCTTCATAGATGCTGCTGCCTGACAGCGCAACTCTCCCCCTGCTTCTGTCCACGCCTCCTTTCAGGCCAACTTTCAGGGCTGCCTGCTCAGTTCACTTATTTCCCAGTTCAAGGTCTACAACCCAGGTTACGTTCCCACCCTGCCTGCCCCCGTCCCAGCTGCCTCTGGATTGGCTGCCTGTTGTCAGGCCCTGGCCCTGGTGTAGTCAGCTGCGGGGGACTGGCGCTTTCCCATCAACCAAAGGGTCTCAAATTTGGTGTCAGGACCTGGTTTTACTCTTAGAAATTATTGAGGACCTGAAAGAGTTTTTGTTTATGGAGGTACATCTATTGATATTTACCACACTCGAAATAAAAACCATACATGTATAAATCATGAAATATTTATTCTTGAAGAACAATAAGAATAAATCATTGCATATCAACCATTAACATTTTTCATGGCAAATGACTAAGACAAAAATACTTGGAGTTCCCTGGTGGCCTAGTGGTTAAAGACTTGGCACTGTCACTGCTGTTTTTAAAAAAATAAAACTTAGGGGTAGTACCATCTTACATTTTTGTAGTTCTCTTTAATGGCTCACTTAAGAGAAGAGGGTTGGGTTTTCATGTATCCTTCTGCATTCAGTCTGTTGGAGCCTCTGGAAAACTCCACTGTATGTTTGCAGAGGAAAGAGAGTAAATAAGCCAAATAACACCTTTTAACCTTGCAGAGCCTCTGAAAGAATCTATCTTGGGTTGCTCCTGATATGGCCCCCTGCAGGGACTCCTCGACCTGACAAATGTCACAGGAACCCAGCAATCAGCTGAAGGCCAGACACCAGGTCCAAGAGCTCAGAAATCCTGGGAGCTGGGAGCTGGATCAGTGGGAACTGGGAGAGCAAGTGGGGCCGAGAGCAGCTTTCTGGAGGACACGTTAGGTGGATGGAGCCTTGACAGATGGGCATCTTAGCAGATGCAGAGGGGAGAGGGAGTTTTCTGGGGGAAATGACTGTTGCATCTTCAAAGTGGGATGATGAGGCATGGGGCCAAGCTTGGCTGAGACCTTAAGGGCCCTGAGCACCCAGAGGATCCCTGTGCTTGCTGCCACTCTGCATAACTCAGAATAAAGTTTACTTTCCATAGTGACACTAAGCTTCCTTGCGTGCTGATGTAAAAAAAAAAAAAAAAAAAAAAAAAAAAGGCCCTTTCTAGTTTCTGGACTGAAAAACTGGTTAAGTGCACAGATGCAGAGCTTGTCTCATTTGGGGGGTGCTGTGTTGTGTTAGTGCCTGTGGTATAGGCTTGCTCTGCCTCATGGGTCCTATATGGGTGCGCAGAGGGTAGGTGGGGATGGGGCACTTAGAGCACCCAGCACTTCCAGAGCACCCAGTGATTCCAGGCACCCACTGCTGAGGGAGGGTCCAAGCATCCTGGCCTGAAATCAGTGGAACAGAGGTGGTGGTAGAAGCCTTGGCCCAGCCTGGAATCCCCAAATCTGGGCCCAGGTGGGAACAGTTCCCTGGTGGCTGCTGATCTTCCCACTTCTGTGTGAGGCAGGGGACCCTGGAGGGTGGGGAGTGGGAAAGAGTGCTCCTGAGGGAATAACTCCCACCTAGCTGAGAGCAGGGGGACGTGGGCCCTGGACAGGACAGAGGTCTCAGGGCTGTGTGATGGGCTATGGACCCACTGACTGTCTGAATCCTGGCTCTGCCACTTACGCTCTGCCTCAGTTTCCTCATCTGCAAAGCAGGGATGAGCACGTCTGCTCATGTGCTTGTTTGGAGGTGACATGAGAAGGCGAAGGTGAAATGAGATAAAAGGGATAAAGCATCCGGTACGAAGAACTGGGCCAGCTCCCTGAAGCATGAGCTTCGTTTCATTTCTGCTTGGTGATCAGGTTCTGGTTCACAGGAATTGCTTGATACATATCTGTTGAATCAAAGAATCACTTAATGAACACATCCGTGGCTCAGTGATGCCAGTTTCTTTCCTAGGCAAGGCTCAGGCCAACCACCTCAGGCTGGGAAACTAAGCCCTGGAGAGGGGGAGGGACTTTGTGTAAGGCGGGCAGCAAGTTAGAGCCTGAACTGAATCCTGGACGCAGGCTCTGCTGCCTGCAGCCACGGCAAGAAAGGGCTTCCGGAGGAGGGGGCTGGGCCTTCCTCTGTAGCACATGCTTGCATGCATGTGCGTGTGTGTGTGCACAAATGCGTGCTTGTGTGTGCGTCTGGGAAGCCAGGAGACTCGAGCCTCTGCAGGGTTCCTCCCTCCTGTGGGAAGGCCTGTCATGGTCCGCTGTTTCCACGTGGCTCTGGCACACCTCAACTATTATGGGATTTTTATGTAGTCTGAACTCCCTTCAGGGAGCTGTTCTCTTTCTGACGGAAGCTGTGTCTGCGACGAAGCCATCACAGCTTAGAAGAGAACCTCAACTGGCCCCTCCAAGTATGGGATGGAGAGGCGAGCGAAAGATTAGAAAAGGTGGGAAGTGGGGGTGTTGTCACATCTCCCTTTGCATCCCTGGGCTGGGAGGGCCACCTTCCTTCTCCCTCCTGCAAAAATGCCCCAGGCCCGGGAATCCCACCTTGGCCACGGGCTTATCTGAAGGGCGTTAAAGTCAGTGGCTCTGTTCTGCTCCAGCCCTTCTCAAAGCCTGGCCCGTGGAGCAGCAGCAATTGCATCAACTGGGAGCTGGTTAGAAATGCAGACCTAGGCCCCACCCCAGGCCTGTAGCATCAAGAATCTCTGGAGGTAGGACCCAGAAATCTGTATTTTCCAAGCCTTCCTTGGATGCTCCTAAAAGTTTAAAAATCACTGCTTTATACACTTTCTCAACAAAAATATGACATTCTGCAGGGCTGGGATTCAAAGGGGTGGATGTTTCCCAGTTAGACCTAGAAACCTATTGAAATTGTCTGTTTGGTTGTCTATTCCTTTGTCTGTCTCTCCATCTGTCTGCCTTTTTTTCTTTTTTTTCTTTTGTTTTGGTCTTTTTAGGGCTGTACCTGCAGCATATGGAGGTTCCCAGGCTAGGGATCTAATTGGAGCTGTAGCTGCCGGCCTACACCACAGCCACAGCAATGTGGGATCTGAGCTGCGTGTGTGACCTACACCACAGCTCTCGGCAATGCTGGATCCTTAACCCACCGAGTGAGGCCAGGGATCGAACCTGTGTCCTCATGGATACTAGTCGGGTTCACCAATGGCTGAGACATGATGGGAACTCCCATCTGCCTCTTTTGTATTTGGTAGACATTCAGTTGCACCTAGAAGTTGAGATGGGTAAGCTCGCCCCCCCACCCCCACTCCCCCGCCCCCGCCCCCTCTAGCTTACCATGAAGCTCGGCTGTGAGGCTGAGGAGGAGGGCTCCTTGATTCCCCAGGCAGTGAAGCAAGATGGTCACTTGTTTAAATCTGAGCCCGACAAAGCCACCCTAATGCAAAGTATAGAAGAGGAAAGTGGAAGGAAGCAAGTTTTATTTGGCCTCTGTTGTTTTCACATGTGCTGAGGCATCTCACCCTCCTGATCTCCCTTCCTACTGTGTAATGTTATTCTCATTTTATGGAGGAGGAAACTGAGGCTCAAAGATGTGGAGAGACTTCACCAAAGCTGTAGAACCTGAAAATGATGGTCAGAACATGAACCCAGCTCCTCCTGTCCCCAGAGGCCATGCCGTTTCTTTTGTTCTATGTTTCCAGGATCTTGGAGGACCTGGGGATCAACAGCCAGACTTGGATGCTCAGGATGATTTGGGATGTGCTTCTAACTACCTGTACTGTCTGGAGGTCAGCAGGCTGCCTTTGAGGTTGTTAGCTTTCTGTCACTGGAGCTCTGCAAGCAACGACCAGGAAATCTTATGGCCATGATGGTGGGGTGTGTGTGTGTGTGTAGGGCAGGATCAAGACCAAGGGATTTTGCCCACTTGGTCTTCTGCCCTCCAAAATGGGCCTGCTCAGGCCTGCTCTGGGGTCAGCGTCCCCGTGGTTGGAGACTTTGCTGCCAGCTGCTCATTATCTGTGGCTGCTCTGAGGGGACCCTGCCAGCTCCCAAACAGGAAACGTGTTAAGAGAGCTGTAATTAGAGCTGGGAGCCACAGGCCTGAGAGGTGCCTGCCGCAGCTTCAAGTGCAGACATGCTGCCCGGGTGAAGTCCCTGGGTGGGAACCCAGTGAGTCAGGCCCTCAGATCCTCTCCCTACATGTGGCACCCCCGCCCCACCCTATTCTCCCTGGAAGGAAACCAGCGTTCCTTGGGTGCCTACTGGGTGTCTGAGTTTCACAGATGTTCCCTCTTCCCTTTCTTCCCAGAAACCTAGAAGCAAGGAAGCTGCCACCATGATGCAGCGGGGAGTCCGAGGCCCTGGGAGGTCATATGACTCATTCAAGGTCATCCTGCTGTGGCAGAGATGCGATGAAGCCCTGGCTTTGTGAGTACCTGGTCTAACCTTCTCATTATTCTGGAGGAAGCTCTGAGACAAAGGTAGGGTGCAAGAGGCCAGGAGCAAAGGTAGAGGAGGCCTAGGCCTGGTTGGGTCCCGCCCCAACTGACCGTGACTTCCTTTAGCCTCTATGAATCTGTCGTGGAGGGATGAATCCCTGCTATGCTCCCTTTTCAGGCTGCTGGGCCACCCATGGTCATTGCGGTAATTTAAGAACACAGCCATACGTTCTTCAACACTCCTCTTATTGAGTAACAACCTCTGTGATCCCTCCCCTTTAGTCTGGGCAGATTTGTGACTGCTTCACCCTGCAGAGAATGGCAGAAGAGATGCCAAGTTAGTAAAGACCATGCAGCTTTTGCTCACTGGCTCATGTGCTCCTGGAGCCCTGAGCCACCACAGAGGGTGTAAGAAGAATCACTGATCGGGGGCTGCCATGCTGTAAGGATGCCCAAGCCACAAGGAGAGTCTGGGTTTAGGCACTCTGGTTAGCAGTCCCAGCTGAGCCCAGCCATCAAGCCTCTCCTGCTGTTTGAGTTTTCCCAGCTGAGGCCTCAGATGTCATGGAGCAGAGACAAATCTGCCCTGTTATGCTCGGTCTGAACTCCTGGCCCATAGAACCTGGGAGCAGGGTCAATTTCTGGTGATTTGTTATGCAGCAATGTATAACCAGCACAGCTATGGCAGCTGGGCTGCACCAGGACTCCTACCCAGACCATCTTTCCCTCACGGCCCCTGGCCAGTGGCTGGGCTCACACTCTTCATGCAAAGCATTGCTCCAAGGGAAGGGTCTGAGACTGGGGCGCTCCATAGCTCCTGGGGGTTGCATCTGCTCAGCTGCCTCTTCCCCCTCCTTTCTCAGAAATAAGTTCTCAAATCCGGATCTGCCTCAGGGCCTTGTGTGTGGTTAAAAGTCCTGATTCCTGCGTTACCTCTTCTTAGCTCTGAGGTCTGGGGCAAGCTACTTAACTCAGTTTCTTTAGTCTGTAAGCTGGGGGTGATAAGTATGCACCCGAGAGGGTTGTTGTCTGAGCAGTGCCGTGCAGAGCACAAACACCCTGATCAGTGTGGCCTGTTCTCATTCCTGATGTCACCCTTGTGCCATCTCCCTGTGCCCAGGACTTTACAGTTTACAAGGTACCTTCTAGTTCCCCTGGCGACTGCTGTTGAACAGATGAGGAAAATGCAGTTCTCTGGGATGTGGCTCGTGTCCATGGCCTCAGATAGAAGCGCTTTCTCCTACTCTTGTCAAACATCTTCTGGGGTTTTCCTCTCTGGCCCATCTTGGGGCTCCTGGCTGACTTGCCTGGCCTCCTCCTCACTATTGCTCTCTCCTGCCCTTGGACTTCTGCAGTCTTAGATTGTGCAGCTTTGGATAATATCCCCTATCTGGGTCTTAGCTTCCCCCTCTGTGAGATGAGGAGCTTGGGCTGGCTGATGTTGAAGGGCACTTTTGACTCTAAAATGATCAAGTTGAGTTTTCATATTGGGGGTGGGGGGGTGGCTTGCTCGCAGGACTGCCTGCTGCTCCTTCCAAGCTGAGCCTGTCCTGGCTGTGAACAAACAAGAGGGCCCAACATCCCCAGTTCCAGGGCAGCAGGGCCAAGCTCTGAGAAGGGAAAGGTGGCACCACTTGGGAGTTGGAAGGACCCAGCCAGGACACTGGGTCTTTACTCCCAGCTTGGCAACACTTGTAGTTTCCCCTGAGATTGTTCCTCATAGTGGCCAGATGATGGACCCAACCCAACCAGGCCTGGACTCCGGAGCCCCTTCTAAGGCCATTCCCAGTGTCATCTCTGGGCAGTAATGGGTTCATCAGCATCCTGACCTGTGGTCCAGCCTCTGCTACTTCACCTGCCAGGTATTTCTCAAGCCCACCTCCGGCCTCACTTCCTCCAGGCAGCCTTCCCTGATGTACAGCATTAGGCTTTTTTTCTGTTCTCCCATAGTGCCCTGGGCTTTCCATCAGGACCTCTCTTGAATTGTGGTCTGTAACTGCCTGTTACTTACAGGTTCTCCTCCAGACCTTGAGCCCCAGGAGACCAGAGTCCATGTCTGTCCTGCTCACCTCTGTGTCTCCAATGCTCCAAACAAAACTGGCACTACTTAGGTTCTCAGTAAATATAAATCGCACAAAATCATTTTAGATAAATAAACAAATAACAGCAATGCTACTAGCAGTAAAAGGAATAATGCTACTTGCTTAAAATATCCCAGCCTCATCTGCTTGTGCTTTAAGCCAGGCTACGAGAGGATGGCTTCCAGAGAGCATTATTTTGATCCCTGTAGGACTGCTTTGCTTGAAGCATCCATATGTATGTCACTCCTCAGAAAACATCTCCATGAGATTTGTGTCTATTCTGAGAATTTTATGATGAAGACTACCAGGAAAAATTCCTGTTTTACAACCAAAGGCAGGGATGGTTTTCCTAAATATCAGGCTTTATTTTATATTTATTTTTTATTTCATGGACATCACGTAAGTGACCAGGTTTTTCCTTTTGCACTTGCTACCAGGAAACTCAGCTCCAAAATCTGGCTCCTTTGTAAGCATGTTTAGAACTTTGTAGTTTTCATTTTTGAACTAGTCAGGTTTCTGGCTTATTTAACATCCTTTCCTCTGTTTTGTTTCTTACTTCCTATCAATTTTTAATTTATGTTTTATTGCAGTATTTTTGGTTTCCTTGTAAATCCCTTATGGGTTTGTGTGTGCTTTAAATAATTTGCCTTGGAACAAGGCAAGATATAACCAAGTGCATACACACAGCACGGTATTCCCAAGGTTGGCTCAGGATTCAGGTACTCCAGTCACTCCCTCCCTCTGAAGGCCACACTCCTCTGAGAGCCCCACGCCCAGCCAGAGCCATCAACTGCCAAGAGGGCACAGGTTCCCCCGTGTTCTCTCCCTTTGCTCTGCAGAGCTGCATGGCTGTGGAGTCCACATGATCTGATGATCTGCTGCTGGACATGGAAATGGGGAAGGGGAAGCAGGTGGAGGTATGTGGGGCGATGAGGCCTCTGCCTCGGGAAGCTTCATGCTGGTCTCTGCCAGAATTCAGAGCCCAGCCTTGTGAGCACGTGAAGCTGTCACCCATTTTCCCTAGAGCCACGCTCTCTCTCCTTTTCATGAGGCTGCGGTGTCCAGAGCTGGCCATTTTGGAAGAAGAGGAGCCGGGAAATTGTAAGCTTCCTGTATGGGCATCAAGACAGCTGGCGAGGGCCCTCCTTCTCTGAATGACCCCAAACATGTCCCTGGATGCTGGGGGCCTGAGTTTTGTCATCTGGAATTGGGACCTTGAGTCTTTGCCCACCTCTCTGTCAGTGGTGTTGTGATAAGCAGAACATATTTGTTCTAGAATGTTTCCCCACCTCACATCTGAGATGCTGTGCAGAAGCGATTCCCCGGGAGGCTCTGCGAACCTCCTCACCGCCCACTCGTGTTGCTGGAGGAAACAAAACCCCTCCAAAAAAACAAAAGACATCAGTGCATCAGAATGCACCCAGCGGATGGTGGTGTTTGAATTGGAAATCACCGAGGTGGTTTGGTTTCTATTCCATATCAGAGCTTTATTCATGCAACGGGAATTTGTTAAGGTTTTGTTCAGTCTACAAATATTTGTCAAGCGCCTGCTTCGAGCTCAGCCCCCATGCTCTGTGTTGGAGCTGCAGAAGTGATAAAGCGCTCTGGGGTGGGGGGTGTGGGGAGAGCCAGACCTGGCTCTGAGTCCCAGCTCTGGTCCCCACCTCTTTGGTGACCTTGGGCAGGTCACCTCCCCTCTCTGAGCCTGTCCCATGTGTGAGGTGGGACTAATGCTGGCTACCTTCCTTATAGTGCAGTTGCAAGGATCAAGTGAGGAAATGCGATGCTGTTATTAGCAGTGACTGAAACAGTAAGTGTGGTTGTTTTATCAAGAGTGATGGGAAGTCACGGGCCCTGCTTCGTGGCAGCCGTGGTTAGGGAAGCTATTAGTTATGGTAAGGGGAGCTTTGGGCCAGGGCGGCTGGGAGGTGCATACATAAGATGCTGAGGATGCACAGGGGAGCCAGGGGGTATTTGTGGCCTTAGTAATGACTTGATAGCAAGCAGTTGTGAGCTCTGCCCAGAGTTGCCCATGGAAGGTACATGTGGGATTTAGAACAGACCCTTTTACATTCTTGGGGAGACAGCTCTTGTAAATGCCCCTCTCTCACTCAGAGGCTGCTCTCAAAGTCTCCTGTTGGCATTTTCAGGAAAATTACAAGCACATGTATCTTGGGACAGGGTTCAGGTGGGAAGGGCCATAGTGGTTGTGGTATCTTAGGTGGCTTGGAGGCTGTAACAGATACAAATACTGGTGGCTTAAACAACAAACATTTATTTCTCACAGTTCTAGAGGCTGGAAAGCTGAGATCAAGGTGCTGGCTGACTTGGTGTCTGGTGAGAGCCCACTGCCTAGTTTGCAGATGGGGCAAACTTGTTGCTGTGTATGCACAAGCAGAGAGAGAGAGAAAGAGAGAGATGATTTCTAGTACCTCTTCTTACTAGGGCACTAATGCTATCATGAGGGCTCCACACTTATGACCTAATTACCTTTCAAAGGCCCTACCTCCAGATACCTTGGGGATTAGAGCTTCAACATATGACGTTTAGGGGGACACAGGCATGCAGTCCATGGCACTGGGTTAATGCTATGAAACTGTCATGGAACTGGTAGCAATGGCCGTGTGGTGGGGGGAGAGGTCCAGGTGAGGGGAGGGCAAGGGTGTGCAGGTGCCCAGTGTAGGGCAGAGTGAGGACACCAGTCCCTCCAGGCCCTCTTGCTACCCCCCTTCTTCTCTCTGCCAGGCCAGAGTGTGCAGAGCTTCCCCTGGTCAAGGATGGAGTGCCCAGTTGGGAGGAGTGTGCTTGTTCCCTGGCAGTGAGGCCGAGGCTGAGTCAGGGTGGGCTGTGGGGAAGACAGGTGGGAAATGGAAAAGGCTATTTAGGCACCTGGGGCAATAGTGCAGGTTAGTGGCACTAACCTTGGATGTAAAAATAGGTTTTCAGGTTCTGCCAGGTTGGATGGATCCTAATACTCCGGCCCTCTATGTGCCTTCTGTTCTGCTGACATTTCTTCATTTCCCTCTCACATTCTTTTTTTCCACCCTGCTCTGTGCTCTCGGAGCATGGCTCCTCTGGACCAAAGCAAACAATTTTCTTAACTATCCCAAATATTGTGGCCTAAAACTCCCGCCATTTGATTATGCTTATTGATTCCATGAGTTGGGAACTTGGAAAGTGCATAGTGGGGACAGCTTGTCTCTGCCCCACAGTGTCTGGGACCTCAGGCTGGAAGCCTTGAAGGCTGGGGATGGAATCATCTTGAGTCTGAAGATTTACTCACTCACCTGTGTGACAATGATGCTGACTGTAGACCAGGACCACCAGTAGTCCACTGGAGCCCTTATATATGGCCTTTCCACATGGCTGCTTGGGCTTCCTCGTGGCATGGTGGCTCACTTCAGAGTGAGCACCACAAAGAGAGCCAGGTGGAAGCTGCCTTGCCTTTTTTTTTTTTTTTTTTTTTTTTTTTGGTCTTTTTGTCTTTTTAGGGCCATACCTGCAGCACATGGAGGTTCCCAGGCTAGGGGTCTAATTGGAGCTGTAGCCACCTATCTATACCACAGCCACGGCAACGTCAGATCCGAGCCGTGTCTGCGACCTACACCACAGCTTATGGCAATGCCGGATCCCTAACCCACTGAGCGAGGCCAGGGATCAAACCTGCAACCTCATGTGTTCCTAGTCGGATTTGTTTCCATTGTGCCATGACGGGAACTCCCTGCCTCGCTTCTTACTACCTTACAGATGTCACTCCCACTGTAAGCATGGCTGTGCCCAGATTCATGGTGTGTTGAAGTCCCCTTGTGAGAAGAGTGTGTGGGATGGGAGATATCTAAGCAGCCACTTGGAAAATGGGACCTGCCACGGGATAAATCAGCAAGAAATCAGATTCATTTATTCACTTACTCTTGGTTCCATCAACAAACATTCCAGGCTTCCTTCCTATCGGACCGGGTCAGTAATGACTGCTCTTCTACCAAACATGACAGGTCCTGTTGGTTTGTCCTCCTTCGTGGTGGCTCCCACTCCACAGGCATTTCTGCAATCACTCCTTCCCCTTCTGTTTTTAGCTCCAGGGGTGGCACCAGTACTTTCTGGTTTCCTTTAACCCTAACGCTTTTCCTTTTGGCCATACCCGCAGCATGCGGAAGTTCCTGTCTAGGGATGGAACTCATGCTGAATCCTTAATGGCGAAGCCACCAGGGAACCCTAATCCTAGTGCTTTTAAAGGGTCCCTTCATTAAACTATCAGTCACCCTCTCCAGTGACCATTTCTGCCAGAATCATCACTAATAAACCTTATGTCTTAGAAGGCGGCTCAAGAGTACCTCCCTCAGCAAGTGGCTGGAGGGGGCAGGATTGGAATCTTGAACTCCTGGCTCCTTGTCTTGCACACGTTTCCAGGCACCACGAGTGGTGTGTAGTCAGAGGGGGCTCATCCATGCCAAGCCCAAGAGCCCTGTTCCCTCGGAGCCCTGGAGCACCCCATCTTTGCCTGTTGGGTTCAGCTCCCAGCCTGGTGTGACCTTGTTTGTGGTGTCCCCAGGCTAGGGAACTCCTTGGGCCCGACCAGGCCCCTGGCCCTCTCTGGGTCAGCTAGCAACTGAAGGCATGGAGAGGTGAGTGACATGCTCTCCCACCTGCTCACAGGCACCGGGGCATCAGGGCTAGGAAGGATATTGCTTCATAGCTGAATACCTAAGCCAGAGAGGTAAACAGGCACGGTTATAGAACGAGAACTCCCAGCCTAGTGTCAGTCCTGCACACCCATCAGTCTAGGCCCCTAGAGGTTATTATTATTATTTTTCTTCTGGCTGCATCTGCAGCATGTAAAATATCCCAGGCGATGGATCAAACCTGTGCGACAGCAGTGACCCGAGCTACTGCAGTGACAATGCCGGGTCCTTAACCCACAGCACCAAAGAATTCCCTAGGTCCCTACAGCTTTTAAAGAGCTTTTGTTTCTCACTAATAAATGACAGCAATCATGATGATGTTGATAATGATGATGAGGTTGATGATGATGAGGTTGATGATGATGATGGTGGTGAAGATGATGAGGTTGATGATGATGGGGGTGAGGAGGAGGATGATGGTGGTGAGGATGATGATGAGGTTGATGATGATGATGGTGGTGAGGATGATGATGGTGGTGAGGATGATGAGGTTATGATGATGGTGGTGAGGAGGATGATGGTGCTGAGGATGATGATGAGGTTGATGATGATGATGGTGGTGAGGATGATGAGGTTGATGATGATGATGATGGTGGTGAAGATGATGAGGTTGATGATGGTGGTGAGGAGGATGATGGTGGTGAGGATGATGATGGTGGTGAGGATGATGAGGTTGATGCTGCTGCTGCTGCTGTGATGGTGGTGGTGAGGATGCTGATGATGATTGTGGCAATGATGGTGACCCCAATAGTTTGCTGAGTTCCCACGAGCTGGTTACTTGGACCTACATCATCTCATTTAACCTTCCTCCTTCTTATATAATGCAACATTTCTGGGGCTCTTCTTCTTAGGACTGTGCAAGTTCAGTGGCTCCTGGGGTGAGCTCCTCTTTCATGGTTGTGCCTGTCATCCCAACCCTGCCCATAACGTCTCTGCGAAGCAGGTCATTTTCTCAAAGATGGCACCATGCTGCAGGGGAAAGGGACTTGTTCCAAGTGCCATGATTAGTAGGAGGCAGAGCTGGGATTTGAACCAGGCTCTGTCTGATTCTAAGCCCCTGGTTTCATTATGTCCTTCTCACCCAGGACTAGACAAATGGATCAGGTGGCTTGCCTCAGGCCACTGGGATGTAGGGACAGGGATGTTCCTTCAGCCCAGATCTTCTTTCTCAGAGATGCCTTTATATGAGTGAGAGTCTAAATTTTCTCCTTGCTGCCCTTCTGGTGCCATGGGGTGGGGGGGGGCCACTCACCAAAAGATGAGGGGTACAGGGTCATTTCATGAAGGTGTCCATTCCTTGAGGACAGGTCTTTTCTGCCACCCCAACTACCCAGGTCAGAGCCTGAGTACAACTTAGAGTACTGACCCTGGGGCAGTGTTTGTTGATTGAATCAATGAAAGAATGAATGAAAGAATAAATGAGTGAGCCCTGAGGATGGGGTGTGACCCAGTTAGGAGGCCAGTGACTGAAGGTCTCAGGGGGGTAGAGAACTGCTTTTCACGTGAATGAGTTCCTGTTTATTTATTTGGGGTAGGGGGAATAAAAATACAAATCTCAGGATGAAGCAAGTCTGTGTGCTAATTCTATTCCCAGATCAAATCACAGCACGGGGAATGCGTTATCATCAGCGTGATTACCTTGGGGGAACAGAGACAGGGAGTTTTATTAAATGAGACAATCTCACTAAAAGGAAGCCTTCCATTAGACTTGGGGCCTTAAATAATGTTAGTATCATGAGCTGACAAACATCCTGCATGAGGCATCGGGGAGAAAACCGTCTTGAATGCATGGCTTTAGTGGGGACCTCTGGACTGGGGTGACCAGGCAGTGGCAGGCAGAGCATCTCCAGGGCCCAGTGGCCATGAGACCAAGTCATTCAGGCCCTGCTGTTCTCCCAGGCCAGCAAGTGCCACCTTCCTGGTGACGCCATAGTGGGACCCAAAGGGAGAGGCTTGTGCATTTCCTGTCTGGGTACAAAGACCCTGAAACTCAACAGGCTCCAAATGGAGGCAAACAATTGTTTCCCAGATAGGCTTCCCACTCCCCTCCCTGACTGACGTGCCTGGTCTATCTCTGATATTGATGGTATGTCTGGATTCTGCAAGCCCCTTCCTCTCCCTGGTTCTCAGTGTCAGAAGGGACCATGGTTTTATCTATTAACAGATAGACAAGTTTGTCTTCCTTCAAAGTGCATTTTATGCCTGTCCCTAGTTTCAGTGGATCCTTCTAGGCATTGCACAAAACAACGACTCATCATCTAGTTTGGGAAATGCTGGGGTAAACAATGTTAAACAGTTTTCTTTTCATAACACTACTTTATTAAAATAATTGATTTAATTGCAAAAGAAATGCATATTCAACTATGATCAGTGGGGAGTGTCAAGTCATATAAGGCAGATGCCAATAGCCACCACCCTCTGTCATTCTCATGTCTCAGAGCAATGGCCTGGGCTATGTCTTTACACATCTCTCTCAGTGCCTGTAAGACACCTGTACACACACTTACACATACATAGGGTGTTTTAGAACCTGGCCTTATTTTCTCCCGAAAGCCTTGTCTGTGCCTTTAACATGTGATGGGCTCTTGATCTCCAACACTAGTTATGCTGCATAACTTTCCTCCCTGTTGGGCCCCTTTCAACAATGTGGAGCATCTTGGGGCAGGATGACCTGACACTTGGGCTTCAGTGACTCCCAAACCAGCAGGGGAGGTTCTCTGTGGTGGGTGGGTGGGTGCTGGCTGCTATCCTGGGGTTGGCTCTGTCTGCAGGAGCACTGGGCCTAGGTGGGCGAATGCCAGCATCAGGGGGCCTGGCCTTTGCAGCCTCCCTGAGAATGCCATGGGCAGCTGCAGCCTGCAGGGGGCTGGGCGGGCTGGATGAGGAGGGGCAGTGCATGTGTTGGTATCTGTGTCCAAGGAAGAATGAGAGGCTACTTAGCCCCAGAGCCCCCTCCCACCCAGATCCTCCTTGCTTTAGGTTAGGTGGACACTTTGGCCTGGCTACCCTACTCAGAGCGTGCCTGTGCACCAGCAGATTAATATTCTGCTCATCATCTTCGCCCTGAGACCCAGGATACCAGGGACATGCCTAGGATGCCATAGAAAGTCGGTGGTAGAGCCAGCCCACAGCCTGGAGCTTGGGATCCTGTCTAGCCTTCTCCACCTTCTTTAGGTGGGCCACCACACTTCCTGGGGAGCCAGGCCAAGGTGCCTGAAGACCTTGGTTTGTGTCCTGTCTCTGCCACCCAAAGCGCTGTCAGATGCTAAGGAAACCCCTAACTTCCGGTCCAGGTCTCCAGGTTCCAGGCTGGTGTGTGCTGGTCCTTGGCCTTGTCTGGGTCACAGGCCCCTTTGAGAAGGAGCCTGAGCCTGCTTCTCAGAGCTACATGCCAGTGTCCATCATGCAGATCATTGTATGGGGGATGAGGGGGCTGTTCTCTTGCAGCCCTAACACTTGAGTCATGGTTCATTTTTGAGGACCTATTGGTTGCCTGGTCCTGTACTGGGTTTGGCAGAGTGGAGCAGTGCAGGATGGGAGTGAATTTGTACCCTCTGGGAACATCCGGTCTGGCTGAGTGATCAAGGTACAGCCACAGGATGCACACATCCAGGTGAATATCAGAGGAGGTGAGAGTTCTGATGGTCTGCAAGCAGCCCAGAGTGGTCAGGGAGGGCTTCCTAGAGGTGGCCCACCTTGAGTTGTGAGCAGGATAGTATTCTTGGAGAGGAGCAGAGAGCTGACAAAGGCATGGAGGTAGGAATGGTCAGGTGTTAGGAGCCAGCCCTGGATGGCGTTGTTGGGAAGGTGGCTTGGTGAGCCAACAGGGACCCCAGTGAGGGGCTGCAGGGGCTGCAGGGGCTGCAGGTGAGGTTGGCCTCCACCTCCACTGATGGCACATCTCTGATGGCAAGAACCTGGCAGCAGCAGCCACCCACCTCCACTCTGGGAAGGGAAGCTGGCCTCTGTCCCCACGACAGACTCCCACAGGCCAGAGCCAGCTGAGGGATAAACATCTCTAATCGTTAATTACCATGCGTGGTGCGATTTTATGACTTTGCAGATAAATGCTCTCTGAGGGAGTGTCAGCATTATAGACCTCCAGTTCAATTATCTGGAGTAATGATTTAAGGGGTGGGGTCCCAGGTGGCTGGAGGATGGGAGCAAAAGCTGCTGGGAGGACGGTGGGTCTCCTCAGGAGTAAGACTCAGGGTCTCTGGCCTGGCAAAGGCAGGGCTGGACCAAGCCTGAGTGGCAGACTGGGCTGGAGCTGTCCACTCCTCCTGGTCACTCCCCCAAACTGTCCACATGCTGGCTTCTCCCTGTGCCGCTCAGCCCTGGCCAGGCACTGTGGGACCTTTTGGAGTGAGAGATCCTGGCAGTCCTTCCTGCCTTCCTGCCTGTCTGCTACCTTAGCCTCCACTGTCTGAGAGCCTCTCACCCCTGAAATCTTACTCAGGCCCAGCGGCTCACCAGAAGGGCATGCTCCCTTTCTCTGATGCTGCCCCACCTGCCTGTTAGCCCACCTCTGCTAAGAAGCTCCACATGCTGGGGCCCTTGGCTCCGGCTTTCCCTCCATCTTCTCTGAACCAGAGGCATTTCTGAGTCTGTCTAACTCCTTGCTCAAGCTGGGAGCCCAGGAAGACCTGGGGCTGCCTGCTGTATCGCCGTACCCTCCAGATTCCTGGCTTGCCGTGCGTACCTGGGGAGCCTCCTCCAGTGTTCAGTGCATCCAGCTTCTTTTTTGGGAGAAGGGCTGCCCCAAGGTAGAAAAGTCCCTCATGGAGCCTGCTCTGTGCCATGTGTTAAGCACTGGGCGAGGCCCTTTCCTGCCCTTGCATAGGATCAAGGTCAGGACCCTGGAGCCAGGGCTGTTGAACCAGACTCTCTGGCTCGACTTCCATTTCTGTCACCCATGAGCTTGGTTACTTGGGCGAGTAACTCACCCTCTTTCTCAGGTGCCTCATCTGTAAATGGAGATCACAGTCATCCCCACTTTGAGGCTCTCTTGTGAGGATTCACGAGTGGAAAGTTCTTGTTACTGTTTCAGCACATAGATCATGCTGCTCATTTGCAGTTGGTAGTGTATTTGGTAACAGGAGGAAGAAAGGGGAGTGGCCACGGGTTTAGGCACAGGCCGGCTGCCTGCATTTGGTTCCAATATGCAAGGTGGGAACTGCAATATCGGCTCACTGTGGGGTTCTCCAGGCCTGAGTTTCCTCATCTGTAAAATGCTCATAATGACAGTAGTAGCTGCCTCCTAAGACCGTGGCTCTGTTTAAATCAGTTCGCACCTTTAAGATTGGTAGCCAAGTGTCGGGTGTATAACTTGCTCCCTGTAAATGGCATTGTCACTCCTGTTGACAGATGTGGAAGCAGCCTTGGGGAGGGAAGGGACTTGCTCAAGGAGGTTATTTAAACTCAACTCCGAGTCCAAAGCCAAGGCATAGTCTTTTCTAGCTCCCTCTTCTTCCCACAGATAAGGGTCAGGTTCAGGTGCTTTCAGGTCTGCGAATCTTCTCTTTTGGTGCCCATAGTTAGAGCCCTCCTCCAGCCTCCTCTCGCCCCAGCACAACTTTTTTTTTTTTTTTTTTTTTTTTTGTCTTTTTGCCTTTTCTAGGGCCACTCACATGGCATATGGAGGTTCCCAGGCTAGAGGTCTAATCAGAGCTGTAGCCACCAGCCTACGCCAGAGCCACAGCAACACGGGATCCTAGCCGCGTCTGCAACCTACACCAGAGGTCATGGCAATGCTGGATCCTTAACCCACTGAGCAAGGCCAGGGATCAAACCCGCAACCTCATAGTTCCTAGCTGGATTTGTTAACCACTGAGCCACGATGGGAACTCCCCCAGCACAACTTATTAGCTAATTGAACCTCAGTGAACTGAAGTCTCTGAGGTGCCCTTCCGCTAGGAAACAGGGCTGGCCAAGGCCACTCTGCTGACCTTGGCAGGCACATGTATCCTGGGCCAATCAGTCCCCTTTATGACCAAGGCCATCAGTTATCTTCCTCAAAGACCTCCTCTCTGGAATCTGCTGTGGAATCTCAACACCTGATTGGGATGCCGGGCCCACCTCCCTCCCTTCCGATTTCATTCTGCTCCTCTCTGGCTGCCGCCTGGCTGCGTGGAAAGTTTGTCAAGCGCAGGGTCTGTCTCTTGTGGCTGCCCTGCCCGCTGCAGAGTGCTGACCGGGCAAGCAGGATCGGTGGCTCAGCACTGCAGACATCACTCTCCCTGTGATAAGGGCCAGTGAGCACCCTTGAACGGGGAGCGGGCCATTTTTCACCATCCCCGGGCAGCCAGGCGGGCAAGGCCGCCTCTTAGACTCTGCTAGCAGACAGCGGGGGTGGCCCACAGTGGGCTGGAGGAGGCAGACTTGGTTCCCTCAAAGTCTGGGCATGAGGCTGCTGGCGTAACAGACATCCCTCCCGCTATCCTTTGAAAGAGAAGGTGTGTGATTTTACCCACGTGGCCTGGGTGCCCTGTGAGTGAGTGCTTAAGAGCAGGGGCTTTGGAGGAGGCCAGCTTGTGCCCTCGACCAGCTGTCACCATGGCTAGTGACAATGGGGTCAAATTTCACCACATATAGGAGCCAAAGGTGAAGCCTGAAAATGTGTCCATTACTTTTCGACAGTCTTTCCTTCAAAAGTGCAGTTTCGTCCCCTCCCCTGGAATGTGGGCTGCTCCGTGACTGCTGGGTTCCCCTCACCCAGGCCAGGGGAGGGCCCTGGGGACACAGACCTTTTAACAGCAAATCATTGTTGCAATTTCCTGAATACCTACTGCATGGCAGGCCAAGCAGAGCCCTGGAGCCTCTTTTGATCCCCAAACCTACCAGTGGGGTAGCTGCTATTGTTAACAGTGCTCCCCCCACCAGCCCCGGTCCAGGATGAGGAAACTGAGGCACAAAGAGATTGAGTAAATCACTCACAGCATCAGATGGTATGTCACAAAGCCTGGTTTGAACCTCCTCCTTCTTCTTCTTCTTTTTTTTTTTTTGTCTTTTGTCCTTTTTTTTTTTTTTTTTTTTTAGCACTGTGCTTGCGGCATATGGAGGTTCCCAGGCTAGGGGTCTAATCGGAGCTGTTGCTGCTGGCCTATGCCAGAGCCACAGCAACGCTAGATCCAAGCCACGTCTGTGACCTACACCACAGCTCAGGGCAATGCCGGATCCTTAACCCACTGAGCGAGGCCAGGGATCAAACCCGCAACCTTATGGTTCCTAGTTGGATTCATTTCTGCTGCACCATGATGGGAAATCCTGAACCTCCTTCTTAGCTGTCGTGTTACCCTGCCACAAGTATGCAGCAGCAAAGAGAGCCCTGGACCAGCTGTCAGGAGACCTGGGTGTCCGTCCCAGCCCATGCCCTGAGCCAGGTCCTCTCCTCTCTAGGTGGCAGGGAGATGGATGTGGGGTGTTCCCCGGAGCTGGCTGATTGTGCAGCCGAGAGGACCTCTAAATGAGAAAAGGACCTGGTGATCTCAGCAGTTCTGAACCCACAGAGGGCTGGTGAAAGGCAGGAGGAGGAAGCCCCTGAGAGATGGGAGGTCAGCCTCCTTGCCAGAGGAGAACGAGAGAAGCTGGCATGCAGAGTCAGGTTGGATTCGGGGACATCATCAGAGGGACCTATAGGCACAGGGACTCTAGCAGCTGATCTGAGAATTCCTGGCTAGACTTTGCACACAGGGGAAATCTTTAATAAAATGTCAAGACAATACTACTTGAGCAGAACTGTGTGATTTACAGGCAGTTTTCAGAGCCCTCTCGGGGAATTCTCACCTCACCCTCATGTGCCAGCTTAGTGATGGCCCTGCACCTATCCAAGTCCCCCAGACAAGATTCTGGGGGGCCTGCTGGACTCTTCCTGTTGCCTGAGAACCCGCGCCTTGTCAGCCACTGAAGGTCCTGCCTCCTATTGCCCTTGCTTCTGTCTGCTTCCTTCCCATGCCACTGTCCCTGCCCTACTGCCAGTACTGCCTCCGGCCTGCTGGGTCGCCACCATGGTCTCTGGCTGCTTCTCCTCTACCCACGGGCTTCTTCTCTCCATCTATTTCTCTGTCTCTCAGGGTGAGAGGTCTTCCCAAGGCACAACCGAGCTAATCTTCCTTCCTTCCTTACAATTCCTTGTGGCTTCCGTGGACCTTAAGGGCACGTTCAAATCCCTGAGCTTGTCTAATGGAGCCTTTTGAACCTGGCCACCCTGGACACAAACCCTGAGTTGTCTCATTGAATTAGAAAATTTCTCTGAGTAGAGGGGCCATGGTGGTAATCAGAGAAGGCTTTCTGGAGGAAGTGACAATTAGGCTGGGGGCTAGAGGGTGATTGAGGGTCCATGCCATCAACCACACAGGAAGAGGGCTCCAGGACATCAGTGACTGAGGTCCTTACCTGAGGTGCCCCCCATGTCCTTGGTCCCCTGTGCCTCGGGATTTCCAAGAGGAAGCACAACTGTGGGGCTGCGCCACCGGTTGTGTGGTGTGGACATTCTGGGAAATACCGCCGGTCCCCGGGCTGGTGTCCACACAGGAAGGGGGATGCAGAGCTGGATTTGCTGAGCTCAGATAAGCAGCCCTGGAGTGCCCCAGAGCGGAAGCCCCCGTGCGCGGGAGCCTGGTGTGCAAGGGTGATAGGCACGTCTGGAATAGGCAGGTATTGACTGAAACTGTCACCCAAACAGGGGACAAAATGGCTGGTGGAGGGCTGGCCTTGGGGGGCGAGAAAACATCCTGTAGGGCAGAGAAGGGACTAGATTCTCTCTGCGGGAGGGCCAAGGAAATCTCCAGGTGGATTCAAGGCCACGAGAGGAGGGTCTGCACTCTGTTTTCATTTTTTATTTTATTTTATTTTTATTTTTACTTTTTCAAATGATTTTTATTTTTTTTCCATTATAGCTGGTTTATGGTGTTCTATAAATTTTCTCCCGTACAGCATGGTGACCCAGTTACACATATATGGATACATTCTTTCTTTTTTCTCACATTATCATGCTCCGTCATAAGTGACCAGACATAGTTCCCAGTGCTACACAGCAGGATCTCATTACTAATCCATTCCAGAGGCAATAGTCTGCATCTTTTAACCCCAAGCACCCCATCCCTCCCACTCCCTCCCCCTCCCCCTTGGCAACCACAAGTCTATCCTCTGAGTCCATGATTTTCTTTGTGGAAAGGTTCATTTGTGCCATATATTAGATTCTAGATGTAAGTGATATAATATAGTATTTGTCTTTCTCTTTCTGATTTACTTCACTCAGTATGAGAGTTCCATCCATGTTGCTGCAAATGGCATTATTTCATTCTTTTTTATGGCTGAGTAGTATTCCATTGTGTATAAATACCACATCTTCCTAATCCAGTCTTCCGTCGATGGATTTTTGGGTTGTTTTGTTTTTATTTTATTTTGTTTTATTTTATTTTTTGGTCTTTTTGTCTTTTAGGGCTGCACCCATGGCATTTGGAGGTACCCAGACTGGGGGTCCATTTGGAGCTGTAGCCACCAGCCTACACCACAGCCACAGCAATGTGGGATCTGAGCTGCATCTGCAACCTACACCACAGCTCACAGCAATGCCAAATCCTTAACCCACTGAGCAGGGCCAGGGATTGAACCCGCATCCTCATGGATGCTAGTTGGGTTCATTAACTGCTGAGCCACAATGGGAACTCCAGCACTCTGTTTTTAGAATCATCTGCAACAGCAGGGTTGGGCAGGGGATATGCCATGCCTGGGAAGCTGAGGCACCTAAGTTTAGCATTTGTTTGGATAATGTAATGATTTGAGATGAACCAATCCCTCTATGCAGTAATTTGCCTCAACTTGCCTCAAGACCTCAACTCAAGGGGTGCCAGGAGCCTCAGAGAATAGCCAGTCTTGGCATTGATGAAGAGGTCCCTCTCTCAGCCCTCCAGTTGTTAATTGCTACTGACATGTGATGCTGGGCAGCTGCTTTCCCTTTTGAGGACCTCTGTTTTTGCATCTGTGAAATGGGCATCTTAGTAACAACCTTTCTGCCTCTTAAGACAGTTGGAGGATCAAGTAGGATAAAGGGGATAAAGTTACACTGGCATCTGGTGAGCTATGTTCAACCATTGTTGTGAGTTCCGGAGATAGAGGAAGGCTTGGCCCTGCCCTCATGCAGCTCACAGTCTACTAGGCAGGCAGATAAGTAATCAAACTAGAAAATCCCACGTGGAAGGTTCTCCTACAGGGTCAGTTCAGGAGCTATGGGAGCATATAGCAGAAGAACCTCAACCAAGGAAGTCTTCCTGGAGGAGGTGACTTCTGAGCTGAGATCTGAAGGAAGGAAGGAGGTAGATAGATCTGTAGGAAGTGAGAATGTTCAGGGTGGAGGTCAGGGAGAAGGGGGGAAGAAAGGCACTTGGGTGGTTCTTGCTGGTTTAACATCTTTCAGGCCTTGCCGTTGTTAAGTCTGATAGGAGTTGGTGAGAGTCAGCATGTGACAAGTACTGTGTGTCCATGCAGGGTGTCGAGGAAAGGGCTCTGGCCTGAAAGATCTGGCTATGCCTCATATCTTTTTTTTTTTTAAATTGAAGTATAGTTAATTTGTAATGTTGTGATGGTTTCAAGTGTATAGTAAAGTGATTTTGTTATATACGTGTGTGTATATATATTCTTTTTCAGATTCTTTTTTATTATAGTTTATTACAAGATATTGAGTATAGTTCCCTGTGCTTTACAGCAGGTCCTTGTTGTTTACCAATTTTATACATAGCAATGTGTGTATATTAGTCCCTAACTCGTAGTTTATACCCCTCCCCTTTCCCCTTTGGTAACTATGAGTTTGTTTTCTATGTTTGTGAATCTGTTTCTGTTTCATAAATAAGTTCATTTGTATCATTTTTTAAGATTCCACACATAAGTGATACCATGTAATGTTTGTCTTTGATGTACTTCTCTTAATGTGATAATCTTTAGGTCCATCCATGTTGCTGCAAATGGTATTATTTCATTCTTTTTGTGATTAATATTTCATCACACACACACACACACACACACACACACCCTCTTTTTCTGTTCATCTGTTGATGGACACTTTGTTCTTTCCTTGTCTTGGCTGTTGTAAATAGTGCTGCTACAAACAGTGAGGTGCATGTATCTTTTCAATAGCGTTTTCACCCAAGATATGCCCAGGAGTGGAATTGCAGGATCATATTGCAGGATCTACTTTTAGCTTTTAAGGAGCCCCCACACTGTTCTCTAGAAAGGCTGCACCAATTTACCTTCCCATCAATAGCTTAGGAGGGTTCCTTTTCTCCACACCCTCTCCAGCATTTGTTATTTGTAGATTTTTTAATGATGGCCATTCTGACTGGTGTGAGGTGATACCTCATTGTAGTTTTGATTTGCATTTCTCTCATAATTAGCAATGTCGTATCCCAAATCTTAAATCGGATACAATCGTGAATCTGGGGGGAGTCCCAGGAATTAGTACCACCATCAAAGAATGAAACTGTGGACACTCACATCACATCTCCATTCAATCTACCAATCTTACTCATGCAAACATCAAATGGAACAAGGATGGTGGTTAATACCGCCTCCTCCAAGAAGCCTTATGGACTTCCCCTGGGCTCAGTGAGTTACAGCCTCCTAGGAATGCCCATGATTCCCAAAATGGGCTCTCCTGGGGAGATATTTCTATGCCCTTGCCTGGGTTAGCTTAGGGACACTTGGGCCCTTCTGCCTGTCCTTCCATCCCTGGGGTAGAGTCACTGGTGGTCCTTGGTCAAAGTTGTTATCCTAAGTGACTGGGTGGCAGTTGTTCTGTGGTAGCCTGGTGACAAGTTCTAGTGCCTTTCATTCTGCTCCATGTCTGGAGCTTGGAAAGGCAGGCTCCCCAAAGGGGGGCTTTCAGAGACATTAGCCCACTCTGGGAAAATGAGAATTTCCACATGCAGATATTAGCTAATGGAGACCCTCATTACTTGTCATGGCATTAATTTTAGGAGATGGTCCTGGTGCACATTAGGAGGCTATTTTAGTGCCACACGAATTAGACACCTTTATTAGCCATTGGAGGTCAGGGAGGTAATGAAGTACTTGCGCTAGGAGGGAGAAATCACGCGTCACCTTGAGTCTGGTCATTTCCCTCGTGTTTCACCGGCGTCAGCTCATCCATCAGGTGCTGCCCACGGCCTGATGGAGTCTCACACATCCCAGAGCAGGGGCGGGCAGGCAGTGGGAGGGCCTGCCTGGGTGATCAGACCCAGGTGCACCCTGTACAGGAGCAGGGCATTAAAGTCTGTGTGTGTATTTGGGTTGCATCGAATCCTCAAATGTTCACCTTCTTTCATGTCTATTTACACTATATTCCTGTTTCCTAAGCGGGGAGGGGGCTCCTTTTTATAGTGCTTCGTCGTTAATAAGTCAATACCCGTTCTGTTTCTGGGACATTCTTTTTGTGCATCAAAAAACTTCAAAATTAAAAAAATAGCTCAGAGTTCCCTTCGTGGTACAGTGGAAATGAACCTGATTAGGAACCATGAAGTTGCAGGTTTGATCCCTGGCCTCGCTCAGTTAAGGATGTGGCCTTGCCGTAAGCTGTGGTGTAGGTCGCAGACCAGCTTCGGATCTGGTGTTGTTGTGGCTGTGGTGTAGGCTGGTGGCTGTAGCTCCGACTGGACCCCTAGCCTGGGAACCTCCATAGGCTGCGGGTGTGGCCCTAAAGAGACAAAAGACAAAAGACAAAAAAAAAAAAAAAAAGCTCACCTGTGAGTGTGCCTGTGTCTGTGTGTCTAGGAGTGAATGTGTGCATGCGTGTGTGAAGAGTGGTTGGGTTTCCATGCATGTGTATGTGTGCAGAGACCTTTCTAACTGAGCTGGAGGAGACGGATGGGCTGCCTGTGGAGGGGTAAGCTCTCTGTCATGCAAGGTGCTCACTGAGACCTGGGAAGCCAGCCTCTCAGGGGCTTGTATATGGGAGGAAGGACACTGCAGAGGTGGCAGACACACTCAGCCTATGGATCCCGACTCGGGATCTCTGGCCTGCCATTCGGGAAAACTGGTACCTCTTTGTGGCTCTAGTACTGTCTAGTCTACTACTGTCTAGTACTATAGGGCTTCCATAAGGCTAGCAGACCCTCACCCGGATCCAGGGGATGCGGTGTCCCCTAGACCTGTGCTAGGGTCTCTGCTCCCTTCCCCTGGGGCTCTTGGCTTGGCTGTTGATGCTTCTGGAAGGCCTGCGTGGTACCCTTTAGGCATCCCCTTCCCCCCCGTCCACTCTCTGGCTTCCTCTTGGATCTCAGCTTCCCTAATAAGCCAGCAGGTGTGAGGAGTCCCCTTCACCCTCATAAGGACTCGGAAAGGCCTGGAGTCTGTGACTCACCGGAGGGTGTGGGAAGGCGAGTGCCCTCCTGGGGCACCCTGTGGTGACATGGGACAAGAGCTCTTTCTGGCCACCCCAGGCTGCTGGCCCCCACAGTTGCCCTCCTGGGCACAGCATTTTACAATCTACCAGGGACTCTCTCCTCCCTTGTTGAAGAGCCCTCATTGTCCTGGCAGCAGCCTCAGCCCATGGGACAGATGAAGAGACGGTGGCGATCCTCTCAGCAGCAGACAGCGATCAGAGGACTGAACTGGGTCTGCTGTAGAGCCCCTGTGCCACCCAGGGAGGACCTGCAGCCCCACTCCCCTCTCTCTGCTTCTCCTGCAGCCTCTGGATGCTTCTTTGGGCAGAGGCGGAAGGGCCTGTAAACTAAGTGGACAGTGGGGAGGGGCAGCCCACCTCTCTGAGGGCTTTGGAGTTGCTCCTTTAGACTTGGCCTGGGTTCAGCTGTGTGACCTTGGGCCAGTCACTTCATCTTTCTGGGCCTTCCTTTCTTCACGTACAAAACTCTCATCAGGAGGAAACGGGAAGGACCCAGGTTTGTTCCTGGAGCTTAGGAGGTGTATCTCATAAAGTGATCCTTGGCAATTTCCCTCCCCTTAAAACTGAGTGGGTTGGAATAGGCTCAGGGCTTCTGTGCCAGGGAAGTAGGTGGGAGCCAATGTGCCCGTGAGGATGCTGCAACGGTCCTCTGCGTCGCTCTCCACTCTGTCACCTTGAGCCCTACTATTTGTTCCCTTCCCGTATGGCCCCCACAGCAAGCCCTGGCAGCCCCATTGATCAGGGAGAGATGGAGGCTGGAAAAGCACCCTGGCGGGAGGACAGGCGGGACATCCCCAACCCTTCCCTCTGAATTTCTACAAGGTTTAGGAGCCCAGTGAGGGTGCACATCCCTCTGGGCTCTGGACCCCATGTCCTATCTCTCTGTCAGGGTGAGGGGCCCTTTGATTCATCACTTCTCTCCCCAGCCTCTGATGGATGCCTGAACGTGGTGGCTGTTTGCAGAATAAACAAACACCATAAATTTAGCAGTGAGTGAGGGTTTCAGGGACCTCTTGGAGTCAGGGGAGTTAGTCCTGGCTAGGAACTTTCCTAGCCCTCATGCCCTCAGTCTCCTGAGGAACCTGAGACCTGGGAGCAGAAGTCTCCGGGGGAGGCAGAGGACTCAGTGGACTGGGAGCTCAGGAGTCTGTGGGCAAGTGATCTGGGCTTGAGGGTGCAGGAGAAGATGGAGGGCAGCTGAGCAGAGGGGAGACGATGAGAGGGTGAGGCAGGACAAGGTGTCTTCCTTCTGTGATGAGATGACAGCATCTGGCAGCCCTGCCGTGACAGTATGCAGCTGCTTTGGGAACACGGTGGAGAGGTTATTAAGAGTGTGGAGCTGCCTAGGCCACAGGGTGAGATGTGAGCAGAGCCAGGACTAGAACCCACCTGGCCAGGCTCCTTGTCCAGGGTTCATTCCACGTGTGCCTGACCCAAGCCTAGATGCCTGGATAGCCAGGAGAGGCATCAGCCGTTCTCTGGACCTGTCTGCTCACTACGCTTAGGACCGTATGCCAAGGTTACTCCAGGCCTAGGACCCACTGAGGATGAGACCCGGTTTCCTGGACACAGCATGTGGGGTTGCCCATGACCTCTGCCCTCAGTCCTGGCACAGATACCCTGCATCCTGTGGCTTTGTTTTCTCAGGGTGGCAGAGCTGAGGGGAGGAGGGAGGCATGAGCAGCCTCCACACATGGTGGCAAATTTGGGCCATCGATTTGCATTTATTTCCTGCTCAAATGATCCAGGCTGGCTGCTGCTGGGGGTGGGGGTGAGGGGCCTGCTCTTTAGCATTTTAAGTTTGCAGATAATTGGAGGAAAATAACTCCAATAATGAAATCACTGCTGGATCGCATTCTGATACGTGACAAATCAATTCATTTATGATACCTTCTTTGTCACACTGAGCCATTCTGGCGCTCAGTGGAAACCTCTTAAATTAATAAAACTGTTAAATCCATAAAATCCTCCGTTCCGAGTAGCACATCACAGCACAAGTTTGAATCATTAAAGGAATAAAACTGATAAATGTGAGCTGGGGAGTGTCTGTGTCTGCAAAGAGGGGCTGGCTTTTAAGACAGATACAATATAATAGTCATAAGCTCCAATATTTCCTCCCTGTGTGTGGTGGGGGGAGGGGAGGTGGGTGGGGCCATCTGCCTATTCCAGCGGGTGGAGGCTGGTGGATACAGCCCTAGCCAGTGTGGGGCAGGCTGCTTTAGTGGTGATTTGTGGGGCATTAGCCTTTTAAATAAAATGTAATTTAACAGCAAAGAGAAAAATATAAAGCCTTTATTGGACCCCGTTGAACCTGACTTGGCTCAGCAGGGATTTTCCAAAATAGCTGCGCTTGTCTGAAAGGGGAGGAGTGGCAGGGCTCTCACACCCTACACTGACCAGGGAGTGGGAGGCTTGGCGGATGAGGAAGGGATCACACCCATGTGCCCAGGTCAGGCTGGGTAGCCTCCTGGCTTGACTGCTTGCTGGCTGTGTGACCTTGGCCAGGCTGCTGCATGTCTCTGAGTAAACTGGGGATGGGAATGCTGATCTCCTAGGGAGGAATGCATGAGCTGGTGCACAAGGAAGAATTTTAGAAACTAAAGTACAAGGGGCTGGCCATTTAGTGTTCATTTGAACGTGACCCCAGCCGGAAAATGATTCTGCAATTCTCAGTGTGCAGGGTTGGCTTTGGTGTTGCATGGGGGTGGGATGACATGGTTCTGCAGAGTGCACTGTCCAGTTCTGTGCCCATGACCTCCATCATGCAGGTCTCCATTCATGAATGTTCTTCAAATTCACGAGCCCTCTGTCACTCATTCAGCCTGGATGGGCTCTGGAGGAAGCAGCAGGGAGCCTGGCCCTCAGAAAACAGCAGCGGAGGCTGTTCCTCCCTCTACATGAGTCCACGTTGCAAACACCTATAGAAGCGTTCAGGGGATGCCTCTGTGCCAGGCACTGGACAAGAGCAGGCAATGGGAGCCACAGGAAATGAATGAGACCCTGCCCAGCCCTTTGGGTCCCATGTGGCCTCCACTCTTGTCCATTTCCCTTCCACTGCAATGGGACTGGAGGCTGCCTGAAGCCAAAATCTGGACCTTCTTGTTCCCTCACCTTCTATAAGCTGAGGCTCCGGTGGAGTGTTCAGCCCCTATTCTAGTAAGTAGGGGCTCATCCAGTGTGATAGCTTTCAAACTTTATTTACCCAAAATAAGAAGAACTTTTTACATCACACCCCAGTACACACATCTGTGTTCTATGTACATAATTGGACCAAATATTTTAGGAAACAATACTCACCCTTAATGAATGCTTGGGATTCTATCCTAGTCTGTTCTGTTTTATTCTATTCATTCCACTTCATACTCCTTTTTCTGCTTTTAAAATGTTGTCTCAATCTATTAAATTAGTTTTATGATCCACTAATGAGTGGTGAATTCTGATCCGATCCACCTCCTCAGTTTTCTGATAAGGGACTTATCACAGGAAAGGGACACAGGAATGACGAGCCCCACCCTCTAGCCTGGGAGGTGTCCAAGACCTCAACCTCCTAGGCCATTTGACCTTCACAGCCACTCCTATCTCTGGCTCAACCTGAGTTCCACCAGAGCCCTCCCCACTGGCCTCTCTGTGCAGAACTCAGGGACTCCAGAGGGAAAAGGGACAGGGAAACTGTCACCAGTGCCCTTGGTCCACCTTCTTGAAAAGAGAGTGGGAATGACAATTCGGCTCACCTGCTCTCCCCGCCCCACTGTGATCAAAGGGGTCTGAGGGCGGGGGACCCACGCCCCTAACATAATGAGCCACGTGGGCCCAGCAACCTGACAAGCCTTCACTCCCCCCCGAGCGTCGGGAGTTCCTGACAGCCGGCAACTCGAGCACTAATTGCCAGCCAGGGTGAGGGTGGCAGCCCTGCAATCCATATCAATTATGGGCATTGGCCGTGGCTGTGAGACAAAAAGCTTCCTCAGAGGCTGTCAGACCCTGGTGTCATTACTCCAGGCTGCTGGAGTCTGGATGGGAACAATGGCCACCCGCCACCCCCCACTGCCTTGGTGGCCTGGCCCTGGGCACCGCTGGCCTGCCAGGCAGGCCCTGACAGTTGTAGGGGCAAACATACAGCCTGCCTGGCCTGCCTTGATGCTTTGTCACCGTGCTTGTCACCCTGGGACTGATGGGCTGCCATCACCTGCCATCACCTCTCTTACAGAGGGAAAGCTTTGGGTCAGGTTTTTGTTTAAATCAAATGTTTTATTTTCCTGGTGGGGAAACCAAAATGCCCCCCCCGCCCCCGCCAAAGCATCAGGATTGGTAGCTTTCAAACTAAGAGCTGCTGAGGGGACCTGGTAGGCTCAGTGGGTGACATTCAGGACCCCCATCCCAGGTTAAATCTGTTTCTCAAGTCAGGCTTTCTAGGGCTGCACTGGTTCTCAAACTTTTGCATGCATCAGAATCATCTGGAGGCCTGGTTAAAACAGAGCCTGTGAGTCCCAGGTTTCAGAATTTCCATTTAGTGGGTCTAGGGTGGAGCCATCACGGGCATTTCTATCAAGTGCCCGGTGATGCCGATGCTGCTGGTCCGTGGACCACACTTTGAGATCCATTGCCTTAGAAAGTGCTTCTCAGCCTGGTGTGTGCAGAATAGACAGGCTAGCACATCACCCCAAACCTAGAATCTGAATTTTCAGACCATTTCTGAGGGCTGAGGTGTCAGATACACGCCAGGGTTCCTGGCCCCAAATGGCTGGAGGAGGTCATACAAGATGTTGTGCTTCCCTCAAGGGTAGGAAGTATTTTTTCAACATTTGGAGTCGTTCAGAGAGGCAAGGGCTGACGAGAAAAGTAGTGAGTCCCCCAGTGCTAGAGGAGTCCAAGCCAAATGTGAGCTCCCAACCCTCTAGGCTGTGCTAGAAGAGACCCTGAATGAGATAGAGGTTGGATGGAGATCTCCAAGGATTTCCCCCCTCACCGAGACATCGTTGCATGGGGGGATTGGGCACATAGATTTAGGACTGGACCTGAGTTTAGAAGCCTCTCTCCCATTTCCCATGATGCCCCAGGGCCCAGTGGTTTAATTTCCCACCACGTTTACCCGTGACCTGCCAGTTCTCTGGGCACCATCTCACCCACTCCCCCGACATAACCTACCTCCTGAGAGAGGCAGGTGGTTGTGCCACACTGGCAGACAAGGAAACGGAGGCCCGGGGAGGTGAATTGACCTGTCCGGGGTCCACCACACTTTTTTTGGGGATCCTGGTGGGTGGGAACCTGGCCACACAGCACTGGCAGTACAGGTGGCAGAGCTGCGTGTGAGGCCAGCAGGACTGTGGCACAGTGGACTGAAGGATGGTGCTATCCCGTGACTGGTGAGCTCCCAGGGAGCCCAGGAAGAGGCCTCTGAGCTGTCCGTGGCCAGGGTGCTGGGGGATCTGGGGTCAGGGCCTGATTAAAGGGTTTTGAGAGGCTCAGGTCAGTCTGTGTTCTGGGGGCTTGAGTCCAGAGCACTCTGCCTTTCCGGGGCCAGTCTTGTCCCCCAGAATCTCCCACGGCCTTTTCTAGGCTGGCGCCTTGCTGTAGCTTTTTAGAAAAACCAGCTTTATTGAAATATAATTTACAAACCGTGAAAGTTACCCATTGGAAGTGCGCCGTTGGATGCGTTTTAATAAATTTATATAGTGCACGGCCATCATGACAAACCAGTTTAGAGCATTTCCATCACTCCAAAGAGTTCCCTCACACCCACTTTGAGTCACTCCAGCCCTCAGCTCCAGGAAATTATTGATCTACTTTTTTTCTCTACAGTTTCCCCTTTTCTAGAAATTTTGTGTAAATGGAGTCACATGATAAGGAACGTTTTGTGTCTGGCTTCTTTAACTCAGCATAATGCTTCTGAGGTACATTCTTCTTATTTCAGGTGTCCGGACTTCATTCCTTTTTATTGCGAAGTGGTATTCTGGTGTGTGGTTATCCACATTTTATTAATCCTTTCCCCCGATCACAGACATGAGGACTGCTTCCAAGTTAGGGACATTTCAGATAAGGCTGCTATGAACAGTTGTAGGGAAGTCTTCGCATAGATATTTATTTCCATTTCTCTTGGGTAAGTACCTAGGAGTCATATGCTAAGTATATGCTTAACTTTAAAAGAAACTGCCAAACGTGTTCCAAGGTGGCTGTACCATTTTGTATCCTCACCCACACCATGTAAAGATTTCAGTTTCTTCACTTCCTCTCCAATGCTTACTACTGTTTTTCTTTTTATTACAGCCGTTCTCCTGGGTCTATAGGAGTATCTCTTACTTGCATTTCTTTCCCTGATGGCTAATGATGCTGAGTTTCTTTTCATGGGCCTGTTAGTCATTTGTGGATCTTTGGTGTTTATTCAAATCTCTTCTTTTCATTGGGTTTTTTGTTTTATTATTGATTTGTAAAAGTTTATCATCTATTTTTGATACATGTTCTTTATCAGATTCATAATTTGTCAGCATTTTCTCCTAGTTTGCGGCTTGCATCTTCATTTTCTTCATCGTCTTTTGAAGTGCAAAAGTTTTAAATTTTGGAGTTCCCATTGTGGCTCAGCAGGTTAAGGATCCAGTGTTGCTGCAAGCTGAGATGTGGCTTGGATCCTGAGTTCCTGCAGCTATGGTGTAAGCCAGCAGATGCAGTTGTTTTTTTTTTTTTAATTTTTAATTTTTTGTCTTTTTGCCTTTTCTAGGGCCGCTCCTGCGGCATATGGAAGTTCCCAGGCTAGGGGTCTAATCAGAGCTGTAGCCACCAGCCTACACCAGAGCCACAGCAATGCGGGATCTGAGCAGTGTCTGCAACCTATACCACAGCTCACGGCAACGCCGGATCCCCAACCCACTGAGAAAGGCCAGGGACCGAACCCACAACCTCATGGTTCCTAGTCAGATTTGTTAACTGCTGCGCCACAACAGGAACTCCAATGCAGTTCTGATTTGACCCCTAGCCTGGGAACTTTCATATGCTGCAGGTGACTCCCTAAAAAGTTTAAAATTTATCTATTCTTTTCTACTATGAATCATATTTATAGGGTCGTATTTATCTATAACTGAGAAATGTTTACTTAAGTCATAAAGGTGTTCTATATTTTTCTAGTGGTTGCATAGTTTTCTAGTCGTTGCATAGCTAAAACTTGGGATAAGTGGTTTTATTTCTGGATTTTATACTCTCTTGCATTGATCCATTCCCCTATCTTTTTGTTATGGTGCTATCTTGATTACTGTAGCTTTGCGGTAAAATTTGAAATCTAGTAGTGTGAGTTTTCCCACTTTGTTCTTTGTTCCTTGACCCGTGGAGCAAGGCCAGGGATTGAACCTGCAACCTCATGGTTCCTAGTCGGATTTGTTTCTGCTGCACCATGATGGGAGCTCCTGATAGGGATTTTAATGGTAATTTGGGGGAACTCACCATTGCAGCAGTTTTGAGTCTTCCAATTCATTTTTACTTAAGTCTCCTTTTCCTGAGATCTTCTTTGATGTCTTTTAACAATATTGTATGGTGTTCTGTGTACAATTCTTTTATTTCTTTTGTTAAATTTACTCCTAAATACTCCTTTCTTTTTGATGTTATGGTAAATGAATTGCCTTAATTTTATCTTCCTTGTTCATTGGAAGTAGATAGAAATGCAACTAATTTTTGTATATCTATCTTCTATACTATGACAGTTTAAAACAAAAATGTCTTGACACTCATCCTGTTGAGAGTTGGGATCTATGCCCCTATTTTGAGTCTGGCTCTGGAAGTTCTTGACTAATAAAATATGGCAGAAGTAACCTCGGGCCAGTTCCCAGGTCTTTAGAAGCTAGCCACCTCTGCTTCCTATGTCTTGGGATATTTGCTCTGGGAACCCATCCACCATGCTGTGAGGAAGTCCAACAGCCTGGAGGGGCCCCTGTGGATGTCTGAGTGGAGATGAACCCAGGTCTCAGCAGCAGTGACCTGCCAGCCCCTCAGGGGAAGCTGTCTTGGGGGTGGATCCTCCAGCTTCCTGGTGCACTGCTTTAGCCAGTGCTGCACGGAACAGAGACAGACCTTTCCTGCTAGGCCTTGCCTTCCACGCAGATTTGCAAGCAAAATAAATGACCATTGTTGACTTGAGCCACTAAGTTTTGGGAGTGGTTTATTTCACAGAATTAGATAACTGGAGCATTTGCCCTCTGAGGCTGAGTAAGACTCGGGTGGGAAGAAAAGGAGTAAAGGGGAAAGGCAGAGAGAAGTAAGGGATGAAAGAAGGCAGGCAGGCAGGAAGAGTGAGGAAGAGACTGAAATGTGTGATGATTGAGTGCCTGCTCTGAGCTAGTCACACATCTTGATCATGAGTCAGACCAACTCACAAGTGCAACAGCCCTGCCACGACATGCTGTGTGCACCTGATGTCAGGCAGACCATTCTTCCTTTTGGGGCCTCAGTCTTCTCATCTGTGTAACAGGAGCATGTGAGGAGAAAGGCTGAGCTAGGTAAAGTGGGAGTTGTGTCTGGAGCTGTCTGGTGCAGGGGGCTGCCTTTGAGGGGCATTTATGGCCATGAGCCCGTAGTCACTTTAAGAGTCTGACTGCATCTTTGAAAGTTTGTACACCGAAGGCAGGAGGAGGAGGAGGAGCCAAAATAATTACAATAATACTTTATGTTATTATGCTTCTTTCTTTTATAAGTTAATTTTAATTAACCCTTTTTGGAGTTTCCAATGTGGCTCAGTGGGTTAAGAACCTGAAGTAGTCTTCCTGAGGATGCATGTTCGATCCCCTACCTTGATCAGTGGGCTAAGGACCCACCATTGCTGCAAGCTTCTGCATAGGTCACAGATGTGGCTCAGATCTGGCTTTGCTGTTGCTGTGGCTGTGGTGTAGGCTGGCAGCTGCAGCTCTGATTTGACCCCTAGCCTGGGAACTTCCATATGTCACAGGTGCAACCATAAAAAACAAACAAACAAAAACTAACATCAACAAAAAAACACCCCAAAAATCTTTTATTTTGAGGTAATTGTAATTTACATGCAGCTTAAGAAGTAATACGTGGGAATTCCCAGCGTGGCTCAGTGGTAATGAACCTGACTAGTATCCATGAGGATGCAGGCTTGATCCCTGGCCTCATTCAGTGGGTTAAGGATCTGGCCTTGCTGTGAGCTATGATGTAGGTAATAGATGCGGCTTGGGTCTGACGTTGCTGTGGCTGTGGCTGTGGCTGGCAGCTATAACTCCGATTAGACCCCTAGCCTGGAAACTTCCACAGGCTGCAAATGTAGCCCTAAAAATAAAAATAAAAAAAAAAAAGAAAGAAAGAAAGAAAGAAAGGAAATACTGCAGATGTCCTATGTACCTGTAACCCAGTCTCCCCCCATGGTAACATCGTGTAAACCCGCAGCACACTGTCACTGTGTGGACTTCGGCACCAATGGATAAGACAGGGAACATTGCCGTCACTACAATGTATGCTTCTTTCTTGAGAGCAGGCTTTCACTTGAGTAAGAAGGTGGGCCCAAGGACACTGAGGGAACAGGACACAGCAGAGGAAGGGTGGCTCCCTGTGCTTCTGTCCTGCTAGGGACTGGCCAGTAAGGGAAGGGCAGACGCAGAGCAGAGGCCAAGCCCGCATCCCGGGATCGAGGGAGTCACAGGCTGAGCCTGGTGTTCTCAGAAGAGAGGGGGCTCTGGCAGGGAGTGGGGTTAGGCTGTCCTGGGCAGCAGGAAGCAGAGGAGGAGATGGGGTCTCTTTGACCTCAAAGGCAGAATGGGAGGAGGCCGATTCCAGGATAAGGCCACCTGAGGGCTCATGCCTGGGGGCTGGAGGAGCATGGAGGATGCTGCACAGCCCCAGCTGGGGCCCAGAGTGGAGCATGGGCTCCCATGAAGGCTGGGCTAGATGTTTCTTGGAGCTCCCTCCCCGCCCTGATAGGCTCATGTAGGGACTGTGGGGCCAGATCAGTATTCCCCAGGCTCTGCCCTGATGGACACAGCTGGCCTCTCTGGACTGCTCTGGTGTCCCCTGCTCCCTCCCCTCTTGGCACAGCCTTTCTCTATCCTGGCCTATCCCACAGAGCCCAGGGCTCCTTGCTACCTTGTCCTCCCAGGACCAATGATGACCGTGAGGCCCAAGGTCAGACCTGTTCATCTAGCACTACCTGGAGAGCAAAATCTCCAGTGAGAGGGGCAAGGTAGGGGGCGGATGGGACTGATGGTGACAGCAAGGCCTGGCTTGCATGAGCAGAGGAGCAGCCTGGGCCCTTGGCTGCAGCTCCCTTCTTGATGTGCTGAGCTTTGCATGCTGTCTGGATGGCCTGGACCCGCCTTCCTTTTGTTTTTTCATGCCTGGCTCTCTACGTTATTCAGCTCTCAGCCAAAAGGACACTTCCTCAGAGAAGCCCTCCCAGACTGCCACAAAATACATCCCCTCTTTTCCTTGACAGCTCCTCCACCCCATCCTTTTTTCCACCCCGGCACTATCACCGTCTATCATGTCTGCTGGTTCATGAGTTCTGGGTCTAGTCTGCCTGACCTGCTAAACAGTCGGCTCTGTGCAGTGGGGTCACTGTGGCCTTGTTCTGGGCTGTGCTCCCAGTGCCCAGCATAGCAGGTGCCTGATGAATGAATTACAGCAACAGCTAACACTTGATGGTATTTATAGTCACTAGGCTCTGTTCTAAACTGCCTATATTAATGGAATAACTCCTCTTAACAACTTATCAAGTAGTGCTATTATTATCCTCATTGTAAAGCAAAAAGGTTGTGTCCCCCAGCTAGTAAGTGGTGAGGCCGGGATTTGAACCCAGGGAGTCTGGTGCCAGGGGTGATGCTCTCAAGCCTCTGAGGTGATGGCCACCTGCTTCTGGCCCTGTGCCTGCTTCGTGGGGCTCCACTGCTCTCCCCAGACAATGTGTGCATGAAGGCTTCCTCTCTGCCGCCTCTCAGTGGGGCTTCTTCTGGCTGGGAGCTCTGACTCTGCTGATCTTGTCAGGTCCTGGCAGGCCTGGCCCCTCCGTCCCATGAGGGAGGACTCATTCTCGTTAGACAAAGGGGAAACTGAGGCCCTGCAGGGGAAGACAGTGGCGCTGCCTTGATTCCAGTCCACAGCCCTCTTCTCTGCTTTTCAGCTGCTTGACCTCACAGAGGGGAGAGTGTTTCTAAAGGCTGGGAGGGTCCCCACTTGGGGCTCTTCTGATTTCCCAACAGCCCTAGGAGGAGGGTAGCAGGCATGGCTTTTACCCCCATCCTGCTGATGGAAAAACTGAGGCCCAGAAAGCTGAAGCTTGTTGCCTGCAGTCATCATCTGAAGAAGGTCCTGATTTCCTGGCTTCCAGCCCTGGGCTCCATGCAGGATACCCATGACACTCTGTCACGAGGGGCCTCCACAAGCTCACCTGCCTCAAAGTCCGGGTGAGAAGTCAAGGAGCCTGGCACACAAAACCAATCTCCCTGGCAGGTGATTTTGAGATTCAGGCCCAGCTGGACATGAAGGAATGTCTGGATGAATGAATGGTCCCTGATGCATGCCCCACAGTGGGGACCTTGCTCAGGAACAGGCACCTGCAGGGATTCTGTAAGTCCTAGCTGTCCACTGAGTCCTCCAGAGCCAGCCTGTGGGACCTAATAGTTCAGGCTGAGGAAAATGGTCCCTTTTCTAAGGGAGAGGCGAATCCAGGGATGTGGAAGATCAGGGAAGCCTCCTTGGAGGAGGTGGCCTTGGCACTGGGTATAGAATGTTGAGAGGAAAATCACTTTCTGGGCCAAGGATAGGAAATCTAATTTGGTCATCAGAACTCTGAATTCAGCTGAATTCCATCACCATGATGCAGGGGAGGGCAGGACGGAGGAAGGGCTCAGGCCCTGGGGGTGGGGGCTTGGCCATCCCTCGTACGAGGCCTGGGAAGAGCCAGGCTCAGAACAGAAGGGCCTTTCCTCTGGGCCCTCCATGCTTCAGAATCTGGATCCCCAACATTTTCCTGGAGTCTCCCAACACCTATTTCTCTCCGAAACTCATCACCTCCTTGGCAGTGAACTCGCTGGGTTTAGCTTTAGACACGCTTGGGTCCTGCTTCAAAGACTTGCAGGCTGTGAAAATCCAGCCTCTAGGGGAAGGCAATTTCATTCTCTCCCAGGGAACTAGGCATTTACCCACAGTCACTGCTTCCTCAGAAGAACCCACGAAGGAGTTACTCTTCTTTTATTTATTTTTAAAAGCTTTATTGTTTACAATTCACCCATTTAAAGTGTATAGTTCATTGGGTTTTAGTATATTTGCAGGGTTGTGCAAGCATCCCCATAATCTAATTTTAGGACATTTCACCATCCCTCAAAGAAACCTTGTACCCGTTAGCAGTCATTCTCCATTCCCTCCCTCTCTCTCCTCCCCACGAACCAAAAAAGTAGAGATGGCATAAGGAACTCCTTTTATCCCGCTACCCAGCTTCATCGCTATCAAATTCCATCTGGCTTCTACCTTTCTTGCCAATGGGGTTGCTAGAGACTCTTAAACCTATACCACTCCATGGACCAGCAACACAGGTGTCACCTGGCAGTGAGCTAAAAATATAGAACCTCGGGCCCCACCCCAGACCTCCTGAGTCTGTCTTTTAACGGAGACCCAGGGGCTTTGTGTGCACCGCAGCATGGGAGCAGTTCTGGGATAGAGCAAACGCCAAACCTCATGTGTGGCAGTTGACCTTCATGCCACATGCATCTTTGAAACAGGGATGCTGTTTTCCATAGCCACAGGCCCCTTCTCACGACTACTGAAAGAAGCAAACATTCCCCTTCTGAAATGTGGAAACAGACCCAGAGATGTTGTGCCCCTTGCCCCAGGTCCCGGCTAGGAATGCCGAACAGAACTTGAGCTCAGAACCATCTGGCTACATGCCTTTCTCCCCTCCAGCCTCACTATTTGGAGGGGTTTTTAGCTCTGGATATTTTCGGCTTTTATCAAGGGCATCCCAGAGCCCTAGGCAGAGGACTTGATATCTAGACACACAGGCTGCTGCTTGCTTCTAGCTCTGAATGAGTGGATGGCAGTGCCTCATATGATGACCAGATAACCCAATGACCATGGCCAGCCTCTCAGTCGGAACACTAATGATGTGAGAATGTAGCGGACTGCTGGCTGCATCCAGACCCAACCTGCCTCTGACCTGCTGTAATGGGGGCCAGCCAGCCCCTCCCCATTTCAGAACCTCTGCCTTCTCCTGGGGGAGACCAGGTAAGGTGACCTGGACCAGGTCCCAAGACAGTGGGGTGTTTTGCGGGTGTGCCAACCCAATGCCCAGCGTCTGGGCCATTCTGGGCATTGGCACTGTGGTGTTTACTGGGTAGCCCCCGCCCTCCTCCCCTGACTGAACTCCAGCAGGGTGCTCACTGCTGGGGTGAGGGCATTTGCTTGCTAAGAGCTCCTGATAAGAACTTGAGGATGGGATCTGTGAATTTGCTCTGACAGAGGTCTGACCCTCCCCAGGGTCTCCTGGGGGAGCCCAGGGGAACAGTGAGTCAGGGCATGGCCCCCTGGGGGTTGGCAGGCTGAAGCAAAAGGAGGACTTGGAGAAGGCCTCATCCTGGCATCAGCTCAAATTGTCCAGACTCTTCATTTTATAGATGGGGAAACTGAGCTGCATAGCAAGAACTCAGGGCTTTTCTCACTCCAATGATGAAAGGTATGAATGTCTAATGATCCATTTCCCCATCCTCTGAGCTCCTCCTGTGAGTAATAGGGCGGTTGGGATATAGGCTCTGGGGTCAGGTGGCCTGGGTTGAGCCCCGGCTCTGTTTTGCCAGGTGTGTGACCTTAGGTGAAGAGTAGCTTTGAGTCTTAGCTGCCTCTTCTGGAGAGAGTGATGATTGATCACAGTAACCCATCTCAGAGCAAGGATGGGTGGATTGACTATAGGTAAGCCATCTGGCACATAGTACTTGGTCAATACAGGTTAGCTATTATTATTAACTAGTACATTGTCCTCTGTGTCAGAGTCCCAATGTCTTAGTGGATATGGAAGGCCCTTTGCTATGGCGCCTCTGGTTTCTCCTCTTGCCGTAATCCCCTCCCACCCTCTACTTTATGTCCCAGCCAAAAGAAACCTTTGAGTTTGTTCCTCAATTGGTCTCTGGCCTTTGTTTTTTTTTTTTTTTTTTTTTTTTTTTTGCTTTTTAGGGCCACACCCATGGCATATGGAGTTTCCCAGGCTAGGGGTTGAATTGGAGCTGTAGCCACTGGCCTATGCTACAGCCACAGCAATGCTAGATCCGAGCTGTGTCTGTGACCTATACCACAGCTCATGGCAATGTTGGATCCTTAACACACTGAGCGAGGCCAGGGATCAAACCCGCATCCTGATAGATCCTAGCCGGGTTTGTTAACTGCTGAGCCATGAAAGGAACTCCTGACTTTTGCTGATGCCGTTCCCACAATCTGAACAAAGCTTGCCAATCCTTACTTTCCTTCAGGTCTCAATTTAGACATCATTTCCTTGACAACCTCTTCCGACCCAAGTGGGGATAGGGAGTCCCTCCTGGGGACACCCCTTCTATTTACCATCATCCTCAGCATTGCCATTGCTTTTTTTTTTTTTCTTTTTAGGGCTGCACCCTCAGCATATGGAGGTTCCCAGGCTAGGGGTTGAATCAGAGCTGCAGCTACCAGCCTGCGCCACAGCCACAGCAACACCAGATCCGAGGCTTGTCTGTGACCTACACCACCGCTCATGGCAATGCTGGATCTTTAACCCACTGAGCAAGGCCAGGGATCAAACCTGTGTCCTCATGGGTGCTAGTCAGATTCGTTTCCTCTAAGCCATGATGGGAACTCCCCGCCATCACTTTTTACTTGTGTATCTTCTCAGATGGTGAATTCCAAGCAGCAGAGGACACTCTGTAGCACCCACTGCAGGCCCTGCTCACTGGAGGTTCCCAGGGAATATTAGTCAAACAACCGAAGGGGTGCTGTCTGTCTGTATACAGAAAGTGCCAAATGAGTGCAGGCTGGCTGCATTGGGAGGTCAGGGCTCTATACCACACAGCACACATTTGTCGGAAGTAGTGGTCAGGAAATGTTTGCTCGAGGATGTGAAGCTTGATCATGGCCTTGGAAGATGTGAAACAGCCAGAAAGAAGCAGAGCTATTTTCATTGCTTTCCACAAATGTTCATTAATGCGCTTGACCTAGTGGCAGCCTGTCTAATCTCAGGAAGCCCTTCACTCATGCTGCGTATTCAGGGAGCTAGATAGCAGAGGGAATTTACATTTGGGATAAATGTATTACTGATTGATATGGATAAAGCTATAGGAAGTGGGGTGGGGAAGCTTGAGAAAGGCTTCAGATAGGCACTGACTCTCAGGCAGAGCTGTGCAGGATGCATAGGAATTTACAAGGTAGGTAAGGAG
Source organism: Sus scrofa (assembly GCF_054392235.1). Lineage (NCBI taxonomy): Eukaryota > Metazoa > Chordata > Mammalia > Artiodactyla > Suidae > Sus > Sus scrofa. Next base: position 103,551,723 of record NC_139396.1, on the reverse strand, counting down.
GAAAGACAGCATGTGCCAAAGGAACAGCCAATGAGAAGTCATGGAGGGAGAGGTGTGTTTGAAGTCTTAAGGAGGTGTGTTCTGAACAGCCTTAAAGGCTGCATGCAGGGGGTCAAGATGGGTGAGTGGGGGGCATATAACAAAAACTTGTGAATATTGGGCTATGGAATTTGGACACTATCCTATAGCTCATTCACTCAGGCATGTCTTTGACCATATTTCCTGAGCACTAATTATGTCAGGCTCTGTGCTGGTGCTGGGCAAACTTGGTCCCTATCTTGGCAAAGTTCGGAGTCTAAAAGGGACCCCTGAAGATTGCTTAAGCAATTAGTGACATGGTCAGATCAGGATCTTGGAAAAATTAAGTATGGCAGTAGCTAAAATGGAAAATGATGGATGAGAAGGCAGAGGCAGAGGGACTGGTCAGAAGACCAGAAAGAATACAGGAGCTGAGAATCTGAGCCTGGGGCCATGCGGAAGGGATGGAGAGGGCAAGATGTGTGTAATAGGGTAAAGACACCCGTGCACTCTTTGCTAATCCTGCCCTCAAGAGGTGCCATCTAATTTTAGACCCTTGAACCTAGGCTGGCTTTAGTGACTCTGTTGACCAATAGAATATGGCAGAAGTGATGTTTGGGAACTCTGAGTCTGGCTGCAACTTCCCTGAGCCCCTTAGGACAGACAGATATCATATGGGGTCCTTGAGCTGCCATGGAAGATGTCTGATGGCTTCAAAGCATCCATGCTGCAGAGGCCACATGCAGCTCTCTGCAGAGCTCTGCCTTCTGGCATCCCTGCCAAGGTGGCAGACATGCAAATGAAGCCAGCATAGAACTTTAAGATAGACCCATCCACATAACATGGACTAGAAGCGTCACCCAGCCGAGCCCTGCCTGAACTCCTGACCTACAAGATCGTAGAAGATATTAAAATAGTTCGTGTTTTAAGCCACTAAGTTTATGAACAAGTTACTGTATGGCAATAGATAAACTGGAACAGGATGGAAGATAGAGGCCCTCGGGAGGCAAAGCCAGCAGGGCTTACCCACTAGATGTGAGGAAAGAGCACCTGTCCTTACAGGTGAGGTGGATGGATAAGACATCCAAGTTAGGGTGGCCAGACTTAGCAACTGAAAATATAGGCTGCCAAGTTTAATTATAGATAAACAGTAAATACGGTTTTAATATAAGTATATCCCAGGTATTACATGGGATACCAAGCATTCATTGTTAATCTGAAATTCAAATCTACCTGGGCATCCGGTATTTTACCTGGCCACCCTGATCCAAGTGGGGGAGTGGCCAGTGAAAGTATCTGGAGGTGGTGTTCCAGGAAGACATCAGCCTGAGAGATAATGGGGAAGGGGCCCTGGGCCCAAATGAGCAGGGCCTTCTGGGAGCCGGGCCAGGGAGCCAGCTGCGATGCTGTGGGTTGAGATCCTGTACTGGGTTCACGATGGAACTGCTGTATGTTCTTGTGGCAGGTGTCTTGGCAGCAGCTGAACCCGGGGCCCCTGTGCTGGTCTCTGTGTGCTGCTGGTGACCGGGGAGGGCCAAGGGTTGGGCCCTCTGCCCCTGACAGAGCCCCTCCCTGCAGCATGTGAGGAGTGAGCCTGCTAGGAGCTCCCTGCGTGGCTGGGTGCCCAGGCTGCGGGCCCAGTGGGGCCCCAGAGGCGCCTCCTTCCCTGTCCCATTGGCTGCCCTCGCAGACTGCTATCTCAGTAAATCCAGACTTCTCCTCCGTGTCTTCAGAAACGCTGACATGCTGGCTCTGTCTGGGGAGCAGTCTGCCGCCTGTGCAGGGGGAGCTCCCCTGAGCAGGCCTGGGCCACAGCACAGAGAGAGCGTCTACTCAATCCTGGGGAGTTGGCGGCAAAGGGGACTTGCAGGGCCAGGGAACCAGAGGAGCTGTCACCACTCTTTCTGCCTCCCTGAGAGCCAAGCCATTTCCAACCCTGGGCTGTAGAGAGCTCCCAGGAGGGACACATTCAGGTCGCCACTCTGGGGTCTGCCACGGCTGCTGGCCTGCCCTCGGGAGAGTGGACCCCAATCCACGTGTGCATTCCAGGCCACCCCAACAACCGTCCCTAAAGTCTCTCATCCCAGGAAGGAGCAGGCCCTTCCAAATGGAGTCTACACACGGGGCTGCAGCTAAGCTGGGGTGGTGTGGGGGTCTGGGCTGGGTTGGGGAGTCCCTCGCACAGTGATGGCTCTTTCCTGGGGGCACTGGCTAGGAAGGTTGCAAAACAGCCTCTCTCTACATCCTCCAGCTGCTCCCATGCCCTCGCATCCTCACCCATGGCCTGGCTGGCCCTACCCAACCTAACTCAGGCTGCCCCCTGCCCCTTCTCCCACTTGTCCCAGACACACTGCCGTGAGCAGGGCTGTGGGGACCTCTTCTCCCTGCTCCCCGTGCTACTCAGAGCCCGCCTCTTTGTCATGGAAACAGCAGACCTGCTGTGTGCGGAATGCTGTGTACTCCAGGGGACATTGTGTGACCTGGCCAAGACCTCTGCCCTCAGGGAGCAAGAGGCTCACCTAAGGAGACAGGGAGGGGTGGGAGAAAGATGGTCGAACAGGGTCAGAACTGGGAGTCCACCTTCCAGAATCTAGAATCTAGAGCCAGCCTTGCATGTGACATGGCCAGCGAGTGACCTTTTGGCTGCAGACAAGTCCCCTGAGGTTGCTAAGCCCCAGGTGCCTGCTCGTCAGGTGTGGCCAGTGTTACTCTGTCCCTTCCCACTCCACAGACAGTGAGAGTCAGGTGATGGAGCAATTGTGAAAGCAGGGTGGTGACATGTTTCATAGTTGACAGGGATTATTTCTGTCTCAGAGCATGGCGTTGTGTATTTGTTGGTTGGTTGTGAATACAAGGTACTGCTCTGCAGAACTGGAGGACAAATCATTTGATTCCAGTTAGGAGCTTGGGGAAGGCCCCTGACAAAGGATACTGGAGGTGAGCCTGAGAGAAGAAGAAGGGATTTTCCACAAAGATGGGAGAAAGTGGGGGGACTGAGGAGGAGCGGGAACGGTGTCTTAGGCATCAGGAATGGCATGTGCAAAGCCACTGCATAGCAAGAGAGAACGAGGCACGTCGGCGGAGCCATGAGCAGCCCTCGAGGAGGCTGACCCCCAGGACCTGTGAGGGAGAGTGGGCAGGAGTGGAGGGGTCACCCCAGGGTCAGTGTGGGGAGGCCTTTGCATGCCAGCCAGGGAGTCTGGACTTCATCCACTTGACGGCGGGGAGCCAAGGAAGGCTTTTAGCGGAGAGAGACAAGATCAAAAACATGCTTTGGCTCCTCTTGACACTGTCTCCTCCTCACGCTGTCTTCAAATCCTGCCTCCTCTCTGGAGCTTTTCCTACATGTCCCAAGTCTCCCCCACCCCCCCACCCTGCTCAGGACAGCAACAGCAGCAGGGCACAGGTGAGGCTGCCTCCGCAGGATGGTGGCTGTCCTCTTCCTCCCAGGCCACCAGCAGCTCCATGTGGGCCGCGCACCTTTCAGCCTCCGCCAAACCTGGCCGATGCTCTGAGCACGCGAACACGGCGCTCCCTGCCTCGCTCTGTGACATTGGCCTGAAACCCTTGAAGGCCACCACAACAAAGATTGACCAACAAGGATTTTCTCTGGGGTCAGATCAGTTCGCATGGGCCAAGTCATGTCACTATTTGATTTTCCTGGATTAGTCTCAAGCTTAGTGACCGCAATAAAAATAGCCCCCACCTCTCTTGTATTAGGAGAGTTGTCCTAGCTGGATCTGGTGGCTTTGGCTTCTTTTTATTTTTAACAGCTAGAAGTGTCTTGTGGTCAGAGGTGAAGCACAAGATGCATAAGGACGAGGGCAGAGAGGTGACATGCCTTTGAGGTCCCTGAGGGTGGAGTCCCCTGGTCACCTCCAGATCCCAGCTGTATTCATTGCCTCTGAGAATTCTACATGCAGACTCAAGGGCCTGCTGGGTCCTCTGTTCTATCCTTCACTCTATGAGGCAGAACTGATCCCCGAGTGGGGAGGCACCAGCTAAGCTCACACCAGGGGTCAATGCCAGAACCAGGAGTAGAACCTTGCTTCTTGTTCCTGGGTGAGGGGTTTTTCTCGGCCCTAGGCTAGTTCTGAGTGTGAGAACTGAAGTGAGTTAGGGACAGCTTGGAGGGGAGATGCTGGACTGAGGATAAGAGCTGGAGGTAAAGTGGAGTCAGAGAGACACACCCATGGAAAGCTGGGACTGAGTGTCAGCTGGAAGACCTGGCTTAGATTTGGTCTGAAATAGTATACTCCTTCTGTTTTGAAAGCTGTGATGGTGTCTCCTGACTCACCCCCTCTACCACCCCCACTGGAAAGGATGGCCGGTCTAAGAAGGACAATATCATGTTTTCAGTATTTTCAAAGGCTGAAGGGAAAAGCTGCCCTCAGCCTCTGCCTGGGGCAGGGCCTGAGTGGGAGAGCTGGCCATCACCTGAGCACCCACTATGTGCCCGGCACCATCCTCACCTCCATTTGACCTTTCTGAGCACTTCATAAGCTCTAGGTGCCTAGAATTCACATAACAAGAGAGACTCATAACTTGAGAAGGCTAGCTAAATAAGTACTTCTAAGAGAATAGTCCTATACCCAATGCAGAGCATCTAACCTTAAATGGAGGAAGGATGGCCAATGAAGGCTTCCTGGAAGAGGAGGCACCTGAGATGAGTTTTGAAAGATGACAGAGAATTAAGCAGACTGCAAATGGGGCAGGGTGCTGACAGCAGTTCCAACAGCGTGAACAAAACCACAGAGTCATGCAGCTGTGTAAAGTGATTGCTGCCTTATGCTATGATAACACATGCCCCAGCTCAAGGGTGAAGGTAGGGGACAACAGAGGGATCAGGGAGGGGACCAGGTCCGGGACCCCATCAGTCACCCTTGGCAGTTTGAGTCCATCCTACAGGGGTTTTAAGCTGGAGAGGGCTTGTTTGGATTTGTGTTTCAAACAATGGCCTGGGCAGGACTGTGGTGGCTGACTCAGACGGAGCCAAGGCGGGAGGCAGGGGAGATGGTTGCAATCACCCAGGAAGAGAAGATGAGGGCTTGACCTTGGGTGGTGTTAGTGGGGACCCGGGGAGAGGGATGAGTTGAGAAACACTTAGGAAGGCAGGTTGTTGGGACCGAGTGGCTGACTGGCCACATGCGGGATGTGGGAGGGAGTCAAAGCAAGGCTGTCCTTGTCAGGGGCTGAGCAGTGGTGCAACTCCAGCCACAAGGAATTCAGGGGGCGGGGCACACTTGGAGACTCAAGGCTGATCTCAGGTTGAGACATGGTGAGTCTAAGGTGTTGGGGCGGTGGTAAGGTGATGACAGAATCCTAGGAGGTGGCCTGAAACCCAGGGTCTGGCGGTCAGGGGAGAGGCCTGAGCTGGAAAGGCAGATTTGGAATGATAAGCTTAGGGGATGGCTGGAGTGCTGAGATGGCACAGGCAGACGTAGAGGGAGGAGCAGATCTCTCCCTGTGGACCTTGACCTTTAGGGGGTGGGCGGAGGAAGGGAGGGCCCCAGGAGATGAAGAGGTGATAGAGAGGCAGGAGGCCAGCCCAAGTGACGTCATGCAGGCCAAGTGAGGAAGGCCTGCCAGAGGGCAGGTGGGTAACTGCGTGGGCCTCTAGAAGGAGGTTCTAGAGGCCCAGGGGAGGCAGGTAATTGATGGAGGCACCAGAGTGGATGGCCCAGCACACAATCGGAAAGGTGGCCTGTCAGATGAAAGACGGACTGTCGTTTCCCTCTGATTCTGGACAGAGGTGATCAGGATGGGTGTGCGGGTTGCGAAGGCCTGAATGGTTCTGAAGAAGTTAGGCGTCTCCAGGAAACGAGGTGGGCAGGAGTGACAGGGGTCATGAGGAGAGGGGTGAAGGTCAATGAGGCAAGGGGTTGGTGAGGGGAATGGAATTGGAAGCTGGCCAAGGCAGGCCAGGGGACTTTGGGGGGACATCAAAGGTTCAGCTAAGGCTGAAGACCTTATAACTGACATGGGCCCAAAATCTTTCTGCTGTGGGTCCTTAGCAGCCTGAGCGTGTGGCGTAAAGATGGTGCTTGGATTGGCCCCGGGTGAAGTGAGGTGGACAGATGAAAGGAGGGGTGGTGTGCAAAGGAATCGAGGGTGCTGGCAAGAGGGCCATTCAGATGACCAGACCATTGGGGCAGCTAGAGGATGTGGTCAGAGGGAAAGAGCTGTTGAGGTCGAAGTGGAAGAAGAGGAGTTCCTGTCGTGGCACAGTGGAAACAAATCTGACGAGGAACCATGAGGTTGCGGGTTCGATCCCTGGCCTTCCTCAGTGGGTTAAGGATCCGGTGTTGCCGTGAGCTGTGGTGTAGGATCTGATATTGCTGTGGCTCTGGCGTAGGCAGGCGGCAACAGCCTGGATTAGACCCCTAGCCTGGGAACCTCCGTATGCCACGAGAGTGGCCCTAAAAGGACAAAAGACACACACACACACAAAAGTGGAAGAAGAGGAAAAGCTCTAGGTGATGGCCTTGGGAGAGGGCGCATGGGGGGCTGGGTTTGAATAAGGGAGAAGGTCCTTGGGGAGGGAGAGCCGAAGCTCTGGAGAGTCCAGGTGTTGGATGGCACCCAAACAGATGCTGAAGACCATCGGGCTGATGGCAGACCTGGACAAGAGAAGGAGAGACTGTGATCTGGGGTCAGATGGGCAAGGAGGGATGGGAGGGTGGCGGGGAAGGTGGAGTCTGAGACGCATGAAGAGAGGGACAAGGTATGAGAGTTGGATGGCATGCATCCCAAGAGAGAAAAACTCCATCACAGAGGTTGACGGAATCATGGTCTGGAAACACCCCTGGGGATGTGAAGGGGTATGGGCACCGTGGGGAGCACTCAAGGAAGTGAGATGTGGAAACAGGAATAGCCTCCCCTGGGAGGACTGAGGGCGTGGGAGTTGCAAGGTTTCCATCACAAGGCCGAGGACAGAGGGACGTGTCCTCATGAATACTTTTTGTGTTCACAAGAAGAAGTGAACCTACTTCTTAAAGGAAGTGAGTTCCAGAAGGGCCAGCGGGGAGGTCTGAGAAGGAAGGTGGGTGGGCATGGTGAGGTACAGAGCAGTGGGGGGAAAGGAGGGTGCACTGTGAGCCACGACCAGGGCCCTGGGGTGAGAAGACTGGTGCAAGGATTCAGAGAGGTGGGGACCTGGAGGATGAATCGGAGTATCCCTGGTGAACAAGGACAGGGTTTGGGGGTGGGAAAGGTGGATGAGGACTCAACAAGAGGGAAGAGCCTGTGCGAAGGCCCATTCATTCATTCCACAAATACCTATCAAGGGTTTCTACGAGACGGGAATGGTTTTCCGCATTTGGGATTCATCAGTGAAAGAAGGATGTTCCCTGCTCTTAGGGAGCTTACATTCTTCTTCTTCTTCTTCTTCTTTTTTTCCTCTTTTCATTTTTTTGACCGCCTATGGCATATGGAGTTCCTGGGCCAGGGATCAGATCCAAGCCACAGTCTTGACCTAAGCCACCCACTGTGCCAATGCCAGATCCTTAACTCACTGTGCCAGGCCGAGATGGAACCTGCATCCCAGTGCTCCCAAGATGCTGTCCTCAAGATGTTGCCGATCCCATTGAGCCAGAGCAGGAACTCCTTAAGGAGCTTACATTCTAGCTGGGGGTGGTGGGTTGGGGGACAGAAAGAAAACAGGTGAGAAGTAGATTTTAGAATATGAGAAGCAAGGGGGCATTGGAAATAAAGAAGCAGCAGGGCAGTGTAAGATGGATCAGGAGTGGTACAGGTGGAGCAGGGCAGGGGGCTGGGAGCAGTGGACTGAAATGGAAAGTAGAGTGGTCAGGATAGGGCCAGGTTATTTGTGGAAAAATCCACATAGTTTGACATGGATGGGTGGCAAGCATATGGGGAGAGGCATCTATATGATTACCCTGATGGGTAGTTACACGGGAGGATCTTTAGACAAGAAGAAGCCGCTAGGTTGGCTGAGAAGTAATGGGAAAAGGAAGGAGATGAAAACAAATAACCATGGGCATCTGTTAAGGGCCAGGCACTGTGCTGGGATGGCCCCTTTAATCAGCCTCTACTAGCCTTCCTGACAAGCCTAGGAGTTAGGAAGGAACTGTCCTTATTTGTCCCTTGTTTACATGAAAACAATGGCAGTATCAAAAGGAGTTAGTTCAGTGTGGTCCTGAACACTGCCCACATTTTCTTAATGCATCCTCCCACCCCCTCATGAGGTCAGAGTCATTATCTCCATTTCCTGATGAGGAGTGTGAGGTTCAGAAGAGTCACACAGAGGCCAAGATCAGGAACTTGAGAGCCGGTCTGCTGGGTGGCCCCCTCCTCTTCCTAACTGCGTGACATCAGGCAGTTCCTGAACCTTTCTAGACTCAGCTTCCTCATCTGGAAGTAGGGATAATCAAAGCACCTGCCTTATCAGGGTGTGGTGAAGATTAAATGAGATAATACATGTAAAACACACAGAAGGGAGCCCAGCACACAGTAGGTGTTATTAAGGGTTCCCTGTTACTATTATTAACGTTCAAGGTCATTCAGGTAGAAAGCGGAAGAACCAGGTTTTCCCAGGGCCTGTGGTGAGGCTGATCCCTGCCTCCGCCCAGCTGACCTTGGCCCTGAGTGGGACTGGCTGTGCTGACCCAGGCTCAGGAAGGAGGAGCTCTACATCCCCCACCAGGCCGTTCCTCTGCAGCAGGCATGTGACATATTGTGGTGTGATGTGTTTTCCCCTCATGGTGCAAGATGTGACTCAGAAGGGCATGCTGGGGAAATGAGTTTCTTGGATTTGCCCACCTCATCGCCCCTGCGTTCTTTAGAATTTCTCTGAATCAGACTTTATATCTGGTGCTATCGCTCACTGGCCTTATTTATGCGGAAAACAGCTCCACATTTCCAACTTGCTCAACAGCCCTCAGGATTCATCTTGGGCCCTGGGAGGGTAGCAAAAGGCGGGGAGGGCCAAAAGGAAAAAGAAAGAAAGAAAAAGGGAGAAAGAAAGAAGGAAAGAAAGAGCCAGCAACAATCAAAACAACCCTTTTCTCCCTGTGTAATCTGGGCAGCTTCCAGGAGGATAATGTCTTTCCACCGTGAATCGCCCCCTCCCTCCCAGGCTGTTTTCACAGGAAGCAAATCCTGGAGCATTTTCAATGTGCCCCTCGAGGCAGAACAATGAGGCCCTTGAAGCCTCGGCCCCGCGCTTCCTCCAGTTATCCGGAGGCCCGGCCGAGCCCCTCCTGGAGCGGGGCGGGGAGGCGGCGGCGCGAAGGGGCGCGGGACCGGCTCTGGGAAATGGAGTGGGGGGAGTCTGCGGGGTGTTGCGGAGCCGCACGGGGGAAGCCCATTAGCCAAATAATAGGTTTGGATCCGACTGTTTTGCCAAGGTACCCGGCATTTATCCGGCTCCCCGATTGGGGGCGGGGAGCTGGGAGGAGGAGGCGCGGATCCAATTACGGCTGCTCCTGCCCGGTCGCCGGGAGGTGGTGGCGGGCCGGGCAGGCAGGCGGGCGGGCGGGGATGGGAAGGGCCGGGTGGAGCGGGAGGCTCGGGGCTCGTGCGCGCAGAGCCCGGGCAGCGGGTCGGGGGGCGCCTGTCCCCCAGGCCCGGCCCGGGCCGCGACCCGCGCCGCCTCCCCCGCCCGCCGGCTCAGCTGCCTCATTGTTTATTGTGGAGTCTGGCTCGCCCCCTCCCCGTCCCCCTCCCTCGCTCCCGCCTCCCTCCCTCCCGCTCCTTTCTCCCCTCCTCCCGAAAGAAAGAAGAGCCAGTCTGTGGAGACGAATGAGTCATGAATAAACAAACAGCGTGGGGGAGCTGTCACTCCGGGCTGACTTCCTGGCCGCGCTCTGCTCCGCGACCTCCTGGCGGGGCGCAGAAGCTTGGCTGGCTGGGATGGGCAGGGGCGGGCTCCCCTCTCCGTGGGCGAGGGGTGGGGTGCCCAGGACCCCAGTTACCAGGCTGACCTTGAGCACAGCCCTCAGAAACATCGAGTCCGTTAGACAGCGTGTGACCCAATGTCCCCAAACCTATCTGTACACGTATGCTGAGGGTGGTGAGTCTGATTTCCTTGGGTTTGACAAAAGCCATACGCCACAGACAGGCATGTGAGCATCTGCTGTGTGGGGTTGATTTCCCTGTGTGGGCTCACCCTCTGGGAATGCTGTGTGTGTATGTGTGCGCGAGCGCGTGTGTGCACGCATGCGTGGTGTGTGTGTTTGTTGATGTGGTTTCTCTTGCATGTGTATATCTGGTATGTGCTGCAGACGCTAGGGCACTGTGAAGACGGGTATATGTGGGATGTGTGTGTGAGCGTGTGGAGTGTCTGTGTGTGGAGTGTGGGGTACACATGAGTGTGTGTTCGTGCCAGGGCTGGTAGCCTGTGTGTGTGTTTGTTGTGTAATCATTTTTCTGACTCTGAATCTGCTTCTGCCGCTTTAAGATTTGAGATTCTTTCTTTGTGCTTAGTTTTCTACTTGGGCCTTTTTCCTTTCCCTTGTGTGATCCTGTGGGTCATTCGGGGCCATCTCTTCCCATTAGTGAGGCCCCAGGGCCCCAGCAGACCTCCAGGGCCTGGCCTGGCTGGCCTCAGCGTCCAGCCAGCTGTGGCCACACGCAGGCTCCCGGCGCTGACTCATGCCTGGCGAGAGCAAAGCAGAGCAGAGTCTGACCAGAGCCCAGGCTGGGTGAGCCCCCCCTGTGGGGAGGGCGCTCTGGGCCCTGCCTCTGGGGGCTCTCCTGAGCCCTTGAGCTCGAGGAAAGGGGCCTGAGCTAGTCCAAACCTTCTGGGGCCTTCTGGTGTAGAGAGGAGTCCATCCAATGGGTCAGAGTCAGGGGCAGGGGTTGGGCATATCTTCTGGCTTCCCCAGCAACCACACACCCTCACAGAGGTCCATCCCAGGACCAGTACTGACCGCTGAGCCTTCAGGAGGAAAGTTGGTGAGACTGAGCATGGCCGTGACTCAAGCTCCAGCCCTGGCCCTAGTTGCTTGGCTGGGTCCAGTACCCTGACATCTCTGGTCCTGCTCCTTCTCCATGGGCTGGCCCAGCTCCTACAGTTCTCCAACTTTGGGTGGGGGATTTGCATTCAGGGCCAGATCTCCCTAAAGCTGAAGCAAGGTGCAGTTTTGCTGCCCTTTCCCCATTATCACCCTCTTCTGCAGCCCCACTGCTTGTTGGACTTGGTTTCCTGGCCCTGGAATCATGGCATTGGTTATGGCCTTGACCGGGAGTTGGCCCTGGGGGCAGTAGGCCAACCTTGGTCATTTCTCAGCCTCCTTCCCATCCTTCATCTGGCAAACAGTTTGGAAGGGTAGCTAAATCAGTGTGAGCTGGGAGGCAGGTAAATGTGAGTTCACAGTCTAGCTTCCTCACATTGCCCTCTGTGTAACACAACCTTGCAGAACCCTTCTTTCCTCTTCTTTAAAATGTACAAACTGACCCCTACCTCACAGTTTAGTTGCAAATGTTAAGGGAAAAAAATGCCTGAGTCTTTAGCATGGAACAGAGCCTCCAAAAAGAAGAGATTACCCTCTGTCCTCCTACAGCCTGACCTGGACCTAGATCATCAGGGCCTAGAATTTTACCTGCCCAAACTTGCTTATCCTCTGGTCAAGCCCTGTGGCCCTTGTCTGGAATTTGAGGACTCAGAAATAGTCCCACACAGCAGTGGGGGTCTCTGAGGCAAGGGTAATGTGGGCCCTGGGCCTGTCCTTCAGAACCAGGCCCTTCTAGGCAGGACAGCATGGACCTACGGCATCCTCCTGGGGCTTTCCCTGTGGAGAGAAGTCTATACCCTTCAGGTCTTACTCTAGCTGTGTCTGGGCTGGCTTCGATTTGTAGACAAGTTGTTTGGTCTACGTGGGATTTAGCAGCCACTACTTAGGGATGGAGGCATTTCCCATGAAAATGTGGATTTTTCAACTTCCTAGGATAATTAGGAGCTTTGGTCACCCTGGGCTCATATTCCTATGTGGCAAATGTGAGCTGGAGCTGAGAAGTGGGGGACCCCTTTGGGCAGGATGTGTGCTGTCTGTTTACTGCAATTGCCACCATTCCCTGTTGATCTTGTTCTCAAACTTGAGTGTGTAGGAGCATCATCTCCGTGTTAAAACACAGAATGCTGGGCTCCACCCCAGTTTCTATTTCAGTGGGCCCAAGACTTTCCATTTCTAACAAGTTACCAGACGGTGCTGATGTTGCTGGTCTAGGGACCCGCTTGGTGTACTCCTGCCCCATGTGATGTTGAGTCCAAGTTGGTTACCATATATCAGCTCACTTGGCCTGTTGTTCTCCTGTGGAGTATGTCATATATTTCTCTATACTCAAACTCTAGCAAAAGTAGGAGAAAAAAAAAATGACAGTATCATTTGTTTGATTAAAATGGAGATGTGAATATTTCTTTGGAGATATAAAAGATTTCCCCTTGTGTTTGCATGCAGACAATTTGCACGTATGTCAAATGGATACTACGTAAAGTGCCATGGTGATGCCTGCCCTGAGTGTGACACCGGGGAGGGGCCAGGTGGGTGGTGTCTGCACCAGATTCTCATATCTGCCCACCTCACATCATGTATGTTATTTGCTTGGCCCCCTGGGTGTTTGAGTGTGTGACCCTGCCGACTGCAGTTTATTCATTGAATGACTAATTTGAGCAAATTTGATCACTGCACTGTATTAGGCTATGGAGACAGAGCTATGTAAGACACTTGGGGTTTACTCTTGTCGGACTCAGACCATTGGGACAGACTGACAAAACAAAATGAACAGGTATATAAAAGAAGGAATTACAGATTGTGGTAATAATCAGCATGCTGAGATGGAGATAATGAAGAATGTGGGGACCTCCTTTGGTGTGAGTGGTTGGGGAAGACTCTCAGAGTTCCCCATCCTATGCGGTGGAAAGGAGGTTGGGAAGCAGATAGGATTCTGGGCCAAGTTAGCTTGAATCTCTGCCCTAAAAGATGGAGGGCAGCTTGCAATTCAGGAGACCAGGGCTCTAATCCTGGCCCCAGGGTTTCTCCCCTCTGGCCACCTCCACCCCTATCGTTTTAATCCCTTCTCAGACCAGCTCCCCTTTCCCCAGGCCCAGGGCGCACGCCCGACCCTCTGGCCTATGTTTTCCTCTCTCCATCTCTTGCTTTCTCCATCCTCAGACCTGCAGCTCTGCCCACTTCCTCACTTTTCAGGGGCCCAGCCCTGTAGTGCTGCTTGGTACACAGTGGCTTTAGGAAGCTGCCCTGCAGTGTACAGGAGCCGTGCCCTCCCTGGCAGATTGCTTTTTCTCTCAGACCTGGGAATCTCTAGGATCACTTTGAATGTTTTAGGAGCCCTCAATCCAGGGTTCTCAGCTCCCCCCCACTTCCCAGTCATTCTTCAATGCTTTGGGTCAAAGGACAGAACTTTTTCTTGCTCTTGGCTCTCCTCACAGGGTCCAGCCCAAGGCTGAGCACAGAGCATGGGCTCTACACATGCTTGGGCATGGGGCTGGGAAATGGCATTGCCCATATTTACATCTCCTAAAATGGCTCAAGAATCTTGACCAATATGGCAAACCAGTGGCACATTCTTCCTAGAGTGTGCTCACAGCAGACATCACTAATCAATCATGACACTCTTTTTCCCACTGAGCCCACACACAGCCTCAGAATCCTCCTCACTACAGTCCTCTAGGAAGCTGATACCATTGAGTCAGAGGTGCTTTGTGTGAAGATATTTATTGATCCTTCCTGTTTTAGAAACAAACCTCATATCATGTGGATCTCAGGTGGCCTCTTGAATAAGTGGAAGTCTGGGACATGAACTTAAGGTGGGATTTTAGGCATTGGAGCTGGGCACAGAGGTGGGGACTGGTCCGGTTGGTTAGCTAATGAAAAGTGGCCGGGCTGCATTCAGTCAAATATCAGCTTAGACCCCCACCTGAGGGTCCATCTAGAGAAGGGAGCACAGGGTGTGAGGCAATGGGGCGGAAGTGAGAACCTGGGTAAAGCTGGGTTCCAGGAATGAAGGGGGGGGTGGGTCCTGGCTGGGATCCCCAAGGGCTGGCACAGGGCTCCTGTGGCCTTCCTGAGAGGGACAGGGGAGGGCAGAGTCCGAGCTGAGCAGAGACCCAGCCTCCTGCCCACCCAGGCTGAAGTGTCATCCTCCCGAAAGGGCTAGGAACCCCCTCCTCTCTGGGTTCAAGTAGAGGTGACCCAGGGCATTTGGGAGGGTCCCTTTGTAAGCAAAAGAAGCTTTTATGGAAATTAAATGTAGATATCTTGGTTCCGGGAACATCAATATATCTGACAGAGCTGTGGTCATTAGGAGGATGCACAGGGGTGCTGATGTCTGTTAAGGCTCTCATCCGGGATCTGGGGAAGATCTGGATGTTCCTGGCTGGGTCTGGCTCCTAGGGCTCTGGCTGTCCAGGGCTGGAAGTCGGAAAAGTGTATGGCAAGGGCCTGCCTGCTCCTTCTGCACTTTGCTTGCCCTCTGCCTTCTCCTGGCCCAGTTCCCCGGCTCTGGGATGAGGGATACAGCAGGGTGTGGGCGCAACTCTGCAGACTCTAAGCCCCGTCTGCAGAATCTTCACCTTTCTATGGCTGGTGCCCAGCCCTCGAACAAAAGGAAGACTTACTGATGGCGCCTCTCCTTTTGTAAGTTTGTCATGCTCTCATGCTTGCTCATACCTGCTGCCTCTGTGACACCATAGCTTCATGAAGGCAGGGACCAAGGCTGAGAGACCCACAGCCGGAGCCAGAGCCCAGTGTCCTTCCCCAAACATAGTGGAGTTACTAGCAGGCCGAAGGGAAGTCTGCGTCTTACTACCCTCCAGGCTCTGCTGAGTTCTGGGCCTGGGACAGGAGGGGTTTGGGGCGGTTCTGGAGCTGGGGCCCTGGTGGTCCCTGAGAGTGCTGGACACCCCAGACCCTGGGCACCGCTCACCATTCCCACGATGCTGCATGCTGGGCCTTTGCTTCCATTTTCCAGGCTTAGTGTTCCCTTCTCTACTCCATTTTGCTGCTTCGAAGTCCTCTCAGTTCTTTTTTTTTGTATGTGTTGGGGGGTGGGGGGCGGGGGGCGCACCTGTAGCATATGGAAGTTCCCAGGCTAAGGGTCAAATCGCCTACACCACAGCCACAGTAATGCCAGATCTGAGCCACGTCTGCAGCCTACACCACAGCTCATGGCAATGCTGGATCCTTAACCCACTGAGCAAGGCCGGGGATTAACCCGCATCCTCGTGGATACTAGGGTTCATGACCCACCGATCCACAACAGGAATGCCAGAAATCCTCTCAATTCTTAAGACTCAACTCCAGGGCCACCTCCTCCAGGAAGCCTTGCCTGGAGAAGGCCTCACTTTCCACATGCCCTGGGCCCTCCCTGCTGATGTCCTCATAGGATCAGTGGGCCTCATAGTGTCCCTGAGAAGCCGAGGCCACCATGCTTTTAGCATGCTACACGGGCAGTGATGGGGCCCACATGCAGCTCAGGATGAGCCTTTGCTGGACGTTATGAGCAGCTCCAAAGCCATCTGGGGAGACATGGGTCCCTGTGACAGCAACAGCACCCCCCCCCCCCCCCGAACAGAGAGCCCTCACTCACTTCCATGCATGTAGACTGCAGGCATGAAGAGACCTGGCCTCTCCCTCCATGCCTTTGCTTCTTAGCTTCAGGGCTCAGGTGCAGGGCTTTGCGGATGGGAAAGGCATGAACTGTGGTGTAGGGTCAGGGTCATGCACCCCAGCTGCTTATGTGGGGTCTGTGGTGACTCAGCCTCTCAGAGTTTGTTTCCTCAATTATAAAATGGGACTCCCATTCCCATCTCATCAGGCTGTTGTGGAAATTATAGACACCACTGTGTCTGTTCCTTTCTTCCTCAGGTTCTCTCTGCCTGAAGTGTTTCTCCCCTCTTTGCCTGGCTAGCTCCTATTCATCCTTCGGAAAGTCTGGGCCCAGTGTCACCTCCTCCAGGAAGCCCTCCCTGGTCACTGGTTCTTGCGTGAGTCTCTGTATGGGATTGGCCTCCCCCATTTTCAGTGGGCTCCATGAAGGCAGGGGTCATGTCTCCCTGGTACCCAGACAGGGCCTGGCACTTCAAAGATACTCAGTGAATATTGGCTAAGTAAATAACAAATTTAAGGTGTCTTTACATAGTAGGGACTCAACCAACTGCAGTTCTTATTAAATGTGGCCCCCAGAAGCCACAGAAGTTGCTGATTTCAGGCTTCCAGTAGGAAGTTCTACTGGAAGAAAGCTGTGAATTGGGCCCCCTCAGGTCTGCCTTTGCTTGTCCACTGGGGGATTTACAATCCTCTCAGCCAAAGAGGCAGCAACGGCAGGAAGAGACAGGTGAGGTGTACCTGCTGCCTGAGCCCCCAGTGTTGGTCTGCTTGAAAGAGAGCCCCATGTGCCAGGGTTTCCTGGGATCCATCCTGGTCAGGGAGAGTATCTGCGCCCAAGCAGCTAGGTTTCCTTGGCTTGATGATGGGCCTTGGCTGCTTCGAAGCCCACTGCTAGGAGAGAGCGTCCATGCGCACCTTTGTGGCTGTGTTCAGCCTGGGTCATTGTCTCCCCAAATGGTGTCTGGCACTTCTGACTGCAGGCTTGGTGCTCATGTCTCCTTATCAAACCACCCAGGTCCTGGATCTTCTTTTGTTTTCTTTCTTCTTTTTACGGCCACATCTGCAGCATATGGAAGTTCCTGGGGCTAGGGGTCAAACTATACCACAGCCACAGCAACAGCAACACCAGATCAGAGCCACATCTATGATCCATGCCACAGATTTGGCAACACTGGATCCTTAACCCACTGAGTGAGGCCAGGGATCAAACCTATAGCCTCACAGGGACTATGTGGGGTTCTTAATCTTGTCCTTTTTTTCCCCCTGGGTCTTCTATTTCACTCCTCTGGGCCTTGGTTTCTTCATCTGTGAAATGGGAATTAGAACCTTGTAAGCTGGACGGTATTTTGAGGATCCAATGCAATGACCAGCTCTCATAGTACTTTATATTTTGTAATAATCTATCATGTATGTTTGCAGGGACCATGACCATGCAGGGACCCTTCTCTAGGGCAAGCAGAGATCAATGCGCGCTAGGGAGATGAAATAGCCACATGTGAAAGTTTGGAGTGCCGTGGTGTAGGTGCAACTCTGGGGGCCCCATTCATGTGGATATTATGTACGTGGCCCTGGCCATAAAGCAAGGAGGCTGTGCTGGGACCTGAGACAGACAGGCAGCTGATAGCGAGTTCTGTCCAGTGCTTGGAGGAGAAAGCATCTGAATCAGGCAACCTGCTCTGCCAAGCCACAGCTTGTAGCTCACCCGAACGTCTCACACTGGTCACGAATAGCCAGAGGGATATTGGCTATGGAAACCCTTTGCCCTGGGCCCTCCCTGCCTGGGCCATGGCCTGGATGCCTGAAGGATGGACAGGTTCATGGTGGGGATACACCTGCTTATGCATCACACGTTTCTCATGGGTACACATGCATGTACACAGGTGCGCACACACACACACACACACACACACACACATGGAAGCATACAACATACAGGGCTCCTGACTGACCCTCTTACTTGCATGAACCTAAGCAGGTGTCTCATGTCTCTTGTTATGCAAGGCGCATGGACAAATGATTCCCCAACGACTTCCAGGAAGACTGTTCTGTCCACTTCTCTCCCACCTCCCCCCACCACCATCTTATGAATCGGGAGACGGAAGCCAGAGAGGGTAAGCAGTCTGCCCAGGGTCCCACAGCAGGGCAGTGGCAGAGCCAGTAGCAGCAGGTGTGACTCTAGGATGCTGCCCTTACCTGTGAGGATGCTGCCAACTCCCTTCTGCTTAGTTCTCCATTTGACAGTCCAGGAAGGGGGCTTGGCCAAGGGCACTCACCCCCCAGACGGTGCAGATGGAGACGTAGAGACTCTGAGTTGGAGCCCTGGGCTGTGGGCTTTGCCCCGCACTGCAGGGAAATCCCAGGTCTGCAGCTGCTAAGAGAGCAAAGCTCATTCAGACTGTAAAAGTGTAAAAGGGAACTTAGTAAACAGTGCAGAGGCCAGGGTAGGGGCAGCCTCTGCCAGTGACCAGCGCTTGGGGCTGTCCACCCAGAGCCCCTGTCCCACTGGCTGGGTGGCCCTCCCGTGGCTCTGCTGACTGACATAGGTTCTCTCCTGGCCTCTCACCTCCCCAGCCCTCTCTGCCCGCCCCTCCGCTGGCAGGCTGTGGTAACAAGATGCCCTTTGTGTGTGCTGGGCGGGGGAGGGGGCTCCTGTACCGCTGCTTGCTGAGTCACAGCTCCCTGCCAGGCTCTGGGGACAGAGAGTCGCAGGTGACTGGCCAGGCGGCACAGAGCCCAAGACCTTGGAGATGACCTCAGGCAACCCTCTCCTTGCACTGATGGGGAAATCGAGGCTGAGAGAGGGAATGGGGTGGCCTCATGCCTCCCTGGGGGCAAACATTAAGACAACCCCCACCCCCCCACCACAATCTTACGGGCACCCAGAATTGTCGGTGATTATCTTGGTGTCCTACTTCTCAGAGTGGCCGGCTCTGTCTGTGTCCAAGTATGTGTGCACACAGGTTCCTGTCTGTCTGTGAGTGCCACCCTCAACCACAGGGCCCAGGCAAGGTCTGTATAGTCAGGGGTCAGAGGGAACCCCTGCCTTTATGCTTCTGGCCCTCATGAGCACTGGAAGGTGTAATTTTATATGTCAGTGTGTTTGCTTTTTCTGGGGTCCCCGTGCCTTCTCCCAGAGACACCCACAGCCTGGCCTCTGTAGTGCTGCTTGTTCCATTGACCTGACCTCGTAAGGCTCACCTGGGGCTGTCCTGGCTCCACTGCAGGAGGCCCCCACTGCCTGGAAAATTCAACCTGGGGCTGGGGCTGGGGTGGAGTGCCTGTGACGGGCAGCTCATTAGCTGGCAAGTCACCCCCCTGAACCTAAGTTAGGGGGTCCTTCTGCTCCTTGTTGTGTAGGACTCACTAGTAGGGGTACAGCCAGAACTGGGGGGTGCTTAAGGACATAGGTTCCAGAAACAGGCTGGCTGAGTTTGAATCCTGGCTTTGCCACTTCCCAGCTGTGTGATTAGGAATTGACTTGGGCAAGCTGCTTCTCCACTCTGAGCCTCCATTTTCTCATCTGTAAAATGGGATAATAATAGCCTTGCCTCATAGCATTGTTACCAGGGTTGAATTTGTACTTGCAAAGCCCTTAGTGTGCAGTACACAGCAGACCTTCAAGAAATATTAGCAATTATTATTATGGCTAGAATTATTCAATGTGACCCTAAGAGATCCTGTTTGGGACACAAAGGCCTGATGGGGACTCCGCAGCTTCTGGGCAGCATGTGAGCCCCTGCCCTTTGGTCCTAGACAAGCAGGCAGCGAGTGGTGGGGGCTGAACCTGGGAGGAGTTGCCCATTCTGGGCTGTGCCCCCACTCAGTGCAACCCTCAACAGTAGGGCCCAGGCAAAATCTGTACGGCAAGTGTTGGGGGGCAAACCCTGCCTCCATGCTTCTGGCTCTCTGGCCTTTGAGCAATGCCAGGCCCAGGAGGGCAGCCACGTGGCTGGAGCTGGCACTCCCTGATGGGCCTCCGGCAGCCTTGGCAGGCAGAGGCCTTCCTGTTGCTGCTGCTGCGATGTCTCACCTAGTGCCCAGGACTGCCATCTGGGCCTGAGGGCTGGGCCAGGGGCCCGCCAGCCATCTGCCTGCTTGGAGCTAGCTGCTTCCGAAAGGCAGCAGGTTACCCGTGAGAGCTGGGGCTGCTGGAGGAGGCTCAGAGATGGTTCTCATGGCCCCAAGCAGGCTTGGGAAGGCCCGATCCCCATAGCTTCCTGCCCTAATTCTCCCCCAATACACCATTCAGGGCTCAGGAGTCAGGAAACCGGGTGTGTTGTATCAGCCACTGCAAAGATGGGCCTGTGACCTTGGGGAAATCCCTGCCCTCCCTGACTTCAGGTCTGCCATCTGTACAGTGGACAGGCTAGACTCTGATGCCCCAGACCTCTGTCCACTCAGAGCTGCCTCACCCACATCTGACTGGGGGACATGCATGGAACTGGAGAGGAGTCCTGGCTGTAAACTTTTCTCCCAGCTCAGACCCTAAGGCCTGGCTTCCCTGCCAACTGTGGAATTACACAAAGTCCCAAGTGACCAGATGCAGATCACATCCAAACTGGGGTTCTTGCTCAGCTCCAGTCCAGCCCCGGTGCCTTGCATGGTTGGCACAGGATGACAAAGACCCTTAGAGACATCTCTCCAGAGAGGTGGAGGCTGGCTAGGCCTGACGACGCTTCTCAATCACTCACTCCCTCACTTATTCATTCAACCACTTACTCATCCAACCATCCATCTATCCATTCAATAATTCATCCATCCATTCATTTATTCATTCATTCATCATTCACCCATCTGTTCAGTCATTCCATCCATTCATCCATCTCTCTCTCCACTCATCCTTCCATCCACCAATGCATTCATCCATCCATCCATCCTTTCAGCAGTTTAGTGAGCATCAGTGTCATCCTTGACACTGTGCCAGGCTCTGAGGACATGATGGTGAACATAATAGAGTAGGAGACATACCTGTGGCTTTCCAGTTACCACACAGTGTGACAAACTCTAGGATGGGATGATTTAGTGGGGAACTCGCTTCCATCCAGGGAGCCAGGAAGAGCTTCTGAGATGCCACAACTGAAGGAAGTGAGCCAAGGTTATTTAATCTCCATAATAACCTTATGAGATAAGTAGTTACTATCCCCACTTCACAGGCAAGAAAAGTCATGCTTAACAAACAGATACACAGGCAGCTTTCCTATTGTCACACCCCAGGTAAATGGCAAAACCAGGATAGGAGCCCTTGTCTCTCATCCCTGGCTTCTCTGCTGGTCCCACCTCCTGGCCTCTGTTTGTGTTCTTGCTGCCTGGAATTCCCTTCCCCTGGGTGTCTATGTGGCCTGTCCTTTAAAGCTAGGTCAAACACACTGTTCAAAAGGGCCCTCCCTGACCGCGAGGTCTGGCACTGCCCCACCTCACTCACTCTATCCTCACACACCATTTTACTGTCTCCAGAGCTCTCACTTCTTTTCTTGTCCTCCCCACCTCCAAGACGAAGGGCACTTTTTTTTTTTTAATTTTATTTTTTATTTTTAGGGCCGTACCTGCGTCATATGGAGGTTCCCAGGCTAGGGGTCTAATTGGAGCTGTAGCTCCTGGCCTACACCACAGCCACAGCAATGCCAGATCTGAGCCATGCCTGCAACCTACACCACAGATCACGGCAACGCTGGATACTTAATCCACTGAGTGAGGCCAGGGATTGAACCTGCAATTTCATGGTTCCTAGTTGGATTTGTTTCCACTGTGCCACAATGGGAATTCCCACTTCTTTTTTTTCAATAATGATTTTTATTTTTTCCATTATAGCTGGTTTATAGTGTTCTGTCAATTTTCTGCTATACAGCAAGGTGACCCAGTCACACATACATGTATACATTCTTTTTGTTCACATTATCACGCTCCATCATAAGTGACTAGATACAGTTCCCTGTGCTATACCGCAGGATCTCATTGCTCATCCATTCCAAAGGCAATAGTTCGCATCTGTTAACCCCAAATTCCCAGTCTATCCCACTCCCTCCCCCCTCTTGGCAGCCACAAGTCTGTTCTCTAAGTCCATGATTTTCTTTTCTGTGGAAAGGTTCATTTGTGCCCTATATTAGATTCCAGATATAAGTGATATCATTGGTATTTGTCTTTCTCTTTCTGATTTACTTCACTGAGTACAAGAGTCTCTAGTTCCATCCATGTTGCAGCAAATGGCATTATTTTGTTCTTTTTTATGGCTGAGTAGTATTCCATTGTGTATACATACCACATTTTCTTAATCCATTCATCTGTCGATGGCCATTTAGGTTGTTTCCATGTCTTGGCTGTTGTGAATAGTACTGCAATGAATATGCAAGTGCATGTGTCTTTTTCAAGGAAAGTTTTGTGTGGATATATGCCCAAGACCGGGATTGCTAGGTCATATGGTAGTTCTATATATAGTTTTCTAAGGTACCTCCATACTGTTTTCCATAGTGCTTGTACCAATTTAGATTCCCACCAACAGTGCAGGAGGGTTCCTTTTTCTCCACACCCTCTCCAGCATTTGTTATTTGTGGACTTATTAATGATAGCCATTCTGACTGGTGTGAGGTGGTACCTCATAGTAGTTTTGATTTGCATTTCTCTAATAATCAGGATGTTGAGCACTTAAAAAATATTTTTTTAATTGTTATTTCCCCAATACAGTTTTTTTTTTTCCTACTGTACAGCTTGGTGACCCTGTTACACATACATGTATACATTCTTTTTTCTCTCATTATCATGCTCCATCATAAGTCACTAGACTTAGTTCCCAGTGCTACACAGCAGGATCTCATTGCTAATCCATTCCAAAGGCAATAGTCTGCATCTATTAACCCCAAGCTCCCAATCTATCCCACTCCATTTTTTCCTGTACTTGTTGGCCATCTGTATATTTCCTTTGGAGAAGTGTCTAGTCAGGTCTTTTGCGAAGGGTGCTTCTTATCTCATCCATGCTGTGTCTGGAGCCTGGGCCAGAGCTGAGCGGGAGCTCAAGGAACACCTGTGCCGTGAGTAAACTTCACGGTGCTGTAATAGACACACTCTGACGGGATCTAGGTCATTTCCCGGCTGGATCTTTGAAACTCTTCTGCACCCCTCCTCAGCTCCAGGGGACAGGGAGCTCATGGGGCCTAAGGCAGCGGTTCCCATCTCTGGGCAGCTTGGACTGTGAGCCATGTGGTGCTTATCCAGACCAGAAATCCACTCTCAGTGATTCCACTGGGTCCGGTTCGGTCACTGAGCCTGACGTCTCCCCTGCAGGAACTTCTGTCTGATATTTGAAGAGTGTGGCGTGGTGAGGCCAGAATGGGGGCCACCATGCCTCAACTGGGGTCTGAGTTCCCTCTATTCCAGGTGAGTCCGCAGTCACTGAGATCGTTGACCTTCGGTTTCCCCTCCAGAAACGCTAGGAACTGTGCGCCTAAGGCTGCACTTGGATCAGAGGAAACACATCCAGAATGCATAACCTGGTGTCTGGCATTGGGCTGGTGCTTAGAGTTTGGAAAAGTCTCCATGATTCTTCACTGCTCCAGGGCATCTAGACCCTCTTGCTCCCTTGGCTCTGGGGGACATCTTCCATATATGAAAAAAACAGACACCAACAGGCCAGCCCTGCTCAGGTGGGCCCTGGCCGCAGGAGGGAGGTGGGGCATGGGTAGTGTGCCAAGCTCTCCCACGGTGATTTATAGTGTTTTGCCTTTTGGAAAACATTGCGGTACAAGGTTGCCCAAGGTCAGTGCCTCTGTTCTGTGATCACTTTATGAAAAGGGAGAAGAGAAAGTGGGCAATGTTTCCAATTTTTTAAGGAGCTGGCTCCGACCCAGTCACTAAGCATCAGAGGGAGGCAGCTGACTGCACTCAGCCACATCCTGAAAGTATCTGGAAGCGGAGGAAGGAAGCAGATGTTTCTTAAGGAACTACTGTGTGCCAGGCCCCATGCTAGGGAGTGTGGTAATAGGGAACAATTAATGCGTGCTTGGGATGGGCCAGACATTCTTGTTTGCACTTGAGGTGGATTAACTCACTTAATGGGTTTAAGCCTCACTCCATCTCTATGAATAGGCATTATCGCCCCCATTTTAAAGATGGGTTAGCTGAGGCGAAGGAAAGCAAAATAATATGTTCAGCATCCTGCAGCCAGCTTGGGAGTTCTTTAATCCCAGTTTCATAGACACCTGGAAGGGAGGATCCTTATCGCCCCGGTTTTATAGATGGGAGTTCCAAGGCTTGGAGAGTTAGACAGTTTGTCTGAGATGAAACTGCAAGAGGATGTGGCACAACTGGGGTTTGAACTCTGGTCTGGGTGGCTGCAAGCAGTGCATCGTTCTGTGCTGTGCAACTTGGCTGTTCTTGTCGTCGCCCCCTTCCTCTGTCCCCTGAAAGGGATGGGCCAGGGAGGGGGGTGGGCTGGTCTGGTGGCTGCTGACAGTCTTTGAGGACCAGGAGAGGGGATGGGAGCCAAGCCAGCCCCAGAGCTGCCGTGGGCCCCTCTGATTTTCCTGCCAATGTGGTGCCTTGGGCTTTATGTGAACATCCGTGTTTCCAACACAGACCTAGAGGAAGAGGCTGAAATCCCCAGTAAACCTTCCGCTCCCTGTTAAGCTGCCTTCTTTGTTATCAGAGGGGGTGTCAGGAAAGACTCAGATAAAGAGGCCATGTCTGGGCTCCACCATCCCGGAACAGACCCCTACACACCACAGGATGAAGTCAGATGGGAGAAGTTCCTGGGCTGGAGCCAGAACCTACTTGGGGCCAAGGCATGTGTTGGCCCAGCCTGCTGGCCTGCATCCAGTCTTCAAAGCCCTCCCTGCCTGCCTCAGGGACAGTCCTGCTCTACTCTCCCTGCCACCATCACAACCTCCTCCCAGGAGAGGATGGGGTGTCTCCCAGAACCTGGGCGCCCCTGGAAGTCAGAGCCCTTGTCTTTGTGACTATCTCCGAGGGTGCACTCTAGCTGTGCTGATGCAGGAAGAGTCCAGCATAGAGGGTCTGGAGCATGGACTCTTGTCCCAACATCAACAAAGACTGTCTCAGGAGACAGGGCGACATCCTAGGCCTCACTTTTCTCCTCTGTACAATGGCTATAATAACGTGGTTCCTCAGCCAGCAGATGATGTTCAGATGGGGCAAAAGATAAGAAAGTACTTTTGAACATGGTCAAGACTTGGCCAGCTGCCCATAGTCCCTATCCTGTCCTGTAGCCCTGTGGTTCCCAAAGTCTGAGTCATGCTGGAGCCACCTACGGATCCTAAACATTCTGATGCCTGGCTCCTCCCCCAGGCCTTCTGATTTCATTGGTCTGGGGTGTGACTGAGTCCTGGGAGATGCTAGAGCTTTCAGGGGATTTAAATGTACTGACTGGTGCATCAGGTGACAAGGGAGCTTCAAGGTGACATCAGGCCCAGATTTTTCCCTGTTCTTTTCTCTATTTCTGTTCTATTGTTGCCTGCTGAGAGTGTTTTTAAAAAAATTTATTGACGTATAGTTGATTTACAATGTTCTGTTAATTTCTGCTCTATAGCAAAGTGATTTAGTTATATATGTATATTCTTTCTCATATTCTTTTCCATCATAGTTTAATCACAGGATATTGAATAGAGTTCCCTTTGCTACACAGTGGACCTTGTTGTTTATCCATCCTATATATACTAGTTTGCATCTGCTGGTCCCAAACTCCCAATCCTTCCCTCCCTTGGCAGCCACAGATTTTTCTCTATGTCTGTGAGTCTGTTTCTTTTTCATAGATGTGTTTGTGTCATATTTTAGATTCCACATACAAGTGCTATCATATGGTATTTGTCTTTCTCTTTATGACTTACTTTGCTTACCATAATTTCTAGATTCATCTGTGTTGCTGCAAATGGCGTTATTCATTCTTTTTTATGGCTGAGTAATATTCCATTGCACATATATATTGCATCTTCTTTATCCATCCGTTGATGGACATTGAGGTTGTTTCCATGTCTTGGCTGTTGTAAATGCCAAGTTGTTGTAAATACCTGCTGAGAGTTTTGAATCGTGAACACCTGCTTTTTACAGAAGGTGCCTCTGGCAGATGTCTGGGGAGTAAAAGTGCCTGTGATTTTTGCTGACATCCTTCTACAGGTGTACCCTGCATCGAGCAGGGAGGAGGAAGGGGGGGCCTTGGCAGGTGGGTCTGCCCTCTACACTCCCCTGTGGTGCTCTCTGAACATCTATTTCACACTTCGCCACAGATTTGCTTAACTAATGGAGGAATGGCCTTACCATCCCCACTTGCTGAAGAGGAAATTGAGGCCCTGATAGGCTCCAGACTTGCCCAAGGTGTCACGGATCACAAACAGAGAAGTGCTGTTGAATCCTGACCACCAGCTCAGCCCAGGCTATGGCAGGGAGAGGACTGGTGCAGATGGAGGGGAGATGAAATTCCATAGAGGCAGGAGGCTTAGGGGTAGGGGTCAGGGTTTAGGGGGCAGAGTGAATCCAGGGTCCCTTCTACTCGCTCTCTCTCACCCTCACACCCTCCCTCCCCAGTTCCCCAGAGCAGAGGACAGTCTGGGGCAAAGAAGGTAATGAGCAGGTTCTCCTAGGGCTGAGCACTAGGGATCTATGGGTCTCTAGTTCTCATCCTGCAGTGCTGACTTGACTTCCTTCATTTTCAGAGTTATCAGGTGGGAGTCAGGGATCTGTGACAGAGGGGATGATATCCTTAATATCAACCTTGGGCTCAGCGGCTGGGTCTAAAGAGGACCAGGAGGGCCGTGTCAGGACCTGGGAGAACCACACGATAAGGTGGCCACAGGGAAGGCTCCCATGACGGGGGAGGACTTCAAGGCCAAGGACAGTGATCCAACTTGAATGGGGAGTCAGGATTGGTATTCTAGGCGCTGCTTATCCAAGTTCCCTCACTGAGTTAGAGGTGGAGGCTCTATTGTCCCCAGCCTCACTTTTCTCCATCTGCAACCTGGGAGGTGATGTAAGTCACCACTCAGACAAGTGCAGGGTAAAGACTTATAATCAGAGTTCCTGTTGTGGCTCAGTGGTTAATGAATCCCACTAGTGACCATGAGGTTACGGGTTCGATCCCTGGCCTTGCTCAGTGGGGTAAGGATCTGGCGTTGCCGTGAGCTGTGGTGTAGGCCACAGACGTGGCTCGGATCTGGCATTGTCATGGCTGTGGCGTAGGCCGGCAGCTACAGCTCAGATTAGACCCCTGGCCTGGGAACCTCCATATGCCACGGGAGTGGCCCTAGAAATGGCAAAAAAAAAAAAGAAAAAAAAAAAGAATTATAATCAGAGTACACAACAACATCCATCCATCTGTGCCTACTTTTATGCATCCACCAAATCTTTTGAGCTCCTTTTTTGGGGGGGTGGGATGGGCACCCTTGTGGCATATTGAAGTTCCCAGGCTAGGGGTCAAATGAGAGCTCCAGCTGCCAGCCTGTACCACAGCCACAGCAACGTGGGATCTGAGCGATGTCTGAGACCTACACCACAGCTCATGGCAATACCAGATGCTTAACCTACTCAGTGAGGCCAGGGGTCGAACCCACATCCTCATGGATACTAGTCAGGTAGGTAACCCACTGAGCCAAAACGGGAACTCCCTCCTATAAGCAACTTTAGGGAGCCAATTCTCTTGCACAGAGATGGATCAGGATTGTACCTGCTTCCAGGGGCTCTCAGCTTCAGTGGGAAGGCCAGTACTTTGGGTGAAGGAGGCCACCATTAGTTCAGCCTGGGCCACTGGGCTTCATAGAGGTACCCTTTGAACTGGTTAGAGATTAAGTTGAGAGTTTGCCAGAATCATGAGAGGGAAGGGCCTCTTAAGTACAGAGAATGACCAAGGCCAATGTGGGGTGGGATGTTTAGGGCCTCTTGGCTCCCTCTGTGTTATAGCTGAAATTTGGCAGTAGCCACAAATGAAGCTATTGGAGGGGGTTCTGAGCCAAAGCCCAACATGCTAACAGACCCCACTTTAGGCAGCAGAATCTCCTTAACTCTGGTGCGCATGGCTGGCAGGCCAAGAGGGGGCCGGCTGCTGGGGAGGGGCATGTGCTAGTCTGCCTGTTCCCCCCTAGTAGCATGAGTCTCCTGCCTGTGCCTAGCCTCTGTCTTATTCTGTGGGTCAGGAGGCCTTTCCTGCCCAGATGTAGGCAGACAGGAGCTGGGAAGCACCAGCCTGGCCCTCATCATTTCCTTTCAGCCACGGTAGAAGGAGGGATGCCATCATTTGCATTTCAAAACCTCTATCTCCCTGCATCTTCCCTTTAATAAGAGCCAATTACACCTCTGCCCCAAACCGCAGGTTGTCTGCCTGTCATTGGACTTTTATCCTGTTTGGGGTGGGGAGGAACTGCTCTCTTAAATGTCACATTTAGCATATGCAAATGAAAATAATTGTCCTTAATGGAAGATGAACTCACCTGCTGGCTGAGTGCTCCAGACAAAAGCAGCCATTGATGAAATGAGCACCGGGTAGGCCAGGGTCTACTATTCCTATTTTCTGCCTCAGCCAAGGGCTCCACTGGCCTTGCCCACCTCTCTCCACCCATCTGGAATTTAGCAGTCTTAGAGTCAGTTAGGAGGTGACACATGTAGAGATCATTTTTCCATTTGACAGATGTGGCCACTGGGGCCTAGAGGTGGGAGGGACTTGCTAAAAGTTATGGGCTGAGTCAAACCTCTTGGGGGAAGTCAGAGTGGAAGCCTACAAGCAGATTGGGCTGGGAAAAGCAAGGACTCCCAGGATTCTCCACCCAGAGAGGAATGAAGAGGCAGCGATGGAATCTGGCTCTTGCCTGGAGCATAGGTCTTTAGTAGGAATGGTGTTCAACCTGGGAGCTGTGCTTGGGGATCTGGAGACTGAGGGGAGAGGGCTGGGGGCGGGGAGGGGCTTTGGAGACCATGTCCTCCACTTCCCATTAAGACTGGTGCCTCCACCTATCCATGCCAAGTGTGTCTTAAATCAAGAGTGGAGGCAGAAGGAGCTCAGAGGGCTTGAGCTCTCTGTCACCAGCATGTGCAAATAGCGTGGGAGTGTCCTCTGAGTATGTGGTCCCCAAAGAGGGGGAGGTTCTCCTTGAAGATGAGCCCTGATTGACTACCCCTTGAGCCCTGAGCTGAACATAGGATGAGGATTTTAAGGAGCCCCAGACTTGGTAGAAATGGGAGATCTGGCCTGCTCTACTCCAAGAATCACAACCCCTGCCTTGTCTAATTCCAGGGTCTGTAGCTGGGGATATGCCTCAAGCCTGGGTCTCATTCTGGTCCCTGCCTGGCCTTAGGGTCTTGCCCCTGACTCCTAGGGAAGTGCTGTTTTGTGGAGTTGGAAAGTGTAGACTCTAATCTCAGCATGTCCACTTAACTACATGACCTTGAATGTTTTTCCTATGACCTTTAAGCCTTAGCACCCTCCCCAGTGGAGTGGACATGGTGTAACCATCTCCTCACAGCACTGGGGGAAAACACCAGGGGGCTTATTGTGATGCCTGGCATGGGAGGGACTCAGTAGAGATTTGTTTGAAAAAAATCACTTGTCCTACCCACTTCCCCTTGCCCATGGAGGGGCCTGAGTCCTCCCACAACCCCCTAGGTCCTCCAAGTTCTGCCCACCAGCTCTGCCTGGCGGCCCTGGGCTGTCTGCCTTCTGTTGCCTCTTGCTGGGTTTTCCATATGGCCCACTCAGCTCGGCCACCTCACTACTGGCTGACCTAGGAATGCCGGTGACCTTGGGTAAGAGGCACGGGGCATCTCCAGGCTCTTTCCCCAGGTGTCCTGACTGGTCTCAGAGAGTATCAGGAATTTTCCCAAGGTCACAAGGTGAGGTCAAGGGTCAGCCAGCCCCTTTCTTTGATAGTCTATGAGCTTGTGACTATCACAGTGAAGTATATCCATCTGGAACATAGGGCGCTCAAGTGTTCCAAGAGGAGGCCACGGCCCTTGGCACCAAAGGCAGGGTGAGGATAGGGAGACAGGGCTTGGTCTGAGAAGGGTGAGTGGACAGCCAGCTCCTGGCAGATGTCTGTCTTCAATTCCTGCCACTGCTCCAGGCTCCTTACTCTCAGCCATGGCTTCTCCAAGAGCCCTGCTCCCTGGGGCTCTGTGGTCAACTCCCACTGCCAAGCCTGCTCTGGAGACAGGCACACCCTAGTCCCAATCCCAATTTGCACAAGGTCTGCCAGCTTATTAACCATTTGCTCTTTGGGGGACCTCTTGGGGCCTCAGTATCCTCATCCATAAAATAGGGATGGTGATGCATACTCCATGTGGTTTAGGAGGAAAATAAGTTCAGGTATTTGTGAGAACCATCTAGTGCCTGAGTTCTAGTGGGTGTCCTAATAGATCTGACAGATCCATGTTCCAATCCTAGCCCTGACACTTTCCACCTGTGTTATCTCGGGCAATTGTCAACCTCTACGGGTTTCAATTTCCCCACTGTAAAATGGGGCAATGATAAACCCTACACCAGGGAGCTGCTCTAAGGCCTCAGTGAGATGACCCATGCAACCTCCTGAGTGAAGGGCTCGCACAGAGTAAATGCTCCAGAAGGTCAAGGGTCACCAAGGTTGTCATACTTTCTGAAGCTTGGAATCCTCAAGTTCATAAGATTGCCCCAGGATACATTCCAACAGGACCTGGCATTCAAGCATGACATTCAAGGCCCTTCTCAACTTGGTCCAACCATCCCTTCCCGGTCATTGCTGTTATCCCGACAGCTATTCCACTGTGGCCACTCGCAACCACAAATTCTTCCCTGACCCCTCTGTGCCTTTACTGTTGCTGTTCCCTGACTTAGCCACTTGACAGCAGCTATGTTTCCTTTGAAATTTATCCCAAATGCCATCTCCTCTGCCTAGGGGAATCAGGGAACCATGAGATTATTGTTCCCTTAGCCAACCATAAAATAGCCCCTTGTATAGAACTCAACTGTCGATGTGTGCCCCAACTAGACTGTGATTTCTGGGGCAGGGACTCTGCTCTACTTCTTACTGCATCTCCTGGGGCCTGGCATCCCAGGTACCACCGCACTCTCCAGGGCACGACATCCTAGCATCTCAGGACATAGTACAGTGCTGGATCCCAAAGCAACTGCTCAGGGATGGTTGTGGGAGGGTCAGAAGCTGCTTCAGGTCTGCTGCTCCCTTTGTGCCTTCCACATTGTGCAGTCTGGGGCCTCATTCATTCCACTAGAGGCTGCAAATTTCTGCCTTTGGGGAGCAGCAGTCATTAGGCCTGCTCAGATATCCCAGTTTGTTTTCTCCTCCTTCTGGACACATGGTGGGACTGCTCTCCTATCCTTCTCTGAGGGGAGGTAAAGTTGTGTGACCTGTCATGGTCAATGGCATGCAAGCAGAAACAAAATGTTTTGTTCCTAAGTGGAAGCCGTAATGGCAGGAGTGTCACTTGCCATTTCCTTCCCTGTCTTGGTGACCATGGAAGCACATGATGGGATGGAGACTCCATCAGCCTTCAAAGTGATGCTGAGACCCCTTCCACCCAGGACTGATGTATACCTTGATCAGGAAGTTAAATTTGCTTTGTTAAACCACTGAGATTTGGGGGCTGGCTATTCCTGCAGCAAAACCTAGCCCATCCTGACTGATTCCAGGGACTATGCAGGCAAGTTAAGTGTGAGACGGGGTAGGTTTTGGGCAATGTGCAGTGGTGGAGATAGGTGTGTTTAACTGAAAATACATCCCACCCAAAAACATTCAACTCCATAGTTTTTAAAAAACCATGCTGACCCGGTAATACCACTGCCAGTGACCCAGATCAGGCCAAGGACCATGGTTGACTTGCTCTTCTCTGGGTCTAGGGATGGAGAGTATGGGCATCAGTAGGGGCCCTTCCCACAGTGTGATGACTAATGCTAGGATGTGCACACAGGTAGAGCCAGAGCTCTGTCCTCAGTGTGCAGAATCTAAAGCCAAAGTCACACGACCAGCTGACGGCCAGGCAAAGAACCAAGACTTCAACCATCTGACCTCAGAAGCTCTCTTCAGTGCCTCACTGGATGGGGAAAGGAAGGCGTGGTGGCAGAGGACACATCTACCCTTCTCTTCTGTTGTCCAGGCCACAACCGAGGCTGGCTGGCTCTCAACGATTCCTGGGGCACCAGGCGGCAAGCCATTGGCTGATGAATTCAGTACTGGGTCAGAGCAGGAGCCCTGCCTTCCCCTGGGAAGCTGTGGGGAGCTTCCTCCCAGCTCCGGTCTCCTCGGCCTGTCTTCGAGGCTGCCCGGAAGCCGTCTCCCTGTGATTAACGAGCATTTCCCCTCCCGTGGGCCCCGTGCTGGGGGACGGATGGGATGTGGCTTTGGCTATTGTGGGTAGTGCTGGGGTTTGGGGAGCCTTGGAGCATGGGCTGCAGCTGTTTACTTGGCAGGGACTTGCTCGCAGATGCGAGGCCGAGGGGGTGTGTGGGGATGTGAGGGGTGGAGTGGAACCCAGGGAGAAGCCGGTGCCCTCACCCCTCCTCAGAAGGAGCCCATGCTTTGGACTCTGTGCTCCTGGGGAGAAATCCCCTTGCTGGGAGTTCAGAACCATGGCTCTCAGAACCCACCCCTGATGGTGGCCCAGCTGCCTCCAGCTGTCTATAGATGTTGGTCCAGTTTCTTCTGCCTCTGCACCTCCTAGATGCTGACCCCCAAGGATCCTCTTACTATTGCAAGTGTGGCTTTGGTTTCAGGATTGAAGCTAACGCTGGGTTTAGTCCCCAGCTCCAATTATCCTGGGCAGTGGAATTTGGACCTGGGAGAGGCCAGGATTGGAAGAGTTCTTAGCTAATGGAAAGATGGAACTGTGGGCTACTCCCTGCTTAGCTCATCTCAGGGGACAGGGCAGGCCCCGCATCTTCCTAGAGTACAGCCATGGGTTTCCAGGATGTGAGCTCAACACAAAGGGTGGGGGTCCTTTCCCACCCCATCTGGGACACTTTTCCATTCCTTGCCCAAAGGGGCCTGCCAGGTCTTTTTCAGCCTGGAACAATGAGTTGTAAGGACGGCAAGCAGGGAGGCTCCTTGTGTTAGTGGCTGAGTGTGGTGTAAGTGTGGAGAATAGAGAGGGCATTCCCTATACGCTGTCAGTGCCGAATAGTTTTGTGCTTGTTGATATTGTAATTCACTTGTTCCTTCTTCCATCCTTCCAAGATCTCCATTAATTTATCTATTTTCCAAACAAGTCATTCATCCATCCATCCATTATGTTATTTCCATACATTTCTCCATCCAAGCGTCCATCCAGCTCTTCTCCCTTTCATGCATCCATGCATCCATCCACAAACTCTAGCTGCATGCTTGTGCTAGACCAGGCCCTGTGCCAGTTGCTAGGATACAGAGATAAACAGTTCATCATCTCTGCCCTGAGAGCATTCCTAGTCTAGTGACCAGATATAAACACCAATGTCTCTGCAGTAATATCAAGCTGCAACGAATGTGAAAGTTGTTTTATGAATCCAGAGGATTAACCGACTCCAACTCAAATGACACCTCCTCTAGGACACTTTCTCTGATCCTACCATGTGACATGGGAATTTGACAGGTGGAGAAGGGGTGAAGGGCCTTTCTGGCAGATGGACCAGGCTTTGCACAGACCAGAGCTCTGCAAATACATAACACGTTCAAGGGGCTATGGTGCCGTGGCTGCAGGAGGCTGCGAGGTAGAAGGGGTGCCCTAGAGAAGAAGGAGCAGTGCTCATGGCCAGGTGGTAGATGGTCCTGGATGCCAAATTAAGGCTTTTGAATTTCCCTGTGGTCTTCGAGGCACCAGGGAGAAGTGGGAAGCAGAGGCGAGGCCTGGTCAGATGTATATTTTAGGAAGACCATCCCAGCTGCATTAGGTTTTTTGAGGCATGTGTACCTGGGTTTGGATCTTTCTATTTAAGACATTGGGCATGCAAATTAATTATTCCGAGTTTGCTTCCGCTTCTCCAGTATGGAGATGATGCTCTCTACTGCATTGATTTTTGTGGTATAAGTGAGACATTACCTAAGAAGTACCTGGGACAGTTCCCAGCACAATTTCTGACACGAATCACCTTATTCTGGGCTCTGCCTGGACCCAGCTGGAATGAGAGCTTGGGTCTTCTGCTGCTGATTCCAGCTCATGTGTGTGTTTGGGAGCAGTCACTTAATCTCTGAGGACTGCAATTTTCTTATCCATGTAATGGGCACGAAAGTAGCCACTTTGTAGCATTGCTGTGAGGAGTGGACCAGATGACTGGTGTGCCTGGCAAGTTGCCTGGGCTGCAGACACAGCAGGGGTTTCAGACTCAGAGAACCAGTGATGCCCCAGCTTGGGACATGAACATTGGACTAGTGACCCCAGGTGCTCTGGCACGGGGCCACAAGAAACTCTTCCTGCCCGTGAGTAGCTCCCTCGTCCCCGCCCTGCCTCGCCCAGCCCAGCTGCTCAAGGAGATGGCTCCCTGGCCCCGTGACCGCAGCTGCTAATCTCCAGGAGCAGCAGGCTGAGGCAAGGCCTGGCATGTCCGTGGGCCTCAGCAGCCTGCTTTACCCAGGGCTGTGGCTCCATGCCCACCCCCGCCCCCAGCTTCAGGGCTGGGGCTGCTGCCCACCATCCCTGCTCCACACACTGGCCTTGAGTCCTGCCTGACCCTCGATCGTGATGGGCCAGGAAGAAGTCACAGAAAGAGGTGTCCAAGAAAAGAGCCGTGTCTGTACAGGGCCTGCTCTACCTGCCCATAGGCAGTGACCAGGAATGACCAGGCCCAAGTACTTCTCTCACTTGTCACTTGGCCTCTGGGAGAGCCTCGGTGAGCTCATCTGAAAAATAGGGCTGATGATATTAACTGCACAGGTTCAGTGTGGGGGGAGAAGACAGGGAAGGGAAAGACCTTCGTAAAGTGTCACTCACGTATGTTTGTTTGGTGCCTAATGACAGAGTCACTGAGTTCCCCGCCTTGTTCTCAAGGACAATAATGCCCTTCTGTGGGAGCAAAGGGCGGCTGTGGGAGGAATACCCTCCTGAAGCAAAGAAAGTGTTCTAGGGAACTTGGAACCAGGAAGGGCCTGTGAATGCCATTCCTCCTACCTGGCGTTCCCTGTGCTTGCTGCACACACAAGTGCACTCTCATGCATGTGCATAGGATGCAAATTCACAAACTCACACATGTCTACTTACATAACACGTATACACACAGCACCACACCCTATGCCCACACATACCCGCACTTCAGGATGGGAACACATGTTCACACACAAATGCACAAACCTGTGCCTGCATTTGTCTGCACACACCTACAACCCCTTCACAAATGATGACTTTCCAGGGGTTAGAAATCCCAGCACTTAACTGGGTTGAGTTTGATATCCTGTAGCCATAAGTGTCAGAGTAAACCTCACACTGTAGAGGTATAGGGCTGTAGAGCTGGAAAATAAGAGAAGGGGGTTCTTGTGTGGTGCAAAGGGTTAAGGATCTGGTGTTGTCGCTGTAGCTGCTGGAGTCGCTGTTGTGGCATGGGTTTGATCCTTGGCTCGGGAACTTCTATATGCCATGGGGGCAGCAAAAACAAAAAAACAAAATAAAACAACCAAGAATTAAAAATCAAGTTTTGGGGAGTTCCCGTCGTGGCGCAGTGGTTAACGAATCCGACTAGGAACCATGAGTTTGCGGGTTCGGTCCCTGCCCTTGCTCAGTGGGTTAACAATCCGGCGTTGCCGTGAGCTGTGGTGTAGGTTGCAGACGCGGCTCGGATTGCGCGTTGCTCTGGCTCTGGCATAGGCCAGTGGCTACAGCTCCGATTCGACCCCTAGCCTGGGAACCTCCATATGCCGCAGAAGTGGCCCAAAGAAAATAGCAAAAAATAAATAAATAAATAAATAAATAAAAATCAAGTTTTGAAACAAATGAAAAAGATAGAGAATAAGGGAAGATTATAGAACCCCTTCCCCCCCCGCCACTGGCTACTTGGTCACTTGCAGATGGGGAAAGCAAAGCTCGGAGAGGTAGGGGCCATGTAGGGCCAGCTCTGTGACCTTGGCCAAGGTAGGAGTCTCACTGGCTCACTGTCATGGACAGCCCCTCTGACAACCCGTGCCTACCTCTCCTCCTTGATTCTCAGTCTGAAGCCGGGATCTGGCAGCCCCCGTGGTAACCCGGTCCCTTGCTGTGCTCTCTAGTCCTCATTCTTAGCAGGACAAAGGTAAAGCCCCTGACCTGGGGCACGTGAGCAGCCTTTGCTGGGGAATAACACAGACAGCAGACCACTTGCCAGTTGGGTCTTCTGGAGGACAGATGAGCCTGGCTATTTACCCCAGGAAGGGTAGGGTCCAGGGGCTGGTTTATCCACAGGCACACCAAGCCTGAGACATCCTGATGACTATTTTCCCAAGAATATTTGATAACTGAAAAAAAAAAAAAAGAGATTGACTTCAAAAAATGACTGCAAAATCAAAATTAATTGATGTTTAATTGAATATGTGCATAATGTAACATCATGTCAACTTGTTAAATTCAACTCATCTCAGCTCCTATGAAGTTATATGTAAATGATATTTGAAGTGGGATGTAGACGCATTCTGATGCGTTTATTATGATGTGGCATGACATTCTCGAGTGAGCGTGTTGCAGGGGGGCGATGACGATTTAAAAACAGCTCTCTTGGGGTGCTGTAGGGTGGGGGTGCTGCGCATAATAGCTGAGCTACTTTCTGACTGTCCTGACAATGCTGGCTAGTGACTCCCTGGAAAAGCCAAGCATTTTCAGTACTCACCAACGGATAAGCTAACCTCTAGAGAGCCACTTGAACTCTAATATGCTGGATCTTCTGAGACATCCAGCAAGTTCGTGCAGCAGCTGAATCTGCTCTGGCTTGCCCTGGCCTGTCTCCCTGGAGCTGGGGTTGCAGAGGGGGTAAGGCAAGGCAGTCTGGAGAAGTGGGGACTTAACCTTTGCCTCCACAGCCAGGGCAGCCCATGGGCAGAGCTTTGGGGCCCAGGCACCACCAGATTTCAGGTGTCTGTAGGAAGAATGACAGAGCAGCAGCTCTGTTAAAAAGCATTACAATGGGGCTCATTTTTGTACAACCAGGACTGTTTGCACAGCATTTTGAGGCTCTTGATCTTGTTTTCTCTTCACAGTTTCAGTGGGCAGTCAGGATCAATTTACATATCTGGGCAATGGGGCCAAGGAGCTCAGGAGGGTGGAATAAGTCACTCAGGTTCTTACTGTTACAAAAGCACAGCTCTGGGACCAGAGCCTGGAGCTCTGACTCTGCGCTGGGCACAGTTCCCCTGCCTTCTCTCCTGTTCCCCAGGATCTCTGCATTTGAACGTGATTTCTACCTTTGCTCCTTGGCCCTCCATCACCCGGCTGCCACGAGCTCGTTCATTCTCACAAAGAGAAGTTGCCACTAGACATTGCATTCTCACACAGAACCAGGCGCTCCCTCACACTGCCCAGCTTTCTGAGCTGAGACTGGACCCATGTCCTAGTTCTGGCCAATGAATTGTGAGCAATAGGAGTGCATCACCCCAGGCCCGACAGATGCTGATTTATCCTGAAGCTAATGGAGTGTAGACTCCAGGTCTCTCGCTTGCCCTGGCCCATCTCTCTGGGGTCCATGGGTATGTTTCGTTTCTTTTCTTCTTTTTTTAAAAATTTCTATGTACCATGGTATTGGAGCAGTTGTAAAAATATAGATGTATGATTATGCAAAAATAGATTTTTGTTTTTTGTCTTTTGAGGGCTGCTCCTGTGGCATATGGAAGTTCTCTAGCTAGGGGCCAAATCACAGCTGCAGCTGCCAGCCTATGCCACAGCCACAGCAACACCAGACCCATGCCATATCTGTGACCTACGTCACAGCTTGTGGCAACGCTGGATCCTTAACCCACTGGGCAAGACCAGGGATGGGACCCACCTCCTCACGGACATCATGTTGGGTTCTTAACATGCTGAGACACAGTGGGAACTCTTAAAAATAGATATTTTACAGGTATAACTTTGTATAACTTTTCTTAGAGTCCCTAAGAGTATAAGTTTCAGGCCCACAACATCTGGCTGTGCCTCTGAGGCTGAGGCAATTAATTGATGTGTCCCTCTGCCATCCTGCTGTCCCCTCTTTTACAGTGGCCTTGGAGGCCAAATCACAAGATGAAGAAGGGCTACTGACCTGATGTGTGCCTTTATGTGAGTGAGAAAAAAACTACCCTGTGAAGTCATTGGGGCTTGAAGGTTTATTTGTTACACAGCTTAACCTACAATGCTGACCCCCACACACACTTTCATCTGCATTTCACAGAAGTGGAAACTGAGACTTTGTTTTTGGTGGGCAGTGTCAGTGGAGAGGCAGGGACTTGGAGCTTGCTTCCCACAGAGACCAGGACCATATGAACCTTGGTCTGTAGACTCCAGATTCAGAGCTCTGAGCTTAGGAGCCTTGAGTTAAGGCCAGGTAGCCCAGAAGCTTCATAAAGACCAGTCCCATCTCCCAAGGGATCCCAGAATGAAGGGTAGCTGTTGTAGGGCGGAGGTCTCAGCCTGGAGTCGCAGGGTATGGGCAACTTCGGGAGTACCTGAGGGTGTCTGCAGTCCTCAAGGACATCTGGGTCCCTGTAGCCCAGCCCCACACCCCTCCCTGCTAATCTCACAGAAGGAGGTCAGAAGTCACAGCCTCAGGGCAACCTTTCTCCCAGCATGGATGGAAAAGTAGCCCTGATTTCCATCACGGCTGTTCCCTGACATGACCCTAGACTCTAGAACCTGACTCAGGCCCCTCCTGGAAGAGGGGAGGGGCCACAGATGAAGATCTGAGGGACCGGGGCAGGAGGGGGCTGCAGACAGGGGGCTGGATCTGTCTGCTCAGGGCTGCAGATTAGCGGCTGCTGGAGTACCAGGGATGGCAAGGGCCTGCCAGTCAGAGCTGCAAGGCCATCAGGGAATTCCTTCTGCAGTCTTAAGGGCAGCATCCAGAGTTCCCATCATGGCACAGCGGAAAGGAATCCGACTAGAAAGCATGAGGTTGTGGGTTTCATCCTTGGCCTCACTCAGTGGGTTAAGAATCTGGCACTGCTGTGAGCTGCGGTGTAGTTTGCAGACATGGCTCAGATCTGATGTTGCCGTGGCTGTGGTGTAGGCTCACGGCTGTAGCTCAGTTAGACCCCTAACCTGGGAACCTCCATGTGCCACAGGTGCGGCCCTATAAAGCAAAAAAACCCCCCCAAAAAACAGTTAAGGGCAGCATCCTTAATAGACTATTCCATGCATAGTGCTGTATTTGTTCTTTTTTGTCTTTTTTAGGGCCACACCTGCAGCATGTGGAGGTTCCCAGGCTAGAGGTCGAACTGAAGCTGTAGCTGACAGCTGACGCCATAGCCACAGCAACGTGGGGTCCAAGCCTCATCTGTGACCTATACCACAGCCAATGGCAATGCTGGATCCTTAACCCACTGAGTGAGGCCTAGGGATCAAACCCTCATTCTCATGGATACCAGTTGGGTTCATTACAGCGGAACCACAGCGGGAGCTCCTGTATTTGTTCTTCCACAGCTAATTGAAACAGTGACACGTGGGGCTGTGTGTGATGTGTACATATATATTTTCATGACTACACGCAAACAAGTATGTGCTACAGAAGTCAGAGTGTCCACTATTTTATCTAAATGGAGCTTATGGTATGTAGAATGGTGGGTATTATAAACGAAATAACTTGCCACGAAATAACAAGCCACTGCTAGCAGTGGGCTAGCAGTGGCTTGGCCCAGAATGGCACTTGATACAATATACATATTATAATCACTGTTATAATTGCTCTTGCCTTTGTTGTAAATGTTTGTACAGTTTTGTAGCCCTGGTGCAGGTAAGGGCTTTGTGGTCTTGTTCCAGAGCCTAGCTTCTTTGCCTTGTAATGCCCTGGTCTGGGTGGTCTGCAGATTTGTGCTGGTCTCCCATCGACTAGGCTGAACTGGTCAGCAAGGCTGGAGGCCTAATGAGCCTTGCAGCCTCAGGGAGCCTCAGAGACTCTCACCAGCTGAACTAGGGTCTGGCCTGCCTGCTGCTGCCTTGGCCGAGCACATTGGCCCTCCTGGGTGTGCAGAGCTGCACAGAAACCTCCCGCCATGCCAAATGCCAGCTGTCAAGTGCCCTCTACTCTCTCCTGCATTTGGGTGAGCAGCTCCCTTGGTTTTAGATCAGGAAGGCTGCTCCCGAGCAGGGTCTTGTCTAGAAAGCTCTCCCCATTGTCTTAGGCCAGGTTTACTAGAAACAGAAGGTAAAACCGGAATTCCTGCCCAAGTGCCACATTGAGGGGTGTTCTCAGGAGACCAGTGAAGGGGCGAGTGAAGCAGGGGCAGCTCTTGCCAAGGGGAGATACGACAGTTTCTTAGCCTGATCTCATGGCAGAGTGCTGGAATATGAATTTCACCAAAGATTTGTCCCAACTTGAAGCAAAGGGGCTGGGATTTAGACTCTGGCATCTGTAAGTCACGGGTAGAGGGCTGCCCCTTGGAAGGATGTGCAAATTCCCTGGCATCTTCTGGCAATATGGCTCCCATCAGCCAAGGGCAGCTCCATGAAGGGTACACTGTGTGCCTTTAGCAACCCACCGTCTCAGCAGCTGGGGGATGGAGATGTGGGCTCTGCAGTGGGTCCAAGTGGTAGTTCAATCACGCCCGCCGACCTTCCATGGCCATGTCTTCTCTTCAAAGAGGATCTTGTCTTCTTCCCAGATGCAATTCTGCTTAGCTTAATAAACACTGATTATCTGGACCTACTGTGTACAGGCCCCAGGGCAGGTCTGAGTGTGCTGATGTTGCACACAGATAACAGGTTTGCCTGCCAGGATCTGTGGTTGCTTCTGCTGAGGGCTTCCACACTCACCCACATCTGATCCCCTGGGCCTCGACCTGCCCAAGGCCACGTTCATGAAGACTATATGATGCTTTCTGCTCCAGTGCAGAGGGGAGATGATCTGGAGAATATGTTTCCTGTTACAAAAGGAGCTAGAAAGGACCCATTTTCTTTGGAACTGGTGCTGGGTGGTGGAGGAAGGGTCTAAGGTGTGCATGTTTTTTTTTCCTGTCTGCAAACTTTCCAGTCAAGCAGAGGAGGCTGCACAGAGAAGCACTCTCCCCTGCCTGCCTCCCCGGCCTCTCCCTCCCCACTGGGCTGTCTCAACTGCAGCCCCGGCCTTGTAGCTACTGCTGAGGAAAACAGAAAACCACAGCTATGCGGCACCAAACAGGCCTGCATCATGTTTACGCAATGACAGAGGCCTGGGCCAGTCTCCAAAGAGGCAGAGGCCCCCACGGCAGTTCACACAGCCCTTCCAAGTCCAAGGCTGTGCTTCAGAGGCTGAGGGCTGAAAGGCCCTTGGCGGTCACTGCCTCCAAGTCTCTCATTTCACCAGGAGGCCTAGAGACAGGGAGTGAGTTGGCCAAGGTCGTGCAGAGCCCCGTGCGACCTGGTTGGGGAACGTGGGAGGGGGGCCCAGCCTGAAGTTCCTGGCGGGGGGGACTTGTTCTGGCTCATGTGGAGCTTCAGCTCCTGCCCCCTCCTCCTCTCATGTCTAATCAGCTTTCACCCAAGGTCACTGTCACCGGAGGAACAGAGAAAGGAAAGCAGAGGAGACCAGGCCTCCGAGCTGGGCTATAGAAGTTCCATATTCTCAGTCTCACATCCTACACCAAAAGATGAGCACTGGGACCCCCACCACCCTCCCTGAGAAACCATAGGCCTGAGAGGGTCTGGGTTCTGCATAGAGTCATTCTAGGACTTTTCCTCTTTCACATAAGCCCACAAATACCTCTAGCCTCTCCCAGTTCCATTCACATCTCACGACCTCATCTCCTATTTCTGGCAAAACTGAGGCCAACTTCTCATCATTGCATCTTAGATATTTTCACCATGGGTGCCCACCCTTTCCCACTGGCCCAGGAGGAGGGACAGGTATCCCTCTATCCCTCCCCCCATGCTGTCCCACCCCTCTGGGCTCCAGGAATTCACACCTCTCTTCCACAGCATCACCAAACCCTCCCCAGGCCTGGGGGCCATGCCCTCTGCATACGACCTGGCTTAGTTTCCAAGGCTGCCACCTCAGTGCTCTCATTATTTCACTTCTCCAAGTGATCTGTGGCCAGGACTCTGGAAATCTGGCCACTTGTTTCCACTCTGCTCCAATGTCTTTGAGGCCACCAAGGAGTGGTCACAACCTAGTCCTACTCTCCTTGGTCTCTGTCCTGCATCTGACACTGAGACACCCCCACCTCGCCCCCACCTTGTCATCTCTCCCACACCCCTTTCTGGAAGCAACGGCCTGATCCCTCTTCAATCTCCAGCAACACTTCCTCTGCTGTCTGACGTCTAAAACTGGTTCTCCCCTTGCTTTCCACCTCGCCACATTTTGCCTAGAAAATGAGGGTGGAATAAGAAAAGCTACATTTATTCTTATGGACCCAGCTGTGTCTACATTGTTGAAGACTTAAAAATATCACATTCTCAGATCACTCCTCCATCCTCTGCTCTGAATCCTCATGGACCACTGCCTATCAGGACCCCCTTCCTGGATGTCTCCCAATTCCAATTAGAATCAGCATCTCCTACATCAAGCTCCTCATCTTCTCCACCAGCCTCCTCCACTCTCGGTTGAAAGAGCCACTCAGTTGCCAGCGGCAGAAATCTGGGTTTCATTCTGGTGGTGGGCTGAGTAACGCCTCTCCCCTGCCCCAAGATACTGACATCCTAATCCCTCTGCAGATGTGATTAAGTTTAGGATTTTGAGATGCAGAGATTATCCTGGATTATCTGGGGGAGTCTGATATAATCACGACAGACCTTATAAGAGGGACACAGGAGGGTCAGACTGAGTGGTAGGAGATGTGACAATGGAAACAAGAGGTTGGCGTGATATGGCCACAGGTCAAGGATTGCTGACAGGCCCTGGAAGAGGTGAGGAATGGTTTTTCCTCTGGAGTCACCAGAGGGACTAGCCCTGCTAACACCTTGATTTTGGTCCTGTGAGACTCATTTTGGACTTCTGGCCTCCAAAATGTAAGAGAATAAATGTGTATATTTTAAGTCCTATGTTTGTGGCAACAGTCGTGGGAAACTGATAGAATCCTAATCTTCTCCATCACTGGCTCTACTCCCTTGGTCCCAAATCCTATCAAATTTCTCTCCAAAATATCTTTCAGGTTTACTCCCTCCTTTCTATCCTCAAGCTGTGCCAGGGTCATTTCTCCCCAAACTTTAACTGATCGCTCTATCTTTCTAAACCATCCCTTCTGTTGCTTCAAGCATTCAGCTCTGACTTGTATTTTATGGAGAAGATGGTCTCCTCTTCCACAACCTTGACCTACAGGCTAGGACAGGCTATGGATGTGTTTAGACTATGGGGAGTCACAGAATATGTGCCATGATCAGTCCCTAGACTCTCTTTCCTGCCTGTATCCCTACCTCACGCCCTACCAAGGAGTCACATGGGATAACAGCAGCAGGCACTCTGCTAGTGTAGTATCCTTACCCTGAAATACTCCTTTGTGATGTCTACTAAATCTCGAGGAGTCTGGGCCTTCTTTGGGTCTCAGGGTTCTCATCTGTTGCATTAAGGGGCTTGTCCAGATGAGCTCTAAAGCCATCTAGAAACCTTCACCCTGAATAATTGAACCAAGTAGATTTCATTGATCACCAGTGCTCAAGAGGCACCTCAGTGGCCATTAACCCACCCTGTCTTGGGAATAGTTGGTGTGTAATGGTCTGTGTTTCCCAATGATGCCATCACGGAGTCAGTGGGGTGTGTGTACACGTGCAGCATATGCAAGCTTGTGCTGGTGTGTTCTGGGGAGAACAACAGAATTCTAAACAGTTTATTAAAGAGCCGTTAAAGGCGCCTTGGCTATGAAATTTCTCCAGGAAAAAAAAATCTCTATTTTGACGATTTAAGTGTTAATGATTCAAAACCATATGGATCACATTTCCCTCCTATCCGTATGGTTTTTAAAAAGTATCAGAGAGACTGCTTAGGGCAAAATGCATTTATGATTCTATCGATCCAGCAGCTTTGCAAGAGCTATTCAACGAATCTGAGTGAGAGGAGAGCCTGGCGGGCCAGGATTCAGGCCCTTCCCTTGGTGCTCTCCTAGGGGTCTCCAAGGAAAATCAGTTTTGGCGTCTGGGGAGAGTTTTCAGCATGCAACTTTGTGGGAAAGAAACGTTGCATCCCAGTGGGGTTTTTTGCAAAACCTCCAGAACTAATTTTAAAATGACTTAGGCTTTGGCAGACTGAAGAGGTGTTAACTCAAACCCGGGTGTATTTCAAGGGAAATGTAATTAGAAAAATGCTCTCCTAGTTAGCTGGGAGACTGTGCCGAGCAATAAAGATTCTTGCTGGAGAATTGTTTCATGAGGTAAAAACGTCCTGCTTCAGGGTCAACATACAAACAGGCACACGGCTCCCTGCCCAGGTACTGGGGCCACGAGACCCAATGTGAAGTGGACATGTGCAGAGAAGGGGGTTCTGCCTTCTCCACCAGTCCTGCCCTTAAGAACCTGGTCACAGCTGAGCCAATTACTGCTGGTCTCCTCCATGAACCAGAGTGGGGTGGGGTGAGGGTACCTGCGTGATGGTGAGGGCAGTTTTAATCCATACAGATGCCTGGGCTTAACCAATCAGATGATTCTGACAATAGGTCTAATTTGGGCATCTCTGTCCTACGAGTGAAGTCCCAGCTCCTAGTGTGACAACCCAGACTCTTCAGAGTGGAACTCAACTCCCCTTGCTGGCTTTATATTTCTTGCATCATGTTTCTTTTGCTAGTAGCCTTTCTAGATTCTTTGTGGCCTCACTCCTCTCCACCTGGTTCAGGCATCTTTCTGCCTGGGACTCCAGGTTCTCTTTCTTCTCTAGAGCAATCCAGCCTGCAGAAATTCTGCTTCCCCTTTGGAGAAGCCCATAGAGCAATTTGTCCCTCCTTTCACCTTGACCCTTCAGCATAGTAGAACACAAGCATGACCACTGCTTGAAGCACTGCATGTCATTTCCCCATCAGGTCTGAATCTTGGCCGCAGCTTTGCACTTCTATGGTGAAGGGACTTGTCAGAAT
Organism: Sus scrofa; assembly: GCF_054392235.1. Classification (NCBI taxonomy): domain Eukaryota; kingdom Metazoa; phylum Chordata; class Mammalia; order Artiodactyla; family Suidae; genus Sus; species Sus scrofa. The sequence goes on along the minus strand of NC_139396.1, from coordinate 103,507,061 downwards.
CCTATATGTGTGTGTGTGTGTGTGTGTGTGTGTGTGTGTGTATGTATATTTATGTGTATATATATGTATATGTATAGGTATATATATGTATATGTATGTATATATATGTATATGTGTATATATGTATATGTATATATACACATGTATACACACACACGTATATATGTATATATGTATATATACACTGTGTATATATGTATATATATATGTATACCATCGTCAGAGATAAGCATGGAACTTGACATGTGGTCAAGTGGAATGACTGTGGAATGAATATGGTGAACCTTGAGAATCTCTCACAGTGTTTCAGCCATCCATCCATTTGACCCATCCATTCATCAGCCCACCCATCCATTTATCCAATCACCCACTAGCCATCCATTTATTCATCGTTCCATCTACCCATCCTCCATGCATCCACCCACCTATCCGTCCTCCACCACCCTTCCAACCATTCATCACCCATTCATTCTTCCACTGCCTTATCAACCTACCGTCAGGCTCTCATTCAATAGATTGGATACTTTTTCTTTAATCACACTGCATTTGATATAAAATTATCTTTGAATTTTTCAAACCCTTATATTTTACTAACATTTATAACAAACGACTGAAGACTACCCACCCAACCCTATGATGCCGTTATGTATTTCAAATTTTTCTTATTAAGAATCAAAACACTAAAGAAATGGTTGAAGGCTCATATGTGAACCTCCACAATTCTTTCTTCTCATCTTGCCAGAGATGGTGTTTCTCATTCTCATGTGTGTTGGGTTTTTTTTTTATGATGTATTTATGCATTCATAAACAATACATAGGTTGGCCTTATAGATTTTAAAGTTTTACACAAATGATGTCCCACTGTGCTTGTCATTTTATAACTTTATTTATTTTTGCTTATTCTTTTGACCCTGTTGCACTTTTTATTCCATATCCACTAAAGCAATTGTTTGCATGTCAGATGATCATCTTTGTCTCTCCATTGGGGTCGTGAGCACACTTCTGAGGGTGGGGAGGGCAGAGAGCACATCTTGACGTCAGCATTTCCCCAGAGCCTGGCCTTGGCTTGGTGGTTGACTGCATGGTTAATGGGCAAACCTATACTGAGTGCCAACGCCATACCAAGTGCCATGCCCCGTGGTAGGCACCCAGTTGTGGCCCAGTCTTGGCCTAGCTCTAGGGGTCAAAGACAGTCCTGATCAAGAGGCAAGCTAGAGGCAGGAGGGGGTCCACAGAAAAGCAAAGGAAGAATGAGAGATTTGATTACTTGGGGGAGAGGGTCAGGAAAGGCTTGACTTGTCACGGGGTGATAGGAGTTAAGCATAGAAAGAGAGGTAGAAGTTTCGCAGTTAGGCGAAGAGGGAGCAGAACATTCATAGCCAAAAAGACCTCTCAGTTGAGAGGGAGCATCTGAAGCCATTGGTTTCTGCTTCCTTGCCTGGTAGATGCCTCCTTTAGAATCACTTCTTCACTTAAGGCCTTGGGTCCCCCTTTCAGGCAAACCTTTGCATCTAGCGTGGACCTTTTGAAGCTTTATCTCATTCACCCACTTGTCCCACCATTCCTTCTGTCAGCAAGTATTTTCTGAGCACCTACTCTGTGCCAGGCTCTGTGCTCATGCTGGGACACAGCCCATATTTCTTGCCCTTGTCTTGTAGGGAGCAAGAGAGACAACAAAGCAGACAGATAAGAAAAATGTCCGATGGTGAGCATTCTCTATGCAGAGTCCTTAAAGGGTCTGAGGGGCTTTGAGTCCCAGATCAGGTACTCACTGGGGTGGTGGGGACGCCTCTCTGAGGAGGGGCCATCTTAACCCACGATCTGAATGATAAGAAGGAGGCAGCCATGGGAAGACCAAGAGGGGAGCACACAGACGGGAGAGACCTTGGCTTGTTCGAGGGGAGGAAAGTGGCCTGTGTGTCAGGCCCTGGGGCCAGAGGAAGAGCTGTGGGATGGGAGGCAGTTGTCAGAGAGCCAGTGGGGCAGGTCAGCGGCTTCTGCTTTATCCCAACCAGAGGGGGAGACTTAGGAGGGTTTTAAATACAGAAGTGATGAACTCAATTACTTTTTTTATTAAACATAAAAAAAAAATTTAGGAGTTCCCGTCATGGCTCAGTGGTTAGCAAATCCGACTAGGAGCCATGAGGTTGCAGGTTTGATCCCTGGCCTTGCTCAGTGGGTTAAGGATCTGGCACTGCCGTGAGTTGTGGTGTAGGTCACAGACATGGCTCGGATTGGATCTGGCGTTGCCATGGCTGTGGTGTAGGCCAGCAGCTACAGTTCTGATTCGACCCTTAGCCTGGGAACCTCCATATGCCATGGGAGTGGCCCTAAAAAGCAAAAAAAAAAAAAAAAAATTTAACTTTAAAAATTTTATATTTTATTTTTTTTTTTCTTTGGCTACCCTGCAGCATGGAAGGGCCAGGGATCAGATCTGAGCTAAAGTTGCGACCTAAGCTGTAGCTGTAGCAATGCTAGCCAGGGATCAAGCCTGCATCTCAGTGCTCTAGAGACACCCCCAATCTCTTTGAGCCATAGAGGGAACACCTCAATTACTTTTAAAATGAATTAAAGGTAGGGCCCTAAGCGCTGGAGTTGGAAAGGAAGCTGGGAAGGAGACTCTTGTGTGGTCCAGGCTGGTGTGGCTGCAGCAGCTGACCCTGGGGTTGGCATCGGAGATGGAGGTAAGGTGATTTCAGGTGTACTTTCAAGGCTGAGTTCGTAGGCCTTGCTAAAGGGATGGAGGTAGAAGGCGAGGAAAAAGGTCAAGTTTGTGGCCTTGAGCCTCAAGTGGATGGTGGGAGTCACATTCACCTGGAGAAGAGGGACAGATTTGGAAGCTGAGGGCAGGAATGAAGAGTTTTGCTTTGGCCATGCTGATTGTGAAATGCCTCTGAGATAGCCAAACGGAGCTTCCAGTCAGGTGACCCATGCTGGGGTCCCAGGGAGAAGGCACAGCTGGAAATGTAGCACTCTGGGCACCTGTCCTTAGATTGGGAGTGCTATCTGGTAACTGACAGGTGCTTGTCCTGCCCACCTGCCAGGAGGTGCAGCTCACAGCCTCTCTCCCACATTCACTATATTCCTTCTGCTGTCGGGCAGGGCAGGGATTCAAGTGCCCATTTTAGAGCTGGGGAAACAGAGGCCCAGCAAGGGTGGTGAGTGGTCTGATGACACAGGCAGAACCAGGACCCCACACCCTGCCCCAGGCCTGGATTCTCCCCACCACGCTGTGCAGTCTCCTCTGCATCTCTGGGTAAAATGAGGGCAGCTTCAGCCTTCCCTGGGTCTCTGGATCTTCTTCCATAAACTCCTCTTTTTATTTTCATAACATATCCAAGTTCTAAGGTGCCAGAGCCAGGGATCACACCTAGGCTTTCCCTGCATGTGCTCCACGTATTCTGGCTGTCCTGGCAACCAGTGCCGGCCAGAGGCTGACAGTCACGCAGTGGTGAGCACCATGCTGGGCTACCACTTCACGCTGTAAGGGAAGGACAATTGGATCTAAGCTCATGGCAGGCAGGGAAAGGAGTTATAAAAATCATAGCGTGCATCCTGAAGTGCTTACAGTGCTGCAGGCATGGTTCTAAGTACTTACAAGGTATTACACACGTGGGAAGTAAGTTTCAGAATCACAGCCGTTTAACAGTACGGAAGCCAGGTACACCTTGGTGGAATCATGTGCTTAGGGCGCCAGCTCGGGGAGCGGAATGGGGACTCAGACCCAGGCTGTCAGATAGCTAAGCTCAGCCCTCAGCCACTTCACTCGATATGGTGTTGGATCAATATGTGGTGGTTGACTGTTATGTTAGAGGTGGGGAAACTGAGGCCCCGTGTGTGAGCAGCTTCCAGCACGAACACACGGAAGTCGAAGGTCCCCATGGCCAAGACCTTGTGTTGGTAGAAGGTTCTGGGGACAAAGTTCCCTAGGACACAGGTCTTTGCCTGCCTGTTTGCGATAAGCCCTTGACAACGTAAACAGCAGTGTCCTAGGGAAACAGGAAGGGCAGACAGAAGGCCCTGGCACACAGGCCGTGCCCAGATTAGCTAATGGCTGGGAAGGACAGGCTTACACGTCTGGGCTGTGCTTCCACCCATGGGGAGCTGCTGACGGAGAAGGGGAGGCACGGGGCCTCTTCCAGGGTCAGGGAGGCCTGGACTCCACCTCCTCCACCGACTAAGCAACTGTGTGACCTGGGGCTGGGCCTGGCCCTCTGTTGGGCTGTACCAGGTTTGTCTCTCAATCCAGGGTGGCGTTGAGTCAGATCTTCCATGCCACAAGTAAATCTAGTTAGCTCTCCGAATCCGCGGGTTCCATATCCACGGATTTGACATCAATGGATTGAAAATATTGGGGGAGGAGTTCCCATCATGTCTCAGCCATTAATGAACCCGACTGGTATCCCTGAGGACACGGGTTCTATCCCTGGCCTCACTCAGTGGGTTAAAGGATCCAGACTCAGCTCAGACCCCACATTGCTGTGGCTGTGGTGTAGGCCAGGAGCTACAGCTCCAATTCGACCCCTAGCCTGGGAACCTCCATATGCCACAGGTGCGGCCCTAAAAAGACCAAAAAAAAAAAAAAAAAAAAAAAAGAAAAACTTAAAAAAAAAAGAAAACATTGGGGAAAAGGAATTCCACAGAGTTCCAACAAGCAAAACTTGATTTGCTGTACTCCAGCAACAATTTATATAGCATTCACATTGAATTTACAATTATTTACATGGCCCTTGCATTGTACTAGCTGTTATAAGTAATCTAGAGATGGTTTACACTATGGGATGGTTGTGTGCAAATGCCATTTTATATAAGGGACTTGAGCATCTGTGGATTTGGGTATCCGCCGGGGTCCTGGAACCTATCCTTTGTGGATACCAAGGGACAACCATTCTGAGTGCCTACTATGTGCTAGATGAGGAGCAATTGTGGCTGGGAACCACCCCCTGCCCCATCCTTTTTTCTTTTTTAAATTTTATTGAAGTATAGTTGATTTACAACGTTGTATAACTCTCTGCTGTACATCAAAGTGACTCAGTTATACATATATATACACATTCTTTTTCATATTCTTTTCCATTAGGGTTTATCAGAGGATATTGAATATAGTTCCCTGTGCTACACAGTGGGACCTTGTTTTCTATCCATCCTATATATACTAGCTTGCCTCTGTTAATCTCAAACTCCCAAACCTTCCCTCCTCTACCCCTCTCCCCCTTGGCAGCCACAAGTCTGTTCTCTATGTCTGAGTCTGTTTCATAGATAAGTTCATTTGTTTCATACTTTAGTTTCCACATATAAGCGATATCATGCAGTGTTTGTCTTTCTCTTACTGACTTCACTTAGTATGGTAATCTCTAGGTCCATCCATGTTGCTGCAAATTTCATTCTTTTTTATGGCTGAGTAGTATTGTATATATGTACCACATCTTCTTAATCCATTCCTGTGTCGATGGACATTTAGATTGTTTCCATATCTTGGCTTTTGTGAACGGTGCTGCTGTGAACATAGGGATGTGTGTATCTTTTTGACTTATAGTTTGGTCTGGATGTATGTCCAGGAATGGGATTGCTGGGTCATATCTGCACCATCTCCTAGTGAGGTACCTGCAGGTGGACACTAAACTGTCTGACAATGTCCCTTCTTGGGGGTGGGGAGGAGGACATGCCCTTAGGGGAGACCAACAGAGAAGCTCTGGAGGAAATGGTTTCTAAGATGAAGCCTGAAATATTTGTAGGAGCTCCAACCAAGCAGAGGGAACTGCCTGGGCAAAGACTCAGAGGCTGGTAAACATGTCATATTTATGATGGAAAGGAACTTATTTATTTATTTATTTATTTTTGCATTGAGGTAAAATTCATCTACCATCAAATTAGTCAATTTATGGGCATTTCATACATCCACTCACAACTCTTTCTAGTTCCATCAGCTGATTTTTGCCCTGACCTTGGTGGTTTCCTGCTCTAAATGCTGTGATTTCATGACTCGAATGGTAGAGGCAGGCTTGGCAGTGTCTTGACAAAACACACTTTGGTCACATGGGAATGAAGTCATATTTACAACCTCCCCCCCCAAAAAAAAAACATTTGGCAATGGATATAACAGTCCTGTTTTTACACGTAGGGACACTGAGGAAACCCAAAGAGATCTGCTCGAGGTCACAGTCTGGGGCAGAGCTTGGAGCAACCTGCAGGCATCCGAGCTCACTTCTCAGGCCCTGGTGGTTCCCAAGTATTGGTCTTCAGACAAGCAGGACACCTGGTTAAGAGTTCAGATTGGGACTGGGCCCCAGGCATCTCATACCCCTCCCCCCGGATGTGGAAGGACCTCACCCCAGTGCCTCAGGGAAGAAACACCCACCCTGGGCCAGCTCTGGCTCACGCCCTGGGCACAGGGACCTGGAACCTCAACGTGGGTCCTTTCGGGTGTCTACGGGCTGCGGGGAGGGCAAGTGGAGCGGGGGATCGGGTCCAGGCAGCTCCAGGACAACGTCCTCCCTGCCAGCACCCCTGGGCCTTGGCCCTGCTGACGAATGGGCCACAGCTTCTCTCATTAATTTGCGGAGTGGCGTGTAATAATAAAATGCTCCTTAAAACTGGGACGTGGCCTGAGTGACTGCTTTCTCGGGTCCTAATAAGGATCATTAACTGTGTATGAAAAGGTTTTATAAACATTTGTTAAACTGCCTGCACTTACGGCGCCCGTGGCTCCGGGCTCCCGGAGACGTCTCGGCCAGAGCCAGAGCCAGCTGCAGAGGGAGACACTCAGGGCCCAGGCTCCTGCTGACCCCTCAGAGACTCCCCGGCTCCCAGGCTTCTCCTAGCTTGGGTGTGAAGGGACTCAGGGACTTGTTTCTGAGCAGGGCCATAACTATCTGCAGAATGAATGGATGGGAAAGTGAATGGGAAGAGCCAGCGCCTTCATTTTCTGAATGTGGCCCTCTGGGCGACTCCTTTACCTCTCAGAGCCTCACGTTCCTTACCTGCCACATGATATTTATTTCCTAGATTTTGGGAAAAGATTGGGTGGAATGAAACACCCAGGGGATGGGGTTTCCTGAACACCCTCCTCTCCTTGCTCCCTCTCATCCTCCCCTCCTTCTTTCTTCTCTGTTGTGGGAACTATCCCCCCCCCCTCCCCTGGCCCCCCAGGGAACTCAAGAGGAAGGAGGGGTTGCAGGTGCAGGGATTGAGGAAAGGGAGGGTGGGGGAGAGGTGCCTGGGCTCAGTCTCCTGCTACCTTTCAAATCATTCATTTTGTTTCTCATTGTGCTCTGGGCTGTAATCACTTCCCATACCTTCCCAATGTTCCGGAATATTCTCTTATGCATAGTGGTCTGCTGTTTATGGCCTTTTGGGCCGTGGAAGCGGCTGGGCCTGACAGGGCCGAGAAGGGCTGGAGGACAGCAGGATTCAGCCAGTAGGGGCTACCCTGGCAGACGGGACTCCTCCCTGCCCCAGTGGGGTGGAGGCCACACCAGCAGGAGGGTCCTTGCAGGGCTTGCTCCTGGGCCTCCAAGGGAGGACAGGAAAGGGAGGGGGCAGGTGGCTGGCAGTCGTGTCCCCCCCCCGCCCCACTGTCTCACTGGCCTGATGGTTCAGCAGCCCCTGGAAAGATTCTTCCTTGGTTGAGGAGTCCTGGACCTTTTCCCGTGTCCCACACGTGGTTTCAATGGAGGCCTTCCCCTCCACCCAAACTGGCTGGTCCCCAAGATCCTTCTCCCCCCAGCATCCCCTCCCTTCCTTGCTCCCACCCCTCTCTCAGCCCTCAGCTCCTACTTCTCCGTTCCCGAGGAAACTCGATGATAAAACCACAAACAACACTGGCCTGCTTATTTAAGCCCATGTGCACGTGTGGCCCACTCCTCCAGGCCGAGCAAGAGTTTCCAACAGGGCGGCCAGGGAGGAAGTGTGTGGTGGGGGCTGGGGCTGGGGTGGGGGGAACAGTGCAGAGACAGGTCCAGGAGCTGGGAATGTGTAGAGGAAAATCTTTATCACAAGGGACCTGGTAAAGCTGGAGGTGATGGGTGTGCGTGTGCGTGTATGTTTTCGAGTGTGTGTGTATGCACCATGCCCACTTGGTCAATCGTGGAGCCGGGAGTGGGAATTGATGAACACGTTTAGATTCACCAGCCATGTCCCCAGGACTACTGGGTACCAGAAATTGTGCCAGGCACATTTACATCCAGAATTTACCCCCATCACTCTGAGAGGGGTGCACTCTTTTTATTTCCATTTCTTACACCAGGAAGGGGAGGCTTCCAGGTTAGTGTCTTGCCTGACATCTCACTGCCGAACGTCTCAGTTGGAAATCCCTCCGCTGTGCTTCCCCCCTGACCTACCTCCACACTGCATTCGAGGGACCCGGCCTTGGCCCCTCGTCTGTCTCTGGCTCCTCCCACTCAGGGGTGCATTTTCTTCATCCTTGTTGTGCTTGCTTGTATGTGGCTCAGGGCCTGAAATGTGGGAAGGAGTCAATAAAATCTGACCAATCCTGAAGTGATCCTGCTCATCACCCCCAGAGCAGTGGAGGGCGCTCTGCAGGGACCAGACTCGCTGCAGTCATGCGTCAAACTGTAGCAAAACCTCATCCCAGCATGCTTCCTGGCTCCAAACTGGGCCCTGTGTCAGAATCACCTGCACAGTCTTACTGCTCAGTCTGCCCTGTGGTCCTGGGATGCATATGCAGATGAGCCGCCCAGGGGGTTGTGACACCAGAATGCCTTACTCTGGTTTTCCCAATGAGTGCTGAGTGTAGGGGTGAGAGATGGCCTCACAAGAGAGGGAGAAAAATCAACCAACACCACTATCTGCTGAGAATCTCATCATCAAGCCTCAGGTGCAGAGGGGTGAACCTAGGGGCGGGATCACACAGTGGGTGGGGGCAGAGCTGGGACTCAGCCTCCATTTCTTGTCACCCCGGCCCTCAGCCCTGTCTTGCAGAATCCAAGTCTGAAGAGTGAGCATGCGGATGGCATGGAGTATGGGAAGGGACCAGAGCTCGGTGTGTGTGAGACAGCATAATGCTGTCAGCTTTTGCTATGTAACTCACTAGCTGCCTCACTTAGTTAAATTTATTTCGTGTTTTCCTCTTTCAGTCAGCCAAGCACGTTCAACCTCAGGCATCTCTCGTGAAGCTAGAAAGAAGGGCAGGAAAGAGTTATAAGATTCCCTTTCAAAAGGAAAAAAAAAAAAAAAAAATCCCTCCCATCTCTTTAGCTCCCTCTCCTTCCCTTAAGGGAAAAATATGGATTGGAGATGTTTTTAGTGCAGCACTTCCTTGCAGCTCCTCTGACTGTTTGTCTAGCTCCTCGCGGGTGCTGCGAATTTACAGCTCCGCATCTCTGGAAGTCGCTTCAGGGAAAAAGATGGTGGAATTTTATTCTTGCTAATTTAAAACAATAATAATTGTTCACGCGTTAGGAAGCATTCCTATTAAATCAATCCAGTCTTTCGGAACAACTGAAATAGAATGAAGCCAAATTTCCTGATCAAGCATCCATTGGCTTGGTGATATTCATTGATTTGTCCTGCTTTTTGTTTCAGCAAATGGTGGCTGAGAGCTAATCACAGGCCAGCCCTGTGCTGGGCACTGTATGTAGAGAAAGGGGAGATAAAGAATGAAGCGGTGATCCCAGATATGGTGTGATTGTTCTCATGGAGAATAGGAGGACAGGAGTGTCAATCACCATGATGGGGCTATGGTTCTGGGGACTGACAGGCTCCCCTTGATGGCTGGACACCTGGGGGTGGCTTTCATAGACATCAAGAATCCAGGAGGAGGATGAGTTTAGGGAAGAGGTCGCAGGTTCACTTGGGTATGTCTGTGTCTGGTGAGAAGTGAACCTGGGCCAAACGTGATCAAATCAAGTCCAGAATGGGGTGGGAACAGGTTTAAGGTGAACCAGGACGGGAGTCAGACAGGAGGTAGCAGGGGCTTGGCTCCTCAGAGAAGTTGGCACTGGGAAACTGAGACCTAAACCCAGAATCAGGCTGAATGGGGAGAGGAAAGTGGGGAAGAAATCCCCTGGGTCTGGCAGGGATGAGGAGAGCAGCCGGAACTGCTAGGCGGTCTGTGTCAGGGGGGAGGTTGAACTCAAGGCTGTGTCTGTGTCGAGAATTGGCTTTTAATGTGATTCCTTGTACATGCTATAGGGTAGACCAGATGCCCGTACATAACCTGGACCCACACAGGGCTGCAGTTGAGAGCTGGTGAGTCATTCAGGAGGAGGTGTTTAGAGGGTGATTGGGTGGAACAATCTGCATACCCAGAAGGAAGTTCTGAGCTAGCATGGAGGAAATCTGCTGAGTTCTTAGAGATGCCCCTTTATATGGGATGCTGCCAGGCTCTCCGAAGTGTGTGTGGTAGAGTAGAAAAGGATGCCCGGGGGCCCTGGAACTGGCCATCTCTGTGGCTCTATGGCAGGAGAACCGTATGCCCTGGTTTGCCAGGAAAGGTCCTGGTTTTATGTCTGTCTTCTGTATAGATATGAATAGTACTTACAAAGACCAGTTTGGATGATAACTGATGCTGTTTATATTACTACAACATCTAAAACAACCCCAGCAGAATTCCCTATGTGGCTCAGCAGGTTACGAACCTGACTAGTATCCATGAGGATGCAGGTTTGATCTCTGGCCTTGCTCAGTGGGTTAAGGGTCTCTGTTGCCATGAGCTGTGGTGTAGGTCACAGACACAGCTTGGATCTGGCTTTGCTGTGGCTGTGGCATAGGCCAGCTATAGCTCTGATTTGACCCCTAGTGTGGGAACTTCCATATGCCGCTGGTGTGGCCCTAAAAAGCTAAACAAAAACAGAAACAAAAACACAAAGAAAAAAAACCAAACAAATAAAAAAAATAAAGCAAATCCAGCACTTTGTGGACCCACCCATCAGACTGTCAACAAATTTGCCTTGAAGAACCTCTCTGGCCCTTCTTCCAGTGCCAGTCTGTATTAGTTTGGTCAACTCTGCCTTTCTGAAACCTCAATTTTACAAAATGGTCAACACATAAATAACATGAATAACCTCAGTTTTACAAAATGATCATCATATAAATATGCCCATTTCTCAGAGTTGTTGTGACATTGACGTGGACGAGAAAGATCTTTGTAAGCTCTCAAGGGCCCTGTAGGAGACTATGACATCTGTCTCTCTCCATCTCTCTCTCCTCCTCCAGAAATCAGGCCACTACATCCTCGAGGCATGGAAAGGGTGATCACTTCTCTGGGGCCAAGAGGACAGCAGCTTCCCTCCTCTTTTCTGCCCCCTCTCTTCTTTGTCCTGAAGATTCCTTAGGTTCTGCAGAGACACAAGTCAAGATCCCAGGAACTCAGCTTAAGGTGCTTTGGGCTGGGAGAATAGATGACTGGGCTTCAGGGGACAGAGCAGCAGTGATTACACTTGTGACTTGCAGGAGCATTTCCCCCTTCAGATCTAGAAGAATGTCTAGAACCACATCAGTCCCCAAAGCCACATGGGCTCCATGCACAGAGAAGGAGGACATTTGGAAAGAAGGAGGGGGAAGTCCTGCCTGCTCTGTGTGTTCAGACCAGAGGGGGACATTGTATTTACTCAGGACAGTAATGAAAGTTGAATCCATGTCAAACTCGGTGTGCTTGAAGACATTGGGCCTGGAGAAGACTTTGAGGCCAAGGATTTACTGATCTTCTAAGAAAAGGGGCATTCCTCTTGTGAGAGCTGATATTCAATGAACCATGTAGTCCAAGGAAGTAGTGCTTTCCCCACCCCTGGAGGAATGGGAGCAGAAGTTGCCTAACTACTTGGCAGGGATGTGGAGAAGCAACAAACCATGTGCTTGAGGTTGGACAGTTGACTTGTAAAGTCCCTTCTAGGCCTAGGCTTCTGGGGCTCTCCCAGCACTAGCCTCTGCTTTCAGCAGCCAACTGCCTTCTGGGTGAGTCGAAAGCCCACCCAGTTCTGGCCTCTTCACTGGGTGGAGCTCCAGGGGAGTGGCCAAGGCCTCCCACTCCTGCCATACAGGGCCGCTGTGTTCACAGCATCTGGGTGCCCCTTGCAGCCACTACCACCCTGCTGGAGTTAAGAACTAAATAAATTGGTTAAACAAGGAAAAGGCAAAAACTGCATACACACACACATGCAGACACACACACACAGACACACACACACAAAGAGTGGGAAACTTAGCCTGAAATGAGAAACGCTGTCTTACTTTGGCCTTTTATCATAAGCCCATGGAGATGAATATTCTGACCTAATAATCAAAACAGGCTGTAATTGCAAACAGACTCTCAAGGCTGCACGGCCAAGGAGAGAGCAGATGAGATACCCGCTGAGCACAGCAGGCCGGGCCCCGCCAGCCCTCCTCCCACCCATGGCAGATCGATGTGGCCGGCCAGCCGTGCACCATTTTGCTGGCTTGGCTTGCTGGAGCCCTGCTCACACTCTGCCTCCCTCCAGGGACCCAGGGCTCCTTTTGCAGGGGAACCTGCTCAGAGGAAGCCAGCTCCTGTTCCCATCCTGAGAAAAACCTGACAAAATATCCTGCCGCCTCCTGCAAGGCCACGGGGAGGAGGGAGGAAGGTCTGACTCCCACCTCTCCCGAACTCCACCTCCTCTTGGCTCTGGAAGATGTTCTCCTGGGTGCGCCACCAAAGCTGGAAGCTCTTCGTGTCCCCTCCCTGCTCCCACCTCCTTTTTGTGTTTTGTTTCAGACACACCCTCAGCTCAAATTTGCTTTGAAGGTCAGTATTTCCACTCCTTTCCAAAACAACTGCCCAGTTCTTCTGGGACCCAAATGTTGATCCTCTGTGCTGAGGAATGAGTCTCCTTTAATAACATTCAACATTCTGGAAGTATCCATCCAGCGTCGTCAATGGGCAAGACATCCAGAAGGACGGAGGGTGAACCCGGCCTGGGACCTTGTCCGCTGGGTACTCCCAGGGGGCAAGGACCCCAGCACAGATGGAGGATAAGGGGCCTGCCTGTGCCTCCTTGGAATCATGGGAACCCTGAGGAAGGTGGGCTTGCCTTGGGTGGGTCAAAGTAGAAAAGAGTTTTGAGCTAAGTATTGAGGAAGAGGAGTGTTGATGGAATGAGTTGAATAGGGAGGGGTCTACCGGGTGGATGGAGCAGCTTGGGCAGAGAAGAGTCTGGACAGGTTAGTGGTGTATTTGAGGACAGTTTGATGTTCTTTTGTGGCAGGTGCTGGTGGCCTGGGGATTCGATGGTGGTGGGGCCTGTGTGTGGGGGGGCGGTGCTGGAAAGGTTTGTGGGTTGATACCACATTGTGATGGGCTTTGAAGAGCTTGCTAAGGAGCGTAACTTCAACCCAAAAGGATCAGGGCCCCCTGGAGGGGGAGCAGCAGAGCCGAGATACATGGCTTTCTTCTGGGGGAGACATAGGGGCTGGATAGTAGAGGAAGGAGTACAGACAGGGGGCTAGAGGGAGTGGTCAGGAGTCCAGGCAAAAGAAAATGCAGCTTTGGCTCAGAGCAGTGGTGGTGGGAAGGAGGAGGAGCAGAGTCTGGGCACAGTTTCTTTTTGAAAAAGTCCCAGCTGGGTCAGGGTCTTTGCTGGGTTGGATTGTCTATGGATCATCAGGTCAGTGGCATTAATGACATCAAGATCAATGTCATGACTCCATGCTTTTCATTCTGGAATAATTTTAGATTCACGGAAAGTTGCAAAGATAGTACAGAGTGGTCCCTTCCCCCAGCTTCCCCTAGTGGTTCATCTTGCGGAATTATAGTATGATATCGAAAGAGACCAATTACGGTTTGACCTTCAAACCCATCCAGCCTCTGCTGGAGAGCTTGTGCATATGAGCTGTGGCTTCTCTGAAGCTGACCTGCTCTAGAGGATGGAGGCTGTAGACAAATTGGACAGGACAAGAGGCCTCAGGAGGGTCAACCCCATCAGCAGGCAGCCCTCCAACTAGTTGGATAGCTTTTGGCTCAGAATCGGCAGGGCTGAGCTGAGCTGTATTGACTCTCAGAATTTCTCCACGATAGAAATTTCACAGTAGAAATTCTGCCTCCTTCTTATGACTCCAGGTCCTGGCTGGCCTGGCACCCACCTCTGAACCTAGACTTGTCTGGTTGAGCTGTGCCACTTCGCTCTTATACCAGTCACTCTTAAGGGGATATATCTGCTCCGTGTCCCCACCCCAAATCCCAGTCTGGCTCCAGAGACCACCCAGAGCACAATGCTATGCTCAGAGGGTCCTAGAGCCCCCAGGGGTTACCTTGCCTTCTTAAAACAAAGGCCAAGATGTTGCGTCCTTCTAAATTCTGAACAGGGTCCCCAGGGTCCTGCCTGCTCATGACTCTCCCAGCCTTGACCCCTCCAGCCCCCTCACCCCACAGAGGACTGTCCTGCTGAAAAGACAACCCTTCTAGGACCGGATCACTCTGCCATCTTTGACTTTTCTCCAGGGAAGCTGTGGTAAAGGCTGGATGGGTCCTGGACTGAGAAGTGGGGCATCTGTCCCCAGTTTGGCCTATCACTGACTTTCCTTGTGACTCCAGGCAAGCGACTAAATCCTCTCCTGGGGACAGTCTCAACACTAACCCCAGGTGATCAGAACCCACCTGAAGCTATTGACATGAACAAGTTTTGGAAAGTAAAGTGCTATAAAAATTGCAGCTATTCAATCAAGCGTTAATTCCCTCTCACAGTTTGAGTTCTACTGATCACTTTCTTTACCTGAGAAGGATAATTAACAACGAAACCATTTGTGGAGCTTCCACATGTTCCAAGTGCATCACAAATACCCCAAAGTGAGGGATCCTACAGGAGAAGGGACTGAGGCTCAGAAACAAAGAGCAGACTCTTCATTCAACCAACATCGTAAAGCCCCTGCCATGGCAGTGTGTTACACTTGACTCTGGGGCTTCGACCCACCCCATCCTCACCTACACTGAATCATGATGGGACATCAGCGATGCTCCAATCTGGAAGGTCTGCATCCATCTCCCCTCCCCCCACTCTTGCACTGCTTGCTTGCTTGCTCTTTGTGGACAAGTGTTTCCTGGGACAAGGCAAGGGCCTCAAAGGACTGCCTCCTGATCTCCCTGCAAACATGCGATGGCGTCCCTGTCTGTAGATGGCCCTCCTGGAACTCTAGGCATCCAACTGGGGAGGGTCTTGTCTCCCCTGCCTCAAGGGCAGCCTCCACCCTTGATGGCTTCAAGTCCTCCTGCTGCTCTTCTGCTCTGGTCTCCCTCCTGCATTCTGGCTGACCTTGGGTTGGCATTTCCTCTGTTTGAGAGGCTTCTATGGCTCCTTAGTGCCTGTTGATATCAGTCGGACTCCTCAGCCAGCCTCTCAGCTCTCCTCAATTTACCTCCACTGCCTCCCCCCACCTGCTTCTACTAGTGCCCCAGACCCCTTGTGGATCGTATGGCCACCGTGCGTAGACCTTGTCTCTCTCTGCTCAGCAGGAGTCATTTTGAGGGTCTGCAGCTGGTCTCATGGTAACTCTTCCCTCATCTCTGCCTGGACCTTTTCCCTGGCTGCTGGAGGATATTTCCAAGCTACTTGGATGGGGAAGAGGAATGAGATTCCCTGCCACGTGCTGGCTAGAGTCCGATCAAGAAGGCTTTAGGTCACGATTATAATTGTACCAGTTTCTGATGTTTTCCTACTGGGAGCACATTTCATAACAAATGCACCCACCTCAGCCAGAAGCTTGCTAGTGGGGTCCCAGTAAGGCAGACGCAGTGTGCCCTGTGGCGGGGGGCGGGGTGGAATGGGGAAAGAGGTCATGCTCTTAAAACACCTGCAGAGCTGAAGGCCCCATTGAGGGCATTCAAGCCTCCTTTACCAAGTGTGTCATGGTGCCAGGCTGGGACGCCACTCCTGACAGTCTGTCGAATGTCCTGAGAGGCCTGAGAAAAAAAAGAAAGGGCCTCCTGTTTTATTTCTTCAGGTGGTTCCATTTCCGTTTCTCCACCATCCCTGTCTCACTGTCTGCAGAAACAAGCCCCCTGGAGGCTTCTCTTTTAAAGGGAAACTGAGGGATGCCCCCCCACCAAGGTGCTGCTATTTTGACAGGGGGATTTCTTGCACAGCCATCCCCGGTTCACCTGTTTATTCGATCATGGATGCATGAACCCATGCAGTGGTTCGGCAGGTCTGCACTGAGTGCCCAGCAGCATCCAGAGCTGCAAGTGGGCATTGGAGCCAGGCCAAGTCCCCTATCCATTCTCTGGGTTCTCAGAATGCTGCGACTGGCTTCCTAGCTGCCCTGCCTGCGACTTTGCCAGAGTCACCCCTGTCTCCCCAGGGTGAGACCCAGACCACCTCCCTCAGACCCCCATAGGCCCTCGCTCTCCTTTCTTCCACCTCCTTGGCTGGCTCCTGACTTGTTTCAGCTTCAGGGCAGGGCCTGGTCCTTCCCTGGGCCTTGGCAGCACCAGCAGCCAGACCACTTGCCTGGGCTGGGGTGACATTCCTAGTGGCACCACATGGGATCAGCCTGCAGCTGTTTTCACTAGCTCCCTGGAGGGTCTCCCAGCTTCCTCACATCCCAGTGAACAACCCACTCGTCCCTGGAGCAACCCATCCTTCCACCAACATTTAGGAAAGCCTATCACCACGTTCTAGGTGCTGCAGTCAAGGTCAGCAGTATTGGGGACTTCTGCAGAGACTTCTGCTTGCTGCCTTGGTAACATCCTCTGATTTCCAAATGACCTCTCAGTGTGTCTCCGTGTGTCGCCCTCACTATTGATTTCTGTGTCATTAACACCTGGGCCTGGGAACCCACAACAAATATTTGTTAATCAAGTGAGAGAGGACATTTGGAAAAGGCTCCCTGAGGAATAAACATTGGAGCCAGGTCTTAAAGAGGAGTAGGGGCTTCCTAGGTGACTAAAGGGTGGGGAAAGGCCATGCTGAGAAGGGACACGGTGTGTACAAAGGCTCAGGGGTGTCAGTCTCCGGGGGGGTAAGACCTTGAGCTTGGATCTTGGGGGCCTGGGGAGAGGATCTGTGTGTTGACAGGTGAGAAGAGCACATCTGGTGGCAGAGCTTCAGCTAAGACTGATGGTAATGGGAGGGTGAGTCCGAGAAGCTGAGGAGCCCTGAAGGACATTAGGCTATTTGGACTCCAACCTGGTGGAGGTCAGTGGTAAATATTATTACTATTATTATTATTAGAGCCACACCTGCAGCATATTGAAGTTCCCAGGCTAGAGGCTGAATCGGAGTTATAGGTGCCAGCTTGCCCCACAGCCACAGCAATGCGGGATCCGAGCTGCGTCTGTGACCTACACCACAGCTCATGGCAACGCTGGATCCTTGGCCCACTGAGCAAGGCCAGAGATCAAACCCACATCCTCATGGATCCTAGTTGGGTTTGCTAACTGCTGTGCCACAGCGGGAACTCCCAGTGGTAGCTTTTGAGAAAGGGAATGACAGTATTTTGTTTTTTTAGGTCACTTTATGTGGGTGTGGGTAGAACATGGACTCGGGAGAATGATTGAGAGACAGAATATTTAGAATATTTGGAAGAAGCTTGGGATAGCCTATTTTAAAAATGCATATTTAATGAAGCTCCAAATAGTAATAAGGGACCAGCTAACCTAAAAACACACCATGATGGGGACAACAATGGCTTTTCCAATTATTCTGTTATTTACTTAGAATCAAAGAGGCTACCTTCCCTGAAGGACTCACCTGTAAATCTAGTGCTAATACTCAAACTCAGCTTTTCTTTTGTTTCCTGATGATGTGTCCCAGCAGCCATCAGAATATAATAATTCAGAAAAACAGTTAGTCTGAGCCTTTTTCAGATGGCATATCAGCTTTCCTGGGTAAATGCGACCCCAGATTTTTTGTTGAGCAAAGCTGTATACAATTTTTTTACACGATTATATGGACACGTTTAGCATACCTCAGGGGAAAAAAGGCCTTAGGAGCTCAAAAGCTTGCCAAGTTAGAAGTGTCATGCTTTTCCCAGAACCCTTATCTGTTTTGAAGGCAGGGAAGCTAGAAGTGAAGTCTCTATGGTCTTGAGTTTATTGTTGACATCTGATGTGAGGCACTAACACAGTTAAAGGACACTGAAAACACACACAACTGCACCCTGTGCACACACGAGCGTGTGCACGCACACACACACATGCATGTATGCACGAGCACACACACACATCCATCCCCCAGACAGGTGCATACACATGCATGCACATGGCCACGCTGTGGCCTGGAACTAAACATCAGGCTGACGATTTGACCTCTAGGATATTATTGCTGGAAAAGATTTTGAAATCATCTCGGCCAGCTCCTCTTGTTATACATAAGATAACTCGCTGCAGCCCAGAGAGGTGAAGAATCCTACAGTTACGTAGCAAAGTCAAGGCCATCGGGGGAATTGATGGCTAAATCCAATTACAACAAGCACATAACCAAGACAGTTTCCTATGGCAAATATTCCTTCCAGCCTGTGTCCTCAAAAAGGTTGTGCTTTCTTTTGCAGGGTCCCAATCTCAACTGAGAATACCTACTTTAGACAGTGATGGCTGCACCACAATTTTTGTTTAATGAGAGGAGCTGGACACATCCTCAGAATTGTTTTTTTTTTACAGGCTGGACTCCTGTAAAAAAGGAATGCCATCCATCTCCTTGGGGGTGGCAAAACATGAGGATTAAAACTGCCCTGGAGGGAGTTCCCTTTGTGGCTCAGTGGTTAACGAACCCAACTAGAAACCATGAGGATGTGGGTTTGATCCCTGGCCTCATTCAGTGTGTTAAGGATCCAGCTGTGAGCTATGGTGTAGGTTGCAGACACGGCTCAGATCCCATGTTGCTGTGACTGTGGTGTAGGCCAGCAGCTGTAGCTCCGTTTGGACCCCCTAGCTTGGGTACTTCCACATGCTGCACCTGAGGCCCTAAAAAGCAAAAAACCAAAAACATCCAAAACAAAACAAAAAACTGCCCTGGAGAAAGGTGTCCCTGGCTCCTGAGCTTCTTCAGTTCAAGCTCCTTGCCAGGTGGAACACTGGGATTTCCTGAGTTTGGTCCTTTGGGAGTCTGTTGCCATTTAACTCCTAAAAACATCCCGCCTTTTTCTCCTTCTCCCTTCTAAGACAGATGTGGAGGGGAGTTATCATTCTCTGTTGGTGTTGAACCAACAAGACTTCACTGAACACCTGCCATGTACAAGCTCGCCTGGGTGGACGACAGAAGGGACGCCAAGGAGGACAGTATGGGCTCAGCACGTTGTGGGCACTTGCTGACAAACGTCATAATTTCCTGAAAACTGGGAAAGGAAATGCCTCTTATCGTTCATTCATCCATTTATTGTTTTATCAAAGTATGAGCGTGTAGTAAGTGACATCTCTTGTACTAAAATGCAGTGTTTCACCTGCTTGTGTGTTAAGGTCATGCTTTCCCATCTTTAGGTATATCGTTTAATTATTTTAAGATTTTCACATAAGCATCTACTGAACGCTTGCCATATGGCAGACAAATGATCCCATAGGTGCTTTTTCCTATGTAATATCATTCTGTTCTTACCACAGGCCTAGGAGAAGGTTATTATCGTTAAGTGTCATTTTTCGGATGCAATGCCTGCATGTATTTTGCTGCAGGTCACACAGGCAAGAGATGGCAGAGCTGCAGCTCATTGCCAAACACTATGTTATGTGGTCAGACAAAGAGTCCTGGAAGTGGGTGGCCTTTGAGTTGGACCTGAAAGGATTTGGAAAAGGAGAGGAAAGAGGATGGAGCCTTCTAGAAGAGGGAGAAGGAAGAATTGGAGACACAGGCAAGGGGAAGAGTGTGTCTGTTGTGACTCTTTGTTGCAAACAACAGGATGAGACTCTAGTGAATTCAATTTTAAAAAAGAAATGAGAACTGGGTGCAGAAGCTAGGCTGACCCACCCTTTGAGATGCTCCCCCTGAATGTGTACCTGGGATATGCCAGCTCCCCGTCCAGTGGGAGGTGCCCTGGACTGAGAAGGGCTGGTTTCCACGGAGCAGCAGGCAAGGAGCCTGGGCTTTGCAAGGGGGCAGGGGCGGGGGATACTGTCCATGGGCCCCATCTGTGTGTGTGGCAGATCAGAGCCTCTCATGTCTCAGGGGCACAGCACTCAGGTTCCCATACCTGGGCTTCTGGAGACAGTGCCCTGGCCAGGCTGAAAGCTTCTCTGAGTGGGGAGGCTCCAGCTGAGGTGAGTGTGAAAGGCAGGCTATTCTGGGAGAAGGGGGCAGGATGGGAAAGGCATTCAGGCTGACTGAGATTCCTGCAGGTGGAGGACGGAGAAATGGCATTGCACATTGGCCGAGCGAGCTGCTTCTGCTCCCCACTTCCAACTTCCCTTCACAGCCCGTATATGCCTCAGGCTCCCTATAGTAAAGGCAGGTAGTAAAGTGGGGATAGTAGGGGTATTTGCTGATGGGGTAGTTGTGAGGTGTAAATAAAGGACTGCCTCCAGCAGTGAGAAAAGTGCCCGGCATGCCAAGGGTCTTAATGGATGTCAGCTGTCAGGAGTATTATTATCATCAAGCCGGAAGATAGGCCATGTGAGGTGTGTGTGTGTGTGTGTGTGTGTGTGTGTGTGATAGAGAGTGTGGGTGAATGCTCAGGGCTCAAGGTTAGGACCATCCCTGTGGGCCCTTGGGGGTGCAGATATAACTCTGAGACGTTGAAAAGCTGTGGACCCTTAACTGGCAGGTGACAGACTTGAGCATGTCTGTGCTTTACAAAGTCCTCTGTGATGAAGGTCTGGATGGTGGACTGGAAGGGGTCACATCTAGAGGACGGGGAGGCAGTGAAAGGAGGGCCCTCAGCAGGCCTGTGACAGGAAGATTGATGAATGGGACCAGTTTGGGGGTAGATCCCACTGGTCTTGATCCTGATTGTTTGTGGGATGTGAGCGGAGGTGAGTGAAGACAACCAGCTTTCCCCTAGAACAACAGCGGCTCAGATCCACAGCCCTTCTACCAGGAGAAGAGAAGGAGGACCAGGTTTTGTTGGTCGGGGTGGGGCGTCGGGAGAGGTTAGGGGGTTTGGGAGGGTAACCTGGCAGGGAGGAACCATGTCTCCATTTATAAGACTTACTCTTTTGAGCAGATATCCAGGGAGCAATGCCCAGAGGCAGATGGCTCCCAGGGATGAGTGGGGAGTTTGGCTGGCAGGCCTGCGGCTGGAGAGGGAGCTGGGCCACCCTCAGGTGTTTCAGACCCCAAAGAACATGTATGCAGTGAGCCCCAACTAGGAGACTGTAGGCAATGTCTAGAGACTTTTTTTTTTTCTTTTTAGGGCCACACCTGCTGTACATGGAGGTTCCCAGGCTAGGGGTCCAATCAGAGCTACGGCTGCTGGCCTACGCCACAGCCACAGCAACACCAGATCTGAGCTGTGTCCGTGGCCCACACCACAGCTCATGGCAATGTCAAATCCTCAACCCACTGAGGGAGGCCAGGGATCAAACGCTCATTCTCATGGGTCCTAGTTGGGCTCGTTAATTGCTGAGCCACGATGGGAACTCCTCTAGAGACATTTTTGGTTGTCCTGACAGGTGGGTGCTACTGGCATCTAGTGGGTGGGGGCCAGGGATGCTGCTAAATATCCTGTGATACCCAAGACAGCCATGGGACAGATGTCCAGCCCCAAATGCCAGTAGTGCCCAGGTGGAGAACTCATGCTGAGTGAAATAAGAAGAGCCCCAAAGGTGAAAGCCAGAGAAACACCCACATTTTGGGGGTAGAGGTGTTTTAAATGTCCTCTCATCTCAAAGAGTGTCTCTGACTCCCTGAAGGGGCTAATTGCCCCCCAGACTATGATAATTATAATTCCACAGGCTAGTTACAGCCCTCATTATTTGCATCTGATCAGGCAAAAGCTTTCTCTTTAACCTGAGTGAAAGATACATGCACACCAATGTTCATCGCAGCACTAATTATGATAGCAAAGACAGGGAATCAGCCTAAATGTCCATTGACAGAGGAATGGATAAAGATGTGGTGTACATATACAATGAAATATTATTCTGTCGTTGAAAAGGAAGATGCAATGCCATTTGCAGCAACATGGATGGACCTAGAGATTATCATACTAAGTGAAGTTAAACAGTGAAAAACAAACATCGTATGACCTCACTTGTAGGTGGAATCTAACAAAAGGATACAAATGAACTTGCTTACAGGGCAGAGACAGACTCACAGGCTTTGAAAACAAACTTGTGGTTACCAAAGGGGACAGGTGTGGGGAAGGATGGACTAGGGGTTTGGGATTGGCATATGCACACTGTGGTATATGCAATGGCTGGCCAATGGAGACCTGCTGTATAGCACAGGGAATTCTATCTAATATTCTGTGGTAGTCTATATGGGAAAAAAAATCTGAAAAAGAATAGGAAAAAGTGTACAACACAATAATTCAGCATTTGTGGGCATATTTGTATACATATGGATTCCTCTTTTTGTAGGAAAATAGATATATTTTTAAAACTAAAAAAGGAGAAAGTTTCACCAAGTAAGGAAGTGTGTGCGTGTGTGTGTGTGTGTGTGTGTGTGTGTATCTGTCTATCCATTCATTCATTCATTTATTTGGTACTGATTCAGCACACAGATGCTGGGCCATCCATCTCCACCAGCCTCAGTTCAAACCCCAGGCTATCCTCCCTCCTCTCCTCACCTCTTTATCTCCTCCAGGTCTCATGGGCATGTCCTGCTTCCAGCAACCTTTGGCGCCTTTTCTCTGTCCACGCCCCAATTTACTACCAATCTCATAAAAAGCAAAACTTTAGAGAGAAAGATTGAGTTTGCTTCTTGCAGCAGAATTTGATTTAGGGCCAAGAAGGTGGCAATTGCTGCAAAGTGGAGATGGGCTATTTCAGGAATGCCGTGAATGATTTTTTTTCCATCTCCAGGTGACCTTACAGATATTCCGTCTCCCCTGCTCCCTCCACATGTTGGGATTGATGGGGGAGGGGGCGTACAATTGGGCTCCCATGGGCCCCGCTGCTGCTCCTAATAAATCTGTCCAATGGCCAGAAGGAGCACGAGTACCTGGGCGGATGGCTGGCTGGCTGGCCTGGCTGGCTGACTGGGCTGCTGGTCTAACTTATGGGGTAGGGTGGACTCAGTTGCTTCTTGTGGTCACCACAGCATGCTGGCTTGATCAGAGAGGGGGCTGTCCACTGGAACTAAAGGCTCTGTCTGCTGGCAGGGGGATGATTTAGGTCACTTGTCCGTGGTCTCTGTACGTTGGGGTCTGCGTCCTCACTCTCCCTGGCTTTCTGCCTTCCTTACCCCATCGGTGTCAACTCCTCAGCTTTTCCCACATACCATCACTACCCTTGCCCTAGGACACTAGGTCAGGAGTCCAAAGACTTGGGTTTGGAGCTCTTCCACCACCAGCAAAGTGGGCTGCCTTCAGCAGATTTCTTCTACTCCCCCAGCCTCAACTTTCTAATCTATAAAATAGGGTTAATGCTAGTTTAACGTTATAACCCACCTTCTAGATTATCCAGAGGATCAAAGGCATCTGGAATGTGGAATCAGGGGACTCAGGTTTAATTCCCAGCTCCCTCTGGTTAGTTCAGGGGTGTTGGGGACATTTCCCAGCCTTTGTTTCTCCATCTCTGACCAAGACCAAGTGAAACAGGGAGTGAGTGGGGTTCTGTGAGTCATATATACTCCAGAGAAGGCTTCCAAGAGATTCTGCTTAGCAGCATTGGGGTTGGCTTGTCCTGTCAGCCCCAATCAGGCCCAGCCACTGCCTGTGAGCTCCCTGCCCAGGCTGCTAGGCTGCAGCTCTGCCTGATATGTAGAGTGGGAGTCTCCTGGAAGGCACAGAAGAGGGTGTGTCGATAAGGGGAATGTGTTGATTTGACTCTATCCAATTTCCTGTGTCAAAGTGAAAATCATTGTCCCTTACTTCCAAGAAGGTGCCAAGAGACATCCCTGCCCCATTCCTTGACTCTTGACCATCTGTGACCATGCCCTCCTCATCATATCTCATCTGGCTTCTCAGCTCTTGGCTGGTCTTCAGCCAAGAGTGGGGCCAGAAAGGTGAGGCTGGAGGGAGATGCCAATGGGTGTTTCCACGTCTTACTTGACAGCCATGAAATACTCCCTGAAAAGCCAACGTTTGGTTTTAGGCAGAGTCAACAAGTCTCCCATCAACATGGCTGTGTCAAAACATGGAAGCAAAAGCTGTCATAATGTTGGGGACCTACAGGGCATGCAGGGTTAGGTGGAGGTGCCACCATGGGGTTGGGGGGGATTTGGCCGTGTCTGCACTCAGCTGATTTGGGGGAGCTGGGCAGGGCTCAGACTCCTGCGGGTGGTGCCCTTCTGCTGTCCCCATAAGAGCATGCTGGGTGACAGCCTCACCCCGAGGAAGGGGGCAGGTGGCTGGCTGGGGTGGAGAAGACTGTCCTGGTCTGTCGTCAGCTGCATCCCGCTCTGAGTGGGCCCTGTGGCCTCCACTCCCACGATCAGATGGAAGCCCGAATCCTAGGGAGCACAGGGAAATTTCTCTACAGCCAATGGGCTGGGGGAACCTGAAGATGGGCTAGTCGCCCTCCCTCCTATTATTGAACAGCGGTCGAAGAGGGGAGTGACCTTCTCAGAGTCACAGAGCCAGTGAGGGGCTGAGACAAAGGGGACCCGAGTCCCCTAGCTTGGGGTCCACTGCCTCTCATCACAGCACACCCACCACTCACTGTGGGGTGTGGGGCTCCGGTAGGGGCGGGGGGGTTCTCTCTTGTCCAACTCAGAATGTATCCATTTTCATATTAAAAACAAAACAAAACAAAACAAAACAAAAAAACCACCTCAGTTCCATAGGTCTTTATGTATGAACAGGGTAAAAGAGGGCCTGGTAAATAAAGAAGAGAAGGAGGAGGAAACAGCCTTTATGGGACGCCTGCTGCATGCCTGGGACTCTGTGGGGGATTTCCCACAATGTCTGATTTGATCCCAATAACACGCACTTGAGGCATCTGCCCTTATTCTTATTTATGGATGAAGAAACCAAAGTTTTTTCGGCTTGTTTGTTTTGTCGTTTGTCTTTTTAGGGCTGCACCCGCAGCATATAGAAGTTCTCAAGCTAGGGGTCAAATCGGAGCTGCAGATGACGGCCTGTACCACAGCCAGCCAGATCGAACTGCGTCTGCAACCTACACTGCAGCTCACAGCAATGCCAGATCCTTAACCCACTGAGCAAGGCCAGGGATCAAATCCACATCCTCATGGATACTAGTTGGGTTCATTACCACCGAGCCACCACAGGAACTCCAAAGTTTTTGTTTGTTTGTTTGCTTTAAAAGTCAGCTCTTTGGTTAGAGTCCCTCTGAAAGTAAGAAGCACAGAGCTGGGTCTCTTGCTTCCTATAGCTGAGTTAAAGACCTCTCTCTTTGGGGAGCTTCCATGCTGAGGAAGGGAAACGAAGCAGGAGTTTTAGTTCCTGCCCCCCACCCATCTCTCCCTATTCCTTCTTTTCTTTTCTTTTCTTTTCTTTTCCTTGCCTTGCCGTGCCGTGCCTTGCCTTGCCTTGCCTTTTCTTTCCTTTCCCCTTCTTTCTTTCTTTCTTTCTTTCTTTCTTTCTTTCTTTCTTTCTTTCTTTCTTTCTTTCTTTCTTTCTTTCTTTCTTTCTTTCTGTAAATACTTGCTGGTCACCATTACCAGGCCCTCTTCTAGGCACTGCCCTGGGGATGTAACAATGAACAAAAGAATGATTAAAATCCCTCTCTCCATGGAAGAAGGAGAGGGGAAGGTAGAGGGATGAACAATAAATAATATAAAAAGTTAAGCTATTTGAGCTTGCTAACTTTCCACCATTTCAGCCTACAAAAAAGGCCATTTCAGACAATTTAATGGAATAAGCAAAACATCCAGGTGATGGTAAGGTTGTGGTGCTATGGAGGAAAATCTGGCTGGAAGGGGTGGGCTCGGGAGCCAGAGTTAGAAGGTGTCACTTCTCCTGTCCTGCTGTGAGAGAGGTCTTTCCAGCATCCTCATCTGGCCACGTACACCCCTCGTCTCCATCAAAGACTCCCAGTCTTGAGAAAAGAGCCCTGACTCCTTCCTGGGTACTCAAGGCTCTTCATGCCTCAGTTTCTTCCACTTCAGTCCCTGTGTCAGAGCCACTGCTCCCAGGATACTCTGTCCGCCAGGGCAGCTGGCCCTCGGTGGAACCGTCCTTCTTGTCTGCCGGCTCTTCAGGCCCAGCTGGAGTGTTGCGGCCTCAGAAACGCCTTCCCGAGCCTTGGCCTCCTTCTCCCAGACAGTTTTAATTGCTCCCTCCTCTGCACTCACACGCCACTTTATTATAGCACTTAGAACTGCTCTTCTCTTTAGAAGACGCTGTGATTTATTCATGTGCCTCATTAATGGTCCTATTCCCAGTGGCTGGTGCAGGACTAGCAGGCAGCATCACAACAGGCGTGATGAGTGAACGAAGGCAGGGAGAAAGGCCGACTTCCCTGGAGCTGCAGGGAATGGAAAATCAGGAAAGGTGGGCTTTCTGGAGAGGGTCAGCCAAGGCAGAGCTTGAGGATGGGGGCATGGCCCAGGGGAGAGGGGAGGGGTGACCCATACCTGGGCAGCCCACTCCCGCCCACCCCTGCCCAGGCCCAGCCTGCCGTGGCCTGCCCACGCCCTGCATCCTCCCACACGGCCATCTGGCCCCACACCCTGGACTGGCTTTTCCTACTGCCTTGCTGGCTCTTGTCCTCACCTCCCTCCCTCTGTATTCTCAGAGCTACCTCTAAGCTCCCTCCAGACTGGGGAGCTTACCCCAATTAGCAGTCACCACACCCAGCTCTCCCCTCCCCCATTGTTCCCTGCAGCTGTAACGCCCACTGAGCAAGCAGGGTGCCGTGGCTGAGTTGACGGCTTTTGGATCAGACTGCCGGTGCTTGAATCCTAGTCATGACCTTGGGCACATTGGTGGTCTTCTCTTTCATTCCACGTCTTCTGTGAAGCGTGTGTGTGTGGGGGGATAACTGACCTGGCACCCTGGGGCACTGGGAGGCCCACAGAACTAACCCCCATAGTGTGCCAGCCCAGAGTCGGGCGAGCAGTGGGTGCTCCCAGGATCGGTTCTCCACGTCCATGGTGCCTTTCCTTTGGGAGCTCCTCTCGGCCTTGTTCTCTGCCCAGCTCACCTGTGGAGGAGGCCTTGGCAGTGACTTCTGGGTGAGCGCCTCCAGGAGGGAGCAGGGTGGCCAGTCCTGGAGCCGGGCTGAGCAGAGAGGGGACAATGTGCCAGGGCCAGGGGGAGGACCAGCGCCTGGAGACCTGAGTGAGGGGCAGAGGCAAAACCCTTGTTTTTCATGTGACAAGACCAGTCTCTCCCGTGCATGCATCAATGAGCAGCTCTCCACGCATCTGGGAACAAGGTTGCCCAGAAACCAGAGATGCCCAGAGCCTGCATTTGGCCTCTTGCCGAAAGGCTTCTCTCGGTGAGATTATACATTCTAGGCCACGTCCCTCCCATCGCACTTCCTCCCTCGCGTTACTCCTTTTCTTACTCCTCCATCATAAAAATCTGCAGAAACAGGTTTTGTTCAAAGTGAATGAGGCAATAAATTCTCTGTTTCTGACAGGCCGACAAGAGAGATAAATTCTATAAGGGGAGCTGCAGCCCTGTTCCGTGGCCCTGTGCAGCTTTGGCTGATGTTCAGATCTGTCCAGGGAAGAGGGCACTGTGTGGCAGAGGAGGTTCCAGGGGACCCTCTTCCCTGGGCCCACCTTGGGAACCTGAGTTCAGGTGAGCAGCTGCTCAGGGTCTCAGTCATTTATCGACTTGCTCATGGCCAGGGGCAGGGCTTCTGGTTTGTTTACTTGGCTGGCTGACAAGCTGGGTAGAAGAAGCCTCACTCACTCACTCACTCACTCACTCATTCATTCATTCATTCATTCTCCTATCCATCAATTCATTCAGTAGTCACCCAGCATGGATGAAAGTTACCCAATTCCCCTCGAGGATGACCTTTTAAAAGAAGCCTTCCCACAACAGACCCAAAATATTTGCCATTCCAGTCATGGCAAAAGATTGATTTCCCTGGTAAATAAAGAGCTCCTACAAATCATTAAGGAAAATAAACAATCCAATAGGAATCTGGGCAAAGGAGATGAACAAACAGTTCACAAAAAGGGAGTACAAAGGGCTCTAAGACCAATGACGTGTGAAAAAGGCTGACTCTCACTCATCATGAACGAAGTGTCCATGAAATGTCACTGAGATGCCAGCTCCAGCCCCGGACTGCTCAGTTCTGTTGAGGAGGGTGTGCAGCCAGCACAGACGGCTGCACAGTGGGCACGTTGCTCATTGGACGGATACCATGGAGACCGCCCTGACCCCCGCTCCTCTGGAGGGTTACCTGGCAGTATTTCAGCCCTGCCTCTACCCAGCAGGTCTGCCTCCAGAACGTGTCCCGCTTCTATGTGGACTGACCATCCTACACGTCCGAGATGGTTCATGGAAGCCTTTCCTGTAACACCAAAGATTAGAAACAGCCCCGATGTCCACTACAAGGAGATTGGCTAAATAATTTATGGTGGATTTCTGCAACTAAACACTATGAGGTCATAAAAAATAGGGTAACTTTATGCACTAATATGCATTGAGCTCCAGGATACATTTTTAAGTGGAAAGGGCAAGGCATGCAATGGAATGGAGTACAAATGATGCTGTTATTTGTATAACGGTGAAGAAGACACATATATATGAACATATATAATTCACTGCCTTCACTTTAATCTGAATAGTAGCATAATGTGTGTTATGTATAGCACACTGTAAGTAGCATGTTCACGATATATTCCTATGCACATACATGTATAAATGCTTCTATACATTTACCTCTGGGAGGACAGAGACCTGTGAACAATGGCTGCTTCTGGGGAGCAGAGCCAAGAACTGGGAGGCTGGGGGCCATGGTAGGAGAGACTTTTCACCATACATCCTTTGTGCCTTCGCGGTGTTGAATCATGTGAATGAATTCCCTACTTTTTTTTTTTTTTTTGGTTAATAGCCATCATTAACCTTTTCAAAAAGAGAGAAGCCGAAGAGAAGTCTTCTTGAGTCTTGTAGCTGAGGCCAAGTTCTAGGAGTAGGTCAGGCGGGGAACGGAGGCAGGGCCTGCAAGGGCTTGTCCCTGGAGACAGTGTGGCACAATCTGGGGGCCAGGGAACTAAGCGGGGTTGGAGCACGTTTTGGGGGAGTCTAGGCCAGAACAGGGCTGGCGAGAAACGAAGGGGATGGATGAAGACATACTTCCTCATGCTGGTAAAAAGTTAGGCTTTTATTACAGTGAGGGGCTCTTGAGGGACTGAAGCTGGTGTGTGTGTGTGTTGGGGGCGGGGGGACTTGGGTTATATTTTGGGATGAGCCTCCTGGAGGCAGTGTGGGGATTCTGACAGGGGGTGGAGGGAGCTCTATCACCCACCGGGAACTGAGGCTCAAGATGGTTGAGTCCTAAGTTCTTGCAGCTCACAGTCAGGATTCAAACTCAGGTCTGTGTGTCTCTGGAGTCTGAGCTCTGATTACAGCGCCCTGTGCTCGGTACATTCGCAGGGTGGAAAAGTCCTAAACCTGGCGGCTGAGAGTCCAGACTCTAACTTCAGGGATGTGGCTGATTAAGTCAGTGGTGCAGCGGCAGTAAGATCTTAGCACCCAGCTCCCACCAACTCCCGGGTCCCTCTCCCACAACCAAGCTGCCATCCCCGGTGGCCCAAGTCCCCTGGTCTTAAGTGTTGGAGGAGAAGCAGTTCATTTCTTTAAGATCTGTTCTCTTTTTCTGAGGACATAATAAAAGTCAAGGCGGGCTTCTTACAGCTGTAACAGGAAGGGTGGGAAGGAGGTTGCCTCCAGATGAGGTCTGGGGGAGATGCATTTGGCTCCAATTAAGTTGAGCCTTCTAAATTTCCTGGTCATTTGGTTTGCATTTTCCTGTCATTTCTTTGCCCGTATTTTCCTACGGCTCCCATTTTATAAATGTGAAAACTGAGACTCAAAGAGGCGTTCAATCCCCGAAGGTCACCTGGTTTGTCAACAGTGGAATCAGGTCTTAAGCCCTTGCCTTGGGACTCCAGATCTTTCTACCACAGTATGAGATCTTTTTTTCCTTTTGCTTTTCCTTTTGTTTCCCCTCTCTAAAAAACTGTTAATAGGGGTTTATTTTATAACTCAGGAGACAACCCCAGAAGTAGTTTGTGATTTCTTTCACAGACATACAGTAAAGAGAAATCTGGGTTCTCCTTGTTGTGAGGCTGGTATTTTCAGTTTGTGGCCAGGGGTACAGCTTATGGGATGCTGGGCCCTGGGGCAAAATGGGTGCCCGCGGGAGGCTGGACCCGGTAGCAGGGCTCGGGGGGAGACAGTGGGCGGCTCAGGAACGAGGCACTGCTTGCTTGGGCCTCTGCTGTGAAGACTACCACTGGCCGGCCAGTTTAATTAAGAGCTGGGGGAAGAAGGGTGCATTGTGTCCAGGGAGCTGACGAGGTCAGCCGAGGTGGGGGGTTGGGAGGGGCCTGGGAACCAGAGGACTCTCCATCCACTCTGTCTACCTCTAAGCACAGACAGCCCAGACTCCCACCACCAGCAGGTCTGTACAGGATGTGGTCAGGGCCGCGAGGCAGTAGGATTGACAAGGTGGGCTGCATCCTCAGATGCTGAGGCCCTCCCTAGCTGTGAATAGAAGGTTCCTCCAGACTTCCTGAGGCTCCCTGCTGACTCTTCCCAAAGCCTAACCCCAGGGCTCAAATCTCTGTTCTGCCCCCCACTCACTCCTTGACCTCTGGTAAGTCTTAGCCACTGTCTGAGCCTTAATCTTTTCATATGCAAAATGGGAGTAAAGAGTGCTTGCTTTTCCTAGGACCACAGCATTTTCAGGAGCACTAACCGGATGCTTGGATGAGAGGCAGTTTGGAGATTGTAAAGCATTACACAGTGTGGGCAGCGACACTGATGCAAAACATAACTAGCCTCACCATTATAAATCTCGGTACTCCAGCTCTACCCCCATCACCCCAGGCATTCCTGTTTATAGTAGGGTCATCTTGATTTTATTTAGTTTTTCAATTTAAAATACTTGAATTATTTTCCCATTTGCAAAAATAGTACAGGTTCAATGCAAAATGTTCAGGATCTTTTTTTTTTTTTTTAAGAAAAAAATATCAAAATTTCTAGCTTTAACATTGTCACTATGTGATTTGGGGGAAGCCACTTCTCTTTTCTGGGTTTGGTTTCCCCACGTAGCCACTGGATCAAAGATGACAAATATGTAACACGGATACTGCCCCTCTGCTGTCCAGTGCTTGTGGCAGACCTCACTAGCAGATCAGAGCTTTCTTTCCTGCTCTCCCTGGAGGCTGCTTCAGAATACGGCTCGACACAGCCTCCCATCTATCAGAGTGGCTGGGAAGGGATCTGTTGTCTGTTGATGATCAGATGAGCTCTGGTGTTCTCTGACATCTCGATGAGCAGGACCTAGGGTTCAGGCCCTGGAGAGAAGCTTGGAGAGTCCCTCAGCTTGTCTGTCCAATAGGGAGTTTCCTTTTATCTGATTCAAGCATCTCAAGTATTGTGCAGGAGATAATGGCTTCCACTGGGGAGTTCCCTGAAAATTTTTAAGAAATTAAAACAAAAAAAAGGAATGAATCTTGTAAAGTCAATGACTGCAAGTGAGTGACAATAAATTTACACCCACACAAATGCTTGCTCCTTCTTCAACTCAACATGAAACTGGGTAGGGTAGAATATTTTTGGAGTGCCAGCTTTCCAAAAGCATACAGCATGGGGAAGTGAGCTGACACTAGTGGACCTACTCCGTGGGGACATTATCTTCATGTCTCACACTCCTAGAATGTGAATGATCATAATTCCCCTTTTGACAAATGAGGAAATGGACCTAGAGAACAGAAGTGAGTTATTCAAGATCATCTGGCCTGTAAGTGATAAAGCAGGGATCTGAACTCAGCTTCTAGGCCCCCACTTTTCCGGGGGAAACCACACCACCTGCCAAGCAAAAGTCCCCATAGTTTGGAATGTTTCTATGAAGGAAATGCTTCCTTATCGCTGATGTGGGGGAAAAGTCACCTTGGGGTTACCCTCTCCTGCCACCATCCCTGCATCCTGAATCTGATTTTAGCCCTTTCCCTCTTTTGACGTGCTTGCAGAGATTAAAAACAAAGCAGTGCAGGGAGCCAGGAACGTTGGGTTCTGGGCCACCAGCCGGCAGGTCTGGCTTCCCTCTGGACTTCAGTGCCTTTGTTAAGTACTGAGGGGCTTCTACTGGCAGCCCTAGCACAGTGGTGCCAGGGGATGGCTTCTGGAGCCAGCCTGCCTGGCTTCTTTCCTTAGTTTTAACTCATATTAGGTGTGCAACCTTGAACCTTTTTGTGCCTCAATTTCCTCATCTGTTAAATGAAAATAACATTCTCTATCTCATAGGGTTGCTGTGAGGATTGACCCCAGTTACAACAGCACTCGTCTACAATAAGCACCGAGTCCATGTTAGGGGTGACAGAATGGACCCTGAATCTCAGGGTCTGGGCCCATGCAGAGAGAAGTGAGGGGTGACCTGGCACGGGAGCCCTGGCAGATTTCACAAAGGTGTACTGGCTGGACTAGCAGCTTTACTCTGGGGCTCTCTTCATTTGAATATTTGGCCAAAGTTCAGTGACATCAGCTCCTCCTCCGGGAAGCCCTCCAGGATGAGTAGGCTGACCTGCTCCCTCTCCCTGCTGTGGGCTCCCAGCCCCCGCTGCCAATGCCACCCTTTGGCCTCAGACAAAGCGGGCACCAGCAGAGGCAGCAGCCGGGCCGGCTCGGTGGCTTTCATGAAGCTGGAGCTCCCGGGAGCCCAAGCTGGGCTGGTCTGCTTTGAATGCTATTTGCATTGCAATAGGCGAGCCGAGCCTTCAATACAGGCCCCTTCTCTTTTGACAGAACAGCCTCACAATTGCCTATTGACCGGGCACCTGTTCCTGCCCCAGACATTATGCAAATGCTGGCCAGGAGCGAAGCCGCCAGCCCCCGGGCCATTGTGCATTGAACCCTGATGGCGCCCTGCCAGCTCCCAGCCGGCCTTTGTTCCCGGCTGCGCAGCGCCACCCCCGCTGCCTCCGCCTGTTCGAGGTGCCCTGCTGAGGAGCCGCCCGCTGACAGCTACTTGGGTCCTTGCACCTGAAGAAAGACCCTGCGAGCTGGAGGCTGGCCCATGCTGAGCCCGGGCTGGGGGCCCCCTGAGGCAGTCAAGGACTGGCCGGGCCTTCAGTCCCTGGGGACCGCGGAGAGGGGCCTGGCAGGCGGAAGAGGGGGCAACCCGGACCGTGCCATCTGGGGGAGGGGGATTATAATAATCACTCTCGCATCTGCTGAGGGCCTTCCAGTTTGCAACCCCCTCCCATGCTGTCTCCCCGCCAGGCACACCTGCCCCTTGAGGAGGTGGGTGGGCAGGGGGATGTGCCTTTCACACAGGAGGAGACTTAGGCCCCCTGGGGGAAGCTGGCTGAGGCCTTACAGAGTCAGGAGCAGAGGCGGACTCAGGCGTGTTTGGGTGCAGGGCTTCTCTTATTTTGCTCCTCTGGGCCACCTGTCCTTGCCCAAGGCTGTGACTCCCCCGAGGCACCGTAGAAGGCCCTGCACTGTGTGGCTTCAGCCCACCTCTGCTTTTTGGTTTCTTCATCCTCTTCTAAACTCTTGGCTTCACCCTCATCAACTCAGAAGGATTTTCAAAGCGTGGTCCCAGGACCAGCAGCTTCGGTGGCATCACCTTAACCTGTTAGAAATGCCAGTTCCTGGGCCCCAGCCCAGATCTGCTGCATCAGAAGCTCAGAGGCTAGGCCGAGCTCTCTGTATTTTAACCAGCTCTGGGTGTTCTGAGGCACCGACAAGTCTGATGACCAGTGGGCCAGGCTCCCTTCTCCACCCAAACCTTGCTGACAATACTTCCTCCTCACAGTTTGGCTCCTTGGCTTGGGATCACCATTCCTACCTTCCCTTCCAAGCTTCTGCTGCTGGACTTGAGGGGATGTCCTGGGTGCAGGGCACCCAAATGAATGAGGCACACCCTGGATGGACTCAGAGGGCACAGCTGGCTGTGTCCCTCAGTATTTCAAAGCAACGCTTTGGAAGAGGTGGGTGGAGGCCATGGACGATGCAGGGGGCAGTGCAGCCCAGGACCGCAGCTAGGCCCCTACTGTGGGTGCTGCAGAAAAGCTCTGGCTGCGGTGGCAAGGAACAAAGGACAGGGAGAGGTGATACTGAGGCCACTCATGGGGCCCAGATGTCCTGTCACAATCCCCACATGCTCTCATGCTCTGTGGTTAACTTTGCGTCTAGAAGGAGGCCCATATGCCGGGAGGCAGGGTGAGTGGGGGCTGCTGAGACGCCCTGGAGGTGGGATTCGAGCCTGTGAGGGCAGCTCCAGCTGGGGGCACTTTGCACAGGTATCAAGAAAGGAGTGTTCCAACCGCTGGGGTGCCACCAACCTATAGCAGGGTCCTTGGTCTGGTGGAAGCCCAGGTCT
Source organism: Sus scrofa (assembly GCF_054392235.1). Taxonomy (NCBI): domain Eukaryota; kingdom Metazoa; phylum Chordata; class Mammalia; order Artiodactyla; family Suidae; genus Sus; species Sus scrofa. The sequence continues at coordinate 103,472,590 of NC_139396.1, read as the reverse complement.
CCGTCCCACCCTTTGTGCCGGGTTAGGCCACCTTTGCCCCTTTTCTTGGCTTCAGAAGTGCCACCAGGATGGGGAGTAAGAGCAGGAGCAAGGCAAAGCACCAGAGGGACCCTGGGTGCCACCCAAACTGACCCCCGCCAGACCTCTGGCCCTGACAATCTTTCACCCGATGCCAAAGCACTTTAAAGGGTTTGGCCCAAGGCAGGGAAATCTGATCTCATGAGAGGCCAGGGCAAGGTTTTCAGAGCCAAGTGCTGGTCTGGTCTCAGTTTGTCTTCCTCAAGTGCCGTCAGAGTGCTCTTTGCCTAAAAGACAAATCTAAAAGAAAAGGAAACAAAATCAGCCTTCCCCAAACCACATTCCTCAGTGTGGCATTCAGTGCCTTTTAGGATCTGGCCCCATTGCCTCTCCTGCCTCAGCACCTCGACATTCTCTCTACCCGCCAAAGCTCTGCTGGGAGGGGCTGTCTGCCTAGGGCTGGAGAGTGTCATTTAAAAACTTCTTCCTTTGGGGGCCATCAGATTAACATCTACTCAGTCCTACAGATGCCTCGGATGTCTCCTCTGTTGCATAGGCTTCTGAATCTGTCATTCAGAATCATCTATTAAGGACCTACTGGTTACTGATGTTCTGGGCTCTGGAGTTAATGTGTTGAGTGAGAAATTGTCCATCTCTCAAGGAATTCCTCATCTGGCAGAGGAAACGGACCCCTGAATAAAGCCTGAATGAGGGTTTAAGTGGGCATGAGGAGCAGGGCTTAAGGGAATTTGAATGGACCCCAGTTGGGAAATAGTTCAACTAGGGGAGATATAAGAGGAAGGAGATGCTGGGAGTGACTGCCAGGTTCCTGGATGTGGGGATGGTACTTACTCTAAGAGGGAGGCAGACCATACATAGAGAGAGAAAGGCTGGGGATTAGAAGGGAAGATGGTGAGTTTGGTTTTGACTGAGCTGAGTCTGTATTGTCTGTGGCTCAGGTAGAAAGAGATGCCCACTGGTAGCTGGACGAGGGGTCTGCCTTCTGGGAGAGTCTGGGACTATGGCTGATGTGGGCACCAGAGTCTTGAGGTGGCCGTGGGGTCTTGGATGACTCTCCTGTCCCCCAAGTAGAAGTCGTGGCAGTGCCTGCTCTATCTTTGGGGTTCCTATCCTGCCACCCCTCCCTCCTCATAGCACTGAGCATGCTGTGTCTTGGTCTGCTGCCCCCCGCAATTATTAGGAACACTGGGAATGCAGAGGTGAAAAGCACTGATTTTCAAATCACTGGGTCTAATAGCTTGAGGAGGCCTTGAATTTTTGCAGCCTCACCGGTATGGCTCACATCTCTCTGTTCCTATCTTTGAGGACACTTAAGAGCGGCATTTGAAAGGAAAGGGGGCTCCTAACAAGACTTATGCTACCAGTGCCATAAATCCCCAGTGAGTCAATGGTGGGTTGGGGCCAGAACTGCTCTGAAAGGGAGATGACATGGCCTCATTTCAATAAGGAGGAAACTGAGGCTCAGGAAGAAGCAGTGATGTTTCCTGGTCATACTGTGACATGAGCAGTAACGGCACTTTAAGAGGGTGAAAGGCGAAGATCTACTTTTTGCAGATAGGGTAGCAGAATCCCACAGAGTAGAAGCCACTGACTCAGGGTCCCTCAGTAGAATCTGTGTCCTGAGTGAGGCCTGGTTCAGTGCCTGTTCCACTGCCCTGTCCTATCCTCCAGGACAGGTGACATCCTGGGGCAGGCTGGGGCTTCTGACTCTCAGGAGAAAGTGGCCGGTCAGGCCTCAGCAGACATCCAGCCAGCCCAAGCACTCCATAGGACACTCCTGTCCCCACAAGGCATTTGGACCTTCATGAGCATTAGAGAGAACCCACTGGGTGCCATGCGCAGGGATAGGCTTGGGTACCATTTATCCCAGTGAATGATCAAGCAACATCTTCCCCTTTGCCAGATGTGAAAGCGGAGGGCAGAGGAATTAAGCCCTGGCTCACTCCTGCCAGTGGTGGGGAAGGAAGCAGAGTTTGAATTGGGTACCCCAAACCCCCTTCATCTCTCCATCACAGAGCATCATCTCCTTCTTATTGGTCCCTGCAGCTCCTGGCTTTGAGAAGGGGACCCTGGGCATCCCCTCCACTCACAGACTTGCTCCTTGAGCTCCACAGCAGGGTCGTCCCCTTTGAACTTAACTCCACCTGACCCAGGTGAGAGGAGATGGCTTTGGACCAAGAGGCCCAGAACAAGACCCAGTTCTGCCACCATCTCACCCAGGGTCCCTGGCCAGGTCCTTCTCTCTGTTGTGGACCCCCTTTCCCCGTATGCTCCATGCGGAGGGTGGGGCCACTTTGTATATTACAGCAGTGGCTTCCAGCTCTGGCTCCTCCTTCTCCTGTGGGGCCTCCAGGGCCAGGAAGAATGATTTCTCTCCATGGGCTTTGGAAAATGTTCCTTGGGAATTGCGATTCAGGCTTTCGCAATGCCCGGTCACCAGCCCCTGATTTACAATCTGGATAAACTGTTTTTTTCTTTGTGAATCAGGAGTGGGTAGAAGATAATAGAGCTGGAGCCCCTTTCGTGCCTGTCAGAGAATAAAAACCGCCCAGCTGAATGGGCTCTCGTACGCCTCTCGGAAGGTGGCTGAAAGCCAAGAGGGCACCTGTGGGTCTTTGTCCCATGAGGGGCGTCCCCTCCCTCCTCTTCCATTGCTTACACATTTCCACGGGCCCCATGCTGCTCTCCATCCCTGTGGATGGCCCTTCAGCTCTGTCTGTCCTGAAGCCACCAGCCCTCTTTAGGGTGAAGGGCTCAGGCTGTTTTTGCTCTGCTTTCAGATCCAGATATCTGAAAGTATATTAGTCAAGGGCCTACTATGTGCCAGGCCCTGGGCCAAGCTTCTTGCTCTCTCTTTTCAACACGAGGTTGGCTTTATTAGTCTATTTTATGAGGGTTCTGGGGGTGACATATGCGGCTGGGACTGTGAACTGACGGGAGACAGAGCCCAGGCCAGGATCAGATCTGCCATTTTCCTTTCATTCTTATAATTTCCTGGTTAATCCTTCTGTTCAATCCTGCTGTGCTAAAACCCGCGAGCCCCAGAATGGTTTCCGCTGGTGTCTGCTGGACTGTAAACTCCTCTTCAACACCCCCACCCCCATGTCTGCAAAATTTTTTCTCAATTCTTAGCACCTAGGAAGGTGACGATCCTAAAGACGGGCTGCACAGCGAACAGTCCATGGCTGGGGCCCCAAAGCATTCTTGCTCAAGTCTGAAGGACTCAGGGTTGGGTGCAGCCTTTATTTGCAGCTCTAGTGCTTCCAGAATATTCTGGAAGCAGTAGAATCTGAAGCAGCAAGTAGAAGCTTGCCTGTCTGGGTTTAAATCCTGGCCCTGGACATGTCCCTGTGGGACTCTAGGCAAGTTTCCTCATCTGCCAACAAGGTTAATAGCAGCACCTACTCCATAGGGTTGTTATAAGGATGAAATAAATTTATATGGGTAAGAGGCATAGAGCTGGTTAACCACATCAGTGGTAATTAGTGGTAGTAAGCGCTAATTAGTGGTGGCAGCGGTAGCGGTGGATGCCTTGGGTCTGGGGAGGGGACTGGGCCACTCTTCTGGCTCTTTTTGTTCCTGCCATTGGCCAGGGCCTGGAGCCCAGATGGGCATCTGTGTCCCGTCTTGTCCCTCCCTTCCTCTTATCCCTGTCTGGCTGCCCTGGGGGGTATGTGGAGAGCAGGGCGGGTGGGGGTGGGGAGGGGCACTTCTGTGTCCTTGGTCCCTGGGAACCAGCTGGAGAATACATGTGAGGCCCTGAACATTCCAAGATAATGTTAGCCAGATCCAGCGCCCAGCCCAGCCCTGGCTGTGATGAATTCCAAATGGTGTAGAGGCCTCAGTGCCCAGGAGTAGCCGGGGCCATGGTCCTGCCTGGGCCTGGGGACTGTCATTCAAGCCAACAAGGACCCGACCTCCCCCCGCTGCCCAGGAGCTTTCCTTTCTCCTCCTGGCCCTGGGCCCGGCCTCTGGCTGGTGGTCCCGTGGTACTCCCTGGCTAGCCAGAGGCCCAAGGAGCAGAAATTTATTCAGAGGGCCCCTAACCTAGTAACAAGTCCTCCCTCCCTGTACTCTGACTGAGCTCTAGAAAAGCAGGCTGGGCTAGGACATCAAAGGCAGCCTCCAGCCCCGCTTGCCTGGCCTCCTGCATCGTGCCCACCTCACCCCCTTTCCTTCCTGTCTTTAACCAGCAGCTGCTGAACTGATTCAATGCGGCAGGTGTGGGCGGGGCTGTCGTGGTGAAGCCTGCATGGCCCCTGACCTTGAGTTCTTCTTGGGGGAAAGGGACAAGCCACAGCTGATGTAGTGTGGAGATAACGGGCTGCGAGCAGGGACATGCGGCTTCTACAGAGGTCTAGCCCAGGCTGGGTGTGTGCACGGGATACCTAGGAAGGTGTTCTGGGGAGAGGTGGAAGCTCAGACATGATTTGACAGTAGGAGTCATCCAGGCAGGGATGGAGAAGGCAACAGTCTTGCAGGCAAAGATAGTGGTGTCTGCAAAGCCAGGGAAGTGGGGGGTGTTGTGGGGAGAGAGGAGGCAGCAACAGCAGGCAGCAGGTAGCTCCTTTTGTCTGAGCATCACGTGTGGGGGTGTGAGTGGTGACAGTGCACTGGAGAGGTGATCAGGACTGGGTAAGGAGGCCTTGGTACCCGTGCTATGGAGTTCAGACTCTGCACTGAGGGCAATGATGGCCAGGGAGTGGGATCGTGGTAGGTGAACAGAATGACCCTATTCTTTCTTGCTTTAGGAAGAGTACATCCGGAAATGATGAAGGGGAGGAGGCAAGCTTGGAGACAGGGAAGCATCCCAGAGCTGTTGCTTCATCTAGGAAGGAGGGAATGGTGGCTTGGCCCAGGGTGGTGGCTGTGGGGATGGAGGGGGACAGACAGACTTAAGAGCTTTGTGGTTGAGTGAATGTGTTAGCAGTTAAAAGGAAGAAAGAAGGCTGAAGATTGACACCTCTCTGCCAAGGTTTGCACAGCTTCTTCTTGCATACCTCCAGTTATAGGTGGCTCACTACCCAATTATTTAGTAAGGTGGTAGTTACTTACTTCAATTTAAATCTGTCCACATGTGCATCTTAAGACCACAAAAACAAGCCTAGGCCTTATTCTATTAGTAGCCTTCCAGGTCTTTGAAGGCAGGATAGTCACACATATTCTCCTTTTCCCTACCTTCATCTTTGATGTTGTTATTGTTATGAGAAGGTCCTCAGATTTCTCCATCTAATTTGGACATTTTATCCTACTCTACTCTATTCTATGGTTTTTTTTTTTTTTTTTTTTGGCAGACAAGAATACCAAATAATGAATTTACAAAGAGAGCTACCTACATCTGTTATGTTGAGTAGAATAGCCTCATCTCTCTGTTCAGCATGCTCTCTTCTGGTAGATTATTCTAGCAGGAAGTCAAATCATAATTAGTAGGTCCCTTCGTAAGCATGAACAGAGAGTCAAGAGAATTAGCTCACTGATGTCAAGATGCTCAGAAAGTAAGTAATTTGCCCAAAGTCACACTAATAGAAGTGGCACAAGAACACAAATCCAGGTCTGGCTGGCTGCAGAACCCAAGCCTACACTCTCGCTCCTCTTCTGCAGAGATGGTTGGGATGGGAGGGTATGGTGGAGGTGGGATGGATGAGAGGCAAAAGCCCAGGAAGGGAGCAAGTGCAGAAATCCAGAACAGAACCATGTGGCAGAAGTAGGGAGACGGAGAGCCTGAGAGGAGGCCAGTTTGGAGGTGGCCCTCATGGAATGTGGCTTGAGAGTGAGGGGCTTTGAGGAGCCGTTGGTGACCCCAAATGCTGGTTGGTGGTGTTCTTTGTTCCCCAAAGGTGTGTCCAGGAGGAGTGATTTAGCAGTGGTAGTGGGAGGGGATGTTGAGCCCGGATGTGATGGAGGTGCCTGGGAGACCCCCCAGGAGAGGTCCAGCAGGCAGCGGCTCCTGACAGTGAAGCATCACTCTCATGCCTGTCTGCCTAGTGACTCTCAGTGCAGATCCCTCCTGGGCTGTTCCACAGCTGGCCACACTCCAGGCTCAGGACAAAGGATCCCTGTCCTCTCCAGCACAAGGCTGATCTCCATGGGAGCCCCCTCCAGCACAGCCGAGGGGCCACTCATCAACAGACAGGACTCGCTGCCTCGCACGACTCTGCAGGGCCAGGCCATGGTCCCCAGAGACTTGCTTCCAGGAATCACCATGCTGACAGTTACTGGCACATCCAGGGACCTCTGGGGACATCTAGGGACGGTGGAGCTGTCCGTCTGGAGTCAGGCTGGCTGATCTGGAAGAATCTGGGTCAGAACAAGCCCAGAGAAATTCAGGGCTCAGGCAGCTCACTGCAGTGGAGTAAGAGGTGGCTGGGCATCGCCCCGCACTCGGTGTGGCCAGAACACTCCCCGCACAGATGCTCTTACCGACATTGGCTGATGCTCCTGTCAGGAGGTGGCCCTGACAGCTGTGTGACCTTAGACACTCCCAAGCTCTTTGAGCCTCTGCCTTCAGCCTGGGCACAGAGAGAAGTAATCATCCTTCTTTTTCCCCCTGCTTTCTTCACAGAGTTGTTGTCAAACAAATGAGGTAATAAATGAAAAAGTGTGTTCTCAGCTATACTGCAAGGCTGTGTGAGAGATAAACAAACCTAGTGAATACACAGACACACACACGCACACACGTACGCATGAGAGAGAACGAGAGAGGAACAGAGATGCAGAGAAAAAAGAGAAAAGGAGAATCGGGTGAATCAAAAGTAAGTCAGAAGAGTGAGAGCGCAGAGGTGGGTGAACAAGGTCAGGGTCTGGGGACATAGGGACAGAGTGGGGGATACAAGGAGGAGGGAGGGGTCAGGAGAGGGGATTGTGGGCCCGGCTGACCCTCACTTCTTCCCAGGGGGGCACTGCAGGCTCTGGCAAGGCCCCTCCTGGTTGGGGCCAGGTGTCCACAGGCTATCTGCAGGTGTGGAAGTCTTGTAGTGCCCCTGAACCCACAATGGCCAGTGGATACACCCAAATCCTGCCCCAGAGAGACCCAGTGAGGAGCACTGAGCTGTGATGTGAAGTGCCAGTCTGCCTGGCACCAGTGGCCCTGCTCAGAGGTGGACCTGGCAGTAGGGCACTGGGCTCTGGGCTCTGGCTCTGCAGCCACCTGCTGAGTGTCTTATGCTGAACTCCCCCTTCTAGGCCTCAGCTTCCCCTCTGTGAGTCAGTGCTCCCTTAGGGCCCTGACTCTGAGTTCAGAGACCCAGGCAGCCTGGTGTCATGCTTCCTCCCCTTGAATGAAGGCAGCCATGACCTTTTTCCACTTTGCCATGATTATCTGGAAGCTGAGTTTTTCCAGTTTCTGTTCTCTGTGCGTATGGCCTTTGTCCACCCTCCAACCCCTTGACTGGGTGTCTCCTCCCAAAATTTGGCTCAGGAAAGACTGGGACCCTTGATGACCCCCTGCAGGCAGTATCACACTGTAAGGAGCTGGACCACCCAAGACAGTTAAGTGGCTGTCGGTCTGGGCCCCAGTATTCCAGAGAATGGAGTTCGGGGCATTAGGAAACATACACAAAGACTTTTCTTTTAAAGAGGAGGCCCTGCTTAGTGAAGAATCTTCATCAAGAATCTACAATGGGGAGTTACCGTTGTGGCTCAGTGGGTTAAGAACCCAACATAGTGTCTATGAGGATGCAGGTTCGATCACTGGCCTCACTCAGTGGGTTAAGGATCCTGCATTGCCGCAAGCTATGGCATGGGTCACAGACATGGCTTGGGTCTGGTGTTGCTGTGGCTGTGTCTGGGAGCTGCAGCTCTGATTCCACCCCTAGCCTGGAAAATTCCATATGCTACAGGTGCCACTATAAAAAGAAAAAGAAAAAAAAAAAGATTCTGCAATGGGCTGGTCTTCTGGGGAAAGGTCAGGAGAGGGGGCTGGGTGAGAAGTAAAGTAGGATGAAGTCACTGTGTCCTTTCTTCCCTTGGCTAGAGTCCCCCTCCTGCCCAGAGTTGTGGCCAGAGTCCCCAGGGCAGGGATGGAGAGATGTGCCAGTCTGTCCCACCTGTCCCTGCCCAGGATCCAGGGCCCACCAGATGTGGCAGCTAGTGGCACCTCTGGCTGGAGCCATCCAAGGCTTCGAAGTTAGGAGTCAAGCTGCACCTTTGGCTTTTGAGGAAGTGGGACATCCTCTTTAACAGAGGTACAGAGGCCACGTCTCTTGCCCAAGGTCATGATGCTAGGTGGTCTTTTTTTGAACCAGGGCAGAAATCATGGTCTTCTGACCTGAGAATGTTGAGGTCAGTGGCCTATTCCAAGGGTTTGCTTAAACAGGATGGGACGCCTTTCCTGAGGAATGACACATGGAGGTACTGGGTACAGCAAGTTCTTGGAGCAGTGTTGAAGAGGGTGATGGTGGTGATGATAGTGATGGTGGTGATGATGATAGTGATGGTGGTGATGATGATGCTGATGATGGTGATGATGATGCTGATGGTGATGATGATGGTGATGGTGGTGATGATGATGCTGATGATGGTGATGATGATGCTGATGGTGATGATGATGGTGATGGTGGTGATGATGGTGGTGATGGTGGTGATGGTGACGATAGTGATGGTGGTGATGGTGGTGATGGTGATGATGATGGTGATGACAATAGTGATGGTGGCAATGATGATGATGGTGATGGTGGTGCTGATGGTAGTGATGGAGATGGAAATGGTGCCTGGTCTTCAGCCCCAAATCCAACCCAATGAAGGGGGAGGAGCCTGAGTCGACCTCTGCTGAATTCCCCTCCCTAGTATAGCATCTGGCATTTAGCAAGGGCATCATAAATATCTGTGAACAAGTGAATGAATTCACTTGTTGAAGGCATGCTGAGAGTTTGGATGTGTCACAAAGACGGGAGGCACAGGTGGTCAGAGTCATCACCATGGCGTAGGCTTCCAGGTACTGTGAACCCTCTGCTGCCTCTGCAGCCTCCTCCCCAGGCAATGACTTAGGAGGGCAGTAGGATGCTGGTGTTTGAGGAAGACTCAGCAGAGATTAGAGATCTCTTTTCTCCACAGAGTGGCCTCCCAATCCTCTGGAGTTTGGCACCGGGGAAGAGGCTGGTTCAGACCTGGGCTGAGCTCTGGATAAATTAACCAGGGCCTGTGAATTGACACAGTTAGAATTCCTTCCTCATGTCCCCTGCCTGCATTCTTGCCAACTTTCTTACCCATCCCCTGTTTATTGAACCTGTCTTGGGCTCCTGCCCTGTGCCAGGCCAGTACTGGGATGGAACAGTGACAAAACTGATACCAAGGAAAGAAATGTAGCCCATGTGTCACAGGGGCTCACTGTCTAGTGGGGGAGTAACCACAGTCATCAAATTTTCAGTATGACTGGATATTTGGGTGGAAGTTGGGGCAAGGGCTTGGACACAGACTAGAGGCAAGAATTTGGTCTGGATCTTGAGAGATTAATAGGATTCAGGAGTCAGAGGAGGGGATGGGGATTTCAAGCTGAGGGGAGTGCATGTACTGAGACTGAGGTGGAAAGGTGCTCATGAAAGTGCTTGATGGGGCTGAGCTTTGTGTTGTTGGTACAGGGTGGGCTTGGTGGGAAATGGGGACAGAACATGAGGCTGGAGTCAGACTGTGAATGGACAAATGCTAAGGCATTTTTGTGAGGGCAGCGGGCAATACAAGCCATGATGGTCTCGTTTGTATCTGTGACTCAGGAGGAACATCCGCGCCAGGGAGAGGGTTGGTCGGCAAAGGCACATATAGAGGATGAGAGACCTGGGAGGAGGTGAGGATAATGAAGATACTGATGACGATAGTGATGAGGATGATGAAAATGTGATGGTGGTTATGGTGATGCTGAGATGATGATAGTGGTGTGATAATCATGGCGATGATGGGGATGAGGACGTGGTGTGATGGAGATGATGGTTTGATGGTGGCAGTAGTGATGATTCAGGTCCCTGACACCAGCCAGGGCTCTGCTGTATGACACACTGTGTGACATACCACCTTGGGAGATGGGTATGTAGGGAGGCTGAGAGAACCTACCGTGAGGGGCTCCCTTCTCTCTTCTCCCTCAGCAAGCCCAGGGACAGCCCCCAAAGGTGATCAGAGGGCGTCTCAGCTGGTCAGGCCCCAAGGAGTGGATATGGAGTGGGGCTTGGGGAAACTCCTCCAATGCCAAACATTGCCTGAAAGTCGGTGGCTGGTCCAGTCTGGATGCAGCACCCCCTCAGTTCACATCTGTGCCCACCATGGGGCTCAGGCTTAGCTGCAAATGGCAGCCTTGCCTGTTCTGCCCTCCCCTGCTGCAGGCCCTCGCACCAGGCCGGAATGTCCTCAGGAAACGGGTTACCTCTCTCCTGGGGGTGCTTCTGGATTCCCGTTTGCAGCTCCAGCCAGGATGTTTTGCAATGAGCTTAGAGAAAGCATTCATTCCGGGAAGAATCAGGCAGTGGAATGCTCCCTGCCAGCAGGGGTGTGGGTGAGAGGGCGCAGGGCTCCCTGCTGGGCTGGGCTGGGCTGGGCTGGGGTGGGCAGGGGGCGGTGCTGGCTGCCTGGCTGGCCCATTCCTCAGCCCTCGGGGACTTTGGCCTCTGGGCTGTTTATCTGTCTGTGGACTTGTCCATCTGGCTTAAAGAAGCTGGTTGGCTCAGGCCAGCCCTCCAGATTGTCTGCCTTCTATCAGGCACCTTGAGCTTTGCTGAGCTTTATTTTATTTTTGAATATTTTTGAAGATGACTCAAAAGCGATTACTAAATGAAAAGGTGTACTCACCTCCAGCCCTGATACTTCTGCCCGTGTTCCCTGTTTTTTTGTTTATTCATCCAGTGTTTCTATTTGCAAAAATAAGCAGCTACATAGCTACGTTTGGATCTCCCAAATTTCTTGCCCCAGCAGAAGCATTCTGTGTGCCTTGCTTTGCACTTTTTCTTTTTTTCTCCGTTGTTCCTTTCACACTGGTGAAGTGGAGATCTGCAAAGTCCTCTGCTGGGAGGGGTTGCCCCAAAGTTATTTCAGGTATTTGAGTTTGTAGACCCAGGCATCTACAAATACTTTGCTGATTTCCCAATTGGGCTTTTTATATACTTTTTCAGGACCCCAACCCCAGGTGCCAGAGTCTTCCCTGCCCTGTACAGCCCTGCTCATGCCATGGTCTCCTGTGGACGTTCCCTCCTTCCCACGTTGGCGGTATTGCTGTCCAAGCTTTGCAGGGGAGGAATCTGAGGAATTGAGAAGTCAAGTAACACACCCAATAGGATAACTAGTAAGTGATGAGGTCTGGGATTTGAGTTTGGAGCAGTCTGTCTCTAGAATCCTTCCTCTTTTTTTTCTTCTCTTTGGGGCTGTACCTTCGGCATATGGGGGTTCCAAGACTAGGGGTTGAATCAGAGCTGCAGCTGCTGGCCTACGCCACAGCCACAGCAACACCAGACCCAAGCCGCATCTGCAACCTATGCTGCAGTTTGCAGCAACACTGGATCCTTAACCCACTGAGCGAGGCCAGGGATTGAACTTGCATCCTCATGGATGCTAGTAGGCTTAACCTGCTGAGCCACAATGGAAACTCCTAGAATCCTTCCTTTTCATGATGTCTCACTGCTGGGGAACAGAGAGCGACCTCGTCCCATGTCTTCAGGAATTGGAAGGAGTCCCTTGGCTTCGAGAGGGGTGGGGATTTGCCAAGGTCACACAGCTGCACCAGCAGCTCCAGAGGGGAAGCATCCCTGGGTACCTAATGCTCTCCCATACTGGAGTGGAGGCTCCTCAGGCAGACCTTTTCTTTTTTATTTTTTTGTCTTTTTGCCATTTCTTGGGCCGCTCCCGCGGCATATGGAGGTTCCCAGCCTAGGGGTCTAATGGGAGTTGTAGCTGCCAGCCTACGCCAGAGCCACAGCAACGCTGGATCCGAGCCGCGTCTGCAACCTACACCACAGCTCACGGCAACGCTGGATCGTTAACCCACTGAGCAAGGGCAGGGATCGAACCCGCAACCTCATGGTTCCTAGTCAGATTCGCTAACCACTGCGCCACAATGGGAACTCCAGGCAGACCTTTTCCTCTAAACTCCTTGGCTTCAAGCCCAGGATGGCTCCTATGCCCGTCTGCTGGGCTTAAATTCAGATTCACAGAAGCTCTCTGCTAAATGATTTAATAGATTCATTGCACAGATGGACACACCAAGGCAGGAGGGAGGAGGGGAAAAATCACACAGTTCAACTGCAGCAGAGCTGGCGTGGGTTCCAGGTCCCGTGACTGTAGTCTGGGCATCTATCCAGGCCCCCACCCAGCACCCTTCTTACCTGGCAGTGCGTGTGCCTCCCTTCCCAAACTTCCTTCTGACTTTTTTTTTTAGGGCCACACCATGGCATATGGAAGTTCCTAGGCTAGGGGTCAAATTGTAGCTGCAGCTGCCGACCTACGCCACAGCCACAGCAATGCCGATCCTTAACTCACTGAGCAAGGTCAGGAATCAAACTTGCATCCTCGTGGATACTAGTTGGGTTCATTACTGCTGAGTCACAATGGGAACTCCCTGGCTTCTTTCAAGATAGCAATTTCTCAGCTTCTCTCAGCCTTTGTCCAGGTGTCAGAAGACTCCGTTTCCATTAGCATTCATTGGCTAAGGTGGCCTCCGCCAGAGAAGGGAGTTGGGTGGGTAGTGCACGAAATCCTGGTAAAGTTGGCAGCTGAAATCACATCCTGGTCAGCGAACACAAGGGCTGAGTGTGTATGTGCATGTGTGTGCACATGTATATTGTGTATTTATGTATGTGCACACATGTATTGTGCATGGCTCATGTGTGTACAGACATGTGCATATTGTATATGAGTATATTGTATATGTATAGGTGTATATGTGTATAAATGTGTGTACTGTGTGTCTTGTATGTGTGTGCGCATGTGTATATGCGTGTGTATGTGTGTATAGTGTATATGTGTGCGCATGCATGTGTGTGTGTGTGTATGCGTATGTATGTGTACCTAGTGTATGTATATATGCATGTGTGTGGCAGTCAAGGCTCACAGCCTTCACATCATGATCTCTTGATGTTGGGTCTTTGACGTTCTCCAAAGAGATGCAGTTGGAAAGTCTCATAGGTCCTCGGGAGACTGGGGATTCCTTTGGCACTTGTAGGCAGGGAACAGCCTCAGGTCAGTGGCTGCTTCTGCTTGTGGTCTGAGCGTGGGCTCAGGCCCCAGGGAAACTCAAGATCCACACTAAATTCATATGGGGTCACTACTGGCGAACGTGAGACCTTAGACAAATCATTTCTTCCCTCTGGGCTCAGCTTTCCCTCCCATAAAGTGGAGGTGTAACATCTGTTGTGAAGATGAGGGGAACTGCTTGTTTTGGAAATTGTGCCAAGCTCTTCCCAATTCTGTGATTTCCACGTTTTGCAGGCAAAAGACATCTCACTGTATGTTGTCCTGTATATGCAGCTGTGGACTTGCATGTATACCGAATTTAATTTTGTGTAAGATGTTTGGGAACCAGGGTCAGGTGTGCAGGTGCTTGTATGTATTAATTAGGATTTCATTACAATCACGTGGAATAGAGCAGGGCCTAGTGGGTCAGTTTGAATCCCGCTGCCCCCCTCCCTTAGCCGGCTTGGCTCAAATCAGCCACGTAACCTCAGTGGGCTTCAGTTTCTTCATCTGTGAAATGGGGCTGATGAGAGTGGCCACTTCCATGGTCTCATGGAGATTTGATGGACTCAGCACAGAAAGCTTTCAACACAATGGGAGGCTCACAGCTCACAAAATAAGTTCTTAACTCAGCAAGAACTTGAAAAGAAATAGCATGAGTGCTGTCACTTCTAAGGCGAATTATTGTAAGAAAGAGGAGCAAACCTCCCTTCCCATCCTCTGATCCTTTGATTTGTCCAAAGGCCTGGATTTGATGGTCTTAAGTACTTGATTCTTGGAGCGGGGTGTGGGGGGAGGTGTTCTTTTCCTTTTTTTTTTTTGGCGTCACCTGAGGCATGTGGAAGTTCCTGAGGCAGGGATGGACCCCTAGCCACAGCCATAACAAGAGCCACAGCAGTGACAACACCAGATCCTTAACCCACTGAAATGGTAGGGAACTCCTGGAGTCATTTTTTATGCTTGAGGGTGACAGCACTGGAGGAAGTTGATGGGAGAGGGAAGATTTTTTTAATGTGATTTTAATTTTTTTCCATTACAGCTGGTTTACAGTGTTCTGTCAATTTTCTACTGTACAGCAACGTGACCCAGTCACACATACATATATATATTCTTTTTTCTCACATCATTATGCTCCATCATAAGTGACTAGATATAGTTTCCAGTGCTATACGAAGATTTTGGATAGACCCATGGAGCTCCTTGCTTTCCTTTCCTGGAAGTACCTCTGTTGTAGCGAAGCCCCATGGCTGGGATCAGATCACCACCCATGTCTTACAGAAGGTCCCACTGGCCCTGGTAGCTCTTGGGAACCGTGATGTGATGCTCCTCACTCCCAACGAGGGGTTCTGGCTTCGAGTAAGTTTGGGAAACACCACGAACAGACTTCCTTATGGATGTCAGAATGCTCACCTTACTATAAAGACACTGGAAAATATGCAGTAAACAAACAATTTTAACTTGGTTCAACCCAGCATTTCCCCAACGTACTTTTCTTTTTGCATAATCCCTGCCATAAATCTCTGCGGAATGCACTCTGACAAGAACAGACCCACAGAATCAATAGTATGGAAATCAACAAAGCCACGTGTTTCCAAGTCACCCTCCCCGTCAGGCAAATGATATGTCCTAAAGCTGTGCTTTTTCTTTCCTTTTTTTTTTTTTGATTTTATATTTTATTTTATTTTATTTTTTAATAGTTATTTCCCCAATACATTTTTTTCTGCTGTACAGCATGGTGACCCAGTTACACATATATGTACACATTCTATTTTCGCACATGATCATGCTCCATCATAAGTGACCAGACATATTTCCCAGTGCTACACAGCAGGATCTCATGGCTAATCCATTTCAAAGGCAATAGTTTGTATCTATTAACCCCAAGCTCCCCAAGGACCCCACTCCCTCCCCCTCCCCCTTGGCAACCACAGGTTTATTCTCCATGTCCCTGATTTCCTTTTCTGTGGAAAGGTTCATTTGTGCCTTCTATTAGCTTCCAGATATAAGTGATATCATATGGTATTTGTCAAATGTCAGGGCACACACATGTCACTCGGGAGCTTGTGAAAAGGCAGATTCCAAGCTGCCGGTCTGGGTGGGACCCAAAGTTCTGCATTTGTACCAAGCTCCCAGGTGATAACAGTGCTGCTGGGTTCTATGACCACACTTTGGTAAGATTATAAAGAAGCCTCTGCTGCAATGAGATTTCACCTGTGTCTGTCCTTTCAGTGGTATTGGAGCCTGATGGTCACCAAAGCAATTCCTGAATCTGGCCATTAGACCCATCACCAGGGAGGTGACTTTTCTCTCTGTACTGAACAAACAGTCCTGTTAGGGGCAGCCCAGGCTGGGTTAATGGCTGAAGGGAATGCCAGGACTGAGGTTTGGGGATCGCAGTGTCCTTGGGAGCTATGAAATCTTGGCTGAGTCTGCCTGAAAAGATGACAACCCGGTTACACTCCTGCCATCTCTCCGGTCTGGGCAAATAAGGTTGGGATTGTTAGTATTTTAATTTATTTATTTATTAATTTTTAAAGAGACATTTCCCCTTTCTTTTCTCGGGTCTGGAGTCATTAAACAGGGATTAGCTGGATAAATAGAGGAAGTGATTTTTAAACTGTTTGCAAACTTAATGTGAAGAGCCCAGCCTTGCAAATTATCACGTCTAATCAGAGGCCCTCGCTTCACTGCTCCAGTAATTGTACTGGTATTAGTCAAATTCTTGTTGTCTCCTCATTAGCCGTGAAAAGGAGACTCAAGATGTACTTCATTAGAGTGTCCTGGAAATATATTGCTAATGTGGAGATGGAGGCGGAGGGAGGGAGGGAGGAGGGGGCGGGGGCGGGGAGGGGGCAGAGCCTGCAGGCCCACACCTGACATGGGGACTCCTGACCTCTCTCAACTCCATCTCTCCTGGGCTCTGGGTTCGGTTCCTCTCTGTGCAGCAAGGAGGGTGGGCCAGCTGAGATCGGGGCCCCCTTCTGTCTGACACTCTTGAGTCTTCGGGTCTACGTTTTGAGGCTTTAGCGGGCCATCAGAACTTGAGGTTCTTTCCGACCCCTGAACTTATGCTCTTCCAAGAGCTGTGCTTACCCAGGGTGAAGAAAGCTTTGAGCTCGGCTGGCCTGTGTTTCTCAGTCACTCCAAGGCAAAGCGGCAAAGTGCTCAAATGGCAACTAGACACCAATGCAGCTTTGCTTGATAATGTCTGATAGGAGTCACAATCCACATTTTCTCTTCCCCTTCTTCCTCCCTCCCTTCCTCCCTTTCTTCCTCCCATTCTTCCTCCTCCCTCCTTCCCTTCCTTCCCTCCTTCCTGCCTGCCCTCCCTTTTCTTGTTCTGAATGCATTTTTTTTATTCATCCTCATTGTCTTCTTCTCTTTTTTTCTCCTCCTTTTTCTCTTGCTTATCCCCCCTCTTTTCTACCCAGCATATACGTATGGAGTGTCTATTCCTGGAGATATTTAAATTTACATTAGTTGAAATAAAGTAAAATGAAAAAGTCAGCTCCTTGTTTGTACCAGCTACATTCCAAATGCCCACCAGTCTCACATGGCTCGTGGCTGTCACATGGGATGGTGCAGAAAGTTCTCCTGGGCAGCTGTGGTCTAGTTTTTGTTACATCCTGTGCTCATCAGCCCGGGGATGAGGAGGATGCCGGGCGGAGGAAGAGAGAATCCTCCTGCCTCCCCCATGATGCTCACAGGTAGGTGGGAGGGTCATTCACACCCTGTTATATTTGGTTGAAGAGGGGCCCAATGACTAGACTGCAAGGATGTACCTGGAGCTCCCTGGACTGTGGTAGTCAGCCTGGTGAGCTAGAGAGTCAGCGAGCCTTCCCAGAGAGCCGGGAATTTTCAGCTAGAGGTCTGTCTGTATTTGTGCTGTTTTGAGGATGAGACTGGCCCATCAGTGCCCCTGAGCTTAGGGTAACCTGTGGGTTAGCAGTGAGCACTAACAGACATGCAGCATGTCTGTCCTCCACCCCTAGCAGCCACAGAGGCCAGTGTGCTGTTGTTTATGTTCTTCTGCAGGGACCATGTGCTCCTGGGCTCAAGGCCTGATGAGCCTTAGTGGGTATGTGGGAGTCCCTATCCAGGGCCGCTCACCAGAGACCCCTCTCTTACCTCTCTTTATAGGGCCTTCTTGGCAGCCAACCTCGAAGCACCACATCGGGCTTTGAAATGTGCGGGGCCTTTGAGATTCAGCGCATCTGAATCTGAATTTATGCCGTCTCACTTGCTGGAATCTACTGATCTGTGTAAGTCACTCCACAGTCTGTGCCTCAGTGATGACATCTGTAAAATGGGGGTAATAATATCTACGTTGAAAGCTTGCTGTTGTTGGAATTGATGACATGGGCTGCACAGTGCCTGCCATGCTGCTGTGGGCAAAAAATCAATTTTTCCTCCTCTCTGTTCCCTTCCCACCTTTCTCCCTCTGTCCCTCCCTCCTTCTCCTCTGTCCCACATTTGCTCTAGTGGGGAACTTGGGGCCAATGTCCTCTTTGGCAGAAGCCCTTTGTTTCTACAGCCTTCTGGATGCCGACTTGCCATCCTCTGTGGCTTGGAATCCAATTTCTCTACCTCTGAGAGGATAAAGGCTGAGTCAGCTCTCCAGAGATTCACTCTCGAGGTTCCAGGGAGTCTAGGGGCCTTAGTGCCAGCACTTGGGCTGCTAATGGACTCAGAATGGATTCAGGACTGATGACACAGCTCTGAAATGTGGAGTGCACTGAAGGAGCCATGGTGGCTTTTTTTTTTTTTTTTTTTAAATAATTTCCACACAATAGGTTTCCTTTTAATCAGGAACTGGTTGTCTGCATTTCTGGCTTCTGGTAACTTCCTCCCTGGCCCTACAAAGGCCGCAGGAGGATCAATTAGATGCCCCTGGGGCTGAGGGATGGAAAGAGGCCAAAGTAGCAGCCCTGGCCTTCCTCTCCGCTGTCCTGGGTGCTGTGGAAGGCATGAAGCCTTGAGGAAAGCTCACTTCACCTGGTTCTCAGACACTCCCGGAGCTATGGACGCAGTCCAGCAGGTGCATGGAAGTCGGAGGTGGGAAGAGGGTGAGAGTTTTGGGCAAGATGACCTGGGAGGCCCAGAGAGGTTAATTGGCTTGCCAAGGGTCACAGAGCTGGTCAGGTGACCTGGGCTAGACTTTTCTTCCCAGGGTCCTTCCCACACTTGACTCTTAATTAATCTACCCTTATTGCTCCCCGCCCCCCTTAGGAGATACTGTGGGGCTCATGGAGTGTGTATTTCACTGTTGCAGCCACTGTTCCTGGAAGAAATACTTTGTTTTCATGTGCCAGTTGCCTTTCCAGCCTGACTGTCAGCCCAAGGTCGCAGGAGAAGATCTGATTGCATGTCCTTGATTTTGCTGCTCCCATTCCGAGAACCAGCTTCCTCCTCTGGAAGGTAAGGTTATGGTAATGGCATCATCTTTGGATCCTTGCAGAAAGGAAGTGCCATGTCAGTGTTCTCCAAACTCCTGACTCAAAATAATCCTCTTTTAAGGAACAAGTTCCTAATTACAGGAAATTCTATAGGACTGATGGACTGATGGCACCTAAGTTTTTCGAAATATGGTCCCTGCACCAGCAGCAACGGCATCATCTGGGAATTTGATAAAATGCACATTCTCAAGTTCCCATCAGAAACTCTGAGAGTGGGGCCCAACAATCTGTACTTTAACAATCCCTGGAGGGAGTTCCCATCGTGGCTCAGTGGAAACGAGTCTGACTAGCGTCCATGAGGATTCAGGTTTGATCCCTGCCCTTGTCAGTGGGTTAAGAATTTGGCATTGCCATGAGCTGTAGGACATGGTGTGGATCCTCCATTGTGGCTGTGGTGTAGGCGGGCAGCTACAGCTCCGATTGGACCCCTAGCCTGGGAATCTCCACACTCCGCAGGTGCAGCCCTAAAAAGACAAATAAAACAAAACAAAACAACAACCCCCCCCAAAAAAAATAGGCTCTCTAGGCAATTCTCATGCCCCCTAAGTTTGAGACTCTCTGAGCTAGGCTTTTCCTTTCCCTGGGCTGAGATGTGGGGATGATCATCATGAATGGGGATGTGTGCTCAAGGACCACCTCCAGGGAAGGCATTAGAAATGGACGTTGGAGGGCAACTAGCTTCTGGGTATTGGGGGAGGGGGGGAGGCATTCAGATGCCAGGACAGTGCTCAGGAGTAGGGATGCTGAAGGCAGATCTGCCAAAGTCTGACCTGTTCCCAGCAGGGCCACAGACTGGAAGAGTGACCCCTGAGAGCACAGTCTAGATTCAGATTTGACCTTGACTGAAGTATCACAAATGTTTATCTGTGTTGGGTAAGAGAAATCAGGATGCCCATCCATTCATTTATCCATCCATCCATCCACACCCATCCATCCATCATCCACCCTTTCTTTCAACTAAAATGTATTTGAATTAAAGTCAAATTATTTGAACTTTATTCTGTGCCAAGCATTCGTCTATGCCCTTGGCTCACAGGAATGAGGCAACCAGAGATACCAACTTGTATTCTTTGATTAATTAAAAAAGTTAAGAGGTTGAAAATATACTTTAATGAAAACACAGTCCCTCTGAGTGTCACTATCTGAAATACTGAATTAAATATTTCTGTGTGGCATAGCACAGGAGCAATATTTACTCTTAAGGTCTATTCCCATCTTTGAGGCGCTCAGAACACTGGGTGTAGGAATTAGACATGTGGTGGGTAGAAGGTCATCCGGGGAAAGTCACCAATAACCTCACTAAATTGTTTAACTCTCAGAGTTTCCCACCTCTTCTTATTCATTTTCTGATTTAATCCTGAAAACAATACTGTGAAGTCTGAGGAAATTCAGACTCAGAATTTAAATGACTTGCCCCAAGTTACAAAGGAAATGAGCCACAGAACCATGACGAAATTGGAATCTTCAGATTCTACCAAACCCTGAGCCCACCACGCTGACTGCTATTCAGAACAGTGGACAGTCAGGTGCTGGGTAACCCAGGTCCTGTTTTGGGCAAGGGGAGATCTTTTTAGGATATCTAGGCTGCCCACCCCACCCGAGTGTAGGGGCAAGCGTGGAGCCATGTCTACCACCTAACCCAGAAAGCTGCTTAGGAAACCCACGATCCACTTCCAAAGACCATCCATTTTCAAACACGTGCCACTCCTCAGAAACACTGGTGTCACCACCAGGCATGGCTACTCTCAGATCAGAATAAGAAACCCTCAGCCTCCTAACACTGGTGATTCCCAAGAATTTAACACCTCACCGGTGCTGACAGGTTATTGAGAAAAAAACAAACAAACAAAAAAACCAACAAAAAACCCCCCAAAAAAACCAACCAAACAAAAAAACACACCAAAACACACAGTGGTAGTAAAATTGTGGCTCTTTGAACAATATTAAAACACTTCCGCTACCTTTCATATAGAATTAATTAACATAAAACCCAGCATCCTCATTGCTGCAGAGCCCTAAAGTGGTTGCCAGAATTTAATTAGACTTAACCTTTTTTCCTACCCCAGTACCACTTTATAATAACTGCAAATCATTATTAATTCCTTTGGTGTTCACTGTAATAACATTAATCATGATGAACTTCTTTCTGTAGTAATGTGTATGTAATATGTAATTCCATAGCAATTTAGTATTAGTTAAGGCTAAATTGAAATTAATTTCACCAAAAGATACTATTTGTTATTGGATACTGTATATTCATAAAATAATATTTTAAAGCAATTTATATGGAGGTAGCCAGATGAAGAGGCATTTGGCAAACCTGCTGAAAGTTCAGAGACAGAACTATTTGCTGCTGATTACTGGAGCATGCCTGATGGCTGGCGTCACATATCCCAAGGTACTTGAAATAGCAAATCAGAAAATGGGTAAGCTATGATGGGATGGTCCTTTGAGATACAGTACCTTATCAATCTGAAGGCATAGCATTGGACAAGAATACATTTTGGAGTCATTTCCAGAACCATGCCTATGATTTATTTTCCCAGATCTCAAGATTCAAGTCATGTTTTTAGCCTCTCCCAGGGTCAGTGTTGTCTTCTGTAAAACGGTTACATTATCCCCTCGTGGTGGTTGCTCTTCCGGGCTTCCCAGGATATGATCAATTTGAGTGATTTGGAAAATCACAGTAACTGAGAATGTATGCAATGTTAGAAAGAGAAGCAATGGTCTATGTGTGTTTTATCTTGTTTAATTTCGTTACTTTGTGACGGGATGTTTGAAAGTGCAGATGCTGAGAAGTTTCGGAAAGGAAGGTCTTTTTTAGATAACAGCTGTCCTCATCACTAATTTCTAGGCGTCCCCTTGTCTCAACCTTTGCCCTCTGCTGGCCTCTCTAGATACTCTTATGTTGACAGACCTCTGGGGACTTTCCTCGGTTCGTTTGTCCATTCATCTCACCAGACACAAAAGTGAGTAAGACTTAACTCTGCCTTTGGGAAGCTGGTGGTCTTGGGGCTGTGACCATAAAAGGATATTTAAAGTAAATTCTGATAAGGGCAGTAGACATATGCTGAGGTCAGGGGTGATATTAAAAATAAGTAATAGCGCATAAGCACAGAAGGCCTAAGCTCTGACCAATCAGCATGGTGGCTGGCAGGTGGATGGACACTGGCTGGGCTCAGGGCATGATGGGACCCCACAAGAGAGTTCTCTAGGTTGATGGGCTGGAAGGTGGGAATCAGGGAAACCTCCCTAGAAAAAGAAAGAGTCGTGGATGAAACTGGGCTTTGGCCAAGAACAGGGAACAGCAGAGGAGCAGCTCAGAGACAGGAGGCCCCTTGCTGTGTATGAGACAGCAACTAGGAGCAATTTGTGCTTATGGGGGACACAGTCTCCTGAGAAGGAGGGTACGGCCCCGCTGGACCAGTGCACGGGACTCTCACAGAGGGCTTTGTAAGATGTCCTGGGGGAGCTTGGCTTTCAAAGGCTGAGGGCAGGGGTTGGAGGTGATGCAATGGGCAGAAGCCTTGCTTCTGCATTTATTTTGAGCACTAAAAAAAAAAAAAAAAAAAAAAAAAAATTATCACCTCGCTGTTATGGCAAAGGTGATCTATGCCACATAAAAATTGAGCATATATGTCTGGAAATAGATCCCATAAACAAAATCAAAAGATATATGATACACGTTGGAAGAAAAAATTTATAGGATGAATTAAGAAAAATTGATAGCCTTTATCTAAAAGGAGCTTTTTACAAGTGGATAAGAAAAAGACAAATAACCTGATAAATGAACAGGAAAAAGCCACAAGTAACCAATAACAGAAAAAAAAAGGCTTACCCTAACAAAGAATCAAGGAAATGAAAATTAAAACAGCAATGAAAGACTAGAGGTTTTTTAAAAGTATTTTTTAATGATTTTTATTTTTTTTCCATTATAGCTGGTTTACAGTGTTCCATCAATTTTCTTCTGTACAGCAAGGTGACCCAGTCACACACACACATATACATTCTTTTTCTCACCTTATCATGCTCCATCATAAGTGACTAGACATAGTTCCCAGTGCTCTACAGTAGGATCTCATTGGAAAGACTAGTTTTTAAACCAAATTGACACAATTTGAGTGTTGGTAGTATCCACTACTGGACAGGGAAAATGGGCACTCTTATAATTGGTGGGAGCGTCATTAGGGCACAATCTCTTTACTATTAAGGTTTAAAATGTGCATATTATTATGATCAGAGCCCCCAGTTTTGGAAAGTGAGGCTGCAGAAAAATTATTGTCTAAGAAGGTGAAGTGAGATGTGTAAAAAATCCCGAATGTTTGTCTATAAAGAAATGTTTGTATAAATTAATATACCTCCTGCTATAGACTATTAATTGGTGACTTGGAGGGATACCCTTGGTAATTATTAGGTGAATACAGCAGAAAGTACACTATCAATTCATTGATGTTTAAAAAATGTAATACATGCTCATTATAAAGAATTCAAGAAATTAAGAAAACAACTGAGGAAAAGATAAATAATTGCCCAAAATATACCCCCAAGAAATCAATAGATACCTTGATAAAAGCCTACACAGACAGGAATATAAAGGTAGGATCACACTGCACAAGCTACTTTTTAATAAAAAGAAGTATTAAATTTAATTTTATTTTAGTTTAAAAGAAGAAAAAGAATCTAAAGTGAAATGGAAGGAATTGCTCCATTTAGACAAATATTTCTTCAACACAAGCGATATTATTTTCTAACAGATTCCCTCTAAGGGATTATAGAAAGCATTAGGAGGTGGGAGTCGTTTTAAAACGACATCTTTTAAATTTACACAGTATTGATTGACTTCCTGCTGAGAGAGATGAGGGGATGAGCTCTCTTACCCTTCCCCTACCTCCCTCCTCTCACTGCCTGATATTGTTAGTTCTATTACTTTTTAAAAAAAATATTTTAAACTTTACAACATTTCTGTTCCATTCTATAGGCATAATTACATCAGTTTTTAAGTCCTTAGAAAAGAATTGAATTAGCTCTGTGTATAAAACCATAGCTTCTCCATACCCAAGTTCTTTACATAGATATATCTATTAGTTGACTGGTATATATGAGTCACGATTTGGTTCCACTGCATATAACAACAACAAAACGACAAATAATGGTGGTTTAAGCAAAATGGGTTTACTTCTTTTTCATATAATTAAACCTGAAGCAGCAGTCCAAAGAAGGTTTGGCAGATTCACAAATTTATTAGGAAGTCAAGCTCCTTCTGACTGATTTCTCTATCATCATTAGGTTTACCTTTGTCCTCATGGTTTAAAATGGCTGCCAGGACTCCACCCATCACCCCTACCTTTAGGCAGCAGGGTGGATGAAGGCTGATGATGGATGTCCTCCTTCCCTTTAATTACACTTCCTGAAATTTTCATTCACTGCCTCTGATAATACACCATTGGCTAAAACTTCATGACAACCATAACTAGCTACAAAAGCGACTAGGTAGTGTCATCTTATAGGTGGATGACAATGTCCCCAGGAAAATATCAGGATTCTTATGACCAAAGAAGGAGGAAAATTGGGAGGTAATAATAAGTCTCCACCACTGGGTTTCTACCACTACTAGCTAGATTTCAGAGTCAAATAGCTTTTTAACAAAGAATTAAATGTGCTATAATCCTTTTCTTTCCTAGTTGGAAGTATCTCTCTGTGGCCTTTATTCTTGAATAACATCTTGGCTGGATATAATAATCTTAGTTTACATTTTCTTTCTGTCAGAATTTTGAATATATTCTTCCATTGTCTCCTGAAATTATATATTGTTGCCAGAGTATGAGGTCAATCGGTCTCATTACTGCTTATTGATGTCTTATTTTCTACCTAGACTCATGAAGTATTCTTTGTTCTTAGAGGTCAACAAATTGTCAGGTTATATCTGAATGTTGATCCTTCAGTATCATCTTCCTACCTCCCACCAAAGACCCTTGGAAACTGTGCTTTTTAATCAGTAAATCCCATTATTTCTCTTTGTAGGGATTTAAAATTTTTTATTTTTACAATTCTATTTCATTTATTATGCTTTCTGTTATGGAAACATCGGTTATTCTAACATAAAGTCAAATTTGTCCTTCTTTTTTTTTTTTTTTTTTTTTTTTGCCTTTTTGCCTTTTTGTCTTTTTAGGGCTGCACTGGCAGCATAGGGAGGTTCCCAGGCCAGGGGTCCAATCAGAGCTGTAGCTGCCAGTCTATGCCGGAGCCACAGCAATGCGGGATCTGAGCCGCATCTGCCAACTACACCACAGCTCACAGCAACACCAGATCCTTAACCCACTGAGTGAGCCCAGGGATTGAAACTGCATCCTCATGGATGCTAGTTGGGTTCGTTAACCACTGAGGCACAATGGGAACTCCCATCATCCTACTATATCTTTGATTTTGTGTTTTTCCTCTGCATTTGCTGTGATCATCTCAAGCAGAGGGGTGGCATAGGGCTATGGACTTAAGGGCTCCAGGGAGCCCAATTCACATCATAGACTAAGATCTGCAAAATCCCTGGAGTTATATGACTTGAGACCTCATTCACAATTCTTTACTTGATACTAGGGTTTGATTTCTCCTTTGCATTTATTCTAGACTTCATTTTTTAATGATTTATTAGTTCTATAATGGTATTATGATGGTTCTCCTTTTGTTCCATTTGCTCTGCAACTCCCTTTTCATATTGTTCTAGAGCTTTTTAAAATAGCTTCACAGAGATATAATTGACATACAACAAGCTGTATATATTTAAATTGACAGTCTGGTGAGTTTTGACGTATGAATACATCATGAATGCAGTAACACAAATCAGCATAACAGACACATACACCACCCTGACATTTTCTTTCACCCCTTGGTAATCTTTTAATCTCCTCGTTGTCTTATTAACTATACCTCCTTATTTAAGTGTTTTGTTATTTTAGTCTTGCTTTTAGCATATGTGGTATACATCTTCAATTTAACCAGAATGGATCTTTATTTGATATTTTATCACTTCATATATGGATAAGAATCTTACAGCCATATACTTCCTTTCTCTTCTCCAGGCCTTCAAGCTATTGTTGTTATACATTTTAATTCTGTATGTGTTATAAGCCCTTTGCTGTATTGTGATTAATCTCATTTTAAAGGTTCAATCTTTTAAAAAGATTAAATAATAATAAGAAAATACCTTTTATGTTTACTCACACAGTGATCATTTCTAGCACTCTTTATTTCTTTGTGTAGATCTCAATTTCTCTGGTATCCTTTCCTTTCTGCTTGAATGCTTTTCTTTCCCAAATCTTATATGATAAGTTTAGTTATGATGAGTTCTTTCAGCTCTTGCTTGTCTGAAAAAGTCTTCCCCTTGCCTTCCTCTTGGAAGACTAGTTTTGCTGGGTATAGAAATACAGGTTGCTAAGTCTTTTCTTTCAGTATTTTAGAGATGTTGCTTCACATCTTTTGGCTCCCATTGGTTCTGACAACAAATCTGTTGTTATCTTTCTATACATGATGCATCTTTGTTCTACATCTGGCTGCTTTTAGAATTTCTCTTTATCACCAATTTAAAGCAATTCATACTATCGTTGGCTTGGTATACTCTTCATCATGTTTTTTTACTTGGGCTTTCTTGAACTTCTTGGATCTTTGTGTTTACAGCTTTCATCATATTTAAAAAAGTTTCAGACACTATTCTTTCAAATATCCTGCTATTTCATTATGAATCCAATTGCACATCTTTTAGGTTACTTGAGTTTGTCCCACACTTAGGCTTTTTTCATTTATTTAATTTTTTTTCTCATGTTTAATTTTAGATAGTTTCTACTGCTGTACTCAAAGCTTAGAATCTTTTTTTCTGTAATGATTTATTTGCTATTAACCTCATCTACTTTTCTTTTCATCTTAGACATTATAGTTTTCATCTTTAGGATTCTGATTTTTTTTTTTTGGTCTTTTTGTCTTTTTAGAGCTTCACCCATGGCATAGGGACGTTCCCATGCTAGGGGTTGAATCACAGCTGCAGCTGCTGGCCTTTACCACAGCCACAGCAATCCTAGATCTAAGGCATATCTTCAACCTACACTGCAGCTTGTGGCAACACTGGATAATTAACCCACCGACTGGGGCCAGGGACTGAACCTGCATTCTCATGGATGCCAGTTGGGTTTGTTACTGCTAAGCCACAATAGGAACATCCTGATTTTGGTCTTTATATCATCAATCTCCATAGCTCTTTCTGTTTGTTTCTTGAACATATGGAATGCAATAATAACCACTGTTTTAATGTCTTTGTGTACTAGTTATATTATCTCTGTCATTTCTAGGTCAGTTTTGATTGATCATATTTTCTTATTATTATAAATTATCTTTTCCTGCTGCTCTGATAATTTGTTACTGGGTGTCAGAAATGTTGAATTTTAGAGTTCCCATTGTGGATCAGTGGGTTAAGAACCTGACTAGTATCCATGAGGATGTAAGTTCAATCTCTGGCCTCACTCCATGGATTAAGGATCTGGCATTGCCATGAGCTGTGGTGTAGTTGGCAGATGCAGCTCAGATCCAGCATTGCTGTGGCTGTGGTGCAGGCTGGCAGTTGTAGCTTTGATTTGACTCCTAGCCTGGGAACTTCCATATGCCATGTGTGTGGCCCTAAAAAGCAAAAAAAGGGAAATGAAATGTTGAATTTTGTCTTATTGGGTGCCAGATAGTTTATATTCATATATATCTATATATGTCTGACCAGAGCATAATCTTGGGCCATTTCACTCAACTTCCTGAAGAAAAGCCTGTAAGTAGTCTGTTTAACGCCTGTGGATTCTGCCTGGTGGGGATAGGAACTCTTCCCTCCCTGCATGAGCACGCATGTGTTGATGCCTGGAGGCTCCAGCAATCTGCTGGGACAACTGTAAGGCTCATCTTTTTTTCCCCCATCTTTAAGGGACCATCATTCTTTGTTGCCTCTCCTGTGTCTTGAAAACTGTTGTTTCATGTGTTTTGTCCATTTTCCTGCTTCTTTCAGGTGACAGGTACCTGTCTCTTCATTTTGGCAGTAAGTGAAGGTTATTCTATTTTTTTTTTTAATCATCTGTTCTTTACCTTCTTGTGTTGATGCATTTATTTGCTTATTTAAGCTTTATTATAATGGGGAAATGTTCTTCTGTTATTTGGAATTTTTCTTCTAGACTGGGTTCTTTATCTGCTTTTTGTTTTTCCTTTTCTTTCTTTCTTTTTTTTTTTCCCTGACCAACGTTTGCCTGGTTGCAATGCTAATTATTTTAATCTTGTTTATATCTAACATAAAGACTGCTGTTCAGTTCTTGACTATGAAATTGTGAGTGGGCTTGCTTAACAATGTCCCCACTTCAACTGAAACATATTTCTGTTTTCCTCTGAACCACATTTTAAGGCTTCAGTGTTTTTATTATATCACCATTTTGTAGTTGGGACTGCAAGAGGAAGAGAACAAACTTAAGGAAGGAAAAAACTTTAAATTTTACCCACCCACAGGTCATCTGATTTGTAGAAAACATTCAGGGAACTAGGTTATAAATGCCATGAAGGCTGGGATTTTTTTCTTTTTTCTTGGCAGGGGGGATCAGTTTTGTTCATCATTGCATCCCTAGCCCCTAAAACAGTGCCTGGTAATAGTAGAGTCTCAACAACTAAGATCTGAAGGAGACAGTGATTCCAATTTTTTTCCCCTTCCTTTTATGGCCACACCTACAGCATATGGAAGTTCCCAGGCGGGGGGTTGCATTGGAACTGCAGCTGCCAGCCTATGCCACAGCCACAGCAATGCTAAATCCAAGCCACATCTGTAACCTATGCCGCAGCTTGCAGCAACACCAGATCCTTAACCCCCTGAGTGAGGCCAGGGTTCAAACGCTCATCTTCATGGACAGTATGTCGTGTTCTTAACCTGCTGAGCCACAACAGAAAATCTGATTCCATTTATTAACTCCCTGTTTTATTCCCTCCAGGAGGGTCCAACTCTCTTGGGCAACAAGGTAGGTAGTGTATCTAAGCATCAAACTGATACAAGTGCTCTTCAACCAAGACAACTGACAGTGTCCCTTGGACCAAAGTTCTTTCAGGCAGCAGTGCCCATCAGTGGAATGGATAGTACCATGTGGGCACGTGGTCACATGACATAATTTAGGCTGATTTCACTCTAAGTGGAGAAACCACTGAAGAAACCATGGCCTCTTAAGAGCAAAGATCCCATTTAATCTGATATAACTCTCAAACGCCCACTTTGTCCCTAGCACAGACCTTTCTGAAGCCTGTAAGGCAGAACTAATTGGACCATGTGCTGGTCCATGTCCACGTTCCAATAACTGCACTTAACTCATTGCTTTTCTCTGTCTGTCACTCTCTTCTAAGACAGGGAGGGGCTCAGGAACAGACCAGCCTGTGTTGGAGTCCCTGCTTCATTGGGTCAAACTCTAGAGGGTTCTCAGTTCACCTCACTCTCGAGATGGCAAGGATGTACACAGTCTGCGGCAACCCCACGCCTTGCTTTGTCTGTACTGCCTCAAAGTCCTAGTGACCTGTATGTTTTCCATCGAGTTCACTGACTTCAGACCGTCTGTGTTTATTAACCACTGTGATAAATGACCCCTTCAGTAGAATTCATTGCCTTTTGATCACTATTGCCCACTCATCAATATTTCCATGCACGCTAAATATCACAGAGCCTCTTGACAGCAGTGCCGTGTTTGTTCCAATGTGTTAGGTCCCCTTCACCTCTTTCTGGGATGAGGGGCTCAGGATGGTCATCGGCATCATTGTCCAGTCTCAGCCATGGTTTCCAGGACTCCTGGAGATGTGATGCCTCATGGGAACGAGGAAGAAGGAAGGACAGGAGTGCTGAGGTCCTGGGAGACTCCCAGTTGAACAGTAGAGATTTGACCCTCACTGCTTTTTGGGGGATGTCTGCCAAAAGTCATGATGGGGTCCAGATAATTGGTCGGGGAAGCCTCTCAGTGCAAAGGCAGGCGGCCATCTGCAGATCGCTAACGAGACACATCCGGGAAGAGGGCTGTGAGTTCCAGGTTTCCAGAATGACAGGATGTTCACAGAAGCGCAATAAAAATGATGGAGCCTCCGGAGAGTCTGATTTATGGCAAAGGCTCTAGGAGCTGCGTACCTTTCACTGTGGCCCAGCAGAGCAAGTGAGGGAAGGGGATGGGGATGGGATTCTTTGCCAGACCAAGCATGGAAGGTGGTAGGAATGGATGGGCATTAAAGGGAGGGAAAGTTACTGAGAAGTGAGGATAAGGAATCTGGAGAAAGGGAGGAAAAAATGCACAGAAGGAAAGGAAGAATTTGGGGGGAAGCTACAAGGACTCCTGTGTAGCTACAAGAGCCCTAGGAATACAGGGGCAGCTGAGTCAGGCCTAGGTTGCTGGGGTCAGTGGCATCATTCAAACACACATTGCATCTCTGTCAAGGTCAGAGCTAGGGCTCTTCCCAAAGCACCTCCCCAATCCCCTGTCCTGGGGATCTCCATGTCTTCCCTCACTGCCTGGAAACACAGAGGGGTACATTGCCTCCGCCAGACTGTGGGCCTCCTGGGACTCCAGCCTCCAGCCCAGGGCTTGGCATAGAGCTAGGTGTGCTAGGAAGACTGTGAAATCAAATCTCCAACTTTGGGCTAGAAAGGGCTGTTCTGATGCAGGGTAGTTTAGAGACGATTAAATGTGCCTCAGTGCCTCCCTTTATTCCCATCCATGGAGGCCTCTGGCTGCGGAAATCTCTTTATGTTGCATTTAATAGAAGCAATAGGCTGGTGGGAAATGATGCTCTGAGACCCAGGACTGAGACTTAGAGGAGAAGTATGAGGTTGAACTGTTAGAGAGGTGTCTCCTATTCCACTTCCAAAATTACAGTGTAAAGCTCTTCAAAGAAGAGATGAAATAAGGATAATCATAATAGTCATGGTGAGGTCCTACATTTCTGTACCACTTACAGGTCACAGAAAGCTTTCACATCCATTAACCATTTGCCCTCGTAACATCCTCGCCTATCTCAGTGGGTTGTCAGGAAAATCAAAGGTTTCCCCCAGGAACTGAGATTACAGGCATGCCCCACTTTAAGCAAATCCCACTGTGAGCATTTAGGTGAAGAAAGCCTGCTTCGTGGAGGAATTTAACTGCATTATTTTAAATGGGGGGTTCCCCAGCATGTGAAGAAATAAGAGGCAATTTATTAGAATGTGTGATTGATTGACACCTATCTTGTTCCGAATGAGTTGCATGCCTTTAGCATCTAATATGTGCTGAGTGTGACCATTTGTGTTGGGAGGTGTGAGAATGAATCTGATGTGTTCAGTCCCAAGAGAGGAGAAATCTCTACATCTTGGGGTTCGTTTTCCAACTCCTCCTCTGTACACACAGTGATCTAGGATCTGTTTTACCTCCTGGATATGGCCAGGATTCCATTAAAAAGGCATCACCTCCTCAAATGGACCAGAACCCTTCTCAGACACCTTTGGTTTAGATCTGGCAGAGAAAGATAGTTCTCTCACAGTGTGGAGAGATGTCAGACGTAGTGCCTGGGAGCTGTTGGTGGCCATGCTTGCTGCCCTGTAAAGAGAGGCAGCAAGACCCAGACACGGGAAAGGATGAACAAGGGAGGTGGAGAGAGACCAGGTGCCAGCTGGTGCTGACTGTCCTGACCCCACTGTTCCTGCAGTTTGGTTCTTCGGTTCTGCCACCCATGGTCCAATCACTTCCACTTTTCGTTTAAGCTGGTTCATGTTAGGTTTCTTTCACTTATAAGCAAAAGAATAACTAGTAGAATCCTTTGCTGAAAGGGACAGGATATACACGCACAGTGCCTTTGGTATTTGCAAAGGCAAAAAAATGTGGTGGTTGAGAGTTGGGGCTCAAACATCTGAAATAGCAAAGATTGAAGATACCCAAATGCCCACCAAAAGGGATCAGTTAAATACATATTCTGATATAGAAAAAGCTCCAAGTTCTTCTAAGTTAAAAAAGTAAGATGTACTATGAGGTACCACCACATAACTATTAGGATGGCTAACATTAAAAACACTGACAGGAGTTCCCATCACGGCTCAGCGGAAATGAATCTAATACCCATGAGGACGCAGGTACGATCCTGGCCCTGCTCGGTGGGTTAAGGATCCGCTGTTGCTGTGAGCTGTGGTGTAGGTCACAGACCCGGCTTGGATCTGGCATTGCTGTGGCTGTGGTGTAGGCTGGTGGCAGTAGCTCTGATTCAACCCCTAGGTTGGGAACCTCTGTGTGCTGCAGGTGCGGACCTAAAAGACAAGAAAATTTTAAAAAATGAAAAAATTAAAAATACTGACAATATTAAGTGCTGGTGAGGATGCAGAGCAACTGTCATGGAGGAAGGCAAAATGGAGCAGCCAATCTGGAACAGAGTTTGGCAATTTCTTACAAAGTTAAACATGTACAAACTCTATGACCCAGTCTTTTTTTACCTGAATATTTACCCAAGAAAAATGAAAATTTATGCTCATATGAAAACCTATACACAAATGTGCAAACAACTTCAACTGTAATGGTTGCAAACAGAAACTACCCAAAGGTCTTCCAACAGGTGAATGGATAACCTGAGCTGCACTCACCCAATGTAATACTACTCAACAAAGAAAAAGAGCAAATATTGACACATGAAACATGTCAAATGCATTTCAAGGGATTTATACCGAGTTCAAAATGCCAAACCCAAGGTTACAGACTGTGGATTCCATTTCCCATTTACTATTCTTTAAACACATTTTTTATTGAGGCACAGTTGATTTACAGAGCAAGCTTGAGGAGTACAACATTGTGATTTGCAATTTT
The DNA here is from genome assembly GCF_054392235.1 of Sus scrofa. Lineage (NCBI taxonomy): Eukaryota > Metazoa > Chordata > Mammalia > Artiodactyla > Suidae > Sus > Sus scrofa. The sequence continues at coordinate 103,440,105 of NC_139396.1, read as the reverse complement.
TAAAGGTTATGCTCCATTTATAGTTATTATAACATGTTGGCTATAATCCCTGTGTATTATTTATTATTATTGAAGTGACAAACCATGGTGATGGAGAACAGCTCAGTGGTTGCCAGCCGTTAGGGTTGGGAGAAGTGTGTAACTACAAAGTGGCATTTATGGAAGTTGTTTGGTAATGAAACAGATCTGAACCCTGATTGAGGTGATGGTCCCACAAATCTACATTTGTGATAAAACTTCATAGAGCTCTTTACCACAACCTAAAAAAATGATGGCATCTAAACCTGGTAAAATCCAAATACGTTTAATCATGCTGTACCACTGCCAATTTCCTGACTTGATAGTTGTACCAAGGATATTTAAAATATTGTCATTGGGGGAAGCTGTGTGAAGGATACATGGGAATCCTCTAGATATTTTGGAACATCTGAGTCTAAAATTATTTAAAAATAAGAAGAGCAAAGTGCAGGACAACATGTGAAAGGGGCGGGGTAAAATTTGTGGTTGTATTTGCTTTCATATGTTGAACGAAGCCCTGGACATTAAAGCAAGAGATGTGGAATAGTTTCAGAGAGGAGGGTGGTTGAAGATTCAGGATAATGATGCAAAGGAGGCATTGCTCTGTTTATCTTTGATGCTTATCTGGGTTTTGAATCATGTTTATGTTTCCTTAAGTTCCTTCAGTTAAGGAAAAGTGACCATGGGCTTTTAAGTTATATGTAGCTACGTTTGAATCACAGTTCCAGCATTTACTGGCTGTGCCACTTTGTACAACCCAGTTTGCCTCTCTGTGACCCAGTTGCCATATCTGTAAAATGGAGACGGTTGTCATAGAGCATTGTCTATTATTATACAGATCTCACAGGGTTGTTATGAGGGCTAAGTGATCTATAGTGTGTAAGATCTTTCCACCTGGAAATATAGTGGTTTATATTCTTTTCACAGGTCCCCATTTTGTAGAGAAGGAGGCCAAGGCAGAGAGAGATAAAAGGGCTGGTGCAAGGTCACACTTTAGTAAACGCTGGAGCTTGAACTGTCTTGCTCCAAAGCCCACGTTCTTGACCTTTGCCTGCTTCCATTTCCCACTGGGTTTCTTGCAGGGAAAAGGCGGGAGGAAGGGAAGCCAGTCAGCCCCCAGCACAAATGTGCTGTTCCTTTGACTCTCTTGTGTCCCGGTAACAGCCCGCATGTCACCATCTCAGCAAGCAGCTGCCCTGGGATGGGGTGGGTCACAGCCCTGGCCTTAGCCAGGCACTGGCTATGAGGGTCAGTGTCCCCTACACATGGCCCAGCAGCAGAGATAGGGAAGCCGTGGGACCTGGCTCCAAAAACACATTTTAATAAAAAAACCTCCATTTCACATCCTAAATAGTAATTTCTGTTTTCTGTACCATGAATGGCTTTCAGGGTACATCTCGAGCCAAGTGCATGCTGGGGTGATGATGGCTCTCAGGATTTCTGCTGGGGAAGGGGAATTTGGGGAACTTGTGTGCTTCAGCCCTGTCCCCAGGATGGGGGCAGGAGGGAAGGTTGGTCCCCAGAGCATGAGCAGTGCTCTGAAAGATGGAGAGAGGGGGAAAGAGGGAGGGATGGAGGGCTCAGGAAGAAAATATTGGGGACATCCTGATCACACCGCCCCACTCCAGATTTGAGATTCAGCTCAGATCACGGTTTGGACCTAAGAAAATCCTTTCTTCTTGCCAGATGTTAGTTCCTGCGTCTGAACCATAGTTGCCATGGACTCTGTGTCCTTTCTCCTTCAAATCCTCCTTGATGCTGATCTCAGTTTTGGAACCCGTACCCGTGCTGAAGGGAATGGAGTAGATGTGGGTGTCAGGTTTCGAATGGACTGTTGAGGTGGAAGCAAGAGACCTGGCAAAAGCAGAGAGGTTCAAAAATGCGTGACGTTCATTCATTCATTCAACAAACATGGTTCGAGCCCCTACTGTGTGGGGCCTCTTCTTAGTTGCTCTGGATAATGGGGTGCAGAATCCATAACCTGTCAAGGGGCTCAAAGTTTAATAGGGAGACAGATCAGAAGATATGGACGAATGGATAAGCAATGGGATCCTGCCGTATAGCACAGGGAACTATGTCTGGTCATTTGCGATGGAGCATGATAAAGTGAGGAAAAGGAATGCAAACATGGATGTGTGACTGGGACACCTTGCTGTGCAGTAAAAAATCGACAGAACACTGTAAATCGGCTATAATGGAAAAAATAAAAATCATCATAAAAATAAAATAAAAAGGAAGATAAGGAAACAATAAAAATCATTCTAAAAAATAAAAAAAGAAGGGAAACCTGGTCTGTGACAAGGGTTGCAGCAAGAAAGGCAGCGGGAGGGAAGGCAGCAGGAGGCAGAAGGGCAAGGAAACTCCCCTCTTCCCAGGAAGAGCGAGGTCCAAACCTGCCTGTCCCTGGAGGGGAGAGTCTGGTTGCTGATGTAGAAGTGGTAGGATGGTGGCCTATAGATCACATTCCAGCATGGATATATTTTATTTGGCTCCACAAAGTATGTTAAATGATAATAAGCTTCCAGCTATAAAAATAGAGAGGTTTTTATATAGAAACCTGGAATCCTGCTCTGGAAGACCCAGCAGCACGGTCTGCTTTCCCACGTAACGGTGGTCGGCTGGAGCAGAGCCAAGGTTGCCCTTGAGAGAACGAGCTCCCCGGCTCCCCCACTGTCCACCTTTTCCTGCTGTGGCCCTGCCTGCAAGCCCCTCTTGTTTATTTTACCTTCCTGACTCAGCTGCCATCTGAGTTGTGTCTGCAGGTCACGGGAGTCCTGGAAAAGGCGGAGCGGCCTGGGGGCTGGGTCCGTTCTGAGCCGGGTGGACGGAGACCTCCCCTAGGGCCCCCTGCCCCCCCCCCCGGGGGGGGCACTCTGTGCCTCTGATCATCATGAACACAAGCTGAGTCCAGCTTGGAAAGCTGGAAAGCATCCTTCCAGGCCCAGAGAGTCCCCCCGCCCTTGGCAGGTGCAGAAGCCAATTCAAATTGTTTTCTTTTTTTATTTGCTCATCCGAAAAGTCCTCCCAGATCCTCCTGGTTATTAACAACCTGCACATCATGCTGTGCTTAAAGTTCAGAGCGCCATAGGATACGGAGTCGTAATTAATCTCAGTCCCTGAGTTCTAGAACACTTAGAGCAATTATAATTTACTGTCGGAAAACCAATTTGGAGAAGCGGTGGTGTTCTCACCCCTGATCAGGGCTCTACCAAATGCCACTTCCTGTCCACGTGCTGCCTGCCTGGAGAGCAAGGCCTTTAGTCCCCGTACCTCCGGGAGGTGACAAGGAGTGGAGAAGGCAGGGGAGAGAAGAGGGAGCGGGGCGAGCCACCCGCACAGGCAGGGCCTTGCAGGACCACAGCCAGCACTGCCTCTAAGCTGGTTTGGTCTCCCCGCAGCAGGCACCCCTTGTTTTCCAACTTACTCCAATTTCACAACCAATATCCATGTCCCTTTCATGTCCCACGTGCTATTTGGTTGGGGCAGATGCCACAGCCCTTTTCTTCCCTTTCCACCCCCTTTCTCAGCTTCTGTCCCTGCTTCCCCAGGCTGCACGTGGTCTTTAGGCTCCTCAGACAGAAGATCCTTTTTTTCTTCTCATTTCTTTTTTGCTCAAGGCCAAATTGTTGTATCATCAAAATCATTCGCAGATGCCTGGGTCCCACAGCACGTTTCCAATGATCATTTGGGGGATGCAGGTGAAACGGTACAGCTCAGGTGGAGACGCACGCCCACAAAGGTCATGGGCACCCCTGGCTGGATACAGCCTGTGATTACAAGCCTGTATGCCCTGCCATTTACAGCCAGGAGCCACTTCTCATTTGTCCACTGGCCCCAGGACCCAGGGAGGGGCCCCACACAGAGTGGGCAGGTCGTCAGGGTCCACAGGGATGGTTAGCTTACCAGCAACAGGCATGCATGCTAGTGCGTGTGCAAATAAAAAGAGCCACAGGGGAACAGACTGATAATGGCCTTCATTCCTTCATTCCCTCAGTCATTCAACCAATCCTGACAAGCACCAGCACCTGTGCTCAGTCTCAGGGCTATTGAACTGAATGTATCTTTGTTTCTGATTCCAGCTTAAAAGTATCCATAATACAATGTGTGATAAGAACCCTACAAGAAATTCATTTAGGGTGTTATGGGGGCACACAGGGGGGGCCCCTGCCTGTCTGATGTTAGGAAAGCATCGTGGAGGAGATGACATTTGAGCAAAGCCTGGATCATACGGTGCTAAGCTCTGGCACTGCACTTATAAGTTGTTCGAAGTTGATCCATTTGTATGTCTATGTCCCCAGGGAGCCTGGGGTCCCCTCTAGAGAAAGAACCTTGTCTTAGGTGCCCTTGAATGTTGACCACTGGGACAGTGCCTGTCCATGGGACAACGTGTTTGGTATATGTTCATTGGATGAATGAGTGAATGAGCATTTTCCAGGTAAGGAAGGTGGGAGGAGCATGGATCTGTACAAGGATGGGGCTGGGAGGATAGGGTTGGTATGAGAGTCTGGGGAACAGGGTTGGAAAGAGGTGTAAAGAGTGCCAGGGCAGTAAAGGGGCAGAGGTACAAAGAGCAGCTTCCAGCCATCACACTTGGGTTGGAATTCTCATATCTAAGCCCCACTCACAAGCAGACACAAAGGCTCCAGCCCTACCGGATCTGGACGCAGGGCCTTTCCCCATATGAGCGCTGTCTGACCCTCCCTGGAGCCCAGGACTGCCTGTGCTTTGGCCAAGGATCCTGGGGGGCGGCTGTGTCAGAGCGCCTGTGCTGTGTCTTCCAAGCCTTTCATTTGCTGGCCCAGAGAGAGCCAGGGACTTGCCTGGGGTCTTCCATCTCCTTAGACTTGGAATGCTGCCGTCCTTGGCTGTGCCAGAGCTCTCTAATTCACAAATGTCTAGGAATCAAAGATTCAGAGTCTCAGGGCTGAAAGGGACCTTAAAGTTGCCTGATGCCACCTCTCGTTCCCCCACCATGCCCACCTGCAGACCTGCTTTCCCTCTTCTCTGTAGTTTAAGACTCCCCACTGCCCTGCCCCCTCAAGCCCACTGGAGGGGACTGGGATCCTAGGGTCATCCCCATCAATATGCTGGAGACTCTCAGCCCCACGGAAAGAGGCGCCCAGCACAGAGTAGCTGCTCCCCAGATACTGCTGGACAACTGAGCTGGTGGTTTAGAGCCCCAGGGAGTGCTGACACACAGTCTGCAGAGGCCTCCTAGCAGCTAGACAAAACTCCCTGAGCACTCACTGAGAGGCAGCAATAGACAGGGGTGAGGGGGCCTGGGCCACCCTGGTGTTTGGGGTGGATCTGGTCCTGCACCTGGGGAGGTGCACAGAGGGGGAAGCAGACAGAGAGGAGCACAGCCCTCCTCAGCCCCATGGGAGAACCTGTAGCTGCCCTGGTGGCTGGGCAGTGACCCTCTGCCTAGGGGGCTCCATTCTGCTTCTCCCTGCCCTTGTCTCGTCTTCCTGTATTCCTGTTCCTTCTCCAAGGCCTGGCTCAAATAGCACCTCCTCTGGGAAGGTCTCCTTCACCCCTTTCCAATCAGACTTTCCCTTAGATCAGTTTATATTTACATCATTCTTATCAGCTGTACCTGGGGGGCCCTCTATGTTTATGGAGCGTCTACTGGGTCCAAGGCTGTATGCTTGATGGATATTTGTTGAGTGAATGCCTGACCTGTCAGCACTTGCAAAAAAATTCCTCTTTCCTTCATGGAACGTGCAGACCAGGCATTGAAGGACTTGACCCCACTCAGTATTCCCACGCCCACGCTCTCCAGTGGTGCAGGGCCCTGACACATAGCAGGAGGCACTGCTTTGCTAATATGAAGCACTCATGAATGTATACTGACTACTGCTTGGTCCTGGGTTTTCATGATCTCATGTTATTCTCGCTTCAGCTCTGTGGTTTGAGGTACTGGGAACCCTAGGAAAGCCAGTGGTACATTTTTTTTTTTTAATTTTAAAAAAAAATTTAATTTTTAATTTTTATTTTATAAGTGGTACATTTTAATTTGAGTCTGAAGGCCTGAGAATTGGGGAAAGGGTGCTGATTTAAATCCTGAAGCCCAAGGCCCAAGAACTCAGAGCACTGACACCCAAGGACTGGAGAAGATGGATGCCTCAGCTCCAGAAGAGAGAAAGAATTCGTCCTTGCTCTGCCTTTTTGTTCTATTCCAGCCCTCGAGGGATTGGATGAGGCCCACCCATACTGGTGAAGAAGGATCTTCTTGACTCAGTCAACAGATTCAAAAGCACCTCTCTTTGGGAAACACCATCACAGACCCACTCAGAAATAGTGTTTTAGCAGCTATCAGGGTGTTCTTTCACCCAGTCAAGGTGACATGAAATCAACCATTACAGAGGGCTTGACAAGGTTGCCCCCAAATTTAGGAAGCACCACAATAGGCATCTGCTTCAAGCCCAAGCCATCTGCAGGGGAGCAGCTGAGTGCGAGGCACGAGAAGGGGCAAGGAAGCACATACAGAGCGTGAGCTGCTTTCTCTCGATGGCAAGCACACAGGTGAGCACCTGTGTTCTAGGGCTGGCTGTGGAACTCCTCCGAGGAAGCAGACCTGGAGGGCGGCATGGCTTCAAGAGCAGCCTCCGATGCCCAGGGCTAAGGAAGGCTCTGGACTTGATGAGCTAGAGCTCCTAGCAGGGGACTCATCGGAGAATCCATGGCAGCTCCAGTGAGAAAGACCTGGATTTCATCCACCCCCCCCCCCCCCAGGAGGACAGTGCCAGGTTCAAGGTGCCTTGCTCCAAGGAGGCTGGACAGCCTGTCCTTGGTCCCCTCTCCTTCTGGGCTCACCCCAGGAGTTTGGAATCTGAGGTCATGCATTGAAGGAGGAGGGCAGAGGTCACGGGAGAGGGGGTCTAGACTGCCTCTCTCCCTCAAGACAGTGGGGTCCAGCCCCAGCTGGTGGAAGGGACAGGCTGGAAATGGGATTTGAATTTGGTCTTAACTGGACTGCAGATTCTAATTACTGAAGTAAGACTCTTTTTTGATCACTCAGGCAACCAGATGACTTTGTTATCTAAGAGTAAGAGAAAAAAGGCATGGGACCAACCTGTTGAGATTTCATTCAGCTCAGGGAAAGACCCATGTCAACCAAATGGGCTTAAAATTTGATATTTTGTATATCATGAATTTGGGAGCATTAATTTTTTTTTGTCCATATCTGCAGCATATGAATTTCCTGGGCTGGGGATTGAATCTGAGCCATAGCTGCAACCTATGCCACAGCTATGGCAATGCTGGGTCCTTAACCCACTGTGCCACAGTGGGAATTCTGTATGAATTTTGATTTTTAAAAATATTGCATTACAATGTGGTTTATTTTGATTACTGGGGTTTGGGGTGCCTTCTTACATTTTGCTCCCAAGGCCTCCAGTGGTCCCTTGCTTCATGCTACTCCCAGTCCTGGCAGTAAAGGAAATTAAGGTCATTTCCAACTTGTATCCTATTGAGTTTAGAGGACTCGTGCTAATGCTTAACTAGTATAATGATCTAGCATGCTGTGCCGCAAACTAGTGGTAGTACTAGTGAGGATGATGATGGTAATGACTGCACAGGGTTCCATAGCGTCTTTTGACTAATCTCTATGGCAGATGCCATTTTATCTTCATTGTACAGAAAAGAAAAGTGAGGCTGAGAGAGGTTAGGCAAGCTGCCTGAGGTCACACAGCAAATAAGTGGCAGAGCTGGGATCTGAACCTAGGCGGCCCAGCTCCAGAGCCCATGCTCTTATCTGCTATATACAACACAGCAACCTTGTTTGGTGTCCCCAGATACTGCCTCGGCTTAGAGTCAGAGGCTGAAGGCTCACTGAAGGTGCTTTCCCAGTTTGGAAACTGGTGGCGGAAACCCAGCTTGTACCTGGAGCCTGGTTTAACCCTCCAGCCTCTGCCTGGGGATAGTTCCACTCTGCGGTGTGCAGCGCCAGCCCTCATCTACCTCATGGTCCCTGAGCGCCCCTCCCGGGGTGGGCAGAGAGTAAGCAGAAGGCGGGCCCTGGAGCTGGAGACCAGGGCAGCAGCCCACCTGAGCGATGTCCAAGCTGTGCTGATTAGCAGATGGAAATTTACATACCTAATGTAATTTAGGCCAATTGAATTGTCGATTAAGATGGAATCACTTGACAAGCAACGTGTACTCTGGTGGGTGACCGAGGAGACAAGAGGCCCTTGAGTCGCCTGTAGCGAAAACAACGCTTTTGTTTTTGAAGGAGAGGGCCATTTCCAAATTCCACGTTTTAACAACCTCTTCTCCTAGGTCCCCCACTTCCCTCCAGGTCACAGCTGGGATCTGTTGAGATGAAAAACTTTATGGGCAATTAGTGTTTAATTCTGAGGCCTGTAAGCATGTCCCTGGACACAGCTGGCAAGATGGGGGGCCAGGACACCTCGGTGACTTGGGGAGGCTGTGGGCCCCATCCTTGTGTCTGATCCATACCACCTCACACCTGCAAGCGAGGAAGTGGTGCTGGGCGCATACCAGGGCTGTGAGGAGGGGAGCAAAGAGGTTCCCTTGGGGTCATATGGCTCTAGATTTGAATCCAGATACTTCCTGCTCTGTGACCTTCGGTACCTGGCTTCAATTTCATCATCTATGAAGTGGGGAAGATGTCCCAGTCATAACCTGTGATGACTGTGGTGGGAAAAAAATGTGATCCCATGAGAACTTTTAAAATCTTCCTATTGTGTTAATCATTATAATGAAGGTAACAGAAGCACTGCCACTGGGCACAAAACTCTCTGTCTTACTTCTTATTTTCAAATCTATTCAAGTAGTAGCTTCCATGAAGCCTCAGAGCCTTTGCACAGGTCGTTCCGTCTGACACTCTTTTCCTTCCCACTGCATCCCCTTTGCCTGGCAGGCCTCTCCTCTTTCCTCAAACTTCAGCCTAAATTGACCTTCCCAGGGGCTTCTGTCTCCATCTGCAGCCCAGCCTGAGTCTTCCTACTCTCTGTTCTGAATGTCTTGACCTTTTCTTCTTACACAGTTATTATTTCTTCTTACACAGAGAAGAGGACTGTTATAATCGTTTGTGTCGCAAAGGAGTCCACAGTGGGCTCTAAGCTCCATCAAGGCAAGGACTGTGTTGGCCTTATTTGCTGCTGATCCTCAGTGTCTGGTGCAAAGCAGACATTCAAAAAAATCCTCAGTGTCTTTTGTTGGAAAAACACACTCTCTTCCCTTTTCTGCCTGGCTAATTCCTGCTAATCTTTTAGGTCTCAGAGTACATGTCCCTTCCTCCAGGAAGCCTTCTTGGATGCCCCAATGTGAGTTAGGTGCCCTTGCCATGTGGTGCCACTGCAGGTCCCAGGGTTGGCCTTCCCACAGCGTTGCCCCTGGACTGGCACTGTTCATTCACTGGCATCTCTCCTGTACTAGACGGTAAGTTTCCAAGATCAGGGCTAGTATCTTGTTCACTGGGCATCCTCAGCACCTAGCTCAGGATTTGGCATACAGCTTATCATGGAATTAATAAATCACAGAGCGTGCGCTCTGGGCAGAGAGAGCCCACACTGCCGCACATTTGGCTGTGGATGGCAAAGATCCAACCCAGAGGCTTAAAGAAAGGGGGTGATGAATATTGCCCGGAGATGGGCAGGGCCCTCTCAGCTGGTACGGGACCTCTGAGCATGCTTCCAGGCACAGGGAAGTCCCTTGCCAGATGAAACAGGGCCACCTGAGTTTAGGGAGAGCAGTGTTGGGTTTCTGAAGACTTCCTAGAGAAGGCAGACTGAGCTGAAGCCAGGGGATGGGCGGTGGTGCTCAAGACTGATCAGAAGCTGGAGAAAGGGGCCCAGAACCTACAGGGTTAAAGAGGAGCATCTGGGTGGAGTAGCTGAGAGCCTCCCACTACGGCCAGGAGTGGGCACCTTGGAGATATCTTCTGGGTGTCCTTGTCCCACAGGGTCACTGCTTGCAGAGTAAGGGGCATGGTAGTGGTGGGGGCAGTGCCTCCCCGCCCCCTCCTTCTTATCCCCCAGGTCGGCGGCCACAAAGGTTCTGGCTTCAGGGTTGTTTCTTAGCAGCTGGCATCCGGAGTGGCTGTGCTGTCACACTGGGGTAGCAGGGTCCTCACAGGACAGAGAGGCTTTGCCACTTTACTGCTAGCACTCAGCAGCTCCCAGCCTTCTCCTGTACTAGGTCCCCACCTGAGCGGCTGGGGTGGCAGTGTGGAGCACTTGGGGTCCTATCAGGTGGTTCTGTCCCTGTAAACCCTTGAACTGCAGCTGCATCACCCAGGGGCTCTTCCTGCCTCAGTGACCCCATGGCATCCTGTCCTTAGTCTCCTCAGGGCAAAGTCTTCACGAGCCCAAGGGACAGAATTTTGCACATAGTTGGCACATAATAAATGCTTTTTGAAGCCTTATGTGGAATCCTGAAGCTGTCATCCCTCACACTTACTTTCCTAACTATCTGACTGGATCAGCCTAGAGTCCATGCATAAACCTAATAAAAGTTGTTGGTAGTCACGTGTAGAGAGCAGAGCCCTGTGGCACTCCACTGGACACTTTCTCCTACTTGTCACTGTGAACCCATGTTCAGCAGGCTCTGGAGTTTCTCAGGTTATTGGATGATCCGTTGTGCCCCACCCTTTTGGGCGAGCTCGCATCTTTCTGTCTCTCCTGGAATAAAATGTGGGGTAAGTAGGCCAATACCACTCAGGAAATCTTTGGGTCCTATTGATTGTGTCTTCGCTTCTACTGGCTACCTTCTGTGGATACCAGTGTGGGGCTCCTCCTGGATTTGATCATATATGTGTCACCCACCTCTGTGGAGTCTGGGTACATGTTGGCCTGGGGACAGGTACCCTGGGCTATTCCCAAGGGATGTGTCTGGGGAAGGAGACAGAGGGAGGGCACAGAGGAGGAGGGGTCCTGGGCTGTCCTGGTCTCTCTGTTTTGCATGCTTCTCCTCCTGCTCACCCCAAAACTGGCCTCCTCCTCTTCCCACCCACACTCCTTTCTCTCCTGAGGCTGTGGGCTCCCCGCAAGTTGAGCAGGGAAATCTGTGGATGAGGTTTACGCTGACTTATGTCACAGTGAGAGCTGCCACCCTGCTCCCCTGTGGACGTGGCCTGTCCCTTCCCCTCTCTGGGCCTATGTTCCACATAATAAAATGAAAAGCTCTGAGGCTGATGTTGTCTACATGGGTATTTGGGTGGAACACACCCTGTGCACATAAAAATGTGTGTTCTCAGCCCAGCTCAGCCACAGTGGGCATCAGGAAAGCCCCCTCTTCTCTGACTTTTGGTGTCCTCAACTCTGAAGTCATGCGTCAGAGGGTGGAGTAGTTTAGGGAAGTGGGTGCAATAAGCTTCAAGGACACTTCTCACTGTTCCTTTTTTGGATTCTATGAATCCTAATACAAGTGACCAAAAAAAAAAAAAAAAAAAACCTGTTTAAAGAAGAATCCCTGAAAATCAGCATGCTGTAAGATTTGATTTCTCAGAAATGATCAGGAAGGGAGAATGTGGGACGCCTCAAGGTGGTGTGTGTGTGTGTTCTTCTTCTTCTTTTTTTTTTTTTCCGTTTTTTACACTCCAGTGAATCAATCTTTGCAGAGAGTATGAAATGAAAATCTGGCACCTTGCAGTAAAATTAGAGCTGGCATCGCTGTCCTAAAAAAATAAAAAAAGACAAAAAGGCAGCCTCAGAAAAATTATGACCAGCTGCCTGCTGGATTCACCCTGCCGAGGAGGCGCCTTGTGACACAGTTTACAACCCCGAGGATTATGGCAGTCTCGATGCTATCATCTTAATTGCAGGAGCAGGGTTGCAGCCAGCGGGCCCCCCCAAGCCCCCATGCTCTGGCCCACATGACATTCCTGGCTCTCAGTTTGACAAATTCTTCTCTCTCACTCTACCTGCTCCAAATTACTTTGTGGAGGCTGCAGGCTTCTAGGCTACTACTGGTTGTTTTTGTTTTTGTTTTTTTCTTCATTCCTAAGTGAGGTGGTAGAAACCCAAAGTGATGGAAGGATTGAGGTGGGCGATGGGAGTTGGTGGCGGGGAGAGGGCAACTCATTCTTTTGCTGCTCAGAGTGTACACCCCAGAGACCAGCAGGAGAGAGCTGGAGAGGTTGTGTTTCTGGGCTCAGAGCTGGTGAAACATAGGATGGTGCCTGAATGTTTAGGGATCATTGGCAACATGAGGATTTGGACCTCAGCCTCCAGACCAAGGAAGCCCCCAGCATCTCAGGAGCCCAGTATCCTTGGGCTGGAAGGGATGAAGGAGTGCTTCTAGCCCAAGTGCTTCTGACACCACTGGGCCCATGTGCTGGGTGTGGTGTACACTCCTAGAGATAATGCTTGGAGTGGAACTAAGGAGAGGAGAATGCCTGGAGCTCTGGTCTTGATACCTAACTTCTAAGCCTGAGCCTCACCTCCACACCCTACTTGAGAGACTTACCTTCCCTCTCTGGGTCTCAGTTCCTCATGTGTAAAATTTAGATTTGGGATTTGACCTGGGGTTGCAAACTAGTGGCCCTGAGATTTATCCTGCAGACATTGTTTTGCTTGGTCTGAATCATGTTTTAAACCAGGAAACTTTATTTTTTTTTAAATTTTTTATTCTTTATTTTTAATTTAAAAAATTTTATTAAGCAGGAAATTTTATATTTAAAAAAAATCCAGAATTTTGACTTCTCTTAAAAAATCTGAAGACTTAGGTAAAAAGGTTCCTTTCTTATGTGGCAAAAAGGGGTTAGACCTAGAAATTGACAGGCTGATTATAAATTCATCTGAGTCAAGAGATCTAAAACAGCCAAATCAATCTTGAAGAACAAAGTCACAGGACACACACTTCCTGATTTCAAAAGTACTATGAAAACTATAGTAATCAAAACAGTGTGGCAGTGGCACATGGATAGACAGAGATCAATAGGATAGAACTACATGTCCAGAAATAAATTCTCATGTCACAGTACCATTTTCAACTAGGGTATTAAGACATTAAGATAGGGAAAGAGTAGTCTTTTCAACAAATGGTGATGGAACAACTGGATATCCGCATGCAAATGAATGAATTTAGACCCCTACCTCACATTGCATACAAAAAATAAGTAAAAATAGATCAAAGACCAAAATCTAAGAGCTAAAACTGTAAAACTCTCAGAAAAAAAAGTAAGTATAAAAGTAAGTATAAACTCTCAGAAAAAAAAGTAAGTATAAAGTAAGTATAAAAGTAAGTATGGGAGTTCCCGTCGTGGCGCAGTGGTTAACGAATCCGACTAGGAACCATGAGGTTGCGGGTTCGGTCCCTGCCCTTGCTCAGTGGGTTAACGATCTGGCGTTGCCGTGAGCTGTGGTGTAGGTTGCAGACGCGGCTCGGATCCCGCGTTGCTGTGGCTCTGGCGTAGGCCGGTGGCTACAGCTCCGATTAGACCCCTAGCCTGGGAACCTCCATATGCCGCGGGAGCGGCCCAAGAAATAGCAACAACAACAACAACAGCAAAAGACAAAAGACAAAAAAAAAAAAAAAAAAAGTAAGTATGACTTTGGATTTGGCATTGGTTTCTTAGATATGACATCAAAAACATGTGACCCCTCCCCCCAATTAAATAAATTGTATCTAATGAAAATTAAAAACTGTTGTGCTGCAAATTATACCATCAAGAATGTGAAAAGACAACTTACAAAATGGGAAACATACTTGCGGCTCATATATCTGATAAGGGACTTGTATTCTGAATATATAAACAAGTCTAACAACTCAATAATAAGATAAAACAATTTTATTTTATTTTATTTTATTTTTTATTTATTTTAAATAATATTTATATATATATTTTTAATTTTTTTCCCACTGTACAGCAAGGGGATCAAGTTATCCTTACATGTATACATTTTTTTTCCCACCCCTTTGTTCTGTTGCAATATGAGTATCTAGACATAGTTCTCAATGCTACTCAGCAGGATCTCCTTGTAAATCTATTCTGTGTCTGATAAGCCCAAGCTCCCGATCCCTCCCACTCCTTCCCTCTCCCATTGGGCAGCCACAAGTCCAAGATTTTCTTTTCTGTGGAGATGTTCATTTGTGCTGGATATTAGATTCCAGTTATAAGTGATATCCTATGGTATTTGTCTTTGTTTTTCTGACTCATTTCACTCAGTATGAGATTCTCTAGTTCCATTCATGTTGCTGCAGATGGCATTATGTCATTCTTTTTTATGGCTGAGTAGTATTCCATTGTGTATATATACCACCTCTTCCGAATCCAATCATCTGTCGATGGACATTTGGGTTGTTTCCATGTCCTGGCTATTGTGAATAGTGCTGCAATGAACATGCGGGTGCATGTGTCTCTTTTAAGTAGAGTTTTGTCCGGATAGATGCCCAAGAGTGGGATTGCGGGGTCATATGGAAGTTCTATGTATAGATTTCTAAGGTATCTCCAAACTGTTCTCCATAGTGGCTGTACCAGTTTACATTCCCACCAACAGTGCAGGAGGGTTCCCTTTTCTCCACAACCCCTCTAGCACTTGTTATTTGTGGACTTATGAATGATGGCCATTCTGACTGGTGTGAGGTGGTATCTCATGGTGGTTTTGATTTGCATTTCTCTTATAATCAGCGATGTTGAGCATTTTTTCATGTGTTTGTGGCCATCTGTATATCTTCCTTGGAGAAGAGTCTATTGAGGTCTTTTTCCCATTTTTCCATTGGTCGATTGGCTTTTTTGCTGTTGAGTTGTATAAGTTGCTTATATATTCTAGAGATTAAGCCCTTGTCCGTTGCATCATTTAAAACTATTTTCTCCCATTCTGTAAGTTATTTTTTGTTTTCTTTTTGGTTTCCTTTGCTGTGCCAAAGCTTTTCAGTTTGATTAGGTCCCATTGGTTTATTTTCGCTCTTATTTCTATTGCTTTGGGAGACTGATCTGAGAAAATATTCATGATGTTGATGTCAGAGAGTGTTTTGCAGATAACACAATTTTAAACTGAGCAAAGAATCTAGATGGACATTTCTCCAAAGAAGATATATGAATGGCCAATAAACACATGAAGGTGTTCAACATTTTTAGTCATTAGGGAAATTCAAATCAAAATCCTAATGAGATATGATTTCACACCCACTAGGATATCTGCCATCAAAAAGACAGATAAAATAACAAGTGTTGAGGAGTTCCTGCTATTGTGCAATGGGATCAGTGGCATGTGCTGTGGCAGAGTAGGTCATGACTGTGACCAGATCTGATCCTTGGCTCAGGAATTCCACATGTCATGGGGCAGCCAAAAAAGAAAAAAAGAAAAAAACAAACAAGTGTTGAGGGTATGGAGAAATTGGAGTTCTACATTGCTGGAGGAATATAAAACAGCCAGCCACTTTGGAAAGTTATCTGTCTCCACATCCATGTTTATGCTCTTTCCCTGGACTCCCTCATACCCCTGAGTGAGACACTTGTGTCCACAGGCTCAGCAGTTGGACTTATGTGTTCCACTGCACCTTGATTCAGGGTCAGTCTGTGTGTGTGTGTTTATGTGTATGAGTGAGTGATCTGGGGACAGATAGGAGGGAAGGCAATGGGCTGGAGGAGTGATCTCTGATTTAGTAGCTAAGAAAGTCTTCCAGACTTCCTCTAGGCCACAAACCCAAAAGCCTAAAGGAACCAGGCAGGTTTTGGCGATGAGTGAAGCAGGGAGGGCTTGATGGACAATAGGGGTGTAGTGGGGTCTATGGCCAAACAGGAAGAATAGGTTCAGTCTAAAGAGAAATCCGCCATTTGTTCTTCCCTGTTGATGCCTTGTGAAAAGTGGCCTCCACAAAGGCTTGATCTTTTAATTTTTCAGGAAGACCTGGGAATCTGTATTTCTGTATAAAGTGTACTGATTTTAAAAAGCATTGTGCAGGACAAATAGGGTTGTGCAATGCTTCAAAAATTTTCCTGTACTTTATTTGAGGTTTCTCCCATAGAAGAGAGTCAATAGGTCACTAGGCATTGGAGGGTCTGAGAAACAGGTCTGAGCCCAAAGGACCAGCCTGCCACTCTGGTATCACTTGAGCTTCCTTTCTGGACCTCCCTTGCTGAGGAGTAGAGATGATCAGAGGGATGGCAGACATGAGAAACTTCCAGATGATATGCATTTTGACAGAGAAAGAACATGTGCATACAAGGAGAATGTTGAAAGGAAATAGAATGATGTGAAGTTGATACACACACAGCAGAAGGATCACTGACTAAACTAGAGGTCAAGGTCCCCAAGCCCTCCCATTGGTTAAACTCCAGGTTTTGGGCCATGGAGTTAGGTAGGCCATACTTCCTGTCCTATGGTGAGCCTAGTGTCTTATGGTAGAATCAGACATGGAAACAAATCCTTATCTTATACACTTGTGTAGGATCCTAATTGTCACACCATATTCACAGGCCACCTGCCAAGGAGGGAAATACCTATGCAGCCTAGGACCTGGGCAGAAATGAGTCACCATGGAGGAAGGAGGGGATGTTTGAGCTGGGTATAGAAGAATCAGTAGGATGCTCTAACTAGATAAAGTCTAGTCGAAGAGGTATTTTGGGCCTGAAGCTATCAAGGCATCTGAGGACAGGGTCTTCTAGAGAAGTAGTGGGCTTTGTCCAGAGCCCTTGTCATGTGAGGGGTGGTGACATGGATGAAAAGGATCATGATAGGAGATGAGACAAGAAAGGAACTTGGATCAACTCATAAATAGGCTCAGTACTGGGTAAAGGATTTCCCAGTGAAAACATAGGGGTGAGGAGGAGCCATGGCAGCCTTTGAAGTCAGAAAGAGCTATGATATATTCATTCATTCATTCATCAAACATATTTTGAGTGCTGAGGACTCAGACGTGAGCAAAGCATACTAACTTTTGCCCTCGAGGAACTTGTGGTTTGGAGCGGGGGAGGCAGAAATTTTAAAAAAAGAATCACCCAAATAAGTTTACCACTTAAGACTGTGATGGAGTCTTTTCAGGTAAGGATGCTGTGACTAAGAGCTAGGGGTGAGGAGGCAATGCAAGCAGAAGAGGCTAGAAACCCAGGCTGCCCATGGCCTTTCTGGGAACCCTGGTGTGCTTCCGCCTCCCAACCCCGAGTCTTGGATTTCCCCCTCCCCACCCTCAGTCTTGGATTTCCCATCTGAACAATGAACAGGCAGGACACGGTCACCTCCAAGGCTCCATGCAACCTCCCTGCAACTAGTCCTCAGCTAACAAGTCTTAGAAGATGCAGCAGAGCCAATGCCAATTTCATGTGCTGGCTTCTTCCCCTCTCCCCACCCTCTACTTTGTCCTCCTCCCTCTGGCCTCCTGGCTGCGCCTGCCCCTCATCAATGTCCTCCTGAGTCCTGAGGCATAGATCCTGCTGAGAATGCCCCCCACCCACTCCCTGAGGGTTGAGGGGATCTTATGTATTTGAGAGGCCTAGAGAGGCTGGGGCCTGGCTGTGGACCCAGACACCTTCCTGGTACCTGAGGGTGAGCTGGTTGAACCGGACAAGATGTGGGCACCCTGATGTGGTGGCCAGAGCATTGGCCTAGAGCCAGGGTCCCAGGCTCTAGCCTTGGCTTCATCCTTGATTTACTGTGTGTCCTGGGTAATCATGTCCCTCCCAGTCTCAGTTTCCTAAACTAGTAAGATGAAGGAGTTGTTCCAGAGAAGTGTTTTATTAATAATCAGGAGCTCCCTTTCCTTCAAGGAAAATCATATGTCCTTTCCAGATACATAAACCAGACAGAGCAAAGTTGCTCAGCTTTCTGTGATGGGGGGAGGGTCTGGGACACCACCCATTCAACTGGCCTGATGTCAGGGAGCCCTGGGGCAGATGCCCTGGGCTGGGTTGTCTCCAGGCCTGGTTGTAATGTTGATGCAGGAGGAGATTCCTGCTCAGGGCTGAAAAGAATGGGACCCCACATCCTGACTGGATGCATGAGGCAGGTTGGCCAGGAGGAGAATGGTCCCCCTGTGGCCCCCCAGCACCCTGCTTTTGGTCTGGGGCACACAGTGTGGAGGGGCCTCTGGGAGTCAAGAGAAGGCCCTCTCCACCCACATGTCCCCCTGGCTCTGGGGGGGATGTTCTGGTTGGTTCGGACCCAGTCCTCCCTACTTTAGCGGAGGCCTTGAGCATCCTGCATCCCACCCCCACCCAGCTTGATGGAATGCAGAGGGGAGAACAGCCCAGGCTGAGGCAATGTCTTGAATTATTTTGCAAACACGCTGGGTTCACCAAAGCCGCACATACATCTTGTCCCCGGCACCCTCTCCCTGGATGTGTGAGCCCATATGTTCCTGGGCAAATGTGCTCCGTCTGCTCGGGCTGCATTTGCAATTAGCTCATCAGGATGCTGTTTTCTAATAGCGCTTTGATGTCCAACGAGCCTCCTAAGCCTGTGTGTTTCCTTTCCTTTGAAGCAGGACATCATGTTTTGCCAGAAGTCAATGAAACGCCCTAGCAGAACAGAACAATTTAATTCCCTCTTCCGATACAGGACCAAGGAAGTTCAAACGGGCTTCCACTCATGCCTGCTCCCCCCATCGGCCTGTTAGATGCCCACCTCGGAGGGCTCTGACCACCTCCATCAGGTGACAGCCCAAACTGCCTGGCAGCCTTGGCCTGACCTTGAGGCCTTGGCCTCCTTTTCCAATTGCATTTGGATTTGCCCATGACCCTGACTCTCAGCTAGCTCTCTGATCTGCTGTTTCCTCTGACTTGGACCTGGCATGGGGCTCTGGCCCGCCCTCGGCTCCCCTCTCAGGCTCTGGTGATATTGTCACCCCGGTTGGGCTATTTTTAGCTTCAAACCTCCTGTCTCAGCCCTGACAGCTTATGGTGACCCCATCCATTAAGTGTCTAAGGGAACATTCCCCCAGGGCTGGCCAGGGCCTCAAAGGCAGGCCTGACCAGGAGTCGCCTGGTCTTCCCAGGCTGGTCCTCACACTAGCATGAGCACCTGCATCTCGCCGGCTGAGTCTTTCTGCTGCAATAGGAATTTCAGAGTGCTGCAAACTGCCCTTCCTTGGTGTTTTGGGAGTTACTAAGGGTGTTGCGGTTCCTTCCTGCATTTTTCGATGTGGCATCTTTGCTGCTCACTAGGCCTGCTAACCAAGCTGACACTGGGAGCTTTGGCCATACCCGTGCCTGCTGTACCAGGCCGGACCAGTTCTGCTGGCAGAGCACTGTTTCCTTGGAGCCAGAGAGGCCCAAGCCGGATACTGGGAGCTGTCCTCGGACCACTGCCCATCTCCCGAAGACATCCCAGTGGGCCTCATTTCCTGCTGCCTGGCTCAGAGTTGGGTGGTGCATGTTCCTTGTGAAATTAGCAGGAGCATATTCCCTGCCTTGGAGTCCTGTTGCCTTAGGGGTGGAGAGCTCCATGCCAGGGTTATTTGAATCCCAGTGAGTTATTCATTCATTGATTCCTTCGCTCACCAAAACTTGGTAGAGCTCTCACCAGGTGCCTCGCCCCATCTGCGCTCATGGAACTTATACACAAGTGGAGCGTAAACCACATTACACAAGTAAATGGGAAGTATTTACTGGACAGGAGAGATCAAAGCTAGGATGAGAAATCTGGCAGGCAGCATCCAAGGCCAGTTTAGGCAGCATGGTGGAGAACTTCTTTGAGGAAGTGATATTTAAGCTGAGGCTTGGATGACAAACTAGAGCCAGCCACGAAAAGCTCTGAATGGAGAGCAGTCCAGAGGAGGAAGCCGCAGCACAGAGACTGGGGCTGAGGATCAGACTGGTAGATTCAAAGATCAGAATAGGGCTGGTGTGGCTGAAGTACGGTGAGAGAGAGGAGTGAGAAAAGTGGGCGATGGCGGGGAGAGCTGGGCAAGAGGCAGGAAGTGAGGTGACCACAGAGGGTCTCATAGACCAGGCTGAGAGGTCAGATTTGATTCCAGGGGGAAGGAAAATCCTAGGAGGGCTGGGTGACCAGAGAGACCGAGTTGGAAACAACCAGGGCATTATCATTTCACTTCTTGAAACCTCAGTTTTCCCATCTGTAAAACGGGCGTGATAATACCTCCTCCATAGGCTGGAATAATGAGTGAGGAGAGAGTAGAAGCATTAAACTTATCGTGAATTGTGTGCTGAGATGAATTATAACAATTGAAAGCAGGTCTTATTTTTCAGTTTCCAGGAAACCAGGGTGAAAACAGAGCAGGTTGCCTAATGGTAGGAATCTTCCAGCTCAACTAGGGAGACCATTTCTAGGCCTAAATTTAGAAAGGCATTTATCCCCAAAGGCTTGGATGCTCTGTCCTTTATTTTCCATATTATTTGGATGCTCCTAAGACATCCTGATTGTCTTCAGCCACTGGCTGGTTTAGAACAGATCGGGGGCTATGGAAATAGGACCAACCAGATTTGGGGGAATTCAGCTACTCCTCAATTAGCTGTAAACTGCAGTTTTACCAGTGAAGCACCGCCCTCAGCTTTCTCTCCCGTGGTCTGCGCCCTCGTCAGGGATGGCAAGAGGTCCTGGTAACAATCCAGAAGATCTGGACTGAGCCTGGCTCCAGGCACTGGGGTTGACTTCCTTGGGATTTTCCCATCTGAACCTCAAAAACTGCAAATAACCTATGCATGTTGTAGGTAAAGATGAAGCATCTGATGACGGCAGAGTCACCTCTCAGCGGCAGCCTGATTCCTGCCACAGTTTGCCCTTTATGGGCTGTGTGACTGGGGGGAATCGTGTTCACCTTCTGGGCTATAATTTCTCAGTATGTGACACGGAATGGAAATCTCTCTCCACAGGGAAGTCATGAAATCAAAGCTCAGGCCCCATCGGGTGGGTTCTTTTTATTCATGAACGTAGCTGCAGTGGCAGAACCACAGCCAAATTATGAATTGGTGATATACAGCCTTGTTGGTTACAAGGATGATCAATTGTTGAATAAGTCTAGACCTTGGCTGGGCAGGTGACGTCTGATCACGCTGGCAAATACCTTGAAAAAAATGAATGGCTTTAAGGCAGCTCTCAACAACCTTCCCAGGCCCTCCCAGCAGAAGCAGAGGCTGTGAAAGAGGGGTCTCTAGCCCATGCCAGTGTCTGAGGCTGGTGACCAGGTGGGAAGCCCAGGGGACAGACATGTGGTTGACTCCTCTCCAGGCTACTCACAGACAGGGGCACAGGGCCCGGAACAAGTAAATGCTTAAGGGAGCTGGACATTCAAACACCAGTCCATGTACTGCTAGACTCCAATGTTTTAAGCAAGGCCTGGCTGGGTCTTTAAACAGAAACAAATCCGGGGAGTTGCCTTTGTGGCTCAGCAGTTAATGAACATGACTAGGATCCACGAGGATGCGGGTTTGATCCATGAGGATGCGGGTTTGATCCATGAGGATGCAGGTTCGATCCGTGGCCTCACTCAGTGGGTTAAGGATCTGGCCTTGCCATGAGCTCTGGTGTAGGTCAAAGATGTGGCTTGGGTCCTGTGTGGCTGTGGCTGTGGTGTAGGCCAGCAGCTATAGCTCAGATTTGACCCTTAGCATGGGAACTTCCATGTGCCATGAGAGAGAGAAAGAAAGAAAAGAAAGAAAGGAAGGAAGGAAGGAAGGAAGGAAGGAAGGAAGGAATCCGCTGTGGAGATAGAACTTGACAGTTGCCTCCTTCATGCTTTTTACTTAGTCCTCTCTTCTATTGGACCCATTGATTAAATTCTGTCCTTTACCTGTACCCCAAACACTCTTATAGACACTCACACACTCTCTTGTACCTCCCCCTACACACACCAACGCACACCTGTGCACACCTTATATATATACGTACTCAGAGAACAGTACTGCCGAGCCACTAGGAACTCCATTCAGGCACCTGGCATTTGGTCCTGGCGCCAGCGCATCATGGCTGTGGGACCTTAGGCAAGGAACTGAGCGTCTTTGAGCCCCATCTGCAAAATGGATAGAGAAATAGCACCCATAACTACCATTGCAAAGAGCAGCAGGTAAAGCAGTCATCATGGCACCTGACACAAGGAAGTCTTCAATAAACACTGGCTCGTCACTCTGCAGCATCCCCACATGCATTTACACACCAGCACTCAAGGAAAAACACATCTAAACATGCAGCTAAGAATGGGGGCTTTTGCCCTCTGCGAGCCGCTGGGCCAGCAGACAACCAGGGTCTGGGGCCGGTGGTGGCTGGATGGTGCTGTCCCTCGTTCTTGGTCTCAAGTGGGGGTAGGGTCTGCTGCGGCCATGCTGGGCAAGGTGCAGCAAAGATTTGCGTCTGGGGAGAAATGGACAGGAGTCAACAACAGCCCTTCATCCTCTGTCAGGAGGCTGCAGAATAAAAGCCGGCTGGTTTCTGTTCTCTATCAAGTGGTCTTTTATATGGAGAGATAACAAAGGACAATTAATATAGCACTGCAAGCAACCTTTGATGCCTTGGTAATTTCTCTGCCTTATAATTATCAAACAATCAGGGTTTTCCAGGCTCCCAACTAAATCACAGCACTGAAGATAGGCAGAAAGTGGACACTGCAGCTGGAGGCCATACTGACCCAAGGAAGGACAGAGATCTGTGACCCCAAAGGGAGGCCCAGGGTGGCAGTTTCTCAAGGCTGATGAGGGCCAGTGTTGCTGGCAGAGCGTCCATGGAATGGGCCTTTGGGCCATGCTGGGGACATACTAGTCCTTGTCCCAGAGAGAAGATCTCCATTTCCTCGTCTGCAAAGTGGAGACCAGGGTCAGACTTACCTTACGTGAGGAGTGAGTGGTGTATGCTGATTAGAGTGTTTTGTAAACTGTGAAGTGCGTGCACACTTGTTACTAACACTGTGAAGCAGAAGGTCCAAGGATGCCAGTTCCTCTGAGAGTCATAGAATTTCATTACTCCAAGCAGGCTTAGATTTTAACTCCAATCTGCACAGTTTTGCTGTTCTAAGACGAGAACCCCAACGAAAGCAAGTGACATCATGGAGCCATGGGAGGAGTCTTGGATGGGAGATGGTGATCTGGGCCTCATCCTGAGCTGCCTGGCTAGAGAACCTTGGGCCAGTCTCTGCTGATTCTCGGGTCTCAGTTTCCTCATTTGTAAAATGAGGCGAAGGTGGGGGGACTGCAGGGATGGGTGAAACAATGGAGTAGTCAAGAGCTCCGGGTCTGAGCTGAGGCCTGGGTTCGAATCCCAGCGTCACCCCACGTGAAGTATGCAGGTTGCCTAACCTCCTCCCCTCCCTCCAGGGCCTCCGTTTCCTTGCCTTTACAGTGGCACAGTCAGAGCACACCTCTCTGGGGGTTACCGTAAGCATCCAAAGAGCCAACACCTGCAAAGTGCTGTGGATGGTTCTGGCAGCTGAACACTTGAGTGGTTTTGACGCTGACACTGATTTCTTCTTCCTCAGACATGCTCTGCTTCTATGGATAGGGTTGGAAGGTTTAATAGAGGAGCAAAGTGCCCTGGAATAAATGAGCTGGGGCATGGCGCCCAGGGGAGGGGGGCAGGGCGGGGGTAACGTGTGACGGCTTGTTTCCTTGACATTAGCCTACTGACTGTCCCCTCCCCTCAAAGCCAGACAGAGCCTCTCAACTCACTCACCTTTGGAGGATGTTGGGAGGCTCCTGCTTATATTTCTGAATTCCTCCCTTCTGGAAAAGCCCCAGGCAGCCTCCATGCCAATGCTGCTCTTGGTGATTAGGGGTGATTATCGGTGAGTGACGGCCCAGCACCGTGGGGGTTAATGGTGCCCAGCCGATGCTGGGTGAGGGGGCACACTCGCTGGCGCAGGGACAGCAGTGAAAGGCACTTTATTACGATGTATGACTGGTTCCTGGGCTGCTCCATCACCTGCCAGTGTGCACGCAGAAGCTAATAAGCGATTCGCTCTATTTTGCCCCGAGGGTGCCTCCTGAGGAGGAAACCATTGATTTTTAACACCAGACACGTAAACTCTAAGCTATTCCCTGTATTCCTTGGTCCCCAGCGGTGCCCTGGTGGGCAAAGTTGGCCATTTTAGTTAGCAGACACACACACAGCTAGACAGGTGGTCATCACCGGGCCACCAGGGAATGGAGGGACCTTGGCCTTCTCTGTGCTGGTCCTGCTGTTTGGGGTGCGTCTCCAGACCTACCTTCATTCCAGTGCACTGCTTTTTCTGAGCTGGTGGGGAATGGACTGCTGAGCAATTGAGGGGCGCGAGGTCCAGGTTGGGGAGGGAGGGAACCAATTCTGGGGAGTAGAAGTGAGCACTGGACCTAGATTCTGACCTCTGAGATGGGGCAGCTGCAAGGCTGTGGTCATCACTTTAGCTCCTCCAAGCCCGTTGTTCACAGCTGTAAAATGAGGGATCAATGCCCACTGGGTGTGAACCCATAAAAGATGGATGGACGAGCTTCCTACATATTAACCCCACCACGACCCTCACTGTGACCCAGGGCTTCGGTAGCATGTGCGTTAACAGCCCAGGGAAGTGAATGGTCTCGAACATCCCTGGGCTAGAAAGCTGGGCGCAGACTTTCCTAGCTGCAGGCCCACCTGCTCGTTTTGTTTTTTTCTTATTTTTATTTTTTTGTCTTTTTTTGTTTTATTTTTTTGCCTTTCCTAGGGCCGCTCCCACGGCATATGGAGGTTCCCAGGCTAGAGGTCCAATTGGAGCTATAGCCGCTGGCCTATGCCAGAGCCACAGCAACATGGGATCCAAGCCTCGTCTGTGACCTACACCACAGCTCATGGCAACGCTGGATCCTTAACCTACTGAGCAACGCCAGGGATCGAACCTGAAACCTCATGGTTCCTAGTCAGATTCGTTAGCCACTGCGCCACAATGGGAACTCCCCACCTGCTCATTTTATAGGTGGGAAAACTGAGGCCCAGGGAAGGTGAGTTACAGTGAAGCTTCTTGTTTCCTGTCTCAATCGCCATCCACCCTTTCTGAAATATCAGCCCTCAGATCAAACACCCAAAATGTTTTCTTCTATTTGCATATCTGCTTTCTGAAGTGTCTAAATATACTTTGCTTTTATAATTAGGAAAAAAACCCCACCATAATGCAAGTCCCTTGCCATTTTTTTTCTTTTTAAGAAAATGCAGAAAAGCAAATGTTTCAAGGACTTTTGAAGAAGTCACAAAGTTTAGCAAATATCTATTACATCAAGCTTATGCTCTGTGATTCTAAATAAATTTTAGCTATCTTTTCTCCTCACCTGCAAAAGAAACCTAAACTCCTCAACCCAACATCCAAAGACTCCTCCTATCTGTTTTTGTTGTTGTTGTTTTGCTGTCCCTGTGACATGTGCAAGTTCCTGGGCCAGGGATGAAACCTGTGCCACAGCAGTGATCCCAGCCGTTGAGTGACAACGCCAGTTCCTTAACCTGCTGTGCCACAAAAGGAACTCCCCTCCTCTCTGTTCTTAAGCACCCGTTTCCTAGTTCCAACTGTATTCATACATCCTGTGTTCATAGGAGTCCCCTGCTTCTCCCCCCAGCCTTGCATGCCGTTCTTCTAGCTCCCAACTATTACCGCTGAACTTCCTTCTTTTAAATAAAAAAGAAAACTTTTTTTTTTTTTCAGCAATAAAGTCATTTCCTTATCTCACTTTAAAAGTCTGGAGGTGGGCAGGGGTTTAATGATGATGTCAAGGTCCAGGCTCGTTCTTTCTGCTTCAATATCTTCCCCACGCTACATTTATGCCTCATAGTTACTGCTTCATGGTCAGTTGCAAAATGGCTATCGCAGCCCCAAGCATCAGCTCTGCATTCAAGGCATAAAAGGGAGAAGGGCAGCACTAGCAAAGCTCTCTTTAATCAAAAAATGAAAGCTTTCCTCAAAGCTGCAAGCTGACTGTCTGAAATGTCTCATTGGCCAGAACTCATCATGTGGCCACTTCGAGCTGCAAGGCAGTCTGGGCAAGTAAACATCAGCCAAAAGGGGATATGATTACTTGATTGGCCCAGACAAATCATGATTCATTTCTAGGTGTAGGTCACACTCTTATTTTGAACAAAAGCGAAGTTTTGATAGCAAAGACGGGGAGGGTGGCTTTTGGGGAGGCGTTTTCTGGTGACTTCCTGCACATTGCTTTGTGATTTAAAGTCTCTCTATTCTTCTTCTTCTTTTTTGGCCATGCCTGTGGCATGTGGAACTTCCTGGGCCAGGGACTGAACCCACGCCACAGCAGTGGCAACACCAGATCCTTAACCTGCTGAGGCACCAGGGAACTCTCATGTCTCTCTGTTCTTGATCTTACCCACATCCATATGGGAAAATCTGTCTATTGACCCACCAATCCATTGATTTTCAGCTTATCATGAGAGCCTGACACTTCCCAGGTCAGTATCTTGAGTTCCAAAGGACTCATCCAGCCCTGGCCATAGTCACCCACTCCCCCTTGCCTATTACCTGGCATGGATCCACCTCTGGAACCCTCGTCCAATGCCCACAGCATGTGGAAGTGTGGAAATTCCTGGACTAGGTATCAAACTCATGCCACAGCAGCAACAAGCCTGGCTGCAGTCCTTCATCCCTAGTCTTATTCTCTCACTTCAACCTCCCATCTTTCCAGATCTTTTCACTTTCTACTCCTGTTTTCCTGTTTTGGTTTTGTCTCAATTAGTTTGACTCCATCAGCCCTCCTAGCCTGTAACTCAAGGTTGCGATTTTTTTCTTAAAGTCCAGATAGTAAATATTTTAGGCTTCATGGGCTATACAGTCTCTGTTGTAACCACTCAACTCTGCCCTCATAACACAAAAGCAGCCAGGGACAGTGCATAAAGAACTGGCATGGCTGTGTCTAATGAAACTTTATTTATGACAGCAGAGAGTAGATTGGATTTGGCCTCAGTATACAGTTTTCTGATCCTTGCCCATCACTTCCTTCTGCCATCACTGACCTGTCTCATCCAGACTCCTTGGAATATTACTTTCACCCTTCTCTTCAGGCCCCTTGGCATCTTTACCCGCATGCTATTCATTGCAACACTGCTGATCTTTAATGAGAACTCTGGGTGTCAAGCTCTAGTCTAAGTGCTTTATCTATGAGGTGGAAAACATGGATCCCATTTGCCTGCTGGGGCTCAGATGTGACAGAGGAACTTGCTCAAAGTTGCATGTAGTGAGTACACTTTAAACTCACACATTATCCAACACTGTCCCCTGCTCCTTTCCCCCTGGGTGGCCTCCTCCTGCTGGATGTGATACAGGAACAGCAGGAGTCTTAGGGATGTGGTGAACTCATGGAGAAGTCCAGACTTTCACCTGAGTTCCTGGACGCCTCCATGTTCATGGTCCACAAACCTAAAACCCTCTGCAAAGCCAGTCATCTTTACTCAACCCAATCCTATGCTACTCCACCTAAGACCACCCTTTGCCCTCTTCTATCCTCATGATCACACTCCGATGTCTCGGAGGAAATTGAGGCCGCCATGCAAAATCACTTGCTTGGCTTCCAGCCTCCCACCCTACCCTCTCACTTCTCTGTTGCATCCCTCTCTCTCCTGATCAAAGGAGGTTTCCTGATCAGGTCTCAACCTCCCTCCTGAGCCTCATGGAGCCCACCTTCCCCCACCTCCTCGAGGACCTCACTCCATCAGTTTTGTCTGGTTTCTTGAGAAGCCCTTTACCCCCGTCCGCCATCCTACCCAGCTCTCTCATCTTAAAGCAACAAAGCGAACATAAAAAGTAACAGCCCTCTTCTCAGCCTGTCCTCTCGATACTGCTCCTTTTGTCTCCTTCTTTTACAGCCGAGCGTCCAGACATAACAAGGGCCTCCCCTCATGAGCTCCACTCTCTCATCTCCCATTAACCCTTCAACCTGCTGAAATCATGTTGCCTCTCGGTACTTGCCTGAAGCTGCTCCCACAGAGGTGGCCCCGTGACCTCCTAATTGCCAAGTGCTGTGTGCTTTTCTGTGCCCCATCTAACCTGCTGTCTTTGTTCGTTTGACTTTGTGCATCATTTCCTCTTTCTTGAGACCACCTCCTCCTTGGCCCTTCTCCCAAGTTCTCCCTCTTGCCTTCCTCCCTCCGAGCCCACCCTCAGTGTCCTTTGCGGGGTCCTCTTCCCGGCCCTTTGCTTTAGCCCCGCGCTTTTAGGGCTCTGTCCCTGGCCACACCTCCTCTCCGGGTGAGTCGGATGGTTCTCTTGGCCTCAGTGATCACTCACCTCTGGTTATCTCCCCACTGGATCTCCCTAGTGCAGTTCTCCCTGCTGAGCGTCGGACCAAACCTATCTGAAGGCTTCTAGCAGTTTCCAGTTGGATCAACAGGCCAGCACTGAACTTATGGTGTTTCTCCTCTTAGAAGCCTTCTTTTCCCAAGGGCAGTCATATATCCAAGAGTGAGAGCAGTTGAGAGCTAGCCTAGGCTTATCTCTGTCTGTAGATTCTATAGATTCTGCCTTTTCCTGTGTCTGCAAATCTAATCTATCCCTTCCTCCTCAGCTCTTCTGTTTACATGTCTCTTGGGATCAGTCTAATTGTTTGACTCAGTGTCTGCACTTGGGCTGCTGGTGACAATCATTCAGCTGCATGGCTTCGTTCTTCATGGATGTTGGCTTCCAAGGGTGGCAAGATGCTTCCCACAGCTCAGCTCAGGAGTCCTTCATTTAGGGTTTGTTGGCCCCTTCCTTTTCCTCAACCTCTGACCCAAACAACTGACTCTCTCCAGGAGCTGGATCGCCCACAAGCCCTCCCTGCACCCTCGCAGACCACTGGGACTGCTATTTCACAGGAAAAAATACCCAAGCCTCCCTTGGGAACTTCCTAACTCTCCTTTTTGAACATCGGTGCATTAGTTCAGTATGAAATGGGTCAGTCCACACATGGTAAACTGCTCAGATATTCATGCTATAAATAGACCAAAAAACCCTCCTTATCCCCAGAAACATCTGACACCCCAGTTCTCCTTGGCAAGGGCCATGACTCTTACCCATTTTACCTTTTTTTCAGAAATGCTACTTTTGTTCACATGCGCAAACGTAACTATTCCCAGCCTGTATTATCCAGCACACGTGACTATTTAAATTTAAGTTAATATTAATTACTATTAAAATGAGAGATTTAGTTCCTCATTCACGCTAGCTGCACATGCAGCATCACCAGCTGAATGTGGCTGGTGGCTACCCTACTGGACAGTACAGATCCAGAACACTTCCATTATCACAGAAAGCTTTAGTGGACAGCACCTAGTTGATATAGTGATGTGCACCTTGATTTTGTTAAAAAAAAAAAAAAAGACTTTGTCTTAGGGACAATGCCTCTGCCTTATTCCTTGTCATTATTGTGTATCAGGTTGTTTAACCAGGTTCCCTAATGATGGACATTTAGGTGGTCTTTAGGGTTTTGCTCTTATAAACATCGTTACTGCAGCCTTCATGTACATATATATTTATGTCCATGCACAAGTGTGTCCACAGGACATAGTTCTGTGAGATTTGCAGGTTCAAAATGCATGTCAATTTTAAAATATCTATTGTAAAACTGTCCTTACATGACCTTTATTCCATAACAGGTGGACATACCTATTTCCTCATGACATCTTCAACAACGCACATTATTGAGTTTTTCAGTTATCAATTTAATAAGTGAAACATTATACCACATTATTATTTTGCTTTCCACATTCAAAAATAGGAGAGATTATCTGTCATGTATATAAGTATTTATTTCTGTGAAATACCCTTGCTCTTTCTTTACATTGAATTGCTGTTGTTTTTCTTATTGAGTTCCAAGATTTCTTTACATATATTAGCCCATTGTCAGATGGGCTGCTGTTACTGTGATCTGGGTTTGTCTCCACTCCTTCCTCTTGCCAGGATGAATTATTTCATGTTAATGTGATCAACCTCATCAGTATTTAAATGGCTTCTGAATTTTGCGTCTTTGAATAGCCTTCGTTAACATTATGGAACATAGCCTTATATTTTCTTTTACTTATTTTATTGCTTAATTTTTTTCTTTCCAAGGTGATCAGTTTTAGTGCAAGGAGTGAGATAGAGATCCACATTATTTTTCCAGCTGGCTAGCCTCAAATTATTTATTGAGTGATGCTTCTTTCTCCTAATGAACTAAAATGTCAACTTTATATTATAAATGGGTTGCAGGAGCTTCTCTGTACCTTGGTAACCAGATTTGTAAGATGAAAATAATAATGTAGCGTTGTTGGAAGAGCTAATGAGATAATAACAAGTATGTAGAACAACAATGCCTGGCACAGAGTAGGTTCTCAATAAAATGCTGACTATCATCACTGATATTCCCTCCAGACATATGTGGCCTATTTCTGGACCTTATATTCTATTCATTTAGTTTGTGTGTCAGATGAGAAATTGCAAAGAAACCTACTCTGCCAACTGGAGCAGAAAAGGAATTTGTTAAAGACTATTGGGTTGGGTGGTGGTGGGGACTCTTCGGGAAGGCCAGAGAATCAGATCTGGTGGCTGTGCAGCCAGGAAGCTGGCACTTGCCTCCCAGGAGGTCCTGTTCTGGGGAAGATGCCACTGCTTCTGCCCCCTCTCGACACAAAGCTGCAGCCCTCCCTGATGGCACTGATGTCTGACACCTCCCTCATCAACTCAGATGAGATGGTACCTGCTTTCCTATTACCTTCTCCTAATTCGAGTCTTACATGGGGCTACCTGGGGTTGGCAGAGTCTAGGTCACATGCCTGTGTGTTAACTGTTGGGACTTTTGGATTCCACTAATATAGATTAATTTAGAGAAGTGGAATCTATCCAACAGGACTTTTCCAATATGAGAACAGGGTGTATTTTCACTTATCAAGGTCTTATTTTATGTCCTTTAGTAGAGTTTGATAATTTTTTTCTATAGATTAAGCACATTTTATGTTAAGCATGTTTTTAGGTTTTTAAAATCTTGTTATTACTGTAAATGGGATTGTCATTTAATTTTTTTTTCTTTTGTCTTTTTAGGGCCTCACCCACGGCACATGGAGATTCCCAGGCTAGTGGTCTAATTGGAGTTACAGCTGCCAACCTACGCCACAGCCACAGCAACGCCAGATCCGAGCCACGTCTGCAACCTACACCACAGCTCACAGCAACGCTGGATCCTTAGCCCACTGAGTGAAGCCAGGAATCGAACCTGTAACCTCATGGTTCCCAGTCGGATTCGTTTCCACTGTGCCACTACAGGAACTCCTTCATTTAAATTTCTAATTGATTATTTTTCTACAGAAAAGCTATTGATTTTTAAAAATATATTAATTCTTACTAAAGTCCTTTAAAGGTTTTTCACAGCTTTTTTAAAAACTGGGATTTTTTTCCCTTGTTTTAAAAGTGTACAATCTGATAACCAACAAAAGATGATCATTTTGCATCATTTCAGTGCTCTTCCTCCTAATTCTTTCTGATATTTAGTTGCGTTGGCAAGTGGGTCAAAAACAATGTTTAATAATTGTCATGACAATGGACGTATCAGCTTACAATAATGCTGCATAACAAGGCATTCAACGTTCAATGGTTGAAAACAATCATTTATCCGTGTTCATGTATCTGCAGGTCGACTGAGGGGGGCTTGACTGGACTTGGCTCAAGGCTGCAAGTGGTCCATGTCTGCTCTGTGTGTCTTTCATCCTCCCCAACCAGTTAGAAAATGTGATATCCTCTTCTACGATGATGATGGAAATACAAAATTGGTGAGTAGAAATATATGATGCGTCTTACGTCAGTGCTCAGCATTGGCACTCTGTCATTTCTGCCTACTTTTCATCAGCCCATGCAAGTCACATGGCTAAACTGAACGTAAGTGGGATAGGAAAGGTCCCTTGTCTTATAGGAGGAGCAAGTGCAAAATCATATGGCTAAGGACAAGGACACCGGAAGGGGTAAAGACTTGCACAATGAGCAAATTACAGTGGCATTCTTTGCTTCTCTCTGATTCTAATGAAAAGGATTCCATCAGAAATGATTGTGTATCTCAGCTTGAATAATTATATATACAATACACACACACACATATACATGTACAGGTGTATACACACACACACATAATGTATATGTAAATATATATGTAAAAATTCAAACTAAGGAAGTTCCATGTTGTCTCAGTTTATGAAGAGTTTTTAATCAGGAATCATAGTTGAATTTTTATCAACTACCTTCCCAGAATATATGGAGAATTATATGGTTTTCTTAGTGATGATGGATATTGTGAATTATATTAATTGATCCACTCACAGAGAGCCATCCTTGCATTATGGAATAATGGTGGTGGCATATTATCCTTTTAAAACACATTTGTGTTCTCTTGGCTAGTATTATTTTTTAGAATTTTGCATTTACACTGTCTTAAAGACAGGACTATAGTTTATTGGTGGTGCTCTTTTTTTGGATTTTGCTTTTGCCGTTATACTGGATTCTTTGATTCATTTAAAAGTCCTTTCCCACTCTCCATGGTGTTTGGGAATACTTTAAATAGCATTGCAGGTATCTGTTTCTTGAACTTGTGATAGATTTTACCTGGGAAGCTGTCTGGGTCTGGTACTTTAGTGGATAGTGGCTCTTTGACAACATTCCCAATTTCCTCTCTGGTAACTGGACTGTTTAGATTTCCTATCTATTACAAAATTAGTTTTCATCATTTATATCTCTAGAAAATCACCCATTTTGTTCATGTTTCAAACCTGTTTTCAAAACCGAGTAATGTTATCATTCTTTGAATTTCCTCTCTATGTGGTTATTTCCCCATTTTCATTTCTAATGATATGTGTTTGTGCTTTGTTTCTTGAATAGTTTCGCTAGAGATTTATTTGTTTCGTTTTTCACAGATAGGTTCAAGGTCCAGTTCTAGCTTTGACTCCCTGAATGGCCTGTGTATACTCTGCCCTTTTGAAACCTCAGGGAAGTGTCCAGACTCCTGATCTCAGCACATAAACCTTTCATCTGGCCCTTGGTGTTGGTCTTGCTGAACTCTTTGCAAATTTATCCAATTCCAATGTTTCCTTCGGCCTTCAGACCCTTGGATGTTCTGTTCCTGGTGCCTGAAATGCCTGTCCTTTCTCTCAACCCCCACTCATCAAACTCCTGCTCATCCTTATGGACTTAGCCCTGATGCCCTTTTTCCTAGATATGCGGGTTTCTGCTGCCCTGTCTCAGCAGGGTCCTCCACCTCTGGGCTCCTCTCCCAACTGCTGAGCATGTCTGCTCACTTGTCTGATTGACCCACTGGATATGAGAGCTTTGAAAGAGGAGGTCTGCAGTCTCCAGCATTGTACCCCCAGCTCCCAGCATGGGGCCTGGCAATGAATCGCAGGCAGGCAGCGTTTGTGGAAGAAAGACAGGAAGGCTGTAGATACAAACTATACAACAAACACATCCGGGATTCTCACAGGGATTTTCCCTGTTGGCATACACTCTGCTCCCAGCCCTCCTGGGAACAGCTGAAATCCGGGGCTGTAATTCTTACACCAGTTATATTGAAATATTCGATGTCTAGAGAACAGCGTTTGCTCAGCGCTTGGCTTAGGGGCTGTCAGCACCCCTGCTCACATGCTTCCGCACTTCTGAAGCTGCATTTGTCAGCTCCAGCTCACAGGCCTGGCTCTTACGTGGGGAGCCTTGCTTGTTGCTACAGCAGACTTTCCTGATGGACCCCTGGGGCTGCCACATTTCCTGGCCTTCCATCAAATCCAACACATATTTTTAAAACACCTACTTTGCACCCCGCGCTCTGCTATAACATGGTGTCCTCCCTGCTGAGGGGACACTGAGGGGAGAGGAGTGGGCTGGAGGACAGAGTGTAAGTATAGGGGAGAGACTGCTGTGGCTGCAGAGACCAGTCAGGGTAGGACCTGGGCCTGGGCCTTCTCTCCTGACTCATCTTGAGCTAATCCTTGATGCTTGGCCTTCATGGTTGTTTCACCCCATTCCTTCTGATGGGTGATTCCCAGGCCTTACTGATCACTCATTATTATGAATACTTCTCTTCAAGCCACAGAGGGCAAGTTGGCCTTTAGCCTAAGGGAAATGGAGATGCATCAAAGGGTTCTTTGCGGGGAGTAAGAGGATCAGATTTGGGTTTAGGAAGATCACACTGGCTGCTGATGGAGAGAGGGTTGGAGGAGGGATGGAGGAGGCAGGGAGACACCAGGCCGCCTCAGTCTTCTCTAGGAGAGACATTGACAGCCTGCAGCACGGTGGGGCAGCAGGGAGAGAGGAGGGGAGGGATTCAAAGGGTGACTGGGATGGATGCCCCATTCCTGGTGGGTAGTGAGTGCAGAGGGAGAGGGAGGCATCAAGGCTGACACTGAAGGGGGCTGGGGAGGAGATGGACCCCCGCAGAGGTAAGGAATGTTTTGGTGAACACTGGCCTCCTCCAAGGATGCTTGCCTGCCTCACATTTTCTGAAAGCCATAGCTACCAAATACATAGTAATTTTCCTCGATACTGGGAAGTAAAAGGGACATCTTCCCCATATCTAGGTTACGAATGTCACATCTTCTGTGCTGTAGATCCATGAAGGCCAGGGCCATTTGTGAGCACAGAACCCAAGTTTCCTTTGTACCGTGACCCAACCTACATCTGCTAAGTTCCTCCTGGTGACTGGCTTAGGCAGCATCTTCACACTCCAGCAATCCCATTAGTAAACTTCCTTGGGGGTATGGTACTCTCTGATACGTGGAGAGAGATAGACAGAGAGAGTGCTCTGAAATCACAGAAGACAGAGTATCCAGACCGGGGGAGGGGAGCGAGGCTTTATAGAGGTCTTGTCATATGTGTACAAGTGTGCCAAGGAGATGGGGGATGAAGAAAGAGCATTCTACAGATGGAAAAACAGGAGCTCAAGCACAGAGTGGGTCCAGAGAACATGGAGAGGGTAGAAAGGGAATGACTGGAGATGAGATTGAACCAGAGGCTGTGGAAAGATCATCAAGGGCTAGAATGCCACACTCCAGAGGTTGAACTTACCTTCAAAGCATAAATCAGTTTCCTTTTGTATGTCATCTTCATCTGATTGATAGTGGTTGCCCGGATCTCGTGCTAAGGAGGATTCTGCTGTGGATTCAGGGGGGAAGAGCGACACAATCCCTAGTGATGCCTGCTCTGGCTTCAGGAGCGGAGCTGGCAGTCTGTGTGTGGGGATCTGCCATCTCTGTCGTAAGAGATGAAGAGCCACTGGAGGGAGGTGGAGGGTGGGGTTGAGGAGTGAGAGCTAAGAATGTGCATTGGAGAAGATCAGCTGGAAGTTCTGGGGAGCATGAGTTGCTGGAAGGACAGACTAAGGCCATGCTGCCAATGAGCCAGCAGTGAATTTTAAAATATCCAAGGAACGAATGAACTACCAAGTGTCTGCAAAGCGAAGGGTAGACCTTATTGTAGCTGCTTCTGTAATGAGGGCGTGCAGGAGGAATAAAGAATTTCAGCACAAACACTGTCAGTCTCCCTCTCCCCTTCAGCAAAAATACCCAGGGTAAAAAAAGACACACACACACACACACACATACACACAAAGCAATGACCCCACAGAGGGGCACTTTCTCCCTCTCCTTCCCTGCTCCCTGTGAAGTCAGTGCATAATTACCGGAAAGCATTTTTGACTGAATTTTAGATGAGCATTTTGACAAAATATAATATTGGAAACAATCTTTATCAAACATTCATGTGTCGTGTGAGAGATAAAGCCCAGAATCCATAATTCATATGGCATGTGTATTACCAAGTGTGCATGAGAGGCTGAATTTCAATGAGGCAGCCTGAACAATATTTTCTGCCAGACGCAGGCTTTCATCATTTACATTATTCACTAGGTTTTCCAGAACAGTAAATCTTAAATATATATTTGTGTTGGGAAGAGCTCTTGTGCGTGTCTGTGTACACACAGAGGGACGCACACCCGTTTGGGCCCAGAATTGGCGGATGCACGTTCCAGCTGGAAGGGCACGCGGTGACAGCAGGGAGGCTCGGCACACAGGGTTCCTTCTGGAGGACAGCCCACGTCACCATGGACTCCACGGCTCGCTGCACAGGCATTAAATCCACCCACCCTGTCGTCTCTTTCTTCAGACCCATCCAGTATCTCACTTGGAACCTTAAAAGGAAACAGGACCCAGAGCAAGGGCATTGCCATTGAGGCCTAAGAGCAGGGCTACTCAAAGTTCATTGGCTGGACTGGTCAGGCAGGAATTGTCCGTATGGCTAGAGTTCAAGATTGGAATGAACTTAAATTCCTTCAACAACAGCTTCAACCATTGGTGGGACAGTCTCTGCATGCAGACCTTAGAGGTGGGGAGCTCAACCCCTTCAGAGAGTGATGCGAGTCTATCTCCTGTGAGTCAGATGGCTCAAAGGGTCTTCCTTCGATTGAGGTGAAATTTGTCTTATAATTATTGCCCACAGTGGCTGGGCTGGCCCATGGGATCCCGCAGAACCAGTATGCTTCCCAGAGCACAGGATGGCCCTTCAGAGCTCTGAGCACTGCATCACGCCCCTGGAACCTTCTTTTTCCTGGCCTTTGTTCCGCTGGCTTATCCTCACCTGGCTTATGAGGTGGGTGCAGACATGCACCACCCAGACTCTCCTCAGGACAGAGGAGCTGGTTCTCCCGCTGCCAAGAGTGTTGCCTGTAAACAGCTCATGCTGCCCCCCTTAGAGGTTGGGGCTCCCTCGTCCAGCCAAGGGCCTCTGGGTCCCCCATCAAAGCAGCCATGAGCGGATGTCCCAAATGACCTCCACTCCAAGAGGCAAGTAATATTGATGATTCCAGAACCCTAAATAATGCTGAGACTGGTCCAGGTAAAACACTACTCCCTTTCACCTAAAAAGAAAAGCCGCTTTAGTTTTCGGTCTGTCTCCTTTGTCAGGACCAAGGAGTCTCTCCCTAGGGCTTTACAGGATGGATAGAATGTGCTGGGAGATAGCATGAGAAAAAGATTGTGTATATATATATATATATGACTGGATTGCTATGCTATACAGCAGAAATTGACACAACACTATAAATCAACTATACTCTAATAAAATAAAATAAAATTTAAAAGTACTTAAACTTAGTGAAGGCTAAGATAAATTATTGTAAAAGAAAAAAAAAAAATCCTTCTCAGGAATTGCCCTGGGCAGAAGGGATTGGCTGGCCCAAGATTTTGCCCCTCCCTGAGGGCAGCCACAGCCAACGGCTGGTTGAAGCACCCCCATAAAGTCATTCCCAACTCTAGAACCCCCATGGGTGGACTGAAGCTCTGTTACAAATGCATTGCAGCTCAACCTCCCCCTCTGCCCAGCCCTGCCTTCATCAGTCCCCACAGGAGTTGATCTGAGGACACACCCCAGGACACTTCCTGCATGACAAGTTTCATAGCAGACTCAGGGATCCCAACCGAGGACAAATAGAACTGGAGTGGGCTGAGGAATAAAACTTCAGATGGGACTGTGGAACTGGATCCTCCACTGCCCCATGGGCAATGAAGACCCCATCATTCGTTGTGGGTGCAGGACTGGGAGTTCCTGGCTGGGGCAATTGCTGGACTTTTTCCTGCTGGAGAAACTGGGATGGGATGCTGGTAGAAGGGCAGGGTCCCTGTTTCAGGAGGTTGAGAGGATTGGGGAAATTGGTAACTAGAAGGACAATGGAATTATATGGTTCTTGCTGAATTTAATTGGTGGATTGGGGGAAAAAAAAAACAAAAAACATCAAAAACCTACAGGTGATTAATGACCAATTGAAGGCAAGGAATGAAGGTCAGTAAAGAGAGAGCTTCACTTCTCCAGTAGCTGGAGAGGAAAGAAACCTGACTTACTCCTAAGGACCAGACTTACCCCTAAGGGTGGAGCTCAGAGAAGACTGCATTCTGAATCCTCAAATGCAGTAACTTGAATGTGTTAAGATCAGAGCACTGATTTGGAAGAAGCAGAAGTGTGAGACGTGGGGTCAATGCACTTGAGAACTTTGAAACCCCAGATCTGGGGTTACCATTAAAGTCTAGGTCCCCCTTTCTTGAAGATGATGTAGCAGCTTCCACCTCCCATGACACCTGTCCACTCAGGAGCTACCCCGTTCCCCTCCTGGACATCGGAGCAACCACCAAGTCACTATACCAACCAGTAGGGGAGATGGGGGCCCTTCTAGGAGAGAAAAGGAAGTGGGGACCCAAGGACGTGTGGGACCCACCATGCACACTGACAAGGCTGGGGGGAGTACACATTGCCAACTGAGGGTGCTGAGTTGGGCGGATGGAACAAAAAGCTGGATGAGTGACTTTATCAATATGGGAGCCTCTCCTCTGATACAGGATTTCACACCCTGACAAGGACCCTGGGAAAAGAAGCTAACATGTTGCTTGGGAAGCTCTTGGAAGCTTGGAAGAAGATAGGGCCCACACTACGTGCAATAGAAATGCCAGAATTACCATGGCAGATGGCAGGAGAGGGAATCAAAAAACTCCGAGGAGTGAGCAGCCTGGAGAGGATATTGTATGTAAGGCCGGAAATCCCACCAACTGACTGTTTCGCAGAATGGACGGCATGCCATCCATCAAAGCTACGGGAGACGGGAGACGCACTGGTGAGGGGGCGCCAATGGCAGGGAGGAGCTCAGTGGGGGTGTGGTCTGCAGACCAGGCACAGCCACAGGAGATGGCCTTACAGCCCTGCACTCCCTGCCCACTCTCAGGATCCCAGGAAAGACTAGAGGATGGCGGTGGGGCTTATCTGTCTGAATCAGGTTGGGCACAATGATTGCAGTCAGTGTAAGGTCAGAGTGGCAGCGGGGTGGGCCTGACCTACAAATTTATGGGCGTGGCTGGAGAGAACAGGGTGTGTCCATAGGGCGGGGCGATCAGCTGAGGGGGTTTATTCAGGATTGAGGGGGTTCCTGGGAACAGGTCTTTTAGTGTTAAAACCAAGAAAATCCCTCTCACACTGGGATGAGCTGGTGACCCTCCTCTCTGAGTAGAGGTAGTTATTAGACGCATTGCTCAAATCTACAAAATCGAGAGAATTCAAAGATGGATGATCAGGAGGCTGAAAACAGCCTCCGTTTAAAGAAAAGCAAAAACCCCTTGATCCCTGCCCAGTTTCTGGATCTGAGCAGATTTTCAGGTTGGAAACCCACTGACTGAAGGAGAAGCTGGGTGCCTGTAAGGAAAGACTCCATGTCACCATGGAGACTGGGTTCCGTGATGACTACCTTAGTCCTTTTGAGGTTTATATACTGAGAAGTGACATACCCAGAGCTGACCTTGATAGACAGTGACCCCACCCATCGTGGCCACCACTCGAGGCGGTACTTGTGGGGGTCAGGTTGTAAATACACTCCAGGCACAGATCTGACTCATGGGGATCTACAGCATTCACTGAGTCATTCTGGGGACATTTCCCTGGGCCCTGAATGCATAGTTGTTATGTATGTAGCTGGCAGCTGGCAGACCTCTTGTATCGGTTCCTTGAACTATGAAGTACAAGGTATCTTAGTAAGAAAGGCTGAGTGGAAGCTTCTGAAACTTCTCCACCCCACCCCCAGTTAATATAGAAAGGGAAAGAACAGAGGTTAGTGCCACCTTTCAAGTCCTAAAGAATGAAGGGGTGATGGTCCCCACCACTTTACCATTTAATTCACTAGCGGGAGCCTGCCAAAATGAGATGGATCTTGGAGGATGAGCATGGACTATCACAATTTGACCAAGTAGTAGCCCTCAGTGCAGCTGCTATGACTCTGCTAGAGCAGATACAGACAGCTCCGGATGCGTGGTGTGTGCTCACTGACTGTTCCAGGAAGAAGGGCCGGGTAATTCACATTTTCATGGGGATGGAAAATTGGACACATTTAAGGTCTTTCACTGGGGTTAGTTAACTCCTATATCCTCTGTCATGATATAGTCTCAAAGGTGAAGCTGTGCATTGTGAGGGGTGGACTGTGGTGGACCCTGTGGTGTGGTGTCCATGTTTCCTCTGGACGGAGCACTCACTCCCACAGCTGCCAGCAGTGCTGTTTACAGATGGCCCCAGTCAAGTCCATCCCCAGGAACTTCCCTTGGCCAAAAGGAGACATCATGTCCAAGGTCATGCCTCCTCTCTTGGAGCAGCCCACTCCCAAAGGTTGGTTGATATGAGATATAAAGCTCCATCCCCAACTCAGGACAGCTCTGAAGGGCCATGCTAGCATCAGAGCTCCCCATACCTTTGTCGAGGGCTTCATCAAAACTGTAACACAGTTCTACTTCCCCTTCTACCCAAACTCACCTCCTTCACTCTTTCCTTTACATGTGATGTTCCTTTGCATGTGGTGTTCCTTGGGTGTCCCTAATAAACTTCTTATAGAGAAATCTGCATCTTAGAGTCTATTTCCTGGTGACCCTACCCTACAACAGTTTGGTTTTGAAATCCCTGCTATCTCTTTCCTTGTCTTGGTCTCAGATATCAGTATCCCTCTTGATAAATTATTTCCAAAATAGGAATAGAGCTCTGATTTTTCAGAGCACAATAGAACACTCTCACCTCCCTTACTGTAGGCCCTATACATTTATCAATGTGCCCTAAGTTAGCAAAAACTCTTGGGCAGTCATGCCGCACTGTTGACTTTTCTAAACTCGCTCTGGGTTAAACCTCTACGTCTTTTGGAAACCTTGCTGCTGTTAAATCTTCTGTCCCTTATCAAGTACGTGCAGTCAGCTTTGGGGGTCAAGCACAGGGCTTAGATTCTCTTGTTCAGTTCCCTCTGGTGGACTACCACTTATCATTCCTACCTGTTGAAAGCTTTTTGGATCAAACTTTCATTTGATTCATTTATCTTTCCTTTCAAATTCATGTCAGACTCGAATTTGATAAGCTGGCCTTCTGTCCTTATTCAGGCCTTTAATAAAAATGCTCATCAGGCTATTCCAGGCCTTCCCAGGGGGTGGCCTTCTCCTTGCTGGAGTTGGGTAGAGAACTCTTTGTGCTGGGAGAGGACGCATCTATTGTCTTTTCTGCTGTGGGTTTTGTAGGAGTTTATTATTATCATTGCTGACACGTGTTGGCCCTTCTCTCTGTGGCGCCATCCTGAGCACGCTTTCTCATCCTCCCCCCGAATCCTCACAGCAGCCATCTGAGGTAGGCCCTATTATTAGTCTTCTAGAGTGGCTAAGTCACCGGCTGAGGTCACAGAGCTATGAGGTGACAGAGCCGGGATTCGTACCTGGCTGGGTTGACACCAGAGCAAGCTGATATCCACTGTGTCATATGCCTTTTTCCAGGAATTGAGACCCGAGTTTGGCAGCTGCCTGCTGTGGGGAGTGTGAAGAGGTGTGTGTGGAGGGACAGGTGACTCGGGTCAGGGGAGGGGAAACGAGAGAGATGCCAAAGCCTGGAGAGGTGCCCATGGCATCTTTTCTCTCTGGAGAGCAGCAAGCTTCTTGAGGGTAAGACAGTGGAGGGAGGAGTGGAACTCCCTTGGTTCTTTGGTAATAATAATCCTTGCTTAGGGTCCCCTGGGTGCCGCGAACCTGCAAAGCCACCCACCTGCGCTAATTCAGTTGTTTCCCCAACTCTCCTCCGAAGCGTCTGGCACTGAGAGGTTAAGGAACTCGCCCTCTGTCACAAAGCCACTGAGAGGATGCAGCCTACATGGGAAACCACCATTCTCTTCTCAGGGGAATGCTGGCCTCTGCCTCAGTGTACTGATGAGCCAACTGAAGCCTAGAAGAGGGACAGTGACCTTGCAAGCCACGTTGTAAGTGGTGGCAGAGTCCGTGTAACAACTCTGGAAACCTGAAGATCCTGTTGTTACGGGCCGCCCTCGCTTTGTTAGAACACATTCCCATGAAGGCAGGGAATGCTGGATGGTTTATCTACTGATTTGCTCTTGTGTCCCAACTCCTATGACAGTGCCTGGCACAGATGGATACGCAGTCTCTTATTTATTCACCCAAAACGGGTTCATGTGCTCCAGGGTCCTGGACATG
Organism: Sus scrofa; assembly: GCF_054392235.1. NCBI lineage: Eukaryota > Metazoa > Chordata > Mammalia > Artiodactyla > Suidae > Sus > Sus scrofa. The sequence goes on along the minus strand of NC_139396.1, from coordinate 103,398,277 downwards.
TAGCCAGCCACCAGCTCTGTATCAATGTGTGACTTGGGCCCATGTGCAGAGGGTCGGCCACACCAAACCCTTTGCCCAAGAACTCAGCCCAGTGGAGTCAGTAGTTTGGAGTTGACTGGTCCATTACCGGGTATTTACCCACTGGGACCATTGGGTTTTAGCGATTTGTGGAAATCACAGCTTGAGTGTTTCTCAGGCAGGAATGTAGGGGGAAAGCCTGCACCATTCTCTGAGCAGGTCTTGGTTGCTGTCCTGTCTGTTCTGCCACCCACACAGCACCTGGTCCAGGCCAGCACCAGGCAGCTGACTCTGAGGGACCTTGCAGCTTCAGGCAAGAACAGCTGGCATTTCTGCTGGGCAGGTTGTACTGTCATTGAGATGTGTTTCTTTCTTTCTGCTTTTTTTCTCTTTTGACAGAGAAATAGGAACACACTATGCTCCTAAAACAACACCAAGACATGGTCTCAACAAGCCCTTCTGTGAGTTAGCAGTCAATAAGTTTAAATTATGCAGGGCCACCCAGCCTGCAGGGAGGGACGGGGATCCTCCCTTGGGGATCGCCTTAGAGCAATGCAGAGAGGGGCCTGGAATCAAAGCCACTTTTTGATTTCACGACAGACTCTGAGATTTACAATAATAAAATAATTTCTTTTGTGCTATTAGTTGATAACTAAATGCACTGGGCAAGAAGACGGTTTCAGTGGTCAAACTGCAGTTTCCTATGCTCTGCCTTCCAGTTCAGAGGTGGTGGCCATACTCGTTGCCACGCGATCAGTTGAGATACTGTCAGTCCTTGGTGTCATGACACAATGACAGCTGTACTCCTTCCCACAGCATCCTGACAGCCCCCACACCAGGAGCTGTGCTCACCCACTCTGAGCTTTCTACTCAGTTAAGGGCCCAGTAACTTGAGCGGATCATAAATGTCCTCCCTACAATAAAAACCAGCCATGCCAGCAAAAACATGTCCCTTCCTTTGGCACCTTGTGCCACAGGGCATCTTCTCCTCTGGGTCCTGTTAGGATGGCCCCAGTGGCCTCTCTTGCTATATTTTAAAGGTATGCATTTGACTTAGGGAATATTAGAGCTGGGAGGCCACCTAAGGACCACCCAATCTTTCATTTCCCCTTAAAGAGGAGGAAGCAGAGGTTCCAAGAGGTTCAGGGCCTTGTCTGATCACACATCTAATAATGACAGTGCTGGGATTCAAGGCCAGACAGGTGAGCTCCCAGCTCCTCCTCCCCTCTGCTTATGCTGCCCCTCTAATACTTGCTCGAATCATTCAACGGGTAGAAAGCCAAATTAGGATCTCTACTCATTTTCTAGGTCTGTCATAACAAAACACCACAAACTTGGTGGCTTAAACAACAGTATTTTTTTAAATTAAAGTCTAGTTGATTTATAATGTTGTGCCAATTTCTGCTATATAGCAAAGTGACCCAGTCATGCGTGTGTGTATGTGTGTGTGTGTGTGTGTGTGTGTGTGTGTGTGTGTACACATTTCCTTTCTCATATTATCTTCCATCATGGTCTATCCCAAGAGACTGACTATAATTCCCTGTGCTATATAGTAGAACCTCATTGCTTATACCTTCTAAATATAATAGTTTGTATCTACTAACCCCAAACTCCAAGTCCATTCCATTCCCTCCCCCAGAAATGTCTTTCCTCCCAGTTCTTGAGGCTAGAAGCTCAAGATCAAAGTGTGGGCAGGGTTGGTGCCTGTAGAGGGCTGTGAGGGGGAATCAGTTCCATGCTTCTATTCTAACTTCTGGAGGTTTGCAGGCCACCTTTTGGCCTTCCTTGGCTTGTACACCTATCACCCCGGTTTTGTTTTCTGTCTTCATCTTCACATGGACTTTTCCATGTGCCCAGGTCTATGTCTAAACTCCCCCCTTGAAAAAGGACACCAGGCATATTGGCTTAGGGGCCCACCGACTCCAGTATGACCTCATCTTAACTACTTACATCTGCAATGACCCTATTTCAAATAAGGTTCTGGGGGGTTAAGGCTCCAACATATACATTTGGGAGGACACAATTCATAGCAAATCCATACAAACTCTCATCTTCTAACACTTAGGCTATCCTCTTGTTATCCAGCACAACTTTCAATTTAACAAATCATACATTGAATAAAATATGAACTCTTAGCAGCCTGGAAGGAACTATGCCAACTTTAAATAATTGAATAATCGACACCAGGAGTCTGAACTACTGCCACATAAATTGGTTGTGCCTCAGGCCCGTTCTCGCTTCAGCAACCAATGGCCTGCAGTCGTTTGAAGGGGATGGAGAGTCAAAAAATCCAGAGAGAGAGGAGAGGAAGGGTTTAAACTCCAGATCCATGTCTGACATATTATTTACTCGGAGGTTTATTTGCAGTGTCCATCACCACGCTAGGTGTCAGCTCCATGAGGGCAGAATTGGAAATATTTGGTCGACATTGCTTGTGACAGCACGGTGAGGCTTAGCAAGGCCAGGTCCCCTGATGGTGGAGCTGTGGCTGGCCCACACGCTTTTAACCATGTAGCAATATGGATGCCCGGTTTATGCATTTCACACTGGTTTTCTCAACTGAACTGTCAGCTCTGTGAGGGCAGAGACCCCCCTGTCCCACTGCCATCTCAGAATGCATCTTGATCAGAAGCCTCTGGGCTCTGGAGTAGGTCTCATCGTGACCCACACCTTCAGCCTCTTTCCCACGACTGAAAGCTCAGAGAAGCCCTCACGCAGGCGGTGTCCATTCTGTAGAGTTGCTCTGGAAACACAATGCTTCACTGGGGCCTCTTACCCCCAATCCTCTGCTCCCCCACCCCCATCCTTTTCTCCTTGTGTAATTAAAGGGAAAATGTTCTGCATTCATTTGCGTTATACTTTATCAAATAACGGAGAGATGAATTAAGAGGTCCATATTTCTATTTCAAGGTTCATGTGCTTTCACAAACTGTGCAAGTTGTGCTCTTAAAACTTGCCGCGTCAGCAGGAAGTCTTCACTCAGAACACAGCCATCTCCCCTTCCTCTTTTCATTCCCCAGCACAATTTCTAAGCAGATGTGATGGGCGATGGTCAGGAATTCGGCAGAGATAATTGTGAAAGAATCCTCAGAGCATCCAGGATTCTCTCCCTCTCTCCCACATATTGCACAAGAAGTCCTCCTGAGAAAGGGGTGCCAGGCTCTTAGCTCAACTAATCGGAATACAACAAACATTTGCTTAGTACCTACTGTATACAGAGAGGCCTGTAGTAGGCACCACTGGGGAAGTGGAATTGTCCGTATCTTCCATTTCTATATTTCTTTCTAGTTAACACAGCATGTCTACATTCATAGCTACATTGAATCCTTGCAAAAACACTCTGGCATGGATATTATCATTATTTTTTGCTACTGCTGTGAGGAAACTGAAGTTGAGAAAGATTACATACCAGGGGTTCTTCATATCCAGTGGGTCAAAGACCCCCTTGGTAGACTGGTGAAGTCTATGGACCTCAACTTAGAAAAAATTTTCTTAATGCATGAAACAAAATTCATAGGCTCATAAGGACCATCAATGATACTGAAATACAGTTTTCAAAATGCTAGAAAAGCCTGATATAGTCATTGATGTGCTTCTTTATTAAGGTGTTAAATAACAAGATTCTAATAACTATTTTAATTTTAAAGTAGTGACTTGGATATATCAGAGACCCACAAGCTATGACCTAGATCACCACTTATTTTTGCAAATAAAGCTTTATTGAAACAGAACCCCACCCCTACTCCCCAATCGTTTTCCTATCGTCTATGGCTGCTTTAGAGCTACCACAGCAGAGCTGAGTAGTTGCAACAGAGTATGCATGGCCCATAATGCCTAAATTTTTAGTATCTGGACCTTCCCAAAAAGTTGACTGATTCATGTTGTGTTCAATATTTTGAGATAACTGCAATTTCTACTTCTGAAGAAAAATCTTAGCTACTGCAAATACTATTGTGGTTTGATGCTTCCATTTATAATTGAAGCATGTCAACTTTTTTTTTTTTTTTTAGGGCCATACCCATGGCATAGGAAATTCCCAGGCTAGGGGTTGAATCCGAGCTGTAGCTCTCACAGCCACAGCAATGTGGGATCTGAGCCGAGTCTGTGATCTATACCACAGCTCATGGCAACATCGAATCCTTCACCCACTGAGCAAAGCCAGGGATCAAACCCACCTCCTCATGGTTACTAGATGGGTTCGTAACCCACTGAATCACAAAGGGAGCTCCCGAAGCATGTCATTTCACTTTTTCAAGTTCATGGGTCCCCAGAATTCTATCCATGATGCTGATGGGGCTTAGAATTCAAACCCAAGTTGCTTCTGGTTCAGAAACCAGCATTTGTCCTACAACTCCCTGATGTCTGGTACTTGAGAATCTTAGTCTAGTAGAACACACACACACACACACACACACACACACACACACACACACACACGCCTCTAGGAAGGCAGCCCCTCTAGGCTATCATGAGGAGTGAGAGTGTCATGGAACTTTGAGGGAGGTAGCAATGCTCAATCTTTTTGCCTTCTGTAGTCCTTGCTGAATCCAGGGTCACCATATGACCAAGTGGGTGAAGTGTACTCTGGCTCAGCTTCCAAGCCTGCTAGATAGGGTGGGATAGCCTTTCTAAATTCCTCCCAAAAGTGCTCTGGGTACATCTTATGAGCAATATGGATGGGTGGATGTTTGGACTCAGAGGGTGCTTATCAATGTGTAGTCAGTAACAAACCCAGTTTCACTGATGAGTTGACTCTCAGATTGATAGTAATAAAGAGGGAAGACCATTGTTATATTGAGGGATTTTAAAGACTTAACTCTGCAAATTTCCATTCACCCATTCACTCATTCACCTCTTCCTCCCTCCTTCCTAAACAACCCTCATTAATTATTTACTATATGCCAGTCTCTTAGTTAGGTGCTTCTCTGGTATATATGAATTCAGGGAAATTTAGTCCTAGCTCTGTAATTTCCTAGCTATGGTACCTTGAGTGGCTTCTACTCTTTGCTCTCTATTAGCCCATATATAAAATAGGAATTGTAAATGTACCTGCCACCCACCTCAGATCTGAGGTGAGTCCAAGGAGATAATAGATACAAAGTGAGGGGGGAAAGTTGTTTCAGACATTGAAAGAAGGGAGAGAGCTCTATATAGTTCAGGTTAGCTGGGCCGATTCATAGAAGTGGCTCTGAGTAAGACCTTGAGATATGGACAGAATATGAAGCAGTCGGAAGTTAGCAGAACCCAGAGGTACCATGAGTGAGGCTAGGAGGCTGAGAAGGAGCTGTGTAATCTGGCTGTTTCCCTGAGGAGCTGTGACACTCAGCCCACTCCCTGCTGAGACTTTAGAGCCAGCCGGGAGGCATTGTTATGAGACTGTGTTTATTATTATCATCCTCATCAACATTATTATCATTATTAATATGATATTTGGAGCATTTATGCACATTAATTTTAAACAAGCATGTGCAGTGGCAAGATCTGATGCTGCTACCAATAAACAGCTATAACGTGGATCTTTAATTTACATAAAATCATTTATGCTAATTTAATTAGTCCTTTGTTTACAACTGAGGCTCACTCACCACTGGGCTGTGAGATATGCTCTACTGCAACACACTGCAGGGCTGGAAGCCAGGCACATGCATCCAATGAGCGAGGCTGTTCCTCCTACAGAGAGGAAAGTGTCACTTGCTCTTTTGTGCGAGGACACACTCAGATTCAGTAAGTCCTTATTTGCAACTTCATCTCTGTACAAAACTGTGCTGGCTGCTGTCCTGTATTTAACTGATTTAGTCCTGACTGACAATCATCTTGTGAAGAGGATCAGAGAGGTTTTACATCCAAAGCAGTATCACACAGCTACCAAGTAGTGAGAAAGATATGAAACCCATGGGTATCTATTTCTCGTTTCAGCCTCTCTCTACATTCTTATGACAACTATTAAATGTGAAATGCTATCCTGGCTCAGTACATGTTAGATACTCAAAAAATGCTGGTTGAATGAATGAATAGCGCTGTCCCACTTAAAAATGCTTTCAGGTGCATTTTCTCCCTGACACTCTGCAGCAGCCCTGAGAGATGGGTCTGGCCAGCTCCACTTTGTAGAGGAAGCTGAGCAGGTGGGGTAATGAAGAGGGCATTGCACTGCAAACTCAGAGTTCTGCATCCTCCTGCTGATTATGTCATTGATTTATGCCCTGACCTTGTCTTGACCTTGACTCTGGTCAAAGCGCTCCCCTCACCTAAGTTCCTGCATTTCCCCATTTGTGAGACAGAAAGAAGGATCCCTTGTCCTTCTAATCTGACGGGCAGAAATAAAAAAAATGAGAGTGTGGAAGGGACTGTGCAGGGTGCCTGAGAATTATAAGGTGGCATTTGTCAGACTTGCCTTGGGAAACCTTGAAAAATTGAATGGAAACCACTGGGCTCATTCATCTCCTTTTAACAGCCCCATGTCATCCAGCCTGGTCTTTTCCATTCCTGCTCTGTCCAATCCTGACAACATAATTTAGTTCCAGGGAACTTGAATAGAACACAGCGGACTGATATTTCTACGCACTCCGGCCTTGATTAATTCCATCAGGGCAGCTGCGGTGAGGATGAGGAGCCAAAGAGGACGCTTTTTGGGGCACCCCAGCCTCCTGTGCTCACTGCCTCTCCCCTGCCTGGGGGCTCCCCCCTCCCCAGTCCCTGCAGACCCTGCTTCTCGCCTCCCTCCTCCTGCTCTGAGTCCTTTACCTGGGCTATCTGATCTTCCTACTATCCAGCCACCCATTCTGCAAACACATGGAGTGTTTACCACAGCCAGGCAATGGGGATTTAGAATTAAGTAAGGACCAGCCCTGTCCTTCAAGCATTCAGTCCCAGGAAAATGAAGACCAATGGATGTGTGAGCAAAAATGGTTCAAGGGAGGAGGCAAGAGCTAGAACAGGGATGGAAGGATGTGGAAGTTAATGGAAGGAAGAGCCTTCTATGCCTGGGGAGGGGAAAAAAAGGCTTTACCAAGGAGACGGTGTCCAACAGGGAGTTTCAGGATTAGTGAACGTTCCCCAGGAGGAGGGTACAGGGAGAGGGAGGGAAGGAGAAGAGATTTCTGGTAGCGGCTGCAACAAAAGCAAACTCAGGAGGGTCCGAGATACCCAACTGGCGAGATACCCAGGGCTGGCGAGTGGTCTGGGTGGTCCTGGGAAGTGGAGGGATGAGATGGGGTCAGGGCCCAGAGTGGAGACAAAAAGGGAGGGGAATGGTCGAGTCCCCTCTTTAAGGCAGATACTGATGGGTTTCCATCTGCTGGGGTTTCAGTGCATGCCTATCTTTGGGAATGCACCCAAATCTGCAGGGGTGGGGGGAGATGAAGACATTGAAGGATTGGTGAGTAGGGAGCTGGAAGGCAGATAAGGGGAAATTCCATCCACATCCCATCTCAGTGAGAGTGGAGGTAAATCTCACATACTGGCAGGTGGGGGCGGGGAGCAGGCAGCAGGGACAGGGTTCAGAGCAGGTGTTTTCCTTCCATCTGTGTGAACAGAGACAGAAATCTCAGTTCTCTGAAAACCGTGCATGCTTCTCTTTTTCGTGGATTTTCTGAAAAACATGCATTCATCCAGAACTACCTAGAAATGGCTAAACACACACAGGCCCCCTTTCTAATATTCCACACAGGGGTGCCCTTCACCCATCACAGAGGAGGCGTGAGTATCCGGCCCTGGAGGCACCCCTGTCTCTGCCCAATAGCACCTGCACTGATGGCTTCTTCCTGTGGATATCAAGATTTATTATGCCTCAAAATCAAATAATGACCTTGGCTTTTTGTCCATCAATATATGACCTTTCAAGTCAATAAACCTGGATATGCTAGTCAGTGGTTACTTATTATTTCCCCTGTCCTGAAATGGAACTCTCAGACCCCAATGCTTGCATGGATTGAACCACAGTGATGATCTGTTTATAAATCCCTGCACTTGACACTTGTGATTTAAGAGTTCGTGGGCAAGCTGCATGGTTTCTGGGTCTCTCTCTCCCTCCATCAGAAGCCACTTATGGCAGGTTTACCTCCCTTTCTCACTGAGAAACACTTTAGTCTTGGACTACCGATGGTCCAAGGCCAGAGGGGAGCATGGCATACATCTCCAAATTTATCTAGTGCAAAAGGGACATGGATACCTTCATTGGGCCAATGGAAGGATGGCAGTCTAACAATGGATTGCGCACTTCTAAAGTACCTATGGCCTCTGAGAGTCTGGGAGGAAGTAAAGTGAGCGTTGAGCTCCCAGAGTTTCTGGGTTTGATATATTGGTCTTCCACTATTAGCTGTGTAGCTTTGGGTAGGTTCTTTCTGTTCATCCTCTCTGTGCTTCCACTGCCTTACATGCAAAGAGAAATAACCCATGTAAGTTGCTTAAACAATGCCCTTGACGTTGAGTGGACCAAGTCCCTCATTCAGGCCAATGAAATTTAAACAGCAGGGACAGGTGTCACTTCTGAATTGGGATCATGAAAAGCCAGTGCATCGTTCTCCAGTCTTTCCTGCTGCAGCCATGACTGAGAAGGTCATATAGGGAAGCTTTGGGTGGCGAAGGACCTGTCACTGCATGGAGACCACCCAGTCTGGAGATTTGCCAGGATCTGCAATGAATGTCCTATGGCAGGAAACAAATCTTTGTTGTGCTAAGACGCTGAGATTTCAGAGCTACTTATTGCTGCAGCATCCTCAGATGCTCCTGACTGAGATGGTGCTCAACAAATAGTAGTGATTATTATTGGTAAGGTTGTTACTGTAACAGAGTAGTAGAAGGCCCTGGTCTTCCTGCCTCCGCAGCAGCAGCAGACACTTGACTTGACCATCAGGAGTGCTTGTGCAAACCCAGCTTGGCTATGGGTTCTGCCCTGATTTCCTGCCTCTGTCTGATAATTTGGCTCTTGCCTCTCCCCTTTGCCTCTTTCCCTGCAGCCCCCCTCACCCTCTGAGACTCTACCGCCATCTTTTTATTCCATTAAATGGTCATTTTATTGATGCCTAGATCAGTTTACCTGATGCAGGTAGGATGGGGGAAAAGCATGCCACCAGACGCCAAGAATCCTGGATTTAAACACCGACTTAGCCTTTGTCTTTTTCTGAGCTTCTGCCCAAGCTGGGAGGAACCCTCCCTGCAGCTCATGGCACCTGGTTACCTGGGCACTGGCTCTGGGCACCTTCTCGCCGCCCTAGGTCCTCCTCAAGGGAAGGGACCTGTCTTCATCCTCCACAGCCAGCTCACAGCGTGATGGGTGCTCCATAAATGCAGACTGACTTAAGAATGATGTTAAAGAAGAAATGCTTGTCATGATGATCTGTGCTGTCACAGCCTCAGAGACTGTCTTCCAGCAACTACTTGCCGGAAAGCTGGTGTTTATCTGTGAGCACCAGCAGGAGTGATGGTCCTGCACCCACCCAGAGCAGCCCCGAGGCACCTCTTTGGAAGCCCAGAGCTCGAAGGAGCACGTTTGGGGAAGTGCTGCTCTGCTCCAAGCTCCTCATCTTGTAAATGGGGTTGCTGAGGCCTGAAGTCATCCTGGGAGCTGCCAAGATGCCATCCTAGATCCATTACCCTCCAACCCTCTTGTACATCATCTTGTGTAGCTTCATGTCATTTGAATCAACTATCTCCTACATGACTTTCAAATGTGTTTGATCCCTTTCTACAAGGAAAAAGTGACCCCCTTGAGTGGGCTCTGAAGACAGTCACAGGTGGAGCATGGGGTCCTTAGCCTAAGGCACGAGAGGTGGCATTGCCCAGCTTTGGATCCTGGGCTCTGTTGTTTATTAGCTCTGTGACCCTACTTAGGTGACAGGTTACTTCTCCTCTTGGAGTCTCAGCTTCCTCATCTGTTAAATGGGGATAACCATAAAACCCACACGCAGACCTACTGTGAGTATCTGATGAGATGGCACCCGAGATGCACTCGGTTGGTGGCAGGGCACACACTCAGGCCTCAGGGGTGCCATGTGACCGGCTGTGTGCCCTCTGCAAACCCACTGAGCTCATCTGGATTCTGTGCAGAACAGCTGCTGTCAAGTCAATCATTTTTATTTACTTCTAGAAAGAGCTGTCTCCCGGGGGGAGGACAGGGCCCATGACATGTGGAAACCAGACCAGAAAGTACTGGTGGTCTCTCATTTCACCTGGCAAGCCCTGCTCCACCTCCAGGTCCCAGTGGAATGTCTCGTCTCCTGGGAGAAGCCCTCCCTGACCCCCTCAGGTGGTTACATGAGCATGTCCCCTACCCTACATGCCATGCTGTTCTGCCCCACGTAGGACCAGTCACCGCTGTCACTAAATAAATGTTTATGAATTGTCTTTCATCTCTTCATATCTGTCCTCCTTTATGAGGGCAAAGGAGCCTATTTTGTGTCACCACTACTAAGCACAGTGCCTGGCACATGGTAGGGTGTCCATAAATATTTGTTGATGAACTAAACGGTTCGAGGCATTGTTGCTTAAATTCCTGCCATATGCTGGGTTTAGAACTGGAGAAGTCATATATGTGGTCCTAGACTCATATATGCAAGGTTTGCAGGCTGCTTTGCTCCTAAAAGGGAGCCAAAAAAAAAAAAAAAAAAGCCACCATGGACCAAAAATATTTATGAGTGCAAAGTGAGACTCAGAGAGGGTTCGTAATTTGCTCCTAACCACCCAGCCAGCTAGTTGTAAATCACAGCTTGAGCCCGGTTCTGAGTAACTCTAAAAAATCACTCACTTTTCCTTTCATCATCACACTTCCAGTAGATTCCAAATTTCAGTAAGCATCAGAATTCCCCAGGGCTTTTGTAAAAATGCAGATTCCTGGGCTTTCTCCTCAATGCTACTATTTCAGTAGGTCTGGAGGCAAGGCTCCCCCTTGGACGTACAGGGCCCCGGACCAGTACCTTTTTTTTTTTTTTTTGCAGACAAGGCAAAACACTTTGAGTCACCCCAAATCATGTGAACATCATTCTACTGTCCCAATCTCATGTGATCCTATGAAAGAAATACTTTGCTGGCTAGTAGGAGCAGTTTCCTTGCCGAACTGTCTGTCTGGTACAAGGGCCGTCATAAGACCCTGGGGTGGGCCCACCGGCATGAGTGCTAGGAGCCTTAGGGGGCATCTGGTCAACCCTCAGAGGCAGTGGGGTGGTAGTAGAGGGAGAACACATTCTCTGAGCAAGAGAAACACATGGGGATTGGGATTCATACAGGACCTGGTCCAGGCAGGGGAACCCCATACAGATGGCATTATGAACCCGGCCAGTCCTGGGCACCAGGAAGGCCCTCCAAAGCAGAAGCTGCTTGAAGTGTGAGCCACGTGGCAGGGGAATACTGTCAGAAGGAGACCTGGGAGCCTGAATTTCCACCAGCACCCTGGGGGATCTTGATGCAGAGGTACTGTGGGTCATAACTTTGAGAAACATCGAAGACTGTGTTCTGCTCAAGGTCGGAAGAGCTTCTGAGAGCCAAAATCAGTCAGGGATGGAGGGGTTCCTGCGTCACCAGTGAGCTCTTTGGTGACAGGTCACAGGCCTGTGGGCTCTCTACCTAGCCTGGTGGCTGTCACCCCCTGGGTCTCTAATAGGAGGAGGGTGGAGGGCATTGGATGGCGACTCTGCCTCCCATGGGGTCCTCTGGTCAGATGGGCCCTTGGCAGGCTCCTAATTTGTCTCCTCCTCACAGTGCCAGTATCAGCTTTCTGATGCAGAGGGACCCCAGTAATGAGTTTCTATTAAAAGAGCTGAATCCCAGCTCTCGGAACTCAATGTTCAGAATAAACAATGGGGCAGAATCCTATTAAAAAAGGCTTCCAACACGGACAAATTAAGCCCTTGGGAATGCCTTACAAAGAATACATTTTTCCAGTGTCGAACCAAGATCAATAGAGAAAAACAAATAATTTCAAGTGGGAGTCGTCATAATGATACCCAGGTAGAGGCAGGGGTTGGGTGCGTTATTTTGGCCCGAGGACACCCCGGCAGAGATAATGAGGGAGCAGAGGAGGGAAGCTGGTAATGGGCGTGAGGGGTGTCTGGGTCTCCCAGGCGGCTGAGCCAGGAGGATGTCGCGTCTCATTTGTCTCTCTCTCCGGGGGATGGTTAAGCCTGCAGTGCTGCTCTCAGCCCATGGAGGGCTTACACAAGGCTGGGGAGGGGGGCGGGAGACAGACTTTGTTAGCCGGGGAGGGGGTAGATCTTATCTCTGCTTAGGCAGGGCAGGGGCGTTGTGTTTGCCTCACTTCCGAGCAGAGTGAAGATGCCCAGACATCTGCACACATGCCTGGATTGTCACCACTAAGGCTCTACCCCTCCTCCGCTCTCTCCACTTGTGACTGCTCTGTGAATATCACTCCCGCACTATCCAATTTTGTTCCCTGGAGCCAAGTAAAATCTTACCCATCATTCCAGGCTGATCTCGAGTTCCTCCCTCTTCGAGAACACGCTCCTGAATTCCTGCTCCTCTAGATTCCACAGGGATCTGAGTAATTCCCTGGAGTGTTTCAGGAATGCAAGAAGGCTCCCTGCCTGGCACATCTCTGCCCCTGTTCCCTGCTGGGGGCTGTCCCTGTGCTGTTGATTATCCTGTTGATGCATTAGGTCAGTGCCGCCTTCTCCTTCCAGGAACCCCTGTATTCAGCCCAGCTCAGCCCACAATCACTAAGCAGTGCTTGGTAGTATCCATGCCAGGCTCTGAGAAACCCAGGTTGACCAAGGCATAGGCTGGGATCCTTTAAAAGTTGAGACTCACCTAGCTTTCCTATGCGGTCCTGTTGCCTCCATGAACAAATGAGGAAGCAGAGATCCTGAGGAAAAGAGTGACATGGTCAGGGGCAAATAGCCAGTGGGCAAAGGAGAATTCTAGAACCTGGTTCTACTGCCTCCCTGCTGGCAGAGGTGCACTGAGGCCCTACTCCATGCAAAACACTTTTCTGTCTGCTCTCTCTGTATTAATGCACTTAAATTGCACGTATCCCAGGTAGCTATTGAATTTTCCCCCATTTTATAGGAAACTGGGGCATAGCGAGGTTAAGTACCTGGCCTAAGCCCTCGAGCTTCAGTTGACGGGTCTTCTGCCCCTAGCCAGCTCTCTGGCTAGCCTGCCCACAGCCAGTGAGGACTGTGGAGGCTGGGGCATGGTATAGGCAGACCTAGAAAGAGGACAGGGACCTTAGGGAGGCCTTTGGAGCCTGGGCTGCAGTGGTGAGCAGGAAGCAGAGGCGGGCTCTGAGTTGCTAGTATTCCTGGCTTAACTCAGGTGTACTCCTATTGGTTGGTCCTGGAGTCAGTTGGGGCTGCTCCTCTGCGACTGCCCTGGGTCATCTGTGGTGAATGTAATTGTATATTGCTTCACTCAATAAAGGCTCTGAGAAGTCCTGCAGCAGCTTTCATTTTCCCAGGGTCTACCATTCTTCCGTGGCAATGAACACCCTTTCTTGCCACCTCAGAATGACTTTTAATATCCCTTGACCCTCCCCTCAGGAAGTTCACCTCTAGGCCGCATGGCTTCGAGGCCAGGACTGGCTGTTCAGAGAGAGATGTTGGTGACCAGGACTTGGAATGTACAGTGGCAGAATCAAGGCTGTGGATCTTCCTGGAGACCAAGGGAGGGAGAGGATGTCGGGTGAAGAGGAGGTCAGCGCTGCAAATGCCTCAGATGCTGAGGAGGGGGAGGTGTGAGATGGCCGGCAGATTTGGTGAGGAGGAGTCTGGGGCATAAATCGCATGCAGGCGCCCGCATTGGTTGCTGGTAGGAGCTCACACACGTCCATTCTGCTGCCCTCCACTCCCCCAGCTGAACTGTGGAAGGTGCACTAGGATGGAGTGGAAATGGGGGGCGGGGGTGGGGGCTGGGGGGGGGGGGCTGGTGTTGCTTAAATGTGCATGCCTCCCGATGCACCAATTCTACTTCTGTCTGCCTGCCTGACAGAAGCACTTTCACATGCGTTCCGGGAGGCCTGTTCAAGGGTGTTTATTGCAGCCTTGTTAGGCAGAGTCAGAAATGGCAACAACCTTGATATCTACCAGGGCGAGAATGGCTGGAAGCCTCGTGGCGGGTCTGTATTTCAGCAGTTAGAAAGAACGGCGGAGCAACTTAGGTAGTGAGACAGGAGGGTCTCCAGGAGAGCTGTGAATGAACAAAGCTCAGTGCACAGTGTATATATAATATGATCCTCCTTAAGTGAAAAAAATACACATGGCTGTGCACATGTACCCATGCACTCAGGTGCATCTGCACACACAGACACACACAATCGCAGACGGGTGCACACATGTACTCACACTTGGACAGAAGACTGAGCACTGGTGTTGAGAGAGCAATCTCTCAACCCAGGATTTCTCTGAATCTTTGTTCTGTCACTTACTAGATCTGTAACCTTGGGCAAATGTTTTAACTTTTCTCTACCTCAGTTTGCTCATCTGTAAAACATGGATAATTATATTCCAACCTTGAGAAATTATTGAATGGAGTAAGTGATTTCTTGAGTTAATACAAGCAAAGTCCCTGTGAGAACGCCTGGCCCAGAGTAAGGGCTAAATGGGTTAGTGGTTGCTGTGACCATATTTCGTGGATTCTAACACACACATCTCTTTTCACATCTTAAACCACCCATCGAGATATGGTTTACAACTGATAGATCTTAACATCAAGTCGTAGTTTCATTGACAACTCCTCCCCCCGCCCCCCCCCCTTTTGGGGTCTTTTTAGGGCCACATCTGCCGTATATGGAGGTTTCTGGGATAGGAGTTAAATCGGAGCCGCAGCTTCCAGCTTACACCACAGCAATGCGGGATCCGAGCCACCTCTGCAACCTACACCACAGCTCACAGCAACGCCGGATCCTTAACCCACTGAGTGAAGCCAGGGGTCAAATCCTCGTCCTCGTGGATTCTAGTCAGGTTTGTTATCACTGAGCCACAATGGGAACTCCCCTTTTCCCTTCTTGGTAGCACATAAAACAAGGGAGCATCTTATAATTGGAGACACCCTAGGCACAGTGACAAAGAACACTATTTCCGGGAAATACTTACTAGGGCTATAGACATTTGTGTAGAAGCATGACCGGTAAACTCTGGGACACACACATCCAGCTCATACCCGTGGTTCCCTCAGGGAAGAATGCTGGTGAGGGGGGTGTCAGGAGGCCTGCACCCTTATCAGGGCTGCCTTAGTGTTTTACAAGCAGCGCGTACTCATGTTTACATGTGGTTTCACTTAGCGTTGCTTGGCTGCAGCCGGCAGACACTAACACTGGTTAACTTAAGCAAAAAGGAATTTATTGGCAGGATGTCGGGAGCTCACAGAAGTGACAGGAGCCCAGAAAGCAGACTTGGAGAGGGGCCGGGGCCCAGGCCTCTCCCAAGGGCCTGGATTAAGAACCACAGCCACCACCTGGTAGCGGGAAACATCTGGTCTGCATGCCACCACGGCTGAAACCGATGACCTCTAATCTTCTCCGCTGTCTCTGGGTTCAGTGGCTTTGGCCATTCTTGTGGGTTGTCCATCATCTGATGACCCCTCTTCCCTAGGCTTGAGAAATCCTCTACCTTAAAAAGTCTGGGAGAGGAGTTCCCTTCGTGGCGCAGTGGTTAATGAATCTGACTAGGAACCATGAGGTTGTGGGTTTGATCCCTGGCCTTGCTCAGTGGGTTAAGGATCTGGCATTGCCATGAGCTGTGGTGTAGGTTGCAGACGCGGCTCGGATCCCATGTTGCTGTGGCTCTAGCGTAGGCTGGCAGCTATAGCTCCAATTTGACCCCTAGCCTGGGAATCTCCATATGCCACAGGAGCAGCCCAAGAAATGGCAAAAAGACAAAAAAAAAAAAAGAAAAAAAAAAAGTCTGGAGGAGAAGCGACAGAGTCAGCCTCCTGTTGAGGACTGAGAGTGACAAATTCCTGTGGTCCCAGCATCCTTTGCAGTTCCCCGGATGGGTCAACCTCCGAGCTCCTCCCATACATTGAGCCAAGAGCAAGCAAGGCCAGGGAACAGGGACAAGGCATATATTTGCTGGTGCAGGAGGTTGGAGACAGTAACTGCAGAAGCAAAGTCCACTTTCGGGGGCAACACTTGTCAGTGCCTGGCAAGTTGTATCAACCTGTGCCTAGTGATTCAGCAGCAGTATCCTCACTGCACTGGCTTCATGAGGACAATTTGGCTGTGGTCAGCTGTGCCCTGGCCTCTTTGTGTGTTTCTGTGCCTGGTTCTCATCCTTCCCCATGGGTCTGTGGGTCACCTCACCTCCTTTTGAATAAACCCGCCTTCCTGCTCCCATCCGACCAAGTTGGAGGCTGTTTCCAGCAACCAATAAGCCTGGCTGACACCCTGCGTCACTCGCTGCAGATGCAAAGTCCCAGAAGAGATGGCAGGACACGTGCCTGCTCCCTAGAGCAGACCAAGAGATGTAGGGAGCTGGCTTTTTTAATGGGAGGCAGAAGACTAGAATTCCCCTCCACCAAGACCACACACAATAGGGAAGAGGCAAGTTTCAGAAGGAAATCAAGCCACTGTTAATGAAAGTGCTGGAGGGGCGGCCAGCAAAACATGACAAGCATGCATTACTTTTGTTTGATGAAAATAATGCAGGCTCTGCTTGGAGGAAACAGTGATTCATTCATTCGTTCATTCAACAAACTGATTGCAAGTCAACTATTCACAGACATGGTTGGCCCTGGGACATAATAATGATAGCCCTTCCGGAGCCTGGGTCTGGTGCTGGTACCAGCTCAGTAAATAAACAGGAAAAGGCAGTGGGTGCAGTGCCAAAACACCAGATGGCCTAGGCACTGTGGCCTTGGAAGGAGGCAATCAGGGAAGGCTTCACAGAGGAGGTAGCAAAAGAGCTAGACCTTGAAGGAGAGACAAGGTGGGCAGGGGTTGTCAGGCTGATGGGCAGGGGTGCAGAGGAAAGGGGCAGGGAAACAGCATGTGCTCAGGCTCAAGGGGCACCCATCCAGTGCTCATGGAAAGGAGGGAGCCTTGGGGGGCCAGGTGTGGCCTGAGGCTGGGGCATGGGATGGCCGAGCATTCGCAGGAGGGCAGATGCAGGGGTAGATGAGACTGGGGGTCAGGCTGGAGCCAGAAGGCTAGGACCTTGAATGCCAAATGAAGATGAGTCTTCATTCCATAGCAAAAGTGTTTTAAATGGGAGAGACACATCATTAGATTCATCTTTGAGAAAGATTATCTGGGTGGATGAATGAAGAATTGGTGGTGCAGGGGAGGGAGGGACGGTGCAAAAAGGAAAGAGAAGGGTAGGCACAAGTTTAATCTCAGAGTCTTGGTTTTGGAAAGCCGAGTTCCTCAGCCAGTAGTTACCCCAGCTGCCAGTCCTGCCTCTGCCTCCAGCTTGCTGAGCGATTGGATATGTCACTTCCCTTTATGGCTACAGCAATTTCCAGTAATTCTCAGTGGAATCCCCAGGGCTTTCCCAGAGCAGTTCCACCTGGCTCTGTTTGGTATAAGGGGGTTGCACCTAAGATTTTGTCCTCTGAATGAGTCTGCTGCTAAGACTCCATGTGTGAAGCTTCTGGACCAACTCTCCAAGTTCCCATGAGTCTCTGACATCTTAGGCTGACCGACTCATTCTGGTTTACCTTGGATGTTCCCTGCAGTAACTCAGAAAGTCCCAGGCTGAAACCCCTTAGTCACAAACAAACTAGAGGGCTGCCATCTTATATCCTAGATCCATGAATCTAACACCCTGGTTTTGCCTGAAGAGACAGGACCTTGGCATGGAAGAGGTGTTAGAGGTGAGATGGAACATCATGGTCAAAGTCTCAGATGGGGTAGGAATGGGATGGCCCAGGGCTTCAGTGCTTGCAGAGGTGTGAATGTGGGAGACTCCATGGCAGCTGGAAAGGAAGTTGAGCTCCAGGAGGAAAGAGTGGCAAATCCTTGGACCCTGTACATGGCTGGTGCTGCCAGTCCTGGTGTGGGATTTGCTTTTGACTGTGTGTCATGGAGACTCCAAAGAACACCTGCTTCAAGAGTGATTTATTTTTCTCATGAAATATTTTGTCCAGAGGGCCAAAGTCCAAGGATGGCAAGGTGGCTCCATCAAAGCCACTGAAGACTGGGCTTCTCCAGCTTGTCCACCATTTTTGGTGTGTAGGGTCACATCCATGTCCCTGGAGCTCAAAGAAGTGGCAAGGAGGAAGGGGCAGTGCCTATAGGAGAAAAGCAAGCTTTCTAGGCACCCCTTTCTGATGCCTGCTGCTCTCATTGGCCAGAATAGTCTCAGGGTCTCCCCTGGTTGAAAGGGAGGCTAGGAAATGTAGTGCTTCAGTGGATTTGAACAAATTCGGGAGTTCCATTTGCAAGAAGGGAAGGGGGACTGGATGTTGTCTACACAGCTACCTGAGTCTACCCACTGGGTCTTACAGGAGTCTATGCAACACCAAGCCACCCTAACTCCCCAACGTGTGACCCCCAGTCCCTGCCACAGGGCCCCTCATGGCCATTGCTTCCAGTCGTGACATGAGGTGTAGCAGCTGGGCCTCTCCTCATTTCTCCTCCCAGCAAAGCCAGATGGCAGGTGGCATGGCCCCATCTCCTGGCGAGGTCCAGGGGACTTTGGCCCATCCCTGGGGAAGGCTGCCTCCCCTCCTGGTGGGCTTCCTGTGGCCCAGAGCCCTGGCCTCCTTCCCAATGTGAAGTGCCCTTCCTCCTCCAGCGCCTACCCTGGGGGGAGTGGGCCATCTGTTTCTATTTCATTCCATGTTACTCATCAGGATATGTTTGCCAGAAGTTATTTGATGTTCAGAAAGAATTCCAAAGCTTTTGAAAAGAAGTAAATAAAATCTTTTATCCCCCAAAGAGTCGTGAAATTGGGTTTGGCTGAAGGAATGGTGGGTGCCCATGGGCCATCCAGCAACCCCATTTGACACAGGTGGCTGGGGCTCTGGATTTGCCCCCCCCCCCCCCGTCCCCTGCCAATCACTCTCCCCCACATCCATGGGCTCCCCTGGGGCTCCTGAAACTCACCCTTGTTCCTCTCCTAATGCCCGAATTTGGGAACAGAAGAAGGCTGCCAGTGGGGGACACCCTGGCCTGTCTCCTGCTCTCCAGCCAAAAAAGCTTTTAAGGAGCACTCCACCCGACTCATGGTCTTGTCCCTGGCCTCCCTGTTGAGAAAGCATGAGCTCCAGGGAGAAGGGGCCTGGACCTAGGACTCAGTTCTGTGTTCTCTGCTGCGGTGGCAGCTTACAAAGGAGAACGGTGCATTTCTCATGGTTCTGGGAAGTCTTGTTCAGACCTGTGGGGTCTGCTGGTTACAAGGCAAGGGGATGCGGTCTTTCTTCTCCTCTTTTCTGAGCTATGTGGGTAAGGGACGGAACCCAGCTAGTGTTAGGATATCCAGAAAGAAAAAGAAAATGAACCTGCCCTGCCAGACCTGACCTGCAGGGTCAGAGGGGCCACCTCTATCCTAGCATCACCATCTCTGGAATCCACATTGCCCCCTGCCTAGATACAGAGGTGACACTTACTTCTTCTCTTGGTGCCTTATGGCAAGGCTGGAGTTTTCCAGAGAAGTTTCGCTAAAAAATCAAATAGATGGGTCCCTGGCAAGTGCCAAATCTGGAGGTTCTTTTGGCCACATAGACCTCCATCTGTACCTAGTTACCTTCAAACATCAGCTGGATGAATGCAGCGCAGGAAGGCACGCTCCCGGGGTGGAGGGAGGCTGTATCCTCACCCTTTCTTTTGTAATCATGCCCACCCTCTGGTCAAGCCCCCAAGACAAGTCCATGGCTGGTGGGATATGGGCCCCCTGCACCACAGCTCCCGCTGGGGGATTCCGGAGGGCTGATCTTCCCCAGACGTCGCATCACGTCGCATCGCAAACCCTGCAATTCACGCGGAATCCCTCCTGGAGCCTCACTCATGACAGCTTACAACTCTGACTATTAAACATTGATCACTCAAAATTTAACATCCCATCTTCCCTTTGATATCCTCAACTGCTCTCTGCATAAGACAACAAGCGCTTTCTGCAGCTCAGCGTGAGGGAGGCCTTCAAAGGGGCCTCCCCGCTCGCCACTCCCAGCAGCTCTGGTGTTCAGCATGCACAGCCGACGACGAGTGAGAAGGATGAGGATCCCCTGCTGGCCCCGTCTGCGGGACTCAGGCTAGCAGGCAAGCAAGCCCCCCGGATTAAGATTCTGGGGTGATTCTAGGGCAGAGCCTGGCCTCGGGGCCACACTGCCTCCTCTAGAAGCCGCTGTGCGTAACGGGAAGTGATTTGGCTGGAAAGTTGAGCAGAACTGGCTTTGAATGCCGGCACACTCCTTGCTAGCTCTGGAACCTCAGGGAGAGCACTGTGTCCTCACCAGTGAAACGAAAACATGACACGTCCATCTCAGTGAAGCCCTTGATAGAGTTAAGGGGAGGCTGGATGGAAGAGTGCCTGGTCCAGAGAAGGTATTTAGGAGACAGTGGACTGGCTTCCCCTCTGGAGAGAAGTTTGGTTAAGCCAAAGAGTACAAGCGCATTTGTAGGAACGATGCCTCAATGGCTTCGTGAAACAGGTGATTTGGAACTCTTTAGAAGGTAGCCACTTGCATAGACACTGCTGACAAGCTGATTACAAATTATTACCATCCTCTCACTCAATCAGGCTCCCAGGGGGCTGCATTTTATTAAAACTATATTAATTAGTACCGTGACCATTTGTTAAGCCTGACATGAACCAGGCCCTGGGCAAAGTGATTTCCCTGTGTCACCTCGTGTAATTGCCACGTCAACCTGTATAGTAGGTTCCTTCACTGGGCCCTGTGGACAGAAGAGAGTCTTGAGGATGACAGAGGGCACACCTCCAGGAAATGGCAAAACTGGGGCTTCAAACAAGGTCAGTCAGATGCCAAAGTCCACGCTATTCCTCTGTCTTCTAATTGTGCTGGCCTTGGCTTAAGGCACTCTTACTTCATGTACCTGAAGACAACTGACGTTAACGAACCGCGCGCAGATTCTGCCAGGGAGCCTGTGAGTGTTTCTCTCCAGATGGAGAATAGCACAGTCATGTGTACGCCTGTGGGAATCACAGCCTCCCAGCTGGCTGGAGACTGTGTCACGTGACCCCCACAGGATCCCACTTGGCTCCCAGACCACCTAGATGAGAGGGGTCTCGGGGCCCTGGCAGTTTGCATTAGAAGACCTCCCAGCTTGCTGGGCCCAGCACATCCAAGGCAACACCATTCCGTTTCATACACCACGTTTTAGAACTCGCCTGTGCAAGGAGCATCACCAGGCTAGAAATAACGAGTACCCAGCACAGGTCCCCTCACTTCCCAGCCCTCGTGAATGGATCATGGCACTCCTTTCATCCAAACCTTGATGTGGCCTCCGTCCTCCCTGACACCTGCCTCCATTCTAATGGTTTTAGTCAGAGAGTTACTGCCATCCCTGTGCCAGGGGATTTTCACAGGTGGAAAGAAAGTCCATTGCCGTGAGGCAGGGTCCAAGCCATGGGGAGACTGGAAACCTCTTTCTCTCATCCCAGCTCATCCTACACTACATCCCTGATGCTCAGACCATTGGCACTGGCGCTGCCTCCTGGGTTCACATCAAGTCCGTTTGCCCCTTTGTCAGAGACTTGAGAGTGGCATTATGCCCCCTGAGTCTTCTGTTTCGCAGGCCCAATGGCTCCGGGTTCTCTCTCTCTCTCTCTCTCTCTCTCTTTTTTTTTTTCTTCTGTACCCACGATATGAGGAAATTCCAGGAATAAGAATGGAACCTGGGCCATAGCTGTGACCAGAGCCACAGTGGTGACAATGCTAGATCCTTAATCTGCTGTGCCACCAGGGAACTCCTCCAGGTTCATGCTTTAAAAATTCCTTGAAGGAGTTCCCGTTGTGGCTCAGTGGGTTAAGAACCCAATTAGTATCCTTGAGGATGCAGGTTCAATCCCCAGCCTCAATCAGTGAGTGGACCCCTGTTCCCACCCCCCCCAATCCTGCATGCTCAGGGAACCCTCTTCATGCCCCCCAGAAGGAGATCAGAGTGACGGAGTATGGTCTGTCCCATTCAGCCTCCAGGGCCTCTTACAGCCAGGTCCTCACCCAACAGCTTACCTTGTGCCACAGGGAAACTACTGATTTCCCCTAAAATTGCAGGTTTGAGCTCTAGAGCTTGATAATACTATTTTCTAAGGTGTTATTTGCACTTGTCAAGGGCAACAGATATTTTCTTTTCTGGAGAGAAGCTCTCATATCGTGAAGGTTCAGGCTTACTGAGCAGCTTTCAAACCCCTCCACGTGGCGAGTCTGGGCAGCATCACTGGAGAGGTCTGTTCAGTGGCACCCTTCTTCCCATTTCCATCAGACAGTGTCCACAGTCGCATTTGACACAGCCCACAGCCCCTCCCTTCCCAAAGCTCTCATTGAACATTGAGTCTGTCGTCCTTGCAGGCTTTTTGACTTTCTACCCCAGCAGGAAAGGCAAGGTAATGAGGTAGGAGAAGAACTGGATTTTGAGCCTGGGTAACATACATCATTGACCCCTTGATGGGGGGCAATGCATTTATTATTTCCAAAACTCAGTGCTTTGGGAAATGAGGTTACTGCTGCATAACTCAGAGTGTCTCTGGAAGGGCCGAATGTAATGGCATTTGAGAAGTGCCAAGCATGGGTATATAGTAGGTGCTCGATAAATGTTAATGGGAAAGAGAGTTGCTTCCAGATGTGGGGAAGACGGGACATCTGGATATCAGACTGATAATAGCTTGTAAAGGATCTATCGATAAGAGGTTCCAGCTGGGGCAAGGGGTGGAGAGCTGTAGAAGCAAAGAGTAAGTCCTTTGGGCCCGAGAGCCTCCCACACCCACTCTGAATTCTCCAGCCCTGAGCTGGCGGTCTGGCTGTGAGCACCAACCTCTCTAGGCCAGCTGCACCTAGGGTCACCGCAAAAAAAGAAAGGATCACGGTCAGCCTCGTCCTGACAGCCCCCAGAGATGGATCACCTTTAAGTATCCCGTCCCACCACGCCAGAAAATTGACAGGACCCTAGCAAAGCCATTAGAGATCTGCTCAAGCTCAAGGACCACGAGGTTCTAAATTTGACCCCAGGAGAGGTAACAAATTAACCCATTATGCCCTGTTAACACCCCTGCATGGCTTCATTTGTCATAATGAGCTGCTACTTCGAAGAAGTGGGAACTGGAATCAGGGCCCTGGAGGGTGTTGCAGGATCCTGTTTCTGAGCTTGGCTGCTGCGGGACTCCCCTGGGTAGAGGGAGACATGGTGAGCGCTGACCGTTCTGGCACCGTGTTGGGGGCTTTATGTCCAGCCTGCAAGCAGAGAGCATTATGTGCACTGAGCAATGAAGGAACTTCAAAAAAAGACATAACGGGCTTGGGTGAGCAGACTAGGACTAACACCCTTGTCTGGCCACATAGCTGGCTTTGTTCACCTTCATCTGATGGTGGTCGCAGACAGGCATTAAGTGAAACGCTCTGCACATCATGTAATCCTTGTAACTGTCTTACCAACAGAGGTTGCTCTCATCCCCATTTTTTCTTTTGATTTTTATTTTTTTTAAGTTTTATTGGAGAATAGTTGACTTATGATGCTGCGTTAGTTTCAGGTGTACAGCAAAGTGAATCAGTTATACATTCACATGTCTCCATCCTTTCTCAGATTCTTTTCCCACATAGGTTATAATACAGTATTGAGCAGCGTTCTCTGTGTTATACAGTAGATCCTTATTACTTATATAAGTAGTGTGTAAATGTTAATCCCAGTCTCCTAATTTATCCCTCCTCCTGAGTTTCCCCTTGGAAACCATAAGTTTGGTTTTGAAAGCTTTGAGTCTGTTTCTGCTTTGTGAATAAGCTCTTTTGTATCATTGTTTATTAGATTCCACATATTAGCAAGCAATATGATATTTGTCTTCGACTTCACTTCATATGATAATTTCTAAATGCCCATCAATAAAGGAATGGATAAAGAAGATATGGTACATAAATACCATGGAATATTAGTTAGCCATAAAAAAGAAAGAATTAATGCCATTTGCAGCAGCATGGATGGACTTAGAAAATATCATCCCCATTTTTGAGATGAGGGAACTGCATCTCAGATTGAAGGGGCTTGTTCCAGGTCACACGTGCAGTTCAGTGTAGAGCTGGGTTTTGAGCCCAGGTTTGTCCATTTTCAGGACCCCCCCCACACACACTGGTCACCATTCCCTTAGGCTTCTTGCTTAAAATTAATCCATCTCTCTCACAAACTTTACCAGGCAGTTGTTATGAGCAAGGCACCTTGTCAGACCCTGCTTGGAGTTACAGAGATGGCTGTGCCAGGGTCCTTGCCCTTAGGAGTCTGATCCGTCTTTCTAAACTCAGCTGGACCTTCTTGGTCCTCTGTTGAGGGGCACCCTGAGCCACCCTGGATTTCCTCTTTTCTCTTCTCCGAGTTCATGTGGTGGCCAGAACCCTCCTGGGGCACCTGAAGAGACAGGACAACCCTCTGGGAGCCATGCCCATCAGGGAGCCCAGGACTCCTGCGTCCGTGTGTCCTCCACTGGCCACTCTATGGGCCTTTCCTGTCCATTAGCAGGAACCCACACAGACTAGGCTAGGTTGTGCTGGCCCAACAAAGACCTCAAAATCTCGGGAGTTGTAGCTGTAGTTGACTGAAACAAGGTGTTTCCCTCTCATGATACACATGCAAAGATGGCCAGCCAGGGAGCTCTGCTCCTCACGGTCACCCCAAGATGCAGCCTGAAGCTGGTCCATCTGCTCCTGGCTCTCACTGCCACTGAGGAGAGGAAGGCCGTGTTGCAAACCATGCACTGTCTTTTAAAGGCCTGCCTGTCACCTCCGGTCACATCTCTTTGGCTAAAGCAAGTCACCTGACCTGGCTATAATCAAAGTGCTGAGGGGGTGCTGCTGGGAGGAGAGCTAGGCTATGGCCAGCTATATCATGAGCAGCCCCGGGGCCACCCTGACAGGTGTCCATCATCAATACAATAAAACCAAAGCAAGGTGTGGGAGTTCTGTCGCGGTGCAGTGGTTAATGAATCCAACTAGGAACCATGAGGTTTGGGGTTCAATCCCTGGCCTTGCTCAGTGGGTTAAGGATCCCGCGTTGCCCTGAGCTGTGGTGTAGGTTGCAGATGTGGCTCAGATCCCTCATTGCTGTGGCCCTGGCGTAGGCCAGCAGCAGCAGCTCTGATTAGACCCCTAGCCTGGGAACCTCCATATGCCGCGGGAGCAGCCCCAGAAAAGGCAAAAAGACAAAAACAAAACAAAACAAAACAAAGCAAGGTGATGATGTTCTCACTACAGAAGATTGTGAGCCTGAGAACTCCTGCCTCTTTGTTCCAAAGGGAGATCAGCAACATTACATTACATTACAGGTATGTTAGAGACGTATTAGCTTCCAAATGAAACTTCCTGTTTCACTGAATTGCATTTAACACATATTTATGGAGAGCCTTCTATGTAACAAGTTCTCCTAAGACAAAGGATACACCAGTGAATAAAACTGGCAGAAATGGCTGCCCTCCTGTTTTAAAGCCACTGAGCAGTAGGAATCAAACCTCTCAGTGACACACGGCAAACATGGTGTTATAGAAGAGCTGCTGGAGACTGCAATGGGGTGCTTTCTCCACGTGGGACCCAGTGTCACTGGAAGCTCCAGCCATGCCCTCAAGCTCCCTTTATGTGTGTCTCCACAGATGGGAGCCCCTCCCTGAGCCCTTGTGCTTTGGTCTCTGCCGTTATTTTATTTAACCTATTTATTTTTCATTGGAGTATCGTTAATTAACAATGTTGTGTTTGTTTCAGGTGTACAGAAAAATCATTCAGTTATATATACCTGATATGGAGGAGAGTTCTCTGTGTTACACAGTAGGTCCTTGTTGATTGTCTACTTTATATACAGTAGTGTGTATGTGTTAATCCCAAACTCTTAGTTTATCACTCTTCTCCCTTTCCTGTTTGGCAACTGTGTTTGTTTTCTATGACTGTGAGTCCATTTCTGTTCTGTAAATAAGTTCATTTGTATCGTTTGTTTAGATTCCACATATAAACAATATCATATGGTTTTGTCTTCCTCTGGCTTACTTCATCTAGTATGATAATCTCTAGGTCCACTCCTGCTGCTGCAAGTGGTATTAGTTCACTCTTTTTTAACGGCTGAGTAATATTCCTATATATATGTGTGTATATATATAATCTTCTTTATCCATTCATTTGTTGATGAACATTTGGCTTGCTTCCATATCTTATCTTCCTTTGCTTTAAATGAAAACATGGCTGGATTTCTCTACATTTAGCAAAAGCCACAGAACATGAGCTTTCTCACTCCCTCTGTCAACTCCCTCTCTCTGTCTTTGCGGACTTGTTTCTTCCTCACAAAGTCATATGGCCATTTCAGGGCCCCAGACTCTCTCTCTGGTGGGGGAGCTGTGCCTTATCATCTCAGGACATTCAGTACACACGCACCCCCCAGGTGTATGTACACACACGCGCACATACATATATACATATATATGTATACATAAATTATAACAATTATGAGATGAGTTGTGGATGCCTTCTTGACACAGGACATTAGTAGGTGACATGGTTGGAGACCCCATTTGTCAGGCATGGTTCCAGCTGCTTTACATGTCCATGGGTTATCTTCTCATCCTTAGAAAGAGCCCAAGTGGTAGGACTTGCTTGAATTTCCATCTTACAGGGGAAGCAGTTCAGGCTCAAGTAGCCTAAGGAGCTTGCCCAGGTCATGCAGTGCTGGGTCGAGGCCAGCGAGGCAGCCCTTGCCTGTCACAGGCTTTGCTTTTTGTCTTCCTGCAGGACTGCTTCTCTGCTCAGGAGCCATTGAATTAAATATTTATTCCTTTTCAGTTTGCACTATTCTTTTCTTAATTTGGAGTGTGTGTGTGTGCCCATGTTTCTAAGATTTTCATAGACTTTTTGGTGCCAGATGTATAAAATGGCCTCGCTTACTCCTTAAACAGACATCTGTCACATGGGAAGCTGGCAGGCACCCTCATTCCAGGCTCCTGGGAGGAGTTAAAAAGGTGCCACATCATGGAGAACAATTTAGAGGAATGGGTCTCTAAAATAAAACATGTGGATAGATGTTCACGTTTGCTCAAAGATTCAAGTTCTGAGATATTCGCCACAGTGTTGTTTAAATTATTAATAGCATTAAAGATCTGGAAGCTACTATGTGCTCCATAGTAGGGGACTGTTTAAATAAATGATGGTGCATGTGTGAAATGAAATACTACCCAAGTGTTCTGATGGGAGACCAGACATGACTTGGGGTAGGAATAGTAGTTGCAGAGCACTTGTGGTGTGTATACCCATTTGAGCAAAAGCACATATGTGCATACATTACAAATGGGGTCTAGGCTATTTCTTGAACCATTATTATATGCCAAGTACTCTACCCAGCACTCTATAAATTAACTTAAGTTAGCTATGGTACAGATTGCAGTGCTACCCCCACTTTACAGATGATAAGACTGAGGCACAGAGAAATAACTCACCCAAGGTCACTTAGCTGGCAAATGGTGAACAGAGCATTTTCAAATTGGAAGAGTGGTTCCAGAGCCTGAGCTCTTCACCTCCAAGCAAGTGTGCTGCTGGGATGATCCTAGCCCTTCTCCCAACCTCTGATCTCAGAGGGGACTTTCCTCTCTTCCAGCCAGAGACCTTCACCAGGCTTCGTCTGCCCTCTTCTGTCTTCATACCTGCCTGTCTGCCAGTTTATACCTCTGTTTATAAATAAGTCAAATACTCTTACAGTTTAGAAAGCTTTTATGTGGCAGAGGCAAGGCTGTATTTTTATGGAGCCACTTCTTTTCCCAGGGCATCTGACAAAAGTATATTCCCAGACCCCATGCAGCTAGGAGCAGTCAAAACCCCAATTCTTAGAGATGGAAAGTGAACAGAAATAAGGTGCCACCTGTGGTCTGAGGCAGTTAAGAGCAGGTAAACCTTTTCCTCACTCTTTTCTTTTCTTTTTTCTTTGCTTTGCTTTGTCCGCTTTTGTGTAGCTGGAAGTTAAGGTCTCTGAGATTCAGGGGTTGCAAGGTAGAGGCAGCCCAGGTCCCCAAGTCACCAGCTGGAGGAGGACCATTCAGGATAGCTGCCGGGGCTGTCATCAGATTATGAAGGGAGCAAGATGGACCTCTGTTGAGCCACTGAGATTGGGGGGTTCCTCTACGGCATTAGCTGGCATTGGTTACCCTCTCCTTGGAGCCCTGTCTGCTCTCTTTATTACAAACTCCAGAGATATAAACTTGTGCGTCACTCCTAGTCCCGGGGGTTTCCACTCCTCTGCTGGGCCTGTTCCACCACAGTGGCTCTAATGGGCAGAGCCAGTGGTCAAGGCCTTCTGACTCTTCTTGACCTTTAGGACTCATGTCCATAGTCTTTTGCACCCTGCCCTCTCCTCCCTCCTCAGGACCACGTTCTCAGGAGAGAATCCCATCAAGAGGCATGGGCTGCGAGTCAGCCTGACCTGGTTTCTGAACAGGTCACGTGGTCCTTCAACTAAACCTCAGCCTGTCCCTCTTCCTTGGGTAGTAGCAAGAGCTTGGTCTTGGCGCTGCTTTGAGAACAAATGAGATAATCCACACAACAAGCCCGGCACAGGGCTTGGCAAGCATGCCTCCTCTTCTTTTCCTTTTTATTTGTTATTTCTATTTTTTTCTTATTATCTTTCTGCCTTGTACATCAATGCTGCAAATACAAACAGTATTTTCTCTTTCCTCTCTTTCTCTTGACCTCTAAAGAATCTTAGCTACTCCCATAATTTCATTCACTTCCGTGCAAGTGACTACCACATGAAGACCTCCTTCCCTGGCCCCAGAGTTTATCCCTAACTTCTCAGTGTACATGCAGTTAATCAATCTGCCCTACACTGAACCTACTATTGAGAACCTACTATGAGCAAGGCTCTGTGCTTGGTGCTGGAGACCAAAGAATGAACAAATGCAGACATGCTCTCTGCCTGGTAGAGCTTATTGTCTGGTTAATCAAATAATCTTGCAAATAAATGTACAGCTGAGATTTTTGACAAGCATTTTATTTAATTAATTAATTTATTTTTGTCTTTTTAGGGCCACACCTGCAGCATATGGAGGTTCCCAGGCTAGGGGTGGAATTGGAGCTATAGCCACTGGCCTACACCACAGCCAGAGCAACGCTGGATCCAAGCCATGTCTGTGACCTACACCACAGCTCACCGCAATGCCAGATCCTTAACCCACTGAGCGAGGCAAGGGGTTGAACCTGTAACCTCATGCTTCCTAGTCAGATTCATTTCTGCTGTGCCATGATGGGAACTCCATTGACAAGCATTTTAAAGGAGAGATACATGATTCTTTGTATTCCAGCAATGGATTCTTTGCCTTAGTGTGGATGTTTCCTATGGAGGCAAAGGTTAAGCTGAGTTCTGATGGGTGACTAGGAGTGAATTAGAAGTGGGCAGGGAGAGACGTAACCATGTGTGCAGGCATCTCATGTCCCCCCCGGGAGCATGGCAGGAAGGAGGTGGAGTGTAGGAGAAACCAAAGGGAGGATGATTGTGATCAGGGTGGAGAGAAATTAGGAAGAGGCTGCCCTTTGTCCCTTAAGATATAGTCTCTCCTGTATTTCTGACTAGAGAGTCTTTTATTTTTAAAAAACTTGTAAAAATTAGAGTTGATTTACAATGTTGGTTCAATTTCTGCTATACAGCAAAGTGACTCAATTATATACTCTATACACATTCTTTTTTATATTCTTTCCATCATGATCTATCTCAGGCAATTGGATATAGTTCCCTATGCTATACAGCAGGACCTTGCTGTTTATCCATGCCAAATGTTATAGTTTAAATCTATTAACTGCAAACTCCCTCTCCCTCCCCCTCAGCAATCACAAGTCTATATTCTCTACGTCTGTGAGTCTGTTTCTGTTTTGTAGATAGGTTCATTTGCGTCATATTTTTGATTCCACATATAAGTGATATTGTATAGTATTTGTCCTTCTCTTTCTGACTTACTTCACTTAGCATGAGAACCTGTAGTTGTACCTGTGTTGCTCCAATGGTATTATTTCGTTCTTTTTTACGGCTGAGCAGCAGTCCATATATGTACAACATCTTCTTTATCCATTCATCTGTCGATGGACATTTAGGTTGTTTCCATGTCTTGGCTATGAGAACCTTTTATTTTCAGTGGATCTAAGACAGACTACATTTCCCAACCTCCCTGGCAGCCAGGCATGGAAATGTGACTAAGTTCTGGGCTGTGGAATGTGCTATGTGCATCTTTTGGGAAACATTCTTAAAGGGCAGGTCACAGGCATTTGTCCATTACTCTTTAAGGCTGGGTGAAGCCCAAACATCATATCTATAGCCAGAGCTGTCATTGTGGACCACTCCGTAGAATCACGTGTTTGGATTGTAATATGACAAAAGGGAAGCGGTCTGGGTCTCCGATGACCAAGGACCTGCCTTCCCTACCCTCTACCATTTGTCTCCTCCTGTTCAGGAGTGAGGAATACATGTCTCTAACATCTCAACTACAGCCATTTTGGAGTTTCTATCACTCAGAGCTGAGCGCAAGGCTAATTCAGACAGAAAGGCAGAAGTCAGACCACGCAGGGTTTGGATGGTCCCATTAAGGACATTGTCCTTAGCCTAAGAGCAGATAAATAGTAACCAAAGGGGCTGGGAAGCTGTACACAGTCACTCTCATAGGCCCCAAAGTCAACTGTTTCTTTACTTGTTCATCTGCTAGTTTTTCCAGCTGTAGTCACTGAGTATCTCCTACATGTCAGGCACTGCTGTGGGCCCTTGAGGTTTCAAAAGATAAGTGTGACACTCTTTGTGTCAGAGGCAGTCTAATGAGAGTTATAGACATGTCAATAATTGTTACAGTTCGAGCAACAGCATTTATGGAGCAATAAGCTGGTATTCAGAGTGGCATCGGCATGAGCAACTGGGGGAAGAGTGAGGACCCCGTGGACATCCAAACAGCATGGGCACCCTGTTCTGTCTCAGCTGGCATGTCCAGCTGAGCACCTGATGTGTCAGATGCAGTGTCAGACTGGGTAAACTGCTGTGACCAAGGAGGTAACAGCTACTCTCAGGGAGCTTAAAGGCTTCTACTCTCTAGGAAAGAAAAGGGCCATAGCAGTGCTGGAAATGAAGATCACGGGTCCTGCAATAGGTGTAGGATAGTGAGATGAGGCGTTGAGTGGTCAGTTTACCTGAGGGCTCAAGAAAGGCTGTCCAGGCGTTCCCATCATGGCACAGGGGAAACGAACCTGACTAGGAACTGTGAGGTTGCGGGTTTGATTCTTGGCCTCACTCAGCAGGTTAAGGATCTGGTGTTGCCATGAGCTGTGGTGTTGGTCGCAGACGCAGTTCGGATCTGGTATTGCTGTTGTGTAGGCCAGCAGACATACCTTGATTCGACCTCTAGTCTGGGGACCTCCATAAGCTGTTAATGCAGCCCTAAAAAGCAAAAACAAAACAAAACAAAAAAGGCTTCCAGATGAGGTTTTCCTTGAGCTAGTTTGGAAAGGATTAGAAGTAGTTACAACGGAATAAGGTGTGTGTATTAGGAGCATTGAGGATGAAAGAACTCATTTTGATCTGGCTCTCTCTCTGTGTGTGTGTGTGTGTGTGTGTGTGTGTGTGTGTGTGTGTATGTAAGTACATATGTTTAAGGGGGTAAAGGGGACTACAGGAAGGCTTCACAGAGAAGGTGACACTGAGAAGAGTTTTGAAGGAAGCGTAGGAGTTCTCCAGTTGGACAAGACAGAACAGAGATTTAAGGCAATGGAAACTGTATCTGAAAGCCACATACGGGTACAGAGGGACTTCCAAAAAGTCTGAGGCGGTGGGTCAGAGGGCCAAGCTGAGAAATGGCTTGAGATGAGGTTCAGAGGGAAAGCGGGCTATGTTGTGAAGCCTCCACTAGTTAGAAGCAGAGCTTTCAAATGTGTTTTGTGGGTAATGAGGAGCCAGGGAGAATTTTAAACAGAAGGGAAGCATGATCGACTCTGCGCTTAAGAAGAAAAATTAACGGGAACAAATTCTGGAAGTGTTCCTCTACAGAAGCTGGGTAAAAAAATGATGGTGCATCATACAGTGGATCCTCAAATAGCCATTAAAAACAACAGGATGGATCTATATGTGCTCATGTGGCGCCATTTCTAAGACAAATCTTTGAGGTTAACATAATCAAGGGGCTGTTTGGTATTTGTAGTTTGGTTCTATTTGTTTGAAAGATGTGTGTGAATGCACATGCATGAAGGCACATATCTATCTATCTATGCTTGTAGGAGACAATTCTATAAAGATACACAAAAAACTCCTAACTGCTGCTTCCATGGAGAACTGAGAGTAGGTGTTGTGAGGGAGACTTCCTGTTCATTGTAAACCTTTCGTACTGAGTGAATATTTTTTACCATGTGCATGCGTTATTTTTCCTACATATTAAATAAATATGTATTAAAAATTTGATTCTGCCTGGAATGTGAGTGATGGATTGAAGAGAGGAGAGACTGGGGAGAGAGCGAGCCCTCCCCCACCTCCATTTTCTTGATTAATGGCATCACCATCCATCCAGTTATTCAGTCTCAAACCTTGAAGTCATCTTCAAGTCCCCTTATGTCTAATCAGTTATCAGGTCCTGCCTGTTCTACCCCAGAAACCTCTCTCCCCTCAGCTCCAGAGTAGACAGAGAGATCGATGGGACAGAACTGCAAGCTCAGGGACAGACTGGAGTATGTATAAATATTTAGTATGTGATAATGGTGACACTTCAAATCCTTGTGGAAAGGATGGATTATTCAATAAATGATGTTGGAAAAAAATTAACTCTGATCCTCAGCTCAGTCATAAACTAAAATAAATCCCTGGTGAATTAAAGATATGTATATAAAAATAAAGTCACAGAGGTACTAGAAGAAAATGTAGGTCAGTCTATAAAATGTGGGACTGGAGAGGGTCTTCCTAAGGACGATGTTGAAAGAAGATGCTATAGAGATAAATCTGAGAGGTCAGACTAGGTAAAATTATTGCTGTTCTATACTAAATGTATCTTTTTTTCTTTTTTTTCTTTTTAGGGCTGCACCTGTGGTATATGGAGTTTCCCAGGCTAGGGGTCAAATCGGAGCTGTAGCTGCAGGCCTACAACACAGCCACAGCAACGGAGGATCTGAACTGTGTCTGCGACCTACACCACAGCTCATGGCAATGCCAGATCCTTAACCCACTGAGAAGGCCAGGGATTGAACCTGTGTATTCATGGATGCTAGTCAGATTCGTTAACTACTGAGCCACATGGGAACTCCAATACTAAAGGTATCTTAAACAGTCAGTAGTGAGTGTCAAAATAGGAAAAATACTTCCCCAAATATGGCATATTAAAAGTGTCCATAAGCTCAGCTTATAAAGAAAGTTTACAAAACAATGAGAAGATGAACAGCTCATGTGGGATAAGTAATTAATAGGAGAAAAAAACAAATGGTCAGTAAATATGTGGAAGAATATTCAATGTGGCTGTTTTTTTTTTAAGCACATTAAAATAACAAGAAGATACCACATTTCACTAAATATTTTAAATTAAAAGATAACCCCCTATACTGGTTCTAGGAAACAGTCTTGCATGTTATGGGAGAGAGTGGAAATCATAGCAAACTCCAGAGCATAAGCCACCAAGATATAGCAAAATCCTCGAAAATGTACAGTGTTGACATACTGATTTCACAATGAGGAATGTTTACCAGGGAAATAATTAAAGATATCACAGTGATTTTCATTATTGTTCTGTGGATGGAAAGCAAAACCCCGAAATTCCTTGTAAAGAAAGATTGATCAAGTATATTGTGGGACATCCAAATGATGTAATTCTATGTGACCAGTAAAGATATTTTGGTTTAAAATTACATGTGTACTGGAAAAAAATGTTTATAATATAGCGAACAATTGCCTTTGGAGGACAGTGTGTTCAAGGCAATCCCTGTTATGTTTACACAAACATCATGCACAGATGAAACAGTATAGATGAAAGTCTCACATTTGCAATATTAGCTGTTCTGGGGTGGAGGGGGATTAAGGATGATTCTTACTTTCTTTAAAAATCACTCTATATTTTAAAAAATTTTTAATGATTTTTATTTTTTCCATTGTAGTTGGTTTACAGTGTTCTGTCAATTTTCTACTATACCGCAAAGTGACCCAGTCTCTCTCTCTCTCTCACACACACACACACACACACACACACACACACACACACACACACATATTCTTTTTCTCACATCATCCTCCATCATGCTCCATTACAAGTGACTAGACACAGTTCCCGGTGCTGTACAGCAAGATCTCATTGCTTATCCATTCCAAATACAATAGTTTGCATCTATTAACACCAGATTCCCAGTCAATCCCCCTTCCCCTTGGCAACCACAAGTCTGTTCACCAAGTCCATGAGTTTCCTTTCTGTGGAAAAGTTTATTTGTGCCGAATATTAGATTCCAGATATAAGTGATATCATATGGTATTTGTCTTTCTCTTTCTGACTTACTTCACTTAGTATGAGAGTCTCTAGTTCCATCCATGTTGCTGACTAAGACTTGTGTGTGTGACTGGGTCACTTTGCTGTATAGTAGAAAATTGACAGAACACTGTAAACCAACTATAACAGAAAAAATAAAAGAAAAGTTCTTTGTTCTTTTTTTATGGCTGAGTAGTTAAAATCACTCCATATTTTAAAAATTAGCTTAATAAATATCAATTAAATATTAATTACTGGAGAAAACAATAAAAGATTGAAAATGCACATGTGCTTTGTCCCAGAAATTATAGGAATTTATTATAAAGAAATAGAGATGAGGGGATGGATGGTGGTAAGAAGGTATCAATAGACCACTACAAATAATGATAAACATTGGAAACAAGTTGAATGTTCAAAACTGGGGAATATTTAAGTAAGTGATGGTTGAATACAATGGAATGCTATGTAATCATAAAGATATAGAAGAATATTTATTAAAATGGAGGAAACAGTCACAAGAATAAGAGGAGACAAAGCAGGCTGTGAAACTGTATACAAAATGACACACCCTTTTTGAAAGAAGCAGAAAATATTAGAAATTCTACACTAAAATATTAGTGTGGTTACTTCTGGGTGACTGAGTTACAGGTAAGCTGTTTTTCTTATATTCTTCTATGTTTTTTAAGTGTTTCACATTCCACATGTATTACATAGTTCACTTTTTAAATTCAGGGAACCACTAAGACATCATCAATAACATTAAGTCAAAGGACAAAAAGAGGAAAATATTACAACATTCGTGGTACCCAAAGTGTTTTAATATACTTAATCTGTAAGAGTTCTTCCAAGTCAAGAGGAAAAAATATGAACATCTTAATAAAAAGATTTGCATGGGAAATCTAAAGACACTTTAAAAAGAAATATAATCGTTCAGGTAGCATATAAAAAAAGGTTGACTATCACTTAGTAATAAAGGGAATGTAACTCAGAGAGAGATGAAAATTTTTGCTCTTCAAGTTGGAATTCATTCTTCAAACACTGATGGTACCCAGGGTTGCTATTGGATGGGAAATAGCCTCTCTCTCGCACAATGCTGCTGGCAGTGTAAATTGTTCAGCTTTCTGGAGAGCAGTTTGGAAGATATATCGAGAACCTTGAAAATGTTAATTCTTAGTGACCCAGGAGTTCAATTTCTAGGAATATATTCTGAGGAAGCAACCATGGATGTGCAAAAAAAATTTATGGGCAAGAATGCTTTTTATAGCCTTACTTATAATATGAAAATTCAGAAACAACTCAAGTAGTCAACAATGAAGGTTTGGCTCAGTTGGCAATCAGTGTAGGCCTACAATTCAATATGTACAATTACAAAATCCATAAAACCCTCTCAGCTGACAGAT
Source organism: Sus scrofa (assembly GCF_054392235.1). Lineage (NCBI taxonomy): Eukaryota > Metazoa > Chordata > Mammalia > Artiodactyla > Suidae > Sus > Sus scrofa. Next base: position 103,362,339 of record NC_139396.1, on the reverse strand, counting down.
TTTTGTAAGGCTGCTACAAAGTCACTGGTGGCAAAAGTCTGACCTGAACTGAAAGGAGGCTTTTTCACAGCCATCATCTTTGCGTGATTATTCAAATGTTTTCTTGCTCAGATTCTGTATTAAGTTCTAGGCTGCTGCTAAGGTCCTATTGCAGGTGCCTCATAAGATATCATTTTTATCAGGTCTTACCTTTCTCAAATCCAAATAATTCTGATTTCTGGAATATCTAGCCCTGAGGGTTTCAGATCATATTCCTATGATGTAATACTACAGCATCATTTAAATTCATGTTCGCAGGGAGTGTTGTTTGATTTTTTAATCATACTTTTTCTTATTGTTAAAACAAACAAAAAACCCCCAATAGAATATAAAGGTATGAGTATTTTAATGTGTTTTCTTAAAAGAATGTGTCTAGAGATTCTTTTATTAGATGAAAGATATTGAAAGAGTATATCAAAATTTTAACAGTGGTTATCTCTAGATGGTGAAATTTTGAGTAATTTTAATTTTCTTCTCTACATTTTTTTATTTTTCAAGTTATCTATAATGAATCTATATTATCTCTGACAAATAAATGTATTTTAAAAACCTAAATTAAATCTAGATAATTTTCTATTACCTAGAATCTGAAGTATAAACTGCTTAGAATAAAATGTCAAAGACCAGGATTCAGACTCAGTTCTTCTGAATCTGACTCCTCCATTCTTTCCCCTCTAATGTGCTGCAGTTAAACTGGTGTTTTTGAAAGAAGGTCCAGCAGAATTTTAATAAAGGCTACCAGCAAACAGATTTCTGTGGACAAATGCATCTTGAAAAATACAACATGCGATTTTTTTGCAGGACTTCTCAGGGCCTTTTATACCCTAAAATACGATACGTGTTTCCACAAGAGAAGAACTCCAACATATTTGGCCACCAGTCTTTTCCATTTTATTTTATTGGTGTTTTAGTTTTATGTTATCTCATGGAGCATTTTCAGAATATGCTTCCCATAAAACACTTTGGAAATACTAATCTAGTGGAAAACTTTATTCTTCAACTGAGAAAAAATATACAAGAACCATTTCTAGAGTGGTAACAATCTCCCGTGGGAATGCCGGCATTTCCTAGTTCCTAGCTCTTCCCTTTTAAGAGTGATCTTCATAAACATGTGAAAGGCCAAGTGGCTGGGATGGAGATTTTCCTTTCTTTTTGGCAGCCATTTTGACCTGATGTGATTCTGTTGAGAAAGATGGCCTGCCTGTTGCATAGATACCGATGGAAAGTCTGTGGAGGCAGGAAATCTAAGCTCCACATTTATTCTCTGAATCTTCTTTTAGGTGTTCAGGCACTTCAGGACCTCTCACCTCTGTGAAGGGACTTGGGAGACACCCAGAAAATGGTGAGTTTAGTGAAATAAACCCTAGCCTGGGAAGCAGGAGCAAACTGGAAAGGACTTATTTATATGAGCATTCCACAACCTCTGTCAGGTTGCTACTTCTCTGTGTGTCTCACTTGCTTCATATGTAAAATGAAGGAGTTAATTAGGGCAAAAAGCAACCTTGTTTCATCTTACTTGACAACTCTCATTAATGGGTAGAGGTTTTCTAGAGTCTTGAATCTGCATTCCCGCTTAGTGAGAGAGAATGCTGTGATCGATTACTCATGTCTGTCCTGTGCATAGATGGGGGCAGGGGCATCACCTCTGCCTGTGCTTTGCCATCTCAGAGTTACGGCATTATCTAAGTATTCCTGAAGACCTGGGATGCTTTAGAATGGATACATGGGAGCTGGCTTCCATATATATCTCTGTTTCATAAACTCTGGTGATCTTTTGCCTCACTCCCACCCCACCCCCCTTTTAAAAAATTTCTTTTTATCCATGATGATTCCAAACTCTTGGCTCTTGGTCTCTGTAATAGCAAAGTAATGGTTTTCTATAGTAATTTTCTTATTCTCCCTTTCTTTCACCCTGTTGCCAAAGATGAATCTGTTTTTACTAAAAGAGAAAAAAGGGAAAAAATACATATGTAAAAATCACACATCCTCACCATGTGCAAAAATCATGTGTTTGGCAGCAAGAACATCTTTCTGAGGCCAAATGGCATTTTTCTTTTCTTGCAAAACGAGCAAAAAAAAAAAAAAAAAAAAAAAGTCTTACTTTCTCGGTAACTGGCACTGAATTATTGGCCCTTGTCAGTTGCTGCCACTAAGGGGCCTCTCATCCAGGAAACCCGTGATGCTGGGAGACCGACAAGTCCTGGGGGAATCTGGTTGCAATTGCTTCTCCTGTTTTGTACAGGGACTGAAACACACAACCATCCTCACTGGTGTAAGAGAGAGTGTGGTGTGGAGGACAGATAGACCAGAGTGTCTGTAACTGCTTTATGAGTCATCTGCTTTATGGGATCTTAGACAGCATTCTTAGCTTCTCTGAGCCTCAGACCCCTCAGTAAAGTGGTGGTATAGTCCCTGTACCCCTGGAATCAGTCATTCACTGTGTGCCAGGAATAACTCAGAGTACCAAGGAGGCAAGAGTCCCTGCCCTTGGGAAGCTTATATTTTAATAGCGAGGAGGGTGGGAGGGAAAGATGGACAATAAACTAGTTCATATACATATTAATATCAGATGGGAGAAAACTCCCTCTGGGCAGGGGAGTAGGAAATGCTGGGTTGGGGTACCATTTACTGTAAGATGTCCAGAGAAAAAGTCATCAAGATGACATTTGGGTAGACCAGGAGTTGATGAGGCAGAGGGCGTGGCAGGCAAGGATGGGACCAGGGAGACCTCTCAGGAGGGTGGGACCAGGGAGGGTGTTGACAGGCTCTGGGGGACCAATTATGAAGGCTTGGACCAGGAGGGAGCAGAGGAGGTGGTGGGGAGGAGGAGGGAGCTCTGCCCATTTTGAAAGCCTAAATGACTCAGTTGCTGTGGGAAATTGTGGAACAACATGAGAAAGCCCCAGCCCAGTGCTTAGAATGCAGCAGTGCTCAGTTAAGGCCACTCACCTGGTCATCTTGCCCTTAGGGAGAAGGAAGAAGTAGGGCTAAGCGGTTCACCCAAGGGCATTTTCATTCATTCAGGCATCTCACTAGGGGTTCCCTTGCCAAGCACAATTAAAAGGAAGATGGTGGCATGGCTTATGATAGGTGTTTGGGGCTATAGGAAAGCAGGACAGGATCCTCCTTGATCCGAGGGGAGGCAGAAAGAGAGAGGTAAAGGTGGGAAGAGCGACTTAGAGAATTTTGTTTCCCAAAGGGAAACAGATAATAAAAGCTTGTCAAGAATTACCTTGGAGGAATCTAGTTGGAGGACAGAATTCTGGAGCTGCTGTTTGGGCTCTCCACATGGTAAATAAGGTCATGTCCACCACAGCTGACCTTGGCTGGTGCTGCAGACAGTCCCAAGGAGGAGTCATGAGGCAGAGAACACAGGAGGCTCTGACCTAGGATTGGCAGGTCCAACAGGGGACAGAGAGACCTCAAGCTGTGTGAGCCAGTGCCCGTTGTGAAGGTGTCTGAGGCACAAGGCAGCAAGCCCAGCAGAGGGTTAGGTGAGCAGGAGAAGGAAGAGCTGGAACAGCATCCATGGTGAGTGAGGCAATTTGGTTCACAGGAAACTCTTTCAAACATTTTAATAGATAGTTATTTTAATGTTTTAGAAAAATACTCATTTCCCTTTTATGAGAATGATATGAAATGTTCTTTTAAAATGCACTTACGGAAGCTTAAAAATAAGTTGACCTAATGAAAATGGAACAGCCAATAACAGCCCAGGAGGTAAAAGGCGAGGGTAAACCAAGAAGGCCAGTAGATGGTGGAGGTTTGGAAAATTGTGGGCTCGAGGGCTCCTTGGTCCACTGGGGCACTCAGGAGAGGCTGTCAGGGTTGGCAAAGCCCTGGCTTGGGGAGGCAGGGGGGCATCTTTTGACACAGCTGAAAACTCCATGGACACGGGTCTCCTATATGTCAAAGGACATGTTTTTCTCATTTCCAGATGCTTCCATGTCATCATAAGAGCATGGACAAAGGGAATGGGATGAGGGGGAGAAACCTCCTTCTTTTTATGTATGGGACCCCTTCTTTTTATGTAAGAACCCAAAGGCCGCCCTTTAGCCGGCCAACTTCTGACTTGCTATCAAGGCTTCCTGTCTCCCGGGCACCTTGCTCACCTCCCATGCCCACTGGCCCCCAGGCTCCACACGATGCCTTCCTGTCCACACAATTTGTAAAACACAGGCCTTCAGAAAGCAGAGTTTAACAGTGACCTAGTCTCCCTCCATCAGGGCTGGGCATGGGGCCACAGCAGGAGCAATTCTGTCCCACCCCTGCCCCTCGGCCCCTGCCTTTCCCCCCACTCCACCCCTGCATGGCCTGTGTTCTCGAGAGCCGGCTGGACCTCAGCCCCTGCATCTGTGCGGGTGAGCAGAGGAACGGGACCCCTGAGGGCCATTCAAAAGTTTCGGAAATGTCGCCCTTGGGCCTCGGGGGCCTGTGCACCGACAGCAGAGTGGGCAGGAGTGACCAGTTATTGATACACTATTGGCCAACCTCATGGCAGGTCTCAGACCCACATGTGAGGCAAGAGTGGCTGCTGTTGCCTGGTGTCAGAGCCACTAGGCTGCTCCCCCCATGGGCTGTGAGAGCCTGATGAGCTACCGACCCTCATAATAGCTCAAGGGCTGTGCCAGAACTTCCCTCCAACTCTGGAACAGGAATTAGAAGATGTCAGTGTGTCCTAGGTTCAAGCCTGGCCCCAGGTCTGAGCTCAGTGAATGAGAGTTATGATTATTGTCATTGTCATTGTTGTCATGGCTGGTGCCAATTTTTAGAACAAGTCTGAAAATACTCCCCATCCTCACCACTGGCCAGGAGTGCGTGACATCCTGCTGTTTGTTTGGTGGCCTCTGAGGAGGGTTCTTCTGGGCCTGTTGCCCTTACCGTGCAACAGTGGAGGCCCAAGCACCCTGAAAATGCTCAGCATGGGGGCTTCCTGCATTATTTCTGTCTTGGGGACCCTCCTCAGAGGATGGAGCTTTGGTGTCCCAGCCCTTCCTGATGCTCAGCTGGCACCCCAGGTAGGGGCCCTTGGGATGCTCTACATCTCAGTGGTCCTCAGTGGGGTTCCTCAGACTTTGCCTGAGCTCCTGCGATGTGCCAGGCTGGTGCTGATGGAGTGAGCAGCAGACGCTGCGGAGATGGGGGCAATTAGCAAGGCAGGCAGAGCTCTGAGATTCCCTGCATACATGAGTGTGTGTGGGGGGAGGGGTAGCTCATTTCCATGGCTTGGACCACTTTCTCCACAGCCCCATGAAGGGGGGACCAATGTCTTCACAAACAAAGACACTGAGACTCAAGACTGTCAGATCTTCCCAAGCTGACTCGGCCTCCACGTGTCAAGGCAGGTCTTAAGCCTGGTGGCAAATCTCCCAGCTCCATTTGTTACCCCCCAGCTGGTGCCTGTGTTATAACAGACCTTCAGAGTCGTAGGCTGGGGTGGAAGTGAGTGGGGAGGGAGCGAGGGATTCAGATGGCAGGATCCTGGCTTCTTAAAGCCTAAGAGATAGCCCACATCCAGACCAGAGAAGAATTTCCAACCAAACCATCAGTTTTCCCTAGGAGCCTCTGAGCACATGCGTGGGCAGGGTGGCTCAACAGATGTGATGATGAATCCTCTCCAGAATCCTCAAAGAGCCCCTCATCCTTCAGGTGCACCCACCAGCCTGGCTCTCGGGCTTCCTGATCCTCCACAGTCTCATCTCTGATTGCGTACAGCGTGGGGCGAGGAGGGGCGCTCACCCGTCCTTGGAGTTTGGGGCATTCTTGCTAGACTATGGACCCACAGGGGCAGGGACTACCTGGGGAGGGAGAAAGAAAGGAAACAAACATTGGAGTCAGAATGACTGTGTTGGAATCCCAACTGTGTCATTAAAAAAACATACAAGGAGATCCTGCTGAATAGCATTGAGAACTATGTCTAGATACTCATGTTGCAACAGAAGAAAGGCTGGGGGAAAAATGTAATTGTAATGTATACATGTAAGGATAACCTGACCCCCTTTCTGTACAGTGGGAAAATAAAAAAAAATATTAAAAAAAAAACATGTGATCTTTATAATTTTTAGACTTGGTTTCCCCATCTATAAAATGGGCATGACGATGCCTGCCTTGCAGGGCTTCAGTGAGAACTGAAGAGGGTCAGGCATGAAAATCCACTGCTGGAGGCTGGGATGGTCAGTCCTCAGTGCATCTACAGCCTCCTGGGTCTGCCGACCCCTCCCCACCACACCAGGTCGGGGCCAGGCTGGGCAGGGCCAGCTCTGAGCCAATGCTGCTGGGTGGATGGGTCATTTCTCCTGTCCTTGAGAACATGCTGTGTGCCCTGTTTCCTGGGAGCATCTGTGCCTGTCTCCCCCCAGCTGTGTGACCTCAGGTTGATCTCTTTCCCTCTCTGGGCCTGAGTGTCCTCTTTAAGCAGCCAATGTTTTTGTCCTCTCAGGCTTCCCCACTGGCACATCCCATGGTGTCACAATGCACAGGACAGCCAGTGCAGCTGGTCTGGTCAGGAGCAGACGGCTCTGGCCTTTTCCCAAGCCCTCCTTGGCCCAGGTGACCAGCCAAGTGGCTCATTAGCCCTCGCAACCAGGTAATCAAGGTCAGCAGGTCAGAAGTTAATATTTCTTCAAAACACAAGCAAACACCTCATTTCCACATACCTGGGGATAATAAAAATCACACAAGCAGGGCAAGGCTCAGGGGCACCTCTTCTGATCTGGATTGACCCCAATTAGCCAAGTGACCTTGGGCAGTTACCTTCTCCACCGTGGCTTCAGCTTGCTCATCTGTGAAACGAGAATTTGGAATTCTGGGGTAGGTGCAGGAGGTGCTCTTCTTTGATGGATTCAAAGGCTGGAAAGTGGTCTGAGGCCAGGTGAGCTCAGGTGTCACTTCTTCCCCTTCTGGCACAGTCTTCTCACGCTCTTTCCCCGGAACGTATGCGCCTGAGGCTTTCCTGCCACTGTGCCTCACATGAGCCAGTCTGCCCAGTCTGCTTTGCCCTCCAGCTCTGGCTCTTGGAATCCAATTGACCCCATCCTCCCCCGTGGCCCACATCCCGCCTCTTGGGAAGGGAAGCCTTCCGTGCCCTTGCTCTCTCACGGGGGCCCTCTGTCTTCTGGTTCTGATCATGGCTAACAGGGAGGGTCTATTCTGGGTGCCTGGTACCAGTGATTGAAGGGCGCTGAGTCAGGGCAGGCAGGAGAGTCCTCAACTTGCACCCAAATTGTGTGCTTTTTTTAGGGCAGAACCGTGTCTCCTCCGGCACCTGACACTCACCGGTGCCGGGTGCCTGCCAGGATTCACACTGCAGGGGTGCTGCGTGGAGCTGGGAATCTGGGAAAGACGTTTGTCTGGTGCGTCAGTGAACATGTGGGAATTTGATTCCAGGAATAACTGGGCTCACTATTTCTAGGAGAATGCGATTGTCAGACTCCTCACATGAAGGTATATCCATATCCAAAAACAAGCAGACCAAAATGCCACCAACGCAGAAGGGTCTAGCACGGGTTCTGCTAGAGCCCCCCCCCCCACCCCCACTGCCACCACCCTTCCCAGTGAGTGGCCTAGCTCTTCCCTGGGGTGGCATGAAACGATGTCATCCCTAAGGCCACATCCACATCTCAGCTCTCTTCTCTCGGTACTGTGGGCCTCAGAGTCCTCCCAGTGGCCACTATGCCTCATTGGGACATTTTGCTTCTAGAGAATGGGTTGGGCTTGCTTTCTGTCTGACTCTGACTGTCCTCTCAGCTTCCCCAAGGCTTGTCTGGGTGCAAAGCCCAGAGACCTCTGCCTCCCCAACGAAATCCCGCTGTGAGCCCAGTGCTCAGCTTCCAGAAGACGAATCATTTGCTCAGTCCCACCAACAGGTCTTCTTATTATCCTATTCCCAGAGTGAGCAGCAGAGAAAAAAAAAAAAAAAAAAAAAGAAAAGAAAGAAAAAGGGAAGTTATTTGTTATACAGCAAGAGCAAAAAGCTTGCAGGGAGGGTGCCTGCTGAATGTTTGCTTTGTCTCACTTCGTTTTGGGGCGGGCTGAGCGGAGGTTGGGTGGAGTGCTGGCTACACAGTGTCGCTGCAACTACCTAGGGCCTGGTTGGTGTCTGTCCCGGCTCTGCCTCTTTAAGAGAAGCCTGGGGCCAAGATTTATTGGCTGCTGGGGCCCTGCTGCGTGTGTGGCTTGGTGTTTACAGGCCTGGGGAAGGCTGAGGTCTCCCTTCCCAGGCTGCAGGGTGGTGGCAGGCTGGAGTTGGGGTAAAGAATGGTTGCCATTCATGGTGGGGTTCGCAGCAGGACTTGGTGTGCAGCCCAGGGGAGCAGGCGGCCGTGTCCCTGTAAAGGCCAGGCCTGGACGGAGATCCCACCCTGCTGGGTTCAGACAGGGAGGGGAAGGGTGGGAGGGCTTGTCCCCTTAGAGTCCCTGAACACCATTGCCAAGGGCTGGCGGGCAGGCTAGAGCCACAGACTGTGTGTTCACGCTGGGTGTGCAGACACTGGGGGCAGCCTAGAGCAGGGCAGGCAAGACGCACCCCCAGGATCTGAGCCCAACGTGAGGCCCTGAACCAAAGCAGGCCACATGCGGATGAGTGGCCGCCCTCTGCATATTAGGATGTTCAGCGGCAGACAGCGTGTCCCTGGCCCAGTCGGTCCAGCAGCCCGAGGCTTCATTGCTCATCTGGGAAGTGGGAAGGATGACATCAGCCTCCTAGGATTTTGTGGGGATTAAATAATGTAACATACGCAAAGGACCTGGCATAATCCGTCGTCAATAGCGGTTATTATTTTTAGCTTCACGCCTCCCGCTAAATGTTCCTGAAGGCAAGCTAACCCTGCTTTTCCAGCCACGCAGTCCTGTGGCCTGAGCACCTTGGAGGCCTGGTTTCAAATCTTAGCCTTGCTCATGCCGACAGTGGGATGCCGGGCATATCATTCAGGCTCGAGGGACACAGCCGGTGGCCCCCACGCCTCTCTTTGCTGGCCAGAGCCTGGCTCATCTTGAAGGAATAGGAGCTGATGTTCAGAGGCTGAGCTCTTACTATGAATTGGGAGCCAAGCCAAGCATGTTACTCGCTTCATCACTTTCTAATTTGCTATTGTGAACCATTGATTGTGGAAGTGTGCAAGGGTAGACGAAACCCGACAGGATAGTCATCAACCACTGGGCCCATCACCAGGCTTCAATAATGATTGACATTTGTTGCCCTTTACTCATCCATTTCTTCGGACTTTCATCTTTTCTCCTCCCCTCCTCCTGCTTTGCTGTCTTCTCCCGCTCTGCTGAAATGTCTAAAGCAAATCCTAGACATTGTATCATTTCATCTATAAATACCTTAGGATATATTGCTACAGGATTCAAAATCTTTAACAAAGAAAACAAAACCTATCATCATAACCAAAAGAGTCTAACCCTTCTTAATATCATCTAATATCCAGCCTGTGAATCATCTCATTTAATCCTCAAAATAACACTTCAGAATTACCAACCCAATGCTCCCACCTTTCAGATGAAAAATGGAGTGAATGAGACATTAAGCCAGTTGTGCACCATTACCCAGCTCGCAGCCCCATCTCCTGAGGCCAGTTGCCTAGTGGATGCTGGAGGCAGCATTTGGACTCAGGCAGTCGAATCCCAGAGCCCGAATCCTGCCGTTCTCACTGTCATCCTGGAGCTCCAGAGCCTGTGGTCACTCAGCTGGCAACCTCACAGGCAGGCCAGCCCCTCCCCAAGCTCATTTTCCTTATGGCCTTGCACTGACCTCAACTTTCTTGGACATCAAATGGTAACTATGCAACACCTGCCTCCAAGCTTAATGCATTTCCTTATACCTTTGACAAATATTTACCCTGCAGCTGCTTTGTCCCAATACGGCATTGCCGCTTGGGATCCAGCAATGACCCAGTGAGAATCTTGGCTGTCATGGCGTTGACAGGCGGCACCCTTACTATGCAGAGTGTGGTCCAAGGACCAGCAGCTTGGGCAGCCCCTGGAGCTGGACAGAACTACAGACCCTCCGCCCTGCCTCAGCCCTGCTGAACTGGGATCTGTATTTTAACAAGATCCATGAGATTCATTCCTATGAAGGTTGAAGTTTGAAAAGCACTGCCTTGGGCCCACTTCTCACCCCAGGCTTCACATTAGAAGGCTCTGCTCTGCAGGGCTTTAAAAATACTGCCCCCTCCCCAGCCCTGCCTCAGGACCCATTAAATCAGAACCACTGATGATGTTTAAAAGCTCTCAGATGGGATCGAGAATGCCAACCCAGTCTGATCATTTTAAGGATAAATGAACTGGAGTTCCCGTTGTGGCGCAGTGGAAACAAATCCGACTTGCAGCCATGAGGTTGCGGATTCGATCCCTGGCTTCGTTCAGTGGGTTAAGGATCCGGCATTGCCGTAAGCTGAGATGTAGGTCTCTGATGCAGCTCGGATCTGGCATTGCTGTGTGGCTGGAGCGTAGGCCGGCAGCTACAGCTCTGATTAGACCCCTAGCCTGGGAACCTCCATAAGCTATCGGTGTGGCCCTAAACTAGCACTGGGAACTGTGTCTAGTCGCTTATGATGGAGCATGATAATGTGAGAAAATAGAATGTGTACATGTATGTGTAACTGGGTCACCATGCTGTACAGTAAGAAAAAAATATTGTATTGGGGAAATAATTAAAAAAATAGAAGTTCTCTCTTATCGGGAATAAAAAAGAATGCAATAATAATAATAATAATAAAAGGATAAAATGAACTGAGATAAAACTTCCAGCAGAGGAGTTCCCATCGTGGCTCAGTGGTTAACGAATCCAACTAGGAACTATGAGGTTACGGGTTCCATCCCTGGCCTGGCTCAATGGGTTAAGGATCTGGTGTTGCCGTGAGCTGTGGTATAGGTCGCAGACGCGGCTCGCATCCTGCATTGCTATGGCTGTGGTGTAAGCCGGCGGCTACAGCTCCGATTAGACCCCTAGCCTGGGAACTTCCATGTGCCTCGGGTGAGGCCCTAGAAAAGACAAACAAACAAAACTTCCAGCAGAGTACCTAGGACACAGTAGGTGCTAAATTGATGCTCTGTTTTGCCCCTTGTCATCTCCACCCTGTTCCTGGGACTGCTTCACACTGCCTGCACCCACGGTCCCCACCAAAAAAACCAAAAAAACAGGCCCTTGTGTTCTTGGGTTGTTTATGGCCTTTCACAGTCCAAATCCTCACGAGTTTCTGACCAGAGTGCTGCTCTTCGCTGAGAAACCCCAGAACTGTAAACCTGGGGCCTTCTCCTGGGAAGTCAGGCTGCAGAAGAGATATGCACTTCTCCCTGCTATGACCCAGTTTGCTGAGCTGAGCTGAGAATCACAAATAAAAATAAATAAATAAGTGCAGGCTCAGCCACATGTGCAAAGAGCTTTTCTTTCACCGCGGCCGGATCCCAGTCCAGACGTTATCTCATCACGCTCTCCCGCCAGGTGATGGGGCGCAGGGCAGGTGCTACCAGCCGTTGGGGCTCAGCGGGCAGAAGATGTGGTTTGAGTTACCAGACATGCGGGAGAGGGCGCTGACCCTGGGACCCTAGGGCGCAACGGCAGCCGGGGCCCAGCCTGGCCTCTCTGGGTGGCCTGAGGGGCAGAAATGTTTTCCTGCTGGCGTTGGCCTTGGCAGCAGCCCAAGGTGCTGGGGGTGGGCCTGTGTGAGGCTCTTGCTTGCCTCCCCTTCTGCAGGCCACCGGGATGCTGCTCCCAGGGCTGTTTACAGGCCTGTAAATGAGCCACAGCTATGGAGGAGGCTGGAGAGGGGTCAGAGGCCCTTCTCTGAAAGCCGGCAGGGATCAGGTCTGCTGGAGAGGGGAGGGAGGAAAGGGACAGAGAGGAGAGCTGTGAGAGGTCTCCGGGGAAGCCAGCATGCATGCCGATTCTCCACCCGGCCATTCCTTCTGCAGGAGGCACGACTCCCTGCACTATAGAAATGGGGAGACTGAGGCCTGGAAATGGGGTGGTCCTTCCCAGGGAGAGGCAGGCTGGTCTGGAGACATCAAAGCCTGTGTCCTCTCTGAGATATGTGTGAACAGGCTTAGGAATCAGGGCTCAAACAGTGCACTGGGGGGGCCAGGCTGGACGTGCCAAGGGCTAGCGCCCTTCCTAGACTGTGGCCATTGTAGGATGGGGAGAAATGAAGCCAGCAGGCAAAGTATGGGGAGGGGCTTGGCAAAACTGGGCGCTCGTCTTACCTTGGGTGCTTGCTGGGGACTTGTGAGCAAGTTGCGTCCTGGCCTGGTGTCTCAGATTTTTCTCTCCCGTCACAAAGCAGTACCACTTCTGACCTCACAGTATGGCTTTGAGGAATCATTGAATAAGAAAGTGGATTGGGACGAGCTGCCAAAAGAGCTGCCTGCATGACATGTTCGCTTTACAAGGGATGGTAGATAGCATGTGCACGTGCCGTCCCCCCACTTTGGAGCCCAGGGCAGACATCGCTAATTGATCACAGCTCTCCCTCCCCCTGAATGTGGCGCTGTCTCAGAGCTCCTCTCAGACCAGAGTGCTGCAGGCTGCCACTTCTAGGCTAGTGAAGCTTGGATGTGAGATGAAATCTATCTTCCATGCTTGCATGGTCTGCTGAGAAGCTGCTGCTCTGGAGCCAGGCATCTCCAGGAAAAGCCAAAGCTTGAGTAAAAAATGAGGCAGGAAATCATAAGGGGGAAGGAGAGGAGACCTAGCCAGGGTAACAGGCTCTTGGTACCAAATGGGCCGTGGGCAGTGTCGGCAGCAGTTAGGCGCCCCTGGCAGTGGGCAGGGTGTGTAGAGCAGTCATCGGAAGGAGCAGGCACCAGGAGAGGGGCCCCTCTTGGCTGAGCCGCTGCCCCGGACCAGGGACTGTGTCTCATTCCATGAGCACAACATTTCTGTGGGGTCTGTGCCTTTATTTTTTGCACTTTACATGAAAGGAAACCGAGGCTGGGAGCGGTTACAATCAAGAGTGCATGGGGAGAGTTCCCGTCATGGCTCAGAGGTTAACGAATCTGACTAGGACCCATGAGGTTGCGGGTTCGATCCCTGGCCTTGCTCAGTGGATTAAGGATCTGGTGCTGGCCGGAGGCACCGATTTGACCCCTAGCCTGGGAACCTCCATGTGCCATGGGTGCGGCCCTAGAAAAGGCAACAAACAAACAAACAAACAAAAACGAAAAGAGTGCATGGAGCTGGTGCTGGTACCCAGGTTGGCAAGAGGGTAAAGCCCCCATTCTCCATGCTGCCCTTTCAGAGAGCCTGACCTGGTGTCTTGGCCCCTCTCCTGAGCAGGCCTGGGACTGGAGGTGACCTGTTTAGGCTCTAGCATTTGGGTGCCGGCAGGCTGGACCCCTGCTACATGCGGTGTGTGAGGCAAGCAGACCCTGGGAGATTTGCTGACACCTGTCTTTCCGCTTTTCCAACCCCTGTGGACTTTGAGTTTGTGAACCCTGGAGCAGGGGGCAGAAGAGTGGGTGGGAGTCCAGTTCAGCCCCGCTCTTTCATGGTGTCACCTCAGGCAACCCTCTGCCATTTCCTGGGCCTCAGTGTACCTAGTCTATGACCCAGAGCCTTAGGACTCAAGATGGGGTCCACCAAGGATCAGCTTCAGGGGCCCCTGCTGGAAGGGCTGCATCTCAGGCCCCTGGGTCACCATCTGTGTTCTCCCAGGGCCCTGCGCATTCACATGGTCACAGAGGTTGTAAAACAATGAAACTCTCGTGGGTTCTCCAGCTGCCTGCTGGTTCAATGAGTTGGGCATTCTGTGACTAACAGTCAGCACCTGAAGCTGGGCTGAGCCCAGCCTTGAAGGCTGAAGCTCAGCCTGGTTGTTCCAGCCAAGGAGGATAAGCTGGGAATACTCGGCAAGGCTCTTGTGGGGACGGAAGGGACAGCTCCTGCAAGACCGGCCATGGGCAGGCCCGAGATGGTCAGGAGCAGCCAGCCAGCTGCAAGGAGCTCTCCGGCTGGGGCAGGAGGCCAGGCTCACAGACTCAGGACAGCAACCTGGGTACAGGGAGGGAGAGGACAGAGCTGCAGGAGACCAGAGGAGGGTGGGGTCGGGGGGGACCCTGAGGCCAGAGGAGACTGGGAAGGAGAGACCACTAATGTAGACCGAAGCCCCAGAGCAAGACGGTCCTCTCTGTTGCTCTGCAGGTGACCCCAAGGCCCCATAGGTGACATCTCAAGGCCCCATTACAGAGCAGCAGGGGCACACAATTAAATTCAAATGCTCATCCATTTCCCCAAAAGCATCAGCATTTTCCAACCCTTTTATGGATTTCTGAGGAAAGATAAAATGCAGCTGTTTTGGCTCCTGAGCCAATGAAATAATGTGAGGTGGCCCGAGTTCTCTCCAAGGAAATCAGCAGCTTATTTATTTATTTTTGACTCCAGAACTTCTATCCCAGTCTCATAATGAACTTGAGCTTCTAAACCTGCCCCTTTATTGCCCTGGCCCTCACCTCAAACCACTTTGGGGTGACTTCTTTGTAGACACTCAAAAGCCTTCTGGCGACGTGACCGTTGTCAATTTTTATGCTTCACTTTCCTCTTCTAAAAAAACGTGGGTTGCCTAACCCCTGGGTCCGGCAGGATCCTTGGCACAGTTAAAAGAGGTTCTGCAGGCCACAGCCTCACAGAATGCCTAGCACATCGTAGGTCCTCAATTATGCCACGTGCCTGCCTTTCAGATCTCTTGGGGGTTAAGGAACTCATATAAAGCGAGCTGCCTGCTGCTACTCCTGTTGGGCCCCAGATGTTGCAATTTCCTTTCCCGTGAACACAACCCTGGCCGTCACAGGCCTAGGATGGCTCAGGTCCACAGGGTACACAGGCCTCGCAGTGACCTTGAGACTGGTAGGGCCAGCATGGGCACTGCCACCACCACAGTGATGGCCAGCCTTCCTGTATGTGTGGATTAGCCCAGGGTTGTGCCAGCAGGCCTCTGCTACTGCACCTTGCCCGGTCACTTCCTGAGAAGAGCCTTGCTTCAAAACGCCTGGAAGTGCTTGCTCTCCTTTATGTCCCAAGCTAGTCTTCATTTTGCTGGGATCCAATCTTTGATGTCAAGAAGCACAGAAAAGTGGGAGGAATCTTGAGTGCAGGCAGCATCCTCCTTCCCATGTTCCCTGACAGCTCACCTCTCACCCAGGCTCCCTTCCCAGCTGGCGCGCCCCGTAGGTGATGGGTTACCTGTCCCTGCAGCCTAGTGGAGACCAGGTGGAACACCCATGGCCAGGTGTGGCAGGGGACCACTAACCCAGATGATCCTAGGGCCTCTGGTATGGTTATTATCCACTGCCTAAGCCAGAGAGCTCTTTTCGAGTTTCTGGCATGATAACCCCATGAAGTGGGTTGCATCACATGTCCCCCAAAAGATATGCCCAGTCCAAACCCCCAGTACCTGTGAGTGTGAAATATCCCCTTATTTGGGAAAAGGGCCTTTGCAAATGTAATTGAGTTAAGAATCTTGAGATGAGATCATCCTGGATTTAGGGTGGGCCCTAAATCCACTGGCTGGTGCCTTATAAGGAGATAGAAATCTGAGACACAGAGACACGGGCCAGAGCCGGTGAAGATGGAGGCAGAGATTGGAGTGATGCGTCTACAAGCCAAGGACCGTCAAGGATCGCTAAGCGCCCAGCAGAAGCTGGATGAGGCAAGGAAAGATTCTCCCTAGTGCCTCGGGAAGCATGGAAAGCCTGCTGATCGTTTGGTTTGGGACTTCTGGCTTTCAAAACTGTGTGGGAATAAATTTTTGCGTAAGCCACCCAATTTGTGATCATTTGTTACAACAGCCCTAGAAGACTAATGCACTATAGAAAGTAGCATAAAAAGTTTAAAATAAGGCGACTATGCATGTGTTTGAAGTGTTTTCAGTGTGGTAGGGCGATGAGGCCCCCTGAAGGAGTGGGAGGGCCCTGGGGATGCCTCAGGGTTCCGTGGAGGCTGTGGGGACCGTTGAGGCCCACAGGCCGGGCGGTCAGTGCTGCTGGTGGGAGGTGGCCTGCATCTGAGCTCTGAAGGATGCTGAGCATCGGTGCAGACCCAGGGTGCCTTGCCTGGGGGTGGGAGGGATGTTTGGAGGTGGACATTGGAGTGCTGTGTTTGTGGAAGGTGGGAAAACATTAAAAGACACAGAAAAGATGCTGGCTGTCAGAGAAGTGTGGGAAATTAAGCCCCCCTCTTATTTATCTCCCTTCAGGCCTACGGAGCTCTCTACTCATCCAGGGGCAGGTAGCGTGGAGATTACTGGGCTCCAGGCCTGGATCCAGTGTGTTGGGAACCCAGAGGGGAATTATGCCCTGTCCCCTCCTGTCCCCTCCACAGGGAGGTCGGAGTCAGTGAGGTGGACCCAAGGGGTGACAGTCACAGACAGACGCAGGCAAGATGCCAGGGGATTGGGGGAAGGAGGCTTCTCCCTGAGCTGGGGTGTCCAGGGAGACTTCCTGGCAGAAGTGGTGGATCTGGTTCCATGAAGTCTGGAAGTGTGTGTGTGTGTGTGTGTGTGTGTGTGTGTGTGTGTGTGTTGGGGGGTGGGGGTACCTGGATGATCTTTGAGCAGGAAGCCAGGGGATGATCCAGGGAGTGTGATGGGGCCGTGGGTGTGTACAGGACTGGAGGGTGAGGGGCAGAGCAGTGGGTTGTGGGGGAGGGGAGATGCAGGCTCAGCTGGAGGATGTCTTCTGAAATGCTTTGTGACGAAATGGGTGGCAGGGTGAGCACATTATGGGGACCATGACTCAGGCTGCAGAGTCCGGAGAACCCAAGTGTAGCTCGAGGGCACCGTATCTTTGTGGTGAGGCTGAAGGCAAGGCTTGCGAGTACTCTTTCCTGGCCAGACAGATGACCAGACGGCCACACACACACACACACACACTCAGACCCACACAGACTCACAGAGAAGCCTTTTTCCCTGACTCTGTCCTCCCCGCCCCCACCTGCTTCTTACTTCCTCCTCTGCTTTCTCCCTACTGTCCCCTCCCTACTCACAGGGAGGGCAAAGCCTAGCCCCAGACAGCAGCACATGTCCAGCCTCCCAGACAGCGTCAGCTCTTCACAATGGCCAAGGGCAGAGAGGGACAAGGTACGCAGGCAGGCACTGACCCACCAAGACACTGAGACACACAGACCCCAGTCACACCACAGCACAAAGAAAAGTGCTGGGGCACACACATCACACACACTGACCCATGCAGGGAGGCACATAGAGGATGCGACACCCATCCCAGGGCACACACTTGCAGACATCCACACCCAGACACTCACCGGCATATACACAGACTCACATATACACTCTAAACAGAAAGATACACACACAAGGAGATCCTCAGACACACACACACAAAGACACACAGATGCATAGTCAGATCAACACGGGCAGAGCCACGGAGACAAAGAGGCTTTGAGCGAGACCAGCCCGCCCCAGAACCCACACATCCCAGCTTTGCAGTCCCCCTAGGAACCCTCTCAAAAGCCAGGAGAAATTCCTGGGATATTAGCTAAATTTCAGACACAAACATTCTGGTCTCCCTCTCCAGATGTAATGCTCGTGGAAACCTGCACAGCCCTCCCTTGGCTGGCCCCGCAGGCCCCCACTCCCTGGCTTCTAGGAACGTTGCCATGTGGAGACAGGGCCAGACTCAGGAAGGGGGTGGTCCCGGAGAGGTGGGGGGACCACACCGGGCAGGGAGCACAGGGCCACATTGGTGGGGCTCTCGACGCACTGGGGGGGATCCTGACAGATGAGGGCAGCAGGCAGAGAGGGAAGGGGCAGGTAGAGAAGGGGGCCTCCTTGCAGCAGATGGGGGCACTGCTCAAAGTCAGAGATGACCTGGTCCTGGGGATGCACGGAGAGGATCTAGACTGGAGTCAGATGCCCACCGGGAAGCTTGGCTCAACATAGGGGCCCTTGCAAGGACAGGGGCCTCACTCACCTTCCTATAGACACACTGGCCACCTCTCAGCTCCAGGAACATGGCAAGTCCTTTCTACCTCAGGGCCTTTGCACACACTGATCCCTCTGTTACAGCCAAAGCTCAGTGCATAGCAAAAGCTCGAGTGTGGGTCCTGTCTCTTAGGCCACATATGCCACTTTAAAGTCTTCAGCCGCAGTTTCCATATCTAAAATGTATTGAAAATGCATTTCTCTCACAAGGTTCTTGTGAGAACAAGATGAGACAATGAACATAATTGGGCTTTGGCAAATATCCTCTCACCTCATGTGAGGGCTGCATGATCTTTCTTCTTAACCCCCCAGTGAGAATGGTGGTAACCTTGAGTTAAACACAGATGGCTCCGGAAACACATGTCCAGAAGTGTCTGCCTAAAAAGTATGCTTGCAGAGGTCCTGTGAGGTGTCCTGACTCTTGGCCAATGGCTGCAATTCCATTGTTCTTATCACAAGCCTGTATCGTCAACTCAAAGCCCATTAGAGTCATCAGTCCTTCACCTCTGCCTGAGACACAGACAGTCTGCAAATCTGGATGCTTCACGTCTCAATCAGCCTCACATCCACCTGTCCTAGCACCTGAGACACCGGGACCCAGCAGGGCACCCACTCAGTGGCATCTCCCAGGACAAGCCAAATATCATCCCCCCACTGAGTAAGTCACTCCCTCTCCATCTTCCGTGCTGGCTTCATGCAAAGGGCAGTAGCTGCTGAGGAGCTCGGCCTCTTGCAGGGTGGCTGACTGCGGGCAAGTGACTTAGTAGCTTTGAGTTTGGGTTTTTGCATGTTTCCCCTACCCCACATATTTCCCTTAAAAAACATGGCTCACCTTATGAGCTAGACCCTGACAGTGCTCCAGGCACATGGCTGTAACTCAGTAAATGGTGACTGCAGTGACGATGATGATGATGAGATGAAGTAAGAAGAGCTCCCCAGGTGATGGTGGGATGGGAGCTTGTTGCCCTGCTCAGAGACTGCTGGGTCTGAGACACAGGCCTGCCTGCCTCCCGCCCGGACAAGGCTTGCTTTTGCAAGAGGCAGCTCGTTATGCGGGAGATATATGTCCTGTCGTAAAGCGTTTAATATTTTAGCTCCTAATTGCGTTACCAGAGACAGACAGCTGTTTATCCTCATCACTCTCCCATTGCTGTCTTTGGCAGGACCCACTGGGCCGCTCCAGGTGTTTCCTTGCCTCCTCTTCTGAAAATTCGGGACCGCCATACAGACACCTCCCGGCTCTTCTGTGTGGTCAGGCGGTGAGTGGTGCCAGAATGCAGGGGCCTGTGCTTGGAGCCATGGGGGGTTCCAGATGTCCTGTGTTCCCTATCTGCCTCCTCCTACCTGCCCCTTTATTAAGCACCATGGCATCCATCAGCTCATCTGATTTTCACAGCAGCCCTTCCAGGCCAGAACAGCTATTATTGATCCCATGATACAGAGGGGGAACTGATGCTAGGAGAGGTTGTGAATTTCACTCATTCACTCATTCATTCACTCATTCAGCCGTCCTTTTGGTTGGAGCAGCATTGTGAAAGGCACTAAGGACAGCGATATGAGTAAGGTGTAGCCCCTCACCCTCAGGGACCCACGGCCTTGCGCAGATGGAAGGTGGCAATGACCTGACCACCCTTGGAGTGTCTCTGTCTCCCTAGGCAGCGCTCATTGGCAGAATGCTAGTTCTAAAACATGGGCCAAACTCACTTCTAGAGCTCTTGGATGGGCTGATCTCAGTGTAAAGCCCCAGACTCTCTGCTAAGCTTTCTAGTCTCCCACCATCTTCACCATACTGAGACCCGTGGAACCTCATGCTTCCCAACTTGCCACACATGTGACAACCCCACTCACTGCCCACCCAACAGCCATGCCTTCCTTCCACTCACCTGTCTTCCCGGCTCCCAGAGCTCTGATGCTGTGGGGGGTGGGTAGAGACTCTGGCACCTGGCCTGTCAGCAGCCCCGGTGTGAACGGATCATGGTTATCCTAACGCCCTTTGTCAGGTACCTCCCAGTCTTCCTCACAGGTGGGGGTGACCAGCCCATCAGTGAGAATAGGGGACAGTTATGGACCAAATGTCTGTGCCTCCTTCAAGTTCGTACGTTCAGACCTTAGCCTCTTGCCCCTGATTGTATTAGGAGGTGGGGCCTTTGCGAGGTGATAAGGTCGTGAGGCTGGAGCCTCATGAATGGGATCAGTGTCCTAATAAAAGGGACCCCAGCGAGCTCGTGTTCCTCTTTCTGCCACCTGATATTTTAAGAAGTTGGCTATCTGCAACCAGAAGGGGACTCTCACCAGAACCCGACCTTGCTGGCACCCCGATCTCAGCTTTTCAGCCTCCAGAACTGTGAGAAATATATTTCTGTAGTTACAAGCCACCTCATCTATGATGCTTTGTGATAGCAGCCAGCACGGGCTTCAACAGGGGTATGTGCTGGAGAATTTCAGGACAGATGGAGTCTCTCCATCCTCTTCTTTGTATCTTGAGCTTGGTTGTAAGCAGATGAGATGTTCGGAGCAGCAGCAGCCATCATTTGATCAGGTGATAACACACCAATTGCAAAAAGCCAGTACACCAAGAAGAGCTGAGCAGAAATGTGGGTGAGCCCGGGTGTTTGTGGGCATCAGTGGCCTAGGACCAGGCTGCTCCCAGGTAGTGAGGGAGGAGATGCCTCTCAGCTGATACCACTGCTCTTAGGGGCTCACTGGTTTGCACTGGATACATCCTAGCAGACGCCTGAGTCAGCCTCTGCCACCTCCTGTCTAGAATGCCCTCTCCTCTGGTTTCGTTCTGAAAACTTTTTCTCACCTTTTAAGACCCAACCCGAGTCCTTTTCTGAGAAAAATTTACCCCATCCTGACCACAGCGTCGAGCGCCAGGTCATCAGAGCCCCTGTGATACTGAGTTCAGCCTGCTTGTAGTCTCCGCCTGCCATGGTGGGTGCTACCTGCAGTCATACCATTCACAGGGCAGTGGGTGCCACAGCCAGGCCCCCTGCTTGTCCTGGCATAGCCGCCTGAGGAAGGGATCAAGGGCCATTCTCTCTCTAGGCAGCTGGGGCTGGGGCCCGTCACAAACTAAGCCCCGAGCAGGGCCTGCTGGGGGATGAAGTCATGTGGAAAAACACTCAAGTTAGAACAAAACTGTCTTTCTGCAAATGACTTCATCATGTCGCCAGAAGGCTCGGATCACTCCACCTCTCACCTTTTCCCGCCCGCCCATGGGAGCAGGGAAGACCAGTTCCTCGGGTCCTGTTACATCACTCAGGCAAAAGTAAACGTTACCGAGACCCACCCACCAGGGGCTGGAGAGCTGATGCCTTCATCTCCCTCCAGAGGCAGGACTTCTTCTGACCCCTCAGGCTGGGAAGGCCTGGAGGGCAAGCTGGGGCCTCCTCTACCTCTGTGATCTCAGGGCCCTGCTTAGAGACCAGCAAAAACATAAAATAATACAAAACCCACTTGTGGAGTTCCCCTTGTGGCTCAGTGGAAATGAATGCAATTAGTATCCATGAGGATGCAGGTTCGATCCCTGGCCCTGCTCAGTGGGGTAGAGATCCTGCGTTGCTGTGGCTGTGGTGCAGGCCGGCAGCTGTATATCCGATTCGACCCCTAGCCTGGGAACTTCCAAATGCCACACCTGTGGTCCTAAAAAGCAAAAGCAAAAAGAAAACAAAACAAAACAAAAAAAAAAAGAAAAAAATATACCCACTTGCTCAATGCATGTGCTCATGAATTCTAGAAATAGTCAGCAGGTCTTCTGCTCTTTCTGCCAGGCATTGTGAGGGCTCTGGGCTTCTGCTTGCAGAAAGAGGAAATAAAGGTAAGAAGGAGAGCAGGAAGGAAGGAGAACATTTCTCACTGGGGTGATAGAGCCCAACAAATTAGGATGGGCCCTGAGAGAGGTGTAAAGAAAGCTGAGTTCTAGTTCTTACTCTGGCAAAAATACACTTCTCTTCATCGGCTCCTTGAGCAGAGCCTCTTGATGGTGGGCACCTCGGGATCTAGGAGGTCATTCCGGCACTCTGGCAGTGACAGTCATGCAGGGGAATGGACAATGTTGGTGACACGAGTTACGGGTTGGAATGGAGGTGTGAACAAGGTGGTGAGGGACCTGTGGGAGGAAGGGCCGGGGGGGTTGGCCAAGGAGGTGAGCCTTGAAAGATGAACACAGCAGGCTGCCTAGGAGATGGTGGGAAAGCTTTTGAGGTGGCAGGGTGCTTAGGAAAGGGCAGGCAACTCCCTGTTTGGGGAGCAGAAAGTACATAAACTAAGTGGCCATAGGTAGGGCTGGCAAGGCAGACTGAGGGCTGGGTTAGAGAGGAGTAGAGGTTGGGAACAAGGGGTTATTGAAGAGCTGAAGAGTAGAGTGTGCATTTCAGAAAAGCTGCTTTGGACCAGATGGACTGCATGACAGAAGGACCAGCCAGGAGGTCTCGGGAGTGGTTCAGAGGCCAGAGGTGAGAGGGAGATGGCCTGGAGTAGAACAGTGGTAATGGGTGGAGGAGAAGAGGAAAGAGATGGTAATGCCCATCGGGAGAACTTGGGACCACCAGGGTGAGAGGGAAAGTGGGATCTACTGATGTTCTAGTGTCTTAGGTTATTAGTTAAAATTTTAATTTTAATGCCATGACAGAGAAACTCAAAATAACTGTGGCCAAAATTGTGGTGAAAGATCAGGTAGGCAGTCTCAGGCTGGTATGGTGGTTCCATGATCATCAAAGACCCAAACTCCTTCCATCTTGTTGCTCTACCATCTTCAATACCCAACCTTGATCATATGGCCCAGAATGGCTGCTCCAACTCCCACTGTCACATCTGTATTCCACCTGGTAAAATGAGGCAGAGGAGGAAGAGGGTGGGGTGTGCACCTTCTTTTCAAAGATAGGACTTAGAAATCTGCCATTAGCCAAACTTAGAGGTAATACTGTACAGAATTGTAAGGGGTGCTGGGAATTGCAGGCTGCCATATGCCCAATTAACACTTCTTCCATTGTGGAAGAAGGAGAGAAGGGATCTGGGGAGGAAAAACTAATAATGTTGTGCAAACACACTGGCTTCTCTGCGTTTGATATTTCCTATTTGTGAAGTATAGTCTGTGCAGAGTCATACTTATTTTTAACCAAATACATGTTAAATATCATCAAATCTCTGCCAGCAACATGCTATGTTATCCCTGGGAAAGTGAGGATTGCCCTATTTGGCCTTTGTTTTCCCAACCATTGAAGGAGTCATTGGAAAGTACTTTTTTTTTTTTTTTTTTGTCTTTTTGCCTTTTTCTAGGGCCACTCCCACGGCATCTGGAGGTTCCCAGGCTAGGGGTCTAATTGGAGCTATAGCCACTGGCCTACACCAGAGACACAGCAACGCGGGATCCGAGCTGTGTCTGCAACATACACCACAACTCATGGCAACGCCGGATCCTTAATCCACTGAGCAAGGGCAGGGACCGAACCTGCAACCTCATGGTTCCTAGTCGGATTTGTTAACCACTGAGCCATGACAGGAACTCTGGAAAATACTCTTAACATAGACTCTGTGGGGCTTGCTGAGGGGGCTAGAGGGGTCTGTGAATACTGGATGCGTATATGCTCAATTTGGGGGTACACATTTTTCTTGGGGGAGAGTCTATAGCTTTCAACAGTTTTATAAGAGAGTTATGACCCTAAAAAGTTGAGTAAGAGAGTGAAGGTGTTACTCAGGGCCTTCCATACCCACATTGTATGATTCCTTTGTACCAACCTGGTAGCATACACTTGGAAAGGAGTCCAGGGGAAAGAAAAAGGCAATTGAGGGGCAGTAGGGCTGTTGGAGCATGTGGTCCAGCCTCATCCTGACAGTGACCACATGTCATAGGTGTGGTCCCCCCTCCAGGCCCCTCCTCTCCAGTCCTGGCCCTGACAGAGTGGGGATTTGGCTGGGCGCACACCTGGCACACTCTGCCTCATGTCTCCCAAGCAGTTCCCAAAGCTCCCAGCCAGGAGCCAGTTAGGATTTCAGAGGCACAAGTGAGCCGCTGTGCTTGGCCTGCCAGGTGAAAAGAACAGAGCCCGCTTTAACCAGACGCTTCTCACTTGGTATCAGCTTTCGCTTTGCAGGCGATGTCTCGGACCGGGAGCAAACCTGTTTCTCTGTCCGGAGCCAGGGATTTGATATTGTCCTGAATGGAGGTTTTCATCCCCCAGCTAGTCGTCTGCCCTCCATGGCGCCTGCCACCGGTGCCAGGCTTGGCACGTGAGCCCCCAGCTATGGGAGGAGTGGGTGGACAGGGCAGAACCGGGCTCGGTGGCGCCCACTCCACCCAGACGTGGTAGAGGGAGAAGGAGCAAGGGGACAAGCGGAGTTCTGGCAGGATGTGGGGCAGTTACAAGGCAGGAAGGTCCTGATGTACGGATGGTGTGCGCTCCTCAGAGATTAATCTATGGCCCATGGACCAGCCAGACTCAGAGCAGAATCACTGACCACTGTTGGGATGGTACAGACTAGAAACAAGGATTTTATCCAAGGAGACTGGGCAAAGAGAAAAGCACGGTGGCACCAAAACACTCAGAGTCGTGATGAGCATCTCCAAACACAGAGGACGGGGAGGGAGAGGACTGCAAGGCAGCAGAGGGACCACCCTGATGTGCTGGGAGATGAGGTCAGGAAGAAAGCCGTGCTGGTGGAGGAGGCATGGGTGGCCATGGAAGCCCCAGCTCAGAGCTCTGGTGGCTGTAAAGTGGTACCTTCACCCCAAGAGAGCAACGCCAGCAAGAGAGGTCAGGGCTGGGTGGCAGGGTGTGGCCCTGTGGCAGCCAAGGAGCTGGATGCAGGCCTAGCATCTTGACAGCTGGCCTGCCTGTGGGCCCTCCGGCCTCTTCCCCCTGCCCGGAGCTCTTATTCAACACAGACTGGGGACTCTGTTCCAGCCACCTTTGACTGTAGGTGTGGGACCAAGGAGAGTGGCCAAAGAAAAACAAAGGGGAAGAAGGGAACGGCTGTGCTTTCAAAGAGCCGCACACACAGGCTGGAGACCTGGCTGCAAAACCCAAACTTGTCAGTTCTCTGGTTGCAGCCTGTGTGTTCAGGCAAGAACTTATAAACACCAGGGCACTGAGGACAGCTCAGTGGCACCACCATCTACCACGTGTCCATGCAGGCCTAGGTCCTGGGATGGGTGTGGCCAAGGCAGAGACAAATAAATGCCTCTGCCTGCCTCCAGAAAGCTCTTGTCAGGGTGGAATCCAAAATGGCTAAGAGCATCCTGGAGGTCGTCAGGCAAGAGAGCTGGCCTGGCTGTTTTGAATTCCAGCCTCATAGTGTTCCTGGGGGAAGGTAGACACCCCCACTGGAGAATGCAGAGGTTCAGAGAGGCTAAGTAACCTGCTCAGGACCACACAGCTGGGTCACGTGGAAGTGAATGTTAAACCCTGGTTGTCTGACTCCAGTGCCTGCCTGCTTCCACGAGAGCAGACCCACACTCTCCTCTTTGGGAAGGGTAGTAGGGAAGGCCACTGGGGGTGGCTCGAAGCCGGAGGGTGGAACTGCTTACAGGCCCTTCCAAAGGATGTCTGCCAAGGCACAGAAATTCTTGATTAGACAGACAATTGAGAAGATGAAAGCACGCTCTATTTAAGAGCCACCCACAGTGGACAAGATTCCAGGTTCCGTGAGGAATTTGGAGACGAAGGGGTCAGGCTCTGTCCCACCAGGAGCTCACTGACCAGTAGGAAACAGATGGCGAAGGCGTTGAGAGCCAGTCCCCAGGCAGCAGGCCTGACAAATCTCTGTCCCTTCTGAGCAGGGTGACTGGAGGTGAGAACTGGCCCCTCTCAGAACCTCTATTTCGTTCTCTGTAAAATGCAGGTGGCTGTACCTGATGTTTTGCCTTGTGGAGATTGCAGAAAATAACATGTGCTAAATGCAAGGCCTGAGTGCCGGAACAATTACAGTGGGGATTCGCTCCCATTGCGGGTAGAGTTTAGCAGTTAAGAGCAGTTCTGTTTAAGGACTGTAAGAAAGTCACAAATAAAGGGCTCTTGGGGTTCATGGGTGGGAAGAGGGCAGGTGGGGCGGGGAGACTCAGGAAGGGCTTCCTGTCTTGCTCTCATTATCGTGTTTATCTCCATAATCCTCTTGTTTGAAGCCCTGTCCATCTTCCTCGCGCTGACTCTCCAGACTCTTTGGAAAGAGTAAATCCGTGTGCAGAGCACCTGGCTCCAGAGCTTTGGGGCCTCAGGTACGGCCACATCCCCATCCTAGCAGCTCTGGCTCAGAGGCCTTCCGCGGGGTCTCAGGGCCAAGGCTGGCCGAGTGTTCCCTGCCCCACAGGCCCAGCGTGGAATCTCGTTTCTGCCTTCTGCAGAGGGCAGCCTGGAGAGCGCCTCCCGCCACCTGAGAACCAGAGAGGATGCGAGGAGCCACCGAGAGAGGTCCAGGGCCCAAGTTAGCACTGCCACCTGGAGGTGTGGGCCAGGCCCCTTGCCCCTCTGGGGCACGGCAGAGCCCTATTCCCCTGGCCCCCGGCTCTACAGCAGAGGGGGCCAGTTGTGCTGGTAGGGCAGCCACGCCTGCCTGATGAAGTAAGAGTTGGTGGGTATACCCTTCAGTCCCTCAACCTCACAGACAGATCCCCCGGGGGAGCGAGCCAGAGACACACCTATTCACCATTTCATGCTTAATTTGCTTATCTGTAGTCACTGTCCTGTTTCCTGTGTCCCCACTGTGCCCCCAGGCTGGAGTCACCTCCTAGAAAAACTGCTTGCACCCAAATCCTTGTCTTAGGGCCTGCTTCTGGGAGCCCAGCTGCAGAGCCACACGGGGCTGGGTCACTCCGAGCCTGGGGGCCAGCAGGGAGCTGTGCTGGGAGATGCTGTCTCCATGGCCTTGTGGCTCCAGTGTTGCCTGGCTCTTCCTCAATGTGGCTGCCTCACCCCCATACCCAGGGCATGGAAAAGTCAGGAACTTCTGCCTGTGGTCTGGCTTGTACAGTGACCTTCTGCTCCCAGGACGTAGCATCCTCCTCCATGGGAAGACCGGGCAGTTGGGAAAAAAATGAAACTGCTTGGGGCCGGCTTCAGGAGGAGCAGGAGGGAGCTCTCACTCACCTCCTGTGAAATGGGTGTGCTGGCTTTGTATTTAGAGAGAAGGCTGTCAGGGGAGAGGGGAGAAAGGGCTGATTCATCAGTTTCTAATGACACTAATAGGCAGCATCTGTGAGCCCTCCTGAGGCTTCATCACAGGAGGAAGGGGGTGATTTTCTTGCTGCGGCTTCGACATCAGAGTCCCCATCTCTGCCTCCCTGAAGTGTGTCAGGCACTGGCTTTTCACAGGAAAGCTGCCTGATGCCAGGGCAAAAAGCAAGTCATAAAATATTCATCTGCTGAGGCCGGAGAATGGAAGCGATCGTGTCCTCCTGGAGAGGTAGAGTCCTAAATTAAAGCTGTGCACAGACCCAGAAAAAAGCACATGCCCAACCAGCAGACAGTCCCAGGCACATGTGGGAACTACACAGCCTCGCATGTACACTAAAGCAAGTGCCTAACATGCACACACGCACACATATGTGTACCAGTCACACACCTATGCGGCACTCAAGCCAGCGCTGAGGACACATGGATGCCACATGGGAACACGCACGCACAATGCACGTACATGTGACCCCCACTGAACGTGAGCACCCACTCACATATCTATTCCGCTATCATTGCAATGAAATGCTGACATCTTAGCTGGTGTACTGGGCACAGAAGAGCCCATGACCCGGCTCTGACTTTGGAACTATAGTCGCCTGTCTGGCTGTCCTGGGGAGGCTGGGAAGAAAGCAAATGCTGTGCCGGGAGAAGTGTGACTCAGAGGTAGGTTACACAACTCCATCCTGCCTGTGTGCTCAGCCCAGGATGGGGCCAAAAGGAAGAAAGCTTGCAAATGTGAAAGTGGAAAGGGCTGCTACATTTCTGGAAGCTTCCACATACCATGTTGCTTGTCTGGGCTGGTGGAGGCTGAGGCTCCCTGAGGGCAGCATGTGGTGCTCCTGCACTGTCATGACCCCAGAGGGGTGGGGAGTCACCTTCCCACTAGAGCCAGACCTACTCCTGCCTATCTGACCTGCCACCCAGGGCTCCAGCCCGCCTGCAGCGACAGCGGCTCAGACCCTGGGCTCTTAAGGTAAGCATGTATGTTGGCCTGGGCTTGCAAGGGTGATTCTGCCTTCAGATTGTTCTAGAAGCTCTCTGATGGAGCAGCTCACAACGTAAGACTGATGCCAGACCTAATTTTTTGAAACCACCTCAGTTCACAGACCTCCTGAGAGAACGACAATGTTCCAGGTCCTTGGGATGCTGTGCTTTTCCCTTTCTCCATTCTGCAACTATCCCCTGAACATATACCGGAAGCTAGGGCCTGGGGTGACAGAGCTGGCTGCCCTAGGATCCCACCTCCTACAAGGCAAGCAGACAAGGGCCAAGAGACTATTGCTGTTTGCTCTTGGAGAAGGGGACTCTGATTCTAGGAGATTAAGAAGTTGGCCAAAGAGCTAAGTATGTGTTTGAGTGGGTGGGAGGTGGGTGGGCCAGGCGTTGGAGGATGGAAGGAGGAGATTTAAATTCGGAGCAGAAAAGCAGCATTCACAAAAAGAGCACAGCTTCCTACAAAGGCAATTATAGATCAGGGGCTGCCAAACTACAGTTTATGGGCCGATTCCAGCTTACATCCTGTTTTTGTTAATAAAGTTTTATTGGCATGCAGCCACGGCCGTTCGTTTATGTATCATCATTGGCTGCTTTTGAGCAACGATGGCAGAGTGGACCAGTCACAGCATGGCCCTCAAAGCCTAAGATATTTACCATCTGACTGTTTACAGAACACATTTGCCAACCCCTATTCTAGATCGATCAGTTAGATAGAACCCATTGTAGAATCCTCAGAACACCCATAGACTATCTAGAACCCACTGCCTAAGTCTAGAGCCCAGCACGGTTTTCTAGAGCTCCCTGTAAGAATAACATTTGTGTGGGGATTTAGCCGTTTACAGTGAGCTTTTGCATCAATTATCCCATTTAATCCTTCAACAAGCCTGTGTGAGGTTAATGGTAATTTTATCCCAATTTTGCAGATGAAAAAACTAAGACAAAGGGAAATAAAGAGACTTGCTGAAGACCACATGGCTGGGGACAGCCGAGCCCTGGGCAGCCCGATCCTAACGTTCCATGCTCTTTCCACCACATTAACCTACAGATGTTTCTCTGTCACACATTCCACCACCGAGCTGCCCTCCCTGACAAGCCATTTCCCTCCTCCTTCCTAACATCTCTGCTGCCACTGAGGAAGCCTTTTTGTCCATTGTGCTGCCTTAGTGGGAGAGAGCGTTTGGAAGAGAATCGAATTTCCTTTCTGCATCTGTGTGCTGGTGCCCAGTGCACCCTGGGACGCTAACGAACAGTGACAGATGAGCTTCAATTGGCTGGCGCGTGTGAGGAACCACTGGACCAGGTAATTCCAATCCACCTCCTCAGAACTCCATCCAGGAGGGAGCCCGGGGTGGCAGTGACGGCGCTGCCCTTGGGGCCCAGGGGCTGCTGAGAGAAGGCTGTCAGGGACATGATGGTGTCCCTCCAGGAGGGATGGGCACCCTGAGAGACCTCACCCTGCCCACCCCCCACCCCAGCACAAGACCGCTGTGTTGTTGCTCATTTATTTTCACAGGAGCTACTCTTAATGAAATTACCTTCCATGTATTAGATACAAGGACCTAAGATGTGGCTGTGTTATACCAGGATTCAGAAGGTCTACCCCCGCCACGCACAACACACACGCCACACACACGCACACACACACATACACGTTTCCTGCAGCTCTGTGCTGCTGCTGACTGGAGCTCTGCATGCTGTGGGTAACACATTTAGCTCGATAAAATATAATATACGACGGGATCATATTTAACAAGGAAAACAGGGCCCGAATGGACAGAGGAGCAGTGTGGCTGGGTTGCCATGGAAACCCCTGGTTCGGAATTTCCTGACTCCTAGGAGATTACATTTTCAACCTTAATGCTGTATTAACATAAGCTTTGGCACTTAATGTCTCTGTTTTTCACCTCCCCTCTCTCCCTTGCTTACAGGCAAAAGAAAGCATCATCGGAGCCCAGCAAGGGAGGAGGAGAGAGGCTTTGCTTCATGAAAGCCTGAACAGCATCCAACCGAAACCAGCCGCCGCCGCCGCGCCCTGACGTGGTACTCTGCAGTTTTCAGAGTGCATCGCATCCATTATCTCCCCTGACCCGCAGACAGGCCGGCGAAGAAGGCTGATATGAGGTCACCCAGCCCCGTGCGTGCAGCCCCTCAAATGCCTCCTGCGTTCCACCCCTTCTTCTCCATTGCATGGCCACTGCCCTTTCAATTTCTCCCGGGATTGTTGCAATAGCGTCTCACTGTCTCCTGCTCCCAGCCCGCACCCTCCTGTGCCCCCTTGCTGAGTAATCTTTTTGCACCGAAAATTTGTTCAGCCTACAGATGGTGTCACAGCCTCCAGTGGCCCCACCAGCTATAGACTAAAGTCCCAACTCCCATGTGTTCAAGGACAGCTACCCCTCTCTACAAGCCCCTTTCCTTGCAGTTTCCCTTGGAGGTGATGATGAGCTTTCTGAATACACCAACCTCTTCTGGGGCCATACCTCTTCTCATGCCATGAGCCTAGGCTGGACCTCTGGTCTCTTCCGTCTTGCTGACCAACCCTTAGGCTTCTTTAAGACCCAGTTCAGCATCACTGACTTCAGGGGTCCCCTGCCCACCTGGCTGCCCATGTTCCCATGGAGCTTGTACCCAAGGCTGTTGTATTCCTTACCAGCTAATTGTCCCCTTGGTCCTTCCTGCACCCATTCCCTCTTGTACTGCACTGGGAACTTGTCAAGCTGAGAGATAGTGCTCCTCACTGCCAGATCCTCTCCACCCAGTGTGGTTCAGGCACCTAGTAGCTGCTCAGCTGGCATTGATGAAATTGAGTTTATAGGTGAGGGCACCGAGGCTCAGAGCAGTTAAGGCTGGGGAGACGCCCAGCTGGTATCCTTCTCCTGTCACTACCCCTCCCTGCCTCCCTGTTTGCTCTGGGGTCTCAGCATCATCCACAACCCACATACCACTGTTCAGTTACCAAAGATACCCCTGACTTGTCTCTGCCCAACCCTTCCTTCCTCATCTTTTCTCCATCAGCTTCACAACCTTGGACCAGCAAGGCCATTGCAATACAAGCCGAGGTTGGGAAGAGTGAGGCTCAGAGACCACAGAGATACTTTGACACATGGAAAAAGGCAAGACTTCCTTCCCAGGAGATTTATCATTCTTCAAAAAAATGGGGTTCTCAAAGATTCAAGGTATTTGCTATTCATGCTATTCATGCAAACACGCTTGCACCTTGGTGTTTTATGGTAAGGATTCTGGGAACCATAGGGAAGACCAGAATCTCCATTCCTGACACCCGTGTACTGGAAGCCACTCCCCTCGCCTCTCCCAAATTAAATCCACTTGGAGCCTCAGAATGGGACATTTCTTGGAATAAGGATCTCAGTAGACATAATTAGAGTAAGGGAGAGATGACCTCATCCTGGAGGAGGGTGGACCCTTAGTCCAATGACAAGTGTCCTTATGGGAGACAGTAAGGAGAAGACACATAGACACAGGGGAGAAGGTCCTGTGAAGACAAAGGCAGAAGCTGCAATGATGGGTTTACAAGCCAAGGAATGCCAGGGGTTTCTGGCATCACAGAATCTAGGAGAGTATCTGGAATGGACTTTTTTTTTTTCCCCAAGGTCATTGCTTACTTTTATTTATTTAGTGATTTTTATTTTTTTCCATTACAGTTGGTTTTCAGTGGTCTGTCAATTCTCTACTATACAGCAAAGTGACCCAGTCACACATACATATATACATTTTTTATCACATTATCTTCTATCATGTTCCATCACAAGTGAGTATATATAGTTCCTAGTGCTATACAGCAGGATCTCATTGCTTATCCATTCCAAAGGCAATAATTTGCATCTGGAATGGACTTTCAGAGCTTCCAGAAGGAACCAATCCTGCCAACACCCTGATTTCAGACATCTGGCCTCTAGAACTGTTGAGAACTGTTACTTCAAGCCACCCAATTGTGGTCATTTGTCACCTAGGCACCTCTAGTAAGTGAATGAAATGGAGCAGTATAAAAATACAAGGGAAGCCCAGCAGGGCCATCGGGACCAGGAAGTCGGGGGTCCTCACCCCTCGCCATCACGTGTGGGTACCCTCTGCTTCTCTTCCTGGCACCTCTCAGCTCCTCTATCACTCTGCTCTTCCAGCTGCCACCAGCCCGCCACATTGCCCCTCCAGAGGTCCTCCCTTTGCTTAAGGCTCTGCTGCTGAGCTGTCCTGTGTCTATCAGTCTGGGGTCTTTCCATGTCTGTTACATATGCTAACCTGCCAACTCTCTCATTATATTAAAAATGTCCAAGAGAGGTGAGCTGATGGTTGAGCTCACCACCATCACCCCCCAAAGGGCAAAGCTTTCACCCCAGGCCAGCTCACAGGCAGCAGACCTTGGCCCTGATCCTCCAGGCATGGCCAGGGAGGTGGGCCAGGCATTCCCATCAGCACAGGGGGCCCTGGAAGGGCAGGACAGATGCCTGGAAACAGTCCCAGGTTGGTGGCCCCTTCACTGCTGAGACTAAACTTCCTGCAGAATTGAAGAATAGGCAGTAGGAAGGCGAAAGGGAAGAAGCACTTTTTTTTTTTTTTCCAATAGAAGAAGGAAAGTGTCATCAATAGAAGCTGTTGAAAAGTCCAAATTGCAACCTTCTTGCCTCCTTTTGATGAGCTGCCTTGATGAGCTGTTTAGAAGAGCTCATTGCTCTGGGTCAGCGTGACAGCTGTTGATGACAAGGGGTAGGCGGGGAGAGGTTAGGCAGGAGGAATATGCGGCCAGGGCCTTGGCCATGATGGATATGCACCAAGCCTGTGCACCCCAGGTCTTTGCAAAGGGTCCATGACAAACAGCCCATGGTGCATTGGGCTGTTTTACTGTAATTCACTCCCCAAATGCTTCTGGTGTGCAGCCCTGTGCTGAAGACACTGCCCAGACATCCTCTCATTTACTTTCTCCCAAGCTCCAGAGAGTGGATGTCAGGTTGAGCTTATGTAGTTCAGGGATTGCAGATGTGAACACCCAAAGTCCCAGGACCAGTACGTGATGGAGTCAGGATTCAAACTTAGGTCAGAGGAGGCTAGAGACATGGCTGAGCACAGTGTATGGTCCTTGGGGGCATGAAGGAGAGCTATAAAGGATGTTATGAGGAATCCAGATCAGATAATAGTTTTCTATGGAGGTTAAATTTCCCGAGTTTAATAACTATACTATGAAAATGTAGGAGAAGTTTAAGACTAATAGGAACAATGTCCCCAGTGTACTCTTAAATAGATGAGGGAGGGGATGCGTGGAGGGAGAGAGGGAGAGAATGAGAAAGGGAGAATAATAAAGTGAATGAGACAAAATGTGGTGAACTATGGGTTGATTTGCATCTCCTAGAATTTTATATAAACGTTATTATGTTGAATGTACTCCTTTTTGCTGGCTTCTCTTGTACATAATTTCTTTGAGAGCCATCCATGTTGTAGCAGGCATCCAAATTCATTCCTTTTCATAGCTAAGTAGTATTTCATCTAACGGATAAACCAGTTTGTCTATTCATTCCCCTGCTGTTGGACACTGGTTGTTTTCAGTTTTGGGCAGTCAGGAATCAAGCAGCCATGATTTGTGTCCCAGTTCTTTGGGTGGGCATTGCTTTTGTTTCAACAGAATGCCTAGATCATATATATGGTAGGTGTGTGTTAACTGTTTAAGAAATTGCCCAACTATTTTCCAAAGCAGCTGTACCCCCCAGTAGTGCACGAGGCTTCCTGTTTCTCCACATTCTTTCCTTGGTATGGACTGACTTGGTATTGCTGGTCTTTTCCATTAGAGCCCTTCCAGTGGACCTGTAGTGATGTCTCCTTGTGGTTTTCACTTGCATTTTCCTAGTGACCAGTGGTGTTGCTCTTATCCCCCTGCCATTCCCTCTCCTGCTTTTCTGGGGGCACTGCGACCTTCTGGGGCAAGACCTCAGGGACTTGCCCCTACAGCCCAGAGGTGAACAGTCACGTCCCGAACAGAAAGCATGCAAGTGGATGGGCCCAGGATGAAGACTGGAGGGCCACATAAGAGCCTGGGGTGCTTTCAGGCCAAGGTATTTGTCCCATGGCTCTGACGAGCAGAACCCACCCTTCAGATGGGGCACCCACCTGCTCAGCAGCCCATGCTCGAGCTTTTCCACAGGCAGTCAGTACACAGGATACTTCAGGTCCTAACCCTCAGACGTGATGTGTTTGCTCAACAACCCTTAAGTTCCTCCCCTGTGTTCAGTTCTGTGACCAGTATAAGCCTTTGATGGGTTTTGGTTATTGGCAATTATCAGAGTAAAGTGAAAACTCTCAAGGATAATCTGCAAGGCCTTTCTTGATCAAGTTCCTAAATTTGGTCTTTCCTACCACATCCTTCCACATCCCTCCAGCCTACGCTCCACATCTAACAAACACCCCAGTGTCCCAGACTTGCCAGCTCCTTCCTGCCTCCCTGCCTTAACCTTCCCTCCTGCTTCTCCCTCCCTTGGCCAGTGGAGACCTTCTCAGCCTGTCACAGCACCAAGCGTCCCTTGTGCCTCTCCTCAACCTCAAAGGATGGTTTTTTCAGGACCAGCATGGTCTCAACTGGATCCATGTACAGTTTATGCGGGTCACGGGGAGTGGGGAGGGGCCTGTGAGCCGAAAGGCTGGATGCTGTTACACACCCACTGCAGCACACAGAGGTTCCTCGTCAGCTGGGCCCGGCTGAATTGAGTGCATTTCTGCACCATGCCTTCCCCCCCCTGATCGTGGGGACTGGGATGACTCCCCACCGCCACCACTCCCACATGTGGCTCACAAGTCACTCCAATTGCCGGAGGTGGCACCCGCCATGTTCTGAAAAGCTAAGTGCCTTCGCCCCCTTCGCCACCCTTACCTGGAACAGCCATTTTTGTTGTGTGAACACATGGCCCGGGAACTTAAACACTAAAACCAGTTAGTTCCTCAGGGGGCGTCATCTTAACCATGCCAAACTCAACAAGATATAAACTGGTCCTAGAAGCCTTCTCTTCCTCCTTCCTTCATTTTTTTTTTTTTTTCTTTTTCTTGTTCCAGCAGCACTTATCCATCTGTGCTTCCACCACAGAGCTATTCCCACTAGAAATGCCGTGAAACCTTTCAAATAAAATATTTAACGTGTGGATCCAGTAATTTTATGTTGTGAGTTATGAAACCTTTATTCAGGTCCCACCTTTTATTAAACTTCAGGGTTCGCCTTTGGTCTCTAATGACATTATGTTGCATCAGAATTAGACAGTTTTTTACAGGGGTTTGTATTATTTGTTGTGACTCGGTAATGCTAATGTTTAAATTTTGAGTCCTTTTACTGCTGATTAAACCTCTAAAGACTACAGCAGAATTTCCGCTTCGCTGCTAGAAGAAAAGAAAACAGCGCGGTTTGTTCTGAGGAGATCACTTGAAGAATGTGCGGGAAGGTGGCTGCATTTATGAATAAAGCGAGGCATTATCATTTTTAATAGGAATTAAACAGCTAGAGGGAGAAGTCGGGCAATGCTGTGATCAGTGCAAAGGAAAACAATCTAACAATTTTAATTAACTGTATTTTAATAGCTTTAGTTATAATTGAATAATTTAAATACCAAGGGAAACAGTTAAATCTCCTAAAAGCCTTTTTTTATTTACATTTTAAATACAGTTCACGGTGAAGAGATGACAGTACAAGTGCTGGGAGCAAATCACCGGGTCGACTCCAGCAGCCGGGCAAGCCCACGAGAGGTAGGATGGAGCCCGAGTGATCCCGGGCCGGGGACTGGCGTGCCTCGCTGCCTCGGCCGAGATGGGCCCCAGAAAGAACCCAGGGCAGCAGTGGGCAGTGAGGACTTCCCATCCCGCCCAGGGCCTACAGCTCGTCTGACGTCAAAGCTCAAAGCCCCCAGGCCAGTGGGGCCTGGAGTGACTCTTGCTATTCATTCAACGTTCAAGCGATATTTATTGCAGGCCTACAGTAACAACCACCACGGCAGTAATAAAACAGTAGAAGTAACAGCTGACACTTACTGAGGGCTTCCTGAATGTTTGGGGCCAGCAATAACGGCAAGTGCGGGAGGGAGTTGGTTCCCTACCCTCCTGGAGTCTTTCCGCTGGAGGGAGCGACTGCGCATGCGCAGATGAATTACCAACTACACAAGATAAGTACAAATTAGGATAAGAAGCCCAAAGGAAAAAAGAACAGGATGCTAAAATAGAGGATAGTGGGACAGAAGGTGTAGATTATTTTGTTTTCATTTTGTTGCTTTTTAGGGCGGCACCGGCGGCATATGGAAGTTCTGAGGCTGGGGTTGAATCAGAGTTATGGCTACCAGCCTACGCCACAGCCACAGCAATGCAGGATCCAAACCGCATCTGTGACCCACACCACGGCCCATGGCAACACTGGGTTCTTAACCGACTAAGCAAGGCCAGGGATGGAACCCACATCCTCATGGATACTAGCTGGGTTTGTTACCACTGAGCCACAATGGGAATTCCAGATGATTTTAGATAAGGTGGGCAGGGGTGGTTCTTCCCTGGAGTTGATACTCAGACAAGACTTTGAGAAGGATGGGGTGGGGGCTGGTATCAAAGCCTGAGGCAGCTGGAGCTTCTCTGCCAGATAGAGCAACAAGTGCAAAGGCCCTGGGGTAGGGAAAGATGTTTAGAGTGTTGAGAGGAATTGAGGAGAACTGGCAGTGGCGAGACCACAGGGAGGAGAGCAAGGTGATGAAAGGTGGGGGGAAGAACCTGCCAGGGCACAAGGTGCAGGACATCACTGGAAGGTTGAAGCATTGAAATGGTGCAATTTGATTAGTGAATATAAAAGGTCTCTGATGTTTTCCTATGCCTTGTGCTGGGGTGTGAACTCCCTCCCTCACCCCTGTGGTCCTGCCCAGGAACTACAGCTAGGCCCCTCCCTGGATTGTGGTTGGAATGAGAGCCCCTACCCCAACTTCTACCCCATCCTGCACTATGCCTGCAGCCCTACCCCGCAGCCAGCCCCTGTCAGCATTCCTAATACCCTAGTTCCCAAGCATGTCCGCTCTGAGAACTGTCTTTGTTCGACGTCCCTTGCTCATCGGGGCCCCATCTGGAACTGAACGGACTCCTCCAGCCACTGTCAGCCCCAAAACCATGGAGCCTCGGCCTCCCAAACTCCATCCATCCCCACTAGCCGAAGATCCCAGCTACTGCATGTCTACCCTTGGCTGGGGCCACTGTGTACTGACTAACAGTTACTCCCTGAGAAGACCAGCCACTGCCTACTCAATGTCCTTCCTATCTTCCCACCAGCCTGCTGATAAAGCCCCCTTGTGCCTTGCAGCCAAGTCCTTCTGAGACATGAGAATCTCCTTCAGTGCTAATGAGGAGGACTGGGCCAGGAAAATTCACCGTCTGTGAAGATGGGACACTGGGAGATGGCAAGGTCCGCTCCGCAGGGGGCAGTCGGGGTCAGAGCAGATGCTGCTAATGGACAGTGATTGGGGTTGCCATCCCCTTCCATTAGGAGCTGGCCACTCCCACAGCTCCAGGCCATCCTTGGAGGCCTGGTGTCCTCTCCTGCTGGGGAAAGACTGGGCTGGTTCACTAATGGGGCCCCCAGCCAGCTCAGAGAACAGCAGGGGAAAGCCCCTGCCAGAACAATCCATTTCTCCTCCCCCCACCAGGAACCTCACCGGCTTCTCCGAGAGCTCCATGCAGGAGGGACCAGCTCAGACTCCAAGCCAAAGAAAGCACTGCAAGTGTATTCACAATAGGATTTGAGAATATTCCTTCCAGAGCGGAGGGGCCAGCCATGTGGGGCGCTGAAATGATCTGTGGACATGGGGCCCAGCAGGACTGAGCAGAATAGTGATCACCCACATGCTGAGTATATGCTCTAACTCCACCCCCGGGGGGGAGCACCCTGAGCGGAGCCCCATCATCCCAGCTTCACAAAGAGGACATGAACAGCAGAAGGTGTGGCAAGTTGTGGAAGTCACCTGGCTGGTGTGTGTTGGATGAGGACCTGGCAGGCTGTGCCCTCGTTCTTAACCACCGTGCTGTCTGCTCGCTCCGATCCCAGCCCTGGTCTGACACTTGCTGGCTTGGTGTTGCCCAGCAGCATTGTCCACGCCATACCCTCCCAATGTGCTCCACAAACAGTTATCAAGTGTCTCCTCTGTGCCTCTCATTTACAGAAGAAATGGATGCTGGGGGAGCCTACATAAATGCACACAACTGTTCCTGTCCCAAAACTTGAGCCACGGTCCCATAAAGCCCAATTTCTCCCCTCCTCAAAGATGCTCTTCAGTGACAGCTGCAGTGGGGTTGGGTGCTTGCCCTCCTGGTTCACGGCAGGGCTGCTGGGCTATGTCCAGGACAGGTAGCAGGGGAGGCAGGGAAGAGGTGGTACTCCTCCAGGCATAAGGGTGCAGGCACAACATGTATTGAGAGTCAGAGTCCGTAGTCCAGAGATCAGGACCTGATGGGGGGCATCTCAAATGCTCCTTCTGCATATGGTCAAGGGGAGCCCAGGTGGGGTATCCCACAGGAGCAGTCCGAGGCTCTCTTTGCTCCAGGTTCCTAGAGTACCAGGTTGAACACAGACTGGGACCATGTCCTGCTCCAGCCCCCAGGCAAGGGTTGCCCCTTGGAGGAGCCCCTGGCCTGCACTAAGGAAAACTGAAAGAGGGAAGGTGAGAGCTGGCCTGGACAGAGCGACCAAGAGGAGAAGAAAGGCCCAGATCAGTGGGTGGCAAAGCTGGGGGTGGGGTCGGCAGTATGGACTGCTGTGATCTGTCCTGGGCACCCAGGACTCCCCTGCAGGACCACAGGACTTTCTCCTCCAGATGCTGGGAAGACTGTCAGCTGATAAGGGCTCCATGGTCAGCCCTCTTTAGGAGTCTAAAGAGAGCTGCAGCATTCCCATCATGGCTCAGTGGTAATGAGCCCAACTAGTATCCATGAGGACTCAGGTTGGATCCCTGGCCTCGATCAGTGGGTTAAGGATCTGGTGTTGCTGTGAGCTGTGGTGTAGGTCGCAGATGTGGCTCAGATCCCACATGGCTGTGGCTGTGGTGTAGGCCAGCACCTGCAGCTGCAATTCGACCTCTAGTCTGGGAACTTCCATATGCTGCGGGTATGGCCCTAAAAAGAAAAAATAAATAAATAAAAAAGCGAGCGAGCGAGGGAGTGAGGGCGAGAGAGAGAGCGAGAGCCCTGCATTGTCAAGGTCATGCCTTCTCCCCAGGGAATCCCACCTCCACTAACTGACCGTGTGGAGGTGGAGAGGCCCAGCCACTTTGCCTAAATGCAGGACCCCTGTGGGGGGCCACCAGCTTCAGCGCTTTCCCATGGGGCCAGCTGAGGCCATGACTTCATTGAACCCTGATTTCTCCTTTGGCCATGTCTGCTTTCTGCCATTATCCTGTAGGTCTGGATGATCAGAACACTAATCTCTAATTTCTAGCTCAGAGCCTGCTTCCTGGGGAACCCAACCTGTAGCAGCTACTGACTGACCCAAATCTAACACATACTCAATAAATCTGCATCTAGTTCCTGTCGTGGAATAGATGTACATGGGCACTGGGGACAGATCCACAGATGGAACATCTGGCGTGGGGTCCCATCTGTCTGGATAACCAGACAGGTAAGCCCATCTCAGTAAAGTGGGTGGGTGCTGTCACAGGGGTTTGCTTCTGGAGGGCCCAACCAAGGCCACTCATGTTTCCCCAAGGGCATTCCTGCGTCCCAGAATTGAAAGAGAGGAAGGAGCCAGCCTTCCTCCTTGACTCGACTCCCCCTGTAGTCAGCCTACCTGGCCTTGCGCAGGCTGCTCCTGTGCTGCTTCAGTGATCGGACCTCCTGTGGTCTGAAGCGGCTCTGCATAAGTACAGCCTCCTTCCTCAGAGTCTGTTCCCGCCTCTCTGTAGCTGGTCTTGTTCTCGGCCTGGGAACTTGCAGGAGTGGTCCATTCTGGGGATGCTGAGTGTATCAGGGACTCCTGGACAGGTAGGAGGTGTAGTCACCGAGGGAAGCCCCCAGCACATAGCGGTGTGGGAAGGGCTCCATGCATAAGTGCACAGGGAAGGGCTCTCCTGCTGGTGAGTGAATGGGCTATTGGAGGAGGTGCCTCCTGCCTGAGCCTGATCTCCCCTCCAGTCTTGGAGTCTGTTCTCCCATTTGGAACAAGTGCTCTGAGGATAAAGCATACTTTGGGAAATGCTGCAGGTCTTCTCAGTGCCTTCATCCCAGTGGGCCCTGGGACCCTGCAAAAGCAGGGCAGAGTATGCTGCATCTCCCCAAACTTCTTCTTTTTTTTTTTCAGAGCATCTCTCAGGGCCAATGTCTTAGAGAACATGCTTTGGAAAAAAAAAAAAATGCTGCTTTCAGAAATTTCCAGAGCTGCTCCTGTTCTTGCTCAAAAGGGAAAGAGGAATTCTGTCCTGGTGGAG
The DNA here is from genome assembly GCF_054392235.1 of Sus scrofa. Classification (NCBI taxonomy): domain Eukaryota; kingdom Metazoa; phylum Chordata; class Mammalia; order Artiodactyla; family Suidae; genus Sus; species Sus scrofa. The sequence goes on along the minus strand of NC_139396.1, from coordinate 103,321,779 downwards.
GCTCCTAGCAGAATGGGGGCAGGGGAGGCAGTGTTATCTGAGAGTGGAGGAGAGCAGGGTGGGTGAGGAGGGGCAGGAAGCCAGGTGCCCCGTCTGTCACCTTCCCTGGAGCTGGGGGTGACAGTGGAGGACTGTCTGGGAAGCCAGAGCAAGAAGCCTGGGGAGGCTTGGGCGGCACTCCCGAGTCCCTGTTTCCGACAAACGCTGTGCTGCAGGCTGACAAAACCAACTCGAGTGTGCACCAGGCCATCCTGCTCTCTGCCAGTTCAGATGCTCAGACAGCGGGCTCTGGCTTCCATCCTCCCTGACATCTGAATCACGGCGAGGCAGGAGGCAGGGCCCGGCCGGCTCCGGAGCGGGGAAATGATAAACAGATGTCAGAGGACAAAGGGGCAGGATGTGCTTGGAGGTTTGTGGCACATCAGGCCTGCTTGCAACAGCCTTTCTCGCTCGGGAACCGAGAGGGTGGCGAGGCCATGACAAAGGGAACCTGATGGCAGAGGGGTTAAAGCCATGGCCTTTGAAGCCTCACAGGCTGGGCATGATCCTGGCTCCATCACTTGCTCATTGTGTGATCCCAGACGAGTTATTTAATCTGATGTGTAAAGTATGGAAAATCATCGTCCTTTACTCAAGACCGTGGCTTTGGATGGATTAAATAAGATGATGCATGAAAAAGACTTAACACAGTGCCTGGCACACCACGCTCAACAAATTTAGTTGTTTATGCTGCTGCTGCTGCTGTTGCTGCTGCTGCTGCTGGTAGTGCTGCTTGGGGAATGGGTCCTGCTAGATGAAATGTTTATTTGTCCAGCAAATACACACTGTGCTCTGCTTGGTGCCAGGGGCCACGGCACCACCCTAGATATGACAGGCTGGGAGAGGCTGTGCCAAGAAGCCACTCTTGGCCACAGAGTGACATCTAGACCCAGAACCCCCTGGACCATTCTTCAAATGAGAAGGCTATGAAAGCAGCAGTATGCAGGAAGCATTGAATGTGTCAGGACCTGACACCATCATCAGCTAGTGGCAGTGCATGCCCTCCCGCAAGTTCCCTCTGCCAGACAGACTCTTAGTCAGCCTTCAAAACCCAGCCCAAATGGCCCGTTTTTCCAGGCAGCCTTTCCCAAACAGCCTGAGCCCTCCTAGCACTTGATGTCTGGCTTGGTTGTGGCACTTGCCAACTTCTAGTGGTGCAAATGTTTACTCTTGTCTCTTTTTGGACTAGAGGGTGAGTGTGGATAGGAAATGTTTGGGGAACAAAATATAGTGATACTTAGCTGTGTGGGTTATGGAATCAGTCATGTGTGGGTTGATATCCTTGGATACACCAAATTTTGTGACCTTGGTGAATTAGTTAACATCTCTAAGCATCAGTCACTTTACCTATAAAGCCGAGCAAAAATATAGATTTCCTGAAGCTGTTATGAGGCTAAAAAGAGTCACTTGCCACCAAGGGCTTCGCACAGAACCTGACACACAGGAATCACTAGGGACACTTGCTAACATGATTGGCTTTCTATCTTTGTGTCTGTCTAGTCTTACCCTGGTTCTTGGCCTATTGCAGGTGCTCTATAATTAGTTATCAATTGAATAAAATCAATTCCCAATCCCAGGACTCAGGATCAAAATCTATCAAATGAGGCCATTTCAGCTAAATCCTCTGCACCCAAAGAAATTCTAAAGCAGTCCAGACCTACCCCTTCGATTAGCAGATGGGGAACTGAGGCCTGTGCAATTGCGTGGGGCCACTGCATGCAAGCAAAGGCACTCAGATTCTCCTTGGTGAGCTGGAATGTTATTTTGGTTAGTTCTGCAGAGCGCGGGCTCTCAATAGCCAGTCTCTTTCCCATCTGAGCTGTTTTGTGTAGAGGAAATATCAAGGTGTATGATGTCAAGGCAGTTAAGTAATCCAAGCAGCTGTGTAAACATCTGGAAGTAGTAGAGACACAGCCCCCGAGTGAAAGCAGGGATCAGTGCACCCAGACGTCTCGGAGAGGCTTCTAAACCATCACCTGTGAGGAGCCAGCTAGGAGAGCAGTGCTCTGATCAGAAACCTGAGCATGCGTTCTTTGCTCTTCAGGCTCTGAGTCGTGGAGGCCAAGGAGGACAAGAAGGCCCCTGTGCCTGGTGTGACTTTGGAAAGTGGATGTGAGGTTTAGGAAAGTCCTGCTAATGACATGTCAGCAGCAGCTGGAAACAAGTTGTCAGATTCACAGGGAATTGCCTCTTCTCACTCTTTCCCCATGGCAGGGAGTGGAGGTGGACTGCCCTGAGCCCAGATGCCCAAGAGAAAAGGCAGGGGCGTCTAGGGCTTCGCACTGGGAATCCCCAATCTGCTTTCTCCTTAGAAGTGAATATTCATGACCCAGAGAGGCCAGTGGCAAAAGGTTCTGCAGGAGCTTCTAGCCCACTGCTCGAGTCCTGGATGAGGGAAGAGGAGTCCAGAGAAGGAGGCTGCATGGCCAAGGTCACACAGCTGGGAAGGGAAAGACTCAGAAGCAGGAGCCAAGCTTCCTGACTCCAAATCCACGCCAGTTTCCCTATTACCCAATTGTCCTCTCTCCCTATTTAAAATTATTCTAATAGTATTTATCATTTCTTTTTTGTATCTAATTACAAAGGGAACATTGTAAGAAATGTGGAAAACACTCAGAAGCACAAAATGAAATTGTCAAAGTCTCTAGATGGATTGAATTCGTGGTCGCGCCTTTGGTAAACCTGCTCTCTTTTCTTGACAATCCCTGGACAGGTGCGGTCTGTGGTTTCCTGGGACAAGATTTTATAATTTGCATGTAGAGAACACAAGGCAAAGGGGGTCCTGGATTCTGTTAGCCCCTTGTGAACTATGGCATCTCCTCTGAACCTCAATTTTCTCATCCGTAAAAGGGGTTATCACATATACCTTAGAGTAAATTGAATAAGGGCAAAGATACACAATTGCTTTATAAAACATAAAGTATGTTGTTCAAAGAACAAATGAATGGTAATGAGGGCAATGGCCGGCACTTGAGGAGGGTGGGGTTGGCTTCTGCCACAGGCCCCCTGGGGCCCACTTTTTGGCTCACTGCAGCACAGCTTCCTTCCTCCTCCCCAAGTCCAATTCCAGCTCTCAGGCCAGCCCCTCTCCCACTCGACCCCCATGACAGTCCCCAAAATGAGGCCCTGCTCCAGAACCCTCCAAGGATGGATGAATAGGCTGGGTGGGCACTGGGGGGTGGCCATGGGGGCTAGGGTGGCCGCAGGGGGGACAGGCAGCTCTCTTTCACCTAGAGTATCTTCCTTTGCTGGACCTGAAAGCCTGCCAGGCTTATTGCTCAGATCCATGATCCCAGTCACCTTGGGCTGGTAACTCTGTCCCAGATAAAATGCCAGCAATTTCTCCTATTGCTTCCTATAGTTTCCCTACCCTGAGTGGGAAGGATTTTCATACCCATTTTATAGATGAGGAAAACAAGGCTGTTGGCACTCCTAACGGAAATGTTTGCCTATGAAAAGGAAGCTCTCAAGAACCCAAAGGAACCAAGGTGGTGCTTCAGTTGCTGGGTCTGAGCTGTTGTTGGTTGGGGGCCGTGGGGTCCTGAGGCGGTCCTGTCTTCCTTAATCCTGTTGCAGGCATGTGGGGACTAGAAGTGGCCTTCATTGCCCCCTGCCTCTCTTCCTTGTCTGTGGAGCAGGACGGAGATGGGTGACATGCTGTCACTCCCCTGTGCACCAGCAGAGAGAGCAGGAACAGAGACTGGTGCTGGCTCATGCCAGCTGAGCACTAAGGAGGTCCACTGGCTGGGATTCCACTGGTGTCTGTCCCTGGGCGTCACCACACCTGGGAGGCTGGCGTGGGTGCCTGAGACCAGGAAGGTGCTTGAGACCCATGAGGGTCTTGGCAGGTGCTGGCCACCCCGCATTAATCACCTCAACTGAATCTGGACTTCAAGGGACAAAGGTAAGTCCATGTGGGCCCTGCTAGGAGAGGCACTCTTCCTCCAAAGTCCTTTTGTCTGAGTGACAGCCTCCTCCTTGGTTGTTAGACAGATCCAGCTCCCAGTTTCAGCTTTACCCTCTCACACCCTGACAGAGAACTTGGTCAGATGTCTGAACCCTTCTTTGCTCCCCAATCTGCTTATCAGAAAGATGGGCACCATCACAAGGTCCCCTTTGTCTCCCCGAGGAAACAAATGAAGGACCACTCAAAACCCTGTTTAAGTGTAAGAGAGTTTTACCGGGGAACAGACAAGAGATGGCCTCTGGCCAGACTGGCAGGGAACCCAGGAGTCCAGGGAGAAGAATCCTACAGAGACACCCCACTTTCCACATGGATGGCAATCTTGGGTTTACCCAACAGAAACCCAGAACTTGCGCTGTCAGGAAGCCAGATCCAGCCTCCTCCCCCGCCACAACTCCATCCCTTTGAGAGCATCACGGCTGAGAGCGGTGTTCTCTGCATGCACCTCCTGCTGCAGGTGCAACAGCTCTCTTCTGGGGCTTCCTGGCACTGCCCCACAGGCCCCATCAGCTTGGGGTTTAGGAAGTCCCTACCTCCCCTCTTGTGACCTCTGTATCACGTCTTCATCTCCCTGTGGAAGGTGCCTTTGAACTTGGCCAACCAGCACGAGCCATGGCTGGGGATTTCTGCAGATGGCAGGGGGCTTTGGGAACCACCTTCAGTGGAAGCGTCTGAGTTCAATGTGCCCAGGGCAGCCCTGGGAGGAATCCGGCCAGGCCTTGTTATTTTCAGAAAACAGGTGGTTCAGAACACCCTGCTCCAGGGCGTCGGTGGAATCCCAGCCTGGCCCCTTTAATGGGCCTTGTTGAGCAGCCCCTGATCCAGCGGTGATAAGGAGGTCCCGCTGCTGGGGACAGCACCCGGAACCAGCCACGATCTCCTATCTTCTGTCCTCACAGGCGTTCACTGGAGTTCAGCGGCTTCCATTTATCAGGCAGATGTAATCTCCTCAAATAGCTGCCAAGTCCTGCTCTTCCTGGAGTTCCCTAAGACAACTGCTTCCCCAGGAGGTGAAGGGGCATTTCCTTCCCCAGGAAGAGATGCCATCTGCATGCAGGTTTGTACAAAGCCATGTACTTCTGGTGACAGAGGTTGCTGGTTGCTTTTCACAACATCCATTCTCCCTCTTCTCTCTCCTTTTTTTTTTTTTCAGGGCTGCACCTGCAGCATATGGAAGTTCCCAGGCTAGGGGTTGAACAAGAGCTGCAGTTGCCAGCCTGCACCACACCAACACAGGATCCCAGCCGTGTCTTCGACCTATGCCACAGCTCACAGCAACACTGTGTCCTTAACCCACTGAGCGAGGCCAGGGATCAAACCTGCATTACCATGGACACTAGTTGGGTTTGTAAGCTGCTAAGCCACAGTGGGAACCCCCCTTCCCGCTTCTCCTTGATAACAACATGTATTCAGGGCAGCAGAGGCTCCAGATAAAGGACTCCTATTTCCGGCTTTCCTTGGAGCTGAAGAAGACTATGTAACTAGGTTTTGGCTAGTGAGGTATAAGAAGAAGTTGGATGGTAACTTTGGGAAATCTCTTAAAAGGGACAGGGCAGAGCCTACTCCTTCTTTTTCTGCTACCTGCTACCCGGAATGGAGATGTGATGGCTGGATCTCTGGCCTTTTTTGGGGAGTTGAGGTAACTTACACAATAGAAGCCATATGCTGGAATCATGGCTCAGCAACACTGAAGATTTAGCCATTCACTCTTTGTAAATACTACACCAACACCAGACTGCCTGCCTATAGACTTCTTTTCTAGAAAATCTAATAAACTGCCATTTTGCTTAAGGCAATATTATGAGTTTTCCGTCTCATACTACTAAGTCTAATCTTCACAGATATACTTTGACTCCAAAATCTGAGAACACCACATTGCTTTATGCATTCACAAATTCCCTGAAGTGTGTGTATGTGTGTGTGTGTATGTGTATATATATATATATATATATATATATATTTTTTTTTTTTTTAGTCACACACAAAAAAACATCCTCTAGACAGTGTGCTGGGTGTTGAGGGCCTGGAGATGAAGGAAACCCAACCTTATGCTGCTTCCTATGAGCCGCCAATGAAGATGTGACCCTCCTCTGCTCAACAGTCCCCATGGCTCCCCTTTGCCTTGGGCACCATGCACTGCAGAGTTCCTTGCCCCTCCTCTTCCCGCTCCTCCTCCCTCCACACTGGACCTCTTGGTGGCGGGTGGTCCAACCTAGAAGTGACAGCAAGGGCTGGGGAGTCATACGTTCGTAGGCTGAGATCAGATGCTGCCTCTCACAAGCTATGTGGTCCTGACACATTCCTAGAAAGTGCTCACCTGTTCCTTCATACCCTCCCACAGGACCGCAGAGCATTTGGTGAAATAACGCATGTACAGCACATAGCACAGTTCTCTATACAGGTTTCCCCTGCTCTCCAAAAGCAGAGCCATCCTATATCCTAGGAAACCTTCCATAAGCTGAAATGGCATAAAGGGAAGAAGCAATTACCTTAGGACACCTCTTGCTAATGGATGCACGAAGTAAACGGAGATGAAGCAGAGATGCTCACAGGCACAGTTCAAAGTTCTGGCGGCTTGATGCAGAGATGCAGAGTATAGTTTGGGCAGGTGGTGCCACTTGCCACCCAGGGTGCGTGCTGCCTCTGCAATGGCTTAGCTCGCTGCAATCGCTGAATGCTATTTGCGCTTTTCGATTTTTCTCATAAAAGGGAAAACCCTCTTTGAATTTCCTTTGTGAAAATAGGTACCAATGTAGGTCTTTTGCAAAGCCAAGTGGCATAAAAGGAACTTTCAAAAAGTGGGGGATACCTGTAATACATAGAATCTTTATTATCACTCTTCATTTAGCTTATCCTGCCACTCCGTGATGACTGCGAAGCAGCTGCTTTGCTCCACGACTACATCCTCCCCAGTGTCCACTCCTTCTTCTCTTTCCCTAGAGGTCTATCACCACTCCTCACCTGATGCCGAGGCTCTTGGAAGCCTGAGCCCACCAGTCCTGGGGGATCTTCCCACTGCTCACAGAAGGCTAAGGTTGGGGTCCCCCTTGGCCAGCACCTTCTTACTTACTTACTCCCATGTGCCCCACTTCATGGATATTGCTTTTTATGGGCTGAGTTAAAACCATACCCTTGTTTGTTTCTTCCTCTCCAATAGTAACTGGTCCTTAGAGAATGCTTGCCGATTGGATGGATGGATAACAGATGAGTGAGTGGATAAATACACCGAAGAGTTCAACACAGTTAGGGAGGTAAGCACTGTCACACATGGACATACAAATTGCCATGGATGGAAGAGGAGGTTCTAACTCATCTAGGTAAGAGAGAGAGGAGCAGAAGGACATTTCTGCTGAATGGTATTGTGCTGGGGCACTTTTTAGGTGGTCCTTTACCTGTAGAAAGTCATCTAGTGAATGGGGTGGCCGGTGTTTTGTGGCGCTGATCCTAAGTGCTGGGCATTTTTCATGGAAATCAAGCTGAAAAGTCCCAATGTCCCCTCTTGAGACTCTAACTCACAGGGCTAGAACATGCCCTAGGCCTTCCCCTGGGATAAACTATCATGAAACATTGTCAGGAAGAGTCTGAAGGCTGGATGCCAGGCTACCAAGGAGGCAGAGGAAACCACCACGAACATGCCACGTGTCCTAGGGTCAGACAAGCCTGCCCTCAGAACTGCTCCCAGTGACAGGGGGAAGACAGTAACTTACCCTCTGTTGCAGGTGTGGAAATCAAGGCTACGAGTTGGAAGTCACCTCCTCTCAATCAACCAGCCTGTGCTTGGTGGACAAAAGCCTGAAACCTCAGCTTTGGGGTCCAAAAGCCCCCCTCCTCGTGTTCCTCCCACTGCCTGGGGCACTACAGGGCCACCAGGGAGACTGACGCTGGAGCCAGTGGGTAGGAGGGGGTCCTGGTAGTCAGATGGGTGGGGCAGCAGGCTGCAAGTGAGGAAGACAGCACACGTGTTTGTGAGTGTAAGGGTAAGGGCTTAAGTGGTTCCTTTCACTCATTCACTTATTCATCCATCACCCAGTCATTCAGACACATTCATTGATCACCTTTTAGGCACTGGGAGCTATTCTAGAGGCCGTGCCGAACAAAACAGGCAGGATCTCTATATCCTGGAGTTGATGTTACAGAATGGGGAGACAGAAAACGAACCAGATGAGCCAAATGACTGCAGGAGACCAGGGAGATGGAGAAGACAGATGTGGTACAGACCAGGATGAGTATAAGCGTAGACGGGGCCAAGGCGGCCTCATGGAGTTAAGAATGCTGAGCTCAGATCTGCCCAAGGAGTTGGCTGTGGGAAGGCTGAGGGGAAGAATCCCAGGCAAAGGGCCCAGAGGGGTGGACTGGTGTCAGAGTTGGGCTCCTGGAGTATTCAGGAGAGTCACAGCCCAGGGGCAGAGGAGCAGGGGGCTCATAGAGCTGCTTTAGAGACAGCCGGTGAGAAAGCAACCACGACCCACCTCCCTCCGCGGAGAGGCTGTGGAGGGAACCTTCTACTTCTGCCAAATTTTGCTATCAATGCTTGCTCCCTTTGCCCAGAGAGAGAAAGTTGGCCAGCACAACAGGGGCAGACCCTGGCTCAAATCCCCGCCATAGCAGAGGCCATGATTTGTCTCCTCCTATCCTTTTCTCCTCCTCTCTTTGGTCATATGACCCCTTGCCTTTTATTTGGGCACCTGGCTGCCAAATGAAAGACCACATTCCCCAGCCTCCCCTGACACTTAAGGAAATCTCATCAAGGAGACGTAGTGTAAGGATGATGTAGCCACTTGCAGGACCTTCCCGAAAAGACAGTGAGCTCAGGTACTTTGCTTTCTCTCCTCCCCTCTGGCGAACTGGTGTCCAGGCATGTTGGCTGAGGCTGTACCAGCTTCCTGGGACCTTGAGGTGGTAGTCGGAGTATTGTCCATACATGGTAACCTCAATGGAAAGAAATCTGTGTCAGGAACTTCAGACTTCCTACATCCCAGCTGTGACTCCAAAGAAGTAAACGTCTATCTCATGAAGGGGCGATTGCTGTAATAATAGTAGCCTTGCTTTATTGGCAAACCTACACAGCTACCCAGAGAGGAGAGGCACATGCCAATTCAGCCAGGCCCGAGGACACAGGCTGTGGGGTGCCCAGGACGATGGGGTGGCTGGCCTCAAGAGACCATAGCCTCCTTTGGTCTGCAGCAAGAAGTGCATGAGAGGCCAGCAGTGTGAATCCTTTACCACGGTGAGCACACGGAAGGGTGAGAAATCTTGCTGCCTTGGTGGGATGATCAGCTGTTTTGGTGGCTTGTGGGGACCGACGAGGATTCTCTCCTTGACCAAACCCCAGCCAGGCTCCTCTGAGCCCTCTTCTGGACTAAGCCTCAACCTTGGACTATAAAGTCCTGATCAGACACTAACATAGTTTCTAACAGCTTCAGCCCACATCCCTGGGATGATGCTGGTCCCTCAAAAGTCCCTGCATGGGAAAACTCCAGGCTGCCCGAAGAACTGACCATCCCAGCCATCACTGGAAGAGGGGGCCGTCCTTCCAGTCTCTGTGGGAGGGGAGCAGCTTACAAAGTCAGTTGGCCAACCCCCTTCACATGGGCTTCAGAGTGACCAGCACCTCCTTCCTGCTTTTTATAATTCTTCACTTCCCAGAGTCTCCTGAGCCCCTGCTCAGTCCCTCTTCCCTGGCTCTCCCTTTGAAACAGCCAGTCACCTCTGCATAAGTCCACATTGAATTCAGTTCACGCTGGATTCTTCTCCCTACTGCAATGGTTATTACTGATTAAAATCCGTCCTGACTACATTAGCTAGTGTCCAGCTCCGCTTATATTTAACAGTACCAGAGACTGGAGGACCATGGGTTCGATGTCAGAGCTGGGACTCTGCCCGCCCAGTGAGTGATGATGCCGCCCCTGGGCTGTGGCTGTAGTGGTTTGTGGCGAGGTGGGGGTGGCAGGGCTTGGCTGGATCCCTACAGAGTTCAGATCTTCCCAGGTGCCGCCAAAGGGCAGGGACTCAGCCCTGAGGATGGATTTTCTAGGAAGGGCTGGCACACATATTTGTCCTCAGATTGCCACTCTGTGAAGGTGAAAGGCTGAACCATGGGGTGGGTGTGTTCCTGTTACCAGAGGGGAGGTTTCTTGCAGGAGAGATGGCAGGGCTCCCGCGGCTCCTTCCCACCGAGGCCGTGACCCCCATTCCCCTGCTCCTGTTTGCTCTGTCTGGTCTAACGCTCTGCAACTCCCACCCCAGGCTCTGTTTTTCTTTACTTCGCTGTAAATGTCAAAAATGTCAGTTTTATACAAAGTCAATTGGAGGTCTTTTTGACCTCTAGGGCTGGAGGGTGGCACCAGCATCTCGCCCTCCAGATCTGAGTTTTACTGCTCTGATGACCCCATAGCGGGATTCCCAGGACCATTCTGAATTTCCCCTTAATTCAACATGCCTGTTCTACTCAATGTCTGGGTGTCCCGGAGTGCTCTCCTGGCTGCTGTGGACACACAGGTTCAGTCCAGAACTCTTTTGTCCATCAGCATGCTCCTCTTGTTGAGACATTGGATGTGGTCAGCTCATTAACAGGGAGCACACTCCCTCCGATCACCATCAGCAGTGTGAAAGCATTAAGTAGCACAATGGGCATGGGCTGGTTGGCTCCTTCCCACCTCCCCTCCTCTCCCCCTGGGCCGACCTCCCACCATTGTTTGGGTCGTTCGGCCATCACCCAGCTCAGAGGAGCCAAGACAGGGAGAGGATCTGTGGGCACAGACAACCCCACCTAAGCAGGGTTCCTCGGCCTCCTCTGCAAGATGGACTTTTTGGGCTGCATAATTCTTGGCCACTGGGCATGGGGGGCTGTCCTGTGTATTGTTGGGCTCTTAGCAACACCCCTGGTCTGTACCCACAAGAAGCCAGCAGCACCCTTCTCCCCTAATTGTGACCCCAAACTTCTCCAAACACTGCCAAACATCCCCTGAAGGCAAAAATGCCTGGGGTTGAAACCCCTGATCTAGGGAAAGAACAGAGCAAGAAGAGGTGAGGCCAATCCAAACTCACCCCTGCCTCTTCAGCTGAAGGAGCAGTGCAGTCTGGTGCCAAGAGCCTAGCCTTGGAGCCTTCTGTCCTCGTTCACAGCCTGTCTTCACCACATATTAGCCGTGTGTGTTTGTAGCTGCTGCATGCCTGCGAGGTGACAGTCTTTCTGTGCCTTGGTTTATTCATCTAGACAGGGGAAACCCTGGTAATGGCCCCAATGAGCTCTGTGACTAGCGGGTGGTGCCGAATGAGCGCTGGACCAGGTTACACATCAACGAGATCCTGTGTAGAAAGGCTGTGTCCTGTATTCTTAGACTCTGTGCCCCCAGATCATTATCTAGTCCTTGCCCCCACTCCAGCATCCCCTGAGTGAAGCACTCACAGCCCCTGGGAGGCACCAAGCTCCCTCTTGCAGCTTCAGCTTTGCCCTCAGCTCTGCCCCTGGCCCAGGATGCGGGATGCAGGATTGCGAGCTCTTTTCATCTCCTTCCTCACCCAGCCTACCCCCTACTCAGGTTTCAGGGTCACTTCCTCCAGGACCTCCTCCTGCCCTCCCAAGACAGGGTTAATTACCTCTCTGAGCTTGTCCCCCCGCCCTTCACCCCACCCTCCATTTAGCTCCTAGGTCAAGGGCTTGCAGGCAGGTATTTATTGGGGGAAATGATCTCAGGGTGGGTGCACTTGAAAGAGTCAAACAGGAAAGAAGAAGCCATGAATGTGCCATTGAGCTGGTTACAACTCTGGGCAAGCTTCTGAAAAGTGCCTGTGAATTTCACGCCCTTGATGGAACACAGGAGAGTTTTTCCAGCAGTTCACATACTCCATGGGTTGGGTTGCCCCAGGGGGTGTTGACCCCTCACGTGCACCAGTGTGGCTGAGCGACTCATAGGTGTCCCACCAGGTGGTGGCAGAGGCTCTGGGACAGGAGGCAGGGGACATGGAACAGCTGAGGTTTGGTGTTGTCCAGTCACCTCTGAGGGCAGCTAATTGTTGCAGCAGTAGCCAGAACAATCATGGGCTGACGTGTTAGACGAGGCATGAACACCTGTGATGCAAGTGCCTCTTCAATCTCCTCCATGCCCCATCCCTCCCCTACCCCGCTCGTCCCTCGTCTGCCCTCCCCATCCTGTGCTGCAAGCTTCAGTGTGTCTGCCTTGCCTCCCTGGGAGACAGTGATTCACATTATTTGTCTTCGCTGCATACCCAGAGCCTGGAGGGTGGCTGGAAGAAACTGGGTTTTTCAATAAACACAAGATGAATAAGTGAATGGGTGAATGAATGAATGAATGTGTCAGAGGGAGACCTGGAGCCCAGGTTCCAGGGCTGTGGTGAAGCCAGTGGCTCATGTTAGTACCGTGTCCCAGTATCATCAACCCAAGAAGGAGCCTGGTCTGGAGGGGAGGTTAGCTGGGAGGGGCCAATTTCCAGAGGGCGGCTATCGCCCAGGGCCACACTGGGCCTCTGTGAAGCTTGACCCTCATGAAGACTTGAGATGGCCACGGTGTAGCCTGCACATCGGATGCTCAGCTTTAGCTGCGTGTCTCTGCAGGCACAGGTCTGGGACGTGAGTGAGGCAGCAGAGTGAGATGCTAGTACTTAAGACCCTGGGCAGTGTCAGAAGCCACCGCTTCTTAACACCCAGATCTTTGTGGGTGGCAGGAGCCTATGAGAGCACCCACTCCAAGGAGGACACAAGAACTGAGGCTCTGCTTGGCCTCACAGAGGCGGGGTTTGGGTAGGCTGACTCCTGGTGCAGTCTCTTGTCTCCTGTGGGCACTACATACTGTGGAGCTGAGCACAGTTCTTAAAAGAGGTTTCGCTGATTGTCTTAATTTGCATTCTCCCCAAAGCAGACGCTAATTCAAGGACATGGGTGCTGCCGGTGGTTTTTCAGGGAAGTGCTCTTGGGAAACAGATGTGATGGAGCAGGGAGAACCAGGTTAAAAGGGGGGAAGCCACAGTACAGCAGCTTTAGTGAGGTCATTGCCATCAGCAGCAGGGCCCCTGTTTCACCAGGACTTGAGAAGCACAGAAGAGGAACTCCCCGAGGGAAGGCTGAGAAGCTGGGGCATTTATCCACTGGCTCCAGGCCCTGCTGATTTGAGGGTTGATTTGAAGTAATTCTCTACTCTTCTCTGTGTGCAGGCTGAGTGACCCCTGGCAATGCTGGGCAAAGAGAAAGAATAAGCAGAGTCACTTGGCTGCGCTGGAGCAGAGAGGCTGGCAGTAGAGGGTGAGTCTGAGCATGCACAGGGCTGCTCATGGAGCTGAAATCAAAGATGGGTCTGTGAGATGTGATGCAAGCCCCTGTATGTCTCCTGTGTGGGGGTCAGATATAAGCTTCACAGCCCACGCAAGAATTTTTACTAGGATCTCTCTGGGGGGACCCTGTGGACTTCTGAGCTCTTAACCCACGCTTTGGCAATCTGGTGTCACGGCCACCCCAGCACTGCATCCTGCTGGGGCCTGACTGCTGTGCCATGCTCCAGTCAAGGCTGCCTGCGTGCTCTGAGTCAGAAGGGCCAGCAGACAGAGAGCTTTGGGTATATGCAGCAGAAGAAAGCTCAGCTAATTCAGCAAACAATGGATTTGCTGGCAGGATCTCGAGGACTCTCAGAATCACTGGGAAAGCTGGAGACACAGACTTGGAAATGGACCAGAACCAAGAAAGGTGGGTCTGAACCTGTCCAAGGATTGGATGAGTAGACCCTTAGTTACTATTTCATGAGGCTCTAGATAGTAGAAAAAAAATTTAGTTTCCCAAAAAGAACTTGGCAAAATTAAACACAGAGTTACTGTGTGACCCAGCAATTCCACCCTTAGGTATACACCCAAGAGAAATGCAGGCAGATAGCCACATAGAAACTTGGATGCAAATATAGCAGCATTTTTCGCAAGAGTCAGAAAGTGGAAACAATCCACATCATCTTTAACTGCTAAGTTGATCCGTAAAATGGGGTATATCCATGCAAAGGAATATTATTTGACCATGAAAAGAAGTGAAGTACTGATCTGCATTACAATATGGATGAACCTTGGAAATATGCTAAGCCAAGGGAACCAGACACAAAACACCACATGCTGTATGATTCCATTCACATGACAGTCCAGAATAGGCAAAACCATAGAGATAGAAAGTAGATTAGTGGTTTCAAAAGGTTAAGAGGGATGACAGGACAGAGGGGGTCGTGGCAAAAGGGTTCAGGCTTTATTTGAAGGGTCACGAAAATTTCCTGAAGTGGATTATGGTGATGTTGCAGACAGACCTCTAAAGGTACCAGAAATCAATGAATTTTACACTTCAAGTGGGTGAATTGTCTGGCTGGCGAATTACATCTCAATCAAGCTATTTAAAGATGAATGGAGGCCTGGGTCTTTCTTGTGCTCATTCATGGCTCTGCTCACTTTCCTGCATGGATTTTATACTGACAAAGAAGTTGGGGTCCCAGGGACCAATAGATGCCGAAAGACCACAGATGTCGTTTCTCTCTCCTTGGGGCCATTTGAACGATATATACAATTCTAGATGTTTATACCTGTTCATGCTAGATGCTGGAGAAGGACTCGAGGCCCAGCTCCTCAATAGAGACCTCAGCCCTTATTGCCTGTCTCCCAGAACAAAGGACCTGAGCTTCTCCACCGTGTGTCGTGTGTCGTTAACTCTCTCTGGTCCTGATGTGCAGTTTGCAGTGCTGGGCAGGGGCCGACTTTGGGAGACCCGTGTCATGTTGGCCGATGGGAAGGAGTTGGAAGTCTTGGTTGAGAGGGCTAGGAAGGTTGACAGGTGTGAGTCGACACCGTGTCCGGGTCCTCTGTGGCATTCCAGTGCTGTGGCACCACAACGTCTCCCCAGGGGACCTCTGTCTTTACGTTTTAATTCAGTACTACTCAGGATGGTGACGAGTCATTTTATCAGAAGAAATACCCAAGGCCCAGAACAATTCAATGTCTTGTTATAAAGTGGCCCCTGGTATGAGCCCCCATCAGCACCCAAGTCCAAATTTGGACTTATTCCTGGAGGGTTTGCAGCTGCTCTGCCATCCATGGGGTACCATCCCCCCAGGGCTCATCCTCCCTCCCCTGTTCTCTAGGGGGAGGGGCAGCAGCCAATATTCTAGGCACGGGATCCCCAGCTGTCTCTTGTGCTTGCTTTCTCCTCGCCACCCTTCCTGTCTTCCACTCGTTGGAGTCAACCAGACAGGCCCTGAACAGAGAAGACTTTTTTCTAGACTGGAGCCTGTGTGGGAGCCTCATCCTGCAGTGATGGAGCCACCGTGGCAAGGAGCATCTAGCTCAGGACTCGTGCACTTGAGGTCCTTTAGAGCTTGGCCTTCCTGTTTACAAAGCCAGGGATTGATTTGGCTGTGTGCCCAGAGCCCAGGAGTCCGCTTTGGTGCCAGAGACCGTCCAGTGTCCTGTAAACACACCTTTATTTCCTTTTTTACAAAGTGGGCGCTTCCTCTGCCTTGGGCTCCGAGGATCACAGTGGATGGACTCTGGAAACTGGATAGTTTATTAGGCACCAGGGTGGGGCGGCGGGGGGGGGGTGCACACATACACAGAGACGGAGATGGGCAGGCGGCAGCCAAACACAGCAAGGATGCCCTGAGGGCTGCCTGGTGAGAAAATGTCTCTGTTTCATGCTGTCATCTGCTAATCTACAGAGAGGGTTATTTTCCCTTTTGAATTTCCCAGCCCCTATGTAGGTAGGCTTGTGGGAGGCCTGTCAAAGGGGAATGGGGGAGATGGAGGAAGAGAGAACGGCAAGCCACTTACACTATGTTAAAAATAACTGGTGGGATGTACAGGGGCCGTGGTGCCTTCTCAACACGGTGTCTCTGGGAAGGGAGGGTGGAGGAAGCAGCCAAGGTGACCTGCGTCAACACTGTGCAAGGTGCTTGGCAAACACGAGCTCATTTAGTCCTCATCATGCGCCTATGTGGTGACTTGTTGGTCCAGAGAGGTGAAGAAATGTGCTCGGAGAGTCATCTGCAATGAGTTGTTTGTGGTGAGTAATCTGTACAAAGTGACAGGGTCACAGTGACATTCAGGTACAAGTGACCTGGGACAAGGCAATTCTGAGGAGACGTGAGCTCTAGAATGTGGAAGAGGTTGCATCTTCACGTGCCCTCTGTACCCACACCCTGGGCTGCTTTGCTGGTTTACCTATGGAGTCCCCCCCTCCCCGAAGTCTCTTCCAGGGGACCGTCACAGTCCCCTGTCTCGTAGGTGAAAAGACTGAGATTCCAAGAGGCAGGCAGGCAGCGTTCTTTCCAAGGAACCCACCCTCTCTGTTCGGTGCCACTTGTGTGATCTGCTAAGTCTCATTTTCAGAAACCTTCCTCTCTCTCTCTTTCTTTTTCTTGTTCCAGGAAACCACTTGAAAGCTTTGCTGCCCTTGACAAAGAGTGTTCCAGGTCAGCTCACATTCTAGAAGCATCTGTGACAGAGGGTATTTTAAGAGCGAGCGAGCCAGGCAGGGGAATTTGGAAGGCAGCCAGTTCCCTGATCTCTGTCTTATGGGGGTGGGGGTGGGGGGGCCAATAGAGTGGATGGGGATTTTTCTTTCTGCTTTTTGCTTTCTTTAGAGAGAGTATCACTGCTTTTGCAAATACAGACTTGGGGTGGGAACAAGAGAAAAATTAATAACAAAACAATTCTTCTATGTGTGTGTGCTCTACATTCTCACTACTGCAAGTGCAGACCCCCAAACATCAGCATCATGGGCGCCCATTAGAAAGGCATGTTCCTGGACCCTAAAAGACACCT
Source organism: Sus scrofa (assembly GCF_054392235.1). Taxonomy (NCBI): domain Eukaryota; kingdom Metazoa; phylum Chordata; class Mammalia; order Artiodactyla; family Suidae; genus Sus; species Sus scrofa. The sequence goes on along the minus strand of NC_139396.1, from coordinate 103,304,981 downwards.
GCAAAGTACGAATCTGTGTTTTAACAAGGTCTCCAGGTGACAGTGGGGCAAATGAATTCAGTTGGAAGGCCCGGGTCTCTGCCACCTCAGCAGAGCACAAAGCTGGATTTCCTCTTCCCTGTTCCGCAGGGACATCATCCCAGCACCTTGAACAGATTCTGCCCAACACCGAACTCAGATAGTCCCTCAGACTTGCTTCTCTGCTGTGTTCTTATTTCCAAGGCTCAGCCTCCCATCACCCAGCCCATAGCCAAGTCCAGGAGACCCCACACTCTCAACACCTCTTGTGTAGGTACCCCTGTGCCTGTCCTCGCTGTCACTCCCCATCCCACAAACGCCCCACCCCGGCTTTCCGACAGTTCTCATATGGGGGCCAGGGTGCTCTTCCCTGAGCCCAGATGTGAAGGGGCCATCCCCCGTGTCAACCTCTCTGGCTCCCTCCCCGCTGCCCCTGGAACCAGGTCCCAGCCCCTCTGGGCTCATATAATCTGGCCTTGCCACCTCTCCAGCCCCTCTCTACCCACTCCTTCAAAATGCTTCCTAGTTTCTGTTCCTCTGTGTATAACATGTCTCCCATCCCCACCCCCACCCCATGCTTTGCAGTTTTTACTTTATCTTTGTCAGAAATTTGATTATGATGTATTGTGGTTTGGTTTCCTTTGTATTTTTCCTGCCTGGGGTTTGTGGACCTTTCTGGGGTCTGTGGGTATATACATTTCATCAAAGTGTGTAACCTTTTTTTTTTTTTTTTTTTTTTGCCATATATTGTTTTGCCTCCCTCCCTTTCATGCTTCTGTTTGGCTGTTTGATATTAGCCCATAGCTCATTGAGGTTTTGCTCTTTTTCAGTATCTGTGCTTCATTGTGCATAAATTCATTTGCCAAGTTTTCAAGTTCGCTGATCTCTTTCCCTACAGTATCTAACAGATTGTCAGTCTCATCCGGTGGAACATTCATTTTGGATACTGTATTTTTTTAATCTCTAGATGTTCCATTTGCTCTTCTTTCTATTTCCCAATTCTCTCGTTGTTCCTACTTTCCCTGAAATGTCTGACTACGATAATCGTTTAACATCCTTCTCGGCCAGTTCCCTCATCTCCACTATTTCTCATCCCTTTGTATGGACAGGCTCTCCTTCCATACAGTCTGCTTCTCTTCCTGTTTCTTGGTAGTCTGGTGATTTTTAGTGGATGATGGATACAGTGAATGTTATGTTGTTGAAGTGTCTGGATTTTGTCGTCTTCTTTTAAAAGTAGTTGGACTTTTGTTCTGAAAAGCAGTTAAGTTACTTATGGGTTATTTGATCACATTCAGCCTATTTCTGAGAGTTGCTGGATCAGATCTGGCATAGCCTTCACTCTAGGGATAGTTCAGCTGAATATACTGGATGTGACCCCTCTGGGGTCCCACCAAATACCAATGTGACTGCTGAGGACTCTTCATTCCTGTGATCTCCCCGCCCTGGGTAAATACTGGGAACTATCCCCCCATTCGTTGGTTACCTGATGTTGTGGAGTTTGATGCTCAGCAAGGCCCTGTACTCCTGAAGACCCAAGGGAATTCCTCTGCAGATTTCTGGACCTCTTTTACTCTGCTCCACACGGCTTTCCTCCCAGTGACTCCTGGCTCCCACGGCTCCTTCCCCAGCCGGAGTCATAACAACGCTGCTATTTTCCCCGAAGCAACTATAATGTCACAGCAAATAGAGGCTCTTGGATACGACAGGTAGAGTGCAGTCTGTGCAGCTGCAAACTGGGAGCAAACATCGCCAGCCTCTTGGGTTGGGATGGAGGACCAGAACCAGAGGTCGTGCGAATCCCGAAGTGCAGGCTCTGGAGTCAGGCCGTCTTGCCACTTGCTTGAGCGGGCACTGTGCATGGCTGAGCCGCTGTGTCTTCGTGGCCTTGCCACACTTGTGTAAAGATAACTTTAGAAAAAAGGAAAATGCTTTATCTATTGCAACATGCCACCCAAATTGTGAGTGACTGTTGCTGTAACGATTCCTGATAAAGCAGGAAGCATGCGGAATCAGATTCCAGCTCAGGTTGGGCACGACCCACCCACAGTGGAAAATCTCCCTAAAGAGGGATGTCCTGTGTATATCTTAAGTCACTGGGGAGCAGAATGGGAGGGTCCAACAGAAGGGTGGATGGGCCCTGACCCTGTCCTGGAACAGGAAGGATGGCTCAGAGTGAGGGCTGGACAGTACATGGCCCTAAGAAGACAGATTTTTGAACAAAAGGGAACCTTCTATTTCTCAGGCACCCACTCCATGTGAAGAGCTATTTGGGGAACTGTATTTTCTGGAGGGAATTTTTGATATTACGAAGGTAATACCCACTGATGGAGAGGAAAACGTAGAAGCCACCCAAGAACAAAACAAACATGTGGCCTTTGATTTTGTCCCTCAGAGGTAACAACTTACCAGTTTGTTACCTGTCCTTTCAGAAACATTGAAAAACAGCTTTTTTTGGAATATAATTTGCATGCCATGAAATTCACTCATTTTAAGTGTATAGATTGATGAGTTTTAGGAAATGTTTACAGCTGGGAAGGTATCACCACAATCAGGCTTTAGAAGACTTCCATCACCTCCTCAACGGCATCTGTTTCTAGGCAGCCTCTGCTCTCACCCCCAGCCCCAGGTGAACACTGATCTGCTTTCTCTCTCTTTCTGCCTCTTTTCTAGAAATTTCATATAAATGGCATCCTGCAACGTAGAGTCTTCTATCTGCTGTCTGCCGTCTTTCACTTAACGTAACACGTCTGAGGTTCGCCATGTTGTCACCTGTGTCAGATGTTCATTCTTTTTTTATCCTTAAGAATGTTCCTCCGGTCCGAACACACCAGTTTGTTCATCCAGTCACTAGCTGATGGACATTCTAGCGGTCTCCAGTTTTGAGCTATTGTAGGTCATGTTGCTATGAACTGCCTTATGCAAGTCTTTGAGTGGCTCTTTGTTTTCATTTCACTTAGGTAGACATCCAGGAGTAGCATTGTTGGTCTGTGTGGTCTGATTAGGAAGCGGTCCAGCTGTTTTCCAAAGCGGCGGTACCATTTTATATTCTGACAATGATCTAAGAAGCTTCTTGTTTCTCCATTCTTTTCAACATGTGGTATTGCCAGTCTTTTTAATTAGAGCCATTCTAGTAGATATGTAGTGATATAACACTTTGATTTTAATCTTCATTTCCTTAATATTATAAGAAAGGATGAGCTTGTTTTCATGTGCCTATTGGCCATTCGTGTATCTTCTTTGGTAAGAGGTCTGTTCAAATATTTTACTATTTTGTAATTGCATTGTTTACCTTCCTATTGAGTTGTAGTAGTTTTTAAGCATATATATATATATATACATATATATATATTCTGCATACACATCCTTATCAGATGTAGGACTTTCAAATATTTTTTCTCCGTCCGTGATTCATCTCTTTATTTTCTCAATGATGTTATTTATTTATTTATTTATTTTTACTTATTGGGCCACACCTGTGGCTTATGGATGTTTCCAGGCTAGGGGTATAATCAGAGCTGCAGCTGTTGGCCTATGCCACAGCCTCAGCGATACCAGATCCTAGCCAAATCTGCAACCTATACCTCAACTCACAGCAACACCGTATCCTTAACCCACCGAGAGAGGCCAGGGATCAAACCTGAATCCTCATAGATATTAGTCAAGTTTGTTACCATTGAGCCATGACAGGAACTCCTCTTGATGGTGTTTTTTAAAAGATTTTACTATTTTATGGTTTTTTGTTTTGTTTTGATGAAATCCAGTTTAGAAATTTTTATTTTCAGGATTTTTATATAGATGTATTTTAATAGGATAGTAAAAGTGCAATCAAGGTTTGTTTTATTTTTTATTTTATTATTCTTTTCATGGCACACCTACAGCATATGGAAGTTCCTAGGCTAGGCATTGAATCGGAGCTGCAGCTGCTGGCCTATACCACAGCCACAGCAACATCACATCCAAGCCTCATCTGCAATCTTATGCTGCAGCTTGCGGCATGCCGGATCCTTTACCCACTGAGCAAAGCCAGGAATTGAACCCACATCTTCAGAGACTATGTCAGGTTCTTAACCCACTGAGACACAATGGGAACTCAATACTTTACTATTTTTAACTTGATAAATTATGTTGATTGATTTTTAAACCTACCATACCCAGATTATACCCTACTTAATCATAGTATATTATCCTTTTAATACACTTCAGAAATTTGATATATATGCATACTTTATTTAGAATCTTTACATGTAAATCCACTGGTGATATCTTGTAGATTTATTTTTTGGATATTATCGTTGTCAAACATGATTATTAGCAATATTCTAACTTGTAAAATGAATTAGGTATTGATTTATTAAAAAAACATTCTGGAATACTTTGTATAGCTTGGTAATGATTAACTCCTTGAAATTTTGAAGAGAAAAAAAAAGAAGCAGTCTGTGAAACTATTTTAGCCTGTTTTCCTACACGGATGCAAATTAGTTGGAGATGTAATTCATTGACTTTTTCTTCCACTTTCTCCCAGGGTTTTGCTCTGATGAACTTGTCATTTAAAATTTTTTTATTTTATTTTTTAAACAAGTGGCCACACCTGTGGCATATGAAATACCCGAGCCAAGAGTTAAGCCACAGCCACTGTAGAAGCAACGCTATGCAGTTATGTTGTGAGCCACAAGGGAAGTCTGAAACTGCCATTTTTAAAGTTAAGTATATGTTTTCATAGAAAAATATGCATTTGATCTTGTCTTCAACATATTTTACAGAGTTGGTTCATATATCCTCATATTAGTTTTATAACATCCTCTGTGTAATACCAATGGCCATATTCCCTTTCCCACTCCTAATTTTGGTATTGTTTTGTCTCTACTCTTTTTCTTAATTAGACTGACTAGTTGTTTCCCTATTTTGCCGGTTTGCACGTTCTCCACCCCTCACACCCTATCTCTGATTTTGACCAATCTCATTTGGTTAGTTTCTAAAACAGAGGCGTTGATAGATTTTTTTTTTTAATGCCAATTTCTAGAAGTCACAGAAGTCCTTTCAAGGAGTTGTCCTTTTATAGATGCAGATCCAGAGGTTCAGAGAACTCACAAGAAGAGGGAAATGGTAGAGCTGGGATTGGATACAAAGCCGGCCCTCCTTCCCCCAAACGCTGCTTATCCCTGACAAGGGATGAGGGTGTTTGGGGGCAAAATGACCAACCTCTTCATCAGGAAACGGCCAGCAGTAGGGCTCCCAGGGCAATGACCCCTCCTCTCTGAGGGCACAAGCAACCCCAAAGCCCTCCCTTCTCCATGCCTGGCCTCTGCAATCACTCTAGTCCTTCTTTGTGAGGCTGCAGGGCCAGAACTGCTAAGTCTCTAGGCTCTAAGTCCGCGTATTGAGGCCTGGAAGCATCAGGCCACGCTCTCTCCCCTTGTTGTCATGGAGATAAATGGGTGTGATGTGGGTGTGTGTAGGGGTGTGTATAGGAGAGGAAGGCAGAAGGCCAAGCATATGTTGTTCCCCATCAGCGCTGCCCAGAGAAAAGAGGTTGACCAAATAATCGGCAAGATCAAATGTGATGGTCTCTGGAAAGATGTGCTCTGAAGGGAAGAGAGAGGGGTGTGGTGCCAGGCTCTGCAGAGCCTGTGCCTGTCTACCCTACTCCCCAAACCCCTCCCAACAATTCACGCTGATTCCAGGCTCAACTGGAAACCTACATAAAGTGCTACTGTGTTTCCCAAGTTTGGGGACACTCGGCTAAGGTACAAACAGTCTGCATGCAGAATTCTTTCTCCAGTTGTTAATTAGTAAGTCGTCTTTGAATGTCTAAATGAGGCAGGAGAACCCTCTGAATTCACAGCCAGAGAATCCCCAAAGTTCCAATGCCACCTCCTCCAGGAAGTCATCCTAGATCCCCCAGATGGAGATAGCACCCTCTCCTCAGGCCTCCAGGGGCTGCTTGGTTTTACCTCTCCATTGGCTTTCCTTGGGGTCTGCCTTGCATTCCTTCATTTATTCTCTCGTTCTGCTTTTATCACGATACAGCTGTGCTGTGGGATGGGCTGCAGTGGGACATTCATCAGACGTGGTCCTTGCCCTTGAGGAACTTGTAGTCTGGTAGAGAGACAGCATGAATAAGAATCAGTTACAAATTGTGATCAGTGCTCTGGAAGAAAGATGTCAAATGGGAGCTGGTTTAGATGAAGGGACGGGGGAAAGATCAGGGGGTGAAAAGAGCCAGCCATGCGCACAGCTGTGGAAGAGGACACGCTGGGCAGAGAGAGGGTCCTGGGGGCAGGAACTCAACTTAGTGAGAGAGGGAGGAATGGAGCACTACACAGAGAAGGATGCCGGGACTTACCAGCAGGCTGCTCTTCCCTGGGTCCTCACGTATCTTCCTTATCCCTTAGCAGGGCCCTGTCACTGAGACCTTATTGGGTGTCTGCTGCCAGCTCAGAGCAGAAGCTCCTTAGCCCAAGAACCAGATCCAAGCGGTGGCCAGGACTCCTGTCCTGAGTGCGGGTAACGAATACGCAGGGTTGGGGTGAGCATCCTCCTTGGTAAAAGAAGAGATACGAGAATTATTTGCCCACCAGATTAGGGACTATTTCAAGCCCGACCAGAACCTGCCAGGCAAAGCTACACACTGCCTGTGCCTCTTCAAGTGGCAGATGCCTCATCTATCAGAAGGGCAGCTTGCTCACCCGTCTGCATCCCAGGGTCCTTTGTAAGCACACAGTTCAGTGACAACATGTGTTCAAAGCAAGAAAGATCCCCAGAGCCACTGGTTTAACAGAGGATGGCCCATGCTCCTTATTCCTGTTCAAGAGAGAAGCTTCTGGACCCACTCATCCCTTCCCTTGTTCCACTTAGGCTTTGGCACTGGGCTCCCTGGAGGCTATCAGCTGGTAGTGCCTCATCTCTTATCTCTTCCCCAGGAGCAGAGTGGAGACACTTGCTCAGAGGGGAGCAGTCAGGGAACAATCCTGACACGAGAAGCTGGCCTGGAAGGTGTGCTGGGGAAATGCATAATTGATGGGCAGGCCAATGGAGGTCCTCTCAGAGGACCTCACTGTAATGGGCAGTGGCGTTTGGTCACGACAGGAATTCCTTTTACATCCTTGTGCAGCCATGAGCCTGGCGAGCAAGTCCCCCTGGTCCTTAAGAAGCATCCTGACTTCAGCAGGTCGCCTCAGTTCACTGCAGCCACCTACACTCTGGCTGCTGGATTCGAAATAGGCATCAGGCTCAAATCAGGGCTCAGACCTCCTTGGGGAATTGATGGCTGAGTGCTTGGTCCCTCTCACACTTGGGCAGGTTAGAAGGGAAAGCCATCTCTCCGAAGGCAAGAGCGGGAGAGGCTATGCGCTCCAAAACGTGAAGATGTGACAGGGCTTCTGCCACAATGAATTATTCACACACCAGGACGAATTAATAATCTGAGCTTGGAATTAATTTTATTGGGTTTCCAAAAAGGTGAGCATTCCAGAGGCAGGAAGGAGGCAGCCAGCGCCCTTCCCACAGCCCCCCCTCCACATCGTTAAGACTGGGGGCACGCAGGCTCACTCGCACCCAGTCACCCAGCAACTCCATTTCTCACCATGTTGGAAAGTGACTCATGGGCTCTACCTATCATTTCTTTTTGACCTTAATAAGAAATTACAATATCCCTAATTGTCCCAGAATCTTCCTCTGTGGTAGAAGTAAAACTTTCCAATTAAACAACTTCTCTTCTTCCCTGAGGTTGGCGAAGACAGCCTTGTAGACACAAATCCCTTTACACTTGGACACGGAGAAAAGAATCAAGATGGATGGCCCCAGCCCTCCTCGCTGGCTTGTACACCTGCCTGCCCTGCTCCTGCCCCTTCACCACCTCCCTCCTGGCTGGTCTCTTGACAAGTTCATTGCTGTTCAGCAGAAAGGGATCAGCAGAGTCTTGCTTCTGGAGAAGTTAAGTGCAGGCCGACAATTCCTCAGGGGTTCAGTGGATGAAAGCCCGCAATAGAGGGTTTGGAAGAGCTTCACAGAGGCCCCCATTCTCCTCAGACGTCAAGAGAGCTATTGTTTGGGGAAAACAAGTTGTACTGGAGACTCTGGGAATTGCAGAGAGGTTCTGCAAGAATTCAAAGATGCAAATGGGAACTAAAAGACATGATCAGCATTTAGTGAGTGCATACTATGTGGTTGGCTTCCTGCTAGGCCCTTTCAAGTCATTGTTTCATGGAATTCTCAGAACTCTGGGGGACTGGCCATTGTTATGAACCCACAGAGGTTAAATAATTTTCTGAGGTCACTGTATGGGTAGGAGGCTAAGACTCAAACTCAGGCCTGCCTGTTCTCACAGCCCACAGTTTTCATCAGTGTGTATTTCATCCAGGTTTGTAGAGAGGAAAAGAAAACGGGCACACATGTGCACAGGGTTGAAATGGCAGCAGCACAGAACAAAGAACAATAAGGCTAGAAGCCCCCCAGAAGGGACTTGTGCCCCAACCCCATCACCAGCTCCTGGGACACTTTGGAAATATCCCTTTGCAGTTCTGTACCTTACTCCCACTGGTGACATGGCAGGTTTGAAGTCCAAGGTCCCTCAAGTCCAGTTTTTACCCTCTCCCCTTCCCAGTCCACAGATGAGGACAGTGTGGCTCATGAGGCAGGGCCACAGAATTTTGTGGCCAGTCTGGTCTGACCTGTCTGGGGGACCTTGAATCCCCTTGATAACAACCCCAGGGACTCCAGGCCCAGCCAGTAAGCCTCCAAGATGGAAATGAATGAGGCCCAAGGCTGTTCCTGCCATCTTAGAACAGGGCTGAACAAAGTCTGTCGCCTGCCAGCCTGGAACACTGTCGGCATTCAATACCCATTTATTGAGCAGATGTAGTATTTTTAGCACGACTTCCCCAAGTGCTTGCTACATGCTGGCACTAGCAGCAGCCCTGAATGCCTCGTCTGCATTGAATTCCCTCCACCCAGAGCCACCAAGATGTTCTGTGACAGCCAGGCACTTGACCACCTCTGTCCCAGGGGAGGAAGGATTTCAGGGCAAGCCTTTACTGAATCTGATGGAAAGAAACATTTCTAGCAGTAAGGCTAGAAGAAGGACAGAGTGTCTGGTGGAATAAAGAGTATGTGATACAGCATCCAGTGCACTTGCTTTGAACACTTATTGGATGTGTGATTCCAGGCAAACCCCCTCCATCTATATCTCTTGGTTTTCTTCCCTGAGGCAAAAGAGGTAGAAATTCAGCCTGTTACAATCAAAGCTCAAGAAAGGAAGGATGGGTATGCGTTCAGGGGCGCTTACAGCACCGTGGTCTCTAGTGGATCTGGAACTGAGACGGCCAGGCCCGTGCCCAGCAGGCGGGGTGTAGGTGTGAGCACAGCCATGCCTCTCTCCCCAGTGTGGAATGTCATGCAGCCTTTCAAAAAGCATGCCCCCATTGACTGGGAGGGGTTTCAAATGCAGCGAAGTGTATTGAACAGGATCCCAATGTGCAAAATCAAGAGTAACAGGAGAGGAGTTCCTGTGGTGGCTCAGCGGTTAACCAATCCAACTAGGACCCATGAGGTTGCAAGTTCGATCCCTGGCCTCGCTCAGTGGATTAAAGATCCGGCGTTGCCATGAGCTGTGGTGTAGGTTGCAGATGCGGCTTGGTTCCCGCGTTGCTGTGCCTCTGGAGTAGGCCAGCGGTTACAGCTCCAATTAGACCCCTAGCCTGGGAACCTCCCTATGCCACAGATGCAGCCCTAGAAAAGACCAAAAAAAAAAAAAAAAAAAAAAAGAGAGAGAGAGCAACAGGAGGTGTACTTAGAAATGACTATGTGTGCGTTAAGGAAGTTGGACGGGGCACACTTCAGATTATTACTGCTGACTGTCTGCGGTTTAGGGAGATAGATTGAAAGGTGGAGTCAGGAGGAGGGAGGAAAGGAGAGGATTGGGAAAGAAAAGGGTACGTGAAAGGGGGAAAAGCGAGTGAACAGTTTGTGAGGATATCTGCATGCATATCTGCACAGAGAAATGGATGGAAGGCTATTTAATCAAATGCGACTCTCCTCAACCGCATGCTAATGCTGCCTAGATGGCTGTCCGGGAATCAGATGATGTCACCACACGTCAAGAGGAGAGAACTGTCTGAAACTACATCTTCGGAGGAGCTCTAAGATCTGATATTCTTGCCAACACCGAGGCCAGTGTTTTCCCTTCATCCCACGACCACCTCACCAAAGCATGAACCAGACATATTCCAGTGATTGACCTGTTGAATGCGGGACATTGATTATTAGTCTTTCTCTCAGCCTCAGGCCGTGAATCAAGCAGATGACGATCCTTTCACTTTGGGTGGAAGAGTTTGGCCTGGTTGACCATGAGGGCTGTAATCATGATGTCAAAGCAGCAATCAAATTGCAATTTAAAAATAACTGGAAATGCTCACTTGAACTAAGTGTGTGACAAGCATGAGGCTAATGGGTGGAACCAGTGGATGCTTTCTAACATGAAGGTCCCTCGGCCAGACACAGGGACTCATGTCTCTGAGAGCCACGTGTTGGGTGCGTGGTCTGGGCCAAGGATTTTGCATTCATTCTTTAATTAATCCCCACATAAATTTCCCATTCTGCTGATGGGAAACTGAGGCTCAGTGAGGCTAGGTCACTTGCTCAAGGTTTCGTAGCTGGTGTGTAGTAAGACCAGAACTAAAATACAGGGCAGCCTGACTCCAGAATCCCCACTTTTAATACCACGCTACAGTGATGCGACTCCAAACTGGGAGGTTCTTCAGGCTTCAGTCATCTAGATTGCTCTGTGTGTCCATAGTGATCTAACACAGGTTTTCAGGCCACCAGAGGTAGCTTAATTATGGTGTGCTCTTGATATTGTTGGAATGTGACATTAATCAGTGTATTCATCGGCAGTGGGACGTGACTCACAGGTGTAATTTATGTGTCCTTTGGCGTGTTATTAATGTGTGCTCTCAATGGAGTTTAATTTTGAAAGTTCTTTTCCTTATCATTGTGGCAACTTGAGAGATAGCTGGAGAAGCACCCCCTGAAATAGAAAGAAGGGCATCCTGCTGCTCTCTTAAAGGTCACCAGTGACCGCTGAGGCCCCAGAGGGATGGACACTCTGACTCTCCTTCCTCCTTCACTTTGCTGCACATGTGGGCTGCCCCCTCTGCCATGGGTGGTCCTGTGGTCATGGAGATCCAGCTATGCAGAGGTGGAGGAGGCTTGGTAGAGTCATCATTTCCTGTGGCTCAGCTAACCCTCGAGGCACTTCCAAAAACCCCCTCTAAGCCAGTGTCCATCATATGTTGGGATGCTTCTTGTGCTGGGGAACTCTCTCCCTTACAATACTGTAATTTCACCTTTGGGCAGCTGGATTGTTCTTTCATTCAATGTATGGAAGGACCCAACATATGGACGGCCTCTGCTTTGTGGTGCTAATCCTAACCCTTGGGAGGCGGACATTGTGTCTAGTCTCTTTCCCTTGGCAGCCCCTTAAAGAGGCTGAACAGGCATATTTCGTTGTATGCGTGATGATGTGTGAGCTTGTTCAAAATAGTTTTCCTCCTCAGTCTTGGTGTTGAGAACTGAATACAAGACTCCGGTGAGGTCTGACTAGGAGAGCCTTGAATATGAGACTTTGATCACCTTTGTTCTACATGCTCTACTTCTGTTACTGCAACCTCAAATTGCTTCTTGCCAGTGAGAGCTAGAGCACAATGCAGGTGACTATTGAGTGCCTGAGGATCCAAACTACTCTCTTTTCTAATTCAGGCTCCTTCCAAGACAGAGCTCTCTCACTCTCCACTTACATAGGAGAGGTTCTTGGGTACAACTGCAGAAGCTTATGTTCCCCCATTATGTTTTTTGCCTTGTAATTTTCATTGCATCCCCATAACACACTGAGAGCTTTTTGGATTGGAATTCTTCCATCTACCTCATTTGTCATCCCCTCCCAGTTCAGTGGCATCTACAGATTTGATAAGGACCTTTCTATGCCTTCATTCAAGCATTCACAAAATTTGTTTTAGCAGGAGAAAGCCAAGGACAAAGCCTTATCTCAAGGCCCGGGAGAGCTCCTGAAGTGACAAGCTGAACAGGAATGAATTAATCAGCAAGCCTTGGGCATGGTTCTTGAAGTGGTTACAAGTCTACCTTCCTAACTAGGTTATTACTTTAGCTAGAGTTTTTTCATGTTAACCGAAAGGATATCATAAAAACTCTATTATATACCATGTGGAAATCCAAATATATGTGCCCAATTGCATTTCCCTGATCTAACTATCTAATAATTACAACCCCCCTCACAAAAAGGCCAGAAGGGAGGAAGTTGGGGATGGGAGAGGGAGAAAAAGAAAATCCTTCATGGGATTCATTTTTAAATGGACACTCTTACTATTAGGAATCAACGTTAGTTCCCAAACCATCTTTTCATGAAAACTGTCCCTTTCAACTGCTAGATGACTGGGCAGAAACAACATCCGTCCTAGGCCTTTAAATGCTGCTCTCGTGTTATTTTTGAAAACTGAAATAGCCTCGCCCATCTTCACTCCTCCCTCGAACTTCATCAAAGCTCTTCTCTCTGTCTGGCCCTGGGCTCAAAGTACAGGAAATTCATGGGCCTGTCTCAAGACACTCAACATCTTCTCGTATCCCTTACTTCTCAACTCCTTTCGCATCTCTAGCCAAGGACGAGTAACCCCCACTCTCAAGTTCTCTTTTTGCCCAATGGCCAGAGATCTGAAATTAATTTAAATTTGTCAGGTGGGTTCTTCTCTCTCCAGAACGCGCAGCTATCCCTTTCAGTCCAAAGTACATCATCCTGAGCTACAAAGACAAGGTCCATTTCCATCCTCACAGCTGCATTATCTTATTGGGCCCAGCAGCAGGTTAATTTCTTCTTTATCCTCCTTGCTCTGAGTATGAATTTAAAAGCTCATTTCCCCAAGATCTCAGTCTCCTCGGGGCTGTGGGCCTTCTGACACTAGAATATTAGGACTATTTTATTTGCAACGATCAAGAACCAAATGAAAACCAGCTAAAGCAAAACAGGTCATACTTACATCAGCTACATAATTGAAAAGTCTGAAGACAGACCATGCTTCAGGAAGTGCCGTGTTCAGGGTTGCAAACAACATCATCTATACCTGATCACCTTCTCAGTCTCTCAGTTCTCCTTGACTTCATTCTCAAAGGGCACGTTTGGCCCCTTAGAAGCTCTAGGGTTTATTCTCACTGCCGTGGAGCACAAATAGAAAATTATCCTTCTCATCATGTTAATTAAAAACATGAAGGTTAACAGTGATTGGAGCCTTGCCTTGAGTCACACGCCCACCCTGACCAATCACCATTCCAAGGCATTGTTGTGCTCTGATTGGTCAGGAAGAATCACATGTCCACTTGTGGAGCTGAGGTTAGAGTCAGCTCCACCTGACACTTGAACTGAGTCTGAGTAGGTTTCCAGAGGAAAATTTGGGTACTGCTATTGAAAGAAAGAGGAATAAATGCTGAATTAAATATTAAAAAATACCCAGAAGAGCTCCCCTGTACTAATAAGTTACCTGGCACAGAGCACCCACTCAGTAAACTTTGTTGAATGACTTTAAAACCCTGGCACCCATTATACTCTTGCATGTCTATCTTTCTCTGATGTCCTCACCACGGTAAGCTGATCTCTGCAGCTGTCTACATAAAAACTATTCTTCCCTTCTCCCTTGCAAATAAAGCCTGATTTGGCTGAGACCTCCATGCCTCCGGGAAGATGATGTTTGAGACAGAACCTGATTGAGCTAGACTAATAGACCTCAAACTTCAGCTTGCTCAGAAACATCTTGAGGACTCCTTCAAACCCAGGTTGCTGGCCAATGCAAGAACCACGGTATTTTTTTTTTTTTTTTAGGGCCGCACCTGAGGCATATGGAGGTTCCCAGGCTAGGGATCTAATCTGAGCTACAGCTGCCGGCCTATGCCAGAGCCACAGCAACGCAGGATCTGAGCCTCATCTGCGAACCACACCACAGCTCATGGCAATGCCGGATGCTTAACCCACTGAGCGAGGCCAGGAATCAAACCCACAACCTCATGGTTACTAGTCAGATTCATTTCCCGTGCACCATGATGGGAACTCCCAGGAACCATGTTTTCAGAGCCATGTTCTAGAGAGATCATTCCAGTACAGGATGCAGGATAAAGGTCAAGAACCTCTGCTCCAGAAAGCAGTCAGACAGACAACAAGCAGAAAAGTCCTGAATGGACGGTGTTGGTATATCTTGGCTAAAGAAGCAGCTCAGGCAAAGCCCTCCCAAATTTATAAAGCAAAACCCAAACTTCTCTATCAGGGCTTTCTTGGCCACAGCTTGTCTTTCACCCCCAGCCACACTCCTGGCCTGCCTTCTCCCTGACCACATGGAACCATGACCTTTCATGGGCATCTTCCTCCCCTGGTCCATCCAATCATCCTCCAAGATGAATCTCTCCCAAGACTCCCCGTCCTTCTCCTGTGAAGCCCTTAAATGGACAAACTACCCACTGCAGGACCATGGTGTACTCAGCTTCTGGAGGGCAGATGCCTTTCTCCTCTCCTGATAATCCACACTAGGCTGGCTCACACAAAGATTAGTTGAATGAATGAAGTTCCCTAGGCAGGAATAACATCTGTTACCTGTGTATTCTTCACTCTCTTGACCACAGAAGGCCCCATATAAACAATGGCTAAGGAATAAGGAATCTGAAAGGCCAATGCACACCTAATGCCATGCCAGGAAGCCCAAGGCCATGAGATCCAATGTAAACATCAGACAAAACAGTGTTTGATCCTGGCTCTGCCCAGTTACTAGCTGTGTGACCTTGAGCAGATTATCTAAGCTTGCTAAGCCTCACTGTCCTCCTCTGTAAAATGGGAGCATTATCACACCAAAAATATTATTAAGATAACATGAGCTGAAGCACCTAACTCATGAGGCACCATGCTCTCATTATTGCATGATCATCAGTCAAATATTGCAACCAAACAGGTGCACCAGATTGGCCAATTTTTGCTTCAGTGGCTTTATTTCTAGTAAACCAGTAAGGATGCTAAGGGGTTCATATAACTTGGCTTAAGACTATTAAATCCACCTGACACACCCTAGCAGACACCAATTCACCGAGAAATCATTAGTGTGTCCAAGCTTGTTCTGGGCGATTTCTGGTGTGCTGGGAGGAGAGCGCAATGTTTCATCAGACATGAAAGCACAGTCTATAGGAACAACCTCCCCACTTGGCTGCCTGTGTGGCGAACTCTTCTTCGTCTTCCAACATAATCCAGGCATTCTTTGTCCTGATGCCTTAAGTGGTCACCCAGCTTCGATGTCACCGATGTCTCTCATTCTTGCACCTATTCTGGCCTCTTTCCCACCGTGTGATGCGTAGTTGCTGGCATATGTGTCTTCAGCAGGAGGCAGGCAGTGCCCTGAGCCTAGCCCAGTGCCCAGCCCAAAGTCGAGGGCAGAGTTGGTGGTCTCCCTCCTCCTCTGGGGAGCTCTACGGCTCTTTGCGGGAGTCTCTATTGACCCACGAAATGACCACAGCGAGTTTTAAGTGGTGTGGTGCTTACGACAGCCTGGGCTCGAGGGCCCATCAATCCTGTCATCATGTTCTGTGGACAACAGAGGAGGCCTGGGTGGTCCAAGGAGTCTAACGGCCACAGGATGAATGGATTTAGGGGGAAGGAGGGGACCAGAGGACAGGCAGGAAGAGGGGGCAGCTCAGGAGTAGGAAGAAAGACACTCACTACAGGACAGCCAGGGCCTCAGCCCTCTGCCTCTGGAGAGGCTGCCCGGCTCTGTCCCAGCCCCAGGGTGGCCGAGCAGCTGATCCTGTGACTCCATCCACAGTGGGTGGGGCCTGAGTCCTCATTAAAATCACCTTGGGAATTTGTTTACTGGATTCAAGCCCTGGCTCTGCTGTCCACTAGCTGGGTAGCCTAGGCCAGTATTTGGCCATCTCTGATGGCCAGTTTCCTTATGATTTTGGCCTATATCACTTGATAGCAGTTTGTTACGTGGGCTTATTAACTCTTCATCCTACAGGTATGGAGAAAGGGGAGGGGCAGAGAGGGCACAAATACCAGGTCTGAGTTTCTTATCCCGGCAGATCGCAGCAGTTTCTTATCCTGGCAGCTCTTACACCTACCTGAGCTTTTCCGTAATCCTTTACATCCCATCTCTTCTTTATTGTCATCTCTAACACTCGTGGGTTACCCCAAATGCCAGGAGCCAGCGCCGCCAGAAAAGCCAAGAAGAAAGAAAGAGAAAAAAACTGGCCATTTCTTCTTTCTTGTTATCTCAACAATCTCATGATCCCTGTCTGTGTTTTTCGAAGAGGGATCACAGAGGCCAATCCATGCTTCAGTGATCCTGATGTTTCTATCAAATGAATCATTGGAAACGGGATCTTTAGTTTATTTGAGCAGAACCATGTCAGGGCTGCTCTCAATGAAAGGTGTCCGGGCTCCACATTTGGACCTGAACAAGTTTTCATCACAGCAAAGGTAGAAAGCTTGCATTACAGCCTGGTGCTTCCTGCAGCTTTGAGCTTTCTGCTTGGTTGGAATCGACGTTCCTTAAAAAGAAAAGAAACCTACGTATACCAAGCTTAATGAGGAATGAATGAAGCCCAGGCCAGTTTCCATGGTGGTAAAGTAACACCACCCACAAGCCGCAAAACCCCAGTCCGAGGGAGAAATGAGGCTGCCTTTTTCCCCATTGTGCCTTTTATTCTTCCCTCCCTCCTTTCTTTCCCACACACCAGGGTGGTTAAAGGCACAGTGTCATTTGTACAGATCAGGCTCTCTTCTTGTAAGTTTCCAGTTAAACATTCTTTGGTAGCTGACACCTATTAATAATTTAAAATGCCTGCTCTTTTGAACAATGATCAAAATTAAGCTATTACCCACAGGGGGATATTTACATACAGTTAGTCAGCAGCTGTTTAACAGCCTTTTCCACTCAAGATTTCTCGCGACCCTCACATATCATTTGTAAGCAGAAGAATATTTGGTTATTGCATGATTTTTTTCTTCTGTATATTTGATAAACGGCCACTGGGAATCACTTAAGAAGTAAACAAGGTAATTCTTTGTGATTTCTGCCGGCTGCTGAAGTTACAGGAGAAGGGCAATTACTTTTAGATCCCTCTACATGCAATTTACTAATAAGCTACAGAATGCAGAAACATGTAATTAGTAATTACTATAGTATGTAGTGATGCGGTGCTTACCCAGTCAGTCTATGGGCCTATAATCTAGTGGCAGAAAATGAATCGAGCTTGGTACAACCAAGCAAGCCCTTGTATATTTGAAAAGAGTTGTGATGATCCAGCTAATTGCTGTTTAGAAACTGGGAGAGCCCAGCAGCATTGTTCTGCCCAGACTCTCACCTGACTCCCATGGCAAGGCTGATATTTAATTTGCTTCCTTGCCTCCATTTTTAATGACAGGCCAGGAGTTCCTGTTGTGGTACAGGGGTTAGCGAACCCAACTAGCATCCATGAGGACACGGGTTCGAACCCTGGCCTCGCTCACTGGGTTAAGGATCCAGCATTGCCATGAGCTGTGGTGTAGGTCACAGACGCGGCTCAGATCCTGCGTTGCTGTGGCTGTGGCTGTGGCATAGGCTGTTGGCTACAGCTCTGGTTGGATCCCTAGCCAGGGAACCTTCATATGCCGTGAGTATGGACCTAAAAAGACAAAAAGACCAAAAAAAAAAAGACATACCAAATTCAAACACTGTTGAGGATCTGCCTAAGATCACAGGCAAATGAGTGGCAGACCCAAGCCCGCATCCTGAGCTGCAGGATTCAGCTCATACCTGTCAGGGCACTGCCACGTCCTACTGCTGGAGGAGTGATGCTACCTCCTGGGATTTAGATCTGGGCAGGACTCAGAATCCAAAGGTGCATCTTCATGTCAGTGGGGGCTCTGAATAGAAGAAGAAAAACAGGCAAAAAAATAAATGTAGAGTTTTGAGGGGTGCACACTGCACGCTTGATGTGTATTACCTTATTTTTGTGATCATTTCAGAGGAAAGGAAATTGAGACTCAGTTGAGGTTCAGTTGAGGTTATGTCACTTAGTTGAGATCACTCAAGTGTTAAGTGGCAGGGCTGGACTGTGACCCTGGGTGAGTCTAGTGTTAACAACAATACCTCCCTCACACCAAGAAGTTATTCTAATGGATGTGACTCCTTACTTCAGCAAACTAAGTGTATCTGTGTCAAATATCTCAAACTATTTGAGGCAAATGAGTGGAGCTCACAGCTTCAGCATCTTAAAGTTGACAACTATCACTCTGTCATCTCAATTTCAGAAATTTTGCCTAAAAAAAAGACAACCCCATAACTGCAGATAAGAGTTTATGCACAGAGATATTCAACAAAGATGTTCTTTATAAAAGCAGACCCTGGAGAAAGAATCCAATAACACAGTAATAGACAAAGAAGTTGTGGTTAGAACCATGTGATAGAATACTAGGCAACCATGAAAAACAATATTAATGAAGACTTTGTAATAACACAGGAAAAGCTTTAAAATCCAATGGAGAGTCAGTCAAAACACAAAATGTTGTATATGGCAAGAACTCACTTGGTAAAATAACTTTTATGAAAAGAAATATTTAGATCAAAATGGCATGTGGTAAGTTAAGGGGTAACTTTATTTTTTTATGAAATAACAACCTAATTGAGATAGAATTCACATAACAAAAAATCCCCCCTTTTAAATGTGTAATGTTTATGGGTACTAGTGTATTCACAGAGTTGTAAACCATCACAATTGTCTAATTTTAGAAAAATTTCATTAACTATATTTCTGTTAATATCCACACCCTGCCCCTCACAAACACTGATACATTTTCTGTCTCTGTAAATTTGCTAATTCTGGACATTTCATATGAATGGAATCACACACTATCAACATTTGGGGGTGGCTTCTTTCACTTAGCATGTTTTCAAGGTTCATTCATGTTGTAGCATTTATCGATCCTCCATTCATCTTTAAAGCTGAATAATATGCCATTGTATGGATATATCATATTTTTTTATTCATTCATAACTTGATAGACATTGGATCATTTTTATGTCTTGACTACTACGCATTTTGCTGATATAAACAGCAAGGTACAATATATTTCCAGTTCTCTTGGGTCTGTACTGAGAAGTGGAATTGCTAGTAATATCATGTTTAACATTGTGATGAACCGGAAAAAGGTTTTCCAAGGTGGCCATGGCATTCCATAGTCCCACCAGCAATGACTGAAGGTTCTAACTTTTCTACATCACTGCAAATTCAGTGTGATGTTATCTTTTTAATTTTAACTGTAAGAAAGATATCATCATGATTTTGATTTATATTTCCTTGTGACTAGTCATGTCAAACATCTTTTTATGTGTTTATATCTTTTTTGGAGAAATGTCTATTGAAATTTTTTGCCCATTTTTAAATTGAGTTATTTGTCGTTTTATTATTGAGTTGTAAGAGTTCTTTATATATTCTGGATACTAGTCCCTTATGACTTGCAAATATTATCTCCCAGGTTATCTTCTCACTTTCTTGATGATATTGTTAAGAGTATTCTTGCATTTTAAAGAGGTTACATTCTCTATTTTTCCTTTCATTGTTGTACCTAATCGATACATATTTACCTGCATATTTTCTTCTAAGAGTTTGACAATTTTAGATCTTACATTTAG
The DNA here is from genome assembly GCF_054392235.1 of Sus scrofa. Lineage (NCBI taxonomy): Eukaryota > Metazoa > Chordata > Mammalia > Artiodactyla > Suidae > Sus > Sus scrofa. Next base: position 103,285,257 of record NC_139396.1, on the reverse strand, counting down.
ATCCAGAGTCCATCTGTATGTGGTGTGAGGTAAGCATCTAACTTCCTTCTTCTGCATGTGGATATCACCTATCTTAGAACACTTTGTTGAAACAACTCTTCATCCTCTGTTGGATTGTCTTGACACACCTGTCAAAAACCAACTACCTATAAACATAGGAATTTTAATTCTGGACTCTCAATTCCATCCCATTGTTTATCCTTATGCCAGGACCATACTGTCTTGATTACTACAACTTTATAATTGAAGTTTGAAAATTGGGAAGCAAGAGTTCTTCAACTTTATTCTTTTTACAGAACATTTTGGCAATTTTGAGTCCCTTGCAAATCCATATGAACTTTAGAATTGGCTCATCGATTTCTATATGAAAGGCAACTGAGATTTTGATAAGGATTGTGTTGAATCTGTAGGTCTGTTCATAAGGATTGCCACCCTGTTGACAACATGATGGTTGTGCCCACTTCAAATCCTAAGACTTATTCTGAGCTGGAAGTGAATGCATCTTTTCCTGGCAAGAGCAGTGAGGCTCCATGGAACATTAAGGCAGGCTGGGAAATTACATCTATACAGAGACAGCCTATTAGGGCCAGGCGGCTGCTCCCTGGAGGCCAGTTCTCGGCCACTCCATACACCATGCGGCTTCTATTACTTAGGCCAGCAAGGCTTTAAATACCTCCGGGCACCCCTCCCCAATTTCCTGTGGAATACTCTTTCACAGTCTAATAGATCTTCCTACAGGGAATTTCTCCTGTTACTTAGCCCACATTTCCTTCGTCGTTTTCGTCCATTGCTTCCTCAGGACCACGCCGTTCCAGACGGATTTGCCTACTTGGGATTCCCACGTTTCACAGCCTCAGGGCCCATGTTCTCTCCCAGTTGTTGGGTAAACTCTGGGTTTTACAGACAAGGACTCTGGAAGGAGGCTCCCAGTGAAGGCTGACACCAGGGCTCTTTGGTTCATGAAGCAAAGAACAAATGCAGCCAATCCCAGCACACCGAGGAACCAAGGTCCTCCTCGTCAAGAACTGGGGGAGCAGTTGGGGAAGAATGGCTTGCTTCTCTGGGCTCCCTCTTGCTGAACTGAGCGAGGGCTCTACTTCTGCAAAAAGGGCAGAGCATCGGGTGCCAGCCAAGTGCCTGCTCGGTAAGCTCACAGGAGAGCTGGCCCCAGGGCCACGGGGCCTCACTTATCACTCTGGAGGGAGAGTGGATGCATAGGGGAGAGAGAGAAGCTGGAAAGAACAAGGACTCAGAATGAGCTCTGCTCTTGGGGTCTGTGTCACTGCTTTGCCCACATTATCTACTTGACTTTGAATCAGCCCACCCACTCAGGTTGGGGTCCTAATAGGAAGACTGTGATGCAAGAGGTGAAGTCACCAGCCTGAGTCAGGCAGCAAGCAAGGGAACAGGGTTGGGGGTCGGACACACACTGATTTTCCTCCTAAATCCATGCTCTTTCTGATCCATAGCTGGGCCCTCAGTTTCCTCCTCTGGGGGATGGAGCTAATGCAGTATCATAGGGCTGCTGAGAGCTGAGGGGGAGCAACTAGGTGAAAAAAATCAGGCTCCATAAATGTTATATTACTTCCTGCCTTCCTCCCCCTGGATGGCTGATCAGGGCCATTTCTCCAAGTAATTTAGCAAGGCGAGTGTCTGCGGTCCCTCTCCTCGCAGACTCCTGCCCTGCACTGATAAGTTTTATTAGCAAAGAGGGAAGGGATTTTCTACGACCAAATTTCTTCTGGGCTTTCCAGGAGAAATTGATGGAGCTGCCCGGCTCCTTGGCCGGCACTTCATCCTGATGGGATTGCCTGGGCTGTGCGGGGACTGAGCGCTACAGAAACTGTTCTAGCCCAAGGAGGGAGGGCTGGGCAATGTTATTCTTCTGAAGGGGAAAATCATCATTTGGCTTCTTGGGTTTATGTACCCAGGGCACCAGGGAAGCAGCTGGAATTTGCCTGGAAACCACAATGCTGTCGGCTTGGTTCTCAATAGGCAACTGGGGACAAGACTGCATTTGATGGTCCATCACCTGTCTTTCTGTTCTGCATAATAAGAACCCATTCTCGGGGCATCTTATTGGCTCTGCTGAGTTTCGCATTGTTTGGTTTCCTGTAAAGGTATGTGTGTGCACACGTACGTCTCTGTGTGTGAATATGCATATGTATGGATATGGGTATGTACATGGGGTATAGGTATGTGCCTGTGTGTATGGATGTAGGTATGAGGGTGTGAGCAGGTGTATATATGTGTATGAACATGTACATATGGGCATATGTACATAGCTGTATGTGTAAGTGACAAACACATAGAGATATGGGTAAATGGGTCCATATGTGTGTGAACACGATATGTTTGGGGCACAAGGGTGTGTGCGTGCGTGTGTGTGTGAGTCCACTTATCTGAATGTGTTTCTGTGTGTGTATATGTTTGTTTCTGCTTCCATCAGGCACTCAGTAGGGGATCCCAGAGCCATACTGAGTCGAAGCTTCAGGAGATGCAGAGACATATCTGCAAGGGCCCCAGCAACCAGTGACCTAAACCTACTTGAGAAGCAGTGGAGGACAAAGGAAGATCCGCACAAACTGAGTCCTGGGTCTGTCTCCCACAAGCAGGACATCTCAGGAAAGGATTCCTGCTCCCCAACTCCTAATGGCCATAAGGGTAACTTCTACTCAAGCTGCTGCACCCACCACTTCCTCCCAGAAGCCCTCTGATTCTGACTCTCATTCCATGCCTGGTCCAAACTCTTCTCTCTGAACTTGCATTTATGTCAGCACCACAGCAGGTGAATTGACACAGGCTCTGTCTACGCATCTCCTCCCCACTCTGGGCTGCTGGCACCCTGACGGCAGAGTTGTTTCTGTTCTGTATGCCAGGGCCTAGCAGTCTAAGGCACCTCTTAGATGCACAATGAATGATGTGGAATGAGTACATGAATGAACACATGTTCTGGGTGTCTCAGTGTTCTTTCTCATCTGTAAATTGTGGGTAAAATTACGTTACTTGGTTCCTGAGATTACCTGAGATGAACTATATGAAAGCATGCTTAAAGTGTTAAGAGTTAGCACAGCAATGTAACCCTTTGGGGAGGGGGGGCACCCCAATAGTTGAACAGAACAGCAGGCAGCAGGGATGACAGAAGGAGAGCAGGCTTTGGAGTCAGAGACTCCTGGTTCAAATTCTAGTTCTACTACTCAGCGTATGATTGACCCTGGGTGATGCACGTTGCTCTCAGCCTTCCTCTCCTCAACTGCAGAAGAGAGCCAATGGCACTTTCCTTACACCTGGACAAAGTACAGGTCACACAGAAGCAGCTAGTAAAAGTTGGGTAAATAGAGGAATATGGGTGGGGACACAGGCACTGGCAGAGTTGATGTGTATAGAAAGAAGTATCAGGAAACTCGAGCAGGAGGAGAGCAGGGTGTCCTAATGAAGAGGGAGCTGGAGTGGGACTTTGGAAAAGCAGGAGGAAAGGTGTGTTGGGCGCTCATTAGACCAAAATGAGCACAGGAGTGGAAAATGAAAGTGGTCCTGTGAGTTTGGAGTTGTATTAGTTTCCTACTGCTGTGTAACAAACTAACAGAAACAGTGGGTTAACCCATTTATTATTTGACATTGTCTATAGGTCAGAAGTCCACCCACAACTTTCCTGAGTTCTTTGCTCAGGGTCTTGTAAGGTTGAAATCAAAATATCCACTGGGCTGCATTCTCATCTGGAGGCTAGAATGGGGAAAGATTTTTCTCACTTGGGTTGTTGGAAGAATCTCCTTTGTAGTTCTGGAAAAGATGTTGCCATTTTATTGCTGGCCATTACCCCAGGGTGGGGGTGTGTGTGTCTCTCTCAGCTCCTAGAAATTGCCATTAGGTTCAGGAAGGTCCAGGCCCGTCTAGTAAATGCCTTCACCTGATCAAGTCAGGCCCACCCAGGAAATCTCCCTTTTGAACAACTCAAAGTCAGCTGGTTTGAGACTTTAATTATATATGCCAAATACCTTCGGCTTTGCCAAATGTAGCCTAAGCATAAGAGTGATCTCCCATCACATCCACAGGTCCCACCAGAGGGTTATCAGGCAGTCCTATCTGGCTGTGCTATGAGGCTAGAATTCTGTAAGGAAGCCACTTTGATGTCTTATTCCAACCTATAGCTGATAAAACCAGCAGTGGAAGGGTGACCACATGTCCCCATTGGCTTAGACAGTTCTGGTTCATTCCTGTTTTGGGGGTGTTATTATTTACAATAGCCCCCTTCACTCTCAAAAGTGACCGAGACTGGAGGAAAATCCCTATTTTCACTTGGGCTAAAGGAAGCAGCTCCTCTTTAGAGTCTTCCAGACTCTTTTAGAAGAAGCTAGGAGCCATGTGAATTGTCTTCATGGGCAACATGAATGAAACTACTCAGTCATGGACAGACCTTAAAATGAGAAGGTAAAGAGGAGCATGTGCAGAGGCCTTGCTAAACAGCAAGGGATTTTAATAAGATGTCTCACTGAATTCCCATGACAACCCTATAAGAAAAAAACAAAACAAAACAAAAAAAACAAACAAAAACAAACAAAAAAAACCTCAGCATCATCCCAAATTTATGGCTGAGAAAACTTAGGCTCTGAAGGTGAAACCGGGAAGCGGGAGGAGGGATCTGACCTGCTGGAACCTCATCTCAAGTTTGCTGCACCTGCCCCATCCTGCTGCCTCCCACCTCAGGGCTATTCCAGGAACTCACCCTGGGCTGAATTCTGAGATGTAATGTACTCAAGCCATGGATGCTGGGAGCTGTTCTTCTGCAGGGAAGATCAACTCTCAAGCACTGGGTTTTCTCCTGAGGATGAAGTAAACAGACTCTTTCTACCCTAGCACGCAACTCGGATGTCAGTTCCATGGGAGCGACAGCTACGTCTTCATTGCTGCATCCCGGATGCCTAGCAATGCTCTCGTATACTACATGGAACCCGTTAAATATTTGTTCAAAGGATGAGAGAATAAACCCTTGACTCTAGGGAAACTCAACTTTAATATCAAAGTCAACTTATCTCTTTGAAAATGCATTCCCACAAAGAATCCACTGTGCCCAATAGTTCTTCTACCTGTCTGGTTGAACCTTCCTTTCATAAGACCCAGTGTCATGAGAATGAGATAATACACATTTTTAAATAATGGCTAAGACCATCAATTTAACACGCATTTTTTTTCCAAGGCTGAGAGCAAATTAACCAATCAACGACCACTTCAATCAACTCATAGGTCATGGCCTGAGAGATGTGCATTGCATTCTGAATAACACACACGGGTGTGCCGGGTTTGTTCTGACTCAGAGGCTTTGCAATTTGCGTGACGTGGCCCCGATGGAGCAGGCAGATCTGAAAAGCCGGTGGGAGAGCCTTTGTATGGGATGAAATGATGAAGTTGATTACTCACCTCACCTTTGCATCCTTACAGGTGGTCCTGATTGCTGGGTGACACCAGCCAGAGCAGGGCTTCTCCCCTCCTGAAAGGGGATGGCGGGATGTCTGATGGCATTTGCCGCAAAATCCCTCCTGATTAATCAGGCTCCTCCAATTTGTGAGTCAGAATTTCTTGGGGAGAGAAATCTGCCTTGAGTGGAATTATCCTGAACTCTGATATCAATGCAGGTAAGCTCTTCAAAAAGTAGAGGCAGATCCTGGGACGCCAGGCTTCCTGGGGCTAGGAAACAAACTGTGTGAGAAGAAAATGGTTGGACAGGAAAAAATGCGAAAGAAAGGCTGAGGGATTGGTCTTTCCATGCCTCAGGGACTGGGGAAGCCACGGAAAGGACATTGTGTTTTTCCGCTCAAGGCAGTTTTATGTAGGGCAGATGCATAATCATTGGGGTCCAGGTTTGACAACACTTGTACTACTTATCAGCTGTGTGACCTCAGTGTGTTGTTGGCTTGTGAGCTTTGGGTTTCTCATTTGTTCAAGGGGAAAGACAATAACCACCCCAACTCCCAGAGCTTTGTAGAATAACATACCACATAAAGACATCTCTCCCTCATGGAGTTCCCATCGTGGCACAGTGGTTAACGAATCCGACTAGGAACCATGAGGTTGCGGGTTCGATCCCTGGCCTTGTTCAGTGGGGTAAGGATCTGGCGTTGCTGTGGCTGTGGTGTAGGCTGGTGGCTACAGCTCCGATTAGACCCCTAGTCTGGCAACCTCCATATGCCATGGGAGCAGACTTAGAAAAGGCAAAAAGACAAAAAAAAAAAAAAAAAAAAAAAAAAAGAAAGACACCTTTCCCTCATAATGGACTTTCAATGCATATTAGGGTCCCCTGTCATAAAAACCCAAACAGCAGTAACAAAAGGTATATGGAGTCTGACAAAGGCTATTAATTTTTTTTATAAATACATTTGTAGGAAAGTCTTGAAGAGATATACAAATTGACTCACATTGAGCATGTACCTTTTTTTTTTTTTTTTTTTTTACCAAAACTACTAGATTTACCAAGCAAATTTGGAAATCTAGTACAGGTAGAGCTGCTCTGACCTAACCGTATGGTGTGGTACCCTTCCAGCACTGCAGCCACGGGCTCTGAGGCCTGTGTTTGCAAATGTAAGCAAGCCAGCCTTCAGTCTTTAGCAGAGTCAAAGTGGAATGCAGTCAGACCCTGGGCTTTTGCACTAAACAACTATGCCTGGCCCCAGGGAGGACGTGACAATCAGAAGAGGTGCAGGGGCCTTCCCGCTATGGCACAGTAGGTTAAGAATCCGACTGCACAGGCTCAGGCCACTGCGGGGGCACAGGTTCGATCCTTGGACGGTGCGATGAATTAAAGGATCCGGCATTGCTGTAGCTGTGGTGTAGGTCGCAGCAGCGGCTCAGCTTCAGTCTGGCCTAGGAATTTCCATTTGCCGTGGGTGTGGCCATTAAAAATAAATAAATAAAATAGGTGCAGGATTTTAGAGGTATCTTGGCTGGCTCCCAGTCTTCAGCTTGAACTGGTTTCCCTCCTGCTGCCTGCCACCCCCCCGTACCCTCCCCCACCCCCCCCACCCGGCTTCTTGACCAATAGCTGTTCTCACCCATCTATGACCCTCTGCCTTTCGTCTTGAATTTTCCTCCCTTCCCTCCACTCCATCTTGGACCTGCCCCTTAGAATACTGCTGTCTCCGGTTCTTTTGGGAATTCTGCCCACTCCATTTTAGGAGAGGAATCACATAATCAAGGGGTTGTATCTCCTTGGAAAAAAAAGGAGGCTGACTTTTTTTCATTGATCTCGGGTCACCACTCTCTCTTTCTTCAGAAGATGGATGAAGTAAAGATCCAAAACCAAGGGAATCTGGACAGGCAGCAGGGTCTGTGAAACACCCTGGAATATGCACAGCTAAGCCACCTAGAAGCCTGCCAAGCGACTGAGTATTTTTTAATCATTATTGCTCTCTTCTAGGGGGGAAAAAGAGTCATTTGTAGCCTGGCAACAGAGATCTGCATGTTCTTCCTTCATGCCAAGCCATAAACACAGCCTTCCCTCTGCTAAACCTAATGTTACTAAAAGGCCAGTGACCAGGAGAAATCAAGGCAACAGCATCCACATCTGTAGGCACTGGTGGTGCGAGGAGGCCAGCAGGGAGCAACACAGAAATCAGTACTGTGAACGATGGGCGTTCAGGAGGAACCCAAAAGCTCTTCGGAGAGGGAGATCCTACCAAACTCCAGGCTCCATTTCCTGTACTGGTCAGTGATGAGCTTCTGGAGGCCAGGAGGGGCAAGAGCACACCTTGAGGAAGGGCTGCAACTTGAACTTGGACAATGGAGTCACACTCTGCCACTTGCCTCTGCTGGGAGCCCTTCCGGCTCCCTCCTGGGCACTCCCTGCTGGCTGCTGACGCTACCTCCCACCCGGCCTCCATGCTTCACTCCTGTGCATTTTCCTCTGGTCTAGGCACAAAACCTTCACCTCAGCATACACAGCAGGCTTGAATGTTTCCAAGCCAAGTGTTCTTTTTTTTTTTTTCATCTTTTTAGGGCTGCGCTGTGGCATAGGGAAGTTCCCAGGCTAGGGGTTGAATTGGAGATGCAGCCACAGCAACGCCGGATCTGGGCCGCATCTGCGACCTATGCCGTAGGTTGTAGCAATGCCGGATCCTTAACGCACTGAGTGAGGCCAGCTGTTGAATCCGCATCCTCATGGCTACTAGCCAAGTTCTTACCCTCTGAGCCACAGCAGAAACTCGCAAGCCAAGTATGCTTGAAGCAAAGGAAGAAACAGGCTGAAACACTAGCTCGGGAGCAACCTCCCCATCCACCTTTTAGCACCATCTTAGAGAGGCCGTGTGGAGAAGTGGTTAAGAATATGGTCTCAGGGCCAGACTCCCTGGAAGCAAATCCTAATCATCAGGAGGATGGCCATGGGCAAGTTGCTTCCCTCTGAACTTCGGTTTTCTCCCCTCTGAAATGAAGATGGATGTAATTCCTATTTTTAAAAAAGGGATTTATGCGAGGCCCTTACAACAGTGTCTGGCAAAAGAAAATAAATGCCAAAGGATGCTGGATATAATTATTATTATTACTACTGCCACTATTTTTGAAATATTTGAGTGTTGGATGAATAACATATTCACTTGGTTTAATGTTGTTTGCTGAGGGGTTTGAATGAGACGATGCACTGAACCCGTTTAGCACAGTTTCTGGCACGATGCTGGTTCTTTCATCAATGTCATCTCTCAGTTCCCTCTCTGGCGCTCAACCTGTAAGGTGTGAGGTGGTGCCTGCTTTACAAACCATGGTACTCTGCTCCCTCCACAGAGCCAGGAGCACAGCAGGTGCTCAGGAGGACTGTCAGAGTCTAAAGATTTCCCCAAAAGTTATTTACTCATCAAAGGGAAAAGAATAATTATATAGTGATAGACTTAGCAGACACCACCTTAACCAAGGGATCAAAGCAAACAAACATGACCGATATCAGGACAGGCTCACACTAGAGGTTCTGGACCTACATCTCTATATTTCTATCCCTATGTATCGATTATCTATCGATCTATCTGTCTGTCTGTCTATTTATCTGTCTATCTATCTATCTATCTATCTATCTATCTATCTATCTATCTATCTATCTATCTACCTATCTATCTATCTATCTATCCATGTATCTATCTAGACCATCCTAGTTTTCCTTGGTTTCAAGGATATCCATTCTCCTGACCTCTTCTCAGTTTTGCCTGTTTGAGGACTTTATATACATGAAATCACACAGTATGACCTCAGCCTGTTTCTCACTCACTTCCTTCTCCATTCTTCATCCATCCCCATCTGCCCTCCTTGGGCTTGTTGACTGCATTAAACAAGGCTGGTAAAAGCTCTGATAACTGGTCCCAGACAGGCCCTCAGGTGGAACCATTCAGCCGATGCTCCCAAACTGGGGCCAGGAAAATGGTCCAATGTGATGGAAAAAACACTCATGGGACTGGTTAGACCCCAATGATCACTATGGCTTAGATTTGAGCCCCATAAACTGACTATACAACTGTTGGTAAATTGAATTTTCCCTGAGCCTCCATTTCCCCATCTGCAAAGTGGGGTTGGCAACCCACCCTTAAGCTTACCAAGGGTCCTCAACAAGTTTATAGCCCCAAAGCAGCTACTCTTTCATTCAACAAAGATTTGGGGACAGCCTGATGTGCCAGGCTCTGAGCTAGAAACACATTTTTCTGTCCTCTTCCGGGCTGTGCTGGGGGAAATGGCTTTGGTGCCACTGCCACAAGAACAAATGCGCAGGACAAGGTCTCTGTCTCCGGGGGTCCCAGGGCCTATGCTGCCAGGTGAAGGAAGCCTCCCTTAGGTGGTCTGGGCCTTTGCTCTCTACCTGCACAGTGACTGTCCTGGGTGAACGGGCTTGTGGACCAGCCACCAGGCAGTGACAAAGACAGGGAAAGCAGCTGCAAATTCCTTGAAAGTTAACCCTCAGCCAGTACTTCACCAGCAGGTTCCGGTCTGGCCCAGATTCAGAATGGAAAATTCAAGCAGATTCCAGGGTTTGAGGGCTTGAGGGCAGGGCCTGGGTAGGGCAGAAGGAAGGGGAACAAGAATGTAGGGCAGAAAAAATCCAGCCCAACTCATAGAGTTTCTAACAAGCACTGGGGCTCAGTCTTTGAGTCATGGGAATATTCACTGTGATCAGTCCTTTCTGTATATTATTTTCTCAATCCTCAATTAGCCCATTTTACAGATAAGGAAACTGAGAATCAGCCAGAGTCAATGCCTTGTGTGATATCACCCTAAGTGCTGGAGATGGGATGAGAACGCAAGTTGGCCAATTCTTTCTGCTATGCAAGACTGACCTGGACCACTGGGGAAGTATTTCATCAGCACCTTAACAAAAACTGGCTCCTGAGCTCCCACCCAGGACAATCCATCTGTAGTAAAACTTAGGGTGAACAGAACCAGCTCCCTTGTCCCTCATCCCAAACACCTAATTAATCTGTGCAGACCAGGACCACCCCACATATTTTATTATTGAACTGAGCTTAAGTATAATTAAGGGTGCCATGCTGGGATCAGAGAGAAATCCATGGGCCCTGCATCCCAAGGAGTATGCATGTGCAAAAGAAAGCTGGGGCAGTGGGGCAGAGAGAGAGGCGGCGGGGGTGTGGGGGGGAATGTGGGGGCGGGGCAGGGGGTCCCTACCTCAGAACTAACCAGCTCCAAGTTGCAAACTGGGACCCTGACGCTAGCATGTTGAAACCCCTGTGATCCGAGCTTTGTGTGCCAAGCCCAGCACCAGCATTTTTGTGGAAAGGAAATCACCGGCTCGTGCTGCTCGCCAAACCTACCCCCAAGGCATACTTGGTTTTACGGAGGGCCAGCCTGGCCCTCAGGCTCGGGCTGCCGCCTGGGGCTGCACAGCTTTCCTGCTCCTGCCTCCCGCCAGAGCTGGCAGCACCACCGGCTGGCAGAGACTCTAGAACTGGAAATCCCAGGTGGATCCAGGATCTGCAGCCTGAAGACAAAACGTTCTCGGCGTTCCCTAGCAACCGGGGCTGCTCACAGCCTGCAGTTCCACAGCTGACGCCCTTCCATCCGTTTGCACCGAGGCATTTGGTTTTTGGTGCTCCAGAACGCTTCCTAATGTCCCTTCAATGATCCACGAAGCCATTTGCTTCTAAAATCTCCCTCCCTCCTCCTCCCGTCCCCACCCCGCCCTTCCTCCAGCTTTTAGGGCAGTGAACCCTCTGCAGCAGATGCAGTGAACAGAGCCCTGGGTGGCTTGTTGAACAAAGCCCTTGTTCCAGAGTGGCAGCAGCCTGGGGGTGACCCCCCCTTGCGGTGATGCTGCCCGCTGTGGGCTGTGCTGGGGTGGGGGTGGAGGGCGGGCCGGGAGGGGATAGATGGGATTTAGAAACAGAATCAAACCAAGCCCAGCTCCAAGCAGAGGGGGAGGAGGAGGAAGAAGGGGTTGAGGGGATTAGAAGAGGAGGAAGAGGGGTACAGGAGCAGGGAGGAGGGAAAGGAGGGGAAAGGAGGAAGGAGGAGGGGGAGGAAGGAGAGGAGAGGCCACTTCATTTATTTATTATGATGCCAGTTGTAGTGTCGGTCTCATGTGTGGGGAGCAGACTGTATTTTATGTTTTAATCCTCCAAGCTGTGTGTGTGGGCTGGGGATAATTACATTGAAAAATGTGTATAATATGCAGAAGGTTCTTTTTGTGGGGAACGGGAATGCTCCAGTGGAATATCTTCCTCGTGGCAACCAATGCCTTTTCCATAAGCCGCTCAGGAGGTGCCAGTAATTGGGAGCACAGTGGAAGCCTGGGGCTGCCCCCTCCCAGACAGCTAAATCCTCCTCTATTTTAGGGGAGGCCTCAGCCTGGAGGAGCAGGGCAGGCATCCCCTCAGCCCCGCCTGCCCAGCCCCAAGGAGGATGACAGGCAGGATACAAATGGGGGTCCTGATAGCTTTCTTGGCGCAGCCTTGGGGCTTCTGCTAAAGAATGAGGGAGGGAGGTGATGGGCAGGCGGCTAGGAAATAGCACTCGCGGTCTGTGCACGGCACACGGGCACCCATGGGCGTGCACATGTCTTCACTCTCATGCACTCATCCACCCATGATACACCTGCACATGTGCACAAACTCACCCAGTATATGCTCCTGTGCACACCCACACTCACCCTTATTCATACACACACCAACATATGTGCATACACACACACATCCATGCCTTTAGACACACACACACACAATCCATGCACACAGTCACACACACACACAATCCACGCACACAGGCACATACACACTCATGGGCTCACATGCACAATCTCACACATGTGCTCAAATGCCGACAAACTCACATTCATGAGTGTGCACAGTTACACAAATTTGCAAGACTCTTCCCGTGGCCATACGTGTGTCCATGTACACCTTTCCTCTAACCTGCTCACACACATCCATCACCCCCTCATGTGGATTTGCACACATGACTGCTGACCATTGAGAAGTGGAGTCAGAAATATTGCCAGTGACATTTTTATTTGGTATTGAAAAGAAAAGGAATTGACATCTGCCTTCCCTAAAAGGCCGCAAAAGAATATCCGCAACCCTGACATCCTGAATGTTTATTTTTTTGGTGCACATGCTTTACTGACGGCACTGCTCACTAATTTGAGCCGCATGGTGAGTTTGCAAACTTTCCTTTGGCTCATGCCAACCGCTGATTTGATGCCTGTTTACCCAGAAACAGCAAATCCAGTGGAAAAAACACCCTAACCTATAAAGGTGCCAATAAGTCGCTCTCCCCACAGTGGGCCAGGCTCCCACGGAAGGAAGTCCAAGGCAGACAGCAGCATGGTCCCCGGAAAGCCCGGCTGTTGATGAATAGGGCTTCTGACTCCCTTGGGACTTGGCTGGTTATTTTGTAGGAAATTGAATTTCTTGGTACATTAGAGGACGTGCTAATAAGCACTAATGTGGGGCCAGGAGGGCTGGGGGTGGGCTCCGACCTGGGTCGGCTTCCAGTTCTGCCTCTGGGAGTCCTGGTTCCCTTCTCCCTGTTCCTACTCTCTGGCTGGACCAGCCCAACACCACCCCCATGTTCTCTCCCTGTCCAGGCCCCTTGACAGTCTGTGTTGAGCTAAAGCTGCCTGCCAGCATCTGGTCACACCCAAACCATTCATGGGCAGAAGACCCCTTAGCCAACTTGGGGCCTAAGGAATTTCTCAGCCTCTAAAGGCCACTTCTCTGTGCCCAGCCACCCTGTCTAGGCTCATTTTCTACCAGTTCTTCCACTCTTGCCCCCATGGCCCACCAGACAGCACTGCTCATTGTTCCCGGAACTTGCCCTGATTCTACAACTTGGCCCCCTCCCCCAGTCAACTGGAGGTGGCACACACCCTCCTTTAGTTGTCATTGCAGGGAGAGAAGAGGTCAACTTCCCAAGGTAGGGGGCGGGATCTGCAAGGCCGAAAGCGTCTGGCCCCCTGCAGCAGCTGGGTGCCCGCTGCTATGTTCCCTTTTGTCTGATTGGCCCCAGCATGCTGGCTACCCTCCAATGTTGGGGCACCCCCCCGCCCACTGCAGGGCTTTTGCACTGCTCTTTTTGCTGCAAGTTCTCCACCCAGACATGCACACAGCTCACTCTCTACCTGCTAGGTCATTCCTGGAAGGTCTCTCTGTGCAGCCGAGCCTGGTCAGCCTGTTTGAGGTGGCATGCTCCACCAACTTGGGTCCTGTGCACCCCCCTCTCTGCTTTCTTTGCTTTCCCTGCAGCCCTTGCCACCTGATACTGTGCATTACTAGAAAGTGAGATTTTGGAAGGCACATGCTCTGTTTTGGTTACTGCTGTATCCCCAGCACAGGAGCAGGTACTAAGCTTGTCCACAATTGTCTGTTGAAACTTTACTGATAAAGACCATCCAGTGACCAGTGCCCACCTAGCCTTTCCAGCCTGTCTTCAAGATGGCCTGTTCTGGTTTCGTGTTAGGCTGGCAAAGATGCTGAACTTTTCTTTTGCTGTACTTCAAATCTGCATTTAGAGTTCTTTTATTGCTGATGTTTGTTTGTTTGTTTTGCTTTTTAGGGCCGCACCCGCAGCATATGGAGATTCCCAGGCTAGGGGTCCAATTGGAGCTACAGCTGCCAACCTACACCACAGCTCACGGCAACTTCAGATTCTTAACCTACTGAGCAAGGCCAGGGATCAAACCCACAACCTCATGGTTCCTAGTAGGAATTGTTTCCATTGTACCACCACGGGAACTCCTGCATTTAGAGTTTTTGTTACATATTGACCTGGATCACAGACTCATACTTTTTAAATTGAAAATATATTGAGAATTTGTCATTTGTTTTTAAGTATTTTACACATATTACCTGACTGGCTAGTCACAAAATGCAAATGAAGTGAATGCTTTTTATTACACCCACTTGACAGAAGAACAAACTAAGGCTCATAGAGGTGAAGTGACTTGCTCAGGTCACCCGGCTTCTACCTTCCTATTCTCTATTTGTGCCCTGTTGCCCTGGTGGGCAGTGATTTCTGTTCCTTAGTTAGTAGCCAGTTCTCCATAATCAATCTAGGTCATGTCTGAAAGGGGAACCACAGCAAGAAGACTCTGCTTCTCAGTTGAAAAAGCTCACCATAACCTGAGACCCAAGGATAGAATTCGTGCCCATTGAAGAGTGGGTTCCCCTCCACACTGTTGGTGTGAATGCAAATTTGCAAACCACTATGAAAAATAGTATGGAAGTTCCTCAGAAAACTAAACATAGAACTACCATATGATCTAGCAATCCTACTTCTGGGCATAGAGCTGGAGAAAACTGTAATTCAAAAAGATACATGCCCCCCTATGTTCATAGCAGTGCTATTCCCAACAGCCAAGACATGGAAACAATTTAAATGTCCATTGACAGATGAATGGATTAAGAAGATGTGGTACATGTACACAATGGAATACTACTCAGCTGTCAAAAAGAATGAAATAGTTATTTGCAGCAACATGGATGTGACTAGAGATCCTTATACTAAGTGAAGTAAGTCAGAAAGAGAAAGACAAATACCATGTGATATCACTTATATGTGGAATCTAAAATGTGGCACAAATGAACCTATCTACAAAACAGAAACATACTCTCAGACCTAAAGAATAGACATGGTTGCCAGGGTGGGGTGGTGGGATGGATTGGGAGTTCGGGGTTAGTAGATGCAAACTATTACTTGGATAAGTAGTGAGGTCCTATTGTAAAGCACAGGGAACTATATCCAGTCTCTTGGGATAGACCAGGATGGGAGATAACATAAGAAAGGGAATATATATGTGACCGGGTCACTTTGCTGTACCGTGGAAATTGACACAACATTGTAAATCAACTGTACATTAATAAAAATAAATAAATAAATAAATAAAAGAGTGGGTCCCTTTGGAGGGTCTCTAATCTGGCACTTTCTGGCCACGTGTCCTCGGGCATATTTCTTTACTTTTCGAGTCTCTGTGTCCATATTCATAAAATGGGTATAAGACCTGCCTCCTGGGTAGTCATGAAATGGCACCGTCGACGAATATTGAAGGAGCTTAGTAAAGTTTAGACTTGTTTGTTACAGCCTCCAAATAACTATTCTATAAATAATTTTAAAATTCCTGACTCAGGGAAGTCCACTCACCAACTGATGCATTTGTCATCGCCCAAGATCACTTTTGCTTTATTGGGCAGCCACCCTACCCTGGGGACCCATGAGGGTTAAGTGGGCAACCAGACATGCCACACCTTTTCCTAGAAGCTGCCCTGCAGTGCAACTCCCCATGCGCGAAGCAGCTGTGTGTGTCAGGCTCCCCGGGGAAAGATGCCACAAGCATCCTCAACAGAGGGCTGTGCAGGTGGTGTGGGATAAAACCCGTATAGAGGAGGGGTGGCCAGAGCCCAAACAAGGCCAGGGTAGGAAGGACAGAGAGGCAGCCACAGGACAGCCAGCCTTCGGGGGTAGGGGCTGGGACATAGTGCAGGGCGCGAGGCTGAGTGCTGGAGGGAGGTGTGTTCTTTTGCAGCCCCGATCTTGGGGACATTTCCCTGACGCAGCCTCTCAGCCACTGTGGAGCAAACAAAGCCAGAGGTGCCGCTGCAGACATTGCACGCGGCTGGGAAACAGGGGCCGTCTGTACCTTTCAATGCTCTCATCTCATTAATCTTGTACCTCTGCAGTCCTTCTGAAGAGCGCACTCACAGCGGCTCATTCATTACAGCTCTAATAACAGCGGCAGGCATTAAAGCACCGGGCTGCGGAGGAACTGGCCTCTGCAGCTGCAGAAAGCCAATACCTTTTTAAATACATTTACACAGCGATAAATAAAAGCGGTCTCAGTTTACCTCTTTATTAAACTCTATTTGCTCGTCGGAGTTAAGGGCCGCATTTGTGTCTTGCTATTCAAATTTATTCGTGCACGTCTCCTAGGCTGGCCACATTTATTCCATCGCGCAATAATGGTGGCTGAAGCTTAACGGGGCCTTTCATCACCAAGCAGCCCTCATTAAGGGCTCTGCTCCAGGCTCCTGGGCTCAATTTGGCCACCATGAAGACCACCCCCATTATCCAGAGGGGAAAAGGGAGGCAGAGAACGAGCACGCCTTGATTAGTCTCGCCCAGCAACCAGGCAGCTGATGACCCGAGGCTGATGAGATCAGCGCTCCCCCCACTCTCGTCCAGAGAGACAGTCCCCTGAGGGGGCTGCTTATGCCACCCCCACTCCCACAGTGTCGCAGGCAAATGAGCACAGCTCTGAGGACGCAGGCACCTGTTCACACTGATTTTGACTTTGGATCTCTCTCTCTCTCAATACCTGCTCTTGTTCCAAGGAACCGCCATTCTGTGTATGTTTGTGAGACGTGCAGGATTTACCAGTTTGGAAGCTTCCCCCATTTGAGATATCTTGACTTCTCCCATTGTGAACAATTCCTCAGATTGTCAGGCTGTTTAAAGAATTAAGAAAGAGTCGTACTGCTTCCCCTAAAGGACCCTGTCTTTGAGAATTCTGGACTCTCTGAAAAAGACCTCAGGAGATGGGAAAGCATATTTACCAGCCATGAACCCCTGTCCCAAGCTCATGAGATGCTGACATTCTTCTGATTGTAACGCCCCAAGGCCTCAGGGCCCAGGCCACTGTCCAGACTGAGGCCAAAGCAAGTGGGCACCGGGGTGTGGGCTGATGGTGACAGGAAGATCTTGGTGGGGTGGGACTTCATGGGCAGGTGCTGAAGTCAGGGGTTCACAGCTGCAAGATGGGGAGAGCCCCACGAGGGTCATGTGAGGGTGCCTGGGTGTGGACCTGGCCTCCAGTATTGTTGAGTAGTGGCTTATCCCCTAGTGAGGTCCAGTCGTGAATGAACTGCTTCTCAGCTCACCTGGGGAGTTCTCCCTCTGCATGTTCACTGTGGCGACCCACCTGTACTCACTGTGACACACCCAGGACAGGTGATTACCTCCAACGAGACAGCAGACTCAGGAGACAGCAGGATAATTGTCCCCGTTTCGTGGATGGAGAAAGTAGGCACAGAGAGGCCACTGGCCTTCTTCAAGGTCACACAGCTAGTGAGGATTCTAATTCAGGAAATTCATCCCTGTTCCCAATTGTGCACTGTCGCCGCTGCAGAAGCATCAGGAATCATGTCAGCACCAACAGGCCATGGAGAGGCATGGAGGAATCCCAGAGTCAGAGACTGAAAGAGGCTCTTCGGGGCCAGAGTACTGAGGGGGGCCCCCAAGGTCCAGCAGCCAGTTCACAGTTCCAAGTGGTGCCAAATATGGCAGTCCTCCCTCCCCTGGATTTTCCACTATTGCCTGCCCCTTCCCTTCTGTTCTCCCCCACCACACATCCAAGAGTGACCTGAGCTGAGGAAAGGTAGAACAAACGATGATCAGACCACCAGACAAAGATTCTGGTCCAAGATCTACTGATCCTTGGGCAGGTCACTTCAGCTCCCTGAGCCTGTGAGAGAGCTTGAATCTACATATAACACATTATTTCAAGTCTGGTATAGAGATACCTTTGGAAAGAAAGTACAGGTGATCGTCTCAGGCTGGCCTTGAATCCCGGCTTGCTGATTTCCAAGCTGTGCCATTTCAGGCAAACCCCTCCACCCCTCTGGGTCTCAGTGTCCAAACATGGAAAAAGGAGAAAGAACAAACACTTCACATACCATGTACACAGGATCGCTGAAAGGATGGGATACGCAGAAGGCACTTGACATCTAGCACACAGGAGATGCACAATAAAAGGAGATTTAGTTCCCTTCCTCCATCTGAGCTTCGAGGCAGCTGTGGCAGAGGAGAGAGTCAGTTCCTGTAAGTGCAAGTGCAGGGAGAGAATAGTAGAGCAGCCAACCGATTTGTTGACAGCTCTGGAACACGGACGTAACCAGGTCATGCCAGCTACATGGCTGAGAGTGCTGACCACCAGCTGCATGATGAGAGGGGCCTGCGCTTTTCACTAACTCTCTTTCCCTGGATCCCGAGCAGGAGGCTGGGCAAATTCTATTCATTATCTGGCCCAACACTCACACTCTATCCCCCTTTCCCTTGTCTGCTGGAAATCAAAGTAGTGACCTTCCCAGGCACCCTTCCAGTTAAGAGTGACCAATGAAGCAGCAAAAAGAAATGTAAACATCATCAAAGTGGGCAGCTGGCTTCCAGAAAAGGTTTTGTGGAGGTAAAAGATACAGTCGGTATTTGATTGTGGTGATGCTCTCATGTGTATACATATATCAGAAATGATCACAGCTAGCAATACTGTGTTGTTTCTTTGAAAGTTGCTTAAAAAAAAGTAGATCTGGAAAGTAAGTTCTCATCAAGAAAAAAGATGGTAACTGTGCGGCGATGGGCTTTTAAACGTATTGTTGTGATCATTTTGCAATAGGTACATATACCAAACTATTATGTTGCTCATCTAAAACTTAATGTAATGTCACATGACAATTACATTTCATTTTTTAAAAAACTGATCGAATCGTACACTTTACATATGTGCAATTTGTTGTATGAGAGTCAGATCTCAATGAAGCTATTTAAAAAAAACTCTGCTGGAGTTCTGGGAAAGCCTGGCTTCCCTAATCAGAAGGACCTTCGTGGAAGAAGCCTCTACTCTGCCCTCTTCCTGTTTTGAATGCTGACTGGATGCCTGCAGCCCAGCTTGAGCATCTGATAACCAGGGGTGACCAATATGCTGGGAAAGCAAGAATGTTCCTGAGAGGCTGATGTTAAATCCTTCTAGAGCCACTTTTTATTACATGAGTAAAATGAACACCAATTTGTTTAAACTCCCTTAAGTGAGGTTTGGGGTTCCTTGCAGCCCAAAGCCTTCCTGCATATACTTAGGTGCTCAATCAATATCTGTTGAATACATGCATCAAAGGTTGAGCAAACCAGTACTTTTAGAGGAACAAGAGGTCCCTACGATCTTTCAGGTCTGGGATTAGAAGCCAGTTTTGGAAGGATGGGGAGGGTTTGATGAGGAAGACACAGGGAGAGGTTCAAGACCGGGAGAGCCACAAGAGCAACAGGCACAGAGATGGGGCCCCCCTCATCCCAGCTAATCCCCCTCCCAGGCAGAGTCAGCTTTGCCCCCTCCCTCCCTCCCTCCATCCTGGTGAATAAGCCATCCCATAGTTTGCTCTCCTCCCCACATTTCTTTTTTTTTTCCAGTGGCAGAAAATTACAGCTGACAAGTGGCAATTGATCTCTTCACATTATTTTGAAGCAATTATATTGAAATGGGAAACAATGCTTCCAGGAAAGAGCCCGATAACAGAGTCCAATACAAAGCTCCATCCAAGACAGATAGGGAAGGCCAATTTGTACTGCGTAGAAACTGACCAAATTTCCTTCCCCTGAAATTATAGTTAATTATTGCCTGGAAATCTTCAAAGATAACTTCTGCTTCAACCCAAGGAGGAGAAAACAGGCTAGAGTCAGACTGGTACCCTCAAGAGGGACTGCCTAGCTTTGACCCTGCTGGGATCCCCCAACAGGGACCCTCAAACTCCCATGTACCAAGAGGGGTTCTGTGGACCCAAGTCTGGGCACACAAGACTCACTTCTACAGAAAGCAGAGTGCTATCATTCCCCAAACTTAGAAGAGCCTAGGACCCTTAAAAAAAGCAGATTCCCACTAGTGCCCACTATTGACTTAAATGATTATATATCTGAATGTTCCTTAAAGACGTACAAACCGAAGCTAGGAATAAATTTCCTGTGCTTGTAGTTTATAGATGATGAGAAACAAAAACATCATTACAGATGAAAACATAAGATATAAGGCAAGCAAAAGTGAATTAACCACATTCATTTAATGTGAAAGGTCACTTTGCTTTTGCCATACTTGAATTCACACCTGAGACATGCATCTGATGACGTCTGCCACAGCAGGGCCAGATCCTGTGAGGTTTCCACGGCCCTGTTGCTGGGTGGCAATTCCCCACCACTTCTCTCTCCTGGAACATCTGCAAAGCATCCGTTCACACAGCATGGTCACGGGTGCTACTTGGCTTTCATCTGGTGAGGGAGACATCACTGAGCCTGCCTTTGAACTTTCCCCATTAGTCTGCAACAATTAACATGGTGCCAGCATGACTGTAGCACATTTAGGACATCTGAAAATGTAGGGGCCACTTTTGGAAAAGATGTCCTTCTAAAGTGGAGGTCCTCAACCTTGACTGCACGTTGGAGTTGCCTGGGAAGAATGTAAACATTCTAACACCCAGGCTGAATCTCAGACCAATCAGGACCTTTCTGTATGCTCTCTGGGCCATTCCAATAAGCAGCCAAATGGAGAACCAACGATCTAGACCAGATTCTCAAACTTGAGCGTGCACCAGAAGCATGTGGAGAACTTGCTAAAATTCTCATTGCTTGGTCCCACCCAACAGAGTTTCTAATTCAGTATTTCTGGGGTAGGGTAGCATTTCTGACTTGTTCACAGATGCTTTTGCTGCTGCTGCTGCTGCTCGGGGGACCACATTTTAAGAACCAACAATTTCAGTGATCTGAATAAGCTTATATTCACTTGTTCTGGACTGTCATTGAATTAAAGCATCTGAGCTCAGAACTTATAAGTCCCAGAGAGTGCGTCTGAAAACCCTGTTAAGAAATATTCATGTAGTACCCAGCACTGGATTGAGAGTTCAAAAACAGGGTTCAAATCCTACCTCTTACTCCTGTATCACCTACACAGGTGAGTCCCTTGCCTCACTGAATCCCAGTCTATGGGAATAACGTCCATCTCAGAGTGTGGCTTAAATGCTCAACACCACTAATCATTAGGGAAATGCAAATCAAAACCTCAATGGGATACCACTTCACACCCATTAGGATGGATACTATTTTTTTAAAGCAGAAAATAATGATTGAAATAAGAATAAGAAAATAAGAATAATTGGAATAAGAGTAAGAATTGGAACCCATTTGCATGGTTGGTAGGAATGTAAAATGGTGTAACTGCTCTGGTTCGTTAAATAATTAAAAATAGAATTACCATATGATCTAACAATTGCACATTTGGATATATACTCAAAGAAGTACAAGCAAGTTCTTGAAGAGATATTTGTACATCCATGTTAACAGCAGTCAAAAGGTAGGAGCAATCCACTATCCATCAACAGATACACGGATAAACAAAAAGTGATATATACACACAATGGAATACTATTCAGCCTTAAAAAGGAATGAGGTTCTGACACACACTACAACAAGGATGGACCTCTGGGACACTATTCTAGGTGAAATAAGACAGTCACAAAATGACAAATACCATGTTATTCTATGTGTATGAGACACCTTGAATTGTCACATTCATAGAGATAGTAAGGAGAATGGTGGCTGCCAGGGGTGGGGGTGGAGGGAGCTTTTAAAAAGAGAGAGCAGCCTGGAGAATGCACTGAGGGGCTGTGAAGAAATCAGGCTTTGCTAGGTGGGGAGAAAACTCAGGTTTTGGTGATCTCTGTCATTTGCTGGCTGTGTGACCTTGGCCAAGGTGCTTATTAGCACTGTTTGGATGAGAAAAGGACAAATAATAGGTTCAGGTTTGTTACAGGGCTCAACGTACAGGGAAGCACCTTTTAAATTGCAAAGCACCAAAGGCCTTATTTTGCAAATTAAAACATACTCAAAAGGTTGTAAGGAAACTATGAAATAGTTTACAAAGTTCTCACTAGTCCATCTCTTCTGTGTTTGGGGGTGATTTTCCTCAAGGGGACCATACTTTATGTTTGCAAAGTTGCCAGAATTATCTGAATCTCCAAGATGGTTGCTGGTGGGTTGTCCAAACAAGGGGACCTGTTCAATCTCCCAGTATTTAGAATCTAGGAAACCATTAGAACCAGCCTCTCTTCATTATCTGCCCCAAGCATCACTGATGCTCAATGCCAGCTGAATGAATACTTGAACAAATGAAATAAGAAATTTTAAAGACATCCCTGAATAGCACAGAGCTCAAAAATTTGCTGATGCTTCAACATTTGTAAGATAACAAAGATAAGGGTATTTTATGAGAAAACCAAGAAGGATCTGGGAAAACCAAGTAATTGAGTAACATGACAGCAAATGAGTTTCATTTAAGGGAACAATTTAAAGTGTTCATACTAGCTGATGGATTTGGAATTAGTTGTGACCTTTGAGGAAAAAAAAAAAAAGGAAAAGATCTCGATGTCTCTTTGGACAACTCAACAAAGAAGTCAGAACAGAGTAGAAGACTTCACAATGAACATGTTCAGTCTGATTGGAGAGCAGAGAAAGGAGATGGAAATTATTTTATTATCTGGAAGAGGAATCCTTTGAGAGAGGGGCCTGGATCATCTCCTTCCATAGGTACTTGGACCCCAAACCAGAAGGGAAGAGAATCAAGTTTCAGGTTTGTGAATAGCAGCAGATCCAAAGAGCTTTCTCTTTTTTTTGGAAAACTGAAAAATAGCAGCTGGGAAAGGAAGGAGGGGAGTTCAAATTAGGAGCTCGCATTTATCTTATTCCATTTGGCAGAAGCCAAGAGTCACTCAGAATGAAAAGCCCCAAATTTAAGGCAGAAAGAAGGAAATCGCTTTTTCTGGGCCATGTCTAATTAACCCTTGGAGCATCATGGCAATTTTGTTTTGCTGTGACTTTTCGCTTAGGAAGACTCAAAAATAAAGATTAAATATGGGGTGTCTGTGAGTGGTTATTCTTACCAGGATGTAACTTGCAGAGGCCATCAATCCTTAAGCCCAGAGGAGCAATGGGGGCTAGTGAAACGTCTCTGCTCCTGCCACATGCATCGTGGAGAATTAGATGCATTAAAGGAATGAGTTTACCTTCTGGGATCTTCGCCTATGGTTATTTCTAAAAAAAGGAAAAATGAAAAAATGGAAAAAAATAAAAAGAAAAGTCATCTGTGCTGCCAGTTCTTCAAGGCAAGTAAGAGTTTCCTTTGTCTGCTATATCCTGACGGTGACCCTGACTCTCTTGAAAACAAGACTTTGTAAATAGACATATCCTTTTTAAGGTCATCTCTCTCATTCTCTTGAGGTTTGGGGAAGGATTTCTTAAATTGTTGGAAAAGCTATTTGAAGAAAAAAAAAAGAAGAAAAGAAAGAAACCCTCGGCCCACAGGTGATCAATTACTCTGGGCAAAACCCATTTGAAAGTCTTCTCAAATAAGCTGCAGAGCTGGCCTGAATGCTTAAACAGACATGACAGCCCAACTTTCAGGTGAAAGATCTGCTTTGGCTCCTGGTATAAATAGCTGCATTAGCACCCCAGGCAGAGAATAACACAATCTCCACCTTGAATATGCTAAATGTCCTCATTATTCAAAAGGCATGCAAACTGGCCAGGTGCTCGGTTTAAATGAAGAGACAGTGTAAGCCAGCTGCATGACAGTCAACGAGAGGCACTCTTCAGTTTAAACAGATTAATTCTACCGAATGTCTAATTTCCAGACATGATAAAGCAGGGAACTGTGCACGATGCCTGTTTGGACAAAATGATCTATAAGATCTCTTTTACTTTCCATTCTCCATGATTTTGTGAATCTTCAGGTTGTGTGTACACCATGTGCCAGAAAGTGGCCTCTACTGGTGAGGTGTGATATTGCACCCCAGCTCAAGCAGACATGTTCATGGGAGCCAGCATGTTTAGGGAGGGCTTCATATATCAAATGTTTATGTGGAAATCCTTGGTTGAGGGTGAAGAGAAAAATACAGGCTCAAATGGCAATTAGTGAATGATCCTTAAATGAGAGATAGGCTAGGGAGTCTTCTGTCTGTGGAATTCTGAAAAGATAGCAAAACAAACAGCGCATCAGGTCAATCACCCCAACTTCTTGCACAACAGAGGCAGCAGATGCTGGCACGAACCCTTCCTTTACAAAATATCTTTGATTCAGTATTTTGAGATATGCCCCTAATTTTGTAATGGACACCAATGCAAAAGTGATTTTATTTCGTTATCTCCCCACAGCCAGTTTTTAGAAAAGTTCCTACTACACGTGACAGTTACACAATAGGAATCCTCTGAGTTTTAAGGCACATAAAGTTGGTCCCCAGAGAGCAAAGATTGATCTGTCAAGACAGTTTAACACCTCAGATCAGGAGGATGAGGTGTGATGCATAGAAACACAGCACATCAGAGTTGGAAGGGTCCCAGAAGGCCATCTCACCCAATTTCCTCATACAGATGGAGAAAGTGAGGCTCAAAGAGGGGTGGTGACATCCCAAAGTCCTTTCAGCAAGAGGCTAACCTAGTCATAGACAGACATGCCATACTGCGACCAGGTCAGGGCTCCTTATAACTTGATAGCCCAGCTCCTGAATGTTTTAGTGGAGTTCCCAATAACACACACACACACACACACATACACACACACAAATATATACATATATTTATGTAGGTATATACACACATATATATATGTGCATGTGTATACACACACATACACACATATGTATGGCTGTTCTATAATCCCCCCAACATAGGATTTCATATTGGAAATTCTAGTCATTCTGTACCAAACTGTATTTTCCACACTGTCTCTCTCCCCAGGAAATGATCCTGACTTTGACTCAGAAATTATGGTTCCGGTAACATCACACCCCTCTAATCCTATTAACCCAGATGACTATGTCAGTATGTCAGGAACTGCGCCTGGAAAGCTAACCACATAAGAGCACGAGAAAGAGAAGCCCACCCCAGCCCACCTTGAGCCCTCTTGCTGCAGGAAGAGCAGCTCTGGCTGCCCAGCCCCCAGGACCTCTCGTGAGAGAGGGGAACTGCCGTGCCCTTCAAGAGACAATTAGAGTCATCTTAAAGGAAGCGGAATTACAGCGAATGAGCCTCCATGGACTCAAGAGCTTCTTCTCTCCCAACATCCCTTATGTTCCTCATAATGGATCCTTTTTTTAAACATTACACCCCTCAATTAGCTCATAATTGCTGTCCGTGCCGTATGAATTATGCATCATGCAATGCAAATCCAGGTTCCCTGGCACTGGACAAATCACAAGCTGTTGAAGAAGCTGGAGTAATTACCAAAACAATCCCAGGAGACCTGGAGAAAATGAGCATTATCTGGTCGCCAGGCTGGTCTTCCGGCCTGCCTTCCCCACGCGCAGCCCAGATTCACCCCCTCCCCACTCAGCTTTGATAAACAGTTGCTGGATTTTCAGCAGGTACCGCGTGCCAAGCCACGTGCTAAGACACACTACGCTTCAACGCCATGATCCCTCGGGATCCTGGGAGGCGGAGACTACTATTTCACACATCACACACCTTCACTCGAAATGCCCTCTCTTCTTCTGGAGTTTCTGGGTTTCCCATGCTGGTGGCTCCGGCGAGGTTCACCTTTGTGATAGAAAGGGGAAGAAAGGGCTTGTTCATGCAAGTAACAAATGTCATAACAAAGGATGGCTTAAAGCTATTAAAAAAAGGACAAAGAGGGCACTTTAGAAGCACTCAATGCATTAATTACTAGTCAAATTACATTTATTGAAACTACTTCTTGAGAGCCACTAAGGGAGGGTTATTATATATATTCAAAAGCATTAAAATCACACTTCTATCCATATATTCAAATTCATGTATGCGGACTCTCAACAGTCTATGCTTTCATACAATGGTCTCAAACCATTTAACTAATATTATACATACACACACGCACATATACACACACACACGTATGTGTGCGTGTTGGTTATGTCGAGTTTGGTGGTAAGAAGCAGTGTCTCCCTCAGGGGTTCCTACCTTCTTTCCACCACCATGTCTAGATTCGAATTTGGTGAGTAACACATCATTGCAATTATAACCATATGCCAGTTGTTTCAATAAGATCGATCCAGATTTTTATTTCTAAACCATACGCAAGAAAACAAATTGTTCTCTATAAGTTCATTCAGCTTAGGAAGGTAAGGGTCTCTCTTCAGCTTCTGCGCATTTTTTAGAGAAATGTTGACAGCTCTCTCTTCCTACACATCCTTCATGGACATAATAAGGAAGTAACGGCTGCTTCAAGTTTTTAATTATTGACTATTTTCTCAATCATTTATTCCCTTATTAAACGTTTATTTAGGATCTATTCTACGCCAACATTTTGAGCTCAGGGCTGGTACTGCCAAAGATAAGGAAGATGTAATCTCTGTTTTTCAGCAGCTCATGGTTGACTAGAGAGCAGAAAAGGCTGCCATAGTCTGAAGTGGTTCTGTGTGTTTGGCACTCAAAAGAGTGAAAGGACAAAGGACCTGGAAGCAGACAGGCCCAGCAGCACCACTTACTAATTTCATGATCATGACAATTCTCAGGTTTTTTTATCTGTAAAATGGGGGTAAGTAACCTTACAAAGTTGTAGAGTTCTAACAGTCTCTAAGTAACACTTTAGAATCCACCATTTTTTCTTTTCAAATGTCAGGCATGTATCAGAATTTTTACTTAAAAAATAAAGAAAGCAGACACAGCTTTGAAATTAGTGCTGACACAGAATGGATTCCTGGAGGGTTACCCAGAGACATCTTTTCATCCTGCTCTCTGCCCAAGGACAATTCACCTATCTTGTCTGATTGCTACTTTCTTCGCTGGACAAAAGATGAAGTTGAACAAATGGCCTTAAAGGTAGCTTTGATGTTTAAAAGTCAATGATTTTATTTATAGGTAACAAATCATAAACCCCTCCGGTGGTCTTCCCATCCACGGGAAAGATGACTGGGGTCAGGCCCAACGGGGTGGATGGAGGTTGGGTCGTGGTTGTTGTGATGAGTGGGCGTTACCTAGTGGTGTGTGAGTGATGTGGCCAAGAGTGGCGGCGGGGAGCTGAGGTCAGGAGATGAGAGGCGCCAGAGCATGCATCAAACTTGAAGGGGGAGATAGAGTTTAAATAGAAAAATGACATCAAAGTTGATAGCAAAGGCGCTCAAGGGATTGATGTAGAGCCCAGGCAGATGAGGCCTACTTTTTAGCATGAAAATTCGTTCATTCATTCACCCACCCAACAAATATTTCTTTAGCTCCTACTATTTGCCAGTCTGTGCTGGATGCCGAGTTTGCCATAGGAGCAAGACAGGCATGGCCCCTGTCCTCATGAGGTCGAAAGTCTACTGAGAGAAGCAGTCATTAAGAAAAGAATCACCTAAATATATAATTATCAGCTCTGAGAACTGCTCTCATAGAGTAGCCCAGGTTGTCCCAGAAGTAGAAAAAGCAGACCAGATCAATCTGCAGTCAGGGAAGCCATCGTGGAGGAAGTGACATTTAAACTGCGATATAAACGATACATAGGCACTAACCAGGGGAAATCAAGGAAATAGTTTCCATATATGACAAGCACTTTGGAGATTCCATTTTATATGGACATTAAAGGGGGGAGAGGCAGGAGGGAGATTCCTTAGAAGGGCTGATGAAAACAGAATGGGGGAGGTCCCGTTGCAGCTCAGTGGTAACAAACCTGACTGATATCCATGAGGACGCGGGTTTGATCCTTGGTCTCGATCAGTGAGTTAAGGATCATGCATTGCCATGGGCTGAGGTGTGGGTCACAGACACGGCTTGGATCTGGCATTGCCGTGGCTGTGGTGTGGGCTGGCAGCTGTAGCTCTGATTAGACCCCTTGCCTGGGAACTTCCCTTTGCCCTGGGCAAGGCCCTAAAAAGACAACAAACAAACAAACAGAATAGCTAGCACTTGCCTATAAATGTGTTTACATATGCATAAATTTAGAGGGAGTGTCAAAGTGCTTCTTGCATCAAAGTTTCAGAAACTGCTGTAGCAATATCCAATTTTGTGGGAGAACTTTTTTGAGTTCACATTCTTGCTTTTCATGAATGAACTCTCCCGGCACTTTAAGAGCTATGAGTGAATTGTTCTTCCAAGTACAAGCTGAACATGGTCCCACCCCTGCCCCTTAGCCTTAAATGAACTTTCTTCTCCTACTCCCTGCCTATGACCCTTTCTGAGATCTGCTGCTTTTCTACCCATAGAGAGGAGGATGGAAGGCAAGACATGGAAGGAGTGAGGATTCATGAACTTTACAATTATTAGAGTGTTTCCAAAGTGTGTTAAATAGCAAAGCAGTTTCACTAAATGTTAATATGGGGAGAAAAAAAATGGCTCAGACTCTAATATGTCCAGAAAATAGATTAAATAGTTATGCAGACTTTTGTTGCAGGACTTATCAGAGCCTTTGACATCATGAAGTACACTGTAAGTCTCTAATTAAAGACACAATTAGTAATATTTTCCAAACATATTTGAGTGTGAAATTTGCCTTTGGGGCTTTTTCTTGGGGGTGTTGTAATTCAGAATGCATTTTGCTAATCCTGTTTAAATAAGTAGCTCAAATTTGGGTTTTAAAGGTGAAATGGATCTTAGAGGTCACCTTGTCCAACCCTCCCACTTTACAATGGAATGTGAATAAAAACTGCTGACCTTAATCCACTTCTTTGACAATATTTCATGCATTTCTCCTCTACTATGGATGCCCATCCTATTAAGATGTTGGAGGGGAGGAGGAGTGTGATAAAGGCATAAGGAAATCTCTGCAGGTTACCCTGAAACTTTGGGCAGCTGCTCTGGCCTTCGGTTTCATTAAATGTTGAATGACTATGGCACATACTTGGGTTGCTGAGTCCCTGTTGTACATCGAGCACTTGGTACGGAGCAGGCACTCAGTAAGTTATCAGCTCTCCCCGCTTCCCACCATGAGAAATAAGCATCGCGCTTCACACAAATGCTACCTGCCAAGATCCTAAGCTCGTTATGCAAATATTCAAGACTTTTCTTTATAATGTTGGGCTTTATCCTGGTCCCTAAGGGAACATATTAACACAAAGGAAAACACTCTGTTCAGTTCTGTTGGTTTAGGTGATTCTTTGTTCTCCCCCAAAGTGCTTCTACTTTATAACCTTGTGTTAAACTTCATTAAATACAAATACTTTGGAGGAACCTATGTTTCAGAATTAAAGCATTTAAGAAATTGGGTTCCCTTATGTTTTAGAAAAGTAGAAATAGATTCCACAAGGGGAAGTGACTGGCTCAAGGTCACTGAATAATCTAGAAGCAATCTCAGCTCCAGTTAGCTAGTAACATCTAGCCTGGGGCCTTTTCTCCAAATCATCAACTCCTCGTTTATTTTCTCAAAAATTTAAGGTGAACTGCTGGCTCTGGATGCTCTTTACTCTGTAAATTCCTCCCAGGAAGCTCTGAGGGATTTCTGTTTCCTCTCTTTGATGAAAAGAGAAAAGCTTCCACCAGCAGAGTCAGGTGTGGGGCTGAACAGAGCATTTAGCAGGGTTTGAACTGGAGTCCAAGCTGGACACAGGCCTTTCTCTTTC
This sequence comes from Sus scrofa, assembly GCF_054392235.1. Taxonomy (NCBI): domain Eukaryota; kingdom Metazoa; phylum Chordata; class Mammalia; order Artiodactyla; family Suidae; genus Sus; species Sus scrofa. The sequence goes on along the minus strand of NC_139396.1, from coordinate 103,255,480 downwards.
CGCAACCAGCTGGGAAAACATGATTCAAGGGAAAGCCTCCTTTCTGATGTATACACAGCAGAGAGTGTGCCAGGCTGAGGACCTGACAGTTAGGCAAATCAGTTGGGCAGGTTCTAAAAAACAAAAGCAAACTGAATATGCCTGAACACAATATTTTCTGCAATGTGAGTGTAAATAACTAGAATATTGATTCCTGTCCTGTGGTCCCCACCCAGCTGACAGCTTGGGCAGCAATGCAGAGAGAGCAATGAGGCACAGGGCTGGTGGGTCTGGGTTCTCATGCTGCTTCTTCCACCAGGACTGTGACCTTGGACAAGGCAGGTTCCTTGCTGTCTGACTCCTCACCTGTCCTTTGGGGATGACAGCTGCTTGCCTTTTTATAAGCATTAAATGAAAGGCTGAAATTCAACATCCACTCCAATACCTCACTGTTACTTCAGGGTAGGCACCACACTAGGTGCTATAGGAGGAATAAGATTGTCCTTTGCCCTCCAGGGTCCCCCTCTCCTGGGGCACTTTCACCCCAGATTCTGTGACAGACACTCTCATAAAGAATCCCTATGGAGTGCCCAGCAAGGAAGTGCAAGGCTGGCCTTTGTAATTCACCAAGATGATGATTTTGCTTATTCCTGGCCCACATCAGAGGCATGGCTTTTGCAGCCATTGTGCTCTTGAACCCCTGAGCTGATGAAGGGATTCTGTGAGTGATAGTCTGGTCTGTTTGAGCAAAATCTGAGAATGTGCCGGGTAACTAGGAAACATAGCAGGCAGGTCCCCGAAACGAATTTTTAAAAGAAGACACCAGGCAGCTAATGCTAAGTGAGTGTGTCTCCCTGTTGGTAGGTTATGAGTCCAGTCTCCAAGTGTGACCTGGGGTTCAGGCAGCAGGCACTGTGTTGTAGCTGACACAGGCTGGGATGGGAGGGTGCCTGGGAGGAGCAAGGTCTTAGGAGATCAGAATCAACTTATCCTGGCATGCTTGTTCTACAGGGACTCCAGCCCACTAGAGGATCTTGGAGAGGTCCCAGTTCCCCAATGGAAACAGAACTGGAAGGGACCAAAGAAAGCAATCAGGTTTAAGTCTCCTCAGAAAGGTCAAGTTGTTCTAAAGTCACCCAAAGAATGCTCCTAGAATGCTTTCTTCCCATATGGAAAGTAAAATCCTCAATCCAGGGGAAACTCTTGCCAAGGCAAAGAGCAGGCTCGTGGTGGGCTGTAGACATCATCTGGTTCATCTCTAACATGACCCATCAGGACACTGAGGCAGGGAGGACTTGCAAGGGTCAGGAGTAAAGCTGGTTCTGAAATACACACACCCCCTCTTTTTTTTTTCTTTTCTTTTTTTCTTTTTTGGCTTTCTAGGGCCTCACCCAAGGCATATGGAAGTTCCCAGGTTAGGGCTCGAATCGGAGTTACAGCTGCTGGCCTATACTACAATGGCAGCAGTGCAGGGTCTGAGCCGCATCTGTGACCTACACCACAGCTCACAGCAACACCAGATCCGCATCTGTGACCTACACCACAGCTCACAGCAACACCAGATCCTTAACCCATGGAGTGAGGCCAAGGATCGAACCTGCATCCTCAAGCATACTAGTCGGGTTTGTTACCTCTGAGCCAGGACGCAAACTCCACATACCCCCTCTCCTGACCCTGAGAACAACCTGTAGCTGCTCCGGGGTTGAGCTTTGTCAGCAGGAGGGTGAGTTATATCACATGGGTGGAGTTCGAGCACACCCTGGCAGGAGACACACATCACCTTGTTAAGGAAGTGGATTGAGAGCTCATCTGTAAAGCCCCAGGCTTGCTGTGTGGGCCCTGCCCTCCTGCCTCTGCCCTGCCACAGCCCCTGTGCCCTTCCCCACCCCCTGCCCCCTTCCCCACCCCCAACCAGATCCTCCTGGCTCCCTGGAAGCCACAAAGAAGACAATCCTGTGCAAGATGAAGACATATGAGTCCCCTCTAAAACTTGTACACAAGTTTGCTCATCTTGGCTGGAGCAATGACCCGTCTCAACACTTCTCAGGGAGTGTGCTGGCCAAGTGGCCCCTGGGGGAGGCAGGGACGTGCAACCGGCAGTGAAAGTGGCAAGACATTTTGAAGCAGAGAAACATGTCCATTGTCCATTTATCTTTGCAGACATTTATTGAGGGCCTACTATGTGCCAGGCACGGGATGCTTGTGCTCCCAGACATCTAATCAGCACTCTGGGCGGGGAAAAACCTCCTTTCTGAATGTCAGCCGCCCAATCCTGGGCTTTGTGCTGCCTCTCTTTCTTCTTTACTCTCTTTCTTTCTTTCTTAAGCCACCAACAAAACTCTGACCTCTCTGGGAGCACACAATGCAGGCAGTCACTCATGCATTAACAACCACCGGGGCCCCAAAGGTCGTTTCTATGACAACCCTGGGGTCCTTAATGACCCTGGCAGGCCAATGATTTTGTTTTGTTTGAGAGTGAAGGAATAATAAGTCAGGCCGGCTTGCTCTGCGCTCGCCCCCTCCCCTGCACCGCCTTCCCCCACCACCTCCGCCTGCACTGATATACTGTTCATTATCTGGCGCTGCATCAGCCCCAGAGACGGGGCGGCAGCCTGCAATGAAAGACAAGAGCCCGGCTGCAGACAAAGAGCTGTAAAGGACCAGAGTGTGCCCTGCATACAGGGCTGCCAGGCTTCGTTAATTCCATCGCTGGCCAGGGAGTGGGAACAAGGGCCCTGGGGTCCTCCGCACCTAGAGTCTGGAGTCAAACATACCTGCGTGAACACCCAAACCACCGCTAGGCTCTTTAGAAAGAGCCCTGTGCAGGGCGCAGTCAGGAAGTCTCTATCTGGACCTGCAGCCAGGCAGCACCACTCCCAGCGGTGAGACCTATCATTTTAATGATGGGATGAACAAGGCAATTAATGTGTAGCCCCATCCGCTCCTGTATGATCGTCGGTAACTTCGGAGGCTGGGCCCTTCTGCCCAGACAAAGGAGGGCAGTGTGATTCCTGTCCACTGTCCCCGGCTAGGCGTTGCCCCTCTGGGTTCTCCAGTGGGGTTTTCTGGTTCTACCCTGAGAAACTTCCCAGGAGGCAGCTTTCATTGTCTTCTGATCCTGGGGCAAAATGGGCCTCCAGCTTGTCACATTAATTTTCAGATGTGATGCTCGGCAGCATGGGATTTTGCTAGCAGACACTTGGAATTATTTTTGTTGTGTGAGCATGGCTGAAATCCCCAAGAATAAGTCATTATCCTCTGGAAGAAAAAAAAAAAAAAAAAAAAAAAAAAACAGCTCCTACTGGCTGCCTGGTGGCCCAATCAGCTGACTCATTTTGCACGCTTTCCCTCAAGTAATTAGCGTTTTCATTTTTCCCAACCTACCTATTAGATAAACTCCAGGATCTCACTCGGTTGAAGCACATTTTTGTGAGTTGACTTACCCCAGCCTCTCCCCAAGAAAAAAAGAACAGATCTGGAGAAGGGCACAAAGAGAGGCATGATTTCTGCCCAGGCTCTCTCACATGGACTGTTCACTAATGAGGGGCAGTGCACTGTGGTCGGGGACCCCAGGCAAGGGGCCCTGGGGGAAGGGGGGATGTGTTCCAGCCTCGGCTCTTGGGACATGGCAGGATATTGTGCAAGGATGTTGAGTCATTCCGCAGCAGTGACTGGGTCCCTCTCCACACTCAGAGATCCAAAGATGCAGAGACAAGATGCTGCCAGTTCCAGGGAGAATACCCATCATTGGTCAGCCCTCCCTGGCCTGTATTTCCTTGCTGTCGAGTGAGGGGCTTGCTGGAGAGCAGGAAAGGAAAACCACGAGGGTGTGAAGCAGGCCTGGTGGTGAGACCTTGGGAGACTGGAGGGCGGATGCTCTGTTAAAGTGGGCAGCTGCAGGTCAGCTCGGCATTCGCTGCCCTGTGGGAATATAAGCCCAGTGTTGCCAGAGTTCCTGAAGGTTTCAAGAGAAGACAGGAAGCAGACTCTTTTTTTCATGAAATCTTCAGAATTTTAAATGTTGTCCAACTAGTCCTAATTTTTTAGAACATTATGCTGATCAAGGAAGACACACTTGCATATAACGTGTGGTCCCAGGGCCACCAGTTTGCACCTTCTGCTTAGACCTCTGCAGCTCCAAGTGTGGTAGGACAACTGGACACATCAGCATTCCCTGGGTGCTCTTGGAATTGAACAATCTCAGGCCTCAGCCCAGATCTCCTGCATTAGAAACCTGTGTACATTAAAGTCTAGGAAGCAATGCTTCTGATCTTCGAGGTCTTTGGAATCTGCTAAATTTCCTTAACCAGGACATTCTCCAGCACCTTCTCAAGTAGAGACTTGCTGTCTGTCCCTCCAGTTCCCACCTCTTGTTTACATCCTCCAGTAGAACAGGCCACCCGGAGTACAGGAGACCAAAGTGTGTGGCCTCCTTCTAAAGGCCCTTCATGCACCCAGTCCAAAACTCTCCCTCAGGCAGGGAAGAGTTAAGCCATCCAGGGCAGGTGGCTGCCTAGTCTCTTCTCCAGGGAACGGGGTGACCCAATGTCATGATACACATATATTTTATTTTATTCCTTGTTTTTTTAGGGCCACAGCTGAGGCATATGGAGGTTCCCGGGCTAGGGGTCGAATCAGAGCTGCAGCTGCTGGCCTATGCCACAGCCATAGCAATGCTGGATCTGAAGCCACGTCTGCGACCTATACCACAGCTCACAGCAACGCTGGAACCTTAACCCACTGAGCAAGGCCAGGCATCAAACCCACATCCTCATAGATACTAGTCACATTTGTGATGGCTGAGCCACAATGGAAACTCCTAATACATGCATGTTTTCTAGAATCGAAAGCCTTTGACCCATTTGAGCAGGTTCTTTCCTGAAATTCCCACCCCCAGACGGCTGCTGATTGGACATCATCCTGGTTTGCTTTCCCTGTTATTCTAAAGCCTTCCCAGTCTCCTCTCATGTTTCTCCTTCCTTCCTAATCTTCTAAACGTGGGCTTTCCTCAGGGCTACATCTTCTGTTGTCTCTACAAGAGGATCCCTCCAGGTTCCTTGGATCTCTGAACCTACTCTCAGCTTCAACCTCTCAGAAAATCGGTAGTACTTTCCCAGCCACTTGGTGCCCCCTCAGGCTCAAAGGACTAGAAGGAAAGCATTACATTGCCCAGAAGCTCCTTCTAGTTTTGGTCACACGAACGGTTTTAGTGGCCTCGTCACTCAGGTTCGAAACTGAGTGGCAGCCGGGCATAATAGGAAGAGCCAGTGTCCTGTGTGCTGTTGTTAACCATTCAGCTTAAATGTTCTCATCCTCAAGATGTTCCGGGATGAGTTCCCATCGTGGCGCAATGGTTAACGAATCTGACTAGGAACAATGAAGTTGCGGGTTTGATCCCTGGCCTCACTCAGTGGGTCAAAGATCCGGCATTGCCATGAGCTGTGGTGTAGGTTGCAGACACGGCTTGGATCCTGCATTGCTGGGCTCTGGCATAGGTGGTGGCTACAGCTCCAATTCAACCCCTAGCCTGGGAACCTCCACATGCCGAGGGAGCAGCCCAAGAAAAGGCAAAAAGACCAAAAAAAAAGGACATTCCAAGAGTAAGCAATCTGGAAACGGACAAGTCAGCAAGATGATTTTATGATTTTATGAACATACTTTGTTTTCGACTCAGTTATAATGAGTATTTCTTTCTCACTGTCCTCTTGTCCATATTCCAACAGATGCAAGATTTGGTTGAGGCCCTCTCCTGGCTCTCTCTCGCCGGCCTTCCCATGGCTGCTGCCTTGGGCTGCACCCGCATTCACTCTCACCAACAAGAGCTTCCAGGTCTGAGCCCCAGTGCTGAAGACACAGTGCTCAAGGAAACTCCACTTGTCCAAATCAGCAGGGAATCCTCAGTGCCTCCTACAGGAAGCCCACCGTCTTCACCTGGACTTTGCAGGCCCCTTACCACGTGACCCAGGCTGTCCCACTTCAGAATCACACACACCAGACTCTCCAGGCAAATGGAAGGTATGTGTTCTCCCACTGCCGGCTGAGTCTGTAACATTTCTTCTCGCTGGAATGTTCTTCCACCAGCCATTCCACCCGAGTCTAAGTGCTTTCAAGTGTTGAAGGCTCAATGCAAGGTTATTTCCTCCAGCAAGTCTTGCTCCCCCAGCACTTATCTCTCGTGCCCTCCCCAGTTCAAAGCTACTTTGTTCCTCCTCTCTTGGCACACTGCAGGTCTTGTCGTAGTCCGCTCCAGTTGCCATAATAACTACAGACTGAGCAGCTTAAACAATAGAAGTGTATTTTCTCCCAGTTTGAGTGGCTAGAAGCCCAAGATCAAGATCCCAGCCAATCCAGTTTCTTGTGAGGGCCTGCATTCTGGCTTACAGATGCTACCTTCTCATTCTGTCCTTACATGGCCTCTCCCTGGTGCTTGCATGCAGAGAGGCAGAGGGGGTGAGTGAGACAGACAGAGGCTCTGCCAAGCCTTCTTTTAAGAACACCAGTCCTAGAGGATCAGAGCACCACTATTATGATCTCATTTAACCTTAATTACTTCCTCGGTAATTCTTTACAATTGTTGATGACAGTTTTGCAGCTTAAAGCATCATGTGGTGTGTGAGTTTACATTCAGAGACTGGGCTCCCCTGAGGGCAGGGCCTCTGTCTTGTGGCTCTTCCTTCATCTCAAAATCTCAATAGGAGACCTGCACACAGCACAGGTTCTGGAAAAGTTTGTTCCGCGCGTGCAGTTCTTTTCCAACCACCGAAAGACAAAAAAAAACCCCAACCCATCCCTGATCTGAGCCCTTGGTGGCTCCTCACGGGTCATCCACATCGCATTCCAGTCATTCCTCGCTCTCGACTTTCTTCCCTTTTCTGCCACTGCAGAATCTCACGGTGCAGCTTTTCTCCCCATTATGCTCCTGAGTTCCTCAGCCAGAGAATGTGTGCCCCTGAGCGAGATTCTTCACCCGCTCTCCCTTTTCCTTTTGAACACTGTCCTGTGCCTCTCTCTGAAATTCTATGACCTCCCCTCCTTTGCTTTTCTGTGAGGCCTCTGCTGGAGAATTGCATGCTCCCTGTGCACAACTGTCATCCCTGCATCATGGCCCAAATATGGAGAAGAAGCCATCACTGCCTGCAGTTCACTCTGTTCCAATGTCTGCTTTTCCCCTAATTTAGGACTTTGTGGCAGATACGGTCACCCAATACTCAGGTCCCCTTCTCCCAGAGGAACTAATGTTCCCCAGGGTGCGTGGCTGCCCTGAACCAGAACCACATCTCCCAGCCACCTTCCAGCACAGTCATGTCACTAAATCCTGAGCAAAGGGATGTCAGCAGCAGGACCTTTCCTCAGGATAGCCAGTGTGCATACTTCATCCCTTCTTCTACATCATTTTCTTTTTTCTGGAACACAAATGCCACCATGGACTATGAGGGCAAGGGCTATGCTGCAAAGACGGCAGGTGGTGATCTAGAAGGTTCCTGGGCCCCTGACCCAGTGGGGTGCTAGACTGGCCCTTGATCTGCCTCTCCAAACTTTTACGTAAGAAATAAACAACCTTCTATCTTGTGTAGGTCACTGTTTACTTTTTGTTTAGTTGGTTTTTTTGGTTTAGTTTAGTGCCCTAAGATAGTTGCCACGACTGAGGTTGGTGTTTGAGATGAAGTATGTGTCACCTTACGTTCAATTACACAGACGAAACACAGAGACACTGATCAGCTTTGGTGCTCACACCATGGCGACAGAAAGCAATAGACCTCAGGTGGCCACGGCACTGTCTGCTTCTCATCTCGATCTGGTGTCATTTTCTCTTCGTCTCTGTCCTGCGGTCCCTGCTGCTCTGTGTTGGAGTGGTCATGTCCCGGCTTTTATTCTACATGTAGACGGTGTCTTCATCTGTGATCACACACAGTCTACACTTTGGCAGAACGTCTCCACCATCTTGGAGTCTCTCGCTCTGTCTGTCCTCAGCCCTGCTGTCCGCGTGCTGACCGTCAGATGCTGGAATAGATTCCACTGAGCATCCGGGGACTGACTTCTCCCTGAGCACCAATCTGCTCTGTCCATCTCATCATTCTCACCACTGTGCTTCTGAGCTACATCTCAGCAGGAGAAAAGATTTCCGTAGCTCCTGATTTTAATGCTTTGAATGAAGCAACTTCTAGAGAAAATACAATATGAAAAGGCACTGAAATTAAAAAAAAAAAATATATATATATATAGCCTACTCTCTGTTACCCTAAATTGTGATGGACTAGAGGCTTCATTCCAGGTCCATGTATGTGACCAAAACTCCAGATGATGGCCTGGCCAAGAGTAGTCCAGGCTGCTCAGCGAAGGGAGCTGAATCTGAGTCACGGTTTGGGTTCCCAGTGTTAGAGCTTCTCCCATTTCAGCTCTCTTGAGAATATGCTGTCCCTTACCCTTTATAATATAAAGCTTATATTAGTTTTAACCAGTAGTTTGTTATGTAAAATGTTCCTCATGACAGCTCAGCTTTGCCCTAATTCTCCCATTTCCTGCAACCTCTTAAAGATCTTTCTTAATGTCCTTGCTCTGTAATCCATTAATTTCTATTTTATGAGGAGAGACGTCCCTTGATATTTCTTTGCTACTAACCTTCCCCCCACCCCCTTTTTCTTCTTTCTCAGTCTTTCCCCCTCCTCTTGACAGCCTCTCTGGTCAAGCTCTTCTCCACATTGGACACAAACCTCTCCTGTTTTAAGTTAAGTCTGTTGCCCAATATTTCAGCCTCCACTCAAAGGAAAAACAAATGGTCAAGATGGCCTTTGCACAAACAAAACCAAAAAAGGTTTTCTTCCTCTAGTTCAGGGTGTGACCTATTTCGAAAGGCCTGCTCCACCCTCTTGTATCCTTTTTTCCTTCTCTTTCCTCCTATGAAGTCCATTTTCTTCTTTGTCCCCCTCCACAGCACTGACAACACCCATCTAATAGAAATCCCCCCCCCCCCAACACACACACACTGCTATGCTAGGAGCACTTGGAAACCAGATATCACATCGGTCACTCTTTTCTCCACAGGGCCAGACACTTCTTGGCATAGAGTAGGTTCTGCATAAATGTTAAATGATTGGGTCTTGTAAACGACTCAGCTTGCTTTGTTTCAGATGCATCATTTCATAATCACGAAATAACAACTTGATAGACTGGACTTCATCCACATTAAAACCTTCCACTTTTCAAAAGGTACTGTTAATAGAATGAAAAAGTAAGCCCCAGACTGAGAGAATGCAAAGCTATCTGAATATTTAAAGACTTTAAAAAATCAATAATAAGAAAACAACCCAATACAATAGATGCAAACTATTACATTTAGAATGGATAAGCAATGAGGTCCTATTGTATAGCACAGGAAACTGTATCCAATCACTTTTGATAGAACACGATGAAAGATAATATGAGAAAAAGAGTGTATATATATGTGTGTGTGTGAGAGAGAGAGAGAGAGAGACTGGGTCACTTTGCTATACAGCAAAAATTGACAGAACAATGTAAATCAACTATAATGCTTTAAAAAAAAACCCAATAAAAAGTGGGCAAAATATCTCAATAGATGCTTTATGAAACAGGTCTATGGATGGAAAGTAAGCACATGAGAAGGTATGCCTCTTCGTTAGCACTGGCAAAATGCAAATTAAACCTGTAATAAAATACTATTCTCTACTAGAATGGCAAGGATTTAGAGTTCTGAGCACCAGAGCATGGATGGAATTGGGAAGGATATCCAGGGAAAACAGGCAGGCAGGAGGCTGGTCCAGATGGAGATGTGCTGGGGAGGGCTGCCAGATCCAGGAAGAGGTCACACTTTCTTGCGCCCTCCCCAAATATCAAGCATTGCTCATCAATAACTCATCAACTGATCAAATGAATGAGTCAGTGAGTGAGCAAATAAATGAAACTGAGCAAACTCAATTCAGGAGGTCCTTGAAGTCTATACCAACGTGGCTGACGGGTCCCCCAAAGATATGTCTACCCGGAGTCTGTGCATGCAAACTCATTTGGAATAAACATCTTTGTGGATGTAATTAGGTAACAATCATGAAATGAGACCATCTTGGATTAGCTGGATGGGTTCTAAGTCCAATGACAAGTGTTCTTATAAGAAAAGAGACAGGAAGAAAACAGATACAGAGAAGGTCAAGTGAAGACAGAGGCAGAGACTGCAGTGATGCAGTCGCCAGCCAAGAAACACCAAGGGCGGCAGGCAGCCACCAGAGGCTGGGAGAGAGGCATGGAATAATTCTCCCTCAGAACTTCCAGAAGGAACCAATCCTGCTGACACCTTGATTTCAGGCTTCCAGCCTCCAGAGCAGTGAGATAATACGTATGTCTTGTTTTAAACCCCCAAGTTTTGGGGGACTTTGTTAGGCAGCCCACGAAACTGGTACAAAGACCATTCTGTGCCACAGAGATTTTCTTGCAGAAAGCAGGGAGCTACTGAAGGTGTTGTAACTCCAGGTTGATGGAAGAATACCCTGAAATTATTTGTGGGATGGGCTTCTCTCGGGACCTGAATGAGCTGGGAAAAGGACCTGAAAGGCTGGGTTTTAGGACACCTCTCAGAGCCACAAAGCTTTACTGATCACATTCCATGTATGACCCTTCACCATCTCCTTCACCCCAGATTGAGGGTCCGCTGTAGTCTTCTCACTCCAAAGCTAAAAAACCAGCACAAAGCTACAAAGGCAGACTTTTTTAGGAGACGGGGAAGGGAATTTTCCTTTCCTTATGCCCCAATCCCTCCCTCTACTGCTAAAATGATCTCCCTCACAGTTCCCTGACATCTCTCAGGGAATGGGTATGGAGAAAGGTCCTATGAGTGTTCCATGGGCTAACTGTGAGAGGGGCAGACCTGGCTGAACCCTGGGCCCAACATGAGACATTCCCCATCCCCCATCACCTTATTGTCCAGTTTTATTTTCCTTTGGCTTTTTGAATGCCTTGCAAATGTGTGGACGATTTCCCCACCTTCTCATGGCTTTCTCTTTCCAGGAGACTCTCCATCGGGTTCTTTGCTGATGCTGCCTGTCCTAAAATGATGCTCCTAGAAGGTGGGTGGTTGTGCTTCCGGCAGTATGGATCTATGCAGGAAAGTACTGAGCTGGATTCCAGAGACATAGGGTCAAGCAGATCCAATCAGACTGGCACAGGGAGGGGGCGTGGGAAGCACCACATGGAGCCCAGTCCTTTCTCTCTGTTCCCCCAGATGCTGATCTGCTCATCCTTTGTAACCCCTATTATTCTGGACTATGTGGATAGTTAATGCTGCACAGTGGTGGTTTCCAACAAGGTGTGATTTTTGCCCCCCGGGGGACATTTGGCAATGCATGAAGTTTTTGTTTTGTTTGTTTTTGCTTTTTAGGGCCACACCCATGGCATATGGAGGTTCCCAGGCTAGAGGTCAAATCGGAGCTACAGCCACTGGCCTACGCCACAGTCACAGCAGTGCAGAATCTGAGCCGCATCTGCGACCTACACCACAACTCAACAGCAACGCCGGATCCTTAACACACTGAGCAAGGCCAGGGATCGAAACCACAACCTCATGGTTACTAGTCTGATTTTTTTCTGGGGCGCCACAACGGGAACTCCTTTCTGAAGATATTTTGGGTTGTCACAATTTGGAGTTCACTACTGGGATCTAGTGGGTAGAAGCCAGAGATGATGCCAAACATTATACAGTGCGGAGAGTGGCACACACAACAAAGAATTTTCTGGCCCCGAATGTCAGCAGTGCTGAGGCTGAGAAACCCTAACGCCATGAGGTTCTATTAACTGGAGGTGAGAAACAGCTGTGATAAAGCCCGTGTATGTGACTCCAGAGAAGAGAAGAGATGCTTCTTCCTTCAGGGAGCCTCAGACACATAATTACTGTGAAAAAACAAAAGATAAGAACCCTAAGGATTTAGCAGAAGTGACAGCTGAGAGCAGAAAAAGTAATGGTTATTTGTAAACATGACCAAGAAGGAATTAATTGTGGCCAGTGTCTAAGAATAGCATATCTTCTAGAAATAACTAATAGATGTGAAATATTTGCTAGTTTTTATGAAGTGCTTTCTTAAATCTTATCAAAAATATTAAAAGAACTTTTTAACCAAAATAGCAACACTACCAACAAAATCCACAGGCTCTGGCAGGGAAAAGTTTAGTCAAATTGAGCTGAAATATAACCCAGATAAATGAGGTGCTGCCTTTTGTTATTTTGGAGATTTTTGAATTTTCAGGTGACAGCAATGATTATGCAAAAATCATTTTGTTTGTCTGCAAATCTTTTATTTATCTATTGCTTTCTTTAGTACAAGATCTTTGGCATGAGATTTTCTTTGGCACAAGATCTTAATGGGAACATTACATAGTACATGTAAGTGAAAGGAAGGTAAAAGACCCACAATTTGAATATCTAGAGATAAATGTTAACACCTTAGTGAATATAATCTATATCTATACTATAAATGATCATCACATTATACAAACTACATTGCAACTTCTGAAAAACACATATATTATAAACATCTTCCCAACTAAGTATTCATATACATGACTTTGGTTTGGATGGCTGGATGGGTGTGCTATGTTTTGTAACCACTTTCATTGAAGTCAATGCTGAAGTGAACATCAGGCATTGTCTTTAGTTCATGCAAATGTGAGAAATTCCCAGAGGTTTCAGAAAGGATTTTTTTTTTTTTGATCTTTTAAAAAAACATCCCAACCAAGTATGGACACATCCCAGGTAACTCCTGGATTCTTTGTGCCCTGTCCTTGGATTGGGGGGGGGGCTAGCTGGATGTGGGGGTTAGATTTATGTGTCCACTTGGTTGGGCCAGGGTGCCCAGATATGTGGTCAAACATTATTCTGGATGTTTCTGTGATGGTGTTTTTAGATGAGATGTTCACTTAAATAGGCAGACTTTGAGTAAAGCAAAAGACCCTCCATAATGTGGGTGGGCCACATCCAATCAGAGGAAGGCCTCAATTGAACAAAAACCTGACCCCCTCCATGCAAGAAGGAATTCTCCAGCAGGCTGCCTTCAGACTTCATCTACAACATGCACTCCACCTGGCTCTTCAAGGGACTGCCTTTGGACCCAAACTGCAACTCTTTCCTGAGTCTGCAGACCTCCCCATCAGATTTTGGACTTGCCAATTCTCTACAATCACAATCATGTGTGCCAGTTCCTTAAATAAATCCATCTCTCTCTCTCTCTCTCTCTCTCTCTCTCTCTCTCTCTCTCTATATATATATATATATATATATATATATATATACACACACACATTATAAATGATCATCTCATTATATAAACTACATTGTAACTTCTGAAAAATACATATAACACACACATACCCATTTCTATATATATCTGTCTCCTACTGGTTCTGTCCATTTTTTCTGGGGAACCGTGACTACCACTCTAGGTAAAGCCCTCTCCTCTGGGTCTTGGCTCCCTTGAGTGCATCAATCTACAGGAGAAATCACAGCTGACTCTTAGAAGGAACAGATAACCAGACTCACCCCAGCCCCACTGTCCTGGCAATGTTACCAAAAGGATGGCCCTTCTTTTTCAATACCAGTAAGGGAACACTGGTATCGATGCACAGTCACAGTGAGGTCTACACTACCCCCTCCCCATGCCAGTAATCACACTGGAGTTACACATTTATGCCTCTTCCAGCACCTGGATCATCCCATTTCCAGGGAAGTGGACAGACCTGAGAGAACAGATGTTATAAGAGGGACCATCAGGGCCAATCCCACTGTCTAATGGTCTACCTGCCACACCAGGCTTGGCAGGACATCGGAGAGAGGTTATTTCCTCCTAAACCATCCCCAGAAGGGAGTTCAGGGTGTGGGGAGCCAGAGATTGGGCGGCATAAGGACTGTGCAGATAATCAAAGGAACTGGGGCCATTTGGCTTGAAGAAGAGGGCAAGGGGGCATTGCGGCTGGTGTCTTCACTGATGAGCTCATTATGGAAGAGAAATTTGGTTTACAAGATTTCAGGAGACAGAGCTGGGATCAGTGGCTGGAAGGCAATTTCAAATCATTGTAAGCTGTAATGAACTTCCTTTGAGCGGAGGGATGTTAAGAGAGACAGGTTATGTAAAAAACCTTCAGCCTATATTAGACATGATGATCTTTCACATCCTTTCCAGCCCTGGATTCTGTGACATCTAACCAGACACAGCCTGGGCACAGAAGAAGCCACTCCCACCTCCCATGCTCGATACTGGATGATAAAACAGCCACTTCGAAAGAGGCATGAGATCACCTAAGATGTGTTTCTAGGGAAGGCAGGCAGGCTTGCTTCAGCCCAGGCAGTCACCCAGGTTCCTGGTTCTAACAGTCCCTGGAACACAGACCTCAGACACACCCAGAGCACTGACGATGATATATGCAAAGAAGGTTCTGCCCGGCTTGCAGCTCAAATGGTCTGTGCCCTGCAATGCTCAGACCTCCAGGGGTCCAGGGTCTGCACATGCTCCTGCCAAGTGCCTGAGTAATTGATGATGAGGCCATGAATGTCAGAGACTGCACTGAAAAACTTCTCCCTGAAACTGGCTCCAGCTCATCCCAACCTAACTCCCCAGCCCCAGCAGGTCCTAAGAGGATGCTTCTCCACCAGCTTAGGAGTGGAGAGACTCCAAGATTAACTGTGTATCACTGGCCTGAGCGAACATGACCTGGTCCCCACTTCTCAGAATCAGAGGCTCCCGAGAAATCAGTCAGGCACCACTCCCTGACACAGGGCCAGCTTACCAACACTCCCCACTACTGGCAACACTGGCAACAAGATGGTCAGAGAAAGTTGGGTTCCTTTCCTCCAAATGCTTTGGGACACTTGGGAATCCACGGTTTCAGGAGGACAGGAGTTGGGGTTGCCATGGCACATGTGAGAATGGCTTGTGCTTGTTCAGGGATGGGGCTGGGGCTGTGTTCAGTTCTGTGCCTGCAGCTTCTCCCGCTTCTCAGGAAGCGTTGGCAGTGATGGGAGGAAGGCAGCGATGGCCCAGGCTGCTCTGCTCCCATCAGGTCCTGCTAGCTATTGTGTTTCACTCTGGGGCTCTGGGTATGTGAAACAGGGGAGAAAGATGGAGTCAGCCCAGGTTGGTGATGCTGCAGAAATGGCACAGGGCTGGGGCTGTTGAACGGGGATGAGAGGTGGCAGAAGATGGGGTTGGGGTGGTGTTTATTCTGAAGAAGTAAAGATCAAGGAGACCGGAAAGCACTTTTCACACCTCTGGGCAGCTGTTGGGAAGAAAGTGTATGTATCTATTCCGTATGGCTCTGAGGGTCAATGGGTGAACGTTAAAAGACAGGGTTTGACTTATGATACAGAAGTTCAGCAGCTCTGTATTTCTACAGGTCATATGGACTGCTGAGGGAAAGAGTGAGTTCCCCACCCAGGCAGCAAGTCAAGTGCAGGAGAAGAGAGGGTCATGTGTTGGATTGGTGGTGGTGGGGAAGTACCGGCAAGGGCGCCCCTCAAGCCGGTCCAGGGAGGGGGTCTGGATTATTCACACCTTTCCAAGGGTCTGTTTCAGAGCACCACAGCCACAACAATGCAGAGTTACACATAGAGAGTCTTAGAAGCAGAACACAAACTCTGATTTAGCTCCTATGTCTGCAGGGTGGTTGGAAGTAGGTGACCCAGGGTGGGTTGGCTGGGAATGGCTCTGTGTCCCTTGATTCTCACCTTCCTCCTAGGACCAGTGGGCTACCTGTGCTTATTTCATTGTGATGGCAGAGGGGCCAAATGCTAGGCACCATCCTGTTGCCACCCAAAGCAAGTTATATGCCGGGAACCCAAGGAGGTGAATAAGAGTCTGTCCTATTTGTGCAAATGGGGAGCAGAGAAGAATCAGGGCCCATAGTGCCCTCTACCGCAGTGGTCATTATACCAGTTTTGATGGACATACACAAGGTAGGTGTGCAGACATTGAGTGAATAAGTGAATAGCTTCCTAGCAAACAGAGTTGTTCCAAGAGCAGGCTCACAGGGAAATCAGTGTTCTCGGCAGAATGCAAAAATTCTTGGTCATGCAAAGCCTTATGGGCAGAGTCAGGCCTTTAGCTTTTATGCTGTACTTAAAAATCTATGACCCACAACTAAAGGGGGCCTAGGCATTGTCTAGCCCAAACATCGCACTTCTCAGTTTGGAAATCCTGGACCCAGAAAGGGGAAGTGACTTGCCCAAGCTCATTCAGCTCAGACCAGCTCTTTCTAGTGATCCTTCTCTCCCAGCTACACTGCCAGGCCTGAAGTGGGCTTGCTGAATTCTGTGGTGAAGCTGCAGGGGCCAAATGTGAGTGCAAATCCATCCAAGGCCCACCACTACAACTTCTGAGAGAATTCAATCAGGTGACAAACTGCAGGTGCTGGCACTCCGCAGGGAGGCAATACCTGATGGACAGTTCCAATATTAATCAATAATGTACCTTGGGTACTCAGAGGCAGGAGTGGAGGCTTGGTCAAGGGAATAGGAAACAAGGCTGGCATTAGGAAGGCTTTTGCCAGGGGGTGGAATATAGGTTTAGTAATAGCCAGTAGGGCACAAAGCTTCCTCTGCCCTCTTTCAAACTCGCTCTAGTTGGGTGCACTGGCCAAGAACAACATGGTCCTGGAGAAAAGGAGGCAGATTCTTCCCAAGTGGAAGGACTGCAGAGCTGAGTGCGGAGAGGCTGCCTGGCTGAGCACGAGCAAGCAGAAGGCAGGAAGGTCCCCTCCACAGCCCCACTCACATTGCTCCCTCCCTAAAGAAACTGGATCCCCCAGGGCCACATCCAGAGAAGTGGCTGCTGTGAAACCCAGCACAGCTCATGTCCTTAGCATTATGCAAGTTGCCATGGGGATGGAGAAGTGGACAATGCTACCTGGCAGAGAGAAACCTGCAGCAATGAGGGCAAGCCAATGTCCACTGGGCTGTGAGTACACAGGAAATGGGCCCATTGACTCTGTCTCACTGGTTCCCAAATCCCGTCATAGCAGGGACTGGGTCTTTCCCCAGCACCTAGAAGAGCGTCTGGCATCCAGAAGATGCTAATTAAGTGTTGATGGAATGAATGAGTGTCAGATTAATCTGAGAGGCTATTAAAGTCTTTTTGGTGGAGATGAACATGAACTGGGCACTGAAGGGTGAGTGGGACTGGACTCTACGATGGTCAGTTACTCTGGACATGGATTTGCCTTCCTGGCATGCATTGCTTCTGCCAAAATTTCCACTCAAGGACTTACCCAGTGCCTTGTCCACCGTCACGGCGTTCTACACAGTCATTTCCATCCAGAAACTCACCTCCCAGCCACTGAAGTTCAGCAGTGGGCCTGTGCTCATGGAATTCACTGAATTGCCATGTTCCTCATCTCCCTGAAGCAGCCGGCTTGATAGAACAGCAGAATGTTTTGGAGATAATGCCTTGCAGAGGGTAGGAGGGAGGTAGGGGAAGGGCCCACCATGATGCTGCATGTGCTCTAAATCAGCATCCAGGATGCGGTGCTGCTTCTCTCATTGCCAGGATGCATGGGTCCAGGAATCAAGGTGTGGAAATGGGAATAGCACCATTTACTATCACAGCTAGTGATTTTCTTTCTTTTTTCTTTTTATGGCTGCACCTGCAGCATATGGAAGTTCCTGGGCCGGGGTCAAATTGGAGCTGCAACTGCAGCCTAGGCCACAGCCATGGCAACACTGGTTCCAAGCCACATCTATAACCCATGCCGCAGATTGGGGCAATGCCAGATCCTTAACCCACTGAGCAAGGCCAGGGATGGAACCCATATCCTCATGGACACTATGTCAGGATTCATAACCCACTGAGCCACAAAGGGAACTCTGTACAGCTAGTGATTTTCTAGCAAAATTTTTGCCTCCTGGTCTCATGATGTTCTGCTCTGTTGGCTTTCAGGTATTATTTCCAAAGAGAAAATTGCTTCCATCAAGAGGCACAAGGATGATTCCACTGAACTGGGAGTGAGGATGGCCATCCCAGCCATTTGGGTTCCTCACGCCTCTGAATCCACAGGCAAAGAAGGAGTCCTAGACCCATATCTACCACTGATTCTCTGAATGACCTTTGGTTGATCACATCCCCTCTCTCAAACCCCCTTTCAGTATCATAATCTATGAAATGTGATGGTCACATAAACACCTGCTAGTTGAACTCCCTACCCAGCTCTAACATCAGGGTCCGCCACGTGTGGAATGTCTGTGCTGGGGGTGTGGCGTTCCTATTCACAATTCCTTTCCAACAGCAGGTCAAAATGCTTGGCCTTACTTCAAACTCTCAAAACATGAGTAGTAGCCACCTAGAGCTTCTTTAAGAAAGAGACTTAGGCTGTGTCCAAGTTTGGCAAGAATGAAATCCATGGCCGATGCCCTTGGAAGTTAGGAAGTGGTAACTTTGTGATTTGCCACTGCCGAGTTAACTGCTCCCCGCCAGGAAAGGTGTATGCAGTCGCATGTGATAATGATGCTTATGGGCTACCTGTAACCTATGGGGCCAGATCAGATGCTGTCAGATGCTCTTGGCACTGACAGCTTTCTATCAGGCTGCACTGGGTACCTGGTGCCTAGGAGTAGATCCTCTGATAATCTGAAGTGATTGAATAAGCAATAAAAACATGCTCCCTTGGGCTTCTCTTGGAAGGCATATGGGAAGCAAGCTGTGTGTTATCACTTGGGTGCCCTGTGGCTGCCCATGGAGCCCCTGTGATACCACTGACTGCTGTGCCTTCCTGAGCCCTCTAGCCACGATGGAGCATGGGTGTGCACACTGTCCTCTCACAGGTTCAGGAGGCAAGCACAGCTCTATTCTGGGAATCACTGAGGCCCAGCTCCATCCACAGCTCCCTTGGGTAGTCTTATGAGAATTGTCAGGCTTCTCTAAGTCTTGCCATCCTCACCGCTAGATTGCAATCATGCAACAGATGTAACAGCTAGGAGGGTGGATTTGAACTCCAGAGCTCCTCACAGCTTCTTGATGCTCGGTTTCTATAGAAAAGGAGCTCAGATGGGAGAAGCTTTAGAACAGGAGAGTGGAGAGTTTGAGTCTAGAGTCTTAATTATAAGTGACAGAAAATCTAAGCCAAACTGGCTTAAGGAGAAAAAGCATTTTGCTCATATAACTGAAAGCACAGGGGTAAAATTTGGTTGCAGGCTTCACTGGGTCCAAAATTCTCATACCACCATCTAATACTAATACATTCAACACTTCCTGCCTGTCTTGACTTTGTTTTTCTCTGGAATGGCTCTGCTTTCAGGCAGGATTCCTCCACATGTAGCTGTTGCCGTGAAGAATCCCTCATCTCCCAAAAACAAAAGATCGGCAGAGAAAGAGCACTGTTTCTCCCTTTGTTTCTTTTGCAGAAGTTCCAGGACTGTACTTCTTTGTGTGGCTTAGGTTCTGGGTCCTTCCCTGAATTAATCACTATGACTACAGATGGGGCCCTAGGGCTAAGTCAAGTTGATCCCTCTTCTAAATACATAGACAGAGAATAGGAAAAGGTTATGAAAAGAAGGGGAAACGGACACTGGAAAGACAAAAACAACAGATATGCTCGCCATGGAACAAGGTCTCTGGGTTTATAGGTGATAGCTGACCTGGCCAGGAGATATTCTTGAAGCTAAGAAAATCAACCAACCAAAAAAACCCACATCCCACTGTGCATTTGTTGGTGCAAAAACACTTATGAACATGCATGCATGTGGCTCTATGTCCTCAGCACCATGCTAGGTAACTTTTACAAATAAAAAAAGGAAGCATAGGGAGTTCCTGTAGTGGCTCAGCGGTAACGAACCAGACTAGGATCCACGAGGACAGGGTTCAATCCCTGCCCTCGCTTAGTGGGTTAAGGATCTGCTGTTGTGTAGGTCACAGACACAGCTTGGATCTGGTGTTGCTGTGGCTGTGGGGAAGGCTGGCAGCTTCAGCTCTGATTATATCTCTAGCCTGGGAACTTCCATATGCTGTGGGCATGGCCCTAAAACGCAAAAATAAAATAAAATTAAAATAAAATAAAATAAAATAAAGTAAAATAAAATAAAATAAAATGGAAGTATATTACAAGATCCAGTCATTAGGGTCATGCAATGTAATTGGGAGACAAAAATTAGCATAGCAGAGTAAATGAAGTAGACTGATTGAGGTCTCAAGTATTTGATTCACACCAGTACTCTGGAAAGTGAGGGAGTTGGGGGTGTCACTGCAACCAGAACAGTGAGGACAAAGTCTTCTATGGACAGACTGGGGTTGGATGAATGCCAGGAGAAAGGCAGGTGTTCTAGGTAGTGGGTGGATACTGGAGGACATGGGGGCCCCATGAACACAGGGTGGAGAAGGCAAAGCAGACAGGAGAATGTAGGGTCACCAGAGTAGGGCCAGACTCAGAGACCCAGACATCAAGTAGGGAATTAGATTTATTCTGGTGGCAGCAGGGAGGCTTTAGGCTTTACACCAGCTCCACAAGCTGGCCTGGCATAAAACTAGTCTCATCCCAAGGATGCAAGAATGCCCATGTTAAATGTGCATATCTTAAAGTGTCAATTAAAAAGGAAAAAAAAATATAACACTCTATATAGCGTATGATCCCAATTTGCTGGGGGGAATACACACACACACACACACACACACACACACACACACACACACACGTATAATGCCGCCAACTACCAAGTAGTGAGTGTTTGTAGATACTGAGTGCTCCCTGTATAGAAGGCCCACTCGGTTAATTAGTCCTCAGCCTGGGACCTGGGTATTATCTTCCCCCTTTCACAGTTCAAGAACGAAGTTTTACAGCGAGCGAGTGAGTGGCAGAGGCGGGGTGTGACACCAGGTGTGTCTAAATCCACATCAGACCCTGTGTGGAAATGTTCACCATGATTATAACTCTGTGGGCAGATTACAAGGGATTTTTAATTTTCTTTTTATACTTTTCTATAGTTTGCAAATTGTCTATGGTGAATATATGTTAACTTTTGTCAGTGGAAAACAAATACATACTTTAAAAAAAATCTTCTAGTTCCCATGCTGGGGAACCTCAGCTCTCCAGAGAAATCCCTACCAAAACTACCATTTAATTTGCCTCGCACTTCGGCGGTAACAAAGGCGGCTGCTAAAAACCAGCAGAGAGAGGTTTACGATTAGGCTTGCAGTCCTTAATGTTGCCACAGCACCCATTTTATCTTTTGCCAGTTCGTTTCAAAATTGATTTTAATGACACGAATGCTATTAAGATACCTGCTCCTTATAGACAATTAAAATATCACAGATAAGATTAAAATATCATTTGACCACTGCCTCTCTGATTTGATAACTTCCAGTGAGAGGTCATTGATTACAGGTATTGGTGGGGTAGGTCCTTCTAGGTTTTTCCATATGTTTTCACATATGCAGCCAGAAAAAAAAAAAAAAAAACATGCATGTACAGGTAACAGAATGACTTTTTGTTTTGTGTACCATTCTGCAACTTGCTTTCTCACTCACCAGGGTGCTGGAACTGTGAAGCACCAAGGAATGTCTTTCGAGCAATGCAGGTGGCTGGGTCCTTGAAAGGAGGGCCCCTCTTACCATGGAATCTCTGGCCAGGCTTGAGCTTTTGCACTGCCTCTGCAGGGCAGAAGGGTGTCTGCAAAGGGCCAGCAGATGTGTGCACCCAGTGGGTGGCAGTTATTATTGCTGGCCACTGTCAGTGACATGACATCTTTAGTGACCAAGAAGGCAGTCGTGTCCCCGTCATGAACACCGTAGTGCATTACTCCTCCTCTCAGACTAGAGGCCCCGTTTCAGGGATGTGCCCAGAAACAGAACCAGAAGTGGAGGGGAAGAGCTTTCAATACCTACTTCACCCAGCAAGTCAGGACACAAAAGGGGGTGGGGAGGAGGTTTCCAGAAGGTCTGGCCTTTCTGAAAGAAGCATGTGGGCACAGGAACGTCCACCGCAGAGACATCGATAAACTCATAAGAGGAGGACGAAGAGCTGAAACTGCACCCATTTGTTGCTGTTGTTGTTGCTATTGTTACTGTTGTTTGGTCATGACATGCAGCGGCTTGATGTGTTCCCAGACCAGGGATTGAACCCCAGGCTGCAATGGTGAGAGTGTTGACTCTGAACCACTAGACCACCAGGGAACTCCCTCATGGCCGTTAGGTTTGGGGGGGTTTTGGCCATGCCTGTGGCAGGTGGAAGTCCCCAGGCCAGGGACTGAACCTGCGCCACAGCAGTGACTCGAGTGGCTGCAGTGACAATTATAGATCCTTAACCCACTGCACCACAAGAGAACTCCATGTCCATTTGTTTGTAACTGCACAAGCACAGGAGTCTCACATGAATCAGAAAGGGCTCTCCAAGGACAGACTCTGGACTTCTCATGGGCCCTGTGAGTGGGGAGTCCAACTGGATTAATCTGACAGAAAAAAAGATGTAGACACACTGTCCTGTGTCCTCCATGTCACAGCTGCATTCCTAATCCCTTTTCACCTCCCTGAGAAAGAGTGTGGAAAGTCGGTGAAGGCAAAAACATCACAGAGGGTGGCCTGGAGCTGCTTTCCAGGCTGAGGTGAGGGGCCTGAGGGGCCCACATTTCATGGCCCTCCCATGCTGGGGTGCTGCCCCTCCCTCATGTTTGCACCCGCAGGCTACCAGCCCTGCCTCAGCTCTGACCAAATTCAGTAATGACAGTCAGCAAGTGTGGACCAGTGGAGGGAAGTCCAGCTGAGGGTTCCAGCACACCCAGGCTCAGTTTCCAACTCTGATTCTCCCCAGCTGGTGGTGCAGAGGGGCCTCAACCCTCTCAGGTTCACCATCCACAGATGCGCAGTAATGGATCCGGCTCATGTTCAATGATAACACGTGCAAACAGGCCTAAGATAACGTGCTCAGAGAGCACTGATGTCCCCTGTCTCAAAGCCCTCCTCCCCACTTTCCAGTAACAAGAGACCACTGACAGCCCCTACCTCAGGTCGTGAAAGCGGACCCAGGACCTTGGGGCTTTGAACCGGCCCCCAGGAGCCCCCAGGCTGCCATCACAGGCCTGGCCAAACTTCCCCCAGCACACTCCCTTGCAGCTGCAGACTAGAGGCGTCGGGACAACCAGGAGGCGGTAAAAGCCATTTCTCAAAAGGAGGAAATTCCCCTGTTCTAAGCATCCTTCTTCCCTGCTAAACCCGTCCCCACTCTGCCAGGGCCTGGACGCGGTTATTTATGGCACCATTGAGTTGAGAGGGGGAGTCTGGAGGGATCACTTAGGGTGATTTTGTTTGTGTGTGGGCCGATGCTGTTACCGAGCGATGGGCCTGTGACAGATACCGCTTTGTCCAGCAGCTCGCCGGGCCAATCTCACTGGAGGCGAGAGACATGACTCCAAAGCAGACACAGTTCCCTCTGAGGGTCTCACCAAGTTCCCAGAATAATTGCTTACACCCAGTCACTTCGCCGAAATGTTTACTCAACTGGGGAAGATGAGAGTGTTGGGGAACAAGATCAGAAACCACAGTTATTGTGAGACTCATTTGGGAAAGTAGACGGGAAGCTCCTTCAAGCCAGTACCGGGAATGTGGGGTGTGTCTAAGCCAAGCACCTCGTTGGCCTGGAGAGAGAGACATCCATTGTCCCGGGGGACACCTTTCCCGAAACCCTTTGTAGCACCCAGAGGGGTCCCTGTGTGGGTTCCCACAAGGTCCCGGGCTCGGCTGGTTCTGACACCGTCTTGGTCTCACTCTGTTGTCCTTTCATCTTACTTCAGTTTCTGGCATGTTCCTCGCTAGGGCCTCAGCTCTTTTAGGGCCTGTAATTAGGCCAGTGTCTGATTCATCAGGCTGCCCCTGGGTGCCAAGCACTTGGCCCAAAAGAGAGTCAATGGTCAGTAACTGTTTGTTGGATAATAATTTTTAAAAAATTATAAGGATCCAGAGAGCCTCAACTGGAATGTCCAACCCCCAGGGGAGCCCACTCAGATTTGTGTGAACATCAGCAGGGCAAACAGAGGCCAGAGCTGTGATGCCCAGTGACCCTCAGCTTGGTCTCTGGCTTCTGCTGAGACAGCTCCACCATCCACCCCATCCCACCCGATTGCACAGCCACCATCCCCATGCCATTCGTCTCCAACCAGATTCAGAACACTGACCTTTTCTCTACCTCTAAATAAACAAGCCTTCTCACAAGGCGTGTGTGTGTGTGTGTGTGTGTGTGTGTGTGTGTGTGTGTGTGTGGCTGAGTGTCTGCAGGGCATAAGGTGTGCCAGCAACCTCAAACATTGGTACTACCGGGATAACATCCCCTCTGGCTGCCCTTCCTGAGGCTCCTCCCAGCCCAGGTCCACGCCACCCCTCTGTTCATCTTCAAATATGCCACATCCACCTTCCCTCCAATCACCAGACTAAACATTCTTAACAGCCCTCCCACTGCAAACTTAAAAAGCCTCCTCCAGGGACTGGAAAGTTCTACCATCATGCTCTAAAACATCAATAATTTTTAAAAATAATAATAACCCCTGAGGACAAAGTTTCCCAAGCTTTGAGAAACACCCTACTGTTTCCCAGAGGTGAGAACTGAGAAAGGGGAAGAAGCACCTGCGCCTTCGTGGCAAGTCTATAACCACCACCACCAACAAGGAGATACAAGGATATTGCTCTGCAAGGAATTTGCAATCACCAGGTCCAATCTATAGCATGTCAGAGCCAAGCCCTGTTGCAGAAGTTGAGCTTTGGATGGTGGTCAGTAGCTGGTGGGGGTGGATAGACAGCCCAGGGCTCACCTGACCGGGGCAGGGATTTCAAGTTCACTGTGTCACGTTACAGGACTCCCTTCCAACAGGCACCCACCATCAGGATTATTAGTAGAACTTTCTAGGTCTATTACTCGAAAAACTTGGTATTATGGTAACAGACTGCTTGGCTTGAACTTAAATAAGTATGATTCCTTGGGAAGAAGTGAGAAGAGTCACCGGGTATATTTGGCGGCGGCTGATAGACAGTGCAGCTATATTCAGTCTGGTTAGCTCATAAAAAGAGGAACTGCGTGTCTCCTCTCTCGGGTGTGGAGGAAGTCTGCCAGCTCTGCTGCTGCTGGGCCCCTGGTAGAGCCAGGGCGCTCCCTCGATCGAGAGCAACTGCCCTGCAAATCCAGCTGAGGGCAGGCCACCCCCTCCGAGCCCCTGCAGGCCCTGCAGGGTGTGTGGGATCTGGGGTACCCTGCCCTCCTCCCCACACCCTCTGCATCAGGGGTGGTGGGAGTGAGCAGGGAAGCACATGCATTTCTCTCAGACATTCAGGCGTGGCCATGTTTCTTGTTTGGCTCCTCCTGAACTGAACCAGAAAGAAGCACTTAAGTTTCTAACTTGGTGACAACACAACTCTTAGCCAAGAGCCCAGAGCTTCAGGGTTGCAGGTGCTGAATGAGACAGACAGGAAGAGCTGGGCCAGAGAGCAGAGCTTCCGAGGGCTCAGGACATACCAAGCTGGGAGGGCAGAGGCGGGGGAGCAACGACAGGACCCCATGCTCTGCTGGGCAGCAAACAGGACTGTCTGTCAGGGACCTCTGGTCTCTGCTCTTTGGCTTCTTCGACTTGGGATCTTGGGCAAGTCTCCTGCCTTCTCTGTTTCCTGCCTTCTCCTGCCTCAGTTTCCCCATCTATTACATGCTCTTAGGAATCTTTAGGAGCCCTTCCGCTGGCCTCAGGTTGTTGTCCTGCAAAGGAAGGAAGCAAGTTAGAAGGAGAAGCTGTGAGCCTCACAGCCTCCTCCTCTGACCTCTGCTCCAGCTTGGCAGCTGGCTGGCTGGAAGGGCCCCCACAGGAGTCTCATCACCCAGAGCCCCAACAGCACCCTGAGCTCACCAGGTGGTGAACACCAGGGATGGACAGTCAGGCAGAAGAGTGAGGAGCAAGCTGGCATAAAGATGGTCTCACAAGATGAGCAGCTCAAGCAGATGGCCATGCCCAGCCCCAGCCCCCAGCTCCCCCAGGGAAACCCAGGTCCTGCCTGATGACCCAGGGAGTGGGGTCCTCTGCCTACTCTTAGCTAACCTGGCTATAGCAACACCCTTCTAGGGAGTGTCAGGGAATTCAGAAACCCCTTTTCCTGAGCAGTAGAGCCCCTGCAGAGCCATGAGGACCAGAGCCAGGGGCCTCCCCAGAGAGCTCAGCTTCAGCCTCCACAGTCCCACATCCAGCCTGCCCATCACAGGGTCACTGCCCAGCACCTCGTGTGCTAGAGGATACAGGTCTGCTGAAGGGAAACAATGATAAAAACGCAGTAAAGAAGAACTCACGCCTGCCCCCTTTGAGCAAGCTCATCCTTCTAAACAGGGCCTCGTGGAGTTCCCATCATGGCTCAGTGGAAATGAATCCAACTAGCATCCATGAGGACACAGGTTCAATCCCTGGCCTTGCTCAGTGGGTTAAGGATCTGGCGTTGCCGTGAGCTGTGGTATAGGTCGCAGACACAGCTTGGATCCTGCATTGCTGTGGCTGTGGTGTAGACCAGCTACTACAGCTCTGATTCAACCCCTAGCCTGGGAATCCATATGCTGCAGGTGCGGCCCTAAAAAGACAATAAATAAATGAATAATTAAATAAATAAGGCCTCCTTTGCCAGCCTCCCTCCAGGTCAGGGAGGAGGGCATGGCATAGGAATATACCCTCAGGGACCTTTGGAATGCTGCCTTCCTCACTCAGAGCTGTTCTCATGTTATCCCGAATTCACCCCTCCTTCCCTCAATATTTAAGATCTATTCATCCTTTAGGTCAATGTCGTACCTCCTCCAGGAAGCCTTCTGAGCCTACACTGGCTCACAGGACTATCCCACTTACCATACTCCCATTACCAAGTCTTGCACTTAATTCTTCTCCCATCATCTCACATTGTTTTATTTTCCCCACACCTAACATAGGATATACCCAGCCCAACACGAAGCATAGTCCACTGAAGAAGGGGTGGACTGGAAGCCACTAACATTTATCCCCTCCTTTCTTCATGTCAGTAAAGGGTTCGTGACTGGCCATTTTATAGATGGGGAATGTCTTCATTTTATAGATGGGGAAACCGAGGCTCAAAGAGAGGATGTGCTCTCTGAGGTCACACGGCAAGTCAGTGGGGAGGATGGCCCGGAACCCACATCACAGCAACTTCAATCTCAAAGCCAATTCTGAGTCTTTTCTGGAACTTGACAGATGGTCTCCCTCTGCATGGATGCTTCTAGTTCCTGGGAGCTCAGCCCTGCATTTCTGCTACCTCACAAAAATCTGCTTCACTGTAACCTCCTCCCATTGATCTGCCTTTGCCATTCATTCATTCTTTGGATCTCTCATTCATTCATTCATTCAAACACTTCTTGATCACTTGCCTCGTGCCAGGCGAATTAAACAAATGTGACTTGCCTCTCAGAGCAGGGACAGCTGCATAGAGCATTAAATACTTGGTGTGAAACCCTGAGTTCCAGAAGGGCGGGACACACTTCTGTGTTCTCTCCCTGTATCTTCAGGGCCGACTAGAGTGAGAAGCACCGCAAAGGTGCCAATGAGTATGTACAGAATACAAAAGAAAGAGTGAATGGCATGGATATGAAACAGAAAAGGGTTTGCTCAGAATGGGATGGTAACAGAGCAGCTAATTCTGCAAGGTTTTGGGGAAGGAACAGTCAAGGTGGGCTTTGAATCAGGCAGGAAAAAGGATGGGGGTTTCAGCAGACAGGAGGCAGAGAGGGTCCAACAGAAACATCTCTGTCCCATACCTCAAAGAACAGGCTACTTCTGGCTCCACTAAAACCTTCTTGCAGGGTCATCACAGGGCAGGAATGGGGAGTCGGAGGAACAAGGCAGTAGGGAGGCCTGGACCATGAAGGGCCCTGAACCCTAAACTAAAGGACTGGACTTGGCCCTGATGTGGAAGGGAGGCAGCAGTAGTTTCTCTGAGGTGAGCGTCAGCATTGCAGCAATGCTTTGAAAGATAACTCCAGTGATCACATATGGAATGCACCCGCCAGCTCACGTGGGGACCCATCAGGAGGCTGGTGCAATTGTCCAGGTGAGAGATGATTACAGGGCAGCCAAAAGACCAATCATTTCCCAGTTGAATGGTAATTGGGCATTCCAAACACAATCCTAGGGTCCTCAGTGTCCCCCACCATAATTTCCTCCCTGTGCTGCCAGCTCGCCCTGCGTGAGCAGCTTAAGCAGCTTATAGCTAATCCTCTGTCGGCCCTCAGCCCCTCCTCCACACCGCCACGGTTGGCCCCTGGGTGGGCAGAGCTCTCTGCTATCTCCTTTCTCGTCTGTTCTCTGGGCCGCCTTCAGGTCCCAGAGCTTCCAAGATGGCCTCTGTGGCTCTCAGGCCCAAATTGATTAATCATCACTTTATTTCAGCTATCAGCTCTGCTGCAATTGGCATATTTATTCCTAATCAGCTCTTAAAAATGGCATCATTCAAAGGTGCTTAACCACATTACTTAATTCTCAGCCCGTATTGCTATTGATTTCAAATATTCTCCTTAAGATATGGCTCATCATTCAATGCAGAAGTCTGTTTATATAATAATCTTATCTGGTTACTAAAATCTGTGAAATCTCTTCAATTGCCTCTAATGCAAGATGGGAGGCTGGTTGCTAAATGAGTCAATTTTACTTTAATTTGGTTTATTTACAGTACATGTTTTAATGCTCCGTATTTCCGTCTTTTGCAGCGACAGTGCAAATAAAGGCAAACATAGGCAGAGGAAGGGGTCTGTGCTTTTCTCAGTCTTCGGGAGTCAAGGCAGCCTGAAACAGAGCTCTCGGCCTCTGCCGGGCGGTGGAGAACCTGCAGTGGTCCTCAAATGCTAACAGCAGCCACGCACTGGACGGGACTCACCCAAATGGGTTCGAGTCCCTGCCCTGCCAACCACTAAAGATCGGCAGGTTGTCGGACATCAGGGAGCTTCAGTCTCCCGGCTGTGAAATGGGAATAATGTAACACGCTTCCAGGTGTCTTGGGGGGACCACCTGAGACCATAAGGATAAAGTGAATGTGGTAGGTTTTCCATTCATAAGCTTCAGCACCAGTCTCCCATCTCTATGCATCAGCACCCTCCTCGTGTTGGACCAAACCCGCCGCCCAATCCCTTTGCGTCCCAGCACTTCTCCCCCCACACCCTCCACTGGCTTCATACCCAGTGCTGGATGACAACTGCTTTCTGTATCTCTTTTATGAAATGCTAAGGGAGAAAATGCGATCGAGCCCTGTGTCACTAGTTGCTGACGGCCTGATCCCTGGTCCAGTCATCAGAGGCCGGGGAGTTGTGGCCAGGATCAGAGGTAGAGGACTTAGCGGTGCCTCCTCTGCAGAGCCTGGAATATGTCAGATGCCTGGCTGTGTAACACCGGGCCCCTGGCTTTGACCACCCCTCACCGTGCTAGAAAGACATGCACACAAGAAAATGCAGGTGACAAGGCACAGCAAAGTGATGCTGCCAGGCTGCGGGAGAAGGCGTGCGATATTAAAAGAACCTGACGCTCTTCTATTTTTCTGCCCACTTGAGGATGTAAGAGGCATGGGAGCCCTGTGCTGCCCCCATGCCTCTCCTTTGCCAAGGCAGAGCTCAGGGGCCCCCTGCCTGCAGCCTGCAGTTCCCATCTTGCCCCCGGATGCAGCAGCTCTCTCTTGGTCAGGTGTGAAAGCTGCCATTTCATGCTCATCTTCCCCAATTAACAACAGCTGGTCCCCTATAAAACCAACTGGTGAGATGGTTTGTTATTGGAAGACAATGCAACATCATTAGGCATTAATGGCTTCAGCCTCGTTTCCTGGCCCAAGTTCGCAGGGTTAATGTGGCGAGATGTCGGGCCTCACCCTGTGGAGCTGCTCACTCAGATTTGTAGGCGCTTTCTTCAAGCTTCGTTTTCTGAAGCAGGAGCTGGGAGGTGGAGGGGAGGTGGAGCAGGGTCTGGATTTCCTGGAAGGGAAACTGTGCGGGAGGAGGTGAATCTGTCGCTTAGAGGAAAGAACCTCTCCCTGCTCTTGATTTGAAAGTTAAGAGGGGATTCTGGGGCTGTGTTCAGACAAGAGCCCTTTCACTGGTAATTTAAAGGCTTTGCTGGGAGAGATAATTTGGGGTAAGGTGGGGCCTAGAAGTCACGCTGAACAGACTTGGCATCGTGAATAACTTCGCTACATTTATTCGAAATTGCTGCATTTATTCACACTGGCCTCCTAATGTGGAAATGCCATCATGGGCTTGGGCATTTCCTTGAGACTTAAAACTAGAGGCTTGATCTTATTAACAGTGACCAGTATGCAAGGAAATCACCCTTTCAGCAAGCTAGTCACAAGTCTCCACAATACTCATTCACTCATTCAATCATTCATTCACTCATCAAACATTAAGCGACCACTTATTTCCTCTATTGATTGACCGATGTATTGATTTATGGATCTTTCTATTGGCCAGGCTCTACTGGCAAAACCGTCTGCCACTCCCAACAAATGCAGTTCGACCAGATACGTTGCGTGGATTTTGTTACAAGGAAAAATTTCTATTTATCCTTCCTTCTTTCCTCGCTTCCTTTTTTTCTTTCCTCCTTCCTTCTTTCCACAACAATTTCCCAAACAATGATACCTAATATAGACTTAAGATTTGTTTTCTATGCTAAAGGACCAAAGAACTTATCCGCTCAGAGCAGCAACATGGCACCCCCACCAAGAGGAAGTTCTAAACCCAGGTCACGAGCCCTTGAGGCTGCCAGCTGCTCCAGCATGAGGTTTGGATTGAGCCTTGGGCTGAGTTGAGTCTTATTCCGTCTATTAAGGGAGGACAACACTGCTCCTCAGCTCTGCTAAGGGAAACCAGCAAGTAGATGTGGAAGCCATTCCCAGCCAAAGCTTGATCAGAAGAGAAGCATCCCTGGCCCATCCCTCGGCCAGCCTGGTGTCCCAACATCATCCCACCCCAAAGAGAAGATAAAACTTGGGGAACCACACCAGGGCCACAGGATCCAGCTCCTGGAAAGTGCCTGATGTGAAGTCTCAGCCCATCTCAGTGTTTTGCGTTAACGAAGGAGGACCATCCTTGCTCATCTAGCCTGGGTTAGGAGTAGATTAAAAGGACTCACTGTCTGTTCCACCCGTGCAACACTTAATCACCTAGAGCCGAGAGCACTCACTTTCACTTCCCTCTCCTGTCCTTCTCAAACTTTTCCAGAAAAGAAGTCTGAAACCTCTATATACATGATCCCAGAGGAAAGAAAGAAACGTTTACTTGGTTTTGAAACCAAAATTAGGGCATAAATTCTGGCAAAGGATTGTTGCACTCCTTCTGGGAATTCCCTTGCTGGGAAGCAATCTGAAAAATTCAGTAGCATAAATACCAAAATTTAGTATTTAGGAATGTCAAGTGACTTAATGGAGACTTGGGACATCTTCCCAGCTTTACTACTTGCAAACTTATTGTGTGACCACAAGGCAAGTATTCCCCCCTCTCTGGTTATCGAGTTCCTGTCTGAAGGTGGGCTATCCTGGAGAAGAGAAGATGGGGGGTTGCTAGAGTCATAATTCATGCCATTCTCCACCTCTAGCATCTCACACATAAGCCCAGGCCCAGAAGATAGCTGGGTACCCAGAGTTTCTCACTGAGGGAGTCTGGAATGAATGGATAACATTTTTACAAGTGGAAGACATGCTCTATATGGGCCACCCCCAGGTTCTTTGTAGTAGGACTTCTGGAAAACCGCTGTAGATGCAGCTTCCTCTGGATGCTGATTTCCTGCAAACCAGATGACCTGTATTTACAGGATCCACATTTGTTTTGGAAAATATCCAAATGTCCACTTAACTGGGCCGGAGGCCAGCATAATCTTCCTATATTGTTTGTAACCACGAGATTAATGGCGGGCCTTGCTCTGAACTTTCTGGTTACATCATTCACCTGGGGCTGTCTCTTTGGTGCAGATAACAGTAATGGATTGGTCTTCCCTGCGGCCATCCTCCTGCTGTTTTAGGAGCCTCGGTCCCTGCAGGGAGGCAGTGTAGGGCAAGGAGGGTGTATTGCTTTGAGACAGACTGGGATGAGTGCCAGGATGAGCTCCCAATCCTTCATCTATCTGTCTGTTTGCTTGTCTGTCTGTCTGTGTATCTATCTATCTATCTATCTGGTTATCATGTACCAGCTGCATGATCTCAGAAGAGTCAACTAGCCTCTTTGAACCTCCGTTTCCTCATACATAAAGGTCATATCACTTAACTTCATAATTTATGGGGAGGACTAAACAAAAGAAGTGTTTCCTAAATGTCTGTGTTCTGTGCATTGATGCACTCACTCACACATATTTCTGCTACCAATGGAAGGATGGTCCAACAGTTCATCTGATGTTAAAATAGGAGGTAAGTTACAACTCAATGACCATAACAAAAAAGCCAAACCCATTACAGAACAGGTGAAGAACTTGAACAGACATTTCTCCAAAGAAAATATAAAAATGGACAGTAATCACATTTAAAGACACTTGACTTCACTAATCATTAGGGAAATGCAAATTGAAGCCATAAAGAGA
This sequence comes from Sus scrofa, assembly GCF_054392235.1. NCBI lineage: Eukaryota > Metazoa > Chordata > Mammalia > Artiodactyla > Suidae > Sus > Sus scrofa. Next base: position 103,222,971 of record NC_139396.1, on the reverse strand, counting down.
TACTACTTATCCATTAGAATGGTGACACTGAAAATCAAAACAGAACAGAAAACAACAGTGTAGGTGAGGATGCAGGAGAGTAGAACCCTTAGGGACTGCTTCTAGGAATGTGAAATGGTGCAGCTGCTTTGAATACAGCTCAAAGATTCCTCAAAACAATTAAACAGAATTACCACATGATCCAGCAAGTCCATTTCTGGGTGTATACCCAAAGTAAGTACACGCAGAGATTCTAAAAGCTATTTGTACACCCTTGTTCATAGGACAAATATTAAAAATAGCTAAAAGGTAGAAGCAAGCCAAGTGTCCACTGACAGGTGAATGAAGAAAATGCAGTACATAATACACTATGATATTATTCAGTCTTTAAAAAAAAGAAAAAGAAAATCCTGACATCTGCTACGACAGGGACAAAACTTAAAGATATTATGCTCAGTGAAATAAACAAGTGATAAAAGTACTTAAAGTACTTGGAGAAGTCAAATTCATAAAGATAGAAAGTAGAACAATGGGTGCCAGGGGCTGGTAGGAGGGGGGAATGGGATGATTACAAGGTTCTGGAAGTGGATGGTGGTGATGGTGTCACACAATGTGAATATACGTAATGCTATTATATACTTCATGATACAATTAAAAATAATCAAAATGGTAACTTTGATGTTATAGATATTTTACCACAGTAAAAAATTCTAAAAAACATAAGACAGGGGTTATGATGTTATTTCTCAGAAAGAAATCAAGGTCCTTGAGGGTTTTAATTTCCAAAAGGATATCACCAGTCGCTGAATTATCTTTATTCTCCACGATGATGATAAGTGGTGATCTTAACCATGAAAATTTTACAGTTTTAGAAACCATCAGATCCAATCTTTTTTCTTGCTCACAATGGCAACACCCTTGTTTTTTTATAGATGAGGAAGGGGAAGACCTGAGAGGAGTCATTTCAAGGGCAAGCACCCCTCACACACACATGCCTTGTCGCTCACACAGGCCTTCCCATCCACTCCCAGTCTTGGAGAACAATGTCTTGAGAAGTACAGGTGCAGAGAGAAGCTGGCAGCCCAGAGAGGTTAGTGCTTTACCCCAGGGCACACAAGAAGGTACAGATGGAGCTGAGGCTGGTATCCAGTTTTGGGGTATCCAGGCTACTGCTGTTTCCCAGATTCCCAGTTCAGTAAGGAACAACCTTCTGTAAAAAACCAGTGACTCCCTGGAGAAACCACACTCACCCCCCCACCCCACATCTGGTGAAGGACTGGGCTGGCAGAGGTCAGCTGCTTCTGGCTAGAGCTCCTTCACCAAAGGACAGAAGGGTCCAAGGCTGGGGCATTTTTGCAAATACAGTTAAAGATGGACCTTCAACAAGCGCTTATGGAATGCGTGCCTAGCTTTCTGGCAAATGTGTTTACAAGGGATATATCCTACTAACTCCCTATACAGCTTTGTAAGGTGGGTATGGCTTTCCCTGTTTTTTTCAGCTAAGCCTCGGAAGGGTTTAGAAATGTACTCAGGGTTACACAGGTACTGAACCATGGAGCCAAAATGCCCAGGTAAGCCAGCCTTCTTCAGAGCCACTGAGTCACGCATTCTTCCTTGAGACGTCTTCAGGCCAGTAAGGAATGCTGGCTCATGCAAAGATGAAGAAGAAGAAGATACAGTTCTGCCTTTCAGGGAGGGGGTCTCATCAAAAGATAATTCTAATGTATTACAGTGAATGTTGAGCATTCAGGGGTCCAAAGCCAAGAAGTGTGTACCTAAATTGAGAGATTCTAATAGGGATTTCTGGAAAACGTGTATGAGCTGGGCTGTGAAGTCTGCCTAAGAATTGCCCAGGAGAAGAAAGACAGAAAGGCATTACAGACCAAGGTCTGTGCATGAGCAAGGATGCAAGGATGCAGAAGGACCAAACAAAATGCACTGTTTGAAGAAACAGAAGATAATGGGGCCACCTGCAGTTCAGAGCTCAGGGTGGGGCAAAAGATAGAGCCTAGTGGCTTAGGCTGTATCCTGTGGGTAACAGGGAGCCACGGAAATGAACAAAGGCAGGAGACCTGGAGTCTGGTTTGCACCCACACTCATGCACACACTCACACTGAAGGGAACCACCAGCTGCAGCGCTGAGGATGGCGGCGGGGTAGCGGTGGGCAGCCATGAGGGAATAGAGTCCGGGACTCTAGCTCAGAGGCTAGTGAGTAGTCTTGGAAGAGCTGAGCCAGTTCGGAACTCAGCCTGCTGTGGATCTGCATCCCAGGTTCCCAGCACAGGGCCAAGCAGCCACGGTGATGATCCAGAGGATGGGTTTTGAGTCAGCCTGCTTCATCCTGGCTCCAGCAGCCACCAGCTGAACAGCCTGGGGCTCTTATGTCACCTTTCTGGGCCTTGGGTTCTTCTGTCAAACAGAGATGACACTAGCACTGCCCGGGTTTGGGTGAGGACTGGAGGCAGTGAGCGACGGAAAGAGTGGTGCGCAGAGCCTGGTGTCCCGAGTGGGACCTGCTTGTGAGAAAGGAGACCCTCTTCCCATCACTGTGAAGGCTCCACGCCCCCTCCCTCAGTGCCCCCTCCCCACCCCAGCCTCAAAGGAGGGGCAGGCAGTTTAGTATTAAATGGCTTGGATGAAATGCATTCTGCTGGCAATTGCCTTCATCGCCTGCCATAAAAATACATCTATATTTAAATATGCTGGGATAATTCTTAAGTTTTATTAGTACTTAAATATTTTGGCATGTTTATTTCTCCTGGAACAATTATGGAGGTTTCATTGTTTTACTCACAAAAAAAGAGACTAAATCTCCTTTGACAATAAACCCCCTGACAGGTGAATATGGTGCCTTCTCCAGTGTGGGTCCCATTACTGTCTAGTCAGCTGGCAGGGTGTGGAGGCAGAACAGGGGAAGAGGGGACTAACCTTGGAGAGGCCCCGGGTGGCTCCTGTTGGCCCTCCCCACTGCCTGGTGGGGTGGACCACGTGTTCTCCAGCTCCCCACTGAGCTCAGCCAGTGGGCAGCTTCATCCAGCAGGAGACCCCAAGCAGGGAAGAAAGAGAAGTTGGGGTATTGGGCCTCTGGCTTCCATACTCTGGAATCATGGGGGCTCCTGTCCAGACTATCAGGCATCCACACTCAGCCCTTGCCGCCTCCTTGTTCTCGTAACTTCTCCCCCTCCTGCATCTTCAGACTTGGGGTGATTAGGGCACCCCAGCCCTACTAGCTTCTGAGTGCTGCACGGTGTCCAGGCTCTTCCTCCACCCTGGCCTCATCTTTGTCAACCACCCTTTGTCCACTCCTCCTCAGTTACTCGTTGGAGTGAGACTGTAGGTTCCTATGGGGACCCTGGTGGACATGAAGCCCTCGGTCAGCCTTTGCCACAGAGGAAGCACTTATCATCTGGCATTTTGGTTAATGCTCCTAGCAACCCTGCAAGTGGAGAGAGCAGGGCTGCTTTCTCCAGTTTTTCTATGAGGATGCCAAGGCTCAGAGAGGTTGCCTGTCCTTCCCAAAGTCACACTGCTTGTAAACAAAGGAAGCAGGACTGAAGATCAAGGCCACCGAGCACAGGTTCCAGATTCTTCCCATCTGTTCCTAGCTGGCAGTGCTGACCGGTGTGATGGGCCAGTGGAGAAGCATGGAGGCCAATCTTTCTCTCACCTTGGAGAAGAGCCCACTCTTACTGCTCTCCAAACTGCTAGGCCCCTTCAGGACCCAGGCTGGGGTACAGGAAGGGGGAAGGAGAGCTCAGCGACATGGGGGAGACCAGGGACTGGCCCAGGCCCTGTTTTAGCTGTGGGGCTTTGAGCAAGCTAGTTACACTCTCTGGGTCTCTGTTTCTCATTTGCATCATGGAGATAATACCTTCTGGATAATACTCAGAGCCAACATGACCACTTCAGCCCTAAAGTACTGAAGGATTCCTGAGCATGCACCTCGTGACTTGCACTGTTTTACTTTGTGTTATGTCCAGTTGAGGAGGCTACTTCTATCATTATTCCCATTTGGCAGGTGCAGAAACCAAGGCACAGGGAGCCCCCCCACCCTAGCCCACGGCTGGCATATGAACACAGGCCATCAGGCCCCAGAGCCCACTTTCAACCCTTGTTGAAGAGGAGCTGGAGGGGGCCTTGGGCTGCATCCAGCCCAGGTGGCTTGGGGAAGTAAGTTTGGGAAAAGCAAGCACCCTGGCCAGTGTCACACAGTAATGGGGAGAGGGTTTTCTGGCCCTAAATCCATGGGTTGTCCCTGTAGAGTTAACAAAATACAACCAACTAAAGATCGGCACTTGCAATCCATTTCTCCAAGCAGCTGGTCTCTCCTTTGCTCCTCTTCCATGTGAATGGAAGGAACACTGGTCTCTCTGGCTCTAGTGGAGGCCCAGGCCCTCCTGCAGACCAGCACCCATGCAGGTGTCTGCTCTCCTAGGGTAGAGCTGCCACCCAGCAGGAGCATTTTCCTCATGTATAGCTGGGTTGTGTTGCACAGAGGTCAGGTTTGCAGGTGAATCAGCTCTCCCCCGACTCCCATGCAAACACTGACCGCAGGCCTGTTGAAGGCAGGAAAAGACCTGACGTAGCCTAGGAAAAGGAGGGGGCCGGGCTTTGAAGTTAAATGGTGTACTGGTTAAGTAGTGTGTGCCACAAACACTCCAGGATTCGATGCCCAGCTCTGCTGAGGCCTAGCTGTGCAGTTTTGGGTAATTTACTTCTGCCCCCGAGGCTCAGTTTCCTCATCTGTACAATGGGCATCCATGACAGTACATGACTCATGGGCAGGTGTGGTATTAAAATATATAACAAGGGGACACGGCACTGACCAATCAGAACTGATGCCGGTCATAGACACCAGTACTATGACCCTGGAGCCACCTTAATCGATTGTCAAGGGTCAGTGAGAAAGGCCTGCAAAGGGTCCCACCTCAGATGCTCCATAAGCAGACGCTGTTGTTTCATTTGTAAATTTCAAGAGCTCTGATCTCCTCCAGGTTGTGACATTTTGGACATGTCCATCCTTTACGGCACATGGTGGACATTTCATTATTGCACCTCTAGTTGCAGGGAAAATACCAAGCAGTGTGACAAGACTTCATCCAATCCTGCAAACAATGACTGAGCAGATTGTCTGCATGGCACTGGGAGGGAGCAGAAGAGAACACAGCCGCCTCTGTTCACAGGGAGACCCAGGGCAGGGGGAGAGCCACACAAACCAACCAGGACAAAAAGGAAGTCAGGAAGAAAGAAACATTAGGTGCTCAGACAGGAATCTTAATGGGACAGTGGCATAAGACACAAGCTCTGCATCTCCCAGCTGTGTGACCTTGGGTAATTCAGTTAACCCACCCATCCCACCGCCATCTTCCTAGTTCCTGAGTTGTTATCTGGGGATGTTAATATCTATCCCAAAGCCTTGTCGCGGGGACTGGCTGAGGTCCTGCCCTGTGAAGCAGCTGCACAGGACTTGGCACCATATTCTCCCACCTCCCAACACCCAGCTGGGTTACAGAGGAAGGAAACCCCGCTCTGATTCGGGAGAGAGGAAAGGTTTCATAGGGCAGGTGATGGGTGCTGTCTTGAAGGGTGGAAGGGGGCAAGGGCACAGAGGTGCGGTGTGGAGAGGGCATAGGGGGCCCGGAAAGAAAACCCAGACAGTGGGGAAGGGCTGCGACAGCTAGTGCTACAGGGGTTTTGCTGATCATGCTGGGGAATCCATCATAATTTGGAGTGGGAGTAATGGCTTCCATCTAAAGAAGTCTCATCATCTGACTCAAGAAGCAAACCTCAGCGAAAGTGACCCTGTGGCTCCTGCCGTGAAGCACGGAGGTTCGGAGCCGTGAATGGGGAAGGGCAGGCAGGGTGGGGGGAGGGCAAGGCCCTGGCTGGCTGACCGCAGGGCGGGGCCTGGACCTGACAGCCATCCTCTCCCCAGCAGAGCACGTGAGCAGAGGAGTCCAGCTCCTGCTCAGGACAACCTCTTGGCAGAAGCCCTCTTTTTCTGGAGCCTCAAAGTTACCAGGAGGAGGAGAAGGAGGGGGCCGTGAGGGAGGAAGAACACCAGGCTTGGGGAGGGAGGAGAAACTGCCTCAGTCTTACTCAGCCAGTGCCCAGCACCCTGAGCTCTCCAGACCAGGTATGGGGAGGCCTGGCCAGGTGGGTTTGAGGCAGGTCACAGCTATCCAGGCCTTAGCTCCGACCTGAAAATTTGCTTGGGACCCCCTTCCCGCTTTCTGACAGGCCCACCTTAGGAAGCCTGAAAAGGAAGCCAGTAGCGGGGCCTCTATTGCCCACAGAGACCCCAACTCCCATTATCCAGCTGTTTTAGCCAGAACTGGGGGATAGAGAGGATGCTGAATACTTCTCTCTGCAGGCACGAGAGTCATCTCCATCTCCATTCCACTTGTGGGTCTTCTGTCAGAGGAGACTGGGTTTAACGCTAGAGGAAAAGTGGGTGCTGAAGGCCCCATGAGCAGTGTTCCCGGAGGAGGGAGCCATCCCCCACCATGCCCAGTTCCCAGCAGCTGCTCTCGGAGTGTGTGTTTGCAGTAACCAAATCCTAGGATGGAATCCAGGAAGGACCCAAACCATGGCCTCTTCCAGGCCGTCCATTTTACTGATGGCAAGACTGAGGCCATCCAGAGCAGTGAAGGCACAGTCAGATGGAGCAGAGCCCAGAGGAGAACTAGGACACCCCCAAATCCCACCCTCCCTCCCTCTGCTGTGGACAGGCTTGCTACGGTGTCCCCGAGCTGAGAAATGGACTTCAGGGCGTCCATCCCCCTCCCTTACATCAGATGCAAACTGTCAGATGTCTGCGCATTTTTTCGGAGACAGGATCCACCACTTTTACTGGGTTTCTTAATGGTTTGTATTTTCATGCCCCAAAATGTTGTGAGGAAAAAAAAATAACAGCAGGCACTCACTGCTGCATTCTGCTGGTCCTCATCCCTCAGCCGGGAGGCAGGGAGCCCCCGCAGGCCCCCTCAGTGTCAGGAGGCAGGTGCTATCTATAGTCTGAAAGTCTGCTGTCTTCACAGGGATGGCAGGTCCCCCTCCGTGTCTCTGACACATTTTCCTGGGCCCCGAGCAGGGGTGCTAACTCATGCTTGCTCACATCTCCTCCTTGAAGCTCATCCCACACAACAGCCCCATTCCCTGAGAATCCTAAGAAGTCGGGGTGGAGCTGCCACAGGAGGACACCACATCCGCCATCGCCACATCCGCCTCCCTCGTCATCTTTGCATGAAATGCTGGGAAAGCTCTGGGTTCATCTAGGGTAGCCCTCTCACTTATAGAGGGGAAGATGGGGCCCAGGAAAGGGAAGGACCATTCTCATATTCACACCTGTTCTACAGGTAGAATACGATGAGGGGTACAGGGCAGGCCACTGGATCCAGCAGAGTCCTTCCTCCATCAGGAGGCCTCACGCAGTTTAACTGCGAGGTTGGACATTTCCAGGGAGGAGCAAGCAAGTGGCAATGAGCTGCAGCCTTTAAGTATTTCCTGTGGGCCTCAGGCTATGGACTCTCATCATCATGGTTACAACTGACCTGGAGAACCATGAGAACCACGTACAGATGGGTTCGGCTTGGTAAGCCAAGACTTTATAAAGAACCCAAAGGACCCAATTCACTCACTGACTCATTCATTCATTCAACCAATACATACTAAGTTATGACAATAAATTACATGCCAGGGGCTAGTGAAACGATGATGACCAAGAAAGACCCTGACACCTTGAGATGTACACTCTCATTTGAATAATGGCATGACCGAACTTCCACTACAAGAGGAGAATGGTATGTGGTTCCTTACAGAGTTTAGCAGCATGATTATATTCAGCGACCTTGAGATGATGTACAGTGAGACCTGCTATTAACTTCCAATTTCTTCTCCTCTCTCAGCTATTGGGGAACCCCTTATTCCCAAGGAGCTGATTAAATCCCTCCTCCCTCCCGTCCTTCTCTCCTTCCTTCAGGGCTTAATAGGCACCATATGCTAGAGAAGATGCTGGGAATGCAAAAGGAGTTCTAGGAAGGAAGCAGACCGGAAATCAGATTGTTATAAGGCAATGTGCCAGTGCTCTGGTGGTGAGCGAGCCCGGGTGATTATAGGAGCTCAGAAAGGGGCCCACAGCTCACACTGGAGTATCTTAGTCTGCTTCTGCAGGAGTTGCGGCTGGAGCACCCTCTTCCACCTCGCTGAGCACTGCCATGTTCTAGACACTGTGCTGGGGGCCGGGCATGGAGGGATGAGGACAGATCAGACCCCTCCTACACGCACCTCTCCTTCCAGGGAGTTGGCCTTGACCCCCTGGTCCCAGGTGGATATTTCAGCTTGCCTGTGTAGCTTCTGGCCCCTCCTCTCTGCACCCTTTGCCTCTCTGGTTTGGGATGGACTGTCTTATCTGCCTCCCCCTCCTTACTCGTTTTCTGCCCTTTGAACTGCTCAGAATTCTGGTCTTCCTCTACCACATTTCTGGTGTTCCACTATCTCCTAGGCACAGAGCTGAGAAGGACCGTCCTCCTGCCTCTGCATGTGCCCTGCAGATGGTCTGTCCCCACTGACTCACTGCACAAGGAATCCTAGGGACCACGCTGTCCAACTCAGAGCCACCTCTGTTGCTGCCATATTGCAAGGGCAGGTGGGTGTGAGCAGGAAGAGTAATTCTAGGTCTGATCCAAAGAAAGTGTTTCCCCCACTGCACAGAGATGTGTTTCCTATGCCCCTCCACCTCATGTAACCTCGCTGTTAAGGTGCCCTGAGTTGGTGGTGCTGGGATCTTAAATTATGTGCCCTCCATAGGTCATTAGTGCAATTCAGAAGTGAAGTCAATTGAAATTTTTTAAATACAATCTAGGCATGGGGTGGTTGAAATAATATAAGCAATACGGCCTCTGTACTTAGCAAAAGGTATCTGATATTTTTCATTCTTTATTTTTTTATTTTTTTGTTTTTTCTAAGGCCACACCCACGGCATATGGAGGTTCCCAGGCTAGGGGTCTAATCGGAGCTGCAGCCGCCGGCCTACACCAGAGCCACAGCAACAAGGGATCCGAGCCGGGTTTTCGACCTACACCACAGCTCACGGCAACACCGGATCCCCAACACAGTGAGTGAGGCCAGGGATCAAACCCACAACCTCATGGTTCCTACTAGGATTTGTTAACCACTGCACCACCACGGGAACTCCCTGATACTTTTAAAATAAGACTTTTTATTCCAAAACAAATTTCAATCAAAAACAAACCCCAAATTACCAACTTCCCACTTACTAGTATCCACATTGTTCAAGTTGAGCAACAGAGTCAAAATTAATATTTGGGTTTTATACCCATAGAGTCAGTGTCTGGTGGTTGGACTCAAAGACTATTTACAGTGAATTTGCTGTGTGACTCTGAGCAATTCACCGCACCTCTCGGCTCTAGTCGTCTCATCTATGAAATCGAGATATTACCTGAATTATGGAAATGGCAAATGATATAAGAAAAGTAAGGGTGGTTTTTACATGTTCATCATGTGATCACTTGTGTTTTTTCTTTTTTTTTCTTTTCTTTATTTGCAGCCCTTTTTGAACCACTCAGTATCGGAGGTAGGGATAAAAAAAGCAGAATGCAGCACACATGAGAGGGGTTACTTCTCGCTGCTTTAATCTCATAGGGACACATAGTTTCTAAGAAAAGAGAAATGGTCTCCCCAAAAGGGGCCCACCAGGAGCCAGAGGAAGTGTCTACACTTCAGACTTAAGATATCTACACTTCTATAGAAACGCAATTTTCCAGAGGCCCAGAGTTTGTTCCCAGGTTTGGGATGAAAGGGACAATAGGCAGGTTTACCTTCAAAAGGCAACACTGGCTTCTGTCACTTCCTCACTCCATCGCTTTGAATTATACATGAGGCGCTTGCAGGAGCTGTGATGATTTTTCAAATATTTCTCTAATTGATGAGAAGGGCTTTGATAAATTGCTGTAGAACCAGGAGCATCTTGATCACAAGGAATTCTGTCTTGTTCCTCCTTGACAGATGATTATTTGACTTAAAGGGAGGGCAGGGCCAAAGGAACTACTTTTCTCTCCTGGAACTTTCATTCTAAGGAGGGAAAACAATTCTATGAAATTCTAGGGTTTTGTTTTTAAATCTGAACAGGGAGAGTTCTCTGAGGTCTGAAGTCCTGTGCCCGCCATGTTCAGATGAAGGGTTCAAGGGCAGGGAGTGTAAGGGCAGGGTCCCTGGACAGAGGAGTTCTTGGTTCTCCATAATGTCCTCGTGGCTGCTGAAGGGGGGAGAGATGAAATTCCTAAGAGCAGGGATGCACAGGCACCAGCCCACCAAAACCACGGAATGGACCTCAGAGACAGGCCAAAGCAGTGACCTGCAGAGCCAGGGATTAACTCCTACTCACTGGCCTATGGGGGGGGTCCGAGGTCCCCAAGGGATGGTACCAGAGAGATGGAGTGTGGGGGGAGATGGGCTCTAAGTCACCGGGCCTTGAACAATGTCTTTTTGCTAATCGTATGGAGATATTTCACTGCTTCCCAAACCAGGGTCTCTCACAGCATCGTTCTTGATGAACACCTCTCTAGCTCCTCTCCCTAAAAGAGCGCCTCTGACTCTTAGCATGGCATTTAAAATCCTTCTCTATCCCATTGCAACCCACCTCCCCCACCTCACTGCCCTCCATTCCTCCCTGCTCCCCACCCCCTGAGCTCCACGCCCTCAGTCTCCCACCCCTGACTTATGTAAGGCATACCCCTTCCATGAAGCCTGGCCTGACCCCACCCTGATTCTGGCCCCTGCCCTCAGAGCTTGGTCACCACTTCCTCCAGACTGTCCCCATACTGTCACAAAAGGTCTGATCTGAAATTTAATGTATCAATTGTGATTTTTTCCAACCTGTGTTAGACATTAACCTGTGTATGACATTCGTCTAATACGGGAGATTGATTTGGCTCTTGTTCCCCCCTCCTGGGGTGGGGGATGTCAGGCCACCTCCTCTCCCCAAGTTATTTCAGTCATTAGAGCAGAATTCATGTGAGTTATTGGAGGGCCATCTCCTTTCCCCTGGCTTCTGCTTCCATACTGAGGGATCTCTGCTAACCTAACACTCTTGTTTCCTCTTTGCTCAACTCCTCTGGTGAATGTATGGGAAGGAAATGGGCATGCAGGGTCTCTTAGTCCACGTGGGCTATTATAACAAAGACACAAGAGACTGGGTGGCTTAACATCAAACATTTATGGATCACAGTTCTGAAGCCTGGAAAGTCCAAGATCAAGGCACCAGCTGATTCAGAATCTGGTAGGACCTGCTTCCTGGTTCACAGACGGCTGTTTTCTCACTGTGTCCTCACAAGGCGGAAGGGGTCTATTTTACAAGGACATTAATCCCATTTATAAGGGCTCCATCCTCAGGACCAATCGCTTCCCAAAGGCCCCATTTCCAAATACCATCACAGTGGGATTAGGTTTCAGCAGACACATTTTGGGCAGACACAAACATCCAGTCTCTAGCACAGGCACTTACTTTTTTTTCGAAGTTGTTCACCTGCAGAGAGCACATCTTCTCATCCAAGCCACGCATTTTGCAGAGGCTGGCTTGTACAACAGAGCCTGTGTTTTTCAAGACTACTATGATTAGATGGCTGAGTATCATTCCAGGTGTGTTAGCAAGGCTACTATCTACATAATAGATACTATCAACATTCTTCAAGATGGCTTTATCAAGGTCAAAGGCTACTGCCTGACTCTTTCCTAGGCAGAGGGGAGTGACTTGGGGGTGTTATTTTTAAGCCTCCTCAAAACCTCAAAGTCAGAGATCCCACAGACGTTAAAAGGGTAAAAAGGAAATACTACAAATGATTTTGTGCACATAAATTCAATAACTTAAATGAAATGGACTAATTATTTGAAAGTAATAAATGATAAAAACTCACCTAGGAAGAAATAGATAACCTGAATAGTCCTATATTTATTAAAGAAATATGAGTTTGTAGTTAAAATTCTCACATAAATAAAACTCCAGCCCAAGAGAGTCTTACTGCCATATTCTGCCCAACATTTAAAGAAGAAATAACAACTATTCTACATAGTAATTTCCATAAAATAGAAGGAACACTTCACAACTCATTTCATAAGGCTGCCATTACTCTGAAATCAAAATCATACAACAACAGTAAAAGAAATCTATAGATAAATATCCCTCATGAACATGCAAATATACTCAACAAAATATTAGCAAATCAAATCTAGCAATACATATTGAAAAGTAATATACCACAACCACATGGGGTTTATCTCAGGAATGGAAGACTAGGTCAGTATTTGAAAATTAATCAATACAAGCTATTGTATTAATAGATTGAGCAATAAAAGCCACAAAATAATATCAATTGATTGCAGAAAAAATTAACAAAATTGAACATACGTTTGCGATAAAAATTTCTGCAAACTAAGATTAGAGGAGAACTTCCTTAACTTGATTTAGAGTATTTACAAAAATTAACATCAAACTTAGTAATGAAAGACTGAATGCTTTCTCCCTAAAATAAAGGACAAGACAAAGTTGTTCGCTTTCATGGCTGCCATTCAACATCATAATAGAAGTCCTAGTGCAACAAGGCAAAAAATAAAAAGAAAGAAAGAAAAGGCATGTGTATCATAAAGGAAGAAATAAAACTATCTCTATTTGCAGGCAACATGACCATAGACAATCCCAAAGAATCTACCCAAAAATTCTTATAATTGAGTTTACCAAGTTTGCAGGATATAAGGCCAACAGGGAAAAAAATCTATTATATTTTTATATGATGGCAATAAACAGTTGGAAACAAGAATTTTATAAAACTAATATGATGCACAGAAAGTTTCCCCAAATTGAATACTTAGCTATAAATCTAAGAAAACATGTTCAGGGAGTTCCTGTCGTGGCTCAGTGGTTAACGAATCTGACTAGGAACCATGAAGTTGTGGGTTCAATCCCTAGCCTCCTTCAGCGGGTCAGTGATACAATGTTGTCGTGACCTGTGGTGTGGGTCGCAGACGCGGCTCAGATCCTGCTTTGCTGTGGCTCTGGTGTAGGCCAGCAGCTACAGCTCTGATTCGACCCCTAGCCTGAGAACCTCCATATGCTGCAGGTACGGCCCTAGAAAAGGCAAAACAACAAAAATAAACAAATAAAATAAAGGACTGATGGTATCATTTATTTAAAAAAAAAAAAAGGAAAAGAGAAGAAAACACGTTCAGGACTTGCATGCCACCAAACACTCATGAGAGCAATAACACCTGAATAAGTGCAGAGACATACTGTGTTCTTGGATTGGAAGACTCAATATAGTTAAGATATCAATTCTCCCCCAAATTGTTCTATAGATTTAATGCACTTCCAATCAAAATCCCAACAGAATTTTTGTAGGTATAGACAAGTTGATTCCAAAATTTACAGAAAAAAAAAAAAAAGAAGAAGAAGAAGTAAAGTAGCCAAAGCAATTTTGAAAAAAAATAAATTTGGAGGAGTTCCTGTCGTGGCGCAGTGGTTAACGAATCCGACTAGGAACCATGAGGTTGCAGGTTCGGTCCCTGCCCTTGCTCAGTGGGTTAACCATCCGGCGTTGCCGTGAGCTGTGGTGTAGGTCGCAGACGCGGCTCGGATCCCAAGTTGCTGTGGCTCTGGTGTAGGCTGGTGGCTACAGCTCCGATTGGACCCCTAGCCTGGGAATCTCCATATGCCGCAGGAGCGGCCCAAGAAATAGCAAAAAAAAAAAAAAAAAGACAAAAAAAAAAAATTTGGAGAACTGACACCACTCAATTTTTAAAGCCCCAGTAATCAAGACTGCAGGGTACTTGTAAATATGTAGATCAATAAAAAGAATGACCCAGAAGCAGACACAGATATGACCAACAGATTTTTGACAAATCCAATAGAGTAGGATTATCTTTTCAAGAAATGAACAACTGAATATCCATTACAAAACACACAAAACAAACAAAAAATAACCACATATTTTTTATACCTAAATGTAAGATTAAACTTTTAGAAGAAAACAGAAGAGAAAATCTTTGTGACCTTCAATTAGGCAAAGAGATCTTAGATATGACATCAAAAGCATCGCTGATAAAAGAAACAAGTTGACAAATTGGCCTTCATTAAAATTAAAACCTTTTCCCTTATGAAACACATGGGTAAGAAAATGAAAAGACGAACTACAGAGTGGGAGAAAATATTTGTAAACCACATATCCAATAAAGGACTGGTATCCAGAATACACAAATAACTCTCAAAGCTCAACAGAAGGAACATAAGCAACCCAATAAAAAATTGGGCAAGCAATGAAACAGACACTTCCCCAAAGAAGACACACAGATGGCAGATAAGTTCATGAAATTCAAAATAAAATAAAAACCCAAGATACCATTACAATTTATTAGAATGGCAACAACAAAAAAACAAACAAAATCCCAGAAATGCTGGTGAGTATATGGAGCAACTGGAACTCTTTATACATTGCCAGAGAGAATGCAAAAAGGAACAATCGCTTCAGAAAAGAGTTTGGCAGTTTCCTGTAAAGTTAAACATCCATATACCATATGACCCAATAATCCCATTCCAGGGCATTTACTCAAGAGAAATAAAAACAGTGTTCACACAAATAGCACTCCATTTATAATTGCCAAAGCTGGAAACAACCTAAATGTCCTTCAGTGGGTAGTGGATAAACAAACTGTGATCCATTCAAACACTGGAATACTAACTATTTGGCTATAAAAGAAAGGGGCTTTTAATGAGTGTCACAACATGAACACATCTCAAAGGCATTATGCTGAGCGAAAAGCCATCTCATAAGGTTAGATATTGGCTGATTCCACTTATATGACATTCGGGAAAGGCAAACTGTAGAGATGGAGAACAGAGCAGTGGTTACAAGGGATACAGGTGGAAGGAGGGCTTGACAAAAAGCAGCAGCACAAGGGACTTTTGTGTATGTGTGAGGGGGGGTGATGATAGAACTATTCTGTATGTTTTTTTGTTTGTTTGTTTTGTTTTGTTTTTTGTCTTTTTGCTATTTCTTTGGGCCACTCCCGTGGCATATGGAGGTTCCCAGGCTAGGGGTCCAATCGGAGCTGTAGCCACCGGCCTACACAAGAGCCACAGCAACGCGGGATCCGAGCCGCATCTGCAAGCTACACCACAGCTCACGGTAACACCGGATCCTTAACCCACTGAGCGAGGCCAGGGATCAAACCCACAACCTCATGGTTCCTAGTCAGATTCGTTAACCACTGTGCCACGACGGGAACTCCCTATTCTGTATCTTTATTGTGATGGTGGTTACATAAATCCATACTCATATAAGTACACACGCACACACACCCAGCAGCATCCTCCATCAGTCTGTTAGGATCACATTAGCTCCATTTTTATCCAGCCATTCCAGAAGCTCTGCTATCAAGGGCTCCACGAAGGGGAAGCCACTGTTCCCAGTGCCTACCCATCAAAGCTGCCCAGGGTGGTCTTCCTGTGCTCCCCTAGCATCTGACACTGCCTCCTGACCCCGGCACTGCCACCAGCACTGCCAAGCACCCAGCCACTAGGCACACCTGCAAGTACTCTAAGGTGTCACACTGGGCTATGCCCCACCTTAAGCCCCTGTGCATCAGGGGAAAAGATATTCTGTGCTAAAAGGGAAAAAGTTATCTGTCCCACTTTCTGCATCACACTTCATAGAGATGTTGCAAAGTGCTCCCAACTTATGAAAATTCTTGTAAAAAAAAAAGCTCATGCATTTTTACTTCCATTCACAACTGAATCCCTACCCCCACTTTTTTCACCCTCTGCCCCAAGATGCTGGGCTGAGCTGAGTGGGAGACCCTAAGTTGTATTTAGACCTCCCTCCAACCCTTGAGGCTCCCTCTTTCCTTAGAGTGAGTGGGATCCCAGGAGACAGAGGGTCCCCCAAAGCCACACATGCCCTAATCACTGGAACCTGTGAATGGGTTATGTTACATGACAAAAAGGACTTTGCAGGCATAATTAAGACTACGAGCTTAAAACAGGATGAGATTCTGAATGAATTATGTGGGCTGATCTAATCACATGAGCTCTTGAAAAGCAGATAATTTTCTCAAGTGGAGACAGAAGAATTGAGGCAGAAGGAGAAGTCAAAGAGATTAGGACATGGGCATTCCCATCGTGACTCAGTGGTTAATGAACCCGACTAGCATCCATGAGAACGTTCGATCCCTGGCCTCATTCAGTGAGTTAAGGATCCGGCACTGATGTGAGCTGTGGTGTAGGTCACAGATGGCGGCTCAGATCCTATGTTGCTGTGGCTGTGGTGTAGGCCGGCAGCTATGGCTCTGATTGGACCCCTAGCCTGGGAACCTCCATGTGCCACAGGTGCAGCCCTAAAAAGACGGGAAAAAAAAAAAAGAGAGAGAGAGATTGGGACATTAGAAGGGCTCATTGTGCCACTGCTGGCTTGAAGATGAAGGGGGCAACATGACAACGAGTGACGAGGAATGAGGAATGTTAGGGGGCTTACCGGGTCAGGAGAGGCTCCCACAGCCCTCACCAAGGAACAGGATCTCAGCCCTGCAGCTACAAAGGCAGAGTTTTGCCAATAGCCTGGATGAGCCTGGGAGCAGCGCCTCCCCCAGCGCCTCCAGAGAAGAGCCTAGGCAAGCTGACACTTTGACCTTGGCCTTGCAAGTCCTGGAGCAAAGAAACCAGCCCCAAGCACCCAGACTTCTGACATACAGAACTATGAGCAGATAAACTAGAGATATTTTGAGCCCCCAGGCTTGTGGTAATTTTTATGACAGCGGTAGAAAACAATTGCAGTCATTAAGCAAATAAACCGGTAGCTGGCCCTTCCAACACACCCAGACATGGCTGAGCCCAGGGTCCCAGGTCAACCTGCAGCCCCCTCCGTAATGTCTGCTGTATCTTATCTGCATCTCCATCTCCTCATTCAGCAGCCCCTGTCCCCAGCACATGAGGAGGGCAGATAAAGGCTTCACTGAACCAGCCACAAAGGGACACTCTCGGAGCCCTATTCCCCAGACACAACATGATTCACGGCTTCAAACTGAGGCAACCATACAAGCTCCTCTGAGTCCATTCTAGAATGCAGACAGAATATAAATGGTGACCAAGGAGAAACAGGGCAGGCCTCACCTATCTCCTCTGGGACCAGGAGCCAGCCCCGTCCCTTCCTTGGTTCAGTTTTCCTCTCTTAGAACATGAAGGGGAGGCCCAGATGGGCCCCAAATTCCTTCTAGCCTTAGGGATCTAGAAATAGAAGATGCCCCCACCCCCACCATCACCAGCACCAGGCTGTGCTGGCTCCTGAAAAGGAAACACTGGCTCAGCGGGGAAGTGGCAATGAGCCCACTCCAGCAGGAGCCCTTCTGAAACAGAAGTCAGGAGTGGAATATCCCAGGACATTCGGGGTATCTATTCAGTGTTATGGGTTGAAGCATGTCCCTAAAAAAATATAAATGTACCTGTGCATGTGACCTTATTTGGAAAAGAGGTGTCTGAAGATGATCGAATTAAGATGAGGTTATTAAGGGGAGTCTAAATCCAGGACGGCTATTGTCCTGATAAGAAAGGAAAAGATGAGACCCAGGAGAAGATGACCACGTGATAGCAGAGGCAGAAACTTGAGGATGCACCTGCAATCCAAGGAACCCCGTTGACAGCCACCACCTCCTGAAGTCGGAGCAAAGCAAGGAAGGCTCTCTGGTGCATGTTCCTGAGGGAATGTGGTCCTGCCGACACCTTCCCACCTCCAGAATGGTGACAGAATGAATTCTTGTTTTAGGCCACCTAATTTGCTGGGCTTTGCTACGGTGGCCCTAATAAACTAACGCATCCAGTTAACCGTTACATATTTATTGAACCACATGTCAGGCACTGGCTGAGGCACTGGGGATAAAGTACTAACCCCAACAGATAAAAGTTCCTGCCCTCGTAAAATTGTCATGGAATTACTGATCTGAGGGAACAAGGAGTTTGTCAGAAAGGTGTGATTAGGAGTTTAGATAGTGTCCACAGCCTTCTTTATTTATTTGGAATAGGATATGCTATTTTTTGGTCATTTTCCAGACAGAATCACAAAATTTTATTTATTATTTTTTATTTTATTTTTATTTTCTGCAGCATGTGGAAGTCCCAGGACAGGGATCGAACCCACCCCAGAGGAGGGACCAGAGCCAGAGCAGTGACAACACTAGATACTTAACTGCTAGGCTACAAGGGAACTCCCAGAATTACAGAATTTTAGAGCTGGAAAGGACCTGTGCATTTCTCTAGTCTGAAGTCGAGATTTCTCCAATCTGGGAACCTAAGTTTAGAGAGAGGAGGTAGTCCAAACAGACACCTTGAGTTGGGGTGATGTGCTCAGGGCTCCCTTTCATGTGGCTCTGGGGCTTGGGGATGAGGTCCATGGGGGCTGTGGGCTGGTGGGGCTCTGAGTATGGGGTTTTCTGGGACCCAACACTGGGGACCCCAGTGGTACTGTGAGTTAGGGGCTTGCTGAGACAAAAAGGAGGCTCTTCAGTGGTGAGAGGGCACCCAGTGCTCCATCCCAGATGTGCTGTTGTTAGGACTGCTAAAGAGACATGGGGCAGGAAGGGAATGAGTCATATTTGGGACATTTGGTCATATTCCTAAGAGTGGCTTAGAGTGAACTAGTTGAAGTGAGATCCTGGGCCTGCTAGATTTTTCTCAGGCCCTACACCACTGCCCTACTACAGGAGGTGAAAGGTGCCAGGGAGCCTTGGTTGCAGGGAAGAAGCATGGAGAAGATGGGGACATGGGGAAAAATCTCAGCCCCTAGCTGAGGCCCGGCCTGGCTGTTGGGCTGAGGAACCAGAAGGGACAAGTGGGTAGGGATTTTCATTGAAGCCTGGCCTTTGGACGCAGATGGACCAGAGCTCCATGGCCAGTGGCATCACCTTGGGCAAACTAAGTCATCCCTTAAGCTTCAACTTTCCTCATCTGTTAAATGCATATACACACAGCTAGTACTTTCCTCTAAGAGCTGCAAGGAGGGTTAAGTGGGGTGGTTAATGTAACTAGTTAGCTGTCATAGTGGGAGAGGGACCCCACAGGAAGGGCCCACAGGCTGCTCAGTGCAGGGAGAGGCAGGGAGGGATGGAGGCGGGAGGGAAGAGGGACAATGCCCAAACCAAGGCCAAAGAGTGTCTGTCACCACCCTCCCTTCCCCGTGGGCATCACCACGCAGGGCCTGGACCAGAGCAGGAAGGCAGAGGAGTGAGGACCAAGATGGCTACAGCTTTGCCTGTCCTTCAATGCCACTTTGCCCCAGGCTCCAGCCCCAGCCTGTTCTCAGATATTATTCTGGTCTCATCTCCTCCGCTCTCCACTAGATGTACACTGTTGTCCTCCTAGAGTCTCCTGGGAGGCCACATCCATATTCAGGAAAACAGGCCAAGGATGCTCAGGACCATTAATGACACCAGGGTCTATTCAGCCTCAATATTTCCTATTTCCTCGCCCCTCCCAATAAAACTCTTCACCGGGTCATGTGGCTCCTTAAGCATCTCTCAAATGCGTCCATTTCTCTTCAACTCTCTCATCACTCTTGACCAAATGACTGCCATCCCTCTTCCTCATGGATGATGCAAAGTCCTCCTAAACAAAGTCCTCCTGTCGGCTTTTCTCATTTGCCTGTCCCCACTCCCTACCCTTCACCCACCAAAGCTGTCAGCAGGACCTTCCTGAGAATAAGTCTGAGAATCACTGAGTGCTTCATACTACTTGATGGCTTTGCATTGCTCTTATGAGGAAGGACAACCCCTAAACTGTCCCTACGGTGTCCTCCACCCTCCCCAAGCTCAGCTTGCCTCACGCATCCCCACGCTTACTGAGCTTCAGTAACCTGGGCCTTCTTTCAGTCCTTCCCTTGTGTCAGGCTCCTCCCTGCCACAGGGCCTTTGTACAAGCCATGTCCTCTGCCAAGAACATTCTTCTCCTTTTTCTCTGTATCCCTCTCCTATCCTTTATGGTTTAGTTCAGAGGTCACTCTCTTGTGGAACCCCCTTCTCCAGATTCAGTCTCACATTAGCTCGTATTTTCCTTTCTAGCATTTCCTCATCTTGTTCTTATACAGTCACCTAGGTAGCTGTCTGCCTCCCAACCAGGCTCTAAGAGCTAAGAAATGTTCACCATTTAGCCCAGTCCCTGGCACTGCCTGGAACATGGTAAGAATTCAGTGAGGATGTTACTGAAAAAATGAGTGACTCCCCTCTAGAGAGGAAAGCCTCTCTGTGTTCCACCTGTGTTCCTGTGTGACCATCAGCTACCTCTGGTCCCCTCAGTCATTTTAAAGATCTCACATTTGCACGCTTGCTCCTACGCACTCACATCTCTTAGAGGCAGCCATGGCTCAAAATGCTTTTGATTGCTCTTTTCCTCTTTTCATCAGAGACTCATATGATGCGGCAAGAACAGCCCACTGAGCTACCCGGTGTGCTGGGAGGAATCCATGGTAAAAGAGACTGGAAATGTGCTTGGGGCTTTCAGTGCTTTATCCTGGTGCTTAAGGAGTTCAGGGTGGTGCTGAGCAGGAGAATAATGTGCTATTAGGGCTCCCAAGATGCTCAGACATCCATGTGGAGCTTTCCTCACTAAGGTCAATGTTCCTGCTCTGAGTCCCCTCAGGCACACATGGGGTGGCTGAGGAAGGGGCCTGGAGTGGGGATGGGCTGGCTGGGAAAGGCCCACCATCACTTAAGTGGCAGAGCTGGGGCCAAGCTCTCAGTGTTTAACGTCAGATGCCTCTTTCAATTATCAGCTAACTTGCCTCCCCTGGGACTGCTTAAACCACTTCTCTCTTTACAGCATGTAAAGAAGAGGGAGTGAGGGCTAGACCATCCATCACTGGAGGGACAGGGATGAACGGTTCAGGGAACTCTGACATGCAGCTGGAAGACGAGGACTCACAGGCAAGGTTAGATGGAGACATTGGGCAGAAGTGGGACAGAGTGGCTCCAGGTGTAGACCTCCCCAGCTGTCCTGTGAATTCCCGTCTCTGGAGCCCTGGAGGGCAGGGCTCAGGCTTCCAGCTGTCGGCAGCCTTCCCCAGCTGTGCCTCGGAGAGGACTCCGCTTCCAGTATGCTTTTAGGGAACGTGTTGGCCCTTAGAGAGCTAACTTGGCTGTGGCATTGAACGACCCCTCCCCATCACTTGGCTTTAGTTCTCCCATTCCCAAGAGGAGAGGTGGGATTCAACCACACCCATGCCTCCCAGAGCTGAATTCCTAGGGCTAAAGACAGGGCTCCTGCCCCCTCACCTCCCCACAGCTCTGTGTTCCCAGGATGGAGAGCCAGATCACTTCTCTACAACAGTTGCTATCGCTCATAGACGCTGGTGCCACGCCCTCAGTTCAAAGTCCACCTGTGCCCCTTCCAAGCCACATGACCCTGACCAAGTGGCTTAACCTCTTCCAACCACAGCTCCTGTTTCTGAAATAGAGAAACTAGCATCTTCATCCTGAGGTTATTTGAGGTCAGCCAGGTAATGCATGTCACGTAATGGGTCAAACCCAGGGGACCACACAGAGGGTGCTTCCTTCCCTGGGTAGGAAGGGCTACCTATTCCACAGACTCAGCCTTCCATGGGGTTTTTCTCCCCAAGGCAGCACGCAGAACCCTATAGAAGAGATGCCAGGTGCTGGGGCTGCCCACAGGCTGTATGGAGAATCACTTAGGATCAGGCTGCTAGTGAGGACCCACGCTACATAAAGCTCTGATGCTCTCCCTGTCCGCAGCTCCAAGGACCAGAAGGACCACACTGCCTGGAGCAGGAAGCCTTTTTCAACCCCACCTAAAGGGTACACAGGCCCATCTTTAAAGGGAAGGGCTGACACAGAGAACCTATTCCAAGGGCTTGCCAACAAGCCTGGACACGAAAGCTTTACCCAGGAACTAATGTCTAGAAAATTAGTTGGAGATTTTCCCTGGCAAGCATGTGGCTCTCTTTGCCTGACACTCTCCAAGAGAAGCAAGAGCTCTCAGATCAGCAACCACATTGGTCCTGAAGTGGCGAAGTGACCCAGGCTAATGACCAGCTTTGCTGACCCTTGTTTCTACATCTGCAGAATGGGTATAATCTCTGTTCTGGGGGTCTTCCAGGGCCATCACGAGAGCCAGGCTGCCAGGCCATGAACCCTCATCTCTAGCGGAGAGAATGGGAAAATTGGGGGGAACGAGCAGGAGTTAAGGGCCTGAGGGGCTGACCTAGGACTAGATACTGGGGGAGGAGACCTGGCTTTGCATCTCAGCCTGCCCCCTCCTAGCTGCACCACCCAAGGCAACACATTGGATCTCCCAGTCTCAGTTTCCTGATTTTCTAAAGAGCAGAAAGGGGATGTTAACATCCACCCAAGAGAGATCCTGAGATCAACTCCAGTCCGGCCGGTGAAAGTGCAGCTGGTCACAGGGGTGTGGAAAATGTCACTTGGACACATGGTGGGTGTCAGCAGGTAGGAGGCACCCCACGCCCCCACCCAAGCCTGAAGCCGGAGGGGGCCACACAGACTGTCTCTGTGTCTCTGTTTATCTTCTCTGAGGAGGCCTGTCTTTGACCAAAAGGCAGCCAGGAGCATCAGACGGGAACATGGCTGCTTTTGTGAAATCAGACCCACTCCCTGTCCCTTGGGCCAGGCATGATTTAATGAAATCCTGTTTACCTCTGGCTGGAGCTGCCGTTTTCAAGATTTCCTTGAAAACATATCCCAGATGGCCCCGGGCGGTTCACTTCCTGTACCAGGAACACAGCGCACGTCCCTCTGGGGCGGGCTGGTCCCCGGGGGCAGGGAGACGGGCTTTAACTGCCTGTGAGCTCAGGGCTCTAGGATCTTCCCTCTCCTCTCTGCTACCTAGGCCTTGTCATCAACCACTGATCCTGCAGCGCCTGGGGTGGGTCCTGGCGGCCCGAGAGAGGCCTGGCTGTGTGGCAGTCTTTGCATCTGGGAAGGCTGGCCGCCAGGGCCCTACCCTAGACCCTGGACCCACAGAAGCAGATGTGCTCCTTGCACAGCAGGCCCAGCACGTCTCCCAGACAGATGCCGTGGTGGTGCTCTGAGCCACTGCCCGGCAGATGGAGTTCCTGTGGACTCAGCCTTGCCTGCAACAAACACCTTAGGTCTGCAGCTGGCTCTCATCTCTCTGTCTCCGGCACACCTCACCCTGGGCTCCCAGAGAATCCAAGGCAAGGTTTCTCGGCAATCTCCTCCGAGTTTACGAATGGGAAACCTGAGACCCAGAGAAGATGAAAATAACTGGCTCATTATCCATGATTGTACAGCCAGAATCAGAGACAGAACACCAGAACAAGTGTACAGGACTCTAATATCAGGGCTCTGTCTACTCCAGCACACATCCTTCAGGGGTCAAAGGACAATGCAGCCCCAAATTATACAGATGGGGAAACTGAGGCCTAGTGTTGGGAAGAGAGCTGCTGAAGCTCTCAGAGGGAGGGGGAGGTCAGAGCAAGGCCTTTTTCCAGGTCCAAACCACATCTTCTTTTTTTGTTACATATAGGGGATAAAGAAAGGCCATGGAGAAATGGATAGGGGTCAGGTGGTCCTTTCTTAGCCAATCAAGCAAGTCTCAAATCTAGAGTGTGGATGCTCATTGGCCCCCACTGGAACTACACTGGTGGGGGCCTGAGAGAGTGAGGTCAGGCAGGAAAGGCTGGTCACCCAGGACCTCTGAGTCCAGCTGTGGCACTGCCCTTTATTGTGCCTAAAACAACATGATGAGGCTTCTTCCAGGAGACCTGCAGCTGCATGGAAAGTCCTGGCCTGGGCCCAGAGCTGCCTCAAAGAGAATTAATCTGGGTCCCAGCTGGGGGAATTCTCAAGGCCCTGCGCCTACTTGCTGCATCTCTGCTCTTGTGTGTGCCAAGGAAAGCAGAGTTTGGATGTGATGGAAGAAATGACTCCCAGGGACAGACAGAATCCCTGGAAGTAGCCACCCTTGAGATCATTACCCTGTATCACATGATTAGGACTTGAAACTCAAAGGTGGACATCCTTCCTACTCTTCTGCTAGTAGGGCCTTGATTTTGTGCAGAGGAAGAGATGTGTCTAGGTAAATATTCACACCCACTCCCTATTCTTTTCTATGGCTACCCCTAGCTGCCACAAGTGCTCTCTTCTTCTAGCTAGGACTGTAAATGTGATGCCTGGAGTTGCAGCAGCCATCCTGTGATCAAGGTGTAACATGTTAGGGATCCACCAAAAGATGCACAGGAATGTCAGCCTTAGCATTGCTTAAGCACTGAAATACTGGCACTCACTTTTCTCCAGATGTCTTGTCATATAAGAAAAGAGAAACCTTTTCTGTTGATGTGACCACAAGTTAGACTTTCCATTACTCGGAGCCCAAAGCATTCCTATCTAATCCAGACTGAACTGGAAGGGAGACAATGAGTTCAGGACCTTCTGCATCCTGGCATCACCTGTTATTAGTTGCATGGCCCTGTACATGGCCATACATGAGTCCCTGCCATGTGCTTGGGATATGCACCTGACTTCTCTCCTGAGCACTCACCTTCTTCACCCTCAAAGTCAGCTTGGATGTCATCTCTTCTCTGTGGCTTTCTTTGACCACACCTACTCTCTCCGAGGCGATCAATATTGCCTGGGTATCACTACAGTATTTTGTGTATTCCTTGTCTGTAGCACTGTTGGGGTTTGAGGATGCCAATTAATCATAAATGCCTTTCCACCCAGTTTTAACCAGTTGAGAAGTATGCATTGCACCTCGATGGCAACCACATTCCAGCCTTAAATTAACCCTGGCAGAGTCAGGGAATCTGAGCAGTGCACCAGGAAGTCTGATGCATTTGGTTAACCATAACAACAGGCTCTTCATTACCTTTCATGCATCGATTCAACACAGGCTTACTAAGGGTCCATTATGTATCATATGGTGCTGGTGCCCATGAATACAGGAGACAGGTCCTGCCCCCTGTGAAACTTGGAATCCCGCAGAAAAAGGCAGTTTAAACAGACAATTATAAATAAGTTTTAAGAATAAAAATACATCAAAAGAGACTTCCTAGCACTGTAGGAATATGTAATGTAGACCTAAGCTAGCCAGGAGAATGAATTCATCCTTTTCACTTGTGTGTCTGCTGAGGGTCAAGGATGTACAAGCCCTCTTCTAGCCCTAAGAGTACTGCAGAGGTAAAAGCTAGTAAAGAAATCCCACGTTATACTTGCTCAGGTAACGTATAGGCAGGATGCAGGGACAGAGGGTGAAGGGAGGGATACTCTAGACAGAATAGGGGGAGCACCCCTCAGATGGAGACCTACCTGAGGCAGGGCTTCCTTGAGGAAGAGACATTAAGCTGAGATTGGAGGGTGCACAGAGATCAGCAAAGCGAAGAGGAGGGGAAGGAATTCCAGGCAAAGGGAAAGGTCAAGGGGCTTTGCTTGGCCTGCCCTGTTCACTCGCTGGAGCACAGATGAAGGGAGAGGGTGTTCCTGTTGAGGCTGGACCAAGGCCCATCCAGGGGTGCAGGATATAGGAAGAGTGGAGCATGTGGGCATATTAAAGCAATGAAGGGCACTGTATGTCAGGGAAACACTTTAAACAGGGGTAGGGTGCTATGATTTCTACTTTCAACAGCAATTGTGTGCTTGTGAATTCCCGTGGTTTCACAAGGTGCTGGCAATCACCTTATCCAGGGTGCTGGCAGGGTGTGACTCAGAGAGAGAGACAAGAAGCCTTTGGATGTCATCATAGCTGGTCATGGCCTTGCCCACCAGACTGTTCTATCAGCTTAGACCAGCAGTGACCAAGCTTCATTCACCTCTGTGCCCCCAAGCCCACTACCAGGGTCACCTCAGACAAGACAATCCCTCTCAGGACTTCGGTTTCTTCTTATCATTCATTCATCTTTTCATTCCTCTTTTCATGCAATAAGTATCAATTGATTACTTCCTCTATGTTTAGGTTAGGAGATATCAAAAGGGACAAAAATCTCTGACCTCATGGAGGTTAAATTCTAGTTGCAAGTGGAGGAGGGAAGGAAAAAATACATTTTAAAAAATGTTATATGGTGATAACGTGGGGGAAAAAGTGAGGCCTGAGAGGATGCCAAAGAGAACTAGGGATGGAAGGAGGAGCTGCCCTTTTAAGGGGCTGGTCTGGGCCTCCCTGGGAAGGTGACAACAGAGCAAGATGGGGATGAGGCAGGGGAGCGAGCCACAGGCTGGCCGGGGGAAGAATGGTCCAGGGCCAGGGGTGGGGGGAGCGGAGTTCAGGTTAAAAATTCACTCAGAAGAGCTGCACAGTAATGATTAAATGAGCAACAGGTTCAGGGTAGGTGTTCAATACCTGTCACATTCCATTCCACTTTCTTCTCAAACTTGTTAGCAAAATGAAGCCTTATTTTATTTAAAGACATTTTTTTTCAATACAAGCTGTTTTTCCAAGGCAGTTAAAGAAATGTAATCAATCGCACAGTGTCAAGTGACAGATGGAAAAGGAAACCAGGAAAGAACAGAGATTGGAAAGGCTCACAGGAAAATGTCACCCCTGGAAGGAAGATAAACAGTCACCTTCTCCAAAGCTTCTAGTCATCAGAAAGGAAACTCAAGACCTGGGGAGGGAAGGAACTTGACCGAGGTCAGCCCAAGGAGAAGCGTTACTGTAAACTTCCTCTCATTCGGAAATGAACAGGTGTCCTGATGGCCCAGGGCAGGAAAGAGCTCCAGGCAGATGTGTTCTGGAATGATACAGAGCCGGCCTGAATCCTGGGAATATCAAGTGTTTGTGAGGGTGCAGTACAACGGGAACCCTCAGCCTCTTCTGGTGGGAATACAAAATGGTCCAACCAGCTTGGAAAAAGATCTGGCAGTTCCTTATAAAACTAAACATACATCTATACAATAATTGCCATCTATAATCTGACAGTTCCTTATAAAACTAAACATACATCTTAGACGTTTACCTATGAGAAATAAAAATATGTTTACACAACCTCTTGTACAAGAATTTTCAGAGCAGCTTAATTCATAATTGCCCTCAAACTGGAAAAACCCAAATGTCTATTAATCTTAAAAAAAAAAAAAACCAATTATGGTATATTCATAGAATGGAACCATACTCAACAATTCAGGAGTTCCTTTGTAGCACAGTAGATTAAGGATGTGGTATTATCACTGCAGCAGCTCAGGTCGCTGCTGTGGCACAGGTTCAATGCCTGGCCCAGGAACTTCCACATGCCCTGGGTATAGAAAAAAAAAAATACAATCCATGGATACATATAAAATATGGAGGAATCAAATGAAACCATCATTTAAGCAAAAGAAACCGAAAGAAAGAGATGAAACAAGCAAAACTGGAGAAAGAAAGGTGATCCAAGTACTCTAACAACTACTTATCATGTTTTCTAGCTTCCGAGACTTTCTAAACACCATGTTCTGTTTCCTAAGTAAAATGAGTTCTGTCTCCTCAAGGAAGAAGTCAGAACACTTGTTTACCCAGCCTCCTTTGCAGCTGGCACAAACATGTGACTCCTCCAATCAGAGGGACCTGCTGGAGAGTCCGATTTAGAGGTGAGAAACTGGAGGGAAGAAAGTCTGCCCTGAATCTGGGATTGCTGATGAGGGTGGAGGCTGAGGGGTCTCAGCAGCTGTAATAGCAGCAGTGACTGCACAGCTGCATTTGGACACAGAAGTGCCATGGAGCTGGTAGCAATTGTGACAGGGGCAAATATAAATGCTATTACATCTAGAATGTAGTAATGACGGGCCATCAGCGGCCTGGCAGGTCCCTTATCAGCCCATTTCCGGCTCAGGTTGCAGGCAGTGTTTATAGAAGCTGCACCTCAAGACAGGTCCTCAAGTCCTTACAATGAGTTCATTAACTCCCCAGTACACTCACTGTGGCCCAGAGTAAACTCATGTCTGTAACCTCAGCCCCCCTACCTCTTTACTCCACAGTCTGCTCTATCTCCATTGTTTTTCCTCCAATTTAATGACGACTCTATTCTCCCACTTGCTCAAATCAACAACCTGACTCCTTGTATTCCTCTCATAGGCAACATTCAGTCAAGCAGAACACCCTGTTGGCCTGACCTTTAAAAGAGACCCAACATCCAGCCTCCTTATTCCCCTTAGTGCTGCAACCCTTCTCCAAACCATCATTTTGTATCTATATTTGGAAAGACAATAGGCAAGTTAACTTTTCTCCTGCTTCCATCCTAGTGTATTATCCTCTAGATTCAAAACTGCAGACAGAATGGCCCTTCTAAAAACATTATTCAGATCTTGTTAGCCCTCCTCTGGAAAGCCTATGGTGACCCTCCATCTCATTCAGAGTAAACACCAAAATCTGCACAGTGGTCCAAATGGATGCAAAACTCCTAAATATACTTTTAGATAACTGGATATAATGATATATATATATATATATATATTTTTTTTTTTAATACACTATGATAAAGTAGCTTGGCCTACCACACATTAAGACCTACTGTAGTCATGGTAGTTAACCTAGTTGCTACTGGTATAAAACACAAATAAACTAATTTAAAAAGCATACAGAGTTCCAAATATATGAGAACTCACTATTGTTAAGAACTGTTGGAGTTCCCGTTGTGGCGCAGTGGTTAACGAATCTGACTAGGAACCATGAGGTTGCGGGTTCAGTCCCTGCCCTTGCTCAGTGGGTTAACGATCCGGCGTTGCCGTGAGCTGTGGTGTAGGTTGCAGACGCGGCTTGGATCCCGAGTTGCTGTGGCTCTGGCGTAGGCTGGCGGCTACAGCTCCGATTCAACCCCTAGCCTGGGAACCTCCATATGCCGCAGGAGCGGCCCAAGAAATAGCAACAACAACAACAACAACAACAACAAAAAACAAAAAGACAAAAGACAAAAAAAAAAAAAAAAAAAAGAACTGTTAAGTGTCTGAAATTTTATGCTACTTGCAAGTTCACAAGTTAGCCTGCCACAATTTCAGGGCTGTTGGCCAAATAGGAGGTCCCTGGATCAAAGACAAAGGACACTTTATTGGTCATACTGATAGCAGTAGCCAGAGTATCAGCATTTGTCCTGGCTCCCCAAGTTCCCAAATCCTAGGCTGACATGCTTGGATTCAGGTGATGTCTGCATACACAGTGGGTTAAGTGACAAGAGAGGAAATCCTAGCTTAAGAAAACCACATCTTCCTAGTGGTCAATAAGCTTATTGTCCTTTGCCCCAGAAAGAGGTATCATCTTTATTTTACTGAGCAGTATAATCATATATATAATAAAAAAAAATCTCTTTGCTCTGCATGGAGAATACATCTTCATTTCTTTTCTTTTTTCTTTTTCGCCTTTTTAGGCCCACACCCATGGCATATGGAAGTTCCTAGGCTAGGGGTAGAATCAGAGCTCTCACTGGCCTTTGCCACAGTCAGAGCAACATGGAATCTCAGCCGTGTCTGCGACCTGCACCACAGCTCACAACAATGCTGGATTCTTTAACCCACTGAACGAGACCAGGGATTGAACCCACGTCCTCATGGATCCTCGTCAGGTTGGTTACCACTGAGCCACAAAGGGAACTCCCCCATCTCCATTTCTAAGGTTATCTGCAATATAAACATCCTCAAGATAATTGCGAACAAAATCTGTCATAGCCTCTTATCCCAAGATGTGCAGAAATGCAAGAGCCACATGAAGAACTGCCTCCCAACAGGTATATGGGAGAGTCAACATCACAAATCATTGCGGAACAATGTTTAGGAAATTACATTAGTAATAGTAACTGCCTGTGCAGAAAAAATAGATTACTTACCTCATTCTTTCTATAAAAATAAAATCCAATGGTTTAAAGACCTGGATGTGAAAAAGAAGACTAAAAATGAATAGAAAAAAAAATGTAGGATTTTTTTTGCTTTTTTTTTTTTTTTTTTTTTTTTTTTTTTACTTTTCGTCATGAATTATTTAAGACAGACCCCAAAAGCCCGAACCATAAAGGGAGAAACAAATGGATTTATATCAGGATTGTGTTCATCAAAGTGCACCATTATAAACCTTAACAGATGCATGACAATTTGGCAGGAAGACTTTGGCAAAATCTAAAGCCAGCAAATGATTAAGAAGTAGATTATTCAAGTAATTCTTGTAAATCAGCAAGAAAAATAAAGGAAAATAAATAGAAAATGAGCAAAAGTTGTGAATAGGGAATTCACAGGAGAAACCAAAATGGCTAATAAATTTCTGAAGAAGCACACAAACTGTTAAGAAAACATAGAAATGCACATTGGGGTGAGGTACCACTTTCTCCCCCACCTCATTGGCAAACATTTAGAAAGTTGGAAAACATTAACTCTTGTGCAGATGTGGGGGAAATGGATACACAGCTGTAGGAATTTTGTTGTTTAGGAGAATCATATAAATATTGAGTGAAATTAAGTTATTTATGCCTCGTGGCCCAGCAAATTCTCCTGCGTATATGTCTCAGAGACAGCCTCATAGATGTCCACAAAGAAACATGTTCTGTGACTCTGCATGCCACCTCTCTCTGCCGGCCTTACACTCACGCATCCTCTAAGACGCAGCTCAAGCTGGATCCTCCAAAAGCCTTCTCCACTGCTGTGATTGACTCTGGGCCCATCCCCTGCTGCTTCCATCCCTCTCTTGGCTGCACCCTGTCCACACACTTACCACACTGTATATGTGCAGTTGCTCTACATGCCATCTGCATCTTCCATTAGGCTGGGAGTTCCCTCTCGGTGCTGACTGCATTTTATTCATCCTGTGTCTATAGCGCCTAGCACTATGCCTGGCACAGAGCAAGTCTTCAGCTATGTGGAATGAGCAAATTCCTAAAACATGGGGCTTGGATCTGGCTCCTGGTATTTATGAGGCAGAACTTCTTCCTGGTATTCAGATTCCACCCCGACCACAGTTATCTCTGCTGTTCTGATAAGGGCAGGGAAGACTGCATCGATCCGGGGATTCCCGGGTATCAGCAGGAATTTCATGCATCCAACTCCTGGTGTAGCCTTTTGGGGTGAGCCTGCTAATGGCCTGTGTTGTTTTGCAGGGGAAGATGTCGGCCAGGCCAGGATGTGATATGTACTCAGCACAGCTGGTGTTTGTCAGCCACAGGCCTCTCCGTCTCACTAAACTTCAATCCTCCTGTTTCCCCCTGCGTTCAAGAATGTGAGGCCTGGCTCCCTCTGGGCTCCAAAAATGCCTCAGGCTGGGTCCTGTGAAATCCTAACCTTTCCTCCCGCCTCTATTCCCTCAGCATCACCACCTTCATCGTAAAATAATTTATGCAAGTGGAAAGGGGAAAAAAATCTGGTGCAGAAATACCATATGTAGAACAACATCACGAAAGCTCCAAAATGTCCTGAATGCTGTGCTGAGGCCATTTGGAAGATACATTAGTTAGATAAGTATTAACAGAAGGGCCGATCGCAGAGACGTTACCCAAACCACCACTTTTTATTACGCCCCCAGGAGAACTTAAAACCAGTCCATTGCTCTGACGTCTGGGACAGACCTGGTTATTTTTTCCCCAGCCAAGGCAAGCTTAAGTATCATAGAAAAGGGACATGGGTTAACCAGAGGTACAAGTGAGAGTATCACTTCACTCAGAATCTGGGGCGCAGGGGAGCTTGACTGCCAGCTGACACAGTGTCGGGCCATGTGTCAGTCACCTTCCAGCTTCTAGAAAGCCGGGAGGGCAAGAAGAGCTTTTAATCCTACTTTATGGGTTGGATGACCATCTCTTTAGTCTTTCTTCAGAAACCAGGATGCCCAGGAGACACTAAAGCTTGAATTTTACCCCTGCTCCTAATTTGCTGTGTGATCTTAGACAGTTACTTAAGCTCTCTGGACCTCAGATATCTACAAAAAGGGAAGAATACCTGGGAACCTGGATGGTCTTTTGGGAGAGGCAGTCCATATCACAGAGTGTGGGCTCTGAGGAGGCAGACTTCCAGGTCCACAGCTCTTCCAGCTCCTAGCTGGGTGGTTGGAGGGAATTATGCAACCTCTTGAAGTCTCAATGTCTTCATCTATGAGGTGGGGGTCACAGAACCAGACTCCTAAGTTGTATGAGGACCATTTATGGAAAGGACTCAAAACAGTTCCCAGAGCATAATAAGAACTCAATACTAGTAGTCATTATCATTATCACTTAGGTTATGTGGTAGGAAGCCTCTAAAATGGTCCCCAATGATCCTGCCTCCTGGTATTCACACCCATGTGTAATGCTGTTCCCTTGAGAGTAGTCTGGGCTTTGCAAATTTCTCTTAATGAGTAAAATACAGCAGAGGTAAAGGGATGTCAAAGACTAGGTTAAAAAAAAAAGACTGGGAGTTCCCTGGTGGCTCAGTGAGTTAAGGAGACACTTTGCCGCTACTGTGGTTCTGGTTACTGCTGTAGCACAAGTTTGATCCATAGCCTGGGAACTTCCACATGCTACAAGTGCAGCTAAAGAGAAAAAAGAAAAAAATGAAAAAAAAGAAAGAAATGAAGACTACATTTTCCATCTTACACACTCTCTTGCTCTCTCGCTTACTCCCTCTGGCCTCCCTGCAGTTGAAGCCAATGAGACAAGACATTGAGGGACGGAGCCCTCAAGTCCAACAACCCCCGAGGAAATGTACTCTCCAAGTAACCACTGAAGTGTTTCCAGAAGAGGAGCCTCCTCAGTCAAGCCCTGAAATGACCGTGGTCCTAGCTTCACCCTAAGTTCAGCCAGTGAGAGGCCTTCAGCCAGAGGACATGGTGCTGGATTCCTAATCTGCAGAAACAGTGGGGCACCATATGTGCATTGTTTTAAGCCTCTCAAGTTTGGGGTAATTTGTTACACAGAAATGGGTACCTAATGCAGCCTTCTTCTAGCTCCAATACACAGGCTTTCTAAGGCAATTTCACAACAGAGCTTATTCCTAAGATATCTGGTGATGCCCAGTGAGAACCACGGTCTATCGATAAGGAATCATTTATGGAGCTCCTACCACATGCAAAAGAAAGGCACTCAGAAGACAAAGATATGTCTTCACCCTTGTATCTATATGGCAGAAATACCATGTAACCCTGTAATATCTATTGTAGCTACATGGTGGAAATATTATATAACTATACATTGTCTATTGTATCTATATGGTGAAAATGCTATATAACTCTGTAACATCTGTTGTATCTGTACAGTAGAAAGACTGCCTAACTCTGTTTTTACATCAGTAACTTGAAATTGGCTATGGTTAGGGTATGACACCATGGAAATCAGCAAATGCTATAAATCAAGGCTTGGGGTTGGGGGTGGGGAGAGCAAGGTTAAACATTTACCAGCACATTTACCATGGAAGTTAACCCTTTGAGGTCATTTTCCTAAAGAATTCCAGGGAAACTTGAAAGAAAAACAAAATCTTTCCTACTTGGTGAAGACAGAAGGCTTGCGACATGGGTTGCAGGCAATGAGATCTCTAAAATCTCCTTCAAGCTCTATATTCCAGCATGCTATAGCAATTTCAGGACACAGTTGCAAGCAAGAACCCTGGCGTTAGAGTAATAATACAGATCTGGATTCAAATTCTGCTCTGACTCTCCCCAGCTGATCGCTGGGTCAGGGGCTTCTCTTGGCCCTCAGATTCCAGTCACAATTCAGAAGACCTCAGAACAATAAGGCACATTTCAAAAGCAGCAGGAATGAGAGAAATTTCAGGCTGGTTTTTAAATTTTTTATTTTGGTTGTATTTTTTAACACTGAGGAAGCAGCACAGTGATGGCAGGAATGACCCCTTACCAAAAGGAGTTGGGGGCACGCGGGGGAGTCGGGTGAGGAATCTTTCAAAGTTGAAAACCTGCTGGTCCTTGTTAAAAAGAACAGAACGGCATTCTCCCTTCCCCCAGGGTTCTGCGGCTTTGACCCTCCTCCTCCAGAACCCCTGGTTTTATTTTATAATCTAACTCGCTGCAAACTCCCTAGCTCTGTGGCTGACTTTTTACAGCCGTGACTGGGGAATGACTTCATCTCGGTGAATTTATGGGTCACAGTAGAGGATGGAGCAGAGGAACGTTAAGGGGGAAATCGCAGCCAATCCCACCCCCAACCCCATCGTGATGACTTTCCCAGCCCTAGCCTTACAAAGCCTATTCTTGCCCTGCTCTGGTTCGAGCGGTGGTGCTGGGCCAGCACCCTCTGCTGCCGCCTGGCATGTTCTGCGCACTCTCAGCAGGACAAGGTGCCTGGCAGACTGAGCATGTTCAAAAAACTAGAATGGATGAGCATGGGCCCTCAGAGGCCCCTTTTGACTCTTAGACACTGGGCCTGGCTGAGGTCAGGGTGACAGTTTTGAAGATGGCGGTGCTTGAGACACGACTTGTGGCACTGTCTGCCCTTAGCCAGAACCCCTCATCCAGGACACCCAGCCTTGTGGCTCCAGAGGTACTGACTATGTCCTCCAGGTGCAATGCCAGTGCCTGGGGCTGATAACATTATGGGTGCCAGCCTGCCTTCTGAGCTTTTTCATGGCTACTTCACTAAAACGGGGCTCCCGGGACAGGACCTTGCTGTCCTGCCTCTGTGCCTTCTCATTTGCTACATCCTGTGTCTGGAGCATCCTGCCTCCTCTTGACCTCCTGGACAGGAACAGGCTGCATCTATTTCTTCTTCCTGCCCCTGGTGCCTGGCACAGAGCTGACGCTCAGAAAGTCTAGTCCCATGGATCACAAATTCACAGCCAATCCTGAAAATCCAAATGGTTGACAAAACAAAAGCCCCTCCCTCCTGACACAGTGGATGGGAGTACCTGGCAGGGCTGGGACTAGGGTGAGGCAAGAGAGGTGCCAGAGACACAAAACTTCAGGAGGCCCTCAGTCTCAGGGTGTGCAAGGGCAAGGCTGATAACCCAAGAGCAAGTGCCTGGTGACATCTCCTCAGTCCCGGCCCTGGTCACAGGAGCATTTTCTAAGACATAACTTGAAACCTCTACCCTCTAGTCCATAAAACTGGACTGTCTCAGAGATGCTGTGGGACTGTGGGAGAGTCTGGGCTCAGGAAGACCAAGCTCACAGCTCTGCTGGAGCTCTGGAATTTGGGCAAAACGCTGATCCTTCTGAGCGTGGGCTCCCTCTCTGTCCAATGGAGTAAAAAACCACCCTCCCCTCTTCAGCAAGGCCAAGTGAGTGAACATGCCCTACGTGAGGTCTGGCAGGTAGGGAGAGGTGAGAGAGGAACTTGGAAAGGTTTTAAAGCTGGACATGACCTTTGATGTGAGCCAGGCCGGGTGACTTACACTAGGGACCCAGAGATTAGGAAGGCAGAGTCTTCATCCTTGAGGCATTCATAAGGAGGGGAGGCAGGTGGGCAGAACTGTCACTCTCACCCTGTGTGATGGGGGCTTTAAGATGTGGCTGCAGCTGGGGTCTAGCTGGAAAACGAAACCGATTGTCATAAGAGGGTTTGGTCAAGGCCATGGCCCTGAAGGAGCGACTGCTGAGCTGGAGGCTAAACTTTAAGGGGGAGGTTTTCAGATGGGCACGGAGAAACAGAGTCTCAGCTAGGGGACCAATAAGCAGAAGAGTGAGACATGAACATTTTTGTTGACTTTGAGGAATAGCGAGTCAGTGGGTTTCCCTGAAAGGTGGGCTGTCTGAGGGAGGACGTTGAAGCCGGGTGTCCGGACCGATGAAGGAAGAGCTGACAAATTAGGTCAAGAATTGTGTCAATTCCTTCTTTAACATACACTCAGCAGCGGCTGTGTACACATGGGCGTGTCTGAGCACACAGTGGGGAGGTTGTTTGTGTGAAGGACTGGGTGTGGTACCGCGCGGAAAGGGAGCTGTGGGCTGTACACGGGAGCCCTGGGGCATCTTCAGCTTGGTGTGACTTCAGTGGAAACTTGCTCAATGGAACCAGTGAGGCCAAAAAAGATTAGAGTAAGACTTTCCCCAGGTCCCCAGTCCCAGGAGCCCCAGGCCAGTTTCAAGACTGGCTTGGGGCTTCTCTCAGGGGTGGGACGAGGCACCGCCAATTCAAGCCCAGAGCTCTTATTCCCCACTGCAGAGTACCTCTGGCTGGTCAAGAAGGCTCGAGGGTGGGGCTCTGGCTGCTTTGCTACATTTCCCCGCATCCTCCACCCGCTTCCTAGCAGCTCAGCATCTCGTCAGCAGTGCCTACAGAGAACCTCACCCCTGCCTGTGCTGGAAACTGCTCTCCACTCCCCAGCCCGCTCATCCCGGGACCCCACTTCTCCCTCTCAAAGCGCCTCGCACATCTTCTCCGCCTTTCTCATCCCATCGGAATAATCATTTTAAGAAAACCATGCTGCTCCCTCTCTTCAGCCCCACAGAGATCTGAGCGCTCACCGCCCCTGGCGCATTTGATCAGCCTTCCTTCCTTCTTGCCTACCGTCAGGGAAATTGGAATCATACTCCAACCTGTAACGAGATTAATGTTCTAAAGACAAGCGTGTACCTCAGAGTGGGATGGGGGCCGCTGGTCTTTGATAATCTATTCAACTCATTTGGTTCCGTCGCTAAATAGACAGCCGTGGATTCTGTGATGACTACAATATATATTAATCAAAGGCACGTTATGCCGAGAGTTGAAAATAACACTTCCCTTTCTTTCCCTTTGCAGGAAAAAAAAAAAAAAAAAAAAGAAAGAAAGAAAGAAAAAGAAAAAGAAAGAAAATAAAAATTGTCCCTCTATCCAACAACTAGGAGAAAGGTTTGTAGAAAGCAAGCAAAGAGCCTCCTTCGGAGAGCCCGAGAGCTGGTTCTGGAAACAATGAGAAATTATCATTAAAATGCCTTGGTGGTCAGATAAGAACAAGGCTGGGGATCAGGGTGACCTGGGTTTGGAAGACAGTGTCCATAATGTGCATCAGATTCTCAGAAGAGACTCTGACCCCTTCCCTCCACCCCCCCCCCCCCAAACTGTCAGAAATTCCTGGATGGACGATCTTCAAGGGTTTGATCTTACATTTAACCAGCACTAGAGGATCTCCAGCCACATATCCATAAAAGGCCAACTGGACCCTTAGCCAGTTAGTAATCAAATGAAATGCACGAAGTACTGCTTCCTTCTACTCCCTTCCCAGGCCTGGGGCCATTCACAATGGCAGGCAGACAGGAGCCAGGAGGGAAGGAGTCAGGCCATGTGGGAAGAAGCCCAAATAGTCTAGGGCTCTGAGGACATGGTTTGGGCCCCAGCTTAGCCCCTGAGGCACAGAACCATATCATCTTTCAGAAGATCAGTGTTGTCATCTCAGCAATAGGTATAACAGTGTTCCTTAACCAAGGTTATGGCAACAATGGGTGTAAAGATACCCCCAAAAAGTCGAAAGTCAGAGCTGGGCTTTGGCTGTTGACTCTGCCCCTTGCCAGCACTTTGACCTTAGCCAGTTATTTCATTCAGTTTTTTTCCATATTTAGATTGAGATAATAATAGCACCTACCTCTTAAGGTCAAGAGGGATATTAAATGAGTGAATATAGGGAAACCAGTTACGTGGTGCCTGGACAGAGTGAGCTCTCTGTCAGTGTGTGTTATCACTGCTGTTTGAAACCCACAGTGGAATAGAAGAACAAGTACACACACACAAACCTGGGGCCATAAAGCTGTTTTGTTAGAGAAGGAACGACATCTGTCTGGTTTAGTCCTCTATACCCAGTGTTTGGTGTGTGAATAAAAACCTTTGGATAAATGAATATCACATGTGACTGAGAACTTCCTGGCAGCCAAGGCAAGGAGGGAAACATCTTGGATCATACACTCCTCACCTGTTGAGGAAAGGAAAGACTCACACCTCATCCTTAGTGGATACTAACTCTTTACTAGTACTATTTAAAAAAAAAAAAAAAAAGGTTGTGCATGGGTCTTGGGTTGAGCACTGCCAAGCACTCTAATGGATCATGCCTTCCTTCACAGTTAACCAGAGGATACAGAAAGTCCTTCATCTGACCTTGGCTGAAAGCTGGATCATAATATTAAAATGTATTTTGGAGCGAAACTTAAATAAGAAGGTTGGGGAGTTCCTGTCATGGCTCAGTAGTTAAGGAATCTGACTAGCATACATGAGGATGCGGATTCGATCACTGGGTTAAGGATCCAGGGTTACCGTGAACTGTGGTGTAGGTTGCAGATGTGGCTCCGATCCCACGTTGCTGTGGCTGTGGTGTAGGCTAAGGGCTACAGCTCCGATTCAACCCTCAGCCTGTGGAACCTCCATATGCTGCGGGCAAAGCCCTAAATAGACAAAAGACAAAAGACGGAAAAAAAAAGAAAGAAAGAAAGATTGAGAGAAGGGGCTTCTTCAGCCATCTTCTTAACAGAAGAACCAAACGAAAGCATTCTTAGAGTCTGCTACCTCCTTAAAGAGCCTGATTAAAAAACAAAACAAAAAAAACAACCCCACTAAGGCCCTCTCTCCAGCAAAATGTAACAACCCCAACATTTTGCGCACAGCTATGGGTGGTTCACGGATCTCCTGGATCTCAGGTATTAATCTATTAACCCTCTGAGCATCTATGAAGTGCAGACAAGAACCACTTAGAAGAGTGGTTGAGGAGACTGCCCTAGAGATACCATGTGTGAAAACGGCCTTTCAGCTGCACAGTGATTAGAAGTACAGGCCATTCTTCTCCATTGTTTCAGCTGGGCTCTGAGCCAGGAGCTGGCTCCAGGCTGAGCTCTTTGGCAAGAGTCTAGAGTGTGGATAGCTTCTATTGTGGATTGAAGGACAATCCAAATAGTTTAGATCTAAAATGGGAAGTAGTTTAGACAACCCCCTTTCCACCACCTTCTCAGGGAGTCAGGTCAGGGGCATAGACCCTGATGGCACCAGTATCCTTGAGAAGTAGGGCTGGGTGGTCCACACCAGCTGTTGGCACCAGAAGGCAAGGCAAAGCCTCTTCCAGAGCACAACTACCAGAGGGACCAGGGCCTTTCCAGCAGCAGAAGCTTCCCGTGTCCTGGCCAGAGAAAGGGTTGAAGCAGCTTCCAGGTCCCTGCGTGGATTTTTTCTGACAAGAGAACTACTACCTCTCCCTGTGGATGTGGGGTCTTGCAGCTACCAAAAATGAAGACCAAGATGTGGTATAAATTTCTGACCGAAAGGAGTGACTACAAGGAAACTGCTTTGGATCTTTTCTGGAACACTGAGGGATACTGGCAACCAGCAATACAGTGCCCACATGAAGGCACGAGTATTTCTGGCCTTATCTCTGCCCCGATCCCAATACATACACACACCCTCCTGTGCTCAAACTACAGGCACTTGGCCACGTTACACCTTTGAATGAGATGCCATGCCCACCGTGCCTGTGTGCCCTCCCCTTTCTCAAATGGATGGCCTCCTTCTCCCCTGTGACAACCTCCCATCAAATAGGATCTGCTCTGGGAAGCCCACAGAAGGCATCTGCACCCAGGAGTCCCGTACCACGTCCTGCAATGCTTGCCAAGGGGGATCACGCTGTTCCATTAGAGTTAGTTCCTCAGATTTGGGGACCCCAGTGAGGAGCCATCCTGAGGACATTAGCATAGCCTAGGTGCTCAGGGTGACGTCCTGCACAGATGCCAGCAGTGGCCCTCATTGTGATCTGAGCTGATGCAAATTCTCCGAGCACTTTCCCATCCTTTATCTTAGTTCATCATCACCTCAGTTCTTGAGAATGACAGCTGAGTGATATTGAAGCCCAGTCACCTAGAGGGAAGCAACTTATGCAAGGTCTTGGGGAGAAATGGCAGTAGGACCAAGGCCCCCAACTCAGCTGCTCCCGAGGCTTCTCATCCATTAACCCAGCACCTCGTCCTGGACCCTGGGCGGGGGGGCCCTGAAGAAGGACTGGATAGGAAGAGGCAGGTTCCTAAGCGGGAGTGTTTGCATGTTCCAGCTGCCTGTGTGTCACCAGAGGGAGATCTGTGACAGCCTCATTAACACCCTTCCCCCTTACAAACTGCATTGCTACAGTGAATCTCAAGTGAGTACACAAGGATCAGCCCTACTGTGGAGGTGCGACTGGGCCCACCAGCGAGTGACAATGTTATGACACGAATCCCCTCACAGGAGACATCCCCATCTGCTGTGAGGGACTGAAGAGAGTGGAGCCCATTGAAGGACCCTGGGAATGTCCTCCAGAGAAGAGACACCACAGAGCAGCCCTGGACTCCAGTGCTACCTTACAGAATGAATGGGTGCTGTGGGTGGAGCAACACTCCGACCTCTGCTGCTATTAAAAAATCCTGACCTCATTTGGAAAAGCCAGACCCAACCTACGCGGCCACCTACAGAGGTCTTTGCTCTGCTGAGAGGCTGCCTACTTTCTTTATGAACCTGAGCAGATTGATTTTGGCATCAGTATCTGGAGGAATGGGAACTCGGCTTTGGGCTGGAGGGTCAATGTTTATCTGTCAACCTATATTGGGTTCAATGTGCAATTCTTTATTATATGCCACCTTGGTTGATATTTAACAAGGCATGTGTTGGATCTGGGAAGCAAGTTAAACCACCTCTAACTCTTTGGCCCAAGCCTATATTTAAGAATTATGATAGGATGGGACTAAACATTGCATTTCAATCCCCTTCACATCTAAGCAGACTTCAAACCTTCAAACCATTCTCATATCCATGCTCTCTTTTGATTCTTAAGGCAACCTTGTGTGTTTATCAGAGCATGGGGTTTACACCCTGAAAAGGATGAGAAAACAGAGGTGCAAGAAGGGAAATGATGTATTGAAGGTCACGGAATAACTGGAAGAACAGCAGAACGTCCACATCCAGGACTTTCTCTGCAAATTGCCCTTCCACTAAAGGCCTGGCCAGGGACAAGCACCATTGCGAGTCAGGCTAGAGCAGGACAGTTCCCAGGGATATGCAGAGGGAAGAAGCGTGACTGCATCCATCCTGGCCCTGCCCTACAGGCCCTGGAAGCGCTGAGGGCCACGTGGAGATGAGCACTTCTCAAACCTCCCAGTGCCAGTGAGTGGTCTGGTGCCTTCTCTCCTGCTTAGACTCCCTTCCCAGCCCATTGCCTAGGCCGGGCTGGGGGTGCTAATTGGTGTCTGCCTCTGCAAGAAAGGATCTGAAGGCCTCGTGCAGAGGTCAGAGTTTTCCAATGGCCTAATATCGCCCCAGTTGTCTTCCACACACATACAGTAGACTTCCTAGTGTTCCACATATCACATGTGTATCTTTGGAGCTGCACAATAGCCTGGTGAAGGCAGCAATGCAGTGACTCTAATTCCCCTGGGGCAAGTGGCCTGGCCAGTCACAGACAGTCAGGGTGCAAATAGCCAGGTCTCATCCTCTATCCCCTGCCAGTCACCATTTGGATTCAGCGAACTGCCTCCCTGCCTGCCCCTCTATCCAGCAAGCATTTCCTTCTGAACACAACTAACCACTTTGATCACCAGGAGAGAAGACAGAAGCTGGTAATGACGTTTTCTGCTTTGCTGATATGATGTGCCTTAAGCCCCCAAATCCTCCGACTCACTCCCTTTCCCAGGGGCTCTGACAGGTGGTACATATATAAGATAGAGGAAGGCCAGTGACAGGTCTGGTGGGAGGTCTCCTTTATCTGAACAGGTATACCTCACCACCACCCAACAGCCTTCTGCATCACTCTTCCCTCACAGCCTGGCTGGGAATATGCTGCTTAGGCCAGAGCGGGCTGATGTGAAACATTCTCCTTCCTTCCCCTGGAACCAAAGAGGGATCACCTGTAGCTCATCACCTCATGCAACCTTCCTGCAGCACCATGGGCTGGCGAGTACCATGACCAGAAAAGAAAACAAGGACCATGACAAGGCCTGCTCTGTCTGTGCTGACGCTGTATCACTAAGAGCAAAGTAGCTATGCTTAGGGGCAACTGAGGGAAAGAAGACACTCCTGCAAGCCCTGATCTGTTAATACACATGACCCTGCCCACTAGGAAATACAGCCCAGGGACTGATATGGGCAGTAGCCAATCAGCAAACAACCTTCCCAGCCACCATCATTCCTCTCCCCCACCACCTCGGAGACACTCGTAGGAGAAGGTGAATGCAGAAGTTCCCTCTCCAAGCCTTGAGACCCGAGAATACAACTGAACCCTGATGGCGCAGACCAGCCTTCTAGAGAATCTAAGGCTTCCCGGGGCTGGAGCCCATATGCTCTGCTGAGTCCAGAGGAACATGGTGCACGCGGTTTGGGCAGGGCTGGGCAATTGCTCCTGGCAGGTCTAGCCTGTTGACTTCTTTCTTTATCACATCTGGCTTTAGAGAAATAACAGCCAGATGTTCCAAAAGCCGTTTCCTCATTCTTTATAAAGTAAAACAATGTACCGTGGTCGAATGTGAATTTGTGTGTGTTTAAAAGCTTATGCTGTTGGTTATATAAATGTTTAAAAGATGTTACGTCCTATATGATTACATCAAGGACCATAAACAAAGCCCAAAGCGGTTAAAGGTTGGAAGAGGGCTTTCCCTCCCTACCCAGCTCTTTGTTTCTCCTCCTTCCTCTCCTCTCCCCCTGCTTCCCTAGCTTGGTCCCCATATTGTGTCTGCCTATCTTCCCAAACTGCATTATATGAAATCTTTTCAACAAACATGCTTCTTGAATTTCAGTCTCAGCTCAGCCACCAAACAGCTGGGTGACCCTGGACAAGTCCCTGGCCACCACCAGACTCTCCTTCGTCACCAAGGCAAAAAGAAAAATGCTGCCCACAGCTCTGGCTTTCAGGGTCATTCAAAGGACAACACACCCGAAAGGTCTACTCAGTAGGGGATTCTATGCATTATTCCAGTGGTTCAACAAATGTTGAATGAGCACTTATTTGCACTGGGCATTATTCTAAGATGAAAGGAACATGATCCAAGCATCATGATCATGAGAAAAATTTTTAGTTTCTTTTTCCAGAAATAAGACATTCCCTTGCTGGGAATGCCATTCTTTGCCAAAGACCCTGAAGTGGCTTCCCATTGCCCGGAGGCAAGGTCCCTGAGGGCTGGAGATGAAAGCAGGAGGCGCATTCCAGAAAGTCACCTGCTTTCCCTTCTGTTACTACTTCAAGCCAGCTCTGTTCATCCCCACTGCATGCTAGCTGTGCCAGACTCTTCTACCTCCTCTGGACACCATGCTTTGCTGCGCCTATACTTGAGGCTCTCTGTGTTGGCCGCTCCTCTGCCCAGGACCCTCTTTCCTCAGTTGATGCCAGGCCATCTTCAAATCACAGCAAACATTAAGGCTTATATATGTCAGGCTTTCTCCTCTTCTGGGTGAGAGAGAGCACATGACTGCGGTGCTTATATAACAAGAGGGCAGGAGCAGCGACTATCCTGCTTGCCTCCATCGTGCCTGGCACACACAGTAGGTCCTCGATACATCCTTTTGTGGAACAACACCTGGTGGTTGAGCTGGAGGTCCCTTATTATCTTCTT
Source organism: Sus scrofa (assembly GCF_054392235.1). Lineage (NCBI taxonomy): Eukaryota > Metazoa > Chordata > Mammalia > Artiodactyla > Suidae > Sus > Sus scrofa. The sequence continues at coordinate 103,179,577 of NC_139396.1, read as the reverse complement.
CAGGTCTCCTTCATTTGGGAGAGAGTTTCACATGCAGAGCCCTGGAGCAAGAAGGGCCATGTGGCCAGGAGCCCAGCAAAAGGGAAAGACAGCCCCTCAGCTTAGGGAAGGGCCTGTCCCACCTATCTGAGCACAATCCTTGAACTCAGGCTGAACCCTGCTCAGGAGCATCATCCTGGGAAAAGAAACTGCATTTGCATCGATTCTCTGCACAGCCATTCTCTTTAGGGCTATACATTGTTCCTTCTTGACACAGGGCCTAGGGAGCAGCAGCAGCCCCCCTTGCTCTCTATGTAAATACAGGCTCCTTGAAGGATATTTATTGGCCTGCAGAAAAGATGCGGGGGAATTTTGCTCTCTAGGTGAGTGATAAAAAAGAGCAGCGAGCAGATATGTTCGCCAGCTTATTTACCACAAATCTCTTATTTATGGCCTCATAACCTCTTGATGGCCTGGTACTCTCTCCCACACCTGGTTTTCTTCCCAGACAGAGAAAGTGCTGAGCTGAGGACTATTTGTCCAAGGTTCCTCTGCTTCTAGTTTCAACAGCTGGAGCTGGACCAATTGATCTCCTCGTGACTGTGTGGAGGATGAGGAGGTCTGTGGAATGAACGCTGTGCTGCAAAGCGGGCTGCACTTATGATGGCCTTGAACATGGTGACTGGGCTCCAGCCCATATTTCCACTTGGGTGGCATTCACTGCACATCCACTGTGGACGCTGCCAGGAATGGGAAGGGAAATAAGCTTTATTTCCTCCCTTGGGGTGCTTTCTCCAGTCTTCCTGGCCCAGCACTGTGTAGGGAGCTTTGCCTTTATTATACTTGGTCGATCCTCTGAGCAACCCTACAGGATGCAACACGTCCCCTGTCGAAGCATCACAGCCTCCGAAGGCCAGACAGACTCTCTCCACCCCGTGATGGAACTTCACCGTCACCAGACCCCTAATGGGGTGCCCTCCCAGAGGCCTCCCACACAGAAAGCCCAGGCTCTAGCAATGGTGCCACCTTCCCATGTGTCCTACCATTTCTGGGCTCCATGTCTGCCTTGCCTTCAGCCTGGTCCAGCTCCCACCATGCCAGGGCTGGCATTGCTGCCCTATAGGCCTCCTAGCCTCGGGTGCTCAGTTCCTGACTGGCTCTTCCCTGTGGGCCCCTGAATGGGTGACCAGGTCACCCTTCTCCACAGGACACCATCCAAACTCCTGGGGCAAATCCAAGCACACTTGTAATCAGCACGTGCATCTTTGGCGTGGTCTCGCGCTGGTTCCCATGCTCCAGGCCAACTGGATCATCTGGGTTCTCCGCCCCAGCTCGCTTCTTCTTACCTCTTTGCCTGTGCGGTGCTGGGCCCTCTCCCTGAAGGCCTCTCTTCTCTCCTCCCCTGGCCAGCTACCTTCTACTCAGTCTTTAGGACTCGCTTCAAATGCCACCGGCTTTAGAAGCTTTCTCAGACAACCTTCCCGCACAGGGTCAAGTGCCTATATTAGATTCCTGGGGCTGCCATACCCAAGTGCCACATGCCAGGTGGCTTAACACAATCCAAATGTATGCTTGCACAGTTCTGAAGTCCTGAAGTCCAGCATCAAAGTGCAGGCAGCACTGGTGGCTGCTAGAGGCTCTGAGAAGAATTCATCCCCTGACTTCCTCTAGTTCCCAGCGGCTGCCAGCCGTTCATCACGGTCCTTGGCTTGTAGACCCAGGAATCCAATCTCTGCCTGCTCTCACATGGCCTCCTGCTCCATGTCCGTGTCTTCCTTCCTCCTCTCTCTCATAAGGACACATGTCATGGGATTTAGGACACATCCAAACAAGGTCACATATGGGGCTTAGGATCTGGTCATGTCTTTTGGAGGGTCTCTATTCAACCCATTATAAATCCCCTCTTTTGTACCCCACCCCCAATACCTGAGCAAGACTCCTTCCAGCCTCACTTGAAGGGGAGTTTGTGGCCTAGTTCCGCAGCAGAGGTCAGCTGTCCTGTGGGCAGGGACTTTCATTTCTGTACCCCTAGCACCTGGCTCCTGGCCTGGCCCAAGGACAGGCACAAACAAGGAAGGGGTGAGTGGATGAATGGGTGTGGTCTCCCCATTTGACTGATGCCAGGCACAGAGGCTCATGGGGGAATAAGATGGGCCTGAGGCCATGCAATGAATTATGGCAGAGCTAGAACTGTTTTACCATGGCCTTGGTCTGGAAACCATTCCTTGGCACCAACTTCTCTGCCCCAGTTGGGACCAGAGCCACCCCTAGAAAAGCTCTCCTCGACATTGCTTAGGAAATGAAAAGGACCTCCATATCCCCATCCAGTCAGCAGGCTTCCTTCCACCTCCTGCCCCTTTGATCTTCCCCCCACCCCAATCCATGTGCCCAAGCCTCCCAAATCAGAAGCACATGCTTCATTTGACCTTAGCAGTGTGTGGAGGAAAGTAACCTTCCAAATGGTGGACTTCCCAAAGGTCTTAGGGCCCCCACTGATCTGGAGTCCCGTGGGAACAGTTTCGGCATCCGGGCTATGCCAAGACGGGCCATCTGGGAGGCCAGCATTGTGTGAGGCTGGAGTCTCCAGCAGAAATGGCTCCTGGAAGGACAGGAGACCCCACAGGGGCTGACTCTCCACCGTGCACCTCTCAACCCCAAAGACAGGGGCTTCTATCTCTGCCCAGAACTCTGAGGACAGGGATGATGACCTGCCTTCCATAGATGAGTAGCCTAGGGCACAGAAATGCATGCCAGTCAGGCAGAAGCAGACTAGACCCCCAGGTGGCCCCACTCTACTTCCCACCAGGCCCCCATCCCCATCCAGGAGCCCTTCTGATAGAAAGAAGCAGGTCTGCCGGAGAGGACCCGGCTAGGGCATCAACCCAGACACCAGCCCCGAAGGGAGGAGAGAGCTGCCTCAAACACACCCACTCTGCTTTCCTTTCTGACGCTGTGGCCCAAGAAAGTCTCCCATCTGCTCTGCGAGCACAGTAAAAGTCACACGCAGGACAGTGAGTGCCTGTCCTTCCCCCGCCCACTCCCACTGCAGGGTTTTTCAGGCTGAAAGCTGACTCTTTTAGATGCTATCAAGAGCCTCCCCTTCTCTCAAGCTCACTGAAGCCAGGTCAGTCAAGAAGCAACAAGGAGGTGTCCAGAGCAGCATGGCTCCACCTCTGATGGGCTACAGGCCTCTGGGGAGACCACACACCACTCAACAGTTTCCTTAAGAGGGAAAAAGAGGATCATAACCTACTTCACAAGAGTGTTATGGCAAGTAACTGGAATAACATATGTAGATGGGCAGGTCCCTCTATGTGTCCCTGAGTAACGAGACAGCTGACCCCAAAGCACTCAGCATGTGCTATCTCAGCTAGTCCTCTGGCAACCCTCTGATGAGCAGCATTGCTATAAACCCACTTTACAGGTGATGAAACAGAGGCACAGAGGGGCCGGGGACTTGTCCAAAGGTGCATAGCCCTTAAGTAGAAAGGCAGGAACCATAACGCTATCTTGTCTCCCTGCCTAGTGTGCATTTCTTTCTTTCTCTCTCTCTCTTTTTAACCAGGTGCCTAATGCTGTTCTTACTGAGCATAAACCATTTTTCAAGTGTACAGTCTGGGTCAAGTACAGAGGATGTGAAGATGGATATGACATGGCTGTATACTTCCCTCATAGTCAGTGATGGGCACGAAGGTAATTACTATACCATGTAGGATGTGTGCATGTGCGTGTGTATGTGTGCATGTGTGTATGGGTGTATGCAGAACAGGGAAAGTTGTCTTAACACTGCAGGTTCTGCATGCAGTAGTCAGTGGTAGTGAGAGGATGTTCCTGCAGCAGGTGGTGCCTGAGCTGAGAGAGGAAGGACCAGGAGAGATGAGCTAGGGGACAGGTTTGGGGAACAAAATTAGGATATTCCAGGCAGAGGGCCCTGAGTAAGCAAATGAACTGAGCCATTAAACAGCCTGCTGAGTGCACAGAATGGCAAGGAGCTAGGTGTGCCTGGAATACCAAGTGCGGGGCAGAGGCTGAGGACAGTGTGGATGGAGAGGCCATGATGGGGCTGCATTCAGGCCTGGGTTTGTCAGCCATGTGCTGTGGGCAAGAAGGAACCACAGAAAGGCTTTAGAGCAGAGAGAGAGGTGGTAAAATCTGTATTTCCATAGGATTGTTCTGGCGGTTCTGTGTGGATCAGGGACAAGACCAGGTCAGGGAGATCTGATGGAAGGTAAGAGGTGGGAAACTTGGGAACAGTGATGGAAATGGAGACATCAGCTTAGAAATTGGTAAGAAGGTAGAAACAAGCAGGAGCTGCTGGATAGGTGAGAGGAGGGGTGGGGATGAATCTAGGGTGGTATCCAGCTTCCTTGCTGGGGGTCCTGGCAGAACATTCACAAGCTGGGATGCAAGGAGAGCTGCTGCTCTGGGCAATGAAGTAGTGAGTTTCAGACACTCTGATCCTGGAGACCTGGGGCTCCCCAAGGCTGGGCAGGTCTGGAGGGCTAGTTCTGGGGCCCGCTGCCCATGAGACAGGAGTTGGCTCTAGGTGGGGACAGGGTTTTGGCAGCTGATAGTTGAAGGCTAATGTCTTGGGCATGTTGTAAAGCAACGAGAGGAGCCAAAGGAAAGGGAAGACCCTGTGGAAGACCAGCTTTTAAGAGCAATTCTGTGGAAAGAGAATCCAGGACGAGGGCTAGACTAGACGAGAGAGGTGGGGAAGAGTTTCAGGAAGAGACGATGTCAATAGGTCAGTTCTGCCGAGACCCTGCAAGGTAAGGACCAGGAAGTGTCCACCGGATTTGGCACCGTGGGGTCACCGGATTGAGGCCAAGAATGGATGCACTAGAGGCTGGGAGCAGATGTCAGAGCAGGGGAGACAGCAGACCCAGGAGACAGGGAAATGGAGACCCACATTGCAAGTTCTTTGTCACCATTACGAGGAGGCAGAAAAGAGAGCACCATCCGAAGAGGGGGCATGAGGTCAGGGGGGCTGTTTTCTTCAGAATGGGACCTGTTCATTGGCATGTTCATTAGGTTAAGGGGAAGACGCCCATGGAAGCAGTGGCTTGACTCTGTGAGATAGAAAAGAGATAATTCATGAGGCAAAGCTTGGAGGAGACACGGGGGCCAGACTCCATGGGGAACACAAAAGCGTGGTATCTTCCCTCCCTGGAGACACCTGCCTGGTCATTCTTATCAACCGGAACCACTGTCATCCCCTCCCTGCTTGAATTTTCTCCAGTCACTTCTGCTATAGAGCATAACATTCATACTCATTTGATGACTGTTTTCCACCAGACGTCTGTTCCAGGACAGGGGTGTTGTCTGTCTTGTCCAAAGCGGTATCCTCAGCACACAGAACAGTCCCTGACACATAGCAGGAGCTCGAATGGACGGATTGCTGCAGTGGAGATGGTATCCCCACACACAGCTTCCTCTGGATCTAGAAACAACAGGTCTACATATTTGGTAGGTAGAGAATGTTAGGAGTGCAAGAGCAAGAAGCCACAGAGGAACTGGTGAGCATGGCCTGCTGGGGAAAAGTAAGGGGCCCAGTATTAATCAGTCCTTCTCTTCTTCCTTCCCTGCACATTTGCACAGAGCACATGATGGACCAAGAACTACAGATGCAAAGGTGAGTGACACAGACTCTCCCTCATAGCAAACTTACAGTCCAAAGAGGGGGTCTGTTAGGTGGAGGTAAGACATCTATTATATGGGTCATGAATCTGACTGAAAAAAAACAGAGTGAGACCAAATTAAAAAGGCCTTGAACGCTGAGCTACAGACTTTGAATTTCATCTTATAAACAATAAGGGGCCATTGATAGTTTATAACCAGGGAAGTGCTACAATCATCCCTGTATCTCAGGCAACAGGGTAGACCCTGAATGGAAGAGGGTTAAGAACAAGGGAAGGGAGGCCTGGAGTGCTGAAGACCCCTTCTATTAGAACTGGCAGAACTGAACATGTGCATCTCTTCCCAACTCCTTTAGGGACGTTACCACGGATACCTTGACATTAAATAGTGGGAGGATTTACACCATGGAAATTGGCAAATGCTACACACAGAGATTTTTTTCTTATGGTCTTGGTTTACCCACCCAGCCCCAGTTAGTCTGAGTGCTAAGGATGAAAAGTAGATACAGGGCATAGCACAAGCCTTACTGACAATCTGGGGTTCTCTGTCCAAACCCCTCCAGGACTTTATCAACTCTGGCTTTCATCTCATCTTCCATCTTTTTTCTTCAGAAAACAGACTACATATTACCTTTCCAACTTGGACCATCACATCTGGTCCTGTCCTCTGGGTGGAACTGACAAAATCAAGGCAAACCAAGAAGTTGAAAGGACTCGGCAGCCCTGAGAGGGGCTCTCTTTTGTTTTGTTTTGTTTTCATAGCTTAGAGACCTTTGGAACCTGGGGGTGAGCCACTGAGCAATGAGGGAACAACATGTTTCATCTTTGTGTGCTGTTTGCGGCCAAATTACCTGACCCAGAAGCAAGAGAACTGGAAGGGATAAAGCCGCTGCATCAAATTGCCTCCCCCAGCCTCCCCAAGCGCCTGTCTTCCTGTAGCCGCTGATGGGGAACCGCGAGCCAGCCAAGCCATGGAGGGCTGCATATTGCGCTCCAGTTAGGAGGTGGGTCACCAGGAAAAAGGGCTCAGAGAGAGATTATCTCCCTCTCTCTTCACATGTCTACCCTGGGGTGCAGCTGCTTTGTTTCTAGGTAAAACACAACTGTGTCTCTTCAGGGTGGCAGGAAGAGGGAAGGGATTTGCAGGGATTCCATAAAGCTATTGACTTATAATGTCAGTTACCATCTGAGAGTGGAAACAGGCACAACAGTTGAAGTATCACAGTTTTGAGGAAAGGTTGACCGTGAGCAGGCAATCCTGTGCTACGTTTCACAATGCCTGGACAAAAATTGCCTATTACTGCATGTGCAGCATGTCAAAACCTTGTCCAGGTGTTTACTTAAAAAAAAAAAAAAAAAAGCTTCCTGCTTTCACATACCTTCTCCCATTTCACCCTCCCAACCATGCTGCAAGGGAGCCCCGTTTCTATTCCGTATGCTCTAGAAAGTAACCAATAGATGTGTACACGTCCATTACCCCATCATCGGGGTCTCTCCTGACTTTTTATTTTCCTTCGCTCTCGTCTCCTCCCTTCTAATTTTCACCATCTTGTCTCCTTGCTTTAAATCTCTCCTCTTGTCCTGAGTCTGCCTGTCTCCTCCTCCTCATTGCCTCCATTCCGTCTCCTTTCCTTCCTCTCCCTTTTCCTTTGTGCTTCTGTGCCCTTTTCTGACTCTTTTTTCCCCTCTCTGCTCTCTTTTCTCTCCTTTCCCTTTCTCTGTCATTCAGTTGTCCCTACCTCCCAAGGTCAACAAGCAACTCTACGGAGATCTTTACTCAAAAGAGCTCACTTGGCTTTAATTAGGATCCTTTCAGAAACCCTGACCTCAGAGAAAACCCTGCATTCAAGCTGCCAATTTCCTTTGCTCCATCCTATCACCTCCCTCCTCCATGCTTTTAAGAGCAAAAATCCAATAAAAGAGATTTAAAATAGACATCTGGGAGAGGAAAGGACTGAAGGCTCCCCAGCTCCTCTTCTTCAGATGTACAAATGAGAAAACTGAGGCTCTGAGAGGGACCACAACACTCCCAGTCATACAGCGGGTTGGCAACAGCTGGTTCATCAGTCAGAACACTGTCTCCCTAAGCACTACCCGCCCCCCCCCCCCGCCGCCCCCACACCTCCAGCAGCTTCCCTAGACCTGGCCAGAGAGGGACTCCAGAGAGCACTAAGAGAACACCTCCCAGCGCCAGGCTCTGCTTAGCAACAAGTGCTGACATTTTTCCAGACATTTCCCAATGCATCCTGGGAAGAAGCTACAAAGTTAAACAAAAACAAACGGTGAACTTGGTAATTGCACACACTCTTATTTTCTTAACAAACCGACTGGAGCTCGTTAAGGGAGGCTTCTGAACGTAGACAGAAAGAACCTTGTCGTCACCCGTTAAATATGTCTAATTTCACACACTGTCATGTAGCTCTCCATCCAGCTGGCTCTGCACTGAAAAGGAGTAAATGATTGCATCTTGGCCCGTTTCTTAGCACGTAGGTATCTTTCGCAGGGAATATGAGGAACCGGCTGTAATTGTCTAGCACTGGCAATCTTGCTTATTTGGCATCCTCAGCAGACTTTTGATTTATCTATAACCTGGACCTGGCTATTTCAGATAATGTCATCTGCCTGAGGCACACATGGCATTTTGTCTTACCCGACTCCTGCCCCATCTTCTGTCCTCAGTTTCCCCAACTGTAACATGAGAACGGACTAGAGGCTCCAAGGGCCCTTCCAGTGCTAAACTTTGTTGTTACCCAGACGCGTTCTACACTTGCCAAGACCTTAACTGCCTAAAAATGTGGAGCAAAATCTGGTTTTTGTTATGGCCTTCGTTTATGGAGCCATCTTCCAAACCACGGACCTTCCTGATGCTTCTTAATAAGTCTATACCTTAAAGAAAAATGAAAATTAAAATACTGAACCTTCGGGTTCACGCTTCTCCCTGTAATGAAATGTGCATGGAGGACATGCATCCAGTTCAAGGACTTCATACAAAGTTATAATAACTTAACAGTAATAAGCTAATAGTCAAATGGAATTAATAACAGAAATGTGGCCATTTAAGCAGTAAGATGGCCCCATGTCATGGAATTTTTGCAGCTAAACCCTCCTGAGTTTCTACAAGCTAATAGCAATTAGCTCCTGAGTTAATGGCAGCTGCGGTCATAATGAGATTGGAATTGATCATTTAGAAACAGGGCTCGCATAAGCTGGTCTTATGAGGCATTTCAGTTGTAAAGCACTGCCTTGACCCCTTCTCTGTATACCTTTCATCATGACCCCATCTTCTTTAAGGGTTTCTGGACTCAGCATACTCCTTTCCCCATGCAGCATACAGCTCTCCAGGAGTAAAGCATCAAGGCAAACAGCCTTGCAGACCAAGAATTCTGAGCCCTTGAAGGTCAGAATTCACTCCTGCTCTACAAACCCTTCCCTTGGCAGGTACCCCCTTAGCAGGTTAAGTCCATATTAGCTTCAGAGTTTATTCCTAGCTCCACTGCATCTCTGAACTGACCAATGGGTTAAATTCTCTGAGCTTCAGTTTCCTCAGCATAAAGTGGGGAACATTATTATCTACTTCATGGAGTCACAGTAATTATGTAATAAGGAAATTTACAGAAAAGGTCTTATGCAGTACTTTTCATAGAGAGATGCTCAATGAATGTCTTTTCTGAATTGGTTAGCTTTTGCTGCGTAAAAAAGCATCCCCCAAATTAATTGTTTAAAATAACAATTATTTTATTTAGCTCATGATTAGGTGGGTCTGCCAGGTGTTTTTTTTTTTTTTTTTTTTTTTGGTCTGGGTTGATATAGCAGATCTCTGCTAGGCTTTCTCATGTGACTATGTTTAGTTAATGGGTTGGCGGATGGCTGAAAGGTCTAGGGATACTTCACACTCATGGTGGTAGTTGGCAGGCTGTCAGCAAGGGTTGGAGAGGTAATTGGGCCACATGAATCTCATCCTCCAGCAGGCTAGGCTGGGCTTATTCACATGGTCATCTCAGGGGTCCAAGCACAGAAAGAGAATGCAAGTCCCAAGGTGCAAGTGCTTTGCAAGTCTCTGCTTATTGTCACATCGGCCAAAGAAGTCACATGACCAAGCCTAGAAATGCCCCACCTCTTGATGTTAAGGACATCCGTGCAGAGATGGAAAGAATCTGTGGTCATTTTTCCAGTCTCCTATGCCTTATTTTTTAAATTACATTTTACTGGAATGGAGTTGATTTACAATGTTGTGTTAGTTTCAGGTGTACAGCAATGTGAATCAGTTATACATATACATATATCCATTCCGTTCCAGGGTATTAAGTAGATTTCCCTGTGTTATAAGTAGGACCTTGTTACTCATCCATTTCCTGCATAATGTATATAGGTCAATCCCAACTTTCCATTGTATCCCTCTCCTCAATGTTTTCCCTTTGGTAACCATGAGTTTGGTTTCAAAATATGTGAGTCTGGAGTTCCCACTGTAGTGCAGCGGAAATGAATCCTACTAGGAACCATGAGGTTTCGGGTATGAAACCAACTAGGAACCATGAGGTTTCGGGTTTGATTCCTGGCCTTGCTCAGTGGGTTAAGGATCTGGCACTGCCATGAGCTGTGGTGTAGGTCGCAGAGGTGGCTCAGATCCTGTGTTGCTGTGGCTGTGGTGTAGGCCAGCAGCTGTAGCTCCAATTGGACTCCTCGCTTGGGAACCTCCATACGCTGCGGGTATGGCCCTAAAAAGGCAAAAAAAAAAAAAAAAAAAAAAAAAACAAAAACCCCAACAACAACAACAAAATATCTGAGTATATTTCTGTTGTGTTAACAAGTTTCCCTGTATCATTCTTTATTAGATTCCACACATTAATGCTCTCATATGATATTTGTCTTTCTTTGTCTGACTTGCTTCATTTAGTATGATCATTTCAAGGTCCATCCACATTGCTGCAAATGGCATTATTTCATTCATTTTTACAGCTGAGTAGTATTCCACTGTATATATGTATCTTTATCCATTCTTCTTTTGATGGACATTTAAGCTGCTTCCATGTCTTGGCTATTGTAAATAGTGCTGCAATGAATATTGGGGTGCACGTATATTTTTGAATTATGTTTTTCTCCAGATAGATGCCCAGAGGTAGAATGGCTGGATCATATGGTAGTTCTATATTTATTTTTTTAGGGGATCTCCATACTGTTCTCCATAGTGGCTACACCAATTTACATACCCACCAACAGTGTAGGAGGGTTCCATTTTTTTCACATGCTTTTCAGAATTTGCTATTTGTAAACTTTTGATGGCAGCCCTTCTGACCAGTATAAGGTGATATCTCATTGTAGTTTTGATTTTCATTTCCCTAATAATTGGTGACATTGAGCATCTTTTAGTGTGGTTTTTGGCTTTCTGTCTGTCTTCTTTGGAGAAATGTCTATTTAGATCTTTTGAATAATTTTAATTGGGTTTTTGGGGTTTTTTTTTAATATAAAGCTGTAAGAGGTAGTTGTATATTTTGGAGATTAATCCCTTGTTGGTCACTTTGTTTGCAAAGATATTCTCCCATTCTGTGGGTTGTCTTTTTGTTTTGTTTATGATTTCCTTTGCTGTTCAAAGCTTTTAAATTTAATCAGGTCCAATTTGTTTATTTTTTATTTTATTTTCATTACTCTATGGGGTACATCCAAAAGTATATTGCTGCACTTATGTCAAAGAGTGTTCTGCCTATGTTTCCCTCTAAGAGTTTTATAGTATCTGACCTTGTGTTTAGGTCTTTAATCCATTTTGAATTTATTTTGTGTATGGTGTAAGAAAATGTTCTAATTCAATTTTTTACATGTAGCTGTCCAGGTTTCCCAGCACCACTTATTGAAGAGATTGTCTTTTCTCCATTGTGTATTCTTGCCTCCTTTGTTGTAGATTAACTGACCATATGTGTGTTAGCTTATATCTGGGCTTTCTATCCTATTCTGTTTTTGTGCCAGTACCATACTGTTTTGATTATTGTAGCTTTGTAGTATAGTCTGAAGTCAGGGAGCTTGATTCCTCCAGGTCCGTTTTTCTTTCTCAAGATTGCTTTGACTATTCAGGGTATTTTTTGTTTCCATACACATTTTAAAGGTTTGTTTGTTTGTTTGTTCTAGTTCTATGGAAAAATGCCATTGGTGATTTGATAAGGACTGCACTGAATCCGTAGATTGCCTTGGGTAATACAGTCATTTTGACAATCTTGATTCTTCCAGTCCAAGAGTATTCCACCCCTTATTTTCTTTCATTAGTTTTATGTATCTATGTACTATGTCTGATAAATAGTTGGTGTTTAGTAAGTGGTTACTGAATGAATGAATGAATAAAACTGAGACTCCAAGACATGACATGACTTGCCCAAGATAGCCCATGACTTGCCCAAGACATCCCTTCAGTTTGGTGGTAGAAGCAGTACTTAGACCCCACTCTCCTGACCTCCAGCCAGACAACTGTTTTCTCTTACATGGGAGAGGAAATTAGTCAGAACAAGAGATATGAACATGCTTTTAAAACATAAAGTGTTCCTCTAGCACATCAAGATATTTTTGGCATGTGCCTATTCTGAGCATCAGGTTTTCCATATATCCACAGGCATGAGTTGGTATCAGTGGCCCTCCCACTCTGATGATTTGGAAGGTGTTGTGGCCCAGAAACAGCTCTCTGTCTCATGCTTCTCAAAGGAAGGGAGGGGAGAGTGTCAGTGAAACTCCCTATATCCTTATGTCTTTTAATGTTGCTGGAAATTCAGTACACGAGTGAATACATCAATCCTCCTTGAGCCAGCTCTGAAAAGTCTGGACAAAAGGTGATTAAATCACTTAGGAGTCAATTTCAAGATTGTTTTCCTATTCTATTTAAAGAGTACAAATTATTTTCTTTTGAGGATGAAAATCCCTATCTGAGTAAAAATTGGGCTTTACACCATCCTTATTGGAGCATTCAAATTTACAGCCAGGGCAGGTGTGGGAAAACTGAGGCAAATGCTAACTTTACCTTCCCATTTTAAGTCAGTGAAGGCTGCAGAGGGAAGGTGGGGGAATAAAGCTACCATATTTCTGCATTTATGTACAGGCACTTTTATTTCTCTCTCTTCCCATATGTCCCAGGATATCTGATCTGGAGAGCCCTCATGGCAACATATCTCCTGCTATGTCTGGTGCATTGGTCAGCATAGTCTAAGTTATGCTTCAATAACAAACACCTCCCAACTCTCAGCACCCTATATCAACAAAGGTTTGTTTCTCACTCACAGTATATGATCAGTTGCAGCTAAGTTCTATGCCATCTTCCTTCTAGTACCAGGCTAAGACAGCAGCCCCAATCCAGGGCATTGTTAGTCTCAGGTCTGGAGGAAAACAGAGCAAAACACAATAGCTCTTAAGGCTTCTGTTCAGAAGTGGCACAATCTACTTCTGTTCACATTTCATTGGCTAAATGAAATCAAATGGCCAAGCCTAATGGGGTAAGGAGGAATAATCTTCCACGGAAAAGACCAAGAAATATTTTAAACAATAATATAATCTAACACATATGGCCTCTGCATGGGTCTACTTTGTGCGGGTGTTTAGACAAGGGTATGTGTTTTCCAAGGCTGGGCCAGAGTGGAGGGAGAATGAGACCCAGGAGGAGTGTGGGGGGTTGGGGGAGGGAGGCCCACTGGCTGTTGTTCTGTCTACTTCAGTCTCAGTAGAGGAAATTTTAATAAGCGCTTCCACAAAGCTATTTGCTCATGAACTCCACACATTTCCAGACATTTCTTCTTGAAGCAGTCCCAAGAACTGCTGGAGGAAAGCCAGCAGCCTGGGCTGTCTGGCCCTATTCTGAAGAATTAAGATGTCCCTTCTTCCAAAGGTCACACAGGGTGGAGGCTGCATGCTGTTTGGAAAAGGTGTGATGGGGTCAAGTTCTGTGTCAGGTCATGGGTCATCCCAGGACCCCCTGCAACTGACCCCAGAGCTCCACCTGGTGCATCAGAGATCCTCGGGCTAGAGGGCGATCCCTTACATCTCAGCTCAGCTTCTTCAGCTTGCCAGTCATGTAGTTTTTGACAGGCAGGATCCGCTCTCTATTTCACTGTTTTAATCAATAAAATGAGGATGATAGCACCAGACCTGCTTTCCTCTGCTTGGAGACTGGACATTTACATGGAAGAGAGTAAACAGCCATTTGACTTATGGTCCCTAGAGGTGTGGGAAAGTTGGTTCATCTCAAGTCTTCTGTCACTATGTGTCTCACAAGGATGCAGGGAGGAGGGAAGACTTCACCTTCAAGATCTCTAAAGGGTAGTTGTGGGGCAGAGAGAGTGGGTGCAACCCCAGGGAGGCCGAGGCTGGAGCTCACATGAGGAACACTCTCTCACAAGGCAAGAGCCATAGGGAAACATGGGAGATAATGGTTCTCCATCATAAGAAGTGTGCAGGTCAGGCTGATGCATGCTTCCCAAGGATGCTCTCAATGATGGTGTCAGTGGATGTTGATAATGCATGCCTGTGCATCACAGACTCTCAGAATTAAAGGATCTAGCAAACTTACAGGCATAGTAATATGACCTCAGGGATGACACCATGAAAGACACGTGGCATTAGGTGTAGCTCATGCTCTTGCCTGACCTCACTCCGGGCCTTTTGAGGCTCCATCCTCCCTGACAATTCCAGGAGACTTAGATGGTAGTTAATGTCCCAGCCCCTTAGCATTTTCTACAAGTCTCATGGAAAAAAGGCACTGGCCTTCTGCCCCCAGAGCCAGGATATGCCATTTGAGCTGATTCCAGGGAATAGTGAGGGGTTTGCAGGATACAAGTGGCCCCCATAGCCAGAGAGCAGTGGTGCCCCTGTGCCCGAGGTATTGGATGGCCCCAGGGTGAATGTGTGCATGGGTAAGGAGGGGAAGTAGAGAGGGGAGGTATTGTTAGGGAAAGGATTGTGTCACCTGCCCTGGATGAACTGGGCTTATAGAGTAGCTCAGTTTGAGGTTTTATAATGGTCATTTTCTTGGACTTTGGGGAAATTTGTTTCTCTCCTCCCCCTCCTCCTGTATCATCTACATCTTTTTTACTATTGAATATGGCTTTGGCATTCCCAAGGGCTGTCAAGTTCATATCCTTGTGAAGGTCTAGTGAGGCAGTCAGAGTCAGGAACAAAGTCCTCTTATGGTCAAGGAGACAGCTGTGGTTGGGTAGGTGTGAGAGGTGGGAGACTTCTCTACCCAAAACTTACATGGCACCAAGCCATGAGCAAGCCCAGAGGCTGGCCACCCCTCTGGAGAGCATTCTCTCAAAGGCCGGGGCAGCCCTTCCCTTCTCTGCTGGAGGTGGGAGCCATCAGTGCTACAGGGACTGGTTGCGCAACTGCTGCATTACCATGGGGGTCATTGCCTCAGGTCACTGCCTCCCACTGGGGTCAGCCCAGCCTGGATCTGCACTTTCATTCTCCACAGGCGATGTGGTAGTGTCCTTCCATGGGAGATCCTTTCCCAGCCATGCAGGTCTGGGGTCTGCACTGAGCACTCCTGGGCTTGCCTGAGCAGTCCCTACAACCAGAGATGGGTTAGGCATGCCGCCATATGTTTTCTGCTTGCCCCTCAGTACCCCTGAAAAGAGGAGCACTGTTATCCATTCCTCAAATGAGGAAAATGAGACTCAGACAAGTAACTTGCTCAGGGTCACGTGGGGATCAGTAACCAATGCCCCTCCCAGGAGTAGGGGCTGAGGTCCTCCAGCTTAGGAGGCCTCCAGCCTATTCACCTACAAAACATATAGGGAGCCCTGGAGTGACTCTGATGCCTGGACCCCTGTGCAGACCTGCCCTCCAGGTTACACCAGGGTAGGGGAACCTGCCATCTATTCTGAATAGCTCCCCCAGGTGACCCAAAGGCAACAGAGGTCTGGAAACTTCTACACCACATGCCCCATCTGCCAATCTAACCTGGCCTGATCCACTGGGGATGGACCTGCAATGACAAATATAATCCTTTCAAAGTGCAGGCTTTGAGGTAAAGAGAGCAGGGCCTTGATCATTCCCTTCTGGGAATGCATCTTAGGTGCTCAGGAAAATGGAGGAAAAAGCAAGTCTTTGCTCCTCTCCAGCATCTAATTTCCTATGTGATGTTTGGTAAGTTGCTTTCTCTCTCTGGGCCTATTTCCCCACCTATAACATTAGGGTTTGAAGGGCAATAGGCTAGAGTGTCCCTAAGCTAGATATATCTGGAATATTCCCCAACTCTCCAGCCTAAAAAAGAGGGACCTCAGCTGCCAGTGAGTGGGGTCACTAAGGACAAATTAATCTTGTCGGCCCCACTCAGGCCCTTTGGTGTCTCCACTTGCTCTGAGCTTCCCTTTGGATAATAATAGCCTCTATGTTCAACTGTCCATAGGCATTGCGTTAGGCACTTTATACACCTGGCTCCCTTTAATCCTCAACCACCATGTAGGAAAGGTATTATACTCCCATTTTTACAGCCAAGAAAACTGAGGCTTAGCAAGGTTAAGTGATCTGCCCAACATCACACAGCTAGGAAGTGGCAGAGCTTGAATTCAAACCCAGGGCAGTGATGGGCTGTGCATCCTGCCTCCAGGCAGCACTGCCGCTTTGGTGTCCCTGCTAACTGTGGACAGCTCCTCCCTGAGGATGGGTACAGGCAAGCTGCCTCTCTCATCCTTTCTTCTGAGCCTGCTATGGATCAGATGACTTTGAGCAACAAAATAAACAGAGATGGATTGGAGCAGAGTGTTTCCAATGGAATCATTTTGCAAAACTGCCTTTTTCTGCAAGCTGCCCCTCTTCGGAGCTTCAAAGAGAAACTTGCTCCCAAGCAGGATCTTTTGCCTCAGCCAAAGGCCATTTATCTGGAATATTACTATGCTAGTGGCTGCCTGTGGCGGTTCCTGCTGCTGATCACACACTCCCAGCAAAGATTCCTCCTGGGAATGCTCAGGAGGCTCCAGGAAGCTAACAGGCCCCCTGTGACACATTCTAGTTACCTTTTGTTTGGCTTCCCAAAGCCTCCGATGGGACCTCTGGGGAGGATGGGGCCCCTGGCAGCAGTATCATGCCCACCGCACCATAGACACCGGTTCCACCTTGCTCACTGCATTATGCTTGGAGAACAGAAATGCCCTACAGATCTGACCCACACACAACATCAAGCACCAGAAAGAGTCAGGCTGGGGACCAGCCTCATCTTGAAGTAAAGGGCACTGAATTTAGAGAAGGAGACCCAGCTTCCAGCCGTAGCTCAGCCAATGCCGTAACAACCTTAAGCGAGATGCAGTGTCCTTGGACCTCAGTTTCCTCTCTCTAAATTGAGTGGGTTGGACTCAACACCCTCTAAGAGTCCTCCAGATAGAACACATGCAGTGATGTGCTCAGAGCTCTAGGCAGAGGATGAGGCTTTGGGTTTGAATCCTAACTCTGCCACAGGGCAACTTTGTTAATTTGCTGAAGCTTCTATGTCATTATTGTGACACAAACAGAAATGAGATTATTGGTGCAAGGGCCAGGGGAGGTCCTCATCTGTGGAATCAGAGGGCATTTGCAGAAGCTGAAGCTGAAATTTCATTCACTACCTAAAGCCAACGCAGAAAACCCAGCAGGAATGAATCTGGTTCCTCAGAGCTCCTCATTTCACAAGACTGATGGTTCTTTTTTTGTCTTTTTTGTCTTTTTGCCATTTCTTGGGCCACTCCCGCGGCATATGGAGGTTCCCAGACTAGGGGGTCTAATTGGAGCTGTAGCCAACGGCCTACGCCAGAGCCACAGCAACGAGGGACCTGAGCCACATCTGCGACCTACACCACAGCTCACAGCAACGCCAGATCGTTAACCCACTGAGCAAGGGCAGGGATCGAACCCACAACCTCATGGTTCCTAGTCGGATTCGTTAACCACTGTGCCACGACGGGAACTCCGACTGATGGTTCTTAATAATCACCATGAACACTAATGAAAAGATGTTTCCTAGAAGGTCACAGTGCAAAACACCTCCTCCCATGGGAGTGTCTTGGGTTCTGTAAGGTCACAGTCAGGTGGCAATATTTTTTGACACCAACCTGTGCACTGCCAACTATGTGACCCAGTCCCTGTCACATAGTAGGTCTCAATAAATGTTGCCTGGAGTTCCCATCGTGGCGCAGTGGTTAACGAATCCGACTAAGAACCATGAGGTTGCGGGTTCAGTCCCTGCCCTTGCTCAGTGGGTTAACGATCCGGCGTTGCCGTGAGCTGTGGTGTAGGTCGCAGACGCGGCTTGGATCCCGCGTTGCTGTGGCTCTGGCGTAGGCCGGTGGCTACAGCTCCGATTGGACCCCTAGCCTGGGAACCTCCATATGCCGCGGGAGCGGCCCAAGAAATAGCAACAATAACAACAACAACAAAAACAAAAAGACAAAAGACAAAAAAAATAAATAAATAAATGTTGCCTTATTTAGCCCTTTTGGTGGAAATACAGAAGAACTACTCAATAATGGTAATAATGGCAAACACTCACTGGCAATTAGCATATTGCACTTATTGTTCCAAGTGCATTATATATTTAAATTTACTTAATGCTTATGACAGCCTCATGAGATAGGTACTAGTTCACACAAATATTTCTTGAGTTTAAGAAACACGCCCAAGGTCACCAAAGGTCTAAGTAGCAGAGGTGGAATTTAAACCAAGAGAATGTGGGTTGAGTTTGTTCTTAATCACCAGCTTTGTGATTCTCACACTCAACTGTGCACTGGAATCACCTGGAGGTTGTTAAAAAACACAGGGCTGAACCCCAACCTCAGAGTTTCTGATTCACAGTGTTAGGAGGAAGCAGAGAATCTGTAATTCCAAGAAGTTCCCAGATGATTTTGGTCTGGGGGCCACACTCTGAGAGCTACTGCTTTAGGTCATGCTGTTCAGCGTTAAAGGGAAACTGAACTCTATGTGAACCCCACAAGGTCTCTTGAGGCTCCTAGACCCCACTCTTTCCCAAAGTGTTATCCACAGAAAATCTTTCCACAGGTTACTAATCAGCATTATACGGTAAAAAGGGGGATGAGATCCACCATTAAGGAAGGATTCAGACAATAAAAATGAATCGAAACAGAGTTTGCAGGAAACTTGGTGGTGGTGGGGGGGAATAATAGTGAGTAATTAACTTACGTATAGTTAAAATTAAATAGATAATTGTAGAGTTTCCTGGAATGTGTAATGTAATGAAAGTGCTAAATAAAGATCTTGAAACAGGAATGACACAATGTTAGAAGAAAACCTAATAACAGTCTGGAACTAATTATAATAAAATTATCTTGGGAAAAACTAGGACTTTGTGAAGGGGGCAAAGAGAGAGAAGTAAAAAGTAAAAGGGTTCTGAAGGTCTCAACTGTAGGAAGAGTAGGGAATTAAAAGAGTTGTAAAGACTATACAATATTGGAGTGAGGAGGAAAGCAGTAGAGGAAATATTTGGCATTTTGTTTTCACAGAATAGAGAAATGCATATTTAATTATGAGTTTAGAGAAAGAGAAGGAAACCATTGGTAGAAGAGAAAAACTGAGTCAAAATTACAAATTTTAAAAGGGGGAAGAATAATAAAGAAACACAGAAACTACAAAAAAATAAGGAAAAGGAGAAAGAAGAAACAAAATAAATAGTAAATATAAAGCCAAGTGAAGAAATAAAACTGTGTAAAAATGTTGCTACATTAAATGTGAATGGACTAAATTTTCCTATTAAAAGAAAGGGACCCTTCAAATGGTTTTTAAAAATCAACAGGAGGTAATTAAAAAGCTTTCTATATGACAGGAAGACTTTGAATAAAGGCAAAGATGAAGAAAAACAGACAGAGGTGGGGGCAGTCTCTGTGGCACATTTGGGGATCTGAAAACCTGTCACTATTTTTGTCAGTACTGTTTTTTCCATAGTTCCATGCTCTACTGCTGTCACTCATCTCAAAAGTCAACAGGAAACCAGGAAAAAACCTTGACTACTTAAACTGAAGTCTTGCAGTTGTAAAAAAAAAAAAAATCTCAGAGGAGTTCCCATTGTGGCTCAGTGGGTTAAGAATCTGACTAGCATCCATGAGGAGGTGGGTTCGATCCCTGGCCTTGCACAGTGGGTTAAAGGATCCAGCATTGCTGTAAGCTGTGGTGTAGGTCACAGACACAGCTCAGATTGGGTGTTGCTGTGGCTATGGCATAGGCTGGCAGCTGCAGCTCTAATTCAACGCCTGGGACCTTCCATATACCATGGATATGGCCCTAAAAAAAAAAAAAAATCTCAGAAATCAGTACCACAGAAGAGATGTAGAAAATTGCTTATTTCATTTCTTTCAACCCTAGCTGAGATAGAGCATTGCTTCATTTTTAATTTTTCTAGCTCATCAAAAAGAACTGGAAGGAGTTCCCATCATGGCTCAGAGGAAATGAATCTGACTAGCATCCATGAGTATGCAGGTTTGATCCCTGGCCTTGCTCAGTGGGTTGGAGACCCAGCATTGCTGTGAGCTGTCGTGTAAGTCCCAGACAAGGCTTGGATCTGGCATTGCTATGGCTGTGGTATAGGCCAATGGCTACAGCTCTGATTCAACCCGTATCCTGGAAACCTCTATATGCTATGGGTGCAGCTCTAAAAAGACAAAAAAAAAAAAAAAGAACTGGGAGTTCAATACCACAGAATATATTATTCATTCATAGATATTTGTTATGCAACTGCCAAGTACTATGTACTACAACAATCTTGGTGGACACAGAAGTCAACAAAACAGAGAAAGCCACTGCCTTTGTGAGGCTTACATTCTAGTAAAGGTAACAGACAATAAAATGATATGATATGATATATATGATATGATATGATATGATATGATATGATATATTATATGATGTAATATAATAATGAAATACTGATGGTGGTCAGTGCCCTAAAGAAAAGTAGAGCAGCACAGGTAGGAAGGGACTATGTACTATTTTAATCAAGCAAACCCTTTTCATTAAGGGCAAAGTCTGTGATTTTTCACCTCTCTGCCTATAGGGCCTCAGTTCAGACATAGATGGTGTACAATAATTACAGAGAAAAGCAGATGTAGATAGAGAGCAAGGTAGTTTTAAATTTGTGTCTATTCTTTGTGTGGCAGGAAACAGGTAAGAGAGAGACAGTGAAGGTTCTGAGCTGGCATAATCAATTTGAGTCTCCAAGAGGTCTGATTCAACCTCAGTGTATGGGATTGGTGAGAGCTGTGGTGTGGGGAGTGGGGACACCAGCCTTCCTGAGCAACATACTCCAACAGAACCTTCTATAGCTCTGGGAAGTTGCCTTCTTCCTGATGTCAAGTTTTGCCGGCTCTGGGTGGTGCTATTTATTTCAAGAGAAAACAATGCAAGCTTATCATGGAGAGCTTGGAAAATATCTCAAATAGAGAAAATATCTAAGACAGACAGACATAGATAGCCAAATACATTTATTTATTTATTCAGGTTGTCTCCTATATATGCATATTGCATTAAAAATATTCATGGCCTTTGACACAGTAAGACTCCTTCTTAAATATATCTTAAAGAAATAATCAGAAACTAAGGCAAAAATGTAGGCATAAAAATATTAAAGTGTTCTATATAGCAGCAAAGCTGATGTAACAGATAAATCTTCAACTATAGATTACCTCAAGAAGTAAAGCCTCATCCATATATTAGAATACATATGCTCATAAAATGGTGATGTCAAATAATATTTAATAAGATCCTTGTGGCATATTATTGCTAATTATATAGCTCTGTGTATTGACAAAAGACTGAGAGGAAAGCCATCCAGCTACTAGCAGTAGTTATCATTAGGTGATGGGATTATAGTTTGCATCTTATTTTTTCTTGTATCTTTTCATATTTTCCAAGCTGTCTTCGACAAGCTTGCATTGTTTTCTTTTGCAATGAAGTAGCGGGGGAGGGAAAAGATTATTTTTAAAAGAGGAAAAGTAACATTTTATTTTACAGAGTTATTCTCATTGAAATAAACAGCACCACCCCAGAGCTCCCACATCTTGACAGGGGGGAGAGGGCAACTTCCCAGAGCTATAACAAGGGATCCTGGGCATGAAATATCTATAGGCTCCAGAGGTACAAGAATTTACGGTGGCCGGTGGCCTGGCATGAGGCACTCCTCCCTTCTCCCCAGCTGGGCCAGCAGCTGGGCTCCCAGGTAGGGGATATGTCTGCAGGATCCAGGGAGAACCTAAGGGAGGGTGAGAGTGACAGGGGCAAATCTCCAGGCATGCCATCTCCTCCCGTCTCCATCTGCCAATTCCTCTGAATTCCTATGTCCCTCTGCTTCATGCCCCTGTCTCTGCTCCTGAACCCTTCTAACTCCGCCTCTTTTCATGTCTGTCTTCAGCCCCCATCCCCAGGCAGCCTCTGCCTCCCCACTCTCCGCCCCCTCCTGCCTAGGAATGCTGCTGAGCTTGGCAGGGTGCTGAAGGTTCTGGGCTAGGGCCTGTCGAAGGCCTGTGAGCTGTTACTATTACTGGGAGCTGTTCTGTCAAATGAACGTTCTCACATGTCACGAATCAGAAGACGGTGTCTTTACTTCCTTCTGCCTAATCTCAACAAATTCTGCGTATAGTACACGCATCGCTCCCCCTACACCCAAGTGCAAGGAGCAAGGAAGGAGGCATTCTGAAATCCATCCTAGAACACCAAGGGGACCAAGTTGGGGCGTCACATCTGCATTCTGATGAGTGGAGAGGTCTGCCCTCACCCACCCTCGCCCATCCCTGCACAGAGGTCTGCACTGAGCATTCTCCAAGAGCAGCAAGCCTTGGTCTGGAGGCTGAGACACTCGCTAAGCACTCCCCAGAAGACCTGATGCTGGGAAGAAAGCTGCGGGGGCATAGGGGCCGTTGGGCTTGGCGGGTAGTGTGGGGGGACATCTCACATCTGGGCTCAGCTGCCTTCTCTTTTGCTGGTAAAACTTAAAGCCATCCACCCAGGGACCCTGCTCTCAGACAGTTGACTGACAGAGGGCCAAGGTGGGGCCAGGGCAAAGCCAGGGCTGCTCTATTTGGCAACTGAAGAAAAGAGGGAAGTGGCTGTAGAAGTGGGGAAATGGGGTGGCTGAGCGAGGGGGCCAGTGGGCACACCCTTGTCTGAGGGAATGATCCTGGGGAGCAATGGACAGGCCAGAGGGAGCGGCCTCTTAGGTTCCAGAGGTTCTTCAAAGAACTGCCCCACTGTGGAGGAGTGCCATGTTCTGTTTGGCTGGAAATTATTTTGCTTTTCCTTTGCTGCACCCCCTCATTTTCCCTCCTGCCCATGAACTTGCAGTGACTCAGGACAAAGGGCCCCCTTCTCTTGGCCCTTTAGTGTCCCCAGTGAATTGGGGCTTCACTGTCCCTGGTCCCTAGTGGAGGCACATCCCTGTCCCTGCCCCCAGGCCTTGCATTGTAAATACTAGGTTTCTGAACTTTGTTGGAGAAAATCTGCTGCTAGAATGTTAGACTAGATGGTTCTTCGGTCTCCAAAGTTTCACCTTGCCCTTCTTCTGACCAGCCTCCTCTGTATCTCACTGCAGTGCGTCTTGGGGGCAAAGGACCCCATCTCTAGAAAGAGTTGTCATCTGTTTTAACCTTTGTTACTCCAACTGTGAAATGAAAGCAGCCTGGGCTTGAGGATCAAAGTAGGACAGAAGGTGGAGGGTTTGCCCCAGGCAGAAAGCCATTGACTGTCAGCTGATTTGAATTAGAAAGTGCTGGGGTGATTGACTTCTGGGTTTCCTTTCAAACAATGGGAGGTAGTTCTGGGAGCTTGTGTGCTGGTGTGAGTGGAGGTGCACAGGAATGCAGGAATCCTTTGGGAGGCTGTGCGGTGAAATGAAATTGGTAAAACCAGCTTTCAAGTTATTAAGTCGGTACTTTAAACATGTACTTTTCTGAGAACTGAGTGCAATAGCAGATGCAGAGAAGCGATTTGTTGGATGAACTGAATGAATGAAACAATCATTGAATCAGTGAATCCACAAGCAGTTCTAGGCATGGTGCTGTCATAGCAAATCATCCAGGAGTTGGGACAAATTTTGAGCTGTGTGAAGATCTAGACGTGGCCCAAGGCAGTCGCCCTTTCACAGAGCAGTGAACTGGGGTTCTGCAGAGTAAAACTTCTGGTCTGGGGGGTCTCACACCTAACAGATAGCAGCATAAAAATGTGAGGCCAGTGTCTATTCTCTACCTGCTGTCTTCAAAAGAGAGCATGTTAGCAAGATTCATCATGTTGAGTTTCTCTGAATTTGCCTTAGAAATACCAGGACAGACATCTAGGAGAAGGATAGAGGGTGCTTAAAGACATTTCTGATTGTCTGGCCTCACAAAAACCATCAATGAGGGCTTTGGAACCAGACCCCTGGGGTGAGTGTTGGCATCACATTTGGAAATTTTAGGTAGGTTTTGGCACCTCTCTGAATCTCTAATTTCTCATCTGAAAAATGGAGAAAAACAGTTCACTGAGCTGTTGTGAAGATTCACTGACGTAGTCTGTAAAACACCCACTGCAATCCCTCCATGAGAGGAAGTCCTCAAGGACCACAGCCAGAATGGTCTTGCTCTGGCCCTGTGCAGAGCTCTGAATGTCATTATGCTCGAATCACCTGGGGAGCATTTCAAAGCAGAGCTCCCCGCGTTTCTGCATGGCAACAATGGGGCCAAGCATCTGGCTTCTCAACAAACCCCTGTGTCTAGGTGTCTAGACACCTCATGTCTCACATGAGTCTGATGCAGGCAGCTCTCTGCCCATATCAGAGAAATTCAGGTCCACACCTACACTCTGTACTGTTACATGCATTGCCTTCCCTGCAAGATGGAATGCCAGGCAGGCAGGAACCAGGCACCTGGCTACATGGTTCTCACAGCACAGGTACTATATGGTTACCAGTCAGTTGAAAGGTAACATTTGGTTCCAAAGACTACTCTCAGGGACCAGAACCCCTGGAAAACAAGTTTTCAGCTTTCAGAATTACTACATATAAAAAATGCTGAGCTGTGCCTGCATCGTCTTCAAACTGGCTCTTGACGACATTGTCTGTTTCAGTCAATGTGCAATGACTGTTCTCTAGAAGAGATGCCACATAATTCATCTTATAAGTTCAGTGCCAGAAAAAATATGTCATTCCTCCTGACAAATGTATATGCTTCCTTTTATCTTGTTGTGGCAGGTTATTTTTCCAACAATGGTCACAAAAACCTCTCCCAGTCCACATGCTCTTTGGCAATGTGACTTTGTTCTCAAACTTGGTCAGGAGATGGGGATGACTTCTCCAGCTTCTTGAACATGGGCAAGTCTTTCGACTGCCTTGACCAAGAGAATCTGGTGGAAGTGATGCTGTGCCAGTTCTGGGCATGGCCCTTAACTGGTCTTGCAGCTTCTTCCTATCTCTGAAAAACCAGTTGCTATGTTTAAAGTGGTCTATTCTAAGACATCATGTGGTAAGAAGTCCAAACCACAGGGAGAGTCCCTGGAGGATGAGATGCATGGAGAAAGAAGCCAAGAAGCAGTGATGCAGCAGCAGAGGACTAAAGAAGCCATTCTTGGAGGTCAATTCCACAGTTCCAGCCACCCCACCTGGTGCAGTGCATATCAGAGAGGAACTGCCCAGCCAGACTCTCTCCCAAATTCCTAACCCACAAAATCTTGAGCGAAGTGTAATGATTATTTTAGACCACTAAGTTTTGAGGCAGTTTGTTATGCAACAGTAGACTCCCAAAACATAAGTTATGAGAATATGTAACCATCATATTTTCCTTTTTCCCTTGACTGCCAGGAAGCTCAGGGCTAGATTTCTGACTCACCCATAGCAACCTCCCTTGACTTATCCCTACTCCTTGCTTTATGTATATAACATTTGATATTTTAACCCTATATTAATTAGATTAGATTTCTGTCTTTTATTATAAAACTCTATCTTCTTTTGATAAAGAAATGGGAGGATGTTTGGGAGTTTTATTGCTTTCTCCACCCCTTCCATACATTTAAAACTTCCCATGTGTCAAAGTTCTATTTAATTTCCAGAGCTTGCTGTGGGCACAGAACTAATGTTGTTGCCCAGTAGGTCACATTTTCACCTCCACGATTCCCTATCTTGCCCCCACCCTTCTCCAGTTCTGGTTTATCAGTACCTCTCACTCTCATTTCTCAACCAACCAATTTTTGATTCTCATCTTTAAAAGTGGTCTCTCAAGGACCAAAGAGCTTGAAATATCTAAAGAAATGGATTTATTCTGAGGAAGTTCAAGTTGAATAGTCAAGAGATAATTTGGGGCAAGGTCAAGGTCATGGTTATGGACTAAATAAAACCTGAGGACAGTGCCATATGCAAACAAGTCTCTGTGTGTCCCTGGGCAAATCTCTGAAGCTGAACTGATGACAGCCCTCAACTACTGAGCAGCCAACACAGCCAGATCATCTACAGGTCCACATGAAAACTTCAGAGCCATATGTATTTTAGAAATCAAACCACTGTAGATTTGGAAAGGTAATAGTATACAAATAGCTATGTTACCTAACACTACCAAGGGACTCTGAGGTATTACCCTGAAATCAAACACATCAATATTTCTGCAGCAAAACACATGAAGAATCACAATAACAACTCTAAATAGTTTTACATAAGTTCAGCTCAGATCCTGTTGCCAAGTGAGTTCAAGTGAGACCAGATTTTACTGCCAAATGAGTTATGAAAAATGCTCTCAGTCTTCAGAATTTTCTAATCCGGGAATTGTGGATGGAGTTCATGGTTTTGTGCTAAAGACCTTGCTTGTACTGATCTCACTATCATAAAATTGCCAAATGATTAATACTGGTATCATCCCATTGTACAGATGAGAAAAAGGAGACTCAGAGACATTGTCACTTGGTAGAGGTCCCAGGTTGAAGCTCAGATGCATCTGACTTTTAAACCTGGATTCTTAAATATTATCCTATCCTGTCTCCTCTGCTCTATGCCTCTGGTCACATGAAAAGAAACCTTTTGACATAGGTCCCTGGGAAGCTACTTAGTTAAGCTGAGGGATTACTAGGGAAGAAGAAAGGAAGGAGGAGAGAGAAATCTCTTTTTACAAAGGAAATAAAATGTAACATTTCCTCCCAACCCTAGACCTCAAAGGGAAAAGCTGAGCAACCTGTACCAACATGGCTTAGAAAAGGGAAGAGTCTTCCAGAAATTCTCCAATTCTTTGCCCTAGGACTTTTATCCTACTGCTGCCACCACATGTAAAGAAATAGTTTTGTTTGTTTGTTTTGCTTTTTAGGCATATGGAGGTTCCCAGGTTAAGAGTCAAATCGGAACTATAGCTGCTGGCCTATACCACAGCTCATGGCAACGCCAAATCCTTAGTCCACTGAGCAAGGCCAGGGATCCAACCTGCATCCTCAGGGATGCTAGTCAGATTCATTAACCACTGACCCAGGAGGGGAACTCCAAGAAATAGGTATTTTTAAATGAGCTTTGCTTTATAGAAAAATAAAAGTCCCAAGCCTTTAGCAAAACATAATGCTTAGAAAGAGCCCTGGGCTTAAGGCCCATAGAGATGTGACTTCCAATATCATTTATGTCATTCACTGGCTTTAAGAATTGGGAATGTTTTCTCCTCTCTAAAGGGCCTGCCTAGAGAAATCCCATCTTTGCCTCTACCTCTTGGTCCAGATGAAAGCTTGGGCCTGGAACAAGCATTCTAGGCCTTCAGACAGCTTGCAGGAGAGAGGGGATGTGTGCTCTGGGCTGAGGGAATGAGACTCACACTTCCCCATGGCCATGCATTCAAAGTAATCCTCTTGGAGTTCCCATCGTGGCACAGTGGAAACGAATCCAACTAGGAACCATGAGGTTTTGTGTTCGATCCCTGGCCTCACTCAGTGGGTTAAGGATCCGGCATTGCTGTGGGCTGTGGTATAGGTCGCAGACGCGGCTCGGATCTGGTGTTGCTGTGGCTCTGGTATAGACTGGCAGCAACAGCTCTGATTAGACTCCTAGCCTGGGAACCTCCATATGCCACAGGTGCAGCCCTAAAAAGGACAAAAGACAAAAAAAAAAAAAAAAAAAAAAAAGTAATCCTCTTACAGAAGGGCTCTCTCTGCATCTCTCACCCTAGGTCTCACAGTCACGAGACAAATCCTACCTGCCCGACCAGGTCAGGAAGACCTCTTTAGAGCTGACGGGGCTGTGGATATCTTTGTGCTTCAGCTTGTCAAGCAATCCATCCTAATGAGATTTCATTGTCCAGACTTTATGTCGAAACAGAAAAATCTCCCTTCATCCTTCCATTCACTCTAAAACACTACCGATTGTTCATCATGCACCAGACACTGTGTTTAGCATGGGGAATTCTTCATTCGTTCATTCACTCATTCAGAATACATTTACTGAGCATCTTCTATGTACCAGGCAATATAAAAGGCACTTCGAATACATCTGTCAATGACACAGAAAACAATCCCTGTCTTCATGAAACTTAGATCTTAAGTAAGGCAGGCACGGTCCCTGACAACCCAGAGCTCACTTTTTTTGTAGAGAAACACTTAAAATATAGTGACATCTCATACAACTGATATAGCACGAGATGCTACAGAAATGTAGGCATCCAACCTGGTCGTAGGAGACATGATACAGACACAATATCTTTCTGGAGGAAATGACATAGACACTAAAATATGAAGAAGGAGCAATGATATAGTCAAGAGCATAGAAGAGTGTTTTTGTCAGAAGCATTGTGTGCAAATAGAAGAAATAGCATGGCTCACAACAGGAGCAGAGGGTAGCTCTCTGAGGTCAGAGCAGAGGGTTTGAGGTAGAAATTAATAGAATTGTGGCTAAAGAATTAGGATGAGTACATCCCACATGGCTCTGTCTTGACAGCGTGGAGAACTTGGAGCAGGTTACATGCAGAGGCATGGGAGAAAAGAGATGAGTTATTTGTTACGATGGTTACAAGGCTTCACTAAAGACACATTTGGAGAATGACCTCACGCCCATGTGGAATGGGCCAGGGGGAGCCTCCCCTGGACCCCTGAGGCCCTTTGGGATCCTCTGCCTGAATCTGAGGCTCTGAAATGAAGTTGCAGGCTGCAAAGGTGTTGGTTGTGACTGAAGCTATGGCGTGTGCATTCCTATAATCATTAAGATGAGTTTCCAAGCTGCTGGGTAGCTAACTCTAGTTGGTGTCAGGGTAATTAACCAAGCTGCCTGAACTTTATTCACAGCCTGACAAGGTGCACTCCTGGGACTTGTCACTGTGGTTAGTCGAGGGGCGGGGGACTTGACATAAGGCTGATTAGGGAGTGTTTTACACAGCAAGAAGCTCTCTGATCTTCAGCTGAGTGGGGCTCCCCCCTCCCATCTCATATCAGAGATGCCTGCGAGGCTAGAGAATAAAGATCATCCAGTCCAACCCCCTCACTTTCAGATGAGACAACAGCAGTTCTGAGCATGTCTGTGGTTTTCCCAAGGCTACAGGGTGAGTTTGTTCTGGAGCTGGGAATACCGTTAGATCCTCATGTTTCTGCTCACAGACTTTTCTCCTTTATGTCCTTTCTTTATTTTTTAAAAGGCTATTTCCTAAATCACTGCTTCTCAAGTCTAATATACACAGGAATCCCGGGGGAGCTTGTAAAAATGCAAATACTGATTTAGGAGGTGTAGGTGTCTCCAACAAGCCCCCAGGTGATATGGATGCTGCAGCTCCATGGCCCATATAAGGAGCATCAAGCAGCTTATCAAGGACCCTTTCTCAGAGACCACCTGCACTTTCAGTGAACCTGGCATGAGTTACCTGGGCTTGTGGCTCATTTGTTCCAATGGACCTTGAAACAGGAGCTTCCTGGAATCAGAGCACCTCTGGTTACCAGGTTCTCAGAGGTCCTACAGTCCAGCTCCCGTGCACACCTGCGTCCCCTCATTCTGGTCAGGGCTCTTCTATATTTCAACAAACCTCCTCAGTTCATCCCCCTAAAGCAGGGTTTAAAGGACTGCAGGGAATCCAGGGCAGGAAAAGGCATTTCTGTTCACCTGCTCTCTTCCCAGCTCCCTGAAGACTGACTTACTCATCTCAGCACAAACCAACATACAAACAAAACCCGCCTCCCAGGTTCTCAAGGCCATGTGACCTCCCAACCCCAGTGCCCACCTGGAAACGTTCCTTTCTACTCCTTGTTTCCTTTCTGAAAGGGAGAATCTGATGGGCACAGCTCATCTGTTTGAGTCTCTCTTCTTCCCTGGGCCTCATAAACACCTATGACAAAGAGGCAGGACCTAACTAGGTAGTCTTCTGGGAACTCCTAAGTATTGATTCTCTCTGATGTTAAGGTTCTTTGCAACCAAGTGCTTTAGGAAAATACCTTTATCCTGCTTGCCCAGGGAAGACATTCACTCAAAGGCATAGCATTTGGAACTGTTCTTTCCAACTGATGAGGTAACAATAACCCCTATCCAAGAAAATGGGAATTTATGGTTTTTCATTTATGGGACTGATGACGGGATACCATCCCCAGGTGGTGACCATCCCAACAAGAAAACAATTCTCAAGGCTGTATTCTCAGGAAGGCTATGAGAGTCAAAGGGGTTTGGCGTTACCTCTGTGGGTAAGTCCTGTCTCCTTTCCAGGCCACTAAGGCCATTCTCATCCAAGTCTCATGTCACAGCTGAGCAAACTAAAGTTCTCCTTAGATCTGGTCTTCAACAATTCCAACATAATTATTCTTTTACTTTTAAATTCTATGTCCTGCCTTAATTGAAAGAAGCTTGAAGAGAGGATGGATATTGCTACTCCCACCACCTCTATACATATCTGTGATTCAGGCCTTATTGGGTTCCCACAGGCCATGGTTGCCAGGGGATGTTCATAAATGTTACACAGGAAGTGTCGTGGCACCCGCCAGTGGGAGACTGTTTTTCAGGTTGCATTTAGGAAGAAAGGCTTCTTTGTCTCACGGGGAGTTTAAACATCCATCCCGTAACCCTCGGCCCTCATATTTCTGTTGCAGCTCCTCATCCTCATTGCCCAGCAAACAGAGTGACTATCCTACAGAAGGAACACAAGGAAAACAAGGACTCAGTTTTCAAGGTCACCCAGCCAAGACCAAGGCTTTCAACACTTCAGTTTTTGAAGTCAGAAGAAATGCCCCTGCTCAGACTGGGCACTACGGAACGAGGATACGTGGATACCTGAGGATGCAGACAGGGCTCAAACATACATGCCTTTAGGTAGCTATATGATGGCTTCTTAAGCTTCCAATAACTCAGAATTGAAAATCTAATGAAAGCTAGGGACTTCTTCCTAAATGCCCATGCATAAACATGGGTAAGGCATTCCCTGCAATTTCAGGGGCTTTATACCCACCCTAAGCCAACTCAAGAATCTACCTATAGGCCATTATACTTCAGAGTGGCCATTTTTTGTATCTTGTAGCCAGCTATATTGGACCTTTCTTGACTTTTAGACGCAGATGCTAGGGCACCATTCAAGAGCTGTACCCCAGGATTATCCCTGGCTGTGCCCACATGACACTCACATTAAATATCCTTGGTCTTCACCGTTCAACCAAGCATTGACTAGCAGGGAGATCGCGTGGCTGAATGGTGCTAAGAGAGCCAGGATATGCAGGGTCTGCTTGGCACAAGCTGACTTCCCTTTTCAACAGACATCATGCAGTGGCTGAAACCTGCTTTGGTCAGACATGCGTCTGCGAGCATCGGCTTACAGCAGGGAACAGCACTCAGCGGGCTCACATGGAGTGTGAAGGAGGCCCAAGGTAGGTGGGCTGTGGCTGTGGCCTGCGACCTGGTGACAAAGAGTTGGGGCCTTTGATTTACATCTTTTTTCCCAATCCAGAAAAGCAGTGCCCTGAGAGTCTGGAGACCTAGTCTTGAGTCTCCCAGAGGCTCCTGGTGCTGCTGGGTCTCAATTTTCCTGTCTATGAAACAGAGGCTGCAAATGGATTACACTTTCTCCACCCCGGGCCTGAGCATGTCCTAATTCTATATGGAGAAGGATGGTGCAAGACAAGATAAGAGGTCCCACTCCAGCAGTTTCCTCCTTCAGAGTCTGGTCTGAGATTTCTGATACCCAATACCAGTGGTCCCTCTTACCCCTCCCAAGGCATGAAAGCTGAAGCTTTGTGGCAGGTAACACAACTTGCCTTGTGCTCTGCACTTGAGTGCTCTTGAGTTTCTGCTCCCCAGAAAGATCAGTTTCTTGCCAATGTCATCACTTTTAGCCAGCAGGGACCTATCAGTGGCTCCATCAGGCACTGGAGGCCCCGGCCCCCCTTGGCTTTAAGTCTGAGCCCTGGGAACACTGGGGAAACTTAATTCTCGAACACCTTCCACTCAAAGAGCCACTGTTCTGCAAAACCAGTGCCAGCCCCTGCATTTCAACAGCTTTCAGGTGGGTTTCCCACCCCAGACGTCGATAGGGCCCAAAATGCCTGTGAATGTGTTGACCTGACTTCAACTGCAGGCTCAGTTTCAAAGGGTTGGCTGAAATCTTAGCCCGCCCTCATTCTGCATGAGGCTCTGCTCCTGGAAGCCTTGGGCTGGATCTCAGTTACTGGGAAGGCTCTCCCTGAATGTGGGTTTTCACCCAGTGGCTCCCAAGAAGCCAGTTCTTGTGGCAGGATGCCCACCTCATAGGGGAAGCAGCTTTGGTTCTGGGAATTTCTTGCCTCATCCTTCCTGTGCCAGAGGTTGATAGGAAAGGGTATCAGATGTAACATCAGAGAAATCAAGGTACAGCTCTGCCTGCCCTTCCTACTTGCCTCATGACCTTGGATAAGTCATTTCTACTCCATGGGTCTCAGTTTCCCCTCTGGGCTAATAGTATCTGGCCAGCCTTCCTCATGGGAAGAAATAAAAGTGCTTTGTAAACAGGAAGCACTAAAGAGTGCTATCAGGGAACCCACTCAACAAGGAGTATTTGGGACTTTTTGCTATTTCCCTTCCTGAGACTGAAAAATTAGCAGGCACAGATTGTGAAAAGCCAGCCCGGTCTTTGTAATTACAAATGTGCACACGTCCCACTGAGCATCATTTTCAAAAGGCATATTAAGCAGCAGAGACCGCAGGGGGGACCCATGTAAACAGGCCTCCTCAGATCCTGGCAGAAAGGGCTCAGAGAACACAGTGGTCCCCAGGAGCGGTTGGCTGTTCCTGCAACCCCAGCCCTGCCTTGCAGCCCTGGCAGCTGAATGTTTATCTCCCACAAGCAGGGTTCCGGTTCATGGTGAGGGGGCGGGATCCTGGTACCCTGCAGGATTCCTGCTGCTCCAAGTCCACACCCTGCCTTCCAGATTCAATTCCCCTGGAACAGAAGCTTTCCATGAGCCCGTTCTCAGAACTCCCCCCAACCCCCAGTGGCACCTCTCTGCAGGACCATTCACTTGCCACTTCATATCATAAATCTACATGTCTAGGTGTCACCCCTTAAACTAGACTGGGAGCTCTTGAAGGCAGTCTGTATTTTCTTTCTATTTTCTCCTTAGTGGAGCCCAGCATACATTTTGATCAGAGGAAGAGAGGGGGGGACAGAACTAAGGCTGTATTATGTCTTTCATTTATGTCCCCTCGGGAACGTTGCCTCTGCTTGGCCAGTAAGGACACTGACACCCCAGGAGTTTATGTCACTGGCTGAAGTCCACACTGCTCATTGTGATGTTGGGATTTGACACTGCATCTACTCAAAGTCCTTGCTGCTCCTTGCATGTTCTTGTCAAGCTGTCCAGAGGCAAGAATGCAGAATGTGAAGTGTTGGCAGCAGACAGCCTGAACCAATGAAGCCAAGTGTCAACCCAGGAGTCTCATCTCGACATAAGGGTAGGGTCTTCCCAGATATGAAGGCATCATGGCTCAGCTGGCTGGACCACTTCTGCTTTTTCACACAGATTTCACGAGCTATTGCCCTGTACTCCTGGTGACCTAGAGACCACAAGGATGCATGAGGGGCACACCATGCTTGCCTGAACCACTGAGAGCCATGATGAACAAGAACCCCTTCCCTCCCAAGGTGACTTTCTTCATGATTAGCTTCACAAGCCAGCTCTCCTAAATATGGGTGAAGGGTCTCATCAAAGGTAGGGACATTGGTTAGGACATCCAAGAAGCTGCCAAGAGTCAAGGCAGCAGCACCACTGTCTTGCTGCTGCGGGAGCAAGGAAAGGAGAATGTAATTCAACTTGGGGGTGGTTAATGGAAGGTTTTCCAGATGATGGGAAGGTGAAGATTAATTCTGAAACACACATGGATGTTACACACACGGGAAGGGCATTGGAGGCAGCGGTGAGGTGAAAGACAGCACTGATCATTCACCGACTACAAACGGTTGGATCTGACTGCAGTAGAAACTGGAGAGGGGCTGGAGGAGACAGGAGGGGCAGCAGTGGGGGAGGCTGGGGGGCAGGCAGAGGCCAATCGTGACAGTCCTTTCAAGCCACACCGAGGAGTCGGAGCTGGATCCTGAAGACAGGGAGGTATAAGGAGAGTTTTGAGCGAGGAGTGGTGTGCTCTGAGGTGGGTTCTAGAAAAATCACTTTGGGAGCTGGTGGGAGATGTTGGTTCCTGGGAGCTAGTCTTAGTTCTGTGGCCAAAGGCTGTCCCTCTAATGAAGTGCTAATTTCCAAATGGTCAGTCACACTTTGGGACGCTCTGAGCCCAAAGACCCCAGCCTCAGCTATGCTTGTATGAATGCAGGGGTCCACCTAGGAGTGGGGCCAGCCTGCCTTCTTGAAAAGAAGCAGTAATTAAAAAGCAATTCGAAGACATCAAGGATCCCACAAGCTTTGTTTATTTTTGTGTGCCATTAAAATCCTCAGAAAGAGAAGCCAAGCCTTTCAGAACCACTACTCATGCCTGGATTGCTGCGAGTCTATGGGAAGTCCCTGACTGGGATGCGTGGGTGATAGTTTCAGAGGGACAGAATATGAGCCAGCCTGAGGAAGTGGGCACACAGGCTTGAAGGAGTTCTGAACACAACTGCCCAGCTCAGGGTCCCCAGAGCTGCAGCAACAGCCAATTCAACTCTGCCAGCATGACAGAGAGCACCTACTGTGAGCAGAGACCTTTAGACAAATGGCTGCAAAACCAGGGAGCTTGGAGCAGAGGGTGGGGAGAAAGGGCCATTTTGCCGCATGTGCTTTTGGGAAGGGAAGACCTGCTCAGCCTCTCAGGAGGGATCAAATTAGGCTTCTCCACATGCATTTATAACAAATTCTGCCCTTGAGTTCCCACTAGAGGAATCCAAGCATCAGATCCCCATTCCCCTAACCCATGTCTTTCTGGAACAAAAATTCCTGATACTTTAAGCTGCCATGTGTGGTAGGCAGCTTCTGAGATGGCGTCTCACATCACCAACTCATGTAGCACCTGTGTGTGGTCTCCTCTACACCTACCACGGTTGGTCTATGTGACCAATGATATCCACTGGAAATAAGTAGGTATAAGAGACACCTGGCATCTTGACCATCCCCCTTCTGTCTTGATCACTTGTCCTGAGGGAAGCGAAGGCTACCCTATGGACAACCCACATCAGGAGGAACAGAAGCCTGCTGCCAATACTCACCAGAGTGAGCCAGTCCAGCTTTTAAATGACTATAGCCTTGGCTGACACCGTGACAGCAGTTTCATGAGAGACCCTACCTAACCTAGAACTGCCCTGTGCCACTGCTCTCAGGAGCCTGACCCTCAGAAAGTTGGGGGGAACTTGTCACCAGCAATGGGTAACTCTTGGAAGATTTTAATATCTAAAACATGGGTTTAGAGACAGAGACCTGGATCTGAGTCCACACCAACCTCGTGATCTTGGTCAAGTTACTGAACCTCAGTGACTCAGTATTTCTACTCCTAAAGTGGAGGTAATTATAGCGCCTACCTCAAAATGGTGTGCTGAACAGATCAGTTAATAGGTGTAGTGCAATTAGCCCAGGGCTACGGGTTCAATAACCAGTACCAAATACCATTATCCCTTTTCCAGCTTCTTCTCCCAATCACAACAAACTCATTTGCAGGCTCTCTGTGTGGCTGCTTCTGCTGGACACTCTTTCCTCCATCTCTCCACCTGTCACCCTCACTCATCCGGGCTCACTCCAGTGTCTCCTTCACTCCACCCTCAATTCCTTTAGGTAGATGATCACCCCCTCCTCTGGGTTCCCGCCATGCACTGCAGACTGTCCTCGTGTTTTTGTTTTTGTTTTTTTTAAATCTGATTTTATTGTCATTTTTCTTGGGCTGCAAGAGCATTTTTGTCCTCAGGGGAATGCACATAGTAGGCATTTGGGAGAAACACATTAACTGAATGGCTCTCTTGGTTTTATGTAATGATGCTGGGAGGGAAGGGGGGCTGCTGTGCTGCTGCTGCGAACATTCCCTTGCAGCCTCCAGCGGCTATAATTAGGGTGGTGTTTTTCTCTCCCATGTGTGTGTTTCCTTTTACCACCACAGACAGCTCTTGCTATTTCGTCCAGTTCCTTTTTGAATATTATCTTTTGTTTGCTTTTATTTTATCTCTTTTCACAATGTCATCTCCCCTTTCAACCTTATCTTTTAAATAGAAGACAGCAAGTGCCTGTATAATGGAGACCGTAAACACCCACCTTCGTTAAAGCAGTTGACACAACTTCACTCCTCCCATTTGAGGTCCCAACCTGGTCCAGGTTAATCCCTTCATCTGAAGTCAATCTATAGTGACTTCCAAATCCTTGTGCCACCTCTCCGTCCTTACCCTGGATGCAGAGAACACCACCCAGTGGTGGCACCATGACACATGGCTTCTTCACCCCAGGACAATTCTGCTTCTCAGAGAGGAAGCTGGAGCTCTAAGAGGCATGGCCTCAAACACACACCAGGCTCCTGTTCCATGCAGACCACATGCTCCACACCAAATGAGAATGCCAGAGTCACTCACCTTGGGCTTTGGTCCAGGCGCCATCTCTAACTCACCGGGGACACAGGACACACAGCCTGCCTCCATGTCCCTGTTTCTTCATCTATATGCTAGGGACAATGACACCACCCTCTTGATGGTTCGCCTGATATTTCTCGGGTGCAGATGCTGAGTCCCGCTCTGTGCAAGGTTCAGCATCTGCCTAGGGGAGACACTTCTCCATGTTCAGGGGCCTCTCAGTCAGATCCTCTGCAACATCTCAGATCCTCTGCAAGAAGACGGCAAGAGACGTCGATCGCATTGACTAGAAATACAGAGGACACAGGAGAACAGGGAAGAGGGACAGCCAGCCATGGCAGGAGCACTCAGAAAAGGCGTCGGGAAGTGGCAGCAGCAAAGCTAAGCACAGACTGAAAAGATGAGGAAGAGGTGAGCAGGAGGTGGTGCGGGCAGACGGCTGAGGACCAGCAGAGTGGACTCTGCATAGGCATCTGTCTGCCAGTGCACAGGGCAGAGCCAGTGGGACGAGACAACAGCACTGTGGTGTTCCAAGTCCATGAAGCAGGAACAGGGAGGCTGAGAGGGAGCCCCGAGAGCCGGGCCCGAACTGGAACACAGGACAAGGATAACACAGGTGAAAGTGCTTTGCGAACTCTGATGTGAGGGCCACTGTTTGTTCCAGAACACTTTCCTTCCCAGCTGCCATAGCCTATTCTCACAAAAACATGCTGAAACCAGCACCTTTAAAAAAAAAAAAAAAATCATACTTCCTACAGATTTGCAGAGGACAATCAAGTATGTGAATGTTCACAAGTTGTCGTATAATCAAATGATTGGTGATTTTCTTTCTCATTTTCCTTTCTTTCCGAAGCTATGTTTCTACTGATTTCATGTTTCAGGAACATAAACACCACTTCTCCATTTTGGGGACTAAATCAGGAGGTACCCACTTAATTCCATTATCCAAGAAACAAAATCACTCCCCCTCCAGCCAGTCCTGCAAGCCAATCACCTGCACAGGAGATGAGAAAGGAAATTACTCTGTTTTTCTCTTGCTTTTTTTTTCCCTAACTAGTGGTATTTGAGAAAATTAAGTATGTTGTGCTTCCTATTCAGGGTCCAGGTCCTCAGACAGAGCTGGAAATGGAAGAGGAGAATGTTGTTTGGTTCCAGTGGCAAATATTTCATAGCATCCTTCAGCCCCTATGAATAGCTTTGTAGACAAAATAACACATTTTGTTGTGACACCACCTTAAATATTTTTACTCAGGTAAGACAGAGCACTGTAAATAGTGCCTGTTTATCACCCCAGTGGAAATTTCACTTTTCTTGCTGGGACTAAGAAAGCAGGAAGCCTCGCCCCAGTAGTCCAGGGCCCTTGGCCTGAGTCCTGGCTTTGTACATGGTCTGACCTCAGGCATAGACTCCCGGGTCAAGTGAGGACAGCTGTAGGCAGTACAAAGAGCACTGGACTTAGAAGTGGACAGACTGCATTTGAACCACAACTCTGCTGTTTACAAGCTGTGACTTTAAGCAATGTACTGAAATTTTTCTGAGCTTGAGTTTTCTCATTTTGTCAAGTAGGGATAATGCCACCCAGTGTGCTGGATGACTGCACTAAGTGAAAGAATGAGATGGCACGTAGAAAGGGCTGACATGGTGCCCAGCACATGGGGCTGCAACATACAGTGCAGTGGTTTCTGCCCCGCCCAAAGATGCCCAGCCAAGGAACACGTGGTGCTGACATTCTGCCTCGCTTTTTAAACTTGCTGGTCACTCATACAGGGTTCTTTAAAGCAGTTCTTCTACCCAGAGAACCTGTGGATGATTCACCGCACAGAGAAAGCTGCTTCGCCATTTACACAAAGGTGCCATGCTGGCAGAGGGGCCCCGGAGCACAGGAGGTACATCTCCAATCCACTCTGCTGGTTTTCCTCCCCGCCTCCGCCCGCCAAAGACTATCAGCCTCAGCTACATATGTGTGCAAAACCACGCTGCACACCATGTCCTGAAGCAGCCCAGCTCATCTTTAGATATCTCTCTTGTAAAGCATGATCTCACAGTTTCAGTTTTGCCAGAAAAGAGTTCTGGAGGTGGATGACTTAAAAATGGTTAAGTTGGGAGTTCCCGTCATGGCTCAGTGGAAACAAATCTAACTAGCATCCATGAATACGCGGGTTTGATACCTGGCCTTGCTCAGTGGATTAAGGATCTGGGATTGCCATGAGCATGAGCTGGCATGTAGGCATAGATGTGGCTCAGATCTCATGTTGCTATGGCTGTGGTATAGGCCAGCAGCTACAGCTCTGATTTGACCCCTAGCCTGGGAACCTCCATACGCCCGGGTGCAGCTCTAAAAAGACAAAAAAAAAAAAAAAAAAAAAAAAGGAAAGAAAGAAAGAAAAAAGGTTAAGTTGGTAAATTTTAAATTATGTGTATTTGACCACAATTTAAAGCAATAAATTCTTTAAATTATTAAAACATTCAACTATTTTTTAGAAAGACTCTAGCTCCATTTTGTGCTGAGAGGCAATAATCTGACACGTGGCATGGCAAGGGAGCAGGGACTTGCCCTCTGAGAGACAGAACTGAGTCCCTCTGCGGGCTGGGGAGCAGGTTGGGGGGTGGTAGTATTTTTTTTACGTTTGAGCTAAAATCTATTTTCACGTAACTTTTCTCCATGGTGGTCTTTTGGGCCCCAAAGAACAAATATCATGGGGCTACTTTAGCATATTAGTTAGGTTAGGTTAGTATGTGCTATGCTCCAGGAAAGAAAAAAAAAATCTTGGGGGCTTAACAGAGCAAAAATATCTCTTCTCCCTCACACTGTGAATTATATGTGGGTGTTTGGGGGAGGGGCATACCTCTGCAAGACCCTCACCCAGGGAGTCTCACTGTGTGGGCCACTGTTCCAGGTCCTGGGGTCAGTCGAGCCGTGGGCCAGAATCCCACACAGGACTTTCCCTGCAGCAGCCAGCAAGGGGCACGCTTCCCTCTGATGGGCTTTTCCTTGGCCAGTCACATGACCCTGCCCACTTACAAGGGGACCGGGAAATGGGGGAGAAGGAAGCAGACGACCAGGCCAGGGAGCATTATTGTCTCTGTGACTTTCCTGACTTGGGGTGGACAGGGTGCTGTCCTCGGGCCCTGGTGCTGGTCTGAGGTCAGGCAGACAACCCCTTTCCCACTTCCAGGACTCGATTTTCCCATCGGAAAACAGAGTTACAAATTACCACCCTGGCTACAGATGGAGGACAGAGCTTGGGTGTTCCACACCCCGTGTTTCTCCAACACGTGTTCCCGGGGGGCGTGCAGCATCGGAAAGCACAGCTGGGAAAAACCCCAGAGGATATATGGGAACATGTGAAAAAGAGAAATCCATCCAAGAAATCAGGGCCCCTTTTCAAATGTTTGGCCCTAGATCCCTCCAAAGCAAATTATGGGGACGAAGGGAGGCCACATTTCTGTTCCTATTTTACCCGAGCCTGTGATGCCTACAGAATCGCCCCGCTTTTAATAGCGCCTAGGGTGGGAGGAAAGGCCTGGTCTGTGGCCACAGAGAGAACTTTTGTCTCCAGGGGTGTCTGACCTGCCTCCATCCTGAGGATTACCGTAACTTTTTAATTAAGGCAAAGTTTGTAAGGAGTTTGCTCTTTTGATGTGGCAGCTGTAGCTGGAAAACAGACCTACGTTTAAGACTTTACTGCCTGCCGATGGCTCAGCAGCCTGCCACCCACATATCAGAGCCCACACCCCATAAACAGCCCAGATCATGTTTCTTCAGAGCAGGGTGTGTGAAAGGGGCCTGGGACCACCATGACATGGAAGGACCACCTTTGCTGATAATCTCGTGGGACCGACCACACAAGGGTCCCACTGCCCAAATGGGGACAGCGTTTAGAGATGGCAGAGGAGTAGATAAGGTGACCTTTAGAGACCTGTGATGCAGTGTTTACTCTTGACCCTGATGTTCTATCGTACACAGGCAAGAACCAGGGGAGGAGAGACACAGAGACAGGAAGATCCTTCAGCATCATCCCATCAGAGCATATGTTTCTGGCCCCGCTGAACAGGGGGAAGGGCAGGGGGCTCCTTCAGGCATCTTTGTATCCCAGAGTCCCACATGCAGTTGGCTGGTAACTTTGATGTGAACAGACTGTGTCTTTGGGGAGAGTGATGGATAGAGTGAATGTGGGGCATGTTGCTCTATCACCTTCAATATTCCTTTATGAGCCCCTACAACATACCAGGTACTTGTCCTAGGCACTGACGATTCATCAGGAAACAGTAACTCTGCCCAATTAGAGCTCATATTCTGGCAGATCTGCAGTCTACTACAGGCACTGGGATGCAGCCAGGTCACCCACTTAACCAAGACAAGAACTGGGGTTTGCTAGCTCCCATGAGAGCAGTGCTTCTCAAACTTTCCCACTGAAGAGCCTCTCACGGGGGTCTGGAGGCAGAGCCCAAAGCAGCCAATACAGATGTGACATTTCTTTGACGTTCCAATGTTTTAGTTTAAAAATTCATATAAATATTGAAATCTATGCCATTTCAGAGCCATGTTTGTTTTACGATAAAGTAACGGTGTAGGTTACTTGGTGTATATATAAATAAATATATACGTATAAAGTTTCCACCTTGTTGGTCCTGCCTCTCTATTTCC
This sequence comes from Sus scrofa, assembly GCF_054392235.1. NCBI lineage: Eukaryota > Metazoa > Chordata > Mammalia > Artiodactyla > Suidae > Sus > Sus scrofa. The sequence goes on along the minus strand of NC_139396.1, from coordinate 103,138,430 downwards.
CTTGGCACACAAACATGTACTCGTGGGATCCATAGGGGGTGGTATGGTGGGGAAGCACATTTCCAGCTCACGTGGATTCTTCTAAATTTCTAAAGGCCTTATGACCTGGCTCCCCTTTGCTTTTGTTTTTAAAATGAGTTACACCATAAGCAAAGTTAAAAACAAATGACATACTGGGAAGAAAGTTTTGCAAAATTATATTGCCTTGATCTCCCAAATATTTAGCCTATAAATCAGTGAGGAAAAAAGACCACCAGCTCAAAACGTTTGCAGAGAAAGATACACAAATGGCTGTTAAACTTAAGAAAATGGTGCTTAACCTAATTCATAGTAAGTGCAAATTTAAATTATATTAAGATGCTAACTTTTAGCTATCAGAATGGCAAAAATCCAAATGCTGGCTAACACACTGTATTGGGGGAAATTGCAGAAATGGCTGTGTTCATTCTCTTCTGCTGCTGGGGTGCAGAATGGCTCAGGCCCTGTCGAGGGCAGTTTGACAATACTAGAGAAAGCACATTCATGAACAAGATTTTTACATTAGGTCAACCACTTCATTTTAAGTGTCAGTTATATATGCAGCACTGGTCAGAAACTCTACAGAAATAATGAGGTATCTACACAGAGCCTGACCCTGAGGAGCTTGGGACCCCACTTAAAGGCATTGGCAATAGGACACAGTAAAAACAATGCTATTGTAACTCTTATTTATCAAGAACTTCCGAATCTAACAGATCATTGAGCATCACAGAAACCCTGAAAAGTAAGTATTTTTCTTTCTCTTTTTCAGTACAGAAAGGTGAAGCAGAGCATGGTTTGCCCAAGGCCACAATGAGGTCAGCCCAGAGCTAAGTAATCCCAGAGCTGAGGTGACTCCAGAACTAGAAGGAGGTGCTGAGATTCCCATGTTCTGCCCAGAGGCAGGTCACCGGAGGTTGGGAGATGGCATTTGTATCTCTCTGACCTGAGTTTAAAGCTTCCCTCTATTACTTGCTATGGGTGAGACCCTAGATGAGTTGCAAAAACCTCTCTGAGCCCAAGTGCAGGTGATAATAAGATTTTTGTGAGGATGAATTGAAATAATATCATTCATCTACTGGCTGTCACACTGTCTGCACTCAGTAACTAGTGGGAAGGAAGGGGTGGTGGGGAGCTGCTGGTGGTGGTCAGAGGCTCCGTGTGCCAGGGCAGACCTGGGTGGAATTCAAGTTTGTGGCACATACGTAAGCTTGTGTATCAGGGAAAAGAGGCTCCTCTCTGTGTTGAGGCCCTGGGTTGCTCAACACAACCCAAGAATGACCCGTTCTGTCACCCTCAGCAATGTTGCCGGAAACGTCACAGCAGTTGAAGCACAAGCCCAAGGAATCATGGCATTTCCAAGCCGGAAAGACCAAACCTCCCAGAACCGGTCTGGCCAGACCCCTACTTTTCACAGATGGAGAACATGAGGCTCCTCTCTATGCAGCATCATCACCCCCAACCAGCCCGAGGTGCCCTTCCTCCCGCTCAACCGGGACCCACGATACTGGAGGAACAGCTCGGCAATTTGGAAACTGATTCCCCTTCACTCTCAGGCCTCCTGGAGTCCAACAGTTGAGCGCCTTAGAGGGGAAGTCACATTATTGTTAGGAGAAAGGGGGAAATTGTCTTTTTTTATGACTTTCCACAGAGGGCTAAGCGCTAATGGGGATTCGAGAGGCTTCTGGTGGTATCTCCAGAATTGCACCAAGTCTCTGAACCTCTGCCTCGAGGTGAACTTTTAACTCCCAGAATGATCCCTGAAAGCCCTTTTTCTCCCCCTGTCTCGGCTGCCAAATTGACTCCCCAAGTCTGCCCTCCATGTAAAAACACAATAAAACCTTATACAATCAGGAAGGTATTCAAGGCTCGTAATAAATAATCGCCCTGTGACCAGCGGTTAGGATCCCCCGGCGCACCCTCAATGGGCCTTTTTCTTTAACAGAACAAATAAAAGGAACAGATGCAGGGCCTCCCGTGCCAACACCGCAGTGGCCTCGCGCGGGCCTGAGGAGGGTCACTGGGGAAGCGTCATTCCCACACTGATGAATCCACGTGGGGAACAGTGGGACCGCACCCCCAGAACGCTGCTCTGGGGACACCAACACGCCTCCTAGGCAATGGTGACCCTGCCTTCCTGGGTGTTCCTGGCTTGTCCGCCTCCTTTGCTGCTGCCAGAGGGGGAGCGGGGCTATAGAAGAATCACCGTGACCTGAGTGGAATTACAATGTTCCCTGACCAGTTCCTCCAACACTCTCACATCCCCGTGATAACTGTTATACCTGTCCCATTTCTGCCTGTGCTCCATCTTTCTCCCAGCTCCCACCCTCTCACCCTCTAAGCTCTTTCTAGGAAAGGTCCAAGACCGATTATGCTTGGTACCCTGGCAGAGCGCTGGGACACAGGAGGAGAGACCCAGTAAGTGCTGGTCAAATCAAAACATGAAAGGAAAAACACGGTATCACTGAAAAGTAGAAAATAAAAAGCCACCCTACCAGACACCAGGATATTCTTCTCCCAAGATGGATTTCAGTGTATTTTGCAGCTTTGGATGTCTTTGCTTCACTTCTCCAAGTTGTTGGTGACCACCTCTGCCAGCCTGATTCTCTCTCAAGTGAGTCCTGTGAGACACAACCAAAGGCATTTCTTAATCTGCCATTCACAGTACACAACAGCTGTGGTGGGATAGCTGTAGGCTCTGCCCACCCAGCACACAGCCCCCTTCTGCTCAGAGCTCAGTCTTCCTCTCAGAGGCTGGCCCCTGCCTCTCACGTGCAGGTCTGGAGGTTCCTGACCTCTGGCCAGTGTGGGCTCAGCCCCAGAGCAGCCAATCAGGCCTCTCTCCCAGGCATCTCCATTCCTTTGCTAGTGATGAAAGGGCAGGGACTGGTGACCCTGCAGAGGCATTTGGAGGAGACTGGCCTAAAGTCCTGGCTTGCTCCATGCTGGAGCGGCCTCATCTCCACTCTGCGAGATCTGGGAATCAACGCTTCCCTCTGTTCTGTCCACTAAGTCCTCCCCTTCTGACAAGTTCCCTTTTATATTTAGGTTGGCCAGGCTAGTTTCTGTTGCTTAGAACCGCAGCACCCTAAATCAGGCTTTCCATGATGGATACTTGGGACCAGATAGTTCTTTGCTGTAAGCATCTTATCCAGTATGGCAGACAGCCTGTGAGTAGGAGGTCACGCTGGTATCCTGTGCAGCCTAAGCCTCTACGCTGGGTTTCTCAATCTCAATCTCTATGGTTATTTTAAGCTGCATGTATGTGTAGTGGGAACTGTCCTGTGCTCTGCAGAATGTTTATTGGCATCCCTGGCCTCAACACACCAGATGTCAACTGCAGCCCCCTGGTTGTGACACACATCTCCAAATACAGCAAAATTGTCCCTGGGAGGTTAAACCACTGCTGTAAAAAAAAAAAAAAAAAAAAAAAAAAAAAAAAAAAAAAAAAAAAAAGTCTGCCATAAACAGACTTAGCGGTTGAGACCCAGTGGCCTTGAACAAATTGGTGATTGGGTCTGCATGGTTCAGGGAGGCACTGAGTCAGAAGTCAGAGGGTCTGGGATTTTTCTGGCCCTGACCCCTCCTCCACTTTAGCTCGAGCTCCCTGAGCCCCTCCCCCCCTGCACCATCTTCCTCCCAGGTCCACACCCCAGCACCAATGGGCACAAGCTTGAAGAAATCCAAAGAGCTGCACAAATATTTTGGAAGATCCATTACCACCTCACAGTGGATCCTTACTTGTCAACGAAGTTAAAAGTTGCTTCTTGGCCAGCTGGGCAAACTTGATGATAACTAAAGAAAGTGAATAAATATCCTGACCAGTGGAGTCTGTCTGAAGTATCGACATTTCACTTATCATATTGGGTGGCATTCTACAGACAACAGAGAAATTGTTCTTGCAGGGACAAACCTGTCTTTCTTCCATCAGATGCTCTTTCTGCTATAATGACTAGCATGGCGGGGGTGGGAGGCGAAACAAGGTGAAATTATAAACCTTGGAGATATGAAGGCTCAGAAGCTGCCCTTTCAGACAAAGCCAAGCTCCAACCCTTTCTCACACTTCAAATTGAAACCTCTTTGAGCTTTGATAAAACTCCAACTGACATTTTGTTTCTCCCTTCTCAAGCAAGGTCTGCTCACCTCCGTGCTTTCTGAGACCACTTGGGCACAGGTTCGCCAAGGACAGCCTGGCTGCTCCAGCGCCAAGTAGGTAACACTTAATATGCTGATCTTTGAGCTCTGTGCTTTAACAATGCTGGAGGAACAGTTTTGGCTTAACATGGGGGGACAGGATTCAGTGTGAATTAGGAGTCAGGAGACTGGAGATGGGCCCCAGCTCCATCATTCACACGAAGCCTGGGAACATCTTTTCCCTTCCTTGGTGTCAGTTTCCCCACTTGCAAACTGCCTTTGGAGTAAATCAGTAAGTCGTAAACTTATTTGTTTCTCTCTGTTAATCTGAACCCACCCCCGAGAATATGCCAGTATGCCCTTGATCATACTCCCATAGATGTATCATTTTGTAAAATGTATGAAAAGGAGTTCCCATTATGGCTCAGCAGGTAGCAGGTTAAAGACCTGATGTTATCTCTGTGGGGATGCGGATTTGATCCCTGGCCTCGCTCAGTGGGTTAAGGATCCAGCATTGCCCAAAACCTGCAGCATAGGTTACAGAGGCAGCTTGGATCTGGTGTTGCTGTGGCTGTGATGTAGGCCAGCAGCTGCAGATCTGATTCAATCCCTAGCCTGGGAACTTCCATATGCCACAGGTGCGGCCAAAAAAAAAAAAAAAAAAAAGTATGAAGATTCTTGGACCCTGGACCATGAAGTCCAGGGTGAAGCCATTGGATCAGGTGGTCCCTAAGGAGTCTGCCCTTTCTTGACCCTACTTCGTGGTAGCCCAATTTGACAAGTTAGTTTCATATTAAGACAGACGTGAATTCTAAACACATCTGGTTTGGGAACCCAGCTCCTTTTCTTATCAGCTCTGTGATACTGAGCAAATTTTCTAAACTTTCTGAGCCTATTTTTTCATTTATAAAATAGTGAGATAATACTCCCCAGTAGTTAGTTCGAAGCATTAAACTACATTATTATATGAGACCTAGAAAATGCTTAATTCAGTTTTGCTTTCCAGTCTTCTCCCTCTTCCTCCCCTGATCCTTTCTTGGTACAAGTTCCTCCTAAAACAGGAGCAGAAAAGCAGTTAGTGCATCAGATTAGTTTTATATCTGTGCAGATCTAGGGGAAGGTGAGATTAAATGTCAATTGCTTACAGAGAAACAAACCCCAGAGTGATCCCTCAGAGATGAATTTACATCACAGGAAGCAACTCTTTGCAGGCTGTGTGGCTTTAGTTAATTGACTAAACCTCTCTGAGCCTCTCATCTGTAAACAAGGATGAGGATGACACTTCCCTGACCACCACCTACTCCAGACTCCTTCCTGGATACCAGGCACTGTACTGAGCACTGTGTATAGAGTGCATCATGAACAGCAGGTCTACCGCGAAGGTGACATGAAAGAAGATACACAGAAGGGCTTTATAAATGGTGAAACATGAGGCAGACACTTCATTTTCACCATGGTCAGGGGGCCTCAAGAGATTGTTTTCTATTGTAAAAACACGAGTGGCTTTTCCAACCAGAAGATCAAGCACATAGAGCAGAAAGTGACAACAAGTGACATGGAATTAAGGGTCATCTCAAAAACAATAGGTGACCACCAGTTGGAAGCTTCTTTTCTGGAGCCTTGGTGAGAAATACAAGGAGCACAGAAGGCAAAGCGATTTCTTTTCCTGTGTCTTTCCTATAACATACGTCTTTCCTCACCAAAGCTCCCATTTACCCATTTCTTATCCAGCGCTTGATTTACTGGATGCTGTAGCAGGACAGCCAAAATGCTTGGTGAAATGGTAAATCTAGTAATAAAATATCTAAATGATTTATAAATAAGGTTTAGGGAGGCTTGGGTAGGTAAGGCAGTGCACGGCTAGTCTAATGAAATCCCTGTGCTTCAGAAACTCTCCCCCAGACACCCACATCCAACCCACAGAGCTTTTTGTCTCTATTGAGCTGAGCTGACAACTCCAACGTGTGCAAATACTGATTTAACAGGCAAACGTGCAGCCAAGCCCAAGACTGTAAGTGTTTGAAAAGGCAGATCTGTTTGATGAGCAAATAATGCGTCATCAATAAAGACTTGTCGAGATGAAAAGAACGAGAGCAGCTGTTGCTGAACATTCAGTCTTGGGTAGAAGATGCAAAGTGAAAGAGGAAAACACGGTGTGGGTGGGGGCAGTGGGGGGGGCAGACCAGAGCAGAATGTTTTAGAAAGATAATGCTGGTGTTCTTGACCAATGTGAGCCACCTGGACTGAGAGTGGGGCCAGCTGTACTAGAAGAAGGCCCTCCCTGGAGGCACCTGGGGTATTATTACCAAGGAAAGACAGACAGTGAGAAACTGATAAGAGAGAGCAAGGTCAGGCTTTGCTGAAATTAACATCTTAATTCACATAAGATGATATAAATTACATGTGGAATCTTAAAAAAATCAAGCAAATGAACTTATTTACAAAACAGAAATAGACTCACAGACATAAGAAAGCAAACTTATGGTTACCAAAGGGGAAAGAGGGGAAAGGATAAATTAGGAGTTTGGGATTAATATGTACACACTGCTATACATAAAATATAAAAACTCAAGGACCTGCTGTACAGCACAGGGAACTATATTTGATATTTTACAATAACCTATAAGGAAAAAGATACATATATATCTATATACACATGTAACTGATATATCTATACATAGACATATATGTATCTGTATAACTGAATTACTTTGCTATATACCTGAAACTAATAAAACATTGTATATCAACTATACTTCAATCAAAAAAATTAATAAAGACTATGAAAGAGCTGAAAAAAAATCTTAGTTCACTGTAGCCAAAAAGTGGAAGCAACCTACGTGTCTTGGATGAATGAACAAATACACAAGAAGTGACATAGCCATACAGTGGAATATTATTCCGACCTAAAAGGAAAGAAATTCTAACACATGCTACAACATGGATGACCCTTGATAACAGTGCTCAGTGAAATAAGCCAGTCACAAAAGCCCATTTATTGCCTGATTCCATTTATATGAGGTACTCAGGATCATCAAATTCTGAGAGACAGAAAGTAGAATGGTGGTTATTAGGGACTGGGGATGGGAGAAATGAGGAGGTATTGTTTAATGGGGACGGAGTTTCAATTTGAGAAAATGAAAATTTTCTGTGGATGGATGGCGGTGATGGTTACACAACACTGTGAATTTATTTACTGCCACTAAATACAATTAAAATGGTTAAAATGGAAATTTAAGTTATGTACATTCTCGCAATAAAAAAATATCCTTTAGTATTTGTCCCACTCAGACTTGGATTTCAGCTGCCAGCATGTCAAGCTCTGCCATTATATAATGAGTGATTTGATGTCAAGAATTGGATCTTACCCATCTATGGATCTCCCACTGCATCTAATACAGTGGTTCTCAAAATGTGGTCTGTGGGCCACTGGGGGACTTCAAGGCCCTCCCAGGAGGTCCATAAAATCAAAGTCTTTTCATAATATTACTAAGCCATTATTTGCTGTTTGCTAGGATGGTGTTGTTACATTCCACACTAATGGTGCAAGGTAAGGGTGGGTAAAATTTCTGGTGCCTTAGCACAAACCAAGGCTCTGGCACCAAATTGGGCTAACAGTCATGTTAGTCTGATGTACTCATGATACTCACAATTAAAAAAAAAAACAAAACTGTACTTAAGAATGTCCTTGATGGTATGATGGCACAATACAGATTATTAATTTAATTAAAGCTCAACCTTTGACCATATCATAGGTTTAACATATCTTTTTTGTTGTTGTTGTTGTTTGTTGTTGTTGTTGTTGCTATTTCTTGGGCCGCTCCCACGGCATATGGAGGTTCCCAGGCTAGGGGTTGAATCGGAGCTGTAGCCACCGGCCTACGCCAGAGCCACAGCAACGCGGGATTTGAGCCGCGTCTGCAACCTACACCACAGCTCACGGCAACGCCAGATCGTTAACCCACTGAGCAAGGGCAGGGACCGCACCCACAACCTCATGGTTCCTAGTCGGATTCGTTAACCACTGCGCCACGACGGGAACTCCGTCTTTTGTCTTTTTTTTTTTTTTTTTTTAACATATCTTTAACATATCTTTTTAACATTTCGTGTGACAAAACTGCAAGTCTTTAAAAAGCACTTCTGCTACATACTGAAATATAAAGGCAACTTCAAGGAAAAGCACTTGTGCGATGGTTTGAGTGTCAAGTGGAAATAGCCACCTTTTTTTTTTTTCATGAAACATCATTTTTTACTTGAAAGCACAACTGAATGACAAACAAATGTTATTCTGATAGAGGTATCTGGCAGACAATTCCTCAAAAATGAAGGAAGCAAGCCTGTCACCTCCAGGAAAACCACTAGTGGTGTGATTGCCAACACTGAATTCCAAGCTGTCAAATGAAACTTAGGATTTTGGATAACAAGTCACCACCATGAGCTTAAGAGTTTCCCAATACTTAATGGACTTCTGATGAGAGCAGAGGTAATATAAATTACTGTGATTTTTTGATGTTGCATAATTAAATGGATCAACATTTCAAAAGGTCTGTATGACTCTGAACCTGTATTTTCCAAATGACCAAAAGCATCATACTCAAAAATCATGCATGGTAGAAGATTCATTTAAAGCCCAAGACAGATCAATGGATTTTAATGCAGTCAGGTACCAAATATTTGCTAACATGGTTTCAGATTCCACATCACAGCTAAACTTTAAGAAATTTCTACTTGTTGAGTTTTGGTGTAGTATTGAAGAATATCCACAGTTATCTGAAAAGGCAGTGCTCTTCTCTTTTCCAACTACAATTCTGAGTGAGGCGCAATTTTCTCCACGTACTTCGACCAAAACAATATATCACAACAGACTGAATGCAGAAGCAGATACTGCAATGTCTTACTGCATTTTGCAGATACTGAGCTTTTTACAAATTGAAGTCTTGTAGCAACCCTGTGTTGTCAGATAAGAGCTGGCATTTTTAGCAATAAAAATTTTTTAATTAAGGTATGTAAATTGGTGTGTAGACATAATGCTCTTGTACACTTAATAGACTACAATATAGTGTAAACATCACTTTTATATGCACTGACAAACCAAAAAATAAGTGTGACTTGCTATGTTGCAAAGTTAGCTTCATTGTAGTGGTTTGGAACCAAACCCACAGTATCTCCAAGGTAGGCCAGTATAAGAATCCAGCTGTCTTCTATTATGCCAAATATCAAGGAGATTTTTCAAAGGCATTAATGCCATTCTTCTCACTATTTTTTGTTTTGTTTTGGAAAATGGCTGTTTTTAGTAAAAAAAATATTTAACACGCAGATTTTTATTGCTACTGTTAAATGAATTCTTAGATAAGTATTATTAACATTTCTCAGTTATTTTCCATATCAATATATATAAACTACATAAGCAAAAACTCTTTGGGACCCTTGGCATTTTTAGGAATGAAAATGGATTGTAAAATCCAAAAGTTTGGAGTTCCCGTCATGGCTCAGTGGTTAATGAACCAGAATAATATCCATGAGGATGCGGGTTCAATCCCCGGCCTCACTCAGTGGGTTAAAGATCTTTCGTTGCCATGAGCTGTGGTGTAGGTCACAGACACAGCTCGGGATGGCATTGCTGTGGCTGTATTGTAGGCCAGCAGCTGTAGCTCCGATTCAACCCCTAGCCTGGGAACCTCCATATGCCGAGGGTCCAGCTCTAAAAACACGAAAGACATAAAATCCAAAAGTTTGAGACCCTCTGGTCTAACACAAAGGCTTTAATACATGTCTTAAGGAAATAAATGAAGGAATGAGAATGTTGATGGCAAAAAAAAAGCAAAAAACAAAAAATAAAACAAAACAAACAAACAAACAAACAAAAAAACATGGCTCTGAGTGGTGAAAAGAAAAGCAGTGGGTCAATGTGGAAGGGCTGCCAAAGCATCAACCAAGGTCGAGGATTTAGTAGTGCTTGTGAGCCACATGGGAAGTCCAAGGATTTAGTAGTTCTTGATTCGAACATTTCACAGGTAGATAAAATTGTCAAACTATTACAAGAAACCACACAGAATGGCCAAATTTTAATTTGATCAGGTAGGGACAGTTGAAAAAAAAAAAAAAACTATAATCTGCCATTACCATGATTTTGTAAAAGGCAAGATATTTTAACAGAGAGAAAAAAAAAAAGAAGGATATAATCTTGGTACAAAGGCCAGTCTCCATATTACATAAATTGAACTTTTTTGGAAACTCACATTCGGGTGCTTGTTTTCCTACTTTGCCCCAGGCCAGTGGGCACTTCCTCCTGCACCAAACTCAGTAAGCATCAACCTAGAGCAGAAGCTGGTAAAAATTTTTTGTATAGGACCAGAGAGGAAAGATTTTCAGTTTTGCAGGCCATTATTTTCGCTGTCACAGCTACTCAACTCTACTGTCGGAGCTTGAGAGCAGCTACAGACAACACATAAATGAACATGCATGGCTGTGTGCCAATGCAATTTTATTTACAAAACCCACAGTGGCTGGATTTGGCTCACTGGCTGCTGTTTGCTGACCCTGATCTAGAGAGCTGGGTGGAGATGTGTGGGCGACTGGGGCGAGGCCATTCCTGCCTGGTCACCACGGACTTCACAACTGTCAAGATGACCAGCATTACCATTTCCCTGACAAGCAAACTGGAAAAATCTGCTCAGAAAGCTAGCCGTCCTTCAGGAATATACTGAGGGCTGTCCTTTTTAGGCATCTGAGCAGTGGGGGGGTAGGGGGTGACGAAGTCATTAACCTCCCCTGGAAAAGCACAGTGACACAGCCCACCACACTGGCATCCAGGCTCAGGAGCCAGGTATAGAAATGGAACAAAGGCAGGTGAAATGGCCTGTCCGCAGTTATCCGGGAGGTCAGTGACAGACTGGCACCAGAACTCTCTGTCGCATGTCACCATAGCTCTGGCACAGGGACACTTTCGTCTTGTTCCACACTCCCAATGTGGGAAACAAACAGAATCTTTGCTTGATTTAGAGGTGCATTTAAATGCCTCAATTTCCAGAAAACCCCCATTCCATGACTTTCTTTCAGAACAAAGGGATGCATTTTTAGAAAGGGAATCTCCACTGCCATCTTCTCCCTTCCAGGATGTCAAGATTTGCCAGGCAGCCCTCTGCCAGCCAGGGCACATCCTCCCCCCAGCTGCCGATCTGCCCGTCAGATTAGGGGTGCGCGCATATGGTGGCAGAGGCAGGGAGAATGAGCTCCATCGTTTCTGACATGTGAGCACCAGAGCTGCGAGCATATGGCCTGGAAGGCTCTCCAGGAATTTCACGGGACATTTCATGCAAGTTGAGACTGAGGCATTCAGGAACCTGGATCCAGAGAGAGGAAAAGAGAAACTGCAGAAAATATTTTCCTCTGAAATACTTACAACAAATGTGACAGAGAAGCGATAATTTCTGTAATGTACAAAGCTCATTCCAATCATTTCAGAAAAAGGTGAAAACCTCACCTCAAAAGACAATCAGAAAACGATATGATTCCATAATTCATCAAAGAACCACCAATGGCCACTAAACTAAAAATGAAATTGATTCTTACTGTTAATAAACAAATGCAAATTACAACACAACACATTTTTAGTTATGTTTTAAAGGAATAATACTGAATGCTGGTGTGAGTGCAGTGAGAAGGACACTCTTCGCATATTGCTAGTGGGCATGTAACCGGGTCGGGTACACACCAGCTGGAAATCAATCTGGTAGTACATACGAAGAATTATAAACAGATTCAGAATCTTTAACTCAGCAATCCCACATCCATGAATATGCAGAATAAACTAACATCATCACCTCCCTTGGATGGAACATCTACCTCTATTAGTAGAATCCATACTACTAATAAACTTTTTGACAGTTTCACAAGGCATTCATTTTGCACTACAAATTAAAACCTGAATGCCTCCTTCTTTGCTTCCAAAAATGATGCTAGAAATTCATACACGCATAGCTGCCTTTCTATGCAGGTACAGGTTTGGGAAATCCCTGAATAGAACTCGGCATTAATTCTTGATTGAGTCAGCCCATCACTCAATCATTTGGATCCACATCTGTCACTCAAAACAGCCTCAGGTTCTCCCAGCATGTCACTTGTGAATGGCAGCCAGCCTACCTCTCTCCCCGCAGCCCATATTCCCAGGAGGTGGTTGCAGCAGGATCTGGCTGAGGACAGAGCCCAGTGACAGGCCACTACACACCTCTTTCTGCGTTGTTTCTGATCCTTCACAAGCATTTAGCAATGAGTTGCCCAACCCATTACAAATCTGCTTGGTTTAACTAGGATTTGAACACATTCCTCTTGTCCACCCAGCAATCATGAAATGTCAGATGTCTCACAGAAGTCCAGCAAGACATCTGCAAGGGGAGGAAGGGACAGTAAGGAGAAAAATCTCCCCAGCTCTGCCTGGCTGGGCAACACTGGCTGTCCAGGTCCCCATTTGCCCAGAGACCCCACTTCCTCTCTCTCCATCTGTTACCTTCCAGCCCTTCTGTCCAGGGCCTTGCTTACAGCTCCCTTTGGCTTAACTTTAAGTAGCTAACCCCGGCCAGGTGAGCGGAAGGGTGTCTGGAGTGGGTTTCAGACTCAGGGATGAGAGACATTGTTTTACGATTCACTACCTGTACAACTTTGGATGTGTTCACCTTTTTGATCCTGAAATTCCTCACCTCTAAAACAGACATAATACTGGTGCCCCCACCCCCAAGGGGGTCTGTAAAGTTCAGCAAGACAGCAGATGACAACTAGCCTCAGAAACCAAAGGACTGCACAAGCAGACATGTATTTGTCAGGGTACCACTGGTACTACTAGTAAATTGCAGAGCCAGTTTACCTGTCCTATTTGGTGCAGGGAAAGGGCAAAACTGTCCTCAAGTACTCTAGGATAGAGTGCTCTAGGACGTGTGAGGGGCAACGGGATCCAACCGGTGGTGCAGCAGCCTGAGACCTCCTGGAGATTTCCTAAACCAAAGGGATCGGATACCTGAGAACTAACTGAGCCATGGTTCTGGAATCCTCAAATGTGGGCCCCCTGAGAACCAGCCTCACCCCCAGTCCCTGCAGATGAGAACCCTGAGCCCTAAGGGGAGGAGTGAACACACTGGAGGTCACAGCTCTAGGAAGTGGAAGGCGAGGCTGAGTCCTCTCATGGCACCCCAAACTGCCATCTCTGTCACCCACCTCCAACGACGTTCACCACGATTCACTCGGGAGGTCCATCACAGGATAGGACCACCCTGAGGGTGGCAGAAAATGCAGCCTCTGCAGCACCTGTGTTTCTAGCCAGTCTGCAGATCTTGGATCTGCCTGGGATTCTGCCAGCTGGAGGTCCTCTTTCCAAGTGGCGAAGCTTGGGGTTGTCCTATCTCCCCTTTTCCTCTCACAGCACAGGGACCTTGGACAGTTTTGTGTGTTGTGTCTGTTGAATGAGTGAACTCGTCCCAGGGGTGAACTGACTTTCCCAAGAACACGAGAGTTGCAATGAAACTGCTCCCCACCCCCTCCTCTCTGGTGCGCTCACTTTGTAGAATCATGGATACAAACAGACCCATGCAGAGCACAACCTTCCCCAATAGCCTTTGAGTCCTTGCGTTTCCATAGGTACTTTTCTTGGCTGCCACACCCAACGCACTCAGCCGCACATCATTTAATGAAGATTTGAGGAACACTTATTTATACAAAGCAGCAAGTTAAGGAATATCACATCTCTGAGCTCTAAATCCCTTCCCAGCCCCAATTCTGAGGTGGAAATCCCACTGGGCTTGGCAACCTGCCTGTAGGTCTAACCAGGCACAACATGGGGCTCCCAGCAGGCCTGGTTGTTCTATCTCTCTTCAAGCTCTGGTTTTCTGGGGAGGATATTTTGACAAGAAACTTCCCTGGATTTAGGAATGAGAGTGCAGCTGTGTCACAGCTATTGGAGTTTCAGGGAGGAGGCAGTGGGATGTGACAGACACTTCAGGGGTTCAGCCTGGGAACACAGCATCCCTCAGGACTTGGGAGTATCAACACAGGTCTGCTGAGTTCCTCAAAATAACACAACTCATGCCACAGAGTCACCTCCTCCTGGAGGCAGGTAGGGAAGCCAAGGTTTAGCTAACAGCATCCTTCAAAAGAAAGGAACTTCAGCAAGCCTTCCTGTCTTAAAGAGGGGGAAATGATGCCCAGTGATACTAGCACAGCTGGAGCATTGGCAGGGACGAGAACTTAGACTTCCGAACCATTTGGGCCACTGCTGTATTAAATGGCACAGGGATACATAGAAATTCCATTTCAGAGTTCATTCGCTGGGTAGTTCCACGCTAAGTTATGGGAGTCACTTCTCTCACAGGTGAGTGGTTGAGAAATTGTGTTCTTCAGTAAAGAAAGGATTTAGTCTATAGGAGGACATCCTTAGGATGGAATATTACGTAGTCGGTAAAACCCCTATCTTTAGAGCATATTTCAAGGCATGCGGCCATATGCATGATGTAATGTTAAATGGAAGTAACATGAGACCAATTTATACACAAATAACTCTAATAGTCTGCCTTTATACAGTATTTACTCTAATAGTCTGCCTTTATACAGTATTTCCTCTATAACAGCAGTGATTTTAAGATGCACCACTGACTTAAAAATATTTCAAGAAAAAGAACCATTAACTATAAGCATACAATCTCAGAAACATTAAAGATGAAAAATGTGCATTCAAGAAGAAAGGAAATGTGACCAATTTATCACAAGAATGTCTTGTGTGTATGTGTGTGTGCACACAACACGTACTAGACTCAGAAGTGCATTAAACATTAACTGGTTATCTCTGAGAGGAGATTTTTATTTTTATTTTATCGACGCTCTTCAGTAATTTTCCATTTTATCTTTGATGTGGAGAGAGATATTAATTTTATAATTAGAAAAAAAAACTGTGTATAGACCATAAAAAGCAAACATAAGAAAAATGCACGTAAATTTTTGATTCACAGAAGGAGTCCGTTGCCCAGTCTCGACACATTTTTAGCCCTTCTTTATTTTGTTCTATTTCTCCCCTCTCGTTTCTAAGGGCAGTTTAATACTCCATCTTCCACGAACCATTGGAAGGTTGCAGTCACGCTTCCCCCACTCAGCTGCATGGGAGCATGGGATGCCCTGGGCCTGCAGCCAACAACTCTTAGGAAAGTCTGAGACAACTTCGTGGTGCAGGTGCCACAGGCATGTCTCAGATCCCTCTCAGACCTGAAAGCAGAGGTCTTTGCAAAAAGTGTCTCCTGGGAAAAACTATTTAGTGCTAAGAGACTTTCTGCTTTCCTTTGAGGAAAAGGTATGCTTTGGTTTTTTACTCTAAAATTCATGAATATTCTCGTAACTCTGTATTATTTCCCCTTTTCCCTACCTGCTAAGAAAATCCAAGCCAATTTGAAACTCAACTATGATAACTCTGTTGGTCCCTAGGGTAGGGTTATTTGCATGCTTTTTTTTCCCCCTTTGGTTCTGATTCTTGAAATAAAATATTTGATTTTACTGTTTGTGTTCTTTTGTAACAAGTCGTAAATCACTGGTGGAAAAAGCATAGAGTAAATAAATACAGACACTCAGTGAAAAATTTTTCTGAGTCCACCTTTGACTTCTCTCTCCCCTGTACCCACTGTACCCAATCTATCAACAAATCTTGTCAATGACGCTTCTAAAATATGTCCCATATCTGTCCACCTCCCCACCTCCACTGTCAGCCTCCTGGCCCAAGCCATTGGACAGTGACAACAGCCTCGATGCTGGCCTTTCTGCATCTCTTCCCGTCCCCCCTCTGTTTCATTTATTCCTTCAAAGTGTACCTTAGACCAATAAACAAAAGCTGCCCTCATCCACTCATCCTCCCTCTCATCACCCTATTTTACTTCCCTTACAGCCTTTATGGCACCAAAAATAATCTTCATGTTTGCTTTTATCTCTCCCCTTCCCCATCTCTAAAGTGAAAGCCTCATCTGTTCCCTGCTGCATCTTTGGAGCCTGGGACTGCCTGGTACATTGTAGGTACTCAAAATTTGTTGGAAAAATGAAAGCCTGGCTCACTTCCAATACCCTCCTAGCCACTGGTACTTGCAGAGGGCTCTAACTCCCCACACCCATGTTTGCATTTTCAAACAATGAACAAATGCCATCCTGCTGGCTCCTTCGGCTCTCAGCAGGAGGCTCCCCTAATCTGTATGGTGAGGCAGGGTGGGCAGCTGCCAAAATCCCATTCACCTCCTGTGCAGTGGGAATGAAGGGCTGGGAGGGAAGAAGACTGCAGGGGTGATGAGGACCTGCTCAGGACAATCATCAGCAAGATCAGGGTCACTGCTGAAAGGTCCAGAGAGCCCTGCAGCCCCACAAGCTGTCCCAAGGCTTATTCTCCATCCTTTCGGATTACTTCACTGGCCAGACATTCAAATACCGCATTAAAATTCTCTGCCCTGAAGGAGCAAAACTTCCCCCAAAGACCTCCCACACTCTAAGAGACTTTTTCCTGGAGATGAATTTTCTCCTAGGCAATAAGAAACCAGGTTCTTTTCTCTGGCTGTGTCCTTTCAAACAACTAGACACAAAGGTCCACTGAGGCCAGAGCTCTTGCCTTGTCTTTTTTCAGTAAGTCTTGCTGGCTCCCCAGCCTCCCTGCTCTTTGTTGCCCCAGCCCCAGGAAGGTCTCACTGGCCCCAGAAAGACATTTATTGGAGTGCAGGGTAGAAGCCCCACCCCTTTCAGAAGAGACCACCCAATTATTCTAGGCACTAGTGGTGATCCCTAATTCCGCTTTCCATCACCTTCTACTATGGCCACCAAGGTAAATCAAGGCTACGGAACAGCCCCAAGGAACCTAGAGGTTTCCAAGCTCAAAAAGCAAATTGTTCTCGTCTCTCCAGATAGGTAACTTCACTGGGAGGTTACTGGGGTGGGGATAGGCCTGCAGGGAGCAGGCCCTGGAAAAACACCCCAACCGCTCCAGGAATATCATCACTCAGGGGACAGCTAGAGCAGCTGGAAGGGGCAAGAAAGAGCTAGACAACAGTCCAGCGAGGATGCAAAGGAGGCAGTGGGAGGAAGCACCCCCTCGTCCTGGTGGTGTTTAAGGCTTGGAGCACTGGGGTCTCAGAGACTTTGGTTTGTGAATCTCAGTCCCAGCAGCCCCTCCACCCCCAACCTTGCCCTCAGGCCCCAGACACTGTCTGAGCTCCTGGGAATCTGGGAAGGGGGTCGAATCCAAGCTGATTTGGGAGGACTTTCAAAAAGTTCTAGGAGTTTAATCATAAATGCACTTTTCCCCCCCCATTTTACAGCTAAGGAAGCTGAGGCAGACAGTGTTCTGCAGCATATTAGACCAGTCCATCCTCCGGCCTTCTTCCGCCACATTCCAAGGCTGCGCTGAATCTGGGTATAAGATTCCCATTTCCCCCTGCTCTTCCTGCAGGGCCCAGCTGAAATCTATGTCATACACATGTATGAAATATTTAAGCCTCTCCCGAGGAGCCTCGTGTCACTTCTAAATCAATTTATTCTAATCTAATCTTCATCTGCCATGGTTTTTTGGGCCAGCGCCATCAAGGAAACCTCTTGGCAGGTGAGAGAGACTGAAAACACAGAACATTTGTTTTTAACGGTCCCTCTACAGCCAGCAGTTTCCAATATGGCAAAGTCCACACAAACCGTGAAATATGACTGGTCCTTGGAAACGACCCCCAGTGCACTCTGAGATCCATGCAGATGGGTGCTGGCCAAGCTGCGTGCATAAAGTTGTCAGGAGCCCCTGAAAACTCGAGGTGAAATCAGGAAGGGCCAGGAGCCCAGGGAAAGCCAGGAGGAATCCTGGCAGGAAGGCAAGTCACCGCCTGTCATCGTGTTCCTAAGTGGACTTTTAATAGCTTCAGCCATAAAAGGCAGTTTTCTCCATCTCTGCCTGGGCTTCAGTCATATTCGCTTTCCCCCAGCTCCTTTTATTTTGATAGGAATGGTCCAAAATGCAGAAATGGCCTTCTCTTGCTTTTCCATCAGGCTCAGCTGTGGAATTCCAGAGGAAAACTCCAAAAGAGGTTGGGCCCCGGGCCCAGGAAACCTCAGGAGTCCTGCTGGTGACTGTAGGGCCCAGACTACAATATGCCGGGAAGGGACGAATGGCAACCTCTCCCACGGGATGCAGGATCCTACAACTTCTATCAGAAGCTGTCCTGTCATATCAAGCTGTCAGCTTCCCACCTGTTGCCAGCCCCTCCCAGCCAGAGCTCCCACCAGGCCCCCTTCCCTGGGCCAGCCACGACCAGGGCAGGAAGTGCATCCACAGCTCTGCTCCAGGGAGCCTTGACCTCAAACCTGAGAGCCTGGCAGAAGTAAGCTGGGACTTTTGAGTCCTACTTTCCACACTGGGTCAGCCCGGCCCATAAGCTGTGTGGTTTCTCCTATGCTTCTCCCACCCTAAACCCTCTATCTCTGGGCTAGGGAGTGAGCTCTCACCTGGAACCCAACCTGAAGGGGTGGCCATGCTCTGTCATCCACTGTTGCAGGCTCAGGGACTATCACAAACAATCAGGAACCCGATGCCCCTCAGATCTGCCTGGGAATTTAGTGTTTGAGAACTCAGGCATGAACAGAATGGAGTTCAAATCTCTTCTCTGGCACATCCTGGTCATTTGACATTAGAAAATCAGTCTACTTCTATGTGCCTCAGTTTGCCTATCTGGAAAATGGGTATAATAATGACAATCCCTACCTGAAAAGCAAATGAGATTGTGTAGAGCATACTGTGCACTGCCGTATAGGACAACAAAAGTATGTATCTCTTCATGGTACTAAAACTCTCCCTCTTATAAGTACAAGGAGGACGTCCCTGCCTCTGGCAGTCAGTGACTAGTGGCCAACTGGCAGTGGGCGGGTGACCCTTGCCACCTTCAGCATAGGAGAGGTAAGAAGAGGCTTGCTTTTAACAGTCCCTCTCCTTCTTTGGTGAGCCCTGAAGGTACCTGTTGCAATGGCAGCATCACTAGATGATGGGGCCTTCACCAGCCCCTGCACGGCCTGATGTGTGAGCCAGAAACAAATTTATTGTGTTAAGCCACCAAGACTGGTGCCCTCAGCACAACTCAGCACTTCCTGACAAATACACCACCCAACTCCTCCCACCCCAAATCAGCATGTCTTCGCTCTGCACTTTGGACTTGGGGTTTAGATTGGGATGCCCTGCACCTTCCCTCTCCCCCTCCTCCCAACAGTGAGCTGCAGCCCTCAGCCACGCTCACCCCCACTGCCTCCCATCCCTCTGGCCCACAGTGCTGGTGGCAGTAGGAGAAGTCGGGGAGGAAGAGAGCTGTCTGGAGCTCCTCAGGGGCCAAAGCAGTCTGCTTTGACTCCAAGCCCAGGGCAGCAGAGGTGCCCTGCACAGGCTGGCTGCAGCTGCAGTCCCTGCCCACACCCCAGCTCCACCATCCTAACTCCTTCCCAAGGAGATGCAAAGAAAGGTCATCCTAATGTCGTGTTTCCTCTGAATTGGCTAGATTTTCACTCTTTTGGAATCTGGAAGCTAAAACAGGTAAATTTTTCCATAAGGTTATAAAAAGTCAGAGCTGGAGGGACTATCCACACTGACTCCACTGTACAAAGTAGAAACCTGAGGATGGGCCTTGCACAGAGGTAGAGCAAGGCAGTGACAGCATGAGACAGAATCCTGCTGTCAGCTTACACACTGAGCGCAAACGGCATCAAGCTTGATTCTTCTCGAATCGGATGTCCAGCTAGGGTCTGGCCAAGGAGGAAGCCTCTGCTGATAAGGCATGTCTGCCCCCAGAGACCATAGGCTCCTCAGAGAGAGAACCAGAGAGGCTGCCTGCGTGGCTGTGCCCACCTAGGTATCCAGCAAGTTGTGAGATTTCTGTGTGCACAGAACGAAGGCTTCCTGGCAGGTCCACGGCCTTCACCTCCCACTAGTCTCCACCTGGGATCTGACTTTGACCCCAGTACAGAAATGAAAGAACCCAAGAATCCACGAGTGTGGGGCAGGGAGGGTCCACCCAGGTCATCCATCCCCACCCTGAGGGGTCATTAGGCCCCTGATGTGACGTGACGCTGCGAAGAGCAGCACACCACCTCCCACAGCAGTCTTTTCACCTGGGACTTTGTCTCAGTACTTCATGGGACACCCCCTTCTGCCCCAGATCTGCCCCGTGGGGCCGTGCTGAACCTCTCCACCCCACAGCGGCCCTTCTAGAATGGGAAGTCCCTGTGAATCCTCTTCTCTCTGGTATGAACAGTCCAAGGCTATCATGGAACCTGGTGTCCTATCTCCTCCCCACCCCACTCCCTTGCTACTCAAAGGTGTGCTCCAGTAGTGTGGGCATCACCTGAGAGTGTGAAGAAATGCAGAGAATCAGTCCCACCCTAGACTTACTGAGTTGGAGCCTGTACTTTAACCAGATCCACCACTGCTTCTGGCTCTGTAGTTCTGGGAAGCTCTGGCTTAGACCTACCTCACACTGTCCACCTACCTCTTAGAGTTGAGACCCAGAACTCAGGTGTGCAGGACAGGACTCCCACCTCTCCTGCCAAGGCTTCTTTTTACCTCCAAGACCCTGATAACACTAAGGATCTTGGGTCTACTCAGACCCCCGAGTCTCCTGCACAGGAACTTCTCCCAAGCGGCATCTCCCCTTCCAGGTTGGGAAGGAGTTGGTGGTTGCTGATTCAGATATGAAAACTTAAGCCAAATTAATCACTGTGCTTTCACCTGTGTCTACTCTACTACTTAATCCACCAGTTTTCAAACCCTCCTGCACATCAGGATCACCTGTTGGGCTTTTTTAAAAACTGTGATGCCAAAAAAAAAAAAAAAAAAATGGAGATCCCGTCATGGCTCAGCAGTTAACAAACCTGACTGGCATTCATGAGGATGCAGGTTCGATCTCTGGCCTCACTCAGTGGGTTAAGGATCTGGCGTTGCCGTGAGCTGTGGTGTAGGTCGCAGATGTGGCTAGGATTCCATGTTGCTGTGGCCCTGGTGTAGGCCAGCGGCTACAGCTCCAATTGGACCCCTAGCCTGGGAACCTCCATATGCCACAGCTGCAGCCCTAAAAAGAGAGAAAGACAAAAACAAACAAAACCAAACAAACAAACAAAAAAACCTGTCATGCCAAGACCCCATGGCAGAAGAATTGAATAGATTCT
Source organism: Sus scrofa (assembly GCF_054392235.1). Classification (NCBI taxonomy): domain Eukaryota; kingdom Metazoa; phylum Chordata; class Mammalia; order Artiodactyla; family Suidae; genus Sus; species Sus scrofa. The sequence continues at coordinate 103,117,091 of NC_139396.1, read as the reverse complement.
CTAGGGCGTGTTGTGGGTGTCTGGTTTTGTCATGCTCCCTAGGCAACTCTCATATGACATCAGGATAGAGAGCCACTGGTTTAACACATCAACAAAGTAGATTTTTTGGTCAACTTGAGGCTCTAGGGTCCGTTGGTATGGGCAACTCACTTCCCACAGTGACCCTGAGCTCACAGCAAGGTATCTGTTAGCTTTTGGCACAATATGGCTATGTAACAAACAACCACAAAACTGGAGAGAATGCAATAAGAAGCACTCATGTAGATGGCACGTCTGGGGGTCAACTAGGACAGCTCTGCCTGCCTGTGCTTTGCCTGATCGAGGCTGTAGTGGTATGGTTGTCCTCGTCAGACTGGAGCTGCTGTGGCCACACCTGTCTTAGTAAGTGTTTGGGTAGGACTGGCTCATCCTGGTTTTCCCAGAACTTTCTCAGTTTGGGTGCTGAAAATCTCATATTCCAGAATACCTCACAATCATGGGAAAACTGGGATGGTTGGACACCCTATCCATGGTCAGCTTGGTAACCCTGATCTCTGTTCTGCTCTCTCATCCTTCTTAGACCAGGAGAATAGCTAGGGCATGAGCCTTCCGAGACCTTGGCAGAGACTCAAGACGGCCAGCAGAAACAGGAGAGACCCAGGAGCAGACTGGCATGCTGTCGCTTTACATTGTGTCAGTTTGTCCACCATGTTGGACAGAAGTCTCCAGCCCCAATTAAACTTCTGCTATTAGATTTAGCCTCACTCCAGCCTGTCACCATCTCTGCAGATCTTTATTCAGGCATCTGGTACATTGGCCTAAACAAGATTCACAGCTGAGCCCAAAGTTAAGGGGCATGAAAAAAATACTCTTCCCACGATGAGGTGATGGCAGGCGTCTGGCTGCAGAGAGGGGTGCATAATTGGGGCCAATCATTCCACCCCCCACAGGCAGGGGGATCCTGGCTTCCAAAGGCAGATGACCTAATTACTTCCTGGCTACTGACTCTCTCCAGGGAGCCCAGTTCCAGGGCCTGAGACTTTCTCAACCCCAGTTTGCATCCAGCTCCTAAAGCATAGATCTGTTCTGGTACCCCGTCCCCTGTGGCTTCCACTCTTTCTCCTCCTTCCCCTCCTTCTGTTCATCCTCTCATTCCATCAAACATCTGGAAAGGGAGGAGTGGTCTCACATCAGCCGTGTCAGCATCTTGACCAGAAATCCCCTGTGCAAACAAACTTCAGCCTCCCAGACTCAGTTTCACTTCAGCCCGGCAGGGTCTCTGGGATCCTGATTCACTGTCTAATACAGTCCCCAGCTCTACCTTCACCTCTGCTTCTTGGGCCATATTTCTTGCACATCCATAACTCAGATGTTGGCTAAGGCCTCCAGGCCCTGAATACCAAGGCACACTTGGCTAGAACCCCCAACTCCAAGGTCCGTGAACACACAGATCCCTGCCCTTGACTTTTTCCCACTCCCAACGTCATGCAGACATCTGGGAACCAACCTGTTGCCCAGAGAAATTCATTCACAACCAAAAAGTCATAAGTTAGTGACTCTGATGATGCCATCAGGGTGCAGGGTGGCTCACATCACAAACCCCACAGCCCACACAACAGCTTCATGCCTAGCCCCCCTTTCCTTACTTCCTCCCTGTCCCCCATCCCCTCCCACAGAGCCCCGCCCTGCACCTCCTGTTGGGTCCTTCCACCTCCACTGGGGCTCACCCAGGATCTCAGCTTTTGCCTCAAGAGGAATGTAGGGGACTATCCCCCCATCTCATTGCATGTCAATCATTTCTGACTCAATTTTGAATTCTGGGCTCCATCTTTCCGCAGCCACCCAGCCAGCATCTGGGCTCTGATCCCAGTTAAGTGCAGTAGAGAACAAAGAGTGAGTAGGCTTCAAGGGAAAAAATTTAAAAGACCTTTATTGCTTTAAAAATTATGTGGGCCGACTCACCCACATCCTTAAATGTATGCCTGCAGGCTCCACAAAATAGAAGGAAAAGAACTCCGGACCTTGTACCTCGCCTTACTCAGCAGCTCACCCACAGTTTGGCCCCCTAGCTGGTCAGCCTTGATGGGATCACAGAGTTCCAGCAGTATGCATGGAGCTCGGCACCTACTAATGGGATTCGGGCTCTGGTGCTGACACATAAAGGTGGACTCTCTGGACACATCATTCACCTCCCAGCCCCTGTTTTCTGCTAGGCTGACATCCAGCGATCGGGGATGTTATGAAAAATCTATCCAAGAAACAGCATCATCCGGGAGGTGCCTCAAGACCAGAAAACACAGCCCCAGAGGGAAGGGCTGCTCTTATTTGTTGAGCTCAGGAAACGCCGCTGATTTCGACACACGCCTCAGTAAGTCTCTAATTAGGAAGGAGATCTACTGTCACAAAAACCACATGTCTCATCCCAAAGCCAAATGGAATGGGTTTCTGCGTGGGTCCCGCTGGTGGACTATGAGGAGTCACCCCTCCCTCCCTGACAGAGATGACCCCGGAGGCCCGGCTTTGAGGCTCGCTCCGTTGGCTCCTGGTCTCAGAGCATGAAAGGGGCCTGGCAGCTGCAGGCAGCAGCACAAGAGGGCTGGAGCAGCTGGGCTCAGGTCAGGCACAGGGGCTTGGGCTCAGCAGAGACAGCCAAATGCCCAGCCCAGCTGCCACCACCCCGTGCTGGGGCCCTATGCCCAGGCCAGCCCCGGGAGGCCAGGCTGGCAGACTCCCCTCTGCAGCTGCGAGGCTGCCTGGCCCTCCCTGCCATCTCCAGCTTGTTTTCCCTCCCCTCTCCTGCCCTCCAATCTCCCACTTTGCCTCTCTGCCTGTATCTCCTCCCTCTCTATGTTTTTCCTTTTCTCTTTCAGTCTCTCTTTATCTCTCTGTGTGTCTATCTCTGTCTGAGTTTACCTCTCTTTTGTTGCATTTTTTTTCTCTTTGTTTCCTGGCCTCCCTCGGTCCCTCTGTCTCTGCAGTGGGGAGGCAGGGGAGAGAAGGTGGGGAAGGGCTCAGGGATCTCATTCCTTCCTGTTCAGGACTCAGGTAGAAGAGGGGGCGGGATCCTGGGAGCAGGTTGAACTTGGACTGGGAGCAGTATGGGGCCGTGGATCCTTAAGGCGTCTTCACAGAATGAGGCCAGGGCCATACGCCGTCTCCCAGGGCAGCGAGGGAAGCCTAGCGCTCACCTCTTATGGACACCACAGGGTGCTCCCTGCAGTGAACTTTCCTGGGCCTTTCCTTAGACCCAGATCCTGGGCTGGAGCTGGCAACAGGATAGCTGAGGCGGTGGGGCTGCTCTGATGGAGCTCCACATGCACAGGTAAGGGATTAAATGCACAATTCCATGGACCCACAATTCCAAGGGGCACCCATGGGTCCAGCAACTCTGCTCACTGGAGAGGGAAAGCTGGAGCTGGGCCTGGAATGACCTGGAGCTTCCTAGGATGTTCTAGAGAGTGCACGGGGGGAGCTGGGTGTATGCCAGCCTAAGCACAGGAGGAGTGTGGGTGCAGGGGGAGGGGGAAGGTGAGACTAGGAAGGAGGTTCAAGTCCTGTCCTGCACTAAGAGTTTCCCAGGCAGCCCCCGGATGCTAGAGCCTTGTCCTCCCATGAAATCGGGAAAGTGCCCCTTCCCTTTCCCTACCTTTTGCAGAGAAAGGGAAATGGAGGAAGGGGCCATGTGGACATGACTGTCTGTCTGCCCAGCAGAGGGGGAAGGCTTCTGCCAGGCTCTCAGTGCTGGGAAAGGGCATTAAGATGAGCTAAGTTCACTCACTGGGGCTGAGTTTCCAAGAGCAGAACCTTATTTAACATGATTTCTGTAATGGGATGGAGGCGGTGGCAGCCATGAGGCTGAGGGACAGAATATCAGTGAGAGATGAAATAAAGTGGTGCTTTTGGCAACTGGACTTGATGTTGCCTGCCCTGCCTCCGGCTTTCCTGGCCCAGTCACACACACCCCTGCCCCCAGAGAGCTCTGAGACCTGAAGATACTCCAAGCTGTCATTGTGCAATGGGGAAACCGAGCAAGAGGGGGAAGGTCCTCAACAAAGTTCAAGGCATCTGCCAGAACTGAGTCAGGCTCCCAGCTCTGCACTGCACCCGTGCACCTGCCAGCTCAGGGGTGGTGCCGCTCCTGGCTCCCCTGAGAGGTTGAGGTATGTGGCCTGCAGGTGGATCCTGAGTGTGAACTGGTGACCTGAACATCATCCATGCACAGGAAGGGCCGGGAAATCTAATCACAGGAGCAGAGCGGCTTTTGAAGACCACCTCTCATGCCTGCGGCAGGCCCCCTTCACTGTCGTGCTCACTGCCACTTCCAACTGTGAGCTTCTCAGATAAGGAACCTAAGGCTCAAGGTGCGCAGGGGCCCTGACTGGGTGCTGAGGCTCAAACCAGAGTCTCCCAGCCCTAAAGCTAATGGAGAATCTATCCTGTCAGATGTATGTGGATATTCACACTCGAATGTTACCATGTGATGTGGGTGTGGATGGTGTGTATGTATGTATAGCACTCACAGCCACACACATGCACACATATGCAAAACACACACATACATATGCACACACAGACACATGCGCACATGTACACAGGCGCACCCACAGGTTTTTTTTTTTTTTTTTAATCTTCACTGCCTCTCCTTGCCCTGTGCTGCATGGAAAATTAGTATATTTCTGCAGTCACTAATCCCTTTCATTTGGATCCAAGCAAATGACAGGATCAGTCTCCATCACTGCCATGGCTAAACCCCAGGGCTCTCCCTGGTGCCTTGAATAAGAGTCAAGATGACCCACTTTCTCCAGCTATCCCCTGTCTCCAGGCTGCTTTGGCTGGGAAACTGTCAGCCTGGTAAATATCACAGGCTTAGCAGGCTGGTTCCAGCTTCCAAGTCTGCCCCCTTTTTGGCTGCCCAGCCTGGCTTATGGGACCGAGCCCCAGGGTCCTGCTCCAAATGCCAGGGTTCAGCTGCCCATACACAGGCAGGACCTGTCTGCACAGCATGCCAGCATCCACAGAGATGCTGTGCCCAAGTGCAGACCAAGGGCACTCACTCCCTCAACCAGTGTTTGCTGGGTGCCTGGTCTGCATCAGGCACACGAGGCCAGCCTGGGAGCTTACAAGGACACAGGCTCTGCCCTTATGAGAGCCCAACTTGGAAGAAAGCTGGTCCTGAGAACAGATTCAGAAATAAACAGCAGAACAAGCCAAGTATTCTCTGAGCTCGGAGAAGGGAACAATGACTTCTGCTGGGAGAATCAACGAATGCTTTTAAGAAGGCTCTCAAGTTGAGACCAGAATGCAAATTAGAATATGCCACATCAAGAAATGAGGGAAGGCCCTCCAGGTGACAGGGACAGCCTGAGCAAAGGCATGGAGGCAGGAGAGAGCAAGAGGCAAAGGAAACAAGAGTGGCAGGAAGGGCAGCTGGAGCCAGATCCTGACCAGCCTTGGATTCTGGAGCAGGGGACAACTTTGTCCCTCAGGCCAAGGTCAGAGGAAGGAAAGACGAGTTTTACAAGGATGTGCTGCAAGATCCAGATAGCCCATCAAAGGTCTTGCCCTCATTTTGGACCATTGTGCCAGCCCACACCTGAGACTTCCCTACCTCCTGGTGATCTCACTCCCCACAGATGGGTGCGCTGGCCTTTCCTCTCTCTTCCTGGGATTTTCCTTCCCATTGAGTGTGGATCATTTTCTCCAGTCACCAAACACTGCGCAGTGTGAATGCTGGTAACTGCAACTTTCCTTGTAGGGCCAGTAGACAGAGGCAGGAGAGAGGGAAGAATGCTCAGAATCCCCACAAGCTGCTGACCTCAGGGGTACAAAGACAGCTCTGCAGGGGAACAGCTGATATTCCACTTTGGTCTCCAACCTCCTGGAGCGAAGATAGATGGGGGTCTGTGCCTGCCTTTGTGTTATTGGGACCTTCTAGAGTAAGGGCCAGCCACTCCTAAGACTCCCAGATTATTCAAGAGACGGGCAGCCACTTCTTAGCCTGGAGCCAGAGTGTTGTCTCAGAGCAGGTGACAGTAAAAGCTGTTCCCTCTGCAAGGCTTCCTGACCAGGGTGGACACATGGATGTGACAGCACAATTGGGAACAGGCTGGGAAGGCAGCCACAGGAACAGCCTTGGTGCCTGCCTGGCTTGGTGATCCTCACTTTCAAGGAGAGCCCTAGAGGTCCTCTGGGTGGGGATGGGACTCTCCAGTTCCAGTAGGTGGGTGGTCACAGGCTCCACATATCTCCCTGGTTCTAAGGGGCTACAGGGAACCAGGATGTGCTGCAGGTGTCCTGGAGGAGGAAACCGTTGATCTCTTACATCAATTGGATCAAGACATAATTTGAGTATAATAAATCACACCCACTCAAAGGTATGCTGTGACAAGCTTGAATAAATGCAACTGGTACCACAATTAGGAGTCACAGCACTCCTAATTCCCCTAAAGCTTCCTCCTCCTCCTTTGCATTCAATCCTTCTCTCTATCCATCTCCAGGCAACCAACCATGCTCTGCTTTCTGTCACTATAGATTAGACTTCTAGAGTTCTACATAGACGGAATTATATGCTATAGTTTCTATCATTTATACTTCTTTTTGAGATCTATACTGTGCCTGTATTAGTTATTTACTTCTTTTCATTGTATGGTCAAACCACGATTTGTTTATATTCACCTGTTAAGAGACCCTTAGATTGTTTACAGCTTTGGGGCTTTTTTAAATACAGTGTCTATGCACATTCATGAACAAAACTTTATGCAAACACATTTTTATTCCTCTTGAGTAAATTCTTAGGAGTGGAATTTCTGAGTCATGTGGTAATTGCCATGCTGTTTTCCGTGACTGTGCCCCTTTACCTCCCGCCAACAGTTTATGAGCATTCTAGTTCCTCCACGTTCTTGCCAACACTTGCTATGATCAGTCTTTTTAGTTCTAGCCATTCTATTTGTTGTATTTCACTGTGCATTTAATTTGCATTCCCCTGGTAAGTAGTGACAGTAAGTCTTCTCACATACCGATTTGAGTCCTGAGTCTGCCACATGCCAACTCCACCCTTGCATAAGGGACTTCACCTTTCTGGATCTTAATTTCTGAATCTAGAAAAGCTGAGGACCAATTCCTGCCCTGTCCCCATCACCAGGCTTTTGTAAAGATGGCACAAGATCACATATCTGTATACCAAAGTGCACCAAAGTATTCACAAGGTATAAAGCTCTAAGCTGCCACGTCTCATAGCCCTCAGCTCACTGATCTATCATTCTCATTCACCGTCTCCTCGCAGCAGCCTCCTTACAGCTCTCCTGACTCTAGTCTTCCTTCCATCTCATCCTGTACATGGCAGCCAGAGTGCTTCATCTAAAGCACCACCAGAACCCGACCTCCCTCTGTGCTTAAAACTATTCCCAGGTCTTGGCATATGATCCATTTCATTCTTTCAACTAACATTGATTGAAACCTGCTATATGCCAGGCACAATTCCAGCTCAAGGAATAAAGAGCTAAACAGAGCAGACAGTCCCTGCCCTCTCAGAAGAAAACCCATTTTCTTTATCTTGTAAAGGCAACGCCCAGAGAATTGACTAGACTACCCAGAGTCACAGAGCATGCTAGCTACACAGCAGAGATTAGAACCAGGTCTGAGATCTTTCTCCCACTTTCAGCAGCCTCCCTCTTCTTGGGCTGTTTTTCCAGAGGCTCATGGGCCAGAGCTATGGGGAGGCAGCCTACAGCGGACACAAGAGCCATCCACCCCCCTTCCTGTGGGAAGCCGAGGAGAATGTTCCACTGGGGCTCCAAGCCCAGCTGCCCCTATCTTCAGGTGCCTTGTCTTGAATAATTGCTTCTTGTCAGAGCCCAGACCTGTGACTAGTTGGTAAATGGTGCAGTTTGCTCCTGCCTCCCTTCCCCGAGGCACCTCTTGATTTCCAGCCTGTGAGATGCTCTGTCTGCTAAGAGAAGGAGCAGAGCAGCAATCTCGTTAGGTTGCTTGTGGCTGTCAATCTCCCTTTAAATGGGAAAGCCTTGCACGATGACATTTAAAGAGGGCTCTGCTGAAAATCCCAGCCTGCGTCCCACCCTCTACGAGCTCCCTTGGTTATTTCAGACCTGATGCCACAGAATGTCAGGGTTGAGAGCAGGACCTATGGAGATGCCTGAGTCTAAGAAAGGGCAACAGACTCCCCAGAGTTCATGCATCAAGCGAAGGGGAGAGATGCAACTAGGAACTCAGATCTACTACTTCCCAGCCAGTATTTTTTCTGTCTCCCATCATGGCTCTTCAGAGAATACTTGCAGCACTCTCACTTCCCCCCCAGAACCCCAGATCCCTGCCCACAACCTGCCCCTGGGCTGCGAAGGAACCTCCCCTAGCTTTTCCCCCCAACCCCCTCACTCTGCACCTGCAGCTGTAGATCATAGACACCACTCTGGCTGGGTTAAGCAGAGACGGACTTAATACAGGAAACTGGTGCTTACAGTATTCTGGAAAGGCTGAACCAGGTTTCAATCAATGTTATTAGCTGAAAGAATGAAATGGATCCTGTGGCAACACCTGGGAATAGTTGTTTGTTGTTGTTGATGTTGTTTTGTTTTGTCTTTTTAGGGCTGCACCTGCAGTATATGGAAGTTCCCGGACTAGGGGTTGAATTGGAGCTGCAGCTGCCAGCCTACACCACAGCCAATGCAATGCCATATCCAAGCCTCATCTGTGACCTACACCACAGCTCACAGCAATGCCGGATCCCTAACCCACTGAGCAAGGCCAGGGATTGAACCCACATCCTCATGGATACTAGTTGGGCTCATTACCACTGAGCCATGATGGGAACTCCGAGCTGGGAATAATTTTAGGCACAAGGAAGGGCTGGAGCAGAGGCTGGGTCCTGGGACCCAGGAATGAGTCCCTGGACAGCACTTCTGAACTTGCCAAAGGGAGCTGCTCGCCTCCATAGTCAGAAGCGAGAGGCCCCAGATGCTGTCTCAAAGAGCCACACGGTCTCTGCTGTGACCTGCAGATTACAGACGTAGATGCCTGCTCCAGGACCACACTGCCTTGGAGCCCAAGCCTGGGATGGCCTGGGATGAAGGTACGTGAGCCCATCTGTCATATCTGTCCCAGGGGCTTCCCTCTAGAAAAGGTTGGTCCCTTTGGCTACATTAAGCAAATCTCTTTGATCTATGTTCAAGCTACGGCACTGAGGTTTCTTTCATTTATTCTCAGGTTGTGTCTTGGGCTATAAACTTGTAAAGGGCGATGAGGTGCAGGGCAGAGCTTAGGTCAGAGCCAAGAACCTGGATTCACACCCAAGTCCCTCCAAGGAGTGCAGCTCAGTGGTGGAGAGCAGGCTTTGGAGACTTTTGCCTGGTACACACCCTGGCTGCACCCCCAGACCCTTATCACCCCAGATAAGTCAGTGGCCCTTCCCTGTATAACTATTTCATGTCTGTCATGGGATGATAATAACAGCACCCAGAAAGTGCTTAGAACAATGCTCAGCACTGATAGAGCAATTGATATGAGTGGATTGTATCTCCCTAAAATGGGCTTCATATGTTGAAGCCCTAACTCCCAATGTAACTGTATTTGGACACAGGGCTCTTGGAGTCAATTAGGTACAACAATGTCATGAGGGTGGGGCCCTGATCCAATGGAATGAGTGTCCTCATATGAGGAGGCACCAGAGCCCTCACATTCATGCTTGTGCTCACACACTCTACCTCCTCCCTCAACACACATGGAAGAAAGGCCTCCTGAGGAAGCAGCGAGAAGGTGGCTATCTGCAAGCCAGCAAGAGTTCTCACCAGAAACTGACCACACTGGCACCTTAATCTTGGACTTCTAACCTCCAGACAGTGAAAAAATAATTTTCTGTTGTTTAAGTCACACAGCCTGCGGTATTTTGTTATGGCAGCTCGAGGAGCCTAATACGGCTATTTGTCTATGTGAATTATCATTGTTATTTCTAATTGTCAGGCTCTGAGATGTAGCACATGATATGAAGTCTTTAAGTCTCAGTTACCTGAGCTAGATGAGGATTTCTCAATCTTGACATTTGGGGCTGAATGCTGTGGGGCCTATTCTGAGCATCACAGGATGCTTAGCAGTATCCCTGGCCTGCGTACACTAGATGCCAGTAACACCTGGCCCCACCTAGGTTGTGACAATCACAAATGCCTCCATACATCAACTAACATTGCCTGGGAGACAAAATCACACCTGGCTGAGAACCACTGCTCCATAAGATGAGGACTATTTTATTTGTTCACAGTGCTGTCATGTAGACTAAACAAGGTAAGAGCTGTGACTAGTTGTCTGGAAACTAGAGGCCACCTGACCCCTTGATTAGTAAATAAAGTTAGCTCAACCCTACCTCACATCCTGTGGGAGGGTCAATGTCCTCCCCAAGATTTCAGAAAATTCTTGAAGAGTCAATATTCAATTTCCTGCTCCAGTTTTCTGTTACTGAAAACATCACTGATGTCACTACTCTTGTCTTTGCATTTTGAGTGGTCCCTGAAGTATAAGATGGACACTTTTCCTTAATTGCCTCAAAATACTATTCAAACGAAGGCAGTTGAGCACATCAGGGCTGTCCCTGGAGGTTCACGGCAACCACAGTCCAGTTTCACAGATGACTTGGGTTTCTGTGTTAGCTATCCCCCAATTGACCCACCGTGCAAAAGTTCTCCTGTCCACCAAGCCACTCATCTCTGTCCCTCAGACTCTCTTCCTAGGTTTCCCCTCTCTGGCTCCCCTGGGACTTCTCTGTTTAGTGCCCTTGCTCTCTGCCCAGGCCTGAGGGCCAGTGTCTATAACCAGAATCACCATCACCTTCTGTTCTCTATGAAGGACAAAACTGATGGGGAAAGTGTCCTCCCCACCTTCACCAAAACTGTGACACCTACTACAAACAAGGAGAGATGCCAGATAAAATATAAAACAAGCAGATTTACAGCCACATCGATGAACTTTAAAGCAAGAATGGAAAGTCCTCCCATGCCAGAAACAAAAGAAAATTCAAAACCAGAGCAGTGAGCAGGAGCTAATACCAAATGGCCCTCAGAGATATGAGAACTGGAAAAAATTGATCCATACCCATGAGGGAGGAGGAGGCAGGGCAACAGGCCCTGTGCACAAAGAGGTGAGGAGTGATCTTTCTGCTCAGAGCTGAGCCTGGGAGAGCTGGTCCTTCAGGACAATGAAAACAAGGCGACCACCACCCAGGCCCTCACGAAAGTGGGCAAATCTCCCCAAGCCATGAGTGAGAAAGGAGACACCTATGGCAAGTCAGAACTCTACATCTGTTCCAAGTGCTACCTAGGGCCCCAAAGCAGCGCCCCTCACCAGGTACAAGACCCTGAGGATAATAAATACAACAAAGCCTACCCAGGCCTGGGGAAATCCCCAAGGCTGCAGCAGAGGTGGCCACGAAACCAGAACCTCCCGGATGGGAAACAGCACTTTCTGGAGATGAGCTCAGGGTAAAACACAAGGAAGCAGGTGAGGAAAGTGGAGCCCCAGACCAGCATCGCCCACCTGTTCTAACAGGAGTAGTGGGATGAGATGTAAAGAGGATGGGGAGAGAAAATATTCGAAGACATATCAGCTGATGGTCCTCCAGAATTAAAGATATACATGAAGTCTTACATAATGTAGCCTAAGTTCCAAGCAGGATAAATATAAACGTGTACATTTGAGGAAGGGGATCAACACCATCTGAAGCTGATAAATCAAGGAATCACTGTAGAAGGACAGTATGTAAAGTATAAAATAACTACTATGAATCCTAACATACCCAAAGAAGACATGGGAGAAAGTGAGGTAGAGGAAGGAAACTAACTTGCCTATTTTTTATGGTGGGAAAACTCTCTTCAGTTATAATTCAAGAAATAAGACATAAAAGAATACTGTGTATAGTTACGAGGCTACCACTAAGAGAATAAAAATACTCCATAAACCTTCCAAATTATTAGAGGGAAAACTAATACACAAAGCAAATCATGGAAATACAGATCATGAAGTAAAAGACTTTTAAAGGAAGCATTAAAATCAGAAAGCATAATATAAAATAATATGGCAGAACTGAGACCAAATATACCCTATGATATCATTAAATACAATGGGATAAACTCATCTATTATTTATTTTAAAAACTCTCATTTGGGGATCAAAGAGTGAAACAACAAATACAACCTTGTTGAAGATATTTCTGATTCCCCAACTCGGATCTCCTCAGCCTCTCCCCTGATTTCAGCCATACCCGGTAAATAGTTCAATGGGGCTGTGGCTTACTTCACACTGGCAGAATCTGGATGCAGCACGCATGTGCATTTATTCCCTTTATCCTGGGGCTCTTCCAGTGCAAGTGGGAGCTCTCTGGGTCTTTGTATATGTAAAGCCTGAAAGTGCAGAAAAATCAACACCTCCAGGGAAACACACACCCAATGTTAAATGAAGCCCAACTTTGCAAAGGTGTTCAATTCCATTAAGTCATCAGGGAAATGAAAGCTAAGCCCCCAAGATGGGATATCATTTTATATTCTTTAAGGGAGGAAAAACAAAGTCTATCAGTGCAATGGAACGGAGAGCACATACAGCAACAAAGCCTCTTATATGTTACTAATGAATATGTAATTTGTGAAATCATGTTAAAAAACTTGCCATTATAAAATTGAATATTCCCATAGCAAGCTCATGCCTAGGTGTTTTTCCAAAAGAAATTCTCACAAATTTACCCTAAGAAACATTGATAAGTATAATCATGGCAACACTCTTCATAACAGCAAAACCACAGAAACAATCATAATTATCCATAGATGGGATAATGGCTAAATAAACTGTATCATACTTACACAATGGAATAGTATATAGCAGTCAAAATGAATGAACCACAGTCACACAAAACAATATGATAGTACAAAATACCATATTGAGAAAAGTAGGTACCAGAGGTGACATACTGCCTGATGCCCTTTTTATAAAGTTATTAAAATCAAATAAAACATATTTTAAAAGAATATAAATACAACAGAACTACACTGAAATAGGTCTGGATAGCTAAAATTATACTTAATGGTAAAGGCCGGTTGTTTTTCTATAGGATTAGGAACAAGACAAGGACTTTGCTTTCAACACTTCAATTAAACATTGTACTAGAGGTTCCTGTCTGAGAAATTAAGCAAGAAAAAGAAATAAATGACACCCATATTGGAAAGTAAAAAGTAAAATCATCTATATTTGCATATGACATGATTTTCTATTTAGGAAGTCATAAGGGATTCACTAAAAACCTATTCAAATTAGTAAGTTCAGAAATGTTGCAGGATACATTATCATTATAAAAATATATTATATTTCTATAAACGAGCAACAAACAACACAAAAATGAAATTAGAAAAATAATTCCATTTGCAAAGGCATCAAAAAGAACAAAATACTTCAGAATAAGTTAAACAAAAGATTGTAAGGTTTAAACACTGAAACTTCAAAATTTGAAAGAAGTTAAAGATCTAAATAAATGGTGAGTTATCTTATATTTATGGGTTGTAAGACTGAATACCGATTAAGATAGCAACATTCCCCAAACGGATCTACATAATCAACGCAACCCTAATGAAAATCCTAGCCTCTTTTTTGGTAAGGGACTAAAAATAGTCAAAGCAATCTTGATCAGCCATTTATCTAGCCTCTCAGTTCTAACCCATTGATCAAGACTGCTTTGACTCTTTTCAGACTCTTTTCAGACTCTTGCATTTCCTTATGAATTTTAGGATCGACTTTTCAATTGATTCTCAGCAAAGGTACCAAAACAGCAAAGTGGGGAAAATAGTCTTTTCAACAACTGGATATCCACATGCAAAACTCAAAATGGATCCCAGACCTAAATAATTTAAGAGCTAAATCTATTAAACTCTTAGACGAAAACATGGGAGTAAATCTTTATAATCTTGGGTTAGACAACACTTTCTTAGATATTAAGCACCAAAAAATTGATAAACAGAACTTCATGAAAATTAAAAGCTTTTGCAATGTCAATGATAACATCAAGAAAGTAAAAAGACAACTCATAGAATAAGAAAAAATATTTTCAAGTGATATACTTGATAAAGGACTTATATCCAGAAAACAAAGAACTCTTACAATTCAACCATTAAAAAAAAATTTAACCCAACTAAAACTGGGCAAAGGATCTTAACAGACATTTCTCTGAAGAAGATGCACAAATGACCAATATGCACATGAAAAGTCACTCAATATCATTAGTCATTAAGTAAATGCAAATCAAAAGCATAATAAAATACTTTACATCCACTAAGATGGCTAAAATATAAAAGATAGACAATAATAAGTGTTGACAAGGATATGGAAAAATTGGGATGCTCATACATTGCTAGAGGGAATGTAAAACACTGCTGCCACTTGGAGACATGGTTTGGCAGTTCCTCAAAATTTTAAAAATAGGGTTACTATATGACCCAGCAATTCTACCCTTGGATATATACCCAAGTAAAATGAAAACATATGTCTACACAAAAACTAGTATATGAATATCAATATTTTTCATAAAAACAAAAAGTTGAAGTAACTCAAATGTCCATCAACTCACTAATGAACAAAATGTTCTTTCTTTTTGCTATTTCTTTGGGCCGCTCCCACAGCATATGGAGGTTCCCAGGCTAGGGGTCGAATCGGAGCTGTAGCCCCCGGCCTACGCCAGAGCCACAGCAACACGGGATCCGAGCCGCATCTGCAACCTACACCACAGCTCACGGCAACGCAGGATCCTTAACCCACTGAGCAAGGGCAGGGACCGAACCCGCAACCTCATGGTTCCTAGTCAGATTCGTTAACCACTGCGCCACTACGGGAACTCCAACAAAATGTTCTAAATCTGTACAATGGAATATTATCTGCCCATAAGAAGAAAGAAGTTGTGATACATGTCAGTTATAAAAGGGCAATGTTGTATGGTTCTATTTACATGAAATGTTCAAAATAGGCAAATCCTTAGAAACATCAAGTAGACTAGTTGTTGCCAACTAGCGAAAGGAAGGGAAAACTGGAAGTGCCTGATAAACAGGCATGGTGTTCTTTCTGGGGTGACGAAAATATTCTAAAATTAAATTTGAATATGGTCACACAACTCAATATACAGAAAGTATTGGCTTGTATACTCTAAATTGATGAATTTCATGGTATGTGAATTATATCTCAATAAAGCTGTTTAAAAAAAATAGGTGAAGAAGCTAGAAAATACCAGTCCAAGATTTCTAATGATGAATAATTAAGGTGAAAGGAAGCATGACGATGTCTATGACAGGACCACAAAAGTGGATACAGCTGTAAAAGTTCTAGTTTTTTCCTTTTACAGTAGATTCACAGATCTCTATTATAAAAAGCAAACAAATAAATACAGAATAGAAGTGAGCTATTCATAGACCAGTAATAGAGTCTCTCATAAATCAAGGATATGATTGATCCACTTCTGAACACCTGTGGTCAGAGCAAAAAAAAAGAAGATGAATTTCTAGGAAACAGCAATAATAAACACACTGCCAACAATTACCCATGGGTACAGCTCAAACAGTACCCACAATAAACTTCACAGCCTTAATTGTTTTACTGAATTTAAAAGCAAATGAAAATAAGTCAATGTAAAAGATATACAAAGAACAAAACATTGGGCAGGAGGAATGCTGGAGGAAGGAATTAGTAAAGGTAAAAATTCAAATTAATCAATTATAAAATAAGAAACTGAGCAAATAATACAGGAAAAAAGTAGGTCCTTTTAAAAAGAAAAGTATAGTTTAAAAAAAAAAAAAAAGCTAGCCAGACTGAGGGAAAAGAGGAATTAAATCATAAAATAGAAATGAAAATAGAGGCATAGTCACAGGTACAAAGAAAAGTAAACAGACCACAGAGATTAATAAGTCAAACCTGGTCCCCTCCCTCTGTCTGTAATAATTTTCGATGCTCTGAAGTCTACTTCATCTGATATTAATATAGCCATTCCTACATTTTTTATTAATGTTTGCATGGCATAACTTTTCAATTCTTTATTTTCAGCCTTCAATATTTTTGCATTTGTGGTCAGTTTCTTCTAGGCAGGATATTGTTTGATCATGCTTTTTAATCCACTTGCCTATCCATCTTTAGTTGATATATTCAGACTATTTATATTGAAAGTAATTATTAATTCATTAGAGTCCAAGTCTGCTATTTTATTAGTTTTCTCTTTGTTTCCTGTTTCTCATGTCTCTGTTTTACTTTTATCACCTTCTTGTAGATTATTTAAGCATTTTAAAAATTCCATTGATTTATTTATAGTTTTTTAGTATCACTTTGTATAATTATTTTAATAGTTGACCTAGATACTACATTTACACATGCATCATTTATCATATACTACCCGGAATAAAGTTTAGATAACTCTCTTGCAATTAGGTCCATTTACCCTCCCCACTATAAAATATATTTTCATATTTTTTCTGTACGCATTGATCACCACATCCGACGGTTTCATCGTTTTTGCTTCAAGTGTCAAATATGACTCAAGAAGCTCACGAGAAGTAGGATAGCCTATTTTTATCTATTCAGTGTTCTTGTTTCTTTTCTGAAGTTCCACCACTTCTGTTACCATTTTTTTTCCATTTAAAAATTCCATCCATTATGGGTAGGCTTGCTAGCAAAAATTCTCTTAGTTTTCCTCCATTGAAGACTCTTTATTTGCCCCTTCATTCCTAAAGGATATGTTCTCTAGATGTAGAAGTTGCTGATGACAATTCTACTCTTTCAGTATGTGAAAAATGCCCTTCTGGCCTCCATGATTCAGATGAGAAGTTCTTTGTTGTTCAAACTGATGTTCTCAATAGGTCATTTCTTCCTGGCTATTTTTAAGATTTTTTTCTTTGTCTTTAATTGTGGAGTTTAATTATGATGAATCTTGTTATAGATCTCTTTCACCTTCTGTTTGGGATCTACTTTGCTTCTTGAATCCATGAATTTGTGTTTGTCACCAAATTTAAGGAGTTTTTGGCCCTTTACTTCTTTGAGGGTTTGTTTTGTTTTGTTTTGTTTCCCCCAGGTCTTATCTCTCTCTCTTTTCTGGAACTCCAATGAAACCAGTATTAGTTCTTCTGTTATTGTCACTGAAGTCCCTGAGATTCTGTTACTTTTTTCTCCAGTCTATTTTCTCTCTGTTGATCAGATTGGGTAAATTCTATCGATCTGTTCTCAAGTTCTCTGATTCTATCTTCTGTCATCTCCACTCCTGACCCCATCCAGTGAGTTTTTATTTGTGACTGTATTTTTTCACTTCTGTAGTTTCCATTAAATTCTTTTTTTATAAGCTCTATTTCTTTGCTGAGATTTTCTATTTTTTCCTTTGCTCTAAGAGAATTCTTAATTGCTTGCTGAAGCATTTTTATGACGCCTGCTTCA
This sequence comes from Sus scrofa, assembly GCF_054392235.1. Taxonomy (NCBI): domain Eukaryota; kingdom Metazoa; phylum Chordata; class Mammalia; order Artiodactyla; family Suidae; genus Sus; species Sus scrofa. The sequence goes on along the minus strand of NC_139396.1, from coordinate 103,099,673 downwards.
AAATCCTTCTCAGGTAATTCCAGCATCTTATAACCCAGTGCTGACTGTCTATTCACATTCGTAGTGTGGCTTTCCTGGTTCTTGGTATATGAGTGATCTTTTTATTGTATGCTGAGCATTTTGAACATTATGGGTCTTTTAACCCTATGAATTCCCTTTTTCAGCCAGCAGTCCCTCTGCTGAGGTGCAGCAGAAGTTCATTTTCTGTCCTATGAGGCACTACTCTTCCCCAAAGATAACTTCCCTCTTGATTTCTCATATGGTAAGAGACATCTTTGCCTGTGAGATCTCACCCTTTCTTCTAATAACCAATAGAATAGTGCCTGATTTTTTTTTAAATTTTCGTCTAGGGTGAATGCTGGAATTCAGCTCTGGTGTGGAACAGTCTGCCTCTAGTCTGCCTCTGTTCCTTGGGAAGAGTTAGCTCTCTGTATGAGAGGATTTTCTCCCTAACACCAAAAACATGGTGTCTTTCCCAGAATCAGTTCTTTGATTCTCTAACACCAAGTGGGTATCCAAAGAACTGACTCAATTCTGACACTATCTGGAGCTAGTGCAGACCCCAGAGGTCAAGGGCTCAGTTGCACAAATCTTCAATTCCATCCAACACTACAAGATCCATTCTAGTTTTCTTTCTTCCTTTCTGTATGAGCAACTCCCTTCTCCAACAGTCAGACTTGGCTTTTATTATCCTTACGACTTTACTTCTTTGACTATTCCCCTCTATGGAACCAAGCTCTCGCTTTGGTCACCACTTCCTCCCAACATGAACACCTTCCCAGCTCAGCTTGGCTCTGATTCCCCATGTCCTCCCACAGGGACATCCTCCTCACACTCCTAGAGCTCAACGGTATGATTTGAAATTATATGTGGAAAAATAAACATGCAAGAAGCACAAAAAATATGAAAATAGGAGTGCTAAGAAGGAACTAATCCAAATCTAGATCGTCAAGAAAATGAGTAATATAATAAATAATCTGGGGACAATTAACTAAATATAAGAAAACATAAAGTTCCTGGATCCCTACTTTACTTCTTCCCAAAGCAAATTCCACATAGGTTTTATTTAAACAAAAAAACAAAATCGTGAAAATTGTATGTAAACATTATATTGCATATAAAACAAATGTTCTCTAGATACAGACCCAGTATAAAAAGACAGAGATATATGTAACTAGCTTTAGATTTATAGAACATATAAAAAAGAACTAGCATTCTTAATAAATAAAGAACACTTGTAGGAGTTGCCATCGTGGCTCAGTGGTTAACGAATCTGACTGGGAATCATGAGGTTGAGGGTTTGATTCCTGGCCTTGCTCAGTGGGTTAAGGATTCAGTGTTGTCGTGAGCTGTGGTGTAGGTCACAGATGCGGCTCCAATCCCCCGTTCCTGTGGCTCTGGTGTAGGCCAGCGGCTACAGCTCTGATTTAACTCTATCCTGGGAACCTCCACATGCCACGGGAGCGGCCCAAGAAATGGGGAAAAAAAAAAAAAAAAGAACACTTGTAAATTAATAAGAAAGAGGCCAACCACCAAGAGTAATATGAATGGCTTATGATCACATACATGGAAAAAGTATGCAAAGTCACTTGTAATTAAGTAAATAAAAATATAAATCATGAAATAAAATTTTTCAAATACCAGCATAGAAAAAAATTTTTACTTTGAATAACACACAATGTTGGAAAGAATGAGAGCATACATTTGATGATTTCTCTTTAACTTAAATATATACATGCATATCACTTCAGCAATGACACTTTTAGGAATTTAACCTACTGATTTACACTGTGCAGAGATGAATATAGAAAACATCCACTGTAGTACTGTTTATAAGAACATAGTGAACAATCCAAATACCTACCAAAACTTGACTACTAAATATACTGTGATACAACCGACTACTAAATATATTGTGACACAAAATATATTATGGTACATGGTCACGCTATCCAATACTATAGGCCCAATGCCATGGAAAGTCTTTCAAGGGCAAAAGAAAATGTTTGAGACCCTGGGGGTGGGGGGAAAAGTTTTCTCAATATAAAAAGAAAACAACAAGCTCAAAATTAAAGGTTTAGTTGTTTGTGAAACACAGAGACAAATAAATCAAGTGTAACTCAAATGGTGTACATATGCCACGACGTTCAAATCAAAGAGCAAAATGAATTATTTATCTATTGATTGATTTCTTGCTCTTCAGGGGCAGAGGTTTGAGTTTATCACAGTCCTCTGGTCAGGGCAGGCTCTCCCCATCTGTCTGGCCCCTGACAGATGTTTTGTTTTCTAACCAGGGTTCCCCTCCCATTGTCTCTTCCACAGTAGGGGTGCTTCCAACGTGTTTGATGTTTCGCTCCCCATTAGGCAGTGAACGTTGTGACTGTGTTCGTTTTATGTGAAAGTTAGCATGCTAGATACCCCATTCCCCTTTAATTTTTATTCACTCAACATGATTTTGGGGGATCTATCCATGTTGCTCTACATACATTTGGTTCATTGTTTCTAAGAGCTTCTTGGCATTTCCTAGTAAATCTATTCATTTCCCTGGTGGTGGATCCCTAAATAGCGTCCACCACCCCACTTCCACAAAGAGCAGCAATGAACAGCTTCTGGGACCAGTGGGAGCCCTGGAGAGTATTCTAGAAGTGAAGGATCTGAACATTGAATTTCCCTATTACCAGACTGATTCACATTTCCTGAAACAGTGGATTAGAAGCCTCAGGGTCCTATATCTTTGGTCAAACCTGACGTTGACCAACTTTTGACTTTTTGACCAGCTAATGAGGATGAAGTGCTGCCTTGTCCCAAGGTGCATTGCACTACCAGGAATCACACATACTTCTTTGTCACCCAGATTTCTCCTTTTGCGAGCTGCCTACTCAAAGCCTATTTCCATTTTTTCCTCTTGAACTTGAATTTCCTATCTTTTTCTCTATGATACACAAGAATTTCCTTGAACATCCTTGGTATTGATTATTTGCCAGGTGTTAATTTTGTCTATGGTGACCTTTATTGGATAGAAATCCTTAATTTTGATCTTGTCAGACACACATTTTTTTTCCCCTTACGGTTGTGATTTTCAAGACATCCTTCCTCATTTCAAAATATACAAAAGATATTTGCTTATATTTCTACCCATGTGTTTGTATTTTTTTCTTTCCTATCAAGGTCTTTATTTTGAATTAGCCTTTTTATGCTGGGAGATAGAAATTTATTTTATAATAATTTTTTATCTTATAAATAATCTTTCCTACAATCATCTAATGAACAAAAATCCCCCCTAATTTGTAGTCACCTTTATCATATATCATGTCCATATGCACGGATCTGTTTCTGAGCTCTGGGTTCTGTTCCACTGCTTTTTTATCCTTGTCACTAACATACCTTTTTCTACTTTGTTACTCCAGCATTGTCACATGCCTAATCTGCAGTAGGGTAAATCCCTCTTCTTTGATTTTAGTGTTCAAAACTGACTTAGTTCTGGGAATTCCTTTTGTGGTTCATCAGGTTACAAACCCGACTAGTATCCATGAGGTTGCAGGTTTAATCCCTGGCCTTGTTCAGTGGGTTAAGGATCCGGCATTGCTGTGAGCTGTGGTGTAGGTCAAAGACACGACTCAGATCTGGTGTTGCTGTGGCTGTGGTGTAGGCTGGCAGCTGCAGCTTTGATGTGATCCCTAGTCTGAGAACTTCCGTATGCCACAGGTGCAGTCCTAAAAAAAAGGAAAAAAAAAATTGTCTTAGTTCTTTGTGTACCTATACTCTTACACATAATTTTTTTTTTTTTTTTTGGCCATACCCATGGATACTGTAAGTTCCTGGGCCAGGGATCAAACCTCCTCCATAACAGCGACCTGAACCTCCGCAGTGACAACACCAGATCCTTAACCCACTGCACAGCAAGGGAACTTCAAATTTTTAAAGAAGGTTATCAGTTCCTCAAACTTTGTGATGAATATATTTTTATTTGGAATTGCACTGAATATGCAGATTTACTTGAAGAACACTGACATAGTTGTAATGCTGTCCAACCTATGAATAGGATTCACATATATAATTGTGCATGTTTTCATTTAAACCTTCTCATAGAGTTTTAAGTTTTCTTTCTATCAAGCCCTTGTACGATATTTTTAGGCTAGGTTCTAAATATTTTATAGTTTTTATTGTTATTGTGGAAATTATAATATTTTATATCTGGTTACTGTAGGAGAAGATTATATATTAAAGTAAATCGTGCCATTTATTTTTGTAAGCACGTGTATAGATTGTGTCTGAAAGTATATTCAATTAGAATTGTTGCCTGTGAGGGGAAGTCTTGGGGAGCAGATACAAAAGGGAGACCCACTTTTAATTATATACTCTTTGGGACTATTTGAATTACTCTTGCAATGAAATATTAGAATATACTATTAATATAGTAGTGTAAATATTTATAAGTATACAGTTAATGTGTGTGTGCAATATCTATTGCTCTATAATGTGATGTATCTACGAAGGTATAGGCATATCTACACCTATAACTGTATCTATATATAGAGAGACAGGAGAGATTCAGAATGGGTGAAAATGAAAGTCTGCATATCCCATACGTTTTCCCCCTGGTGGAGAATGCATCACTAGCTACCTGAAGACATAGGACTGTCTGTGATATGTCATTCGTTTGAATTCAAGAAGTCTGCATCTTATTCTAATTTGAGCAATTCCTCTTGCTACCTAGTTCTTTTTTTCCCAAATATTTCTACATTGAGCAAAATAACTAAGCAAGAAGTATATGTGAATAGGAATTACTCTAAAATATTTTGATTTTTCGTAACCACCAAAGCATTATTTGCATACCTTCTCTAATAGTCTCCATGTCAGAGACGAATAGTTTTTTTTAATAAAATTTATATCATACATGCACTTAAGAAAAGTTGATTCATCTCACCTGTTGGAGTTTCACACCGAGGAATCTAGAACTCCTGTTCATATGTGCTGAATGATATATATGGTACGAGGGATGAGGGCATGAACTGAGATGAGGTTATAAAGTGTTCACGGGTCACCTATTCTTTTGGAAATGAGTAATGGAATATCAGTGCTCTGGTCTATTTTAAAAAAGGACTGGACAGACATGACACCATAAAATTCCTAGAGGAGAACATAGACAAAACATTCTCAGACATAAATCGAGGCAATATTTTCTTAGATCAGTCTCCCAGGCAAAAGATACAAAAGCAAAAATAAACAAATGGGACCTAATCAAAATTACAAGGTTTTGCACAGTGAAGGAAATCATCAAAGTGAAAGGACATCCTACAGAACAGGAGAAAATATTTGCAAATGATACGATCGACAAGGGGTTAATATTCAAAACACACAAAGAGCTCATACAATTCAAAACTAGGAGTTCCCATCATAGCTCAGTGGTTAATGAATCTGACTGGGAACCGTGAGGTTGTGGGTTCAATCCCTGGCCTCGCTCAGTGGGTTAAGGATCCGGCATTGCCATGAGCTGTGGAGTAGCTCGCAGGTGGGGGCTCAGATCCTGCATTGCTATGGCTGTGGTGTAGGCCAGAGGCTACAGCTCTGATTTGATCCCTAGCCTGGGAACCTCCATATGTTGAGGGTGCAGCCCAAGAAAAGACCAAAAAAATAAATAAATAAATAAAAATAAAAAATAAAAAAACAAATAACCCAATCAAAAAATGGATAGAAAACCTAAACAGATATTTCTCCAAAGGAGACATACAATGGCTAATATGCACATGAAAAGATGCTTAACATCACTGGCTATCAGAGAAATGCAAACGAAAACCACAGTGAGGTATCACCTCACACTGGTCAGAATACCCATCATCAAAAGGTCTACAAATAATAAATCCTGGAGAGTGTGTGGAGAAAAGGGAACTCTCCTAAACTGTCACTGGGAATGTAAATTGGTGTAGCCACAATGGAAAACAGTATGCAGGTTCTTTTAAAAACTAAAAATAGAGAGATCATATGATCCAGCAGCCCTACTCCTGGCCATATGGCCCCAAAAGATGAAAACTAATGTGAAAAGATACATGAACCCCCAATGTTCACAGCAGCACTATTTACAATAGCCCAGACATGGAAACAAACCAAGTGACCAGCAACAGATGACTGGTTTAAGTATGGTACACACACACACACACACACACACACACACACTTCATTATGTATATAGTGGAATATTATTCATAGTCATAAAAAAGAATGAAATAATACCATTTGCAGCAACATGGGTGGACCTAGAGAATATCATTCTAAGTGAAGTTAAGTCATAGAAAGACAAATATTATATGATATCACGCATAAAATATAAAAATAATATAAATGAATCTATATTAAAAAAATAGAAATAGACATGGAAAACAAACTTATGGTTACCAAAGGGGAAAGGAGGAGGATAATTTAGGAGTGTGGGTTTAACAGACACAAACTACCATACATAAAATAAAAAAGCTACAAAGATTTACTATACAGCACAGGGAATTGTATTCAATATCTTGTAAAAACCTATACTGGAAAATATATTTTCATGACTGAAATTAAGAAAGAAGGGCTTAGGATGACAGCACATCACAGTAATATAGAAAAAAGCTGGAGGTCCCTTCATGGCTCAGCGGAAACAAATTTGACTAGTATCCATGAGGACACAGGTTCGATTCCTGGCCTTGCTTAGTGGATTAAGGATCCGGCATTGCTGTGAGCTGTGGTGTAGGTCGCAGACACGGGGCTCAGATCCTGCATTGCTGTGGCTGTGGTGTAGGCCAGTGGCTACAGCTCCAATTCGACCCCGAGCCTGAGAACTTCCATATGCTGTGGGTGCAGCCAAAGAAAGAAAGGGAAAGAAAGAAAGAAGTTAAAGCAAATAGTAGATTTCTCTTTTAAAGGAGTCTGTGCTCATTTGTGTCAATATATTGGTCTGCCAGCCTCCTCTCCACTCATTCAAAACTTCTGATAATCTTTTTGCCATGCGGTAGCTTCTCTTTGTTTCTTCCTCTCTTTTCAATTCATACTCTTAGAGTTTCACCTTCTTTAACCAAGCAAGTTACTACTTTTTTATTAAACCAAGACAGTCATCTCCGTAAGACAAATTCCTGCATGGGATGTTAAAAGAATGATAATCATTCTTTTCACCCTACCCCACTTTCTCCAAAGCCAATGAGTCTAAATGCTACTTTGGATATTATATGTTCTTTTTTTATTAACTTTTAAATTGAGATATAATTAACATATAACATCATATTAGCTTCAGGTCTACAACATAATTATTCAACATTCACATATATTGCAAAGCGATCAACACAAGAAGTCTAGTTAACATCTGACACCACACACAAAGTTTTTTCTCTTGTGATGCAAACTTTTAAGATCTACTATCTTAGCAACCTTCAAATATGCAGTATAGCATTATTGTGTGTTCTAAAATGAGTGACTTGCCAATTCTGCCCTCTCTTCCAAGTAGGCTGTCAATCCACTGTGACCATCACAGAAACTGATCTACAGGTGACTGAGTGTCCACAATAGCTTTTGTCTTGCCTGGTGCAGCCATGGATGTCCAGGGAACCCCCTTATATACAAATTCTCTACTTAGTGTGCAGGAGAAGGGCATGGGCCATGCAGCCAAACCCCAGGCTTGAGTGCTGGCCCCCTGTTTACTATCTGCATGATGCTGAGCAAGATCCTTACCTTCACTGGCCACAGTATCACTATCTTTGAAGAGAAGGCAGTAACAGTGCCTATGGCATAGAATTGCTATAAAGACTCAATGAACTAACTCATGCAAACACTTAGATAAGTGCCTGGTACACGGTGAGTGCCCAATAAACCATCACTTTGGTGACCTGTACCAGTTCCTTGGACAGGGTTGGGATAATGCTAGAGACGTGTCACATTTGGCAAAGGTGGACCATCAGCCCCAGGTCTTCCCTCTCTAGCTTTGTGCTTTTCTCAATGCCAAGTAGCATATGTAATTGAAAGGCCCTGCCATGTTGTGTTGATTTATCTCTGATGCCTCTGTGTGATCTTGGATAAGCTGCTTTCTTCTTCTGGGCTTCAGTTCCTTCATCTATAAAGATGAGCAGTTGGGACTAGATTAGCTCTAAGGGTCCTGCTGGCTTTGACCCTAGATATGTACAACCTGAAAGAAAGACTGGTCTGTGCAATATCTCTATAGAGGATGCCTCCGTGTCAAGAGACTCATGGCTGACTGGATGGCTCTAACACATGGATTTTTTAGGGCTTAGGAGACTCTTCTGGAAGAGCTGGCATTGAATGCAAAGGTAGATGTTGCAAAGCATGATACAGCCCGGTGCTTCTCAATGTAATGTGCACACAAATCACCTGGGAAATGGCGGGTGTTTGGCAGGACTTGGCAGCTGTGCCTGTTAGTGACAGAGACAGGACAAGCTCTAAGGGGCTCCTGGACTCCTGGACTGCAGAACCCTCCTCATCAGCCCATGATCCAGAGAAGGCCCAGGAACCAGACACTCCTCATAAACCCTGAGGCTCAGGAAACTGCTTTAAGATCAGCGAGGTCCATGCAGCAAACAAGGCAGATCCAGATCCCTGGAAAGGGCGGTGCAGAGCCCCCAGCACCTCTACTCAAAGGCTTGCCACAGGGAGGGGCCTGGGCACAGACATGCAGAGAGGACAGAGCATCCGCGGTGCACTGGCTGCTCTCCCTGCAGGGAATGCTCTTCCTGGGGGTTTATGAACATCTGAGTCCAGGAGTCACTTAATTCTACAGTCAATCTCCAACTGTTCAGTGACCTTCCTTGACTCTTCAAGCTAAAATAACTCCCCTTGTATTCATCTGCTTTGCTGTCTTATAAATACTTTCCACAAATTGAAGTTATTTCACTGTCTGTTTGGTATCTGGTTGCCTGCCCCCACTAACATGTGAGCCCTGTGTCATCATCAAGTCCCCCAAACTCAGGACAAGTTCCCCCAGTGAGGAGACACTCCACCCATTCTTGTTGAATTAGTTTTCCCAACAGTCATTTACTGAGTACCTGCTAGATGCAACTCACAAGCCTGGAGCTGGATGAGAATAGAAGGGTTCATGGGAACCCACCACTCCCCTTTCAGGGTCACAGTCCAGTGGCAGGGAGTGTCTAGAGCAAGCATCTAAAGTAGGATGCAGATTCAACTAGCCTGGCTCAAATCCCTAGGATGTGCCTGGTGCTGTCACACTGTTGCACTGACCCTCTTGTGTCATTCCCATCATACAGGAAAGGACAAGATCTGAAGCTTGGTGCTTTGCTCAAGGTCATATAGCCAATAGGTATACATAGACACTCCCCCCTACACACACACAATTTGAACTAGATTCCTCTGATGCCAAGCCTAGTGTTTCTTCTCCCAGGCCAAGCTGCCTGGTGACCAGCCGCCACTAAGACAGTGTGAAGAGTCTGAGGAAAACAAAGCTTCACCTGAGTGTGCTGAGAGGCCATTCTGGGACACGAGTGATGGGTCTGAGGGGCCACCAGGGTCCCCTAAGACCTCTGCATCTGCCTGCCATCATGCTAACCCCAGACATTCCTGGACCCTGAAATGTGGGAGGGACACTTCAGACCAAGGGACAAACTGGGCAGTCACTTAGAGATGGGCACACAGAATGTCCCTGGGACCTGAGGGGCAGACCAGTTGGATGGGATCAGGTGAAGCAGGTGTTACTTTCCTTCATGCTTTCCCAGTGAAAACAGAGCAAGTATGTGAGGCTGTGTGGAAGAGGGAATTTCCAAACTGGATCATATGGTGGCATGAGGCCAAGTTCAACCTCCACCATGAAGCACTGGAGAAACTTGCAAAGCTGTGTGTGGCAGGGGTTGGGGAGTAAGGAGTGGAAGGTGGGGAGGCAGGAAGGGGATGCTGTAATGTGAGCTGTGTTCTCATCTTTAAGATAGCGCTGTGACAGAAGCACAGAGGTATATTTGGCAAATCGATTCCCCATCACTGCCCACTCAGGTGAATTCCTCATTTCCTAGAAGCTCTCTAAGAGGAATCCTGAGGCTGAACTGAATTGGAGAGTGGGGTCTGTGGTGGGAAGAAAGGGGGCGCTATGGGACCCAGGCCAGGAGGGGAGCAATTCAGGCTCAGAGTGAGGAGAGAATGGAGATGAGCTCAGTGTCTACTGCACTAGTCAGGTGAGCAAAGATGAGGGCCTTTGCTAAAGATGAAGGGAGAGAAAGGGGGTTGGGAGGCATGGCAGAAAACATGCAGCAAAGACACAGACTTGAGGATGGAAGCTCAAGGGAAGGACGGCCCCAAGGGAACTGGACAAGGTCCTTTTTCAGCCCCAGGTTCCCAACTGAGGTTCTTCCCTGCACTGAAAACCTTTCCTCTTCAGGTGGCCCAGGGGCCTCTGGATTCTTCAATCAGAAGCCATGGCTTTCCCAGCTCTGCCTCCAGGAGTGAGGTCTGGTGGGGTGGGAGATGTCACCTCAGTGTGAGGAAACTCCCCAGGCTGATGGCCACCCATGCTCACAGGATGGGGCCGTCAATACAACACCACCTCCCCCACACTGGCTTGTCAAGGAAAACAGCTGCTGGGAGATCTCAGGTACTTTCTGCTCTGTCAATTCCACTGCAACTCAGGTTCTTTTCTGCTAGGGTCAGTGCAATGTGAGACCTGAGCTATGTCAGGCCACCAGGGAGGTGCAAGGAGCACTGGGCAGGGTCAGGAGACTGAGACTCTGAGGCTGGCAATCTCAGGGTTGAAGAAACCTAGATCATTCAGTCTGTTAACATCCTGTAAATTGGCCAACTAGCATCAGCTTACATGCCTCCAGGGACAAGGAGCTCACTACTCTCTGGTACCTGGCTTCCTCTTGGGTGTTCTTACTCATATCAAATAGAGACCCATCTTTATTGAGGGTCTATCCATCCATCCCAGCACTGCCCTTTGATGAGTTACTTCTCACAAGGCCCAGGTGCAGAAATGTGGAGGCAGCTCTCCACTCCTACCCTCACCATGCTTCTGCTTGCAGGCCAGAAGCCCAGTTCCTGCAGCCACCTTCCTATGACAGGTAAGGCAGTCTCCTCACCTGCAGAGCCACCTTCTTCTTTACTGTGGCCTGTGATGACACTCAACTGGGCGACCTAGCAGAGGTGTGGTGAGCACCCAATGATACAGCAAGTCCACGAGCCCTTCACAGCCAGGGAACCCCATCAGATGCATGTCCCAAGGCAGCGTGCAATGGCTCAGCTCACACAGAGGGAAGGATAAGCAGTCACTGCTGGGTCACTGATCCCTCCAGGGTAGGGTGAAGGCATTTAGAAGCCCTGAAGAGATTGTTTCTCCCTGTAAAACATGAGCTTAATTCTAATCTGTTAAGTACACTTAAGGATACCCAACAATGTGATGATTTTTCATTTAAAGACTACTTCAATGTTTTCTTTGAAATTAACAAACATCCAATTCTTCCCCCAAATGGCGTTTAATTTTTCTAAATGTGTTTGTTTTGGTTTAGGGGCCCCTGTTTTGCTGAGGCCTTGTTAAGTTCTAAGTCTTCTACTCAAAGACTTTAAAACGCAGCATCAAAATGTGCACAACATATCTTAGAATTTAGAGCTCACAACAAGAGTTCTTATCAAGCTTCTTGAGCCTGGGTGAACTTCACAGGGTCCATGAAGCTACTGTAATCAGAAACAAAATTGTGAGTTTACAGACAGAGAACAGACTTGTGGTTGCCAAAGGGCAGTTGGAGAGGGAAGGACTGGGAGTTAGCAGATGCAAACTAGTACATATAGGATTGGTAAACAACAAGGCCCTACTGTATAGCACAGGAAACCAATTCAATAGCCTGTGATAAAGCATAATGGAAAAGAGTATGAAAAAGAATATATACGCATAACTGAATCACTTAGCCGCACAGCAGAAATTTACACAACATTATAAATCAACTATACCTCAATAAATTTTTTTTCAATGTGCATTTATTTCTGTGGGAAAACTCCTCAACTTCTATTAGATTATCCAAGGATCTATAATATCAAAAAGCCTAGGACCACAGATGCAAATTCACAGAATTAAAGACACTCCTACAGAGATCTGAGTCTCCTAAAATCTAGTAATATAAATTAGTGCAACCACTTTGGAAAATTGTCAGTAGCCCCTAAAGCTGAGCATAAGTAGATATGATGTTTGCACTCCTAGGTTTGCACCCATCTGAAATGTGTACACAGACACAAAAAAACATGTCCAAGAATATCCAGAGCAGCTTTATTCATAGTAGAGCACAACCTGAAACTGCCCAAATGCTCATCTATGATAAATAGATACATAAACTGCAGTAGCTCCATGCAATGAAGTACCATATGCTATGAAAACAGTCAGCAGCCGCATACATGGTGTTGATAAAACATGATGCATAATACTGAATGAAAGAAGTCCGACACAAAAGCGTGTGTGATTCCCTTCCCATGAAAAACAAAAAGAGGCAGCATTAATCCATGTTGCTAGAAGTCAAGGTAGTGGTCACCTGGGAGGGGGAGTAACTGGAAGCGGGCACAGGGGGGGCTTTTGTTTCTTAATCTGGGGACTGGTTACTCATGTTCTGTTTGAGAAAACTCCAAGCTGTGGCCTTATGCTATATGTACACACTTCAATGCACAGTTGAAAGAGACTGTGATGTCTGCAATGAAATCCAAACTCATTAAAATGGCTTTGGGGATCTTCCCCAAACTGACCTCTGCTTTCAAGCTGAGGGTCTCCCAGAGGCCATGACCAGCTCTTAACTGCCTGGGGAGGAGATGAACCGGCTAAGAGCCTGTCTCCACCATACGACTGGAGCACAGGGAAGGCAGAGATGCCCTCTACTCCCTCTAACATGCCCAGAGCCTGTACCCCAGCAGGTGCCTGGCCACATCCGTTGAAAAAAATGTGTTGCTAATGTGATCCCTTCTTGGGGACATGGGAAAAAAGCAGAACCTGAGAATCCCGGGCTGGCCCCCCAACCCCAGCTGGGAGTCACCAAGCATTTGACCTCCTCAGATTACAGACAAGAGCCCAAATGAAATCACAGCTGGAAAAGCACTTTGTGCACCCACTGTAAATCAGTCTCCCGTGTGCAGGATTATGTGTATTGTTATTATTGTGGCTAATAATAATAATAATTATTATTATTATTACTATAAATTAAAATAACATATTTTGTTCCCTTAACTGTGAGGCCTATTTGGAGCCCAGGGGGAATAGTATGCAGACGACTTTCAATTTTTTCCAATTTGGTTTTAGAAAAATTCAGCATGAAGAGAGAGATTGGTCTGGGTGGTGATGTAGACATTACCCGCGCAAAAAAAAAAAAAAAACCCAGAGCAGGAAGGGGGGTGGAGAGCTGAGAGCCCTGCTCAGTTTTCAGTCCTCCGGCTGCTATGGCCCAGAAGCCGTCGCTTGATTTCTAAGGGCTTGTGAAACCTGCCTGCCCATTAGCAGAGGACTCCAAATCTTGCTCCGAGGTTCTGAGCAGACTATTGTTCTCTGCTTTCCCTGCAGGAGGGAGAGGAGACTGGTCACTCCCGGGATCAGAAGCTGGACCCCAGTTGCCACTGATAGATGGGCAGTGAGCTCATGGTCTCAGGCTCTGGGTGCTGGGGTGATTCCTGGCTAGTCAAGAGCTGTTTGTTTTGATGATGGATGTCAGTGGGAGGGAACAGACCTCATTCTGCCCTGTATGGAGGCCTGGAAGTGACATGTCTCAGAAGACAGATCCCAGGCTCTGCTTTCCCTCCTGAATGAGCTAGAGGTGGCTCTGAGCTTGAGGGGAGGGGAAGTGATGTGGGAAGGAGGGACAGACGGGAAGCCCAGGCTCAGCCCCAGACCTCGGCATAGGCCTAGAGGCTCAGAGCCCAGTGGGTTTACTCAGGGTGCCAGGCCCCCAGAGATGCCCTTGGTCTGATCAGAGCAAAGAGCATCATACTCAGGCCCCCAGCACCAGGAGGGCTTTCCAGGGTCCTGAGCTCAGGGAAGACAAGGTATCAGTGCTGGAAGACAGGGAGGAATGGAGGGAAGGAAGAAAGGAAAGAGGGAAGAAGGAAATATGAGGAAAGGAAGGCAGAGGGGAGAGATAGAAGGGGGCAGAAAAAAGAAAAGAAGAGAGAGGGAGGAGGAAAAGGCTGGACTTCCAGGCCATGGACTGTATAACTTGAGACCCCTCATTACTCCCTCTGACCTTCTTTTTTTCCATCTTTATGTATTACCTCATTTAAGCCTATAACTTGGTTGCCAGTCACCCCTATTTGACAGATGAGAAAGCTAAGACACAGCAAGGTGAAACGATGTGATCAGGGTCTTCCTCTAGCACCCACCCCTCTGCCACCGCCTCCAGGACTCTGATCACCTGAGATCTCCCCAAAGCCTTCCATGACAGCCTGGGCTCAGCTTTCTGAACCTGAGTGGCCCTTCTGTGCCTTCTGATAGTGTCCTCACACTGCAGGACGGTCATCTGCACATCTGGTCCCCTCACTGGATTAAGAGATGCTGCCTGAGTGATGGATCCTGTCTTGTCCTCTCTAATATACCCAACTCTAGGACAGCAGTGAATTCATGACTATGTGCCCAAGGTCATAGAGCTAAGACCAAAACCCCAGGCCTTCAGATGTCCAGTGCCCATCAAGCTGCTCTTCCCTGCCATCTCCTGGAGCTGTGGAAGCAATATCAGATTCTAGAAGTGAACGGAGAAGGAGTAGGTCATGTCCAATGCCCTGGGTTTGCAGATGGGGAAACTAAGGCCCAGACAGCACAGGAGCCATGTCTAAGCCCTCCTGACAGCCTGCCCCCCACCCCCCATTCTGCAGTCTTGTGGAGCCAGATCCCTCTCGAAGCTGCTTGCAGGGGACTAAAGAAGTGCCCGTGTTTGGCTGCCACTGTGCGGTTTTGCACAGAATGCAGCTAGGAGCTGGCTGCTGTGGCCTGCACTCGGAAGGCTCTCAGCTTTGTAGCAGAGTGTATTATCAAAGCATCTGACCTGGACTGAACCAGCAGCCAATTACAATTTCCCATGGTGGGCTGGGCTTACTCGAGGCAGACAGGCTGGTGGGAAAACAACACTGCACGGGCATGTGATCCAATGACTACCTATCCGTGCCTGGCATGTGTCCAGACTCCATTAGCTGTGTTACTCGCTGGCTCTCCTTCAACTCCGACAATAACTCTGGGAGGGAAGCATTATTATCCCTATTTTGAGATGAGAATAAACACAATTCAGAGTGGGTAGGTAAGCTGCCTGAAGTTACACAGCTGGTCACTGGATAAGGAGGGACGCAAGACCAGGCCTGTCGATTGCAAACCCATACTCTTACCACAGAAGTGCCCCCTGCCCACATTCTGCAAGAGAGACACTGCCCCCCTCTTCTTCATCTGAACATCACAGATCATGCTGCGAAGAAGAATCCCATGTGTTTCCTTGTACTCTGATAAGGGTCCCCCGCCCATTTCACAGATGAAGAAACTGAGGCCCAAGAGAAAGAGTGACAAGTCCTTCTGGAGCCAGCAGTCAAAGCTGAGGCCCCCACAGCTGAACAGTGTGCCCCCACCCCTCACCATTCTTTCCTGTCCATGGCAGGATCCGTAACAGTATCTCCGGTCCATGTAGAACCAAGACGGTGACCTGCCAATCCCATTCCTCAGGAATCTTCTCCCCCGGAACTGTCTGCCAAGGCTGCACCTTCCCTGGGAACAGACAGGCTCTGATGGGGCCCAACCTCTGTCCCCTCCTTCACCCTCCCCTTCCAGAAAACAGAGCTCAGAGCGCTGTGACTATAGCTCCTGTTTGTGTAAGTCTTCATGCATGCAAACCACTTGCACACACATTCTCATTTAACCCTCAAAGGGCCAGGTGATGGGAGAAGCAGTAAGTCCATTCTGCAGAGGAGGCTGCCAAGACCAGAGAAGTTAAGTGACATGCGCGCTGCTAAGGATAAGTGAAGCTTCTCTGAGCCCGTTCACATCACCCTCCCCTCTCAGTTCCCTGCCCACTCCACCATTTGGGGAGTCCTCCCTGGATCATAGAGCCCCATCTGAAACTTCCTTCTCAAGGAGAAGAACCATCCCAACTCACTTCTTCTACCACACCCTGCAGAGTCACCCCAGAAGGCACCCATTGCTCGGGAGCCTGTGGAGTATGAGCTGTCCTTTCCAAGCAGGACCTCCTGGAGAGACACAGGCGTTCCCACCATAAGCCCCAGATGCCAGCCCCATGGCCCAATGTAGGAACAGGCAGCCACCTATGGCTGGGCACCGGGTACTGTCCCAGACCCTCTGTGCCTTCCTCTGGTGAGAAATCACAGGTTTCATAACTACCTGCCGCCGTTTGGAAAAGAGCCTCTCCTCGGAGTCACTGTGAGCTAACTGGCTCGTCTATCAACTGGAAAAATTCTCACAGCCAGGACAAGGCACCAGCAGCAGCCAGGCTGGGGGCTGAAGAGGCATGGACACCCACAGAAGCCCTCCCCTCATCTCCAAGGGATGCAGTGTCAACTACCCCACACAGCGATCACCAGTTCAATGAAAAGCCTGCTCACCGGGGCCCAGTAAGGATCTGGATGCCCAGAGGAAAGCCCAGCCTGGATAGAGGAAATGTGTGTCAGAGAGCCTCCAAGCAGGGAGCAGGTAAAAGCAAGCCAGGCGCCATATCCCCTGGCAGCATCACCGAGGGTGTGTGCCATGGGAATATTCAGTCCTCCAGTGTTAGGTGAAGAGAAATGCCAAATCTCTGGACAACTGGTCTAGAGGAACCCTGAGTTGAATAAAGCCAAACAAGTGACTGCAGGACTTTTCAGAGCTTTTAAAATGCTAATGTGCCTCATGGCTCTCCAAGACAAGGATAATGTGCAATATTTTCTAAACGTGTGTTTTTTTCAGAGGATTTCAAAAAACAATATGAATTCCCTTTAGAAAACACTGTGCTGTAGATCCTCTAAGGGGGAAGAAAGATGGACTAGCTATGTGGGAAGGTGGCCTTTAAATCTGTACTTAATTGATGGTGCCAGGACAGGTCACTAAGAGGAGGACATATATCACCAAAAAAGGGTTCAGTGCTGGCAAAAAATGCGGCATTAAAAATGCATAGGCTGTGTTCAGGGAGTAGGATTCCCCCAAACATATCCTCCTACAAGCTGGCATCCCCTGAGCAGCCCCATTTTTTATTTGGTTTGCATGTCTGGCTTCCCAGTAAGATTTTATTTGACCAAAGAGTTCTGCTGCAGAAGGGGACATCTGTTGTTTTTCCTGCCCAACATCCATCGTCCCTGCTTCTGGTAAGAGGACTTCAATTTTCTTTAGAGAACACATGGTCTTCTGCTCCCAGCCCATGTGGTTAGGGGGCATTCCAAGCCCCGAGCTTCTGGCCCAGCCAGTCAACATATTACACCTATGATGTCATCCTATGCCCAGCTCTGTGATAGGCTTACAGGTGGGCATGTGACTCAGTGGTCCAATGAGATTTAGTCCAGGACCTCTGCTAGAATTATTATGGACAGGTTCACCTACTGCCGGAGTCCCTAAACTGGAAGCTGCTGGAGGCCGTCTCTGCCACCTCACAGGGAAAGCTTGTCTGAAAATGAAACCATCACAGAGGCAAAGTCTAGAGACGGAGTGAAACAGATTTCTGTCACCATCCTATGGGCCCCTGCTCCCAGCCATGCCTAAAGTTGCCTGTACCTCTGGGACCCAGATTTTAGTTACCGGAAATAATCGATTATCTTGTTTCTGAAGCCAAGTCGAATGAGGATTCTGTCACTTGCAATTCACAGCATTAACAATAGTTGAAACCTGTACAGATTCTTTTGCTATTAAACCAACTATCCTTCACACATGTTATTCATTTATTCCTTCAGAAGAAGATATCGTGGCCACATATCACGTACATGGAACCTGTACAGGGAAGGCTGCCATGTACAGCCCTTCAGGTTGTGCCCTACACTGCTCAAGTGGTGCCCTTTCTCGTGACAGCACCCTGGGGTGACACAATGCAGCAGCCTGGGGCCTTGGGGATATAAGATATATAAATCAGCCCACAAGCCAGAAGGATCCATGTCTCACTCACACCCACTGTCCCTGTCACTTTCCAAATGACAACAAGCTTCCTCCTCTCCCTGTGGAAATCCTTGCCATCTTTCAAAGCCCAACACGACACAACCTCCTCTAAGAAGTCTTGCCTGACTGCCTCACTGATCACAAAGCAGTGACTATGGAAGAAAACAGAGGGGAGGCAAGGTCCATCAAGGATGACGAAATGGCCTGGGAACCTGACATTCAAGCACATCTAACACAGCCTGTTTTTCTTACTACTTTCTCACAGCAGGCAGAGGTAGAAGGAACCAGTTCTGAGCACTCTCCTGGGATGATCTGCAGGGTGCCTCCTGACACTCGGAGTGCTGCCTTGAGTTAGGGAAGGACAGCTGTGCTCTCGTCTACACCTCCAGAGTGACAGGAAAGGCTTCACTGTCACCTGCTCTACCACAATCCAAGTACTCATCAATTCTGGCTGCAGTGGCTGGAGTCGCCACCCAGACAGATTCCCCAGGACACCAGCTGCATGCTTCTCATTTCTGCCTGTTTTTCCCATGGTTGGGGGAGGGGCAATGACCTGCGGGGGGGCAGAGATGTCACATCTGGCTTGTCATTCTCCCCCAGGTTTCAGGGCAGAGGGACTCCCCCAGTCACCCACCTGCATTCCACCTGGGAATCCTCCCTCCCACCCAGGCTGACCAGTTTGCTTCTGGGCAGGACGGAAAATACCATCCCAGCCCGTGGGATCTGTGGCTTTCCTTCCCCTCCGTCTGACACAACATGCCTCCAGTCCAGCTCCTGTTCCAGAGCCTTCCAGACCCCCTGATGTCTGCATTTGCATGGAATCCAATCTTCCACACCCCCTCCCACCCAGCCCAGATCAGCCCTTTCTTCAAACCCCCAACCTAGGTAAATAGCGAATAACCCTCATTAACATTTCATAGATGTTGTATTATGCTTTTCTCCCCTGTATAAAACATGATACAAAAGACAGTCTAAAAGGAAACAAAATGCCCTTCTTGTGTGTTATTTACAGCAGGCCTCTTCTAATCTAATCATCTCTCCTCCCCGCAGCCCCCCAGCCCCCATACGCTCCCTTCCCAGTGCACGGCAACTTTGCAGGCGTTTTATTAAAATGAACACGTTGTTCCTGCAGCCCGGCTCCCTTCCTTGCAAGCCCTGGCATAAATAATTTATCTGAAAGCTGATTTGGTTGGCTACGCTTCTATAATTGAAGGCCGTCCCCCACAGTTTATTGGCGAGCAAGGGGCCCAGCCACTCAGAGCCCCGACCCCAGATGGAGCGATTCAAAGGCCCACCGTGGGCCCCTTCAAAGCCCAGGGAGGCCCCACTCATTGATGTTGGCTCCCTCCCCAACTCTGTCTGCAGCCGGCCCAGCCTCAGCAGCCTTCAATCTGTCAGGAGGCCCGGCTGCCAGGCTCTTCCCCAGCCGAGCATCCTCAGCTGCTGCTGACTGGCCTGCATTGTGAACTCCGTGGCCCACGGGGAGCCCTGCCTCTGCACATCTGGCCTGCCAGACACCCTCCATGGCCAACACGTGCCATGAGTAAGGCCCAGGGCACAGGACAGGCCTGGAGACACCCAGGAGAAGCAGGAGAAAAACAATTTTGACCCTGAACTCATGGCCTTGAGTCAAGTGGGCTCCGTGCTACCTGGAAATGCCCCATTATTACCTCCTGGCTCATGGAGCATCTTCCAGCACCCTGCCCCCCTCACTCAGGGGGAGGCCTCGCTGACCTTGGGAACTTGCATGCTAGCCCTCACCACCCTGCCCTGTGACTGCCTGCCTGTGCTCCCAGCTAAGGGCAACTCCACATGCCCGACCAGCCCCATCCATCTCGTTTCTCAAGGACAACATTTCAGCAAGCCTCCCCCTGTTAGCCTGTGTCGTCAATTCTCCTCTTTCTCCTTGAATTCCTATCAGTGGAAAGATGCACATAGCAAGGTGGTTAAAGCACAGCCTCAGGGCCACATCGCCAAGGTTCAAATCCTGGCTCTGACACTAAATTGCCGTGTGACCCTAGGTGAGTTACTTAACCTCTCTGGACTTCAGTTTCCTCATCAGTAAATTGATGAGAAAAAAAACAAAAACAAAAACAAAAAAACTCACAGTGTTGGTGGTGCATTAAGTGAGTTAATAGGTACAAGGAGGTACTTAGAGCAATGTTCACCCTTAGAAAGTCATCCACATTATGTTAAAAATAAAACTGTTCTTTGCCCCACCTCCCCACCAGCCATCATCCCAACTTTCCTACTACCCTTTCATAGCAAAACTCCTACCAAGAGATGTTTGTATGCCCTGACTCCAGATGCATTCTCCTCATTCTCCCTAAAGCCACACTGATCAGGTTTTCCCACCTTCACTATGGCTCCAAAGCCAGGTCACAGTCCCCTGGGACCTTCACCTTGCTCAACCCCACGCTCACATTCAAGGCTTCTCTGTACAGACCTGCAGCAGTTACCTGACACGAGGAGTCGGTCTCCTCTTTAACCCTCTACATGTCAGATGCCACAAGGGCTCAGGGCTACAACTTCACTGCCTGGGTCGTCACCATCCTGGGGAAATATAATGCAAGCCACAGATGTGATTTTAAATTGTTTAGTAGCTACATTAAGAAGTAACAAGGAACAGATAAGATTAACTGTAATAATAGGTTTCATCTAACCCAATACAGCCAAAATATTGTTGGTTCAACATGTAGGCAATCTAGAAATTACCAGTGGGATAGTTCACATTTTTTTTCCTAAGTCTTCCAAACCTGGTGTGTATGTAACCTTTTTGGCTCATCTCTGTTAGAGCTGGCTATGTTGCACAGGCCAGGTGAGGCTAGTGGCCACTATACTGGACAGGGCACTGCTAGGAAATCTGCTCCCTTCTCAAAGCGTGAATGCTGTTGATAGTACCAGGACCCAAGCCTTTTTTTCCACCAGTCTGGACCTCCTCCTCCTCCTCCAGATTCTTGGATCCACTTGGATGCCTCAAAAACATTTCAAACTCAAAGGCTCCCCAAAGAATTCTTCAGAAGACTTCAGAACTACCCTGACTCCTCTGGTTCTCTCAAAGCCCACTTTCCATCCAAATCCTATTGGCTCCACCTTAAAAACAGACCCAGAATCTAAGCTTTGATGTCTTCCCTCTTTCTGTCCTTCGTCTATGCTCCCACCATCTTCCCAGGTTTAGTGCAATAGCCTCCCCTGCTTCCCCCTCGGCCTAGGGTTCATCCTTCACCCTGAGCCAGAGGATCATTTTAGAGCAGAAGTCAGAGGCTGCCCTTCCTCCACCCGGACCCCTAATGGCTTCCTCAGCACTCTCAGACCAAGAGCCAAAGCCCCACCTGGCTCACTCCCTTGCCCCTTCCCATTCCTCGAACTTGGACGCACCAGTCTCACTCCCAACCCAAGGTCGTTGCACCGGTCCTTTTATCCACCTATAATGCTCTCCTCCCAGACATCAGCAGGGCTTACTCTCTTCCTGCCTTCACCTCATTGCTCAAACATCATTTTCTCTCAGTGTCCTTTCCTGTCCACACTACAGAAAATTACAAACCCGGACCCACTCAGTATTCCCTGCACCCCTTCTCTGCTTTATTTTTCTTCCTGGCATTTAGCACCAGCTTATATACTGGAGATTTGTTTGTTGTCTCTCCTCCTATTAAAAAACATAAGCCCAATGGAGACAGGTCTCTTTTGTCACTGCTATTTTCTGTTTCACCAGAACAGTCATGGGCACATACAATAAGCTTAAAAAATTTTTGTTGAATAAATAAAATAAATAAATAAATAAATAAATAAAATAAGTGAATGCTTGGAATAGTAAGGGAGGACGGAAGAGTGAGTCAAGACCTTTTTTACCCTTGGAAATAAGATCACAGCTGTCTTTGCACTGCCCAAAATGTCTTGGGAGCCCAATCAGCATCTTGAGAAAGGAACTGAGGAGTACACCCCTGAGGCATCAAGTCCCTGCCCCACTCACTCCAGCCCAGGGAATAATGGTGATAATTGTAACCACCAGCACCCAGATGCTTACAGAGAGCTAAGCACTTTCCATACTTTAACCCAGGCCAGTGGCCAGGAGAATCTGAACACCCCCCCCCATCCCATCCTCCCACAGAGAGAGAGATCTGACATCATCCTGGGCCCCAACATTCAGCCTTCTGCCCAGCCTTTGTCCTGTTTTTTAGTTTGCAGCCCTTGTACAGCCACATAGAGGGAACAGTAAGTGCTAGTTCCCCTTGCTCCTCCCCAGCACTCCCAGAATCCCATCTAGCTCGCCTGGAACCCCACATAGTCCTTGCTACTCCCTGCCCTTCCCTGGAGAGCTGACCCTGTCCTTGGCCCTCTGGTTGCTGTCTGGGATCTGGTTTGAACTTACGCCAAGCCCCATCCCTCTCAATTTCCATTCAGGATCAGGACCCGGTGTCCAATCTTGTGATGACATTCATCCCATGTGAAGATGTGCCACTTACATCTCCCCTAGAGAGAGGGTGCAGCTCTCTTTGTCCCAGCTGCTGGGGGTGCAGCTCTCAGCTGTAAGACCCCCCGACACTCAGGGTGCCTGAGCTTCTGAGAGCTACCTTGCCCAAGGTCATTATCTTCCTGGGATGTCATATACCAATGACCGATAGAGGAAAGGTGCAGAAGACTGGCTGGTGGAGCCCACACAAGTGACTCTGGTGGGTGCCTAAGCTCAGGGCTCCACAGTATCAGTCAGGACTGTCAGGAGGCATGCATCACAACTCAACTTCTCCCCTGCCCTGACTTGCCTCCCACAAGGGTGTTTGATACAAATGTCCTCTGAGATGCATTCTGCAAAATAAACCCCTTAGCAGAGACTGCTTCCTGGAGAACCCTCCCCCCATCAGATTTGACTCACAAATTCTCCTGGACAAAGTAAAAGGGCAGTTGGCCTTTCTCCCTGGGCCAGCATAGGCCAGCCAGGCCCTACGACCCACACGGATTACTCCTAGCTCTGAGGTCATCCTTTTACCAGAGGCCTGTCCATGCTGAAGGCTTCAGGAGCAACAATCAGTAATGATTCTTAAAACCTACTACCTTGGCTTTGTCATTATCATTTAAAATTCAGGGACCATGATGTCCAAGGCCCATGGACACCAAGAGCCCAGAGTTAAGAGGTCCCTGTCACTCTGCCCCAGGAACAACTGGCCCAAGACCTAGGCAGCCCCTCTTCCTCTAGCAGAGATTGTTGCTCCCTTTTGCCTTGGCCAGAGGTATTATCTGACCCACTGATGTGCAGGAGGCCAGGCTGCAGCATGGCCAGCTAGGGCCTAGAGACCGCAATGAATTTACATTTCTAACAAGTTCTCCCCTCCTGCTGGAGGAAAGGCTTACACTGGGATTGCCAGTAAAAGGGTCTGCTAAGACCCTTCTGAGTGAATAATTGCCTCTGGGAGCCTGTCCAGTCTTCTAGGTTTTCTCAGAAGACAGCATAGCCTGTGTTGAAGAAAGAACTAAAGACAAGGGAAGTTAGGGCCCTCACCGGACAGAGGGTGACTTTCGGCAGCCTAGCAGTCCACAGAGTAGGATTTCCACTAAGATCAAAGGGCCACAGTCTAGGAGCAATGGGGAGCTAGGCCAGGGAGTCCTCCATGAGTCAACTCACAAGATGCACTGAGCACCTACCCTGGGCCAGTGGCTGTTCATGGGGGAACTGTTGGGGAGAGTGGAGATCAAGCCAAGAGCAGAGCAGGAGGCTGGGATTGCACCACATAAAAAACATAAGAGCAAGCTAACTGGGCCCAGGGCAGGATGCTGAGTGTCTTTGAAAGCCCAGGACCCCCAGGAACCCTATGCCCAGTGACACATGGTCCCTGTCAGTCAGGACCAGGAGCAAGTGAATACAAGCCCTGGCCAGCCATAAACAGGCCAGATACTCTGAGCTTTCGATATTGAATGAGGAGTGACCCAGAGCCCCCAAGAGCATGACAGAACCCTTGGCTGCCACCTAGGAAAGCCCTGTTTAGTCTTCCCCTCTCATCCACCCTTTGAAAATAGTATCTCATTTTTAAAAAATGAAAGCTTCTGATAGGCTACAGGACCCAATAATTGGCTTGATTCACTGACCAGGAACCCCTCAAGAGCAAAGAAGTGCCTCCCCCTTTGTGGCCCCACAAGTAGCAGGGTTTTCTCGCCACTAAACAAGCATAGCTGGACTTGAATTCACCTGCTTGTTTCAGAATTCTCCTGGGATGCAATGTTGGATTGGTGGGTGCTCGTATGTTCTATGCACAAATGTGGGAATATTGCTGTTTTAAAGAGCCTAGTGATCGTTACACACACACCCTGAGCAAGGCTGCATGAATAACTAAAATGTCACATGTCTTTGTTTTAGCTGCTCTTCTATCACCTCTGCAGGTCTCATAAGTATGAGCCACATGTCAATTAGAATCTCTGATGGTCAAGTATAAATGTCTTTGTTTCATAAAAATGAAAGAATGAGTTCATTATTACTTAAACTCTCTCTCGAAGAAATAATCTTTTAAAAACTTCAGATCCATGAGTAGAGGGAGGCTGTTAAAGGGGGACCTCCCTAAAGATTAGTTCCCTGCATTTGAATAGAGCAAATCCAAGGGCAGAGTTCCCTAGATCTGAACTGAATTCCCCACTGGCACCCAAATTCCGGAGAGCCCCTAACCTCCCTCTATTTGTCAAGGCTGCAGACACAGATGCACATCATGCCTGGAAGAGGGAGGATCTCAAGAGTGATGCTGTCTGTGGGGGCTTATGAGATAAGATGAGGAGTCTTTATGGCTCCCACAGGGAGGAGGTTCAGCTTGGCACCAAGGACTGGAGAGGTCAGTGGTCAAAGGCCCAGGGAGACAGCGGCTCCTTGAAGACCCTCCCATAATAATCTGTGCCTCAGCTACAAAAAATACAAATCCTGTGTTCCTAACACAGTTCCAATTCCAGGAGATTTCATTCTCCTTCATCAAAGAACATATATGTGATGCACATACATACATGTGTGTGTATGATACAAATGTATACACATGTGTATATCCATTTATGTAGATATTTGCATGTATACCTTTGTGCATGTATGTGTATCAACCTCTTTCACCAAGGGAAGTCTATTACATACACCCAATGTGTTTGTATAAAATACTTTATAGACACTTATATCCGCATGTGTATACAATATGATTTGAGTTATAGACATATCTGTCTTTTCATTAAACAAATAAGTAAGTAAGCATGATTCACTTATCAGGAAAATTCAGTTGTCAGGATCCTTGTTCAATTTTTACTTGGGAAAATAACCCTTGTCATTTGGTGGGGGGGTGGGGTTGTGTTGTCCAGATCTGAGCAGAAGGCTGATTTGAGCCACCGAGGACACGGCCGGGATGAATCCAAGCTGCTCCCCTACTCTCCGCAGGACTGCGCTCTGTTGCCATGCATGCGTGTGGGTGAGGGTGGGGAGAAGAGGCAAGGGTCCCTTGGGGGACCGAAGCAGGAACATCTCAGTCCTGTGAATCACTGTCATGTGGTGCCCGCGGGGTCAGAGAGCCCTGCCTCCTAACCCTATCTCCTCACTCACTAGCTGTGTACCTGGGTCTCAGTTTCCATTGAGGACAGTCATTCGGGCGTCATGGAGTGGGCAGGTGAAATCTATGTGAAGACGACCAATGCAAGACAACTAGTGGTAATGACAAGATGAAGTCTAGAGGAAAGTACTGATCCATAGGGCATAGTTAGTCCAGTGAAGGACCTACACTTGAAACCCACCCTTGGGTTCTCAGACCAGAACTCTCTTTAATGTACCAGGGATTTCAAAGTGGGATCCACAAACGTACTGTCAGAGGTTTCTCAGTGGTATAAGAATTTTTTAAATTGGACGTTTTCATTTTGGAAATGGAACAATATTAGTGAGACATTATTGGGGTTGATCATGTAACCAAATAAAGCCCCGGGAAGTCAGAGCTCGAGTTTACATTTGGGTTTACGATCACGTTTTTGCAAAATGAAGGCCAAATAACTTCATGGGCTGCTGTGCAAACAAAGGTTTAGTGATTGTTCAAATAGAGACAAGTGGTGAGAGGATTGAGTCATCAAACAGTAGAGGGGACACTGGCAGGCCACATGCAATTGGCTCTGTGCCCAAGGGGGCAGAATCGTGGTCACTTCCAAGCAGGTTCTGGAACTAATGGCATATTGGTTCAAAATGCTTACACAGCCAGCACCAGCAGTAAAGGTACACAAGGGAAACTGCCTTGCCAAATGGTATATAGCTTATATTTTTAAGTTATTATATTTTCGGGTGCTCTATTAAATTGATGGGCCTATCAAAATCCTGTCTGTGGTTAAGAGTTTGACCATCATGACATATGAGAAATTATAATATTGATAAAATTTATTTATTAAAATACAATAATATTGACAGTCACTCTAATGATGGCCCAGCATGTTCAAACATTAAAACAATCTAGTTGATAAAAGCAGAACTTAAAATGGAAACACATCTTTCTATTATTAAACCCAACATTGGTTATTTTACTTTCAGCAAAACATCATCTGTCACATTAAATTAATGCCATTAATTTGAATTTTAATAGTTTTGTAGTTTTGTTTGCATTTAATTTGTAATTGTGTTTTGGTTTTATAGCTGTGTAAGAGCTAAAAACATAAGGAATTTATACTTACTTTTATGTTTGTATATATTTAAGTAACAATATGATCAAAATAATTTTAGTCAACACTGGGGGTCTGTGATAATTTTTTCTTTTAAGATGCATATGTTAGTCAATTTTAAGAATCACTGAGCCGGCACCACTGCACACTGCTAAATGCACAAGAGTGATTACTTTCAAAGGTCTGGGTGAGGCTGGATTTGGCCCCATGCATTGTGGGACAGGGGTGTGGGACAAAAGTTCCTCAGGAATTAAGATGTGAGCTTTTCAAAGTGCTAAGCCAGGTAGTCCCCATCTCAAACGTCTCAAGGATCCTAATATGCTACTGATATATTTCTAGTCTCTTTCTCTGTTCCTCTCTCAAATAGTTCTGAGAAATTCCATGTAATTTGGTGATAAGCTGTCGAGTGCCTGGAGCCTCATCACCTGAATCATACACAACTTTGCATACATGCACTTTGCTGGAGAAGGTCCACAGTACTTACCAGTGTCGGGTCCACACTTTCAACATCCTTGGAGGAAGGTGACCAACTCTAAACATGGAGGGCAGTGGCTGGGTGCCCCTGTGCCTGCCTCCGCGGCAGACACTATCTTCATTACCCCCCATTCCCACATGAAAGCTGAGGAAACAGAGGCTTAGAAAGGCTGGGTCACCTACCTGAGACCCACAGCTGAGTAATTGTGAGCAGGGACTTGAACTTGTGTCCCTATGACTCCAGAGCCTGAGCTCCTAGCCCCTCAGCACCACTGCCACGCTCTCCCAGGGGTGGAATAAAGTCAATAAAAGTAAAGACTGGGGCCCCAGTGCTCTGGAAGGAGCTAATCTCGTACGCATATAGGACGTCTGTGTAATGGCTAGGAACAGCAGTCTTTCAGATGAAACCCCAAAGACAGGTACCGAGGGTAACAAATATCCCCTTATTTCAAAGAGGAGTTGTCAACATCCCTTCATCTTCAAATAAGGTCAGACTCTGAGGGAGCAGGTCTTAGGGTTACAACGTATCCTTTAAAGGGTGGGGGTGGGGGAAGAACACAATTCAACCAATAAAGCAGACAAAGAAGAAGAGAGAAAGAACCCACAATCCATCCCCAGGCCACCTCAGGACTCTGCACGATGACATGGTCAGGACTGAGCTGCAGGGAGGGGGAAACTGAGCTGGATGTAGAGTGAGACTGTGCACGGGCTGGGCTGGACCATCTTCATGTTTGAGAGGAGAATGTATCCTGTGCCTGAAAACGACTGGGATGCTCCAGTATGTGCTCACCCCATCGTCAAGGGGAGGGAAGGAGATCCAGCCTGGAATGTTGGAAAGCACTGAAGGGAGAAAAATAAAACCATTTCCTGTTCGTACTCCATCGAGTTCAGCCCATTCAATATATGGTTATATATACAAGAGGCAACCAGGGACCAAGGAGGCACAATATAATATCAAGTGAATTAAATCAACTGGAAAAAAAGTGCACAGAAAGTAGTAAGATAGAGAGGGAAGACTCGGTGAGGTTCCCAGGAAAAGACAAGTCTGATGGGCCTTCAAGGATGGGGTAAGATTTTGTCCAGTGGACAGAGAGACAAGTGACGGCAGGACCTGTGTGAGCAAAGACACAGGAGCCAGTCCCTGTGCCAGAGCTGGAGACAGCCTGGATTCCATCCTAGGGAGGTCTACGACCCTCTTAAAGAATTTTTATGTCCCCCATCCTAGGCAGCGGATGCAGATTTTATGTGTGTCTGCAGGAGGCTAAAACTGTCTTCAAACACAAAATTATAATGATCAGATGTCTGTCTCGGGGATGGGAGCATTTCCTTGAGCTGAAAGAGTGCACAGATCGTGCCAGAAGTGGATTATAAATAACCCACTACCACTCCGTTCCTTCCTACTGCCGAGTCTCCTGGCCCTGAGTCTCTTTTTCCCACTTGGCAAGAGCCCAGGTGGGTTTTAATTAACAGTTTTGCTTTCTCAGCTGCATGCATCCAGGTTTTTTCAGATGGAGAAGATGTGCTTCTGCCACCTCTTGTCTCCTGGCTTGCTGGCTTTTGAGCAAAGCAGAGGCTCTTAGGGGACTGAGAACGTTGGAGAGAATAGAAGGGCGCCGTTTACCTGTCAGGAGGTGTGTTTAGGGGAAACTACCCACTACAAAGAGAAGGCCCAGAGCTTAAGGTTTAGCAGAGAGGTCCTCAGCCAGGTGCCTGGCTTCATGTCTGAATTCAGTGGGTTACAGGAAATCAGTGGCAAGATGTCTCTAAATGGAGCCCCCCAAGCTAAGCCCCAGCATTCTGCCGTGATCAGATCCAAGCTGGAAGAACTGATCGAGCCTCTTTTCCAACCCAATGTGTCCATTCTGCCTTTCAAGTCAGCTAGGCAGCTTCAGCAAGTGGGCATGTCCTGTCTCACCCACTGCCTTTGAATGCCCACCCGCCACAGCTGGCTCAGGCTTTTCTGCAAGACCCTTCTCCCACCCAGCTCCCCATCTCCAAGTCTAAGCCTTCCTCTAAGCCTAGGACTCACACAGCCAGAAGCTACCTCCCTGGACATGACCCAGCCTCCCAGCATCTTTATCTGCTGTCCTTCCTAAGGATTCCCTTCTATCAGCCAACCAAACCTTGTTTCCCAAAGGGGCTGCTGCTGCAGACACATTGCCCTGCAGAGGGGAGGGGGCTGTTAGGGGTAAATCAAGTAGAGAATCCAGATTCTACAGCCCCCTGGGAGAGTAACAAAGCACCACGAATATTGAAGGCTCTAGAGGTTCCTGCATAAAGAAACACCCTTAACCCCATTTGAGTCTATATTTCTCTTTGACCACAGAAACACCTATTCCCATAATATGTCCCAGTAGCCCCCAGGTGTAGTGTGCGGTATGTCATAGATCTCCCTTTTGAAAGAGCCACCTGAGGGTCTGTAGTGAAGAAGAGCCCCCCCTCCCCTGGCAGGTCCCTGAAGGGGTGGGAGTGAATCCATGCCCCGTGTGTGATCAGCTTTTTCCCTGATACCAAGCCCTGCACCCATGCAGTGAGCAGCTTGGGGGATGAGGTAGAAAGAAGGCATGGGCTCCCCCTCTGCCTTTTAAGCCCACTCCAAACTACCTTGTCACATGCCCCCTCCCTTCTCTACAATCAGAAGGACACTGAACTTTGCCAAAAGGCAGCCAGTTTTTAACAACCCTGTGAAACCTACCAGATGAGGTGTGGGAGGAAAAGTGGGCTCTGGGGCCAGACAGACCAGATCCTGCTCTTCTCACTTGGACAAATCACTTCACCCTGAGCCTCAGTTTCCAGGTCTGTAAAAGAACCACTGTTACACCAGCTGCACCAGGTCAGCACAAGGCACGAGGCCTTCCAAGATACTCTAAGGTAAGCACGCACCCCAAGGTGGCACAGGGTGGTGGGGGGCTAAAATGTCTGGTGGTGGATTTCCCCTTGCTGACAAACAGGGTGTACATTTGTGTCTTCAACATTCCCCTTAGAGTCTCGCTTAAATTGGTAGCAAATGTGGTGGCTCCTTGGCAACCTTCTGGGGAGCTCCTTCTATTTGCCAGGCCAGCTGGGATGGAAGGGATCACAGTTGCTGTGGGAGCATGTGCAAGCCCTGGCCAAGGGGACATGGCCCTGGGATGGAGAGCTGGAGAACATGCTGGTCCTATGGTTCCAGCTTCACAGGCCTCTCCCTCTGCTTAGATGCAGTGTCCTCCAGGTAGAACTTTCTCACATAAGCCCAGAGGTCTGTCTGACTGGCTCGGGGAGAGGATGGAGCTGTAGGAAACAGCGTCTGGACAGCTGTTTCTGGTGTGGAATTCCAGAGGGCCATACATCACGGAACCAGAAGAAGGATGGTCTCTGACAAAGGCCACGGAAGATACACAGGGAGTCAAAGCCAGTGTTCCCGGCGCCCAGGTCTGGATCTCCCTGGGCACAGAGAGGGAGGGGACATGGAAAGGAGTGATACCAAGGGAGTCATCACTGGGTCCCAGAGAGATGAGCCCTGCACACCCCCATCCCCCAACCAGGAAGGCAGTAAACTTCCCAGACAGATTCACGGAATCAAAGAAGATGAAAGTCTGGGCCCCATGGCCTGGAAAGAGTTGGAGAGGAGGGAAGGTTCTGAAAAATAAGTGGCTGTAGAATATGTCTAGGCATATGGGGCCTTAGGCAGCGTCACAGGTTTTCGTGCCCCGATGGGGAGCAGAGCAGAAGCACATTGGTTCTATGAGTCCCTGAGTCTGGCAAGGAAGGGGCAGAGGACACTGCAGGCTGCAGGTGGCTTACAGACGGTGCAGCCGCATATCAGCACTACCTGCAGGGAACACACCTGAGGCCCCATTGCCTGAAGGTCACATCCAGCCAGGTGTCCCACCCACCCCACCACCTGCATAAGCTTCTAGAAGTCACACATGTCAAGGAAGGAAAGGGCCACAAATGCACACAGAACCCTGTGTGTATCTGCTTGGTGGAATGGGAACTAGACACAGAAATTGAATTGTTACAGGAAATTTGAGGAAATTCCACTTCTGGCATACCTGAGCATTTGACATTTCCAGCCACTGAACCTCATCCACGTCAAAACAATGCCCCCATGACCGTCAAAGACATGCAGACGCAGAAGGGGATGTGCTGGGGACTAGCTGGGAGCACAGGGCACTCTCTCCATCACCATCTACCTCCTGGGGTCCTTCAGGACCTCACACTGCAACCTCACCCCACCTTCTGACTGCCTGAGCCTGGGGCTCTGTCCCCATTGGGTCACAGGTCCTTGATGCTATGGATGAAACAAGATGCTATGTAATGTTAAGTACTCAGGGCTGTGCCTGGTATAGGTTAAGCGGCCCTCAGACGGTCATACCTATTGTTCTCATGATCACAGAAAATACCCCATGCCTCTCTGTCTTTTTGGCATTTTGCTCACCTCTCTCCCTCTCTCCCCAAAAAGACCACCACCAGTGAGTTCTATTTGTGTTTGTCATTTCTCCAGTCCCCCGGCTGGCATTTTTCACTGAAGCCAAGTCATGGCTATCACAGCCCCCAGGCACACGGTCATCACAGCGCCTGTCAGTAGGGAGAGAGGGGGAACCTCAGCGGATATGGGAGTGAGCACCAGTTGGCCCATTCAGGGACAGGACCAGGCCACCCTGCTCCCTCACTGTTTCCTGTTGGAGGACAGGGCCTGGAAGGACCCCCAGTTGGAAGGGCACTCACACTGGTTATACAGATGGAAAGGCATCCAGGAGGAGGCAGGGCGTGCCCCTGGCCACACTTGGAGCAAAAGCAGACCCCAGGCTGGAACCAGAGCTGCTGGCCCAGCCACCTTTCCACCTTCTGCCTCCACCCCCACTCCACTCATGGCCTTGGAGGGAAGGACTGCTGACTCCTCACGTCTAATGATGGTATCGCTCACTTCCTTGGATCAAATCCCAAAGGGGTGGTCTTGGGAAGTCAGGAGGTAGCAAAGCAGCCAGATAATCCCCCTGCCTGCTCTCCAGACAATGGAACTGAGCTAATGGGTCCAGCTCTGCCTCCTTCCCCACGGCCTGCATAGCAATGGCCGAGACCCTATGGCTGCCTGACAGCTTATAGGACCTGGAGGCCTCAGGAGGCCTCATCAGTTGGGCAGGTGGGGGGACACTGTCCCCACCTGGTCTGCAGGTCCTGTCATGGAAACTCTACCTGGGAATGATGTCATCTCTTTTCCTTAACACTGCCTATGGGCCTGCCCTACACCAGGCACAGGGTAGGGGGTTAACAAGGAAGAAGAGGAGGGGGCCTTGCTCAGGGAACCCCCATTGGGAACCCCCATTTCTAAAGATGGCTTCACCTTGGCCATCCCCTTTTTCCTTCTTCTCTTTGCATTCACAACCTGCCCCCACACAGGTCCTAACTACCCACCTGCCTCAACGGTCTGCAGCCATCTGTACACTCTGGCCACCGTTCTTGTGCCTGCAGGTAAGAGCCCACCCAGCCTCCTTATGACTCATCCTATCCCACACGCATCTGCCTTTGCCAGGTGATTGGATGTCTGACACCCAGGAGATGTCTCCCCAATCACAGGCACCCAAGGACCCCTAGCCACCAACCTTTGTAGTGGTGATGGAGCCCAGATCAACTTACGGGGCCCGAGGGGGCACATTCTCCTCCAACCCTCTGCTCTACTCCCCACCCCCAATGCATATTACTCATTTGGTCTTAGCACACCAAGTTCATGGCTCTGGCCTTTCCCTCCTCCCTCTAACAGTTTTGCAGCCTGTTACAGATCATATTCAGGCCTTCTGTGAGCCTGAGGAGGCAGGAAGAGGTAGGATACAAAAGAGTAACTACAGGGCAGCAAGGCAGTGTCTTACAGGTGATAGGTAGACCATGGACTGCAGATACCAGCCTGAGGTTAGAAAAGGCAGTGATGCTCAGTGGACCACCAACAACAATGAGAAGGAGCCAAGTACCACAAAACTCAACAACCTGGTGATCTCTCACAATTCAATACTGAGAGAGAAATGAACTGAGGGCACTGGTCTTGCCCCTGTGGTGTGTGGTTAGAGCTGGAACGATCCCATGCTTCCCTGCCTGGCTTCCTCCTAGACATTGATGTTGAGAAAGTTTTGGACTTGCTATCCATCTGGCTTGGTGTTACATCGCAGTCCTACAACCCTGAAGAAGTTACCCTACCCCTTTGAGTTTCTGTTTCTCCATCTCTAAGATGACGATAATAACACTAACCACTTCACAGAGTGGTTGTGAGGACTGAAAAAGATTAACAGCTATACGATCCTGTTTGGGTTCCATGATTAAATATGCACATCCATAGTCACAGGAAATGGTCTAGAAGAACATATACCACTGCATGAACAGGGGTTGTCTTTGAGAGGGTGAGATTTCTGAGGGCTATTTTTGTTTTTGTTTTTTTAGCATATATTCCCTGTATATATTTTTAAAATAATAAGCATAAACTGCTTTCATAATGAGAAAAACATAAAATAAATACATTTTTTTGTGGGGGGATGAGTAAGTGAAAGCTCACTGGCTTGTAGCAGGTTACCTGCCTCCAGGAAGGCTGCGGGCTCACCGTCCTGTCTTTGAGCATCCTTAGCACCTCTCCTGGCGGCTGGTACCTAGTAGGCACTCATAAGTCATCTGGTCCAACTCCCTCATTTAGAACATGAGGAGCCTGAGGCCCAAGGAAGGCAAAGACTTGCCCAAAGCAAATGTTCTTGCAGGAAGAGATGACTGGGACAGAGGCAGGTGCAGAGGGAGGGCCACATGAGGACACAGGGAGAAGCCACCCCATGCAAGCCAAGGAGAGAGGCTTCAGAAGGAGCCCACCCTGCCCATACCTCTATCTCAGACTTCCAGCCTCTAGAACCAGGAGAAAATTAATTTATGGTATTGAAGCCACCCAGTCAATGGTATGCGTTATGGCTACTCCAGCAATTAATGAAAGATTAAAGTCCACTGTCCCTGACCCAGGGACACACCATGACATCACCATAACGCTGATGGGCATTTTTCCCTTCATAGGCCCCTTCCTCCATATATACATAGTTAATATTAATATATTAATAACAGATATTGACATTATATATTATTATTTTACAATTTCATCAGTATAAAAATATCATATATCAATATGATACACTGGAAACTTTTCTTCAACCTAAAAGTTTTCCTTTACTTATTTTAAAAGAAATGTAAGCATTTTTGTGGGAGCCTGAGAGTACCATGGGCCACACTGTGCCTGTTGAAGGACCCCTGGGTCCTGCTCAGCCCTCTCTGAAGCGCCCAGTGCTACATCCACACCACCGGATAGGCTGAGCCAGCTCAGGCAGCCGGAAAGAGCGAGAGCTGAGCTCTGGTGCGGAGGTGTCTGGCCCAGGGTGGGCGGCCGGAGCTGGCCCAACACCTCAGCTGAGCAAATAGAATGAGTCCACCTCCCAGGCAGGCTGCCCGCCTCCTGGATCCTCACAAGCAACCAGACCCACAACTAGAGAAGCAGGCTTTGTGTGGCTCCTGGACGCATGGCTAACAGTCTCAAGGGCTTTTTCTCCTGGGTCACAGCTGGCAAAACCGACAGGGAGAAGGAACCACTGCCTCTCCTCTCACCGGGCCGCCCCTGAACTCCCCACCCTGACCCAGCCCCTCCCGCTCTACTCCAGTTCTCTCACAAGCCTCCAGGGATCCCAGAGCAGGACCTGCAAAATGCTCAGCTGGACGACATCAGTGATTTTTGACTTTTTTTCCTGCCACAAAGCCTTTTCTCCCAATGAATTCCTACAGGGGAAGCCAGTGGCTAAAAAGAGTAAATAGAGATCAGTTCTGGTTGAATTGGGGGTACACTCCCTAAGGGGCTCCCTCAGAACTCCAAAGGTCTTAGGGACACTTTTAGAAAACCACCATGCCGAATAACCTCTGGGTCCCAGAGTGGGGAAGGAATGGCCTAAGTCCCACACCTAGTGGTCAGCAGAGTTCTCTTACTCCTGGCCCAGGGAGACTGAGTCTGGGGCAGGAGTGGGAACAGGAGGCCAGAGCGAGTTGATAGGCGTGTGACCCAGAGGGTTGGGCAGGGGGCACTAGAGCCAGGGGAGGACCTCGTTCTGGGGAGTCCAGAGGGTCTGACCCTCTGTGCACAGGGATCACAAGCACAGAGGTCATGGACATAGCAGTCCCTGGCATAACAGTCATGGGCACAGGAGTCACTGACACAGTGGTCATGGTCATAGCATTAATGCACACAGAGGTAATGGACACCACAATCATGGACAGAGCAATCGTAGACACTGTCATGGCCACTGAAGTCAAGGGCACAGGGGTCATGGGACAGCAGCTATGGACACAGTGGTCTTGGGCCAGAGGTCACAGACACAGAGGTCATGCACACAGAAGTCACACACACAGGTCATGGACACAGACGTCGTGCCCACAGCAGTCACAGACGCAGGTCACGGACACAGAGGTTATGCCCACAGCAGTCACAGACTCAGGTCACGGATACAAAGGTCGTGCACATAGCAGTCATGGACACAAAGGCCATGCACACAGAAGTCACACACACAGGTCAGGGCCACAGCGGTCTAGCACACAGCAGTCGTGCACAGCCCACACGGCAGTTCTGCTGAATCCATTAGCAGGCTGGCGGCAAGTCCCCACCCCTCCTTGGGAGCTTTCTGGCAAGCTAATCCCTGCATAGCTGGGACATTAAATCACTGCCTCTTCGGCCTGTGGGCTGCCCAGGTACATCTGGCTTCATTTAGTCTCCCCTATTGAACAGAAACACATGTGGGTCCTGGCGCGCCTCTGAGGTGGGAGTCTGTGTAAGAGCTTCCGGGGTGGGCGGGGTGGAGGGGATAGGAGGCGGGACTTAAGCCATTCCTTTCAAAGTGTGTTTTTTGGCACACAAGTGTCCTGCAAGATGTTAATTAGGTACTATGGAAAAAAAGGTTTCCTCGGTCAAGTAAATCTGGCAAACACTGCATTGAGCACAAGTAAGCGGAGGATTGTGGGATTTCTCAGGCTTTGATAGGCGACCCTGAGTGGAGGACAGAAAGTACAGTGTTTTCCAAGCATCTTCTTCTGGAGAATCAAGGATGCTTTTGGCTGCAGGTGATAGGAAATCCAGTTCTAAACTGGTTAAACTCTCTGGGAAGGTGCTCGCTTAGGCAACAGGAACACCAGAGGTGGACACCAAACAATGTCACCAAAGCCAGAGCCCTTCCCTCTTTCCCCTCCGCCATGCTCAGAGCGTTCTCCTTGGGGGTAGTTACTCTCAGGGGACCTGGTGGCATCTGTAATTCCAGAACTCCCACTATGTGGACACTAAAACCACCAGCAGTACAGGGAGATGCCTTCTTCCCAGAGGTGTTTAGAGTGAGGTCAGCCTTTCCCACAAACCTCCCAAGACTCTTCTCATTCCATTGGCCAGAGTCATGACACATGCTCCAGCCAAAACTAAGACTGGTGGCTTGAGACTCATGGTTCCCAAACTGTGGGCTGAGGCACCCCGGATCACCACAAAAAAAATTTAGGGGTGCTACAGGATATTGAAATTTTTCAAGGGAACCACAGAAACACCGGCTACGCATGAGCTACTTACTATTTTACGTGACTTCATAGTTTCCACAATAGATCACACTGCATTCCTTTGATGGTATTAGAGCCTTGAGAAGCGGTTTTTGGTGGTTGCTGCTGTGATGATAATCAAGCCCTGAATGGAAAGCAATGTGGAATGGAAAATGAAGGTGGTGCTTGTCCAACCCAAATCCAAAGTCTGACAAGTTGTGCACTGCCCAGCAGGTGCACCCTTCCCATTGTACATAATTGTAGTTCTTTAAAAATAAACTGAAATGATTACTTTTTCTTTCCTTTCATGTATATTGTTTCTACAGTTTGGTTGATAAGTTATTCCAGCATAAATATTTATTAAGTTGTTTCAGCCCAGCTAAGCAGAGTGTTAAGTATTTATTTTAGTTTAGGGACACTGTGGGGGGAAAAGAAATCACTGAGACAAAGGGCCGGTGAACAAAGCTTAGGAACTTACAGCTTAGATGTTTCATGGTTTACTCCTTGTGACAGGAGCTGGGGCTTAAACCAACCCCACCTGAAGCCCATGAAAGGTACAGGTCTGAGCAAACCCTCATGAAGAAAGGAGGAGGGGTATATGCTGGAAGGCAACCACCAGTGGCTGCTAAACTAGGGCATTGTTCCTGCCCTGCACAGGGAACTGGTGTTCAGTGGTGTGCACTTTCAGAACAGCTACTCCAAGCAAGCAGCTCTGTTCTATGTTTCTCTCTTCCCTCTTCATTATCACCTCCTAGAACATGGTAACCTCTCCACCCCCAGCATGCCTGTGGGATGTGAGAGCTCTAGGGGTAGCTGATTGCAGCCATTCTTACCCCCTATCCTTCGGCCTCACCAGCTCTGCTCTATCCTACTTCCTCCTCTCCTCTGCACCCCCGACATGCTCAGACACCAGCTCCCATCTTCCCACCAGGCCTGGACGGGCACCTATGAGCTGAGAGAGGCCGCACCCCAGCCTGTGCTGCCCAGACTCCTGCCTGGGCTTGAGCTGTTTGGGGCACACATGGGGGCTCCCTTCAGCCTCTTGTGTCAGATCTGGCCTGAGCACTTTTGAGCAGCTACTGGCCGGGCATGGCTCAGCCCTCACGCCTGCCCCCACTACTTCTCCCCTGCACCCCGCCACCACTCCCACTGCACACCAGCTGCTGGCCTCGTTCCTGCCCCAGGATCTTGGCACTTGCAACTTCCACAACTGGGATGCACTATACACGCCTGCCTCCCTCTCATCCCGAAACAGTTCCTAGCCCATCCCACGCAACTCACTGGTGTTCACATTGTTCTGTTCTATGGTGACCTCACCATGAAGGGATCCTGTTTATTCCTTTTTTGCTGGTCTTTTGGCTGCTTGCTCCACTAGAAAGGGATGTGAGGATGGAGCCTCGGTCTAGATCACATCTGTTCCCCTTGTTGGAGCAGCACCTGGCTGAGACGATACCCTTTCCAATCCCTGTTCCATGAATGGCCGATCCCCTCATCACCCCAATGAGGTTAGAGTCATGCCCCCATTTCACAGATGAGGCAGGTCAGGCCCAGGAAGTAAAGACATGTGAGCCATACCAGAGCCTAGACCGGGCACAGCTGGGTCTCCTCCTCCTCTCCCATGTAATCCAGGATCCCCCTCACCACTGTCCAGCTCCCTCTGGTCCCTTTTATAGGGAAATGCAGAGGACAGGCCAAAGGGGCAGAACACTCTGGACTCCTGTAGCTGTCCCCAGGCCAGGTGCCCTCACAGGTGGAAGCCAGGAAACAGGCAGGTCAGGCGTGACTCAGCCACCTCATTTCTGTGGCCTTGAGCAGACACATACCACCCCTCCCCCACACTCTGGGTCTCAGTTTCCTCATCTTACAATAAGGGTGCTAGCTTGACCTACTGCATCACAGGCTTCCCCTCCTGTCACCAGAACCCCAAGTCCAAGAGGATACAGTGGGCTGGCAGCAGAAGGAAAGCGAGGAATCCGCCCCCACCAGCCCCCCAATATTCCGCTGTCCTTTTCTTTCTCAGGCCCTTCCCTCACTGTGCCAGGGGTCCAAGACCCAGCCGTGCTTTGTTCCCACACACTCAACTATAGCTCCTTGAGGACAAGGTCATAAGGGACCAGCCCCATTTACCAACAAGGGCCTCAAAGCCCAGGGGGATCCAGTTTTCCTCAAGTCACATGGCAGTAGGTGGCAGAGATGGAGTGTGAACACAAATCCTCAAGCTCTGACAGCCTCCGCCTGTGGCTGCTACCAACCCTTGGGCATCCCGCATCCCGCGAGCCACGCTGTCCTCTTTGAGCTTCTCTGGATGCCAAACTGCCTGACGTAGGGACCATTTTCTCAGTGGGTGGTAAGTATCAGACAGAAATGTTTCCCAGCAAGTTATTTCTAGAGCTGCTTGCAAAGGCAGAGCTCTGAGGCGTTTTCTCAAAAAAAAAAAAAAAAAAAAAAGTACCTCCACGAGGGGCTATGATGAAAGAGGATGTGGTGCTCACCGGGCAGCATTCCTCACTTGAATGCAGGGGGGACAGCCGGCCCCTCCCACAGGTGTCTCTACCGGTCCCCAGACCGCTAGGCCATATTGATATAATTTGTGAAACACTGCTGGCAATTCCCATGGCCCCAGCCTCTGCTTTGCTGAGTGATCTGATAGCTGAGCTGTGTCTGCTTTTTCTCTCCTCCTCATACATGCTTTGCCGGGCGGCAGGGCCTTCAGGGGCAGCTGTAAGCTGATTTCCATATCTGCTTTAGACCCTGGCCAGGTGGACAAAGGCCCAGTGTTTCCCCGGCCCAGGGAAGTCCTGGTGGTCTTGCTGCGTTTTCTGTGTTCTCAACAAGGACACCCCACAATGGACACAGCACTGAGTCATGTCAGCTATGGGCCCGTCCCCAGCCTGACGAACCAGCCGGTCACCACAGAGGTTCTCAGGGAAGGAACCAGGGCTAGAGGCCAGAGCCTGGGTTTCTAAAGCTGGCCTGACGACCAAGTGCTGTGAGACTTATACAAGTTACCTGAACTCTCTGAGTCTCCAAGATCATTTCCCAGTTCTACTGGAGAGGAAATAAATGTGCCTTCCTACTTTAAAATATGGTCACTTCACAGGAATCTGGGAATGCGGAAGTGAGGTCAGGGAATGACACTGAAGGTGTGTTTCCTCCTGGACTGGGCGGGTCCGGGCCACGGCTGGACTTCAGCTCGGGTTTCCCACCAAGAAGGAAGCCTTTGTCATGTGCTAGCCCTGGAAGAGCAGCCAGAGACAGGTACACGTACACATTCCCCACCCCGCCCCCATCCAACAAGGGCCATGAGGGAGGAAGGCGACAGGACCAGGGCAGGAAGAATCCCTAGGACCCCAGCCCTGTCTCCAAACATCTAGCAGCCTACCCCCAAGCACAGGGACCCACAGGACAGAAATGAGCTAAATGTGCAGAAGCCAAAAGGAGGCAGATGCTCTGCTCCACAGAAGGAAGAGCTTTTTAGTATCTGAGCAGTGCAGAGGAGGGGAAGCAGACTTGGGGTCTGTGGCCCACGCCACCCTATCCCTCACACCATCAGCTGGACCTGCTGGTGCACACACGAGGTCCACGGCAAATGGGCTGCCACATGAAAGCAGAAGTCCCCGTAGTTGGCGCTGCTGCTGCCATAGAACACTGCAGAGCAGAACAAGTCACCTTTAACTTTCTTCCTGAGACCAGCTAGTCTGCATGTCCCTGGGGCCCAGGCTGACAGTGCTGCACCTCTTCTCCAAACTGTTAGTGACAGTGCTCAGGCCAGGGCCAGCGAGCCACGGGAATTATACACACACCCCCACCCCAAATCTTGGGAGTCTTTTCCAGGCCTCAGAAGACGTTCAGCAAGTATATTGTATGCTGCCACTTGGGTTATAGATGGCTGTTTTTGTCAGGAGTGGAGAGACCCTGTCCCTGTCCTGGGGAAGCCTCCCTGGTGGTGGCATGGACAGTTACAGGTGGGACTGGGTCTCCATCCCACTGGGGCAGAGAAGCTGAGCAAGTAGGTCAGAGACAGCAATGTGCAGCCCCAGCTCAGTGAACCCTTGGATGCTGTGTGAGGGGGCGGGAACAGGTTCCACATCCCCCAGCTGATAAGTAGAGAAACCAGCCACCCCAGGATTTGCATTCTGCCTCTGCCAGTCAGCCATCTGAGGTTTACCCAGCCTGACCTCCACCTCAGCCTATCTGTAATATAAATATGCAAAACCCCACGCAGATGAACTGGAGGCTTAAGGGAAGGTCTAGTCATGCCGAAGACCAGCTGAGAACCCAGTATGCAGTCAGTAGGTGCACAATAAACGTTGCGCAGCCTCGCACACTCCCCACCACCTGTCCAATGACAGAGAACTCGCTCCATTTACAACGCCGCCCTTCCAAACTGTTACCCGATTCTGACGGACAGTGACATCATCTGAGCACAGAAACAGGCTTCTCTTTTCCATCTCTGGCACAACATAGGCTCCTTAAGGACAGTCTTCCCCCTCTACCCACAGCAACCTTGTGTGAAGGTGCCAAGACGAAGTGGGGCTTGGCTGTCCCTGTGTCAGCACCCCCACCTCTGCCCCAGGCTACACACCCCTGGATCCTACCCTCCCCCTTCAGAGTATGTGGTTTCTAGGACCTACCCCAGCCTGAGGACCTTCACTGGGACGAGTCACCCCCTCCACCCTGCCCGCCCATCCAGCGTGAGTGAGGA
Source organism: Sus scrofa (assembly GCF_054392235.1). Classification (NCBI taxonomy): domain Eukaryota; kingdom Metazoa; phylum Chordata; class Mammalia; order Artiodactyla; family Suidae; genus Sus; species Sus scrofa. Next base: position 103,058,250 of record NC_139396.1, on the reverse strand, counting down.
TCTCAGCCCTGACCTCCCCTCCTCTGCTGCCCCGACTCCACGCACCGCCCGCCTGAGGCTGAAGGGGGGCAGGAGCGCCCTGAGCAGAATAGGGGTCACTGTCCCCAGGGGAAGCTGGGGCCTCCACTGCAGCCCCAAATGCCAGGAAGATGGACTCGCCATGCGCTCTGAGAGCCTGCACACGCTCCCTGTGTCTCGAGCCAGGGCCCCAATTCTCCACACAGCCATCTTCCTGAGAAGCCAGATGCTCCGCTGCCTGCCTGCGCTTCATCAGAATTCAGCAAAAGGGACATAAATAAATAAAGGAAACTCTGCTTAGCTCTTTCCTCCTAACGATCGCCAATACGCAGACGCTTAAAGAGACAACATTTTTCCAAAGGAACAAAGGGTGAAAAGCATCCAGACCAGGGAAGAATTTACTGTGAGATATTATTGTTAATTGCATTTTTTTAAAGCTAAGCCAAAGCAAGGGCCTGAGTGTGTGTGTGTGAGAGAGAGGGGGGACATCATTGAGACTTCCATCAGACCCAGGAGGCCTCCTACACTTCAACTTTTGTTTATGTGTTTGTTTTTGTCAACATGTTAGCGTCTGAAATCTGTAACGCGCTCGCTTGCAGCTAAAAAAAATTCCCCTGTCGGGGGGGCAATGTTTGAAAACACCATCTTTTTAATTTCTTTCAGCTGGGCCTTTATCACTGGATCTTTGGTTAATACGAATTCTTTATTCATGATCTTTCCCCCTCCCCATCTCTGTGCAGCTAATCAGCCTGCTGGACATATGGAACTGTTCATGCTCAAAGCAGTTAGCAACGCCCCAGGCCAGACTACTTCAGACAAATGTGTCACTCACCTTTTGGGCAGAGCCCCCAGACCTTGTCTGTTAGGCCTTCTAGGGCAGAACCCTCATGGCACCAAAGATGACTGTCTGACAATATTGTGTGGGGCCAGGAAAATGTTTTCCCAGGGGGCACAGGGCAGGGAGTCTGGTGGCTGGCAGGCTGCTTCTGGCTCCCCACTGCATGCTGTGTGACCGCAGCAATCCTCTTTCCCTCTCTGGCCTCTCTCTGTAGTGGTCAAGGGCAGGGTTGGACTAGAAGCAGGGAACAACACATGGACAGGAGAAGACAGCCCAGGACCTCTTTGTAGGGACACCTCTGGTGACCCAGGACCATCCCTTTGCTGGCTCTTGTGTGATGACAGCCAGTGGTTCACTCAGGCTGACCTCTCCACTGGGGTGAAAGGGAAATGGAAGTTCGGTGAGAGCAAGTCTGACGCATCAAACACCCAGACTTTTTTCCATAGGTTTTGGAAGCATGCATCCTTTCCATCAAGTGGCATTGGGTCAGGGGTTGGCGTGAAACAGGCAGTCTGCCCTCCGAGGAGGTAGAGGGCCCTCAGCTCTCATTGCCCCCTTCTCACCCTTGTGGTGCTAATGCAGCAACAGAGGCCCAGAGAGAGTCTGCCACCCACTTGCCCAGGCCACAGGATTGCCAGATAAAACACGGGGTGCCCAGTTAAGTCGATTTCAGGTAAGGAACTAATAATGTTTAGTATAAAGATATCCCAAATACTACATGGGACAAACTTATCCTAAATGATTTTCACTATTTATCTGACACATAAATTTACTGGGGAGTCCTGTTTTTATTTTTGCTAAATCTGGTAACCAACCACACCAGGACCCAACGTGTGTAGGCACCAGATCCAGGTCCAGAACTCAGGCCCCAACTCCAGCTCTCACTTCTATCCCCAACAATGCCCGCCCACCACCCTCCCTTCCTGTAGCCTCTGCCCCCAAAACTCTGCAGGGGGCAGGTCGCTACAGTGATGCTTGGGAGGAATTTTCCCCATCCTCCCAGTAGTCAGTTCTTAAAACTGGAGCCAGAAGTGGGTTCTGAACAAATCCAGTGGCTCTTTATTCATCTTGGTGGCCCTGCCAAAGCCTAGAATAGGTTCTAACATGCTACATGCATCAAGAAAAGGTTATGGAATGAACAAATGAATGAGAGAATGAACAAATAGATGGGCTGAGTTGCAGTCCCTCTGACTGGCTCTTGGGACTGGAATTTACGGTGCCATGGAGGATGCTCACATGAGTGGAATTTTCCCACTAGGCACAGCATCAGGCTCCCTCCATCCTGTGACCCTCCCGCCTCCCCGGCTTCAGGACCTGGGCAGCACAGACGCCAGTTCTCTTCAGTTAGAGTCTGATCACAGGGCGGGAGGTGGGGGCGGCTCTGCCACAGGACAGTTCTGTGCCTAAGCCCCTGCCCACCACTCCCAGTGCCTCTCTGTATGGGCCCAAAGCTCCTTTGCAGAGTCCACTGAGCCACTGAAGCAGAGAAGGGTGGAGGGGGAGAAGGTTGGGAGTGAGCACTGGACCGTGTCCTAAAGTGCCAGCCAGATGGCCATCTGTGCAGCTTGGCCTCCCCAGGCCTGCAGGGGAAGGAAGTATGAAACCAGAGCCAGACGAGGGTGGGGATCCGGCCAAGTGCCTCTCTGCAGGCTCTTCCAAGCACATGCCACTTTCTCACCCAGCAGACGTGCACATACACGTGTGCATACACTCGCATCACACACTCCACTCCTGGTTACCTAGCTGGTTGAAGGATGAGTCTGGGGGAGGGCTGATGCTCTGCCTGACCCACCCAAGATCTCAGTCCACCCTGCTGAAGCACCAGGGATACTAGGAGAACTTTCCAAAGCATGTACTGAGCCTTGAGGACTGCTCATCATGGCCGGAGATGGTCCAAAATGGGAGAACAGGCCCCGCAGAGGATGGTATCATGCAATAGCCCAAAACTCAGGAGTGGGAAAACCTGATTCTCTCTGAAATCAACTCAACTCACCAGAGGAGGCCCCAAGCCCTTTCTCTTTCAGGCCTCAGTTGTAGCATCTGTAAAACAGGGACACCTCCAGCCCTCTCCTGGCCACTTCATTTGAAAGGAGAGTTCCTGCTAGACTAGAAAGACCTGGTGACTCACAATCTCTGCTTTCTGCCTGTGCTGGTTCTTGCCCGAGGCAGCCTGAGGAGAGATGCTACCTTTTCCAAGACTGAAAGGAGGCTTTTGTATTTCTATAGGGTATGCTATGTCTCTATACAGCCCAGGGTCTAGTGTAGATAGTCAGGGTCAGAAGGGCTCAGATATTGAAGTTGCTATAGGCTGGTCTCATATTGTCACGCCAGCCTGTCACCTCCCTCCTTCTGCTCACTGGACCTCTATTAATGTAGCCCCTGATTCTCGCAGAACTTATTGTCAGCTCCAACCCTATGCCTGTTTCGTATGCTCTGCCGCTAACATTCCAGCCCTGGCCTGGGTGGGCCTGAGGCCCACAGTGCCCTGTTCCCAGGCCTGCACAAATCCTCTCTGGGGGCACTTCAGTAGGTCTGGCTGAACCATGTTCCTGAGCCAGGAGGGGATTAGAGGCCCCCACTGAGCCAGAGCTGGGGATTTGGCACCGAAAACCCCTCCCTTTCAGCTGGGCAGAAAGGAGAGGGAGCAGAGCCAACAGCCCGGGGCTTCCTGAAGAAACTTTGCACCAGAAGCCTCCTATTTCCTGAGCTTCTGCTGATGGGGCTCACTTCCCTCAGCCCTCAGTTGCCCAGATCCTGAAACAGGCTACTTACAACCAGGCCCTGCAGGGGCGGGGGGCCAGGCTGGGATGACAGGAACATGGCTCCCTGCTCAGGTCGCCCCTCTTACCTCACCCCCTACCCAGGTTGCTCAGTGGCCCCTGAGGGCCCCTTCCTTTCTTGATGGCTTGGTTTGTTCAGCTGTAAACAGAGCTGGGAAACAGAGCTGTCCAGGAAAATTCTGGAACTGAAGAGGTCTTAGAGAAGCAGATCCTACATGGGGTGGGGGGTATTGGGTGCCACCATCTCTCCTTTCACTTCTCCCCTTCAAGCTGATCCCACACACAGCCTGGCCTTCACTGCCCCAAGGTGAACTCTGGGCTCTCCTAAACCCTGCCTACAGGCCCAAAGGACAGAGGAAGCAGCCTGAAAGGGCCCCCATGGGCCAAGGCTGGGACACTGTGAGCAATAAAAGAATATCAAATTATAACTCATTCATCAAATGAATATCCACAAAGCCCACACAGTTAGAAATAAATAACTGAATAAATAAAGGGGGGCAGCTCTTTCTTATGGAAGAATTCTAATTAATAAATGTAGAGAGGATGAGAGAAATTTAAATATTCGCCATTATAACACCACGGTAATAATTATTACAGACAAGATGTTAAAATTAATGGGTGAAAATCTGAGGAGAAATAGAATATCTGAATCGTTTCAGAGGAGCTCCTCCAAGATATTTATCAACACCAAGGGAGAAAGCACATAGAGTAATCTGCAGTGGAGAAATTCAGCAAACCCCACCATCACCAGGTGATCAAGGTCAACAGCAGACCTATCAATATCACGTGGCCCCTGTTACAATGCTCTAAGAAGGGTACATCACGTATACGGTACTCTAGTTCCTGAAATACAACCTCAATCTAAGCATGAAGGGGAAGATCAGACAAATGCAAATTGAGGGGCATCCTACAAAATAACTGCTCAGTACCCTTATACAAGGTCAAGGTCATGAATAGCAATGGCACACTGAGGCACTGCCACAGATTGGAAAGAACTAAGGAGACATGACAACTAAATACAACATGGGGTCCTGGACTGATCCTGGACCAGTCCAGGAAAGGATCTTTAATGAAAAAAAAAGGGAAATGGGAAAGGACATTAATGAAAAAAAATAAAAAAACTAGTAAAATCTGAAAGAAGTCTATAGTTTAGTAATAGTATTTCTGAATAGTAATTTATTGGTTTGAATAATTACAAATTATGTAAGATGTTAACATTAGGAAAGGCTAGGAGGGTACACAGGAACTTCCTGTACTATATTTGCAAATTTTCGTTTCAAATAAAAAGTTAAAAATAAGATATCTGCCCATGTTCCATTCGGCTTTTCATTGATGCCAATAAGTAAATCAGTGTTGAGTGTTTGTCTATAGCCTGGCTCTGAGGGTCAAGCACTTAAAACAGTTACACACACTTCATAAGTGTTAACCACCACTTTTTGTTTTCACTCTCCACATCTGTCCTCAACCACCTGTAAAATGCCAGCTTGATGAGAGGGTTTGTCTAAGCTGCACAGTGAGTCAAGGCTCAAGCAAAAGCTAACAGTGCGCTGAGGAGAGAGAAGCAGAGAGGGCGTCATCTGGCTGTCATTATCAGCCTAAAATCTGAAACCAAGCATGGCCAAAAGTCATCTAGGGGCATTACATAATTAGAAGAATGTCAAGGCAGGAAAGAAGCCCTGGTATAATCCAATTCTGAACTAACTTGCAGGTGGTCCCCAGGCAGATGCATCCCATCACTCCACGTATGACCAACTTAAGGTTAATTTTAAAAAGAGAAAGAAGAACGAGGGAAGGGGAAGGAGAGGGAAGGAGAAGGGAGCGGGAAAGAGGGGAGGGAAAGAGAGAGGAGGGAAGAAAGGAAAGAGAAAATATTCTCATCTAATGATCTCACCAAGGAATCCTAGGATAGCTGAAATTTTGAACATGAATCAATAAATCTCAGAGTGCTACTCAATATCAAAATCTAGGTAATATTTGCCTCCTGCTGGCTCAGTGAAAGCACTATTTTTTTTAATGCATGGAATGACTGAAACCAAACTGAGAACCACCCTTGCTGATGTAAATCTAGAGATGGAATTGATATGAACACTGACAGAATATGCCCTGGGGTTCCATGCTGAAGTCTGTTAAATACCAGAATTCTCATCAACTTGATCACAATCAATCAATGACTCACAGCAGGTCTATATGTGGGCACTACTGTGGTACCAGGCTGATTTAAATGATTTTAGGACTGCAGAAATCCATAGTTTTGCATAGCTAATGGTTTGGCCTTAGCTACTAGTGTTGAGGATGTACATCTTGCATTCAAGTGCACTGCAGACCTCCTGCCACAACTTCAAATACCTGGATGCCAAGAGACAGTCTCCGGGGAGGCCATAAGGTACATATCCTATACTCTTTGTTTTAGGTGGGCTTTGCAACAGACTATGATCTCACCTACATTTGCTTCTAACCATTCTTCACTTCAGTGGCCTCAGCTCTAAATTGGGAGGGTTGGATGAGGTCAATGGCTCTCAACTCTGGGTGCACATTAGAACTACCTGGGGAAAAAATTTAAATACTAAATGTTCCTGCTCTGACCAATTAAGTCATAATATTTGGAGTGGGTCATACTCTAGTATTAAGTGGTCTACCATATATTTTCTTTGGGAATCCCAAAGAAAAAGAAGAGGACATAAAAAGTATTTGAAGAAGTAACAGCTGAAAGTTTTCTAAATTTCATTAAAAATATAAATTGACATATCAAAAAATTTGACAAACCCCAAGGTAGGAGAAACTTAAAGAAAATCACATCAAAGTACTTTATAATCAAGTTTACAAAAACTAATGTCAAAGAGAAAATCTTCAGTCAGAGAAAAAATACTCATCACTTAACCTACAGGGAAACAACTAAAAATTGCAAAGACTACTCAAGTGAAACTATGCAAGCCAGAAGACAATGGAACAATGTCTCTAATGCATAGAAAGGAAGGAAAGAAACAACTATCAACCTAGAATTCTATATCAAGGACAATATCCTTCAAAAGCAAAGTAAAATAAAGAATTTTCAAATAAAAAAGCTAAGAAAATTCATTACCACTAGCAGACTTGCATTATAAGGATTATTCAATAAAATTCTTATGACTAAAAGAAAATAGCAGATGGAAATCAAGTCTATAAAAGTGAATTAAGAGTACTGGAAATACTAAGTTGTGGGTAGATAAAAATGTATGTGTTTACCCATTTTTTTAAAGGTAGCTGACTACTTAATATAAAAAAAGAAGTGCATTGTGGGGTTTATAATGTAAGTATAAGTAAAATACATAATAACACTAGCACAAAGGACAGGAAGAGAAAGGAATTACATTGTTGTAAGACTCTCATATCATAAATAAAATAGTATAATATTGATGGGAGGTAGACTTTGGTAAGTTTAACATATATATAATGAACTCTAGAGCAATCATGAAAACAAAAAACAAAGTTATACAGCTAATAACTTTAGAGGGACGAGAGAATGGAATTATAAAATGTACTGAACTGATACAAAATAAGGCAGGGAAAAAAATGAAACAAGGAACAGATAAAAAAAAAGAAAATTAATAGCAAGATGATATATTTGAACCCAGTCTATTAATGATCATTCCAATTCAAAGGCCCAAGCCTGACAAATTAGATTAAAAAAGCAAGACTAAACTATATGCTGTCTATAATATATCCACTTTAAATATACAGACACAGGTTAAAAATAAAGGTTACAATAACATATAGCACCCAAACATTAATTATCAGAAAGTTCTATTCAGCATGGGATATATAGTCGATAATACCATAATAATTTAGTATGGTGAGGGGTGGAAACTAGACTTATGGTGATGATCACTTTGTAATGTGTAAAAAATATCAAATCATTATGCTGTACACCTGGAACTAACATAGGTAAATTATACTTAAGTTTTTTAAAAGTAGCAGCAAAAAAAAAAAGGGTCTTTTATCAAGATATCTCAATAAAATAATAATAATAAAATATTTTTAATTTTTTTAAAAGAAAGTTCTATTGACTATACTGATATCAAGTAAAGGAGATCTCATTAAAAAAAGAGTCTATCCAGGGATAAAAAGGGAAATTATATAATGATAAAGAGGTATAGTAAAGATAAATAGTATAAACAATTTCACACCATAAATTCAAAAGCTTAGAGAAAATGCATACATTCCTTGAAAGGTCCAAACTAGTGAAACTCACTCAAGAAGATGCAGAAAGACTAAATAATCCTATATCTACTAAGTAAATTGAATTTTTAGTCATAATTTTCTCACAAAGAAAGCATCAGTTCAGGCAGCTTCATTGGTAAATTCTATTTTTTTTAATTAGGTAGAAAAAAATACCAAACCTATCAAACTCTTTCAGAAAACAAATGAAACCTTCCACAACTCATTTTATAAAGTCAATTTATCTTCATACAAAAACCAGAAAAAGATATTATTAAATAGAAAATTACAGACCAATACTCTTCATGAGGCAAAACTACTTTAAAATATGGAAAAACTGTATTCAGTAATACACACACAAAAAAGGATAATACACCATGAATGAGAAGGATTTATCCTAGGAAGAAAAAGTTAGTATAATATTCCAATATCTGTGAAATCATATGATTATCCCAACAATTTTTTTTAAAAACTCATTTGACACAATTCAACATCATTTACAGTAAAAACTCACCATGCAGCAGGAATGTATGTATTCACTTCCAGGACACTTTTCTTTGCATAAGGCCCAGGACCTTGCCTTCCTCCTGCAGTCCAATGTCAGCCCTAGAAGAGAAAACAAAGGGGGGTGGGCAACTGAGTACTTACTGGGATCATTTTCCAAATCAGAGGCTGGGTCTTGGAGCTGCTCAGAAGTGGCCTGACAGCCCCTAACACAAAGCTCCAGGGGACAGCTGACTGGGAGTTCCAAAGCCTTTCTATTGATAGTCTGCAATTTCCACTGCACTTCAGAAACTCTCCTCTGACCCACAGAGCCTCCAAGTGTGGCAGACCCCAGAAATTTAGAACAACTCTGTCCTTTATTTACAGGCAGAGGAACGGAGGCCCTGACACATTTCCAAAGTCACATAAAATTTGGAGGCAAGGCCAGAGTCCCAACAAGAGCTCCAGACCCTTGACCTGTGTCAGGACAGGGAGAAGCAGCCACTGCCCAGGCACCAAATAGAAAGAGATCCCAGCATTACCCTGGGTCTTCTTGTTGACTACATACATTTTCAAACTTCCCGAAAGGTAGAAATAGTATAATTAACACCCATAGATCTATATCTGTCATCTAGATTTAACAACTGCTAACATTCTGCACTAGTTGCTTCATCATTTTTTTTGCTGAAATATTTTAAAGCAAATTACAAATGTCACTACCTTTCACACCAAAATTCTTCATGACACATTTCTAAAAAAAATAATAAGAACATATTTTTAAGTTATTTACTATGTCATTAAGGTGCCTAGCAAAAATTTTTTTAATTCCTTAATAATACCCAGTCTCAGTTTGTAGCAGATGCTGCTGGCGTCTCTCCCACCTCTCCTGGCCCTCTTCCCTGGAAGTCAGCTGCAGCTGCAGTGGGGCACATTCATGCACCATAATACTTCCAGCTCAAGCACCTGAATTTCCTTCTGAGGGCAGGCTTGCGCTGTAAGACTATTTTCCCCGCAATGGGGCAGGCTCAGAGTGCCAGGCAGTAAGACCCCAGGAGCATCCCTCAACTGTTGAGGGGCAAGATTTGGTCATTAGGTACTTCCTTGCTCCTTGGAGGGACCCTTCTGAGTGTCCTGTGGGCAGTCACTAAGGGGGACCCAATGCAACCAAACTCCCAAGGCGCACAGCAGAAACACACCTGCTAGCTCAGCCCACAGTGGTTTTCTTCCCTTCCCTGTTTCACTCTGCAGCCCTACTGTGCTTCCTGAGATGACTGTCTGGGTAAACATCTCACCCCCTGATTCCAGTTTCAGCATCCAGTTCTGGGGAGCCCAAATGAAGACAATGGTCAAATATTCCCAATTGTCTTCATCACTGTGTGGTCTTAATAGGTCAAAACTGAGAGTCTAAACAATGTGTTTGCAGGGGACGGGGAGTAAGGGGTCAGGCGAGATGAGAAGTCACCCTCAGTTCTGTCACTGGGCCTGGGCTGCTTGACCAGTGGGACTGGACATCTCTTGGTTTTGCCCACTCAACTTTTGACCCCTCTTCCTCCAGACTCTCTACTCCCAGCCCTGTGGTGGGTAAGTGGGCCAGGCCCGGACAGTCAGGGTCCTTCCCTCCTAGGCCCATAAGCACTTGTTCAGGGAGGGCAAGGGCTGAATGAGCCAAGGAGAGTCAGCATCAGGACTTGGCTGAAACCATGGGGATAAGAGGTTTACTTCCTGTCCCTGCCTATCAGGAAAGATGTAAGCCTGCAGCTCCTGGAGGCCATTTCTGCCACCCTGTGGGGACAGCCAGCCTGAAGATGAAGTCAACACAGAGGAACAAAGACTGAGAAGTGGAGCCAACAATTCCATACAGAACCACGGCCAGTCATGCCTGATTCCTAGCATGTGTCAACCACCTCCCTTTTGGCTTAAGCCAGACTGAGCTTATCGCCCCATCCTAGACAAGAAGTACCAGATGTTCACCAAGGTGGCACAGAAGACTGTCTTGAGCAGATTGGGACTCACAGGAAAGCCAGCTCCAATTCCTTCCATCTTCATCCCTTGCCTCCTTCCTGTTGTCTGCACAGCCTACAAGAATGGCCTGTGGAGTTCCCGTTGTGGCGCAGTGGTTAACGAATCTGACTAGGAACCATGAGGTTGCGGGTTCGGTCCCTGCCCTTGCTCAGTGGGTAAACGATCCGGCGTTGCCGTGAGCTGTGGTGTAGGTTGCAGACGCGGCTCGGATCCCACGTTGCTGTGGCTCTGGCGTAGGCCGGCAGCTACAGCTCCCATTAGACCCCTAGCCTGGGAACCTCCATATGCTGCGGGAGCGGCCCTAGAAAATGCAAAAAGACAAAAAATAAAAAAATAATTAAAAAAAAGAATGGCCTGTGTGTGCCTCCCAATGTGTTTTACAGGAAAGCAGAACCTTGACACTGGAGGTTCATTATCATTTCAACAGGTTGTGAATTCCCTGAAGGGCCATAACATATAGTGGTTTATAGGAGGCTGAGGCCCAAATTTGTTTTAAATACAATAATAGCTGGTAAAAGGAATAAGTCACTTCCCTGGGGAGTAAGCCTAGCCTACTGCTTCTCTTGAAATTATACCCTCTGGGAATGGCCAGTGGCTTGGAGATTCACAGAAGCCTATGAACTCTCCTCTTAGGGATGCCATGAGTTTCCTCTGGCAGGAATAGCAGCAACTGCTGGTCGAGCACCTACGTCTGTGCCAGATCCTGTACCCAGCATTCCATTTATGTACCATGTATGTCTCCTCATGACAATGTGGAGAGAGAGACCACTGTTCTCATGGGACAATTGAGGGAAACCAGGGCCAGAGTTAAGTGACCTCTCAAGGTCATGAAGCATTTGTGATGGAGCTGGTATTCAATTCTAGGTCTAGAAAGTTTGCTTTTCCCATAAGACCTCTATCTTTTTCCACTAACCTTAGTAGGGTTTCAATAAGAATGTATAAGATGGTAAACAGAATTCCAATTGTCTGCACATTGACCCTTGGCCAATGAATTGGAAGATGAGACCACGGGATGTCGTCCACCTACAGAAAGCATGTCTAGAGAACCAGGGTTTCCTGAACTGGCTGGCCTTCTCTCGCTCAGTCTGGAGCAGGCACTGAGCATCCCTACTTTTCTAAAGAGAGTCCTAGGTGATTCCTGCGATTAAGCACTGTTGACAGCTGTGCCAGGGGGAGCTATAAAAGACAGAAAGTGGCTGTGACACTCCTCTTACTCAGATAGAAGTGGAGGGAGCAGCAGTGCCTAGTTATGGACCAAGGTGAGCGCAAGTGGGGGCCAGTGAGGCTGGGACCAGAAATGAAGGAATTGTACTCCCGCCTGTGGCAGCAGAGTGGTTTTTTCCTCAAACTAAGCGATAATTTCGGAGGGTTTTTATCTGTACCAAGATCACTGCCAGGACTGTGGGTATGCGGCTGTTGAGCAGCTCACACGCTTTGGGAAAAGAAGACATTTGCATCTTTTATTACTATTTCACTTCTCCATGTCACCTCTGCTGCAGAGTTGATGAATAGAGCCTTCAAAATGTCAGCTCAAAGCTCAGAGAAAAGAGACTCCCGGAAAGCCTCAAATGTCTGCTGCCAACATCCACTGCCATGGTCCCCTGGTTAGGCCAAGAAGCCATGTGCATGCGTGTGACTGTCCCAGAACCAGTGAGGGCCCTGGGAGAGCCCTCGGTTGCACAGGTCAGAGCAGCCTTTACCTGGGGTTATTCACCTGGATGTGGGGGGATGTCTCTGGACTGGGAATCATGGCACTGTGGAAGGGTGGGTATAAGCCTCCATTTCTACATCTGAACATGGAGATAATCATTGTATTTTCTCATAGGCTTCTTATGACAAGTCAGTGGATGTAAGTAATGTATATAAAGTGCCTAGATTTAGCTTAAAATTGGCTAATATGCTATCTGTTGTTCGAAGTCTCACCTCATTTAAATGCAGATTCTACCTACAAAGATCCACTCATTTTTAACCTGACTCTGAGCACATAATTATATCTGTCAGGGCTGGAAGAGCCTTCTAGAGATCCTCTATCTACTCAACCCCTTTATTCTACATATGGGGAAAAAAAAAAAAAAAAAAAAAAAAAAAAACACAAACACAGAGAGGTTCAAACATTTAAGAAGGTCACATAGAAGTTGGTCTAGAGCTAAGACAAGCCCCAGCCCACCCAGCTCCCTCTTTCCCACCACCCCACCGGCATGCTTGGCAGTTTCTCATACTGCAGACATGGTGAGTTTAACAAAAATTTTGGTGTATTTAAAAAAAAAAAAAAAGATTGATTTTGATGTTTTGAGGCTTCGTGAAACCAGCAATTTTAATCAATTTTTCAAAATTGCTAATTTCATCCATCCAAGGAACTCACACACAAACAGAAGGGCTGATTGAAATTTAAATGGCGGCTGGCTTGTTAGCTGCAGGCACCAGGCTGGGTATTTTCATATGCAAGTCTGCAACTGTGTCCCGGCCTGGCAGCAAAAGGAAGCAATCTCTGCGAGACACTCGAAGGCATTAAGAATTCAGGCAGCCAAAATGAGAAGCAACAACATGAAATGATAAAACAAAGACAGATCATTATTAGCGCCAACATAATGTGTTCCCGTGTCCTCCGATCTCATTTAGAACCCTGCCCGTTGTCTATTGAAACTATAATTAGGCTGATAGGAACCAGAGGATTAAAGTAACTTTCTCCCCCAATTGCGCGAGGGTTTCAAACGAGCGAGATGGGGAGGAGATAAACCTGAGAAAGATTTTTATATTCTGGGCTGCAGCTCCCAGGACAGCACAGGCTGACAAACAAGGGCTGGCTCCTACCCGAGGCAGCCTGAGGGGGGAGGCTACACTGCTGTCTGCCCCACCTCAGAAAGGTGAGTCTGTCCCCCTCCCCAGCCCAACCTTTGCCTTTGCCCTTGACACCTCCACCTCTGGCTCCATGACCCCTTCCAGGATCTGACTCAGAAACCCTTTGCCAATCCACCTCTCACTTCCTGCAGCCATTGCTGGTGTGGCCATGTTCCAACACATCTGCCCCATCTACTGCATCAACCTCTTGACTGGAAACTCCGGAGGGCAGGGACCCCACTATCTTCTACTTCAGTCTCTGGTGCCTTTAGTTAAATGACCCTTAGTGAGGTTCCTCATGGCCACCAAGGTGACCTTTCTCAATCCTTCTTTCTATAAACCCATTATGGGTCCCACTTCCCCATCCATAGGATAGTGCCAACCCTAGAAAACATCAAAGTCCCTTTCATCTTTCCCCTCACTTCTTCTCTGGCCCCTCCTGTCCCTGGCTCTGATCTCGCTGGACAACTTGACCACCTTGATATGCTACACACTTCACCCCTCAGGCTGGCATGCACACGACTCCAGCCCACAGCTTCTTGATCTGGCAAAATCCCACATGTCCTTCGCTAATTCCCTTTTCTGAGTATTCTTCACCAGAATCCCTCCTTGATGCACCCACAGGACTGTCCTAGCCTTCCTCCCGGCTATGGCCCTCAGTGTTGTTTAACATGTGATGACCCTCCAGTGGACTTTAGTTTTGCAAGAGGACAGACCAGACCATGCTCAGGCTCACACTGGTGGAATCCAGTGCCTGGCCAGAAGCACAGAATTAAAGTTCACTTTAACACTGCTCAGCCTGACCATGTTATTCTGGACCCCAGAATCACACAGCCTGGAAAACTCTTACTGGCCCTCCCTGTATCTGCTTTTCCCTGCAGATCCCTTCAATGGGAGACGGTTTCCTATATGAGCGTGAACCTGTGGGAGAAAGAGTAAGTGTGAGGGTGTGTATGTGTGAGAGCGTGCCTGTGTGTGTACCTGGGGTGCAGGCACACACATGAACACAGAGAATCCTGACGAGCTGGGTGAAGAGGAATTCACTTCCTTGGTAAGGCATCTATACAAGGGAGGAAGAGAGACTGTCCTCACATGGGATCAGAGGAGCAGGTCAGCATCCAAACTGCCCACAATCACCTGCACAAAATTTAATATTGCCTCATCCAGGCCTCTCCGTTCAAGTTCTCAGATGTTTCAACAGCTGGTTTGGAAATGGCAAAAGGTAGCATGTGACAGTAGTTCACCAAATGTCCACTGAGTAACTGGCATGTGCCAGTCATGGTGCCAGTGTCCCTTCCTAGCCTCTGCTTCCCCACCTGTCAACTTAGGGGAAATCTAAATGGCTAAGGGCTCATGCAGCCCTGACACTGTGACCTCTAGCTAATGACCCTTCAGAGTCTGACTGCCCATTTCACCACCTGGGCCAGCAGAGAACAAGCTTGTGGCCCATTAGGGAGAACTTGGCCTATCTTGGCCTATCTCAATGGCTGCCACATGCCTGCACGTAACGGGGCTGGATGGAGAGGGTGGAAGTGTTTCATCCCCTCCTGAGTGATGCAGAAACTAAAATCTGGGAGGTAAAGGCATGGACCTGTTCATCCTTGGAGAGGTCCACCCCTCCCCCTCACTTTTGTTTTCCTACTCACTGTCTTATAGAGTTGAGGGGAGGGCACAAAGCACCTAGGAACTCTTGGCTCTCTTTCCTCATCTTTTCCTTCACAAGACAGGAATTCTTTGCTCAGAGAAAACGCATGTGCAGAGTGTGAGTTTTCTGTCTGTGCTTCGTGTGTATTTGGGTTAGAATGTCCACATGAGGGGGAACGTGTGGGTTGTGTGCATGAAATTAGGCAATTTGATGGCAATTTAATGTGGGTTGTGTGCATGAAATTAGGCGAAGTGATATGGGTGCATGTGTGTGCATGTGAGTACACCAGCAGGTGTATGTGGACATGTCATTGTGTGAACAGCATCATGCCTGTATATTTATATGTATAAGGATGGAGATGTGCACCCAGGTAGGTATATGAGTGTGTGTTGTGTGTGTTACTTATGTTGTATTTGCAATTGATGAGAATAAAAGGCCAGAAAATGCATGCTCTTCCTGAGATAAAAGCCACATAGCCTGATCCCAATGACGAGCATCAGTGGCTTTTCCCAAGCCCTCTGTCAAATAGAATCATTCTCATTTAGGCTAACTTATGCTCCCCATGTGGCCCCAAAGATCAGAGAAGTAGCATCAGATAATGTGACATATAGGCTCCCCCTTCCTGAATGGGTTCACTAGATTTAAGGCATCAAGGAAATCACGATACAATTTCCCTAGAGTTTCACTAGTGATAGATTTCCTTAGAGTCAGCTGGTTCAGAGGCAGCTTCTCTATCTGCATCCTGAATGGATGGTGCCTACCTGATGGGGTTATTGTGAGGGTGAAATGGGATAGCAGATGTGTGTGGCCCAAGGCCAGCACCTGGCACATAGTAGGTACTCAACCTACATCAATTGTGCTTCATTCTGACAGCTGAGGGGCCTGGGCTTTGGCTGCCAGGCACCATCCATGCCCGCTCTTCTGGTGCTGGACCCAACAGGCTTTGGCATGGTCACCCCGCCCTGCAGCCCCTCATTGTACACGCCCCATTAGTTGCACAGTGCCCCAAAGTACAACAGGAATGCTTCTTACACTGTTTCCTCTGCTAAAGACCTCTGTGACAGTTTCTTGGCAGGAGCAGAACACCGAGGTCAACATATGTTAAGAATATGTGCAGCAGGCATCTGACTTCAGTGAGGAAGACACACCTCAGCAGGAGGTAAGCCTGGAACACCAGTTTCTCCAGTGCCCCACGCAGCCTCACCCGGAGTACCCCGGGGGGATCTCATCCTGAAACAATCCACTCAGGCATCTCATCTGCTCTTCTTAGAATTCAGGACACCATCCTCTGAGTCCCGGCCCAGTCCTCCAGCCTCCAGCCTCAGCTTAAGGAACCACCGCCAGGTCACTTGGCATCCCCAGGGGAAGCCAGTTATCCTTCTAGTACTTTGTCTGGGCCAGGCTCTAAAAAGGACATGGGAACAAGATTGTGAAAAAGTGACAGCCATGCCTTCAAAGGGCTTATAGCCAAAGGGGAAGTTCTAACTAATATCACAGTGAGGGCAGAAGTTGCCTGTATACTTCAGGGGTCCTATCCCACCTTGCCAGCATGTCCACCAATCCTAGAAAAGACGATGACCAGGCACACAGCAGGCCAAAGTCTGAAGTTTCGTGGCCCCAATAAGGGGCCTCTCCCAGCTACATTGCAATTGTACCTTCTATACATCAGATATCCAGGAGCTGGGGAGGGGAGGGGAAGCTGGGAATCAAACCCACACAGCCACAGCAGAAGCCCCTGTGTTCTGGGAAACATGCTGGCCTTCCTAGAAGGGCAGATCTGGCGGGGGAGTCGGGCAGGGGGTGCAGGCTCCAGGTCTCTGGAATAAACATCACTTGGTCATTTTGTGGGTGATTCACTCAAAGCTCTGAGAAGGCGCATGATTATTCCAAAGTCATAGAGCTATAGGAATCCCAGCCCTGGTGTGGCATCTAGGTCAGCATGCTACAAGGTTCCAGGGTTTGGTGAGTGAGGACAGTGGATGGTGGTTAAAGCATGGTGGCTAAGTTAAAGCATGGTGCTGCTAAGAACATCCTCTTAGTTGTTCCTTTTATGAGTTCCACATCTCAGTTACCATTCCATGAAATTCATCATTTAGACTAAAAAGCCTCATTTACTGAATCTACACTGGGTGACTAGTTTGTGCTCAGGGCTTCCAAAAGGGGGAAGTGAAGATGAAGGGGGTAAGCATGACAAAGGAGATGCTGTATCAATATTAAACAATGCTAGCTGCTGCATCAGAAAAAAAAATCCCCAAATCTCAGACACTTAACAGGATAAAGTTTGTTTCTTGCTCATATTATAAGTCTAAGGTAGGAAGCTTTGGTCCATGCAGTCATGCAGGGATCCAGGCTGATAGAGGATCTGTCATCATGTAGTATACCATCTGGATCACACAGCATCTGTGGTTGCTGCAGAAGGGAAAGAAAGGGATGGAGGACTCCTGCCAGCTCTTAACTGCCTCAGCCAGGAAGTGACACATGTCACTTCAGCTCAGTCTAGAACTAGTCACATGGCCCCACATTCCAGCAAAGGAGGCTGGAAATGCAAAGAATGACATGGGATCTTTGGTGAGTACTCAGTCTCTTACACTTTTTGGCCCCTGTCCCCCAGGGACTTACAAATTGACCAGGGATAGAAGAAAGATCCACTAGGGAACAGAAATTGGTCCATAGGGTTGTGACACTGGAAGCCAGAAAAGGGAGAAGTCCTTGAAGAGGGTAAGCACCAAGGTGGGAACAAATATAATCTGTTTGACTAGTCTCAGAAGAAGGAAGGTGGAGGCCATGGAGGGAGGGGATTTGGTCAGGACCATGGGGCCAAAGAATGAGGCCCTTGGAGGACAGCCTGGGGAACTGGGTAGGGAGGGAAGCAATTAGTATGAGATAGGCATTAAGGGAAGGAGAGTCTTCCTAGGGAAGGATTAGAAGAAAGGGGCATTTAAAGGGCTCTTCTGGGAATCCTAGGGAGAGGACAGGAAGACAGAGAGGATGGCACCGAGCAGGGATCAGACAGGAGAGACATCTTAAATGGAGCCAGCTAGTCCCCAGGACAATCACTGAGCTGGTGATGGAAATGCATCTGAGCCTATAAAATCCTGACCTTCATTCCACAGAAGAGTTTCCGGAAAAGCTGCAGCATTAAACCCAACAAGAATGTCTGTTCAACAACTGTGCTGAAAATGAGATGATTTGATTTCGGGAGGTAAAGTATATCTTGAAGTTAAATTCTTGGCTCCACTTTTAAATCCTCTCAAGTAGGTTAGAATAGCTGGCTCATCCTTAACGGATGGAGCTGGGCACTCCCTTCCCCTATCAGCCCCTTGAGAGGGTGTAAGAACACACAAGGTCTCCCTTTTGATGCACATTTCTCCCCTATACAGGGGTTACATAGCACAAGGCTCAGAAGCGGGGAGAGGAAATGCCTGTGAACCTGGATTTTAGATGACAAGAGGGAGCAGGCCCATCTCCTCTGCAGAGAATTCCCTCACACTCAAGTCAAGCTTCTGTTCCAGAGCCAGTGACCCTCCTACACCAGCACCTGGACTATGTCCTGAGGTCACAGGTAGGAAAGTAGGGTAAGAGGATGTGAAGTCACAACCAGTGATGACCTGGAGCAGGGGGCTTCTTGGAGGGAATATGGTCAGGTTTCTGTGGTCTGAGTGGCAGATCAGTCTCAAATGCTTGGCTCTGTGGGGTAAGATTCCATCTGACAAGGGCATTCACAGGATTCCCAGGGAGGCCCAACTTTTTAACAGTCAGACTTCTCAATGAAATTGGCCACCTCAAGGAAAAGACTGTGGTCTCCATCACAGGCAAGTCCAGACAACCACTGACTTCTCAGCTGGTATAAAAAGGGGTCAGACAGGAGCGAGGCTAATGCCCTGGCAATTCCGACACACTAAGGGGCTTGTTTACAGTCCTGGTTACCTGACAAGTCTGGGCATTGTCACAGGGTGGCTCGTCATCTTACTTTGCCCAGAGCAATCCCAACTTTAGCCCTGAAAACCTTTAGTCTCAGCCAAACGGAGACAACTGGTCACCCTACTTTGTAAGCCCTGTAGGTGACAGCCTCCAAACTCACATTTAATCCTTTAGGACCGGGTAATCCAGTGGTTCAAGGATGTGACACACCATGTGTCACCATCATTGGTTATAAATGCTAAGGTTGAAAAAAAGGGATCAAATTTAGAAAGATTACTTTAATGAGTGAGTTCAAGATTGCTCATATATGAACACCATTCTGACCTATATGCATCCTAATATGCTTTCTTGTGTGGGATGGAAAGAAGTGAAACTCTGGTTAGTTAGCATGCCAGACACTACTTTTACAGCAGCTGAAGTGAGCAACCTATCCTGATATGAGCCAACTGGGAAATTAATAGAGTGCTCCTATCTCAAAAAAAAAAAAAAAAAAAAAAAAAAGAAGAAGAAGAAGAAGAAGAAGAAGGCAGTCACCCTTCAAGTATTCAAGTGAATCTGAATCTGGAGAAGCTGTTACATCTAGTCTCTTGTATAAGAAAGCGCGAGAAGAAAGGAACCAGCTCAACAACACCATGAGAATGAAGGCAACCAAATCCTGAATGTGGGACATTCTATGGGACAACTGACCCATATTCTTCATCGAGCCGAAAGCATGAGGAATATGGGGGTGGGAGAAGGGGACAGAGAAGCTGTTCTGTTCAGAGCCGTGAAAACCAAATTCAAAGAAAGAGAAGCTTGAACACGATTCAAACAAAGTAACTGAAAACAAGGACACTTTTTTCTGGACTAGCAGGAATACTTGAATGCAGACGAGGCAATAGAGTAGTGAACTCCATGCCCTCTGAGGTGAGTTTTCCAGTCTGGCTGGTGGGAACGGAAACTAGAGTCATCTCCGTGTAAGCTCCGTGCTCCATTCCTGATAATCCTGCTGGCTGGTTTTCTTCCCCCAGCCTAGGGAAAAACCTCACATGCACAGGCTGATCAGCACTCTGCCAGGACTGAGGGGGTCCTCTCTGCATCTCCCCAACAGCACTCTGTCCTGCGCACTCAACTGCTCTGTGCCTCCAACCGAGGGTCCACCCAGCTCCTTGGGCTCCCCTCCCTGTGCTGAAGCCTGAGACCTGCTCCACGCAGGTCTCACCTCTCGTCTCCTATCTCTCACAGATTGCAGCATTTGCTTCCTGATGCCCAGAGTCAGGTCAACGTCAGGTCTCACCTCTCTTGTCTCCCATCTCTCACAGATCGCAGCATTTGCTTCCTGATGTCCAGAGTCTTGAAAACCATGGTTTCATGTGTTCTATTTTTTGTTGCTGCTGTTGCTGCATCTGTTTCAGACAGGAGGGTATATCCAGTGCCTGTTATCCCACATGGACCAGAAGTGAAGTCCTCCCAGCAGCTTCAACAGGTGGACAGAGCAGGAAGGACCGTGTCCATTTCACCGACCAGGACACTGAGGCTCTGAGAAACAGACTGGCCTGCCAGCCCTAATGTGCTACAGACTCTAGCCCTGGGCTCTCATTTCAGAGCCACTTTTTGCTGGAACAGTTTCTTCAGGTAGCCTACCCTGGCAGGCATCATGCCCTGCTGGGGCCTGCAGCCAAGCTGGGGCCCAGCCTGCTAGTGGAGGCACTTTTGAGCACTTTCCACTGGGGTCTGAAGAGCTGGTGTTGGCCTGTGCTAGTTGTGAGTTTCCGTCAGCATTTTTTCCCGTTATCAACACTAAATAAAATAAACATTTGTCTGACTTGAGGTTTTTGGCTTTCACGGACTGTTGCCCATCTGTCTCTTTTTTCCTTCCCTCTGCCCCACTCCCGAACTCTCATTCTCACCTCCTGCCTCCCCAAGCACAGCAATGCCATTCCCACTCATCCCCTAAAACACACACACACACACACACACTCGCTCACTCACTGGTCTGTGTTCTTTGTTCTGGGAAGCACTTGTAGTCTTTTTCCTTTCTTCTCATTGCTTTGCTTTCTTTTGCCCTTACTCCCATATCACAGCTCTCTTCCGAGCATCTTTCTATTCTGGCGTGGAGCACCAGAATTCTACTTCCAACTCTGCTCCTAGCTGGGTGACCTTGAGCAAACTGCAAAGCCCTCTAAGCTTTTATTCTCTCTGAGCCATAAATCCCCACCAAGTATTGAGGGTGTGAGACCAGAGAGGTGTCCTAGAGCCCCTCCTATTGACCCTTGGAGGTGGTATGGAGGGAGGCACACCTGGGCTGGAGGTCCGAGGACCTGGGTTCTAGCCCAGCTTCTGTTGCACAGTGCCCAGGCCACCCGAGTTTCTAATATGTAAAGCAGAGACAAGGACCCTGCACTGCTGGCATTGAGGGCTCTCTACTCGTCTGGGGAGATTCTCACCTTTGACACAAACAGTCCGTGGGGTTCTAGCTTCATGTGAATACATATAGCAATGAGGTGACACCAATCAAGCATGCTCAGGGAAGGGACTCTTGGGGACACAGACCCTGCCTAAAGCCTTGCTGTTACCTGGCACACATCACCTATTGACCCAATTTGCCTGACATGAAGAACAGAGTTCATAGCTAAGAATATAGTCTACAGATATATAATTATTTTATTTTTTTATTATCTTGAGAAAATTAGAATGATACAGTGGAATATATTAAGGAAAAAATTTTAAATAGCTCATACTCCCATCACCCACAGATAACCAATTCTTTCAATTCATACACACACACACACACACACACACACACACACACACACACACACATGAACACAAGTACACATATTTTGAAATTATGGACAGGAAGGGAAACATATAGATGCATATAGTAGTAAGAATGTCATAAGCCACATAGGTATATATGCAAAAAATAACATTTTCATTATTTTCCTATAAGTGATGTTTATTCTTTCTTAAGTTCCATTTTCCCTAACAGCAGAAGTACTAATCTAGTCAGTCCCAGGTAAATCCAGACACCTCAAGTCTTCTCTTTAGTAAATGCAGATTTCAATGCAGTCAGTTCAGAACCTTTCCCCCTTCATCTCACCATTTCTGGTCTAAGGGGCCCAAGAGGCCGGGATGGGGGCTTTGGGCAGTGGTCCAGAGAAGGCACTGGTGCTCAGCTGTGGACATCCCTGGAGCCATCCACATGTCCCCTCTGACCCAGGCCACCTGGTCCCTCAGCACAGGCCAACACCAGCTCTTCAGACCCCAGTGGAAAGTGCTCAAAAGTGCCTCCACTAGCAGGCTGGGCCCCAGCTTGGCTGCAGGCCCCAGCAGGGCATGATGCCTGCCAGGGTAGGCTACCTGAAGAAACTGTTCCAGCAAAAAGTGGCTCTGAAATGAGAGCCCAGGGCTAGAGTCTGTAGCACATTAGGGCTGGCAGGCCAGTCTGTTTCTCAGAGCCTCATGGCTACTGCCTCCTCCTCATGTCAGTCTCAACGAATACACACCTTGCTCAAAGGAACAGGAAAATTTAGCTGCCCCTGGGTGTCACATGGGAGAGGCCAAAGAGCTGAGGTGCTCAGAAAGAAGAAAATGCATTGCTTCCAAGGCCAGTTCGCCACATGCCATTAACGACACACCTATCCATCTACCTGGCTCCCTCCATCACTAACTGTTTACTAATTATAATAAACACTTACCTAGGGCTCCCTGGGCCAGGCACTGTTCTAAGTACTTTGTGTGTAATAACTCATTTCATCCCCACAACCACCCTGTCAGACAGATACTGTTATTACCCCTCTGTTAGAGAAAAGGAAAGTGAGTCCTCCAGAGTTTAGGCATATCATCCCCAAATCATACAGCTAGAAAAATGCAGAATCAGGATTTCCCCCCAAAGTAGCAGGACCTGAAGCTCACACTGATGACTGACACGTCACCATGTCCATGTGCCACCTGCAGAGACACACATGTGCATACACACTTTTTATGTCCGACTTTCTCAATTAAGGTTATATAGCATTGGAGCAACTGTCCTCAAATTAGGTTAATGAGAAGGATCAGAGTCCCAAAGACTCCTTCATCCTCCCCTTGTTTGGTCAACCAGCACAGAACACACACATCCTATCAGGGATATGCCAGGCGCAGAGTGGAACCAGGCATGGCTCCTGCCTGCCCGGGCATATCCAAGCCCTAGGTGAGGGAGCCAGACATGGAGACAAATGAGATTTCCCCTGGTGAGATGCAGAGGGCGGTCACCGTGCCTCCCTCACGGGGCTAGTGTGAAGATGAGATTAGATAATTCAAGTAAGTGTGCAGTGCACTGCTGCATGTGCCTTTGGATAAATGTCAGCTATTAACAGTATTTTTAAATGTCACCACCCCCATGATCCGGGGCAAAGGAGAAGGGCATGCTTCCCTAAATGGGCCCAGTTAAAGGATAACCTAGGGAGGGCCTCATGGGAGCCAGCCACCAGACAGCAGGCGCTCCCAGCTGGGAGCTGCCCAGGACTTGCCCTGCCCTGCCGTGATGGGAAGTGGGCAGGAGGGTCAGACAGAGCTCCAGCCATGAGCCTGCCACAGCACCCGGAGTCCCACTGGCACTTGAGGACTCCTCCTCAAGGCTTTGCAGGCACCTGTTAAAATGTGCATGTTCTCCAGAAGGGGACACATGGAGGCATCCAAATAAAACTGCCATGGGATATGCAGCATCCTTCCCACTCTCTACTGAGATGCTGAAGGAAAAGGGACACAGGTATCTTAGTTCCCAGGCCAATCACAGAGCTTCCACCCTCAGCTCATGCCATCTTTCCTTCTTTTGAGTAATCCACCAACATTCTGAGAAACTAAGAAACTACAAACATGAATCTGCTGTGGAATTTGCCCTCCAAGGTCTCATGGTCAGGGGTGGCGGGGGGGGGGGGTATTAAAGAACCAGCAGTGCTTTCCCATGGTGCCACGTTGCTGCTTCTGTCACTTCCCATCCTGCGTCCTAGGATGCCAGGGAGTTCACAGGAGGGGAGGGGCCCCCCTCAAACACAGTCTCAGACACGACCTGACCAAGGAGGCAGCTGGAACCAAGGCACAGAGGAGGGAAAGCAGGGAAGTAGAGGGAGACAGTAAGCCTGAAGCAAGAAAGGAACGGTGAGGAATTCAGTGGCAGAGGAGAGAACCAAGGACTCCATGTAAAGAAGTCTTCCTGTCAAATACTTGAGCAAGAGCTGATCAGGTTTAGAGAGCCAGGCTTTAACAAGAGGCTCTGCCTGGGGAGAATTTTTCAAGGACAGTGGATGAAATACTGGAGATTCACAAACACACACACACACCTTCCCGGCCTCCCGTGCCTCAGATGACACTGTCCAGACAGGGTACCAGGGGAGACAGCGAGCCCCTCCCTCTCTCCGAGGCCATCAGGCCAGCTAGCTCACACAGCCCTCACTATGCAGCCACTAAGACCCCTGCCCTACAAGATGCCCCTACCCTCCCCCCTAGACTTTTTCTGGATGCCCTGGCTAGAATAAACTTGCCTCAGTTCTGCACATGTAGTATCTACACCAAGCTGAGCCCCTCTGCCTCTGCAGGATAGAGTGCACTGCCACTGGGGCACAGGATGGCATGGTGAGGCTGGGAATGGAGAACCTGGGACATGTGCTGTGGACATAGGAACCGGACTCTGGAACCTCCCTGCCTGGGTTCAAACCCAGCTCTGCCATAGAGCTGAGTGACCCTGCCCAGTTCTTATACTTGCTGTTGTCTGCATCTGAACTAGGAATCATGGCCCATACCTCTCAGGGGTGTAGTTTCATGTCACACAAAATTGCACTTGTTATAATAGCAGGCAGGCAGGTGGCCTTGGCTCATGGGTGTCCCCTCCCACCCCTGCATGCATGAGGGACAGAACACCTGGGAACACTTCCTAAAAAGGAAAGGCTCTGTGCAGGTTCCCTCCCTGGGGCTGCTAGCCGGGCCTTGGTAGAGAGGGTCTCTAGCTGGCCCCACACAACTTGGAGCAGCAGGCCCTGTGTGTGGATCTGCACGCACCAACCACACACCCATTTTACAGCTGGGGTGAGGCAGACAGAGGCCCGTTGCTGGGGCTCTTCCAGCCCCCATGAAGTCTGTTCTCCTGTGGCTGCTGAGAAGTGTTCAACACAGACCTCCTGGAGGCCCGCCAGAGGCTGAGGCAGAGCCCGCTTGGCACCAGCTCCTGGGAAAGAAAGCTGCAGGGCAGCTGATTCCCAGAAACTAGAGACCAGGGTCTTCTGCAAGGGCATGTGGGCAGGGGGTGAGGGCACTGTGTGTGGCACATCCAGGCCTGAGAGAGGCTATCCCAGAGCCTCCGAAAGCTGAGCGCTCCTGCCACCCAGGAGGCACAAGCTCAAGCAGCTTGCAGGCCACACAGAGCTCTGGCCCTGGGGCACTGGCCGAGGCTGACCCAGGTGTGGAGGCCTCACAGCAGGAAGAATAGCAACCCCTGACCATCTGCAAAGCCTGTCCCATGCCACCTCTTTGTCCTCAAGAAGAGCCTGACAAAGATCCCTGTCCCCAATTGACACCCAAGGAAGTAGAGGTTCAGGGGATGGAGGTAAACTGCCCAAGGTCACAGAAACAGGAAAGGACTCAGAGCCTGGCCTCACCCCTCACTGCCTTCTTGAAGTCCATCCACACTGGTTCTCAGGACCACCAGGTGTGAAGGCCACACCAAGAGCTTCATGCAATTAGCTAAAAGTGGCACAGAGTGGAATGAGTATCCGAAAGGGACTCAGAGAACCTGACTTCAGTTCTTGGTTCTACCACCCAGCTGCCATGTGGCCCCAGGCAAGTTTCTTTCCCTCCCTAGTCTGTTTCCTCATCATTATAGGGAAATGGTACTGAGGACCAGCCACACAGACAAGGCTGAGATGGAGGGTGATGGAGCCCAGGACAGAACAGTCCTGGCCATAATCACTCTTTCATGCCCCGGGTTCCTAAATAGAGGCAGGACCTTACAGCCAGAGCCAGCTGGGGCCTGAGCCCTGACAACAAAGGGAAGCTCTTCACTTCCTCAGCAGGAGGTGATGAGCCCAGCCACTTACCTTTCTGGGCATCAGGCATCAGTTCTGTAAATGGATAGAACAATACTCAGAAGGTCACTTGTGATTAAAGAGCATGTATAAAACACCCTCAAGAAAGGTAACTATTAGCATAAATATTACCCCATTTGAGATAGCTGAGTAGCCCCATTTGACTTCTTGAGGCTGTGAATATAACATCTTGTGACACTGAGTTTAATATTTAAAAGGTTGTCCTAGACTAAGGCTAGCCCATACCCACCCCGTGAGGCAGTTAGATGAACCTGATCATCTTTAGTTTCCTCAGTTTGCACAGCTGAAAACTGAGCCCCTCACTTTGGGGGATGACTAAGCAAGCTTGGAAACTAGGATTCCCCTGTCTCAGGTGAAAAGAGTGGACACAGGGGGGCACCGACTTCATGCTCACAGGGAAGGGAACCCGCAATGCTCTGGCCTCGTGCACACAGGGTGGGGGACCTACAGTGCACTGGCTTCATGCACACAGGGAGGGGGACCCACAGTCCCTTGGCCTTGTGCACACAAGGAAGGGGACCCGCAGTGCCTTGGCCTTGTGCACACAGAGAAGGGCACCCACAGTGCAGTGGCTTCATGCATACAGGGAGGGGGACCCACAGTGCAGTGGCTTCGTGTACACAGGGAGGGGGACCCATGAGCACACTGGCTTCGCAAAGACTTCTTGGAGAGGACAGAAGCTTTTTTTTTCAGAGCGGCTTCACAAGGAGCTAAGTTGGAAGCAGAGAACCACCAAATCTTCCACGTGGCACAAGCAGACCCAGCCAAAGCCCCTCCCCCGGCCCCCTGTGACTCAAGCCCATCTGGCAACCCTCTAAATGGGGCAGGAATGTTTACTAGCGGCAGGCTTTGGCCCGGAAGCCTGAGACTCCCCCGCCTCCTGGAGGCATCCGGTGGCCAGGTGGGGTGGATCCAGGGCAGCAGGATGCTGTGAGAAGACCCAGCTGGGCCCGGGCCCTCCCTAGGTGGAAATCAGGCCTGCTACTGCCCTTGATAGGCTCTGGTATTTTGATACTCTGAGAGGTCTTGGGAGAGAGGAGCAGAAGAGAAGGGGGGCGGGGGGCGGGGGGGAAACGTCAGAGGGGAACCTGGGTAGTGGGTGGGGCCAGGCAGCTCATTGGCCTTCGGGTATGTCGATCACCAATGCTTTGCAAAGGAGGAAAGAGGAACCGCAGGAAGAAGGGCAGGCACCTAGGAAGCTCTGCTGGAAAGCGACAGGCTTCTGGGAGCTGCTGGAAAGAACAGAAGAGCAGCTGGACATAGTTCCTAGGCCTGCCCAAGAAGGAACACGGTGCAAAGGCTGGGATCCAGCAGAGCCAGCCCAGCTGTGAGGCTCACCATGATTGGCACCCTCACCCACCCAGTGGCTGGAGCCAGCACCGTCGGAGTCTGTCTCTACCCCTTCCTCACCCTCGCCTGCCTGCCACAGCCAACCCGACATCAAGCCCTGCTGAGTTTGCCTACTATCTGTCCATCTACTTTTGGACAGATCTACTTTTGGATCCATCTACTTTTCCTGGCCCCACTGCCTCCTTCCCTGCCCACCTCACATCATCTCCAACCTGGATGCTGCCCCAACTTCCCAGCCAGTCTCCCAGCGTTTCCTCTCCATTCCCTACAATCCATCTGTCACCCTTCTCCTCCGCCGGGAGGGAGCTCCCCACTGCTCTGCCATTTGAGCAGGCACTGCATTTACTTTGCTCAACCCTGGGTCCTCCAAGACTTTGCACAGTGCTCAGCATAGCAGATGCTCAATAAACATTTGTTGACTGAATAGAAGGAGGGAGGAAAGGGAGGAAGCGCAGCAAGGCCTCTTGCCCAAGGGAAGTTAGACACCAAAGGGGCAGAGCAGAGGGAAGCCAGGGGATGGGAGTGAGCACCAGATCAGCCAGAATATTGTGTTTCCCCCATTTTCTCCCAAGTGACAAACCCTGCTGGGGCAGACTGGGCTGGTTACTTCTCAGAGCCTATAAACCAAGCATGATAAGGGGCCCCTGAGCTTTCCTGGTCCCCTCTTCTGGGCAGGTCACTCTGCAGAGCCCACATGGGAATTCAGGTCTTCTGCTCAGCCACCTCCAGAGATGGCATGCTCACTAGCCCTCAGGACACCCCATGTTGAGTATTCTCTCCCTTCTAGGACATGGACAATCCCAAAGAGGGTTATTAAGAGCACTGGGAAAAGCCCAGTGACTCGCTTAAGCTGACCGGCACCCTCAGGGTACAAGTCAGCTCTCCAGCTCCCTGCCCCCAGGTCTCCTTACCTCCCATAGACCTTGGCCACCGCTTTGCCAGAAGTCAGCACCCTCTACCTACCCACCCTGGCTGCCTGCTCTGGCCTCATGCCAGCTGGTTAATGCCGCTCCTTGAGTCTGGAGCCCAGATCCGAACACACAGGAGCCCTGGAGGGAAGCTGGGCAAACGTTGGGGAGGCTGGTGAGGAGAACGAATGTGCCCGCATCCGCACCAGGGTTGGGCACCCTCAGCTGGAGATTTAGATGCTCACCAGGGCAGCCATGGGGAGCTTGACCTCAGGCAAGGCCTGGGGCTTGTCCCGTGCCAGTGCTAAGGATCTATATCTCTGTTTTCCAGACCTACTATCATGCTCCATCTGGAAAGAATAGAGAGAGTCCTGGGCTACAACCTTCCCTGGTCCCACCTCTGCTCTTCCTTCGCACCACCCCACACTTCCTCCCACTGAAACAGACTCTCAGGGAAGAAACTGGACCTCACTCCTACTGGGGTGAGTGGTCAATAACATCTTAATGCATCCTCCTTCCAGAGGGATTAACATTGGCAGGATCCAGGACTTAAGCCAAAGCGGCAAAACAATGGTGAGGGGATTTCAGGCACTGGCCAGTCAGTCGGGGCTGAAGAGAGGACTTGGGAACCCTCCCAGCATTGTTGAGACAATTCTGACATTATCAACACTGGAGATTCAGGCCTGGACTTTGTCAGCTTCACGATTTGCTTGCTGTATGGACCCATTGCTGAACCTTTCTGACCCAGTTTCCTCAGGTACAGTGGGGGTGATACTCCCATTCTCATCAAATTGTCATGAAGGCCAAAGGAAATAATGAGGTCAGCCACCTGGCACAGAACGGGTGCCCTGTCACTATCTTCCTTCCTCCTGCCATGTCTCAAGCATCTGGGTCATTTTCCTGGAGGAGTGAAACAAGAATGGGCCAAAGGTATTATACTTGTGCACGTGAATCTTGGTGATTTCCTACAGCCTAAGGTAATTCCAACCCTCCCTCTACCTTTTGCACCGGGGCAGCCTGCAAATCCAAGAAAGCATCACAGAGGCTAAGGGGCATTGGAGACCAAATGGTTCACATCCCCAGTGCTCTCCTCCACATCCTGAGGAATCATAGGCCAGAGGACTCTGGAATCGTCCCCAGAAGCCAGGCTCAGCAGTCATGTCCTGGACTTCCTCCTGTCAGCACTGATCCCAATGTCTGTTTAGCTACTGCCACCCAAAGCTTGGGGATTGCAAACACACATGCATCATCACTCTCCTGTTCTTGCAGACCGACTGGGCTCAGCTGGGCAGTTCCCACTCCAGGTCCCAGATGGGACTGCAATCTGATGTCCTTTGGGGCGGAAGTCATCTGAAGGATGTCCCAGATGGCTCCCTCACATGGCTAGGCTGTCATCTGGGAGCTCAGCTGGGCCATCCACCAGAGCACCCACACATGGCCTCACCATGTGGCTTGGCCATCTCGTAGCATGGCAACTGGCTTCCCAGGAGGCACATCACATCCGAGGAAGCCAGGCAGAAGCAGCAAGGCTTTTATGGCCTAGGCTTGGAAGTCCTGGTACATCACTTTTGTCACATCCTATTGGTCAAGCAAGGCCAGGCCCAGCCCAGATTCCAAGCAAGCATGATAGGAGAACACCTCCTGATAGGGGAGGGGCAAGGTCACACTGCAGAAGAGTATGTGAGGAGTTCCCGTCGTGGTGCAGTGGTTAACGAATCCGACTAGGAACCATGAGGTTGCGGGTTCGGTCCCTGCCCTTGCTCAGTGGGTTAACGATCCGGCGTTGCCGTGAGCTGTGGTGTAGGTCGCAGACGCGGCTCGGATCCTGCGTTGCTGTGGCTCTGGCGTAGACCGGTGGCTACAGCTCCGATTCAACCCCTAGCCTGGGAACCTCCATATGCCTCGGGAGTGGCCCAAGAAATAGCAACAACAACAACAACAACAAAAAAAAAAAAAAAAAAAAAAAAAAAAAAGGAGAGTATGTGACAGAGGTAGTGTGCTGGCCATCTCTGGAAAATAGAGTCTTTTGCACTCCCTGACCTGTCCTTCCCAGGCCAAGGACCTTGTGCTAATGTGGAAAGGGAGTGAGCACTGTCCTAGGAATCAGAGGGATCTTGGCCTTACTTGCAGCCCACCCAGGGGCCAGCCACCCCTTGGCAGCTGTCACCAACATTGCCAAGGCAGCAGGTCTGTCCCAGCTAGCTTCAAGTATTTCCCCATTTGCATTAGGGATGGTGTAAAGATGAAATGAGATTAACTGCTTCTTCATTCTAATCTTAGAGATGTTCATCAACTACCATGCTGATTCATTCATTCAATAGCCATTTGCTGAGGGTTGACTTGTACCAGCCCAGAGAGGAAGCCAGCATGGCCAAGTTTCCATGGAAGACACAAACTTACTCAGACAACAACAAAACACTTCTCTACACAGCAGACACAGGGTGGACAGGACCCACAGGGTGCAAGCAAGAGAGAGGCTGGCTTTGGTTAGAGAAGGAGAAAGGAGGCTGCCTATTTCACCACGAGCTTGCTCTGCTTGGTGACCATCAGGTGAGAGACAGGGCAGGGCCTCAGCAAAGGGAGTGGGAGAAGCAGGGCAGGTGTTTCCTGCTCACCACTGCATCCCCAGGGGCTGGCCCAGGGGCTGGCCCAGGTCCTGGTGGGGAATGGGTGCTCATTGACGACATGTGGGCCATGAGTGAAAGGAAGGAATCCACAGCCCTTTCTGACTCTCCACAGCACAGGGATTACTGACCTTCTTTTCATGAGGCAACATAATGGTCACACCCACCATCGGCACAGCCCACCGGGGACCATGGACACTGATTGAGAAATAAGGCCTGCAGACTGACAGGCAGGCCCCTGGGAGACCTGGGCGGACAGATGTAGGCTCGTTTTGCACTGTCTGCCACAGCATCCAGGGACCCAGAACCAAGCAGCACCTCATCCACAGGGAGTGTTGACCCCACTCCTCCATCGCCCATCCGCCTCTGTCTCCTCCGGTGCCTGTGGGGAGTGCTAACGAAACCAGTAAAATGAAGCCTGCTTTAGGCTTCAGAAAGAGTCCCCTGCTGGAAGGCTGTTTCAGCCAAGCTGGGGAGGCGATGCTCTGCAGCACACACAGAGGGTCTGCTGGAAACTTCCTGAGGGGCTGGTTCAGAGAGACGCAAAACAGATGCTCACTGGGGGCAAGCTGCACTGCACAAACAGCGCCATCTGGGTACAGAGATGGGCCCTCACTGGTACCAGGAACTGGAGGCAGCGGACTTGGCATCTCATGATCTCCTCCATGGCTGTCCCCCCTGCCAAGGTTCCCGCGACAGCTCAGCTCTCTGGCTGGGGCTCTCTTGTGTGCCTTTTTGCAAGAAGTGCCACATGCCCCAGCATGTCAGGCCTCTCCGTCACCTACCCTGTGCCTGGAGTCTTTGCACACTGCCTTATCCCTTTACATCTCACTTCCCAACAAGCCGGGGTGGGAGAGTATAACTGGTTTCCCACAACAGGCCAGGGAGGCTAGGGAGGCCAAGGAGGTGAAGCACCCTGGCTCAATGAATGCATGGCCCCGTCAGGGTCTCTTACACAGATCGTCTGATTCCAAGCTCAGTGCTCTGTCCCCCTCATCCCTTTCCTTCTCATGGTGTGGGACCCTCACATGGACCACGTCTTATTATACATGTCTAGAGAGACACTGCTTCTGGCTGAGGATCTCACAGAGGGCCAGGGTATGGGAGAATGGAGGAAGATGCATGGCAGAGAAAAGGCCTGAAAACAGAAGGATGCGGACACCGTGCTTGGTGCTGGTGAGCAGTGGATGCCTGGGCAGGTCAGAATGTCCTTCCATTCTAAGGTCAACAGAATGGAGGAGGGATGGGGGGAGGCCAGGGATGGGGGGGACTTCTGCATCCCTGGCCAGTTACCTGAATGAATGACCACACAAAGCATGGCCCAGCAGAGGGTCCATTAAAAAGCTAATGGTTTATTCCTTCAGCCTGGGGGAAATCTGTTGCATAGACCATTCATTTACTATTTCTCTGAAGCAAGTTCTATATCTATATAACAAAGGAGGTCTAAGAGAAAAGACAGTCCTGGGTTTTAGAGCTGAGCTCTTGAAGCAAAGTATAAATATTACAAATTGCAAGACACAAGTTCCGGAATCTCCTAAAAAGATATATGTCACCAAATCTAACCTTTTTATATTTTTAAATACACTTGGATTATCTGCCATAGAGCACTATCCCTCAGACTTCTGGATTCCCTCTGTCACATAGGTCTGATCCTGGAACACCATTTGGCTTCTAGGATGCTGTCCAAGGTCACTTGCTAGGGACACTGATGAAGCAGCAGGAAGCAGTGTGATTGCTAGGAGCAGTGGTGGGAGCTCCTGTGCCCAGATTTGCTGAGTCTTGCCAGGGCCAGGGCACAGCAGCTGTATAGCTGGGCAATCATGGCCAGGTGTCTCAATCTCATGCACTTGTCCCACTTTGGATCTCAAAGATTCCTCTAGCCACTAACATTCAGTAATTCTAATCACACACAGCCCCGGTCATCCCTAAATCCCCAGAGAGATGTCAGAAAAACAGACTCTTAGCTGGACCCCAGGACATAGCATTTCTGGGCCTGCCCAAAGAGGAGTTCAAGTGCTGGAGGCTGGTCCAGGGGCCACCAGGGATGGGGATGATCTCACTCAGCTGGCCATTCGGGCTTAGACACTGCCTTACCAGAGCCTGAAGAAACATGTCAAGTTAACGTGGCTTTGACTTTCTAATCTGTAAAATAACAGTTTTATTTCTTTGTTTTATCATAAAGCAGAGGTATTATGCATGTCAAACCCCACTAGTTACATGCTCCTACCCTTCCTATCCTTTCTGAGTTACCTATTTTTCCAAATGGTGGGTGGAAAGGCTAAGACAGGAATTAGAGTCAGGGGGAGCATTCTCACAGCATTCCCTGGTTGGCTGTGGACCCCAGCAGGTCATTGGAGTCTCACAACCCACAAGGAAACCAAGCAAGAATTATCAGCCCCATTGCTTAGTCAGAACCCCTTCAGTTACTACCAAAACTTAAGCAAACCAGCTTTCTCAATAAGAGGAAAAGTCTGGCCTCAGGAACAGCACTCAAATGCCCCAGGCTATTCTCTCTCCATCCTCTATCTCCATTTTCAGGTTTTCAAGAGGATGAAATACTGGCCACAGGCATCTCTGGCTTATATCTAAACAAACCGGTACCAAAAAAGGGTCAAATGCTCTCCTAGGCTAGCCCAAATAGCAAAAATCCTGGGGAAGGGTTCTTCTTAGTCTGGCTTGGAGCACACAGTCACCACGGAGCCCAGGAGTGGACTGGCAGTGACCAGGAGAAGGCAAGGTTAAGGGTCAGGGCAGTAACAGTAGCAACCATACTCCAAATGGCAAGGAGGAAAAACAGGGTAAGGAAGGAGGAAATACTCTGAAATGTGGCAAATGCTGTTGGGGCACCAGCAGGCTGTGCAGCAGGTGCCACACTTGGCCTGGAGGAGCCTAATGTTGTCTGAGTTCTGGGCCAGTACAGAGCGTGCAGTTCACCTCCTCTTCCAAGTGGCTCCAATATTAAATTCTCAAAATTGTGACCAAAACAAGCATACTTTCTTTCCCAATTTCTGCATCTCCAAGGTCCCCCCAGGGTCTGAATAGAGCAGCGTCAGGGAGAGGTTGCTCTTAGCCCTTCACATGAACAAAAGAAAGGGTTCTGGCAGCTAAGGACCCTGTTAGGATCATGCAAGCAGAGGAAACAGCAGGTGCAGGGGCCTGACACAGCCAGCACTCTCAGGCCAGGTCCCCAGAATTTCCCTGCATCCTCTGTTGCCAGCCCCAGGAAGGCACAGCTGGACCGCTGCCCCGCATGGGTCTGCACCTCTGTGATGATGTGTCCTCACCGACTAGAAGTGTGACAGCTCACGCCTTATTTCTCCTACCATCTAACCAACACTCAGACAAATTCTTCCCTCTGCTTCATGTTAATTCTTTCTCCTGGTCCTCACTTGGTCCCAACTCCCCAGAGGCAGTGGGTGCAGTGGAAAGACTATGACTGTAGGAGCCAGGAACCTTGTTTCTATTCTGCCTGCAATTTACTGCATTACCTAAAGCAGAAGTCATACCCGCTCTGGGCCCTACTCACTTCCTCTGCAAATAAATGGAGGTGGACCATTCAGTGTTGGAAGCCCTTCTGGGTCTTTCTTGATGAACATGGCCTAGCTGGGCCTGGCACTGACACATTTAACCCCTCTCCGTCTCGCTTCACCCCTGCATGTCAACTCAGCCACACATAATTCCAGCCAATTAGTCCCTTACAAGCTGGGCCACCAACAGACCAGCTACAGGCAATGACATTAGCTTGGCAGTGCTGAAAGGGAGAGATATATCATAGCAACACTCTACTTCATCCTTACCAAGCCTCTGGGCAGGAAGCATCTCAACTCAGGGCAGCTGTTGACCAGACCGGTTAAAGAAGGGGGTTGCTCTCTCCCATCACAGGCCTCTCCTAGGGTTTGGTACATCAAGCAACCCCCAAGGATACACATCATATCACAGGGCCAACATACCTGGAGCTGTTTTTACTGTAAGTTGCCCACTGTACAAGCACAGCATCAAACCTCAAGGAAGGGAGGTGATGTGCCCAAGATCACACAGCACGTCAATGTCAGTGCCAGGCTCAACACTAGGGTTCCCAAGCCTTGATTTCCATTCTAGGCTAAAACCACAGCTGCCTTTTAGATGAACTGTGACATAACCAGAGAGCAAGCCAGCCCATCCCTGGAACGGGCTCCCTCTCTTCTTCTGTCTTGCTCCACAACACACCAATTGGCTCCGCAGGGCCAGCCCCCATACTGATGCCACTGTCCTGCTGCTGCTACCTCCTGGCTTACGTTCCTCTGCAGCCTCTGTTTGTGCAATTCTCCCTGCAGGATTCAACTCAAGTCCTAGACTTTCAAGACATTTTCCCTGACTCCTCTGGCTGTCAATAACCTCTTTATTCCCACTCTCCAAGCCCTCCCGTGACTTCCATCACAGTCAGGGTAAAAGACACAGTTCCTCCTGTGGCCCACCTGACCCAGAGCCTGGCCCCCCTCCCAACTCTGCAGCTCCTCCAACCGGCTCAGCATCCTTCTCCTGCTCTAGCCACACTGGCGTCACTGCAGTTCCCCAAACCCTGGGGCACCTTCCCATCCCGGGCCTTGAACCTGCTGTCTTCCTCCTCTGGCTTTCCACTCAGCCCCCCCTGAACTTTATTCTGTCCCCAAGCCACCTCCTGGGAGGGGCTTCCCCACCACCCCATCTAATCTGCCTTTGTGCCCCTCAACTCTTTTCTAGGCTAAGTTATTCTCTTTCAAAGCACTTGTGACTGCTTGAGATTATATTCAGTTAGCTAGTTGGTTTATTGTCTGTCTTTCCCATGAGAATCCAAGCCCCATAAGGGCAGCGACTTTGCTGTGTCCATCGCTGTCCCCTTACTCCTAGAACAGTGTCTGATCCATGGGGACCCTCAACTAACAAATCAGTGAAGAATAATAAATGAACTATTGTAATAAAATGACAACTCAGAATTAGAAGGAGCTAGGATGCCCCTCGTGTGTGCAAGGTAAAAGTCTCTTACAGGAAGTCCTTGTCTATATAAATAATTTGAGTCATTCAACATCAGTGTGTCAGCACCATCCTGAGGACCCAATCTCATGTGATCCCACAAAAGAAATACCATGTAATGAGCAAGATGAAGCTGAAACTAAGACAACGACTCCATTTATAGTAGTGTCAAGAGGAACACTTAGGAATACATTTCGAAAGAAATACAAAACTTTTAAAACTAGAAAATACTGGTGAAGGAAATTAAAGCTCTAAATAAATGGAAAGACATCACACGTCCATAGATCAGAACAGTTAATATTAAGACATAAAAACACTCTTCAAACTGATCTACAGATTTGATAAAATTCCTATTGAAATCCCAACTGACTTCTTTGCAGAAATGGACAAGCTGATCCTCAAATTCATATGGAAATTCAAGGGACCCAGCATAGCCAAAACAATCTTGGAAAATAAGAAGAAAGATAGAGGAATCATTCTTCCCAATTTCAAAACTTACTTCAAAATTACAGAAATCAAGACAGTGTGATACAGGTATAGGATAATCACATAAATGAATGGATTAGAATTGAGAATCCAGAAATAAACCCTCACAATTACAGCCTCATGCTAAAACAATTCAAAGAAAAATAGTCTTTTCAACCAAATAGTGCCAGGATAAACATGCAGAAGAATGAAACTGGATCCCTACTTCACACCTTACACAAAAATTAAGTAAGCCAAAAGCCCAAATGTAAGCGCTAAAACTATAAAACTCTTAGGAGAAAGCACTGGGATAAAATTTGGGGATCCTGAACTGCACAATGGTTTCTTATATGTGAACCCAAAAGTTTAAGCAACAACAGAAAAATTAAAAATTGGACTTCATCAAAATTGAAAACTTTTCTGCTTTAACTGACACCATCAAGAAAAAGAAAAGATGGAGTTCCCATTGTGGCTCAGTGGTAACGAACCTGACTAGTATCCCTGAGGATGAGGCTTCTATTCATGGCCTCGCTCAATGGGTTAAGTATCTGGCATTGCCATGAGCTGTGGTGTAGGTCACAGATGTGGCTCAGATCCTGAGTTGCTATGGCTATGGCATAGGCTGGCAGCTGTGGCTCCGATTCAACCCCTAGCCTATGCCATGGGCATGGCCCTAACAAGACAAAAAAAGAAAATGAAAAAATAACCCATGCAATGGCAGGAAATATTTGCAAATCACATACCTGATGAGGAAACCGTATATAGAATACATAAAGAACTCATAACTCAATAATACGACGACAAATAATTAAAAGTGGGCAAAGGATCTGATTGGACATTCTTCCAAAGAGGACATAAAATGACCAAAAAGCATATGAAGAAATCCTCAATATCATTAGCCCCTTGGAAAATGTAGATCAAAACTACAATGTGACACATCTTCATACCAACTAGGATGGCTGGAACCAAAGAGTCGGACAGTGGTAACCACTGTGGCTCAGTGGCGAACAAACCCGACTAATATGCATGAGGACGCGGGTTTGATCCCTGGCCCCGCTCAGTGGGTTAAGGATCCGGTGTTGCTGTGAGCTGTGGCGTAAGTCACAGACACAGCTCAGATCTGCCGTTGCTGTGGCTGTGGTGTAGGCCGGCAGCTACAGCTCAGATTCAACCCCTGGCCTGGGAACCTCCATATGCCACTGGTGCAGCCCTAAAAAGACAAAAAGAAAAAGAGAGACAATAAAATTCTTGGTGAGGATGTAGAAAATTAGAACCATAATACACTACTGGCAAGAAAGGAAAATGGTACATTTTCCAAATGGCCACTTTGGAAAAGAGTCTGACAGTTCCTCAAACAATTAAACATAGAGTTCCTATATGACCCAACAACTCTGCTCCTAGGTATATACAGAAGAGAAATGAAAATGTATGTCCACACAAAAACTTGTATACAAATGTTCACAGAAACATTGTTCATAACAGCTAAAAGGTGAAAACAACCCCAAGGTCTGTCTGTGGAGGAATGCATAAACAAAATGTGACATTGCTCCACAATGGAATATCATTTATCCATAAAAACAGCGAAATACTGATTCATGCTACCACATGGATGAACCTTGAAAACATTATACTCAATGACAAGTCATACGATTTGTTATACGATCTCATTCACATGAAATGTCCAGAACAGAGAATGCTATGGAGACAGAACATAGATTAGTGGTTGCTTAGGGCTGGGGATGATAGGGGAGACTAGAGGGGATAGTGGGGTACGGGATGTCATTTGGGGAAATGAAAATGTTCCACAAATGATTCTGGTGATGCACAACTATGAATATTAAACCCACCAAATTATACACTTCACATTGGGTGATTGTATGGTATGTGAATTATATCTTAATAACACTGCTATTAAAAAATTAAAGAAGAAAAAAAATTTCATGCTGGCCACGGTAGGTAATTCAGACCACCCTCCCAGAACTGGGCCCTGGTCGGCCCAATAGGCAAGAGTCCTGCAGCCCACTGGACCTGCCTGACATGTGGGGAGAGGGCCCCAAGCAGAGGCATTGGGACACGGCCACTGTACGTTTTCTGAAAACTTCAAGGAAGACACTGCAGAGCATGGGGCCTGGGCAGGAGCCAGGCTTGTCCAGGTCAAAGGACAGGCCCCAGAGTCCACCTAACCCTAGAAGACATTTTCAGGTGGCCAGTCTGACCACTTTCAGACCTCACCTGGGACCCATGCCAAGAAGACTGTGAGTGGGACAGTGTCCATGCTCCACTAGAAGGAGGGTCAGGTCTGTTCCTAATGCCATGAGCCAGCCACAGGAAGAGCTGGCGCCTGAGTTACACATTTGCCAGCCTTGATTCTGTTCACCTGCTCCTGGCAAAGGCAGGAGAAAGCAAAGCTCTGAAGGGAAGGAAGGGACTAGCCCAGGCCCAGAGCCCAAGAAGGGTCAAGCCTTGGCTTCTTAGCCCTCACCGTCTGGCAATGCCGACCTCTCCAGCCTCACAGCTCTTCACACCCCTGTGCTCGAAGATGCTGCACCACGTGCATCACCACCCAGTCAGGACCTGATCCCAGGCATCCGGCTCAAGAACACCCACGCCCATCTCAGACAAGGCTGAGGCTTCACCTGAATGCCCCAGACCTTTCCTCAAACCTTTCCCATTAAAGCCCACAAAGGCCCCAGATGACACCATAGCAGAGCCCGGACTCTACAGCAGGTCTCTCTGACCCCAGTGCTCACCCCACAGTCCCAAGCCATCTCTGGCAAAGACCACCCACTTCCTTTTCCCTCTAACAGTCCCCGTTAAAGCCAACCAATGAAAACAACATCTGAAGGGAGGAAAACAGGGAATGAAAACCCTCAAGTTCACACATTCACATCAGAGCTCTGAACACCCTCAACTTCAACGGAATGTTCTCCCCGAATCCCATAGCCACCGGCACCTCCGGCTGTGGCCACATTCCCTTCCCCTCCTTCATAGCTAATGATCTGGGGTAAAATCATGGAAGCATCATCTCTGCTTCTTCCCTCACCCCCATTGTTTCTCACCCCAGTGCACCTCGGCCCTGTCCTCACTGCTCTGATCTGAACGTCACCAGCAGGTCCTCATGCAGACGCAGTGGACACTTTCTGGAGCTTCTCTCCCAGGACCTTTCAGTAGCCACACATGCCGCTAACCAGCTCCCCCTTGAAACTGGCCCTTCCCTGGATTCCTTTAGTAAATACTTCCTGTGCTCTAGCTCACATCCCCTGGTGCCCCTGCTTTCAGCGCAGTGGAGGAGGGCAGCTGTGTACCTACAGCCAGCGTTTGTCTCAAGTGTGCCGAGGGGACTCTCCACCTCAGGATGTCCTCTGAAGCCAGACCCCCTTAGTTCAAATGCAGGTGCAGCCAAAATGTGGAGGAGTTAATGCTCCCAGGGGCTTCCATCAACCAATGGAAGAGGGGGGCTGGGGGTGGGTGCTTCATCCTTGGGAGGGAGAATGCTAAGGTGTGTTCTCTGTTTCTTTGGGGTCCTGGTGGGCTTAACACTCTTCATTAGCCTCTTCCCACCCCCACCGCCCCCTCCCAGACTGTCTCCTCCTCAGCCCAGCCTACAGGATCACCTTGCAAATAAACATCCCGCGACCCGTCCTTGTCCAGGTTCTCCGCGAGAGAAGGCATCATCACCTCCTTATCTCCCTTTACCTTCTGACCAATTCATTTCCCATCCCTCCATGAACTGCTCCTTTAAAGGCAAACCCTTGGCTGCTGTTGCTGCCCAGCACCTTCACAAAGCCCTGCCCTCTGCCCTGTCACTCATGACTGTTCTCTCTGTCCCTTACCAACCTGGTGAGCACCTGCTCACCTCGCGATCCACAAGCCAGGCACTGCCCCTCCCCAGAGCCTTTTTCAGCCCTGCCCACTACCAAGAGTGGGACTGGGTGAGGGCCGCTCTGCACCAGGCCCACTGAGGGCCCTTCCGATATGTTCTTCCTCCCTTCTGCCCTGAGAGCAGGGCAGTATTCCCAGAGGTTCACCCGGTCCTGACCTGCAGGCCATGCTCAATAAACATGGATGAGAGGATGAGCGTTCATGCCAACCTCTGCTCCTCCCTCAGTGCATGGGTCCCCCTCCCCCAGCGGCATCTGGGCAGGAGTTAGAGCCCTTGCTATGTGGCTTCCTTGCAGAGAGCAAGCAGATTCTGGCTTTCACAGGGAGAGGGAAGCTGGGCACCCTTTTTGCATCCTCTCCAATCCCAACATCTCAGGGCTTCAGCCAACCTTGTAAATATCCCAGGTCTCTTTAAGGGGCAGCAGGCAGGCAGGGAGCCCGAGGGGAACATCTGCCTTCTACCTCAGGTCAGCACAGGAGAACGGACTCTCCACCTGCATATCTTCACATGGGTTCTTCCAGATAAGCCCTAGGGAGGCCGATGGCCCCGCCAGACAGCATCTGCAGCCTGTGATGCCAAGAAGGCTCCAGGGATAGCCACGGGTTAGCCAAGGTGAAACGACCACTGCACTCAGCTCACGTAGGAAAAATACCAGCTCAATGAGCGCTTGCCTGGCAACTTCGCCACCCAGGCCCTGTTCTGGATGCAGAGGGGAACAAAGCACCAGACAAAAGCTGGTCCCTCTTCTAGGGTAGAAACCCCCCTAACCCTCGATCCACACTTCTGGTGCCAACATCCCAATGGAGAATAGCAACAGTAAATAAGAAGGAGATAGCTAACTTTAATTGAGTGCTTGCTGTATGCCAGAGTATTCTGGGCATTTTGAAAACATTAAATTATTTTTCCCCCACAATAACCCTGGGTCAGTGTACTAGAGCTGGCTCATATCATCTCCGAAGAACCAGTTGTTGCATTTTTAGGAAATTCTACAGGATGTGTATTAAATATGGCTTAAATACTGCTATTATTTAAAAATTAAATTACATAAACTCAAAACCCATCAAGTCCCAATTATCTTACTGCATTTTGTCATCTATGCTTTTTGAGGTTATTCATACCTATGACATCTGTGGGGTGGAAATACTATACAATGATGGCTATTAAGCATCTCTTCCTAGCTCTGTTCTTGGTGACATCACATGGAAATCGTCAAGGGCTGCAAATCAGGGCTTGATTATTTTTTTGTTGATTTCCTAGACTTAAGAAAGTGATGGAGAAAATATTAATCATGCAAATGAAATGTAAAGGTGTACCTGAGGCTGCAGCTGTTGCTTTGTGACTAGCACCCAAAAGAAAGAGAAAACAGTCTTTCTATATCCAAAAATGATCATCCAGTTCAGCCAAAAAGGTCCCTCAGGTTTTTGAAGAATGAGTGAAGT
This sequence comes from Sus scrofa, assembly GCF_054392235.1. Taxonomy (NCBI): domain Eukaryota; kingdom Metazoa; phylum Chordata; class Mammalia; order Artiodactyla; family Suidae; genus Sus; species Sus scrofa. The sequence goes on along the minus strand of NC_139396.1, from coordinate 103,016,792 downwards.
TTGTCTGTGGCATTTATTATTTCACCTTCACCTTACTTATTACTGTAAACAAACTTTCAAGCTGGAACTACACCTGGTTTACCAACACACAGGGCCTCCAAGGCAGGTGCTATCTGTAATTCCACTTTACTGGAGGAAACTGGTTAGGAGGGGACAGAGCAGGACTTCTACCAGGCAGCCTAGCCCTGGCGTCTGAGCTCTTAAGCATACAGAAGGGGAAGGGGCATCCTGGACAGTCCCAGGCAAGCCCCCAGGAGAGACTGCTTCTGGTACATGCTCTCTGATCCCCCACCCCAGACAAGGGGAACAGGACAGACACAGGGCAAGCAGGACAGGCTAGGGCAGTGAGGGTGTCTTGAGGGCTAAAGGAAGAAGGAAGTTAGTACAGGGAGCATCAGGCCTGGGCTGAGGCAGTACTCGCTGGAAGGAAGCCGTGCCAAGGGTTTGGGGAAGCAAAGGGTGGGAGCTGAACCTTAGACTCCCAGAGTGGAGGCCCAGGGCCTCGTCACTCTTCCAGGGCCTATGGGCTTGAGTAGGGAGATTCCTGCCACAAGGCAAATCAAGCTCGGAAACGCTCCTGTAAGATGGGCCATTTCAGGCAGGAGTAAAGTGTCCTCCCCAAGGGAACACCCTCCCAGTAGGCCCATGAGCAGGCAGAGACAAAGAGAGCAGCTTCAGGGCCATGTCAGGGCTAAGCAGGGCTGACCCTGGCACCTGGTTCTCACAACAATAACAGAGCCAAAGTCTCCACAGTCCCTAAGGTCTATGTCCTGCCTCTGTTCCCTGTCCAGCCTTTCCCATAGTGTATTCGACATCCTGGGTACATGAAACTTCCCACTGTCTCCCAACAAGCAGGGGCCTTTTCTGCCTCTGTGCCCTCTGTGCAGATGGATTCCTCTGCTGGAGTGTCAAGGAAGGCTTCATGGAGGAGGGGGCATATATGCTGGATACTGAAGGACTGAGCTACGGTGTTGGGAAAGGCACTTAAAATAGCCTCTGGCTCCCTCTTCTAGTGCACGCAGCACATATAACATGAACAGCCCACTGTGATGCTGTAAATGCTATAGCAGAGGTACAATCTCTCCAGCACAAAGTAGGCGCTCAGTAAGTGGGCAGGCTGCACAGGTTCGGCACCTTTCTAGCTATGAGACCCGCAGTCATACTAGCTGGGAGCCACATCCATTTGCTGATACAGAACTGTGTTTGACCTACAAAACTAGCAATTTCATGTGTTCCCACCTAATAGCCTCTCAGTGACTCTGAAAGTGGGGTTAATTGCAGCACTGCTCTCACAGGACTGATGGAGGGATGAAATGAATTAACACCTGTGCAGACACCTGGCTGGTGCCTGGACCAAGGCAAGTAGGTGCTCACAGCAACCACTCACACTTCATGGCTTCTACTCTGAGCTGGGAGGGGTCCTAAGTACGCTGCCTTGTTAACACACCAGCTCCTCCCACACGCAGTGACAAGTCCTATTTTTAGCCCCATTCACAGAGGAACTTTCCCAGTCATGGGTGGAGCCGCACAGGTGAAAACCTGGGAGAGGACCCAAGGAAAGCTCCCACAGTCCAAAGCACTGGCACAGGTGGGTGCCAGCTGGAAACCCCAGCACATCTGGCCACTGAATGTGGGGCTCACAGAGAGTTCTGCGGAGGGTGCTGCCTATAGGGGTTCTCCTGTCCAGCCCTTGGTGGGTGGCTTGAGGCTACCACTGGTCTTGCCGGCAAGGCCAGGAGTCAGACAAATGAACTGGAAGCTGGTACCTCTTGGACACATCTGGGTCTGTGTGTCACTGCATCTGATCATTACAACCATCTGAGAAGGATGAATTCTTATTAGCTTTCACCTTCCAAATCTCACACAATTCTACTTCTGGCCACCCCTAACTCAGAAACCCACTGAGAAGGGGATTCTGGGAGATGCAGGTCCCCTCCTTGGCCAAGCCGGCAGAACCCAACCCAGCACAGATGGTGATTCCAGGAATAGCATCACGGAGTGAATGGAGGAGGGATCATGTGGGCCTGCCTCAAGCGCTTCCCATTCCCCCTCCTCACCCTCCTGGAGACAGCCTACTCCTCACAGGGCATTCGGACTTAGTCCCTTCTCCAGCTGCCCCCACCCACCTGGGTCTGCCACCCCAAACACACGATGCCCATTTCCAACATGGCAATTTGGCATCATCAATGGTTTCCCCAGCCAGAAAGGCCTTCCCGCACATCTTCCCCTTCCCCCCGCCCCGCGTGGGCTCTCTTCTTTGCCTACCTATCCCCCATTCCACCTAGCCTCAGTTGGGTCCTGGTGTCCTCTCTCTTGCACAAAGCCCAGTGGCTGAGGGAGGTTGAGCTCATTCTCCCCCGGCGTGGGTCCTAGTACTCTAAGCCAGTCAGTGCAGGACATTGCCCTGGTGACTCATCAGTCCAGGGCAGGTTCGTCTCTCAAGCCGCCCCAATCCAATTATAACCCAGGCTTGGGGGAGTGGTAGCTCCTTCTCCCACTAGACAAGACCAAGGACACACTTAGCCTCCAACGTTGCTCACAGCCATCTTTTGACTGTGGGATGAAATCAACGCAGTGATGACAGAGTGGATGGAGAGAGAAAAAACCTGAGTTCCAGGTGACACCACAGAGCTGCTGAATCAACCAGCCCTGAAGCCTGAACTGCCTCTGTTTAAGATAATACAGTTCTTCCCGTCGCTTGTAATTCTAAAAGCATCCTGACAGATACACCCGCTTCTTGACCAGATGCATTCTCATTCCCCCAAACTTGGCACAAATGTACTTTTCCTTCGAAAAGTCTTTTACAGCATCTGAGTGGAGTCCCTCCCTGGAGTGTCCACATACCCTGAGCCTCCATTTCTCCCAGTGCCCTGGTACAGCCTTCATCCTGGTCCCTGAGCTGCCATCTCCCATGAATTGCTGAGACTAGAGCCCTATAAGTGTATTCATTTAATCTCATTCACTCCACATTCACTCAGTAAACATTTGCTGAGAGCCTGGAAGACAGTATTGGTTTTGCATATAAATGAGGGGGAGGAGAATGGAGTGCTTTCACTGCTGGAGAGACAGACAGACAGACAAAAGGGCAGGAGTAAGATACCAACAGAACTTGACCTGTGGGCAGGACATGTCTCAGTGGTAGGGAGGAGTTGCCCTTGGGACTTGGGGCTTTGACCCTCCTCCTATGTGGCTCCTCCCATGTGGCTCCTCCCAGGGGTGTGTGGATATGTGTGTGTGGGTGTGGGGGTGTGGGTGTGGGTGTGTGTAGGTCAGGGAGGAGGGGAAGGGATTGAGAAAGCTTTGAGAAGAAACACGTGCAGAAGTCAGGACTGCTAGGGCTCCTCTGAGAGGCGCTGCCTTCCCCACAGCTCTGTGCCCAGGAGAGCTCAGAGGAGTGGAGTATTCGTACATTTATGCATTCAGCTCACGTTAGTGTTGCCACTTGGGATTGATCTATGAACACCAGTCAATTGACTTTGCTCTGGCTCCAGGGGTCAGGAAGTCCCTTCCCTAAGACCTGAAGATACTCGTGTTCACCCTCCAAGGTGAAGACAAAGATGTCAGAATCAGAATCAGCACTGGTGGTCATGGGTCCAGCCCCAAACATGGAACTCAGTGACATCTGGAAGTCCTGTCGCATCTGAGACTATAATAAACTTGTAAAAACCTATCCTCTCCAGATGGGTCCTGTCTGTACCCAAAATCCCTGAATGGAGCCTCCCTGTGCCTGCCCCGTGCCCTCGCAGCACTCAGGAATGCTGGGCACACAGGGCGAGCCCTGTAAATATTTCATGCCTGTACAACAACAAATGCTCCCTCATGAGCCACGTGTCACTTGTGCTGCCAGTGATAGAAACTCAACTTGAAACGGCTGAGGCCAGAGGGGGAACTGACTCTCTCACAGAATCCAAAAGAAGATTAGATGACTAAAGTGAGGGAAGGCAGGATCCAGCTGGACCCCAGAACAACCGGAACCCAAACTGGACCAGAACATTCTCTGTCCATCTCTCACTCTGCCTCTCTCCGCACAGGGCTTCATTTTCCGTCCTCAATATGGCACAAAGCCCAGAGGCCGAGTGCTCCTGGCTTTTACCATCCAAGAGCTTACATTGTGGAGGAAGCCTGGAGACTCCTTCCTGGTTCCATCCTGAAAAATCCCAGGCAGGGATTCTGATAGGCCCAGCATGGGTGCGATGCCCATGCCAGAGAAGCTCAGTCCTCTAAAAACATGGCAGCAGCCACAAGAGTCTAGTGGTGGGAGCAAAGAGAATAGAAACTTCCAGAAGATGGAGAATGTGTACAAGAAGAGAACTGTCCCAAGTACAGGGAGCACACCCTAGGAGATGACACAGCAGTTGCCAACTACAGTCCAGATGCTGAATCAGAGTAGAGATTCCTAGGGAGTCACTTGCAAAGCCAACCACCTCCCTTGTTTTCTCTGGGTCTTCAGTATCTGATAACAGAATTAGTTGGTTACACTAAAAAATGCCCTGAAGCTAGAATCAAAGAACTCAGTTTAAAACAGGACACTGCCACTTACTAGCTAGGGCAGGTCATTTAACTTCTCTCCACCCTGATGTCCTTACCTATTAAACAGGGACTGGCTCACATGGGTCATCACAGGAAAGCTACCAGCAGCTGCCTCTCTCATCAGTGGTAGTGAAAGACCCCAATCAGAACGCCAGACCTGGGTCAGTACGTGGGCTCCAAAGCTCCTAGTGCAGTTTAGTTCCATGGAGCCACATGTATCGGAAACAGAAGAAATCTGGAAAACCTCTGCTCATAACATCTGGGATATCCATCTTCCTTCTCCTAAGCATCTTCCATCCCCCAGAAGTTTCTATCCTCCCTGCTCCCACCATCAGACTCCTGCAGATGCTGCCAGGTTTTTCGAGGACTCCATTTCTCTGGGCTTGATTGACTTCTTGGTAAACAGGAGCAGGAAGGTAAGTGATCAGCTTCCTCTACTCCTGGGGCCAGGCTGTGCCCAGGAGAGGGGACCCTTTCCTGCAATAACCAGACTGCCACAAAGAGCAACATACCTCCTTTGTCCTGCTCAGTAGATGTTCCCTTGTCATTCTCCTGCTCAGGGACAATGATGGCTCTCACAGCTACCAGCTCTACCCAGATTCCCGGGCCCCCCAGGGTCAGGTACTCAGCACTCAGCCCCACCTCCTCACTCTCCTCAATTACTCACTTATGTCCCACTCGACACCTGCTTCTTGATATGCCCTCTCCTCTGCGCTCCACCTGCTCTATCCTGCCCATCGCTCAGGCACCTGACGGGCCCTCCCCACCTCAGGAAGCAGCTCACTATATGCTCTTGCTGACTTCTGATCCCTCATCTCTAGCATCCTAAACTCTGCACATAATTAAAGGCTAGACTGGGCCATGCTGCCTTATTGTCCTTGCCTTTGAGTTCTTACACACAGTGACCAGAATACAGTCCTGAAACTTAAAGTCTGGTCAGGAATATAAGTTTCTTTGTAGATTTCTTTAGGATTTCTTTCTCCCACCTTCTCCTCCAGCAGTTAGTATACGCTGATCTTAGCATAGACCCTTGGAAAAGTTATGTAGCTTGATCACTGGTTAGAGGGCAAAATTCAAAAAGAAAATCCTAATTGGAAAACAGATGCCAGATAAAGAAATTTTCCTTCTTTAGGAATGTCCAATACATGGCACACGTGCCACTGAGGCCTCTTATATCGCCTGCAGCAGACATCACCAATGGCTGTCTTTTCCAATAAACTTGGACCCAGCCTCAGAATCTATAGGTATGTACATGTAAGGATAACCTGACCCCCTTGCTGTACAGTGGGAAAATAAAAAAAAAAGAATCTATAGGTATGATCAATCAATGGAAGTTGGCAAGTGAAGTGAAACACATTTATATATATATATATATATATATATATATATATATATATATAGAGAGAGAGAGAGAGAGAGAGAGAGAGAGAGAGAGAGAGGGAGGGAGGGAGAGAGTTTTTGTCCCCCATTCCTGGCTCTTAGCTTTTTTGAATGATAGGAGTACCTTTTGTTAGGTACTATATTCATAATGAGCATCTTTTGGTGATACCTGAGTTTATGCTAATGAGATAATTCCTACTCCTTGTGGACTCCTAGAGAGTTTCCAGGAAGGGACTGGCCACACCAGAAAGATCAAGCATGTGATCAGAGGGCCAAAACTTTCAGCCCTATCCCTCAACCTCCAGGGAGGGGAGTGGGGCTGGATGTTGCATTCAATCACTTAGCCAATGATGTCATCAATTCTACCGACCCAATGAAACCCCAGATAAAAAGAATTCAACAAGGCTCAGGCATCCTCCAGGCTGGCGAACACATCAATGTGGTAGGAGAGTGGTGTGTCCAGATTCTTCTAGAAAAAAAAATGTAGGAGTGACAAGAGGATGCAAACCACATGCTTAAGTGCTGATTCAGATATTCATTTTCTACATGAGCAAGTCAGATGTCCTCACCAGGCTTCCCCTGTAGCCTCTTAAGGCTTCTCAAACTCCACTGGTCTTGACCTCCAAGGTATTGGTTTCAGGTGGTGTATCCAGGTTGCGTTCCTTGGATCCTTAGGATGTTGCCACTTACTTGTTCTCCATGAAAACCATTTGAAAACCACATTCTGTGGGACCTGGTGTTTCTACAAATGTCAAAGGATGCCTGGGATAGAAGGTAGAGTCCAAGTGAGGGGGATCCCAGGTCCATACCAACCTTAACCATGACTTCCCCTATCACCTTTTTATCCCTATAGAAAGCTTTATAGTTTTCTCAGCTGATAAAAGAAGGTTTCAGGGAGTTCCTGCTGTGGCTCAGTGGTAACAAACCTGACTACTATCCATAAGGACGTGGGTTTGATCCCTGGCCTCACTCAGTGGGTTAAGGATCCAGCATTGCCATGAGCTGTGGTATAGGTCACAGATGCGGCTCAGATCTGGCGTGGCTGTGGCTGTGGCATAGGCTAGCAGCTGCAGCTCTGATTCAACCCCTAGCCTAGGAACTCCCATATGCCCCGGGTGTGGCCCTAAAAAGACCAAAAAAAAAAAAGAGGTTTGAAAATCACAAATCTAAATGATTCACTGAAACTCAAACACTTATGGGGACAGATAGGTAATATAAATTAGCAAATCAGGCAAAGCATGAGACAATAGAGAATGGTGAGGTCTGTGGCAAACTAAAAAAAAAAAAAAAGCAGGTAAGTGCCTCTGAGATCCAGCTATGTGGGACAGCAAATTTAGTGTGTCTAGTTTCTTCAACTTTTCAGTAAATCTTAAGTTTTATGTGGATATTTTCTAATTATTAAGACATGTGTGGGCCAAATGGATTCATATTAAGAAACAGATGAGCCCAGTGGAGAGTCAGATTGCAACTTTTGGCTTGGGGACGGCCTTTGAGAAAAGCCAGCCAGGAAGGGTTGCTATTACCTTGAATCCATTCATAGAGCAGTATGGGACAGCAGGAAGACCCACCAAAAAGACAGGCAATCCAGTCCTAGAACTGGCCCTGACTGGCTGTGTGAACTTGGGAAAGGTTCTGGTAATTTAGCAGATTTCTGCACAAATGTGATGATAATAGCACTTCTCAGCAAGTGGCAGGGAGGGAAGGATAGAGGACATCTCAGGTAAAGGCACATTCTGGCACATTGGTACAGGGTGGGTACCCAACAAAGGGTGTGTTCCTTGGCTGGGTGGAGCAGATGTGCTCAGTATGAATGGAACAAGGGCACAGGGTTGGAGGGGGCCTCTCCAGGTCAGCCCCAGGGGTGCTGCCAGCCCTGAGAGCCCTAGTCCCCCTCCTAAGAGGGATAAGAAATGGCCACCTTCCATCTCTGCTCTTCAGTAGACGGATGAGACACAAGAGCCCCACTGGAGAGGAACCAGGCGCCTGGGCCTGCAGCTGTCTGGCGGGATCATTAATAAGATAGATGCTTCTAATGGCTCCAAGAAGGATCATGGAGCTACTCATTATCAGGGGTTGAAATCGCTAATTATTCGTTTCTCTGCAGCTGTCACTCGCCACACCACCCAAACCATGGGGCCCCAGTGAGGCCCTTTCTCCCATGGCCAACAGGGGGCCGAGAGCACACACACGGCCAGCCTTGGGGCTGGGGGCAAAGTCTTCTTCCTGCATTAAATACTTATTAAAGTTGATTAGAACTCAATGCACCATAAAATCTCTTTCAAGTCAGTGAAATGCCTTTGGCTACAGATTTTTTTTCCCCCAATTCTATCCAAAAGGAACTCCCAAGCACTCAGAAGTATTAGAAAAATTAGATGAGGGTTGAGGAGGAGGAGTGTGGCATTCCAGCTGGGAAGGAGAGGAGGTGGTTTAGAAAAGCTATGGGAGAAGATACCAAGGCCTGGAATGAGGGGCATCCAGGACCAAAAAGGGTGTGTGGATTCAGGCGGGGCGGGAAGGCTGCCACGTGCACCTATTTTTAGGAATGATGTTACCCTGGACCTAAAAATATGAGACATGGCTTTCTTTAAAAGCGATCTAGGCCCTATTTACATTTCAGAGCAAACAGCATATTGTTTTCATCAGGGGGAAATAAGCACTCATGTTTACCTTATGTTTCCTTCAAAATATTTGCATTTCAAAGCCTTCTGAGCTTTAAGTTTCAGAGCTGTTCAAAATGTGGCACCTGGGCTTCTCCCAGATGGGCCATGTTTACCGCAGAAATCCATACCACCCAGCCAGGATGTCACCCCCATAAAAGGCAGAGCCCCTGTTAAGGCCCATGGTACATCCCCAGGGGCACCGCAGCTGTGACCCAAGGTGGTAGCCAGATCAGAGATGGGAGGGGGGGCATCCCAGGCACAAAGCTGCTGTGTGGGCCCCATAAGTCCTCCTTTGTGGACGGTAAATGAGAGAGGAGATCGTGCTGCTCTCCTGGAGAAGGAGGAATGGGGACTTCCTAGAGACCTCAAGAGATGTTACATATGAGGTGGGACTGAATGGACACAGTAGCCATCCCAGTGCCAGTGGGCTGGACCAAATGACTTTAACCACCCTTTCCTGCCCCCAAACTTCCATTCATTCATCATCAAACAATTAGTCAGGGCTGTCTATGTGCTGGGCCTCAGGCTAGAGGCTGGGGTCACAATGGTAAACACAGCAATCAGATACATTATAAATTACTCTAAGTCAGGCACTGTTCTTGGCTATACATTAAAATCAATCAGAGGGCTTTTGAAAACCCCAATGCCTGAGCCACTCCCCAGATCTGAGGCTCTTCAGGAGGGGCCCGGGCATCATTAATTTTTTAAACTGCCCATGTGATTCCAGTGCACAGCCAAGTTTGAGAACCAGAGTTCCAAGTGTTCCACAAACAAGAACTCATTTAATCCTCAAACAACCTTCTGAGGCAGGTCAGGATTATCATTTCCTTTTAAACAATGAAGCACAGAAATGTAGGATTTGAATCCAAGTGCTGGGCTCCAAATGCTGCCATCTTAACAGCTCTGCTGTCATGTCTCCTGGTTCCAATTGCCGTCTTCACAGAGCCCCGGCTTCAGAGAGAAGTCAATAGATAGTTGAGCCCAGGGTCAGAAGCAGAAGTACCCAGAGAGGCAATGTGGAAGGCACCATGGTTGTTCAGCCATCTCTAACTCATCTTCTCACCTGCCCCCCACTGGAGATGCTGCAAATCCAGACTCCCTGTCCCAGCCTCCCTTGCAGCTAGGATTCTGGCCTATGAGATATGGTGGGAAGTTGGCTTGTGTGTTCCTCCAAAGCAACAGGACAAGTATGTGAGGAATATTCCTATCACCTTTTAATTCATCCTCATCCTTCTGCCTGGGACATGGCTGTGTGAGGACACAATGGTTGGAGTTGCTGAACCCACCTTGTGATGAAGAGAATCGCAGAGATGAGGCTCCAGGCTGCAGAAGCAACCATGGAACCTCCTCCCTCCAGCTTTCTTGTTAAAGAAGATAACTAAAAAATCTGCCTCTCTTTCAGGTATTCAGTTACTTCCACCTGCATCGATTAGAATGAGCTCTGACTGTGATTAACAGAAAGCCCCCAAATAACAGTGGTTTATGCACGAGAGAAGCTTATTTCTCTTTCATACAAAAGAAATCTGAAGCTAAGCAGTCCAGAGTTATGGGGAAGCTTTAAAGTCATCAGAGAGCCAAGCATCTTTTCTCTTGCTCCCCTGACATTCTCAGCCTGTGACTACCACTCATGTGAATCAAAGATGGTTGTCCCAGCTCCAGGCATCACATTTGCATTACAACTAGTGGGGAGGAAGAGGAGAAGTGGCAGAAGGGTGCACCCATCCTTCAAAATGACTTCCCAGAAGCATTCTGTTTACATGACACTGACTAGAATTTAGTGATTCTACATCTGAGGTTGGGAACCATGTTTATGCTGGAAATTCCACCGAGGAGAAAGAAATAGAGGATATTTGGGAGCAATAACCAGCCTCTTCCATCCACCCAGATGAGGCCAAATAATTCATCCAGGTGGCTGGGTGACACCTGGGTGAGGAAGGGCTCAGAGATACTTCTCTGATGAGGAAGGAAGAGGACTTGGGAGTTAGCCAGGCCAAAGGAAAGGATAAGAGGGTTCCTGACAGGATCAACAGCTGGGACAAAGGCTGAGAAGTGAGATAAAACTTGGTATGTTTTGAGAATTGACAGAAATCTCACCCATGGCAGGGAAGAGGCGAGGCGAGAAAGGCAGCAGGGGACCAAGCTGTGTAGGAGCCATTTTTCTACATGGAGGAACTTGGGCTTGATTCTAAGGGTAACAGAGACCCACTGGAAAATGTTTGCCAGGAAAGTGACATGACCAGGGGTACATTTTGGAAAACTCACTCTAGCTACAGGGTGGAGGATGCACTGGGTTGGAGGAGGGTAAACCCGGAGGTGGGAGACCCAGTGGGGGGTTCCTGGAGTCCAATAAGTAGGTGCTGTTGGCTTAAAGCAGCACAGGAGCAGGTCCTGCCTCACACTGGGATGCAGATGAGCAATGTCAAGCAGGCTTGTCTGCAGTGAGATGCCTGCCTTGTACTAGAACCCAGATCAACACACTGCTCCCTTCAAAGAGAAAGTCTTACTATAAGTATTTTATATTTATGTGATTTTTGTTGTATTTGCTTTATACTCTGATGCATTTTCCTTTGTGACCATTAACACTTTGCAGACCAGCACAGATCTCTGCAACCAGACCACAGTTTGAACTGGTTTCAATGTGAGAAGACCCTGAATTCCTCATGTAAGGCTGCCTTCTTGGACCAGTCTGATTTCTCTGTGTCAGACACAAGTCTTACTGTTCCTTAATTGCTCCAGTATCCAACGCCAACCCACAGCATCCCTCCAGGGGTCACCTGTGGCCCTCGACAAAGGAACAGCTCCTGATCAGCTTGTCAAGGAGTGGCAGCTTGCCCAGGGGACCAGGCTGTGAAAGGAGGCTGGCCTGGGGTCCCTTACCACCACAGCCCAGGAACTTATAAAGCCTCACTACTCAGGCTCTTTCTAGAAACAATGTGATGGCCTTGAGGAAGGCAGAGGGAAACAACTTCCTCAAGCTTACTCCCTGGAAAGGGACCAATGCGAGCTGTGGGATTAAATTCTGGAGTGCTTCTCAGTTCTTAGGCTGTTCTAAAAAAGAAAGAATGAAGGGACATTGTGAAGTCAGCCATCAAGCAAGAGCTCCTCTCAACATGAGAGGAGGCCCCCCACTCCAGGACTGGGCCACTTTGAACATCTCTACCTGGGCCGAGACTATCCATCACTGGGCTGCCTCCTCCCCCAGAGCTCTTGGAGCAAAGTGTCCATGCCGGTCTGTCCTCTCAGCTTCCTCCAGGCCTCTCATCCTGCCTGGCCCAGGGCATGGCAGGAAGTATCAATCTCACATATAAGAACTCACTTAATACTGATCCCTCAGAAGTGCTTGTTGAATCAATTCACCGATTCACCTCAATGCACCAGTGCCCAGCCACTCAACAGCTTGGTCCAAATGCCCTTCCAGTGAGACCCAATGCACAAGTGTGGGCTTCAAGGAGAGGAGGCCCCTGATATGAGTAAAGGCATCCAGATGCTCAAGGGTAGAATTTCATCCCCATGTCAGCACAGACTTCCCTGCAATATCCTAGCTGCCGACATATCCATCAAGATATCTGGGAAAGGGGCTCCGGAACCTCAAAGTAGGCCTCCGAGGAGAGGTGGGGCCTGGAGACCCCACTGGAGTGTAAGGGACAGACTTCCAGCAGGCTCTTCTGAAAGCATCCAGCCTGACCTGCTCGTTGGACTGATAGCAAATCTGAGGCCAAGAGGGGGAAGTAGCCCAAGGTGACAAAGATGACCCAAAGTGACACCATGGATAGCAGGGCTAAAGCTCGGTATTGTCCCCAGCACACTGCCCATCTCTTGCTTCACTTTCCCTACGGTGCCCAGAACAGTGCTTTTACTACACAGGGGAAATTTTGCTGAACACATGGAGTGTCCCCAAAAGGACACCAGCCCTTCACGGAGGCTCTTTGGTCGTACTGACTGAGGAGCAGGGCTGGAGCATCCATAATCCTTACTTCTAAATGCCACCCTAAGAAATCAGGTCAGTGACTGGGAAGCAAGCCAAAGGACATCAGAGGACAGGCCATCCACCCTTCCATTTGGCTGACGCCGCAGTCATAGGCCAAGGCATCCAGCCTTGACCTGGCCTCCCCAGCCCCTCTACTGTAAGGGAAAGCCAGCTCTGGGCACGACCATCCTGGCCAGTTGAGCCCTGCCCTCCAGGCCCTGGTCTCCAGCTTCATATTTTAAGTAAAGGAGACTGGGACCAGAGATGAGCAGGTAGCCAGCGGCAGGCCAGAGAGGCAGGAGAGCAGCAGTGAATGAAATGCTTTGTTTAAGAAAGGCGTGAGCCTCACATCGGCAAGCCCAGGAGAAGCATGTCATTTTGCTGGAAATGCGATTTTCCCTAACAAGTACAGAATTCTACATGACATGTTGAAAAGTGTATCTCTTTGAGAAGCTGCTCTGTATCTCAGAGCCATCGCCAGTACAGAACCATGTAATGTGGCAGTTGCCATGGCAACACCTCGTTTCCCATAGACAGGAAAATCAGAGTGGCTAAGTCGATTGAGAAGCCCCAAATAATGCCTGGAGAACAGGCTGAGATGTAGAGCTTTCACGGCGCCTGGGGTGCTATTTGGAGGTCTCGGGGCCACCTTATATGTGCTTCATGGAGAATCCCCAGGATAATGCTGAGCGCCTCCTCCTCTTTTGTGGGGGCTTGGAGATTATAGAAGAGGATTTGTCCAAGGCCACCGGGCAAGATGGTGACAGGGCCAGAGAGACCAGGCCCCTGGTTCCTGAGGCAGGCAATGCTCACAGCCTCCATTCTCCCTCCCACCAGTCCCCTTCCACCTCTGGCTCAGCAGAACTTTCCTCGGATGTCCTGAAGATAGTCATTACCCCTGAGCACCAGCCGAGTTAGATGGACACAGACCCCTAGCATCTATCCCCACATGCGTAGCCCACACATGGACACATGTCCTCCCAGTGTGAGCTCTCTGAGCATAGGCACGGGGCCATAGCGTAGGTCACACACACACAAACACATCCTGGGGAGACCTAAAGCTCAGGGACCATGTCTCCATTACTCCAGCACCTGGCACAGTGACATGCCACAAGGGGTGGACATGCATGGATGTGACACCCTGAACTCAACACACACACACACACACACACACACACACTGCTGCCCCTGCCCACAGTGTCATCCCCACACTTCACAAGGCATCAGCATAAAGCAGAGTAACCCTTCTCCCTCCCCCAGCTTGGAGCTCTGAGGTTCACCAAGGGTGGAAGCAGGGCACTCAGAGGGAAATGAGCCAATTCAGAGCCAACAGATGAAGCACTTTGACCCCTACGGATTCCTGAGTGTACAGGGCTTGGCCAGTGGTCTTGTCCAGGCTCCAGTGTGCACAGCATCACTTGGCGTTTGGGGCTCCCTCACATATCTGTAGGTTGTATCATTCAGCCTCCTCCCTCCCAGGGGGTGGCTGACAGCTAGCATGGGGCAGGAACAAGAAAAGCATCCTTCCAGTTCTTTCATCTCCAGATACAAGTTAGCTTGGGGGACCGCGGAGCTCTGGTGGGGGGAGAGGCACATGCCCCCCTCAACTTCCCAGAGGAAAAATTTTTATAAAACTGTCAGAGATGTAATAGAACTGTCAGAAGTACGGGGAAATCAGCTACACAGATTACAAAAACATATGTCAGGGACCTATTGGTTTCATGACAGTGTGAAAATCACAATTTTTCTGTCAAGATAGAAAATAGAAACAGAGAAAAACCAGGATCACTTTAGCATACACCAACTGACAGTGGCAAGTGCAACCCTCCGGCCCGGCCAGAGACCCCCAGGCACAGAAAACAGTGATCTGGGCTCCCCAGCCCCAATCCAGGGGAAAAGCCACACCGCCTTCCATCTACCTGCCCCCTATCAAGCGAGAAAGTAGAACCAGTTCCTTCCCGCGGCCCTGACAGCAATGCCCTGTCACCCACCTCCAGCTAGTGGCCATCCTCTAGCGACAGGCATCTCAGGCCCAGAGGATGCCAGACAGGGACTGGGTCACATGTCAGCCTGGCTGCTGGCAGCAGAAGAGCTAGCCATGAACTCAGGCTTCCTTACCTTTCCCTTTGGAGTCAGGAGAAAGCCAGGGGCCCCCAGGAGTCGGGAGGAAAGTGAGGTAGGGTCTTGAGGGAAACCACAGTGCTATCTATGAAAGTTGTCTGCAGATCCCCCAGCCTCCTGGCTGTGTCCTAAGGAGGGGCTCTTAGAATCCTCTTTTCTCTGAAAAGCTTCTCATCCAGGCCACTAGCAGCATTTCCCAGGGCTGTAACAGAGTCTGGGTGGAAGCCTCATCCTGTCAGTTAGAACCTGGAGGAGGTGAGGGATGTGGACTGTCTATCAGCACGTGGACAGTGTGGAAACACCTCAGAGGCCTGGGAAATGCTGCGATGCCCTTTGTGGTCAGATACACTTAGGTTCAAATCCCAGACCCAGAGTTCGCGTGCCCTTGGCCAAAGCACTTGAGGTCTCCCAGCCCAATCTCCTCAAATGTCCATGAAGGGGAAAACACAGACCTTTCTGACCCACTGGACGAATTTCAGGAGGTAGCAAACTGCACGGGGGTTCCCAGGAAGGGCTTGCTCCAGGTCTGGCCTCTGCAACAGCAACCAACACTGTCCCATCTCCACCCACCACGTGGCTGCTGGAAAAGCATTTTACGTCTAGAACTCTTCTGTAAAATGGAGGTGACAGTTCCGCCCTGGCACTTTACTCTGAAGCCAGAATGAACCCTTAGTTCCTGAAACAATTCCTGCTCATGTTCATCCAGGTCTTTCCGGACCACAGATGCAGGGCGGGATTCAACCAACTGGCGAGGGGTTTATTAGGGTAACTCCTCCTCATGGGAGAAAACTCAGAAGGAGAAAGGAAAGGCTGGGAGAGCAATCACATCACAGTGCCACTCTGACTGTGAGCAAAGGAGCAAAGGACAGCACCATGCAGAGGAAGGAAGGCTGCCTCCTGGGACCTCCCCGCAGCCGCAGACAAAGCCACAGGGGGTCGGGGCCCAGGGCCCAGGGATGGATCTGACTCTGCGGTGGAAGGAGCGTGAGGCTTCTCCTCACCACTCTCACAGACCCCATCCCACACTTGATCCCTCTGCCTGCAACACCCTCCTCTCCTCTTGGCCTGACCAATCTTAGCTTATCCAGGGAATCTCATGGTAGAGGTCCCTTCCTCCAGGCAGCCTTCTTGGATCTCTGCCCCTTCCCCCTCTGGGCATCACTGCTGCCTTGTGCTGTCATCTCATGAGGATTCCTTGTCCCCCCCACTGAACTGAGTCCTGCTCACAATGGTGCCACTGCCACCACCCACCCTGGGCCAGGGACTGTCCCAGAGTTCGTGAATACTGCAGAATGCTGAGGACAGATAAATGAGCTAGGGGCTAGCAGGGGTATTTAAATTGGCAAGTGCCAACCTGAACCCCTCACCCTCCCCATTCTGAAGCCCCCTGCTTGGGGGGAGGTGGGGATGTAATGCAAGTTACTAGCAACAGGCAGAGCATAGGTACTTGCCAGCCAGAATGGCAGTAGACATTGATAGGCATCTGCCCTGCCTCTGCCTGAGTCCAGAGGTACATGCACTCATGTGCTGCTGGGGTACATGCACTCATGTGCCAGGACATAGACATACTAAGGACCTTTCTTGATGCTGGCTTGGGAAAGACGACATCATCCAGGAAGTAAGCATCCCCATTAGTGAGCTGGGAGGCAGAGTTGCCAGGCATCACCCTAACGAGGACGTCTGACTCATCTTCTCGGCAGTCCCTGCTGCTGCAGTGCCAAGGGGGAGCAAGTTATTAGCTAGCTGAGACATCGACCCCTTTACCCTCTTGACGGCCAGAGCACCCCTGGGGCATCCAGAGCCCCCAGGCTAGCTTCTCCTGGATGTAAGTAGCCTTGCCTGTTGCTCCTAGTATGGTGTATAAAGCTTACTCTTCTCTATGTGTGACGTGATGTTACCAAAAAGTCGGGAGGCATCCATGCCAGTCTAACCTCAATACACAAACAAGAAAACTAAGGTCCCCAAGAGAGAAAAGGTGCCTCCTCAGAGGCACCAGGAATGAGGAGGTCTGTGTCTACCACCCCAGGACCCCTCAGCTCTGCTCCTACCAATCCCAGAATGTTGCTGGCTCCAGATCCAACTAGGCCTTCATCCCCAAGAAGCAGCTCTCCTCTTCCAGCAAGGCCTGGATCCCCATGTCCCTCCTGACAGCCTCCCCAAAGAGGGAGCTCACCTCTCAGTGGCTGCCTCCACCCTCTCTGGTTTCCTTCTCATTGGGGAAGGCATCAGGCCGAGCTGGATGTTCAGCTAATAAATATGTATGCAGGATTTTTATTACTTAATAGTTGTAAGGTTAATCGTCGTGGTGAACGCCTATATTTAATGTGTCAATGGAGCTGCAAAATGCCAAACTGAATAGCTTTAACACACATTAGTTCTACTTGTGAATCTACAAATAGGAACCTTGTCAGAAAAGTATTCAAACCAAGATCAGTATTGATTTTGGTCCTCGGGAAAGGCACTGGACTGTGACAGTTTAAAATGATAAATGTCTAGAGAATTATTTGCCTGTATTGATAAAAAGAAGCAGATATAAAGCTGACAGTCTCAGAGGCGTCGCCACTGAGTGAGGGCAGCACGTGTAACATTGTTAGGGGCTCTGAGCTAATCTCCCCTTTGATATGGAGAAGATTCTCATCTGATCTGGCCCTGCCCTGAGACTAGGCTTGTAATTGCAGAGGAGGGGGCTCTCTGAGCGTTTTCAGTCGGCTCCAGGTTTCTTGCCCTGACCACCCCCACCGTGTTATTGGAAGGCAGCATTCTGCAGAGAGCCAAGCAGGGACCCAAAAGCCTTGGGTCCCATCACTTCGTTGCTCAGAAGGCAAGACCGAGGTCCTCAGCCTAGTCATTAATTCTCTCTCAACCTCAATACTCAAAGCTCACCACCCAGGTCCTCCATGCCAGCCAGGCTGGCAGGTTGCAGCTCTTGTGAACTCCCCTCAAAGGCTTGGCCCACACCGTTTCTCTCGCCTGGAATGTGCCCCTTATCCATTTCCACTGTCTGGAGCCCACACTGTCTTCAGGATAACGCAACTCCACTTTCTCTTCCTTTTTCAGTCCGGTGCCACCAGGACTTGAGCAAGAGGTAGCACGGACCAAGATTCTCTCCTTGGCCAGATTCTAATCAACCTCTTCTAAATCCTCCTCCCAACTAGACCTCAACTTTTAGGCTTCATCTCTGCATTGTCCAGGTTTAGCAAGAATTCTGCTAAGTCAGTTGAACTAGAATCCCCCAGCCTTGATATCTGATCACCCCCATATCTCTCAGCCTCCATCCCCTGCACCCCAGTGATGTCTGACCACCCTGGCCTGCCTTCAACAAGAATCCTGCTATGGGTTGGTTCAGCCAGATCCCCTCATGCCTGAAGTTTCCTCTTAGTAATTTTCCATCCACTGAAGCCCCACTCTGCTCCTTGGCTGTAAATCCCTACTTTTCCTTGTTGAATTTGGCATTGAGCCAGATCTCTCTCCCCTACTACAAAAACCCTTTGTAGTAGCCACTTCCCCAATAAAGTCTGCCCTGCCTTCTTTAACAAGGGTCTTGAATAAATTTTTCTTTAACACTGGACCCCCAAGCAGAAATTGCATCCCTCTCACTCACAAACTCCTCCTTCTGCTGAATATTTTTTTTCTGAGTCTGTTTCGCCACCTGTAAATATGGTTTTGTGTTAGTTAATTTTTGCCCAACTCCCCCAACCACAGTGTAAAGACAGACACTTTGGTTTGTGCATCACTGTTCAATAGCAGTCTGGCTCATGAGGGTTCAACCTAAGTATTTGTTGAATCAGTGAATGAATAAATGAATCCTTCAAGAAGCCTTCAACACACCCTCCAGCTCAGTGATTATCTATTCTCTCTATCCTTCAAGTGGACTCAGGACTTTTCCAGCTCCCTCACCACCCACTCTTCTGTTCAAAAGCCTTCCATGGCCCCCTGGACCAGGTTTGAACTCAACCTGAATTGCAAAACCATGCCCCAACACGGAGCCGCTCCCCAAGCCCCACCTCTTCCCTTCTCTTCTGAATCTCAGGCTGCTGCCCAAGACCTGGCTGCCCTCTTTCTGCAGGGCACCTCAAGGCTGAGCCTTCTTGTGGACAACCTCCTTGGTCAATGCAAGCCTTCATGCTACTTTGCCATCACAGATGGCACTTAGTTATACAGCCAGGGACCTGTGCAGTCCTATCCCCACTTCCAGCGCCTGGGCCAGCACTGCAGCAGCCAGCCCATGTCTGAGCTCCTCTTGTTTCACAGGGACCTTAGTCACGAGCCCAGTCACAGGCACTCATGTTCACATATGTTTCCACCAAATGGTGTGTGCCCGGATGCTATTTTAAAACACAAACTCATGGAGTCTTTTCCTTCCTGAATGTTCTGCTTTCCTTTCTCTGCCCCTGGCCTCTGTACATCCTTACTTCACAGAAGGATTGCTGCACAGCATAAAGTGGAAGCTGCCCCCAGGACAGCCAGCCTTCTGCTTCCCAAAGCATAAATGTCTTAGAAGAATGTGGAGGGTTTGCAGACAAAAGGAAGAGAGAGAATCACATTCTCAGCAAGAAGCAAGAGGTCTTGGAAGAATCATGAATGAGGAAGGATTTCTTCCCAAACCCAGAGATATTTCTCCAGGCCAGAGAGAGGGGGGCAATGAGAGCCATTCCTCCAGGAGAGGGGACCTATTTTCTGGTGCTGCCTCAGGGAACAAGAAAGAGCCCAGAACAGTGGCTCCACGGGAGTCAGGACCATGGGTAGCCCCAGAAAGAGACCCTTGCCCTAGACACAACTTCTGCTGGAAGGTGACAGAGAGCAGCCTGCACCCTTGAAGGGGCACACAGGCAAAACGAGGGGCAGGTCCTGAGGGGTCTAGGGGTGATGACCAGAGGGACCTCCCTCTGATGTCTGGGCCCACTGGACTGTGCCCCCACCTGGGAGGCAGGAGAAATACCAGAAGAACTGGGGCAAAGGGTTTCTGGGAGGCCCCAAAGATGAGCTGTAGAAGCAGCCATGGAAACAGGGATGGGTGATTTGCCTAAGCAGGCTAATTGGGTAGATAAAGACTCATAACCATGGCGAGAGTATACTGTCATCTCCCCCATCAGACTAGGTGCTCTCTCAGGGCAGGAGCTGAGACCTTCTTCCCTTTCACTTCATACCTGTGTATCCAGGTGCCCAACAGGAACAGGTGGGACTCTGCCACATCGGGAGGGCCAGCTCCCTTGCACTTTGGGCAATGGTTCATGTACACTTCCCATCAAGAGACCTTGAGTGGGTATCACCAGCAGATTCTCAGGAAGCACAGTGGGATGAAAACACAGGGCAAGCTGTCACTTGCTGTGCCAGCTGGGGGCAGTTGTGCCCACTCCAGGGCCCCTGAGATCAGGGCAGTAGGAAGGAGTTGCTCCACACACTCACATCCACTTGCCAAAGCTTCTCCGTTGTACCTGGGAAAGAGCTTGATGTTACCTAGAGAAGGGGTTCCTGAAGAGACCTTGAGAGATCCCAGAGTCAAACCAGTTACTGCACAACTACTATGCTGAGGCCCAGAGTGGGCAAGCTGCTGGCTCAGTGTCACACAGTGGCTTAGCAGATCTAAGGTCACAGGCTGAGACTCCTGCTGCCCAAGAAGTGACTCCTCCTAGCACCCCCAGGACCTTACAGGAGTGAGTCTGTGCTTCCATTTAACTTTAGACCTCCACAGCCACAACCAGCCAGTGTAACAACCACCAGAGGCATGCAGCTAAGCTGGCTGATGAGCACTGCAAGGGGAGTCTAGACCTGGGTTCCAGCACCACCTCTGGCACTTCCCTTTCTGGGCCTCCAGGACCTTGAAGCCTTGTTTTCTCAAGTGAGAAGGGAGGTCATGGACAAGGTCAAAGGGAATGTGTGTATGTGCTGGGGGAGAGGGGCACCATAAGAAAAGAGTCCAGAATCCCATCCCACTGCTTTCACCCAAGCAGCCCTGCTTTCAAATGTCTTGCATCTGGGGCCTCTGCTTAGCGTCCTCAGAAAAGGGATTCCACCACTAAATAAATAGGTGACACTCCACACTGTCCCACCTCATGCCCTGCCTCTTGTCCCCAAGAAGGCAGACTCTTTAAAGAGGCTATACCGTGGCCAGTGGGAAGACATTCACATGGGCAAAAGATCCCCCAAACAGCCTCTCAGGAGGGGCACCCTCCTCTTCCGAACCATCCACTGACCCAAGGCAGTTTAGAAAAGAAGCTTGGGCAGCAGGCTTTCTTGACAGCTGACACATGAGTTCTAAGCTGCACTTTCCAAGAGGTAGTGGTACCTCCCGGGAAGAGAGCTACCATCATTCCTTCTTTGCAACATCTAGAGCTTTTGGCCTGGTCAGAAACAGCTGCCCAGGTGCAGGGCATGCTGAGAGCTGCTGCCAAAGAAAACGGACTGACTGGAGTCTGACAGAGGCCAGTGAGAGAAACCTGGCCAGGCAGGGACTCTAGGGAAATTCATGGTCCTGGATGACCAGGTGAGCAAACTCCCTGAGGCCCCACCTTGAAACAGAGGTGGAAGGTCAGGCCCTCAAAAGTTTGAAAGATTACAAAGCTGGGAACAAAGGGAGCCTTGGAGCCTGAAATGCCCACAGTTAGGTGAAGGAGATGGTGAGTCTTGCCATCACAAGAGCCTGAGACCCCTACCCCAGAGAAAGGTGGGGAGACGGCAGCGGGATCAGAGAGAGACAAGTGGCTTCCAGTGGCCAAGAGCAAGACCAGCAGCAGCGAGGCTGCAGCTGGGCTCCCCTGATGGCTCAGGACACTGGGAGGGGCCCCAGCAGTTCCCAGACTCAGGGCCAGTGCCCTCACTCCCTGCTCGTAATTACCCCATGATAAATGTTGGCGTCGCTGCTAAAGGTATCTACATGCAGGCTTTATGGTCATTTTCCAACAGCCCAGACCTTTTAAACTCTCTTGTGGGAGCAGGTTAAGATGATTATGCAGATAGATGGACCCTGGCGCAATATTAAGTCAGCAATGGAGACATAGGAGCTGTAGATGGGGCGAGATTACTGTAGGAGGCTGCTGCCACCAGTGTGAGACAGAAGGATCCTCCACAGGCACCCCGGGTGCCTTACACACTCACACAAACACACTCATGCTCACTCCTCAGCCTCCCTAGTTAGTTGTCTGGCTACAGCCAGACTCTGTTCCCATGGAAACGTGAAATGTCAGCCATGTCTGTTAGGACGCCAGGAAGGCACAGGTCTGCAGGGAGGAGAGGCAGCCAGGACCCAAGGAAGACCTGCTCCCAAGCTTGCTTGGCCGGCATGGGGAGAACAAAGTCAGAGGGAGACCCCCATAGGACAGCCCAGGGAGTCAGGGACCAGTGTGCTCCAAGGTCAAGCCCTAGACCAGAGTAAGGTCAGCACACAGAAGTGTTGATGCTTTTGTCGGGGCACCTCCTTGAGAGGGCTGCACACACAGCAAGGAGGAAGTACCAGTCAAGTCCAGACTCATTTCCACTAGACAAAAAGAAAACTCCCTGTGATCAACCCTCCTTTTCCAGGTTCTAAGAGTGAGAGAAATACCTCCCCACAACTTCCTAGAGGTTTCCTCCCACCAGAAGCACAGTTACCAGCTTCTTAGGGCTGGTTCTCCTAACACCCTGCCTTCAGAACAAGCCAGTGGTAAAAGGCCAAGATGAAGCTCAGCGAGGCAGTTCTACCCGGAACGAAGCAGGCAGCAGAGTAGGGCACCGTCCGCAATAAATGTGGAGCAGAGACCCCTGGGGGACGAGTGGACAGCACAACCTTCCACAACCCCCCAGAAGCTGTGGCTTCTTCCCAACTCTTACAATTGTCATCTCTAGACAGAGCCAGCAGGGCAAATATCCTGTGTGCCAATGAAGGGGGAGCCCTACATCTGACATCACCAAGCAGAGAGTGAGAATTACCTATCTAAAGCACCTGACACATAACAGGGGGCCCAAACAGCAATTGCTATTAATGGCAGTAGAAGTATTTACAAGTCTGGCTGCCAGTGGCTCACCCTGGACTTGATCTTTGTCACTAATCCTATGATCTCCATGAGTGGGGAGAAGGCTGCTGCTGTGCTGACAGCCCATGTCCGGGCTGGCGCAGGACTGAGTTGAGCCTGAGGGAGGACAGCCGTGGGGGGCTGGGGGACGGGGCAGAGGAATGAGCACCAGGTTGTGCTGCATTTCCCATGTGGATTCCATTCCCTAAGTCTGAGTATAGATGCTTAAGCCATGACCTGTATCTTCTAAGGCTGGGAATTGGAAGCAGGTGAGAGAAACGGATTCTTTGTAGGAAGAATGAAACCCAGCACCAACTCATATCACCACCTACTATGATTAGAAGCTCTTACTGGCCAAGCACCCCCTAGTGCTGGGCATTGTCCTGAGCAATTTACATCCATCCTCTCCACTCCTCACTCACTACAAACCTGTAAGAGATGTGTAATTACCCCCTTCTTACGGCTGTGGGGAGGTGGGGGGCACACTGAGGTTCAGACAAGCAGCATGGCTTCCCCAGGGTCATTTATGGAGGAATGCATCAGGCCCAGCACATCATCTGCAACGCTGCCCAAGAGATCAAAAGAATCAGCATCGGCAGGCCCAGCCTTTGGAGCCAAACACAACTGGGTCTGAATCCTGGTATAGCTGTTTCCTTAACTGTGTGACCTTAGCTGAGTGATTTAACTGCTCTGAGCCTCTGGTTCTTCATCCATAAGTTGGTGTTAATTATGCCTGTTTCCAAGAGTCATTGTCAAGACTAATGAGATTGTGTACAAAGTGCAGCCAGACCACGGCCGTGCCTGCTAACTGGGAGACAGCATCACCTTCTGGGAGGTAAGGGCCAGCTTGTCACGTGTACCACTAGATCCACGGGGTCTTAGAAGGCCTGGCACTGAATAAATAGCTTTGGAATGAATGTAGGCTTTCTCCCTATTGAAAGCAGCATATGCTCACAGAGCACATGAGAAATGGAAACGCGTTTTTTAAATGTCATGCCTAAGTCCCACCTCCGAAAAATAATTGCTGTTCTGCTTTTTCTTTTAGGTAAATCATTTGAGCCTTATGAATTCCTCACCTCCCAGCCAAGTTTTCTGCCACTCAGATTTCAGCCAAAGACTCTCCAAACTGAGCCAGTGATTGTCCTCAGGCTTGGGGCTCCTCACAGGCAAGCCGATCTGAATTAGGACGGAAAGGGAGCTGCTTCTTCATCAGCTCTGCCTGGTCTCAGCAGCCCACCCTTCCTCAGCTCTGCTGCTATCAAGTTGGAATCAGAGTTCCCGCCTGTACCCATGAACCCAACTAGTACCCATGAGGACACAGGTTCAATCTCCGGCCCTACTCAGTGGGTTAAATGATCCAGCATTGCCATGAGCTGTGGTGTAGGTTGCAGATGCGGCTTGGATCCCTCATTGTTGTGTCTGTGGTGTAGGCTGGCAGCTACAGCCCTGATTCAACCCCTAGCAGGAACTTCTAAATGCTGTGGGTGTGGCCCTAAAAAGACAAAAAAAAAAAAAAAAAAAAAAAAAAAAAGCTGGAAGACTCCTCCTCTCAGGAATGGTAACCACTCAACACAGCCCAATCAGGATTGGGGCTTTAGAGCCACCACTATATGAAGAAAGTGGCCAACCAGACCCTTCAAAACAGAAGCCTTGGGTGGTGGGAGGGGGTGCTTAACCCGATCCACTGAAGATGCTTCTGAGAAGTGATCCTGGTCCCTAGCATGGGGCCCTACATACAAGGCCCCTTGAGATCTGGTCCCTTCCTGTGCCTCATTCTTTTGTACCATCTCCTTGATACTTCAGTCACACCAAACCTCTGCAGAGGTGCTCAAACAATCAGCTTCCCTTTCATGCTTATTCCCTCAAGGTAAAGGGTTCTTCTCCCATCCAAGTGGCAAACTCCTATTCATCCTTAAAGAACCTACTCAGAAACCTCTTTCAAGCCAGAAAGCTTTCCATAAGCCCCCACAATTGGTGAGGTGGTGCTGTCCTGTGTTCCCTAATGCCCAGGCTCACCTCCACTACAGGCTGACCACCTCATCATCACAACCTGGTCACTGGTCAGACCAGGAACACCTGGAAGATGACAGTTCTGCCTCCTCTCAGGGAGTCCAGGAGGGAGCTACCAGGCCCCAACTGCTTAAAGACAGGTCTTTACTTCCTATTATCTAGAACTGGGTCTGGGAGAGAGTCAGGATCAGTGAACATCCACGGTAGAAAGGGAGAGAATACATAAAGCAGAGAAGGATAACAGGTAAGTTAATAACAGGATGCCAACTGCAACTTGCCCTTGGGTGTGAGATTGGCTGCTGAGGCCCATGGAGGTGATAAAGGAGGATCAACAACATTGTACTGAGAAAGCCGCTGACAAGCAGGCCTAGCCACTCCCCACAGGACTGCCACCAATTGCCCTCCCTTCTCCTCACCCTGTCCCCACCTAGGAGCCTCAGAGAGGGGGCAGGAACTGCTGAGGCCTCTCAGCAGAATCCTCTCCTCCCCCAAGCCAAGGGCAAGAAAGGCCTCCAGGAGCATCATTCCTAGAGACAGGGAGGCCTGCAAGAAGAGGAGACTCACCCCTAGCTGGATGCTGGCTGAATGCAGAAGTGGGGCGAGGGCAGTCCTTGAAGGGCTTAATAGAGGTCTCTCGGAATTCAAGGTGAGCATGAACACAACAAGTGGAACCTTACTCTGCAATGGCTGCAAAGGCCTGTACTTGCTAAAGGAAAAGCGACCTGGGTTTAGAGGGCTGGGAGCAAGGTGGGGGATGCTGACCCCATCCTGGCTTTCCCAAGCCCTATAGAGTGCAGAAGATGTCCTCAGGGTTCCACACACATGAGCACCAAGATTCAAGGACAGGGCTGGGTCATAGGCTGCCCAGGTGGCTTCCACCCAGGCGAGGCCACACCTGCCCATTCAGGGAGATGAAAAGTGTGAACTTCCGGTGGCTAGAGAGGGAGGCTCACAGGGATGGTGGGGACTGGGGTAGGCTGGACACTGCTCTTGAGGAATTCAGACTCACCTTCTACCCCAAGACCACCCCTAGGGAGAAGGCCACCACTGGGAGGTGCTGACGCACAGGAGGGAGGTGAAGTTTATGAAGCCAAAGCAAGACCGGCCCATCTCTCTACAGATGAACAAAGCAGGGAGTTCTCACACAGATGCAGGAAGAGGAAGAAGAGTTACAGATGAGAAGGCAGTTCCTCCCTTTCAGTCCAGAGAGAACATGACACAGCTGCAAGACTGATGTTTCAGACCAATGCAGAGGGGCCCCTAGCAACTGAAAGTGGCCAGAGGTCGTGGGACTGCCCATGACATTGTAAGGGACAAAGAGAGAGAGAGATTCAGCAGAGGAGAGGGGTGGGAGGAAAAGAAAGCCGTAGGACTCCACTCCACTGAGCTGGGCCCTTCACTGAATTAGTCACGGGAGGAAGAAAGGGAGGGAGGTAAGAGGGGAGTCACAGGAAAGGAAAGAAGAAGGAAATGTAGACTCGGCATCAGAAGCCAAGATGGGGAAGCTGGTACCCAGGTGTCCTCATCCTGCTGGCCCTCTTACTGCTGTTCAATCTGGGCTTCTCAGAGACTGGACAGGGCTCCTCTGATCCCCAGAAAGTGGTACTTGTGTCCCAGGAAAGGACCTGGCCGATGTTCTTGCCCCACACTGCACATTATAATCACCAGGAGAGTCTTTTTAAAATATCCACCCCAGAACGCTCTCCAAACTAACAACAGACCCTGGCTTGGGGAAATGGGCTGGAAATTGGTGTTTTGTGAAGCTCCCTAAACAATTCATGTGTAGTCAAGCGTGGAAACTGGTAGACAAGGCAGCTCTCAAAAGGTGGCCTTTGGACCGGCAGCACCTGGGAATTGGTAGGAATGCTGAATTTCAGGCCCTACCCCTTACCCATGGACTCAGTTACACTAGAAATGGGGCCCAGGGATCTGTGTTGACAAGCATTCCAGGTGATTCTGAGCCAGGCCAGTCTTGAGACCTTCTGGACTAGAGTATATCTGAAGGGGGTGGGGGAGGAGGTGGACATGCTAAAGGGTGTGGAGAACATGAGGGAGGGAGCACCCAGGACCCTGACCTCCTGGCCAGGGAATGCCCCTCCTCCCCAGCTCTTCAGCCCCACTAGACCCGGAAGCACTAGGCACCCCGCACCGAGGGGCTCACTACAGCACACACAATGCTGAGCTCCCTGGAGCACCATCTATTTACTGACTCTTGGTTTCTCAGGCGTGTGGGGAGTGAGGGGAGCTGCTTGTGCTCCCATTAACCAGCCCTGATTAAATCAGCTGGGCTCCTCAAAGGGCAGCGCCACACAAATGGAAACTAATAATAATAATTCACTAATTGTCTCGAAGCTGGAGTCACTCTAATCGCCCATGAACAAAAGAGAACGATTAAAAGTCTCCTAAATTCCAAGAACAGAGCTGTGCCCCTCCCCCAGCTAGACAGGCTCTAGGAGAAGGGTGCAGATGTCAGAGATACTATGCTAAGGACCCGAGATGCAGAGCAGAGGGAAGTGTACAGGGATGGGTATATCCCGGATGCAAAGAAGCAGACAATGATGGGAGAACCCAGGGAACCAAGGCAGGGATGGACTCATCCACACCCCCCAACTCTCCCCTACCCCACCCCGTTTCACCCCAGCTTGCTGCTGTTGGGTGACTCACAGAAGCCCAGCCTGCAGTGGTTGAATTCTCGGCTTCATCTTTCATCCAGCAACCCCCTTCTATAACACCTCCCCCAGGAAGCCTTTCCAGGCTGCTATGTGAGATGCGCTGAGCACTCAGGTGTGGAGCTATACATCAAGAATGATCTAGTCCCATGACAGGTAAGGAATCTGAGGCTGGAGAGGGGCAGGGACTTGGCCAAGGTCACACAGTAAACTGGAGAGAGAGCAAGATTAAAACCCAGCTCTGCAAACACAAGGCTCTTCCCAGACCCAGAGCCAGAGGAGCACACAGGAAAAGTAGCTGCTCTTTCTAAGCACTTTCTCCTCAAGTGTCATCTTTTCAACTATTTTTAAGGTAATAAGTTGACAGGAGAGTTGTTTTGACAGTGGTGAAAAGTCATTTAAGAAAACAGTGTAAAAACAAGCCTGTGAGACACAGAGAGAAGGCAGGCTGAGGGGCTGGTGCTTTGCACATGCTCTCTCCCCCAAGCGACAAACAGGCCAGCCCTCCCCACCTGAACTGCCCCCAGCTCCCTCCTGCCCTGTCTAAAGCCCTTCTCCTCTCTAGGAGCCCCTAATCTCCTATTACCAGCTCCCAGACCCACTTACGTGAGACTTGACAGCTCCCCGTCTAGACTACAGACTCTGAAAGTCTTAATTGCTCTTTCATCAGCAGAGAAGGGCTGCTTCTTCGTCAAGCAGCCAACCACTCAGCGAGTCCTTGTCGAGCTCCTAGGGGTACCAGGCCATGCAGGGGATTCAGAGACGTCTGAGGATTTGATGGATCATTCGGGTCAGAGGAGGACAGCTGCCTGGGCTGGGCCTCACGCCAGATGTCAGGCCTCCAACAAAAGGAAGACCCAAGTTATCCAGGAGCTCCACTAGCTTCTCAGAGAGGGAAGGTGGGGGAGAAGCCTGGACTGCAAAGGGCCTCCCCAAGCTGCCTTTGAACAGTCTGGTCCCAAGGTGCCAAGGCCTGGGAGTGTTGCAGACCGATGCTTAGATTCTGAGAACTTGCCGTGTGCTGGGTGCATGCTCTGTAAAGGGAGTACAGACACGACGCACGTGGTCCTTGACCAGGTGCAGCTTACCGTCTAGTAGCCAGGTAACCTAGTAGCCAGGTAACCTGTCCTGACTCATTCCCACCTTGCCCTATGATAGGTGGGTTTAAGGGTAGGTGTTAACAGGTGATGATGGTGCCATGAGTCCATCTCCCACTAGCTGTCTGCTCTCTCTGACACCTCTCTGTGAATGGCTTCTGGCCTATCCTGCCCTATGAACTCTCCTACATGGCCCTCTTCGCACAGCACTTTACTCTGGGTGCCACCACTGCCTTTTCTCCCTCTAGGCCCCTCAGACATGATGTGGTGGTTATCACCCTCAGGCTCCATGAGCAGTAACCACAGCCAAGTGATGTTCCCATGTCTCACGGGGACAACTAAGGCAGGGGGTCCAAGGGTGTCTGTGACGCCAGTCCCCAGAGGACAGCTCTGAGGGGCTCAGGGGAACCACAACCCCTCCTTGGCATTCAGCATAGAAGAGAAGAACCCTCCTTTGTCATCATTCTGGAAAGAATGGCCCCCTGGGGGCAAGGCTCTGGATTGTCACAAGCATGATTTTCAAACCGAGGCCATTTATTCATCTCACAATCTCCTTAATGCTTCTGTGTTGTTGCTGTTTTTTTGTGTGTTTTTTTTTAAATCACTGATTGTGTGCAATATCCCAGCCCTGTCCCTCCCTTCTGCCTCGAATCGCCACCACTACCCTCTGTGGGGAGAAAGCTGGGCTCAGAAAGGGAAAGAGACTCCTTTGGGGCACCCAGCAAGTCGGGGTACACTGGAATCCAGCCCCTCTGGCTCCAGGTCCAGGCCCTGGGCCCCCTGCCTGCAACAGCTGCCTCTGCTGCTGCTCCCAGCTCCTCCAGGCGGGGGTGGGTATCAGCCTTGCTGCAGGCACCCGGGGACCTCGCAGTGGATTAACTACCTGAGGCCGTGCCTTGCTCTCCACCAGCCGCCACTGCGGCAACTGCAGTCAGGATGAAATAGAGCCGCAGAAAAACCAGCAGAGCCACAGCCATAAACCATCTCTCTCTGCCAGGAATGGCCCGGTGCGTCTCACAGGAGGAGGGGGACAACAGTCTCTGGCTATGGCAGCTAGAATGGAAGACGGGAGGGTGAGGGGTCCTTTCTAGATCCATACTGCACCCTGGGAGGTTAGAAGCCAAGCCAGGAGGGGAAGAAGAACATTCTGCTAAACAGAGGCCAGGTGCCGTTCTGCTGGCATGGGGGGGCAGTCCCGACTGCCTGGGGACCGTATTTTCCCCATGACATTGGCCGTATTTCTGGAGGAGAGCCCCATGGTGGCCTCGTAATGGAAAAGTTAGGGCTCTGCTGTGCTGATATGTCCATCAAATCTGCCCCTGAGGGGAGACATTGTGCCTTCCAGAGCAGAGAACAATGGACAGCCAGCTGCGGGTGTGTGTGTGTACATGTGCGCGTTCTCCCAGACGTCGGCAAAGGAAGAGATCAATTTAGAGAATTAGAGGCCAGCCCACTTTGCATGGCTTCTAGGAGGCATGTACGGTAAATAAGGACTCAAGAAAAGAAATGTTGCATCATTCAATTAATTTCAGCCTTGAATCGCAGTGGCTGGGTGGGGGTGGGGGGAGTGTAATCAATACCGAGCATTCAGCTTGCTAACATGAAGCACATTTCATACAAAGCTGGACATTTTTCTCCTTGTCATACAGAATTATCTTAATTATTGTTTCAAGGAACAGCCTTATATAGCATCATCTAGTAGTCCGGGAGGCGGCGCAGAAACTCGTCACCGGAATAATTTATGATTTTTCTTTCTAACATCTTGGTCTTGTTTGATATGCTTGCCATTTCTCCCTGACAGGGAGGTCGATTAAATCACATTTATATTGTAAACGTATGCATTGCTTTTTACCCAAGGCGCTGGATGAAGAGATACAGGGGCCCCGAGGGAGGGAGAAGCCAATCCACTTTCATATTGCAAATTTCTGCTGTTCGGAAGAAATGAATGGTTGCCAGGGAGAACTGGGAATTACTTGAGGATGCAAAATGTTATTTTAGAATCCTTTTGAGAGGGTTTTGTTCCCTCCCCCACCTCCTCCAGAATTTTCACTTCTCCGGCTGCTAATGGAGGTCAGGACCGGTCTCTGTGCGAACGCCGAAGGAATGCACTTCACCGGCATTCTTCAGGGGATCCGCCTGAGCCAAATTTCGTGCTGGCCGCCCTTAAGCAGACTGCTTCTTGGCCTCAAAGGAGGGTGGGGGACACATTTAGAAAAAAGGGGCTATTCACGTTTTGCAAAGCACTTCATCCTCCCGTCCAGGGCTGCATGGGGCCCCTCTGGAAGCTGGTAGTTGGATTTGGTGGAAGCTTTTGTAAACAACAGAAGGTGTTCAAAATCAAGAGGGGAAAGGTCATTAGCAGGGACCAGGAAGAAGGGACGCTGCACCGTCATTAACCTAACCGAACTAATTAGGAAACATTCAGGTTTTATAAATTATGCAAGACGCTCAATTTATACTTTTTCAAATTCCTACCATAACATAGATAATGAGGGAACATTTACAGTAACAGCGTAACCTAATCAAGAAACCCTTTCATTAGCATGAAATCTTCCAACACGGTGTTTGCGAGCACAACAAACGGAATTACAGATGCTGGGGGAGGCCAGGGGTCGGGGTGGGTGGGGGGAGGCTGCATGCAGGGAGGGCGGAAGGGGGCTGCTGATTTCACTTTTATCCAGGCCCGTGGCTCTAAGAAACCTCCCCACCCACCCCCAGCATGAAACAGATCTTCCCCAGGGCTCAGTCTTGCAAGAGGGCCAGGGAGATCTGGAAGGTCCTTGTGACTCCCCAGCAGCCCTTTCTACAGTGTGAGTGAGTCAGTGGGTGATTTACAACCATCTCTGACTTGACCTTGTAATCCTGGAAGAGATAACCAGGGCACATGGCAGACCAGCCCTTTCTACAGGTAGAAATACCCCCTCTCCCGGAGGTCTTGTTAATAGTATCTTCCTCTGTAAATACTGGACAAACCCCTTGAGTTCCTTTCATAGTGGTGACTTTGCCTGGGACTTCCGAGATCACTGCCAGTGGACAAAAGGCAAGGAGCAGGTCCCGGCACCATGAGGAAATCCCAGGATTCAAAGGACATTATCCAAGATCATCGGAGCCAGTTAAAACCCCGCAGTAGGAACTCACTCCCTCTTAGGGAGCACCTTCCACAGTAATAGTGATAAAACCTTCCATAGGCTCTCACAGGGAAGTGGCAAAAAGCAGAGGCTTCCAGTGACTTCTGTAGGTGCAGACCCTCCTGGTAGTGGGTTGAATGGTAGCTCCTGTATCAATGAGCTCAGGCTGCCATCACCAAATACCACAGACTGGGTGGCTGAAACCACAGAAGTTGATCCCTTACAGATAGCGGGCTGGGAAGTCCAAGATCAAGGTGCCAGTATTTAGATTTCATTCTGAGGCTTCTTGTTGTGGCTTATAGGCATATGCCATCTCACTTGATACGGCTTACAGGCACATGCCATCTCATATGCCATCTCACTTATGCAGTATTGAATTTGTGATTCTTCTACAAAAAATTTTAACCTCACGGAGTTCCCGTCGTGGCGCAGTGGTTGACGAATCCGACTAGGAACCAGGAGGTTGCGGGTTCAGTCCCTGCCCTTGCTCAGTGGGTTAATGATCCGGCGTCGCCATGACCTGTGGTGTAGGTTGCAGACGCGGCTCAGATCCTGCGTTGCTGTGGCTCTGGCGTAGGCCGGTGGCTACAGCTCCAATTCAACCCCTAGCCTGGGAACCTCCATATGCCGCGGGAGCAGCCCAAGAAATGGCAAAAAGACAAAAAAAAAAAAAAAAAAATTTAACCTCTACTTTGTATGTATTTCTCCATAAAGGATGCATATTGAACATAAATGGAGTGACCTTTTCATTGTGTATGGGGCGGGGAGAGGTGGGGAGACAGAGACAGAGAGACAGGGAGAGAGAGAGTTCTCATGTATCTTCCTATAAGGGCACTAATTCCCTCAGGAGGGCCCCAATCTCATGATTTCATTTAGCCCTAATCACCTTCCAAAGGCCCCATCTCCAAATACCATCACTTTAGGGGGTGAGGGCTTCAACATAGGGATTGGGAGAGATGCAAATATTCAGTCCATAATACTCCCCAAATGGTACATCCACCCAGAACATGTGAATGTGACCTGATGTGTTCAACAGGTCTTCCGAAGTTTAAATTAAGCATCTTCAGATGCTATCACCAAGGACTGTCAGGGTGGGCCCTAGGTCCAAACCAAGACACAGAGAAGTAGGCAATGAGACTGGAGTGATGCGTCTAGAAGCCAATGAACACCTAGGATTGCTGGCAGCCACCAGAATCTGGAAGAGGGAAGCGTTTTCTCCTAGAGCATTTGGAGGGAAAGTGACCTTGCCACCTTGATTTTAGACTTCTGTCTTCAAGAACTATGAGAGATTATATATCTGCTATTTTCTAGTTTGTGATAAGCTGTTATAGCAGCTCTAAGAAACTAATACACCACACACCACTAAGTGCACCAATCTGGGTTCTCCAGAGAAATGGAACCAATAGAATGTGTGTGTGTGTGTACATATACATGTGAGTACATAGATGAGTGTGTGTGTATATATGTGGAGAGAAAGATTTATTCTAAGGAATTGATTTAAATAATTAAGGATTCTGAGAAGCCCCACCATCTTCCATCTGCAAACTGGAGACCAGGACAGCTGGTGGTGTAGTTCTAATCTGAATCTGAAGGCCTGCAAACTAGGAGGATAGTGTAAATTCTAATCCAAGTTCGAAGGCCTGAGAACCAGAGAGTCAGTGGGGTGAGTTCCTAGCCTGAGGGCAAGAGAAGATGGACTTTCTGGCT
This sequence comes from Sus scrofa, assembly GCF_054392235.1. Classification (NCBI taxonomy): domain Eukaryota; kingdom Metazoa; phylum Chordata; class Mammalia; order Artiodactyla; family Suidae; genus Sus; species Sus scrofa. The sequence continues at coordinate 102,983,535 of NC_139396.1, read as the reverse complement.
CTGTCAGGCAGAAGGAGAAAATTCTCCCTTCCTCCACCTTGTTGTTCCATTCAGGCCCTCGGTGGACTGGAGGAGGCTCACTCACACTGGGAGGGCCATCTGCTTTACTCGGTCTACCGCTTCAAACACAAATCCCTTCCAGAAACTAACCCTCACAGACAGACCCAGAGATCATGTTTAAGAAAATATCTGGACACCCTGTGACTGGGTCAAGTTGACACAGAAAATTAACCATCACACTAAGCCTCAGTGCCCTCCATCTGTAATGGCAACAATTACAGCACCCAGCACAGAGTACATGCTCAATAAAAGTGAGCAATCAGTGTTAGGTGGATCTGAGGTCTCTGTCTCTCAGTCCTACCTGTTGGTCCTAGTTTTATTCTCACTGCAGCACCAGGGAGAAGAGTCTGCTCTTCCACCTTCCTTCAGAAACCTGAAGATGGGAGCATTTTAGGCTCTCGGCTAGCCACTGTTCTTTCCACTCTTTCTATTATGACATTGTTACACATCACCTCACTATTCTGGTAGCTATCTTTTGGGCAAACCAAGGCACAAGCCATGAGATGAGCATGGGTGCAATGGAATGGAGCTGTCACATCACTTGTTCCGGAACCATTCATTTATTCATTTATTCACTCATCATCCATGCATGCATGCATTCATTCATTCGCTGAACAAAAATGTTAGGTATCTCCTAAGTATCAGGGCCCATGCTTGGAGCTAAGGATGTAGTAGTGAAAAGACAGAGTCCCTCCTCTTAAGAAATTTTCAGAAGAGCTTGTACCCACCCAGTCAGGGTCCCATTGGGTGGGAAAGGACCCTAGGGGGGCAAATCCCGCCTTAGGTCTGAGTTCCTTGAGACCCAAGGGCCTTGCCTGAGTTGAAGCCCAGGGTCTCTGGTTCTGTCTTTCATCCAAATCTGGCTTCCCCACCACTGCACTTTTCCCAGTGCAGTGGAGATAGTTTAGATACCATCATGGAGATTACCTTTGTTATAACTGTTCAGAGCATGAGCTTCAATTACCGATCTCTGGTTCTCTGATGCAGAGAAACCCACGTCAGTGCAGGAAATGCTCTCCCTCCTCATTACTCATGTTCCCCATTCCCTCCAGTTATTTGCAAGTGGCAGACTGTAAATTCTTCCAGGAGGAGGCTGGGGCCAATAACTGCTTTACCTTCATAGGCAAGTGGGAGTGGTGATTCTTGGGCTTCTTCCCTCTGGGTTTACCATTTGCAAAGCAAAAGAAAAGGAGCAAACATTTCCAAAATTATTCCCAAATGTTCCTCTGAAAACCTTGGCTAACCCTGGCTGCCAGTGGATAAGTCATATGATGACAATTCCATGAGATCTTGGTCGATGGGCATAAACCTCTGGTTTGAGGGTGGGGCGATGATGGCCCGTTTGAGCAAGCTCTCACGCAGATGTTCCCAAACATCCAGCCATCTGGCACCAGAACGGCACACCTGGATAAGAAGCCAGAGGTTTCTTATGCATTTGTTTGGGGGGTCAGGCCAAGACAGTGCCAACAAGGGGCTGAGATAACCGCTTTCTTTTTTTTTTTTATGTTTTTGTCTTTTTGTCTTTTCTAGGGCTGCACCTGCAGCATATGGAGGTTCCCAGGCTAACGGTCCAATGAGGACTGTGGCCGCCAGCCTACACCAGAGCCACAGTAATGTGGGATCCGAGCCAGGTCTTCAACCTACACCACAGCTCACGACAACGCCAGATCCTTAACCCACTGAGCAAGGCCAGGAATCGAGCCCAAAACCTCATGGTTCCTAGTCGGATTCATTAACCACTGAGCCACGATGGGAATTCCAAGAGATAACTGCTTTCTTAAGGTGGTTGTTGGAAGAAGAACCCAGGTAATCCACTCCCAGCCCCAGTTCCCACCAGCTCCAGAGCCAGTTAGCAGAAAGAGACCTTTCTGTTTTACAGAAGAGGGAACGGGGGCCCCTGGGGCCAAAGAAGGAAGGAACTTAGAATGAAAAGATTTGGGATTAGATGATTTTTAAGGCTAAACGGAATGATTCGAGCACTGAGTCTAACCAGTGGAGTCAGAAGGACTCAATGAGCATCTCCATTGTATGTCAGGGCACAGACAGGCCAGCAGAGGTGAGGCCCAGGACTCAGGGTCCTGATCAGGCACTGTAGAACCAGGCTTTTTTTTTGGAGGGGGTGCATGGGGGGGGTGGAATGTGCCATGGCATATGGAGGTTCCCAGGCGAGCAATCAAACCTGTGCCACAGCAGTGACCCAAGCAGCTGCTGGATCCTTAACATGCTGTGTCACAAGGGAACTTCTAGAACCAGAACTTTTTGACTCCAGTCTGTTTCTCGCACATAACGTCCAGGAGCAGTCTATTCCTCCACCAGGCTCAGCTGAGCTTGAATGTGTACCTAGCTCCAAAGAAGATAAGTCACACAGCCACATCTGGAAGTCACATCTGAGATATTTCATGACCATAAGTAAAAGTTCAAGGGGAAACATATGTTTTGATGACATCATTTTAGTGCCTACAATTTAACGAGACTAAGAGGTAAAGGTATGAAGTAAGAGGGGTATTCGGACAGAAAGAGGAGAGCAGAGCCAACATGTGGGGAGAAGCAAGAGCACCCTCCCCAAAGAACCATATGAAATACAACCACTTTGGCTCAGTTCCTATGAGGCCCCACTGGGGCTCCCTGAAAGCCTGTATCCCTCAATAAACCCTTTTCAAGAGCTGCTTGAGCAGACCTCTATCCTTGGCAATTCCATGGACCCAAATGAAGGTGTCACTGACCATCTCCATAACCAGCCCTTGTCAATGCACAGTTTTCATCCTTTCTTCCTCCCAGATGCACATGTGCATCAGTCCTCCAATGGACAGCCCACTCCTCCGGTGTCTGGGTCCAGATCAACCCCAAAGGTCATTCCCTGCAATGCTTTATGACTGTAACAACTAACTCAGGTCACACTCCCCTGATGGCGAGATGCTAGCTGCTACACTGCAGTGGGCATGCTCCGTGCTATTGGATTTTTGCTATAGGCCAGGGATGTGAAGGTAAACAACACTGGAGATGGAATAGAGGGGCAAGAAGAGTTCACTGGGGACCCAGAAGAGAAGCCAGATGGGGGAGTCAAGGTGGCTTCCCAGAGAGGATGCCATGGAGCTAGACCTTGATGGAGTGTCCGCTTGTAGGAAGGATGGGGCATTCTAGGCAATGGGAATGGCATATGGTAAGGGCACAAGGGCACAAATGCATCTAGCTCATGGAAGATGCTGATGTTTCCTACTGACCCCATCTGGTCTCATCAGCTATCAGCTGTGGCCACTCATACCTCTGGGGGACATGGGTGGTAGGGGATAGACGTACTTCCTTTCAAATTTCCCGCTTTGTTCCCATCAATCAAAGGCCAATGGTGTCACCAGATGTTATGACTATATAATTAGAAATCCTGGGGATGGGGCACTCTTCGAATTTCCCAAATGAGGCTCACATGGCCCAGAAAGGTGAAGCAATTTACCTGAGGTCACCCAGCAAGATAATGAAATAGCCATAACAAGGATCCGTTTTTGCTGACCCCAGACCTAGGCATCTTCCTCTAGACCCTTCTCAGGGCAGCCAGCTGTGAACATCTTTTGATTCTCTCCCCAGTGGACTCTTTGGTGAGGTCTTCCAGGGCCTGGCCTTTCATTATTTTTAATGCTGTTTACATATGAGAGAGATGAGCTACACAGGCAGTCAGAAGGTACAAAAGGGCACCCGGTCGAATTTAAAGCCCCTGGGGCCACAGTGCCCTTCTCTCTCCTCCCACCTCTCCACCAAACCCCTCTGATTGTTGGGAAAATAATTAGGCCACCATCTGACTCCCAGCTGAGGGGCTGAGGCTGGGTCAGGGAATTGATGGCCTCTCCTGGCAGTGATGGAAGGGCTGGAGGCAGCCAAGGTTAGAAACGCAATTTCACAGAGGAGTTGAAAACGTGATGGGGGGCGGGGACAGGGGCAGAGAGGAGAGGAGACATGGCAGTTGAAGAGGAGGGAGGGATTCGTGGGGGGAGCTGTTGAGGTCTGGTGGCAGGAGGCCTGTGGGAACATGAATATTCTCTGTTGGTTTCTAGAGAGATTTCCTTCTTGGAGGACTAGACTTTTCCCCCTTCTAGGTCTCCCTGCCTCTTAAGACTCACCTCACCTCCCCCAGGAAGCCTCCTTGACCACCCCCCTTCAAGACCCCTATAAACTCCTTTTCTTCTACAATCCCATATAATCCTTTCATCAGCCCTATGGCTTAGTACCAGAACTCGTGTGTGTGTGCATGTGTGTGTGTGTGTGTTTTACATGTGTGCATATGTCTATATAAGCATGTGTTTGTGTATGTGTGTGTTGTGTGTATGTGCATTTGTGTATGTGCTTATCTACACAGTAAAATCTCGTTACATGGGTGGTAAATTAACTCAATGAATGAACTAACAAATGAACTGTCTTTGGAGGAAGGGGACCTGCCTTGTTGCCTGTCCATCCACCCACTAGGATCTAGCCTCCTTAAGCATAGGGACTTGGCCTGGATTGCACACCACAGGGAGCCCAGAGTCTGAGCAAGGTTTCACAACCTCAGCACCACTGCCACTTGGAGCAGATAATTCTGGTTGTAGGGACCATTCTGTGTCCTGTAGAATGTTGACCAGCATCTCTATATCCTAGATGCCAATAGCAGCCCCCACCTCCCAGCTGTGACAATCAAAAATGTCTCCAGACACTGCCAAAAATCCCTGAGGACAAAGCATTGAGAAACATGGGGCTAGAGCGATGCCTCACACAGAGTCAGCACTAACTAGCCCTGTTGACTGACTAGCTGACCTTTCACAGCCTTGCAGCTATCTCTGGCTTGCCCAGGACGACTGCCAGCCCAGGGCCATGGGCATCTGAGTCAGGGCTGAAATGCCAGAAGACTATGAGGGCAGAACCTCAGTCCCCCATCTGCAGGATCAGCAGCCAGGACAACAGGAGGACAGGCTATAGACTCTAGGCTTGCTGTTTTCCACCTGCAGGCAGGAGCCATCTCTAACATCGTCCCATCAGGGTGCTGGGATGTTGAGGTTGTCACTTCCTATACCAACTGTGCAGCACCCATATGCCTAACAGGGAGTGGCTTTCAGCTCCTGAATAGGGAATAACCGTCCCTCATGACCCCTCTGCAGAGCCTGTTTATCCAGCGTACCTGAGATAATGCCCAGTTCCTGCATGAACTCAGTTAAAATGGGCTGAATTCCTTGGCCTTTTTCCAAAATGGCATCCCTCTGAGACCAACATTAAAATGTAGTCTCATGAAGTACCATATTCTCCAACCTCTAAGCTGAGCCCTCAGCATGCAGAAATTCCTGGGTCAGGGATCGAACCTGCGCTACATCAGTGACCCGAGCCACAGTAGCAACAATGCCAAATCCTTAACTGGCTAGGCCACTGGGGAACTCCCTGGAGTTTCTTCACTGGTGGGACAAATGTGTGTGCGTGTATGTGTGTGTCCCATTTACCTTTCCCAGCAGGTTATGGGACTGAGACCAGAGGGTGGCAAAGGCAGCCAGCACCACATCTCAGGGGTCTTGGAAGGAGGAGGGTGCAGGGAAACAGTTATGACTTGGTCAAGGAAAACAAATGCAGATGTACAAGGTAGAATGAGGCTGGCACATTTTGGAAATTGGGCCACCCACCAAGAAAAGTGGAGAAAAAGGGCAGCCCAGAGGGTTAAGGGGCTTTCTTATGTAATCCCCACACTAGTTGGCATCAGCATGCTGGGCACTCGTACTGGACCCAGACTGTAAGAACAACAATGGTCATTATTATGGGGCTGAGACAGAGAGGACATTTAAGGATTCCTTCTACCGAATCTGTGGTTTTTTCCATTGACTGCATTGTTACTGTTTCAAGGGCAGGGACCAGGTGCCTCATCTTCCATTAACCTCCACAATGCCTTGCCTGTGGCACAGGGTGCAATAAAATGGTGCATTCGGGGCTGATGGTTAAGATACCTGATGCACAGTGACTTAGAAAAGTGGACTTTCAATTAAAACCATTTGCCCCTGTAGTTCTCTGGCTTCAGACCAGGTCTGCCTGCTGGTTGCTGGGAGACAAGAACCAAGAGGCAGCTCTGACCATTCTTCTATTCAACAAATAATCCTGAGAACTCCCAGCCCACCCCACCCCCAGCCATACACATCCATGCTCTACAGGGCACTGGGGACATATGATAATGAGACAAAGGGGTTGCTTTCCTTCAGGAACTAAACAAGACCCAGAGCCACAGGGACACTGCCACCATTTGGGAGAAAGGGTGGATGGAAGAAGGGCCAGGAAGCCACCAGCCTGGCTATTGAGCAGCAATCCTTATGCACAAAATTGGTATATAGGCTCACCCTTCTTGTTTAATCTCCCTAAAAGCCCAGCCTGCACACTGCTGTCCCAGAACTTCTCCCAACCCTGCCTGCTGTCTTCACCATGCAGACCCACCTACAGGGTCTTCTTCAGCTTCTGGTAGACTGACCTGCCCACCTCACAGCCTGCCCACAGCCTAATCCATATGTATTTCCAACCAGAAGTCCCCTGCTATGGCACTAGGGACTCACCAGTGACCACAATGACCCATGAAGGCTTTAGTTCCTGAAAAGCTTTCAGCTGTGGAAGGGTCCACGCCCAGAACTCTACCCTCTCTAGAGACACTGAATAGACCTATAACAAATGAAGAGTATGAATCAGTAATTTTGAAACTATCCTCTAAAGACAACCTCAGACCCTGACACCTTCGCTGTTGTATCCTACCAAACATTCAAAGAACTAAGACCAATTCTTTGTAAATTCTTCCAAAAAATAGAGGAGGTGAGAATATGTCTCATTTTTTTTTCTTTTTACAGCCACACCTGCAGCATCTGGAGGTTCCCAGGCTAGGGGACAAATCAGAGCTGCAGCTGCAGCCTATACCACAGCCACAGCAACAATGGATCCAAGCCACATCTGTGACCTACACTGAAGCTCATGGCAACACCATATCCTCAACCCACTGAGTGAAGCCAGAGATTGAACTCACATCCTCACAGAGACATCAGGTTCTTAACCCACTGAACCACAACAGGAACTCCTCTCAACTCATTTTATGAAGCCAGTATTACCTTGATACTAAAACCAGACAAAGACATTACAAGAAAAGAAAATTAAATGAATATGTCTTATGAATACGGACACAGTAATCCTCAACAAAACACTGGCAAACAGAATTCAGAAACAGATAAAAACATGGGTCCTACAACATATAAAAAGAATTATGTACCATGACCAAATGAGATTTATCCCAGAGAGGCAAGATTGGCTTAACATTCAAAAATCAATTGACCATCATATCAATAGAATAAAAATGAAAATCACATGACTATCTCAGTAGATGCAGAAAAAGCACTTGATACAATCCAGCAGCTTCCGCAATCCAGTCAACACACTAGAAACCAAAGGAAACGTTCTCAATCTGACAAAGGGCACCTGTGAAAAGTCCACAGCTAATATCATACTTAATGGTGAAAAACTGGATGCCTTTCCCCTAAGACCAAGAATAAAACAAATGCGGCCCCTGCACCATCTGGATTGGAAAGGAAAAAGTAAAACTATCTCTATTTGCAGACAAAATAACCTTGTATATTAAAAAGCCTTAATGAATTCGCTACAAAACTATCAGAACTAATAAACAAGTTCAGCAAAGTCACAGGATACAAAATCAATATGCAAAAATCAATTCTTTCTATATTCACCACAAACAATCCAAAAAATGAAATTAAGAATACATCCCATTCACCATAGCATCAAAAAAAATTACTTAGAAATAAATTTAACAAAAGAAGTACAAAACTTACACTTTGAAAACTATAAAATATTTTTGAAAGAAATTAAATAAATGAGGGGGAGGGGCATAAATCCCATTCTTAATTTTGTTAAAATGGTCATATCCTTCAAATGTTCTACAAATTTAGCGTAATCCCGATCAGAATCCCAGCTGACTTCTTTGTAGAGACTGACAAACTGATTCTAAAATTCGCATAGAATTGCATGAGACTCAGAAGAGCTAATCTTGAAAAAGAAAAACAAAGTTGGAGGACTCATATTTCTCAATTTCAAAGCTTACTGCAAAGCAACAATAATGAAGACAGTATGGTATTAGCACAAGGACAGAGGTATAGATCAATGAACTGGAAAATCCAGAAATAAACTCATTATGTCTATGGTCAATTGATTTTAAACAAGGGTCCAAAACCATTCAGTGGGGAAGAAATTAGTCTTTTCCACAAATTATGTGCACACAAGTGGCTAGCTACATGCAAAAAAATGAAGTTGTACCCCTACCTCATACTATATACAAAAAATTAACTCAAAATTGATCAAATGTCTAAATGTTAAAGCAAAAACTAGAAAACTCTTAGAAGAAAACATAGGAGCAAATCTTCATAAGCTTGGCTTTAGCAAAGAATTATTAGATGTGAAATCAGACTTTTTCAAAATTAAAAACTTTGGTGCTTCAAAGGACACCATCAAGAAGGTAAAAAGACAACCCACACAATGGGAGAAAACATTTGCAAATCATATATACGATAAAGGTTAGTATCTGGAATATATAAAGACTTAGAATTCAATTAAAAAAAAAAAAAAACTAGCTTAGTTGAAAAATGGGCCAAGGATCTGAAGAGACATTTCTCCTAGGAGATATACAAATGGTCTACTGGTCTAGTGACACATGAAAAGATGCTCAATATCACTCACCATCAGGGAAATGCAAATCAAAACCACAACAAGATACAACTTCACACCCACTACGATGGCTAAAATCAAAGATAACAACAAACGCTGACAAGGATGTAGAGTAATTAACACCTTTATACACGGGTGGGAGTATAAAGTGGTACAGCCACTTCAGAAAACAGTCTGGCAGTTCCTCAAAAGCTTAAACATAGAGTTACTATATGACCCAGAAGTTCCACTCCTAGGTATGTACCCAAGAGAAATGAAAACTTATATCCACACAGAAACACTTACAGAAATGTTTGTAATGGCATTATTCATAATACTCAAAAGGTAGAAACAACTCAAATGTCCAAATGGCTAAACAAAAATGTGGTATATACACACAGTGGAATGCTATTCAGCCAAGCTACAACATGGTTGAACCTTGAAATCATTATGCTAAGTAAAAGAAGATAGTCACAAAGACCACATTCTATATGATTTTATTCATATGAAAGTCCAGAAGAGACAAATTTATAAAGAGAGAAAGCAGACTAGTGGTTTCTTGGGGCTGGCTGTGAAGGATGGGTGGCCAGGTGGGTAATAGCTAAAGAGTTGGGTTTTCTTTTTGAGGTGATGAAGATTTTCTAAATTGACCGTGCTGATGGATGCACACATTTTTTGTGACTATACCAAAACCAATGAAGTCTACACTGTGAATGGGTAAAATATACAAATTTTATCTAAATAAAGCATTTAATCTTTTTTTAAAAAAAAAGCCATATGTTCTCTAAAATATCAGATTGGTTAGAATTTTAAAAAGACATCCTCTACCATAACTCTCTCATTTTACAGATGCTGGAATTCTGGCCCAGAAAGGGGTATTAACCATACCCAGGTCACACAGCACATTAGTGACAGCCAGAACTAAAGCTGTTCTCCAATTGCCAGATTTGAGGCTGCATTGAGCCTCTGACTCCATTTTTCCATTTTCAACATGGGGACTCCCCCTCAGCCCTTATTCTCCAAACCCCAGCCCTTATGCTTAAAGGGGAGGACGTGCATAAAAGAGCAGGAGGAACATTGCTCCCTGCAGCATGGCTTGAGGTATCATTCTCATTTCCAGTGAGTCTGGCAGCCCCCATCAGCCTAGGCCTCTGTCCTGGCTCTGCTGCTCCCAGAATGAAAGTCCAGAGCTGGTGAGTAGGGCGCCTGGCTCTTTCGGTGAGCATCTCACAGACTCTTGGAGGTACTGCTTTTGGAGAACGGCTGTGATGGATTGGTGATGACTGGAAGCACTTTACCACCAGCGACAAATCATGCTTAATTCCTCCGGCATTCATTAGTGTAACATTAATCCTGAAGGACTCATTGGGGTACAAGGTGAGAGCACTATGCATGCCAGTTCCCCTGAACATCTCAGGGCACTGAGTCTCGTTCTGGACTAGCTGGGACACCCTTCTCTAAAAGCCCCCAGGAATCTTCCAAGGGGTGGGATGTGATTGGAATGATGCTAGCATCTCAGTGTACCATTAGGGACAGAGTGGAGGAGAGAGGCTTAGGGTCCCTAGGTGCAGATAGGAAGCTAATGCTGGCTTTGGTGAGCCAGCTACAGCCTGGGAGTCTGCACTTAACAGGGAGCTGAAGGGCTCTGGACACCAGCACCACCAGTGGGCTTAAGTCACAGTGTCAGCCACATGGCCACGGCTTCCTGCTGTATGATACCCAGTCCCCTAGGATCTCACTGCCCCGCTCTGGGGTTTGCAAGGGCTCCCCATTATCCACAGGGCCCTTTCCAAGCTCCTCCAAGAGCCTTGGACCAGGCAATGGCAACCTGGGATGGAATCGTGTTGCACCTCTAACCCCATAAATGAGTGAAGAGAGGGGACTAGGAAAACTGAAAAATGCAGGCAAGAACTAAAAGATTTTTATTTTTGTCTTTTGTCTTTTTAGGGCAGCACCCACAGCATATGGCATATGGAGGTTCCCAGGCTAGGGGTCACATCAGAGCTACAGCTGCTGGCCACAGCCACAGCCACAGCAACGCAGGATCCAAGCCGCGTCTGTGACCTACACCACAGCTCATGGCAACACCAGACCCTTAACCCACTGAGCAAGGCCAGGGATGGAACCTGCAACCTCATGGTTACTAGTCGGATTCGTTTCCACTGCGCCACAAAGGGAACTCCTAAAAGATTTTGAAAATTTACAAAATAACAATAATTAACACTCTATGAACCAAACGAGATATCTGCAATGTACATTATCTGGCACAGGACCCCCAGCCAGCCGGTGACCCCCTCTCTAGACATTTCCCAAGGCCCTTATAATGTTGAGGCTCTATGGTGTTAAAAACAATCTCTCACTCAAGCCCCCACCCATCTCCCACCCCTACCCCTCATCCTCGTGCCACAGGCTGACTTGCTCACGATCCTCTGTGCCAAGCTTGCCACCAACTCCATGCACACACCCATGCCTTCTCTATAGTATCTCTCTCCACACCCTCCCAGCCTTCTAGTCCCCAGTCAAGGCTGACCTTGTCCCACTGACCTCCCAAGGCCAGAGTGGCCTTTCCCTCACCTCCTCCACATAGTTGTGACCCCACAGGTGTGGCTTCCAGGGTCAGATTAATCACTGAAGCCTTCCGATAGCACTTGTGCAGACTGCCAGCGATGTGACAGCTGGGACCATGTGCTGGGGCATGCACCAGGATGGCATTGAGGCCAGGGTGTTTCCCATAACTGTGGCAAAGCAGAGGAACGAGCACCAAACTCCCATCAAGCAGCTGCCACTGTGAGACATGGTCTGTTTGCTAATCCACAGGAGCCCCCTTCACCCTCATGATAATCCAGCAGCACCTGTTGGAGTTCTCACTGTGGCTCAGCAGTAACAAACCATGAGGATGTGGGTTCAATCCCTGGCCTCGCTTGGTGGGTTAAGGATCCATTGTTGCCATGAGCTGTGGTGTTGGTCACAGATGAGGCTGGGATCTGGCATTGCTGTGGCTGTGGCGTAGGCCAGCAGCGGCAGCTCCATTTCAACCCCTAGCCTGGGGACTTCCATTTGCCATGGGCATAGCCCTAAAAAGACCAAAAAAAAAAAATCCAACAGCACCTGTTCTGTGACTCCCATTTTACTCATGAGAAAACTAAGATTCTAAGACCTTAAAAACCAAAAAGGATAGTGGTTTGGATCAATATTTGACTCCATGTTTTGTTAAAACAAAACAGTCATCATCTCCTCTTCTCCACCAGAGTAGGGAAAGGGGTGGAGTAGGGAAACGGAATTCCTACTGAGGCATCCAGAGTCATCAATATCCTGTTTAAGAGGGAAATATGGTTAACAAATTATGACATGTGAAAAAGGGAATGGAAACAACAGCATCCAGCTCTCCTTAGCAATCCCTTCTCCCCACAACATCAAAACATTTTGGCATCTTTAAGATTAAGGCAGGAGACAGCCCCTGGCCTCTAATTGCTCTCAGTCAAAGACTGTAGCTAACATGTTATTAAATATGTAAATAATATGAAAGCCAGAAGAGAATTAATATTTCATATATAATGAAGTTAAGATGAATTCTCCTGTGTCTAATTTTCTGTTTTTAAATACATAATGCACTGTGGAGTCCAAAGTGATTCATGGTATTTTATATTGGTTAAAGACATTCGAGGTTTCTCTAAAGCAGCTTCCTAAATGATTAACCTGAATATTATTATTACAAATAGGATTTGTTTTTTAAAAAATTAATTCTGTAGTTAATCAGAATGAAAAGCATGGAGTTCTTTGCTGGTGGGCCTATTTTAAAAGGGGAAAAGGAACTGAAATAGGGGTTATAAATCCTAATGGCTACAGGGATCTGGAAAATAGATAAATGAGGCAGGCTGGGTGGCAATAGGGAGAGGTGAGGACTGCAGCAAAGTGTGAGAGCCTAAGCTCCATCTAGAGGAAGAACCACAGCTGCCTTGCAGAAACAGGAGCCAGAAGTTCAGTTTTTATGTGAAACTTACTGATATGTAAAGTTGGTTCCTGGAGTTCCCCTTGTGGCTCAGTGGTTAACGAACCCAACTAGCATCCATGAGGACCCGGGTTCAATCCCTGGCCTTGCTCAGTGGGTTAAGGATCCGGCGTTGCCGTGGCTGTGGTGTAGGTCACAGATGAGTCTTGGATCCCACATTGCTGTGGCTGTAGTGTAGGCTGGCAGCTGTAGCTTCCATCTGACCCCTAGCCTGAGAACTTCCATATGCCGCAGGAGTGGCCCTAAAAAGACCAAAAAAAAAAAAAATTAAAAAAAATAAAGTTGGTTCCTAACTCAAATATTTTTAAACATTGTGAATTCAAAAAATGATCTGGGGGCTGCCAGACTGTCACCTCCAGACTGAGAAAGCTGCCACCAAATTCAGATCCTTCAGAGACAGCAGAAACCTAGCATAGATGGTAAACTGGTGAATACATAATCTGATTAGTCAGGGCTTTTTGGAGGGCAATTTGTCAAGATGTGAAAAAAAAAAAAGGCAAATCCTCCAACCTGCAAGTTCTGCTTCTGAGAATTCATCCTAAAGAAACAATTAAGAATTGTCTAGGAGTTCCCATTGTGGCTCAGTGGGTTAAGAACTCAACTAGTATCCATGAGGATGTGGGTTCGATTCCTGGCCTCGTTCAGTGGGTTAAGGATCTAGTGTTGCTATGAGCTGTGGTGTAGATCACAGATGCAGCTCGGATCCCACATTGCTGTGTCTGTGGCATAAGCCAGCAGCTCCAGCTCTGACTCAACCCTTAGCCTTGGAACTTCGTATGCCACAGGTGCGGCCCTAAAAAGCCAAAAAAAAAAAAAGTATGGGCCAAACGACAAGATCCTATTATATAGCACAGGGAACTATATTCAATACCTTGTAACAAATTGTAATGGAAAAGAATACGAAAAATAATATATATGAATCACTTTGCTGTACACCAAAAACTAACATAATTGTAAATTAACAATTAACTGTACTTCAATTAAAAAAAAGAATTGGCCAAAAATTCAACTATAATGCTGTTCTTCATATTACTGTTTACAATAGCAATGTTATTGCTTAAATAAAGGAACCAACCTTAAGGTCCAACACTCATATATATGATTACTGAATTATATTATGGTGCATCTAAGAACATTACAAATATTCAGTCTTTGACAAATATGAATAGGCATTCAAAAACAACTTAAAATGCACGAATGAAATATAGTTGTAGTATAATTATAATATTGTTTTTTAAAATGGGCATACATTTATCTGCCCAGGGAAAATGTGGTAAGGTGATACCATATAATCAGCAATGGTTATCTCTGGGTGGTTAGTGTAATGGTTAGGTGAATTCCATCTTTTTCTGTTTGCTTGTCTATATTTTGTGAATGTTTTCAAATGAACATTCAGTGCTTCTATACAAAATCAATAAAAGCAATAAACTCCTTATGACATGGTACAATGTAAAAACACTGGCCTTTGGAAGTTCACCCATCTGTATCCCCATCTTCACTCTGTTGATGACTCTGTGTGGACCAATGAGGGCTTTCGCTCCCTGAACCTTATGGTCCTCATCTACGGAATGAATAATTGGGCTAGATCATTTTGAAGGTCTCTCTATAATTTGAGACCACAGTCAAGGGACTTTGGGGACATGGCAGTTCACCTGTCCATTTATTCACAAGAATTGACGGACTTCCAGATGAATGTCAAGCCTTGTGCTAGGCAGTGGGCCTGACCTGTTCTCTATGAACACCCAGGTGAGAGGAAGATAGGTTTAGGTAAGCATCACTCACCTGTCCCCTACCACGCCATGCTAATACAAAGGGCTCTACAGAAGCAGAATGAGGGGCACCTATGTTAGGGACTAGTCAAGAAAGATTTCCCAAAAGAAGTACTACTTGAGCTAAATCATAAAAGATGAGAAGGAAATAGCCATCCAGACAAGGAGGCAACAGAGAAAGGCCTTTCAGTAAAAGAATGAGCATGGGGTGCTGAGGTGGGGGGAGAAGAGGCAGGGGCTGATCATAAAGGTGCTCTGTTCCATGCTTAGGAGTCTGAATTTTAAACCGGAGTGAAGAGAGCCCTAAAGGACTTAAGAATTAAGGAATTCAAGGGGCTAGATTTTTAGAAATCTCTGGGGCAGCAGGAAGATGGACTGGAGAGAACAGGCACCAAAGACCTGTCATAATAGTCCAGGTTGGAAATAGTGGCAGTGGCAATGGAGAGGTCAGATTTCAGGACCTATTATGGATGAGGTGGGGGAAAGAAGCTAAGATGACTCCCAGGCTTCTGGCTTTGACAGCTAGTGGATGCGTATGCCATTCACCGGGATAGGAATTACCGGGGGAAAAAAAAAAAAAAAAGAAGGAACTTTGGGTGAATGGCCCATGTTCAGTTGTAGGAGTTTACGAAACCTCCAAGTGGACGTGTCAACAAGGCAGATGCATAAAAGTACATGGAATTCAACAACAGTCAGCTTTAGGATTCATCAAAAGATTGGCTATAGTGAAGATGAGGGATGACGTGGCCCAAGAGACAAGTGACTTGTGCCCAGGGCCCTGGAAACCACAGGCACAGAGGGGCCAGCTGGAGAAAGAGGAATACGATTCCATGAAGGAGGCTCGCAAGGAGAATTCGGAGAGGCCAGCGGAGAGTGTGACAGCACAGAAGATCATTCCAGGAAACAGGAAATGGTACCGAATGCTTATGCAAGGTCAGGTGAGATGAAGCCTGGAACTGGATGGGCAGCGAGGAGTGGAGTCCGTGGGGAAGGGAAGACAACTGTCTCAAGAAGACTGAAAGTGTGAGAGCTGGGGTGGCTGAGCAGGTGTGAGTAACAGGAGAAAATGCCTGTGGAAACAGCCAGCAAGGGCTGTGTGCCTCGGGGAGCTGGGGGTGGGGGGTGGGGTGGCAGGCACACAGCAGGGCTTCAGGAAACGAGACTGGCTTCCTCCCTCTGCTGAATTCCTATGTGAAAGCACACTTCTCTGTTTCCTGAACTTGTGCCACTGAATCGGGATGATGGTGCAGCAGTTCCATCAGGATGCGATCAGGGGTCATGGAAGGAAAAGGCGCCATGCTGCCAGTTTTCCAGCAGGCTGAGTAAGTGACCTCATTTGGCCCTTCAGGACACGCTTTCCAGCCTTTTTGAGAGCACTTGCAGCTGGGAAGACGGCCTCAGGAAAGGATCCCGCCTACAAAAGAGGGAAGGGTTTTCCATGTGTGGGAAGCAGGTGAAGGACAGAAACCTAGGGTCCTAAAGGCAAGGGGGGCAACAGACCCCTCTTTCCTGCCCACAGCACTCTCTGCTCCTACACCCAGGGCATCTTTCTTGAGAGCCGACTTCCCTGGCATCCTGCTGAAGTGGTCATGGAACAAGACCTTCAAGAAATCTGAGACAGCTGCTGCCCCAGGCTTCTCCCACTCTGCTGGGATGCTCCTCCAGCCTCTACTAAAACAGGGCACCCACAGAGCAGTAGGAAGAGTTCTAGACCCAGAGTTTTCTGGGCCTGAAATAAACCCATAGCTCACAGAGTAGCCAGCCATGCTTTTCACCAAATGTTTACAACTCTCTACCTTCCCAGCACCTACCAAGATTGCCCATCCTGGTCCCTGTGCTTGGCCGGGGTCATGTGACCAACCTGAGACAGTGACTTGTGAACAGAAATGAGATGTGCAACTTGCACGTCAGGCATTTCATCTCTAGTATGAGGCCTATGGAAGGTTTCTCTTCCCTCTACCAAGGGAACCAGCAATGCATCAGGTGGTGGTTGCTTTGAGAGTCTGGGTTCCAGAACCAGGGTGCCGAGAAGCAGAGCTCCAGCCAACCCCTGATAGTTATGTAACATGAGCACAAACTAAACCTTTGTTGTCTGGATCCACTGAGGGGTGTTACAGTGGCAAAACCTATCCTAACCTGATGGATTCAGCTTGGCTCCAGGCAAATTTGGACAAGTAGTCTTCCCTCCCTGAGGCCAGCATCCTCACCTGCAAAACTGGACAATAACCACACATTGCCCTGAGACTGGTGCGGATTAGAGGAAGGGGAGCATGGAGATGCATGTAGCAGGCCCTCATGCACAACAGGTATACATTAAAAGAGCTCAATGCCTCTCTTGACAGAACGCAGTGCCTCTGGAGCATGCTACTCCAGGATCCGCAGAATTCTGACAGCGACACAATTTTTCCTCAGGCTTCCCCTTGGCCCTCCCAGAACACGCTTGCTCCATCTTCCTTATGATAGCCAGCCAGAGAACTGAGAAATGTGGGCCATATGTGTTTGCACGAGTGTGTGTATGTGTGTGTGCTTGTGTGTGTGTGTGTGTGTGTGTGTGTGTGTGTGTGTGTGTGTGCGTGTGCACGCACGCACGTGACAGGGAGATAGACAGACAGACAGACTCAGAGCTGAAGCTACTGTCTGTCAGGCTATCACATGCCGAGCCTGTGCTGGGACCTTCACACTTCATATCTATACCCTCCTTCCGAGTGTTTGACTGTCCCACCGCAGGGCAAGAGGAGGATGAGCTAATTACGATTTGCCCCACCAGCTCCATCCATTGGCCACCCTCCCCTGCCCTCCATCCATTGGCCACCCTAACCACACCAGCCGCTTCTTGCCAGCTGGCAGGAGTCTGGGGGGAGAGGAGGGAAGGTGGATGCTCCTCCCCCACTCCCTCTTGCTCCAGCCACCTCCCAGCAGTGACTTCAGGCACCCCTCTTCTGTGAGCCCAGCCCCCATGGGGGTTCTGTTGGCACTGTTCCCCAACCCTTGGTCCATTCAGCCTTGGGAACAGTCACGACATCAGCCTTTACTAGTTGCCAACAGAATCGTTACCTCTTGCAGGCTCCTCATCGCTGTCCACAGGGCAGTTGTCTCTTCACTGGAACCATCTGGGGTGAATTCTGTTTCTTGGCAGAGCCCTGAATTCACACCCAGGCCTCTGACACCAGGCCCTGACTCTCCTACGACCCCACCCAACCCCCCCAGCCCACCTCACCGCTCAGAACCCCTGTGCCTCCCCTTCTCACCAGATACCTCCCTGAATCCCCTCTTTCGTGACAATCTGGAGGTCCCTAACTTCCACCCTGCTCCTCAGGCATGTCAACTTGGGAAGGAAGAGGCTCAGAAGCAGCCCAAGGGTGCAGCTTCAGGTCACTGAACCCCTGCTGGGCTGCTCCTATGGCTCCTTTCCAGCCCACACCCAGACTAGCAAGGTGACCTGGGATACTTCCTCCACCCTGGCTGACCCTGGTGCTCCAGGGTGCCAGGATCCTGGCCAGGCAATGGCAGGCTGAGGAAGACCCACAGGCTCAGCTTTATGGGAACCCTGAGAGCCAGTAAATCACAGGGCCAGAGGAGCCAGGCACTTCTCCAGTTTGGGCCTCCTTTGTTTCCGTCCAGTTTCTGCTGTGGCAAGTGTGTCAGATCTTTGTCATCCTTAAACCAACAATGCTCACAGAGCATTGACCCCCAGTGACCATCAATTACCAAAAGGCTGTCACCTTTGAAAACATCAGCCAGGCCAGCAGTGCTGGCCCCTGCCACCTGCACCCTGCAGCTGAGCAAACAGGGAGTGACCAGACTCGCCAGGGTCAGCCAGGAGTGGCTTCGTCTTCCTCCCCCTCCATGGCTAATCCCTAAACCAAGGTGATGGAAAGCTGGCCTCCATGTGAGAAAGGCCCTGAACACTTTCAAGAAAGCAGATTTTGGAGTGCCTCTGGGAGTAAAGAAAATAGTCACTTCAGGGAGAGATTTCTGGGTCAGGCAGGTCTCTATCAGCCATGGGATCCAGAGTAAGGCCCTCCACTTTTAAGCCTCATCCTTACCCCCATGTCACTGGTAAGGAAAGAAGTCCTGACTTTGACGCTGGTATAAAGTACACATAAACATAAGAAACACAATAATGCACATAGTTCCAGAATGCCTCTGTGTGTCCAGCCCTAGGCTGAGCTCTTTGATTCTGTCATGTAATTCCTCCACCATTCTATGAAGTTTGATGTAGTGAACCCCCAGTGGGCAAAGGAAACCAAGGCTCAGTGTGGTTAAGTAACTTGTCCAAGGTCACTCAGCTAAAAAGAATAAGGCTGAGATCCAAACCCTGGACTCTCTAATCCCAGAGCTCTCATGTTTTATTTTTTTCTTTTATTATTATTTTCTATATCTTAAAAAATAATGGCTTTACTTTTTAAATTTTTAACTACAGAAATTTTCAAACATACACAAAAGTAAAGAGAGTAAAACAATAAAGCCCCCAGGCCCATCACCCAGCCTTAACAATTACCGACATTCTGATATTTTTGTTTCATCTATCCCTATTCCCACAATTTGTCTTTTTTGTTTTCAGTTTTGGAGAATTTTAAAACAAATGCCAGGTTTGGAATTTCATCAGTAAACAGGAGAGTGAACATCTGCAGAGTTGTTATTTCTCATCATCACTTGACCACCTTGATAACACTTCTAAAGCACCATGAATAATCCAAAAGCCTAGCTCTTCTTTAAAAGGCAGAGTAGACAGAGCAGGGGCCAGATCAGACCTGGGCTCAAAGCCTAGCCTTGTCATTGTGTCTCTATGGAGCTCTCTGACCATTCAACTCTTCTTCTGTAAAATGGAGATTATAATTGGAACTTCACTGACCTGTCGTCTAAATAAGATAATGAATGTGGGTGGACCTGTACATAGGATGACTTCAATACACCAGATTCCCCTTCCTGGGCCCAACATTTTAGTCTCCTTTGCCATAACAAAGGACCATGAATTGGTGCCTTAAAACAAGAGAAATTTGGAGTTCCCATCATGGTGCAGTGGAAATGAATCCGACTAGGAACCATGAGGTTGTGGGTTCAATCCCTGGCCTTGCTCAGTGAGTTATGGATCTGGCATTGCCAGTGAGCTGTGGTGTAGGTCGCAGACACAGCTCAGATCCCGAGTTGCTGTAGCTGTGGCATAGGCCGGTGGCTGCAACTCTGATTAGACCCCTAGCCTGGGAACCTCCATATGCCGCGGGTGCAGCCCTAAAAGGACAAAAGAAAAGAAAGAAAGAAAGAAAGAAAAGAAAGAAAGAAAGAAAGAAAGAAAGAAAGAAAGAAAGAAAGAAAGAAAGAAAGAAAGAAAGAAAGAAAGAAAGAAAGAAAGAAAGAAAGAAAGAAAGGAAAGGAAAGGAAAGGAAAGGAAGGAAGGAAGAAAGAAAAAGAAAGAAAGAAAGAAAGAAAACAGGAGAATTCATTCTCTCATAATTTGGAGGCTAGAAGTCCAAAATCAAGGAAGTAGCAGTTTCATGTTCTCACTGAAGGCTCTAGAGAAGGATTTATGACCGCTTTTCAGCCTCTGGTGGTTACTGGTAATCCTTGGCATTCCTTGGCTTGGGGCAACATAATGTCCACCCTGAAGGGTGTCCACCTGCCACTTGCTTCCTGTTGCACACAGAACAAACTCCTGCTCCCTGGCCCTGCCACCTTTGATGAGGGTGGCAGCCTGCCTTTTGCTCCCTGTCACCCACCCCCAATCTCTCTCAGTAAGCGACCTTCCTGGGTACTTGAATGCACCAAGTCCATCAGCCTCTGAACCCTCATTCACGTCCTTTGGCTCTGCAATTCTTTGCCTGGGTAACTCCAGTCATCCTTTGGGTCTCAGTTTCATCATCAGCCCCCATCCTGAAGCCACCCTGACTCCTTGTGCTAGTCTCTCTTGCAGTTCCCTGCTCTTTCCCTTCAAAGCACTTGTGTCCTGACTTGCTGCCCACTACAAGCCACATGTGGGTACTAACCAGATGTGTTTCATCTGCCTCCGCATCCCCAGGTCTTAGCACCAGGTCTGGCACATAGCAGATGCTCAACAAATACACATTGACTAAATCAATAATGAAGTTACCATCTAATTGTGCAAGGAGAGAGTTCAGGTCAAAGAGAGGGGGCTTCTTCTCCTCCTGAGACCCTTAGAAAGCTCCACCTCCCCACGGCCTCCACACAGCTCCAAGCTTGACCTCCAGCATCACACGGATCTCATGTGCCTCTGTCTATCTCCTCCTTCCCCCCAAGCAACGCTAGCTCTCAGGCTGCTCCAGGCGGCTCTCCTCTTTCCCCAGTAGGGTGGCCCCATGTGTCAGGGACCAGGCCTCAGTACCCTCCCCTCTGCTCCATCCCATCTGAGCCCCTCCTCAGGTTCTTCCTCTAGCCTAAGAGCTTCAGGGGAGGAATTCCAGGCTCTCGAGGATGGGGGAACACCTCAGTCTGAACCACACCGCCCCCACCGCCAGCTGGCCCAGTCCTTATCTCAGGCCAGCCTCCCATTGCTGATGTGTAGGATTCACAGCTGAAGCCCTGGATCTGAAACTTAAAGTTAGCCATAAAGCTGGCCCTTGACATGACAGGTGCAAAGTGCCCATGGCCCATGCAAGGTGTCGCAATGTGACCCTCCCAAGCCCAGCAGTATACCCTATTGATGCATTTGATTGGCCACCACACAGCATGAGGGCTCAGGGGAACCACCAGCTAGAGCCCCTGAAGAGCGAGACAGAGGGCACAGAAGTGCCTGTCCCTGAGCACAGACTCTGTTCTATACGACCCAGATTAGACCAGCAGGGCCCAGCCTGAGCCAAATTCTACGTTCCTGGAGAAAAGGCCTGCACTTCAATGACAGGAAGGACCCAGGGGTGTGGTCGCCCAAACTCAAGGCATAAAAGGAATATGCCTGCTGGAAACCATGAGCTATACAACGCCGGCAGCAACATCAGATCCAGCCACCAGCCTGCAGGCCAGGAAGGGATCCACCTGAGATTCCTGACACCCCAAATGGGGAATTGTCTTGGCCAATTTTCCCAGCAAGTCAGGGTGAGAACCAGGTCTGCTAAGCTCCAGGCTGGTTGGCCCCATCTTTCCTGCAGGACAAGGCACCAAGATCCCACACCAAGGAGGAAGCAGGCTGGCAGAGGAGTGGATGGCATCTCGGTCATACCTGTGCTACCTCTCAACCTCCTCTAGCCCAACAGCCCCACGGCCCCACGCCAAGAAGGTTGCCTCCAGCGCTTCTTTCTTCCAGCAAACACAGTTGACTGCTACATGTTAACAATCTAAAACTCCACGGAAACAACAAAGACATCCAGACCTTGGCCAGTGTTTATATAAACAGCACCAGCCCTGGCACCCTGGCCTGCACTGTTTCCCTCCTCCCTGGTGATGGCATCTCCAGCCCAATTCTCCTGCCCTGAGTGTGCTGTGGGTGGCGCTGGAAAACTTGGGCTGTTTTGGGAAAGACCCAGCCTTCCCCAGCTGCACCCCGTGGGGCACATGTGGACGGGTCCTAACAGGCCTCATGGAAATGTCCCTTCTGCCAGCTCTGCCCCTCCCACACACCCCCACATGGCAGGTCCCTTCTTCCCAATGCTGCCTGTCTGAAACAGGAGACCAGGCCTGGAATTTCTCAATCAGAGAGAATTCCCACTGCTCCAATGTTGTTTAATTTCTTTATTTCCTCTCTCTCTCCAGCATTAGTAATAACTGGCTTGGATGCCTGCATGAGTCAGCCTTGCTAGAGGCCCAATTAGCTCACCCACAGGCACCCATTAAATCTCCCCTGGACCCGGTTATCAGGCAGCAGGCCCCTCTCAGTGAGCCCAGAGCCTGGGTCATTCAGAGGCTCCTCCCTTGGCCCTTCTGTGGCCACACACATCCACTCCATCCACCTCACCTCTTGCTACTGCCCAGAGCCAGGCCTCTTCCTTCTCTCTTGACTTGCTCCCATCTTCGAGGAGGTCTCCCTGCCTATGAGACTATCTCTTGCAGATCTGTCCCCTCCCCATCTACTATAGACAGTTACCAGTTTAGGGTAACTACCTAAAACTAGACCTATTCAGATCACAACAATGCTCAAGAATCTTCTGTGGCTCCCTATTTCCCCAAAAGATAAAAGTCACTCTTGCTGGACTTGCACTTAAGCCCTTCTCTAGAGTCTGGCCTCTCCCTCCTCCTACAGCCCTCCCCAGAGCTATTCCTCCCCTGAACCAAACACTTTCCTCTACCCCCAGCCTCTACACCTTTGCTGTTGCCAGTCATTCTCCTTTGAAAATACTCTCTTAACCACTAAATCCAGCCCTTCCCTGCAAAAGGTATGGATCCCACCCTCCCTAGTACTCAAAGTCTCCCACCATTGGCTCTTTCAACAGCACTGCCACCCCTCCAGAACTCCTGCTGCATCGCTGTCACTCTGCCCCTAGCAAGTTCCAATTGCATTTTCATCTAACTGTTTTCTATAGGCTTGACTGTCTTCTCAACAACAATGTAACCTCTTAGAATAAGCCTAACTTACCAACAGTGGGGGACAATTTAAACAAATTACACAATGGATGACTAAGTAATCATTAAAAATAAGGGATGGGGAAAAGACTAAGATGAAAAGATACTGATTATATATATAAGAGGGGGAAAGTGTTACAAAACCAGATACACCCTGAGTGCCCATTTTTGTTTCATATACATGCTTGCATAGGAAAGAATTTGAAATGTTCTACCACAAAATGCTGATCACTGTTTTTTTCATCTAGGTAGTGGGAATTATGAGTAACTTTTATTTCTTCTTTTTACTATATTTTCAAGTCAGTGTGTATAAATGCATAATAAAAAGCAATAAAACATGTATTTTAAGATAGGTTGGTTATATATTTTAAAGCATTTCAGAACTAAGCAAGCTAGTTCTCACCATCTTCTGTGTTCATCGCAAGGCTGGCCTGCAGAGAACAGTGTGTATGTTTGTGTGTGTGTGTTTAAGAGGATTGAAGGCTACAAAGATCTGTACTTTTCCATGCTCATCAGTCCCAGAGGAGGAAGCTGCCACTGAGAGTTCCTCTGAACCCAGCCCTATTCAGGGGCTTCACCCCCAGTCCCATTGCTCAGTGGCACCTCATGGCTTTGGGAAAGCTACTTCCCTCGTCCACACTTTCCTTCAGGGTTTTCTTTGTAAAATGGGAGAGAAGATAGTAGAAGCCTATTTTCAGGATTATCTTCTTTTTTTTTTGTTTTGTTTTTTTTTTGGTTTTTTTTTTTTGGTCTTTTGTCCTTTTTTTTTTTTTTTTTTTTTTTTTTTTAAGGGCCAAACTAGTGGCATATGGAGGTTCCCAGGCTAGGGGTCTAATCGGAGCTGCATCTGCCAGCCTACGCCAGAGCCACAGCAATGCCAGATCTGAGCCATGTCTGCAACCTACACCACAGCTCACAGGAATGCCGGATCCTTAACCCACTAAGCAAGGCCAGGGATTGAACCCACAACCTCATCATTCCTAGTTGGATTCGTTTCCACTGCACCACGACAGGAGCTCCAGGATTATCTTTTAATACTGAAAACACAAGCAAAATACAAAAACACAGCAAAATACAGCCAAGTAGACAGTAAACATACAATAAATCTTTGCTATTATTACTACAACATAGTCATGTAGCCATTACAATCCTGTAAGCAGGCACTATCACCTCCCCATGTTAAGGAAATTAACAGGATACAAGAATTTAAAAACACACACACAAAACAACAACAACAACAACAAAAACCAAAAACCCACTCGAGGCACCATGTCTAGAAGATAGAAGGGCAGAATCCAAAGTCGGGTCTGTTCACACAGGGCATGCTTCTAGCATTAACTTCTCTGGTGATGAAGGGTGATGACCCGAGGTCACACAGCTAGTTGGGGAAGAGCTGTGACTGAACCCAACATTAACTTCAGAAAGTCATGGACCTTAATACATCTTCAAAGCATTAACAAAATAATCACAGTCACCCTTTCTGTGGAAAGCTGGTTTTTCAAAAACGCAGCTGCTAAGAGCTGATTCTGGATTTTCCAGGAATGGGTTTGAACCTGGCCAGATCCACAAGGGTTGGGTCTGGCTTGAAGGCTGGTGAGCACCATGCTTCAGATGGGGCTCAAGGAAGCACTCCTCTAGGAACCACAGAGCCAGGGAACAAGCAGTGCCAAGGATGGGCATGAGATGATGCTGGAGGGGTGGACTCGGGCCCCCAGTACTGCCTGTTTCTCAGCACGTCTGCACATGGTTTAGGGTCCATGCAGCCTGCAGGAAGTGAGGAACCCACAGATAAAAAGAGGGGCTGCATGTGGGCTGCCTTTTGCATCATCAGGCTGGTGGAGGGGCCATCTGCACTCCAGGGGCCACCAAGGACCACCATGAGAGGACAGTCTTGCTCCACCACAGTGACATACTTCTGCCCTCAGTTTCTGGCTGTCGGCCATGGGCAGCCAGGTTGGTTAGGACACATGTTGACTCTGCCCTTGGCCCTTTCAGGACAAGAGAAGGAGCAAATCAAATACCCCTGAGATCTCCTGTATGAGAAATGTGCAGCAGAGAAACTTGTTTTCCACCCCCAGTCACTTCTCAGGACACAGCACTGTTTCCCCTACCCCCTTTCCTGCTGTGCCCCTCCCCACCCCCTCCTTCAACTCTGAAACCACAGCAAAGTAGAGTCACACACACTGTGTAAGCCCAGCCACCAGGGGTCCCAGTCCAGGGCCTGGGCCCTCTCTTGAAGCTTTCTCTCTCACCATGAAATGTAAGCCTGCCAAATAAATTTCGAATGTCAGAAAGCAACCAGGAGGTGAATGGTTCCATAGAGTCCCCTGTTCCTGAAATACTCTACTCTCATTCAGGGTGTGATGCTAGGTGTAGGGAGAAGCTATTCATTTAGCAGACTTTGACTGAACACCTGGTGGGTACAGACACTGGGAGCAGCCATTCTTGTCCTACTCCAGAAACTCCGGAGGGAGTCGGATGCCACCACCATCAGACCTGATACTTCTTGGAGCTAGCCTCAGCAAGGAGAACAACGTCCGTGGGAGTGTGAATTGCCCCTAAACATTAAAGATTACCACTTACTAACATAAAAACTGTGCCCTAAGAAGTAAGCTTTGGCACTCAGGACGTGGGTAACACATCCTGCAATCTGATACACAGCATTCTTGCATCCCCTTCTGATGGCCGTCATCACATAATCACACTTCCTTGTTTCTCTGAGGAAGACAGGGATGTCCATGGGGCAAGTAATCTCTGTTCACCCCCATACTGAACAGCCTGGGGTGCCTGAGTTTTCTCTGTCCCCCCTCACTGTCAGACCCTGCTGTTCTGACAGGTTTTCTGACACTCATCAATGGCATAATCAATGCTGTCTTCCTGTCATTCAGGTCCTACAGTCATCATTCATTCATGGGGCAGTCATTCATTTACTCATTCAACAAAGCACTGTGACCACCTGCTCTGCGCCAGGCCCTGGGTTAGGGCCTCTGCATAAGAGGTTAGAAATGAGTTAAGTCTGTCCCTACTCCCTTCCAGGCAAGTTCGCTCACCTGGGGAAAACCCACCTAACATCTCTGACCCTTGGTCTCTTCTTCCATCAGGTAAAGAATTAGGGCAGGAACAGTTTTTAGAGATGATTTAATTCAAGGGTCAGCAAAATACAGTCCTCTGGCCAAATCCAGCCCTCCATCTGTTTTTGTACAGACCGGGAGCTAAAAATGGTTTCCACATTTTTAAATGGTTGAAGGAAAAAAGGAATGTTTCATGACACATGAAAATTATATGAAATTCAAATTCTGGTGCCCATAAATAAAGTTTTATTGGCCCACAGCCATGCTCATTCATTTACCTATCATCTGTGGTTGCCTGCCTCGCCACCACAGCAGAACTGAGGACTTGAAAGAGAAACCATATGGCCCACAAAGCCAAAATCATTTTCTTTACCAAAAAAGTTGGCTGACCCTGCTCTAGTCTGGCATTATACGATTTATCCAACTCTACCTCCTCCCAAAGCACTAGCTCACCCTAGGGGACCAAAGCCCACCCACAGAAGTCAGGTGGCCAGCCCCAGAGGAGAGGGTGCACGTGCACGACAGGCCTTGAAACTCAGGGACCACATTCCTATCTCAAGGAGTCAATAGTGTGTGCTTAGTGACTTCCCTTCCCAACTCTGCCCAGAGACTCTCAGGTCTCCACACGCCTCCTTCCAAGAGGTCTGGCTGCCTTCATGCTGGGCTGTCAGGGCCCCAGGAGACATGGCCCAGTTCCCAAGCTGAGCCTTGGGTCGTGCTGGGCATTGGCCAGTTTGGCTCACAGGCTCCGTGGGAAGCTCCATGGCACAGGCACCATCCTGGCACCAAAACTTCCGCTCCCGTGGGCTAACCTCCTATCTCCTCTTTTCACCCTATTAAAGCTCCACATTCCTGCTTTATGGCATCAAGAAAAGTTAACAAGACTTATGCCATCAAAGAAAACACAGCTCTAACTCCTAACTCTCTGCGTGAGCTTGGGTCTTCCTCCATAGACCTGAGGACCCATACCCTCTTCCAGAAGCCATCACTGCCAGGAAACAAGGAAGCGGGGGGGAGGGGTGCTGTCTTATTCCAAAATAAGGTCCTGGAACCCAGATGCCTGCCTTCCTGCTGTGGGCCCTCTGCCCTTCCTCCAGCACCTTAAATCTTAAGGTCCACCCATACCTGAAAACTCCAACTGTCACCTGAAATCACACACTCTGCCTTAGTCCCAGGTGCCACATTCTCTCTGGGGAAAACCTGCAGCCAGAGAGACAAAGGTTAGAGGTTAAAAAGGGCTCCCAGCCCATTACATCAGGAATACCCCCAAAGAGAGGAGGTTATTTTATAATTATATCAAGTAAAGAAACAGACCTCTACACTCCAAAACACATCAGCCCAGAGCTGGAAGGAGACTGGAGCATGAAACCACTGGCAGCACTTGCAGCCCACAGAACAAATCCCTGAGCTCTTGGCCACCCACAGAGTAGACAGATATCAAATAAACAAACTCTTGAATGGACCAGGCCATTTCAGGTAGGGATGAGTCCTGTGAGGAAAACAAGACAGGTGGACATGCTTTGCATGGCAAAGACTACATTAGACTTGATCATCAGGGATGGCATCTAAGCAGAGAAGGAGCCAGCTTTGAGGACATCTGGGGAAACACCTGCAGATAGAGTTCACGGCAAGTGCAAAGGCCCTGAGACCATGTGGTGAATAAGCGTCACTCTGGCTCCCCTTACAACCAGGTGCCCATCCTTCCACAGAACGTAAAATGTCAGATGTTTGCTCGTCAGCCTCCCTTCCAGACAGCACGTGGCTCTTCTGGCTCCTCAATCATTCACACTGACCCCAAACTGAGTCAGAAGTGAGTGACAAAAGAAATGGGGGTTGGGCAGACTGCAGGCTGGAAAGGGTGTCCTTAGTGCAGCAGCCATACTGTCTCTAGGCTATGGCCATGGTTATGGCTCTAGCAGCAGAATCCATGTCCAGTGCCAACATGCTGGTAGTGGTGGCCATGGTGTCTGTGCCCAGGAGCAGTATCTCAGATGTGCTCTGCAGCACAATTTGGGGTGTGATTTCTAGCTGCACGGCCTCCAGGTTTAGTTTTCTGAACTTCCAAGAAATTCACTGACTCCATAATATTGTTTATTAAATTTACTTTCTGCTCACAACACTAATATAGGCAAGTATGGCAAAGACAGTAGCAGCCATTTGAATATCCATGTGCTCCCTTCCATTGCCCAGCCTCCCTTAGCTTTATGTCAGGACAATGTGACTAGTCGGAGCCAACAGACTGTGAGCACAAGTTACAAGTGTCACTTTGGGGTGAAATATATTTACCACCATGACCACTTTGGAAGCTATCTGTTAAGAGAGCAGCATCGTAGAGTTCCAGTCATGGCTCAGTGGAAACGAGCCAAGAGGATGCAGGTTCAGTCCTTGGCCTTGCTCAGTGGGTTAAGGATCCAGCATTGGCATGAGCTGTGGTATAGGTCACAGATGCAACTCAGATCCTATGTTGCTGTGGCTGTGGCATAGGCCAGCAGCTATAGTTCCAATTCGACCGCTAGCCTGGGACCCTCCATGTGCCACAGGTGTGGCTCTAAAAAAACAGCAGCATCGTGAAATGGGATCCTGGATCCCTGGGTCAGCAGATAGAGAAGAGACCTGCCAGGCCACATCAGAAATTACATAAAGAAAAAAGAAGCACATAGGAGCTGAGCCACTGAGTTTTGGGGGTTGTTACTGCAGCCCAGCCCAGTCTGTCCTAACTATTACAGCAAGTTTGAAGACCACATAAAAAAAGAAAGGCAGGTGGCATAAAGCATAGTCAATATTGGAAAGAAGAGAATAGGTAGAGAATATGGTCTGAAATAATACTGAAGATATTAATATGAGAAATTTTGTGTTATTTCATTCTAATTGTGATGAAAAGGCACTGGAAGCAGAAATAGACATAGCTAAACAATGGTGCAGATTGGCTTCCCCACAGCTTATAGGAATGAAGAGCTTGAGGGGGGTCTCAAAAGACATCGAATTAACCTTCGGCTACTGTCACACACTCCTTCACTTGGATGCCCTAATGCTAAGCTGAACTCTTCTTGCATATTTCCACTGAGAGGAAATGCACTTCCTTCTGGGACTTCTCATTTTATTTAGAAATTTCCCTGAACTGTTTCATCTTCCTGTAGCCTCTCAACCCTATTGGCAAACCCCAGCAAGTCTGAGCACATTCCCTGTTCCTCAGTGGCCCCACACAGGGCTTGCTGACTTGGTTATACTCTGCTAACACACAGCCCCTGGACACTAGCCTCCCAAAGTTTGTCTCTAGAAGAACTGGATTCTGACAGCAGAGTTAGGGCATAGGCTTATGGATCCAGGATCTCTGCCCTGAGAGTATGATCACCCCAGCATGAGAGAAGCACATGCCAGTAATGGGGTCACACAATCTGCTAGGTCCTCATCATGCTCCTCACATGTTCCCAAGAGAAAGCACAGTGGACATTCAAATTTCTGGGCCTGGCTCCCTCTGCCTGCCCTTGTCCACATCCCCAACTTAACCTCAGCTCCATGAGCTAATGCAGCAGGAATTTATTTACAAGCTCATCATCCTTGTGAATCATGTCCAGCTTGAGTAGGGTCTTAACAAGGAGCTGAGGGGTGGTCCTTCAAACAGCTGTGTCCGTGAGGCTTGGGGAAGGGATGGGCCAGGACAAGTAGGGTCTCACTGCACCAAGAGCCAAAAGGGCAGATGGGAGCAGGGGATGGGAGACGGCTCTTGCCAGCCCTGGAGTTTGTTCTGGCTCCAGCTATTGTAGGGCTTTCCAAACTCTGGCTTAATTCCAACACAGAGGCCCCAGATGGAAGATTTGGCTTGTAGTCATTCTTGACTTCTAAGTTCCAAAATTTACCAGGGCACTTAAGCAGGTAGAGAAGCAGCAACCAACATGTTTCTTTCTAACTTCTATCCATCAGGAGCACCTCCAGAGTGGAAGGTTTTATACTACAGTGTTATTCAAATGCAAGTGCCAACCATTGACTTATTCAAACTTCTCTTACAACCAGTATTTTATTTGACCACTCTACGTAAGTTTATCTATCTCCACTTGAGAAAAAAGGTTCAAGGCTCTGAAAGGTAAAGAGACTGACTGGGTTGACTATAGTAAATGGTGCAGTCCAGGTCTTAAAGCCAAATCCTTAACTCCATTCCACATTAATCCATATCTCCATATCTGTCTCTGCTTTCTGACTGCCTTCTGAAATACAAAAAGATGCTATAACTGTCAATGCTCACTCAGGGAAACAGAAACTCCTCAGACCTTTCAACTAGGAAGGGTTTAATACAAGAAATAAATGCCATGGTAGACTGTTTGCAAAATTAGCTATGATTATTCTCCTCCTTGTATCCAAGTGAAGTGACCTTGGATTTGGGCTGGTATTGCAGCTTAGTTTGATCAATAGAATATGGAAGAAGTTACACTGCTCCACTTTCAAGCCTAACATCAAGAAATCTTGCATTTATGTACCTGTTTTCTTAGAACCCTGAATAGTCACCATGCATACAAGAATGAGAGACCATGTGGGTACAGACCAGTCATCCCAGTTAAGGCCACTCTAGATCAACCAGCCTGCAGGCCACCTGGCAAGAGACTTCAGATGCATCAGTGAGCCCTACTAAGACCAGAAGAACCACCCAGCTGAGCCCAGCCCAAATCCTAATCCATAACTTTGTGGGCCAAATGTATCCATGCTGCTTTTAATGACTATCTATGTGGAGCTACTTATTATTCAGCGAAACCTAACTGATACAGTGCTTACAAAACTTTTGAAATGGCTTTTTTAAATGGAAGGTTATTGGATATTTAAAGAAATTTCTCTGCAAGTTTCAGGAAGCAAAGCAATTGCAGGATCTGCAGGAAACTGCTACAGTGCTCACAGATGCCCCCAATTTTGTTAACTCACAGGAAAATTCTGAGGTTGTTTTAAAACCTCACATTTGCCAAATCCCACTAATCTACCTACCACAGTTAGAGGACAATATGGCTTCTGCTTCTTTCCTTCTAAATCTCATGCCTCCCAGTTGAAAGAATCTAACCTAGAACCTATGTGGCAAGGGTTCTCAGAGGTGTAGTTCTCAGGCTTCCAGCCCCATGGTACAGAAACAAGAGCACAGAAGAAGAAAAATGAGACAGAGTTGCCAACCAATGATCTGCACAGGCACAGGGGTCTACTCTGCCTCAGATACTTGATATCAGGAAGATGCTTGATATCAGGAAGGACTTCTGTTTTCACTACTCCCCATTGGCACGAGTTCCACCTTTGGGATCATAAAAGTATTAGCTCAGTTCATTCTCACTGAAGCTCGGCAATGAATGTTCGGCTAGCTGAAATTACAGAAGGATTAAGTCCCAAGAAATGAGGACAATCTGTACAATTTCCCCAACTACCATTCTGATGACTTCATTGTTGTTTCTACAGCAGCAACTTTGTAAAGATGGGAAAACTGGTCCAGAAGCACTGACAAAGCATAGCAATGACAAGGGAAGAGTAAAGAGCTTGGGACCCTGGGTTTTCTCTCTCTACCTCTAAGCCATTAAGTTATGCTGGGGCCTAATTATAACAGCCCAGGTTTAATACAGACAGACAGACAGAGGATTTGAGGGGAGAAGAGGTTTTCCCTGGAGGAGGAAATTCTCAGTTTCTCTGAGAATTTGAATTTATGAGCAATCTGAACTTCTAAGTGCCTGCAGAATCTCTGCTCTAGCAGGAGGGTTCTCTTTCTGCCTCCCCTCAGGAGTCAAGCTCCCCAGGGTTGCCTTGATCCTGACCCTCTTTGAACAATCCCATGTACTCCCATGGATTAAATTTCCAATTAAATACTGGTGGCTCCCAGATCTCAGTATCCAAGCCCATACATCCAACTGCCTGTTGACTATTGCTACTTGCATGGCCCACAGGGACCTCCACTCAATAAAACTCAAAATCAGGTCCTTCCCTCTAAACCAGCACCAGTCACTGCCAGTTCTATTCATGGCATCACTAGTCACCCAAGCCAAGAATTTCTCCATCTCCCAGTTTGATTTCCATAACCAGCTCCTTGCCTGGCCTTTTGGCCTCCAGTCTTGTGTCTCCTCAACCAATGAGTTGTCATACTTTCTAGATTGAACCACTTTACTAGCAAGCAACCTGTGACACATAAGATAACATCCCAACACCTTGGTCTGGCATTCAAGGCCTTCCCTGTGCTGGACTCTGCCAGCAAGTACAACCCAATCCAATCTCACATTATTCCCCAGCCATGGTGAACTGCTGGGATGCCCAAAGCTGTCAAGCAACTTCATGCTCTTAGTCTGCAACACCCTACCTCCAGGCCCCTCTGTCTGGGCTTGGTGCTCTTCATGTGGGCTGTCACAACACCATGCTCTCAACATCCTTCTTTGTAATTACTTTTTAGCTGTATCTAACTCACAAAATTGGAAACTCCATGAAGGCTAAGGCCATACCACCAGATTAATCTTTATATCTCAGTCCACACTGAGAGTGGTTACTAGTAAGTGACTGTTAAACAGAACCATGAGTTCCCCCAGATGCTGTGAAGTTCAGGGCAGGGAGTGTGTTCAATCCATCATAACATAACAAAAATAATAACAGCTAAATGTTTTTAGCACTTACAATGGACCAGAGAGTTTACAGGCATTATTAGCTCATTTAATCCTTATTGTAACTTCAAAGATATTATTGTTATTATCCTGATTTGAAGATAAAAAACTGAGATTTAAAGAGGCTAAATAACTTGCCCAAATCATACAGCTAGCATGTGGTGAAATCAGACACTAGCTCTCCCTTTGGGATCACACAGGCATTATTAGTTCATTTAATCCTCATTTAAATCCATCTGCATGCTCCAACCCTGGGTGATCCCTATGGAGATAAGATTTCACCTATGTGCCTGCTCTTCTCCAGGCTTAAGAATAAAAGGAAGGGACAGAGGACCTGGATGTGTTGGCTAAAGCTGTGAAATAGGGTATCCTCACTCCTTCCCTCAGACTAGTCTATTATTCACAGCAGTGAAGGAAGGAATGACTGAAAGGATTTGAAATCAGGTGGTCCACACCCTTGACCACTAGATATATGGCCCCTCTAGTGTACTGCTTGCATAGTAAAGCATCTCCATCATGACAGGGTGAGGGCTGGGGTGACATGGAGTCCCTAGCTCCTTAGCCAGGTTATTTAAAAGTAGTCAGTCTTCCATATCCATGAGTTTTGCATCTGTTGTTCAACAAACTGCAGGTCAAATAATAGTCTGGGGAATACATGGATATGGAGGGACAATTGTATAATTTACTCCACAAATATTTGGGAGAAGTGCTTAGATAATTAAATAAGCTTTCTTATTGCAGGACTTATGAGAGCCTTTAATATATTACTGTGCCTTGAGCAAAAGATATGTAGCATTTCCTAGACTCATTGGACCACAATGTACTTCATTTCCTCAGGCATCTGCCAGGATTTGGGCTCCATGGAACACATATTGGCAGACATGGATTCCTGGGTCCCATCCCTCCAGAGGCCTGGCTGCACTTGTCTTCATTAAATAAACCAGATTCTTTCCAATGAATTTTCTTCCCTGCTAAAGTTAACTCAGGTCAGTTTCCACTACTTGTAATGACAGACCTTGACTGAGACATGCCCTTACTTGCCCTCAAAAAGGACAAACCTTTAGAGACTGTTGGGATTTACTCTCAGAGGCAGAACATGAGAGAAGGATTTGGGGAGACCCAACCAGTCAGATGTGGTCATGGCAGACCACAACTGACACCCACCACTGAGGGGTTATCCTCAGAAAAGCATGCTGAAGGGCTCCTAGCTCTTTCTGTTTTCAATTTTCTTTCTGATAAGAAATTTGCCATTTTTAGATAAACAGAACTATGGCTTATGTTGTTGGATTCCTGTGGCCCAAGTTCACATCCTTTTGATTTTTCTATCATGTTTCTGGCAGTTACAGAGTTTCCCTTCCTCCAGAATGTTTAGGAAGGGAGTCATAATTCCCTTCCAGTCTCCACTCACACCAACTCTGATATATACACACAAAAGCACCCTACTAAGCCTACTCTCTGGGCTACTCATAAGGGTTTATGAGTAGAGACAGCGCCCATTCTTGACCAGTGAATATGTCATACTCGTTTCTAGAAGAGCCAGAATCCCTGGCTTGCAGAATATCCCCCCTTCTCCTTACCATGCCACTCCACAGGTGAGGTGAAGTTCTATCCTCTTAGCTGACAAAGCCTATTTACAATGTGAGTGGAGGTGGGTTGGCTGCCACCCAAATGGCAGAAAGGGTGGATGGAATTGTACATTTCTCCAACCCTCCTCCTGCAATCTGACCTCACTGCCCGAGCCATGCTGCATGGCCACCCTAAGGGAAAAAAGGGGGTGACTTGGAGATAGAGTTAGACCTGGTCACCCCACATGGTGGGAGAATGCTATTCCCCAGAACCCTGGGCAGTAAAGCCACTCATTCCCATGCTCTTCAAATCAAAGGCTGGGAAGAGGTCCATCCTGTCTCTCTCCATGCTGTAACTCACCAAGGCTGTGAAAGGCCCCTCCTCCTAGAGGCTCATGACACCTGGCTACAGTACCACCCCATCTGAATCTGCCACAATTCTTCCAGTCCCTCCCCAAGATAATTGAAGACTTTGGCACTGGGGTTGCAGTCCCCATCTCCACCCAGACCTTATCTTTAATGACTTCAGTTTCCACATGAATGTCCCATCCAAAGCCTTGGATGCTCAGTTTTAATCTCCTCCATGATAACTTTCTCCCTCTTTCCATTCCAGCCAGCCACCCACATCTTTGGCCAGACTCTGAGCCTTGTCATCACCTCAAACTGATCTACTTCTACTACTCTGATATCATAAATTCAGACCAGCCCATTATTTCTGTTTTGCAAATTTTCATTTTATTGTGAGAAAATACACATAAAATTTACCATTTAACCATTTTAAGTGAACAGCTCAGTGGTATTTCACACGTGTGTGTGTGCGTACTTGTTATACAACCATCATCACTAACACGTTATTTTCAGGAGTTTGGGGTTTGTTTTGTGTTGTTTTTTAGATAATAGTCATCATATGGATGTGCAGAGGTATCTTACTGTGGTTTTGATTGGCATTTCC
This sequence comes from Sus scrofa, assembly GCF_054392235.1. Taxonomy (NCBI): domain Eukaryota; kingdom Metazoa; phylum Chordata; class Mammalia; order Artiodactyla; family Suidae; genus Sus; species Sus scrofa. Next base: position 102,948,314 of record NC_139396.1, on the reverse strand, counting down.
CTAATGGTTAATGACACTGAGCATCATTTCATGTGTTTATTAGTCATTTGTATATCTCCTTTGAAGAAACGTCTATTAAAGTCCTTTGCCCATTTTTGAATAGGGTTTTTTGCCTTTTTGTTGTTGTTGAGTTTTAGAAGTTCTCTATATATTCTGGATATTAATCCCTTACCAGATATGCAATTTGCAAATATTTTCTCCCATTACATGTGCTGCCTTTTTACTCTGTCAATAGTGTGTTTTGTTGCACAGAGTTTTTTAATTTTCATGAAGTCCAGTTTGTCTATTGCTGTGGATGCCTTTGGTGTCATATCCAAGAAATAACTGGAAGAGGAAACACTTGCCCTATATTTTCTTCTAAGAGTTTTATAGTTTTAGGTGTTACATTTTGGTCTTTGATCCATTTTTTTAGTTAATTTTTTATATGATGGTAGCTAAGGGTCAAGCTTCATTCTTTTGCATGTGAATATCTACTTTTTCCAACACCATTTACTGGAAAGACTTTTCTTTCCCCATTGAATATTCCTGGTACTCTTGTCAAAATTTATTTTACCATATATTAGAGTTATTTCTGGTCTCAGTGTTCCATTGGTCTGTATGTCTGTATTCATGCCAGTACCGCACTGTTTTGATTACTCCTGCTTTACAGTAGTTTTGAAATCAGGAAGTGCGCATGCTCCAGCTTTGTTCTCCTTTATCAAGATTATTTTGACTATTTGAGGTCCTTTGACAGTTCATATGAATTTTAGAATGGATTATTCTATTTCTGCAAAAAAAAAATCATTGGAATTTTGATAGGAATTAACATGAATCTGTAGATGACGTTTGATACTGTGGACATCTTAACAGTATTAAGCCTTCCACCCAGGGACATGATATATCTTTCCATGGAAGATTTCACTGTCTAAGTCTTTCATCTTCTTGGTTAATTCTTAAGTATTTTTATGCTGTTGTAAATGAATTGTTCCCTTAATTTCCTTTTTCTAATTGTTCACTGTCAGTGTATAGAACTACAACTGATTTTTGTGTGTTGACTTTACCAAATTTGTGTATTAGTGCTAACAAATTTTTGTGGACTCTTTAGTGTTTTATACATGTAATTCTTATTCTCTGTGAACAGAGATGATTTTACTTTTTCATTTCTGATTTGGATATATTTTATTTATTTTTCTTGCCCAACTGCCATGGCTAGAACTTCCAGTATTGTGTTGAAGAGAAGTGATAAAAGTGAGCATCCTAAATTGTTACTGATCTTAGAGGAAATGCTTTCAGTCTTTCACTATTGAGTATATTTGCTTACTGTGGGTTTTTCACATAGGGCTTTTATTGTGTTGAGGTAGTTTCTCTCTATTCCTGGTTTGTTGAGTGTCTTTATTATGAAAAGGTGCTGACTTTTGTCAAATGCTTTTTCTGCATCAATTGAGATAGTCATGTGGAGTTTTCTTCTCACCTTAATTCTGTTAATACGGTATATTACATTGATCCATTTTTATATATTGAAACATCTTTGCATTCCAGGAATAAATCCCACTTGGTTGTGGTCTATAATCCTTTTAATACACTGCTGTATTTCATTTGATAGTATTTTGTCAAGAATTTTTTGTAGCAATGTTCATAAGGAGACCAGTACATTCTTCAATAAGCATCTCCGATTCTTCTGCATCTTTTCCTCACAAATATTATAGGAAAAATTTTAACCTCATAGAGACCTATTTTCTCTTTATCCATCTACATTCTCCCAAACTATCTGCCGTTGGTCTTATACTTTTCTCTGACCATTGAAGGCCCCAATGTTTTATTATTTTAGCCATTCTCTTGTCAATATTGTTTACCCTTTGACTCTTCTCCTTCCTAGTAAAACCTCGACCCCATATATCTTTCATTCTCTGATAGTTTTCACTTCCACACTTGGGGACACTATGCATAGTCAGGAAAAAACCATATACAATCATGGTTGTGAATATCAATGTAAACATGTGGGTTCTAACTTTGAGTGAGCCTCAGTATCTTTTGAGTGAGTCATTTATTTCTCCATCTGTAACTCTCTATATATTCACCATGAGCCCTCTTGTGTAAGCAGAAGTCCTCATTTCCTTGAAAATCAGAACATCAGATACCCATTTCCAGGCCCTATTCATCCCCACCTAAACCTACCTTTGCCTTCTTCAGTCCCCTTCCAGTAAGAGAGGTGCTCCCTCCAACCACCAAACTATTCCCACACCCTGGATTTTTTTTTTTTATTTTCCCACTGTACAGCAAGGGGGTCAGGTTATCCTTAGATGTATACATTGCAGTTACAGTTTTTTCCACCACCCTTTCTTCTGTTGCAACATGAGTGTCTAGACATAGTTCTCAATGCTATTCAGCAGGATCTCCTTGTAAATCTATTCTAGGTTGTGTCTGATAAGCCCAAGCTCCCGATCCCTCCCACTCCCTCCCCCTCCCATCAGGCAACCACAAGTCTCTTCTCCAAGTCCATGATTTTCTTTTCTGAGGAGATGTTCATTTGTGCTGGGTATTAGATTCCAGTTATAAGTGATATCATATGGTATTTGTCTTTGTCTTTCTGGCTCATTTCACTCAGTGTGAGATTCTCTAGTTCCATCCATGTTGCTGCAAATGGCATGATGTCTTCCTTTTTTATGGCTGAGTAGTATTCCATTGTGTATATATACCACCTCTTCCGAATCCAATCATCTTTCGATGGACATTTGGATTGTTTCCATGTCCTGGCTATTGTGAATAGTGCTGCAATGAACATGCGGGTGCATGTGTCTCTTTTAAGTAGAGCTTTGTCCGGATAGATGCCCAAGAGTGGGATTGCAGGGTCATATGGAAGTTCTATGTATAGATTTCTAAGGTATCTCCAAACTCTTCTCCATAGTGGCTGTACCAGTTTACATTCCCACCAGCAGTGCAGGAGGGTTCCCTTTTCTCCACAGCCCCTCCAGCACTTGCCATTTGTGGATTTATTAATGATGGCCATTCTGATTAGTGTGAGGTGGTATCTCATGGTAGTTTTGATTTGCATTTCTCTTATAATCAGCGATGTTGAGCATTTTTTCATGTGTTTGTTGGCCATCTGTATATCTTCTTTGGAGAAATGTCTATTCAGGTCTTTTGCCCATTTTTCCACTGATTGATTGGTTTTTTTGCTGTTGAGCTGTATAAGTTGCTTATATATTCTAGAGATTAAGCCCTTGTCAGTTGCATCATTTGAAACTATTTTCTCCCATTCTGTAAGTTGTCTTTTTGTTTTCTTTTTGGTTTCCTTTGCTGTGCAAAAGCTTTTAGTTTGATGAGGTCCCATGGGTTTATTTTTGCTCTAATTTCTATTGCTTTGGGAGACTGACCTGAGAAAATATTCATGATGTTGATGTCAGAGAGTGTTTTGCCTATGTTTTCTTCTAGGAGTTTGATGGTGTCCTGTCGTATATTTAAGTCTTTCAGCCATTTGGAGTTTATTTTTGTGCATGGTGTGAGGGTGTGTTCTAGTTTCATTGCTTTGCATGTTGCTGTCCAGGTTTCCCAGCAATGCTTGCTGAATAGACTTTCTTTTTCCCATTTTATGTTCTTGCCTCCCTTGTCAAAGATTAATTGACCATAGGTGTCAGGGTTTATTTCCGGATTCTCTATTCTGTTCCATTGGTCTGTCTGTCTGTTTTGATACCAGTACCACACTGTTTTGATGACTGTGGCTTTGTAGTATTTCTTGAAGTCTGGGAGAGTTATGCCTCCTGCTTGGTTTTTGTTTCTCAGGATTGCTTTGGCGATTCTGGGTCTTTTGTGGTTCCATATAAATGTTTGGATTGTTTGTTCTAGTTCTGTGAAAAATGTCATGGGTAATTTGATAGGGATTGCATTGAATCTGTAGATTGCTTTGGGTAGGATGGCCATTTTCACAATATTGATTTTTCCAATCCAGGAACATGGAATATCTTTCCATTTCTTTACATCTTCTTTGATTTCTTTGATTAAGGTTTTATAGTTCTCGGCATATAGGTCCTTTACCTCTTTGGTCAGGTGTATTCCGAGGTATTTGATTTTGTGAGGTACAATTTTAAAAGGTATCATTTTTTTGTATTCCTTTTCTAATGTTTCATTGCTGGTATACAGAAATGCAACTGACTTCTGAATGTTAATCTTATATCCTGCCACTTTGCTGAATTTATTAATCAGTTCAAGGAGTTTTGGGGTTGAGTCCTTAGGGTTTTCTAGGTATAGTATCATATCATCTGCATACAGTGACAGTTTGATCTCTTCTCTTCCTATATGGATGCCTTTTATTTCTTTTGTTTGTCTAATTGCTGTGGCTAAGACTTCCAAAACTATGTTGAAGAGCAGTGGTGAGAGTGGGCATCCCTGTCTTGTTCCAGATTGGAGTGAGAAGGCTTTCAGTTTTTCCCCATTGAGGATTATATTTGCTGTGGGTTTCTCATAAATGGCTTTGATTATATTCAGGAATGTTCCCTCTATACCCACTTTGGCGAGGGTCTTGATCATGAATGGATGTTGAACTTTGTCAAATGCTTTTTCTGCATCTATTGAGATGATCATATGATTTTTGACCTTTTTTTTGTTAATGTGGTGTATGATGCTGATTGATTTGCGTATGTTGAACCATCCTTGTGAACCTGCCACGCCCTGGATTTTAACCTTGTTGGCCATCCCCCAAAAAATCTACTTTTTGGATGATCCCTGTAGTAGCTAAACTTCAAAGATGTCTCCTACCACCCAGGAACAATTCCTCCTGACTATTCCAACCCTCATGTAGTACCTGCCACACTAAATTTGGCCTGGCCATATATAACTAAGAGAATGCAATGAAAGCAACTCTGCATGACTTTCAAGGCTACTTCATAAGAACCTTTCAACTTCTACCCTGAGCTCTGGGAACCCTGAGCCACTATGTAAGAATTCTACTACACTGAGACCACCATGCTTTCAGGAAACCCAAGTTAGCTATATGAAGAGGCCACACAAAAATGAGTAATGCCAGCCAGATTCCCAGCTGTTCAGCTGTGCCAGCAAACAGCCATCCAGCCAAGGTGCTAGACATGCGATCAAAAAAGACATCTTACACATAGAGGACTGAGGTCCTACATAGCCCCAGCCAACTGCATATGCATGTCTTCAAGCCTCTATATAAAACCTTAATCTTTTTGTAACATTCCATGCTACAAAGCCACTCATTCCCTGTTTCTTGAAATGCTCTCCTAGCCCGGCCCCTCCAGTGCCACTCTCTTCTAGCTTTCTAAGAATATGACTGCTTGTTCCTAGTCTCCATCATGGCCTCCTTCTCTTCTGCCCACTCTTGTTGTTATTTTTGTAAGAGCATATAGAAGTAATATGTTTTTAACATTCAAAAGATGTAAAAGTGTGTACAACAGTGTTCTCACTCCTGTCTCTCAACCGTGAGATTCTTTTCTCTGGAGGCAATCAATGTTATCAGTTTTTCAAATATTTCTTCACAGACATATTATGTATAGATGTGCACATATCTACAAATTCTCCCCCATACACACCTTTTTCCCCACAAGACTGGCAGTATTCTATATACAACAAAACATACCTTGCTTTCTTTGCAACAATATATCTTAGCGGTCTTTCCATATCAGTACTTCACAAATGTCTTCTACCTTCCCATCTTCCACCTACATAGTACACTTTTATATGCATGTACCTGATTTATTTCATTATCCCTTTTGGGGTGCCTATTTGGGTTGCTTTCCATCTTTTGCCATTGCAAACAAGTTGTAGTAAATAATATCATATGCATCATTTTTCACATGTGGGAATATTTCCACAGGATAAATTCTTAGAAGTGGTTAGGTCAAAAGCATTTGTAATGTCAGAAGATACTGCCAAATTTCCCTCCATTGAGCTGTACCATTTCCACGTGCATCAGCAATGCATGAGCGTCTGTTTCCCCATACAGTGTGTTATCAAACGTTTTGATCTTGGCCAAACTAAGAAATGAAATGATGTCTTAGTGAAACTTTAATTATACTTCTCCTATTATGAATAATAGGGCATCTTTTCTTAGGTTTCAGTAACTGTACACCTTGTCCATCTTTCTTTTGTGTTGTTGAACTGTTCTATGTTGATTTGTGGAAATTCTTTATAAAATAGGAAAATAAATTCTGTCAGTGAAGTTGCAAATTCTTTCCAAGTTTGTCTTTTAACTTTGTGTATGTTGGGTTTTGCTGTACAAAAGTTTTGTTTTAATAGTTAAAATTACCAGTCTTTTCTTTTATGGCTTCTTAGTTGTGTGTTGTACTTAGAAAATTTTTAAATTCTCTCATGTTTCTGGTACATTTAAGTTTTCATTTTGTTACATTTACATCTTTGTTTCATATGGTATTTATTCTATTACAAAGTATGAGGTATAGATCCAACTTTTTTTCCCAGATGGTCCTCCAGTTCCCCAACCCCACTTATTGAATAACGCATTTTCCCACTCAATTTGAAATGCCATATTTACCTTAGACAATATTCTCATGTTTAATTCCTGGAATTATATTTTGTCCCACTAAATTGTCCAGTACTGTGATTTATGCAATATAGTTTTATAATACAATTTAATTTCTGGTGGGAAAAGTTACCCCTTTTCACTTTTGTTTTTCAGAAATTTTGTGACTGTTATTATTATCAAGGAATGTAAAGAGTATAAGTGAGTTTTTACTCTGCAAGCCAGTAAGTCAGCCTGTCCTGTTTCTTGGATGCTGGCAGAAGACACGAGACTACTGAGTCAGAGACAAAGGACTTTCTTACTCTCAATAATAGCAACAGCCAGAGTATAAGCATCTGTGACAGTTCCATGAGCCCTAGTTTGCACAGGGTGAGTTTGCACAGGGTGACATGACAAAGTCCACATGTTGCCTGCACATGCAGTGGGTTGTGTTCTAGGAGAAGAGCCTTGAGTTTAGGGAACCAAAATCTTTTATAATAGGCAGTAAGCCTGCCTGGGTTTTGACCCAGAGAGGGACATCATCTTCATTATACTGCATGTAAAACAAACTTGCCCTGTTCTCCAGAGGGAGACACTACCTTTACTTTTCAACTGTGTTCACTACACAATCACCTCTAAAGAGAGAGCCTGGAACAAAGTTAGTCAGTGCTTCTACTCACCCAGAAACATGAGAACCCCAATTGTCTCTCAACATTGTTTATTTTTCCATATGAATTTATCAGTTTGCCTAAAAAACAACAGTAAAGTCTTCATTTTTGTGGAGAATTCTAATAAATTCCAAATTATTGGAGGGAAATGGACAAATGGATGAGTTTTCATATCCAAAAACATTATTCAAATGCTTTTTTGTCCCTTGGAAGCATTTTAATGCTTTCTCCACTTAGATTCTGCATATTTCTTGTTATGTTTATTCCTAGGATTTTTTTAATTTTTTGTTGCTATTGTAAATGTTTTCTATCCCCATTTTATCTCTAACAGGTTGTCATTAATTCCTGCTCTTTAAATGAATGGTTTTCCTCCAGGGCTCCTTCTCTAACTTATTCTCTTCTTACTATAAGATTTCCCTAGATGGTCTCATTCTCTCCCAAAACTTCAATGAGCATCTGTCAGTCGATGCCTCTCATACTGTCATCTCCAGCCCCAGTTACTCTCAGAAGCTCCTGACACACGTGCTATGGATGCCCCTGGGTACTTCACACAAGCCAACAGTGAAATTAAACTCCTCATTCTTCTCCCCAAACCAACTCCTCCTCTTTTACTCCAGGCTCAGTCAATGGCACCAGCACTCACCAAGGTGCCCCCCCCAGCAAAAGGGGGGAGGATTTCCTTCACTCTCTTTTCCAATCCATTTCCAAGTTCTGTCTACTCTTCCTCCCTAATTCCTCTTTAACCTGTGCCCTTACTTCTATCCTTACTGCCATTACTGTGGCAAACTACTGTGCTCCTTGCAAAGTACTATGGAATCCCCTAAATGACTGCTTGGTCTTTCATCTCCTTTCTGTTATCAATTCCTATCCCGCTGCATGAGTAGCCCACAGTTTCAATCACACCATCTCTCAGAAGTTCCAGGAGAAATTAGAGACCACTATCCCTCCCTGCCAGCTTGGCATCCCTAGCCATTGACAATCTGGCCCCTCCCACCTCTTGAACTTCAAGTCTTGTGTTCCCACACTATCCTGCATCCATGCATCTGCTCATCTCTGTGCTTTAGCCTGGCCTTCACCTGGAATATCTCAACCCACCATAGACCTCTCTTCCTGGCTACCTCTTACCTCTCTCAAAGGATTCAACTCAGACACCAGTCCTTTCAGAAGATTTCCTGACACCCTCATCTGAATGAGATGCTTTCTGCATTCATTCATTTTATCATTTCAGCAGGCATTCATCTGGTTCCCCACTTGCCAGTTCTGTACACCAAGATGAACAGAGAACATGACACTGACCTCTCAAGACTCACTATCTCAATTCTTGTCATTCAAAATATGGTCTGGGACCAGCAGTATCAGCATTGCGGGGAACTCATTAGAAGTGCAGAGGCTTGGAGTTCCCGTCATGGCTCAGCAGAAATGAATCTGACTAGTATCCATGAGGATGCCAGTTCAATCTCTGGCCTCACTTAGTGGGTTAAGGATCCAGTGTTGCTGTGTGCTGTGGTGTAGATCACAGATGCAGCTTGGATCCAGCATTGCTAGGGCTGTGGTATAGGCTGGCAGCTGTAGCCCGGAAACATTTCTACCCCTAGCCTGGGAACCTCCATATGCCATAGGTGCTGCCTTAAAAAAAAAGACAAAAAAAAAAAAAAGCAGAGACTTGGGCCCCATCTTAGTCTTGCTGAATGCAATCTGCATTTGGACAAGATCCCTGAATGATTCACATGCACAATAAAATTGTAAGCACTAATCCAGGTAACATGTAAACAGAGAAATACAACAAATGAGGGAAGTGCAAGCTTACAGCAATGCAGAGGGTATTCTGAGAACATGCAGAGAGATAACTAACTGAACATGGAGCAGGGAAGAGCTGGAGAGATAAGCTCAGGACAGAAAAGCAGGTTGGAGTTGGGGGGAGGGGTTTTCCAGGCAGAGGACACAGCTTAAGCAAAGGCATGGAGGGGAGAAAGTATGTATACTGGACTGGGTATTCAGGAACCACTGGCTGCTAAGTGTGAGGTCCTAACACATACTCGTGAAAGAAAAAGCAATCTAGCTTCACTTGCTAACACTCCACCCTAGACCCATGGTGCATCCCTTCAACCACAGAGGATGGGCAGGTACCACTTCCTCAACTGTCAGGTCAAGGAGCTTAGGTATGTGCTGTTAAGAGCAAGTAACACAGTTTGCATTTCAAAGGCACAATTGTCTGGATTTGAGTGTGAGATGCCTTCAACCAGGAACCTGATTAGGGATCACAGTTGTGCAGGGGTGATGCCAAACCAGCAGAGGCCACTCAGGTGGAGAGGATAGCACAGATTCCAGAATGATTTGGGGGGTCAAATGATAGGGATGGATGTACGGAAGATGCAAAGAGAGGAGTGGGTATAATTCTCAGGACCCAGGTATGTGTTGGTGAAAGTAAAAACCAACCAAGGTAGGGGCAATAGGAAGAAGAACCACTAAGTGCCCATGTTTACTTGCCCTGCAGCAAAACCAGTACTTTGCATGGATTAGTTCCATTAATCCACATCTCACAATCCTCAAAGCAAGTGCCTCTATTGTCCTCATCTTACCGAGGAGGAAACAGGCACAGTGAGGTTAAATTACTTGTCCAGAATCACACAGCAAGAAGTAGGGAAGCTGGGATCTGAGCTCTGGCCATGACCACTTTGTGGACTGGCTTCTGAAATGTTGGGAGTTAAGAGTCTGCAGACTTCCAGAGGGAGAAGGGTGAGAGGAACAGAGGCTCCAGCAAGCCATAGGGTGGGGGGTCAACCCACTGAGGTTGCCAGAGCCTTTGTGTGGATGAATGAGATGACACAGAAGATGGATGGTGGAGGCTAGGGTAGTGTCAGTGGGTGGGGCGCCACAACCACATGGCTTCCCAGTGCCCCTTGAGCTGCCATTTGCTGGTTTAGCCAGAGCCCAACATTAGGCAGATAACTTAGGAAGCTTAGGAAATGGCATCTTCTGGGAACAAGGGCAGAGGCTGGGAGGATGAGAAAGTCTTATCAAAGAAGGGAGACAGATGTGCCACGGCTAGGCAGGAGACAGTTTCCTGGGGCACAGGCAGACACAGTACTTCACAGCCCTTCACCACCCACCCTCTCGATTCTGCAGTAGAGGCACTCTGCCCCCACCCACCTCACCCCAGTTGTGTTGACAGCAAACACTTTCTATACTTTCTAAGTAGGTAGTAATACCACCCCTCAGCCACCATCTTCTCAACTGCAAAACACCCTCCTCTCCACAGGACCAAATGGTCTTTCCACAAAGAAGGTACTAGGCAGAATGCAGGGAGTTTCCACACTGCTGGCAGAACCCCCAACACCCCACAGCAAGGAGGATCTTTTTACTGTGGGTATCAGGGCTAGAGCCAATCAGGAGAACCAAGGCCCTCCCACACCCAACTCAGGCCCAAAGCCAGGCCTGGGGCTCCAGATTGGAACTCTTGGCTAGCTGACAAGGGCTCCCCAAGGAGCCCCTGCCTCTCACCTGGGCTGAAGCCTCAAATGTCCATGGGAGGGGGTGGGGGATGAGAGGGGAGAGTACAGCCTGAAGGGGTCCCTGTAGTTCGGCCCCAACCCATTATGGCCCTGAAACAGGCCTCAAATTGCCAGAGGTTCTGATTTTGCAAGAAAGGCAGAAATCAAAATCTTTATGTGAAACTGCCAAGTTCTTAAATGTAGACAATTTATAAACAGTGTAAACACTGGGGTAGCTAGTCTAGCCTAGATCATGTCTTATCACCTCAGTCTTTGGCAAGAGCAAGGACAACACCTGGCTGTACCTCTGAGTGTGTATGGATGTGGACATGTGTGTTTCTACGTATAAGCATGTGAGCAGGGCGTGGCCACAGGGGTCCACAGTGATGTGTGTGCTTTGTGAAAACATGCAGAGATGTGTTGTAGGTAAGCCTGTAAGTGAGCACATGGGCTGGGTCCTCATGTATGCATCTGTGAACCAGCATGAACAAACACAGGCTTAAAATGTGACAGTATGCGTCATCATGAGCTCGTGTGTTCGTGTGAGTGCCCACAAGTGTGTATGGGGCACGTGCACTCCAGGGTGGGCAGAGGGGAGGGGAGCCCACACCACACCTGCGGAGGCCACAGAAGCGTGCTCAGGGACTTGCCTGTGCTCTTGCGCTGGCAGGGACGGGTGGCGGTGGTGGTGCACCCTTAGCCGTGAAGAAAGCAGAGCCTCCAAGCTCCTGGGGTTTGGTACCCCCGCGCTGGCCAGCCGAGCGGAGGGGAGGGGCAGCATGGCAGCTGCGCCCCGAGCGCTGCGGGAGGGAGGAGTGCGCTGCGCAGCCGCGGCTATTAGTCACCAGATGTCACCTTCTGCTGCCAAGGCGGCGCCAGGCGCAGACAATGGCGCGTGCACGGAGGGGCGGGCCGGGCCGCCCTAGACCTACCCCAAAGCCGCGCCTCTGCTGACACCTACAGCCCCGCGCCCACCCTTGGCCTGCCCCTGTGCGCTCCGCGACGCCTGGCTGCCGCTGCCGATCCCCTTGGCTCTTTGCCTTACAGCCATCACCTTCTGCACGTGCCCTCCCGTTGTCTGCTTTACGCCTCATTTTTCACGATGGCAGAACAGGTGTCACCTCCTCCAGGAAGCATTTCCTGGCCTGCCCCACTCTAGTTCTCACAGCCCCCCACCCCCAGTCCCCCAAATCGGATACCTGTCTTGGCGCCAGCCCTATCCTCCCAGACTGGCTCTGTAAGGTCAGCACAAACTACTCTTTCTTCTCTTGTGCCTGGCACAGTGCCTGGCACTCAGGGCTGGGTGCCTAGAGTGACACTGGTGCCTTCTAGTTTGCAGGGAAGTCATCCAAGATGTTGAAAATCATTGCCATCCACACACTGATGCACTTGACCCCACCCAGAGGAAAAAGTCCTTCACCCCAGATATCCAACAGTGAGTTTTTCCCTAGGCACAAATACCTACCAAAATTAAAGTGGTGGCGTCAGGCTACCTACCTCCTTTGCAGCAGGTGGTGGACTTTGGGGAATCATTTTTAATTGCCTACCACTGCTACGGCTAGAGCTTCTGGTACATAGCTCACCAGTGACACTGAGACAGCCAAACATGGAAGATGAGGACGCAGGCCCAAAGAAGACTCCTTGGAGCTCAAGATTCTAGGCCAGGGATCCTCAAACTTCTATAAAGAGCCTAAAGGTAAGGATGTTAGACTTTGCCAGCTACTCTTTCTCTGACACATATTTTTCTTTTATTTTTTGTTTTGACAACCCTTTAGGAATGTAAAAATCATCCTGAGCTCCAAGGCACTACCCAAACAGGCAGCAGACTGGAGTCAGTCCTAGACTGCAATAGTTTGCCACAGCTTCCCTAGCCCTGCAGAATGTCAGTAGCCTGGGAGGGGCGTGGCATGGCAGAATGCAGGGGTCAGGATCAGGGCTAGACCAACCCAGACTGGAATCCCAGTTTTTAGTCTTTCACTGGCCAAGCCTCAGGGGTAAATGGGAACATCACTAGAACTGACCATGAAGGTTTACTAAAAAGACAGCATAGGTTCCAGCATAGTGCCTGGCACAGGGGCACCTGCTAACCACTGCCTTCCCCTTCTTCTGATGCACTCCTACCACACACACACACACACACACACACACACACACACACACACACACACGGCCCTCTAGCAAGACGAGGTCGACACATAATCTCTGGTGATATTGCCAAAGAGTGTAGAAGTCACTTGAGCCAGATGGATTAGGGTTTGAATCACGGCTGTGTGTCCTCCAGCAAAATAGCGAACCTTTCTAAACCTCAGTTTCCCCATTTAAAACCAATATATATTAGTACCAACTTCCTCCTGGAAATGTCATGGTGACTCACTGAAGTTACCAGTAAAGGCACTTGTGCCTGACACGGGTCAAGATGGACAAGTGGACAGTGTCATTGTGGCTACTGTGGTGTTCCATGAAAGCAGCCTCCTTGAGAAGCGCCACCGCAGAAGAGGGATAATAACAGACCAGTCAGAGTAGGCTGCCTGGAGGTGGTGCCACCTACCTCAACCCTTGTCTTGGAGCCACCTGGTCTCCTTCCACCAGGGGAACAGTGGGAGTGGGGAGGATGGTTGATTTACAGAGCCAGTGCTTCCCCTTGGGAACAAGAAACTTCAAACATGGTGACAGGGATGAGTCCTCTGTTTCTGTTCAGTTGGGATTAGACTGACTGAACTCTGAGAGTTAGAAAACCAGACAACTATTAGAGTAGTTCTGGTTTGATGTGGTTTGGGTTTTTTCCTTCATTACAAAAGTCCATCGTAGAGAATATCTCTGATCCAAAAGAAGAAAACAGGTAAAACCCAATCATATCACAAAGAGACACCATCATTAGAGCCTTGCACCAAAGGTCCTCTTAGGTCTAGAAAGTTTTATGTCTTTTTTAATATTTTGCTTTTCCTCTGACAACCATAAACTGGGTAACCCTCACTGCTCTGGGCTTAGCATTCTGAAACACTGCGTCTTCAAAAGTCTTTAATCCAGTTCTATTATACAGGGTTTGACAATTTGCCTTGACTAAAAAATAAATATAATAGTGCATGTATGTGTACACAAATTTTAAGTGAGGCTTTACTTCTAAAATCAGTTACATATGCACTGAGGGCTGCTAGCATATTATCTGTGAAAGAGTAGAGTCCACTAAACTTTAGATTATTCCTAGAACTTGAATTCAGGCTCTGAAGGGAAGAAGGATGTCTTTTTTATCTAAGTGGCCAAACCCATGATTGACAATTCCACTTCAAGTGTATGTTTCAAAACCAGGCTTGGCGCTCATAGCCTCTTGTTTCCAGTCCCTGACTTGCTGTGTGACTCTGAGCCAGTCCTTGCCCTTTCTGGTTTTGGCTCCTCATCTGTAGAATGACTAAGTTGGGCTTGGTATTGGCTGGAGTTGTCTTTCTGTCTGTGCTAGTAGGGTCATGGGAAGCTAGACTTTAGTCACATCTCTAAGGCCACTGCATGCCTCATTCCATCTACCCAGACTGCAGGTGGAATGGGCCCCAGAATGGAGAGGGACAGAGCAGGCTGCCTTATACTAACAATGAAGTATCAGACAGAGAAATTAAGAAAATAATCCCTTACCACTGCATCAGAAAGAATTAAAAACCCAGGAGTAAACCTACCTAATGAGGGGAAAGACCTGTACTCTGAAAACTATAAGATGCCAATGAAAGAAACCAAAGACCACACAAACAGACGAAAAGACATACCATGTTCTTGGATTGAGAGAATCACTATTGTTTAAATGACCATATTATCCAAGGCAATCTACAGATTCAAAGCAATCCCTATCAAATTACCAATGGCATTTTTCACAGAACTAAAACAAAAAAAAATTTTTAATTTATATGGAAACACAAAAGACCCCGAATAACCAAAACTAGCTTGAAAAAAAGAACAGAGCTAGAGGAATCATGCTCCCTGACTGCAGACTATGCTATAAAGCTACAGTCATCAGTATAATACTGGCACAAAAACAGACACATAATAATGGAAAAAGAGAGAAAGCCTAGAAATAAACACAAACACTTACGGTCACTTAATCTATGACAAAGGAGGCAATAATATACAACAGAGAAAAGACAGTCTCTTCAGTAAGTGGTACTGGGGAGACTGGACAGCTACATGTAAAGGAATGAAATTGGAACGTTCTCTAACACCATATACAAAAATAAACTCAAATGGATTAAGACCGAATACTGTAAAACTCCTAGAGGAAAACACAAAACACACGTGACATAAATCACGGCAATATTTTTTTGGATCTGTCTTCTAGAGTAATGTAAATAAAAGAAAAAATAAACAAATGGGGCCTAATTATACTTAAAATATTCTCACAGAAAAGGAAGTCATAAACAAAACAAAAAGACAGCCTATGGAATAGGAAGAAGTAATTGCAAACGATGTGACTGACAAGGGCTTAATTTCCAAAATATACAGACAGCTTATACAGGTCAATATGAAAAAAATAAACAACTCAGTCAAGAAATAGGAAGGAGTTTCCTTGTGGCTCAGGGGTAACAAACCCAACTAGTATCCATGAGAATGCAGGTTCAATCCCTGGCCTCTCTCAGTGGGTTAAGGATCCAGCATTGCCGTGAGCTGCAGTGTAGGTCGAATATGCAGCTCAGATCTGGGATTTCTGTGGCTGTGGTGTGGGCCAACAGCTGTAGCTCCAATTTGACCCCTAGCCTGGGAACTTCCATATGCCACAGGTGCAGCCCTAAAAAATAAGACAAAAAGAAATGGGCAAAAGGGATTTCCCACTGTAGCATAGTGAGTTAAGAATCTGACTGCAGCAGCTTGGGTCACTGCAGAAGTGCAGCTACAGCTCAGATTGGATCCTTGGCCCAGGAACATCCATATGCCATGGATGCAGCCATTAAAAAACAAAGGGAGTTCCCATCATGGCTCAGCAGTAGCAAACCTGACTAGCATCCATGAGGCTTGGATCCCACGTTTCTGTGGCTTTGGCATAGGCCAGCAGTTATAGTTCTGATTGGACCCCTAGCCTGGGAACCTCCATATGACACAGATGCAGCCCTAAAAGACAAAAAAGACAAAAAAAAAATACATATATATATATATATATATATATATATATATATATATATATATATATATATAAAGAAAGAAGGAAATGGGCAAAAGACCTAAATAGACATTTCTGCAAAGAAGACATACAGATGACCAACAGGCACACAAAAAAATGTTCAAAATAGAGAAATGCAAATCAAAACTACAATGAGGAACCACCTCACACTGCTCAGAATAGCTATCATCAAAAAGTACAAATAAGAAATTCTGGAGATAATATAAAGAAAAGGGAACCCTCCTACACTGTTGTGAGCAATGTGGCCACTATGGATAGCAGTACGGAAATTTCTTCACAAACTAAATATAGAGCTACCATATGATCTGTAATCCCACTCCTGGGCATATATCTGTAAAAGACAAAAACTTTTATTCAAGAAGATACATGCATCCCAGTGTTCATAGCAGCACTATTCACAATAGCCAAGACATGGAAGCAAGCTAAGTGTCCATCTAGAAAAGAATGGATAAAGAAGATGTGTGTACTGAAGGGGAGGAGGGTGAGGTCAGGAAGACCAGTCAGGATGTCACTGATGTAATCCAGGAGAGAGATAATGTTGGCTTGGACTAGGATGGAAGCATTGGAAGTGGTGAGAAACATCAGGTTCTGGGTGTGTTTTGAAGGCAGAGTCAAAAGGATTTATTAATGGATTGGATTAGTGGTATGGGAGAAGGAGCTAAGCGTAACCCTAAGGCCTGTGACCCAAACTAAAATGGGAACGGAGTTGCCATTTTCTACAGTTGCAATGAAGGCTTCTTCCCCCACCTGCCCACCCCATTCTCCTGTGGTATCTGAGGGCTGCAGCAGCCCCCCTGTGGAAGGAGAAGAGGACAGAGTCACATGCTACCCACTGCAGCCCTCAGGTTGGACTGGTGACTATAGAGCTTGCCTGCCTTTCAGCAAGGTTCACGCCAGATCAAAAATTCATCCTTATGGCTTTTTCCAGCTTCCAGAGCCCCAGCTCCAAGAGTTGCTTTCCAGTTGGGAAGTAATTGAGAAATAATTGCTAATATTTCACAGAGATGGCAGAAGCCTCAGCCCCAGCCTCTGGTGAAACAAATTAGAGATGAAGATGAGGTTTAGCAATGGAGAACAGCCTGGCTTCTCATTAGCAATTGCAAATAAGATCACAGGGAAAATGTTTCTGCCATGAGGATGGTGTCTGCCTGGAAAATATTAAACTTGTTTTGGGGCCAAGTGGAGACCCTATATCGGGATTCAGGAGTCTGGGTCTAGGAAAGGGCTCTAGGATCAACTCGCCCAAAGTCACAGAGCAGATTTGCCGCAACCCGCCTCAGCCTCGTTTTCCAAGTCTGTTAAAAGGAAGGAGGCTGCAGGACTCAACTCTGGAGCTGGTCAATTCCCCTCTGTGGGAGACAGCAGAGAGCGCTGGCTTAGAGATCTGTGCCCTACTGCGACCTTCCCCGGCCTGGCCTAACCTCCTGTATCCTGCTTCCATCCCAGGTAGCAAAGGCTGAGACTTCCTGAGTGACAGGCACTGTTCTAAATGTTCTATCTGTGTTCATTCATTTAATCCTCATAACCACCCTAGGAGGTAGGTACTATTCTTATCCCCATTTTGCAGAGGAAGAAAGCAAGGCACAAAGAGGCCAACCAACTTGGCCAAGGCCACTGAGCAAGAAAGTTGCAGAGCTAGAACAGTGAACCTAGTCTGATTTTCAAACCTGTGCTCTCAACCACCTTGCCCTCCTGCCTTTCCATGCTTGAGCGTCTCCTTGACTCTGCCCCCAGACTCCCAGACTGTAGGCATTTGGACAATAGTCCATGAAAGAACCCCAGACTCTCAAGTCCCACGGATGTGTATGTGAACCCTAACTCTAGCACTGACTCTCAGCCTGTTCTGGCTTATGTGTGTTTTTAAACTGATTATAAATTTGGCACAGATTTGCTCCAAGGAAGAAAGCAGGCCTGAGTATAAGATACCAGGCCCTGTCTGAGGGTCAGGTCCTCTCCCCTCCTCTGTAGCCCCATCTCTGGCCCAGGCTAAGAGATGCTCAAGGCTCATTGAAATAGTCACTCCTTTCAGGCTTCTCTGTCCATCTTCCTGACCCAGCACCAAGGCCACCTCTGCTGAGAAGCCCTCCTGTATTCTCACTCCTTTCTCCTCTGCATCGGAGCTCCTTCCTTCACCTCTGCACTTCAAGTGCTACTCCCTGCATGGCCCTCCTTTCTACCTGGAAATGCATCACCCATGGCTACTTGGTCTCAGGGGAGGGGTGTCTTCCCCCCCACCCCACATCCCCCCACTTCCCCCCCCCCCACTGCCACTAAAAGTGGTGTTTGAGGAAGACTAAATTCTGTAGCCTGGCATTCAAGGCCCTCCCTACCCCTGTGCTGTGGAAATGCTGACCTGCTTTTGGTAACCTCCCCAGGCTCCATTTTCCCTACACATACAAGAGCTTTTGTCCAAACTGTTCCTCCCCAACCCCCACCCAGAGGCCAGGAGAGGGGGCATAGATTCTGAAATACAAGATATTCTGGCCAGAGCTGCCCTGGGGACAAGCCATGAAAGAGAGTCCTGAGGCCAAGGCAGAGGGGTCAGGTTACTAGAGAGATGATCTGATTATAACTAGTTAAGGGAGGAGAGGAATGGGGAATGGGGTGGTGGGGATAGTCTTGAGCCTAGGAAAATGGAGAAGAGACAAACCAGGATGCTGAAGTCAGAATGGGAGCAGAAAAACTAGAGGACAGAACAGAATGCACAGGAGTTCAATACCAGCTCCGCCACGTACCTCCAGCTGCCAACTGGGTGACTCTGCGCAGGACACCCAACTCTCTAAGGCCTCGTGTCTTATTCTAAATTCAGGCCAACCCACCTGGAGACTTGTTGGGGTGATTCCAAGAAAAAGCATAGGGAAGAGAGACCAGGGGCTGTGCTAAGTGTCACTTCCCCTTGTCCCCCTCTCCATGCACAGAGCTTGGCAAAGTGGCCCCCATCCTACCCAGGGGGCTGGTGAGTACCCCCACTGAGCTGCTGGCAGCTGGCCTGTCAACCTGAGCGAGAATCTGCCCCCAGGGAAGCTCCTAATTTAATCAGCCTCACAAATCAGCTCGATGGGCTTAATTGATCTTTTTCACTCCTAATATTGTCGCTGTCACTTTCTAAGCTGTGGCTCCTCTAGCCACCCCATGCCTCGTGCTCAGCCAGCTGGAGAGGGAGAAGGAATACTGTGAGTACACAGCCTAGAGGCCCCGTGGGAGGGAGCTATAGTGGGGAGAGTCTCTGACCACACAGCACCCATAGTGGCCATTTTGGGAGTGCAGAGCAGAAGGGTGGAAGGGTTCCTATGAGTCACTGGGCAGGGCCCTCAGCAAAGCCACTCTAGGGCCCCTCTGGGCCTCAGTTTCCTCATCTGTACAGATCATAGCAACACTCTGCCCTTCACGATTTATTCCTTGTACAAGGGCTTATAGATGCCTCTGCATCCCAGGCACACACTGGCATGAGGAACAATGGCAAGCTAGATGAACCTGTCCTGGCCTTTGTAGGGTGGTCTAGACCAACTGTCCTCCCCTGGGTGACTCCCCCTTGAAGCACATAGAGTAATGCGGGCGACTGACATCGATCGAACAGCACATGAACCAACATCAAATTGCAACGATGCTGATAAATGCTAAAAGAGAAGGTCCACGATTCCCTGGAGGCAGATAACCTGGCAGGGGCAGGGTGGGGGGGTTCCCTGAGGAAGCAAGCTTGAGTTGAAATGCAAAGGATGAGATGGAGTGATCTCAACGAAGAGGCAGCAGAAGCATTCCGGGAAAAATCCCTGTGTCCTGGACGGAAAGCTACATGCACTTATAGCTGACTGCTGTGGCTAAAGGCGGAGAGCAAGGGTTGTGGACAGGAGGAGGCTAGACCAGAACTCCTGATTATTGGCTTCCCTGGTTGTTAACAATGCCATAGGGAATACATTTTGTATGGTGACCCAGAGCATAGAACACGCGTATTACCTACATGTATCAATTTTTTTTAATTGGTGAAACAAAGTTTCTCTTGCCACATTGAATGCGATCTACTCTAAGAGGCTTCTATTTTATCTCTATTCTTCTGTTCTACTTTTTTTTTTTTTTTTTTTGTCTTTTTAGGGTCGCACCAGCAGCATATAGAAATTCCCAGGCTAGAGGTCAAATCAGAGCTGTAGCCACTGGCCTATGCCACAGCCACAGCAACGCTGGATCCTTTAACCACTGAGCAAGGCCAGGGATTGAACCCGCATCCTCACTAGTTGGTTCGTTTCCACTGAGCCACTACAGGAACTCCCTGTTCTACTTCTTTGACTTGAGAAAACTCAGGTCACCAACCACAACATTGACTTCCCAACCCCCTAATGGGCCATGGCTCCAGGTTAAGAGACAAGGGCTCATGGGCTGCATTTGGAGCTCTATCTTCATTCCACAAGCAGTGGGAAGCCCCAGTTCTCTTCTGTGCAGCAATCACATAAGCCATGCATTCTGGAAAAGTCAGTCTGGGTGCAGCATGGGAGTCGACTGGAGCGGGGAGGAGTAGGGGCCGGGAGAGCAGAGGGAAGCTGCTAAAAGAGATGGAGAGAGATGGTGGGTGCTTAGATTTGACACTTTTACAAAGCAAATAAGGTTATCGATATGAAAATTTTTGTGCCAATTTAAAAAAATGTTTTATGAAAAGTTACACAATGAAACAGCAAGCTCCCCAAATGTAGATCCAAGCAACCTGGGTACAAACACCAGCTGTATCTCTTCCCAGGTGCATCATCTGGAGGGAATCACTTTGCCCCATTGGGTCTCAGTTTCCTAACTATAAAATGGATCCTAAGAGTCCCTACCCGCTAAGAGCCATGGCCAGGTCTGGATAAAACAGTGCATCTTCTCAGCCAAATGCCTGACCTGCAGCAAGAGCTCAATAAATCAGTTATAAATATGAAAAATAAATATAGAACTTACTCATCAATATACATTCAGTACCCGTTCAGTGCCAGGCATGGGGGATATGGGGGAGGGGGATAAAATCACACAGCCCCTGCCCTATGGGAATTGCTGGTCTAAGAGGAATTTCTAGAATCATTAACAGATTTAGCTGAGTTCAAACTGATTGTGAATCTGTGACTGAGCTGCCAAGCTCTCCCATTTACAGCTGAGATAAACTGAGGCCCAGGCAGCGAAGGTTTATTTTTAAACAGTTTGTACCTTCAGACAAGCATTTAATTGGATCCTATTGTCTGAGCCCAGCTCTTCAGGGAACCGTGCCTGTCCTAGTATATCCAGTATTTTGCGGGTGTTATTTCTTAAACATACAATTCTCCATTCATCCCCTCTCCCTCTGAAGCTTCTTTGGGGCAGATTTATGGTCAGCTCAGGGCAACAGCAGGCTGTTTAGCCAGGAGCTGGCACACCCTGGTGACCTGTCTATTCCCTGCAAGTCAAACTCGAGCAAGCAGAAGAAGCCGGGAACTCCCTGGGGCTGAGAATCTCCCCCCTCCCTTTACCCCTGAGGCTCCACTAAATGGCCCTGGGCAGGTGGGTACAGGGCTGGACTGCCCACCTTGGGCTCTGAGCACCCCCTGGGCATGCGGAGAGAATGGACATCCTCACCACTGCACCCTCTCAGCAGCCAAGACTTACTGGCCCCGATTTCTGAGCCATGTGGCCGCTGACCATCAGGGGACTCTCTCTGAGAGGCTTCCAGGTCTGCCTCCAACCTGCTCTGCTCTTTGGCCAGCTGCCCGGGACTAGAGGAGAGCCTCTCAGGTGTGTGTGGCTGGCTCTGCCTCTCCTGCAGTCTTCACTCCTCCGGACCCAGGAGTTAATGTCCCTTCTGGGTCTCCGCCTCTTTGGCTTTTTGGCTACATCTCTCTGGCCTGTCTCTCTAAGCCCAGGCAGAACTCTCAGGCTCCATCTGTCTCTGGGTGTTTGTCTCTGTCTCCTGCTTGCATCTCTGTGAATGGGAACACCTCTCTCCTTTGTCCCCAGTGTGTCTTGGATTGCCCTCCGCTTTCCTTTGTGTGCCTTCTTATCTCTGTGTTTATTTCTTTGTGTGGCTGAGTGTGTCTCTCTGTCACACACTTGGGGCAGAGGGGTGGGAGGTGCCTCTCTCCAGGCCTCAAAGCACCTGCCTTTGAGTGAAGGGCTGTCCTTGGAATGAGCCAACCAGACTGTAAAAATTACTTTCCTGCCTTCCCATCCAGCTCTTCAGCTCCTACCAACACACACCTAAACATACCTGCTTCCCTAAGCTTTGAACTAGCAAAATGCCTGGGAGACCTTGACTGTCTGAGGCAAGTAACCCCCCTCTGCCCACCTTGTAGTCAACGGACTAACCCTACTGCTCTCAACCAGCTCCCAAATGCTGCTCCCACACACCTCAGCTGTGTGACCTCAGGCAAGTTACTTAACCTCTCTGTGTCACATCCCCAGAGGTTCTCTACACAGTATCATGCAGCCTTCTCCAATGACCCCTTGTGTAGAGGATAATTAGGACTAATTACCCTTAGAAGGCCTCCCCATTAAAGAAGGAAAACCTAAATTTGCCAACATATGATCTCCTCCCCTTCCCAAGAGGAATCTCTGCACCTGGGCAGTAACAAGGTTCTCTATATCAGGAGTGGGATCAACCTCTTTACCTGGAGAAGAGCCGGGCTGTCTTTTAGCTCTTTGCTAGATGAGAGAGAAAGAGACTTGTTCCTTAAAAGGCTGTTGCTCCATGAAAAATAAAACTAAATGCAGCTACAGATAGCACACTGACAGTGGGAAAATCTTATTTGATCACACTGATGCCATGCCTTTCTGAGGGCAGGAGGAAAATGGGAGCAGCCTTATCTGATGGTTTGTGTCTGCAGAGGGAGGAAAACGCCAGCTGGTAATAGGCCTCTACTTGTTTACAGACATCCCCCAGATGCTCCCAGCATCCAGGAAAGGCGTGGGGCGGGGGGTAGTGCACGTGGTCTGTGTGCACAGGCTTTATGGATGAGGAAGCCTGGGCCACTCTGACAGCAGAGCTGCAGCAAGCGTTTGCAGACCCTGTGCTCCAGACCAAGAGCTACACCGGAGCCAAAGACAGACTGGCTCCCTGCCCCCGCTCATCACAGGGAAAGCTTTAGAGCACAGCCTGACACCAGGCACTTGACATGTGATATTTATTAGTGCTCACAACCTCTGACGAGGTAGGTGCTTGTATTAGCCCCCATTTTACAGACGGAGAAGGGGAGGCACAGCAAGGGTAAGAAGCTGACCCAGAGCCACCCAGTCATCCAGCCAGACTTGAAGCCAGGCAATTTGGTTCCAGCATCTGTGCTCTCACCTGCTAGAAGGTACAGCAGAAAAAAATGAGCCAGTAAATTCATTGTGCAGGGTGCATACACCTGCCAGGACTTCCTGGGGATAAAGGGACAATCCCGCTATCCTCACATTTTGGTTCTCCTAATACAAGTTTTTTTATGTAAAAACAGGGTTACCAAAACTGTGGAAGGTTTTAAATGCTTACATTTCACAAATTAGTGCTTTTAGTCCTCCAAGTACAATGAAATAAAAATTAGACTCTTTCCCAGATAGTTACATTATTTATAAAAATAATGTGATCTCATAGTGCACTACAAGCAATGTGGCCTGGTCGTGTGGCAGAAGATATAAGTTGTGGATGATAATTTCTCTTCAAAGTGTTGCTTTGAAGCTAATAGTCTGACCTCTTTAAGAGGATAACATCATAATCTAAACCGGGGGAAATCAGCCCAATTTTGCTACCTTTGAAGATGGAGGAAGGAGGCCATGAGCCAAGGCATGGATTTCTGATATACAGAATTGTAAGGTAATAGATGTGTTGTTTTAAGAAGGAAAAAAGGAGTCTAATCTGGAGAAACTGCATAAACCAGAGGCCATTCTGCCCCTTCTCTCCCACTCCCTTAGGAGATGCTAAATACCTTCAAGGAACTGAAGTAGCATAGGAACAAGGTGTGAACAGTTCTCTTAAGAGACTAGGAACGAATCAAGGATGGTTTCACAGAAGGGCCATGACAATCACTGAACAGGGTTCTGCAGAATGAGTAGGAGTTCATCAGGTAGATAAAGGGGGGAAGAGCATTTCAGAGGGAAAAGCCTATGTAAAGGCTCAGAGTAAATGAACAGTCTATACAGGGATACCATCCATGGTTCAAGGTTACTTGCATTAAAGTACAGGGGAAAATTGTGGGTGGTGGGGAAGGTCAAACCAGACTTAAGTAAAAAGGACTTCTCTGCAGGAAAGAGAAAGAAAGTGAAGCGTCTGGAATTCACTTTCTTGGAAGAAATTTCAAATACCCTGAAGAGCTTGGCCTGAAGAGGGAAAACTTGAGGGAAGGCAAATATGTGATATTATCCCCTGGACAACCTTCCCTTGTTTGTGAAATGTTTTAAATTTCCACCCCCTGTGTGTAGCCTTAGGACACACGAGGAAATTAGAAAGTAACTGCTACAGTTTAGAGATAAAGATGACAAGCAAATATGTCCGAGAAAGGAATGGGGCACTGAAACGGTAATGAGTTCCCCAGAACTGAAGTTATTTAAGCAAAAGCCAAAGGGCCATCTGGCAGAGACATTGACAGCAGATTCAAACGCCAGGTGAGAGCTGGACTGGTTAATTTCTGAGTTTTCTTCCAGCCTTGAAAATCTCAGATACTATTTTGTCATGTATTAGAATAGATTCAAGATGTTGCCTTTGGGGGGAAAATAGTAATCAAAATGTAAATACCATGGGAATAATAGATTTGGCCTAATTATCGGCGATTACTCAGAGTTTGTCATTATTTCCGTACAATATATCCCAAAGTTCCGGAAAACAAATCAAAGAAAGTACCACGGCCAATGCCATTAATAGAAGCAAAACACTTCAAGAAGAGAATTTAATTTACTGGGTGAGTTCTTGAGGCACGTTTTTGTTGATGAATATTTATAAAAGTGGGTTAGGCTGGACCTAGTAATGATTGCAAAAAATTTTAATGCTGTCCCCCTCATTAATTTACTTTTAATGAATGACTTGGTAAAGCGTAACCATTTGTACGTAATGATTTCATTAATGGCTATGGCATATGCAACCGTTTTTTCACACGTTTGAATGTCACTTGAATAAAATGATACCTTAAATTATACAGTATAATAAAGTATGTTTGTTGAAACATGACAAGCTTCTGCCTCTTTGTACTCAGGCTCCAAGAATTTGTGCATTTGGAATAACAACAGTTTAACGGGACTGGAGTGATGGATTTCTTCTTCTGTATCTGAGGTCCTCCAAAACTAGTCCCTGGGCTTCCACCCTAAAAAAGCCGTGCATGAAAACCTGGAGCCAGAGAATGCAATGAGCCTGTCATAGCTCCGTCAACTCTACTCTCCCTTGCCCCAGCCTATGGGATTTGCTTAAAACCACTCCTCAGAGCAAAAGTCCAACCAAATTATCCCATAAAACCAGGGCATCTATGGACAGGACCCAGCCAGGGGCAGGGCAGGGCAGGAGAGGGGCGTGGCCTGGTGGGTGGAGTCTGGACTAGTGAGGGGAGGAACACACATAAAAGATATTCCACTTGGACTACTGCTCATCTAGCTGATTGGCTTTCACCTGCTTCCTCCAGGACTTTCCAGCATTGGTCATAAGAGCCACCATGGAACTACCATATGGTCCAGCAATTCCACTCCTGGGCATCTATCTGAAGAAAAACACAATTTGAAAAGCTACATACACCCCAATGTTCACTGCAGCATTATTCACAATAGCCAAGACACAGAAGCAACCTAAATGTCCATAGGTAGAGGAATGATATAGAAGATATCATACACATATACAATGGAATATTACTCAGCCATAAAAAAGAAAGAATGCCATTTGTAGCAACGGGGATGAAACTAGAGATTATGATACTAGGTAAGTTAGGCAATGAAAGACAAACATCATATGATATCACTTATATGTGGAATCTTTAAAAAAAGATATAAATGAACTTATTTGCAGAAGAGAAACAGACTCACAGACTTTGAAAACAAATTTATGGTTACCAAAGGGGAAAGGCTGGGGAGAGGGATGGACTGGGGGTTTGGGATTGGCAAAGGAGGGAGAGAAGGAAGGAAGGGAGGGAGGAAAGAAACAAGGAAGGAGGGAGGGAAGCAAGGAGGGAGGGAGAAAGACTAGTTGGATGCAACTGGTCAAAAAAGAAATACTGAGATCAATGTCATGGGCTCTGTTGAGCAGCCATTTCCCTTCCTGCCACCTGCCACCCCCCAGCCCTAGCAGGGCTCAGGCCCCTGCTCCAGGTCTCATCACCCTTATTCCCCACGATTGCTTACTCCCTCCTGTCATGAAAGTGGTCCCAGAAATGAATAAGGTGTTTGGACAGCAATGAAAACAATATTCTTCTGTAGGTGTACAACAGTAAGTGGCTTTCATAGTGTCTTCCTCTCTTTGAGCTCCTCAAATTCTTGCAATCCACTCATTCTCACTGGGTTGTTTCATTATTCCCAATTTTTTTTTCCCAGAGAAAATGGTCTCCACGGAACTAAATGCAGGCTCAAGGTCACAGAGCCAGGAAATGGCTGAGCTAAGAAGACTTCAACTCAGGTCCTGGATTATGTGCCTGAGCAGCTTTTACTGTTTCTCAGCAGCTTAATAGGTTACCTTTCCCAGGGGTGTTTGCATTTTAAAACAGAACTAAAAAGAGAGGAAAATGAATAATCCAAATGAATGAATTGTGGATAGTAAAACATTCCATACAAAAGCATGTGTACAGGAAAGACTGGCACTGGAGCCAGAGGGACAAGGTGGTTCCCAACACACAGGCTTTCAGGGTCAAACAGGTCTGGGTTCAAACCTCTTCCATTCCATTTACCAACCCAGTGATCTGGAGCCAGTGGTTTCCACTTTGAGTCTCTTTCTTAATCTGTGAAATGGGGATGATAAGCCCACCTCACAAGCGTGATATGAGATTGACAAGCAGAGAAACTGGCACACAGTGGGAGGACAGCAAAGACCAGCAGCATTACATAGAGAGTCAGAGGAACCAGGGCCCTCCCAGGTGGCCTCCACAGGAATCAGGGTGCTGGATGGAGCTGGCCCTAGCCCCCCAGCTCCACAGGGGAATGAGGGGGGAGGACAAGATACCATGAGTCCAGGCCTGCTGCTCTAGGCCCATCTCTGCGCCCAGCGCTGGGCTGGACCCTCATGCTAATTGCTCAGCCGTTAGGATCAAGCCAGGATAGGAAGGCCGGGGTACCTACAGCCACACTGCAGCCCTCCTCTCCTCTGAGTCTTCCCCCACCTCCTCGGAGAAGATTTATGTAAAGATTAAGGGGCCTTTTTTTTTCAATATCTATTAATATTCATGGCAGTCTTCACAGCCATCTGCTTTTAACGATTTTGTTTGCAAAGACCTGAGATTAAAATATGGCCTGCTAGTGCTCTGAAGCATCTGAACTGAAGGCGATAAAACAAAGGCCTTTTCAGGAGCTCAGAGCTGGCCTGTCACTCTACCTGCAGCCGGGAGACTAATGACTAGTGGGAGGGAGGGGCGGTGGAGGGACGCACAGACCTAGCTGGGATTGGATCCAGGGCTAGCGCTCCCCCTTGGGCCTGGCAGTGTTCACTGGGGGGAATGAACAGCTCCAGCTCCCTCCCCATGGCCTTGCCCAGGGCCCTGCGAAGGGGGTTTAGCTAGGACAGGAGGAAGATAATGCTGCAGTATTGAGACTTTGAGGGCTCCCAACCCCTGGGATCAGCACCCTGGAGAGGGGGCTGTCCATACTGGAAATGGACAGAGAGGACAGGGGTAGCTCCTTGCTGTGATGCTGTGACCCAGACCCACCAGCATCATCCCACACCTCGTCTCTACGTCAGTTCAACACAATCCAAAGCCTGTGTCTTTGTCTGGACTTCCAAAATCTGTCACTCCAATCTAGTTCTGCCTTGAGTGGAACCCTCATTTGCCTACCAACATCTTGGGGTGCCTATGGTCAAGCCAGTGTCCTTCTCTTGGCCTCCTCCTGGAGAGGAGTTTCAGTGAGCTCCTAGGAAATGGCCAGGGAATAAGGGAGGGACGAGCAGCAGGACTGGGGCGCCTTTCCCAGCCTCTGAAACGGTCCTGAGCAGGCCTCCAGGACCCCACCTGAAGAGCCCCAGGGCTTCCCGCTTTATATGTCAAAACTCCACTCAGAGCTCATTTAACTAAGGCTCCTGCTGCTTAAGGATATTTGAAAAGCGGAATCCAAGTCAAGCCTCTCATTAGACAGGCACCCCTCCCCCTCTGGCTCCTTCGATTCTAGGTTCCATGCTTCCAAAATGTCCCCAGAGGGGCAAACCCCTGGTTCCTGGGCAGGGAGAGAGACAGAGATGGTGGGTTTCCATGTGACTGCCCAGCCCCTCCCCATACCAACAGGGTCGCCTCCAACTCTAAGCAGCAAATTTCCTGTGCCAGGCTCCCACCCTTTGGGCATGGAAAGTCACCATCTCTGTCTGTCCACCCGCCCTTGTGAGTCAAGATGCGACACCCAAGTGCCAGGAAACATCCCTGCTGCTACTCACAGAAGAGGAAAATTTAACAGCAGGACCTCCCCCAGGACTGCATCTGGCCCAGGGGAAAAGGTTCTGTTCTCCATCTCACAGTTTGGGGAAATCCTCCTTTATTCCCACTCCTGGGCAGCCTGCTTATGGCTCTAGAGCAGGGCATGGCCTACCAACAGGAACTGCCTGCTGCCAGCCTTTAAGGGCAAGCAAGGGAGAATTGGGCTGCCAGTTGTGCCCCCTTCTCTGAGCCCCACTCAGCACCACAGTCCTGTGTGGGCTGGGGTGCCACTGCTTAGTCAGATCTGATTAGACCAGGCAGACTCCATCAAGCTCTCTCCCCAGAGAGCCCAGGGCTGAAGCCAGAGAGCTCTGTGCACTTGGTCCAGGTGGTGGCAAGCTGAGATGGGTGCCACTTCCCTTCACGAGCCAGCCAGCATCAGGGAGGAAGTAGAGCAAAGAGCTGTGACAAGAAAGCTGGAAGTGATAGGCAGGACTCCCCCAGAGTGATTCAGAGGTGAACCTTAGCACAAGACTAGCCGGTTCCAGTCCAGTTGCTCCTGATGGCCACTGCACCTCCCTCCCTGGGGCCCCAAAGACAACCCAGAGAGCCTTCCTGGACATCTGGGCCTCTGCTGAGGCCACTTGGGATGAATCTCCATTCTTTGGAACTAAGAAAATGAATAGAGAGACCTCTAAATATCTGCTCCCAGTCTCCCTGTTTCCCTGTGACAGTGAGACACATCCTGAGCCCACCCTAAGCCTCTGCCCAGGACTCTGGGCTTCCCTGCCCCGATAGGCCTGCAGTCCTCACACACTGCCCCCTCCCCAAACAGAATGCAGCCTTCTCCTTGCCTGGGGACTGGGTACCCTGGCATCTCTTCTGAAACAATCTCTGTCCTCCCGGGTCCCCCACTGTCCTAGGAGGGCCAAGGATAAGAGTGAGCAGGATGCTGACTTCCTGGTCTGTCTTTCTGACTCAAGTTTAAATCCCCTGCAGTTCCTGGCACTGGGCTTGGCACTCAGGAGACTTTCCTCCAAAAATGTTCCCCCCTGTGGGCACTTCTCTAGTGCACTGGAGTGTTGGTTTACCCTGGAGAAAATCCTGCAACACTATCACTAGACTGGCCCTTGGAGAATGTGCTCAACTTGCCCATTTTACAGCTGGAGAGACTAAGGCCAGAACCAGATGCCAGGTCTCCTGACCCTACCTGGCCAGGACCATGACCAGCCCACGCCTCTGCCTCCAAGGTGCCTCCTCCACATCATATAGAAGCACGCATCACAGAGCAAGGCCCCTGGAGGTTTATTGTGGGAGTTTCTGCCATTAGTCACACCTCTGCCAACCCACTGCCAGGTGATTTAGGGGTCAAGAGCCACTTCAGAAAAATGGAACTGAACTTAAAGTGTCCATTTATGTATTCAATGTGGGAGACAAGAATAAAAGAAAATGTGTATGCGTGTGTGTGTGTGGTGTGTGTGTAAAACTAAACGTGGGTGGGTGTGTTCCCGTGTGATTGTGTAAGAGTGAGTGTGAGGGCATGCATGTGAGTGTGTTGTGAGTATGTGGGGATGCATGCATGTGGTGGGAGGTTAAGCCCATGATCTCTTGTCACAGCTTCCTCTCTGGTCCCCCTGCCCTCAGGCCCACCCAGGCTGCCCACCCTGCACCCTGCCTATCCCCGGCCTTCCTTTGTTGTGATGGTATATATGACCCACCAACCATAACCTTTTAATGGCCTCGGCTTCTACCAGGAAACCCCACCCTTTAAGAATAAAACACAGGTGACCCCGTAATCCCACTCTTGGGCATCTATCCGGACAAAACTCTACTTAAAAGAGACACGTGCACCCGCATGTTCATTGCAGCACTATTCACAATAGCCAGGACATGGAAACAATCCAAATGTCCATCGAAAGATGATTGGATTCGGAAGAGGTGGTATATATACACAATGGAATACTACTCAGCCATAAAAAAGAATGACATCATGCCATTTGCAGCAACATGGATGGAACTAGAGAATCTCATACTGAGTGAAATGAGCCAGAAAGACAAAGACAAATACCATGTGATATCACTTATAACTGGAATCTAATACCCAGCACAAATGAACATCTCCTCAGAAAAGAAAATCATGGACTTGGAGAAGAGACTTGTGGTTGCCTGATGGGAGGGGGAGGGAGTGGGAGGGATCGGGAGCTTGGGCTTATCAGACACAACCTAGAATAGATTTACAAGGAGATCCTGCTGAATAGCATTGAGAACTATGTCTAGATACTCATGTTGCAACAGAAGAAAGGGTGGGGGAAAAAATTTAATTGTAATGTATACATGTAAGGATAACCTGACACCCTTGCTGTACAGTGGGAAAAGAAAAAAAAAAAAAGAATAAAACACAGGATCTGTCACCATCAGGACCTACCTGCTTTTCCGAAATCTTCTCCTCCCAAGCCTCACACTTTCCTGCAGTCACACCAAACATGCAGCATTCGTAGGACATACATGCCCCACTCTGCCTCCAAACCCCTTCCCATGCTAGCCTTCTCCATATGTTCTCCGTCTCTTCTTCCAACCTTCAAGGCCCCAAGCTCAAATGTCACCTCCTCCATGAAGCCTCCCCTAAACACCAGACCCATCCCCTGCAGGCAGAGTCAGCATGACCCTAAGTGACAGCTAGCATTTGGGGGACACTTAACCTGTATTACTGCATTTAATCCTCACAGAGCCCTGTACAGGAGGTCCCATCCTTATCCCCAGTTTACAGGTAAGGACACTGTAGCACAGAGAGGTTGAATGACTTGCCTGAGGTCACACAGCCATTATGTGAGAGTGCCAGGATTCAAAGCAGGCAGTCTGGCCTCACAGCCTGAGCTCTTGTGCCCTCCACCACACTGTCCCCACACACCACCCCACACAGGACATCAGTGTAGTGTGACATGAGCACAAAAAGGAGTTGGGCTACTGTCCTGTGTGTCTTCCCTGCTACCCCAAGCAGAACTTCTTACACACCTGTTTCCCTGTATCCAGCCCAGAGCCTGGCACAGGTGGGTGAGGAAGGGCTCTGAAGGATCCGATGAAGAAAGGAACACTCATCTGTGTGTGTAAATGACATGTACATAAGCGGGTGTGCATGGGTGGGAGTCTGTGAGGGAGCGTGAATGTGAGGCTATGGATGGGGGTGAGTGTCAGGGGTGTGTCATGGGGATTGAGTGTGAACATATGTGATGCTGTGGAGCGAAGTGTGGAGTGCATGCTGTGTGTGTGTGAGGGGATGGGGGACTTCTGTGTGTGTGAGAGAGAGAGAGAGGTGTACATGTGGGAGATTACATGACTGTGTCTATGCAATGGTCTTTGCATGTGAGAGAAGATATGAGTGTGTGTGTGTGTGTGTGTGTGTGTGTGTGTGTGTGTGTTTGGGGGCGCTGTGTGAGGAGAGGTTCATGAGAGCAGCATAGACCATGCTGGTGGTGTGTGAAGGAGGTTGCACCAGGCACCCTCTGAACACCCTCCGGACCCTGAACGGGTGGGGAGAGGCCCATCTCGGCTGCATGAATAGTTAAAGCCCTTAAACTGTGCCGCTTCATCATTGATATTTTTACAAAGTTGTCAGAGAAATATCATTTTTCTTCCTCCTTTATTTCATTTTCTTTGGGATATAGTAATTAACAAAAGCCGTTAGATGCCAGTAAAACTGTTTCTTTTGAAGTTTCTACATGGCTGTCACCCGGGAGATAAAGGCAGATTATTCAATCTTGACATTATAATTGTGGATGCCAGATAAAAGCCTGGATTAGACACTTCACAGCCCCACTCGGAGGGGAGGGTGAGATCACTGGGAGGGTGGGAGGGACGGAGGGAGGGGCGCCACCAGCAGGGGGAGGGGGCTGCTCGCCACATGATTTGCGTCTTTCATTTTGAGTTGGACACACAGAGTCCAACCACACAACATTAGGATGAAAAGATGCTTAGTTCGTACTGAGGTGGGACAACCAGAAGTCAGGGGCTAAGTTCCAGGGCCTTTGTGGCTCTTCCTCCCCAGGATCCCCCCATAAAGCCCACCCCACCTTCACTGGCAGGATGTTCCTCACCTGCCACTGGATGCCCAGCTCCTTGAGGACAAGGAGGGGCTGAGTCTTCTCAGTGGGGGTGTCTTCAGCCCTGGCAGCAAGCATAGCAGTACCTCGCTAAGGGAAGGAACCCTGGGTTCTAGTCCTGACTCGCACCCCCTGGAGGCCTGGGCTTTGGAGAAGGCAGGAAGGGCAGGAGCTCAGAGCCCACCCAAGGCCCTTCACAGGCCACCCAAGAGCAGTGCCACCCATTGCCGGGAGGGGGCGCCAATCAAAAGAGGCTGGGCAACGGAGAGCCAGGGAAGGTCCCTGCAAGGAAAGGGAGAGGCAGCTTCTTAATGCAGGCAGAAGGGCCAGAATCCAGATGCCCTGAAGAATATGTTCACTCTTAAGACTGGAAGCTTCTAGGAGTTCCCATCGTGGCCCAGCAGAAACAAATCTAAGAACCATGAGGTTGCGTGTTCGATCCCTGGCCTCGCTCAGTTGGTTCAGGATCTGGCATTGCCATGAGTTGTGGTATAGGTCACAGATGCGGCTCGGATCTGACATGGCTGTGGCTGTGGCTGTCAGCTGTACCTCTGGTTAGACCCCTAGCCTGAGAACCTCCATATGCCTCGAGCGTGGCCCTTAAAAGCAAAAAATAAAAGGGACTGGAAGGCTTCCAAAGTGCAGGGATCAATATTGTCTGATTTTCCAGGTCAATCCTAAACCAAGTCATGACCTTTAAATTCATCTTACCCAAACCAGTCTCAAACCAGGGCTCTTCATACTCCAGCCAGCTCACAGAGAAGCCTTCACTGTGCTCAATAATAATAATAAAACTTTTAATCGTATCAGTCAGAGTCAAGCCAAGAACTTATAGAAACACTCTAGCTCTTTAAAGCAGAGGAAATTTAACTCAAGGACTGGTTACATGGGAGTATGAAAAATCAACATGGCAACCTAGAGATTAGCAGCAGCTCTGGAGCAAGGAAGGCAGGAGGTAGGGTTACCAGAGCCTAGAGGCCATGAAGACCTAGTGAATCACAGAGACATGAGCACCTCCAGAGGTGGTGCCTGAGGAAGAAATGGGGGAGACACCCTCCCACCCTCTCACCTTCCCATCTCCAACCAGAGTCTCTCGCTGACACAATGTAACCCATCCAGGAGCTTTAAGGGGCCAGTCCCCCAGAATACAGAGAAAAACAAAAGAAGAAAGGTGAGGAAGGAGTCTGAGAGCAAGTTAACCAAGGGCTGGCACCACTGCCAACATTTTAAAATCTTGAGCTGGATTTCCAGCTTTTCATGAAACAGGCACCTTTGGGCCTGCTTTCCCAAATTCCTAGATGCAGTAAACATCCAGGGGAGATAGACCTGTCCCCTTTAGAAGAAGCCTCTCTTTTCCAGTTCTTCACAATTCCTACCAGGCCTGCCTTATTCATTCACAGTAACCTGGAGGCACTTCACTTTGCAACTCCTGTTCTAAATCAACATTCCCATTTTGCAGAGAGAGAAACTGGAGCCCAAACAGGGAGAAATTATTCAAGCATCCATTTACACCATGGATCAAGAGCAGAGGCAAGATCAGAACTCAGATGCCTGAGTTATATTTCATAAGTGCTGAACTGATCAGCAAAGAGAAGTGACCGTGTCTGTCAGTGGGGGAATGAGTGGCATTTACCAGACTGGCATTGGCAAAACAGCAGTGCGGGTGCTCCTGTCCCCTGGCCAGTGAGCCTTGTCAGGAGGATGGCAGGAGAAAAGCCAGCAGGATGACCAGGACAGGACCCAGGCAATAGAGACTGCTCTGAGTCTGGCACTGCCACTCAAATGCTGTAAGACCACAGCAGAGTCACTCTCAGTGCTTCAACTGCAAGGAGGTAGGACCAGACGCCCTCCTGCAGCTGTTCCCACTCCATCAGACTGGGACTCGATTTCCTGGGCAGAGGTGGGAGGAAACCATCCTGCTCCAGAAGCCAGCCGAGTGCATGAGGGTCCTTAAAAAGGAAGGTCGAGGGGAGACCCTGGGAAACATAAATCTGCCGGCACGGCTCTCTCAGAAAGGGTTTTAATTAATTGTTTTTATACGACATAAGAGCAACTCATTACCGAACAGCTTTGATTTGTGACACCTGCATTATAGATGATTTTTAAATTAACATTTCCCCAATAAAAGGTGTCAGTAGAGAGCTGAGGGCGCCCAGAGAAGTATAAAAGGATAATAATATGAAAATACAAATAAACACCAGCCCAGCCTAACAAAGGGGGCTGCTTAATCAATTTTACAATTAATTAAGGCTTCCTGGGGTAGCTGGGGCCCTGAAGGCAACTGGAGGTACTTACTGGCTTGAGGCTCAGGCATCAAATGTTAGGAGGAGGGGAAGCGTTTCAGGCTTAAGAGAGAGACACAAGGAGAATGAAAGATGCTGCCAGACTTCCCCTTAAGGGAGGGAAATTGGAGGCAAATCTGCTGAGTGTTCTTTCTCCCTTTGTTCTCTTGGATTTGTCATTTATTTGTTCAGTAAGTATTTATAGAGCTCCTACTACGTGTTCCAAGCACTTGGAGATGCTGAGAGCCCCATAGGTCTGGTCCAGAAAGAGTCCAGGGCAAAGTAATCAAGAAAACTGGAAAGGTAAGCGGGGGCTAGACTATAGAGGGTTCTGGAAAATATCAACCACATTTAGAGCAATTTTTCAGGTGCCCTTTGAAGAGTTTCAGGTACAAGAGCCACATGCTAAGATTTTTTTTATTTATATTTATTTAGCTTTTTAGGGCCACATCTGCAGCATACGGAGGTTTCCAGGCTAGGGGTCGAATTGCAGCTGCAGCTGCCGGCCTACAGCACAGCCACAGCAACACGGGATCTGAGCCATGTGTGTGACCTACACCACAGCTCACAGCAACACCGGATCCTTAACCCACTGAGTGGGGCCAGGGATCAAACCCACATCCTCATGGATACTAGCCATGTTCACAACCCGCTGAGTCACAACAGGAGCTCCCGAATTTCCATTTTTAAATAGCTGCAAATGGACAATGTACTGGAAGGGGGGAGGGAGGAAAAAGAAGTCACCCAAAATGAGTCAGAGGAAGACAAATACTATATGATATTGCTTAGATGTGAAACGTAAAAAAATACAACAAACTAGAGAATATAGCAAAAAAAAAAGAAGAAGAAGAAGCAGACTCACAGAACAAACTAGTGGTTACCAGTGGGGAGAGATAAGCAGGGGAGGGGCAAGACAGGGGTAGGAGATGAAGAGGTACACATTGCTATGTGTAAAAGAGACCACAAGGATATGCTCGATGGCATGGGGAGTGTACGAATATTCTAGAATAACTATACATGGAGTATACATAAACTTAAAAAACACAATAGTGTCATTGCAAAACACTATATTGTACACGTGTAACATATAATACTGCACATCAACTATACTTCAATTTAAAAAAGAGAAATACATCAACATACCACAGAAAAACTTTGTTACCTCCTATAAATTACAGTTTTATAAAAAAATAACTATTAAAAAAAAAACAGTCCCTCAAGCAAGACATGCTGAAGGATTGAGTTCAGAGAGCGGGGGCTGAGGTAGGAAACAGACTGAGCCCAGGGAGACCTGGAGGCTGGAGCCCTTGGGTCTTGCTCCTGGGGATCCTGCAGGAGAGAGGGGAAGGAGAATGCTGGCAAGCACGGGCCCTTGCCCACCAGGGTCTTACTTTCTCTTTAGGAGAAACAGGAAAAAGATGCAGCCAAGGGTACAAAAAGGACTTCAGAGAGCATCAGGAGGTGCAGAAAATGGAACCGGTGCTGTTGTGTGTCTGCTGGGGTTGTGCAGTATGGGGCAGGGCGAAGCCTCTCCAAGGAGGTGACACTGAAAGTTAAGACCTGAAGGATGAGGAGCCAGCCAGGCCAAAAATGGGGCAAAGGTAGTCCAGGGATCAGCTCAGCAGTTGCAAAGGCCCTAAGGCCTGAAGGAAGAGGTGGAGGTGCCAGGACTGCCCTGCGCATTTACTTGTTCTGCTGCCCTCAGTTCTGTTTTTGCTCTCCCTCTGGTTGACCAAAAGGGCTGTGAAATTGGTATATAAATGAGGACAGGTCTCATCTATAGACAGAGGCCATGGAGCATTGGGAAAAGTTCCCCTGCCCCACCCCAGGCCTGTACAACCCTCTGGCCAAGGGATCTGACCCCTCCAATGGAGTCAGTGCCCATCTCCAGGCCAATGGCTCCCCATTTTTTATCAATCTCCCAGAACTCTCTCCTAAACCCTGGATCCACCTGGGTATCTCCCAGGCATCTCATAACATCCATCCTCCTAAGGCTGGCTTTTCCCTCCGTGTCTCAATCTCAATTAAAGATGCCACCATCCATGCAGTTGCTCAAAACAGAGACCTGGGAATCATCCAGATATTCCCTCTCCCCCATACCCAAGTCCTGTTGGCGCTTCCTCCTTAGAGCTCTTGAATGCATTTCTTTTACCCTTTGCCCTCCATTCCACCTGTCCTAGCCACCCACACATCTTACCTAGATGATGACAAGAGTCCCCCTCTCCCCATTCTCCTCCTAGCAGAACACCCTATGACAGCCAGGGGACTCCTCAAAGGAAAGCCTATAACATGTACCACTGTCGAAAAAGCTTCAAGGGCTTCCTGTGCCCCCAGACTGAAGTCCAAATGCTGTTTCAATGCTCCTCAAGGGCTTCTAGAGTCTAGCCACTGCCTACTCCCTGTGGCACCATGTTGTCCTCTCCTCCCTCCATGCTTTGCTGTCCAGACACAGGGGTCTCCCTTAAGCTCCTCAGACTAATGTTGCTCCTCTCATCTGTCTTCTTTCATACCCATAGTTCCTCTGCCTAGAACAATTCCAAGGGTTCCTCCCTGTTCCACCCTACGTTACCATCGTCTGGCCACCTTCAATTCCATAGCCCAGGCTGCAAGCTCATCAAATACTTCTGCAATTGTGTGCTAAATTGTGTAGATTCCCCCAGGATGTAAACTCCACAAGATCAGGAACTATTTCTGCATTGTTGGCACCTGGTGGACAGACCAATTTCGGAATGAATTAATAGATGAATCGAATGACATCACAGAACACAGTGTGCTATATACTTACTAGAAGTTTGGATGTTCAGTGAGACCATAAAGGACCAGCATCTTTACCTTAGCAGCATATATCTCACTGGCCAGTTTTCATCCTCACAGGTCCCCAGATAAGGTCACCCTCCCAGGATGAGCATTGGTTATGATGGGAGGAGGAGATGGACCTTTACATGCTGCATTGCCTGCTTCTATAAAGCCAGTTGGGGTCAAGGGCTGATAAAACATCGCATCAGCACACTAAGCCAGCTGGTTTCTGTCCTCTCCATACCGCCCCAGGCCCCTGGAGAGCAGGAAGTTCCTGATGAAGCTGCTGCTTTATTCGCTTTCAAAAACTCCCACCAGGAGGAAGACCTCTGAAGGCCAGCTTTCTCCTTCTCCTCAGTCCACTGGCAACATGATTATTGATTTTCAGGACAGGAACAGACCCCAAGTCCAAGCCATCCTTTTTATAAATGAGGAACCTGAGGCCAGAGAAAGAAGCAAAAAATCATCCTTTTCATTTGAACAAATGCACCCTTTGCATTGGAAATGGCCTTCTTGCAACACACCTGCACAACAGGCTTTATTCTCCTCCATTTAACAGAGGAGGGAGCTGAGACCCACAGGGGTCACAGGACCAGTGGAGGTCACATGGGATCTGATAGAGCCAGGACTCAAACCCAGGCTGATCTGAGTCTATGTCTAACACCCTGGGGTGAGTGTTTCTGTCTTTGGATCTGATTTTACTGAGGCACAGAAAGAATAATTGGCAGCTGATGTCAAAAATATATGTAGCTATTTTGATTGACAGTATAAGCTCAGTGATGTACAAACATGGAACTCTTCTATTTTTCTCAATAACTGCTATCAGCTTTGCTCTGCAAGCTCAACCCTACAAGTTGGTAGTTGAGGGAGGGGAGGGAGGGATGGGGAAAACAAACTTGCCAAATAATAGTATCTTTATTCTTGCTGACAGTTTTTTTCTGGTCACATTTAATATTTGTAGTAGTCACTTTCTAATGATAAAGAGTGTCATTGTCCAGTTCAAAGCCACCTCCTGCATGGCTTCCATGAGCCCCAGCAGCAGGGATGGGAATGTCCTGCTTGGGAGTGACTGGCTACCCCTTGGTGGGGGACTGGATACTACGCTGCAGGGGGCTGCCACCTGTTAACTCTGGCCACTGGTGTCCTCACCACAGCTGGATGTGACACTGTAGCCCACAAAAATTCAATCTTCCCCAACAAAATGTGACCAATCCAAGGTCACCATCCAGACCAGGAGTCTGCACACTATGACCTATTGGCCAGATCCAAAAACTGCCTATTTTTTAATGGTTTTTACATTTCTCAAAGGTTGAAAAAAAAGGGAAAATATTCATAACACA
Source organism: Sus scrofa (assembly GCF_054392235.1). Classification (NCBI taxonomy): domain Eukaryota; kingdom Metazoa; phylum Chordata; class Mammalia; order Artiodactyla; family Suidae; genus Sus; species Sus scrofa. Next base: position 102,909,546 of record NC_139396.1, on the reverse strand, counting down.
TGAAAATTATATGAAATTCAAACATCAGTGCCCATGAATAAAGTTTTATTGGGATGTAGCCATACTCATTCATTTGCATATTGGGTTCTGGCCATGCCTGTTCATTTGCATATCATGGTCTTCAAGACACAAGGGCAGAGCCTAGTACTTGCAACACAGAGGATATGGCTTATAAAACTGAAAATGTTTCCCATCTGGCCCTTTACAGAAAACATTTGCTGACTCGAGATCAGGATTCCTTTCCCACCCTCCCCTGCAGCTGGGTGGGGCCATGTGCTAGGTTTCTCTCACCAGTGGAAGAGAAGTGGAAGTGATGTAAGATATCAGGGGTACACCTTGCTCTCTTCCACCTCTGGCTGGAACCAGGCATGGCAGCCCCCACCACTGAGAGAGACCACAAAAAAGCTCACAGGGATGGTGAGGCAATGGCTCAAAGGACCCCAGCCCCTGAATGACCGTGACTGAATGAGCTGCCCTGCCAACCTGGACCATTCACCTTAAACTGTGAGGTAAGAAAGGAAGGAACGTCGATCCTCTTTCTGCCACTGCATCATCATAATAGAAGCATCCATCCTCACCCTGACTAGTTCAGATGTTTCTCTCCAACTGGACACTGTCTCCAGAGACCTTTTCTTACAGGTCCCAGTCATGTCATTTTAGGATATTGTTCTTGCGCAAGAGGCCTGCTTCACAGATGGGGGTATGCCTCTCCTCTCATCAGCAGTACTCTATAAACCTGATTAGAGAATTATTCATATTATAGTTCTCCTATTTACAAGAGGAAGAGGGGGGGAACTAGCTCAATGATAGAGACACAAGGAGAGAGACTAGTTCAGTATAAAGCAGACCTTTATCAGGATTCCCAAATAGAAGGCTGGGGGCAGCCAGGATCCAAAGGAACCAGCACCCAGAGGCACTTCTCCAAGACCAGGGGTCTCTCTCCTGGCACCATGCACCTCTCTCTCTTTCTTCCTAGCCAGCTGGCTCCCTCTTGCCACTCACAGCTGGTGATATGATTGGTCCCCAGTCCTAAGTCTAGCTCATCCCCTCCGCAGGCACAGCCTCTTTCAGACACCTCCCTAGTTAGGAGGCAGCCCAGTTTATGTTTTAAGCTAGACCACCCAAAGCATATAGGGTAGGAAGCCTCTGCTTCAAGTGCCCACCCTGGATCAATCAGCCAAGGGCTGGAGGATGCAGACATGTGACATAAACACACCTGCTACCCATGCAGCATGCACCCAGGGGCAGGGGTTTCTCTTAGCCAAGGCATTGCCCCTTCTAAGGGTTGAGGAGTTCCAAGGCTCAGGGCTTGGATTCAGGGTTATTATGCTGGGTTGAGCTCCACCTCCTTCTTATGTGACCATGATCAAGTCTAGTGCATTCATTTTCAATTGTATGAAATAGGAATCATAATTAAATCACCTGCCTCATAGGGTTGTCAGGAGGATAAAATGAATTAACCCATGTAAAGCACTTAGAACAGCACCTCCTGACACATAGTGAGCTTACAGGAAGGTGAGTGACTGAAATTGTTATTATCACTAAAGCAAGAAAGAAATAAGTCAAGGCTCTATTCCCTTTCTATAAAACATCAAAATGTGTGCTTGGTGTGAATAATTCAAGTCAGCTTGAGAAAAGTATAATGATTGGACCAGAGATGCACCTTCCTAAAGAGCCCAGAGTATGTGGCTGCATCTGCTGAGGACTGGCTCACTCACTCCATGCCCACCCTGTGCTCAGCCCTCTACACGCATTAGCCCACTTGATCCAGCAAGGATGAAGCTCCAAGAGGGTCAATAAGTTGTCCAAAGGTACACACTTCTGGCTTAATTCCACTCTCTATGTATTTCCATCAGCATAGATGACCCAAAGGGTCCACAGCAGGCCAACTGCTGAGTCCTACGAATTTGGAGATAAGCCTGCCAAAGACAGAGAACGGGTTTCCAGGAGCAAGGAGATGGAAGGTGGAGTGATGTGAAATGCAAGGAAATATAGCACCATCTTGGGGAAGTGCATCAGGTCTGAGGCAGGTAAGGGATGTGGCTATGCTATGTGCTTGGTCCAACCTCCCCCATTAGGCTATTCGAATGCATGCAGCAGAATAACCATTTAGTAAACAGCGCCCTGGCCTGGAGCAAAGCCTGCAGCCCAGGGTGTTGTCCCTGCTCTGCCTCCCTGTCACTATGTGATCTTGATAGTGAGGCCTTGCCCCTCTCCCAGCCACAGTAGTCATATATGGTCGACCAGATGACTCTAAGGCCCTCTTCACTCTGGTCCCATTGTGGCAATTTTCTAGTTTTTGTTGTGTTCTTAGGGGCAAGCCTGAGCACAGGCCACCCGACAACTCCCATCCCAACCTGGGGCCATGGAGTTTCATTCCCCAGTTTATTGTGTGCTTAAGAGTCATGGGAAAAAATAAAACTATTATCCTCAAAACCCCAGTAGGTCTCTTAATGACTACTCCACTAATTAGTAGCAGCTGTTAATGAAGTGTGCAGGTACAAGCCTAGCCTCGTCAATTAATCCATACATGCTCCTGGGCTGCAGTAATATTTAAAGGGGAAATCAATATCTGGCAGCTGGGCCTGGGGAGGTAGGCCCGGGTGGGCAGGGAAGGTGTAGCATTTCAAGGAATTTGTAACTAAAATAGCTCATACTGGAGCACAGTGCAGGGGAGCAGAAACCAGGTCAGCCCTTAAGGGGCACAGGGATACAGGCATGCTACAGGCATGGGGGCAGTGGGGGTTGGGTAGGCAAGGTGAGCTGGCACTTGCTCCCTCCACAGGCGGGCAGAGAGCTCCATGCCAGGCCAGCAGGGGCACACGAAGGTAACAGCCCTCTTCAGTTCATCATACCACAGAAGGGGTATGGAGGCTAGAGGGCCTACTATTACCTCCTCTTGGCAGATGCAGAGATCAAGGCTCCAAGTGAGACACCGTATTTTCCAAGGTTGCAAGGCAAGTAAAAGTAACAACTGCTTCCCTGGCCTATGCTGGGACAAACCCCCTACAGACATCATCTCATTTAGTCCTTACGTGTCTACGAGACAAGAATTACTATTCCACCACTTTGGAGATGGAAGTACTACAGCTTTAAGAAGTTAAAACACCTGCCTCACAAAGCTGGTCCTTGGTAAAGCAGGTGTTCAAACCCATGCAGTCTGATTTCAGAACTCATACACTTTGAACATGTGGGCTCTGGAGCAGCAATAAGCCTTCGGCCCTGCAGAACAAGAGCCAAACTCCTTTGCATGATTTACAGCATGAACTCTGGCCCCTTGCATTAGTTTCCTACTGCTGCGACAACAAAGTACGACACACTTACTGGCTTAACACAACATAAATCTACTATCTTGCAGTTCTGCAGGTCAAAAGTCTGAAATGATTTTTCACTGTGCTAAAGTCAAGGTGTTGGTGGAGCTATAGTCCTCCTGGAGACTCTAGGAGAGACTCTGTTTCCTTGCCTCTTTCAGCATCTAGAAGCTGCCTGCCTGCCTTGGTCCGTGGTCCCTTCCTCTCTGTCGAAGCCAGCAATCCAATCACTTCAACCTCTGCTTCCATCACCACATCTCCCATCCTGAGGCTCTTGTATCTCCTTCTTATAAAGACCCTTGTGTTTACATGAGGCCCACTCAAATAATCCAAGATAATTTCCTGAATAATCCTGAATAGTCCAGTCCCTTTTGCTATGTGAAGTAACACAGTCATAGGCTCCAGAGATTAGGACAAGGACATCTTTGGAAGATATTAGTCTGCTTAACATAACATCACACTGTCTATTCCTTCTCCTAGGACCACCTGTGTTCCACCTTCCTCAAATACCTGAATCCATCAGCATCCAGTCAAGAAGTCAAGACCATTCCTGGTATTTCAAAGAGAGGGAAATTAATATAGAGAATTAGTTCCCCAGGTGATGAAAGAGCTAAGAAGCCAAACAGGGGCTGCTGAAGCAACTTAGAAATTAGCAAGTAGCCTTCTCTCACCTTCTGTACTCTACTCACATAGACAGACACACGCAGCCAAGATCAACGGTCCCCTCCTCCAAGTTCCAGTGACCTAAGTGTTGAAGAAATGCCTAAGGTCCCTAAACCTGTCTGTTCACAAGCACATCCCCAGCACTGACCCCAGAGCCTTGCACAGGCAAGGTGCTCAGAGAAAGGTCACCACCCCATCCCAGGGCTTCCAGAAGAAGGCATGATGTAGGCAAGGCAGGTGGATAAAATGCAACTGCTCAACAGCTGACTGCTGTCTATGGACATACCACCCTGAACGCGCCCGATCTTGTCAACAGCTGACTGTCGGCCCCCAAAACCAGGGACTCAGTGTTGAGAGCACTTTGCTGCCAATCACAGGCACAGGCAACATGGGTCTTACCTATTTGGAGAAAACGCTGACAGCAGACCAATCACCTCTCTCAGGGAAGAGCCAGGGATGTGGGGTACATTCTGTGGAGGGCCTGGCAGCATTCTGTGGTCCACGAGCTGCCCTGCTGCTTGAGGGAAGTACCAAGCTTGCCTTCAGCTCAGCCATCGAGCCTGCCCTTTTTCCCTGTAAGACACATGAGGAGGCACCATGATTATACTCCTGGGTTCATAACCTTTCCCTGATTTGATGTTATTCCATGGCACCTCGTGCCCAGTTGTTCATGCTGAGAGGTGCGAGAAAGGGCAAGGGAGGAGATTTAAAGAATATAGCAGGGGTTTGGGGTTAGTAGATGCAAACTGTCACATTTGGAATGGATAAACAATGGGGTTCTACTTACAGCACAGGGAACTATGTCCAGTCTCTTGGGTTGGAACATGATGGAAGATAGTATGAAAAATAATGTACATATATGTATGACTGGGTCACTTTTCTGTACAGCAGAAATTGAAGAAACATTGTAAATCGACTATAATTTAAAAAATAAAAATAATAATTTTTTAAAATAATATACTAGAGAGGAAGGAAAGGACAGGAAGAAGGAAAGGGATGGGGAGGAGTCAGGAACCAGCCTTTCCCGGGTGAGCCTGGGTCAGGCCCAAGGGAAACAGCTACTATACACTGCATAACTTCATCTCACATCCACCCAGAGGTGCAAGCATTCCCTCCCAGGCCTGGGGATGAGGTCTTCCTCCAGGTACCCCACCTGGTGACTGACACCACTTGCCCCTCCCACCAGCTAGTAGACTACACCCTAGGGGAGGGGATTCCTAGAGTTACTTCTCTCCCTAAGCCTCCCCCTTGCACAGGGATTGTTTGGTTTCCAGGCCCCAGCCAGCCTACCTGTCCCTTGTCGCTTGTCCTCAGTGCCACAACCTTGATCAAGTTCCTGCCAGTCCCTCTCCTGTTACTCCAACAGCCTCCCAAGTAGTGCCCCTGACTGTAGCCTCACCCCTAATCTATTCTTTACATGCTGCAGGACGTCTTTTCTGAATAGATCTGGTGATGTCGCTTGCTTACCTGAAGCCACCAGTGACTTCCCATCATATCCAGGGAATTCAAGGTCTTCACACCCTGGCCCTCAGCTCCTTTACCTGCCCCCTCCTTTCCCACCTCCTTCTCTTCCCCCTTGGATCATGCTCCGGGGACCTACCTGTAGGTACACACACACACAGAGACATTTATGCTTTCTGCTTTCTGTGCCTGGAATTCTCTCCCTCCCCCACCCTGGGAATAAGCTCATAGATTTAGGAATCTTTATAATCCTGGGCTACCTCTTGAGTCTTTGGAGTCACATTCAGGAGTCACTCACATCTGAAGACTTTCCTGTGCTGTCGCCACCCTCCCCCACCCCTCCTGCTGCCCCTGTCCTGCTTCTCCACGTGGTCTGTGCCTGGTCCCTTCCCTATCAGCTGCACTGTCATGCACTGTCCCATCCAGCATCCACCTCCAGGTCTGGCATAGGGCTAACAGAGCATTTAGGGGAAAGATGGGTAAGGCAATCCACTGAGAGTGCCCACAGACATGGCGGGGCAGAAATTGGGCAGGGCAATGATTTCCATTCATAACCGTATTATGTTCTATTTATGTTCATTCATGTTCTATCAAGACCCTCTTCTCTTTTAATAGCCCTGATCCCATGAGGACCAGTCTGTCTGCTTACTGAAAATTAAGAAATATTACTGATGTCATGACACCTACCAACTCTTTGGGGAAAGGAAATGCCCCTTCTCAATGCTTTTCAAAGCACTTCATTTGAACAAAACTGTGAATAAGTTAAACACCCATCTTCCTTTTGTAGCACTTTATAATTGCCATCCAGTTCAGCCAGGCTATCACCATAACAGTAAGCTCCAATGACAAGTCATTATCACTGGGGGAGATGAGAGGAGTCAACCTGCCGGTGTAGCCCTCTGTATAACTTCGGGATCATTCCGTCATCTCCTTGGAAGCTTTCAGCATCCTAAAACATTCACCACCCACTCAAGCATCGCAGGGTCTCAGATGAATTTGGGCTTAGATGACTTACTCAACGTCTTGCCACATCAACCTGCCCAATGTTAAGTGATCAAAGACCCATCAGCCCAACCGCCATTCATTCAATGATTCTTCAGATATGCAGGGAAAGCCTACTGGTTGCAGCAGTCCTTGAAGAGCTGGGGGTACAGTAGCAAACCAAAAGCTGGCCCCTGCCTTCCTAGAGCTAAGAACCTAGTGCAGGTAACCAAAAACAAAGTGCTAGTCAACGTGTGCAAGACAGAGAGATATGCTCTGGAGAACAATAATGCAGAGAGAAGGCAACAGGAAGGCTCTCCTTCTTCTCATTTTGCAAGAAGAAAGGGAAAATTTTTCCAAAACCAAACAAATGACAGTATTCCCCCTACTTAAGAGTTAAGAAAAAGTAAAGTGACAGAACAGACACCTGTATTAGTAGTGTCCAGTCCTGGAGAATAAAGGAGAAGGAACAATCACCCCAAGACTGCTTTTCTGTAAGTAAGGAGCCTAGGATAGCTCCCCAGATGCCAGCAGGGCACCCCAAGCTCTCAGGACACAGGGGTCTGAGCAGCCCTCCCCCAGCACCTGCACAGAACCACCATCTTGCCCAGCGTGCTCACCCCCCTCAGAGGCTTCTCTTTCCTCTTCCTTGCCCTTCCCAAGCTCTGTGCATCCGTGCGTTAACCCAAGCTGTTCCCTGCCCCTGCACTGACCTTCCTCCCTTGTCTTCCAAATGCCAGCCCACTCGAGGCTCAACTCAGCGCCATCCCATGAAACTGCTTCTGATCACACCTCTCACTCTGAGTCCCCAGACTGTGGCGCACTGGTCCCTACGCTATAGCAAAGCTATTTGTGGACACGCACCTGGCTGCCCTGTCCCAGGTACTTAAGGACAGGTACTTAAAGACAGTGCATGCAGAGGAGGTAGAAGAGGATGGCATGCCAGGAACAATGGCTCAACTCATCCTCAGGCTGGCAGCACAAAGCAGGCAGATGCATGCCCCACAACCCAGCATCCAGGAGCCATTTGTCCAAGATATATTCTAATAAGATACATACAAGTAAGAGGCTGAGCTGAGGGCCAACAGAGCTCAGACTAACCACAGACTTCCTTCCACTCTCCCATGCTGCCTGATCTCAGGAGGTGCTCAACAAATATTTGCTGGGTGAGCGAGTGTCTGAACAAAGGAACATGCACCCTTATTCCTCCCTGGTCCCAGACACCCTCCTCTGCCACCCATTAGACACAAAGGACAGGTTGGGCTTTGAGCCTCCAGGAGAAGATGCTTTTCTGGTGCCTTGAGTAGCCTGGTATCTTAGGGGAGGGCCTTTATCCAACCACTGAGCCAGCTTCTTAATTCAGCCTCCTAGAGAACTTTCTAGACCCTTCTTCCAACATTGAAAATGGGAGCCCAGTTTTTATGAGATTCAAAGACTGTACTCAGTGAGAGCCTGGAATCCCCAAGTATCAGACTCAAAAGCCCTTCCAGGTCTAATGGGCTGACCCTCTGCTCTCATAGAAGGGAAAGGACTTAATTCCAAATACACAGCCAACAAACAGACTGGATGGGCCACTCTGCTCCTAGCCCCTCACTCCTCTAGCCTCGCTCCCCCTTCCAGTGCCACTGGGCACACGGTGAGGGTTACTAGACCATCTTCCTTAGCCGGTCATGTGGCTGGAGTAATTGTCTACAATCACACGGCCGCATGGACGCACGACGTTCATTTGTCAGTTAATATGAGGGAGTTTTTGCCATGCAGCCCAGGGCAGTCAGGTGGGGATGCTCCCTGAGCATAATCAGACTAGGGTTGTCATTGCACAGGAAACGGGGTCACGCTCATGTTAATAGGAGGCACACACATTTCTCACCTATCTGAAGGGGAGCTCGAGAAGGGAATGAATTCTCACAGGGGTGAGGCATGTTTGTTTGCTGCTAGTTTAGAAGACAGCAGCCCCAGCCTCGGATGAGAGCCGCCCCACTCCTTCCCACCCTCCTCCCCCTGCATCTCTTCCCTCACCCCTCCTCAGAGCAAAACGCAGCCGTCCCTCTGCAGGGCCAGCAGAAAATGGCCAGAGAAGAAGCCACCACAGTGGGGAAAGAAGAGACAGCAGGATCTGTAAAATGCCAGAGGAGGAGAAGAGGAGGGAGGAATGATGCCCCCACCCCCAAAGATGGAGCATCCACACACCACGTGCAGGCCAAGGGAACAAGGATCCACCCTCTCCCACCACACCCTCCTCCTCCAACACCCTTCAATCCAGAGCCGATCACACTGTCATCAGAAGTCCTACTTTATTTGGGGATGGAAACAGAGGTCAGATTTGGGGCAGGGAGTGGTGGCTTTTTGCTCCCACCTCTCCCTCATGGTGATTGAAGCCATCTCACTGGGAGCTAGCTGGTGGTAGTGAGTGCTTCCTGCAGACAATTGGGAATAACACCCCCACCCCCAACGCAAACTGTCCCTCCCCAGAGGCCCTGAGAGGCGAGCCACATGAAACGGGGGAAAGGGACCAGCCTCATCAGTTCCAGCTCTAGTTTGCTGCAAGACTAGCAGATCTAGATGCAAGGCAACACTGGAGGAAAGAAAACTTGTGAAAACGTACCTGCTCCTCTGCCACCCCTAGAGGCAGAGCCGGTGCTGTGCTCCAAACCTGCAGAGGACAGCAGGTGGGGGGGGGGAACCCCTTATTGCCAAGGCTTAGGTCTGTTTCCAGAGGCCTGATCTCCAAACCCAACCACCTAACACCTGGGCCCTCCCAGTCCAAATAGCTCTTAATACAAAAACTCCAATACAACCAGACCTCCCTTAATATCACCCATCTCAACTCCATCCAAATAAGAAAGCCCTGACTCAGGGGCTCCTCCCTCCTGCTCACCCCTCTCCCACACCCCATTTAATGACTCCATTCCTTGATATCAGGTACCTACTGTGTGAGGCATTGTTCTCAGCACTGGAGATACTACCTGAAACAGCCATGGCCCCTGCCCACTGATGCTCACAGCCCCACGGGGGTCCTGACAAGGGACCTGGCAGTGTCCATGCAGATGGAAAGTGGTCTGATGGGGGAAGTGCAGAGCACTGCAAGTGTGCCAGGGATGGACAGGGGGTAAAGGGAGCACCTCAGGTGGACAAGGGAGAGAGTCTTCCAGGCAGAGGGGAGGGCGTTGGCCAAATCCTGACGGTCACAGGAACTCAGAGTCTGGAGTTCCCAGGGGTTAGCACTGGAGGTGGGAAGTCAGAGGGGACACTTAGCAGCTAGACCTCATCCAGCCTCCTAAGCCACTTTCAGGAGTTTGGGATTTATCCCAAGAGCAGCATAATTTCCCAAGGCAGTTCAGAATCTGATGTATAATGAGAATATCTCTGGTGGTGGAGTAGAGGGAAGACTAGAGGGGCCACACAGAGGAGGCCAGGAGAGCAGGTCCAAGGCTGTCAGAGATGGGAGCACAGGGGTGAGGATGGTGAACACAGAGAAGGGGCCTGAGAAGGTAGCACCTATAGCACGTGGCCTTGAGCAGCCATGGATGGCAGAAATGAGGCATCAAGGACACTTGCTGACAGTTACTGAGCACCTCGTGCCAACCCCTGTGATAAGCACTTAGCATCTCATTTGCTCCTACAACAGTGCTATGAAGCAGATATTTCTAATATCCCCATTTTACACTTGTGGAAACTGAGGCTCGGCAAGGTTATCCTCTCTGACTTACCCTCAGTCAAAGAGCTAGCAAGTAGGAGGACCAAGATGATTCAAGCTTTGGTGGCCACCCGTGGATGTGGGCACTATTGCCCTGAGATGGAGGCCAGAGGAGGAGCAATGCATCTGGCGAGGCAACAAGGGGTCAGCAATGGGCATGCAGTTTGAGGATCTGGAAGACATCGAGGTGGTGGTGTCTGGTGGGCAGTGGAATGAGTGGGTCTGATGGTCAAGGGGGTTAGATGTGGATTTGGGAGTCTCTGTTTATAGAAAGGAAGCCCCAGGAATGGAGGAGGTCTTCAGTGGCCCATGTGTAGTGGAAAGAAGTCAAGGACAGAGTCCTGGAAACACAGACATGTGAGAGATGGGCTGAGCAGGTCTGGGGAGGAAGGGGTTAGCAACAGGCCACTCTCTACCTTGACTAAGGAAAAAAGAAAGATGACCCGGTCAAATCCCCCCATAATTGCTAGTGACAGAGCCTCTGGCACACACACTAACGACACTGGCTAGCAGAAGAGTTCTTATCTATGGAATGCTTTTAGCAAGATGTACCCTATCTGTCTAGCCCTGCTTATGGTAAACAAACCTGGACCCTGCGGATTTATGGGGTATGGCTCCCTGGGAAATGTGCGAACTATGTAACTGTCAGTGAATAAAATGGAGACATTGCATGACCAAGACAGCTCTCCTTTTAGTAAGGGATGCTTTGCATGTATCGTGTAGAGACTTTTGTTAATAAATCTGAGCCAGGGAACTTCCTAATGTGGCAAGAAAGGTCTTGGGGGGGTAGTACCAGTGGTTCTTGACCTCACACCTTACCTGTGCTTCATATTTATATCTGTACAATTTATTGGTAAAGCTTGATACCAGGTAAGAGTGCTGATCCTTAAGAAACTGATTTGACAGTCTGACCCATTGTATTTTGCCTCAAGGACAGAAACTGGCTAAACTTGGCTGTGATCTTTTGAATTTTCTGCCCAGCCCGGGGACCAAGCCAGGCTTGAGAAGCAATGGGTTGATCTTGCCGATGAATGAGCACATGGAGGCAGGAGGGGAGCCAGGAAAGACCTTCTGTGCTAGGCTAAGGTGGCGTTTTGTCCAAACAGAGGCAACGAGACCCTAATGAAGACCTGAATGGAGGGGAGTGACAAGGTCAGACTTGGGCCCCCTGGTCACGGTGGAAACCAGGTGGTAGAAAGCAAGCTTGGAAGCAGAAAGCCCAGGTAGGGGTCATCCAGGAGAAAAATCATGGGGCCCCGGACAGGTCGGTGGCAGTGGGAATGAAGAGTAACTGGCAAATTTAAAACACTTTTAGGAGTCAAAGTGTATGGCACTTGGAAATTGATTGGGTCTTCAGCAAGGGGCAGTGAGAACAGGAGAGTGGAGGTTTCTCACTTGGATAACGGGGTAGCTAATGGTACCAGGGATGGGAACAGGGAGTGTGGGGACAGGAAGGCTTAGAGAAGATGATAGGTTCCACTTTGAATGTTTCAAGTGTCTTTGGAAATTTCTCATGGAAGTAGTTGGATAATGTGGTTCTGCTCAACTCAACAGCAATGATTGGGCTGCAGATAGAAAGTAGACTCCAGGTGGTAGCTGAGAACTGAGCCAGAGGAGATTTCAAAAGGGATGTGAATGGTGAAGATGAAAGGGCCCAAGCCAAGAACCAGCAGCGATTAAGGTAAGTCTTTGCAAAATGCGGTCCAAAGCCCACGTGCAATAGATGATAGGAGGGTTTATAAAATGCAGAATCCTGGCCTGCGTGAAAAATACAACATCAAAATGCATGGAGTATGGGGCCTGAGAATCTGATCTGCATTTTACCAAGCACCCTGGATGACTTTTAGGCACCTCAAAATTTGGAAGTCCCTGAGGTAAAGAACAGACAGAGGGAGACTATTTCCAAAGGAGACTGAGAAGGAAGAGGAGAAAGAAGAAAATAGGATGATTTCTTTCTTCTTTTTTTATTTTTTAGTCTTTTTTTTTTTGTATTTTCTAGGGCTGCACTTGCAGCACATGGGGGTTCCCACGCTAGGGGTCAAATTGGAGCTGTAGCCACTGGCCTACGCCAGAGCCACAGCAACTTGGGATCTGAGCCACGTCTGCGACTTACACCACAGCTCATGGAAATGCCAGATCCTTAACGCACTGAGCAAGGCCAGGGATCAAACCCACAACCTCATGGTCCCTAGTCGGATACGTTAACCACTGAGACACGATGGGAACTCCGAAAACAGGATGATTTCATGTCTTGAAAACCAAGGAAAGCGATTTTTTAAGAGGAAACTGAGCGTGTCGATGTTTCTACAAATTTGAGTAAGGCAGGGACGGAAGTGTCCCTTGGACTTGGCAATATGGGGGTCACTGGAGACTTTGTTCAGAGCGCTTGGAAGAGTATGGGACAGAGGCCCTATTGAAAGGAGCTGAGGGGTAGCTGGGAGGTGAGGAAGCAGGAAGGAGAATGTAGACTATTCTCTCAGTAAGCTTGGCTGTGAATGGAGACCAGGCGGAGAAGACAGAACTGAGAGGGGGGAGAGGAAGCAGAAGGAAAGAGCTCCATTGTGAATATGGTGAAGAAACAAGCATACCTAAGTGCTGATGGAATAGTATAGTAAGGGGAGAGCAAGGACATGCCCTTGAGAGAGCAGCAAGTGGTGGCATTAGCCTTGGTTGCAAAGAGGCCTGGGGAACTAAGACAGGATGATAGACGGCATCTTAAAATTTAGAATTTTGGCAGCAAGAGATCGGCATTGCCAACTGACATCTATTTTCTCTGCAAAATAGGATGTGGGGTTAACGGCAAAGAGAGAGCAGTGTGGAGGTGATAGCAGAGATTTGTGGAAAGAAAAAAAGCAATAAAATTTTTTTAATTTTATAAAGCTACTGAGAATGGATATATGTACATGTATAACCGAATCACTGTGCTGTACAGCAGAAATTATCACAACACTGTAAATCAAATATACCTCAATAAAAATAAAAATTCTAAAAATAAAAATAAAAAGCTGTGCTAATGATTTCCACAGTTCCAATAGTAAGTATACTTTGGTTTAAAATGTATTGTGGAGTGGAGATGATTTTGTCCAGGTCAAGAGAGCCCAGACAGAGAAATGGTCTGCTTTCTACAATCACCATACTTGTGGATTTCCAAGTCACAAAAGGTAATGGAGCCCACAGTAAAGAGACTTTTTTGCTTCTCCACTTGGCTCCTGGGAGGAGTGGATGAGTGACAACCACTCCTGACCCAGCAGTAGTCTTAGGAGAGGGACCAGAGGGGTGCTCCCGGCTCTGAAACACAGGAGTGGGGGTGCTTCTGAGAGACAACGCACAACCTCCACAGTTTCCAGAAAGCCAAGTCACTACAAAACGGGGATCAATCTGGTCAAATTCTGGGGCACAGAGGATCATGACGATTCCATCTTCCACAACTCACGTCCATCGTGGAGAGCAAACCTGGATGGTACAACACCCAACTACAGGTCTAGAGGCAGATGACTCAGGGGAGCAGCTGCTGGCACGTCCTTTCCCTCTGTGTTCACAACTTCCAAGTACAGAGCCCATCTTTCCTTCTCTTGCATGGTTAATTTCATCAAAGCCTGCAAGGAGTCTTGGGGGAATTAAAATGGCTCTGTGTAAACCGCTCAAGTGAACCCAGAAGCCAATCAGCAGCACCAGTGTAGGGGGAAAGGAAGGCCCATGAAGGCTAGAGGTTCCAGGGGGCTCCATGTGGCCTAGAGTGGTACATCACTGCCCCTGGCAGCCAGTCTCCCCTTGCTTGTGCTCAGAGCCTCCTTAGGGGCTGTTTAACGGAAAAGCCTGACCCCACCCCAACTTCACCCATCAGAACCCTGGGGCAGAGACCGACCCACCTCTGTAAACCAGAAAGGCAGAGTCATAGGCACCAAGGCTCAACAGGCTCCAAAAGGCTGAGTCACAGCCCCCAAGGATGATGACCAAAACCCAAGTGCCAGAGTATTCATTTGCAGATGGTTCTCTGCCCAGGACCAGCGACACAGGAAGCCAGGCACTAGAGTGTCATAGGGGAGCCAGTGGCACCAGGCTGTGACAAGTCCATCTTCGCAACAAAGCCCAGCTGGAGCCATCCAGAGCCCGGTCAACATGTGATCCTGTGCCACCCTCTTTCCTCCTTTCCTATGAGCTGCTGAGCCTCCCTTCTGAAAAGCATCACCTATGCATACATTCAGTGCTTGCCAAGCTTTCCTGGACCACTGCTTCTTGAAAGGGATTTTGTGTCTCTGCTCTGCTCCATTTTTTGGGTTAACATCTTGGTTGAGTGGTCAGAGGGCCATTGTACTCCCGTCATATTCAAATTCTTGGGTACACTTCACATTTTTAGGGTATTGCCTCATCCCCATTCACAGGCAAGTGAACTGAGGCCACCCAGGAGGGTGTCAGATCCAAGGCTATATGGCCTCCTCCTGAGGAAGGCTGAGGTCTGGGCTAAGCAGTGGTGGAGGAGACAGCAAAGCGGAGACAGTCTGGAGCTACATGGAGGAGAGCGAGGAGAACAGGCTTCTAGTTTGGAGAATGGGTAAGTGGAGTGACACTAAGGAGACGGTTGGTGGGAGAGTGTTCAGGTGACCAGTGGTCAGGAGGGCCGTGCTACCCCTGGGTCAGCTGGACAATCAACACATTTCCTGAGGTCACGCTAGGTGCTGCAAGAGAGGGGCGGACAGGAATGCAAATGGACATGTGCCTGTCCTGACAAAGCTTTCAGAGTATAGCAGGCCTGTGATTAATCCTGTTGTAATTAGCTATTTCATAACTGTTCCTCATAAGCACTTATCTGGGCAGTTCTTTTAGCATAATAAGGAGCCCACAACTGACTAGGTAGTTTGCCTGCAGCTCAGGAACCCCTACTGAGGAACCCACCCTGCCAGTATCAAGTCAACTATCAGTCAAGACTCTCTGAGTTTCTGCATAAATTGGCTTAATCCAAGAAGAGAGCATGAGACTCATATAGCAGAAAAAAATCTACAAGCAGGTGTGCTGGCTTCAGTTTCCGCTGGTTCCAGAAGCTTGAACCATACTCTCTGGACCTGTGTTTGCTCTCTCACTCTTTGTTCTCTCTCTGGTCTGTCTCTAGGCTTTGTTTTCCTCTAGGCTGCCTTCACTCTCAGGCACACTCTCCCTACCTGCATAACTCCAAAGGCTCCAGGTTGATAGCAACACAATTCCAAATCCAGAAAAAGGGAGCTCTTCTCTCCGCAACCCTACAAGAGTGCCAGTACTGAACTAGCTTTGCCCATTGACTCATCCCTGGACCAATTACTGTGCCAAGGGGAATCTGATCCAGATTTGCCAGTCCTGGGTCACGTACACACTCTGGAGTTATCACATTCCATCCACTTGGACTCCGACTGAGTTCTATTGCCAGAGAAGGAGAGGACTATTGGGCAGGCAATAGAGATTACTATTGTAATAAGCAGAACTCCCTATCTGGGTCCAAGGGGAGAGCAGTGGGGACCAGGAGCCCTGAGGGTCCAAGCCACACCCTAGGAACAACAGCCCATTTTCCTCCTTATGGCTGAAGCTGCTTTGCTAGCACCTACAGATTGCACTCTCCCCCATCAGTAGAGATCCCCAAAGTTTTAGAGGTTGGTCTTTGTTAGGAAAAAAAACATGCAAAGAGGAGCAATATGGGAGAGGGCCACTCCCAGGGCTCTTAGTCCTATTAACAATTACAGCAAAAAGGAGCTTTTGTCAGAACATGGTCATGATCAGAAAGATCCACAGGTGGGTGTTTTCCTGGGCAAAGGAGAAAGGGGGCTGTGGGAAAGCAGATCTGTAGGGAGCAGGACACAGGTAAGGGGAAGAGGAGCCTTGGAGGAAGACCGAGAAGTGAGGCTAGGCTATGGGCATGGCCCCTTCAGAATGATGAAAACGGAAAACTCGTTCTGAGACCTCGGAGCAGGGAATCACATGTCTCAGGTTCAGCACCTAGACTTTTAATCAACTTCCCTCCTGGCTAATTAACAGCAGAGTCCAGGATGGGGAAAGAGCTAGGAAAAGCCAGGTTAGAACCATAACAGCTCAGACTTCCTTTGGGGCAGCTTGGGCCCCCCTTCACGAAGCCTGCCCTGCACACACACTCTTTCCCACCCCCACAGCCTCCCTCCCCTCAGCTCCTAAGCCTGCCCATCTCATCCATTGCTCCTATGGTCCTTGGAAGATGATCTTGTCTCTTTGACTGCATCTTAGAATAGTTCACAACACTGCAAACATGGGCCAGAGTCACCTAGAAAACGTGTTCAAAATGCAGACCCCAGGCGATCCTTGGAGATCCTGATCTGGAGGTCCAGGTGGCTCCCCAGCATCCGTATTCTCAGCAGACTCCTTAGGTAACCTGAAGTAGAGCTGACTCGGAGAACCAGTCAGGGATCCAAGGTGGCAAAAGCTGGGAGGGAGCTTCTTTTCCATGAAACGAGAGGAACCAACCAGAACTGTGACCTGCAGGCCAGTCCAGGCCCCGCTGCTTGTTTTTCGAAATAAAATTTTATTGAAACATGGCCACACCCCTTCATTTACATATTGCCTACATGGCTGCCTACAGGTCTTGGCAGAGTTGAATCAGTGTGGCAGAAACCATATGGCCCAGAAAGCCAAAAATAGTTACTATCTAGCCCTTTCCGGGGAAAGTTTGCCAGCCCCTGAATTGGAAGGCAGTCTCTGAGTTCCAGAAATATGTCTCGTGGTCACAAAGTGAGAGCCAGAAAGACGTGCTTCCTCCTCTCTTTGTCCAGTGGTCTCACCACTTCCACTGTTTGGACTGCGTAGCATCTGTTGTTCCATCTATTCAGAATCCATTGCCCTCCTTCTGGAAACAACCTCTTATTTGGCGAACACCTTGGCCTTATTGGCTAAAATTGTAATACACTGTCAGTCAAAACCCCCTACCCTCTCCTTGGGCATGTGACCCAGGCTGAGCCAATCCCATGTTCTCTCCCTGGAATTTGAACTTTGAGCTGAGAATCACAGACAGCCTTTAGATCTCCTTCCTCCCACCCATGGAGCCTACAGAGACCTGCTCCCAGGTCCCTGGGGCTGCCCTGCTCTATTCTATCAGGGCTGAACCTTTTCTGTGGTTCTGAGGATGGCCCTGACTCCTCCCAGATATTTTTCTTATCACAAACTAGACAGTGTTTAAACCACATGCTTACACCCCAAAAAACCCAGTTGATGCCCGATACAGGGTTTGGACTAGGCCATGGGGTATGGATCTGCCCATTTCACAGATGGACGCCTGACCTCTAGAGAGGAAAGGGGACACGGGGACAAAGTGTGAGACCCTGATCCTCTGTCTTCACATCTCCTATCACAATGCCACCTACTGCCTGTGATCACTCAAAGTCAAAGCATCAGACAGCGTCAACCCCAAAATCTTTTTTAGAAATTCATAAATACGTAACAAGGAGCACTCCTCACACAGAGAGCAATAATAAGAACTCTATAGAAAGAACAATCCCCGATGAGAGCTATGTATGTGTGTGTGTCAGGTAATATCAGGAATTAAAAAGCATCAAAAGATCAAGTGGGAGGAATATGAAATATGAATGGGATGAAAGACACATTTCTGCGCGCGGAATAATGACTCTAATGAGTTTCCTCACTGAAGTCCCGCATCATAAAGTACAAACCCAGGGAAGGGGTGGAGGAGGGGCACAGCGAGTGCCGGGGAGGCTTTGTGTGTGGAAGCGAGATTAGCAAGTGGTGGGGGAGGAAAAGATCATCAAAGAGCCAAGTTGTGGGCCCTACACAAGCCACTGGCCTCCCAGGAGGTACCTCCTGGACAAGGTGGGGCAGGGAGCATCGGTCAGGCCCCAGAGCACCCTGGAGTCCTACCACCCTGCAGCAGGTGACCCAGGCCTACCCTAGCTCCCCAGGACAGAGGCAGTGTAGGTGCCTCCCAACTGGCAAAAACTCTCTGCTGACTCTGGCCGCCCAGATAGGAGCCTGTGTTGGCATTTCTAGGATAGAGCGGAGATTCCCCAACTTGGGAGCAACTACATATAGGGGAAATGACATCAGCTTCAAAGGAAGACGACCCCTGGCTACCAACCATGGCTCTGTCACCCCTGGTGTGGGACTCCGAGCAGGTGACTTAATATGTCTACACTTGCGCTTCCTCACCTGTGAGATCAGGATGCTTCAGCTGCCCCAGCACTACTGGAGAGTTAAATGAGATGACACACATAAGCCCAGTCACAAAGAGGACTCCAATAACCTTCAGTTCCTTTCCCCTCACCTACCCTGCTGTCATACACATGGTAGCCACCCAGTCAATAGCTGTCACTAGTGTTATTCGGAGCCCATCACCTCATGGGATGTTCACAGAAGCCTGGTGAGATAGGAAAAGCCTGAGCTACGCATGACACTGGACACAGAAAGCCACGGGAACAGACAGGCAGGGAAGAAAGATGTCCATCTCTGTCCGTCATCCCCCTGGACAAATGGTGAGGCTGAGACCCAGGGCAAGGCACAGTCAAGCAGAGCCAGCCTAGAGCCCAGGTTGCAACAACCTGGAACAGGTGGGTTTCCATGACAACCCTCTGCTTCCCAGTCACTGTCATCTTCCTCCTACATGTGGAAACCCTCAAAATGCCTAGGAAGAGCACCCATTGCCCTCCAGCAGCCAGATCTCTCAATGGGGGGGAGGGCAAAAGAAAGATCTGTGGCATTTAGGGCATGGCTGAGCTCCACAGAGATGAGCAGATGGCCACGAGAGGCAGAGACAAAGATTTCTGCTTTGTTTGCCTCATTAGGCCAACATGCCAGGGAAATAGTAGCAATAATAATGATAGCAAAATACAAACAGCACTGTGAATCAGGGACTCCATATATATTAACTCATTTAATCCTCATGATAACTTTACAAGACAGATATTATCTCCATTCTATAAAAAATAAAATGAACTGAGGTACAGAGAAGTTAAATAACTTGTCCAAGTTCAGACACCTCGTAAGTAGTGGAGGTGGGATTCAAACCCAGGTTGAAGCCTGGGAAGTGGGGTTGGTAAGTCCTGCCTAGAAAGAAAGCAGAGGCTGCAGCTACAGGAAGCTTCTTTTTGCTGTCCTAGATGTCATTCAGGAGAGGCAGGTCAGCGACTGGGGCTTCAGAAGATGACAAAGTCCTGGAACTTTTGTGACATCTCAGGGTTGTTCTTTTCATTGTCCCCTTAGTATTCCCCTGCAGTGATCAGCAACAACACAGTTTAAAAAGCCTGTGGCTTATTGGGGAAGGAGGCCTTGGGGCCAGCTGCAATCTGCCCTGTGGCCAGATTTAGTGGGGTGGGTGTGGGGGGTGGGCGTGGGGGGTGGGGTGGGGATGAAAACAGATGTCTATACCCCATAGGAACCAGGGCGGGATGGGCTGCGATACCAGGTGGGCCTCAGAACTGGGGCACGAGATACAAGCCTATTCTGGTTATCAGGATCCCAGCTGTACTTAAATAATTGGTTGTATAATTATTTATTTAGCGTCACCCAGTTGGCTCTAAGTGAGAAAAATGAGCAGATTATGTCCACTTTGTTTAACTCATGTCCCCAGGTCCTTGGCTTAGAGCCAGGTGCATAGTAGGTACTCAATAAATATTTATTAAATACTTGTATGTGTAACTGGGTCACCATGCTGTACAGTAGAAAATATATATATATAAATAAAAGATAAAAAAATAAAACTATAAGGATATAGAAAAAAATGAATGAGCAAAGAGAATAAGTATAATAAGCCAGTGTTTCTCAACCTCAGCACAACTGCCATTGGGGGTGGACAGTTCTTGTTATAGACGACTGTCCTGTGCATTGAGGGATGTTTAGCAACATCCGTGGCCTCAAACCACTACACAGAGATGGCAGACTCTCCCAGAGGTAACACTAAAAACGCCTTCAGACAATTGCTGATGTCTGCTGGGGGGAAAGATTGCTCCCAGTTGAGAACCACTAATATAAGCCAGTATCCTTGGCTAGTGCCATTAATTAAACAAGCAAAGCCAAAGTGAACCTACTTATTCGATGGGCAGGAGGGCACCTGAGAACCAGGAGCCAGGAAGGACAGAGAGAAGAAGGCATGAAATCAGAGCAATGCACGGAACTCCAAGATGATTAGCTAGAACGGAGCCCGGTTTGCCTTTTCAGCTGTGAGGCATGGGGGTGACTTGCCCCTCTTTGAACATACAGAATCAGGGCAGGTGGAGATGAGCAGGGTGATCAGGAGGAGAGAGACAGACTGAGACCAGACACTGGAGTGAGGACAGAAATGGGCCCCAGCTTGGGCCTGAGAACATATCGGGCAGCAGAAATCCTCTCACAGTTCCCAACAAGGGGACCTTTGACAGGTGGCCTTGCAACACAGACCCTCCCTTGTCTGCACTTTGAAGCCTGCCCTGTGAAACGTGGCCTTGCGCCCAGGAGGCCTGCGGATCAAGGTGGTCTCAGCAGATCTACTCAGAGGGATTAGCCGGTGACATTACAGCTACATGACGGCCTCGTTATTATTACACACACACTCTCCCTGTCTAAGCTTCTGCACCCTGATTTGTTTATTTCTAAAAATTGTTTCCACCAAGACACCAAGCTGGGCTACGAGAGATAGCACTGACTCAGCCGTTTCCCCATCCTCAGCATAAAAGGGTCTAAAAAGAATAATTTAAGCTCCTCTGGAGTGAGATCATTTAATGAATCTTCTTGATGCTAAGAGGTTTTATATGCCTTTTTAAAAACCCTTCCCCAAGCACAGGGCTATGATATTACCTTGGAGAGCAGAAAGATGAAGTGATACACGTATGCACAGCACACAGGGAGGAAGGAGGTGGTTTCCTTGGCAACAGCATCCATGTTCTGGCTTCCCTTGGCTAAATTGGAATACACTGAAATATGTGCTTTGGGCGCCTTTCTTGTGAAGGGAAATGAGCGGTTTTATATTCAGGCACTTTCAGAACCGTGGGCCTGCAGCTGGGGAGCCATGTCCTGTGAGTCTGACACATCTGATGGGGGCAAGGCAGTTAGCAAGCTGACAAAAGTCCTCAGCCTTCATTTGCAAAACCAAACCATCCTTTCCAGAGCCAAAGGAAAATGAAAGCAGCAAACACATGACGCTTGATGGGCCCAACAGACAGGACTCCATCTCACATGGCCTGTCTACATCCACTGTTCTATAGCTTTCCATACACGCTCAGCTTAAGAAATCAGACTCTGAAAGTCAGCACCCAATGTGCTTAAAGGAGAATGACTCTAAGAAAAATAGAGACCTACCAAAAATTGTCCTTAACTGATCCACTCAAATCTCTGGCCATAGGGAAGCAGCTACAGGCTGAAAGCATACTGCCTGGCAGACAGGAGGACACCAACATCTCCATTTGTAGACCTGGAGTCAGGGAGACTCCAGGTTTTTGCCCTGGCTTCACTATTAACATACCATATGACTTAGTACAATTCCATAAGCCCCGTGGCCTCAGTCTCCTAATCTGTAAAGTGGGGACAGGCTTGCTGGGATGATTACACGATGTGTCCCATTAAATAAATGCCTGGCACAGAGGAGGCATTCAGTCATGTTTTCTTCTCACCACCACCCTGTTCATTTTTTTTTTTTTTTGTCTTTTTGCTATTTCTTGGGCCACTCCCACAGCATATGGAGGTTCCCAGGCTAGGGGTCCAATCGGAGCTGTAGCCACCAGCCTACGCCAGGGCCACAGCAACGCAGGATCCGAGCCACATCTGCAACCTACACCACAGCTCATGGCAACGCCGGATCGTTAACCCACTGAGCAAGGGCAGGGATCAAACCCGCAACCTCATGGTTCCTAGTCGGATTCATTAACCACTGTGCCACGGCGGGAACTCCAACCCTGTTTCTTTAGGATAGTGAAATTTACAAAAAAGAGCAGTGTCGTAGAGGGCAGAGACAACATCACCAAAGGAATCCACCTCTTTTCTATTTTCATGTCTTTGTTCCCAGGATGCTTTTGTGGAACTGAGATGGTCCAGGAGGGGAAGAAATGGATAAACAGGACAGAAGGACCATCTCAGCTTTAACCGGAGATTCAGCTACAAGCCTGGCAGGAAATGAATGGGCCAAAGAGACTGCAAGGCCCTAAGGTCCTGGTGGGCAGCACTGAGGAGGCCAGCAGTGGCTCCTAACCAAAACACCAGCTATCAGCAGGCTCAGGGTGGGGGTTGCAAGAGTGGGAAGGATTAGCTCTATGTGTCAGGGACACAGTCCTTCGAACCAGGCTCAGAACCCACACAGAAGATGCCCCACTATTTTTCTAATATCTTATACCCCTTACTCTTAGGAAGGTCTTTCTGGAGGCTCAGTTAAAATGTGCTCCAGGGAGTTCCTGTCGTGACTCAGTGGTTAACGAATCCAACTAGGAACCATGAGGTTGCAGGTTTAATCCCTGGCCTTGCTCAGTGGGTTAAGGATCCAGCATTGCCATGAGCTGTGGTGTAAGTCACAGACATGGCTCGGAACTGGAGTTGCTGTGGCTGTGGTGTAGGCCAGAAGCTACAGCCCTGATTAAACCCCTAGCCTGGGAACCTCCATATGCCACGAGAGCAGCCCTAGAAAAGGCAAAAAGACAAAAAAAAAAAATGTGCTTCAATTTATCTATATCAAAACCAAAGATCTCCCATTAGAGGCATAGACTTCAGTTCTGATTCTTGGACTGATGCTCTTTCTAGAGAGCCTTCTGAATACAAAACTGCTTTTTTGTCCTATTCTTATACGTACTGTGTGACCTTGGACAAAACCTTTGTAAGCCTTTACTTGTGGCCTATGGAATGACCACCACTTCCTAAAGTCACAGGACTGCTGTGAAGGCACAATTAATAGGCAGGCAGCATTATGTGTGCAAATATACCATCTGTGTCTTTATGTGTCCTGTTTTTATAATTTTTACCATCTGGGAAACAAGGGTTTGCTATTTAGCTGAAGAATATACAAGTCAGGGCTTTTCCCCAGGGGAAGATGAAAGGGAACTGAAAGTGCAATAATTTAAAAGTTCCTCTAAGAAAAATTAACTACTATCAGTCATTTATAAATTTCTGGGGGAAAAAAAGAACACCATTAAAGGGATATTTGCACTGTAGATACTGAAATGAATTCTAAAGCTACAATAATGAAAACAGTGTGGTACCAGCAAAGACACTGGCAGACAGAAACATGACACAGATTCAATATATCTGAAATTTTAACATAAAGACAGAATTCTATATGGTTACGGAATACTCAGTTAATTATGGTTTGGGGATAGTGATCAACCCATCAGGGAACAAATTTAAATTCTGTCTCTGGAGTTCCTGTCATGGCGCAGTGGTTAACGAATCCGACTAGGAACCATGAGGTTGTGGGTTCGGTCCCTGCCCTTGCTCAGTGGGTTAACGATCCGGCGTTGCCGTGAGCTGTGGTGTAGGTTGCAGACGTGGCTCGGATCCCGCATTGCTGTGGCTCTGGCATAGGCCAGTGGCTACAGCTCCGATTAGACCCCTAGCCTGGCAACCTCCATATGCCGTGGGAGCGGCCCAAAGAAATAGCAAAAAGACAAAAAAAGAAATCTGTCTCTACCTCACATCATACTTCACAATAAATTCCAGCTAGGTTAAACATTAAAATATACTAAGAGAAAACCTAGGCATTCCCATCGTGGTGTAGCAGAAACGAATCTGACTAGGAACCATGAGGTTGTGGGTTCGATCCTTGGCCTCACTTAGTGGGTTAAGGATCTGGCATTGCCATGAGCTGTGGTGTAGGTCACAGACACAGCTCGGATCTAGCATTGCTGTGGCTGTGGTGTAGGCCAGCAGCTGCAGCTCCAATTAGAACCCTAGCCTGGGAATCTTCATGTGCCGAGGGTGCAACCCAAAAAAGAAAAAAAAAGAAAAAAAATGCAGACTAATGTTTATATTATCTTTGTGTTATGTGCTAGGCATTTTTTATGCCCCTTCTCACATCTTCTCATTTTTTCATATCATCCACTTTTGCTCTGGCTCTTGCTGTAGCAGCCATTATACTAGGTGTGGCCCTTGCCTCAGCTATACCACTTTCTCTCTACTTTTCTGTCTCTCTCTCCCCTCAGCTTCTCTGACACAGCCCTGGAAGACACCTACAGAAGCCCATTCAGCCATCCTGGTGTTGCACTAACATGGATTTAACACTCCCCAAAGTAATCCTGGGCCTCAGGGATACAGTTTGGGGGCACAATGCACTCAGTTCCTGGAAGGAAACCATCAGGACTGAACCCCACTTCCCTTGTGTGGTCTCCCCCTCCTTCCCTGTTTTATTCTTTCCAGCCCCCGACTCCTCTTCCCTAGGATCATTTATCAAAATAAACTGCATGTAAGTCTTCACAAGTTCTGCTTTCAGGGGGCCCAGGCCAAGATGACTGGGTGAGATCTAAATACAGCACTAAACTGAGAAAACATAAGAAAAAGGTCAATAGATTTTTGTAAAATGTTAAACTTTTATACATCAAAACATACCATGTACATTCTTCCCTTCTCTTCCAGAACAACTCAGGCCAAAACCATTAGTGGGACCAAGCAAGGCAGGCATCCATACAAGGTGGGCAAAGGTAGGGGGTATCTGAGGGGGGCGGCAACAAGGGGTCTCAAAGTCTGAACAGGGCCAAGGGGACAAATGTGAGAGCAGGTGGCCCAGATGGGGTGTCATACCCCAAGTGAGGTGAGCAGAGCATCTGAGGAGTGGGGTCAGCCCAGAAAGGTGTGTTACAGCCTGAGCAGAGCAAGGAGATAACCAAGCAGTGGGGTGGGCCAGCATGCGGTGCTGGAGCCTCATCAGGATGAAAGGGCATCTGCACCGAGGGGGGCGGGCAGTGACAGTGATGGGAAATTGCTTACATACAAAGTATTGATCAAACTAAATGTATTATAGATGATGGGGTAGGAGCCAGGTTTCTCATGTCATGGAAGGTAGTTACGAGAATGAAAACAGAGAAAGCTGGAAGGTATCAGATGGTGTAGGTTGGAATTGAGGACATTAAAATAATGGTTTTATAAACATATATATGAGGAGTTCCCATCTGGCTCAGTGGTTAACGAATCCAACTAGGAACCATGAGGTTGCGGGTTTGATCCCTGGCCTTGCTCAGTGGGTTAAGGATCCGGCATTGCCGTGAGCTGTGGTGTAGGTCGCAGACGCGGCTCGGATCCCACGTTGCTGTAGCTCCGGTGTAGGCTGGTGGCTACAGCTCCTATTCCACCCCTAGCCTGGGAACCTCCGCATGCCGTGGGTGTGACCCTAAAAAGACAAAAAAAAATGTAGATTAAATGTGTAAAGGTATGCTTATATGTGCAAGTCCACAGAGGAAAACTGGAAGCAGTGACACCCCAATACTAATGACCATACCTAGAACCCAGATTTTGGCTTCTAAACACTATTCTCCACTAAAAGGCATCAGGGTTCCTTGGAGAAATGGCTGATTCCAGTGCCTAAGAACACTTTGATTCAGAAAAAAAAAATAATATGGAAATGTTCAAAGAACGATGGGGACAAATTCAAAAAGACACAGAAGCCCACTTGAAGGGGCACCTACTGGCCAAACCAAGGATAATCTGAGCATCAGAATAAACAGTAACATTAATGGGTTATAGCTCGTTGCATAAAATAGAAATCCATGAGTTTATATGATAAAAATATAAAGTGAATAAATTAAAAGTTTGAGGAGGAACTTCATAGTCTCAAAGTATCCCCCCACAAAATATGTATTTACTACAAAGAAGGAAGTAATTTTACACTGGGAAAACCTGGCAGACACCACCATGATTTAATCAAGCGATCAAAGCTTTACTCTGTAATGAGACCAATCCAAATCATGTGTGAGCTGATGGGATGCAATGAGAGGAACTCAACATCACTTCTGATGTCCCACCACCTATGGGTAAACTGCAGCAAACAAGAGAAACATGAGAAAACACACTTTAGTGGACATTCAACAAAACTGGTCTGTGCTCTTCAACAGTGTCAAGGTCACAAAAGTCAAGAAAAGCTTGAGGAACTGTTCCAGATGGAAGGGGAGTAAAGAGACATGACAGCGAAGTATAACGTGTGATTCTGAACCAGATTCTTCTATTACAAATGACATTATTGGGACAATTAGCAAAGGTGAATGATGTCAGAAGAATAGCTAATATCCATGTACAAGGTCAGTTTCCTGATTTTGATGGTTTATTGCGGTCATGTAGGGAGACATCCCTGTTGGGAAATATGCACTAAAGTACCCTGCGGTGATGGGCATCAAGTCAGACTCAAACGAGTCTGGGAAAGAAAAGATATTTATACTGTACTTGCAACTTTGCAATAAGCTTGAGATTATTTCAAAATAAGAGTAAAAAACAAAAACCATATAAAAATGTAAAAGACAAACTGGAAAAATGTAAATCATGTGACAAAAAAAGTTACATCCTCAACATATAAACAATGCTTAAAACTATATTAGAAAAAATACAATTGCCCAGATGGAAAAAAAATGACAAAAGATGAACAAAAAAATGCCAAAAAATAAAAGTCTAATAAACATGAAAAAGTTTACCTTCTCTGGAAATCAAAGAAATGAAAATGAAAATGAGACACTATAACTTTTCATCCTTCAATATACAAAATATATTTTTAAATAATAATATCTCATCTTGGCAAGAATGTAAGAAAACTTTTATTTATGGCTACTGGGAGTGTAAATTCACACAGTCGTAGAGGACAGTTTACTAATTTGTATGAAAAGGCTTAAAATTTTGCAAAGCCATTGTCCTAGTAAGTCCTAGTAAGAATGTCTCCCTAGGAAATAGTTACAAATGTTCACAAATATTTATGGCAGAGTTGCTTGTAGAGAGAAACAATTTAATTAAGGGATCAGATAAATTTGCTGCAATGCATCCAAACAATAGGATACTATGGCAACTATTAAAAATTATTTAATCAAATATTATTTAATGACAGCTGTGCATATAAATGCAGTTATATTAGCATTAATATTCAAATCCTGGTAACTCTGAGCTCCCACCTGCATAATTTCAAAGTGTTATCACCTCCCTCTGCAAATCTGCCCAGTTGTTGCTCGGAGATGCTACAGGTACCTCAAGTATCCTCATGAGCAAGCCTGACCCGCCCTCCTATGGGAACCGAGGGCCAATCAAGGAGGTGCCATGCAGGACCCTCCATCTAACTTGGTGGGGGACTACTCACCTCAGAACCGCTCCCTGGCCCCATCCCACACTGCCACTCAATTCTGCACCAGACTGACAGTGTTGGACCTGAGTCCAAAGCAGGCCTCCTTGAGCGCCTGTTGCCCCTCAATCAGATTTTGCCCCATCAGAGTTCCCGTCATGGCTCAGTGGTTAACGAATCCGACTAGAAACCATGAGGTTGTGAGTTTGATCCCTGGCCTTGCTCAGTGGGTTAAGGATCCGGCATTGCCATGAGCTGTGGTGTAGGCTGCAGACGCAGCTCGGATTCCATGTTGCTGTGGCTCTGGCGTAGGCCTGGCGGCTACAGCTCTGATTGGACCCCTAGCCTGGGAACCTCCATATGCCACAGAAGCAGCCCTAGAAATGGCAAAAAGACAAAAAAAAAAAAAGATTCTGCCCCATCCCCTCGCCATAAAGAATTGGCCAAAACCCAATTCTTCAGGCCAGACAAGGGTCTCCCTTCTTGTCCCATCCATGCACCACTCCTCCAGAAAAAAGTCTCCCAAACTTTCTCCATCCAACTGCAAAAAAAAAAAAAAATGTAAATTCCCTTCCATGTAGATAACTTAATGGGGTGGGGGAGGGGAATCAGCAGGTCCACCCTCTGCAAGAGACAGTCTGGTCCCAGCTCTGTCTCAGGGTGGACACAAGTACCAGTAGAGACAGATGCATGAACAACCAAGTAAATAAAAGCCCATAATGACCTACACCAAAAGGTTACCTGTGTTCATCTCCTTGGGGTTGAAAAAAATGAGGGATTGATATTTTTTGTTTACCGGATTTCATAAAATCATCCCTTTAAATCTATTAACTATTTATTGGAATGCAGAATAGCAATTACAAAATACGTGTAAGGTTAAAATAAAAACACTCATGACCCATCCATATAGCCATCACTCTTATAATCCTCCCATATCCTCACCCATATACACACCACGCAGCTGAATAACACTGAACTGACGGCGCTTTAAGGACCCTGTGACCCATCATGACCCCAGTCCCTGCCCTCCCCACAGCAGTAACCACACAGCACCATCATGGATTTTGTTCTTCTCATTCCTTTGCTCTTCTTCATAACTTCACTTTAGTATGTATTTCTACCCTAAACAGTAATTTTTCTTTTTTAAAAAAAATTCCCATAAATAAAATCGCACTCTGTGTATTCCTCTGAGGCTTCCTCTTTTCACTCAACATTCTGTTCCTGAGAGAGACCCACGCTGTTTGAAGCTAAGCTTTCCTCATTCTCCCTGGTCTGAACACACATGAGTTACTTATCCATTCTAATGTGATGGGCATCTGGGTCGTGTCCTTTTCTTTTACTATCACTGGCAATGCCGCATGAATCTCCTGGAGCACATGGCCAGGAGATTTGCTAAGTTCTACTCCAAGGAATACACTTGCAGGTCATAGACTGTGAGCATCTCTGACTTTTCTGGATAATGTCCAATTGTTTTCCGTAACAATGGGCCAATGTACTCTCCTCATAGCGGGGTATAAGGGACAAGACTGGGGTCCATTTAGAGGGTTCAAAACGAGAACTGTCTCGGCCTCAAAGCCTTCCTCAAGCACATTGTCCTGTGCTGTTGGAGCTGTTCTCAGGCACATAAAGCAATGAAATGGCACCTCCTTCTAAAAAACACACGTGGCATTTTCAAATAACCTGAATCATGTCCTGCTTTCTCAGTTCATCTCCAATTGTTTCCGATCCCCTCTGGACAACCTGAGCCATGTTCTTAGTGGAGTCCTTTGCCTTCCAGAGCCAAGGATGTGTCTCTGAACTGCCCTGACAAGAGCCTTGAGATGGGCCAGTTCCTGCCCCCAGTCACCAGATGGCCCTGGGCAGGTCACTTCCTCCCGGGGAATGAGGCAAGGCGATTGGGCTGGACAGTCGCTGAGGGCCCTTCCACATTCAAGCTGCACAATTAAATCTTCCTGCTGCCTTTGTACCTGCCTGACAATGTCAGCCATAAATGAGGCATCCACTGGGGGTCACATCCTTGCTCCTCACCAGTGCCCTCACCCCAAACATCATGCAAGCTGTGCAGTAGGAAGAGACAGTGATTTCTCAGGGTCACAACACTGTCGAGCTTTGGCCCAGGGATGAAAGCTTTATGGGATCCCCGTCTCTCTGGGGTGCCTCCTGCCAGGAGCCCTTAGATTAGGGTTCCAAATGAGAACCTTTGTGCTCTCCTTCTCTCTTGTTTTTCTTCCTTATTGTCTTAAAAATTGGAATCATCAGACCTCAATCTTAGTTTTGGCTGGCTTTTCAGCCTGCAAGACCATAAGCTGAACACTGAACCTCCCTGAGCTTCAGTTTCCTCATGTAGAAAATGATGATAACAATATCTAGCCCACATCTGTCGTGAGGTTGTGATCTTAGATACGAGGTCAAATACCAGGAACACATGCCTGGCACAGAGGGAACACTCAATAAATAAATAAATACTATTAAAACAGGGGAGCCTTTGGACAAAGTATGGACCCCACCATGGCAACGTTAGCCTGACCCGGGAGAATTCAGCTCTTTCCAATTTGTTCCTACTTACAGAGAAGAACTTTTTGGAAACACCAGCCTGCTGCTTCGTGTTGAAACAAATGGAAAATGGTTTCCACCTGTCCTTGAGAGGAGGACAGAGCATCCTGGAGAGGTGGCAGTAAGGACCAAAGGGAGAGACACACCTAGAGAGGTAGAGGCTCAGGCAGAAACATCCAAGTCCACATGCTTTTCCAAAGAGGCAACACTCCCAACACCCCTTACAAAGTCTTTGATGCTTCATTTAATTAGAATGGATGGAAGGGTTTTTTCTCAGACATTCTCCTTGCAAACTATGTGTCTCTCTCCTAATACACTGATCACAGCCTGCATGTACAGAAATTGTGTGTGTGTGTGTGTGTGTGTGTGTGTGTGTGTGTGTGTGTGTGTGTGTTAGCAAACACCCTTAGTGGGCCTCACCCCACCTTACATAATCACCCTAATTTAGGGATTTTGTTGAAATCATCCATGGATTTCCATAAGATTAGTCCAGAGGTCTACACATGAGCACACTCAACAAGCGCATATAATCATTAAGAATCATCAAATATTGATTGAACACCTACCTACCCAAAGAAAGGGGCTTGATAGGTGCTGGGCAAATAGATGTGACTATGCCATAGCTCCTGCCCTCAGGGACGGCACAATCCAGTGGGCAAGACCAGCCAAAGTCAACTATGGGAGCAGCCAGAGCAAGAGGACCCTAGGCAGAAGCAGAGCAAAAGCACAAAGGCAGGAGGTTGCTTCATGTGGGCAATGTGGTGAATTGACTGGAGCAGCTGCAGCTTTGGCTACACAGAGAGGCTTAAGGTGATGAGGCTTGAGAAACAGGCTAGGCCTATAGGTCACCAGAGACAAGGGACTTCTTGAAGCAATGGATAGCCATGGAAGGCTTCGATATGATGAATCTATATTTTAACAACAGTCAATCGGAGGCTCTATGGAAAATAATTTGAAAATTAAATATATAGGAAAAGAAATATATTTGAAAATTAAATATATAGGAAAAGAAAGTAGTAAAACTCAACAAAAATGACTGGAAAATAAAGCTGAAGAAATATTTCAAAAAGGAAGTCAAAAACACAAAGGAAAAGGAGGGGGGAAAAAATGAATTTAGAGGACCAATCCAGGAAGTCTAACATATATAAGAATTCCCAGAAAGACAGAACCAAAGAAACAAAGGGAAGGAAGTGATCCAAGAAATAATTTGGGAAAATTTCCCAGAAATAGAGGGCATAAGTTTATAAACTAAAAGTTCCATTAAGTGCTCAACGCAATGGATAAAAATAGACCCTCAGCACAGTCTGAAGGTCACCCTTCAGACCTCTGGAAACAAGAAGGGCCCAGAAGCTTTCTCAAGCTTTCATAAGAATAAACAAAAAAAGCAGGTAATATACTCAGAATTGGGAAGCAGAATGACACTGACTTCTTCACATCACTGGAAACCAAAGACAATGGTGAAAAGTCTTCACATGTAAAGAGAGAGCATGCCAACTCCTACCAACTCTGAATGCTACACCCAACCAGAGTGAATTTTTTCAGAAAGACAAAATTTTTGCCTCCCATGAATTTTTTCTTAAAAGCTATGGAGGCTGTGCTCTGAAAAGACAAAGGTGTAATCTAAAATAGAGGAAAACAGGATATAGGAAATGCTGACACAAGAGAGACCGAAGGGCATGCCTAAGATGGTCATAAAGGAAGACCCCAGGAGGAGACGGTGGCCAGGCACAGGGCACTGCCATTCCAAAGGCTCCAGGTCAGAGAGTCTGGGTGAGAGTGTCTGATGCATGTGAAAGCCTTGGGAGAAGGCACAGGCAGTTAGCAAAGATTTGGAATTGGTGATCATCAAATAGATGGGCAAGCAAGCAAAAGAACGAGGTAGCTATTGGCTCTAGGGAAAATGAAAAGTTTGCACAAAAGGAACAGTAAAGTATACCATGTAGAACTAGCCACCCCCTTAAACAATAAACATACATGACTTTGATAAAAGTTTAAAATGGAAAGAGTGCACTTATTGAAATGCATATATCAGAGTCCTCCTGCCCTCCCTCCTGCTTCCCAAAGTGCCCAGAATGGGTCAAGCCAAATTCAAATATCACCCTCTGTTCGTTCCCAAGCAGGCAGTTCCTTTTTCAGGAACAAGAGTTATTTGGCCACAGCAGAGGGGGTTGGGAGGACAAGAAATAAATTTGAAAAGAGACCTGTAAGACTAAAAGAGAGAAACCTGGTAATTAGTGCTTCAGACAGATAATAAATTCTGAATCTCACAAATAAGGCTTTACGAGTTGAGTGTGTAAAATTGATACCCCAGCCTGGAGAGCCTATCAGATTGCCTTAATCCCACTTTTTGTCTTATGCATTTTAAATTATGCAGTTCTTTTGAAAACCAGAAATACTGCCTTTGTACAATCAGACAGCTCACTCCACAGGGTGCCAATTTAGGATCTCCACAGTGGGTTTGGCCAGAGACGCTTGCCTTGAAGTCTGGAGATGTGTATCCCGTCAAACCACAGTGATCAGTGCCGGTGCTCAAGCCTGCTCCGCTCTGTCTGCATCTGCTGCCTGCAGACCTCTCCAACCCGGCAACTCCACTGGGAGACGGCCATCTGTGGGGCTCCAGGCAGAGTGAGAATGGTGCCAGGACTAGGCAGGTGAAAGGCCCAGAATTCTCAAGCTGCTCAGATACCCCAAGGATAGTGTCCAGCTCCAGACACCAGATGCAGCAGGGAGTGGGTGCTGGTCACTGCTCAGTTCAAGTGCTCTCACTGCAGGCTGAGTGCAGGACTTGGCATTCTCCATTCATGATGTCACTGGACTCTCATAATAGCCCCATGCAGCAGATGATACTATCAGACCCATTTCACAGATGAGAAACTGAAGTTCAAAGAAGCACTGTGCTTTGCTGAAGACCCCACGGCTAAGAGGAAGCAGATCTGGGATCTGAATACAAGTCTGTCTGACTCCAAGGGCCACTCTATTATGCTACTTTCGAGAACTTCCCATAGGCCAGACCCAGGGCTGACAATTTAAAGAGAATAAAGATGAGGTCCCTACTCTCAAAGAGCATATCTCATGGAAGAGTCAGGAACATAAACAGCTCCAACATGCTATAGCGATTTCCTTGATAGAGGGATGGTGAGCACAGGTTCAGCGGAAAAGGACCAGGGGGATGATAGTGATGTGTCAGGGGCTGCTCTACCCTCTCCTTGCTGGGACTGACCTTTCTTTCTTAAAAAAGTAGACTTGAGAGCTTAGAAAGTTTTTATTCAAATCTCTGAGTGGCATGGTCATTCTGAGCAATCCCCAAATTCAACCTGACCCAGCAGGCAGAAATCACAGAAAATCCAGCTGGCTATATGGAAAAGAGCCATGCTGGAAAGGGTTACTTTGCAAGACTGCAAGGTCCCTGGCATGGAGAAATCTTTGAGGGAAAGCCAGGAGTACTTTGTCAGGAATTGAGTTCAGAAGACTCTTGAGCTGGGAGAAGGGGACGAGAGTAACCCGTTCTCTGTTCTGATCTACCTTGCCCTTCTCAGAACAACTCTTACCACTGTCAGTCTTCTGAGAAATTGGAATGATAATAGCCCCTGCCTCCCTGAGTGACTGGAAGCACTAAATGGGAAACTAGAGCTCAGAGAGATTATGCAGTTTGCCCAAGATCACTCTGCATATGAGCAGGGAAGCAGGGTCCCTTTCACTGCATCAGGTCCTCCAGTTGGGTCATCCCTTTAACCACGGTGATCTCACTGTGCTGGTAATGCTATTGATGCTCAAAGTAAGGGGAGAAAAAGACTGGAGTTTCAACATTCTACCTGGCAAATGACCCATGATCACCATTCATAGATGCCGGCCCAGGCTTGAGCCCACTCTGAGCTCTGAAATTGTGCGGGCTGGTATAGGGGGGAAAGGGCTGGACTTGAATTCAGAAGATACAGTTCACATCCAAATTTTCCACTTAAAAAGCTTCATGATTTTAGACACAGGCCTCAGTTTTACATCCGTAAAAGAGGGATAATAATTCCCATGCTAAGAAACCCCTGGGGTTAGCATATACTTCTGAGGAGCAATATGTGTGAAACCCTCTATTAACTAATATACATAACAAATGAAGCAGATATTGTTAGTCGCACTTTAGAGATGAGGAAACTAACACTCAGAAAAATGACTCACTCAAGAGATCAGGTCTATCTGCGTCCAAAGTCAGGCTCTCACTGTAATAATAATAATCCCTCTGCTTCACTCTGCAGATCCCCTCATGGCATTGGTCACCTGGGCCCTGCTCACCTCAAGGGCTGCATTCAGTCTGTTTATTCCATCAGCATCACCAAGGGTCAAGGTACTCATGAAAGCAGAAGAAATGGAGACGGTATGGCTAGTAGAGATGACGGCAGCAGTAATGATGAAGAGAGTGATAATACTGGTCGTGGGAGTCA
Organism: Sus scrofa; assembly: GCF_054392235.1. NCBI lineage: Eukaryota > Metazoa > Chordata > Mammalia > Artiodactyla > Suidae > Sus > Sus scrofa. The sequence goes on along the minus strand of NC_139396.1, from coordinate 102,875,250 downwards.
AAGTATTAGGGCTGGGAAGGTGGTGAGAGCAGTGGTAGTGATAGCGACGGAGATGGTGTTGGTACTGGTACAATGCTTCGTAACGGCGCTGGTAGAGTGGTCGGGTGTTGACGACAACCATGTTGACAATGGTTGTGGCCGTGGCAGTACCAACATGGTGCACATAGCAAAAGTGATGAAGATGGAGGTGATGAGGGTAGCAGTGATAGAAGTGATGATGGTGGTGATGGTGGAGGTGATGGTGATAATAACGGCAATAATGGTGGTGGTGTTATGAAGGTGGAAATATTATTTGGACAGTGGTAGCACTGTTGTTACTACTGATGATAATAACTATCCAAAAAGATAGCAGTCAACACTTGCCTTCCTAGCTGCATTGGAAAATGGAGCCATGGAGTTCCCGTTGTGGCGCAGTGGTTAATTAATCCAACTGGGAACCATGGGGTTGCAGGTTCGATACCTGGCCTTGCTCAGTGGGTTGAGGATCTGGCATTGCCATGAGCTGTGGTGTAGGCTGAAGTCTTGGCTCGGATTCCGAGTTGCTGTGGCTCTGGCGTAGGCCAGTGGCTACAGCTCCGATTGGACCCCTAGCCTGGGAACCTCCATATGCCACACGAGTGGCCCCAGAAAAGACAAAAAGGAAAAAAAAAGAAAATGGAGCCAGTGGGTGCCCAACCTGGAAGCCATGGGGAAAGCAGAGAAGTCCTCTGGGGGGTCAGGGCTAGAAGGAGAACACAGGCTGCCAGCATGAGGCTAAGACTGTCCCCCTCAACAGAAAGCCAGAAGTCTACAGAGGGACAGAGGATGGCAGAGCATGCAAGACAGCAGAGCAAGTCAGTCACATCGTATTTCAGTAATAGCGTGGAGCTGCTTGTTAGCAGAGATCTGCTTTCCAACGGCAAATAATAAAATTATGCTTTTTGTGCAGCTAATGAAATGCAAATTGAAGCTGGATGCACATTAATGCAAAGAGTTGAATATCCATTTAATCAGCTCCTCCCTGCAGGGGCCAATGATAAAAATGACAGAGGAATTGCATTGCTAATTCCGGGCCTGTCACATCTTATACGCCCTTACCTTGTAAACCCACTACTTCTGTGGCCGACACCGGCCTGCAGGGCCCACGGTTTATGGATCGGGATTCTGGGAGCCTGGGAATCCCTTTGGGGGAAGGAGGATTAGGCAATTGGGTCTGGGTTGGGAGTGGGGAGACCTGGGGGGAGTATAATGAAGTAAATCAGATCTCTCCTGTATTCCCCCAATAAACTACCATTATCCTCTCTGATGTCCCCCACCAGGCCAGCCTCTCTCCATGTGGTGGGTGGGGTGATGGTCAGACTATTTCTTCCTGTGACAGAAATCAGACCTTAGCGGTATCATACTAATAGTTAACACGCATCCACCATTCACTCTGTGTCAGGTACTACACAGGTAATTTACCTGCATTTGCTCATTCAATCATTGCCATGGGGTGGGTACAATTACTCCTTTTTACCGATGAGGAACCTGAGGCTCAGAGAAGTGAGGCACCTTGCCAAAAACACACAGCTAGGAAGGGGTTTGAGCCCAGATGGCATGACTATGACTCTGAAGGCCACATTGTTTACAAGGTATACTGTTTCCTTTGAAGAAAGTGATGCTGGGGAAATGGTCCAGGCCAAGCTCCCTGGTTCCTGGTGTCCAGCAATAGAGAGGACCTTAGAGGCTGGCAAAGTGCTCAGGAATGGAGCTGAAGGAAGAGAGACTACTGCTGGGGAGTACAAGGTGAGAAGCATCTGCCTAAATAGTAAGAGGGTCTCGAGGTCATTTCTGCCCAGCTTTGAGAGCTACCCAAACCAGCAACTCTGGGGCAGATGAAGAGACGCAGCTTCTCTGGGGCTAGCAGAGGGGAATCAGGCCAGAGAGGCACTCAAGGAAACCTGGGAGAAAGGCAATCAGGGCTGATCTGTGAGTCAGTGATTCCAGGGGTAGTGAGCAGTACAGACCAGAGGGGACAGAAGGGAAGTGGGGAGGCCTGCTACAGTGACAGGCTGGAGGTGGGGTCCATCTGAGTGCATCCTGTCTGGGCCTCGCTCTGTCATGCCAGGGGCACCCAAGGAGGGCGAGAAAACAAAGCAAACATTCGGGCCTTGGGTCCTCCCCCACCTCTCCACCAGCACTGAAAACAGCTTCGATGGGCTCCAAGGGGCACAGATGGTCACATTTAAGTGCACCCAATGACTGTGTGACAAAGGGCTTACCCCTCCTTAGTAGCACTGGATACGGGGTGGGGCAGGCATGCTGGGGAGCAACATGCGTGACTTCACAGAGCCTCTGCCGTGACCATCCATCTCAACATCCTGGTCAGACCTGACTGGCTCCTTCCAACCATCACACCACCACTGGGGCAAGATTCACCCACAGTCTTGCCTCTGATGGGACACATAGGAGGCGGCCTGAGCTCCCAGCTTTTCTTGTAAATGAGGACCAGGAGTGAGCTGCACCCTCAACGCCGCCTGCCCCACAAGCTAGAGAAGAGCCGCCGGGTCCTCTGAACCGCCCCCTCAGCCCGCCTCTGTCAAGGCCACACTGATGTCACTCCCGCTCTTATTTCTTCTATCTATTAACACCTATTGTGTGCCAGGCATCATACACTCAGCACTCCACTGAATCATGTCAACAGCAACCCTTTCAGAAAGGGATTCTTACTGTTCCCATTTTACAGTATAGAAACAGAGGCCACCAAACTCACAAAGAATGTGATTCCACTGACTCCAAAGGTCCATGCTGTGTCATGCATGCTGTGTCTTGCTGTGTCATGCTGAGCTCAGCTCTGGGCCATGCCCTGAGGGCAGCCACAGTGAAGGATGCACAGTCCCTGCTCTCAGAGACCTTGTGAGTTCGTCTGAGGTGAATGAACATCTCACACGTGCCCAGCACCCTGCAGCTTAAAACACGGCTTAAAAACCAAAGCTCAGGGCAGCATGCTCTCACCATGCTGCCGCTGGTATAAAAAGGAGAGAAATGAATATATGCTTATGTTTGCTTTAATGTAAACACATCAAAAAAGAACCCTCTGGAACACGAGAAATTAGTAGCCATGTCTAGCTGGGGGAGGGAATGGACAGTTGGGAGCAGAAGGGCTAGAGGAGATTTTTACTCTACAATCCTTCCATTTTATTTTTATTTTTGAATACACAAGTATATCAGCTATTCAAACTTTTAAATAGAGTTCTTAACCAAAAAATAAAAAAGAAAAAGATAAATGAACTAGGGTTCCCCAGGACGAGAGGAGACTGCAGTGAAGACAACATGGGCAAAAGAGTGTCAAAAGTACAAGCAAAGAGAGAGGGAATGGTGACTCCTGGGGTCCCTTGGGGGAGGGAGGTTCCAGAAGGAAGGACAAATAGAAGTACATTCCTGAGGCAGAACAGTGGGGAGGAAACTCCCAGGCAAAGAAAACACATTTCTTTTCACTGTGATCATCAAGACCAGGTCTACACCACAGGAGCAATGCTGTCCACTCTTTCTGTGGTCGGTAAAACGTTCTGTGTCTGTGCAGCCCAACATGGTAGCCACCAGCTGTGGGCAGCTCTAGAGCACTTGAAATGTGGCTAATTCACCTGAGGAAATGAAGGTTTTAATTTTAATTCATTTAAATTTAAAGAGCCACACTATTTAGTGGTTGGTGGCCACCATATTGGACAATGAGGTTTTGAGGTTTCCAGAAGAAGGAAGGCAAAAAACTGGCTGGAGCCCACTAGTCACTTGTCAGCTGTGTCATGACATGAAGAAATCTCTGAGAATTGAGGCTGTCAAGGAGAAGGCTATTCAAAGAGTGAATTTTATTTTGTTTGGGGTTTTTGTTTTGTTTGGTTTGCTTTTTAGGCCTGAGCATGTGGCATATGGAAGTTATAGGGTCGAATATGGGGCTAGGAGTCAAATTGGAGCTATAGCTGTCGATCTATGCCACAGCCACAGCAACACTGGATCTTTAACCCACTGAGCAGGGCCAGGGATTGAACCCACATCCTCATGGATACTAGTCAGGTTCATAACCTGCTGAGCTATAACAGGAACTCCCGAGAAAATGTTAGCATCAGTGAACTTCCAGGCGTCAAACCAAGGCTGGGGTCAAACTCCCCTTGCTTACCCAGGCTGAATGGGCCACCTGGTTTCTCAAAGCTGAGCATGGTGGGTCTCCCTGAAATCATCCCTCAGCTGAGTTTGGGGTGGCCTGAATTGTCTTTGTTTGGGGCTGTTTGTTTTGAGTGGTGTCATTATTTTATTTTTAAATTACCTATAATGCACCCTTTAAAAATTCCCTAATTACAGATAGGATAAATACATAATTGCAGACTTTTTAAAAGCACGTATTATTTACTCAATGCTCCATAATTACGGTCTTTTCCATGAAATGTATTATTTCCTGGATGGTCCGTAATCGCTCCTTTGAAGCCAGCTGGGGAAGGCCGAATTGTTCCTCGGAGTCAGTTCACAGGTCACTGGTCCCATCCCATCAGACAGTTTAGGAGTCCCCGAGGGCGGCTGTCAGAGCCCAGCAGGCCCGCACCCGCAGGAAGCCCAGACTTGGCTACTGCTCCAACGTATCACTCCACCACAAGTGTGGGCCAGGCTGAAAACAGTGGGGTTTGGGGTTTGAGGTTGAGGTCTCCTGTTTCTCTTTTGATTCTTCTGCTGACATGCAAGAGAGTAAGCGGTCATGAGCTCAGACTTCAGGCTGGCGGCCTGATGTGTTCTCCAGCCCATCACTGACTCACTCTGCAACTTGAGACAAGTGGCTTAGTCTGGGTTATACAAAGCAGCCCCTGAGCCCAGGATGTGGGCGAGGTGATCCCAAGAAGTTCAGGTGAGGAAGCCAGAAAGTGTGACAGTGAGGGGAGGAAATCCATTTGCGTGTGCATTTGTGAGCAGGTTACTGCTGTCATGCATACTTCTAAAGACAGTAGAGCACACCTCAGAAATGTCCCCTGAGGGCCAAGGAAGCTGGGGTGTTTATCCACCAACTCTTGGGGGCGTGACAAGGCACATTAACTTCCTGGTGCTCCTGGGCTGCCCCGAACATGGGTAGTTTGATGCAGGAAGCTCTTGGCAAGTAGAGCTACTGTCCACCAAGGCTGCAGGTGACCTCCAGGAAGGACCGAAAGGCTACAGTCAGGCATCAAGAGCATCATCTAAGGCACATTACATAACCTCTCTCTGCCTCAGCTTTCTTATCCACCAATGAAAGCCAAAATAGTATCAGCCTCTTAGATTGTAGGGAGAAAAAGGCGAGGCTGGATAAATGGAAGTTACTATTGAATAAAAGGAACTTGCTATCATTGTGAGTGGCTGTGGACAAGGCCTTTGCTGAGCCCTGGGTGTGCTCTTTCTCCAGGTCTCCATCTGTACTGCTCTTGACAGTCTAGGTGGCAGCCAACTCAGACAGGCTTTCAAGACTAGCCACAAAATTATCTCAGGGCCTGCAAAGCAGATCCTGGCATATTGGCAGATCCTTTGCCACACTGCTGTGTCCCCACGTCTCTTACCCCAAATCAGACACTGTTTGGCTGATTCCTCATTCCACTCTCTTCCTTATCATGGTGGACCCCCAAGTTGGTTCAAGAATGGATGGTTCAGAAAGTAGAATCTGGGTTAGCCTCAACCAATCATGGTAATTCCATTCTCCTCTCCCATGAGGGGTTATTAGTTCAGGCCTTTGATCCATTTCTAACCAATGAGATACCAAAAAAAGTCATTTGGGAACACTTTCCTCTCTCAAAAAAAAAAAAAAAAAAGATATTCTCCTTTCTGGCTTTGTACACTGTGGTATGAGGAGTGATGCTTGATGCAGCTGCAGCCATATTACACAGTGAGGGCAGAAGCCTAAGGACAAAGTCAGAGGCAGAGTGGCAATGGAAAAATATGACAGACAGTGGCAGAACAGCCAAAGGAAAAACAAATCCAATGCCTTGCTCAGGTCACTGAGTTTCCATATTGATGAGCTCCAGAACTGTCCTAGCTCTGTCATAAATAACAGTCAATACTAAAGTATCACTTACCATGTGCCAAGCACTGTTCTAATCACTTTGCCTTTATTAATTCATTTAATCCTCACAGCAGCCCACTGAGAAAAAGACTACTGGTAGTGCCATTTACAGATGTGAAAATTGAGGCCCAGAAAGTTTAAGTAACTAGCTCAAGGTCATAAAGCCAGCAATTCTTCTACCTCAGGCAGTCTGGCTTTAGGCTCTGAACTCTTCCTGGGCACACTAGACTCTGCTATCATGCTATCATTCTACTATTCTTATAATGTACAAAAACAAATCTATCATTTAAGCCATTTTACTTGGTTCTCCTATTAAATGCAGCTGAAAGTATCTTAACTACTACACCTCAGTGGGATGAGGAGAGAAAAGGAAAAGAAAGAACAAAACCCCAAATTAAAAACTAAGGGGCCTGGATAAGTCTCCAATGTCATCGAGAATGTGGGACTTGGGAGTGTGGGTCTCACACACTCCACTGGCAGGACCCTCCCTTTGCCATGGTAACATGAATGACAAACTACTACTGTCACTCTGAGGCCAGCTTTACTATGAGCCAAAGCCTGTGCTCATCAGCACTTATGTAGTTTATCTCATTTAATCCTCAAGATGACTCTGCCAGGCAGAGGCTATCACCCCTAGCTCACAAATTAGGAGGTCATAATAATACTACCTAGCATGTATTGGATTCTTACTCGTGCCAACCACCAGGCTAAGCACTTCCGAGGCCTTTTCTCACTTAATCTTCTCAACAATCCAATAAAGTTACCGTCATTTTACAAATGAGAAAATTAAAGGCTCAGAAAAGCTAAGTATCATGTCCAAGGTCACAAGATGAGAGGGAGAGCTACAAGTCATACTTGATATACCTGACTCTCAGCTAGGCTGGGTGTCTGCAAGAACGAAAAAAGCCATGCCCAGAAAACCAGCTGCCACTGGCTGAGAAAACATCAAGAAGATCAGCCAGAAACCCAGGTAGCCCTGAACCCAGGCTGATGGCCATCAGGCCATAAGGAGAAAGGAAAGAGAACTTGGTATCACCTGATATGGCAACAGTGGGGAGGAGTAAGCTCTCCATCACCAGAAGCATTCAAATGAACACTGGCTAAGGATTTTTGCCAGGGGTAGAAGGATCTCCAAGAGACAGCGATTTTAGGATTCTAGAATTTTGTAGCCCCATGTCCAAACTCTCTCCAAAGCCGCGGAGACCTTGTAGCCTGGGTGTTTCCTACTTATTCTAGAAGGAGGCCACAGAAGGAGCACTGGACCCAGAGTCCAGGAATTTGGGGCTTGCTGCTCTGACATTCCCTGGCTCAGGGACTCCAGACTCCTTCATGTTGCCTTACCAAGTGCCAATCCAAGGGCTAGTACTTTCTGTTGGTAAATAAGGTACAAGAATGAGGTCGAGGAGTTCCTCTGTTGTGCAGCAGGTTTTGGGATCCAATGTTGTCATTGCAGTGGCTTGGGTCACTCCTACGGCACAAGTTTAATCCCTGGCCCAGGAACTTTCACATTCCAAGGTGCAGCCAAAAAAAAAAAAGAAGAAGAAAAAAAAAAGAAAAAAAAAAGAATGAATGAGCTCAAACCTCAAGGGTTTTACCATTTAAACACCAGCTTGTAAGATTTCCAAAGAAATCCATCTGTTGGCTAACAAGCCCTCCCCAACCCCGTCTGGGTCTTCAGGCTTGTGAGGGCTACTTGGGGGCAGAGAGCAGCCATCTTCACCTTGGCTACTTCTCGGGAGGAATCTGAGGCAGTTCTCTATTCAGCCTCAGTCTTCTCCTCTGAAAAAGGGGGGTGTAAACAAGAAATTCCTAAATTCACTTCCAGTTCTGGAGGAAGATGTCAGAGGCCTACACAGAGTTGACATACGGGTCCCAGACCTTGGGAGAGGGTGAGTGCTTCCCTGGCTTCTAAGAGTTCACTCTGGGGAGTAGAAAATTGTGGGGTCCCCCTGGGCCTTGTCAATCTTTTGTACTCTCAAACGGTCTCCAGGACCCACCCAGGAAAATGAGTTTTAAGGTGGTCAGCCTCACCCTTCAACTTCAACTTCATCACTCTCTCTCTTAGTAAGGCATCATGGGCACAGAAGGACCCAGATTGAGGTCTCCAGCCTTGTCCCTTCCAGCCTGTATAACCAATCTTGGGCAAGTCTGTGTTAAGACAAAGGTAATTTTGGCTTTCATCTTTGACGTGGGAATATAATATTATACTACTGGGAAGATGAAATGAAATAAGACATTAAAGAAGCTGGCACAGTATATGAAGCACACAGTTGGTACTCAATAAATGCCCATTTTCTGCCCATAGGCAAGGACATAGCTCTGCCCCTTCTTCCTGCAGAGATGGGCAGCTGGCCTACGGGCAGCTCCAGGGCCTGCTTTGATGCTGGCTAGGACGGAGGTGACATCCCAGCCCCCGGAAGCAGGACTTCTGCAACTGAGTAGCTGACTGGGATGTGGCACGTTCTTGAGCCAGATGAAGGACAAAGGAGGGCCCAAGGCAGAGCTGCATCAGCAGATAGGAAGGGCAGTGCTGTGACAGTGACACTGAGCACAGCCCACTCTTCTGAGCAATGCCCAAAAATATACACTTGGCCAGAAGAGTGTGCGCTGCCTACCAACGAGGATGCCGTGAGCTCCCCACCCCTCAGCCCCTCCTGCCCCACTGGCTCTCCCTCAGCTTTCAAGGTCTCAGCTCCCAGTCACGCTCCCCACCCTTCCCTGGCTGGAGGGACCTCCTCCAGCCTGAGCTCCTCCTCGTAGGTTAACATCTTCCCACCCAGCACATGGGGACTCAGGGCTTTCCCCGGGTGCCCCAGCCCAGTGCTTTGGGGAAGCAGAAATGGATGAGCTATCCCCCCACCACATCCCCCAATTCTGGCCATGAAGGAACTTCCCTCTCAGTGAGCTGAAGCCAGCAGCCCCCTCCCTCCCAAACGACCCTGCCTCAGCCCAGGTGTAGAAGCTCTGGGCTCCCATGGTTGGGCTCCCCTGCAGGATGGCACCTGGAACATGGCCCATAAACCCACTATCCATTATGACTAGCCCTGGGTCAGGAACCCCCACAAGACATGCACAGTTCCTGCTAGAGCTGCAGGCAGGTAATGTTGATAATCACTCATCTTCGCAAAGTTGGTGAATCTGGAACAGATCCCTTCCAGGAGTCCATCAGGGGTGCTGTGGAAGAAGGTCCTGCCTTTCCACATGCATGATTAAGGATGGGGCCCTGGAGTCTCTATGACCCTTCCCAGAACTCACTGTCTAGAAACCTGCACATGGACAATCCAGCCCCAGGTCCCACTTCTAAATTAGCCCTCCAAATAAGGCTCAGGCCACGAGCTCCCAACTAGAGGGAATAGGAAAGAGGTCTGGGCACAATAGGAGTCCACACTTAGTATCAGAACAGTCCCCACGAACTCCCAAGTGGATGTGCGATGAGAACAGCAGAACCCAAGATGAAATGGGAGAAACGGAGCCACCCTCACTCCCTCTAGGGTGCTCCATGGAGCCCCCATAGACTCCACAGTCCTGAACCCTCACATTTTTTGGAGTCTAGGAGGGATGGAACACTCCAGTAAGACCTCATGAGAGTATCTTGGTCTACCCCAGAGGCTCCTGCAGATACTTCTTGGTGGTGCCAAGGCCTCCAGATGAAGGTGGTCTGGCTGTGAGCACAGTGGGCAGAGTCCAGGGGGCCAACTTGGCCCAGGAACAACCTTTTCTCTTGAGAGACCAGAACGGATAGGCATGCCTCAGCCCCCTCGCCCACAGCAAGGTGATGCCCAGGGACCCCACACTCTTTTCAGGGGCCTGCTTGCTCATCGACATGCCTTTTATGGTCTTCCTCCTGTTCTGCTCTCCCTTCCCCACCCCACTCTGCTTTCTGGAATCTCCCTGCCTACACCCCTTCTACCAGTATTTGCCACAGGGCCTGTCAGATACTAGGAAGACAAAAGGCCCAGAGCTTGTACTCCCAGACGCTGCTCAGCAGCTGTGGGATGGCGGGTGATCCAGGAGCCACCTGGAATTTCAAATCTGGGCTGAGGACACACCAAAAATAAGGTATAGGAGGTTTCATTCTCGTAAAGGCTGCAGCAGGTGCACAAATATCCAAAGGCCAAACCAGCCACAATGCCCACAGAGCTGTCCAGTGCCTATGGCTGGCAGTGCCATGGCAGGAGGGTCCTCCCAGACAGCTTGTGTAGCAGGATTGTGTGGCTGTGAGTGTGGCTGTCAACTGGGCCTCCTGCCTGAACCTGAACTTGGTTCTTTGGGCTTCCTGCAATTCAGTGAGTACCCACCACCCTTTCCATAAGTTATCTTTCCTTCTTACAGCAGCCAAAGTCGATTTCTGTGGCTTGGAACTCAAGGCCCTAGCTGATAAATACACTCCTTGTAGCAGGAGTGACTACAAGGCCCCCAGGCCTCTGCTTGGACCTGACAATCCTGGATTCCAAATCACAGGAAGATGAGGACAACTACAGAAAGAGGCACAGAGAAGGGAGAGTAAAACAAAGTGCTGGAGTCCACTCAAAAGTGATAGAGGGCCTTTTCTACTGAAAGCAGCACAGCCCTGCCTTCCAGGAGCTCCCAGTCCAGGAGGGAGATGGGCATAAAAGCAAGGAATCCAGCTCAGGGGGATGGGTGGGGAGACAGTGGGAAGCCGGAGGTAAGCAGGAAGCACTGCGCACTGTCGCTGTCTGGGACCAGGAAGGGCTTCCCAGAGGAATGGTGTCTGAGGGTGGAAATGCCAGGAAGAAAGAAAGGGGAAGGAAAAAAAGAGAGCAAGCCAAATGCTTCCCAGCCATGAGCAGGCTGGCCCAGAGCCAATTTCGGGATAAATCATGACTCAGTGCCTGGCTCCTACTATAAATCTGGGAGACAGACAGGCCACTCTTTGGAGGGCCTGCCACCACTCACTGGGGAAGGCCTCAAGTTTGTCAACAGCTCATGGGAAATACATACATTATTTCCATGTGTGTGTGCAGAGATATGTAAGTCTGCATGCACACACACACACTCTTGCACACTTGCACCCCAAGGAAGGGCACAGGGCAATTTGCTGCTGATGGGTCTTTATATAATACAAATTCATGAATAGAAGGGGATTCATCCCTGCCTTCAAGGTAAGAGCTTTAGGGAAGAGACCTGCCTGGTCCAGGCCCAAAGTCACCTCTTTTAACGAGGTTAGTTTTGCCCTTGTTGCTGCTCTTAAAGGGAGAAATGAGAGTGTGGGAGAGCAGGAGAGTGCAGGCTTGAGAGGCAGGCCAATGGGCTTCCAGCCTCAGCTTTTCTAAACTATTTAGGTGACTTCTTCTATCGGGGCCTCAATTTCCCCATGTGTACATTGAGGAGGTTAGTCTAGATCAGCCATGGCAAGGAAGTGTCATTTTATATACCAGCCCTAATCGACTGGTAGTGGCTGCCTGAAACACTGATGAGAAGGATCTGCGGTTTAAGCAGACATGATTAATTAGTGATGTCTGCCACAGACACAGATGGAAGTGGAGGTAGAACATATGCTACTTACCATCCCTTGACTCTTGAGCCTTGACACACTGTGAGTCTCTGATCTGACTTAGACTGAGCTTAAACGGGGTTCCAACCTGTGGTGTGCTGGAGCTGGCTCATACCCAATCATAAGAGCCAATTGCGTATCTCTTCCCAACTCCACATTCAGTGACATGCCATCCACCATGATGGTTGTGTTTGCACCATGGAAATTGGCAAACTATATAAATCGAGTTGTTTTTTCCCTCCAGAAAGCTAGTTGCTAAACACTGACTAGCTCTGGCTGGCTGTGTGGAGAAGGGAATCCAGACAGCCCCTTTGGTCTTGAGATTCATGGTTAATCCTTGTCCACTGCAAGCAACTGGTACCTGCAGTGCTAGAGTCCAGAGCTTTCTATCAGAGACTCATAGCCCCTGCAACCTACCTTATTGATGATCCTTGTTACTGCTGTCTTAGTCCACTGGAGCTGCTATCACAGAATATCACAACTGGGTGGCTTACAAACAACAGTTATTTCTCATGGTTCTGGGAGACTTGAGACATCCAAGATCAAGGCACCAGCACATTCAGTGAAGTGGTGCCTGCTTTCTAGTTCATAGACAGCAGACTTCTCCCTGTGTCCTTGCATGATGGAAGGGGTGAGGGAGCACTCCACAGTCCCCTTTTTAAGGTATGAATCCCATTCACAAGGGTTCTGTTCCCATGACCTATTCACTTCCCAAAGGCCATACAAATATTGCTCTTGCTGCACATACCTCCATTCAGGGGCCCCACCCCATCAGCCTTGAGAGCATCCATGCTCTCCTCTTCCAAGAAGTGTTCTCAGATTTCAGTGAGCACCCCCAACTCCAAGCTCTCCTTTCACTTTCTGTGTTTGTTGATTCTGAGATGAGAACTGGTTCCCTGGAAAGGCTTCTGTGTTCAAAGCCTACATCTCCTCCTTCTTCAGCTCCCATAATCAATGTTCCACATAGGCCTGGCCACAGAACAGATGCCCAGGAAGACGCCAGTTGAGTCATCCCTGCCTGGGACTGAGCCCTTAAATGCCCCCATAGCCATCATCCCAATCAGACTCTCATTTTCCAGATGCAGAAACTGAGGTCCAGAACAGCATGTAACTGCCTGTCGACAGCCAAGCTAACTCGAGATCTGAGGTCTCCAGAAGCCGAGACTGAGGCCCACACAGGGCAAGAGATTTACCCAAGGTCACAGCATGACCCAGTTGCAGAGCCAAGACAGACACCTGGGGCCCCAGCATCCCTGAATGGGGCCGGGCCCTGCACGCCAGCATCCCCTGCCTTGCCCTTCACTTCACTCCCAGGCAACCCAGAAGGGCCCTGGAGCCCACCTCCCACCTGTCTCTCCACCTCCAGAACTGGACAATATCCAACCACAGAGGTCATGGCAGCAACCAGTGGGCCTGAGGCCCAAGAACCCAGCAGGGAGCAAAGCCCCATCAGGCCTGCACAGGCTGCATTCGGGGCCATCTCCTCCTTGCTCTTTCTCCTCAAGCTGCTACTTAACATGCGCACGGGAACCTCGACGCTGAGCGTATAGATTTCTCTTTGTCTTTGGTGGTAATTATTAGCTGTCTCGGCGGGTGAATGCAGGCAGAAACAAAGGCAGCAAGGGTTGTAAAACCTTTTATCTCGATCAGGCCGCATTATTTGATAAGGTGCTAAGCTAATAGCAACGCATGTCAAATTGTGTTTAGACAGATCGAGGGGCTGGGAATGGAGGGTATATTTGTCTCCGGAAACGTGCACCTGGAAGGATAAAAGGAAAGGCGTACTGATCTCCGCAGCCCATGCAAAATGCAGACAGCCCAGCCTCTGGGGCTCCTGGCACAGAGACTCCCTGGAAAAGGGGTAAAATCAGAGGCTGCAAAGGGAGAGAGTGGGCCCACGTTGTGTCCATTCCCACTCAAGCCCACCTTGGGACCTCTGCTCTAGGGTCCACAGGTCCCCCCAGAGATCAACAGCAAAGGCAGGATTCAAATCCAGGCTCACTGGTTCCCAAGCCAGAGCTCCTACCACAACCATTTACTAAACCCCACGCAGGTAAATCTGTCCAGTGTATAACACTGACTCTCACAGACAGCCTCTGCCCATAGGATATGGACCATATAGAGTTAGAGGTGACTCATGCGCAGGCTCTGGGAGAGGCTCATATGGGCTAGAAAAGTCAAGGAAGACCTCCTGGAGAATAGAGAGTTTCAGATGGGCCTTGTAGGATGAGAAGGGTTTGAGATAAGAACCTGGGAAGAGGCCCCCAAACCACCAAGCTCCAAACTCCTTACTGTGAACTCCCAGGTGAAGAGCTGGCTGTCCCCCTGGATCCTGGCAGGCACCTTCTCTGGTCTGCCAGTCCCTACAAGAAATCCTCAGCCCCCCCTACCCCAGATCCCCTGAGCATACCCAAGGCTGGCCCCTCTGGGCTGTATGGGGGCTGCCAGGTGGTGGAGGAGCAAGAAAAGAAGAGAAGGATACAGATGCCACAAATGCTTCCCCAAACCTTAGAAGAATGTACTCCCTTTGAACCAGAGTCTTAATGTCTAGGAATAGTCCCTAAGGAAATAATTAAGAATGTCCACAGCTATTGAGCTTCAAGGATGTCTACCATGGGATTGTTTATAATAGCAAAAAAAAAAAGGCCTTTTGGACCTTTAATGTCCAACAATGCAGGATGGGTTGAGAAAAATATTTGGGACATACACATGAAGCCACTACGAAGTAACCCTTGATCAGTCTTAGTTGAGGGTCTCCCTGGAGCCCATCCAAGCTCAAATGCAGGGACATTCCAATGTATGGGAGGCAAAAGCAGAGCAGTGGGGAGGTGAGACATGAAGGCAGGCAGACAGTGACAGGGGTATTTTCAAACCAGCTACCATGGTGGCCAACAGGAGCGTAATTCCACTGGTAAACTCTGGGACCAACTGAAAACACTTGCCTCCAAAGTTGCCTCACCCAGAGGGGAAGGAAGCTGGTACCAACATACCAAGTCCTTCAGTCCTTGCTTGAGGGCTGTTGGATTGGGATGGGGGAGCATTGATGCTCTCACTTCCTGCCCGCCAAAGGCTCCTGCAGCAAGAGAAAGTCCTCCGGCAACAAAATGCAGGTACCAGCAGGTGGAAGGGGAACCAGCCATGCATTGAAGTGGCGGGGCCGTGTGGATGTGGGCAGGGCACTGCTGCCATCTCCTACAATCTGTGTTTCCTCCACCATAGCCTTCGAATTGGGAGAAGACAAACTTGTGGCTTTACTTTAGGATGCCTCCTGACATACTAATGTGCACTGGTGAACTTCCAAGAGCCCAGGTACACACCTGCCCTGATTTCTTCCTCCCCAGGCATACCTATTAGTGTCTCACTGGACCTCAGTGCTGTCCAGAGACTTTGGGGAAATGCTGTCACAGCTGCCTTTTTATTAACATGGATAAGTGAAGAAGGCAAGTTCCTACGGCAGTTGGTCTAAGATGCTCCCATTTTCTTAATGTGTCTGAAAAGAAAGTGACCAGCAATTTTTCTTCTCAGTTTTGATCCTAGGAAAGCATTCTCATCCAAGGAGGCCTATTTAAGAGCATAGAAGGCAGCACCGCAATGGGGGCGGGGGAAGTGGAAGCAATCTAAAAGCCCATCACCAGAGGGATAGCTAAATAAACTCTGATGTATCTGTGCTAAGGAATGCTACCCAGCAGTTAGAACAAACGAGTTAGAGCTATAAGTACTGACATGGAGAGAACGCCAAGACTAATAGTTAGGTGACAAAATCAAAGTGCGGAACAATACATACAGCGTGATACCATTTCTGTTGAAGGAAAAAACATCCCAACACACTAAAAATAAAATCCATGTATCTCTATATGTACAGATATAAATGTGTGTGTACACTCAGAGAAAGATCAGGAACAATACACATCACAATTATAACTGTGGTTACCTCAACGGGAAGGGAAGCCGGGAGAGAGGGGGGTGGTTACCTTGGTCTGTATTGTGTGACTGTTGCTAACAAGAATGCATTCCTATATTATATGTGTAATTAAAACATTTTAAAGAAAAAAAAAAAAGGGAAAACCTGGCAGTATATCTACCAAAATACCAAAATATTTACAGGGTTTATCTCTGAGTATTGGGATTAGGGCTGTTTTTAATTTTCTTCTGTTTGCTTATCTGTATTTTTAAATTTTCTACAAAGAACATGTCTGTTTTTGTAATAAGAGGAAAAAAAACCTGAAGTAATGTTTAATTAAATACCCACTACACAGGCCCGCAGGGAGGAGCTGTCCCTACCTCTGAGCCAGGTTTGTGTCCACTTTTTTTTGTTTGTTTACACCCCTCCTGAGCCAATTCAGACTTCGATTCCAGGCTTCCCAGATGTTCCATTCTGCACTGGACACCCCCAAGGACCTAAGTTCTGGCTCTCCTAAAGGCCAGTTCTGTTATTCCCTCTCTGTGCAACCTCGGGCCCCACAACACCCTCTCTGGGCCTTGGTTTCATCCCCTACCCATTAGGAGTCCTAAGATCCACCCTGCCTTCTCCACACTGTGGATGGGAGGCTCCAGGAGATGACAGCTGGGCTCTTCTTGAGGAGAACCCTGTGCTTGTGTGCAGATGGTCAGCAGAAGGAAAAAGGGACTGACCAGGAGCCATGACTGCCAAGTCCCAGGACCCCAGACCCTGCCAAGGAGACTGGGCACCAGCTGCAGTGGGTCCACGGAATTTGAAGTCAGGCTGCCTGGAGAAACGTGAAGGATGCAAATCGACATGTGAGCGACGCCCAGCTGGAGGAACTGTGTCTCCCTCAAAGTGGGGCTCTGAGTGTCAGATTTTCCACTCTATTTCTCTGTAGCATGTTCTGCACATCCCAGTGCTAAAAATAACTACAGCACTGGGGGCAGCCTCAGAGTGGCTCCAAGAGCCACTGGGGTTGGCTTGGCACGACAGCCTCCCTTCATCTGGGCAGGACTGGACCCTGCCACACAAAACACCCCCACTCTCCTCTCCTCTCCCAGCCTCCTCCCTGGGTCCATAATTCCTTCCTCTCCTGTGCCACCAGGGACCCTGGGAGCTGGCAGCCTGGGAATCGCAGGGATAAAAACCTGCAGAGAGGGTCATTTGTTTCCACACCCAGAGGAGTGCAGTCACTCCTAAGGCCTTAAAGACAGCAGAAAAGGTGCCCTCAGCCCAAGCCCTGCCCCTGAACTCCAACCTTTCAAACAGCCCACTACTTGGGAAGCCATCCCCCAGACTAGCAGGGGTCGCTGCCACTCCAGCAGAAGCTGGTTTCTCTTGTTCCTATTCCTCCTAGGGAGAAATAAGGAGGGAAGAGCTAGTTCCAAGTTCAACTCAAACTGAACATGGGGCAGATGTATGGACCGGGGTCTGCTGTCCTTGGTCTCCAACACCAAGGCCAAGACTGAGTCACAGGTCCCTCTGCGCAGCGGGGTGAAACTCCAACCATTTGAGCCAGTCGTGAGGTATCAAAATGTCTTCCCTCCTTAGCTTCCCCACCAACTCAGCCACAAGGAAGGACTGTGCACATCTGTGCTGGGCCTGGGAGGGCAGCAGGAGACATGGCAGCCTGAGAGGCATCTGTGTCTGCGAAGAGTTTATGTTACACTCGGGCCTCAAGGCTAGGGCACGAAAAGGCAACAAACATGGTATACAACCCATCACAGAAGGAGGCAGGGAAGTCATAGCACACCCAGGGAGGTGACCCCTGGCTGGGAGTGTCCCTGGAGAAGTGACTAGTGAGATCTGAGTAAAGACATGGAGAGGAGAGGCCACAGGTGCTGTGGACACAAAGGAATGCTGAGGAGAAGGAGAAAGAAAACTGAAAATGGGGTTGAGTCCAACTATGCAGCCCTTTCTTTGAACATCAGGGATAAAGATTTGGACTTTATTGCTTAGGCCACATTTCTAAAGAGTATTCCAAAAATGGGTCAAGAAGTGAATCTGAGAAGTTCCTTTCGTGGCTCAGTGGTTAACAAACCCAACTAGAATCCATGAGGACACAGGTTCGATCCCTAGCCTCGTTCAGTGGGTTAAGGATTCAGCATTACCATGAGCTGTGGTGTAGGTCGCAGATGCAGCTCGGATCTGCCATTGCTGTGGCTGTGGTATAGGCCAGCAGCTCTAGCTTCCATTTGACTTCTAGCCTGGGAACGTCCATATGCTGCAGGTGCAGCCCTAAAAAGACAAAAAAAAAAAAAAAAGTGAATCTGTAAAACAAATGAAGGGATACGTGTGTGTGTGTGTTGTGGGGGGGAGGGGGCTGTATTATGATTACATTGGACATACTTAGCTTAAACCAAAGTTAACCTGTTTCTTTACCAAGGACTCCTCAGGGCCTTTGATCTGTGACATACAGGGTAGGTCCCTGAGAAGGAAGGGACAAAGGAAGCCACGTTTCCCTCACTTGACCACAGAGCTCTTTCATCACAGAGCGTCTCATGGGACCAGCACTCCAGCAAACACATTTGGGAAACATGGCAGGGTCTGGAAAGGCCAGGAATGCAAGGTGACTGTCATTTCAGGTCGTGGCCTGGAAGCCTGTGCAGCCATGCTAGAGCAAGGGGAGAGGCCCTCCTGGCATGGGCAGATGCCCAGATGAGTCAGAGCTGCCTACAGCCAGCCCTGGGGGACCTGGAGGAACCACATGATTTCTCCAGGCCCCAGTCTACTCTCCTTGGAAGGGGCAGCCTCCATGGGCCTGTGTGGGTGGGACAGTGGGGGAAGCTGTGAAATGACTCTTAGCCAGGAGGAGTCTAGAGCTGGTCCTACCACCACCCCCAGTAGTAGGGGGCTAGAATCAAAGTGGGGGGCTTAGAACAGGGCCAGTGATGAATCAGGAGACAGCACGTGAGTCAGGACATCCCGGGAGACATAACCTAGAACTTGAAACAGGACGTTTCCCTCAACTCCTCATCCTCTTATTGTTTCTTGCTTCCCAGCCCCCTCTAAGCCTTCTCCTGACAACACAAAGCCTCCAAGGGAATCGTGTGGAGTTTGGAGGGAGATCTCTGGCATTCTAGAGCTGGCTCTGACATTTCCAAGCGGTGCAGCCCTGGGAAATCCCTTAACTTCTCTGAGCCTCCATTTCCTCAGCTGTGAAGGACAGACAAGGATGACAATGATGACAAGGACACTCTGAGGTCTTCCTGTGCCGGCCCACATTCTGCATGCTTGATGGAGAACAGGCTCTAGTATTATCCTATTTTTACAGATGTGCAAACTGAGACACTGGGGAGTGAAGGGAACTGCCCAAGGCCACACAATGAGTGAAGAAGCGGGAGATCTATCGCAGGCGCTGCAGTGACAGAGAGGAACATTCTGGGGACCAGCATGTCATCCCCTTACAATGTCACTAGGATACAGGGAAGGTTGCATTTTCAAAGATACCCACACCACAATCACCCACCCCACAGGCTCACTGGCAATATGGCCTTGCTGTCCTCCATAAAGAAGAGGGTTCAATTTCTCTGCCCTCTTGAGTCTGGCTGGGCTCACAACTGCTCTGTCCCATAGAATACAGAAAATGACATAGCCAGTTTAAGGCACGGTCCTTAACTAGCCCAGGTGCTTCCACTTTCTGTACTCCTGCAGCCAGTTTCCATGAAAAAGTATGACTACCCCGAAGCCCCCTGCTGGGAGAGACCCAGGTCATGTGGAGGGAGCTGAGGAGGGGACACCACCCGGAGAGGGAGGCCAGCGACCCTGAGGAGCCAGGCATGGGAGGCAAGCAGCCATTCCTCAAGCGACCTCCAGCTCAGCCAGGACAGGAGACCCCAGATGAAAACTGCTTAGCTGAGCCCAGCCAAGCCACAGAATTGGGCACAATAACAAACTGTGCCCATACATTAAATCGGGGGGTGACAGTTACACATTGGAAGATAACTGGAACTGATGTCTCCCTCCCTCCACCTTCAGCCTAAGAGAGAAGGTCACCACAAGAGATGAGGAAGAGGAGGGAGAGAGACAAGGGGAGGGAGTCAGGGTTACAAGGAGCTGCTCTGCCCCTGGGAGTCAGCCCAGCTTAGCGCCCTCAGACTCTGGCCTGGCCCTGACGTGGCCCTGGCCCCTCTGCATTGCCCCCTCCCCTCCTTCCATGAGGGGCCAAATCATGAGCCTTCAGGTCCCCTCCAGCCCTTGCATTTTGGGCCTCTGCCATGGGGTTCATTCCAGCACTGGTTCTGTCCACCAACCCCAGAGGATACCCCCATTCCTTGGGCCTCCAATCCCCTACAGAGAGCTGCATTTCCAGCCTCTGAGTCCAGCAAGCCCAGCCAGTGGACAGTGGAGCTGGACAGCAAGAGACGGTGCCCTACTAACCTTCACGCTGAACCTGAGACAGCACCCTACCAGGCCCCTGACTCGGAAGATCCTATTTCATCCTCACAACCATCCAAAGAGGTAGATGTTGCTATTATCTCATTTTTCAGAAGAAGAATCTAAGGCTCAGAGATGTTAGATGACTAGGTCAAAATCACACAGCTGTAAATGTGAAGCCAGAATTTAAACCTGGAGGCCTGATTCCATGGCTCTCCTTCTCATCCACTATGCTAAGCCGCCACCAGCAGGCATATGTAAAGACACAAATGTATCACCTGTACTCCCCACACAACCCCATTCATGCACCTACAGGCTCACACACACACACACACACAGGCACAGCCCTGTGAGCCCAACACCTGACTGCGTATGTAGACATGCCTCACACTGGTACACCCTGGGCTATTGAAAACCCACATTCACACAGTTGCACACAAACACTCCTACACGCACACCTCTACATCATGTTTACACATGGACATGGATACTCATGGCCTGGGCATGTGCTCACACACTAGGGCCCTACAGTTTTAGCCCCACAGGCTCACATGCAGACATCTGCATTCATACATCTTCTTAACACAGACACACACACACAGACACACACACACAGACACACACACAAATATTGCACCTTGTTTAATGATGCCCGGGAAATGAGAGTCATTATTTTTATTTAAAAAAAAGAAGAAGAAGGGCTCTCAAATGCCAATAGATTTTGGTGTGTGTTTTCAGTGCTGCAAGGTTTCACAAGCAAAAGTCACCCAACAGTGCCACCTGCTGCAGGCAGGCTGCTCTCTGTCCTCTTCCTTCTTGCCCCTCCCACCTTCATCACAGACCCTTCCTCAGTTTCCCCCATAGTGCTCAGGACTTGGGTGCAGATGGGGAAAGGAGAGGAGATGCCCAGTTAGGGAAAACACAGAGAAGCAGGGAGAGAACCACACTTGGGACCCAGGCAAAGGAGGAGAGGGGGCCTGAGGGAGACAGGCAGATAGAAGCAAGAGGAGGATAGCAGGACCCAGAGAACGCGAGTGAGAGCGCAGAAAGAACCAGACCCCGGAGGATAAGGTCAGGCAGGTAGGAAAAGTAGACAGGGAGGGGGCAGGAAAGACAGGAGGAGAGAAAAAGGAGATGGGGGAGGAAGTCAGAAGGGCAGGTCGTCAGAACCCACAGATGCAGCAAGCCTCCCTCCCTGGGGTGGCAGGGACCTGAGGCAGCAGACTGTCCTGGAGGCCACGACACCCATGCCCCCCCAGCTCTACAAACTGTTTGTCCAGCAGACCCTGCCCCAAAGGGGCTTAGGTCAGGATGGGCTGACTCTCAACAGGGAAAGTTTCTCATATGAAATATCTGGTCGGGCTTCCGAGGTTCACAGAAACACTGTAGAGGGGACTTGCCCAATGCCACACAGCAGATTAGGAAGAGTCAAGCCTGGAAGCTTCCAGGGCCCAGGCACGGCCCCCGACCCTTGTTATGTGAAGCTGGTAGTGGGGAGGTCATTTTCCTCATATTTCTTAATAGAATCCCTGAGGAAAGAGAGAGTTTGGAAGCTAAAACTCTGAGTCAGCCCCAGTTTTCCTGCAGCGGTCCTAGGAAACCCAGCTCAGAGCAGCATCTCAGCACAGCTCAGGTGCATAGGAGGGCAGGGCAGTTACCCCCAAGACCCCTGCGAGGAGAAACACCCTGAAATGCCATCACTCATCTCTGTGATCACCCCAGGGGCTCAGGGACAGAGGGTCAGTGCTGGACAAGGAGCAGAAAACCACAGACCCCCAAGACTCACTCACCAGACAGAGGACTTCAGCTCTGAGAGACACCACAGATCCCACTGATCCCTTCCTCAGGGGGACACTGAGCTCAGAGGAGTGGGATGTGCAGAGGGTATGAGAGCCTCGACCTCCCAAGCCAGCCTCCCAGCCCTCTCCTGGCTGCAATGGAAACCACACCCCAGAAATCCTGAGTCCTGGGCTCCCACCCGGGAGCAAGCACGGGGGCTTCATCCAGCTCTTTCGGAGCCCAAACTCTGGTCCTCCACTCTCCCAGTGAGACACTCCCTTCTACAGAAAGGCCCCTAGCAGGGAAAGTCTTGGGGAAATTTTATTTTTTATGTAGCCTCATGAAGTGTCCAGTAGCTTAGCTACTTTTGTTCACCTTTGTTGAAATGCACAGGACCCTCCCTGCTGCAGAAAGCCGGCTGACAACACAATACAGAGCAGGTGCTGTCTTGCATCTCATTTGCATGTGGTTTGCATATGCTTCCTGACTTCTCAAAATACTAGGAAACCCTCCTCCATCCTGTAACTTCTTGGCATTCATAGTCCCTCCTGACTGACAAGGGCCGTTTCAGAGCTGTGGACTTGCCTTTGCTTACTTATAAGTTCAACTGAAACTAAGCAGAATCTAAACCCCTTAAAAGGCATCCTGGCTCCACTTTACCTCCAGGGCGTCATGGCCCCTCCCCTCCTGCCAGGCCCCAGACAGGGTGCCCCTCACTGAAAATACCCTGCTCTTCCTTGAAGGAGTTGGTGGCGGCTACTCCCTCTGCCTGGAACACCCTTTACTCTTCTTCTCCACCTAAAAAATTCCTACTGACCCTGCAAGACCCAACTCAAATGAAACTTCTGCAAAGCTTATGCATATAATCTCCCCTACACCATACCACTGAGCAGAACTAATGCCTCTCAGTGGTCCCCAGCCCATCAGCTCATTAATAGCCAACCATTAAAGGGGTGATTTATTATATCACAAAGTGATGGTATCTAGCACATGTGTTTCCTATTAGACTGTGGACTCACTGAGGGCGGGGACCGTGGGGCACGCACCCATCACTGCATAGCCTACAGCTCCTCACTCAGGAAAAGTGGCTGTTTAATCCAATGTTTGACGAACAAATGAACAAATGAACCATTTCTTAGTTTTCTCCAGGGGCCCCAGGGCTCACACACACTGATCTTCTCTCCTTAATGGCCTGCCCAGATTGGGTTAAATAGCAGTGCTCTTCCACTCAATATTTCACAACATGCAATGCAAAACAGCACAGAACAGATGTCCCTCAGGGATCCGGCTCCACACAGATCCCCATCTGCTTTTGAGCACCCAACTCCTCGTAGACAAAACCCCAAATCAGAGTCTACAGCCCCAGGTAGGGCCTTGGGCCCAAATGCAAGTGAAGCAATGGGACCAAGGCTGCTCTTTAAGAAACAAATAACCAAGCAGGGAAATTTACAGTCAGATAATTGGCAGCCCTGGTGCACAGTCAAATGCAGTAAATTAAGTGTTTTCCTGTAAATCAAGTTTATGATTTGCACTGGAGATGTAATTGTTAAAACTGTTCATTTTACCCGCAAATAGCAGTTGAAAGAAACCAATTTAGGAGTGACAGATTGGTTTTGATTCTAAACGTAGTGCTAAAACAGTTAATTTTAATAACATCCATTGGACAGGAGTCTGCTTGTTACTTAATATCATAGTCAACAATTTGAAAACTGCGGGTTCAGCCACTGCTGCTTCCACTAAAAATTAATCCCATTTTTTCCCCTGAATGGAGGCATTTCTCAGCAGGAGGTGGCATATCCACACAGAAGGGCTTTCCTCATTCACAAGGTTATGGCCTTCCCACCAGGGAGAAGAGAGGCCACAAGAAGGTCAAGCGCAGGCTGGAACAAAAAGTAGGAGAGCCCTTAATGGTAAGTGGGACCTCGGTCAGCTGCTTCTGCCTACACACCACCAGTGATGGAGAATGCCCCCTCTTACTTGCCTCTTTCTCCCTGGGGCATCTCTGAACCTGCATAGTTGTCAACTCCTTTATCAATGGTCCAGACCTCCAATAACTGGAAGACAGTCTCCAGGTCTCAACCTCTCCTGCATGGCTTCTTTTGTTCTCTGGGTTAACCACACCCATGCCCAGGCCCATGGCAGGGTGGTATGTGGGAGGGTTTGGGAGGCCAGTGGGTATCTATTGAGTAATTTTGAACAAACAGGACAAAGGCTCCTCTTCCAGATTTTTCACCATCCTTCTTGTCATCTCAGGACACACACTCCAGTCTATCAACAGTCAACCTTGGTTTGTGACATCTAATCCTGGACCCATTATTACTATCATAAGTCAATTTGGATCCTAAACACACAGAGGGCCTACAGCTTCCCAGGATTGGGAACCCATTTGGTTAAGGGAACTAGAGAACTCTCTTAATGACTCGCCCTGATGTTTCCATTAAGCTGCGGGCTCTGGTCTCAAGAAGTCAGAGTGTCTCAAATTTTGGCAAGCATCAGAATCATCTGGTGGGCTGATGAACCAGCTCACTGTGATAGGGATGGAGTAGACACAGGTGGTTGTAGAAGTCCCAATAAAGGATCATAGATAGAGAGGGAAATCTAGGGGGCTTGGAAGATCACTGTAAGTTAATAAATTGCTCAAAAAAGCCATCAAAACAAGGCAGGCTTGCCTGACTAATGGAAGTACGAGAACTGCCTCAGGTGGTTGGGTGGGGGATGGGATGAGGCCTGCATTCAGGTTCAGACCCAGGGCAGGAGTTTGAGGACCACCCTTCTGCTGATTTGAATACACACCTTACCGGATACCAAGGAGGAGCTACTTGAATCCAGAGCTCCCAGAAAGGAAGAGGCAGGCTTTTCCAACCCGACTCGTGGATGACAAAACTGTAGCCCACCGGATCCTCCGGGCAGAGCTTCTGTGCCTGCCCGCTTAGCATCTCTCACAAGCATCCTATCTTAATAAATCTACTTCTTGCCTATCACTTTGTCTCTTGCTGAATTCCTTCTGCACAGAGACATGAAGAGCCTGAAGGTCAGTGAATCCAGACACAGGGTGAGTGATTCTAATTTAAAACCAAGTCCCAATCTGGGTTTGGGCTGGGTTCGAGTCCCGGCGTTCAAGTCCCAGTTTGTGTTCTGGCTAGGTTCAGGCTGTCAGTTTCAACTGGGCCCCACCACCATCACCCCCTGATTCCAATTCAGCAGGTCTGGGCAAAGCCAGGGAAACTGCATTTCTAGCAAGCTCCCAGGTGATGCTGAGACTGTCTGACCTGCAAACCTCACTGTGAGTATCTATATTATTGTCACCACCTCTGCCCTCTTACAGACGAATAAGTTGGAGGCCACAGAAGCAAGGTGCAGTACGGAGGACAAACAGCCCCTGGACATCAGTGCAGCATCAGCACCATATCTCCTGGGCCTTACCTCCTGCTGCTGGAAAACCATCCCACCCCGAGACCTTTCTGGGAGCTCTGGATTCAAGCAAGGAAGGTGCACAAATCAGCCCATTTACCCAGTCTTCGTTCAATAATTTCAAAAGGTATTTTAAAAGGAAAACTTTTCTAAAAGAAGCAAAAGCCTGTTCATTTTCATGACCACCACTTGGAGGAACAGCTCTTCTGGAGCCTAGGCAATCGCTTGTAAGAGTCTATTATAAAGGGAGGCCTAAATCACATTTATGGCTCATACTGTAAGGCAAATGTAGGTATTAAAATTGTTCCTTTTAAATGATAAACACTTGCTGAAATGGCGCAATAGAGCCGCATCAAAGACTGTTTTCACCCAAAACTAACTGACTCAGGAAAGGCAGTAAATAGCGAATTTGACTGCAGTCCCTATAACTGCTGTTGATATAAGGAGTGGGGAGGGACAGGGCGATGGAGAGAAATTAGCACATGGAGACCATGTTTGTTTTAGCAACAATCACCACTTTGCCTGGCCCAGCCTTCTCCAAGGTCTGAGAGGTAGAATGTCACCCGAGAAGGGACACTGACTACTTGTTTTCTCTCGTGGTTTTAGACAGCAGAGCCTCCGTTTTACTGTGCATATCACAATCATTGCAGTTTTATTTTGAGAGGGAAGTAATGGAAAAAATAGTTAATCATCCATTCATAATCTCTTAAACATTATTTTTAAGCTGATAGTTGCAAGACAAAATGCAATCTTTCTAACATCTTCAAACAATTACTTGTCATCTTCCCAGTTTCCATAATAAAAGGAAATAAGGGGGGGTGGGGTTGGGGGTGGCAAACTCTGACTTTGACTTTGGGGAAGATGAAGGACAGACTTAAAGTAAATTCTGCCCTGAGTTTTCCCATCAACAAAGAAGGCAAGTGCCAAGCCAAGTGATGGGAATTGGGGCTGGGGCTTCTCCTGGTCCACCCCCCCCCCTTCCAAATATAATGTGAGTCTAATTATCTGAGCTTTGTTAAGTAAACTTGCTTCTGCCAACCCCCTGTCCCAAGAGACTCAATAAATGAGGAGTCACAGCCAGGAGTCAGTTTAGCTCCTCTGAGCATGATAGTGAGGGCTTGACACATAATGAATGTATGGATGGATAGATGGACAAAAACAGCCACTGTTTCTTGAGATTTCCATGAGAGGCTTCTCAAATTCTCTGTATGGGGCGTTCCCATCATGGCTCGGCAATAACAAATCCGACTAGTATCCATGAAGACACGGGTTCAATCCCTGGCCTCACTCAGGGGGTTAAGGATCCAACATTGCCATGAGCTGTGGTATAGGTCACAGACACAGCTCAGATCCCGCATTGCTGTGGCTGTGGTGTAGGTGGGCAGCTACAGCTCCAATTTGACCCCTAGCCTGGGAACTTCCATACGCCACAGGTGCCGCCCTAAAAAGCTGAAAAAAAATTCTGTGTAAAAGGACCACTTTAATCTTTGCAATCAATTCAATTTCTAATCTGTTAAAAGCAATTTTGTAAAATAAGTTAAGATGTCACAGCAATGCCCAGTTGCTATACTAGTTTCTAATTCTTACTCTCAGTTTCTGTGATAAACAGTGTGGGGACAGTGCTGGCCCTGGGGCCACACTTGGAGCAGAGCTGCCCTCAGGGTCACTGCTGGGCAAGTCACATGCATTAACCATGGCATCCTCCAGGCCACTCTCAGAGATGGGTACTTTTATACCTACTTTCCAGGTGGGGAACCTGAGGCCCAGGGATGGTTAGGGAGTTGCTGGCTAGAAAGCTAAGCTCTATACCCAGATCCCTTGGGCCCCAAAGACCTTGTGTTTTCCTGACACCAGGTTCCAGAGGTGGCCTTAAAGGGTGGAGCAGGATAACCTTGCCGTTGGTGCAGGGAAGTCAGGAGCTAGGAGATGATGCACAGGGAGAGGCAGAGCACTCAGGAATCCAGAGGCAGGGACAAGCTCCAAGTGAGGCAAGGGGGACGGAGGAGGAGCCAGAGCAGGTCGGGACAGGGGACAGGGAGTCAGACCTTGGGCTGGCCTAGTGGCTACTCCCCCTAGACAGCCAGGCAGGCAACAGCCCTCAGCCCAGAGCAGGGAGTGAGGAAAGAAGCCGCCACTGGCTCTCTCCCTGAGCCTTTATCCTCACCGTGGAGCCTGGGTTTCCCATTTTGAAACCCATGGAGCGGTAGTTGGCATTAAAAAAAAAAAAAAATGTAAATCTGACAGAAGACACTCTCGTCAGGGTATTTCTCCTTTACAAGAGTTTAAGAGACTAGAGGGGTCAGAGCGACTCTCGCTTCCTGCTGAGCTGCTTCTGTGAAGCTCTGAGCACAGAGGACCAAGGGCACAGGGCTGGATGTTCAGAGAGGCCTGACATGAAAGGGAGAATCAGAGAGGACTGGCCCAACCACACTCCGCGGACCCCAAGGGACGGAGCAGGGTTCGTTCAGGGATACTGAGGGCTCCAGCAAGGCCTGCAAAGAAAACCAGGCCTGGAAAATGCAAGTGAGAGTCTTACTACCCTCAGAGGGCGAGGGTCCCACCTCCCTTCTCCTGGATACCAACCCAGCTCTGTCATTCAAAGATGCTTCAGGGGGCCTCACAGACCATGAAAGCAGGGCCTTCCATTTCCCCTGGCCTGACTGCAAAGTCCAGAATCTCCTTCTGTGATCTAATGTTAGGGCGCTTCAAATAATATTGAATGAGAATCTCTCCAACCAGGTTCTGTGCCAGAGATGGAATTTCTAAGATGCAGGACACCCCACACCCACCCTCAGGCTGCTCCCAATCCAGGGGCAGAATCACTTGCACCATAGAGAGATGGATACCTTGGTAGAAGGAAGCCCAAGGTTATGAGTACCCCTAACCCAATCAGAGAGGGTGGTCAGGGAAGGCTTCCTGGAGGAAGAAGGCATATCTAAGCCCTTTCTGAGCAAAGGAGGTAGAGTGGAATTCCAGGCAAACACACTCAACAACAACAGCAACAGCACTGAATAAAAGACTCAGTTTTCTCTTCCTTCTGAAGAGGGAGAGAATTTTCACAGTTCCCTGGAGTCAGAATCCAAGCTCTCTACTTCTCAAGTGAGAAAATTGAAGGTCAGAGAGGTAAGGTGCTGCCCCCAAGGTCGCACAGCAAGCTTGGGCCAGGGATTAGAGGTTCCACAGGCTCCCACGCCAGCTCCTCTCTACCACCCACTGCTGTGACTTGAGCTGTCCTTTCCCCAGACAAGCAGCACCATGCAGAAGGTAGAGAGAAGGCCTCTGGAGGGAGAGAGGTGCTGTTCCACCCACCTCAGCAGCTCCCAGAGCTCCCCTGAGAGAAGGGAACTCAAGGGAGCTGGGCAAGCTCACCAATCCCCAGGGAGCTCATCTGATGAGTGAGACACAGGGAGGGAGCACAAAGGCAAGTTACAATACTAAGGTCCCTCACAGCAAAGAGGAGACTCTGTGGTTCCAACACCACCTGCCACTCGCCTGCCCTCTTCTCCAGAGCCACACCCAGAGGAGAGAAGGGCACTGCCAACCTGACTGGAGTCTCCTTTCCTCTTGGGAAAACCCGGCACATGCTTCTTAAAATCTGGCTTCTAGGCTGGCCTCACAGGTGAAAGGGAGATTGGTGGGGGCAAACTGGCTAGACTGTGGCACCAGGTAACCCAGTCCAGCTAGGATACTCTTCTGTTTGCTGTGTGTCCCCTGGGAGGGTGGATAACCACAGCAATAATAATAATAATAATAATGATGATGATGATAATGATAATGATAATGGTGGCTCACTCTTAGCCCTTAGGGAAGCCGCCTTCAGAAAGCTTACATGACCTCCATGACAAACCTGCCAGGCAGCCGCCATTAGCATCCCCATTGTACAGATGAGGACACTGAGGCTCAAAGAAATGAGGCTGCTTGCCCTAGCCACAGAAGTGGGAGTGGCAGAGCTGGGAACTGACCCATTTTGCCTCTCTTAGTCTCAGTTCTCTGTTCCTAAAGAATGTGGCCGGTCCCTTCCTGGGCCTGGGAAGGCAAAAGGCCTGATCTAGGCCCTCGCTGACCTCAGGGGAACTGAAGCAGGGGAGAGGCATGCAGGGGGATCCAGGAAGAGAGGGCAAGGCCCTGGAGTGGTGGGAGAGAGCAGATGGGATCCAGCAGAGGGAGGCCTGCGTCACAGGGCATGAGGCCCTCAGCTGGCACCCAGAGGAAAGACCGTTCTGTCTGGAGTAATGCTGAGAAGAAGGCAGGTCAGCAGGGCTGAGCCTTGAAGCGTGAGCCAGTGTGACTCTGATGCACAGGGGCTGTGGGAGGGCACTGCAGGCAAAGGGACAGCACTTGCAAAGGCTTGTAAACAGGGGAGGCAGCCACATAAAATGCTTTAATCTTTAAACTCCTGGTGCCAGGATGGGAGCGATGATACTAGAAGCGACAGCTATGCTTCCAGGACATTTACACACTAAGCCCTGTGACAGGTACTTTCCACTTGTGCCATCATCCAGTCCTCACTGTAGACTAGAAGGAGGTTAGATGACTTGCCCCACCTGACAGGGGAGGAGCCCAAGGCTCAGAGAGGTGTGCAGCCTGCCCCAGCTCACACAGCTGGTTGGGGGTGCAGCGGGCTTTGCAGCCAGCTCTGTGCACCTCGCTGTCCCAGCTCTACTCCAAAAGCACTGAAGCACTGAAGCACACAGGTTAAAGGGGCAGAAACTAAGGCACAGAAAGGAGAAGGGACTCGCCCAAGGGCACAAAGCCAACATACACAGCATCATGGCTCACCTTTGTCAGGGCTTCTCACCTCAGGAAAAAGGCAAAGATGTCCAAGAGGCCCTGTGGTGGTCCAGATGCCTGTTTGAGGGTTCAGTGAAGTGTGAGGAGCAGGCTGGCTGCAATGGCTAGGACACCGTTAGTATCATTCATGGGCAAGTGATGTAACCAACACAGGCAGCGGCTTGGAAAGATGACCTTATGCTTGCAAAAGTGACAGGCTGCATCTCTCTCAGGGGCTCCACCCGACTTCAGCCAGCACCACTCAGGCTGATAGGAAGGAAAGGGGGTCCCACAGAGGTGGGCTGGCCTGGAGCCCCAAGTCAGGCAGAGTGACAGTACTGTTCATCCGGCTGACATGGCCTGGGCTCTGCTCTTTGCTGGCCCTCAGCCCACCAGCTGTGCAACCTAGTCTACACCCTTGCCCTCTCTAGTCTTCATGAAAGGATGGGGCCAGATCATCTCCTTAATGTGTATATCCATCCATTCACACACTCACTGAGGACAATACAGACCACAAGGGCCAGGCCCTGCTCTCAGATGCCTATTTTAGTTTCCTAGAGCTCCCATGATAAAGTATTATGAACAGAGTGTTTTAAAACAACAGTTTATTCTCCCACAGCTCTAAAGGCCAGAAGTCTGAAACCAAGGTGTCAGCAGGGCTCTGCTCCCACCAAAGGCTCTAGGGAAGACTCATTTGCCTCTTTTGCTTCTGTGGTTGCTGACAACCCCTGGCCTCCTTGCTTGTGACAGCATAACTGCAACCTCCGCCTCTATCTTCACGTGGAGCTCTTCCCTGTCTCCTCTGTGTTTTCAAGTCTCTCTCGATGAAGACATGGACTTAGGGTCCATCCTAATCCAGTATGGCCTGACCCAGACTTGATGATTCTGCAAAGACCCTACTTCCTCATCCTCAGGTACTGGGGTTAGGGCTTCAGTGTGTCCCCTTTTTTTTTTTTTGGAAGGGGTTGGGAAACAAGTCAACAACAGTGCCCAGCCTCCCTCCCTGGAATCTAGGTTTCCTAGTGTGAAGGATAGAGCCCAGACTGGGGACCAGAGCCCTTGGTTCCTATTCTCGTTGTCCCTGACTTCCTAGGCAACCTTATCTATTCATTCATTCAGCAAATATTTACTATGTGTCTGCCATGTACCTGACACTGTCCTGGGCCCTGGGGCACACCTTAGCCCACAAAATAATCATCATTCCTGCCTGCCTAGAGCTAACAGCCAAGTGGGGAGAAAGTATGAAGAAATTAACAAGGGAGCTTCCTTTCAAACCTTAATCTCCCAAACCTTATATTGCGTGCTGTCTGGTGGCACTGATCAAGCAGGCACTATGTAGCAGAACAAGATGACACCAGAAGTCGAGAGGTCCTTGGTGCCCCTAATTTGATGTATGATATTGGGTAAGCCACTTCACTTCTCCATACCTCAGTTTTATAGTCAGGGAAATGGAGACATTGCATTCTCACATACAGCTAAAAAATAAGTCATCTATTCTCCGTCACCTGAGCACATGCATGAGTTTGAGGGCACGAGGCCTGGGTCCCTCGCACAAACACTTTGAGAACCCTCACCCCTCCAGCCTCTCCTCCAACAACTCCTCTGTGACTCTGAACAATGACCCTGCACTGCTCCCTGTGATCCTTCCTATCTTGGGGCATTTGCACATGCCAGTTCTTCTATTCAACAAACCAGTTCTTGACTCTTTTCTTGGCCTGGATGATCCCTTAAGGTCCAGCTCAACTACAACTCCTTCAGTTAACTTTCCCAGCTTCCACTTCACTTCAGACAGAAATAGCTTCCTCCTCTGTGTGTGTGTGTATGTGTGTGTGTGCACCTGCACATGTGTGTGTAAGTGGTTTTGAAATAAAAGTTAAAAATGATTAAAATTTTTGCACTTTTTTCTAAAGTATAAAATAAAAAGGAAGTCTTACTTCCCACACAACCTCCAGCCCCCCACCTCAATACCCAAACTAGCCCCCTGCTAATATTTTGTATTTCCTTTAGGGAAAAAAAATTATGTAAGTATATACAACAATGGTAATAGCTGACAAAGACTTTCTCTGGGCCCAGCCCTGGTCATGCTTTTTGTGTCTTAACACACTCAATCCTCATAACAGCGCTACAATCAGATGCTATTATTAGCTCTGTTGTCCAGCCGAGGTAACTAAAGCTAGAGAGGTCAAGTGACTTCCCCAAGTCACACAGCTGGAAAGCAGCAAAGCAGGAACTTACCCCCCAGGTAGGCTGTGCCAAAGGCCAAGCTTTCAACAGTCCTTTCTTATATACACAGAGGTGTTCATATATACACTGCTATGCTCTTGGCTTTATTTTACTGAAAATGCAACTCTGAATCTCTCTATATCAGCACAAAAAGAGCTACATTCTGTCCTGCAGCCACTTGGCATGGAAGCACCACATCTTATACGCTCAGCCCCTTGATGGACATTCTGGTGGTTTCTAGCTGCTATCACAAACATTTCTTAACACTCAGGCTTGCATCTACATCTCAGTGCACTTCTGCAAACACATCTTTGGAATACAGCCCTGGAACAGCTGGGCCAAAAGGGTATGGGCTTTTCAAATTTTGGGAAATGTGGTCAAGTTGCATTCCAAGGGCTTAGGTGAAGCTGCCTTCCCACCAAGGCTGCTGTGCCCGTAGTGTTATGCACTCACTTCTCCTGGATTCTGAGGTAGGTGTGGTCCCTCAGCATCCTTTCCCCATTTGAGCTTCCTGGGGAGAGACTTCCTCCCCTCCGAAACCCAAGGGCACTTGTACCAAGCTACGGCAATGTCTGAAGGAAGTACAGGACCTCCTTAGAGAACCACCTAGACTCAGTTTCATGCAACAAACAGCAAGAATTTCTTTGGCACCTCCCTTTGATATAGGAAGCAGAGACTAAGCCAGGATTCTCAAAATCAAGTAGCTTCAGGACCAAACCGGCTGCCTAGGGGAGTGACATGGGCTAGACAAAGGTGACACCAGGACAGGCGGCCACAGCTCAGCGCTATCGATGGCCGCCAGGCAGGAATGCTAGGCCATAAGCCAGATCTTACAATTTTCACAGAAAGTCTTAAACATGGATTTTTAGGTGAATTTATCCTAGTTCTTAGCAGAACAGCTGGCCCTTAAGGACTCCATATTTATTAAATGAATAAAGAAGAGAATGAATGACTCTTGCCCTCATGTTTTTTCTCTGAAGCTCGGTCTGTAGATGGACCCACCTCTCCAATAAGAGGTGCAAAGTCCTGTGTTCACTCTGACAGGTGGGCAGGGCAAGGTCTAGGCTTCCTGCTCTCTGTGTCCCCAGCAGCAACGGGTTCTCCAGAAAACATTCCCATTGGCCCTAACACACCATCAAGTAGATACATATTTTCCTGGGGACTGCAGGGGGGATGATACTTCCTTGTTTTGCAAGGTCACTTTTGGGTTTAACATCAGCTTTGTTCAGTAAATCCCACCCCTGCCCTGCCCTACTCATGCTCAGACTGACTCACCTTCTGAATTCCTCCCCATTCACCAGCAACTGCACAGGGACATAAATAAGTAAACTAAAAGAATCAGCCTCTACATGTTGAGGGACATTCCTCCTGTCTCCCCTGTCAACTCCATGCTGGTTTGCATTGGTGGTACAGTGGTTGAGCATGGCTGTCCTCCAAACATGTGTCTGTTTTCAAGAAAAAATGGATGGTCAGTATGTGGCCCCCATTCTCATGGTAATGTGCTTGGGTGATTACAGGTGGATGGTGGTGCCATAGCCAGGTTGTCACCCCAGGAAGTATCACCACAAGAAGCCAGGGACAAGAACTGTGACTCTGAGGTTTGCCTTTCAAAAGGGCAGCAAGAAGCCCTTAGAGCTGAAGGCACAAAAGAGACAGGTATAGTCTGGATGCCATCCAAGAGAAACACCTGGCTTGGGAACAGGAGCACAGGGTACTAGGGAGCCCAGAGCCCTGCTTCTGTGAAGCTCAGTGGCCCTGGGCAATGCCTCTCAGCATTTAAGGCCTCAGTTTCCCCACCTATAAGGGGCATATTTAGCATGTGATATCATTAATCATATAAGCCAAGCAACATTTCTATGTTTTGATTAAACCCTAGGAAATTTCTATCTTGCAGGTCAAAACTAGTTGGATATTGGCAACCCCACTTGATCCAAGCTCAGAATAATTACTCTGGGACATTGGGTAAAAGCAGGGCTGTCCTGAGCAAACTGGAATGTGTGGTCACTCATGGCTCATGACCACACCGACGGCTTCTCCCCGTTACTTACAATACAAAGCACCCCCCTCCCATCCCTAGTCCCTCTGTCATTAGGCTGAGGTATAAAGATTAAGTTAATGGCGGGCGGAGAAAATCAGCTTTGTTGGCAAATTGTCTCTGATATTTATTTTGAACATTAAAACGAATCATTCCAACTAAAGAGGGCTGTAGTGCGCGGCCCATTAAAATGCATGCATTATGTATAACTCTCCCGGCTTCACCTCCAAGTATTATCAGCCTAAAAAGCAAACATGGTTTTTAAAGCCCCTTGTTTACGACATCCCGTGACAGCTGATTAATGGCCACAGTTTCCAGATCTGAAAGCTTAGTAACCCAAGCTAGAAAATTCAATCTTATTCTAATATGGATGGGGGTGCAGGGGTGGGCAGGGGGAGTGCAGCAAAATAGGAACACAGCAGAGCTCTTCGAAGGGAGCCAAGCCTCGGGTTGTAACCATCAGAGCAGCATCCGTCAGGGTCTCTTGTTGGGCACTGCATTAGTCTCCTAGGGCTGCTGCGGCAAATGACCACAAACTGGATGGCTTAAAACAGCAAGAAATGCGTTCTCCCACAGCTCTGGAATCCGGAAGTCTGGAACCACGGTGTGAGCAAGGCCACACTTCCTCCCTCCAACTGCTCCAAAGGGAGACTCCCCTGCCTTCTCCAGCTTCAACTGGCTCCTGGCGTTCATTCCTTGGCTTGTGGCTGCATTACTCCCATCTCCACCTGTCTTCACATCACCTTCCTCCCTGTGTTTCTGGGTCTTTTCTGTCTCTTATGAGGACATGTGTCATTCGGTTTAGGGCCCAGTGCTACCCTCTCTGAGCTGACATTCCAGTGGAGACACCCCTATTCTGTCAGTGCCTGCTCTAAGTGATCTTCAGCAGAGCAGCAAAGCACTCTCTCTGAGTCTCAATTTTCTCACCATTCCAACTGGAATCAAAATCTGGTCCACTGGCCAGGAAGTCCCAGGGCCGAGTAGGGAATGGGAAACAATCTTTGGAAGGGTGAGGCCCCATTGTGTCCCTGGCTTTTTTCCTCCTGTGCCCCCCTGCTGCTCATCCACTATGCCCACCCCCTCCTCTGCCCAGGACCTGTGGTTCCCCCTGGCCTGCACAGGAGCACCAGCCTGGGCTGTAGACACACATGAGCTCAATCGCAACTCTGTGAATAAGCCCGGAAAATCACCTGACCTAGAAAAGCCTGAGTTCCTTCATCTGTAAAACAGAAACAATAATGTCTACGAACCTTGTTGAGAGGATAGAAAGGGACATGCTTCCATGAGACCCTGCACTCCCCAGGTACTGGAGTGTTGCTCATTCCCCTGGAATGTCCTCATTCTTCCCTGCTGCCTGCCCAACTCCGCCCATTCCCAAGGCACAGGCCCTGCACGGCTCCCTAAGAACCACCTTTTGCCCTTCCCTGAGCCCCTCACATGCCCACCCTCTGCCCACACTGCTCAACCCTGTCAGTCAGTCAATGCTCCTCCTGGCCACACATTTGGGGCAATGACCAGACAAGTTGTCAGCATCCTGCCCAGTGCCTGACACTGCTGGGCACACATGTAGGGGCCCAGCAAAGACTTCCACTTACTGCTTTTTCACTGTGCATCTGCTCCTGCCAAGCCCTGTGTCAGATTCTGGGGACACAACAATGATATGGTCCCCATGCTGGAGGCATCCATAGCCTGGGAAGACGTAGACACGGCAGCCTGTGCACCTGTGTGCAGAGGGGTAAGCAGAAGGAGGGTGGCAGATGGAGAGATCGGGGGCCTTCCTAGAGAAGCTGGGACTTAGAGGAGCCACCCTCTTGGCCGAGTGGAAACATTTGCTTGGTAAGAGTGTTCCTGGAAAGGGTCATGGCAATTAGCATTCCCACTGGCATCTACGTCAGCCTCAAGTCCTAAATCCTGATTTATGATGGCTTCTTTAACTGGCAATGGCTGGCTTTTGGTTGTTGTGTTCCCAGTTCTTGGTCATATAATTAAAGATCTGTGAACCAGTGCACAAATGGGGTAGGATCAGAGGGTCTGTTTCAGGGACCCCTTGATGTGGGAAGGAAGGCGACTGGCTCAATCATCCCCTCCTTACTAAGTCTGTTATGAAAGTCTAGAACTTTACTGCGTCTAAATTTTCCAAAACACTCAAAGGACAGAACATATGTTGTGAAAACTCTTTCTTATCCAACATCAAAACATAAAATCAACCCAATAGACATCATTTTCTCTGTTTATTAGAGAGGAAACTGAGGCCCAGAGAGAAATGCTGGACCCAAGACCTCTCTATGAATCAGTGCTGGGCCCAGACTAGAACCAGAGCTCCCGCCTCCCAGGCCAGAATTCCACCTACAACCTCTGGGTCGTCCAAGGGGTTGCCTTTGCTGTGAGCCTTAAACAACCTCCTCTCCCACCCCAGCAGATGGAGGAGGGCATCTCTTCCACCTCTGAAGGCCAGGGGGGAAGGCAAGGTGGCTGCAAGGAACAAAAGCTGGGCTCCCAGTGAGGTTCAAGAATTGACAGAGGGTTGATACCATGCTGTGTCTGTAGAAGCAGTCATTTAATTTAGTAACTGTGAATTTGGGGCTGCAGCAGATGCTACCACCGTGCCCAGGCCCCCTGGGCTAAGATCTTGGCAGCCCCCACACCCCCTGCCCCGAATGCCCTTTGTGAAAAGAACCACAGTTGCCTGCTTGTTTGCTCTTATCTAATATCAAGCAGCGGTCGTAACAGTCATCTCACAGCATCTGTCTTGGGGAGGATGAGGAGCTTTTGTACCAACAACTGCTGGTTCTGTAGGCCCCAGGGTGTGCAACACTAGGACATGTCATGGTACTGGCCAAACCAAGTGTCCCTTCACCTGTAGGGCCCTGCACGCAGTCTGCCCACCGGTGGGAGGATGTCAGCACCTAGGCCCTCAGACAGCACAAACTCCAAACTCCAGGCTGGCTCAAGGCTCTACCAGTCTCTATCCTCAGGCTGGCTTCCAGCAATCCTGGGTGTTCTGTGCCCATTGTCTAAGATCTATTCCCGCCCCCTCTCAGTATATATCCAAGCCCTCTGCCAAATTCCAACCTAGAGTCCTCCTCTACCAGGAAGCTCTCCATGATTGTTCCAGTCCCCACCAAAGCCAGCTCTGTCCTATAAATGGCTAAAATGTTCCTATCTCTCCCACTCACTTCACTCTCATAAGGTTCCTATTCTACTTTCATTAGTTACTTGTTCATGGAGGCTCACTATGTGCTTACCTAAACTATGAGCTCCTATGGAGCAGAGGCTCTGTTTTACCACTCTCTGAGTTCCCAAGGGATAGCAGATTGCTCATCACAAAGCAGTCCTCAAAGTATATTTATGTTTGCCTCTAATTGGGCAGTCAGGCCTTGTTGATTCAAGGGGGGAAGGTTGTCTGAATTTCACAGCTGAATTATAGGATGTTATTCCTTTAGGGCATGACGTGTAATAACACATGAACACAGCCACACATCAGACCTCCGTCTAGAATTCCCTTCCGTCTCCTCTGCCTGAAGAACTCCTGATCTGTCCTCGGTGCCCGGCCTGAACGTGACCCTCTCTGGAAGGCCTCCCCTGAATCCTCTAGGCAGATTCACCACACCCTTCTCCTGACTTTCAGACACACCTGGGTTGAACTGCTTCCCCCCAGAATGTTGAAGTCCTAGCCCCCAGTAACTGTGAATATGACCTTATGTGGAAATAGCACTTTTGCAGAGGATCAAATTAAGACGAAGTCATGGGGGCGGGCCCTAATCCATGCCTTATAAAAAGGGGAAGTTTGGACACAGAGACAGAAGTGAAGACCCAAGCCAAGGCATGCCTGAGGCTACCAGGACCTAGAGGACAGCCGGTAAGAGGGCAAATGAGTGGCAAACGGTGAGGTTTTGAGATGGGAGAGTGATACCGTGATTTTTATATCTTTGAATATTTGGCCCACCTTTATCAAGTGATGATAATCTAAAAGGTAATTCTTCTAGAATTATTGTTTTCCTGATGGTCTTGAATTAGTTACAGCAGTGTTCCTACTCTAACCATTACAAAACTTAGCTTGGTTCATTCATGCATTCATTAAGAGGTAGGGATCAGATTCTTTCTCACAGCCCTCAGAAGTGGCCAGTCCTGCTGACAGCTCACAGTTCTAGAGTCTGGGCTCAATTTTGGACTTCCAGCCTCCAGACTATGAGATGATAAATTGCTTTCATTTAAGCACCCAGTTTGTGGCACTTAGTTACGGCAGCTCTAGCAAACTTATCCTACAAATTCTGACTCTGCCTCTTACTAGCTGGCTGACCTTAAGGCAAGCTACTTAAATCTCTGAATCTCAGTCTCTTCCTCTTTAAAATGGGACCACAGGAGTTCCCATCGTGGCGCAGTGGTTAACGAATCTGACTAGGAACCATAAGGTTGCGGGTTCGGTCCCTGCCCTTGCTCAGTGGGTTAACGATCCGGCATTGCCGTGAGCTGCGGTGTAGGTCGCAGACGCGGCTGGGATCCCACGTTGCTGTGGCTCTGGTGTAGGCCAGTGGCTAAAGCTCCAATTGGACCCCTAGCCTGGGAATCTCCATATGCCACAGGAGTGGCCCAAGAAATAGCAAAAAGACAAAAAAATTAAATTAAATTAAATTAAAAAAAAAATAAATAAATAAATAAAATGGGACCACAAATCTACCACAAGCCCCTCTCATTTTCCCATCTTCATGCATCCAACCTACATTCCCAGCATCCCTTGCGGGTGGGTGTGGGCAGGTATCTGAGGCCTGGTCAGGGGGTGGGGGTAGAAGTGACATGCCCCAGCTGACCTCTTCGCACAGTCCTCCACACTCCTCTCACGTCCGCATCTGCCAGCAGAGAATGGCGAAGCCCTGGGAGGTGGCAGGGCTACAGGAGCACCTGACTGGCTGCAAGAGGGCCACACCTGGGGAACACTGCATTCTACTCTCACTGGAAACACTGAGGTTGCTCACAAACGCAGTTACCACACCCTCACTCATAGAAATACCAGTCACAGAGTATTCTCGTGAGGATTAGAATACTATGGTAGGCAGTTAAGAGTAAGTTTTTTATATCACTTCCATTCTTTCTAATTGCCCTATGATCTAACACAGAGCCTGGAATAAAGAAGCAAAAAATTCCCAGTGAATTGTCGTCAGTTGAAGAGAACTGGAATCACAAGTCCTTGGCTCTAGCTCCACCGCAACCTTTGGCAAAAGGCTTAATTTAACCCTCTGGGCCTCAGCGTCCAGGCTTATAAAATGAAAGAGTCAAACAAGATTTAAAATTGCCTATATGCTACAGTTTACTAGTCAAAGAAAGCTTGTTTCCCCTTCTCAACACAAGCCCTAGGTAGCCTCTTCCAGTTACTCTGAGTCAGTCTCTAGATGATACATGTTAGCCATCTGACCACTTGTGTCATGATTCTGGTACTGACCCGCTTCACTATCTATTCTGAGAATGAGAATCTCAGTCCCCAAATTCAAACTTACAGGAAGAATCACATTTAGCCTTTTCTACAAATCACTTTAATTCTGAATTCTGGAGGCTTGATCCTGCTGGCTTAGAGATGTAACCCAGCCATCCATGGCAAAGAGCTATTCCTCCCATGCAAAAAGTATGCAAAGGTCCCTGAGTCTTATATAAGGCGTAGGTTTGGGGAACACCTCCAGGCCATGCCGCAGACACAACCACTGTTCCCAGTCACAGACCCTTCAGGTGTCCCACACTCTGCTTCTGTCCGTCACTACGGTTGGAACCTTCAGGGAGGCTGAAAGACACACTGCCATTCCTCCTGGGGCCTCTGCAGATACAGGCAGGGTCCTAGTGCTTGAACAACTGGCAGCCACTCTCTGCTCTGGTCTGGAAACATGGTGGGGGCACAAAGGGGAGGCAGCTTCTTTTCTCTCTTCTCCTGTTTCTCTCAGGGGTCTCCCATCCTCCAACTCCCAGTACCATTGCTTCAAGTCAGCTTTAGAGAGAAAAGCCAAGGATAGAATTATCTTCCAAACAACTCTTTCCTCCTGGCCACAGCTAGCCCTGAGGCCAGAAAGCCAGGCCCTACCACCTGATCTGGGGAGACTGAAAAATACACAGCCTCAGAGTTCCGGTTGTGGCTCAGCGGAAACAAACCCAACTAGTATTCATGAGGACATGGGTTCAATCCCTGGCCTCACTCAAGGGGTTAAGGATCTGGCATTACAATGAGCTATGGTGTAGGTCAAAGACGAGGCTCGGATCCTGCGTTGCTGTGGCTATGGTGTAGGCTGGCTGCTACAGCTCTGATTCAACCCCTAGCCTGGTAACTTCTACATGCCGAGGATGCAACTTTAAAAAGACCACACACACACACACACACACAAACTTACAGCCTCAACCTGAGAAATCTCCTTCTAGTAAAGGCATGAAGTGTTTTCAGTGCGAGTATGCTGTGAAAGCACAGACAGCTAAGTTCCCTCTGTGGAAGCTTCACCTTGCAGACTGGGTCTACTTTCCCATAGACAGCTGGGACAGAGTCCGCATGAACTCAACTTCCCCAAAATGCCAGTGAGAGGCCAAATCAAACACAGTTTGCGGCAATGTCTTGTGCTATGAGCCCTGATGTCACATCACACCAGAAGTCCCACTCAGGTAAGAGGTGTGTCACAAGTCATTTTATAATAAATGCAAACATTTGTAATGATTTATCCTCTTTTACAAATGTCACTCACAGTCCCATTCTGATATGAAAGGACTAGTGGCAGTTTACAGCCAGCCACTCCTGGGAAATTCCATAGGACACACTGAGAGAGACCCAGGGGTCTCAAAGTCAAGGTGTCTCCAGGGTCCAGGCAGATTCCAAATATGCTGAGACCAAACAGCATGCATCTCTTAAAGGGCAAAATCACAGCTCAGCTCCAAGCCACAAAATATCTGCTGGAGGGACCTCCCATTTTTATAGAGGAGGCAAAAACACTGCATTTTTTATTTTTTTAACTTTATGGTTTTATTTTTTCCATTATAGTTGATTTACAGTCTTCTGTCAATTTCTACTGTACAGCAAAGTGACCCAATGAAATATATATATATATATATTCTTCTTCTCACATTATCTTCCATCATGTTCCATCATAAGTGACTGGACATAGTTCCCAGTACTACACAGCAGGATCTCATTGCTTATCCATTCCAAAGGCAATAGTTTGCATCTATCAGCCCCAGACTCCCAGTCCATCCCACTCCCACCTCTCCCCCTTGGCAACCACAAGTCTCTTCTCTAAGTCCATGAGTTTCTTTTCTGTGGAAAGGTTCATTTGTGCCATATATTAGATTCCAGATATAAATGATATCATATGGTATTTGTCTTTCTCTTTCTGACTTACTTCACTTAGTATGAGAGTCTCTAGTTCTATCCATGTTGCTGCAAATGGCATTATTTTGTTCTTTTTTATGGCTGAGTACTATTCCATTGTGTATATATATACCACATTTTCTTTTTATTTTATTTTATTTTCCCACTGTACAGCAAGGGGATCAAGTTATCCTTACATGTATACATTACATTTACTTTTTTTTTCCCCACCCTTTGTTCTGTTGCAACATGAGTATCTAGACAAAGTTCTCAATGCTACTCAGCAGGATCTCCTTGTAAATCTATTCTAAGTTGTGTCTGATAAGCCCAAGCTCCTGATCCCTCCCACTCCCTCCCTCTCCCATCAGGCAGCCACAAGTCTCTTCTCCAAGTCCATGATTTTCTTTTCTGAGATGTTCATTTGTGCTGGATATTAGATTCCAGTTATAAGTGACATCATATGGTATTTGTCTTTGTCTTTCTGGCTCATTTCACTCAGTATGAGATTCTCTAGTTCCATC
Organism: Sus scrofa; assembly: GCF_054392235.1. Lineage (NCBI taxonomy): Eukaryota > Metazoa > Chordata > Mammalia > Artiodactyla > Suidae > Sus > Sus scrofa. The sequence goes on along the minus strand of NC_139396.1, from coordinate 102,833,318 downwards.
CATGATGCTGCAAATGGCATTATGTCATTCTTTTTTATGGCTGAGTAGTATTCCATTGTGTATATATACCACATCTTCCAAATCCAATCATCTGTTGATGGACATTTTGGTTGTTTCCATGTCCTGGCTATTGTGAATAGTGCTGCAATGAACATGCGGGTGCATGTGTCTCTTTTAAGTAGAGTTTTGTCCGGATATATGCCCAAGAATGGGATTGTGGGGTCTTATGGAAGTTCTATGTGTAGATTTCTAATATACCACATTTTCTTAATCCATTCATCTGTCAATGAACATTTAGGTTATTTCCATGTTTTGGCTACTGTAAATAGTGCTGCAATGAATACACAGTGCATGTATCTTTTTCAAGGAAAGTTTTATTCAGATACATGCCCAAGAGTGGGACTGCTGGGTCATATGGTAGTTCTATATTTAGTTTTCTGAGGTACCTCCACACTGTTTTCCATAGTGGTTGTACCAATTTACATTCTCACCAAACGGTATGGGACAGTTCCCTTTTCTCCACACCCTCTCCAGTATTTGTCATTTGTTGACTTGTTAATGATGGCCATTCTGACAGGTGTGAGGTGGTACCTCATTGTAGTTTTGATTTGCATTTCTCTAATAACTAGTGATGTTGAGCATTTTTCATGTGCTTGTTGGCCATCTGTATATGTTCTTTGGAGAAATGTTTATTCAGGTCTTTTGCCCATTTTTCAATTGGGTTGTTGGTTTTGTTGCTGTTGAGAACACTGCATGTTTATACAATTTTCTGACTTTTAAATTGTTGGTGGCTAGTTCAGAGATTTTTTTTTTTTTTTCATTTTTGGCTGCCCCACAGCATATGGAGTTCCTGGGCCAGGGATCAGATCTGAGCTGCAGTAGCAACCTAAGCTACAGATGCAGTAATGCCAGATCCTTAACCCACTGTGCCAAGCCTGGGGATCGAACCTGGTCCCAGCGCTCCCAAGATACTGCCAATCCCATTGCACCACAGCAGGAACTCCACTTTAGAGATTATTAAACATTGTAAACCAAACAAAATCCAGCTGAGGTTGGGTTTGACCCACAAGTTGTTCTGACAGTCTCGGCCAGGACCTGGGGAAGTGCCTGGTGCAGGTGAACCTCCCAGCCCTGGCACAGGGGTTGGGCTGATAGTTTGGGTGCTATCTGTGTGAATGGCTATGTGCTGGATATTGGGAGGCTTTGATGAGAAGAGGTGTGAGTAGAGGGAAGGGTTCTTTAAGATGCTACATCAATGTCACCTCCTCCTTGAAGCCTCCCTACAACCTCCTCACTTAATATCACCCCCATACCTCACCCTCAGGCAACCTCCCTCCCCCAGTATTCTATGTTCATATTAATTGGTGTGTCTAAGAATTGCACTGAGATGGAGGGGCTGGTATACCGTATCATCTTTAACAAGGGGTTGGTGAGCACACTGAGGACAGCATGAATGAATGGCAATGAATGAATGAATGAATGAATGAATGACTTCTAAGTGGAGCATCTACTAAAGGCAAGAGTCCTGCATGCCGCTATACACAGCTGATCCTGGTGGTAGGCACTGCCATGCACAGGTTTGGGGAAACAGTGCACTGCCTCAAAGTCAGGCAGGATTTGCCCAGGACCTTGTGCCTGACGTGGTAAGGCAGGTGGCATCAGGCCTGGTGGTACTAGAGCCACTTCCCACTCCACTGGGAAGAAGACCTCCCTAGAGGCTAGGATGAAGAAGGTTCTCTCCTAACTCTGTTCTAGCCCACTTGACAAGCACTCATCAAGTCCACATGCCACATAAGCAGAGAGCACGAGGGAGCATGACAAAGGCCCATGCAGCTGCCTCTCCTGGCTGTCCAAGGGCTGCATCACAGGAACAGAACACAGCCCACCGTCAGACCAAGCAGAGGGCTAGTGCTCCCTCAGCTCTGCCCAGCCCCACTGGCTACTGCTTTGGTGTCACCCCTGGGCAAGTGTCATATAAGCTCTGTGCCTCAGCTTTCTCATCTGCAGATGGGGGAACATTTAGAAAACTTAGAGCTGATGTGAAAGACAAAATCATATGATGTATGTACAGTACTTGGCCCAGGCCTGGCATACAGCAGGTGCTCAATAAAATGTACTATTAGGAGTCTCATTGTTTTAACTCTTCACATATTTTACCACTTGATCCAGAAAGGCTGTCAAGCATCGCTATCTCATTTTAGAGATGCATTAACTGAGGCCAGTAGAAAGGGCCTGCCCAGATGGCCCAACAAGCTGTGGGCGTCCCAGCACCTCCCCTCGATCCTTCTGACCCAATGTTTATAACCTCCCAGGGCCAACAGTCCACTCTCTTCCCCTTCTTTTTTTTTTTTTTCTTTTTAGGGCCTCACTTGCGGCATATAGAGGTTCCCAGGCCAGAGGTCGAATTGGAGCTATATATACCACAGCCACAGCAACGCCAGATCCGAGCCATGTTTGCAACCTACACCACAGATCATGGCAGCGCTGGATCCTTAACCCACTGACCAAGGCCAGGGATTGAACCTGTGTCCTCATGGATACTAGTCTGGTTCGTTAGCCGCTGAGCCACGATGGGAACTCCTCTTCCCCTTCTTGACACTTCATGGCACTTCATCTCATGTAGATGCTGCACGTTTCCTAGGGGGTTAGTCAGTGGTGCCCCTGGCCCCCAATTCCGCATCTGCTCCCACATTCACACCTTCACAGAGGCTATAGCAGGATGCAGTAGCACCCCCAAGATTCACTGATAGGCCTGAAGACTTCTGATTCTACCCTCAGGGCACTAGTTCTTGATTTCCCGATTCAGTAAGCCTGGAGTGGAGCTGAGGAATTTGCATTTTAACAAGTCCCCTGGTGATGCTAATACTGCTAGTCCAGGTTAGAGCTAGTAGGATAGACAGACCTAAAAACTGTTTAGTAATCAGACAAAGAGGCAAACTCCAGTGGGATGGCAATGAAGGAAACAAACAAGTGTCTGAGACAGAGAGTAGCAGGAAGGGCTAGACTGCGAGGGCCACAAAAGTAGGATGAACCAGGCCAAAAGGGGGCAAAGCATTTCAGGCAGAGGGAATAGCATCTGCTAAGCCTGAGGTGGGAAGAGCTTGGGACTTCAGAGGACTGAGAGAAGATCAGTGACCGGAACATGGCAAGTGAAGAGCAGAGCAAGGCAGCCACACTGGAAGGCAGCTGGGCTGCCTAGCCGGACGACTCTTCCCAGCCTCCCCGGCACATGACTAAGTTCTGTAATGTTGCTGAAAGTGACACATGCCACTGCCAGCCTGGCACATTAAGCCCGTTCTGGGTTCTTTTCCCAGACAGATGAGGACAATGCCCTACAAGATGGGAGAGAAAGCAGATGGAGGGTGCCTGAAAGACGATGCAGCAGAGCTGTCGTCAACCTGGAGGACCGCCCTGGACATTATTCTTTCAGTTACTGAATCTCAAAGCCTCTCTGTGGACAGCAACTGGGATTACATCTCCCCTGGCCCTAGAGTCCTGGCTATCAAAGACAGGGAAGTAACAGGAATCCTGGGATCCAGTTCTGTCCTGCATCTGACTGACAGAAGCCTCTCTGAGCTGCGTTTGCAAAATGGGCTCCACAGTCTCTTAGAAGAGGACTTCAAAGGGCAGGGTGTCACAATCCCCAGGGGGCTTGTTAAAACAGAGATCGCAGAGCCCCCCTCCAGTTTCTGACTCAGCACATCTGGGGCACCACCTAAGGCTCTCCTTTTCCTTTTTTTTTTTTTTTTTTTTAGGCTCTCCTTTTCTAACGAATTGCCAGGCAATGCTGATGCTGCTGGTCTGCAATGGTTTGAGAACCACTATCTTAGGACATTCCAGCCATGAGGTGGTTTAACTCAGTATAAACACCATATGTTTAGGACCTTCCTTGGAAGGGTCAGAAAAATTCAGCCAGAGCTGAGATGCAGAAGGCTTAGCTGAGGAATGGGTATGTCCCTTCAATACCCTGCTGGAGAAAGAGCACCATTCAGAGAGTCAGAAGCCCTGAAGTCCAGTCCTAGTTCTGGACACACACTCAAAGTGCCGAGCCTCAGTGTCTTCATCTGTAAAATGGACATGCACATCAACCACTCAGTATTCCTCCCAGGGATGTCATGAGGGTCAAACAGAAGAACGAGGAGTGCCAGGAGCTCTGCCACTCTTGATGCTGTCCATCCAGCAGCTCCAACATCTACCTTGGACCACATCAGGGAAGAGTGGGCTAAGGAGGGAGAAGCAACAAGCCAGAAGGAGCCTGAACCCCTGACACATGGACTGTCATTGCAGCCCTGCTGCCCTCCAACAGACCCCTTTCAATGGCAGGAGAATAAGCTTTTATCTTGGAGTGTGTGTGTCATCCATCTGAGTTGTATAAGCCCAGCTCTAGGTATGGTCCCAGTCCCCAACCCCCTCATTTCATCATAGAAGAGTTTGCCTTCACCTTCCACCTAGCAAATGTTTCAGATCACTGAGACTTTGAGAGCTGTCTCAACGACTGGTATTGGACATGGCAGAAAACCCAGGGGGCCAATATGCTGAGCAAACTCACATCCACATAGAAACTTCCGATACCCTGGTAGAGCTTCACTCAGAAGCTGCCAAGAGCTGACGAACAATGATGTGAGACCACAGGCTAAGCCTGGGGCAACGTCACTGCTCCCATTTCATCCAACACAGGGATTCTCAATCTCAGCACTGCTGACATTTGGGGCCAGATGACTCCTTGTTGTGGGGCTGTCCTGTGCATTGTAGGAGGTTTGGCAGGACCCCTGGCCTGTACTTGCTGGATGCCTGTAGCAACCCCCCACTTCAATCAAATATGTCTCCAGACATTGCCAGACATCCCCTGGGAGCAAAACTGCCCTAGGCTAAGACCTGCTGCTCTGGAGAAGCAGCTCTCCCACAGCAGCACAGTGAAATCTCTGGGGAGTGCTAACAAATACACACTAATGCCTGGATCTCCCCCATGACGCTGACTCAACTGGTCCAGGGATTTGTAGAAGCTCCCCAGGAGATGAGATTCTAAGAGGCAGCCAGGGGAGAGAACCACAATCTGACTCTTACTGGGATGCCAGGTGTTATGGTGATGGGAAAGTAGGCAGAACTGGGGGCTGTGGTGTGTTGCACTGGAGAAGAAGGTTGATTCAGCCAGCCTAGTGATAACAACACAGCTGCTCAAAGGTGCCCCTCAGAACCAGGACAGGCATAGGCTCTAATCGGCCCCCAGGCTGTCAGCCTACACAGAACATAAAACATGCTAAGACTCTCTACAACCACTGGGCTCTGTTAACCCAGGTCCCAGATGAACCAGAGTTAACCTAACAGGTCAGAGGTTCTGGTTAAAGTAAACAGCTTGGTCCTGCTAAGCCCATGTCTTCACCTTTGAAACAAGAGCTTTATTTAGATGACATCTCAGGCTTTTTCGGGGTTCTCTCTCTGAAGCTCTCTGTAAAATGACAAGTCGCTAAAAATGAGCCCAATGTGGTCCATTTTTCAGCAGCCGGAAGCCCTCCCTGTTTGGTCTCTGCAAGGCCTCATCTAAGTGAGACTGGTACGGAAGACACTGATCTTGCCCAGAGCTGACCAGGAGCCAGCATTAGGCCACCATCTGCCCAGTTCATGGACTAGAGGTCCCAGAGCTCCCAGGCACCTGGGGGGCTAATTGTGGGCTGGAGGCAAACAGAGAAAGGGCTGGAGTCAATGGGTTGTGCCCTGGCCCTCTTCTCATGGAATCACAGCATCTCAGAGCCCGACAGATGACCCAGTCCAGGGGGCTGTAAATGCAGGAGCACCAGATGCAAGGCGAGCCACTTGCATCCATACCACCTGGGAGCTTACAAAGAGATTCTGATGCTATGGGCCTGGAGTGGTGCCTGGGAATCTGATTTTTCAAACCCTCAGGTAGTTCTGATGCAAGACACTGATGCACCCTTCCCAAAGAGGAAATTTCCTGGCCTCAACACACTCAGGGTGTCAGCAGCACCTCCCGGCCTGCTCAGACCTCTGTACTGTGCAGCATCTCATCTTATTTTCCTTGCACATAAAAACCTTCTCCATTAATAAAGAGTATATAGCCTTTACTTGACACAGAGAGGGTAAGCGACTTGCCCTAGGTTGCCAAGCAAAGTGAATGCAGAATAAAGACCAGAAGCGGGTCCTCCTGAATCCCAGGTCAACACCATCACATCTCAACCAGCAGGGCTGCTCTGTGCCTGGGCCCTAGCCACCCAGCCAGCTCTACAGCGCAGGAGGCTGTTTATGTGAGCTGACAGCTCTGATCCGCCAAAGGCGCCTGCTTCCAGCTCAGCCTCTAATAATAGCTCTTCCTCGGAATTCCTCCCGTCTTGGTGGGAGCGGAATATTTAGACATATCAAAGATTCTTTCCCCTTCTTTCATCGAGCCAACAGTGATATGAAAGGAGTACAATGAAAAGACGGGTCTCTATGACAAGCTTCAGAGAGCAGCCAATTCCCTGACATCTCTCAAGACTCCAATTGACTCCACGCTCCTCTGACTGGAGTCAGTGTGGTTACATAATAATAACACCTTCCAGGCTATTGTGGGGCTTTCTCCAAAGTGCTTTCACAGGCATTAGCTTATTGAGCCCACAAAGCATGCAGGAGGTGGGCAGGGCAGGGATCCTTCTCTCCGGTTTACAAATGAGAAAATTGCTGTGCAGAGAGGTTAAGTGACTTGCCTAAGGTCACACAGCAAGTTAGTCGCTAATCACAGAGACCTGACAGGCAGGGAGTCTGGACAGCACTGAATTCTACACAGCCTTCCCTGGAAGATGCAGGAGGGCCTTGGCTGGTGGGTGTGCCCTGCCTGTCCCCCCCCCACCTCCTCTCTCCCTCACATTCCAGCCCTACTCTGCACTCAGGTAACACAACACTCCCTTCGACACTTCCAAACCTGCCATTCTTTTAACACTTCTGTGTCTTTGCACATTTTGTTCCCTCCACTGAACACAACGCTCCCTGCTTCCTCTCACCCATCCTATGACTAGCTCTCCCTCATGTTTCTGCACCTAGCTCCAGCACCACCGCCTCCTCCAGGGAGCCTGCCCTGATCCCCACCTGGCTAAGCCAGGCACCTCCTTGCAGTGCACACCTGTGTTCTGTCCTATGAGATCATGCTGTATTATCATCAGCAACCACAGGATCTCTCTCACCAAACTGTGAGCCCCCCTGTGTTAGTTCACTTGGCTGACATTACAAAGTGCCCCAGATTGGGTGGCTTCAACCATAGAAACTTATTTTCGCACAATTCTAAAGGCTGGAAGTCCAAGATCAAGGTGCAGATGGGGCTGGATCCTGATGAGAGCTCTCTTCCTGGCTTATGGCTGCCACTTTCTCACAGCACCTCCTCTCTGTGCTTTTGGGGAAGGAGCCATCTCTGGTGTCTCTTCCTCCTATAAGGACAATCAGTCCCCTTGGATTAGGGTCCCCCCCTTATAACCTCATTTAATCTTAACTACCATCTTGAAGGTTCACCATTTCATTCTTGTCAACTCTTATGACTCCGTGGTAAAGGACAGAAAAGCATAGACAAGGAGGTAACAGGTCAGAAATGATAACATGTACATATAAAGCCCAGTTCTTCCTATTGAAGTCATCAAAAAATTCCATCCCTCATTCCCATTATTTGAAAATGACATCATTATGCCACTGAGTCTTGAGTTTTCTAGGTTTATCACCTCTACATCACCCAAATGCCCACAAGTTATCTACCCCAGCCATCCCCTGGCCCACATTCCCCTCCCAATAGGTGCACAGGACTTGGACCAGATAGAAGCACCACCACTCTGGAGCCCTTTCTTCTTCGTTGCTAAGGATAGACTGCAGACCCTCTTTGGCTCTTGAAGGTTAAAGCAGGGCCAGGCTTCAGAGATGATCTGTTCCATCATTCAGGGAAAAACTGGTACAAAGATCAGTACAGATGCCTCCTCCTCCAGGAAGTGATCCTGATTCCCTCTTCAGTGCCCCTAGGACAGCAGCATGCCCTCCTCATATGTAGCACATTATCCCACCCTGGTTACACTTTTCCAGTCACCTTCCCCACCACTGGAGTCCCATGAAGGCAGAGTCTGTGTCTCATTCATCTCTACTTCTCCCGCACTCAGCCCACTTGGGAGGCCTTCCTGCTGAGGCCCCAGGAAGTTCCTGCTACCAGGGGGCTGCCTCTTGGCAAGGGCGTGGGTGGGACTGACCCCTGGAGAAGTCACATGGGCCACCTCCATGTCCAGCCTTCCAAACCCAGGCCGCACCCAGGGCCTCATCACTTACCCACTACTGAATTTTAACAAACACTCCAAGAGATAATGGTTAATTTCACAGAGCGGTGAGTGGAGGCTGTTAAAATGTTAATATTATTTAAATTGTTTTACATTTTCGACAGTTTGAGCCGCAAATATAAATGTTTTCCGTGCTTTCCACGGAGCTGAGCTCACAAAAATGATTGATGAGGCGCCGAATATGAAATTTCCCTCTTTAAGAATCTCAACATGAAGGCGATAAGAAAAACACTACCCACCATATGCAGCGCCCCTGTGGCTCCAGAGGCCAAACTCCTCAGTAGAGGGCCCAAGCCAGGTCACTTATTCCTCTGATCCCTAGGGGGCTCATCGCCTCAGCTCCCTGGGCCAAATGTCCTCATCTAGAGACAGGGACAATAATATCACCCTAGTGCCTTTCCAAAGATGCCATTATAGGCTTGCATTTACAGGCACTGGGTATTTCTTCTGCACTGTCACCAGAGCTCACTGCAATGACCAAGGGGGTGCTTTTTATTCCCATTTCACACAGCACTTGCAAGTCACACATCCAGAATTGGAGGCACCTTCCTGGCTTTAAGCCAGTGCTCTTATTAATTAAAATTAAAAGGGCCTGCTTGCATGATAACTAGTACATGGTGGTCTGCTCCCTTCCCCGTGTCCCACCTTCCTTACCTCCACACCCAAACACCCCACACTTTCTCTGGGTTATGACCCTTCACTCCCTGGGACTCCACTTTACCATGTCATAAAACCTCCGGCTGCCAGTTCTAACTCTGGCTAAATACAAATGAGGGATGAGCTAAGGAAGAGAGAGTCCAGCCTCAGCAGGCAGCCTGCGGGCCGTATGGGAATCTGCCAGGCTTTGTGTTCCGCTCTCTTTTACGTTCCCGGGCAGTCCAGGCCTCAACTCCCTCCTGCCTGCAGAGCCCAGGCCTGCCAGCCTCACCTCCAGATCTCAGGGAAAGTTTCAACCTGGCTCTGGCCTCATGCCCAAGGGAGATACCTGAGTTCCCTGCTCCATCCAAAGGGAACCCTGTTTTATCCTCTTCTGGGCCCAGCACGGGGCCAGAGGCTGTCCACACGTTGTGTCCAGGGCCCCTCTCCACACGTTCCCAGCAAAGCAGTTACTACTATTCCAGTGTTACACATGAACAAACTGAGGCATGGAGAGAACCCCACGGACAAAGAGCATTAAGCAGTGGGGTCTGGATTTAAATCCCAGTGTTCAAATACCAGAACACCACACTGCTTCCCCGTGACAGCATGCCTCCTAGGTCTGAGCCTCTGACCCCTGTAATGCCTTCAGGCCCCATCTCAGCCTTATCAGCATCATTCATGCATCACACCAGTTGTTCATCCATGCAGTGCCTGCTCCAGAGCAGGCCCCGTGCTAAAGCCTGGGGGAATGCTGGAAGAGGGCATACTCACTACCCCCCGCCCCGCCCCCGCGGATCTGACAGTCAATACAGGGTGACAAACTGGAGACAGAGTGGTTTGTGCCATGAAGGGACTCACATGAAAGGGCCCCTTAAGCCCAGCCTAGCCTACCAGGGAAGGTTCCCTGGAAGAAATCCCATCTAAGATGGGGTCTGAATGATAAGCAGGAATGAGACAGTGAGGCATGAGACAGTGCACCTGCCCAAAGCAAAGCAGGAGCAGAGACCCCAGCATGAGTCCAAGGCCTGGGCAAGGGCAAGGGGCAAGAGGGGCTAAAGAGCTGAGCAGCCCTGCAAGTCAGGTCAAGTAAGGCATGTGGGCTCTGCCCTGAGGTGGGGTTGCAGGTTTTAAGCAGAGGAGTGAGTGAGCACACATAGGTTCCAAAGTAGTCCCCCTGGCTATGGTGGGGAGAAGAAACAGAACCTGGGAAGATGAGGCCAGGGACAAGCAGAAGCTGGAGCAGTGCCCCTGTGAGCAGCTGTGACATGGGAAAGGGGACTGGACGGTGGATTTAAGAACAGTTAGTGGGGACAGCTGAGAGACTGGGGACTGACTGAACTAGGGGCCGAGGGGGAGGGAGGTGCCAGAAAGATTCCATTTCTAGCCAGAGTAACTGGATGGAAGGAGGCATGGGGTCCTGCCACCCCTGGACGTGATCCTGTGGTTTATCTCACAGTGGGGTCCTCAGACCTGCTGTGACCAGTTCTCCACTGGTCACTGACCACTAAATGCACTCTGACCCTCAGGCCCACCCTCCACCTCCCCGCTGAGCACTTGTCCTCCCCGCCCATCCCCAAGTAGAGAGGAGGTGGGGGTGGGGGTGGTGGGGAAGATCCTGGATGCGCTCAGCGTGATGCCAGCGCTCACAGGGACTAAATCTTCCAGTGTGAGGCTCTGTGTCTATCAAATGGCAGTACTGTACCTGTTGGGGGTGGGGGGCAGTTCAGGGAGATAAAATACCTAAGGCACTTCAGTCCGCCTGGCACACTGAGCGTGCAATAAATGGTGCTCGTGTTATTATCACAACTCAGCCAACCCTGAAGCTCCTCCTTGGGCCCCTGTACTAGAGAAAGGGCGGCCAAAGGCACGTAGTTCTGGCCATGCTCCCTCTCCCATACTCCACTTCCCACATACCAGCAGCTCAGGCCAAGGCCCTCTCTGGGAGCAGGTGGGGAAGGCAGGCGGAGGGAGGTGCCTTGATGGATGAGTTTCGGCAGCTCTGTGATGCATCAAATGTTTAATGGAAGCGCAGGGTGTGGGTCTGGGGGCCTCCTCGCCCGCCTCACTGATGTTCCCTGACATTCTGGGAGCAGGGAAGGCACTTCGATGCTTTGCTAAGGAGGTAGGGAATACCAAATAAAGCCGAGACCTCCTTTCCTCAGCTCCGATAAGGATACGTTCCTTCAGGAAAGGAGAAGGGAGCTGGGCCAAGCACAGAAAGGAGCTTCAGCACCAGATGCTTGGGCTCCCCTCTTCCAGGATATGTGAGCTCAGCTTCAGTGTCTCTAAAATAGGAATGATAATGATAATAATCCCTACTTTATAGGGATGTGGTAGGGATAAACATGGAAATACGTACAAGAGCTAAAACAGCACCTGGCACATAGGAGATGCTCAATCAGAACTAGCTTTAATAACAAGGGAAAGAAACAGACCTGAGATGCCCCTCGGTTGCCTCCTGCCCTACTGCTGACTTGCTGTGTGACCCTGTATAAGTTCCCTGCCCTCTCTGGGCCTGGGTTTCCTCACCCTGGACTGGAGGTGTTGGTCTCCATGGTCCCCCAGGGCCCCTCCATGGCCTTAAGGCTCCTCTCAGCACACAGTCAGGGCCATGCCTGATCAAGACTGACAGGGACTCACACACTTGGGCTCAGTGTGGCTCACGCAGGAAGCCTTCTCAATTCTTGTCCCTCTAAAGCAAATTCATCCTTTGATGAGCAATGATGCCCAGATGGTGGAAAGCAACAAAGAAAGGAGGACCAGCTTCCACCACCTCCCACCCTTCTCCTTTCCCCAGCACGTCTCCTCTCCACAGGCTGGCTTCCTGACCCTCCCTTTCTCTCACTACACCCTTGTTCCTCTGCTCCCCAAGCCCTTACCACTCTTCAGGCCCAGTTCAGTATACACCTCATCCAAGCAGCCTTCCAGCTCAAAGTGACACTCCCCTTCCCGGCTCCTCACAAAACAGATGAAGTGGGGCAGGATTGGGTGGAACACAGTGAGGCAAGGTGGGCCAGAGCTGTTGACCAGAAGTGACATACCAGAACCAGAGCAGTGGGTTGTGTCTGACAAGCGGTACGTGGAGACGGGGCACCCCATTACAATATAATAATAGCAGTCCTATGTGGGGCAGAGTCCCTTGCCAGGTACTAGCTCAGCCAGCCCTCACAACCCACTTGGATGTGCCGATGGGTAGATGAGGAAAACTGAGGCTCTGCGGGAATAAATCACACAGGGATTAAAACGTTAGTAAGTGACAGAACTAGGATTCCCACTGAGGCCATTGAGTCCAGGACCTTACCACTGACCACAGTCACAGGCTCTCCAGTCTCCCTCTCAAGAATCCATGAAGAGCCAAGTCTGGAAGCTCAGAAACACAGCTGGTCCAGGAGGCAAAACTGTGAGTTCAAGCAGAGGCCTTGGGCAAATCAGTCCCACCCTCCTTGATGGGCCAGATTTTTATGAGGGAAATTTTTCCCACTGGGTCTTAACAACCACTCCGCCTCTGACAAATCCTGCTGGAGAGATGAATTTAGCAGACAATCGAAAAGCTCTTTCCAAAAGAGTGACAAACCAGGCTTTGGTCTACCAGGAGGGTCCCTTGGGAACAGTGGTCTTGAGCACATACACCCTTCTCCCCCTACCCACAACTAAGCTGAGCACCGTCCCGGCTCTTAGGTGGTTTTCAGAGAACCCACAGACTCTCCCACCTGCTCCATGTAGGTCTCTGGTGTGGGAGTGCGGGTTCACCTCTTGAGCCGCTAACAGCCTGGATTTCTAATAGCCAACTTCAATTCTCTTTTTCCCTCTCTGGCACCTCTCTTTCCTCCAGTAAATAGCCCTAAGCTGGCTGTCCTGATAAACTGGGGGCTTGGGGACTTTCTTCAAGTGCCTTGTAAATGGAAGCGTCTCAGGCCGACAGCTCTCGGTGTTCAATGAGATTATATTTCTTATTTAAATAGCCGATTGGAGGATTGGTTTCAAAGTAAGACTCGGTATGCCCGTGGCCTCCACTGGGCTCCTGGGGAGAAGCAATATTGTGTGGCATTGTGCAGCGGCAGGAGCCTCTCCTTCCAGCTCCTGCTCCCATTCAGATGCTCCATGATGGGGGGGGGGGTTGCCGGGGGTGGGGGATAAAAGCCACCTCCCCTCCTGGTTTGGGGAGCCGGAGATTATGCTTTCATTCGAGAGCTCCTTCTCTGGGGCTCCCCACGACGCTCAGTACCAGTTGTCTCCCCTCTCAAAGCGACTGGGAGATAAAAGGCAATGTGTTTGCTTCATCCCACCTCCGGGGAGAGCTCAAATCAGCCTTTTGTCGGCAGAGGATAAGCACCACCATTTCAGGAAGGGTTGTTTAGCTGCTCTGCTGGAAGGTTTCATGCAGGCTCTCCCCCACCTCCCTGTGCTGTGGTTTCCCTGCCCCGTATGGAGCCCCAGGCACGGCCCTGGGTAGGCTGGTGCACACTTTCTGATTGGGTGCCCACACCCAGCCCTGAGACGGGTAGCATCACCAGGGAGAGCAGGTGGCCCCCGGCCGGCAGGGAAGGGCAAGGTCTGCACTAGACCGAAATCTGCCTGAACTGTGCTGTGAAGACCCTGTGAGGGCCCAAGCTCTTTGCTTAGAGCAAATTTGCAGTTAATTGCGTGTCAAAATAACATATTAGAAACAGCAGCGTCTGGACCGTGTGCAATTCCTCTCCTTTCAAGCCTTTGTCTGCTCGGGGCCGGAGGGGCTTGTCAGGGCATCTTTGAGACAGGCTGGTGGCCCCCGTCAAAAGCAGCCCCAAAATCTCACTGACTGTCCCAGAGTACCAGACAAGATAAAAGGCCAGTGGTGGCCTTGAAGAATGCCCAGCTCTGTCCGTGGGGGCGGGTGGGGCCAAGATCTTCTTTACTGGCAGCTGCGGTGCAGAGGCAGGCGGTTTGGTATTCCAGGCACATCCGGTGCCTCGTGCATCCAGGGACCGCAATCAGGTAGCTGATGGGGATGCAAGTCACATCGCCTGGACCAATGCCGCAGTGAACTGATTCATGCTGCTTATACTTTGAGGCAGGGAGAAGGGACAGCGGGGCCCAGAGAGGAACCAGTCTGGCTTTATTATACAGCTGCTGTTTTCAAGCTAGAATATTCCAGCCTCTCCTGCTCCCTCTCTTTCTGCTGAGCTGGTGCTGGCTGCCTACCTGCAAAGATAGTGCTCATTTTGGCCCCTGGCTCTGACTGAACAATGGCATTATGCGATACATAAAGAGTACCCAGGCAACGCAGACAGGCACGGCTTAACTCGCTCAGTGCCCAGTGGCTTTTGAACGCCCCTGCATTCAGCCTTTATCCCAAGCAGCCTGGGGCCTCCCTACCCTTTATTCCCCAGCCCTCCCCATCACAAGCTTCCCCCAGTTCCTACACAGATCTGCAATGGAGCTGATGGCCATGAAATGAGGGGCACAAAGGAAAGGAGAGAGACAAGCCCTCCCTAACTGGGAAAGAGTCCTGGCTCTGGGCAAGGAAACCTGGGTCTCAATTTTGCTATCAACTCACTGGGTGGCCTTGGCAAGTCAATTCCCAGCTCTGAGTTCCAGGTCTGTGTCTGCAAATAAGAGAGATGGCAACCAAGTTCCAGAAGGGCTTTTTCTGACTCTGACATTCTATGATTTGGATTCACATGGTTCAATGGCTTGGTTTTGGCCTCATTTACTGAGAGCAAAGGCTCCTCTGTTGTATCAATATTCTCCTGGACTATGACCTTAAGACCAGGCCAGGGTCAGGGCAGTCAATGACTGGAGCAAGCCAGATGATACCCATGGCTCATGGGTGCCACCTTCCCTGTCTAGAGCAAGAGCTACTGCTTGGCTCTAGCTTGTAGTTGCCTTAGGGAGGAAAAAAAAAAGTCATATATGGTCTTCTAATTTTTTTTAAAGAAATGAGAAATATAAACTTATATGAAAAGTCTCACAGTTGTTACATGTTAGTTCAATTTCTTGCAAACACTGGCAGGTCAAAGTTGCTATCAGTGACTTCTCTGCTTGACAGGTGTTCAGATTACAAAGCGCTGCTGGGATTGCCAGGGCTACTGGGTATATGAGCTCCACTGAACCCTGGAGTTATCCAGGGCAGTATTCCTGAGATGGGATGAATTACACTAGGAAAGGATACACCATTATGCTTTGTTTTAAGAAAAAGGAAGAGAGGAAAGGAACCAAACTGTGCCCAATACCTTCAGATCTCCAAGCCAACTCCAGACTGGTCTGCCTCCCAGAAGTGAGGGAAATCCTCCTGTGGCACCTGTTGGATCTCACCACCCACCCCCAGGAGTGCCAAACAATGCACCTAGATCCCCAGCACCCCCACCACTGTGTGGCCAAGGAAATGATTCCATCACCTGAGTTCTTTCCTGCCCAACCAGATGCTGAATCCCTACACTTCAGGGCCTCAGTCTCAAAATCCTGCCTTCCTGCTGCAAGCCCCGCCTCCAGCAGGGGGGACCTCCAAGTAATGTCACATGAGGCTCTCAGCACCTGGAAGGGACTGCAGAAGAGTTTCAAGCAGACCTCTGCCCAGGGGAATCCCAAACTGCTTGTGATGTCCCATTAACTCAGCTTATGAAAATATATCCTGAGGAAGCGATGCCACATCTTAATAACATACCTGGTGGCCTCTGAAGCCACAAGTTCATATTATTTCAACAAGAATTGAACAACTAATATTTGCTGGCAGTGAAGAAAAATATTAGGTACAAGGAGCTCCTTGAGGGCTGGGAGAAAATACAGACTCAAACACAGGTTCAGTTAGATAACAACCTGGGAGCAGGCACTGAGGCTGAAGGCAACCATCTTCTCTGTTGATAGAGGGATCACTGTATTACAGCACCAGACTTGCTGTCAGAATCATCTTCCCCAGACACAGCATTAATATGAGGCATGAGGCCGACCCCCTACTCACCACTGAAATATAAAATCAAAAAGCCTCTATAGGAGTTCCTGTCATGGCTCAGTGGTTAACAAATCCAACTAGGAACCATGAGGTAGAGGGTTCAATCTCTGGCCTCGCTCAGTGGGTTAAGGATCCAGCATTGCCATGAGCTGTGGTATAGGTCACAGACATGGCTCGGATCTGGCATTGCTGTGGCTGTGGTGTGGGCCAGTGGCTACAGTTCCGATTGGACCCCTAGCCTGGGAACCTCCATATGCCGTGGGTGCGGCCCTAGAAAAGACAAAAAAAAAAAAAAGCCTCTATAGGGAGTTTCTGTTGTGGCTCAGTGGTAAGGAACCCAACTAGTATCCATGAGGATGCGGGTTCAATCCCTAGCCCCACTCAGTGGGTTAAGGATTCAATGCTGCCATGGCTGGGGCATAGATCAGCAGCTATAGCCCTGATTCTACCCCTAGCCTGGAACTTCCATATGCCACAGGTTCGGCCCTAAAAAGCAAAAAAAAAGGAAAGAAGAAGCCTCTATAATAGGATAAGGATCTGACTGCCACAGGAGGTGAGAGGAGAAGGGAAGTAGAGGAAAGGTGCCCCTCCCCACCAAAAAAAAAAAAAAAAAAAGGCACCAGTGGGAGCGAAGATGGGGCCTATACAGCATGTGCGGGGATGTGGGGAGGGCTTGGATAGTCCACTGGGTGAGTGGTCTCCAACTCAAGGGTGGTTCAGGCTGGCTGGAGCCACGGGATCATGGAAGGAGAAAGTTCCAAAAAAGGTAAGAGATGCCAATCATGATGGACCTTAGGCAAACAGAAAGGTTTGGATTTTATTCTGTAAGCAATAGGGAGCCACTGAATGTTCATTGAGGGAGAGATTCCATCAGAACTGGGTTTCAGGAGTCTCCACTAACTACCAGAGAGCTGACCACTAGGAGACTGGCCAGGAGATGAAAACAACAGGCCCGAGAAGAGGATGACAGCCTGAACCAGGGCAGTGTTTATGGGATGGAAAAGAGGAGGCAGACATCATATATGGTACAGAGAAAGAATCCAAACAGCTTCACAGTGGCTGGACATTGGGAATAATGATCAAAGATGCCTGGGGTGTCCGGGAGTATGATGGTGCCACCGTTGGGAGGAGGAAGAAGAACAGATTTGAGAGAGAAGAGGGTGGTTTCACACCTATGCTCTGGATGGATGATTAATCAAAGACTAATGAGCACCATGGGGCTTGGCTGGGAGGGCTGGAAGGCCCTGGAAGATGGGTTCTAGAGCTGGGGGACAAGAAGGCAGCAGGATTCCCAAGGAGGAACCGTGGGGGAGCCATCAGCCCACCAACACTCACCAGGCTTCTGTCCACTGGGCCTGAAGCCAGGATGTGAGTGCCAATCTCTGGGGGCCTGCAAGGTCCTGAACACCTGATGGAGGCTGTCAGTATCTTCCTGGTTAAAAGCCCCAACTGGAGGCTTAGCACAGCCCCTCCCGACGTGGTAATTGGCATCTTTCACGGAGGGCTTAAGGAGGGAAAACTGTCTCAAGTGATGGCACTTCACACTCGGCACTTGACATTTCTGAGGCACTCCACAGGCATTAGCTAATTAATCCTTGAGTCTGTTTAGCCCCCAAAAGAACTCCCAGAGGCTCCACTTATACCCCACGGGCGGGGACTTTCACACCATGAGAAGCTCAGGAACCCAGCACTGGGGAGACAGCCTTGCAGATAGCCACTCGCCTGCTCCCTTGCTTGTTAGTAACTCAAATGGCTGCCAGGCAATCAGGATGGGAGCCTGAGAGGAGACATTTTCACTGTGTTGGATGCTCCTTGGGAAAGAGACAGGACAATGAAGAGAGGGACAGGATACTGACATCTACTCAGCCCAGCCCCCACTAACTACTATTCACTAAGCATTTTATTTTTCACCTAGCATTTTTTTTTTATTTCTTTTCTTTCTTTTATGGCCGCACCTGTGGCATATGGAAGTTCCTGGGCTAGGGGTCAAATCAAAGCTACAGATACCGACCTACACCATAGCTCATGGCAATGCCAGATCCTTAACCCACTGAGTGAGGCCAGGGATTGAACCCATATCCTCATGGATACAAGTTGGATTCGGTTCGTAATGCACTGAGCCACAATGGGAACTCCCGCACCCAGAATTTTTAGTGTCTGTTCATTCAACCCTCAAACTGATCCTGTGATAGAAATATCTGTCTCAGCTTGGACTCACCCCAGGAGTCCCTGAGACAAGGATTCAAGTGCAAGCCATTTATTGGGGGTGTGATCCCAGGAAACACCAGTTCGGATGAGGGAAGAGAAACAAAAAAGGGATAGAAGCCAACAGCAGATGTGTTGTGGAGCACGCCATTCCTGTGAGCAAACGAGGCTCCATTCTACAGAGCCTACCACTGTTGTCCCCCTGGGAGCCAGGGAGTCAGGGGACTGAAGCTCAGCTCCCACCAGTCATGGGCTGAGGGCTGCATCCAGTGCACTGAACTCCCCACTGCACCTGGTCTGAGCCAGGTGTGTACTCAGATAAATCCAAAAGCCCTTAGATAGATACCCCAGGGGGCTTGCAACAGATGCCTCCAGGTCAGAGTGGCCAGGGCTGGTCAGTGCCAAGAGATACAGACAAAGCACCAGCAGCATCTATTACAATACCACTATTCCTATTTCTGCAGATGAGGAAACTGAGACTCAGAAGTGGGACCCACCAAGCCAAGGTTACACAGGTAGAAACTGACGGAGCCTATATGTAAATGAAGTCCGTTTGCCTCTAAAATCTAGGTTTTCACTTTGTAGTGCAGTCTTCCGAATCTAGCTTTCCTCTTCTACCCTCCTTCCCCTCATCCTGGAGACATAAAACAAGGTCAGGCCTGTCTGCTGACAGTGTTCCCTCTCCCTAAACCTGCCTCTCAGACTGACTCTCAAACTGACTCTTTCAAGCAGGTTTCCTGAGATAAAGGCTTGATGAGAGATCTGCCTGCTGACAGAGTCTGGAACTAAGCAGGGCACCCTTCCTCAGCAGCATCCATTCCTCCTTTAATTCATTTGATAACCTTGTGAAGTGCAGACCTGCAGGGTTTCAGAGAGTTGTCAATTCTCCATCCTGATGCCAAGGCTCTGCTGCGAGGTTGGTGCTGTGTTTTTGCTTTTGCAAACCAGTGCTTAGCATTTATCACTGGTTGGAGGATTGAATTTGGCAAGAAAGATTTCTTGTGCGTTTGGAGGATTCATTTACCAAGCACCTCCCCCGGCAGAAATGCTAAAGGACAGTAGTCAAGTGTGCGTGTTGGGGGGGGGCAACCTGGCAACCATGAGCCAAATCCTCTAGTAGGTGGTTCTCTAAACCTGAGAAGAAAGGCATTTTTCTCTGCTTCCACACCCCAGAACACACTGTCTCCTCCCTCCCCACCCCAGTTAGCACTGTCCCATCAGGGTCCAGCCCAGGAGGGAAGCTGGGGGTCGAAGCAATGATGGGGTGGTCAAAGGGAAAGGGGAAGGGACTGGGGCCAGGTGTGTCCCCTAGGATGGAGCACAGACTTAGCCTGGCTCCCAGTATGGCAGTAGGTAAGGATGGCCATGCAATAAGCATTGAGTAGGGCCAGCTAGCGGTAATGGGCAAGAGGGTGACCAGAAGTCTCAGATAGGGAAAGAAGCAGAGAGAGCTAGCAGACAGACAGACAGACATAATAGCCATTCTCTTTAAAAGGAGCCAGACATAGCTTATACTGTCCTCAAGAGGCAATTATTTTAAAAAGTCTACAAATAGTTGTTAAACACAGCCATTAGTAAAAATCAAATTATATATCTACAGTTAAATAATTACATTAAGAACAAAGGTAAAAAGTAATCACAACATATTACTTCCTAATTACATCTTACTATTATCTATGTTGTTGAATTTATTTGTATCAATTGTATCAGTATGATGGAAATTATTTATCATAGTGGCTGCTGTATTTCTTCTGAAATTAACCATGTTGGTGATATTTAAACCATGGAATTTGGCAAACTAAAAATTCTTTTCCTGGAAAGCTTGTGTGTAACAGGCTTTACCAGCATACCGCTGGTATTTGCTACCTTATATCAAGCACCTCCTCCCTACATGGCACCAGGCTAGACACCTCACATTTGTTACATGACAACCTGGGCAGCGCATATGAGTTGTGAAAATATAGAATCACTTTCATTTTGGTTGGTAAACAGCTGCTATCCCTAGGCCCCTGTGTGTCTTCCTTCCTTCCTAGCCACCAGCCCCTCCCCCATTGCTACTAAAGGTTAGTGCCTGAGCCTGTTCTAGCCGTCAGCCAGTGTTCATGTAGTACAAGTCATCAACATTTTTACCATAGCTTCTGTTTACAGCTATCCTATGAGTTAGGTATTATTATCATCTCCATTTTACAGATGAGGAAACTAAGGCTCTGAGGAAAAAAACCAACTCAACCAGAGTCACATTGTTAGCACAAAACATAGCAGGGATGAAGCTGAAGTTGGCCTGAGGCCAGCCACAGTACCCAATCACGCAATGTCTCATCAGCATGGAGGTCTGCAGGCTGGTGGCCCAGGCTGAGCTCCAAGTCCAGGGAGACAAAGAGAGTGGGGTGAAGCCTCTGCTCAAGTTAGCATACAGGGCCCTGCACTCAGAGGGGCAAGGGAGGGACCCAGCTAATAAATCAGTGGGGCCTGTCTCATGAACAAGACAAACCCTAGTTATTAGAATTGCACAGCACACCAGAGAGGGCCTAGTTGCAAGGGTATTCTGTGGGTGAAAAGAGAGAGCTCCAGCCTAGAACTCTTGAGGTCTCAAGACAGGACTTGCCTATGAGGCCAGAGGGGTTCAAGAGGCCTCACAGCTGAGCCACTAGACACTCCTCCTCCCCTCCTCTTCCCTCCTCACCCCTCCTCTCTCGTCCTCTTCCCTTTGATGCCCAGTCTGAGTTCTTGAACTGTAAAGTATTAAACAACATGACTTCCCTCAGGAAGCTTACACTCTGAGCTAAGGAGAAGCTGCACATCTATATGAACAATGTAAATACTAAATATTTGATTAACACAACAAGGGTGAGGTCACAAAGCAGGTGTCATGGCTGAGAGACAATAGGAAAGCTTCCAGAAACCAAGGGCCAGATGCCCTTATATGTTAGACATGGCATCTCTGGGCTGACACAAAGCTTTTCCTTTGACTTCAATTGTCAGACATAATGTGTACCACTGCCAGACTGAATCGTCAAGTTAGCAGTTTTCTGAAGGAAAAATGCTGCTGCATTAAACACACGCAACAATTATAAGAGCCATCCTGATTTCAGAAGTGCAAACTGTAGGACAGAAAAACATATCTTCGTGCTCCAAGGTCATTAGGACAAAGGATAGAGCAAAGGAATCTCATTCAGTCATTCCACAGATATTTACTGAGAGCCCAGTGCTGGGGATACATGCAGAGCAATAAATGCAGAGCTGCTCCCTGCTCCATCAGAGCTCCCAGCCAAGTGGAGGAGACAAGCATAACACCAGTAAAACAAGCAACTAAAAATGCACTTATAAACAGAAATACACATCCATTTTGAGCTAATTCTTGTAAATGGTGCAAGTAATGGGTCAAAATTCATTTTTTTGCACATAGATATTCAATTGTACCAGTGCCACTTGTTAAAGACTATCCTTTCCACTGAATTGTCTTTACACCTTCATCACAAATCAGTGTCCATATATGTGTTGGACTATTTTTGCACTCCATTGACCTATTCTTCAGTCTTGATGCCAATATGACACTGTGTCAATTACTATAGCTTAAAATCAGGTAGGGTTAGTCCTCCAACTTTGTTCATTTTCAAAATTGTTTTGTTTATCCTAAGCCCTTTTCATTTCCATATGAACTGTAGAATCAGCTTGCCAATTTCTACAATTTCCATGTTGCTGCCCACCCCCTCTTGGTACTTGGAGCATTTGACAAGAAAACAGATAGGGAAACTCTGAGCTGAGGTTGGTGCCGCAACACTGAACAAAGCAAGGCTCAGAAGACTGAACTGAACTGAAGGAATGCTCTCCCCATCTCCAAGATGGAACAAGGGTGGGTTTGTGTTTCAAATAAAGCATCCCAGGGTCAAAGGTGATGGATGCATGAGCCCTCCACAGCCTGTCCCCTTCTTTCAGGCACAGAGCATTGCCTCTTGTTCCTCCATTAGAACATTCTCTCTTCTGCTCTGGTCTTTCCTGGTTGTTTGCTGTGGTTCCTGGCCCTGAGAAGCTCCTGGGCTGTATGCTTCTGCATCTGGGTAGCCAGAGTCCAGAACAGAAAATAAAAAGGGGTGGGGGGGGGCTCGGTAGATGCCAGGAGAAAAGATAGAAAGAAAAGGAAATGGGTGTGCACACTGGGAAATCCAAAGGAATAATGATTGTGAGGCATTGCTTTAACAGCTTTAAAGGTTGGTTGAGGAGTGTTCTATAAATAATAACTCCTACATAAAACATACTATGCTCTGTGCTAAACTTTGCTCTCCATGAATTTTCTTTCAGTCCTCTGAAACTTCCCATGAGAGAGAAATATAATTACACCCATTTTCCAGATGAATGGAGGCCTAGAGAGGTTGAAAAACTTGCCCAAGTCATTGCTTGCAGGTAGCAGAGCCAGAACAAGAATCCAGATCTGCCTGGTTCCAAAGTCCACACCTTAGACTGAACCCCAAGATGATTCTGCCTTTAGGGATGGGGAACAAAAAAAAAGGCTCATAAATGTGTGCAATCAGATGAGCATGATTTAATGAGCTGCTACTATGAGCCAGGATTGTACCCAGGACCATCTGACACAGCCATATGTGACACAACACACAGGGAAGGTGACTGACTCTAGCCAACTTAGGAACCCATACACTAACCAGAGAGGGGAGGCCTTCAGTGGTGTATATGAAACAGGAAGGAAAGACCTGGGGGTGCTGGTCTCTTTGGGAAGAGGGTCATCTGAGAATCTTCACCCCTGGAGCCTTCTTGAACTGGCTCAAACACAAAGAGGATTCATGGTATCAAGCACCCAAGATGATGTGGCTTAGGGCACCATGTGAGTCATTCTCAGCAGGTTCTTTCCAGGTGGCAGCCACACCGCCAGGGTTCATTTCCTCTGCTCAGAAACCTCTCTTAAAGACGTCCAGCAAAAATCCCAAGTCAGATTCTTCTTGTTTCAAGATGCTAGAATCAATCTGTGAGAATCTACTGAACCAGTTCTGAGTTCCACGTCACTCCTGAGTCGGAGGATGGGAGCCAGTTCAGTCAAACTGTCCTGCAGGAGAGTGACAGATCCCCGAAAGAAGACAGAGGCATCACTGCCCAAAGACGGTCAGCAGAGCAGGCAGAACAACAGATATGTACTCTGACTTCCCCCCAACTCAGTCCAGGGCAGAAGTCCAGCCCTGCCCAGCCCACAAGCATCAGCCCAGTGTTTGCCCTGCTGGGCTCTCCTGGAATTGATCTTCACAAACTCAGAAACACATGTCTGCATCCAGCTACTGGATCCTCCTTCCTGGTCCTCTTACAGCCAACAAAGCCCAAGTTCTGGCACCTATAACCTTCAGAAGGCATGGGCTTCTTTCTGCTTTAGCAATGATTCTATTCTAGCTTTATACACCCTTGGTCTCCATGCACAGAATGCATGTTCTCTTCCCAGACCTGGGCCTGTAATGTGATATATCCCACTAGGGATAATGATAAGGGCATTTGGAATTAGAAACATCCCCAACACCTAGGTTGCATGATTGTTGTGCCTACTGTCCTCCACCCACCAGCCTGTGGAGGAGGCCAGGATGCAATGCTTGGGTTGGCAGTGCTTTACACTTCACCAGGTGTCCTTGCAGAATCATGCCTTGTCTCAGGTCCCAACAGGCCTGAGGGGCTTCCCCAAAAGCTACTGTTGGCCCCTATTAACTGGAGAGTGTAACACAAAACAGATGAACCTGGGTCAACCTCCAGAATATCTGGGATAAGTGACCAGGCCCCAAACTCCTGGGTCTTCTCTGGCCCACCACTGGCCAGCCTCTGGGACAAAGGAACCTCAAACAGGGTGAGGCAGACCTCTCCCTCCCATGGAGAAAAGAGTGTGCGAGATGTTTCACATGCTGCAGCAACAGCCACCACAGCAAAAAAAAAAAAAAAAAGGCAAGTTCAAAGGTAATTGGACGAGGAGTTTTAAGCACGGCTATTCCCGAAGCAAACTGCTTCATGAATACCCATCGGGATCTGCCCATATGGACAGCAGAAGGGCTCCTGCTGTTCTTTTGCTAATAAAAACTGTTGTGATTACATTTCCAATCCTGCTGGAATGGAGCCTCTGTGGGGCTGTGGTGCTGCGTGCTGGGAGAAGGTGTCTTCCAGGCTGATAGGCAGCCTGGAAGGGGTGGGTGCGAAGACCAGCCACCCCCTGAGTGCGGAAGGAGAATCCTCAGGGGAGTCTGGGACAGAACAGGTGTGTGTGTGTATCTGTGACTGTGTGGCCTCACACGCTACACACACACACAGGAAAATCTTAATTAATGGAACAACCTTCTATAAGTGGTTCCAGTTACTGGCATTTTCTGGTTAATTAGAGGTTAACCTGTGATTGCTTTTTTTATTTCTCCCTCCTTGTAGAAGTACATTAGTCTGATTTCACCCCTACCCTCATGCCTGAGCTCCAGCTAGCATCTCTGATAGGAATGGCCTCCCCTGCCCCTCTATTCTTTATCAAAATCCTACCTGTTCTTCCTGCCCTTAGTCTATGTGAATGATGCCTCCTCCATGAGGCTTTCTCAGATTCCTGGTCTTAAGTGGGGAAAAACTTCCCTCCTGGATTTCCCTATGCCGCAGAAGCTCCTCCTACAAAGCACTTCTCTCCCTGAGGAAGCTCCAGGCCTCTGTAGGTCATTGTTAGGGCCTTGCCTCTGAAGCCCTAGTGTCAGCAATGTAAGGCTTGGGATACAGTACATGCACAATGGACTATTCATTAAATGAATGAACATTCTTTTTTGTACACCTGAAACTAATATAATATTGCAAGTCAGGTATACTTCAATTTTTTCCAATGTGCACTCACTTTTTTTTTTTTTTTGTCTTTTTGTCTTTTTTTGTCTTTTGTCATTGTTGTTTGTTGTTGTTGTTGTTGCTATCTCTTGGGCCGCTCCCGCGGCATATGGAGGTTCCCAGGCTAGGGGTTGAATCGGAGCTGTAGCCACCGGCCTACGCCAGAGCCACAGCAACGCGGGATCCGAGCCGCGTCTGCAACCTACACCACAGCTCACGGCAACGCCGGATCGTTAACCCACTGAGCAAGGGCAGGGACCGAACCCGCAGCCTCATGGTTCCTAGTCGGATTCGTTAACCACTGCGTCACGACGGGAACTCCTCATTCTTAATATAATCTGAGGAGTTCCCATTATGGCTCAGCAGGTTACAAATCCAAACAGTACCAATGAGGATCTGGGTTGGATCCTTCGCCTCACTCATTGGGTTAAGGATCCAGTGTTGCTGGGAGCTGTGGTATAGGTCGCAGACACCGCTCAGACCTATGTTTCTGAGGCTGTGGTGTAGGCCAGCAGCTACAAGTCCAATTCAACCCCTAGCCTCAGAACCTCCATATGCAGCAGGTGTGGCCCCAAAAAGAAAATAATAATAACTATTATTATTAATATAATCTGAAATTTTTGGGGTCCCAGGAACAATCAAAATTCAAGACCTCTATACACCAAAATGTTTTCGTTTTCAAAAACAAATTCCTGGGTTTTTATTACTTTCTTCATTGTCACAAAATGATAAACATTATTTAAAATGTCGAATAGGAGTTCCCGTCGTGGCGCAGTGGTTAACGAATCCGACTAGGAACCATGAGGCTGCGGGTTCGGTCCCTGCCCTTGCTCAGTGGGTTAACGATCCGGCGTTGCCGTGAGCTGTGGTGTAGGTTGCAGACGCGGCTCGGATCCCGCGTTGCTGTGGCTCTGGTGTAGGCCGGTGGCTACAGCTCCGATTCGACCCCTAGCCTGGGAATTTCCATGTGCCGCGGGAGCGGCCCAAAGAAATAGCAAAAAGACAACAACAAAAAAAAATGTCAAATAATTGGGTCTATGTAGATCAAGAATATATCCTCTGCAAATCCAGCCCCTTCCCTTGAAGTCAGCACCCACAAGGTATCCAGAGTATACACACTCACATATGTACCCATGCACACACAAGTAAACAGGACATCACTATTTTTTTTTAATCTCTGACACACAAAAATTCTTGTTTGCAAAACATACTAGTAATAAAGGCATCACTTCCCTGCTTGAAGAGTTCCTACTTCACTTAAGGAGTCATCCCAGTGTTCCTTCAGAGTGGGCTCTCCCGCCATATCTGTGTGTTTCTTCATTAACACAAAAGGCTTGACTACAAGGGTAAGGAAGCTTCCTTGGCTGTGGTTCTTTAAACTTCACCTAAGCATAAACAAAATCAGGATGAAGCATCTCTGAGAGGATTGAGTAAAGCCAATGGGCAAGTGAAGCTCACTTTGCAGAAAGAACACCCATTTACATGCCGCTGGTTAAAGAAGAGGTTGAGAAGTAGGACTATGCTGCTAACCCAGTCATGTGACCTTATGCTTGTGACATCACCTCTCCGGGTCTCGACTGCCTCATCTGTTGAGTAAGGTCAAGAGGGATGGCAAGGTGGCCAAGGTCTAGGGTAGGGGTTTATTCCTAGAACACAGTATAAGTGGAACTTGAACAAAAATACTTGGCTGAGTCTATGAAACATCCCTATCCTCCCACATCATCGCCACCAACATTCAGTCACCCCAAGTGTTTACTCTGCTGTGGAAACAACTCCAAAATCTCTGCAGCTCAACAAAACAAAGGTTTATTGTTGCTCCTGGAACCAACTGAAGTCTCAGGAGAGCTCTGCTCCACATAGGCACTCTCCGGGGCTGACAGAGTCTCCTCCAAGTTAGCCCTGCACTGCCTACATCTTTCAGCCTCCTCCATCACTGCAGCAGAGGCGGGGACAGCTGTAAGATCTCCTGTGCTTCATCCCAGAAGGGATCCCTCTCACTTCTCTTCTCAGCCAAAGACCAGAGTAGTCACATGGTTCTGGGGAAGCAGATGGACTCTTAGTGATGTGATCATCATGGTCTCTGCCACATACAAGGACACACCCCACTCCTGCAAAGTCAACTAAGTCACTCCCCCATCTCCTCAGAATAAAGCCAGACTGTCCTCCATAAGACTGTTCTCCATAAGCAAGCCAATGGGGCATCAGTATCCCCAACGACAGGGCCAATGTCAGCAGCCCCTGTTGTAAGGTCAGCAAAGCCCTCCTCTGTGACAAAAAGTGCCTAGTTGGTGCCACTTCCAAACTAAGCCAATCTAGCCATCCCTGGTTCCAGAGCAACCCCAACCCCCACTGCCATAGGGCTAACAGGACTGGTCCCCTGCTGCTTAACACTTGGGAATTCTCTACTTCTCTGCCAACCAAGTCGCCCTCCTACAAAGGGCTGCCCCAGACAGACCCCTGCCTCTGGCTCCTGCTGTCCCTGCCAGTTGCCAGACCTGTGGTTCCCAGCACTGGCCATCCCCCTGCCTCAGATGGCAGCCTCCCATGGCAGATCTTCCTCCCAGGCTACCAAAGCCCTGTCTCTCGACCAGTCCCCAGCCCACAGTCCTACTGGGACTGGGAACAGCTGGAGAGAGGGGCACATTCACAGCTCATAATTCCTTTAGGGGATCTTTTTCATGTAGTATATTTTTATTCTT
Source organism: Sus scrofa (assembly GCF_054392235.1). Taxonomy (NCBI): domain Eukaryota; kingdom Metazoa; phylum Chordata; class Mammalia; order Artiodactyla; family Suidae; genus Sus; species Sus scrofa. The sequence goes on along the minus strand of NC_139396.1, from coordinate 102,805,725 downwards.
CTTAATTCCTGATCCATCTGGAGGCCACATACATCAAGTTCACAATAAAAAGAGGCTAAAGGGAAGTTACTGACCTCTTCATCAATAAAGCAGAGAGGTCCTCCCTTCTATAGCCAGAGCACAGATCTGAACATGAGACAGGGAAGATGGCGGGCAGCTCCCACCTTTTTCTGATGTTCCCAAGTGAATCATATCAACTCTGACTGGATAAGCGAACAAGAGAATGAATGAAAAAAAAGTCACATGACAGATGCTTAATGAATATCCATTCATTTATTCTTCGTAGTGTTGGCTGATGTAACACGTCAGCAGATCCTTGGTCCTGCCAACAGAATTGGACAAAATTGCTGAGAAAAGAACAAGAATCTCCTGTGAAAAAATCTTTTTTAGCATTTGTTATGCACCAGACTGTGTAATGCACACGGTCTATATCTGCAACAGCACTTTTGATCCTCACAAAAAACTCACTAGATGATTCCTACCTTATGATTTTTCCTCTGATTATTATTCCCATGGGACATTATTCCTACGATTATTCCTAAATTACAGGTTGAGCCAACTGAGGCCTGGAGTTTTTTAGGAGAACAGCCAAGATCATCCAGCTAGCAAATGGCAGAGCCAGGCTATAAGCTCAAGAATCTAGTTGATTCCTGGGGAATGTCCAGTAACAGAATTTGATGGGAATTAAATTTAATTAGAACTTCTTAGGCATCTACTGTGTGCTCCTGCAGTTCACACTAGGGGAATATAGAAATAATGGACCGTGATCCCTGCCCTAAGGGAGCTTGCAATCCAGCAGAAGGGAGAGTGACAATGATGTCACGCCCCTTACCCATCTGGAGGACACCACAGATGACAGCTGTAGAAGCGCCTAAACAGAAATGCTGAACAAAAGTGGATCATCGTAGTTGCCATGGCTACACACAGGGTACCAAGGGGAGCCACATCCCAGCCGTGAGTGGGAATGAGGCAGAAACCACTGGGGCTTGGAAGGAGGCAGATGGTCCCCTCCTAGTACTCCCACCTCAGAGAGCTGGAGACAGAGGTTGAGTAAGGAGGGACTGCTGCTCCCCAGTGACCTGCAGACAACACACACAGACTATACAAAGTGATGTGTGCCCTCAAACACCATGACGACTAAAACCCAGAGATGTGGGAGGGATAGTGCAACGCAGCTGTGCCTCCTAAATATAGCCTGACTTCAGCTCCTCAGAGAGCAGAAGCTGGAGCCATCTTCCAGGGGCAGCTCTAAAAATAAAGCTGTGAACAGGCCTCACACTCCCCTCAGCTGCTCAGGGCCCATAAGTTGGCATCTGCACCTGAGGGGTTGACAGAGAGGGTGGAAAGGAGGTGGTGGAGTGTGGGTGGGCTTCATGGTTCCTGGGTCCCTCCTGAGGACACTTGGAAGGCTGTGGTCCTGTCTAAAAAGCACAACGGATCGCTTCTCGGCCTTTTGGCTAAGATCAAGTGTAAAAAGCACAACGGGTAAATGAATCAAGGTCACTGACTTCAGTAAGTTTACTAAGCAGCTGGAATCATTATTCCCATTTTATGGATGAAGAAACTGAGGCTGCTCAGAGAGGAGACACGATTTGGCCAAGGTCACACTAATAGTAAGAGTAGAGTCAGGACATCCTTGCATCTTCCTTGAGCAAACCCAATGGTTTTTATGCCTCGTGCACATCCTGTCTTCACCCTCTGCCCCCTCTCTCTTCACTGCCTCCATCAACTGCTCCTGCCCCCTTCCCCTTCTCATCCCACCTCCACCAGAGCCCCATGCCACCCCAGTCTTCCCCAAACAAGCACAAAATAGATGTAGACTATAAGCCCCATGATGAAAGATATCACATCTGTTTTATTACCTTTTTTTTTTTTTTTTTGCTTTTTCGGGCCTCACCTGTGGCATATGGAAGTTCCCTGGCTAGGGATCAAATTGGAGCTGCAGCTGCTGACCAACGCCACTGCCATAACAAAGCAGGATCCAGGCCATGTCTTTGATCTACACCACAATTCATGGCAAAGACAGATCCTCAACACACTGAGCAAGGCCAGGGATTGAACCCACATCTTTTGGATACTAGTCGGGCTCACTACTGCTGAGCTGCAATGGGAACTTTCCTGTTTTATTCTTTACTTGCCCCTCAGCCTCTAGAATAATGCCAGGGCAGAGAAAGCACTCAATATTTGTTGAATAAATAAGTCCTTTTCTTTCTCTCATGTCAGATCCAATCCATTAAAATTCCCATAGGCTCTACCTTTAAAACACATCCAGAATATTTATTAGAATGGCTAAATTAAAGAGACTGACCATACCAAGTGTTGGTGGGGATTTGGGGAATTGAAACTCTCATACATTGCTAGTGGGAAGGTAAAATGGCCCAACTGCTTTGGAAAACAGTCTGGCATTTTCTTACAAAGATACCATATGCTCCAGTCAGTCCACAGATATTTACCCAAGAGAAAAGAAAGCACATGTCCACACAAATGTTCATAGCAGCTTCATTTGTGATAGCCAAAAACTGAAAAACCACCCAAATGTCCATCAGCAGGAGAATGTGTTAAAGAAACTGTGGCGTATCCACATGATGGAACATTACTCAGCAATAAAAAGGAATGAAAATGCACCACCAACAAAAGGAATGATGCATGCTATGACATGGGTACATCTCAAAACAATAAAGCTGACAACAGCACTAATTCTTAGAGAAATGCAAATTGAAACTACAATGAGCTATCACCTCACACAATCAGAATGTTCATCATCAAAAATTCTACAGATAATAAATGGTGGAGAGGGTGTGGCGAAAAGGGAATATGAATTGGTGCAACCACTATGGAAAACAGTAAGGAGTTTCCTTAAAAAACTAAAAATAGGACTACCATGTGATTCAGCAATCCCACTCCTGGGCATATAACTAGAAAAGCTAAAAACTCTAATTTGAAAACATCCATGCACCCCAGTGTTCACAACTGCACTATTTACAACAGCCAAGACATGGGTACCATCCAAGTACCTATCAACAGATGAAAGGATAAAGATGTGAGCTATATCTATACATACATGTTATAAGATGATATATACATACATACATGTGATAAGAAGATGTGAGATAGATGGATAGATAGATAGATAGATATCTCCAATGGAATATTAGCCATAAAAACAAACAAAATATTGTCATTTGCAAGCAACATGGATGGATCTAAAGATTATCATACTAAAGTAAGTCAGAGAAAGGCAAATATCACATATCATTTATTGCAGGATCAAAAAAATTAAAACAAATGGACTTATCTATGAATCAAAAACAGACTCACAGACATAGAAAACAAAATTATGATTATCAAAAGGAAAAGAAGGAGAGATAAATTAGGAGTATGGAATTGACCTGTATACACTACTATATATAAAACAGATAAACAACAAGGTCCTACTGTATGCCACAGAGAATGACAGTCAAACTTGTAATAACCTATAATGGAAAATAATCTGAAAAGAAGATATATGTGTATGTATAAATGAATCATTTTGCTGTACACCTGAAACTAACACAATATTGTGAATCAACTTTATTTCAATAAAATAATAGTAATAAAACTGAGTGAAAAAAGTAGAAGGAAAAAGGGTAGATTCTTTTCGTATGATTTGATTTACACAAAATTCTAGAAAACGCAAACTAACCTAAAGTGACAGAAATCTTAGTGGTTGTCTGGGACTTGAGGGATGGTGGGCAAGCAGTGGTGAGGATAAGAAGGAGGAGGTTACAAAGGGCACAATGAAAGTTTTTTTAAAATATGAATTTGTTCATTATCTTGATTGTTGTGATGATTTCATGAATATACACATATGTTAAGACATATCAAACTGTACTCTATAAATGTAGAGTTTATTGTATGTCAATTATACCTCAATGAAGTTGTTTTGTTGGGGTTTGAGGTTTTTTTTTAACATCCAAAATCCAGAGGAGCTCCCGTCATGGCTCAGTGGTTAATGAACCCAACTAGCATCTATGAGGACACAGGTTCGATCCCTGGCCTCGCTCAGTGGGTTAAGGATCCAGCACTGCTGTGAGCTGTGTGTAGGTCGCAGATGCGGCTAGGATCTGGTGTTGCTGTGGCTGTGGTATAGGCCAGTGGCTACAGCTCCAATTAGACCCCTAGCCTGGGAACCTCCATATGCCGCAGGATCCTGTATCTAATATCCCTTAAAGGGCCTGGGTAGTCTCTTTTGCCATTGTAATCCTCCTTCCCTTTGAGTAAATGATATTATACTATATATCATATTATAGTGTTGCAGTGCTTGTCTTATGGGGACCAATGAATGGATTCTAGGTCTGAGAACTGGCTCCAGTCTGGAAACTGGACAAGGGACTGTGAGTCTCCAGTGGAGTGTCTAATCTTGGCTTTGGGCTCATCCATTCTTTTTTTTTTTTTTTGTCTTTTTGGTATTTCTTTGGGCCGCTCCCACGGCATATGGAGGTTCCCAGGCTAGGTGTCTAATCAGAGCTGTAGCCACTGGCCTATGCCAGAGCCACAGCAATGCAGGATCCGAGCTGCGTCTGCAACCTACACCACAGCTCACGGCAACGCCAGATCCTTAACCCACTGAGCAAGGGCAGGGACCGAACCCGCAACCTCATGGTTCCTAGTCGGATTCGTTAACCACTGCACCACGACGGGAACTCCTGGGCTCATCCATTCTTTATCTCATTCAATTCTATATATCTAACAATACCCTGATCCAAAGACTATAGGCACCTGGATTCCTCACTGTTATGCCCCAGCCCTGCTGAAATTTCTCCTGTACCAGAATATTCCACCCTCTCTGCAGCAGATGCTGAGGTTCCTGCTCACCAGAGCCACCCACCCCCAGCTACTCTGCTGATTGGCTGATGACAGGTCACAGCAGCCCTTCTTCCAGAAACTTGCTCTTGGCTCACCCACATCATACTGCCAGGGAGGTTCCAGCATCATCCCAGGGACACCAACAGCTAGTGACTAACTGATACAGAGATACGAAAGCATAGACCCATTGCTCCAAGAGCAGATGATTTCTGCTGCAGAGTCCCACCACCATGGGCCAGGCCAAAGCTAGACTATCTGCAGCCACATCCTCGCCCAGCTTCTTCTCCTTTCCTATCCTAATTTACCCCTCACCCCACCCCAGGTTTGTACTGAAGAACACTCCCTGAATAAATCACAGAAACTGGAATCCCTTCTCAGGCTCTGGGGACCCAGCCTAAGTCAGGCGGTGCTGTGGGCATACCTAGGAAGCAGATCTAAGGATGGTGTTCTGGGGTGGATCACTCAGGGCCTGATCACAGGTGAGGACCGAGAGCACAGAGCAGGGTGAGCAGGGCAAGTGCTGACTTTTGTCTGTGGTGACAGGGATGGGAACAGGTAGGGGAGGAGTGGAGACTCATGCAGTATCTCTGGGGTTTGAATGATACAGGAGAAAGGGTAAGTAAGTACAAGGGCTGTCAAACTGGTGGCTCTGCAGAGCACTCAATGCTTTGAAGAGAGAAAATGGAAAGCTTGGGCAATCAAATATTAATTTAGAGCAATTATAAGAGGCAGACAACTTCTTCAATGGCATTTAAGGAGCCAGAGAGATACTCACCTCCCGCGGTTGGACAGCAGAGCTGAGACTAGACCCAGGATGTGACTTTTAGAGCAGCAGAACTTGGGAGAAAGTTGCCTCTTCAGGCCCAGTAATTCTCATATGCTAAGTCAAGGCCCTGAGGGGAAGTGGACCTGAAATTTGGAACAAAGACGTTTAGGAAGATACACTTGAACCCCTGACTCCGCATTTCCCCTGAACCCCCAGGCCTGCTGAAGAGGCCCACTGTCTCCTGCCTTCAGTCTATACAGAAGCCTCAAATGAGGCAGCTGCCTTAGAAGACAGTGCTGCCCTCCTCACGATGTGCCCCCACCTCCTTCCCTGGCCACCAGAGCCATAACCAGGATGAAATTGCAGCATGGCTCATTGGGCAGGTACTCAGCCTGCTAAGAGTGAGTGAGAGATTATACACCAAAGAAGCTATAAGATCCCAGTTAATACGAACCAGCAGAAACCTGAAGAGTATATCTGGAAGTGGGTGCTGAAGGAGGAAAGCTGAATATAAAGCTGGATAAAAAAGCTTATTGACATGGAGCACTCCTGTATCACAGGATTTAACACTCTGGCAGAGAGCCCTGGAGGATGGTTCCAGGCAAAGAGCTGCTGCTATGGTTCTTGAAAGCTGCTGCCACAGTCTGTAGGGAAAGGGGTCCAAAGACTCAAATGGGACTACTATTCAACCAGCAATGGAGGACATGCGGTCCTTAAAACGTAAACCATTTACTGTCTGGCCTTTATAGAAAAGTTTGCTGACCTCTGATGTATGAAGATGGCTAATAATAACATAACATTCAAGAGCCAACAGGGTATTGTTAGATATATAGAATTGAATGAGATAAAGAATGGATGAGCCCAAAGCCAAGATTAGACACTCCACTGGAGACTCACAGTCCCTTGTCCAGTTTCCAGACTGGAGCCAGTTCTCAGACCTAGAATCCATTCATTGGTCCCCATAAGACAAGCACTGCAACACTATAATATGATATATAGTATAATATCATTTACTCAAAGGGAAGGAGGATTACAATGGCAAAAGAGACTACCCAGGCCCTTTAAGGGATATTAGATACAGGATCCAAGCTACCATGGATACCTTGAAACCCAAAATCCCATCATGGTTCCTTCATTATAGTAGAGGTATATGGGGGTCAGATAAAAAAATGAAGTCATGGCCCAGGATCAGTGATCATTTCTCAGTTCCCAGATATGCAATTCCCAAATACATAATCCCAAATATGATAATCTACGTAGCAATGATTCCTTGATGAGTAAAACATCTTTTAGTACAAAAGGTCAAGGGGAAGGATCTACAGCTGCCCCCATCCCTTGACTAAGAGAGTAAATCAAAAACATTAGCAGTTTCCAGGGGAATGGCAGAGATTAGTGTCATCCTCAAAGACTTAAAAAATGCAGAGAAGATGGTTCCTATCATATTTCTCATTTAATACACCTGTCTGGCCTCTGTCATGCCAGATGACTGTTAACTGCTCCAAACAACCAAACATTAGCCCCATCTGAGGCATCGCAGCTGGATGTGATATCCTTTTTTTTTTTTTTTTTTTTTTGCCTTTGGTCTTTTTAAGGCTGCACTAGAGGCATACAGAGGTTCCCAGGCTAGGGGTCTAATCAGAGCTGTAGCCGCTGGCCTACACCACAGCCATAGCAACTTGGGATCCGAGATGCATCTGCAACCTACACCACAGTTCACAGCAATGCTAGATCCTTAACCCACTGAGGGAGGCCAGGGATCAAACCTGTGTCCTCATGGATACTCGTCAGGTTCGTTAACCACTGAGCCACGACGGGAACTCCATGGATGTGATACCTTAACTAGAGCAAATTAGCGTAGTTGCAGGTAAGTGGTAGGCAAATGTTTTCTTTTCCATACCCAACAGAAAGGAGAACCCAAAACAGTTCATACTCCCATGGGATGAACAGCAGTATTCATCCACAGTGCCTGTCCATTCTCTCACAGGATTCTGTTCATTCTCCTTTCTGTCATAAGATATCCAAGGGGGCCTGAAACATCTATCTATTCCACAGAATATCACTCTGGTCCACCATACTGATGACATCATATAAATCAGACCTTTATGAGTAAGCGGTAACAAGTATGATAACATCAGACACAAGTGTCTGAGGCGTAGGAAATAAACCCTACAAAGAATCAGAAGTCTCCTGCTGTATAGCCATGGAACTATATCCAATTACTTGTGATGGAACATGATGGAAGATAATCTGAGAAAGAGAATGTGTGTGTGTGTGTGTACACACACATATATGGGTCACTTTACTGTACAGCAGAAATTGACAGCCCGCTATAAATCAACTATAATTAAAAAATTTTTTTAAAGAATCAGAAGTTTTCCAGTCATTGTTTTTGGAGACTTCATTGTCTTGGGGATGCTAGGACATCCCTTCCAAAGAGCTAGTTATTGTATCTTACAACTCCTACCACTAAGAAAGAAGTGCTTTGGAGGCAACACATTTCACTCTTGGGAATAATGTTCCAACCCATTTGTCAAGTGATACAGGAGACTACTAGTTTTGTAGTTTTATTTTATTTTTTTCTTTTTTTAAGGCTGCACCTGCAGCATATGGAAGTTCCTGGGCTGTGGTCAAATCAGAGCTGCAGCTGCCAACCTACACCACAGCCACAGCAACACCAGATACAAGCTGCATCTGTGATCTATGCCACAGCTTGCGGCACAGCCGGATTCTTAACCCACTGAGTGAGGCCAGGGATCAAACCTGCATCCTCACGGACACTACCTTGGGTTCTTAACCCGCTGAGCCACAGTGGGAACTCCATGCTTTGTTTTATTCACGCTCTAGGCACGTGGAAGTTTCTGTGCCAGGGGTTGAACCTATGCCACAGCAGTGACCTGAGCTGCTGCAGCGAGGAGGCTACTAATTTTGAGTGAGGCCCAGGGTGGAAAAGTCACCTGCAATAGATTCAGGCTGTGGTACAAGAAGCACTTCTACTTGAGCCTTATAATACCACAGACCTCAAGGTCTCTCATGTGTGGTAGGAAGGACATCTTAGGGAATCTCTGGCAAGTCCTAACAGAAGAGTCACAGGCAGCCTCATGGGATTCTGGAGCAAAAGCATGCCATTTGCAGCAGAGAACTATATACCATTCCAAAAACAATTCCTAACATGCTAACTGGCCCTGGTAGAGGAAAGAGTATTTGATCATGGGACCCCAAGTAGCCCTGAGACCAAAGCCACCCACTGTGATCTGGGTACTATCAGCCCCATTAAGTCATAAGGCCAGCAATCTTATCAGAAGTTGGAAGTGGTATATTCAAGATGAGGTTCAAACGGGTCCAAGGACAGAAGTAACTAGAAATAACTGAACAAACAGGGGGCCCATATGCCATGTCACCAAACATGTTGGCACCAATGTCTCTCCCTCAGCTCACACTTATGGTCCTATGAGAGGTTCCCCATTATCAGGTGAGAGAGGATGAAGGAGCCCAAGTTTGCTTGATGGATGTTGGTACAAGCAGAAAATGGATACTGTTACACCCCAGCCCCACTCAGGGGACCCTGACAGTAGTGAGGGAAACCCTCCCAGTGCACAAAGCTCCAGCCAGGACATCTGGTCACCCATTTTGTAGGGAGAAAGAAGTGGCCGGAGGTAAGGATATATGTAGACTGATGGGAAATGGTGAAGAGCATGCATGGCCTGTTGGTCAGGAGTCTGAAAAAAAACAAGATTGAAGTTCAGGAACAAGGAAGTCTGGGGGAGAGGCATGTGAATGGACTTATGGGAGTGGACACAAAGTGTGAAGATCTTTGTGTTGTATGTTAACACACACCAGGGAGCACGCATTGTGAAAGACTGGACAGGATGACTTAGCCGCGCCATGTTAGCTAGTCTCAGTTCTTAACCACCTCCAGTCTGCACAATGAGCTCATAGACAAAGTAACTGAAGTGGCAAAGACTGAGCTATGTATGAACCCAAAAGCATAGGCTTCTTCTCACCCAGGTTCATCTAGCTGCTATCCCAGCTTCCTGGGTTACTCAAACAGCAGGCACAGGAAGAGTTCCGATACTGTCAAGGGTCACTAGCCCTGGTCATCATAAGGAAGTGTGGCTTTCTTCCATATAATTGGAGCATGGAGAAATGTGTTTGGAATCCATGTGATCCACCAGAGTACCTCTTGGTACTACCATGCCTAGTGCTATCCATAAATAGCAGTACACAAATCACAGTCTGAGAGAGGTATGGTAGCCAGGTGCTCAGACCCCTTAGAGGTGAGTGACTGGGCCACCCCAGCAGGCAAGCCACCCAGACCAGCAAAAGTACTGGCCAAGGATAAGAAAAATCTCAAGCAGATAAAAGTGGATAAAGACACTAATGATCAATTGTGGCATTGAGACCAACTACAGCCACAGGGACTATAGCTGTTCCACTAACCCTGCTCTTGTAAGTTTCCCTGGGAATTGTGACCATAGAATTCTGGAGAAGCTGGGGCCAGGTGGAGTATACTTAATTTGAGAATCAAGAGGATCTGAGGGGTACAAGTGGTGAGCTACGGCAGACACTGTCGGTGCCCAGCACAGATCCCTTTCCCTGGACAGGATACCCATCTCCCAACTGCCGTGAATGCTGGCTACTAATTAAGGCACAGCCATCCCCCTTCTTCAGAGAACTGTCCTTGGCTCACGAGAGCTGCTTCGCCCAGAGATCTCACAACCCCAGAGTGCAGTCCTTAGCCAATGCCTGATTGAATTGGGAGTATAAAAGGTTGCTCCTCTTGCCTAAAGGAGGGACACTTTGCAGTGTGGTTTACACTTCAGGGCCCATCACCACCTTGTGGATCAGACCTAGGCAAGATTTGACCTCAACTTTTTTTCCTTCTCTATATTGCTTCACCCTCTCCATTAAAGGTATTTCCTAAGAACACTCCCTCAATAAGTTTCAGGCTCTGCTTCTAGTAAACAAGACCAAGACTTGCTTTTGTCTATGTCTTAAGCATTATTGAAGCCTCATCACCTAGTACCAGGATACTTAGCAAATAATAAATGCATGAACAAATGAATTGAACTGGGGAAGCTCAGAAGTCAAATGTTTGTCCAAGGACACCCACATCTTACACAGCCAAGCCTTGAACTTGATTTGAACTTGACCTTGATCTTTCAAGACAAAACTCTGGCACAGTAGTGCCTGAATGAATGGCAGAAGGCATTTATGCTTAAACAAAAGTTGTCCTCTAGAAAGACCCATTTTAGTTTCCTAAATGGTACAACTGACCCACAAATACAAATGACTCAAAGTTTTGAAAGCTTTAGGGGGACAAAAGTCAATATTTTTTAACTCTTGCCAAGTTCTAGGCACTTTACACACACTGCATTATTTATTTTAGTAATAATTCCTTTGGATAGATATTTTAATATCTCGATTTTATACATGTTTAAGGGTTGGCCAATAAAGCAAAGATCTCAGACTTGGCTCAGCTGCCTACAAGGACCAAAGGGGCCCCAGTTACGGACAGCTGGGCAGAGTGGGGCCTGGGACAAACTGGAAAGTGCATGTCCCATCCAAATGGAGCAGCCTCTGCTCAGCTCCAGACAAATTGTGTGCAAATTTCTGCTGACTGTTCAAAAGGAGCTGGAAATCACAACTTTCTTGTGAAGTCTCCTATTTGATAACAGCTAGCAACTAATTTGTCAAATTACAAAACCCCATGAAAGTCAAATAAAATACACATCAGGGTCATATCTGACTTGTGAACCATCGGTTTTCAATCTCAGTCTTCAAGAATTCAAACATCAGGAGATATTAAAACAAAAACTTAAGGATCCTGCACACCCAATTCTCAACAATCCTGTGGCTCCAAAGACCCCTCACTGCTCTGATCACCAGGTCTGTACTATGAGGCTTTCTCTCCCCCACTTCTCCAGGCAGGACATCCCTCACTCCATAATTTTTATGTCCACAAGACATCTTAAAGGCTTTGGAGAAGATGGAGTTCCCGTCGTGGCGCAGTGGTTAACAAATCCGACTAGGAACCATGAGGTTGCGGGTTCGGTCCCTGCCCTTGCTCAGTGGGTTAACAATCCGGCGTTGCCGTGAGCTGTGGTGTAGATTGCAGACGCGGCTCGGATCCCGCGTTGCTGTGGCTCTGGCGTAGGCCGGTGGCTACAGCTCCGATTCAACCCCTAGCCTGGGAACCTCCATATGCCGCGGGAGCAGCCCAAGAAATAGCAACAACAACAACGACAAAAGACAAAAAAAATAAAAAATAAAAAAAAATAAAGGCTTTGGGGAAGAGGGGAGGTTGTCTCAGAGCTTCCAGGATATGGTTTGCTTTCTCCAAGGAAGAGGAGGGGTGCAGAGCATTAGAGCCAAAGAAGGAAAGATTCCTAACCCTGACCTTGTCATCATTCCTCATGCCTTTTTGGACATGCACATGCTCTGGTCTCTTTTGTTCCTCAGCTTGGCAAGGCGGATGTTATCACCTATCTGACAGGTGCAGAAGTCAAGGCTCAGAAAAATTCAATGGCTTCCCAAGGTCACACACCAATGTTTCTGTGACCAGACTTGAGTTTCCTGAGATTTCATCTAGGGCTCTTTTTACACACTGTAGGCAAAGCTTGTGCAGCCACATCCAGCCCTCCAGCCCAGAGACAACCAGCCACATCATATGCCACATGTGCCTGGGAGCCACAGGGAGTTCTGTAGACCCTCCCTCCCTGATCCTGGGGCCTCTGGGAACCCTCAGACACAGCACTGGATGTGCTGGGTTCCACAGTGGCCTGTCCCCAATCCCCAGCCTATACTGAGAGGTTCATCTGCCTACTGAAACCTTGGGTGTTGAAATGGCCAAGGAGGACTCTGTAATCACTGACTGCTGCTGTTGCTAAGAAACAGGTCCTTTGAATTCAATTTACAAAAAAGATAGAGCAAGCTAGCAAGTGAGTGAGAGCAAGAAAGAGATGCTTGAACATCTGGTTCTCCTTCCTGGCTGTCTCCGGTGACTGTGAAAATGAGATAAGTACATTCCAAGATGGATGCTGGCCCTCTCCAAGCTATTTTCTGACTTACCTCTAAGCTAATATTTCATATCAGCTCTGGCTCGGATGGGCTGGGGCACAGGAGTGTGCCCTTGAGGGAAACTTCGCGAGTTTGAAAGAATGCCAGTCACCTTTTCTCCTCCAATAACAACTCAAATGCCCCAAGAGAGTGAACTAACCTGGTTCTTATGTCTAGTGCCCCCCACCCCCACTTCCACTGTCAGAATAATCACCCTGCGTCTTTTTATAATCCTCTTCAGCTCACTCAGGATTTTCACACATGTTACATTAGCTCTTACGGAGGAAATATTATTTTCTGCATAGCACAGATGAAGAGGGAAGGAGTATGGCAGTTAGAAAATGCACCTGTACCAGGAGTGGAGAAGGCATGGGAACTAATACTGGCTCTGCCAAGAACGGTTCAGCTCCTCACTTCCCTCTTTGGGCCTCAGATAACTCAGCTATAAGCTGCAGGGTAGGGTTAGGTCATGCTTGCCCACAGTGTGTTCTGCAGAGCAGTGTTCCATGGGAGGCCACGGGGAGCGGGGGAAAAGAAAAATTCTATGGCCAAACAGGTTTGGGAAACTCGGTGTGAAAGTTAGATCTCACTACAAGGTTTCTTAAAGCCTTCAATGCTTCGATGTGCAGGAGAAATCTCCAGGAGCAGCTACTACCATGGTTTGGGTTCCCTTAGAAGCAGACTATGATACAAGGACTTGAGTGCAAGCAGTTTATTTAGGAGGTGATCCCAGGAAACTGCGATAGGAAAATAGAGGTAAGGAAAGGAAGGAAGCGATAAAGGAGGAATCACCAAGCCAGTTACCTCTGTGGGCAACAGGACCTTTATCCCACTGGGGCTCTCTGGGAGATGGTGTGGTACATGTGCCTCAGAGTTAGCCCACAGAGAGCAAGGGAGCTGGGGTACTTATACACCAACTGAAGCCATTCGTTGGTTCAGAGCTGCTCTTGCCAGGCTGGGGAGGGGAGTCATTAATTATCATTAAATGTCCAGACTTTCTGTTGTCTCCCAGGCATGAGCAGAAAGACCTCGGCCAGGGCTGCAGAATCTGGCACCTAAGTCTAGCCCAGCATGCTGGCATGGAAGAACCGGGAGAGACAGGCGAGGCATTGCAGCATCTACTGTGGGGGAGAGAGCTGCAGTTTCCAAGACCAATTCCATCACAAAACTCTTTGAGGGCAACAGCTTCTAGGACTCATGTGCCACAGAAGAGTCCATACAAATATCAAGCTAGGAGCTCTCCAGGGCCGAGCAACCCTACAAGTCTGAAGCAATAACCTGATAATGACCAAAGAGTCCCATTCGCTCACCACCTCCCAAAACCTGGACAGATGAATCCTCACAAATGTGAGACAAGTTTGTCTCGGACTTGCTCCCAGTTCATCCTTCAAAACATTCTATCCCATTTCTGAGACTTTGTTTCCAACCTACATTCTAACCTGGACAACACCACCCTAACCATACACCCATACAGTAAGTTTTTTGTTTTGTTTTTTTTGCCTTGCCTGCAACATGTAGAAGTTCCCAGGCAAGGGATTGAACCTTCACACAGCAGTAACCTGAGCAGCTGAAGTTACAATGATGGATCCTTAACCCACTGCACTACAAGGGAACTCCAGTTAAGCTCTGTGTAAGGTAGGCTATCCTATCCATACCCCCAGAGGCCATGATCTCATCCTGGGTCCTAAAGCTATTTTAGCGTGCCTCCTCTACCCACCCTTTTCCTCCCACCCATCAGCTGGACCTGCAGCCTGGCTTGTGAATATCAAGTAATAATACTAATTCCAAGAGAGGTGGTGACAAGGTGGTTAAGAGCATAGCTCACTGGGATCAAATGCTACTCTACTCCTTAACTACCTATGTGGCCCTCAGGTTCCTATAACGAAGGGATGGTAATACTTCTTCCCTCATAGAGTTATTACTACAATGTATTAGTTATTATTAGAATGTAATGCACAGCGCCTTGGGACAGTAAGTACTGGGGAATTATGTCATCAGGACAGTGATATGACAGGAGCTAAAGTTTTTAAGCCCTTATCATGTGCCAGACACTGTGCTAAATACTTTATATGCATTATATCATTTAATCCAAACTATCTGCTTGCCTATTTATGCCATTATCCTTGTTACTGATGTAGAAACAAGGTCCGGAGCAGCTGCTTTGCTGACCCAAAGTCACTATACAGGTAAGCAAACAAGAAAAATCTTTTAAGTCTCCAGGAAAGGTTGCCTGATAGTGGAATCCTGGGCAGTGAGAAACAAGGTTTGGTGCAGCTCAAAGGCTACTGGGGGTACCTTCTAAGTAACCAGGCCATGTCCAGGCCTTTCTCTTTCCTCATCCTAGAAATATACAGAAAATACATAGTTCTTGGACTTCTCTGGTGGCTCAGTGGGTTAAAGGATCCAGCCCAGTACTGTCACTGCTGTGGCTCGGGTTGCTGCTGTGGTACAGGTTCAATCCCTGGCTTGGAAACTTCTGCATGCCATGGGTGCAACCAAAAAAAAAGGGGGGGGGGGTTTCTCATTGGGGCCCAAGATAAATACCTGACATGTGGAAGCAAAAACTTCCAACCTTTGTCCTCTCTGCCATAAGGCCCTCTTCTTCCAGGAAGCCGTTTATGATCCTGCCCACACCCAACTAAAAAGAGGTCTCTCTCTTTTCCTATTAGAGTACTACCTGAATGTGACACTCCTTTGGCATATTAACTGCCTGACACTTTCTTGGTGTAGGTCTCTTTGCACATTGGATCTCGTGAGCAGGTGTGGCTATCCCACAAAGGCAGAGGCATTGCCTTAAACCCTAGGCCACAGGGCCTAGCTCAAGTGGTGTCTGTCACAGGTACTCAGTAAAGACAAGCATCCTAACACTGAGAGGGACCTGAGCAATCACCTTGCCCTGAATTTTATACAGAGTGACATCAATATGTTCCAGTCACCCAGCTGGACAGTGGAGAAACCAAACTCAGGACTCTTGACTCCCAGGCCAGAGCTGTCACACTGAGGACCTGGAAGACTATCTGTAGGGTGATTTAGGATATTGAATTACTAGGTAAAATGTCCAAAAAGGGGCTCACACACACCTGCCTCCCCACCACCACTATCCATCAGGATATTGAGTCCCCCTTCATCTCACTGGTCCCTTCACTCCTCTTCTTCTCGTGACTTCTCAGCAATTACAGCCTAGTGTCGGCGGGTTTACATCCCAGCCCTGAGTCTTTGGAATGTCACCCATTAGTCTCCATTCTCCACACTCTCAAACAAGAGGGCCAAGATTAATGAAGCAGCTTCTCTCAATCAAGAAGCCATTTCAGGCTGTGCTTTTTAAGCCAGTGAGTTGTGCAGAAGAATTAATACCGTTTGACCTTTTTATTTTCCACAGGAAGATTTGTGGTGCTCCCCCCCCATATCTACCCTGTCTGAGGAGCAAGCTTGTTCCCTGTCACTTCATTCAGCAGCCAGGAATGTGGGCCCAGAGGGAGAGTGTCACCTCTCAGTACTGTGGGCAGATTACTCTGGGGAGGAGTTGGGTGAGGGGAAGTAGGTTGGTAATTTCTGCATGCCATGGGTGCAATCTCTAGGAGCTCCTCAAACTCAACGCAACTGCACCTAACAAAGCACAAGAGACCCTCCTCCTTCGATCAGCAGTCAGAACCTGGGGAGGGGCCCCAACAGGTGGGTGTGCCTGAGCCAAGTCCTTGATGTGCAGTGGGGGTCCCAGAGCTAAGTCTGGAGGTAAGTCAGGGCAATGTTCAAAACAGCTAATGACAAAACATGGCACGAGCACGGATCAGTCAGAGAGATGCCGGCCGTGAACCACCGCAAGGCCAGCTGGGCGCATCCCGGGGACCAGCAGCTGTGGACAGAGCATTTCTTCTTCCCAAGAAATGGGAATGGTTGGGACATTGATCCAGACAGAGAGAAGAAAGGATAGAACCCAAGTCATGGAAACGGTCAAGGGACATTTTAAAAAAAGAAAAACAAAAAAAGCCTAATCTTAAATTTTAAGTTGTTTGTGGTTTTGCAATATAAACCATTCCTTCACAACCCTTCAGTGAAGCCTTCTACACATAGCCTTGAGAGAATGGGTGGGTGTGGGTGTGTGTGTGTGTGATGTAGCAGGGGTTAGGGAGTACAGGGGAAAGGGCTGAATTCTATATCTGATCCACCACATTTCAGGACAAGAAGGCTTTCTAGAATAGGGGGCATATGAACTGGACCTTAAAGGATGAGTAGGAGTTTTCTGGTGTGACGCTCTCCCTTCCCTGTGCTTCAGAAGCAAATCTGTGCTATTTCTACTTAAGTATTAGCAAAGCTATGTCAATATCTACACACGTCTCTCCATTTCAGATGCGATTTCCTTGCTGGATGGGGTCCTGCTTCTTTCATCTCTGTATCCTCGGCACCCAGCGCATGCTTGGCCCGGAATCATTAGCCTGCCTTTCCCACTAGAATATAAATGTATTCAACCAGGATGGTGTCAGAAGGTGGAAGAAAGGCTGCTAATAAAAAACGATAGGGGAAAGGCCATATGCATGACAATGTTGATGAAGGCTACACTCAAGACAGAAAGTGCTGCAGGGTGAAACTGGATGCCGCGTGGATGGCTAACAACTTCTGGATCATTCTCATTTCCTGCATGAAACCTGTAAATGCTCTGTATCCATGTAGATGCCATGTCCACTGAATGGACCAGTGGAATCACACAATGCAGTTACACACAACAAGACACACATACATACCTATAACAAAATAAAAATAATAATATCATAGGAGCATAGAGAAGGAAAGGAGAAAGTGTCAGTCAGCTGAGCCAGGAAGGAAAGATGGGATTTGGGCAGGAAGCGAATCCTGGAGAGAGAAGCAGCATGAGTGATAGTCTGTCTGATTTTCTTCATATTTGGTACTGCTTTTATTACTTCTTGATAAAGTTTTTCTGCTTAAAAAGCAAGTGGCATTTAGAACTTTGAGCAAGACAGACAGGTTGTAGTGATGGATGAACCACCCACTGATGGGTGCCCTGGGAGCTGGCTACACTTAAGAGCCTGAAGTGCCCTGTTAAGGAATCTAGGCTTTATGCAGCATGAAGCCATGGAGGCTGAGCCTGGTGATGAGGGAATGGAGGCCAGAGGCAGGGAGCTGGCCTTTTTCTTTGAGGCTGAGAAGACCTGTTTCCAAAGCAAGCATCATGATCCATTCATCGTCCCCAGGGACCCCATGAGCACCACCTTCCCGTGCAGACATCAGCACTTGGGCTCTGTGAGGGCCAGGAAATACTTTACTCACATAAAACCATCCTTCTCATCAATTTCCTTTACAACAAGACGAAAAGCCTCTGGTCTTTACCCATGGTTGTGCCACTCACGTGTGTCCATCCTAGTGAGGCCAGGGTGCTGGGGAGGTCTCTGTGGAGATGCCATGTTAGTCTGGGGTGGAGGGGCAGAGCCGTCCCCACCCCTGTCTGAGCCTGCACGGGGGCAAGCTTGCATTTCCCATAGGACAAGGCAGAGCACATGGCAAGGAATGAGCAGATCCACTCAGGAAAACTCCTTGCACTGAAGACAAAGTTAGCAAAACAACCAGCAGGAGACAAAACACTTTCCTAACGTGAGAAGAACCCAGCCACTTGCCATGCCCCTATAGCCCACTTAAAACTGAAATACTCAGTCTAAATGTCATATTTGATGCTGCTGTTATGGCTTGTCAATAAATATTTTCTGTTTAAAAAAGATGTTTTGACTTCCTTGCAGGAACGAACATGCACTCTCCTTACACCAAAAAAAAAAAAAAAAAAAAAAAAAAACTGAATCTTATTGATCAAATTTTTTAGGAAACTGATAGAAATCCAAAAGGGAAATATATCTTGAAACATGCAAAAGCAAGCCTACACATACATACACACACACACATACACACACACATACACACACACACACACACACACCCATACACTCACAAAAAAAAACCCAGCAGCACACAAGCAACTCCCCAGCTCATTCTCCAAGGCCCCAGAAAAACTCCTTGCCCCTGGCAGCCAGGCCATGGAGGGCCCCCCTAAATCCCCCACCATCTGGCATTTTTGTCTGCAAAGCACAGGCCCTTCTACCCTGGGCTGCCTGCCCACCTGCGGATGGAGGCCAGGCGCTGGCGAGGGCTGCCTGGGCTTTGCCTCCCTGCCATGGTAACCACACACACACAAACTCTCAGCACTGCCTGCCTCCTGGCCCTGCCACAGTGGGCTTAGGCCAGGCCAGCCTTGACTGTCAGCTCTGTCCTAACTGCACCTTCCCCACACACCAGCCAAAAAGGCACAAATGTCAGGGAGGGAGCCAGAGAGGGGAGAAGCAGCCACAGTGCAGCAGCAGGACTGGACGAAGGAAGCAAGGCCCTAAGGTGGGGCACGCAGGCAGGTGGCAGAGAGGGCCTCGTTTGCTAGACCATCTGTCAAGAATGAAGGAAAGGCACCCAGGTCTGCAGACCAGGGCCCCCCTGTGCACACACTCACACTCACAGATGCTCATACATACACAACTACATGCACACATATATAAACATCCATCCATGCACACATATCCACAGAATCCTACACACACAAAGATACATCACTCATTCACATATCCTTGCCCATATGCACACACATAAATGTATATAAATGGCAACTGTGCACACATATAGGAACACAGAAACATCTACAGGCATATATACAAACATGCATACCCACCTACATGGAGTCATACACTCACACCCATGCCCACATATGAACACAGCCATATGCACACATGTACTTAAACTAACACCCATATGTAGGCAAACATGCATGCACAGACTTAGGCACATAATTACATACTCCCACACACCCACATTCTCTCTCATATGCACCCATACTCACTCATGCACAAATACATAAATGAGTGTATACATAGCATGTTCACAGATACACAGTACACATGCACAAATGCACATACACACATGTACGTACTACTGCCCACACCTCACACATACATGCGTACTTTCTCATATACACATCCCTGCACACTTTTATACCTGTACACAACTACATCGTCTTAGCTTGGGCTAACATAATAAAATACTATGGACTATGTGGCTTCAACAATAAGCGCTTGCATCTCACAATTCTAGAGGCTGGAAAGTGCCATATCAAGGTGCTGACAGATCCAGTGTTGATGAGGGTTCATTTCCTGGCTTGTAAACAGCCACCTTCTGGCTGTATCCTCAGAGGCACAGACAGAGAGTGTCTTGTGTCTTTTCTTTTTGCTTTTTTGCTTTTTAGGGCCACATCTGTGGCATATGGAATTTCCCAGACTAGGGGTCAAATCGGAGCTGTAGCCGCCAGCCTATGCCACAGCCACAGCAACGCAGCCACATCTGCAACCTACACCATGGCTCACAGCAACGCCGGATCCTCAACCCACCAAGTGAGGCCAGGGATCAAACCCCCATCCTCATGGATACTAGTAGGGTTCGTTACCGCTGAGCCACAAGAGGAACTTCCTCTTCTTTTTTCTGTAAGGGCATTAATTCCATCATGATGGACCAACTCTCATGACCGCCACCAACCCTAATTACCTCCCAAAGATTCCACTCAAATACCATCACATTGGAGGTTAGGGCTTCAATATATGAAGGGGGTGAGCACTGCACAAACTCAGTCCATAGTATATGTACAGATACACAAATACATATGCATACCTATATAGAGTCACACACACATGCACATATCCACACACACACGTATGCAACCACATATACATACGCTGATACTAACACAAGCATCATGTATACAGACGAAAGACATGCACATTCACACAAACCCATAACCCCCGCCACACACACACCCATACATACCCAAGCACAAACACATACACAAATGTGCACATAAATGTGCCTACAAACATACATACATAAACAGGCATACAGACTCATGCAAATATAGTCTCACAGTTCCACACACAGAGATACACTCATACACAAACATACTTCCTTACACGCACATACACAGCCATACACACATTTCCACAATGAGCATACAAATACTCAAACACACACACACACACACACACACCATATTCCATTCCCCCTCTCCACCTTCCACTCTCTCTGTCTCTCTCTCTCTAACATGCACACACAGAGAGGCTCAGCCTGTTGGCCATCTTTTCTCTCCTTAAAGAAAAATGGCATTGCTGTCAATGCTCAGGATCTCCAGCGGGATCACCCTACAGCTACTGCCACCTCCCCACCATTCCCAACCAAACCAGTGTCTACCCCACCCTGGCTGCAGCACCTCACCATCGTCTGCTGCCCACCAGGGAGATACCTGGTCCAGCCATGTTCATGCCTGGCCACATATCAGAATCACTCAGAGCTGTCCACCAATATTGATCCTAGAACCCTACCCTAGAGTTTCTGATTTAATTGATCAGAGGTGGGACCTGGGTATCTGGTTGCTTGTTTTTTAAGTTCTACTGCCTTTTTGGTATAAATCCCCATTGCCAGCTCCATAACCTTAGGAAACTTAAGCTACTTAAACCCTCAGGATTTACCTTCTCTATCTCTAAAATGGGAGAAACAGGTTCCCATTGTGGCTCAGCGGAAATGAACCCAACTAGTATCCATAAGGACATGGGTTCAATCCCTGCTCCTGCTCAGTGGGTTAAGAATCAAGCATTGCCATGAGCTGGAGATATAAATTCCAGATGTTGCTCTGATCCAGCTTTACAACAGCAGTGGTGTAGGCCAGCGGTTGCAGCTCCAGTTTGACCCCTAGCCTGGGAACTTCCATATGCCGTGGGTGTGGCCCTAAAAAGACAATAAAAATAAACTAATAATTTGGGAGAAACAACAATGCCTATTTCGTAGATAGGCTTGCTCTACAGATTAAATCAGATAATCCATCCAAAACACACAATACCTGGCCCACAGCAAAAGTACACAAATATTAGCTATCATTAATATTATTGATTTATACACCGCTCTAGGATCCTGAAAAATGTGGAATCCAAAATTTTCAAAACTAAAACAAGCCTCTGAAATCTGTATGACCCAGAAACCACCTGAGGCCCATTTGGTCAACCTTCTTCTCTTCTCTTCCTCCTGCAGCACCAGTGGTGCCTTGGTGCTTCCACCATTCAGAAGCAACTTGAGGGATTAGTCATCATTCTCTTGCTGCTTTTGGTTTCCTTATCCTATTATTTTTGTAGTGCAAATAACAATAAAGCCATCATCTTACACATGCCCAAGGTTGTACCATCTAGCACAGGTTCCCACCATCCAAGTCTGTCATCACTCTAGCCCATCGGGGCAAATGGTCCCCACTTTTGTGATGAGGAAGCAGAGGCACAGAGAGCATAAGTAATTTGCACTACATCACGTAGTTATCAAGCGTCAGATGCATCTGGGTCTTCATCCAGAGCTCCTTCCCCACTGCCATCCTGCCAGGCTTTGAGTCCTCTGCCTCCATTCTCTGTGCCCTCTGCCTCCATTCTCTGTGCCCCCTTCATACTCCATACACTTCTCCTCTACCTAGCAGTCCTTCAAGGCCGTGCCAGTCTGCCACTCTTGTCAGGGGAGTAAGGGGTGGTGAAGACTTGATGGGTAAGAGTTTAACACCGTAGTGAGAAGTATTGACCACATTCTTGTTCTGGGGATTCTTAAAATGGAGGGATAAAGAGAAGGCAACTAGGAAGTTCCCATCGTGGCACAGCGGAAACAAATCCAACTAGGAATCATGTGGTGGCAGGTTCAATCCCCTGGCCTTGCTCACTGGGTTAAGGATCCAGTGTTGCCATGAGCTGTGGCGCAGGCCAATAACTGTAGCTCTGAATCATCCCCTAGCCTGGGAACCTCCATATGCCACAGGTGTGGCTCTAAAAAGCAAAAAAAAAAAAAAAGAGAGAGAGAGAGAGAGATGGCAACTAACACAGCCAATGGCTTTCTGGCTTCACTACTTTGCTAAAAGCAGGACCTAGACAGCAAGAGGGAAGAAGGGGACAAGACCAGTATTTCTGGCTGGCTACCTCCCAGGCCTGAGGCACTGTTAAGACACTGCTTGGTTGTTGTAGGAAAGATGGTAGGGTACCAGGACACTGAGTTGGTTTGTCTCAGCTGTACCACATTCTCACCATGTGATCTTAGTTTCTTAGCTTCTCTGAACTAAGATGGGGATCATATCTTCTTCACCAGGGTATGGTGCAGTCTCATGAGATCATACCTGGAGTGAGATCACTTGGTACCTGGCGTACACTAAGAACTCAATAAACCTTGACTATTTTAATCTTGTTAACCACCCATATTTCAAAGTTTTATTAAAAATCCATAATTCAGGCAAGGACTCCAGATTATGTCAAAGTATCTTCTATTTTGAATGAACCAAAATGGAGTCCATGGGCTGGACTCTGCAGTCCGTACTGCCTGGCAGCACGGCACTTCCACCGTTATCTGATTATGTTCCCCACATACAGCCTTGAAGGAGGCATAACCTCTGTTCCCAGAAAATTTAGCTCCCCCTGGAGAAGAAAGAAAAATTTGGATGCAAACATAATAAATGGAAATAGACGAAAAATGAAGAAAACAACTCACAACCATTTGCAAGTAAGGAAAATGAGATTCAGGGAAGCAAAATGAAAATTTGCCCAAGGACACACAGCTTATAAAGCCCAGAGCAGGGACTTGCGCTCAGGACCATCTAGATGTCAAACCTCATGCTCTTTCCACTTTACATAAGAGCTCAAAGGACTCCATTTTTAGAGCAAATATAAACAGTGGTAGATTGGGTGGGTGGTGGGTTCCTAGCTAGCACGGCCTAAGCTTCTCAGAGTGACTCAGACTTGATCAAAATAGAAAGCCATACAGAATGAAAGAATAAAGAAAATAAAATGGGAAGTTTTAAATGTCTCATCCACAGACACAGCAAAATACATAAAACAACCCAGGAATGGCCCTCACAGGAGATAACACTATGCATTTTTACAGAGGGACTTACAAGACCTGAATAAATGGAGAGAGATGCCATATTCCTACATCTGAAGAGTGACTATGAAGAAAATGTCCATTTTTCCAGCTTTATATAGAACTTTAACAAATTCTAATCAAAATCCTAAGGGAGATTTCTTTTGAACTTGGAAAGATGATTCTAAGTTTCATTTGAAAGAATGAATAAAGTTTGGCAAGAAAACATTGAAAAAAAGAAATATAGTGATGGAACTAGGTATATTGGATATGAAAACTTATTTATACATCCATAAAATTTAAAATGTCAGTATTGGTACAAGAACACACAGGTCAATAAAACAGAATATGTAGCCAGAAACAGATACTGGTACATGTAAGAACTTAATATCAAATCAAGCTGTTTCAGAAACCAGTGAGAAGAGAATGGATGATTCAATAAACAGAGTTGGGGAAACTGGATACATGGGAAAAAATCCTGTTAGACTCTACTTCACAGCATATATCCAAAAAAACAAACCTAGGGGGAAAAAAATGTAGTGGAATATTTATCTAGCTTCTCTCTAAACACAACCACAAACAATGGGAGCAACCACTGTACAAAAGATCAAGATTGAACTATGCACAAATTTAAAACTTCTAAAAGTCAAAAGTCAACATAAGACAATGGTTGAGGCTGGGTGGTGGGTACAGAGGGCAGGGGAAATTCATTATTCTATTCATTCTGCTTTCATATATATTTGAAAATGATCATGGTTACAAATAAAAATTAAAAAAAAACAACTTCTGAGGTCCCATCATGGCTCACCGGAAACATTTCTGACTAGTATCCATGGGGAGGCAGGTTCAATCCCTGGTCTCTCAGTGGGTTAAGGATCCAGCATTGCTGTGAGCTGTGGTGTAAGTCGCTGATATGGCTCAGATCCCAAGTTGCAGTGGCTGTGACACAGGCCAGTGGCTGCAGCTCCAATTCGACTCCTAGCCTGGGAACCTCCATATGCCATGGATGCAGCCCTACAAAGACAAAAAATATTAAAAATAAAAAATAAATTTCAAAGGGAAAAATACCTCTACCACCAAATGGCATATAAACTATGACTATCTTTCAGGTGTAAAGTGCTCCCCCAAATGATTAACATAAGCCTCAGCAGACAGGAAGTGACTATTTGTGGATTACCCTCCAATCATCCAATCCCCCTTCCTTCTTCCTCACAGTCCTTGATTTCTATTGAAAACGCACAGGTTCTGGGGATGCTGACTCCATCCTCAGCTCTAAGGAGATCTTTTAACCTGGCTACACCATCAATGCATTCGATTTTCCAGGCACTGTGACTGGCTAGGAAGGGACGTTTGACTAAACCAGCCCTGAGAGGATGAATTTCGGGGCTTCTAATGGGATCAGGGACAAAGAAGCTGTTTCTTTCTTGTTGGACTTTAACGGAGCCCCAAGAGCTTCTGGGAGAACCCTGGGGTGTAAGAGTGGTGAGAAGTCTACCAAAATAAAGCCCGCTCTAGGAAACTGACTCAAGAAGAGATGAGAGAGAAAGAGGGCTCTGAGGCTTTTTTTTTTTTTGACTCCTGGACCAAGTTTCACCTGGACCAATAAAAGCTTACCTATTCCTGTTTAGGTGCAAATGGACAAAAATTCCATTTGTTCTGGATTTCTGTTACTTGCAACCAGAAGCAACCACACTGAATGAGACCAAATGAGTAGAGATCTCCAAGCACATCCCTCAGCAGGAAGCAGGGGGCAAATTTTGCACATACCCCACAAGTGGGCAAGGAAGTTCAGCGAGTGCTGGTGTGGTCAGGTTTCCCCTCCCTTGGAGGTGGCATAGGTCTCACCTGTGCTCTGGTTTCATCTCTGACTCTTCTCCAGGTGGCCTACAGCCCCCTCCTCTCCCTCTCTCTAAGGGACTCAGACACCACTTGGGCCCCTGGAGTCACCAGAGCAGGCAGCCCTCACTGTAATATAACTTACTCTGTCCAGGAAGGTGGTAAAACATCAAGGGGCAGGTGATCCTGGATTATTTTGCCAGAGAAACAGATTATCCTGTCTGAAGTTTCCTTCTCCTGCCCTGAGTTTGGAAAGCAGATCTATCCAGGAATGTTCAAGCAGAATGCAGCCTCAGTGGGATGGTCATTGTTGCATAGGGGCAACCAAGAGCAGTGGCCAACTTTACTGGCCATCTGGGTGTGGCCTCTTCAACTTTACAAGGCCAAAATGGGGCCTTCTCTCTGCATTCAGAGAGGACCAAAGTCAGGGACATTTAAATTAGGACATCTGTGGACAAACACAGTAGCCAACTGCATTCATCCACAGTGGCGGCTCTCTCTTTGTAGACCTGAAATGTCCAGGCCCATAGGCAGGGTCCTTTCAGGTATCTCAGTGCCCAAAGCAACCTAATGAGGGTGATGTTGGGGCCAGTGAGGACACAAATCCTCCCCAAGGCCTGATGGTGTGAACTGCCAACTGCACAGCGTCTGCACTGAGAGGCCAGAACACTCAAAGCCCCACCTTCTATTCCAGGCCCCTGAACTCTGCCCCAAAATGCATTTGCTAAATTTGCTTCTGGGAATCCCACTTTTGCAAGACAGCTCTTCTCTATCATCACTCATCTTTTAAAAAATTATTTCCTTTTCTAGTTGTTATTTTTGCGTTCTTTCTAATTCCATTTTGAACACAACATTTGATAGAGACAAAAGAATAAATATAACAAATATGTTAAAATGTATAATATGATTTGTTTGTTTTTTGCTTTTTAGGGCCGCACCTGTGGCATATGGAAGTTCCCAGGCTAGGGGTTGAATCAGAGCTACAGCTGTTGGCCTATACCACAGCCACAGCAACACCAGATCCGAGCCATGTCTGCAATCTACACCACACCTCATGGCAACACTGGACTGTTAACCCACTGAGTGACGCCAGGGATCGAACCCGCATCCTAATAGACAGTAGTCGGGTTCGTTTCCTCTGAACCACAAGGGGGACTCCCAAAATGTACAATATGAAAATGGCCCCCCCTCAACTCACCACCCACCTGAAAAGCTAGAACATCACCAGTAACTTGTATCCACCTATCCCATTCCTGTACTTTCCCCCACCCACAGCAGCCAAATCTTGATTTTTGTGCTTATCATTCATGTCTTTAGTACAATTTCTTTATATATGAATGATATATAAAATCAGAACCAAACTCTGTGTAGTCTCCTATAGATTTGCTTATTTCACTTAAGATGTTTCCAAATAAGTATTCATGTTGTTCCAAATAGCTGAGGTTTGTTCATTTTCATTGCTGAATTACATTCCTTTGTGTAAATATATTCTAATTTATATATCCATCCTGTCTACAGGCATTTCAGTTGTTTGAGTTTTGGGAGTTCTGTGCTGTACAAAACATGCATCTATAAACACTTCCACATGCATCTCATGGTGCCCACATGCAAAAAGCTCTCTGGGGTCTACCTAGGAGAGGCATTGCTGGGTCAGTGCAGGGTCAAATATTCAGTTTCACAGGATAAAGCCTGACTGTAGTCCCACATTCTATTTTTTTTTTGTCTTTTGTCTTTCTGTCTTTTGTTGTTGTTGTTGCTATTTCTTGGGCCGTTTCCGCGGCATATGGAGGTTCCCAGGCTAGGGGTTGAATCGGAGCTGTAACCACCGGCCTACGCCAGAGCCACAGCAACGCAGGATCCGAGCCGCGTCTGCAACCTACACCACAGCTCACGGCAACGCCGGATTGTTAACCCACTGAGCAAGGGCAGGGATCGAACCCGCAACCTCATGGTTCCTAGTCGGATTCGTTAACCACTGCGCCACGACGGGAACTCCCCACATTCTATTTTTAAGTGTGTAGTTGCCTGCATTATTACCCCCCATTTCTCACTCCCCTATAAGAGGAATGATTATAAATCTCTACTCACATCTGTGGCATGCAGTGTCCTGCCGTGGAGAACACCTCCACACAAAATGACTTCCACTGACCAATGGAAAATGAGAAGTGCCAAGTACCTTATCTAAGCAGGAACTTGAAGAGCCATCACAAGGTTCTGCCTCTGCTCTTTTCCCCTCTTGCATGAGATTCTCATGTCCCAGATTGGAGCTATTCCATCAGTCTGGACCCTAAGATGGAGACACATGGAGCAGAGCTATAGCCAACAAAAGATTTTGAGTGAGAAATAAAACTTTGTTCTTAGAAGACATGGCATTTGGGAGGTGCTTGTTACTGCATCAGAATACAGCAAAACCTGCCTAATATAAGATGTGCCACTAATATTTATTGAGCATTTCCCACACATCAGGCATGTGCTGGGCTCTGTGAAAGCAGTGATGCCCAAAATAGAAGAGGTTCATGGCCTCATGGAGTTCAAACTCTAGTTAAGCAGCAGGTCCCAAAGTTTCCTATTGGTCATACTTCTAGCTCTGCTCCATATCACAGTGTCATTTAACAAGTCCCTGTCCCTCTTCGGGACTTGATTTTTCTCAGTTGCAAAGTACAGAACTTAGGCTCACTCCTTTTGAAGGTATTTTCCACCTCTGACAGCTGTGAATCTGTGAGACCCTGAAAGGGGGTGTGTGTGTGCACAAGTTTATATTTGCTTTTTCTCTGCATCAGAAATCACAAATGCAGGCCTTGGCTATAAACTCCAATATAATTTGGTGAGCTGTACCTCTTGACTTGGGCTATTAAATCATTTTCCCTCCAAAGGTACACATGTTATGGCATAAGGAGCAAACTGTTGACAGATGGTGGGGAAACTTCACAGGCCCATAATTGAGTCTTATTTTCATACATTCGTGCCAGTTTGAAATCTAATTGCCAATAAAACAATACTGTGATACTGCCACATCTAATACCTCCGCCACTCTCCAAAGTTACACTTGAATCCACTAGTAAATTCTAATCTCCCAGAGAAAAATATTTCCCCCTCTCCATCGGAAAAGCAATGCTATAAATCCACGTACAGTGGTTCATTTTCAAATGCAAGCCTCCTTTCCCTGGTCCCCAAAGAGCCCTCACTCAGCTAATGTTAGTGCCTGCCTGAGAGCTGTAGATATTCTTTGTTTACTTGACAGAGCACAGATGTGACTTGGCGAGTCTGCAATGAGATCTTCTTCAGAGAAACGCTCTGATGGGCCAGGTCCTTCCCCTCCTTTGGAATGACCCAGTGCCATGCTTTGGAGATATTTATCCCAAGAATGGGAAAGTGGCCAGAGGCCCAGCACCAGTGCTGAGCACGGGAAGGTGGAGGAGCCCCGACCTCCCCTCCCTGCTTTTCTGTTTTCACTCTCCTGATGAAGAAGTTTCAGCATAGATCGATCCAGATCAATTGGGGCTGTAAATAAGAAATGGGCTTTCAGTGAGATGAAGGCATGCAGGGGCAAGGTTCGTTTGTGTCTGCTGAAAAACATAACCTATCACCTCAAACCACAAGTCCGCTAATAGCAGGAACAGCCATCCTTCACGGCTGGAGCTTTGCCTGGTTTACAGAGAAATTGGTATTGCGAGCTGAATCTATGTCAGGCCTGTGCCGAGCCCAGAGAGGGCATGTTGGGTACAGCGAACACGGTCCTTGCCTAACGGTCTTCACATGAGCCTTGGCAAGTGCGTTATTATTTTTCCCATTTTACAGACAGTAAACTGAGGCACAGAGTGGCTAAGTAATTCTTCCTTCACAGGATGCACAGTGACTAGCGGAGGTAAGCCTGGAACTGATGTAACTCTAAGTCCAGTTCTTTTGTTATAAGGATTACATGAGATAAGTATTAACTATGGAAGCTTTAAAAGGTTCAGTTCCCTTTCTCTCAACCCAGCCCCACCTTCACCTATAGTCTTAGTTCTTCTACGTGGGACCACATCTTTCCCACCTTCCACACACAGGCCTTTAAATATTTGAAGATTGTTATCAGAGTCTCCAGAGGCTTCCTTTTTTCTATGTAAAACATACTCAGTTTCTTCAGACATTCCCCAAATCATGACCTGACATCTAGAGCACTACTTCTCAAATGGTAGTAAGCACAGGAACCATCTAGAGAGTTGGCTGAAATGATAACTAAGATTCAGGAATTCTTGGTGGGGACTAAGCATCTGTATCCCTAACCAGTCTTCAGAGGGTGCAGGTGCTGCTGGTCCATGGACCATATTCTGAGTAGCAGCTATAAGGCACAGATTTTCCCTGTTCAATACTGGCAGCCAATGGCCACATGTGGTATATACATTAAAATGTGCTAGAAATGTAAAATACTCACTGGATTTCAAAGACTTAGTATTCAGGGGTGGGGGGAGAATGTAACATCCTTCTAACAATTTCTTTACACTGACTACATGCTAAAATGATAATGTTCTGGATAGACTGGGTTATCTAAAATATAGTATTTGTTACTAGAAAAGTTTAAATTGGGGGGGGGGGCAGTAGGCAGGGAAAAAGACAGTTTGCATTATATTTCTATTGAAAAGCCATGGTCTAGATCATTCACCAGCCTGACCACCTTTTTTTTTTTTGGCTGAGCTCCAGGTTATCAACATTCCACTGACATATGGTCTAGATATTACTCAAACTAATACCACATGAAGTTTATTGGGTTGTTTTGCATGAGTTTGTGGGGCAGCCATATCACATCAACCCCTGTGTCTTTTTGGCATGACCTGACATTCATCCAGCTCTCTTCCAGCCTCAACCTGTATGGTCCACATTTATCATTGTTAAGGCAGTATAGTTTTCCCTATTCAGTTTCACTTGTTTGTTTCGGCCCACTCTTTTTTTTTTTTTTTTTTTTTTGGTCTTTTTTTTTTGGTCTTTTTTTGCCTTTTCTAGGGCTGCTCCCACAAGCATATGGAGGTTCCTAGGCTAGAGGTCTAATCAAAGCTGTAGCCACCAGCCTATGCCAGAGCCACAGCAACGCAGGATCCGAGCCGCGTCTGCAACCTACACCACAGCTCACAGCAACGCCGGATCCTTAATCCACTGAGCAAGGCCAGGGATCAAACCCGCAACCTCATGGTTTCTACTCAGGTTCATTACCACTTCGGCACGACGGGAACTCCACAGCCCACTCTTCCTACCACTCATTTCTCCCTTGCATCTTGATTCTGTCATTCAACATATCCCTCTCAACTTCATAGCTTCCTCATATTTGATAAGCTTGCCTTCATGTCTTCAACCAGAGTGGCAATTAAGTTGTTAAAGGCGATAGGCCACATCTAGAGACTTATCTCAGGCCCCAGAGCTCTGCTTCCAGAATGACAGCATCCCATACATCAGTACCCTTTAGATATCACTCTCCACTCTGCCTGTCTGTGATATCCCCCCAAATCCTCTTCTTCCTCTGTCAACAGGAGGTAAAAGAGTTGTGTCCACAGCTCAGCTGAAATTACATGCCAGAGAACTTCTGCAGGGAAATAACCATGAATGCGTGTGAAAATACAGCCAAAAGGAAATTTTTAACCATCTTGTTTATAACAGAATATAGTAAGAAATAACTTACACCATCTCTACAACAGGAATTGGTTAAGAGAAAATATGGTAAGACCACCTATGTAATGATCTGCATACATTTAAAAAGTGATGTTACAGTAAAATATTTAATGACATGGAAAATTGTTCTCAATATATTTAAGTGCTAAAAGCACGTTACAGAACAGTATATAAGAACAAAGTATTTTTAAGAATGTATTTATATTAAGTGGAAAAAAGACTGGCACAAAAATACATCAAAATGGTAAACATGGTTATCTCTCAATGATGGAACTGAAATCGCTTTTATTTTCCATGCCAAGTGTTCTGCTTACATTATCTTAATACTTTCTGTGACTCTGTGGAGTAGGTGAGATCAGCTTCATTTTACAAGGAGACCAAAACCAAGGCTCATAGAAGTTATCCAGCCTCCAGAGGAAGCACAGGGCTACTGGAGATCCAGTCTCCCTGGCTAAGCCCAAGGCTCCTTCACAAAACACACAGCCTCCAGCCTAGGGGGTGGGGTCTGGAGGGTCCTCTAAGTATGGGATATCTGGATTTCAGCCAAATGTTTGAAAACAGTCTTCAACCTATATTTGTTTTGTTTTGTCTTTTTTGTCTTTTTATGGCAGCAACTGCAGTGTATGGAAGTTCTCAGGCTAGGGGTTGGATCAGAGCTGCAGCTGCTGGCCTACACCACAGCCACAGCAACACAGGATCCGAGCCTCATCTGTAACCTATGCCACAGCTTATGGCAATGCTGGATCCCTAACCCACTGGGCAGGGCCAGGGATTGAACCCTCATCTTCATGGATACTAGTCTGGTTCCCTAACACTGAGCCACGATGGGGACTCCCTTCAGCCTGTGTTTTAAATCCATGCCTCTCTTGCCTACTTGTGGACATGACTTCACCCATCTTTCCCCTCTCTCTCAGGTCATCACATGCCTCCTCACTACTAGATCATTCCTTTCAGTATATAAACATGCTCTTATTATTTATTTAATTCATTCATTCGTTCATTCATTTTTTTTAAGCAGCTTCTCCTAACCTCACTTTTCCCTCCAGCTAATACCTCATTTCTCTCCTTCCCTTTAGAACAAAATTCCTTGAAAAGAATTACAAGAGAGTATGTGACAAATTTAGGAACTCCATCAAATATGGAATTGAGATGACAGAGTGGCCAGCTTTTCAAGACACAATTGTTTCGTTTGCTGCTCGGAGCCAATGACAGAGGATGCTGTCCTTTTACAGCTGATGCCCATGGCAAGGAAGAACTGAACCGGCAAGAGCAGCTTCAAGACCATGAGTCCCAGTCCCCAGAGGACAACTACAGGCAGGATATGGTGAGATTCCCAGGACCCAGTTCCCAGCACATACCTGCTTCTTTAAGAACAGCATGAAGGAGTTCCCACTGTGGCTCAGCAGGTTAAGAACCCAACTAGTATCACTGAGGATGCGAGTTCGATCCCTGGCCTTGTTCAATGGGTTCAGGATCCAGCATTGCTGCAGGCTGTAGTGTAGGTCACAGATGCGGCTCGGATCCGGTGTTGCTGTGGCTGTGGTATAGGGCATCAACCCCTAGCCTGGGAACTTCCATATGCCACAGATGTGGCCCTAAAAAAATAAATAAACTAATAAAATGATATAAAAAATATTCTTTTTTTTTTAAGGGCTGCACCTGCCCAGGCTAGGGGTCTAATCAAAGCTGTAGCCGCCGGCCTACGCCAGAGCCACAGCAACACCGGATCTTTGACCCACTGAGCAATGCCAGGGATTGAACCCGCAACCTCATGGTTCCTAGTTGGATTCGTTTCCACTGCACCACAACAGGAACTCCTAAAGCTATTCTTAAAAAAAAAAAAAAAAAAAAAAAAAAAAAAAAAAAAACCAGCAGTGATGGCTCCCCCCCAGGATGAGTAGCAAAACCCAATCCAGCCTGTGGTGCCTAGCACATAGATGCCCCTAAAAGTGTACTGATCAACAATAGGATTGACCTTCATATCAGCACTGTGGGGTACTGTGATGGTTGGGGTCCCTTTCTGAGGGGACTGGCCCTCCAGACAAATGCCACCTTCAGTGAGATGTTTCCCTTTTGGTCACCAGCCTGTATAGGTTGAAGCCTCCATTCTCAAGTAATAAAGAAGAGTACACAACTCTGTTTGAGTGCAATGGGATTAATCCCATGCAAAAGCTACCATGGGTGTATAAGAGCATGTTAATGAAAACATTAGAAAGGATTTTAGGGATTTGGCTCCTAGGTGCTCAAGCTTGTGAAGGCTTGGCTATCTCAATAAAAGCAAGGCTACTCCCAGGTAGCCCCAATAAAAGACAGCACCATTCATACCCCTCTCCAGGGCAATCTGATGTATTAGGACACACAGTCCTGTTGAGATGTTGCTGCTGCTACACCCACTGATGGAATTCCTCTCCTGCCCCTAAACAAACATGGTGGACACAGAATTTTCTCTGCAGGCACCTTCCAAGTCGGGCCTCAGGTTCTCACCATCATTGTGTGTCACACCCTGCCTGGAGAAGGAGGGATAGTAACTCTTTGCACTCTTCAGGGGTGGGGCTCCTGCCTATCATCCTCCTCCTCAGCTGCATCTAAAGGGGCTAGAATCTTCGCCAGTCCTTGCATTTGCTGTACTTACATCTAGGGAGGGTATGTTCTCTGGGAGAGGGCCAACTTGGTTAGGGAAAAGGTTTCCCTTTGGAACTAAGAGAGAATTCTCTGATTCCACTTTGACAGTGAGTAAGAAAGATAGCTGTAATTTTAGATTCTATATACAATTTAAGTCTTGCCACCTGGTAACAATAACAGTGACTCAGTGCTATGGACTGAACTGTGCTTCCCTGAATTCACATGTTGAAGCCCTAACTCCCAATATGATGATATTTGGAGATGGGACCTTGAAGAGGTTAATTTTAAATGAGGTCATGAAGATGGGACTTTTATGATGGGATCTGTGCCTTTATAAGAAGAGACACCATAAAGTTTGCTTCTCTCTCCGAGAGAAGAGTATGTGAAAACCCAGTGAGAAGGTGACTGTCTGCAACCCAGGGACAGAGTCCTTCCCAGCACTGATATTGTTTGGGTTTCCAGTCTCCTGAACTGTGAGAGATAAATTCCTGTTGTTTAAACCACCAAGTCAATGTATCTTGTTATGGCAACCCAAGCAGATTAAGACACTCAGTTATTTGATCTGATTTACAAAAAGAAAAAAAAAAAAAAAAAGGAATACAGCCATAATATTTTAGGAATACTTGTCAAAAATGGGATATTTATTAAGACAGTTAACTTTGTCAAGAAAGCAAACTTTGAATTAAACAATGATAGCTCAGCAATTTCTGAAGAAATAAATGCTTGTCAGATGATTCAGTGCTATTCTCATGCAACCTGAATCTTCATGTGATCCGCCCCGCCCCCCGCCCCGCCAACTTACAACTGGGAAGAAAGGACCTTGCTGTATATTTCCAAAGAAGTTAAAAATGACATGGACTTTCTGAAAAAGAGCAAAGAAGGACTAAAGTGAACAAAAGGAGATTAAACCTCAGGAAAAGAAGTTGAAGAAAACAAGGAAAGTAGTTACACAAAGGCAAACTGCATCAGAAGCAGCAAGAAAAAGAAACAGGATAAAGACCTTGAAGCCATCTTGAGAAAAATACACAAGATAAAAAAAAAAAAAAAGTGGGAGTTCCCATCATAGCTCAGTGGTTAATGAATGTGATTAGGAACCATGAGGTTGCAGGTTCGATCCCTGGCCTCGCTCAGTGGGTTAAGGATCCGGCATTGCCCTGAGCTGTGGTGTAGGTCGCAGACGTGGCTCAGATCTGGCATTGCCATGGCTCTGGTATAGGCTGGTGGCCACAGCTCCAATTAGACACCTAGCCTGGGAACCTCCATATGCCATGGGTGTGGCCCTAGAAAAGAGAGAAAGACCCAAAAAAAAAAAAAAAAAAAAAAAGTGGAGTTCTCTTGTGGTGCAACAGGTTAGATCACTGTTGTGGCATGAGTTCAATCAACAGCTGGGAAACTTCTGTATTCCACAGGCACAACCACAAAAAAAATTTTTTATTAAATTAAAAATTAAAAAATAAACTAAAAAACGAAACAAAAAAGCAGAGAGAAACTCTATCAGTAAAAAAACAGATATTAAGAATAGATCAGTGACAAAACTCTACTTAAAAGAGACACATGCATCCGCATATTCATTGCAGCACTATTCACAATAGCCAGGACATGGAAACAACCCAAATGTCCATCGACAGATGATTGGATTAGGAAGATGTGGTATATATACACAATGGAATACTACTCAGCCATAAAAAAGAATGACATAATGCCATTTGCAGCAACATGGATGGAACTAGAGAATCTCATACTGAGTGAAATGAGCCAGAAAGACAAAGACAAATACCATATGATATCACTTATAACTGGAATCTAATATCCAGCACAAATGAACATCTCCTCAGAAAAGAAAATCATGGACTTGGAGAAGAGACTTGTGGCTGCCTGATGGGAGGGGGAGGGATTGGGAGGGATCAGGAGCTTGGGCTTATCAGACACAACTTAGAATAGATTTACAAGGAGATCCTGCTGAATAGCATTGAGAACTTTGTCTAGATACTCATGTTGCAACAGAAGAAAGGGTGGGGGAAAAAATATAATTGTAATGTATACATGTAAGGATAACCTGACCCCCTTGCTGTACAGTGGGAAAATAAAAAAAAAAAGAATAGATCAGTGATATCCAGCAAGTATTTACTTAGTGTTACTGAAGAAGAAAACCAAACCTGTGAAGCAGAAAATAGTCAAAGATATACTAGAAGATAATATTCTAAAATAAAGAAGGACCTGAACCTGCAGATCAAAGAGCAATTTATCATCTCAGACCAATTTACTCATGAAGTAAGAACTCCAAAGGGCAAAGAAGGTCAGCCTCAAGGGGACACAGGTTTTCTCCATGCTCCTCTCTGCAACAATGTCCAAAGATGGAATTCAAGGATTGTGTTGGGCAGAGTGCGACCAAAGATTATTAGCCCAAACAAAGTGCCATCATGTATAAAGACAATAGGGAAGTTCTCAGGAAATGTAGCAGCAATCAAACCCTTTCTAATGATAAAATATAGCCAACCAATAAATGAATCCAAAAAGGTGAAAAGAAGAACTGAGAACTGGTCAATAAGAGCTGTGCTGTGTAAGACCTGGCAGTAAGAACGGAATTCATTTAACTTTAGAATTAAATCTAGGGAAATGTGAGAATTGAGGTTACAAAAGAACTGAAAATTGTATAGAACTTGACAATATCAAAATAATAATATAACAAACAAAAATCAGAAGGGACAGGGAGGGGAGGATAGGGTGGAGGAAGACTACGTGTCCAGAGCCTCCAGTGCTTGATTGTAAGGTGTCAACACCATATAAGATTGCGCCCTGTTTTTAACTATCCAAGCGCTGTGCCATCACTTTTCAGGCTCTCGCAGTTCTCAAAGCCTTCAGATTCAGCTTTACCCACAGTGGATTAAAAGACTCTCCCATACTTTCCTTGGGAAGATATTTGTCCCAAATCCAGCTACAACATTCTGATTAAAATGCTGAAGCTAAATACAGCTGATTAAAATAGCTCCAAGCTTCCTTAAGAGATGGTGATCTCCCCGAAGCTCCAATCTTCTTTCATCTGAGACATCCTCCCCCCAACTCTGAGGTCAGTTCCACACCAGCCCTTCCACCCTGTTAATATCCTTTTGCTGGTCCCTGCACTCCTCAACATCCCTGCCCTTCCTGTTTTAGTCTGCTCTTTCTCCTACATCCCTGACTCCATGCTTGAGAAGGAGGGGTCCACCCCTTACTGCCCACAAAGCACATACAGACCCTCATCCCAACCCTGAAGTTTTTCTTATCTTTCCCATTCCCCCAAACCCAAATATCAGACTACTGTTAAATTTCACCATATGATTGGATGTTGCAAAGATAGGAGGCAAATGAGTGATATACATTAATGGAATTGCACTGAAAGTGCTTCTTAATAGGATTACTATAATTTTTAATATAAATTGAAGACTTTTTTAATCAGGAGGTGATATTAAACACTAGGACATTAGTTCAGATAATTTCACTTTTAGTTCTACAGTGTTAAAAATGCACTTACATGCTGGTTTATTTCTGTCTTGGGAAAAAGAGGCCGCAAAAAAAAAAAATTGTTTGTCCCTTTACTAACATTCAGGAAAGTCTCTTGTTCCTGCCATTCCCTAAACTCATCGGCATCCTCTTCTACCATGTTTCCCAAATTGTGTTCCACAGGTTCTAATCCTACAAAATGCTTCACTGAATAAGGATTCCATGGTTCCATATGTTTTGGAATCACAGATCTTATATCTCCATCCTGCAGATTCACTAGATATCCAGTTATGCAGCATTTCATAGTAAAGATAGCCAGCATTTCCCAAACTTCCTCCTCCACAGAACCCTTCTCAAACGAATGCCTATTAACATTTGCTTGAATTGGTACTCAATGGACACACTTTGGGAAATATTCTATCAACCTATGTGACACTTTCTCACTCTCCTTAGGAGCCTCACCACCTGGCACAAGTTCTCCTCCTGCTTGCCTCCCTTCTTCCACAGCCCTTCTCCACTTTACCCCTTCTGCAGGTGTAGCAGAAATGACTTTCCAACTGCCCAATATCTTTTATCCTTCTTCTGATTAAAATACCTCATTTTTCTTTTGGGACTATCCCACCACCCCCAACTCTCAGACCATGTGATTCACCTCTAAAGGTTAAGTGCAACACAGACCTGGCCATTGACACATGATGGCCAATCCCCTGGCCACAGTAATCAGATCACTTAAGGCTGGGAACACCAGCCAGGTCAGTAAGAACCAACTCCCAACACTTTGCTGGAGCTTCAAGGGAAAAAAAAAAAAAATGCTTTGTCTTCTGTTGGCATTTTCAGTAAGTAGTATGTAAGCACAGAAAAGCTGGTGGCCCTCTTTCAGAGAAACTGCCTAAGAAGTAAACAAATACAGAAGAAAGTGAAACCTCAAGATATTCCTGATAATAAAAGGGATCTATAAATGCTTAGTTTCTTATATTTTTCAGTTACAAAAGTCAATAAAAATCCCTCCTTTGGAGTTCCCGTCATGGCGCAATGGAAACGAATCCAACTAGGAACCATAAGGTTGTGGGTTCAATCCCTGGCCTCGCTCAGTGAGTTAAGGATCTGGCATTGCCATGAACTGTGGTGTAGGTCACAGATGCAGCTTGGATCCTGCATTGCTGTGGCTGTGGCGTAGGCCAGCAGCTGTAGCTCTGACTGGACCCCTAGCCTGGGAAACGCCACATGCCATGGGATTGGCCTTAAAAAGAAAAAAAAAAAAAAAAAAAATCCCTCCTTTTCCCCTAGTCTAGTCATGTTGAATTTCTGTTACCTGCAACCAAATCAGTCATAATAATAACTAATATTTAATTAATGTTTGTTAGGTTCCATGTTCTGTTGTAAATGCTTAACACAGACTTTTTTCATTTAATCTTAATATATATTAACAAATATTAAGATATCAATATTAATATAATTTTTTATTTTACATGCGAAGAAGTCAAGGTACAAAGAGATTAAGTAATCTACTGAAGTTCACAGAACTAGAAAATGGCAGACCCAGGATTCAGATCCAAACCAGTGCCTCTGAGCCTTCCTTCGTGAGCACAAAGCTATCCATTTCTATAAATATAATTGAAAATTCTATCCAATGCAGCAGGCTCTCGGCCCAAACACTGTGCCCTTTCCTACCCTTAATCAGGAGGAACTTCAGTGGCTGATTTATTCAGGAAAAGCTGGCCTCAAGTAATCCCAAACCCAGAAAACCCTTTCAACTCCCAAATTTCCCACCTCAGCTTTTCTGAATTTTCTCTCTTAATTTAGAGAGTCCCTCTGATGTGATTTTCTTCAATAGCATCCTTCTTGTATTTTTGTTTTTTCTTTTTTCTTTTTAGGGCTTTACCTGCGGCATATGGAAGTCCCCAGGCTATGGAAAGATTCAGAACTGCAGCTGCCAGCCTACACCACAGCCACAGCAGTGCTGGATTCAAGCTGCATCTTTGACCTGCACCACAGCTTGTGGCAACACTGTATCCTTAGTCCACTGAGTGAGGCCAGGGATCAAACTCCACATCCTCACAGACACTATGTCAGGTTCTTAACCCCCTGAGCCACATAAGAACTCCCAACAGCATCCTTCTCAACTGAAATTTTCTCTGCAGATATTCATTTTTCCAACACAACTCATGGGGTAAGGCCAGGCACTCCTCCCTTCCAGGGCTAACTACGGATGGATGTACTCATCCCTCTACTCTCCCCTTCCCTGGGATCGCACTCCTTCAGTTTAATTGTCCCAAAGTGGAAAAATGACCTGGTATATTAAAACACCACCATATGAGGAGGTAATCTGTAAGTAATTTATATGATGCTATCAAGGTGTTGTAGCAGCACAAGAAAATAGTATTTTGGTGTTTAAAAAAAAAAGGCAGAATACAAAGTTATATGTGAAGCAAAATCTGATATGTGAATACAGAGAGATTAATAGGTAGATGATAGGAGTTCCCTTGTGGTGCAGTGGGTTAAGGATCTGGCATTGTCACTGCAGCAGCTCAGGTCACTGCTGTGGCGTGGGTTCGACTCCTGGCCTGGGAACTTCCATGTGCTGTGGTGCAGCAAAAAAAAAAATTAAAAATAAATAAATAATAAAAATAGGTAAATGACAAAGATTGGTGGGTAATACGTGTTCTTTTCCAGTGAGACAATGGATAACTGTGCCTTTCTACTCCTTTTTATTTTTCTAATTTTCAGTTTGAGTATTACTTTTAAGCGAAAAAACATTTCCTAAAAAATTGAAAATCACGAGACTATAGAAAATTAACTGCTTAATTAAAACTACTTTCAATTATAATTCTTTCTGATGTCTAACCTCCAAATATTTTTTTAAAGATCTAAGTACTGCCTCCACTTTGCTCATTCATAACCCCTACCCTTTGCTTTCTGGCTTTTCTACACAATATTCTCCTAAAAAGCCCCTCTGGAACATTGCCAAGTCAATTGGCACATTTCTGACCCTTTGTATCAGACAATACTGCTGATCATTGTTCCCTGTTTTAATAGAATGTTCTAAGTGCTGATGATAGTATAATGAACCCCCATGAATTCATCCTCCAGCGTTTTACCATTATCAATTCCTGACCAATCTTGTTTCATCTATACTCCACCCACTTCCCCCTACCTGGATTTTTTAAACATATTGTATCACTTACATTTTCTCAAGTTTTCTTTAAAAAAATTTCCAATTTGATGAGGAATAGATACATGTTGTAGAAAACTTAGAAACTCAGAAAAGTAGCACATTTAGTATTATTTTGGCTGTAAATGATTAAAAAAAAAAAAAAAACAAAAAAAAACAAAAAAAAAAAACAGCTCAAATTAGTTTACCAGTTGATGGAAAGAGGAAATCCAGAGTGTAACAGTTTCAGGCATGACTGTTCCTAGGAATTCAAATAATGTCACCTAAATCATGTTTCAGGGTTTGAGGTGGGGAAAGTAGAGAAAAACAAGTATTCCGGCTGCATAGTGCACTACAAACAGCCAACAGCGAAATGATGACTCATAGCCCTATTTCTCAAAATAATCATACTCGGAGTTCCCATCGTGGTGCAGTGGTTAACGAATCCGACTAGGAACCATGAGGTTGTGGGTTTGATCCCTGGCCTTGCTCAGTGGGTTAAGGATCTGGCGTTGCCGTGAGCTGTGGTATAGGTTGCAGACGCGGCTCGGATCCTGCGTTGCTATGACTCTGGTGTAGGCCGGTGGCTACAGCTCTGATTCAACCCCTAGCCTGGGAACCTCCATATGCCACAGGAGCAGCCCTAGAAAAGGCAAAAAGACAAAAAATAATAATCATAATCATACTCAATGTTTTACTACATTTGCTTCATCTCTTTCCCATGCACATTTTACCCCACTTATATGCAAAGGTTGAACCAGTCAAGATTGCATCTTATAAGGTGCAATAAGAACGAGATATTTTCAACAGCTTTATTACAGGAAATAACCACTGCACTACTATACTGTTTGTAGTCCTTGTGGATGGATGTCCAGAAGAGCATGTTTGTAATGCCTGTCCAGGTTCTCTACAACCACCACTCTTCAGCAGCAGTGCTGTCCAACAGAACTTTAAGCAATGGCCTGAGCCATACAATATAGTAGCTATGGAAGTATTCTGTTTATTTTGATGCTACTGAAATGAAACTGTTTTCTTAATTTCATTCCCAGATAGTTCACTGCTAGTGTTTCTGTATTTTAAACTTGTGTCCTATGATCTTGATAAATTGGCTTATTAGTTCTAATAATTTTTTTAAATTCTTTACAATTTTCTGTATGTAAAATCAGGAGTTCACATTATGGCTCAGAGGGTTAAGAACTCAACATAATAATCTCTGTGAGGATACGGGTTCAATCCCTGGCCTCACTCAGTGGGTTAAGGACCTGGTATTGCCGTGAGCTGTGGTGTAGGTCACAGACTCGACTCAGATCTGGCATTGCTGTGGCCACGGTATAGGCCGGCAGCTGAGGCTCCAATTCAGCCCCTAGCCTGGGAACTTCCACATGCCACAGGTGTGGCCATAAAAAGAAAAAAATAATAATAATAATCACGTGATCTGCAAATGGAGGTAGTTTTACTTCTTCCTTTACAAGCTATATTTTCTTGCCTAACTGTCCTGGCTAAACAAGTGGATGAGAGCAGACATTCTGTCTTACTCTTATTCTTAGAGGGCAGGTGTTCAGTCTTTCACCATTAGGTATGATGTTAATGGTGGGGGGTGTTTTGCTTTGTTTTGTTTGTTTGTGTCTTTTTAGGGCTGCACCTGCAGCATATGGACGTTCCCAAGCTATGGCTCAAATTGGACTATAGCTGCCAGCCTACATACACCACAGCCACAGCAACATGGGATCCGAGCTGCATCTGTGACCTACACCACAGCTCGTGGCAATGCTGTATCCCTTTTTTTTTTTTTTTTTTTTTTGTCTTTTTGCCATTTTTGGGCTGCTCCCACGGCATATGGAGTTTCCCAGGCTAGGGGTCCAATTGGAGCTGTAGCCGCCAGCCTACACCAGAGCCACAGCAACGCAGGATCTGAGCCATGTCTGCGACCTACACCACAGCTCACGGCAACGCCAGATCCTTAACCCACTGAGCAAGGCCAGGGATCAAACCCACAACCTTATGGTTCCTAGTCGGATTCGTTAACAACAGGAACTCCAGCAATGCTGTTATCTTTAACCCACTGAGCAGGGCCAGGAATCCAACCTGTGTCCTCATGGGTACTAATCAGATTCATTTCCGCTGAGCCACAATGGGAACTCCAAGGTGGGTTTTTAATAAACATGTTTTATTAGGTTGAAGGAGTCCCCTTCTGTACATAACTACTATAACAAATTGCCACAAACTTGAGTGGCTTATGACAATAAAAATGGGGAGTACCGTGGTGGTAGAGTGGGTTCAGGATCGAGTACTATCACTTCTGTGGCTTGGGTTACTACTGTGGCATGGATTTGATCCCCGGTCTGTGAACTTCCCTAAGCTGCAGGCACAGCCAAAAAAAAAAAAAAAAAAAAGAATGTACGTGTGTATATACATATGAACGTATATACATATATATGTGTGTGTGTGACTGGGTCACTTTACTTCATAGTAGAAAATTGACAGAACACTGTAAACCAACTATAATGGAAAAAATAAAAATCGTTAAAAAAGAAACAATAAAAAAAATAAAAATAAAAGTGTCACAGGGCATGCATCTTCCAGTCTCTAGAGGAGAATCCTTTGTTTCCTCTCCAAGCATATGATGACTTCAGGCATTCCTTGGCTTGTGGGTGCATCACTCTAATTTCTGCCTCCATCTTCACATGGCCTTCTTCCCTGTGTCTCTGTGTCTTTTCTGTCCCTTAGAAAGACACTCATCATTAAATTTAGGGCCTACGTGTGTAACCCAGGAAGCTCTCATCTCTAGATCCTTAACCTAATTACATCTGCAAAGACAGTTTTTCCAAATGAGGTCACATTCACAAATTCTGGGGTACACACATATAGGAGTGGGGGAAAGCAGTCAGTCAATCTACTACATCTTCTATTCCTAAATTAGAAATTGTGTTTCAAACTCCTAGTATGAAAAAGCACTGGATTCTGCCAAGTGCTCTTTCTGTGCCTAT
The DNA here is from genome assembly GCF_054392235.1 of Sus scrofa. Lineage (NCBI taxonomy): Eukaryota > Metazoa > Chordata > Mammalia > Artiodactyla > Suidae > Sus > Sus scrofa. Next base: position 102,762,380 of record NC_139396.1, on the reverse strand, counting down.
AGAGATGATCACATGGTTTTTATCTTTCATTCCATTGATATACCACACTGATTAATTTTCAGATGTCAACCAATCTTGTGTTCCTGGGATAAATCCCACTTGGTGGTGTATAATTCTTTTTATATGTTGCTGGATTTGAGTTACTAGTATTTTGTTGAAGATGTTTGTATCTATATTCATAAAGGATACTGATCTGCAGTTTTCTTTTTTTGTGTTGTCTTTTTCTGATGTTGGTATCTGGGTAATACAGTATCTGGCTTCATAGAATGCGCTCCCTCCCTTCTGCTGTTTGGAAGAGTTTGTGATTGGTGTTAGTTTCTCTTTAAATATTTGGTAGAATTCACCAGTGATGCCATCTGGTCCTGGCATTTTCTTTGTGTTTACCAAATCAACCTCTACTTGTTATTGGTCTATTCAGATTTTCTACTTCTCTTGAGTCAGTTTTGGTAGTTTGTCTTTCTATGAATTTGTCCACTTCATCTATGCTATCTAATTTCTTGGCATACATTCGTTCATAGTATTCCCTTACAACCAGTTTATTTCTATAAGATCAATAGTGATGTTCCCTTTTCCATTCCTGATTTTAGTCACTTGATTCTTCTCGTTTTCTTTCTCGGTCAATCTAGCTAAAGGTTTGCTGATTTTGCTGATCTTTTCAAAGGACCATCTCTTAGTCTCCTCGACTTTATTATTTTTATATTCTCTATATTAAGTTTACCAAGACTTGTTGTATGGTCTAGCATATAGTCTGAACTGGAGAATGTTCCATGTGGACTTGAGAACAACACACTATTTTGTCTTCGTTGGATGGAGTGTTCTATAGATGTGTTAGATTTAGTTGGTTTAGAGTGTTCCTCAAACTCATTTTTTTGGTTGATCTTCTGCCTCATTCTAACCATTACTAAAAGTGGAGTACTGAAAACCCTATTATTATTGAATTATCTATTTCTCCCTCCAATTCTACCAGGTTTGGTGGAGGGGGTTGCTTCATGTATTCGAGGTTCTATTGTTATTTTTATAACTGGTATGTCTTCCTGGTGGATTGACATTTTTATCATCATAAAATGTCCTTCTTTGTCTCTAATAACAAAATTTTCTGTTAAAGTCTACTTTGTCTGGAAATAGTATAGCCACTCCACCTCTCTTCTGGTTACTGTTTGAAAGGTATACCTTTTCCATCCTCAACTTACAACCTATTTGTATTTTGAACCTACAGTGTGTCTATTTTGGACAGCCCACCAGTTTATTTTAAAGCAAATATCATATCATTTTACCTATAAATCCTTCAGTATAAATCCTTCAGATTAGGACACTTAAAAATAAATAAATAAACACAACACCATTATCACATGTAAAAACATTCACTAGATTCCCGCTGTGGCACAGTGGGTTAATGACCCGGCTTGTCTCTGTGGAGGTGCCAGTTTGATCCCCCGCCCCGTGCAGTGGGTTAAGGATCTGGCGTTGCTGCAGCTGTAGCGTAAATCACAACTCAACTCCCACTGTGATTTGATCCCTGGCCCAAAAATTTCTGTATGCCTTGGAGTCAGCCAAAAAAGAATAAAAATATAACATTCACATAATTTCTTAATATCAACAAATACCCAATTAATAATCAGCATTCATTCTTAAAATTGTCACCTCACAGACTCCTAGACACTGTGTTCTCCTGGTCTCCTGCTATATCACAAAGAACTTTCTTCTTTCCATGGGCTAAAATTCTAGCCTAAAACTTCAAAAGCTATTACTCTTTCCTAAAATCCTATCACATTCTCTCAGGCATCTCAACATCTCCTAGGGTACCAACCATCAGCTCAATACAGGAAACATCCAAGATTTTCTCTCATATAGGAGTTTCATAATTTCTACTGTCTGATGGAGCATCTGCATGGGAGCCCCACATCAAACTTTACAGTTCCCAAACTAAAGACCTCACTTGGCCCCCAAACTTGCTCTTCTGCCAACTTCTCCATCGTTGTCATCACCATCATCTCTCTGGTCAATTACACTCAAAATTCCTGTCATCTTGGTCACCTGCCTTCACCTCCCAAGAGAGGGATGGGTCTGAGACAACAGAGGAAAGGCAAGGAGAGAGCTGTGGGGGATTCACACTGGGGAAAGTCTGAGATACCAGGATGAAGACTTTGTACTTAATGTAGCAATGGCTGTGTTCCCATCTGTTTAGAAACTTCACCTGGTAGGAGTTCATAAGACATACTGGTGCAGGGTCTGAGTTGGCTAAGATCTGAGTTACAGTCTAATAAGTTTCTCCACTAAGACAACTCTTCATGATGGGCCCTATTCTAAACACATCACATACAATAACTCACTTAACTCTCAAAACCCCATAAAGTCATTATTTTATCCCCATTTTATAGATGAGAAAACAGAGACCAGTGAAATTAAATATGTCGCCAGGTACCCTGCCTAATAAGTGAAGGAGCCAGCGTTCAAAGCCAGGCTAAGTGGTCTCAGAGTCTATGTTTTAAACTAAGATACTCTACCACTTCCCTACTTGGTCATTCATCCTTGGTCAGTCACTATACCCATTCTAAATGTAGCCTCATTTCCAATTGAGTCCAAAGTCTTTCCCAGGGCAAAAAGGCAGAAGCATAGTCTAAACTTCCTGATAAGATCCCTGTAAGATGACAGTGAGTTTTGTTTTTTTTGTCTTTTTTTGTTTGTTTGTTTGTTTTTTTGCTTTTTAGGGCCACACTCACAGCATATAGAGGTTCCTAGGCTAGGGGCTGAATCAGAGCTACAGCTGCAGGCCTACGCCACAGCTCACAGCAATGCCAGATCCTTAACCCATTGAGCAAGGCCAGGGATCAAACTCACAACCTCGTGGTTCCTAGTCAGATTTGTTTCCTCTGCGCCACAACGGGAAGTCCAGACAGTGAGAGAATTTAAAAGGCATAAACCCAATATGACAAAGAGAACAGGGGTGGGACATCAATGGAAAAGTAATTTCGTGTATTTCTGGAATACAGAAACTGGATGGAAATTAATGAAGTCAGATGGAAGAAGAGGCAGTCTGGAACACACGAGAATGAGGTTACAGCCAATGAGCAGGCTATCCTGCCATGTCTAACCACAAAGAGGTTGGAGATTCAAACTTGTCAAGTAAGAAGGAGGAAGAGAAGGTAGCTCAGGGAATGAATAGAGGAGGTTAATCCAAAGTCTTTATAAGGCTCATTACCCCTCCTACCCTACCACATATGCAGTGTGCCCCATGTCAAAGCAGGCAGCACCCAGTGAAAAGGAAGAATGCACCCTCAGGAGGAGGGATGAACTATCTGGGAAGACCAGAGACAGCTCATGGGAGTGTTGCAGCCCACACTTTATGGCATTCCAGATATTCCAGTAACAGCTTCCTGGTCACCCACCACAGGAGAAACTCTGCAAGTCCTATGTCCCCAGAGTTCCTGAGCTGCTCCTTAAACATGAATGGACAATTCAGAATTGCCAAACATTTGAGGCAAGCTGCCACCATGAAAGTAAGAAACCAAGAAATATAGAAAAACAGACCCACAGAGCAGCTATGATAACTCAGCTCAGAGAAAAGCGGAGAGATTCAAGAAGCTACTTCAGGAGTTCCCTTTGTGGCTCAGAGGTTAATGAACCCAATAGGATCCATGAGGATGCTGGTTCAATCCCTGGCCTCGATCAGTGGGTTAAGGATTTGGCATTGTCATGAGCTGTGGTGTAGGTAGCTTGGACTCGACCCCTAGCTGGGGAATTTCCATATGCCACAGATGTGGCCCTAAAAAGCAAAAAAAAAAAAAAAAAAAGAAGAAGAAGAAGAAGAAGCTACTTCATTCATAAAGCAATAAAAAAAAAAACATGAAACAGGAGTTCCTGTGGTGGCTCAGTGATTAATGAATCCAACTAGGAACCATGAGGTTGTGGGTTCAATCCCTAGCCTCACTCAGTGGATTAAGGATCCACTGTTGCCATGAGCTGTGGTGTAGGTCGCAGACGCTGCTTGGATCCAGTATTTCTGTGGCTGTGGCATAGGCCGGCTCTGATTAGACCCCTAGCCTGGGAACCTCCATATGCCACAGGTATGGCTCTAGAAAAGACAACAGCAACAACAAAAACATGAAAAAATACAAGATACAGTGAAAACAGTATCAGAAATGGCTTTTAGAATTTAACATGATATTATCAAAATAGAATTCTCCATAGAAAGTGTTTCAACTAAAGGGTTTCTAGCTAAAGTCAAGGAAATTCTCCATGTAGAAAAACAGAGAATGTAGGAGTTCCCACTGTGGCTCAGTGGGTTAAGAACTCTACTAGTATCCATGAGGATGTGGATTCAATCCCTAGGCTTGCTCAGTGGGTTAAGGATCCAGCACTGCCGCAAGCTGCAACATAGGTCACAGATGCGGCTCAGATCCCACATCGCTTTGGCTGTGGCATAGGCCAGCAGATGCAGCTATTTGACCCATAACCTGGGAACTTTCATATGCCACAGGTGTGGCCCTACAAAAGAAAAACAAAAACAAAAAACAGAAAATGTGTACAAAAACAGGAGGAGAGAATATAGTGATTGATATAAGAGGTCCAACATTTGACTAACAGAAGTTCGAGAAAGAGAAAAGAGAGGGGAGAGACTTCTCCACAGAGGAGTCATCGGATGGGGACATGACAGGCCTTCCAGGCCCAGGAAACAGTATGCACAAGACACAGAGGCCTGAGAGTACAAGCTGTTTATGGAGTTGCAGGCAGTTCTGTGTGACAGAAGGACAGGATATCTGAGGGAGTGGTGGGGAGGTAAGATCTCAGAGGTAGAACCAGAAAAGCCTTGAATACCACACAGAGACATTTGGTCTCTAACCTGCAGGTTTGAGGACTCTTTAAGCAGAGATACAAGATGACTGGGTTTGCAATAAGGAAAGATTAGCCTAGAGTCCAAAATATGGGAGATGAACTGTTCTAGATATCAATTGCTATGAAATGGCCCCAAATTCAGTGACTTAAAACAACAAAAGTCTCATATTTGCTGATAAATCTGTAATTTGGACAAGTCTCAGTGGGAACAGTGGTCTCTGCTCCATGTGACACCAGCTGGGGAGGTTCAAATGCTGGAAGTGACTTGATGGCTGGAGGGGATGGAATCACTAAATGGCTGCCGCAGCTCCTATATCACATCCTTTGAGAAAAGTCAGAGAATGACTTTCCCTAGATTTCAAGCAAACGTCTCATCAAGGCTCATAGAATCTAACTGCATCACAAATGTACATCCCTGAATCAATCTCTGTGGCCCAGACAATGCAGTACACTGATTGGTCCAGCTCCCTTCCAACTTGAGCTAGAAAGGAGTCCCACCCTAGCATGGATTGAGAGTAGCAAAGGGGAGCATCTGCAAGTAATAAGCAGAGAAGGAAGGGGGATGGATGCTGGGAAGGCAAACCTCAGGTATGCATGCCTCTATCTCCCTGTTCCTCCCCTCCTCCTCTTGCTTGCTTTTCAATGGAAGGAAGCTCCCTCTTCCATGTTTTACTGGGTGGAAGGAATGCTAATTTCTCTAACTGGAGAGCTCTGTGCTCAGAAGGGCCATTTATACTCTGCTCAATACAACTGATGAAGCATAAACTAATTAATTCTTAGAGTGAGAGCATCCCTATCAGTTTTTTCCCAATAGTGATGAATCATTATCAGCCCAAACCTTATCATCTGCTTACTCAATCAATCCACACTAGGCACATGCTATTAATGTCATCTGCACTGTTGCCCCAGTACTAGACAGCCTGCATCCCCAGCCCCCAGAGTCTCATTAGCCTGTGTAGACAAAGGACCTCAGGCCTGTGAGATGAAGATTTTATTATGGGCACTGGGTGCAGCTTGTTGGAGGGATGGCCACACGAAAAACAATTCCATGTTCCTTAGCAAAACTGAGATGTCTTATCTCAAATGGCAAGACCACAATCCAGGTAACAGAGACAAAGTCGGTTTTTAGTTTCTTTGTTTCTGTGCTTCAGAAGGAAGGAAGGGAGGAAAGAGGGAAGGGGGAAGGAAAAGAAAAAGAGGAAATGGAAGGAAAGGAAAGGGAAAGAAGGAAGTAGGCTCACTTTAATAGGTCATTTAGTGAGGAAACCAGCAGGGCTCTAGTCCTCACTCATGGGAAGAAGGAATAGAATTGACAACCTAAATTTTTTTCTTTTCTTCATAGGAATGGAATTCATACTCTAACACACAAGTTTGGGCCAAGTCAGACATTGCATTAGTCAGGATTCTTTCAGCTACAAAAGACAAGAATGCAGCTCAAAATGGCTTCAGCAAAAATTTAAAAAAAAAAAAATTATGTTCTCCAATAGACCTGAATTTGGGCAAAACTGAACCTAAGAGCATTTTCTCTTACATACTCTTTCTCTCCTTCCCTCTCTCTCTTACTCCTCCCTCCATGTGTGTGTGTGTCTCTCTCTCTGTGTCTCTCTTCCTCCCCATCTCTCTTTAGCTTTCATCTCTGTTCCCCTCTATTTTGAATTCACTCTCAGGGAAACCATCTCCCCATGGTAGCCCTTGCACGGCTTACCTTCCACCAGCTTAGCAAACACTAAAAAGAGAACTTCTATAGGAACAACAAACAGTTGGGAAGTGAAGTTTTTAAAAACCTTTTACTATCACATCACAAAATATAAAATACTTGGGAATGAACATAATGAAAGACCTCTCTACTGAGAATAATACAACGTTGCTGAGAGGATGAAAGAAGAATGAAAAAAACAGACAGAGATATCATATTCATGGATTGGAAGATTCAATATGGATAAGATGTCAACTATTTCCAAATGGATCTATAGATTTAGTGAGTTCGCAATCAAAATATCAGTATGTTGTTTTTCGAATAATTGACAGTATTATTCTAAAATTTATATAAAAATTGTTCAAAGGACCTAAATAACAAAAAAATCTTGAAAAAGAACAAAAATTAAAAATTCAGGAGTTCCTGTCGTGGCTCAGCTGTTAACAAATCTGACTAGTATCCATGAGGACGCAGGTTCTATCCCTGGCCTTGCTCAGTGGGTTAAGGATCTGGTGTCGCCCTGAGCTGTGGTATAGGTCACAGACATGGCTTGGATCCTGCATTGCTGTGGCTGTGGTGTAGGCTGGAAGCTACAGCTCCAACTCAACCCCTAGCCTGGGAACGTTCATATGCCGTGGATGTAGCCCTAAAAAGCAAAAAATAAGAAAGAAAGAGAGAGAGAGGAAGAAGGAAGGAAAGAAGGAAGGGAGAAAAAATTCATACTGGCTACCTCAAGGCAGTATAACAAGGCAATGTGATACTGAATTAAGAACAGACAGAAATCTCTGACATCAACCGTACAAATGTTTTCCTAGGTCAGTCTCCCAGGTCAATAGAAATAAAAACAAAAATAAACCAACAGGACCTAATCAAACTTACAAGCTTTTGTACAGCAAAGGAGAGCATAAAAAAATAAAAAGACAACTTATGGAATGGGAGAAAATAGTGGTCCAAGCATAAGTTATCTGTCCATTCCTGGAGTTTAGCCATGGGACCAGCAACCCAAACCACAGGGACTGGGGTGCTATATTTCCCCAGGAGTAAAAGTCAGGGTGTTTATCCCTTCACATTCTAGAGGTTATGCGAAAGAAAAGGTGGATGGAAGAAGGGAGAGAGGAATCTAGGAGAAGCTGGACTCCGGCCATTGTGTTCTACCTTTCCCCTCTCACTGCAGTCTCACCTGGAAGAGATGAATTAGACTGAGGGGAAAGCTGAGATCGTCCAAAGAACTAAAGCCTCACTTCCCATGTCTACTGACAGGAGTTTGTAAGCCTCCAGGAAAAGCCACTCATAAGAGCATTCCAACATGGCAGAGGGTGATGGCACAGCAGTGTCTGTAGGAAATGGCCAGAAGAATGAGCTTGAGGGAGCACCCATGACTCTCCATCAAGGAGGGGATCCAATGAGGGCACTCAGAAGGCAGAGGTCCAGGATCAAGAGAAAGAGACCACCATGGACAGGAACTTTGTGACTCGAGGACAGATGGCCAAAACCACAGATGCCACCAGCATATCACCCAAAAGGCTGGAAGAGACCAGTAATTTCCTAGTAGCCAGCAGTCCAGGGGGCAGAGCAGACCAGCTCGTGGATATGGAGTACCCCCCACCCCCAGTGCCATGGGAGTGCAATAACGCCCTCAAATACCTGGGTGCCATCCTGGAGAGAAGCAGAGGAAGGAATGAAATTCAAAGAGCATTGACTTGAAGAGCTATTCAGTAACCCACAGAGACTATTAAGTCAGCTACCAAAGAAAAATAAAGATGAAGAAGTGGGGACATTTGCAGAGAGGAGACTGAACAGACTGTGTCACTGGCATGTTGTGTTTCCCTATACCCCTGAAGGAAAGGGGTTCAACAAGGTCAGATCAACGAAAGGGGGCATCTTTTGAAGCATGTCAAGGTAAAGTATGGAAATCAGAGGCTCTACCACACAGATCTCATTTAATTTCAGTGTCATAAAAGCAAAAATATATGTCCAGTGATACATACACAGTAAAAGACAAAGACGAGACCTGAAAAGCACCTGTCATGTGCCAAAGAAACATTCTTTCTGCAGCCTTATGTACCCTTCCTGCCTCAGTGCCTTCCATCCTCTGTCCTGTTACATCCAGACTCCTCCCTCACCATCTCCTCCAACCATGCCTTTGTCCTGAGGGACGTTTCTGCCTAAACTAGCCCCTTCCTGTTTTCCACCTGTTCAGAGTATCTTGGCTTTATGGCAGAAACCCCCTACACTAAGGCTCAGGGCAGCCCCAGAAACCCCAGGCTCTGGGATTCCTAGTCCTCCTCCAGTAGCACACCAGACCTCACTTGAAATGGTCTCCCAGGGCCTGTAGGAAGAAAACCAAACTCCTCAGCCTGACATTCCCATCTGGTTCTATGCTGCCTTTTCTCTCTTCTCCACTCTCTTACACACCCTAGGTGACAACCAGACCTGCCTACTATTGGTCCCCAAAGTCTCATATCTGCACCTTCACTTGCCACCCTCCTTGCTCCATTAAACCCACTCATCCTGGAAGCCCTCCTCAACTGTTCTATCCAAGACTGTCCTCTAACTCCTCCAAAACCCATTAATTGGGGATTGTTGCTGGGTAGAGAGAGTTTTGCAAAACAGACAGAACTGGATTCAAATCTTGCCTGTTACTTGCTTGACACTGTACAAGTCACATTATCTCCCAATGCCTCCATTTCGCTCACAGCAAAAATGGAATGGAATTGGTTACCTTATAGGGTTGCCCAGAGAGTTAAATGAGGTAATGCATGCCAAGTACATGGCAAGGCCTGGCACATGGCAGGTGTCCCAGAAATGTCAGTTCCCTTTTGCTACATCCTGAAGATCTTTCTAATTTTACCCTCTTACCCACAAAGGGATAACTCACAGCATAAGCATTATCTCTCCTTGTCTACTTTAGTAGGATCACTTATATCAGAGTAAAATGGCACAGGGAAGCAAGTATGGCTTTTAAAACTATCCTTGACATCAGACAAATCTGAGTTTGAGTTTTGGCTTGGTCCTTAAACTGTGTGCCATTACACATGTTACTTAACTTCTCTCAGCCTCAGTTTTGTGATATGTAAAATGAAGATAACAGTGACTACTTCAAAGGATCACTTTGAAGATTAAATGCATGGGTAGTTAGTTTACTAGAGTCTGAAATTAGTGGGCCACACATTAAAAACAAATAACTTTATTTCTAAGTACTGCCTTCATCCATGACCTGGTGAATCTCAATTTCCTATTTTGTAATGACAATGCAGGAATAACACCCACCCCCCAGGCTCCTTTTATTTTCAAAATCTAAACAGCAAGTCCAGTCTGGTTTAAAATCTCAGTTTCACATCTAATTTAGCTCTCCCATCCTCCCATCCCTTCCATGACTGCCAGGCATCAACCTGAGAGTCATACGAGGGCACATGCTCTACTCTTTCAGCCTCCTCCTCCCTGCCTCTCCCGGGGCCCTTTCTCCTCAGGGACTTTTGGGCCTGGAAAGGATAGAAAGGGGACTGGTAGACATCAGTGACGGTCATGAAATAACCCTCATTTTAATGGTAGGCACATTGCAGGATTATACTTTCCTCTCCCCTTGAAAGCAGGTGGCACCAAGTGGCTTGCTTTACAAACAACAGGTGTGTATGAATACCACTAGGATGAGTAGAGATGGAAATGGAGAGTAAATGGGGAATATAACCCACTGTCATAGAGCTCTAAGATTTGGGGGCTTTTTATTACTTAGCATCACCTAGTCCATCTAACTGATACAGGTGGCTGATATCTCTTCCATGGTCCAATCTTCACTGTCTCTGGTAATAACCACTATGTGGCAGGTCTCAAACTGATCTTGGAATGCATACATGAGCTCTTCAGGAGACACTACAGCAAGGAGGGCTCTCCACTACACATCCCTAAGAGCTGGTCCAACCTGGCCTCATCTGATCTTTCTCAGCTGTTACCCTTAGTGGTCTACTTGTTGCTAAGCTCTTTTCCCCTGTATCCAGCCTCTTGGATATGTCTTGACAGAATGGCTCAAGCCTGGCTACATTCCAAGATTTCAACTCAACTCATGAGCAACTCATGAAATTTTACTGTGCCAAAATGCTATACCTTCTCTCCAACCCAATGTCTCTCTCTGTATTTGTTTCCTACTGCTGTCATAACAGATTACCACAGTTACTTAAAACACAAAGACCTTACATTTCTGTAGATCAGAAGTCCAGCGCAGATTTCACTGGGCTAAATCAAGGTGTTGCCAGGGCTGTGTTCCTTTCTGGAGGTTCCAGGGGAGAATGTGTCCTTGTGTTCCTAATTTCTAGAGGCCACCTGCATTGCTGGGATCAAGGTTCTCTTCCTCCAACTTCAAAGCCAGCAGTGGCAGGTCAAATCCCTTATTCACTCCTAATTTTTCCTGCCTCTTCTTCCATCATCCCAGTCACCCCATCTCTATCTGAGGGCAACTCTTGTGATTACATTAGCCCCAGCTGGATAATCTAGGACAATCTCCCCATCTCAAGGTCTTTAACCTTTATGAAATCTGCAAAGTCCCCTCTGCCGTGTAAGGTAATATATTCACAGGTTGCTGGAGTTAGGACATAGACATCTTTGTCAGGTCAGGGTGGGGGGTGGGAATACCACACTCTCCAATTATCTTTTCTCCCTGTTCAAATAAGCATAAGCAGAACAGCAATTCCCCCTGCTAAGAAGACAAGAAATAAGATGCCAGGAGTTCCCGTTGCAGTTCAGTGGTTAATGAACCCGACTAGCAACCATGAGGTTGTGGGTTCAATCCCTGGCCTTTCTCAGTGAGTTAAGGATCCAGCATTGCCCTGAGCTGTGGTGTAGGTCACAGATGCTGCTTTGATCCTGCGTTGCTGTGGCTGTGGCATAGGCCAGCAGCCTCAGCTCTGATTCAACCCCTAGCCTGGAAACCTCCATATGCTGTGGGTGTGGCCCTAAGAAGACAAAAGACAAGAGAAAGAAAGAAAGAAAGAAAGAAAGAAAGAAAGAAAGAAAGAAAGAAAGGAAGGAAGGAAGGAAGGAAGGAAGGAAGGAAGGAAGGAAGAAAGGAAGGAAGGAAGGAAGGAAGGAAGGAAGGAAGGAAGGAAGGAAGGGGATGCCAATCTTCCTTCATCCAGAACCTCTCCATTTCAATGAATGATTGTCTTAAAACCTTTCACATGACTGGGGACAAACTCCACCCTAGCCTCCCCCATGAGAAATGGGAGGGGAAAGTCACATCACCACCCTCCTAGCACTCCCTACTCCCATAAGTTAAATTATTTGCATATTTAAATATTTCTATTTCCTATAGAAATACAATGTAAAACATATATAATTTTAGATTTCCTACTGGTCACATTAAAATAAGGAAAAAGAAACAGGTGAAATTAATTTTAATATAATATTTCATTTAACTCAATATATCCAAAATATTATTTCAACATCTAATCATATTAAAATTATTAATGAGATACTTTACATCCTCTTATTGTATTAAATCTTTGCAATCCAGTCTTTATTTTATACTTGTGCCACTTCTCAATCTGGACTAGCCACATTTCAAATGCTTGAATAGCCACCAGGGGCTAGCTGTTTTCGTACTGAACAGTGCCAGATCTAGACTTCATTTGTATAGGTTGGGACAATGTGGGGCCAGGGGCCAGGCTACAGTGATGGGTAGAGGTGGAAGAGCCCATTTAGTAGCTTCTAGTGGGAAGGGGGCGGGGATCTGTACTTTTTCGTTTGGGGTTTTGTTTTTTTGTTGTTTTTTTTTTTTTGTCTTTTGTCTTTTTAGGGCCGCGGCATATGAAGGTTCCCAGGCTAGGGGTCTAATTGGAGCTATAGCTGCCAGCCCACGACAGAGCCACAGCAATGCCAGATCCGAGCCGCATCTGTGACCTACACCACAGTTCACGGCAACGCTGGATCCTTAACCCACTGAGGGAGGCCAGAGATTGAACCCGCAACCTCATGGTTCCTAGTCGGATTTATTTCCGCTGTGCCATGATGGGAATTCCTTGTTTTTGATATTCTTTATAATACTTACCTCTTACCCCTACCTTTACTTTATGATGACCCACTCCAAGGTAATGTGCAGTGTTTAGCTCAGTGCTTAGTCTGTATTCATATGTTACTATTATCCTATATAATATCAAATGTAGGGACAGACACCCAGTAGGTACCCAAAAAGGAGCTACTGAATGAATTGGCTTTTACTTAGTCCCCAAGTAGACCTTCACAACTTCCATCAAGCTATACCAATAGTAGGCCCGGGGCCAAGCACAACGTAGGATTCAATGAGCATTACTGCCCCTCATACGTACACAGGTCCTGGTCCTGTGTACTGACCAGAGCAGGTGCCCAACAACAATGTACTTTCACTCCACAGAGAAGTTAGAAGAGAGCATTACAGTATGGATATAAAAGCTAGACCCCCTTCTTCAAAGTATGAAGCCATAGCCAACTGAGGAACTTCAAAAGCAGATGACAATGAGGAATGTCAAATCTAAAACAGGAGGCCTCTGAAAGGCCGCCTTGTCCAACCGCTCTGTTGTATAGGTAGGGAAGCTGGGAAGTGGAAATAGAAAGGGACTTGCAAACCCAGGAAGGCAACCCAAATCCCATGACACAGAACCTGAGGCTCAGATCGGAAATAAAGACTAAGAAATGCTGTGCTTCTTGCATCTTAAAAAAAAAAAAAAAAAAGAAAGACTGATAAATGCTTTCCATGGCTTTTAGTGCAAAGATCAATGCTCTGGCTTAGGAGGCAGAGGAGTCATGAGAAATGAGTCTGAAAGTTCTCATCTTAACTCTTCCTTCAACTCCCCATGTAATCTTGAGAAAGCCCCTACTCTCTGGGGTTCCCATCAGATTCAAAAGGACAAGGAGGAGTTCCCATTGTGGCACAGTGGAAAGGAATCCTCCTAGTATGCATGAGGATGCAGGTTCGATCCCTGGCCTCATTCAGTGGGTCTGGGACCTGGCATTACAGTGAGCTGTTGTGTAGGTCACAGACATGACTTGGTTCCTGAGTTGCTATGGCTGTGGCACAGGCGGCAGGCAGCTACAGATCTGATTTGACCCCTAGCCTGGGAACTTCCATATGCCACAGGTGCAGCCCTAAAAAAAAAAAAAGACAAGAAGAATCCAAGCTAAAGAGATGCTTCTGAGCTTCTACCAAGATTTCATAAAATCACACATACCACCCAGTTCCAGACCCACTTTTCAGATGGGAAAACTAAGGCCCAGAAATGGGAAGGGACCAATGTACAATCACCCAGCAAATTAGTGGCAGATCCTCACTTAAGGCTCATTCTGCTATACCAGGGAGTGTCTCCAGATAACAGCACTCACCTCCTCTCCATCTTACCTCTTTACTTCCCAGTTCAAAAACACAAGTAAGCATCCCTCCTTTGGAAGACACCAGGGAAGTAAGAGGCATCTGGAAGACAGGGGGGCAGTCAGCTGACTTTCCTAAGCAGGGCTCTGACACCAGGGGAATAAAATCAGAGTTAAAGGGCCAGGCTGAGGTGAGGGCTGGCAGCCAACAATCAGGCCTAGAGAAAAATGCAAAGAAAATGCAGCCAAGGAGGAGAAATGTGGAAACCTGAGAATGGTTCCATCAAGCTCAAGCACATGTGCGATCGTTCGTGTGCACATGCACACACACACACTCAGCCTTGCATCCCACATCATTCAATTCCCCTGCGTGTTCTAAACCTAGATGATCAGATAATAAGAGGTTGAGTGGTATGCATAACATCAAGTTGATTAAATTTGTTTACTGATAATTCTTTCAGGTTCCCATGAATATCATGTAATTTCCTTGCTGTATTTCAAACAGATTTGGGCTAATGCATTATTGACAGCACCCTTGCAGACCATCTCGACAATGTCATTCAGGATAATTATTTCACAACAGATTTCCAGAGCCCCTGGTTCCTGTTGGGATTCACTTGGGCATAAATTACAGAGCCGAATATTTAATCAGTGTCCCCATTAGAACCCTGTGGCTTATTTTTAGGAATTGAGGAGGGAGAGTGGGTGGGGGAGAGGGTATTTGTATTATTACAGCATGAATACATTTCTTCTGTTCTGGGTGGGATTTTTTTTCCCCCAAAGCTCAACCAAGCTGAAAAGCTGCCTGAAGCATCTTTGCCTTTTTTAGAAATAAACACAAGCATTAATCTTTGGACTGCATTAAATTAAATATTAATGTTAACGGATCACATAATGTGAAGTTAAAAAAACGATTAACATTTACACCACATTCTCTCTCTGTGAGTTTTCCATCACACAAATTAGTACCTCTCTTAACTAATAATACCTAAGCAATGGCACCTTGGAAAGGCAGGCCCAGGAGGCAGGGGCTGGGAGATTGTTTGGGGCATTTCTTAGGGAGAACTGGGGAAAAGGTGTCAATGGGCAGCGGCTGACCAGAGCTGCCTCCTGTTCAGGTAGTTCAGCCGTAACTAAGGTGTGACGTAGTTTCTCCCTTGCAAGGAATAATCTCAGGGCTATTTAGCAATGCCAAGAGCTGTGCCGGATCAGGCAGTGTTTACATTCCTGGCTACTTGTGTTGTTCAAGCAGCAGAATCAATCAAGCAGTGAGCCTGTGCTGGGTGCCCAGTCGCAATGCCTCGGCTGCCTGCCTCCCGCTGCAGTTCAGCTTTGCTACCATAATGCCCAGAAAGCTATCGACCCCTGGCTACAGCAGCCTCCTAACTGTCCACTCCAGTCACCTCCACCTGACCCTGCGCAGACTGACCTCCTCTGAAGCCTGCAAAGTTAGCCATCACCACTCCCTTTTATAAAGGTGTGCCCCTTGGTTTTTGAGACTTCCTTTAACCCCTCTTTTCATTTGAAATTCTGTATTACCCACTGCCCAGCCCATTAGCAGCAACCAGACAAAATGTAGGTCCCCTTCTGCCCTTCCTTCCTCCTCCTCTTTTTTACCTCCTCCTCGCCTCTGACTGCTGATTTTAGCTATGGCTGTCCCTCCCTCATGGTGCCTCCCCCACTGCCTAATTCAGACCCCTCAAGCATCCTAGACCCACTAGTTATCGGTGTCCAATCTCTCCCCTGTAGCCCTGGGCTTTCCACCCTACCACTGCCAGAGACCACACAGGTTAATTCAGCACCTCCACTGGCTCCCAAGTCCTCCAGGATAAAGTCTCCCTATAGGCTTCACAACTAGCCCCAACTCTGAGCCACTCCCCACCAGACACCCTCTGTTCTAGCCATCTGAGACTTGTCATCATAAATGCCTTCTATCTGCGGAGAGGAGAAATGAGGGCAGGAGAACTTCCTGCCTTCACAAAACCTTACTGTGCACCCACAGTTTGCCAGAGGATGGGAAGCGACCTCAAGGAACCCAATCCTGCCCACACCCTCCTGCTCTGAGAAGGGAACTGACTGTCTTACTCTGCCTGGGGTTCCCAGTCTGCAAGAATAAAGAGATCCAGCACACTGGAGGTGATCAGAGAATCTTCTTGGAGAATGAGCATTTGGGCAGAACCTTGAAGAAATAACAGACTTCAGTAGGCAGAGAATTTACCTGGTCTGATTGGCACTAAGCAATGAGAAGAGGGAAATGGGAACAGGCTGTGGCAGAAACTCTCCAAAGCATCTTCCTCCTCCCTCTGAGGAGGTAGGGCAGTGGTCCCAGAGTGAGGAATCTCCTTGCGGTCACAGCTGCCTCTGAACTGTCTGCGCTACCAAATCCACTTCTCAAATCTGAGGCCCTGAGCTCTTACAGTCTGGGCCATAAGAGGGTAACACCCTTTCCTGCCCAAGTAATCAGCAACCAGCATCTCCTTCAATGCATGAGACATGGAGCCAGTAAACTGAGCTTCAATATCATCTCACTCATTTACTAGTGATGCGATCTCAGGCAGGTCCTTGGAGGAAATAAGCCTCCAAATCTTCATGTGCAGAAAAGGGTTAAAAATACTCCCCCATCACAGACATGCAGATCACACAGGTACAAGGGTAGTGTGGACGGGGGAAGCCCCGTGCTCCAACATAGCCTCATGCTCCCAGCCCCTCTAGGATCCTGGCCTCCATCATGGAAGTGCCTGGCTGGAGTCCATGGTGAGGCCAGTGCCCTGACTGCCTGGCAAGCACAGCTCTGCCCTCCAGAGCTTCCCTGCCTGCTGACTCCACAGCCTATGAGCAGCAGTCCTCTGTGCCTCCACATCTTACCCTCCTTTGCAAGGTGCAGACAGAGGCCTGGAGAGTTTGTGATCATATCATGGTGAACTCTTCCAACACCTGCAGCCACAGTCCCCCTCCTCCTCTCTCTCAGGGCACCACATGAGCCTCCTCTCTGACTTGCAGCCTTGGCTGCCAGTACTCCAAGGACCAAAACACCAAAAAACCAGACAGGGCTGTGGTCTTCTGTTGCTTTTGGCTGCATTTCCAAGTATTGAGTAGAACATGTATATGTTTTAAAAGCTCAAATGGCACCAAAGGGGATATATGACAAGGCAGTCTCACTCCCATCCACCTTCAACACCAGCCCCTAAGATGCCCTTTTCAAGGAACACCTCTTATAGCCAGAGATCTCTTACATATATTCAAACATATTTATATCTTCTTCATACAGATTTTAGCACACATATTGTTGTCCACTTTGTTTTTTTCACTTACTGTATCTGAGAGATTGGCCCAAATCAATCAACATACACAGTCTCCTCATTCTTTTTGACAATGCAAAATTTCTGATGGCATGGATGCACCATAATTTAACTAGTGTCCTATCTGTGGATCCATAGCTATTTCCAGTCTGGTACTTTAAAAACAGACGCTGCAGCAAGCCCCACTGCAAACACATCACAGCACACACCAGATCCACAGACAGCACACAGAAGTCATCTCTCCAGTCCATGCCCCAGATACCACCTCCTCCATGAAGTCATCAAACACCTTTCCTTTGATGGATGAGGAAACTGTCCCCAGAGAGGTTTTGTGACTTACCTTACGATGCTCAGCTAACTGATAACATAGTAAGGAACCCAAGTTTTTCCATTCTAGAAGTTACTTGAATTTACAATTTAAAAAAATCATCCAGGAGTTCCCGTCGTGGCGCAGTGGTTAACGAATCCGACTAGGAACCATGAGGTTGCGGGTTCAATCCCTGCCCTTGCTCAGTGGGTTAACGATCCGGCGTTGCCGTGAGCTGTGGTATAGGTTGCAGACGCGGCTCGGATCCCGCGTTGCTGTGTCTCTGGCGTAGGCCGGTGGCTACAGCTCCGATTCAACCCCTAGCCTGGGAACCTCCATATGCCACGGGAGCGGCCCAAGAAATAGCAACAATAACAACAACAACAACAAAAAAGACAAAAGACAAAAAAATAAAATAAAATAAAATAAAAATAAATAAATCATCCAGATTCTCCACTTAACTGAAGGGGAAACTGAGGCCCTTTGAGAAGGAGAGCGTCTCCCCAAAATCCTAAGGCAGTGGTTCTCAAACTCAGCATCCCCTAAAGGGCTAGTTAAAACCCTGCTGGACCCATTTCTACAGTTTCTGACTCACAGGAAGACTGGCATGGGGTCTGAGAATCTGTTTTTGACATATTCCCATGTGATGCTAAAGATGTTGACACAGAGACCACATTTTAAGAACCACTGTCCTAAGGGTGCACGGTGATGCAGGGAAGGCAGTGTGGGTTCTGGCTCCCCACCCGTCCATGATTTGAACAGAGCAATATTATGTTTTTGTGTTGTGTGGATAAGATTAGCTTCTGCTTTTTTGTTTGCTTGTTTTTTTGTTTTGGATTTTTTTGGTCTTTTTTTGCTATTTCTTGGGCCGCTCCCGTGGCATATGGAGGTTCCCAGGCTAGGAGTTGAATCGGAGCTACAGCCACAGGCCTACATCAGAGCCACAGCAATGCTGGATCCGAGTCGCGTCTGCGACCTATACCACAGCTCATGGCAACGCCGAATGGTTAACCCACTGAGCAAGGGCAGGGACCGAACCCGCAACCTCATGGTTCCTAGTCTGATTCGTTAACTACTGCGCCACGACGGGAACTCCAGCTTCTGCTTTTTATTGGTTTTTGGGAAGTAAACCATTTTGGGGAAACAACCAGAATATATCATAAAGAGGCCTTATCATTTGGTGATGGGAAGCAACCTTTCATTTCCCTGGAGCATGGTGGTCACCCGCTATGGGTGATGGGGACTCATGTCCTGAGGCCCCAGGACATGAGCAATACTGTCAGAGGAGGAAAGGGCCTTTTCAGCCCAGTCTCCTCCCCACCGGACACCCTACATCATACAGAGAGGAGCCCAATGAGAAGGGGAGTCACACCCAAGTGTGTCCCCAAAAAGGAAGCATGGCAGCGCCCCACCATGGCTGCACTGCCGGCTCTCCCTCTGCCCTGCAACTACTTCCCTAGACAGCTGGATTCTTTGTATGGCCTGAACTTGTTGGCCAGCTGCATTAAAGGCAAGGATAGCTCCAGCCATTAACTATTTCCTACCCTACCCCCACCCCCCTGGAGCTTCCAAGCAGCCTATTATCTGAAGATCTGGGCCTAGAATTCCAGAAGTCCAAGCCCCTTTCTCAACACAACAGGACAATGGAAGCAGCAATCAATGCAGAAATACACCAAAAATGTGTCAGGTAAGGTTTCAACATCATCATGGTTCCCTGGATTGGAATTCTGAAGACTGCTATCATTTGCCATTGACATATATCACTTGGCCTCCCCACAACCAGGTCTTCTTACTATGTAACAGCCACCTGTGTGAGTCTTCAGGAAGCAGAGCCCTCTGAACTCAGAAAACAATGCAGGCCTGACAGTTGTTTAATATTTCCCTACTGGTCTGTGCAGCTGAAGTCTAGTATGTCACCAAGGAAGAGTAGATCAGATGCCCAGGATGTTTAAGAGGTAGAGAGAGACAGGGTCAGGAGGGAGCACATGCTGAGGCAGAGGTAGCTCCTATGTCTCCAAGGCGTCAGTGTGTAGCCCCAAGCACACATCCAGTGAGGTCAGAGGCAGCACAGCTCCACACCATGCCTTCCAAGTACCTTTCTGACTGTGGTCCTAGTGCCAGCCACCCTTACCCTGGTTCACCAGATTTCTGACGATGCTCTGAAATATCATACTTTCTTTCAACGGAGTCCTTGCCTACTTAAACCAGCCAGAGTTCATTTTTGTTGCTGGCAACAGTGAATTTGGCCTGACACTCACTCCAATGACAGATTCCTCTGAAGCAGAGAGGAAATTTTGTCCTGAACTTCTTCCCCCAAGTCATCAGAGCAAGCCAGTCATCCCTGGAGGATATGGGGGTTTCAACTTAGCTAATTGGCAGTAATAATCCCTTATGCTTAAGCACTAATTATGTCCTCTTCAAAGCTATCCCCTCCACTATCCTGCCTCACTAACATGATGTACAGATGAGGTAGACAAGGCAAGTCTTTGTTACTGGCAGGTGAGTTTGAAAGTGGTTAAGGGATAGGAAAGCATAAAGACAGGGCCTCGGGGCACCTGGAGGCATTTTATATTGTTATCACTACTATTGACAATAACAATAACACTAATTGCTATTTAGAGTTAGCTATGGGAGTTCCCCTTGTGGCTCAGCAGGTTACAGACCTGACTGGTATCCATGAGGATGTGGGTTCAATCCCTGGCCTCATTCAGTACAGTAAGGACCCAGTGGTGGTGCAGGTCACAGATGCGGCTCAGATCCAGCATTGCTGTGGCCTTGGAGTAGGCCAGTAGCTGTGGCTCCAATTTAACGGCTAGTCTGGGAACTTCCATATGCCGAGGGTGCAGTCCTAAAAAAAAAAAAAAGAAAAGAAAAGAAAAAAAAGAGAGAGAGATGGCTCTGTGCAAGCACTGTGCTGAACACTTCATATACATCATGCAACCCTGCAAGGTAGATATTTTGATACACATTCTGGTAATAAGAAAACAAGCTTAGCATGGTTAAGTAATCTGCAAAGGGCAGCATCAGGCTTCTGAGTATAGAACTTGGACTTGAATCCAGATCTGTTTGTCTCCAAAGCCAGAATTCCTAACCATTATGCTGAACGATTTCCTATTGTTCTGCCACTGCCTACCTCTCTAGACAAGCCATCTAGGCCCTCTGGACTGCAGGGTCACCAGCTACAGTAAATGCAACAAGGACACTGAGATTCTCCAGGAGGAAACCCAGGTGCCCTTGAGACAAGGTACCCATGAGCCAAGCTCTGGTGAAGGAATTTAATTAGAAGCCAGATGTCCTGAACCCCAGCACCTAAGCTTACTGGACAGGTTCACATCCAGCCAACCATGGAGCCCTAATGCTTGCAGCCTCAGCATTAGTAAATCCTCTCTCCTGCTCTTTGGGCTGTATAAAAGTAAGGTAGCTGCCTGGAAGGGTAGGTGCTACCATATTATCATTACCATATTAGATGCTGATTCACTCCACCTCCTAATTGAGAAAGATTCTAATTACAAAGTTTGGGAAGTAGCAAGTTCTGGGGGCTGGTGGGATCAGCCCATTAAGCTCCTTCCCTTGCCTTGCCTTGCCCCGGGGGCAGTGTGGACAGGCAGTACAGAGAGAGTGCTGGCTGGAGAGGGCGCATCTCTGCCAGCTGAGTGAGAGGGTGGCATGCCCTGCTTGGTTGCAGAGGAGAGGTCTAGGCTCCAGGCAGCTCAGTTAGGGACCCAAATAGCTGACTCTGCCCTTTCATGATGCTCAGAGGAGGTGGAGCCACACCCCACCCCCAGCCCAGTGGGGCCAATTAGAGCATTTACAGTAAAACGCAGGAGGAGATGTTCCTCTTTCTCCATCTTGCTTCATTTGCTGAAGGAGCACCTATGACATTACACAGATTAATACTCCACTGAGCAAATTAATCCTTGGGATTTCACTCACTACCTGTGGCTTATAAATTTTAATTGGCCCTAAACCGCCACCTGAATTGATGTGAGCGTGTGGTGATGCAAGGAAAGACATCAGAAACACTGCCAACCACACTTGTAGCTTCTGGAAGGAAGGAGGGGCACCACATTCCAGGTGCCAAAGGGCTGAGGGAAGGAGGGAACACCTTTCAGCTGCCCGCAGTATTTCCATCTGCATTCAAAGGGCTGGGGGGAAGGATGAAAATGCAACCTGTGGCCTCCTCCTTGCTTCTGCTTCCCTCATCTCGCCCATGGTTTAAATTCCACACTAATTCAACACCTCGACAAGTTGTGATTAAGCACCTGGTATGTACCACATGCTGGGCTGGGGGTGGGGAGGAGTCGATGTACTTAGAGATCACTGGGTTTTAAGAAAGGGAAACCCACTGAAATGCCCTTGGTTAGAAGTGGAGGCAGCCTTGTTGTGAAGACACCCAGGTGTCACAGGGTGAGGGGGTCCTGCAGGAATTGGCAAGGGATCAGAGCCATACTCTTCCTATGTCACTTTCAGGGGAGTGGGCCCTCCTTTCTCTCTATACACTTGCTGTGCTTCTCCCTCTCCATAGACAGGCTTCTCACATTTGCACACAGTCTTCCTCATAGCTGCTCAGACATGGCATCCTCAGCCCCATTCTCCCCAACTAATGACCTTCCAACTCAGCCCCCAGTTAATGGACTCAGTCACTGTGTCTCAATTTGAATTTCCAGGAGAAAAGAACTGAGTCTCCTCACCACCCTTGCTCTTGCGAGGCTCATCAAGTGCTTTGGTTTTTTGAAGCTTTATTTTCCTCTGACCCCTGACTATCCCTTCTCCAACCACTCTGCTAGGAGCTTCTGAGCACAGCTTCCACATACCATCCTTGAACTTGACATCTAGCACTTTGAGAGGCTCCACTCTGTCCCTCCTCTGCCACACCTCTCTCTCCTTGTGGTAGAGTCCATGGGTCCAGGGAGATGTGTCTATCCCAACAGCACTGTGTGACCTGCACTGATCCTCTTCTCTCTCCAGCTTAACCACATCTGCCTCAGTGCCCAGATGTGTCTATCCCTTCCAGACAAGCACTAGCCAACAAGACATTCCACAATGGTGAAGTTCTACAGGCACTGGCCAATGGTAGCCACTCGTTACATGTGGGAAAGGAGCCCTGGAAACTTGGCTACTTCTGCTGAGGAGCTGAAGTTTTTTTTTTGGGGGGGGGGTTGTTCTGTTTGTTTTATGGCCTTGCCCAAGGTATATGGAGTTCCTGCGCCAGAGCCACAGTTGAGATCTATCCCACAGCTGCAGCAACAATGGATCCTTAATCCACTGTGCCAGGGCAGGAATTGAACCTGCATCCCCGCACTCCAGAGACGCCTCTGATCCCACTGCACCACTCTGAAGCATTTGTTTTAATTTTACCTCTCAACTAGTCTCCCAGCCCTGCCTGACAGCAGTGTTGAGTCACTTCCCTGACTATAAAGTATCAAGTGACCCTATATCACCTATATTTCAGAATAAAGTCTAGCTTTTCATCCTAACAGTAAGGTTTTATAACCTGCCTCTTTCCCACTCCCCCCCCCACACACACTGTCACACAGCAATGTCCACACCCCTTCTCTACGCTCTTTGAACAAGCCTTGCCTTTCTCACCTCTATGCCTTGCAAAGACTTCCCTCTGCCCAAAGTGTTCTCGACCTTGTACTCACTCCCAGTACTAGTAAACTCCTAGTCCCTAGTGCAACCTTCAAGTCCCAGGTGCACTGTCACCTCACCAGCTCCTCTGTGACCTGCACTGACCCTCTTCTCTCTCCAGCTTAACCACATCTGCCTCAGTGCCCAGATTCCAAGCCCAGGCCTACATAAGCTTTGGGTAGACCTGGACCTTTGTAGATTTAACACTGAGATGATATCTACACCACTGCCATACCATATTAATTCCTCTCAAGGTCCCATACATGAAAGCATCCCTGGAAGCCATGGCAAATGAGTAATCTGCCATTTTTCACAAGTAGTCTTTAAATCTCACTCTGGAAAGCTAGTGTGCAGGGCAAATTCTGCAGCTGCTTCATGAACCCAACTAGCCACTTGACATCCACTTCTCAGTACGTACTGGTTATTCTCTTTTCATTATTTGTAAGTGATTTTTTTTTTTTACTGGGAAAAAAAAAATTTGTGAAGAAAATCCCCTCTCATCTGCCAGCCAAACAAAGCTCTACAATAGTGGTGTATATATACATATTTAGATACAAATCAAGATGGTCTCAGGATATAACTTCCTAAACCCCATGAGTCTCCTGCAGTGGTTCTGAGGGTGATCCCTGAACTAGAGATTCAACACCACCAGGGAACCTGTTAGATATGCAAATTATCAGCCCTCCCTAGACCTGCTCAATCAGAAACTCTTACGCTTTAATGGTTCTGGTTTATTTATCTATTATGAGAGTTCCTGAAGATGGGTGCTCTGCCATCCTCAGCTGTCCATACCCAGCCCCCAGTCCAGTGCTCTCAAGTAATGAGTCTTCCATAGCTCAATATGTGTGCACTGAATAAACAAATGAATGCATGCATGAGTGAATGAATAGAAAGTTAAAAACAAATAGAAAAGAAATTAAGCAACAGATGCAAAAGACACTAAGAGAACTTTTATTAGGCATTCAGACCTTCTAACCCAGTGAGTAGAAAGGGAAGTGTGAAAGGACAATGCAGGCATTACAGATGCCCCTTCAGATCTCTCCTCTCCATCTCTTCATCTCCACCCCTGTACTGAGACTTAAGTGGCAACACTTGGCCACACAGCCTCTCCAACCCACATCCCAGGCAAAAACTCCTGTCCAAACAACTTCCCCCAAGAAGAACCCCAGAAGCAAGGGAGCACTTGGTCCTAAACGGCCTGTGCAGGACCCATAAATTAATTACTTAATATCATTTACAGAAGGCCAGTTGGTCTCGAGATGAATGGAGCTAAATGCTGTTCTTGGCATCCAATTTAAAGATTCAAGGCGCCAGAAACACAAAGGCAGGCTTCTTTCAACTTCCAGACTAGGCTGCTGAATAAAGCTGGAAGGATGGGATTGGGGGGAGGGGGACCTATTCAAAAAAGGAATAAGAGTTTCTTTGGTGAAGAAATATTAATCTCAATATTCACGTGGCATTAAAATATATGTTTGAGATATCCAGAATGAGATGTTCATAAATAGATAAGCTCTAAGTGGATGATTTTTTAGCCTTGATTTTCCTTTACTGAAATATAATTAACACTTCCTGAAACCAGCTAGCTTGGAATAATTTAGTTCAATTGTAAGTATGCAAAACACTTAACAATTAGCTCCATGAAATGAGACCAGCCAGCACTGAGCTGACTTCATTAATGCCCTAAGTGCATATGCCCTATTATAAGAGCTTTCAGAAATATTGTATAAATCTGAAATGCCCCCACAGAATGGAACAGGAAGGGAGTTTCCGATTATTTTCATTCATTTGAAAGCTATGTCTCATAAACGCAGCGGTCTGAAAGATGACAGCAATTGGTTTTAATATTTTTACAGCCGCTTCCAAGGTGGTAAAAAGAAAAGAAACCAAGGTATTGTAATGGGGTCTTTAAAGCCTGCATGATTTAACCTGCCATAAAGAGGGGCAGCTTGAGAGGCAGGAAAAGCTCATGGGTTTTCTCAGAGTCAGGGGCTCCGGGTTCAGCTGTGTGGCTTGGCATATGTCCTTCACCTATCTGAGTTTTCTCATCTATAAAGTGGGGATAACCAGGGGTACTATTCAAACAATTAAACATCAGTGCAGCACAAGGCGTTACCAATCAGAATGGATGCTAGCAGAACTGTAGGCACAATGGTATGGTCTGCATGCCCCTGTACCCTTGCCTCTTCACCCTGGTTGAACATCGGAGCAGCAGAGTAAGAATATCTCCCTCAGAGGGCTGTTGAAAGCATTACAAGAGATAACGAATGGGATAAGGCTTCAAAGGAGGAAAACTCTATTCAAACACTGAAGATGTGGATAAGTTTATAATTCTTCCTTCTTTTTTAGATACTGGCTGGAGGTAAATAAAGCCTTTATGAAGTTAAAATCAGCTTAGGCTACTTCCATTTCTTGAAGCTCTGAGTGAAAAATGAAGAACTGCCAAAGCCAGAATTTAAAAAAAAAAAAAAAAGTACAGTATTTTAATCTGTGAATTTACCAAAATATTGTTTTCATCCACCAATCCAAAACAAAATGCAACACGGTGTTATTTTGCTAGTCATAAAATGAAGCCTGTATTCTTTTAATTGAAGTATAGCTGATTTACAATAGTGTGTTAGCTTCAGGTGTACAGCACAGTGATACACACACACACACACACACATACATATGTTTTAGGTTATTTTTCATTATAGGTTACTATAAGATATTGAAAATAGCTCCTTGTGCTACACAGTAAACCCCTGTTGCTTATCTATTTTATGTATAGGGGTTTCTATCTGTTAATACCAAATTTCTGATTTATCGCTCTCCCCCTCCCTTTGGTAACCATAAGCTTGTTTTATATGTCTGTCTGTTTCTGTTTTGTATATATATTCATAATTATTATTAGTATTTTTAGGGCCTCACCCACAGCATATGGAAGTTCCAAGGCTAGGGGTCAAATTGGAGTGGTAGCTGCCATCTACACCAGAGCCACAGCAACATGGGATCTGAGCTGCATCTGTGATCTCCATTGTAGCTTGTGGCAATGCCGGATCCTTAACCCACTGAGCAAGGCCAAGGATCAAATCCACATCTTCATGAATACTAGTCAGGTTCTTAACCTGCTGAGCCACAAGGGGAATTCCTGTATTATTTTTTAGATTCTACATATAAGTGATATATTTGTCTTTCTCTGACTTAGCATGATAATCTCCAGGTCCATCCATGTTGCTGCAAATGGAAATATTTCATTCTTTCATGGCTAATATTATATATATATATATATATATATTTAAATCAATCATCCATTAATGGGCACTATTGTAAATTGTGCTGCTATTAACACTGGGGTGCACGTCTTTTCAAATTAGATTTTTCTTTTCCAGATATATGCTCAGGAGTGGGATTGCTGGATCATATGTAGTAGCTCTATTTCTAGTTTTATAAGGAACTTCCATACTGTTTTCCAAAGTGGCTGCACCAATTTACATTCCCAACAAGGGTAGGAGGGTTGTTTTCTCTACACCCTCTCCAGCATTTATTATTTATAGACTTTTTGATGATGGACATTCTGACCAGTGTGAGGTGATGCCTCACTGTGGTTTGGGTTTGCATTTCTCTAATAACTAGTGACACTGAGCATCTTTTCATGTGCCTATTAGTCATCCATATATCTTCTTTGGAGAAATGTCTATTTAGATCTTTTGCCCATTTTTAAATTTTTTTAATATCAAGTTGTATGAGCTGTTTGTATATTTTGAATATTAACCCCGTCAGTTGCATCATAATCAAATATTTCCTCCCATTCCATAGTTGGTCTTCGTTTTGTTAACAGTTTTCTTTGCTGTGCAAAAGCTTTTAAGTCTGACTAGGCCCTGTTTATTTTGGCTTTTATTTATTTTGCCTTAGGAGACTGATCTAAGAAAATACCACTACAATTTGTCTGAGAATGTTTTGCTTATATTCTCTTCTGTGAGTTTTACAGTATCATGGTATATTTAGGTCTTTAAGCCATTCTGAGTTTCTATTTTTGTATGGTGTGAGGAAGCGTTCTAATTTCACTGATTTACTTATAAGTATCCAACTTTCCCAACACAACTTGCTGAAGAGACCATCTTTCCTCCGTTGTATATTCTTGCCTCCTTTGTCGTAGATCAACCGACTGTAGGTGCAGGAGTTTATCTTTGGAGTCTATTCTATTCCATTGATTTATACATGTTTTTGTGCCAGTACCATCATGAAGGCTGTATTCTTGAGAAGTACAGAGCACTATAGGTAATGAAGCCAGAAATGAGACCCAAATTCAAGACTGCAAGATACACATCTTTTTTTTTCTCTTCAGCCCACCATCAGGCTCTGTGACCATATATGTGACCCCATGGGGTGATGACATCAAAAGTCCACATCTGAAGCTCTTCTGTGGCCTGAGTCAAATGTCCCTCCCAGGTTCCTGTGCAACAGGTCCTAGAAGAAGGCAGACGTAACACCTGGGTCCCCCCACAAACAAGGAAGGTAGCAAGGAGCTGGTTCCACCTCTGTAAAATCCTGGCTGAATGTGAGTTCTTCCCCACTTCTGGGCCATAACTCTGTCCATGGGACAGGCCATCTCCCCTCAGGAGAGCCAAAAAACAGGAGACACACTGAACATGACCCTCAGCATCTGCATTCACCGCACAAGAGAGCTCCCCAGGGGAAGAGAGACGTGGTGCATCTCAATCTGGGAGAAACAGGCAGCAACATTAATTGGGTTAAAATCTACCAAGTAGGCCTAATTTCTGAGACAATCTGGATGGCTGGTCCAACTTCAGACAGACCAGCTTCAAACCCCAGCTCCACCATTTACTAACTATGGCCTTGGCAAGTAGAGCAGTTGTTGAAGCCTCAGTTTCTGTTGTAAATAGGGGGAAATAATTCAGCCTTTCATGTGTTGAATCCCCCTTTACAGATACAGAAACTAAGGCTCAGAGACATCAGGTCAGGAAACTAAGGCTCAGAGACATCAGGTCACGGGCCCAAGATCACACTGTAAATGAGCAGTAAAACTGGGATTCCTGCTTGCATCTTTTACATCAAAGCTCACACTAGCTCACCCACTCATCACACTGCTTATAGAAATGCATTTAGGTGGAAGCACCCACCACAGTGTCTGCCCTGGAGAAGGCACTTATAATTGTCTGTGAAATGTCAATAGAAAATATTAAGGATCTTGTATTAATTTCCTACTGCTACTGGAACAAATTACCACAAAATAAGTGGCTTAAAACAACAGAAATGTAGTACCTTATAGTTCTACATGTCACAAGTCCAGAATGGGTTGGCAGGGCTGCACACCTTGTTGTAGGCCTTAGAAGAGAATCCATTTCCTGGCCTTTTCCAGCTTCTAGAGGCTGCCCACATTCCAGGCCTCATGGCCTCTTTCTCTATCGTCAGATCTGGCTGCAAATCATCTCCAAATCACTTTTTCTCTTTCTGAACTTTTTTGGAGTTTGGCTGCATCCGTGGTATACAGAAGTTCCTGAGCCAAAAACCGAATCCAAGCTGGAGCTGCTATCTATGCCACAGCAGCAGCAATGCTGCCTTAACCCACTGTGAGAGGCCAGGGATCAAACCTGAGACACTGCAGAGACAACACCAAGTCGCAAACCTGCTGAACCACAGCAGGAACTCCTCTCTCTTTGAACTTTGCTTTCATCATATCTACTTCTCTACCTCTGTCCCTCATGCTTTTTTTCTTTTTTCTTTTTTGTCTTTTTAGGGCTGCACCTGAGCCATATGGTTCCTAGGCTAGGGGTCAAATCTGAGCGGTAGCTACCGGCCTATGATGTCAGATCTAAGCCACATCTGTGACCTACGCCACAGCTCACAGCAACGCTGAATCCTTAACCCACTGAGTGAGGCCACGGATCAAACCTGAGTCCTCATGGATGCTAGTCAGATTCATCAACCCCTAAGCCATGACGGGAACTCCCTGTTTCCTTCTTATAAGGACCCTATGCAGACAATGCCCCTCCCCCATCCAGATAATCTAGATAACCTCCCCAACTCAAGATCCTTAATTTAACCACTTCTGCAAAGTCTCTCTTGCCACATAAGGTAACATATGCACAGAGTGTGGAATTAGGATGTGGACATTTTGGGAAGCTCTTCATTCAACCTATCATAGAACTTAATAAAAAATCATAACAGCCATTCTTTCTTTAGAAATGAGCCAAAAGCTTTAGCATATGGTTACAACAAACTTAATTCCAGATTTTCAAGACAAGATTCAATATCAAATGTCGGCATTCTCTATCAATAATAATAATAATTTAGTGGCTACTGCTTACATATTTGGTATAAGTGCCTTCCAAGGATTGTCTCATTTCATCCCCCAAAAAATGCCCTGTAATTTAGACATTATTTTCCCCAATTTACAACAGAAACTGAGGTTTCAACAACTGCTCTACTTGCCAAGGCCATAGTTAGTAAATGGTGGAGCTGGGATTTGAAGCTGGTCTGTCTGAAGTTGGACCAGCCATCCAGCTTGTTGTCTCAGAAATTATGGCCACCAGACGGCCTGTATGTGGACCAAAAAGTGCTTTAGAAAATATATAAAGGTCTTAATATATAAAGTCTTAATATTAAAAGGACGCACAAGGAATAATAAGGAAGCACTTGGGGCCAAATCCTAGTTCTGCCACTTTGACCTCAATTTCCTCATCTATAAAATGGGCTTAATAGTACTCCTCTCCTAGGGTTGGAGTCATTAAACAGAGATAATGCATGAAAAGCACTAGTGTTCTATATATATTAGCTAGACAAGGAGAAAGACCAAGCATGGTCCTAAGGGTCCCAGCATAAGGACTAACACTGGTCAACCCTGAGCCACTTCCTTCTGTCTGGACCCAAGTCTCCCCAAAGTGTGCAGTGAAAAAGATGAACTAAGCTGCTCTCCAAGTCACCCCTCTCTCTGATTTCCTGGGAGAAGACCACATAGGCAATCTCTGACTCCAGACAAAAGGCCTTTGGAATGCAGCTTCCTGACACTGCAAACATTCTCATTTTTCAGTCCCGGGGCAGCCTCAGAATGGATGGGAATGTGTAAAAAGGTCTTAAAGAATCTTGCTGAGAACCACTTCCCACAGATGCCCTTCAAGCCTCCTCCAGCAGAATCGTTTATCAGGCATATAAAAACATGGCTATGACTACACAAGGTCTGGAGCCTGGTCCCAAGCTGTGTTTTACATGGGGATTAATGACTAGTGTAATCAACCAGGAAAGGTTGGCTCACACAGCTTGGTGATGACATCATCTGGGCAGCTCCTTTGTCCCTGGGAAGAGAAGCTCCACCCCTCGCCGTCTCATATCCTTGGGAGTCCCAAGGCCAAACTCCAGTGTCAAAATGCAAGAGACTGATAGACGATAATATAAGGAAAAGAACATGTGTGTGTGTGAACGTATATATATTTTATATATATATATATATATATATATATATATATATATATAAATACAAACTGGGTCACTTTTTTTTTTTTTGGTATTCTTAGGGCCACACCCATGGCACATAGAGGTTCCCAGGCTAGGGTCAAATCGGAGATATGGCTGCTGGCCTAAGCCACAACCACAGCAACACAAGATCTGAGCTCCATCTGCGACCTACACCACAGCTCATGGCAACACCAGATCCTTAACCCACTGAACAAGGCCAGGGATCAAACCCACATCCTCATGGATACTAGTCGGATTTGTTTCCACTGCACCACAATGGGAACTCCTAATAAAAAACTTCTTTAAAAATAAAAATAAAATGAAATGAAGTTGGCAACAACAAAAACACAACAGACAATAGGCAGGGCACTGCAACAACAGCCACTCTCTGGAAAGAGGCCCAGAGGCCTGCCCCAGGTCAAACAGTAGACTTGCACAGCTCAGGACTATCTGATCAGCCACTAATAGGCAATATGACCTTGGGCAAGACACTTGCCCTCTGTGCCTAGTCATCAGGCCTGTTCTTCCCAGCAGGATTATGATAATTAAATGAGATTCCATGGGTGAAATATTGAGCACAGTGTTGGGCCTATGGGAAATGCTCAGGAAATAGTATTATAAGTTTCATTTGTTGTTTTGCCGCGCCCATTGCACAGCCAAGTTCCTGGGCCAGAGATCAAACCCACACCATAGCAGTGACAACTCCAGACCCTCAACCCGTTAGGCTACCAGGGAACTCCCTAAGATTCCTGACTAATGGGGACACGTGTCTCCCACCCTGTCCTCCCTCCTTCATGGGCTCAAGATGACATGAATTCAGAAACCCACCACTAAACTGTGGTCTTGTGGGCCTCTCCTGTTCAGAGCCTTTAGCAAGCAACTATCCAGTCAGAGAGAACAAGACCACAAGAAACTGAGGCTGGTCCTGCCCCCCTGCCTGTCATCTGAGTGAGACAAATGGCTTCAGCTTATCCCTGGTCTACAGCAGGTATGTTCAGGCATACCTGCCCTGCCCACATCCCAAGCTGAAGGGGCAGTCTTATGTAGCCATGTTTGTACCACATATTCTCTTCTGAATGGTCCAGAGATGGATACTTGACCTAAGGACATCAAATATCCAATGACCAGATTATTTTTTCTCAAGAATTTGGACCAAGTTAGACAGTGGGGGACAATTGAGGTCGTGTATATTTATGACCACAGCTGGCCCTATAGCAAACCAAGCCACCTGCAAACAAGCTGAAGCAGAGGGGTATGCAGTAAGCAGAGGAATCTCTGCCTGCAGAGAGGGAAACAGGACAAAGGTTCAGAGAGAGGCAAAGAGCAAAGGTCACACAGTTCAAGAAAGATGGGAAACAAGAGAGACAACCTACCTCACTATCTGGTGATCTCCCAGATCTGGTTCCCATGAGCTGGCTGGCCTCACTTCCCACCTAAAGAACCCTGTGCTGCTCCAAAAACCACATCCTGCCCAACCTGTATGTGAGCTAGCTCACACAGATTGTGTTCCATACAAGCAATGACTCCCACCTACAGTAATGATGCCAAAGGGCAGGGGTGTATCTTTAAGGAGCCTCTGGCCCTGGTGTAAAGGATCAGATTCCATGCCTGTCTGAATATTCTTCTCTCGGTTCTTCTCAGGGGCCCAAGCCCCATATGCCTATAAAGACTTCCCTGAGTTCCTGGGCAGCATGCAGATTAGGCAGCCAAAGAATTAAGGCATCACAGCTCAGCTGTCTTTAGAGATAGAGATCTGCAGAATATTCCTGGAGTTACTGCCCTTCACTGAGAAAGCTTCAGTGAGGACACAACACGATGGATTGTTTGTTTTAGTCTCCTAGAACTGAAAGAGTCTCCTCCACCAAATAAAAATAAAACCCTTTAAGGCCACTGCATCATTAGCCAAGAAGGCCATTTGGGGTCAAAAAACCTGGGATTCAAATTCTGTGTCTTGGAGCAAATAACCTCTCTCTGTTGCTCAAATTTCTTATCTCCTATGGAGATAGTATCTGACTGGTATGGAAAAGACTCAGAAAAATAATGCATCTAATTTGTAAATCAACTATAATTTAATAACAAATAATTTTTTAAATACATGAAACAAAATTTTAAATAAAATATTGTAAGAGGTTGTCTGTCCACCTGCCTACATTTCTTTCATTGTAAGTGACTGATAACAAGTAGGTACTAACTAAATGTACTGTGACAGGCAGGGGGAGCTGCTTGGTAAATTTTTTTCTCTTTTTAGGGCTGTACGTGTGGCATACAGAAGTTCTGGGCTAGGGGTCAAATCAGAGCTGCATACGGCAACACTGGATCCGAGCCACACCTGCAACCTATTCCACAGCTTGCGGCAAAGCCAGATCTACTAAGTGAGGCCAGGGATTGAACCCACATCCTAACGGAGAGTATGTTGGGAACTTAACCTACTGAGCCATAATGGGAACTCTTAAATTGGTTTTAAGAAACTCATTAATGATAGAGGAAAAGCCCACTGAAATGGGAAAAATCCAGGTAGAAGTGTGAGTAACATTTTACATTTTTGTAGGACTTGATCTTTTAAAACACTGTCTCACGACCACTCTGGGATATAAAGGAGGCAGAACCACTATCCTCAACTCACTGATAAAGCACTTGACTTCCCCATTGCCTTTTCCATCCCTCACCAGGATGACCCAATTCTGCTTTGCACACAGAGGGAACCGTGAGTAGACTCAGGTAGAACAGTTACTCCTATGGAGCACCATCTCTTTTCCAGATTCACAAGTACAAGAATATCTTAAGACTAGGAGCTGCTTCTTTTTGTCCCTGGAAATTTAGAGGGGCCTCTGAAACAGGTCCAGTTTAGGGGACATGGCACTGTGGATCTCCAAAAGCCAGGCTGGGGAGCCTCTGCCCAATGGAGGAACAGAGCACTTCTGCCATTTCCAGAACCACTCTCAAGTGGACACAGTTTATAAGACTCCTGGGGCTCTCCAACCCTGTGTCACAAAATACAGCCCAGAACTAAACCCTCATTCTGAGGCGCTCTAATGGTTTCCGTAGGTCAGCCTTCCCCTACAAGTACCATGGAAGCCACCAGGAATTAAAAATGGAATCCCTAGAAACTGGCTGTCCAGATTTAAAGCCTGTCCCTTTATGACCTTGGACACTTTGCTTACCCTCCCTAAGCATGTTTCCTCCGCTGGTATAGTACTGATTTCATCAGGCAATTGTGAGGATGAAGTGAAATAATTCAAGAGAGTTCTGCCCCAAGGAAGGTGCACGGAAAGGGCTCAACAAACACTTGCCCTGCTCGTGCTGTGGATATGACATGCATGTCATAGAACCCGCTCACCCAGCCTGCACTAGTCTATGAACACTTTGAAAGCAGAAACTGTATCTTATTTGTCCTGCTGTCCCTCAATTCCCGGCACAAGCTCTGACACAAATTGGAAGAATGAAGAAACAAATGAATGGGCTCCTCACAGCACATTCGGCTCTCAAACTGTTTGGCTCTGGTTATAATGAAAATGCATCCTGTGAGTCCATACCTGTCACCTGGGAGAGTCAGGGGCCTAAGCATGGGCTTGGGATTAAGACTTCCATGCAACCAAGATGTAATACTCCTAATGATAGATGATGCATGTGTAGATGACTGTGAGCCAGGACCAGGGACAGGGATACCCAGCTTCCTCTGAGGCCCAAGAACAGATTCTCAGCTGGGACAATGGCTCCCTGCAAATCTCTCTCAACACAAACACAAACACACATATACATGTATTCATATGCACATGCATACACAATCAGGACTGGGAAGAGAGGCTTCAAGCTGACCTCACCTAGAAGGTCCCAATCCTCCTGGATGAGGCTGGGTGAGTAGAGCCAGAAGCAGGGGGAGTTAGGCCAGGAAGGGATCTATAAGGATACCTTGGGGTCCACAGGTGGGTCCTTTTCCCTAAGGGTGTGTCCAGCCATGTACAAAATGACAATGCCAATAGAGATGGCTCTAACTAAGATGCCTAATCAAGGCATCGGATGTAATTTAGACACCAGATTCTGGGGAAAACGACAACAACAGACTCAGAGGCCAAAAAGAAAGGGAAGTCATGAACCAAGGAGATTCGGAATTCAGACCAAAAGCTGAGCCGAAAGGAAGGTCAGGATGTGGGCACAGGGTCTATCCCTGGGATAGATAGTTGCCTTACCCCAAATAGCTTCCCATCCTCAAATGGTTTCCTCAGAGAAGTAATGTCACCATTACCTACTGGAGACAGTGATGTCAAAGTAGGAAGATACCATGTGATCAGCTACCCTACTCTATCATTCACCCTATGGTGGGATGGACGCAGGGATAAAGGCTTGCTGGAGAGGTGTCAGCCACAACTCTTCACAAAAGGAGGAAGAGAAGTCCAGGAATGGGGACAGGAAACTAGTCCGTCTCTTACCACTCCCTAACCTGCATATTTAGACCCCAGGAACACAGAATTGCTCCAAATTCTCAGCAAACTCCAAGCTATTCCATGCCTCCATGCTTTTGTGCTTGCTGTTCCCTTTCCCCAGGATGCCCTTCCTACATTTCTTACCCTGCTAGTTATTATAATTTAACACTGAGCTCAAAGGTCATCCCCTCCAAGAAGTCTCTCCTGAGTGCCTAAGTGCTCAAAGGTTAGTGAAATAACCTCTAAGAGCTCTCCACCCCCATCCCTGAGCTCTTATCTTTTCATATCGACTGTCTCCCTTAGGTCCATGGTCCCTACTGAGCCAAGAGCTCCTTGAAGATAGGCTTCGTTTTCAGTCATCCTTGGATCCTTGGTACCTATCACAGGGCTCAGTATATTAGCTGCTCAATTAAGTGCTTGTTAAGCAAGTTCTCACAACGGAAAAAATATTGCTTCAGATTGTGGAGGTGAGAAGGGAAGGAGAGATGAGCACCATAAAATTTGGTGGGATGTACAAGCAGAGATAAAACAGAGAGCACTCAGGGCTGCTGCCAAATGTTTGCAGGTCTCCTATGTGGAGGTGATAATCAGAGGTATCAGAGGATCTGAGCTCTTCCAGTTGGAAGGTGTCTTGCAGGGTGGGAGACAAGAATTGGAACCTTCATTATGCTCCTAGGATGGTTCCAATCATATACAAACCTTCACTCTGAATATGACAGGATTCAAGTGGGGTTCTTACTGTAGCCCAGGTACTGGACACTAGGGCACACAGCTAAGGGTAAAGAGGTGCTCACTATCATACATAAAGACAGCCACCAGCAGCAGATACTTCACCCAGAGAATTCCTAAAAAAAAAACCAACTAGCCTCGCCAACACCAGGCCCTACCCCAACCATCTCCCTCACCTCCCCTTCTCCCCCCACCACCACACAATCTATATAAAATATAAAAGACTGGGGAGAGAAGGGAAAGAGAAAGTTCACTGGGAGGAGTTCTTGCTGTGGCGCACTGAGTAAAGAACCTGACAGCAGTGGCTCAGGTGGCTAGAGAGTCTTGGATTGAACTGCTGGCCCCAGGAACTTCTATGTGCTGTGGGTGCAGAGGGAGGGAGGAAGGCCGGCCACTGGGAAAACTGGTCTTTCAAAGAGCATGCTCGAGAGACTCACTCATAGAAATGAATGGTGTCCACAAGAAGGGGGGAGCCCATACCACCACTAGCATAAGAAGGGGGAGGTGTAGAGTGACAGGAAGAAGTGGGGATCCACACCCTTGATCCCATGTCCCCCACAAGGCAAAGAGAGGCTTCAGCTACTCCTGTGAAGCCACATGGATGTGCAGAGGAGAAAGGATGAGCCTGAGCCCAAAGACACCCCAAGAAGCAGTGTCCCACCCAGAAAAGACCATTCACGTGGCTGAAGGGAGGCCTGCTGCCTCTCCCTGGAAGCATCTTCAGTGATGAATGGTGCTGGCAGGAGACAGACCCTGCCCAAGGACATCAGCCCCACCATCTACGCAGAGACCACCAGGTCAGCCATGGCAGCAAGTCAAAAGAGATGCCTCCCACCAGCCTAGGGACTGCTTCTCTAGGACACCCTGCCTCCACAGCCCATGGTCTCTGCTCCCAAATATGAAGGAATGAGATCCAAGGCTCTGGAGTTGGAGGGGGAGTGAAAGAACAAACACCCACCCCCAACCCCACTTCCATCATCTGACTAGGGTCCGGCCTACATCAGGCCAAGGGGAGAGATCAGCCAGTAGTTTAGAACCAGCCTGGACTAAAAGTGACCATAAAGCTAGGGAGTCCATTCAAGTTGATGTTAAGGGTAATTTGACAGAGATCAGCAGAAAGCAGTGATTGGAGGAAGATAAATCCATTCACGTTCCTTTGCCACCAAGTTGCCACTCGTCAATAAACCAGTTACACGGAGGCCAGAGGCTTCTGCCCCTCTCTGGGCTGATAGGCAAAGGTAAGAGGGAAGAGGTGGAGAGTTCTCACCCCCCACCTCTTTCTCAGTAAGATAGAACTTAAGTCAAAACCTCCTCAGTCTTAATTACCAAACAAAAAAATAACCAGACAAGCCTCTCACTGTATGTCTTTATTTATACTGTCATCTGCTCTAGCATTTTAATATCCAACTTTCCGTTGGAAGACAGATGCCTAGATGTTCACACCCTGTTCTAATGGCTTAATACCCTGGGTACTGGAGCAGGGAGGGGGCTGCAAGGAAGGCGGGGGGATGAAAGCCACCACCACATTGAGCACAACTTTGGAGCAAATGGGTTTGAATATTCATTAAACAACATTTAATTTAAACACCCAAACTCTGAGAGCAGCAGCATATGGCCTGTTTTATTTTACATAAACTGAATAGGAGGTTGGGCCATTAGTTTCTGTAGACATACTGTTCATTACCAATGAAGAATTCTTTCCTTTGATGACACCCCTATACTCTACTGGGCCTCTGCCCTGATGCCCCCACAGGCTCAGAGAGCCAAAGCTGAGGGCTCCCTGGTGGCTCACTCATGGTGGCACAGCAACATCAACCAAATACCCACCACTTATTAGGAGGCAGACCAGAATTCATTAAGAAAGAAGATTCTGGAGGCCTCCTGGGGCCTTGGTTTGTGCTTTGGGAAAGTAGATTAGACAGAATTCTGGTCCTCCTGGATTGAGCCTTAGAGGCTGGGCCATAGTAACCAGATGGCATGAGGCTTGACCTCCTCCGCCCAGACACAACTGACATGCAGTGGCTATGCCAGGCCCTTGGTCTTAGGATTGTGTACATGTTTATACAGAAGGCTCTGGGTACAAAGCTAGATGTGTGTCCACAGCTTGTGTGTGTGAGCATGTGTGTGCTTCTGTAGGAGAATGTGTACATGTGGCCCCAAGTGTCACATCTGCATGTGTGCATGTGCACACACATGCAATGTCTCTTTGACTGTGCCTATAGCTGGATATGTGTGTGTACACACCACAGGTTCAGCTTGTAGGAGGTGTCCTCTATAGCTCTGTGTGAAGGTATTAGGATCCCAGAAGGTGTCTACACGTCCATGTGCACCTATATGCACACATATTCATAATGTGTGTATGTGTAAGGAGTTTTGTTTTGTCTAGACAACTACTCCTAACTCAGGAGTTCTTAACTTGGGGCCCACAGACATTCCCATGGGGTTCATGGATAGAATGCAAGGGGACTGTTAACTTGAATGGGAAGAAATGACATCTTTATTTCAGTAATCTTTTTTTTATTTCAGTAATCTTTTTATACCCACAATCATAGCATATGGAGGTTCCCAGGCTGGGGTCGAATCAGAGCTGTAGCTGCCAGCCACAGCCACAGCCACAGCAATGCGGGGTCTGAGCTGTGCCTGCAACCTACACCACAGCTCATGGCAACACCAGATCCTTAGCCCACCAAGCAAGGCCAGGGATCGAACCTGCATCCTCATGGATACCAGTCAGGTTCATTATTGCTGAACCACGATGGAAACTCCCTCACTAACCTTTTTTAAATTATGAATGTAAATAACAAACTCCAGTAATTTGATCAATTCCAGTGACTTTGTTGCCAACAGAAAGCACAGATATTTTCACAGAACATTGCAGCTGTTATAGATATCTTGAAATGTCCTTCATGCTCACCATCAGAACTTTGAGTTGCATTGTAGTTGAATTCAGCACCCAATTATCAGTTAGGCTTTCTTCAACAACCAGGACAGAAAAGTCAACTCTAACTACCCTAAACTATAAACAGCATGTACTAGGCCCCATAATTGGAGCCCAGGACAACAGGTGCTTCAGGTTGGTTTGAGCAGGGTTCTGGCTGTTTCACTGCTAGATTCTCAGCTCATTCAGCTGTGAATCTCAACCCTGTCTTCAAGCTGGCTTCCCCCACAATAGCAAAATGTCTGTGGCAGTTCTAAGCCTCATATTGTACATGATGCCACCTGGAGCAGAAGAGACCTCCTTCCAGCTATTAAACAGAAGCTTTCCCACCAGTTCCAACTGGTACAACCTCAATCAGCTGCTTTAGCCAGGGGCAATTCCATGCACTGTTTACCCTAGGTCTGGGTCACTCCCCATCACCAAGCTATCACGACAGCAGGAGTGGGTGCTATACTTTTATTGGCTTAAGGCAGTCAGACCCATCCCTCCCCCCAAGAAGAACAAGTGGAGAGAATGGTAGGGGGATAGAATAGATGCCTGGAGAGGCAATTGAAAGACCCTCCAAGATCTACCTTTTCATGAACTGCTGAGCAGGCATCTCAACTTCCAACCTAACTGGCAGTACCTGGGGTAGGAGCTATCTCATGCCTCCCTGTCCATGAACCCCAAGGTGATCACTGGGAGAAACACTTGGTACATGTCCTCAGTCACCACGGCAGGCCCTCAACCTGCCACTGAGGACACCAACAGCTGCTCTTAGTCACTGCCACACAACCTGTGGCTCATACCCTCCCCCAGAGAAACCAGAGTGGGTTTGGGGGTATTGTTTTTGTTTTTGGCTGTGCCCAGAACATACTGAAGTTTCCAGGCCAGGGACAGAATGTGCATCATAGCAGCAACCCAAGCCACAGCAGTGACAGCAGTGGATCCTTAACCCACTGAGCCACCAGTAAACTCTCCAGAGTTCTTCAATAAGATACTGTTGGGGGACAGGAAGGTTGGGTTCTCCCCCTAGTTTAGTGAGGAATTCTTTTTTAGGCCTCAGTTTTCCCACATGGTCCAAGAAGGAATTAGACAAACCAAATCTAAAAGCTCTTCTCAATTGACAATTCATACATCACAGGAAGGGAAGAGCTTCTAAACCTTGGTATTTGGTAGACCTAGAACTCCCACCATCTCCCATCCAAGATTCTAGTCACAGCCTCCCAGATGGTCTTCCCACTCATTCAACTCTGCTAGCCAGCCCACTGCACTCCCACATAACCACTACTAGGTCGGTCATTCATTTTGCAAGTATTTATTTATTCTGCTGGGTATCAGGCACTGTTTTGGGTACTGGGATAAAAAAAGCAAACAAATTAGACACACGTCTATTTTAAAAAGGATCCCTGCTTTCATGAAGCTTCCTTTCTAGTAGGTAGATAATCGATAAAGACGAAAATACTGGAGTTCCCACTGTGGCTCAGTGGTAACGAACAAGACTAGTATCTATGAGGACTCAGGTTCAATCCCTGGCCTCACTCATGGCTTAAGGATCTGGCATTGCCATGAGCTGCAGTGCAGGTCAAAAGCAGCTCAGATCCTGCGTTGCTATAGCTGTGGCACAGGCTGGCAGCTATAGCTCTGATTTGACCACTAGCCGAGAAACTTCCACATGCTGCAAGTGCAGCTCTAAAAAGACAAAAAAAAAAGAAAAAAAGAAAGAAAATATGAGAAGTAAATGCTGATGAGAAAAAACTAAAACCATCAAGGAAATTGATCAAGGAAATTTGAGGAAGGCTGCAATTTTGATAAGGTAGTGAGAGAAGACTTCAGCAGAGACCAAAAGGAAGGGAAAGAATGACTCATGAGGTTTGCTGGGGGAAGAGTGGGCCAGGCAGAGGGAACATATGCAAAGGCCATGGGGTAAAAAAAAAAAAGGCTGAGAAGCTGGAACAGCAGAACCAGCATCTGGGCAAGGAATGGGAAACGAGGTCTTGGGCCCTACGGATCATGGAGAGCCTTTTGGCATTTCCTTGAATGAGATGTGTAGCCCCTAGAGTGTTCTGAAGAGAAGGGTGACTTCATTTGACTCTGACTTTCACTGCTGCATGAAGAATAAATTGAAAGGACAAAGGTGTAATCAGAGTACAAGAGAGAGCCAAGGCAGTAATAAGGTGAGAAATGTGGGAACTTGAACCAGAGAAGCTGTGGAAGTGGTGAAAAGCAGTCAGATTCTGGATATATTTTTGAGGAAGAGCCAAAAGATTTGTGAAGGGACTGGACAAGGGGATAGAAGAACGAGTTGAAGCCTTTTATAGGGCTTTCAGCTGGAGCAAGGAGACGACAAAAGTAACAGACAAGTGTAGGGAAGGCCATGGAGCATGAGGGAAGCTGAGAAAACTGGAAGCTCATTTTCTGGCCTGTGCCCTTCGGAAAAGGTATCATTCCTCTGCTTAAAATCTTCCCGTGAAATGATGGAAGACAATATGAGAAAAAGAATGTATGTATGTGTGTATAAAAAACAGTCACTTTGCTGTACAGCAAAAACTGACAGAACACTATAAATCAACTATAATAAAAAAAATTATTAAAAATATATTCCCATGGCTTACTACAGCCCAGTACTACCTTGCTCTGCCTACCCTTCCAGCCTTATTTCCCATACACTCCCCAGTGCTGTCTCTTCTACCTTTCACAAACCCATCTGCTTTCTCTTGTCTCCAGATCTTACACCTGCTCTTCTCTCCTCAGGCTTGCAACTCCACGCCCCAGTTCCTTCAACTACAAAAAGGAGACAGAAAGTACAGTACCAGATGATTTTCAAGGGACCCTCCAGTTGCAGGAGTCTCCATTCTGTGGCCTGGGGTTTCTGCATCCTCCCTTGCCTGGTGTCAGGGAAGACTAGTGGCCCTCAGGCTAGAGTCCAGGCAAGAGTGTCACCACTGGGCTGGGACCCTTGGCAAGAGCCAGCCAAGGCTTGAAGAGAAAGCTTGGAAAGGATGGAGAAGCCAGATGTGTGCAAGAGTCTGAGTGGAAGTAGGAGTGACAACATGGTCTGGAGTAGATAAGAACCTCAAAGCCAATCTGCCTTTGCCGAAGCAGAGCCCTCTACCTGGGGTCCTCCCTTCAACCCTGCTCATCCTTCACAGCAGTTCCTACAGCCTCTTCCTTGAACTAGTTCAGTGCCTCCTCTGCATGGCCAGCCCAGGCTCTCTAGCCATCTGTGTAACAGCACTCAGCTTACAGGCTCAGAATCTTAAACAGAACTCTAGGCAAGCCCTCCTCTGGGGAAAGTGAGCCGTGGGGGTGAGAACTTTACCTACATCACATAGCTAGTTGGTAGGAAAACCACTCAAACTCTGAGCTCCAGACTTTAAGGCCAGGGTTCTCTCCAAACTCAGCTCAAATTCTCCCCTACCCCCACCCAAGCCCTCCAGCTGACTCTGAACCCTTCCCTTCCCAACTGCAAGAAGTCAGTGGTGGACACATTGGTCTACTCCCTCTCCCCCTGTGACTCAGATTTCATTTGCTCACCTTTACCCTCACCCACTCCCACTCCTGACAGTTAACCTGCACAGGGGATATGTCTTAAACTCTTTATGGAATCAGATCAGCAATATACTCTGTCCAAGACCTAAGCTTCTTGCTGAGGACACAAGCCCTTTATCCAGCGGGCAACTTGTTCTTTGTGTGTGAGGGTGGGAGTGAGGGGCAGGGAGCCTGAGGGGCTGTGATCCAGGGCACTCCCCCAGACACTGGCTTGCTCTTAATCCAGTCATCTCCTCTCACCTTCAGGATGTGAAGAAATCAGAGAGAATCCTTCTCTTCTCTCACCCTCCCTCACCTTCCGCTCAGGGATGTTATGAGAATTAATGGGATAACAGATGAAATGCCTCCAAGGAAGCAGACTACATAAATCCAAAGTGTTGTTATTAAATTCCAAATTTAGCTCTTGGGATCAGTGAGGCATGATGGATCTGAGCTGGGAACAATCCTAGCTGCATGGACAGGAAGTCCTTGTAAAGCCAGAAAAGCCACAACACACAAGCTTTGGGGGTCAAAGTAAACTTTAAAATATCCCACAGGCCTACACCTTACAGAACGCCCAAGAAGCCTCTAGGGCAATCCCACAAAGTAAGCAGCTAGACGCTGCCTGTACACTAACAGTGACAGGAAGCTCATTACTGCCCAAGGCAGCCCCTGCCATCTCCCATTAGTTCTAAGTTTTAAAAACTTCCTCCTCTCCAGCCAAATCATTTCACCATATTTTCCACTCTGGTACAAATCTCGCTCTTTTTTCTCACTCCTTTCACATGATAGCTCTTGACCAACAGTATCTCTCTCCACTCATTTCCAACTTAAAGACCTCTAGACCTTTCAAATATGCCTCACAGACCATGATCTGAAGGCAGGTCACCATCCTGATACTCTTTTCTCAATGGGCTCTACCTCATGTCCTCCAAAAAATACCACCACCCCCAGGAGTGAACCAACAGGACAGGGCAGAACAGGACCCACCAACCATGCCTTCATTCTAGGTGCCCACTTCCTACGGAGGCAGCTGGAGGTGATGCCTTTTTTTTTTCTTCTTCAACCATCCAAAGCACACTGTGAAATCAAATAATCTACATTCAAATTTCAGGCCATAATCTTTGTCATACATGTATCTGGCTAGCAATAGCCCTAAAGAACCCCAGAAATGATATTCAAGCTGAGTGGGACCTCCTGGAAGCAGAGAACCACAGCACAAGGCCAAGTTCAGCCCTTAGAGCCACACTGACATAAGTCCAAGGCACAACTCTGCCACATACTGAAGGACCCTCAGGAAATGGCTGAAATCCTAAGTTATAATTAGCTTATCTCTCAGATGAGGACAATACTCACCCTGAAAAACTGCTGTGAGGGAAAAAGAGAAAATATGTAATATGCCTAGCACTGTAAATAGCAGGTACTTGATAAATGAAAGGCATTATTGTTATATTCAAAGTCATATGGACAGAACACTAAACCAGATATAATGGAAAAAATAAAAATCATTAAAGGAGTTCCCGTTGTTAATGAATCCAACTAGGAAC
This sequence comes from Sus scrofa, assembly GCF_054392235.1. Lineage (NCBI taxonomy): Eukaryota > Metazoa > Chordata > Mammalia > Artiodactyla > Suidae > Sus > Sus scrofa. The sequence continues at coordinate 102,718,685 of NC_139396.1, read as the reverse complement.
CAGAGGGTTGCAGGTTCGATCCCTGGCCTCGCTCAGTGGGTCAAGGATCTGGTGTTGCCAAGAGCTGTGGTATAGGCTGCAGACGCGGCTCAGATCCCAAGTTGCTGTGGCTCTGGCATAGGCCGGCAGCTACAGCTCCAATTAGACCCCTAGCCTGGGAACCTCCATATGCCGCAGGAGCGGCCCCAGAAAAGGCAAAAAGACCAAAAAAAAGTCTTATGGAAGCCCTGACAGCAGTTTCCAAGAATAGAAAACTCAGGAAGCAGCAACAAGGTCCACTGATTTTCCACAAGCGTGCCAATACAGTTCCATGGGAAGGCACAGCATTTTCAACGAGTGGTGCTAGGACAACTGAGGAGTCACATGCAAAAGAATGAAGTCAGACCCTATCCTAACACCATCTAATAAAAACTATCTCAAAATGGATCATAAACCTAAATGTAGGACCTAAAACTATAAAGCTCATAAAAGAAAACAAAACTATCTTTGTTGTGATTTTGGGTTAGGCAATTCTTAATTATAACATCAAAAATGTAAGGGACAGAAGAAAAAAATAGCTTGGAATTCATCAAAATATAAAGATTTTTCCCTTTTAAAGAACACAATCAAGGAGTTCCCGTTGTGCCTCAGTGGGTTAAGAACCTGACTAGTATCCATGAGGATGTGGGTGCGATCCCTCGCCTCACTCAGTGAGCTAAGGATCCGGTGTTGCCGAGAGCTGTGGCCTGGTCACGGATACAGCTGGGATCTGGTGTTGATGTGGCGTAGGCAGGCAGCTGCAGCTCCAATTTGACCCTTAGCCTGAGACCTTCTATATGCTGCAAGTGTGGCCCTAAAAAAAAAAAAGGAAAAAAAAAAAAAAAAAAGAACACAATCAAGAAAGTGAAATGATAACTCAAAGAATGGAAGAAAGTATACGCAAGTCTTATGTCTAATGAGAGATGTATATCTAGAATATATGAAGAACACCTACAACTCAACAATACTTGTAGCAACATGGATGGACCTAGATAATATCATACTAAGTGATGTAAATCAGAAAAAGACAAATATAAGTTTATGTGGAATCGAAAAAAACACAAATGAATCTATAGACAAAAAAGAAACAGACTCAAAGACAGAGAAAACAAACTTATGGAGTCCCCGTCGTGGTGCAGTGGAAACGAATCCAACTAGGAAACATGAGGTTGTGGGTTCCATCCCTGGCCTCGCTCAGTGGGTTAAGGATCCAGTGTTGCCATGAGTTGTAGTGTAGGTCGCAGACGCGGCTCAGAACTGGCATTGCTGTGGCTGTGGTGTAGGCCAAGGCCAGTGGCTACAGCTCCAATTAGACCCCTAGCCTGGGACCCTCCACACGCCGCGGGTGCTGCGCTAAAAAAGACAAGGAAAAAAAAAAAAAAAATCTTTGGACTTCCCATCGTGGCGCAGAGGAAACAAATCCGACTAAGAACCATAAGGCTGCGGGTTCGATTCCTGGCCTCACTCAGTGGGTTAAGGATCCAGGGTTGACGTGAGCTGTGGTGTAGGTCACAGATGTGGCTTGGATCTGGCGTTGCTGTTGCTGTGGCTGTGGCGTAGGCCAGGGCAATAGCTCTGATTAGACCCCTAGCATGGGAACCTCCATATGCTGTGGATGTGGCTCTAAAAAGACAAAAGACAAAAATAAATAAATAAATTAGAAAACAAACTTATAGGGAGTACCCATTGTGGCTCAGCAGATTAAGAACCGAACTAGTATCCATAAGGATTCAGGTTCAACCCCTGGCCTCGATAGTAAAGGCATTATCATTATATTGAAAGGACCTGGCCTTGCCATGAGCAGTGGTCTAGGTTGCAGATGCAGCTTGGATCCCACATTGCTGTGGTTGTGATATAGGCCGCAGCTGTAGCTCTGATTCGACCCCTAGCCTGGGAACTTCCATATGACATGGGTGTGGCCCTAAAAAAAATGAAAGAAATAAAGAAAGAGAACAAACTTATGATGGTTATAGGGGTTGGGGGCAGAGGAGGGCAGGGATAGACAAATCAGTGGTATGGGATTAACAGATACAAAGAACTAAGCAACAAGGATTCACTGTATAATGCAGGGAACTATATTTAATTATCATATAGTAACCTACCATGGAAAAAAATCTGAAAAGGATATATATACCACTTTGCTGTATACCTGGAACTAATACAACATTGTAAATCAACTACACTTCAATAAAAAGGACAAACCCAATTCTAAAATGAGCAAAAGACTTTTCTAAAGATATATAAACAGCCAACAAGCACATGAAAAGATGCTCGGTGGCATTATTATCGAATGCAAATCAAAACCATAACAAATACCACTTCATACCCATTTGGAGAGCTAAAAATCAAAAGTATGGATAATAACAAGTGTTGACAAGGATGTGAAGAAATCAGGACCCTCATATACTGCTGGTGAGGACATAAAATGTTGCTGCCTCTATGGAAAATAGCTTGGCAGTACCTCAAAATGTTAAACACGGAGTTGCAATATGACCTACCAATCCCACCCCTAGGTATATAATCCAAGAGAAATAAAAAGATAATGCCCACACAGAAACTTGTACATGAATGTTCATAATAGCAAAAAAATGGAAACAATTCAAATGTCCACCAATTGATGACTGGATAAATATTACATATCCATATAACCGAATATTATTTGACATACTGCTGCATGTCACCACATCAACCTTGAAAAAGTTAAAGAAGCCAGATATAATATCATACACATAGTATGATACCATTTATATTAAATGTCCAGAATAGGCTAGTCCATAAAGATTTTAAAGCAGATTAGTGGTTTTCAGGGGCCACAGGGAGGAACAGGAGAGAATGCCAGTGGGTAAGAGGTTCCTTTCTGGAGGGATGAAAATGTTCTAAAATTAGATAGTAGTTACTGTTGCACAAGTAAATATACTAAGTATGACTGAGCTGTATACTTCATAGGGTGAATTTCAAGGTATGAGAATTATATCTCAACAAAGCTGTATTTTTAAAAGGAATGAAGTAATGATAGACGCTAAAATACAAAGCTTAAAAACACTAGGCTAGGGAGTGCCCGTTGTGGCTCAGTGGTTAACATAGATGATGACATTAAACATCCAGAAAAAAGGCATCAAGGAAAAAAAAAAAAAAAGGAGTTCCCATCATGGCTCAGTGGTTAATGAATCCGATGAGAAACCATGAGGTTACAGGTTCAATCCCTGGCCTCACTCAGTGGGTTAAGGATCTGGTGTTGCCGTGAGCTGTGGTGTAGGTGAAAGACGCAGCTCGGATCTGGCGTTGCTGTGGCTCTGGTGTAGGCCAGCAGCTGTAGCTCCGATTCAACCCGTAGCCTGGGAACCTCCATATGCCGCAGGTACAACCCTGAAAAGACAAAAAGACAAAAAAGACAAAAAAAAAAACAAAAAAAACACCACTATGCTAGGTAGAAGGACACAATCACAAAATACATTTTGTATAATTCCATTTATATGAAATGAAGATGTCCAAAAGATAGGTAAGTCTACAGAGGTGAAAAATAGATTAACGGTTGCCCATCCTGCTAATCACAGGGTTTCTTTTTGGCATGATGAAAATGTTTACAAGTTAGGTTGGGGTGATGGCTGCACAACTCTGCAAAAATATTGAATCCCCCTGAACTGTACACTTCAAGAGGGTAAATATTATGTGAATTATAGCACAAAAAAGTTTTTTTTTTCTTTTCTTTTTAGGGCCGCACTTGTGGCACATGGAGGTTCCCAGGCTAGGGGTCAAATCAGAGCTTTTCGATTTGAGCCTACGGCACAGCCACAGCCACAGCCATGCAGGCTCCGAGCCACGTCTGCAACCTACACCACTGCTCATGACAATGCCAGATCCTTAACCCATTGAGCAGGGCCAAGGATCGAAACCGCAACCTCATGGTTCCTAGTCGGATCCGTTTCCTCTGCGCACAATGGGAACTCCAACAATAAAGCTATTTTTTAAACTAAAGTTTTTTAAAGTAAAGGTTTTTGTTTTTAAGTGGCAACATGGTAGTCAGGGAGTGATGAGGAAAGAAAGCAACCATGAGGAACAGCTGCTGTGGACACATCACCAACACCCTCTCTCTTCACTCAACAGGTGCTCCCTCTGTCCTGGTTAAGTGGAGAGTGGGCTCCATGAGCTATCAGGACCAGGAAGGGACTTATTAGCATTTCACTCCTGGGAAGTGACAGTGGGATACAGGGTCTAACTAATGTTGTTGGATGCTTGGAATGGCAGGGAATGGGAAGCTGGAGTCATAGCCATGGAAAAGGAGAGCAAAATAAGCCAGCCTGCAAAGGAATACAGCCAACTCAAAGAGCAAGAAGGAGGAAGGAGGAGGAGCTGATTTGTAATGGAACACTTTTCAGTTCTAATCTCAGGGAGGCTGCCAGCACCATTCACATTCGGGTTGTTAAGACACCTCCAGGAGTTCTTTTGTGGTGCAGCAGGTTAAGGATTCAACATGGTCACTGCAGCAGTTTGGGTGGTTGCTGTGGTTCAGGTTCAATCCCTGGCCCAGGAACTTCCACAGGCTGTGGGTGTGGCAAAAGAAAAAAAAAAAAAAAGACACTTCCAGCTTTCCAATAAATTCCATTTGCTTGAGATGCTTCTATTCAAAGCATCCCAATAAAGCATCCATTTTCTTCCTGCAACTGCAAAGACGAGATGTCCCCAAAAACCACTCTCCTGACCCCTGCCTGGGATAGAGCTCCCCTACACTCCCCAGCCCCCTGCACAGTTAGGTGTGCCAGGAGACTAAGTTGGGACCAATAGAGCAGGAATAGAAGGGTATGGGTCAGGCCTTTGTGGAGAATGAGGTCCTCTCTACCCCTTTTCCCCACTCTGCCAGGAAGGTGCAGGTGACCACGAGGCCCTAAAGATGGCAAAGGCACGGAACAGAAGGAGTCTGTATTCTTGAATTACCACATGCAAAGAAAAGCTCCCTGTTGACCAGTAATATCCTGCCTTGGAGAGTTAGTAAATACATCTGTATTGTATCTATGCCAATCACATTTTGGGGGGCCTACTTGTTACAGAAGAAGTTAAGCCTATTCTAAGTGAAATGAGGACAGGAGCAGACATAAAGAAGGGCAGGAGTTCCCGTCATGGCACAACAGAAACAAATCCGACGAGGAACCATGAGGATGTGGGTTCGATGTCTGACCTCGCTCAGTGGTTTAAGGATCTGGCGTTGCCATGAACTGTGGTGTAGGTCACAGATGCAGCCCAGATCCTGTGTTGCTATGGTTGTGGTGTAGACCAGCAGCTGTAGATACAATTTGACCCCTAGCCTGGGAACGTCCATATGCCACAAGTGTGACCCTAAAAACCAAAAAAAAAAAAAAAATTAAACTTTAAACTTAAAAAAAAATAAAAATAAAATAGGGCAGAGTTAGCTCCAGGGCCAGGACTAGGGTGAGGTACTCTTGGAGTCAGGAAAGCACTAACCCTACAACTGCATCACCCTGAGTAAACACCTCCTTAGGTTTCACATCCTAAGCATCTTACCACCTCACCCTAGTCCCAGCCATGTTAGCTCCACTGCACATGGCAACCATCTAGCAGAATGGAGCCAACAATGTGAAATTGCAAAGCAAAGAGAGAAATCTCTAAGTCTCGATGACACTGTTGAACAGCTGCATCAATCAACCCTGAAGGCCTCTCAGTATCTAGATGGCTTCTTGTATAGCAAATAAATATCTTAGTTGTTCAAAGCAGTTTGAGTTTTCAGTTACCTGCAGCTGAAGGCCTCCTACCTAACACACCATCTAAACCAAAGACAAAGCTGGCTCAGGAAGCAAAAGTAGATGTTTCAACTCTCCACCTCTGAGGAAACACTTCTGTACCAGTGAAACTCTGGACAGCATGGAGAAGTACCCCAGACCACAGTGCAGTGCTTTGTAACCTTAAAAATAGAAGGAAAATGGTACTGGGAAAACTGGACAGACACATGCAAAAGAATGCAACTGGACCCCTATCTTATATTAGTCCCCAAAATCAACTCAAAACAGACTAAAGACTTGAACAGGAGACCTGAAACCATAAAACTTAAAAGATAAAGAAAACATAAAAACCATTAAAAAAAAAAAAAAAAAACCCTGGAGACATTTTTTTTAAAAAAAAGAAAAAACCTAGAGGAAAACATAGGCTCTAAGTTTCTTGATATCAGTCCTGGCAATGATTTTTTTTGGACTTGACACTAAAAGCAAAGGCACAAAAGCAAAAATAAACAAGTGGGTCTACAGCAAAGTAAAAAGCTTCTACAAGAGTTCTCTTGTGGCTCAGTAGGTTAAAGATCTGGTGTTGTCACTGAAGCAGCTCAGGTTGCTGCTATGGCATGGTGGGTTCAATCTCTAGCCTGGGAACTTTTACGTGCCTTGCATGAGGCCTTGGATGTGGCCAAAAAGAAAGAAAAAAAAGCTTCCACATAGCAAAGGAAACCATCAACAAAATGAAAGGACAATCTACCAAAGAGAAAGTATCTATAAATCATTTATCAGATAAAGGGTTAATATTCAAAGTATATGTCCAGTAGAAAAGGACAGAAAACTGTAAATCAACTATAATGGAAAAAATAAAAATCATAAAAAATAAAGAACTTATACAATAGCCCCCCCAAAAAAAGACAACTCAATTAAAAATGGGTGGAGGAACTGAAACGATTTTTCCAAAAGAAGACATACAAATGATCAACAGGTACATGAAAAGGTGCTCAACATCACTAATCACCAGGGAAATGCAAACCACAATGAAATTATTACCTCACACTTGTTAGAATGGCTGTCATCCAAAAGACAAGTGATAACAAGTGTTGGCAAAAAATGTGGAGAAAACAGAATCCTTGTGCACCTTTGATGGGAATGTAAACCGGTGCAACCACTATGAAAAAGAATATGGAAACTCCTCAAAAAAATCAAAAAAGAACCACCATATAATCTAGCAATTCCAATTTGGGGTATATACCCAAAGGAAATGAAATCGCTATCTCAAAGTGATCTCCCATGTTCGCTGCAGCATTATTCACAATAACCAAGACATGGAAACAATCTAAGTGTCCATGAATGGATGAGTGATTAAAAATATAACACACACTGGAATACTATTCAGTCATAAAAAAGGGAAATCCTGGCGTTCCTGTCATGGCTCAGCAGAAATGAATCCAACTAGAATCCATGAGGATGCAGGTATGATCCCCGGCCTCGCTCGGTGGGTTGGGGATCTGGCATTGCCATGAGCTGTGGTGTAGGTGGCAGATTCAGCTTGGATCCCACATTGCTGTGGCTGTGGTGTAGGCTGGCAACTGCAGCTCCGATTTGACCCCTAGCCTGGGAACTTCCATATGCCATGGGTGTGGCCCTAAAAAACAAAACAAAACAAACAAAAAAGAAAATCTTGCCATTTGTAACAATACAGATGAACCCTGAAAGCAATATGCTAAATGAATTAAGTCAGAAAGAAAGACAAATACTGTATAATCTCACTTATATGTGGAATCTAAAGCAAAAAATCTGGGCGTTCCCATCGTGGCTCAGTGGTTAATGAATCTGACTAGGAACCATGAGGTTTCAGGTTTGATCCCTGGCCTTCTTCAGTGGGTTAAGGATCCAGCATTGCCGTGAGCTGTGGAGTAGGTCACAGACGCGGCTCAGATCCTGCATTGCTGTGGCTGTGGCATAGGCCGACGGCTACAGCTCCAATTAGATCCCTAGCCTGGGAACCTCCATATGCCGTGGGAGCGGACCTGGAAAAGGCAAAAAGACAAAAAATAAAATAAAGCAAAAAAGCTCACGGAAACAGATTAGTGGTTGCCAGAAGCAGGGGGTAGGTGAAAATGGATGAAGAGAGACAAAAGCACAAACTTCCAGTTATAAGTTCTGAGGATGTAATGTACAGCATGGTTACTATAGCTAATAATACTGAATTGCATATTTGAAAGTTGTTAAGAGTGAATCTTTTTTTTTCCCCCCAGCGGCTGTCACACACTTTATTGGTCCCCGTGCTTGGGGCCTGCGGCCGAGCGGACGGCCCCAGGGCAGGCTGGCCCCCAGGCCGAGCTAAGAGTAAATCTTAAAAGTTCTTATCATGGGAAGAAAACGTCTAACTATACAAGGTGATGGATGTTAGACTTATTTCTAGTAATCATTCACAATATATATATCAAACCATCATTCTGTATGCCTGACACTAATACTATACTATTCATCAATCATAATAAAATGGAAAAAAATTTAAAAAGGAAGAGAAGATGGCACCTGGGTAGCAAAAGGCTCAGGAGGGGAGCAAGCTCAAGGTGTGGAGGCTTGAAGTTTAGTCCTCCCCCATCACTGAAGAGCTAAGGGACTTGAAAAAAGCCACCTGACCTACGCTTCAATGGTCTCATCCATAAATAGAAGAAAATATGGCATTATGAGTATGCAAAACAGAGGTGCCAGATCAACTTTTAGAGCTTTCTTTCCTTCCCCAAGGAGGCCTGATGGAAAGAGGTATCTTATTTAATGTGTTTCCTCCACGAAGGAGAGCTAGCTGCAGCTTGACAGTATTTGGGTTGAGTAATTTCCAACCTAACCTCTGAATATCATCTTATAAAGGGGCAGCCAAGAGAGGGACTAGACCTTCTCTTGAATCCCCTCTAGCTCCGAGATCAGCACACCTACAGTTCTCTGAAAACACAATTCCAAAGACTAACTGCCCAGGCAGAGCAGCTTGGCTGGGTAAGCAGTCACCATGAGGTATAAGATGCCAATCCCTGAATTAATGAGGTGAATGCCAAAGCCCCCACACTGTCACAGCCCCTCCCTCACAGGCAATGTATTTCCAGAAGAAATACACACTGCAGCTGAGAAAGAACAGGATGTAAATCTTCCTTTCTTCTAAGCATATACAGAACAGAAATCTATAGAGGCAAATCCTTGACTAAAGATCTGGACTTCTTTTAAAAAATCCAATTTTGATAGGTTCCACCTTTCTGCCTTGTACTGAGTCCCTGACAAGGCTTACTTATATGGATCCAGGAGATGGATGTGGTACAGCAGGGCTTAGAGCACTGCAATCCCAGTTCCCTGAGCAGGACAAGTCTGTCTCCTCAACTCCCTAGGGTAGAATTATATATGTGGAGAGAAAGTTACCAAAAGCCACCTTCTCCATACCACTTCTTCATCTTACACAATACCAAACTAAGGTCCAAAGAAAGGGAACTTGCCTGAGATCACAAAGTATGGGGCTTGAAGAAAGGTCTTACGATCCAGCACTTCAAACCCACTCTCAAACTGTCAAATGGAACCATCACCTGCAGGGAGAACACTGACCTTGAACCAGGCCAATGAAGTTCAAGAGTTCTCCCAAAGAAACTGCCAGCCCCTTGGCTGGGCAGCTACAAGAGGAATGCTGTTTGCACAGGCTCAGCAGACACTGCAGCACGGACTGATACGAGTAGACACTGTCAAGCACATGTGAAAAGCAGAAAGCCCTGCAGGTTCAGTTTCCCTATGAGGGCCAAATCCTATAAACAAGATTACCACCCCCCATTAGACCCTTTCTGAGAAGAAAGAGTGACCTCTCCAGTTGATACAGCACCAGGCTTTTTTCACACTTCCACCAGAGTAGTGGCCATGACAACAAAGCAGACAAAATCCAAGCCTGTGCCCACAGTGCCCCCTCGTGGGAGTCTTTGTGGCTCATCAGACCCTTTTATTCTACCAATGGGCTAGCCTGCAGCACTACCCTTCCTGGTTTCCACAACCATCCCCTCTGGAAGGTCCTCCACTCCTCCTAGCTCAGTGGTTCAAACTTCAGCCTGCATTGCAATCTCCCAGAAGACTGGTTAAAAATGGGTTCCTGGGCCCCACCCTCAGTTTCTGATTCCATAGGTCTAGGACGAGGCCTGAGAATCTGCATTCGTAACAAGTTCTAGGGTGATGCTGATGTCTCTGGTATAGGACACTGGAAGCACTACTGCCTTGGCTAATCTCTGCACCAGTCAAGGCTCAGTGCAAATTCTGGCTCCTTACTGAGAAGCTCCACAAATGGCCCCAGGCATATCAAAGCTGCATAACTTTGACAAGGAGTAAGAATTCCTCCCTCATAGAGTGGTTATAAAAGGCCAATGAGAATTAGTTCAGTATCTGGCATCTAGAAAGCACTCAATAAATGTTACCTATTCTGTATTATTTTTATTAGCAACAGTAGTATTATTATTTGCCACCTTCTTGAGGACAGAGACCACAGCTTCTCAGACACAGGATTCTCAGAGGTAGAAGGGAAATTAGAGACACTTTAGTCTAGTTTTGCTAACCTAGATCATCAGTAGTATCACCTGGAAGCTGACTTCAAATGGCTAGGTGCCATCCAGAACTAGAAATCCTACAAACTAGGGCAAGAGACCTGTGAGTTTGCCTTAACAAGCCTCTGGAAGTACCAGGCCTGGGAATCATTCATCAGGCCCTTATATCTTATCTAGACACATGTAAATAGAGGCCCAGGAAAGGGAAGCCCCTTGCCCATTCATGACCCCAGCCAGCTAGAGTCTGAGTGGGGATCTGAAACCAGTTCTCCTGATTCCCAGTCTAATCTAAGCTAGACTGTTTGGATGCCATCTCACCACCCCCTAACCTCCCATACAATCCCCACTCTGACACACATGATGAGCAGTCCAAGGGCTTTAAGTACCTACCATGAAGAGGAATTCAGCATGTGACAAGTAAATACATTACTGAACACCTATTTGACCAAAATATTGAACAAGGGACATCTTTAGCCTGGCATACACTGTTCCTCCCTAACCTGTTCCCTGCTGATCTCTCCAGGCCTGTATTCCACCAGAACCTCGCCTTGTACCTTAACTCCCAACCAGACCATGGATGGTATTTTCTGGTTGGGTGGTATCTCACTTCCACAACATCTAGCGTACAGGAAAGGAAGTTCAAGGGTGAGTGTAAGGGGAATAAAAAATCAAAGCGAAATGTGTTTACTCCCTAAACTCACTACAGAGCTAAGGAACTCTGCTTTGCCAGCATAAATAAATCAAGTATCATCTCTGTGCACCTGTGGACATTCCTGGGCCAGGAATGATGGAACCCATGCTACAGCAGTAAACTAAGCCACAGCAGGAACAATGCCAAGTCCTTAACTGCTAGGAAACTCACTCAAGTCTATTATTAAAAAACAATTTCTATCAGATATGCATTGGACAAAACTCTATGAAAGTCATCCCAGGGCCTTCCATCCCACCAAGGACAAGAACATTTCCTGCACCCACCCTCTCCAATCTCACCCCCACTCTTCCCCCACAGGATGACTGGCGCATCTCCTACCACAGCTGCCCGCTTGTTCCCACTTCCCTAGGATCTTTTTCCACAGGGCCCCTCTGAGACCCTTGCTCCCACACATACAGATCAGATCACTTCTTGCGCCAGTTAGTGTTACTCTCAGAAGCCACCTTGCCTCTAGATTCCCCTGTAATTTAATACAATTACAGGCTGCCGCTTCGCAGTAAGGAAAATCCAGGCAGAGACCATGGGTATGTTGCCTAAGCCACTCTGAGCTTTAGAGGCAGGGGCAGCTTCTTAGCCCATCTCCCCAGCTCCCCGAACAGGGGCTAGTGTACACAGCAGCTCAGTAAATGGGAAATTCAATTGGCCACCTACTAGTTCAATAACACTACGGCAACAGGCACTCTAACTGCATGCAGTAGTTATGCAGCTACAAATGGAATGAAGGAGTGCAGTTCTAGGGCAAGCTTTGAAGCACCCAGTATTCTCTTTAAAGCTACCCCCTTTTCAGAACCACCTCTAGCTTCTCTTCTCACCACTCTCCCTTGCTACTCTGACAAAGCCACAGCCTCCCACCAGAGCTAAGTTGAGGGAAGGGATGTGCCCTCCCTCACTGCTCACTCCCTGTTGATCAGTAACGTCAACTTTTTGTTTTCATAAAAGCTCTTTCAAAACCGGATGACAGTAGAGTACATTCTGGTCATTGTCAGGGTGACCAAGTGCTGAATCTCCAAGAACCCTGAGATCCAAAATAGTGATTCAGAATCACTAGTCAGGTCAGCAGAGAACACACCCTTGGGACACCCAATGTGAAGAGAAGCTAACCCAATCAGGGGGCCAAGCAACTTGCCGAGACACCCAGCTGGACTAGATGGAAAGAAAACAGTACACAGAAGGGACAAAAGACCAGATGGCAGGTGAATGAGGATGCAGCCCAGCTGTAGGAGCAGAGGCTATGGTAGCGACAGAACAAACACCTACCCTGAGGTACAAGCCAGCCCTCTAACCTCACCAACTGGGACCATGCAGAAAGGTGGACCTGCTATTAATTCCTCTGAAATTTCAAGAGGCTAGAAATCTTTATTTGTCCTGGGTTTTTTTTGTTTGTTTGGTTTTTTTGGTTTTTGCCATCCTCTAAGGCCGCACCCGCGGCACATGGAGGTTTCCAGGCTCCGAGTTTAATGGGAGCTGTAGCCACTGGCCTACGCCAGATCCAAGCCAAGTCTGCGACCTACAACACAGCTCACAGCAACGCCGGATCCTTAACCTGCTGAGCAAGGCAGGGGATCGAACCCTCGACCTCATGGTTCCTAGGCAGATTCCTTAAGCACTGAGCCATGACAGGAACTCCCTATATGTCCTGTTTTGAAATGCTTTGCCTTTCCAGCAAAGGTTATTGTCAAGACTGCCAGTTTGTGACTTTTGTAATAACCTAGCCCAGGCAGTTCTTCCAGAAAAACAGGTCCAACCAAAGTTAATCACCATTCTCCTTACCAAAGAGACTACTGGCTGAAAAACTGCAAATTCTGCCCTCCCTAAGCATATCCCATCAGAAAAGCCTCTATACTTTATACTTTGTGACCTGGATGCCAAAATTCACTTCCACTCAGGTTCCCTGTAGCTATGCCCTCTACCTTCACATCAGTCCCTAGCACCCTACTCTGAAAACTACCTAAGGGTATTAGGTTCGTGCTCAGTTGCTTCTTCTAGCCCTGCACCTGCACTTGGTGACCACAGACCCTGGTACCACACACCCCACTCACCCTTCCCACCATGCCTGCCCTGTCCTGAACCAGCCCAAATATAACTTCTTCCAGGACCTTGAGCTTCTTGCCTCTACATGCTGTTCACCAGTCCATCTCTGCTCCCACACCCTAGACTGGTGAAAATGGAAGCACGTAGGCCTAAATCTAAATCCCCCACTCTATGCTCTTCCTAAAGTAGACCATCTGCTAAGGGAACACAAAACAACCCACAGGGCCATGGGTTCCACAAACCAGAGTATGCAGCCTCAGCATAATCACAAATGCAACAACTACAACCACCACACCGCCTCTGCACCCCAGGCCAGCAGGTTCAGGTCCCTCACTTACCTGGTCACATCCCCACCCTCCAGCCTGTAGCTCCTTCTTCAGCCAAGGCCTCTCACCATGCTCTCTCCCAAGGACTCATCCATTCCTTCCTACAACCCTCTCACATGCCTTCTGCTGTCATGATTCTTGCTTTTTTTCCTGGATCCCCTTTCAACCCCACCAACCAGGTCTTTCAGTCCTCTACTGCTTCCTGAGGCTTCTCTGGAGCTTTTCATCTGCTGACATAGTCCTTAATACCATTACAAGCTTGAAGCCTACAGGCGCCCATCTAAGGTACAAACCAATCACACTCCAACTTCAGGGAAGAAAGGCATCAAAACCCATAAGCCACTAATGTCTCTTCTCTCCCCTCCAAAACATTCCAGCTTTCAATTCATGTCTCCTATGTTCTCAAAGGGCACCTCAACCCACCAGCAACCCTAAAACCCCCTTTCAACTCCTCAACCCCTACACAACTAATAACCCACAGTTCATGATCTCGACCTTGATGCCTAAAAAAGCCAATCTGAGTTAACATGGGGGGAGGGGAGCAGCACTAGATTAGCTTCATAAAAGCCATACGCAATCACATTTACCAAGCAGTTAAACACTACCCCCAAATATTCATGGCTCTAGAGCCTCTTTCAAGTCCCTACTCAAAATAAATCACCCATTTATCCCTTAAGCACATACCTGCAACACAAATGATTTTGACAGGTCCTCTTTTACTTCAGGATAAATGATAAAAATTCCATCTAGTAACTTTAATTTCTATCCAGCAATTTTTTTTTCAGTAACAAGGACTAAGTAGGATTCTATTAAGACCAAAAAGGAATTCAAGTGTCTCTTTCAGAGACTAACAAACTACAATGAAAGCCAAGTATTAACATGAGCACAATGGACTGGCCCTATGTGCTCCCATGTTGCCAATATTCTACACCCTGACTTCTTTGTGCTATTCAAAAGGACAAACACCATCCCAACATACCCTAGTTTTCAATGAATGCTTAACAGAACATGTGAATTTGGACAGCATCCTCAATCTGCTAAGCAGTTACAACATTCCCAGTAAACTTCAAACACATTCCAAACAACCAGACATGTAAAAGTTCTTAGTTTATTGGGCCCCTCATGAAAATTTTGCACAATCACCACAGACACAGTCACTGCAGAATCTTTACTCCTTCTGTGAATCAAAGAAAAAGAAAAATTTAGTTAGCAACTGCCTTTAAAACTCTTTAAAGTTCAAAGTCTTCAACAAACTCCAAAATTAATGACACTCATGCAGAACAAACATTAGTAACCTAGACCATGTTAAGTCTGTATGATCATAACACAATGTAAGCACTAAGAAATAAAACTCACAAACATTCAAGTTAGGAATGAGACAAAAAAACAAGTTAATTCCAAGTTTTGAAAACGAAACCATGTCGCTACTAATATTTAAGAGGCACAACTCTTGAAAGCATCATTTGTAAATACATTTATAAATCTAGTTCACATGCTCTTTTTTTTTTAATGACTGTCAAGGAAATCTATCAATCTAAATGAAAAGCTTGAATTATACCTGTTGTCCAATCTCCAGCTCACTGAATCAGTGGCAGGGAAGGGAGAAAGGAGGAAGAGGGAAAAGAAACATTTCATTAATAGTCCCTTTTCAAACTCCTAAATAATCTGCATGCAATCAGATACCTTAGTGATGATTGTTTTGTTCTTTGCAATTGTATAAAGAGCACTCCTTAGATACACTCATTGATTTCATTCCTCCCAATTTTGAGAACATTTTGCCTGATTACTGTGGTTCTTAGAAGGCTGCTATTGCCTACTTATACATGGAGGAGCTTCAGCCCCTCGGCTCTGCTCAGCAATATCATGCTGGGTGCACTAGCACCATCAACAGACCTGAGTGAGAATCATCCTAAAGTCTAATTTAACCACAAAGGGAGACCTCTAAATGAACATGTCTTTTAAAAACTTGTCTCAATTCAGTTTAAAAGCTACCGTTCACAGTAGAAGACAAAAGTAGCATGAATTAGTACTGAAAGAGGCAGAACTTAGCTAATGCAAAAATGCTTCAATTGCTCTTCCAACATGAGACTATTCCTTAATTTAGAACTCTACTGCATCCAAAAGGCAAAATTCCAACACCTGAACAAGAACTGAAAGGAATATTAAAAGGAATATTACTATGCCTGACTTTTTTTGAGCCAAAAAATGCATCAGTTCATTTATGCATTCATTTTCCAGCCTTTCAGAGCAGTGCTAGTGATATGCACTAATACAACTTGCAGAAGTAGTAATAGCTCAGATCTCCACAGCTAACCCTTTGCACATGTCACCACTAACCCATGGGACTCAAAAGCTGAATGAAGAAAAGAATGCGTTAAAATGTTCCTCAGATTTACATCAGAACACAAACATTGACTGGAACTTCTCTTAACAGGTTTCTAAGACTCACAAACAGGGAGCGATTCTAAGCAGCAAGTAGTCCCTCTGGCAGTCCGTCCATTACACTAACTTCACGGCATTGGGAGGTCAATGTGATTAGAGCTTGTGGCAAACACACCAGGGTTACTGCCTGGCCTGGCAAGGAGTCAGGGTGAAAGGGAGCACACAAGGGCAGTGCTACCACTCTTTCAAAACCCTACTAGCCCCAGTCACACTCTCAGCCCACTTTACATGTTACTGGTTCAGGCTGCTCAACTATGCGAAAAGTTTAATTACTTGTGGGAAAAGTGTATTTATCAAAAGTCTTTGATGTGAATATACAATTATCTTGAAAATTTTTCAAGTGGGAAAAAAAGGGGGCATCAGATGGAAATGGAGATCGAGTAACCAAAAAAGCAATGAAGGAGTTTCTGCTGTGGTGCAATGAGATTGGCAGCATCTTGGGAGCACTGGGACACAGGCACAGTGTGTTAAGGATCCAGGGTTGCTGCAGCTGAGGTTAGGTGGCAACTGCAGCTCCTATCTGATCCCTGGCCCAGGAACTACGAGTGCCACAGGACAGCCAAAAAAAGAAAGGGAAAGAAAAAGTTGTTATTTTTTTAAAAAAAAATAGCTATGAAACAGTAAAGGATATGGTAAATGGCGGCTTTGGTTGAGTGCTCCCAGGACAGAGACATTGCCAGATTTTCTGGACCAGTTTCTCGCCAGAGCTGCCAGAGAATCAACCAGTCCCATGACTGCTCATGACTGGACTAGAGAAGTTCCCAAGCCCTGTGTTAGCTAAAGCCATGTCTTGGGTATGTGACGCTCGGGAACACAGCATTGCCCAAGTGCTGTTTAGAGGGATCTAGTGAGTAGGGTACCCACCTTCCTCCACTGGGGTACTTCACAATTTAACATGCATTGAGTTTCACAAACTAATTAAAAGTTGTTCTCCTTTGCTCATACTGTATTATCTTGAACCATAGCAGTGGTTTTCTAATAGACCACACTACGTAATTGTCTTTTGAAAGCCAACATGCAAAGCATCAAAGCAAACTCTGTGAAGGTGATGCATCCCCACACCGTGCTCAAAATCTCAGTACCTGCTAGACACTTCATTTCTGATGAACAAGAATTCCAAGAAAGTAGAGGGAAAAGGCAAAAAAAAAAAAAAAAGTTCACAGAACACTTGATTATTTGTTAATTTAACAACCCAACACCTTAATTCCATTCAACTACTTACAATTAGCTAGCAAAGCTGGTAAAAAGCTGATCATTAAAATCACTTAGGTCCTAACTAACTGGAGAAAAGCAACGCAGAACACTGCTGCCTCTCCAGCATGCCAGGAAAACAAGGGCCACATTGATTCAACTGCTTCTTAAACCAGTTGTCAATTTTAAGAAAATAAATCTTGGGAACCTAAATCTGCTCCCCTTTAACAAACTTTGCCAATTAGCAGTAAAATGAAAACTTTTCCTCATAGGTTTGAAAGGTACCCAACAGGATCACTGAACCAATGTGGCCCCATGTATGCTATCATCTGTGAGCCGACAAGGGGTAGGCAAAGCTACTCTACGGAGGTCTTATGATACTACATTACGTGGCTTCTCAGAACAGGTTACCTTCTGTAATCCAGAAGAAGTGAGAAAAGAAGAAATATTAAGAAAGGTTATTAAGAAAACAAAACCCCAACTTTCTAGAAACTGAAATCCTAAAAATGACATTTCTAAATTTTCTTTTGATAAACTATACCTTTTTGCCAGCACCAACATTGGCCTTTGCAGTTCCCCTAACTTTCTTCATTCTGTTCTTGCGTTCTTTTCTCTGTTTTCTTGAGGTCTTTTTCTTCTCATACAAGCCGTGCTGAAAAAGAAAGAAAGAATACATAAAGCAGGTGGCTTGCAATCAACTCATCATTACCCACTAACCTGGAAGGAAAGTGACCAGATCGGAGCTCAAGAAATGCAGCTTCAGAACTACCTGCGCTCAGAGCAGAAGGGTCATCAAATTAAGACAGGATGAACAGAGGCATGGTACAGGAAGTGTCCTCTCAACAACTGGCTGTTATGGTCTTAAGCCTACAGCTCACTAAGTCCCCACATTCTTGCCTCCCATCAACTCCATTTATTACTCACAGCTGACAGTCTCTCCCAAGAACTACAGACCTGCCATGTACACCACTTGTGCATATTGCTGTTCCTGATGCCTAGAAGAATGTCTCAATCTTTACAAGGCTCTCAGCTTCACTGTTACCTCCTTCAGGCCTCCCAGACCGCCCAATTAAAGGGTACAACATCCATTTACCATGTCACTGTGACTGCCCACAGACCTACCCAGTATCAAGATTTTATCCAATAGCAATGCAAAAAGTAGTAAAAGGAGACACAAGAACTATTTCAAACTAACACTGCATCTGCTAGTTCACTATTTAGTATGTAAACTAGGGAATTCAGTCTACCACCATATAGTTGACTTCTGAACAACTCGGGGATTAGGGGAGAAGACCCTTCATGTGGTTGAAAATCTGAGTATAACTGTGTTTGCCCTCCATGTCCTCTGCATCATTGTGATACTAAAGCATTTATGATTGGGAAAAAAAATAACCTGCAGTTCCCGTCCTGGCTCAGTGTTTAACAAACCATGTGGTTTCAGTTAGATCCCTGGCCTCAATTAGTGGGTTAAGGATCTGGCATTACCTTGAGCTGTGGTGTAGGTCACAGACACGGCTTGGATCCCACATTACCGTGGCTGTGGTGTAGGCTGATTCGACCCCTGGCCTGGGAACTTCCATATGCCACAGGTGCAGCCCTAAAAAGCAAAAAAAAACAAAAAATCCTCTATCTAAGTTGATAGTCACAGTTCAAACCTGTCCTCCAAGAGTTCACTCTGCAGTCCTTGGCACCTAGGAATTGATCAAAAATCTTTCATGGCTCCTGGAGCAAAGCCCAAACTCAGATGTTTGGTAATAAAGCTTTCACTTAATTTAGTGCCAACCTACCTTTCTAAACTCATACCCCTACTTCCAGTTCCTGCCTCCAAGGGCTCTACTTTAGTGCTCTTCTAGGAGCCAGTTCAAAGCCACCTCCTCAAATCCTGCAGAATCCCATTCTGAACTTTATCTGCGCATTTATCAAAGAACCTTTTCTCAATCACTTAAAAGGTCCTTAGGTCTGTATGTTGTCCCTCTGCAGATTGCTTGCTCTTGCTCATTCCACTGAACCCACAACACAATGTTATTGAAAAATGTCTTTGGCAGCTGTTGAACAATGAAGACACCTACTCTTGCAAGCCTGTGTTTGGGCTCATTTTTCTTTGCATAATCCAAGGAATCATAAATCATGCCAAAGCCGGTTGTCTTGCCACCACCAAAATGGGTTCTGAATCCAAAGACAAAGATGACATCTGGTGTAGTCTTGTACATTTTGGCTAGTTTTTCCCGAATTTCTGTCTTAGGTACCGTTGCCTTCCCAGGGTGAAGGACATCAATGACCTAAAAAGATATTATCAAGTTTACTGTTTTTATGATGAAATACATCTTCAAAAGTGAGTAACAATCAAACATTGATGTGCCCTTCCCTACCATTTGTTTCCGCTGAAGTAGTCGGTTGGTCATGAACTTCCTGGTCCGGATAGTGACTGTGTCGTTCTGAAAACATAACACACTCATTAATAAAACTACTCAACCTTTTCCTGACTTAGTAATTTTCTAAGATCTAGAACTGCACTGTCCAAATCAGTAGCCACTAACCACATGTAGATAATTAAAATTAAATCCTGGAGTTCCCGTCGTGGCGCAGTGGTTAATGAATCCGACGAGGAACCATGAAGTTGCGGGTTCGGGGGTTCGGTCCCTGGCCTTGTCAGTGCGTTAAAGGATCCGGCGTTGCCATGAGCTGTGGTATAGGTTGCAGACGCGGCTCAGATCCTGCGTTGCTGTGGCTCTGGTGTAGGCCGGTGGCTACAGCTCTGATTCAACCCCTAGCCTGGGAACCTCCATATGCTGCGGCAGCAGCCCTAGAAAAGGCAAAAAGACAGAAAAAAAAAAAAAAAAAAATCCTTAAACGCAATTCCTCAGCTGTAGCCACAAGGGTTTGGGAGAAAAACTCCAACAAAAGAAAAAAGGCACAAATTCCTAACTCCTGCTAACCCACTTAGCACAGTGCCTAACTCCCAGGTCATCACTACAACAAAAACGGTAGCAAGAAAAGGAGCACAACAGCCATATCTTTAAAGACTTTACTTCACTTTTTTATAGAAAAATCACTCTGGAGCAAGGTTTCTCCAACATCCAAAGTACCAATATTTTGGTCCAACTAGTTCTTTGCTGTGAGGACTGTTCCCTGCATTTAAGAATGTTTGGTAGCAACTTAGACCTCTAACCACCAGATGCCTGTAACACCCTTCTGGGTAGTGACCAAAATTGTCTCCAGAATCTGCCGAGTGCCTCCTTAGGGGCAAAAATCACCCCTAGTTAACAACCCTTTCTCTGCTGTAAAGCTGTGATCTATACAAATGTCATTCACAGCAGCTAACATGGCCACAGATGTTGCACTATCTACACTTAAACTACCCTTCTTGGTGACTCTACACCCCACCAAAAAAATGCACTCCCTTCCTAATGGCCCCGTAACCAAGCAATGTGGACATTCCGCATGCTTACTCGAGATTTTAAAAATTGTGTCAGAGAGAGAAGAGGAGCTCTCATGGCAGACAAAGGCTGATTATAGACTTCAAGTAAGTCTGAAAGACCACACCAAAATAAGTTCACTTCAACAGTTTTTAACATCTTAAAGTAAGGGTCAAAGAGTTCCCTTGTGGCCCAGCGGGTTAAGGATCTGGTTTTGTCACTGCAGCAACTCAAGGTCTCTGCTGTGGCACAGGTTCGATCCCTGGCCAGACAACTTCCACGTGCTGCCGGGGCGGCCAAAAAACAGTATTAATAAAGTAAGGGTCAAGGAAAAAATGGAGGGGGTTAGAAGCAGGTGCTAAACCTTTGAATGACGGAACTAACTCGTCATGATAGGGTAAGCCTTCAGGTGCTCCTCCCGGGGCCTCAATTTCCCCCACGTGAAACAAAAGGATTCATTCAGCTAACGAATTCCTAGCTTACACGTGGAAAGGGTTTCACTCGTCCCAACTGGCTCGGGTGCTGACGGCATCTTCTTCAACTCTCGACTGCCTTCACCAGCAAACCGCCTAACCCAAGTGCGGTGTTGTCTCTCCTTACCCCACCCCACCCAAATCCACGAGGCTCCACGAAGCCGACAAACGTAGAAACTACTCTCGCAGTCCCCATGCCCTGGACTCTGAAGCCCGGGACGTCAGGGTCGACAGTGTAGCCGGAGACTCCCCACCGGCGGCTCCTGGGCCCTGAGCAACCGCCCTCCATCAGACACGGCCAGGGAAGAGCAACCCAGCTTCGGGCGGCCGGGGCCCTAACAGCTGGACCACAGGACGGAGGATGCCTCAGATACGCGGTGGATGACTCCACGGGCCCGGGGAGACTCACCATGATGGCGGCTGGCCTTCAAGCAACCAGGGAGAAAAAGAAGGATGCTTTTCGCCGGCCAATCATATCAAAGCTCACGGAAGGACCCCGGGCGGTTCCGACGTGGGGGCGTGGCCGGGCCGCGAGGCCGACCTCGCCAATGCCTGATTGCAAGTACCTAAGACCTAGCCTTTATCCTCTCTCTTGCCACACCCCTGGAGCGTGAACTGGCCAATCCTAAGGGGGAACAGTTTGGGCAAACCAGGTTTACGCAAGCACGTGATTCAACTTCATTATCTTGAATTTTTCTCTGCTTAAGATACCGGTAAACCGGAGTTCCCCTGGTGGCCCAGCGGAAACGAATCCGACTAGGAAGGATGAGGTTGCAGGTTGGATCCCTGGCCTCACTCAGTGGGTTAAGTATAGGGTGTTGACCTGAGCTGTGGTGTAAGTTGCAGATATGGCTCTGAACCATGTTGCTCTGGCTGCGGCAACAGCTCCGATTAGACCCTTAGCCTGGGAACCCCTATATGTCTAAAAAGACAAAAACAAACAAAATTCCGATAAACTGAATTAACGTTTAAATCAGTTCCACCCGCGTTAGAGGTTGGTAAAGCTGGAAGACATTCTGTGGATGGCCTCTCGAACAACCTCTTCGTTTAACTGCTAGGGAAACTGCGAAAACCAGTACACAATATTACTGCTGTTATTTTTCTGAACTTATCTAGTGCTTTTCTAACTAAATATAAAGAACTCTAATTTGCCTTTTTTCAGAAAACCTTAGTCCCTACAAAAAGTGAGCTTTTAATAAGTATCTGCTTGATCCAGAAAAGTGTTGTTTACAAGACACGTGTAACAAGAAAAAACATAAGCCTGCAGTTTGAGAGAGAGACCGACCAACAGATCATGGTGTAGGCTTTGAAGTAGCTTTGCTATATTCTTCGGAGTAATATTCTTTGAGTGATGGCTCTATGTCTGTTACAGTTTAGTTACTTTCACCTTCATTTTGCCATTTAATCTTCCCACCAACTCTTAAGAATTAGGGTACATATTACTTGTCCCTTTTATAAATGGGAAAACTAAGATACAATGAAGCTAAGTAACTTTGCCAAGAATACACAACTTTGAAGCAGTAGTGCCCAGACAGCTATGGACCCTGTGTTTCCAGAACTTTTGCTTTTAACTTCTAGATAATGAAAGTCACTCATCAAATCTCCTTGGTATAGTGTTGTCAACATTACTTCAAACACATATTAAGCAATTAACTGCTGAAACAGATTAGGGAAGTCTAGTTGGCTTTGCCTTTTGTCTTTGACCTTTGTGTTTTGCTAGTGGGGATCCAGAAAGTCTAAAGACAACATCCCTTAAAATGCAAAGGTGTTGATGATTTCCTTGCTGGCTAAGCAGGTTAAGGATCCAGTGTTTTCACTGCTGTGACTGGAGTCACTGGTGTGACATGGGTACCATCCCTGGTCCAGGAACTTCTGCATGCCAGAGGCATGGCTGAAAAATAAAAAATAAAAAAAAATTTAATTAAAAATTTTTTAAATTCAAAGGTGTCGAACCACTTAATTGGGTTCTGTTCAGAGTTTCTCACAAATACAAGTTTCAGGTTCTGCAGCATTGAGTCCTACAGTGAATGGTTTTCTTGCTAGTCTCTTGCACTAAGATGTCACACTAGGATCACCTCCCACAGAGTGTCACATACTGGAGGCAAGAAGTTTGTTTCCTCAACACATGAATAATCTTCACTCCTGTTTTCCCTTCATCTTATTTCCCTAGCCCACCATTGCTCATTTTTCACACTAAACTCACAGATTTTCTACTTCTGCTTTTGTAACCAATAATATAGGTTTAATTTTTCTTCTTTTTCAAAATAACTCTGTGCACTGGAGGTGCATGTGTGGTCATGTTTTCTGCCCTCTTTATTTCCTTTGTTGATTGTCTAGAAGCCATCTGTTCCGTGGTCTGTTCATTTTAGCCTCCACCTTCCTTTAAATAGAGACTCTTAATTAAGATGGTATTGGTGTTTGTAAGATGATAAGACGTTCCATTGTATGTATTTTTTGGCTCTCTGGTTATCTAAAAGTTTTGAGGCAAGATCTTGTAGTTTCTTTGCAGGTGTTAATGATCCGGAGAAATGGACCAGAAAGGGGGTTTAGAAAATACAGTGAAGGTCTCGGGGCACTTTCAAGACGTTCCCGCCAGGTGGCAGTGTAGGGAGCAGGTAAAAAGCAGCCAGTCCGAAGCCTCTCTTGACAAACAGAAGCTAGTAGAGGAAGTGGAGGCGGACACGTGGGGCGCTCTACGGTGGCCGTAAGAATACAGCGGATGTGTTAGCAACCGGTCAAAAAGTAGCCCCGGCTGGGCGAGGAGCGTTGTATTTCTAACCTAGCTTCACGGAGTCTCGAGGAGGGAGCCTCGGCAGCCGTCACCATGGTGAAGGAGCAGTTCAGAGAGACGGATGTGGCCAAGAAAATGTAAGATGGAGCAAAAACCCTCAAAGGACGGAGAAATTAGGGCCAGAGGGACCCGAGGTCAGGGGTCTTGGGTCTCGAAGGTTCAGTGGTGAGGGTTAATTGGGAGGGAAGGACTAGAAATCAGTGAATGATGTGGGCACAGCTCTGGAGTATCAAGGCGGATCAGTGAATATTGATCGTTACAGGGCATTGCAACACTTGGCGGACCGCAGACCGGGAGTGGTCCCTTGGGCTTGGGCTGAGGAGTGGGATGTGGTGTGTGCACCACGGACCGAAGCTCGAGTTCTCTCGAGGTCAAACGACCCCTTTCAGCGAATCTTTCGTCGTTGCAGCGTGGGGAGCAGTCTGGGGCAGGGACTGATTTTGCTGCACATGACACATGACACCGTAGTAATTGCTGACCAAAAGGGTGGAGTTGCCAGCTAGAAAACAGTACCACAGACAGATGGATAGCAGTCTCGGAAATGAGGCTACTCTTTTGGGCTGTCTTCGGAGCTAATTTATTATGCCATGGCCTTTCTTTAGAACTTCCAGCTCCAAAGAAGTAAATCAATCATTCTTGCAGCAAACACTTAATGAGGAAGATACTGTATGCTGGGCCTAGTAATAGACGGTAGAGATAAGATATGAGTAAGGCCTTATTGCCTAGTCTAGTTGGAAAAGGTAGCTAAGTCAACGTGAGGTCAGACGAGTGCAAGGACAAGAGCAGGCATGGGGGTTCTGGAAGCACTAATCAGAAAAGGGGCTCAGGCAGAAGAAAGCAGACCAAACAGCCTTCAAAGAACATAATTGAGGGAGAAAGGGTAGTGATGAAAAGAAGCAGGAGATGTGAAGCCATGTTCCAGAGTGTTCTTGAAGGCAATGAATCATTTTTGAGAGGATTTGGTTGAAATGTCTTGAAAACAGTTCTCCTTCTGGAAGATCTCTTTTGAGTTAAAGAGGAAGGCATTGGAGGCCACTGCAGGGACCCAGGCAAAAGATGATGATGGGCTGTTCTAGGGTGGTAGGGTCAATGGAGTTCCGAGGGGATTAGCGTGTAAAATTGACAGGATTGGTAGGGATGGGTGAGGGAGAAATGAAATTGGCACAGTTTCTTGATTAGGCAGCTAAGTGTAGGTTGCCATTTACTGAAAGGGAGAAGTGTTTCTTAGCAGGATGAATTCTCCCAAGTCGTCCCTCCATATCCACCCCAGCGCCTGC
The DNA here is from genome assembly GCF_054392235.1 of Sus scrofa. NCBI lineage: Eukaryota > Metazoa > Chordata > Mammalia > Artiodactyla > Suidae > Sus > Sus scrofa. The sequence goes on along the minus strand of NC_139396.1, from coordinate 102,693,720 downwards.
CCAAATTCAGATATATCTGTTCTCACCAAGCAGCCCAAGTGACTCTGTTAAAATACAGATTTAGGAGTTGCTCTATGGCTTAGCAGGTTAAGGACCCAGCTGTCAACTGCTGAGGCTCTGGTTGCTATTGTGGGGCGGGTTTTTGATCCCTGGCCCAGGAACTTCCACGTGCTGTGTGTGCAGCCAAAAAGGAGGAGTGGGGCGATGCGGATTAGATCCCTGATACTTCAGCCTGAAATCATCCAGCAGCTTTCCCTTGTAGTAACATTTGAATTCCCGACCAAAATTCCCAAGCCCCCCCTGACCTGGCCCTTGCATACCTCACTGACTTCATCTTGTACCATTAGCTTTCTTTTTTTTTCTTTTTTTTTTTTTTTTGGTCTTTTGTCTTTTTTGTTGTTGTTATTGTTGCTATTTCTTGGGCCGCTCCTGCGGCATATGGAGGTTCCCAGGCTAGGGGTTGAATCGGAGCTGTAGCTGCCAGCCTATGCCAGAGCCACAGCAACTTGGGATCCGAGCCGCGTCTGCAACCTACACCACAGCTCACGGCAATGCCGGATCGTTAACCCACTGAGCAAGGGCAGGGACCGAACCCGCAACCTCATGGTTCCTAGTCGGATTCGTTAACCACTGCGCCACGACGGGAACTCCACCATTAGCTTTCTTTGCTCTAGTATTCTGGATTCGTTTGGGTCCTTGAAAATGCCAAGCTTGTTCTGGCCTTAGAACCCTTGCCCTAGTAATTCTCTACCTAGAATGCTCGACTTCTTGATCATATTATGGCTGGGCTCCCTCTTATTCAGAATTCAGCTCCCTCTACCTCTAAACATCATTTTTGTTACTTGCATGTGTTCATTTTTAGATGTCTATTTGTTTATTCTGTCTTGCCATCCCTGAAATTGAGCTCCATGTTGGCAGGGACCTCATCTGTCTTATCTAATCTGTGTCCTCAGCCCTCAGGAGGGCTCCTGGTGCATAGTAAACCCCCAGTTTGGTAGGAAAATTAACAAAGGAACTGATTTGGGAGAACAAGTGCTAGGTTCTATTTTATTTTATTTGGGGTTTTTTGTTTTTGTTTTTGTTTTGTTTTGTTTTGTTTTTTGCTTTTCAGGGCCACACCCAAGGCATATGGAAGTTCCCAGGCTAGGGGTCTAATCAGAGCTACAGCTGCTGGCCTACACCACAGCCACAGCAACCCAGGATCTGAGTCGAGTCTGCAATGTACACCACAGCTCACGGCAACATCAGATCCTTAACCCACTGAGTGAGGCCAGGAGTTGAATTGGCAACCTCATGGTTCCTAGTTGGATTCATTTCTGCTGCACCACGATGGGAACTCCAGGTTCTATTTTAGATATTTTGAGTTTGAGGTACCTGTATAAGTGTCAGAAGTGTCTCCAGCTGGAAGGAAGTAGCTGGCCTACAGGTAGAGATGAACCCAACATCACTCAGGAGGGACATGTAGAATGAGAAGAGGATGAAGGCTGTAGCTCTAGGTAGGGAGAGAAGCCAAAATTTAAGGGAGGGCAGTAAAAGAGAGCACAAAAGAGACTTAAGGAGGAACAACCAGGGAGTTCCCTTCGTGGCTCAGTGGTTAATGAACCCGACTAGGATCCATGAGGATGCAGGTTCAGTTTGATCCTTGGCCTCACTCAGTGGGTTAATGATCCAGCATTGCCGTGAACTGTGGTGTAGGTCGCAGAGGAAGCTTGGATTCGAAGTGGCTGTGGCTGGCAGCTGTAGCTCTGATTTGACTCCTAGTCTGGGAACGTCCATATGCCTCAGATATGGCCCTAAAAAGAAAAAAAAAAGGGGGGGGAGGAAAAACCAGAGGGGTGAAAAACTCAGGGCATATACAGTGTTAATAAAGCCATGAGGAAAAAACTTTCAAGGTGGGGCTGTGGTGGGGGTGAGGGGTGTGCCATCAATGCTACAGGGAGGTAAAATGAGAAAGTCTTACTGGATTTAACAGCAAGCAGGTAGACACGAGTGGTGAGCATCATTCATTAGACAGTGAAAGTGGGAACAATTCAGCAGGGCGAAGGGATGTTTAATAATGAGGGAGCAGAGACTGTAAGGAGTTGGAAGAACACGGTTGCTTATGGCAAGTCATGTGTATAATCGCCATTTTTGTTCTTGTCTTTTTTTTTTTTGGCTTTTTAGGGCCATTCCCACGGCATATGGAGGTTCCCAGGCTAGGGGTTGAATCAGAGCTGTAGCCGCCGGTCTACACCAGAGCCATAGCAACGCGGGATCCGAGCCGCCTCTGCAGCCTACAACCACAGCTCATGGCAATGCCGGATCCTTAACCCACTGAGCAAGGCCAGGGATCAAACCCATAACCTCATGGTTCCTAGTCTGATTTGTTAACCACTGAGCCACGACAGGAACTCCCATAATCGCCATTTTTGGTAAGTAGTTTTGATGTAACAGTTCTCTCACTTTCCCTTCTAGAAGCCACATCTGTTTTGGAATGAAGTCAGCTGAGGAGATGCGCCAGCAGGCGCACATCCAGGTTGTGAGTAAGAACCTATACAGCCAGGACAATAACCACTCCCCCCTGCTGTACGGGGTGCTTGACCACAGGATGGTAAGACCCCTGCCCTCCCTGTTTCCCTGGGTTTTGACTTGCTGATGAAACAGGTGGCTCACCAGCTAGGAAGAAGCAAGGGCTTCCTTCTCTCTCCCCCGTTCACCTGCACATCTCAGGGACTCCATCTTTCTTTGGTCAGATGGACGTGAATACTCTGCAGCTTCCCAGGTGATTCTGACACTGAGTCCCCTGACCACCTGTGAGCTCTGGTCCCACTTTCCTGTTCACTGGTCTCCATTAATTATTGAGTGTTTTTCACCACAGGGCACGAGTGAGAAGGATCGTCCTTGTGAAACCTGTGGGAAGAACTTGGCTGACTGTCTGGGCCACTATGGGTACATTGACCTGGAACTGCCATGCTTTCACGTGGGGTACTTCCGTGCAGTTATAGGCATCTTACAGGTAGGCATGTATATGTTTATTTCCAGGGCATAAACTTGGGAGTTAATGATCTAGGGACATTAGAGTGAGTGTAAGAATTGTGAGTGGTGGGGGATACATGTAGAGGCCGTTTTTATACTAAACACACAATATGTCATTGCAATAAGTTAAATTGCTTAAAGTTTCTTTTTCCTTGACTTGAGTAGGTGGTAGATAAGGATTATAAAAAATATTAATAATTCAAGCAATATAGAACATCACAAAAGATAAAATATAGTTAACAAAAACCCTACCAGGGAGTTCCCATTGTGGCTCAGTGTTTAACAAACCTGACTCCTATCCATGAGGATGCAGATTCAATCCCTGGCCTCACTCAGTGGGCTAAGGATCTGGGGTTCCCATGAGCTGTGGTGTAGGTCGAAGACACAGCTAAATTCCTGTGTTGCTATGGCTGTGGCATAGGCTGGCAGCTGTAGCTTCAGTTCAGCCCCTAACCTGAGAACTTCCATATGCTGCAGAGGCGGCCCTAAAAAGCAAAAACAAAAACAACCCTGCCAGCTGGCTGTGATTCCAGCCAGCCTTCTGGTGAACACAGGCTGCCTCCCAGCCTATCTACGTGTAGATGTATGCATAGGGTTTAGTGTCCTAGGCAAAGGGTGGGGTGGCATTTTAAAAGGAAAAGACTTTTTCATTGTCTCTTACCCTTTTATCTGTTTTGTTTCATTTTTAAAAGATGATCTGTAAAACCTGCTGCCACATCATGCTGTCCCAGGAGGAGAGGAAGCAGTTTCTGGATTATCTAAAGAGGCCTGGCCTGACCTACCTCCAGAAGCGGGGGCTAAAGAAGAAAATCTCTGATAAGTGCCGGAAGAAGAACACGTGCCATCACTGTGGCGCCTTCAACGGTGAGCAGGACTCCGGCTGGTCTCCCATGACAATAGCAGTTTCCATAATTGCATTTCCCAGACCACAGCCTCAGGTCAGCATAACCAAGAACCTGATTTTTCCAACCATGTGAATAAATTAACTCTTACAGGTACTGTAAAGAAGTGTGGATTACTAAAGATCATCCACGAGAAATACAAGACCAACAAGAAAGTGGTGGATCCCATCGTGTCAAATTTCCTTCAGTCCTTCGAAACCGCCATCGAGCATAACAAAGAAGTAGAGCCTCTGCTGGGAAGGGCGCAGGTGAGTCTACCCTCTGCCTGCCTCCCTCCACGTTACACATCCTCCGCCTCCCCTCCCCCTTGGTGCACCCACCTTCCTCCAAAACGAGAAGCCACTCTAGTTCTCTGGGAATACTCCACATGACAGGCATTCATCAACAGTAATAGGGCCTGGCCTCATAACCAACACATTTTTAGTCGTACAGGTAACACGTGTTGCACTTTCATGGTAAAAGATAGTAGAGCTACGGCTCTACAGAGCACAGTGAGAAGTCCTGAACATCACGTGGTTGATGAGTTAGAAGAATTTGTAGGTAATTAACTTTACCTGGAGCAACCTTAACGAGTAGAATTGTATGAAGTCCCTTGTTCTGCCGTACTTTCAATTTGATTAGTACTTGATTCACCTGGTACCTTCTGGAGTTGATCGTACATAAAAAGTAAACAAATTAGTTGAGTGGCTTGCGAGTGTTTAACTATCAGGCTTGTGGGGAGCGTCAGGAACTGCAAGACAGTGGGTCTTTGCTCAAGGATCTCATGGTTTAGGTGTGTCAGAGGCCATCAGTCTATAAAAAGATAACTAATACCAGGGACACAGTGGCACCTGTCACAGGAGTGGCGAGGACAGGAAGTTCAGTGGGAAGTCAGGAGGAAGATGTCACTTTGGACTTGGTTTGGGAAGACTGTTAGGGGAAGTGCGGTTTGTTTTTGTCCTTAAACTTGAGTAACGTTTAGAGAGTCCAGGGCAGTGAGCTCGGCATGTCCAGGTGGCAGCACCCAGGCTCCTTCTGAAGCTGAGGTTCTGTTTAAAAGTCCCAACAGTGCTAATAAGAGCACCTTACATTTAGTGACTGTTGTTACCTTCCGATGCTGTTCCAAGTTTCGCGTAGATGGCCTCATATTTAATCCTCATAGCCACCCTGTGGGATAGTATCGCCCAAGATTAACAGTGAGAGGTAGAGTGAGAATCCTAGCCAATAACACGCAGGCTGTGCTGTAGAAAAGACAATGCTGAGTCTCCCCTGCTCTGGGGAGTGTGGAGCCATTGCAGGTTTTAAGCAGAGGAGGAACATGAATAAAGGACAGAATTTTTTTTCTTCATTTATTTTTTTAAATGATTTTTATTTTTTCCATCATAGCTATTTATAGTGTTCTGTCAGTTTTCTACTGTACAGCAGGGTGACCTAGTTACACATATACATATACGTTCTTTTTATCATGCTCTGTCGTAAGTAGCTAGACATAGTTCCCAGTGCTATACAGCAGGATCTCATTGCTTATCCATTCCACAGGCAATAGTTTTCGTCTATTAACCCCAGACTCCCAGTCCATCCCACTCCCTCCCCCCCACATTGGCAACCACAGTCTGTTCTCCAAGTCCATGAGTTTCTTTTCTGTGGAAAGGTTCATTTGTGCTGTATATTAGATTACAGATAAGTGATATCATATGGTATTTGTATTTCTCTTTCTGACTTACTTCACTTAGTGTGAGAGTCTCTAGTTCCATCCATGTTGCTGCATATGGCATTATTTTGTTCTTTTTTATGGCTGAGTGGTATTCCATTACATTTATATACCACATCTTCTTAATCTGTTCTTCTGTCAGTGGACATTTAGGTTGTTTCCATGTCTTGGCTATTGTGAATAGGGTTGCAATGAACATACAGGTGCATGTGTCTTTTTCAAGGAAAGTTTTGAAGGACAGAATTTTAGAGGAACCTGACTGCTCATCAAAAGCACCATTAGGAGTTCCTGTCATGGCACAGTAGTTAACGAATCCGACTAGGAACCATGAGGTTGCAGCTTCATCCCTGGCCTTGCTCAGTGGGTTAAGGATCCGGTGTTGCCATGAGCTGTGGTGTAGGTCACAGACGCAGCTCAGATCCCCCGTTGCTGTGGCTCTGGCATAGGCTAGCAGCTACAGCTCCAATTAGACCCCTAGCCTGGGAACCTCCATATGCTGCAGGTGTGGCCTTAAAAAGACAAAAAAAGAAAAAGATTTGAAAAATGAAGAGACAGGTCAAAGGCTGGAAGCACACCATCACACTTCGTGTATCTGGTGTCTAGACTGTAGGACACAGTTTCTGCAAATCAGTCGGAGAAACCCGATTTTTAAAGGCAGAAGTATGACTTGAATTTGCACTTTACAAAAGGATGTATTCAAATGGCCAATCTATAAATGAAAAGTTGCTCCATGTTATGTCATCAGGGACATACTAATGAAAACTTCACACACATACCGTTTCAGAAAAACTAACCTGGGAGTTCCCGTAGTGGCTCAGTGGTTAACGAACCCAACTACTAACCATGAGGTTGTGGGTAGGATCCCTGGCCTCACTCAGTGGGTTAAGGATCCGGCGTTGCCGTGAGCTATAGTGTAGGTCTCAGATGCTGCTCAGATCCCATGTGGCTGTGGCTGTGGCTGTGGCTGTGGCGTAGGCCAGCAGCTATAGCTTCGATTGGACCCCTAGCCTGGGAAATCTCCATATGCTGTGGGTGCAGCCCTACAAAAAAAAAAAAAAAAACTATGAAACAACTGAAAACCAAGTGCGTATGTCCGCAAAAATATTTGTACAAGTATGTTCATTGCAGCTTTATTAATAAAAGCCAGAACTGGAAACAGCCCAGATGCTGGTCATCAGGAGGATGTACGAATTGTCATAGATCCACACAGTAGAATACTACCCTGAGCTGAAAGACATGAGCTGCCACACACAACCTGGCTGCATCTCAGAATCCTGCTGAGAGGAGGAAGCTTTATACAGGAGAGTACAAAGCGTGTGATTCCATTTAATCAAGTCCAAGAACAGGCCAGCCTGATCTAGGGTGAAAGCTTAGTACTGACTGGGAAAGGAGTATCAGGGTGTTTTCTGTAGAGGCAGGCGTATTCTCTATCTTGATCTGAATGACGATTATATGTACAAGTGTGTTCATGTAAAAATGTATCAATCTCTTTAAGATTCTTTGCAATTTATGTAAATTACACCTTGATTTGGGGGCTGGGGGTGCAAAAAGGAAACAGATCCTGAGCCTGGGGAGTATCCATGGAGCCAGAGGCCAGAATCATTATGTGCAGTAAGAATGGGCAGGAATTGACGACCAGCTCCGGTGGAGATGGGTTAGGCGGGAGTGGTCAGAGGCCTGTGAGTGCCCATGTATGGTTCTCTCTGAAGGAGGCAGGGCACCAGCAGTGTGCTCCAGTGAAGGTGTCTTCAGGGCAGTTAGAATTAAGCTACTGCAGAGGAAGCTAAGGTGCTGGCTAAGAAGTTGATCTGTCTTTTTACCACATGAGAGTAGCATTCTACCCTCCAGGCTGATGGCTGAGTTGAAAGCAGTCAGAAGCCTGGCCAGCAGCCTCGGGCAGTGAGCCTGAGGGGGTGCCCAGCCTTTCTAGGGTGCGGCCTTGCTTGCGGTCTTCCCATATGCACTCAGCTGCTCCTAGAGCAGCCTCCCTGACATCCTACCACCACTTTCCCCAGACAGCTCTCTGCCTGGGCCCCTGCTGCCCCTGTCCTTATATGCTAAGGATCGCTTCTCTGCTCCTCTCACTCTCCACAGTAGAATTCCTCTCTACGGCCTAGGGGCCATCTGGTTTGGAAAACTCTCCTAAATGACTGGGCCCAGGAGGTGAAAAACGCTGCCCCCCCATTAGGATTCATTTGTCTAGCACATCTAGCCTGCCTCTCCCCCACCGCCACCACCTCCCTGTCCACCCCAGCCTACTTGACCCAGGCAATACCCTAGACATGGTTTAGGGTGATAGCTAAGAGCTTTTTGTGTGTGTGTCTTTTTGTCTTTTAGGGCCGCTCCCGCAGCATATGGAGGTTCCCAGGCTAGGGGTCTAATTAGAGCTGTACCCTCCGGCCTACACCAGAGCCACAGCAACACCAGATCCAAGCTGCATCTGTGACCTACACCACAGCTCACAGCAAGGCCAGATTCTTAACCCACTGAGAGAGGCCAGGGATCACAACCTCATGGTTCCTAGTCGGATTCATTAACAACCACTGAGCCACGACAAGAACTCCTTTTTTTTATTTTTATTTTTATTTATTTATTTTTTGGTTAAGAGCTTTGACTTTGGGGTCAGACCTGAGATTATAGCCCAGCTCTGCCGCTTACCTAGTCTATGACCTTGGACACGTGACCCAGCCTGGACTTGAGTTTCCTCAGCTGTAAAACAGAGTGTATGCTTTAGGGCTGTTTTGAGGATTAAGAGATGAACTGCAGATCAAGCACCTATTAGCATGATGCCTAGTGTGTAGCAGATGTTTGGAGCAAGTGACCTGTTGCAATGGGAGTGATCACGCTGCTGATGCTCCTGTATTTACAGTAATCATGATAGAGACAGATGAGGTCTCCTCCCACCTCTGCTTGTGGCTCAGACTCAGTGTCCCTTCAGCTTAATGAAGCTTCTGCTCCCCCTCCCCCTCACCAGAACCCCCATCCCTGAGCTTCCAGGCAGCCTCCTCTGCTCTCTGGGCTCACTCCCCCTTGATCTTTCCCTTACCACACATACGTTTTCCATGCCTCATACAGCACATCCATGTTCTATCTTATGCTGGTTTCTTCTGCTTAAGCTTGGACTGGGACAAGATGCATTTTTCTGAGATCCTGCTTGACGCCGGTCACAGCGCTTGAGGAGTAGCAGATCCTCCGAGATTACCAGTTCCTCCTGGTTCTCATACACTGTGTGTGTGTTGACCGGGGCGGGGGGTTGGGGGGGGGGGTGAATTTACCATTTGCCTGATTCTGAGCAGCCCCTCCTTAGAGAGGGCTGCCTAGCTACCCAAGTGAACAAAGAGCATCACTAAGTTATGTTTACCTTTTATGGACAGGGCAGCAAGTTGGCACCTCATAATTGTCAGGATGGCCCACATCCTGACTTGTTTACCTGCTCATTTAATTTCCAGGAATGTGGAAGCTCATGCTTTTACAGGCAGTGGGACATGATTGAGTTGAAAGAGACCTTAGAGAGTGGTTCTTGACCTCTTCTTGGTCCCAGACCCTTTTAGGAATTGGACAGAAAGTCTGGACTCTGTCCCTAGAAAACTGGAGTGTATCCATTCCCAGTTTTAATACAGCTAGGGGTTGGTGGACCTGCAGGCTGAGTGCCAGCCTGCCCTGGCTGACTCCCCTCCAGCTGTGCCGCCATCTCACCTCCACCCGAGGCAGCCATGCTCCGTCACTAGGGATCGTATGCCATTAGGGTATCCGCCTAGTACAAAACTGAGCCTTACTCTGCCATTTCCTCAGTCCCTGGACTTCTGCAGCTGGTACATGACAGTAAGTCAAAGGCCTCTTCCACTCTCAGGATACAGTTGTCCTATCGCTCTTGAGCAACTGCCCTTGCTGAGAACTGGTTTCCAGATCTTGCTTGTCCTCCTGCCCTCTTGGGCAGCCTTCAGCTCCAGGATGTCTCCTGTAGGACTGACTGGTACCACAGATGACGTCTGGCCTTCATTCCATTGTAGCTGCTTTATACTTCCTCCCTGACCATTTCTGGTGGCAGTAAGGTGCCCGTGGCTGGGAGATGGAGCTGAGAAAGGGAGTTACTCTCTGGGAAGGGACCTGTACTGGACCAGACCAGACAACCTCTGGTGGGATTCCTTTTTCCACAGCTACACTGCCATCTCCTCCAGGGCAGGACCACAGAAACTTATGTCAGCAGTGTTCTAAGGGCCATGCAGTAGCTAGCTGTTCAAATATCTCTTCCTTAAGTGCCAGGGATCAAATCTGAGCTGCAACTGCAACCTTTGCCACAGCTGTAGTAACACTGGATCCTTAACTTACTGCGCTGGGCCAGGGATCAAACCCACACCTCAGCAGCAACCTGAGCCACACCAGGGACTCAATTGGTCACACAATCTTTGATCCTAAGAAAATTTAACAGCCAGTGATAAGACACAAGCTGACCATTCTTATGTGTGATCTTTGAATATCTCTGATAATTTGCATAGTTCCTAAGAGTAAACTTCTACAGCCTGGCACTTCTGTTAAGTGAAGTTTTTACAAAGACAATATAAGTTCACTACAGAAAATTTAAATGTGAACAAAGAAGTGGAGTTCCCATTGTGGCTCAGCAGATTAAGAACCCAACATAGGAGTTCCTGTTGTGGCTCAGGTTAGGGTTAGGGTATCCATGAACTCGACTAGTATCCATGAGGATGTGGGTTCAATTCCCGCCTCACTCAGTGGGTTAAGTATCCGGCATTGCTGTGAGCTATGGTGCAGGTTGCAGACAAGGCTCGGACCCTGCATTGCTGTAGCTATAGCATAGGCCAGCAGCTGCAGCTCCAATTCGACCCCTAGTCTGGGAACCTCCATTTGCCACAGGTGCGGCCCTAAAAAAAATAAAGGCAAAAAAAAAAAAAAAAAGAACCCAGCGTAGTGTCCATGAGGATGTGGATTCAATCCCTGGCCTCGCTCAGTGGGTTGTGGATCCAGCATTGCTGTGAGCTGCAGAGTAGGTCGCAGATGTGACTCAGATCCCAGGTTGCTGTGGCTATGCGTAGGCCGGCAACTATAGCTCCAATTCAGCCCCTATCCTGGGAACTTCCATATGCTGCAGGTGCAGCTTTAAAAAAAAAAAAGGGAATCTAAAAGATTATAATTCCACTTTGGTAAGGATAGCCCGTTAACACCTTGGTAAACTCTTCCATTTTTTCTTTTCTGTATAGATGTACATTTTCTCCAAATTAGATCCTGTTGTAAATATGCTTATCTCATTTACTAACATTTTGTGAATACCTTTCATCACTGTAGCCACATTTCTATAGCCTCATTTTTTAATAGCTTCAAAGTTTTCCATGTACAGATATATCATAAATTTTTCTAATCAAGCTGTTTCCAGCTTTTCATCATTAAGAAGAGCTTTAGGAGTTCCCCACTGTGGCACAGCAGAATCAGCAGCGTCTCTGGAGTGCTGGGATGCAGGTTCAATTCCCTACCTGGCACAGTGGGTTAAGGACCTGGTGTTGCTGCAGGTGTGGCTTAGGTCACAACTGTAGCTGGGATCTAATCCTGGGCCAGAAAACCCCATATGCTGCTGGGTGGCCAGTAAAGAAAAAGAAAAAAAAAGGGAAGAAGAGCTTTAGCAGAGTTTCCTTGTGCCACAAGTTAAGGATCCAGTGTTGTCATTGCAGTATCTCCGGTCAGTCCCTGGCCAGCAAACTTCCATATGCTGAGGGTACAGCCCAAAAAAAGGACAACTTTAGTGAACACCCTTGTAGCTGAATCTTTGTGTTAATTTCTAAAATCATACCTTTGGAGTACTTGTGAGAAGTGGAATTATCAGTGTAAATTATTGGAATAAAAGGCATGCACACTTTTAGGGCTTTTGCAGCATAGCATGATTTCAAAAGTCCCTGTCATCAGTTAAACTTGTTTTCAGTTAAGTAGGAGATAGGTTGGAGGGCATGGAATCGTAAACCCTTGCCTAAGCCATGGAAAACTAACATATCTCCATTCCTTCCCTTCTTCCTTTGCATAGGAAAACTTGAATCCCTTAGTAGTTCTGAATTTATTTAAAAGAATCCCAGCTGAAGATATCCCTCTACTCCTGATGAATCCAGAAGCTGGAAAGCCCTCTGATTTGATTCTCACGCGACTTTTAGTGCCCCCTTTGTGTATCAGACCCTCTGTCGTGAGTGATTTGAAGTCTGGCACCAATGAGGATGATCTGACGATGAAATTGACCGAAATCATTTTTCTAAACGATGTCATCAAAAAGGTCAGTGCTTCCCGTTAGCATTTCCAAGCCCAAGTTTGGGAGTCTGTCCACGCAGATCCCTCTGAGGGAGCAAGTCAGACTGACCAGGCTTGTTTCTGTTTATCCCCTGCCCATTCTAGCATCGGATATCAGGAGCTAAGACCCAGATGATCATGGAAGACTGGGATTTCCTGCAGCTGCAGTGTGCCCTCTACATTAACAGCGAGCTCTCAGGCATTCCCCTCAACATGGCGCCCAAGAAATGGACCAGAGGGTTCGTCCAGCGCCTGAAGGGAAAACAGGGTATGTTCCCAACCAGGTGTGCAGGAGACAGTCCCTGGCCTTTGTTTTGTCTTGGGGGGAATGTCTGTCCGCTTACCTACTTGGAGGTCACAGGCATTCCTTGGTCTTCCTGGTCATGTTGCCTCTAGCTAGTGCCTTGGAGGCCTATGATGTATTTTTCCTTATTTAGGTCGATTTAGAGGCAATCTCTCAGGAAAGAGAGTGGATTTTTCTGGCAGAACAGTCATCTCACCTGACCCCAACCTCCGAATTGATGAAGTAGCTGTTCCAGTCCACGTGGCCAAGATCCTAACTTTTCCTGAGAAGGTAAGTGCAATGAGCTACTCAATATTTTGTTTGAATTCAGTCTTTGATGTTACATTCTGAAATTGCTGGGAATTCCCATTGTAGCTTAGCAGGTTAAGAACCCGACATAGTGTCTATGAGGTTGTGGGTTTGATCCCTGGCCTCACTCAGTTGGTTAAGGCAGCTGTGGATCTAATTTAACCCCTAGTCTGGGAACTTCCATATGCCGTAGATGGGGCCCTAAAAAGAAAAAAAAAAAAAAATTTTGAGATTCCAAACATCAGGCAGTGGAAAATCCCCAATAACCCACCCAACCCACAGTTGGGTGTGTGTGTGTATGTTTATCTTTCCAATTTGTTTCATACAGACATCATCATGTATAATATCTGCAGCATATACAGCCACTCTTCACCTTTTATGTGTGTATACTCAGATCTGCATTAAACTTACAAGTCTGAAAATTTTTGTTTCCAAATAATGTCATCTTGGACATCTTTCTGTGTTCTTGCGTCACGTGTTAAAGTAACTAAACGATAAAAAAACACAACCACTTAGTTTTCTCAGATCGAAGTATTTTTAAAACGTTAGAATCACTGTGTCAGACTTTGAATGTTTTAAGGCTATAGATGCATGCCCGAAACGCCGTACCACTTTACATTGAATTCATACTCATCATGGGTGTAAAATGCGATTTACCGCATTTTTTTTTTTTTTAAACTGAGGTGTAGATAATTGAAAGGCCTGATAATAGGAGGATATTGATTGGCTTTGGCTTTGCCCTAGAGATTTGTAATTAGCCCAGACCACAGATGCTTCTGATAAAGCTTGTGTAAAGTGTCCTTGGTTGAGTTACTGATGATCCAGAGTTTCCCTCTCTGAGATGATGTCCCACAAGACTGCTGCCCAAGAGGCCACACGACATGGCAGTGCAGACCATAGCCTATGGTGCTGGTGTCACAGCTTTTAAACCTTAGGAGCCCATGGAAATCTTTGCAGATGGAACTGCCATCTGTTTTTAGGATCACAGAATGTGCTGCAAGGTCCCTACAGATCAGTCCAACCCACTCATTTTACCACTGGGGAAACCAAAGGCCAGTAAAGACTTGGCCCCATCACCAGCAAGTGAGTGAGTGGCCTAGTTCAGACTTGAACCTGATGCCACTGTGTTGTTGACCTTACAATCAAGACCCTGGCAGCAGGGTGCCTGTGGGGTCTCCCTTTCTCCTAGAATCACACAGGAAAGCAGAAAGCGAGACCCAGTTCAGTATAGTGTGCCAGCTAATAGAAACCTCATAGTATCTCACTGTGTTTTGTATTGTGGTCCTGCAGGTGAACAAAGCAAACATCACCTTTTTGAGGAAACTGGTTCGGAATGGCCCTGAAGTTCACCCAGGAGCCAATTTCATTCAGCAGAGACACACACAGATGAAAAGGTAATGCTTTCCGACGTGGTCAAATGTAACTACCTTCTTGTGACCAAGTTCACTGTGGCCATACTCAGCCATAGAGTGTATCCAGAACAACTGTTGTGATATTTTGGCATGTGGAAAATATCATTAAAATTGCAATGAGCCTAGGTACATTGCTGTGCTGGCTCACTGAATGTAGGCACAATGTTCATTTATCCCGTAGTGTTTAAAGTTATTGGACCTAGGTAGACAAAATGCATTGGGATATGAAAGCAGATCATTTTCTGTGTCACCTGAGCACTCATGGGCTACCTCAGTACACTCATAACCCAGGAGGCACTCATTTTGTCAGTTCTGGCTTTTCAAAGCAAGATGAGCTGATCACCAGTGCCTTTTTATCTCATGAGATTAAAATATGGCAACAGGGCACTATAGTAGGAGAAGCTGGTTTATTACTCTATTTCTATAATTCCAAGACATGCTTTTATCATATTTTGACATTTCTAAAATTAAGATGTGGGGAGTTCCCGCCGTGGCGCAGTGGTTAACGAATCCAACTAGGAACCATGAGGTTGCGGGTTCGGTCCCTGCCCTTGCTCAGTGGGTTAACGATCCGGCGTTGCCGTGAGCTGTGGTGTAGGTTGCAGACACGGCTCGGATCCCGCGTCGCTGTGGCTCTGGCGTAGGCCGGAGACTACAGCTCCGATTTGACCCCTAGCCTGGGAACCTCCATATGCCATGGGAGCGGCCCAAGAAATAGCAAAAAAAAAATAATAATAAAATAAAATTAAGATGTAGGAGTTCCCACTGTGGCACAGTGGAAACGAATCCAACTAGTATCCATGAGAATGCAGGTTCGATCCCTGGCCTTGCCCAGTGAGTTAAGGATCTGGTGTTGCCATGAGCTGTGATATAAGTCACAGATGTGGCTTGGATCTAGTGTGGCTGTGGCTGGCAGCTGTAGCTCCAATTCGACCTCTAGCCCGGGAACTTCCATATGCTGCAGGTATGGCCCTAAAAAGCAAAAATAAAATTAAGATGTAAGATATATCTTATAATCATTTTGTTGTAGTTTAATCAGTGGTATGTGGAGGCACCTCAAATTCAGTGAAATGTGATCATTGTAGAGACTGAATCCTGATAAGAGGAAGAAACTTGCCAAAGAAACTTTGTTGTCACAGATGTGTCCGTTATTGTTTGTTAAGGTTTTTGAAATATGGAAATAGAGAAAAGATGGCTCAGGAGCTCAAATTCGGGGATATCGTGGAGAGACACCTTATAGATGGAGATGTGGTCTTGTTCAACCGACAGCCCTCACTGCACAAATTGAGCATTATGGCACATCTGGTGAGTATGAGATTGGATTTCATTTTACTTCTGCTGAGTGGAAATCTCTGTGTGCCATGCTAAATTCTGGACTTCTAAGTTTGAAATTGCTAGCAATCTCAGACTTTCATAACTTTTCTCATTTTTAATGAGTGAAACTCTTACTAAATTTCAAATTTTCCTTCAACATTTTTAGTATTTATAACATATCATTTACACAGCTGTAAAACACAAACTAATTGAAAATTAATTTGAAAGTGACCACCCTGATTTCACTTGCAGACAATATATATACACATTTTTGTGTGCGCAGATTTATGTCAAATAAATACAGCAGAAAATTGGCTTGATTTAACATAGCAAGAGTTCCTGTTGCAGCTCAGCAGTAACAAACCCAACTAGTTTCCATGAGAACGTGGGTTTGACCCCTGGCCTCACTCACTGGGTTAAGGATTTGGCATTGCCATGAGCTGTGATGTAGGTAGCAGTCACGGCTCAGATCCTGCATCGCTGTGGCCAGCAGCTGCAGCTCTGATTCGACCCCTCGCCTGAGAACCTCCGTGTGCCGGGGGCGTAGCTGTATAAAGCAAAAAATAAAATAAATAGCATATTAACTAAGTAACTAAAATGCTTGCTGGATTTCTCTTTGCAGTAGTCCTCCAACCAAGACCATTTAAGGTTATGGTTTAGGAGTTCCCGTCGTGGCGCAGCGGAAACAATCCGACTAGGAACCATGAGGTTGCAGGTTCAATCCCTGGCCTCACTTAGTGGGTTAAGGATCTGGCATTGCCGTGAGCTGTGGTGTAGTTTGCAGACGTGGCTCGGATCCAACGTTGCTGTGGCTGTGGTGTAGGCCAGCAGCTATAGCTCCAGTTAGACCCCTAGCATGGGAACCTCCATGTGCCATGGGTGTGGCCCTAAAAAAAAAAAAAAAAAAGAAAAAAAAAGGGCACAAAAAAAAGGCTATGGTTTAATATATTTTTCTGAGTGGTTTAGTTCTTGCAACAGCAGCAGTTCCCTTTTCTGGAGATTTAAAATGTAAACCAAACCATTAAAAAAAAAAAAAAAAAGGACAACCTTCAGAATGGAGAATATAGGGAGTTCCCATTGTGGTTCAGCAGTTAACGAACCCAACTAGCATTCATGAGAAAGCGGGTTCAATCCCTGGCCCCACTCAGTGGGTTAAGGATCCAGAGTTGCCGCAAGCTGCAGCGTAGGTTGCTGACATGGCTCAGAGCAGCTCTGTTGTAGGCCAGTGGCTACAGCTCCGTTTGGATCTCCTAGCCTGGGAACCTCCATATGCCGAGAGTGCAACCCTAAAATGACAAAAAGACCCCAAAAAATGGAGAAAATAGTTACAAACAATGCAACTGACAAGGGCTTAATCTCCGAAATATAGAAACAACCCAATCGAAAAATGGGCAGAAGACCTAAGTAGACATTTCTCTAAAGACATATGGATGGGCCAGTAGGCACGTGAAAAAAATGCTCAACATCACCATTTATTAGAGAAATGCAAATCATATCTGCAGTGACATACCACCTCATATCAGTCAGAATGTCTGTCATTAACAAGTCAACAAATAACAAATGCTAGAGGGTGTGTGGAGAAAATTGAACCCTCCTACACTATTGATGGGAATGTAAATTGGTACAACCACTATGGAAAACAGTATGGAGGTTCCTCAGAAAACGAAATATAGGACTACCACTTGATCCAGCAGTCCCACTCCTGGGCATATATTTGGACAAAACTTTCATTCAAAAAGATACATGTACCTGTATGTTTGTTGTAGCACTATTCACAATAGCCAAGACATGGAAACAACCTAAACATTCATCAACAAATGAATGGACTAAGAAGATGTGGTACATACATACAATCAAATACCATAAAAATAGCCATAAAAAGAACAAAATTATCCCATCTGCAGCTACGAGGATGCAACTAGAGATTGTCATACTAAGTGAAGTAAGTCAGAAAGACAAAGACAAATACTGTATATCATTTCTGCGTGGAATCTAAGATATGAACAAATGAACCTATCTACAGAACATAAACAGACTCACAAATGTAGAGAACAAACTTGTGGTTGCCACGTGGGGGAAAGGTGGAGAATGGGATGGACTGGGAGTTTGGTTTTTGTGGATGTAAACGATTACATTTAAAATGGATAAGATCCCGGAGTTCCCGTCGTGGCACAGTGGTTAAAGAATCCGGACTAGGAACCATGAGGTTGCAGGTTCGATCCCTGGCCTTGCTCAGTGGGTTAAGGACCTAGCGTTGCCATGAACTGTGGTGTAGGTCACAGACGTGGCTCAGGTCCCGAGTTGCTGTGGCTGTGGCTCCAATTTGACTCCTAGCCTGGGAACCTCCATATGCCACGGGTACAGCCCTAAAAGGCAAAAAAAAAAAAAGAAAAGAAAAGAAAAGAATAACATAAAAAAAAATAAAAAGGACATTAAAAAAAAAAAATCCATGAGCATTTGCAAGCAGTGTTTGAACAGTGTTTGAACTCCTAAGGATTCATGAATTTTCTAGATTCATTTTTTTCAGTAGTTTATGAAAACATTACATCAATCTCTGCTCAGTGGTGGAAATATCAAAGAAGCAGTTGATGATTATGGCGATTTAGAAAGCAAACAAAAGCCTTATCCCTTTCTGAAAACTTTTGCTTGGCTTTGGGGCATTATAACATGGAAATATTTTTGTTTGAAAATTTTCAAATATATACAAAAGTAGAAAGACGACTACGATGGATTCACATATTCCCATCCTCTATACTCATTGATTTTCAAGATGTTGCCACACTTGTTTTCTCTGCCACTTTTTTCTTTGATGAACCTAGATGACATTTTTTTTTCCATGTATATTCAGGTGCTTATGCAAGACACCCATAACTACAGTGCCATTGGTTTGCCTTACAAAATAAAGTCATTCCTTGTTATTGTCTAGTACTCTGTCCATAGTCAGATTTCCCCCAAACATCTCAAAATCTTTTTGCAACTAGCTTGTTCAGAGTGAGAGGCAGGGAGTTCCCATTGTGGCTCAGCAGGTTAAGAACCCAACTGGTATACATGAGGGTGCAGGTTTGATCCCTGGCCTCGCTCACTGGGTTCAGGATCCGTGTTGCTGCAAGCTGCAGTGTAGGTCACAGGTGAAGCTTGGATCTGGTGTTGCTGGGGCTGTGGTGTAGGCTGGCAGCTGCAGCTCCAACTCAACTTCTAGCATGGGGACTTCCATATGCTGTAGGTTTGATCCTAAAAAGAAAAAAAAGTGAGATGCAAAATCTGTACATTACATTTAGTTGATACATGTCTTAAGCCTCTATTGATATCGAATAGAATGGTCTCCCCCTCCTTTTTTTTTCTTTTTTTTTGCTTTTTAGGGCTGTATTCTCAGCATATGGAATCCAAGCCTCATCTCTGGTCTACCCCACAGCTCACAGTAATGCCAGATCCTTAACCCACTGAGGGAGGCCAGGGGTTGAACCCGCATCCTCGTGGATACTAGTCGGGTTTGTCATCGCTGAGCCACAACAGGAACTCCCCCCCCCTTTATTTTCAATGTCATTATTGAAAAAAACAGGTCCAGGTCATTTGTCCTAAAGAATTTCACATATTCTGTTTGCCTGTGTGTGGCCTTAAAGGTTCCTTCAAGTTTCATTTTATTCCTTTAGACTGGAAATTAGCTCTCAAAGCATGATTAGATTGAGGCTCAACTTTTTGACCAAAATAACTCATAGCTGGTGCTGACCACTTCCTCTTGCCTTATTTCAGGAAGCACACGTGGTCTGGCTGGCCCACTCTTAGGTATGCTGAGAAGGATAGGGATTCAGATGCTTAAGCCTGGTGCTTTCCTTGAGGGGTTCTTCATCAACCTTTTCTCTAATAGTCTCATCCACTTATGATCATTACCTGCATTATTTCATTGAAATTGCAAAGTGATGATGTTCTAATTTATCATTCCTTTCACATTTAACATCTGCCTTTTTTTTTTTTCTTTTTTTATGTCTTTGGCCACACCCATGGCATGTAGAAGTTCCCAGGCCAGGGATCAAACCCGAGCCACAGCAGCAACCCAAGCCACAGCAGTGACAATGTCAGATCCGTACCCTACTAATCCAAAGGAGAACTCCCATTACCTTCCATTTTTATAATGAATGAATTTTTCCATTGTTAATTAGGGCTATTTACTTACCCAAAATAGCATTTAGGAAAGGCAGCGTAAATGTCTAATACCTTTTCCTTTTTTGTCAATTTAGGTAATAAAAAGTTGGTGCTCAGTTTTATCCAACTAGGTTGGTTTGGGGTTTTTTTTTGGGTTTTTTGCTATCCTTTTTTTCTATTGGCTACACCCATGACATGCAGAAGTTCTTGGGGCCAGGGATTGAACCTGTACCATAGCAGCAACAACACCAGATCCTTAACCCACTGAGCCACCAGGAAGCCCAAGTCAGTGTGTTTTAATCAACTTCTGCCATTAATCTTTTGATAGCAAACTGTGACATCATTGGGCAGTGGGACCCCTTTCTTATGGCTTCTGTGTTGGTTATTTGTCTTATAGTATTAAAGTAAATTCAAAAAATGAAAGAAAAAAAATAATAAAGTAAATTCACTGGGTTGTTTTGATCTAATAAAGCTACTTATGTGAGTCCACAAGTGACATGTTACTTGCCGGAACATACTAGAATTTTAATCCTTTAATCTAAAGTGTCCACTTCTCCAGAAAGCCATTTTTTTCTATGTTGAAACTAAGAAACTTTTGGACAAATGACTTAAGTCCTTCTCTTGTTTCATTTGGTTTTGTATTCCACAGGCCAGGGTCAAGCCCCACCGGACCTTCAGATTTAATGAGTGTGTCTGTACACCATACAATGCGGATTTTGATGGTGATGAAATGAACCTTCATCTTCCTCAAACAGAAGAAGCTAAAGCAGAAGCCCTTGTTCTGATGGGGGTATGTAGGGTGGTGCAGCCCAGCTTCTGAGTAAAACCTCCTTAAAAGGAAGGGGAGGAAAGTGTGTCCTGTTTGAAAACACCATGTTATATAGGGAGTTAGTTTCTCCGATAGGTGCGGAGTTGAGTGGAGTGGGTATCTCCTGACCTGCACTGTAGGTTCCCAGAAGAAAGTATACACATGAGCACCAGTTAAGAAAAGGTAAGACAGGGGTGTAGCAGAAACTTGACTGTTGGGTATCATGCTCATTTACAGCTAAGTTTTAAAAAAGATTCGAGGAGTTCTTGTGGCCCAGTACTGACTAGTAGCCATGGGAATGCCGGTTCGATCTCTGGCCCCGCTCAGTGGGTTAAGGATCCAGTGTTGCCATGAGCTGTAGTGTAGGTCACAGACACAGCTCAGATCCCACATTGTTTGGCTATCGTGTAGGCTGGCAGCTACAGCTCCAATTTGACCCCTAGCCTGACAACTTCATATGCCTTGGGTATGGCCCTAAAAAGATCCAAAAAAAGAGAGAGATTTGAGCAAATGCACTTTGATGCACAGACACTTCTTTAAATTGGTTGATTATACACTAAACAAGTAAGCATCCATTTTTGCCAATATAGGCACTTGTTACATTTTAACTAAATCTTGTTAGACTTAATATCTTTTTTTCTTTTTAGGGCCGCAGGTGCAGCATATGGAAGTTCCCAGGCTAGGCGTCAAATCAGAGCTATAGCTACCAGCCTACATCTCGGCAACAGCCAGCAACTCGGGATCCAAGCCACCTCTACGACCCACACCACAGCTCATGGCAATGATGGATCCCCGGCCCACTGATCAAGAAATCAGATCCACATCTTCATGGATACTAGTCGAATTCGTTTCCACTGAGCCATGACAGGAACTCCAGAACTTAATATCTTAACCGAGAGAAACGTGATAGATCTGCCATCCTCATGGGGAGTGTGGAATTGATTAACCTCAGAGATAGCACAGTGCTACTCATAATTCATAAAAGTAAATTTTCTTTGGAGGAGAGCACTTATTAATAACAATGATGTCACTATTGAAGTTGAATCAGTAAATAAAAATCTCCCAACAAAAAAAGCAGTAATGTCTTACATCCATTGTAAGAACCCAAAACAACTTCACTCATTATTTGAGTGTTGGTAGGAACCTCTGAGGTCAATCTTGCTGGTTTTTTCTATCCCCTGGCAGATGAAGAGACTGGAAGTTAGTGACAAAGCTGGAGTTAAGGACCCCAGCTTAGTTCTCAGTCTCATCTTCCTGCTGCTCTTCATTTATTTATTTATTTTTGGGTTTTTTGGTGTTTTTTTTTTTTTTTTTTTTTTTTGCCATTTCTTGAGCCGCTCCCGCGGCATATGGAGGTTCCCAGGCTGGGGGTTGAATCAGAGCTGTAGCCGCCAGCCTACAGCAGAGCCACAGCAACACGGGATCCGAGCCGCATCTGCAACCTACACCATAGCTCACGGCAATGCCGGATCCTTAACCCACTGAGCAAGGCCAAGGATTGAACCCTAAAACCTCATCATTCATAATCGGATTTGTTAACCACTGAGCCATGATGGGAACTCCTCTTCATTTATTCATAACCATTCAGTCCTGTGGTGCAGATCTTTGGGGCTGCGTCATGCATCCAGGGGTGGCTAAGGGTGGCTAATGTATTGTGTTTCTTTTTCCTTCAGACTAAAGCAAATCTTGTAACTCCAAGGAATGGAGAACCACTAATTGCTGCTATTCAAGATTTTCTGACAGGTGGGTTTGTGGAATTTACTTGAAAGAAGACTGTGGAACAGGAGGATTCTCATTCAGAGTGATTCACGGAACCACTTCAAAAGCCATTTAATTCTGTTTGTTTACTAAGTGCGATTGTGAACCTACATGAGATATTTTGTACTGGTTGATTGTCCATTGAACCAAGTGTTTAGTGAGCTCCTGCCATAGCTGAGACATTTTTCTAAGTGCTGGAGACATGGCAGTGAGTAAAACAGAGTCCCTTTCCTTGTGGAGCTGAGATTCTAGTTGGAAGAGAGAGCCAAGCAACAGCCACTGTGTTTTACCTCACTCTTTTAGTGATAGTCCGTGTTTATTTTAAAGTCAAAGACTTGTGATTTTTCTCACAATTTTTCCCTTTTCTTTGTTCTGTGTTACTTAACATCCTCAGGTGCCTACCTCCTCACTCTTAAGGACACTTTCTTTGACCGAGCCAAGGCTTGTCAAATCATTGCTTCAATATTGGTGGGCAAAGATGAGAAAATCAAAGTTCGCCTGCCGCCACCTACAATACTAAAGGTTTGTGCAGGAGCCGTGTGTGTGCACACAGGGATGTGTGTGTGTAACTGGGTGGGTGTACCGGTGGCCTTCGCGTACACACACTGGTGCTGGGTTGGCGTGGGATTGCCGTACCATCTGGTCTTGAGACCAGGCTCAGCCAGCTGATGCTCTGACTTCCTTTCCTCCTTCAGCCCGTCACCCTGTGGACAGGAAAGCAGGTGTTCAGCATCATCCTCAGACCCAGCTATGACAATCCAGTGAGGGCCAACCTCCGAACCAAGGGCAAGCAGTACTGTGGCAAAGGAGAGGATCTCTGTGTCAACGATTCCTGTGAGTTAAGCACCAGGGTGGGGCCCTGGGGTCAGGAAGGCAAATGGCCAATAATTGCCGTCGCTTAGCCAGCAAACCCCGTATGTCTAAGGCCTTAGGCCCAAAGTTTCCCTGAAGGTTCTTCAGGGAAATGCAGCTGGTGTTTCGCTAAAATGTAGAGATCATGCAGACATATTTTCAACCCAGTGATTAGAACATTCGTCTCCAAATGTGTTTTGTCTTAAGTGACTTGTTGCTATGCAAATTCTTTTATTCTACCTTTTTTGTTGTTTTTTGCCATGCAAGGATCTCATTATTTAAGGCATGTAATTTATTATTTTATGTCCAAAAATGTGTTCATTGTCTAAAAATATGACTAAATAGAAAAAAAACTATTTTTTTTTTTACTTTCCTCACCTGCTCAGTGGACATTTTGATAACATGAAGATCAGTGAGAAGATTTAAATGTAACCCATCTGAGCCACCTAGACTGATTGAACCCACAGTGTGGTCCACGGGCCGATTCCATGCAGGCAGCATTTAATTTCTGGATCCCAGGCTGCTAACAGGCATTTCCCCATCAGGCTGTTTTGAGTAGCACTGATTTGTTTTGTTTGTTTGTTTGTTTTATCTTTTGTCCTTTTAGTGCTGCATCAGTGGCATATGGTGGTTCCCAGGCCTAGGGGTCTAATCGGAGCTGTTGATGCCAGCCTACGCCAGAGCCACAGCAATGCCAGATCTGAGCCATGTCTGCGACCTACACCACAGCTCATGGTAAGGCCAGGGATCAAACCCACAACCTCATTCCTAGTCAGATTCACTTCTGCTGCACCACGACGACGGGAACTCCTGAGAAGGACTGATTTGGAATGAGCTTTGCTAGCAAGGCCTTGAGACAAGAAGTTGATCTGCAGGACTCTGTACTAAAGAGATTCTAAACCGTAGCATCTCTCTGAAGGTTAAGGTTTTTCTGCTTTCTCATGATGGAGAAACAATTTTGAAGAACACTGATTTTTTTTTTTTTTTTTTCTTTCAGGTTTATGACCATTCTTTTGAAAATATACTCTCCAGTCTTTAAGATATCTTGGCTTATTTTATTTTGTTTTATTTTATTTTTTATTTTATTTTTAAGGCCACACCTGTGGCATGTATAAGTTCCCAGGCTAGGGATCAAATTGGAGCTGCTGCTACAGTCTTCACTGCAGCCATGGCAGCGCCGGATCCAAGCCGCACCTGCAGCTTATGCCATAGCTTGTGGCAATGCCAGATCCTTAACCCACTGAGTGGGGCCAGGAATCAAACCCACTGTGTTGCGTTCTTAACCCACTGAGTCACAACAGGAACTCCCTTAGCTTCTTATTTTAGTTCGTGTTTTCTTTCTTTGAGATAGCAATTTCATTTTATTGTTGTTTAGGCTATTCATGGTGATGCCATGGTTAGTCTTCAATTTCTTAGGTGAAAAACAAAGTGTTTTATAAACCGCACTTTGTTGTACATGATTGAATTGATGCTCCAAATGTCCCCATGACATAAGATGACAAGTGCTTGATACTGTCATCCACAGTTCTCTTAAAAGAACAGTGAGGGTCATGTCCTAGTACGTTTTGGAGTCAGGGCTATAGAGTAACTAGACTTTTCATGCTTTTCAAAAGTTACCTAGATTTCTTTTTTCCCCTCAAAATCATTTTTTTAAGAGAATTTTTTGTTCTGTTTTAACTTTTAATACAGGAACACATTTTCTCAATGGCCTCAAATTCATTTTGAAATGAGGCAGAGTAATAAATAAGTAATTGTTTGTAAAAATGCATAATCATTATTTCCTTCCAGACGTCACTATCCAGAACAGCGAGTTGATGAGTGGCAGCATGGACAAAGGCACCCTGGGATCAGGATCCAAGAACAATATTTTTTACATTTTGCTGCGAGACTGGGGGCAGAATGAAGCTGCCGATGCAATGTCACGGCTTGCCAGGCTGGCTCCTGTCTACCTCTGTAAGTACCTCAGCATCCTTGTTTTATCACTGCAAGTTGGTGGTATTTTAGGGGTTTTTTGCACTGTTGTTTCATCCCTCTACCCCACATACATGTACACACAAGGAGAAGGATACTTATTCCAGACTAAATCATGTATGATTTTCTTAATGAGATTAGCTCCATAGTATCTAGTTTGGCTGCAGATTTGAATTTGCTTTTCAGTTCTCTTCAAGGCTACAGTAGCTCTCTAATGCCAATCAGTGTCTTCTGTGTTCTGCTTTCAAAGTACCAGTGCAGGACTATCACCCTCTGGGCTTCCACGATTCAGCCCTACGGGGTTATTCAGTATTCCCCTACTATATCTGCCCTGTTCTGTCTCATTTGTTTGTTTATGCTTTGAGCATACCATGGGTCAGGGGATTTTGTTTGTTAGTTTTTTGCTTTTTAGGTCCACACCTGCAGCATATAGAATTTCCTAGACTAGGGGTCGAATTGGAGCTACAACTGTTGCCATAGCCACAGCCACAACAACACAGGATCCAAGCCATGTCTGCAACCTACACCACAGCTCACAGCAATGCCAGATCCCCAACCCACTTAGTAAGGCCAGGGACCAAACCTGCATACTCATGGATACTAGTCAGATTCAGTTCCACTATACCACAACGGGAACTCCCAGTCAGGGGATTTTTTTTTTGCACACCCCAGAACATCTTTAGTCTACTCTTATACTTGACCCTTCACTGGGTGTAGAATTCTAGTCTGCAAATTATTTTCCCTGAGAACTTTGAAAGTGTTGCTCTATTGTCTTCTAGCTTTCAGGATTGCTGTATTTTTATTCCCAGTGTTTTCTATTTGAATTGTCTTTTGGGAGTTCTCATCGTGGCTCAGTGGTTAATGAATTCGACTAGGAACCAGGAGGTTGCAGGTTCGATCCCTGGCCTTGCTCAGTGGGTTAAGGATCTGGCATTTCCATGAGCTGTGGTGTAGGTTACAGACGTGGCTCGGATCCCGCGTTGCTGTGGCTGTGGCATAGGCCAGCAGCTACAACTCCTATTGGACCCCTAGCCTGAGAACTTCCATATGCCATGGGTGCGGCCCTAGAAAAGCCAAAAAAAAAAAAGAATTGTCTTTTTTTTTTTTTTCATATAATGATTTTTATTTTTTCATTATAACTGGTTTACAGTGTTCTGTTAGTTTTCTGCTGTACAGCAAGGTGACCCAGTCACTCATATATATATACATTCTTTTTCTCATATTATCATGTTCCATCATAAGTGACTAGATATAGTTCCCAGTGCTATACAGCAGGATCTCATTGCTTATCTATTCCACAGGCAATAGTTTTCATCTATTAACCCCAGACTCCCAGTCCATCCCACTCCCTCCCCAACCCCTTGGTAACCACAAGTCTGTTCTCCAAGTCCATGAGTTTCTTTTCTATGCAAAGGTTTATTTGTGGTGTATGTTTATTAGATTCCAGATATAAGTGATATCATATGGTATTTGTCTTTCTCTTTCTGATTTACTTCACTTAGTATAAGAGTCTCTAGTTTCATCCATGTTGCTGCAAATGGCATTATTTTGTTCTTTTTTATGGCTGAGTGGTATTCCATTGTATATACATACTACATCTTCTTAATCCATTCTTCTGTCAAAAGACATTTGGGTTGTTTCTATGTCTTGGCTATTATGAATAGTGCTGCAATGAACATACAGGTGCATGTGTCTTTTTCAAGGAAAGTTTTGTCCAAATAAATGCCTAAATACATATAGTTCTGTATTTGATTTTCTGAGGTACCTCCATACTGTTTTCCATAGTGGTTGTACCAATTTACATTCCTACCAACAGTGTAGGAGGGTTCCCTTTTCTCCATTCCCTCTCTAACATTTATTTGTGGACTTATTAATGATGGCCATTCTGACTGGTGTGAGGTTGTATCTCACAGCAGTTTTGTGAATTGTCTTTTTAGTCTGAAAGGTTTGAGAATCATGTTTCTGATGTTCTGAAAGGTCACAATGACACATGCTTGGTATGGGTCTCTTATCATTCATTGTGCTGAGCATTCCATAAGCTCTCTTAGTCTGCAACATATGTCTTTCAGTAATGGAAATTTTCATGTACTCTTTTTCTGTTCATTTTCTCTCCTTTCATTTTTCTGTTCTTTCTTTTTGGCATTTCTGTTAATTGCCTAGTAGAGTTCTTGGGTTGATTCTCTGATTTTCTTTTCCCTGTTCATTTCTTTGCTTCTGGATTCAGTTTTCTCTTAAGACTCATATTGATTTTTGAAATTTTTTTCATGTCATATATTTAATTCCAACCATTGTTCTTATCAGCAGATAGTTCTTTCTTTCTTAACTTTTTTCTTTCTTTCTTTCTTTCTTTTCTTTTTATGGCTGCTCTTGCAGCATATGGAAGTTCCCAGGCCAAGGGTTGAATCAGAACTGCGGTTGAGGCCTAAACCACAGCCACAGCAATGCTGGATCTGAGCCACATCTACAACCTCTGTCACAGCTTGTGGCAATGCCAGATCTTTAACCCACTGAGTGAGGCCAGAGATCGAACCCACATCCTCACAGACACTATGTCGGGTTCTTAACCTGCTGAGCCACAGTGGGAACTCCAGGGCTCCTATTCTTTTTTTTTTTTTTTTTTTGGTCTTTTTGCCTTTTCTTGGGCCGATCCCGCGGCATATGGAGGTTCCCAGGCTAGGGGTCAAATCGGAGCTGTAGCTGACAACCTACGCCAGAGCCACAACAACGCAGGATCCAAGCCGCGTCTGTGACCTACACCACAGCTCACGGCAACGCCAGATCCTTAACCCACTGAGCAAGGCCAGGGATCGAACCCGCAACGTTATGGTTCCTAGTCAGATTCGTTAACCACTGCGCCACGACGGGAACTCCCCAGGGCTCCTATTCTTGATCCACACACACACCTTCCTTAAAACTCTGAGAGAATGCTACTCAGTTTTGTTTGCTCACCGAATTTTCTCTTCTAGTTTCTTTTCTCTGTGCGTTTGTTGTCTTCTGTCTTTCATGGTAAAGACTTTTCTCAAATATATCCGGTGGTTCTGGGCTGTCATTCATATTATAGAAGTGAGCCACTAAGGCACTGACTGGAAATGGAGCTTGTTGGTCAATGGACGTCTCAGTTCCTTGACTGAGCTGGAAGCCAGCTCTTTTATTGAGGAACTATCAAATCCCTACTAACAATGTTTTCTCTAGGAAGACTTGATTTCTCCAGAGACATGTCTTCTAATTACTCTCCAAGAGCAGAGACCTGGCTGCATGCTTCTGGGAGAAGGACCCAGAATGGGACTAAGGGATCTCAGCCATGGAGTCTGCCCAATTTTCAGTCATCTCCACCTGTCTGCACCTAGTACCCCCTCAAAATCCTGAGGCTCTCTACTTCCATTTTTTTGGGAAAGTAAACTCTGGTCTCCCACAGTGGTGAGGGCCTGGAACCTGTTTCTTACACAGGTGGACCTTGGAGACATTGCTCGTTCGGTTCCAGACACTACAATAAAGCGGGTCTCACAATCAAGCACGTTTCCCAGAGCATATAAAAGTTATGTGTACACTGTAATCTACTAAGTGTGCAATAGTGCTATGTTTTAAAAAACAATGTACATACCTTTTTTTTTTTTGTCTTTTTCTAGGGCCTCATCCACAGCATGTGGAGGTTCCCAGGCTAGGGGTCTCATTACAGCTGTAGCCACCAGCCTACACCACAGCCACAGCAACGCCAGATCCAAGCTGCATCTGCAACCTGCACCACAGCTCACGGAAGTGCTGGATCCTTAACCCACTGAGCAAGGCCAGGGATTGAACCTGCAACCTCTTGGTTCCTAGTCAGATTCGTTAACCACTGAGCCACGACGGGAATTCCTTAAACATTTTCATTATTACTGTATTTGTTAGGGGGATCTGTGACTAGGAATCTTTTAATGTTACTACTACTACTCACTGAAGGGTCAGATGATTAGCATTCTGATTAGACCCCTTGCCTAGAAACCTCCATATGCTGCTGGAACGGCCCTAGAAAAGGCCAAAACAAAAAAAAAGATAAAAAGAAGGTGTTTGAAATATTGTGAGAATTGCCAAAATTTAACACAAAAGACACAAAATGAGTAAATGCTATTGGAAAAATGGTGCTTATAGACTTAGTCAATGCTGGGTTGCCACAAACCTTCAATTAAAAAAAAAAAAACTGCAGTATCTGTGAAGCACAATAAAGCAAGGTATGCCAGTTCAAACTTTCCACAGGTTTCTCTGTTTCCAGCACATACATTATTTCCAGCAGAATCTGATGGTTTTGTTTCTGAAATTTTCCAGATTCATTGGTCCTCCTTTCTGCAATCCCATCCCCACCCTACTGAGCCAGTCATCTCTCATCTGTCCACTTGCTACAGAGTTTGGAGTTGGGATTATTGTATAGTTCCATCAAAGCTGGAGTTCATGTTTGTTTCTTTTTCTCTGTGTTTCGGAATGACCTCTGAAAAGAGAATTGGGGCAGAGAGCTCTCTGCGATGCTAAGAACCAGCCATCAAATGGCTAAGCTTCCATAGCTGGTTTTCTCAGGCTCTCTTTAGTATTTAGTGGTCTGCTTTATAGTGTGGTTAGTTGACATTACTGTGCTCCCTGCCAGGTTGTGAGATCTCTGAAAGGAGTTAGTGAGATTTCATCCTTTTTGTTTAACTGCCTAGGGACAGATCCAGGAGGTTTTTGTTTAGTTGGATTGTGACAGATTTTCTGAAGGTATACGTGGAGTACATTGACTAACCATGCTGCCTCTTCTCCAGCTAACCGTGGGTTCTCTATTGGGATTGGTGATGTCACACCTGGCCAAGGACTGCTGAAGGCCAAGTACGAGTTGCTGAACGCTGGCTACAGAAAATGTGATGAGTACATTGAGGCCTTGAACACAGGCAAGCTGCAGCAGCAGCCCGGCTGCACTGCAGAGGAAACCCTGGAGGTAAGTCTGGCTTTTTGGGTCAGTTTAGCCATTTCATCACTAGGTGGCGCTGTAGGCTGTGAAGAAAAGGTAGCAGAGGGCAGTGAGAAGGAAAGGCAGTGGCTTTAGCATGTCTTGGTCCTGAGTCTTGGTCCCATACTGCTTGTGTGTGTTCTCATTTGTCTATTGAGGGGAGGGCCTTCCTTCAGATCTGTTACATCCCTTGCAGCTTTCACATTCTCAGTGATGAAAATACAACCATCTGTTCATTTGGCCACACGGGGCTGCTCTTATTCCAGCATCATCCTTGGGTCCCTTCTGTACCTACTACTTCAGTGCTTCTCCTGCCTTGCCACTAGAGACCGTCGCCACAGCTCTTGGAATGGATGGTCTTTGAAAGAGACTTTGATAATTCATGGCTGATAGTCACATACGAGGCTACTGGACCCGCATATTTGAAGCTAGGTTAGCTGACTGCTGGACCCACACATGTCAGAATCAGAATCACCAGCAGCATCTGAGAGCCCTGCATTTTCTCTGAAGCAGCCCAGCTCACCAGTCTGTCAGCACCAGGGTTCTCCCTGGCTCTCTTCTGCCTCCCTGATAGCCTGGGGCTCAGAGCTTTAACCCACCTAAGTGTAGAAGAAAGGCTCTTTGAGCAATAAGAAATTTTCTGATGATAAATGAACCTTTTAAAGCACAGAGAAAGCAGGGTCATATGAGGTATTCACAATTAGCTCATTATTTTTTTCCTCTTTTTTAAAAATTAAAGTATGGTTGATTTATAATGCTATGCCAATTTTTGCTGTACAGCAAAGGGACTCAGTTATATATATATATTCTTTTGCTGTTGGTGGTGGTGGTGGGTTTTTTTGTTTTGTTTTTTGTCTTTTTAAGGCTGCATTCATAGCATATGGAAGTTCCCAGGCTTGGGGTCCCATCAGAGCTGTAGCTGCCAGCCTATGCCACAGCCACAGCCACAGCAATGCAGATCCAAGCCACATCTTCGACCTACACCACAGCTCATAGCAATGCTGGATCCTTAATCCACTGAGTGAGGCCAGGGATGAAACCTGTGTCTTCATGGATACGAGTTTGTAACTGCTGAGCCAGGACTGAAACTCTTGCATTTTTTTTTTTTTTATGTTTTTTTTCCTTGGTGGCCTATCGAAGGAGACTGAATATAGTTCCCTAGGCTATATAGTAGGTCTTTGTAGTTTATCACAATTAGCTCATTCTTAATCTCACTAAGTCTTAAAGAGAAACAGAGAGAAATAGATATTTCTCACCTTGAAAGTTACTTGAGGCCTTGGCTGCACTCAGTTTTAATGGAACTGTGACTCCTAACTGATTCTACATTGTAAGTTGTGAGTTGAAGGGTGATAGTCTGGGTGAGCTCATGGACCAGAATATTCCTGTGGAGTCACCTCATCCCATGAATAACTAGTGGGAATTCAAATGTGTGCTTAGCAAGAAAAAGTGGAAAGACAGATTTTATAAATAGTATAAGCAATTTCCTTTTAGTGCATATTATATATTATCTTTATAAGATAGGTGTGTGCATATACAGTAATATGTACAGATATATTGTCGTATAGGCTACTATCCACAAAGCCATGTGCATTCTACTTTATTGGCCATTTTAGGATTTTTCAAGGTTTTGTTTCTATTTATTTTTTCCTTACACACTGATTGTGGAAGATGTTGGTCTACATAATTAGGGCATTTTGGTCTCCTAAGGCTGTATCTGCTGGAGAGCTGACATTTTGGTGAAATTTTTCACATTGCCATAAATGTCATGTTGAATGTTGGTGATCACAGAGCCCATGCGGGTGAATCCACCATGCATCCCCCTTTCTCTCTCCAGGCTTTGATCCTGAAGGAGCTGTCTGTGATCCGTGACCATGCTGGCAGCGCCTGCCTCCGGGAGCTGGACAAGAGCAACAGCCCCCTCACCATGGCTCTGTGTGGCTCCAAAGGTGAGTGTCCCCCTCTGGCTGCTGCTGTCACTGCACTCTGCCCGCCGGCTGGCTGGCTGGCTGTGTTCTGGAATTTCAGGCCTTTCCTTTGTAAGGGTATATCTTTTTAAATCATACCTAGAGGAAGAGACTTAACTATTTTACATTGTAGAAAGTCATTCCTTTGGAGAAACTCATTGGTCATGTGTGTGGATTTCTGAGTTTGAGGGTGCTTTGAGCAAACTTGATCTTATTTTTCTAAAAAACGGGAAGGAGGAGTTCCCGTCGTGGCGCAGTGGTTAACGAATCCGACTAGGAACCATGAGGTTGCGGGTTCGGTCCCTGCGCTTGCTCAGTGGGTTAACGATCCGGCGTTGCCGTGAGCTGTGGTGTAGGTTGCAGACGAGGCTCAGATCTCGCGTTGCTGTAGCTCTGGCTTAGGCCGGAGACTACAGCTCCGATTGGACCCCTAGCCTGGGAACCTCCATATGCCGCGGGAGCGGCCCAAGAAATAGCAAAAAGACTAAATAAATAAATAAATAAATAAATAAATAAAATTAAAAAAATAAAAAAAGGGAAGGAAAGAAAAGCCAGGGTGTTTTGTCTTCATAGTTCGTTTTTTGGGGGGTGTTTTGTTTGGTTGGTTGGTTGGTTAATTGGATTTTTTTTAAGGCTGCACCCACGGAAGTTCCCAGGCTAGAGGTCAAATCGGAGGTACCTACTCCACAGCCATAGCAACACGGGAACTGAGCCATGTCTAAACTTACACCATAGCTCACAGTAACACCAGGTCCCCGACCCGCTAAACAAGGCCAGGGATTGAACCCACATCCTCATGGATACTAGTTGGGTTTGTTTCTGCTGTGCCACAATGAGATCTCCAGGGCTTTTGGTTGGTTTTTTTTTTTTTTTTTCTTGGCCACACCCCACGGAATGCAGAGGTTCCAGGGCCAGGGATCAAATCCGAGTCACTGCAGTGATAGCACCAGATCCTTAACTGCTAGGCTGCTGGGGAACTCCATTTAAATCATGTATTTAATGATCATTTAAAATGGTTTAATTTCACAGTTAGCCAGGACCTAAAAGCATTAGGTGTCATGATGGTGCATTCACATTCAAAATCTCCACCTTCTCATGCTTCTGTAAATTTTTGACAGAATAAAGTCCTGTCTCTTTAACCTTGATGCCTTTTGCCCTGTGTTCTCCTACTCTCTACTCCTGGTACATACCCCACACTTTCCTGTTCCTATGTCTCTGCTTCCCACTCTTCCACCCACTTTGGAATTCCTCCCCCTTGTCTTCTAAGTCAGTGGCTGCTCCAGTCTTAAAGCCTCTCCTGGGAGTTTTTCCCCAACCTCGAAGTGCTCATTCCCCCCGAGCACCTCCAGCCCTCACTTGGCTGTGTTACTGACAGCTCTGCCCTCTGTTCTTCTAGTTCTGTCTTTTACTGTCCCTAGACTATGAACTTGTGGAGCATGGGGGGCTGTGCTATGTCGTATTCCTGTTTTATCCCACAGATCTGCTTGCATTTCAATTAATATTATTTTGGTAAATGAATGTTACATTCCTGACCTGCTTCCCCAGGTTCCTTCATTAACATATCACAGATGATTGCCTGTGTGGGACAGCAAGCTATCAGCGGCTCCCGAGTGCCAGATGGCTTTGAAAACAGGTCCTTGCCTCACTTTGAAAAACACTCAAAGGTAAGCAGTAGTGGATCAGGCAGAACTTTGAGGGACAACCTTCAGCACAGAGGAGGGGGCTGCCAACCAAGTGACTCCTGGAGCCAGTGTCTAAGGCAGGGGCCTCTCAGGGTCATCCCCTCTGCAGCTTGTACTTGAGTCCTGTCGAAGGAGCCTTATTAAACTTGGAGCTGTAAACTTGGACCAATGCCCTCTTGTACATTTTCTCTCCAAGAGGGAGGTTTTCAGGTTTCCATCCCACTTACCTTAAGTAATCAAAATGTGTAGCTACCTTATATAACTGTACGTTCAGTCTGTATGCTTGTTTGGGGATACTCACATCAAAGTGTAAGGGTTTTGAAATAGTGATCATATGAACCACAGTAAAAGGACCAGGTAGGTCCATGTTCTCCTCCCTGGAATCTTTAAACTCCGTGTTTAAATGCCTTCTGAGTTCCATCAGGTCTGGGCACTAGTGTCAGTAGAATGAAAGAGACAACCTGTGTTGGTTTTCTGTAATTCAGGGGCAAACAGCTATTAAATGTACAGTTGAAGGACTTAGAGCAGATCTGGTCACTCAGTAAATTCTGGATTTGGAATCAGCCGTTTTTCCCACTAAAACACCGATGCCCCAACTGCTCCTGCTCCTGCTCCTGCTCTGTGGAACTGCAGGATTTCTTTCCATCCTCTCCTGGGGAGATGGGGCTGCTCTATTGAGAATGGACAGATACTCTGTGTATCAGGTGGCCCAAGAACAACTCGGGTTCTCTGCCCAAGATCAGAATTCACTAGGGTCAGGCAGCCAGATGGTCACTGGAATGGTACCTGCCTGTGCTTATCAGACTCAGAGTCAGAGCCTGAACAATTTAGAAGAGAGGCCAGGGGCATCCAGTGCTAGACTGGGCTAGATGTGCTTTCCTAGAAATGCCCGTGAATATGCCAGCTGCCCTTTAAACAAAATAGGGAAGCAGTGGGTTAGCCTCTATGTCTGGATTATCCTCTAAGGTACACAGACCTTACCAGATCAAAGGCCATTTCACACGATATCTTATATATGTGTATACTTCTGTACGGTTTTATTAAGATACATGTATCATTATAGTCACCCATTTAAAATGTGCAGTTCAATTTCCACAGAAAAGAAAATCATGGACTTGGAGAATAGACGTGTGGCTGCCCAGGGGGAGAGGGAGGGAGAGGGAGGAAGTGGGAGGGATCGGGAGCTTGGGGTTATCGGGTACAACTTGGAATGGATTTACAAGGAGATCCTGCTGAGTAGCATTGAGAACTATGTCTAGATACTCATATTGCAGAGGGTGGGGGAAAAAAAGTATACATGTAAGTGTAACTTGGCCCCATGCTGTACAGTGGGAAAAATAAATTAATTAATAAAAAAATAATAAAATGTGCAGTTCGTTGACTTGGTATATCCACACAGTTGTGTGGTCATCATCACGATCTAATTTTAGAACATCTTCAGCACCCCAAAACGAATCCCTGTAAACGTTAGCAACACACAGTTATGTTTTGGAGGTGGGCAGGTCTGGCCCAAGGAAGGGTGTCTGGAGGAGAGTTGTTTCCCAGGGGAAGGGCGAGCTGCCGAGGTCAGTACGTGACTGCATGTCTGCTCTAGAACAGCAGCCCAAGCTGCTGTCTCCCTCTCCTGAGCCACTCAGCTGCCACTAGGCACCAGCGGCAGCACTGGCTGAGACTTCACCCTCTTCACCTCTGGCAAAGATCGTTGGGGCCAAATTATTTCTCCTCTAGGAAAGAGCATAAAACATGAGAGTGTATTGGCCAAGTATTTATAGTCTAAAGGTGAGGCATTTTCTGATTTGAATGGGTTTTGGAATTGTGGGCCTTGAACTCTTTTTGTTAGATGTTTCTTTTTTCCTACCTCTCTTTAGCTGCCAGCTGCCAAAGGCTTTGTGGCTAATAGCTTTTACTCCGGTTTGACACCAACCGAGTTTTTCTTCCACACGATGGCTGGCCGGGAAGGTCTGGTCGACACAGCCGTGAAGACAGCTGAAACAGGATACATGCAGGTAACCCAAAGAAACGTAGGTCATTAGCAATGGAGCAGAGCAGGGACTGTGATCTTGACTGCTGAGTGTTTTCGTGTTTTGTCCCTGAGCTCTAATTTATCCAATCTTGGTCTTTTAAAGGAAAAATTGAGAGATGTAAGTGCCCTAGAAATAAAAAAAAACATAAAATGGTAGTATGTTCCAAATCATGCACTGTTCTTTGAATGATGATGACCAGGACAGAGCCACAGGTACCAAAGCCTTGCTGGAGGAGAGCGTGGACTAGAAGTGCATCCTGGGGTGTGGGGAACCACACTCGGCCTCCTCATACATGGAGATGGGGTGACAGCAGAGTAGCTGCCTCCTAATACAAATGGAGAGGGCTCTGCTTCTCACTGTGCGACTGCTTATGTAACCCCTGATTAATATCATTCTAAGAGACTCAGAACCTATTCCAGTGCCTGCATGAGGGCTTGGACACTTGGAGGGATGGCTTTCTCCATTGTGTGTACAGTTATAGGATAGGGGTCTCCAGGGACAGAGCAGAGCTAGATGTTTTCCTTTGCCCATGTTTCTCAGACCGCCAGAGAAATACCCCTGCTGGAGTTCCCATGGTGGCGCAGTGGTTAACGAATCCGACTAGGAACCATGAGGTTGTGGGTTCGGTCCCTGGCCTTGCTCAGTGGGTTAAGGATCTGGCGTTGCCGTGAGCTGTGGTGTAGGTTGCAGATGCAGCTCAGATCCTGCATTGCTGTGCCTGTGGCATAGGCTGGTGGCTACAGCTTTGATTAGACCCCTAGTCTGGGAACCTCCATATGCCGTGGTCAGCAGCCCTAGAAAAAGTAAAAAGACAAAATAAATACATACATACATTCATACATACATACATACATACCTCTGCTGGCAGAGTGGTGAAAACACATCCCACTCTGTCTTCCATGAGACCACAGACAAAGGATTTCTCTCTAGTCTCTTATTTCTACTCTATGCTCCATAATCTATGTTCATGGGTTTGTCTGTTCTTAATTTTGTTGAAGTTTTTATCTACTTAGAACGCATGATGAAATTAGCACTCCATGTTCCTGGGCAATGAACTGCTGTAGCTCTTTGTACCTTTCTCCCCACTGTGGGTTGGGATGCACAGCCCTTTGCAGGCTGGGCAACCAGGACTGATAAACCGGAGACAGATGCAAATGAGTGAGCCAGAACAAACTAGGCTGATGAGGGCCTTGCAAATAACCTGTTTTTTGTAACCTCTTCTGGACCTCATGTGGCATGGCAGTTACTGCTTCCCTTTTAGTCATCGTTTGATGAGAAATTACCTTTTAGTTTTGGAGTATGCTGCTTTTGTCAAAAATGGAATAGACTACGAAATGCTTTTTACCACTGTTGCCCAAATGTTTATTGACTATGTTTTGCCTTTACCTTTTTGAAGTAGAGAGTTTGATTTTCCCAGAGCAGTGTGTTAACCTAGAACAAATTAGTTCTGGCATGAGAGATTTTTTGTTTTGAAGTTGCCTGGAGGAAGATTTCTTTCTCTTTAACACATTGAGCTCCCATCCCATTGCTGGCTGGAGTGTCCTGCTGGTGCAAGGTTCTCCCTAAGCAGATTTGAGAAATGGCTGCTGCCTGCTGGTTCAAACACAATGCTGTTCCTGTTCTCTCTTCTTCCCTCTCTGTCCCAGAAGAGGGCCTGCACCTGATCCTCTGTAATTCATATTGGAGTCCACAGGGCTCCTGGATTAAGTTGTGTTTAGAAGTGCAAAGCAATTGCATTAATTTATACTTTAGGGAGACAGAGAGGGAAGGCAGAGCAACGTAAGAACCAGTTTTTGCAGAGTCCTTTGGGGGTGATGGGGTTTAAGTTGCATGCATCTGAAACACATTCAAGTGCTGGAAGTTAGGACATATTCTAAATCCCACTGCACAGACTAATGAGGCACTTGTGGGTTTGTTGTTCTTGGGGTCAGGAGACTCTTTTGAAGGGATTTCTAATAAAATGTTTTCATGTGATTAAAGTGCTGATAACCTTGAAACTCAGAATTGCAAATCTCATCCTCTGTACACCTGACTAGTCTTCTCAAAGCAGCTGAGCTTTTGTTTCTTCTCCTCCTTTAGAGAAGGCTCGTAAAGTCCCTTGAAGATCTTTGCTCCCAGTATGATTTGACAGTCCGAAGCTCCACAGGAGATATCATCCAGTTCATTTACGGGGGAGATGGCTTAGATCCTGCAGCCATGGAGGGAAAAGATGAACCCCTGGAGTTTAAAAGGGTTCTGGACAACATCAAAGTAAGATTTAGCATTATATCTGGGGTTAGTATTTTCAGGGACATTTCTTTAAAATGGAGATACCTCTTGGCATAGAACAGAGTTAATGCTGTCACATCTACCCAACCACTAGGTTAGTATTTTTTTTTTTGTTTGTGTTGCTCTGCCTGATTTCCCCAAATATTAAGAGAATTAGTTTTTCACTTTTAAAATCTAGTTATTGCTGGTAATCAAGTGCCAGTCAGAGAGGGTTTTGGCTTCCTGTCTGTCTAGTAAAAGTATAGTAGAGATGGTGTGAAAGTCATGGGTGTGGAGAAGCAGGAGCATTTCACATATATTAATTGGAGATATAATTTAGGACAATTTTTTGAAAGGTAGTTGGACATTACTGATCTGAATTTAAATGTCAGTGCCTTTGACCAAAATGTTCCACTTAGAGAAATTTGCCCTACAGAAATGATCTAAATGTGTCAAGAGGTGTTTCTGTAGTTCCCGTCATGGTGCAGTGGAAATGAATCCGACTAGGACCCATCAGGTTGTGGATTCAAGCCCTGGCCTCACTCAGTAGGTGAAGGATCCGGCATTGCCCTGAGCTGTGGTGTGGGTCACAGACGTGGCTCGAGTCTGGCATTGCTGTGGCTGTCATGTAGGCTGGCAGCTGTAGCTCCAATTCAACCCCTAGCCTGGGAACCTCCATATGCTGAGGGTGTAGCCTTTGAAAAAAAAAAAAAGAAAAGAAGAGGAGTTCCTGTTGTGGCTTAGTGGTTAGGAACCAGACGTAGTGTCTGTGCAGATACAGGTTGGATCCCTGGCCTCGCTCAAGATCTGTTAAGGAACTATTGTTGCCGCAAGCTGCAATGTAGGTCACAGATGTGGCGCTGATCCCGAGTTAATGTTTCTGTGGCTGTGGTACAGGCCGGCAGCTGCAGCTCTGATTCGACCCCAGCCAGGGAAATTCCCTATGCTGCAGGTGCAGCCCTCGAAAGAAAAAAATTAATGTGCCAAGAATGTCCTCTCAGCATTGTTTATAGCAGACACAGACCATCAGTGGAGGACAGTGAAGTCTGTAATGGTCTGTCCATACATTAGGATGATGTGCAACCATTACTTGGGGGGAGCCTCATGAGCTTGGAGGTGGGGGAGTGTTTTCACTTACGAAATTTTGGGTTTTATTTTTAGAAAACAGGAATTTGTGTTCTTAGTGCAAATCTTAGGTGGGGTGAAGGTTGAGGAGCAATGGCACAATACCCACTGAATAGCCCACACGTCTTTGTAAAGATGGGCTATCATTTTACCCTGTTTTCACCTACATATCGAAAAGAGAGTCTGTGAATTCCTTGGTGGCACAGTGGGTTAAGGATCCAATGTTGTCACTGCTGTGGCTAGAGTTGCTGCTGTGATGCAGGTTCAATCCATAGCCCAGGAGCTTGTGAGTACAATGGCATGGCCAAAAAGGAAAAAAAAAAAACAGCCTAAAATTTGTTTTGAAAGAAAAAACAGGGCAGATTGCTAAAAGCTCACTCCAAGTGGTTTTGTGTCTTGTCAATCCCTCCCTGGAGTACTGTCCCCATCACTCTGTTTCCTTTCCACACTTGAGGCAGTCTTCCCGTGCCAGAGCGAGCCTGCCCTCAGTAAAAACGAGCTACTCCTGACCACGGAGTCCATCATGAAGAAGAACGAGTTTCTCTGCTGCCAGGACAGCTTCCTGCAGGTGAGTTCCGAGGGGCCATGTGCCCAGTTCGACTGTCACCGTGGAATTGTTCACCAGGTGCTGGCAGGGACATCTCTAAGCTGGGGGTATTGATGTAAGAGTTTTCCTTATTAAAAAATTCAAGAGTGACCTAGGCAGAATATCTGCAGTCAGCATAAAGAATTTATCTCCTGTCTCTTTTAGTTTATGTCGTTGGCTCAAGTATTTCCTTGTTAGCAAGAAGTGTTTAGCTGGAGAACGGATTTTTTTTTTTAACTCCGTCTCTTGACCCCATACAGCCCACTTTCTCATCCTATAGGCCAACATCTCCGTCAGTCATTCTGTGTCCTGATAATTTTTAATAGTATCATTGTTTTAAGAGCTTTCCTTGTATTTTTACAATAAAGAATGTAGCTTTTTTTTTTTTTTTTGGCTTTTCTAGGACTGTACCCACAGCATATGGAGGTTCCCAAATCAGAGCTGTAGCCGCCAGCCTACGCCACAGCCACAGCAACACAGGATCTGAGCTGCGTCTGCGACCTACTCCACAACTCACAGCAATGCCAGATCCTTAACCCACTGAGCAAGGCCAGGGATCGAACCTGCAACCTCATGGTTCCTAGTCGGATTTGTTAACCACTGAGCCACGACAGGAACTCCATTACCATTATTATTTTAAATCTATTTTTCTCTTACCGTAATATGGATTAAAAATGCACAGAATGAGGTTCCTTGATGGCTCAGTGGGTTAAGGATCTGGCATTGTCACAGCTTTGATCCCCAGCCCGGGAACTTCTGAGTGCCACAGGCACTTTTTTTTTTTTTTAAAGAAGTGCACAGGGTCAACCTTCCTTTTTCTTCTAAGGAGCTGTTTTAATTTCACTTATCTGCTTCTTCCTATTTGTATTATGGTAATAACCCCCTTAAGTATACCAAAAATAAAAATAGTAAAAAAAAAAAACAAAAAAAAAAAAAAAAAAAAAAACCTTAAGAATATTTTGGTTAAAAGCACTTCACTCCTTCCTTTCACATGACAAGATGTAAAAGATAAAAAAGAGATTCTTCCAGATCATTATTTATGTATTTCTTTTCCAGGGTATATTTAAAATTAATAGTCTGGCTGGGTTGAGTGTGAGTGCCTTTGTTTTGGGGGGAATTTTTTTCACAGATTTTCTTCTTCCTCTTTTTTTTTCCTTAAGTAACAAATGAAAGTTGTAATTTGTTTTTTTTACTTGATTATGTTCACTTATTTATGTTTCTGTTTCTCCTGGAAGACCTTAACTGAAACAGGCTATGAGAAATATAATGAGGTAACGTCCTTACGTGCTGTGGTCGCTGAGCATAGAGGGTTAGCTCTGCTGCACCCTAGCTGTCTGCCAGCCCTGGGGACCACAAGTTCCTATCCCAGGTCTGGCAGATGGGGCTTCCCAGGTCAACACTTCAGACTGGTTCCTTTCCTGCCTTTGAAGAGGTTTGACGGTGACCACCTGCCTGGCGGTGTTTGTGGATTCAGTGAGCACTGGTTCAGCCATCACCATATGTCATGCACCCTGCAGATCCTGGGGACACAGAGGTGACTGAACGTGTCCTCGCCCTCCAGTGGCTCACAGTCTGAGCTCACATTTGCCCAGGGAGTCCAAAACCCGCTGGTCAGAACAAGTTTGGGCTGCTGAAGCGATGCCCAGCCCTGGCCTGTGTCAGAGCTGAGGACATGGAGGCAGCTCCTTGGTGGCTTTGAGGCCCAACCCTGCCACAGGCAGACACCTGTGCTCACGAATGAGTGTAAAAGTTAACTGCTGGTTAGTCGTGTGATTAATTGCTTGCCAGTTGCCGTGTTCTGAGTTCCCTGAGTATGCTCTGGATGATTTCACTGAATTCTTAGTAGCTTTATTTCAGTTTTCATTTCCAAAAAGTGAGTCTTTTTCCTTTTGACCTAACTTCCATAATACCTGCCCTAACTCTTATGTAAGGGAAGTCACTCTTTTTAGCAAAGCCACTGGTTGCATGTCTGTGGGGTGGTAAGCTAAAAGCTGTCATTTCCAGCACCTGAGCTGGGCAACATTTGAAGTGTGTGCTCTTTACTGCCTGTGTGTATGGATTTCTCACATGAAAATCACCTGGGTCTGCTTAGCCATGGGCTCTGGCTCCAGTTTCCCTGTGCCAACAAGTAGGGCAGCCTTGAACATCAGATAGCACCATCTGGGCCAAGAGGGCTTTCAGAAGCTCACCCTTAAGGGCACAACCACAGCTAGGCAAGAGGTTCAGGGAGGAAGTCATCCATGTGAAGGAGGCTCTTAATACCAAATGATGTAGAGGAAAAATTAAGTGGTAGTGGGTATTATCACCTTTGAAGAATCCCACTTTTAGGCAAAGCGACACCAGGAGAGATTGTTCCACTGCCCTCTCTGACTCAAATTTCCTTTGTTTTGTGTAACTAACTGTATCTAAAAGTGTGGCCTCAAACCTGTAATTAATTAATGGGTAATCCTGGAGAGTTTCTCTTTAAAAAGAGTCTTAAAAACTGTCGGGGAGTTCCCGTCGTGGCTCAGCAGAAACAATGTAGTATCCATGAGGACATAGGTTCGATCCCTGGCCTCACTTAGTGGGTTAAGGATCCGGCATGGCTGTGGCTGTGGAGTAGGCCCGCAGCTACAGCTCTGAGTGGATCTCTGTATGCCATGGGCGCAGCCCTAAAAAGACAAAAAAAAAGTCAAATTCTTGTAAATTAAAAACAAGTCCTTTCTTAACTAAAAGTCCTTTTTGTGTAGAATGATGGCTAAGTGGCACAGTCACTCTCCATGTATTTCCACACGTTGTCAGTGAAGAGATCTGACCGACAAGGACAGCCCTGGGAAACCTGTGTTCATGAGCAAGGGACAGGCGAGGTGGGATGGATTCTTACCCACGCAGCCCCTTGATCACTAGGCTCCTGGGATACAGACTGAAATTCCCACAGGGTAAAAACAACATCGCACAAAAACGCTGCCCTAGAGCAGAATGTGGAGAAGGCATTTGACTTTGTATTGAGGCCCGTCGCCTTGCCCAAGCCCCTGACCTCATTCTGCCCGAGTGCTCACCACTCTAAAGAGGTGGAGCCAGGGCCCTGCCACCCCGCAAGGCGGGCTTGCCAGGCTGAACATGGACTGTGCGGACCCAAGTTTTAGTGGTTTGCTTTCAGGAAAGATAGTAACTAGATAGTAACTGCTCCCATCATGGAGCAGTGGAAACGAACCTGACTAGGAACCTTGAGGTTTCGGGTTCAACCCCTGGCCTTGCTCAGTGGATTAAGGATCTGGCATTGCTCGGATCCTGTGTTGCTAAGGCTATGGTGTAGGCCAGCAGCTGTAGATCCTATTCGACCCCAAGCCTGGGAGTCTCCATATGCCGTGAGTGCAGTCCTAAAAAGCAAAAAAAAAATGAAAAGAAAGATAGTAACTAGAAATTACTCAAGGGTCTGTGGAAGGCTAAAGAGGTTTATTTCTGCAATGTTAGGATAAAACCCTGCCAGTCAAGTGTTAAGCACTCTGTAGGTGTTTTATAGCATTCAGTTTTGCAAAAGTGGGCTCCTGGTTCAGTCTGCTTTTTGAAACATTTGTGTCAGACAAAATATTAGATATGTACAGCTATGCATTACAGACTGAGTAGACTACAGCAGACACGCTGGTGTGCTCCTTGGGGCCCCTCAGCCATCCTCGGAATTAAGAAACAAGACCTCTTAAGGTTTTGTAGCCACTACAGCATGCAGTCCACCTTTGGGCCCGCCAACTGGTCTGTCCACACAGAGCAGCTGGAAGCCTGTAGTCAACCAGAATCCCCCTGCCACCGCCGCATTTTGTCTGGAGTCACTGAGGAAAGTACCATGTCCCTGAGGGCTGCTGAGGGGAAGTGCAGCCTACCCACCTTTTCCCATGTTCTCAGAAACGTGCCTGGGTCAAACCAGAGCAACAGATTGGTGGCACCCAGGACTGCCTGACAGTGGCCTCTGAAGGATGCTGCTACTGCATGGTGTGTGCCATCAGCTCCCCTGAGAAGTGCCTTCACAGTCGGTCCCATGGTGCTTGATGTGTGACCCCTGGCAGCAGGATGTCGATGGGTGCAATTCACTGAAGCACAACACACCCTCTCAGGACAAGCACCTGGAGAGGAGATGCTGGCTAGTTCCAGTTCTAGGTGTGACCATGAGCCTGGTGAATTCACAGAAATACTATAGACTGTAAAGCAGTTGCTTTTACCCCTAGAGAGATCGCCGGAGAATTTAGGCCTGTCGTTTACAGCCCTGCCCTGTGGGTCCCTCAAAGGATGTGCTTTTCACCTTCCTTGCTCCATTTTGTCATCATCCCAGGGCTTAGAGTGCTGTTCTTAAATACAGTGGGAATAGCAGATATGCTGATGTTTCATTTCCAGCTTTGAGAGTGGTTTCCTGGAGGCCTCAGGGAGTTCTGATCAGATTGTGTGTGGAAAGGGAGGGCGCATGAGATGGGGGAGTGGTGAGAGGCGAGGGGCAGAGACAAAGCTGGGACTCGGGAGTGTTTCCTTTGAAATGCAAGCAAGCTCAAAACAAGTGTTTTGCAGTGTACATGGTGTCTACAAAGCCATGCTTTGTAGTATTTAAGTTGACCAGAACAGGTTCAGAAGAAACCCTCAAAAATGTATCAGTGTGAGACCAAAAGTACAATTGCCGTTACTCTGGGCTGCGTGCATGTGAGCATCAGCCTGTGTGCCAGGGAGCAGAAGAGAGCACAGCAGGGGGCAGGGCTATCCTGCTGTCACTCCCACATGCTGTGTTAGGGCCACAGCACATACAAAGCATCATCAGAGTAAAAAGAAAGGCCTTAGAAACACCTAAAGCAGGGAATGCTGTGTCCAGGGTGTGGGTGGTATGTCATGTTCCTTGGAAAAACATTTTGTAATAGAACCTGTATCCCTGTCGTATCCTTTATAGTGTCACGTTTAGCTGCCACTAAAAAGGACGGACTCCTTACATGACTGAAATTTATAAAACAAATCACATCCTCCAAATTACTGAGAAATGTATGTCTGATGTTTGCTGTGTAATCTTTCAGGAAATAAAAA
The DNA here is from genome assembly GCF_054392235.1 of Sus scrofa. Lineage (NCBI taxonomy): Eukaryota > Metazoa > Chordata > Mammalia > Artiodactyla > Suidae > Sus > Sus scrofa. Next base: position 102,649,368 of record NC_139396.1, on the reverse strand, counting down.
AATTCATTAAGGGGGTTTCTGAGAAGATCAAGAAAACCAGGGATAAATATGGCATCAATGATAACGGCACGACAGAGGTAACGGCCTTCCCAGACATGTCAGGATAAAGGGGTATTTTCCTGTGCGGCTGGTCCTGACTCTGCACTTGGCCTCTGTTCTTCCAGCCCCGTGTACTGTACCAGTTGGACCGGATCACCCCTACCCAAATAGAAAAGTTTCTAGAGACGTGTAGGGACAAGTACATGAGGTAAGAATGCTGCTTGTCTTAGACAGCTGGGCAGTCACGTGGCTCCCTTATAGCCTTCCTGTGTCCTCAGGAAACAAAATACTGCACTTATAGCGCTTGCCAACTGCCAGCATCTAGCAGGTTCTGTCACGTCTTCTCTGGGGACTCTGGTGGTCAGACAGGCCAGGTGCTCCAAGATGTGAAAAAATTGCAAAGAAATTTCCAAGGGTCCTCTCCCCACAGAGAGAGTACTGATGTATTTGGCAGGTGGCAGCTGCTCTTCCACCTTCTGTACCATCATCTGTTAGCAGATCCTCTCCAGTCCTCCCACACTGACCACACGTAGCCACGCAGGGGGGTTCCCGTTGTGGCTCAGCTATTAACGAACCTGACTAGCATCCATGAGGACACGGGTTCAATCCCTGGCCTTGCTCAGTGGGTTACGGATCTCGAGTTGCATGAGCTGCGGTGTAGTTCATAGTCACAGCTCAGATTTTGCGTTGCCACGGTTTTGGCATAAGCCGGCAGCCACAGCTCTGATTCGACCTCTAGCCTGGGAACCTCCATACGCTTCAGGTGCGGCCCTAAAAAGACAAAAAGACAAAACAAACAAAAATAAAGTAGCCACACAGAATTCACTGTCATCATCAGCCCCCTCTGAGCATCTCGTGCCCCCGTGTGCACCTGTGACTGTGACTTCCTCCTGACCCTGATAACATCTGTATTTTTTCTGTTGAAAATAGATCATCAGAAGCCTCCCCAGCAGTTTTGGGGGTTTGAGTTTTGTTTTTCTACTTGAAGGATAGCTGACCTACACCACTATGTAAGTTTCAGGTGAACAACATGGTGACCGAGAATTTCTCTACATTACTTATCATCATGATGAGTTTGGTTACCATCTGTTACCATACAAAGGTATTACACCATTATTAACTGTATTCCCCACGCCATACATTCATCCCCATCTCCTTAGCAGTTTGTTGTTTGGGGTTTTTTTTTTTTTTTTTTCAGGGCCTCACCTGCAGCATATAGAGGTTCCCAGGCTAGGGGTTGATTCAGAGCTATAGCCCCACAGCAATGCCAGATCTACGACCTACACCACAGCTCACGGCAACGCCAGATCCTTAACCCACTGAGCGAGGCCAGGGATCAAACCTGCGTCCTCATGAATACCAGTCAGATTCAGAAGTCCAGTCAGATTTGTTTCCACTAAGACATGACAGGAACTCCTCCTTAGCAGTTTGACTGGATTTTTCATCTCTGTTTTGTCCTTCCAGGGCACAGATGGAGCCGGGTTCTGCGGTGGGTGCACTTTGTGCCCAGAGCATTGGTGAGCCAGGCACCCAGATGACCCTGAAGACTTTCCACTTTGCTGGTGTGGCCTCCATGAACATCACCCTGGGCGTCCCCCGCATCAAAGAGATCATCAACGCTTCCAAAGCCATCAGGTGTCCGAATCCCTCTTGTTCTCACACTCACTTATTATCACGTTCCTTGAGAAACACTGTTTGTCTTGTCACCTGTGTGTGCGATCCACTAATGGGCAGTATCTCAACCGCCGAGTGACCGTGCTTGTGTTAATCATATCTCGGCTTATAAAACACCTAAACTGGGGAAAAAAAAAAAAAGTCCAAACTAGATAGAATAGAATAAAAACTAAAGCCATGGCTGTTTATAATTTTATTGGAGTATAATTGGTTTACAGTGTTGTGTTAATTGCTGTGTAGCAGTGACTCGGTTTTATATATATAATCTTTTTCATTTATATTCTTTCATGATGGTTTATCACAGGATATTGAATATATAGTTCCCTGTGCTATACAGTAGGACCTTGTTGTTTATCCATCCTAAATGTAATAGTTTGCATCTACTAATCCCAAACTTCCAATCCTTCCCTCTCCCACTCCTCCTCACCCTCCCCCTTAGCAACCACAAGTCTGTTCTCTATGTCTGTGAGTCTGTTTCTGTTCTGCAGAGAGGTTCGTTTGTGTCATATTTTAGATTCCACGTGTAAGCAACATCATTTGCTATTTGTCTTTGTCTGACTGACTTAGAATGATCTCCAGATCTATCCATGTTGCTGCAGATGGCATTATTTTGTTCTTTTTACGGCTGAGTAGTATTCCACTGTATATATGTACCACAGCTTCTTTATCCATTCCTCTGTTGATGGACATTTAGGTTGTTTTCTATGTCTTGGCTATTGTAAATAGTGCTGCCCTAAAATAAACATAGGGGTGTGTGTATCTTTTTAAATTAGAATTTTGTTCAGATATATGCCCAGGAGTGGGATTAGTGGACCATATGGCAACTTTTTATTTAGATTTTTGAGATGGAGTTCCCGTCATGGTGCAGCGGAAACGAATCCAACTAGGAACCATGAGGTATGGGTTCAATCCCTGGCCTCGAAAAGTGGGTTAAGGATCCAGCATTGCCTTGAGCTGTGGTGTAGGTCGCAGACACAGCTCGGATCTGGCGTTGCTGAGGCTGTGGCATAGGCCGGCAGTTATAGCTCCAATTCGACCCCTAGCCTGGGAACCTCCATGTGCTACAGGTGCGGCCCTAAAAAGACAATAAATAAATAAATAAATAAAATTTTTTAAAAAATAGATTTTTGAGGAACCTCTATATTGTTTTCTGTAGTGGCTGTGCCAGTTTACGTTCCCACCAACAGTTTAAGAGGGTTTCCTTTTTTTTCTTTTTAGGGCTGCACTTGTGGCCTACAGAAGTTCCCAGGCTAGGGGTCAAATCGGAAGTGCAGCTGCCAGCCACAGCAATACAGGTTTCGAGCCACCTCTGTGACCTACACCACAGCTCATGGCAATGCAGTGTCCTTAACCCACTGAGTGAGGCCACATCCTCATGGATACTAGTCAGTTTCATTATTACTGAGCCACAACAGAAACCGAAAGGGTTCCCTTTTCTCCATACCCTCTCCAACATTTATTATTTGTAGACTTTTTTTTTTTTGCCACACTTGTGGCATGCAGAAATTCTCGGGCCAGAGATCAGACTTGTGCAACAGGAGTAACCAGAGCCACAGCAGTAATGCCAGATCCTTAATCCACTGAGCCACTAGGGAACTCCTGTAGACTTTTAAATGATTGCCATTCTAACCCATGTGAAGTGGTACCTCATTGTAGTTATGATTTGCATTCCTCTAATAATTAGAAACAATGAGCATCTTTTCATGTGCCTATTGGCCACATGTATGTCTTCTTTGGAGAAATGTCTGTTTAGGTCTTCTGCCCATTTTTCAATTGAGTTGTTTGTCTTTTTTATTGAGTGGTATGAGCTATTTGTATATTTTGGAAATTAAGCCCTTCTTGGTCTCATCTTTGCACATATTTTCTCCCAGTCCCTTGGTTGTCTTTATGTTTTATTTATGATTTTCTTTGGTGTGCAAAAGCTTATAAGTTTGTTAGATCCATTTGTGTATTTTTGCTTTTATTTCTACTGCCTTAGGAGACTGACCTAAGAAAACAATGGTACCATTTATGTCAGAGAATGTTTTGCCTATATTCTCTTCTAGAAGTTTTGAAGTATGTCTTTAAGTCTTTAAGCCATTTTATGTTTATTTTTGTGTGTGGTATGAGGTTTTGTTCTGATTCCATTGATTTACATGCTGCTGTCCAGTTTTCCCAGCACCACTTGCCAAAGAGGCTGTCCTTTCCCCATTGTATACTCTTGCTTCCTTTGTTGAAGATTAATTGGCCATCAATGTGTGAGTTTATTTCTGGGCTCTCTGTTCTGTTCTACTGATATGTTTGTTTTTGTGCCAATAACACACTGTTTTGATTACTGTAGCTTTGTAGAATTATCTAAACTCTGAAAGAGTTAATGCCTCCTGCTTTGTTCTTTTTCTTAAGGATTACTTTGGCAATTCTGAGTCTTTTATGGTTCCAAATAAATTTTGGGATTATTTGCTCTAGTTCTGTGAAAAAGATCATGGGTAATTTGGTAAGGATTACATTAACTCTGTACTTTGCCTTAGGTAGTATGACCATTCTCAGTATTATTTCTTCAGTCCAAGAGTTGGACATATCTTTCCATTTCTTTAAGTCATCTTTCATTTCCTTTATTGTTTTGTAGTTCTCAGTATACAAACCTTTCACCTCCTTGGTCAGGTTTATTCCTAAATTGTTTTTTTGTTAGCTTTTTGGATTTTTTTTTTAATGTGATTTAAAAAAAAGGATTGTTTACATTCCCTTTCTGATATTTCATTTTTAGTGTTAAAAAAATGCAGCCAGTTTATGTATGTTAATCTTACATCTTGCTACCTTTCTTAATTTTTTTATTCAATTCTAGTGTTTTTTTAGTAGAATCTTTAGGGTTTTCTACATACAATAGCATGTCATCCACATATAATGACAATTTTACCTGTTCCCTACCAGTCTGAGTACCTTTTATTTCCTTTTCTTGTCTGACTGCTATGGCTAGAACTTCCAGTACTATGTTGAAGAGAAGTGGTGAGAGTAGGCATCCTTGCCTTGTTCCAGATTTTAGTGGGAAGGCTTTCAGCTTTTCTCTATTGAGTATTATATTTGCTGTGGGTTTGTCATAAATGGCTTTTATTATGTTTTTGTTTGTTCGTTTTATTTTTTTGCCTTTCCTTGAGCCGCTGCCGAGGCATATGGAGGTTCTCAGGCTAGGGATCTAATCGGAGCTGTAGCCACCAGCCTACACCAGAGCCACAGCAATGCAGGATCCAAGCCGCATCTGCAAGCCACACCACAGCCTACAGCAACGACGGATCCTTAACCCACTGAAGAAGGCCAGGGATCAAACCCGCAACCTCATGGTTCCTAGTCGGATTCGTTAACCACTGCGCCACGACGGGAACTCCATAAATGGCTTTTATTATGTTGAGATATGTTGAAACCATGGTTCTTTGTGGCCACAAGTCACATGAAAGGGAAAAACATTAAAAAGAAAAATTCCTGGGAAGGTTGGAGCCATGTGTCAGTGTAGATTTCATCCTTTTGATGTTATTATTCCCAGCCTCACTAGGCCTGACTGATGTGTCTGTCACTTGGGCCGTGACCCCCACTCCCCAAAAAGGTGCTTTCATGATAGGATTTGTAGGTGATGTGAGACTAGAAGAGACAGAAATACCTGATAATGCATTCGGTGACAAAATCATGGTTCACATATGATCTGAATCTAATGAAATGACAATAAATAGCATTAAAGAAAACTGTACCTGGTTCTGGAATACCACGTGCAGATGTCCTGGGTGGCAGGAGCTCCACCTGCATCTTCTAGGTAGGTCACATCTCCCAGGAGTGCCATCCAGGACAGTGAGGATAGGAGCTACTGGCTGGTGGTTGGAGGAACAGGAGGTAGGTGTACTGGAGGGGAGATTATAGGAGTGGGGGTGGGGATGGAGGAGGCTATAGCACACAAAGGGCAATTTACTCAGGGAACAGAACGGAAATAACTACTGATTAGGACCAAAGAGGAAGAGGTAGTTTGACTTGGCCAGGAAGAATTTTCTGGAAGTCACTTGTTCACTGACAGCATGGGCTGCTCATGAGCTCCAAAAATAGTAAATCTAAGTGAGAATGTACGCGAAGCCCTCAGCAGCGTGCCCGGCAGCTGTAAATGCCCGATGAATTACAGTTGCTGTTAATGTTACAATTCTGAGTGGTACCCGGGCTTAACAAAACAGCCTCCTTCCTTGTGCTATAATCATTTACTCTTACTGCCCACAGCACGCCAATCATCACAGCCCAGCTGGACAAGGATGACGATGCAGATTACGCTCGCCTCGTGAAAGGGAGGATTGAGAAAACCCTCTTGGGGGAGGTAAGAAGGAATCCCTCTTAATGAGGAAACTAAACCAGCATTGTTTCTAGGAAGTGTAAGAACCACTTGTAGTGGATTTACCCATCAGGATGTCCACACCACTCTGTGTCTCTAAGAAAGAGCACAAGCCTTGTATGCTGAGGACAGGGAAAGTGACTGAACATTCTCATCTTTTGACACCACAGATTTCGGAGTATATTGAAGAGGTCTTTCTTCCTGACGATTGCTTTATTCTCATCAAGCTCTCCCTGGAACGGATCAGACTTCTGAGACTGGAAGTGAGTCACATAATTAAATGTGTGGAGGAAATCATCCTCTGTTAGTCCCAAGAGAGGCGCTGATAAACTAGGGCAGGAGCTGTGCAAAGCAGGAGAAGCCCTGCAGAGGCCCAGAGCTTTCACTCAGTGTCTGTTCTGTGTGAGCCTGTCATTCCCTCATATTCTCTCTCCACACTTGACCCTGTGTTGCCGTCTAGAGACACAGGAAATCGGTGACGGTTTTGTGCAGGCCACAATAATGCTCTGACACAGCATTATAGCATCTGGAAGGACCATGGTGCCAGCAGTGTCTTACCTGTGAGCCCCCAGCATAGCACCTGACTGGCTCAGGAAATGTTTTTGGGTGGGTGGATTGAGCTGGCTTATTATTATTTACGTTTATGTATAGATAACAATGGAAAGGTTATCAGCCTTGCTCACAGATAGATTGAAGCAGTGGTACAAACTGAGTAACTTCCTAGCACCTTCCTCTTTCTTTCCTTCACTCAGCCTGTCAGCCCATTCCTTTAAGTACCAAGTAAATGCATTGTCCATATGACAGTTGATTCCAGAATTGAGCAGCCATTTCTCCAGGTTGGGGATTTCTCTAGCCTGCCTCACAACTCCTCTACCAAAACAGCTGGGCTGTATCAGGGATTGCAGCTCCCCAGCTATTGTGGTGAAAAGTCAGGTGAAGAGGAGGCTTCACTGCTGTCTTAAATTGTCCTGGTCTCACCGCCTGCCTCCAAGGAAGGCCCGAATGCCTATTGCCACGAATTGACCATTCATTTTCAGTGGAGAAAGGGGGGAATTGGGGGATGTAGACTTTTAATGAACAAAGTAGGCAGTACATAAAAATACACTGTAATGGCTCAGCAGGTTAAGAACCAAACTAGAATCCATGAGGATGCTGGTTCGATCCCAGGCCTCTTTCAGTGTTCCAGTGTTGCTGCGAGCTACGGTGCAGGTTACAGATGCAACTAGGATCTGGCATTGCTGTGGCTTTGATATAGGCCAACAGCTACAGCTCCGATTCACCCCTAGCCTGGGAACCTCCATATGCCACAGGTGTATAAAAAGACAAAGAAAAAAGAAAGAAAAAATGTCATGGTGAGCAGAGAGATTGGGGGAAAATGACTAAAAAGGCTTCTTAGAGGGGCAGTGATGCAAAAAGACCAGGAAATACTGGAACCATACCTCTTAATAACATCTTCAGTAACAACCTGGGTACCTGGCCCCTCGCAGGTGAACGCTGAGACGGTGAGGTATTCCATCTGCATGTCCAAGCTCCGAGTGAAGCCTGGCGACGTGGCGGTCCACGGTGAGGCTGTGGTATGTGTCACCCCCCGAGAGAACAGCAAGAGCTCCATGTACTACGTTCTGCAGTTTCTGAAGGAGGATCTCCCCAAGGTGAGATGGAATCACCTCCTCAGGACCCCATGAGGCCTAAGCCCTGGAGATGCATAAAGGGAAGGACCGCGAGTACCTCCAACCTCCAGATCCAGGTGTCAGGGGGCCACTGGGCTTTGTCATTGCTGAGACTGAGGGTGGCCCTGTTTCTTTGCCACATCCCCAGGAACCAGGCAGGTTTGGATTTCCCTCTTGGAGCTGCCTCACCAGCTCTGCCTGTTTGGCTTCTCTCTGTTCTCTCATAAAACTGCTGGTAGGAGAGCACGGTCCCCTGAACTCCTGCTTTCCCCCACCCCGAGAGCAGCGCTCAGGCATGGCCCATCCTGGCATGTTATTGGTAGTCACCACGGAGAAACAGGGTGATCAAGGTCACGCACCCAGGCCCAGACGTTCCCAGTTCTCACCACTGCTGTGGTTCCGAGGCTACCGGGTGGGTGGGGCTGTGGGCACTTTGGGTTCTCTAGCCTTCTGTATCTCGGAGTCCAGGTGGTGGTGCAGGGCATCCCAGAGGTGTCCCGAGCTGTCATCCACATTGACGAGCAGAGCGGAAAGGAGAAGTACAAGCTCCTGGTGGAGGGTGACAACCTGCGGGCAGTCATGGCCACCCATGGGGTGAAGGGCACCCAGACCACCTCCAACAACACCTATGAGGTACTGCTCATGGCTGGGGCACCTGCGGTTGTCCCAGTGCACTGCTCCTATCCTGCCCTTTGTTCTGGGTCTACACCACAGACTGCCCCTCGCTCCATCTCTGGGGAGGGCTCAGGGTACCAGGAACCTGCCAGGCGGAGGAGGCCAGGTGGTGCCTGGAAGTGGCTGCCTCCACTCATCCTGGCCTCCACAGGTGGAGAAAACTCTGGGCATCGAAGCTGCCCGGACGACCATCATCAACGAAATCCAGTACACGATGGTCAACCACGGCATGAGCATTGACCGGCGGCATGTGATGCTGCTCTCTGACCTTATGACCTACAAGGTGCGTGGGGAGCCTCGTGGCGAGCTTCGTGATCTGGTCCCAGGAGCATGAAGCTTGTGGGGGACAGAGTGCCCGGCTGTGAGGACCACCCTCACCCCAACACCAAGTGTGGTGGTCGGGCTGGGTGTGCTGGTCAAATTCTAGCATGAGAATTGCAGCCTCCTGGCAGGGGACAGACTGTGGCATTTGTCCTTATTAGAAAGTTTATCCAAAGAGGAAACTAGCCATTGCCGAAAGCCCAAGTCGTCCACGGCAAACTGAGGTTTATTCCCTGTTAAACCCCATTTATCACACTTGTTTTGTAGCCATTTCCAGGTAAAGAACAAGTTAATGTGATCTGAGGGGGACTGAAGTTGGTTGGTTGTTTTTTTTTTTTTTTTTTTTCCTCTCCTCCCCGAAAGAAGTCCTCCCTCTATCAGTTTGTAAGGCCTGATGCCTCCACGTGCAGACTAGTGCTTACTGTACTAGTGACTAGTGTTATAGACAATTCAGAAACTAGCTGGGAGAAATCACCCCTTTCCTAACGCCCTGTAGTGAAAGCTGTCATTTTTAAATCTTCCTTTTCAGTCTTACTCTATAACCATATATTATGTTACTGTAGCTTCAGTAAAAGTGGGTGTGAACTCTTTCCCTGTATTGAGACTTTTAAATTATTTGAGTTTTGAGTTCTTTGAGCCGTAAGAAACATTTTCAAAAGTATATCCTTTTCTTAAAAAATTATTGGAGTTCCCATTGTGGCTCGGCAGGTTAAGAACCTGACTAGTATCCGGGAGAATGAGGGTTGGATCCCTGGCCTCGCTCAGTGGGTTAAAGATCCAGCATTGCTGTGAGCTACAGCATAGGTCGCAGGTGCAGCTCAGATCCCACATTGCTGTAGCTGGGGTGTAGGCTGGCAGCTGCTGCTCTGATTTGACCCCCTAACCCAGGAACTTCCATACGCAGCCATTTAAAAAAAAAAAAAAAAAAAAAAAAGAAGTGTTTCAGTATTTCCCAAAAAGGAAAAAAAAAAAAAAAAGTTGAAGTATATAGGTGATTTACAGTGTTGTGTTAGAAATAGTCCATTTTTTTTCTTTACTTTTTAGGGCCGCACCCGCGGCATATGGAAGTTCCCAGGCTGGGGGTCGAATCGGAGGTACAATTGCCAGCCTACGCCAGAGCCATAGCAATGCAGGATCCAAGCCATGTTTGTGGCCTACGCCATAGCTTAAGGCAATGCCAGATCCTCAACCCACTGAGCAAGGCCAGGGATCGAACCGGCAACCTCGTAGTTACTGGTCAGATTCGTTTCCACTGCGCTACAATGGGAACTTCCGGAAGTACTGCATTTTTAAAGTCAGAGTTTTAATTCTAATTCTCAGACCTTAATTCTTTGTTCCAATGGTACCTGGCTAAACAAGTAAGGATCCATGTTGTCAGTGGCTAATGGCCTCAGAGGACAGATAGCTGTTAGGGTGCTATTTACACCTGAGAGTGTGACTTGAAAGGCTTGGCTGATTTTTGCTTATCCTGTTGAGGAGAGTCAGGGGTGTGTTTCAGTGAGAGGCAGGAGCACCACTCTGATTCTCTCCCTTGGCGCAGGGTGAAGTCCTGGGCATTACTAGATTTGGCCTGGCCAAGATGAAGGAGAGCGTGCTGATGCTGGCCTCCTTTGAGAAGACCGCCGACCACCTCTTTGACGCTGCCTATTTTGGGCAGAAGGACTCCGTGTGTGGTAGGTTTTGTGTTTGTGGCAGCCTCACCGGTGGCCTTTGTTGTTTACAGCTTAGACCTTGGCCAGGGTTTCTCAGGAGGAAAAGAAACTGAGGGGGCTGAGCTTTTACTTGCTTAAGAATAAAGTCACAGGTCACAGAATTGCAGCTGATGGATCTTTTATCTCCAAAGCCTGACTGACTGACAGCATTCCCCACATCTATCAGAAGCCTTCTCTATCAACACAGAGAAGAGATCGCCTCTGGGCATGTAGGAATTCTCTAGCTGTTGGAATTGCAGTCGGCCCCTCTGATCCTGCCCCAGGCACTCCCACTGTCCTGACTCCCTGAGCAAAGGTTAGGGTTAGGGTTAGGGTTAGGGTTAGGGTTTGGGGGGGGGGGGGTTGCAATGTGGTATCTCAGCCCATCAGTGAGGTGTAGGTATTAAGCCTCCACGGTGAGAAGGCCAAGGGAACCAGCTTGCTTGCTATTTGTGTCTCGCCCTGCACTGGCCTCATCTCCCACCATACGCACCTCTCTGACAGGGCCTGGGGTGGAGCAGGAGGAGCAGCTGTCACAACAGGACCTCTGCCCACCCCCCACCCCCCACCCCGGAGTGCCTGCTGTACCCTGTGGCCTGAGCTGGGGGTTTATGACGGGCTGGGGCTCAGGACCCTGCCAGGGTCACACACTCTTCAAGCCTAAGCACTGATGCCAAACCTGGTCACCACCCCCACCACCAGAGCTCTGCTTCCTCATGACCATTTCCCCCTCACCTCCTTGTGTGGATTTGCCACCAAGAGTCCCAGTCGTATATTGCCTGTTTTTGCTCCTAAAATTTTAAACTCTTCTTTCCCACGGATTGCAGGCTACAGATAGAGGAAAAGAGAAACTACAAAATTCTTTAAGAAAATGAAGGGTGAAAAGAAAGAAAAGGGCGCAGAGATTGGGCCCGAGGAAGGGCAAGGCCAAGGCAAAAGAAGGGGCGAGTCTGCTTGACCACAGGATTAAGAGCCAGCACCCCCCACGCTGGGACCTGGGCCCTGGTCTTGGCTGCTGCCCTGCTGCAGGCCCACCCACCACCCTCTCTCTACCACTGACGCCTTTAGGGGGCCCAGCATGGTCACCCCACCCCCACTTCCTGGTCCGTCACATATTGTAACTCAGTGTCAACCCTTACTGTGTGTTGGTTTTAATCTGATTGTTTGCCTCTCTGGTCACCTGATAGCACAAAGCCCAGAACATAGCAGGTACACACTTGTTTGTTGTAGAACCAGGCCTGCCACAGAGCCCAACATTTACTTCTTGAAAAGCTGAAAGGGAGCTTGGAGAATCTGTGCCCTCCATCGCCTTACTCCTGTCCCTGTACAAGAGCCCTGCCTTCTGAGTGTTTCTGATTCAGGCTGTGGACTCCAAGCTTGGGCTGCTCTGAAGCCTGGCCCTGCCACAACCCCTGAGTACAGGGACCAAGTACCTGCTGCTATTTCCAAGGGGGTTTGCATCTGCTCACCATCGTCCCATCCACCTGTCTTGTAGGCCCTAAGTTAAGGGAACACTGGGTGGCATTCAGTATCCTCGCTAAGTTTCGTGCTTACAAAGGCGCCTTTGGTTCAGATGGAGAGACGACTGCCGAGTCAGCAGTAGGGCTATGCGCAGGCGCTGCCCCTCGTGCAGGTGCAGAATCCCCAACTCAAATGGGAACACCATGCCAGACCTTCACATGGCATAGATGCATCCAGCGAGCAACCCAGCTTCAGCCCGTCTATGTGTAGTGGTGCTGGTGGTCCAATCCCAGTTTCTAACTCCCAAGTCGGTAGTCTTTCTGTCCTGAAAACCTACTGGTGTATCAGGTAGCTCTCTAATCTCCTTTCTGGTTGGTTTCAGGGGTGTCTGAATGCATCATCATGGGGATCCCCATGAACATCGGAACCGGGCTCTTCAAGCTGCTCCACAAGGCCAACAGGGACCCGAGCCCTCCTAGGAGGCCTCTGATCTTCGACACAGATGAATTCCACATCCCTCTTGTCACATAGTCCAGGGAAGAGGGGACTTTTCCTGACCTTGGCTCCTTGTCCTGTCTGGGAAAGGGGCTCGAGGCCAGCAGCTGACTCGTGAGCTTTGTGCTCCCCAGGACTGAGGCCCCACCATCCCACCATGCCAGTGGGCAGAGAAGATGCCACTGTCCCCGGAGACAACTCACCTAGTGACCCCGACCACAACGGTGGAAAGAACTAGGGTTTGTCTGTTTGTTGAAATTTTAATCTATGGACAGCTCAGCACCTCCTGCCCACTCCACCTCCCTGGACAGGCAAGGAGGCCCCAGCCAGGCGTCTCTGCTCCTTCTAACCTCTAGTCCATCCGTCTGCTCTCAGAGGTGCTCCACCCTGACCAGGAGCCAGGTCTAGGCCCCAAGACCAAGGCACGATCTTGGTTCTTCTTTTCCTTGCTCATGCTGGAATTTCCCAATGTGATATGCTAATGTAAATATTGTTACTACTATTTATTGTTCAGTTCAAAGAATTTGGAGTTTTTATTGTTATTTTGGTTTTACTTTTGAAACCAAGAAGCTATAGAAACCAAGAAAATGAGCTTTATGGTGTCACTGGAAAAACTGGTTAAGCAAATGGGACTATCTAGGATTCGTAACTGAGTGTAACTGTTGTGAGGCCACACTGCTCTGAAACATCTTCTGCAGACACCCCGCCCACCGCCCACCTTTTGTCTGCCTCCGACTGCCATGGAGGGGCTCAGGAGTCAGATCTGTTCTTCATGGCCCACAGAAGCCTTGCCAGTTTGGGGCCGGCCGAATGACTGACATGGTGCCTGTCAGTGTACATGGAAATGATGCGTAAGGCTGGTCCAGGCCCCCCGTGGTATCCATACCCCCCGAGGCATGTGCATGTGTGCCCTGCCTCTTGCAGTTGGAGAGCATGCAGCACAAGTGCAGAACTCAGGGTCTAGAAAGTGCTCCAGAGCAGTGGCGGGAGAGGGTCCACTTGGATACAGGCAGGCACCAGCTCTGCGGGGTGAGCTGGCTGCCCAGATAGGAAGGGCAGAGTCCTGCACAGGAGTGGTTGTCAGCTGGAACTGGGGGTGTGCCCCAGGTGGCAACAGCAGACTCCAAAAAGAGGAAAACTGTGCAATAGAAAGCACACATCACAGATTTGATCTCTGGCCTTGCTCAGTGAGTTAAGGATCCTGCATTGCCACAAGTTGCAGTGTAGGTCACAGATACGGCTCGGATCCTGTGTCGCTGTGGCTGCAGCTCCAATTCAACCCCTAGCCTGGGAACGTCCATGTGCCTCTAGTGTGGCCCTAAAAAGACAAAAATAAAAGTACATATCAGACTGTGAGGAGAGAGCCAGCGGGGCATCCTGGGAAGACCCATGACCTCCCGCCTACCTGGGCTTCTACCAGCGTCTGCACCGCTGCTGATGGGTTTTTCAAGGCTTATGAAGGGGTTTTGTGCAACATAGAGAAGAAACGTACACAGCTGGTCTCCTAGGAAAGAAACATACGCAGATGGTTTTCTAGAGAGCAGAAGGGCTTGCTTTTGGAGACGGTGATTCTTTGTACTTAATTTGCTCCTTAGGATTGGCCCAGGGTCAGAAAGAAGCTACAGTAGCTCCACCCCCTTTGGAGAACATTCCAAGGAGCCTGTCCTTCCCTTCCCTGCCCAGAGCCAGGTTTATCGGTCTGGATCTTCCTTCCTTCCCAGGGGAGCATTGACAATCCAAGGCTGCTTGTTTGGAAGTGAGATGACCTGCTGCTGATGAGGTAGATGATAGTGAAAAGGGGGCTTTGACCCACTTCTGTCTCTGTGCACTTGAGGAGGAAAGTCTGCCTCTGAAAGGACAGCCGCTTCATCTCTGTGTCAAGGCTCTGGGAGAAACACACCAAAGAGATGTGCCTCTGTTGTTGAGCGAGAAGATGGTTTGGGTGATTAAAGAGATGGATGTGGTCAAAGAAAAAGTAGGGGAAGCTCAAAGAATTCAAGCAGTATTTTATATAATTGACTTAAGTTTCTTGGCCAATCCCTAGTTGATTCCCCAAGTTCGGAGTTAACGTTACTAAGGTACTTGCATGACCTTGGCTCTTGGGTCTGTGTTTAGAATGAGTACTTTCTTTCCCATGGCACCATGATTCTGAATTAGAAATTCTTGACCTCAGGGGGCGTTTTTTTGTTTTTGTCTTTTTAGGGCTGCACCTGTGGCATATGGAGGTTCCCAGGCTAGGGCTCCAAAGGAGCTGTGGCCAGCCTATGCCACAGCCACAGCAACGAGGGATCCAAGCCATGTCTGTGACCTATATCACAGCTCACGGCAACGCTGGATCCTTAACCCACTGAGCGAGGCCAGGGATCGAACTTGAGTCCTCATGGATACTAGTCAGATTCGTTTCTGCTGAACTCCAACCTGAGTTATTTCTTTTTGTTTGTTTGGTTTTTGTTTTTTATGGCTTCACCCATGGCACATGGAAGTTCCCAGGCTAGGGGTCACATGACTAGGATCTGCAGCTGCCTGCTTGTGCCACAGCCACAGCAATGAGGGATCCAAGCCACACCTGTGACCTACACCACATCTCACGGCTATGCCAGATCCTTAATCCACTGAGTGAGGCCAGAGATCGAACCCTCATCCTCCTGGATACTAGTCAGGTTTGTTACCACTGAGCCAGGACAGGAATTCCTTGACCTGAGTTATTTCTGACCAATACTCAGGTTTAAATTTTATTAAAATTAGTTCAGCCGTATGGTCTCCCTGCACCCATGAGGTTGACCTAACTTCTCTCACAGTGTCAGTGATGTGAAAACATGCCACTTTTCATATTCAGGACCCCTCCCACCCCAGTCTTTGAACTGAGCTGTCCTGGTTTAAGACAAATGATTGAGTTGGTTAACACTTACTCAGAGTTGTCTCATGGAGCCTCACCACAGACGGCTTCTCTCATTCAACCTGCCAACCTACCACAGAACCACACGGCTGGCATCTTTAAAACTGGCCTGGGAAATAAGGGCCAGAGAGGGTGGAATTGGATGGCGAGAGGGAACACCAGCACCCACAGTGCTCTGTGTGTGACACATAAGTGAAGTGAGAGAAGAGATGATGGCCCCAGTGCACTGCTCTGAGTATTAGAGGCAGCACCTCCAGGATCCTCGTCCTGCCTTGGTGAGTGCTCCCTGCCAAGCCTGTGGGACTACAGTGGGTGCAGGCTGGGGATCAGGTTCAGACCAGCACGTGGTCCTGGGTGGAGCACACCTCACGTGGGGAGCAAGGCGTCCTCCAGGATCCCCACTGTGCCGCTCAAGGGTGAGTGTTAAAATTCCCCTTGATGTTCAGTCTGCCCTGTCCCGGCCTTGGGCTCTGTGCCAGCACAGAACTCAGCAGACTGCAGTGTACTGGGCAGAGTGAGCTCAAGGAAGGGTAGCATTTTATCCTGGAGGAAATAAAAGCACATTTAAATTCTGTCTCATCTATTAACAAATGCTTATTTCTGACTGGTGGTCTGTCCCATCTTTGGCCCCTTTTCCATCTTTTGTTAAATGGGATCAAAATAGTGATTGGCTCCATTACAGCCACCTCGTTTAGCACTTTGGGGGCAGGAGAGGTATTCTGGAGTCTTTCAGGGTCTGCGTCGGAGTTAGATAAATTACAGTGCTGTGTTTCTATTTTAGGGTTTATTTATGTGTATTCACATTGATCCATGTCTGATTGAACCTACATTGTGTAATGATTATTTTTCTTGAATTTTTGCTGTCTCTTGGCAGAACTCTCTCTTTCTACCAAAATTCAAAAGAAGAAAACTTGCTATACAGAAAAGTGTAGCACTTCATCTCTGTGGGTTATGAAACAGGGTGTCTGGGATACATCTGGACTTTTAGCTCCTAAAATAGTTACTATTCCTGTCACAAGCCCACCTCTAGACGTGAGCAGTGAGCACCAGCCCCACCCTTTGATGCAGCTCATTTAAACCCAGTGGGATGCACCACAGTGTCCCTGACACCTGTGCACAGGAGGTGCCACCAGTCCGGGATCGGATGTCTAAACTGTTCCTTTATTCATTCAACTAGTAAAGGCCCGCCATGTCCAAGGCCCTTTTCTAGGTACTAGAAGTACAGGAGCAGACAGAACAGGTAAATCAAATGCTAATGCATCTAAAAAGAATTCTCTCAGCAGAAGGCAGTGAAACAAAAGACATTCTAGATCAAACTTGATAAAAATGTGTCTGGCACAGTCAAGGATCGAAGCTGCAGAATTGAGGACCTGCCTCCCGTGGGCAGGCTCGGCACATCATGCCTACCCAGGGCAAAGAGAAAGATCCCTCTGAGCCAGCATAGCCCCTAATTTGTCCTCCTTCATTTGGGCTCAAATCCTGGAGGGTGTTCAAATCCTGAACAGAGGGCACAAGGCTGCAGTCACTGAAAAGGGACGCTGCCATCCTTTCCCCACCATCAACATATATTCAGTGTCAATAAGTGGATATTTAGCTCCATGGGTAGTAAGCTTTTGTTCAGTGCCAGGTGGTGTGCTAGGCCCTCAGAGAAAGGCCCTGCATGCATAGAGTTTACCATCTGGTCAGGGTCATCTTGTGGTTAAGAGCCTGGGTTCTGTGAGGGACTGTTGGAATTCAAGCCTCAATTTCCCCTTTGTATCTGGTGACCTTGGGCTAATAACCTCACTTATCTGTAAGATAGGAATGCCATTTAGTGGTACCTAACCCATAAGGTCATTGTGAGTTTCCAACATGGTTATGAATGTATGGTCTTAGGTGCCTGGCCCAGAGTCCTTGCTCATTAAGCATGTTTACAATTATGGTGACTAGCACTTTTTACTGAAAAACATGGTCTGTGAATTTATAAGGAAATCCCAATTCTCTGACCCTTTCTAACTTACTCAGACAGAGCGGTCCTTTGTGGCCTCCCTAGATAACTCCTGCCTTACTCCACGCAGTACATCCCGGGAAGTATTTCACACGAGGGATAAAGAGGGCTAGGGATAGAGACTGACATTTGGCAGTCATGTGGCTGAGGGCTTGAACATTTTCATTTGGGACATAAAATAAATGTGATCTCATTTTAAGAGTTGTGGATCATGGGCATTCCCATTGTGGCTCAGCAGGTTAAGAACGCAATATAGTGTCCATGAGAATTCAGGTTCGATCCCTGGCCTCACTCAATAGGTTAAGGATCTGGCATTGCCACAAGCCTCAGCGTATGTCACAGATGTGGCTTGAGTCCCACATTGCTGTGTCTGGTGTAGGCCAGTAGCTGCAGTTGTGATTCTACCCTTAGCCTGGGAACGTCTATGTTCTAAAATTTTTTTTTTTAATTAAAGAAAAAAAAATAAAGGCCCACCGTTATCTCTGTGAGGATGCAGGTTGGATCCCTGGCCTTGCTCTCTGGGTTAAGAGCCAGCCTTGCCACAAGCTGTGGCATGGGTGTTGCTGTGGAGCAGCTGCTGTTCTTTTCAACCTCTGGCCCAGGAACCTCCATATTCTGTAAGTGTATTTTTCCTTTAATTAAAAAAAAAAGGATTGTAGATTATTAAGCCCAAAATAACTCAGACTTTATAGAGAGATGTGGGTGTTGATAAATTTATTTACATAGGTGCATTATGTAACAGTGTTCTCTCTCTTTTTTTTTTTTTGGCAGCCCCGTGGCATATGGAGTTCCCAGGTTGGGGATCAGATCCAAGCCACAGTTTCGGCCTACAGTGCAGCCATAGGAACACAGGATTTTTTTTTTTTTTTTTTTTTTTTTTTTTTTTTTTTTTTTTGTCTTTTTGCCTTTTCTAGGGCCGCTCCCATGTCATATGGAGGTTCCCAGGCTAGGGGTAGAATCAGAGCTGTAGCCACTGGCCTATGCCAGAGCCATAGCAACACAGGATGTGGGCCATGTCTGCAAACTTCACCACAGCTCACGGCAATGCCAGGTCCTTAACCCACTGAGCAAGGCCAGGGATTGAACCTGCAACCCCATGGTTCCTAGTCAGATTTGTTAACTACTGTGCCACAACGGGAACTCCAGGATTTTTAACCCACTGTGCCAGGGATTGAACGTGCGTCCCAGCACTCCAGAGATGCCGATGATCTCCAGCCTGGAATAATGCGTTAAGGATCTGGCATTGCCGCAGCAGTGGCGTAGGTCGCAGATGCTGCTCTGATCTGATCCCTGGCCCAGGAAATTCCACATACCATGGGTACAGCTGAAAAGGGGGGGGGGCAGAATTTATTAAGAAATTGGTAATAATGACCACCTCTGGGGATAAGAACTAGAAGACTGAAGGGAAGAGGCAAGAGGTCACTTCCTTTGCAGTCTGTTCTCTCCTGCCTTTATAATTTTGTACCTTCTGAAGGTATTGACTTTTTTTTTTTAATCAATATTTGATGGTTACAAAATCAAGTCATCTTGGACCAGACTTTGTTCTGGAAAGTGCTTAAGTATTCTGTCCTGAAAGTAGTTGCGTCCCTTCTAGGTAAATAAAGCAAGTAGGCACCAGATATTCTAGGAGGAGGACATTGTTATCAGGCTAGGGTGACAAAAAAAAAAACTTAACACAACCTTCAATACCTAGGATTTTCTTTTATGACATAAAGACTATAGGGGCCATCCCAGTGCTTGATAAAACTGTTCCACGGAGTTGGGGGGAACCAGGCCCCTCTTTCCTCATGGTTTAAGGTGTCTGCTTGAGCTTCAGGAGGTCCTGCTAGAAGAAAGGGGGACAGAGGCATAGCACATCCCTTTAAGGAAAGGTCTAAAAAGTTAACTTGGCATTTCTGTTTACATCCCCTCATCTGGAACTAGCCAAACCCAGTTCCAAAAGAGGCTGCAAAATGCCGTTTTCAAAATTGAGTATATGTTTTACTCTTAACAGTACATTTCAAGTTTCAAGTTCTCAGTAGCCATATATGGCTAGGGGATACTGTATTTACATTGAAAACACAGTCTGGGAGTTCCCATCATGGCTCAGTGGTTAACGAACCCGACTAGTATCCATGAGGACCTCAGTTCCATTCCTGACCTTGCTCAGTGGGTTAAGGATTCGGTATTGCTGTGAGCGGTGGTGTAGGTTGCTGTCATGGCTCAGATCTGCCATTGCTGTGGCTGTGGTGTAGGCTGGTGGCCACAGCTCCGAATTGACCCCCTAGCCTGGGAACCTCCATAGGCTGCATTAAAAAAAAAGACCAAAAAAAAAAAAAAAAAAGAATAACAGTTTGGAAAAAACAGTAAACAAATTGATAATGACGAATGGTGCTAAGAGCCAAGGAGGAGACAGCTACAGTAATGGAGAAGGAAGCAGAAGCCCCTGGGGAAGCTGATCCCTAAAGGATGAGAAGAGCAAGGGGAGGGGTGGCCCATGCACCGGAAGGCCTGGGGAAGGAGGGAGCCTGGCCCCCCTGAGCTGCCAGCAGGAGACCAACCACATCCTGTCCAGAAGCTATGAGCTGAGGCCGGGTCCCAGAGAGTGCCCCCCTCCTCCTGCCCTTCCCGAAGCTGCCCACTCAACTCCTCCACTCACTGTGCAAGGAACTCTCTAGTGAACGCGCCCACTGGGGCTTAAGCTGGCCAGAAATCATTTTCTGTTGCCTCTTAACCTGGTCCCAAACCCGAAACTTGTTTAAAGGTGGGTAATCTACACTCAGAAAAGGCAGAGAGCGCCTAGTGTAGAAAGACTCACTCTCACCACCTCTTTAGAAAGCTCATTGGCAGGGCGAACACACTTTGTATGCACTCTGTACACGTGTGCCCTGGGCCTGTGCTTCCAAATGGCTCCATTTCCTGGAGGAGGGATCACCTTCACCGGAAGCCAGGTGTTAACAGAATCATGCCACTGTGAGCTCTCGGCACCACCACCAAAGAACAGGCCTGACCCACTGAGTCATCACAAACTACCCAAGGTTGACAGTAGAAATAAAATCAACCAAACTCCCCAGATAGACTACACCAGCCTCCCAGGTGCTCAAGACAAGCAGTTTACTCAACCTTCTGTAAAACAGTGCTCAGGGTGGGTACGAATTTGCAGATTTGCTGATAAATGCATTGGTCCATCACTATCCAAGTGGACTATCTAAGGCTGAAGATATGAGGAAGTTGTAGTCCTCATCCTGCCTGCTATCAACAGCACTGCCTTAGGCACGCTGCCTCTGCCTCTTGGTCTCAGTTTTCCAGGCTGTAAGACAAAAGATGAAACTCTCAGTCATGCCTGTCTGCTTTCACTCATCTTTGCAAGGCATCAGGAATCTGGAAGACTTAAATTGTTGCCTGTGCTGCCAGACCACATGGAAGGAGCTGGTCACCACTGATGGAGCCTGCAGTCCTCACCAGTTCTCACACCTCACTTTCATCCCTTTGGGAAACTATCCCAAGAGCTGAGCTTCAGGGAACCCCGCCCTTGTGGCGGTGTTTGCAAGGCTTATCTGGGCATGCCCTAGCCCCCTCCCTAACATGCACTTAAAACACTGTTTAGCCTATAGAGTTATTTTGCTAATTATACATCTCCCCCAGTAGAACATAAGCTCCAGAAGGGTAGGTATTTCTGTTTGTTTTAGTCACTGCTATAACCTCAGTGCTTAGCACAGTACCTGGCATGTAGTTTATGCTTTAAAAATATTGTCTGGGAGTTCCCGTCGTGGCGCGGTGGTTAACGAATCCGACTTGGAACCATGAGGTTGCGGGTTCGGTCCCTGCCCTTGCTCAGTGGGTTAACGATCCAGCGTTGCCGTGAGCTGTGGTGTAGGTTGCAGACGCGGCTCGGATCTCGAGTTGCTGTGGCTCTGGCGTAGGCCGATTCAACCCCTAGCCTGGGAACCTCCATGTGCTGCAGAAGCGGCCCAAAGAAATAGCAAAAAAAAAAAAGACAAAAAAAAATATTGTCTGAATAAGTGTAAGAGTGAATTCGATCTTAAAGTCTCTCTCAGCAGTAAGAGTCAGGGAGGAAGTGTACTGGAACCCAGCAGGCATGGATCTGAATCCCTTCTCCATAAGTTTCAAGCTTCCTCACAGCTACAACCCTGTCCTGGGCCCCCAGTCCTGTTAAGGGTCTCCTGGTTGCTTACAAGATCTATTCAGAGACTGCAGGAGCCTGATATTGCTTGTCCTCACACCATTTCCTGAAAGTCTCAGTTCCACCTTTGCTCAGAGAGGGCCCCTCGAAGCGCCAGAACCACGGGTGGGGGGGCCCGGACCACCCCCTCCCTCCCACCTCCCATTTCTGCCTGCAGCCCTGGGCCCCAACCCTGGCCCCAAACATAAGAGCTGGAGCCAAATGCTTCTAGCATATACCACCGTGGGTGATTTATTTAAGGGTCTCCAAATAATCACTTAAGTGTCACCATGGCAACCTGAAGAGTTGCCATGGAGATGGAGCAGGAGCCGTCCCCATGGAGACCCCTGGGAGACTCTCTAGGAAATCATTACCAGGTGGATGGGGCTTGGGAAGGGGGAGCTGGACAAATAAGGAAGCCCCACAAGTTCTGTGTGCTGGCAGGAGAAGGGGGGTGAAGGGGCAGAATGGGAAAGGCCAGCTTAAAAAGGCCGGCAAGTTAATTATCTCCACCAACTCTAGGGTCCTGTGTGATAAATAACTTCTATTGTATGCACAGAACATATCCGAAGGAAAAGACAGGAAACTAGTAAAAGCAGTGGCCCCCAAGAAGGGGGTGGAGGAGAGAGATTTTTCACTGTATGCTCCTTTGTATACTGTTTGAATTTCTTTTATCATAGGTATGGAAACATAAATATTCCAAAATTTAAATGTTATTTACAGAGTATTTTCTAGGTTAAATATTTTACTTTGTTTTATTTTATTTTATTTTATTTTATTTTATTTTATTTTTTGTCTTTTGTCTTTTTAGAGCTGCACAAGCGGCACATGGAGGTCTCCAGGCTAGGGGTCAAATTGGAGCTGTAGCTGCTGGCCTACATCACAGCCACAGCAACTTGAGATCCAAGCCATGTCTTCGACCTACACCACAGCTCATGGCAACACCAGATCTTTAACCCACCAAGTGGGGCCAGGGATCAAACCTGAGTCTTCATGGATACTAGTTGGGTTCGTTAACCACTGAGCCACAACGGGAACTCCTTGATTAAATATTTTAGAACCTCAAAATAACCCCATAAGGTAGTTTTATCCCTATTACATAAATGGAGAAACCGGTTCAGAAAGTGGCTGACCGTCACACAGATCAGTGGGCATCAAAACCAGGACTCTCCAGCACCCCTAAGCAAGTCTGGATTCTCTGATCTGCCGCCGACACACCGAGCACCCATAGGTATCTGTCACCCCCTGGACCTCAGTTTCCTCACCCGTAAAGTAGTTTGGCATTTTGGGCTGGATGAAGGCAAAAGCTGCTTCCTATGGCATCCTGTGGCTGTGGCTCTTTGGAAGGATTTCTGAGTGCTGTTATCACAGCCTGTCTTTTCCTTTTCCTCTTCCTCAACCCACACTCTAATCCCGCCCCCAGCAGTGGATCCTTGGGGTTCTCAAGGAAACAACTCAGAATGTCAAGCTGAAGGGACTTTCGAAGAACCTCTAGATTCTGTCTTAGCAGAGGAGGGTGTGGCCCAAGAGAGGGAAGGAGAGCCACCAGGAAAATGCAAACCCAAACCTTGAGATCCCCTATCGACACCCATTAGGATGGCTGCGATCAAAAAGACCAACAGTAACATGTTTGCGAAGCTGAGAGATTGGAACCTCCATACACTGCTGGTGGGGAAACTGGGGACTTTATGCACAGCTATAAAATGGCTCAGCTGCGTCTGAGCTTGAGCTGCTACAACAAAACCCCACAGGCTGTGTGGCTTGAAGAACAGACGTTTCTCACAGTTCTGGAAACTGGCAAGTCCTCGATCAAGGTGCCAGCATATTTTGTTCCTCATGAGGGGCATCCTCCTGATTTGCAGGGCTCCGCCCTCATGACTTATGTCCCAAAGGCCCCACCTGCTAATAACACCACATTGGGAGTTAAGGCTGCAACACAAGAACTGGCTGGAAGGGGCAGGCAAACATTCAATCCATAAAAACTGCTTTGGAAAACAGTCTGTAGTTGTTCAAAAGGTTAAACATACATTTACCACATGACCCAGAAATTCCATCCCTAGGTATATCCCCAAGAGAATTCAAAAATATTTTAACACAAAAACTAGTACATGATTGTTCATGGCATCGTTATCCATAATAGACAAAAAGTAGAAACACCCCAAATGTCCACCAGTGGATGATAGATAAAATGTGCTATGTTCACGCAGTGAAATATTATTCAGCCACAAAAAGGAATGAAGTGCTGACAATGCTACAGTGTGGATGCTCCTCCAAAATACTGCACCCCATGAAAGAAGCCTCTCACAGAGGACCACCCATGACCACATAGTAAATGATTCTATTTATAGGAAATGTCCAGAATAGGGACATCTGTAAAGACAAAAAGATTAGCGATGGTGATTGATAATGATGACTTTTTTTCAGGGGTGATGAAAATGTTTTAAAATTGATTGTGGTGATAGATGCATGACTCTAAAATATTCTAAAATCCACTGAATTGTATAAATTTCATGGCATATCACAGTTCCCAGGCCAGGAATCAAGCCTGCACCATAGCAGTGACCCAACACCAGGTCCTTAACATGCTATGCCACAAAGGAACTCCAGTATACTTTATTTTTATTTATTTATTTATTTATTTATTTATTTTTGCTTTTTAGGGCCACACCCTAAAGCAATCCAGGGATTGAACCTGTGTCCTCAGATTTGTTAACCACAATGGGAACTCCTCCAGTATACTTTAAATGGGTGCATTGTACAGTGTGTGAATGATAGCTCAATAAAGCTATTTTTTGTGGGTGTTTTGTTTTGCTTTGCTTTGCTTTTTAGGGTTGCACCTGCAGCATATGGAAGTTCCCTGGCTAGGGGTTTAATTGGAGCTTCAGTAATAGGAAGCTATGGGAACTCCCCAATAAAGCTGTTTTTTAAAAAAGAGAGAGTGAGAGGGAAAGTAACTTCCCCAAGGTCACATAGCCTCAGGACCTGCCTCCTGGTCAGCCTCCTCTCACACCTTGTGCTCTCTATAAGGGGGCCAGAGGGCCTTTAAGGCTGCTTCTGAAATGAGCAGGTGCCAACTACAGGGAGCTTCATATCATGCCCTCCTCCCCCTGCCCCTTAGCCACAGCAGCATTCTTTTTTTTTTTTTTGAACTATATTTGACATACAATGTATCACTTCAGTTGTATCTAGTAATTGGATATTTTTATATATTACGAAATGATCACAACAAATTTAATTACCACATGTCAGCATCAGAGCATCGATCTTTAATAAACAGGAAGCCTCAAAATTTCATTAAGAGGTCCACTGCCAAAAAGAAGAAAGGCAGATGTTTGAAAGCCATGAACCAGAGAAAGTATTGAGGAGGGAAGGCAGAATAAAGAACCTGAGCATTGGCCTTTTAGAAAGCATCTCTTTTTATTTGATGCTTTGACATCTTGGGGCCTTGCTGACCCTGGAGAGACTGCCTCCCAGGACTAGCCAATTCCTACACATAGTAAAGGACTCTCTAGGAGTTCCCATTTGTTAGCAGAAATGAACCCAACTAGTATCCACGAGGACTTGGGATCGATCCCTGGCCTTGCTTAGTGGATTAAGGATCTGGCGTTGCCGTGAGCTGTGGCATAGGTTGCAGACGAAGCCTGGATCTCACAGTTTTGCTGTGGCTGTGGCATAGGCCAGCAGCTGCAGCTCTAATTGGATGCCTAGCCTGGGAACTTCCATATGCCATCGGTGTGGCCCTAAAAAGCAAAAAAAAAAAAAAAGGAACTCTCCAGTAAGAATGCCTTTTACATGCAAACCAATCAATTCAAACCCATATGCTGACCATCCTCTTTATCAAGTCCTTACAAAGCTCTCACACTCTAAGCTGCTATTTCGCTGCCCCAGTCACCCCAGGGCCAGGTATCTGACAACCAGAGTCCACTGAAATTATTCAAACTAGTCAGTCCTATACCTGCATGCCTTGTCTCACCTGTGCTTCCTGCAGAAACCACATAGAGGCTCCTACCTGTTTCCCTCTCCCCTCCTGCCTCCTGACCCACCCAGGTGCCTTGTAGTGGGATCGACATGGTGTGACCACTCCTCTTGGGAACTGTAACTAATATACTACATTTTCTTTCTTTCTTTTTCTTTTTTTTTTTTTTTTTGGCCAACCTGCAGCATATGGAGTTCCCTGATCTGAGCCACCACAGTTGCAACCTAAGCCATAGCTGTGGCAATGCTGGATCCATAACCCATTGTGCTGTGCTGGGGATCAAACCTGTGTGCCAGTGCTCCCAAGATGTCAACAATCCCATTGCACCACAACAGGAACTCCTCTTTCTTCTTCTTCTTCTTCTTTTTTTTTTTTTTTTTTTTTTTTTTTTGTCTTTCTAGGGCCACACTCACGGCATATGGAAGTTTTTGGGGTCTAATCGGAGCCGTAGCTGCAACTCACACAGCTCACAGCAACGCCAGATCCTTAACTCACTGAGCGAGGCCAGGGATCCAACCTGTGTCCTCATAAATGCCAGTCGGGTTCATAAACCACTGAGCCACGACAGGAACCCCCTCTTCTTTTTTTTTTAAGGCCACACCTGCGTCATATGGAAGTTCCCAGGCTAAGGGTTGAATCAGAGTTGTAGCTACTGGCCTATGCCAAAGCTCCTAGCAACTCTGGATCCTTAAACCACTGAGCGAGGCCCGAGATCAAACCCGCATCTTCATGGATACTAGTCGGGTTCGTAACGGGTTGAACCGCAATGGGAATTCTCTCTTGGCGATTTTAAATGTGCAGTGCAGTATTATTAAGTATAGTCATTATGCTGTACACACACTACCTTTTCAGTTACAGTCATCTCCTGATCTGGCTTCACCATACCTAAATAAAAATAAAGTCTAGGAGGAGTTCCTGCTGTGGTGCAAAGGGAACGGCAGTGTCTTGGGAGCTCTGGGTAGTAGGTTCAGTCCCTGGCCTGGCACAATGGGTTAAGGATCCAGCATTGCCACAGCTGTGGCTTAGGTTGCAGCTGCAGCTCAGATCAGATACCTGGCGGGGGAACTCCATATGACAACAAAATAAATGAGTTGTGGGTAGGAAGTGAACAGTGTGGGGAATATAGTAATAACATTGTTACCACTTTGTATAATGACAGAGAGTAACTAGATTTATCCTGGGGATCATTTTGAAACTTATAGGGAATCACTATGTTGTATACAAAGATCTAACATTGTGTTGGGTTAATTATAGGTCAAAAACAAACAAGTTCTCTTGCAGTGCAGTGGGTTAAGGATCTGGCATTGTTACCGCAGCGGCTTGGGTCACTGCTGTGGTACAGTTTCAGTCCCTGGCTAGGGAATTTCTACATGCTGCAGGCGCAGCCAAAAACACAAACAAACAAACTCAGAAAAAGAGATTAGATTTGTGGTTACCAGAGGTGGACGGTAGGGAGAGGGGGAATTAGATGAAGGCAGTGAAAAGCCACAAACTTCCAGTTATAAGATTAAATAAATACTACGGACATAATGTACAACATGATAAATATAAGGAACACTGTTATACATTATATATGAAAGTTATTAAGAGCAAATCCTGAGAAATCCTGAGTTCTCATCCCAAAAATTTCCTTTTTTTTTTTTTTTTGGTCTTTTTAGGGCCACACCTATGGCACATGATGGAAGTTCCCAGGCTAGGGGTTAAATTGGAGCTGCAGGAGTTCCCGTCATAGATCAGTGGAAACAAATCTGACTAGGAACCACGAGGTTGCAGGTTGGATCCCTGACCTTGCTCAGTGGGTTAAGTATCTGACGTGGCCGTGAGCTGTTGTGTAGGTTGTGTAGATGCGGCTCTGATTTGACCCCTAGTCTGGGAACCTCCACATGCCATGGGTGCTGACCTAAAAAGACAAAAAAAAAAAAAAAAAATTGGAGCTGTAGCTGCCAGCTTATGCCACAGCCACAGCAACACCAGATCCAAGCCACATCTTCGACATACACCACAGCTCATGGCAAGGCTGGATCCTTAACCCACTAAGCGAGGCCAGGGCTCAAACCTCTGTCCTCATGGATACTAGTGAGCTACTACAGGAACTCCTAATTCAAATGTCTTTGTTTTCTCCCTAGGCTCTACTTTTTGTTAGTAGTTTGTTTTTGCTTTTCACAAGTTGCCTATTCTTAATGACAGGAGATTAACCAGGAGAGCCAGTGGGACCACTTTGTTTCCGAGTCCCACTGGCGTTTCAAACGTCATTGCCCTGTTCTTGATAACTTGCTTCGCCTTTGGCATCAGATTTGTTAATCAGCGTTCCTGGTAACAAGAAATAGAAACCAAATCCTGTTAATGACGTGGAAAAGTTTTGTTTTGTTTTGTTTTGTTTTTGGAAATATATCAGGCAGCTCAGAGAATTATTATGAAGGCTGGAAATCCAAATGAGAAAATGAGCAAAACCCAAGGGCGAATAGCAGCAAAGAACCAGCTGGGTCTGGTTAGGACCCACGGCACCGTGCCAGTGGGCCTGGTGCTGCCTTAGGCCCTACTGCCAGAATCAGACTCCCCATTCTTCCTTTTCAGGAGAATACACTTGGTTACCATGGCCACCAGGAACCAGGGGACAGCGATAGCAAAGGTGTGTCATTCCTGACCTGGGGAATTGGGAAGCAAGGGAAGGCCTTCATTCAATGAAAGAAGAGGGAACTTAGCTGCTGGGCTGTCCAAGAGGTGATGCCCACCAAGTCCTTAACGGAGTACAAAGTATCAAGGCTATAAATTTTTAAAAAATTAACGAACAAACAAACAAAAAAAACCAAAATGGAGTGGATGAAATGATCAAATTTTCAGAAATTGAAGGACATTGCACTTAAAGATTAAAAAATGCCCACTGAGTTCCTGACAATAATGGGTAAAAACTGAGGACCCACATCAAGACAAATCTATACATCAGAACACGGAAGACAAAGAGATCCCACCAAAAGGAAGGGGGAACATGTCATGAATTAGAATGGCTTGAATGTCTCAATAGCAGCATTGAAATTGAGAAGACACTTAACCAATGCTTTAAAATTCTTTTTTGGGGTGGGAGGGGCTTTTTAGGGCCACACCCATAGCATAGGGAAGCTCCCAGGCTAGGAGTCAAATTGGAGCCATAGCTTCCAGCAATACCAGATCCAATGGCATCTGAGACCTTAACGTCAGTGCTGGATCCTTAACCCACTGAGTGAGGCCAGGAATCAAATTGGCATCCTCAGGGATACTAGATGGGATCTTAACCCACTGAGCCACAGCAGGAACTCCCACAATGCTTTAAAATTCTTTGGGAAAACTGTCCCCAACTTAAAATTTTATATCCAACCAAACTATCAATCAAGTTTGAAAGTTTAAAACAAAAAAACAAACAACCGTTTCGGTCAATTACATAATCTTGATCAATATATTTTTTTCAGGTACTCAAGAGGCTACTGGAGGATGTGTTTTACCAAAATAAGTTCATAAATGAAGAAAAAGAAAGACAACAGGAAACAGTAATTTGACTCAGGAGGGTGGTGCAGAGAATCCCCAAGGATGTTGGTGAAGCAGTTGCTGGATGAAAACAACACAACAGGCCTAGAGAGCAACCAGCCTAAATCCAGTTCAGACAAGAAGCTCAAGGGGGAAGAAGCTCCAGGAGAAATTGCTTCAAGTACACGAAATTAGTAGAATATCATCTGAACATATTGAGGGAAGATTTCAACAACTGGAGGAGTTTGGCATTGAGTACAAAGAAATCTAAGTGAATGGGGTGGGCTGGGGGGGATGGTTCTTAACATCAGGGAAAATAAAAGCTTATGCCTGAAAAGAGAAGTAATCACAGTGCATCCCATGGCTTATACTGTAAACACATGGGGATGGTGTTTACCTAGTGGTAATAATGTAAACACCAACTTTTGCTGTAACCAAATTATTATATGACTACATTGGCAGGATGGGGCCAGAAAGTATCAGTGCACTGTTGGAGTGGGGAAAACAATAAATAGTGCCTAAAACTGAAAAATGGTTTAGTAGTAATAAAACAATATTATTTGGTAAATGCCAAAAAAATAATCCACAAAAATTGATGGGGGGTAGCTCTAATGAAGGAGAGTTTTTCTTCAGTTTTGTACCATTCCTTGACTCTTTGAGCTATGTGGATAAATAATTTTCTTTTCTTTTTTGGCCACACCTGTGGCATATTGGTTTTCCCCAGGCCAGGGATGGAATCCTAGCTGCAGCTGCAACCTATGACACAACTGCAGCAACGCCATATCCTTAACCCACACTCTGGGCCAGGGAATGAACCTGTGCCTCCTCAGCAACCTGAGCCACTGCAGTTGGATCCTTAACCCACTGCACCACAGTGGGAACTCCTGGATGAATAATTTTCATAAAAATTAAATTTTTGGCCTGATTTCTATCTTAGGATGTGCAAGCTGAGACAGACAGACACAGGAAGGAGATACAGATGAAGAATCCAGGATCCTAAAAAAAACTTAAGTTGCAGACTGGGAAGAGAAAAGTACATACAGGTAAGAGGAGTAGCTTTAATTCCAGAAAACAGGCAGGCCCAGGTTAATTTTGTGACCTTCATGACTCATCTAGAAACTGACACACATAAAATCACCTTTGAACTTGACCTTCAGGGAGGCAGCCCAGTTCTCCAGAGCACGTAGCACTGGATGGAGCAAAGCAGCCATGACTCCCCACCCTTTCCATCCTCTGCTCCTTCCTCCATGTGTCCCCGCTCAGGCCCCTCAGGAATCCTGCATGCTCAGACTTGCAGAGATACTAGCTGAGGGGATTAGGATGTGCCTCAGAGCCAGCAGACAAAGCTGGGGCTTCTGTGCCCCACTCCCACCCCCACATCCTCCGTCCCCAGTCATGGTCATGTTTGTAGTATCTAGGCAGACAGATCAGCTGCCCACCTGCGCAGCTTCCCCCAGACATTCCACACCCAGACAGTGGTGCCGGGAGTGAAGCTGCAGAGAAAGGGAAGGTATTAAGGGAGAATTAAGGTGAGGAAGTGACTCAACCCAGCATAAGCCTGCAGGCATCCGGAGGAGCTCTCACAAGGCAGCTTGGCCGCTTGTTTCAGCTTTCAAGTGGGCCTGGGAGTGTTGCTGAAATGTGACTCGCTCTGCTCCCCTGAGCCCTGAGGGTGGAGGGGAAAGTTGGCTGGGCTCCTGCTCCCCTCCTCCACCTCCAGAGCATCCCTGGTGGGCCGGCAGGGGAGAGTGGGGATGGGTTTGGGGCTGCTTGGATTTTGCATGCCCATGTTTTGTTTTGTTTTGGCCTTGGCATGCAGCAGCTTCCTGTAGAATCTCAGTTCTGAGCAGGGATTGAAAACTGGCTGCAGCTGTGAAAGCACTGAGTCTTAACCACTAGACCACCAGGGAACTCCCGGTGAGTTTCTTTCTCCTGAATTTGTTTGCTTTACATGGGGTAGATCCAGGTTGGAGAGGTGACCCTAGGGAAAGGGTTACCTCTCCCCAACCCCCAAGGAGTTGCCCACTAGGGGACTAAGGGTGGGCGTTTGGGGCCTGATAGGCAAGGACAAAACCCTTGGGGCTCAGAGGAAAGCCACTATTCTGTAGTAAGTGTGTGATCTCACAGTCAATTCAAATTCAGGTTCTTGACCTTTGTCAAGACTGTAGCCTACTGGAGGAGTTTCCATCATGGCTCAGGGGAAAGGAATCTGACTAGTATCCATGAGGACATAGGTTTGATCCCTGGCTTCACTCAGTGGGTTAAGGATCTGGTGTTGCCGTGAGCTGTGGTGTAGGTCACAGACACGACTCAGATCCCATGTTGCTATAGCTGTGCTGTAGGCTGGCAGCTTTAGCTTCGATTCAACCCCTAGCCTAGGAACCTCCATATGTTGTGGATGTGGTCATAAAAACAGGAAAAAAACCAAAAAACAAAAAACTCTAGCCTACTGGAGACTATTTCTTCATCCAACAAATGAAATTCCCCTATCCATTTGTGGTGAAGTCATTCATTCATTCATTCCATGAACACTCTGATATACCATGGTCTGGGCTCATTTAGCAAGAATTTAAAAAATAAATGAGCTTATACCCATTACAATGGCTATATAAAAAAAATTTCACCTATACAGTTGACCCTTGAACAACATGGATTTAACCGCACAGGTACACTTATATGTGAAATTTTTCAACAGTAAAAAAATATTACAGTTACTACACAGTTCGTGGTTGGTTGAATCCAAGATGCAGAGGAACCTTGGGCATAGAGGGCTGACTGTAAACTATATGAGGATTAACCTTGCAGTGTTCAAGGGTCACTTTACTTCAGTAGAAAAATTGTAAGAAGAAAATCCCAGAAAATAACAAGTGTTAGTGAGGATGTGGAAATATGGGAACCTTTGTTCACTATCAGTGGGAAGGTAAAATGATATAGCCACAGTGGGAAGAAGT
Organism: Sus scrofa; assembly: GCF_054392235.1. Classification (NCBI taxonomy): domain Eukaryota; kingdom Metazoa; phylum Chordata; class Mammalia; order Artiodactyla; family Suidae; genus Sus; species Sus scrofa. Next base: position 102,617,536 of record NC_139396.1, on the reverse strand, counting down.
ATCACAGTCCCTCAAAATATTACACATAGAATTACCCTATGATCCAGTAATTCTGCTTCTGGGTATACACCCCAAAGAACTGAAAGTGGGATCTCAAAGAGATATTTGTACACCCATGTTCACAGCAACATTATGGACAGTAGCCAAGAGGTGGAAGCCACTCAAGTGTCCATCAAGGGATGAATGGATAAACAAAATGTGGTGCATACATACAACGAAATATCATCCAGCCTTAGAAAGGAAGGTGATCCTGTGACATGCTACAACATAGATGAACCATAAGGACATTATGCTAAGTGAAGTAAGTCAATTACAAAGGGACAAATATTGTATGATTCCATTATATGGGGTACCTGGAGGAGTCAAATTCCTAGAGACAGAAAGTAGAATGGTGGCTGAGAGGGGCTGAGGAAAGCGGGGAATGGGGAGCTGTTCTTCAATGGGTGCAGAGTTTCAGTTCTGCAGGATGAAAAGATTGATTGCACACCACTGTGAATATACTTAACACTACTGAACTGTATACTAAAAAGTGATTAAGATGGGAGTTCCCGGGATTTCCTGTCGTGGCTCAGCAGAAACGAATCTGACTAGTAACCGTGAGGTTGCGGGTTCAATCCCTGGCCTCACTCAGTGGGTTAAGGATCCGGCGTTGCCATGAGCTGTGGTGTACCTACAGTTCCGATTATACCCCTAGCCTGGGAACCTCCCAAGGCCATGTGTATGGCCCTAAAAAGACAAAACAAAACAAAACAACCCTAACCTTGTGGACTTCACAGTTTCCTAGGTGGACAGATAGCATAGCTTGTAGCTTGCAATGTTTAAGAATAGGGTCTTGTTGGAGTTCCTGTTGTGGCCAGAGGAAACGAATCCAACTAGTAACCATGGTTTCAGGTTCAATCCCTGGCCTTGCTCAGTGGGTTAAGGATCTGGCATTGCTGTGAGCTGTGGTGTAGGTTGCAGACACAGCTTGGATCCTGTGTGGCTGTGGCTGTGGTGTAGCCTGGCAGCTGGAGCTCTGATTCAACCTCTAGCCTGGGAACCTCCATAAGTTGCATATACAGCCCTAAAAAGCAAAAAAAAAAAAAAAAAAAAAGAAAGAAAGAAAGAAAAGAAAAAGAAATAAAGAATGTGCCCTTGTTAAATATGTATTTTACTCTCCAAGATTTTGTATGGTGGGATACGTCCATGAACGTGTCTGTGTGGTGAGGGAATTAGATCTGCTTAGAAGGGCTTTTCCGAGCCAGGCCGATCTATGATAGAGATTATTCCATGTTCTGTAAGTCCATTCTTTCTTCTTCCTTAAAGATGGAACTCCCAGCTTTTAGCTGAGCATGTGGGACCAGGAATAAAGACTACATTTCCTAGTATCACTTGCTAGTTAATTGTTTCCATGAGATTAAGTCTGGCCACTGAGAAGTAAGAGGAAGTAGCTTGTGTGACTTACTGAAAGTATATTCCAAAAAAAGGAGTGAAACTTTGTTTTTCTTTCCTCCTTTTTGTTGGCTGGAATCTAAATGTTATGGCTGGTGCTCAAGCAGCCTCATGGGAGTTTAAGCAGTTCGAGCCCTGTGCAGAGGAGAGTGAAACACAATAAAAGGAGACAGAGCACTATACCAGCCTGGAGAGCTGACCTGTGTTCTTCATTTATGTGGGAGAGGAATGTCCTTCTATCTTGGGGATTTCTGTTACTCACAGCAAAGCATACTTTAAACTATCACAGTAGCCTACAAACCTCTCTGAACCATTTTTGTCTTCAGCTTCCCCCAAATTCTCTCTTTTTTTTTGGCCATGCCTGTGTGCCTGCAGCATGTGGAAGTTCCTGGACAAGGGATTGAACCTACACTGCAGCAGCAACGCAAGCTGGATCTGTAACCCACTGTGTCACCAGGGAATTCCCAGATCTGCCTTAAAGAGACTACCTGGCCCACTGAGTGGGACGAACGCCAGATAAGAACACCTGGACTCAGGAGCAACCACGTCAGAAAACAGGGATCAGCTGGTGAAAATGAACATCTCATACCCCATGACCCAGCAATTCCTCTTAAATGTATTAAGGAGATTTGTGCACATGTGCCAGAGTACCATAGGCACTACATGCTGAAGCATTGTTAGCAACCACCATAGACTGGACACAATCCTAATGACCACCAACAGGAGAATGACCAAGTAAATTGGGGGCAGGGGGCAGGCTTGTACAAGAGAATGGACCACACAATGAGAAGGAATGAACTACTACCGCAAGCATCAACATGGGCAAACCCCAAAACATCATGTTGCATGAAAGAAGCATGCCACAGAAGAAAATGTGCAGGTGCAGAAAACTCAAAACCAGGCAACTCTAGACAACATGTGTCTAGTGGCCTGTACATTCATGGCTCAACTGTAAAAAAAAAAAAACAAGAAAATGGCCCACACCCAATTCAGGAGAGGTTGGTTGAGGGGAAGAGAGGGGGTGGTGGGCTGTCATGGAGGCGAACACAGGAGGCTTCTGGGGTTCTGGCAAGCTTCTATGTCATAATTACTCTGGGGAACTGGAGAGGGGGTGATGATGGGGGTGTTTGTTTTGAAATTATTCTTCAAACTGTACACATTCGTGTTCTGCTGTCTCCTGAATGCAGGAGAGACAGGAAGGGAGGAAGAGTTAAGGCTCTGTTTTGACAGTGCAGGGGAGAGAGGATGAATGCCTTTTCCCCTCTTCCCTCTCCGTCAGCAATAATGACTCATTCCACCACCATTTAGCACTTACTCCATTCTGCTTGAATTACTCTTAGCTGTTAACACGTCTGTCTTCCTCTGTCACTAATTTATTCATTCAGCTGACAATGACTGAAAGTCTCCAAAGTGTCAGCAGGAGGGAGGGGGTGACGGGAGGGAGTTATCCAATAAAAATGAGCAAACCTGGCCCCTTCCCTCCTGCTGCTCAGAGGCTCATCAGGGAGACAGTCTCCAACAAACGTGGCCTCATTTGGCCCTGTGCCTTCAGGGCCTGGGTTCTGATAGAGGTGACAGCACTGGAGCTGAAGGGAGTAACTACCCAGGGGCCCAGAGAGGCCTGCCTGCAGCTCTGCAGCCCCCTCCCCCACCCAGAACAGCAGTGAGGCACTCAGGGGGTTGGCCGGGGCCAGCATGCATGGCAGCGTGAAGCTCTCCAAGCTTAAAATACGAGCTATATCGACTCCCCCTGGGAAAAGACTTCAGAGAGTCTGGGTTCACTTTTTCCCAGGCTATGGATGAGACTCACCTGGGGTGCTAGTTAAATATTCAGATGCTCAGGCTTCTGTCCTGGAGGGTCTGGACTTTCAGGTTCTGGGCTGGGGCCTAGGAATCTGGATGTCAAACTCCTCCATCTGATGTCACCTGTATCACCTACTGAAATGTACAGTCTTCTCTCTTTGGAATATAAGATGTGTTTCCCCATGTGGGAGGTGATTGGTGAGGGGTTAGCTGGGCAGCCTCCTCATTCTCTTAAAACTGCTAGAGGACCCTGTTGGAGGGTCTTCATTTCTGTCCTCTCTTGGAAAGTTAATGAATGTTTATGGAATCAAAATGAGCTAAGAATAAATGAAAGAAGAGTTCCCGTTGTGGCTCGATGGGTTAAGAACCTGACAGTGTCCAGGAGGATGCAGGTTCAATCCCTGGCCTTGCTCAGTGGGTTAAGGATCTAGCTTTGCCTCAAGCTTCAGTGTAGGTCACAGATGCAGCTCGGATCTAGCATTGCTTTGGCTGCGGCATAGGCCTGCAGCTGCAGCTCCTGTTCAACACCTAGCCCAGGAACTTCCACATGCCACGGGTGCAGCCCTAAAAAGAAATAAAAAGAGAACCCAGCGCACTTCTCCGAAACATAAATGAATCTTGCTCCCCACTTTGAAACACCCCGAAGATTCTTCTATTAGCATCTGTGTTCATTTGAAAACATTCAGGAGTTCCCATCGTGGCACAGTGGAAACGAATCCAACTAGGAAACATGAGCTTGTGGGTTTGATCCCTGGCCTCACTCAGTGGGTTAAGGATCTGGCATTGCCGTGAACTGTGGTGTAGGTTGCAGATGAGGCTCAGATCTGGTGTTGCTGTGGCTTTGGTGTAGGCCGGCAGCGACAGCTCTGTTTGGACCCCTGGCCTGGGAAACTCCATGTGCCGCGGGTGTGGCCCTAAAAAGACAAAAAGACCAAAAAAAGAAAAAAAAGAATAAAGAAAACATTTGAAGGCAGTGCCGTGAGGTGGTGGAGGGTTCACCTCCAGACATGGGCCCTCTCCCCTGTTCTCCTACGTGTTTACCTGTGCGACACTGGGCACATCATTTGACTTCTCTGTGCCTCAGTATCCCATTTGTGGTACATCCTTCACAGGGTTGCTCTGAGGACTTTTTAACACAGACCATACCTAGCATTATGCTAAAAAGAATGGTAACAGTTACTATTGTGTTTCCTTGTGGCTTTTGTCTTGTGGTGAGAAGGTGGGGCCAGCTTTGGGTGGAGCCAGCTTCAGGAAAGGAGAAGGGATTCCTCTGGAGCCAGTGGGCCTCCCAGAATAAAAAAGGCTCAGAGAGGCAGGGTGGGGCACCCTGCAACCTAGGAGGAAAACTCCCTGCAGAGGGCAGAGCTCCGTGTACAGGCCACGACTGGCCTTCCCTAGTTGGGGAGCTTCTATGGCTCCTGGTAACTCACAGCTGGGTGGATTTCTGCCTTCTTTTGCCTGCTTCAGTCTCACCATAGGCAAAAACCAACACCTGTGCGATTCCTGAAAAGGCTCCCTCACGTGCTTTCTTTCAGCGTCTGGGAGTCTGAGGGGGGAGAAACTGAAGACCAAGAGTGGTTTCTCAGAGGCCTTGGGAGGAGAGGACCTTGGGTAAGTAGGCACTTTGCCCACCTGGGCTTCAGATTCTCCCCTTGAGAACGATGAAGGAACTGGACATGTGGCTATACCCACATGTACTCAGAACAAGAGGGGACTGGGTTATGTGGCTGCTGAATTGAGATCAAGGTGACTGGGGGGGGGGGTGAATCAGGGGTTTCCCCCATAATCCAAGGGAGCTTCCTCCCCAAAGATTCATGCCCCAAATTATTAGCCTATCTTACAAGTAAGAAAACTGAGTCACAAAGCAATTAGACCATTAGGAGATGGGGAAATAAATGAAGATAACCCAAATGAGAATAAGAAAAGAGGAGTTCCCGTCATGGCGCAGTGGTTAACGAATCCAACTAGGAACCATGAGGTTGCAGGTTCGATCCCTGCCCTTGCTCAGTGGGTTAACGATCCGGTGTTGCTGTGAGCTGCGGTATAGGTTGCAGACGCGGCTCGGATCCTGCATTGCTGTGGCTCTTGTGTAGGCCGGTGGCTACATCTCCGATTGGACCCCTAGCCTGGGAATCTCCTTATGCCGAGGGAGCGGCCCAAGACCAAGAAATAGCAAAAAAAAAAAAAAGACTGTCCTTTTTTTTTTTTTTTAAGCTTTTTAAGGCCACACCCGCAGCATATGGAAGTTCCTAGGCTAGGTGTTGAATAGGAGCTACAGGTCCCAGCCTACACCACAGCCACAGCAATGTGGGAACGAGCTGAGTCTGTGACTACACCACAGCTCACGGCAACGCCAGATCCTTAACCCACTGAGTGAGGCCAGGGATTGAACCTGCAACCTCATGGTTACTAGTCAGATTTGTTTCTGATGAGCCACTACAGGAACTCCCAAAGACTATCTATTTTGAGTTTGCTGTAGCACAGGAGTTGTCCACCATTACTTGATTTTGGTGTGTAGAGGAGGGGAAGATTCTTAAAGTGGAGAAAGGAGAAAACCCCAGGTATGCTCTGATTGGAGGCTGTTGGCCTGGGGAAGCTGGAAGCAGGTTCACTGGAGGTGAGACATCCTGTGTGATCAGCTAGGGGAGCATTTGGCTTTCTCCAGTCAGTCCTAAATTGTAAGTAGATGCAGAGTCAGGAAAGCTGTCAGTTATTAAGTCCTGGCTGCTTGAGGTCGATTGCTACAGGGGTTGTTGTTTGGTTTCCTGCAGACAGATTGGTTGGCTGTCTAAATTGGTTGCTTCAGATTGTGGGTCAGAGTTCTATTTTTATATATGGTCTGGCCATTGTCCATTTATTTGTACATTCAGTTTCTCAAAGGTCTCCATGGCCTTGCACTTAAGCAGCTACCTCTGCCATGACCTGTTGCCACTGATGCAGGAATACTTCTGTGACTCTGCCTGCCTAAAGGAGGCCTCCCACAGAGGGGCTTTCCTGGCAATGAACAACTCCAGTAAAACTGCACAGGGCTGGCCGTTCTGGGCTGCAAACTGACTGAAGGCTAGTGTTTCTAACATACTGTTTCTGGCGTGGGGTTCATTCTCACCACCTCCAAGAGTCTTACCAGGCCATAAGTCCATTTGCATCTGATTTACATGTGTCTGTCCAGATGGGATAGCTGTAGATTTCTAGCTTGTTCTGTAGCAGCTGGATTTCATTCCTCAGAAGGCAGGGATAGTTTTAATGCATTGTTAAATGCTCTTCTGAGGCTTCTCAGCCACTCTTTGACCCTAGAGACTCTCTCCCCTACAAGATGGGAGACACACACCTGGGAGGGCTGGGAGGGGCCTCAGGCCTCATGGGTAACATGGAGCTGATAGTGATTCTTTTTTTTTTTTTGATAGTGATTCTTTTACTGCCCATGGGTGGTGTCATAGAGGGGAACGGGGGACTGCAAGGGGAGCCTTCAGCACAGTGCCTGGCATGTGCCTAGCACTCAGGAAAGGGCAACTGTCATAGGTTTTGCTCTGTGGCTAGGGCTGTGTTAACCCCAGAGATACTCCTCTCAGACTAGCATCTCTGGTCTACCTAGAAGCGCTCCATTAGGGAGTTCCTGAGCATGATGACCATACTCCTGCACCAGGAGCAGGCGGGCTCCTCTCTTTCTCTAATTCATTCTTCCAATGAATAGGTTTTTTTTTTTTTTTTTTGATTTTTAAGTAAATATTTTCTTTTGAAATAATTTTTTAGATGGTTTTTATTTTTTTCCATTATAGCTGGTTTACAGTGTTCTGTCAATTTTCCACAGTGTGGCAAGGTGACCCAGTCACACATACATATATATAATTCTTTTTCTCACATTATCGTGCTCCATCATAAGTGACTAGATATCGTTCCCAGTGCTATACAGCTGGATCTCATTGCTTATTCATTCCAAACAATGGATAGCTTTTTTTTTTTTTTTTTTTTTTTTTTGTCTCTTTGCCTTTTCTGGGGCCGCTCCTGTGGCACATGGAGGTTCCCAGGCTAGGGGTCCAATCGGAGCTGTAGCTGAAGCCTACACCACAGCCACAGCAATGTGGGATCCGAGCCGCGTCTGCAACCTACACCACAGCTCATGGCAACGCCGGATCCTTAACCCGCTCATCGTGGCCAGGGATCGAACCCGCAACCTCATGGTTCTTAGTCGGATTTGTAAACCACTGAGCCACAACAGGAACTCCTGAATAGCCTTGAGTTTCTCGTGCATCAGACTAGATGCTGGGGATACAGAGATTGACTGGACAGGTGTTAGGTAGAGTTCATAGTCTAGTGGGAGGCTGGCACTAAACACAGTTGCATAAAAAATACTGTAAAACGTGATGAAGGCCAGGAAGCAAAATGACTGTTCAAAGAGAACAGAATCCAATTTTGATAATTTGGGACGATGTTGGGACTAGGTGTGCTTCTGGAATCTGAAGGATGGAAAGGCGCTAGCTCCCCTTTGCCCCACGTTCCCTCACCTTGATTCTTTCAATCCTCAAGTGTTTCTGAAGCATCTATCTAATCTAGGTCTCCCCCACCACAGGCCCCATGAGACAATAGCGGTGCAAGGTTTTGGTCTCCAAAGTGTCTGGGTGGACGGTCCTGAACACTACAAGGCAATAGACAGCGGCAACAGGGGCAGGGAAAGGGAGTGAAAGCAAAAGCACTCTGGAGTCTTGGGGAGGGGAAGCTGGGGTCTACAAGAGGGTTTCCTGGCCCTAAAGGATGAGAGGGCTTTGGACAGGTTAAGAGGCACCAGGGGGAGTGGGCTCCAAGGGAAGGGGTCATGGAGCCCTGGTTGAGGGGTGGGGATCATCAAAGATGAAGTTAGATGACAGCAAGCTTGGATGTCCAGCTAAGGCAATGGATAGCCAGTGAAGACTCTTGAGGAACTGAGGCAATGGATAGCCAGTGAAGACTCTTGAGGAACTGAGGAGTACGTTGTGTTCTGGAGTGGATAGTCGCCTAGGCCAGCCAGTCCTGCCCCACTAGGCTTCACCAGGACGGACGGCTGCTCAGAACTGAGGTTCAACATCAGGGTTGTCCAACTATCAATCCTTTGGGAGAAAACACCAGGAAGACGTTATTCTGTAGTATCAGATCCTTTCCAAACGTGACTTCAAACCAGTTTCGGTAGAGAAGACACACCTTGGGAGGTTTTAATGGGAAGGAGGGGGAAAGCATGAGGAACCAGGGTGTAAGCCTTGCAGAGTTTCTGCAGTTTGTGTGGATACCTGGAGGGACTGGAAATTGAAGTTGAGAACTCCAAAGGAGGCCATGGGCTGGAACAGAAAGAGCACTGTACTGAGGTGATGAACTTAAATTCCTGTCCTCCCCCCCTTCTGACAGTAATTGGCTGTGTGCTTTTGGGCCAGCAACTTCCCAGCTCTTCATTTGTAAAACAAAGTGGGTAGCCTTAGAGCCTAGCCTAGTGCCTGGCACACAGTAGGCACTCAGTAAATAGTTGTTATTAATAGTTGTTAATTATGTAATAATCATTAATTAATCCTTTCTAAGGGTCTCAAATGCTGTGAATATTTGATCTCGCTCAAAATTTCTACCATTTCTGGAGTTCCCGTCGTGGCACAGTGGTTAACGAATCCAACTAGGAACCATGAGGTTGAGGGTTCGATCCTTGCTCTTGCTCAGTGGGTTAAGGATCTGGCGTTGCCGTGAGCTGTGGTGTAGGTCGCAGATGTGGCTTGGATCTGCTGTTGCTGTGGCTCTGACGTAGGCAGGTGGCTACAGCTCCAGTTCGACCCCTAACCTGGGAACCTCCATATGCCGCGTGAGCGGCCCAAGAAATGGAAAAAAAATTTTTTTTCTACCATTTCTCCCTGTCCCAGTACCCTGGGCAATCTTCATCACTAGGTATGGAACTCTCAGATTTCTTATTTTAAAACCATGGGGTGGCATTCCTGTCGTGGCTCAGTGGTTAACAAATCCAGCTAGTATCCATGAGGATGTGGGTTTGATCCCTGGCCTCATTCAGTGGGTTAAGGATCTGGTGTTGCCATGAGCTGTGGTGTAGGTCGCAGACTTGGCTTGGATCCAGTGTTGCTGTGGCTGTGGTGTAGGACAGCAGCTGTAGCTCCAATTCCACCCCTAGTCTGGGAACCCCCATAAGTCATGGGTGTGGCTCTAAAAAGACAAAAGACCAAAAAAAAAAAAAAAACAAAAACAAAAAACAAAAACCTTAGCTTGCCTCTGGGCTATTCCTCTTTTTTTGGCCACACCACAGACATGTGGAAGTTGCTGGGCCAGGGATTGAACCAGGGCCACAGAAGGACAATGCTGAATTCTTAATCTCCTAGGCCACCAGGGAACTCCCTCTCTTTCTTCCTTCCTTTCTTCCTTCCTTCCTCCCTTCCTTCCTCTGCCCCCCACCCCTTTCTTTCTGCCTCTAGGCTATTCCTGAACTAAAAACAAAGGCAGTTTGGAAGAAAAATGTCTTCATGATTTGAAAAGCTACCAAGAACCAAGCTTAAGCCAATTTTTTTGTAAACAGGTGTAGTTCATTTCACTATCATAGCATTCCTAGAGTTGTGTAAAACATGGCATTGTTGGCATCCCAGGGGAGTTCATTCTTTTATGGAATTCTTCAAGGAAATCTTTTTGTCTTTCTCTCTCTCTCTCTTTTTTTTTTTTTTATCTTTTGTCTTTTTAGGGCCACACTCAGGGCATATGGAGGTTCCCAGGCTAGGGGTCTAATTGGAGCTACAGCTGCTGGCTCATGCCAGAGCCACAACAACAACAGATCCAAGCCACATCTGCAACCTATACCACAGCTCATGGCAACTCCGGATCCTTAACCCACTGAGTGAAGCCAGGGATGGAACCCACAACCTCATGGTTCCTAGTTGAATTCACTTTCACTGCACCATGATGGGAACTCCCGAGATATGACATTTAAAAAGATTTCCTTAGGAAATTCCCGTAGTGGCACAGCAGAAACAAATCTGACTAGGAACCATGAGGTTGTGGTTTCGATCCCTGGCTTCACTCAGTGGGTTAAGGATCCGGCGTTGCCGTGAGCTGTGGTGTAGGTCACAGACGCGGCTCAGATTCCAAGTTGCTGTGGCTACAACGTAGGCTGGCAGCCATAACTCTGATTTGACCCCTAGACTGGGAACTTCCATATGCTGTGGGTGCAGCCCTAAAAAGCAAAAAAAAAACAAAAAACAAAAAAAACAAAACCCCAAACAAACAAAGAAAAAACAAACGTATCTCAGATGTTGGGCCACCAGCAATTTCCAGGGTGGGGTGGCAAAAGTATCCTAGGAAGGCTTGCTTCTCTGTTCACATCCAAGTGTGGATACCAAGGTAGTTTGTGCACACAGACATCTACAGTCACGCTGAAAAAGCCCCACTCCAACCTACAATGTGCTCACACTAGCTGTGCCCATGTACACATGCAAGTTCACGCACGCACACACACACTTTTGAAGGCAGCCTTGCACACTGCCAAAGGAGCTGCACACGGGGAGCAGACACCAGGATCTGGTTTTTCCTGGCAACAGCTGTTGCTTATCTACCACGACAAAAAGCCTAGGGTCAAGAGGCCCCTGGGGCCCTGGCTCATTCAGTCTGCAGAAGGCTCAGTTTCTAGGCATCTTCCTTTGAAAATTTCCCCTCCAGTTGCTGGTGGGGAACCAGATTCTGTATTCCAACAATACTATTGCTAATTACCCCCAAAAGCAAGTCCTGGTGAAGGAGTGGGTTTCCATTTGTTCATACAACAGAGTGTTCTGAGTGCCTAGTGGGTGGCAGGCACTCTGGCAGGTTGATATTGTTCCTGTCCCACACAGCTCATAGTCTTTGGGGACCATTAGGCTTCTACTACTGCTGTGATAGAATTTCCACAATCTTCGAGCTTTAAAACAACCTACAATGAGAATCTCATAGCTCTGTAGGTGAGAGGTCCAGGTTGGCTGGACTGGTTTTCTCCACTCAGGGTCCCTCCAGGCTAAAATCAAGGCGTTGGCCAGTTGGGCTCTGACGGAGAGGCTGTGGGACGTATCCACTCCCAGGTTCCTTCAGATGGTTTGTGGAATCCATTTCCTTGCTGCTGTAGGATGGTGGTCCCCGTCACCTTGCTGGCTGTTGGCTGAGAACCACCTTTAGCTCCTAGAACTTCTCTCTGTCCCTTTGCATGTGGGCCCTACATGGCAGCTGGCAATGGCATGTCAAATCATTTTTGGGCTCGGAATCTCTCTGACTTCCCCTTCTCTCACCTCCGGCCTGTGAAAACTCTTTGCTTTGAACGGTTTGTGGGATTAGATTAGGCCCGCCAGGATAATCCGGGTTGTGCTCCCGATTTCAGTCTGTAACATTAATCTCATCGGCCCAGTCCCTTTAGCCATGTAACATAACGTATTTCATATTTGGAGGTTCTGGGGGCCAGGGCATGGACATCTTTGTGAGGGTGCGTTCTGCGTACTAAGGGGATATAGAGAAGTAAATTGACAACTTTAAGAATATATCTTGGTACATGTTAATAATAGGGAGGTACAAAGTTGCAGTGATAGCAAGGACCAGAGATATTTAGCCCTTATGAGCGGAGATCAGGAAGACATGCCTGGCTTCCTAAAACAGGTAACACCTAAGTTGAAATGTGAAGACTGAGTGGGGAGGTGGTGGTGGTGGTATCTGAATCAAAGCGTTAAGGCATCAGGCAGGACTGTGCTTGCAGAAACCTGGAGGGGGCCATGCACTCTCTCAGGGCTGCACTAAGCTGGGGGGCAGATATCTGAGCAGAAGCATCTTTTGTGGGGTCTGGGTGGGCCACGTTTATATGCAGGGCAAGGCAGGAGAGGGTGCTTAGCCCCCAGTGCTTAGCCTCCAAGGGGTAGCAGCTCTGCCTGGAGCTCCCAGCCTGCCCACCACATGCTGAAGCATCTAAGAGAGTTTGTGAACCTCTCTCACTTTGCTTCTGATGGTACTCCTTTTTCATATGCTCTCCTTCCCCATCTTTCCTTTATTTTTTGGCCTCACCGTGTGCCACACCTGTGCCAGTGACCATGCCAAATCCCCAACAGCTAGCCCACCAGGGAACTCCCCCATCTTTCCATTTTTAGCAGATTTTATTTTTGAAGCAGGGCTTCAATGCAAAACTCTTCAGTTCATTCATTCATTCACCATATTCACTTATTAATTTAAAAATACTTGTAGAGGGGAGTTCCCGTCGTGGTGCAGTGGTTAACGAATCCGACTAGGAACCATGAGGTTGCGGGTTCGGTCCCTGTCCTTGCTCAGTGGGTTAACGATCCGGCGTTGCCGTGAGCTGTGGTGTAGGCTGCAGACGCGGCTCGGATCCCGCGTTGCTGTGGCTCTGGCGTAGGCCGGTGGCTACAGCTCTGATTCAACCCCTAGCCTGGGAACCTCCATATGCCGCGGGAGTGGCCCAAGAAATAGCAACAACAAAAAGACAAAAGACAAAAAAAAAAAAAAAAAAAAAATACTTGTAGAGCACCTACCACATTCTAGGCATTGTGGGAGGGGGATGAAGCAGAGAACAACAGAGAAGGGGGCCCTGCCCTCACCTGCTATCTGAATACAAGTGAAAGAGAGGTCTTTCAGCTTGAGCCCACCACCAGAAACAACTGCCCCAAACCTGCTGCCACATGCTATGAGGAGTCTCTCCTCTCAGATGGATGAGAAAGGGAAAACATTTATTGAGCACTGAATCCTTTGATAGTATTTTTTTTAATGGCCTCACCCATGACTTATGGATGTTCCTGTACAAGGGATTGAATCCCAGCCACAGCTGCAACCCATGCCACAGCTGTGGCAATGCTGGACTTTGATATTATCCTTGATATCCCTATTTTTCAGATGAGGAAACCAAGACACAGAGAGATTTACCTAATATTACCCAGCTAGGAAGGGGCAAAGCCATTATTTAAAGCAGGCATTTGAACTGCAGAAGCTGCCCACTCAAGCATTACATTGGGGGGTTTATATGCCTGCAGATACCAGGGCTTTATATAAGTCTCATCGCTGAATTCTCCTAGTAACCCTACTGAAGGGCGATCTTTATTCCAAATGCTGAGATGCAGAAATGGAGGCTCAGAAAGGGATACCTAGGGAGTGAGTGTCAGCATTGAGATTTGAGCTCATGTCCTGCTCCAAAGTGATTACCCTTTAAAAAGGAGGGAGTGTAGAGGGGAGAAGAGAGATGAAGAGTCACTTTGGAGGGAAAGGAGCCTGTGAGGAAGAGACAAGATGGAAAGAGGCATGAAGGGAAGGCCTTGGGGTGGCATCAGGAGGTTAATGGGGGGAGAGCAGTTTTCTAGGGGGAGTTGTGCTCAGAAGCCAGCCAAGGAATGAGTCGTCCATGAGTATGCAGAGGTTTTAGTGTCAGGCATTCGTTCTTTCCTAGGGACCATAGAGAGGGAAAGGGGGAGAATGGGGAGACCTCAGCTTGTTTGTTGACAAAGATGACAAAGAGGAGAGAGGCGTGTGTGTGTGTGTGTGTGTGTGTGTGTGTGTGTGTGTGTGTGTGTAGGAAGCACAAAGATTCTATCTAGAACATGGAGGGCTGTTCTCAAGGAGGAGAGGCCTTATTTTCCCCTAAGATCAGAAAGAGGGAAGGTACATAAATCTATGCAGAAGTTCCTAGGCAGCAGAAGAGTGAGGTGACAGGGTAATTTGTAAAATGGGAGAGCCCATCTTTGTCCCTTGTGATGACACTGTATTACTTTCCTGGGGCTGCTGTAATAAATTCCGACAAACCTGGGGTGGTTAAAACAACAGAAACTTACTAGCTCTTGGTTCTGGAGAGTAGAGGTCAGAAATCAAGGTGTGGGTAGAATTGGTTTCTTCTGGGAGGCTCTGAGGGAGAATCTGTTCCAGGCCTTTCCCCCAGCTTCTGGAGATTTCTGGGAGTCCTTGGCATTTCTTGGTTTGTAGATGCATCACTCTTTTTACGTGGTTTTCTCTACGTGTGTGTCTGTGTCCACATTTCCCTCTTTCTATAAGAACTTCAGTCATTGGATTAGGCCCACCTAACCTAATATGACCTTGTTTTAATTTGATTACATTTGCAAAGACTTTATTTCCAAATAAGGTCACATTCACAGGTGCTGGGAGTCAGGGCTTGAACATATTTTTGGGGGGACACCGTTCAACCTAGAACAGGGCACAAAGGAGATATTATGTGGTAAGGTGCCCTGAAGGATATAAAATGCTCCAGAAATACAAGGTCATATCAAGGTCACCAGCTAAAAGATTCCTAAGGTTGACCATGTTTATAAAGTAAACAATTTACTCCAGAATTTATGTTTTGCATAAAACCCCAGAGTTTCCAGTAAAGAGTTTGCTGAAAGTAGTCATCCATCACTCTATAGCCCCTGGGAGAAAGCACTCTTAGCAAATGGACTTCCTCACTGCTTCCCATGAAGGCTTCCAGGGGCAAAACACACATACTCCCTGTTATCCTTTTAGCGGTTACTGGGAAACGGCACCTCCCTCCTGCCCTCTCCTATCTCGGGCACCCTTTTGACCTAGGACTTAGTCACAGTTCGTTCTAACTACAAAACCAAATTACTTTCCAACTTCTACTTTTCCATTCTACCTTCCTCCTACTCCTAGATTTCTAGTTAATCCAGCTAGGAACAGAGGTCCAAGTGTGTTCTGAAGAGTGGATACTTTTGCAGGCGATTTAGGATGTATGGGAACTGGTGGCCAGAAGTGGGTACCATGTCTCAGGGCCAGGAGCTGGAGGGACAGTGAGAGAGCCTGTTTAGACCCCTGGCCTGTGCAACAGTCAGCCTTCTCCTCCCTTGGAAACTTGCTTAGTCATAGAAGCCCAGACTACCTAAGCAGGAAGTCCTCTTAAAAGAATTGAGGAGTTCCCATTGTGGCTCAGTGGGTTAAGAACCCAACATAGTGTCGGTGAGGATGTGGGTTCGATTCCTGGTCTCACTCAGTGGGTTAAGGATCCCATGTTGCTGGCTCCGATGTTGCTGTTCCTGTGTGTAGGGTGGCAGCCTGGGACCCCTAGCCTGGGAAATTCTACATGATGCATGTGTGGCCCCTAAAAAGGAAAAAAAAAAAAAGAGTGCCACGATTTTGGAGTCCATTTTGGTCATGGAGGCCTTAAAGAATTTGATTAAAGCTGTGGACTTCCATCCCAGAAAAATATATACATATCTACAAAAAAAAAAAAAAGTTCAGGTAATTTCAAAAGCTTCACTAACACCCAGGAGCTTATTCATAACTCCTGATGGAATATACTCTTCCTACCTCTCTGAAGAGAAAACTGAGAATAGCCAGGGTAATTGATTTGCTCCCACATTGTACAGTTTTTTAAAGAGAAATCCAAAACTGAACTGCAACCTCTGGTAGACTTGTTCTAGCCACTATATATAGAGTTTGTTTCCACTAAATAAAAGTGACTCCTCCCCTTAAAGAAGCAGAAACCTGAAGAAAACTGCTTTGGGGATATGAGTGGGAGAGGTGGGGGTGGGAGAGAGGGTGTCAGCAGAAATAGCATCTGTGGCCCCCCGTGTTGGTACATTAACTTCACTCAATTGACACAGACTTTTGCAATGGCCCTGGGATTTCTGCTGTGCACTAGCGAGGTGGGGTTATTGAGAGCAATCAGCTAGGATTCCAGCTTTTAAGGACCTTCTCCTGCAGTCAGGGGGTAAGTGGTATGTGTCCACAGAGGGCTGTAATGGGAGGCAGAAGACATTCTTGGACTTGGATCCCAACTGTAGAAGGTATGAAGTGAGCAAGGTTTCTGTGGCCCCTTCTCCTGAGACTAGCTACAGTCTGGTGACATCTAGCATGAGAGCACTTCTCTTGCCAAAAGGATGAACTGGCTCCACCGCAGACCCCACCACTCTCTTCTTCATCCAGCAACACATCCTGCCCCCTCTCCCCAACATCCAAACCTCTTCTCTTGGGGACCAACCCACTAAAATGGGGGTGAGAGAAAAGAACCTGATTAACCAAGTCTCAGGGGATTATACTGGGACATTGTCTACATAAGTGCTTCTTGGAGTGGGGAAATCTCACCGACTTGGGGGAGGTCTTAATTTGGAGATGTCCAAGTTTAGGGGATGTCCCCTCAATTGTCTCCAGGCTCAATTTTGAATTTCTCAGATTACAGAAGACCCTGGATGGGGAGCAGGGTTTTGTTTGAGGGGGTCTCCAACAGCTTGGGGGCTGGCCGTGTGCCCGACCGGGGCTGGGGATTCCGCCTGGCTCCTAACTCTGCATCGCCCACCGCCCGCTGTGCCTGGGCCTCGGAGACCCGGAGAGCGCGCGCGCGGCGTCCCCGCCTCCCTGGCGGGCCGGGGGCGGGGAGGCGGCGACCCCTCCCTTTCGCCCATCCCCTCGGGGCCCGCGGCCTGGGCGCTCGGAGGGCGGGCCGGGGGGAGGGGAGGGAGAGGGGAGAGGGGAGGAGGGTGGAGGGACAGACCGGCGGCGGCTGGGCGCGGGCCTGACGGAGCGGGCGGCAGCCTCGGGGTCCCGGTGAGCCGGGCCGGCGCTCACGAAACGGGCCGGGCCGACGCGGCCCCCGGAGCTGTCGGGGGCCCTGGGAAACACTGACGGGCCACTTTCCTCTTGGAGTTGTGATCGTGTTCAGGGGGCGGCACCGGGGCCGGCGTTTCTGGGCGAGTTTTCTCGCGGGGCCAGAAAGGGAGCGGCGCGCGCCGAGTGGGAGGGGAGGGGGAGCATGCCCGGCTGGAGCCGGGCCTCGGGGCGCGCCCCGGCCGCCGTCCCCACCTCCGCCTCCTCCTTCTCCTCCTCCGTCTCCTCCTCCTCTTCCAGTCCCGCCGCCGCCGCAGCCAACATGGCTGCGCTCCTGAGGCCAGGAGGCGGCCGCTGCTGAGCACCGCTCGGCGCCCGGGCCCCCAGCCCGCCCAGGCCCCTGCTCATGGCCCTCGCGGCCTCGCGGCTCCCGGCGCGCTAGGGTTGCCGCCAGCGTTCGCCGCCCCGAGGCGCCCGGGGCCCGTCGCCGCCCGTCCGCACGCCCGCCGGCCTCGGGGAGCCCGGTAGCTGTCCGGCGGGGCGGGGCGGCCGCCACCATGGAGCCCCAGCGCCGGGAGCTGCTCGCCCAGTGTCAGCAGAGCCTGGCCCAGGCCATGACGGAGGTGGAGGCCGTGCTCGGGCTGCTCGAGGCCGCGGGAGCGCTGAGCCCCGGCGAGCGGCGGCAGCTGGACGAGGAGGCGGGAGGCGCCAAGGCGGAGCTGCTGCTCAAGCTGCTCCTGGCTAAGGAGCGGGACCACTTCCAGGACCTGCGGGCGGCGCTAGAGAAGACGCAGCCTCACCTGCTGCCCATTCTCTACCTGAACGGCGTCGTCGGGCCGCCGCAGCCCGCCGAGGGCGCGGGTGAGTGTCAGACCCCTGCCCAGCCTCTCGGACCCGCCCTGCACGACTTCTCTCTCCCGTTCTCTGAGGGGGAAGTCGCGAGGGTCGCTTATCTACTTGGCGCCGGCAGCGGGGCGAACCTTCCCTCCTTCAGCACCCCTGGGGAGGGGGCGATGCGCGAACCCCCACTTCACACCTCCTTCCCCAGTCCCGCCCTTGCTGGGAACAATGAGGGGCACTGCAGGCCGAGACCCTCCAGGTACAGAGGCATCGGGGTTCTCCCGAGACCACCAGGTCCAGCCACGGGGCGACCTCTGAGAGATGTTCATCCGTCCCTTTTCTAAGGCTCTTCACCATCATCCACCAGTCCTTTGAAAGCCTCTGCTAACCCTCAATCAATGATACAGTCTAGAAGAATGGAACCTGGGTCAGGGCTGGTACTCCTGAATTTTGGTTCCTGGTACCCCTTTCAGGACCACTGGTGCTTTTTCGCTTTATGATTTTTCTCAGCTCTGCCCAGAGCTAGTCTGTCTGCTCACCCAGACTTGTGGTTGATTATGCACAATGCCTGCTACGTTTCTTTGGAAACTGGGCCGGGAAAAGTTGGGGAAGTTGCATTGCACCATGGGAAAATCCTAGTAGTAGCTGCTAGGGGCTCAGTTCCCTCCCTGACGGTTGGAGCTGCCTGAGAAGGGAAGGCTGGTGGCTGGTTCCCTTGGGTGGTGGGTGACGAATTTATGAGTATTCATGTATGTGTGTGGGGTGTACTGCTGGGAGTTTGTGACAAGTGGTAGGTTTGGTGTGGTCTGGTTGGGATGTGTTTAAAGACAGGCTTTTAGACAAGGAAGCTGAGGAAGAAGGCATAAAACTGAGGAAGGAAGAGAAACAGCATTTATTGGGCCCCTGCTGTTGTGGCAGGCCCTCTGCTTTATCACTTTTAATTGTTACCACTCTGTGAGCTATTATTCCTACTTTGCCAGAGAGAAAACTCCAGCTTGGAGTGGTTAAATTGCTCAACGTATTGGGCACCAGGAGTTTTCAATTATGACTTATTGTTTTATTTAACCCATTTGGAGCCAGAAAGCAGCAAGTGCCACCTTTTCTGTCTTGCCTTTGTTTTAAGAGTGAATGGAGAGAGCTGACAAACTGCCTTTAACAACTTGTAGGTCATAGGATGATGGGACCTGTTTATTTGGCCGTTAAAAGCCTCATTTATTAAGGAGATGATTTTATAAGCTGTTCTTAGTGACAGTTCCATTGGATATTGGCCGTCTTAACCAACTTTTTATAGTGAGGGAAATTGACATAGACACTAAACTGCTAGCCACACAGCACATCATTTCATTGCTGGCCCTTCCGCCTCCACTTTGGGTTTCTGTCCCTCAAACCTGCATTGTCCCCCAATTATGATCATGTCTGTGTTGCTGGGCAAACCCAGCCCTCTCCTGGGATGATGCTTTGGAAGATGCTAAGAAAACCTATTAGATGTGGCCATGAGGATAAGTTCAGAGGGATAGCTCTTTAGGGTAATTTTTTTTTCCTTTTTAATTACTTTCGGTCTATCTCTTGCTCAGTCATTGAAGGAGGAAGTTGATCAAGGAAGCACAGGAGTGAGAGTGCAGACCATAGTCCTCATTGGGATGTGTTTGAATCAGTTCTGGCTTTAATCTCTGGAATAGATGGATGAATTGCCGTTAATTAGGTCCCTCCTTTTTCCATGAACTTCTCGAAGCTGGCCCTGACCTCTAAGGAAGGAATGAAGTAGTGTTTGGATTTTATCTTCCAGGGCAGGATTTCAGATCCTAGTTTTACCACAATGCAGGGCTCTATTAGCTTTTCAAGGGAAAGTGAAGTTCATTTTGATTAATACACTAGGAAAAAATTAGGATAGGATTTGGTCTGGCAAGTTGCCATGTAGAGCTTCTAGGGATGAGAGGTGACATGGTGTGCAGGTAAACCATAGAGCATTGGGATCTTTGCAAAGAATGAATTATTGGAGTTCCCGTCGTGGCGCAGTGGTTAACGAATCTGACTAGGAACCATGAGGTTGCTGGTTCGATCCCTGGCCTCGCTCAGTGGGTTAACGATCTGGCGTTGCCGTGAGCTGTGGTGTAGGTTGCAGATGCAGCTCGGACCCCGCATTGCTGTGGCTCTGGTGTAGACCGGCGGCTACAGCTCCGATTGGACCCCTAGCCTGGGAACCTCCATATGCCGCGGCCCAAGAAATAGCAACAACAACAAAAGACAAAAAAAAAAAAAAAAAGAATGAATTATTGCACAGTTGTTTTCCAAATTTTTTCTTTTAGCCAGAGAGTCCCTCTTTTTTTTTTTTTTTTTTTTTTTTTTTTTTGCCCCATTCACGGTATGTGGAAATTCCAGGGCCAGGGATAGAACCTGTACCACAGCAGTGACCCGAGCTATAGCAGTGACAACTCTGGATCCTTGGTTTGCTGAACTACCAGGGAACTCCAGGGAGCCCCTTTTATGGTGCAAAGCTCAGCGCCTAAGAGAGCTGCTAGCGTTGTAGAGATGGAAGCACCTGTTTATCCCTGAGGAGCTAAAGTCGGGGAAACCCAGCACTGCATCCTGGTCTCTGCTCTTCTGCAGTTTCTACTCTGCTCGCAGGTGTGCAGCTCTGCCTGTAAGTCAGCCTTAGTGCAAGGCTCTTGTGGGAGCCCTGAGGGAGGGACCAGTTGGTTTCCCAAAGATCTGCAGCCTCAGGGGGAAGTCCCTTTGTCACTGTTTCTACATTGGAGGTGCTGCCGTCACCTAGTTAGAGGCTCCCTTCGTGGATTCTGCATCCCATGTGGGATCCTGGTCCAGAATGCCCATCCCCTGGTTGGCAGTTGTGTGCTGTGGGAGCTTTTTGTGCTACAGGCAAATGGTATCTGGCAGTTCCCCTTATGGGGCCTGGAACTGGGCCGGGGAAACTGGCTTGGGTGGTACTGGGCAGATAAGCAAACTAAACTCATCTGTTCTGCTCATGGTCAGTTAGAGCCGCAGACATTTATAACCCATCATGCTCAGGTCTGGGGTGTGAGCATGACTTAAGAAAACACAGTGTTGTTCTATTTGGGGGACAGGGGTACTTCTATACCAGGATTGATAGTACATTGCTATTAGGGATTTTATATCTCCTTGCATACTCTAATATCTCACCTGTGGTACCTGGTGGCCTGAGTGATGCCCTTTCCACATTGCACTGGTTTCTATGCCCCTATATGCGAGGTCTGAGAGCAGGCCAGAAAGGAGCTGGAGTCAGGCTAAGCGCAGGGCTCCTGATTCCATGTTGGGGGCGTTTTTTCCTGTTACCTGGTTAAGACCCTGCCACTACAATTTCAGGCCATTTCCTACTTTGGGGAACCCTGGGATTTTGTAGGCTTTTCTCATCCCATTACATGCATCTGTAAGGAGGGAGTGAGGCCTTCATCCCTGCTGGTGGTAGAGAGAGGAGAGAACTGTTCTCTGACTGGCTCTGTCCTGTCTCTCGAGTTTTTCCCACAGTTGTACTAGGATCTTGTTTGTTTACTTGGAACCCACACAGTCCTTTGTTTTTTCTCTTTGATTTAGTTGCTAACATCTTGGTTTTCTCACTCAAGTGAAGCTCCTTGACCACCTGGCTCTGATCCTCCAGGCCCTCATCTGTGAGATGGGGCTGGGGGTGCTGTGTGCTCTGCCTCAGCCAATGGGAGGCTAAATTCGACTCGAGAGGCTGGAGTGCCTGGTGTTGTGCTTGGTCCAGGTGGGGCCAGGTGCAGACAGGGAAGGGCTGAATAGGATGTAATTCCAGCTGCAGCTCTGTTGGGACACTTAAGAGAGTGACATTGTGAGACAGATCAATTGCATGGTACAACGACAAGCAGGGTTTTTTCTCGTTTTATTTTATTTTTGTTTTTATTTTTTGTGTTTTTAGTGTCGCACCTGCGGCATATGAAGGTCCCAGGAAAGGGGTTGAATTGGAGCTGTAGCTGTCGGCCTACACCACAGCTCACGGCAATACCAGATCCTTAACTCACTCAGCGAGGCCAGGGATCAAACCTGTGTCCTCATGGATGCTAGTCAGATTCGTTTCTGCTGAGCCATGACGGAGACGCCCTCTTTTTATTTTAAAAAATTTTATTTATTTATTTGTCTTTTGTCTTTTTAGGGCTGCACCTGTGGCATATGGAGGTTCCCAGGCTAGGGGTTTAATCAGAGCTACAGCAATGCCTGGTCCGAGCCACGCCTGTGACCTACACCACAGCTCACAGCAGCATCAGATCCTTAACTCACTGAGTGAGGCCAGGGATCAAACCCGAAACCTCATGGTTCCTAGTCGGATTCATTTCTGTTGCACCACATGGGAACTCCAAAAATGTTTTTTTATTTTTTGACCATACCCACAGCATATGGAAGTTCCCAAGCCAGGGATCAGACCTGTGCCACAGTAGAGACCTGAGCCACAGCAAGTGACAATGCCAGATTCTTAATCTGCTGAGCCACTAGAGAACTCCTTTTTCCTCCTTTTAAAACTCTGTCTAGGAGTTCCTGTCGTGGCACAGTGGAAACGAATCCGGCTAGGAACCATAAGGTTGCTGGTTCGATCCCTGGCCTCGCTCAGTGGGTTAAGGATCTGGCGTTGCTGTGAGCTGTGGTGTAGGTTGCAGACAAGGCTGGGATCTGGCGTTGCTGTGGCTCTGGCATAGGCCGGTGGCTGCAGCTCCGATTGGACCCCTAGCCTGGGAACCTCCATATGCCATGGGTACAGCCCTCAAAAGACAAAAAGACAAAAAAAAATCTGTCTACTACATGCTTTCCTCAATACTCTGTTCACTCCTGGTGGCTCAGATTACACCTAAATGTGGAGGGCTTCCCAAACCATTTCTTATTAGGTCTCTTTCATGGGGCAGAATTGGCAGAAGGCAAAAATGGCAACTGCCTGCTGGTCCTCTTACTCTGTGCTCAGAGGTGAAGGTCTCCTCCTCATCCTCTCCATGTCTCCTCTTCAGTTTCCTAGAGAGTCAGCTGACTTGGCTGCACCAGAGTTAAGAGGATGGAGACAACAGCACCTGTTGGAGAAGTCGAGGGAGGGTTTCAGGAATGATGGGGCTTGAGCTCGGTGTTGAAGTTGCTCTGAACCTGCAAGGGGAAAGGAGGAGGATGTTCTGGGTGGGAGATACAAGAACAGAGGCCTAGCCATGAGAGGAGCAGTGAGTTTTCAGCCTGAGTGAGCAGGGCATTGACCTTGGCTCTGGATGGGTGGGGATGCAGAGGTAGTCTGAAGGACTGTGATGGCTAGGCTGAGCAAGGGGTTTACACGCCACTTGGAATTTAGGCATCACACACTTGTCAGAAGTTAAAGCTGGAACAATTTCTTTTTTTCTTTCTTTCTTTTTTTTAAAGGAATAACCCTGCCAGGTGTTTCCAGTAGGATGAGTACAGTTGGCTGCTGATTGTCCCGTGTGGATAATCTATCATTTATTAGAGGTTACCTGGACTTTTGTTCTCTCCCTACTCTCTTCAAGTACCAGCCACCTTTTCTTCACCCACTCTGAAGTAAAGCCATTGTTGTTCGTCTTTTGGTTCTTTTTTTTGTTTGTGCCTATGACATGTGGAAGTTCCTGGGCCAGGGATTGAACCCATGCCACAGCACTGATAAAGCCAGATCCTTAACTGTTAGGCCACCAGGGGAACTCTTCTTCTGGTTCTTTTGATTGTGTTAAGAGAAAGTAGTGAAGGAACTTGAAAGTAATAGTTTATTTATTTATTTTTATTTAAAATTTTTTTTTGCTTTTTAGGGCTGCACCCATAGCATGTGGAGGTTCCCAGGCTAGGGGTCCAATTGGAGCTGTAGCTGCCAGCCTACACCACAGCCATAGCAACACAAGATCTGAGCTGCGTCTGTGACCTACACCACAGCTCACGCAATGCTGGATCCTTAACCTACTGAGCGAGGCCAGGGATTGAACTGGCAACTTCAGGGTTCCTAGTCGGATTCGTTTCAGCTGTGCCATGATGGGAACTCCTAAAAAAATTTTTTTTTAACTGAAGTATTTGATTTACAATGTTTGGTCAATTTCTGCTGAAAGTAATAGTTCCAGAGAGGTTTCTGAGAGGCAGATTTTATTTATCTCTGTATGTATTATTTCAGGCACTTTATTGCAAGTAAGAGAAACTTAACTCACTCAAACTGTATTAGACAGAAAAGAGAAATTTATTGCATAATATTCTTTTTTTTTTTTTTTTTTTTTGTCTTTTTTTGCCTTTTCTTGGGCCACTCCCGTGGCATATGGAGGTTCCCAGGCTAGGGGTCCAATTGGAGCTGCAGCAACCGGCCTATACCAGAGCCACAGCAACGCAGGATCCGAGCCACGTCTGCAACCTACACCACAGCTCATGGCAACGCCGGATCGTTAACCCACTGAGCAAGGGCAGGGATCGAACCTGCAACCTCATGGTTCCTAGTCGGATTCGTTAACCACTGCACCACGACGGGAACTCCTATTGCATAATATTCTAAAGCTTTGGGATGGATTGGGGGAACTGGCGCAATTGATGCTGAATGCCATGGGTTTTTCCTATGGGCTGGGACATGACCTCAGCTCCTTCTTGACTTCATCTTCACAGCCCCTGACCAGAGAATAACAGGAACTGTATCCAGTTAATCAGGCAGAAAAATTTCACGGGAGGATTCTGATTGGCCTGACTAAGGTCACATGTCCATGTGAGACCAAATCACTGTGGCTGGAGCTAGGGAACTAAGATTAGCTCAGCAGTGGACCCAACCAATAGGGTAGGGTAATGGAATGCTGTGACTGGCAGTTCATAAAAGTAGCATGTGCTTCTTTAGAGTGGGGATAAGCAGTTCTCCAAAGGAAGAAGAACAGAAAGGATGTTGTGCAGGTAAAAAAAGCAGGTGAATGTCTGCTACATGTGGTCTCATCTTTGTGTGATGATACAGTTAGCAGAAGAGGTGGTTGCTGGAGTGGGGAGGTGGGAAAGGTGGTCAAACTTCACTAGGTTTTGGGCCTTGAGCAAGACAGATTACATATCTGAACCTAGTACCCTCTTTACAAAGTAATTAAAACAATAACTGCCTTGCTATTGCTATTTGACAATCAGTGGTAAGAAAAAAAGAGGAGCGTGTATTAGTGTGGTGAGCAATGCAGCCTGGAGCCAGCCTTAGAACCAGAAACCTGGGAGTTCCTGTTGTGGCTCAGCAGTTAAAGAGCCTGACTAGCATCCATGAGGACTGGGGTTCAATCCCTGACCTCACTCACTGGGTTAAAGATCCGGCGTTGCTGTGAGCCGTGGTGTGGGTCGAAGACTCGGCTCGGATCCTGAGTTGCTGTGGTGTAGGCTGGTGCCCACAAGTCCGATTTGATCCCTAGCCTGGGAACCTCCATGTGCTGGGGGTGTGGGCTTAAAAAGCAAAAAAAAAAAAAAAAAAAATTAAAAAAACCCCAGAAACCTGGGATTTGCCTGATATTTCTGAGGGTTATGTGAAAGTTCCTGGTAAACTATGCTGAACAGATATCATGGTTGCTTATACTGTGGCTGTGGGTCATCAAGGGTAGAATGTAATGTCCATGAGCCAAATTTGCTGTTGTATTCCTAAAGCCTGGAATAGAGGCTTGCCAAGATTGTTCAGTAAATTTGTGTTGAGTGGATGACTAGTAGTTTTGTGTAGAATGAGTGGTGTGTCCCTGTGTAAGCCCAGATCCTCTTCAGAAATACGTGCAGATTCCTAAGTGGTGACTTCACAGTGACAGAAGGCTCTGGGAGTGCAGGGAGGCTAGAGTGAGTTCCAGATGCATATGCTGATGTCACCACCCATAGTATGTCTGTGATGGGAGCAGGTGGTGTGACACTGGTGTCTGAAGTATCCAAGGTCACCCCTTAGGTACCAGCATTGTGGACCGGCTGCCAGGAGCCATGTGGAGCGACCACATTGCCCATTGTAGGATTGGAGAGCAATTCCCTTTTTGCACACAGAATTTGAATGTCAGCTTGGTGTCCTCGAAAGAGTCTTGGATGGGGATCTACTCCTAACTGTGCAACATTTTGACTTTGGATGAGCCTCTTAACTACCTTGAGCATGTTTTTTTCCCCCAGTAAAAGCTAGAAGTTAAGCTTAAACAAGTTTAGCATTGACTGAGAACATTCTTAGTCCTGTACATGAGATGGCATTGGGTCCAAGGAAGCTTGGTGATGGGGTTGGACTATATTTCTGAGGCTTCTTCCAGCTCTGTACCATGATCACTGTTTTCTGATTTAGTGTTAGTGTTGAGTGATTTATTTATGTATTTATTTATATGCTGGCTATTTCCTGGAAAAGTAAGCAGTATAGGAGAAGCATTTTGTCAAAGTTTTTTTGTTTCAGAGTTCCTGTCGTGGCTCAGCAGAAGTGAATCTGATAGTATCCATGAGGACACAGATTCGATCCCTGGCCCCCCTCAGTGCGTTGTGGATCTGGTGTTGCCATGAGCTGTAGCGTTGGTCACAGAGGTGGCTCGTATCCCAAGTTGTTGTGGGTGTGGTGTTGGCTGGCAGCTACAGTCTCATTTGACCCCTAGCCTGGGAACCTCCATATGACATGGGTAAGGCCCTAAAAAGACCAAAAATAAATTTAAAAAAGTTTTGTTGTTTTACTTTATTCCAGCCACTTTTACATTTTTTTGTTCCACTTTATTCTGACCACCTATACACCTGTTGTGAGGGGGCTCTTTAGTAATTTCCTTTAACCTGGGGAAGATGTGTGCCACGGAAATAGTGAGCATAGAGCAAGAGAGCTGAGGTGCCTGTTAGTGTGTGCAGTAGGGATGCTAAGCATATTCAGAGAAGAATTTTAAATGGGATTGAATTGGGGAGATACTGCATCTTTTTCACCTTTTACCTGGGTCAGATCACATCTCTCTCAATTGTGTGTCTCTGTGGATTATTTTGAGACAGGGTTCCACGAAAATGTTACAGAAATATTTTAAATTAAACAGAGATGGAGTTCCCTGGTGGTTCAGTGTGTCAAGCATCTGGTATTGTCTTTGATGTGGCTTGGGTCACTACTGTGGTGTGGGTTTGATCCCCAGCCCTGGCATGTTGCTGGTGTGACCAAAAAAAAAAGAAAATTAAACGTAGTTGTTTCCATGTTGGCCATCCAGTTCTAAACCCTTGGTGGATGGATAATTGTGAGGTGATTGTTGACCTTGATGTTCATTTGATGAAACTAAGGGTCGTAATCCATTTGCTTCATAGTCTTTTTTTTTTTTTTTTTTTTTTTTTAATAGTGTAAGATTTACCATTTGAAAGAAAAAGGAGTTCCCGTCGTGGCGCAGTGGTTAAGGAATCCGACTAGGAACCATGAGGTTGCGGGTTACATCCCTGGCCTTGCTCAGTGGGTTAACGATCCGGCGTTGCCGTGAGCTGTGGTGTAGGTTGCAGACGTGGCTCGGATCCTGCGTTGCTGTGGCTCTGGTGTAGGCCGGTGGCTATAGCTCCGATTGGACCCCTAGCCTGGGAAACTCCATATGCCGCGCGGGAGCAGCCCAAGAAATGGCAAAAAGACAAAAAAAAAAAAAAAAAAGATTTACTATTTGAATCATTGTTTTCTGTTTTTAAATAGTGCAAGATATACACAACATGAAATTTACTTATTTTTAAGCGTATAGTTCAGTGGTTTTAAGTACATTCACATTGTTGCGCAACCAGCACCACTATCCATCTCTAGAATTTTTTCATCTTGCAAAACTGAAACTCGGTACCAATTAGAAAAAACTTCATTTTCCCCTCTCCCGAGCCCCTGGCAACCCCCATTCTACTTTGTTTTTGTGAATTTGACTGCACTAGGTATCTCATATAAATGGAGTCATATAGTATTTGTCATTTTGTGGCTGGTTTATTTCACTTAGTATGTGTTCATACTTCTGTGTTGTAGTGTATGTCTAAATTTCCTTCCTTTCTTTTATTAAAATTTTTAAAATTGTTGGAGTTCCTGTTGTGGCACAGTGGTTAACGAATCTGACTAGGAACCATGAGGTTGCGGGTTCGATCCCTGGCCTCGCTCAGTGGGTTAAGGATCTGGTGTTGCTGTGAGCTGTGGTGTAAGTCACCGACGAGGCTCGGATCTGGCGTCGCTGTGGCTCTGGCGTAGGCTGGCGGCTACAGCTCCGATTCCCTAGCCTGGGAATCTCCATATGCCGTGGGTGCGGCCCTAGAAAAGACCAAAAAAAAATTTTTTTTTAAATTGTAGTGAAGAACACTTAAAACTTGCTAACCTAACCATTTTTAAATGTACAGTTCAGTAGCGCTAAGTATATTCACACTGTTGTGTTAAGAGAGCTCTAGAACCCTTTCCTCATGTAAAACTGAAACTGCATCCATTAAACAATAATGCCTCATTCACCCCACCTCCCCTGCTCCAATCTCTGGGAGCCACAATTCTACTTTCTGTTTCTATGAACTGGATTACTTAGAAGTGGAATCACATAGTATTTGTTTCTTTGTGACTGGCTTGTTTCACTCAGGGTAAGGTTCATGCATGTTGTAGCATGTGACAGGATTTCCTTCCTTTTCAAGGATGAATAATAATCCACTGCATGTATGCACCACATTTTGTTTTTCCATTTATCCACCAGTGGACTCTTGGGTTCCATTCACCTCTTGGCTATTGTGAATAAAGCTGCTGTGAATGTTGGTGTTGGTGTACAGCTACCTCTTTGAGGCTCTGCTTTTCGTTCTTTTGGTTGTATATCCACGAGTAGAATTATAGATCATATAGTAATTCTGTGCTAATTTTTTAAGGAATTTCTGTACTGTTTGCTTTGAGGTGGTGTTGTTGTTTGTTTTTGGTCTTTTAGGGCCACACTCACGGCTTGTGGAAGTTCCCAGGCTAAGGGTTGAATCAGAGCTGTAACCACTGGCCTATACCATAGTCACAGCAACGTCAGATCCAAGCCAAGTCTGCCATCTACACCACAGCTCACAGAAACACCGGATCCCTTAAACTGCTGAGTGAGGCCAAGGATGGAACCTGCATCCTCATGGATACTAGTCGGATTCGTTACTGCTGAGCCACAACGGGAACTCCCTGCTTTGAGTTTTAATTAAGGAAATCCTTACTATCCCCAACACCTTGACTCATGGGTGAGTGGCCTGGCCCAAGTCCTAGTTTCTAGCATTTAATTTTTCTTCTAAAAACTGCGTATTTCTTTCCCCCCAGACTCATTTTGGGAAGTCTCAGACAATTTCTGGACTTTATTTAAAGATTTTAGTTTCAGTGGTCATCTGTAACTCTTTTGAGGGCAGAAGTTGTTGACTGTAGAATCCCATCAGCATTCATATCTGGCAGCCAGGGGCTGTTCACACATTTCCATCGTGTTTGCATTGCTAACATCTCCATCCCCAAAGGCCTTGAAGTATGTTAGTTATTTCCGCTTCGTAGACACTTGCTCCTTATACCATTGGGTTGGTTTGCTTTTATAGACTTGAACCCAGGGTAACTGGCTATCAGGGTTTTCTTTAGAAAGGCCTAGATCAGCATTTCCCAAGGAAGTATCTTCTAAACAGTAGTTCGTTGGGATGTTAATGCTGTTATTTGTAAAAGGGTTCTGTGGTCAAGTGCATTTGAGCAGGTCACCAGTGTGCTTTGGGACTTGACTAGAGTGGGTTCACTATGCAGCATTTCCCAAAATGATTTGACCACAAAACCCTATTTCATTGACCATCTTGCAACATCAGTGTTCTGAGAAATGCACTCCTGGGAAACTTCACCATTAGTGCATGGAACTGAAATATCAGTGTATACCATCATTTTTTCAATTTTCCCCCAGCTCTTTAATTCAAGGAACCAAAACATTTCTATTCTTTTTTTTGGGGGGGGGGGCTTTTTAAGGCTGCACCTGAGGCACATGGAAGTTCCCAGGCTAGGAGTCGCATCAGAGCTGCAGTTGCCGACCTACGCCACAGCAACACTGGATCCGAGCCGCATCTGCGACCTACACCCCAGCTCACAGCAATGCCGGATCCTTAACCCACTGAGCAAGGCCAGGGATTGAACCCGACCAAGTCCTCGTGGATATTAGTCAGATTCGTTTCCTCTGTGCCACAACGGGAACTCCATTATTGTAAATTCTGGTACCAGCTGAAATGGGCATATGTGATCTGGGGCCAGTGGATTGTTTTGGATGTGTTGATGATTAAGATGTGTAACGGATTCTGGGACCAGCAGTTTTTGGGGCGTTTGTGATCTTGCATGGGATGTGTGACCTTTCTGGACTTCAGTTTCCTCAGTGCACCTTGGCAAGAATGAAGTCTTGTTTGTGAGGGTTATTCTTTGAGATGGTTAAATCTCTTGTGGTCTTCTCTAGGACTGAGCTTTGATCCATAATTGGGGTTTCTGGGGGCACCTTGGAAGAAGGTGTGGAGACCTGTCCCAGTGGTTTGGTGACTGGTTAACTGTTGGGTCTTTCCTGAGCTCTGGGGAGTTTGTTGGGCTAGGGAGCAGGAAGATGGCTGTGAGAGTATTGTTACTTCTGAGGTAAAGATGGGTGACACAGATGAGTGACCTAGGTGGCTTGAGCATCATTGGTGGGTTTAGAGCCATGGAGTGAGGCCATAAAGAGAGAGCTGAGTATTATGAACCCAGTCTTGGGAACCCCCTTACAAGTTTAAAGCTTGGTTCTTCCCTCTTAGGCTGTGCGACTTTAGCATGTCACTTAACCTCTCTGGGTTCTTTTTCCTTACCTGGAAAGGGGCTAATGGTGTTCTCCTCCTAGGACTGAGGTGATTTATATGAGGGGAGGGTAAGTTGCTGCTGCTCTCTCTGCTGTTGGGGGTAGCCTGCCCTTGAGTGAAGACCCAGTCTTCTTCCTGCCCTTGGAATCAGGAGGTGTCAACAGGGCAGAGGCCATACTTGAAGTTGGAGAGATGCCCAGGGGGGAGTCTAGAATGTGCATGGATCAGGAAGCCCACATTCCTTTCACAATGCTCTGGTCCTGTAGCCCACAGTGGAGGAGGGCATTGCCATGAGCTCTGATGACTTCAGCTCCAAAAGGACCTTGGGTGAGTTATTTTAAAGGAAAGAGTTAGCAGGGCTTGGATGCCTGTTTTCAGATGATCATTGGCAGGTGATGAGACCCGATCCTTTTTGACCCCAGAGAGCTGAACATGGACCTCCCAGTAGAAGATACTGGGAGGTAGAATTTGAGCTCAACATAAGAATTTGAGCTCAACATAAGGAAGACCTTTCTCCCTTCCTCCCCATCTTCATTTTAAGCTATATATTATGAAATTTTTAAACGTGCAGAGTGGAGAGGATAATATAATGAACACCCACCTCTCCCAACAACTTTTGTTTTCTGTAATATTTTAAAACAAATTCCAGACAGCATATCACTTCCTCCGTAAATACTTAAGGAAGTGTCTCTAAGAGATAAGGCCTTTAAAAAAAAAAAACAACACCATAGCCAGGGGACCATTTTTATAACCAACAACATTAATAATTTCTTAGTGTCATCTCATATCCAGTTAGTACTCAGTTTTCCTTGTCATAGAAATGCCTTTCTAGAGATGGTTTGTTCAAATTAGGATTTTAATAAGGTCCACACGTTGCATTTAGTTGATGTTGCTTCTGAGTCTCTTTTATAATCCCTAGTAGCTTCCCTTCTCCTGGCCTTTGAGCCTGTGATGTATAACTGTCCTCTATGAGTTAGATGATTTTTGTTTTGTTTAGCTGTAATATCCTTTTCATTAACTGGACTCTTACATGAAAGCCAGCTACATAAGGTAGGCAATGCTATATGGTGATGGCGTGTGGAGGTCTGGAGCTTTCCCCTTTTCCTTGTGAACTCCCAGAGGTACTTCTGCAGGGTTCCCTCAGTTCTCCAGGGACTCTGTGTAACAGAGTTTGAAAACCACTGGCTTGGATGCTTTTGTTTTATGATGCTCTCCATGAAGAGAGAGTTAAAGAGCCAACCAGAGCCTCACCATCCTTTTCCTGAGCTGAGCTGTGTTGGTGAGTCACAGCTGGACCCAGAGGCTGCTGGTGGTGTCAGCTGTGCTTCCATGAGATGCTCTTGTCTTTGCCTGTTTCCTTTGTTTACCTCTGTAGGTTTCCTTTCGGGATGAACCATGCTCTCAAAAATGACAAGTAACCGCAAGGCAGATTAAAAAAAACAAAAACAAGAAAAAAAACAACACAACACTCTGCTACATAAGGCAGTGATATGGGAAGGAGCAGAGTGAAACCTCATCAGATGGGACCCCTTGGGTGGGAAGTGGTTACCTTTTTTGAAAAATTATTTTCTTTAAAATAGTTAACTGACTGTCCCTACCCCTACATTGAGAACTGTTAGTGGGAGTTCCCATCATGGCGCAGTGGTTAACGAATCCAACTAGGAACCATGAGGTTGCGGGTTCGGTCCCTGCCCTTGCTCAGTGGGTTGACGATCCGGTGTTGCCGTGAGCTGTGGTGTAGGTTGCAGACGTGGCTCGGATCCTGCGTTGCTGTGGCTCTGGTGTAGGCTGGTGGCTACAGCTCCGATTGGACCCCTAGCCTGGGAACCTCCATATGCCGCGGGAGCGGCCCAAAGAAATAACAAAAAGACAAAAACAAACAAACAAACAAAAAAACTGCAAAAAAAAAAGAGAACTGTTAGTCGTTGATGCATAATTAAGCCCCTTCTGATATGCAGCCTTCAAGTGGGATTCGTGGAGCTGCCTGAGTGGGAATGGCTGCCAGCAGCGGTAATCACCTGTGACTCTGTGCTTCCACCTGTGTGGGCCGTCACAAGCCAGGGTGTGTTTTTCTACCCACAGTGTTTTGCTAGGTGTGGCCTATCTTACCAGGTGGCTCAAGCCTCTTTCAGAATCAAGTTCTGGTTACTTCTAGATGGTACCTGACTCCTTAAGATGGCCTGCCCCCCCCAAAGCAAATATCCTTGTCCATCATTTTGACCATTGTAAATCTGCTGTCTACATATGAAAATCTGTTTAGCCAGTAGTGAGTGATAACAAACCACATGGGAAAAAACTGAATTTTGTATTTTTATGTTTTGATGTAAGAGGTTATACTTTCAAGAAGTGTAAGGATCGTTTTAGTACTCATAATAACCTCTGTTCTTCTTGTTCAGGGTAACCTTCTTTTCTTCTCATCTGGCCAGAACTTTCATTTCCTGTTTATGTTTCTTAAGCAGCTTAAGATTGTTGAGAATCAGGGCTGGAAGGGATCATAGAGACCACTTTGCCCAAACTGCTGATTTTACAAATGAGAAGCAGCCGTCCAGAGACACAGAGAAACTCTACCAGCCTCTCACATCGTGCCCTGGCAGAGCTGCACACAGGATCCAGGTTTCTTCCCAGACTGGGGCTCCTTCCAAGATGTCTCTGCCAGCCATAGGCTGGGTGGGGAGTGTTGGGAGCCGTGGCTTGTTTTTCCTGATTGGGGCCTGGCTTCGCAGTTCATGGAGTTGTGCTCCAGCGTTCCTTCCTGACCATTGAGAAAAATCTTTTATCAGCTCATGCAGTTGGTATTTATATTCCACACATGGGCAGACTAAGCCGAGAGAGGTTTGTCAGTTGGTTCAGGGCCTCCAGGTGCTCAGAGGCTGCAGTAGGTTTTGGAGTCCTCATCAGTTTCTTTATGGAGTCTGCGTTCTGTGTTCCAGGCCATCCCCTGAAGGTCCTCTCAAGATTCCTGTGTCCTGAGCCTGGGACGCCCCGCCTCTTATGACAGTGTTCATTTGCTCAGGAGACATGTTCTGAGCACCTGTCACACGGGGGGACTGTTTGGGTGTAGACATGGGATGTGACGTCTAAATTTAGTTCTGAGTCACAGAATGGGTCTGATGTTGGCAGGAGGTACCTCTCTGTCTCATTCTTTTTATGACACAGCAAAAATGTCCAGTGCTGACTGCTGTGGGTTCTTATTGCTTAGTCACAGGACAGAGTTCAAGCAGCAAAATGACGCCACTGAGCCTCTTGCCTCAGAGGAAAAAAGCCTTTAATAAAGATAAGAGGGTAAAGACCTAGTGGACACTAAGCTGGTCACCGTCAGGCTAATCAGTGGGAACTGGATCCAGGAAAAAGCAGGAAAATAAACAAAACCAAAATGTGCTGTCTCCGGGTCCTTCTGAAAAAAATATAACTGAACTTAAAATAGCTTTAGAATTTAGGGGCTATGTGTGTTTCCTTTCTGGTAGAAAATGGCAGATCACCCTTATAAACCTTGTCATATATTCTTCCCCATTTCATGAACCCAGGGAGAGGGAACAAAACAGTGACCAGCTGTCCTTGCTGTCCGTGAGAAGTTTTGGAATTTCATGTAAGCTCCTGCTTCTACACTGAGCCTCTCTTATATTAAGGCTTCTCATATGACAGCTCAGTGGAGGTGGCATTGTCTTATTGCGTGAGGTCATCCAGGCTTTAGGGTGGAGACCAGAAGAGTTGGGTCCAACTTTTATCTGTTCAGCTGCCTGCCCACCTGCCCATCCATTATCCATCTAGTATATACCTGGTCAGTGCTCCAACCAGGTTCTGCCGAGTGCTGAACTTGTAGAGGTGAGAAGGACATTAGCATCACTCATGAATGACACCACAGTCCTGTACTGGACACCTCAACTTGGATTTGGGGACCAGGGATTGAACCTGAGCCACAGCAGTGACAATGCCAAGTCCTTAACCACTAGCCCACCAGGGAATGCCTGAAATTTTTTTTTTTTGGATGGAATATATACATTCCTGGTCTTCCTCAAAGGTTTTCATTTTTGGTTGTGCTGTCTATTCTGGAGCTTTTAGAAATGCTGGAAAGTAATCTGCTTAGCTTATGGACTTCCTACTCCTCATCTTCCATTTTGTGGCTTATAGTGGATGACAAATATATTTGCAAAAATCTGTAAGATTCTCAAAAGGGTGACAGAATGGTTTCTGCTCACCAGGAGTTTGTTGTCTTAATAGAAAGCCCAAGCCTGAGGTAGCAGGTGTGCAGCAGGACAGGTCATGCAGCACGGAGGCCACCTAAAGTTCAGTGTACTGTGAGCTGGGCACAGGTGGGCAGCTGGCAGTCTGGATGGGCACTGGAAAGGATTGAGGAGGAAGGCTAGCCTGATAAGGCAGCTTGTGGAGCAGAGGCAGGAGGCTTGGGAGAAAGTCCATTTTATGAATAGTGAGTCTTCTCAGGAATTCCGGGCTTCTGTTCAGGGCACACAGTTAGCAGGCCCTGGGAAAATGGGGTCAAGCTGACCAGCTCCCAGAAGGCACAGGGCAGGCCTGACTGCTGTGTCCACTCATTCTCCCTGCATTGGTTTTCTGTGAGGCTGCTTGAGCCCAGGGCTGCTGAGAGGAGTGGGCGGGAAGATGGTCTACAGAATGTGGTAGAGGGCACTGTTGGCCAGAGGAGGGTGGGGTGAGGAGTATAGGCCCCCTGGCCTTCTCAGAATCCCCAGAGGTGACTCGTTGGCTTTCTGTGATGAACCGTCAGATGAATTGGAAGGCCTTTTCCCTAAGTTTCAAGACTATTATTACAGCTGGGTGTTTAGAACTCAGAGTCCTGGAGTCCTCTGGGGAGCTTAAGACCAGTTCCATCTGCTGGCCTTCTCTTTGGGGAGGAGAAGGGGGTGGCTGAGGGGCAACAAGTGACTGTTGCTTTCTAGCTGTGTCCCTGTGGCCACCTCACATAGCCCCGCCAAGCTTTATCCTTCTCTCTCTGATGGGGTCCATGACGCCACTTCCTTTTGAGCCGGTATGAAAGCAGGTGGATGTGCAGGGAAGTGGTTACATGCATGTAGACTGTGCTGTGTAGATGGTAGGTGTTTCTGTTTCATAGGATGCTTTGTCTTTTATTTTTCTATTTCCTTCTTTGATCTCAGCAACTTTTGGGGGTCCTTCCTCTACCTTTCAGTGAGGGAACAGGTGGGAGAGGTCAGGTCACTCAGGAGTCATTTTAGTAGAGTGGTTAAGAGCCTGTGTCTGAGTCAAGAATTGGGTTCAGATCTTGGATTTACTGCTTACTGTGACCATGGACAAGTCACGTTCCCTCTCTGAGCCTTGGTTTCTTCTGTGAAATGAGAATGATACTAGGATCTTGTTTTGTAAGGACTGAAGGAGTTACTGTTTGAAGTGTTGAGAGTGGTCCCTGGCACCCCGTGAGCACTGTGTAAGCATCAGCTGTTACTTATATTGCCATTGGTGCCTTTTGCTCCATGGCTGTGTAAGTGGCATTCACACTGTGACTTCTAGGGCAGATTGGTCGGTCGGTTGGTTCTCCCCTGTGTTCCATACTCAGTGCTGGTCTGCAAACTCTTGGTTCCTGATCCATGATGAAGTTAGCACGGAGATTGAGATCAGTGTTTAGCAATCTTTAGAGCAATTTGACCTTGCTGGGGCACACTGACAGGTAAAGACTGCTTCAGGTGCTGTCAGATCACATGGGAGTCACATGTGGTCTGAGCTGAGCATAACAGTCGGTGGTGGGACTGTGAGGTTGCAAATAAAGACGTGAAGTAATGTGAGAGCTCTACTCCACTGTTGCCCACTTGAACAGGAGGATCTTCTTCTGACCAGAGCAGGCAGGATCCATGGCATTTTGCAAGCTGGTGCGTGATGTTTGTGCTCCAGCAGTCTGTGACAACTGCAGGGAGTGAGATTTCCCAGTGGAGATTTTTATTAATGGGCTAAATTGTTTCTATCAGCACCATTGACGCTTACCATGGCAAAGCTTTTCTTGCTGCTCTCCTAGTGATGTGGTGCTGGCAGGTTTGCTGAGGATCTGCAATGAACTATATCCTTTTCCACTTCTAGGGTTGGCAGAACCTAGAAAGCTAGATGATGTCAATGGACAGCAGGGAGTAGGGATGTGAGAACTCACCCCTGCTGGTGGAGCCGTCCTGGAGCCTCTGGCAGGGCTGCCACCGAGCCCTGACCCTGCAGCCCCTCTCCCGGGTGTGAATCCCCTAGGCACTCTCACAGGTCCCCAGAGGTTTGCTGCAGTGCTCTGTGGGGTGGCATCCATCTCTGAGAGAACTGATGGTTCAGTGGTTCCAAGTGACAGACATACACGGTAACAGGATGGATCTTAAAGTGAGTGCTCTGTGAAAAAGAAGTGGAGTGAAAAAGAAGTAGAGTGGATACCTCAGTGTTATTATATAAATTGATAATACAAAGCAATACTCACTTTGCAAGAACACGAAGATAAAGACAAATAAGTGGTCATCTGTTGGCCTGTGGAGGAGAATGGGAAGGGAAGTGGGGATAAGGAAATATATAGGACGAGAGGGAGGAAAGAAGCATAACTTTTCTGTGGGCTGCTGTCCTTGAGTAAAGGTTCTCTTGTCTGCTCTCGACGGGGCTGTGCCTGATGGCCCAGCTTCTGGTGGTGTGACATCCGTGTGTCTTGGCTGAGCTGGCAGCCTCAGGCAGATTGCTCACTCAAAAGTGCCTTCAGAGAAGAGTTACCTGTGCTGTCTCAGGACTGTCAAAGTCACCAGTGGGGGAGGGGTGGCTGTCGTTCAAAGAACAGTTGACTCAATAAGGACAAGGGTGTTTATGATACTCATTGAGCTGATTGTGGGGAGGTGACCGACATGTGATTTAGACATGGCATTGGGAATATGCGTCAGCAGTGCTTGCGAAAACCCATATTGGCATCTTGGCCATAGGGGAAAGTAGAGGTAGGCATCCTTTAAGTCAGTTAATTAGGAAAACGGCTCTGTTCTGTGTATTTATTGAGCTTTTGATGCCATGTGCTAGAAGAGAGGTGGGGGTTGTAGTTTCAGGAAAGTAGAGTCCTGCTCAGGGTAAGGAGCAACTTTTTAATTCCCAGAAACCACTGCTTTAGGGCAGGGAATGAGCTCCTGCCTGCTGGAAGTATTCAAGCAGAACCTCAGGTGTAGCAGGGAAAGCATTCCTTCTGCTTGTTCATTGTAGTTGAAGTAGGTGCTGTCTGCAGGCCTTCCTCCTCTAACTGAACTGGGCTTTAACAGTCTGGTGCTGGTAATTAAAACAAAATAATTGCTTGGTTTAAAAGTATAATTAGCCATGCTTATGGTAGAGAATTTAGAGAATGCAAGTAATCAAATGAAGAATAAGTTACAGGTACTT
Organism: Sus scrofa; assembly: GCF_054392235.1. NCBI lineage: Eukaryota > Metazoa > Chordata > Mammalia > Artiodactyla > Suidae > Sus > Sus scrofa. The sequence goes on along the minus strand of NC_139396.1, from coordinate 102,579,889 downwards.
TGACTAACTGGAGATAACTACTCATTAAACTTTTTTTTTTTTTTTAAGTGGCAAAAGGGCTCTCTTTTTGGTCTTTGTTGGGCCACACCCATGGCATATGGAAGTTCCCAGGCTAGAGGTTGAATTGGAGCTACAGCTGCTAGCCTGCGCCACAGCCACAGCAATACCAGATCTGAGCTGCGTTGGAGACCTGCACTGCAGTTCATGGCAATGCTGGATCCTTAACCCACAAGCGAGGCCAGAGATTGAAACTGCATCCTCATGGATACTAGTCAGGTTCTTAACCTGCTGAGCCACAATGGGAATACCCAAAATAAATAGTTTTTTTTTTTTTTTTTTTGTTTTTTGTTTTTTGTTTTGCTTTTTAGGGCTGCACCCACAGCATGTGGAAGTTCCAAGGCCAGGGAGGGGTCAAATCAGAGCTTCAGCGGAAGGCCTACAGCACAGCCACAGCAACATGGGATCTGAGCCGCATCTGCAACCTACACCACAGCTCACAGCACTGCTGGATTCTTAACCCACTGAGTGAGGCCAGGGATCGAACCCACAACCTGATGGATACTAGTCAGATTCGTTTCCGCTGAGCCATGAAGGGAACTCCCAGGGATAGTTTTTTAATGGGTGCACAGTATTGCCTTATCAAGATGTGTGTCACCAGTTCTCCTTATTGGGAGACTGATGATCTTTATGCAAGGATCTTTGTGTACTTCTTCATTTCCTTGGATAAATTCCTGCAAGTGGGGCTATTGGGTCAAAGGGTGCGGACATTTTAAAGTCTGGTGATACAAATTGCCACGACCATGGTGTTGATTCGGAGTCACTACTAGGTCTCTAGGTGCAGTTGTCCGAATCTTCAGAATCACCTGGGAAGCTTGTGGAATGTGAAGACTCCCTGGCCTGAGCCTGTAGGTCTCCTGAAGCAGAACCTGGGAGTGGGCTGGTCTCTCATCTGCGGTTATACTAGCACCCAAGAGAGCCTTCTGCTCAGTGCACAGTGCTTCCTCAGGGTCTGAGCCTGCCTGGGGAGGGAAGCAGAGGAGCCATGTCTGTTCTGTCTCATCTGAGGGAGAAGTGTGATGTGCCTGCAGGTATGGAGGCAGAGTGGGAAGAGTGCCATTTAGGTACCTACCTCTGGGTGCTGTTTTGCTTGTCTATAGAGTGGGTGTCTCAGGGTGGTTTTGATGAGCTGAAAGTCCTTAATCTATGAATACATATGCGAGTATTTCTCTTAACTGATGTCACAAGGTGAGAAGCAGATCACCGGGCTGGGCCAGATCTGGGAAGGGAGCTCTGGGAAAAGTGGGTCAGGATGGAGAGCTCATCTTTCCTTCAGCCCCCAAGGGAACCTGGGGCTGATAAAGTGTTGGAGCAGGGTGCTCTTGGCCGAGGCCCCCTCTAGGCCCTGGCGTCCTTCTATCCAGGTCAGCAAGAAGCCCTGCTTCTGGCCCAGCAAGATTGCTGCTTCCTGTGCCTAGGAGTGAGCCCTGTGTGGGGCTCCTTGCTAGTGCTTTGGGGATGTGGAAAAGGCCCAGATGTGTCTCCCCAGCAGAGTGGCTCCCAGAGGTCATTGATATTGCCCTTTGCCACAGCTTCACCATTTGGATGTGATACTTTCCTAGCTCTGGAGTTGATGGTCCCGACAGGTTTGTCCAGGTGTACCCATTCAAGGATGAACTATTTTCGAAGTGTAACCTCTAGGAGGCTGTTCTAGGTGGACTGCTATCAACTGTCCCTGCAAAGGTCAAGCCTCTGACTATCCTGTTTCCTGGTCTGCAAGTCTAAAAGGGAGATCATTTATTCACTTACTTAAACATACTGGGCTGTGGTGGCGTCAAGATGTGTGATGTACATTAGGGAGCAGATGGTCACGCCACTGGCTTGGGGACTGGTAAGTTGTGCTCTCATGTGGGTAGAGACAGGATGCCTGGGAAGCACATCCAAGGAAGGGATTGGTTTTGTCTCATGGAAGGGAGAATTGGGCTGAGGGTTGGTTTCATGGAAGAGGTAACTTGACAGCTGGGCTTTGAGGGTTGAGTAGAAGTAGTCCTGTGATGGGCATTTCTGTCTCCCTCATTTTTATGCCAGTCTCCCCTCTGTGGAAAGGCTTTAAAACCTTAATGAGCAGTGCACCAGGATTTGCTTTCCTTCTCCTAATCTCCAGCCCCCATCTCTGACATCGGGTCAGTCCCAGGAATGGAAGTGGGTGAGGCAAGGTGAAGACTAGGAGACAGAGTCCAGCCTTTGGGGAGGCCAGGTTGAGGTGGGGAGTTCAGGGCCGTCTAAGTGTAGGGTCTGGCTGTGTAGAATGGACAGAGTGGCTGTTCTGGTGCCTGAAGGAGATGTGACTCCTGGGAGGAAGGTGCTGCTTTGAAGCAGGTGGGGTAGTAGGTAGTCTTGGGAGGGTTCCCTGCTCCTGGACCCAAGTAGGCAATCACAGGACTCTTGAGGGTCTCTGGGGCGCCTCAGAGGGCTGTATTGTCACTGGCCAACTGGGATGGTTGGGAGAGTCAGCCTATGCTGACATAGTGGTCAATAAACAGTGACTGTGGGCACCGTGGTGGGTGGATGGTGGTCTGGTCAGGGAGGGGCTGTAGAGGGAAGCAGGAGCTGGGCCGTGTATCTGGCCTCCAGCTCTGCTTCTGATGCTTTCTGAGCCATGTGGTTTAGGCGAGGCTTCATGATTTGGAGCCTCGGCTTCCTCCCCTGTGAAATGCAGTAATAAGATCAGCGTTTGAGAGAGTTATTAAGTGGTACAATGCAATGCAAATGTTCAACAAGTGTTTTTAGTTCTGGGGTAAGGCTTTTTGACTTTATCTTAATAGGCCAAAGGGAGCCATAGAATGTTGTGAAGCATGGAATTGTTAGGTTTATATCTGTTTCTTTGGGTGTTTGTGTATTTTTAAGACAACTTTGGTGATCTGTTGGGGAATACTTTTGGGTTTTTTGGCCACACCTGCAGCATGTGGACATTCCTAGGCCGGGGATCAAACCTGTGCCACAGCAGTGCCTGACCCACTGCAATGACAACACCGGATCCTTAACCCCTGCACCACAAGCGAACTCCTGGTGATGTTTTTTGAGGTCTTGGGTGGTGAGGGTAGAGATGTGGGCCAAGACGAGGAGGAGTGAGAAGAATACTCCCATGTTGTAGTCTGTTTCCTTCTGCATTTCTTTCTTTTTTTTTTTTTTTTGTCTTTTTTGTCTTTTTTTGTCTTTTGTTGTTGTTGCTATTTCTTGGGCCGCTCCCGCGGCATATGGAGGTTCCCAGGCTAGGGGTTGAATCGGAGCTGTAGCCACCGGCCTATGCCAGAGGCACAGCAACGCGGGATCCGAGCCTAGTCTGCGACCTACACCACAGCTCACGGCAACGCCGGATCGTTAACCCTCTGAGCAAGGGCAGGGATTGAACCCGCAACCTCATGGTTCCTAGTCGGATTCGTTAACCACTGCGCCACGACGGGAACTCCTCCTTCTGCATTTCTTGTCCACCAGCTCCACTGCGCTCTTAAGGTGGCCTCACTGAGCTCTGGGCAGAGGTTTTGGGGGAGACGGTTTGAAATGTTTCCCCAGGAGTTCTCGTCGTGGCTCAGTGGTTAATGAATCTGACTAGGAACCATGAGGTTGTGGGTTCAATCCCTGGCCTCGCTCAGTGGATTAAGGATCCAGCGTTGCCCTGAGCTGTGGTGTAGGTCATAGACATGGCTCAGATCCTGCATTGCTGTGACTCTGGCATAGGCCGGCAGCTGTAGCTCTGATTAGACCCCTAGCCTGGGAAACTCCACATGCCATGGGTGCGGCCCTAGAAAAAAAAAAAAAAAGGTTGAAATGTTTCCTCAGAGAGCCAGGTACTGCTAAGGAAGGCTGTAGAACTGGACACCTGCCAAACACGGGTCTGGTCTTGAGAAAGTGGGATGAGTGTCAGGAGATGGGAAGAAGGCTGGGCCAGAGGTTGTGGAAACAGGCTGTGATACTGCACCGTGATAGATGTTTATTGACCACTTACAGCATGTGCAAGGAACTTACATGGACGTCTCATATGGTCCCGAAGGTGAGAGTTTGTCCCCGTTTTACAGATGAGAGAACTGAGGCACAGAGAGGGCAAGTTACTTGCCCAGAGTCCCAGATGATGAGTCAGGATTTCACTCCAGGTGCTTGGAATCCAGAGGGCACACCCACTGAGCTGTGGTGGGAACAGAATAGCCTTGGGGCTGCTGGATTTGGGGTTTTGGCTGCCATTTCCTGCTGGTAGATTTCCGGAAGGGTACTGTGCTTGGAGAGCTGGTCAGTGATGGGTCAGCTGCTTTTGGAGGTGGAGCAGCCCAGGCTGGGAGGGCTGCATGGCTACCTGTCAGGTGCTGCCACAGCTGGAGGAGACGGGTTACATCCCTGCCAGCCTTAAGACTTCCTGATTGATGCCTTCCTCCCCTACACTTCTTCCCTACAGCCTTTGGGAGCTGGGATTTTGAACTGGAGCTGTGGGTGGGATTTGGATGTTTGCAACCGAGACAGCCTCTGGCATGGAGGCAGGAACAAACCCACTGCATCTTAGAGAATGTTGCTTCTGTATCCTGGGTGACTGCGAGGGCCTCAGAAATTGGCTCTGGAGGGGGACACATAACTCCAGGCTGGTCTGTGAGTCGTCAGAGTGCATGAAGTGGAGGCAGGCCAGGGGCAGTACCGCTCACTTTCCTCGCCAGCCTCATCAGTATGCTCTCACCTGCCATGCCTGCCCAGGGCCACAGAATTCCTCTCACCCAGAGTTCCAGGCAGCCCGCCTGAGCGGCGAATCTCTTTGCCACATCTGGGTGGAAGGACAATCCTAGGGTTGCTGCCTTTTCCTGGCATGATGCCAGTCTGCTTAGCAACTTGGGGCCAGCACCTTCCCTTCTCAGGGCTCTGCATTTGGTGACCCTACACGGTGTGGCAGCTTTCTCCGCTTCCTCATCTACTGCCTCGCCCTCTCAGGCAAGCATGGGCCTGGGCCTGTCGGGAGCCAGGCCTCCGAGGGGCAGGGGCCTGCACTTCCTTGGGATCACAGGACAAGCCCTGGCCTGAAGGGACAGACCAGAGCCCAGCCTCGTGAGTCATGTGCCCTCAGGAGCTGCTCCTGTGCTGGTGCCAGATGGTGTCATCCCGGGGTTGGATTAAAAGATAACTCTGTTGGCAGGAGAAGCAGCTCTTTCCTGGCTGTAATAACAGGCTGGTGGTGGGCTGTGTGCAGCCTCTCCTGGGCGCCTCTGCCTCTCCTCTCACTCCCCTCCAGTCCTCTTTCTCCCACTGCCAGGACAGCCTTCCTCAGATGCACCTGCATTTCTGTCTCCCTCATTTTTATGCCAGTCTCCCCTCTGTGGAAAGGCTTTAAAACCTTAATGAGCAGTGCACCAGGATTTGCTTTCCTTCTCCTAATCTCCAGCCCCCATCTCTGACATCGGGTCAGTCCCAGGAATGGAAGTGGGTGAGGCAAGGTGAAGACTAGGAGACAGAGTCCAGCCTTTGGGGAGGCCAGGTTGAGGTGGGGAGTTCAGGGCCGTCTAAGTGTAGGGTCTGGCTGTGTAGAATGGACAGAGTGGCTGTTCTGGTGCCTGAAGGAGATGTGACTCCTGGGAGGAAGGTGCTGCTTTGAAGCAGGTGGGGTAGTAGGTAGTCTTGGGAGGGTTCCCTGCTCCTGGACCCAAGTAGGCAATCACAGGACTCTTGAGGGTCTCTGGGGCGCCTCAGAGGGCTGTATTGTCACTGGCCAACTGGGATGGTTGGGAGAGTCAGCCTAGAAATTCCTCCATCATCAGTTGATCCAGAGGCAAGAGGTCCCAAATACTTTGGTAGAATATTTTCAAACTTCTTCCCCATGTCTCCTTATCTTTGGACAGGCTCTCATTTTGGGAATCACATACTATTAAAAAAAAATTCATTCCAGGGGAGTTCCCGTTGTGGCGCAGCGGAAACAAATCCGACTAGGAACCATGAGGTTGTGGGTTTGATCCCTGGCCTCGCCCAGTGGGCTAAGGATCTGGTGTTGTGGTGTAGGTTGCAGACTCGGCTCAGATCTGGCGTTGCTGTGGTTGTGGTGTAGGCCAGCAGCTGTAGCTTGGATTCCACCCCTAGCCTGGAAACCTCTGTATGCTGCAGGTGTGGCCCTAAAAAAAAAAAAATTCATTTCACCACTAAGAAATGGTTCTGTAGACTTTTTCTTTATTATCCTTTATATGCCTGAACCATAAGTTTAAGAGAAAAAGTTCTCGGAGTCCCCTTGTGGTATGGCATATGGAGCTTCCCAGGCCAGGGATTCAATCAGAGCTACAGCTGCCAGCCTACACAACAGCCACAGCAACGCAGGATCCAAGCTGTGTCTGCAACATACACCACAGCTCACAGCAACGTCAGATCCTCAACCCACTGAGCAAGTCCAGGGATCGAACCCTCAGCGTGATGGTTCCTAGTCAGCTTCATTTCCGCCGCACTATGACGGGAACTCCTACTCAACTATTTTAAAATCATCAGTTCACTAGTAGTAGTAATTTTAAAGAATTGTCTAGGCAGTGGGATTATGAGTCATTTTATTTCTCGGGTTTTTCTGTTTCAGACACATTTCAAATAATACTATTTTTCCTTATGTTCTGTTTTATAAATTTTCAGATCCACCAAGAAGTTGAAAGAATAGTACAGTAAACATTTGTATAGTCTTCACCTAGATTTACCAGTGGATGACAACCTGCCTTATTTGTTTTTTTCATTCTGTCACTCTCTGTGTATTTATTCACATACAATTTTTTTTTTCCTGATTCACTTGGGAAAAAGTTGTGGATATCAGAACAGTTCACCTCTAAACACTGAAGTGTGCATCCCTTGTGAACCAGGACGTGCCCCTGCATAGCTCACCATCATTATCACACCCAAGGAATTCAGCACTGATACAATAACATCATCTACTATGCAGTCTGTTTCAGGTCTCCCTAATTGTCCTATAGATGCCTCTTACAGATTTTAAAATTCTAGTAAACATATTGTATTTGGTTATTATACTAATTTTTTAAAAAAATTGATATTTTTGTTCTTTTTTTTCCTCTCTCTCCCTCTCCCCATCCCTCCCTTCCTTCCTCCCTCCTTCCTTCCTCCTTTCCTCCCTTTCTCCACACCTGCGGCATATGGAAATTCCCAGGCTAGGGGTCAAATACGAGCTTCAGCTGCAGCCACAGCCACAGCAATGCCAGATCCAAGCTGTGTCTGCAGCCTATGCTGCAGTTTGTGGCAGCGCCCCCTCCTTAATCCACTGGGTGAGGCCAGGGATTGAACCCCCATCCTCACACTTACTATATCAGGTCCTAAACCCTCTGAGCCACAATGGTAACTCCTAAAAATAGATTATAAACTTGACTATCAGTGATTGACATATCTTCGTTAGAACACATTGTTGTGATATACATGTGTATATACACACTGCTGATTGATATCCCTTAGGCAATCTTAGAATTTTTTAACCTTGGGACTGGCCTGGGAGATGTCTTTTCTCTTTATAGAATCTGTGTTCTGAACAGTTGAGAGCCCTCTCCAGTGTCCCAGCATTGAGGTCTGCATATGTGTTCTGAATTTCCTCTGTTTATGAAATCTGACACCTCCAACTCTGGGCATTTTAAACTGTCCTGCTAAATTCTTTTAAGTGCCCAGGGCTCAAATGTACCATTGCCTGGAGTGTTGTAGGTTGTTTGACATAAAACAGAGAAAAACCAATGGCGTCTTCTACAAGGCTCAAATCCTCCTCTTCCCCTCCTCCTTCATCATGGGGTCACTGGCCTCCTTAGCTCTGGATACACTCAGAAGGGCTGATGCTGCAGTGGGGCTACTGAGAACCAAAGCCCAGCCAGGGGAGAAGGAGGGGGAGGAGGAATGTGAGCTGTGGGAGGGGAGGCCAGAGAGAGGTACCATGGTGGCCAGTGCCATTCTGTCCTGTGGAGCCAGCCCACTCAGCTGGCCCTGGGTCTCTCGGTTGAGGGCTGCCTGTGCCTCCTGTGTTGTATTGGGAGTGAGCCCTTGATTGGAGTTGGTCAGACTGACTTGAATCCAGTCTGTGGGATTGGCTCATCACTTCCTATCCCTGAACCCCTTGCCCACTCATGGGGTTGGAGTGCAGATCCAAGAAGAGAAGTCTGGTGAGTGCTTTGAAATTGCAGAGGAAGCAGGCATCCCCACCCTCAAGATCATCCATCTGGGAGGTTGGCAGGCTCCTCACCACTGGGGCTGTCAGAGAACTGGTGCAAGACAGGCTTGTTCTGGGGTGGGCAAGCGCCAGATGGGGAGGGCGAGCATAATGAAAGGTGATGTTCCCAGGGAGGGAAGTTGCAAAATGGGTCCCTAGGGAAGTCTTCTCAGATGAGGTCAGGTTGAGTCCTACTATACGGGTAGATGGGTAAACCGTGCAGCATGGGTCAGGGAGCAGAAAAGTCTGGGCAACCCTGGGCGATGAGATCGGCAATGAGAGAGCTAGTTAAGCACTGTGTGTTTGGAGGAAAGGGTTGTTTGGGATTCCGAGTTGTTCTTCCTATCTTTAAAGAAAAAAAAAAAGCTTTATTCTTTGCTGACAATAAAGCATGTACATTCATGTAGAAAGTTTAGTTAATGAAGAAGAAAAAAGAAAAGCACACACAAATCCCAGAGGTAACCCTTTGAACATTGTACTGGGGGGAAAATGGAGATTTTATTGTATGCCAAGCATTGTGCCAAATGTTATCTCATTTCATCCTCACAAAAACCCTGGGAGGTGGGTATTTTTATCATTCTTGTTTTATGAGCGAGGCAGGTGAGCCCCAGAGAGGTTAAGGAGGGTGTCCTGAGTCACACAGAACTTTTGTGAGCTGGGATTCCCAGCAGGTAGACTGGCCCCAGGGCTGTGATGGGTAATGCCTCTGTGATACTGACCACCCCTGCAGGTATCTGACAGTTTTGGTCTATGCACCCACATGCTTATACACACATAGGCTGGGCTGCAGCCCCTAAGTGGGTGATAGAGACCCCAGTCACCGTGCAATGGATATGGATAGACACGCTGGTTCTGCGCCACCGTCTTCGCCACAGCTCCCTGTACGAAAGCCTTTGGTCTGTGGCCTGGGGTTTAGAAACAGGTTTTGTGTACTTGCTCTGGTTACCTGTGGGATAGAAAGGTCAGTCTGTCTGTGGGAGGGACCCAAGATTGCCATATTTGGAAGAGAAGATAGTGGGGAGTAGGGAAGGGGATGTCCCACCTCAGGTCTAGGGGGCAGGTGGGGCCTAAAACTGCCCTCCTCCTTCCCCATCAGGTGTTGGTATTGTGTTCCCTCCAGGGAGAATTGGGAAACCAGGTAATGGTGTCTGCAGCGACTTCTAGGCCATAGAGTGTGGTTATTTTGAGGGGTTATTTTCTAGGACTTTGGTCCAAGGCATGGGATAGTCTATAGCTGTACCCATCTAGATATGGAATTCAAGAGTATTGCTGCCTGAGGGGCAGGTGCTCCTGGGACCCTTTCTTGACTCCCCTTGCCCTGGCCTGGGGCAGTCATCAGAGCCCTAGCAAGCACCTGGGTTTCCAGGGGCACTGCAAGAGCTGGCACAAGCCTCTCAGGACCTTGTTTTCCCATCTGTACAGTGGGACTGACATGCCTGTTCTCACTGTTCACCAGGGTTAGGGGAGAATGGGCTGGTGGACACAGGTTATAGGGGAGCTCAGTTCCACTCATGAGTTGTCTTCAGTGTCTCCTTACTTAGGTACTGGCAGGTAGGCAAGGTGAGGTTTCTTTATCCTCTGGCTGATAATGGAAGAGACCAAGGTTCAGAGAAGACAGCTCATGTGGTCACATGGCCTGCATCCTGACTGGGCAGCAAATGGCATACAGGTCTGGCCTTTTTTTTTTTTTTTTTTTTGTCTTTTTGCTTTTTCTAGGGCCACTCCCGCGGTATATGGAGGTTCCCAGGCTAGGGGTCTAATCAGAGCTGCGGCTACAGGCCTATGCCAGAGCCACAGCAATGCAGGATCCGAGCTGCATCTGTGACCTACACCACAGCTCACAGCAACGCTGGATCCTTAGCCCACTGAGCAAGGCCAGGGATTGAACCTGCAACCTCATGGTTCCTAGTCAGATTCGTTAACCGCTGCACCATGACGAGAACTCCAGGTCGGGCCATTCTTGTGTTCCTTAATGCAGTTATGCAGCACCTGCTGCATTCAGCCTAAGAAGAGAGCTGAATGACATGGGAAGCTAGGGCTCCAGATTTAGCTTTGTTTACCCCTACTGTGTGGCTTTAGGATGCCTCTCTGGGCCATTGGTTCAACAATCATTTATTGAGTACTTACAGTTGCCTGGCCCTGTGAGAGATGCTGGATCTGCAGAGGTGAAAGAGGTAACACCCTGGTCTCAGGGATCTCACAGTCGGGTGTAGGAGGCAGCTTGTAAACAGCTAGTGCTAATACGCTGCATCGGTAGGGCATGGTGGGGCTCTAGGCGCTCAGAGGTACGCAGTCCTGACCCTGCTGGAGTCCCCATCTCCTCATCAGTCAAATGGGTGCATTGGACCACTTGATCTTTGGAGTTCCTTCTGTCTTTTACTTTCTGTGATTTTTTTTTTTTTTGTCTTTTTAGGTCCGCACCCACGGCATATGGAGGTTCCCAGGCTAGGGGTTGAATTGGAGATGTAGCCGCTGGCCTATACCACAGCCACAGCAATGTGGGATCTGGGCAGCCTCTGTGACCTTATACCACAGCTCTCGGCAACGCTGGATCCCCAACCCACTGAGTGAGGTCAGGGATCAAACCTGCATCCTCATGGTTGCTAGTCAGATTTGTTTCTGCTGAGCCATGATGGGAACTCCATATTCTTTGATTCTTCATGAAAGCAGTGTTATTTGGGGGGCTAAAACATATCTAGCATCAGCCAAAATTTTATGTTTAAAGTGGTCCTAGGTCAGATTGGCAAGGGAGGAGCCTGTCGTGCTCTTTATCTTTTCACAAACTGTCATTTATTCCCTGATGGGCCAGATCCATTTGTTTTGTATGGGCAGGGAGTTGTTCTCACAAGTTGGCTTGGCTTATGGCTGTGTGCTGGTGCCAGCAGGCTGCTTATGGGTCATGGGATAGGGAGGGATTGAGGGCACGTGTCAGATGTGCTCTGTGAGTCTGAGCCAGGATTGAGTGTGAGTCCATTAGCTAGGAGTGTCCCTTCTTTGGGGAAGTGGCCACCACCATCTCTGGTTCCTAAGGCCGTGTCTAGAGTGTATGTGTGTCTGCCTTCTTGAGTCTGGGGCTTGTGGGCAGCACAAGTATGGACTGGCTGGGCCAGGCTGTGGGTTGTGGAGGGGATGGGGAAGGCTGGAGGCCCTCTTTCCAGGCCTCATGCTAGGGGCCTTAGTCAAGGTTGTATAGTCAGTAAGTGACAGAGCTGGAATGGACCTGAATCAGTGTTCCTGCATCCTAAAGCTCAGTGGGGAGCAAGCTTTTCAGCAAACCAGTGTGTCATTAAGATGCGTTTTCAAGAGGGTCCGTGGACTTTTGTCATGGTTTCTTGTGGAGTGATGTGTGGTGGGGATGAGATGGGAGGGGTGTAGGGTATGATCTGGTGAATTGCTGCTCTGTGCTCTACTGTATGTGAGTGTGTTGGGGGAGGAGGAAGGAGGGGAGAAAGATGTGCTCCCCACGTATGGATGAGCTGCCCAAGGTGGCAGACTCTTACCTCCTCCTCCTGTGAATTCCTGCTATGTAATAGGCTCTACTGCACACTGCTGCTGGGAAGGCGGAGGTAAACAGAAACCGCCTACTTAGAAAGTCCTCAGCAGGACTGGATACTTACTTAATTTGCAGCCCAGCACAAAGTGAAAATGCAGGTCCCCTGGCTGCTAAATGATGAAGAATTTCAAGATGACAACTGCAGAGCATGAAGCTGGGCATAGGGCCTCAGGCCTTGAGACCACACAGGCCATACACCCGTGGTGCCAGCCCTGGTCCCCGGTCTCACAGGTGCAGCCAGGCCTGGTAGATGTTGGTTAGAACCATAGACAGGTATAAGCAGGATGATCGCAGGACAGGTGATTTCCAGATGAAGAAACTGGAAAGGCTCCTTGTAGAGGTCCCACTTAAAGCTGGGCCTGGAGGGATGGCTGGGACCTGGTAGAGGGGTGGTGGAGGTATAGGCAAGACATGTGGGCATGATCAGGGAGTGATGAGCACGTGGCCCATTAGGCTGGCGGGAGACCTAGTTGGTGGGGAGAGCAATGGGTCGATTCAGGCAGGCTGGGCCCAGCCCTTGAAAAAGAAGACCCTTGAATGCTAGCATCAAGACAGGCTTTATTCTGCAGCCAGGGATTCCTGGGAGCTTGGAGATGGGCCCTGGGAGGCACTCTTGGGAGACGGTGTTTGCTGGTATTCCAGTAGCTTGGAATGACTGTGATGTTGAGACATTTGACATTTGCTATTCATTTAATCATCCTGAGCTCTTATGGATGAGGAAGCGAGGTAAGAGCGGTATTATGTACCTTTCCTGTGGTGGCAGGTGGCAGAACTGGGACCCGGGAGAGTCAGGGGAGGCAGAAGAAAGAGTTGAGCTGAGAGAGATGTCCCCAGAATGGCACTCCGCTTTGAGAAGCTGCTTCCTTTCTGTCAGTTAATCTGGTCGGTTTTTACCTCTCGGTGTTTGGCTCTGAACTGTCTTAAGTTTTTCCTTTTTTCTCATCATCAGCCTTTAGCCATGTAAAGACAAGTAGTCTGTTTCTCCAGACCTTGAATTTTTTTTCTTTTTGCAGCTCCGACATTTGTTGTGGTTTTGTGCTATATACGGTGGATCAGATATGGTTCGAACAGCCAAGATAGATGGAACTGACTTTCAACGTGTCTCATGAATGCTCTTGCGTTTTGGATTTTCCTGCACTTTAAGATGTTCACTATCTGTGGCCTCCACCCAAAGGGTCAGTCGTGCCCCTCCTCCTTGTGTGTCCATTGAATCATGTTCCCACACAATTTCAAACACCTTTTGAAAGGCTGCCCTTCCATATCCTGTGCTCCAGGACCTCATGTGACAAGTGCTAAAGTCCTTCTGCCCCCCACCCCAGGGTCAGAGGAAATAATACTTAGTGTAGAGGGACAGGGATGAAGATGAAATAGCCTGCAACTGACCCTGCCTGACCCCGTCCTGGGCCTGGAAGCTGAATCCTACACAGTCTCCCAGCCTGTCAGGTGACCTGCCAGAGTTTGGTAACTCAATACTACCTTGCTAATTGTCTGCTGAGGTCACAGCAGCCCTTGTCACCACCCACCCACCAGGACCACAGTCCCCGACTGGGCTAACTGGTTGAGCCACTGTTCTGGGCACTCATGGGAAACAAGTGGCCTTTGTGGTGAGCCAGTGGACAGAGTGGCCGTCAGCATGGGTGAGGTGGCTGCACACGCAGGCTTCTGGGCTGGGTGGGGCCCAGGAAAGCCAGCTCTGAGCTGGGAGGCCCATGGCAAACTCTGTTTTTCTTGATGGTGGGGGGCATGAAGTTGCGGGGGCTTCTCCTTTCACCATTTGGTTGTTTAAAGACCAAAGTGTTTTTGGAGTTCCTGTTGTGATGCAGTGGTTAACGAATCCGACTAGGAACCATGAAGTTGCAGGTTCGATCCCTGGCATTGCTCAGTGTGTTAAGGATCTGGCATTGCTGTGAGCTGTGGTGTAGGTCGCAGACATGGCTCGGATCCCGAGTTGCTGTGGTTCTGGCATAGGCCAGCGGGGACAGCTCCGATTAGAGCCCTAGCCTAGGAACCTCCATATGCTGTGGGAGCGGCCCTAGAAAAGGCAAAAAGACAAAATAAATAAATAAATAAATAAATAAAGACCAAAGTCTCTTCTAGTGTTTTCTAGTGCCTGTATCAGGAGACTTCATTGATTCTCCCGCCTGGCCTGGAGGTTACCTGTGGGTTGTGACCTTTCCTCATGGCTAGGTTTTACTGTGTCTCCTTAAGACACAAACACAGAGGGGAGATGAAACTTTGGAAGATTGGAATGTTTTAATTTTTGATAATTCTTTCTCAGTTATCTTGAGGGAATCTCTCCATCACTCCCTGCCAAACACAAACCTCAAACACACTACGCATTACAAAAGACCACACACCTCAAAGGAACTTGGTCAATATTAGGTGACTTGGTTTAATAAGGTTTAGTGCATGATACTTGAGAAGAAGTATATTTAGTAACAGGGGCTGGAATGGTCCTTACAGGTATCCTTGCCTCAGAATTGCATCTGCTTGAAGCTCACTGATAACATAAAGGTGGATTTGAGCACAAGCCTATCTGTCTTTTGAGACATTTTAAAGAGTCTCCAGTGAGTGATCTTAGAATGAAAAAGCGACTGGCCCTTTAAAGTGGTTCCAGAAGAATCTGTATCATTAAAACTGTGTCCAACAGTCTTGCCCACAAGTAGTAGTGATACTTTTAACCCCCTCATCTAATCTTATTTATATGGGAATTCTGCTTTCGCTGTTGACATAGTTCCCCCTCCCCAAGCAATTTTTTTTTTCCTTTTGCATATTCTTTTATGTTGTTTCCTTCTCCAGGACCTGTAGGTCATCTGGAGGGAAGCTGTGCTAACACATACTGGGACATCTACTCAGGGGATGCAGAATTGGGGAACATTCTTCCCACGTGAACCTGGCTCTGTCATTTCTCTGTGATTGACAGCAAGGGGCAGAGCAGAGAGGCTCCTGCTATATTTTGCCTCCTAGAAATTTAGCCAGCTCTTCCTGCACTTTGTATTTGCTCTGTTCTCTGGTGTTCCCGACAGTCCTCACCACCCACCTCTCTCATCTTTGATGTTGTTGCCCTGGACAGAAAGCTCGGAAAATGAAAGAACAAGTTGTAGATTCAGGATGTTTGCCCCCAAGGAAATCGCATGTTTGTACAAAATCCTCTCTGACAGTTTCCATTTAAACTAAGAAGTTGGGGGCCCAGCAGGGCCTAGGAAATATGAAAATTGGCACTTTGCTGGGCTGCATGCTAATGCTAGCTCTGTATCTGAGCTCCATCTGTCACTGGAGATTCTCATTTTTCAGATGAAAATCGCTGGCTGACCATGGGCAACCTCGCTGCTGCTGTAAGCGTGTACGCTGCATGTCGC
The DNA here is from genome assembly GCF_054392235.1 of Sus scrofa. Lineage (NCBI taxonomy): Eukaryota > Metazoa > Chordata > Mammalia > Artiodactyla > Suidae > Sus > Sus scrofa. Next base: position 102,564,786 of record NC_139396.1, on the reverse strand, counting down.
CTTGGAGCCTGCTTGTCTGCCCCTCAAGGTCTCCTCTTTGTTTTTCTGAAATGTGATGAAATGGAACATGTTTTTAAAAATAGATGTTTTCTGGAGATGACCTGGCTGGGATTAGGGGCCATGGCGGTCTTGTTTCTGATCCATGAATCCCTTATCTCACTCATCTTGGCTGATGGGACACTGGCAAGGGCTGCTTGTATTTTTTTTTTCCCTTTTATTTCTAATTCTGTTTTTTTTTTTTTTCTTTCTTTTTTTGGCTGTGCCCAGGGCATGTAGAATTTCCTGGGCCAGGGGTCTAACTCATGCCACTGCAGTGACTACATTGGATCCTGTGCCACAAGGGAATTTCACCCTTTTTGTCCTTAATAGTATTTCCAAATATATTTCTTTTGATCATTTATTATTTTGCAGACAGGCTGAAGATTCTATAGAATTCCTTGACTGTGTTAACTATTTTTTTTATTTTTATTTTTTTGCTTTTTAGGGCCGAACCCGTGGCATATGGAATTTCCCAGGCTAGGGGTCCAATTGGATCTGTAGCCTCCAGCTTACACCACAGCCACAGCAATGCCAGATCTGAGCGGTATCTATGACCTATACCACAGCTCACGGCAACACCTGATCCTTAACCCACTGAGCTAGGCCAGGGATCGAACCTGTGTCCTCATGGATCCTAGTTAGATTTGTTTCTGCTGAGCCGCGACAGGAACTTTGGTGTTAACTAGTTTTTTTAAGAGTAATTTTTTTTCTGGTTAATAAAGCAATGCTTATTTAAAAAAAAAAAGGAAGAAAGAAAGAGAGGAGTTCCCATTGTGGCTCAGTGGGTTAAGAACCCTACATAGTGTCCATGAAGGTTCGATCCCTGGTCTCACTCATTGGGTTAAAGATCTGGCATTGCTGCAAGATGTGGCATAGGATGTAGGACAGCTCAGATCTGATGTTGCTGTGGCTGTGGTATAGGCCCCTGTTCTGATTCGACCCCTAGCCTGGGAACTTCCACATGCTGCAGATTTGGCTGTTTTTTTTTTTTTTGTTTGTTTGTTTGTTTCTTTTTTTAAAGGAAAAGATTCTAGAACTATTCATGGTAAAAAACAAACAAAAAACTGAGTTGCTTAAGTATGTACTGGGGCCTAAGGTGGTCGTGGGAGAGGGGACAGGGCTGTTCTGGAATCACACTGTGGCTGCTTAGTGGGGCAGGAGAGGGGGTGCAGACAGAAGGAGCAGGATTTGGCTTAGAGGCAGTTTAGGGGTAGTTAAAGGTGTAGGGCTCAGATGGGTACATCTGGTTCAAAGTCTGGCTGAATAATCTAGGGGTGAATCCTTAATCACCCTGATCTTTCAGAGTCCTTGCCTATAAACTGGGACTCATAGCAATACCTTTTTCGTGGAGTGCTCTGAGGTTTTTTTTTTTTGGCTATTTCTTGGGCCGCTCCCTCGGCATATGGAGGTTCCCAGGCTAGGGGTCCAATCGGAGCTATAGCCACCGGCCTATGCCAGAGCCACAGCAACATGGGAACCGAGCCGCATCTGCAACCTACACCACAGCTCACGGCAACGCCGGATCCTTAACCCACTGAGCAAGGGCAGGGACTGAACCTGCAACCTCATGGTTCCTAGTCGGATTCGTTAACCACTGCGCCACGATGGGAACTCCCTGCTCTGAGTTTTAAGTAGGATAACATACTCATTTGGTGATTTACCGTGGCTCTCCCTGTGGCTAACGTCTGTGTTAGAAAGGGCTGCACAGAGCCTGGCAAGGTAGCAACTAAATCAGTGTGGTAGGTCTGCTGTAGCAAAGTACCACAGACAGAAGGGTGGGGGTGGGATGGGGGGCTCAAACGACAGCTGTTTAATGTCGTAGTCCTGGAGGTTAGCGGTCCCCGATCAGAGTGTTGGTGGGGTTGGTTTCTTCTGAGGCCTCTCTCCTTGCCTTGTAGATGGCTGTCTTCTCTTTGTGTCCTCACAGAGTCTTTCCTCCATGGTGTGCACCTGTTTGTGTCCAGATTTTCTTTTCTTACAACGATTAGGGCCCACCCTACTGGCCTTAATTTTATTTCATTACCTCTTTTAAGAATCCTATCTCCAGATACAGTCACATGCTGAGATACTAGGGTGTTAGGACTCTGACATAAGAATTTTGGAGGGTACATATTTGGCCCTTCATAGCACTTATTTCTATTATGCATGGTTCTGTACTGATGAGGGGACCTTGAAGCTGGCTTTGATCACTCCAGCTCGCCGTGTGACCAGGCTTAGTGTGTCTCCTCTGGACATCTGCAGGACATCAGGCCTGGGCGGTATAGGGGCCCTGTAAGCTCCTGATCAGGCTGAAGTGTAACCGAAAGCGGGGATCCAGCACTTACTCTTCAAGCTTTAACTAAACGGCAACCTTGTGCCAGGGCCAGGGGCGGCAGGCACAATGATGCCAGCGTGGGGGTTTCCTTTTGACTGGAAGACACCAGGTGTGTTTGCCACCAGGGGCTACCTGCAGGTGGCTAGTGCACTGGGAGCTAGGGGGAGACCGGGAGATTTGGGGGATGCTGTGCCTTGGTTTCATTTGCTGTACTCTGTAGATAGGGATTTTGTTTTTTTCTTCTCCTTGCACAAAATAGTGACAGAGCTTCTCTAGTTATCAAGATCAACTTTCTTTCATGAGACCTGCCTGTGTGAATGATAACCCCTGTTTGTGCATTTGAAATATCCTTCCCTATTTCCTGGGGTCGCTTTGGGGCAATTTGAAGACATTCTGTGACCAGATTTCACAGCTCTTCTTTCTGTGTTTAAAGAAAGAGTGGCCATGGGCCTGTTTTCTGAGCGTTGAAGTAGAAGATTGCTTATGCCGTCAAGTTTAAGGTAAATGTGAGCACTGGATTCGCTGAAATAATAGGTGTGAAGCTGAAACATGATGGCAGGCTTTGTTGTGGGGTTTTAGGGGAGAAGGATGCCCATGATGGTTCGCCTTTATTTGGTGGGAGGTTGGAGGTGGTTGGCAGAAGAGCATATATGGCTTGAGTGTGTTGGTGCAGTGGGTCTGTAGCCCAAGGTCCTCACCCCTGCTCTGGTGAGACACAGGTGAACATTTGATACCTAAGTAGATTGCTGCAGGTAAGTGTGTGCAGCTGTCCATTCTGTAAAACATGATGAAAGGCCCCTGTTGTTTCTTTTCACCTGCTTCTGGAGGTCACCTTTTTAAAATCCACAAAAGCATTGTGACAATAAGGGTGAACCCTTCTGGGTCATGTCATCCTTATCCAGGAAAAAGGGTGCATAAAGTGTCCTAGGGCTCTTCTTGGATGGAAAAGAAGCCATCTGCTTGGGCCTAGATCTCTGAGAGCCCCCCTGAAGGGCCAAACTCTTCTTTATACTCTTTCTCAGGACCTCAAAAAAAGAGTAGATGGGAAGAGATCATTGGTCTTTTATTTTCCCCCTAGGGCTTTTTTGGTCCTGGCTATTTAAAAATGTTTGAGAAACAGATTGGATTTTAGAGTTCATTCTGATCAGTAATTCATTAGCATAAGCTTGCTAAGAATTGAGCACTTTGAAATAGTGTGGACTGGCCCTTAGGAACCACCCAGACCAGGAGCCATGTGTGCCTCCTGTCTTGCCCTTGGCAGACATCACTAATCCATCACGGGCCCCTTTCCCAGTGAGCCCAGGTGTGGCCTCATGCTCTTTCAGCACAGCACTTCAGGCAGGAGACATGGTGGTTCTTTCATGATGAACCTCTTGCCTTTTCTGGTCTAATCTAAGCCCTTCGATTGTGGTGGAGAAACCAAAGCCAACCAGTGGCCTTACTTTATTGGCAGAACATGGTTGACCTCCAGATGACCCCATCAGTTATTTCTTTGCCTTCTGTGTTCTACCTCAGCATTTGATTAGCAGAGCAGCCCCTCTGACCACTCTCTAACCCATTGTCTTCTCTAGATTTCATTCACTTTCTTCTCCTGTTCCTCTGAGTGGGCTTCCTGTGTCTCTTCCAGAAGGTCCTTCTCCTGTCCTCACAGGTCACACGAGCCAGGGTCTTGTCCTATATATGCCTAGAACAGTGCTTACAGCATGGTTGCTGTTTAGGATGTCCTAGATCTGGCCCTCCCTTTCCCTCCCTTTTTCTTAGCCAGGAACTTCACATTACTAGTTAGCCACTCTGGTCTTGTCACTCACATCCTCCAGTCTCTATGAGGTGACTCCCAAGTGGACTGCATTCGCCTGAAACTTTCTCCCTATTCTCCCTAGTTCCAGAGTCCAGTTTCCATTAGCACATTTCAACCCAGGTCTCAGCAGTGTCTCATCATCCCTCTTAACCAGACTTCTTCAGTTCTCTGCCTCTGTCAACCGCAGTACCTTCCCGCACACTGCGACCCAGCATCGTCTTCCGCTCCTCCCACCTACTCTCTCCATCCTCCCACCTCTGAAGTCTCTCGTGTCCCTGCCCAGCCCACAGGTGGTTCAGGGGAGCTCTTGTGGGAGCATTCTAACTGCCCTCTTTATTTCCAGGCCTTCTCTTTTTATAGGTGCTGGAGGAAACAGTTTCCTAAAGTTTTTTTTTTTTTTTTTTTTTTTTTTTTAATGGCCATGCAGCGTGTGGAAGTTCCTGGGCTAAGGGTCGTATCAGAGCTGCAGTTCCTGGCCTTTGCCACAGCCACGGCAACACTGGATCTGAGCTGCATCTTCAACCTACACCGGATCCTTAACCCACTGAGCCAGGGATCGAACCCATGTCTTCACAGATACTATGGTGTGTTCTTAACCTGCTGAGCCACAATGAGAACTCCCATCCCTGCTTTCTTACTCCTGTGTTCAATAAGTTCAGGAATTCTTAAGTTCTAGGACTGAGGAGCTGGGGCTTTACTTGATCAAAGTCATTATAGGATTGTGTGAAGCTTGGTGGCGTGTGGATCACGTGAAGGTCTAAAGATTTTGGATCACTTTAATGAAGAAGCAGGAAGATAAAGCCCCCCCCCCCCCCGTTTTTTCATGTGGTAAAGTAAAAAAAATTACTGTCTTAACCATTTTTTTTTTTTGTCTTTTTGCCATTTCTTGAGCCGCTCCCTCGGCATATGGAAGTTCCCAGGCTAGGGGTCTAATCGGAGCTGAAGCCGCTGGCCTACACCAGGGCCACAGCAACGCAGGATCTACACCACAGCTCACGGCAACGCCGGAATGTTAACCCACTGAGCAAGGGCAGGGATCGAACCCGCACCCTCATGGTTCCTAGTCGGATTCGTTAACCACTGCGCCAAGACGGGAACTCCCCGTCTTAACTATTTTAAGGTCACTTTCAGTGGTTTTGAAAACATAATGTTACCATCATGACCATCCATCTCCAGAACTTTTTTCATCTTGTAAAACTGAAACTGTCCCCATTAAACAGTAATTCCTCATTTTCCCCAACCCACCCAGTTTCTGACAACCACTGTTCTACTTTCTCTATGATTTTTTTTTTTTTTTTTTTTGTATTTTTTGGGCTGCACCCCTGGCATATGGAGGTTCCAGGTTATGGGTCAAATCAGAGCTGTAGCTGCTGGTCTACACCACAGCAACTTGGGATCTGAGCCGCATTTTCGACCTACACCACAGCTCACTGCAACACTGCATCCTTAATCCACCAAGTGAGGCCAGGGATTGAACCCACATCTTCATGGGTCTTAGATTCATTTCTGCTGAGCCACAACAGAAACTCCCTATTTTTGGTGGTTTTTTTTTTTTTTTTTTTTTTTGGATAGCCACCCTAAGTGGTGTGAGGTAGCATCTCATTGTAGTTTTGATTAGTATTTCCCTAATGACTAGTGATGTTTTCATGTGCTTAGTGGCTGTTTGTATCTCTTTGGAGAAATCTATCAAGTCATGCCTACTTTTTTTTTTTTCTCTTTTTATTTTATTACTCAGATGAATTTATCACATCTGTAGTTGTATAATGATCATAACAATCCCATTTCACAGGATTTCCATCCTATAACCCAAGCACATCCCCCCACCCCCAAACTGTTTCCTCTGGAGACCATAAGTTTTTCAATGTCTGTGAGTCAGCATCTGTTCTGCAAAGAAGTTCAGTCTGTCCTTTTTTCAAATTCCACATGTCAGTGAAAGCATTTGGTGTTGGTGTCTCATTGTATGGCTGATTTTACTTAAAGTCATGCCTACTTTTGAATCTTTTTTCCTTGTTGGGTTTTAGAAGTTTTCTACACTGATGTTGATTTGTCATTAGGTATGTGATTTGCAAATATTTTCTCCGATTCTTTGAGTTGTCTTTTTACTGTATTGGTAATGTCTTTCCATTCACACATTTTTAAAGTTTTCCTGAAGTTTCTGTTTTTTCTTTTATTGTTGTGTCTTTGGTGTCATATCCAAGAAATCATTGCCAAATTCATTGTTTTGAAATTTTGCCCTGTATTTTCTTCTAAGACTTTGATAGTGTTTACTCTTATCTTTAGGACTTTTATTCCTTTTGATTTAATTTTTGTAACTCATGTTAGATAAGGGTCCAAATTCATCCTTTTGCAATGTGGATATCCAATTTTCCCAGCATCATTTAAAAACACAGTCTTTCTTCATTGGATGGTCTTAGCACTTGTCAACAATTACTTGACCATTATGCAGAGGTTTTTTTCCCTGGGCTCTCTGTTCTGTTCCACTGGTCTGTATGTTTGCCTTTAAGCCAGTACCACACGGTGTGGTTTTTTTTTTTTTTTTTTTTTTTTACCAGTTACGCCTGTGGCATATGGACGTCCAATGCCAGGGATTGAATCTGAGCCACAGCTGGAGCAAGACTGGATCCTTTAACCCACTGGCCTGGCTGGGATTGGAGCCACACCTCCACAGTGACCTGAACTGCTGTAGTCAGATCTTTTTTTTTTTTTTTTTTTTTTTTGTCTTTTTAGGGCCACAACCACTGCATCCCAGGCTAGGGGTCGAATCAGAGCTATAGCTGCTGGCCTACACCAGAGCCACATCAACGTGGTATCTTAGCTGCGTCTGCAACCTGCACTACAGCTCATGGCAACACCTGATCCTTGACCCACTGAGCAAGGCCAGGGATCAAACCCTCATCCTCATGGATACGAGTCAGGTTCATTAACCACTGAGCCACAATGGGAACTCCTCTTTATTTTTCTTTTTTTGGCTGTCCCATGGCAGATGGAGTTCCCAGGCCAGGGATCAGATCCAGGCTTCAGTAGCGACCTATGCCACAGCTGCAGCAAGGCAGATACTTAGCCCACTGCATCAGGCTGGGGATTGAACTTGCATCCCAGCACTCCAGAAACACCACTGATCCCATTGCGCCACAGTAAGAACCGCCCCCCTACCATTTTGATTACTGCAGCATCATCGCCCATCAGGAAGAGTGTGAGTCCTCCAGCTTTTTCTTTTTTCCCTAGATTATTTGGCTGTTTGAAGTTCCTTAGTATGTGGCCAAATGAGGGAGAGCCCATGTCCATCCAGCTCTTGATCCTGTGCCCTTTCCCCTGTGCAGTCACTTTGTACCTCCTATCCCTATGGCAGGGGTCTTGATAGGTTCAAACTCAGCAGGAATCTTGGGGCAGGGGGAAGTATGTGGTTCTCTGTGACCTCAGAGTCCTGGGGAGCCAGACTGAGTTGCCTTGGTGGTCAGTGATAGTTCAGGCACCACACAAAGCATAGGTGGAGGTGGTGTCGATGCAGTTGAAGGAAGAGGAGACAGAAACAGCAGCTCATTGCTGATGAGGACAAGACCTTGCCTTTCCAGTTGCCTTCTTTGGCCTTTGTGGCCTGAATGTCTCCGGCCTCTCCAGCCTGGGGTGCTGTGCCCACCCTCTGGTCTGATCCCAGGGCCTTTGCATTTGCTGTTCCTCTGCCTCACAGTCTTCCTCTAGCACTCTGCTTTTCCTTCAGGTGTGGCCTCTCAGAGAGACAGACCTCTCCTGCCCTTGTACCACAGTAGCTACCTCGCCACCCCATCCCACTCACCCTCCATTTTACTCTGCTGTTGTTTTCTTCACAGCACTTACTACCTGATGTAGTTTGTATTTGTTATTAGTTCTTTCTTTCCCCACCTGCACTCCTGTGATCTCCATGAGGTCAGGGACTCTGCATCCCATTTGTCCACTAAAACTTTGGTGGATGAGTAGGCTTTGTGTTCCCAGGCAGACACATCTACCAAGGGGGGGCATCTTGTGCAGAGCACCAGCGCTCCATCTCTCTGGAAGAGTTGACTGATGCCCACGTGCAGGTGGCACTGAGGGTCATGAGAAGCCTGGGGTGCCGCCCAGTATGATGCCAAACACATAGTGATCACTATGGCTTGTTCTCTTTGAATCAGAGAACCAGAGATCTGCACAGGAGGATGGGAATGGCTTGGAATTGGCCATGGCCAGGCAGAATGGTGAAAGGGGAGACGAGGCCTCCGTATCCTGAGGGGAAGAAAACAGGTGTGGGCAGCTGGAGTCAGATATTGGGTAGGAACATTCATGATTGAGGGTCAGGTAATAGGAGTGAGAGCTGGTGCTTAGGGAGCCCTGGTCTGTGTGCCTGGCTCGGTCCTCAGGGCTTCACCTCTCTGTACTCAGTCATTCCTCATAGCCCATCATTCTTCCTCTTTCATAAACCAGGAAGTGAGGCACAGAAAGCGGAAGCAAATTGCTCAAGGTCACTGGTAAGTGAAGGGCCTGAGCCCAGGCGGTGTGGCCCAGAGCCTGCACTTGTACCAGTGATATACTGTACTTGTTCCTGTGATGGTACAGGGCAGTACATGCTTCTTGGTCATGGTCCGTGTAGGAGGAGGTAGCCTCTTCTCCCTTTACCGATACGTGGGGAGGGAGTCCAGATGGAGAGCAGGAGGGAGCCAGTCTGTCGTGACTTCCATTCCAGGGCACACGTGCCCACCGTGGGGTGTCTGGCTGCAGCACTGGAGGCTTGGCTGCTTGTGCTGCTCTGGTTTCCTGTTCCATCTTGGTGTGGCCTCTTTGCTGCTATACTAGGTGTAGCTCTGGTGAGGGTAGCAGGGCAGTGACACTGCAACTGGCCCCTCCTCCACTCTCATCTGTGTTCTTTTTTTTGTGGGTGCCCATCAGGCGTGGCCGTGTTCATAAATGATGAACGTGCCCCCTTCATCATTGCATTTTAGTCAGAGGCTCTTAAAGTCTGTCCCAGTCTCTTCCCTACCCTCCAGGGCGTAAATGACAGCCGGCCCAGCCTTCCTCTTGTGAAGCACTCCTGCTTTGGGCCTCTTTCTGTGCCTTCTAGGTCAGGTGACAACTGTCATCCAGCCTGGTCTGGCAGCACTAGCCTCCCTGTGAGTGTCTGGGAGAAGGTGCTTTCCCACCCTGAGGTGGGTGTATCAGGTGCATGAAGCAGGACTTTCTCTTTTTTTTGGCTTTTTCTAGGGCCGCTCCTGTGGCACCTGGAGGTTCCCAGGCTAGGGGTCCAATCGGAGCTGTAGCCGCCGGCCTACACCAGAGCCACAGCAATGCGGGGTCCGAGCTGCATCTGCAACCTACACCACAGCTCACGGCAACGCCGGATCCTTAACCCACTGAGCTGGGCCATGGGTCGAACCCGCAACCTCATGGTTCCTAGTTGGATTCGTTAACCACTGTGCCACGACGGGAACTCCGAAGCAGGACTTTCTTGATTGATTTCTTGGTTGACCCTCTGTGGCTGCTCCATTCTGGGGCCACCATCACCCTCTAGCTCCCTGAAATATTGGGGCTTGTCAGCCTCCAAGTATGGGTCTCAGTGTCCACAGTCAGGGGTCATGTTATTAAAAGGAAGGAATCTGAGGCCCTAAAGAGGGACATGGCTGCACTGACCCATGGTTCTGGTGGAGGGCTTCTCAGCAGCTGAAGGAGCCTACCCTCCCTGCGTCTCCCACGGGCCTTAGGCGAAGGGGAGGTGGGCTCAGCACATGACACTTTTCACCCCCTTGTCTCCTTCCCATCCCTGCAGCTCATGGAGTTGAGTATACCCAGCACAGTCCTGGGTGTTGGGGTGGGCAGGAAGTAGCAACATGTCAGGCCCATAAAGCCACGCTCATCTCCTTCTCTTCCTTCCCATGTTTAGCTCCCAAGCCCTGCTCAGCTCACAGTGTCTCTTGGTGGGTGCAGGAGGGCAGGGAGGGGGCAAGCCCATTCTAGGGGGCCTTGAGAAGTCAGTGGCAGCCCTGACTTCTCACCTGCGTGGGGGGATGGGTTCTGCCTACATCTCCTGTAGGCTAATCTGGCTTTTCTCTCCCTTCTTCCAGGAAGTCTCCTGGACTGCTAGACCTTAAAGCTGGGCAGCACTGTTGTGTTTTGGGGTCAGGAGCACATGCTTTGGGCTAGACTGCCTGGGTTTGCACCCTGTTCAGCCCCTTCACTATCTCTACCATGACCTTGAGCAAGTTACTTAATTTTTCTAACCCTTAGTTTCTTCCTCTATACAACAGCATAATGACAACCTCAGGGTTGGTGTGGGAATTAACTAAGACAACACATGTGGAATCTCATGCAGAGTTTAGCACATTGGGCACTTTGTAGTGTTCAAGACCTGTTAGCTCCCGCCATCATCATCATCTTCATTATTTAGTGAGTGCTGTACAGTCCAGCAGTTTGTCATTGTGGACTGTTTAATCTCGTCACACTAGTGGGTAATTTTATGAAAGAGAGCTTTTATTTTTTATTTATTGTCTTTTTAGCTATTTCTTGGGCCGCTCCTGCGGCATATGGAGGTTCCCAGGCTAGGGGTCGAATCGGAGCTGTAGCTGCCGGCCTACGCCAGAGCCACAGCAACACGGGATCCGAGCCGCGTCTGCGACCTACACCACAGCTCACGGCAACGCTGGATCATCAACCCACTGAGCAAGGGCAGGGACCGAACCCGCAACCTCATGGTTCCTAGTCGGATTCGTTAACCACTGTGCCACGACGGGAACTCCTGAAAGAGAGCTTTTAGTTTAGATAAGCAAAGGGTTGTGGACAGCAGGGTTGGAAGGTGTGGTTTGACCATAGGAGCAGCAGCTAATTGGCAGAATTGGGAGTTGAACCCAGAAGGCTGGCACCCTGTCGGCATCTGCTTCCTCAATCTGCAGGTGAGGGCCCCAGGCTCAGAGGGGAAGGGGCTTCCACAGGGACTCAGCAGTTGAGCAGCCTCCTGAGCCCCTTTATATGAGTCTTCTTTATACCAGTTCTGACCCAGTGCCAGGCTCGCCGAGCTCAGGAGTGTGCCAGGACCCTGATGGACAAGTGTGGGTACAGGAGTGACCGACACCCTCAGCCGTCTGTGTATGTTCAATTCTGGGCTGAGGGAGGGCTCCAGGGTAGGGCAAGTTGGCCTGGTGGTGATGTGCCCCCCCGCCCCCAGGCAGTACCTCCTGCCCTGTCTCAGAGCCCGCAGGGAAGAGCAACTTTCCTCTTTCTCCCTTCTTCCCAGGTGCTTGGGAAGGTGCGTGTCCTCCCAGTGCCCAGAGCTGTCTCGGGTCAGCGCTGTAGGCCAGTCTCTCAGCTGACCTGGAGCACAGGGAGGACTTTGCGTGCTGGCTCGAGGCTGCAACAAGCCCCTTCAGCACTGGCCATTTCATGGGGAGGAAGCATGAGTCACTGGGGCCTTTAACTGCCCCAGGTGAATGGAGGGGTGTGTTAGGGGCCCCACAGGCTATGGGAGGGGGCCTTGGAGGGCTGGGCGTTCTGTTATCGCTTGGGTGATTTTACTGGAAGTTCTTTTGAAGTTGTCTCCATGACCCAATGGGGCTGAGTCACAGAGTAAACACAATTAGCAGGGGCTGGCCTCTTGAGAAGGACACAGACAATGCTTGCGGCCCAGGCCAGGCCCTGAGGCCTCGCCAGCTCTCTCCCAGGGCCTCTGCCATAGCTTCCATGGGCATCCTACCTGCTGACTCTGGGTCAGCCATGATGTGCCTTTTGCCCAGTCCCTCTGTGGACCCCATGCCCTGGGGGCTGGTTAGAAACGCAGTCTCAGGTCCCACCCTAATCTGCATGGTCAGAGCCTGCACCTTGACCAGGTCCCCAGGTGACTGCCGTGGGAGAGAACTTCCTTGTGTCATCATTGCTCTGCTCCCGACGCCCAAGAAATCCTGGTCTCCTGCTCTGCTCTCTTTTCCCAGAAACATTTCCCAATCCTGCACCTTTCTTCGGGTCCTCTCAGGACCTCTGCATGGGCTTATCTGAATTTGTGTCGATTGTCCTGAGTGGCAGTGCCCTGCTGCCCTGTGGGGGTGGATGGGGGAGGCTGGCTCCAGTTCATCCAGTACTCTTTGTGTACGAGGTGGAGGGGATGCCTTAGGTTCAGCGCTGGGGGTACAGGTGCCTTCAGGGAACTCCGAGGTGGCCGAGAGTGAGGGGCTGTGTGGGGCAGGGGAGTGCATGTGGTGAGATGGGACCTTGTCAGCCTCCCGATTGGGTTGTGAAACCCCAGAGGTAGATGACGTCCGCCCCCACCCCCAGAAGCCATCACTTTGAAAGGCTACCGCGTGACTTTGGAGGAAAGTGACTCCTTTTGCCTTTTCCCGACAGTCCTGACCACACAGGCTTTTTAAGACAACAATAGCTGCAGAGACAAAGCATGACCAAGACAACGTCGTCTTCGGGCCTTTTTTTCCCTCTGAATGACGTCTGAGGCCCTGGGAACGTTGTAAAAACTGGGCCTTGTCCAATTTTAATCACTCTCTGGCAGCCCCACCACCAGCTCCCAGGAGCCCTGGCAGCCGACTCGGGGGAGGTGATGCCCAGAGATGCAGATAAAGATGTCACGCTGTCCCCGGGTCAGGCCCCAGAACCCCTTCAGGACTTAGGGGACTGGGAAGAGGAACAGTGTGTGTTGGTTGGCTGGTTGACTCCCCCGGCTTGGGGGGAGATGGGAAGAGAGAAGGGTGTCTGCCAAGTTTAATTAACAGTGGAAACTTGCCATGGGGGAGGAGAGAGATGATTTGAAGGGGAGGGGTGGTTTACTGGAAGATGGGGCTCTGCTGATGCCAATGATGAGAAAGAGGCAAGGCGTTCTCCAGGGAGCAGGCACCAGAGTGCTGGCCACCGTGTCACAAGCAGGGCTGGGCTCAGATCTCAGAGGTGTGAGTAGGAGAATGCATTTGTGCCTGCTATTCTGAGTAGGCGTCTTTCGAAAACTGTCCACAAACACACCAGCTGGCTAGCCTTCCTTGCTCCCCATGACAAAAAAATTAAGAAAATGACAATTGAGTGTAGAAAATAGGCATTGTGTTGCATTCTTCTTTGTTTAAAATTTTTTTTATTAAAAGTATAGTTGATTTACAATGTGCCAACTTCTCCAGTACAGCAGAGTGATTCGTTATCTATATATACATTCTTTACATTTACATCCTGTCTTTCCCAGAAGATTGGATATAGTTCCCTGGGGTATACAGTAGGACCCAGTTTCATTGTGTTGCATTCTTGTTTTTTGAGATATCAGTAGTTTGGCTAAATTGCACCCGACTTTACTTCATGGATCTTGACGCACTGCTTAATGTTAATGATATGGGAAGAGAGGGCTTTGAGAAGTTGGTGATGCTCATTGTCTTGTTGAGACAAAAAAGCAGTGATATTGAAGGGGCAGCAAAATGAATAGTGTGGGTTGAAGTTGAAAGACAGTAGTTATCTCACTGAACATTGCTTACTTCTTTTGTGAGGGTTGCACAGGGTTTTCTAGTTCCATCTCCCTTCAAGGGATGTGCAGATTGCACCTCTTATATCCCTGCCAGGTGTGCAGAGGGTGAATGTATGTGTCCTAAGAGCCCTACCACCCAGGTCTTCTCAGTCCAAGGCAGCACTGACCATTAGGCCACCCTGACCTGCAGCTTTTCTCCAGCATCTCCAGCTGTGTCAGGGCTGCTTGGGGGCCATTTGAACAAGTTGAATCCCTTTGGACAGTCTGACCATTCCCTGAACCATCCTCTTCCATCCACCCAGAGGTTCTTCAGAGATTCTTAGGAAATGCAATAATGAGGTCCCTGGTCACTCCTGGCCACTGTCCTACTTTTTGCCATTACCATAGTCCCCTTTTTTCCCTCTCTCCTTTCATCTTTTTTTCTGGGGCACACCTGCTAGCTCACCTGTACACTGTTATACCAGGCTGTCCATTTCTCTGCCTTCTGTGCATTATCTTCATTTTCTCCCCCCAAGTCCTCCCCCTGCCTCTGGTTCTTCCCTCTCCCCTGGTGGTTCCCTGTCCCCGACTTCCATGAGTTTCCCGTCTCTTCTTTCTCCCCTGCTCGCCACATCTCTTCATCCCTTTTCTTTCCCTTCTGGGGTGTGCAGGTGTAGGGTGGGGGTCAACAGTTGAGATGGGGGGAATCCCTTATATTTGACCTCACATTCCTGGTCCTGGAGCCCAAGTTCTTTTTCATTCTTGGCTGCTTTCGAACACCAAAGCCCTGAGGCTCATTCAAAGGCTTTATTGCAAAAATCTCTTCTCTGGCTCACCCACTCTCGCCCAGTACACACATCCCTTCATTGTATAGTTCTTTTGGTTCCAAGAACAAAACATTGCATTCTTCCCATTGTTTTGTTTTATTTGACCCACAATCTCTGCATGCTGTGCTTTTTTCAACTCCCATTCAGCCTCTGAGGTGGTTTGCCTGCCTTCTTACTTTTGTGTTATCTGTAGTCTTGATAAGCAAAGCACACCTTTGTTTCTATTAATCATAGAAAGTGTAATTGCTGAAATGGGACGGGGGAAAGGACCTTTTGAACTGTCTGGTTGAACCCCTTTATGTTACAGACTGAGAAACCGATTCAGAAAACTGAGGCCACTGGCCAGCTATTTGCATGTGGACGAGAGCTGCGCTCAGACTTGGGTTTCTTGACCCAGAGGTTTTTCCTGATGCCAGGCAGCTAACACTCTGGCTTTGAAGATAGTTGAATTCAAACTGTGGTGGTTGTGTGTCTGCCACCAGGAATAAGTGTCAACCAAAAAAAAAAGAAGGCATGTTACTTACTCCTTGGCTTTGGTGACAGTGCGATTGCTCATAATCTTAAGAGTAACTTCTAATAAGGGGGCAGCCACTGACCAAATTATTAAGGACTGGGCTTGAATACAGTTAGAACCTAGAAGCAGAACAGTTAGGCACAAAGAACAGAGTTCCCAGATGTTGAACTTAGGCTGTTACCCTTTGGGGAAGCCAGAATCACATTGATACAGATCTGCAGGAAGTCCTCAGACCCCATGTTACCCAGGGGCATGTTGCTCTGTTGCTAAACCTTTCCCCAGACACCCCAACAAAAAGCCAGCTGACTGACTCCAGGTTCCTTCTGCCCGTGCATAGATCAGTCGGAGGATGGCAGAAGGTGAGCCAGAAGCCTGGGCAGAAGCACCAAAGACTAGGCCCTGTACCTCCCCTGCCCGGCCCCATGGTTCCCATGTCTTGTCCCTGTTGCAGTGCTGGTTCTCAGCCAGGTGCTGACCAGTCAGCCAGTTGGTCTGACTGTGGTTTGGGGTATAGACGAAAGACCCCTTTGGGGTTAGTAACAAATGGCTTCTCTGTTTCCAGGCTCCACCTATAGCGTCTTGTCCATCATGCCCTCAGACTCAGAGAGCAGCAGCTCCCTCAGCAGTGTGGGTGAGTACTGGCTTCTTGGGCACCCCTCCCTCCTGGAGGACCCCCTTCCGCCTGAACGACCCCTACTCCTGGAGGACCCCCTCCCTCTTGGGAGGGACACTGTCTGTTGGGGGTCTGGGTATGAGCTGGGGCAGTGCTGGGTTCATGGGGTGGGAAGTTGGCCCTCACCTGTCAGAGCATTCACAGAATCATCTTCAGCTGGTTCTCTTGCTGGGGAGGTACCTGTGTTGCCATTTCTTCACTTTGTCAGGGCATAGGACTGCTTAGTGAGCCTGTTGTCCCCTGACCCCACAGGCCTTACAGTACCCAGTGACCACTGTCTAGGAGACTGGCCCCCTTTGGACAGCCTGTTGGGAGTGTGTTATCTTGGGGGCAGGAGTCACCAGTCCATGCCGAGTTGGATGTGTCTCTCTGGACATGGGTCCTGGGAACCTGTAGAGGGAAGCTGGTCCTGCTGTTACTTCACTGAAGATGGCCCAGAGGAGGGTTGCCGTGGTCTCCCAGCCTTCCCATACTTCTGTGACCTCTCCCCTGCCCCAGTGAGGCTCTGTATCCTGGTCTGACTTTGATGGGCACTTGTACCTCCAGTGGTGAGAACTGGAGTTGTGGAATTGGACAGGCTCACAGAGATCATTTGGTCTGGTTATTTCGTTTGGTCCACCATATGGACAGATGGGGAAATTGACACTCAAGAGAGGGGAAGTCTCATGCCTGGGATTCCAGAATTAGCCAGGGCCGTCCTCTCGTGTTAATCTGATTCACACTTACAGAACACCTCCAGGGTGCCAGCAGTGGGCTTGTAATATAGGGGTGACTAGGCAGATGTGGTCCCTGTGCTCTTGGGTCTTAGGGTCTATGGAGGAGGCAGTCAAATGAGTAAATACAGTGAGGTCAGAGTGATGAGAAGGGTACCACTAAGGGGGCTGTATTTGTTTTCTTGGGGTGCCCTACAAAGTGCCATAGACTGAGCGGCTCACACGGTAGAAATTTATTCTCTCACAATTCCAGAGACTATAAGTTGGAGATCAGGGTTGCAGCAAGGCCATGCATCCTCTGAAAGCACCAGGAAGGGGTCTTTTCCAGGCTCTCTCCTTCCTCTGGTGGTGTGCTGGCAGTCTTTGATCTTTGAGGTTCCTTGGCTTGTAGATGTATTGCCTCATTTGCTTCATCTTCACATGGTGTTCTCTGTGTGTGTCTCCAAATTTCCTTTTTACTTTTTTTTTTTAGGGCCACACCTGCAGCACATAGAAGATCCCAGGCTAGGGGTCGAATCGGAGCCACAGCTGCCTGTCTGTGCCACAGCCACAGAAACACAGGATCCAAGTCGCTTCTGCGACCAATACCACAGCTTACGGCAATGTCAGATCCTTAACCCACTGAGTGAGGCCAGGGATCGAACCTGCATCCTAGTCAGGTGCGATGATGGCTGAGCCACGAAGAGAACTCCCCAAATTTCCTTTTTAAAACAATACACTGTTCACTTTGGTTTAAGGGCCTGCCCTGCTCCACTATGAGCTCATCTTAACTTGATCATCTGTGGAGACCATATTTCCAAATAAGGTCACATTCACATTTACTGGGGATTGGGGCCTCAGCCTCTGTGGGGCACAATTTGTCCCCTTACAGGTCCCCTCGTCCTGTCTAGGGTTCTGGAAGGACTCTGCTGGGACAATGGTTCACTTTGTCCTGCTGGCTTTGGGCCCGAGAGAGTCAGTGATTGATGGGACTGTAGGGCTTTTGAACATGGTACTGACTTTCAGGAAGGGCATGGGTGGGGCAGTCAGGAGTGGAGCAGTAAGGTGGGGCTCTGTAAACCTGAACTGATTGAGCTCCTAGTGTACCCCTCTTGCTTCACCCTTTTCGGGCTCCCTGTTCCCTTGGGAATATGGTACAGTGATCTAGCTGGTATCTGACAAATGCATTCACTTTGACACTTCAAGGCTTAAAGTGTTACCTTTCCTAGGAGCATTTGCATTTTATTTTATTATGTTTTGTTTTTTTTAGGGCTGCACCCTCGAAGTATGGAAGTTCCCAGGCTAGGGGTCCAGTCAGAGCTTTAGCTGTGGCCTGCACCACAGCCGCAGCGACGCCAGATCAGAGCCACGTCTGCCACCTACACAGCAGCTCACGGCTATGTGGATCTTTAACCCACTGAGCCAGGCCGGGGATTGAATCTGCATCCTTACGGATACTAGTTGGGGTTCGTTATTGCTGGGCTAGGGTGGGAATTCCAGCATTTGCATTTTAAAAGGAGATTCCAAAGGGAAGTACTGCTTAAACCACAGCAAGTATTGTTTTTTTGTTTTGTTTTGTTTATGGGTTTTGTTTTTTTGTTTTTTGGGTTTTTTTTTTTGCTGCAGTATGCAGTGGCTTGATGTGGGATCTCAGTTCCCAGATCAGGGATTGAACCTGGGCCACAGTAGTGGAAGTGCTGAATCCTAACCACTAGATCACCAGGGTATTCCTTGTTTTTGTTTTTGTTTTAATTGAAGTATATTTGATTTACAGTATCGTGTTAGTTTCAGGTGTATAGCACAGTGATTCAGTTATATATATATGCGTGTGTGTGTGTGTGTGTGTCTGCATATATGTATTTTCAGAATCTTTTCCCTTATAGGTTGTTACAAAATATTGAGTATAGTTGCCTGTGCTATATAGTAGATCTTTGTTGGTTATCTATTTGATACATAGTAATGTGTATCTGCTAATTTATCCCTCCAACCCCAGGAAGTCTTGTTAATGGTGGAATTTCTGGCATAAATAGGAAGGTATTTTTTGTGCATCTTGACTTTTATATCCTTTGAAGGAGCATCAGGTCAGTGACCCACCGTTTGGCTCTTGGGACAGAGGGGTCAACAGTGTCCTGGATACTTGTTAGCAGGCAGGCTGAGAGCAGTGCTCTGCTGGTCTTTTCTGTCTGTGCCCTGGTCTTGGATACTGGAAGACCTGGTTGCATCACCTTTAGGTCAAAACCTCACCAGTTAACCGATCACCAAGTTCTCCTGCTCTTGGTTTTCTTTTTTCAGTTGACATTGACCTTGGAGTGAGTTACCCCATTTTCCTTCAGGCTGACTTGCAAATACCCATGGTGGTATTGACCAGAAGGCCTTTGGCTGCAGCAGTAGGGAATTCCTGCTTATGTTGCCTTAAACAACAAAGAAATGTGATTTCATGTGGGAAAAGTGTGGAGGGTGGGCTGAGTACATCAGAGTGTGAATCTCTGTGGGGTCTCCTCAGGCTAATGGCAAGGGTTAGCCATCATGTCTAGACCTGACAGTGTCAAGGGTTGTAGTGTTCATTATGGGAAATGCTAGCCTCGGGTGGCTGTTTGCATTCAAATGAATTAACATGAAATAAAATTTAAATCACTAGTTTCAGCAGTCACACTAGCCACATTTTAAGTGTTCTGCAGCACCTGTGGCTGGTGGCTACTCTATTGGACAGAGCAGATAAAAGAGGATGAAAGAGGTCATCTTCTCTTGAGTCTCCTGATAAGCAAAGAAAAAGAAGCCTTCCCCGGAAAGGTCTTGGCACAGTCCCTAGTGCCCCGTCACAGGTCTATACCCAAACCGTGGTTTGTGCAATGTGGCCCCTGGACCAGCAGCACCCAGGCACTTGATGGAAATGCAGGTTCCTGGGCTTCAGAAGCTCTGAGGGTGGGGCCCAGCATCCACATTAACAGCCCTTCTGGTTAGAGATGAGCTGGCCTAACCTACGCCCTGGCAAGTGCGCTAGAATGTCTCTGGCTGGCTTGGACCAGTCCCTTGGAGAGGGCCATGGGCCCACTGCAGCACCTCCTGGAGGAATTCCTCCTGGCTCAGCCTCACATAATGATGGGCAGAGCACTTCCTTTCCTGGTTGTCTCAGGCGCTCCACGGCCCTGGCTGAGGGGCTGGTAAGTCAAATGGAGACTGGCTGCTTTTGTTTGTTACGGTCTTTCTCCATGAACCTAAGGAAAAGCAAGGTCTAGTAATAAAAATATCGCTTCCACTTTCCCACATATATTTCCCTAACCAAGAACATTTGGGAAAAGAACAGAAAGTTACCTTCGGCATAAGAGGAAATTGGTAGGTGGAGTCTTGGGTATAGTGTTTTCTATGCCATAGGTGCTGTCTGGTTGGCCCCCTGGCTGGTGTTAGGTTCCCATAAGGTCTGCCCATTTCAGCTCTCTAGCCCAAAGCTACTAACAACACATTAGCAGCCTTAAAGTTTGCTGTGTCTTTCCAGGCAGTTTTCATCAGCTAAGCACATGTGACTTCTTCAAGGCTTCTGCCACCACATGTAGCCCATTATTAGGTAACCTACCCATCGATAGGCCTCATAGATCTGCTCAGGGATTTTAGACATTCAGTGTTTTTTCTTCCTCATTCATCTGGACCCATTTTCTCAGGTGCCTTTTATTTCTTATCTGTCTCTAACTGGGAAAGTTTTAAGAAGAGACAAATCATGGGCAGCATTTGTAAAAGGAGGCTTAATTTTCATGCAAATTGAAATAATAAAAGATTTCTTATTAAAGAGAAAGATCTCCTAGTTTGTTGGCAGAAGAAGGAGACAAAGGGCTTCCTTCCCATCCCAGCAAAGATTCCTTGAAAATGCAGCTTCTGACTGATGGAGGAAGAGGGGGTGAGTCAGCGTGGAGGCAGGGCTGCTCCCTGACCTCGTGCCCTCTGACTCTTCCTTCTCTGGTCCCATTGGGTCCAGGGCCTCTTTTCTCTTGGGTCATCAGATGGATGGGAGCATCTTGTCCTCTTGGAGCCTGTGCTTAGCACTCATAGGAATCACAGGAAGGCCTGGCTCCAGGTCTTATGGGTTAGTCAGGTGTCTTAGTTCAGGCTGCTATCACAGCACAGACTGGGGCAGCTTAGAAACAACACACATGTAATTCTTACAGTTCTGGAGGCTTGGAAATCCAAGATTGAGGCAGAGTCAGTGTCGGGGATTGTGGGGGGCATTTCCTGATTCATAGACAGTGTCTTCCTGTTGTAACTGCACATGGCAGAAGGAGGAAGAACTTTCTGGGGTCCTTTTTATAAGGCCACTAATCCCATTCATGTGGGCTTCACCCTCATGGCCTGATTACCTCCCAGAAGTCCTACCTCTTAATACCTCACTTAAGGGGTTAGGGTTTCAGCATAGGAATTTGGTGGGGTACACCGGCATTTAGACTATAACACCAGAGAGGTAAAGGACTGGCCACTTTGCCTGTGTAGAACAAGGAAACAGAGAGGAAGGAGCCCTTTCTTTCTTCCTTTCTTCCTTCCTCTCTCTCTCTTGCTCTCTTGCTTGCTCTCGCTCTCTTCTTTCCTCTCTCCCTCTCCCCTTCCTTCTGCACGTGTGGCACATGAAGTTCCTGGGCCAGGGATCGAACCCACGCCACAGCAGTGGCCCAGACACAACAATGACAATGCCAAATCCTTAACCCGCTGAGCCTCCAGGGAACTCCAGGAGCAGTTATTTCGGATGAGAGGTGTCACTGTAAGCTTTAAGGAGGAGGTGGCCCTTGACTGGGGTTTTCCAGGAATGACACTGCAGATGCAGGGGCAGCCTGGAAAGCAGCAGGCCATCGCTGCCTGTCTTGATTTGAGTTTCTGCAAAGCTGATCCTGAGTTAAGGATTTGAGAGCATGTAGCTTATCTGGGGAGAGATCTGGGAACTGGGCAAGGCTGCAGCTGCTGCACTAGAATCTGATTTCCTTCTACTCTTAAGTCCTGGGAGGAGCCCAGTCCTGTGCTAACCAAGGCGGGCATCACTGGGCCCTCCTTGCATTTCATCAAGAGGCAATGCCTTTAAATGCAGTGCCTACTGGACAGCCAAAAAAACAAGAAAAAAGACACCCTGCCCAGCAAATGAAACTTTGGTCCAGATCAGAGATTCTTAAAGTTTATCAGGCATCAGACTTGCCTGGAGGGGAGTGCTGGCTTCTTCCGCAGGGTTTCCAATTCAGTATGTCTGAGTGGGGCCCGAGATGTACATTTCTTTTTTTTCTTTCTTTCTTTCTTTTTTTTTTTTTTGTCTTTTTGCCATTTCTTGGGCCGCTCCCGCGGCATATGGAGGTTCCCAGGCTAGGGGTTGAATTGGAGCTGTAGCTGCCAGCCTAGCCAGAGCCACAGCAATGCGGGATCCGAGCCGCGTCTGCAACCTACACCACAGCTCACAGCAATGCCGGATCGTTAACCCACTGAGCAAGGCCAGGGATTGGACCCGCAACCTCATGGTTCCTAGTCGGATTCGTTAACCACTGCGCCACGACGGGAGTTCCCTGAGATGTACATTTCTAATAAATTCTCTGGAGCAGTTGTTCAGGATGTGGGATCATGTCTCTCTGGCTCTGGCTCTCCTGGGCTGGAGGCAGGGTTGGCTTGGTTTTTGCTTTCTGCAGCCAGTGATGATCATACTGCTTTGCGCCTCTCCTGACAGCCAGGGCCTGGAGGAGGCCAGGAAGTTTACATGGGCACCCCACTCGACCTGACCTCTTTTAGCTATTGCCCATTTTCTCCAGGAACTTCTGGTACATGGGCCCATAGGGCTCTGAAGCAGAGCTGTGACCTGTCTAGTTATAAATAAGATTAGGAGGTGGCCTTCAGGGTCAGCTGGAGCATGGTGATGAGGGAGCCAAGGACAGAGAAGCTTATGGCCAAGAAGACTACTTAGCTGCCAGGCTGCTGGCTGAGCCTCAGTGGTCTGCACCGTGGAGGAGGCTGCGTCAGCCTGGGTGACTGGGAGGAGGAGCAAGGACTGGTGATGGCGGATGGGGCTCTGCACCCTCTGCCTGCTTTCCTCTCACCCCAAGGCCCAGAGGAGTTCTTTGTCCAAGCTCCAGGGCCTGAACCAGTTTTTCTGGCATCTTCTAGCACTCCTTTGAGGGCTATTTAATTCTAATCCAAACCCACTAAATCCTATCCTGGACCCAAAAAGGAAAAAGAAAGTTGGTATTCTTCTCAAGTGGGTTACAGAAAGGGAAGAGGAAGTAGTAAAGTGATGGGAGAGTGGACGGTTTTGCATTTGAATCCAGAAGAACAACTGCGGAAAGGTAGAGTTTGAGGCTTCTGTGGACAACTCATTTGACTTTGGTTTTAATTTTGTTTGTTCTTGAAATTGTTTACTATAGACATTGTGACTAGTGGGGGTAACAGTCCACACCTCTTCACCAGTCACACTTCTTCTGGAGTGATTGTTTAAGGTCAATGCGGGTTTTTTTGTTTGATGACTGCATCTGTGGCATAAGAAATTTCCCAGGCCAGGGCTTGAATCTGAGCCGCAGCTGTGATCTATGCTGCAGGTGTGGCAACACTGGCTCCTTTAGCTCACTGCACCGGGCCGGGGATTGAACCTGCACCTCCACAGTGACTGGAGCCCTGCAGTCGGATTCTTAACCCACTGTGCCACAGTGGGAACTTCTTTCTTTTCTTTCTTTGTTTC
This sequence comes from Sus scrofa, assembly GCF_054392235.1. Taxonomy (NCBI): domain Eukaryota; kingdom Metazoa; phylum Chordata; class Mammalia; order Artiodactyla; family Suidae; genus Sus; species Sus scrofa. The sequence goes on along the minus strand of NC_139396.1, from coordinate 102,541,826 downwards.
TTTTTCTTTTTTTTCAACTTCAAAAGTTTTTTTAAAGTCATGTTTGTTGAAATATGAATTATATACAGTAAAATTTATCCTCTTTAGTGTCTAGTATGATAAGTTTTGACAAACATGCTGGTCACTTCACTGTCATCACAGCTAAGATACAGAACAGTTTCTTCACTGTAAAGAATTCACTTCTCTGACTTTGGTGGTCAGCCTTCTTCCCTTCACATCCAGCCCCTGGCAATGACTGGACTGTCTTCTGCCCCTGTAGTATTGCCTTTTCTCAAATGTCATGTAAATGGAATCATATAGTATGTGGCCTTTTGAGTCTGGCTTCTTCCACTCAGCATAGCATGTTACCAATTCCCGTTGCCCTTGCGCTTGTGTGCAGCAGTGGTTTGCAGGATGGTAAGTACTTTTTTTTACTGTTGAGAAGTAGTCCACTGAGTGTAACACCATCTCTAACCCATTTAACAGCTACTGTAAACAGTTATGTGCCAGCTTTTGTGTGAACATAAATTTTCATTTCTTTTGTGTAAATACCTAGGAATGGGATGCTGGGTGGTATGATAAGTACATGTTTAACTTTATAAAAGGCTGTCAGAGTGTTTTCTGAAGTGGCCGTATGATTTCGTATTCCCACAAGCAATGTTCGAGAATTCCAGATTCTCTGCATCCTTGCTAGCTAGCATTTGGTGTTGTCATTTTAAAATTTTAGCTATTCTGGTAGTGATAAAGAGACATGGTAGTTATCTTCAAAGACTTGCATGTCTGCTGTATCGAAGAGCAATTGCAATTGTACCTCGTGGCCTTTGGGGGCAGACCTAGGGTCAGTGGGGGAAGTAGACAGATTTTAACTCAGTACACAGAATAATTTTGCAAGGAGAGATTAGATAGGCTTTTCTATGAAGTAGTCAGGTTCCTCGCTGTGTAGGAGTTCAATTTTGGTGGCTATTTAGGGGATTCTGGCAACCATTTGCTTGGAAGGACTGTATTATTTCAGAATGTCCTTTAACCCTGAGATGCAAGTAAAAAGAGAAAAACTTAACTTTTAATTGAATGGAGATGGAGAGGGTTTTCTGCAACACTTGCTGTTATTTTGGGACTTCCTGGCTTAGCACATCTTGGGATTTTTCTTGAGGTCCCCTGTGGCCCTCCTCTGCCCTCTGGCTTCCTTATTGTGAAAAGACGGGGGCACCCAGGCAGCGTTTTCCCTAAGTCAGCCTGCCATGTGTTGGATTTGCAGGCCTGGGTGGCCTTAGTTTGTGTGTTTTGTGTATGCTTAAGCCTTTGGGGCAGGGAGGGGAAACAGGAGACCATGCAGGGTAGTGGACAAGACCCTGGGTCTGGAGGTGGAGCCAGGTTCACATGGATGTTTGTCAGTTTCCTAGCTCTGCAGTCTTGTTGGGTGTTAGTTACTCACCTGGTGATCACAGCATGTACCTGGGAAGGTACCCTGGGGTTTAATGAGGTGAGGACCCAGGTGTGTTTAACACCCAGGCTGTGCTCAGCAAACACTAACACTCACATTATTGTCGGCCTGATCGGCTGCTCCCAGGTCCTGCCAGCTACAGAGGCAGTTAAGAGGCAGAGGCTGTGTGTGGTAACAGGTCTGATGACCGTTACTTCTGTCCTGCTGCTGCTACACTCTCCAGCATACAAGAAGCCAAGTGATGCATCTTTGTTGTCTCGTTTGTAAAGTGGGGTGAAAATTCTTCCCCTTCCTGGAGGCAGGTTGCTAGGGCTGGTGGTGCTTTTCACTTCTAAAATTGAGATCTGATGTTTCTCTGATTATTGAACTTGACCATTGCATAGTTCAGCCATTCTCAAAGCATGGTTTGGGTACTCCTGAGGTCCTTTAAGGGGGCCAGTGAGGTCAGAACTGTTTTCATAATGATGCTAAGATGTCACCTGCCTCTTGCATTCTTGTCCTCACACAAACTGCACAGTAGAGTTTTCTAAAGGCTCCATCCCCAGTGTGTGATGTTGCACAGAGGTGAGTCTTTAGCTATCTCTGTTGATCCAGGCATCAAACAGTGTTACATAGATGCAAAGCAGTGCCATTCTTCTCACTGTGTTTTTTGTTTTGTGATGGAAAGAATAGTTAAGTTTTCAGAAAAAAATCTTATGTGAATATGTAATGGGTTTGGTTATTTTAAAGTTAGTAAATATTTAAAAATACTTTTATCGTACTAGTTTCCAAGCTGGTAGATATTATTAGATAAATATAAACATAAGCTCTTTGGAGTCCTCAGTCATTTCTAAGAGTGTAAAGAGGTCCTTAGATCAAAACACTTGAGAACTTTGAGGTTGAGGCCCTGCACTGGGCTCAGAGAGCAGGCACTCCATATGCTATGCTGTCATTTACTGGCTTGGTGACCTGGACCCATTATTTAACCTTTATAGAGGTTTTGTTTCCTGACCTATAAAATGGGAATAACAGCAGTATCTTCCTTAAGGGGATGGATGTAAGAAAAGCATCTCAGAAACTGCCAGGTATAGAGTAAGTGCTACTCATGCTTGTCTTCGGGAGGCTGCAAGGCACAGCAGCAAAGAGCAGGGGCTCCAAATCCAGGTGCCCAGGTTCCCATCCTGGGCACCATTTACTGTCTGTGCAAGATTGTGCTGATTCCCCAACCGTGGTGGGCCTCGGTCTTTCGACTTGTAAAATGGAGATGATAACATTCCTAGCACCTCTGGAGTTGTTGGGAAGATTAAATTAATGCCTGGGGCATCTGTGTTTGTTGCTGTTATGTGGGTTAGTTGCGTTTGTCAGTCCTGCGCAGATCATGTCCCTTTGGGGATGAATCGATTGTAGGCCTCTCCAGAAGTGGTGTCAGGCACATGTTAGAGAGCTGGGTAAGTTAGTATAAATCAGATGGTGGTCATAGAACTAGATCTCATAAAAATGCCTGCATTTGCTGGAGAGGAAGACATTACTGAGCCTGCACAGAACTGTAACCAGCCTGTTTTCCAAAACTCCTAGGGGCAGGGGTAATGATCTAGGGTCTTTGGGGAAAGGCAGGGGAAGGCTTCTCAGGCTGTGGTATGGAACCCATGGAGGCAGGGAGATGCTTGTGGGAAATGCTGGTGCTGGGCCCCACCTTAGAGAACATTCCAGCCCCAGAGGTCTGGCCTGAGCACAGAAATCCCAGTTGTTACGATGGTGCTTGTTTTAAAATAACATGGTGAGGGGTATTAGATTCAGTGGTTGGGGTACTAGCATTGGATAACACTGGGCTGAGAGCTTGAGTCTCCTGCCTCAGACCATGGTCTGGCTTGTCACCCATATCAAACTCTCCATCCTCCTTGGTATTCCTGGAAGATGCAAGGCCACACCTCAGTACCTACCTTGGAGGACACTCAGTTTGCAAAAGCAAATCAGCCAGTAGGTGGGGGGACGGTGATCACGTTGACATAGAGTCAGAAGATGTGCATCTTGCGCTTTGCACATCCCAGGGCTACTGGGGAGACAAATACTGTGTCCCTGGGGTGAGTCAGCCTCTGGATCACATCCATAAAATGGAATGACTGCTGTGGGTTATTCTGACGCCACTGAGGATTGTGAGGGTTAGAAGTCTCAGGGGAACATATGGACAGAGTTAAATATAAAAGCACCATGAATGTCTCTTTTTCTGGGACATTTGAGTGAGGTGCAGTCTTTCGAGAAACAGATTGGGATCTTGTCAGGGGTGCTGGTAGTTGCTGCTGTCCCTTAGTAATAGCATAAGGCATGGGGTTCCCTTCTGGATACATCTAGTCCTGGTGGCAGGTGATGAGGGCCTGGTCAGAGGTTCTGGGACTTACCTGAACTAGTTAGCTTGGTTGTGGGAGGCTCTCCCTGCAGCCTTCTCCAAGCTGCACACCAGGGCTGGTTGGGCAGGTCTTTCAGTCAGGCAGCCTGGAAACGGGAGCTGTGTAGCGTTGTCAGCCCTGATCAGGTGAGGACGGGACACAGGCCTTGGGCTCAGCTTTGGAGCTGACTGCCTTTGTCCTCTGCCAGCATCTCTGGGTTGCAGCTGTGCCTTCCTCTTCAAGCCATGTCTTTCACTCTGCTCAGGGCTTAGGCTGGCCTCTCTGTGCCCAGGGGTGGGTGTCAGATGGTGTTAGCTGAGCAGGCAAGGATGCAAAGATTAAGGCCAAAATGGTTCCATCCTAGAGGCACCAAAGCCAGGTTGGGGAGAGAGGAGGACCCCAGGGTCCTCGGCCAGGGCCAAGGTAGTAGGGCCATGTAGATGCTGAAGCCAGACTGCTGGGCTCCTGTCCCAGATGCTCCTTTTACTCTTGGACACAGTGGTGTCATCTGGGAGAGGGGATGTGACAGGATCCACCAGGTGGGGTGGTTGTGAGGCTCGAGTGCAAGCTAAGAGCTCAGGACTGTGCTCGGCAGCTGGTGGGGCCTGGGTGAATGTTCGTGAGGGGCTGTGAGTTTACTTTGTCACCTTCCTCCTGCAGGCACCACTGGGAAGGCGCCATCCCCACCGCCCCTGCTCACTGATCGGCAAGTGAACGAGAAGGTGGAGAACCTGTCCATTCAGCTGCGGCTGATGACCCGGGAGAGGAATGAGCTCCGGAAGCGCCTGGCCTTCGCCACCCACGGGACGACCTTCGACAAGAGGTGGTGACTGTGCCCCTCCCCTGCTGGCCCAATGGACAGGGTCACCACCCTGATGCCATTGCGTCCTCTGCCTGAGACATACCCTTAGCTCCCAAGTCCCTGGCTGTACTGCCTGCTTGTCCTGTTGCCCCCTGTTCTGCCTTTGGGCCTGAATGTGGGGAAGGGGGACACAGGCTTGTTATGCTTCTGCTAGTCAGAATCGGGGCCTGTGGCCTGAATCACACAGGTTGGGGATTGAAAAGTGAGTGGGTGTGTCCATCATACATGGTGGTGTGCTGGTGCGTGCATGTGCATGCGTGTGAGCCAGTGAGAGGAACCTGGGCTGGCCCTGAAGCCTTTCTGCTGGTCTTGCAGATGAACATTTGGTGGGTGGTCTGGGCAGCAGATGGAGGCTCCTGGTCCCACTTTGGTTTCTCCTCACTGGTTGGTTGGATGGCCTTGGCCCCTTCCAGGCCCTGCCATAATAGAGACAGTCACCCCACTGCTAGGCTCTTGGCTGGCCAGTCTGTGTGTGGGGGTGCCACTGTCTCTCAGACACCCCAGCCTACCTCCTCGTTGAGCAGGAGGTTTGTAAATACATTGTTTTTGCCACAAATATGTTTTAAAAGAGTTGATCCCACCTGGGTTTTTTGTTATTTCGAAGAACATCTTTGATCACTTCTTTCGTTGGCATGGAGAGGTAGATATCAGGGAAGGGTTGGGGAAATGCTGGCAGGGGTTCTGAGGAGAGGGGTTGGGTTAATCTCTTTCCTTTAGGAGCATCAGGGGTATGTGCTTCACCCCAAGGAAGGTTTTTCTGGGGTGATGTTGGGGCTGCAAAGTCTGCTCCTTGAAGTTGCCTTTATGAGGGTGTGTCTCTCAGTCAGATGGCATGAGGGCAGGGCAAGTAAGCAAATGGTGCACGACTGTGTGCTGTCCATAGCTGCTTTCATGCCACCGTAACAGCAAGTGGCTGCACAGAGACTCGAGCTTGCACCAGGATCATCAGCAGGGTTTGTGAAAGCACAGAATGCTCATTATCCCTCCCTCCTGTCTGATTCAGGAGGCCTGGGGCTGGCCCAAGAATTTGAATTTCTTTTTTCCTTTTTAGGGCTGCACTGGCAGCATATAGAAGATCCTAGGCTAGGGGTCTTCTCAGAGCTGCAGCTGCTGGCCTATGCCACGGCCACAGCCATGCCAGATCCGAGCTGTATCTGTGACCTCCACTGCAGCTCACAGCAATGCTGGATCCTTAACCCACTGAGTGGAGCCAGTGATTGAACCCGCACCCTGACGGTCATTATATTGGGTTCTTGACCTGCTAAGCCACAACGGGGACTCTAGAATTTGCATTTCTAGCAAGTTCCCAGGTGATGACAATGCTGCAGGCCCAGGAATCCCACTTTGACAACCCCTGCTCCTGGCCACTTTTCTCAGTCTTGGCTGTACATCAGAATCCCTTGGGGAGTTAAAAAATCCTGATGTCTGGAGTTCCTGCTGTGGTGCAGGAGCTCAGATTTGATCCCTGGCCCCTGAACCTCCATATTCCTTGGGTGTGGCCGAAAAGAAAGAAAAAATAGTGATGTCTGAGTCCTACCCTCAGGGATGCTGATAGAATTGGTCTGGGCCTTGGTCTTTTATTATGTACCCAAGATTGAGAATCACTTCTGTAGTGAGAGGAGGGACTTCATCTTGGGGTCTGATGGGCCCACTGTGTGCAGGCCTGCGTGTGGCCTCCCGGAGGCTCCGAGAGAAGCCTCCCCACTCTCCAAGCTCACGCAGGGAGATCAGCAGTCACGTCCTCAATCTTGGGCATTCTGATTCTGTTGGTATGGGTGCAGCCAGATCATCTGGCCTTAGCAGGCACCAGGTGGCAGGGTATGCGGGAGGCCAGTGTTTGAGAACCACTGGGCTGGGTGACCCAGGATGTGGCTTCCCAGGGGAGAGACATTCTTGTCATTGTGATCCTGGGGCCTGTGTTCACTGGGCTGTTTGCCGTCTGGGCCAGGCCCTACCACAGGCTGAATCCAGACTATGAGAGGTTGAAGATCCAGTGTGTGCGGGCCATGTCCGACCTGCAGAGCCTGCAGAACCAGCACACCAACGCCTTGAAGAGGTGTGAGGAGGTGGCCAAGGAGACTGACTTCTACCAGTGAGTGGGGCCTGCCTGGAAGGGCTCCCAGTGTCCACAGAACGGCTGCCTCTTAATGGTCTTTTCTTCTGGACCTGGAGCCTGGGGTTCTGGTTCTAGCCCTGCCTCTGCCATGTAGCAAGTGGTGGGCTTTCAGTAGTGGGTTTATGGCTTTGGGCCTCAGTTTTCCACACCATCCATTGCCAGCTTCAGAAGCACATAAGGGTAGGAAAATGGTTAAACACATGAGACAATAGGCTAGTCAGATCACTGAGCCCATAGGTCACTGTCTGGGCTCTGTTGCTACAGGAGACATCTGGGGCATGTTCCCATTTGGTCTGGTGCCCCTTTGAGGGCATTTGCCTGCCTGCTTGCCGGCAAAGGTATCTGTACTTGCCAGGTCTTACCAGGTAAGGGGGCTTATCTCCTTTCCTTGGCCTCGGTGCCTTTTTAGTGTCAGATTTTAAAAAAATGATTTGTGTCTTTCTGGCATCTGGCTGATAGCAGGCTTTGACCTGCCTCTGGAGGGCTGCTGTTGGCTCCTGTCTGGTGCACTGGGACCTGGGCGGGAGATGATGCCTTGGGTGGGGGTTGGAGGCTGGCTGGGGCTCACTGTGCGGGGGACATTTCAGCACACTCCACAGCCGGCTCCTGAGTGACCAGACCCAGCTGAAGGATGACGTGGACATGCTGCGGCGGGAGAACGGACAGCTGCTACGGGAACGTAACCTGCTACAGCAGTCATGGGAGGACATGAAGCGTCTCCATGAGGAGGACCAGAAGGAGATTGGTGACCTCCGGGCCCAGCAGCAGCAGGTAGAAACAGGCTGGGCAGCTGGGGGCAGACCTAGGTCAGTCACTCACCCATGCATCATCCATTTACTATCCACCCATCTACTCGCCCATCATCCGCATAGTCATCCATCCACCCACTCATCCAATTCATCCATCTATCAACCATCCATCCGTCCATCCATCCATCCGTCCATCCACTCACCCACCTACTCATTCACCATCTATTGACCCGACACCTATCTATCCACACTCATTGGTCCATCCGTCCACCCACTCGCCTACCCACCCACCCACCCACATATCCATGTGACTACTTAGCAAGTATTTCTGGTGTCTGCCTCCTTCCTGTGAGGCACTGGGATATTCACGAGCACTTAGCCCTCGTTCTCCAGATCTCTGCAGTCTAATGGGGTGAGGGGGATTGTTAATCAGATAATCACACATCATGAATATTTCAAGGGCTACCAAGGAGGAGGTGCTCTGTGGTATGAGAGGGTGAAACATGAATTTGACTTAGTCTGGGGCCTTGGGGTGCCTCTAGCTTCTTTCCTTTGTATGGATTGTGTGAGATTACAGATAGAGAGAAACTTGGAGAAGTTACTATCGTTATTTTGGGGTGGGAGCATGGCCTGTTGGTCTCGTTGCTCTCCGGGGTCCAAGTTAGTTTCTTCACTTTGCTCAGCTCTTGTTTCATGTTGATAGAGGCCTGAGGAGTAGGCCAGTCAGAACAGCTCCTTGCTGTGAGTAGTGCTGGCCATCCCTCTCTTGTAGCTTATGGTCTGGAATTGCCTGGGCTGCCCAGGGACATGCCAGGGACAGATGATGCTTTCTGTCTGTAGGTTGTTGGATGTTTTAGTTGGAAGGGAGACCCAGGGAGAGACAGGGTGTCTTCCTAGCACCACAGCATAGGTCTGATTAAGCAGAGCCCCATCCCCATCACAGCAGTTAGGGTTCCCCAGTTAAAGCCGACTGTTGGGGCTTGATTGACACAAAGCTGGTGTATAACAATCTGAACTCACTGGTAATGTACTATGCTGTTATCTTTATTGCTTTGTTTTCATTTATGATTTTTTAAAAAGTTTTATTTAAGTATAGCTGATTTATCAAGTTGTGATAATTTCTGTGGTATAACAAAGTGATTCAGTTATATACACACACATATCTATTCTTTTTCAGATTCTTTTCCCAGATAGGTTATCACAGAACATTGGGTAGAGTTCCCAGGGCTTTACAGATCCCTACTGACCATCCATTCCGTATGCAATAATGTGCTTATGCCAATCCCAAACCCCTAATTTTTTATTTTAATTAAAAAAAGATTTTATGGCCATGCTCGTGGTACGTGGAAGTTTTGAGCCAGAGATTGAATCTGAGCTGTACCTGCAACCTCTACCACAGGTGCAGCAATGCCAGACCCCTTTAACCCACTGCACTGGGCTGGGGACTGAACCTGCACATCGGCAGTGACCTGAGCCGCTGTAGTCAGATTCTTAACCACTGCACCACAGTAGGAACTCCAGCAAACCCCTAATTTTTAAAATTATGAAACTCTCAAACTTACGGAAGAGTTGCAAGTACAGTGCAGAGAATTTTTCTCTTGTATCATTCCGTTGCCAACCTTATGCTCCCATCACCTCAAACATGTAAATGTGTATTTCTTGCAATCAAGAATATTCTCTTGTGCAACAGGAGACACATCAGAAATTAACAAGATATATACTACCATCTAATCATCAGACCCTGATCAAGTTTTGCCAGTTGTCTCAATAGTGTCTTCAATGGGAAAATAATCCTGTTCAGAATAAAGCTCAGCATTTAGTTGTTATGTCTCTTAAGTCTCCTTCCATCTGGAACTGTTCCTCGGGCTGTGACCTGTATGACCTTGATGCTTTGGAAGACTACAGGGTAGATATTTTCTAGGTTGTCCCTCAGCCTGGATTTGGCTGATCTTTATGGTTGAATGAGTATTTGCATTTTTGGCAAGACTGTCACAGAAGTGATGGTGCCTTTTTCTCCTTGCATCCTATTGATCAGGACTTGGCTTGATATGACATTACTATTGGTGTTCATTTTGATCCCTTGACTCAGGTGGTGTCTCCAGGCTTCTCCCCTGTAATGATGCTTGTTTTCTCTTTATACACCCATACGTGTGTGTGTGTGTGTGTGTGTGTGTGTGTGTGTGTGTGTGTGTGTTTGTGTTTATGCTCAGGGTTTCCTGTTTTACTCCGTGGGAACCCCTTCAAGCTTGCTGCTCTTTTTGACATGTACCCTTCACTCTTTGAGCACTTCTTTGCCGTCTGGCATAAGAAGATGTTCCAGGCTCATTTTATAATTTCCCTGCCCTGGCCCTGAAAATAAACATTTTTCCTAAGAACCCACATTCCTTTTAGTGGAGAATGGTATTTAGAAGCAAGATCTGAATGATGGTGTACTCCTTGCTCCTGGGGGGTCACAGCTCCTAGGCCCTCTCAGTGGACTAGTAGGGAATAACTGACACATACCTCCTACTAATAGATCTGTCTTTCAGTATATAATATGGATATTGGAAACCATGAGTTCACACTAATATTTCCAGTTCGAATCCTTTTTTTTTTTGTCTTTTTAGGGCCTCATCTGCAGCATATGGAAGTTCCCAGGCTACAGGTTGAATCAGAGCTGCAGCTGCCGGCCTATGCCACAGCCACAAGCCACGCCCACACCCATACCAGATCCAAGCCGCATCTGTGACCTACACCACAGCTCACAGCAACACCGGATCCTTAACCCACTGAGTGGGGCCAGGGATTGAACCCATGGATACTAGTTGGGTTCTTTTCCACTGAACCATGACGAGAACTCCTGTAACACCTTTTTCCAGCAGTGAGAAACCTGGTTCTGATTATCCTTAATCTGTGTACTCACTCAGTCCCACTCTGTGTGTACCTGCCTGCCTTTCCCTCTGCTGCCCCCTTCCCCACGCCCTCCCCTTCTTATCCTTTGTGGGGCTTCATGCCTCCATGCCTCCAAAGGCTATAAGGTTAAGTAGTTCATAAGGGGGAAGGGCAGCTCCTTCTTCATGTTTTTCTTTTTTTTTTTTTTTTTGTCTTTTGTCTTTTTTTTGTTGTTGTTGTTGCTATTTCTTGGGCCGCTCCCGCGGCATATGGAGGTTCCCAGGCTAGGGGTTGAATCGGAGCTGTAGCCACCGGCCTACGCCAGAGCCACAGCAACGCGGGATCCGAGCCGCGTCTGCAACCTACACCACAGCTCACGGCAACGCCAGATCGTTAACCCACTGAGCAAGAGCAGGGACCGAACCCGCGACCTCATGGTTCCTAGTCGGATTCGTTAACCACTGCGCCACGACGGGAACTCCCTTCTTCATGTTTTTATGCTATTTTTTAAATTGCAAAATTCACGTTGTTGAAAAAAAAACAAAAAATACAGACATTTAAAAATTAAAAGAACTCGGAGTTCCTGTTGTGGCTCAGCGGAAACAAACCCGACTAGCATCCATGAGGATGCTGGTTCGATCCCTGGCCTTGCTCAGTGGGATAAGGATCCGGCATTGCCTTGAGCTGTGGTGTATAGGTTGCAGACGAGGCTCAGATCCCACATTTCCATGACTGCGGTGTGGGCCGGCACTTGTAGCTCCAATCTGACCCCTAGCCTGGGAACCTCCATATGCAGCTGGTGCAGCCCTACCTAAAAAGCAAAAATAAATAAATAAATAATTAAATAAAAATAAAAGAATTCTTCCTGTAGTTTCACTCAACAGAGATAACTAACCGTAAGTATATCACCAGTGAAAAGTTTGAAATGTTTAGCTGTATACATAGAATCCTTTGTATCTTATTAACTTATTTGACAAAGTAGAATTGCAGTATTGCTTAGTTGCGAACATTGTTTTTTGCTGAATATGTTATGTGCATCTTTCTATTTCAGTGCAAATTCTACTTCCTTGTTTTTATTTGCTGCAGAGTATTGAGTTACATAGAAGCAGCATAATTGATTTAGCCAGTCTTCTATCGATTGCCCTTTGGGCTGTTTTCTGTATTTTCCCATTGTAGACTGTTCTATTGAAAACTTTTGGGAGTTCCTGTCGTGGCACAGTGGTTAACGAATCCAACTAGGAACCATGAGGTTGCGGGTTCAATCCCTGGCCTTGCTCAGTGGGTTAAGGATCCGGTGTTGTGGTGAGCTGTGGTGTAGGTCACAGACACGGCTTGGATCTGTTACAGCTCCGATTCAACCCCTATCCTGGGAACCTCCATATGCCGTGGGAGCGGCCCTAGAAAAGGCAAAAAGACAAAAAAAAAAAAAAAGAAAAAAAAGAAAAAGAAAAATTTTTTTCTTGTGGTTTATTTTCTTTCTCTGATAGTTGTCGAAGCTTTATGTGGAGTGCCCAGTCCAGGCTCAGTGCTGGCCCCTAAGCTGGGTATACTTGGAGGTATCTGTTGTTTTTGCAGTGAGCCCATTGATCAGGGGTTTGTTGGTGTGGGGCAGGTGTGGCCCAGCCATGGTAACAGGAAGGTTCCTGGCTGGGGAGGTAAGTGCAGGTCAGGGCATCAGGACTCCAGCTGGGGCAGAAAGCAGGGGCGTCTGGAGCCCATCTGCTGCCCCATCTCAGAGGAGCAGCTCACACTCTCCATCTTCCTCTCCTTGGTCCCTTAGCATTCCAGGAGGGGGTGGGCGATGCCCTGGGAGCATTGCTCTAGGGACGAAGTGAGATACTGAGTTGCAGTTGCTGGACCAGCATGGTTAGTGTGTATTGAATGCTGTGAATTGCCCTGTAGAGAGCCTTGCTCCCGCATAGTGCATAGTGCGCAGAGCTTCTTGGAGCCAGTGATCAGGACTGTGAGCTTTAGGTGGTTTAGAGGTGGATCATTGTTACCTCGAAAGAAAACCCTTGGAGAAATCTGGGGTGAGAAGCAGGTGAGGATGAGCAGCTGTGGTGAACAGAGGCCCCTGGGAAGCAGGGACAGCCCCAGCTCAGAGTTTGTGTCCCTTTTCCTTGTGGGCTGTGAGTGCTGACCATCCCCTCTGAGGGTGGGCGGCCCTTCTGTGTCTTCTCCTCCATCTCTCTTTGTGTCATTGCTCATTTGTTCCCTGATATTTGTTCTAGCCAGGTTTTTTTTTTTTTTTTGTCTTTTTACTATTTCTTGGGCCGCTCCCACGGCATATGGAGGTTCCCAGGCTAGGGGTCTAATCGGAGTTGTACCTGCCAGCCAGAGCAACAGCAACGCGGGATCCGAGCCGCGTCTGCGACCTACACCACAGCTTATGGCAATGCTGGATCCTTAACCCACTGAGCAAGGGCAGGGATCGAACCTGCAACCTCATGATTCCTAGTCGGATTCGTTAACCACTGTGCCATGATGGGAACTCCTCTACCCAGTTTTAAACTTAGTTACCTTTTTTCTGTGGGGCTTGTTTAGATTTCATTCTTCTTTGAAAGATTCATAATTTCAGGTGCGTTTGTGGCTGTCTAAGGAAAGTCCCTTTGCTTTCTGGTATTGCAGGAATGGTCTCCTGTGGTTCTGGGAGCTTAGAGGGATTGCATATAAAGTGGGGGATACCACATACCCACATGCTCAAAGCACTCAAGGCTTACTCTGATTATTGTTTTTAATTCTAGTCCTATTTTTTTGTTGTTGTTTCTTTAGGGCTGCACCCGCGGCATATGGAGGTTCCCAGGCTAGAGGTCGAATCGGAGCTGTAGCTGCTGGCCTACACCACAGCCACAGCAACTTGGGATCTGAGCCATGTCTGCGACCTACACCACAGTTCACAGCAATGCTGGATCCTTAACCCACTGAGTGAGGCCAGGGGTCAAACCTGCCTCTTCATTGATGCTAGCCAGATTCGTTTCCACTGAGTCACAGCGGGACCTCCTCTAGTCCTATTAAGTCTGGAATAAAATCTGCCCTGTGGCCTCATCATAGCCCTTACATACTGCAATGGGATTGTAAAGTGGTGCCATCACTTTGGAGAACAGTTTGGCAGTTCCTCAAATAGTTAAATGTGGTACTAGATAACCCAGCAATTCCACTTCTAGATATAAACCCAAGAGAATTGAAAACATATGTCCACACAGACACTTACAGTGTGAATGTTCATAGCAGCATTATTCATAAGAGCCAAAAGGTGGAAACAACCCAAATGCCCACAGACTGATAAGTGGACAAATAAATTGTGTATTCTAGACAATGGAATATTATTCAGCATAAAAAGGAATCAAAAACTGATACCTGCTACAGTGTGGACGAACCCTGACATGGTAAATTAGCCAGTCACATTTGCATATTATGATTCCATTTATGTGAAGTGTCCAGAATAGGGAAATTCACAGACATAAAGTAGATGAGTGGGGCCCTGGCGCCAAGGGCTGGGTGGACGGAGCATGCCTGCTAATGGTTACGGGTTTCTTTTTGGGATGGTGAAAATGTTCTGGAATAAAATAGTGGTAGTTGATGTACAACTTTGTGACTATACCAAAAGCCATTGAATTGTGCACCTAAAGGGTGAATTGTATGGTGCATGAATTGGATATCAAAATAAAAGACTCTGGTTACCACTTTGTCTTAAAAAACCAAAAACCTGCCCTTTGGAGGCATGATGCTTTATTGCCTCCCATCCTGTGACTTTCCTCAGAACCCACAGGGTACAAACATCCAGACTGAGATGTTCCCACTCCCACCGCCCCAGGCCACCACCAAATGTGGGGTGAGTGGTGCGTCCTGGAGCCACTAGGCCACCTGGTCCCCAGCCTGGGCCTTTGCACCCTCACCAGGTCTGGGGTAGGTGCCTGGGCTGTGAGAAGCTCAGGTCTTGGGTCAAGGAAGCTGGGGACACAGGGTGGCTACAGGTCTCCTCCTGCAGGCCCCGAGGGCAGAGGTTGACCTCCCTGGACAAGGCCGGTTTTGTGCCTTTTTGTGCTGGGTTCCTCCCACGCCTTGTTATCTTGAAGAGGCCCTTGCTTGCTGTGCATATTTGCCTGAGGGATTTGTGGCCTCCCCAGCCCTCTGTGTTGATTTATGTCAGAGGAAGTGAGGCAGCTGGGGTTGGAGGGTGCGCTGGCCTGGGTCCTGGGACCTTTCCCCCTTCAGAGCTGCTGTCAGGTGGTTTTTCTGGTGCACCTGCATGTTCTTGCATGAGAACGTGTGTGGGGAGGGCCACGGCATGGTGGTTCCACCTGCAGGGAACATCAGTCAGCATGCACCGTCTGGATTTTTCCGTGTTGTGTCAGCAGTGCCTGAGGGATCTAAGGCAGAGATGGCCAAGCCTTGGCGGGGGAGCAGCGTAGAGGATGTTTTGCACGTTCTTTACTACAACAAATATCTTATGTCTCCTTTGTGTAAATTTGGGTCATCCAGCAAGATATCTCTTTTTCATTGTCGCTAATTTATGAGCCCCATTCTGTGTGGCTTGAGAATCTTCATTTTCTTTTTCTTCTGTCTTTTTGCCTTTTCTAGGCTGCTCCCGCGGCATGTGGAGTTTCCCAGGCTAGGAGGTCCAATTGGAGCTGTAGCCACCGGCCTACGCCAGAGCCACAGCAACTCAGGATCCGAGCCTAGTCTGCGAGACCCACACCACAGCTCACGGCAACGCCAGATCCTTAACCCACTGAGCAAGGGCAGGGATCGAACCTGCAACCTCATGGTTTCTAGTCGGATTCGTTAACCACTGCGCCACGATGGGAACTCCGAGAATCTTCTTTTTCTACACTTTTTCCTGTTACAAATAATTTTTTGGTATGCCCTTATATTCCTTAATGCATGTTTTTCTAAAAGTTTGATTCTTAGAGGTACAATTGCTAGGCTGAAAACATGCTTTTTCTTTTTCTTTCTTTTTTTAAAAAATATGTTCTGCCAGTTTTCTTTTGGGAAACTTAAGGCCCCAGGAAACTTCCTTTTCCTCCTTCTGGTTCGGTCCCCTGTCTTTAAATATACTTTTTTTCTGGTGGTTGATGAAAGTTGACTTCTTTTCCCAGAGATCCCAGGAAAGGGGTTTCTGAGTCTCTGAAAGGCACGCCTCACAGAGGAGCCCGGAGCGTTTCTGACCACTGTGGAGTAGGGCCACTCTGTTCTTGGCCTCCCTGTTGGGACAGCGCAGGCTCTGGCTGTCTTGCTGTGTGGATGGTACCAGACCTTGACTTTGTGCTGTGCCTCCCTTGGACCACTTCTACCTGCTTCTCACAGGCCAGAGGGGAGTCATTTCCAAGAACTGCTGCTTGTCTGAGCTGAGAAGTGTGCCACCTTTTTCATTTTAGAGGATTGTTGGCCAGGAGTTCCCGTCATGGCTCAGTGGAAACGAATCCAACTGCTATCCATGAGGTCGCAGTTTGGTCCCTGGCCTCGCTTAGTTGGTCGGGGATGATCCAGTGTTGTTGTGGCTGTGGTATAGGCCAGCAGCTGTAGCTCTGATTCGACCCCTAGTCTGGAAAGTTCCATAGGCTGCAGGTGCAGACCTAAAAAGCAAAAAAAATGAAAAAATAAAATTCTGAGCCAAATTTAAATGTTCTCTCTCTCAGACTTCCGTTAGCCTTAGTTGAAATGCTAGACGTTGACTGTTAGTGCATGTATGTGTAACTATTTCCTAAGAACAAAATCTTCTAATGATAAAAAGGGAAAATTCTAGACTGATAGGATAGTTTTTCAAATCCTCTGCAGCCAGCTGTGGCCATGGCTTTCTCAAATTTCTCTGAGGCTTTTGATTGCATTAGCGCAGGCATGATTCTGAGCCCTGCTTGTGGAGAAAAGTCGAGAAGTGTTGGAGGCCCATGAGCCTTTTTGACTATCCAGCTGCTGTCCTGTGGGAATGGGACTATTCTTGGTGACGCCAGGGTTAGGATGAGAGGTTAGGAGTTGAGGAAGCCTCATATCATTATACCACTATAACAACATTCTTTTGACTTTTGTTATCCTCCAGGCCTCGTGCAGAGTTTTCACCTGCGGATGGGTGGACCATCAGCGTTGTCTCCCCAGGGTCCCTTTGACCCAGATCCCACCACATTCTCAGGGCTATATTGGGCACCAGAAGGGATCCCTGTGTCTGTTCGGGGATTTTCTCTGACTGGCCTTGTCTCACTGGGAAACTGGCCCATCCTGGCAGCGGATTCACTCTACCTCAGTTGTCCATGGATTGTCACATAGACCCCCATCCAAGCTCCTCATGGTTGGGGAATTTTGGGGACTGAGGGAAGAGAGGCCAAGCCATAGTGTTGACTCCAGATTCTGTTGTGGATGGTGAAGGTGGGCTCTGCTGAGCCAGTGCCCTTCAGAACAAGATTTTTGTCTGCATTGTTTCAAGGCCACTTTTAAAATTAGGTTTTACTGGGAGTTATTGCCTTGGCTCAGCGGTAATGAACCTGACTACTATCCATGAGGACCTGTCCTCACTCAGTGGGTTAAGGATCCAGTGTTGCTGTGAGCTGTGGTGTAGGTTGCAGCCAAGGCTAGGATCCTGAGTTGCTGTGGCTATAGCATAGGCAGGCAGCTGTAGTTTGTATTCAACCCTGGCCTGGGAACTTCCATATG
This sequence comes from Sus scrofa, assembly GCF_054392235.1. NCBI lineage: Eukaryota > Metazoa > Chordata > Mammalia > Artiodactyla > Suidae > Sus > Sus scrofa. The sequence continues at coordinate 102,524,800 of NC_139396.1, read as the reverse complement.
CCGCAGGTGTGGCCCTAAAAAGAAAAAAAAAAATTGTTTTACTTTTGATATATATGGGGTGATAATTTATGTTTTGTTTTATTTTTTTAAAATGGAGGTGTAATTGACATATAACATTATATTAATCTCAGGTGTACAACATAATGATTTGATATTTGTATACATTGTGAAATGATCACCACATAAGTCTAATTAACATTCATCAACTTAGAAAAAATTTTTTTCTTGTGATGAGAGCTATATTGCTTCTTTCCTTTTTTGGTGGGGGGTGGGGAGGGGGCACACCTGCAGCCTGCGGAATTTCCCTGGCCAGGGATCTAACCTGAGCCACAGCATTGACAACACCGTATCCTTAACGCATTGTGCCATGAGGGAACTCCTGTTTCCTTATGAAGTTTGCAAGGCTAGACAACTGTGGGAGTGCATTTGTCAGGTCTGCCCAGGGTTGCCACCTTGTGGGAAGCTCTGGGAATGGCAGCAATGCCTTTGTTCTGTAGTGAACCACTGGACTCTTGGAGCCATGGGGTTCTCACCTGGCTCGGGTATGTTTGGAGTGACTTTTTTTTTTTTTTTTTGGTCTTTTTGCTATTTCTTGGGCTGCTCCTGCGGCATATGGAGGTTCCCAGGCTAGGGGTCGAATTGGAGCTGTAGCCACTGGCCTACGCCAGAGCCACAGCAACACGGGATCCGAGCCGCATCTGCAACCTACACCGCAGCTCAGGCAACGCCGGATCGTTAACCCACTGAGCAAAGGTAGGGACCGAACCCGCGACCTCATGGTTCCTAGTCGGATTCGTTAACCACTGCGCCACGACAGGAACTCCTGGAGTGATTTTTAAAATTGAAATGTTTGAGGTACTGGCCACCCCTCAGGGCAATCTGGTCTAGAAGTGAGATCTTTTCCAGATGTGGCTAGAAGGCACCTATTGACCCTGAAGTCAGGAGTACTCTCCATGGCTGTGTCCTTGGCATGTGTGGGCATGTCCTTGTGGGATGCCCTTCTTACCTCTCAGTAGCCGGCAGTGTGCCAGCTGATATCCTTGGTGTTCTCCAGTTCTCGTTGTCTGCACCTGGACAAATCCAGGAGGTCCTCAGTTTGTCCTTCACTTGCTTCTTGGTTCTTTATTTAGTTCTCCTTTGTCTAGTGATTTATGGAAAAAAATTATGCTGTATCTCCATCACGCATCATACACAAAACTATATTCCAAATAGTTTTCAGATTTAAATGTGAAAAGTAAAATTGTTTTTTGGAAAAACTAATGAGAGTATTTTATGATCTCAAGATAGGAAGGAAAGATTTTCTTTTCTTTTTGGTGCTTCATTGCATTAATTTTTTTTCTCTATGGATATTTTTCTTTTTTTTTTTCTTTTTTTTTTTTTTTTTTGTCTTTTAAGGGCCGCACCCCTTGTTATATGGAGGTTCCCAGGCTTGGGGTAGAATCTGAGCTGTAGCCGCCGGCTTACGCCAGAGCCACAGCAATGCCAGATCCGAGCTGCATCTGTGACCTACACCACAGCTCACAGCAATGCCAGATCTTTAACCCACTGAGTGAGGCCAGGGATTGAACCGCAACCTCATGGTTCCTAGTCGAATTTGTTTCTGCTGCACCATGATGGGAACTCCATTTATGGATATTTTTCATGTTTACTGATACATGACTTACACAAAATAGAATATTCAAATCTAAATTATATAACTTGATGGATTTGTATTTCATATCCATGTTAACACAATTCTAAGATATAAAATATTTCTCAGAAGGAAAGAATTTCTTAAACAGCTAAAGCACAGATCATAAAGGAAATGATTAATAGATTGTACCATATTAAAATTAAAATTTTAGTAACAAGTTACACCCCAAGAAAATATAAAAGTCACATATTGGGAGAAGATATTTGTAATGAATATAACTAGAAAAGAATTAGTCCTGGGAATTTAAAAATCAGTCCTACAGAAAGGAAGGAAGAGAGAAGGAGAGGGAGGGAAAGAAGGGCAAGTGGGGAAGGAAGGAGGGAAGGAAAATCAAAGGATGTGACAGGCAGTTCACAGAAGGAAATGTGTACAGTCAGTAAATGTAAAGAGATTTGCTCTGTCATTCTAGTAACCAGAAAGCAAGTTTAAAAAAAAAAAATCTTATTTTTTAATTCATGAGACTGGCAATGAAAATCTTATTTTTTAATTCATGAGACTGGCCTAAAAAAGAAATCTGATTGTTTCTCAGTTGCCAAGAGGTGGAAACAATCCACATGTCTTCTGACGAATGAATGGGTAAATAAAATGCAGTGCATGTGTACAATGGAATAATATTCGTCTTTAAAAGGAAGGCGTTCCCTGGTGGCTCAGCAGGTTAAGGATCCTGTGTTGTCACTATTGTGACCTGGGTGGCTGCTGTGGCTCAGGTTCTATCCCAAGAACTTGTGCGTGCCATAGACACAGCCAAAAAACTCCAAACCAATCCCCCACGACACACAAATAAAACAAAAAGGAAATTCTGTCACATAACTGCAACCAGGAGTACAACTTGGAACATTTTGCTAAATGAAATGTTAGTCACATCACAAAAAGATAAATACTGTATGATTCCATTTATAAATACGGTATGTACCTCTAGGGTAGTCAGATTCATAGAACCGTAAGTTAGAAGGGTGGTTGTCAGGCTGGGCAGAGGGGGAACAGGGGGTTGTTGGTTAAGGGGGACAGAGTTTCAGTTCTGCAAGATGAAAAAGTTCTGGAGATTGGTCACACAACAATATGAATGTATGTGTATGTGTGTGTGTGTGTATGTATATATATATATATATATATATAATAAAAACATCAAACAGGAATTCCCGTTGTGGTGCAGCAGAAACAAATCCGACTGGGAACCATGAGGTTGCGGGTTCAAACCCTGGTCTCGCTCGGAGGGTTAAGGATCTGGTGTTGCTATGAGCTGTGGTGTGGGTCGGAGACATGGCTCAGATCTGGCATTGCTGTGACCGTGGTGTAGGCCAGCAGCTGTAGATCCGATTTGACCCCCTAGCCTAGGAACTTCCTTATGCGGCAAGTGCAGCCCTACACAAAGCAAAACAAACCCCTCCCCCCAAAAAACAAAAAAAAACCCCAATGTGAATATATATAACACTACTGAAATGTGTACCTCAAGGTTAAAACTGGTTAAGACATTTTGGGGTGTGTGTATTTTATCACAGTTAACATTTAAAAGGGAAATCTGACCTATGAAATCTGGGTGAGGATGCGCTCATTGACAGCAGTAATTCTGAGTACTCCTGCTCACTGCTGGGATGTAAATTGGGATAGCCACCCTAGGAGAGCAACTTGGCATTGTCCAGATGGCAGGGAAAACTCCATATTCTGACCTTTAGCTCTACTTGTAGGTGTCCACCCTATAGAGGAAAGCTTACAGGTGTCAGAGAGGAGACATATGCAGTGTTCACGGTAGTGTCATTTATAACAGCAAGAAAATGGAGTTGATGCAGACATCCACTCATCAGAACAGGAACGTGTGATGTACTCCTACAGTGAAATACTACCTGATCCACTGACTAAACCCTAAAAGCAGCATTGACTAGAAGGAAGCACATCGAATGCTGTTAGGAAATTTCACAGTTACATAAATAGTATAAGTAAAATATTGTGCCTGGTGATGGTTGACACAATTTTAGGGGAGCGGTTAATTCTGGAGGGGAAGAGGGCGACTGGTTAAGAGAAGGGTGTATTGGGGGCTTTAGCTAAACATTTGTAATATTTTATATCTTTAGAAAGCAGTTTGAGATATGTGACAAGATAGAGTTGGTCCCCTGTGTCAGTGGGTTCCGCATCTGAGGAGTCAACCAGTTGGAGATTGGTGAAAAAAAAAATTCTGGAAAGTTTCAAAAAGCAAACCTTGAATTTGCCTTGTAGGTAACTAATTACATAGCATTTACGTTGGGTTAGGTATTCTAAGTAGAGATGATTTGAAGTGTATGGGATGATGTGTGAAGGTCGTATGTAGCATTATTGTATGAGGGATCAGAGCATTCGTGAATGTTGGTATCTGAGGGGGGGGGTCCCAGAACCCATCCCCCACAAATCCAAAGAATGACTGTTAAGGTGAAAGCTGAGTGGTGGGTACTTAAAATTCTGCTACTTTATTTGCTATGCTCTGCTGTATGTTTGAAGATGTTCCGTTGTATGTTAAGAAGACTTTAAAATGATAGGCTGGGACTTAGTTGGTGGCTTTCTGACTTGTTTTCTTAGTGTGCAGTCAAGATTTGCAGCAGTGAAGCATTTTCATAAAACAGGGAAGATTTTAAACACCGGAGGAAGCAGTGTACCATTTTTTAAAATGAATTTTGGGAGTTCCTGTTGTGGTGCAGCGGAAACAAATTCGACTAGGAACCATGAGGTTCGGGTTCAATCCCTGGCCTGGTTCAGTGGGTTAAGGATCTGGTTTTGCTGTGAGCTGTGGTGTAGAGCACAGATGCGGCTTGGATCTAGTGTTGCTATGGCTATGGCATAGGCTGGCAGCTGTAGCTTCAATTCGACCCCTGGCCTGGGAATCTCCATAAGCCGAAAGTGTGCCCTAAAAAGCAAAAAAGTAAAAAAATAAAATGAGTTTTGTATGTTGATGTCCTTGTAAGATTTCATTGGAAGGAGAGGGTTTTAATGTGAAAAAAGAAAAAGGAAAGAAAAAAGGAAAAAGGGCTAAATGCCCTGAAAGAGTTGATTGATGAGATGCCTTTTTTCTCCGTCTTCCTCAGAGCTAATGTTTAGAGGAATGGACTTAACTTTCCTTGTCTCTGAAAGAGTCTGACTTGGGAGTTAGCGCCTTCTTATTAATCATATTTATTGAGGGCTAACCCTTCCTCTGAAGGGAATCTCAGTAGTTCTAGGTTCTCTGGTGACTTGGGGCCCATGAGCTAGATGAGCCTGGTGATTCCTGGACTGTTGGAGCTGGAAGAGTTAAGCAAGCTTTTTTGGCTCAGTCCTACCTTTGGAGGAATAAGGAAACAAACCTAGAGATGTGGCTGTGGAGGGACCTAGCCAAGGGCCCTGATCCCCTGAGGTCCTGAGCAGAAGTCAGCAGGCCCCCGACAACCGCTTAGCTTATCTTGTATTTTATTTTCTAGAGCGGCACTTTGAGTCATTGTTAGTACCTGCAGATCAGAGTAGAATGCTCTTTTGCTCAAAACCCTCTCAACGGTTCTCATTTCACTTGGGATATAGTCTTTGCTGTGAGCTTTGAAGCTGCGTCCAGTTCTCTGGCCTTTTTTTTTTTTTTTTTTTTTTGAACCCACTCCTCCTTGTTCATGGGGCTCCAGTCACTTGGTGCTGCTTTTGTGTTTGTGCCTAGAACATGACCGGTGATTCCTGCCTCAGGGCCTTTGCACTTGCTTGTCCTCTGCCAGATGTGCTCTTGGCTGCTGCTCCTAATTTGCACCCAAGCTCAGAAGTCACTCTCTTACTGAGAGGCCTCCTTGGGTTATAGCCTCTCTCATGACCTTCTACTCTGCGGCTCGAAAGTCTCTGGAGTTCTTGTGTGGCTCAGTGGGTTAAGGATCCAGTGTTGCACTGGATCAAGTCACTGCTGTGGCACAGGATTGATTCCTGGCCTGGGAGCTTCCCATGCTGCAAGCGTGGCCGAAAAGTAAAAAAGTCTTTCTCCAGCTCATCCTATTTTATTTTTATTTGCTTGACAGCCCTTTTGTGCTCTGAAGTTATTTTATTTGGTCTATCTACCTATCTCCATCTGTGTGTGAGTTTTTATCATCCCATCAGAGTAAGAGGTTCACCAACCATAGTCATTGTGTCTGTTCAGCATCACTGGCACCTAGAGCAGGGCTAAAACACATTAGGTACCTATGTTGTGGCTCCTTAGCATCACCCCCAGGTTCGATGATTTGCTAGAATTCACGAGACTCAGCATATAATCATACAGCTAAAATTTATTCAGCAAAAGGACACAAAGCAAAATCAGCAAAGGGAGGAGGTGCATGGGGCGAAGTCCAGAGGAAACCAGGCACTGGGTTCCAAGAGTCCTCCTGCTGTGCAGTTGCAGGGGGTTGGTGACAGCATGGGTGAAGTGTTGCCAGGGAAGCCCACAAGACATTCCTGCCTGGTGTTTATACTAGGGGCTTAGCAAGCTGTGGAGTTCCAGACTCCCAGAGGAAAGCAAGTACTCAGCCTGAGAGTCCAGGTGTGGGGCACCCCTCTTGTCACTCAGGGAAGATTTGTATCAGTGCAGGGAACTGCTTACCATTTACGTTCCCAGATGCCAGCCAAGGGTTAGCTTGCAAGCAGGGCTGCTATACTGTTTCCTGCACCCCACTAAGAGACATATGTGAGACAATGAACCGACTCAGTGTGACTGCAGGGCTGTGGAATTGACCAGGAGGCTCTTGAAAGCCAGAGGATGTGACCTCCCCACCCTTGTCAGCAATTCTTCCCCCAGACCAGGGGTGAGTTTGTCATTCCTCCTGCCCTCAGACCCTCAGGAAACGTTCTCTGCTCTCCAGGTGTTGAAGCACAACGGGTCGTCAGAAATTCTCAACAAGCTGTATGACACGGCCATGGACAAGCTGGAGGTGGTGAAGAAGGACTATGACGCCCTGCGGAAGAGGTACAGTGAGAAAGTTGCCATTCACAACTCGGACCTGAGCCGTCTGGAGCAGCTGGAGGAGGAGAACCAGCGCCTGCTGAAGCAGACGGAGATGCTGACCCAGCAGAGGGACACGGCCATCCAGCTGCAGCACCAGTGTGCCCTCTCCCTGCGGAGGTAGGGACCATGGTGGCAAGGGTCAGGGCTGGCCTGTCTCTAGCTCTTGGAGCACGGCCAGAGACCAAATGCATCTTCTCTGCCAGGGGCTGCTGTCCTTTGTGGGCTTGTGGGTTATCTGCAAGGCTCCCAGCCACTTTCTGGGGGTGAAAAGAGCACAAGCAGTTGAGCTTTTTCAGTAAAAAAATGACCTATCTCTAGGAAGCATTTGCTTGCTTGCTTGCTTTTTCTCTGTTTTTATTTTTTGGCCACGCCCATGGGATGTGGAAGTTCCCAGGCCAGGAATCAAACCTGAGCCACAGCAGCACCCCAAACCACTGCAGTGACAACACCAGGTACTTCACCTGCTGAATTGCTAGGGAACGCCCCTCTTTTTTATTTTTCATTTCTCTCCTGGCAAACATAATCGTTATAGCCTCCAGTCTGTTTATTTTTTGGAATTGAAGTTGATTTTCAGTATTATGTTGGTTTCAAGTATACAGCACAGTGATTCAGCTATACACACACACACATACACACATATACATACTCTTTTTGATTTTTTTCCCTTATAATTGATGACAAAATATTGAGCATAGTTCCCTGCGCTCTACTGGTCTTTGTTGATTATCTGTTTACGTATAGTGGTACATATATGGTAATCCCGAACTCCTCATTGATCCCTCCTCCCACCCCCCTTTCTCCTTTGGTAAACTTTGTTTTTTCAGGAAACATTTTCTTTTTTTCCTTTTTTGCGTTTTAGGGCTGCACCTGCAGCATATGGAAGTTTCCAGGGAAGGGGTTAAATTGAAGCTGCATCTGCCGGCCTACGCCACAGCCATAGCAAACCCAGATCTGAGCTGCATCTGCAACCTACACCACAGCTCACAGTAACACCGGATCCTTAACCCACTGAGCAAGGCCAGGGATTAAACCCGCATCCTCATGGATACTAGTCCAATTCGTAACCTGCTGAGTCACAACGGGAACTCCAGGAAACATTTTGTTGACACTTAGTATGTCCTGGGAATTGTGCTCCTTTCTTTCATCTGAACAATTCTGGTGTGTTCTGACCATCCTCTTTCTGAGGCCTCCACGCAACCGTTTCTCCAGTCCACCTTGCAGATAGAAAAGTTGATTGTCCCAGGCATAAATTCCTTTAAAATTTGACTTTTTATTAAGGTAGATACCTGTCGGGATGTGATCCCTGCCTTCACACAGTGTTTCTTAAGGTACATTCCTGTGAAATATGTGTTCTCTGGGTGCTTATCAGGTTTGTGTACAAAGTGCTGTCTGGCTATAATTGAGTTTGAGGATTTGTGGGTTACATACTAACACGTGTCTGCAATGCAGGACTTCTCAGAACCCTTACTGTTCTGTGCTCTAGACTATCCCAAGAGGAGACAGAATGCAGTGTTTTCCAAACATTAGTCATTAGCGAGCACGCTTTTTAAAGGGAGCGCTGTGCAAGATTGGTGTTCTGAGGAACCCACGTTCAGAAGTGCTACTCTAGAGCTCTAAATCTGCAGGGCTGCCTGTGTGGAAGATTCCTGACCTAGAAGGACCAGGCTGTCCCCTAACACTAACCTGGTGACTTTGGGCCAGTCATGTCTCAAGGCCTTATCATCTGTATTTGTAAAGCGAGATGGCCAGACAGCAGTTATTCAGGCTACTTTTGTCTTTCATAGGCTGTGATTCTGGCATTGTTTTTGTTTTTTTAAAATAATGTAGCTTTACCATGGAAGAAGTAACAGTGTTATTTCTAGTAGAGCAGAGGGCATGAAGTCCTCAGTTCAACTTCCGGTATTTGTAAAAGGCTGAGAAAAATTCCAGGTCCAGGGGCACTGGTCCTCTATGACTTTTCTGTCTTGAGAGGGGGTGGAGAATGACCTCACTTGAAACTTCACGCTTGACTGTCCAGTGCTGCAGAGCTGGCTGGGCAAGTCCCCACCCCCTCCACATCCTGGCTGCCCCCTCCCCCAGGTTTGAGGCCATCCACCACGAGCTGAACAAGGCCACGGCCCAGAACAAGGACCTGCAGTGGGAGATGGAGCTGCTGCAGTCGGAGCTGACAGAGCTGAGGACCACACAGGCGAAAACCGCCAAGGAGTCTGAGAAATACAAGGAGGAGAGGGATGCAGTGTACAGCGAGTACAAGCTCATCATGAGTGAGCGTGACCAGGTCATCTCTGAGCTGGACAAGCTGCAGACCGAGGTGGAGTTGGCTGAGTCCAAACTTAAGAGCAGCACGTCTGAGAAAAAGGCAGCCAGCGAGGAGATGGAGGCACTGCGACAGGTGGGAAAGCAGGGAGGGAGGAAGGGTGGGGTGCACACGGTGTTTGCACTTGCAGGGAGTGATGGCTTCTAGCTTTTGCCTGCCTCTGGCTGGGTTATCAAACACTGCCCGCCTGACTGCTGGGCTCGCACTGGGTGCCTAGCTTAGTTGGGCTGCAGGGGGTATAGACGAGGTCCAGCTATGGTCCCGGTTGTCTGGAGCTGGCAGTGTAAAGAGAAAATGGGATGGTGCACACTCAGCTCAGTCTTAGGCTGGAAGTCAGCTTAAGGGCTTGCTCATTAAGAAGCAAGATCCCAAGGCCAAGTTCCCAAAGCCATAGATACCTTTGGCCTTGTGAGTCTGAAAGTCCACACTCAGTATTCCCCACCCCCAACATCTGAGGACTCTGCTCTTTACAGGGGTGGCCTGGGCTCTTGCTGGAAAGATGTTCTATTGGGCCGAGCCCAAGGTCCTTCTCAAGCCTTGCTCCTTGGGGGACATGCCCCCAGGGTTAGAGGGTGGGGCTCAGTAGCATTGGAATTGAGCCACCCAGCTTGACTCCAGAGTGGTCAGTGTGGATTCTCCTCATCTTCCCTACTGGCCACATAGGCCTCATTGCTGATGCTCCTTGCTCCTAGGACCAGGTATGCCCTGCTGGGGCTTGGACAGGCCTATGGACTCCCCCGTTGGAAATTGCCTGTCCCATTGGTTGGTGTTGTGGCTCTGTTCAGAGCTGCTGAGCTTGATGATTGCAGACATTTTTCCATTGGAATGGTTCTCTGCTCATACCTCTCCATTCTGCTTTTCTGTGCAGGTCAGTTATAATGCAGGCTTTGAAATGGGCCTGTGAGAAGTGAGAAATAGGTGCTAAAGGTCAGGCAGCTTGGTAAGGGACAGTGTAGGCATGGATTGTTGTAGCCAGAGCCCTCTGGACCAAATGTGAGGCAAGGCTGAGGCTCAGGGGGCATTCTGAACCTCTCTGTGGATAGTGATGGCTCCTTGTGCCCAGGCAGTGCTGGGCTGTGCTTGGAGAGTGGGCCTCCTCAGCCAGGTTGCCTCTCACCTCTCCTAGCTCTCTGGGCCTTGGTTTCCTTCTCTACAAAATGGAAATGATGATAGCATCTGTATCACAGGATGCTTGTGATGATCACATGATTTAACATTGAAAACACTCTTAGAATAGTAGCTGCATAAAGCAGGAATGGGTTGAGTCTCTATTATCAGGATTTTATTATGCCATCTGAATCTTTCTACCCTGTTAGGATTAGGGTGAACCCTAGCACATTGTTTGTAGGCAAAAATGGGCCAAATCGTGACTGCCTGATAAAAAGGGAATGAGACTTCTTCAAACTATCAAGGTGAAAGCCATCGTGAAAAAGAATATTTACTTTGATGAAATTTTTAAGAAGCCATAGTGAAGAAAAATTCAGCAAGTAAATTTAATGTGTTAGAACTTGGTAATTGTCCTGGAGAAACAATCACCTCATTTTCATATTTTGGAACCTGAGAGCTTACTTGTTGGGGAAAATATTGATACCAAATAAGGAACACAAAATGATGAAGAAAACATTAAAAATGACAGAGTCAGGCACTAAACTAAAAAGTCAAGAACAATGTGGTAACTTATGGGAGGTGAGTCTGTGATAGAACAGTGGCCACTTTGGAGAGGTTTTGAGATTGTAGAGGTTAACCGTGCTCTTTGTAGGATTGAGGAAGACCCCCAAATTCCCTGTGGTGCCAGCATCTGGTGGCATGTGTCACCCCCTCCTAGGGCTTATGCGTGCCTTCCGTCCTGGAGCCCAGTTCCCGGGCCTTCACAGGGGGCATTGGCCGCATGTCAGGTTGGCCTGTCAGCTGAGGCAGGAATCTTTTCTGGGCACTGAGCCCAGTCAGCAGGCTGGAGAGGAGGGCCCTGCCTCCACCCCAACCCCTGCAACTTGTAGAACTGAAACCCTCAGCTCCTTGAGTTTATCTGACTTCTAGGACAAGACCACTCCCTACCTGGCCTGTAGCCTGGGCCATCCTGGCCTGAGGTGTGGGTGGAAGGATCTTGTCTCCCCAGAACCTGCAAAACCCCTGAGGATTGATCCCTCTCCTCTCCAGCAGCTGCTTCTTGGGGGGTCAGCTGAGATGGGCTTTCAGGCCAAGCTAGCTTCCTGATTTCAGAACTGTCCTCATTCTGCTCAGCTCTGGAGTGGTTGTTCTTTTCCTTCTGACACCTGTGGCTTCCTACATTCTTCTCCTTATCTCTGTACCTTCCTCTTCATTTACTCTCTTCTCTCCCACTGCCCTTTCCTCTCTCTACCATCTTCTCCAAAGTATCTTGTTCAAAGAAAGGGCCGTTGGGGGGCAGGGGGTTCTGTGAGGGTCTTTGCCTCTCTCTGGATGCCAAGTCAGTGCTGCTTTTTCCCCTGCTTCCCAACATCCCAAGTGGGCTTGTCCTCAAGGCTTTCCTTACATGGGTTGAGGTCCAGCCTCTGGCTGTGCACTGATGAGGTCCACTGAAGGCTCACTGGCTTCAGGGGCACATAGGAACTGTCTTGGACAGTTGGTCCCTGCCACAGGGAAGTTTTGGAGCACTGCTGCCTGTCACAGAGGTCCTTCCAGGCCCAGGTTGCTTCCCAAGACAGGCCCCTCTGACGGAGCCCGTCTCATAGGAAGGCCAGTTTGGTCACGTGGGCTGGCAGTGCTTTCTCCTGCCCCTGGATGCAGGTGCGTTTCTGACATCTAGACCTCCTTGAGGAACTGAGTTTGGCAGAAGGCAGAGCAGTATGTTAGGCAGGAAGGGCCATGGAGGTAGAGGATGATGCCAAGGGGCAAGAGGGGAAGAACCATGGGAGGCAGAGGGCAGGGCAGAGGGGCAGCCTTGTCTTGTGTGTATTTCATTTCTTCAGAAAGCCTTTCAGCTAGACTAGGAATTGCTCCTGCAGTGGACGCTCACTTGTCATTTGTCAAATTCCCCATGTTTTTTGAGGTTATAGAGGCACAGAGGGAGCTTTCTGTAAGAGTGCTTCATGAGGTTGATACGAAATTTTTACGGAGCACTTAACACTTCAGGCAGGGATTATCTGAATATAACCTGTATATCCTTGAGATTTCATCCTTTTAAATGATCTGAGGCACATAGGACTTCATCAGCACACATAGCGGTGTGTTTTCAGACTTCTGTAACTCAGTATGCTGGAGTATGAAAACCGCATTGCAGATACAGCAGGCATGGAGTATCATGACTAGTGTTGCACCCTCGCCGCAGTGGTTTTATCATGATAGTTCTTTAGGGAGATTGGTGGGCTCTCTGTAAGATGCACGCCTGTAACGGCTAGGGCAGGGTCTGGGGGGCGTTCCACCTGGGCCTCTGAGACTATGGCGGAGAAGGGGCTGGGCTTCCGGTCCTGGCTCTGTTTGGAGCTGTGTTTGGGTAGACCCTAGTTTAGCATCACTAGGAGTCTGAGAGTGGCTGTGGGCATGTAGTCATTGGAGTGAGGTGGGGTGGGTACAGCTGGGGTATGTCAGGATGGGCTCTGCCTGGGATCCCTATGTCTCCCTCCATCTCCCGTGAGTCCAGCCCCAGCTTCTGCACCAGTCGGGGGTTGGCGGGTTGGGGGGCACTTCCGGGCCAGAAGGCCCAGTAACCTCCCCTCTCCTTGCCCCTAACATGCACCAGATCAAAGACACAGTGACAATGGATGCTGGGAGGGCCAACAAGGAGGCCGAAATCCTTCGAAAGCAGTGCAAGGCTCTGTGCCAGGAACTGAAGGAAGCCCTCCAGGAGGCGGATGTGGCCAAGTGCCGGCGAGACTGGGCCTTCCAGGAACGGGACAAGATCGTGGCGGAGCGGGACAGCATCCGGTAGGGGCTGGGCTGGGCTCGGGTTTTCCCATGAAGTACTGGGTCAGTGGGAGGGATAGAGTCTTTTGCCATGTGTCCAGGAAGGTGGGGGTAACCAAAGGTGATGCCCCAGCCTTGCCTCAGTGAGAATTTTAGGATTTCCCAATATGTCTCAGTTTCCCATTTCTTCTCACTCCAGATGTCCTAGCAGGTGCTATGTCCACAGTGCAGTCCCCTGTGAAGTGGCACAGGGCCAGGCTTTTTTTTTTTTTTTAGGGCTGCACCTGCGGCATATGGAAGTATCCAAGCTAGGAGTCAAATCAGAGCTACAGCTGCAGACCTATGCCTACGCCACAGCAACGCAGAATCCAAGCCACTTCTGTGATCTACACCATAGCTTGAGGCAACACCAGATCCTTAACACACTAAATAAGGCCAGGAATTGAACCTGCATTCTCATGGATACTAGTCAGATTCTTAACCTGCTGAGCCACAATGGGAACTCCAGCCTTTTTTCTTGGGGGGCGTCTGATGAAACTGACATTTCAGAAATGCATTTTTTCAACCATTGTTCATTGGGCTCCTATTCTGTGCCAGGATTTTAGGTCCCTTGAATAAGGAGACCCTGGGAGAGAAACAGCCTCTGAGGCTCCCGGGCGCATGTGATGCCTACGAGGGGTGGTGCCCAGGGCAGCAGGGGAGGGAGGTGCATGAACAGTGAATTCCAGGCCTGCAGTCACTGGGGGCTGCAGGGTCGTGCAGAACACTGGGGGACAGGTAGCAGGGTCTTCTCAGAAAGCATCAAATTTGAGCTAGAACTTAAGCTTGAGTGGCATTTTTCCTGGTGGAGAAGGGGGATGGGTGTTGCAGCCTGAGGGGTCATCAGGAATAAAGAAGTGTGGTGAACTCAGGGCAGAACTGGTACTGGGTGTGGATGAATGGGGTGTACACTTGGGGAGTCCCAGGAGAAGCAGATGACAGGGCTCTTCTGAAGGGCTGGTGGTGAGGGCCTGGAAAGGGAAGCCCAGGAGTGTAGACTTGCCTTTACCTCTGGTAAAGCCAGGATGGGCTGTGGTGGTGGTGGTGGTGGTGAGAGTGAGGACTTGGTTGTTGAGTATTTCTTTTTTTTTTTTTGTCTTTTTAGGGTCTCACCTGCAGCATATAGAAGTTCCCAGGCTAAGGTTGAACCAGAGCTGCAGCTGCTGGCCTACACCACAGCCACAGCAATGCAGGATCTGAGCTGTGTCTGTGACCTACCCCACAGCTCATGGCAACTCCAGATCCTTAACTCACTGAGCAAGGCCAGGGATGAAATCCTCATCCTCGTGGATACTAGTCGGATTCGTTAACTGCTAAGCCACGACACGAACTCTGTTACGTACTTCTGAAAAATCCCTTGTGGAGGTTTGGAGAGACTTATGTCCACCTGGGCTGATCAGGAGATGAAAGTTCAGGACTGGGGGGATTTGGGGCCATGAAGAAGTAGGGACCAGCCCTCAGAGTCCATCCAGTGACAGGATGCAATTCTGGAGGTAGTATAGAGCACAGACTTCCCTGTTGCCAGCTCACCTGTCCACATCTCCTCTCTGTTGACTGAGCTGATCCTGGGCCACACATCCATTAGTACAAAGATGTTAAGCCTGCAGAGAGTTCAAGGCTGCAGGGATGCATGAGGCATGATTTCTGCCTGAGTAGGGGCTCAATCAAGCTGTGGGGTAAGGGAGGCAGCTCTTGAAAAGGCTGCATATGGGTAGTTATGAGGCATGTGGTAGGTGCTGGAGCACAGAGCCTTACCAGGTGCGCTGGGGCTGGGGGTGTGGTTATCAACCACAGCACATTGAAGATGAAACTGTGGGATGAACCCCGAATGCTCAGAACTGGATGCTTGTTGCCTCCAGTTAACTGTGGAGGTGTCTGCTCTTCCAGGTCCTCAGTGTCTCCACTGTCCCTGTATGAGATTGGCCTGGTTGATCTTGGCTCTAGACTCAGAAGCATGCCTTCTCTGTATCTGGGGGCGAGGCAGGCACCCGGGGTGTTTAGGAGCATGGGCTGCTGGCTCCACTGCAGGCTGTGGCTCCTCTGTTGCCTGCCTCTTACAGTGACCTTGCCCTCTGCCCCCTCTGCCAGGACACTCTGTGACAACCTGAGGCGGGAGCGGGACCGGGCGGTGAGTGAGCTGGCTGAGGCCCTGCGCAGCCTGGACGACACTCGCAAGCAGAAGAACGATGTCAGCCGGGAGCTTAAGGAGCTCAAGTACGCTGGGGTGGGCTCCTGGGAGCACGGTGTCCCCCTCCCCTGGGCAAGGCAGCACCGTGTGCAGGCCTCACCATCTGTCCCTTCACTCTGTCTTACTCTGTCAACCTGTAAAGTGTGTCCTGGTGTTGTCTCCATGTTGAGAGGTAATTAGAAAGCCTTAAACCAGCACACCACCCTTTGGTGGGTGTGTGGGGGTGCGTAGGCACCGTGTGCAAAGGCACCGAAGGAAGGGTCCTGCCCAGGCAGTCCGCTGGGGACAGGCAAGCATGTATTGTTCATTCATTCATTCTCTCCCTCCTGCATTCATTCACCAGCTCAAGAAGGATTTACTGAGTGCCTGCTCTGTTTGGGCCAGACCCCGTAGGAGGCACAAGCTGATGGGGTTCCTGCCCTGTGGGGCTCACAGCACAAAGACAGACCAAAGGCAGGGCCATCAGAGAGACAAGCACGCGATCAAACAGAATGACGACAAATTGTGATGCAGCATTTTTGTTGTTGTTTTTGTCTTTTTAGGGCCTCAGCCTTGGCATATGGAAGTTCCCAGGCTAGGCGTCAAATCAGAGCTGTAGCTGCTGGCCTATACCACAGCCACAGCAATGCTAGATCCTCATCTTCGAACTACACCACAACTCACAGCAGCACCAGATCCTTAACCCACTGAACAAGGCCAGGGATCAAACTTGTATCCTCGGGTTCTTAACTGGCTGAGCCATGATGGAAACTCCTAGTGGTGCATCATTTTTGAAGGCAGTTATGACTACCAATCTGCAGTCTGTTCTGCCTGGGCCATGTGGGGTATCAGAAAGCTTTTCCTCAGTTACCTCATTGCTTCCAGGAGTGTCACTTAAAACGTGGTGGCCCCTAGCAGTGTGTTAAAAAAACAGAGATGAGAGATCCTGCTGTGTGGCACTGGGAGCTATATCTAGTCACTTATGATGGAGCATGATAATGTGAGAAAAAAGAATCTATACGTGTGTGTAGCTGGGTCACCATGCTATACAGTAGAAAATTGACAGAACACTGTAAACCAGCTATAATGAAAAAAAATCATTATATATATATAAAAATAGAGATGAAAATTTAAAAAGAGAAATTGGTAGATTCCAAAAGCCATCACTGCAGCCCATACCCAGACTCTGTAGTTGAGAAGCAGTGGCTCTCTGTTCATTCGTGAACCTTCCTGAGCTGATAGCATGGTGAGAAGCTTGTGAGTGTGCAAGCCTTGCACACTCAAGTGATGCCTTCGAGAAGTGGGTGACAGCTTCCACTTCTTCCCTCCTAACAGAGGAAGAAGCACCTCCTAACAGAGACAAATAGCTTCATCTACCAAATAAAAACCCAGAAGTGCTTGAGCTTGAGCTTGAACACCCTAAAGAAAATCCCAGGGGTTGCAGTTCCTGTTGTGGCGTAGTGGTTAACAAATCCGACTAGGAACCATGAGGTTGCGGGTTCTATCCCTGGCCTTGCTCAGTGGGTTAAGGATCCGGTGTCGCCGTGAGCTGTGGTGTAGGTCACAGATTCGGCTTGGATCCTGCGTTGCTGTTGCTCCGATTTGACACCTAGCCTGGGAACCTCCATATGGCGAGGGTGTGGCCCTAGAAAAGACAAAAAAAAAAAAAAAAAAAGAAAATCCCAGGAGTTAAGAGGCAAAGTGGCTGACTATCCAGGGACCCACCTTGGGTCTAGCAAGTGATGGAATTAAATTATGGTAAAGTCTAGAATCTCCAGAGCTTGAGCAGAAGGAAGTTTGGCACTTTATTTGAGCTGGAGTTGCCTGTAACTTCTCAGAAATGTTATGTAGTATTTGTTTGCTTGTTCAGCATGTTTGTGTATGCACCTCCTCTGTGCTGAGTTCTCTGACTGGTGGGGTGAGGTGAGGGAGTCCTTGCTGTTGCCCAGGAAGCCTCCCATCTGCAGAAACCCAGTGGGTAAGAGGTGAGGCACAGGCAGTGGGCATGAAGTGCAGGGAAGAAGACTTGGAGGAGGCTCCCTGCAGGCTGAGTTGCATTGTAGAGCCGGCTAGTGAGAGCATGGCTCAGGACAAGGTGTGCCCCTGGGAGCATGTCTACTTGTGCACGAGACGAGAGGAGTCACGAGTGTGCCAGGAACTCACGGGGCAGTGCTGATGAATTAGAAAGGTCATCCGGGCCTAGGCTTTAGGAAGAAGGATGTTATGGGAGGATATTACAAGGTTTCTGAGTCTTTTTTTTAATCCTCTTCAAAGCTAAAGCTTTTTATTTTGATCACATCTAATTTACTGATTTTTAAAAAAACTTTTAATGAAGTGTCTTATGTCCCAGAACCTTTAATGAAGTACTAGATTGCAAAGATTTTTCCTCTATACTTCCCTTCTAGAAGTTTTATAGTTTTGTTGTACATTTAAAAAACTTTATTTTTTTAAATTTTATGACTGCACCCATGGCATATGGAAATTCCATATGAGCCAGGGATTGAATTGAGCCATAGCTGTGACCTGCACCACAGCTGTGCAATGCCAGATCCTTTAACCCACTGTGCCAGGCTGGGGAGTGATCTTCACCTACGCAGTGACCCAATTCGCTGCTGTCAGATTCTTAACCCATTGCGCCATAGCGGGAACTCCTATAGTTTTGTTATACACTTAAATCTGTGATAAATCTTGAGTTAATGTATATATAACATATAGGGTTTAGGTTAGAAGTTGTCATGATGTTCATATGCTGCAGCATCATTAGTTGAAGTCTGTCCTTCCCTACTGAACTACTTCTGTAACATTTGTACTTTGTGGGGCTATTTCTGGGTCCCCTGTTCTGTTCTGTTGATCTGTGTGTCTGTCTGCCTGGCATTTCCACACAGTCTTTACTTCTGTAGCTGTTGCAGCAAGTCTTGAAATTAGAGTGATTCTTTCCATTTTATTCTTCATTTTCAAAGTCGATTTAGCTATTCCAATTTCCTTTGCCTTTCCATGTACATTTTAGAATAGTCTTGTCTCTACCTACAGAAAATCTTATTGGCATTTCTATAGGAATTGCATTAAACCTTGGGGCAAATTTCTTAATCTTAAAACAAACAAAAATACTGCGAAAACCCACTGAGGCCCAAGAATCCTTGACCTGACCTTGGATTTATTACGAAGCTAGTATGAAGTATGAGGGGGCAGGGAGTGGTACACCTTGTTGCCAAGTGTGACTTGGGTGGGATGTTTTGCCTCCCAGAGGGTTGTTGCCATGGCTCTCTCTGTTTGCAGGGAGCAGATGGAATCCCAGTTGGAAAAGGAGGCCCGGTTCCGGCAGCTGATGGCCCACAGCTCCCACGACTCAGCCATTGACACAGACTCCATGGAGTGGGAAACAGAAGTTGTGGAGTTTGAAAGGGATACGGTAAATTGCCCTCATCTTTTCCCCCCACCTCTCTTCAACATAAAGACTTTGGAGGAGGGAAGGAGAGCATGGACCTCTTGGAGTGCCCCCACGTTTCAAGGCTGCTGGCTTGAAGGTCAGCTCTTCCTCCCAGGGTGCAGATGCTTCCTTTTCCTGCACTTGTCCAAGCTGAGTAGTAGCAGATTGCACTCTTGTGTCATGGTGGAGGATGCTGGCAGTTCGTAGAAGGCCAGAGGGCAGCGTTGGCAGGGTTGAGTGTCTGTAGCAGTGGAAAGGGATGGATTGCAGCTGCTCAGAGGCTTCATCCTGGGGACCAAGTACCCTGTCAGGGTGAAGGGACAGTTCCCGCACTGGTGTGAGTGATTTGAGGGTGCAAGAGCCAAATGTTTCTTAATCATTGCTATAACATGACCTGTTGCTGCTGCTGCTCTTTTGAAACAGGAGGATATTGACTTGAAGGCACTTGGGTTTGACATGGCAGAAGGTGTGAATGAGCCTTGTTTGCCAGGGGACTGTGGCATATTTGTCACTAAAGTGGACAAAGGAAGCATAGCTGACGGCCGATTACGGTAAGTGTAGACAGGACCTCAGGCTCTGGAGGGAAGATGGCAGTTTCCCACTGACCTTAATGCAGAGGACCTGAAGGTCCAGGTGGTAGTTAAATAAATGCATCCCAGAGTCTGGGGGACTCAGAGGGGTCTCAGGCCTGCAGGCTCAACTGCTAACGAGTTCTTAAAGGATGCTGTAACTCGAAATTGTCTCTGAGTTTTCTCCCATCACCAGGTGCTGCCTTTTGTTTCTCTGTGTAATAAGGGGCTCAGGTGGTATGTGTGAGCGCCTAGACCACGCACGACCTACTCATTCAATGAAATAGTAATGATAATAATTAGCACCTACAAAGCACCTGCTATTTGCTAAATTTAAAGCTTTATATAGTTCATTTATTAGTCTTTACAGTCCTTTGAGGTGGGTGCCATTATTGCCTCCATTTTACAGATGAGGGCACTGAGGCCCAGAGGGGCTGTGGCCCATGGCTAGTCAGGGAGAGGGGTAGGATTTGAATCCAGGCTCCAGCATCTGTGAGGTTAACCACTCCATTCTTCTGGAAGAGAAATTCTTCCTGAACATGTTTGTGGGGTGCCTGCTTTCTGGCGTTCAGCTCCCTGAATGCGAGCAGCAGGGGCTGGCCCCCTGGCTCCAGGGCCTCTGCAGGCAGTGACCTGGCTGTGCCCCTGCTCAGGGTCAATGACTGGCTGCTGAGAATCAACGATGTGGACCTCATCAACAAGGACAAGAAGCAGGCCATCAAGGCGCTCCTCAACGGGGAGGGGGCCATCAACATGGTTGTGCGTCGGAGGAAGTCCCTGGGCGGGAAGGTGGTCACACCGCTGCACATCAACCTGAGTGGGCAGAAAGGTAGGGGCCTGTGGTGGTGAGCAGAGCACCCACTGCTTGTGCAGAAAAGATGTGTGTGTTGTCAGGCACAGCTGAGGTGTTGATGTGGTTTCAGTGCAGCCTGTGTGCTTTCCTCCACGGGGGCCACCTAGGTCTTGGGTCATCTTGCTGGTCTTTGATTGTTTGATTCGCTGAGTCCCTGGGTGGTCTGACCTCAGCAGGGTGCTGGGATGGACAGGTTGTGGTCTCCAATGTTCCTTTTATAAGTTTTTCTCACAAGTGCAAGAGGAAACCACCAGGGGGCCTCAGGCCGCTGGCCCCAGGCAGAGCTTAACTGAGGACCTCCGTGGTTTGCAGACAGCGGCATCAGTTTGGAGAATGGAGTGTATGCTGCTGCTGTGGTGCCTGGGAGCCCGGCTGCCAGAGAGGGGTCCCTCGCTGTGGGAGACAGGATTGTGGCCGTAAGTCTGGGCAACTCTTCCTCCAGTTCTAGACTCTCCGTCTCCTCATTCTAACCCCGATGGCAACTACTTTTAACTATTTATTGTTTTCTCCCATAAATGTTCAAAACTTCTATCTCCCACTTTTTTTTCTTTTTAAACTTAGATGTGATCATAATATACCCTTCTTCTGCTGACCTTGCTTTTTATTTTTAACAGTGTGTCCCGAGGTTCTGCCATATTCACATCTTTAGATTCATCTGGGTCATTTCAATAACTGCATGTTCCTTAATGGCTTTTGATCCCATCCCCTGATGGACAGTCAGGGCATTTTGCCTTCATGATAGAGCTGCATGGCCATTGCCATGTCCTTCCACAGGAGGGTGCCAGAGAGTAGAGTCTTGGGTGGGGGGTTATTGATGAATGAGGGTGCAAGCATTTCTTTCTTTCTTTCTTTGTCTGTCTGTCTTTATTTCTCTTTCTTTCTTTGTCTGTCTGTCTTTCTTCCTTCCTTTCTTCCTTCTTAATGGCACCAGTGACATATGGAAATTCCCAGGCTAAGGATTGAATCTGAGCCACAGCTATGGCAATGCCGTCTCCTTTAACCCACTGTGCCAGGCCAGGGATTGAACCTAAGCCTCTATGGTGACCCGAATCACTACAGTTGGATTCTTAACTCTCTGCTCCATGGTGGGAAATCCCACAAGCATTTTTTTCAAAAGCTATTGATTTTGAAATAATTACAGAAATACTTATAATTTAGTTATAGTAGTAAATAATAATAACAAAGTTGTAAAGATAGTATAGTGAGGTCCTATGTACCCATCACCTGATTTCCTCTAATGGCTACAAAGATGTTAACAACCATAACTATGATGTTAAAATCAGGTAGACATTGGTACAGTGTATGCATATCACTCTCTGTCATTTTATTTCATTTTAAGTAGAAAAAAAAAGATGCGGAGCTGTCTCCCACCACAAAGATCTCCCTCCCGTTGCCCATTTCTAGTAATACCCACAATCCTGCACATCCCCCCCTCGCCCCATCGTAACCCCTGGCAGCTAATTTGTTCTCCAGGTCTATAATTCTGTCATCTGGAGGATGTCGTACAGGTAGAATCTAGTGTGTCTGTTTGGGATGGCCTTTTACACTGGCCATTGTGCTGTGAGCACCATCACGTGGGTGGGTATACGGAAGGTGTGGTCCTTCTTGGAACTGGGTAGTACTCCATGGAATGGACGCACCCCAGTGTAGGTGGTCACCTATTGCACATACACCTTTTAAAAGGATTGGAGGAGTTCCTACTGTGGCGCGGTAGGTTAAGGATCTGACTGCGGCAGCTTGGGTCACTGCGGAGGTACAGGTTTGATCCCTGCCCGTTGCAGTGGGTTGATGGATCTGATGTTGCAGTGCAGCTGTGGCGTGGGTAGCAGCTGTGGCTTGGATTCAGTCCCTGGCCTGGGAACTTCTATATCCTATGAGTGTGGCCATTAAAGATAGGATTGGAACATGTCTAGGAGGGATGTGAATGGAGATGCAAATATGAAGGGTTTGAGTGACTTCGTGAGCAGTGACGATACTTCATGTCATGCTTGATTCAGGACTCCAGCTTGGCCTCCCACACTGTGATCTGGTTTCTAGTCTCTTCCTGCCTTGGGGAGCGTATGTGTCTACCTTATGTCTTGTGTGAAGGAGTTCTGAGCCCTGGTCCGGCATCACACGCAGGAAGCAGCAAGGCTGGAATGTCCCCGCCGGGTACCCGTAGTATTTTGGTCCCAAACAGACAAGCCCCTTCACTGGAGTGGTTTTAAGGCTGTGTATCTCATTTGCCTCAGAAGTTGTTTAGCTGGACTTTGAGGGCCTTACCAGAAAGGGGCTTTCTCTCCTTTGCCAAGTTCAGATGTGGGCACCTGATAGAACCAGGTCCCCTGCCCACCGTGGGTCAGCAGCTGGGCAGAACCCCTCTACCGGTGGCGGACCTGATGGGCTCTCTGTTGGCCCTAGATCAATGGCATTGCACTGGACAACAAGTCTCTGAATGAGTGTGAGTCTCTGCTGCGGAGCTGCCAGGACTCGCTGACCCTCTCCCTCCTGAAGGTAAGGCCCCGCCCTGCACGGGCTCTGTTCTTGCCAGTGGTGGGGTGGACAGGGCTACTTCTCCACTTCACTGGGGTCCTTGCAAAGGTCTTGATTTGCAGGTGCAGGGTATGCATGAACCCCGACTAGATCCTGGTTAAAAAAAAAAGTAAAAAGTAGCTATGAAGGACATTTTGGTGAAAATAGGGTACACTTGGATCTAGACTAGATACTTGATTGATCTTAGGGAATTATTACTTTTCCTGATTATAATGATGGTGCTTGAGTTACATATGAGAGGGGCCTTATTTGGGAGAAATTGCATGCTAAAGCTGTTAAAGGTGAAATGTCATAATATTTGTAACATTTTCAAATGTTTTGCAGTATAGATACAGACAATTTGACAAAATATTGTTGAATCTAAATGGGTTTAAGGGCATTCATTGTACTTTTCTATCAACTTTTATACAAAAGTTGGATAAATAGGCTTATCCACTTCATGAAGAGGGGTTTTTAAAATTATTTTTTTTGCTTTTGAGACCCGCACCTGCTTGCAACATGTGGAAATTCCTGGGATAGGGGTCAAATCAGAGCTGCAGCTGCTAGCCTACACCACAGCCACAGCAGCGCAGATCAGAGCCACATCTGTGAACGACGCCATAGCTCACTGCAACGCCAGATTCTTAACCCACTGAACAAGGCCAGGGATTGAACCTGCATCCTTATGGATACTCGTCTGGTTCTTAATCTGCTGAGCCACAGTGGGAACTCCTAAAATTATCTTAAAGTTAATAGACTTCTAGGGGAGCGGTTTTAGGTTTATGTAAAATTTGAGTTAGTACAGAGTACTCATATTTGCTGATTCCACTATTATGAACATCCTGTGTTAGCGGGTACATTAGTTGCTATTGATGAGCCAGTGTTAATACATTAGTATTAACTAAAGTCTGTAGTTGATATGAGGATTCACTCTTGGTGTTGTGTCTTCCACGAGTTTAGACAAATGTGTAATGATATGTATGTACAATTACAGCATCATACAGAATAGTTTCACTGCCCTAAAAATCCTTTGGGCTTCACCTGTTTGTCCCTTCCTCCTCCAACCACTGATCTGTTTACTATCTCCATAGTTTTGCCCTTTTCAGAATGTCATATAGCTGGACTTAGTCTGTAGCCATTTCAGATTGGCTTCTTTCACTTAGTCCTGTGCATTTAAGGTTCCTGCATGTCTTTTAATGGCTCGATAGGTTGTTTCTTTTTTTATCTCTGAGTAATATTCCATTGTCTGTATGTACTACAAGATACCAGTTTTAATAAGGAATTTTTTACATTTACATTTAATAATTAAAGAAATAGGACACAATGCAGATGATTTCAGAAAATGCTCAAAGTCAAGGGAAATTTGTGTCTCTCCTGTGGGTTCGCAGTGGTCAGACTGTGAGCAAGCCTCACCTGTTGGCCAGGTGTGCATGCCTATGTGTGCACGCCTGCATTTCTGTCCATCTGTCTGACTCTGTGGTGGGTGTGGCCTGTTTCTGACCTTTGCTCTTTCTCTGGGGACGTTTTTCCGGTGGCAGCTCCAAACCCTGCGGTCTCACACACACTCTTTCTCACTCTGCAATCTCTGCTTAGGTGTTCCCTCAGAGCACCTCATGGAGTGGCCAGAACATCTTTGAAAACATCAAAGACTCTGATAAGTTGTTGAGCTTCCGAGCACATGGCCTGGAGGTCCAAGCTCAGAATAAGCGGAACTTGATGCAGCACAACAACTCCACGCAGACAGATATCTTCTACCCCGACAGGCTGGAGGACAGGAAGGAGTTGGGCCCCCCAGGAGGCAGCAGCTCCTTCCTGCATAAGCCGTTCCCTGGGGGACCCTTCCCTGTCTCCCCTCAGGCCTGTCCCAGCGCCTCCGAGCGCAGCCTTAGCTCCTTCCGCTCAGATGCCTCTGGGGAGCGTGGCTATGGGCCGGTGGACATGCGCAACAGGCGGCCGCTGCTGCCCTTCGAGACCGAGGTGGGCTCCTGTGGGGCGGCAGAGTCCGCCCTGGACAAGGCAGAGTCTGAGAACACCAACAGCGGCGGGACCTGGCCCAAGGCTGTGCTCAGCTCCTCGGCAGGGCCCGAGAAGCTCTCTGTTTACAAGAAGCCAAAGCAAAGAAAGTCTATCTTTGACCCTAACACTTTCAAACGCCCCCAGACGCCCCCCAAAATAGACTACCTGCTCCCAGGCCCTGGGCCTGCCCATTCCCCCCAGCCCTCCAAGAGGGTAGGACCTCTGACTCCCCCTAAACCACCCAGAAGGGGTGACTCCATGAAGTTCCAGCATAGGCTGGAAACCAGTTCCGAGTCAGAGGCCACTCTGGTGGGCAGCTCCCCATCCACCAGCCCCCCGAGCGCCGCGCCACCCGACGTGGACCCTGGGGAGCCCATGCACGCCTCACCTCCCCGCAAGGCTAGAGTCCGCATTGCTTCCAGCTATTACCCTGAAGGGGATGGCGACTCCTCCTACCTGCCAGCCAAGAAGTCCTGTGACGAGGACCTCACCTCCCAGAAGTTGGATGAGCTGGGGCAGAAACGCCGCCGGCCAAAATCTGCTCCCAGCTTTCGGCCCAAGCTTGCTCCAGTAGTGATTCCTGCTCAGTTCCTGGAGGTAGAGCTCAGCCCTAGGGGTGGGTTAGGGTGCAGTAGAGGCATGGTGGGGTGTTGGCCATGAGAGTGCTGGGGGGCCTGAGCCACCGGTACCAGCTCTGGCTCCTTTGCCTTTGCTCTCAGCAACTCCCCGGGGAAGAGGAGGGGGGCAGATGGATGCCAGCAGAAAGCAGCCTCCCTTAAGGATTGAAAGTAGTGTGAGATGTGCTTGGTGGTGGGACTATCACACCAAAAGAGTTATGCTTTCTTGGGCATGGTGTTTGATTTGCTTATTCAACAAGAAGCTTTTGAACTTGTACAATAAAGCTAAGTGGCAAGGACCTACTTTAAAGGGTTTAGGGAGACAAGACAGAGCTTGTGAATCTGCCAGTGGGCAGCAGGACAGGCTGGCTTGTTTTTGTGGGTGCCATGGTCATTTCCAGAAGGGAGAGCCTGCTGTGAGCAGGAGAATATATCCGTGCTATTCTTGGCAGACACAGAGCTTCACACAGCTGGACAAGTTATGGGGTGTTGTTATATATGTGTGCCTGACGCACACATCTTCCACCTTCTACACCCAAGATCTGTTTCTTTGAAAGAACAGAATTTTTTTCTTTGTGGTTTTCTTCCAGAGGATATTTGAAGGCAGTTCTTCTCTTCCAAATATATAAGGCAATGTGAGTGAGTGAATGAATGAGTTACAGTCTCTCCCAAATGTCACTTCATGTATCCAAGTGGGAGGAACTAGGTTGTAAGGAATGGAATCACTTGCAAACCCCAATATATTTCCCTGTTTCCAGCCACTGCCTCTTGCCTTTGGTTCTGCAGGAGCAGAAGCGCGTTTCAGCCAGTGGAGAACTCTCCCCAGATCTCCAGGAGTGGTCCCCTTACTCACCAGGGCATTCCAGCCGGCACAGCAACCCCCCCTTCTACCCCGGCAGGCCGTCTGTGGGTGAGTTGGCAGAGCAGGGCCAGGGATGATGGTCAACATGGGCTCACAGGGCCGCCCAGTCCCAGGGAGAGCAGCAACAGTCATTTGAGGGAAGTGCTGTGTCCTCAACCCTGAGGTCCGAAGATCTAGCAATTGCTGAACTGTCTGGGGTGTTCAGTCTTAAATCAATGACTGTTCTTAGCTTTTTAGAGCACTTTCTCCTTGTAGCAGCCTGGGAAACAGCGTTAAAGAAGGTTTTCCCGCTTTGCAGATGGAGAAAGACTGGAAGCTTGCATAGATCTGGGGCTGGCTGGGTGCTTTGGGGCCATTGTCTCACCCGGCCCATTTCTAGGCACCGTTCCCCGGAGTATGACCCCAAGTACCACTGTGAGCTCCATCCTGAGGAACCCCATCTACACTGTGCGCAGCCACAGGGTCGGCCCTTGCAACTCTCCACCCGTCCCCAGAGAGGTTGGCCCCCAGGGCTTGCATCCCAGGTATGTGAGGCTACCTATAACCTCCCTGTACCCTAGTCATTCAAACCTACCTACACCTAAAGCCCAGCATAAAGGGGCTCCCCTGCCTCGCTGGGAAGGGGATAGGTAGAAAAGCATCGGGACCCAGGGAAAGTTGAAGGTTGCTTTGTTCATTTACCAATGTGGAGCTTAAAAAGGTGTTTATAGGAAGATGGTAGTAATGACAACTGACACCCAAGTGCTCACATGCCAGGCATTGTGCTCAGACCTTGATGAGCATCTTCTCACTGGATTGCCATAGCAACCTTACTGTTATTGTCTCTGGTCTACAGATGAGGAACTAAGCCTTAAAACATATGATTGAGTTAGCTTGAGGTCACTCATTCATTCAATTATTTGAGAAGTTTTGATTGAGCACCTACTATATGCCATGGGCTGCTATAGTTCTGGGGGATACAGTGGAAGACTAAATAAACTTCCTCTCAAGTGGCATTTGTGTTCAAGTATAAGGGGGGGGGGGAGAACAGAGTGATACAGATGGTGCAGAGTGGCCGTGAAACTCCTAGACTGTCAACAAGTTAGGCTGTGGCTTGGAAGAGGATGGTAAATTAGACTGGGTGGTGGGGAGGGGCCTGTGCTAGGGAATGATGCCATGACCAGAAAGCTGAGAAGAGGCCAGTTGAATGGGACTTGGGGAGGAGCCTCCAGGAAGGTTAATTGTAGATTCTGCAGCCAAGGTGTCTAAGGATGTGGTGGGCTCAAGGGACAGAGTAGGGGAGCTTGGCAAAGGAATGATGAGTCGTAGGCACAAACCCTGTAGGATCTGTGACCATAATGCGAGTTTGGATTTTACTCTGAGTACAGTGAAGATCACTGGAAGGGGCTTCTAAACAGGAAAGGGATGTAGTCTCATGACACATGGTTGGGCCTGATGCAGGCCAGCCTCATGTGGGCGATGCCTGGGCTGTCTGCCCTCCTGTGGGTGGGGCACCCTCCAGGTCCTCTATGCCCACCAGCTCTCCCTGTGCACCAGGATTCAGAGCTTCTGTCTCCCCTGCAGAAAGTGCTTTCTCCCATTGAGCCTGATCCTGGCCCAGGGCTGAAGTGCATGCCACCCCTGCTGCTTGCAGGGCCCTCTGAGTGTGACTGTGGGAAGTCGCTCTCCTCAGCTGACTGGGAGTGGCTTCGGGGCCTCCCTGAGCTGGCCGAGGGCCTCAGCCCCGTCCCCTGTGTCCTGTCCTGGTCTTCCTCCTGAGCCCTTCACCTGTCTGCTTCTCTCACAGTGTCCAGCACCAGGGACGCCTGAGCCTGGACCTGAGCCACAGGGCCTGCAGTGACTGCTCTGAGATGAGAGCCTCCCATGGGTCCAACTCCCTGCCCTCCAGTGCCCGCCTTGGTAACTGCGCTACCAGAGCCTTCTCTCTGGGCAGCAGAGTTTCTTCATCTCCACTTGCCTCCTCCTGCCCAGACCTCCTGGTGGCCCACCCATACAGCTCCTTTCCCCTCCTGGGGCTGAGATTGGCTCCACGCTGCACAGAGTCCTTTCCTGTGGCCTTTCCACAGCTTCCCTCAGTGGTCATGTAGCTATTCTGTTGACCCTGTGACCAAGGAGCCTTGCTTCCTGACCCTGAGGTGATTTTGAGGTCATTCGTGTTGCCGTTCATTGATGGAAAACACACCTCAGTTACTTCATGAAGAGACCCTGGTGGAGCTGCTTCTGGTGCTGTGGAGAGAAAGTTGGCAGTAGCCTCTGTCACTTGAGTTACGGTCTCTGGTCTCTGTTCGGAGCTGAAAGTGAGACTGTGACCCTGTTCTGCAGCAGCCTAGCCCTGCAGTTTATTCAGATACTGGGGGTCGACTGTTGCACTTAGAGGCCCCCTAGGGGATGAATGGCAGGGCCCGCCTTGCGCTCTGTCATAATCATGTATGTTTCCTGACCACTAGAGTGGTGGTGAAGGAGTGAGGGGTACTCTTTGATCGCAGGCCTAAGATTTTGTCCCCTTATGGAACCTTAGGGTCTTCAAGCAACTTGCAGTTCAAGGCAGAACGCATTAAAATCCCATCCACGCCAAGATACCCACGATCTGTCGTGGGTTCTGACAGAGGTGAGAAGTTCTCAGTGTTCCCTCCTCACCGCGGGTGCCCCATGTCCTCGGGGTGGGGTGTCTGGGCACAGCTCACACCTCTCTGCATCTGAGTCATCAGTGAATACTGGTGGGGCCCAGCCTGCAGCCTGGTAATAGGGGAGATTGAGAGGCTCATGGAGCCTGGAACCTGTACTCATGGCCAGGTGCTGGGGGGTGCGTCTGGGCTGCATCTTCCCCTTGGCCTGGGCTGCAGAGTAGAGGTGCCGGCCCACCGCTCACCCCAGCCCTCTCGGCAGGCTCGCTGCCGCACTCGGAATGCAGCACTCCCCCGCAGTCTCCCCTGAACATCGACGGCCTGTCCTCTTGTAGCCAGTCCCAGACCTCAGCCTCCACGTTGCCTAGGATTGCTGTCAACCTCGCGGCCCCCGGGGAGCGGAGAAAGGACAGGTGAGCG
Organism: Sus scrofa; assembly: GCF_054392235.1. Taxonomy (NCBI): domain Eukaryota; kingdom Metazoa; phylum Chordata; class Mammalia; order Artiodactyla; family Suidae; genus Sus; species Sus scrofa. The sequence continues at coordinate 102,495,855 of NC_139396.1, read as the reverse complement.
GGGCCTGACATCTGCGCTACAGGCACAGCAGAGGCCGGTGTGCTCCTGCAGCGGCCCAGCGCTTGGTGGAGGGAAGTGGCAGGAGTTGGGGTGTCTCCACTGAGCTGAGCTCAAGCAAGGCTGCTCTAGTTGGAGTCACTTCGCATTCCCTGGTGTCCCTCATCCTCCTCCTTTTTGAGGAGGTCCTGTGAGCACATGATGCAGGAGGAGGGGTGCATGAGGACAGCCAAGGGAGGAGCAGGGTGAGCCCTTCCCCCTGAGTGTCCCCAGGAGAAGGGGAGCTCCAGCATGTGACAGAAGGACAACCTGACAGTGACCTTAGTGGAGTGGTGCCCTTCGCTACTTCCCAGGCCTTTGTTAAAGCATTTTCCATGTGGTAAGTTGTGAAATCTGCACATACTCCTGAGACCATCATCATCGGACCCACTTTATAGATGAGAAAACTCAAGCCAGAAAGTGGGAGTGGTCTGTCTGTGGTCACAAGGTTAGCGACTGGCCTACCTTAATTAGAGTCAAGACTCACTTTTTTTTTTTTTTTTTTTTTTTTTTTTGTCTTTTTAGGGCTGTACCAGTGGCATTTGGAGGTTCCCAGGCTAGGGGTCAAATTGGAGTTGTAGCTGCTGGCCTATGCCACAGCAACTCAGAATCTGAGCCATGTCTGCAACCTACACCACAGCTCATGGCAATGTCGGATCCTTAACCCACTGAGCGAGGCCAGGGATTGAACCTGTGTCCTCCTGGATACCAGTCAGACTCGTTTCTGCTGAGCCATGATGGGAACTCCAGGACTCACTTTTAACCTTTGCTTTTTTGTTCTAGAATATAGCTTCATTGCTTATCCCTTCCCCACACCCCCAGGTTTTCCATTGTGAAAAGAAATACACATTAAAAAAAAAATATGTGAAGCATACATGTACAGTGTAGCCATTTATTGGTTCATTTTGAAGTGCAGGTCAGTCTCAGCTGCCAGTCCAGACCTGCTTCCTCTAAGGGCCCGTCCTTCCCTGTATATAAACTCTGCTCACTCCTCATCCACCTCTTGTTCCTCAAAGTGCGATTTACCAGGCCATTTATATTTAAAGTTCTATCTAGGTCCTGGTGGGAGGTCTGAGTAAACGTGAACTTAGCTTTATTTAATCACTGAAAAGGAGTAGAGCTACTCTCCTCCATCCAAATCCAAAAAGCAGTAGACTTTTGTAGCTGTGAGCCACAGAAGGGACAATGCTGGGTGGGCCCGTCATTAAGAAAATCTCATTTGACTTGACAATCTGAACCTGTAAGTAGCAAGTATTAACTGGATACCTGACCACCAAGGTGCCCGGGCCCCCAGGGGAGTCAGGTGCAGTTCACATGGACGTGTTCATGACAGCCTCCCCTGCTTCATGTAGACAGGTGCACGAACCTGCAGTGAGTGGGGTTGGGGTGGGGGTGTGGTTTTACTGAACCCCAGCTCAGGTCATTGAGAGAACAAGATCTTCTCCCTAGTGAAGAGGGTTCCTTAGAAGCAGAAGGGGCCTTATCACATGTGGCTAGGCATCCCTGTTGCTTCGTCTACAGCACAGAGATGTGGGGTAGGTGTGTGAGTGTGTGTGTGTTTGCGTGAGTGATTCCTGCTTCACAGTGCTTAGGGTCTGATGAGGGACATAAAGTTTAATATGTTTGATGGGATCCTTACTAAAAACAGGCCTGCTTTTCCTGAGTCTAAAGTATACTATTGGAGTTCCTGCTGTGGTGCAACAGGATTAGCGGCTTCTCTGGAGCAGTGGGACTCAGGTTCAGTCCCTGGCCCAGCCCAGTGTGTTAAGGATCCATTGTTGCCGCAGCTGTGGCACAGCTGTAGGTCACAACTGTGGCTTAGCTCTGTCTCTGGCCCAGGAACTCTGTATGCTGTGAGGCAGCCAAAAAAAAAAAAAAAAAAAAAGAAAGAAAAGAAAAAAAAGTGCACTGTCATTATAGAAAATTGGGAAAACTAGGCAAATAGAAAGAAAAAAAGTCACATCATTGCATCAACTAGAGATTCAATTGCTGTTATTTTTAACCTTTTGAGATGTATGCATGAGTACATGTATGTACACAGTTTAAATGCATGTTTTATTATTTATATCATTTCACATACATAAATACTTCATTCTTAAGCTCTTTGTAACATTAAGTATACTTTGTCTTTTCCAAAGCAGCCTTATTGTTTTGAGAATACTCTTGTGCATATTATAAAAAGTTTAAATCATTCAGGAGACTAAAAAATAAAGACTACCTCCAAAAGGGCTCCCCTCTGCTCTGCTGCCTGCCCTTCTCCACGTGGGTCTGTGCCCACCCGTGTGTTCTGGAGGAGGTGGCTTTCTAGTTGGCATACCCCTGGCCTTTGGCTGCAGTCCTATCCAGAGGAGGAGTTCGGGGCAGTGGGAGGCATGGTCCTGGCAGCTCGGCGTCACTTGGCTGTCTTTCTGTCTGTTATGTTCCAGGTGTGTGTGGCTGTCTTCCTCCTCCGATCACCCCTCTTCTTTCTAATCTTTTGCACCTTCCAGATGTCTCCACCACCACAGATCCCTCCTGAGATTGCCTGTTGCTGCCAGGCCCAGGTCCTCCTCCCTGAGGAGTCTGAGGTTGGCCCGACAGGAGGTCCCCGCCCCAGCCCCCTCTGCCCCTCGTTTCTGCGGTGTGCTGGGCGGCTCCCTGGGGCCAGTGAGTGCATGGTGCGGCCGTGCTCCGAGCCTCCCTGTTCCCTTTTTAATGCCTCGGGTTTGCAGCAGCTTAATTTCATGATCAGTTCGTATCACTCAGTGTACTGGTAAATATAAAAACTGGTATTTTATATTGTCCCCTCGGGTGAATGTCACCCCAGAAAGCACTTCTTTACCTCCAGGGGCATCTTGAGACCCCATTGGAGGTTGGTAAATTGTACTTTGTGAAGCCGCTCCTCTCCTGTTATGGAAATCTGCGTGCCTTTTCCCTGTGTATATCAGTGTTTATAGTTCACACAGACCATTTTTGGTGTCTTTGGGATTGGGTGCTCCTGTGTCCATCGAGGGTGGGTCAAGTCTGCATTGCATGAGGTTGTGTGTCATCATCGTACAAAAGTGGGCTTCATTATGTTCCATTCAGCTGTGTCATAGGAGTGTGTCCGCTCCCTGGCCCTTTCTACATAGCAATTGCATGCTTGACATCAGATTGTCCCTAGACTTTCCTTTGAGTCCAAAACTGGTGGCTCTCTTCGAAGGCCCTACGTGGAGGAGCCACGTCATGTGAAGCTGCAGAAGGGCTCAGAGCCGCTGGGCATCTCCATTGTGAGTGGGGAGAAGGGTGGCGTCTACGTCTCCAAGGTGACTGGGGGGAGCATCGCTCACCAGGCCGGCCTTGAGTATGGCGACCAATTACTTGAGGTAAGCGGGAGCCGCCCTTCCCTCCCTCCTCTCCTCCCTTCCTAGGTCCCCAGGACCTCCTCCATGCCTCCTCCCCCATCACTGAGCCTGCTTTGGATGTTTCCTAGTTCAATGGTATAAACCTGCGGAGCGCCACCGAGCAGCAGGCCCGGCTCATCATCGGGCAGCAGTGTGACACCATCACCATCCTGGCCCAGTACAACCCACACATGCACCAGCTCAGCAGCCACTCCCGGTCCAGGTGAGGCCCTGGGCCTGCAGGAGGAAATATGGGTGTGGCGGTGTGTGGCTTACTGCAGGGAGATCCACATGCCAGCTGGGGATTCTGCTTATGTAGGAGGAGACTTGACAAGCCCTGGGTTTTGGAGAAAGGGCATATGGAGGGAGGAGTTCCCTCCTGAAATAGGGTGTAGAAAGAGGTGGCTGATTCCCCTGTGCAGGGGAAACCATGGGCACAGGAGCTGAGGCCCCGAGCAGGGTTCCCAAACAGAGTGGTTCAGCCCCCAGCCAGGAGCAGGCATTGGACACCTACCCGTAATCTGCCTCTGGGCTGTAGGCTGCAGGGCAGATGAGGGGAGGGGGAAGACATGCCCATGCCATGCAGCACCTGTGAATGGCAGGGCCGAGAGGCACAAGCAGGAAAAGGGACCAGTGAATTTATGTGTCCCCAGGCTGACCCCTTTGCAGAGGATCCCTGAGTTGAGGACAGAGAGGAGGAGAGGACAAGCAGATCCTCCAGGTGGACAACCTGAGTCCAGGCTCCTGAGGCCTCTGCTCTTCTTAGGGCTCAGAGCTGTGTGACCTGATCCTTGTTCACATCCTACACCTGGTCACCACCAGAGAGGGCGTGGCCCCGGGTGGCTGGGGGAGAGGAGGCTCCTTATTCTTTCCGTCCTCTGTCCCCAGCTCCCACCTGGACCCTGTCAGTACCCACTCCACTCTCCAGGGCAGTGGTGCCACCACCCCAGAGCATCCCTCTGTCATCGACCCACTGATGGAGCAGGACGAGGGCCCTGGCACACCCCCGGCCAAGCAGAGCACCACCAGCTCCAGGTCAGCAAATGTATGCTACGAGCCTTCCACCTGTGCACCTGGGCCTGGTGGGGTGGGCGGGTCACTGTGGCCCAAGCACATCCTCAGAGAGACGTGGGTCCCCCCACAGCCAGTACCGCTCTGTGCTAGAGACAGTACACTGGGTTGTCAGGATTTGGGGTGGGGAGCATGCCAGTCCTTTTTTCCTCTCTCCCTCCTGCCTTTTGTTTCTTTTCTCACTGAATCATTCTAGCTCTGCCTGTTTCCTTTCTCCTGTTTCTCATTCACTCGTTTTCTGATTCTGCCTTTAGACAGAATCCCACAGTCATCAGCCTGCCAGGACTGGGGCTCTGGCCATCAAAGCATTGTTGTCCCCAAGGAGCTCTGAGTTTGAGGGTGGCAGATCAGTGTCCAGCACGTGCAGCACAGCTGCAGGGGGCCGCCAGGGGCCATGGTGGAGCAGTTACAAGGAACATGGTAGGGAGCTGGCTCTGCAGTCCAGGAGAGAGGCCTTTCACAGGCATGGCATTAATGGACTATTCCCAAAAGTTTGCAGGCTGAAAGCTACGACGTCTTATGGGCTTTTCTGATTGTGACCTTTCACTGTGCCCATTATGGCTGCGCTTACTGCAGCAAAATTATCATCACTGGCTGGCTCTTCTCCTGAGGTCTTGCTCATCAGGCTCCATTGCTGTCCCATCTCCCTTGCTCAGTTTGTTTGTCAGCCTTTCAGTGTCCCTCACTGTGTTGGGTTCCTTGATAGCAAAGGGTCCTGCTTTGTGGTTTAGTATCACCTGGGCCATGGGAACTGCTCAGAAAAACATTCACAGGATAATTTGTGCCCTGTTGAGCCAGGCTCTGACTTTGTTAGGAGAATAAAGTTAGGAAAACCATTGCAGACCATGTGGGCGAGACACAGCCCAAGGTGCGTGATGGACAGCTGGGCTGGAAATCAGGGGCGTTGATTTCCACTCTGTTCCCAGTTGGCTTTGTGACCCGGGGAGCCCTGTGTTCAGCTCTACCAAACCTCAGCGTCCTGCCTATAAACCAAGTCATTAGAACTACAACCTGTCTCAGTACCCATGGTTCTGAGGCCTCATGTGACCCCGAGGGGCCAGCAGAAAATGGTTAGAGCTCACCACTGTTTCATCTTTTTCATCCCCTCCTCCCTCCCTGTGTGTGATTGAATTTCATTTTCTTTCTCAAAAGGATAATGGGAGATGCCACCAAGAAGACCCCAGAGCCAAGAGTCGTCTTCATCAAAAAGTCCCAGCTGGAGCTTGGAGTGCACTTATGTGGTGGGAACCTGCACGGGGTGTTTGTGGCTGAGGTGGAGGATGACAGTCCTGCCAAGGGCCCTGATGGCCTTGTGCCTGGGGACCTCATCCTCGAGGTGAGTTCTGAGCTGCTGAGTAGCAGTCAGGCTGCTCTCCATTCTCACGTGGGGCTTCCTGCCATCTCAGGTGGCATGGGAGGCGGAGCACAGCCGCTCCTGGCAGCCCTTGTCGGTGTTGAATGCCACCCAGACCCCCTCTGGATAAATCGTGGGAAAGAGGGCAGGGCCTGGCTTGGTCACTGGTGTCCCGAGGAGAGGTGGCTGTGCTCCTGTTAGCAGCAGGACTCTGATCTGATGGCGAGTGACATCTTCCTCTCACTGGGTCTCCTGTTGGATGGAGGAGGTGGGTCATAGGTACTGAGAGATGCAAGAAGTGCCGTTTCCAAGTCAGCCTTCCTCGCTGGCGGCTAGAGGAGGATTGCTCCTGGGAGGAGCCGTTGAGGGCAGAGCAGGCACTTGCAGAGGCCTTGCCTCACCTGGGTATGTGGGACAGATGCATTCTCTGGGAAGGGAAGGTTGACTCTTCCTGTTAACTCACAACTGGGTTCTGAGTTCCCAAGCCACCATGGCTTCTGCCCTCTGACCCAGTCCCCCATCCATGGTAGTATGGTGGTCTGGATGTGCGCAGCAAGACAGTGGAGGAGGTCTATGTGGAGATGCTAAAGCCCAAGGATGGCGTCCGCCTGAAGGTGCAGTACCGCCCCGAGGAGTTCACCAAGGTCAAGGGCCTGCCTGGTGACAGCTTCTACATCAGGTACTAGTGGCCAGAGGTGCTGGGGACTTGGGACCAGGGAGGGGCATTCAGTGGAGGCTGTTTCCTGGGAATGTCCCTGTGTTTCTTGGACCCAAAGCTGGGGCCAAGAGCACTATTACTCAGGCCCCAAATCACAAGCTCACAGTGAGATACTTGCGACTTAGAAAAACCCTGAAGACTCCCAGGGCCAGATAGGCTCCCTCTTTAGGGTTTAGGACCTGGGGAAGTTTGAGGCTGCTGTGCCACATTTTCCTGTGGGCTCTATTCCTGTCCTGGTCTCCCCTGACCCAGGTCTGCAGATCCTTCTACACTGTGTGGACACCAAGGCATCCATGGTGCCCTGAAGTATTGTACAAATGTGTGTTGGGTGGGCATTGGCCGTTTTCTAGGAGGGCTCAGCTTCCTGTCCACATGGGAATGGAGAGCACTGACCAGCCATGTACCGGGAGGTATGGGTCCCTGTCCCTAGAGACCCTCACCTCAGTGGAAATGGTGTATTTCCATTCTGGGAAGTTTCCAATCTGTAGGAGACATTGGCCTTGCCTCGAGGGAGGAATGCAGATGGGAAAGGCCCATTTGGAAGTGGAGATACAGCCTTGATCCTTGACAAAACGTCTATTTTCTGATGGGCATAAGGCAGCTTTTGTCTCTAGGGAGCCTCGGTCTCAGGGGAGGAAGGGGAAGTCTCTGTCCTTTCAGGTAAAGCCTGGGCTCCCTCCTTTGGGAACCACCACTGGAGTGGGGATAGGCAGGTCCTGATGGTGGTCTGGGGAAAGCTCAGAGCAGAAGAGCAGCCCTAGAAGGATGGCTACAAAGGGCAGCCAGCAGCCTGACCTGTCCCCTCTGTTGCCTGTTCCAGGGCCCTGTATGAGCGGCTAGCAGAAGTGGAGCATGAGCTGAGCTTTAAGAAAGACGACATCCTCTATGTTGATGACACCTTGCCCCAGGGCACATTTGGGTCCTGGATGGCCTGGCAGCTGGATGAGAACGCCCAGAAGATCCAGCGCGGGCAGATCCCCAGCAAATATGTGTGAGTGTTCTTGAGTCTGGGCTTCAGGGTGGGGCTCTGGCTCTCCTTGCTGGTGGGGCAGCTGGGCAGGTGCTGGTTCCTGGGCCCTTCCCAGCTCTGCTGTACTCTTTGTCCGTAGGATGGACCAAGAATTCTCCCGGAGGCTTAGCATGTCTGAAGTCAAAGATGACAATGCTGCAAAGACGCTCTCGGCAGCTGCACGCAGATCCTTCTTTCGAAGGAAACATAAGCACAAACGCAGTGGGTCCAAAGATGGGAAAGACCTCCTTGCCTTGGACACCTTTTCTAATGACTCCATTCCACTCTTTGAAGGCAAGTGACTGGGCTGGCTTCTCCACCAGGCTCTCAGGATGAGATTTGTTGTTGACCACAGAAGCCTCATTGCAGTGACATAAACCAGATAGAGGTTTGCTTTGCTTTCACATATCACTCATCTAGAGGGTGTGTCCTGTTGGGATGGTGATGCTACTGTCTTCAGAGTCTACCACCCTAGGTCATGGCTCCCCTCCTCAAGGTCTCCCTAGGGTCACTGCAGCCCCTGCCATCACATCCGTGTTCAGGGAGCAGGGAGGAGGCAGGGGCAAGGCAAAAGTGTGCCTCTTTAAACAGCTTACCTGGAAGCCCCACCCTGCGTCTTCCACTTATACCTCCTTGGCTACTTGCATTTCATAGGAGGCTGAAAAGGCAGGGTTTCCTCTAGGGCCCTGGGGAAACGTCCTCATGGATGCTAGTCAGGTTGGTTAACCACTGAGCCATGACGGGAACTCCCCAATTTTTATATTTTTCAATGTAAAATGTAAAAACGACTATTTGGCTTTTGGCAATAACAGTTGCTTGATTCCTTTTTCTTCTGTAGACACCATCTCTGGTACATTTGATGTATGTCTAGTGGACACCTTTGAAAAATATCAATTTGTGTAGGGTTCCTTTTAGTTCTTTGTGTTTTGTTTTTGTTTTTCTGTTATGTATTTCAAAGTTGTCTTTAGGTGCTTCTTCTAAGTTGTTATGTACTGTGTTAAGTTGACCCTTTTATCATTATCTTTTATTATCCTTTATCTCTAGGGATGTTTCTTGCCTTAAAGTCTGTTTTGTCTGGTATTATTGTCACACCCTTTTTCTTTTGGTTACATGTTTGCATAGTTCATCTTTTTTCCGTCCTTTTATACTTTTCTGTAGTTTTCTATGTAAATGGCTCTTATAAACAGCATGTAGGGTTTTTTTTTTTTAAACCCACTGACAGTCTTTTTTCATTTTATTGAAGTGTAGTATATGTATAGAATGTCCACATACATTTATAGAAGAGTGTACAGCCTGAGATGTTTTCACAATTTGAACACACCTTTGACAATCTTTATTGTGTACTCAGAGTATTTAATCACGGATAAAATAATTACTAATACATTTATCATCTTACTATTTTCTGTTGTCTTTCCTGTTTTATGTCCCTTTTATGCTCTTCTTACATTTTTTTGGATTAATTAAATATTTTTATTTCTGTTTCTGCATCTGTTAATTTTTAGCTATTCATTTTGTTTTATTCTTCAGAGGAGGGGTGGTTATAGCAGCCTTCCTGATACACATCTCTTACTACTAACACGAATCATTACTTTGACAACTTCCCTAATAATTTGGAAAATTTGGAAATATTAGAGCATGATGACTCCTTTCCCTCCTTCCCACTTTTTGCATTACTATCATTTTCATTTTATATATATTTTACTTTATTAATTTATTTTTTTGGATTTTCAAATTTTTGAAAATATTTTTTAAAGTATTGTTGATTTACAATGTTGTGCCAGATTCTGCTCTTACAGAAATCATTTTATTTATATATATATAATACATACATATATATATATATATATATATATATATATTTTTTTTTTTTTTTTTTGTCTTTTTAAGATCTTACCCGTGGCATATGGAGGTTCCCAGGCTAGGGAACCAGAGCTACAGCTGCTGGCCTACACCACAGCCACAGCATCGCAAGATCCAAGCCATGTCTGCGACCTAAACACCGCAGCTCACGGCAACACGGGATCCTTAAGGCATTGAATGAGGCCAGGGATTGAACCTGCAACCTCATGGTTACTAGTTAAATTTGTTTCCGCTGCACCACAATGGGAACTCCTTACGTGTATTTTAAATCCAGGAGTGTTATTGATTTGCTTATCAATCATTCATTTATATTTACCTTTTCCATTATTCTTCATTCCTTCCTGAAATTGTTTCCTTCTGATTTTGTTTTCTTTTTGCTGAAAACGCCCTTCAGCATTTCTTTTTTTCCAACTTAATTGAGATAGAATTGAATATCATACAAGTTTAAGGTATACAATATGATAATTTGATATATGTATATGTTGCAAAAGGTTTACCACAATAAGGATAATTAACACATCCGTTAATTCATAAAATTATGGTTTTCTTGTTGTTACAGTTACTTTCAGCATTTCTTGTAATGCAGGTTTGTTGGTGACAAATTCTGTTTTTGTTTGTTTTCCCACCATTGTGGCGATTTTCACTGGATATAGAGTCTTACACTGGTAGATTTTTTTTAATGCATTTTAAAGATGTTATTCATTATCTTTTGGCTTTCACTGTGTATTCCTTTCCTGGGACTGCTGTAAAAAAGTCACAGACTCTATCGTCAAGATAACATATGTTTATTCTCTCATAGTTCTGGAAGCCAGAAGTTCAAAATCAGTACCAACTAGGCCAAAACCAAGGTGGTGGTAGGCCCACACTCCCTTAAAGGTTCTGGGGGAGAATCTGTCCCTTGCCTCTTCCAGGTTCTGGTGCTGCCAGTATCCCTTCGCTTTGTAGCCACATCACCCACATCTTCAGATCTCTCTGCTGCATCTTCTCTTTGCTTTCATCTCCATGTTTGTCTGTCTCAAAACCCCTTCTGCCTCTCATAAGGATGCATGTGATTGCATTTTGGGCCAGCCCACTTGGTCCAGGGTGAGAATCTCCTCTGAATATACCTAATTTAATTATGCTTTTGCTGTACAGGTATCCCTCTCTGTCCAGAAGTAGAGTGATACTGTGAAACCTTTTGTAAGCCGAAAAGGCAGAAAGGGAAGGAGCAATTAGCATAGGACATATCTTGTTGAATGGATGCACGGAATAAATCAAGATAAAGCACAGATGTTTGCAGAGCCCTGGTGGCCTGATGCTAAGCATGGGTCCTGGGGAGGGAGCCAGTCCGCTCAGTGTGTGTGCTGCCTCTATAGTAAAGGCTCAACTCACAGCAAACAAAACAAATGCTGGACACTATTTTCACTTTTTCCTTTTTTTTGTAAAAGTAAACATCCTCTTTGGGTTTCTTTTGGTTAGCAAAAACAGATAGTGAAAGGGCACAAAGCAGACTTTGAAAAAGTGAGGTGATAACCTATGTGAGGTAATAGACGCAGGCCCTGGGGATTAGGCATTGACCTAAATGAGGCCCTTGTCAGCCAACCACACATCATTTTTGGTGAGAAGTGCCGAGATAATGTGTGTCTGACCTGCTTCTCTCCCCTCCCCCAGTGTTTTAAGATTGTCTGGGCCTTTATTTCATAGTGGTCATACCATGATGTGTCCAGGTGTGGTTTTCGTTGTTTATCCTGCTAGGGTGTTGGGTTGGGGGGGTTCTTAGTACTTCTTAAATCTATAGGTTGATGTTTTGGTTAGTTTGGAAGATGCCTCTTGTTTTTTAAGACTGCTTCTGTGCTCTTCTTTCTTCTTCTCCTATATCTTAGTTCTTTGACCATGTCTCATATGTCTTCTGTACCTTTAAAAAAAATATGTTTCTCACTGTTTTTCCCCCTCCATGCTTCAGCCTGGATGTTTTCTACTGGCCTTTTTCCTATTCTTTAATCCACTCTCTGTTGTGTCCAGTATGTGTTTATTTGAGAAATTACAGTTTTTAGGTTCCTAGTTTCTGTGTGTTTCATGTGAGTTAAAAGACATACAATGTTAAATTTATCATTTTAGCCATTTAAGTGTATAGGTTAGTAGTGTTAAGTATATTTGCATTGTTGTGTGTCAGATCTCTAGAACTTTTTTATCTTGCAAAGCTGAAACTATACCCAGTAATTGCTAATCCTCCCTCTCCTCCCCACTCCTTGTTCTTGACAACCGTATCAACTTTTTGCTTTCTGTTTCTGTGATTCTGATTACTCTAGATACTTCATCTGAGTGGAATCATACAGTATTTGTCTTTTTATGATTGACTTATTTTTGGTTAGCAAAATATCCTCACGGCCTATCCATGTTGTAGTATATGACAGGATTTTCTTGTTTTTTAAAGGCTGCATAGTATTTTGCTGTGTAAACCTACCACATTTTCTTTACCCATTCAGCTGTCAGTGGGCATGTGGGTTGTTTCTGCCTCTTGGCTATTGTGAATAATGCTGGATGAAGATAGGGGCGATTTCTGTGAGATCCTGATTTGAATTCTTTGGACTGTATCTAGAGTGGAATTTCTGGATCATATATATATGTTTTTTTTTTTTGGTCTTTTTAGGGCTGCACCTGTGGCATATGGAAGTTTCCAGGCTAGGGGATAAATCAGAGCTGTAGCTGCCAACCTATACCACAGCTTACAGCAATGCTGGATCCTTAACCCACTGAGTGGGGCTGGCATTGAACACACATCCTCATGGATACTAGTTGGGTTCGTTACCATTGAGCCACAATGGGAACTCCTAATTAGTATTTTTAATTTTCTTGAGGAACTACTATACCATTTTCCTAGTGACTGTACTTTTTACATTCTGACTAGCAGTACGTAAGGATTCTGATTTCTCTGCATCCTTGCCAGAACTTGTTATTTTCTGTTCTTTTGATAGTGACATCCTAACGGTGTGAGGATTCTTGCATCTGTATTTGTCAGGGATATTGGTCTGTGGTTTTCTTGTATCTTTGAATAAGTTTAGACATTTCCCTCTCCTTCATTTCTTTGAAGGCGTTTGAGGAGGACTGGTGTCTTCCTCTTTAAATGTTTGATAGAATTCTCTGGCAAAGAAGCCATTTGATTCTGGGTTTTTCTTTATTGGGAAGTTTTTGATTACGTTGTAGTCTCTATACTTATACATTTGTTTAATTTTTTATTTTTGTATGATTCAGTCTTTGTTAGGCTTCATGTTTCTAGAAATTATTATTTCTTCTACGCTATCCAATTTGTTGCAATATAATTGCTCACAGTAGTTTCTTTTTCTTCCTTCCTTTCTTTCTTTTTCTTTTCTTTCTTTCTTTCTTTTTTTAGGGCCACACCTAAGGCATATGGAAGTTCTCAGGCTAGGGGTTGAGTTAGACCTGCAGTTGCCAGCCACAGCCACACTGGATCCTTAACCACTGAGCAAGGCCAGCGATCAAACCCACATCCTCATGGATACTAGTTGTGTTCGTAACCTGCTGAGCCACAATGGGAACTCCCACATAGTTTCTTATAATTTTTTTTATTTCTGTGAAATCTATTGTAATACCCCTCTCCTTTTTTTTCATTTCTAATTTTAGGTTTTTAAGTCTTCTTTCTTTCTTCATCTAAGAGTTTATCAATTTTATTGATCTTTCCAAAAAACCAATTCTTGGTTTCATTGATTTTGTTTTTCCTAATTGTTTTTCTAGTTTGCATTTCATTTGTTGCTGTTCTTATATTTTTTCTTTCCTTCCTTCTGCTAATTTTAGAACTTTTGTGTGGTTTTTGTTTGTTACCTTGTAATGTAAATTTGGGTCGATTTGATAGCTTCTTTTTCGTTGTCAATGTTTACAATGTCAGCTGTAAGTTTCCCTGTTATAAACTGCCTTGTCTATACCCCATAAGTTTTGGTATGCTGTGTTTTTGTTTTCACTTATTTTCCAGAAATTTTCCAAATTCTTTTGTGACTTTTTTTCTCTTTTACCCACTGGTTATTTAAGAATGTGTTGTTTGATTTCCACATATTTATGAATTTTCCTGTTTTCCTTCTGCTATTGATTTCTAGTTTTATTCCATTGTCAAAGAAGATGCTTTGTATGGTTTCAGAATTCTTAAATTTGTTAAGACTTGTTTTGTGACCTAACATGTGGTCTGTCTTGGAGAATGTTCCATATGCACTTATAATGACTGAGAAAAATGGATATTCTGATTTTTTGAGTGGAGTATTTTGTAACTGTCTGTTAGGTCCATTGGCCTATAGAGTTGTTCAAATGTTGCTTCTTTACTGAGCTAACATGTGGTTATATTATCCATAACTGAGAGTGAGGTTTTTAAGGTCCCCTAATACTGTGTTTCTATTTCTCCTTTCAGTTTTATCAATGTTTTATTCACATAGTGGGAATTCTAATCTTAGGTGTATATATATATTTATGATTGTGATAGCTGTCTGGAAAATTGACCCTTTTATCATGATATAAATTCCTTCTCTGTCTCTTGTGACAGTTTTTGTCTTAAAATCTATTTTGTCTAATATAATTGCTGGTACTCTCTTTATGTTTCCATTTGCATGAATTATTTTTTTTTCCTATCCTTTCACTTCAAGCCTATGTATGGCCCAAGATCTAAAGTGAGTCTCTTGTATATAGTTGCATCTTGTTTATTTATTCATTCAACCACTCTACATCATTTAATTGGGGCATTTAATCCATTTACATTTAAAATAATTACTGATAGGGAAGTAATTATTAGTATTACTATTTTGCTATTTTCTGTATGTCTTGTAGCTTTTTTGTCTATCTTTCCTTCCTTTGCTGCCTTTTGTATTTCATTGATCTTTTTTTTTTTGGTAGTGACATATTTTGAGTCTCTTGTCATTTTCCTTTGTATATTTTTTATAGATACTTTCTTTTTGGTTATCATTGCAATTACATAAAATATCTTAAGGTTAGAACAATTTATTTTAAACTGACGTTAGCTTAATTTCAATCTTATATAAAAACTCAACATCTCTGTGTTCCCCTCCAACCCTTTTATGTTATAGATGAGACCAGTTACCTCCTTTTATATTGTGTGAACATTAATGTAGTTTTATAACTACTTTTTATACTTTAGGGTTTTATTTATATATTTAGCTTTTTTTTTTTTTTTTTTTTAAGGGCTGTACCCACAGTATATGGAAATTCCCCGGCTAGGGGTAGGAATCAGAGCTACAGCTGCCAGCTCTAGCCACTTGGAATCTAAGCCGCCTCTGTGACCTGCATCACAGCTCACAGCAATGCCAGATCCTTAACCCACTGAGCAAGGCCAGAGATCAAATCCTTGTTCTTATGGGTGCTAGTGAGGTTCATTGCTGCTGAGCTATGACAGGAACTCCTGTGAAAACTTCTGACAAAGCGGAGCAGATTATTCAGGGAAGAACAGGAATTTTCTAAATTGGTACCCCTCAGTGTGGATTGTTGGTCATTGGGGGGAAATATGATTGATTCTGTTCAAGTAAATTGAAGGGATAGTGACTCAATATCCACATACAGGGAAATGGATAAATAGATGCAGTGCATCCATGTTGCAGAATGTTCAAAAGGAGTCAGAAGAGAAGTATGAATCCACAGGGATGCTTCCCAGAAACATGACATGGAGTGAAAGGAGGAGTTGCAGAGTATTTATGGTATCATGTCATTTTTTGTTGAACACATGGACATATATATTTTCTAGGGTCAGGGGGCATATAAAAGTCAGCATATCAGAATGATGTCTGGAAGGATATACTTTATATCCTCATAACTGACTATTACAGTGGGTAGGAGGCTACTGTTGGGCACCAGGACTGGGGAAGAGGTGTCAAGAGAGGATGTTTGGCTTTACTTGTAATGTTCAAAGTTTTAAAAGAGGGGATGTTTTTCTGTCTTCTTGGAGAAAGTTCTTTGCCCTGGGACTCTGCGGAGTCTTTAGTCAGAAGGGCATGGGGGTCTTGGGTAGTGAATGTGGTCACAAACCCTCTCCCTGGTTTAACAACAGATCATCTGGTCACCAAACTGAGAAAGGTTATATGAAAAGCCATAATGATGCACATAGATAATTATCAGTCCTAAAAAATGCAAGCACGGGGTGGGTGAGGGAAGAGGAGAGACTGTGTTCACTTCTCCCTCAACTCCGCCCCTGAGCTTGATGTTTACAGAGATGAGGTTGCACCTAGCACCATGGTTGTGTGTTCATTTAAAGCTGTGCCTTCTGGTCCCTCTTTCCTCGTCTCCTAGTCACGACTCTTCCAGGTTGAACCCCTCATTGACCTGTCCTCACAAGCCTACCTCAGGCTACTCTTACCTCAGCTCTGCCCTAAGAGTGAGGCCTCTTGTCCTGGTGCCTAGCGATGATGGGCAACCCTTGTATGGTTGTCTTGTTTCTTTTGTGTTGCTGTCTGTAAGCCTGGTTGGAATGTGAGCTTTGTAATGTGCTTTCTACTCTTTTATAAGTGTTTCTGAGATGCTAGCACAGTGATTGGTACCAGCGAGGTACCAAGAAGACATTCGCTTGCTGGTTTTTGGATTGTCTCTTCTTGTGAGGATTTTTTATTCATCTGTGAAAGGGGAAATTTACTACACATATCAAGTAGGATATCAGTTTGACTGCTGTAACAGAGACCAAATAACAATGGCTGAAGCCTAATAGAGGCTCACTTCTCTGACATGTAAAAGTCTGACCTTGTGGCTGGTCTCTGGGAGGCACCTCTGTTCTGGGGAGCATCAGGGAGTCAGGTCCCTTCTGTCTGTGGCTCTGTCATTTCCTAAGGTTTGTTCTTATCTGCAGGATCAGCACTGGCTCATTGCACCTGGTCCTGTCCATTTCAGCTCCCTGGAAGGGGGGAGAGTTCACTCACACCTCGGGGCAGGTCTAGGTCATATGACCACACCTACCTCAGGGGAGGCTGCATTTCCAGAGAACAGAGAATGTATAGTAGGGGTAGGCACATGCGGGAGAATTTGAGCAGAATGAAGTGCTTAAGTGCCTTGGTGTTTCATGGAGCGGGGACTGTGCTGGACTCCAGGAGGGACTGTGCCATGGTGTGCTTGGGGTACGGGACTCCCAGTGCTAAAACTGGGCAGATCCCAGCAAACAAGGGTGAACTGGTTATTTTGCCTGGCTTTAGATTTGTGGAGTGGAGGGGGTGGGTCTGCGTGGTAAGTGTGGTCAGGGAAGCAGTGGGTCCCCAGCCCCCTCCTTCCCTCCCTTTGTTCCAGGTGGGTGCCCATGACGCAGTTCCTCTCTCTCCCTCAGATCCAGTGCCCATGACACTGTTCCTCTCTCTCCCTCAGATCCGGTGAGCCTTGCCTATCAGCGGGTCCAGAAGGTGGACTGCACCTCCCTGAGGCCCGTCCTGATTCTGGGGCCGTTACTGGATGTGGTGAAGGAAATGCTGGTGAACGAGGCACCTGGCAAGTTCTGCAGATGTCCCCTTGGTAAGGGTACCACACCTGCTGGGTTGTGTCTGTCCCTGTGTCTGTGTCCACCTGCTTCCTGGGGGTGGATCCCTCCTGACTTGGGTCGGGTCAGCGTATGGTGTCTAGTTCTTTCTCTAGGAGAGAGGACAGTAGGGCTGGGTTCCTAATGGCCTTTCTGTGCAGTGTTCTTCGTGGAGCTTGCTGTGACGGCTCATGGTGCCTAGGGCATCCTGATTCCTGTCTCTGTGCTTTGCAGAGGTGATGAAGGCCTCCCAGCAGGCCATTGAGCGGGGTGTCAAAGACTGCCTATTTGTTGACTTCAAGCGGCGGAGTGGCCACTTTGATGTGACCACAGTGGCTTCCATAAAGGAGATCACAGAAAAGGTACTGGTTGCTTTAGATCAAGGGATGGGTACCTGTTTGAGCCCTGAGCTTGAACCCCTTGTGTATTTTTGCGTGTCTGGGCCCTGTACCTTTGCACCTCTCCCTTGTGTGTCTCTCAGACCACATGAGCTTGCCCGTGTCCTGTTAACCTGAATTAACATACTGGGGGCTGGCCCCAGTGCTTCTGTGTACTTCTGCATTCATGAGCAGGGAGCTCATCCTGGACAGATGTGTATGTTTCACCTTTTCCTCTCTGAGGGCCTCTGACAAGATCTTTGGACTCTAGGAAAAGCCCCGCACAGGAATTTGTACACCAGGGTCCCAGAATGTGTCTGCTGATCTTGTGCCTTATTCTAGGGACAGGGGCTTTCCATCAGGGCCTGACCCTTAAAGGGTGAGAGCCATTGCCACATGCCTTAGGCCTTTGAACACACCAGGGGCAGCTGGCCAGGTTGCGTGAGGGGGAGTGGGGAAGTGTGCCAGGTATGCTGCAAAGGCGGCCCTTGAAGGTCCAAGGGTATGGGCACCCCTTCCTGGGTGGTCACTTCACCTTGCTGGGCTCCAGCTTCCTCCTGGTCTGTGAGGAGTTCTCAGTGCGCATTGCCCAGTTGAAGTGAACGGGCTCCAGTCAGGGGTGCCCCAGGACATTAGGCAGCCTGCCACAGGGTGGGCCCCTCTGGGGCTTTCTGGGGTCGGGGTAGCCACAGGCAGAGCGCGTGTGGCCTGTCATTAGCTCATACTCTTCCCAGGGGCTCAGGCATATTTCAGTCACAGCCATGCAGAAACCCATGCATCCCGCTCCTGCCATAGCCCCCACCAAGTCTCTGCATCTTCTTTTGCCCAGACTGGCAGAAATAAGGTTTCTGAGGCCAGGAGGGCTCCAGCTTTAGGAAGTTCCATTTCTGGGTAAAAGCAGGAGGGGAAGTTTGGAGTTGGGTGGTCCAGGCCCCATTTGGCCTTGGTTCCCAGCCTTGACCATCATCACAGCCAACAGGTTGTGGGGAGAAGTTCTCCCACTGTGTATCATTTCATCTTCATGAAAGACTGGTTTTGCTGCCTTGTTTGTTGGTAGAACCTTATGTGTTCATCCACAGGGTAAGGCAGAGCAGAGCAGTGTGAGGTGCGGGTTGGGGCCCACAGGTGGCAGAGAAAGCCTGGGGTGTCCAGGGCTCCCACCCAGGTATTCACTCTCTCCATGTCCCTAGAACCGGCACTGTCTCCTGGACATCGCCCCCCACGCCATCGAGCGGCTGCACCACATGCACATCTACCCCATCGTCATCTTCATCCACTATAAGAGCGCCAAACACATCAAGTAGGTGACAGGCTCCTTGGGGGCTCAGCCTGGGGTCTTGCTGGGGATGGGCTGCTGGCTCAAAGCTATGGGGGAGGGGTGGAAGAAAGAGATGGGCCCATGGGCCTTGGAATAGGCGTCCCGGGCAGGAATGACTGTCCTTCTTGAAACCCTGTCTCAAGCTGAGTCAGGCATGTTCTCAGGACAGCCCTCCTTCCCTGCCCCTCTTGGTGCTGTTTGCATGCTGCCACAGCTCCTTGAGTATGTCCATCATGTCTGCATAGCTCCCCTCCTGAGCCCTGTGCCCTTTCCCTTCTCCTGCCTCTCATCTTCCTGGGTGGCCTGGCCGAGGTCTAGCTCTGCCAGTAGCTGGCTTGTGATGTGGAATGGCCTTTGCTCTCACTGACCTTCGGCTTCTGTGCTGGTTGGGCTAATGGCTTGCCAAGGCCCCCCCATCCACATAGCCTTTCTGTGCTTTTAAACTTCTGGTACCTGCACTTGGGGACCAGCTGGGTGTCTGGTCTCTGTGTACACGCTGGGGCACTCACCTTCTTCCAATCTGCCCAGAGCTCTCTGTGGAGCCTACAGGCTATTGCTGTGTTTTATGAGGGGGGAACATGGGGACACTGCAGTGGTTACTCTGCAGAGAGTAACAGAGGAGCAGGGAGGAGCACTTGGGGAAGGTGAGATGCACAGTATGGGTCCCTGGATGTCCTGACAGGGAGCAGAGAGATCCCATCTACCTGAAGGACAAGGTGACTCAGAGACATTCCAAAGAGCAGTTTGAGACTGCTCAGAAGATTGAACAGGAGTACAGCAGATACTTCACAGGTAGGTGTGCGTCGGGCCTGGAGAGGAGCAGGCAGCAGGGACAAACACAGGCTTCCCAAGGATGTCCTTCTTAGAAGTGGTAGCAGCCCATGCTTCCTCAGTGCCTGGTAGACGCCATCGTGGTGTTCATGACAGGTGATCTGATTGCCGGCAGGGCAACGTCAGGAGCTTGCAGGTTGGAAGGTAAGGTTGACTTGGTCTGGCCTAGTGGCTGCACAGGCTGAGTAGCAGCTCCAGTGTTCCACAGGCAGCTAGACTTGTGGTGGTGGTTGTGACCGTCTGTCCCCAGCACCCTCCAGGGCAGGCCAGTTTTACAGTGATATCTAAAGGCAAGCTGCACCTTGATTATCTCTGATCTTTGAAACAAAGCAAACCAGAAGCATGTTCCAAATTACTAACTGCCATTTTACTTGGTGGCTTTCAATTTCTTCCATAAAATCAGTCATTTATAGAGGGCATAATAACACTGGGGTCACAGAGAGGCAGAGGCAGTGATTTTAATTAGTTCATAGAAAGTGTTGTAATCTAGTTTGGTGCTTCTCATGAAACATTTGGTCTCAAAAACCACCCCTGGCGCTTCTGTCTGTGTATGCGTATGTGTGCTTGTATTTTATTTATTTATTTTTATTTATTTATTTATTTGTCTTTTTGCCTTTTTCTAGGGCCATTTCTGTGGCATATGGAGGTTCCCAGGCCAGGGGTCCAGTCAGAGCTACAGCTGCTGGCCTATGCCAGAGCCACAGCAACGCAGGATCCAAGCCGTGTCTGTGACCTACACCACAGCCCACAACAATGCCAGATCCTCAACCCACTGAGCAAGACCAGGGATCGAACCCGCAACTTCATGGTTCCTAGTCAGATTCACGACGGGAACTCCTCTGTGCTTGTATTTTAATTTCCAGTCCATTGCAAACCAGTCAGATACATTACCAATTACTAGATAAATGAAATTTTAAAACTCCAAAACCTTGCAATATATAAGCCTTGACTTTTTTATTCAACAGATGTAAAATTACCATGTCATACTTCCATAGCAGTTTCTAAATACTCACTGTCAATTTCTGGGGCTCGCCGCTGTTCCCTGGAGCACACAGGGAGCCCTGGCCGACATCTGCCAGGCCATGGTGTCGAAAGCCTGCAGAGCAGACCTTGAGCCAGAGCTGGAGACATCCCTTCGTCTTGGTGGGGAATCTTCTCTGGGTTGTGGGGTGCTGAGCTCCTGAGACCCAGCCTTGTTTCCTGTAGAATCTTGCTGCCGATTGGACCATCACAACACAGCCCTAACCGTCTTCCAATGTGCCAGGACTCCCCACTACAAGACTAGGCAAAGCAGCCCAGGGCATTATTGCAGTAGGACCTGGCAGTTCATGCACATGGTCAAATCCTGGTCGCCCTGCTACAGAGGCCAGGGCAGCCTAGCAAAGTTGGACACCAGCCGTCACTTGAGCCGCAGTTTTTAACATCCTGTGAAACAGCTGCCAAGAAGGATAGATAAAAAGCTGAAGTGATTTGCATTCAACTCTTTTTCTTTTCCAGTTTCTCGCTGATGGAAGAGAGTGAGGTGGGAGTGGGGCAGGAGGGCCAAGTAGAACAAAACAGGCAGAACACCAGGAAGAGTGAAAGATGTGTTTATTTGCCCCCAACCTGGGGTCTTCTTCTGAGCCAATGACGTGTGTTTGGGGGCTCTTTTGCAGGAGTCGTCCAGGGAGGAGCCCTGTCGAGCATTTGCACTCAGATCTTGGCAATGGTTAATCAAGAGCAAAATAAAGTCCTGTGGATCCCAGCCTGCCCTCTATAGAACACGGTACTGGAGACAACTGCAAGCTCAGCCGCCAGCATGACCACCTGGTTCAGCTCTTTTTTAGTGACTAAAGATAGAAGCCTCTCTCTATATAAACATGAAGGGGAAGGATCCATGGACTAGGACTCCAGAAGCACCTCCTTTGTAGACAGAGGGCCACAGATGAATGGGATCCAGGCCCTGGCCAGCAGACTGCGTTCCCCTCACATATGTGCTTTAAGACAAAGGACTTTGAGAGGGGTTCAGCACCAACCTTTCTTGTAGCCAGCTGATCAGAGATGCTGCAAAGAAAACCTTTCAGATCACAAGTTTACAAGCCTTTTCTAAGTATTTGGTTGTTTATGTTTACTTGAATCGCTCCATGTTGTTGCTGCCCAGCTCCTGCCCTTTCGTCACTGTTGCTTTGGTGTTGGTTTTGTGCCTGTTTTCAGCAAAACCACTCTGGAACCTCGCTGGGGGCTGCTTTGCTTTGGGAGGTTCTTGTTGACGGGACCAGAGCTTTGACAAACTTCCTGCTCCTTGGTGGTGCCTCTCCTGGAAGGGCCTGGCGACTGCACATGCTTCAACCAGTGTAGTGGGCACGGAACCAGTGCCTTTGTGGGGGCTGTCTCTCCAGCGGCAGCGTTCTCCTCTCCTGCACCAAGGAAGGAGACTTTGGCCATCTTTCAGATTTGTCCCTCAGATTTTGCCTCCTGCCTTCCTCACCCTGTCACTTCTTCTCCACTTGCTCATTATTCCAGCATTCTCTCTGGTCCTCGAAGCTTTATGGGTTCACTTACAAAGGTAGTTCCGGGCAGGGTGTTAGGCTGGGGCTGATGCATGTCACTGGGTCCTCTTTAGGTTCTCTGAGTAGTGACAGCTTTTACCAGTGCAGATTTTGCAGGGAAATTCTTACACGCTCTAGAGTGGGGCAGGCACATCAACTGTTTTGATATGAAAACATTCGTGTTTCAGACTTTGAATAGAGAGCACTTATGGAGGCTTAAGGATTGGTATGGTCACTGTCAAAACTCTCAAGAGAGGAACTAAGATCTATCTAGTCTTGGCTCCAGTGCTCACAGCATGAGCAGTTCTCCACAAGAATGTCTTTGTCTGGGTTTGTTTGACTTTTTTATGCTTCTGACGCTGGATGTCTCTGGCTGAAGATTTGATGTGGTTCCTCCTTAAACTGTGCGTCCTGTTAATTATAGGTACTGTACGGGGCTCCGGGTAAGTGTCACTGGGGTAGGACCTCTATTTTAATACTGTTCCTAACATTTCATTTTACTAGCAAGAAATCTCTGATTTCATTTTATTCTTTGTAATTCTAGACACTAGATTATAGTTTAGCCTTTACTGACATTTTTAAAAAAGGGATATATTTTCTTGCACAGTCTCAGTCCTCAGTGCTGCCTTTCATTCATAGGTACACGTTCTGGCTCAGACAAGCAAGACCAACCGTAGGCTCTTGGGGCGTCACTCATGTGCCCCATGGGGCTGCCGCTCTGAGCGGCAGGCGGGGGGGCGCTGTCATGGTACAGTGTGCACAGGTACTGTTCCGACAGACTGGGATTTTCTGTACTAAAACCTTCCTTTGTATCAAAAGTTAAACAGACTTTAGTACAATAAATAAAGGTCAGTTTCTGTAACTTGTGGTGAAGAGACCTGTATTTCATTTGTTTTCCACCTTTCCTAAATTTAACACAGCTTTGCTCCCCATGGCCTGTGGCTAGAATTGGCTGCTGTGTGAAGTTCTGTCCAGCTCGCATGATGATCAGGAGCCCTCTTTACCTGCGGCATCTCCTCGACCCCCTCCTTCCCTCCACGTGTCCGTCTGTCCAGCATGACGCAGGTGGTGCAGCCAGGCAGCTGATTGGTGTAAGACTCAGAACCTGCCCTCGGGGGCTCACTTTGGGATCTGCAAGGTTGGGCTGGGCCTCGAAAAGCAAAGGGGATTTGAAGGACATCGGGATACCCTCATGCTCTCAATCAGGTCCCTGTCTGTACTGGGGCCCCAGAGGTGAAGGAGGCCCAGCCTGGCATGGGGACCGAGGTTCGAGACCACCCATGGCTAGGGAGCCTGCTTGGGCCTGAAAGTCTGTCTGTTCCAGGGTAGCTGGGAAGCCAGGGCTGCCTCATTAAACACCCTAAGGCCTGTGTCAGAGCAGTGCCCTCCTCTGATGTTTTTGCTCAGAGGGGCTTGAGGGCAGACTCTTCTGGAAAAGCCTCATGCTGCTCCTGTGGCTGGATCAACAGGGGCAGACTTGGTATCAGTGCCACCCCCACCCCCAACACAGTCTTTTCCCATGGGTGCAGTTCTACCCCGGCCTGTCTTGACCTCTCCTGTGGCCACAGGAGTCACAGAACGGTGCCGGCTTGTGGCTATTGAGAGGAGGGGAGGGCCTGTGCAGCTGATCGAGCGCTGAACTCCTAGGGGGATGCTGCTGCATGGATTCTGTGACCCACTCTGCAAGTGAAGTGCAGTTTTAGGAAATGGTTTCTTTTAAAAAAATACCAATGATGATGCCAAAACCTTAGTAGTTTATACTTGCTGCATTTTGAGTGGTTTTTATTTTCTTCTTTAGACTTTTCTGTATTTTCCAGGGTTTCTATAGGAAACCTGTATTTCTTTTATAATTGCCAGGAAAAACCACTATGCCTTTTTATTTTTATTTTTATTTTTTTGTTTTTTTAGGGCTGCACCTGTAGCATATGAAGGTTCCTAGGCTAGGGGTCGAGTCAGAGCTATAGCTGCTGGCCTACGCCACAGCCACAGCCACACCAGATCTTAGCCGAGTCTGCAAGCTACACCACAGCTCACGGCCATACTGGATCCTTAACCCACTGATGCACTGAGGCCTGGCAGCCCCTGGGACACTGCTGAACAGCACCAGGTGGGGGTTTCATGCTTGTCTCTGAACCATGCAGAACCCGGAGGTGTATAGCCTCTGCCTGCAGTTGGTGTCTGTCTCACGCAGGCTCAGATCATTCTGGAAAGGCAGAGCTGACTTTCAGCTCCAGCCTGGAGGCCTTGGATGGATCTTCTCTGGGCTTCCAGAGACAGTGTAGGCTAGATCTCTAAGGTCCTTACCAGGCTGACTTCTGAGTTACAGATGGGCGATGGGACTTGACTGCTAGCCTTGCAGATGCTAAGCAAAATCCCAGCTCGAGGAGTCTTCACAAGCGACTTTTGGAGGCTGGAGAAGTCCTTGACACCTTAATATTCAGGAGCAGAAACTGAAGGGGTCTGGACCAGGAGGCAAGCACGGGCCCAAAGTCCTGAGCCCCCTTGGCTGGAACAGGGCTCTGAGGATGACCAAAGGGGCTGGCCAGCTGGAACTTGGGACTGGGAAGCTGAGCTGCCACCCCTCTCAGGACTGACAGGTCACAGATGCCAAGGATGATTGGAGAGAAATACGAGGAATTGCCAGGGGGGCATGGAGCAAGGATAAACTCACAATTGGGCAACACAGTGTGTGTGGGAATGACGGTCCTCCCGCAGGGGACAGGGCTCTGAGGCCTGACCAGGGACAGCTAGACCTTCTCCACCTCTCCCTTCTGCTGCTCTTCTGCCTGTGGGTTTCCTGGACCTAATTTCACCTATGCATACTCTTTCGTGTGCTCATACCTTCCAGGATATGATCTCTGGCTGCTTGATGGTTTACCTTTCAGTTCTCGCTGCTATTACAAGTTTATATCTTTTTTTCCCCAACTGTGAAATGAGTCACACATACAGAAGAGCATATACAGTGTAAATGTATGGTCTAAAGCATAATAAAATGGACAGTGCATCTGTTGTTAAGGAACAGAACACTATCACTACCTAGAAGCCCTCTTAACGACTAACACAGTTGAATTCTTTACTTTTCTCCCAAAGTGAGCACTGTACAGACTTGTGGCTTAATGATTTCCTGGCTTTTCTGTTCTCACCCCCAATGGAGGTATTTTGTAACAATACTGTGTTCGGTTTTGAAAACACTGGGCATCAAGCACACACTGGGCCATGAAGGGGAGAACAGTGCTGCCACTGTTGGATGACATCAGCTGGAAGAAGGAATGTGACTTCTGGGTCAGGATGAGCCTCGACTTCCCTGGGAAGTCAATGAGCAGAGACTTGAATGGGTCCTGGGGACACTGGGGCTGCCACACTCAGCTCGAGGCAGCGCTGAGCACAGGCCAGGTCCTTGCTGTCTGGCGGAAGCATGGTTGTGGGGCTTGGGCTGCTGATAGCAGTTGGCACACTCAACACAGCTGTCCTCTGGATTTCAGCAGTTAAATCAATGCTGAACACATCTTTGGGGAAAATGCTGATTTCTCCTGCAGATTTGGAGAGCAGGAAGTTTTGGATTTTCAAGCCTTTTGATTGAACCAGGCCTGCCCAGGTTATCCAGGATGTTCCCTTAATGTTGACTGATCAGGGACTTTAATCCCGTTTGTAAAGTGTCTTCACAGAAACACCTAGCTCAGTGTTTAATTGAATAATGGGACTGTGGCCTAGCCAAGTTGACACATCAAAAGAACCATCATAGTGTTTACTGATAACTTACCTAATCAGCTTCCAATAAATGGACATTCAGATTAAGTTTACTGTTTGTGTTTATATATTGACTTACCTAACTTCATAGAAGTTTCTGTTTGGGTTTTATGGTTTACAGATAGGACATCAAGACTTTGGGCAGTAACAGTAAATTGTCTCAGCCCTTTCTTTTTATTATGTTATCTTTTAAAAGACTTATGCTTAGTTTGGAGACAATCTTAGCTTCTCACAGATGCTACCTGCTCTGGGGAAGTTATTGCTCTAATTTATGCCCACTTTTGTCAAAGATGGACGGAGATGCATTGAGCACTAAGCCACTGGGGGCTAAGAAGAGGGACTGGCAGGCCTGGATGCCCACCTGAGGATTGGAGTGGAGGGTTCTGTGGGTCAAGGCTGCCCCGGAGCACATCATGGGATGCAGCTGGCATCTGGTATACATCTCAGAACACACTGATAAAAAAGAATCCAAACCTATTGTGAGTTCAGCAACAGTGTGTGCTGGTATTGATTTTCCATAGAAATAATAGAAATGATAAATCCAAAATTGCAAGATATTTTTCTGGAAATGACAGTGGTTGGTTTTGACAATAGCTTATTAAGATTATCTGATGATAATTAGAGTTAAGATAATATGTTTAACTTTTGGATTTTTACAAGTTTTCATTTTCCTTGAAGTAACTTTTTACATTTCTATGTTTGAAATTTATTAAATACTTACTTTTGATAACATTTTATAATTTTTTTCATTTTTTTAATTTTAAGGGGGTCTCTTTTTTTCCTTTGTGTTTTATTACTCAAGTGAATTTATCACATCTGTAGTTGTATAATGATCATAACAATCTGATTTCACAGGATTTCCATCCCACAGCCCAAGCACATCCCCCCAACCCCCAAACTGTCTCCTCTGGAGACCATAAGTTTTTCAATGTCTGTGAGTCAGCATCTGTTCTGCAAAGAAGTTCAGTCTGTCCTTTTTTTAGATTCCACATGTCAGTGAAAGCATTTGATGTTGGTGTCTCATTGTATGGCTGACTTCACTTAGCATGATAATTTCTAGGTCCATTCTTGTTGCTAAAAATTCTGGTATTTCATTCCTTTTAATGGCTGAGTAATATTCCATTGTGGATATGTACCACATCTTCTTGATCCACTCCTCTGTCGGTGGACATTTAGGTTGTTTCCATGTTTTGGCTATTGTAAATAGTGCTGCAATGAACATCGGAGTACATGTGTCTTTGCGAGTCATGGTTTTCTCTGGATAGATGTCCAGGAGTGGGATTGCTGGATCAAACGGTAGTTCTATGTTTAGTTTTCTGAGGAATCTCTATACTGCTTTCCACAGTGGTTGCACCAATTTACAATCCCACCAACAGTGTACTAGGGTTCCTTTTTCTCCACACTCTCTCCAGCACTTATTGTTTGTAGACTGTTTGATGATGGCCGTTCTGGCTGGTGTGAGGTGGTACCTCATCGTGGTTTTGATTTGCATTTCTCTAATAATGAGTTATATTGAACATCCTTTCATGTGTTTCTCGGCCGTCTGTATGTCTTCTTTGGAACTGCCTGTTTAGATCTTCTGCCCATTTTTTGATGGGGTTGTTTGCTTTTTTAGGTATGGAGCTGCAGAAGGTGTTTATAAATTTTGGAGATTAATCCCTTGTCAGTCGATTCACTTGCAAAGATTTTCTCCCATTCTGTGGGTTGTCTTTTCATTTTGTTTAGGGTTTCCTTTGCTGTGCAGAAACTTCGATGTTTGATTAGGTCCCATTTGTTTATTTTTGTTTTTGTTGTCAATACTCTAATAAGAGGTGGATCTGAGAAGATGTTGCTGTCATTTATGTCAGAGGGTGTTTGGCCTATTTTTTTCTCTAAGAGTTTTATAGTGTCTGGTCTTATATCTAGGTCTTTCATCAATTTGGAGTTTATTTTTGTGTGTGGTGTTAGGGAGTGTTCTAATTTCATTCTTTTCCATGTGGCTGTCCAGTTTTCCCAGCACCTCTTATTGAACAAGCTGTCCTTTCTCCATTGTACATTCTTGCCTCCTTTGTCATAGATGAGTTGTCTGTAGATGTGTGGGTTTAATTCTGGGCTTTCTATCCTGTTCCTTCCATGGATCTATATTTCTGTCTTTGTGCCAGTACCATGCATTTTTTTTTTTTTTTTGTCTTTTGTTGTTGTTGTTGTTGTTGCTATTTCTTGGGCTGCTCCCGCGGCATATGGAGGTTCCCAGGCTAGGGGTCCAATCGGAGCTGTAGCCACCGGCCTACGCCAGAGCCACAGCAACGTGGGATCCGAGCTGCGTCTACAACCTACACCACAGCTCACGGCAACGCCGGATCGTTAACCCACTGAGCAAGGGCAGGGACCGAACCCGCAACCTCATGGTTCCTAGTCGGATTCGTTAACTACTGCGCCACGACGGGAACTCCGATGCAGTTTTGATGATTGTTGCTTTGTAGTATAGTCTGAAGTCCAGGAGCCTGATTCCTCCAGCTCCATTTTTCTTTTTCAGGATGTCTTTGGCTATTCTGGGTCTTTTGTGCTTCCAAACAAACTTTGAAATATTTTGTTTGAGTTCTGTGAAAAATGTCCTTGGTAATTTGATAGGGATTGCATTGAATCTGTAGATTGCCTTAGGCAGTAGAGTCATTTTGATAATATTAACTTCCAATCCATGACCATGGTATATCTTTCCATCTATTTGTGTCATCTTTGATTTCATCAGCAGCGTATTGTTTTCAGAGTACAGGTCTTTTGTCTCTTTAGGTAGGTTTACTCCTAGGTATTTTATTCCTTTGGATGGGATAAATGGGATTGCTTGCCTAATTTCTTTTTCTGCTCTTTCACTGTTAGTGTATAGAAATGCAGTCAATTTCTGTGTATTAATTTTGTATCCTACGACTTTGCCAAATTCGTGGATGAGCTCTAACAGTTTTCTGGTAGAGTCTTTAGGATTCTCTAGGTAGAGTATCATGTCATCTGCAAATAGTGATAGTTTTACTTCTTCCTCTCCAATTTGGATTCCTTTTATTTCTTTTACTTCTCTGATTGCTGTGGTTAGGACTTCCAGAACTATGTTGAAGAGTAATGGCGAGAGTGGACATCCTTGTCTTGTTCCTGATCTCAGTGGGAATTCTTTCAGCCTTTTACCATTGAGAATGATGTTCGCTGTGGGTTTGTTGTATATGGCCTTTATCATGTTGAGGTAGGTTCCCGTTATGCCCACTTTCTGAAGGGTTTTTATCAGAAATGGGTGTTGGATTTTGTCAAAGGCTTTTTCTGCGTCTATTGGAGGATCATATGGTTTTTATTCTTCCATTTGTTAATGTGGTGTATCACACTGATGGAGCAGATAATGAAGAACCCTTACATCCCTGGGATAAATCCCACTTGATCATGATGTACAATCCTTTTAATGGATTGTTGGATGCATTTTGCTAGTATTTTGTTGAGGATTTTTGCATCCATGTTCAGTGAAATTGGCCTGTAGTTTTCTTTTTTTTGTGGTATCTTTGTTTGGTTTTGGTACTAGGGTGATGGTGGCCTCATAGAATGAGTTTGGGGGTATCCCTTCCTCTGCAATTTTTTGAAATAGTTTCAGAAGGATAGTTGTTAGCTCTTCTCTAAATGTTTGATAGAATTAGCCTGTGAAGCTATCTGGTCCTGGGCTTTTGTTGGAAGTTTTTTAATCACAGTTTCAATTTCAGTTCTTATGATGGGTCCATTCATCTTTTCTATTTCATCTTGGTTTAGTCTTGGAAGATTGTACTTTTCTAAGAAGTTGTCCATTTCTTCTAGGTTTTCCGTTTATTGGCATGTAGTTGCATATAGTAGTCTCTTATGATCCTTTGTATTTCTGTGATGTCCGTTGTTACTTCTCCTTTTTCATTTCTATTTTTATTGATTTGAGTCCTCTCTCTTTTTTTCTTGATAAGTCTGGCTAGGGGTTTATCAATTTTTTTGATCTTTTCAAAGAACCAGCTTTTCGTTTCATTGATCTTTTCTATGGTTTTCTTTGTTTCTATTTCATTGATTTCTGCTCTGATCTTTATGATTTCTTTCCTTCTACTAACTTTAGGTCTTGTCTGTTCTTCTCTCTCGAGCTGCTTTAGATGTAAAGTTAGATTGTTTATTTGAGCTTTTTCTTGTTTCCTGAGGTGGGCTTGTATTGGTATAAACTTTCCTCTTAGAATGGATTTTTCTGCATCCCATAGGTTTTGGAGTGTCGTATCTTTGTTGTCATTTGCTGCTAAGTATTTTTTAATTTCCTCTTTGATTTCTTCAGTGATCCATTGGTTGTTTAGGAGCATGTTGTTTAGTCTCCACATGTTTGTGTTTTTTGCAGTTTTTTTCTTGTTGTTGATTTCCAGTCATATAGCGTTGTGGTCGGAAATGATGCTTGATGTGATTTAAATTTTCTTAGTTACTGAGGTTTGATTGTAGCCCAGGATATGATCAGTCTTAGAGGATGTTCCATGTGCACTTGAGAAGAATGTGTATTCTGTTGCTTTTGCTATAAATATCTATTAAATCCATCTGGTTTAATGCATCATTCAGGGCCCGTGTTTCCTTATTGCTTTTCTGTCTGGTTGATCTGTCCATTGCTGTAAGTGGGGTGTTAAAGTCCCCGACTGTGATTGTGTTATTGTTGATTTGTCCTCTTAAGGTTGTTAGCAGTTGCCTTATACATTGTGGTGAACCTCTGCTGAGTGCGTAGATATTTAAAATTGTTATATCTTCTTCTTGGATTGATCCTTTGATCATTATGTAATGTCCTTCCTTGTCCCTTAAAATATTCTTCATTTTAAAGTCTATTTTATCTGTTAAGAGTTTTGCTACTCCAGCTTTCTTTTGATCCCCGTTTGCGTGAAGTATTTTCTTCCATCCTCTCACTTGCAATTTTTATGTGTCCCTAGAAGTGAAGTGGGTCTCTTGAAGACAGCATATATATGGGTCTTGTTTTTGTATCCATTCAGCTAGTCTATGTCTTTTGGTTGGGGCATTTAATCCATTCACATTTAAGGTAATTATTGATATGTATGTTCTCATTGCCATTTTATTAATTGCTTTGGATTTGCTTTTGCTGCTCTTTTTTCTTTCCTTCTCTGTTCTTTTCTGCCTATAGAAGTTCCTTTAGTATTTGTTGTAAGGCTGGTTTATTGTTGCTGAATTCTCTTAGCTTTTGCTTATCTGTGAAACTTTTGATTTCTCCTTCAAATCTGAATGAGAGCCTTGCTGGGTAGAGTAATCTTGGTTGGAGGTTCTTTCCTTTCATCATGTTAAGTATATCATGCCACTCCCTTCTGGCCTGCAGAGTTTCTGTTGAAAAATCTGCCGATAACCTTATTGGGGTTCCCTTGTATGTTATTTGTTTCTTTTCCCTAGCTGCTTTCAAGATTTTCTCTTTGTCTTTAATTTTGGTCAGTTTGATTAATATGTGCCTCTGGGTGTTCCTCCTTGGGTTTATTTTATATGGTACTCATTGTGCTTCCTGGATTTGAGTGAGTGGTTCCTTCCCCATGTTAGGGAAGTTTTCGGCTATTATCTCTTCAAGTATTTTTTCTGTCTCCTTCTCTCTCTCTTCTCCCTCTGGCACCCCTATAATACGGATGTTGGTGTGTTTAATGTTGTCCCAGAGTTCTCTGAGACTCTTTTCATTTCTTTTCAGTCTTTTTTCTCTTTTCTGTTCTGCATCCGTAATTTCCACTAATCTGTCCTCCACCTCGCTTATTCGTTCTTCTGCCTCCTCTATTCTGCTGTTGGCTGCTTCTGATTAATTTTTTATTTCAGTTATTGTATTTTGCATTTCTACTTGCTTAAGTTTTAAATCTTGTATTTCTTTGTTCAGTGTTTCCTGTAAATTTTCAGTCTTTGCCTCCAGTTTGTTTCCAATGTCTGGCATCATCTTCAGCATTGACAGTCTGCAGTCTTTTTCCTGGAGGCTGATGATGTCCAGATCGCTTAGCTATTTTTCTGGAGTTTTTTCTTTCTCCCTCATCTGAGTTATAGTTCTGTGTCTTTTCATTTTTATAGGTTTTTGGTGTGGTGAACTTTTTGCAGACAATAGAGTTGTAGCCTCTCTTAATTCTGGTGTCTTGTCTTCCCCCCTTGTGACTGAAGTTGGTATGGGGGCTTGCTGTAGGCTTCCTGATGTGAGGGGCTGATGCCTGCCCACTGGCAGGTGGAGCTGATTCTAATCCCTCTGGTGGGTGGCGCTTAGTCTCTGGATGGGATTAGAGGCAGCTGTGTGCCTGAGGGGTCTTTAGGTAGCCTGTTTACTGAGGGGTGGGGCTGTGATCCCACCTGGGTTGTTGTTTGCCCTGGAGCTTCTCAGCTGGGACTGAAAGGTGTGGTCAGATTTTCCCAAAATGGCCATCTCCAGAGAAAGGCATGGCTGCTGAGTATTCCTGAGAGCTTTGCTTTCAATGTCCTTCCCTCACAACAAGCCACGTTCACCCCTGTTTTCCCAGGATGTCCTCCAAGAACTGTGGTCAGGTTTGACCCAGATTCCCATGGAGACCTTACTCTGCCCTGGGACCAGTGCACATGAAAGTCTGTGTGTGCCTTTCAAGAATGGGGTCTCAGTTTCCCCCAGTCCTGTGGATCTCCTGCACACAAGCGCCACTGGCCTTCAATGCCAGATGCCCTGGGGGCTCTTTCTCCCAGTGCCAGATCCCCACACGTGAGAGTTTGATGTGTGGCTCAGAGCTCTCACTCCTGTAGGTGAGTCTCTGTGAACCAGTTAGTTTTCAGTCTGTGGAGCTTCCCACCCAGGAGGTATGGGTTTGTTTATATGGTGAAATTGCCCCTCCTACCTCTTGATGTGGCCTCCTCTTTTTCTTCTGGAGTAGGATATCTTTTTTAAGGTTTCCGATCCATTTGGGTGAAGAGTGCTCAGTCTTTAGTTGTGAATTTTATTGTTTTTAAGAGAGAAGTTGAGCTCCAGTCCTTCTATTCCACCTTTTTAATCCCTAT
Source organism: Sus scrofa (assembly GCF_054392235.1). Lineage (NCBI taxonomy): Eukaryota > Metazoa > Chordata > Mammalia > Artiodactyla > Suidae > Sus > Sus scrofa. The sequence continues at coordinate 102,463,186 of NC_139396.1, read as the reverse complement.
GTCCTAACATTTTGTAATTTCTAAACAACTCATTTGTTCTTAAAAACCAGTATACTTTTAGAGTTAGCTTTCCTGACATTCTAAGTCATCTACTCTTTCTACATGTTTCAGGGTCTAGACTAAGCAGGTGATTCTCTGGGACGCTGCTGCTTGAAGTCAGCTTCATTTATGGAAAATACAATTGTTTGTTTAAAACCAAAAATCTCAGAGTTGAATCTGAAAGGTGCATGTACATATCCTGGAAGATTGGAAGGTAGATTCCTTGTTTTGGGTCAAAGCTCAGTTAATTGGCCCTTAAAAATTCAGCAATGGGCAGTGTCTCCAAATATGGAAGAACATGGGAGGGAGGCCCACCAGAAGAACTTCTCTGGGCCCCTCCTAGGCTGCGTACTTATTTCCCTGATGGTCCAAGGTCACAGGGCCAGGGGTTGGGGAACAGACAACTGGCTTCTGTGCCAGAGCATTGTTTCATCCTTCTCTCCTGTAAGAGCAGGCTTGATCTGCACTGTGTGGTAGATGGGTTATATGGCGCCCTTGACACCACTGGTATTCCCAAGAAGTCAGGTTACTGCTTACCATCCAACTACCCAGTCAGCAGAAGGTGGTGCAATAGCCACTCTGCGTAAAATGGGAGCTCAGCATGACAGGCACTCAAGGTTGCATCACTGTGTCCACGTGTTCCTGATATGCTCTTCGGCATCATTGTCAGGTCTGCAGAGGAGGTAATTTCCAGTACTGATCACCTTCTAAGAGGTTGAAGGCCTTTACTGTGTCTGTCCACAAGCAGCACTATTGACTGAGTCAGCAATCTGGTGACTTAGCTCTGCCCCCATTTGTTGACTGGGTCAGTGTGGAGCCCTGTGTCATCCTTGTAGTGGCTGCCATCACGAAGTCATTCCAGTCCCTGGGGAGGTTTACTAGCTAGGCAAGTTGAGATATGGCTGTGTTACCCAGCTGACAGCAGCTAACACAGGGGGTCCCAAAACCACTATAGGTTTGGGACAATTGCAGCCCCCCGAGTGGCAGTGGTGATCAAGCCATTCTTGGCTGCAGAAGACGTAAGCAGGCCCATGAGCAGATAGTATCAGGAGCCCTGCGGGGTTTAAACTCTCATCCAAGAGGCTTCTGATCTCTCCATGGCAGCCAATGGGTGAGACTAGAAGCACCATCTCATGCCAAATTCACAGCCTTGGAAGAGACACCAGAAGCTAGAGTCATGACACCCAGGCTTGTCACTGCATCAGCTGCAGGATCGAGCATGTGGGCTCTGAGGGTGAAGACACCTCACCTCCCACCACCCCGAGAGGCACTCAGTGCCTCAAGCTGGTTGAGATAGTAGGTTAGGACAACTGAACCAATCTGGGGGGGTGGGGGGGGAATGCACAGATGAAAAGAAGCTGGAGACCCACAGTGGGGAAGGTATGTGTCCCCTTGCCCTGAGCACCTCCTATCCAAGACTTCTCTATTGTGGTTTTGCCCCTGCAGGCTTCAGATGACCCTGAAGGACCAGGTAGAGGCCTGTCTTCCCTATGGCATGAAAGGGCATGGCATGAAACACCTGGGGGATGGGTGGATAAAGGATTTCAGGATTCCAGTGGGTGGGACTGAAAGTGCCTCCTTGGCTTAGAAGACCTCTCTCTGGAAGGATTTGGTGATAAGATCTTCCTGGAATTTTTGTTTTTTGTTTTCTCTTTTTATTCCAGAAGTAGAAAAGTTATAAAAGTGTATACACTGAGATGTCTCATTCCACTCATCATTCCAGGAAGAGAACACATTTTTATCAGTTTCTCTACTGCTTCTTGATGTAGATGGCAGCTAAATCAAATATGAACTCTCCCCTTTCTCACCCTGGAGGAGTGTACAGTGCTATCTTGTCTTCACGTAACCCAGAGTGCCAGTGGAGCCTTTTGCCTGCTATTGCAGTCACTACTGTGGTGCCAAATGGAGCTTTTATAGTTGTGACCAGAAATTCAGAGAGCCACCAGGTGATGAGCCTAGAAATAGGGCACAAGGAATCAGTCCCATCACATGGAGCCTGTTAATGTGACAAAGGAGGTGCTGCTGAAATGCTCTACAGCTCTTCAGAGAAGGCCAGGGATTGGGATATGTGGGGTTTTTTTTGCGGGGGGTGGGGGAGTGAAGGTGGGTATGGAGGGAGGGAGCACCACTGGGTCTATGTGAGTTGCTATGATTTTCTGTTTTTCTTAGGCAGTTGAAAACAGAGAATGTAGTTTTTAAAAAAGGAAACTTTTTTTTTTTTTAAAAAGATTTTTATGGGAGTTCCTGTTGTGGTGCAGTGGAAACGAATCTGACTAGTGTCCATCAGGATGCAGGTTCGATCCCTGACCTTGCTCAGCGGGTTAAGGATCCGTCGTTGCCATGACCTGTGGTGTAGGTTGCAGACGTGGTCTCAGATCTGCTATTGCTGTGGCTTTGGTGTAGGCCAGCAGCTGATTCAGCCTCTAGCCTGGGAATTTCCATATGCTGCAGATGCAGTCCTAAAAAGCAAAAAAATAAATATAAATTTTTTTTATGTTGAGCCATCCTGGAAGCCTGGCTTTGTGCTTACTCTGTGGGGTGAGGGGCAAAAAAGACTCAGCCCTGCTTTAGAGTTAGTGGGCAGTAATTTCTGTGTATACCCTGGAGATTTTGCCTCACCCCCTTGATCCTCACATAATTACCTAAGCTTCGTGTGTTGGCTGGAATCTTGAGGCATGAAGGGAGGAGCTTGGAGAAACCAAGTGTTATTCTTCAGGGGTCTTGAGAAGCTTGGGGAGAGGGTGTAATGACTGCCCACATGGAAAGTGGTGGTGCACTTTCCTCTAGGCACTACAAGAGGTCGTTGGTCCTCTGGCAATGCCACTGTGTATGGGCGTGGCAAGGCTGTTACTAGGATGTGCTGCTGATCATGACTGAACACAACCTGAAGGGAAGAAAGGTGTCTTCCAGTGGTCTTGAACCCTCTGCTGCCATGCAAATGGGCCCTGATGTTTTGCACAACACCCTCTATGTGCCATATGTTATACTGGCTGACTTTCACGTGCTCTATACTTTACATTTTCCTAGAGTTAAAATTCTTATTATTTTTAATGATCAGTATTGGATTGTAGCATTCTTTTATTCAAATAAAATTCATTTTTATGAGATCAATTTAAAACTAGATGTCTGATGAAAAGAGAGCCAAACCCTGGCATCTTAAAACAACAAAATGTTATTTTGTTCTATTGAGCCAGAAATGCAAAGCTTGACTAAAAATTGCATACTTGGAAGCATTTATTTGAGATCAAAACAAATTTTAGGTGAAAAATCAAACCATCTTTTCCTTGCAAATATTATAGTAGACACGTGGATATACTGGCAAATGTTATAGCAAAGTATGAATTGAAAGTCAGATTCTGTTCTCTCTTGACAATGTGACAGGTCTGGCTGCCACTTTAACTGTGATCACAAGGCGCTGATAATAATTGTGGAGATAAATAGAGAACGTGCAGAAGGGAACAAGCAAAGGCCATTTATCCCCAGCTTGTTATAACAAGGGAGTCAGTCACCATTGCTTGCCTTTGGCAGACACTCAAGAGGTTGGCAAGGGAGTGAGAAAGCTTTCTAGTAGAAAAAGAAAAGCTTCAGGTCTGCCCTGACCAGGGTCTGATAGCCTAGGGGGGCTGTGGGCAGGCTGACCAACAGTGGGGCATCCTACGTGATTGGATAGGAGTGGATGTAGGCTTTCTCTGGTGTATCCTACTAAACTGGAAGCTGGGGCAAAAATTAGGGAAGCTGGCAGCTATTAATCAAGTCTTGGCCATTTAGGGCCATGTGTTACAGGGGTTGTTTGTCTTCTTGAACTAGCCATTTTATCCAGCTGCTGGTTTAGAGGATGTTTAGGGAATGAAGAAGCAATCAGGGAGATCTACACTGAGAAATATTCTTTAAGGCCCCAATGTCTTCAATCCTATATATGAAAAAAAGGTATGTGTTAGAATAGATGGGTGGGGTTGGGGGGCGGCTGCTGTAGATTAAAGGAATCTTAAAGAGACTTCATAACCAAATGCAAGAAAAAAACTGTAAGAGACAATTTGGAAACACTTGAGATTTGAATATGGATTCAGAATTAAATGCTCTTGGGGAATTGTGTATAATGTTAAGGTGCAATGGCATTGTGTAGGGGCTGTGTGTGACAGTGCAAGCTTAACTCTTTGGAGATGCAGTGTCTCATTTCCTTTGAAATGGTTCAGCAAAATGTAGATGCAATATGGCAAAATGTGATTTTAGATCTGGACGGTGAGTAAATACATGGGTCTTCATCATGGAAAAGCAGACTAGTTTGTTTCTTAATGCTTAGAAAGGAGTCTGTTTTGATTTAGCCTCAGTTCTTTGCTTAAAGTAACCACCATTACAATTTATGCCAACATGAGCAAAAAATAGACTTGTGTTTCCTTTCATATTTTTACCTAGACAAAATCATAACCTGACTACTGGGTTTTTCCCCCACCAAATGCCATGCAGTTTTCCCCCTATCAGAGCATGTGGATCTGCCTTTCTTTTTATAACTATGCACAGAGTGTGTATTTATTTGGTTGAGTACACCATTTTAAAAACACACTTAGATAAGAAGCAGACTTAGTCTTTGTAGTTTTTCTGTTAAAAGCATTATAGATCTAATTCTACTCTCAAAGAAACTGTGAAGGAGCCGTTAATGGAAACAGGCTGGTTACTTGACCAAGTAAGAGAGAACCAGGCTCTGAAGCCAAGTTTGTGTCATTTCCAGAGCCCTAGGAATGGGTCTCATAAAACCAGGGCTTCTTCTAACACCCCCCTTTTGGGACTGATCTATCTTTGGCCTCTCAGTGACTGACCTGTCACCTGGTACGTAATTTGGGGGCACTTACAAGAGTTAAAATACCTCAACTACTGTTTTGGATCTAACAATGGATGGGTCACTTTAAACAAGTATCTCTGATTTTTAGTTTCCTTTTCTATAAATGGGGCTGCTGCTTCCTTACAGCCACTAAGAGAATGTCTTTCAAGGATGAAGAACAACCAGAAACCACTGCCACCAGTAGAAACCATGTCCCGCACAGTGCACGGCTCTCGTCTGACTCAAGTTTCCTGCAAGTGTGTCTGGCAGAGGCATCTGTCTGCACCCTGGCTTCAGGAGTGCATGAGGAAGCAAATTTTGGTGTCTAGCTTGGGGAGGCAGGACCCACTAATGTGGGGAATTTCCCAAATGGAGGAAGAATATTCAAAAGACGTGGACCAGCTTCAAACACAACAAATGTACACCGTGAATCTAAATGTCTTCAAATAAATAATGGTGCATTCATACCAGAGTATCGTGCAGCCATTTTATAAATCTGATTTAAAGAACATTTAACAGCATGGAAAATGGTCAAAATATATTATAAGAAAAGATATGCAAAGCCATGCATTAAGGATGGTTTCAATTTTTAAAAGGATGCATAAGGGAAAGTCTTATAACACAGGTTTCTATTTGCGTCCCCTGAGAAGCAGATGCCAACGTGGGATTAGATATTTGTAAACATGGGATTAGGCTTATGGCATGGGGGGCACCTGTGAGGATGAGGGGAAGGGAGGTGGGTGTGCAGAAAAGCCTTCAACTAGAGGTAGGTCTGACTCCCATGAAAGGAAAGGGAAGGAAGGGCTGAGTAGGAAGAGCTTCAAACCACAGTGCAGTTCTGAGAGAATTTCCGCCAGGCCAAAGGCCTTTAACAAAAGCCGCTGGTAGAAGCATCCCGCCTTTGGAAGGAGTGAGCCAGCACTTGAACCTCTGCCTGCTGTCCCTGCCTGGGAGTCGCCCTGGGGAAGCGTGGCCTCGAGGCCCTGGGGCCAGAGGTTGAAAAATGTCAGTCTGGGGAACTCTGTACATGGCAGGATCTTTTGAAGGAGATTGAGAGGCTCACCTCCCTGGCTACCGTGACATGTTGATAAAGTGAGAGTGACTCTTGAGCTGTGCTGCTTTGCACAAGAGAGGCCTCGTATAGCAAACGACAGTTACTAAAACTGCCCTGAGTAACCCATTTGCTACTCTTTTGAATCCCTTCTTGCTGGGAAATATCACACATGTACACAATGTACATAGATTATAAGTATGTGGACAACAGTCACCCAACAAGCATGCGTGTAACCAGCATCAAGTGGAGAGCAGAGCACTGCCAGCCTTGTGCCTGGGGCCCACGCTCTCCCCTTCTGTGGTGACCTCCAGCCTGACTTTAGAACAGTTGCTTCTGTGCTTTCCTTAATAGCTTTACCACCTGAGTTTCCTCTCTTCCTTCATGTACCACTTTTTAAAATTCAGTTTGTAATTTGGTTTTTCTGAAAATTTGCCTTAAAAGAGAATTAGAAGATTTCTGAAAACGCTAAATATTAGCCTTTCTACCGTTTTGCAGCTTTGAGCTTTAGAAAGGTGAGGGTAAGTCACCTGGAAAACCAGAGCATTTGTTTGGAGCACATCATTTGATGACTCTGACTTTAATCAGTTCAGATTTCAAATCCTCATATCTGCTGAGGGTTTCTTCTTCTTTCAGGCAGATTCCACCATCCCTAAGTTCAGGTTCTGTGGACTCTAAAGATCCACAGGTGACTCAGGGACCTTTTAGAATAAGCCAGATCCTAAAATGTATGTATTTAAAGGAAACTGGAGATTACCTAGTCCCACATCCTTACAAATCAGAAATAAGGAAGCAGAGTTAGGGAGAGACTTGTGGACTTGCCCAAGGTCTCACAGCCCCCAACAGCATCTGCAGCTGCTCTGAGGCGTGACTCCCTGACATCAGTGTCAGGGGTTAGCAGGGTTGACCGGGCTGCCTTTGAGGGCAGGTGCAGGTTCCCCATCCCTTGTCAGTGCCTCTACCCTGAGACAGGAAGAAGTGTTTAAGAGAGGCGATGTCCTTGGTAAGGGCAGGTGAGTGCCTCTGTTCTCTAGAGGTCCAATCAGAGATTCTCATAGCTGTGTGGCACAGCCGTGGGCAACTAGAGGGGCAAAAGGCTAGGATGTCCTGAGGAAGTGGTAATAATAGCAATGATGGCAGTTATGTGGCCCTGTGCCAGGTGCTTCCTCCCTAAATAGTTCATTTATATTAACTTGTGACCCTATTTGGTAGGTACTATTATCCCCATTTACAGATGAGGAAACTGAGGCACAGAGAAGCTGAGAAACTTCCTTAAGTTCATTCAGCTAATCAGTGGCAATGCCAGAGCCTGCTCTCCACTACTTAGCGTGCCTGTCAGGCAGTTTAGAAGGTGTCATCCCCAATCCAGCCTTTGACAAATGGACCAAGGCTGGGAGGAGGTCTGGAGAAGTGGGTGGTCATGCTAATGCAGTGAAAGATAAAGCTTTGCCAATGTAAGTGCAAACCAGCAGAAAGGGGAACCAAGCAGGAGTTGGAGCCTGTCCTCAAACTCAGCTAGTCCTGCTGAGGACTGTGGACTCTGAAGTCATGCTTAGCAGTGGGGCATGTGAGCCCTTGGGGAAGTTCTCTACTGGCTGGCAGATGCCATGGCTGGAGGCCTGCAAGAGCCAGCCCTGCAGGCATCCACAAACAACATGGAGACAGGGTTGGCATCAGTCATTTGGAAAGGGCTGGAGAGTAAATGTGGAACACTTTACCATACTGTGACCTTGTGCACTGGTGTTCCCTTCCACTCCTCTGGCCCTTGCCCACCATGGGTGTTTAGGAGGTGGAGATGATCCATTTTCAGAGTGGACACCATTGACTCTGAGAGAGGTAGGCTCCTTAAAAATCCTTTTAAGGAATTATTTTTCAAGAGAATTTTAAAAAATTAATTTAACTGTAAGTGACTGCTAGAAATATATAGGCAATTGCCTAGTGGGGTAGATGTATTTTTAAAATATTTTTTACCAACAATGCTGCAATTTTCAAGTGTCCTGCTACTGCTGTGTAGAGATGGGAGCCCAGGTCAGGAACTTTGCTAACTTCCTGAGAGGCCCCTCTTAACTGTATCTATGTGAGATGAGTGGCAGCCTTGCCTGTGTGGGTAAAAGTCTAGAACAAAACTCTAAGCTTCTAGGGCTGGAAAAGAAAGATACCTTGAATTTGCTCTTAGCCTTTGGCCTCTGCGGCAGAAAGCCACTGTGAAGATAGGCTCTCCAGGGAGATGTCATAGTGAGGGTTCTGGCTGGTCCCATGTCGTGGTGTGAGCCCTGCAGACAAGTCAGAGTAGCTGAGGGTAACATGGTATCCTGTGACCTTGGTGGGGATCTGAACCATCAAGAACACCATCCTATTTGTGGGCAACAGTGTGTCTTACTATTCGGGGTCAGTGGTCAATGACAATACTGCATAGAAGCAGAAATCATGGAAGCTAAAAACTGCAGCTGGTTCCTGATTCTTGTGCTGGGAGGCCTGGGCAAATAGACGGAGCAACCTCTGAGGGTGCTGGGGCAACTTAAGGGCAATAGTTGAGAGAGATCCTGGGCTGGCCTACTAATATGGAAAGCAGAAGGTCAGGCATGAAAATGCTACAATGCAATGCATTTGTACCCTGACTCATAGAGCAGGCCATGTGCTTACACAGATGTAGGGGGTGGACAGTCAGGTTCCCCAAATCCCTGGGCTATCCTCTGAAGACCCAGAGGACACACAGTTCAGCCCTATAGCAAATGATGATGATTACTCCAGGACTTTTTAGGGGGATATGATGCTGGGCTTCAACTATCACAAGGACCATCAGAACCAGGCCCAAGGGGAGAAGTTCCCAGAGGGAGATTTCCGCTCAATATGGAGAAGAGCTTCTCAGCCACTGAACCTGTTTCACCATGTGACTAAGTGCTGAGACCCCACGCAGGGTGATGGCTGGCCCATGAATCAGCTAGGCCACATGTCCCCAGTACTACCTTCCTCACCCCAGGGCCAATTCCTGGCTGGGTTTTCAGGTTGCTGCTCCCAACCTACACGTAGAACTAGTCTGGGGAATCACAAAATGTCCCTGGATCCCTTCCCCACATGTTCTTCCTTGGCTCTTTTCAAGTGTAAGGGCCCCTTGTCCAGGATGACATAGGACCCCTTCTGTCTGCTCTCTGGGCTTCCCAGTCCCCAGGGCAAGGACTGCTTCCATCAGAGTGAACCCAAGATGAATGAGGCAGTGTTCGAGTTCTAACCTACACTGACTCTTGGGAATGTATGTTGGGTCCCTGAAGATGAGCCCTGTTGGGAGCATTGTGAGAACACAGCCTAAAGATGACCAATTAAAGCCTACTTCTTAAAACTGACAACTAAGATGACTTCTTAAGTCTTAATGGCATTACTCGAAGTAGGAGAAACCACAGCAAAAGGGATTGTTGGTGCCTTTCCATCTGAGGCTGTGTTCTTGAGAGACTCATGGAATGGCACCTGCTGTCCTGGCTTCCCTAATAAGCCTGACTAAACTATTTATATGAATTAGTGGGAATTTTGACCTCACTTAGGGGATGTGTATTGAGTAAACGATTTGGATTTTCAGTTTTGTAGGAATCATTGAAGTATTGCTGAATACAGAAATCCCTCCCAGATGCCAGAATTTATTCTTTCAAGCCGGGGGAGTTGGTATTAAAATTGAGCTCTGCCTTTGAATCAATGTGACCTTGAAAAAAGTTACCCAAGTTCTTTGGGTCTCAGTGTTTCCATCTGTAAAAATAGGATTTGGACAAAGGAAATATGGAAGACTTCCCCTAGGTCAGCAGTCAGCCTCGTGAGGAATTCTTGACCAAACTGATACAAATGGCCCACCAGGTCGGGGCTGCTCATCCTTTGGATAGGGTGGCTGGCACTCTAGGTGATGGTAGTAATGCCTCCTGGCCTGACCTGGGATGGGTTGAGTTGGAATCATAGGGAATGTTGCTCAGGGGTTGAGCTGGGTCTCAGAGTGGGGCCTGCCTGCAGCAGCTGCACTCTGACTGGGGCTGGGCCTCCCTCCTGCATCCCTATATTTGGCTCCAGAGCTTTAGAGCAGGGCCAACAGTCCACTTCCCACCTCTTGAGACCTTATGGTGGTAGGGGCGAGTCTTCTACTTCATTGGCCTAGTTTTCTCCTAAGGTCCAATAGGCTGAATGACAGTCTGATTATGACTCCTATACTTTTTTATGACTTAAGACAAAACTTCGTAAATACTAAAGCATTCCCCTGCCCAAATTATACCAGTTGGTAGAAAATCATTTCTATTCCATGATACATCTTACCTTAAACATCTCTCTCTGGACTTATAACAGTATGGCCTTAGTGAGCTTCAACTTCTGTTTCTTTTTTTGAAATCGAATTTTTAAATCATAGAGATAATATAGACTTATTGTGGAGCATTCAAATAACATAGAATATAGTGTGAAGAAGGAAAGGCCATTTTGTTTTCAGAACCTTCCACACACTCCTTTCCTAGTATGATTGCTGTGAGAGTTTGGTGGGTACCTGCACAGATTTTCCCAATGCTTTTACAGGTATATAGTCTTTTTACACATATGTGGGATCATACGTTAGATTACTTGCTCTTTTAAAGAAATGATAAAGCAAACTAAGTTTATGTGAACTCACTGCAGTAAGAGAGACCATCACTTGGACAGTCTTAGCAGTGTCTCAGAAGGGGAAAATCAGTAGCTGGATAATTGTAAACCTTTGGCTCTAGGCTTAAGTGGTTTCAGGCAGACAGGCACAGATCGTGGTACAATAGTTTAGGATTGGTAACAGTGAGGAGAGAATCTTGGAGTGAGTCTTGACAAATTGTAAATTAGTTTGCAACTGACTTGAATAAATAAAATAATAGTAGGAATTTCCTTCATTTTCACCATTTTTAGCACTTTTTGTTTCTTTGTGTAGATCCAAGTTTCCATCTGGTATCATACTCCTTCTGCCTGAAGAATTGCCTTTCTATTTCTTGTAGTCTAGGTCTAATGACAGTAACTTTTCTCAGATTTTTGGTGGTATAAAAAAAGTTTTAATCTTTTTCAAAAAACACATTCAAGTGAATTTTATTGTCAGCCACTGTGTGGTAATTTTAAAGTCAGCCACTGTTTATGAAGCTACTTCTGAGTGTAACTTATCTGTTAATGACCTAGCTATATCTTTAAACAGTATTCCACACCATACAGCTTAAGTAACTGCATAGTTATTTTAAAGCAAGGAATTATTTTTTATCTGTGATTTTCTTTCTTTTTAAAAAATTACTCAATAAATTTATTACATTTATAGTCGTGCAATGATGATCACAACCCAATTTTTAGCATTTCCATTCCAACCCCCCAGCCCATCCCCCACCCCCTAACCTGTCTCCTTTGGAAACCATAAGCTTTTCAAAGTCTGCAAATCAGTATCTGTTCTGCAAAGAATTCATTGTGTCCTTTTTTTAGATTCCACGTGTAAGTGATAGCATATGATGTTGGTGTCTCACTGTCTGACTGACTTGACTTCACATGATAATTTCTAGGTCCATCATGTTGCTGCAAATGCCATAATTTCTTCCTTTTAATGGCTGAGTAATATTCCGTTGTGTATATGTACTACATCTTCTTTAACCACTCACTCCTCTGTTGATGGACATTTAGGTTGTTTCCATGTCTTGGCTATTGTATATAGCGCTGCAATGAACATTGGAGTACATGTATCTTTTCAAATCATGGTTTTCTCTGGATAGGTGCCCAGGAGTGGGATTGCTGGATCAAATGGTAGTTCTATTTTTAGTTTTTTGAGGAATTTCCATACTGTTTTCCATAGTGGTTGCACCAATTTACATTCCCACTGCCAGTGTAATAGGGTTCCCTTTTCTTCCTACCCTCTCCAGCACTATTGTTTGTGGACTTTTGGGTGAGGATGGCTGTTATGGTTGGTGTAAGGTGGTACTTCAGAGTGGTTTTGATTTGAATTTTTCTAATTAGTGATGCTGAATATCTTTCTATGTGTTTTTTGGCCATCTGTATGTCTTCTTTGGAGAATTGTCTGTTTAGATCTTCTGCCCATTTTTTGATGGGATTGTTTGTTTTTTTGATATTGAGCTGCAGGCAGTGTTTATAAATTTTGGAGATTAATCACTTGTCAGTCACCTCATTTGCAAATGTTTTCTCCCATTCTGTGGGTTGTCTTTGTTTTGTTTAGGATTTCCTTTGCTGTGCAAAGACTTAAATTTAATTAAGTACCATTTGTTTATTTTTGTTTTATTATCATTATTCTGGGTGGTGGATCTGAGAAGATATTGCTATGGTTTATGTTGGAGAGTGTTTGGGCTGTTTTCCTCTAAGACTTTTATAGTATCTGGTCTTATATTTATGTCTTTCATCCATTTGGAGTTTATTTTTGTGTATGGTGTTAGGAAGTGTTCTAATATCATTCTTTTGCATGTGGCTGACCAGTTTTCCCAGCACCACTTATTGAACAAGCTGTCCTTTCTCCATTGTATATTCTTGCCTCCTTTGTCATAGATGAGTTGGCTGTAGGTGCGTGGGTTTAATTCTGGGCTTTCTATCCTGTTCCACTGATCTATATTTCTGTCTTTGTGCCAGTACAATATGGTTTTGATGACTGTAGGTTTATAGTATAGTCTGAAGTCCAGGAGCCTGATTCCTCCAGCTCCATTTGTCTTTCTCAGGATGGCTTTGGCTATTCTGGGTCTTTTTTGCTTCCAAACAAACTTTTTTTTTTTTTTTTAATCTTTTTGTCTTTTTAGGGCCGCACCTGCAGCATATGGAGGTTCCCAAGTTAGGGGTCTAATCAGAACTGTAACCGCCGGCCTACACCACAGCCACAGCAACACAGAATCTGAGCTGCGTCTTTGACCTACACCACAGCTCATGGCAACACTGGATCCTTAATCCATTGAGTGAGGCCAGGGATCGAACCCACAACCTCTTGGTTCCTAGTTGGATTCGTTAACCACTGAGCCACAATGGGAACTCCCCAAACAAATTTTTAAGATTTTTTTTCTAGTTCTGTGAAAAATGTCCTTGGTACTTTGATAGGGATTGCATTGAATCTGTAGATTGCCTTGGGTAGTATAGTTGTCTGTTATTTTCTGTGTCTTTTATTTTTTTTAATTTAATGATTTTTTTCATTATAGCTGTTTTACAGTGTTCTGTCAGTTTTCTACTGTACAGAGAGTTGACCCAGTCACACATACATGTATACATTTTTTTTCTCACATTATCATGCTCCATCATAAGTGACTAGATAGAGTTCTTGGTGCCATATGGCAGGATCTCATTGCCTATCCAGTTTTTCTATGTCTTTTAAAAAATGGAGTTGAAATTCACCTAACATAAAACTTAACCATTTAGAGTTGCAATTCAGTGACATTTTGCATATTTATAATGTGTACCTCTGTCTAGTTCCAAAACATTTTCATCATCCCCAGACAGTCATTCCCCATCCTCCCCACCCTCCAGCCCCTAGCAACCACTAATCTGCTTTATATCTCTATGGATTTACCTAATTGGGATATTTCATATAAATGGAACCACACAACATATGGCATTTCTGATTTCTTTCATTTACCATAATGTTTTTGAGGTTCATCCACATTGTAGCGTCTATCATACCTCATTCCTTTTATAGCTGAATAATATCTATTGTATGGATGGACCAGGTTTTATTTACCCATTCATCTGTTGGTGGACATTTGGGTTGTTTCCACTTTTTGGCTAGTCTGAATAGTGCTGCTTTGAATATTCTTTTACAGGAATTTTTTGAATACCAGTTTTCCATTCTTTTGGGTATATAAGAGTGAAATTTCTGATCATGTGATAATTCTGTGTTTAACTTTTTGATGAACCTCAGCTTCATTTTTTTTAAATAAAACAAAAAATTTTATTTGAGCCAAATTGAGGATTTATAACCACAGAACCACATCTCAGAAAGCCCTGAGAACTGTTCCGCCTGTTAGAAGTCAAGGTACCATTATGTAAGTTTTTTGATGCATTATTTATAGTTTACACAATCCAGATCTAAGCATTGTCATGGCCCTTGCAAGATCAAGAAGGAATGTTATCTTTGAAGGAGCAGCGTTGTTGATGCTGGGAGAATGTTGCTCTTCATGGTTAAGCAGGTCCTCACCTTCATTTCTGAAAGCTATTTTCATTGTTATAAAATTCTGGGTTGATAGTTTGGGAATTTTTTTCCCTTTTTACTTTAAAGATACCATTCTATTGTCTTCTGAGTTCTGGGTTTCTCAGGTGTATGGTGTGTTGCCTTTTAGAACATTTTTGACTATTTCAAATATTTCTTATGTTCTTTTCCTTTTTTTTTTTTTTTTTTTTTTGTCTTTTTGCTATTTATTGGGCCGTTCCCAGGCTAGGGGTCCAATTGAAGCTGTAGCTGCCAGCCTACGCCAGAGCCACAGCAACCCTGGATCCAAGCCGCGTCTGCAACCCAAACCACAACTCACTGCAACGCTGGATCGTTAACCCACTGAGCAAGGGCAGGGACCGAACCTGCAACCTCATGGTTCCTAGTCGGATTGGTTAACCACTGCGCTACAACGGGAACTCCTCTTTTCCTTTTATAACTCTGATTATGCTAGACTAACATGATCCCACAATTTTTTTTTTTCTTTTTACAGTTGCACCTGCAGCATATGGAAGTTCCCCAACTAGGAATCAGATCAGAGCTTCAGCCTCCAGCTTATGCCACAGCCATGGCAACACTGGATCTGAGCTGCATCTGTGAACTACTCTGAAGCTTGTGGCAACGCCAGATCCTTAACCCACTGAGTGAGGCCAGGGATTGAACCTGCATCCTATAGATACTATGTCAGATTCTTAACCTGCTGAGCCACAATAGGAACTCCCTGACCCCACAACATTTTTTTTTTTTTTTTTGGTCTTTTTAGGGCCGCACCTGTGGCATATACAAGTTCCCAGGCTAGGGGTTGAATCAGAGCAGCAGCTGCTGGCCTACACCACAGCCACAGCAAGGTAGGATCCAAGCCACATCTGCGACCTACACCACAGTTCACGGCAGTGCCGGATTGTTAACCCACTGAATGAGGCCAGGGATTGAACCTGCATCCTCACGGATACTAGTCAGATTCATTTCGGCTGAGCCATTACGGAAACTTCTGATTCCACAACTTTTGAGTATTCTTTTCTGGGTATTATTTTTTCTCGTTCTCTTTTTTCTGTGTTTCAATTTAGATCATTTTTATTGACCTATTCTTTGAGTACAGTGATTCTTTCTTTTCTCAACTGTGTTTACTTTGCTGATGAGCCTGTCAAAAATAATTCTTCACTTCTGACATTGTTTCTTATATCTAGCATTTCCATTTGACTATTTTATAATTTAATATCTCTGATAAAATACCCATCTGTTCATGCGGGTTTTCTACCTTTTCCACTGGATTATTTAACACATTAATCATAAGTTATTTTAAATTCTCTGATAGTTCTAAGGTGCAGGTAATTTCTGAGTACAGTTCTGGTAATTGCTTTATTTTTGATAAGTTGTTTTATCTTCCTTTTAAAATGTATCTTGACATTTTAAATTTAATGCTAAACGTCATTTTAAAAGAATAGGAGAGACTAGATAAATAGTGCTTGTGCTCAGAAATGGGCATGCCTCTTCTGTCAGGTTGTTAGTATGGAGGATAGGGTCAGTCTAATCATGAGGTGAGCTAGGTGTTCATTTCTTTGGTGATGTCATTTACCCTGGTGTATCAGAATTCGGATTCCTTTAGCAGTGGGTTCTCTCAACTCCTGCTTAGAGTTGTGTCTGGAGTTGCCAGAGGGCTTTTCTGAGAGTTCCTGCTGTACCATCAGCTTTCAGATGTCCCCCAACATCCATGCCATGGAGAGGCTCTTTCTCCACGCGTTGCCTCTCCTGCAGCAGTAGACTGCTGTTACTTATTACTTGGTGCCGGATTCATGTTGGAAGTGTTAGGGGGATTTCTGTTGCCCTTAGTCTTATGTAGGGTCTGAGTGTGTGGATTTGAGGACTGGGTTTTTTCAGCATAGGAATGCCTCTTCATGGCAGCCAAACCCTTCTTTGTATCCGCCGTCAGTCATAGGTGGAAAAGAGTTTCCTGCTGTTCTCCAAGTGGGAACAGATCTGTGCTTGCTATAAGCATACGATCTGGAGTTCAAAAGGTTTTGCTTTTTCATTGCTGCTAGTGTTCTAATAGTTTGGATGTGTCCTAATCTGGGTAATTATTTCCCTACCATTATAGACATTTTTGTCATAAAATTCCATTAAAATGATGCGAGTTACTTTATCTACTGTGAGTGTTTCCCTAGAATAGATGCCCAGAAGTGGAATTCCCAGGTTGAATGGTACACAGTTTAAAATACTGATAAAAAGTGAATTCTTTGATTTTTTTTTCACTTACAATATTTTTCAAATTAGTTAAGAAAAGCATTTGTTGTGAAGGGTTCAAACAACAAAATGAACTCTGGTTAAAAAAAATGATAGGTGCCTCTGATGTAGAAAATAGAAGAAACTGTCATTTAATGGATTTTTTTTTTTTTTTTTTTTTTTTTTTTTTTGGTGACATTGCCATTCCATGTCATAAAGCACTAAGTGATGTTCTTACCATCCCTCGTGAAGTGCCATCCTGATGTCTCCTCTATATACCTTCCTGGTCTAGTACAGAGCCTTCAGGTGGTGTTCTCTGATGGCCTCCACCCTTACTGAGAGCACCCACCCTTCATACTGTTTCCAGAGCACTCCCTTTGTCTCTGTGATGGTTAGTGACAAGTTCAGATCTGTCCAAAAATTTCTACACCATCATTTTAGTTTAAGTAAGCTTAGAATCCCTAACTTACAGTTGAGAACATTTAGCAACACTTCATTTGTGTGAAGATTTTACTTAGTAACTTCAGTTGTCTGAAACAGGCAAAAAGGAAAAGGAGAGTAATACATTACAACAGTGACAACAGATGCCCCAAAGCATATGCGCTAAACTTCATGACACTGCATTAAAAAAACCAAACCCTTCCAGGCAAAGGTGCATTTGAAAGAGGCCTTGACCTATGGACATAGCCTCTAGTAAGAGGACGGGAAGTGAGGCCAGTCTCTGGCGTGGCGCTCAAAAGCCCCATTCTCTGCTGAGTCTCTTAGCGAGCTGTCTTCGTGCTGGGCTGGGTGCACCGGGTGGTTATTAATCGGCTAACCCCCTTTGCCTCTTCAGTCCAGAGACCCAGCTGAGTCCTGGTTGACAGTGGAGGCTTGGATTAGAGGATGCTCCCTTCTCCTGTCCTGCCGTGCCTGGTTCCTAACTGGCCCTTCCACGTGCCAGAACGTTGCTCTTATTCATTGAACACCTGCATGTGCTGGGCACAGGGGAACAAAGGTGAATAAGACATGGTCCCTGTGCTGAGGAGCTCACAGTCCTGTGGGAGACGGGTGTGCCACGTGGCTATGCATGGATGCCTGGGCACTGTGGTAGAGCTCTGTTGAGGCAACACCCTGCCCTGTGCCTTCTCCATGTGACAGGGTCCTGGTGTGTGGCCACCACTCCCTGGGTTGAGAAGGCTTTTCCCCTATCCTCTGCTGATCATGGAGGATCCTTCTAATTCCGGGATTTCCCTGCTGTCCTGCTTATGCTGGACTTGGGACAAGGACCCCAGGGCAGTGGTGGCTCAGAAGTCAGGATCCCTGAGTGCTTCAGGGCAAAAGTTCTGTCACAAGATGAGCTGACAAGCAGGAGATGGGGTGGGCAGCCCTGGAACTGGGGGCCTGTGAGCCAGTGGGCAAGTGTTTAGGCCATCTCTGCAGAGAGAGCCCCTCCTTGTCAGCATCCTTTGAAGTGGGGGAACTATGGTAATTGAAGTAGGCAGGTATGGTAGTTGAAGGACACAGACTTGGGGCAAGGTGGTAAATTGCTTGGCTGGGGAAAGGGAGCCCTGTGACTTAGGTGAGTTTTGGTTAAATGTAATCAGCCATCCTTAACATGAATCACTTAAATATGTATTTAATACAGTGTCTTTTCTTTAAGGTAAGAAAAGTAAGAACTCAAGAGCTGAAAAGCCCAAGGGCCCATACTTAACTCCAACAGACATTCTCTACAGAAAGATGAGGTCATATTTCTTCCTCAAAATGTACTGGTGAATTTTCAGAGATCATCTGTGAGCTTTGGAACACAAAGCCACATGCATACCACCTCCCCACAAAGCAGGAAGCTAGTTTAGATGCCAACATTTGGGGTTGACTCTTTGTTTTGTTTTGTTGGTTTTTTTTTTTTTTTTTTTTTTGGTTGGCAAACAGTATTCTAAGGACAAAAAATTGGATTGGCTGTAAAGAAAAGGTTTCTAAGAGAAATGTTTGAAAATGGGGCAGGATTGCTTGAGAGGTATTGAATTTTCTATCCCTGTAGGGATTTAGATGGAGTTCAAACACCAGATGGGAAGAATAGGGCAGTTAATAAGTTTGAGCTTCCCCACCAAACTTAGATCTAAAACTAAAATATGATATACAGACTCAAGAGGACAATCTAATTTCCTCACTATTTAAAAGGGTTCCTTTTCAGGATTATCCATTGGAAGCCAACACATCAATGGCTGTCCATAGAGGTAGTAAAGTGTTCTCTGACACACAGGAGTGTTCTTGTTCTAGGAGTTACTTCCTAAAGTAACCAACCTGGAATGTTTGTCCGTCCAGTAAAGTGTTATCTTTAGCAAATAATATTTGTAAATAAAAAGTGCTACACTTATTGTTGTACAGAAAGGAAGATTTGCCTTCTAGAAGCTTGTGCTTTAAAACAAACTCTTTTGGAGACTGTAAAAGTTTTTTCCTCACATTAAAATATATACCAGAAAACTAATTTTGGACTCAGTCTTCTGAAAGATTGAGCATTCTCTGGTGGCTGTGGGTGGAGGGTTCAGAGCCTCCCCCATCTCAGGTCTCTCTCTTCTTCTCCCACCTGCCTTGAACATGGACTTGCAGAGTTGGGGAACTGAAGCTTATACTGGACCAGGGGAATGGGTGTTTCTCCATTGCCTCTGGTTGACCCTGCTGTGTTGCCTGTGTAACACATGCTTCAGCTGACCCTTTAATAGAATGCTGACAGTGTGCCAGGCTCTCTTTTGAATGCTCAGGAGGCAAGGGTCCTGCCTTTAACATCCTGACAGCTAACTGGGGCTGGTGATGCTGGGAGGATCTGTCACCACACACAGCATCATAGGGGACACTCAGCCAGTCCATGGCATTTTTCTCTTGACGCTGGGGAAGAGTAGCTTCAGATAAACTTCAGTTTAGGTTGTCCAATCAGGAGATTGGGAGAAATGTAAGAGAACAACCAGATGCATAGTTGGCTGCATCAGCTTTTTTCCTCTAGGTCTGAGACATGCATCAGGAACTAACTGGGTCCTTGGTCCAGATCTAAGTCCTGGGGCAGGATACAGAGCCACTGAATTTGTGTAAAAGGAGCTGAGATCCTATCTGGGCAAGATCCATCAAGGAGGAGGAGAATTGTAAGGGCAAGGGGTCGTCTTTCATGGATATCCATGGCAGTGGCCTGGACCCTAAAGAGTGAGTGGCACATACATCAATCAGCAAAGGTGTTGTTGGGTACCACTGTGAATAGCAATGTCTGTGAAACTGAGATCCATGGATGGAAGAGACTCTACGACAGGTAGAGCGTCTTGGGGGCAGAGGGGCGATTAGCTCTCTTTTGCTTTCTATAAAAATACCACTTGAGGCACTCAATGAACCTTCACTGAGGGGAGTCCAGGCAGCAGGCTCTGTGCTGGGAGTGGGAGGAGCTAGGATACAAAGATGAACAAGGCAAAGGCCCCTGGTGAGGCAGGCATTACAGAACTTGTAAAAATGGCTACACTAGAGCCCTGTGAGAGAGAAACTTCCAGAGAGAGTCTAGCAAAGCTTCACAAAGTAACACGTGAGCTCAAACTTAAAGATGATCAAACAGGCCAAGCACAGAGTGGGATGTGCTAGTGGAACAACTGTTCTGCAGATCTGTTGGTTGGAGAAGCTGGGAGCTTTGAAGAATTTTGTTTAGAGAGCTGGAATCAAGGGCCCAGGAGAAGGTGAGAGAAGAGGAGACACAGGATGAGATTCACAAGTGCATTCCACAGGCTACCATTTGGAAAACGAAGGCAGCTTTTAAATTAGCATGGCAGGATCAGATTTTGGGGGTAATTCCCAATGGGTTGGAGGAGAGTGACACTGGGTCAGAAAAAGGAATCAGTTAGAAAGCTCCTGGCAAGACAAGAATAAATTAAGTATTTCTAATGATGACACTTCTGAGATGAATTTTAGAAATAAAACTTCTGGTGAATGCAGGGTGGCTGGCAAATTTTTCCTCCCTCCCTATATAGTTTCCTGGCCATTTTTCTTTTTTAATTTTCTCTTAGAATTTCTTGCTACGTAATTATTAAAAACCACTTTTTCTCTGAGAAATTCTGCTTTCAACCCATTTAAACATTGTGGTTTTACTTTCAAAATCATTGCTCATTATAGTCTGGGTCTCGTTTGTTGCTTTAGGAGAGACTTTTAGACTTCTAACGTCCTTTATCATGTTTTGGTATTGTTGAAACTTCACTTATTTATGACTAGGTCTGTGACTACGGCCTGGAAAAATTGCTGCATTTTGGAATAAGCAAATTTCTGTTATTAATACTCAGTTTTTGAGTCTTCGCATGCATATGGTTAAAACCCAAATACTGAAGAACATCCAGTTGGGCTTCCCTCACTTGGGACTTAGCGCCCCATCCTAGCCCCTTCCCCAGAGACAATCATGGCTCAGTGGGAGCTGATTATGTTTCCAGGGAATCCTTCAAGAGAGCATGCATACAAAGAGCAACAAGCAGTCCTGTGACCAGACTGATTCCCTGGTTACTTGTTACTGCTTTTGTTTTGTTTCCTGACATCTGTCCTGTCCTCAGACCTGAGTGGTTTCATCTGGAGTGTAGGGCTCCAGGAGGTCAGACAAAGGCAAGCTCCTTCTGAGAGGTAGAGAGTGGTGGTCAGAGAAGCTCAAGTGGACTTCCCATCCAAAGGTGCATTTGAAAGAGGCCTTGACCTATGGACATAGCCTCTAGTAAGAGGACGGGAAGTGAGGCCAGTCTCTGGCGTGGCGCTCAAAAGCCCCATTCTCTGCTGAGTCTCTTAGCGAGCTGTCTTCGTGCTGGGCTGGGTGCACCGGGTGGTTATTAATCGGCTAACCCCCTTTGCCTCTTCAGTCCAGAGACCCAGCTGAGTCCTGGTTGACAGTGGAGGCTTGGATTAGAGGATGCTCCCTTCTCCTGTCCTGCCGTGCCTGGTTCCTAACTGGCCCTTCCACGTGCCAGAACGTTGCTCTTATTCATTGAACACCTGCATGTGCTGGGCACAGGGGAACAAAGGTGAATAAGACATGGTCCCTGTGCTGAGGAGCTCACAGTCCTGTGGGAGACGGGTGTGCCACGTGGCTATGCATGGATGCCTGGGCACTGTGGTAGAGCTCTGTTGAGGCAACACCCTGCCCTGTGCCTTCTCCATGTGACAGGGTCCTGGTGTGTGGCCACCACTCCCTGGGTTGAGAAGGCTTTTCCCCTATCCTCTGCTGATCATGGAGGATCCTTCTAATTCCGGGATTTCCCTGCTGTCCTGCTTATGCTGGACTTGGGACAAGGACCCCAGGGCAGTGGTGGCTCAGAAGTCAGGATCCCTGAGTGCTTCAGGGCAAAAGTTCTGTCACAAGATGAGCTGACAAGCAGGAGATGGGGTGGGCAGCCCTGGAACTGGGGGCCTGTGAGCCAGTGGGCAAGTGTTTAGGCCATCTCTGCAGAGAGAGCCCCTCCTTGTCAGCATCCTTTGAAGTGGAGGGACTATGGTAATTGAAAGAAGACAGAAACAGAGCAATGCTTTGAATTGATTGGCTGAGGAAAGAGGGTCCTGTGAGCTGCATGTGTTTTGGTCAAAGGCACCCCTCTGACACAGGTCTGTCTGCTTTGATGCCCTAGTGGGTGGGTGGGTGGGTGTCTCCCAAGAGCTCACAAGCCTTATTAGTTTGTGTCTTTTCTTTTTTTTAAAGTCACTTTTGAGACCCCAATGGACAAGGGCCATCAAAAGGGGATGCTGATTGTGGTGACAGAAAATTACCTCTGTCTGTCTGAACCAATTTTAGAAGTTTTCACAAGGAAGCACAACTTCCTGGCTGACAAATGGGACAGATGAGAAGGGTTTGCTGCACACACAAGGGAGACTGCCTGATTAGGGGAGGGCTGAGGGGAGGGCAGTGTGCTAGAAAGGCCAGGAGGCCAGGACATGGATGGAGCCAGGAAGGAGCCCAACTCTTAGGGATGGTGAACAAGATGAACTGACAAGCAGGAGATGGGGTGGGGAGCCCTGGAACCAGGGGCCTGTGAGCCAGTGGCTGTAGAAGGGAGAAAGTGAGAGGGGAAATGTGGCTTTTTCCCTAGAAGTGAGTCTAAGGGTTTCAGAGTGATGGAGGGACTTATATGATCAAATTTGTGTTTCAGAAGAGCTCCTTCCAGGTTAGAGCTAATGCTTATCTATTTTGAAACTCAGAACACCCCTTCTCCCCTCCTACATTCCTCCCTTCTCTCTCTGGCCTCCACATCAGTAAACATTGTTTTGAAAAGCCACACATAGAGTGTGGTTCGGGGTCAAGGGGCCTAGTCCAACGGCAGAAGAATCACCTTAGAGAGACCCATTAGTAGAAAAGCTATGATGATAGCAAAAGAGATGGAGTTGGTGGTGCCTCCCCCATGTTGGGGCAGCAGCCAGGACAGCCACTTTGCTATTAGCATTTAGAGTAGGAAGAGGCCTTGTACCCAAGGCCATACTGCCTAACTGCATTTCAGTTCCTAGAGGCCTTCATCTTCCAGAGACCCTGTGCTCTGGGCTCTGCTTTCCAAGCACATAGCATCATCAGCTCAGTCATGGCAAAAACCTTCATGGAAACCACAGTAGATCAGGGTGGGCAAAAATGCTGCCTGAGAAGAGCAGTTGGGATCCTCCAGCAGGGGTCACTTGTAACTGACAAGCGTGAGGAGAAAACATAAGCCGAGGGGTAGCAGGGTGTGAGCCACCAGAAGGAGCACTGCCATCAGTGCCCATTCCAGGGTCCCCACTTGGACTACCAGCCCTGGTGGATATGGGTGGAGGGTTTAGAGCCTCTCCCATCTTAGGCCTCTCCTTTCTCCTTTTCCTATCTGTCTGCCTTGAACATGGACTTGCAGAGTTGGGGATTTGTAGGTTATACTGGGCTGAGAGAACAGGTGTCACTCCATTGCCTCTGGACAGACCCTGCCGTGTTGCCCAGGTAATGCATCCTCCAGTTGGCCTTTTGATGGAGCACTGACAGTGTGCCAGGCTCTTTTCTTAGTGCTCATAATACGAGGGGATTGAATCAGACATGAGCCCTGCCCTTAAGATGCTGACAGCTACCTGATGATCCTGATGCTAGGACAATTCATCACCTTCACAAGAGAGTCATGGAGAACACTCAGCCTCTGCCAAGACTGTGGAATGTGCACTTCTAAGATGAGTTCCCAGCAAAAACAGACTTTGTACTGAGCATCATTTTCGTTTTCCATAGGCTTGAGATTGCAAACAAATGTGTATGCTATTTCTGGAATCGCTCAGTACAGTTTAAAACCATGCATGGAAATTAGCCTGGATTTAGTGGTTGTGTCTAGGGGAGGGAAGGAATAGGGGAATGGCATACAGTTCTTAGGGCCTAATTCTGCTCTATGACAGGAGCAGTTGGTGTCACACAGAGGGGTATCTTGTAGCTGGAAAGAGTGAGGGGAAATATAAGCCAGGGTGTGGATGGTTGACGTCTGTGGCCCCCGCGGATTTCATCTGCGGAAGCCTCAGGAGGCTTGGCCTGTGGGTGAGTCCTGTACAGAGATATTTCATTTGCTTCTGCCAGGCAACCTAGGGATATCATCAGTTCAGTGTCAATTTTTTGAGTTCCCCAAATATGAGGAGAGTATGTAAACTCCATAGCCTCTGAATCCCAGACCTTGGTTAAGAATTCTCTGGGACTGTCTTCCTGTGTGAACTTTTCTAATTTTATCTGGGAGTGAGTATAGCTTTTAGAGAGTCCCAGTTTTATGTGTCTGTGTGAGGAGTGTCTTGGTTCCAACTCCCCAGCAAGGCCAGAGGCCCTGTCTCCTGTCTCTGTTTGGGCACTGAAGGCCAAGTTCCTAAAACATAGCCCTTCCTCCAACACTCTCCAGCCTTAGGCAGCTACAGCAGCTACTTAGGCTCAGAGCTCTGGACTTCTTTGTTCCCTTCATGTTCCAGCCCCTGGGGGTTCCCCTTAATTTCTTGCAAGCTCCACTATGCATTAAAATTATGTTTTATAAGTTGTGCCCAACACTTTCAGGGTGTCTTGTTGCAGGAAGCTCTTCTGGCTATCCTGCTTGCCCACATGCCAGAACAGAAGCTTCGTGGGCACCAGCAGTATTTTACTTAAAAAAAAGATCTGAACCCCAAGAGTAAAATAATTGGGTCTGCTAGAGTTAGGGAGGGGTGTGTGGGCATTCATCCTAATTTTTTTTCAGTTTGTTGAAATATTTCCTAAACTATAAACGGAGGGATTCTGCTTCATAAAGGAGCCCTCATATGTTTCCAATCAGGAGCAGCTTTGTGTGAGCAAGTTTCTCTGCAGCAGGAAGGTCAGGATTCTTTGGTGGGAGAACTTTTCAGGGGTCAGGACAAGAAGCCTGGCTTTGTGGATAGTGGGCACCAGAAGTTCCAGGCAAAGCTCCTGGAGCCTTAGCCCCTCATCTCGGGCTGAATGAGTAGGAGCTGATTCAGCACTTGGCATGGGGCGTCCCATTCCATTGACCAAGAAGTAACCAGCTCTTCCTGTCAGACGGGCTATATCTGTCACTGTGGGGTGTGACTCTTTAGGGAAAGGGCTGCAACCCTCATCCTACTTGCAGCCTCAGCATCATACTGAACCCTGGTGGCCGGGTGGGAAAAAGTGGCAAAATTAGTTTGCTACTTTTTCTACTAATCCTTCTTGTCTTCACTTTAGTCATGGTAGGTAAGTAAAACTCCTAAAGAGACAAAAGGCAGCCAAGGAGACACTAAGAGTCAGGATAATTAGACGCAGCATCTATGGGAATGCATTCAAGGATTTAGAAGGTCTGCAGTGAATCGCTTTTTTTCTTAAAAGTGTGAGGACACCTGCTTGATTGGCAATTAAGAGGAAAATCAAGCCAGAGGGATTTCAGATTGCCCTCTGGATTGGATATTTTTAAATGTCTGTATTTTACACATTCACATAAAAAGTTCAGGAAAAGGTATTATGAACCACATAATTGTTCACACACTTTGAACAAATTGAAACACACACTTTAGCGACAGATGTTAAAAAAACACCTGGCGCGTGAGATCACCTCTGTTCATTTTAAGGTGCTGCAAGAACAGCTCTACTCAGCTCGCTGCTAAGAAAACGTCTTCACAGTTGGATTTGGGAGTTATCCAAATTCACTGGATTATCTTGGAAGTGTTGCCCATTCTTCCCTTGACCCTGTTGTTCCTATCTGCCCACCTCTGCTCAACCTCGTTCCCTTGCCTGTTCTTGCTTCTTGGTGAAGCCCTTTCAGACAGAGGGAGCCGCAAGAGGAAAGTCGGGGAGCTTCCCCATGGCCTCATGTCACCTTCCCTGGGGACAACCTCCCTGTTTTAACACAGCTGCCACTGGGAAGGCTGCTTCCTCCTCCTGGTAGCTGAGATCTCCACGTTGAAGAGGATTTGCTTTCTAGGAGATGACGTTCGGCTCTTGTCTCTCAGGACCAAGCCTGCCCTCCCTTCCCATTCCCCCTCAGCTGACTCCTCGGTTATTTAGGATTCAGGTCCAGTGCCACCTCCTCCAAGGGTCTGCAAGCATCACCCCACCTGCCCCTCCTCTCATTCTGAGAAGGGGCATTGCTTATTGTCTGTACCACTCATTTTATTCAAAGACCCTTTACTAGAGGAGAGTTGTGGCCTCTGGGAACACTGTTCTCTTCAGACAAACCTGCTGTGCGGGGAGGAACGTGAGCGGGGTGGGGGAGAAGTAAAGGGATAGCCACATGAAGGCGAGGCATGTAAGTGGAGTACTTTCTGGAGAACAACACAGGTGACAAATGTCATGGCGACACCACCATCTCTGGGTTGCTCATCCGTTGACCCAGCAGACCCTGCCTTACTCAACTGGTTTCATCTCTGTCTCTTCTCTTTTGAGATCCTAAATTTCCTGAGAGGGCGGAAACACTTCATCTTTTACCTTCCTTTGACATCAACACAGGGCTGGGTGTGCCAGAGGTTACCAACAAATGCGTGTTGAACGAATGAATGAATGAATGCTCTGGGCACCAAATAAGACTTCTCTGTTCCTAAATTCCCAGGCATCAGATGACCATCTCAACAATGATAGTTTTATTTATTTATTTTTAAATCACCTCAAATCCAAAATATCTAGAATTATTTTCTCTTTGAAATCTGCCCTCCTTCCTGAACTTCCCAGCAGAAATCTCAGTAGTTTTGGAATCCTTCCTCTCTCATTACCTAAATCACCAAAGCCCATTGAGTTGGTTACTGTCTGTTACTTCTACCCAGCTACAAGCTAGGTTCAGGATCTTATCATCTAAGCCTGGGCTCTTGTAAAAAAAACTTCTGCTTCATTGCCTTGTCCAATACAACTGGGCTAATCTTCCTAAAACATTTCTTTATTCAAGTCACTCAGCCACATTTAAAAAATAAAAATATCCATGGCTCCTATAACCAGCAAAATACCATTCAGATGCCTTAGCCTGCATTCAAGTCTCCTCCACCTGACTGGTTCCTAGCCTGCCTCTCTCCACCTATACTTTGTGAAGTTCCTATCCAGCTGGACTGGTTTGCTCCCTGGCTCCCTGGCAGGTCTCTGGCATTCTTACATCTCTTTCTAACTTCTCATCCTGCCACATAGCCCTTTTTGTTGGATCTTTCTAAATTCTGCCTGGTCAAGGCCCAACAAATTCAGGTTCCATCGCTTTAACCCCTTTAGTGCCAGCCATTTGCAAAGACCACAGGCTATTTGCCCTTGAAGTTCTTGAAGCTTAACCTTCAGGGCCCCACACTCCCAAGCTGTGGGGCTTATTTAATATTCGTAATCTTGCGTTATTTTTCTTAGAGAAGATCTTCCAATTTTGAAAACTTCCGACTCACATAAAACCTGCCCTGGTCTCTGCTTCTAAGCATTGGTAACTAGTTTGCCATTTAACTGATCTGTGGGGCTGAATTTGCTTACAAGTGTCTTGGTACAATAGAACTGGAACTTCTGGAAGCTCAGAGCTCACACTCAGTTTCCTACTTCTGTTTGGATCAAATTCCCAAGAATGTGTTAACATGTATTTTGTGCAAAATTTAAGAGTTCCTGGATAGTGCAGAGAAGATTTTTGCCTTTCACATTAAGGGACATACTGTTGGGACTAAGCACAAATGGCTGTGAAAAGAGGAGGGTAAGTACCATAGGAGAAATACAAACAGTATGCTCCTGGGCCTGATGTGGTACCCACACTATCCCCACATCCCAGCAGGGCATCCTGGATGTGCTGAGAGAGGACGGATCAGCTGCCAGGCCTCAAGACTGAAAGTGGGGTGGCGCGGGGGTGGCTGAACTTCTTCCTGGTGCTGAGCTCACCACCCACAGCAGCTGAGGAGGCCCTGGTCGCCATCCAGCTCTTTCCTGGCTTCCCTAGCAACTCATGGTCTGAAAAGAGGTTGAAGTTCTTCCCAGGCTAACTTTCCAATGAGTGAGGCTTTTAGGAGAGTGCTCTTGCTTTTGCTTTTTTTTCTGGATCCCTTTCTGTGCCCATGAATCAATTTGAGTTTATAAAATCAATGAAAGCAAAAAAACCGAATCTATACAATTTGTGTTGGATAGGCAAAAAAGGGAAAATAAACTCAGGGAAAGGTCCTCTGTGTGTGGGGTCTTAAAGTTAAGCTTCATTAACTTCAAGGCAATAGCCTCTGGTCAACCTCGTGGTTCCTTTTGAGCTAAACTATTCCTCATTTTCCTTGGTTTGGAACTCCTCCCGCTCATCTTTGAAGAGTTCCCTTTGTTACAGATACTGAATCCCTCTTTCAAGTGTAAAGAAATAGGAGAAGCTGTGCCTTGCTGTCTTGCTTGGGAGTCAGGAAATTGATTTCCTTTCCTGAAAAATTGGTACTGATGCTTCCTTCTACTAGGCAAAGAGTCTAATGTCACCCATCTGTTCTTTCTCTGCTTTCACTGCCAAGAAGCCCAGAGCTACTTGTACAAGTTAGTGACTCCTGCCTCCTGAGACTAATTCTTTGGGATTTTATTTCTCTACTTCCCCTCTCCACTATCTGTCTCCCCCCCCCCGCCCCTTTTTGTTAGCAAGCTTTGGTCCTATTATATTTTAATAGATTTATATAGGTCAGTTGGAAGCTTTTGCTGAACTCTCATTTCATATTTCCCATGCCTTTCAGTCTACTGCCTTCATGAGAAAGCTAGACCCACCCCCAGCCGGGGGCCCATGGTGGCATAGGTTTCTTCCCTTCACGACTTAGCAGAAGGGTTTTCTCCTCCACAGAGGGCTCTGACGGTGGCTCCTCCCAGGCCCAGTAACAGCTCTGAGGCCTCCTAGGCTTGTGGAAAACAGCGTTAAGAGGCTTTTGCGTTTATGGGACCCTTGTTAGGTCCTGGCACCCTACACCCTTGAAAGGACTAGCAGTTTCCCTTTCTTCCCATCTCCCAGCGTCTTTCCTGCCTCAGGGAGGGGACAAGCGCGCCTGCGGGCTTCTTTGTAAGCTCTCCCTCCTTGCCTCCTCTCCCTACTGGACCCACTGGGCTTGGAAGGCGGGGCCAGTCTCAGCAGACCTGGTTGCCCCGGCAACATGGGTGTGGCTAAACCCACCAACGGATGGCCGTTATTCAAGAATTTTCAGATTGGTTCTCACCTGCTAGAAAGGTTAACAGGGCAGCAACTCCTTAAGTGCATTTCAGAAGTGAGGGGCGTGGCTTGATTAGATTCAAACCCAGGTCTCCTCTTTCTGCCACGATAGCTCCAGTGTCACCTTGTGTTGTAAATTGGAAATACTGGGCCTGAGTGCTTACAAGATGTCCAAACATGACCTGATTCTGATTCAGGAGAAAAATCTAATGCCACAGTTCACTTAGGACATATTTTTCAAGGTGTGGCCTGAGGATGCCTGATTCAGAATTGTCTAGTATGCTTGTTTCAAAAGTCAAGTCCAGGCCCACTTACCTATTCCTGGGGATGGATCTGGGAAGATGAGTTTTTTTAAACAAGCCTCCCAGTGACTGATGTTTTAAGGACCACAGATGTGGAGGAATGATATACCTGCATGTTTAGATATGCAGGAATATGCAGGAAGTTGTAATATTTAGTTTTTAAATCAACTTTATTGAAGTATAATTTAATACAATAAAAATGCCTATTTAAAATGCACAGTTTGAAGGGCTTTGACATATGTTTATGCTTTTGTAACCATCATCACAATCTAGATAAAGAACGTTTTCTTCATGCAGTCCATCTCCACCATTCACCCCAGCCCCACAACCACTAATCTGCTTTCTGGTACAACAAATTATCTTTACCCTTTTCTAGAGCTTCATATAAATAGAATTATGCAGTGTGTTCTTATTTGTGTCTGACTTTTTTGCTTAGCATGATTTTTTTTTTTTTAGCTTTTTAAGGCCACACCTGCGGCACATGGAAGTTCCCATGCTAGGGGTTGAATTGGAGCTACAACCACTGGCCTACGCCACAGCCATAGCAGGGATGGATCCGAGCTGTGTCTACAACATACGCTGTGGCCCACAGCATCGCCAGATCCCCAACCCCACTGAGTGAGGCCAGGGATTGAACTCACATCCTCACGGATATCCTAGTCAGTCTTATTAACCCCTGAGCTACAAAGGGAACTCCCAGCATGATGTTTTTGAGTCATACATGTTGCTGAATTTATCAACAGTTCATTTCTTTTTAAGACTCAGTGATAGTCTATTATTTGAATATGTAAGACTTTTTTTATCCATTCATTTGATTTGGTTTGGGTTGTTTCCAAATTTTGACTGTTTTGCATAAAGTTTTTATAAATGTTCTGCAATCCATCCGAAGTTAACTCTTGTATAGCATCAGATAAGGGTTGAACCCACTCCCCCACTCCCCAGCTATAAAGGTATATAGTTGTTCCAACACCATTTATTGAAAAGGTTCTCCTTTCCTCCATTGAAAAGCAACTGACCATATTTGTTTGGAGTCCATTTCTGAACTTTATGTTCCATCAATCTACATGGATTACTCTTTTTTTTTTTAATTTTTTTTTTTTTTTTTTTTTTTTTTTTTGTCTTTTTGCTATTTCTTTGGGCCGATCCCGCGGCATATGGAGGTTCCCAGGCTAGGGGTCCAATCAGAGCTGTAGCCACTGGCCTACATCAGAGCCACAGCAACGCGGGATCCGAGCCACGTCTGCAACCTACACCACAGCTCACGGCAACGCCGGATCGTTAACCCACTGAGCAAGGGCAGGGACCGAACCCGCAACCTCATGGTTCCTAGTTGGATTCGTTAACCACTGCGCCATGACGGGAACTCCTACATGGATTACTCTTAAGCTAATTTTCCACACTGCTAATTACTACAGCTTTATAATAAAACAAAATCAGGTAGTGTGAGTCCTTAAAATTCTCTTATAGTTTCTTTACATTTCCATGTAAATTTTAGGGAGTTCCCATCGTGACTCAGTGGTTAGTGAACCCAACTATCATCCATGAGAACATGGGTTCGATCCCAGTCCTTGCACAGTGGGTTAAGGATCCAAGATCTGTACACTGAAAACCGAAAGAGCATTCCTAAAATTTAAAAAAGACTTGAATAAATAGGTATTCACTTTTATTGACTGAAAGACTTGGTATTGTCAAATGTCAATTTTCCCCAAATTGATTGACAAATTCAATGTAATCCTTATCAATATCCCAGTAGCCTTTCTGTAGAAATTGATAAACTGACTCTAAAATTTACAGGGACTTTTTGCCTTTTTTGGGCTGCACCCTTGGCATATGGAGGTTTCTGGGTTAGGGGTCCAATCGGAGCTGCAGCTGCCGGCCTATGCCACAGCCACAGCAATGCAGGATCCATGCGGCATCTGTGACCTACACTACAGCTCATGGCTATGCTGGATCCTTAATCCATTGAGTGAGGCCAGGGATGGAACCCCCAACCTCATGGTTCTAAGTCAGATCCATTGCCATTGTACCATGACAGGAATTCCAATAAGGAGAATTTTATTCTTCCTTTCCAATCTGTGTATCTTTTTATTTCTCTTTTCTTGCCTTATTGTAATGGATGGGGTCCTCAGTAAAATACTAAATGAAACTGGTAAGGGTATTCTCCCAATCTTAGGGGAGGAAGCATTTGATCTTTCATCATTCTGTGTGATGGTGGCTGTGGGATTTTTGTAACATCTCCCATAACCACAGTACAATGATCCGAACCAGGAAATTGACATACATTCAATGTTAGTGAATCTATGTACTTTGAGTTTCACCAACTGCTCCTTTAATGTTTTTCTGGCCCAAATCCAATCCAGGACCCCACTTTGCATTTCATTGTCATGTTTCCTTGGTCTCCTCCAGTTTGAGAGAGCTCATGACTTTGGCACTTTTGCAAAGTGTTATTTTGCCCAGTGTTCCTCAGTTTGGCTTTGTCTGATATCTTTTCATGATCAGCTTGAGGTTATGCAATTTTGGTAAGAACACTGCAGAAGTCATGTTGTGCCTCTCAGTGCATTTTATCAAGAGGAACAAGATGTCAGTATGTCCTATTACTTGTGTTGCTAAATTTTAGCATTTGCTTTACCTTGTTGTCTGCCAGGTTTGCCCTTAGAAAAGTTACTATTTCCCTTTTATAATAAGTATATGCTGGGGACATATTTTGAGATCAGTCAATTATCTCCTTTTTATCATACATTTTGCCCACTAATTTTAGCCTCCAGTGAAGTCCTTTGCCAGTGATAATTTATCACTATGATTTTTCCCAAATGACTTTCTGTTTTTATTTCTTTTTCATATTTAAACTGAAATTTTGCTGAGAGGAAGAAGATATCCCTTTTCCTCTATTTATTCATTATATATAACAGTATGTACTCATGCATATTTATTCTATGGGTTATAATCCATTACTGTTACTATGTTTTCTTTTTTAAATTGTTCTTGATGTGGCCTTTGGGTGTTCCTTTAAGTTGGCTCCTGACAGCTTGACATCTTCCCATGTATATATGATTCGGAATTTTTTTTATTAACTGATCTCCCATCTGGTTATGGGTAGCACTTTCTTCTTCATATGCCTATTTTTTTTTTTAAATTGTGCATGGCATTTTAAATCTTGTGTTTAGTAGTGCCGTATTGTGTGGAATTACTTTAAAGAATGATTTTGTTGTAGCAGGCAGTTAAGATACTCACGATCCATCTCAACCTTTTCAAGCTTATTTTTAGGTTTTAAAGGGCAGGTCTAGATTATCTTGTAGTCTAGGGTTTTTCCAGCCATGCTATTAAGACATGACACTTTGGATTCTCCACCTGGCTTGTAGGAACTAAGTGATTTTCAGCGCTTCTGTGAGCTCTAAGAATCTCCCTGGATAATTTTCTTTCCCTGTTAGTTGTTCCTGACCAGCCTCATTGAGTTTTACCCTGCACATGCTTAGAGTTATATTCAGCCAAAGCTTCAGACCCCTATGCAGATTTTTGGAGCTCTTTCTCTGCAAAGCTCCTTCCTCTCTGGTACTCTGACTTGCAAATTCTAACAGCTTCAGCCTTTGAATGTAGTAAAAGGTTATCATGGTCTTAATTTGCATTTCTTTGATGGCTACTGATGTTGAACATCTTTTCATGTGCTTTTTTGTCATCTTTATATACTCTTTTCTACAACATGTCTTCATGTCTCTTGCTCATTTTCTCATGGGATTATTTGGATTTTTTTAAATTGTCGAATTTGAACATTCTGTATGTATTCTAGAGGTGAGTCCTTTGTCAGATATGTGATTTGCAAAAATTTCTCCTGGTCTGTGGCTTGCCTTTTCATTCCTTTAACTAGGTCTTTTGCAGAGCAAAAGTTTTTCATTTTAATGAAATCTTTTTATTTTTGTTTGTTTGTTTTTTGTCTTTTTAGGGATGCACCCACAGCATATGGAGATTCTCAGGCTAGGAGTTGAATTGGAGCTGTAGCCCCTGGCCTATGTCACAGCCACAGCCACAGCCATGCAGGATCTGAGCTGCATCTGTGACCTACACGACAGCTCACAGCAATGTTGGATCCTTAATCCACTGAGCAAGGCCAGGGATTGAACCTGTGTTGTCATGGATGCTAGTCAGATTCTTTTCCACTGAGCCATGACAGAAACTTATTTTAATGAAATCTTATCATTTTATTTTCTTTTGTGTATTGTTATGTCTAAGGACTCTTCACAAGCCCCAAGTGCTGAAGATTTTCTCCTGTTTTCTTCTAGAAGTCTTATACTTGTTTTACATTTAAATCTATGACCCACTTGCGTTAATTTTCATATAAAGTGTGAGGTTTAGGTCAAGATTCATTCCCCACTCCCCCCCCGCCATGGATGTCATAGTTGCTCAAGCACTATTTGTTGAAAATTCCATCCTTCCTGCATTGGATTGCTTTTGAACATTGAAAAAATCATTTGGCTATACTTGTATGGGGCTATTTCTGGGTGTTCCATTCTGTTTCATTGATCTATGTGTCTTTTACTTCTTCATTATCACGCAGTCTTGATTATTGTAGGTATGTAGTAGTCAGTCTTGAAATTGGTTAGAGTTATTTCTCCCACTTTATTCCTTATTTCCACACACACATATATATACTCTACTAACCCATCAACATGCTATGTCTATTTATTTAGAACTTAGTTTTTATTTTTTTAGGGTTGCACCTGTAACGTATGGAAATTCCCAGGCTAGGGGTTGAATTGGAGCTACAGCCACAGGCCTGCGACCTACACCGTAGCTCAGGATAATGCCCAATCCTTAACCCACTGAGTGAGGCCAGGGATCAAAGCTGCGTCCTCATGGAAAATAGATTTGTTCCACTGAGCCACAATGGGAACTCCCTAGAACATTCTTAAATTTTTTTTTTTTTTTGTCTTTTTGCCATTTCTTAGGCCGCTTCCCAGGCATATGGAGGTTCCCAGGCTAGGGGTCGAATCAGACCTGTAGCCACTGGCCTACATCAGAGCCACAGCAACGCGGGATCCGAGCCGAGTCTGCAACCTACACCACAGCTCATGGCAACGCCGGATCCCCAACCCACTAAGCAAGGCCAGGGATCGAACCCTCAACCTCACGGTTCCTAGTTGGATTTGTTAACCACTGAGCCACGACGGGGACTCCAGAACATTCTTAATTTTTTCATCAACATTTTTCTAATGTTTTACATTCGATTTACACCTAAGTATTTTAAAAATTTTTTAGCAACTAGGAGTTCCCGTCGTGGCGCAGTGGTTAACGAATCCGACTAGGAACCATGAGGTTGCGGGTTCGGTCCCTGCCCTTGCTCAGTGGGTTAACGATCCGGCGTTGCCGTGAGCTGTGGTGTAGGTTGCAGACGTGGCTCGGATCCCGCGTTGCTGTGGCTCTGGCGTAGGCCGGTGGCTACAGCTCCGATTGGACCCCTAGCCTGGGAACCTCCATATGCCGCGGGAACGGCCCAAGAAATAGCAACAACAACAACAACAACAACAAAAAAAAAAAAAAAAAAATTTTAGCAACTATAAATCGTATGATTTTTTTTTAATCTCAGCTTCCATGGCTGAATAATAATATAATTGACTTTTGTATCTTGAACTTGTATCTTACAAGCTTATTATTAGCTTTAAGAGCTGGGTGTTATTTTTTGTTTATTTTGTTTTATTTCCTAGGTTTTCTATGTAGATTATTATGCCATCTTCAAATGGCACAATCTTATGTCTTCCTTTTTTATCTTGATTCCTTTTATTTCCTTTTCTTGTGTCATTGCAATGGCTAGCACTTTTAGCATCATGTTACTACCATCCTTGTCTTATAACTGATATTGGGGGGAAATATTCTGTCACCATTAAGTATGATGTTAGCTATAGAGTTTTTTGGTAGATGTTCTTTTCTTTCAGCTTTATTGAGGTATAACTGACAAATAAAATCACGTTTTTGAAAAGTGTATGATGTGACAAATTTGACATACTTTGTGGAGTGATTATCACAGTGATTCATTGGTTATTTAGTAGCATGTTGTTTAGTCTCCATGTGTTTGTGTTTTTTGCAGTTTTTTTTTTTTTGACTTTTTTTTTTTTTTTTTGCTATTTCTTGGGCCACTCCTGCGGCATATGGAGGTTCCCAGGCTAGGGGTCGAATCAGAGCTGTAGCCACCAGCCTAGGCCAGAGCCACAGCAACACTGGATCCGAGCCACGTCTGCAACCTACACCACAGCTCACGGCAACGCCGAATCGTTAACCCACTGAGCAAGGGCAGGGACCGAACCCGCAACCTCATGGTTCCTAGTCGGATTCGTTAACCACTGCGCCATGACGGGAACTCCTGCAGTTTTTTTCTTGTTGATTTCGAGTCGTGTAGCATTGTGGTCAGAAAAGATGCTTGATATGATTTCAATTTTTTTAAAGTTACCGAGGCTTGATTTGTAGCCCAGGATGTGATCAATCTTAGAGAATGTACTGTGTGCACTTGAGAAGATTGTGTATTCTGTTGCTTTTTGGATGAAATGTCCTATAAATATCTATTAAGTCCATCTGGTCTAATGCTTCATTCAGGGCTTGTGTTTTCTTATTGATTTTCTCTCTGGATGATCTGTCCAGGCTGTAAGTGGGGTGTTAAAGTCCCCCACTATTATTGTGTTATCATTGATTTCTCCTTTTAAGTTTGTTAGCAGTTGCCTTATATATTGTGGTGATCCTATGTTGGGTGCATAAATATTTAAAATTGTTGTATCTTCTTCTTGGATTGATCCTTTGATCATTATGTAATGTCCTACCTTGTCTCTTAAAATATTCTTCATTTTAAGGTTGATTTTGTCTGATATGAGTATTGCTACTCCAGCTTTCTTTTGATGCCTGTTTTCTTCCATCCTCTCACTTTCAATTTGTAAGTGCCCCTAGAAGTGAAGTGGGTCTCCCGAAGACAGCATATACATGGGTCTTGTTTTTGTATCCATTCAGCCAGGCTATGTCTTTTGTTTGGGGCATTTAGTCCATTAACATTTAAGGTAATTATTCATATGCATGTTCTTATTGCCATTTTATTAACTGTTTTGGATTTGTTTTTGTTGCTTCTTTTTTCCCCTTCTTCTCTTGGTCTCTCCTCTCATGGTTTGATGACTATCTTTAGTGTTGTATTTGAGTTGATTTTTCTTATTTGTTTGTGTACCAATTATAGATTTTTGGTTTGCAGTCATCCTGAAATTTTAATATAGGAGGCTATATATATATATGAGATTGTTTTAAGTTGTTGGTCTCTTAACTGCAATGCATCTCCTGTGTCCTGCATTACTACCCTCCTCTTCTCACGATTTCTGATTTTCGTGGCATAATTGTGTGTGGATGATTTCATATCTTTACTGTATATACACCATTTCTGGTGAACCTTGTCATTTGTGGTATTTTTGTTTCTGGTTGCAGCCTTTTCTTTTCTGCCTAGAGAAGTTCCTTTAATATTTGTTGTAAGGCTGGTTTATTGTTGCTGAATTCTCTTAGCTTTTGCTTATCTGTGAAACTTTTGATTTCTCCTTCAAATCTGAATGAGAGCCTTGCTGGGTAGAGTAATCTTGGTTGGAGGTTCTTTCCTTTCATCATGTTAAGTATATCATGCCACTCCCTTCTGGCCTGCAGAGTTTCTGTTGAAAAATCTGCCGATAACCTTATTGGGGTTCCCTTGTATGTTATTTGTTTCTTTTCCCTAGCTGCTTTCAAGATTTTCTCTTTGTCTTTAATTTTGGTCAGTTTGATTAATATGTGCCTCTGGGTATTCCTCCTTGGGTTTATTTTATATGGTACTCATTGTGCTTCCTGGATTTGAGTGAGTGGTTCCTTCCCCATGTTAGGGAAGTTTTCGGCTATTATCTCTTCAAGTATTTTTTCTGTCTCCTTCTCTCTCTCTTCTCCCTCTGGCACCCCTGTAATATGGATGTTGATATGTTTAATGTTGTCCCAGAGTTCTCTGAGACTCTCTTCATTTCTTTTCAGTCTTTTTTCTCTTTTCTGTTCTGCATCCGTAATTTCCACTAATCTGTCCTCCACCTTGCTTATTTGTTCTTCTGCCTCCTCTATTCTGCTGTTGGCTGCTTCTGATTAATTTTTTATTTCAGTTATTGTATTTTGCATTTCTACTTGCTTAAGTTTTAAATCTTGTATTTCTTTGTTCAGTGTTTCCTGTAAATTTTCAGTCTTTGCCTCCAGTTTGTTTCCAATGTCTGGCATCATCTTCAGCATTGACAGTCTGCAGTCTTTTTCCTGGAGGCTGATGATGTCCAGATCACTTAGCTATTTTTCTGGAGTTTTTTCTTTCTCCCTCATCTGAGTTATAGTTCTGTGTCTTTTCATTTTTATAGGTTTTTGGTGTGGTGAACTTTTTGCAGACAATAGAGTTGTAGCCTCTCTTAATTCTGGTGTCTTCCCCCCTTGTGGCTGAAGTTGGTATGGGGGCTTGCTGTAGGCTTCCTGATGAGAGGGGCTGATGCCTGCCCACTGGCAGGTGGAGCTGATTCTAATCCCTCTGGTGGGTGGCGCTTAGTCTCTGGATGGGATTAGAGGCAGCTGTGTGCCTGAGGGGTCTTTAGGTAGCCTGTTTACTGAGGGGTGGGGCTGTGATCCCACCTGGGTTGTTGTTTGCCCTGGAGCTTCTCAGCTGGAACTGAAAGGTGTGGTCAGATTTTCCCAAAATGGCCACCTCCAGAGAAAGGCATGGCTGCTGAGTATTCCTGAGAGCTTTGCTTTCAATGTCCTTCCCTCACAACAAGCCACGTTCACCCCTGTTTTCCCAGGATGTCCTCCAAGAACTGTAGTCAGGTTTGACCCAGATTCCCATGGAGACCTTACTCTGCCCTGGGGCCCAGTGCACATGAAAGTCTGTGTGTGCCTTTTAAGAATGGGGTCTCAGTTTCCCCCAGTCCTGTGGATCTCCTGCACACAAGCGCCACTGGCCTTCAATGCCAGATGCTCTGGGGGCTCTTTCTCCTGATGCCAGATCCTAGGCATGGGGCTTTGAAGTGGGGCTCAGAGCTCTCACTCCTGTAGGTGAGTCTTTGTGATACAGTTGCTTTCTAGTCTGTGGGCTTCCCTGGGAGGTATGGGGCTGCTTATGTCATGTCATCACCCCTCCTACCTCTTGGTGTGGCCTCCTCTTTGTGTTGGGGAGTAGAATATCTTTTTGAAAGTTTCCAGTCCATTTGGTTGAAGGTTGTTCCTGGAATGAACAATCAAGTTAACACAACCATTACCTCATTTATTTACCTTTGTTGTTGTGAGAATGCTAAAAGTTCACTCTCAGCAAATTTTAAGTATACAACACAGTATTGTTAAGTCACCATGCTATACACTAGATCCCTAGAGCTTGTTCATCAAAGGCTTGTATCCTTTGAGTGGCATTTCCCCTTCTGCTCCACTCCCTAGTTCTTTGTAACCACCATTCTACTCTATGAGAGCAACTTTTTTTTTAAGATTCCACATATAAGAGAAATCATATGGTATTTGTCTTTATCTTATTTCATGTAGCATAATGCCATTGCAGTTCATCCATGTTGTCTAAAATATATTTCATTTTTTATGGCTGAGTAATATTCCATTGTATATGTATACCACAGTTTTTAAATTCATTTGTCCATTGATATAGACACTTAATGTTGTTTGCATGCCTTAGCTATTATAAATAATGCTTCAATGAACATGGGGGTACATGTATCTTTTCAAATTAGCGATTTTGTATTTGGACACATACTCAGAAGTGGAATTGCTGGATTATATGGTAGTTCTATTTTAAATTTTTTGAGAATGTTCCCTACTGGTTTTTGTAGTGGCTGTACCAGTTTACTTTCCCACCAACAGTGCACAAGTTTTCCCTTTTCTCCACTTCCTCACCAACTCTTATTTCATGTCTTTTTGATGAGAGTTGTCCTAACAGGTGTGAAACAATATCTCATTGTGGTTTTGATTTGCATTTCCCCATGATTAATGATGTTGAGAATCTTTTCATGTACTTGTTGGCCATCTTAAGTTTTTTATTTTTGGAAAAATGCCTATTCATATCTTCTGCCCATTTTAAAATTGGTTTATTTGGTTTTTTATTATTGAATTGTAAGAGCTCTTTATATATTTTAGATATTAGCCTCTTACTGGATATATGATTTTCCCCCATATTTTCTCCCATTCAGTAGGTTGCCTTTTCACTTTGTTAATGATTTCCTTTGCTGTGCAGAAGCTTTTTAGCTTGATGTAGTCCACTTGTTTATTTTTGCTTTAATTGCTCATGCTTTTGGTATGATATCCAAAATCCATTGCCAAACTGATGTCAAGAAGTTTTCTTATGCTTTGGTTTCAGTCTTAACGTTTAAATATTTAATTGATTTTGAATTAACTTTTGTGAGTGATGCAAGAAAGGGGTCCAGTTTCAATCTTCTGCATGGGGTTATCTAGTTTTCTCAATACCATTGATTGAAGAGAGTCTCCTTTCCCCATTGAGTGTTCTTGGCTCCTTTGTCAAATATTAATTGACCATATATGCAAGACTTTATTTCTGGGCTCTTGATTTTGTTGCATTTGTCTGTGTATCTATTGCAATGCCAGTGCCACACTGTTTTGGTTACTATAGCTATGTAATATAGTTTGAAATTAGAAAGTATGCTGCCTCCAGGTTTGTTCTTTTTTTATCAAGATTATTTTGGATATTTGGGGTCTCTCATGATCCCACACAAATTTTTTGATTTTTTTTTCCATTTCTGTGAAAAATGCCATTGAAATTTTGATAGGGATAGCATTGAATCTATTATAGATAACTTTGTGTAGCTGGGACATTTTAAGAGTATTAATTCTTCTGATTAATAGACATGGGATATCTTTCTTTTTTTTTTTCTTTCTGCTTTTAGGACTACACCCATGGCATATGGAAATTCCCAGGCTTGGGGTTGAATTGGAGCTGTAGCTGCTCACCTATCCACAGCCACAGCAAAGCAGGATCTGAGCTATGTCTGCACCACAGCTCATGGCAATGCCAGATTCCCAACCCATTGAATGAGACCAGGGATCGAACCTGTATCCTCATGGATACTAGTCAGATTAATTTCTGCTGAGCCACAATGGGAACTCATGTTGTTTTCCATGTAGAGGTCTTTTACCTCCTTGGTTTAATTTATTCCTAAGTATTTTATTGATTTCGATGCTAGTTTGAAAGGGATTATTTTCTTTGTTCTTTCTCAGATATTTAATTGTTAGCGTACAGAA
The DNA here is from genome assembly GCF_054392235.1 of Sus scrofa. Lineage (NCBI taxonomy): Eukaryota > Metazoa > Chordata > Mammalia > Artiodactyla > Suidae > Sus > Sus scrofa. The sequence continues at coordinate 102,422,784 of NC_139396.1, read as the reverse complement.
ATGATGTTAATTTCTATATGCTGCTTTTGTATTTTTCAATTTTACTGAATTCACATATCAGTTCTGAGAGTTTTTTGGTGGCATCTTTTGGGTTTTTTTACATATAAAATTATATCACCTGTAAACAGAAACAATTTTACCTCCTCATTTACAATTTGGATATATTTTATTTCTTTTTCTTGCCTAATTGTTCTGACTCAGACTTCCCCTACTATTTTGAATAGGAGTGGTGATAGGGGGTATCCTTATTGTGTTCCTGATCTTGAAGGAAAATCAGTTTTTCACCATTTGATGTTAGATGTGGACTTGTGATATATGGCCTTCCTTATAGTGAGGTATGTTCTTTCTGTATCCAATTTGTTGAAGTTTTTTTTTTTTAACCTTGAAAAGATATTGAATTTTGTCAAATATTTTTTCTGTATCTGTTGAGATGATCATATGGTTTCACATGTCGTTCTATTAATTGGTGTATCACATTTATTGATTTACATATGTTGAACTATATTTGCATCCTAGGGATAAATCTAGCTTTATCATAGTGTATGGTCCTTTTTAATGTGCTATTGAATTTGATTTATCAATATTTTGTTGAGAACTTTTGCTCCTATATCTATCAGGGATGTTGATCTATGGTTTTTGTTGTTTTTTTTTTTTCTTTTTTCATCATACTATCCTTATCTGGCTTTGGTATTGGATTAATTTTGGTTTCATAAAATGAGTTTGGGAGTGTTCCATCCTCTTCAATTTTCTTGGAAGTGTTTGAGAAGGATTGGCATTATTTCATCTTTAAATGTTTGGTAGAGGAATTCCTGTTATGGTGCAATGGGATCAGCAGTGTCTTTGCAGTTCCAGGATGAAGGTTCCATCCCCAGCCCAGAATAATGGGTTAAATGATCCTATGTTGCTGCAGCTGCAGTGTAGGTCACAACTGTGGCTTGGGTCTGATCCCTTGTCCAGGAACTCAGTGAGCTGTGGGGCAACCAAAAAATAAAAAATAAAATAAAATAAATAGTTGGTAGAATTCACCAGTGAAACCATCTGGTCGTGGGCTTTTTTTGGTTACCGATTCAATCTCCTTACTCATTAATGGTCTGTTCACATACTCAACAAACACTTGGTTTCACATGTCATTCTACTAATTGGTGTATCACATTTATTGATTTACATATGTTGAACTATATTTGCATCCTAGGGATAAATCTAGCTTTATCATAGTGTATGATCCTTTTTATAATTTAGTCTTACAAGTTGCATATTTTTCTGGAAATTGTTTCATTTTTCTAGGCTTTCCAATTTATTGGTATATAATTGTCCATAGTAGTCTTAGAAAAATTTGCATTTGCATGGTATCAGTTGTAATGATTTATTTATGTGTATCTTTTCTCATTTTTTTTTAGTCTAGCTAAACATTTGTCAATTTTACAATTTCTCCCCCAAAAACCTTGTTCTTTATTAAGCTGAATAAGCTCTCCTCTGTTTTGAGCATTCTGAGAATTTTTAAAATCATGAGTAGATGTTAAATTTTGTCAAATGCTTTTTCTGCATCAATAGGTATGATCATGTAATTTTTCTTCTTTCACCTGTCAATATGATAGAGTACACTGACTTTCAAATATTGAGCCAGCTTTGCATCCCTTGAATAAACCCTACTTGGTCTTGGTATATAGTTCTTTTATAATATTATTGAATTCTCTTTGTAAATATTTTGATAAGGTGTTTTGAAGGATATTGGGGTTTTTTTTGGTAATATACTTGTTTGGTTTTGGCAACAGAGTAATACTGGCTTTGCAAAATGATTTGGATTGTGAAGACCTACACACACCCCTCTGTTCACTGCAGTATTAATCACAATAACCAAGATATGGAAACATATTGTCCATTGATGGATGAATGGATAAAAATTCTATTATATACATACAATGGAATGTTATTTGGCTATAAAAAAAGAAAGACATCCTGCTATTTGCAACAACATGGATCGAACTGGAAGACATTATGCTAAGTGAAATTATCTAGACACAAAAAGACAAATACTGCATGATCTTATTTATATGTGGTAGAACTCATAAAATCTGAGTGCGTACTGATAGTTGCCATGGGTGGAGGGCTGAAGGAAATGGGGAAATGCTGGTCAAATGGTACAAACTTTCAGTTATTAGATGAGATAGGTTTTGGGGATATAATATACAACATGGTTGCTGTAGTTAATAATACTGTATTTTATACTTGAAATATACTAAGAGAATGGATTTTATCTGTTCTTACCACACACACACAAAGGGTAACTATGTAAATTGGTGCATTTGTTAATTGATTGTTGTAATCATCTCATAGTGTGTGCATTTATCAAGTTATCACATTGTGCACTTTGAATATATACAATTTTCATTTGTCAACTATACCTTAGTAAAGCTGGAAAAAATGAATTGGCAAGTTACCCTCATCTTCTCTTTTCTAGAAGAGGTTGTGCAGAAATCTTGTTAATTCTCAAGTGTTTGGTAGAATTCAGTGGTGAAGCCATCTGTGCCTGAAAGTTTCTTTTCTTTTTTTTTTTTTTGAGTTTTAAAATTATGAGTTCAATTTCCTTAATAGTTATAGGGCTATTCAAATTACCTATACTGTACTGGATGACTTGTGGTATGTTGTGCTTTTCAAGGAATTGGCTCATTTCATCTTAGTTGTCAAAGTCATGTGTGTGGAGTAGTTCGTAGTGTTCTCTCATTATCTTGATGTCTGCTAGGTCTGTAGTGATATTGTCTGTATCATTTCTGATATTGACAATATGTACCTTCTTTCTTTTTCTCTTTGTGAGTATTGCTAGACTTTTTTCTTTTTGAAGAGCCAGTTTTTATTTCATCGATTTCCTATATTTTTCTGTTTCAAATTTCATTTATTTCTGCTATTATCATTATTATTTTCTTCCTTCTGCCTGCTTTTGGTTTAGTTTGCTCTTCTTTTCTAATTTCTTGTTATGGAACATCAGACTATTAATTTGAGGGTTTTCCTAAATGTAAACATTTTCTTTAGTGCTATTCTTATCAGCACTACTTTAGCTGTGTTACACAAATTTGGTTAAAGTATTTCCACTGTCATTTGGTCTAGTGCTCATCCTTTAGACCAAGTGTCAGTGAACCTCAGTATTGGGACAGATGGCAAATACCTTAGGCTTTGTGGGACTATGATCTATGTCACTCCTCCACTCCTCCTCTTCTTTTTTTTTTCCTTCCTTATAACATTAAAATAAACTTACTCTTTAGAGGAGTTGTAGGATCACAGCAAAGTTAAGAGGAAGGTACAGAGATTTCCCATATATTTCCTGCCCACATTATCAACATCCTCAGCCAGAGTGGCACATTTGCTACAACTGATGAACCCACATTGACACATCATTATCATCCAGAGTTCATAGTTTACATGAGAGTTCAGTCTTGGTTTTGTACATTCTATGGGCTTGGACAAATGTATAAGGACATGCATTACAGTATCATACAGAGTAGTTTCACTGCCCTGGAAATCCCCTGTGCTCTACCTACTCTTCCATCTCTCCCCCAACCCTGGCAACAATGGATACTTTCATTGTCTCCAGAGCATTTCTTCTTCTGGAATATTACATAGTTAGGGCCATAGAGTATATAACTTTTTCAGATTGGCTTCTTTCATGTAGCAATATGTATTTAAGATTCCTCTTTTTTTTTTTTTTTTTACAGCTTGATAGTTCATGTCTTTTGGGCACAGACTAACATTCTGATTCTCTGGATGTACGACCAGTTTATCTATTCACCTACTCAGGGACATTTTGTTTGCTTCTAGGTTTTAGCAATTATGAACAAAGCTTCTATAAACATCTGTGTGCAGGTTTCTATGTGGATATAAGTTTCCCAGTCCTTTAAGTAGGAACATGGTTGTTGGATCACATGGTAAATGTATAATTAGTTTTATTAGAAACTGCCAAACTGTCTTCCAAAGTGACTGTACCATCCTACATTCCCAGCAGTGAATGAGAGTTCCTGTCGCTCCACATCCTCCAGCATTTGGTGTTGTCAAAGCTCTTAATTCTGGCCATTCTAATAGGGTATATAACATTTTACACATGTAAAACTATTCTTAGCTTGCATGCTACACAAAACTAACTTGTGGATCTATGGTTTACTAACCCCTCCTTTACTCCCATCTCCCGCTGTTCACCTTTTTTTTTTTGTTACATTTGGAATATATTTTTTATGATTTTTATTTTTTCCATTATAGTTGATTTATAGTTTCTATTATAGTTGATACTGTACAGCAAAGTGACCCAGTCATATGTATAAATCATTCTTTTTCTCACATTATCGTCCATCATGTTCCATCACAAGTGACTGGATATAGTTCTCAGTGCTATACAGGAGGATCTCACTTCTTACCCACTCCAAATGCAAGAGTGCATCTATTAACCCTAGACTCCCAGTCCATCCCACTCCTTCCCCCTCCTCCTTGGCAACCGCAAATCTCTTCTCCAAGTCCATGAGTTTTTTTCCTGTGGAAAGTTTCATTTGTGCCATATATTAGATTCTAGATATCATATGGTATTTGTCTTTGTCTTTCTGACTTAATAAATCTCTAATTCCATCCATGTTGCTGCAAATGGTATTATTTGGTTCTTTCTTATGGCTGAGTAGTATTCCACTGTGTATATATACCACATCTTCTTAATCCATTCATCTGTTGATGGACATTTAGGTTGTTTCCATGTCTTGGCTATTGTGTATAGTGCTGCAGTAAACATATGGGTACATGTATCTTTTTCAAGGAAAGTTTTGTCTGGATATATGCCCAAGAATGGGATTGCTGGGTCATATGGTAGTTCTATATTTAGTTTTCTGAGGTACCTCCATACTGTTTTCCATAGTGGTTGTGCCACACTGTTCACTTCTGAGTTTGAGTCTATAGCCCAGAATGGTACATGTCCTGGTTGAGCTTTTGTTTGACACACACACACACACACACACACACACACACACACACACACAATGCCTTACTTCCTCCAAGTTCTCTACAACCTTCTCTTTTTCCTGAACTCATTTCAACTCTTCCCATGACTTCAATGAAATTTGTTCTACCAGATTCATTCTCCACATGACTCTTTCAGAAAACTTACTGCATGATAATTTTGCTAACACTATTTTATGCTAAGTGTACACTGCTGTGATTTAGCACTTTACTCTTCCAGGTATTGGAATTTATTTCTGCAACTAGATTGAAGGTCCCTGGAGAGCTAAGATTTATCTTAACAACTACAATGATAAAAATGCTTTGTTTTAAAACAACCCTTTCTGGTTCTTAAAGTGTTCTCATGGTCTTTTTAGTTCTTCAGGAGAAACTTGTAAAGAAGTCTGGGCAAAGAATTTTATCTTTAGTTGACAAATGAGCAAACCGAGGCTCAGCCAGATGACAGACGAAGACTCATGACTACTAACTGAGAGATCAGAACTAGACCCCCCAGTGCTGGCCATTTGCTGCATTGGCATCCTGACCCCCCAACAGTGGATGGGCACCCTGAAGGCCCTTGGCCCAGCCAGTGGAATGAATGCCTAATGCCATGTTCTTGTCCTTGGCCATGTTGCCCACCCCTCGATGTCATTATTTCTACTTTCTCCTCCTTCCCTTGCTCTGTTTTCTGTTGCATGCTACTGTCATTTTAGGGAGAACCTAGGTTGTCATTCTCTAGGAACCTCGATCTTTTCATATTTGAAAAATCTTTCTCCAGAGAAAGAGGACTCTGCCTGAAACATGCTCATTACCTGGAGAGGTTCTTGGCCAGGAGGGCCACATTCCAGGTGAGTTTTACAGCTGTCCCAAGGAGAGACCTTCCCCACCATTACCAGGTCCTCCACGGGAGTGTGCTGAGAGTGGGGGGCCTGGGCCCATTGGAGTCTGGCACAGGAAACTGCCTCTTTTTCAGAGTGGTCTCTGCATTAGCAGAGGAAATGTTGATGGAAAAACTAGGAATGGAGTTTTCATAGCCTCAACAAGTGACTGGCAAACATGGGAGTGAACGTAGGCCCTCTCAACTCTGCTATGCAGCAAAGACCCTGCACCTCTCCCCACAGTGAACCCAGTGCCTTACACTTAGAGGAGGGTCTTCAGCCTGCACTTGGGATTTCAGAATGACCACTGCCCCTCTGCACACCCTGAGCCCCAGCCTGGATCTGCCCCGTGTGGGGCCAGTGGCTTTACTCTCTCCATGTAGGTGTAGCTCCCACAGGCTTGCCCATCTCTACTCCTATTCTAGAGCTGGAGGGCAATCTGGGCAAGATACCAGGCCATGCTGGCCACAAGTCAGCTCCCAAAGATGGGACTTGAAAAGGAGAGGCTTCTTTGGACTCAGGAGAGGAAGCTCCCTGAAGCGTGGGACAGACATACTCAGGTCCCAGAGGGCCCTTTCTGTGGGTCTCAACTCAGCACTTATTAATTCAAAGATAACATAGCATCCTGCCTGGTGAAACTTATTTTCCTTTAGAGTCCATTTCTCTCTTTAATTAAAAACATTTTAAAGTATAGTCAATTTACACTGCTGTAAATTTCTGGTGATTAGCAAAGTTATTTGGTTATATATCTGTACATACATATATAGATATAATCTTTTATATATACTCTTTTTCATATTCTTTTCCATTGTGGTTTATTATAAGATATTGAATATAGTTCCCTGTGCTACACAGTAGAGCCTTGTTGTTTATTAATTTTGTATGTAATAATATGATCTGCTAATCCCAAACTCTCAATTCACCCCCGCCCCCCGTGTCTGTCTCCGGCTTTGCAACCACAAGTCTGTTATCTGTGTCTGTAAGTCTGTTTCTGTTTTGTAGATAGGTTCATTTTTGTGTTATATTTTAGATTCTACATATAAGCGATATATGGTATTTGTCTTTCTGACTTACTTTGCTTAGTATGATAATTTCAAGGTGAATACATGTCGTTACTAAGGACACTATTCAATTCTTTATTATGATTAATATTCCATTGTGTACATATATGTACACACACACACACACACACACACACACACACATATATACCACATCTTTATCCATTCATCTGTCGATGGACATTTAGGTTGTTTGCATGTCTTGGCTACTGTAAACGGTGCTGCTGTGAACTTAAGGGTGCATGCTTCTTTTCAAATAGGGTTTTCGTCTTTTTTAACATATGCCCAGGAGTGGGATTGCTGGGTCATATGGAAACTCTATTTTTAGTTTTTTGAGGAACTTCCATGCTGTTCTCCATAGTGGTTCTGCCAATTTACATTCTCACCAACAATGTCAGAGGGTTCTAAGGACCTTTTTTTTTGTTCAGCACTCCACAATCCATTTTCTCACTCAAGCTTTCCTGAGTACCTCCACCTGGATGTCTCTGAGGGTGGGAGACTTTGGGGAGAGTACCAGATAACACTATTGAGTGCTGAGTGCAGGTCGGGCACTGTTCTAGGCACCTACCTCACATTAACTTACATAACTCTCACAACAACTTCCTGAGGTAGATGTCCATTTAAATCTGGGATTTTTGGAGGAGTCCTGATTGCTTCCCAAAGCACACAGTGGGGCAAGAGCCTGGAGTGGGGCCCAGGTCTGTGCTCTTTCCCCTACATTCTACTGTGTCTCCAAGTGGCATATCAATCAGGGAGGTTAGGTGCAGGTCTAGAAACCAACTCTGGCTGGGATAATCATAAAATGGATTTTTGAGGGGTCAAAGGGGTGGATTCTGGCTGGATGTTCCCATCCCGGTTCTGTCCCTAAACACTCAATAAGACCGTTTCTTAGCCTAGCTTTCAGCTGGCCAGTGGAACATGGTGGAAAATGATGTATAGCACTTCCAAGCCTGGCCCTGAAAGTTCTCCCTGATCCTTGGCTTTCACTGTCCTGTGAGAGGGCGTCTGGGAAGTGGAGCCACACAACTGGAGCAGCCGGTCTGAGTCACCACCTGGAGGAATGCCACTCCACCCAACTGCCCAACATGCCTGGACCTGCATGGGGTTGGAAAATAAACCTCGCTTTGTGAGTTGCTGAGACGTCAGGGTTTGTGTGTTTTGTGGACTGGCCAAGCCTATTCTGACCAGGAAAGCCAGCAAACTAAGTTTGGTTGCATCACACTCAGGCCCAAAGCATGAAATCACATTCCCAAACTGCTTCCATGGAGAAGTGTGTTGCTACCACTGACAGTATAGATGCAGCTACTTAACACGACCATCACTGCGATGCAGACAGCTGTGGATGGAGCCTCTGCTGGGCGGCATCTGGAGGGTGGGAGCTGGCCCACCCCTACTCAAGGAGTGGAGTCTGTACAGCCTAGATGACTAAGGTGTCCAGTTGGAGGAATGAAAACTGGTAAAAGACCACTGTAAGGGAAGAAAAGGCGGTGAGTCTGTGAGAGAAGAAAGATGCTGGACTCTGATTCCTGGAAGGGGAGAGTCTTTTAGGCCAGGACAAGCAGGCATGTGGGTTCCTGGGTTTCTGTGATATTGTCTACATCTGTGTCAAATTAATCACTATCTTTTGCAATTCAAGAACCTAAGTAAAATTATTGAAGATAAAAATGGGCACAGAATTTATATTTATTAATAACAATAAAAAAACCCTCCAACCCCAAACCCAGTGTATGTATAAAGATATACATAGTTGTACCCCACTCTCTACCATTAGTTCATAGTTATTTTTCACCCCTTCCAAAAGGCCTTATTTAGCGGTGTGAAGGGAAAGGTGGCTTTTTGTTTGTTTGTTTGGACTCTTACATTTCCAGGTCTTTTATTAATTAACCTGAAGTCCTACTCTTTTTTAGTCAGTACTTTCATTAATGACACAGCAATAACAGCATCATCAATGGCTGTACTACTACTCTTGATCATTGCTTATTGAGTTCAGTATCTGAAAGAGTTCTGAAAAAAAATCCAATTGTGTTAAAATGATTTTTCAGACGGGTTTAATGGTTAAGACAGAGAAGGCTGTTAACCTTGACCTCCTCACACACATTCCTGTTTTTTCATACCCACCAATCATTTATTCTCAAGTCTGTTTTCCTGGTTAATTAAAAACAACCATTTAATTCATTAGTAACCATTTAAAATATAATCCCTAACAAAATTATCACCACATTAATATCATACTTTTGTTATATACTTGTGTTCCCAAATCCTCCTGGGTCCCTTGAAGGTTGCTATTCTGAAGATCTTAATAAAGGGTGGCAAAAGATTGGAAATGAGCCAAATATCCATAAATGTAACCTAAATACATTATGGTACATCTCCTAGTGGAATACTGCCCAGTTGAAAATACTAATGAGAAGGTTCATGTGCTGTTAGGGAATGATCTTCAAGACATATTAAGAAAGAGCCAAGTACAGAACAGGGTGTAGAGAATATTCTCATTTTTTGGTATAAAGGAGATGTTAGAACATGAATTAGCTTACAAAAGCATGAAATACCTCTGGGTAGATATATGCAAGAATGAGAACATTTGTTGCCTGTTGGGGCAGGGGGAAATTGTATGACTGAGTTGAGGGAGAAATTTTCAAGGTATGTGCTTTATTTTTTATTTTTGTCTTTTTGCCTTTTTTGGGGCCGCTCCCACGGCATATGGAGGTTCCCAGGCTAGGGGTCGAATCGGAGCTGTAGCCACCGGCCTACGCCAGAGCCACAGCAACGCGGGATCCAAGCCATGTCTGCAACCTACACTACAGCTCACGGCAACACCGGATCCCTAACCCACTGAGCAGGGCCAGGGATCAAACCCGCAACCTCATGGTTCCTAGTCGGATTCGTTAACCACTGAGCCACGATGGGAACTCCCGGTATATGCTTTATTTTTATACCCTAAGTACTTTATTTTGTATTTCCTAAGTTTGAGGACCTTCTCCTATGTAACCACCATGCAATGATAAAAATTTGGAAATTTAACATTAATATACAATCAGCTAATCCACAGAGTCCATATTGTAATTCAGCTGTCTCAGTAATGATTTAGTCTACAACCCAACTCAAGAGCACATGTTGCATTTCATTGTCATATATTTTTGTTTCCTTGAGTTTGGAATGCTTCCCATGCCTTTGTTTTTGTCAATAGCAGCAGAGATTAAGCCTCTTTTTTTTTTAATAATAATTTTTATTTTTTCCATTATAGCTGGTTTACAGTGTTCTGTCAATTTTCTACTGTACAGCAAATTTACCCAGTCACACATACATATATACATTCTTTTTCTCACTTTATCCTCCATCGTGCTCCATCATAAGTGACAGGATACAATTCCCAGTGCTCTACAGCAGGATTTCATTGCTTATCCATTCCAAAGGCAATAGTTTGCCTCTATTAACCCCAGACTCCCAGTCCATCCCGTTCCCTCCCCCTCCTCCTTGGCAACCACAAGTCTCTTCTCCAAGTCCATGACTTCCTTTTCTGTGGAAAGTTTCATTTGTGCCATATATTAGATTCCAGATATAAGTGATATCATATGGTATTTTTCTCTTTCTGACTTACTTCACTTAGTATGAGAGTCTCTAGTTCCATCCATGTTGCTGCAAATGGCATTATTTTGTTCTTTTTTATGGCTGAGTAGTATTCCATTGTGTATATGTACCACATCTTCTTAAACCATTCATCTGTCGATGGATATTTAGGTTGTTTCCATGTTTTGGCTACTGTGAATAATGCTTAAATGAACATATGGGTTACATGTGTCTTTTTTTAAGGAAAGTTTTGTCCAGATATATGCCTAAAAGTGGGATTGCTGGGTCATATGATAGTTCTATAGTTTTCTGAGGTATCTCCATACTGTTTCCCATAGTGGTTGTACCAATTTACATTCCCACCAATAGTGCAGGAGGGTTCCCCTTTCTACATACCCTCTCCAGCATTTGTTATTTGTGGACTTATTAATGATGGCCATTCTGACTGGTGTGAGGTGGTCCCTCATAGTAGTTTTGGTTTGCTTTTATCTAATAATCAGTGATGTTGAGCATTTTTTCATGTGCTTGTTGGCCATCTGTATATCTTCTTTGGAGAAATGTCTATTCAGTCTTTTGTCCATTTTTCAATTGGGTTGTTGGCTTTTTTTTTTTGCTGTTAGAGATTAAGCCTCTTTAAGCTGCTTCTTAGGCAGTAGATGCAGGCAAGTGGGAACTAGAAGAGCCTGAGTATGGGAGGCTCAGGATGGCTCTAGGCTTTAGCCTAGTTTGGGGTCTAATATGTGGAAGTTATTAGTCTTTTGAGGACTTCTTGGAATAATGGAGTTCTTCTGGAGAGGGTGAGAATATGTTCCTGGGGCACTGGGAAGGGTGAGTGGGCTTACTGTCATCATAATTTGGACCCAAATAGAAATTTGACCTTATTTTGAGGGTACAGACTGGTGAGGATAGGTGACATTTAAATTACATTCTTGGGCACATTTGTAAGGGGAGGTTGTCTATAGCTTTCAGAGGATTTTTTTTAAGGCTCTTTATTATGTGATGTTTTAAACATGTGTAAAAGCAGAGAAAAGAGTTTCACAAATCCTCATGTACTCTTTACCCACCTTCAACAATTATTGTTCTTCCATTGAGCTATCCTTCTAATTTTTTCCCATGAAAAATTTTAAGTAAAATCCCCCATGCATTTCACCTTTTTTTTTTTTTTTTTTTGTCTTTTTAGGGCCGCACCCGTGGCATATGTAGACTCCCAGTCTAGGGGTCTAATCGGAGCTGTACCTGCCGGCCTATGCCATAGCCACAGTAATGGCAGATCCGAGCCACATCTGTGACCTACACTATAGCTCACAGCAATACCCAACTCACTGAGCAAGGCCAGGGATTGAACCCGCTACCTCATGATTCCTAGTCAGATTCATTTCCGCTGTGCCATGATGGGAACTCCCATTTTACCGTTTTACTTTCAAATACTTCAGAATGTATTTCCAACAGATAAGAATTTTTTATAAAAAACAAGACATGCAGACCTCCCACTGTGGTTCAGTGGTAATGAACCCGACTAGGATCCATGATGATGTGGGTTCGATCCCTGGCCTCATTCAGTGGGTGAAGGATCCAGCGTTGCTGTGAGCTGTGGCATAGGTCACAGATATGGCTTGGGTTTTGCTTTGCTGTGGCTGTGGTGTAGGCTGGCAGCTGTAGCTCCAATTTGACCCCAAGCCTGGGAAATTCCATATACTGTGTGTGAGGCCCTAAAAAGCAAAAATAAATAAATAAAAATGAGACATGCTACCACTTCATTATCACATCTAATGAATTAATAACAACTTAATACAATCTAGTATCAATACACATTCCATTTACAATCTCTCATGAATGTCTTTTTGCAGTTGGTTTACTTATAAGGAGATCTGAACAAGAAGCCATTCTGGTGTGGTCCTGAAGGACAGTAGTGGAAGAAAATATTCCCACTGGGCAGAGCTTCACACAGGGCAACTGACTGTTCATTTGCCCAAAGTTAGAGATGACCAGAGGTATGGATCTACATTGATTTGTGGGCCGTGGCTGATGTTTGGCTGGCTGGAAAGGTCACAATTAAATGATCACAGTAGGAAGGTTCTGGGAAAGAGCTGTGTGGATTGATCTCTTTGAATGACCATAGAATGTGAAGATCTGTATCCCAATAGACACTTAAGAGTAATTATACCAGAGAACTATTTTGATAATCAGATGGATAAAATGATCGGTTCTCTGGATGACAGTTACTTTCCCCGGCTACCTCTGTCCTTGCCCAAAGCCCTCATGATCCAAGAGGCCAAGACAGCAGTGATGAAGACTATGCATAGGTTCAACAACATGTACTGTCCACCTCCTAAAGCCTCTTTGTCTCTAGTCACTGCTGAGTGGCCATCCTGCCCACAGCAGAGACCAGTACTGTGTTCCTAACAGAGCACCATTCTTTGGGAGAATCGGTGAGACTACCTCCAACATGTAAAGGGTCCTATTTAGATTTCACAGACACAGACGCTTACTCTTGACATGGATTTGCTTTTCCTGCCTGTGGCACTTTCCCCCCCAAACTAGAATCCATACACTGACAGAAGATGTTATTCTACCTTGCATTACTTCTGACCAAGGAACTTATTTTATAGCAAATGGAGTACAGCAGTGAGCTCGCGCTCATGGGAATCACATCATCTTGATTACTGCAGCTTTCTTGGAAGTCTTGAAATCAGGTAAAGTCCTCCTGCTTTGTTCCTCTCTTAAAATTTTTTCTGGCTACTCTAGATTCTTTGCGTTTTCTTACAACTTTTAAAATAAGCTTGTCAATTTCTATTAAAATACCTGTGGGGATTTGAATGGGATCATTTTGAATCTGCAGATGAATTTAAAGCAAACTGATATCTTAACAATATTGAGTTTTTCAACCCGTGCACATGGCATATCCCTCCGTTTATTTAAGCCTTCTTTACTTTTTCTTAGCAATGGCTTGCTGTTTTTTGGGTATACCGGTCTTGTGAACCTGTTTTGTTAAGCACATTCCTAATTATGATGTGGTTTGTGATTCTGTTGCTACTGCGGCTTTAGACTTGACTTCCACAAGGGCTATGACTTCCATTTGGACTGACATTGGTGTTGCTTTGGCTCTGGCTCCTGCTAAACCTCTCTGGCTGACTGTGCTGTGTCCTGCTCTTTTGCTTCTTCCATCACTTTATTGTTCGGTTCTTTAGATATTTTTCCTGAAATTTCCCCTTTTCTTACAGATGTGTTACTTTCACTATCAACTTCATTGTAGTCTGGTTCAAAAGCAGCTTCATCAGTCTCTCTAGTTAAGTAGGAGAAAGGTTAAGAGGAGTGGCTTATCTACAGTTTAGGCTGGATAGTATTCCTGCCCATTTGCCCATTAATCTGCACTTTTTCAGTGTGTGTGTGTCTGGTGAGTTAAGATTATGTGTCATGTAATTTATTGCCACTTGATTCTTTGCTGTTCTTTGCTTCTTAGGTGCTCTTCTTATGGTCCTTACAAGGTTTTTTTTTTTTTTGTCTTTTGTCTGTTGTTGTTGCTATTTCTTGGGCCGCTCCCGCGGCATATGGAGATTCCCAGGCTAGGGGTTGAATCGGAGCTGTAGCCACCGGCCTACGCCAGAGCCATAGCAACTTGGGATCCGAGCCGCGTCTGCAACCTACACCACAGCTCACGGCAACGCCGGATCGTTAACCCACTGAGCAAGGGCAGGGACCGAACCCGCAACCTTATGGTTCCTAGTCGGATTCGTTAACCACTGCGCCACGAGGGGAACTCCAAGGTTTTTTTTTTTTTAATCTAGAAATTTTATCTCTTCACTTGAGCATTTAGTGTCATAAGTGGCTTGGAGATCATATTTTTTTTGTGTGTGTCTCCTGTGGGACTAGAATTACTTTTTTTGGAATATACTTTTTTTTTTTTTTTTTTATGGCAACTCTCCTCCCTCACTTTGTTTTTCCCATGAAGAAGCTACAGGATTTTTTTTTTTTTTCTTTCTAGTTCCCTTTTATTAGGTTGAGAAAGTCTCCTTCTATTCCAGTATTTTGCTGAGAGCATTGTCTTTGTTTTGGCCATGCCTATAGCATGCGGAAGTTCCTGGGCCATAGCAGCAACCCTAGTGGCTGCAATGGCAACACCAGATCCTCAACCTGCTGCACCACAAGGGAGTTCCTGTAGTATTCTTTTTATATTTTGCTAGATTCAATTTGCTAATGTTTTGTTAAGGATTTATGTTCATGAGAGATATTGGCCTGTAGTTTATTTTTCTTATGGTAACTTTTTTCTTATCAGGATAAAGTTTGCCTCACAAGATGATGTGGGAAGTGCTCCCTTTACCTCTATGATGAAAGTGTTAGTATAAGATTGGTGTTATTTCCTCAAATGTTTGATAGATTTCACTAGTGAAGCCACTTGGACTATTGATTTCTCTCTCTCTCTTTTTTAGCAAAAGAATTCATTTTTTTCATAGGTATAGTACTATCTAGATATCTCTCATATCAATTTTTATAATTTACCCCTTTTAAGGAGTAGTTAATTTCATTATGTTGATGAATTTGGAAGCATAAATTTATTTGTATTATTCCTTTTTCATGGTAAAGGAAAATATCATGTTATATATATATACCATTATCATGTTAACGTTCGTAGAACCTGTAGTTATGACTCCTCTTTAGTTTCTGATTTTGGTAGTATGTGTTTTGCTTGGTGAGTCTAGAGGTTTATCAATTTTATCACTTTCTAAAAAGACTGTTTTTGGTTTATTTGGTTTATTGCTACTGATTGTCCATTTTATATTTAATTATTATTTTTTCAATAAATTTTATTGGTGTATAGTTGACTTACAAAGTTTTGTTACCTTCAGGTATAAAGCAAAGTAAATCACATATACATATTTATATGTGTGTTCCTTTTCAGATTCTTTTCCTATGTAAGTTATTACACAGTATTGAGTAGATTACCCTGAGCTGTACAGTAGGTCTTTGTTAATTATTCTTATTCTTGCCTTCATTTTTCACTTTCCTCTATTTATTTTGGATTTAAGTTACTCTTTTCTTTTTACTTTCTTACTTTGGAAGCTTAGATAATTGCTTTTAGACCTTCTTCCTTTGAAGCACTGCTTCACCTATTCCACCTTAAAAAAAAAAAAACAAAACCAAACAATTCTAATTGTGTCTGTTCCTAGAGGGCACTGGGGAATTTCTAAACCAAATCAGCTGTTAGCCCCCTCCATCGTGCCTGCTTATTAGATTTTTTAAAAAATGATTTGTATTTTTTCCATTATAGTTGGTTTACAGTGTTCTGTCAAACATCAGATATTTAAAACTGTTTTGTGACATAAAGTTATGGAATAGTTAAATCCAATTAAATGTGGGTTTTTAGGTGATTTCTTACTGAATCTACAAATTGCATCCTTCTATGTGATGAGACCTAGAGCAGTTGATTGAGTGTTCTGAGTGGAAGAAAGTTTGTGCTTCAGATTTTGTATTCTCTCTCCTGCTTCAGAGAAGTTGTTACTACAAATGGCCTCTCATGTCAGTCTCATTTTTCTCTTCTGTTTTTCTTCATGTGAAATAGCATAAACTCTAATTATACCCAAGTTTTTTGGTGTGCATTAAGTTAAATTATCTCTTCATACTCAGCAGGTTTGTTAGAGAAAAGGGCCCCTGGATTTGGTCCCAACTCAGCAGGATTAAGTGGAAATGTACTGAAATGAGGTAAAGGGCATTTTAAATGGTATAAAAATTATATTTGGTGAAATAAAAGCAAATTAGTTTTTACTCCACTTCCCTCACATTCCATTTTAAAACAGGTGGCCTTGTTAAAACTCCAGATGTTTTTGGAGTTCACTGGTGGCCTCATGGGTTAAAGATCTGGCATTGCCATTGCTATGACTTAGGGTCTATGCCTGGCCCAGGAATGTCTGCATGCCATGGGTGTGGCCAAAAAACAAAAAAAAAACCATAAAATGAAGACAGATGTTTTCGTGGCAGTGGGCACTGGGTAGATTAGCCCTCCTGGGCTTTCTCAGCAGGGATATAGACCTGGCAACAGGACTTGGGGGTGCTTTCCCTGAATCAATTTAGCAATTTAACATGGAGAGGAAATGGATAATCTTACAGTCTACAGATGTCAGAGGCTCCTTTCTCATCCTTTCTCTCTAAATTTTCAATTTATAAGTCTTTTTGAAAATGTTTGGACTTCTACTTCCAGGATACAGAAATTTGCAAGAGATCATTACCCTCATTGTAGCAATGCAAGTACGCTAGATGAACTACAAAATCATAGTCATTAAAAACTCCATCAGAATTTAAAAAGAACTAAATTCCAGAGTAGAAAGAGCCCTTACTAGGAGAGTAAGACATAAGGTTACTTTCACCAAAGGGATAGAAGAGCAGACCCATCATAGAAGGTATTTTTGAAGATGCATTGAGAAACTAGCTGAACAAGCTAAAACTTCCATGATTTGGCACGATGTATTAAAATCCACCCCCAAACTTAAATGCTAAGTGGCACCTACCTGCCAGTTCTTATCTCTAGGACTTCACCAACTGCATGACCCTGTCCTGGTGAAGGTGAAGGGTGGGGGATGAGGGTGGAGAGAGATTTCCCTTGGAACCCTCACCCATCATTTCCTTCTAAGTCTTTACTGAGTACCTAACAGAAGCAGGGACAGGAAGGAGGAGAGAGAGAGGACCCCTTAAGGCACACATGCCCATCAATTCTTTACCAATGAGCACACAGTGAAAGGTAGATGGAGTGTCAAAAAGCAGAAGGATGTGACCGATGCTCAAGGAGAAAAAACAGGCAATAGAAACAGAACCAGGAGTGACTGAGATGTTGGAATGAGCAGACAAAAACTTTAAGTATTAGAACTCTGTTAAAGTGTTCAGTGGAAAAAATGGGCAACATGAATGAAAAGATGGGAAATTTCTGCAGAGAATCTGAAACTTGATAAAAGAAGAAAATGAAAATTCTAGAACTGAAATGAAAATTTTATTTAAAAGATTTAACAGTAAATACAACAGAGAAAAAACATGTTAATAAAATGTATCCAAACTAATGCATAAGGAGAGAAAATCAAACTGAATTTAAATTTTAAAAGTTACAACAGAGTTTCAGAGAACTGTAGTACAATATAAAACACTGTAGTATATACATATCGAAGTCCCTTGAAGAGAGGAGAGAGAAGACAGGGCAGAGGGAAGATCTGAGGGACTGTGAGAATTTTCCAAAATTAATGAAGAATACTAATATATTATTTTGCAGATCCTAGCAGCTCAGGAAAACCCAAGTAGAATGAATATAAGGAAAAACATACCGAGGTCCATCCTAGTCAAATTGCCAAAAACCAAAATTAAAGAGAATATCCTAAACATTGTGAGAAAGTATATATACATTTAATAATACAATAATAAGAACCATGACTAATAGCTAATCAAAAATAGTAGAATCCAGAACACATTGGAATGGCTTCTTTAAAATGCTGAAAGAAAAAAAAATCATTCAAAATACATACTTCAAAAATGAAAAAAAAAAAAAAAAGGATTTCCTGTTATAACACAGTGGGTTAAGAATCTGACTGCAGTGGCTCAGCTTGCTTAGGAAGCTCAGGTTCCATCCGTGGCCCAGTGCAGTAGATTAAAAAGATCAAGCATCGAAAGCCTTCCCACTAAGATCTGGAACAAGACAAGGATGCCCACTCTCACCACTGTTATTCAACATAGTACTAGAAGTCCTAGCCACAGCAATCAGACAAACAAAAGAAATAAAAGGCATCAAAATAGGAAGAGAAGAGGTAAAACTGTCACTGTGTGCAGACTACATGATACTATATATAGAAAACCCCAAGGACTCAACCCAAAAACTACTTGAACTGATCAACAAATTCAGCAAAGTAGCAGGATATAAGATTAACATTCAGAAATCAGTCACATTTCTGTATACTAACAATGAAATATTAGAAAAGGAATACACAAATACAATACCTTTTAAAATTGCACCCCCCAAAAATAAAATACTTGGGAATACACCTGAGATTTATATGCTGAGAACTATAGAATATTAATCAAGGAAATTAAAGAATACGTAAAGAAATGGAAAGTTATTTCATGCTCCTGGACTGGAAAAATTAATATTTTAAAAATGGCCATACTACCCAGAACAATCTACAAATTCAATACGATCCCTATCCAATTACCCATGACATTTTTCACAGAACTAAAACAAACAATCCAAAAATTTATATGGAACCACAAAAGACAAAAGCAATCCTGAGAAACAAAAACCAAGCAGGAGGCATCACTCTTCCAGATTTCAGGCAATATTACAAAGCCACAGTAATCAAGACAGTGTAGAAGTGGTACCAAAACAGACATACAGACCAGTGGAACAGAATAGAGAACCCAGAAATAAACCCAGACACCTATGGTCAATTAATCTCTGACAAAGAAGGCAAGAACATAAAATGGGAATGACAGTCTTTTCAGCAAGTATTGCTGGGAAACCTGGACAACTACATGCAAATCGATGAAACTAGAACACACCCTTACACCATGCACCAAAATAAACTCAAAATGGCTGAAAGACATAAATATAAGACAAGACACCATCAAACTCCTAGAAGAGAACATAGGCAAAACATTCTCTGACATAAACCTTATGAATATTTTCTCAGTCTCCCAAAGCAACAGAAATAAAAGCAAAAAGAAACCAATGGGACCTAATCAAACTGACAAGATATTGCACAGCAAGGGAAACCAAAAAGACAACAAAAAGACAACTTACAGAATGGGAGAAAATAGTTTCAAATGATGCAACTGACAAGGGCTTAATCTCTAGAATATACAAGCAATTTATACAACTCAACAGCAAAAAAGCCAACAACCCAATTGAAAAATGGGCAAAAGACCTGAATAGACATTTCTCCAAGGAAGATGAACAGATGGCTAACAAGCACATGAAAAAATGCTCAACATCCCTGATTATCAAAAAAATGCACATCAAAACTACCACAAGATACCACCTCACACTAGTCAGAATGGCCATCATTAATAAGTCCACAAATAACAAATGCTGGAGAGGGTGTGGAGAAAAGGGAGCCCTTTTGCTCTATTGGTGGGAATGTAAGCTGATACCACTATGGAGAATAGTATGGAGGTACCTTAGAAATATATACATAGAACTACCATATGACCCCACAATCCCACTCTTGGGCATATATCCGGACAAAACTTTCCTTAAAATAGATACATGCACCTACATGTTCATGGCAGCACTATTCACAATAGCCAAGACAAGGAAACAACCTAATGTCCATCGACAAATGATTGGATTAGGATGATGTGGTATATATAGACCATGGAATACTACTCAGCCATAAAAAAGAATGAAATAATGCCACTTGCAGCAACATGGATGGAACTAGAGGCTCTCATGCTGAGTGAAGTAAGTCAGAAAGAAAAAGACAAATACCATATGATATCACATATCTGGAATCTAATATATGGCACAAATGAACCTTTCCACAGAAAAGAAAATCATGGACTTGGAGAATAGTCTTGTGGTTGCCAAGGGGGAGGGGCAGGGAGTGGGGTGGGTTGGGAGCTTGGGGTTAATGGATGCAAACTCTTGCCTTTGGAATGGATTAGCAATAAGATCCTGCTGTGTAGCACTGGGAACTATGTCTGGTAACTTACAACAGAGCATGATAATGTGAGAAAATAGAATGTAACTGGGTCACAATGCTGTACAGTCAAAAAAAAAATTGTATTGGGGAAATAACAATAAAAAAAAAAAAAAAGATCCAGCATCGCCACAGCTGCAGCGTAGTTCTCAGCTGTGGCTCAGATTCATTCCCTGGCCCAGGGACTTCCATATGCCATGGATTCAGCTATAAAATTTTAAAAAAGGAAAACAAAATTAAAGATATTTTCCTACAGAAAAAAGCTGAGAGAACTTGACTCTAGTAGACTTTCATTGCGAGAAATCATAAAAGAAGTTCTCAGGCTAAAGGGAAATGATTTTACAGGAAGCACAATTTTTCCAATTATAGTATGGTTAGCATCTTTGCATATAATTATTTGTCTGGACTTTTGACAAATAATTTTTGTCTTTCCCTAGGATTTATTCTCTAAAGTAGAATTTCTAGGACAAAGAACATGGTTAGAAGTGCTTATTATAGCAACAGGAAGTAACAGTAAGCTGATGTATCTCTGCCAATTTTTCCTCAGTAAATTCAGAGCTGTTGTTAGTGTTAACCCACTGTAGGTTTTGAGTTTAAGGAAGTTTATATTTGCGAATTAAGTGCATCAGTCTTATTTCCTTCACTTCAGAAAAGTGTCCTGCTCAGTAGGCAGGTACAATCAACACTTCACCTGAAGGCATTCATCCTTAACTACCTTTGCATTTCTTTTTCATAGGAATGTTATTAATTCTTAAAATATGAATTATTAATTTTTTATGCAAATTAACATGAATTCAGCTTAATATGAATTCTCAAGGACAGACACAGGCATCTATATCTGTATTTAAAAAAATTCTCAGCTAATTCCAATGTGTAGCCATCTTTTTTTTTTTTTTTTAATGGCAGCACCCTTGGCATATGGAGATTCCCAGGGTAGCGGCTGAATCGGAGCTACACCTGCTGGCCTTCACCATAGCCACAGCAACACCAGATTTGAGCCACATCTGCAGCTTACGCCACAGCTCACAGCAATGCTGGATCCTTAACCCACTAAGCGAGGCCAGGGTTTGAACTTACAACCTCATGGTTCCTAGTTGGATTCATTTCTGCTGCACTATTATGGGAACTTCCAATGTGTAGCCAGCTTAAAGAACCACTGTTTTAAAAATTTTTAAAGTTTGTCAGCATTTAGTAGCCAAATGAATTTTAAATGTTGACCTGTTAAGCACTTTTGCCTTTGCTTTCTTAGGACTTGGATTTACTCCTGATCATGGTTATACCTCAGAGCTAGGTTTGATGGATGAAGTATAAGATGCTCAGTTGAATTTGAATTTCAGATAAACAACCAATAATTTCTTTTAGAGAAAATGTGTCCCAATTATTGCAGGCACACACTTATCCTAAAAATTATTGGTTGTTTTTTTCTGAAATTCAAATTTAATTGGTATTTTATGTTTTTAATTTGCTAAATCTGGCTGCACTCATCATGGCTGTACCTCCTGATATTTCTGATTTTCTGTGGTATTCCCTTGCTCTTGCTGAGGATTGGTGTTGGGACTTTCTGTTTTATGGAAGGGTTTGTAGTTATAACAGATTTCAGCCTCAGGCTCTCTCTGCCTAGGACAGAAAGCTACCTTCTGAAATCAGTCCACAAAAAACTTTTCAACACACTCCATAAGGTCTTGGAGGCCCCTTGGCTCATCCTGTTGTGGGAAGATTTTACATGGTATAGGAGAGGGTTTCTAACAGCCATAAAGTACGTAATCTCCTCTTTAGACATAGAGAAGGAATCTTCTAGCACTTCTGCCTGTCTGGGAACAGAACATATGGAGTGGGGTTTTATTCCGACAGAACTCCCTGGATGAGAACTACAGAAGTGAATTCTCAGAGCCCAAGCACCAGCATTGGACCCAGCATTGGACCCAGTGTAGCTTGAGCCAGAGAAGCACGCCTTCAACACATCACCTGATCGGCCTGATAGGATCGGCTTTCAATCGCGCCACCTGGTGGTGGCATCTAGAAATGGCAGCGGAGGGCTGAGCTTTTTCTTTGTCCACCTGGTGCAGGAAGCAGGATTCAAAGAGTAGGATTCTTAGACAGTTCAGGAGAGGAGGGAGGGCTGCAGAGGGAGAGCCTGGAATTCCTGTACAGAAGGGTAGTTGGATAGCTAGTAAGTTATGGCAAGTGTCTCTTGTTCTGCCACTATGAGGAGTTGGCAAGTTACTGCATCTCTTTCTGCCTCAGTTTCTTTATCTGGAGGATGATAATAGTAGTACCTGTCTCCTGAGGTTGTTATGAGGATTAAATGAGTTAATGCATGCTTTAATAGTGCCTGGAACAAGTGGGTGCTCAGGAAATTGTGCAGGCTGCTGTTATTGCTGGTAAGAAAGGTAAAAAGAGATGAGACAGTTTGGTGCCCAAGTGAGCTGATGCTATAACAAACTAGAGTCAGAAGCCTTGATTCTCACTTTGCAAATGATGTGACTGAGTTTCAGAGAATGAAAGTGACTTGCTCAAGAGCATGTGACATGACTTGATGGACAAGAATTGAACTCTGGTCCTCTGATCTGACTTGTATTTCCCAGAAGCTTGAAATTATCTAACCAAATACCCAGGTGTCTGTGATTCTTCAGCCATAACCAAAATAGAATCCAAAGTTATTTTTATGGTAAATGAACTTGAGGCTGAAGTTAATCCCCCAGGAGAAAGAGCCCTATTTTTATCACCTCTGACTTTTCTCCTTGATCCATTGTTTCTTTTCCACCTTCAGTGCCTCTGCCTTAGTGTAACCCTCATCACTCACCTGAATTCTGCAGTCATCTCCAAAATGGTTTTCCTCCTCCTGGCCTTCTCACTCTGGTCCCCTCCATGCATCTAGAAGGGTGGTCTTTCTAAACTGTACCCTCATCTCAAGCCTTCCAGTGTCTCCTCACCTCCTATGAGACTGTCCAGACTGTTTAGCTGTGTACAGTCAAATCCGAGTCTCCTCAGATTTATTTTCCTGCTACTCTCCCAACAGTGAGGTTCGTTTCCCTTCTGTAACCAGAGCAGTTGGACCCTTCTACAGAACCCTTCACTGTGTTGTTTTGTACCTGTTGTTTGCACTCAGTGGTTCGAGGAGACTGCAAATTCATTGAAGGTAGACATCTTATCTGACCTGCTGGTGACTGGCACAGCACAAGGAAATGTTGATGAATCGGATACACATCATCCTCTGGGCTCATTTAGGAGACAGAGGTGGCTACTCCTTGGTGGATTCAACTGCAGCTCCTTGGTGGATCATGGGTAGTATGAAATGGATGGGAAGAAAATAAATGGCCCCTATACACTGTATACTGTATTGATGTGCCAGTTCTGTATCTTTTAAGAAATGTAAAACATTACAGTTTGGCTGTAAATAAGAGCTCTCTAATCAATAAGCAAAACAAACAAACAAATTATTATTGCCAGAATTTATTGGGGTGTTTTGTGGTGACATTAGCAACAGTTCAACTTGCAAAGCTTAGGTAAGTCTCAAATGGCAGTGAGAAGCCAGAGCCCTGCAGAATTTCTAGGGGCATGCTGGGGCCTCTGCCGTAACTCTCCATTGCTGCTCCTGACCAGACTTCCTGGTGTCAGTCCCAGCTTAGTTTCTCTGGCTTTGTGACCTTGGACAACCTCCTCAGCTTCTCTGTGACTGTGTACTCAACTGTACAATGCGGATAGTTGGAGTTCCCTTCATGGCACAGCAGAAACAAATCTGACTAGGGACCATGAAGTAGCGGGTTCAACCCCTGGCCCCACTCAGTGGGTTGGGATCCCGAGTTGCAGTGAGCTGTGGTGTGGGTCGCAGACATAGCTTGGATCCAGCATGTCTGTGGTGTAGGCCAGCAGCTGTAGTTCCAATTAGAATCCCGGCCTAGGAACCTCCATATGCCACAGGTGTGGCCCTAAAAAAAAAAAAAAAAAAAAGACAAAAGACCAAAAAATGGGGATAGTCACGGCACCCCTCATGGTGCTACTTTGAGGCCTTGCTATCTAGTGCTCAGAACAATGGCTGGCAAGTAGTAACACACGTTACCTCTTATTGTTACCAGCCCAGAGAGCTCAGTGCTGTCCTTCTGAAAACTGGGCATAATAAGATCAGGTGCTCAGGAGCCAAAGTGTCATCCACCCTTCCATTCACCCCAATGCTCCACACGCGTGCACACACTATCTCTATACTCCTTTGTGCTTTAGATGGAGCTCTCCCTTGGAAAAAGTCTGTTCCTATTTCCTTTCTCACACAGACCTGGTTAACGAGCCTCCTTCCCTCCCAGATTAACTGCGTCGGGACCACTGGACCGATGGATCACCTTAATGCATTTGGCTCCAGTGCCTGGTCTCTCTAAAAATTGCTCCCTGTCTCACTCCCTTGGCATTGCAAGTTTAAAAACAAAAGCTTTCTGAGCTTTGAGTTATGTTTGCCCACTATTTTTGTTGCCTGACCATTTGGACAAATGCTTTCTTAGGCTCTTCCATTATGGGCACTGAAGGTTTCCTCCTGATATATTGCTTAATTGCATCTATTGCTTAATGATATATAGAGTGCATTTTCTAGCACTTTTCCATTCCCATCTTGTGAGTGGACCAGTTCATGAGTAGATGTGTCCCCTTTGTTTCTGTCTTTCCCTAGCTTCACCACCTCTGCTTCTCATGGGGTAGCAGAGAGAGCATTGGATTGATTTTTTTTTTTTTTTTTTTTTGGCCATGCCTGCAGCATGTGAAAGTCCTGGGGCCAGGGATGGAACCTTCACCACAGCAGTAACAATCCTTAACTGCTAGACCACCAGGGAACCCCTGAGCATTGAATTTTAAAGCAGGAGGTCCTGAATTTTATATCAGGACCTGGGTTCTGGATTCTGGATCCTGATTGTCCTCTATTAACTGTGTGAACTTGAGCCACCCTGTCACCTTGTGGGGCCAGGGTCTTCTGTTCACTGAGATAGTTGGATGAAGGTGACTGCTAAGGCTCTCCAACTCAGCATTCTTTGATGCTTCAGCTCTCCCCGCTCCCCACTCCTGATTCAGAGCTGACTATCCATAAACCTCTTAAAGAGAGTATCAGGGGGAGCTCCATCTGCTGTGGTTGATCGAGACTCAGGAGCGCCAGGCTCCATAAACACCATAGAGACAAGATGCTAGATTGCTCAGCCTGTAGGTCCTGTCTCCCAGCCTGAGCTCTGTTGATGCAAAGGGTCTAAATGTTCCTAGAGGGATAAGTGATGATCACTGCTTGGGTGTCCAGTTTGGGATCTGGGAATCTTGTCTGGTTGCCAGTTAATCAACATTTCAGTGAGACTAATGGCATCCCATAAGAGACTGGCCTCTTGCTTCTCTTGTACTTCTCTTGCTCGGGGCTGGATGCACTGTCAATGTTCACTAAATATTTTTGAATTATGGTAATAAGTCAGTGGTAGGATGTGGCTGCTGAGAAACCTAATGACATATCAGGCTGTATTAATAGAAGCATGTTTAGTAGAACAAGGGAGGTGATGACCTCACTGTTGCGTGCTGTAGAGACCTTATCAGCAGAACTAAGTTTCATTTTGATTACCCACTAAATCTCTGTGAGAGCTGGCATTTGACTTTTTGCTACTGCATTGTCAACAAAAACATTGGGCCTGTTAGATACAGGCTTGAAATAAACCTGTTGCCTGCCTGACAGGAGATCTTGTTCTTCAGACTTGCAAGGAAGAGGTAGTTCCCTTGTGACTCAGCGCATTAAGAATCCAGCATTGTCACCGCTGTGGCTCTCATTGCCGCCATGGTATGGCTTTGACCCCTGATCTAGGAGCTTTTGCATGCTGCAGGTGCAGCCAAAAAAGAAAAAAGATTGTTAAGGAGGGTCATCAACCTCATGAACAGCAGCAGAAGTAATTGGTGGATACTTAACCTGCCAAGGAGCAGAGCCTGAGAGTCTTCCCCAAGTATTTGAATAATGCATGTCTGTGTTTTCTCCTGCCTAGCCAACACCCATTCCCTGCTTAGTCACAGTATCCAGGCTTTATTTTAGAAATCCTATTGAGCACAGCCTTAGTGGGACTATTTCTCAAGGAGCCCTGAGCTCCCTCTCTCAAAGTGACACGCCACTCAGGCTAGGTTTCCCTAGGGCAGTGGCTCTCACAGGATGGTCTCCAAACTAGTAGCACAAGCCTTGTCTAGGAGCCTGTTGGAAACACAAGATCCTGCAGTCCTACCTCAGAATCAGAAACTTTGGTGGAGGGCCCAGCCATCTGTGTTTTAGCAAGCCCTACAGGGCATTCTGATGCCCAGGTAGGGTCTCAGCATTATTTTAGGGTTGACTCCTCATTTCACCAAAAACACTGACAACAATCAGCACCTAATTTTCCACCGGGGAGAATGGAGTGCAGGGATGGGATGCTGGACCCTCAGGACACTGCCCAGGAGCTCCTGCTCCTAAGGTCCCTGGAACCTGTCCTCTCAGGGACATAAGTCTTCAGCTCTTTTTCAATTCTGTGAGCTTCCCTATCTCCAAATAAGTTCGTTCGTTCTTTTTTCTTTCTTTTTCTTTTTTCTTTTTTTTGCTTCAGTTAGCTAGAGTCAATTTCGTTTCCTAGAATCAAAGAGCTCATGGATGCTGGATAGGAGGATTTGGTCAGATGACCCAGTGCTCCCTTCCAGCCCAGTACACCTTGAATGAATGAGTCAGTCAATGACAGATTGATGGAATTAAACCACATCTCTAGTTTGACCTCTGAAAGGAAACTTAGGGTTGGTGGGGGGAGGGTTGGAAAAAGGTGGGGAGTGTGACTCGGTTCTGATCCCAGCCAAAAATGACAAAAGTGCTGCTTGGACTGGAATCAGCAGGAGCCCCAGGAAGCCTGCCCCAGTGAGCGCTTCTTTGTTGACAGGCCAGGGACCTTAGGGAAGTTGTGTGACTTCCCTAGGTCCCATTTTTCTCTCTCTAAGGGAGAGGATTACTCGGCACTCTTTGCTCATCCCTCTTCTGTAGCTAAATTAAAATGCATGCGTGACTAACAGCAGCTTTGGGCGGGCTGCGTGGAGTGCCGCCTGTTGGATCGTGAGCGATGCCATGGACCCATCTCCATCTTGGTAATCTGGGCCGGCTGCGTCAGCACACACCCTGCTGGCTCATCAACAGCCCTGCCTTCCCAAGGGCTGGGCTGGGGTCAGCTCTGAGCTAGGACCATCTGCCTTCCCAGAAGCCCCTGCCGGGCTGGTGCAGCAGAGAGCGGGGCAAGAGGAACGATATTTAGGGAGAGCACACAGGGGTTCTGAAGGATGCAGGGGGGGAGGTTTCTCTCTAGTGTGAAGATTTATTGGAAGTATGCCTCTTCTAAGGGGAAATTGAATAAGTGAATGTCTACACATAGAATTCAGAAAGGCTGTGAAGCTCACATACATTTGGAACAGGAACTCTTCAAAAGCTCCAGTTCACGATGTTTTCATGGCTGTTTCGGGCAGTCTGGGGGCTGAAGAATCCAGCTCGGGAACCGGACAGCAGTGGGGTTTGGGAAGATGGGCTAACGGCCCTTCTGGCTTTGTGCTCTTTGGTGCTCTGACTGCCTCTTTTGTGTTCTCTATGCCTCTGTCATTCGTCCTGGTCCCCCAGTCTTCTGGTTTCGGCCTCTTGTTTCTGCATTCTGCCTTTTCTGCCAGAACCCACTTTGGTTGCAAATGACTGACACCCAGCTTATAACAACCTGGAGACACAGAGAAGCTTTATTGGCTCTTGGAATCAAGTCCTAAATTTGAACAACCAAATCTTCGAAATGGGGAGGGTGCAGCTGGATTTTAGGAATGGCTGGAACAAGGGCTTCAATCTGCTGGCAGAGTCTCATCTTTGCTTCTGTCTATGTGGTGCTTTCACTGTCTCTCACCATAGACCAGCTTCTGCCACATCGTGCATAGGAAATGTGGCTGCTAACAGGGCCCTCAGCTCACCTTTTACAGTTCCTATTACTGGAGAGGGGCTGGCTTTTGCTTTCTGGATCCCAAGTTGAATTAAATAGGAAACTTAGAGTTTCTGCCATGGCTCAGCAGGTTAAGAATCTGACTGCAGCATCTTGGATTGTTGCAGAGGTGTGGGTTCAATCCACAGTCCAGCACAGTGGGTTAAAGGATCTGGCACTGCAGGAGTTCCCATAGTGGCACTGCAGAAAGGAATCCGACTAGGAACCATGAGGTTGCGGGTTCCATCCCTGGCCTTGCTCAGTAGGTTAAGGATCCGGCGTTGCGGTGAACTTTGGTGTAGGTCGCAGATGCATCTCTGATCTGGCATTGCTGTGGCTCTGGTGTAGGTCATTGGCTACAGCTCTGATTCAACTCCTACCCTGGGAACCTCCATATGCCTTGGGTGTGACCCTAAAAAGACAAAAGGCAAAAAAATAATTAAAAAATAGGATCCGGCATTGCCACAGCTGCAGCTTGGATTGCAGTTGCAGCTTGGATTCATTCCCTGGCCCAGAAACTTTTGTATGCCTCAGGTGCATCCATTAAAAAAAAAAAGAATTAAATAGGAAACTCAATTGACTAAAAATCACAGCTAAAACCATGACCATCCTAGCTCTGCCAATGACTACTGTGTGACCTTGCAAAAGCCCTCAATGTCTCTGAACAGCAGTTTTCTTATTTGAGGAATGGGGATCAACATAGTTCCCAGATCATAGGCAGCTCGTGGCTAGTGGTTGGGAGTAGAGAGGTTCTGGGGCCAGAGTGCCCGGCTGCAGTCCCAGGTTGGCTACATAGAAGCAGTGTAAGCTTGGGCTGGCCCCCCAACTTCTGGGTGCCCTCTCTTCCTCATCTCTAAGATAGGGACAATTATAGCACCTGCTCATGGGGGGTGCTGTGAGGATTAAGGAGTTAGAGCACCTGAAGAACATAGAACAGTGAGTGCATCTCCCAAGCCATCAGCACTAACATCTATTCCTTGCTGCCTCTGCAGCTCCTGAGGACATTTTGCAGGGTCTCTCCATGGCTGAAGCTTAAGTAAAATCAATGGTGAAAGACACTGAGTCTCCTCCTCAGCTGGTGGCCACTCTACTCTTTTCTCCACTACTCAAGAAAATGAGTAAGAACCCAAGAGGGATGTTCTTATTGGATAAACTTGAATCTGTTCTAACTTATATTTTTTAAAGTAATCACTCTTGAACCTTGGTTTCCTATTATTAACAGATTGCTTCTCAAGACAGATTCTAGTCTGAGCACTGTGTCAGGCGCTCCACATCCATTATTTAGTTTAATTGTAATAACAGCAGAGCAGTGCAAGTGTTCTTAACCCTCTTTTGCAGATTTAGGAATTGCACTCAGAGAAGAACAGTAACTTGCCAGAGGTCACTTGCCTGGCTTATGGAGAAGCTGAGATTCAGACCTAGCTTGTCCAGCCCCCGAAGCCCATGCATACACTAACCTCCTGTCTTAGAGGCACCCTTCTGCTGGAGGCTGAGCCAGGCCCTCCCATCTGCCTCTCCCTGCCTCCTCCCTGGGTCAGCAAGCTAGTTTGCACATAAGCTGATCCTTTGCTGGCTGGTGTTTCATCTTGTTCACCTTTGTGCTCCTTTGCCTGACAGCTTTCCCCAACTACTAGGTGATAGATTCTGTGGTGGACATTGTGCCTCAAATCTCTGTCACTCTCACATCCCTCCCAGAGGTCAGGGAACACCGCAAGGGCTCTGGAGACTTGGGTGGAGGAGGCAGATGGAAAGGAGCATGCCAGTCCTGCTCCCCACCAGGTGGTGGCGCCAGTCTGCTGGCCAGGCCAGGGTCCTCGAGCAGCCATCTGGTTTAGAGTTGGCAGCTCAGCCTCAGCCCTCCTCACGGCCCCCATCTGGAGAAGCACCACTTATTGGCATTATTCATGGAGTGAGTGGCGAGGAGGGAAACCCAGAAGCAGCAAGGGAGTGTGGCCACTTTTTGGCATTATTCATGGAGTGAGTGGCGAGGAGGGAAACCCAGAGGCAGCAAGGGAGTGTGGCCACTCTTGAGCCCCACACTAAAGTGCCCTGTGGGCTCAGGTACCTGCTTTCCTTGGGGTAGCCAGTTGGCCATGCAGCCTCAGCCCTGCAGTCCTCAGGAAGCTGGGCCACCTCGAGCTAGGCGTCAGAACTCTTCTGAGCTTGAGATGCTCTGAGCACGGCCTGCACCTTGCACGTGGATGGTAAAAAGGAATAACCCAGCAGTATCCCAGCTCGGGGCTGGTGATGATGTGCAGGGCATGTATGGAGAAGGTCGTAGGCCCCAGGTCCCAAATCACAAAGGGCCACACATTTAGACTTTGGACATAACCTCCAAATCAGATCACATGTACAATGAGGGAGTCTCCCTGACAAGGTACATGACAGACCCAGACACCTCTGGTTATTAAAGGTGGGTGTTTAGGATGGACCATCATTTTTGTAAGGCCATTGTCACATTTCTTCATTTCTGTGCATGCCAGGGGCCTCAGAAAACAGAAGAGTCCTGGGCCTCCCTCCACCTCTCAGAGCCCCTTGTGGTCATTGTCCCCTGCCCTTTCTTTATTCTGCAGAAGGAATCTCGAGGTCCTGGGCCCTTGCCCTGTTTGTTTCCCCTGGGGATTCTGGCTTCTTCCCTCACCTTGCTGGAGGGAACATGTAACTCCAAGTTTCCTTCTATCTCTGGTTCCTTAAAAAATAAAATGTAGAACCTCCTCAGATGTGGGCCTTTTGAGAGCCACCTAATTTAGGACTATGATTATCCTTTCAATCATTCACTCATTTGGGAACGACTGGTTGCCACCATGTGCCAGGTCCCCGGCAAGGGGCTGAACCTGACAGATAGAGCCCATTGCTTCAGTGGGATCTGAGGTCTAGTGGGGGAAACAGACAATTGAGAAGGCAACTGCTACACAGTGTGACTCAATGGGGGGAAGTACTCATGGAGAGCTTCCTGGAGAAAGAGGCACCCAAGATGAGGAGGAGTTAGACAGGCTTGAGAAGTAAGAAGTGGACATGGACATAGGCCTTTGGAGCCTCCTTATTTATCGGGGGCAAAGCCTAGCTCTCTCTCCTCCCTCCATTCTCATCACAGGGACGCGGGACCTGGGAAGGCATGGAAAGAGTTCCATGTGTCCATGTCATTGCCGTATCGTGGGCCGAGGAATAAGAATATTGTAAAAGCTAGCAACTCTCTCCACAGGAAAAATACAGCCATATGAGTCCACCCCCAAATCTGCCCACATTGCAGGGCTCTGGGGGTGCATGAGGAGCCTGGGTGAGAACCCACAGAAAGATGCAGAAGAGATGGTGCCTCTTTACTTTGGGAAGTGCTTCTCTTCCTGAGCTGCCCACCCACCAGCTCTGGCGCCTTGGACCCCGAGGGTCCTTTCTGCTGCCTCCCATGTCTGGACAGGTAGGGAGGGGGTGGAGGTGCCTGGCTTCTTTCCTTGCTGCCCTGCAGAGGCTCTGTTGGACGGGCTCCTCCACAGGGATACCCTTGTTTTTGGTGCAGACAGGCCCCCTTCTTGGCCCCCAGTAAGCACCCAGGATGCCTGGCGAAACACTATTTGCAAAATGCAGTGGCCCCTCCCGTGATGGCATGACTGATTTTCCCTGCTAGCTGGGGTGAGCTGGGCCTGGCTGGGCCGCCTCCCTGCCTCTTCATTTGGGGACCCAACAGAACAGGTTCTGCACGCACATCTCCAGGCCACCACTGGACAGGGCTTGCTCTCTTTGTCCTGCTGTCCGTTTAAGGGCTTGGCAGTAGGTTTTGGCAGAGTGCTGAGGATGATGACAGGTCTTAGCAAAGATTCACAATCATCACTGCCAGGCCAGCATCTCATGTTCTGAGACTCTGTGTCAGAGGGCGGTGGGAGGCGGCACCTTGGAGAGGGACTTTCAGAGTGCAGAGAAGGTGCAGTGCTATGGTGCTGGTCTTTCTGTGCTGCTACTATCTGCAGGATTTGGAAAAAATCCTTTAAGCACCATATGAGTTTTATTTTCCCATTGTAAACAAAATGCTGATACCTACCATGACTAGGGGATGGGATGGATAGGAGATATGACCACAGTAATGGTAATAACAATAGCTACCACTTATTAATTCTTGCCACGCCAGTTTCTGTGCTCCAGACTTTACATAAGAACCATACACGTGCAGTTCCCGTTGTGGCGCAGTGGTTAACGAATCCGACTAGGAACCATGAGGTTGTGGGTTCGGTCCCTGCCCTTGCTCAGTGGGTTAACGATCCGGCGTTGCCGTGAGCTGTGGTGTAGGTTGCAGACGCGGCTCGGATCCTGCATTGCTGTGGCTCTGTCGTAGGCCGGTGGCTACAGCTCTGATTCAACCCCTAGCCTGGGAACCTCCATATGCCGCGGGAGCGGCCCAAGAAATAGCAACAACAACAACAACAACAAAAGACAAAAAGACAAAAGACAAAAAAAAAAAAAAAAAAAAGAACCATACACGTACATTATATGTGTGAGCCTTTGTGAGTCATCTACATGTGAAGGAACATGTGGTCACTGAGGGGAGGGGACAAATGCTGTTCTGGGCTCCCCAGACCTGGGTGGGCCCCAAAGCGACCCTTGTGCAAACCTGGACAGACTCCGTGTATTCTCTGGTCCTCAGTGTTAGTCAGGGAGGAGGTTGGGCCAGACCATCCCCAACAGTCCATCTAATGAAGCAGTCTGCAGAGATGCAGAGGGCAGACCAAAAAAAGAGGAGAGCAAGGTTAGGGATGAGGGGGAAGATGGGGACCCGGTGGGACCAAGATCTGAGTCCCTAAGGGGCTCAAATCCCACTGATCCTCTTCAGCAGTGATTCTCAGCCCCAAGGAGAATGTGGTCCTTAGCGGTGGTGACTCAGAATCACCGAGGGGCTTCTGCAAATGCACCCACTCTCCCCCACTCTATGGTGGGGATGCTCTCCTCTGGGAAATCAGACACAGGTATCAGAAACAGTAAAGGTAGACTCTGGCCCCAGGCTCTGTGAAAGTCCTGGAAGGACTCTTAGGTTCAATTGGAAAGCCTTATTAAACACCTCGCCTGCCTAAACCTAGCTCAGCATGTGCCATGTTATTAATGTCCACCAAAGACCTATGGCATCCTCCCCAACCACAGTGCTGTCTTCCTTCTCTTTATGGTTTTTCTTGTCTCCCACCCTTCTCCCCAACCCAAGACAAGTAAAAATAAGGGCTGCCATTTAAGGAGCATCCACTGTGTGCCAGGGGCTGTGTTAGGTGCTTTATGCGCATCAGCTCATTGAACAACTCTGAGGGGCAGTGTTGTCATCAGCACCTCTTCTCTGTAGAGGAGGAGTCTGAAACACAGGAAGTTTTAATAACTGGTCTGAGGTCACACTTAGGGAGCGGTGGAGCCTGGATGCAAAGCCAGGACTGTAAGACACTACCGGAGAGATTTTTTCAGTTTTTCGGTCTCTTGTATTGATCTTACATGGCCAGTATTCTGCACCCAGCTTCAGGTTGACAGTGATGTTCCCCCCTCAAGTGTCCCCAAGTGGGCTACAGGCAAGTCAACTGCCAGTGGCCTCCTTCTTTGGCTCAGGGCCAGCCCCTCCCAGTCACAGCAGGACTCAGACTTTGGAATGAAAGAGCCTAAGAACCGTGGGTGGCAATAGACACATTTCTTCCTGTTGGCATTTTTCCTGGGTGGTGGGGGAGGACTGCAGACAAGGTGGGAGAAAGGAGTGGGTCCTGTGAGCATTGGCTTAGCTCAGCTAGCTTGTCTGCTGTTTCTCCAGGCCCGTGGTGATGACCCTGGACCAGTCAGACAGGGAGGAGGCCCAGGGAGACCTAGAGAGCAGGTGTTCCTAGGGCAGTGGGGACATTCCCCTTTGGGAATCTTTCCCGTCTTGCCCAAGACTCACCCTGCCTGTCTTTCAGGAAAGGAGTGACAACCCAGTCACAATACAGAACAAATAATGGTCAATGCGTAACAGCTCACTGCTTGCCAGGGGTGGTGAGGGGCCAGGTGGGAGCCACCTTCAACTCTAAAGTTAAGGGAATTACCTCCATGGGTGGAATTTCCAAATGTCAGCAAGTGACTTGCGGGGTGGTTATTCTGAAACTGAATGCTGATGCTGCTGGCATTCTCTCTCTCTCTCTTTTTTTTTTTTTTTTTTTTTTTTTTTTTTGCTTTTTAGGGCCGCACCCATGGCATATGGAGGTTCCCAGGTTACAGGTCGAATTACAGCTGCTGGCCTATGCCACAGTCACAGCAATGCCAGATCCAAGCCGTGTCTGTGACCTACACCATAGCTCGCAGCAACACCAGATCCTTAGCCCACTGAGCGAGGCCAGGGATCGAACCTGTGTCCTCATGGATGCTAGTCAGATTCATTTCCAATGAGCCATGATGGCATTCTCTAAATATGTTTATTTAGCTTTTAGGTTTAATTTACAAATGCCTATTTTCAAGATCATACTCAATGGATTCTCACAAGACTCTCCCAGTTTCCTTTATCTCTGTCCTCTCAGATCCCTGTGCTCCAGAAACACCTCCTTAGCTCCTCCAGGGGTCTCTCCATTAGCAAGTAGGTGCCCCATCCAAATCCCCACTGGTGGGGGCTTAGTTCTAAGGCCACCCTGTCTGAGATCCCAGACCTGATGGAGGCAGGGTGGGGTGGCTTGGGGTGACCCTGGCCACTGGCCTCTTCAATGTCAGCCCCAAAGCCTTGGCTGAATCCCTGGTGTGTCATCTATGGTGTAGACCACCCCTCTGAGTCATCAGAACACCTTCTGCTTGGCAGTCCACACAGGCAGTGTGCTCCAGCGGGAAAAGCACTGAATTTGGAGTAAATAAGGGAACCTGGCTTTGAGTCCCCTGTCCAACATCTTTCCATCATGCGACCTGGAGCAAGTCATTTTACATTCCCTGCTCTCAATTTCCTCACTTACCACTTTGAGAGGATCAAATGAGATAATGAAAGTAAAAGTACTTTCTAACTGTGTAAGGGTTGTATCAGCTAGGATGCTTTCAGTGACCAAGTCAAAGAAAGTAACATTCACACTGGCTTAAATATGAAAGAAGATACATTGGCTTCTATAATTGGAAAGTCCAAAGTCTGGGCAGGCACTGGCACTATGGCTTCTGTGGGCTTCTCTAAGTTCTGCCCTCTTTCCGGAGCTGGCTTCATTCTGAGGCTTGGGCTGAGGTGGCTGCAGGATGTCCTGTCCTCATGACAACCATAGAAAAAGAGAGATCCTTGAGGAGGGAAAAGTTTCCCTAAACCATCCACCACCTGCCCTGGTATGTCCCAGGTCTGAATTGTCTGGTGTATCTGTAATGGTCTCTGAGAAGGCCCCCCAGAAAGTAGCAGGCCTTGTTTCTACCTGAGTCATACAAATTTTGATATAAAACAAAAGATTGAAATATTACCCTTAGTCCTGTATTGGAGGTCGGAGGCGATAACCAAGTATAAGAACATAGGGGACCTGCTTCTTGAACCTTCAAATTAGGCCAACCTACTCACCCAACTGAGGTCTCCAATATGGGAAACCTGGCCCGTAAGTCAGTCTCCCGGCATGGAGAAACAGAGCGGACCATGTACAGTCCTTGGGCAGCTCACTCCAAAGAGGAAGAGGAGATCAGCTGGGTGGTGGGTGAGCATGCCAGGTATAATTTCCCCTGGTTTCCATTTTTTTAAATTTATTTTTATTTTTATTTTTGTCTTTTGTCCTTTTAGGGCTGCACCCGAGGCATATGGAGGTTTCCAGGCTAGGGGTCTAATCGGAACTTCTACCGCTGGCCTACGCCAGAGCCACAGCAACGCCAGATCCAAGCCACATCTGTGACCTACACCACAGCTCACAGCAACGCCAGATCCTTAACCCAATAAGTGAGGCCAGGGAACAAACCTGCAACCTCATGATTCTTACTCACATTCATTTCTGTTGCGCCATGATGGGAACTCCTGGTTTCCATTTAGATAGGTTACTTTGCCTCTCCTGGAGCAAAATGAGTAAAGGGATAGAGAGAGGTCAGAAACCACATTAATGGATTTTTCTTCAAGGGAGGGAAACATTAGGAGAGGGGAAGATATGTTTCCCTCCTCCTTCCCCCCTGGAAATTCCCATTCCAGAGCCACAGGGCCAGGAGAATATCATGCATTAATTAGCTTAGGTCTGGTTTAACTGAGCTAATCACAGTCAGTATGGCAAAGGAGATGACATCACAGCAACTGGACTAGAACACTATGGGGCCAGACTGAAGCTGTAATTGAGATAACTTCTTCCTTCCACTCAATTCTGTGACTACTCGACAACGGGGGGATGGTAGGAGAGATACTGAAGAGATAACTACATTGTCCCCTTTAGTAACGTATAAAAAAGTAAGCTAGTAACAAATGTGATTTGTTCAGAGTTTGTTATAGCCAAGCACCATGACAAGCTGGTTTAATCTCAAAAATTAAATAAATCAAGTTTCCCACTTTTGGCCATGATGGAATAATCACAAAACTGGAAAAGATATATGAAACAAAACTGGAAAAGATATATGAAACAAGTGTTTTCAGACATTGGACAACAGACCATGGAGGACTGTGATCCCTCAGAGAGGAGCTGTGATAGCCTGGCTCTCTGCCTGGAGGCATTTGCCAGAACCCAGCAAAGGCAAAGCGGTCCACGCAGAGCACAGCTGTGGAAACAGTTTTGAACTCAAGGAGGCTGAAGTGTCTGCAATTTGGGGGGCAGGATATTGGAGAGGAGAGAGCTCTGTAGAGCTCCAGAAATCTGCTGTCAGATCCCCTTGAGCTGATGAAAATGTTCTGGAATTGGATAGGGATGATGGGTGCACAACCTTGTGAGTATATTAGAAAATACTGAATTATACTTTTTTTTCCCCCTTTTTCAGGACCACACCTGTGGCATATGGAAGTTCCCAGGCTAGGGGTAGAATTGGAGCTGCAGCTGCTGGCCTAGGCCATAGCCACAGCAATGTGGGATCTGAGCCACATCTGTGACCTACCCTATAGTTCATGGCAATGCCAGATCCTTGACTCACTGAGCAAGGCCAGGAATCGAACACTCACCCTCATGGATACGAGTTGGGTTCATAACCCACTGAGCCACAATGGGAGCTACCTGAATTGTACAATTTTAAAGGGTGGATTTAGTCTCTTGGGATACACCATAATAGAAGATAACATAAGAAAGGGAATGTATATGTATGTATGACTGG
Source organism: Sus scrofa (assembly GCF_054392235.1). Classification (NCBI taxonomy): domain Eukaryota; kingdom Metazoa; phylum Chordata; class Mammalia; order Artiodactyla; family Suidae; genus Sus; species Sus scrofa. The sequence goes on along the minus strand of NC_139396.1, from coordinate 102,385,492 downwards.
GTCACTTTGCTCTACAGCAGAAATTGACACAACATTGTAAATCAACTATACACTAATAAAAAAATTAAAAAAAAGAAATCACCATTAAAAAAGAAGACAAGAAAGCACTAGAGTCTGTTGACATGGGTAATCACACTAATTAAGCTGGTGGAAATTTCCTTGCCTGAGAGATAAGATTTATATATCTAAGGAAGCTACATTAAATCTTCACTTAAAGTGGATTTTACAGAATGTGAATTACACATCAATAAAAAATAAGCGGGGTAGGGGAGGAGTTCCCATCATGATGCAGCAGAAACGAATCCAACCAGGAACTATGAGGTTAAGAGTTCGATCCCTGACCTTGCTCAGTGGGTTAAGGATCTGGCATTGCTGTCAGCTGTGATGTAGGTCGCAGGATCTGGCTTGGATCTGGTGTTGCTGTGGCTCTAGTGTAGGCTGTCAGCTGTAGCTCTGATTCAACCCCTAGCCTGGGAACCTCCATATGCCATGGGTACAGCCCTGAAAAGACAAAAGACAAAAAAAAAAAAAAAAAAAAAAAAAAAAGCGGGCAACAAAAAGGATCTCCTTACATCTTTGGTAGAACACTAAATTGCACATATGCAGGGTTAGGCCCCAGAAGGCCAGACAAATAAATGCTGGGAAATGAACAACAAACAGAGGACTGAATAGCCACCAGAGCACTTACACAGCTGGAGGATTGTTGGGTTCTGACCAACCAAAGTAGTGAACACTGGGAGCATTTAGTAGTGACTTCAGAAAGACCATATCTTAGAAGAGGGAGTAAACTATCTCCATAGTAAAGGCTCTTCTACATATACTTTAGCAAAACTTACAAAGCAATTTCCTTGGAAGTAGCAGGCAGATCCACAAGTAATTTAACTGTCTGGCAGAACAAAATAATATTTTCAAAGGAAGGCAAAAAATTCCAATACTCAAAAACATATCATTCACAGTGCTCAGCATGTAATAATTTTTTTAAATAAAAAAGAAAAAAATCAGGTAGTAGAAATAGACCTAGAAATGTCAGAGATAATAGAATCAGCAGACAGAGACTTTGCAATAGCTTTAAAAAAATGTGTTCAAGGACTTAAAGGAAAACATGAACATGATAGGAAGACAAACTATAAAAACAACAAAGATAAAAGTTGTAGAGTGAAAAATAGAATATCTGAAATGAGAATTTTCTTGGATAGACTAACAGTAGATTGATTGGAATAGAAATTGTAGAAGGAAAGATCAGTGACTTTTAAGACAGAGAATATCAACCACACAAATGGAAGCATAGAGTGAAAAAACTTTGAAAAACTTGGCAGAGCCTTACTTACCCATGGAACAGTATCATCTTGTCTAACACATATGTACTTAGTTTACCAGAAAGATTATGGGGGGGCAGAAAAAACATTTGAAGAAATCATGACTGACTTTTTTCTAAATGAAAAACATAAATACACAGCTTTTAGAATCTTAACAAACTACACACAGAATAAACAAAGAAAACCACACTAGATACATCAGAGAATTGTTGAAAATGGAAGATAAAGAGGAAAATCTTAAAGCAGCCAGAGCAAAAGAAATTATATACAGCAAATGAAAATGAGAATGATCATGGACTTCTCATCAGAAACAATGCAAGCCAGAAGACGATGGAAAAATTTAAGCATTCTTCCTTTTGTAGACAAGGAAATTTTAGCTCATAGAGACTAAGATATATGCCTGAGTCATACTGCAGAGTGGAATTTGAACTCAGATCTATTGGATCTAAAGTCTCTGATTTTATTTCTTTCTTCCATTTTGCCCCCTTTTAACATGAGAATATATGTAGTGTTTTTGTAAGCATTGCAATATTTATTGTAAAAATTGAGTGTATGAAAATGCTGAGAAGTAAGCAAAAATAACCTTGAAATCCCACCATGTAGTGAAGGCCATTGATATACTGGTTAATACCCTTCCAGTCAGAAAATGCATAAATACACATGTGTATGTAGAATTTAATGGGTATAGGGTCAGACTCCACATAACTAAGACAGCTAAATTGCCTGCCAACCATGTATTCTTATCTTCTCCCTTTGTAACTGGACTCTGGGCAATATGCCCAGATGAAAAATTCCTGAATTTCCAGGATGCCTGGTGGATAGGGAGCATCTATGGCCAGTGGATGTGGCTTGGTAGGGCTCCTGGGAAGGCTGCTGTGGCTCTTCCCTGGGATTCCCAGGTCATGGATGAAGCTCCAGTAGCTTGGGAGGAGAAGCCACCTTTCAAGGACAGCAGAGCAGAAGGACCAAAGGATCCTGAGCCTCTGATGATTTCAAGGAACTGCCACATTAGCTTGGGCTGTCTGTCTCTAACTGCTTTAATAAGAGAGTAAATCATTAGTCTGTTTAAACCATTGGGCTTAAAAAAACTATGTACCCCTGTGCACATGTTTAAGTAAACATCTAAAATTTTTGATCAGTTTAAATATTTGCAAAGGATGTAATTCTGACTTATTGAAACATTAGCATTCTAAAACTGTCACATCACTTTAAAATATATTTAAAGAAATTAAATTTCATAGTAGTCTGACACCATCATGTATTTAAAAATATATGAACATGGAGTTCCTGTTGTGGCTCAGCAGTTAATGAACCTGACTAGTATCCATGAGGACAAGGGTTTGATCTCTGGCCTTGTTCAGTGGGTTAAGGATCCAGTGTTGCTATGAGCTGAGGTGTAGGTAGCAGATGCGGCTTGGATCCTGAGTTGCTGTGGCTGTGGTGTAGGCTGGTGGCTATAGCTCCAATTCAACCCCTAGCCGTGGAGGCTCCATATGCTGCGGGTGTGGCCCTAAAAAAAATGTGTATGTATGTATATATATATGAAATCTTTAGCAATCTATTCTATGCATCTTACAGAATTTCATTCTAACATACTTTTTTTATGCTTGGAAAGTCTTTTATAGTTACTTTATCTTGTGTTTCTGCAATAAAATTAAACATATACAAATTAAATTTTTTTTATTTCTTGTGAACATATATCTCCAAAGATTTGATATGAGTCCTGAATTGAGCTATATTTCAATTTTAATGAATATACAATTGAACAAAAATAAATTAAAATTTTATAAATAATAAGAATAAAAGTAAAAAATGGAAATTCATTTCTTAATAATATGAACTGAGCATTTAAAAATTAATTGGCTCATTTATCCTTAGTTGACTACTAGTAATAGCTAGAATGAGACAGAGTTCAGCTAATTTCTCTTCCTATTGATTATTTTTACAGAGCTAAGCACTAGGAAACTTTGCATAAAAAAGTAAATAGGAATAGACTTATTAAAACGTTGTCATATAATTCTTTTGAACTTTTTATGAGTTACATGCTTAACAATCAATCACATAATGATATATCACCAAAACCCATTTTTAGCATTATATGAACTAATAGTTTAAGTCCTTCAGTTTTTTTGAAAGCAAAGAATTAGAAATCATAGATTGGCAGAGGATTTGCAACCCAATCATTAGAGTAATTCACGTTCTCAGTTTCTGGGAAGTATATCAAACCTACCAAAGGGTTATTAATTGCCCTCTATTCCTTTACAGAGGGACATTCATTTAAATTGATATTTAGCCAAAAAAAAGCTGGGGAAAATGCAAACAAATTTCACTTTACCCTTTTCTTTTACTTTTTCTTTTTCTTTTTTTTTGTCTATCTTTTTATGGCCACACCCGTGGCATATAGAGGTTCCCAGGCTGGGGGTTGAATTGGAGCTGTAGCTACCAGCCTACATCACAGTCACATCAACACCAGATCTGAGCTGCGTCTGAGACTTATATCACAGCTCGTGGCAAAGCTGGATCCTTAACCTAGTGAGTGAGGCCAGGGATGGACCCCACGTCCTCATGGATACTAGTTGGGTTCGCTATAACCACAGAGCCATGACGGGAACTCCTTGCTTTACCCTTATTGACATATTTTTGATGAAAAGCTTTCATCTCAGTGAAAGCTTTTCATCTAAACTTTGGCAAGTGTCCACCAAATATCCTAGGTAGCAAAGCTAGTTCTCATTACCAAACCACTTAACCAAGTCAAGTTTACTTATTTTGAAATATGACACACATTCAGAAAATTTCACTGTGTAAAACTTTGTGGGTCAGTAAATAACAAAAAGCAAGCACACATATAATGATTGCTTTTTGCTCGTATCCCAGAAGCCCCACTTCCTACTTCTCCCCACTCACACCACCCTCCTTTGTCTTAGAGGATACCACTCTCCTCACATCACGGTAATCATGCTTTTATTCTATATATTTTTGCCATATATGTGCTCACTCCTGAATAATACATTATTTCTTAACTCTGACATTTTGAAAATAGAAATTTACCGGGTATGTGTTTTTAAAATGTGTGTCTTAACATTTCGTTTGAGGAATTCATGCATATATTTTTATGCACCAGTGGGTCTTCTACATTTTCATTTTGGTATAGTTGTCCACTGTATAAAGCTACCACAATATATTTATTCATTCTGCTATTAACAGACATTTGAATAATTTACATTTTTGAACTATACCATTCATGTTTCTGTGAATATACATTTTGTTCCACTTAGAAGTGGAATTGCTGAATTTTAGGGTATGTCTAGCTTCAATTTTAGTATGTAGGGCCAACCTGTTTTCCAAAGTGGTCATTCCAAAGTTAAACTCCACTCTCAGTATGAGCGTTCCTACTGTGTCACATCCTCACCCACACTTGGGTTCATCAGTTCATCAGTATACATTTGTACACTTTTGTTAACTCCTGCATATCTGTCATTTTCTGTACTTTTGTACTTTTTGCACATTCTGGTGGCTATATAATGATATCTCACAGTGATTTAAATTTGAATTTCTCAGATACTGAATGGGGCTGAGCTCCTCCTGTGAATTGCTTGTTCAAGACTCTTGCCATTTTTCTATTGGAAAGCTTGTTTCCTGCTGTTTTGTAGGAGTTCTCTTTATGATTTGGATATGATCCCATCATCAGTTATATGTGTTGCAAAGGTCTCTTTCTCTGTGGTTTGCCTTTCTAACCTTTAAATGCTTGTTTTTGATGAAAATGTCCTTAATTTAATGGGGTTGGGTCCAAATAGCAGTATTTTTTCTTATTGGTTAGTGCTTTTTTTGAGTTGGGACTCAAAAAAGGAAATTTTTTCCTATTGTGGAGCTATGAAGATAGTTTCCCATATTATCTTCTAGAAGATTTATTGTGTTTTATTCAGGTTTAGAATACACCTGGGGTTGATTTTTGTACAAAGTGTGAAGTGGGTGTTGTTTCTCCACCCACCCCCCCGCCACTGCCCCAGTACAGATATCCAATATCCTAGTTTTATTTATTAAAATACTGTCTCTTTCCCACTCTCTTGTAGAGCCAAATTTGTTAAATTATATGTGTGTGTGTGTGTATGTGCGTTGCAAATTTTCTTAACTGTGTGTCAAAACATGGTGTCAAATCACTGTTTTAATTACTGTGCTTTTGTAACAAATTTTGATATTAAGTTGAAAGTGTTCTCCCAACTTCCTCTTGAACATCTTGGCTATTGTTTTAGTCTGAGTCCTCCGAGCAGACACCAAGATGGCATTAAAAATTAATAAATACATTTTATTAAGGGAAATGCTTATATGATAGAAAAAGGGAGGAGGCTTGCTAAGGCCGCAAGAAATGTCAGTCTATAACAAAAGTCTGATTCCAAGTAAAGGGGAGAAGAGAAGATTGGGTGGAATCTTTCTATGCTACTGTGCAGTCAAAGAAAAATTTGACAAAATTACTGGGAATTCCTAGAGTCAAAGCTAGCCATCAGAAGAGTCTTGTGTCTCCCTAGAACAGGTCTGCTTCAGCATTCCTCAATGCATTCAGTCATTGGCTGAGAGCAGCCCATTTGAGGTGTGGCCTCAGCTCAAATTTGGTGATGAATTTCAAAGCAGTAGCTGGGACCCTTTGTTAATTACTCTCCCTACAGTTGGAGGTCTGCAGGATACACTCATGGCTAGGACAATTTACCTTTGGGGTGGACATATCTGCTTCTCCACACAGATTTGGGAAAAAACTCCTATAAGTTTCCCTAGTAGGATTTTATCAAGATAACATAAATCCACAGATCAGTTCAGGAAGAAATAATGTTAAAATATATCTCCTAAATCATAAACCTGATATATAGCTTTGCTTATTTATAAGCATCTTCTTTTATTTATCTTTATAGTGTTTCGCTGTTTTCTGCAAGGTCTTATAGTTTGTTAGATTAATTCCTAGATATTTGATATTTTTTCTCTTTGTTGCTAGTATATACAAATTGAATTGATTCTTATTAAATCAATTCTTATTAAATTGATTCTTGCTAAACATTATTAATTCTGACAATTTATATGCGCATTACTTTGTATTTTCTCTGTATACAATCAAATAGCCTGTTCCTGATTGTTTTATTTCTTCCCTTTTGATCCTTATGCCTTTTATTTCTTCTTCTTGCCTTATTGCACTGGCTACTTCTGGTATGATGTTGAAGAGAAGTGGACATACTTCTCTTGTTCCAAATAGCAAAAGGCACAGTTTTTATATTTTACTAGCAAATTACATTATGCCTTATACCTTTTTGTTTACTTCCCCCGGTTCGTTCTCCACACATTTCCATCTGCACTGTGCTCCTGGAAGCAACTTGCAGAGAATCAATAAGCTTCATTGCCTTTTTGCTTTAGATTGGTTGTGGCAAACTAAAGACACTAATGTGAGGAGTTCTTTTGTGGCTCAGTGGGTTAAGGATCTGGTGTTGTGATGGCAGCAGCTTGGGTCACAGCCGTGGTGTGGGTTTGATCCCTGGCCTGGGAACTTCTACATGCCTCAAGCACAGCCAAAAAAAAAAAAAAAAAATAACCACATTGATGTGATATAAGGGAGGGAGAGAGACTAAACTGTGGTGCTTATGTCCTATAGCCTCTATGTACACCCACTCTTTCCATTTTATAGACATTGTTCTCTTCTCTTGCCTCTTCAGGTCCCTTCTCCCTGGATTACCTAGCCCAGAGAACTACATTATCTACTGTTAGTTTTTTAACTTCTACCCCACTTTTGTAAACAGTTGCTGTATAAAACTCTCTTCATATCATCCCATTTGAGAATGCTGTTTGCTTTCTGCTGGGTTTTTAGGACAACTGAAGTTTACTGTACATTTTTATGTAGGGTGCTTTAATTAGATAAGGAAGTTTCCTTCTTTCTGGCCAAGTTTTTTTAAAAAGTGTAACTTGATGTTGAATTTTCTTAAATGCTTCTTATGAATCATTGAGAGGATAACATGATTTTTATCCTTCATTTTCTTAATGGAGTATGTGGTGCAATATTAAATCATCTTTGAATTCTTGGAATAAACTCAATGTAGTTATGGTATATTATCCTCTTTATAGACTGTTGAAATTAACTTGCTAATATTTTATTAATGCATTTTACATTAATAAAATATTAAATCTCAAGAACAAGATTTGGCCTGTAGTTTTCCTTTCTCATACTATTTTCTGGTTAGTTTTGGTATCATTTTGTAGGCCTCATAATCTGAGTTGGATTATGTTTCTTTTTTTCTAATATTTGGAAAAATTGGTAGAGATCAGTGTTCTTTCTTGCTTGCTTTTTTTTTTTTTTGCTAGTTAGGGCCACACTTGTGGCATATGGAAGTTCCCAAGCTAGGGGTCAAATCAGAGCTGCAGCTGAAGGCCTATTACACAGCCACAGCAATGCCAGATACAAGCCATGTCTGCAATCTACACCACAGCTCACAGCAACACCAGACCCTTAACCCACTGAGTGAGGCCAAGGATGGAACCTGTGTCCTTATGGATACTAGCCAGGTTTGTTTTCACTGAGGCACAATGCAATGGGAACACCTATTTCTTTTCTTTTCTTTTCTTTTCTTTCTTTCTTTCTTTTTTTTTTTTTTTTTTGCTTTTTAGGGCTACACCTGTGGCATATGGAAGTTTCCAACCTAGGGGTCAAATTGGAGCTATAGCTGCCAGCCTACACCACAGCCACAGCAACACGGGATTCAAGATGCCTCTGCAACTTACACCACAGTGCGTGGCAACCGTGGATCCTTAACCCACTGAGCAAGGTCAGGGATTGAATCCTCATCTTCTTGGATCCTAGCTGGGTTCATAAGCCACTGAGTCATGAGGGGAACTCTCCCTACTTCTTCTTAAATGTTTAGTTAAACTCCCATGTAGAAGGCAAACGAGCCAGAAAACTGAAGCAGTTTAAATTTATATGCACTTAACAACATAGCCTCAAATATATAAAATAAAAACAGACAATTCAAAGACATTACTATATTTCTGTAGTAGATTATAGACTTTTTAAAAAAAGCATAGCCATGAAATCATCATACCCATCTATATTAACACTAATTCCTTAATGTCATCTATGTAAAGACCTTGTCCAATTCAAGCTAAATGTGGTTTGTTTTGGTTTTATCATCATCTGTCTGAAGTTTTCACTGGGTTGGTGGACTCAGTAAGAAAGTGAACATGAAATCTTACTCTGAAATGCTGCAGTGTGTGCAAAGGACCCCTACGGTTCCATCTTAATACCAATTGGCTAAATCGGCTAAGATGCCCCTTCACAGTCTGGTCTCAACCCCTTTTCTTGCCTCTAGACTGTTCACGTGATCAACACTCCCCCACAAAACACAGCTCTCATTAGACATAGTAATTGTCCCTGGGGGAAGACAAGCATGGCCTAAAAGGGGTAGGGGTGGAGGGGAAGCTGGAAGAATCTGCAAGCCTCTCTGCTAGAGCCAGGTGCCTCCCCCACTCCCACCCCCAGGAAAGACCATGTGACCCAGCCTTTATCAGAGTGAGGGCTGAGTGACACAGAGTACACAGGATGGCTCTAGATGGGACCCAGAAATGGCTGTGATAACAGTGTCTCAGGGAGACAGTTATAACCCTTTCAATTCTCCTCCTTACTTGTGACCACATTAAAAAGAAAGGCTCCTTTGGTGTTGATAAGTTTTCAAAACATCTCTAACCTTTGTTCATCTGTATCTTTGACCAAGAGAAAACTAGGCTTCAGGCAGTGTCTGGTTAATATTTAATAAATTGTTTGCTTTCCTTCGTGTTTGTTTTTGCAGTGATCTCCTAAGTAGTAGCTAACACTTACCAAGTTCCAAGAATTAGTTCTCATCAACATCCCTATGAGAGAAGTCCTAGAACCCTCATTTTTTAGATACAGAAACTGAGGTTCAGGGAATTTTAGTAAATACCCAGAGAGTCACAGGGAGGAAAGGGCCAAGCTTGGATTCAATCCAGAGCCTATTTTCTTAGCAGCTACTCCATACTGTCCCCTTTAAAAATTATTTAAATTAAAGGGAATGAATTTAAATATAATTTTTAAGTAAAGAATTAAACAGAGGTACTAGGCAAGTGAGGTGGAAATTGAGACAGTCATTCTCAGAAGACCCAGTTTGGGAAGCTTAGTCTGGGTGCACCATCCTGCCCTCAGGACTGCAAGTCTCCAGCTCTGGCCTGGGCCACTGCCCAGAGTCAGTGCAGAGCTGGCCTGGCTGCAGGAAGAAAGCAGGGGCCCATTCTGGTTCCCATTTAAAAGCCGTAGCAGAGTAGCTCATCTTGGATATGGGCTGTTGACTTACCTCCTCTTATCTCTTTTGTATTTTTTACCATGCAGTTGTTTTACCGACTCTATAACATGATGGGCTGTATGATTGTATGTTAATATACATGTCATATTGTGATAATATAAACTAGGGTTTTTCCAAGCTAACCTATCAGAGTGGTCAAGTGTAGTTGTGAGGATGAATGAGTAAATGTATGTCAAGTGTTTAGAACAGGGCCTGGCACTACATACATGTGCTTACAAGGCTGTTTGGGGTGAGGATGCCTAAAGGAGGCTGAGAATGGGCCGAGAGCTAAGGAGAGGGGGCTCTCCAAGTTGTGGAGGAAGCAAATCCTTAAGGAGCTCCTATCAGCAGCAGCTCAACAATCAATCTGTCTGATATATTTCGGGACATGCTTGGTTTTGGGCCTGCCAGAGCCAGCTGGGGAATGCCCAAACATTCTGCTGTGGTGCCTGGAGAAGCAGTGTCTGATGGGGCTGCCAGCACCACCAGTGGTTGGATTCCACCGCCACAGGAGGGGCACATCAATGGGTCCCATATTAATATTCTTCAGACACCTACCCTTTGAGGACTGCACAAAGCTGGCTGCCGAATTGGGGAGTATGCATGTTTCCAGAGATGGGTACCATCAGGCAGAAGTGGGCTCTCAAAGCTGGAAGAGATGGATTCTTCTATATTCTGGAGTAGTCAGCCTAAGATCAAGAGGACAGGATTAGGCAGGAACCCAGGCTGCCCAATGAGACCAGGTGCTGGGAGCTGGGACATGTTTCCATTCGCCTACTGGGCCTTTACCTTCTGCAGAGCTTGCAGGACGCCCGTAGAATGGACATGGGCATGCCACTTGCTACTTATTTCTATGTCTGCACAATCATCTCTTCCTCTGGGCCTCAGCTTCCTCAACTGTAAAATGCAGTTTGTGATAGTACCTGCCTTCCAGGGTTGTTGTGTGGATCAATTTAGATAAGGCAGGAAGTACCTGGCACTTAGCGGGTGATCAGTCGATGATAGTGTTATCTGTTATCAGATCAATGTTATCAGCAGTGGCATCTCTGCTGCACTGAGGGCAGGGCAGGTTCTAGAGTTTATCTGACAGATGAGCCCAGGCTGCAGGAAGGTGAAGTGATTACCAGAAGACACAGGTTGCTAAAGGAAAAAGTCCTATTTTCAAGCCCTAGTGTCCCCTTTACACCAGGTAATGTGTTCAGGACATGGCATGATGTCTAGCCTAGAGGACCTCTGAGATGGCCATGAAATGGAACAATGACATTAAGGACCCAGAGGGCAGCCTGGGACCCCTGTATGCTCAGATAGGAAAGGATTTGTTTTGTTTGATTTATGTCATCCCTAGGGACAAAATGTGGCCAAAATGTTCATGTGGGCACTGGCAGAGAATTAGCACACTAATGATGTTGAACTTCATTTACACCTGTGTGGCTAAAGCAAGTCATATAATTTACATGAGATGTTCCTTGAATTTCTATATGCCTGTCAGATGTGTACAGGCCCACAGAAATGTCTTTTATACTGTGAGGTCTACACTGACAGTTCCATGTGTGAGGCTCTGGAATCGCACTGCTTGGGTTCCAACCCCGGCTCCACCTCTGAGCTGAGCAGGGCGGCTTTCTGGCAGGCATCAGCTTCCCCATGTGTAAGATGGTGATAATAGCGGTGTCTGTTTCACAGGGTTCTGTCAATTTAGATGAGGCTTAATTGAGGCTGTGCTATATAAAGCCCTTAGCACAGGGTCTGGCAAACAGGAGGTGCTCCATAATGATAGCTGTTACCATAATTAAGACACAAGCTCTCACTGAAACTTACAAAGCAGTCTGAATATCAACAAATTGTTCTCCCCAGTTGTGGACATGAATGATAACTCAGTCTGGAGCCCTGGTGTCTGAGCTCCTAGATGCCTATTATCTTCTGGAAGCCAGCCCCTGCATCAGGTGCATCTTTATACCCACATCCCCACCCCCTCCCACTCTGCCCCCAGCGCAGGGCTTAGCGCAGTGGGGGGCTCTCCAGAACATCGCCCCACCCCCCTCCGGCTCCGGCTGTTGACTGGGGGCATTGTTCCAGAGGAAGGGTGCAACGGCAGTGCCTTGGTCTGGAGCCAAGGAAAATGAAGCCAGGAGGACCCTGTGGACAGACACCTGGCGGTGACTTTAGCTATGCCCTTTCTGATTAAAAGTGTACTTCCAGAGACCTTTCCAGGCATGTCCTAATTGATGGGATGCTAATAGCACACAGCAAGATTTAATACAGCTGATCCTAGGTAAGTCATTTACCCCTTCTGACTCAATTCTCATCTCAAAAATACCCACCCTTTTAGGGTTTTATAAGGATTGGATTAGCTCTTAAGTATGATATAAAGACTTTCGCTCTCCCTCTCCCTCTCCCTCTCCCTCTCCCTCTCCCTCTCCCTCCCCCGCTCCCGCTCCCGCTCCCGCGCTCGCTCGCGCTCTCGCGCTCTCTCTCTCTCTCTCTCTCTCTCTCTCGCTCTCTCTCTCACACACACACACACACACACACACACACACACACACACAGAACAGTTTACTAGGGATTGTTTTTTGATCTTCCCACTCTGACAGGCTGGTGGAAGGTAGGAGGGGCTTTGCATTAATTCCATCCTGTAATATTCCCATCTTGACTGCAGCCTCCAGAAAGAAGGGGCTGGAGTGCTGCTTGCTGGGCAGCAGGAGATGGATCATTAAATACAATGGTGATGATCCCAGTGATTCATCATCCCAGTCAGCTCAGGAAGGAGACCTTCAGGTGAGGGATTCATGAGCTCAAGGTAATCCCAATCTAAGGGCAGACACTTGAGGGACGAGTGCAGACCGAAGCCCTTGCTCTGAGAGGGAAGAGCCCACTGACAAGTCCATCCTGCCTGTCCTATGGAGTCTGGGCAGCTCTGGGAGCTCTGATTCCCAAGACTCTGCCATCCTCCAGGCTTCTGAACTGGCCATGGCCAAACTCCAGTTCCAGCATTGTCATTTACAAAGCTGTGTCACGGAGTCATATGCTCGATAAATCAGAATCCAACGCTGGCAATCTGACTCCAGAGTCTACATCTTATTTGCTGTCACCACTTGGTTGGAGGGAGGGAGGAAAGGATGGAAGGGAAGGAGGGAGGGAAGAAGGAAGGATGGCTATCTTCCAGCTTATGAGGCTGGAATGAGAGACCGATGCGTGAAAACCCTTTTATACATTTAAAGTGTCAGAATGAACGACACTATCGTTAGACCAAAGATTGTCCGCTTCAGAAAGAAGGGTGTCCTCTCTAAGCTGGGCCTTCTGCACATCTAACATCTTACAGAGACTCCCAGAGCTTTTCTATTCCCAAGGTCTGTCCTTACCTCCAGCTTTCAGGCTTTTCTCTCCCTCTGGGATGTGAGGGTAACAGGCGTACACTTCAGAATCAGCAGATTTCAGAGCTTTCTGCCCTTGGCTGCCTCACTGACCTGTGTGACGTTGGGTGAATCCCTTAACCACTCTATATCCACAGCAATCTTTGTCTCTGGTGAGAATGTTGCCCTGCCCCGCCTGCCACAGGGCTGGGAGGATCTGCGAGAGCCTGTGTGTCACAGCACCTAATTCAGTCGCCCAAGGTCAGGGGCTCCATAACCACGCTCACTGATGAGGGTCGTACACAGATGCAGAATGTTCTGCGAATCCTTCACCTAGAATATTCTGCTGGGCAGTGCTGCTTCAGGGCTTAGTATTTCTTGACAGTTTACTTTTTCTTTTGAGCTAAAACACGTACAATGACTCTTAGTACTCCAGAAAGTTCCCTCATGCCCCATGTGACCCCACCTGCAACCCCAGAGGTCTTCGCTGTTTTGATCGCATATTTTAACCATAAGTTAGTCTTGCCTGTTTATGAAAGACTTAGATTGGTATTTCCGAGGGTCTCCTGAAAGGTTGCACTATTTTTGAATCCCCCTCAGGAGAACGAGAGGGTCTTGGGGCTAAAGATTTCCGCTTTCTCTCCTCACTTCTCAGCTCTGCCTACATCTGACAAGCAGCACAGACTAGAGCAGGTCTTGGGAATTTGAAGATGGCCTCCCTTTAGGGGGCCTGGACCATTCTGCTTGCCTCTGAGACTGGGCTGAACCTAGTTCCTGCTGGGCCCCTTTCTAGGAGTGTCTGATTGGCATCCCAAGGACAAGCTTTCTGGCACCACTGGTGGGACTGCCAGGTAGATGGGAGTGGGCAAGGAGGGCAGTGACTGTCACCTTCTAAGAACTGTCGGACAGGTTAGGGTTCCAGGTCCCATCAGCTTGTTGGTCACAAGTGGCTCTGATGCTATAGTGGAGGGTACAAGAAATTTGAATCAAGTTTGAGATGGAAAGTGGGAGCTATTAATTACTTTTGGCTTAAAGTTCTGCACAGGAGCCACATTTTGCCTTTTTGCTTTAGGTCAGTTGAAAAAAGCTCAAGAAGGAAAAAATATATCTCTTTGCATGGATGGTATCCCCAAGGCATGGAAAATTACCAGGTGTTTGTAGTGTGCCATGCCAGCTCTCCAGGTGTCTACCATCTCCGAGGGTGGCCTGAGAAGGTGACCATATGCTGAAAGCCAGCTGGGAGGAAAGGAACTGTGATTCCAGGGACTCCTGAGCTGCGCAGAATAACATGACTTATCTTAATTGACTTTTCCTTGGTGAGGGAAAGGACCCAGCAGGAGGTGAGAGGCGAGTGCAGGGGTGAATGTCACAGCATGGTGCTGTAGAGATCTGGAGCCATCAGAGAGGATGAGGGATGGCTCCAGCACCCAGCAAGCAGGACCTCGATGCAACGCCTGGAAATGATCACTTCCTGCTGTCTGCTGGTTGCACTCTCTTGGGTGTATGCTTATTGGCAGCTAGGTCAGGATGAAAGAAAACAGCCTTGTGAGCGGGATCACAGGAGGGGAAGAGAGGGCAGCTGAGGACGCTGGGGCCAGGGAGGAAGTCAGGAAGTTTGCATCTGGGAGCTGCCCTGAGGAGTTCCTGGAGTTGGCAGATCCCTGAAGCTGATGGGAAAGAAGCAGGCTTAGGATGGGGAGGGGCCTAGGGACTCACAGGGCAGAGGGAAGATCACAGGTTATCCCTGAAAAGGCATGGGGCTAGGCTAGAAAATGATGCGCCAGGAGTTAGATGTGGAAATAGAGAACTTTTTGTTCCTGCGTTGGGCCCCATGAGTGAATATGACTCTCTCTCTCTCTCTCTCTCTCTCTCTCTCTCTCTCTGTGTGTCAGGGGTGGGGGGAGGGGTGTGCGCATTGAGAACTCTGGTGGCCAACCCAAGAGCTTTAAGCTTCCTCTGTATCAGAGGCTTCCACAGAAATTTAGGAGGTTCTAGAAGTGTGTGCTCAGGATGGTCACAGCCCCTCTGCAGCCCCAGAACTCATAGCACACAGTCAAATTGCCACCTGTGAGGTCGGCCTATGCATGAGGCCACCTGGCCTGCCTGACTTTTCCCCTCCCCCACCCAATCAGAAACTCAGAGAGAGAAACCTCTTTTCCTCCAGCTTGCACCTCACAGTTATTATCAAGCACCTGTCACCCAACTCAGGTTGCCCTGTTTGGGGTACCAGTGACCTACAGAGCTCGGCCCTAGACATGCCGGGCAGATGGCCAAATCTTATCCATTTAACAAGGGGTGGAATAGGGCCACTGAGGGGGAGGGATTGTTGTTGCTGAGAAGCATTAAATAAACACTTTATTTTGAATAGCTGGAGCTCTCCAACCATAGATTTTAGAAACTCATTAAAAAGCCAGTAAACACTCTGTCACTGGAGATAGCCAAGCTGAGACTGGATAAACACCTGGCAGGGATCGCGTGTGTGTGTGTGTGTGTGTGTGTGTGTGTGTTTCAGAGGAGGAATGCTGTTCACACAACAATGTAGGTTTGCCCTAGATTAATGTTTCCCATCCATGTGTCATCTTCTGGATTTGTGACTTATCTGAGACATATTTCAATAGTTATATATTACCTTTTCTTTAAATAATTCACTCTTTTGGATATATATATATATATATATATATATATATATATATTTATTTATTTATATATTTAAAGATGATTTGAAATCAGTTACCATAAAAGAAAGCCAGAATCATGTGGTATAAATAGAGAAAAGCACTTATAATCACCACCACCACAAGCTAAAACAGTATCAAATCCTAGCTGTGTACTGTCGCCTGCCTGGTTGTCCAGGTCAGAATGGAGATAGCAAGTTAGAGAAATGCTAAAGAGAGATCCACTCCCCAAGAAGACTTCTTAGGATCATTAGGATTGTCGGGGTTCCCGATGTGGCATAGCGGGATAAAAATCTGACTGCAGCAGTTCCGGTCACTGCGGTGGCTCGGGGTCAATCCCTGGCCCAGCACAGCGGGTTAAAGGACCCAGTGTTGCTGCAGCTGCTGTGTAAGTCCCAGCTGCAGCTCAGATTCAATCCCAGACCTGGACACTTCCATATGCTATGTGTGTGGCCATTAAAAAAAAAAGATCATTAGGATTGGGGATGAACTGAAAAGTGAATGGGCTACTCCGAGTGGTTCTATCCAGTGCCCACTTGCTGGAGCCTCATTCCAAGTCACCCTGCAGTCACCATTCCTCCACCTCACATGGCCGGGGGCCAATGCCACATGAGGTGCAACGAGGTTCTTGGCTGGAGAACCATTGCTAGGGTCTTTATAGTTCTAACCTTCCTACCACCCTCACTTGTACAGGATTCTTCAAATCCTGTATGATTTCTCGGGGACAAGGACTTTCAACAGCCATTGTCCAGGGAAAGAGATGGGTTCCACTGTCAGCACCTGCTGGCCCTGCAGGAAAAGCCTGCTCTGCTCTTGGGCATCCGTCTTGTCTCCAAACTCCCAAGCCTCCCCTTACCCCACCCCCATATCCTCCGCACTTCTGAGTCTGGTTTCACATAAGCTAAATGTCGGTTTGAAAAATAGGATTCCATTAAAAGATTATTGTCTGCCTCCTTACTCAGGCCTCTGAGATGGAGCCTGTCCTTATGTGATTTCGTCCTTATGTGATTTGGTCCAGAGATGATGGTGGGGAGTGGGTGGGGGCAGCCAATTTATCATGTGGAGTGAGACAGTCAGAGAAGCAGATTTCACTGGGGACTTTGTTTATAACTTGGAAAAGTGCTTTGAAATATTTTCACCAGCACATGGTTGGCAGGGGGATGCCCTGTTAAGGATAGCGCCTATGCCAGAGTACAGTGGGCACCTGGCTTGAAGCAAGTTCACGATGTGAAAACTTGGCCAGAGGAAGGCAAGATAAATTAGTAGGCAATTATGCACTTTATGCAGGAAGGATTTCTATAGGGAATCTTTAAAACAGGCAATCCCTGGTGACTTTCAAGTAAAATTTTCGTTCTTTCCAATGTGTGGCAAGGACTTAATAAGATGACCGTGTTTCAACCAGATGCATTTCAGGGGTGGATTTCCTCCTGGAAACCACTAATCTCCTTTCTGTCTCTATGGATTTGCCCATTCTGAGCATGTCACAGAAATGGAACCATATGCTATGTGGTCTTCTAAGTCTGGCTTCTTTAATTTGGCATCATGTTTTCAAGGGCTATCTATATTGTAGCATGTATCCGCACTTCATTCCTTTCTATGGCTGAATAATAATACTCCGTGGTATTCATCCATTCATGAATTGATCAGTATTTGGATGGTTTCTGCTTTTTGGGTATTGTGAACAATGCTGCTTTGGACATTTGTGTATGAGTTTCTGCGTGGACATATGTTTTCATTTCCCTTACACACCTAGGAGTGGAATTGCCGAGTCATATGATAAGTCTGTGTTTAACTTTTTGAGGAGTGGGGAGACTGTTTTCCACAGCAACTTCACTGTTTTATATTCCCATGAACAATGTATGAGTGCCAGCTTCCCAATATCCTTGCCAACACTTATCATTGTTTGTCTTTTTATTTTGATTTCGGAGAGACAGCAGTGAGTGATGGCTTGAATTGAGATCTTAATTCGCTGTTCAGGAATAGAACCTGACAGCCTGGATGAAAACCAGGAATCCTAGCCACTAGAGTAGCTAGAGGCTGAAAGCAGAATTGCCCTGAGTCTTGCCCCCTGTTGAAAGCAAGAATGTTTCAAGGAGGCAAAGACTTTAAAAATAGGTATAAATTTTATTGTTAGAAACATAGTGCAACAAGTGGTAGAGCACAGAAATAGAGTATTGGTCTGTTTATCTAAGGCAGAAGTAAAGCAGTAATACATACCCAAAGGAGAAGTGAGGGTGTGGGTGTCCCCCTGAATGAGGAGTGTGCCAGAGAGGTGATTTAAATTACTTATATAGGAGTTCCCGTCGTGGCGCAGTGGTTAACGAATCCGACTAGGAACCATGAGGTTGCGGGTTCGGTCCCTGCCCTTGCTCAGTGGGTTAACGATCCGGCGTTGCCGTGAGTTGTGGTGTAGTTTGCAGACACGGCTTGGATCCCGCGTTGCTGTGGCTCTGGTGTAGGCTGGTGGCTACAGCTCTGATTCGACCCCTAGCCTGGGAACCTCCATATGGCACGGGAGCGGCCCAAGAAATAGCAAAAAAAAAGACCAAAAAAAATTACTTATATAGGACGGTTCTTTTGGATCTTTGTCTTCCTTTGGCCAAGCATCTTATTTTATCTTCCACACCTGACCAGATCTAGGACACTCCCCTGATTTGCATGCACATCTTTTGGCCAAGATGAATTCCAAAGCAAAGCATGGCAGGAAATTTGTCCAGACTTACCAGCACCCCCTCCATTCCTGACCCAGAGGGGTCTAGAGTGAGCACATGTTTGCTTGGGTCTCCCTGATCCTGAGGATGGGGAGTATCTGACCTCTGTTTTCTCCAAGCAGGGCTCAGCCCCTCTTTTGATCCTGTCATTACAATTGCTTAACAAGTTCACAGCAGACAAGTACCAGTTATTTGCCTTGTGTCTGTTATTTCTATCTCGTAGCACAGATAGGTGGCTGGTTGTAAATGTTTATCCTGGAGCCCACCTATCTCCTTCCTCAGGAAGTGCAACTAAGAGAATAGTTGTACCTATCTTCTGCTTCAAGAAGTGCAAATAAGAGGCTAGTTGCAAATGTCTATCCTGGAGCCCATCTCCCTCCTGCCTCAGTTTTAGTTATCATGGTGAGCGGGAAGTGGTATCTCCTTGTGGCTTTGATTTGTAGTTCCCTAATGCACACCTGGGATTTAACCTCATGTTTCTTAGTTCCCAAATTGCTGCTTTATCCACAATACCAAGGACAGAGATGAGGAGTGATGACTTGCAGGGAGAAAGGCACCTTCTTCCACCATTCCCTCCTACTGTGTCTAAGGGAAGTGGATTTGTTCAGCCCGCTCTATGAAAACTACATTGAACATATCAAGAAGGGGGGAGAGGAGCTCCCATTGTGGCTCAGTGGATTAAGAACCTAACTAGTATCCCTGATGGTGCAGGTTTGATGCTGGGCCTTGTTCAGTGGGTTAAGGATCTGGCTTTGCCACAAGCTGCAGTGTAGGTCATAGATGCAGCTCAGATCTGGCTTTGCTGTGGCTGTGGTGTAGGCCTGCAGCTGCAGCTCTGATTTGACCCTTAGCTGGGGAATATCCATATGCCCTAAGTGTGGCCCTAAAAAGAAAATCCTAAAAAGAAAAAAAAAGGTAGGAGACAGTCTGTTTTATTTTTTTTATTATTTTTATTTAATGGCCACCCCCGTGGCACATGGAAGTTCCCAGACTAGGGGTTGAATCAGGGCTGCAGCTCAGGCCTGCACCACAGCTACAGCAATGCTGGATCTGAGTCACATTTGTGACCTATGCTGCAGCTTATGGCAATGCCAGATCCTTAAGCCAATGAGCAAGTTCAGGTATTGAACCTGCGTCCTCACAAACCAAAATAAACCTAAGAAAGCAAAGACGGAGAGAACTGCATGGAAATGTGGAACCAGGTCATTTAAGACATAATAGTAAAAACACAAAGCCACAATAGTACCCAATAGAAGTAGACATTTATGTTGCCAGCAGAGTAACTGGGCACAGTGTATGCCAACCACCCCCTCCCCTCAACCCTTTCCCGGAGGCTCCTGAGCTGTAGAGCCATTATCTCTGTTTGGGATGGATCTGGTCCCTCAAGGATGCTGGAGCAAAATCAGCCCTGGGGACCACCTCACAAGGCTAATATTCATAGAGTCATGCATTCCACCACTTTACAAGTGAATTACCAATTTAAGCCTTTTTCAAAAGGCCATAAAACCATAGTTTTAGCCTTTGAATCCTCAGTGCCTGGCATATAATAGACTTTCGAGAAATGTTTATTGAGCTCATCCATTCATTCAGCAAATATTTATTCAGCCTCTACCTTGGGTCAGGCACTGTTCTAGTCTTCGAGGATACAGCAATGAATAAAACAATCAAAAATCCCCCACATCTCAGTGGATGAATGAATATTTACAAATTTGGGTTTGAGAAAATGACTATGAATGGAATTTATAAGATTTAAGTGTCACATAAAGGATTATATTTACAAAGAAATAATAACAGTACTAGCAATATGTGGTGGAATGACTATGTTCCAGTCACTGTTGTAAATGATACAATATGAGGAATATATATACATACATACATATTCTCATGTAATTATCTAATATATTGTATATTGGATGATTATGAGAATTAAATGGAATTTTACACACATACACACACACAATGTAGACATCTATTTTGTCCTCACAACAACCTTATGAAATGGAAGTTACTACCATCTCCACTTTATGGATGAGAAAACTGAAGCACAGAAAGGTCAAGTAACTTGCCCAAGATCACACAGCAAGTAGGTAGCAAAGCCAGAATATGAGCCCAGGCCTGTGGCTGCAGAGCTTGTGTGCTTTCCCACTATGCCATGGCCCCTCTCAGTGGTCAAGAAGAAGACATGCATTTGGCTTGAGCTAGCTTCCTGTGCTTTGAGGTCTGGCTGCCACAGTTTTCACTCATTAGGTCTACTATGCTTGGAGTAGGCCTGGGATATTTGCAGTGGCAGCAAGCTAGCTCAGCCATTAGTGCAGAGGCAAGAATGGACCCACTCTATCATCTCTCTATCCCCAAGGGCTGTACTTAGTTTGCATGGCCTGTGACCTTGTGCCCTTGGAGTTGACTTTCCCAGAGGATGCTCCTTCCTGCCCTCTTGCTGCCCTTTTTCTAGGTGACTGTGGGAGCTCGCATCCTTTCCTGGAAGCTAGTGAGTAACCTCACGGCTGTGGCGAGGGCTTGGGAGCCAAGAAACTTGCTATGTGTGCCTGGCCCAGTCAGCATCGCCAGGCAGGGCCGAGAGCTTCCAGAAGCTGCAAAAGGGAGGCAGGTAGGAAGCTGGGTACTAAGCGGGGTCTGGTCCCACTTTCTCCCAGAACAGGGTGAGATGTGAGTTCCCTCTGGGTTTCTCCCTGTAGAGTGTGGGTGGCCAGTCAACAGGTGTCTCAGCACCTTTCATTCTTCCATTTAAGAACAGACGCTGGGAGCTCCCATTGTGGTGCAGTGGTTAATGAATCCAACTAGGAACCATGAGGTTGTGGGTTTGATCCCTGGCCTTGCTCAGTGGGTTAAGGATCTGGCGTTGCCATGAGCTGTGGTGTAGGTCACAGATGTGGCTCGGATCCCGCGTTGCTGTGGCTGTGGCTGTGGCTGGCAGCTACAACTCCAATTAGACCCCTAGCCTGGGAACCTCCATATGCCATGGGTGCAGCCCTAGAAAAGGCAAGAAGACAAAAAAAAAAAAAAAAAAAAAAGAACAGACGCTAAAGATGCTTCTGGGCAGGAGTCAGGGGACGGAGCCTCCCCTGGACCCTCAGACATGCCAAGGACCCTCACACTCCAGGAACCCGGATGCTAGATCTTCCCGCTAAGCAGCCATCATACTGCCTGCTGGGTCTTGTTCATGCTGTGCCCCACTGCCTAGGCGGGGCTGGCATACAGTAGGCATTCAGGGAATACCTCTTGAAGGAAAAGCCTAAAAAGGAAAGTAAATGCTATCTAGTCCAATTCTTTTATTTTATAGATAGGAAACTGAGTCCTACCTAAGCCAAGATTTTTGGCTTAACAAATGAGAGAAGCAGAGATGCCGGCCAGGCCTCTGGCTGTGCCCTTGAGAAGAGGTGTTTTTACCATAGCCCCAGGTGGCTGGGGCCTGCGGGCCGCATCTCCTGGAGGAAGTCCCTGCCTCCTCTCTCTCCCATCTCTCTGATCTCCAAGAACATCTGCTCATTAGCAGCCCAAATTGGATAGCTGAGAGGCAGGAGGAGCCAGTTAACCTTTGCAGTTTGATATACTTTCATGGGAGGAGGGGAAGAGAGAGGAGTGGGAAAAAAGGGAATAATGACAATTATGTTAATAGCCCTGACTTATTAAAGATGTACAAAGGGCCAGGCACTGTGAATGGGCCTCTTTACATATTTTATTTTTACTTCAACATTCCTAAAATATATCATTGCCCCCCAGTTAGATGGTCCTGGTTGCTGCTTCAAACAAAGCAGACGATGGAAACTTTCTAAATAGAAACTGAAAAAAATATATAGGTGGGCCCAGGTACCCCAGACAGTTGCTCAGCCCAGCAGAGGGGCCGGCAAAACTCCCACTGCCTGAACTGTGGGCTGCCCGCCGTCCTGGGCACCTACAAGGTCTTGGGTCCCCAACTGAGCCCCACCACATGCAACCACATACAACCCTTTCACATCTATAAGTAAGTGGGTAAGAATACCTCCCTCCCACCTCAAAGAGAGGATGAAATATTTGTGATGAAAAGGATCTCAAGTCCACAGCAGGGCACATAGTAGGTGTTTGGCAACTGTTAGTTGTCTTTCTTCTCCCACCTGCAAACCAATGTCTACTTCCAATAAAGATGATGGCCTCACATCCTCTTCCCCCAAGAAAGCAGCCTTTTAACCAACGACCCCTAGAAATCAGTCTGGAGCTTCAAAAAGTGCATTTCAAAAGGTAATAGGAACCCAATAAAAACCACCGACCTGTCTTAAGAAAAATGGAAATGCCCTGCCATGTTTCAGCTCATAAAGGAAAGAACCTTGATAGAGGATTTCCCAAAGTTGGTAACTATTCTAAAGATGTATATGACATTACCAGTAATAAATTGAGAAGTTGAAAGGAATTTTCTAAACTATCAATGATAAAAAAACAAAATTTGGTGAAAAAAAAAGTAATTGGGAGAGACAGGTAGGGGCAGAGGGGCCTCCCCCAGATGGACCCCGAAGGGCCTTCCAGACCAGTTGAAGACCCGGACGTTTGTAATTGCTGCATCTTTTTCTTGGCTGCCTCTCTCAGTCGCCTGAGCAGGGAGAGCGAGGTCTGGGACACATCTATGCAGCAGCTGAACAGGAAGTTCGTCAACCTGCCAGGGCTCAGGACATCCCTGCAGGTGCTCTGCATGAAGGTGGGGGACAGGCAAAGTGGGCAGTGGAGGTTGCTATTTGGGGGTTTGAATTGAGGAAAGACGCTGGTGATCTCAGGCACTGGGAGAAACAGGTGGGGTCTGCTGCTGTGAGGGTGCTGCGGTGTCTTATCACCATGTGGATGACATGTGGAGGGGAGAGCAATGATGATTTCCTTCACTGCAAGTCCACCAGATGGGCGAGAAGTCCCAGAATGCCTGAGATTTACCTTCTCACCCTTGCTGCATGGGCACTCAGAACAGATTAAATTTTGTTTCAGAATAGTACTAAAGCAATGTTTCTTGTGCCTGAGGGTTGGGGTAAAATTTAAATATACCATAGATGTGTATTCCTAGCATATTAGGCGCAATATAATAATACTGGATTTGGAGTTCCCATCATGGCTCATCAGGTTAAGGACCTGACGATGTCTCTGTGAAGACGCAGGTCCGATCCCTGGCCTCGCTCTGTGGGTTAAGAATCTGGTATTGCTGCAAGCTGTGGTGTAGGCAGCAGATCTGGCATTGCTGTGGCTGTGGCATAGGCTGGCAGCTGCAGCTCTGATTCGACCTCTAGCCTGGGAACTTCCATATGCCACAGGTTTGCCAGTTAAAACAAAAAAGATAGAAAAAGAAAAAGAAAATAATACTGGATCTATATCCTTTTATTTTTCCTTTAATGATGTAACTGTTCCTGGCTAAAGAGAAAGTTAGGAGGGCCATTATAAAAATTTTATATACATACTTTAAATGTTTTATTAATTTATAATACATGAACATATATTAACTTGGCCTTTTAAAAAAACTTTTCATTTAAACAGAAAAATTTAAACATATACAAAATGGGTAGAATGGTAAAGTGAACCCTCACATGTCCATCATCCAGTTCCAAAAATTATCAAATCATAGCCAGGATTGTTCCTTTTGTATCTGTCCCCCCAAACCTGCTATTATTTTGAAGCAAATCCCAGATGTGGTTTTACTTAATCCCTAATATTTCAGTCTACATCTCTGCTATGGACTGAGCTGAGTTCTTCCAAAATTCATATGGTGAAGCCTTAGTCCCATTGTGGTGGCTTTTGGAGATGAGTCCTTTGGGAGTAGTTGGGGAAGATGAGGTCATGAGGGTGGGACTCTCATGATGGGATTAGCACCCTTATAAGAAGGGACACCAAAGAGCTTGCTTCTCTCTCCATTGATAATAGGCAAGGAAGGAAAGGCCACGTGAGGACACTGAGAAGGTGGCCATCTGTAACCCAAGGTGAGAGCTCTCACCAGGCACTGACCTTGCTAGCACCTTGATCTCTCAAACTTCCAGTCTCTCAAATGATGAGAGATGACTTCCTGCTCTTTAAGCTATCCAGTCCATAGCATTTTGGTTATGTCAGCCCATGCTAACTAATACTGCATCTCTAAACGGTAATTGTTCTTTAAAACAAACATAACAACAGTAATGTTATCATACTTACCAAATGTATCATTGAATCCTTCATTTCATCAGATATCAGCAGATGGACTTAGGGTGGAGGGCTAAGGCTCTTCCCTTGAACGTGCATTGGCTAATTGGAGTCCTATATCAACTTTCAGCAAAAACCAAATCCATAACACATGATCTACAATTTGCAGTTTCAGTTTTTTAAAGCAGAAGGAAAATGTAAAGATATTTTGAAAGAGGTGATGGCAGAATCTTCCCAGGTAGTTATTACTCTCCCCCACCATCTTCTAGCAATTTTCTCACTCACACCTATTTTGACATAATTTTTTTTGAGACTCATTTTTATTGAGCATTTCCAAAGCATTCACTTTCATAGAAATGACTCTCTCTTTTTTAAACTCATACTTAATTAGTATTGTGTAGTACATAGTTATGAATGAACAAGTACAATTAGTAACAAGTACAGCTGGCATACATAAGTATGGGAACAAACACAAGTGATTCCTTCTAAGCATCTTATTCAATTTGTTGGGGAAGAGCCTTGGAATATGGGACAGTGGGCTGTGGTCATCATAAGATGGGTTTACAGAGGAACTAAGAACATCAGGAGATTTGTTAAGTTTGTTAGGAAAACACTGATTGTGTATCCTCTGGGCGCTTTTTTATATTAGCACAAATCATTCTACATCATTTTTTTTACATACTGTATAGTATCCATTGTACAGTATGTCTTAACCCATGTATTTCTTACTGGCAGCCATAGAAATTGCTTCTGGCTTTTGTCTGTTCATTTTTCTTTTTTGCTAATATACAAAGTGTTTCCATGAGCCTCCTAACTCACGTACCTTGATATACTTTAATCATTATATCTACAGGATACATGTCTTAGTTTGGAATTTTCGGGTCAAACAAAAGATAGATGTATTTACAATTTTTATTGATATTGCAAATTGTTCTCCAAAATTTTGCACTAATTTATACTTCTATCAACAGTATCTAAGAGTGTGTATTGCAGACCCACTATTACCAAACTTTTTCATCATTCCTAGTCTGATAAATAAAAAATGGTATCTTATTTTTATTTCAATTTCTTTCATATTGAGTGAACTTTAGCATTTTTCATGTGTCTAATGATTATTGGCACTTATTTTTCGATGAACAGTTAGTCCAAACCCTTGCTTGCCTTTTAAAATAGCTTTATAAAATTATTTAAGTAAACAGTTAAATTTAATTGTTCAAAGCAGTTACCTTTGCTTTTCTATGTGTGACATTAATTCGCAGTGAGGCTAAGATGGTTGGGTGTTCATCAAAGAAAAGTGTGCTCTTGGAGTTCCCATCCTGGCTCAGTGGAAACGAACCTGATTAGCATCCATGAAGATGCAGGTATGATCCCTGACTTCACTCAGTGGGTTAAGAGTCTGGGTTTCTGTGAGCTGTGGTAATGGTTGCAGACACAGCCTGGATCCCGAGTTGCTGTGTCTGTGGCATAGGCCAGCGGCTACAGCTCCTATTTGACCCCTAGCCTGGGAACCTCCATATGCTACGAGAGTGGCCCAAGAAATGCCAAAAAGACAAAAAAAAAAAAAAAAAGAAAAGAAAAAGAAAAAAGAAAAAAGAAAAAGAAATTATGTTGTTACTTTAATTGGAATTGTGTTGAATGAGGAAAATTGAAATTTTTACAACACTGAGATTCTGTATTTAAGAATATGTGTCTTTCAATTTATTCTAATATTATTAAAATTCCTCAGTGGAGGGTGAAAGTTTTTTTGAATAAGTCCTGCACTGTTCTTATGAAATTTATTCCTAAGTGGTTTTTTTTTTTAAATCATTTTTTCTTCTTATTATAAATGGGATTTCTTCTCCCAGTATATTCTCTAACTGGCTATTGTTTTTTAAGAAGACACCACCCAGCTCAATTCTCCTTTTGGTTCTAAAGTTTTTCAGTTGATTAGATATATAATCATATCATCTGCAAATCGTATTACATCTGCTTCCTCCTTTTTAATATATTTACCTCCCATTTTTCTTCTTATCTAATCGCTCTGGCTTGTACATCATGAATGACGTTCAACAGTGATGTTGGTGGTGAGAATCTGCCAACCAGTAGGAGGGGGTCTTTTGTCCTCTGTCCTCCATTGGGTGCCATCAGACTCACTCAGATAAGGGAGAGGGGTTTGCTATGGGAGGCGTCTGAGGACAAGCAGTTCTGCTGGAAGGGCCCTCCCTGACCACACTCTATGCAACGACAATGCCAGTCTCCTCAGCAAACTAACCCCTCACAGCACTGATGGCAGAGGATATATTCATTATCCATCTCCTCCAAAAGAATGGAAGCTCTTCCAGGGTAGAAACAGGTGCTTCTGTTTTTCTCCAACCTGAGGCCCTGCCTGTCACCTAGGAAACACACAATCAATAAGTGGTCATTGAAATGACAACATGGCAGAGAACCTTAGGCTGTCTCCTATAAAACACATCCTTCTTAACAACCACTTTTTACAGCCCTTTTTTTACAGCCCTTTCTGGTTTCAAAGCCCTTTCATATACACTATCTTGCTTTATCCTCTCACTGAAAACTCTGCCAATTTTTCCTTCTCTCTCTCTTTTTTTTTTTAAATGACTGCACTTAAGGGGTATGGACGTTCCCTGGCCAGGGATTGAATCTGAGCCTCAGCTGTGATCTACACCACAGCCATGGCAACACCAAATCCTCTAACCCACTGTGCTGGGCTGGGGATCGAACCCATTCCTCCGCAGTGATCCGAGCTGCTACAGTTGGGTTCTTGACCAATTGTGCTGTGGCCAAACTCCTACATTTTCCTTCTTCCTTCTCTTTTTGCAGATGTGGAAAAAGAGGCTCAGAGAAGTTAAGCAACTGGCTCAAGATTGCTCAGCTCATAAACAGCCGAGTGGGATTTCATCATAGCCTTCTGGTTCTTTCCATTGAGCTGTGCTGCTTAGTTAGCCATTCCTTGGAAAGCAGCTCTGGAGATTTTCCATCTTGATAATTAAAAGAGACTTGGAAGAAAGCCCTCAGTGAGGGGAACGAAAGGGGGTAAGTGAGGGAAGTTGTGTCCCCAGAATAAGCTGCTGCTGATCTTGCCCATGACAGTGAAGGTAGGTCTGTGTGAGGGCCTGGCAATGCGGGGTAGGGCTGGAGGTGGTGGGTGTGGCGGGTGAGAGGGGTGGCAGCCTGGACAGTTCTCAACTCATTATCCAGATGAATGGGCCTGACCTGCCATGTCTTGGAGCCTGGACAGTGAAGGCAACTGGGCCCCCTGGGTTGGCCGTTGTGTGGAGGGTCATGCAGACATTTGGGCACTGGCCACCGACCCTCCCTGGACACACAGTCCTGTTCTAGCCACTTTGGGTGGTGCAAAGGAGAGAGGAAGAGTACTCCATCCTTACCCACATTCTGAAGGGTGAGGAAGAATTTAGCACCTACTGTGTGCCAGGCCAGAGGCTGGCCACCTCGCATATATCAAATTTCACCTAGTCTTCATCACAACTCAGGAGTGAGCTATGAAGATGTCCACAAAGAGTCTCAGAGCGCGAGGGTCACAAGGTCCCCCTGCTCACCAGTGTCAGAGCTGGAACTCCAGCCCAGGGCTGTGGCGTCTATGCTCTTTCAATGCACCTTGCTGCGTGGTCTAATGCAAACGGTGAATCCATGGTGGCAGCACTAGGTCCCGCCAGGGGACAGAAGCAGGGAGGCTGCCCAGAAGGCAAGTTGGAGGAGTGTGTGTGGCCCGGAGGGAGACAGAAAGGAGGCCACACAGGGTCTGAACAAGCTCTGAGCGAGATGGGTAAGCAGTTTGGTCTGGCAAGTAAAGAGAGCCCAGAGGAATTAAACCCAGGCTCTGTGTTCGAGCCTGAGTCAGCAATCCTGAAGGCCACATGCCCCGAATGCTGACCTTGGCGACAGTGATAAAGTTTAGCTACTTTTTTATCCCCCTCCTGAGCCTACATGGGCTTCTGATCCCACAAGGATTTTCAATCAACCACGAGTCACCTCTGCTTCCCACCACCCCCATGTCAAGCTCCCTTCCTGGGCCTCTGTGGATATTCACAACACTGAAGGGGCCTCAGAGGCTGAAAACCTTCCAGGTTGTTTGTGGAGAAGGAATTGCTCATGTGGGTGTCCAGGTGGTGGACAAGCTGGCAGGAGGGTCTCCCGGCACCCCTTACTGTCTACTCCACCAGGAGTCCACAGACTCAGGAAGTTGCGGAGCTCAGTGGATGACTTCCTTTCCCACACTGAGACACTGCTGTTGATGGCCCTTCCCTTCACTGGCCCTAGCACAAGGCCTTCTGGTGTCATTGACTCCCCTCTAACTAAGCAGGAGATCCCAAGCGGTGGCCTGCCGCTGGGCGACTCGATTTCACTCTCAGAATGGAAAAATCTTCTGGGGTTATTATTTTCCAAAGGGCTGGCCACCTCCCATCCCCAGCTCCATTAGTGGCTCCTTAAAACGCAATCCAATATCCTGGTGAAGATTGCTTTGAAACCAAATCTGGTACCCACTGTCTTGCCTTAATCCCTGTAAGCCTCCTGCCCATCCCTGAGAGCTGACCCAGCACTGGCCCCCTGGGGCTTGATCCCAAAATGATGTGCCTGGGGAGGTGGGGTGGAGTGAAAATGGAGGCTCCTACTTGCTGGACAGACCGAGGGACAAAATCTGAGGCCCCTGCCCTTAGGAATTTGGCCCCTTTAGGCAGTAGGTAACATGTGATCCCCAAATGCGCACACCCATAGCAAGCATGACAAATCCCTAGTCGAGGATAGTGTTGACATGGAAAGATCCTGCCAAATCGGAAGATGGGGTCCTATGTGATAAAACAAGATTGTGGGAGCCAGTTCCCCCTAAACTTTCCTGAGGCCAAAGGCATCATTATCTTCCTAACCCATGTTTCTCCCCCAGCTCTTTAATCCACCCCAAAGAAGAATATCAGACTGGCACTGGGAAGACCTATCACATTTCTCACCAGGATTTACACTCACGTCCTCTCCCTTTCCCTCTCCCTCTCTCTCTCTCTCTCTGTCATCCCTTCACTTTTCTTCTGCTCGGAGAAGACCAGCCTCTGCTTCTGCCCCTGCCTGTGCAATCTGACCTGATCCTCCAGGATAAACCCAATTTCTACTTCTCCCCTGGGCCTCTCTCCTATTGGTTTAGGATACAATTATACCCTCCTTCCCTGCTGCTGCCACACTTTTTGTTCCTTGTTCTGTGGGCACTGAGCCCATCTCGCTAACTAGATTACAGTCTCCATGAGGCCACGTGTTCCTCTTCTCTGTTTACCCCTGTGCCATGACAGACTTGGCATGCAGTAGGCCCTCAGAAAATATTGAGTACTTGATTGAGAATTTTGGTTTCCAGAATTCCCGTCGTGGATCAGTGGAAATGAATCTGACTAGCATCCATAAGGACCACAGCTTCGATCCCTGGCTTGGCTCAGTGGGTTAAGGATCTGGCGTTGCCTTGAGCTGTGGTGTAGGTTGAAGACGTGGCTTGGATCCTGCTTTGCTGTGGCTGTGGAGTAGGCCAATGGCTACAGCTCCGATTCAACTCCTAGGCTAAAAACCCTGGAAATGCAATGGTTGCGGCCCTAAAAAGGTAAAGGAAAAAAAAAAAGAATTTTGGTTTTCTATCTCAAGGAATCATGGCTAGTTTCTTAAAAAAAAAAATTAAAGAAAGTGATTTTTTTTTAGGGCCGCATTCGTAGCATATGGAGGTTCCCAGGCTAGGGGTCGAATCGGAGCTGCCGCTGCTGGCCTATGCCACAGCCACTGCAACTCAGGATCTGAACCGCGTCTGTGACCTACACCACAGCTCACGGCAATGCTGTATCCCTGACCCACTGAGCGAGGCCAGGGATCAAACCTGCATGTTCATGGATACGAGTCAGGTTCGTTTCCGTTTCGCCACAACGGGGACTCCCACAAGATGTTCTAAGAATGCCTGCCTCTACGTGTGTGTGGGCATGCTTGCCATCATAGGTATACATGTGGTCCTGTGGATCCAAGGAAAAATTGGGCTCATTAAGAAGATGCTTTCTGACCACCTATGACTATGTCCTCACAATCCTGAAATTGTCCTTCTTTGAGACACCTTTTTCTTTGCGCATTGTAATAAGCCTGCAGTAAGGACAGGGAGCTGAGGCTAGAATGCCTAATGAGCTGTGGATTAAGAAATGATGTGATAGCATCTCACAGATTGTAATTAACACGCAGCTTCTATTATGTTCTATCAGAGCTGTGTCTATGGGTCTATGTTCTGTCAGAGCTGACAAATAATTCCCCCCAATAATCACTTGTCTTTCAACATCTTGATGCGGGGACTAGTTGTGAAGAGCTCCTGCCTAGAAAGACCACTGGAGCCATGTGGGGACAATTACACAGGATCCTGTGGTGGCTGGGCGCAATTACCTGGACTTGAGTATGTGGTGAGTGAGACCAGGTGAGGGGAACGAGGCCTTGGCCAGGCATTTAGATGGCACCTGCCCACAGCTGCTGGCTTCCTAGGGGGTTTTCTACAGAACTAACGTGTTGCCCTAGAGTAGAATAGAACCCTCATCAGGAGTGTTTAAAAGGACTTGAATCATTTTCTTCCTTAAATGATACTAGTCGTGCTTATCTGTAGAGAAATTTGAAAATGCAGATAAACAACAAATCCACTACCAATATCCTCATTAGTATAATCACTATCATCACCGATACCACCACCATCCTCTTCGTCGTCCTCAGAATTGTTACTGCCTAGGAGCTAATACTCCATTCCACATACTTTGAGAGCCACTTCCAGTATGTTATCTCTAGGTCCAACAAAAATCTTGCAAGATGGGTAGTTACATTCCCATTTTATAGATGGGAAAACTGAGACGCCCACTTGTCCCAGCTCACACAAAGCAATAGCTCTCAGAGGTGAAATTTCAGCTTGTCTAAAATGTGTGTTGCCGTGCCTATTTCTGTCCTCATCTCTAAGGTGGGGCAATGACCCTGTCTCTCCTGGCTTCTACAAATAGCTGTGAGCATTGAAGAAGATACTGGATGTGAAAGCTTTGCGAACTGGAAGGTTTTGATTTAGGGCTCGTTAGGCAGTGCCTGGCATCCATCCAGGTACCATACTCAGCTGCCAAGTAAATGACCAATAGGCATGGAGTGGTGTTTAATTGGGTCTCATTAAGAAGCTGAGCCTGGGAAGGTCTGTGCAGTGTTCTTCCGGGGAAGGAAAGGAGTGAAGTTAGGTATGTGGTATGGACATCATGAGTTGATTAGGAAAAGAGAATGACTCAACCAATTGGAGTGGAGATGGCTGGGCAGTGGGAATACCCTCATCATGCCCACCAGTCACCCCAAAGAAGCGTTTATTCAAAATCAAAATAGTGTGCAACTGTAGCCTCAAAATAGGTTCCCTAGTCCTTCTTCCAACCAGCATGTCAGCTTCTTATATAAAAATTATAGCTCCACCATGGGTGCTGAGGAACAGGAAGGGCATGTGTTTGAAGATGTGGGGTGAGCAAAGTTAAGGTCTAAGTGGAAGAGATGGACCAGAGCCAGACTTGAAGTGAGGTTTTCTCTGCCCCTACATTTGGCTTTGCCCAGCTTTCTCTCTGCTTCTGTCCCTGCCTTCCTCACTGCCTCTCTTGCTTTCCTTTCATTCTGCCTCTTGACTTTAGGAAATTTGTGGAATTCAAAGGCTTTGTCCCCCTTGTGTGTGTGTGTGTGCATGCTGGACTCAGGAATCGGCTCTCACATAGAAAGGGCAGGGGTAAGGAGGTCCCGATATCCTAAATGTCTACCCAGGTCGCCAGCCAAGTGCCCAGACAGGGTTGGACACTGAGTTCTGCTCCCATGTTGGAGGTCCTGATGGCAACTCGAGAAATTAATTGAAGTTCTGTTGGGCAGTTCTGCACAGGGGCATCTCTCCAGCCTCCTGTGGCTTCTGCATTTGTCTTGGAAGATCACCAAGTCAGGAGTGGAGTTTGACCAAAAGTAGGTGGAATTGACTCATAAGAGCCAACTCAGGCATCCGCTACCAACCAAAAAAGAAAAGAGAAGGTGGATGGGAAGAAAAATTGAGCAGCATCAATAAAGACGGTATTCTTCTGGGAAGAACTTGACAGCTACAGACTGGGAGGGGGCAAGGCTGGCTATATGCAGCCACACATACCCTCCATGTGGGGACATGGTGAGGAACAGAACCTGAAGTGACTTCCACATTCATACACTGTGAAGGAAAATCTTCCTTGGCTCCAGTGCCGATCCTCTTCCTGGATCTGTCCTGGCATGCAGAAGTAACCAGGCTGGTGATATTCTACTGATGTTCACACTCACCAGGCATCTTGCAACTGGCTGCATGACCCTGTGGTCAGTGAACTGGAGGAAGCAGAGAGTCAGTGATGGCCATTCTGCTCACGGTTGTGTGGTTCATATCCTTAGAGGGGTCTCTAGTGGCCATGAATGTCCTTTCTTGGTGCTATATTCTGTATATCAAAGGCCACTTCTGTCTTCATTCTTGAAATTGTTGCCAGGCTTAATAGAGAAGAGGGTGATTATGTGGTGTTTGCTCTGGGGAGGTTTTGAGAAGTAAAGAGCGATGTGAGGAGGGAGGCTAATGGATGGAGGAGATTTTTCTGCATGGAAAGGAGTGAAGGAAGGTTTAGGGAGTTAAGCTGCTGAATTGCAGCAGTGAACACACACTAGGATAAATTGAACTGAAAAGTCACGTAGGACTGAAAAAAACGTGCATAGACATATATTCTCATTGGAGTTCAGTGCCAGGGATCTGCTAACCTATTAACCACAATTGATCTTGGTGCTGGGCTGTCACTGGCCCACCAGCTGTGGGGTCTACAGGGATTTCCTGTGAAAGAGAGGAAAGCTGTAGTCATGGTTCCTCCCTGCTCTAGGGCACATTCCTCCTCTCCTCTGTCCTGTCCTGGAACCCGGTTATCATAGGGAGGCAAGAGAGCACTCTTCTGGCCAGCTGGGACTTGGTCCTGGAACGTGGAGTTCCAAGTTGTCATATTCCAGCTGAGTTCTCTACCTAAAGAAAGAGAAGGTGACTTTGAGAGGGTATCGTGTGCCTCCCTAAGATCCTACTTAGATGGGCTCGCAAGTGGTGAGCCTCAGAAGTAACTTACTTCAATAACACAATCTCCAGGGATTCAGCCATGGAACCCTAGCACATCTGGCAACCCTTGGTCCAGGGCTGACCCAGCCAAGAGTCCAGTATTGGTGCCATCATAGATCTCCACTCTGGAGCCAGATTTGAGAACTATTTTTTGAACCTCTGACTGAAGGGGTCCCTCACGTTTCATCCCATTCTCTCAGTCTCTGGGGCGGTCAAGTTCTACCCCTTAGCTTCGTTCCATCTATTTGTTTCACAAGACAGCACCATTCTCTCTTTGCCTTCCTTCTTTCAGTCTCTCGAAATACTTGATGAGGCTGTAAAAACAAAGTTTTATGAAAGTTTGAAGAATGGTGGGATGTTCCACTTGGAGAAGAGGAGATGCCAGAGAGAACTGTCATCACTCTTCAGCCCACTGATAGGTAGTGTGTTTATCTGGAAGGATAATCAGTTTGGGGTGGCCCAAGAGGTAGAACTAGGGTCCATGGGTAGAAGCTGGAGGGGGACAGGATCCAGGTCAGAATAAGGAAGTTGGCATCTGCAATAGTTAGAAGCTGAGCCACCATTCAAGCAGCTGATTCTAGAGGAAGCTTGTCTATTATTTACACTATTATTCATTTGTGGCATCATCATCACCTTTTACTGGGCGCTTACTGGGCACCAAAGCCCTCTGCTAAGCCCTTCACCTGCATGATCTCACTTAGTGCCCCTTCTCCTTACTGTCACCTCCCTTTATCCCCCTATTTCTTAGGCCCTCTGGCTTGTGGTTCGGGGGAGGTTTGGAGCTTGGAACAAGGAATCTTGACGAGGCTGGAGAGTCAGGGGAGAAAAAAGTCTCTGTAGGCAGGTGCCTGCAGAATTGCAGGGCTTAGGAAACAAAGTACTTTCCAATGCAGACGTAAACTCTGCTTCTGTATCTCATTGTATCTGAGCCTTGTAGCTCCACATGCCATGAGATAAAACATTACACTCCCTTTTCCAGCATCCTCCCCACCCCCCAACCCCTGCCAACCTGCATGGAAAGCTGCATATAGAAATGATTTATGCATAAGTTTATGTGTAATTTTAAGATTTGGATTTCTTCTTTCAGGGCAATTTTTTCTACCAGGTTGATTTCTCATAGTACAATGAAAGTCTTTGTTCCCTTGTTATTGAAGGAATGTTATGGTTTTGAGAGCAAGTGGGAGTATTTGCTCTCAAAGGGGGCTTGGTTCCCTTCAAACCACAATATGTGGGTAAGTGGCAGGATGGATGAGGATGGATAGAAAGAGGAATGGGGAGTCATTGCTTAGTGGGTACAGAGCTTCAGTGTGTGATGATGAAAGAATTCTGGAGATGGATAGTGATCATTGCACGACATTGTGAATGTACTTAATGCTACTGAATTGTATATTTAAAAGTGGTTAAAATAGAACACTGTAAACCAGCTATAATGAAAAAAAATAAAAACACTATATATTTTTAAAAAGTGGTTAAAATGGTAAAAGTAGCAGTTTCCATCATGATGTAGGGGAAACGAATCCGACTCAGAACCATGAGGTTATGGGTTTGATCCTTGGCCTTGCTCAGTGGATTAAGGGTCTGGCATTGCCATGAGCTGTGGTGTCGGTTGCAGACATGGCTCAGATCCCGTGTTGCTGTGCCTGTGATGTAGGCCAGCAGCTGTAGCTCCAATACGACCCCCTAGTCTGGGAATCTCCATCTCCATATGCCAGGGATGCAGCCCTAAAAAGCAAAAAAAAAAAAAAAAAAAAAAAAAAAACAAAAAAAACAGTGGCTAGATAACATTTCGAGCCACGGGAGAGGGTAGCTAGCAGAAGAAACTGTGGAAAGTATTCAAAGGGATTGTCCCTTTGTCAAAACCTTGTCCACTCTCAGAGGGGGTGCAAAATGGTACAGTCCTAATGGGAAGCCATTGGCAGCCTTGATCAGAATCACAGATGCTCTTGCCCGTTGATCTCACTGCTATTTATTCTATTCATTCTAAGAGTGTGCCTGCTCCTGTACAAAATGACCACGGACAAGGGTCTTCACTGCAGTGGTGTAAGGAATAATGGAATGCTGGCCTTGGGAACAGCCCAAGTGTCCACCCGGAGGGGGCTGGTTAAAGAAACTAGGAGCAAGCCACATCATGGAATGCAGGCCAATTGTAGGATCTGTCCATAGTGAAGATTTATTATTAGGTGAAAACACCAAAGAATAGAATAGTGTAAATAGAATGCGGCCCTTGGGTAAGAGAAGGGGAAACATCTGAAAACATGCACATTGTATGTGCATAAAGGAACACTGGAGGGTAGGTAAGAAGCCAAAGAAAGTGGTTGCATGGGAGTTCTCATTGTGCTGCGGCAGAAACTAATCTGACTAATAACCATGAGGTTGTGGGTTCAATTCCAGCCCTCGCTCAGTGGGTTAAGGGTCTGGTGTTGCCATGAGCTGTGGTGTAGGTCACAAACTTGGCTCAGATCCCATGTTGCTGTGGCTGTAGCATAGGCCAGTGGCTACAGCTTCTCTTCGACCCCTAGCCTGAAAACCTCCATATGCCGCAGGTGCGGCCCTAAAAAAAATAAAAAATAAAAAATAGAAGAAAGGAAAAAAGTGGTTGCCTGAAGGGGGAGCAGTAAGGTAGGGAGTGGGTGAACAGATGCAGAGATGGGTGCTGGACTATTATTGTATATTTGTATGGGTTTTGGTTTTTTTTTTTTTGATTTTTCGATTGCAAGAAAAAAGAATAAATTATGTAATTAGCTTTTCTTTAAAAAAAAAAAGATGATTAAGAAGGCCCTTTGCAAACTCTGAAACACTCTACAGATATAAGGAGTTCATAATGAGAAAACAATTATGATAATAATGCTTTAACTGCTACCATTTCTCAAGTGTTTATACCTGCTATGCTAAATACTTTATATCTACAATCATCTTTGTTCCTTACACAATGATCCTCATTTTTATAGATGGGAAAACTGGCAATCAGGGAAGTTAAATAGATTGTCCCAGGCTGCACGTCTAGAAAAGCACGGGACTGGGGTTTGAACCCAGATCTCTCTGGAGCCACACATGGCTCTTGACTCTGCCACCCATCACTCCATTGCCCCATGGGAGGGCTTTATTCTCCACCTTGCCAGTGCTTCTCCTGGCATTGGCAGGGCCATTTTCCAAGAAAAGCTCAATCCTTAGAGTTTTCTTCCCTGTGCCATTCTTGGAAAAACCCAACACCTTGACACCGCCAGTCGGCCCCAGGCCGTGCGGTCATTCTGTCTTCAGGAGGTATTTTTGGTCGCAATTTTCCTGTAATATCCGGACGAGTGCCATGATTAGGCACAACGGTTCTTTGCGGTTGCTCCTTGCCTTCCTGAAATATCCATCCAGGACCATGCTGGCTCCACTGTCTTGGATGGAGACCAGAAGAAGGTTTTTATGGAACACGTCTTTACAGTGGTTAACGATTTAGGAATGACTTGGCAATGGAGGCATTATGCACACGTACGCACAACAAGACCGTTTCCTGTGTTCAGACGACCTTGGAGCCAAGCACTTAACCCTGCAAATAGGGCCAGGTAATTACATAGTCCCAGAGGAGGCCCAACAGTCAAAATGAAAATTTGGTTGTAAAAATAATTAGATCACAGTATATTTAAAAATAGGGTCCAGAGGTAGAACTGCAAGGCTCCATCCTCAAATGACTTCATGGAAGGGACCCCAAGTCGAGAGTAAGTTGAGATGCAAAAGCACTGGTTTTTGGCAGATGGAAATTCCAGGCTCCGTTTCCCAGGGCACATGTCTGCTGCTGGTGGGATTGCCAGATGGAAGGAGAAGCCTTTTCAAAAGATTCCACTGGGGAGGTTGACAGCCTGCAAGTGCCTGGTGTGTTTCCATAAATGGAGCCCAAACCACCCTTTCCCCGGCACCATGCTTGATGACCTGTCTCTGCCGCAACAGTTTATACATTTTTTAAGTTAATGGTGCTCTGTGCCCAGAGAGCGAGGCAACTGACGTGCAAGTGCTTCCCCGGAGGGGTGAGTGATGGGATGTCTTGTAGAAACTGAAGGACCCGTTTGTTTCAGGATAAATGGCCTTATTCTGTTTTCTTTTTCTTATCTCAGCTGGTTTACCACAGCCAACATAGCACATCTGGCTGTAGCATTGGGGTAGGGAGAAGAAAGAGTAGTGGGTTTGTGTGTGTATGTGTGTGTGTGTGTGTGTGTGTGTGTGTGTGTGTGTGTGTGTGTTTTAATTTTATGGCTGCACTAGCGGCATATGGAAGTTTCTGGGCCAGGGATTGAATCCAAGCCACAGCTATGACCTACATCATAGCTGCGGCAATGTTGGATCCTTTAACCCACTGCACTGGGCCAGGGATCGAACCTGCACCTCTGCAGTGACCCAAGCTGCTATAGTCAGATTTTAACCTACTGCACCAGGACCAAAGTATCTCAGAATATCATCTCCCCTCAGGCCATCCCTTCCACCCAGATTCCCAGCACCAGCTGACAGTTCAAGTCTCCCTGGCTAAACCAGAGTTTCTAGACCTCTTCCTGGGAAAGTTTGTTAGTGGAAATGTGGCTTTTTCTTTCAGTGATGGGTGTATTGAGAACCCATGACACTTTCTACAAAGGTGTCTAGGGTGGCCGGTGCCAGGATGGGGAGAGAGAACTCTGTTGAACAAGTCCCTGAAAGCAGATACTCTGACCATCTCAGTGGTTGGCAGGGGTGGAGGTCGGAGGTCGGAGGCAGGGCGTGTTTACATCAGGAGCTTGGGAAGCACTGGCTCCTGTGTTGCTCTCGGCCACAGCTGTGGGCTGTCAGGCCCATGAAGTCTTTTCTGGTTGATGACATTTGGCAAGGGTGGCTCCCACTGGCCTCTGCTGGGGTAGTTTCTCTTCACGTAGCCACTGTCAGTAAACCCCTCAGTAAGATGCTACTCCTGCGATTTTGTGGATTTTGTGAAGCTTTCTTAGTTCCTAGCTTGTTTCCTGGCAGCTCTCCTTTTTTTTTTTTTTTAATTGAAGTATAGTTGATTTACAACATTGTGTTAGTTCCAGGTGTCCAACATAGTGATTCAGTTATTTTTTTCAGATTATATTCCATTATATTTTATCATGAGATATCGAGTATAATTCCCTGTGCTATACAGTAAATCCTCTCTGTGTATCTGTTTTATGTATAATAGTTTGTATCTGTTAATCTCATACTCCTAATTTGTCCCTTCCCTTCCCCTCTTCCCTTCGGCAACCATAAGTTTGTTTTATATGTCTGTGAGTCTGTTTCTGTTTTATATATAGATTCGTTTGTATTATTTTTTAGATTCCACATATAAGTGAAATCATATAGTGTGATTTCTCTGACTTACTTTGCTTAGTATGGCAATCTCTAGGCCCATCCATGCTGTTGCAAATGGCATTATGTCATTCTTTTTCATGGCTGAGTAATAGTCATTGTATGTATGTACCACATCTTCTTTGTTCATTCTTCTGTTGATGGGCATTTAGGTTGCTTCCATGTCTTGGCTACTATAAATAGTGCTGCTATGAACATTGGGGTGCATGTATATTTTTGAATTACAGGTTTAGTTTTTTTTTTTCTTCCAGATAGATGCCCAGGAGTTGTCATACGGCAACTCTATTTTTAGTTTTTTAGGGAACTTCCATACTGTTTCCATAGTGGCTCCAATTTACATTCCCACCACCTGAAAACAAGGGTTCCCTTTTCTCCACACCCTCTCCAGCATTTATTGTTTGTAGGTTATTTGATGATGGCCATTCCGACCTGTGTGAGGTGATGCCTCACTATGGTTTTGATTTTTATTTCCTGGCAGCTCTTTAGGGAACGTGTTCCCATGTTCCTAGAGTTGGGAACTCACTGTGGAGATAGCTACACCTGGAGATTCTTATTCCCCAAGGAAAGAATTTAGAAGGAAAGTAAGAGCTTCTTATGCCCTTGGGGTTGCAGAGAGGGTTTTCCAGTCCTTGGTAATCATGTCTGATCCCAGGTGGCCCTTGGGAACAGCTCCACTTCTCCTTCCTCTGCCCACTGTAGACTGACCCTGGCGAACCAAATCCAAATTCCACGGATAAACTGGGGGACCTGCAGCTCCCTGAGATGGGCATACCAATCCTCGCCAGCATAACCCCCAGGGTACTCTCCGATGGTCCAGCAGAGTCTTGTCCAACAAACACAACTGAGGTATGAGTCCAAACGTCAAGCTGGCTCCAAGAATTCACTTTTACCATCACTCTTCGGAATAGACGTCTCCTACTCTTCCTCCACTGAAGCAGTGCAGGTCTCATATGCCTGCTTTAGGGAAGGCAGGGCCTGATGACAGCAGCTCTCCACATGGTTTCCCACAGAGGTGACCATGCCTCCTTTCACACTCCATCCTCCCAGGCAGGCTTCTCAACACCGTTGACATTGTGGACCAGATAATCCTCTGTTGTTCTGTGCATCGAAGTATGCTGAGCAGCTGTCCTGGGTTCTGCCTGCTAGAGGCCAGTAGCAACATGCCTCCCCACCAGATGTGACAACCAGAAATGTCTCCAGACATTGCCAGATGTCCCTAGTAGGGGGTGGGGAGTGGAGTGGCAAAATCACCCTAGTTGAACCACTGCTCTAATGATGCCAGGCTGCTCAGAGTTGCTGGCACCTGTCACTCTGTCTTTGCTCGATCCTCTCATCTGGGATGCTTCTCTCCTCCCTGGAGAAGACATGTGATCCTCTTTCTACTGAAACTTTTCTCCCAGGAATCCTCCCCTGACTTCACCCTCCTGCCAATGTTCCCATAGGACCTCTGCACGGTTCTACTGTAGCTTTGGCCATGTTAGAGTGGTTACTGTTTAAGCATCTGTCTTGAGCTCCTGGGGATCCAGGATGGGGCTCCTAGTCTAGTTTGAGGCTGCCACGGCCAATGGAGGACCTGGCACATGGCAGGCACCTGGCAAGCAGGAGCCATGGAGCTGACGGCAGACTGTGGGGTGTCCCCCTCACTTGAGGGATGGCACATTCTGGCCACTTTAGATGGTCACACATGAATTGACCCCAGTCTTTGCAAGTTGATTAAGTAGCATGCAGTACTATTTCTTAGGGGTAGTAAAGTTCTCTTCTACTCTCGCTTGAGGCAATTCTTAACCCCCTTAATTCATGAAGTGCATTCTTCATGAATGCATTTTAGCAGAACTGCGGCGTTGCTGAAAGTTTTGTGTATATGTGCAAACAGGCATTGATTTTTTTTTCCTCCCCTAGGGGGTGGGATCCCATTGGTTTCATCAATTTTCCAGATGTATCCATGAGTTAAAAACTGTTAAGAGGGAGTTCCCATTGTGGCTCAGTGGTTAACGAATCCAACTAGGAACCATGAGGCTGTGGGTTCGATCCCTGGCCTTGCTCAGTGGGTTAAGGATCTGGTGTTGCCGTGAGCTGTGGTGTAGGTCACAGATGCAGCTTGGATCCCACGTTGCTGTGGCTCTGGCGTAAGCCAGCAGCTACAGCTCCGATTCGACCCCTAGCCTGGGAACCTCCATATGCCACGGAAGTGGCAGTAGAAAAATACGGAAACAAAACAAAGCAAAAAAGCCGTTAAGAACAATGGCTTTAGCTGAATAACCCAGAGCTAAGAGTCTAAATACTTACTACTGGCTCAGCTGAGTGCTGTGGGGGACACAGGGAGGTACCTGACTCCGACTAGCTATGGAACAAAGATGACTTCAGGGCTGAACTGCACATTACAAGTGACCAGTGCACAGGGGTTCTAGACAGGAGCATCAGTTATGATGCCAAGTTCACTGGTATCTGTGGAAGATCCTGCATAAAGTGATGACCATAAAATCTACTCCTGTGGCGCCCATCCTTTCGTCAGTCCTCTTCTGTTGGCGAGACACTCCTTTCCTACATCAGTCATGAGGTTTTAAACTGAGGGTTTGATTGTAATACCCCTGCCCCTGGCTAGGCAGACACGAGACCCATGCTTGTCCAACCACAGCGGCCTGTCCTCCTGAGCGCACTGGTGGGCTGGGAGTGGGGCTGTGACTCAAACTTAGCCAGTCCCAGTCCTTCCATGGGGTTTTTCCAATGGGAGATCCATCTCTGTCCTTACTTTCCACTTAGACTGACTTAAATTGAGGTTGTTTTCCGTGACCCAAATGGTACTAGCAAAGACCTACATTGTGCGATTTATCGAAGAAGTAGACATAATGTATATAGACTAGTAAGGTGCCTGGCACCTAGATACTAAAAATATCTATTAAAAAATAACAGAGTATAATGTTACAATTAGGAAGGATCTCTGTTTACACACCCTGTTTGATTTTGGGCACCTGAGATTTGTTAGGCATGCCCTTGCTTTGTGGTTTGGTTCATGCAGTTTTCTCTGCTTGCAAGGCTCCCCCTCTTTTCTCACTCTTACACTTATGTCAGTTCTACTTATTCTTATCTTAAAGTCTATTTTGTTTGGTAATGAAAGAGCTACACTGTTTTCTTTCAGTTAGACTTTGCCTGCTGCATCTTTCCCCAGTCCTTTACTTTCATCTTTTCTGGATCTTCAAATTACACGTGTTTCTTGGAAATAGCACATTTCTAAATAACTGAAATCAGGTGCTTATTTAATTTAATTGTTAAGCCCAGTCTATTTACACTTACTGTAATTTTAGATCTGTTTGAACACATGCTAGCATTTTCTTTTATTATTTCCGTTTACGATGCTTCATGCTGTTCCCCCCTCCCCCTCACCCCCCCAGCCCCGCCTGACACCTCGCCTCTCCTTTGGGTTTGTTTTCCCCTTCAGCCCTGTTTGATTCAGGAGCTAGCCATTCCATTTTTATTCTTTCAGTGTTTACTTCTAAAATTTCAACATGTTCACTTGACTTAATCTCAAGTAAGTTCACACCTCTAACCCTTTTACAAGCAATCTAAAAATCTTGATATGCCTTTTCTTTTTTTCTTTGTTTTTCCTTGGTTTCTTTTTAGGGCTGCACCTGCGGCATATGGAGATTCCCAGCCTAGGGGTCTAATCGGAGCTGTAGCTGCCGGCCTACACCACAGCCACAGCAACACCAGATCCTTAACCCACTGATCAAGGCCAGGGATCGAACCCACAACCTCATGGTTCCTAGTCAGATTCGTTCTGCTGCGCCAGGATTGGGAACACCTATTTTCTTTTTGTTTCCATAGGTATGCAATTTATTTTTGTTTTATAACTAGATAAAATGTACTTTAAAAATCCTCTATCAATTTCACTGATGATGATATAGGTTTAACATATTTTCCTGGCTTCTGCCATGGATGATGAAAGTCATTTTGTAACTAAAATAAAGTACACTGCAATATATCTAGTTACAAGTTGTTGCAAGTCCTCCCAGATCTATTTTTATTTGCCTAATTCTTATAGCCCAGCTAAATCTAATCTGCTTTTTGTCCTCATGGAGTTTTAAAATTTTAGTGACTATTAAATTTTTTTCCATAGTTTATTTTTGGTTCTTTTCCAAACCTACTTTGTTGTTGTTGTTGTTCATTGTGTCCCCCCCATTTTTCTATTTTCTTCCTTTATATTGTTAATAGTTTAATGTTATTAACTTTATATTCTCTCTCCTATTATTCATTTACCAGAAGTTCTTGGCAGACTGAGCCCATCTCTCTTTCCTTTTATCTATTGACATTTGTTCCTGATGTGATTGTTTCTTCATGGGTTTTGAAATTTTAGATTGTGAGTTCCTATTTAGGAAAGCTTTATTTTGGGAGGGCTTCCCTTCTTGAGTCGAGGGTGTTTATCTTCTTTTACAAATTTTTAAAATTTTTGTCAGCCAATATGCTTTAATGTGCCTATTAGATGCCCAACAAACTCTTGTCTTTTGGATGATATGGACAGTTTGCAAAAAGATAATGAAATCTCCTTGCCCCCCTTTGATTGGAAGGGGACCTGTTTCTCTATCACATTCCCTCTGAGCAATTTTGCTTGTGAGTCTGAGATTGTCACTATCGTTGAGACATACATTCTTGGGGCAACAGGATGTAGCTGGCCTCAGGAGAAGAGAAACAAGCAAAGGTTCTGGAAAGGGGGGAAGAGATGGAGCCGTCCTTCAATCACAGGAGGAGAGACAACAACGAGCAGTAAACAGAAAGGAGTAAACAAGACCCGCATCACTCGTGGGCTGAGCGAGGGGCCAAAGACAAGAGTAACATGGCCAGGAACCCAAGGCGTTGGGGGGTTATCCCAGTGTGTGGTGGATGGTGACTTGGAGAAAGTGAGGAGAGGTGTATAGACGCACCGTGCTGCTTTTGTTAATGATGACAGAGGACAGGGAAGGACAAGACTCCGCTAGGAGCATTATCTGGATTCTTGCCTTGATCCTCAGAATACGTCTTCTAGGAGGCACTTTTATTCTCAACAATATACAGATGAGGAAATTAAGACAAGAAGCTAGGAAATATGACTCACACCCCATGGCCAGAGAGAGGAGCAGAGCTGAACTTTGAACCCAGCTCCGTCCAACTCCAGAGCAGGAGCATGTAAGCGTGTCAGGGCTGAATTAGCGCTTCCACTGGGTTATGAGGGGAAGCACTTTACTGTGTGCGGTATTCTTCCAGGGACCCGGCACACAGTGGTGGGGAGAGCTGCTGAGGATGAGGAGTCCCCTTTATGAACCTTGTTAATAACATAAAGCATATGGTACATGGTGGGGGCTTAATAAATATTTGCCTAGTATACAATGCTTTTTCCTTTGTAGAGTTGAGGAGCTGAGCCCAGGGGCAATGGAATAGGACATATTGGTTGAGATGCTCTCCCTCCAGGCCTCTTTGCTTGGTTTCAGAGTCTTCTGTGGTCAGCTGGAGAGACCGTGTCCTGGTCACTTTTCCTGGCAAGGAAGCTGGGCTGGGTGGGATTTTCGAGAAGCATGCCCTGCTTTAGGCTGATACGGTGACAGGGAGTTTCTCCCTGACTGTTTGGACACTTCCCTGGCTGGGTGACAATTTCTGGATATTGATCCAATTTCTGGATATTGATCCTATTATCATCAGCGCCCATCTTGGTGATGAGAAGAGACCACATAATGAAGAGACTCCTCCCTTGTCC
This sequence comes from Sus scrofa, assembly GCF_054392235.1. Classification (NCBI taxonomy): domain Eukaryota; kingdom Metazoa; phylum Chordata; class Mammalia; order Artiodactyla; family Suidae; genus Sus; species Sus scrofa. Next base: position 102,340,822 of record NC_139396.1, on the reverse strand, counting down.
CCTTCTCCTGCACACACAGCCATGGCTCACCCCAATCAGTGCAGATCTGAGACTTTATAGGGTTGGAATGTCCATGCTGTAGGGTCTCCCCAGATCTGTGCTCTACAGGTAGACCCAGCATCTCAAGCATTTATTCTCCTGGGAAAGGAGAAAACCCAGAATGATGGGAATTGGGAGGGTGGGGAGGTTCACCTGCCAGGAATGTGCCACCATTTCTGTTTCCTTCATAACAGAAATGACTTATTTCATAGTATGGAAGCTTTGGAGCTCCTCGTTCTGCAGCCGCAAGCCATCTGTGCTCTGCCAGGAAACTGGAGCACCCAGAAGAGGCCACCAACTGGGTGGTTCTGTGTCCCTTTATCTTCCTTATGTCTCTGGTCTCCTTATCTTCCTCCCTCTGCTCTCCTCCTCTCCCTCCCTCCCATCTTTCCTTCCTCGCTCCCTCCCTCTCTCTCTGTTCCTGTCTCTGTCCTTCTCCTTCCTTTAACTTTTCACGTCTCTTCTCCTCTCCCCTTCTCTGAGTTCGCAATCCCTGTCCCAGGCCACACACTTGGCTTTCTGTGAACTTTTCCATAGCTCCATCCACATCCCAACACCTTCTTTCTCTCCAAAAGCAGAGCGCGTCACCCAGCCCTGCCTCTGCCCTCACCCCTGCATTCCCTGAGAAGGTCCTAGCTTGCCAGCAGCTCCAGAGCTCATCCCACAGATGTTCTTCAAAGCTCCCATGTTGGCTTCAGGCTGCATCCGGGTTCCAGGGAAAGGCCGAGGTACTGGGCTGCCAGATGCACCTGCTGAGTTTAAAGTCCCCACCTGGGAGCAGTTCCTGGGCTACCAGGGATTCTGGCCCCTGCAGGGTGCGCAGAGGCCCTGAAGCAGTGGAGCTGAACTCCCTGGGTGCCTGGCAGCAACCCAGGGGACTTCTGAGGTCCTCTGTGCTGACCCACTGCAGGGGCTTTCCTGGCAGAGGGTTTGCAGTGGAACAAAAGACTCCATGGGGCTCAGAGACCCAGATCAGCATTTTAAAGAAAGGTCAGCCAGAAGGGATGTCTGAGACCTGCTGGGAGCTGAGGGGATGGTGGCCAGAGAAGTTTACCACCCCCCAGCCCCCAGCAGGCCCATCTGCTGCCCAGGTGGCATTTAAGAGGTCAGGAAAGGCACAGATAGGAATGGGGGAGAGCTAGTAAGTGAAGATTTGGGCAAGTTACATAATATTTCCAAGCCTCACTTTCCTCCCTTTCAAAAGGAAAAGACAAAATAATCTCAGAGTTCCCTGGTCACCTAGCAGTTAGAGATTTGGTGTTGTCGCTGCTGTAGCTTGGGTTTGATCCCTGGCCTGGGAAATTCTGCATTCTGTGGGCCATGGCCAAAAAAAAAAATACAGGTATTACAAAATGGGGGGGGTGGGGAGAAAAGAATTTCCAAACTCCTTCTAGCTCTAGAGTTATGACAGTCCAAGGAAGGGGCTGAGGGCTGGTGACCACTGAGGTTGCTGTTATCCACTGACTTCAGGAAGGCCTCAGGACAAACACCAGCTCTCAGTGTGACTTCGCATGAAGCAGGCATATAACCTATGTGAGCCTCAGTTTCTCCACCTGTTAGTGAGGTAATACCTACTTATGGGATCCTGTAAGGGTTAAACTGAGAAGCAAAGCATAGCCCTTCTCAAAGGATGAGCTGTGTGGCCCTAGGTGGTGCATTGCCTGACTTTAGTTCATCCTCATCCTGCATTCAATGAGAAAGCCAGGCCCTGTTCAATCTTTTCTCAAACCCAGGTGCCATGGAGACAGCAGGCGTGACCTGCGGCACCTTTTTTATTTATTTAATAATGATTTTTATTTTTTCCATCATAGCTGGTTTACAATGTTCTGTCAATTTTCTACTATACGGCAAGGTGATCCAGTCACACATACATGTACAGATTCTTTGTTCTCACATTATCATGCTCCATCATAAGTGACTAGACATAGTTCCCTGTGCTACACAGCAGGATCTCATTGCTCATCCGTTCCTGTAGCATCTTTATAACATTCATCAATTTTTCCTGTTAGCAAAAGGAGTCCAGGCCTCAGGGTGAGGACTGTCCTTTGACAATATCAAGTTCTGATTTAGTAACATTGTTACTTATTATGTCTATTTTTATACTCACTTTTTAGTTATTATTTCTATGTTTGTATGTTATTTATTTTAAATGAATTTCTTATCATTTATTTGCCTCCTATGCATAGCAATCCTGGTTTTCCATGAAGGTCATGCTATGGAATACCACCTTGATATAAATTTGAGTAAGTAAAAGGAATCAGTTGGAGACAAATGTTAAGTAACAGTAAAGGTAGCATGATGATGGAGTTCCCGTCATGGCCCAGTGGTTAACGAATCCGACTAGGAACCATGAGGTTTTGAGTTTGATCCCTGGCCTTGCTCAGTGGGTTAAGGATCTGGCATTGCCGTGAGTTGTGGTGTAGGTTGCAGACTCGGCTCGGATCCCACGTTGCTGTGGCTATGGTGTAGGCCGGCGGCTACAGCTCCAATTTGACCCCTAGCCTGGGAACCTCCATATGCCATGGGAGTGGCCCAAGAAATGGCAAAAAAGACAAAACAAAACAAAACAAAACAAAACAAAAGATATCATGATGATATGGTAAACATTGTGAAGGCAGTCTAAGAACTGGGGGAAATGATTGCATTAAATCTGTGGACAGGTAAAGTGCCCCGTATGGTCCCTGACCTCTTCAGTGGGTAGTCATGACTATTACTGCCCTTAGAGGCAGGACGTGTACTGCCACATGGCTGTCACCTCAGCTCCCCGGTAGGGCTGATGACACCAGCCTCCTGGGAAGACCCATGGATGGGAGCAGAGCAAGCTCTCTGGGTGGTGCAATGTGCAGATACATTCTGTTCCATCTTTAGATTGGTTCTGACTCAAATGGTCTCTCCCATTGAGTTTAATGGAAAGTCATTTCAATGGGCCACCGGATTATGAACAATTGAATTTCTACACTAAAGATAAAGGGGCTAGAATTCCCATCTGAGCTATTGTACTTTAAACAGAATACTTTAAACATATTACCTTCTGAAATAAAAGCCACTTATGAATACCAACCAGGGTGTTTCACCAAGACAGATCTTGACAGAAAAGTCAAGAGCAGGTGAAATAAAAGCAGTTTAGGTCCATGACTATTGGTTACCCATAGAGTTCCCAGGATGGTTAGGGCAGCTTGTGCATTACTTTGTTCAATTCAACAGCTTTCAATTTTGTTACTAGGAGGGATAATCAAAATGAGAGATATAGGTAAGCAAAGGGCTGTTTCTGTAAGCCTCCAATCCAGCACAGTGCCTTGCAGAAAATGCATTGAACCCATCGTCCAGGGCCTCCCCAGGGCTTTCTGAAAGCCAAGACTCAGCCATGCGCCCAGCACTCTCTGCCTCCAACAGCCTGCTCTGTCCCAGCTGCATAGCGCAAGATGTCTTCCTAGGAGAATCTAAAATAACCCCCCACACACCAAAAAAGGAGTTCCCACTGTGGCTCAGTGGTAACAAACCTGACTAGGATCCATGAGGACATGGGTTCAATCCCCAGCCCCGCTCAGTGGGTTAAGAAGCTGGCACTGCCTGGCTGGGGCACAGGCTGGAGGCTACCGCTCCCTAGCCCGGGAACTTCCATATGCCACGGGTGTGGCCTAAAAAGGTAAAAAGACCAAAAAAAAGTAAAGTATCCCAAGTTTGTGCTCATGTCAGCCCATGTCAGAGGTCCCCAGGGAGGAAAAACTGGTGAGGCGCTCAGTGGAGGGTCCCCAGCAGCTTTAGCACCTGGAGAAACCAGAGGTTACATCTCTCTGTGTTTGGACCTGTAGGCAATTGGCTCAGCTCTCTTTCTGGATTAGTAGGACAACTGTGCAGAATTCCCCTTGGTGGCAGAGTCAAGGACTCAGATCCTGGTCAATGGTGGGGTTCTACCTCTCCTCATCCTCAGGAACTATTCCTAGGACAGTGTTTCATATACTCTGGAAATCTCACAGTGTTCTGTGGAATCACGGCAAGCTCCTTCCATAAAGCCTTTTTTTTCCCCTCTGTTTTTCAGGGCCGCACCCTTGGCATATGGAAGATCCCAAGCTAGGGGTTGAACTGGAGCTGCAGCTGCTGGCTTATGCCACAGCCACGGCAATGCAGGATCAGAGCCAATTCTGTGACCTACACCACAGCTCATGGCAACACCGGATTCCCAACCCACTGAGTGAGGCCAGGGAGCGGAACCCCCCCCCCCATAGTTACTAGTCGGATTTGTTTCCACTTCACCACAACAGAACCCCCCATAAAGACTTTTAATGAATTTTCCTCTTGACCTTGGTAGTTTATTGAGCTGTGTTTCCTTGATGGCTTGTTCTTCTGCAACTCCCAGAATGTTGCTGGGTTGGGTTTTTGTCTTATTTTGTTTGTTTTTGCAAAAATATTGCCAAAGCAGAATTTCTTGGTTTCACACAGATAGCCCTACCTCTCATTAAAATACCATGGTTTATAATTTGTTAAGCCATTAAATTATTATCTCATCTCTGGGAAGCAGGAAGCTTGGCAACTGTGGGGTAAGATGCTAAAGTTGATGAAGGGATGTGACTTCAAGTGAGGGGGTAACTGTCAGTGTGAGACAAAGGAATCTTGCTTTGGATAATGTTATGCCAAAAGCAGACACCAACCATGTAAGTCAAAATTAGAAGTCGATGAAACCCACAGATATGTCTGACTTTTGACTCATCTCTCCTTATTCTAAAGAGGGTTTATAAGTGGGAAGGTTGGTCTCAGCATTGTCTCTTTTGCAAAAGTGGGAAGAACTCCTGGGCAGAGGCAGGATTAAGCCCATTGACTCATCCACACTATCCCTCCCTCCCCCCTTTTTGGGGGCTTTTCAGGGCTGCATCCATGGCATATGGAAGTTCCCAGGCCAGGGGTCAAATTGGAGCTGCAGCTGAGGGCCTGTACCACAGCAATACCAGATCTGCGCTTTGTCTTGGACTTACGCCACAACTCACAGCTATGCTGGATCCTTAACCCACTGAGCAAGGCCAGGGATCCAACCTGCACCCTCATGGATACTAGTTGGGTTCATCACCACTGAGCCACAACGGGAACTCCCATCCATCTCTTTTTTTGATGGGAGCACGTTGGAGCCCAAGAAATGAGGAGTTGAGTCCTAGGCTGCCCAGATCTTGAACCAGGGCTTTTGCAAAGATTGAATCAGAGACCCTCTAAGAAAAGGGTGAGAAGGTCTACTGGTATGGGAGTCAGAAGAACAAGTAGGGAGCACTGGGAACTTGTTTCTTTTGGTGACTTCTTTTCCAACTGTGAAAATGGGTGGATGAATTTTGGCCTTGCCTTCCTCCTAGAGCCAAGGTCCATGGTGGTGGTGTTCCGGTGGGGTGACATTGCTCAGAGAGGTGAAATAGAGGTAGGGATTTGCAGAAGTCTAGTGGGTTGGAAGCGGAAGACGGATTCCAAGCAGGGCATGGTCCATGAGGGTGGCCTACTTTGACCCATTAAGGCAATGAAGGCTCCATCCTTTCAGTTTATATCTTGGCTGGCACAGCAGACAATGACTGGGGAAAATGTGGGGGGACCACAGACAATATTTTCCCCAGAGGCATTGGCTTGGATGTGTTAGAAAAGGGGAGAATATTTTTGTATGGGTGCGATGTCTCTTGACCCCCAGATTCTTCATTTGGAACTGGTTGATATGAGGCCCCTGATGTGGGCAGGGCTGGGAAGTAGCCCACAGGCAGGTTGGCTTGGACATGCACCCTCTCTGGAAGACAGGCACTAGGGCTAGGATGTAAGAATATATGTGGAAATCTTCAAGGCATCTTTTTGATTAGAAGGAATCACTGACACATGTTTAAGACTTATTTAAAAAGATGTTAAATTTTGGAAAGACCTAAATGTTAGCAGTATGCCATCTAGTAGAACAGTATTCAATTATTTTTTTTAAAAAGTGTTTTCTCTGATATTTAATGACTTGGAGAAAAATGCTTGCAATTTAAAGTTAAGGGAAAATAGAATAAAAACTAAATGTTCAATCTAACCTTAATTTTGCAAAAATACACAATCTAAGAAAACATGTGAAACAAATATATAAAAATATTAATAATGGTTATCTGTTGATTGTGAGATTCTAGGTGATTTCTGTATTCTTTCATGAAACTTTATGAGTCTGAATTATTCTTATAAGTAGAAAAAGATATTTATAAACTTGCTCTCTGTGTCCATCTCTCCATTCTGGGAACAAGAGCTTCCTTCTGGTACTCAGAGGCCCTTGAACATGGTTTCAAGGGATATGCTTCAATGGTCTTCTTCCTTTGTTGTAAATCACCAAGAGGTAAACTTCTGCAAAGGTACATGCTCTCTTGTGATTAACAGATCTAAGCCTCAGAAACTCAGAAACTTGGCTGTAAAATGGGAAAATAGCTACCACTCTTTATTTCACTACAAAGAGAGGGAGTTCCCGTCGTGGCTCAGTGGTTAACAAATCCGAGTAGGAACCATGAGGTTGTGGGTTCGATCCCTGGCCTTGCTCAGTGGGTTGGGGATCCGGGATTGCCGTGAGCTGTGGTGTAGGTCACAGACATAGCTTGGATCTGGCATTGCTGTGGCTGTGGTGTAGGCCAGAGGCTACAGCTCTGATTAGACCCCTAGCCTGGGAACCTCCATATGCCCCAGGTGTGGCCCTAAAGGGACAAAAGACAAAACAAACAAACAAACAAAAAAACAAAGATAGTGTAAAGACTAACATAAGGAAGGTAAGAATCCTATTAGCCATTTAGAAGGTAACACAATGGCAATTTAAGGAGTGGTAGGTTAGCAATACTGGTTATAGCTTAGAAGATATGACATCAAATCATGGAAGCAATGGGAACCCTTTATCACAATGTCAGTGCATTTATCACAGCAGTGTATATGCTAGGGGACTGATAACTGGATAATTACTGTGGTTGTATATTTTTACAGCAAAACTTTTCTCTTTGGAATTTTCACACCTCAAATTTCTGTTTTAATAAATAACCAAATAATATCATATGCCAGGAAGAGCCACCAGAGGGCGCTAAATCACTTACAGAGTCCACTTGGCTTCTCTAGCAGACTCACCCAGATTTATGACCAGTGTATCTGGAGGTGGGTCCAGACCTGAAATCTGGGATGTATTTATTATGACGTTGTGCCAATATTTAAGTAAAGAAGCTTCTTTGTTCTCCTTGGCTATTACTTTAGTGGCTCTGCTTTTTTAGTTTGCATGTTAATACACTTTTATTTATTTCTTTTAAATCAGTTGAGATAGATTAGAATATTTTGGAAACTTGAAACCCTGGTTTGCTATGAAAGCTGCCATAGACACATGTTCACATGATAAAGACGCTGCCATCCTCAATGAGGAGCTTATAAATGTGATTAGCAATAAATAAATGGCTTGTGTTGTTTTCAGAACAGAGAAATTTGAAATTTCTACTTTTGTGGAGGCTTTCAGCTCTTGTGCAATAGCCCGCAATTCCCAGCCTGCAGAGACACTTACAAGAGGTGAAATGCACTGGGACTATTTGTGGATACTTCTCCATGCCTATCACATTCCCAAGGCTCTACCAGAGAGTGGGAAGGCAAGGAGTGGGCATGCATGTCAGAGTGCAGAGGGTCCACTCAGCATGGATCTGTCCATGCCCGGCTATCTGTGGAGCCCAATGAGCTACTGTGTAATGGCCGCAGCAGAGAGCAAAGGCACTGCACCTCAGTTCCCATCCCAACAGAGATGCCTTGTGGGGTGCAGAACAGCAAAGTGGGTCAGGGAGCAACAATCCTGCCTGCACACATTTCCCCCATGGTACACACACACACACACACACACACACACACACTGGGTATGGCTTGGGGGTCAGAAGCTCTAGTCTGAGTTTGGCTCTTTTGGGGTCATGGTAGCTACAAACAAGATCTATATGTTTTCTTTTTCATCCTTCCAAAAATCCTTTGTGGAGTTCCTGTTGTGGTGCAGCGGGTTTAATCCTTGGCCTTGCTCAGTGGGTTAAGGATCGGCGCTGCAGCGAGCTATGGTGTACGTCACAGATGCGGCTCTGATCCTGTGTTGCTGTGGTTGAGGCTTATGCCAGCCGCTGTAGCTGTAATTCGACACCTAGCCTGGGAACCTCCATGTGCCACAAGTGTGGCCCTAAAAAGCAAAAACAAAAAACAAAAAACCCCAAAATCCTTTGAGATGGGCAGAGCAGTTCCTGTTTTTATTCTAATTTACAAATAAGTTCCTAAATTGGTGAGGCTAAGTTTTCTGGAGTTTGTGCTTGGTAAGGAAGGAGCAGAGAGCTGGACCATGGCCTGCTGAGTTCTGTGTCTGGTGGCTGGCAGCACTCTCGTTTATTTCATGCCTACCAGTCAGGAGGTGGTGAGGACTAGGGATTGCAGCAGTGGTATGATCTTGACTTTGATGGTGAGGGTCTCTGAGAATCTGACTAAGCCTAGGTTTTGCATAGCCCAGAAGCTGCCAAAAGCTTCAACCAGTAGAGGGATGAGTGATGAAGAGAGCAGAAGAGAGGCTGTCTCAGGGGCTCCAGCCCTCTCTGGAAGGATGAAGAGATGATGGTGATAATGGAGGAGAAACACAGCTGGTGATTCCACAGATGAGGCAACAGAAGTCACAGCAACCAGTGGCCCCCTGCAACTAGACCTCGGCTGCTGTCTGAAGGGAACCCAGGCTGTGGGGAAAGTCCAGGAAGGCCTGGAGGGGATTCCTTGGTTTGTGGAAGTTTAGTTATGTAGAGGATGGAATGTACTCAGGGGGTTTCATATTCCACCGGGGAGACACTTCTAGGCTCTTCTGCTCTTTTCATGTTATGAGTGTTTTGTTTTTAAATTTCAAATCTTGGACTTGATTGAAGGAAAGTCCTTAACTTTCCTGGCACATGCTGAGGCCCAAAGACAGCAAAGTATAGCCATTCTTCAGAAGGGTAATAAATCAAGGAACCTTGGGGCCGCAGCCAACCTTCTTGCACATCCCAACAGCACTTCTAGGGCTGACCCCTCTCCCCACCAACCAAGTGCTGTAAAGGACCCAAGGCCTCTGTACACACGGGACTGATGTGGCAGTGATGTGTTCAGAGTGGTCTCTGAACATGGAGGACCAGGCTGTAGGTACCATGTAGGTGACAGACAACTTCACTGTCCAGAGAGTACTGTCTGGAACTCCCTTTTACATACTGCTTTTGAGGACCAAACACTCAAGCACTCTTACTTCATTTCATTACCCCTTAAACCTTGGCCTTGGCTCTGCTAATGGATGTGTATCCTGAGCTCAAGGAATGTACTCTGAATCAAGCAGGACAAGGAGTGTCAAACATCCCCTTGAGCTGCTCTGCCCAGTTTGGCTTCCTTGCCCCATCCTCCTCTGCATCCTAGGGCCTCCAAGGGCAAGGGGAGGGGCTGAAGTCTGGTTCAGACAGAAGCAGCACAGGCTTCTACAGTGATGGATGCTAACTTGGCCTTCACCACAGGAAGAGCTGAAAGGAACCTGAGAATTCCAATTAGGCTTAAACTAATGAGCTGGAAACTTTGGGGAAACCACTGTGGGCAAGGAGGGGAGAGTGTGATGCTCTTCCTTTTAATTAGTGCTGGAAAAAACTTGTGGTCCAACTGGTAGCACGGGGAAGGATAGTGTCCAGAGGGAGCAAAGTTTGAGATAATCAGAAGGAGGATTCCCCTGGTGGTGAGGGACAGAAGCTGCTGAACAAACTCAGGCTCCTCATTCTCCTCTAAGTGGGGAGGAGGGAAGACCTTAAACGGGGAAAGATGGGCTTGAGTGGAACCTGGAACTGCCTTCCCAACACGATGGAGTCTGAGGCTGAATAAGTTGGGGGGTGACTTTAAGGAACCCTTGTCTATAGGATAGGAGCTTGCATGGTCCCTGAGGCTACTCCCCTTGCCCATCTCTGTATACGTTCTTAGGCAGCTTCTGTCACTTAATAAGGAAAAGACAGAAAACAAACAAACAAACAAACAAAACACCTGCTGCTGTCAAAGGCCACAGACCACCCAGATGGCCCTGCCTTCCAGCACGCACGGGGTACTGGGGAACCTAGTAAGGCGACAGAGAAGAGGGAACCTAGTAGGGGTCGAAGGAGGGTGCGTATCCTGGAGAAGGGTCCTCCTTACTCCTGAAGCCCGAAGGTTTTGGGGTGTCAGACTTGTGCAATCAACAGCTGGTCACTCTTCCCTTTTTCACTGGGGACTACTTTGGAAAAAAACGGCCTGCCAAGGGCGCCCGGCCATCCTGGGGTCCCCCAGGGCTCTCGACTGGGGCAGCACCTTGGAGAGAGGTGTCGGGTCCCGCGCCAGGATTCGGGGCTCTCTATCTTGCGCCCAGGGGCTTAGGGGTGCGTGACAGGCTGCCGCCAAGGGGTCTGCGGGTCCCCCGCCTAGCCCGAAGCCGAGGCGAACCAGTGCAGCGAGCCTCCTCCCCTCCCGCCTCGGGGGCCTGAGCCCGAGCCCGCTCCAGTTGCTGCAGCTGCTGTTGCTGGCGGCTGCGGGGAGCGCGCAGAAGAGGCTCGGGTGGCGAGGACGGGGACGAGGAGGAGCCTGAGGAAGCGGGAGGAAGATTGAGGGAAGGCCAAGGTGGCTCAGTGGCGTGGCGACGCGGCCTCAGGATCCCGGGAGCATGGGCTAGCGGCGGCGGCAGCCGGTCGGGCGCGGTGAACCTGCGGCGGCCCGGCGCATACCCGGGCGGCAAGCGGGAGCCGAGCGCAGCCGGGAGAGGAGAGCTGGCGCGGGGGCGCCCGGGAAGGGGCTGATGAGACATTATTGAGTTGCCACCTAATAAGCCCAGAGCGGCGGGCCAGCGGCACGGGCGGCGCGTGCGGCGCGCGGGGAGGGGTCCCGGTCCGGAGCGCTGCGCACACGAGTGGCGCACGGCGGGTGGCGCGGCGCCGAGGGCAGCCGGGCCGGCGCGCAAAGCCTGGGCGGGCCGGGGGGCTACGCAGACCCCGGAGCGTGGGCGGCCGGCGGCGCCCCCTTGCTCTCCACGCTTCGGGCCGGCGTAGCGGGGGTTGAGCCGAGAGCGGGCCGGGGAGGGGAGCTGCCCGCGCACTCCGTCCCCCTCCCCCCAAGGCGGGCGGGCCGGCGGCCGGGGGGAGGGCGGGCGGCGGCGGCCCGCTGTATATATCTCCGCGCACCCCGCCAGGTCGCGCACAGCGCCCCGAGCCCAGGCACTTCCCCGCCCCCTCCTCGCGCTCCGCGGCGGCGGCGGCAGCAGTAGCGGCAATATGGCTGTTGATGGGTGTTCGGGGTGGCGCTGGCGGCGGGAGGAGCTCCCCCGAGCCCCTGCGCCGGCTGCCCGTTGCTAGCTATGGCAAATGGTGGCGGCGGCGGCGGCGGCAGCAGCAGCGGCGGCGGCGGCGGCGGCGGCGGAGGCAGCAGTCTTAGAATGAGTAGCAATATCCACGCGAACCATCTCAGCCTAGACGCGTCCTCCTCCTCCTCTTCCTCCTCTTCTTCTTCCTCCTCCTCCTCTTCCTCCTCGTCCTCGGTCCACGAGCCCAAGATGGATGCGCTCATCATCCCGGTGACCATGGAGGTGCCGTGCGACAGCCGGGGCCAACGCATGTGGTGGGCTTTCCTGGCCTCCTCCATGGTGACTTTCTTCGGGGGCCTCTTCATCATCCTGCTCTGGCGGACGCTCAAGTACCTGTGGACCGTTTGCTGCCACTGCGGGGGCAAGACGAAGGTAAAGCGCGCCCCGGGCGCCTCCCCCCTGCGCCAGCCCCGCCGCTCCTCGGCGTCCCCTGCAGCCCACCTTCTCGCTCCTCATAGAGCCGTGCCCCCCTCCATCCCTGCCTGCCTTCCTTTCGCCGCCTTTCCTTCCCTCCGCTGTCCCGACGCCCTCCGATTAGGGCAGCGGGCAGCGCTCCGGGGGTGAGGGGTTGCCCCCAGCCAGTGCGCTCCGGGGCGCGGACGCCCAGTCCCGTCCCCTTGTTTATTGTTGGGTTGTTTGCGGCTGTGGCTGAGGCCGGGGCGGGGGTACGCGCTCTGCTCGGGGACCGTGGTGGGGGGTAGGGAGAGCCCACCCCGCGGGCACCTAGCAAGCTGGGGGCCTCTGGGTGCGCATTCCGTGAGATTCACCTGCTGGACTCGGCTCCTTGTGGTGGGCAAGAGAGAGCACGTCAGCCCGCACTTTAGAAACCTGTTGGGGAGATGTGTTCGTGGAATCAAAAAGAAAGGGAAATTTCTTGGGGGGACAAGGGAGAACATCTTTTGGACTAGGGACTCCCGAGGGAGGAACATGTCCTTAAGTTGGGGGAGATCTGGAGGGGCAGGAGAAAGTTGGGGAGATGTATCCCAGTTTTGGAGGTAACCCATGAAGGCTGCCACTTTAGGAATGTGGCGAGGTCGCAAACCTGATGTCCCCTCCCTCTCCGACTCTTAGATATTTTCGTGGAACCCACTTCCCCCACCCCATGTTCTTCAGCATATGTATTCTCGCCCCCACGCCACCGCCTTTAGGTCCCCAGAAATGCCGCGGGCAGCGTGGAGTTGGAGCAGGAGGTCGGCCTGAGAGCCAGGAGCGGGCCGAGGACGCGGTTTTCCCGCGAGCCTCCTCCCCGACGCTTTTGAGGTGGCTGGATGTTGGCTTAAGCTATTCCTGGCTCAGAGACGCCCACCAGCACCGAGGCTCACTACACCTTGCTAGGCTGACTGCCTGGTCTGTCGCCGCCGTGTCCCTAGAGATGTCCTATTTCCCCCCCCCCCCCCCACTGGCTGAAGGTGACACTTGGGGGGCAGTTTTTCATAGAAAATTGTGGAATAAAAAAGAAAGAACTGGAAAAAAAGAGTGACCGAGTTACTTCCTGTGCTTGACTAATTTTTAACGTAGGGGACTTCTCAGCCCCAGCATTTTCAGAGGGAGGGGAGATCAAGGGGAATAGGGACCAGTGGGAGGTAGAGGCAGACATCCCTGGGAAAGCTCACATCTTTTCTAATAAAGTTAATCCCAGGACCCTTCAAACTTCCACAGGGCACAGCAACTTGTAGCAGCCTCCTTAATTGCTCCAGAGAAGGAGTGGGTAACAGGGGCTGTGGGTGACACACAAGGGTGAACCGAAGCACACACTCTCTCTTGATCATTAATTATACATCGTGTTGGGTGCCGGAGCTCAGCTGTGTTTTGTGGTAGCACATTTGTGTTTTGGAAAATACTGATGTGTTGGAAATAAGGGAGAAAAATAAAAGCCATCATTCTCTTCTTCCTCCGCCTCCTTCCCTGGAGGCCTCCAGGTGTTAGCCAGCCAGCTTCCTCTGAAGTTACCTTCTTGGCCATAGAGGTTTCTCCTTACTTGTCAAAGTGGAAAACCTCCCGCATTCCAGAGAAGCCTCAGGTTAAGCAAAGTCCTAACCCTGAGACCCCACCCAGGCACAGACCCTGCGCCCTAGCCAAACCCTCCTTCCTACAAGCACTTATTCATAGAAGCTTCTTATTCGCACATTCCCTCTCCTCCGCTGCCCCCCCATTTAGTCCTGGAGTTTTTTCTTCCCTTTACTGAGATTCAGAGACTATCCTTAGGGGAAAGAGCTCACAGTTGTACCCATCTCAAATGCTCTCTAGACTGAGAGATTTTGGTGAACTTTTAAACAACCTCCTCATCCTTCAGGAACTGGGCAGTCTTGATCCTAATGAAAATTTTTTTTTCAATGACTCAAAATAAGTTTTGGTGTTTTTTGTGATCCTGGGGTTTTAAACACAGCTTCTGAAGTCTTTTTACTGTGCATTGGCGATGTATCAGTGCAGCGCAGTGCCTGTGCTGACATGCTGATTGGAGTGTTCACATAAAGAATCTCTTTCCTAAATGATGACCAAGCATAACTTCTATAAGTTTTCTCAAGAAAATAGGATTTTTTGTTTGTTTGCTTTTGTTTTTGGCAACGATCATTAGAAAAAACAATCTGTATATATTAGGCTGTTTTGTAGCTCTGAGACATGCTGAGTAGACATAACTGGAAGTTTCTACAAAGAATCAACCTTGAACAAGAAGATGCTTGCAGTTGGTTGGGAAGATGTGAGGCTGGTATAGAATGAGATCAGGTCGTTTTGATATCATTAGAGTCCTTTTTAAAACATGCCCCAAATCTCTTAATACCTGCCCCTTGGTTTGTTCCTTTAAATCAGGTGTAGCCAGGTCATTATGCCCAGTAATAGTAACTTAGGCCTTTTATAAGCTTTTCTTTCTGCCCTTGAGGTCTGTGTTTTTACTGCATTCATTTTTTCTTTTTTCTTTTTCTTTTTTTTTTTTTTTTTTTTGCTTTCCAAGTATTTGGTAGCTGTGGAGACAGTGTTCAGAAGAATGCATTTGGCTTGTTTGGAATAATTTTTTTTTTAGTGCTGGGTTTCCCAAGCAAACTGAGGCTGCTTTTCTTCACAATTCTACCACTCCTCAGATATGTTCACCCTCATCCTTATTTGGCCCCAGGATGGTTTGAACAGGAGCTAGGGTCCAGAGGAAGTCTAGATTTTTTAACATCTGTGATTCCAGGGAAGGTAAGTTTCAGCAAAAGCTCTGGAATCACAAGCATTTGGTCCCTGGGACTGCACCATCCTTTTAGATTAAAGGAACCCAAACTAGATGTGCATCGGGAGGCATCGCATCTTAGTCCCGCTGGCCTCCAAATCTCAAGTCGTGAATGACTTTACTGTTTTGAAAAGAATGGTATCCACATACCATTTCTTTAGGAAATGAAGGAAAAGTGTCACATTTTCCCTCTGTGGGGAACTTGGTGACAGTCATTCCGCTACTCTGTTCTTTGCTGTTCTTTTCCCACTTTTTTTTTTCTTCTCTGTTGGGTTTCATCAGAGCCCCCTCTTCACTCGGCTGTGGTGTTTTGAGGTCCAAGCCAGTCACAGGCTGGAGTGAATATAAAAAGCTGCTCTGGCAGCCTGACTAAGGTCATGACCTTGAAGAAGTCTTTGAACCTCTCTGGTCCCTTGCCTGGTATATAAAAGGTGGGGATTGAATTCCGTGAACGCTAATGCCTCGTCCTGCACTGGGACTTGGAGGACAGTGGAAAGAGTTGGTGAACGATGGGTAAAATTTCCAGCTCAGAATGTGTCTTGTAATTCTCCAGGCTCAGAGCACTTGTGTGTTTTCATTCCCATCTTCCTTCAGCACACAGTCTGCTTCTCTTTCAATGTCTTGGGAAACTGAGGCCCACTTCCTAGGGAGCTGTGGTTTGCTGGGGGGTCTGATGGGCTGGGCTTAGTCTTTCGGTTTGAGCTGTCCTCCCTGCAGAAGTTTGGCCTTGATCAAGGCTGGTCTGCATGTAATGAATTTTGGAGGGATTGTCTCCATAGCTCTGTCGGAGAAAACAACGCATTTTCCCTGTCAGGCTCGTGACTGATATAAATATCAGATCCCATTATGGCTTGGTAATTACCCAGGGTCTGGCCTGACGCATCCAGTGAGGGCTGGAGCTTCAGGGCCTCAGAATTCTTGATTCCAGATTGGCCTTGGTGCCTCGTTTCATTCTGGAGATCGGCTACATCGGATGACCTTCAGATGCTCCTTTTTGTTCAGATCACTTAGGTGCCCTTGGAGAAATGCTCAGGTCCCTGTCACAGGGGTGCTCTGGGTGACCTTGGACAGCCACACCTGCCCACCAAACCTTCCACTTCTGCTAGGGCTGTGGCCAGTGCTTTGACGGTGGGGTGGTCCGTGGATGAGCACCGTCTAAGAAGTTCCTGGCTCTCTCTGTGGAAATGCACACGTCCATAGAGGCTCTGCAGTCAGACCCAAGGGTACATCATGGATCCCATACTTGTTAGACTGACATCTGTGGCTGGCAGCCATGTTGAGCTCGGTTTCTTCACCTGTAAGCAGAGTGTCATGATGCTTGCTTTGTTGGATTCTTGTAAGGAATGACCATACTGAGTATGCAGTGCCCAGAACATGCCTGGTACTGAGCAGGCCTGTAAATGGGAGCTATCTTAGCTCCACAAAGTGGCAAGTTTAAAATTTTCTCTTTGATTCCTTGAACTTTTGGTCCTGGAAGAGCACAGACTACAACAAATAGAACTTTTGAACCAAAAGGGACCTTAGATCCTGAGGTCGGTTGTCTTTGGGTCAACTCATCAGTTGGGGTCAGGTTGAGATTTGGGTTCAGGGCTCTTGGCTATTGCAAGGCTGGCAGGTGGGGGAGAGGCAGCCTAGGAAGGCTCCATGGATGCGGCTTGGCAGGATAGCTAGTGCTTTGGTGGCAGGGAAGTCAGTGGATGAGCATTGCCGTCATGGAGCTCCAGACCTGGCAGACCTGGCAGAAGTGGAAGGTTGGGTGGGCAGGTGTAGCTGTCCAGTGTCCCTTGAGAAGGGATGAATTCCACCCCTGTTATCCCCAGTCCCAAGCTCACAGTCCTTCCCCTGACAATGTAACAGTTCCCCAGCTGGGGTGCTCTCTACCCACACCAGCTCTGCCCTGATGGCCTCCCGAGCAATGTTTCTCCAAGTGTGTTCTGTGGAGTACCTGCCCTTGAAGTTACCTTGTGAAGCAAAATTGTGAGTCAGAGCATACCTGCACTCTGCAGGCTCTGGGAAGTCTCGCAGTAGAGGCATTGGCTAAACTGCTCTTGACCCTGCTTGCTTTGAGCCCAAGATGTCAAGTCCGCCGCCATGTAGTACCCAAGAGTCAGCCTGTGACCTTGAGTGAGGAATTCACTGCTTTATGCTTCAGTCTCCTCATCTGTAAATTGGGGATTGCAGCAGAGCACAGCCCTTTGGGTACGGACTTTCATGGACCCCACTTTATGGCCTTTCCTAGGAGGATATTGGTGACTAAGAGCTATGTGTTGGCACTGCTTCCAGGTCCCCAGGGACCTTGCGCAAACAGGTATCATGAAGAAAGCAAGAGCTGCCCTGGGGTTTGGGCTGGTGGAAAAAAGGATTCAAAGGGCCAGGCCACGTGGAGCTCCTCTTTGGCTCACCATTGTCTTCTTCCCTGGATGGGGACATGCACTGTGTGCCTGGTACAGGGAGTGCTAGCTTGGATCCCCCCCTCTCTCTCTGACCAGGGCAACAGGAGCCTGGTGCCGAAGCAGTCAGGTTGGCATCGGATTGCAGTGCCAGGACCTCCTTCCCACTGTGGACAGCAGAGGTGTCCCAGCTCACAGTGGCAGTGGCCCTGCTAGCCTGAAAATTGCAGCAGCCAGTACCACCTTTCTGGGACTTCAGAGCTGTGGAGCCCCTGGAGGGATAGCTCTGTGGTTGTGGTGAAAAGGGCTGTCTGTGCCATGATGCCACAGCTTCCAGAGCCCTGCCTGGGGTCAGGCAAGGTCAGCCCCCCATAGCACCTCTGAAATTGCACTGCCTCTCTGTGCTGGGAGCAGATGGAGTGAATCCCCATTTTTGAAAAGCTGCTGAGCAGGTGGAATGCTGGCCCTTAGCACACAGAGCAGGGAACTCGGGGCCCCACTGTGAGAGGCAGGGGTGTTCTAACACTCTGGGTAGAAGGCTCAAAGGATGTTCGTTTGGGGTATCAGATCTCCACCTCCAGTAGCTGGAGGGAGCATCGAGTCCATACTCCTGGGGCTTTCCCCGCCTTAATACATCTGTCCACAGATCACCTGGGGAAGCTATTAAAATGCAGATTCTGGACTTCCTGTTGTGGCCCAGCAGGTTAAGAACCTGACTAGTATCATGAGGATGCTGGTTTGATCCCTGGCCTCACTCAGTCAGTTAAGGATCTGGCGTTGCCATGAGCTGTGGTGTAGGTCACAGAAGTGGCTTGGATCCCGAGTTGCTCTACCTGTGGTGTAGGCTGGAAGCTATAGCCCCGATTCCACCCCTAGCCTGGGAACTTCCATATGCCACACCTGAGGCCATAATAAGAGAAAAAACTTTAAAGACTGTTAATAAAACGCAGGTTCAGATCCAGAGGGTTCAGGGTGGAGCCTCAGAATCTGCATTTCTGCCAAGACACAGGTGATGCCCATGCTGGGCAGACCATGCTTTGAGAAGCAAGGATCTGGTCCATTCCCCAGTGCCCAGGCAGTCCCTCTCTGAAGACATGCCTACTTTTAAATATGGAAATTCCCAGCTCTTCGGAAGTGGGAAGGGATGAGAAGAGGGAGGTTCAGTGTGCCAGGACAGCCAGGTCGAGAATACTCAGAGTTGCTCAGGTTCAGTCTGGGTTCTCGTTGCTCAAGCTGATTGATTGTTCTGGTGTCTGCTCCCCAGGAACCCACAAGTGCTGTTGGTTTGGGGTGGGGATGTGGCGGCCAGAGCAGCGTCGTCCTGCCGATGTATGGGGTATGGTCTGTGTGTTGCCCGCCAGCGTGTGGGCTGGCCCTCAAGCCAGTCAGTCACGCCGTACGGGGTGAGGCTTTCCGGAGTCCAGGATGGCAACTCAGCCAAACCGCCTTCTTGCAAAATTAGAGGCTCGTGGTGGAGCCAGGGCTGCACTGTGGTGATGCTCCAGGAAGCAGGCTGCTGGCTCCTCCCTCCTGACTGTTTGAAGTCAGCAGGCAGCAAAACTGCCAGCCTGACTTTCCATAGAGAGCTGGGTGGGCCTTCCCCAGAGGAGGGTGCAGCTTCAGAGGGTTGGATTCAAGATCCGATCACTGAGTCTGGAGAGACGTGTGTCACTGCGCTACCCTCCAGTGGTCCTTCTCAAGAATTCCAGCTGATGAAATAGGAAGTAGCTCCTTTTCTCGCCCTACTGTCAGGTTTTTCACAGTTCAGACTGTCCAGAACTTTTTTCTTGCGATGTGCTTTTTGTCTTCTTCCATCGTCAAAGGGGAGAGTCAGGAATAAACATTTATCATGAGCATCTTCAGCCTAAATGAAGGGCTTCCCATGCTGCCCAGCACACAGTAGGACCTCAAATATGTCTTCTGGTTATTATTGTTGTTGTTTTCACTTTTATTGCATAGTAAGTGCATCCTATGTTCCAGGAACCAAGTTAGGTGCTAGGGGAAAATTAAGACCCAGTTTGTCTGATGGAGGGGAGAGAAAAATTCAGTTATCTTCTCATAGGGCACACACATGTCGGTCTCTGATGGCGTTGCCTGCAAACCCCCTGAGGGCAGGAACCAAGTCATATAAAAACAGGCGCGTGCGCGCGCGCGCACGCACACACACACACACACACACACACACACACACACACACTTTGGGAGCATGCTTTCCATGGTAGTTTTCAGGGGGCAGGGTGCTGCGTAGGAATGTTGTAGGTGTAAGTACATTTTGCTGCGTTTCGGGGGCAATTTGTTAGAAGCTATGGAGAAACTCTGGGGGAAGGGGTGGGTTTGATTTGGTGACAAAAGGACATTTGAGTCATCTCTGGATTTTAATTATTTATGCCACCCCGCTCTCCCCTGACCAGTGGATAACAAGAATTTGTTCATGATGAGCATTTGTTTTCGAGATGGATGAGTCAGGCAGGAGATAGAAGGACAGCTTCGAAAGAATGGCCGTTTAAAGATGGAACATGCTTTGTTTTTGGCATTTTTTGGTGATTGTCTTTGGGGCATTATGTCTAATTGCCAGTTTGGAAATGTAATTGGCACTCCAGGTCCAGAATGGCAGTACTTAACGTCGTCAAGCCAAGCCTCCGGATTGTCCCTCTATAAGATCTCATTACTTGTATGACTAATGCTTCTTTACATGGCCCAGAGCGAAATTATTTAAAACATCTCATTTACTTTGTATTCTTTATGCTGTTTCATTGGCCTCCCTACCAGGTTTTACTGGGACCAGATCCGGTTGATGCTGGGCAGAGATGCCCGTATTCCTTCCTTGTCCCCTTCTGGTCTCCATTCTTTCCTCAACCTCCCTTCTTGCCTAGTGATTCCTGCCGAGTCCAAGAGCAGGAGGACTGAAATTTGCAGGTTAGTGGACAACACACAGGGGCTTGATCTTGCAAGTCTAGAAGGGCATGGAATGGCAGAGTCATAGTGGTGGAAAGGTGCTTTGGGGCTGGAATCCTATTTCCTCCCCAGTGCCGTCTGCCCTTTCTCCAGAGGGGACAGGGGTGTTCATGATTGTCTGAGGTCACCATTCCATGGGGTTTAACCCATCTTCGAAGAAACAGAGAGGGATTTCTCCTCACACTAGGCCCTCCTTACTTCTGGGCTGTTTCTGGGACACACAGAGCATGCCTTGGGGGGTGAGAGACTTCAAATTCTAAATCCTGCTGAGAAGGCTCAGAGCTGGGTGGGGTTGAGTGTCAGCAGTGTTCTTGAGGCTGCCCTTAACTTGGGTCTCTCCCATGCAAGCCACCTTCTTTGTCTCTCTCGTGACTCCCTATTGTCCTTCTTCCCCAGAGGCGGTGAGGTTTCCCCGTCCCCCAGAATTTGCACAATGGCCCATCCTGGCTCTTGGTTCTGGTGGTCTGCCCTCTGTGATGTGTTGGGTCTTGTTAGAAGCTGCAGATGAGGGTGTGGCTGTCTGAGCTGTCAGGGACGTGTGTGCAGTATTTCCAAAGATTAGCTTCTTTCAGAGTTTAGTGCTTGGCTTGGCTGAGAGCAGATGTGATTTTGGGGCCATGCCAGGGATCCAGATGTAGAGTGAGGATGCTTTGTTAAGAAGCCCAAGTGGGACTCTGCTTTCTAGGTTTTGGCTCTCCCCAAAGGAGAGAGATCAGACAGTGATTCCTGAGCATCTTTTTGGATCATGGAAATACACCTGCTCCTAGAATCGAAGATTATTCCTCTCCAACTGCTCATCTTCTCTCTTTTCCTCTGCCTTCTGGAAACTACTGCTGCCATTTCCCCTCTTTTGCTGAGCAGAAAGAAACCCAAAAGGAGAACATACAAGAAGGGAGAGTGGTGAGGAGAGGGAGATGTTCCCACAAAGAAGAGTAGAATTTCTCTGCAGGGAGCCAGAGGTTGGATACATATATAATTGGATGGGGTTTGTTTTCAGTCCCTTCACTTTTGTCTTAATGAATAAATCATGACAAGTGACCTCACCCCAAAGGAGGGCAGCGTTATATAAAGACCAGTGGAAAGAGTGATTTCCCTTTTGGAAGATGTAAGCTTTTCAAGCGAGAAGTTCCCCCTCATTAACGGCTAGCGTGGGACCTGTGGACCCGTGGCTGGGTGCCAGGGGTTATAAGGTTTCTTGGGGCTCTTCTATGTGTGTCTGTCCTGCAGGAGTGGGATTCTCCTGTTTGGGAGAACTTGCTGCATGAACTTATTTTCCCTTTACATGACTTCAGAAGATTTTTTATGGCTCTGGAAAGGGAAAAAGTGGACGTACAATGATTAGCAAATGGAGAACTCGGAGATAAGAGCCCCAAGGCCCAGAGGAAAGATTTGGAAGGTGAAGGGGTTTATACAAGTGCTAGGGATTTTCATGACCGACATCAACTGGCAGCTGCTTAGGACATTACTTTTTTTCGTTGTGCATTTGGGAGCGCCTTCCTCCCAGAGCTTAGAGGAATTGCTTTAGCTACCCTTGAATTATGGCCATTTCTCCCATAGATTGTGGCAGTCACAGGTGACCAGGTGGTAAGATGCTTGAAGACTTAGGAATGATGTCTTGAGCTGAACCCGTAAGAGAAGTCAGTAATTTTCCTGTCTTAAAAAAGAAATCCATCTCTTATGTTCGCGTGCAACTTTATTTTCCCCATAAGATTTCTCTTTCAATTTGTATTTTACACTTCTGTCCTTAATCCTAAATGTATATATATCCATTGTAGAAAATGTAGGCAGGACAGAGAGGCATTTTAAAAAAGAAGAAAAAAAAAAAGGACACCTCACACCCACCAGGATGACTATTATATAAAAAAACCCCAGAAAACAGCAAGTGTTGGTGAGGATGTGGAGACATTGGAACCTGGTGCGCCGTGTGTGGGAATGCAGAATGATGCAGCTACTAGGGAAGATGGTATGGAGGTTCCTCCAAAAAACTAAAAATAGAACTGCCATATGATCCAATAATTCCACTTCTGGGTACATTTCCAAAAGAAGATATTTGCACATCCATGTTCGTAGAAGCATTATTCATAATAGACAAAACGTGGAAGCAACCCAAATGTCTATGGATGGATACATGGATAAACAAATGTGGTGTATATATGCTATGGACTAGTATTCAGCTTGAAAAAGGAAGAAAATTCTAATGCATGCGACAGCATGGCTGAGCCTCGAGGACATTATGCTAGGTGAAATAAGCTAGTCACAGAAGGACAAATACTGTGTGATTCTGCTTATGGGAGGCACCTGGGTTCACAGAGACAGAAGTAGAATGGTGGTTATCAGGGACTGGGGTGGAGGGAGTCATCGTTTAATGGACATAGAATTTCAGTTTTGCAGGATGGAAAGGCTCTGTATGATGATGCGGATGTACTTAGTACTAGTGAACTGTATGCTTAAAGATGGTTAAGATGGTAAGTTTTGTGTTATGTATCTTTTACCACAATATAAATTTTTTAAAAGAGGAAAAAATTTCCCTCCAAAGCCCATTTCCCAGAGATGACCAGCATTGTCTTTGGGAACATTTGTCACCATAGCCCTCATGTTTGTTGGTGGGGTAGCTGATACTCTTCCTCTGCGGACTGATAAATGGCAGTCCCAGGAGAAGTGCCGTGGCTGGCCTTGTTTGGTTGTTTGATTGATTGATTGATTGATTTTTGTCTTTTTAGAGTTGCACCTGTGGCATATGGAGGTTCCCAGTCTAGGGGTTTTATTGGAGCTACTGGCCTACACCACACAGGATCTGAGCTGCGTCTGTGACCTACACTGCAGCTCATAGCAACGCCAGATCCCCAACCCACTGAGTGAGGCCAGGGATCAAACCTGCATCCTCATGGATACTAGTCGGATTCATTTCCACTGCACCACAACGGGAACTCCTGGGCTTGCTTGCTTTAGATGGTGCCCACAGGGAGAGCATAAGAACAGACCGAACAACCCTCCTTCTGCCAATTGAGTCTGATGGCAGATAAAGTTAAAGGACCACTATATTTTTGATTGTGACATATGAGTAGCTGTGGTATCTTCAGCAAGTCATTGTCTCTGAGCCCCAGTTTTCTTCCATGTAACATGCTTTGTGATTCAGTGGTTTCCTTTTCTTTTTTATTTTATTGGAATACTGTTAGCAATGCTGTGTTTGTTTCAGGTGTACAGCAAAGTGAATCAGTTATACATATATCTATATCCATTCTTCCTCAGATTATTTTCCCATTTAGGTTATTACAGAATACTGAGTAGAGTTCTCTGTGCTCTATAGTAGGTCCTTGTTGGTTATCTGTTTTATTTATTTTTTATTTATTTGTTTTTGTCTTTTTAGGGCCGCACCCAGGGCATATGGAGTTCCCAGGCTAGGGGTCTAATCGGAGCTTCAGCTGCTGGCCTACACCACAGCCACAGCAACGCAGGATCCAAGCTGTGCCCGTGACCTACACCATAGTTCACAGTGACGCCGGATGCTTAACCCACTGAGTGGGGCCAAGGATCAACCTTGTCCTTGTGGATACTAGTCGGGTTTGTTACCACTGAGTCATGACAGGAGCTCCCGTATTTTATATACAGTAGTGTGTATATGTTAATCCCAAACTCCTAATTTTCCCCTCGCCTCTGTGTTTCTCCTTTGGTAACCATACGTTTGATTTCAAAATCTGAGTCTGTTTCTGTTTTGTAAATAAGTTCATTAGTATCATTTTAAAATTAGATTCCACATCTAAGGATATCATATGATATTTGTCCTTGTCTGACTTACTTCATTTAGTATGATAATCTCTAGGTCCTTTTATGTTGCTGCAAATAGCATTATTTCATTCTTTTTTAAAGCTGAGTAACAGTCCATTGTGTATATGTATCACATCTTCTTTATTCATTCCTCTGTTGATAGACATTTGGCTATTGTAAATAGTGCTGTACTGAACATTGGGTGCATATATTTTTTCAAGTTAAGGTTTCTCAAGTTATATGCATAGGAATGGGATTGTTGGATCATTCAGCAGTTTCAGTATACAGTCATTTCTCAAATCAGATTTCAAAGCTATCATTTTAACCTGTTGGTAAAGAACCCAAGACTAACTTATCCAAGGCAGTGGACACAGGGTTCTGGTTCCTCTGTGAATCCTGAGAGTGAAATTTGATTGACATGTCCCCAGAAGTTCAATATTAACTTGGATGAAGTGTTGCAGTTAAGAATTACAGTGTGGAGACACAAGCCCCATTGGAAATACCATCAAACTTGTCATTAAAAAAAGTCTCAGAAATAGGTTTTTTGTGACTGTGCTATTACTTCTAATGACACAACCGCACCACTGTTGAGGTTTTCATTTTAATTTCTGATGTGGGGAAAGGTTCAGACCATCTTAGATTATAGACTAGACTATAAACAGTGCACTATGATGGGCTGGCTCTATTGAGATTGGGAATAAAAAGAAACATCTGATTAAAGAGGAGGTCATGCAAATCTACTTACTTTCGTGTTTTTCCTTAACTCGCCCCAGAAGGCAGCCCAGGAGTGAGAAATGGTCATCCCAGCCCTGTTCCAGGGAGCATTCCAGATGCCAAAAGCAGGAATAAGATGACCATAACCTCTGTGGCAAAGGAGAGAGTGTCTGATGGGGTCAATAACTTCTGAAGTAAAACCCCCCTCACTCCCAGATCATAAGCAGCCAGTACATCAGAACCAGCTGAATAGTCTCTTAGATTATATAACATCAATCAGATTATGCCACTGGGGTCATGTATTAAATTTTAACTTGTCACAGATATGTTACATTAACATTCACAGATCCACAGAGTGCAGGGTAGCTTTGGGGTGTTCTTGAGTGAGTTGGTGATTGTGTAGGACTTGACAAAGCCCAGGCAAAAATACTTCCTTAGATTTTCTATATTGTAGTTGAACTCTTACCGGAGGTTGCAGATATCCTGCAAGTACTTCTTAGAAAATAAACGAAAAATTTAGACCCTGGTTTTGTATCTGCAGTACAGAAGTTGATTTATGGCCATGAACCAGATAGGAAAGAGATTTTGAAAACTCTGAGAAGCTTTTCATCTTCCAGTGACAGACAGTGCGAGCACTATATTTTTAATTGGTTTCTTCTTTAAGTCAGGAGCTGAAATGTTATCATGCAGATCTCTCCTGAGTTGCATGGAAACTAATAAAATCACGAAGGTTTCTATTTGGATGCTGTGAACACAGACTGTAATGAAACTGAAACAGCTATCTCCGGGGATGATGCTATTTCAATGCTAGGCAAGGCTTTACAACGATTTTAATGGTGAGAAGAGAGGCCAGCAGGTGCGACGTTCCGTTTTTTCCTCCCTGCCTGACCAGTGCCTGTTCACCTCTGCTCTCCTTTACTTTCCCACCTCAAAGAATTTACTTAAAACAGAGACCTGTAGTCGCTAACCTGTCCTGTCTACCGCCTATTTTAGAAAACAACACTCGATCCTCAGACCTTCTGTCTTAACCTTTTTCTCTTCCTCCTCAGACACTGCATTGTCCCACACTTTTGTTTTGGGAAGTCCTTCTTTTTTTTAAAAAAAATTTATTTATTTATTTATTTTGCTTTTTAGGGCTGCACCCTCGGCATGTGGATGATCCCAGGCTAGGGGTCTAATTGGAGCTACAGCTGCTGCCCTATGCCACAGCCATAGCAATGCAGGATCCAAGCCTCATCTTCAGCCTATACCGCAGCTCACGGCAATGCCGGATCCTTGATCCACTGAGCGAGGCCAGGGATCGAACCCGAAACCTCCTGGTTCCTAGTCAGATTTGTTTCCGCTGCACCACGACGGGAACTCCTGTTCGGTAAGTCTTTCTTTGTGACCTGGAGTAGTTGGCTTTTTAGGGAAAAAATTAAGAACAAACTTTTCCCAGGAGTTAGTATGCATCAAGCACTCTTTTAAACTCCTTCTGTCTATTATGTTATTTCAACCTCAAAGCAGTCCTGCGGAATAAACACTTTTAAAATTTCCAGTTTACAGATCAGAGGACTGAAGCAAACAGAATAATTTTTATTTTGGGGGGGAGTAACAAACTTCGAGTGTTCACTGTGTGTCTGGTAGTTTCTGAGCTCTTTATCTATGTCATTTAATCCTCACAACAATCCAGAGATATAGGAGCTGTATCACTCTCCCTTTACAGGTTAGGAAACGGAGGCAGGACAAGTTGAGTGATGTGCTCGGGAGGGGAACCCATATATCTAGCCCCTGCACTATCCACCTGCAGTCAGACCTCCCGTGGTGGTAGGTTGGCTCTGCTTAGCTCATCCCTGCCATGGGGTGAAGGAAACTGTGAAGATGTAGGACTGAGAAGAGGTGCCAGTGTCTGGAGACTCTGGCATCCCCTAGGTGAGGTCCCTTGGATGGGTTCAAAGACCTCTCTGCTTTAGAAATGGACCTTAAGTCTTATCTAGTCCTTTTATTCTAAGTCTTAGTTTTCCTTGCCAGAAAATGGGTTAATCAACTTTATCTGGTAGGCAGGTGTGCTTTGTGCAGTTGTGCAGGTTGTTCACTGCATCACTGTAGGGCTGCAGTGAGAGTCACATCAAATCATATGTAATTGTACTTTATGAACTAGGGGACATGTACCATTTCTTGTGCTGGGGGTTATATGGAGAATACATATCAGGACATTTTTCTGAGTATTGGTCTTCAAGTTTTGGATAAAAACACTTGTTTTAACACTAAAACATACATGAAAGATATTAGAAATAGGATACAGAATTCAAGCATATTTTTAAAAACATGAGGGGTGTTTTGGGGGGGCACTCACATGAAGAAGAGCCGAGAG
Organism: Sus scrofa; assembly: GCF_054392235.1. Classification (NCBI taxonomy): domain Eukaryota; kingdom Metazoa; phylum Chordata; class Mammalia; order Artiodactyla; family Suidae; genus Sus; species Sus scrofa. The sequence continues at coordinate 102,314,057 of NC_139396.1, read as the reverse complement.
GTGTGAAAAAGTTTGACACCCACCAGGGAAGGCTTATCGTTAAGCTCTGGACTTGAGCATCTTGATGTGGGATGATGCCTTATTCTTCCCACATGCTATTTGCTCATATCTCAGACTCTGAAACTGTGTTATTAAAAGAATGGAAATTCTATGAAAAGCAAATAAATATCTTTGAATTCCCTGGTTTGCTATAAATAACGTTCATTTCCAATGTTGGCGGGACAGAGAATTTAATCTGCACACTCAGAAGGAGGTAGTGGTAACTTCTTCAATGGTTATGAATCTTCTCCTTACCTTAGAAGGATTGATTCCTTGCCCCCCTCCACCTCCATGGCCTGGAAATACGTTATTGTATCATGTTATGGATTGCTTTCTAGACCATTGGGCATTGCGGCCTTGTTCCTGCCAAACCCGACACACAGAATATTTGTAAATAGAGACGAATCTTTATTAGTGTGGCTGTTCTTTCTCCAGGAACATAGGCTTGTATAAGACATCATTTCCTCCCTGGTAATGCTGGTAGCCATATTGCATGATTTCCAGGGGTACCATTCACATCACAGTCATGAAGGATGCCCCTGGAATTGTGCAGTGCACAGCCCACATGTCCATACATGTGACTTTTCTAGGCATCTGGCTCGGTTGTAATATACTCACATGAGAAATTATAAATATAGTGGAAGACCCATTGTTCTCAATGGCCAGTCAAGTAAGAGACACATCAAGGACCTGCGATTCAGAAGAGGTGGAGAACGCAGAATTGGTCAGACTAGGGGTGCCCAGAGAGCACCCACTGTGGATGTAGGGGTTTGAAAATGGACCCAGGGTGGCCATCCCTAGGCCCAGTCCCCAGGGCAGTCTGTTTCTGTGACTTCTGGCCACTGTGACACAGGAAGCCTCCCAGGCCCCATGCTTCTTTTTAGCATGAGCCTTTGGGAAAGGTGAAAGCTCAGGTGCCAGTCTGTATGTGTCACTGAGGCCCTTGGTGGCTGAGGGCCCCCTGGAACTTGGAAGAGTCCTCCATTGTTAGCTGTGCTATTTTTAGGTCCCTCCCAGGGTCCCTGCTGTCTCCAGGTGTTTTTCAGCAGAGCATCCTATGACTGTAGGGAACATGGGCGCCTGTTAGGCCGCAGCCGTCCCACTCCCAGGCCTGGCTGTCCGGCTGGGTCTCGAGGCTGGCAGACTGCTATGAGGGTGGTTGCATAACTGGCCTTTCTGCTGGTCGTGGTGCCTGCTGGTTCTGGGTGAGGAGCTTGAGCCAGAGTAAACAGGTCCACAGTCCACTGTTCCTCCCCGAGCCCTGGCGTGCTGGACAGGCTCATGGGCCTGGTGACAAGCTGGCACAGGCAGGAGCTGATTTTGCTCTAGAGTTGCCTGACCGTGGCTGCAGAGTGCTCAGGCCTGAGCAGCATGCCTCTACTGGGAGACCTGGAAATGTCTGGGCCTGGTCCTCGGCTGGTCCAGATGTGATAGAAGGCTGGGCAGTGACCTCAGGGATGGCCTGCTTCTTACTTTACAACCTCCTTCCCCACTCTGCCCCCTGCATCCTTTAAGGTCACCTTCCTGGGAAGCTTTCTCTGCTCACCTAAGTCAGGTCTCGTTCTCTCCTCTGATGCCCCCACCCTGTCCTCTCCATGCTGGGTGAGCATCACTTATCCAATGCTGCTTGTGGGAGGGGCATCATTTATCCAATGCTCCTTGTGGGCAGGGCTGGTGCTTTTCCTTTTTTGAGCCCTTGTGCCTCCTCTAGGTGGTCCCGGGCAGTGGGCAGTGGATATTGGCTGATTAGTAACAGTGTGGCAGCTTGTCTTAGAGAGGTCCCCCAGTGAACCATGGGTCCTGGCATTGCTGCTCTTGGGTAGTGCCCTCCTTCTGAATCAGAACTGGCTCCTGGTTACTTGCTTGTAACCATTAGAATGTGGGGACAATGACCCGGCCACTTCCAAGACTAGGTCAGAAGAACACTTGCAGCTTCCCTCTCGGCCTCTGGGAGCACTGGCTTGGGAGAAGCCAGTCACCATGTACAGAAGTCTGATTGCCCTGAGAGCATGTGCTGTGGGAAGTCCGGGTCACATGGCAAGGCCTGAAGGGTGAGTTGCCACTTTGGGAAGAGCGAGACGGATTCTGCAAGGAGCACCAAAGCCTGGACATGGTGGGAAGAATCCATGCTGGAGGTGGCTCGCCCAGCCCCTGCTGATATGAATCAGAGATGAACCAGCTTGCTTGTCCCTCCCTGAATTCCTGACTTAACATTCTGAACAAAATAAAATGATCGTTTAAGCCACTGGATCTTGAGGTGATTTGTTATGCAGCAATGGAGACTTGAACAAATAACTGCTCATAAAGGCTGGTCCTTCCACAAGATCTGGCTCTGACCCCCTCTCTGGGTCCCTTTTAGACTTTCTTCCAGGCTTTCTGCACCCATCCATGTAGGACTTTCTTCACGACATTAAACTTTCTTCCGTATTTATATCTCTGGGCCTTCCCAGATGCCATCCACTCTACCTGCAATTCTTTTTCCTTGTCCCCCCTCTTCTGTTCACTTAGCTGACTCCTGTTTATCTGGTGATGTTCTGGTAAGTGTTTAATCTCTCGGAGAGAAGCCCCTAGTTGTAGCATTTGTAAATTCCTGTGGTGTAAATACTCCCTCCATGGCTGATGTCAGGATACCACCAGGATGTCACAAAACACAGCAGGTGATGTCCACATTATGTGGAAAGTGAAGCTCAGAGAGGTTTACTTTCCTTGGTAAATCACAGACAGGTATGGATTCTGGTCTACTTGGCTTCAAAGTATACCATGCTCTTCCCACTGCCCTCCACTGATTTTGTGGAGAACCTGGAGCCCACTGAAAGCACAGGTGACACTGCGGGACTGTCCTGTTTTTTGTAGACTGGTGGTCCTTCCATTGCTTCATTTGAGTAGCTACTGGCTCTTCCTCATGCTTTCCACGTAACCAGTCACAGCTGCTTATTTCTCTTTTGGACCGTGTTATGGTAACTAGATCTGTGGGGCATGCAGTGGTCGTGGAAGCAGTGAGCTAGGAGGGGCTTGTGAGTCTCTTGAGTATTGAGTGTGTGTATTCTTCAGGCTAGCTCAGCTGCTGTAACAAGCAATTCCAGCATGCCAAGGACCAATACAGAAGTTTATGTGTTGCTCATGTAAAATAATGTTAGTGCTGTGTGTAGGGTAGGGGGTGGGATGGGCACTTGCTTCATGCAGTCATTCAGGGTTGGCTCCTTACACCTGTGGACCTGCCATTTCCAGGGGGCCCTGAAGGTCTGGGCTGAATCCTCTGCATCCATCTGACAGATGCAGAATGAGAAGTAACGATCACGGGGTGTGGTTTTGTGAAAGTAGTCCTGGAAATCACTTTTGCCTGCACAGCCCGTTGGCCAGAACTGTCACATGGTACCTTAACTGCAAAGCACTGGGAGATGTGATAGTGTACCCAGGAGAGGTAGGAAGTAGATGTGGAGAACACTCAGATGGCAGGAGGGTCTGCAGAGTGCCGCACTGGTGGGGAACTGGGGTGAAGGTCTTTGCCATCCATACATAGCTGGTCCTGCCATACTTAGTGATGACCATGATCCAGTAATAACACTGGATGTTCACACTGAATATTAATATTCAGTGTTCAGATCGAACATTCAGGATGTCATAATATTAACATGGGGTGCTACGAGGCATCACCCATGCTATTAAGCACTCTGCATGCTTTATCTCACTTAATCCTCTCGAAAAGCCTACTTGTAGGTATTATTAGCATTATCCTCATTGTATAGCTGAGCAAACGCACACTGTGGCCTGCGGTGGATATAGCTGGATATAGCATTTGCCCAACAGGCGTCACTTAGTAAGTGGCAGAACTCATTCAAACTCAGAGTTTCTGGCTTCAGAGTGTTAAAGCTTAGCCACTTCTGCTGCTCTGGGGTTCCCTCAGCTTTCCCCATTCTTGTCCCTGCCTTCTACTTGTTAAGTCATTCCGCTTCTTCCACACCTTCGGGAACAATAGGACCAAGGGGCTGAACTGCCTCCTCCCTTTGCATTCCAAAGAGAACAAATAGAAAAGCATCTTGGCTGTCATCAGATGATGTTGCCTCTCCTCCGTGGTAAGGGGTGGTGAATTGAGGGCGGGGTTGCCTGCATTCCTCCCCATAGTGCTAAACCATCATCTTCCCCTTGCTGTCTCCCCGCTTAAAGGATTACCTTGAGTGGCTCTTTGCCTGCACCTTTAAAAGCAGAAGGGGGATGGATGGCAGAGGCTGATTCCCAGGTCCCTTGCCTTCCCCCCTCTTCCACTCCCTGTGCTGAAGTGCTTTGCCCTTGGAAATGTTACTTCCTTTTAGCCCATTCCATCCAGTTCAGATGTCATGTTTTAGCAGAGTGAGTTCAAGAGTTCACTGTTGAGACAACAAGGGATAGAACATGAGTAATTATGTGAGTGATGTGGCTGTTCTTTTGAAACCCAGTGGAGCAGAACGTGCGTGTCCAAATGAGCATCTCCCATTCCAGCGAGTGTGGTGTGGTTAGCAAGAGCGTGCCCTCTGGAGCCAGACCTCATGGGCTCAAGTATGTTCTCCACTTGCTGACTTTTAGATCTTTGATAAATCGCTTAAACTCTCAGTGCCTCAGTTACTTACCTGGAAAGTGGGACTAGTAGTAAGAGTCACTTCATGGAGTTGTTGGGAGGGAGTCACATGTGTTAATGACTTAGAGTAGCATTAGTACATCACAGATGGTGTGTAATTTAGAATGGATAAGCAACGAGGTCCTGCTGTATAGCACAGGGCACTGTATCTGGTCACTTGTGATAGAATATGATAGGAGATAATATGAGAAAAAGAATGCATATATTTGTATGAATGGGTCACTGTGCTGTACAACAGAAATTGACATGCATTGTAAATCAACTGAAATAAAAAAATGCAAAAACCTTTTAAAATATTCATTCAATAAATAAATGTAATCTTGATGATTAAAAAAAAATAGGTGCTATGTAAGTGTTCGTTATTATGGTTATTTCACTTTGGTTGCCTTTGGGAGACTGAATCTTCCTAATAACATGGACCATGACAGTCCCCTCCTAGGTGGTCACTCTGTCCCCCTGCTTGGCTGTTATCTTCTTGGAGTCTGAGACCATTTGCTGTCCATCTTTGCACCTGTAGTGCTTGGGGCTGCAGATCGTGTGCAGAAGTTGCCTGAAATATCATTACCATGTTGAGGGCTCCAAGAGGACCAGGACCTTTTTATGTTTATCTCTGTTTTCTTAGCAATCTACAACAGTGTCCAGCCTCACAGAATTCTTCTCAAATAAATGCAGGATGAAAGAATCAATGGTTTCATCCTTACCTGGAAAATGAAGGTTTTTCTTTGGGGATGGCCTTGTGATAGCATCAGTGCATTCTCTTGAATGTTGCTGGGGTGGCATCTCTCAGCATGTGAAAGTCAGTGTGATTTTAAACAAATGTCCGAGGGAGTTTGCAGGCAAGTATAATGAAAAGAGAGGAAGCCACAGTGGGTAAGGTATTTCTGGTCCCCCAATTGTATAATTATGATGACACATAAGAATCTGAAAGTTCTGGATGGCGGGCAGATTACCTCTGTAGGTGATTTCCAAAGAAAAGTTCTTGAAATGCTTTGAGTTTTGGCAGTGTTGGAGCAAATGTGTCATTTCCCCCTCCCCATCCCCACCGCAGAGGGGCAGCAGTTTTGAATGTTTACCTAGGTCTCTTAAATTCAGGATTGTGAACTTTGTAGCCTAGCCTTGGTCTTGGACAAAGGTAGGCTGGAAGCACTACCTAGTATTAGCTCGGTAGCTGTGGACAAGTCATTGAACCTCGGCAAGCTCACTTTCTTCATTGGGTAAATGCAAATACTGAAAATACCTGCCACATAGCATTTTTTTTTCCTTCCCATTTTTGACCACATCCGTGGGATGCAGAAATTTCCCAGTCAGGGATTGAACCCTTGTGAGAGCAGTGACCTGAGCTGCAGCAGTGACAATGCCAGATCCTTAATCGCTAGGGCTCCAGGGAACTCCCACATGGGATTTTTGTGCAGGTTAAATGAGACGATCACCTTGAGCGCTTCGCACCTCTTAGGTGCTTAATGGATGGCTCCTGTTATGATGAGGCTGAGTGTTATTTTGACCCCTCTCCTCCATCAATAGCTGTGGGTGAGGATGCAGCTGAGAGGAGGAGAAGAGGCCACTTAAGAGAGCGTGGTAGCCAGGGGCCAGTGTTGAGTACCGAATGAGGTTTGGATGCGACAGTTCCAAGGGTCCCCAGTGTTTTTGTAAGAATTTTGACGTTGCTTCTGTGTGTTCTGTCCTGCACCTCCTCCCCCGCCCCCCCCCAAAACCTCAGGCAGATGGAGACAACAGCAGAGCAGATAAAAGGGATGGGCAGTCTGGTGGACCCATCTGTCTTCTGTCCTGGGCAGCCTTCCCATCCTGTGAACACCCACAGGGACCTGGTGAGCTCTGAATGGACCAGGGGACCTTCTGAGCTGTAGGGCCAAGAAGATGGCCCTTCTCGAGCCTTAGCTTTTCCACCTGGGTCACTTCTCATTGGAGTTTCCCCCATGTAGGAGCTCTTGCTACTCTGATACACAGAGATGGGCCAGGTCCCTGTTTAAAGGTTTACATGATATCTAGTATTTGTCCCCAGACTTTTTCCTCCACTGGGGATTATGTGTTCTGAGGCACCAAAAACATCTTTCTGTACATGGAGTGCTCCAGGAAGACTTCCGGATTGTCATTCTCTACCCCACCCCTCTTCTTATCTTAAGTTTATTCTGCCACAATCACTCAGTTACGCAAACATTTTGCTTTTTGGCAACTTGTCCCACATGGGGCTGGGCTATCGGGAGGGCCCAAGGGCATCGATTATAGTGGTGCTTCCTGGGGGGACCCCGCAGCTGATTTGGGGCTGAGAGAGGGACGGTCACGGTGCTCTTTCCTCCACTTGTGTGTGGAGGTGGGAAGGGTGTGGGGCTTGGGCACCAGGACCTCAGCTCAGCATTTGCCTTCTCCACTGATGGGCTGTGTGGTCCTTTTGTTGTTGTCGTTGTTGTCTTTTTAGGGCTGCACTCACAGCATATGGAGGTTCCCAGGCTAGGGGTCCAATCGGAGCTACAGCCTATGCCAGAGCCACAGCAACACCAGATCTGAGCAGCATCTGTGACCTACACCACAGCTCATGGCAGTGCCTGATCCTTAACCCACTGAGCAAGGCCAGGGATTGAACCTGTGTCCTCATGGATACTAGTCAGATTCGTTTTCGCTGAGCCACAAGGAGAACTCCGGATTTGCGGTCTTGTGTTGCCTTGTAAGATGAAGCCCACAGACAGAGTTCTACCTAGCGCATGAGAAATTGTCAGTAGATAGTGGCCACCATGTTTATTATGGATTCAGGTGGGGTGATGTCATTTAGTATAAGCAGAAGTGTTCAACCCACTGTCGAGTCACCATCCTCCAAGCACTGCAAGAGGTGTGTGGGGGGTGACAGCCCTGGAAAATTCCACATTGTTTCACTTGCACAGCTCTCTGGCTAGATTGTAAGCTCCTAACTCTGGATCCTTGGGGATTTGGCGCATGCCGGGCTGTGGGCTTCATTTACCTGTGTATCCCCAGAACCAAGCGTGCAGCCTGATGCAAAGTGGGCCCTTGGCGAATGAATGAACAGATGGGCATTCAACAAGCTCTTGCTGATGAATTGACTAATAGCCCACACTGGTTACAGCTGTATTTTGGGCACTGAGTCTCTTTCTTGTCTGTGGCTTCTTGAGCACTGAGGGTATTTAATTACCTCTTGAAGCTGAGGTTGACCTTTCAGGACACCTTCACCAGGACGAGACAGATGCCCATCCAGGTCTGGGCGGGGCAGGGTGTGAGTGCCCGGGGGGGCCTGCGGAGGTGGCCTCTCCCCTCTCCACTGGCCTGTGGCTTGGCCCGGGGTCCCGAAGTGTCTCATGCCCAGCTTCCCCAAAAGAAAGGATGTTTTGTGTGCTCTGTATGTCAGTGTCAGAAAGCAGTGTCTCTCCCAGTCTTTGCCTGTGTTTGATAGAGTGACAAATTTGTCATTTTCTCCCCCCTTCTCACTGCCCCCCCATCTCCTTCTTTCATTCCTTGTGTGAAGGGGCCTCTGTCAGGCCAACCACAGCTATGGTGAGAGAAGCCAAGTTCCTCATCACACTTGCTGAACAGAATTACCGCAAATTTGGACAGAGAAGACAATTTTAGCTCATATGCAAACATCCTGTCAGGGAACAGAGGGATGACAGTTTTTGTTGCACACGGAGAGTGAGGGCACAGAGATGAATTGAGGCATCTGTTTAGGCCAGTGAACCTGTAAGTGTGCACTTCGGTTGCTGCATGAGCTGGCTTGCGGCCTCCTCCCCTAAAGAAGGCCCCTTGGAACCCAAACTCAGTTGGCCCAAATGCCTCCGTGGGCCTCTGGATTTACTTGTTACCTCCATTGGGTCTGATTGTATTGTTTTGCATTGTATTATATTTTTTGCCTTTTTGTATTTTCTAGGGCTGCACCTGCGGCATGTGGAGATTCCCAGGCTAGGGGTCTGATTGGAGCTGTAGCCGCTGGCCTACACCACAGCCACAGCCACGCTGGATCTGAGCCGCATCTGTGACCTACATACACCACAGCTCAGGGCAATACTGGATCCTTAACCCACTGAGCGAGGCCAGGGATCGAACCCGAAACCTCAAGGTTCCTAGTCGGATTCATTAACCACTGAGCCACGACGGCAACTCCATGTATTGTATTTTTATTTAATTTAAGTTTTGGCTGCCCTGCGGCATATGGAGTCCAGGGATCAGTTGTAGTTGCGTCCTAAGCTGCAGCTGCAGCAACACCAGATCCTTAACCTTCTGCACTGGGCTGGGGATTGAACCTGCATCTTGGTGCTCCAAGGACACTGCTGATTCTGTTGTGCCACAGTGGGAACTATAGGATCAATTTTAGACAAAAGCAGCAATTGGGGGTCTGATCGGCTCTGAGTTCTTTGAGGAGGCACCGGTCAGTTCCAATCAACCAGAATTTATTGGGCACCTGGGAAGTTTTAAACCCTGTCCTGTGACGGGGAAAGGTTGGGGCAGGGGTGTTGCCATTTCTTGAGCTGGCCGCCTTGCATCTGGTAAAATTCTCACAGTGACCCTGAAGGACAGGTGCTGTTCAGGAGCTGAGACTCAGAGAGGATCAGTCATCACGCTAGGATCCCACAGACATCTCAGGAGGTAGAAGACACAGACCTTGCGAACTTCTAGTCCTACCATGAGGGAGAGAGTTCCAGAGCCTTTGTAATTTATTCCCACAATAAATGATTATTGTATGCCTCTGCCTGGCACAGGGGATTCCGAAATGAATCAGCCCCAGCTCTACCTTCCTGGGACCAAACAGTCTCTAGAGAACTCTTGACTTTTGGTATTTTGTTTGGGGCTGGGAGCTGTGGCAGGAAAGTGTGTCAGGCATGGCGAGGGGTTAGGGCTTCCCAAGATTGTCACATTTGATGCATGCCTCGAAGGATGAGAAGGAGCCTGTCCATCTGCTATTTTTAAAATTAAGGTTTCAGGAGTTCCCTGGTGGCCTAGTGGTTAAGGATCCCGTGTTGTCACTGTGGTGGCTTGGGTCACTCATGAGGTGTGGGTTTGATTCCTGGCCTGGAAACTTTTGCATTCTATATGTGCAGCAAAAAAAAAAAAAAAAAAAAAAAAAATGCGGTCTAAATACACACAGGGCATGCACGCATCTTAAATATCGAGGTGGATGAATTTTCAGGTATATGTGAACCTGTGTAGCTACCAATTCTTAGAGGCAAGAACCCCACATTGTGTTCTGTGTTCAGGCGGCATGATGAATGCCACCATGAATTCCTCTGAGGAATTCAGGGAAATGGAGCTCTTTGATCCTCCACAAATCTGGTTTCCATCATAGGGAAAGGAAGATGAATATTCATGGCTCTTGATCTCTTTTTTGCATCATTTACATTTTGCTTTCTCTGGATTCGAGGTTCCCCACCTGCTCCTGGGTTCTGAAGAAGAATTGTCTCATGCATCACATTCTTACTGCACTGGGAGGAAAAGAGAAGAGAAGAAAAGAAATTAGGGGGAGGAGAAATGGACTGGACTCCTTAGAGAGTTGAGCCAGCTTTGTGCATGTCTTAGGATGTGCTGGGTCTCTGGCCACATACATGGAGTGTGTACATTGTCTTTGGGGTTTGTGAGGGCAAGGCCTGGTGCTGGTCCCTGACGTGCTGTTTCCTCCATATGTTCTTGGATGGGAGTGTTTGCATCTGGCCCTTATGTGGGAGCAGAGGGAGCCAAGAGAAACCAGAAAGCCACCAGCCCTGTCATTTTTTCCTTTCTTTTAGCGTTCACTGCAGAATTGCTTAAATCATGTCAGAGGCAAGTATAGGCTTGACTATTTTGCAGACTTTGATCTCCTCCATCGCATGCCTTGTTCTTCTCTTACCCTCCTCTCCCTGCTCACCTGATCCTGTCTGAGCACGTGGTACGTCACCCCAGGAGTGCTTGTTGCATGCACTGAATTTAGTGTCTTTGGTGAAGTTGTCTTTGGCTTGCCATCACAGGGGCGTGGAATTGGATTATAAGGTAGTAAGCCGATATGTAGTTATAAGCCAGTCATATTCATTTCTAGACATCTGGGTGAACAGAGACCCTGGTGAATAGCATAGGATAAGTTTGGGGGGAAAAAATCACAATAGCTTACACTTTTGAGAACTCATTCTGTACCAAGCCCAGAGTAAAGGCATTTATGTAGCTGAATCAGTTATGATGCCTTCGAATGCTGACTTTAATTGGATTAAATATTTAAGGGACTTCATTGGTTCATATAATTAAAAAGGTGCTGACTTCAGGTGAACTTGAGCCAATGGCTCAATGATGTCTCCGAGGACCCTGTTTCTTTCTGTCTCTCCCATCTATGTTCCTTCCAGGGAGCCTCATCACGAGGCTGCTTTGCCTCTGGGTTCCAAAACGGCTGCCACAGCTCTGGGGGGCACATGCTGTTATGTTTCCATGGGGCAGGAAATAAAACTCTTTTGTTCCAGGGTACTTTACACAGGTCCTGAGGGTGACTCTAATTGGATAGGCTGAGGCTAGGGGGTATGGTCAGAGTCCTCAGAACTTCAAAGATCCCTGAATGGAAAACAGAGTTTGCAAGGACGGGGGAAGATAGACATTTGGAAAGCAGTCAACAAAGTCACCTAGACATCATGGTTAAATTTAATCTTCACAGCCCTCGAGGTTGGCGTAGTTATTACCCTCATTTACAGGTAGCGAAACTGAGGTACAGAGAGGCCAAGTAATTTGCCTGGGTTTATACAGCTTGTGGCTCAAGCCAGGAATTGAGCCTGGACAGTCTGACTCCAAGCCTGCAATTCTAATGACTCCATGGTATTATACAATGAGGCTTTTCTTTTTTTTTTTTTTTTAACTGAGATAAAATTTAGCCTTTTAAAGGGTGCAATTCAGTTGTTCTTAGTATGTTTACAAAGTTGTGCAACCATCACTACCATCTAATTCCAGAACATGTTCATCACTCTGAAAGGAAGCCTCGTACCCATTAGGCAGTCAGTCCCCATTCCGCCTCCTCCCAGCCTCTGGCTCATCTACTTTCTGTCTCTGTGGATGGGCCTAATCTGGACTTTCATAGAAATGGAATCATATAATACGTGGCCTTTTGGGTCTGGCTTCTTTCACTTAACCACTGAGCTGGGGTTGTTTGTTTGTTTTTTAATTTTATTGGAGTATAGTTGACTTAGAATGTTGTGTTAGTTGCAGGTATATAGCAGAGTGAACCAGTGAATGAGTATCTATATCTATATCTGTATCTATATTTGTGTCTCTCCACACACACATGTGTATACACATATGCAGATATATGTATGTCCATTCTTTTTCAGATTCTTTCCTCATATAGGCTATCACAGCGTATGGAATAGATCTCCCTGTGTTATACAGTAGGTCCCTGCTACTTGATATCGGTTTTGTATATCTTAGTGTGTATATGCCAGTCCCAACCTCCCCGTTTATCCCTCCCCGCAACGTTTAGCCAGTGAGCTCTTTTCAACTGGGATCTGTTGGCCTTGACCTCAAGATTCCCCATTCCCCTCCTACTCATCATGAAATGGACAGTGCTGCTGGCCATCTGGGGGGGAAAGAGATTCTATGCTAGTGAGAGAGAGGGGCTCCACCGATGCGTTCTGTATTTACTTTTTTGGGGAGCCACCGCCGGGGTCTGTGAGAACAGGGGTCTCTGTTCCCCAGTGTCTTCCAGATGTACACAGTGTGGGGTCGTTTTGCATTCTCCAGCTCCCCCGTGTACCAGGCACTGTTTGAAGCCCTGGCAGAATGGGAAGGAAAAGGGCTGGGGTGGAGGTAGGGAATGGGGTAGATCATCAACAAGCAATACGTGAGTAATTTCCATTTGCACAGTGGAGAAAATGGATGAGATAGAGGGTGCTTGAGGGGCCCCCCTTGGTGGGTGACCCGAAAAGGCCTTCTGAGGAGGTGACATTGAGCTGAGACCTGCTTGAGGAGAGAGGTGGCTGGGCAGAATGGGGGGCCGACATGCTCCAGGCTGAGGAGCGGCCAGTGTGGGGCCTGAGGCTGGGGACTGGGTGGCGTCCGCTGATGGGAGGTGATGGTGACTGTCACCTTCCTTCTGCTTTTCCCAAGTGGTTCCTCCCTCACCTGGACCTTCTTTCACCTGCATCCTGTGCTCTGAAGGCTTTGACCACTGCCTGAAGGGTGTGATGAGATTCCTCTGTTTGGAGTCTGTCTGGGGCTTTATCTCCTTCTGTGACCTGAAACTCGATTTCCTTGTGTTTCTGATGCAGGCCTGAGGATGCCATTTGGTGTGGCTCTAAAAAGACACAAAGAAAAATTTATTATTTAAGCTCTTTCTCTTTGAATGTGTTGTCAGCCAAATTCCAGGGACCGTTGGGCTCGTCTAGATGACACCCCATGTCACTTGCCCCTGGGAGCTCCGTAGGCGGGTCTTAAGTCTGCTTGGTGGGTGGGTGCCGATGGAGAGGAAGATGAGGTTCCGACCTTCAGCCCATCTGTCTGGTCGAGAGGAAAGACCTCAACATAGCGTAGAATCCACAGCATAGCAGCCCTGGAGTGGCTTGTGCTGGCAGAGATGAGAGAGAAAGCGGTTCTGGGCAGCCGGCACCCAGAATGCACCTACCTCGGGTGGGGGTGGATTCAGGAGTGAACAGACATCCACCATCCCTCAGTCAGGCCCTGATGGAACAGATAATATCCCTGTTGCACACACTCATGTGCACACGCATACACGGATGTCTAGGGTGGGATGAAGGACCGTGGAGTATGGCTGGGGTCCATCCTCATCTGCTGCAGGGCTCCAGGGCTGCTTCTCTGCAGAAGTGAGTCCTAAGAAGAGGGGGTGTTGCCCCAGCTAGGTGGGCAAAGAACATGCAGAGGGAGGGGCGCCTTTGACGTCTCCAAGGTCCCAGTGATGCTTGATGGAGGGAGTGGGCTGGAAGCTGCGAGGATGGGGAGGGCTTAGGGAGGCAGATGGCAGCACATTCCAGGGCCTAGGGACCCAGGAGAGGGGATGGAGGAGCAGTGAGGACAACCAGAAGCTCTAGGAGTGGAATGCAAGGATGGGTCTCTCTTGCTCAACCTCTTGTGGCTAACACGGTGCTGAGCCTGGAGAAGGCGCCTTCACTCAGGTGGACCGAGTGTGTGTGATTAGTTTCCTGTCACTGCTGTGACAAACTACCATCACCGTGAATTATTCTCATGCAGTTCTGAGGATCAGAAGTCTAATTGGTTTCTCTGGGCTGCAATCAAAGCATCTGCAGGGCTGGTTCCTCCTGGAGGCTCCAGGGTGGTGGTGGTAGTGGTGGGTGGTGGCAGCGGCAGTGGTGGGGAGAATCCTTCCTTTGCCTTTTGCAGCTGCCGGCAGCCACCTGTGGTCCTTGTCCTGTGGCCTCAGCTCCCAAGTGCATCACTTCGGTCTCTCTCCACCGTCACAGCTCGCATGCTCTCTACTATAGTCAGCTCGCCCTCTGCCTCCCTCTTATCGGGACCCTTGGGAGCACATTTAGGGATAATCCCGGGTACTCTCCCCATCCCAGCTGCCTTTGCTTTGTCACATGGCAGAGCCCCCTTTGCCATGTAAGAAACTTTGCAGATTCTGGGGATTAGGACGTGGACATGGCGGGGAGGGGGGTGTCATGCCAACCACAGCATGATGTAAAGGAACAATGTTTTAAGGGGGAGGGGAGTCTAGGAAGTGCATGCAGCAGGGGAACAGCACCTTGAAGACAGAGGTAAGAGGAGCAGCCCTCCCCTCTGCAGCAGCATGGTCTTTCTCTCCCGTAGCTGCCCCTCCTCTCCCCCTTCTCACTGCTGAGGGAGACCAGGTCGCTTCCTCAACCTTGGAAGCATCCTGCTCACACCCTTTCCTGATATATTCAGCTCCTCCCCTAACCCACAGCTCTTCCCATCATGTTTACCTTTCTAACTGATAAATCCCTGTAAATATTTGCTGAAAGTTTGCCCAAAGATCCTGCCCTGGAGGCATCCCAAGTCCAGGGTCATGTGCGCTGTTAGGTCAGGTGAGTCACACTCCAAGCTGGCCAGGGTGATTTATTAGAGACAAACAGTCATGAGGAGGGAGAAGGGAGCAAGGCCACTGCCATCCGTGCCTGCAGGCGGGGGCGAGCGTCTTTGGGAAAGTCAGCTTTCCCAAAGTTCTCGTAGGGTCTTTGTAGGGTCAAGGTGTCCAAGATGGCACTGGGACCACCAGGATGGCTCTTAGCAAGAGTTGCTTGGCTGAACTTGGTAAATCCAGATGGCTCTGCCTGCTTCAGGAAGGGAAAGCTCCAGGTCACCAAGCGGGGCCCAGTGATGGAGTGGTAGGACCCAGATAGGACTTAGGGAGAAGGGAACTGCCAGTTGCAAACTTGTCTTTCTTTTTTTTTTTTTTTTTTTTTTTTTTTTTGTCTTTTTGCTGTTTCTTTGGGCCGCTCCCATGGCATGTGGAGGTTCCCAGGCTAGGGGTCCAATCGGAGCTGTAGCCACTGGCCTACACCACAGCCACAGCAACGCAGAATCCGAGTCGCGTCTGCAACCTACACCACAGCTCTTGGCAACGCCGGATCATTAACCCACTGAGCAAGGGCAGGGACCGAACCAGCAACCTCATGGTTCCTAGTCGGATTCGTTAACCACTGCGCCACGACGGGAACTCCACAAACTTGTCTTTCTTGACGCTAAGGAGCGGAAGCCGTGTCAAGGACCTTTGGGGTCTGGGTGTTTCTCTGGAGGAGGCTCTGGTATCTGACTGTCCTATTCTCTTTCCTGACTGTGGGAGTGGGACATGGGGCAGGCTGGGTGACCCTAAACTTAGAGTCAGCCTGGCTCTTTTTTAAGCAGTTTCAGCTGCAAAGGGATGAAGGCAGAGGGGCTGGGGAGGCCAGGGGGTCTGGCGAAGGGTGGAAGGTGGGTTGTGAGGAGGAGACCCAGGCTGCAACCAGTACAGTGCGGCCAGAAGATGGTTCAAGTGGACACATCTGTGGCTGTGTCCCCAGAGGTGGGGTGGGGTTGCAGGGAGCATGGATTCAGCCCTGACTCTACCACTTACAGCTGCATGACCTCGGACAAGCTGCATACCCATCCGTCTCAGTTCTCTGTAAAATGGGCCTCTCCCTCCTAGTGTGCGCCCCTGCAGTGAGCTAATATGGGTTAAATGAGAGACATTTAAGAAGCACCCTAAGTACAAGCTGTTTTTGTTAACATTGCCACGTATTGGCGGTCCCAGGGCCCTGTGGAGCCTGGCGTGGGATGCGAAAGTGGAGCGGTATAGAGTTCCCATTGTGGCTCAGTGGGTTAAGAACTGGACATGGTGCCAGTGAGGATACGGGTTTGATCCCTGGCCTCCTCAGTGTGGGTTAAGGATCTGTAGGTTGCGGATATAGCTTGGATCCCACATTGCCATGGCAACTTCAACTCTGATTCGACCTCTAGCCTGGGAACTTCCAGATGCTGCAAGTACAGCACCAAAAAGCAAGCAAGCAAGCCAGCAAAGGGTGTGGGAGTTGGTGCCCAGCTCCTTCCCCAGCCATGACAGTGTGGGGGAGCTGCCTGGGGCTCCCTCTCCTGAGACAATGCTGGGGACTCTTCCAGCAAAATCCACATGTTGCCCCAGAAGCCTTATGTGTGCCACTTAGCAGAGGGCTGCCAGGCAGCTGGACCCTGTCACTGGGCCTCTCCAGGGGCATTCAAGGAAGAAGGAAGTGGGCAAAGCCTATTTGGAGACAGACAGGTCTGGCTCGAAGCCCATTGCAGTCTCTTCCTAGATGTGTAACTTCCCAGGGCCTCGGTTTTCCCATCTGGAAAGTAGGAATCCCGCCCAACTTGCTGGGGCGCTTTTAGGCTTAGGAGAGCTGAGGCTGCCATTCATGGAGTTCTTCCCGGCTGTGGCAGGTGCCAGCTCTTTGCTGCGTTTTCTGCTTGACCTTCCAGGAAGGCCTCCGGTGCAGCCCTGGTAGCTAGTGAGCACTCGGCGAAGAGCTTCTCCTTCCAGGTGGCCTCAGAGGACCTTGCAGTCCCATGTCCCCGGGCTGTGGCTGGGTGGGGTCCTGGTGAGGGAACATCCCTCTGCGGCTTCTTTGCTCCAGACGCTGGGGTAGCTGCTGTTAGAACTGCCTGTTTTTTATGGCTCTTCCCTTGTGCTCAGCCTCCAGGCTGTTTTATGGGTCACTGTGTTCTTGGAGCCACACCTTGGATGGGGCCAGGCCTCTGGGATGTTCCAGAGTCTCTATGGGCCACAGTGATACTTGGTGGCCACCCTGAGTGCCTGAGAAAGGAAGGGGCTGGGGAAGGACCAAGGCAGTCAAGCCAGGACCTAGGGTTTCCAGTGACCCTGAGCCCCTCAGAAAAAAGCATTGGGTTTCCAGGTGCCCACCTCTATTGAGAGCTGTCTGTGAATCTTTAGGAAGGGCGTGGCAGCCCACTTTCTTTGCTCCTACATCCAGTAATCTCAAAGGATTGGAAAAGGAGAATTTGATACCTTTTACAAACTAATAAATGCCATGCCTGCCAATTGTTTTTTTGAAGAGGCTAATTTTATTTTCAGTTTCTATTTCTCTGTTCCTCACTGTCTTTGATAAGAAAGGCTGTGTGTGTGTGTGTGTGTGTGTGTGTGTGTGTGTGTGTGTATCCACTAGGTTTTTTACAGGAGGCCGTTTGGAGGAGGTGGTTGAAGGCATGGGCTTAGGGTCAGACAAAAATCTTGGTTTGAATCCTGTCCCCCCACTCAGCTGTTTTGACGGTCACGTGGCCTAAATTAAACTGTGAGTGTTCACTTCCCAGGGGCCAGGGAGAGCCAGCATCCTGCCACGTAGCAGGGCAGCCCTGACAAACACTTCCTTAAGAGACATTGTTAGTGGGTCCCCATAACATCTGGCATTTATGGCACACTTTTATGTGTCAGGTGCTTTTGTAAGGGCTTCAGGTTAACCCTGTGAGGTAGGAAGCATTTTTATCCTCCTTTTGGAGATGAAGAGCTGAGGTTCAGTGACTCGTCCAAGGTCACAGCGCTGGGAAGTGGTAGAGGTGAGACTGGAAGCCAGGCAGTCTGATGCAAGTTTTATGCTCACAGTCAGCAAGCTGTGTTGCTCTGAGGCGGTGCAGAAGATCACAGCTCTGCAGCCCCTGCGGTGGGGGGTCTGTGGAAGGGGCAAGAGGTGGCACTTCCTGCTTTTCGACCGGAGCAGGTGGGTATGATGCTGTCCCAGCTGTTCTCCCCCCACCCACTTTTCTTTTTTCTTTTTTGCCACATCTGTGGCATGCAGAAGTTCCCAGGCCAGGTATCAAACCCTTGCCATAGCAATGACCTGAGCCACTGCAGTGACAATACCAGACCCTTAACCCCCTGAGCCACTAGGGAACTCCCCCACTTTTGACTCCTTCTCCTAAACAGTGGCTTGGACCCCGAAGGTTAGGGATGGGGTGTCCAGTCACTGAATGGCTCTGCATCCCCCATTCCTGCTAATGTAGATGCTTAATTGCCTGCATGTTAGGTTCTCAAGCTCTGGACCACATCCTTGCAGGGGGACACCAGAAGGACAGCTGTCCCGGCCTCATGATCAGTGGTAATGTTTTTCTCAGTCCTGGCCGCCCAGCTGCCTGCCTTGTGCTGTGGAAATCCATGCTGAAGTGGTGGAGAAAGGGAGTCCTGGACGATGGGAGGAAGCCCAGGGGAGGCTGGCCCTGCAGGGACTCCTGAGAACTCGGGCAACACCAATACCAGGGCCCGTTGCTTTATTTTTAGCCATATGAGGGGCCCCGAGGGCAACGGGGGGATGTGGGAAGCCTATTTTTTGCTCTGTCTTGCTAATGGAACCTCTAGCGTTTTTATGCCCGATTTGCTGGCTTCTGAAGTCTGTCAGGCCTGCAGCCCCATGCTGTCCTTTTCCTTCGACGCAGCTCAGAGGAACATGGATATTGGCGTCAGCTGTCACGTTCGCTGTCTCCTTCTAGGAGGAGGGTGGCTGGCTGTCTAGTTTCATCCTCTCCCCCATCCTGGGCTTGGGGAAAAGCAGCCAGCTGTTCTGCCAGATGAATGAATATTCCCAGAGGTGTTTCCTGGAACTGTTTGAGAATGTTCCCATGCGTGCCTTGCTTGCTTAGAACTCTTGAGTCCACGGGAGGGATGAGAAGGGGTTGCCTGGCAGGCGGTGCCTGCCGAGGGCTGGACGAGTGGAGGTCAGCTGCAGGATGCTGATCCCACAGCTATAGGGGTTCACAGAGTGCTGAGGAGATGGGGACCCGGTGCAACTCTAAAATGTGAGGCTGGGAAGCACTTCCTGGCTTGGTAAACTTATTTTTTTCCCTCTCCACCATCAACATAAAAACAAACCCAAACAGCGGCTTTATTGAAACATCGCTTTTATCCCATAAAGTTTACCCATTAAAATGATTTTTAGGAAGTTCCCATTGTGGCTTAATAGGTTAAGAACCTGACTAGTATCCATGAGGATGCGGGTTCGATCTCTGGCCTCACTCAGTGGATTAAGGATGTGGGCTCAGATGCGGCTCAGATCTGGCATCGCTGTGGCTGTGGCGTAGGCTGTCAGCTGCAGCGATGATTTGACCCCCAGCCTGGGAACTTCCATGTGCCACAGGTGTGGCCCTAAACAAACAAAAAAACCAGCAAAAAGAAAAAACAAACTTTTTTTTTTTTTTTTTTTTTTTTAGTATGTTTACAGAGTTATGCAACCATCGCCACTGTGTAATTCCAAACCATTTTTATCACTCCTAAAAGAAACCCCTGGGCACTCAGTCCCCATTACCTGCATTTGCCCAGCCTGGCAGCCACCAGACTGCTTTTGGTCCCTATGATTTGCCTGTTCTGGCCATTTCACATGAGTGGGGTCGTGTAGTGTGTGACCTCTCTGACCTCCATGTCATGCTCCAAGAATGAGCCTCTGTCCATTTCTCTGTGCACGTCTGCCTACCACAGACACAAGAGTCATCAGAACCTGGAAAGTTCCTATCACAGGGCATTTTTCTCTCCTAATCCAGGCTGTAGTGCCCTGGTGGTGATGGGAGATGCCATCAGATTTTGCTGTAAGCGTTGGTGGGTTTCACGTGCCTCTCTAGTTGGAGTCAATTCACAAGGCCACTCCTCGGTGTGGTGAAATGTATCAAGGATGGTCCCAGTCTCTCAGAGCTCCTTAGCATGGTATCGTTTTGGTGAAAAGCAGTGTTAGCTTTGGAAATAAAGGAACAAGGGCTGGGCATCTCCTATTCCTTGTGCAGAATTCAGCACTGCCTGGACATCAACATTAGTCTTGTCTGTGCCATGTGCTTTGGTTCTTGGTCCAAATAATTTGCCACAATCCTTGACCAGCTTGGTTTTGGCCATGTCCATGAGGGCCGAGGGGATTCCTTGAGGTCCATATGGTTGCTGGTTGAGCCACTAGCAAATAAAGTGGCCTTGATACTTAGCATGGTCTGTGGGGAGGGGAGGCACCATGGTGATGACCTTTGACAATAAATAGACCTTTGGAACTAGACTGTGGCCTCCAGATGCAGGAGCGGCTTCATCCTGGGGCTGGTGGGAATGAGCTACCAATAGATACTTTGGTTCCTGGATTATGAAGCAGGTGCAATTGTGTACTCCAAGGGTTTAAAGGTTATAGGATCCAAGTTTAAGGTGATGGCATTATTTGTGCTTGATTGACCCAGTCACAGGGAACTGTTTCCTCATCCATGTCACCAGACAGTTATGGAGTGTATATCACCTACCAGTCAACAGCACATATTTGACTTTGGCCATAGGTTTAATTGTAGCTGCTTTGATGAAATTTGGGAGAGGGTCCTTTCTTTTCACCCGTGTAGCCTTGGTTGGGAAGCAGATCATGATGGTCGTGGTGTCGGGGGATGGGAACATGTTGGTGTAGCCGTGGGACCCTTCACATGTGGCTTGGTGACCCTTGCTGTCATGTCCTTGCCTCTCAGAGGTGTGAAGCTCAGGTGAGATCCCGTTTCTGGATGTATTTTGGAACGGCGGGGAGGGCTGGCCACAAAATCCACAGGGTCAGACCCTCCTGTGCATGAAGGGCCAGGACGAAGTCTCTCCTTTGCCTGGCAAGTAAGAAAATTGCCTTTGCTCAGCGGGAGGGACCTTTAACCATCTCAGTTTGGGAAGAGTCATTAAGTGCCCATTAGGTGGCTGTCACTGTGTTAGGCAGCTTAACAAGAGGTTTTCTGCCCTGTAGCGGGAGTCAGGCAGAGTGACGGAGTGGACGGGGTGTAGGGACCAGAACATAGGCCCTTGGTGCATACTTTGGTTCTTGGTCTAAACCTAGAACAAGGGGTGTGTGTGTGTGTGGGGGTGTGTGTGTGTGTGTGTGTGGGTGTGGGTGTGTGTGGGTGTGTGTATCGTAGTAACTTCTTTCTGTATCCTAATGCCTAAGAGGGCGTTTGTCAGGACCAAGTGAGGAAATGTGCATAAAGTACTTGGCAATGCTCCATAAATCCTACCAACTGTGCCTCCTTTTCCTTTTGATTCATCTGTTACTCTCACTTCACAGGTGGGGAGACCCTGGGCCACTCTTCATGTCATGTAACAATGCCATGAGGGCCTTGTCCCCTCTGTCCACATACCTCTGGGAGTGGGGAGCTTACTACACCCCCTGCCCCCCAGGTGTCGTGTTCCACTTTGGAATAGCTCTACATGACTCTTGGAATATGTCCAGGTGGATGGTGAGGCCCGCTTCCCAAAAAGTACAGGCGTGGGGTGATTTTTCATGCCGTGGAGATGGGCTGGCTGTCCACTTGGCCTTGGCCTAATATCCCCTTCATACAGATGAAGGAAGGCCCATGGCATTTTAAGGACTGGTAAGCCTTTGGGATGGAGGTGGAGGAGCTTAGCTTAGGGAGTCATAGGGTCAAGGATAGAAGGCGGCCATCAGGAGAGCCCAGGAGCTGAGGTAGGATGTCATCATGCCCAGGGTCACAGGCCTTGTTGCACCTGACCGTGAAAGTCATCGTTGGGTTGGGTTGGGTGTCCAGGGCTATACAGTCCTCTGTTAAAACACACTAAGTAGGACACTACCATGTGATGATCTCTTTATTTGCTGAAAAAGCCTTTGGTATAATCCACTTTGCACTTCAGGAGTAAACATCTCTAACTCGGCACAGAGGGGAGCTTTCTTAATTTGGTGACTTAATTCATAGAATCTCTAGCCAGTGTTGTTATTCTTAATAGATGAGCATGGGATACATTCCCCTTAAGTTAAGAATAAGACAGGGATGCCCCTGTTACCTCTCTTGTTCAGCATTGAACTGTAGTTCCAAACCGGTGCAGTAAGACGAGAGAATGAAGAGAGAGACATGAGCAATGGACAGGAGGAGATGGCAGGGTCATTGTTTGCTGGTGATCTGACCGTCTGGCTAGAGGAAATCCTAGATTCTGAATCTATAACATGTGAGAAGCAATGGAGGAGGCCGAAGGTCAAGTACAAAAATGCATGGCTTTCTAATAGACCAATGACAGATAACTGCAAAACGAAGTTGAGAAAACCAGGGCTCTGTGTGGTGAGGGGTTTTGACATTGTCCACCTGGCATCCATGGTGGTGATTGTCCACTTGTATGTTTACAGTGTGATAAAGGACAGATATCTTTTTTCTTTTTTTCTTTTTCCACCGCCCAAAGCATATGGAAGTTCCTGAACCAGGGATTGAATCCAAGCCTGAGCTGCGACCTCCACCACAGCTGTGGCCATGCCGGATCCTTTACCCACTGTCCCGGGCTGGGGAGCCAACCCGCACCGCTGAAAAGACAACACTGGATCTTTAACCTGCTGTGCCTCAGGGGGAGCTCCAAGGACAGATATCTTTATTTTGATTTTCACAGAGCAGGAAGCTTTGGCTCAGAGAGGTCAAAGTGACCTTGCTGAAGGTCACACTGTGCACGGGAGGCAGAAGTGGGACCAGGTCTCCAGGGTAGAACAGTGCTCCTTTCTCGTGGCTACTCTCCACTGCCCTCTTCAGACCTCACCGTCCCGACCAGGTGGTCTCGTCCTCTGTCACCCATCTCCAGTAGAGGCGAGCTGGTGGGAGCGATGGTTTGGAAGCACTTCTATCTGGGTTAGAATGTTCTTCTTTGCTTCCTTTATGAGCAACAGCTTGTCCTTTCTAATTCTCTTGTGTGTGAGATGCTGGGTGGGGTTAGCTTTCTTCTGAGGGTACCTGGCCTGAGCTGGGAGGAGGGAGGGGAGAGGCAAGGGTTGTTGGGTGTGCTCTGGTTCTCTCCCACCCCTTCCTCTTAGTCTGATTCACATTTTTGCCTCTTTATTTTGTTAAATGCCTCTTCAACAATTATAACAATAACGTACTTCACTGCAACTTGTGGAATAATAACACAGAAGAAAAGGTGGTCTTATTTCTTCTTTGACAGCTGTCTGCTGCCCCACACATCTCTCCTGCAGCTTCACCGAACCGGTGATGAGAGCCTCGTATAGATTTTCCCAGTCATTTCTCCAGGTACTAACAGGTTTTCCATTGGTTTAGTGGGAATCATGCTGGATGATGGAGATACTGCAGTGAGCAAGAGACAAAAATCCCTGCCTGGACAGTTCCTTTGTGGCTCAGTGGTAACGAACCCAACTAGAGTCCATGAGGTTGCAGGTTGGATCCCTGACCTTGCTCAGGGGGTTCAGGATCCAGCATTGCTGTGAGCTGTGGTGTACTTTGCAGACATGGCTTGGATCTGGTGCTGCTGTGGCTGTGGCATAGGCCAGCAGCTGCAGCTCCAATTTGACCTCTAGCCTGGGCATTTCTGTATGCAGTGGGTATGGCCCTAAAAAGATAAGGAAAAAAAAAAAAAAATCCCTGCCCTCATGGAGCTTACCATCTAGAAGGTGGGAATATCTAATAGTGAAGTGTCTAAAGGCCCAGCCAATGACAAATTCTATGGAGAAAAAATAAAGCAGGAAAAAGTCCCCCACTCCTCTTTTGTCACTTGGGATGAGGGGGTCAGGCTAGAATTTACTGAGAAGGCAGTTTTTATAAGAGACCTAAAGGATGTGTAGGAGACTGGAAGATCTCTGGGGAGGAGCATCGAGGCTGAGGGTGAGTGCGAAGGCCCTGTGGTAGGATTGTGCTGTGTCAGTGGGAGCAGAGTTGTGACAGGAAGGAGGTAGGCAGTGAAGTTAAGGGGTGTTGGGGGGGTGGGGAGGAGAGGAATCAGGGGACAGAAAGATTGTGCAGGGCCTTATGTGCAAAAAGGGCATCTGATCACACTTTTCCCTCATAACTTGCTTTTCTTATTTAATAATGTCTCATAGACATCCCTCCAGGTCCACAGAATAAAGATCTCATTTTTAAAAACAATTGATGGCATTCCCGTCGTGGCTCAGTGGTTAACGAATCCGACTAGGAACCATAAGGTTGCGGGTTCGATCCCTGGCCTTGCTCAGTGGGTTAAGGATCCGGTGTTGCCGTGAGCTGTGGTGTAGGTTGAAGACGCGCTCGGATCCAGCATTGCTGTGGCTGTGGTGTAGGCCAGCGGCTACAGCTCCAATTAGACCCCTAGCCTGGGAACCTCCATATGCCACAGAACAACCCTAGAAAGGCAAAAAGACAAAAAAAGACAAAAAAAAAAAAAACTGTCAAATATTCATGTGCCATAATTGATTTAGCCAGTATCTTTAAAATTTTTTATTAATGTTAATTTTTTAAAATGTTATCTTATTTTTTATTGAGGTGTAGTTGATTGATGATATATTAGATTCAGGCGTACAACATAGTGATTCAAAACTTTTGTTGCTGATACTCCATTTAAATTTATTATAAATTGTTGGCTACATTCCCTGTGCTGTACAGTATATCCTTGTAGCTAATTTATTTTATACCCAGTATTTTGTAATTCCCCTCCCCCGTCTCGCCCTCCTCCTAATTTACCCCTCCCCCTCTTTTGTCCCTCCCCCCTTCCCTCTCCCTGCTGTTGGCAGTTCTCTTCTGATGAATTTTCAGGTTGTTTCTTTCCTGTTAGGGCGGTGCTGTAATATTCTTGTACATGTTGCTTTCCCTTCTGATACTTTTATCACTCTACATGTTGGAGTGTGGGATTTCTAGGTCAGGGGGCACATGTACATTTAACTTTAATAGATAGTGTTAGATTTCTCTCCATTCAGGTTGTGGCTGCCTTCTCCGACCGAACTGTGCCTAAGTCTCAGACGGCTGGCTTTGTATGCAAATCACTAAATAGCTAGGCTGAAAAGAGGAGAAATCACACCTACAAAAAAAGGACAGCTCCGGAATCCTTCCTCTGGTGGGAAGGTGTGTGGCCTTTTGGAGTGCGCTACTGGGAACACTGTCATTTGCTCTTTTGGGGAGCTTGTATTTGATGGTTGTGACGTCAAGATACAAAGAAGATGGAAACACAGCTGTTGCTGTGTTGTTTGCATTATGGCTTATTTTCCACATCCTGAAAATAAGCACCAAAGTGAGGAGCAGCACGGACTGAGATTCACACCTTGTCAGATACCAGCCCACGTTCCCGTAGCGTCTTGAGGACAAGGCTTCATCCTCGTGTCCCATCTTGAGTGCTGGTAGAGCGGTGGTGGGCGTATGCTTGCTTGCCCCCCATCCCCTCCCCCATCCCCCTTGACGTTCTCACTGGGATCTGGGATCTTGTAATCTTTGAGGCCAACTTGTCATCTGGTTTATAGCCTTATGTACTTGGGTGATTTGTACTGTTGGACGTGTAGGCCTGTTTCCTTTCTATTGCAATTCAAACAAAGAATAATTCTGTGTATGTTTTTTTGGCACCTGTCTCAGGATACCTGTTGGGTAGGTTTCTGGAACCAGAACCTCTGAATCGAAAGGGATTTGCCACTTACGTGTTGATAGATGTTATGAAATTGACTTTCGTCTGAAGAGGGACAGTGTCCCCATCCACTGGCCCTGCAGGAGAGGCCCTTCTCCCCAAGCCATCTGCCGCACAGGGTCTTGTCACGTGTCTTGATTTTTGGCCCATCTGATGGGTCAGATGTTGTCTCTCACTGCTTTTTATTTTGTATCTTTATTTTGTATCTATGTCTCAGGAGTCAGGACAAACACCTTATCAGATGGCAAAGAACTCTTTGTTTCTTATTTGTCTTTTAGATGCTTTGCTCCTTTTTATTTTCCTGGTGGACTATTTTTATTTCCCCCCGGCCCCTTCCAGCATGGTGTGTCCACATTATAAGGACATTCGACACTGTGATTAGATAACTAGTCTGTCTAACTAGTTAGAGGTTGATCCACGTCACCTTTATTGCCGGGAGTGAAAATCTAGGCTTTGGAGAAAAGGAAGTATGTCTCAACAACAAAGTTGATCACGGTTGCATTTGGACAAGTGTGTTGTACTGACTGTTCCTGGAACGGCTTAAATTGCAGCCATAACAGAGAACTGTTGGACTCTGGTGTCCATCAGCCTGGCAACATCTTTTATACAGTCTCATTTTTATCCCATCACGGGTTTGAGGGAATATGAGGAAACTTGGCTGTTTGCTACTATAGTTTTTTTTCCTCCACTTGCTTGAATTTACAACTAACTCTGTTGCTGGGCTAGCGCCCTCCACTAGTCCAGATGGCGTGCTATGCAAACGATCCTCAATTTCAGTAACTTAACACAATCAAGGGCGTTTCCCACCTCCATGGCATTTATTGTTAACACGTACATGGGTGTTCCTGGTGGGGCAGCCCTCCAAAAGCATCTGGTCACAGATCCAGGCTCCTTCCGCCTGTGGCTGTCCTGTTCTAGGCCACCTCTGGGTCCCCAGCTGCCAGAGGGGACAACAGAGAAGAGGATGGTGAGAGGGAAGGTCTCATGGACCAGATGCTCTGCCCGCACTCCACTGGCCAGAACTCAGTCTTGTCTCCCGACTAACTGGAGGGAGGCTGGACAGTGGAGGCCAGCGCCTGTCCCACCCAGGTGGTTGATCCTGACTCCAGGTGCCTGGTGTGCCCTGATATCTGGGCGCCACGTAGACTTGTAAGTTTCCTAAGTGTCTTCTCAGGTGTGATCACACTCTGTCCTTAGATGGCTGTGCAAAGGAGAGGTAAGGTGAATGTTTTTAACCCCTATTTGGAACCAAGGAGGTAGGCCCAGGGAGGTAAATATCCTATGCAGGGTGAGGCACTTAGGTTTGGACGGGTGCGGAGAGAGTGGGCTCGAGGACAAAGCTTCCATCTGCCTGGCCCTTTCTGACATGACATAGAGCATCATCCATTCCAGGCAGGCCTGGGCCAGCCTCTGTGCATAGGAGAACGGGCCTTGGGGTAAGAAGACAGTGGAGGCTGGCCTGGTGCATCCTCCACCCTGGTGTGTGGCAAGAAGGCAAGGTGTCTTTTCCCCTCTGAACATACCAGCCACACAGTGAGGGGGACAGCACTGCTGCTGGTGAGAAGGCTTGGCCAGAACTGCAGTGAACCCGGCACCAGCATGGGAGCCGTCCCTCACCTTGGCCCATCGCCCCTTTCTCCCTGTTGGCCTGGGATGGTATCACGGAAATTGGGGCTTTCTTCTTCTCACTCCCGTTTCCCTTTATTTAATTATTTTGAAACATCTGCTGCTGCAGTGAGATCAGCATGTGAGCCGTGATATCTCGTCTGTTCTATTTCGAGCAGCAGGGAACCAAATGTGGGATGGTGCTGTCACCTCCTCTCTGGGTAAGGACTGTGTCTCCAAGAACCCACTGGGCCGACTGAGCCAAGTGGCTTTGGGCACACTCGGGATATTTTCTTCTCCAGGGTGGATGCCTGGGTTTCTTTGTAGGGTGAGTGCCTTGAACCAACCTGGTCAAAGCTTGTGGGGAAGCCTGACAGAATCCTAAGTGGATGCATGGATGGTCAAGGTTGCAAAGACAGCACCAAGCTGCAGAAGGAAGACAAGGCAGGGCTCAGAGGGACATGTGAGTCCATCTTGAGGCTTAATTAATTATGCGTATAAGGCTGGACCAACTGCTGCAACAAGTAAGTGCAGGGCTTGACACTGTCACTCCTAGTTGAATGGCCATTGAACTTGATGTTCTCATCTGTGCCAAAGAAATAATAGCTTCCTCATCGTTCTCATCACTCTCTGGGTTCCTATGAGGATCACGCGGGATAATGTGTATAAAAGTGCTTTGTAAATGGAAAAGCATGCTGCAATATAAGGTATTATATTAATAGTAACAACTGTCGTTTCTGATCCCGATGATTCATTTGGGGTCGGAGCTCTCAGCGCTGCTACCGTTACTGCCCCACGTCGTGCTTCAAAGCTGCAATTACCATGTGCAGTTTCATTTGATACTTAATGATCATGGAATGTTAGTGCTGGAAAGAATCTTGGAGGTGAACTAATCCAGCCTAGTCACTTGGTATGTGGTGAGACACCCATGGAGAGGGGAGGCTGGATCTGAGGTTCCCTGGGGCCTGAGACTTTAGCCCTTCAGTGCTCCAGAGTGGGCTGTTTGACTTTTTGGATTAGGATGCCCTGTACTTTCTGAAAAGTCTAGAGACCAGGAAGTTTGGGTGGGACACTTACCCTTAGTCATTAGGTGGAGTTGCCACTCTGACTCACGTCTGCTTGCTCACGCCGACCCCACTCGGAGCTCCACTGCTTGAGGTTCTGGGCAGATTTGGACAGTGCTCAGGGGTAGGTCAGATGTTCAGAGGGTTGGGCATAGGGTCCAGGAAAGAAGGGAGTGGGAACTGAAGTGTGCGGCCAACAAGGAAAGGAGACCAGAGCAATTTCAGAACAAAGCAGGCCGAGCTACCTCTATTTCTGACCTCGGTCCTTGTCAGACCCACCCTCCTTGGACTCTCTTGATCTGTCCAAGACGCCAGCCACCAGGACACTCTCAGAAGGTACAGCTAGAGGACAGGGGGGGGGCCCCTTCTGTAGAGAAGACTGAGGGAACCAGAGATGCTTTAAGATTCAGAGGGCAGTCAGGCTTACTCTAGATAGAAGAGTAAGGACCACTGGGAGGACGTTCTGGCAAAACTGACTCTGGCCTTCTGTTCACTTTTCATTCATGCTGTGATTGAACCCTTTACTGCCTCCAGGTCTTGCTTATGTGTCCCCTTATAGATGAGGCCTAGGAACCCCTCTATTTCAACATGCGCTTGCACCCCCCACACTTTGACTACTCTGTCTGAACTGGATTCACCATCCTAAACATACTGAAGAATTGCTCGTTAGCATGGAGAGTGTCTGTCTACCCTCCACCCAACTTCGCCTGACATTCACATCTGAATAACCATACAGTGGAGCAAAGCTGGAGCCCAAGCATTGAACATTGGTGTGAAGCTGCTCCCTAAACCATAGCGCTCTGTTGAAGGTCACTGGTTTTTCTACTCACGCCTTTTTCCTTTGCAGAGTCTAATCCAGGATCCCACCTGTCACATCTCCTTAGTCTCCTCCAACCTGTGACAAGACTTTGTCTTTCGTGACTTAGACATTGGGAAGAGCCCTGCTTGGTTATTCGGGTAGAACGTCCCCCAATTTGGGTTTGTCTGGTGTTTTCTTATGTTTAATATATCATGATTTTATTTACTCTTTATTGGGTCTCTCCCTGAACTGGATGGTCAGCTCCCCCTGAATAAGCTTTCTGGTCACTGATGTACCCCAGCCCCCAGTGGAGCTCCTGGCCCATGTGTTTCGTTGATACTTGCTGAGTGACGGAGGAGGTGGTGAACTCCCCAGCATCAGCTGAGCATCTGACCGGGAGTGAGAGAAACCCAGTGCAGCTGGGTGCTGGCAGAGCCTTGGTGGGCGAATGGGTTGGCTGGGCCTTGAGGCCTCTTTCAGCATTCAGATTCTGTGATTTATAATCTGATGGTGATGTGTGGGTTCAAGTTCACTGAATTCCACAGGTGTGAGCTGGCCATGTGCTGGCTGTGGAACCCTGTGTTGGGCACCTAGGATCCACACCCTAAAGTGAATTTATATGCCTTGTGGGCCAAGGACCCAGGGAAATGCATGAGAGGGGCCCTTGGTGATGCTGCAGGCAGCTGGTGGTCTAGAGCCTGGACTTTACGTCAGTGGTTCCCAAGGTCCAGCCTGCTTCAGAATCACCCAGAAGACTCTGTTAAAACTCAAATGGCTGGGTCTCACCCCCAGAGGTTTTAGTTTGCTTGGTCTTGGGGGGGGCCTGAGAACTTGCATTTCTGACAGGTCCCCAGGTGATGCTATTGTTGCTGGTCCAGGGAAACCCCCGCTTTGAGAACCACTGCTCTAGATGTTCAGAGGATAAATAGATCACTGCCAACGAGCAGGAACCAGGAAGGCTTCATGGAGGAGGAGGTCAGGTTTGAGTGGGTGGGATTTATACCTGTGAGAGTGGGGCTTGAGTCACACATAGCTGCCACATGCAGTCTGCAGGTGCCTTTTGTCTGCCTTTGCCCTGTTGGCCTCTGGCCTCATCGTGGCCTTGCCTGGCCTTCTCGGTACCATGAGCAGTCTTGGCCGGGGCAGTCTAAGCCCCCAGAAGGGGAGTCTGACTAAGCCTTTGACAAGAGTTGACCTTGGCTGGCTTGGATGGAGTCACTCTGAGGCCTGGACACAGCCCGTATTGCACAGGCTGTCTGGATGTGTTTATTTGCCTGGGCCGTGCCCGCTGCCTCCTGGCACTGTTGGAGGTGTTGCTGTTGGGCTCCAAGGCTCTATTTCTGTTTTCCCGTCTGGCACCAGCTCAGCGGAGGCAGATGAGGTGTGTGGCCACCCTTGCTTTCTTCCTGGCTCCATGTTCTTCTTGAGGCTGGTACTTGATCAGGTAGAACATTTTAATCTCACTAGATTTTCTGTTCTGGAAGCAGACGGCTTCTTTCTGGGGGAAGAGAGATGCTGAAGGAGGAAGAAAGCTTTTAGGGAGGCAAATAATTAAATTATGTTTGGATTTAACACACAGTGATGGTAAGAATGTTTACATACACGTGTGTGTGTGGGGGGGGTTGTTTGTTTGTCTTTTGTCTTTTCTAGGGCTGCAGCCGTGACATATGGAGGTTCCCAGGCTAGGGGTCTAATCAGAGCTATCGCCTCTGGCCTACATCAGAGCCACAGCAACGCCAGATCTGAGCCGTGTCTGTGATCTACACCACAGCTCACGGCAACGCTGGATCCTTAACCCATCGAGCGAGGCCAGGGATGGAACCCGAAACCTCATGGTTCCTCAGTCAGATTTGTTTCTGCTGTGCCACAACGGGAACTACAACATGTGTGTGTTTGAAGTTCCAGAATCACTTAGGGATTTTAATTCCTTTAAGTGACATTCAGAAATTGATGTTAGAGGTGACAGCAAGCATCAGGAAGCTTGGGAGAGGCCATATCGCTTGTGCAGTCGGAGCCCGCTGGGCAGGAAGGCGGTGTGTCATCCAAATCACAGAACCACAGTTGGGACAAGAGGAACCTCAGGGTGCTTCTGGTCCTACCCCATCGTTTTAATCAGGACCTCACAAGGCTAATGCCGCTCAAATGTTACCTCCTCAACTATCCCTGGGCAGACCAAACAGCTCCCTCTTTCCTCTGTGCACCAAAGTTGCTTTATAACAGACCTCTCTTGTGAGTAGTCATGTGTGGGATCAGGGATCAGCAAGTGACAGCCTGCAAGTCCACTGCCTGTTTTGGTCAGTAAAGTTTTATTGAAACACAGGTGTGCCCATTTGTTCCTTGACACTGTAGTGGCAGAGGTGAGTAGTTGCTGCAGAGACTCAGTAGCTTGCACAGCCCAAAGCAGACTATCTGGCCCTTTATAGAGAACGTTTGCCAGCTCTGACACTAGAAAGTGAAGGCAGGACTGGAGTTTCATTGACCTTGGGGTCTTCCATGCCTCGCTCATGGTAGACACTCAATGAATATATGTTGACTAGGCTTGAAAGGCAGTGGATCCCTTTGTCAAAGGCTGAGTGTGCAGTGCTGGAGACACCACCAGGCTGTCCTGGCTTCCCAAGCTTTCACTCTGTCGGACCAGTCTGTGCCCCAGTTTTTTCTCTGTGGAAAAAAGATAATATTGTTTTCCTTGCTGAGTTCATCAATTTATAGTGAGGATAGAGCAGGATATAGAAATCTTACTAGAACCATGGGTCTTGCCCCTGGTCTCTCTGACGAGTCTGCCCTCGCTCAGCACTGGATTTCTCTTTCTTAAAGTCTTGCTCCCCTGGTACCACCGTCTCAGCAGCTCCCTTTGCTTATAGGCCAAAGGACGCACTGGGCCTTTCATTCATGACCCTCCTTATTTTGGCCCTGACCTACCTGCCTGTCTTGATCTGTCATTCCTCCAGTGCTGTCTGGTGCATGTTGATTGCACCTTTGCTTGAGACCCTGTCCCCCTCTTCCTGCTTCTCTGCTCTCTGCTCTTGCAGGTCCCCCTTGTGCTGGCCCTGCTGGCATCCTTGACCTGGACCAGCATGAATGACTCTCATTTGCTACCTGGTGGAGTATCTTTCATTGCCATTTTTTAATCCTTGTGGACGATTGTTAAAAAAACAGAAGCCCATACCCCACACCCATGGAGGTCAATCTCTAAGGGTGGGATCCAGGCCTCTGTTTTTAATGAGCTCCTAGTATGATTATGATGGTGACCACAGTCTGAGGACCACTGAGTGAACAGTGAGTACTTTCCAGTAGCATTTATCTCGTTGTTGGGATCTTTGTTGTCTCTTCAAGGAAGCTGGAAACATCTTGAGGGCAGAGCTGGGTCTTATTTTTTTTCAGAGCAGTATATTTATAGGAAGATTGGAGCTGGGAGATTTGTTCATGAGATTATCTCCTGCATCAGGCCCTCTGTCAGGGAGACGCTCTGTAAATGTTTGCTTGTTGATCGATACAAGGTATGAAAGTGCTCGGGAAAGCAAAACAGGCTCTGCAGCGCGGAGATTAGCTTTGAGAGCAGGCCTGATGTATGCCTTCTACTGGTTCTGCAAAAGACGACCTCAGAGCCCTGGATGCTTGGTGGCCCAGATGCAGAAACTCAGCCCCCTGAGAACGCTCACCCAGCAGAATCCTGTCTGTCTCCCTAGCTCTGTCTTGGCTTTGATCTCCCCTGGTTGATGTGGAAAGGCTCCTTTTCCCCCTCCCCTTTGACTTAGCCTTATAATGCAAAGCCATAGAAATGCATGCTGCAAGGGAGAAGTTTGGACACCTAGGAATGTAGAAGAGGGTTTAGCTTGTGTAATGAGTTTTCTTTCTCATTTAAAATGCTCAGAGAGAAGTGCAGATGTTTCATCTCTGCTCAGCGAGTTCCACCACCTGTTTACACAAGCCTGTCCTCTGCAGCCTCAGAAAGGGCTTCTTGCCTTCTTCAGAGTGTGACGGCACAACCTTGGCGCTGGCTTTCCAAGCAGACACAGTGTTCAGGCCTCATGCCTCCTTTCCACTTATGTGGCAGGAGGGTGATAGTTCAGAACAAATAATTTCAGACAATGCTTTGCTTAGAACCATTGCGTGAGGCTGTTTAGAACACCAACATGCCATCACACTCTGAAAAGATAGTGGTGCAGAGGCCACCCATCGGGGTTGTAAACCTGGTCCCTGTCAGGGCTCTCTTTCACTGGAGTAAACAATTCCTTTTCTTTTCTTTTCTTTTTTAATGGCTGCAGCCTCAGCATGTGGAAGTTCCTGGGCCAGGGATTGAATCTGAGCTGCAGCTGTGACCTGTGCCACAGCTGCGGCAACGCTGGATCCTTAACCCACTGCACCTGGCTGGGGATCCATCTCACGCCTTCCCAGCAACCCAAGCTGCTGAAGTTGGATTATCAACCCACTGCACCTCAGTGGACCTCCTGGAGTAGATAATTCTTAGTCTGCGGAAAGAGATAAAACAATGAAAGCCAGTAAAAGGAAAACAGAACCAGGAGTCAACAGTTAACCAGAGGGCCGATTTAGGAGAATTCTCTGTATTTCCTTAGACTTTTACAGCCATCTAAGCATATATGTGAACCTTGGCTTTGGCCAGTAAGTGTTCCAATGGCATGTGAATAAAAACTTCTTTCTCCTGTTGTTTCACTATCAGCGTGTTTTATGTGGGGAAAAATGTATGTTCTAGAACTTGCTCCCCTCCTCACTTACGATCTCACTCCATTAATATTAAGCTTCATTATTCCCATTTATTATATTAGAGGCTTATTGCTTAATTAAAAAAACTGAATTGTATTTGAACTTTAATTGGACTATTAGCTTTTTTTTTTTTTTTTTTTTTTTTGGTCTTTTTGCCTTTTCTAGGGCCATTTCCCGCAGCATATGGAGGTTCCCAGGCTTGGGGTCTAATCGGAGCTGTAGCTGCCGGCCAGAGCCACAGCCACAGCAACGCAGGATCCTTAACCCACTGAGCAAGGCCAGAGATCGAACCCGAAACCTCATGGTTCCTAGTCAGATTCATTAACCACTGCACCACGATGGCAGCAGCTCCATGGACTATTAGCTTTTTAATAAGTTACATTTAGGAGTTCTCCTGTGGCTCAGCAGGTTAAGGATCAGGCATTGTCACTGCAGTGGTTTAGGTCACTGCTGTGGTGTAGGTTCGATCCCTGGCCTAGGAACTTCTGCATGCCAAGAATGCCACCAAAAAAAAAAAAAAAAAAAAAAAAAAGAGAGAGAGAGAGAAAATAAACAATACCATTTACTGTCTACTGGTGAGGGCTCAAACCGTTTAATTTATTACTGCATCTGTTTGTCCATTGAAAGGAACAAAAAACTGACCCAGCAGAGACTGAACTTGGTGGCTATGCTCTTCTGAGTGTGGGTGGGGGGATGGCCCCGTGGGATCCAAGGTATGTTTCATGGGGAGCACAGGAAGAGACCATCAAACATGGGACACTACAGTCTGTGTCTAAATGCTAGAATCGGTTTTCCTCCATGGTCCCTGGAACCGGCAGCATGGGTGGGAATAGCTTAGCGACCACGTGGTCCTGTGTTGCAGCGAAAGCAGGTCTGGCATGGATTTTCTCCGGTGATGCCTGTGAACCGGCCGGTGAAGACTTCCAAGTGGAGAACATTACATACTGATTCAGAGAAATGTTGCATATGAAAATTAGGGCCCTTTCCTATATGGAGGGGGCAGAAAGTGTGTGTTGATAAACAGTGTGTTTGATGTGGATGACACTTGGTTTCCTGGTGATAATAAAGTGTGCTTGGTCAAATTGGCTTCTGTTTTTGATAAAAATGAGCTTCCAAAAGGCCATTCTGGCTCATGCGCCATGGGAAAGAGGTTTCAGCAAGGAGTTTCTGTGTGTTTCCCCACAGCACTAGCTCTGCTCTGGTCATTCCATCCCTGGGGGCTTGGCACTGAAGAATGAAAGCGTGAGTGAACTCAGTCTTTGTCCTCAAGGAGCGTGTGGTCTGACGGGACATCCAGGACAGCTGCTTAGAAGGGTGGGACTAAAGGTGGTGGGGACCTCTGGTCTTGGAGCCAAAGACCTCAGAAAACAGGGCAGGAAAACCATTCATCTGGGGACTCACGAACATGTGAGCTGACTTACGTAGGTGGCATCTGAGCTCATCCCTGAAGAATACATATTTTATAAACAGAGATGGAAGAGGTAGAGGGTACAAGAAAAGTGATGATGTGCAGAGCATGTTCAAGGCAGGTTAATGAATGTTTTTGGAGAGCCTGGTCTGTGCACGGAGCTCCATTTGAGTGAAAGGAATGAGGTTGGAGCTTGGTACAGCACCAGGCAGCATTCCCAGTACTAGTCTTCACTCCTTACGAAATTATGGCAAATAATAAACCTTGTTTTTAATTGCGTTACTTTATTTGATCAGGACAACAACCCGATGAAGTAAGAATCATTATTGTTCTCAAGTTACAGAAGAGGAAACCGAGATGCTTGCAGTGAAGTGACTTGCTTAGATTTACACAGCAGGTGTGTCAGACTCTGGAGCTTGTGTTTGTCGCTGGGCCTACGTGCTGCCACTTCTCACCCTGAGGTGCAGTGGTTCACCTGTCTGCTCATCTCTCCAGTAGGGTGTGAGCAGCTTGTGAGCAGGGATGTGGCTTAGTCCTCTTGGTCCCCCTGTCATCGAGCAAACTGTCCCGCATGTGGTCTGAGGTCGGTAAATATAGGCTGAGTCCAAATATGTGCTATGGAGATTGGAAGGAGGGAGTGAGCACATCTTCTGGGTTTAGAGGGACAGCTCAGGGAAGGTTAGGGAGGGCACTTCTGGGTGAGAGAAGAACACAAGATGGCCGGAGTGGGTCCGAGCGAGGGCTGTGCAGGGAATGAAGGATGCCACCATCCCTTGGGCACGAGCGTGGGATGTGGATAGGGATCTGGAGGTGATGCTGAGGAGATAGGTGTGGCCAGTGGTCACGGATCCTTAACCCACTGAGAGAGGCCATGAATCCTCATGGGTACTAGTTAGGTTTGTTACCACTGAGCCATGATGGGAACTCCTACCAACATTTATTGAGCAACTTAAGTGTACCACATTCTGTAGCTAGAGAGGCAAATAAGGATTGCTCACAGACTAATGCTCTCATCTGTATGTTGCGTTGTTGGTGTCCATTGCTGGGGGAAGACTCACGGGGTGATGGGGACCCAGGCCAGCCCTTGGCATTCAGGGGCTATGCAAGGACCAGCCCATGGACTGACAGTGATTCTCTGATCCCGAGTTGCTGACTGGTATGGTACCAAAGATCTGCTCTCTGGGTGTTTGCAACTGAGCTAAGCAACTGAAAAATCCAGTTTTTTGGTAAAGGTAAAGGAAGATAAAGCATGACAGACAGAAGAGGAAACAGGTTAATCATCCTATAAATCAAACCCCTGCCATCTGTGTCATTTGTGAATGTGACCTAACTTTTCAGAAATGGAAAATTTGGGAGTTCCCATTGTGGCTCAGCAGGTTAAGAACCAGACATAGTCTCCATGGGGATGCTGTTTGATCCCTGGCCTTGCTCAATGGGTTAAGGATCTGGTGTTGCCACATGCTGCATGTAGGTCACAGATGTGGCTCGGATCTGGTGTTGCTGTGGCTGGGGAGTAGATTGGCAGCTGCAGCTCTGCTTCGACCCCTAGCCTGAGAACTTCCATATGCTGCAGGAAATGGAATGGAAAAAAGAAATGGAAAATTCCTTCTAAATCTTCATAGGATTACACCTCCTCAATGTCTCCTACCTGGGCATGGTCAGGAGTGAGGTCTGGAGACCAGGCGTTTAGGAGGTGGGCTTGGATGTATTGGCCTTTCCTGTTCAGCCAGTGCTGAGGCTGAGCTTTGAAGGTAGGTGTTAGGATGGGCCGTCTCTGAGAGGACCCCAGAGAATAAAGAGGCAACACCACTTTCTTTCGCACAGAGTCAAGAAGGTTACCCTAAAACTCAGGACTCACCTTGACCCTGCTCTGCCTATGTGAAAAGTTGTCATTGATCAGAGAATGGTGGACCAGTTTCCCTCAGAGATGGGCTTTTGTCATGAAGCTGATTATTATTGTTGTATTACTCAGAGTTCAGCTCTTAGAAAATTAGAGCAAGTGGGCTCCAAGGCCAAACCTTTGCTAATCATTTCTTTTTGGGATTAGACTCTCTAGGTGTTAACCAGTCCCCAGGGAACCTGCCTTCTGCACTGGCATCCCTGTGTGAGGAATGGTACCCACCCAGGCTCTGTTAAGCCTGAGTTTGCCAGGATCTGGATTCCAGGGGCCATTTGTGTCCCCATTCATCTTTCTGTGAGACTTGGCCAGTGATACACTGACCTGATTTCTGATGATCTTCAGCTGCTCAGAGTGGAATCCGTTGTGGTCAGGCAAGGATGGAGCTGACAGGAAGAAACCCAGCCTGGGCATCCAGGGAGCAGAAGTAAAGGGTCAGGACCAAGGAGGAGTGGGCAGAACCATGAAGGCCAGGCTCTGAGTGGTCCTAGGTCCGCACACACGGCCCTGCTCATGAGTCTGGCACAGAGATGCCTATTAACCATGACAGTCCTGGAGCCATATTGGAAGCCAAAGGAAGGTTGGAGGCCCACCCTGCTGCTGACTGGAGCAGAGGATACTGGAGATGCTGGAATTATCTGACCTTGTGAGAATCAACTTTGTCCTGAAAATTGGCAGATGGGGCTGGTGGCCAGGCCTGGGTGCAGACAAAACACACAAAGTGGGGTCTCCCAGGTTGGCTGCCTGCCCCATGCTTTGGGGCCATGCCTAAAGCTAAGTAGTCACAGCTCTGTTAAATGAAGTCGGCTGAACGTCTTGTCTTAGCCAGATGGAACCGAACACCTGGGTGTCTGCCAAGACCTCACCTGCTCAGGTCAAGAAGCTCCCCCCAACCCCCCAAGGGGCATGGCTCTGTGAGATGCCCCCATGGGTGTCCTGATGGGGGTAGGCGCTTCCTTGCATTTGGTCGAGAGAGGGCAGTTCTGCTTGTTGGTCCTCAGGATTCCAGATAGGAGCGATTCAGGGTATGGCAAAGCAAAGGCTGCTTTCTGGTGTGTTTGCATTACTTCCAGTTTCTAAATTTCAGCTTGAAGATAATGATATTAATACTCACCACTAGCAAATGTTAGGCTCTTATTCCCTGTATATTTACACGTTTATGCTTCCTAACAACTTGTGTGGCGGACCTGGTCGGTTGTTTTGGCAGAGAAAGGAAGAGGAGGAAGCTGAAGTACCAGGAGGCAAAGTGACTTGCTAAGGACAATCGGTTAGTGAGTGTCCAGGCCAGGATTCACCCCCAGGCCCACTAGCTCCAGAGCTGAACCCCAGCTCAATGTCACCAATGGTGTCAACCACCTTGAGGATGGGGCTGGGTTGACACCTGTTGATTTTGCTGGTGAAATTGCCAACCTTCTCAACCCTTGAAAAGTCTGAGAAGTGCAACCTTATCCCAAGGGCATGTCTTCTAGTTTGCTGAATTTTTAAGAGGAGGTTGTACTTTCTCTTTTACAACAGGCTTTCTTGCCTGGATGTGGGAGACGGTGAGGGCTCGTAGAACTGGTCTCTCTCCCAAACCCTCCTGAGACTCAGATGCTCTGCCATGTTCCCCCTTCACCTGTCAAGCGGTGTGTGTCTCTGTAGCCAGAGCCAGAGAGCAGGGCCAGACTGGACAGGGCAGGTGGTTGTTCTGAGGCCACTCCCCAGGTGGCCCCCATGCAGCCTTCCCAGTCACCAGCCCAAGGTCACTGTGGAGATGGCCATGTGAGGAGGGAAGGAGAAAGTAGGGGAGGAGGTGATGTGGGCTCAGGGCTGACTGGCCCAGGCCGCCAAGCCTTCGTCCTGCTTGGTTTAAAAGTCTAGACTTGGGTGTCACATGGATCCTGGTGTCCATCTTGGCTTTGCCTTTTAGAAGCCTGGGATCAAGTAGATCCTTCACAAATGTAGTTTCTAACTGTGTCGTGGTCAGGCAGGCAGATGTTAGGGTCCGATGCCTGGGGTCACTAGTGAGCCATGTCGCCTGAGACACTTGCCTCTCAGCAGGACCAGCTGTATAACTTGCAAGGGCCAGTGCAAAGTGAAAATGCAAGCCCCTTGTTCAAAAACTAAGAATTTTAAAATGGTGACTTAAACCAAGTGTAGGGCCTTTCTGAGTGCAGGGACTATGCAGATGGTACTCAGGTTTCTTCATCTATAAAAGGGGATCATTGTATATTCCTCACAGGTTGTTGTGAGGTTTAAAAAAGATAATAGAGGAGTTCCCATTGTGGCACAGCAGTAATGAATCTGAC
This sequence comes from Sus scrofa, assembly GCF_054392235.1. Lineage (NCBI taxonomy): Eukaryota > Metazoa > Chordata > Mammalia > Artiodactyla > Suidae > Sus > Sus scrofa. The sequence continues at coordinate 102,274,856 of NC_139396.1, read as the reverse complement.
TAGTAACCATGAGGTTGCGGGTTTGATCCCTGGCCTCGCTTAGTGGGTTAAGGATCCAGTGTTGCTGCGAGCTGTGGTGTGGGTCACAGATTTGGCTTGGATCCTGAGTTGCTGTGGCTCTGGTGTAGGCCGGCAGCTACAGCTCTAATTTGACCCCTAGCCTGGGAACCTCCATATGCTGCAGGTATGGTCCTAAAAGAAAAAAAAAAAGATAATAGAGCATGAAAAACATTAGGCTGCAGGTAAAGGGCTGGGTAGGTGTTAGTGTACTTTAATCTGTGCAGTATCAGAAATGCACAGCCTCTTTTTGAGCCATTGGCAAAGGACTGTGGACAGAGAAGGGAGCCTTAGTAATGACACCTGAAAATTATGAGAAATTTGAATTTTAGTGTCTATGAAGTTTTATTGGAGCAGAGCCATGCACACTCATTTCTGTAGCTTCTATGGCAGAGTTGAGTAATCGCATATATGGTTACAAAAAAGTTTGCTGACCTCTAAGCTGTAGAATAAAATTAGGCTTCTGGGCATGGCAGCTAAGGCCCCTATCCCCGTCGTCAGCCTGCCTCCCTGCCCCCTTCACTTCTTCTCCCTTTATGCTCTTAAGAACCCACAACTGCTTCAAGGTCCCCTGCACAGACAGTTTTCACCTCCGTGCTGATCCCTTCTCTTTATCTTTTTCCTTTCCTTGGCTGGACATCACTGACCCAACCCTGCAGAAATCACCTCCTCCAGGAGGCCTTGCCAACCTATGTCTCTGGTTTAGAAGCTCTCCTCTCTGGGACTTAACTGTTTCAATAGGAAAAATACAGAGAAGCTCAACAGCTTGGGGGCAGGGAGCTCAGCACAAGGGAAGCAGGGCCTGGGGCGGCAGTGGCTCACCCAGTCAGCAGATGTGGATGGGGTGGCTGGGACTCACCACGCACTCTGGATGTGGAGACGCAGACTCACAGACATGGGTTCTGTCCCCAGGGGCTTCCATTCCAGCGGAGGAGGCAATGAACACGTGCACGAACACACATATGAAAAAGAGTGTCCAGCCCTCGTTAGTGCTCTGCTAAAGGGGTAGGATTGGTGAAGGGGAGGGGTGGGTGATCTGGATGAAGAGGCCAGGAGGGCCTCCAGGAGGTGGCATCTAAGTCCTGAATGAGGCAGAGCTCGGCAGAGCCAGACGCTCTGGAGCAAGAAGGGAAGAGAAGTTCTCTTCTAATGCTATCTCTGCATTTGTGCTCTTCAGCCGCAGGAGATGGGGAGAGGGAACAGGTGCTTCTTCCCAGAAGCCCTGAAAGTCACACCAGGCTCTCAAGTCAGGGCCCTCCCTTGTGGCCGGGCTGCACCTTCCTTTAGGCCCCTCTCTAGAGCCTCCTGGCATTTATTTCAGCCACAGCACTTAAGCAGCAGCCCCTTCTGAGATCCGTGAAATGGCTGGAGGGACTTCAGCTGCAGATTTGGTACCTCTCCATTTTGAGAGGCCAAACTGAAACCCAGAGAAGTCGGGTCCCTTGGTTACTGGGCTCATCAAGGGGCAGAGCCAGGACCAGAATCCTGGTCTCCTGACTCCCAGAGATCCCTCATCTTTTGACTTTGCTGGGAGATACCAGGAGAAACCAGTCCTCAGGATTGAGATAAGGCCAGTAGAGGCCATTGGGAAACCTTTGGGTCCACACACCACCCAAGAGAAAGGCTCTCTGGCCAAGACGGGCTTCTTCCTTGAAGAGGGTCCTCCTGTGTATCACCGTGCTCTTTCCAGAGGAGGCCAGAGGCACTGTCCGGAGCTGCTGGCCCCTCATCCCACCAGTTTAATTTAGCTCCAGTCCTTCTGGAGGCTGTGCTAATTATAGCCCACTGGCCATGCTGGGAGCTATAAATAGGGTGGGAAGCACCTGTTTGGTTATTAGTAGGCATTTATCAAGGTACCTACAAAGGATTTGGCCTTTAGGGTGTGCCTCCGGTGGGCATAGAAAGCACCTAGAAACCTTGAACTTCCCTCTTCATTAATAGGTTAGAGAAAGCCAGCCTGAATGGTGGAGGGCAGGGTCAAGAGCATGATTTGGGAAATAGGCTGTGAAAGTTCAAATCTTGGCTTTCACAACTGTGAGACCTTGCAAACGCTACTCAAACTCTCTGTCCTTCAGTTTTTCTTCTTTATAAATCAAGGTCTCAGTAATATGTATATAATGAGGATGTTATACTATTAAGTGAGTGTATACGTAATATATTAAATGTATGCAGATTCATATAAGCATAGAATCATCATAACACATTCTATTATATAATTATATATTTATATGTAAATAATCTGCCTATAATGGATATATTATGTGTGTGTGTGTATATATATATTTCTTATACCTGGTATCTTAGGTGTAAGAAAATTATTTATTGTTTATTATTGTATGAAATGGCATGAGGGCAGTCCGTACACCATCTGCCCAGGAGTGACGGTCTTTTGTGGAAACCTTGATCTTGGACGAGCACTGAGCCTAGGGCCCTCCCAGCCTTTGTTGACACAGTGCTGTGTGGCAGTTGAGTGGAGGTTAAATTTCACTTCTGATACGTCCCATCTATAATTCATCTGTGATTCTCCATTCTTTATCAGTAAAGGGGGCACCAGAATAAGGAGCATTTCATGTGGCTTTGGCAGGCTTCAATGAGCTAATGCCTGTAGAGCGCTTAACACAGTCTCTATTAACGGAATTAGTCATTGTTAATACTCCTCTTCTCAGATGACTTTGGCTATGAGGCAGCATCTCCAGGCTAATGTAGTTATGTCCCCTGGGGAATGGGGCTGGTGCCTTAGTGGGCAGAGGGCAGCCGTCCCGAGACGCCCCAGCCTGAAGCTGGGAGGCCAGTTGTCTTCCTTGGCTGGCCTCTGGTCCAGCTGTTAGCACCCTCCTTCTGGGCCCCAGGGTTCCTTCTCTTAACAATGCTGTTTGCTTCCTGTGTCTCTGTCCTTGTGTCCCAGCTGAGTTCTGAGTGTCTAACCCTGGGCATAGCACTTAGTGGGCCCCCGGGAGGGAGGACAAGATACCTGGGAGCTTTCCCAGAGAGGAGCTATATTTGCTTTATCCTATGCCGCAAAGCAAGGAGGTCAGTGGGAGTGTCAAGGAGGCTGATCTCTGTTAGGGAAAGGGTGAGTTGCCTGTCCCTGAGCCTGCTTGAAGGGAGAGGCTTGGGCAGAACGCTGGCCTGGGAGTTAGGCATGCTAGTCCAGACCTGCAGCATGGGTGCCCGTTCAGACCTACTGAATTCCTGTCTGATTTTAGCAAGACGCCCTGCTGTGCACGTGGAAGTCGGAGGAGCCCTCTGTAGACCAGTGAGTGGTCCTTAAGCCAGGCATCACTCTTCCCAATCCCCAACTGAGAAAACTCAGGCTATTATGGGCTTTGAGCCTTGGTTTTCAAAGTTCTGCTTCTCTCCCTGGGTCACCGGGCAGCACTGATATTTTCCTGGACCAGCAGCATCGTCCTCACCTGTTAGAAATGGAAATCCTCAGGCCCCGCCCCAGAGCCAGGGAATGAGAACCTCTGGGATGGAACCAGGGTGCCGGGTTAACCAACCCTTTAGGCTGCTTGGAAGCCCTAACTAGATTGATAGCCAGGAATACTGGCTGTCAGCCCCGACTACACTCTGGAATCACTTGGGAAGATAAACCAAGGAAATGCCTAGGTCATGAAGAGCATTGTGACAGGGTGTGACAAGGATGTTGGGAAAGTCAGAGACACAGTGATTCTCCTGTGCAGCCAGGATTGAGACCAGTTCTTTAGGCCCATGGGATGAGCCTCAGTTTTCTCTGCTGTAAATTGGGTAGAATCGGGTAGACTAACCTGTTTGCCTGGGACAAACAGGGAAGCTGAAAGGGCCAGGGACCTGGAAAAGCACATGGGAGACAGGCTTCCGTCTGTCAGGAAGGGTGCACCTGGGATTCCGGTGCTGAGCGAGGCTGGATTGGGTGCCCACTCATGACTTCAGGGGTAGAAGAGTAACGTGGTGCCTGGCTGATCCAAGTACTAAGTGCTATAAAGAGGGTACCCTGCTTGCTGCAGTATCTCTGCTTGGGGAGTGAGATTGCTGGTTAATTGGGAGCCCAGTGCAAGCTGCCCACTGGCTGCCCCCAGTGCCTAATCCTGGAGCTCGCTTTTGGTGGAGTCCTTTGCACAGTTTTGGGGAGACGATGGGCTGCTCCATCCCAGGTTCCCTTGGATTAGAATGGTGGGGCTGTTGGGGAACTGGGCCCCCTTGCTCTGAGCATTGGTGGTGGCAAGAATGAGGTTTAGAGAAATATTTACCCAAAGTAATCCCTCTGCTATGCCACTGCCCGTCTCCCAGGAAGCTGGGTAACAAACACAGAGTTCTGGTCTAATTTATGAAGGGAATGAGCTGGGTCTTCCAAGGTCTGGGACGAGGCAGGGAAAAGGGTGGTGGTTATTGGCCCTGAAGCGGCCAGCATCTCAGGCTCATGAGAAAATAGCCCTTAGTTCCAACTACAAAAGCTGCATGTATACCACACACTGCATTCAAAAGCATCCTGAAACACCAGACGTGGGATTCGATCATAATCTAATGTTAAAACCGGGGTTCATGACGCTCCATGTGCTTGGAGGGGCTGCTCTAAGGGGTACCTTGTGGGATCTTCAGTGACCCCCCCCCCCCCATGAGCCATGTGTCATGATCCCTCCTGTTTAACATGAGCAGTTGCTTCTCAGGGGTCTGTGAGGGTCAACCTTTGCATCTCATGATGGGAAAACCAAGACCCAGAGGTTAGGTCTGTACCCAGGGGTCTTAGTGTGAAAGCTGCCGAGACCAAATTAGAAGCCAGGTCCTAATCGTTAACGCACATTTTGAAAAACAAAGGGTTTTTAGCAAAACCCCTTGATTCCCAGTTGGGAATGACTTAAGACAGAGTGCCTGGATTATATAACACCGGAAAGATAATTCACAGGGCATTTGTTCTGAAAAGTTTGACAGGAAATCATCTAACAGCATATGCTTAGGCTTCCAGGAGAGCTGTTCTCTGGCTCTCTCTGCCTCACTTGCGTCATCAGGGCCTGCTTCACCTCCATGGCACTCACCTGACTGGCCTTCCTATGTGCTTGACCCAGGCCCAGCTAATAATTGTTCTAACTTTAGCTACCATGGTACTTTATCAAAGGGGTGTGGCTCTCACTGGTTTCCCTGGTAACTGATGAGCCAACCTGATGTCAGTTCCCCATATAAGGGGCAGTTCTCCCCGTCCGTGGGAGTGAAGACTGCCGCCATGTTCTGTCTCCACCCTTTGTCGCAGGTGTTGCGCTGCGCCCTTGCTTCAGACGTGTAAGCTTCCCTATTCACGAAACCGTTGATGTCTCTGTCGCTGACTCTGGGGTCTTTAGTCTTAAAGCTGGACAAGTACAGACCTTGCAGACCTGCAGCAGTTTGGGGAGCGCCACGATGTTGGGAAATACAGGGTGGGGAATGGAAAGTTTTGGAGGCTGTCCATTGGCATGTGGGGCCCAAAAGTTGTGGGGGTAACCTAGGGGTGGCTGTCCACTGACACGTGGGGCCCAAAAGTTGGAGGAGAAATCCTCTGGTGGCTGCCTTGATGAATGGGGGCCGCCAAGAGATCTGGAGAACAGTGGCCCTTGATGGCTCTGCTATTGTGTCCAGGTGAACCTAAGTTGGTTAAGCGAACTTGCTAGAAGGAATTGGTATTTCTCTTCTTGCGCCTTTGAGATGTAAATGATTCACCTGGGCTCTAAAATCATTTGTGATCTCTAAGAATGGAGGGAAAAAAGGGAGGCCTTTTAAAACTCTAGGAATAATCAGGTTTTGCAAATGTCTATTTATAATCTCCAGATTTCACTAATCTGAAGCTAAACTAAATGAAATGAATTCTGTGACTATCTGGTCGTTTCAAATGATAAAATAGTACAACATTAATTGTTGGGTGGGTCTGAGTTTACCTACCTTTGCCCTCAAAGGAGAAGACGACTGAAGTGCGAGTTTTTCAACAGGACATGCTGGTGTGACAAACATTTCACAGTTACCGGCTCCTGGGTTTTTGCCAGAGATTAAGGTTTCTAATCAGCCATAATTCCAAGGTGTTGGGTTTTTTTTTTTTTTTTTTTTTTAAATGACTTGTGGTCAGGTGTTGATGCTTTGAAGACTTTTGTTATTTATGGATAGTTACTGTTGTACTCTGATGCTTTTGCAAAAGTGCTTCATCTTGAATAAGATTGTTAAGACGGACTTTTTGATAAATACAGATCTCTGATAAATTTCAGGTTTTACTGCTAAACAGGGTAAGAAATTAAAGACTCTTAATGGAAAATGTGATGGCCTCCTAAAAAGTTAACCAAAGGATTGGTTACTGAATAAACTGGTGAATGTGCTTATAGCTTTTATGTTTTTTTTTCCTGGAATATTACCGGTTTTGATCTCTGTTTTCTAGATTTAAGGAAGGCTTTCCCCTTAAGTTAGTTAAGATTTACATAATTGGGTAAATGACACCTGTGGGTAGAATTGAAACACTTTTTTCTCTCTGCCTGGTCCCGGCAGAAATTGGAAACTCCTGGGTTCCAAACAGCCTCATCAAGTGAATAGGAAAGACTGTCTCCTGGCCTGTGCAGGAATCTTGATATTTTGGGGGAGCCTCAAATCCATTGAGGCAGAGTCTGATGGCAGGCCTTTGGAATGGCTTTTCCTGCCTTGAGTGGCCCTTTGGGAATGTAGCCTGGCCTCCTCCTGAGGCATTCCACCACAGCTGGTTTGGAGGAGACTCTGATCAATTGACCAGACTTAATTTACAGACAAATTAGTCTTGATTTGGCTGTGTTTGGTGAAGAGGAGGGTACTTGGTAGAAAAAGCCTGTGTTTCAGTGGACATTAAATTCTAGGTTTGCTACTTGAGGGCTGTATTCATGAAAGTTCCTATGCTGGCCATACTTGTTCCCTGATGTTCGGGAGGGACGAAGTCTCTAGTGAAGTTGTCATTGAATATGCATGATCTCTAACACTGCTTTAAGTCTGTTTTCACATCAGCATACCTCTGAGCTTGCTCATGATCATGGATCCGTTTCCCCACCCGTACCCCCATGGATAACTAGGCAAATATAAAGGAGGCCTTGCAGTGAGGGACAGGATCTGGACCCGGGACAGGCAGGCAGCCTTCACCCTCACTTCCAGGGACATATACTTGGTCTGTCAAAAGATTTGCACTCAAAAGGGGAAGTAATGGAAAAATCTTCACAAGTGGAGGTATGAGGAAGTCGTTCTGGCTTATAGATGGTTTAACTTAAACTTTACTGACCACAGTCAGTACTATGGTTTAACTTAAACTTGACTGGCCTGTGTTGTGGCCCGTTGAACACGTGTTTGACATCTGCTTGGCATGGAGCAAGGGAACGCATTGGAAAGTCAGAATGGAGTAGCTAAGGTTCAGATGTCCAAGGTAAAACTAGGAGGCCATTGTGGATGTGATTATAGACTCATTCCTCTATTCCTGAAAACTTATTTTCTGAACTGTATTGCAGGCCAGGACAAAAACTGCAGGTAGATGTGGCATTATCTCAGAATGTGGTTGCTGCTTGTATTTGGCTTAATGGTCATGGTCTCCTCTGTGTCGTGCCTGTCAGAGGTCTTAAACTTCGTCCCTAGTCTGAGCCGAGGCTTGGGAAGCAACCATGGCCTCACTGTGACAGGAGTCTAATTGCTGGTTCTACAGAGAGATGCTGTTGTCATCCTCCTCTGGACTGCCATGAAAAATTGACCTGGCTGCTGTGATTGTGTGGGGATGATTGACAGGGTGGGGGAAAGACTATCTTCCTGTCCCACATGCCCTTATATAAGAAGGACCCCCATTGGAAAATGTACAACAGGCTGCCGAAGAGCCCCGGGGCTATGCTGTGTGGAATAGAACAGGCTGGCTTCTGCACACACCTGTCCAGGTAGTGGGATTCACTGTTTTTTGTTTGTAAAGACCTAATGAAGCCATGCTTAATGGCGCCGAACATAACATGGAGTGGATACTTAGCAATGCGATCAGATTTTTAATGTGACCGTTGATGCCTGGCTAGGCCACCAGAATGTTTGAGAGCCAGGGCCTTTCCCTCCCCATGGGGGAGTCTCTGGGTTTGTGTAGCCTTACCTTCCTTATACCTGGATGGGAAAGTATTGCTCTTGACTCCCTCTCCATTGACCCGGTAAGCCCTTGGCTCCAAAATTTGCCCACATCCTGGTGAAGGACTGTTTAGCAGCCCACCAGGTAGCTGGCTCTTAATACTCTTGGGCTGCTGTTGCCCATACTGCACATGTGGTGTCTGGCTGCAGTGCCCTTCTACACATCTGATCCTAGGGCCCTTACAGAAGAGAGGTGCATTAAGATGATCAGGGTTGTGCAGGGTGTGTAGAGGTGGAAGGTGTGCTCAGGCCCCCCGGGATGGTCATTCCTCTCTGCATCCCTGGCTTGACAAGTGCCTCTTTCACCTCCATCCTACTCACTTGACTGACCTTCCTACGTGCTTGACCCAGCTAATAATTGTTCTAACTTTATCTGCCATGGTAGGTTAGTAAAGAGATGGTGAGAGATGTGGCTCTCACTGGTTTCCCTGGTAACTGATGAGCCAACCTGATGTCAATTCCCCTTAAAATGGGCAATTTCCCCCTCTCCCTGGGAGTGAAGATGCCACTGCATCCTGCCCATGGTGTGGGCCACAGACAGTGTGGTGTTGCTCCAGGACCTTGCTTCAGACATGCAAGCTCCCTCATCCATTAAAACACTGAAATGACTCTGTCTCTGTCTTTCTTGGGTCTTGATGCTGGGCTGGTACAGACCTTACAGGCCTGCAGGGTGCAAGCCCACAGACAGTAAATTGGAAAAATTTTAGACTATGTCCCAGAGTAGAAAATAGATTTTTTGTGTGTAATGTGTGTATCCTATACGTATGTATATACTGAGATTGTGTTTATGTGTGTATGTATATATCCATATCTGTACATAATGTCTTTCTACCTGTTTATATTTCTCTCAGAAAGAAAAGGGAATAATGACTGTTCTTACCACCTGGACCACCTTCATTCTATTCCAAAAGACAGTGCTCACAATCCATTTAAGTAGATTTCATGATCAACCAGTGGGCTAAGTCCTGCCATTTGGGAATGACTGGTGTGGCCCAGCTCCCACCTTGAACCAGAGGAGGCCAAACCTGCTTCAACATCACATATTGCTTCTTCACAAATCTGAGATGAGGATCCAGCTTTACTGAGAGCCAGCCTGTGCCGGGCCTGCCGTCGTACCTGAGAGAGACTCTGTTAGGAACCTTCTGGAGCCACTGGTGGACTTGTTCTGTGGTTTTATGCCCACTCCTTCCCTCCTTGTATGGACACACTGCAAACCTGAGGCTCCCAGGTCTGGCCAGGCTCTCTCTCGCCATCGCCTGTCCCAGTGCTTTTGTGCCTCTCTGGTCAATGTTCTTTTCTGCCCCTCTGAGAACCAGATCACAGATGTTGAAACAGTCCTGAGGATTTCGGGGATGGTCGATCTCGGTGGTATTAGGAAAGAGAACTCCTTGATCTGGGTCTACAACTCCTCACTCACCCCTCACTCACAATTCCAAAATCTCCAAAGCTCTGAAAAGTCGGGGTTTCCATAATTCACATGGAGGCAAACCTGCCCTGAACCGATGTAGGGCTGGTAATGGTCCTTGTTCATCCCAATTCAGTCTGGAGAGCCACATGTCTCCCTGCAGAAATGGGAGCATGTGGGCCACAGGTACACCTGGTTAATTTTCTAAAACCTGAAATAGTCAGAATTGTAAAACATATCGGGCCTTGGGTTTGGGTAAGGGATGGTGGACCTGTAGATGTATTCAGTGTGTGTGAGTGTTACTGATTAATCAGTAAATGTTAATGGAAAGGAAGTGGTAGATGATTGAAAGTGCAGAGGCCCAGTTATCAGAAAGCTGCCTGTTAATAGCTGTGCAGTGAATGTCGGAGGGTTTTGTGGGGGTGAAGAGTGACGGCTCTCAAAGCGCTTGGGAAACTAGACTGGTCTATAACATACTGTATAAGATGTTTGGTGTGGTCTGGGTTCTTCAGGAAACTGAATTGTAATCTCCAACCAGGCACTTATTTCCAGCTTTAACAAAGGCTCACATTATATGTGTGTGTTTGTGTAGGCTAAAAGCCTTTATTTTGCTGTGCCACAGATGAGGATTAACCAAACAAAAAGACAAAGGAATGTCTTTGCATTTGTTGTAGATTCTTCTCATATTTACTCTGCGCTGTTTTACTACTTCCTTTGTTCTTCCCTCTCGATAATATTCAGAGGCCCATTAATAGAAACTGCTGACTACAGACTGGAATGCACTTGACTTCCTTACTATTAGTCTTGTAGGTCAGTAAAACCTCACTGCTACTGCCTTTTTTTTTTTCTTTGCCAGGAAAGGCTTCAAAACTTCTAAGTTTGGGGAGTTCCCACTGTTGCACAGTAAGTTAAGACTGACTACAGCAGCTCTGGTCACTGCAGAAGTATGGGTGTGATCCCCAGTGCAGTGGGTTAAACAGTCTGTCATTACCACAACTGCAGCATGGGTTGCAGTTGCTGCTCAGATTCAATCCCAGGCAGGAAACTTCCATGTGTCATGGGTACAGCAAACCGCCCCCCCCCCCCAAAAAAAACAACTTTAAAGCTTCTGCCTTAGAGGGTCCCAGTAACTCTGGGCTCCTGAGACCAGAGGATGTTGTATCCAGTGTTCAGTTAGCCACAGGAAGGGGCACAGATGCAGGCTCTGAGAAGTACTTGGATATGTCTAAAAGAAGTCAGGCTGAGCATGCATCAGACTTTGAGCCAGGATTGAAAGTGTGGCCTTTATGATGGCCCAGGAGATCAAACTTAGGGCTCTTGCCAGGTGGGAAGTTAGAACTGAGACTCCTGCATGAAACCAGCCCCTCTGGAGGGAGGGGGGTTCATCCTCAGGAGCAGGTAGTCAGCTAACACCTGTGGAGGACAAAGGGCATGGACACGGGGACTTATTTTCTGGGTTGCTGGTGGTAGGATGAAAAGTCTTCCTGTGAGAATTTGTAATCATAGGTCTCGCTCCATCCAGTTCAGGTTTGAATTGGTATTACATGTGTGGACCAGGAAACCCCAAGCTGCCAAATTCACCTGATATAATTTGGGTTTGTTAGCCCCCCCATCGTAGTTGTCAAAACCAAGTGAGAATGATCTCTGGAGGGCTATATTCATAGCTCAAGCACTGAAAGATTCCTGTAAGTAAAACCCAGACATTCCCACACAAGTTTTTACCCGTAGTTACAGAACAGATGAAGCAAGTCACCATGAATGAAGGTCAGCAGAAACAACAAATAGAAGAATCAAACCCCAGGGTTTCAGATATAAGACAAATTGGGTGTATAATGTCTTTAGAATGTTAATAAAGTAAAACAAATTGTTAAAAAAAATGAGCAAGAAACACTAGTTTATAAACTATATAGATATTTGGAGTTCTCATTGTGGCTCAGAGGTCATGAACCCGACTAGAATCCATGAGGATGTGGGTTTGATCCTTGGCCTTGCTCAGTGGGTTAAGGATCTGGTATTGCTGTGAACTGTGGTGTAGGTCACAGAACACAGCTTGGATCTGGCATTGCTGTGGCTCCCAATTCGACCCCTAGCCAGGGAACTTCCATGTGCCATAGCTGTGGCCCTGAAAAGCAGCGTGCAAAACAAAAATAAAAAACAAAAACAAAAACAAAAAAAATGTCCAGACATGTATAATAATTGAAAGTGAACAGACCGTATTTAGCATTGGGCATGTGCTTTCACAGCTTCTTTTTATCAAAAATCTCAAGGTAGCCGTTCTGAGTAAGGATACATCAAAGACAACATTATAAAAGAGGATTGAATGCACTATAATGTATTAGAAAACAGATGTGGGACCCAGGCAGGCTTTCATTTCCTGGCTATGTGACCTTGGGTTACTTTTCAACCTCTCGGATTCTTGGTTTCCTCTTGTGTACTCTGACCCCACAGGTTTGTACTGAGGGTTCAGTTAGTTTTTGTAAGGGTCTTGATTGCCCTTTTCCTTAGGCCTCCCTTGATTCTGGAGACTACCTCATCTCCCCCACCTCCTTCTCCCTGGGGAAGGGTCCTGCAGTTTCCTGTTTAATTACATTAGCTCCTCAGCTGACTGAGGGCGCTGTGTTCATAATTGCTAAGAGTTTCTCCTGGGACTTGAATGTGTTGAGCCAAATACATTCATCTGGAATCCAGTGGTGGAGCCTGGAGCCTCTGGGAGGAGGGGGCTGGGGTGGCTGAAAGGCAGGGCGCCAGCCAGAGGGGTCAGTTTCAGGTAGTGAGGCTCGGGCCGGGCCTCCCATCCACGGATGGTGATGGATGGCAGGGTGACTTTGTGAAGCCTGAGTGTGGTTAATATGGTGACAGATATGGATTTTGGTCAGATACAGCCTGCAAATCCTATCCCCAATTAACCTAATCCCAGCCCTTGGGAAATCTGAATTTTGCCTTGAACTTGAACTCTACTTCAGGGCTCAGGCCCAATCTGTTACAGTGGCCTGCAGGCATCCTGTGTCCTGTCCTCTTGGTCAGCTCTCCCAGAGGACAGGACCTGCCAGGACTGTCCCAGGGCCTGCGGGCCTCAAACTGTGGGGAAGGAGGATGGGAGGCACCTGGGTGGCGGGGTCCAGCTCTTCTTCCTTCCTTTTCTTTCTTGCCCTTTCCCTGCTGTCTCCTCTTTCACTTTGTTCTCCTCCATTCTTCTTCTACTTTCTTTATCCCCTCCCCCGCCCCCCGCTGCTTTTTTTTGGTCTTTTTCTAGGGCTGTACTCGCGGCGTATAGAGGTTCCCAGGCTAGGGGTTGAATCAGACCTGTAGCCTCTGTCCTACACCACAGCAATACTGGATCCAAGCCACGTCTGTGACCTACACCACAGCTCACGGCAATGCCAGATCCTTAACCCACTGAGGGAGGCCAGGGATCGAACCCGCAACCTTATGGTTCCTAGTTGGATTTGTTAACCACTGAACCGCAACGGGAACTCCTCTTTCCCCCTTATCTCCTTTTTCTTCTCTTTCTGATTGGCAGAGGAATACAGGAATATTTATATAATTTTTTTTTTCTGGGAAATGAGTATAGGGAGAATTTGGGGTTAGGTCTCATCTGGGCTTGCTTGGACCCAGGACAATGCTTGGCACACAGTAAGATTTTCAAAGCTGTCAAATGGGGTTGTCCTGGGCCTTGGAAAAGCTGCTGGATCTTCCCTGGTAGGAGTCCAAGTCATGACAAAGGAATTCTACCCAGGAAAGGCAGCAACAGTGAACCTGAGCAGCACTGGTTCTGGGAGGAAATGGCAGGTCCCCCCTCCCCAGTGACATGGGCCCAGCCCAACCTTGGAACTCGGCATGGTCAGGCCTGTGGATGATGTCACCTGCCTTCTGTGGGACAGCTGCAGCCAGCAGCAGGACACTCCAGAAATGCCAGCTGTAACTGGAAACTTAATTCTCAAATGCTTCCTATAGCATTCATGCGTGGCGAAAAATGCTTCTGCTGTGGGGCTTTTCAGGGGCTGCCCTGAATACTGGAGGACGTGAAGCCCCCATCTTCCCTGGGACAGGGCTTCTGGGGGTGGGATGCACGAACATTACCCAGGGGGCTTCAGCTTTGTGTCTGTGGGATTCCACTTCAACAAGCCTTCAGAACCCATGGGACCATTCGTAGGTAATACTTTTCAAGGCTTTTTTTTTTTTTTTTTTTTTTTTTTTGCTATTCCATAAAAAAAAATATTTCCTTACTTATCTGCCTCTGCTGCCTAATCTTCTCTGGGCAGCAGGTGAACATAAGAGAAACAACACAAGAGAGGAAACAGACTTTAGAGAAGAGACTATTTTGTGGAGACACAGCAGCAGCCTTGCTCTATATGAGAAGGTCCGAAGTGGGGATGAGGCATCAGCTAGTTCTGTGTGTCCCCTGAGAAGAGAATGAGGGCTGGGAGGAGACCATGTCATCTTGAGATTCCAGTGGGGTTGGGGGCTCACATCTTCGCAGTTGCTGTGGCATAGCTGTGGTGCAGGGGACTTGCTCATAGCCCTCAGGTGTTAGAGTTTAGGTTCCAGCAGATGACTGTTAGCACGGTACCCCGAGAGTCACCTGTTACTGGCCCCGTGTCAGTCAAGCCCATTGCTAAATGCTCAACCAGTCAGCTCATGTCATTCTCACCACTGTTCCGCTGGGTGGGAATGCTGATGGTTTAACATCACTTTATAGGTGGGGGGAGATTGACTCACAAAGTGTCCAGTGACCCAAGTGTACAGATTGGTAAGGGGGGTGCTGAATGGCACCAAGGTTTTGTGACATCTGAGCCCCCACCCCCAGCCCTTAGCCACCAGGATTTACTTACCTGCATGGTTTTAGTGTTTCTTGAACCCACTGGCCCCTCTTCCACACTTTTTTTTTTACCTTCTTTTTATTGTAGTCTTCACTGTCACATTAACCTATTAGCTTATTTAATTGTTGGGAAGATAACACTTTGGGAAAACGTGCTCAGCAGGGAGATCTGTCCCTGCCTCCTCAGTGTTGATGTCCTTTAAGGGAGAGCCCACTGTGGGACTTGTCATCTAAAAATGGACTGGCTCAGCACTGCAGGGATTCAGGGGGGAGGAGACCACGTGCAGGAAGCTGGTGCCGCGGGTAGGGCAGGAGAACTAGAGGACATCTGAGGTCCTGTCCAGTGAGGATAGTCACTGAGTGTGGCCCTCGATGGAGTCCCACTGTTGTAGCGACAGAGCTGCCAGAAGCGTGACTCGTCTGGGGAGGTGGTGGCATCCTGGCCCCTCTCGCCACCTGCCTGAGTTACTGCCGTTGCCTCCTGGCTGCTCTGCCGGGTTTGCTTCACCCCCTTCCCTGGGCCGCCCTGTGCACAGCTGCCAAATTAGTCTCCGAATGCTGATTTCATGATGTCACTCTGAACTCCCTCCCCTCCCCTCTGTGCTCAGAAGCCACAACTCCCCTGATCCAAAAATCAAGGCCTTGCCTTTTCAACCTCCCCTTCCTCCTCTGTCCCCCGCAAACCCCACTCCGGCCTCGTCTACAGCATGCCCTGAGCAAGCCCTCACAGCATCCTTGCTCTTCTCTGGGGTTCCCTCCTCCTTCCCCAGGCATCCAAGTTCCTGTTCATTTGTTCTTTCACTCACTCAACTCTCCTGTGGTATGAGGTGGCGTGGTGCCAGGAAGAGGCTGGGAAAAGAGAGACATACAAGACTGCTCTCCTGCCCTTGAAGAGCTCTTGGTCTAGGGTCGGGGCATGTATGAAGGCGCCTTTGATCACTGTGGTAAGAGCTATTCCAGGCTGTACACAAAGCCTTCTCTTCCAGGAAGCCTTCACTGATTGGTCTGGCACAGTGAGCTTGTCCTTATTGGAGCACTAGGGATCCTAGTCTCTGTTGTTTGTCAGTGCCTTGTTTTGTGCCCTGAAGAATTCACTTTCTCTTATTGCCAGTACGTCTTGGACTTGATCTTAAAGGAAGAGACCACATTGTGCTGCGCACCATGTGCCTATTAAGAGGAGTGTGTGTGTGTTTATACTGGGATTCAATTACGAAGCACTTTCAAATTTGTGATACCTCCTGATTCTCATAATAACTGTATGTGGAAGGCAGGACGGATGTGATCAGCCTGGGTGTGCAGCATGGTAAGCTACTTGCTCACAGGCACACAGCTCATAAGTGGCAGAGCCAGGACAAAGGCCTGGGGTCTTAGCAGATATGTGCCACACAGCCCCACAAAGGATGGATGGATGGAGGGAGGGAGGGAGGGAGGGAGTGGACTCTCCCCTGGGCCTGCAGTGGGGTGTGGTTAGGGTAGGATGAGAGAGGGGAAAGGAGAGTTTTGCAGCTGAAATCCACGGCATCCATTAAGGAGTAGGGAGGTATGTGGGGTGAGTGGGGCTGGTCAGAGAAAGGGTGTTCTCCTAATTCTTAACCAGGCACTCCACTTTTTCTCTTTCACCATGGAGACTGAGAATAGCTGATAGAGCTGGAGTAGAAGGATTAGAAGGCTAGGGGGTGGGACTAAGTTTGGATTGGATGGGTGAGCAAAGAGCCGGTGAGCAAGGCCTGGGGACAGAGGCAGTCAGGGGACCTGTTGCCTTTCCCTGGAGTTGGATGAGTCCTTGGGTTTCCTTAGCACCCAAGGAGGAGGAAAAGCTTCAGGCCCAACCACCCAGCTTAAAATTTTCAGAATTCTGAGACTTCCCATTGGGGCTCAGTGATTAACTCAACTAGTATCCATGAGGATGCGAATTCAATCCTTGGCCTTGCTCAGTGGGTTAAGGATCCAGTGTTGGATGAGCTGTGGTGTAGGTTGCAGACACAGCTCAGAATCCATGTGGTGTAGGCCGGCATCTGCAGCTCCGTTGTGACCCCTAACCTGGGAACTTGCATATGCTGTGGGTGTGGCCCTAAAAAACAAAGCAGACAAACAAAAAATTCAGAATTCCATGCTGTTCTTTGTGGAACTGGAGATAGGTGTATAGAAAATGGAATCCCAGCTCCTTCTCACCTTGGCTATTGACTTTTGATTTTGCAGTTAGATCAGAGGTGCTGCGGCTGTGAACACTAGCTAGTTGGGATGCTTGGGCTTTTGAAGCTCAGCTGTTTGAGCTACCTACGTGTTAAAAAAAAAATTCTTACCTCGCTTTAACAAGAACAAAGTGTGTTTCTTTAGCCTAGGCTTGAATCAAAAATAGTTGAATTTTTTTTTTTCTTTTTTTGCTCAAGTTTAAAAATAAAAAAGTCACCTCTGGGCTGAGATCAAGAATGGAAATTTTCAGTGCATAGGAGTAATTTTTTTTCCATCTGTTCTGGCAAGGGATGATAAGGCATTTTAATGGAAGGCTATGTGTAAACGTCAATTGTGAGTCCTGCTCTGTTACTGTTTTGCAGTGTCTGCTTGGTTAAGCTGTCTTCAACGAAAGCCCCCTCCCTTCCTCCCGCTACAACTGACTTTCAGAGTGTAGCGGAGACATGCGTAATTGAATATATAAGCAACTAATTGGAACAGGTAAAGGAGGTGGTGATTAAAATTAATAGAAACTTCAGCTTCTACAAAGGTGGTTTTACCCCATCAAGTGGAGGTTGGTACCCTAAAAGATGTGTGACTAAAAGCTTTAGATTGGGTAGTGACAAGTGTCTCATGTTAACTGCTAGGTCCAGGGAGTTGGCACTGGCAAGTGAGAATAAGGATGGGGACATTTCTGAGTTTTCATTATAAAAAAAAAAAACCAAAACCTGGATAGTCCATGCCTACTGTGATTAATTTTGTAGCGTATTACACTTAAAGCTTTGTTTGCTTGAAAGGCTGTTTCTACAGTTCATATTAATAAGGTATGAAGAAACTCTTTTATGTATGTCAACTTTACCGTTCGTGACATCTCCTGAGGAAGTAGACTTTTGTGCAACAGACTGCCTTGGATGTTAATTCTAAATTTAGAAGCCTCCTCCAATGGATGCTGAAATCAGTCACACAAAATTCAGGTGCTTATTTAAAAAATCTGAATACCCAGGAGGCTGGCACAGTCTCCGGTGGAAACTTGGGCAGCTGAGCCTCTTAGGATCTCAGGATTGTGAGGGTGTGGCATATCAGCTGTGGACCAGACTCTAGACATACACATCAACACATACTAACTTTGCAGAATCGGCACAGATGGAGAAAAGACAGATCAAGATGGGCAGACCGTGAAAGCACCACTGCAGACCTTCTGGGTTTTCATCTAAACTGTCACTCAACTGGTGTGGGACCTGGGGCGTGATGATTCACACAGCAGCCTTGGTTTCCTCATCCGTACAATGAGGGCATTGGCTTTGGTGTCCTTTCTAGATCCCCAACTCTGTAATTAAGCCCAAACTCAAAAGATTCAAGTCAGAGCTTTAGTTTGTTCTTTTCTGGGCTGTTTGTAGTGGTAAAAATGGATAACCCATTAAGAATTCCCGGAGTTCCCTGGTGGCCTAGGACTCAGCATTGTCACTGCTGTGGCTTGGGTTACTGATGTGGCTTTGGTTTGATCCCTGGCCTGGGAACTTCCACAAGCTCAGCCAACATCTGCCGCCCCCCCAAAAAACCCCAAAACAAAAACTCTCCTTTGGGTTAAAAATAGCCATAGCCCTAAGCTCTGTGAATGCCTTCATCCCTCTGGCTCCTTCTGACTGCCTGTAGACTTACCCATAGAGCAGACACTATAGGCTCAAGGTCTGGCACTGCAGGGGGTCTTCAGCCTAGGCTTGTGTCCACCCTGATTGTCGTGGCCTTGCCTCACCCAGTGTTAAGTGTGTTGACCATCCCCCTGGTTTACAAGTACAGTCTCTGGGTGGACTCAGCACAAAAGGATTGGACGTTTCTGGGTCTTTGTTTCTGCACCTGAACATGGAGCCAACCACAAGCAGTAGAGTGGAGGGAGTTGGGAGGGTGGGTTCTGAGGTGGGACCATCTGGGGTTCACATCTTGGCCTCACCACCTATTAGCTGTGTGACCTGGGGCAAGTCATATAACCTTTCTTACCTCCATTCACAGACAAAGGGTGAGACAGGCAGGTTGGCTCAAGAGCTCTAGTTCCTTTACTGGAGCCCCTGCCTTGAGAAAGGCCCTGGGCCCACCAGCCCATGGTTTGCTGGTGTCTTTAGGGACTTTGGAAGTGCAGTGGTAGGTGCTCAACGTGGAGGTGGGGATGATACTGCACCACTGTCAGCCCGACTGTGGGCATGGAGGCCCTAAGTACATCTTTCTCAGTCTCCTGGTCAAGGTCAGAAGGGGTTCTAAGGTCTAGTCTGCTGGTGAAAGTCATAACTGCACTAGAGACCACTTGAGTGCAGCTCTTGGGGACTGAAGAGCCAGCTGATTAGCCTCCAGGAAACCTGATGCCTGTGTCCAGACCGCTTAGAAGAGAAGTGAGGTCCGCAGGCCACATGGACCAGAAGCCACCTCCATGTGCCATGTTTTCATGTGACCTGATTCAGGTCAGGCTGCTTCTCTGGTCTGGGTTTCCTCAGCCTTGATAGGGTGGGATTAGCTTGATTAGGGGCTTCTAACTCCCCCCCTTGGGATCCACAAGGAGAGATCCATTTCATGTTTCAACCCAACAACCCATCTGTGCATATGAGTTTCCTGCAGCAGCGCTTTCTATATGTTGTACTTTCTGTTTCCTATGCTGCTGGGTGGTTTTCTGTTTCAGCTGAAAAATGCTGATTGTGAACTGTTAAACTGATGCTGTGACCTGCTCATGGGTTATAACCTGCAGGTTGAAAATAGGAGACTAAATGAGAATTGAGGGCCCTTGAGCGCTCGCTGTGTGCTGTGGTTCTGCTGGGACCTCAGTGGAAGGAGCAGTGGCTTCTCGCTGTTGGGCCACAAACTCTGTGAAATGTCTGATAGATCTGATACAAACCAGAGTTTTTAAAAAATTGAGGTATGGTTGATGTACAATGTTGGGTTTTAGGTGTATAGCATAGTAATTGAAATATGTGTACTTTTTTGCTTTCTTTTCCATTATGGGTTATTACAAGATACTGGGTGTAGTTCCCTGTACTATACAGTAGGTCTCTGTTCATCTATTTTATATACATTGTTATGTATTTGGATACCAACAAGATATTTAATTCCATATGTATAGCCAGGAGCTACTGCTTCTGTTTTGAGCCTTTCCTTGAAAACAAGTATGTAGTTACACAGACTCCAGGGTAGGGTTACAATACATGTAGTGTCATAGTTCCTTCTCCAGTATTCCCAGTCTCAGTGGGAAAGACGGGAAGATGCCTGGGTGAAGAGGGGAGCTGGGGGTGACCCCCCTCCCCTCTAGTAGATAATGTGGTCCCAAGTAGCTCTCAGCAAAGCAGGGGCCTCTGGCCTTTCCACTTGGAGAGCTGTGTGGGTCCAGCTGCAGCACCGTGGACGAGCCCAGGCAGGGAGGGGATTCTCATCCTTTCTCAGCTACACAGCCTGGGCACAGTTCCATCTTGGAGCAGCAACCACCTACCCCACCAGGTGCTGACTCTTAAGTTGGTGGATCTCTGGGAGGTCTGGAATTGCAGGGGAGGGGTCAGGGTGATGGTGGTGGGCATGTTTTTGGGACAGGAAGCTACTTTGTAACACTTAATAATTACAAAAAGGTTGTAATATTTTAACACTGGTGGTACTGTCAATTTCAAACCTGGGTGTAGGCCCTGTTGCTTTAGGTTGTTCCAAAGAGACCACCGTTAGACTCCACCTCTTATGGACCAGCTGAGGGTGGTCTGGATGCCTACTGAGTGTTGACAGGGGCTGGGGTGACCGAGGGCATAGAGAGTGACTAGCCTTTAGGCAAAATAGCCATCAGGTCTTTTCAGACATGGCCAGAAGTGAGTCACTCATGCTCCCAGTGTATCATTGTAGCCTAACTGTCCACTGCTATGTTATGATGAAGTTGTTAACAGCAGCCCTCCACCTGATAGGTCACAACCATCCTAAAGGTAGAAAGACTCATTAGAAAGTGTATTTCTTGGGGAGGCCCCGAGGCCCAACAAATGCGGACTGTGCCAGGGGTTCTACCAAGATGCCTGGTTTGACCTGACTTCAAAGCCTCTGTTTCTTGGGTTTCCCTTGTTCCTCTGCCCTTTTCCATCTGGAAGGGCAGAGATCTTAATTGGAGCTCCAGGACCTCTGGTGAGATGTGGCAGTATTCCCCACTGGTAGAGGCAGGTCTAAGGATAAAAGGTCTGCAGTATTACCAGCTGTGTTGTAGGAATCTATCTTCTTGGAACTGGCTGGAAGCCTGGCCTTTTTGCCTTAGGACACCTGTCATCTAAGGCACTTTCTGGCACCTCATTGAAACTGGTGAACCTTGGGTCAGAGATCTCTGTTGCTCTCTTCCGGGGCTTTGATGATTCCCGTCCCCCCTGGCATCATCATGAGCAAATGGATCTAATGAAATAGCCATATCTCCACAGCTGGGAGGAAGTGGCGC
The DNA here is from genome assembly GCF_054392235.1 of Sus scrofa. NCBI lineage: Eukaryota > Metazoa > Chordata > Mammalia > Artiodactyla > Suidae > Sus > Sus scrofa. The sequence goes on along the minus strand of NC_139396.1, from coordinate 102,253,874 downwards.
TCAGCGGCCCCTGCCTCTGTAAGCCTGCACGCTGAGGGAGGTGCCTCCGGGCATCGCCCGACTCCTGGCACCTGTCCTACCATTTGAATGTTTGTAATACCAGAATGATGAGCTTTCCAGGAGTTTACCTGCCACCTGGAGAAGTAACAACCCTTCCTGAACCTTTTCCTTATCCTTGCCAAGAATACCCACTTCCCGGGTTTGTTGTGATGATCCAGTGAGATAGTGAAAGCTTTGCAGTTTCTTCAGCCTAAGAGGAAAGAATAAAGCTTATTATTCATTGCTGTTGTGATTATGTAGCATTTCTTATGTGAACACCTAAATGTCTCCTTTGACTGGTGCAGTCTTTCTATCATTGCATTCTGGGATGTTAGCTTACTTGTTTAAAGAATGGTGTAAAGAGAGAAATCACTTCTGGGGCAGGTTGAATTACTTGAGCTGGCCGGATGCTGACTTTTTTTTTTTTTTGGAAAACATGGGGGAGGGGGATCCAGAATCTCCCATCCCTTCTTCTAGTAGTACATGATTACTGTTATTTTTCCTGCATTTTTTGCTGATCTCTGGAAACCCTAAAGAGGATGAGAATTACATTCTCTGTCACTGCCCAAGAGTCTCCCATGAACCATATAAACAGGGCTGAAGTGCACGCTTGTTTCTCATAAACCCAGTTGGGCTAATATTATAGACCTGTTTCTGTCACCTCCGGCTGTCTGGGTATTTGTGTTTATCTACACATCCTTCATACCCAAGGCACATGCCATAGAGAAGCGTGTGCCCTCCCAGCTGGTGAATGCCCATAACTCATGAGGTCAACGTTGAAGGGCTAATTGTGGGCCTTGATTCATAGTGCCTCTGAAAGCTTTGGGGCAGGATTAAACTGCTTTTTGGCAGTGACTGACATCTGCCAAGATTGAAATAATGAGCCGGGAGCCCCTGATTCCCTGCAATCCGCTCTGGAGTTAATTTCCCTGCACAGCTCTCCCTACCTTCCAGAAACCTGCCTATTGTACTGCTCTTTGCTCAGTGTGTGTCACATCCATCTCCTCCTCTTTTGCCAGACTGAATTGCCAGAATTTTCAGAGTAAATTAGTCATCTCCAGCTAGCTATTCCAACTAAGGGACCATCAAATAGAACGTTTGCTTGATTGCCTCTGTGGCTTTCCATCTTGGCCCTGGCAGGGCTCATCGGAGATGGGTTGGAGGTGCTGGGGTATGACTCTGCCTGAGGTTGATGGGCTGGAGCTGGGGAAATGCCCCGCCAGTTGTGTTTCTGGCTCATAGATGTGCGTCCCAGCAGCGTAACCACGGGGTGCTGATGGAAGATGGTCCCTGGTGTTGGGTATGAGGCACTTGGTGGGTGTGTCTCTGCTCAAGTCTGCTCAAGTTCTGGGTGGATCTGGTCCACATTTCAAGAGTGCTGGGTTCTACTGGACGCTGCATGGTCATGGCCTTGAGAGGAGAGAGGAGTGGAGGCCCTGCCCTGTTTTGTCACCGTCTTCCTCATCAACAACACAGCTACTTCTGTTGGAGCACCTTAGAGGTGACAGATGTGTCACCTGAATTAGGACTTTAATTCTTCCCAATCATCTTGAAGAATCTCATCCCAGTTTGAGTCTCCATCTTGTACAGGCTCCGTGAGGCTGGGTGATTGGCCCAAAGTTCCCCAGATTGTAGGTGGTAGAAAGGGGCTTAGAACTGCATCTGAAACACAAGCTCTTCTCCTGGCCACGCTGAGTGTTCTCTCTGGACTCTCATCCAGTCCTCTTTGAGAGGAGCTCAAAATGCTTTTGAAAAGCTGAATTTGTCTTTGGATCCTTTATAGAATTACAGTGTTGGCCTAAGTTATTTCTTGGGTAGTGATAATCAGGAATGTCATAGTTCATTGGGATTGACCTGATTGATTGAAGCAGAGAGTTGGGGGCCTGGAACCCAGTCCCCATTTCTGGCTTCTTGGGTACCATCTGCATTTCTGGATGCCACCCTTGTGGGGCATAGCTGTGTATGAAGGGTATAGGGGAGCTAAGTTTGGCTCTGTATACTGTTCCTTTTTCATCTGTTTAGTTTAACCGCCAAGCCTTGTTCATGCTCCTGGTGCCAAATGGAAAATGATGTTTTCCTATTGCTTCATACATCATTCTTAACTCCAGCCTGGAGGTTGGGACCTTGGAACAATTCAAGACATTCAGCACAGGGCTCTGCTTACAGCTATGGGAAGCTCTTGGATTTTTTTTTTTTTTTTTTTTTTTTTTTTTTTTGTTAACTTGGCTGAACCAGTTCAGGAAGACAAATCATGAAAAAAAAAAAAAAAAAACAGGTGACACTGAAGTGTCATTTTAGTAAAATTTTTTGTTTATTAAGAGGGAGGTTGACTTCCTTGATTCTCATTTTCAGGTTATTTCTTCAAGGTCTGTATTTCTGGGTTTCTTCTTGGGGTGTTTTCTGTTCTGGATACTCACTTTTAAAAGAGTCAGAAAGGACTCTTGATCCATGGTTTGCTGTAGGCTCAGATGAAGTGCCCAGAAGCACCAAAGGCCTGGGACTCTGCCATACAGTCACCCTGGCCTGTGAAGAAGGGTCCTGTTCATCATTTCCCTGAAGTGTATCAGTAACTCACAGGCCAGACACCCAGCTCACTTCCCTGGAATGAGTGCCCTCCCCTTCCAGGCAGGGGAATTCTTCATAGATACACAGGTGTGCACCATAGAAACAGGTATGTATATGTGTGTGCCAGTGTGTGTGTCAGAGGAAAAAGGATGGTGAAGCAAGAGAGACTAAAGGTCGAGTTCTCCTTGGGGAATGGTTTTTCTTGGAAGAGAAGTGACTTTCACGCGATGGGAAAAGTTAGTAAGATGTCACCCCCTCTGATTGCTTCTGCATCTTCATTTGCTACCTTCCCAAGTTCCTTAGGACCCGCTTCATGCAAGGGGATGTGCAGTGACAGTTGACGGTGGGCTTGGCCCCAGGACCACGTCCAAATGCAAGGAGTGTTTAGAGATGGCGCCGTTTCCAGGAACAGGAATGACTTGGAGAGGGTGTGGGCTCCTTAGCAGGAGGCAAAGGTTCTTTGGGATGCAGCCTTGGTTGTCTTCATTTCCAAATTGCAGAAGTGATTTCTGGGGACTCTTCCTCACCTCATCAGAGAGGACTTTGTTTTTGGGGAGCATTTTCAGGGAGCATTTGACAGTTTCTTTGCTGGGTTCCTGTGGCATAACCTGGACTTTTGGAGGGTTAAAGAAACAGCACACTTGGCCCAGCTGTGGAAAATCTGGCTCCAATCCAGTACCAGGAAAGCTGTCAGATCTGCACTGAAGAGCTGTGTGCCTCCACCCCAACCCCGGAAGGCACCCTCTGGGCTGGGTGCTTCTCCTCCTCTTGTCTAGAACCAGTGGACTAGGTCAGTGCTTCCCCTGATAGTCACCTACTGGAACCAACTCCCCACAAACCCCCACCCCCACTGAATTTGGGTATCGAGAACTGGAATATGAAATCTGTATGACTTAATGTCCTTCCAGACTTGAGCGACTGGGCAGGAGGAGCAGGTAGAAGGGGCGAGGTGACCCTCAGGTGGGCATCTGTGTCCCTTTTGGTTGCCTTGAGCTCAGTTCCAGGCCATCTGTCTTCATGTTACTGGAAACAGCCTGCTACTGGCCTTGAGCCTGGGTGGGGTCAGCAGGACATTTGGGCCCCTACAGGGTGCTTTCTCTGAGATACAAGCTGCATTTGGGGTCGCAGGTGGGGTCAGTGCAGAAAGACTTAGCGGCTCCGCCTGGCCCACAGGGGTGCCAGGCCCTGGCTGGATGTGCACCATGGATGTGCTGCCCGGTGCAGGCACAGTGGGCCTGGTGGCTGCCTAGGAGGAGACAGGAGGCACCCTCTGGGCCCCTGGGAGTGGGAGGAGTCTCCTTTCCCAGAGGAGTGCCACCTGGGCCCTGGGAGAGCAAAGCTCGGGTGATGGTGAAGCACCATTTATTCATGAGGGCCAGGTCAGGAACATTGCAAAGAGGGATGGGCCAGATTTTCAAACATTCAAAACGGTAGTGTCATGGGGTAAAAAAATGAAAGAAAAATTGAGATTTCATATTTCAATCAACAGAACACTTTTGAGACAATTGACCCTTGCCTCTTCATCACTAGAATAGCAGCATCTGTACTGTGGGGGAACAGTGAGGAAGGGGCATCTGCCTCTCTGGGAGTGTGGCTGTGTCAGGAAGCTGGCCCCTGTGGTGTCCAGGGTGCGAGTACCACATACATCCATGGCAGAGGCAGGAAGAGCACAGCTGTGCCCTCTGGACTGTTAAATCCCAGCACTTCTTGAGGGAATCCTCACAATATATACATACATCAGATCACTGCAGCGTGCACTTCAAATAAAGCTGAAAACAATTATTATATCATATACATCATGCACGATAAAGTAGATATCATACAGAGTATATATGCTATATCAGATATGATACATCATATATTATATGACTTATATGACATGTATATGACTTATATATCAAGACCCCAGTTCTTGAAATCCCTTGTAGAAGAGGGGGAGCAGCAGCATGTACATGCTGGGGTTGCCCACCCACCTGTCACCCAGTGCCCCCTTGGGTGTTTGATGGCTATAGCCTAGAGGGTGTAAGTGCTTGACCTGTCTTAAAAGCCCTTTTAGGCCTCCCCTGACCCCAACCCCCACAACATATGTACACAGTGATTGTCCCTGTGTTCAGGTGAGGAGACAAACTCAGAGAATGGAACCCCCATATTAAGGTCACGCAGCTGGTGAATGGAGGAGTTAGCATTCACACCCAGGCAGAACCTGGGGAGGTCTCAGGTCACATCCCCCCCCCCCACTCCTTCTACTTTCCTGGCACCAGTGGTATGGGCAGGCCCTCTGGTTCCAGGACTTTGCTCATCTCTGCATATCATCTTCCTAACCTTTGTCTGATCCCTTTCCCTACCCTTGCATATTTTAGAAAAACCTGGAAATTGCAAACTGCAAATAAGTCCAGAGACTGTTTGCCCATGTGGCTCAGGGAGGCCTCTGTTCCTGACACTTGACCTCCTTGCCACTTCTGGCCTTTCACTGGGGCTGGGCTGTGCAGGCGTCTGTAAGCATGTAACTGTAGTCTCCTCTTGGTGGAAATCAACTTTCCACAGCCATCCCTGGTGGGAGAGGGTGACTTCTGAATACATGTCTGCTGTCTTGGTGGTGGCTGGAGGGGTTGAGCCGGTCAGGCTGGATGGTAAGGTCCTGATCCCTCACCACACTCACGCCATCCTCAAGGGCAAGTATTCTTCCCTGAAGATCGAGGCTGCAGCATCCGCAGAACCCTGGTTGGGATCTTAGCGCATCACTGTACTCAGCAGAATCCGAAGGGTGTATCTTGGTGGTGTGCTGTCCCAGTCACTAGGCAGGACAAGTTAAATTGGAAACAGTTGCTGGCCGTTTGAGGGCAGAGGCTCCTAAATTTGAAGGGTACTTTTATGAGAAAAGCATTGACCATGGGGCTCAAGGTCTTGGGATCTGGTCGGCTTCTGCTCTTTGCTTTGTCTGGGTCTCGGTTTTCTCATCTATGAAATGGGCCATTGGAAACCTGGTGCACATGACCCTTAAGCTTACAGTGTTATAGGTCAATTGCATCTCAGTAAAGCTGGAGAAAAAATTGGTGTTGCTGGGAATTTGCTACTGAAGTCCTTAAAGGGGAGGGAAGGATAAAGGTGAATGCCCCCCCCCCCATCTGTTTCCTCGAATACAGCAGCAGAATACTGGTCACTTACACCATGCAAAACGTTTACTTGATAAACTTGTGCAGGATTTCCCATCCCAGCACAATGTGTTGTATTCAGTATAAAAACGACCTTCCCTTACATGGTGGTTTGTCTTCCTTTCGTCCTATCCAGTTATGTGGGGATTTTTCTTTGCTGCTTTGCTTCTATAAGATATCCTCTTTCAGTTGATATTCTTTGAGAATTATTCTACATGTAGTTGTATTTCTGATGTATTTGGTGAAGGAGGTGAGTTCTGCTTGCCATTTTGGTCTCCGTCCCTTCCTCTATCTTCGAATCCATTTTATACTCCATGAGTTGGTTCCCAGCATGGCTATGTTGGCCCATGACACCACAATCTTGGGGCCTTGGCTCTGGAGGGCAAAGCTTGGGCGGCAGGGCCTGGGATGGGCTTAGGTGAAAGGGGCCAGCATGTCGAAGGTGGACCCCTTACCTATTTCACACTCTTTCTTAATCTATTTCTTACTCTTTTTCTTGTCTTTTAGGGCTGCACCTGCAGTATATGGAGGTTCCTAGGCTAGGGGTCCAATCAGCTGTAGCTGCCAGCCTATGGCACTGTAACTTGGGATCCAAGCCGCATCTGCAACCTACACCACACAGCTCATGGCAACGCTGGATCCTTAACCCACTGAGCGAGGCGGGGGATTGAACCCACATCCTCATGGATCCTAGTTGGGTTTGCTAACCACTGTGCCACGATGGGAACTCCATCAGGATCTTATTCTCATACTGCTTGAGTAGCTTTTCTCCACAGACTTAGTGATTGTCAACTTCTTGCCTTAAAAATGCTGTATTTGGGGACAGTGTGCTCAGAAGGAGCCACTGCCCAGCCTTGCTTCTCCTTCAGCACAGCCTGGGCTCCTGGGGAGAGGCATGCCCGCGTCTCAGATGCTTGTGTAGGAATGTTTTCCAAGGCCCCTTTCAGCTCTTCTGTTCTGTGGTACTGCACGAGGCCACAGCATGAAGACAGGCATGCTGACAACTGTGTCGATGGCACAAGAGTGTGTTCATATGAGACAGAAAAGAGAGTGAGGCAGGAGAGAGAGTGAAATCCCAGAGGAGTCTGAGGAGCCCCAATGCTTCCAGCAGCAGAATGAAGACAGTGCTGGTGCTTTGGCACCCCTGGGGTTCAAGCATGCTCAGGTCTACAATGCCGGCACTGAGAGGCAGCTCTAGACAGAACCCATATGGGACCCTCTGGGGAGAGAAGATCCGATTCCGCCTGGGAGATGAGGCAGTCTTGCATCTTCTCCAACCACCCCCTCTCCCCACCGGTGCACCCGGACTTCTCCCAGAAGTGGTTCTGTTTCTGCCTTTGCCTTTCTGCTTCCCTCTACCCTGGCCCTGGTGGTGAGCACACCAGCCATGAGCATCCCTGGCCGGCTCAGGAGACTCTCTTAGATGACTGGGGTCAGGGCCCCTGCATCTTAGACCATTACCTCTTCGTTCTCTCTCCTCTCTTAGCATCAAACTCTTTTGAAAGAGACACTGTTATCTCCCTGGATTAAACTAGCACTTCTGTCCTTCAACATTGGCAGTGGAGAAAAATACATCACGTGGGCAGCTGAATGTACCTGCCTCTCTCTAGTTGTATCTTTCTCTTGAGGAGTTTCTCACTTCTTTCTGCTACTACCAAGATACCAGTTACAAAGGGTCCCCAGTTTCCTTTAACCATGGTGGCCCAAGCTTGGGTGCATGGCTCTCCCACCTTTGCCTAATTCTTTATGCGCCATCACATCTTTGGGTCACCTCCCCAAAGGTGGTATACAGGTCATTCTTCTGTAAATAGGACATCTGTCATCTAAGGCACCAAGAGGCCCTTGGTCCCTTTTTTTAGCTTCCTCTGGTGCTAGAAGGACCCTCTGGGGACATTTTTTCCATCCTTTTTCCTCCATAACAAGACCATACCAAGTATATTCTAGAGATGCTATTTTCTCTTAAAATGTCTCAAGAAATAGGCCCAAGCCCTTTGGAAAGTTTTTCTAAATTGAAGCTTGCAAAACTCCTTTTCTGTAAAGGACCAGATAGTAAATATCGTAGGCTTTGTGGGCTGTTACTCAAACGTGCCTTTGTAGCATGGAGTCAGCTGTAGACAATGCATAACAGATGAGCATGGCTGTGTTCCCATAAAACTTTATTTACAAAAACAAATGCTGGGCCGTATTTGGCCCTTGGGTTGTCAGTTCGTTGACACTTGTTCTAGCTGATCATCTTTGGAGTCAGCCCATGTCTTGTGGTCCCATGGGTCCCAGTACTGCCTGAGTTGGATAATCCAGGGGGAGGGCACTCCCACACTGACCTCCCAGTCTTTGCTTCAAATCCCTTCTCAGAGTATTACCTGCTCAGGAGAGGGCCTGGGAGGTTCTGGAAACATGTGCCTTCCATACAAAAAGCTTACTGTGGGTGGAAAGACTGGCCCTCACCCCAAATTCCAGTTGATCTGGAAAAGCCATGCAGAGGTGGGCCTGGATGGGGGTGCCCAGGCTTGGGCGAGGCTGAATTACTGTAAACGCTCAGACACTTGGGTTTTTGGCTCCATACCCCCTCCCTGCCTTCTTAAAGCCAAGAAAAACGAAAGGCCAGGGCTGTCTGAACTTGGGCATAATATTGAAGGTTTAGTGGGTAGAGGGAAATATAATTGACCAGTACTGTTCGTTTAGCCAAGCCTGCATGATTACTTAATAATTCATGGTGGGAGCTGCAGGTCTGGGAGGAGGGGGAAGCCGGGAGGCTGTGGTGTGAACCTGGGATAGACATCCACGTGCCAAGAGGTACTGGCTTCTAAGAGGCAGATTCAACGTGATTATTATTATTTTTTTTTTTCAGCTCATTTCTGCACAAGGAGATTTTTTATGGAAACTTGAACACTCCCAGCTCAACACCCTTGCTATTAGTAGCATCTTTCATTTTGACAGAGTTTTCTTCCTCTGATGGATTATCCAGGCTGGGCTGGGCTCCTGTGTGGAGTTACGGGCACTCATTAGGAAAAACGTTTTGTGGAGGGAAGATGGTGATTTCTGGGGCTAGATTTGTGTCCTGTCCCTGAGCCATTACTTGTCATGGCCTCCGGCAAGATCCTTAACCTCTCTGAGCTTCAGACCTCACCCACCCAAGAAGGTGGGGGTTCTCTCCTCTGCCGCTGGAGGATTGACTGGGAGTGGTACGTGTGAACAGTAGGTGCCTCATCAAGGAAAACACAAATTCAGTTGTAAGATTCAGGTTTGGCTCAACATCTTTGAGGTTGTCTGTGTGCTTCCCTGACGAGTAACCACCCAGCAGTAATGTTTCAAAATGTGAAGGAAGCCTGAAAGGGCCGGCTACTGTGTGGTGAACGGGCCTTTCTGAGAGCCAGCTTCTCCCTTGCTCTTTCCAGTGGAAATCTGTAGCCAGTGTGGGAGCCAGGCACCAGGGGGAGGGGCATGCGTCTGAGAATCTTGAACAATAACCTTCCTGTGTGAACTTTGCCAGAAGCAGGGGACTGGAGTGGCCTGGGATTCTGGATATTTTGGGTTTCCTGCTTTAATGAGCTAATATTGCCCCTCTCCTTGGGCTGGTGGTGTTTATAGGTTCTTGGAGGCTGAGACGTTCCTTTTATACTTTCCTGAATGAGGCATCTTCTGTCCAAACACCCATCTATTTCCCCTGCTTCCCGTGTGCTGTGTATCTGCGCTGGGTGCGGGCAGTGCTAGCCTTTTCTGGCTGGTGGACCAGGGCTTTCTGCAGCCTCTCAGTGGAGCTAATGGGAGGCAGTAAGCTGGGGATTTGGTGCAGGAGGGAGCCCTTGAAGACCTGGGGAGGAGACAGGACTAGGAGAAGAAAGAGGCGGCAGTCGAGATCATTCTCTCACTTGCACGGAGGGTGTATGATCACAGCCAGCCTCACACAGACTTCCCCCCAAATGAGAAGGGAGTGAGAAAATGTAATTTTAGCGTCTGGCTTTTGACTGACTCCTTGCAGAGTTTCCTTCTGGGCTGTGGCAATGAGCGTCTCCCCTCCCCTGCAAAGGACAGGTATCTCCTGGGGAAAAGCCACCGGGAGGAGGCGAAGAGCTCTGTGTGTGCCTGAGAAGCCCGGGCGCTGGGATTTCAGGACCCAGAGGTGACATCAAGGACACTGTGAGAGAGGATTTAGGGACAGGGTATGGGGTCAGCAGCCCAGCTCAGTCTGGGCCGAGCTATATTGGGTCTCTGTTCCTCCGCCGAGGCATGGGGCGATGTTTTCCAGGCCCTGTTCCATGGCTCTGCTGCCAACACAGGTGTGCGTTTGGTGGAGGCCTGCTGGCCTCTGTGCTCGACCAAGGCAGTGGAATCTTTCCCTGGAACGGAACCCTGCTGGGAAGTGCGCAGTCCTGGGAGAATGTGTTCCGGGCAAGGCCTGGGGGGCCCCTGTGCCCAGCTGCCTTGTGGCTCCCGGCACAGGAGATGCCAGGCAGTATATACTGCCCGCTGGATGGCCTGTTGCATCTGTGTCTGAAAATCAGACTTGGGAAGACTATAAACCAAAGAGAGCCTCCCCTCAAAACCTGCAGCCCCCACCTAGCCCCGAGAGCTCTCCGTGGTGGTGTAGGGAGGGGTCACACTGAGTGGAAAATCTCCTTAACGTTTTCATCTGACTTTCCCTCCTCTCACTGCCAGCCAATGTCTGTGAGGGGAGTAGAAACTCATTTAAATAGGAATCTGCAGAAAAATAGAATCAGGGAGACCAATTAACAATGCATATAATCCATGTCTGTGCCAGATATAAATTACTTGATCCACATCACTGCACCCATCCATGAACCTGGAGAGCTGGGAATTGGCTCCGGCCTGAAACTGTTGGGAGATCTTCTCAGGGAACCCAACCAACAGGAATTGTTAAAAGCGGAACTTAAATGGTAGCCTATAGATAAGAGTATCTCAGAAACGTTTAAATTCATCATTCAACGAGTTCATCACACAGGTCAGAAAAATGCAGTCTTTTTTTCTGTATCTTTTTTTTTCTTTTTTTCTTCGTATCTTTTGCTCCTGGTGTGGGATGGCTTGGAGATGAAGCTCAGGTGATTTTTGTTTGCTATATTGGAGGCAGTGCCATTTGGAAAGGGGTTGGACTTTTTCGATGTATCCCCAGAGAAGACAGTAAGTACCACTGGTTAAAAGTTAGAGAAGTTGTATCAATACAAGGCATTACTTTCTAGTAAAGCATTTTAACTTAAAAACATGGACTTTAGAGTCAACTGTACTGTGACTTTTTTTTCATCCCCCTCCCCCTCCAGTCAGAGAAAGGTGCAGCTGTGGCAACAACTGTACTGTTAGGAGACAGGGTATCTGATTTATAAGTGTCTAAGAGGTTTGAATATGAAAAGAAGAAGCTTGTATACCAGGGCAGGCAATTTTTCATTTAGTGGGAAACTATTCTTATATGTAGATTAGTTTTGTCTTCAAAAATCTGTATGTAAGTTTAACTATTTCATTTTTACTAACTTAACTGGAATTATTCTGGAGTCCAGATTTAGAGCTACCTGGGACCAAGTTGCTTTAGCCATCTGGGGACCTAGGATTCAACCCTTTCTAGCCCACAGGTTACATGTGGGCCTGTGATGGAAAATACCTGAAATGTTCTTCTCAGTGAGTGTTAGTTGCACCCTTGTTGTCTCCCGTGGAAAACTTGCCAGGGGTCCAAGCCAATATTTAAGCTATTGACATTAATTCTGTCCATCTCCTTCTCTAAGGTGGTATATAGTAACTTCCAAGATGAAATTGTTAGATAAGCAGATTTTCAGATTTCTGATAATTTTATCTTTCATTTTATGCCAGATATAAATTGACATCCAGCATTTGCTGCAGTCACATGGCTCTCCACAGCTACCCAAGCAAGCAGCCAGTAGAAACAGAAAGTGTAATAAAACCCTATACTTCCATAAAGTGTAATAAAACTCTGTTAGTAAAATTAGTAAAAATGAAGTCTTTAAACTTACATACAGATTTTTGAAGACAAACTATATAAGAATAGTTTTCCACTAAATGAAATGTGTCGTGAACCTGAGCCTCCTCCTATTGAACTGATAAATCTTCAAAAAATAAATCTTAGTTTATCTTTATTGATGTATAGTTGATTTACAAAGCTGTATTAGTTTCATGTGTACAGCAAAGTAAATCAGTCATACATGTAAATATACCCATTCTTTTTTCCCATATAGGTTATTAGAAAGTATGGAGTACATGTTCCTGGGCTGTACAATAGTTGCTCATTAATCATCTATTTTATAGTGTGTATGGTAATCCCATTCTCCCAATCCTTCTGTCCCCACAATGGTTTCAACTATGTTAACTATAAGGTTGGTTTTGAAATCTGTAAATTTGTCTTGTTTTGTTTTGCTTTTTAGGGCCATACCTGCTGCATATAGAAAGTTCCCAGACTAGGAGTTGAATTGGAGCTGCAGCTGTCAGCCTACACCACAGTCACAGCAATGCCAGATCTGAGCTGTGGTCTGCAACCTACACTGCAGCTTGCGGCAATGCTGGACCTTTAACCCGCTGAGTGAGGCCAGGGATTAAACCCATGTCCTCATGGATACTAGTTGGTTTCTTAACCTGCTGAACTACAATGGCAACTCCTGTCTCTGTTTTTTAAAAATGTTCTTTGGAGTGTGACTTGAAGGCCAGATCTACCAGCCATTAGCTAGGGAGCCACAGGAAAATTCACTTCTGTTGGTCTTGGCCTTTTGAGCAGGAAAATGGGGAGGACTATAATGCAACCTTGTAACCTCATACTCTGAGGATGAAAGAAGAAAATAATGGAAGAAGATGATTAGCTCATAGTCGGGCAGTTCAGTAAGAGTAGGTATTATTACTGCATCATATGGTAGCAAGTGTAGAAATAGTAAGGAAATGAGCTGTACTATGAAATTAAATTTGCTCTGCAGAGGGATGGGGCAGTCGGGTGGTAGTGCGGGCCTTGCCATCCCTGGAGATGTGGCAGTAGCCAGGTGGCTGGATTCTTCCCAGGAAGATTGAGGAAGTCGATACCTGGGTGGATTCAGTGGTCCTCAAACGTGGCTGTATCCATCTCAACACTTGGGAGTTTTTTCCTTTAAAAATCCTAGCAATTGTTTATGAAGCCATTACTACAAATAATTCAAGCAACACCGATGTACGGAGAGATTTTAAACATAATTCAGTATCTCACCACCTCTTGAACATAACCATCTTGAACAGTAGGATAAAAGCCACTACAGACTCTGCTTATGGATATATACAGCTGGAAGGATATATCTTCATACATTGGCAGGAATAATTTTAGAATAATAGAATCACACTCTACATTCTAATTTTAATGAAGAATATTAACTGCCTAGGCTTAATTTTCTAAGAGGACAGATCTGAAGGAAGTGCTGAGCTCTGGATGAATGTTGCATCATCAAAACATTTTCTAAAAGATTCTCACTAAAGTCATGAAAGATATTAAGAGGTCGGAGTTATGACTTGCTGTTAACGACTCCTCTCAATTTTAGACTTTTGAGTCCATGCTATAAAAGATGAAGAAATTAGCACTCACAGACTTCCTCCTCCCTCTGCCTTATTTTAATAATAGTATTGTTTTTACTTTAGGGTTGATAATGTTAAGTCCCAGAGTTTAGTCTCAAGCCTCTCCCTTATGCAGGAATTCAATTTTCACTTGAACTCTGTCTCCCAGTTTATTCAGCAATCTGAAAAGGTGTTATTTTGGTCTTCAGTTTGTTTTCTTTAACTTCTTCACAATTGAACTTTCCTTGTCTCATTGAATATATATTCTGAATAACTTCTTCTGTAGCCTTAAGCACTGGTTGGAAATGTCATCTATTTCTTTGGTTCAGTTCCTTTCGACATAAGTTCCTTTATTTGGCCACACCCGAGGCATGTAAAAGTTCCTGGGCCAGGGATCATGCCCATGCCACAACAGCAGCCTGACCTGAGCCCCTGCAGTGACAACATGAGATCCTTAATCCACTGCCACAGGGGAACTCCAAGACAAGGTTCTTTGTCTTCTGTATGCTGTGCACCATATTTTTTCCCCTGTAGTGCTGTGATATTTAACTTGCTTAGGCTGAACTTAGGTAGCTTTGTTTGGTCCTTCTGATAGCTCTGAAACTCTGGGCAAATGTTTTGTGACTCCTCTTGTAACTTACCTAAAACCTCTGCCTTGGTATCTGAGCTGTAGTCTCAGATGATTTCTCATGTCTGATGTGGGGAACAGGGGGATCTGGGAGGGAGGGTCAGGGTTCAGAGCTGTGTGTGCCTTGCTGTAGGACTGCATGTTGCTCTTCTGAGACTGTTCAGTGTCCTGTTCCAAGGTTCGCATCACCCATGGGAGATGTGCCGCCATAAGGGGATGCCCTTGACATTTAGATGATCCCCTCAATTAAGCCTTGAGCCCTGGAGTCTCTGCTTGTGTGCGTGTGGAGAGAGAGAGGGATCACTAACTGCTCCCTGTATCAGAGCCCTCTACCTAGTGGTTTTCCATTTGTCCCCTCAACTTCTGCCCCATCATGTCGGAAAAGGGAAAAACAGCAGTGTCACCAGTCTGCTTTTTTCCAAGTGTGTAGTGATTATTGAAAAGTCTCATGATTTTAGACTCACCAGTGATGCTCCTGGGGAGGGGGGTGGTTGGGGTAGGAACAGGAACCCCCCCAAGTCATGCCAATCCTGTTCCCCACCCCTCACCCCAGATTTCCCCCTTTTAGAGGTTGACGCAATTGATTATAGCTTCCTCCCGTCTCTTTTTCTGCTTTTGTTTTTGCTTTTGTTTTTCTTTTGCTTAATTATATAATGGGACAGGGAATTATTGTGATCTGGCTCCACTCTGCCACCTTTCTCCAAAAGCCTGAGTGTTTTTTGAAAAATACTGTTTCTCATGCTTAAACCGGATACATAGACTCAGAGTCCCCTAAGGGTGGGACACAGAAATCTATATTTTAACAAAGTTTCCAAGGCCTTTCTAACAATTAGCCAAATGTAGGATCCGTTTTAAGTTTCCTATATGATTTTTCCACCCCTAAGATTCTGTGATTCATTCTGTTCCCCTGAAGAAGCAGGGAGGGGGCGTTAGCAGCAGGATTCTGTCTTTCCCAGATATCCCCAGACGTGGTTTCTTCCCTTTGCAGAGGAAGTGGTCACATCTCTCTTCTTAACTCAAACGTTCTTTTTTGAACTGTAGGTGGAAGGGATGAGTTTGGAGGGTCTCCTCATTTCTGCTTTCCCCCACAACCGAAAAATACCTTTGTCTAGGAGACTTGCCCTTGAGTTTGTGTACAGATAGCTGTTCTCAACTCTACCTGTACTTGATTGAGGATCATTTTGGTAGCTTTAAGAAAACAAAAGAAAACAAAAAACAAAACAAAACGGATGCTTGGATCTCAGTCCTAGAGATGCTGTGTTAATGGGTCTGGGATGGGCCCTGCATCACTGGCCTTTGCTTAGTGACCTCCCCTGGGTGTGCTAGCTAACTAACCTGCTTCCAGGATTGAGAACCAATAGACTGGTATTTCTTGTTTTTTTTAGTGTCTCCGTTTCCTTTACTTACACTCCAAGCCTTGGTTATGGAACATGTGTTTTCCACCCACTTAAATACTTCAAATCTACCTTGTACCATTTTGAGGGTCGTTTTGAGGACTCAAATTAGTTTCGAATGACATTAACTACATGTTACACCAGTTTTCTTTTGGTTAGTGTTTGCCTGGTATAGTCTTTTTCTCTTTATTCTCAGCCTTTAAGCTTTGTTTTAAATATGTTTCTTGTAACCATCTCCTAGTTAAATTTTGTTAAAACTTTGTTTTTCGGCTTTTGAGGGCTGCACTTGAGGCATATGGAGGTTTCCAGGCTAGGGGTTGAATCAGAGCTGCACCTGCTGGCCTACACCATAGCAGTGTAGGATCTGAGCCACGTCTGTGACCTACACCATAGCTCACAGCAACACTGCATCCTTAACCCCCTGAGTGAGGCCGGGGATCAGATCCGCATCCTTGTGGATTTTAATCAGATTCATTTCCACTTCACCAAAACAGAAACTCCCGAATTTTGTTCAACTTTTTAATCAGTCTGATAATTTGTCTCTTAATGGATAAATTTAATCCATTTATGTTTGTTTCAACTACTGATACAATATCTGAGTTTTTTCCTGTTTTATTTTAGGTGTCTGTTGACCAGTTTTTTTTTTCTTTGCTCTCATTTCCTTTTTCCTGTTTTACATTGATGGAGAGTTCCACATCCATTCCTTGTTTCCTTTGTGGGTTCATGAGCTAGAGATCATATTCTATTCTTAATGATGCCTCTTACACTTTTATATTTAAGACTTTTTTCTAGGAACATTGAAAGTGAGACAGTGTTGTTAATAAATACCATATATGAAGGATCCAGCACAGGGCCTGGTAGTCATTTAAATGTGTAATAATTTCCAGTTACTACTCTGACTACTGCCAACACTACAGTAAACATTAATGCCATCATTTTACCCAAAGAGCAGCTAAGAATCATTTTTATCCGTGAGGACATTAACAAGAAGCTGAACATGTCGAAAATTATTCAGAAGCATTTCTAGGCTGAATAGTGGCAGTTTTTCCTAAAGGAGGGCTCGTAAGGAAGGAACACTGTGTCTTGTGTCTGGGCTCCTGACAATGTCTTTGTGCAAGAGTCTTCTCATTTATTTATTTTTTTGGCTTTTTTTTGGGGGCGGGGGCTTTTTGTCTTTCAGGGCCATACCCGCGGCATATGGAGGTTCCAAGGTTAGGGGTCAAATCGGAACTGCAGCCACTAGCCTACAGCAACACGAGACCTGAGCCACGTCTGTGACCTACACCACAGCTCACAGCAATGCTGGATCCTTAACCCATGGAGCAAGGCCAGGGATCGAACCCTTGTCCTCATGGATGCTGCTCGGGTTTGCTAACCACTGAACCATGAAAGGAACTCCAAGTCTTCTCATGTATAAAATGTTACACTGAGTATTCCATGAAGTAAATGTCTTCAAGTGCTTAGCTCATAGTAGGTGTTCAATAGTTGGCCACCGTTTTATGGATACCAGGCTGATCTTCTTTCGCAAGGAAGGCATCCCAGCCTTAACTCATTAATTCCTTGTTCCCCCGAAAGTGAGTTCTCGCTGATTCCCTGGCCCAAAGCTCCTGTGAGCTCAGCATGGATGTGATTGGCTGGTGCCGCCTGGTTGGGGCACAGCTAGGCAGGAGGCCACCCAGCACTGGGAAATCAATCGTGGTGCTTCCGGGAGGAATTATTGGTGAATTAGCAGAGTGCTGCGAGGGCTGGTCCAGATGGAGGTAGGTGTAAAGTAGAGCTTTGCTAGATAGAGTTGTTTTTGCACAACATATTGATCTCCTTGGGGTGGGAGAAAAAAGAAACAGCAGCTCCTCACCACTCTCCCGGAGTGCCAGGTGGGAGAGGACAGGTGGGAGTCTGTGAGCCCCCTCAGCTGGCTTTTTTTAGATGCACCATCAGGTATTGCAGCTGTATTCCTGCGGCAATGCAAAGGGCAGATTACTAAGCAGGGCTGGCTTGGCAGCAGGCTTTGCTCTGTTTTCTCTCAGCTGCAGCGTTCCCAGAGGTAGGTGGTGCAGACACTCAGGACGATGCCCAGTCTGGTGTCCACAGACTGAGCTCAGAACAGAGAAGTACGGCTAGGAACCCAGTCTGTGGCTCCCCAGTTACGTAGGTCACCTGCCTCTGATGGACCCTGGAAATTGTAAGAGCCTGTCATAGGGTGACTAGATGTTGGGGATGAGGGACTTTGCCAGAGGCTGGTCTCATCCCTGAAGCTGTCACCCAGATTGTTCCGTGAGAGGACAATGGTCAGGTCCCCAGGCCTCAGTTCTGCTTTATCTCCACAATATGTTGTCTGGGAAGTCTTAGACCACTCACTTATCCCACCTGGGGTGTCAGTTCCCTGACCTATAAAACGAGGATTGCAGGTACTTTGAGTTGATTAGAGGTACGGTGAGACTTAGATTTTAATTCCATCTCCATCACTATGTCTTTTTTTTTTTTTTTTTGAATAAGCCATTTCAGTTGGGTACCTCACTATGTGTAAAGTGCAAAGTAACAATACCTGATCTTGCTCCCAGGCTAGGGAAGTTGGAAAGGGCAGAGGAGAGAGTGGCCTTGCAGAAGGTGGAGAGAGTTAAAGAGAAGAAGGTTTCTTGGGCTCATCTGTTACTTATCTGGGGTGGGGGGAGCTGGGATATGTATGGTTGAGTCTCTGAGTTCCCCTCTTCCCAGGGGCCCTTCTGGACTAGCCAGCCTGTATTCAAATCTGTTCAGCCCCAAACGTGGATGCAGGACCACGGCTGGAGACACAAGGGAGACGGGCCACTGCTCTGCAGGAGGAGGGATCTGCCAGCCGAGCAGCCCAGCCTTGGAGGTAACTCATGTTAATCAGGGACTCCATGCTAGGCCTTGTGCTAACCACTCCTCATGCAGTGTCCAAAATCCCGCTGAATCAGGAAGGCATGGACAGTCAGAGTGGATGCCGCTTGTGGAGCTGGAACAGGATCCCAGAAGCCCCTCTGTTGGATCAACCCTTACTATGTTGTGGAAGACCGGGACGGGGTGTGGGGGGGTCCATGGAGGAGGGACCAGGGTTGGGGGCCCATAGACTGGGGACTCATGATCTGGCTGGGTTGAGAACTGGCTTCATATTAGCCTTGAAGTTTGGTACTGGCATGCTCCCAGATACACGTGAGGAAACTGAGGGTCAGAGAGGGTAAGTCGCTTTGCCAAGGCCACACAGCTACCAGTCTGGGATTTGAACTCAGGCCTGGTTAACTAAAGAGGAAGACCAGGATAATGATACACGGAAGGCCCTAGGGTTGAAAGGGCCAGAGAAAAGGGCTCCTTGGGCCGCTTCAGTGGCCAAATAGCTTGGCGGGGAATCCTTGCCCTTAAGACCATAGTGGGAGTTTCTGGGTGCTGGTGGCCAAGGGTGAGAGTCTGAGTGGGCATAGGGTATAGCATATGTATAGAGTGCATGTGGGTGTATGTGAGTAGGCCATACAGTGTGGCTTACGTTTAGAGTGTTATGTGTAGGGTGTAGAGTGAACGTGGTGCCGTTGTGTGTGTGTATGAATGTCTGTGTAGAGTACTCCCCAAGGGCCCCGTTCTGCCAACAGCCTGCTCATCCTTCATCATAACAGAAGCCCATTCCATTCCCACAGAGCCCAGCCAAAAAATTAGAGTGAAGGAGAGCCGTAAAGAATGTTCACACCCGAGGAGGATCAGGCAGCGTTTTACCATCTGAATGGCCCATTGTGATGATTTGGGTGACAGTGGAGCCAGGGTTGCCACCAAAACTCTTAATGCCTCCTTAGGAGCTGTTACATTCTGAGTTAACAGATCACTTCCAGTTGCTCTGTGCTAGGTAGGTTTTTCAAAAAGTATATATTTCCTCTTTTAAAAGAAAAATGGAAGGAGGAAGAGGGTGAAATGGCAAATAAGGGAGATCGAGAGATTTCAGGTGTCACTGAGTAAGTTCTAAAGCTCTCGGAAGAAAGGATTCTGAGTGATATTTATTTTTATTTTTGCGGTCATGAGAGGAGCTTCGCCTGGAAGACTCTAAGCAAGCTCGTGTGTCTCAGACAGTGGAAGAGCCCTTCTTTATGATTTGGGGATGTGGACCAAGGGGGAGCTGGTGAGGGCGAGGTTTCTCCTGTGGCATGGCTTGGGCACTGCAGAGTCACCTTGACTGCTGAGCGAGTGGCCCTTGAGGCAGATGAGTCTCCACGCCTTGAGTTGGCAACTGGTGAGGCGTGGTGTGTGCACCCGGAAAAGGGCATTTCTTGTCTCTGAAATGCAAAACGAAGAGGGAAGGGCATAGGGAAAAGAAGCTCGGTCCTGGAGAGAATCCGCAGCCCTTGGGAGTGTCAGAGAGAGGTGACATGCTTCTTTCCAGCTCTGGGGTTCTGTGTGTTCCGTTCGAGTCGTTGCTGCTGGATATTTAGGACTGTCTCTGGGAAATTAACATGAACACAAAATAATAAGGGGCACCTCGGAAGGAAATGAACGAAGGTCAGTAAGCTTTTTTGATGTCCCGCTCTGGGCCAGGCATTACACTTGATTGTCCTGATTGCTCAGGAATGAATGAGACACAGCCTTTGGCCCTGGGACTCCCCACTCAGCTCCTAGGACTCAGAGTAAACTTTGAGTTTTCTCTCTTTTAGTCATTGGCTCTGAATTATGCGAACTTGCTGTAGTCAATAAGAGGCGTCGTCAAGATGGCTGTGGAGAGAATGGTGAGGAGTTTGGCTGTGTTGGTTGTGTTAATTGAGGAACTACTGTGATGTTGTAGAGAGTTGGCTTTCAAAGTCCAGATGGTGACCTTGTCAAGTGGGCATTTCCCTGCCTTCACTTGACAGACACCTCATAGTGTAATGGTGAGAACATGGGGGATAGACTGGGTTTCAGTCCCCCACTTCTGCCAACCAGCTGTGTAGGACCCTAAGCAAGTGACTTAGCTCTCCACGCCTCCACTTTGTCATCTCTAAAGTGGGGATGATAGTACCTCTGGCTATTCTCATCATACTGCTGTTGGCAAAGAACAGATGTAAGACCTTGAGCTTTAGTATCTAGTACATTCTAAGAGCTAAAAAAAAAAAAAAAAAAAAAAAAAAAAAAAAAAAAAAAGTATTGGTATTACTGTTACCAGCGAGGAGACCGAAGTTTGCTGAAGTGAGGAACTTGCCCATGGTCACTTACTGGTACCTGCAGGAGCTAGAAATCAGATCCAACTTCAGAGAGGGATAGATGATAGGGGTTGCCCTCCAGCCTTGGCCTCAGCTGCTTGTGCTCTTAACTGCTGGATGGGAGGAAAGAGGAGGGATCTAGACTTTTGAGTTGACACCCGATGGAGAAAGAAGAGGCCCTTTGTCTTAGGGGACTCAGTCTTGGTGGATGAGTGGGCGAGTCCTCAGTGCATTCCAAACACTTGGAAGAAAGCCTGTGGCAGGATGTAAGCCCTCTGCTTTCTAACTTTAATGAGAAGAGGGGCTGGTTTCCTTCTGATCTTGGAAGCCAGCTCCCTTGCCCTTACCTGTGGGAAAATTCTAGACCATTATCTCTAGATAAAGAGTAGTCACCAAATTGAAATATTACACAAAATGCACCTGCCATTGTGTATGTCTTCCTTTCTTTGCCTTGAAAAAAGTGTGGAATTCAAGCTTCTTCTATATTTCCAAAAAGAGAGTGGTAAAGTTCTTGAATCAACCTGATAGGTCCTAGAAAGTGATGTATAGGTGACAAGAGTGGTGACCATTTTGACTGTTGAGTCCTGATGGGAATTTTCCAGTATGTTACTCTTTCCTTCTGGAATCAAGATTCACTTAGGGAACTGAAATGTTGTTGATGTTAGAGTATGCGTGTGTGTGTGTGTGTGTGTGTGTGTGTAGATCTCAAATTATAATAGGCCATTCTCTTCTGAGATGGCCCTTACTTTGTCTACCTCTCAATAAATCTACTTCTTACTGGAAAAAAAAAAGAAATTAGAATAACTTCATGCCCTTTGTATACAACTTCATGTAAAGGCGGGTACACTTGGATGATGCTCACAAGCCTAACAGCAGCCTTCATAAGTTGTAGGTTGTAGATTTAGGCTGTAAGTATAAGCATAGGTTGTGGTTGTAGGTTATAGGTACAGGTGTAGATTATAATTAGTTTGTAGTTAGAGGTTGTAGCTATAGATTTTAGGTGTAGGTTGTAGGAATGGGTTGTATGTGTGGGTTGTAGGCATAGGTTATAGATGATAGATATGGTTTGTATGTTTTAGGTGTAGATGGTAGCTATCGTTTATAGAATGTAGATGTAGGTTGTAGGTAAATATTAAAGATTGTAAGAGTAGGTTATAGGTTATAAGTATAGGTTGTAGGTGAGAAATGGAACAAAGGGCTTGTCACTTGTCAAAGTCTTAAGCCTTTGCGAATAGACACAGCTGAACCTAGAACCCAGATCTTCTGAGTCTAGGATCCCTCATCTTTCTGAGTGTATATTTCTCCATGAGAAATGAGAGGTTTCAAAGGTAGTGTCTACATATTGCTGTTAGAAACACACACAAATGTGGATAGAGGAAGGACCTTGTCTCTGCTTGGTTGTCTTTTGATGTGTTTCCTTCAAGTCTCTTTACTTTGTACAGATTTTCAAATTATTTCTAATTCCTTAGCTATGACTGTACTCCTTATCCCATTTTGTATGTTGTCACCCCTTCCCCCGTTACTGTAACAAACATTTTCTGTGCTGTTATAAGTCTGTAAATGCTTGATGACTACATGCTCTTCAGTATGGCCGTACCACCATTTCTTAGGCTTTCTCTTGAGTGGGATATTTAGGCTGTTAGTACTGTTTGTTGTTTCTTTTGTTCTAAAGCCAATCACATTTGAGCTAAGTTTTCCTGAAGATGATATATTTAGTTTTCCAAGGGGGATCATGGGCCTGGGGGTTGATCAGGCCTAGAAGAAGCTGGGGAAAGCTGGTAACTCCCTGATGGGAAATCTGGCTCGGGGTTACACTGCCTCCTGGCTCAAGTGTTCCCTTGGCAGGGGTTGCCGCCCACCGCCAGCCCTGAGCAGTGTTGTGGGGCAGCCCTGGGGCAGAGGGAACGGGAGAAAGGGTCTTTCTTCTTTAGTCAGGAAGAGGATTTTCAGGCACAGAGCTAGGGAAAGTGGCTGCCTCTCAAGAGACTTGGTTTTATAGAACCTGTAAGGTGGGCATAGGGTAGGCAGGAGCAATCTCACATTTATGACCTCCCCACACTCATCCATCCCTCTGGCATTTCTGCTCAGAGTTGTCAACAGTGAGAGGCAGTTCTTTCCCACAAGCACAGCCTAAGCGACTGATCCCTGCACTCAAAGATGAAAGATCCTCAGTGGTCCTTCCTCCAGCCCTGGATGTCCCCAGTCCTAGGGTGCCTTTTCCTCCTTTGGTTTGTTTTTGCAAATGAAGCTGCCAAGTCCAAGCAGGGTCAAATTATTTGTCCAAAACCATAGAACCATTGTCTGGGGTTGGGGCGTGAGATTCAAGAGCTCCAACTTCCCAGTGTCCTCCTCCCCACTGTGTCCCGCAGCCTTGTCTTCCCTTTGGCCTCTGCTCCTTGGGGATCAGGGTTGTTGCACACATATCTTGTTGAATCCCCCACATGGGTGACATGACCTAGTTAGGACACAGTGGGCGTGTTAACAGCCCTGAGTAATTGCCTAGGGTGAAAAGGCAAGGACCTATCATGGTGTGATGTCAGCTCATGTTTAGTGGACGTGTAAGTTTTTATCCCTCAGAAACACACTTGCATTCATTCTTTTTTTTTTGATTTTGCTTTTTAGGGCCGCACCCATAGTATACGGAAATTCCTAGGCTAGGGGTCGAATTGGAGCTGCAGCTGCCAGCCCCAGCAACACCAGATCCGAGCCGTGTCTGTGACCTACACTGCAGCTCACAGCAATGCTAGAACCTTAACCCAATGGTGGGGCCAGGGATCAAACCCGCATTCTTATAGATACTAGTTGGGTTTATTGCTGCTGAGCTACAATGGGCACTCCCTCACATGCATTCATTCTGCAGATATATTTAAGTACTTCGGGATAGTCCATCTTGAGCATCAACCATTGGGCTTCTATTCCTGTGGAGGAGAAAGTTGTCAACCAGAGCTGTGGAATTAATTACAGGCAGTAGAAGAGCCAAGAAAGTGATTATTTCAGATTGCCAAGAGAACATAAGCAGAGGGGCACAGCAGAGTTGGGGAGTACCTTTCAGGATCACTCAGATGCCCTGGACTCACAAGTCAAGGGCTTACAGTGCCAGAGGAAAGGTTCCATTATATTAACTGGCATTTTCCTGTTGGACTCTGTTTTTGACTCAACTAGGAACCAGCCAGGTTACTTTCAAAGGCAGTTGCTTCTTCATGTTTGTTTTCTCTATAAGCAAGAGATTATAAGAATGACAAGACTGTAAAATCCTTCTATAAATAGTTTAACAACCCGTCACCACCACCACTACCACCACCACAATGTAAACATGCAAGGAAATGCTAATCCTGCCTTAAAAATATTCAGTCCATGCAATATTTGAGTGTGGGTGCTTTCTCTTTTGAGGGGCGTTTGGTCACGGGCTGGTTCCTGATGGGAAAGACTTAGAGGAGGAGGTGTTTCCAAGTTTCAATGAATAATAAAAAATCTGGGAAGAAACATACTAACCCCAATTCCCTCCCACAAGATGGGAGCATGCTTCGTTTTGGGTGCATCTCTCTTTCCATTTGTTGGTCAGTCCCTCATCTGCTGCCAGCCTCTTACCCGCCTCACCTGGGCAGATGGTCCAGAGCGCCTGCTGTGCTGAGGGGAAGGATCTGCCCCTTTTGACCCATCCCGGGGAGGCTCAAAGGCATCTTGATGGAGACAAATGACATGTTAGCACATGCCTGCTTGGGAGGTCTTTCAGCAGTTGACCTATTGTATGGCACACAGCAGGGTCTGCATCCTGCTGAAGTGAATGGCAAACCTCTCCTCTTTACCCAGCATGGTTGAGTGCATTCCTCGTGCCACCCTCCCCCACCCCCCTACCCCGCAACTGCTGCCTTTTGTAGGTGATTATTTCTGATGCATATTGACTTGTTGCTGAAAAATGCTTCAGAGAGATAATGAGCTGGGTAGTTTTCCTCTTCATTTTTCTTTGTTATTGTTGTTGAATTCATATGGGTAGTTGCACTTTCCACTTCCACTTCATTGATTACTGGATTTAGGGGATGGCTCTATAATTGACAATTTCCTCCACCCATTGTGGGCTGAAAAAAGACCTATACTTGTGGATGCTGACTCTTCTGACTCTTCTGGAAGCCTTGCGATACTGAGACCAAGGTTCTTGCTTGAGACGGGGGACACTTCTTTCCAGCTCTGGCTTGGCACAGCTAAGTGCCTGTGGCCAAGCCCCTTGCTGCCTCTTGCCTGGCTCCAATTTTCCCTTTCTTTTCTATGGGGGTCAGACCAGATGACACTGGGCACTGGCCCTCCCAGTTCTTACACTTGCCAGGCTGGAGTGGAAGCCCTTTTCTTTGGTGGCTTGGTGTGTGAAGACTGGGGCATTTCTGCTTTCATGGATGACACCGCCAACCCTGTGTGCTCTTGACATTGTTTTCCCAGGAGGCCTGATGGAGCCTCCTGCTGAGTCACACACACACTCATCCAGAGTCCCTTGTGACTAAGCTCTGTGTTTTCTGGAGGGCTGGCAGGGCTGGCAGTGCAGTGTTTGGACTGGGACAGCCTGAACCCAGTGTCACCTGGGTGGGGAATAAACCGTGACCTTGCCGGTGTGGGTGAGGGGCTACCCATGCGGCGTTCTCCTCCTCTCCATTCCTGTGCTCTTGGCTGTCAGCTTTGCTTATGCGGAGCTGAATTGCTCTTGTTTCAGATTATCATGGAAAATCTTACTGTCAAGTTCTTAGGACAGGATTAAGTGGAATAGGTGATAAAGGTCTTCAGCATTATTTACAATCTCTTGACTTTTTATTCACCCCTGTAGGCTGGATGCTTAGGAGAGTGGCACAGACTTGGCATTTGGAGTCAGGCACAGATGAGTTGGAAACCCAACAGTGTGGTGCTTTGGGCTGTGTCACCTTAAAACACGAGACTCCTGAGGCTCCGTTTACTTTCTCTAAATGGTAGCAAACAAAATGGACCCAAGAAGTTTGCTGTGGAAGACTAAGGGAGTGGATGCTGTGTTTTGCAGCATCCCGACACTGGTGGGATGCTTTTAGGCGGGACCCAGACGGGTTTCTTATTATAGTTGTGTATTTGAGTACACTTGTGAAAAAATAGAACTTGCGCATCAGAGCTCGTGATTTCACAGATATTATTGCTTAGGACAATGTTCATTTTACAAAAAGTGAGACGATTTCAAGTAGGTTTAAAAACTGATGTGCAGTGAATTTCAGTGCAGGGCAAGCAGACGGGAATAGGGAAGGTGGGCGAGTAGGACAGAATTTGGGGCACTGCTGAGCTCTGTTAGACTAAGCATCTCATAGAAAATGCATAGCAGGGGGCAGAATCTGTATGTCTTTGCTTTCGAGTCTGATCCTGTACAGGGAAGTGTGGGGTGCAAAGCTAAGAAAGAAAAGCTGCTGGTGGTCCCACTGTGTGCATTGCATTTCCCTGAGCAGGGATGCTGTCCACTTCTAGCTGTGAGTTCCCCTGAGTATGGACAAGATGGCCACTTTTCTAGGTCTTTCCAGGACAGATGTTAGTCATTATAGAATTAGCACCCTCGAGCTAGAAGAGATCTTGGAGACACCCTATTCTATGTTATAGTTGACTTTGGTGATTTGAAAAAGTTATTTCACAAAAATAAAGAGGACCCGGAGAGCTCTGGACTTACTCAAAGACACACAGATCATTAGTGGAATGGCTGGGACAAATCTGCAGGTGTTTTCCCTGAACATCTACTTCCTCTGTGCTGCTTCCATCATGGGCAATAGCTTTCCTGTTTGAAGTGTTCTTAGAACAGGATTCACCTGGACTTAGATGTGGGGTTTGAAAAATGTCGCCTGCCGCCTCTGCGAATAAAGGATGCTGCGGCCATTAAGCCACTACTGCCATCCCTGACGGTGAGCCTGAAGAAACACAGGATAGGAAAGAAGAGGATTCTGGACCTAGGTAGCTGAGGTGCTTATCAAAGGAATGATTTCAGTGAGTTCAGACTCTTGCATCTTCCCATACACAGAAAAGTGCTATGGAGTTTCCATTGTGGCTCAGCAGTAAGAAGCTTGACTAGCATCCATGAAGACATGGGTTCAGTCCTTGGCCTTGCTCATTGGGTTAAGGCTCCAGTGTTGCCATGAGCTATGGTGTAGGTTACAGACATGGCTGGAATCTGGCATTTCCTCTGGCTGTGGGGTAGGCTGGAAGCTGTAGCTCTGATTCCACCCCTCGCCTGAGAACCTCCATATGACGCAGGTGCAGCCCTAAAAAGACAAAAAGGGGGGGTAGCACCAAATTTATTAACTTGAGGTGTCTGATTTTCTTTAGTGAACAGTGATCTTTTGATGTTCTGACCACCCCTATATATCCTGGCTCATTCCTTTCCTCTTTGAGCCGCCCTTCAGAGCTGTCCCTCAGCTGCCTGAGAGGCTGTCTCCTGGGTTTGAGTCCTCAGAAAGTCTGCCAAATAAAACTAATTCTCAAATTGCGTGTTGTGTATTTTCTTCACTTGACATGGGTAAGTCCAGTTAGGAGGATCTTCAGCCTTGCCTGTGTTTCTGTGTTGCTCTTATCGATGGGAAGATTGGAGAGCCAACTGTTGAGACCCTGTGGGAAGAGGAGGAAATGAATTTTAAAATGAGGAAATGAATTTTAAAATCACCAGTGTTGGCTTTTTGAGCCTGCAGTGTTGCATACTTAGTTGTGCGATGCGGGCCTGCTCTGACCTCCGGAGCCTAAGTTTCCTCCTCTGGAAGGTGGATTGACCTGTGCAGGTTTGAATGACAGAAGTTGGGAGAAAGCCTTGTGTCTGGCTTCCTTGGTCAGTGGAGTTGAGACTGAGCCCCTACTGTTCACTCTAAACTGAGTTCAGGACCTCAGGTTCCCCAGCCCATGGCTTTGCTGATAAAAGGCTCATTCTGGTATCTCGGATTGGCCCGGCCACTGTCAGCTTGGGGAATTGTGGCCCTTTTGACTGGGAAGGTTCTGGCATGGCGGGTGAGGGTGGGTTTGGTTATCTAGGGATTGAATGTACCTTCCTTACTTCTCATTTCCTTTCTCATGATTTCTACATGATAGCATATACTTGTAACTCAGTCATTCATTTGTGTGATTATTCAGGGCTAAGTTCTAGGGATGCAGCGATGAATTAGATAGAGCCCTTGCTTGGAACAAACGAACAACAGTCGGGTGGGGGAGCTCTGTCAAACGTACAGAACATGTTTTTTTTTTTTTTTTTTTTTTTTTTAATAGTCACACCGTTGACACATGGAAGTGTCAAGGGATGGAATCTGAGGTACAGCTGTGACCTGTGCCACAGGTGTAGCGGCACTAGATCCTTTTAATCCACTGCACCAGGCTGGGGATCAAACCCGTACCTTTGCAGCAACCCCAGACTCTGCAGTTGGATTCTTGACCCTCTGCACCCCTTGGGAACTCCAGAACATGGTGCTTTGATGTGCAGGAATGCCAAAGTAGGGTCCCAGAAGGGAAGGCTGCCTTACCTAGTCTGGGAGAAGGCGTCTGGAGGGAAAGGCTCATGAAGGAGGCTGTGCCTGAGCTGGGTCCTGGGGCAGCAGTGACACTAGGAAGGATGCTGGTGGTGGCAGGGGTGCCCTCCTAGTGGAGGGAATGGCACCAGAAAGGTCTAGGGAAATAGACAGCAGGTGGGAAGCCCAGGCAGTGTAATGCAGGGAGTGAGGCAGGCAGGAGCCCCGGAATAGAGCCAACATGTAGCAGAGCCCAACCCTGCTCCCTCTCTTTTCCCAGCCCCCCATTAGGTAAGAGGTCTCAGGGAAGAAGGGTCTGTATGCTGCGCCTTTACTGGCTTATTTGTGTGTGTGTGTGTGTGTGTGTGTGTGTGTTTTTGAAGAAGTGAGATTATTATTTTTTTTATATGATTTTTTTGTTTTTCCATTATAGCTAGTATACAGTGTTCTGTCAGTTTTCTACTGTACGGCAAGGTGACCCAGTCACACATACATGTACACATTTTATTTTCGCACATGATCATGCTCCATCATAAGTGACCAGACATAGTTCCCAGTGCTACACAGCAGGATCTCATGGCTAATCCATTTCAAAGGCAATAGTCTGCATCTATTAACCCCAAGCACCGCATCCATCCCACTCCCTCCCCCTCCCCCTTGGAAACCACAAGTCTATTCTCCAAGTCCATGACTTTCTTTTCTGTAGAAAGATTTATTTGTGCTGTATATTAATTCCAGATATAAGTGATATCATACGGTATTTGTCTTTCTTTCTAACTGACTTCTCTCAGTATGAGAGTCTCTCATTCCATCCATGTTGCTGCAAATGGTATTATTTCGTTCTTTTTTATGGCCAAGTAGTATTCCATTGTGTATATATATCTGGCTTCTTATTTTTAATGTGTGGTAAAATATACATGCACACTGTAAAATTGACCATTTAAACTGTTTGAAAATACACACAATGTTATGCAACCAAAACTTCCGTCAAGTTGCAGAACTTTCTCATCACCCTGAGTGGAAACCATAGCCTTTAGCAGCCACTCCCCATTTCCTCCTTCCTTTAGTCCATGGAGCCATGGGTCTACTTCTTGCTTCTATGACTTGGCCTCTTTGGGGTATTTTGTATAAGTAGAATTATATAGTATCCAGCCCTGGTATTTGGCTGCTTCTTCTTAGTGTGATGTTTTCAAGGTTCATTCATGTTGCAGCATGTGTCAGAATTTCCTTTCTTTTTATGGCTAAGTATTACTCCATTGAATGAATTACTCCACTGAATGTTTTGTTGATCTGTTGATGGACATTTGGGTTGTTTCCACCTTTGGCTTACTGTGAATAGTACTGCTATAACCATTTGTGTGCCTGTTTTTGTTGGAACACCTGTTTTTAATTCTTCTGGGTACATGCCTAGTAGTGAAATGACCGTCTTACAGTGGTAATTCTGTGTTTAACATATTGAGGAAATGGCAGAATTCTCTGAGGGTACATTTTAGCTCCACCCTCTGCTGAGGGCCATGCCCTTTGCACCTGCACTGTTAGGTATAAGTGCTGAGAAATACACTGAAAAATTACTGTGTGCCAGGCAGGGTTTTGCATCCTCACTAGGGACCCCAGGGGGT
Organism: Sus scrofa; assembly: GCF_054392235.1. Taxonomy (NCBI): domain Eukaryota; kingdom Metazoa; phylum Chordata; class Mammalia; order Artiodactyla; family Suidae; genus Sus; species Sus scrofa. Next base: position 102,224,307 of record NC_139396.1, on the reverse strand, counting down.
GGGTGCTATTCCTGTTCCCAGTTTTCAGATGAGGAGACTGAGGCTCAGATCTACCACTTGGTTAGGGTAAGGTCACTCAAGATCATGCAGCTGGTCAGTAGCAGATCTGAGATTTGAATAAAGACCAGTCTCCAGAGCCCAGTCTTCACCTGATGCAGCACATGATGGCTCAGGACAAGAGTGTCCACAGGCCAGATCCACAGGGGAGGTTACAGGTGGAGCCCAGAGACCTCCTGATGTGCGGTGAGAGGATGTGGTACAGTGTGGAGCCCAAAGAGGCACTAGGTTTGAGGGTGGCCTGGGGCCCACTCAGCTGTACCCCCATCCTTTGGGCCTTTTCACTTGGCTTCTCCTCCCCTACCTGCTCCCTTTACCACCCCTCCCCCAGCCTCACCTCTTCCTTTTATTAAGTGGAAATGGCTAATCAGCCATCCTAGGAAATAATACCATAGAAAGCCCCTGCCTTCTGGTTCCATAGGGGTGGGGATGGGGGCGGGGGGGGGGGGAGGGAAGGAGAGAAAGAAAACTCCTTCAGCAGATCTGAGGAGACCAGACCACCCAGCCCAGGGGTTTTCAAGGTGCCTGCAGGTCTGCTGCAGAGGTGGACCTGAGCTGGGCTTGGGCTCTGGTGTCTGAGCTTCCCGCCTTCCCTGTGACTGTCCCCAGGACAGCCTGCTCAGCTCATCTGCTGTGGTGTAAGCAGCTCCCACAGAGGACACCCCATGCTGGGGCTGTTAACTGCCTGTTGGAGAGGCTGTTGGTGTGTCCCTGGCTCAGGCTGCAGGTGGAGAACTCTGGGGAAGGGGTGGCCTGGGCTTGGAGAGGGGGAAACCCTCCTGGTAAGTGAAGAGGGAGCCCCAGACCAGTTGGTCGTGTGAGAACTGGCCCGAATTATGGTTGATAACGTAAATCTGGGAGGATGCCAGGGCCATATTAATACTGCATGAGGCAGTAAGGGGACCGCAGGCTTGAAACCAGAGCTCTGGCCTAGAATGGAACTGAACAGTGGGCCTTGTCTTAAAGAGACATGACGTGCTCCCAGAAGTATGTGCGGCATTATTTCCCTCTCATGCTGTTTACTATATTTGCACACAATGCCCCTGAAGGGTTTAAAAAGGAAATAGCAGTGTAAGATGGGAGGTGTTTTTTATTGCACGGGGTAGCACCACTGAATGCTCAATGACTTAATTGTTTCTTTTGTTACCTTGGCGAGAGGTTGAGGGAGGTGCAGGGTCGGGGCGGGAGACAGGAGAGAGAGAGGAAAAGAAAGCCTATGTCCTGTCTCTCCTCTCCCTGATATTTTGCTGAAATCTAGTTCAGCTAGTAAGCAGACTGAGAAATTTGGGACCCACTCATTGGGCAGAGAACACTTTGAAACCTTGAACCACCAGTACCACATAGAATTCTTTGTTCAGGTGTCAGTTTTGACTCTTCCACTCTTGGGATGGAGTTCATGGCTGTGCCCATTGTTTGCATGGGCCAGTCAATGCTGTTTCTTGTTGGACTGTTGGAGCCACTCGCATGGGTCTAGAAACCAAGCAGCTCGAGAGTGGAAATGTCTGGCTGCTATTGGCTGATGAGGAAGAAAAGGAAGGGATGTCAGGGAATTTACTCAAAAGCAAACCTCCATCCAGATGGTGTCCTAGAGCATTTGTCTAGTTACTGGGAAAGATTCAGCTGTGTCTAGGACAGCTTCAGTATGTTTAGTAAGTGTGTTTCAGAATGCTTCCTTCCTTTTTAAATTGGTGGTCGGCTATGGTAGTTAGGGTGCTTTTGGCTGCAAATAAAGGCAAACATTGACTCAAATCATCTTCAACAGTAAGGAAGTATATCTCCCATAAGTTGAACAGAAGTGGTGGGGGTGGGGGTGCTCCAGTGTGGATGGCTTGGGGGATGAGTGTTGTCTGAGGCCCTACCTCCTCCTGTGCCTTTGCTCTACTGTCTTTAGGGACAACCTCACCCTAACTCTGGTTCCTCCCATGGCCACAGAATGGCTGCAGGAGTTCCATGTATCACATCTGGACATGGCAAAGGGAGGATGGAGACCATTCCTTCTGGGGTGGGCTTTAGGGATAGAAGAAACTTTTCCAGGAAGCCCCTCCAGCTAGTTCTCCATCTGTGTTTGGCCAGAACTAGGCCAGCTGCCTGCCTGTGAGTCAGTCAATGGGAGGGGAATGGGAGCATCCACTGCTGCAGACGACACAGGACCTAGGACCTGGTGAGGGAATAGGCTCAGCTTGTCCTGGGGCTCAGGACAAGGTGAAGGAAGGGGTAGGAACCTGCCAAAACAGGGCCTTGCTAAAAAAGAGGAAGGGGGTGATGTCTAGCTGTCCCTTACGTCTGTAAGTAGCAGATTCCTGAATGTGCAAAGCATCAGGGAATACTAGAATTGAGAAGGAAGATGAGACCATCCATCCCCATCTATCCCTTTGTTACCAGAAAGATGTTACTTGAATCTGGGTTCTTGTTCACAGAACTGAAGAATGAATATCAAGAATACACAGGCAGCAAGCAAGCCCAAGTCTTTATTACAGGAAGGCAAACAGCTCCCAGGACAGACTGCGAGGGAGAAGAAGAATCCCCCTTTTTATTGTTCTATGGATGTTTTTATGTCTTAAGGACGGGGGTACCAACGTGGGGTTCAGATACCAGTTCTTTTTCCCATTGGCCTTGCCCAGTTGATGTATATCGGGCCTTGTCCAATAGGGACTTTAGAGTTAGGGGATGCTCCATAAGTTTTATGGTCCTTGTGCTCTTCTTTCCCCTAGACTTGGAGTCGCCACTCTTTATATGCTTTTGCTGACAGTCAAATGTATAGGTCAGGGGTTAATTCCCACCTTGACGTAAATCAAATGTACTTTCAATATTTAAGCTTCCCGCAAGCAAGGCCTGTTGGTCTTGATTAGTTTTTATAAATCTTAAACCACGGACATTAATCAGGGAGTATATTGATGCCCATGATCCTACTACACTAAGAACCTGAGTTATTATTCTGCCTCACCTTTATTTGACAGATGAAGAAGCTGAGCCCCAAGAGTTGGAGAGACTTGCCCAAGATCATGCAATCCACCATGGAAACCGGGCTCCAACTGTGTGGGCTCAGCGGGCTCAGCAGGCAGGTGGCTGATGAGGAAGAAGATTGGGACCCTGGGTGGGGGAATGTTGGCAGACCTTCTAGAAACTAAGTGTCAGGCCAGTCCTTTTCATTCTGTGAGTGTATTGATCATCACTGAGTCTCTGACCCTGTCAGGAGGAAAAGTACAGTGAGGGAGCCTCCAGGTGTTCACACGAGAATAAGACCAACCCACAGGGGCACAGCCTGAGCTGGTGTGTGTTCTCGTAGTCTCACTTCCTGATGCCAAGGACTTGCAACCAATTCTGGAATACAACTGGCATATCAAATTGCATCAATTAAAACTGCATGAGGCCCTGAAAATGTTGATTTTTATCTTATTTTAACCTGCACAAGATGGGTATAAAATTAAGTTGTGGTAGCAATTCTCTCAATAAGACTGTCGTAAGAAAAATATTAAACTACACTCTTTGCAGGGCATGAACCTGCCTGGCCTCATTTGGGGATGGAGGTCTTGATGGTTGGGTATTGGCCTGGCTAGAGAATTGGGCCATGATGGTGGGTGCCGCCTGCTGGTGCTGAGAAAGGCTGGCTGTCCAGGGTTGCCTTTGACCCCTGTGTTTAAAGGAAGTATATTCTCTTAGCTCCTGCATTGCCCTTGGGGCATTCCTCAGAGCCTTCTTTCATTGTCAAGGTGGCTCTGGTTATCTATTACCATCTGATTTCAATCACAGAAGATGTAGGTGGGGAGTAGCTGGTGGAAAGAGACCCAGATCCTTAATCCCTACGTGATATCCTAAATAAAGCAAAAAAGCCACCCACAGCTGCCTCAGTGTGCCTGGCATTTTCATTTTCTTCTCTAGAACCAAGCCACCAGGCTTATAAATCATTCAGAACTCAGAACATCACCCCCCTGCCCCGCCCCCCCACACACGCGCGCGCACGCACACGCACACACACACACACACACACACACACACACTATGCTGAGGTTTCTGAAATCAGGCTCTGGTTTCTCTGTGATCTTGAGAGTGTCAGAAACTCAAATACTTGAAGGCTCCCAGAGGAGAAAGGAGTAGCCTTCTTATTATTCGAGAGTGTAGTTTGCACATTCTCAGCTTCTCAACATTTGGATTCTTGAGCCTGGTTGGTCTGCAGGAGAGCAGACTCCATCAAAGCTTCTCCTCTTGTCAGGCCACTGAAAAGTTCTCTGTTTTATTACTTAGTCATTCCATGTTCCCTTCCGACATCTCACGGAGTCCTGCCGTTTTTGCCTTCGTGCTGTGAGACCCAGCTTACTTCGTAGGTGCTAGCAACCGAGCTCTCTGTACAGTGAATTTCTGCACAACAAACCCTGTTTTCTCAGTGACTTCAATTCGACAGTGACAATAATAGTGGCTTAATCTTTTTCACTCTTTTAATTGAACTATAACGTGATAGTGGAAAGTGAACATAATGTAAAATCCATCAAGCTGGCCACACTCCTGTAACCACCAAGATCAAGAAACAGAACACCTTTAGAATTCCTTGGAATAAACAGTTAATTGCAGCTTACATTTACACAAGGCCTGTGCGTGTTCTCTCAGGAGTTTTCTGCACTGAATCCCCCTCTGACACCATGGTACCCACACATCACCGGATTGTGGCAATTTCCCTCCCATATGAGGGTTACCTGGCTTGCATTTCTGTGTCGTAGCTTCTGTCTTTGTCTTTTTGTAGGTGCATTCGTATACCTCCATTTTAAGGAAACCCAACGTATGACAAGCCATATTTATCAGTGAGATCAACTGCCAGCCATCTTATTTAACACGTGTTGCTTTCTTCTTCACTTTTCAAGTGGGTGAACTCTTCTCTTGCACTTACAAAATGATTCACCCTAACAGTTCATAGCTATTAAGTACCTACTATACACCAGGCATTTTGGCAGATACTGTGCATTTATCTGCAATGTGAGTGCAGTGGACACAGGATCCAAGTAAGACATGGCTGCTCTTCTCAAGGATGTGTCAGTCTAGGGAGAGTCAATATGCTTGACCATGAACTTGCTACAAAAGTGAGACATCAGAGAGTTGGTGAGAGAGATGGGGGAGTAAAAACCCACCCCCATCTGAGGGAGGCGAAGGGGATTCAAAAGGGCTGGTGATGGAGGGCCCGTGCCTCTGCCCACGGATGGAATACGTAGATCTCTGATGTGAACAACAGGGAAAGGAGTCTTACTATGCTTTGAGGCTAAGTGCTGCTATTTAATGCATGAAGCTGACTCAAAGGGAAGATTGGGGGTTTATTACAGGAAATTAGAACTCTGTGGTAGCAATTCTAGAAGTTCCAGATGTGGTACAACGGGTTTATTTAAGCACTGTGTTGCCCTGAGACCCATTTCTCCTGCACTTGGCCACGTGGCAGAGTTTGGACCTGTGGAGATTGTCCTCTGAGGGTCGAAGCTGGAAGCAGGTCCTCAGCTAGGCTCCTCACCCTCTGCTCCCTATGCTTCTGGTCGCCTGCTGGCCTCCTCCTGCCCTGCCCAGGGGCAGCAGCTGGTGTGAGGGGTGAGTGAGGGGCTGTTGCTAAGAAAACTGTTGCAGCTTACTTTGTTTGACGTGTGTGTTTAAATTAGTATCTTTAAATGCCATTCCTCCACATTTACTCAATTTTGAAACTACCGGGGATTGGGGGTGTTGAGAGGGAGGAGAGGTGATTTGAAAAGGCAAAATATTTGGGAGTGTTTATTTTATTTATTTTGCTTACTTTTTATTTTTCTAGTGTACAGCATGGTGACCCAGTTTCACATACATGTGTACATTCTTTTTTCTCACATGATCATGCTCCATCATAAGTGACCAGACATAGTTCCCAGTGTTACACAGCAGGATCTCATGGCTAATCCATTTCAAAGGCAATAGTCTGCATCTATTACCCCAAGCTCCCAATCCATCCCCCTCCCTTGCCCTCCCCCTTGGAAACCACAAGTCTATTCTCCAAGTCCATGACTTTCTTTTCTGTAGAAAAGTTCATTTGTGCTGTGTATTAGATTCCAGATATAAGTGATATCATACAGTATTTGTCTTTCTTTCTAACTGACTTCTCTCAGTATGAGAGTCTCTCATTCCATCCATGTTGCTGCAAATGGCATTAGTTTGTTCTTTTTATGGCTGAGTAGTATTGCGCTGTATATATACATCACATCTTCCTAATTGATTCATATGTCGATGGACACTTGGGTTGTTTTCATGTTTTGGCTATTGTGAATTGTGCTGCAATGAACATGCGGGTGCATGTGTCATTTTTAAGGAAAGTTTTGTCCAGATATATGCCCAAGAGTGGGATTGCTCGGTCATATGGTAGTTCTATGTATAGATTTCTAAGGTACCTCCATACTGTTCGCTATAGTGGTTGTACCAGCTTACCTTCCCACCAGCAGTGCAGAAGGGTTCCCTTTCCTCCACACCCTCTCCAGCATTTGCTTTGTGGACTTATGAATGATGGCCATTCTGACTGGTGTGAGGTGGTATCTCATGGTAGTTTGGATTTGCATTTCTCTAATAATCAATGATGTTGAGCATTTTTTCATGTGCTTATTGGCCATCTGAACATCTCTTTGGAAAAATATCTCTTTAGGTCTTTTGCCCATTTTTCCATTGGGTTTGTTGGCTTTTTTGCTGTTGAGTTGTATAAGTTGTTTGTATATTTTAGAGATTAAGCCCTTGTCAGTTGCATCATTTGAAACTATATTCTCCCATTTTGTAAGTTGTCTTTTTGTTGTCTTTTTGGTTTCCTTTGCTGTGCAAAAGCTTGTCAGTTTGATTAGGTCCCATTGGTTTCTTTTTGCTTTTATTTCTGTTGCTTTGGGAGATGGACCTGACAAAACATTTGTAAAGTTGATGTCAGAGTATGTTTTGCTTATGTTCTCTTCCAAAAGTTTGATGGTATCTTGTCTTATATTTAAGACTGTCAGCCATTTTGAGTTTATTTTGGTGCATGGTGTAAGGGTGTGTTCTAGTTTCATTGATTTGCATGCAGCTGTTCAGGTTTCCCAGCAATGCTTGCTGAAAAGACTGTCTTTTCCCCATTTTATGTTCTTGCCTCCTTTGTCAAAGATTAACTGACTGTAGGTGTCTGACCAAGGAGGTGAAAGACTTATATGCTGAGAACTATAAAACATTAATCAAAGAAATTAAAAATATGTGAAGAAATGGAAAGATATTCCATGCTCCTGGGTTGGAAAAATTAATATTGTAAAAATGGCCATACTACCCAAAGCAATCTACAGATTCAATGCAATCCCTGTCAAATTGCTCATGACATTTTTCACAGAACTAGAACAAACAATCCAAAAATTTATATGGAACCACAGAAGACTCAGAATTGCCAATGCAATTCTGAGGAACAAAAACCAAGCAGGAGGCATAACTCTCCCAGACTTCAGGCACTATTACAAAGCCACGGTCATCAGGACAGTGTGGTACTGGTACCAAAACAGACATGCAGACCAATGGAACAGAAGGGAGTGTTTATTTTTATTTATTTTTTTATTGCTGCATCCACAGCATATGGAGGTTCCTAGGCTAGGGATTGAATCAGAGCTGCCGGCCTGCACCACAGCAATGTGGGATCCTTAACCCAGTGAGCAAGGCCAGGGATTGAACCCATTTCCTCATGGATACTAACCAGGTTCTTAACTTGCTGAGCTACAGTGGGAACTCCTGGGGGTGTTTTTTTAAAGAAGGTGAATAAAAAATGTCAGGGGAACTGCAAGTGTTAGGCATGGTTGCAGATCCCTTCAGTAGGATCACAGAATCCCCCTACTGTGGCCGCAAGGAGCCAGTTGGAAATGGGTTGTGGGGACACCTGGGAAATCCTGAGTTCTCTTGGGGTCCTCAGAAATGAAGATATTAAGGGAGAATTTGGGATGCACATATCTGATAACCACCCCCAAGGCAAGAGGGGTGGGGTGTTTGGGAATCTGGATGTGGTACCGGGTGAGTGTCAGTCATTTATCTGGTTGTCGCTCCCAAGGGGCTGGGGCGAGAAGGGAGGAGGATCTAATAATGAAAGGGATGATGCTTAAAATAAGCGTCATGACAATGCTCGCGTTTATTGGACACCTCCTTTGTGTCAGGGACGGAGGCGAAAGCTTCACATCTTTTAACTTGTCTTATCCTTATAACAGCTCTCAGAACTGGCTCTGTTATCTGTGGTTTATGAATGAGGAAATAGCCAGAGAGGTTAGGTAACCTGTCCCAGATCACCACAGCAGTAAGTGGCAGAACTGGACTTGCAATCCTGGCTGCCTGGCAATAGGATGCATACCTTTAAGCTTGTAGCTTGCTATCACCAGGAATTAGGTACCGGAATGGAAATTGAGGAAACCAGATGAGAACAGGAACGTGGAAGCGCAAGACAGGAGATTGGGTTCAGAGACCTTTGCTGAGCTGAGGATGGTGTCTTTTGTGGGTCTTTAAAGGTTGCTTTTGGATGAAGGTAACACAAAGGGATCAGTCTGTCCTGGACATGATCTGCTTCTAGAATCCAGTCCACAAGGAATGTGCCGGGCTATTGTATACCTGAGGGCCTTTGCATGTGCTGTTCTCTGTGGCTGGAATTACTGTTCTGCCTGCGTTTTTGTATGCTGGTTCCTTTTCATCACATCTTAGTTTAAAGCCACTGGGATAGAGAATCCTTCCCTGACCATCCAGCAATACTCATTCAACAAGTAGGTATTGTGTATCCAGGGTGCGTTATGCTAGGTACATGGTATGTAGTAATGAACAGAAACAGATCAGTGCCCTTGAGGAGCTTAATCTGTTGAGGGGAGACAGAAAATACATGATAAACACACATAGAAGGAAGATTTTGAAGTGTGTGAGATTTTGTTATTCTGTTTCAAAGCCTTTATCATGATTTGTAATTATTTCCGCTGTTGATATGATCCTTCTCTGCTAAACTCCCATGGTCAGTGCATTGAGAATAGGGACCTTGGCTGTCTGGGTCACCACTTTGTCCAAATGTCCAGCCCAGAGCCTGAGACATAGAAGATCATGTTTGTTGAGAAAATGTATGGGGAATACCTATACTGAGAAATTTGGAAGAATTTCCTGCACCAGAGCCTTCTGGGACTTTGTCTTCCAAGGCCAGGGTTGTTGGCATAATTGATGCTCACACCAACAGGTGACCTCATCTGAGCTCTGGTCCATACCTTTCCTTCAGGGTGTCCTTGAGAAAGTGTCTTAGATGCCCCATAGGCTGCCTCTTTAAAATGGGGATGATGGTGCCTGTTCTTCTCAGTCAAGGCTGGGAGGGAGGGAGAGGGAGCAGGCTTGGGGTGAGCTGGCTCCCGGGAGCAGAGAGTGTGTGGTGTGGGATGACCACACCTTCCCTGGCCTGAGTGTTGCACTGAGGGTCGGCAGGTGACACACCATCCTCGTCTCCACCCCTGGGTTGGCGTGGGGACAAAAGAGATCACATCATTGTGTTCGAGATGGTATTAATTCATATTAACTCTTATGATAGGGGCTCCTGTTTAAAGAGTGCTGCCATGTGCTGGATGCCACACCAAGTCCCGAATGGGCATCCTCTTGCTGAGCTCTCACTGGCTCCCGTGTGATATGGGAACCTGCCAGGTGAAGGGACTTGTGCAAAGCTCACAGCTGGCGGAACTGGGAGCCCCACTCAAGCCAGCCTCAGACCTCATACCATACAACCCCTAATATAAGTCCCTTTACTAATTTTTAGTGTCACCAAGCAGAAGGCACTTAGGTTGTCAGAAGATTCCTAGCTGAACCTTGGGGAAAAAAATGTTCCCATTCTGTGTTTCACCAAGAAAAAAGGCCTTAACTATTGATATACTAGTAGAATCACTTGGCTTTCTAAGTACTCATGTTATTGTTCTTGGGGTTGCTAATAAAAGCCCTAATAATTCAGTCTTGGGGTTAGAGAAGCAGCAGGAGGGAGCTGGATAACCTTGGTGGGGATGTTTTACTCTTTTGCAGTGTCCTCTTCATTATCCAGGCTAATGGGATGAGAACCAGTGGCCACAAATACTCATACAACCCAAACAATCGATTATCTGCTCACTGAGGTGTTGACTGACAAGGAGGGACTAAGCCTTTTATGAGGCTGCCCTTCCAAGTCTCCTTGTCTCTGGTGATCTTTAGCAAGTGCGAGGTGGGAGTTAATCCCTGCTCTGCAAGTCAGGGAAAACCGGAGAAGCAGGTTTCACTCTGGCCTTGCATCTCGGGTACAGATGGTGTGTGGATCTCATCTGCAGCCAAGGTGGGGCTAGCTAGTGCTGTTTTTCCCTTTCTGAAAGCATCCTGGGTGATGGAGCACATCGTCTTAATCCTCCGCGAGCGTTTTGCTGGCTGCTCTGCTGCGTGGAAAATCTCAGCGGGCTGCTCCAGGCCAGGCACAGGCCTGTGTGTCTTCGAGCCCTGCGGGACTGACGTGGCGTGCAGCTTGAAGGGAATGGAAAGGTCATAAAGGCCTGGGACAAGGGAGCGAACGGAGCCAATGGCACCATCCGGTAACGTTAGATGGAAGATGAAATTGTAGCGTGGAGTCGTGAGATGCCGGGCGGGGGAAAGAGACCTCAGCATTTTCCATGATTAACTTTCTAATAGTAACTGTGTGTGTACAGCCGGTGCCTAGCAACTGGGAGATGATCTCCGTGGAGTGTGCATTAATACAAGTGCATGTAGCTTCCCACTATTGTTGGGTTTTCCCCATTTTGTTTCTATCTCTGTCCCGATGTGAGGATGGGGGAAATCGGACCACAAACCTGCCATGTCCCTGATGGCAAAGTGGGGAGGCAGCTGAACTCATCACCTCTCCTAATCGATTCACCCCTCCCCCTGGAATCCCCAAGCCTTAGGTGACCACGGAGCTCCCTCTTAGCAGTAAGGCATGAAGAAAAGGATGCTGAGCGAGGTGACCCAGAGGCTGCGATTTGTTAGGTGTGTGGCTTATAATAAAGTGTCCATATACTGCAATCATGCCTCTTTGCTTCCTGAAATCTCCAGGGATCCAGATGCATATGTTAGGCCTGGTGCAGAATCACTAGGAGCCTGGGCTGCTTCTGAAGGACACCAGGGACTCCAGGCGCAAGGCACCCATGCTTGGCATTGGACTGCATTGTCTCCCCAGGGGCTGTTTTGATTGCCCAGTTACTGCTGTGTAATTGCCTTCTGGTCCTTTAATAAAGGAGGCCTGGGTTCCGGTTACATTATTTTCTTCCGATACAGCAGATAGAGGTCTGGCAGCAGGAAGCCAGGGGGAATTCTTGTTGAGGACCCAGGGCAGAACCCTTTTTGTCCTCCCTATCTCTTTCTCTAGCAGGAGTTTGCACCAGGGGGAGAAAGAAGCAGCCCCTCCTCCCACCAACACACTTTGCCTGCATTCACGCTCGTGTGCACATCCACACAAGCCTGCCTACCTGCCTCTTAAACCCCCCTCCCACCTTTTTTTTTGGCCACTCCTGTGACATTCAAAAGCTCCCTGGGCCGGGGATCCAACCTGCACTATAGCATTGACAATGCTGAGTCCTTAACCACTAGACCAACAGGGAACTCCTCCCTCGCCTTTTTTTTTAACCCACATCCCCATATCCACAAACACCCTCGCCCCTCCCCAGTTCCCTTGTGCCCACACACTTCCACTCCTGCACACTTGGTCATGCACCTTCATGGTGGGCCCTGTCCTCCTTGGCCCACCTCACACCTGCTCCCTGCACATGGGCATGCCCCCTATATCCTCCTATACTAACACAGAGGGGTTCTTGACCTGCATTGCAGCACCTGAGCCACAGATGAGGCATGAGAAATGGAAAGTTGGAGGTGTCCTGCCCACTGAGAGCCAAGGGAGTGGAGGAAGAGGCAGGGGTCCCAGCTGCTTCTTGGGCAGACTGGGGGCTCGGAGGCCTTGGCTTCAAGCAGTGCTTGCTGGGAGGATCCTCTTTCCTCCTTCTTAAACATGTCCATTTAGCCACTGTCTGTTGTGCCCCACTGTGTGTCAGGAACTGTCCTAGGCCCTGGGGACACTGCAGAAAACAAAGCAGATGCAGGCCCTGCTCTCAGGGGTTTGCATTCTAGTGATGGAGACACATTCTAGTGATGGAGACAGACTATAAACAGGGTAAGTCAGACGGTGGTCCATGCAAGAGGACAGATAAAGGAGGGAAAGGGGAAACATAGTGATGAGGAGGGTGCTCTTTTACCCAGGGCCGGGAGAAAGGCTCTTTGGTAAGGTGAGTTTTGAGCAGCTACTGGCGAAAAGCATTGTGGGAAGAAGGAACGGCAAGTATGGAAGTGTGGTGGGCTGGAGCTCAGAGAACATTTTCTCTTTGACACTTGGCTTACCTCAGCTCTCCATGGGGCTGCTTCTGTGTTCTGAGCTACCGATGCTGGCTGTGGGGATGACAGGATGGAAAGACCCAGCCCTGGCTAGGGAAGCAGGCAGCAGGATGCCAGAATATTGTGCTTGCCCCAGAGGGATATGACTGGGCTGGTGGACCCAGGGGCTGGTTGGGAGGTGCACTACAAAGGGGGCAGCTCTTTTTCAGGAGCTGATACTTGTGCAGAATCTTCAGGAAGGTGAAGAAATAGTCTTGAATGAGAGGAAAGAAGACAGACATTACAGGCAGAAGGGTCACCCACAAAGATTTGGGAGATGCCACCTGCATGGTGTCTGGGGACGGTTCCCAACAGGTGGGGGCTCCAGGAGTGTTGTTTACGTTCCTGTTGTGCTTGTGTCAGGCGAAGAAGGAAGCAAGACGGGTCTTAGAGACTTACCCTGACAAGTGTGCTGGTGGTGTCACGGGGCGAGTCCTGGGGCACCCTGTCTCCCCTCCCTAGTGCCCATGACGGGAATACCTGACTAATGCGGGTCCCCTTCCTGGCCCTCTTTATCCTGGTTCCCTCCTCAAAGTAATGTGAGTCAAATTTCCTGTTCACATCAGATCTCACCCACTGACTGGTGCTGCTCTTCAAGAGGCAGGCTGGGGGGCGTTTCTGGGGAGCAGCAGAGAAGGATGGAGACCTTGAACACGTTTCCCGGAATCCAGTCACCTCCCTTCCCTTACATAGGGGACAGACTGGTGGTCTGCAGCAGTTACAGTTTGTGGGTTTTTTTGTTTGTTTGTTTCTTTGTTTGCATTAATTGCCTACATTTAAAAATAGTTTTTTAGGAGTTCCCATCATGGCTCAGCGGATACAGATCTGACTGACATCCGTGAAGGCCACAGGTTCGATCCCTGGCCTCGCTCAGTGAGTTAAGGGTATGGCATTGCTGTGAGCTCTGGTGTAGGTCTCAAAAGAGGCTTGGATCTGGCGTTGCTGTGGCCATGGTGTCGGCTGGCAGCTGTAGCTCTGATTCAACCCCTAACCTGGGAACCTCAGTATGCTGTGGGTGTAGTCCTAAAAAGACAGAAAATTAGTTTTTCAGATAAAAAATGTGGTTCTAGATTTCCTTGGGGAAAAAAAAAAAAAAAAAAAAAAAAAAGGAAGGTGGACCCTTAGGGGCCTGTGTTATTGTGATGATGCTTGGTTGGGGAAAACAGCTGTAGCTCCTCCCATGGAGGGCCCCTTTCTTGCTGTTATAGCAGCTTCATTCCCAGGGGCATGTGGCCAAGCTTGGACCCCTTTTTTGCATTAAGGAAATAAGTATGAGACTGTGCTTCTCCAGTTCTCAGCGACTGGGCCTTCAGATTCTTCCTGGTGTTGTTGTTGGCCACACCTGTGGCATGCACAAGTTCTCAGGTTGGGGATCAAACCCCGCAACAGGAGTGGCAATGCTGGATCCTTAACTTCTAGGCTACCAGGGAACTCCATGTTCATTTTTTTTTTCGGGGGGGGGGGAATCTTTTTAGGGCCACACCCGTGACATATGGAGATTTCCAGGCTAGAGGTCCAATCAGAGCTGTAGCCACCGGCCTGTACCAGAGCCACAGCAATGTGGGATCCAAGCCGTGTCTTCAACCTGTACCACAGCTCATGGCAATGCTGGATCCCTAACCCACTGAGTGAGGCCAGGGATTGAACTTGCATTCTCATGGATGCTAGTCGGGTTCGTTAACCACTGAGCCACAGTGGGAACTCCTCCCTGGGTCATTATTATTTCTCAGCTAGAAGCCAGTGGGTGGGAGCCCCTTCTTTGCTTTGACCCTCCTCAGGTCAGCTGGATGTCACTGTATATCAGGAATAATGGGGAGAGGTAGGAGTGGGCAGGGCTGTAGGCTGCATTGTGGAAAGACACAGATCGCATCTCCTGACATCTGTAAAAATGGTGTCTCGGTGCGGGTAAAGAGGTGAAGGTCAGAGCTCCCATCGCAAAGGCTTAGCAGAGAGAGCTCTTGGGTGAGGAGGGTGGGTTGACCAGGGCCTCTTAGCCGGCTCTACTCATCAAGCCAGGTCATCCGTGAATCTTTCTAGAAAGGAAGAAGCCATGATTGTTATGGTCAGGGTCTAACCAAGTGGCCCCCCACCCTCCAGAGCACGGGTTTCCCTTTGGCTTCTGGGATTCACATGTGGTCCTTTGCAAATTGGGCAGCCTGGGGGTGGGCTAGGTGGAGACGCTGCACTGGGAACTTGTCTCTTAGTGTTTATGGATGTGGGGAGTCATGCTGTGTCCTCTGGTCCATGTTCTGAGAAGGAAATGCAACTTGTAGCACCTGCGAAAACTGCTTTGATGTCACTACATGTGCATTAGGTGTCAGATGACCACTTGGGGAGAGTGCCAGTTGAGCAGCCAGGACCCAGAGTGATTGTGCTTCCTCCTTGCCAGGGCTTTCCAAGCTCTGGTGTGTGCCTGCAGTTTTTAGCATGACCTGGCCTGACTTTGAGGGAAGACCAGCATGTCTCTGGAAGAAGGTGGCACTTCTAGGCTTCTCTGGACTTTGAACAAAGTCTGATGCACCAGGGTGGGTGGAAGCCACATGCTGCCTGCCACTGATATGAGCAGGGAGGCTCCAGGCCCGGGTGCCAGGTGGGTAAATTGATTTTTCAGCCTGCGGAACTTCTAAAGATAGGCTCGGGTGGTGCTCTGTTGGCACTGGGAGTGATGGGCCATCTGTGAAGCATAGGCCTGCCTGCTGTGGGGGTGCAGGCCCTGGGCAGGCAATGCCGCCCTGAGATGGGCCCAGATGCAGGAAGGGAGGGCTAATGCAATGAGGATGAGTCAGCCTTACTCCCTGGGCCAGGATCCCCTCCCTGGGCCACCCAAGGGGGGTTCGTTCTGGTTCTAGGAGGACTGCGGTCGCCTGTAATTTATGTGGTTCCTGTGGCTGAGTGGTGCAGGTAAATCCTGACTAGAATAAATGAATCGTCAGGATGGTGGTTTGTTCTTCTCTGGCCCACAAGTCTCATATATTTAAGAAAATGGGTTGCTTGGTTTCTTCCTGTTTTTTGGTCTTTTTAGGGCTGCATCTGTGGCATATGAAGGTTCCCAGGCTAGAGGTCAAATCAGAGCTGCAGCTGCCGGCCTACACCACAGCCACAGCAAGGTGAGATCCAAGCTGCATCTGCAACCTACACTGCAGCTCATGGCAATGCCAGATCCTTAACCCACTGAGTGAGGTCAGGGTTGAACCTGCCTCCTCATGGATACTAGATGGGTTCATTTCTGCAGAGCCACAGTGGGAACTCCCACTTGGTTTATTTCTTAAATCACTGTTTGAATTCCTCCACACTCACCTTGAATCATCCGTTCTCCCTTTCCTTTCCCACCCTGTTTTCGTCAAATTACTTTTGGGTGCTTGTGATACATTTATGCAGCACTTTACAGTTTGCAAAGCACTTTTAGGCCAACGTGTTTCCTGAGCTCCCCTCGGCACTGGACGAGTGCTGGGGAGGCAGCACTGAACAGACACAGTGCTTGCTCTCAGGAGGTGTTGATAACCTACTGCTGACATCTATGGAGAGAACAGCATGAAATGATAGCTTGTGTTTTTAGGATCGGTGGGAAAGGTCTGTCTGAAGAGGACCAAGAAGGAAGCCAACAGGGTGGCCATGTAGCAAAAAGCATTCCAACCAGTGGGACTAGATAGTGCAAAGGCCCTGAGGTAGGAATGACCTGGCTTGTTTCAGAAACAGCAAAAAAGCCACTCTGGGGTTATGGGTATTGGGGGAGGGAAAAATGCAATGAAGAAGGTTGGCAGGGGCTTTTTCTTGTAGGGCTTTGCAGACAGTGGTGTGGAGTCTGCAATTCCTGCACAGTGTGATGGGGCATTATTGCAGGGGTTTAAGTAGCTGTGCCTGTGGTCCGATGATCATTTTTCAAAGCTTGCTCTTGCAGTAGTGAGGGCAGGAGTAGAAGCAGAAGAACCTGTCAGGAGGCTACTGCATGTAGCTTGGTGTGTTAATGGTGCAACCATGGATTGGACTCTAAGGCTCATTTCAGATAATCCATCTCTATTCTCACAGCAGCCCCAGTGGAGAGTGAAAGGAGACTTTCAAAACGTATCAGTGACTTGTTCCATGGCCAGTAAGCAGCAGGGCTGAAAATTGCAACTAGAGCCCCTGTTTGAGGACTTCAGACTCTCCTCCCTTCAGCTGTGGTGTCTCAGGAGGCCTCCAGTCTCTCTTGCAAGAGGCTAAGAAAGGCTGATCTTTCCCCATTGGACACTGGGTCGTGAGCAGGAGTGGGGAGTGTCTCTGCAGCCCCGGTCTTAGTTTGCTACAGCTGCCATGAAATGCCACTGACTGGCTATTGGTTTGCAAACCAGCCCCTGCACATGTGGGGTGAAGAGAGATGAAAGAGGCAGGCCACTCCAGATTGGAAGGTGACGGGTCTAATACACAAGGGAACTTACAAACCAGGCTTGTCTTGGGCATCCTCAAGCCAAGTAGCTCTCCATACCCACCCACCAGAATCTTAAAGGTTCTGTAGACACCCTAACTGGGTTGAGTCAAGTACACCATCCAGATGGTCTCAACAACACCTTGCTCTCTCAAGGCTGTGTCCTTGGAACTGCTCCCACTATGGGAACAGTGGGCAGAACGTACATCCCAAGGACAGAGGAGGCAGGGAGGAGCCTCTGATTGCCTGGGTGTAGCTCACAGGTCTACTGGCGGTCACGTCTTCTTGATGACCTCCCCCAGCAGTGGCTTACACAACAGAATTTGATTTTCTCACAATGCTGGAGGCTGGAAGTCTGAGATGAAGGTGTCGGCAGGGTAGGTTCCTTCCAAAGCCACTCTCCTTGGCTTGCAGATGGTGTCCTCATATGGTCCTCCCTCTGAGAGTCTTTGTGCTCACATGGTCCTCCCTCTGAGAGTCTGTGTGCTCATCACTACTGAGGACACCTGTCCAGAGAGTTAGGGCTTACTATTGTGAACTCATTCTCACTTCACTACCTTTTCCAAGACCCTTTCTGCATATACAGTCCCATTCTGAGGTCCCAGGGGTGTTAGACTCCAACGTGTAGATTTTGGGAGGGGGGAGCTACGAATCAGCCCTGAACAGCCCCCATCTCTATAGAGCTAGCCGGATAGACAGCATGGCATTTACACATAGAGCTGCTCTCCTTTGAACACTTGGGGCCCATGTAGTTTGTCTCGAGGATGATGACCAGCCAGTGCTAGGATAATTGTAGGTGTCCATGTGCAGCAGTCCAGCTTTAGTGCCACAGGCAAGGGAGGGCACGTGGGGTCCCCAGAGAGAGCAGGTGCCCTTTGTTGGTGTGAGGTGGTGGGTGGGAGCACACATGAACTGCAGCATCTCTCATAGCCACCTGGCAGCACACAGATGGCGAGCTGTTTTGTAGGTCAGGTGGTTGAAGAACAAAGTTATCACAAAGAGTAATGGGTGTTTACTGAGCACTTACTAAGTGCTGGACACTTTCCAGTCATCCCACATGCTTGATTTTGATGTGACAGAAATTCTCTGAGCTAGATGTTGTCATTAATTATCATCCCCATTATAGAGATGAGGAAGCTGCACCTTGGCAAATTTGAGTAGCTTGTCTGTGCTCTTTTGGCCAGGTGGGGTGGAACTGGCATTGGCACATGAGCTCTTTTTGGATTCCAAACTCTATTTATCGAACTCTTATGAAATACTTCCTCCCAGAACTTGTCCCAGAAGAGAATGGATGTTTTGAGTTTTGAATTAGACTTGATTTCTTTGGTATTGCAGATAGTAGACAGCTTTTATCTATGTCTAGTGTTGACCTTGTACATGAGGAATTTTTTTACTGTCAGTTTTTTTTTTAAGCGATCTTATGTTTTTATTTATTTATTTATTTATTTTGTCTTTTTGCCATTTCTTGGGCTGTTCCCGCAGCATATGGAGGTTCCCAGACTAGGGGTCGCATAGCTGTAGCCACTGGCCTGCGCCAGAGCCACAGCAACATGGGATCTGAGCTGCATCTGCAGCATACACCACAGCTCACAGCAATGCCGGATCCTTAACCCACTGAGCAAGGCCAGGGATCGAACCCGAAACCTCATGCTTCCTAGTCGGATTCGTTAACCATTGAGCCACGATGGGAACTCCTCAGTTTTTCTCAACATGGGGTCCTGGGAGCAGCAGATGAGCATCATCTGAGAATGTGTTAGAAATCCAAATTCTCAGGCCCTACTCTGGGTCTCCTGAGTTAAGATCTGAGGCTGGAATCTAGCCAGACCCTGTGGTTTAACAAACCTTGCAGGTGATTGTCATGCTTGCTCAAACCACTAGTCCACGTCGATCCCAGCATACTAACAGAAGTTGGCATTTGGAAACCAAGGCTGGTTGTCTTCCAGGGGCCAGATCTGAAGCCTTGAGGTGGGACGAGGACTAGAGCATCATCTCTCAAAGTCATTTCCATGTGATGTCAGTGGGTGTTAGGCCAAAAGGTTGTCTGTGGTCAATATGGTTAAGAGCTAGAAGTTTCATTCTCTTTCTCTCTCTCTCTCTCTCTCTTTTTTTTTTAAGCCGCTCTTGTTGCAATTCCCAGGCCAGAGATTGAACCCATGCCACATTTGTGGCCTGTGCCATGGCTGCAGCAGTGCTGGATCCTGAACCTGCTGTGCCACAAGGGAAATTCTAAGAACTGGGGTTTCTTTATTGCAGAGTTTTAATTGTTGATTACTCATTTGCTCTTTTTGGAGATAGGGATGCTTGTGTTTCCCAAACCTATTCGACCATGAACTCTTTTGTGATCCATTGCACTCCCTAGAGGATTCCAGGGGCGATAGAAGCGATTGAATTGGGATCTTCACAATGAGCTTCAGTTAATTAAGCTGTATTTATTAGCAAGTGTGCTGTGTTCCTTCCTATGGCAGAAGCTAGAAACAATTCCAAAGATGAAAGAGGGATCATCGTTTATCAGAAACCTACTGTATGGCAGGTGGCGTGCAAGGCCCTACAGCCTTAAGGGGTTGATACCATCAGTCCTAATGAGCAGATGAGCAAAATGTGGCACAGAAAGCTGGCATTGCTTATCTTTTGGCTGGTAGGTGGTGGAGCTGGGACTGCACTCCAGGACCATGTGAACTCCAGGTCACATCTCTTTTTTATCACCTCAGGAAGCCTAGGGAGAGAGGCAGGACCCACTCTGGGAGCAGAACAGATCCCCAGATGTTTGCTGAGAGAGGCTCTGGGCTGTACTTAGGGCAGGAGGCTTGAGTTAGCCTGTCAGAGCATTGATAATAGATGAGGTGGGCTGCATTTATGAGCCCTTCTTCAACAGAGTTTTAAAAAAAGACATGAATTATTTTTCTAACTTAAACATTGCACATGCTCCTGGTGGAAAACTCTGAAAATACATAAAGTATAAAAATGTATACCCATTAAGATGACTTCTATTAAAAAAATAAAATGGAAAATAACAAGTTGACAGGGGTGTAGAGAAATTGGAACTTTTGTGTCTTGCTGGTGGGAATTTAAAATGGTACAGCTGGAGTTCCCTTCGTGGCGCAGTGGTTAACGAATCTGACTAGGAACCATGAGGTTGCGGGTTCGGTCCCTGCCCTTGCTCAGAGGGTTAACGATCCGGCGTTGCCGTGAGCTGTGGTGTAGGTTGCAGACGCGGCTTGGATCCCGCATTGCTGTGGCTCTGGCGTAGGCCGGTGGCTACAGCTCCGATTCGACCCCTAGCCTGGGAACCTCCATATGCCGCGGGAGCGGCCCAAGATATAGCAGCAACAACAACAACAAAAAGACAAAAAGACAAAAGACAAAAAAAAAAATGGTACAGCTGCTATGGCAGGTGCTCAGAAGATGTCGAATTTACCATATCCTGCATTTCCACCACTAGGTATATACTCCAAAGAAATGCAGACAAGGACTCAAATGGATATTTGTATGCCTAAGTTCATAGCAGCATTATTCACCAAAGCCAAAAGGTGGAAGCAACCCAAGTGGGATAGATAAAGATGTGGGGAGTTCCTGTCTTGGCTCAGTGGAAACGAATCCGATTAGGAACCATGAGGTTGTAGGTTCAATCCCTGACCTTTCTCAGTGGGCTAAGGATCCGGCATTGCCATGAGCTGTGGTGTAGGTCACATAAGTGGCTTGGATCCTGTGTGGCTGTGGCCGCAGTGTAGGCTGGCAGCTGTAGCTCTGATTCGACCCCTAGCCTGGGAACCTCCATATGCCACAGGTGTGGCCTTAAAAAGCAAAAATAATAAAAAAGTGGTATATACATGTACACTGGAATATTACTCAGTTTTAAAAAGAAAGGACGTTTTCTCCCTAACACCATACACAAAAATAAACGCTAAATGGATTAAAGACCTAGATATAAGACCAGACACTATAAAACTCTTAGAGGAAAACATAAGCCAAACACCCTCTGACATAAATGACAGCAACATCTCAGATCCACCTCTTAGAGTAATGACAGTAAAAACAAAAATAAACAAATGGGACCTAATTAAACTTAAAAGGTTCTGCACAGCAAAGGAAACCCTAAACAAAATGAAAAGACAACCCACAGAATGGGAGAAAATCTTTGCAAATGAAGCAACTGACAAGGAATTAATCTCCAAAATTTATAAACACCTTCTGCAGCTCTATACCAAAAAAAAAAAAACAACCCCATCCAAAAATGGGCAGAAGATCTGAACAGACAATTCTCCAAAGAAGACATACAGATGGCCAAGAAACACATGAAAAGATGTTCATCATCACTCATTGTTAGAGAAGTGCAACTCTAAACCATTCTGAGGTACCACCTTACACCAGCCAGAATGGCCATCATCCAAAAGTCTATAAACAATAAGTGCTGGAGAGGGTGTGGAGAAAAAGGAACCCTAGTACTCTGTTGGTGGGATTGTAAATTGGTGCAACCACTGTGGAAAGCAGTATGGAGATTCCTCAGAAAACTAAACATAGAACTACCATTTGATCCAGCAATCCCACTCTTGGGTATCTATCCAGAAAAAACCACCACTCGCAAAGACTCATGTACTCCGATGTTCGTTGCAACATTCTTTGCAATAGCCAAGACATGGAAACAACCTAAATGTCCATCGACAGAGGAGTGGATCAAGAAGATGTACATATACACAATGGAATATTACTCAGCCATTAAAAGGAATGAAATACCTGGTATTTTTAGCAACATGGATGGACCTAGAAACTATCATGCTAAGTGAAGTCAGCCATACAATGAGACACCAACATCCAGTGCTTTCACTGACACGTGGAATCTGAAAAAAGGACAGACTGAACTTCTTTGCAGAACAGATGCTGACTCACAGACTTTGAAAAACTTACGGTTTGCAAAGGAGACAGTTTGGGGGGTGGGGAGATGCTCTGGAGTTGTGGGATGGAAATCCTATAAAATTGGATTGTAATGATCATTATACAACTACAAATGTAATAAATTCATTGAGTAATAAAAAAGACATTTTGATACATGCCACAACACGGATGAACCTTGAAGATATTGAGCCAAGTGAAATAAGACAGTTGGAAAAGCGTAAATATTGTGTGCTTCAGCTTTTAGGAGATACCTAGAGTAGTCCACATTCATGGAGACAGAAAGTTAGAGACTAGGCTACCTGGAGTGAGGATATGGAGGGGTGGAGTTATTGTTTAATGCGTATAGCATGTCAGTTGGGGAAGCTACCTACAATGAGGATATGGGGGTGGAGCTGCTGTTTAATGGGTATAGCATGTCAATTAGGGAAGATGAAAAAATTCTTGAGTTGGGTACTGGTGATATTTGCACAACAGTGTAAATATACTTAATGCCACAGAACTATTCAAGATCATTAAAATGGTAAATTTTATGTGTATTTGACCATAATTTTTAAAAAAGTATAAAAACAAAAGCAACTTTTATATCCCAGAGATAACTTAAAAAATTTCGATGTTTCATACATTTTCTCTGAATTTAGTTGCATGTGGAAATCATTTCCCATTTCATCAACAATTCTCTGAAAATGTTACTTAGTGATGCATATTACTTTTTCTAATAGGTGTACTGCATTCTACTGAAACAGTTAACCTATGTAAACCATCTCCCTGTTGGTGGTCCTGTAAGTTAGTTTCAGTTTTCCACTGTTAGAGGCTGTGCTGAAGTTAAGGTCTGTGTGTGTCCATTTTTATTCACATCATAGATTGTTTCTTTAGGACAGACTCCAAGAAGTGGAATTATGCAGTTTTTAAAATTCTCTGTACATGTTGCCAAGTTGCTTTCCTGAAGGGTCAGGCAGCTTTCACGCAATCTCACCAGTGTGTGAGAAGGAGCATTTTTTTTTTCTCATTAGCTTCCCCTCACTGCTGCCCGCCCCAAGAGGATGCAGAGAGGTAGAGAGAGGCAGTCTGGTTCCCACAGACCTCAGAGCTGGGTCTCAGCCTGTGCATGTTTGTCCTGGCCAGTGAGTGGGCACCTGGTAAGTGAGCCAGAACAGGGCTGGTTAGTACTCCGAATGGCCAGGAGTTCGGAGCCTGCCTGCGGGGAAAGAACAGCCAGTTCAGGGATAATCCCTTGATATTGGTGCTCTGGTTCCAGACTAGAGATTTTTATCAGCCTGATTGCCAGGCCAGCTCTGGGCTGGGGTGTTGGGGGCCGTCTGCTGAGCCGGTCAGGTGGGATTCACTGAGCCTTCTGATTTGGCCCTCTAATCTTATTTCAGGGAGGAGAATCCTAAAGCCATCTCCGTGTTGCTTTTTCCAGTTTACCCTGGTATTTTAAGGAGGGAGAAAATTGTGCCTGCTTTTTTTCAATAGGGAACTAAACTAAGTTGTAAGAACATGTATTTTCCTATGGTGTTCCATACTTTTTTTTTGGGGGGGGGGCTTCCCTGCAGCATATGGAGTTCCTGGGCCAGGGATCAAGCCACATTTGTAACCTAGGCCAAAGTTGCTGTAACGCTGGAACCTTTAACCCACTGTGTAGGGCCAGGGATCAAACCTGTGTCCTGGAATGGCAGAGATGCCACTGATTCTGTTGCACCACAGTGGGAACTCCTGTTCCATACCTTTTGAATGGGGGTGGAGAGGCTGCAGAGCATTTTGTTCTTCAATTTTAGAAGTTTCTCTGTGGACTGTAGAAAGAAGTGTTTGCTTGCCCCAGCCCATTTGGGAAATTGTGTGCTGTTCTTTATTCTGAGCTGACAGTGTACACATGGGCCTGGAATGAATGGCCTCTTCTCTGGAATTAAGCTCTGTGCTCTGGAATTAAGCTCTGTGACGGGTGGTGGCAAGGGCTTGGAACTCTGGTCCTGGGAGCTGAAGGCTTTAGAGGAAGAGCTGTATCTCCATCTCTCATCTCTCTCCTCCTCCCTTGTTCTCTCTCCTCCTCCCTTGTTCTCTCTCCTCCTCCCTTGTTCTCTCTCCTCCTCCCTTGTTCTCTCTCCTCCTCCCTTGTTCTCTCTCCTCCTCCCTTGTTCTCTCTCCTCCTCCCTTGTTCTCTCTCCTCCTCCCTTGTTCTCTCTCCTCTTCCCTTTTTTTCTCTCTCTCCACATTTAACACCCCCGCCCTCCAAAGCACAATACTCAGGGACATCAGCTCTGTGTCCTTGGTTTCTCTCTGGGTGTAGAAAGCCCCAACAAGGCTCTCTAAAACATGCTTTTGATTGGGAATTATTCTTGACATATTTCCTGGCTCTAATCAGACTCAGGGTGGGGAGTGGGGCTTCTATGGACTGCATCTCTTGGGTGTGGAGATAAGGGGAGGAAACAGGATGACTCATGGGCTTGACAATCAGGTCTGTCCAAGGAGGCTGCCTATTGGTAGTATCAGAACTTTCGGAAGAAGGCCTGATAAGCTTTCTGACCATATGAGCCAGTGGGTTGAATTCACCAAAGAGGGATGGTGGTCATGCCACAGTTTCCTAAGAGGAAATCAGAAAAAGAGTATGTCTCTGCCAGGCAGGCAGGATGGTTTTCAGGGACCAGCTTCCTCTATGCCTTTTCTAGTCCATCATCAAATCCCAACAGTTCTCCTTTAGTTATTCCCTGATTACATCCTCCTCTCCATTGCCTAGTTCAGACTGCGATTGCTGCTTGCTTGGACTATTGCAGTAGTCCAGCTGGCTTCATGATGCTCTCGTTTCTAAGTGATCTGACTACCCAATTAAACTTTCTAAATGTTCGCTAATTATTTCATGTTCCTCATCGAATACTCTTTCCTGGCTCCTCATTAGCCGAAGGAAAACAAAAAGTCAGAACATATTGGAGTTCCTCTGTGGTGGCGTGGGTTAAGGATCTGGCATTGTCACTACAGTGGCTTGGGTTGCTGTCGTGGCATGGATTCAATCCTTGGCATAGGAACATCCACGTGCTGGTGGCATGGCCAAAAAATGACCAAACATCTTTTCTTGATGTCCAAATAGCTCCATTCATCCTCCCTGTCTTCTCTCCCCTTTGTGTCCTTGTCTGTGCACCTCTGTTTCCTGCTTCTCTCTGTCTTTTCTGCTTCCTTGCTTATGTACCCCTAAGTCCCACTGAGTCTTCGTAGCCTGGGGCCCAAGCCAGCTCTTGCAGGATGCTTCAGCTTTTGATGACTTCAAGCTAGAAGTCATCTCTTTTTTCCTCTAACCAGCACCCTCCTCCCCCATTCCCTCTCCTAGAACACCAAACTTAAGGACCTTCTGTTAGTATTTTCCGATTACTAGTCTTCTTGAACTTGGTAAAGCTCTGATTCACATTGCAGAGGGCAGTGTCTTGTGCATGGCAAATACTCCATGGTGGGTAATGATAAATAGATGACTGAGGGTGTCTGGTGTCTGGCTCAGCCTTTACCTTCACCCTGCTCTACTCTTGGCCCTGCCCTCTTTTGGGTTGGTTTCTGCTGGTGACAACTTGCTGCCCAGGTACCACTTCACTTGAGCACTGTTATGTATTTCTAGGCACGTATCAAGGGGCAGCGGGTTAGTGATTCATGAGTAGGTGGAAGAGGTGATCGCCTTGAGAGCTGCTGACTCAGCCACCTGCCACTAACCTGGGGCTTCTCTGGGCTGTGAATCAGTGAGCAGATAGCATGAATGAACAGATGGTCATGGAATCTCAGGGGGCCCAGATCTCCTGGATCCGTCCTTCCCAGCTTTAGAAGTGCACAGCCTGGGGCCTCACGGGGAGTGCTGGAAGCCTCGGTATAAACATGGCACATTTTCCTGGAGAACCAGTTCCTCTTGAGGGCTTGGGAATACATATTCTTTTAATATTCAATCATCGTTACAGGAAGGAAGGCAAATATTCAGGTATTTTAAAAGAGAAAAAGTAACACTTTAGAGAAGCTTTTTGCCTGCACAAGGCTTGGTTCAGTTTCCAGCCCTGGTTCCCTGAGGTGGGTGTTCATTCTTCTTAGTGGCAGGGTCTGTGATGGAAATGTTTGGAGGGATCTGGCTTGTTGAACCATTTGTGTACCTTGTGTACTCCATCCTGCCTGCCTCCCCACCCCATGGCCAGTCTTTGGCAGAGTGTAGATTATAAGGTCAGACGTGGGGAGTGCATAGAACTGCACCCTAGTGTCTAGGGTTCAAATCCCTCCAACCGTACACACCCCAGAGCCAGAGTTCAGTGGGGGAAGGGACCCGTGTGCTCCATGTTTCTGAAGGAGAGACATGAATGCTGTTACCCCTGGAAACAGGGTAAGCCCGTGAAAAGTACATGTGGAATAAATTACAGAGATAGTGAAGTGTAAGCCCATGGGGACTGGTGTGAGAAACACACTCTCTTAAGACGGGACTATAACCCCAAAAAGGGAAAGTTGGGAGCACTTCACTGATGATGCTACTCAGCTGTATCCCCTTGCGGAAAGACCCTCCAGGGCCACATCCCAGCAGCCTGTGCTCCTGCCCTCCCTAAGCCCCACCCACCTTTCAGGTGTGCTGAAAGTTACCTGGCTGTGTGACCTTGGGCAAGTCACGTGTTTTAGCCCTCTGTGCCTCACCTGTTAAATGAAGACTGTGTAGCAAAGCTTTTTGGTGCTGGATACCTTGGCACTGTCTCTCTCTGCACTGGAGAATTCCACAGCACCTTCAGCAGTTCAAGTGTGGGAATGGACCAGTCGGTTGCTCCTTTGGGTTTTCTGAGCAATGGTTTAAAGAATACTGGCTGCCATGCAGTCAGGGTCTTCCCTGATTCACTCTCACAGCCTTACCTGCTGGAGCAGTGCCTGGTGTGTAGTAGGTGCTGGGTGATATCCGATGGCCAGATAGAGATGGTAGGTTGGTTAACACAGGAAAATAGCCAGGGCCCAGAGGATGTGCTCAGAACCTCTTGAGAAAGTTACTGGCTAAAATGTTGTGAATTTCATAACCTCTTCAATTTGAAATAAAGCAACCCAGGCTCTTCTGGATCTGTCTTTAGGAGCCTAAACTAAACTGTGGGTTTCATGGATTGCTCCAGCTGGATGCCTGGGTGGCAGTTCTTCTGTCTAGCTGTGTCTAGAGTGTACATGAAATGACCTTTGTCTCCAGGCCACTGGTATTGTGGGGAGAGGTGAGTGTGATCACTCTTCAGGGGATTGAACTAGCTTTCTGAGCCTTGGAAGAAAGAAGAAATCTTGACTTGGATTGAAACAGTGTTTGAGGGGATCAAGAATCAATCTTTGGGAAGGTTGACATGTAGATTGCTTTACCTGGACCAGTCATTACTTTTGATGATGAGGCCGTCAGCTATTAACTAGTGAATCACTGCCACTCTGATTTATATATTATTTTGATATATTTTGCTCATATGAGTTTGGCCTCCTCCAACTTTTTTTGAAGTATGATTAGTTTATAGTAATATATTGGTTTCAGGTGTACAACGTAGTGATTCAATATTTTTATAACTACACACTATACAAAGTTACTACAATATTATAGACTATATTCCTAATGTTGTACATTACAACACTGTGATTGACTGACTTTATAACTGATAGTCAGTACCTCTTAATTCCCTTTACCTATTTTGCCCAAATCTCTACCCCCTCCTCTTTGGCAGTTATTAGTGGGTTCTCTGTATCTGTGAGTCTGTTTCCATTTTGTTATATTTTTTGTTTTTTAGATTCACAAAAGTGAAAACATATGGTATTTATCTTCCTCTGTCTGAATTTACTGAGCATAATACCCTCTAGGTCTATCCATGTTGTCATAAATAGCAAGATGTCATGCTTTTTTATGGCTGAGTAATATTCTATTGTATATATATACCACATCTTCTTTATCCATTCATCTGCTGATGGACACTTAGGTTGCTTCCACATCTTGGCTATTGTAAATAATGCTGCAGTGGACATAGGGGTGCATATATCTTTTCAAATCAGTGCTTTCATTTTCTTTGGATAAATGCCCAGAACTGGAATTACTGGGTCATATGGTAGTTCTATTTTAAATTTTTTGAGGAACCTCCATACTGTTTTCCATAGTAATTGTACCAGTTTACATTCCTACCAACGGTACATGAGGGTTGCCTTTTTTTTCCCCCACATCCTCACTGACATTTATTTCTTGTCTTTTTGATTATAGTTCTTTTGACAGATAGGAGGTAGTAATGTCCCTGATGTGATGTGATATCCCCAGTTGTGATATATTTCTTGTGCCTTTGTGTACCTTTATGTATTCATTACTAAAAAAAAAAAAGAAATTGCTTCCTAAGATGAAGAGGCCATAGTTTGCCCTTTGAACTATACTTTGTATACGTTCCTGAGATTCTTGAGATGGCTAATGTAGTTTTTATTTGGAAGATGGATTTTATTATTACCTTTTAAATCAAGAAGTCTGTTATTACCTCATCTTGTTCCTTGACCTAAAAGGTTTGGAGTTGATGTATCTGCATCACTTTAGCCAGAAAGGGTCTTCTCCTGTCTGTGCTTCTTTGTTAGAGCTCCCAAGTCTTCTTGGACAAACAAACCAGGTTGAAAAGTATGTATTATATTGTAAGGATATTTACCTTCATCATAATCATTGTCACTTTTATGATAGTGACTTATAATCAGTATCCATTGGGAGGGGTGGGGGTTCCTTGGAGCTTTACACATGTGATCTCATCTAATCCTCACACCAGCCTGGAAAGAAAGCATTGTTATTGCTGGTGTCTGGGGAAAACTGAGCCCCAGAGGGTGTGACTGACCCGCTCATTTACTCAGGGAGATGAAATTTGAACTTGGTCAGGTGAGTTTAGGCTTTGCCATTAGACAGATCTGATCCTTCTCCTAAGGTCTATGGGGTGCCAGAGAAGTAGGGGCCGTGCTTTCTCCTTGCAGATCAGATGCACCTGCAAGTCTGAGGGTGAGCCAGATGGTGGGGGGTTGCATCTGAGTCTGGACTCCTCTAGGAGATCCTGGTGGAAAAGGTCAAAGTCAGGCAGAGTTGCAGAGAAGGGTTCCCAGAAGAGAGGGCTCTTTAAGGGCCTGAATGTGGGAGCTTTGGGGCAGGTAGGGGAGGGGCAGGCATTTTGCCTGGAGGAAATAACCCGGAGGATTTAGAAACAGCTTGCTCTGCATTCCTGGCCTCAGTCTTCCCATTTCCTAGGCAAGTTTAAGAAGGAATGAAACGATGTGGGAGGCATTTTCTCCGTGCGACAGAAGCGCTACAAAGAAGAGGGTTTCCAGTGTCAGGAACATGATTATCAGTGGGAGTGTCAAGTAGAAACTTCTTCTGTGACGTTTTCTCCCTCTTTTCAGGTGCTGCCGCTGTTGCGTTTCATGGCAACCTGCTGGAGCAGAAAGCAGCTTTTTGTGTCCTTAGATGTGTGTTTCATACCTGGCTGTAGATTTTTGTGCTTTGTGATGCTGGGTGGCCCCGGAGCTTCATGGGCCTCATGTGGTGGATAAGGGGTTATTCTGGTTATCTCCTTGGGCACTTGGAGCGATAAGATGCTTGAGTGTATGATCTGATTATGATGATACATAGCAATACTGAAATCCCTGCCACATCTCAAATTGGAATTATATCTTTATGAGTAGAAAAATTGCCTCCTGGGACATTTTCATTTAACATTAGGACATACCCAACCCTGGTCTGTTCAGACACAGAGAATTTGCCATGTGGCCTGTGGCTTCTGCCTGCCACTGCTCCCTCCCCTCTGGATGGTAGTGCCTGTGTGCTACTTGAAGGCAGGGTCCTGGGACATGCCTGAGGCTCCCCTCTGTGTTGGCTTTCTTTCCACTACAGAGACCAGCACAGGGGTCTGGGGCTGCCTCTGCCCAGCTCTGTAGATGTACCAGGGAGAGAAAGATGGAGGCTGGGAGGCAGGGGTGGGGGGCAGTGTGGGTGGGGGAAGGAGGCCCAGAAATGACAAGCTCAGTGAGTCACTGAGCATCTGCTCCAGCTGGAGAGAGTCAGGGAGGGGTTTCTGTCAGTGCCTCACGCAGCAGGCGAGGGACCAACCATGAGATGGCATCGACTTAGTGTCAGGGGGTGGCTCATCCTCCCAGGATGTAGGCTCGGAGGAGAAGGGTACAGAAGGTTCACTGAACTGGGAGGCAGAGGAGCAGCAGGGTTCAAGAGGAGGGGGGCTGTGTATCCCTGAATGAGAGTGAGGGTGATCAATGAGTGATCACATTGCAGGCACCATGAGTGCTTTACAGAAATGACCTCATCCCATCCTCATAGCCATCCCAAGAGGGAGGCGGTCTTATTCTTCTCAGTTGGTGGATGATGAATCTGAGGCACAGAGAGGTTAAGCATCTTGTCAGAAGTCACCCAGCAAAAATTAAATGGGGCTGGATGTTCCTGGCCCTGGGAACCTATGGGCTTCATCACTGCATCTGTGAATCAGCTTTAAGCTTGTATCGGAACCACCTAGAGGTCTAGGTCCCATCCTCTAGTTTCTGATTCTGATTGGTTCTGGGATGAAACCAATAATGGGATTTCTATTAAGTTCCCAGGTGATGCTCATGCAGTGGGCCAGGGGCCACACTTTGAGAACCCCACTTTATACTCACCTTTCCCATCCCAGTCTCCTTGCTGGTGAAACTAGAGGGTTGGAGTCTCCTGTGGTGAATGCCATCCTCCAATCATTCATAATTATGTTTAGTTTTGGCCAATTTAATTTTTGACAGAGCAATAGCAGTTTGATCAACTCGCCTATTGCTACTGTGTTTCTGTCACTTGTCTTTTATTTTTGACATTTTGCTGTTACATGTTTTGATGCTTTCTTACTCAGTGCATGAAGTCCTTGACTTCTAACCATTCACTGTGGATTATACTCTTTCTCAATATAAAACCCTTTGCATTGTCTAATAACTTTTTTTCTTGAAAATGTCCTTATTGGGATAGCAATGCCTCCAATGTGGCATCATTTCTTTTACCTGATTTTTGCTAACATATTTTGGTCCATGGTTAGAATTTCACCCTTATTTTATCACTTTGTTTAGGGTATATTTCTTTTAAAAGTATATAATTCTATTTATTCACTATTACACTGCATGTTTTACAGTATATAGTATATATGTGTTGTGTGTTTTTAAGAGTATAGCTGATTTACAGTGTTGTGTCAATTTCTGCTGTATAACATAGTGACCCAGTCATATATACACACATACACACACATGTATACACACGTATATATATACACACACACATTCTTTTTCTCATATTATCATCTATCATATTCTATCTTATAACATGGATGTGTAGATTGGATATAGTTCCCTGTGCTATACAATAGGATATCATTGCTTATCCATTCTAAGTGTCATAGTTTGCATCTACCAACCTCAGTTGACTATATCTTGGCCTTCTTGCTTTCTTTTCTTTTCAATGGCGAAATATGTGGCATATGGAATTTCCCAGGGCAAGGACTGAATCCAAGCTTTGGCTGCAGCAACACCGGATCCTTTAACCCACTGTGCTAGGCTGGAGATTGAACCCACACCTCCTCAGTGATTTGAGCCACTGCAGTTGTGTTCTTAACCCACCGTGCCACAGCGGGAACTCCAACTTCTGTTTTGCTTTTATGTTTCTTTGCAGACACCTTTGTCTTGCTAAAGTGAACGATTTAAATTTTTGTGTTATATACTCTTTTCAATGACTTGCAATGTTAGCTCTACCCTTGTTTCTCAGATACTTAAAATTATTCTTCAGCCATATTTTGCTAATGATTAATGTTCAGAATGAAACAGCATCTCTTGACTCCCTACCATGTAAGGTAAATAACAGTGAGATTTTATCCCCCACCCCATAATGTTACCTTTGTGCTTTTATTCTGTAGTCTGATATTTTAAATCTCTATTATTATTACATCTTTTTTACATTGTTATCTTCTCTTTAAAGAAGTCTTATTTTTAACTTTCATTTTGGTTGTGATACATCACAGTTATAACAATTATTTAGACCTAATGGATTTGAGTGTTTGTTGCCAGATCTTTATTATCATGGGCATCCCCTACATTGCATTCCTAATTTCTTTTATTTTTTTCTTTTTTTTGTCTTTTTAGGGCCGTACCTGCTGCATACGGAGGTTCCTAGGCTAGGGGTCCAATCAGAGCTATAGCCGCCTGCCTAAGCCACAGCCACAGCCACACAGGATCCAAGCCGTGTCTGTGGCCTATACCACAGCTCATGGCAACGCGGGATCCTTAACCCACTGAGCAAGGCCAGGGATTGTACTCGCATCCACATGGATTCTAGTCGAGTTTGTTAACTGCTGAGCCATAATAGGAACTCCCAAATTCCTTACTTGGATTAACATGTTTGTCATAAATATGAAAAGGTTAACACCTATAGAGCTTTCCTGAAAACTTTATTCCGATTCATTATACTTTGTTTCGTCCAGTATGAGTGACAGCTTGGCCCTGCTGTTGAGTTTTGCAGAAGTCAGATAGATACCCTCCTTGGTTTTCTTCCATTTGTAGACAATCTGCTGTCTTCTGTTTTCATGTCTTCATTATGAAATAAATATATACGTAGTTATCAGTGAGCATTTTTACCTTCAGACCTGGGTCTACCTTTACTATTAGAAAGTTGTTTTTGTGTGTGTGTGTTTTCATAGTTTGCAATTCAGTTCATTCCGAATTGGCTGCCTGTCTTCTATATCTGTCATCTTTTTGTATTACCTGCTGTCTTAGACTTCATAGTATTTCTGCTCACATCTTTCTTCTTTTTCATTTTGGCAGTGCTTTTTAAATGTGTCCTGCACAACACATCTTGTTTCAGAGATAAGTTCTCTTGATTTCTATTATAGACATAGAATAGATGGATACTTGATGCTTCCATTATCATGGGAGCCCTCATGTACTGAGAACTGTGCTCTAGGCTCCATGCTAAGCATGTGCATGCTTTACTCCATATAATCCTTAGAGCGAGTCTGGGAGGCATGTGCTTGGGTGTCCTCACTCACTGTATAGAGTGGGGAAACAGGTGCTCAGAGAGGTTGAACTCTGCCCAGCCTCCCACGGTAGGGAGTGCTGGGGCCAGGATGTAGGGTCATTCAGTTTCACAGCAGTGTCCATGCTCTTGGCCATGCTGATAGGGTGCCTTCTGGACAGTGACTCTTTTCCAGATCTCTTTGTCTTCATTTTGAGTGATACATTCTCTGCTTTTTGTGTTGAACGCTTTCACAGGTCTGGTGGGAGTTTTTGGTGGTGTTCAGCCATGAA
The DNA here is from genome assembly GCF_054392235.1 of Sus scrofa. Taxonomy (NCBI): domain Eukaryota; kingdom Metazoa; phylum Chordata; class Mammalia; order Artiodactyla; family Suidae; genus Sus; species Sus scrofa. Next base: position 102,191,282 of record NC_139396.1, on the reverse strand, counting down.
TGTGGACAGTGTTTGCCTATAAGGAGAGAGGACCAGTTCCCCTGGGTCCCTTTTACTGTCCACCTCACTGCTGATAGAAATGCTTTTCTTGGCTTTTCTACCAGGGCACTGACGTCTCACGTGATCCAGTGGATTGTAAGGCCGAGCGAATGAGCTTGATCTGTGAGTTGTTCCAGAAGGGAAACTTAATCCCTGTGATATTTCTTCCCCAAGTTTGGTGAGCCCATTGCACCATGAGCCAAATGTTTGCATCTGGCTCTCTGTTTGACCTGGCCACCGTGCCAGGTACAAACTGTGCTTGGACTTGTGCTCCTTCCTGGAGCTGCCACCTGCCATGTCAGGGACAAGCCCCTGCCCCCAGCCAGTTCTCCTCTTGGTGTACCTGCCATGTGATTCCTGGGGCTTCCCAGGGCTGTGCTGACACACGCCACCGAGGCTCCTCCATTGACGAGAGGGACCTGGTGTGTGTGGCTTCTCTGCCCTGCTCCTGGCTTACCTTCCCTTGGCAGCTCTGCTGTGTGGGTGTTTGGCGGCCCCCACCTCTGCCTCCGCAGCCGGGCCGCCCCAGGGGCCAACTGCCTTCTCTCTTTGCTCATCATTCTTTTCCTTCTGAGATTCTTTGCGCCTTCTGGCACAGTGATGGCCCCTATTCCAAGCAAGTATCCTGAGCTCTGTAAGTTCCCCAGGCTTGCTGTACTCATTTGGTTATGTCAACAGGAATCTGGACAGGAGAGCATGGCAAGCCTGTGCCAAGTTACCATGGTGACTCGTAAATGGACAGTTCCCTCTGAGGCCAGTTGAAGGGCCTTTCTTTATATCCACTGCCCTTGTTCCTGAGTGTGGGAGTGGGTGCGGGGCACCACTGCCTCCTGACTTGTCATCTCCTTACCTTCTACTTGTGTCTTTCACTTTCTCCCATTTTCCCCACCTCAGATCTTAAGTGTTAGCAGGACTGGGGGCCTCTGGATTTGACAATGAATTGGATGAGCCCATTGCAGCCTCAGCTCCTGTGACTCAGTGGCAGCATTGGTCCCAGTGGGCGAAGTCTAGCAAAACTAAACTTTCTTTTAGATCAGGAGACTTTATGATAAAGGGGTAGGTCCTCTGCCAGCTCTCCTTACACATCACAGGCTCTCAATCTAGGAACTCGGGGTAGAGAAGCCTGACTGGGGGTTTCTAGAACCCAGAGGTAGATGCTCTCATGCAGGGTTGATTCATTGTCAGGAAGCGAGAGCAGCAGTGTCGGGAGTGGACTGCGTGTGTGCTCACTCTCACAGGGCGTGAACTTGGTGTACCATTTCCAAATCTGGATCTGGTGCTCGGAACACTCACATCCTTGAGGTGTGGTTGATTGACAGTTGTTTCTACTGAGGTACCTGATACTCCAGAGGCATCAAATGTGATATGCAGACAGCCTCCCAGGCTAAGAAAGGCGGCTCTTTCCCCACTGGACGTTGATTATTCATAAATGACAGTCGATGATAAAGTACTGGCTGTTTCAGAAAATTCATTAAGCAAACAGGGCAGGGTTTTTCTAAGAAACACTAGGACAGAAAACTGAGAGGGGACATGTTCAGGTCAGTGGTTACCTCCTCAGGCAGGTTTGAGGTTTGTTCTCTGAGATGAGGCTTGTACTTGCTGGTGAGAGAGAGACAGTGGAATGTGGGAGAGGCTGAGTTTCAGGGACACAGGTACCCATGGAACACCAGGTAAAGACAGTCACTAGCTGGAAGGAGTGGGGAAAATACGTCCATGGGGGGTGTGGTGGGTGCCACCAGCCTCCTGTTGTGCCCTCTTTTGGGAAACTGACTTAAATTTTTGAATGTCTCGTAGCTTCCCTACAAAATGGGGGGGTGTTCATAGCTCCCTCAAAGGGCTGTTGTGAAACAAGTGAGCCTATAGGTATGCTGTTCTCTGGGTGCCGGATGGTCTGGCAGGGTGCTCAGAATCTCTCTCCCATCAAGAGTGCTTTTTCTAGAACGTTCTTTGTAACAGTCATGAGGTGTTTGTTTTTTTTTTTTTTTTTTTGGCTGTACCCATGATGTGATGATGTGTGGAAGTTTGGAGCCAGGATGGAACCCAAGCCATAGCAATGATAACAATGTATCCTTAACCACTAGGCTACCAGGGAACTCCCTGTGCTCTTTTATCTGAAAGGCTGAAAGGCCTGTCCTAGATGAGGGTTTTTTTTTTTTTTTTTTTTTTTTTTTAAATTTAGGGCTGCAGCCATGGCATATGGAAGTTCCCAGGCTAGGGGTCCAATCAGAGCTGTAGCTTCTGGCCTATGCCACAGCCCTAGCAATGTGGGATCTGAGTCACGTCTGTGACCTACACCACAGCTCACGGCAACACTGGATCCTTAACCCATTGAGCAAGGCCAGGTATAGAACCCGGCTCCTCATGGATACTAACCAGTTGGATTTGTTACTGCTGAGCTATGACAGGAACTCCCTAGGTGAGTGTTTTGATTAGAAGGGCAACAGATAGATGGGATTTTGCCATCGGTAAGCTGGTAGGGAAGGGTCTGGAGTCCAGGGACAGAACTGAGGGCCAGCCAGTCTGTGGTTCAAGGATGACTTAGGGACCCCTGGCTGGGGAAGAGGAGGTGGGCCAGACTCATCAAGGCTACCTCGTAAGAGACGCTGTGCCATCCAAGGCTGTCTAGACCCAGTGGGCCTTCTTCCAAGGCCTCTAAGAGGGGCTCTACTTTAACAGACTGAGCTTGCTGAGAATCTCTGGTGGATGGTCTCAGCCAGACTTGGAGCCAGCAAGCTTCCCAGGGAGGCAGAAGTCCAGAGACTGGCAGCCTTCTGGGAGCAGCCCAGGAGCCAGTGCTCTGCTTCCTCCTTGGGGAGACAAGATGTCTGTTTCTGGCCTGAGGTCTCTTCCCATTGGGGCTGTTTCCTTCCTTTGCCTGCCCCTTGGGCTGGAGCCAGCACACAGCTATATGTGTCCACATGCACCAGCCTCCAGGGTTGGCACCCTTGGCTTTGGCTTCCTTGCTGGCGTCTCAGGGGAACATTCTAGGCGTGGGTGCATGACAAGTTTTCTTTGACAAATGAGAAGAAAGGGCCTGAGAAGTCTAAGGCCCTAGGTGGTGAGTGTTCTTGGCGCATTCACCAGCGGTGCAGAAGGTAATGGGCAGGCCACGTTATGTCCTCTGAGTGGTGAACAGGGATCAGGGGCTGTGGAGAGGGACAGTGGTGTGATAGAGATGGGACTCGATGGTAAGATCCAAGATTGGGCAGCCTGGTGCCAGAGGGCATAGAAGGGAGACAGACCACAAGTCAGGGCCACCACTGGCAAGGAGTCTGACTAGTGATGCAGGTGTGAGCCCACAAACGTCTGGGCTGGGGCAGAGCCAGGAAGTTTCTTCAGCTGTCTAGCTTACTTTTCAGGATTCTGTCCCAGTACATTAATAATGTCAGGAAATCCAACTTGGCTTTTTTAAAAAAACCAGTTTTTCCTTTGAGGAACCCAAGTATTGTAGGTTGAAATACATGCCCCCAAAAGATACTGAATTCCTAGCCTCAGCACCGATAAATGTGACCTTTGGACATAGGCTCTTTGCAGATGATCATGGTCATTAGGGTGGATCCTAATCCGTATGACTGGTGTCCTTATAGGAAAGGGAAATGTGAGCACAGAAGACAGACACCTGGGGAGAGGGCCGGGGGAAGATGAAGGCAGAGATCAGGGTAATGAATCTACAAGCCAAGGAAGGCAAAGATAGCCAGCAAGTCCCCAGAAGTTTTGGGGGAAACCTGGAGCAGATTCTCCTTCTCAGCCCTCAGAAGGATCCAACCCTGCCGCCACCTTGATTTCAGACATCTGGCCTCCAGAACTAAGAGGCAATAAATCTCTATTGTTTAAGCCACCCAGTTGGTGGTACTTTGTGAGGGCAGCCCTTGGCAGGTGAATACATTAAGCTTTCCAGATCCCATTTTTCCCTGCCCTGGAAAACTGCTTCCACTGATGTCAAAGGATCATGGGTGTGACCTCTTGACCTTGAATTCGCCACTGATAAGCCCTCCTCATCTGGGTGGCAGGATCTGCTCTCTGAGCCACAGGGAATCCAGGCAGCTTCTACAAGCAGAGGTTGCCAGTTCATAGTCTGCCCTTGGCCTTGAGCTCAAGAGGGGCTGGGGAATGAAAGCTTTGACTTTGATGTTGGAAGCTCATGGTCTAGTTAGTGAGACACTCAGACTAAAACAGAGGTCACCTTTTACTTTTTGCCTTTTTTGCTTTTTAGGGCTACCCCCGTGGTATATGGAGGTTCCCAGGCTAGGGGTCTAATCGGAGCTAATCGTGGCCAGCCTGCACCACGGCCATAGCAATTTTGGATCTGAGCCGAGTCTGCAACCTGCACCACAGCTCATGGCAAGGCTGGATCCTTAACCCACTGAGTGAGGCCAGGGATCAAACCCGCAACCTCATGGTTCCTAGTTGGATTCACTTCCGCTGCGCCACGATGGGAACTCCAAGGTCACCTTTTAAAGTCAAGTGCAATGTAGTGAGTTTCTTTGGCATTTACAAGTCTTTGGCCATGTTTATCCCATTCTAGTGAGTGACGTGGTCAGTTGTGTGTGTTTAGCCCTCCAGCCTTGTATCGATTTTTCAGTGTTCGATTCCATCCCCTTGATATTAGTTACAAGTTCCCGGAGGGCAAAGATCTCCTGTGTCTTGTTCACTCGTGCACAGGGGAAGCCAGCATTTGCAGGGCTTGCCTCCTTCAGCCTCATTCATCAGGTCTGCGTTGGGATGTTTTATCAGGATCATCCTCATTGTGCAGACAAGGAGACTGAGACTCTAGGGTGGAGTGATTTGCTTAATGTTTCACAAGCAGAGCTAGACACAGGGGTCCCCTGGCACGTAGTAGGCTCACAGGAACGTGTAACTTGATTGGCACCCTCTCAGGGTTACGCGTTTAATGGCGCCTTAGTGTTCCATAGGTGCCAAGCTGGTGTCCTTGGCTAGGACCATGAACCTTGGGGACAGAGCAAACCTCTTTGCTGCAGCCCCTGGGCTCCCAGCCCCACTTGGGCACACACTCCCCTCCTGTGCTGATTGACGGGCATGATGTCAACATGTGGCCTTTTGCAGGCAACTCTAGGAGGGCGATGAGCTTTACAAATCTGCCTGGTGCCGAAAACTGAACCACACACATAATTCACTCTGCGTACTTGCTCAGCCGGGCCCGCATTCTCTCTGCCATCCTGCCTCCAGCTCACGCTTGACGCCTTAGAATTCTGGACTTCTTCAGCATACGGTGGCATGGCCGGCTTGTCCCAAATTCCTGACCTTTGGGCCTTGGGTCCCCATGGACAGCCTGTTGCCATCTGAACGGCAGGCCCTGGCCCATGGTGAGGCTTCTCCAGTGTTCAGTCTCTCCTCTGCTTTCGAAGTACTGTGCCCGCCTGGGGCGGATGGAGAAGAGGGTGAGAAGCCCGGGCCCCCTGGAAGGCAGCAGGGCTCCTGATCTGCAGTCAGGGTCCCCCGCTCAGAAAGCCTTGCCAGAAAGCGAGAGTTGTCATTGTGCCCTGTTTAAAGGGCCCGACCCAGTGCCAGGAACTCTGGTGAATTGAAAACATGACTAGTTTCCAGAGAGCCAAGATGACCAGCTGTGAAGACTCTAGTTAAAATCCAGGCTTGGGAGTTCCCACTGTGGCTCAGCAGTAATGAACCTGGCTAGGATCCATGAGGACGTGGGTTCCATTCCTGGCCTCGCTCAGTGGGTTAAGGATCCAGTGTTGCCATGAGCTGCAGTGTAGGTCGCAGATTCAGCTCAGATCTAGTGGCTGTGGATGTGGCTGGCAGCTGTAGCTCCGATTCGACCCCTAGCCTGGGAACTTCCATATGTCATGGGTGCAGGGTAAAAAAGCAAACAAAAAAACCCAGGCTTGTGTTCAAGTACCAATTATGATCCCTACTTACTAGACTTGAGGTCAATGATTTTGTTTCTTTTAACATAATTTCTTTGTAAACCTTTACGAGGTTTTTGTGAGCAGTCACTTAGCTCACGGTGCCACTGTAGGTACCCAGTAAATATTAGCCGCAGGTACTCTGGCCCCTCTACCTCCTGCAGTGAGGGGAGATGACCCATAGACAGTGCCTGCTGTATACCAGGTCTCTTTAAAGGGGCTTTATTTATGAGTGTTAACTCATTTCATCCCCACAGGAGTTCGGGGAAAGAACAAGGGTACAGACTGGTTGTAAGGAACTGTCTGAGGGTCCAAGGTGCAAAGCTGGGGTTTAGTGCAGACAGTCTGGCCCCTGATCTATACTTTTAACCACTATACTCCGTGGTCTTACTTGGTCCAACTTACAAGACCTTGGATGAGTTCTTGACACCTCAGTTTCCTCATCTTTAAAATGGGAATGATGGCATTCCTGTTGTGGCTCAGTGGTAACGAACACTGCTAGTATCCATGAAGATAACAGGTTCAATCTCTGACTTCGCTCAGTGGGTTAAGGATCTGGCATTGCCGTGAGCTGTGGTTTAGGTCACAGACATGGTTCATACCCCATCTTGCTGTGGCTGTGGCATAGGCCAGCAGCTATAGCTCCAGAACTTCCATATGCCTTGGGTACAGCCCTAAAAAGACCAATAACAGAAAAATAATAATAAAATGGGATGATGAGGGTACCAATTGGGACCTTTAGGAGAGTGTTTGGAGCTTTATAGAGGGTTTAGGAGGATGTCTGGCTTGTCATAGGCACTCAGTAAATGGTAGCTTGTCACAGGCACTCAGTAAATGGTAGTATGAAACATGTGCACAAGTGACCAGAAATGCAAGCTATCACCTGCAGGATGCCCACGGGTGTTTTTCTAGTATCTACCTTTTATTATAAGTTGAGAGTGTGGAACTCAGTGTGGCTGGATTAGGAGAGATGGGGAGGGGATGTTGCAGGGGAGGAGTTAGCTTGGGCAACGAGGAGGAGGTGGGAAAGCAGAGAGCCCGGAGGCCAGGGCACCCCGAGCAGAGTCTTTGTGGAAACACTGGGGCTGGGAACTTTGGGGGTGAATTTTGACCTGTGAGCTGTAGGGAGGCTCTGAGGGGTGTCCTGCTCATAGCAGATCATTTCAGAATCAGCTGGCCCGTGATTCAGGAGGAACGTGTCATTCATTTGAGTCCTCGCCCATCCCTGGGACAGTGGTATTCGCAAAGGGAGGGACCAGCAGGGCACACGGGACTCTTGCCCAGTCCCTCCATCTGCTGTCCCAAGGGGCTGGCCCCGGATCTCGGACGCATTGAAGACTACTCGTTTACTGCCTTTCAGCTGCTGTTTGTGTCACAAATGCCTGTTCCACAAGGGGCATTAAAAATAACCCAGTGGCTAATAGCATTTCTCAAAATAACTGCTTGCAAAGTGCTTTGCTGGGGCGAATGGCTACTAAAATTAGACTCCCTGAAGTGCGTGTGTGTGTGTGTGTGTGTGTGTGTGTGAGAGAGAGAGAGAGTGAATCTTAAATGTGTTTCCCCCAGGTGAGGCCCACAGTTTGTGCCCCTTTGTTCCATGGTTCTTCCTGTTTGTCCCTGGGTGTCCCAGAGCCCTGGTTACCGCCTCACCCCAAGATGCCCTCTTGCTACCCCCAGTCCTCGGCAAAGTGGAGCGGTAGCTGCCCTACATTGCCTGGCTGTCCTGCCCCGAGGATCAGAATTTTGAAGAATCTTGGGGGGTGGGGTGGCCTCGTTGTAGCAGCGGCCTCATTCCTCGGTGTGCCAGGTAATAATAGCGCGCCGTGGGGGGATCTCACTCAGCTCACCGTCCAAGGTGGAAACTGGGCCATGGAACAGCCAGGCGGCCCCACTCAAGGTGCCCTAGTAACTGAGGGCATGGACACAATTTTCCAGGCCCTTGTTCCAGGCCGAGGCTCTAGAATACTTCAGTGGTCTCCAGGGCCAGTCCTGGGGGCCATCAGGTGATTGGGTCACTCAAGGCCAGTCACTTCTCTATTCTCTAATAATACAGAGGGTTGAGGGTGTCCTTAGAGCAGTTACAAAAACAAAATGAATCAGCACCTGAGGGGAATTTGGATGCAGGACAAATAGAATTTGAGAGCCAGAGGCTGGTTTTCCCTTGCATATTAACTACATTGAATGAGGTGGGCCTCAGTGTCCCCATCTTTGAAATGGAGGAACATTCAGTGACTTTAGTAAGCATCAGGTTTTTTTTTGTTTGTTTGTTTGTTTGTTTTTTTCAGCCAAGCCCAAGTCATGCAAATGTTCCTGGGCTAAGGATTAAACCGTGCCACAGCATCGACCTGTGCCACAGCAGTGACAATGCCAGGTCCTTAACCCACTGAGCCACCAGGGAACTCCTTAATCAACCTCTTTTAAATGGCTATTGTGGATATGCAGTAGGCACTGGATATGCAGTAGGCACTGGTGTTTAAACGGGTGGTTCAAGGCGAAAGCCAGGTTGGAAAACATTCACAAGCCAGTGTGCCGGTGTGCTGTGTGTGTGTGTGGTAGGTCCAGAGGCCTGGGGTTCTTTGTGGTCCGAGGTGAGAAATGCACCCTGGACATGCTGGCTGCATCGCTATATCTACTGTTCTATATCAACCCTAGACTTGGGTCCTGGAGATGAGTGTTTTATCGGGAATAGAGGACCAGGGAGGAGTAAATTTCCCTCCTTGGTGGGAACTGTATGTGATGGAATGTTTATATAGTGGAAGGAGCACAGGGTCTGGAGTTATGTGGACTCTGTGACCTTATGCTAATTACTTAAGCTCTCTGAAGGTGTTTTTTTTTGTTTGTTTGTTTGTTTTTGTTTTGTTTTTTGCCTTTTCTAGGGCCGCTTCTTGTGGCATATGGAGGTTCCCAGGCTAGGGGTCTAATCAGAGCTGTAGCCACTGGCCTGTGCCAGAGCCATAACAACATAGGATCTGAGCTACATCTGCAACCAACACCACAGCTCACGGCAATGCCGGATCCTTAACCCACTGAGCAAGGCCAGGGATCGAACCTGCAACCTCATGGTTCCTAGTCAGATTCGTTAACCACTACGCCATGACGGAACTCCCTGAACCTGTTTTTTTCCACTACCAAATGTGAATCAGCATGGCACCGACCTGCAAAAGTTGTGAGGGTTAAATGATGGACACCTCCAAGATGCCTCATGGTCCTGGAGTATAGTACCACCCCACACTGTGATAGATACTGATAGTGGCAGTTATGTTAGTATTACACGAATAAAAACTGTGTCTGCCGAAGAAGTTCTTATAATTGCCATCTTCAGTCAGAGGGATGGTAATTGTTCTCTTTTGGCTGCCTTGGAGTTCCCATGCCAGGGATCAGATCTGAGCTACAGTTGCGGCAACTCTGGATCCTTAGTCCACTGTGCTGGGCTGGGAATCGAACCTGTGTCCCGGCACTCCCAAGATGCCGCCGATCCTGTTGTGCCACAGTGGGAACTCTTACATGTTTGAGTATTATCAAGTCATTGTTATCTGTAAGGGCATCAATCTGGAAATTTTGGAAATTTCTATCAAAATCATGGAAACCAGTTGGACCATATTCCGAATGCAAGTTTAGGTGGAGGTAGCAGTACATTTTTAAAAGGTTACACGTAATCAAACCTTGGTGAATTGCATCCTCTGCTAAATTCATTGTGGGAGTAGCATATTTGGGAATGTGAAGCCCCAAATTGTTGACTGTTAAAGTTGGCAGTGGCCCTAGACCTCAGGATATATAAACTTCTAACCAGGGATTCTTTACTAGGAGTGATTTTGGCCCCCCCGCCCCATGGGATACTGGGCACAATTGGAGTGTAACATTATTGGTACTTAGTGGGCAGAGGCTAAGGATGTTTCCAAGCATCCTATAGTGCACAGCATAGAGTCCCCCACATGAGCTATTAGCCATCCCAAAATGTCAGGAGTGTCAGGGTTGAAACATTGTGCCCTAATCTGAAGATGAAGAAGCTGACCCCTGGCAGGGGTCAAGTGACTTGCCAAGGTCATGCCTGAGGTGGACCTGGGACCCAGAACTGAGTTGGTTGACCAAAAGCCATATCTTTTTCCTATTGTACCTTGGTGCTTTGATCTCATTGTATGAAGTAAATCATCAAATTTTCTTACACTCCTGCCATCTTACTCTGCTTTCAAGTCACTTTCTCTTGTGTTTTCCTAAGTTCTGCTTTGGGAAAGTGAGACTTCCCTCTCCTGGGCCTGCTGATGGGGAAGGGCCTCTAGATTTAGCAAATAAAGATACAGGATGCCCAGTTACATTTGAATTTCAGATAAATAAGTTTTTGGTTTAAGTATGTCTTCTGCAGTATTGGGGACACACTATTTTAATACATTATTTCTACTTTACCTGAAATTAAAACATAAGTGGTCATCCTGTCTTTGACCTGCAGACCCTATGATTTCCACCCACAGCCTCAAGACCACACACAGGCTGAGGGACCTCTCTGCCTCTACCTAAGGCTTCTGGCATTGCTTAGGCTCCTTTGCCTGGAAGAGAAGTGGAGAGGGGAGACTGGCTCTGAGCACTGAGCAGGCATCCCCTTAACTTCTCATCCACAAGTGTTTGGGAGGGGCTGGCTGTCCACACTGGGCTCAAGGAAAAAGGCCTATAGGCTGAGAGAGTGGCCGAGCTGTCCGTTTTTATAACTGGCAAATAGTCTTAAGTGTCAGCAAGTGAGCTGTGTCCCTGGGATGCCAGGCCTGGGGAAGTCCTGGCAACTTTGCTCCTGAACCAAGAAGTGTCCTCTCCCTTCCATTGGTTCTCAGAGAACACTACCACCTGGGCCCGAGGGGCACCTGGGCTTTGGCACTGGCTCTGCAGCTGGGCCATGGCACCTTCCAGGACTGAGATGCTATCCCTGCATGGTCCTTAGGCACTTGCTCTGCCCCCTGGGCTTGGAGCTGGGCAGCTGCAGTCAGCTCGGGGAGAGGACAGGGAGCAGGGTTCTGCCCCTGCCCCTAGAGCCACCTCTGAACCACGGAGCCCTGCTGCTGCCAGCTCCTGTGACCTCAGCCCCTGTGTTTAGAAGAGGCTTAGAGGTGGAGGCTGTTAACAGGCTAGGTGACAAGGGGGTGTTGGCCCGGCTGCTCCCCCGTCTTAGCCTTACCCTGTCCTGCCATTTCTCTCGGCCCTGCATCTTGGTCGTGGCCAGCCCAGGCACGGGTTTCCATAGTGGTGAGAGGTCAGCTGCTACCCTGCCCCATCTCCTCCACCTGTCCACCCAAGGTCCAGACTTGCTGCTCCTGGACGGTCTCCTCTCCCTGGAGCAGCTTCCTGCTGCGGAGTATATCCGCATAGCCATTCCCAAAGGGGAATCAGTTGGCCATGACCTTGATGGTGGGTTTTCTTCATGTTGACCTGGCACAGCCTTTGAGGGTCACTAGGGGTAACTGGTTAGGGGATTTACCACATTGCCTGCCATCTTGTGGACATCCATGGGCCACCTGAGGACCGATGGATACACCTGGCCTTTGTTATGTAGGTGCATATTGAACCAATAAGTGAAAGAGAAGAGCACAGTAACTCCATATTGTAGAAAGTGTCTGATGATAAAGGTTGAAGTCACTGGTTCTTAAACTTGAGCACACATTAGCATGGCTGGGTGACCAGCACCGAATCAGGATTCCTGGCTCCATAGCTGTTGGGGTGGGGACCAGGACTTTGTATCTCTGACAAATTCCCGGGTGACGCAGCTGGTCCAGGGCCACACACTGAGAATCACCAGCTTAAATGATTGCTGAGCCTTGCATTTCAATTTTACTTTTATTAAAATGTTCATTAAATAACTAAACAGAATACTTACTATGTCCCATGTACCAGGTTCAGGGGATGAAACAATAAAAACGGCCTCAAGGAACCCACAGTACAACAAGGCAGCTGCACAATGAAAATAACTAATCTGATTGCCTTTACTGGGGCATTGTGTTAGAAGTACAATGGGAGTGTGGGAGGAGGGGCAATTGGGAGGGATCCCCTTGAAGTCCAGTGTGATAGTATTTTTCTCTGTGTATTGCACTTCTGTGTGGTTTGTCTCCCTAGGTGAATCTTAATCTTCCCTTTAAATGTGTTCTAGTTCTGGGGACACAGTAGGCAACCAAAAAATACATATGTGTGTGTGTGTATGTATTTGCCTAAAGAAGATATGTCGGTATCAAAGAAGTGAATGCATAATGGTGGAATCCTAGGCCTAGGTGTTTGTGGGAGCTTATGGGATTTGGTTTCTATTATATGTACCTATTTGTAGGGCTGACCTGGATAGAGACCAGCTTAAGCAGGAGGGCACCCTCCCCGGTCCCCAGCGTCAAGTCACTGCCTGAGATCATAGGGAATGTTGCTGACATTTCAAGTGCAGGATTCTTGAAACCTGCCATGTTCTTAGAAGGCTCATTTCCAAGAAGCCTAAGTGGTTCTGAGCTGATGCTTAGGTGGAACTTGTCTTGGCCTGAGGGGACACACCCTTGCAGCAGGGGGAAGGGTTCCAGGTAACTCTTCACACCCTGGGGGCTCTGAGGAGGGAGGAAAGCCCCTCCATGGTGGCTGCTCAGAGATAGGAGCTCCATTTGGAAAGTGTGCTTCTTGTTCTGAACATGATCTGGAGAACTCTTGGGCTTTGCTCGGGGCCCAGGCCACCTTCCCTGTGACCTTGCTCTGCACTCTCTTACTGTGTCCTCTGGCTTCAGGAGTGGCAGACAGCTTGCTTTCCCCAACCATTCATCACAACAGTGGTCATAATAGCTCTTACCGTGTGCAGTGCATTGTTCTTTAAATTTACCTTGGATTCATAATAGATTGAAAAAGGGTCAAGAGTTAAGAACAGTCAATGTTGACAGAGCACACGCCCTCAAACACAGTTCTGAAGCATGCTGCCTGTGTTCATTCTTTAAAACAACCCTCGGAAGTGGGGGTGCATTCAGCCCCCCTTTAAAGAAAAGGATACTGGAGTTCCCGTTGTGGCGCAGTGGTTAACGTATCCGACTAGGAACCATGAGGTTGCGGGTTTGGTCCCTGCCCTTGCTCAGTGGGTTAACGATCTGGCGTTGCCATGAGCTGTGGTGTAGGTTGCAGACGCGGCTCGGATCCCGAGTTGCTGTGGCTCTGGCGTAGGCCGGTGGCTACAGCTCCAATTCGACCCCTAGCCTGGGAACCTCTATATGCCGCGGGAGCGGCCCAAGAAATAGCAACAATAACAACAACAACAACAACAAAAAGACAAAAGACAAAAAAAAAAAAAAAAAAAAAAAAAAAAGAAAAGGATACTGAGGCCGTGGAAACTTGAGCAACTGACCCAAGATCTTTTTGAAAATGGCAGCCTCGGGTTTGGATCCTGTGAGGATCTAGAGTCTCAGTTGATGGCTCTGCTGTCCTGCTCCAGAGGAGTGTGGTGAGGCCTGGGAGAAGATGAAGGTGAAGACGAGGGAAGAGCAGAGTTTGATTTGTTTTCTCTCTGCTGCTCCTGGACCCTGGTTTCCTGCACAGAGACCGTCCTGGCGTCTGCAGCCTCCATGAGCCCCTCTTTGCAACCTCTGTTTGCACTTGCTGTGGATGTTTAATTTGGCTTGGATTATGATTATGACTATTACTATTACTGCTACTATTACTCTACCTCTCTCAGTAGGATTGCAAAGCCCTTGAGAAGAGGCGTTACCCTCAGGCTCCCTCCTCCTCTCTTAGGAGGACACCTTATACAGTAGGGGTCAGGCTCCCTCAGAACCAGTACCTGGTCCACAGCTAGGGTGACTAGCCACCTAGTTTGCTTGGAGCTGTGCTGGTTTCAGCACTGCAAGTCTGACGTCCTGGGAAACCCCTCACTCAGTCCTGGATGGGTGGTCATTGTGTACCTTGCTGGATAGGTGAGGACACTGGTGCCCAGAAGGGGTGAGGGCAGGGCAAGCCTCACCCCAAGCCTTGCCGTGGTTCTTGGCAGAGGCTGACTCCAGGGCGGCTCTCTGACCTCCTTCCTCAGCCTCTAGAAGTGAGGCAGGGTCTCCTGCTCTGTACTTTTCAGACACAGCTTGTATAGGCAGCTGTGGTCTTCTCTCTAGATTCCTCGATGCTTCTCATTCTCTTGGAGAAGCAACCCTCACCGTCAAGAAGCTTTGGCCAAAAGCTCCTTGTGGAGCATTTGTGATGTCCTGGAGGCTTATTGGGGTAACTCTTGAGGGGGCAGAATATGTGCGCTAGGGGCTTATATTTAGTGAGACAGAGCTCATTTTCCCCAAACTACAGACACAGTGATTCAGCAGGGGGCAGTTGACAAATTATACAGAAGAGCCGTTTTAGTGATAATGAAATCTTCTTGACTGAAGGGTAGATGTTAGACTCTCTTGCAGCAAAGGGAGGTCCAGATGAAGAACGGAGTGAGTTTTGGTGTAAATTGGCTCAGAAAAATCCCTCCATTGATGTTTAATTGATGCAGATGGGGCTGGAGTGTCTTTGTGGATGGTGTGTAGCCTATTGATGGTAACAAGTCTCAAGAGAGCATTTCTGTACATCCCAGAGGTAACTTCCTGCAGTCGTGCTTTGCGTACCATGTTTCATCACATCTCTAACAGGGTGAAGGTGTTAGTTGATGGGTGCTAGGAGGCAGTGTTTGATAGAGCCGTGGTTTTCAAAGTGGCGTTCCCAGACCAGCAGCATGAGCATCACCTGGGAACTTGCTGGAAATACAAACTCTCCGGCTTCACTCCAGACCCTTAGAATGGGAAACTGGGGCTGAGGGGCCCGCATACCTTGTTGCAGCTGGCCCTTCAGGTGGTTCTGATGCTTGGGCAAAATTGAGAACCACTGAGATACTGAGCAGAAACATGGAGTTTGAGTCCTCTCTCTGCCCCTGCTGGTTCTGTGGCCTTGGGCAAGTTACTAATGGCCTTTACGGAGGCTTGGTTTTCCCATCCAACTCATGAGGGTTGTAACACCTCTTGAGGAACTTTAGTACGAGGATGGAAACAAGAGAAAATTGATGGAAAGTGCTTAGCACTGTGCAGAGTGAATTGCTACTGTTTTTCCCATGAATTGGATGCAGTGGGGGTGGTGACAGCTACTGTAAGAAGGAGGCCCAGAAACACCTGGTTCCCAGTTCCTTCCCTCACAACTCTGTGACCTTGGGCAGGTGGGTCTCCTCCTCTGTAAAATGTGCCCAGCAGCACCTGTCTCACAGGATCAAGTGGCATAAGTGCTTTGTAATTTATAAAATAGCATGCCCATTGGAAAAATTTCTAGAGAGTTACTTACTGAGGTGGTTCGTACTTTGTCCTCTTGGAAAATATGTTCCTTTCCCCCAACTAATACATCAGAAATCCTACCATGCAGGACCTGCAGCCTGGGTCACAGAAGGCTTTTTTTTTTGGCCCCAGAACCACTTTATTTTTTCCTTTATGCCGTTTCTGTTTCCTCCCATCTTGATGCTACCGGCCAAATCCTGTCCTCAGCTTGCTTCCCCTTGTGCTCTGATTTTGATCCTCTATTAAAATATCAGGAGTTCCCTGGTGGCCTAGTGATTAAGGATCCAGTGTTGTGGCATCGGTTTGATTCCTGGCCTGGGAGATTCTGCATGCTATGGGCACAGCCAAGAAAAAAAGATATTGGTTGCAAATCATGAAAACTCTTTCTGGCTTCGTGGAGGAGGGGAGGGTGGAGGTGATGGTCCAGCATGTCCTTCTGCCATTACGATAATTGCTCGGGTGGCGGTGCCAAGACATCAAAGAAATGGCCGCCTCCTCTCAAATGTCTCGGTGCTGGTTTTTTTGGCAACACGACTTGTCCCAGTGTGGAGATAAGCTTTGCTTGTAATTTCACCAGATTCTTAAATGAGGAAAATGGGCAACAGCTTTCCCTTCCGCACATGCTTCCATTTCTTTTCCGTGACAGTGGCCAATGACAACACAGCCATCACCAGGAAAGTCTGGAGCCGGCCAGCAGGGCTTCTGGAAGATTCCTATCTTTTCCTGAGAGTGCTAAGGGCCCTGGGGGTGTCTGCAGAGCAGAGATGGAGCCCAGGGTCTTGGGGAAGAGCGCCCTCTACCCTGGGATTTAGCATCAGGAGGCAGGAGAGGCTTGTCACTGTCCTCCTGGTCGCCTGCCTCAGTGAGCCACGCGTTGATGAAGTGAGGGGGCTTCTGTCACAGCCACAACCCCACTTTAGGCTGATAATGAATAAGAATAGCAGGAAAAATGAGTTGGGCTCTGCGGTGGCTTTTTTCTACTTTCCCAGCAGACTGCCGCCACGTTCTTGCCCTGTAAGACTGGAGGGGAGGAGGGTCAGGACAGAGAAACTTCTGATACACTGTTCGTGGTGCAGCCAATTAAAAAGAAATTAAAGCAGAAATATCCACTGCCTGCTGGAAGGCAGGCATCTCCTCTCCTGGCCCCTCTAAACCCCTTGCACAAATTAATTGGATGGGTGTGGACTGGGGGACCAGCTGAACACTTAGATGCCAGTTCTCTCTGTGGTGGGCAGAGAGGGGGGTGGTGGTGTGGGGGTGAGTTGGGGCAGTTCAGGAATTGAAAGGAGATAGGAGAGTTTGGGGATTGAAGAGACAAAGCCTGCTGGAATTTCATCTTGAAGATAATTCAGGCACTGGGAGGAGACCCTCTCTCGCCCTGGAGAAATCAGTTTGAGGATGTGAAACACTCTGGCCTTCAAATTCTTTGTTTTCTCTCTAGACTGAATAAGGAGCTGTTAGGGAGGAAGCCCTTTGTGACTGAAGTGTGCTGCTGGGGGAGGGGGAGGGTCCACCGTGGTCCATGGTGCTTGTCAGTTGGCAGGGAGATGGATGGGATGACTTTGCCCTTTTGCCGTGTTGCACGTTTGTCTGCAAGCTTTCTCTGCAGTGCAGTCAGGTGATGGGGGAAAGAGGCAGAAGGAGGAGGTTGCCCCCACTTCCTGGGACCTGGGCATTTCAGGTCACCTGGGTTCCTCCCGGAGCTTGTCAGGTCTTCAGCCTGCCTTCGCCACAACCTTTCTTTGCTCTTCTAGATTCTCTTTAAGTAGAAAAGAGTGGCTGTGGCCCTTTGACCCAGGGATCCAGAATGAGCATCTTTTCATGGTCAGGGCAGATGAGCAGGCACAGAGCAGAGCCCTGCTGTGTCTCTGCTTCAGGCTTTTGCTCTGGCCCAGGGACAGAGGTGGCCTCCCTGGGAACACCTCCCATCCCGTACTGAGCCCTAAAAAATTCAACTGCAGGGTTATCAAATATTTATCTGCCTGATGAATGAATGCTGGCAGATTCTTATGAATTCTTTGCTTTGATTAAATAAAATTGAAGGATGGGAATTGTCTTCTTAGCACTTTAGCAAAAGGCAAGTTAGGGCAATTACTTTCTGCCTGGTATCTGCCCCGGAAACAGTTGGTGTCCTGTGGGAACCCACCTGCTTCATCGTGCCATCACCGACTCTGTACTCCAGAGTTTTGGACTTTGCCCAGGTTGAGGTCAAGAAGGGCAGCGCTAAGCCCAGCAGCCCTTTACAGTTGCTAAAGCATTATCCCAACAGATCCTGATACCCAATATCCTCAGCATTGGATCTTCTGATCTTCACTTTTCTTACCTCTAAAATGGGAATAATAATAATGGTATCTTAAAAGATTATTATGTGATACATATCAAATACCTCATACTTAGCACCTAGTAGGTTCTGAGAAATTTTTGCTGTCAATCATGACTTTTATTTCTACAATACCATAATGGAATTGAGTATCTCCTTATATTTGGAAAGTTATGGTTTTGGAGAAGGAACCTATACAGGGAAACTATATACCTATATAGGGCTGCTACCTAAAGTTCCTTGGAGTTATCAATTGATGAGTCCATTAACAAGCCCGCTTTTTGTGCATTTATTCATTATTTCAAGGCTGTTGGGTCCGTTGTTTAGATACAGGAAGTATAAGCAATCAGACCTCTGCTCTTAAGGAAAATATTCCTTTACTGGGGAAATATGTATACACTATGTATGTACATGTGTGCATCTTAATACATTCATCATGCAAGGAGAGAAAGGGTTCGTGACAGTTGGGGTTACTAGAAGTGGGGTTATTGGAAGGCTTGACTCGGGGGGAAGGGCAAGGTGTGGGGCCAGGACTCAGGAGAAGCCTACAGCAGTCCCTGTAGTTTCTTTTTTCTTTTTCTGCTTTTTAGGGCCGAACCTGAGGCATATGGAAGTTCCCAGGCTAGGGGTCTAGTTGTAGCTGCAGCTGCCAGCCTACACTACAGCCACAGCGATGCGGGATCGGAGCTGCATCTGTGGCCTATACCCCTGCTCAGGGCAATGCGGATCCTTAACCCACTGAACAAGGTCAGGGATCAAACCCACATCCTCATGGATACTAGTTGGATTTATTTCCCCTGTGCCCCAATGAGAGCTCCTGAGTCCCTATAGTTTCAAAAGAATTGAAGGCAGGGAGCCGTGGTTCACAGTCAGCAAATGGGCAGCACCTTTGAGGCAGGCTTAGGCTTAAGAGAGAAAACTGCAGATGCAGTTGTCTGTCCCAGGCCTGTGTTGGCTGAACGCCCTGCCCCTGGAGAGGGGGGGCTGTTTCCTTATTGGCCTTGGGTTCTTTGCTATAACAGCCAAAGTAAACCCACCCCTGTTGGAGCGCCTCTGGCTCAGCTGAAAGAAGATCCTCTCTGCTGTAATTTAGGAGGGGGCCTTCTGGGTGGGATGGAATCACACCGGTGTTTTTACGACTGGGATTTGCCTGCTGGAGCCCTGGGTCAGGGTGCCAGACCCAACCGCAGATCAGAAACTGGAAAGGGAGCCAGAGGCCAGATGGAAGGCGGCAGGGCCAGCCCTTCCCTGTCCCTGGCCTGTAGCCAGCAGGCCTCCTGGGGAGTGAGGGATGCATCCTCATGTCTGAGCATCCCTGATTTCTGATGCTCCCTGACTGGTCAGTGGCTCAGTCCCACTGGGGGCAAATGCCAGCATCACAGTTGATACACATTGGCGTCCTGGTTGGTGAGGTCAGTGGGTCCTGAGGGGGGTGCGTTCAGCTTCTGTCTTGGTTGGAGGCCAACATGCCCCCTGGGACCATCCTCCTTGTTCACCTATTGAGTCAGTCAGTGGATGAGCAAGTATTTCCTGAGACTTGAGGGGTCATGTATTGAAAAGCTCTCCAGGCTTGGCTCTGTGGGGGGCACAGGAATTATCAGGCAGGGACAGTCTCCTGTGCCCAAGGAGCCGCAATTCATGCTGGCCTCAAAGACAAGATGTGTGGGCGGCAGTTCATGCTCTGTCCTGAGGCAGTACCTACTTGGTGCGACAAACATCCAGAGCGGAAGTGACCAGGTGGCCATGGCCTTGAGTGTGGAAGGGAGCCTGCCTCCTTGCTCAACGTCTATGTCTGTTTCCTTAGCTGCTTTTTGTGAGAACAGAGACGTTCTCTTTCTAAATCCCAACAAGGATAAATAGTGTCTGAGGATGTTCTTTTCTATTTCTTAGTACCCCCCCACCCCACTGCTTTCAGAAGTCCTGTGGGCACAAAATATTTGCAAAGAAGCAGAAATAGGATCACTCCTAATCATCTCAGAAACATTTACTACTGTTCGCATTATGCTTTATTTTCTTCGAACAATGTTATCATGCATTTTTCTTTATAGTGCCGAGATCACAGAGGACGTGCAATTTCGTGTTCTGCTTTTATCCTTAACATCATCTTATTATCGGCATTTCCACATGTCACTGAGACTCTATAAATATATTTTTCAATGACTTATATCCCACGATTTGGATATGTGCCTCTTTTCTTCATATTTCTCCTTTCCTTTTTCCTTTTTTTTCGCTATTATAATAGAATTATGCTGAGTATCCTTCTAGAGAATTATATCCATTACTTCATTTGCTCATTTATTTTAAAAAACTTTGAATGTCTGTAGTGTGCAAGGCAATGTACTTTTTAGCCTTGAGAGGAAAAGCCTCTGCTTTTAGGCAGAGTTGGACATTAGGGATGTTCTAGGAGGACTTAGGAGAATACCATCTGAAATAGTAAAAAGGCAGTATATGCAGTACTTACAAATGTGCAGTTTTGTGATGCTGGTATCTGTGTAGTCACTAGCCCTGGCTTATAGTAGGACCATGAGCAGCTTAATTGTTCTGGGCCTCAGTTTCCACACCTGTAGTCACAGGATGGGTTCAAAGCTGCTTCCCACCTCCAGCAGCCTATAGTTCTAACTGGAAATTAAGATCACCTAGGGGTCTCTCTTTCCCAAGAACTCACTGCAGTTTGGAGCATCCCTGGTGCATGGATGCTGCTGTCCTCTTCCCCTCTCGGCCATGATCACAGTGTTCATTCGCTCAGTTCTCTTTTTGTATAAGGCTTGACTGCAGCCCAGCTCTGTTTGGAATTAGCACATAGAAGAGTTTTATAAAAATCGTGAGCAGAGCAACCTAGGAAAGAAGACCCTTCATCAAAAGCTGACATGCCAAGAGAGAGGTTCCCTTTAAAACTGGAGTGGGGCATATCTTGGACATAGGGGAGGAATTGCTACCATGTCAAGCCCATGATAAACTTGGAGAGGTCATGGCCCTGAGAAGTGTTGAAGACAGAAAGTTGCAAAGACTTTTATAAGATGCCATAGAATTAAAGGCCTGAGGGTGCCTGTTACCTGCAGGGTATGTTAGTTGGGTGGTTTTGTGTCCAAGTTCCAGAGACCTCAGAAAATGGCATCCAAATTTATGAAATCTTGTTCTCAGTTTATAAATAGCATGATTGAGACAAGCTCACACGTTTATTTATTCATTTTTGTCTTTTTAGGGCTGCACCTGTGGCATATGGAAGCTTCCAGACTAGGGGTCGAATCAGAGCTGCAGCTGCCATAGCAACGAGGGATCCGAGCCATGTCTTCGACCTACACCACAGCTCACAGCAACACTGGATCCTTTAACCCACTGAGTGAGGCTAGAGATCAAACCTGCATCCTCATGGATGCTAGTCAAGTTTGTTACCACTGAGCCATGATGGGAACTCCCAAGGACTGAGAGACCAGTGAATTTCCTAAGGACAGCAGTTTCTCCATGGGGTCATGCTGTTAACTTTGCTAGCTCAAAGAACTTAATTTTAACAATTCACATGGAAGAATCTGGTTCAGGGGATTGACCAATACTCTGCTAACTCTTGAATGACTGGGGGAGCCAACTAACTCTAAATGCATGCAACAAAAAGTGTGATTGGTCCAGGTATCTAAGTTGTAAGTGGCAAAGTGCCACCTCCTATCTTTTAGTCATAATATATGTCCTTAATCTAGCAGGATGCTTTTTCCAGCTATGCCAAGATGCAAAGTCAGAATCCTTAACACAGTGTTCTAAGCAGCCACTACCAAATAGAGTTTACTTGCTCCTAGAGTAAAACTTTGTTACTCCTGGGCATAGAGGTATTCTTTCTCCTATGGGCAACACCATATGGGAAAATAGACCAATATCTAGAAGGTTCCTTGATGAGCACAGACATGTGCTGATAAATTGCCTTTCCCTGGGGATATTTGTCCAAAGAACTGAGTGCCACCTTGAGAGAGACCAGTGAGTGTGGAGAAACCAGATACCTTTTTGTTATCAGTCACGAATGAAGATTGGTTCATGTTATGATAATGAGTTTTGCAGGCACATCCCAAAGGGCTTATCCCTGTGTTTTATCATGTGTTCTCCATAGAAACACTTGTGGGATAAGCAGGGTTGGTACTATCTCCATGGAGCAGGTGATGGAGGCTCCAGGCAGATAAACGAACCACATGCATGAAGCAAGGCACCCAGCCAGGATCTTTCCCTGGAAACCAGGTGTCCTTGCCTTCAGTTGCCAGTTATCTTGGTATGCCTTGAATTTTTTTTTTTAACCTGTTGAGTGTATGCTAATGTGAATTTCTCTAGGGTAGGCTCATGCCTTATTTATTCTGTATTTTTGACTATTTTCCCACCCTGATCTCAAGTACTAGGACTAACACACAGGACAAGCTCACGAAAATATGTATGGTGTCTAAGTCAGCAGATGATTCATTCATTCATTCATGTAAGAAACAGAGAGGTGCCCTTTCCTGTCCATATTGGCCTGTCCCAGTCCCTTCGGGGGGAGCGGGGGCGCCCTGAGCTTCAATCACAAGAGCAGCTGTGGCTGGGAGGCTGCCCTGGCTCTTGCACTTGTGCAGCCCATGATTTCATCAGTCCACTGGAGCCTTTCTTCCCCACAAAGAGGCTAGTCATCAAGTCCTTATTTGCAGCCCCTGACAGCAGGAGCCACAAGCCTCTAACCAGCTCAAGACATGGGGTTAGATCTGCTTGGGTCCTGAATAGAGGGCTCGCTGTACGGAACGACTTCCAGAAGAGCAGCAGCGCTTCTGCCACCAAGGGTCGAGGATGGGGGCAGGGGTCCCCACATCTGGCAAGGCAGCAGGGAGAGAGGCTAGTACCAGGAGGTGTGAAGCAGGAAAGGTAGATGGGATTTAGGGCTGGAAGGAAGGGCAGGAGGCCAAATAGCTGAGCTCCCCAATCCCTCTCTGGACCATCTTTGCTTTCTGAGTTAAAATGCATCCCTTTTGGGGATGGCCTTTTGACACGTGCTAATTATAAATTGTCCTTCAGTGCATTCCGAGAGTTCTAATAATTAGAATTTCTAATTCCAGTCCTCTGAGCTGCTCCCAGCAGCCCTATCCTGGGCGAGGAACACTTGACACATTTGTTCTCATGCTGAAAGTCACTGCAGGAGGCCAGCAGCATGCGGCCTGGAGGAAGGTCCAGATTTGGGGAGAAGGCCTGGATACCTGTCTCCAGAACCCAACTCAGATGTCCCGGAAGCTCTTCTCTTTGTGGTCTGTTCATTTTCAAAGAGGACTATTTTCAACGCAAATAGACAGGGCAGGGTGGTGTAAGGAATAAACCCCTGGGCTCTGCTCCCAGGCTGGTTGGAGCCCTACTGTGGGACCTGGGCCATGAACTCTTTGGACCTCAGTTTGCTTTCCTGTAGACCAAGGGAATCCCAACTTTGGTTGCCTAGAGCCCTGCCAGCTGTGAGATGATTTGAATCCATGACTTGTGGCAACAATGAATTCTGAGTTGGAGCCCTCAGATCATGTAGTGACTCTGCCTGGGCCAGCCCTGGGACTTCATTTACAAGATGTTAGGTAACTTTGTTCAAGGTCAAGACAAGAGGCCAAGCCTGTGGGGTTTTTAAATTTTTTTGTCATCCCCCCGCCCCTACCCCGCTCTACCTAGTTGTCTTGCTTAACCTCCGCTGGCCTTGGTTTCCTCATCTATAAAATGGGAATGATAATAGAGGTAATACTGGGAGAAATCCAAACGGCAAAGCACTAGGCATGCATGTGGGCTCCTCGTACTGTCACTGCAGCCTTGCACGGCTGCTTTGGAAGAGGCTCATTATAGTTTCTTCACTGCCTTATCACTCGCAGGGCTCCTCTCCTACAGCATCTGTATGGCCTTATAGCTGTTGTTGGGTGTCCAGGATTGTGGTGAAGAGAAGATGGGCACCAACTCCAATGCTGACCGAAGACCCACGCCTTGCTGGGGGTGGGGGTGTTGCCTCATGGGGGCTCAGATAGATGGGGATGTTAGTCCCGAGATACCCCTAGGAGTGTGCCCTTCCTTCTCATCCACTAGTAGTGATGAGTGTGCTTGGCGAGCTAGAATGTTTTACTGGTACGCAGCACCAATGAAAGTGACGGCACTTAAGACGTGAGCCCAGCCAGAACCCAGATTGGGACTTGAACCCATGTTTTTTAAATTAGAATCACTCACCTAGTGTCTGGACTTACTGAGGTTCAGGGTCTTTGTGCCTCAGCACAGAAGGAATTCAGGAGACAAGTGATAGGCCACTAATAGATTTATTAAAATAAGATGCTGCTGAGAGATGCAAGGGGGCCAGGCAAGGAGGCCCTGCCCCAGGATAAGGTGGGCTATGATTTTATAAACAAAGGGGAGGAGTGGGAAGTAGGAAAATACAGCCTCTTCCTCTTTCTTGGAATAGTAGTGCCTTGGTGTTTGGTAAGAGAATATTTGACCCTATAAATTCAGACTAGGACTGTCAAGGTGCTTACTCAAATCAGCAGAAGGGCCATCCTTAAACTCCTGCTCATGGTCCTAAGGGTCATTGTCTTGCTGAACTTGAATGCAGACCTCATTTTAATGACCTGAGGCATATCTCGTGGTTTTATTTGTGGTTTTGTAGCCTGCTTCGTTCTGATGGCTTTCTTGAGCAATTATTAATTTACAGTGATCTCCCGAAGTTCCTAGGTTTCCCTTTCTATCTGTGGCCCCCTTTTGGGACTTCTACCCCCTACCCGTGTAACTCTCCCACGCCATCCCCATCACCTGCACTCTTGTTATTGTACTTACAAACGGGGCTGGGGATGGGAGGGAGGCGCCCAAGCCTCTGAAGTCAGTAAACCGAGGACTCAGACAGAGACAGGTCAGGAACAGAAGCTTCCAGCTCCAAGAAACAGCCCCATCACATCCCTCCCAACCTCTATGTGCTTCTTTTGCTGTCCTTCCACTCTGCCCTCCAGACTGCTCCCTCATAAAGCTGCCCTTGCTAGCTGTGACCTCAAGCCATAGAACTGGAGAGAGCGGTTAGTGCTGGAGGGACCCTTAGATGTCATTTGGCCCAGCTGTTGCAGTTAACCTCGGCTGGAAGGGAGCTAAGACTACAGAGTGGCTCCCTGAAGCATGGTGGTTGAAAGAGCCTGGGACCACCTGCTCTCCTGACCCTTCTCTTACACCCCATTGCCCATCTTTCCTTGAAATTCCGTCAGGGATCATACACTGGTGCAAGCGAGGTGCAGGACTCTGTTTTGTTCAGTTGATCTTTGAGAGAAAAGAGGGAAAAAAGAATTTAAAGCCTCTGGACTGGGCATGGGCCACACTTCCGGTATTAGTCAGCTTGAGCTGTGACAACAAATGCTGCAGGCTGGGTGGCCAGACAACAGACATTTATTTTCTCACATTCTGGAGTCTGGAAGTCTGAGATCAAGGTGCCAGTAGAGTTGGTTTCTTTGGAGGCCTCTCTCCTGACTTGGACACAGTTGTCTTCCTCCTCTGTCTTTACCAGGCTTCCATGTGCCTGTGACCTTACTTCTTCCCATCAGGGCACCAGTCACATGGGCTCAGGGCTTGCCCAGTGATCTGTTTGAACTACGCACCCTTTGAAAGACCCCACCTCTAAATACAGTCACGTTCTGAGGCTGGGGATTAGAACTTACGGATCAGGGGTGGGCAGTCCAGCCCCTACACTCCTGTTATCGTATGTCTGACTGACACCTTTTGGGCATTTCATCCAACCCCGTTTTAATGGGGGTCTTGGTGAATGATCAGGAGAGTTCCCAGAATGGAATGCTAGGGGAAAGCAGAAGGGGCTGCCCATGACCACCCCCACTTTTATCCCATGGCCACTGCGAGGGCCCGCTCAGTGAGGACTGGAGGACCCAGCCTGCTCAGGACGCCCGCTCTTGGGGCCAACGAGAGAGCCTGTAGTGTTCCTAGGGAGTGTGCCGATTAAAATAATCATATTAACTGATCCTCAAAGAGATGTATTTATAGCTATGGTGACATTATTAAGGATCTAATTTGGATCAGGACTCTGGGAATCTTATTTTTAGGCCTGGAGGAGAGCCCTGCAGGCAGGTGACCAGGAGGCCCTCTGGGGGCTTTGTGTTCATTCTGTCCAATTGGAGACTCTCAACGTTGGAAGAAATTCAAAAGGTCCTGTCAACCACCCCCTTCCAGCTGATGCTTCAGTGTCCCCATGGAGGGGCTATCCGCTCTCCTCTTGGTTGCCTCCCACACTCCAAGATGCCCATCCTGTTCTAGCAAAGTGAGAAGGAACTTTTCTTCTTTCTAAATTGTCCATCTGCTGGTCTGGGTCCCCCCTCTGCCCGGGAACAGACAGACTACGTCTTTCCACTTGGCAGCTCTTCAGTGGTCTCAGGGACAGGGCTGAAGGTCTGCTGGCCGCCACTGCTCCAGGCTGAGGGCCTGGTTCATCCTTCTGTGGATCTTCTCAGCATAGACCTCCACCTTGGTTTTCTGAAGACTGGGAATGTTCATTTCTGTGGGCCAGGACCTTCTCTAGTGCCTGGACCATTCTAATGCTGGGTCCAGGTAAAACGTGGCTGAATGTAGTCAACTGGCCTTTGTGGAGGAATTTAGGAGAAAACAGGCTACTTCTGAAAAGAAATCACTCAGTGGGCACCTTTGGTAATTGTTTTGGTGAGGAGAGAGATGGAGGCTGGGTGTTGATAGGGGAGGTCTGGCCCATGTGAGAGGCAGCACCATGACCTTGTGGGGACCCATGCAAGCCCTGGGTCAGAGGGGATGTGCCAGGGCACCCAGAGGTGTGGTCCTTCTGGGAGATGAGCACCCAGGCAGCTCTGGTTTGCATGTTCCATAATACCCACACTGAGAATGGTGGAGTCCCTTTAGCCCCATGTAGGTGCCTGCAGTGGGGGAGCATCTTATGCAAGGCTGTGTCCCCTGGCTCACAGCGGGCCCATGCAGTGTCACACAGTGCGCTTGAGACCTGGCTCTGCAACTGACCCACCCTTCGTTGAGCCCTTGAATAAGTGTCCTCACTTCCTTGCTCTCCAGCTTCTACTTGCTTCTTTTGTTGTTTTGAGGCTAAAATAAGGGAAAAAAGGTGATGCCTGAGAATACTCTCGAGCTCCAAAGTCCTCTGCAAATGTCACTGATGAGAGACTGGGAAACTGCCTTTAGGTGCACAGATATTTATATTTTCATGATTACTGGTAATGGAACAAAAAGAAATCGTTTTCAGATGAGGGAAAATCAGACTTTAGAAGATATTTCATAAAATCTCCCTTGTTAGGATCAGGCTGATTGTCCATATATTTTTCTCTGCTTCATTTTTTCTTTCCTTTTTTTTTTTTTGTTGGGGAGGGAGTATGGGCTGTGCCCGTGGCATGTGGGAGTTCCTGGCAGGGAACGAACCCTTACCACAGCAGTGACCTGAGCTGCTGTAGTGATAACACTGGATCCTTAACTCACTGAGCCACTGAGGAACTCCTGTTTTCTTTTTAAAGCTCTGTTTTCTACTGAAGGGAAGAAAACTGGGTTTGTGTGGTGTGTAGGTAGTGTATACATGTACGTATATGTAGTACATGCATGCATGTGTGTGTGGGTGTGTTTATTCCTGAACAACCCAGGGGTGTCCCTCTCTGAGCAGAAACGCCCTCTCACCCACGCTCACTCCCCGCCCCAGTTTCCTCCTCTCTCATCACCTCAGCTGGCACAGTTATGCTCCTGTTACTGGAAGGAACACAACAGAAGAGTTCAAGTTTCGGGACAAACAAATGGCTAGAAATTGCACTTTTCTACGGAATGGCTTTTGGTGGCTCTTCTAGAGGAACTCTTGTTCTTTAAGATAAGAGTTTCCCAAGTTAGACATCAGTGAGATGGCAATTCCTGTGGGCAGGCTTTTAAAAACCTGAAATTGACCCATTCTGTATGATCAGGGTTAGAGTCAAGTGGCTTCTTTCTATGCATCTGCCTGGCTTGCAGCTGAAAGTAAGATTCAGGAGTGAGGTTATTTTCTTTTCTGTCCTCACCGCAGAGCCACCCCATGTGCACTGGTGGTGTTCCCGAGGAGAGTCCCTGCCTGGACTTCTCAGGTGGTGACTGGGTCTCTCAGCAGCTCTGGGCACTCAGGACGAGGTGTGTGGTCTGTGGTTTATGTTTCTGGGTGGAGCTCTTCTCCTGACTCTTACTTCCTCCACATGGAGTTGCCATCCAGATGCTACCCTAGGTCTGTCCTTTGCAGCATTTAGTGAGGGCCTTTAGTGACATGGTTCTCTGGCATCACTGCCTTGGTTTGCTCAATCAAATGCATGGCTGGACCCTCAAGTCCACGAGCCCAGGGACTGGACCCATCTGAGTCGTCATTGTAGCCGTGACACGGTAGAGGCCATCCAGAATCCTTGGTAGGACAAGTGAACACATTGCCATTTCTTATATCCTCTCCCCTGTGTGAACAGGGAACAAAGAATTCCACCTGATTCTCTTCTCTGTTTCCTCCAAACAGCTGGTGAATAGTGGGGAAGCAGGCCCCTGGGCTGTCCGCCCCAGCCACCAAATCCTGCAGCGCTCCGACTGGGGCACAAGTGGGCACTTGCCCTTGTTTCCTGTGACTGATGGGATTAAAAGAATTTTGGCAGCATCGTTAGGTGTTCATCTGCTATTAGCTGATTAAAATGAAGGAAAAAATCTGCATCCTGGGACAGCCTGTTCTTGATGCAGTTGAAGAAAGAGTAAGGAGCTATCCTTGCCTTACTGGCTGGCGTGGCCCTATTTTTGGCCACAAACCCATTGTGAATTGCTATCTTTCCCCCTCAACCATCAGCTGCAAAATCCATTAACAAATTAAAATTCCCTTCAGATTTGGAACGGCTTTCTTTTCTGGGTTTCTGAATGACCTTAATTTTCATCACCAAGGCCATATAGGTTTGGAAGTCTCTTGCTACTTGCTGAGGCAGCAAAGTTCTGGGATGTTATCATGGGGCCAGGCTTCCACGTTCATGGGTGATCCTTCTGGAAGCCTTATTGGCCTGGTTTCCCAATCAGCTTTAGGTAAGTTCACACCTCCTGGGAAGTTAGCCATCACTGCCAGTCAACTTGTTCTAGGCCCTCAGGAGTCCCCACCAGGGACTGTTAGGTTTGAGGGCCCTTTGCAAGATAAATTGCAAGATAAAATTCAGAACAGTTCTCACACTGCCACCAACAGCTTATGTCATCCTTGGGTGGCTGGAGAGCTGTCCAGAGGGTCAGCCCTCCAGCTCATCTCAGAATAGACCATCTTGATCAGATCTCCTCTCTCCCCAGTAAACTAGAAGGGCAGGCCTCTGATTCCCATAACTTGGGGGTTCGAATGTGGTTTTTCTATCACTGTTATTTTCTGGAGCTGCCACCTGTGTAGTCAGACTTTGATAAACTGGGGGAGAATCAGGCTTCTTATTGGGGCCTCCACAGGTGTTGGGGGTGGAGCCTGGGGTTGACAGATGGCTCCTAAAACAGAGTTGGGCACAATGGCTGGAGTGGGAGGAGCAGAAGGCGAGTCCTGAGAGACCAGGTCTGGGAATTCAGACTGCTTTGCTTTGAGGTTCTTGGGGGGAAGGGGTTGTTGGGAGAGAGAGGGAATTGGGAAGACTCTGGGCTCGCCTGCAGAATTTATCCTTCTGCTTTCATGGTAGGCTTCTGCTCACACAGAAGAGTGAAGTACAAAAGTTGGCTAAGACCAGGTTGGGCCAAAGGTCCATGTGAATAATAAGTATAAGCAATATTTATTGGGCACCTACTAAGTGCCAGGAGGGGGTACTCAGCACAGCTCTGAGGATGGCGCTCAGAGTATTATTAGCCGCATTTTCCCAATGAGCTCGTAACTTGTTATAACAAATTCCACGGACTGGGTATCTTGCACAGAAATTAATTTTCTTGTGGTTGTGGGGCTTGAAGTCTGAGGTCTGGGTGTCGGCTGGCCTGATTGCTTCTGAGGGCCGTGAGGGAAGGGTCTGTTCCAGGCCTCTCTCCTCTGCTTGTAGATGGCCTCATCTCCCTGTGTCTTCACGTTGTCTTCCCTTTACACGTGTCTGTGTCCAAATTTCTTCTTAGGAGGACATCAGTCATGTTGGACTGGAACCCCCCCCCCACAACAGACTCATTTTAATTTAATCACCTCTTCAGAGAGCTTATCTCCAAATATAGTCACATTCTGAGATATGGAGGTTAAGGTTTCAACATGATTTTTTTTTTTTTTTTTTTTTTTGAGTGGGACACAAATGGGCCCATTACAGGCACAGAGAGGTTCATTAACTCACCTGAGGTCATGCAGCTGCAGGATTAGCGTTCAGGCAGTCTGATGCTGGAAACACCTGATTCTATCCATATTGAAAAAATTAACAATTGAAGAAATGCAAAAGCGGGGCTGTGCAAACTGGGCTCCATTTCAAATGTTCACAGGAATTAAAGAGAGCTTTTAAAAAAGTCAAATACTGATCGTGATATTCCCAGGACAATTACTAATATGTAAACTCAATAGTAATTCCTAGCATATTACCAGGGGTGAGATCTGGTAACAGGATAAAGTCTCAACTTGATAGGCAATGGTGTCCCTCCTCTGTGAGTTCATCTCCCTGGCTGTGTACATAGGTGCATCAAGGATAGGTTTGAGGTCTAAATTCCAGGTCCCTGTGACTGTAGCACTTAGCTAGTGGCTTTCTGTTGGGCAGCCTTTTTGAAACTCTGGGAATCCCCAGCCTCTGGTCTTTGACCACCCTGGTGCTCTGCTTCCTCCCAAGACTGGAAACTTGGGTTCTGGTCTTGATTCTGCCAGGAAATGAACTTGGGAAGGTCAGATGCCTCGAGCTTATCTTTCCCATCTGTGAATGGAGACGTTGGAGGCAAAGGTGACCTTCATGGGCTTTGCCAGCTCCAGACATCCCTGAGACTCTGATGCTGTGACTAAGAGCTCTGTCACCCGATGCTATGGCTGAATATTAAGCAAAACCAAACTGCAGTGTCTGGAACTCTGTTGGATCATCCTCAGTGTTACTTAGAACCCCCTGGATCTTCTGGTTGCCCAGCATTATGTCCACTGAACACAGTTCAGCCGGCATCATTGTGGATAATGGCATGGGAGACTATCTTCTGTAGTGAAAAAAATGTACTCCGTCAGGCAGGGTTGATTAAGTATTAAGTTTACTTACTTGGTGTGGAGCCTGTCCTACCAACAGTGGAGCAGTAGCCTTTGCCATATAAGATTTATTCTAACAGGTGGATATATAAAGCCAGGAGCCGTGGGAGGTGACGATGCCTGTCAGATAGAGGTGGCAATAGCTTTATCACACGGTGTCCTTCACAGTCTGGCCCAGAGGTCACCCTGAGAGCTTGGGAGAGGCTCTGAGTTCTTCTTCCACCTGGGCTTTTCCCATGCAAATTTCTCTCATTTTTCCTTTTCTCAATTTTTATTTACTTTAATCTTCCTCTTCCTTTTCCTTTCTCTCTCCTCCATCCCCCTCCTCTTGATTCTTCCCTTTTTTCTTGCAAGTACTGTTTATGTGATTTAGGCTCCGCTTTCTCCAGGGCTTCCTCTGAATTAAACATGATGACTCGCCTCCCTGGGGGGCATCGCCTTTCCACATGCGGCGATATGCACGCCCTCTTCTGTGCAGGGGCAGTGCAGCACACAGAACTCGATTGTGTGTGTGGGTTCTTGGCTCACATCCTCCCCTCTCTCTCTTACCTTACTGTTCCCTTACTCTCTTGCTGGGGCCAGATTCATCCTGTCTCGTGCACCCACTCTCTCTCTCTCTGACTGTTGAAGCCTTGAGCAATTGATGACAAAGCACGGTAACTCCTTTCTGGAAAGCTGCTGCCAGTGAACACACGCATGATCTATGTATTTGTGTACCTGATGGATCTTTGTTTCTCACTGGAGTGTAGGCTCTTTGAGGACAGGGATCCCGACTGCCTTTGCTGCACTTACATTCCTGGAGCTTGGCACTATGTATGGCTAAGGCTCTGTTCTGAATGAGTGTGTTTATTGAATGAGTGAGTGAGATCATTTGGGCTTTCTCACCACCCTAGGAGGGAGGTGGGTGGGTGTGTCAGTGTCTTTGGGAGCAGAAGAAAGGTCAGATAGCTGGGTGGCTTGCCCAAGGCATCCCCACTAGCCAGAGATGACACAGATCTGGGCTTGCTTTGTTCAAGGGGACCTCGGTTACTCCCCATCCCATGGGGAGCTTCCTGTCTAGTTGAGGATACCAGATAAAGGAAGAGCCCGTGCCTGGTAGTTTGAGGGAAGAGGCACAGGCAGATGGGTGTCAGAGGGGCAAGGGCTCTAGACCAGGGACGGGTGGGTCAGGCTGGAGCCACTTGGCCCATCTTTGCCTCCTGCTTTGGCAGCTGTGGTCAGCTGCTTTTGCCAAGGCTGTGCTTTTGCTGGGCTCTCCGCCTCCTGCTAGTTGAGCCTCTGCCAGAGCACTTGCTGGGGTGGGGGTGGGGGGGTCTCCTTTCCCCAGGAGGGTGGGTTTGTGTCCATCCTTTCCCTTCTAGCATCCCACGGACATCTCCATAGGTATGCACTGCCCAGCCCCAGGTAGGGAGCACCATGCCTTGAAATCGCAGTGTGGGCAGTGCCCCACACAGTTGCCAGTGGTTGAGGGATGGAACTGTGAATGTGGCAGGGGCTGGCCCACTCTCTTAATAGAATCTATGCGGAAAGAGATGATTCCCAGGGAGGGCCTGCCCCTGAGAAGGTTTTGTTTCACATGGGAGGAGGGAACCAGTGTTCATTAGATGCCTGTTGTTTGCCAGGCGTCAACAAGATGATTTGTATATGGTATCTTACTTAATCCTCTCCTAGCCTTCTGAGGCTGGCACTGTTAGCCCCATTTTACAGTCGAGGGAGCCGAGGTTCAGTGTGTTTAAGTGGCTCACGCAAGGTTGGCACAGCTCATAAGTAGCAGAGTCCAGACTCAAAACTCAAGTTCCTCCACCCCCCCACCACCCTGTTATCCCGATGCCTCCTAAGACCTGCGAAAAGCAGGCAGCCCCAGAGACAGCACTTGCCATCCTGAAGCCAGACGGGAGGGGCTGGCCAGGATGCCTTCCTTTCCATTTGCATTCAGATGTGCTTGTAGTGGCAGACAACTTGGTGCTCCTGGATGGGGGCTGCCAGCGAGGCTCTTAGCTGACTCTCCAGCCTGTAAGCCCTTTCTGCAGCCCATGAAGACCAAGCAGTTTTCTCCCAGTGCTCTTGAAAACCAGCTGTGGGTGAAAAGCCCGACTTCTCTCGAAGTCTCCCAGCTCCTCCCAGCCGCATCAGAGGCTGGTCAGAGCCCAGAAGGACCAGGCTGGCCTCCTCAGAGTTTAACTCTGGATCGCTCGTGTGTGTGTGTGTTCCCTTTTGGGTCTGGTTTTAGAGTTTGTGCCATAACCCTTTGTTCCCTCCCCTGTGGGTTTACACACAGCCACAGGCCTGTGTACAGGCAGGTGCTTTGCCATCACAGCCCCTGGAGCTAATGGAAGGAAGCAATGAATTTAATGAAACCCAGATAAGCAGTAATTCAGAGACTTTCTATCTAAGGCCTGTGATGTAATTTCCTCCCGTGGCAGATTTATCTTCTCAATTCTGTTCAACTCAGACCAATATTAGAATGGCTTTCCCCTTCCTGTTTGCACACCAGTCTGGGTTGGCTGCCAAGGACACACGTACCCTAATGTCCTGAAGGGAGTTTGCCTTAGAAGGCAGGGAGCCCAGCTCTTTCCTTTGGCCCTGCTTCTCGCTGGCTGTGTGACTTTGACTCACTCACTTAACCTCTCTGAGCCTGTGAAATCTCATTTCTTAAATGGTAATTTGGTAGTGATACCTGAATTTTGTGAAGGCAAGGGACAGTGCCAGAGCCGAGATTTCTAGATGGAACAGTCTAGCTCACTTAGCATGCCTCAGATTTTTTCGCTTTCCCATTAGTGAGAGGCTGTGTCTTTTTTCTTTGTCTTTTTCTTTTTTTTTAACCTTTCCCTCTTCCTTTTTTGAACTGGGAGGCATTAAGGTTTGAAATGAAATGAGGAGGCTATCTTCCTGGCCTCAGTGATCATCTCCCTACCTTCCTCTTTGTGCACTAATGACATCAAGCAGGGGAAGGGAGCAGCCTGATGGGAGTGGAATCATTTATTGGTACAGGTCCTCCCACTTCTCCAGGGGCTTGAAGGTGGAGGTAGAACCCAGGAGAGAGAAATAAGGCGTATTTGCCCCCAGCCCAGACACTCCAGTACCCAGAGAGGTGAAGCAGTTCCCACAAAGTCACACAGCAGTCTGATGGCCACGGCTGGGCTTGAATCAGGGGTTTTAACTCCAGATATGGTGCTTTTCAAACTTTAATGCATCTAAGGATCTCCTGGGGATCTTGTGAAAAGGCAGATCGGGAGATCCTGAGTCTGAGTGGGGCTTGCGTTTCTGGATTTCTGACAGCCCCAGGCCATGCTGTTGCTAGTGGTCTGTGGACATGGCTTGGTGTAGTCAGGGGCTCCATAATCCATGAGGCTGGGGTCTTCGCAGCCAATCCAGGGAGAGCAAGCCCTCTTCTTGTGTGAAACCTCCCCTGCCTCCTTCCTGAGTTTTCTGCCCCCTGTGCTGTGAGGGCCTGGGCTGCTCTCCCAGTGCATCCCAGCCCATTTTCTCTGGTTTCCTCTTTCTCGGGGCTGGAGGGAGCATTGTGTCTTAGCCGGTTTCAGTGGGTCCCCCGGCTCACAGGCCTGCTGCCCTGGGTTCACAGTGCCCATTCCACAGAGATTCGATGCCTGAATTAACTCCCTCTTGGAGCGAGCCACACACCACCCTGCGTGCTAACCTAGTTTGTATTTTTAGCGTGAGCTCCATCAATTACTTCACTCACAGAGCAGCTCCTCGGCTCAGTGGGGAGGTGCCGGCAGAGAATGCTCTTCCTTGGGCTTTTGCAAGCGGCCCCTTCTTCGTCCTGTCTCTGCAGAGGGGTCAGAGTTCTTTTTCCTCGGTGCTACATCCTTAACACTAAGGATGAAGAGATTACCCAGCCCATTCGGTAGATGTGGCATAAACACTGAGGCCCAGAGTAGGTGCTGGTCAGCCTTGACGGTGCCCTGTGATGGTGCCAAGAAGCAGGGCTCCTCAGACTTCTGCTTCTTTGCCAGGGAGAGGTCACGAAAAGGGGGCATCTTCGCAGGCTGAGCAGAGCGAGGCTTTCTCTGAGTTGCTGTTTGCAGGCGGGGTCTGAAGGGAGGCCTGGTAGGGCCATGTCCTGTGCCCCCTTCAGGTAGAGTGAGCTCTTGGCTCTGATTTTATTTATAAAGTTCAGCTGGAAAATCCACATGCTGGGTGAAGGAGGCCACTCTTAAGCCGGTGGTTTCTGCTACACCCTCCCCCGGGATCTTTGATTCCAGCCCCAGACAGGTTGCCAAATGACTTGGTTAGAGTTTCATTAGGTTTCTGCCACCTCTGGCAGAGGCCATAATGAGCAGTGCTCTGCCAGAAGACCAGCAAGAGGCACACTGGTGCCCAAGCTGGCTGGGCTGGGTTGGGGGCAGAGAGCTGCTCAGAAGCTCAGGGGTGACATGGTTAACAGCTGGAGACCTCTTAGCGAAGCTCTGCCCCTGGTCCCCAGGCTCTTGGAGGTGACAACCTCACCAATTCTTCCACCTGTTAAACATGAGTGCCCATTGTGTTCACAGCAGGAGCAGGATGCTAAGCGTGTTAAAGGCTTGAAGAGAGGGAGGGGAATGAACAGGGCATCATCCCCTTTCTCCAGGGCCTTCGACATCTTCCTGAGAAAGCACACTCTGTGTATCTGTAAAAGTAAAAGCTAAAAGCATCAGGCTGTGTTTGCATGTGTGTGTGTGTGCACACTGTGTGTATGGCTCTTTGTGAGGATTTGGGCATGGATATGTGTGAGCATGTATATGTCTACATGTGTATGGTTTATGTGTCTTTTTGAGTGTACTTATGTGTATAAATATGTCTGTTAGTGTTCATGTTTGTGTGCCTGCGTGTAGGTATGTGTTTGTATGTCAGTGTATACAGGTACCTGCGTGCTCGTGTATTATGTGTCAGGGTCTGTGTTTGTGTTTATATGTGTGCCTATGTCATCTTGATGAATATTTGAGCCTATGTGTGTCTGTGCTCATGTGTGCATATGTCTCCATGTGTGTGTTATAAGTGGCAGTGTGTGTGCAAGTGTGTGCCTATGGGTCTGAATTTGTGCATGAGTCCACTTTGGGCTGTGACACTTTGAAGCCCACTTTCAGCAGGGTCATCCAAGCAGCCCCAGATCCGGGCAGCTCTGGAGTCTGCCCTTGGTACTGTGGGTAGTGGATGAGACAGGGACCTGCTCCCTGTGGAATGTCCCTGTTTGGGTCTGTCCTGGATGCTCCCCACCCTGCAAGAAGACACTGGGCAGTGCTCGCAGGTGAAGTGAGAGGAAGAAAGCACACACTGGATATACAGCCGACCGAGAGGGCACCTGACTTGTCTAGCATGGGGGACCAGCCTAGTGTGTGTTCTGCTTGGGTTACTTGGGTGGTGGTGGAGGGGGCAGGGAGCAGCCCAGCCCTAAGGCGAGTCTAGAAAACCCCTGGAAATGGACTGTAGGTGGCTGGCAGTGGAGCTTCCACTGCTGAGAAATCTATACCCCCTCCCATCCAGTGCTGCAGCTTCCCTAAGCCTAAGACCCAGTGTCTGATCCTGACCCTCACTGTATGACCTTGAGAAAGTCACTTGGCCTCTCTGGGTCTCACCTCCCCATACTTGTAAAAAGTCGATCACTGGATTACAGGCACCATTAAATTCTGCAACTGAACAAATTACTCCACAAATGGCAGTCTGGGACAAGTGTCCCAACAGCAAGCGCAGTGCTCTGGGGGGTAGGACTGAGAAGAGAGGGAAGGCCTGGGGAGGCTTCTTGAGCTTGGGCTTGAAAGATGATGGAGGGGGAGGCAGAGGAAACAATGCAACAAATATCTGAGAGATAGGAAGGCATAGCATATACTTTATTCATTTGACAAACATTAACATAGCACTTACTATAGAGCAGGCATTGTTCTAAGATAAAGCTTGTGGGGCAATCTGGCCCACTCCCTGACTTTATAAATAAAGTTTTATTGGAACATCCATGGCCATTTATTTACATACTGCCTATGGCTGAACTGGGCTCCAGGGCAGAGTTGAGACATTGTAGCAGAAACCATGTGGTTGAAAGCCTTAAAATACTTCTTGCCTCTTAGCAGAAAAAGTTTGCCACCCTATTCTAAATCCTTCATAAATGTGGACTCATTTAATCTGCATAATTTGAGAGGGTACTCTTGTACCCACTTTACAGATGGAAATTTGAACTCAGAGATGTGAAGTAGTGTGCCTCACTCCATGTAGATAGGAAGCAGATGGGATGTGAATCCAGGTGGTTGGCTCCAGAGGGTCTGTGCCCTGGCCCCTGTGCTGTGCTAAGAGCTGCCCCCGGGGGAAGGAGAATTGGCTTTTGAGATTTTGAGTGCCAGTCTTCAGAGTACGACCTTGACCTTGCCAGGCTTTGGACCAGGGAAATGATGTCTCAGAGCTCTGCATTGTAAATTGCCATAACATGGGTATTCAGACCAGCCTGCTTAATGGGGGTTCAGTCTCCAAACTCCTTTTTTTGTTGTTGTTGTCATTTTAGGGCCACACCTGCGGCATGTGGAGATTCCCAGGTTAGGGGTCCAATCGGAGCTGTAGCTGCTGGCCTACACCACAGCCACAGCAACACCAGATCTGAGCTGTGTCTGCAACCTACACCACAGCTCGCGGCAACCCTGGATCCTTAACCTACTGATTGAGGCCAGGGATCGAACCCACATCCTAAAGGATAATAGTCAGGTTTGTTAACCACTGAGCCACGATGGGAACTCCCAGTCTCCAAACTCTTATCTCTTAAGTTCTAGATGGTTCTTGGAGACAGCACCTGCACGCTATTAGCCGGGCACTGCTCACAAGGTTTTCTCCATAAAACTTCCTAATTTAGTTTATTGGTCAGTGTTTGTACGGTTGCCATGAGCTGTGGTCTGTCTCCTATTTGCCTGTCATAGATCATAAATGCTTGTAAGGCCTGGATTGTGTCTGTCCTGGTGTGCTGTCCAGAGGAGAATGACTTCGCATGAGGCCGGAGGAGTCCAGGCCACAGTCCTCTCAGGAAGGAGCTGTTAAAATGTCTGAATTCGAGGCCCTTGCAGAAGAGCTGAGAGTCATGTGCAGGAGGGACCAGTGATGGTGGCACATGCTGTCAGTGCCCTGCCTGTGTCACCCAGCACTTTCCCTTCCTATCCAGCCCAGTTGCTCCTACTGTCAGCGCCTCCCACAGCCTTACTCTTGCTTCCTGGAGCCAGAGTGAGCCAGGACAGCTGGAAGTGCCCAGGGTCAAAGCCCCCTAGGAGCATCCCCAATCATAGACCCTGATGGGAGTATTAATACCCCAGGTGGCACAGCTGAGGCATGCTCTGTACCAGCATTGCCCACGGAACTTCCTGTGGTGATAGAGATGTTCTCCATCCGTGCTGTCCAACATGGCAGCCATTGGCCCCATGTGGCTATGAGCTCTTGAAATATGGGTAGTAAGACTGAGGAACTGAAGTTTTACTTTTTCTTTTCTTTCTTTTTTTTTTTTTGTCTTTTTGCCATTTCTTGGGCCGTTCCTGCGGCATATGGAGGTTCCCAGGCTAGGGGTCCATTCGGAGCTGCAGCCACTGGCATACGCCAGAGCCACAGCAAGGCAGGATCCGAGCCGCGTCAGCAATGCAGGATCCAGCTCACGGCAACCCTGGATCCTTAACCCATTGAGCAAGGCCAGGGACCGAACCCACAACCTCATGGTTCCTAGTCAGATTTGTTAACCACTGCACCACGATGGGAACTCCTGAAATTTTACTTTTAAGAAATTTAAAAAAAATTTACTGAATTATAGTTTATTTACAGTGGCGTATTTCTGCTGTACAGCCAGGTCACTCAGTTATATACATGTGTACTTTGTAAATATTCTTTTCCTTTATGGTTTATCTGAGGATACTGAATATAATTCCTTGTGCTATACCATAAGGCCTTGTTACTTATCCATTTCATATGTAATAGTTTGCATCTACTAATCCCAAACTCCCAATCCCACCCCTCTTCTACCTTCTCTTCCCCTTAGCAACCACAAGTCTGTTCTCTGTGTCTGTGAGTCTGTTTCTGTTTCAGAGATAGGTTCATTTGTGCCATATTTTAGATCCCATGTATAAATGATATCATACAGTATTTATTTTGTGGGCAAGAAATAGATTTATTAAGTAAGATTAGACCTTTGTGAGGGATGTAAGTGGGCAGGTAAGGAGGCTCTCTGTTAATTTTAAATATTTTTAAGTAGCCAGACGTGGCTGGTGCTTGCCATTGAGCAGGGCAGTTCTGCCGTGCTGCCCAGAGGCCCCCAGCAGGACTGAGCTGCTGTTGTCCGTAGCAGTGCCCTGTCATCACACTCTTCACTGATTCTCACTTTCCCCACCCCTTGATTGGTCCTTCCCTGGAATTGCCACCCAAATAAACTATAGGCCTTCCTCAACTTGTGGTATGGTTACATCTCGATTAACTCATTGTGAGAAGAAAACATCCTAAGTCGAAAATGTATTTAATAGACCTAATCAACCAGACACATGTGCGCAGAACATTTACATTGGCCTACGGTTGGGGAAGATCATCTAATACAAGGCTGGTTTCATGATGAAGTATTGAAT
Organism: Sus scrofa; assembly: GCF_054392235.1. Lineage (NCBI taxonomy): Eukaryota > Metazoa > Chordata > Mammalia > Artiodactyla > Suidae > Sus > Sus scrofa. The sequence goes on along the minus strand of NC_139396.1, from coordinate 102,152,052 downwards.
TTCTCATGGAACTTAACTGGATGTTGCACTGAAAATGAGAAAGAGTGGTGGTCTGGGTGTAGCATGGTAGGTGTATCAGCTGTTTACTTTAAATAACTGGGTGGCTCACTAGGAGCTGTGGTTTCTTGCCGCTGCCCAGTGTCACCAAGTATTGTGCTGAACACTCCTTGCTTGGGAAAAGATGAAAATTCACGATCTGAAGTGTGGTTTCTACCAAACATCTATAGCTTTTGTCCATTGAAAACTCAAAAAATTCCAAGTTGCACTTTTGTAAGTCAGGGACCAGCTCCATTCCTCCAAACCATATGAAACTGCCTCTTTTTAGGTGAAAAAATGATTGTGTGTCAGTGCTTTCATGGCTCAGCTTGGTGGAAATACCCTGTTGGGATCTGCGTCTGGGGGAAACCAGCCTCACACAGGGTGTGGGGTTTATGTCAGTTCCTATGTGCAAGCTGTGGGAGGAGGTGTTTGAAGCCACTGTGCTCTGGGTTCCACTCCCAGCTTTGCCTCAAAGTAGCTGTGTGGCCTTGGGCAAGCTACCGACCCTCTCTGTGCCTCCGTCCTCAGTGAGGCTAGTCCTGCCTACATGCTTGCCCTGCCTGCCTTGCAGAATGGTTGGAAGGAACAAGGAGCTCATAGATAGGGCTGTTTGTGGAAAGAAGTGAGCCTGGTGAGACTCCCAGGCTGTCCCAAAGTGCTATTATCCCAGTGGCATTCTCTCCGGGTAGAAGGGTGCCTGCCCACAGGTGACAGAATCCAGACTGTTTGTGTCTTTTATGCTACAGCACTGGCATTCCTGGCTGCCCCAGGTCCCATGGACGGGAGTGCCTGCACCTGTCTTTGCACACGTGGGTCTTTCTGGCAGGGAGCACTTAGCAGCTAGCCTGAGCCCCTGCGCAGGAATGCTGGGGAAGGTCAGAGCAGAGCATGATTTAACAGGTGGCTGCTCACCTCTCACATTTGTTTCCCTTGTCCACACAAAGGCTGTAAACAGTTTAACTAGGTGGTGATTGTGAGGCTTTTAAGTTTTAGCTTTTGTCTGAACTGGCCCTGGGCAGGATAGGGGTATGATAGGGTGAGGCTCCCAAGGTGCCCTCCCATGTGGGCTGTCCCAAAGTGCTATATCCCAGATGCATTCTCTCCAGGTAGAAGGGTGCCTGCTCACAGGTGACAGAATCTAGACTGTGTGTGTCTTTTATGCTACAACCCTCTTTACCTTCTTGAACCTCCCAGGGGTTTTGTTCCTTCAGCTCAGACTGGCCTTTCTCAAAGCTCAGAAACTTCCAGAATGCTCATGGTGGAGAGAGGATGATCTATCAGGGACCATTCAGGAAACCTTTGCTCATGCCAGTTAGTATAGTTGAAGGCGTTTATATGGGGAGCCAGGTATGAAGGTGTTGGAAGTGATCAAAAGTCAAGCAGGAAATAGAGAGGCAACTGGGAATCAGGAGTAGTAGGAAGCTGCCAGCTTCCCTAGGGCTGGAGAGACAGGGCGGAGCTGGTTGCCTGGAGTCCAGGATCCAGCAGCACCTGGGATGCTGGACCTTTGGAAGGCCTGCTGGGCGAGGCAGGACCACACAGGGAGAGCGCAAAAGACCCAGGGGTGGCGGAGCCACTGCGCAGACACTGCTCAAAGCAGTGGGAGGGGGAGAAGTACACTGGCTCATCATCATCTTCCTATAGGCAGAATGCAGTCTTCTGCCTGGATTCCATTTGGGTGGATCTACCAGAAGGCAGAGGAAGGGAGCCAGGAGGTGTAGAGGAGGGGTCGGGGCTGCGTCTGAGGGTCAGGAGACAAATGGGCCCTGAGAAAGAGCCTGAGGATGAGATGTTCTCCTCCTGGGGCCTGTGGATGAGCTCCAGAGAGTCTCTGCACCTCTAGGAAATGTAGGCACTATTTTGTCTTCTGTTTGCATTTCACTAGAAAAGGAGTCAGTAACTTTCTTCGGATTTTCATGTTGCTCTAAAACCATCAAAACATTCAGCATAATCAGTAATCCAATCATCTTGTCTTAGGCATGGGAAATACCAAGGCACAGATAAACACTCATGGGTTTCTGTTCTCTTGGTACCTATATGTATGTATATGTGCATGAATATGTGTATCTGTTATATATACTCTGTTAACTGGCTGTGTCCTTCAATTATCTCAGCTGAGAGAGCCTGTTAAGGATAGCTCTCCACTCTACTCTGTGCCCCTCCCAAACCAACTGTGTGTCTCGTTGGCCTTCCTGGCCTCAAGCTCACAGACATGCTCTGCAGCCTGTGGTAGCCATGCATTGGTCTGCATCCTGGTCTGGGTGCACCACAGTGTGTGTGAGGCAGGCAATGTTGGCACTGGAAATAGAACCATCCAGTTCTCCTTCATTCCATCTTCCTCCTTAAATAAACGTGTGCCTTGCATCTACCAGTGCCAATCAAGATAGACGATGTCCCTGCCGTTATGGAAGCAGAGAAAGAGCCAGGAAATGGAGAGGACAGATATTCAAGCAAGATAATTTCTGATCTCGATAAAGGCCAAGAAGATAACAGAATAGGGTGATGGGATAAAATATTGAGAGTGGAGTATGGGAGCTACTTTTGATGGGGGAGGCCTCTTCCAGGAGATTGGAAGGATAAGAGGGAGTAGGTTTTCCAAAATCTGGAGAGAAAGCATGTCAGATGGGGATAAGAGCCAGTGCAAAGGCCCTGCGGTGGGAATGAGGGAAAATAGCAGCAACAACAAATGGGCCAAATGAGAGCCCCCAAGAGTCTTTTTGACTCTTCTGTTGGGCCCTTCCCTGCCTCAGGTAGAATCTTCTTGCTTTAATGGGTGAATGAGTAACAAAGCACCTCTTCCTTGGCCAAGTCCCATTCTTAGCAGGGTGTCTGGCAGGTAGCTTGAAGCTGGCTTTCTGCTTCTTGAGACAGGGGCTGAATTTTTCTGGTGTCTTTGAGCTGCCAAGAGGATGGAGGATTGTTTCTCTTCAGGCCATCAGATGCACAAAAGCCCTGAGATCAAAGAGCACAGGCTTAATTTATTTTGTTTATTTTGCAGAGGAAATCACGCTTCCTTGGACTGAAAGCTCTGCAGACTAAAAGCTGAATGGAGAGGGGGAGTTTGGATTAAATGAATGGGCTGGCCAGCTCTGACCCAGTTTCCATCCAGCACAGCAGTGATGGGGGAGGGAATCGCATTTCTGCTCTCTCGGTGCTGCCCACAGGGCTGGTCACTTCTCCAGCCTGCCCTTTCATGGGGGACAGCCCTTCTGTGCAAGTCAGGCTTGATGGAAGTGTCCTTGGAGGGAGCTCATGAGGAGGGGGGCAGGCAGTGGTCTCACGCTCTGCCTGAGTTCATCTTGGATCCTTCAGGCCTGCCTGATGTTACCTTGTCTTTTAGCAGGGAGGGCAGATGAAGATTTCGGTGAAGTGCACTTTAATGTTTTTTTAAATGAACCCACAAAATGTGAATGAACTGGGAGGAAAAAATTACTCATCCCCTCCCTGCAAAATAGCATCAAAGTGGGGAATTCCTAGGAGGCCTGGAATAGGAAGAACAGGGGGCATTCTGACCCATTGCCATGACCAGCTTCATGTCGCAATTGCAGTGAGTGGGCAGGATGTGTCCCCAAGAGGCTTGGTTCCAGAGGTCCTGGGTCAGCTCCATGTTTCATTAGCTGTGGGACCTGGAGGAACTGACTTGGTCTCTTTCAGAGGCCTCAGCTTCCTTGTGTCTAAAAAGGGGGTAAAGATACCTGTTTGTCCTTCTCAGGAGTGATATGAGGCTCCAAAGGGATACAGGGCTTGAAAGTGCTGCGGGGCACATAGTAGCTCCTATCTATTTGCTTAAATGAAAGAATGCACCAATCACTGAAAGAGATCAGAGCTGGTATATTATTCTAGAACGCTGACTATAAGGAACCAGGATTGATAGGACAGTGACAGGGAGGAAGTTAAAGTGGCCGGCTGCAAGGTACCCGTGGAGATCCCCCATCCATCCCAGGGCTTGGCCAACTCTGACCCCCTCCTTGCCGGATCATCCATCTCTGGAAAAATTGCAGATTGTTCTCAGGCAGGATGGATACCTGTGAGGCACAGCTCTCGGGTGCTGGGCCTGGTGCTGAATTTGTTGCTCCTCTAGGTTGCTTTAGACAGCTGTTCAGAGGAAGAGGACCTTAGAGCAGAGCCAAGAGTGATGGAAAGCTCTAAACATGGCATTTTGAGTCTGCTCTGCGAATTAACTAATGACATCGTTCATCCCTAAGTGGAGATGGAAATGATGAAGGCATCAAGAGTGTTGTACGTGTGCAGAGATCACTAACAAACCCTGCTTTTAACATAACCCTTGTGAACGAGGGATGGAGGACCATCTAAGGGCCGGCTGAAAGAGGTTCAGCAAGGCTGAAACACAGAATGAACTAAAACTGGTAAAAACAGCGAAAGATAGCGACAGTCCTCTGTAAAATAATAGGCCCAGGGTTAGAAGAGGAACAGGATGGGAGAGTATCACTACTCAGAGAGGTGACACTGTTCACAGAGAAACAAAAGAGAAAGTGAGCATTTCTGTGTTTTCTCTCTGTCTTCACCTAGAATGACCCTCTTTAGCATGAAGAAGAGCAAATCTCTTGCAGGGAACTGGAGATTCATTTTAAAGTGCATTTCTGGGACCAGGCGGGTTCTGTGGCAGGGTCTTGAAATATACACTAAGGATGTGAAGGTAGAATTGCTGGTGGCGAGGCAGGGGGGTGTCTTGATTTCTTTTTTATTATGGGTTATATTTCCTAGCTTCTTTGCATGCCATGTCATTTCCTTTTCTTTTCTTTTTTTTTCTTTTTTCTTTTTTTTTTTTGACCTTTCCAAGGTGTATGGAGTTCCTAGGCCAGGGTTCAAATCAGAGACACAGTCGCAACCCACACTGTGAACTCCAGTGGTAACACTGGATCCTTCAACCCACTGTGCCAGGCCAGGGATTGAACATGCATCCTGGTGCTGCAGAGATGCCACTGATCTCATTGCGCCACAGTGGGAATTCCTTTGCGTGGTCATTTTCAAGGAGATGCCTGATACAGTAAATTTAATCTTGGTGGATGCTGGATATGTTAGTATTCCTGTAAACTTTTTTTTTTTTTTAATTTTAATGGATGCACCCACGGCATATGGAAGTTTCCAGGCCACAACCAGATAGGATCCAAGCCGTGTCTTTGACCTATACCACAGCTCACAGCAACACCAGATCCTTAACCCACTGAGCGAGGCCAGGGATCGAACCCACATCCCCATGGATACTAATAGGGCTTCTTACTGCTGAGCCGCAACAGCAACTTCCTATAAATATTCTTGAGCTTTGTTCTGGGACATGATTAAATTACATGGAAACAGTTTGCTCCTTTTCTTGTGTTTAAGCTTTACTGTGTGTCTTAATCTAGGACTAATCCTTTTCACCACTGCAGAGGCAATGCTAGTCTAAGTACCTGCATTATTTTATGGCAGTTCTGGTAGCAAACTCACAGATGGGGTGGCTTAACAATGGAAATCTATTTTCTCACAGTTAGTTGTAGACCAGAAGTCTGAGATCAAGGTGTTGGCAGCCTTGTTTCTTCTGAGCCCTCTCCTTGGCTTACAGGTGGCTGTGCCCCTTTGTGTCCTCATGTAGCATCCCTCCATCAGGGCTCTTCTCCTGATCTCCAGAGTGTTCTCTGGGCACCTGTCCCCTCTTTGCTACCCTGTCCTGTGAATTCTAGGTGCCTGGGCCTCCCTGGAATCCAGGCTCTGTCTCAACTCCATGAGACCCCCCGAGCTCTGCCTGGGCCCCCTGCTCTGCGAGGTGGCCCAGACACCCTCTAGGCTAGAAGCTGGGTATTCGTGGACTCAACCTTCTTGCTTCGCAGGGATCACCTTCCTGCCCTGTCTGAGCTCCAGTATCTGCAAACTCTTGTTTCAAGTGTCAGGTCTGATTTTTTTTTTTTTTTTTTTGGCCCCCCTTGGCATATGGGATTCCTGGGCTGGGGATTGAACCCGTGTCCCTGCCACTGCAGAGACACTGTTGCTCCATTGCAGGAACAGTGGGAACAGCCATGCCCGACTTTTTTAATTGTTTTGGGAGAGGCAGTAAATCTGGTCCCTGCTACTTCCTTCGGGAAGTCTTTGAATTATGGGGAAGCACCTCTAGTTTTCGCTGGTACTTCTCACTGGGTATTAGAAAATGGATTCTGGAATTTTCATTCTAGTGATGTTGTGGTTTATCCCTGGGGATAAATTATTTTCTTTTTCTTTTTAGGGCTGTACCTGCAGCATATGGAAGTTCCCAGGCTAGGAGTTGAATCAGAACTTCAGCTGCCAGCCTGCACCACAGCCACAGCAACTCAGGATCCAAACTGCATCTGTGACCTACACCACAGCTCACAGCAATGCCAGATCCTTAAGCAATTGAGTGAGGCCAGGGATGGAACCGCATCCTCACAGATACTCTTCAGGTTCATAACCCTCTGAGCCACGATGGGAACTCTAAGCTGGGAATAATTTGTGATTGGATTGTTTAACTCAGTACTTGGGAGCCCTTGGAAGTGCAGGTGGTGGTCACGGGAGCCAAGCTGGTCTCTCTACAATCAGGTCAAGCCGGACCCACCAGTTGTTAAGGAACCAGTGTTAACCTGTGGGCCTTCCTTCACCATAGTCCTGACCATAGTTTTTACCAAGTACCAGGATTTGCTTTGTGCCAGGTTTTGTCTTTACAGCAACCCAGTCAAGCAGGTGACAGCATTCCTGTTTTCCAGATGAGGATATTGCAGAGAGATTAAGGACGTTGCGCAAATCTAAGGTTTGAAATCACTTCTCCCTGCCCTTAAAGGGATGCTCTGTCATCTAACATCTTCATCTGCGTCTTGACCAGGGAGGATCCAAGAGCTGGAACTTAAAATCAGCAAAACAAAAATAACAGATTGGATGCAGGATGAAATATCCTTCTTTGCCCCTGCACTGAAATAAGAAAACATCCCTAGAAGCTGTTGGAGACTAAATACTTATTCTTGGAAAGGGCTTCATTTAAAGAAGGGAACTTAGGAGTTCCCATGTGGCTCAGTGGGTTAAGGATCATTGTCACTGCAGCGGGTCTCATTGCTTCTGTAGTGAGGGTTTGATCCCTGGCCTGGGAACTTCCACATGCTGTGGGTGTGGCCAGAAAAAGAAGGAACTTAGACATTATTCAGTCCCCAACTTTTTTTTTTTTCTTTTTTTTTTGTTGTCTTTTTGCTATTTCTTGGGCCGCTCCCACGGCATATGGAGGTTCCCAGGCTAGGGGTCGAATCGGAGCTGTAGCCACTGGCCTACGCCAGAGCCACAGCAACACGGGATCTGAGCCGTGTCTGCAACCTACACCACAGCTCACGGCAACGCCAGATCCTTAACCCACTGAGCAAGGGCAGGGATCGAACCTGCAACCTCCTGGTTCCTAGTCAGATTCGTTAACCACTGCGCCACGGTGGGAACTCCTCAGTCTCCAACTTATAGCTGGGGATAGTGGTGGCCGGTGACCCATAGCTCTTGTGACAGTGTCACTCTCATGCTGTGGTGGTGTCCTACCAGCTTCCCTGGCAAGACTTGCCCTTAATGGCCCCAGTCTTCACTAGGAAGGGGCTTTGGGTTCAATGAGTATGCATTTCTAAAGTGTATAATTATCCCAGTAGCGGGATGGATGCACCCTTGTTGATTATAAATAAATCATCACTTCGCCTCCTCACCACCATCAAAATGTCTTTCACACTCCAATTAAATTAGCCCACTTACTTTATTCTCTAATAAACTTTGCCAGAAGTCACCCTCCCCCCCACCCCCCAGTCCGTCTAGACAAGCACGCCAATTTATGCGTCAACCTCTTTCCTCTCCTGGGTGCCCGCCTCCCTCTCCCCTGCGACTGTGACTCCCTCCACGTGATCATGGCACCTGATGTGGGGTTCCCCAACTCCCCCCGTGGTCTGGCTGACAGCACACGAGGCATGACCAGCCTCATGCTACTGTGCAGGGGACCCAGACTGAACGGGGTGGGGATGCGAGGGGAAGATCTGAGTCTGACAACCTCCCCCTTCCAGCAGCCAGGTAGCAGGTGAAGGGGGCAGGGAGAATCTTGCTGAATTTTGTTAAGAGCCCTTTGCCCTCTCTGAATGCCACTTCCTGTCCAGCTCACCAGGCAAATCTGGGATCAGTGCTTGTATTTTCACTGCACTTAGCAAAGTTTTGGTGGAAGGAGGCATTAAATGAGGAGTTTTGTCAAAGCCAGAGGTATTGCTTAGAAAACACTTGCTAGGCCTAATTTCCTGTGGTGTAAAGATTTTTGAGTTTCAAAAGCATTTTGTGAATTACACTAACTTTTTTTTTTTTTTTTTTTTTGTCTTTTTGCTATTTCTTGGGCCGCTCCCACGGCATATGGAGGTTCCCAGGCTAGGGGTTGAATCGGAGCTGTAGCCACCGGCCTACGCCAGAGCCACAGCAACTCGGGATCTGAGCCGCGTCTGCAACCTACACCACAGCTCACGGCAACACCAGATTGTTAACCCACTGAGCAAGGGCAGGGACCGAACCTGCAACCTCATGGTTCCTAGTCGGATTCGTTAACCACTGCGCCACAACGGGAACTCCCTACACCAACTTTTTGTTTAACTGTGTGTTTGTGGTTGAGCTCCATGCGCTGGGGAGAACTAAAGCAGGCACACTGGGCTATGGAAATCTAGCTGCCCTGGCATGGTCATGGCTGGCAGCCCCAGGCAGGAGGAACAGTCACTAGAACATGTGGTTCACATGCTGCAGAGACTGCCCACACCTGGGCAGGTGAGCACCTGACCTCCATCTGAATACACCCAGAATATAACCTAGTTCTCATGCTGTCTTCTGACGCCATCTGCGTACAGGCTGGAAGAGTGCTTCCTTCCTCTAAACTCTGATCATCCTGCATCCATATCTCTGCTGTTCAAACCTTCTTCCCCCTTATCTGGTTCTCATCTTCCTTTGAGGACCAGGTCCTTGTCTGGGTTATCTTGGTAACCCCTTCCTGCTTTGCATAAAACAGATGCCACCTTTCTCTGGTGGACAGATGACCTTCAGAGTCCAGTGGTTTCTCTTTCACTCAGCCTAATGGTATGCAGCCAGTGCATTGCTCAGGGTGAAAATTAGAGGATGATTCTTCCCTGTTTGACGCTGGGGCACCTCTAGGTCGGGCAGCCCTTGCACTTCAGGACTCCAGGGCTGATGTGGAGTGGCTTTAGCTGAGATTGGAGGCTAAGCCAGTAAGGGTTTGGGCCCTCTGCATTAGCTAACTACTTGTAACTGGTCTCCTGTGCACTCAGGATAGTGTGGCCCTTTGGGTGGGTCTGAGACAAGACATGACTGGTGAAACTCTGAAATTTCTAAGAGCTACTGGAGGTGGTACATCCTCTTACTAATAAGATGCCTTAAAGTTGTTTAAAAAAAAAGGCTTTTTATGATAAAATTACATGTTTCATGTAAAACTCAGAAACTAAAACAGAGAAACCAATCTCATCTGTAATTCAGCAATGCAGCCATCATATTTGGGTATATTTTATTATTACAAAGAAATGTCCTGAAAGCATGATTGGATCCTAATATGCATAAAGCTTTAAAGCATTTTTATTTTATTTTATTTTTATTTTTTTGATAATGCTCATGTATTACTTTTTTTTTTTTTTTTTTGTCTTTTTGCCTTTTCTAGGGCCGCTCCCACGGCATATGGAGGTTCCCAGGCTAGGGGTCGAATTGGAGCTGTAGCCTCCGGCCTACGCCAGAGTCACAGCAACTCGGGATCCGAGCCGCGTCTGCAACCTACACCACAGCTCACGGCAACGCCGGATCCTTAACCCACTGAGCAAGGGCAGGGACCAAACTCGCAACCTCATGGTTCCTAGTCGGATTCGTTAACCACTGCACCACGATGGGAACTCTGCATTTTTATTTTTAAATATATAAGTAGCATATATAGTAAACATTCAAATGTTTCATGAAAATATAAAATGAAAAATTAAAGTTTTCTGACTATGCATCCACCCTAATGTCTGAAAGTTCTCTCCAGAGATACCTGCTTTTCAAAGATTATTTTGCATCTTTCTGTGGGGTCGGGGGAGGGAGTACGGAGAGGGAAGTGCATATACTAGCTTTCATAATCACTGGTAGTTAAGTCTTATTTGTTACTTTCTAAACCCAGAAATACATAATAAGAATTTCCTCCTGTTGCTATTGATATTTCAAAAATATTTTAAATGGCATCACCAGAGTTCATCACGAAGATGTCCCATCTCTATTCTCTGTTGGACATTTAGTTTGTTTTCCAGTTTATTTGTTATTAAAAGCAGCACTTGCACATAAAAACATCTTTACATATGATTTTGCCACCCCCCCCCCCCCCGCAAGGCCTCTGCTTATTTTTTTCAGGACAGATTTCCAGAAATGGAATTATCATAGCAAAGGACAGAAACCTTTGAAAGTGTTATTTGAAAGTTAATGTACAAGGCTGTGATCATTGCTGCTGTACAACAAAGAGTGACATATACACATATCCAGTCTCTCTCAGATTCTTTTCTTATAGATTATCGCAGAATATTGGGTAGAGTTCTCTGTGCTATGCAGGAGGTTGGCTGATCATTCCATGTACCTCAGCCTGCATATGCGAGTCCCAAACCCCCAGTCCATCCCTTCCCACCTTCCGCCTGTCCCCTTTGGGAACCATACGTTTTTTAAAGTCTATGAGTCTGTTTCTGCAAAGGACAGACATTTTTATGGCTATTGATGGATACTATCAAATTATGATTCTTTTTTTCCCCTATAGAAATAGGACCATTTTTCTTGGCTATAAATTCCTTTTGTTTTGTTTTGTTTTTAACATTTTTGAAGATTAAACAAGCGACAATTGAAGACCTGATCTTTACAAAAAAATCTGAACACCACAGAAGTACTTGGAAGTGAAAAGTAAAAGGTACTCCTCCCTCCTCACCCTTCTAGAAATAAGCCCTGATGGAGCCAAACCAGAAACTGGACAAACCTGAGTTTGAATTCAGATGTTGCTGCAAATTGGCTGTGTGACTGTGGGTTAGTTAAGCAGCCACTGGGCCTTGGCTTCCTCATCTGTAAAATGGGTGTAGCACCAGTTGCAATGTTGGGTTGTGTGAGGAAGAAATGGGTGTGTAGAGCAGGCTAGTGGCCAGTGATAGCCACTATTGCAATTCTTGTCTTTCTCGAATGACTGATTGCTAGTCTCCGTGAGAGGTGTCATCTGCAGACTCAGCCTGAAATCATACTAAACAGCAGTCTGCTCATCCTGATGAGTACTGGCCCTTCTCTGCAAGAATGCATTCAATCTTAAGCTGATGGAGTCACAATGCTGTGAGCTCCCCAAGCAGGAGACCATGTTTCCAGTATCTTGGGGAGCTGCAGCCATTCCACTGAGCTTCGGTTTGTGTCCTTGTGTGGTTGTCCAGGCCCTTTGAGTAGCAGGAAATCATCACCCCGTTATTAGGATGAACACACCCTGGAATACAATTCCTGGGAAATCCTGACATTAGGAAGAGCCAGTCAAGAGAAGTCCCAGCTTGGATGGGCTCTCACTGAGCGTCCCCTTAAAACGTCAGCCTGCTCAAAACTGTCGGCATGACACCATAAACTCTGCTATTTATACGGTACTAAACTCTGCAAATATCTTTAGTAACACTAAGCCTTGGGTTGTTTTAACAGCATCTCTAATTATAACCCGTTTAACATTTACCGCGCTGTCACGCCATCCTGATTAAAGTGTTGTGGGGAGCAAGATGGTTTGCACCCAGTGGCAGCACTGCCGATGAGAAGTGCCACTAAAGCTGACCTTCCAGGAAGAAAAAAAGGCTGAACTATCTTTCGGAGGGCTGAGGACCCAAGGGACCACTCTCCTGGATCCCAGGATCCAAAACATACTGTGTGGTCTTCAGGCTGCCCATGTGGGATGAAAGAGGTGGGATGCAGTGTGCTTCTGGGGGAGCCTGAGAAAGGCATCTTCTTCTAACAGTGTTTCCTTTTCAATGGCCTAAGCAATATTTTGTCAGCCTGATCAACTGCTACTCTGAGCAACCCTGTCAGAGGGATGGGCTCTGTGAGAGCCGTATCACTCCATCAATAGGTGGAAACATTACATCATTCCACTTGGTTGTCGGGCATTTATTGAGGATCTTCTATAGGAGAAACCAGGGTTGTGGTATGAATGGCCAACTGCTGAGTACTGAGAGGGCAAGGGCACTGGTGCAGACTGGCTTCTCTGGAAACAGACCTGAGTTGGGCACAGGATGCGTAGTGGGGATTAATACCTGTGAAAGGAGGAGCAGAGACAGGAGTAGCCAGAGGGACAAGAAGAGGTCAGACAGAGGCTCCACCAGCCTCAGCCAGGCCAACAGGGTACTTGGAGTAAGTATTGCCCAGTAGGGTTGGTTTCTTTGGGCCAGAGGGGTGGACCTCTATCTTCCCACCTCACCAGATGCTGATGGTCCCAGGAAGGGTGTGATCTTGGGTGAAGCTGCTCCACTGAGCTTGACCCAAGATGGAGCTTAGGCTGACCCTGATGGAGCCCACAGCAGAGGGCATCCTGCTAACACCCCCTCCCTGAAGATGGGCAATGCACCCTTCCTTGAAGGGAGATCGGGCCAAGGTAACCCCAGGCAGGCATAGCTGAGGACGGAGCTGGTACCCTGAAGGATACCACGGACTTTGGCTGTCACCAAGGAACAGGGATGGCTTCCAGGGGAGCAGAACAGTGTGGGCGAAGGCATGGAGGGAGGAAAACAGCACATCTTGAGTTAGAGCCAGTATTGAAAGTCATCACAGCCTAGGTGTCTAGGCAGAGCCCTGTCATTATTGAGAAATGGCCCGGGGGGCCACCTCTTGTGTGTGACCTTCCCAGTCATTTGCTTGCTAGCTGTGAAGCCTGTTGTTTCTATCACCTCTGTGGGCTGTGTCTTTCCAAGTGCCCTGAAATGGCCTTTGCTCTGTGTCCTCCAGCCTGTTCTCCTTGGGTGACTCGGGAGATTATCTGCTCCTTCCTGTGCAGAGCCTGGGTTTCAGGGCTCATCCTTGATGACAGTGGAGGGGTGGCTGCTAGGGCAGCAGCCAGGGCCTTGAGAATCTCCTTGACCTGGCCGCCTATTTTGGTTCCAGGATGGTGGGAGGGATCCCATAGAGGGTCCCACCTTCCCAATGTGGAGGAGCTGCCCTTGCCCTCTGACCAGCATCTGGGAGAAGCTGCCAGCCTAGTGACCATAGTTGTGGGGCATCTTATAGCCCCTCAGATGAAGAAAGATGGTTCTTGGCTTGATGGCTTGGTCACTTGGATTCCTGGGACAGCTCTGGAGCTGAAGGGGTTTTGGTGGGCAGTGACTCCATTCAGCTTCACTGGTGGTCTGGGGGTCTCCGTAGCCACCTGACGCATCAAGGGCTGTAAGGAAGGAGCACGGGGACAGACATGTCATCCCTTGAGACAGCGTCCCTGGGCCCAGCCGGCTCCCCCTGGCACCTGCCTTCCTGCTCAGCATCCTCCTTTCCATGCGCCCTGGTCCTCTTCCAGCCCTGCCTTCCTCTCATTATCCAGCCCATCCTTCCACTTGGCTGATGAAGGCCACACCTTGAGTCCCTGTCACATGTAGTTGGATGTCCTCAGAGGCCCTAGCTTGGGTGCCATTGTGGTATTTTGGGATTTGATGAAGGAGGGGAGAGAGAGTGACTGGGTGGCCTGTTGATGGCTGACTTCCCTGGGCCTTGACTGATGACTCTGGTGACATGTGTGGACAGCAAGCAGGTCCCCAGTGTAGCCCCATGGGATTGAGTTTCCTGAGTTATTCCATATCAGCAGTCAGGAAGCCAAACTGCTGGCTGCTAATTGTGCCAGCTTGTACCTGATGTGGGGTTTGAGTTTCAGCCCCTCCCTCACTCCCTTCCGCTCACTGCTGAGTTTTCAGAGGAAATACTGCACAGCTAAAATAACCATTATTCTACAGGTATAGTGATAGAAACCTCTGAAGGTAAAGTTAATTAGAAAGTTTCATTACAAGATATTGTTGAAATTGGTCATTCATTGATATTTTTTTCTGATCTACAAATCAACCCATAGGGACCTTGATCGGTTTTTATTTTCCGTATGTGCTTGCATCAGTTTGTTGGGGGGGAGGGGAGAGAACAGGAGTGAGAGCCAGAGCCTGAGAATCTTTCTATGGAAGATCTGAATGGGTTGTTTCCTTTTAAACTCCCAGCACAGCTCAGCTTAACCTGTGGGGCCTGCATCAGCTTGGCACATGAGATATTCTTGGAGCTTGCTTTAATGGACTTCTGAGATACTTCCCCCCCGCCCCCGGGTTTTTCTGAACCTGAAGAAAGCTTGTTTTCTGCCTCTAAATGCTGCTAGGTGGTTTTTACTTTGGGGACTCCACATTCTGCGTCTGCCTGGGACCAGCCTTGGGCATCTCATAGGTGCTCTTGCAGCTGCAGTTTGGTTGCTGTGGTAACCGAATCTCACAATGTGGCAAGGGGCCTGTTTAGTTCCGCATGTGCTGCCCCTGACTTGCAAAAAATGGTAATGGTGACCTCTTTCCTTGTGGCCTGAGTTGGGAATTTCCTGTGCCAACCAGCAAGGCTTTTCAAGGCGTCATCCACAGTGACCACTACAAAGAGTGCAGAACCCCTGGGGGTGCTTTTCCCCTTGCTTAGCGGCCGCCTTCACCTTTGGACAGACTGCCCAACTGCTCCTCCAGGCTCAACAGCACTTCGTGGGGCAGGGAGTCTTTGTGCCTTTGGGACAGCCTGAAAACCCCCCAGGATGACTTCTGATGCTCTCCAGGGTGGTGGGGCACAGGGACTGATAACCACCCTGGGGACCGCCTTTTCCTCATAGCATGGAGACGACCAAGGCATATCATACGGCTTTTTATATCTCATGAAGCAGCTGAGAGGATAGTGACTATTATTGCCATGTGGCAAATTAAGGTGGTTCCCAGTTGGCTAGCAGGTGCCGTTTTATCAGTAATTCTAATCAAAGACATTACTTACTATTTAAGGATCTGGTGGCTTGGCCTCCTACACCACACTTCATCTGGCTGCTTGCAGCTTTTGAAGAAGAGAGGGAAAAGGTCTCTCTCTGCTCTGTTTCTCATCCTTGGAGACTTTACTTCAGCCAGATATTGGGTGATTCTCAGGACAGTCTTTTCCCAGAACAGAAGGAGTCTGGACAAGTCACCATAGTAATTCGGCAGGCAAGAGAGTCTCAGGCCCATTAAGCAAGCTGCTCCTATGTGTTTGTCGCCTTTCTAAATGGTACCCTTATATTCTCTAAACAGCCTATTGCAGAAGTTATTTCTTGGTCCTGCTTTTCAGATGAGGAGATTGAGGTTCAGAGAGGTTAACTGGATCCCCATTTTCACCTGGCTAGGAAGTGGCACAGCTAAGATTTGAAGCTGGTCTCTGATTCCCAGCCCCGATCCCTTCATGTTCCACCTTGGAGCCAATGCAAGGCCAGGCAGACCTGATCCTTCTCGACCGGGGGGTCTCTGCACTTCCCGAGGGCTTTCCTTCTCTCTGATGGACAGGCATCTCACCCTGTGCTCTGTGGCCTTTATGAGGCCCAGCCTAGATGAACTCCTTGAAGAATTTTCCGAACCACAACCATGACTCCTAAGTGGCTTTGAAAATGCCCACCAGGAGTTTAGCGATGAGTCTGAAGGAAGTAGGTGTCTTTGATGGATGCTGTGGATGCAAAGGCTGTGAGATCAGGAGAAATAAAACCCCTGCCAGCAGGAGCATCAGGAGCCTGCTGACATGACTGAGAAGACCTCACCTTTCGGAAAACGTGCATATGGAGGTGGCCTGGTCGCAGGTGTGAGGGTGGGAGGGAATGGAGAGAGTACTGGTCTCCAGGGCTCTTCCTCTTGCCTGCCTGTCTGTGTGTACCCATCCACTCCTGGATCCTGGGTGACCCTGGGGCCATCACCATGGCATCTGTGTTGCTGGGCAAACACGGTCAGTGAAAACCAGATACCTGCTAGGAAAGACAATCCTCCCGACACGTGGCCACCTGTGCAGACCCAGGGCTCCTGAGGCAGGACAGGAGGAAGGACAATGATGGGGAAACAGCAGGTGTCAGACATGTAGGGAAATATATTCAGAGTCACACTGGGCAGGATCTGGAGTCCCAAGTACAGAGATCAAATGTGCAGACTCCTGTTGCTGCCTGTCCTGCGCCTGGGTTGTGGAAGGGGAGGGAACCAGCCACTTGGGTGCTGAGTCAGTGCATGGGGGCGGGGGTTGGGTGGGGGAGGGCAGATGTAGATAAAAAGTTGCCAGTGACACTCCTTAGGGAGTGAGGCCATGTGCCAGGCTCCAGGATGAACCCTTTATTTGTTCTCTGTTGCTGATCCTCTTAAGCAACCCTGGGAGGTCAGTACCTTGGGCCCAGTTGAGGAAATAGGCACCGAGCAATTAGGCCACGTGCCCAAGGTCTTACAACTAGTAAAGTAGCAGATCCAGAAGGCCATGCCAGGCTCATTTCACTTCAAACCTGGGTCCCCACTAGGGTTCTGGGGGTTAGGAGGTGGGGCAAGAGAGGGCTACAGTGTAGAGCACAAAAAGCCTGGCTGGGAGGGTGAGGGACCAGTGGGCCTGGAGTGACAGCTGGTGATGGAGCTGGGGAGATGCAAGGTCCAGGTGGGGAGAAGGGGGGTCCTGGGGACCAGGCTTCCTTGTTTTCCTGGACAGGTGTTCTTGCCCTTAAATATTCCCTTGGCTCACCTCCCAGTTCTGAGTCTGGAGTTGGGAGAATTCACTCCTTGGTGCAGCTGCTGCAGCCTGAGAGTGGGCGGGGCCCAGAGGGATGGTGAGGAGGAAAGGCCTTGGGTGACTGGAGCTGGAACTGGACCCTGTGGGCAAGGAGACGCCTCAAAGCAGATGGACTTTCTAGTCTCCTGGGTGATTTCTTTACTAATCCCCTGGCCTCCTCTAAGAACCATGAGCAGCCAAGGCACCTCCACTGCTGGCTCCTCTCACAGAGCCTGGACTGTTCTGAAGCTGCCTTATGCTGTTGTGGCCTTGATGGGGTGAGTGAGCTCCCACATTCTGCACTCTGCCAACCGGGGCTCCTCTACTTGTATGCAAGACAGAAAACAATCTTAGTCTATTGTCCAACCCTTCTATTTATAGGCACCAAATAATTAAGCAGATCCACCTGTCCTGGATCAGAAGGGGCCACCTGGCTGGTGGGCCATGTGGTGAGTCTGCAGGGCTGCCGCGTGGCTAATAGGAGGGAGAGAGAGTTTGGAAGGCCTCTGGTTGATGTTCACGCTTCATTTCTTCCCAGTGTGTTTTTGGTCAACAGAAGGATTAAAAATAGCATTTAGGAAAAAAAAATCTGTTCACTGGATGTGGCCCTGGAGGGCTCTTTGGATCATATTTGCTTGCTTTCCTGATGACACTAAATTCTAAGCAGCCCTAGGAAGAAGCCCAACAGAGGACTTCAGGTATCCCCTCTCTAGATGGTTCAAGGTATATGACCTTAACCTCTTGCTTTGCTTTGTCAAGACCCAAGGGCTCCTTGGCCAAAGCCTGTGATAATTCATAGGGTTCCCCCCTTACCACCCCAGTTTATCCAGGGTATCAACGACAGACATTCTGGTTATGATAGTTCTCTATCCTCACTCTAACGCCTCCATGGCTCCCGATTACCTGCAGGGTGAAGTTCAGACTTGTAGTCTGGCATCCAAGGCCTGGCCTCAGCCCACCTTGCCAGCTTTGTACCCTGCTCTCCTAATCCATCTTCAGTCCTTCAAGGCTCCCCATCTCTCTGATTAAGGGGCTCTGTCTCTTTGAATTTTGACTTCTGCTGCAATGCTCTCTCAGTTTCTCTTTGCCTCTTCCCATCCCGCCCGCCCTGCAAAGCCAGTTCACATTCAGTCTCCTGGGATGCCTCCAACCTCAGAATGATCTCAGAGTTTTTTCCTGGACCTTTAGAGCAATTCTGTCTGAATGCTTTCATTTGGGAATTAATCACGTTCTGCCTGGCAGTATCTTCCCCACTATTATCTCAAAGAGTTAGTTAAATATTTCATCAGCATTTAAATCTTCGTATTTGCCCTGCCACCGCCTCAACTGTACTGAGTCTTATTGGAGGGTGGAGAAAGGGTCATAGGCTCCTCCAGCAGGCAGCAGGGGGTGGTCGCCCATGCCAGTGCCACAGCCTGTGTTTCATCCTCATGCTGTCTCTCTCCAACCATATGACTGTAGGAAAGTTTTCACTTGCCCATGCCTCAGGTTCCCCACCTATGAAACGTGGATAAAAATTGCACCTCCCTTGTAAGGATTCAGTGACTTAATATAATAATGTGCAAAAACAGGCTTGGAACAGGGTGTGGCAGTGTCTGCTGAGATCTTTCCTATGTTTGCTTCCCCTCCACCCAGCCCCAGCCCACTGCCACGGACATAGTAGAGAGACCAGATTTGCTTCTCCGTTTCATTTGGTGTAGTGTCATTTGTACAGGTGAGAAAGCTCTGGCCCAGAGACAGTAGGAGGATTTCTTAAGGTCACACAGCAGGATGTGGTAGAGACCCTAAGGTGGCAGGACCGAGGCTCCAGTGTTTTCGGGGCTCCAGAGCCTGTCTTTTCATTTGCTGCCCCTTGAGGGTCTTTACTTCACAAGGGACACTGAGAAAAAGCTGTTATTTTATGCTTGAACACCTTTTCCATGGAGCAGATGGACTGAGGTTGGCAGAGATGCCACCACTCTGCAGGCCTCCAGGGGGATGGTTTACATTGTATTCTGTGGACTTGGCCTCCCCTCTAGGTGTGCGAAGAGGCCCTGGGGTGGGAAGTTTCTGACAGCCCTCCCTGCCCTCCTGGGCCTGGTGGTGGAGCGTGAGGCCTTCTGCAGCTGGAAAACAAAAGCATCAGATCCAAAGGGTGCTGTTAATCCTGCTTGAATAGGGTAGAGCCCTCTGAAAGTAGGCATGGCTGCCCTCTCCTGTGTTCTGCCCATCCTGCTGTCTCCTGGCCACTTTCTAGAAGACCCCGCAGGGCTTGAGGAGGCTTCTCAAGGTGGGCTATTCCCAAAGGCCTTCCCTCCCTGCTTTGTGCTGGAGGCTGGCGGGGATGTACAATGAGGCTCACAGGTGTTCCAAGATCAGTAGCCCCCTTTCCTGCCTGTCCTGGCCCCACCTCTGGCCTGGGAGCAGATGAAGTGAGGGGTTCAGAAAGGGCAACATCAGAGCTAAGCCTTGAAAGTATTTTCCAGGCTACTTTGCAAATGGAACTAAAGGCAACAACCTTCAGATAGATTTGCGATAAAGCAGTCCAGTAACATAATGAAGTTCACGGTAGAATCTGTTACTGAGTAGGTCCGGCTGCTCACCGCTGAAAAATCAATACATGGGAGAGACAAATATTGGGAGAAAGCTGCTTTGAATCAGAATATTGGCATTCTGGGGAGAAAGTGGACTCAGGGTCCCCCCAAAACTGTTGCCGAAGATTCTGCTGGGCCATGAAAGTTCTTAAAGGGAAACAAGGACATGATCACAGTTAATCATTGAGATAGAGAGTCAAGAGTCATTGCTGTCCCCCACTGCGTTGCAGGCTTGTATGCAAGCTTGTCGACTTTCTGTAGTTTTTCTTTAGGTACCATCTGGTTCACATAGTTTGTTCATGAGATTACTGAAGGGGAGGCTGCAGAAGAGATCTGGTCATCTGTTAATCACTTATTCTTCAGGGCTACTTCTTAGGTCTGTGGAAGGAACTGACAAGTGAGGCCAGATATCGTGTGATCGAGATTTGAAAGGTGTGCTAGGGCCAGAGATGAGTGGAACATGGCGTTGCCTGGTTTAAGCTTAGTGTCGAGACAAAAGGGGCTTCTACAGAGAGCTCTTTCCTGCCAAAAGCTGCTTACAAATTGCCGTTCGTCAGGACATCATTCTACTTCCATGGGGTCATGGCTGGAGGTCCGCCTTCTGCTGACAAAGGGTGCCATGTTCTTAGATGGGAATATGCCGACACGGGTCAGGAGCATGTCTTTGTTGGTGGTTGTAGTTGCCCATTTACGTATACGGGCAGAACAAGCTGTAATTATTTTGATGCCCATGAGGATACAGATGATTATGTGCAGTAGTGTTAATCGAGTTTTCTTAAGGTCAGGTCTTGGAACTGTGCTGGCCATAGAGTCTGTACGGCTCAGGGTGGAACCACTGGTGTCATGGCTGCAGTCTGGTCAACATGCAGGTAGCTTTTTCCCCGAGTGGGAGTTACAGTGTCTATAAAACAACTCGGGAATGTGCATCAGACACCGAGTCTGTGGCTCTTTTGTCCTAATCTCTTTCCTCTCGAGCCTGCTCTTTTGTGACTCAGGGAGGCCTGGGAGACTTCAGCTTTTTATAAACAAGAGGCAGAAGACATGGAGAGGTCTTTGTACTTGGTGGGAGGAAGAGAGGCAGGCAGGCAGGGTTCTGCTTGGCTCCAAATTTAGGTGGTGAGTATTCAGGTATTCTCTGTGAAATTCTTTCAACCTTGTTGTATGTTTGAAATTTTTGATAGTAAAGTGTTGGGAGGAGAAGGAGTGATGACGTTGTAGCCAACTGTCCAAGCAGCTGGCCTCCGCTCTGCTCCTTTCTAGCTGCGTGACGTCGGACGGGTTACTTAACCTCTTTGGGGCTGTTTGCTTTCATCCTCTGACCCCAGACTATCTCTCTAAAGTATTTGAGTTTGGTGTCATGCAGCCTCTTACCTTAAGGAAGTGGCTAGTGGGCAGCCAGGTTAAGGGACTCGCCTGAGGTCATCCATTTGGTCCACAGAGCACAGTCCTGGCTCCTGGTCCCAGTCTCCCACCCTCAGTGGGTACCTAGGCCCTCCCACCAGAAGCCTCATTCAATCTTCACGAAATCCCACAAGCCTGCCACACTGGGCCTTGGTTCTGGCTCTCAGAGGGCTCAAGCAGAGGCATTAGGAGCTGTAAGTACAACTGTTTAGGAAATTATCACAAACCAAGTTCCCCTTGGTGAATTGCTCCGAATTTTCTATCCACAAATATTCCTAGATCTTTTCACTCCAAAATCTTACCTGTTGAAAAAAAAAAAACTATATAATAGAAACTTTAAAAGACCTTCTAAAACCCAGCCACAATCCCACCAGCATGGCATAGCAGCTGTCCTTATCTTTGACTTTAAAAACTGCTTTCAATCACTGTAAAAGCTATTCTTATTTTTATTCTGTGCCACCGACAATGTATTTTAACCCAGCATCCCGCCTTCCACCCGCCTTTCCCTCCCCTTCCTGTCTTTTTCTTTTCCTTTCCTTCTGTCCTCCCCTACCTGATAATGGCTGGATGACACAATGCTTCCATCCTGCATTCAGAGTTTATCTCCTGAAGGGAGGATACAGTTGCTCGATCCCACTCGGAAGGCATCCCAGGCCCACCCTTGTTAACAGAACTTTCTGTTCTGCCGCCGCAGGCCAGGGCCAGATAAGTTCCAGATCCTGAGAGGCGGGTGGGGTGGAGGAGAGCTCGGCCTCATGGCTGAGCTGGAAATACCCCTCTAGCCCTTGCTTTTCCGTCTACTGAGGTGTTATATTTTGACTGCAGGAGTGTGTGTGTGTGTGTGTATACACTGGACAGGACTGGAATGGTAGGGTTTTAGGCACCAGGGACCCCCTTTCTTTCTAGCCTAGATTATTCAGATGATTTCCTTTTGATGCCTCTGGCCCATGGGAGGTTTTATACTCTACACAGACATCTTTACTATGGGAGTCCCTGTTGTGGCACAGAGGTAATGAACCCAACGGGTGTCCACGAAGTTGTGGGTTCGATCCCTGGCCTCGCTCAGTGGGTTAAGGATCTGGCGTTGCTGTGAGCTGTGATGTAGATCACAGACGTGGCTCAGATCCTGCGCTACTATGGCCGTGGTGGAGGCTGGCAGCTGCAGCATGGATTGGACCCCTAGCCTGGGAACTTCCATGTGCAGCACCTAAAAAAGCAAACCAAAACAAAAGTCATCTTACTGTGTGTTGAATTAAAAAAAAAAAAAAGCACAACCTGAAAGTTGAGCGTTAAATTTTCTTTGAAGCAAAATTAGAACTTAAGCCTGGAAGACTGGAAGACAGCATCTCAGGTGGCCCTGAGAAAGCGCTCCAAGGAGACAGTGGGGGGCCTAGGATATATAGGAGTTTTTGTAAGAAAAGGCAGATGGCAGGAACCAAAGAATTCTGGGCTCAGTGAAATCATTGCTTTGATATGCACCTGGGTTTTCACAGCCTGCAGGCCAACAGGCTCTCACCCTTGGAGGTGGCTGCATTCCTAGATGATGGTGAAATACCTCCCCAAAGAGCAGGGGAAAATACTATCAGTGTATGTGATAAGGTGAGGGGGACGTGCATGCAGCCATGCACACATTTTACAAAAGTTTGTTGCTGGTCTCATGAAGGGTTACTGCTGGTCAGAAAGAGCAGACGTCACCGGGAAGGAATTTAGTGTTTTTCTAGATATGGGGAGATGCAAGAATTGGGCATGTAAAATTTTCTCCTAAAGATATCTGACCATCCCATGATCTGTTCTTCCAGTTTCCCAGAGCACAGTGCCTCACTCCTGATTTTCACCCTGAGCTCTCTTCGGGGTGCTGCAGTTTGGCAGCTGCAGAGGCTCAAGATTTCATCCATGCAGAGGCTGATGGCAATTCCAAACTTCAGTTCACATGTGTATGGCGTTCTCAGCATTTATGTATGTTCATTTCAACCAGTCACTGAAGTGTGTGCCAGAAGGCATATTTCAGTACACAGTCCTAGCAAAATGCAACTGGTACTTGCCTGGGAAGGCCGTGCTGTGTGCTGCTAGAAACAGCCTGTGGTGTTGGTGCTGGAGTAGCTTGGTGACCTCGGATGGGTTGCTTGCCTTCTCTGGGCTCAGTTTTCTTTTCCATAACATGGAGATGGTCATTTCTAACCTTGCTGGGAGGGTTAATTAAATAAGATGCTCTATGTAAAGCATTTATCAGAAAGCCTGGCAAACAAACAGAGCAGCAATTCCAGGCCCTTCCTCTTTCTCTTCCCTACAAGTTTTCTTTAGAGCTTGAGAACCTGCCAAGGAGTTAATAATCTGTTACCAAACACTTAAGTGTCCTGGGGAAGCTTTGGGCTACAAAGGATTGCTTTTGGAGAAGGAAGAACCTTCTTGTAAGTAGTCAACTCCATTGTAAGGTTTTACTAAAGGTTTGGTAAGCTTCTCATTTCACCTGTTAAATTGGCTTGGCTGGGGTCTTCCTGATGTCTTTAGGGCTGGGCTGAGCTTTGCGCTATTAGGGGCAACTGGGGACCCAGTTCTGTATTCCTATCTGTTTCTGCCCAAGACTGACCCACTGCCTCCATTTTTTTGAGGGGGGGGGTCCATTGAATTCCACTCATGGTCTAAAATTGGGAATGATTTTTAAAAGCATTTGAAAAGGCCTCGCTTTCTTCAGGATTCTGTATCCCAAACAGTTGAAGACTAAGGATTCTGCACTCTTGTCATAGCCAGCTGGGTGTCCTGGGTACCTTCTCCTCCATCTGGTCTTTTGTGTCCTCATTTGTAACCCAAAGCCTCGTAGAGTAGATTTAACCTGAGGGGGTGGGGGTGGCGGTGGCGGGCAATTTGGAAACCTAATTCAGCCAGCCACCCACTGGTATTTGAGCATCACCTGCTGTCCTTGTGCCTGATTTTTTTTGGATATTAAGCCATATACCTGTGATGTTAAAGGATCTGTTGTTGATGGAAACATTACTTTATTCAGACTTCAGGGCCTCTCCAAGTGCAGGGAGCAGACTGTGGTTGGTGCCAACACTGTCAGGTGATTGGTGGACAAGCCCTTGAGTCACCGGGAAGAAAAGAGTCCCTTTTTGGTTTTCTTCCAGTCCCTTTGATGATCTTGGGGAAAGTGTCTCAGTCTGGTGTTTTGAACACCTCTCAACGCTCCGCCACGTCCCCTTGGAACAAAGGCACAGCCAGCCTCAGGCTGTGAGCCTTTGCTCTGGCATCTGGCTGGAATTTTGTGACCTGGTTTTATTTCGCACTGTGTTTATTTCGAAAGCCATCTTCTGGTTTTTCACAAGCAATACTAGTGCTTCCCATACGGCCATGTTACAAGGTTTCATAAAAATGTATTTCATTTAAAAATCTGAGTTCCCCCTAAAGGAAAGGCCTAAGAAGTTAACCTTGCAGGTGGCATGCAGGTGGGGCAGAGGTGGTGACAGGCGGGTGTGAGTAGTTGAGGAGGCACCCAGTCCTTGTTCTGGATTAGCACCAAAACTGCTGACCCGGCCTCCATTTCTGACCGCACCATTGACAACTAATGTCAATCGTTCCCTCAGCCAAATAGTTCTTAGAGGAGGAGGAACCATCTTTTTCATCCTTGTCATCCCGTACATGAGAAACTCATGCAGAGGACAGAGAGGAGTGGGGAGGCTTTGTTTATATCCTGTTATTGGTGGTCTGTGAATTGTAATCAACGCACGCTGATGGTCTAGGCCTTGACCTTTGTCAGCTAACATACTCCTTCTGAAACTGACAGCACTCACGCCCTGAACCTATCCAGAACCCCGACTGGGACTTGAACCCATGTGCCGGGACTCAAACCCAGCCCAAACCCAGATTGGGACGTAAACCCACGGTTTTAAAGTAGAATCACTCACTCTGTGTCTGGACTCACTGACCTTCAGGCTCTTCATGTCTTTGTGCAGAAGGAATTCAGCGAGAGACAAAGCGATAGGCAAGAAGTAGATTTATTAAGATAGGATGCTTGTGAGAGATGCCAAGCGGGCAGGCACAGAAGCTCTGCCCGGAGGATCCGGTGGGCTACAGTTTTGTCATCCAGGAGTGGGGTTGGAAAAGCCTGCCTCTTCCTTTCTGGGAGCAGTAGCTCCTCCTTGGTATCCGGTAAGGTATGTATTCAAATCAGCAGAAGGGCGGTCCTCAAACTCCTGCCCTGGGTCTGAACCTGAATGCAGGCCTCATCCCATCCCCCACCCAACCACCTGAGGCAGTTCTTGCATTTCCACTGGTCAGGCAAGCCTGCCTTGTTCTGATGGCTTTTTTGAGCAATTTATTAACTTACAGTGATCTTCCAAGCCCTCTAGATTTCCCTCTCTATCTATGATCCTCTGTTGGGACTTGTACAACTACTGTGCCTACTCCTTCCCTATCACTTCCACCAAACTTAATTGAGGCCCATTCTGGGTCAGCCCCAAAATGAAGGTGCATTGCCTGAGACAAAAATGAGGTAGGCTGAGTGCCTCTGGTGGCAATTGCACTGAGATGGGCTGGTGGCATGTGTTGAGGTGATGCTGAGTGGATGGTGCCTCCCTGCATCCCTCATGGTTCTGGGGATCCCCTTTGTGAGGTCCTCCTTGACTCTGCCTGCAGAAAGTGCCTGCTTTGTTAGTCCTCTTGGGGAGTATCATGCTGACACTTCAATGGCTTCAGCTTTCCAGGTGCATGTTCCTAGTGGTGTTGCAGCATCAAATTGTGTGACATGGTTGTGAGAAGATGGACTTGTGTCCCGTTGTGGATAACATCCACATCATTAGTTCTGGAGGCAGTAGGCTGGGAATCAGGGCGCTAGACTTCTAGACATGGTGCTGCCACTTATCTGTTAATGGGACATAGGACTGGCTTATTGCTTCATTTCATTTAGTCAGTAGGAGGAAGGTTGCTTGGTATGTTGTGCCCACAAACACACATGGATAAAAACCTCACAATCTATTCTTAACTCTGAAAGATGTAAATAAATAATAAAACATCAGCTCTGCAATATATAAATAGATAATAAAAGCATTTTGTTTGAGAAAGTTTGCAAAATACTAAGTTAAGCAGTTATTAAACAGTGGAACAAACTTACTGTGGAATGTTTCAGGGCTTTTAATATCCTAATGTGGGAAACACCTGGAGTGGGGTGCAGCATGCTGTGGTTCCCAAACTTAGTGGATATGGAATACGCATGTTAGAGAAGAGCTTACTGAACTAATGTTCCTTGGAATCTACTTGGGGAACTTCTAGACTAGATCAGGGATTCTCAATGGTGATTTTTGCCTCCTAGGGGATATTTGGCCATGTCTGGAGACATTCGAGTTGTCTCAACTGGAGAGGGAGGGAGAGCATACTAGCATCTGGGAGATGGAAGCTGGGGATGCTGCTAAACATTCTAAAACACACAGGACAGATGCCCACAATGGTTTATCCCGCCAGAGTGTCACTAGTGCCCAGGTGGAGAGACCCTGGAGGAGATGGTCCCTAAAGCAGCCACGCCCTCCCAGCGCTAACACTTGGGGGAGTGGGTCATTGGGTGACACTCCCTGACCTGGGATTCCTGAGGGATGTCTGGCCCCTGAGCATCGTTGCTCTCTGGAAGGCAGGAGCGTTAAGTTGTTCTGCTTTATCCTTTTTGATACTTGTACACTCTTGGTTCAAAGCCATATGTATCAATATCTATATATCGATCTGTCTCCATATGTTCAGAACCATGGTCCGCATTTCTGACAGCTCAAGGACTGGTGGCCAGGTGAGCAGAACACAAAGTCTCCCTTCCCTGGATCTTGTTTCCACTCCCAGTGGCTACCCTGGGGGAGCTCACTTTGCTCTGTTGCCTGAGAAACTTGGATTGCAGAGCCCACACTGCCTGCCAGGAGCCATTCCTGCAGATGGAGCTGAGATTCCAAGAAGAATCTTCAGCTCACAGATTCATCATCTTTATGAAGTTTGAAAGTCACAGATGGTTTTTATGGATACTCCAGATATTCCCCCTTCTCGTGCTTCCTCTTGACCACACCCCCTCTCTTCTCTAAGCACCCATTTTGCTCCAGTGACCAAAACACAATAGGTAATGGGAATTCCATCACAGACTGACCTGCAGAGACCCAAAGGGGATCAGGGCAGTTATCTCTGAAGTATGGTGCTGTCATGACTAATTAGGGTCTCTCACAAGAATGAATTCTCCTACGTACAACTTGAAGGCAATCAGCCTCTGGGTAGACTCTTCACAGCATCCCTTTCTCTTCTGAGGCTTCGGAGGTACAGGTTCTCTAAGGATTCTCTACCACCCCTGTGCCAAGTGAGCAGTCCAACCCAAGGTGGGAATACACTTCCTGCCTGCCTCTCCCTCATCAATCCTGTGCTTATTCCCATCACAGGGGGCCTCATTATCCTTAGGGGTATGCACCATTTAGGGAGAAATTTGCTCCTCCTTGTGGGGGAGGAAGTGCAGGCAAGATCAGCCAGCTTTGAGAGGCCCGCTCTGCCACCAGCAGTTACTTAGGAGCGCTGGCCACTGGCCCCAGCGGGAGTTGTATGAAATAACCATTTTTTTAAAAATGCTCAGTGATGGATGACTTCTTGGATGGAAACCCCAGGCCCTTGCTTAATTGGTTCAGACATTTATTGAGTTTTAATGATGTGCTACAAAGTGCTGCTATTTCTTCTGAAGGTTGCAGAGTCTGCAGATATGGAGACACAAAGCGGGGGACGGAAGGTCTTCCTGAGGTTTTGGGGCAGGCTTAAGGTGGGCAGGAAAGATCTGCCATCACCAGCAGTCAGCACCAACTGAGCGTTAAAGGCCTGGCATTTTGCCGAGGGCTTTCAGTATCCCAGCTAACCCTCCCAGCCAACCTCTGCAGTGGACTTTACAGACCCCCATTTCCGGGTGAGGAAACTGATGCTCAAGGGAGGTTTAGAACCCACCCAGGTTATAACCAGATTCTGAACTCATTTCCAGCAGACTCTAAAGCCATGCTTTTAATGCTGTGCCTTCCATGAGTGATGACTTAAATCTGAGTCCTTAGCTCCCAGCTTATACCTGGTGTCTGCAGCCTCAGTGCTCCAGCCAGGCTTGGGGCTCTGCAGAAGGTGTGAGTGACTGCGCCGGCTGTGACAGTGCCATGGGTCTCACATGCAGTAGACAGGGCTTTCCAGCTCCAGGAAGAATTGCTGTGTGCTGCATTCAGAAATTGCATGTGATCACGTTAGAACTGAACTCTCCTAAGAAGAATTTTTTAAACCATGTCCACAACCCATAAAGTGGATCATGAAATCAATTTAGCGGGTCACAACCAATGCTTTAAAAAAAAAGAGGCAGGTATGAAAGTACATTCCCGTTTAATAAGGTTAGGTGGTGTTTCATGGGTCCTTTGTCGCAAATTACTTATATACTAGATGTGTATGGGTCACGAAGTAAAACCAATTTCTTACTTTGGGTGGAGGTTACAAATTTGAAAGCACCACCCTGGAGGGCAGTCGGGCATGCAGCCAACACTCCAGAGAGAGAGAGGCATGTGGTATTTGTTCTTTGAGTCTCTGTTGGGGGGATGGGTTGAAGGGGAAAAGGGCTCAGCAGGTCTTGGCAGGTCGGTCAGCAAGGGTTGGCTGAAAGCCCACTCTGAGCTGAGCTCTGTTGGTATTTTGGGGGCTTCAGAGATATTAGAAAGGAGGCCCCTGCTGGTCCTTGAGCTTTTCTTTTCCAGTCAGAGAGCTGCTCTGCCCAATAATACAAGAGGCTTTAACAGGCAACATCTATAAGAATGATAATAGGTGCAGCATAGAGGTCGAGAGCCTCAACTCCAGGGCAGTCTGCTTGGGTTTAAACCCAGCTTAAGTCTACTTCTTACAGTGTCATGGCCTTGGGTAGATCACCTCTCCTCTCTGTGCCTCAGTTTTCTCATCTGTAAAATGGACACAAGAACATTCCATATTGTGTAAGGTTCTTATGAGGATTGAGTTACGGTATTTATAGAATACTCAGAACAATGCCTGGCCCAGGGCCATATGTGTATGTGTTTTTTATATACAATGAGCAAATGAGCTTTATTTGAATGCCTGA
Source organism: Sus scrofa (assembly GCF_054392235.1). Taxonomy (NCBI): domain Eukaryota; kingdom Metazoa; phylum Chordata; class Mammalia; order Artiodactyla; family Suidae; genus Sus; species Sus scrofa. Next base: position 102,123,207 of record NC_139396.1, on the reverse strand, counting down.
CAGAAAGCTTTGTCAAGACAAGGCTTAGAGCAGCCCCTGAAGATTGCTTTTGATTCTTCTTCTTCTCATCGTGATTATCCATGACTATTGTTTTCTTGTCATTTATATTCTAGACACTGTGCAGAGTCTTCCATGTTTGTTCTACAATCCAGGGAAGTGGGGCTTGCTATGCCCATTTTACAGATGGGGCTATGGAGTGTTTAAAGAGGGGTCAAGCGAGGCCCCAGATCCAGGTTGCTCTAGCTCTGAAGCCTGTGCTCTTTGAACCAGAAGATGTATTCTGTCCTTGGCCTGCCTTTGAAGATGTGGCTGCTTTAGTCCTTTTCTGGTCCTAAGAAAGGGTACTCTTCTTCCCACAGGACAGAGGGAGGGTTTTGAAGCACATGGGCTCTGTGGGGCACCCTAGGCTCACTCTAATATATGACTCAGACATCCCCTGGGAGACCTGGCTTCCTGATAGCCCTCATAGCTGCTCCCCTGCACGCCCCCCTCCCCACCACCAGACGGCCTTGTCTGGTTCGATTAAGGTCTGAGGTGTGTCAGCAGCCTGCCCTGCCCCATGCCTGGCCCATCCTCTCTCTCTTAGTCTCAGAAGCAAGGCCCTGCCTGGACTGGGAGCCCATGACAGATGCTGGCCCCTCTTTGAAGTGCCGTGCCGAGGAGACTTCCAAGCAGGAAGCGTGGCCCAGCAGAGACCCATGCATTTTTAAACACTCTCCTGCCTTTGGAGGAAGGTCTTCGAGGACAGACAGAATCATTAGGGCTCTTAGTCATCTGGCCCAACTCCAGGGAACCAGGGATCTCGGCTCTGTTCTCAGCAGAAACCCTGCCACCTGGGCAAGGCTGGAGGGCAGCCCACCTGCCCCACCAGGGTGCTAGGCCTGCATCCTCTTGGTGCCTGACTTATTAATGAGCTCTGATTGCTTGTTATACACTTAATGCATATTCATTAGACCCAGTGCTGGATGTAGAGATGTATTTATATCTCTATGTATAGAAATATACTAGATAAATGTAAATATATGTACATCTATATAATATAAATATATGTAGTTACATATATACATATAGATATACATATATACACACACACATACATACATACATACACTTATTAATTCTTACATGCTGGAAGGAGAGGCTGCGTTTTATTGCCTGAGAACCTCCTGTGAGTGTTCCTTCTGTGAGTGGCGCACAGGTAAATTGTTGAATGAAGAAATGAATATAGGCCTTCATTTCTAAGAGACCCCTTATGGGGATTTGGCAGATCCCTGTAATGAGATGACACACCCCAGAGCCAGCCTGCCTGGGCTCAGCTCGACTGCTCACTGGCTGTGTGACCATGGGCAAGTGCCTTGACTTCTCTATGCCTCTGAGTCCTCATCTGCAGACCGGGAGATGTTAGTAGCAGTTGTAAGAATGAAAAGGATTGGTGCATGTGCATTGCTTAGATTAGACCTTGGCCATAGTAAGTGTTTTATGTGTTAGTAGTAATGTACCAGACACATCCAGCATCTCACACAATCCTCAGAAACCCCCTGCAGAGCATTTCTTATCATTTTTATCTTACAGCTCAGAAACTTGAGGTTTGAGGGTTTACTAACCTACTACAAATTTCAATTTTAATAAAAACGAAACAAACAAAAAATGAGGCAACTCTCTAAACCCAGACCGTTTGTCCTCCAGGATAGAATGCCATTGCTCTGCCAATCTAAGTCAGAGGCGGAGACGTGGAGGGACCAGAAGGTCACTCTTCTGGCCAAAGACTAATGTGCTGTTGATGGGCTGACCGGATGTTTGAAACTAGATGCTGGCCTTGGATGGGCTGAGGGAAGGGACACTTAAGTTCACATTCAGGGAGGGTGGGGGGACTCTGCACATCTCAAAGCATCACACCCCTCCCTTATTTTTCAAGGGCCTTGAGGTGGGAGACAGCATCCTAAGACTCTCATGATCTGCTGCAACAGAAAACATGGCCTTGGCCCACCTATATAATACCCATGGTTTTCCCAAGTTCAGTCTGTGTGAGCAGCCAGCCCTGGGCTTGGTTTTGAGAGGCAAGGAAGGCATTTGGTTGGTTCTGATTTTTTTTTTTTTTTAATTCTGTGGCCTCTGGGCCTGAGACTACAGAGTCCCCATCCCCTGGCATCCCCTTGTTCTCTATCCACAGTGACAAGCTGTGTCCACATTCCTTTCCTGGCACCTTCCTGAGGTATCAGGTACATAACTGTGTCTGCCTCTTTTGAGAATAAAAATTATACCCCTTATTTTTCCAAAAGAAGAGGGGTATAATTTGTGACTAAACCCAAGGTGCTCAGACTGCGAAAATACCTACCACTTAGCTGTTTCCATGTCGATTAGAGAAGGCATTTCTAGCCCAGACCCAGAGGAGAAGAACTACTTTGTCAGTGAGAAGCCCTTTGTGAGTGTCTCCCAGTGAGAAACGGGACCAGAGGAGTCAGGAGCCTTAATGTATCTATTGAGTCTTTTTTTTTTTTTTTTTTTTTTTTTAAGATGAGCAAACAATCACTCACTTTTGGCCAAAAGCAGTCCTGGGGCATGAATCTAAGTATCATACTAATTAGATAATCTGATTTCCAAAGAGAGGTCCCAGCTCCAACTCCCACCAGCTAGCAGAGATGCAGAGGTGCCAAAAGGATCAGAGCACAGAGGCCCATTGTTCCCTTGAAGTTCATATGGACATCCACCAAGGTTAGGACCTGGCCAGAGCTTCATCTGGGTGTGTGTGTGGGTGTGTGTGTGTGTCATATCTTTGATGGTTCCTATTTGGGGAAAGGGTGCTATAAACTGGGTGGCTTAAAAAACTCAAAATGCATTCTTTCATGGTTCTGGAGGCTGGAAGTCCAAAAGCAAAGATTTGAAGGGCTGGGCTCCTTCTGAGACCTCTAGGGGAGAAGCCCTCCTTGCCTCTTCCTAGCTTCCGGGTTGCTCACATCCCTGGCCTTCCTTGCCTTGCTGCTGCACCAGTGCCAGCCCAGTCTCCACCTCTGCCCACACTTGGCCTTCTTCCTGGGTCTCTGCCTTCAGGCGGCACCCCCTTCCCTGTTCTTTCTCTTTCATAAGGACACAGGTGATACTGAATTAAGGGTTCACATGGTTGATCTCCAAAGAACTTATTTCCAAATAATGTCATGTTCACAGGTACTGGGAGGTAGGACTTAAACACATTTTGAGGAGGAAGCACAGTGCAACCCATTATAGGTGCCTTTGCCCAAACACCCGAGAGATGAGCTGGGGTTTTTTCTGCCAGTGTGAAGATGTGAACATGTTGGGCTTCTCCTGCAAATTAGGTCCCTGGGAGGAGGAAAAAACTTCAGGACTTCAGCTCTGAAGGTCTTTTTCTTCAGATCTATGTTTTCCCAAAGTGAGGTTCCAAGCTCAACATCAGCTGAGAACTTGGAAGAAATCTAAATCTTAGGCCCCACCCCAGACATATTGAAACAGAAACTCTAGGATGGGGCCCTGCCACCTCTGTTTTAACAAGCCTTCCAGCTGGTCCTGATGCTATAGTTCGAGAACTATTCTAAGTTCTTGCCTTTTGTCCTCATTGCAGTACTTTCTAATGGGGTTACCTATGGATGCTGGTTAATGTTTTGGGTTAAAAGTAGACAGCTCTTTGATCCAATGAGTTTGTAGTGGTCTAAGTCAGACAAGTTCCTTGACTAGTTTTGAATGTTTTGTTTTGCTTTTTAGGGCCATACCAGTGGCATACGGAGGTTCCCAGGCTAGGGGTCGAATTGGAGCTACAGCTGCCGGCCTACACCACAGCCACAGCAATGCCAGATCTGAGTCGTGTCTGCAAACCACACTACAGCTCATGGCAATGCCGGATCCTTATCCCACTGAGCGAGGCCAGGGATCAAACCCGCATCCTCATGGATGCTAGTCAGATTTCTTTCTGCTGCGCCACAACGGGAACACCAGTTCTGAACTTTTGATATGCTTTATCCTCTAAACATGGGACATTTCCAGGAAGGGGAACAGTAGCCTTTCCAAGTTTCATTGATAAAAGAACTGTCCTTTTTGTATGGAGTGTCCCATTGGACTGGTATTCCATGGAGTACACGCTGGAAAGCACTGCTCTCGTCCACTATCCACAGATTTTTGTGAATCACCTTCTAAGAACTGGGCCCTATGCTGGGGGGATAATACAGCAGTGAAGACAGAGTTCCTCTCTTCATGGAACTGAGAACTTTTTCCGGAGATGGCAAACTGCAGGCCACGGGCCAAGTCTGCCTTGCCATCTGTTTTTTTATGGCCTGCTAGCTCAGAAGGGTTTTTACATTTTTTTTAAAGAGATGAAAAAATTTTAAGTGAACGAGATTTTATGGAATGTGAGAGTTTTATGAAACTCAAATTTCAGCATCCATAAATAAAATTGTATTGGAACACAACCACCCTCATTTGTTTACGCTCTATGACCACTTTGGTTCTATGATGACAGAGCTGAGGAGCTGCCAAAGAGATTTTAGTCTCCTACAAGGGCCTAAAATATTCACTGTCTGACCCTTTACAGATGCAGTCTGCTGACTCTTGGTCTGCTGAAGCAAAGAGGCTGTGAACAAGTATTTGCCGGTATATTTACCTTGAGTGTTCTGGAGGAGGAGGAGTGCAGGGACCGTGTGACCGAAGAGCTGGCTTCCCTGGTGGCGGAGGGGGCATTAGGGAAGCTTTCTGCAGAGGGGTCTTAAGGGTGGTAGGAAATGACTGGGTGGAGAACAGAGTTAGAGGAAATAGTACATGAAAAACCATGAGTCAGAAAAAGGAACCACTCCTTGAGGGAATGGAAGCAAGTCCAGTATGGCTGGAGAATCAGGAAGGTGAGGCCAGGAGGGGTTTCATAGGTGATCGGATGCCAAGCAAAAGCCAGATATCCCAGAGCATCTTTGAAGGCCATGCTGAGGATTTTGAACTTGACCTGGAGAGCCATAGGGAGTCAAGAAAGAATCTGAGCACAGGAATGATGTGAGTGATATGACCTTTGCGAGTTTCTCTCTGGCTTCGTTGTGGAGGATGGATGGGGCACTGGAGCAAGAGCAGACACTGTGCAAATGATGATGAAGCTTAGCCGTCAGTCAGGGGCAGGAAGGTGGGGGTGGAGACAAGTGCGTGGATCGGAGATGCAAAGGCTTCCTCGAAGGCTCACCCCCTCCTGCCAGGCCCTGTGTGCTCTGTGACAGCTTAAAGAACCTTCTTTCCTATGTGCTGGGCCTGCATCCTCTTGGACTCTTACTTATTAATGAACATTGATCACTTGTTGCACACCTACTGCATGTTCATTAGGCACAGTGCTAGACATAGATATGTATTCATATTAATCTAGAATATAAATTTATTTTCTATAGATATAAGAACATATATTATTGTTATATTTAATTATGTAGAGGTAGATATATATACTTATCTAGAATATGTATTTCTATTCTATAGATACATGAATTTGTAAGAATATATATTCTATAGAATATATATTCTCTAGATGTGAAAATTAATATGACCAGGTTTCTGACCTCAGGATTCTCAGCTGGGGGGAGTGATAGATGCTTGAATGTAGTGAGGGACAAGTAATAGAATATAGGAACAAGTTATACTCTAAGGGGAGAGAGAATAAGGGTTTAGTGAACACCTTTGGGAGGTGTTCATTCTAATAGATCTGGAAAGACTTTATGGTGGGAGGTGTCTTCTAAACAGAATCTTGAAGAATGTGTCAGGTTTGGAAAGGAGGGCAGAAGTAACTAATCCAACAGGAGTGAAGCAATGGATTTGGACAGTGTGAGGAATGCACAGGGAAGGGCTCGGGGAGCAGCGTGGCTGGAATGAGTGATGAGTGGGGGCTTACGGAGGGCGGAAAGGTGCTCCTGTGGCTCCTGATCATGCTTGGAACTTGACCTAGACTCTGGATTGGTGAATGTTCTTGCATCTCAGTCCAGGCTGTGCTGAGGCCATGCTCTCAGGAGCGAATCGGCAGAGCAGGGAAGCCTTCTCTTTCTCTCATTGGCAGGGCCCTGCCTACCTCATTTTATGACCCCCCCCCCTCCGTTGGCAGGTATAAATGATAAGACACACTCCCTCCGTGTGACCTTGTTTATAAGTTCAGCCCCTTAACCCGAGCCAATAGCAAACTGTTGTATCAACAAGTCCTCAGGGTGTTCCTAGCCCCTTGCTCCTATGTTTGTTTGTGTCTAATTGTCCTGACCTCTGCTTGGGCTTCCTTCTCCTGGGAGGTGCCTGGCCCCTGGTTTTGCCCCAAGACCAAGGACGGATTGACTTTTTCTTTCTTTCTTTCTTTCCTTCCTTCCTTTTCTTCTTTCTTTTCTTCCTTCTTTCTTTCCTTCTTTCCTTCCTTCTTTCTTTCCTTCTTTCTCTCTTTCTCTCTTTCCCTCTCTCCCTCTTTCCTTCCTTTCTTTTTGTTCCAAAACAAACAGCTTTTTATTTAAGTGTAGTTGTAATGTATTAATTTCATGTGTATAGCAAAGTGATTTAATTATATACATGTATATCTATTCTCTTTCAGATTCTTTTCCATTATAGTTTATTTTTTAATGTATTTTTTGGCCACACCCATTGCATGTGGAAGTTCCCAGGCTAGGGGTCGAGTTGGAGCTATGACCTGCAACACAGCCACAGTAACGCCAGATTCAAGCTGCGTCAGCCACCTACACCAGAGCATATGGCAATATCAGATACTTAACCCACTGAGAAAGGCCAGGGATCAAACCCGCATCCTCATGGTTACTAGTTGGGTTTGTTACTGCTGAGCCACAATGGGAACTCCCTATAGTTTATTATTGAATGTTGTTCCCATACAATAGGTCCTTGTTGCTTATCTATCTTATACATAGTAGTGTATATTTATTAACCCTAAACTCCTAATCTACCCCCTCTTCCCTTTTGGTAACTATAATTTGTTTTCTATGTAAGTCTATTTCTATTTTGTAAATAAATTCATTTGCATCATTTTTTTAAGATTCTACATATAAATTATATCATCAATATTTGTCTTTGTCTTCACTTAGTATGTTAAGCTCTAAGTCCATTCATGTCACTGCAAATGGCATTATTTCCTTCTTTTTTTTTTTTTTTTTTTTTTTTGTCTTTTGTTGTTGTTGTTGCTATTTCTTGGGCCGCTCCCGCGGCATATGGAGGTTCCCAGGCTAGGGGTTGAATCGGAGCTGTAGCCACCGGCCTACACCAGAACCACAGCAACGTGGGATCCGAGCCACATCTGCAACCTACACCACAGCTCACGGCAACGCTGGATCGTTAACCCACTGAGCAAGGGCAGGGACCGAACCCGCAACCTCATGGTTCCTAGTCGGATTCGTTAACCACTGCGCCACGACGGGAACTCCTATTTCCTTCTTTTTAATGGCTAAGTAATATTCTATTGTGTATATGTGTGTGAGAGAGTATATATATACACACATACAGGACCACATCTTCTTTATCCATTTCTCTGTCGATTGACATTTAAGTTGCTTCCGTGTCTTGGCTATTGTAAATAGTGCTGCGGTGAACATTGGGGTTCATGTATCTTTTAGAATTAGAGTTTTCATCTTTTCCAGATATGTGCCCAGGAGTGAGATTGCTGAATCATAAGGAACCTCCATACCGTTCTCCCATAGTGGCTGTACCAGTTTATATTCCTGCCAACAGTGTGGGAGGGTTCCCTTTTCTCCACAGCCTCTCCAGCATTTATTATTTGTAGACCTTTTGATGATGACCATGCTGACCAGTGAGAGGTGATACTTCATTGTGGTTTAGATTTGCCTTTCTTTAATAATTAGTGATGTTCAGCATCTTTTCTTGTGCCTGTTGTTCAACTCTATGTCTTTGTAGAAATGTCTATTTCGGTCTTCTGTTCATTTTTTAATCAGGTGGTTTTTTTTTTTTGATATGGAGCTATATGAGCTCTTTGTATATTTTGGGAATTAATCCCCTCTCAATCTCATCATTTGCAAATATTTTCTCAAATGATTTGACCGACAGGGTCTTTCAGTGACTTTCAATGAAAATCTTTCTCATTCTTGGTCCTGTTGTTCATGGTTGTGACATAGGGTTATTTGTAGTCTGAATCTTCTGCCCTGTACCAGAAAATAATACATGTGGGTGATGATGGGTGCTTTAAAAATAGTTTGGCTGATTTATTTTAAAATAGTGAAATAAAACACACAGAAAAGGATATAAAAGTACAAAATAGTGAATAACCTTGAGAAAATCCATGTAACCAACTAGATAAAAAACTACACTATTGCCCGTGTCCCCAGAAGCTTCTCCCTGTGACCCTTCTCCTTGGCTGGCTTCTCACCTTTGGTGCATCAGCATTAAGAAATCTCAGTAAGAGCTCTCTCTCTCTCTAGCTTCTGGTCAGAAAAGCAGCCACAGAAGGAGAAGAAAAACAGACTTGGGTTTCAGGCAACAATCTGACCTTTCTTCCAGAGCTGCCCACACAGAGGCGGTCCCATCTCCATGACTTTTAGGGGCCAGACTGTCAGTTGTTATGGAAACATGGGGCTCACAGGATGCTGGCTCAGGTGATGGCCACAGCTCTCAGACAGGGGCTCCCCTGCTGTAGGGCTCTTCTCTCATTGCAGTTGTTACATCCTTATAATGATAGCGCTGGGATTTAAAAGAAGCTTCCCTCTTGTGTTACCTTCTTCCCGGTGCCTACCAGGTGCGGCCACACCTCAGCGTGGTAAATGGAGCACTAAAGGAGGGAGAGAATGTATCTTTTGATCCAGGAGAGAGTGTGGCAGAAGTAACAGTTCAGTAATAATGCACTAGCCAACTTGACACGCAGATTTCAGACATTTTTGCAAACAGCATTTTCTAACAATTATCTTGCCCCTCCCATTAGAGTTTCTATTTGTGGAAGGAGGTCCATCTGAACAGGTACGAGGGGAAAAACAATCTCCATCGGAAGAGAAGGCTGACAAGTTTTGCCCTGTCTTTCAGGAGAAAGGTGTGTGCCTTTCATGATATCAATTCTCGAATCACCTCCCTGGTAGCTCTTCAGTATCTCTACTAGGTGCATCGCAGCTGGGCAGACTTACAAATTCAGAAAATGAGGGCAAGGGAGGGCTGCTATGGGGAGAGAGGCCCCGGTGTTAGCAAGTATGTGGGTTACACATACTTTCTTTTGGCCTCCTGTGGGCTCTAATTCTGATTTCTTCGTCTTTGAGCCAGACCTGCTGTTTGTCAAGTGCGCCCCCCTGACCATGGTCTAGAGACCGGTCAAGGGTGCGGGTGCCGCCGGAGGTAGTGAGCTGCTGTGTCCAGACACTTGGTGTGCTCTGTCTGGGTGGAAAACCTCCTCTGAAGCCAGACTGCCTCACACCCGTTTCTAAGACATTCTTCAACCATGTTAGGCAAAAGAGTCCCCTGCTGACAAGCTGGGGTAGAAGGAAATCTGATATAATTTTGGAAGAACCCTCTTTGAGCAAGAAGGTTCTCACAGCTGCTCAGCCTCTCCCCGACATCCAGGCTGGAGGGGTCCCAGGCCACGGGGAGCAGATTGATGGGTCCTGGGGTGCCAAGTGCAGCACTGCAGCTCTGCTGTGTCGGATGCTCACCATTCCTAACTCCCAGCAGCAGGAGGAGGAGAAGTAGTCGTCAGAACCCCAGAGAAATAGAAACCCTCCCCCCTCCCCAGGCTGTTGAATTATTGTTATTATTTCACATTAACAACAAGTCCAGACTTTCTTGTATTTGGCTGCTGTGTTGGAAACCCAGATCCAGACTAGGGTTGTGGGAACCCAGAAGTGAAGGAGCTCAGCCAGGCCTCTGAGGTGGTGCAGGATCAGAATACAGGGAGACAGGCTGCTCTGCAGAGCCCTGGCGGTCTGAGCCTGGGTCCCCAAGCTCAGATGTTACCATTGCTGGCTCCTGAGTGCATCTGTATGGCCGGTTACCTGGCCATCTTCTGGCCTCCCATGGTCTCTCTGACTTGCTGGGCTTTGGTTTCCTGAATGGGGGTCATGTTGCCCATTGGGAAAGGCAGTGGGGGGCAACCTCATTGCAACAACTCTTTGGACCTGAAGCCAAACCCTAGTTCAGCCACAGACAAAGTAGATAAACATTCTGTGGGTAAGGTCTATAGGCACATACTGGATTGGGTCCTAAATCATGGTGGAACTTTTCCTGGACCAGGACAAATCCTTTTGTAAACAAGAACATCCGTCTTTTTTTTTCCCTTTCTTTCTTTCTTTTTTTTTTTTTTTTTGACTGATGTGCCTGGTGAGGCATGTGCCTCTCAGAAGCGCCATGACATCTGATCTTGTTTGGGATTTGGTGTTTGTCTTTGAAAACGTAGCTGCTCTGGGGAACAGCAATTTGGGAGCCAGCTCTCCTGTTGAAGCTTCAAGTCATGGAAACTGGCTTGGTTGAGCCAGGCTGTCAGTGGTGCCCGGGAAAGGGCTTGCTTTTCCAGTACCTCCTGAACAGAGTTTTAATTTATTCAATCGGTACGGATCTATTAATCACTTGCTGTATGCCAAACACTCCAGATACTTTAAAAAAAAATGGACCTGACTTCAGGAGCTTTCAGGCTAATTGGGTCCATCTGGCATGCCTGGATGAAAAGACAATGAAGGCCTCCAGCCAGGGCCTGTGCAGTGGTGAGAGAGAGGAGATTATGGGAACCGGGGTTGGGACAGGGATTGCAGCAGGGGGCTGTCATTAGGGGGAGGGCTTCACGGGGCCTGGGGGATTTGATGGAGCAGGATGAAGATGGTGGAGAGAAATGGACAGGGCATCCTGAGGGGTGGGGACGGCTGGCTCAAAGGTGTGGAGGCAGGAGGACCATGTCCTCTCTGAGACACCTGCTGGGGGAGCAGGCTTAGTGAGGAGTGGGGGTAGGGCTGCCGGCAGGCTGAAGGCCAGGCCTTGAGGAGTTTGCTTTTCTCCCCAGGGACTGGGGAGGGCTTTGAGATTCCAGGAAACAGAAAACAAATGAATGAAACTAAACCCAGAATTCTTTCAGTCACTTTTTTTTTTTTTAACATGCTATTAAGTCTCCACTACATGCTGAACACCATCCGAGGTTCTGAGGATACGGAATGAGCAAATCTGGCCATGACCCTGCCCTCCTGGAGCTTACCCTCTAGTGGAGGTTGTTGGGCAGTAGTCACGGTTATGAGGAAGAATACAACAAGCTAAGGGGAGGGGGAAGGGATCTTGTCCAGAGGGGGGCCTTGGGTGGGACTCGGTTCACCCGTCACTCACTTTTTTTGTTCCATGTTGCTTCTGTCCATGGACTTGGAGGGCAGTGTTCAACTAACCACAAGCAGCTCATTACCGGCAGTCTGCTGGTAAATGCTTTCTCCCCACATGGCCCCGAATGATGGTTGGGGGCCATGGTGACAGTGGCACTCTTTCCACCGGGATTGTTTAGGTTCTGTGCATTTCCTGCTGTGAGAGCTATGAGGCTGGGAACTCAGGACCCTGTGGTATGACCCTGAACCCTGAAAAGAGATGCATGCCCTCTCCCCTGCTTTCTTTCTTTTTTAAATTACTCAATGAATTTTATTACATTTATGGTTGTACAACAATCATCCCAACCAAATTTTAAAGCATTACCATTCCAAACCCTCAGTGCATCCCACTACCCCCCCAACCTCTCTCCTTTGGAAACCGTAAGTTTTTCAAAGTCTGTGAGTCAGTATCTGGTCTTCAAAGAAGTTCATTGTGTCCTTTTTTTAGATTCCACATGTAAGTGATAGCATTTGATGTTGATGTCTCATTGTCTGACTGACTTCACTTAGCATGATAATTTCTATGTCCCTCCATATTGCTAAAAATGCTGTTATTTCTTTCATTTTAATGGCTGAGTAATATTCAATTGTGTGTATGTATGTACCACATCTTCTTTATCCACTTTTCTGTCAATGGACATTTAGGTTGTTTCCATGTCTTGGCTATTATTGTATATAGTGCTGCAATGAGCATTGGAGTACATGTATCTTTTTGAGTCATGGTTTTTCCCAGGAGTGGGATTGCTGGATCAAATGGTAATTCTATTTTTAGTTTTCTGAGGAATTTCCATATTGCTTTCCACAGTGGTTGCACCCATTTACATTCCCAACAACAGTGTAAAAGTCACCCTCTGCAGCACTTAGTGTTTATAGACTTTTGGATGGTGGCCATTCTGGCCAGTGTAAGGTAGTAACCTCATAGTGGTTTTGATTTGCATTTCTCTAATAATGAATGATGTTGAACATCCCTTCATGTGTTTTTTTGCCATCTGTATGTCTTCTTTGGAGAATTGTCTGTTCAGATCTTCTGCCCATTTTTTGTTGTTTGTTTTTTTTCGGTATTGAGCTGCAGAAGGTGTTTATAAATTTTGGAGATGAATCCCTTGTTAGTCGATTCATTTGCAAAGATTTTCTTCCATTCTCTGGGTTATCTTTTGTTTTGTTTAGGGTTCCCTCTTCCCTGCTTTCTGGGCCTGCACTAGCTGACCTGTTAGAATCCTGAGGGACCTCATAACTGCCCCTTGGGTCCTGCCTTTCCTGGCCCTTATTTGGTGCGACAGACAGACCCTGGGTTCTGTGGAGGGGGTGCCTGGCCATTATGGTTATGGCCCTCCCTGGGCCTTAATTTCCCACCTGTAGAATGAGGACAAGGTGAGTGGTCCCTAGACTTCCCAGGGATACTCAATTAAACTTTAAAGATCATAGAGACTATCACAGGGTTGGCAACTTTTTATTTTGACAAGCAAGGACAGGAAGAAACTGTCAAATGCCAGCACTACTATCATTGTCATTTCATTCAAAGGGCATATTAATACCCAACCAAGGAAGGGTGACATAATGTCAAAGAAAAGAACAGTTCTTCCCCAGAGAGGAGTGTTGGCTGTCTTTCACTGACATACGCACATTACATTGTGCTGCTGCTTTCCACTTCCAAACTCTGTCCTGGCGTCGCACTGATCTGTGACCCAGGGTGCGGGGACCACGGGATCAGAGCACCAGCAAGCCCACCTCCCAGGATGCCTTGCTGTGGAGAGCCACATCTTCTTCCAGGTCCGCAGGTGGCTATGGGCTCCCTTTCTTTTGCTTCTCCCCCTTGACCCACTGTCTCTCTCTCTCAGTGACTCCTCTCTAGAAATGGGGACACTCCAAACTGTTCTGGGCTGCTTTGCAAGAGGTGGGAGAAGCTGGGAGAGAGGAGGAGTCTATAACCTCACTTGCCAGATAAGCTGATCCTACCAACATCTCAACTCCTCTTTTTGGGTGGTATTGACTTGTTCCCCAACCCTGTTCACATCTTTGTTTTGATTCCATTTGCCTTTGCTCCACTAACTGGAGTCATGCAAGTGAACTGGACTGTGACTAACTGTGGAGATTTCTGTCTTCTATGAAAATGAGGGGCTTGGATGTCCTGTGGGTCTTAGTTATCCATATGCAATCTGTCTTGACTAGAAATAAATCGGGCCTTCACCTGGGTGAAGAGGATAGAGATGGGGTTTTCCGTCTGGAAAATCTGGACTCCCATCCTGGTGAGCTCTCTTTGCTGTAGGATCTTGGGCAGATTGTTGTCCAAGAGCCCACACGTGCACATGCTGGCACTTAGCGTGTAAGTGTTAACAGAGTGCTCACCACCTGCTCAGCATTCATCGTCACGGTCCGTCCTCACAGGTGTTCTCTAAGGAAGGTATTTGTAAGCCTGTGGTTCCAGTGAGGACAGAGGCTGGATGGGCTAGAGTGACTTGCGCCAGGTGGCATTGCTGGTATAAGGGGAAGCTAGGAGTTGTACTCTGGGGACAATGATACCTGTGCTTCCCACACTTCTTGTGTCTCTCAGCCTTGTGGGGGTCTAGCTAGTCTCTTGGATGTACAAGCTGTGTTTCCTTGAAAAGACCCCCCACCCTTCCACGGCCCTAGGCTCCTTTCTGAAGGCAGAGAATCAGCCCACACTAAGGTCCCTCACAGGTCTGATCTCCACAGATGGATGACTCTGAGGTGCTTTTCATTAAAACAAAACAAAACACATTTTTTTTTTGTCTTTTTGCTATTTCTTGGGCCGCTCCCGCGGCATATGGAGGTTCCCAGGCTAGGGGTCTAATCAGAGCTGTAGCTGCCAGCCTACGCCAGAGCCACAGCAACGCGGGATCCGAGCCACATCTGCAACCTACACCACAGCTCACGGCAACGCCGGATCGTCAACCCACTGAGCAAGGGCAGGGACCGAACCCACAACCTCATGGTTCCTAGTCGGATTCGTTAACCTGTGCCACGATGGGAACTCCAAAACACATTTTTAAAAGAGGTTTGTGTGCTCTCCTTGAAATAAGAACTCATGTTGGTTTGCCTTCTGATACAATGCCGGATTCTTCCTGCAAGGAGAAGGGATTTGTATTGAGTGTATGGGCCTGAATAGGATTTATAAGGCCGGTGTGCTAACCGTAGACCTTCAGAGAGTCTTAGCACTTCAGTTGCCCATCTTTAAAATGGGGATAACCTGCCTAATTTGCAATACTGTTAACAGGATTAACCAGGAGAATATAAAGCATTCAGAAAATGACATCCATTATCTTTCTGAATTTCTGGCTCTGCCTCAGACTTGCCTGGTGTGGTTACAAGTGAAAAACAGATGTGATTGTTGTCTTCTGACTTTGGCCTCTGTGATAGTTTTCTTGTCTCTGTGGTTCTTGAGCCATTCTCCCAGGACAGAGCCTGCAGCTCAGCCAACATGTCTCTATAGGTGAGCAGGTTGACCAGGACCTGGCCCAGTCCCTCTGGCTGAGGGATCAGAGCTGAGGTCTCTGCTAATCCAGTTCCAAGTCTCAGAGGCCCAGCTGCTGAACTCAGGGCCATCACTTATATGGTCCCATTTTATTAATCCAGTTGTTTGCAAATGAGATCATTATTTTGCAAGTGTGGTGTATTGGCTGAGATGGGTGTATTAGTCCTGAAAGTTTGGGGTTGGCGTATTAATTTTATTTTTTAGGGCTTTTCCTGCAGCATATGGAGATTTCAGGCTAGGGGTCTAATTGGAACAGCTGCTGGCCTACACCTCAGCCACAGCAACGCCGGATCCCACTGAGCAAGGCCAGGGATCCAACCTGCAACCTCATGGTTCCTAGTCTGATTCGTTTCTGCTGTGCCATGACGAGAACTCCGACTTGTTCATTTTAAGCAGCAAATGTGGCCACTTGAGAACAAAACATCTGACCATGGGAAGGGTGTCTAATGGGTCATTCAGTTACCAGATAATCTCCCCTCCCCTAGGCCATTTCTCCAACTCCCTATCCATACATGGCTGATTATACAGATGTCTGCTATATGAAATTTTATTATTTAGAAGCATAGGGCATACGATGATTGTTTCAGCAGTAGTAATAAACAGCATTTCGTAAGAAGATTCCATCTCTGTGGTCATTTTGCCTATCTTGAGACAGCAAGGAATAGAAGAAAAGCATGGCCCTTGGTCCTAGAATAGACTGGATTTAAATTTCAGCTCTGCCACTTACGAGACGAATGATCTTGGAAATTACCCAACCTCTCTGAGCCTCGTAACATTCCTACCTTGCAGGCTTGTTGTGAGGATTAAATAAGACGGTGTAAAACTGCCAAGGAGAGAACATGGCCTGTAGAGGCAAGAAGAAATCAAGTGTTTCCTGAGAGCCAGCTGACCTCCTCCGTCCCCAGGGGACTGGTGAGCAGCTTAGAGTGTGGCCCTGAGAAGGGCCAGCAGGGACCCCATCTTCTCCAGCATCTCACATTGCCAGGACCCGGGCCAGTATGGGATTCCCAGTCCAGACCTCAAGGTCAGGTGGCTTCAGAGCTGGACAGAACCTTGGGGAGCAGTTACACTCCCCCTTTGAATTTGAGGCTGGGAAACCCGAGGCACAAAGATGGACTTGTTAAAGGGTGCCTGGCCTTTTTCTGTTGTCACATTTTTCCTCCCGTCAAGACCTGTATCTTCACACACAGTGCAGGGGAACTCCCAGGAGTGGGAATCAGGACTGTGCACCCAGGAAGCCACAGCTAAACATGTTCATGATGATGAGGTATCTTAGCACCAGCAGAGAGATGGTTTTCTGCCACCCCAGAGCAATTGGCTTTGTCCGAGCTGCTTTTTATGCTCCTGCAGCCTAATCTGTGGACCTTGTGCCCCTTCCCTGGATGTGTAGCCTGTAGTTCAGAAACACCATAGCTACTGGATGGGATCATCTGGCACAAGCGTGGTGCCCCCCTGTGCCTTTGGGGTCCCAGGGGGTGGATGGGGAGGCTGCATTGTGCAGGGGGGCCTCTGTCCTGACAGGGAGAGATTGGATAGTCCAAGCTTCCCCGGGGCAGAGACCAATTCCACCACCCCTGATGCCAGCTCCTGCTGGAGGCCCCTGTCTGCTGCCCTGCTTCTCCTGCCCCTAGTGTCTGGGCACCCACCTCCCCTCTCCTCTCCCTTTGCAGAACTCTCACTATGAAAATCCCAGCTGGTGGTGCCACATTATGCTTGATTTGTTTGAGCTGCTTGAGGTAATCGGCCTAATCCCTAATACATAGGATTATTGGTACCTGGGAGGATCCCACAGCTGGGCCACTCTTCCAGGATGTGAAAGAGGCTGCTCAGGGTAGGGGTGGGGCGGATTTCCTCTCTGCCTAGTTGGAGGGAGTGGGGATAGCAGAAGGACCATTCCCCAACATGTAGGCCTGGTAAAGAGGGACCAGGAGGGTGGCCTGGGCAGAGGTTGCTGGAGGCCTTGTGGGTTTCTAGATGTTGATGGTCAGGCATTTCTGGGTCTTGGGCCAAACTGTGCCACAGGATGGCATAATCATTGCCATGACGTAAAAAGCATTTTTTAAAGCTAAGATGGACCTGTGGATTTTTACTCAGTGGATTGCAAACTTTCTTTCCACAGAAGACCCCTTCACTCAGGTGTAGTCTAGCACAGAACTTTAATAGGTGAAAACTGTTCAGCATAGCGGTGCTGTGATTTTTGTGTGGGTACAGAGGCCTGGCCCTCTCTTTCCTCTCTTGCTTAACCCTCTAAGGCACCTCATGGAACACACAATGCTGGTCTCTAAGGAAGAGAAAACTATGGGTTTAACCCACTGTTCCCCATCATCTCCTGGATGGGAACTCTGCTCACTCTACTCTGAGAGGTTAGGTGACCACACAGCCTGTTCCTGGCAAAGCCGGGTCTAGCATGCAGGCTTCCTAACTTGCATCCCAGAGCTCCTGGCCCTGCTGCTGTCCTTCTAGCAGGAGACTTCTGGATTTCTGGATCCGTGCTTTGGACTCAGCTGAGGGCAACCGCGTGCCGGGATGCTGGATCAGTTTTGCTGGGTGAGAGAGGCAGAGAGAGCTGCTCCTGGGGACCGGTGAGGGTAGGGGTTCCAGGCAGATGGAAGGAATTCCTCAGAATTGGGATCCATCCATGCAGACTCAGGGGAAATGGCTTTCTGATGTCGACCAGGGAAATTTGAGAATGAGGTGGGAACGGTGAAACCCAAGAGGACAGTTTCCAGGGGCTTCCTTCCCCCACAGCCCTCTGAAAGTTGAGCACCCAGGAAGTGCCCCATAGCAGCAAAGCCCTAGGCAGAGAGAGGTCCAGGCACACGGCTTCTGGAAATGCAAGGTGGCCCTGGCCCTGTTCTGGTCCCTGTCAGTTCCCCAGCCCGCGGTTGCCCTGGGCCCTGCAGTGCTCAGAGGCACCAGGGATGCCAGCTCCTCCTTCGCTGGCATCCGCATTGAGAACCTCAGGGCTTTGCAGGAGGGTTCACAGCCTGTCAACCCCGTCACGTTTATTTCCGACCCGATGCTCTGTTCCATGGAAGATGATTTATGGTTCCAAGTTAGTTTTTGGCTGAGAAAACAACCACGTCCCTCTGTCCTTGATTTAACCACCCTCTCAAGGCAGAGGGACCTTGAAGGAGGGGTCTCTGCGGAACATGCAGTACCCAGACTTGGCATGAATCGAGGGCTTCTGGTGGAAACCAGCCTTTCTAGACACTTTGCAACAGCCCGGAACCCTCCCGCACGCTTTATCCCACATGCTCCCCATGCCTCCCTGGGAGGAAGCCGGCTCAGGTATTGTCTCTTTTTGGTGCCAGACAGCTGGGTTTAAATTCCGACTGTGTCTTCCTGGGCCAGCTGCCTGCCCCGTGTCTGCAGATGAATGCATTTAAGCCTCCCTTATAAAATGACTATGATGATGCCTAGAAATGTGGCTGGTACTGTCGTCGTCCCTGCTTATTAGCAATACGGTCTGTTGTACATACTGTGCTTGCCGACATTGACTTCCCATCTGCTACCACGCTCCTCCCCTTCCCCGCGTTCCTTTTCTCCTCCTTCCTTCCCTCCCTCCATCCTTCAACCTCCTTGCCTTCTGATCTGTCACCAAAACCTGTCAATTGCTCACTGAACTCTGAGCTCATAATGTTACATTGTTGAGGATACAGCCGTGAACAAAGGAGCTGAAAATTCTTCCCTCATGGAGCTTACAGACAATCGAAGATGATTAAAGTATACCAGATGGCGGTGTAGACGCTCTGGGGAGGCTAGAGCACAGAGGGGCAGGGATGGGGGTGGGGGAGTGGTGGAGGGGTGGGCGTTCTGTTCAGCGGGATGGGCAGGGACATGCTCACCAGTATGGTGAGAATTTGAACAAAGAGTGAGGCGAGGGAGCTGCTATGGCTCTCTGGGGCAGGGGGAGCAGCCAGCGCATTCAGCCCCAGCTGGGAGTGGGCCTGGAATATTCTGGCAGCACGGGGAGGCCAGTGCATCTGGAGCAAGCTTGGGGGTGAGTGGGAGACCTGCGGGATGATGGCAGGAGTGGGCCAGATCGGGTGGGTTGGACTGTGTGAAGGCTATGACTTGTCCTCTGAGTGGGATGAGAAGCCGCAGGAGGGTGATCGGCTTACATTTTTAAGAGGAGTTTTCCTCCCAGATGATCAGTGCTTAAACAACTTCCCAGATCCAACTGAGATGTAACTAAACCTGAGACAGATTTGGAGCTTTGTGGGGGGTGAGTGGCCTCAGCCTGGCAGCTGCCCTTTCCTCCATCCCTGCTGCAGTCACCCAGCAGGTATGGGGCCGGGGTGGCCTTGGCACTTGGCACCTGGGGGTGAGTGAGCCCAGCCAGGCAGGAGCAGGTGTGGCAGAGGCTCACAGGGAGGGTGTAGCCAGCACAGTGGGCCACCTGGGAGGACTTAGCAGTTCCAATATCCTGTTGGGGCCCAAGGTGATGACTGTAACATGCCCGGCAAAGTGCAGCTGGGTGGGGATCTGAGAGTTGAGCCACGATGCCATCCTTGCCCGCACTTCATCGAGGAGTTGGTACTTTCAGAAAGTGCTACACTCCCCCTTACCAGATTACAAGACAGGGCGTAGCCCTGTTCACAGAAGAGGCTTCCAGAAGCGAAGTGACTTGTCCAGGGCCATCAAAGAAAAGCTGGGCTTTGACACGGGTATCTTTCAATCCTCAGAGCTCTTCCTACCCCACCCCAGACTTGAGGGTCCTGGTATATGGGGTCCAGTTCAGAAAGGATAAGAGGTAGAGACAGTCTGGATCTGAGGACCGGAAGTGGTGAGCTCCTGGGATTACACCTCACCTCTCCAGCGCGGGGCCAGGGCAGCTCCCGCTGCTGTGGACAGCTGAGCCTTTTGAAGATAAGAAACTTGGCCCTGTGGGGTCTCCACACCCAAACCCCCCATCCAGGCCAGGCGGAGGCTTCTATTGTCCTAGGAACGGCAGGAGCTGCTGGGAGTGATGGGTTCCCTCGGGTTAGATGTGGAGGAATTACTTTGGGGAGGCAGCAAGAGGCCATTGATGGGAGGGGGCTGCCAGCCACTCTGCCTCCAAGTGCTCCCCCAGCCTCCAGGCTGTACCTGCACTCTCACCCTGTAGCTCCCCATCCTCCAGTCTGGGCACTGAGATTAGATACTGTCCCATGTTGTCCCCAGGAGGCAGCTGTGACTTCTTTTGCACAAGAGTCTGGTGGGAGAGAAGGTGAGGCTGAAGGACAAAATGGGCCCTTTCCTCAGGGGGAGGGTGGCTGTGAGCAGACCTCCACCTTCCAGGACCCCCCCAGGGACTGCCCAATCTCATCTTTTCCCTGCTCCTCCCTCTTGTTCTCTCTTTCTTCCAGGGCATCCTTTTCTTCATTTCAGAAAATCTCTGATGGTCAGTCTGAGGCCAGGGTAGCTGGAGCCTGTAGCTGGTGGTGTTCCCTCTCTCTGCCCCACCCCCGCCTTCTTTCTGTCTTTCACCCACCCCCCACCCCCACGCAGTAATTTCCTGGATGGTGATCAGGGCCAACTCACTCCTGACACCAGGGGGAGCCTGTTGGGCCCCCGCTCAGCAGTCCTCCCTGGCCGACTGGCTGGCTCCGTCTCTGCAGAGGGAAGTAGAAGGTTTGGGGATGGAGGGATGCCCACTGTGCCACTCAGAGCTAAGCCCCATTCCACCTTCTGGGGCACAGGAGAGAGCAGCGTACGGGGACTTTGGGGGCAGCCTCTCTGCTCCTGAATCTCCTAATCACCATGGGAAATTGATTAATGGAGCTTGGAGTCAGAAGGGGTTCTGAGAGGTCACTGGTCTAAGGCTGAGTCCGTGTAGGGATCCTGGCCCCAGCTGTCCTGGGGGAGTGCCACAGATCTCCTGCTGGAACCCTTCCAGAAATCGGGTGCCTTACCTCCTGGGGGCCCATTTCCTACTTAAAGCCCAAGGGCTGTTAGAGCCTATACTCACTTATCCTCCATTCTATAGTTATTTATTAAGGTTTCGCTCTGGGCCTGTCCGCCAGGGCCTGCAATCGATGCTGCAGCTTTAACTGAATATCCCTGGGGCCAACCCACCCTGTCAGTAGTGCTTGGCCATGGCGGCTGTAGCCACCATGCACACCTGTCCCCATTGTACATGGAGGAGGTTGAGGCTCGGGAGCTAACATCCCCAAGGTACCCAGCTTATGAGTGGTGGAACAGACCTATGCCCAGGTGGGCTCACTGCCTCAGTCTGAGTTCCCAGACTCTGCTTTCCCGTGAGAAATACCTGCTTTCAGCTGTCCTGTGAAAGATGTGGTAATTCCACCTGCATCTTGGACTTACTATAAAGTCTAAGCAAGATAATGCAGAAAAGGCACTTCATTTTGAATTGCTGATACCCAGTTCTGGCTTGATAAATGGTGCTCCATTACTGTTATATTGGGTTCTGCCACTTGCCACTTGTCCCCCCAACCCCACCCCTCTGTGTCCCCAGATAGGCCACTTAACTCTCTCTGAGCCTCCCCTCCCTTTCTCGGGAGCAGGGGTTACACCTGCTCCCCAAGAGGGATGCTTTGGTGACAGTGGGGTCCAAGGCACGGAGGGGCTTTCCCTTCAGGCCACCCAGCATCAGACTTTGCCGTGCTCCTGCCTCCCCACTCGCTCCCCCAGCCACCCACCCCAGTCCTACCTCCCACATGTAATTATGCTCACAACATCTAGTGTAAGCAAATAATGAGAGCAGTATCTCCCTTTCATCTGTGTTTTTCCTTGCCTATCATAAAGTAATTAAAATAATGAATGCCTTGTAAAACAATAGGTGAGAGGGCTGGCAGGAGAGCGATATCTGCCATATACCTCTTGTGCTCTGAATTATTGATGCGTTGGAAGCACTGGGACTGGAGAGGGCTCTCTGCATCCCAGCCCTTTACGTTCCGCTCCCCTTCTCCAGGGCTGGCCAGGTAGCTGGGGAGCCTGTGCCCCCAGGATTGAGGAGCAGAGAGTTGGCCCTCCAGGACAGCAGGCTGTGGCCCTGGATCAGCTCAGAAATGTTCCTGGGAGGCATGGCTCAAAAGGAATCACAAGAGCCTCTGATTTGAGGGTCTTCTCCTTGCCCTGGCCTCCTCCCTGTCTGGGTGAAGGGAGAGGCCTGGGTTGGGCTGGGGGTTAAGATTCCTGTCCCATTTCATATCAGGGCAGCAGTGATCAAGCCAGGCCAGAATGGTTAGAAGCAGTGGTTTTCAAACTGGGGTTCCCCACCCAGAAGCATCAGCATTACCTGGGAACTGGTTAGAAGTGGGGGTTCAGGAGTGGGGTCCAGTATTCTGTTTTAACAAGCCATCTAGTTGGTTCTGATGCCACTGAAGTTTGGGAACCAGTGCTAGTATGTCTGTGGCTCCAGGAGAGGCAAGAGGTGAGACTAATTAATGAAATGTGTATTATGCGTCATTGGGTGATATTTAATCCTTCTGACATCTTTGGGCAGGCAGTATTGCCCCTGTCTTACTGGGGAAGCCCTAGGGGGCAGGAGAGCTGGATCTGTATCTTCACTTACTAAGGATGCCCCTGGATCAGGGTCTCTGTCTCTTCCAGGACACACACCTGTGCAGACTCCACATGACTGAGACTCGAGATCCTAACGGGCCATGGAGACTGGCCTTAGGTGACTTGGGCGGTTGGCTCCACAGACGTCAGCAAGCAGTGCCCAGATCAGCCCACTCTGCGCCCCCCACCCTGCCCCAGGCCTTTTCTTGGATTATTCCAGCACCGGGGGTGGGTGGGTGGGGAATGGGGGGTGCAGTATACTCGTAAATGAAATATGAGCGCCAGGGGTTGCTAATGCCCCATCCGTCTTCCCAGCGTCCCTGAGTCAGAGGTGGCTGGCGGGGGAGGACCAGGCATGGGGGCAGCTTCCTGCCTGCCTGCCTGCCTGCAAGTCCCCAAGAAGATGACTCATTCAGTGCCT
This sequence comes from Sus scrofa, assembly GCF_054392235.1. Lineage (NCBI taxonomy): Eukaryota > Metazoa > Chordata > Mammalia > Artiodactyla > Suidae > Sus > Sus scrofa. The sequence goes on along the minus strand of NC_139396.1, from coordinate 102,100,511 downwards.
CCCAGATCTCCTGGCCTCACTCCACCCCACCCCCACCCACTGCAGATGGAGGTTTTCACCTCTGCCGTTGGGTGTTCCTCCTCACTCCAGTTCACAGTGATCCACAGTGTCTGTTTGTTTTGTTAATTAATTCTAGCCTTTTAAATGAACAGAATTTTGCTGCCATCATAAACACTTATATCTGCAGGAACAATCTCATTGGTTATTAGAGTAGGGGGCCTGGTTAAATTTAAATTTTAGACCATGAATATGTTTAAAGTATGTCTCATGTAGTATTTGGGACATAGAGTAAAAAATTATTCGTTGTTTGTTTGAAATTCAAATTTCTCTGGGCATCCTGTGTTTTATTTGGCAACCTCTAAGCTCTGTAGTCAGTGGGAGGCTGACACTCATAACTCTTTGATTCTTTCATTCATGATTATTGAGCAGCTATATGCCAGGCTCTCTTTTAGGCACTCAGGAGTCAGCAGTTGGGGGAAGCAAAGAGTAAATGAATAAGGCAGTGAATTGTTGAGTATATTAAGTTTTAAGTGCTATGGAGAAAAATAACACAGAAAAGTTGTGTCATCATAAGGCAGTTGGAACTTTAAAAAGGTAGCCAGTGGTTAATGAACCTGACTAGCTCAGTGGTTAACAAACCCGACTAGCATCCATGAGGATGCGGGTTCGATCCCTGGCCTTGTTCAGTGGGTTAATGATCTGGCATTGCCATGAGCTGTGGTATAGGTTGAAGATGCAGCTTGGATCCCACATTACTGTGGAACAGGCCAGCGGCTTCAGCTCTGATTGGACCCCTAGCCTGGGAACATCCATATGCCATGGGTGCAGCCCTAAAAAGACAAAAAAGAAAAAAAAAGTGGTCAGAAAAGGTTTATTGAAAAGATGATATTTGAACAGACTTGAGGGCAGTGAGGGACTAAGCCATGACCTTCTGTAGGAGAAGAGTATTCTAGGCAGAGGGCATAGTACATACAAAAGCATCCAATTGAAGGCCCCATGTGGGGCTCAGCTATCTGCTGAGGTCAGCCTTGTTTCCTCAAGACCCTTTTTATCCACGAAGGAGAATTCATTGTCTCCTATAATCAAGAAGGTCTGGTGTGGACTTCAGGCACAGCTGGATCCAGGTGTTCAATTGATGACAGCAGTGTTCTGTTACTTCTCATTTCCTCTACAGTGGCTTCATTCTCAGTGGCTTTCTTACTCCTTCCAGCAAAAGCCCCAGGCTTGAATTGTATTAGCTTGGGCATGGATCATATAACCATCCTTGGCCCAATCAGTATTGCCTGAAGAGTGGACTGGTCTGATTGACTAGTCTCCATTCCTGGAGATCAGTGTGGACCTTCAGTCCCTTTTGAACCACACAGCCCAGGATGAGGAGGTGGAGATTTTCTCAGGAAGGAAGGGTGCACCCATGAGAAGGGTGTGACGGCTGAGCAGGTGGAGTGTACAAGAAAGCTGACCTCACTTCCTTCCTAGCCAGTCTGTGACCCTAGACAGGATGGTTCCCCTCCTGGATTTTGTGATTTTTTTTTCTTTTAAAATGGAAAGAGAATAATTTCATTCTTTCTTTCACAAAGATATTTGAAGAGGAAACAAAGGACAGATTCTCTTTAAAAAGATTTTTGAAAAATCAAAGCCACAGTCCCTCCCTTCTTCCCAGCCCCTGTACCTTCAAGCCAGTTCCCACCTCGGCAGGGGCCTATGTGGCTTTGATTCTTTGGGGGTAGGTTGTGTTTTTAAAATCCACTCGGTGCCTGTGTCTCAACTCTTGTTTCTCTGTTACCAGGAGGCCCAGAAGATTAACAATGGCGCAAGCCAGGCGGATGGCACTCTCAAGCCAGTGGACGAAAAGGAGGAGGTGGTGGCAGCCGAGGTCGGCTGGATGACCTCCGTGAAAGACTGGGCAGGGGTGATGATATCTGCCCAGACACTGACTGGCAGAGTCCTGGTGAGTCCCTGACTCCCTCCTCACATGAGGAGGTCTACTGTCTGGTCTCTGTTCATGGGGACATGAGGTTTCGATGGCTCTTCTCCAGGCCCCTGGCTATTGGGAGGTGAGGGTGAAGAGTGAGTGCTTACAGGTGGTCAGGGAAGAGGGGCTGGGTTCTTGGTGCACATTGGAGCCAGTGGCTTGTGGGGGGATTTGCAAAGTGGGCCAGGGTCTGGGGTCTGTTGGGGAAGCTGGTCTATTGGGGAACATTTCTTCTGCCAGCAGAATAAGTATGCTCGTGTGTGTGTGTGTGTGCATGTGCGTGCACGCGCACGCACACACACACACACACACACACACACACAGCTTGACAGTCTTGGAAACGAGAGAGGGTCAAAGAAATGTGTGCTCAGAATTCCATGGAGGCCCCACAAATGCTGGAATCTAGGGTGCTCTGAATGTGCATGTGTGTGTGCGTGTGAGTGTGCCTTTTGAGGATGTCACTGTGGTCCCTGGCTGCCATAGTTTTTTGATTTCCCACCGTGTGTGATCAGGATCCTGCTGGTGGTAGAAATGTTCATGAGTGGTGAAACTCATCAGGTCAGCAGCCCACCTGAGACTACAGGCCCTGTGTTTGGTGTGTTGTCCATACACCCTTATTTCTCAGGAGGCTGTCTTCCAGCCCCACCTGCAGCCCGGGCTCATTCTGTGTCTTCTCTCTGATCTTCTTGTGTGGAACTTGGCTTCACTGACTGGCCTTGTGAGCTGGTTCTTAGAAAGGACTGTGGGTGGGACAATCCTGTAGTGACCAACCAGGCCTGTTTGCTGGAGGGACCTGGGACATGGTTCTGGAAAAGACTGGAAAAGTTGAGGGCAAAGAAGCATGAGTCAGTCACCACATCTAGACCAGGCTTCTTGCCTGGGTAACCCTGTCTGCCAGCTTCCTTGGGTCTGCTCAGAGTCCAGAGTTTCCCCGAGGAGTTCCCGTTGAGGCTGGGTGGGTTAAGAACCCAGCTGGTATCCATGAAGATGTCAGTTCGATCCCTGGGTTTGTTCAGTGGATTGAGGATCCCATGTTGCCATGAGCTGTGGTGTAGGTTGCAGACATGGCTTGGATCCCGAGTTGCTGTGACTGTGGCGTAGGCTGTAGCTCTGATTCGACCCCTAGCCTGGGAACTTCCATAGGCCGTGGGTACAGCCCTAAAAAGAAAATTAAAAAAAGAATTTCCCTGAGAAGGATGTTGCATTCCAAATGACCTCCTGTGATTCTGGAAGCTCTTTTATGTGGGCTGCCCTTCTTGGACCGAATGCTGGGGCTCAGTCAAGAGTCATTTGACTCAGAGATTGGGTGGGATGTATTGGTGCCTGGGGTTGGGGTGGATCAGAAATCAGGCAGGAAAGCTGGAAAATAGATGTCATCACTCTTGATGTTTCATGGCAAAAGCTCAGTGAGGAGGTGACTGTAGACATTGGGAGGTGGTGAAATTTCACCCCTCAGAATTCTCCTTGGGGAGAAAGCTCTACATGATGTTCAGGATAAATAGCTCTCAAACTGCATGAGAGAAGGAGTAAGACACTGAATGTCATGCTTGAGTCATAAAGGTGGTGGCCAAACAGCCTTCAAGGAGGACAGGATTCTGCGAATTGAGGGCCCTCCAGGAGCTGAGCCTTCTGGAGAATCTGGTTGTGAAGCCCTGGCTGATGTCACTTGGTGGCATAATAGAAAGGGGAGAAACTTAAAGTTGGGATTTGGGAAAGGAGAAGAGAGAAACTAAGGCCAGTTGTATGGAGGACGATGGGGCAGGTGGACAGTCTATGTCCATGGGACTTAACTCTCCTGGGCAGCCCTCAGTGTCTCAGGATGAATTGACAGTGGCTTGTTGTGGGCTGGGCTGCATGACCACCATCTTTGTCTCCTCTCCAGAGTCCTCGGTAAGATCTCTGTTGCCTTGCGTGTGAGTGGATTCTGTGTGGGAAATTTCAGGTTGATCCTTGATGTGGGATGAAGGGAGACAATGCAGAAGTCCTCATTGTGGCTCAGTGGGTTAAGAACCCAGCTAGCATCTATGTGGACATGGGTTTGATCCCTGGCCTCGCTCAGAGGGTTAAAGATCTGGCATTGCCCCAAGCTGCAGCATAGGTCAAAGATGAGGCTCAGATCTGGTGTGGCTGTGGCTGTAAAGTAGGCCAGCAGCTGCAGCTCCAGTTTGACCCCTAGCCCAGGAACTTACATAAGCCTCAGGTGTGGCCCTTAAAAAAAAAAAGACTGTGCATTCTACACATACGGTGGAGATGGTGTGCATTCTACACATATGGTGGAGATGGTGTATAGGGAACAACAGATAGTTTGGTTGCACAAATGTGATGCCTGTTGCTTCCATGTGGCCACTGAGGACAGTTCTAACTATCTTCATCAGCATCAGCTAAGAGTTACTGAGCATAATTCTGGGCCAGATGTTTATTTTTTTATCCTCGTGGAAAATATGGAATGCTCCTCATTCCATTCACCATGGATGGAAGCTATTGAAGGAATGCTTGGAGGAGGAATGCTTTGAGTACATTGTGTGAGTGTGTGTGGTGGGGAGGCTGAGTGTAGGGGAGGAGGGGGTCAAGAAAGCCTTCACAAGCCTTCATAGGGAGGAAAGCCTTGCATTTCAAGATGAACCGAGCACATTTGATGATGGAGATGATATCAAAGATAAAAACATAGCCGAGCTTGAAAATAAGGGACTACTTATTGGGCCACAGGTTGAGAAAACTACCTAATAAGACAGCAAACATCTGAGTTGAGTTTGGCAATGTGAGTTAGGATCCTGAAAGTCAAAAGAGAGGAAATTATTCCAGAACGAGGGAGCAGTGGGGACAGAGCAATGGCATGGTGTGAAGGGGGCATGAGGCTGGCACCGCAAGCACAAAGCCACCTGAGGGGAAGTGAGACTGGGAAAGTGGGCTGGAGACCGCTTGTCACATCTAAGCTGTCATGCTGAGCTAAGACTCTGGACTGAATTTTGTAGGAAAAGGAGATTTTGAGGGAGACACCATGATTGGTGGTTGTACCAAGGGAAACACAGATGGACAAGTGGAGGTATAATTGGTGAGGCAAGAACTCAGGGATGCTAGGGTGGTAGGGAGTGAGCTGTCCTCGCCTGTGTCAGGACAGGAGGAGAGGATTGTTGCCATGGACCCGATGAGGCAAGGCCAAACTAGCACCACACAGTGGAGGCATGGCGGCCATGTGTGTGATCCTTGGAAGTAGAATCCACAGGTCAAGTGCACTGGTAGTCACCTTGGATACTGCTGATGATGACAATGTCATTGGGCATCTCTTGGGAGCCAGCATGGTGCCAGGCACTATGTTTACATTATGGTCGTGTTGAAGGGCAAGGACCACATGGTATTCCTTGCTTAGCTCCTAATTTGGTGTCATGTGATAGGAGTTGAGGAAGCCATGAAGCCAGGGTTAGCAACTAAGTCACGCCCATTTTACAGTTGAGAAAACTGAGGCCTAGGAATGGCAATGAGGCAACAGAACCAGGCTAATACCCATCTCCAGCCTCCCTATTGAGTGCTCTTCCTGTGTCATGACTTCCCAGTTGAAGATAATGCCTCTTCTTTTTGAAGCCACTGTCAGCTGCTGCTTTGGCTGTGACATTTTGACCTTACTGCCTCTGAGCTAATTAGGTCCTGGGGCTGCTCGGCCTGATTCTCTTAACATTTGCATGGACAAGTGTGATGTACCCAGGCCTCCTTGCCTGACACTGCTGTGTGATGCCAGCTGCTTGCTGAAGGTCTCCATGGAGAATATGCTGCCTGGCTTGCTCTGGTGCGCAGAGGGCAGGCAGCTCAGAGTGACAGGTGGGGCCTTCAGGACAGGCCTCTCCTTTAGGAAAGGCAGGTCCTTATTCCAAGCAAGGAGCCAATTTCCTATTGCAGCCTCCGTGTGCGAGAGAAAGCAGCTCTGCCTGTTCAGAACCCAAAGCTGTGTTTGTCTTGAACTGTCCAAATGTTTATCCTTGCACCAGTGCGACTCGAGCGAGACTAGACACCCCGGCCATGCAGTTTCCCTTTTCAATTTTTAATTCATTTTCCTTGACGCACAGCTCAGAAGCTTGGCCTCCACATCTGGGCCCCTTTCTCACCTGTCTCATTGTCACAGGTGAGTCTCAAAGCCAGGGCATGGTGGGTAAGGCCCAGCCAGGGAAGGGTTCAACAAGACAACCTCAGCATGTCTGTAGATTCATGGGTTCTCCAGAACTTCTCAGACGAGCACATTGTGCATTCAGGAAGTCCTTACTTCTCACCTGCACCAGGCGCTCTTCCAGGCACTGGGCATAAGGCAGTGAGTGCCAGAGACCCAGGGCGTGAATTATTTACGTTGATATAAAGTTGTAGAGCTCAGTGTAAACAATGACAAATGAGAATCACCATTCGCCAGTGCTTTTTATAGCTACCACCTGGAGCTTCACCACCAAAGTGATAAACATGCTTTGACCAGGGCTCAGAATAGCCCGTCTTGCATTGTCTCTCCCCTTGGCACTCAGGCTTAGCTTCACAAAAACAGCAGATCTGGACAGGGCCCCCTCTTGGAGCAATGGCTGAGGTTTCTGTATTACAGTCTCCTAGGCTGTCAAGGATTACTGCTTCCCTTATCTTTTTTAACATTAAAGTATTTCTTTTTGTTTTCTGTTTGGCTGTGCCCATGGCACATGGAAGTCCCCAGGCCGGGATCCAACCCGTGCCATAGCAGTGACCCAAGCTACTGGAGTGACACCAGATCCGTTATCCACTGTGCCGTAGGAGAACTCTGTGGTTTCTGATGTAAAGTTGGTACATGCTTAATTCAAAATTTGGGAATTTACTGGGAGAATGGATGCTCAGTTCCACTTTGGAGGTGGCCCCGCACTAAGGGATATATCAGTGTTGCAGTGAATTCCACTGAGACACCCCCAGGCTGTGGATGTAGTCGGGGTCCTGGCTCACTACATCTCACGTTCTCTGCTTCTGCAGACTTGGGGTAGAAATTTCTTCCTGCCAGGATTGCCATGGTCCTCCTGGTGGACCGCCAGTGAATACTCTAAAGTGGAAAAGAGATCCTGGCCCCTTGTTGCAGTGGCTCCTTGGAGCCTGGTTGGTGGGCCATTGACAATACACAGCGCCTCAGGGTTTGCATTCTGTGTTTTCACATCCTCCCAGCTTCACCCGTGTCTTCCCTCATTTCCCTTTTGCCTCATGTGTGTGGTTGTGTGCTCTGTACAGTTTTGTGAGCCAAGCGAAATCTTTCTATGAGTCAGGCAGTCCAGGCAGACCTCAGAGATATTGCAGGTTCATTTCCCGACCACTGAACTAAGCGAATATTGTGATAGAGTGCGTCATACAAATATCTTGGTTTCCCAGTGCATATATAAATTGTGTTTACACTGTACTGTGGTCTGTTAAGTGTGCAATAGCATTATGGGTTTTTTTTAATTAACTTTTATTTCAATAGGAAATTCTTATGCATTCCTGAACCCAGAGTGACACTAACTTATGGCAACATCATATTCCATTGAGATGGATAAGTTACTTTAATGAGCAACATTAGCTGTCATAACATAACCTAATAAGTCATATGACCTTCAATTACTTGATAATACAATCATTTTGCCATTGAATGGTTTTAAAAGACAATGTACATACCTTAAAAGTCATGTATTACTAAAAGATACTAATCATCATCGGAGCCTTCAGCAAGTCATTCACTAACATCAAAGGTCACTTTAACAAATGATAAAGTTTGAATTACCAAATTACCAAAATGGGACACAATGACACGAAGTGAACAAATGCTGTTGAAAAAAATGGCTCCTATAGACTTGCCTGACAGTGTTGCCACGAACCTTCGATTTGTCAAAAAAAAAAAAAACCCCAAAAAACAAAATACAAAAAACAAAAACAGTATCTTCAAAGAGCAATAAAGCAAGGTGTGTCTGGATACATAAATAAAAAGGGCAGGAAGCACACAGAGTAGGCCTTTATTCTTTGGTTGTACTTTATTGAATCATAAACCAAAATCAATATGAGATAGTCTAGTTCAGGGTTAAGTTTTTCTGTAAAGGGCCATATAATAAATATTTTAGGCTTTGCAGATCATAGAAACTCTCTCACAACTACTCCACTCTGCCATTGTGATTTGAAGGCGGCACAGAAAATACATGGATGAGGCTGTGTTCCAATAAAACTTTAATTACAAAAACAGGTGGTGGGCCAGACTTTGCTTCTGGGGCCATAGTTTACTGATATTTGGTCTAGTTCAACTCCTTATTTTATAAATTAAGATATCGAGAAGTTCCCCATTGTGGTTCAGTGTGTTAAGAAGCTGACTAGTGTCTGTGAGGATGAGGGTTCGATCCCTGGCCTTGCTCAGTGGGTTAAGGATCCACTGTTGCCGTGAGCTGCAGTGTAGGTTACAGATGTGGCTCAGATCTGGTGTGGCTGTGCTGTAGGCCAGTAGCTGCTGCTCCGATTCAACCGCTGGTCCAGGAATGTACATATGCTGCAGGTATGATCCTAAAAAGAAAGAAAAAAATGGAGAGGCAGAAATTAAAGAAATTCTTCAGGCAATTTTCTGAGATAATACAAGAGTGACAGTACTGGTGAACCCATTTATAGTGGGGAAATTTATAGACGTGCAGATACATACAGATAAATGTGGGCCCACACATGTTTACACCATCTCCATTAGCACCTTGTTTCTGAGTATTTGTATTTATTTCTACACCAATCTCTGAGTGACTGTTTTCCTGAAAAAACTATGTATTATAGCCACGCATGGCCTCAATTCAAGGTATAAGCAGAGTCTACACTTGCTGGGCTGTGTAGCTGCTCAGCTCCTTCACAGATTTGTTTTTTGTTCCCCCCCCCCCCCACTTCAAAGACTGGTCTTGCCAATACCAAGAGAGCCTTTAGAGTTACTCTTTCTGATTATTTTTGTCATAGTCCCATGCCACTACATTTAAATATTGCTCCAGGAAACATACACATCTAATCCATGAACTGGAAATATATGCTGCTTGCTTTACACTAGGGGATGGTTCATTGAAATAAGGAGAAAGAAAAATGCCAGTCTTGCCCTTTATCTTCCTAACTATATTGCATGTGTGGCATTTTCCATTAACATTAAATACATAGTCTGGTCCATTCTATCCTTATCTCCTAGGGCCCCAAAGAAAATAGGTATGAAACAAGCCTTTCAAGGAGAAAGAATCCTGTTGGTTTGACAGAGTTAAACAGATGCCTTGACTGCTATGCTGTTTGCACCTGAAATTGGACCAGTTAAACAAAGTGGAGGGCAGGTGGGCATAGCTTAATCACATGGATGATGTCATTGTCTTCATTTCCCCCTTTAGGTGGTGGTGACATTCCCCATCAGCATCCTCTGCTTTACCTTTTCAGTGGTGCCTGGTGGCAAATTCACACATACCTCACATTTTCATCTCTCTCTTCATCTCTGCTCCCTTCCCCCTTTTATTTTTTACATTTTAGGAAGATCTGCACAAGATTTTTATATCATTGATAGATGTTCTTTTTATATCATTGATAGATGCTCTGTGTAGCAGAAAGATCATAGGCTGCACAGGCCTATATTTTTTTAGTAAGAATGTCCCCATAGTGAAGCGGTAGATCCTGCTTTCTGTGCAATGGGGAGTAAATGGAGATTTTGTTAGTTTTTTTTAACTCCCCTAAGTGAGGCTTTTAAAGGAACCTAGTGGTATTCCACCCCTCTCCCTCCTCAGGACTTAATAGATCTTTATTTTATCCTGTGCATAAATAGAGTTTATATCTTGGATGTGAATCAGTAAATAAAAGAAGGTATGCTTTCTTTATATTATTTAACATGAAAGTTTGTCTGATGAAGATATGCTAGATTACACTAGATTTTTAACCTGGAGGCCAGCATCATTGGGTGGGAAAATGCATCAGAGAAGTCCCTGAATTCAACAGGAACACACAGTAGGTAGTGATCTGCCTGTCACTGGAGGTGTTCAAAGAGAGAATCACATTTGAAGGCTTTGTTGCTGACGGTTGGTCAAACTTCATTCTCATCGCCTGGATTAGGTTCTGCAGAGAACTGGATCTAGGAGATGCTCAAATAAAATGCTTCCCTGGGAATTTCTGCTGTGGTGCAATGGAATCGGTAGCATCTCTGGAGCCATGGGACATAGGTTTGATCCCCAGCCTGGCTTAGTGGGTTAAGGATTCGGCATTGTCACAGCTGCAGCGTAGGTTGCAACTGTGGCTCCAATCTGATCCCTGGCCCGGCAATGCCGTATGCTGTGGGGTGGCCAAAAAATAAAAAATAAAAATAAAAAAAAGAAAGAAAGGAAAAGAAGATTCCCTGGAAGTTGAACAGAATATGTTTCTCATTCCCTTTTTGAGATTGTCCAGCATGTATCACTGTGTAAGGCTGGAAGCAGAAAGCAGGAAGACTTTGGCCAAGCATTTCCCACTCCTGTTTCGGCGTGGAACCCTTTCCCCATGAAATGCCTATGGGCATTGCAAAGAACACATTTTGGGAAACACTGAACTCACTCAGGGATTGGGAAATTAACCCATAAGCTGAATCTGGCCCTCTGCCTGTTTTGTGCAGCTCACAATCTCAGAATGGTTTTTACATTTTAAAGTAGTTTTTAGGAGTTTCCTTTGTGGCTCAAGGAAAACAAATCTGACTAGTATCCATGAGGTTGCAGGTTCGATCCCTGGCCTCACTCAGTGGGTTAAGGATCCGGCGTTGCCGCGAGCTGTGGTGTAGGTCGCAGATGCGGCTTGGATCTGGTGTTGCTGTGGTGTAGGCCAGCAGCTATAGCTACGATTTGACCCCAGCCTGGGAACCTCCATATGCCTTGGGAGTGGCCCTAAAAAGACAAAAAATAATAATAATAATAATAATTTTTGAAAAATAAAGACTGTTTTGTGACGTGAAAATTACGTGAAATCAAATTTCAGTATTCATAAAGTTTTATTGGGATGTAGTCACACTCTCATTTACATGTTGTATTAGCTGTTATGGCAATACACGACAATAGCAGAATTGAGTAGTATCCAGAGTCCAAAGTATGCCAATGTAAACTGGTTATTGCTTGGTCCTGAAGCAATGCATTTGTCAAGGCCCAGACCAGATCATCGAGCTCCCCTTCTGCTCTGTGACTGGCCACTCTTAAGTGGCCAACAGGACTTGTTTCCACGGCACAAGGTAATAGATAAGATGTACCATCCAGCCCGTTCTTGTAGAGACCTTCTGCATTATTTCCACAAACTCAAATAAGTGATTCGGGAGAGATGGGGATACAAAGACGAGAGCAAGGTGAGTCCCCAGTTTCCACAGCTGGCTCTGCATGGGAATGTCCCCTTCCCCAGGTCAGTGAACTGTGTCTGGGAATTCTGTGGCAGGGTTTCTTTCTGTCTCACCCTCCACTGCCTGCATCCCCCACAGTCAGTGTACCTCAGGCCCCGCCCAGCAGCCCAGTGTCTAGTCCCTTCCATGGAGGAAACCCCTAGTCCAGACGTGCAGGCCAGAGTCTCAGCCGTGCTGGCTGCCGGTCCACCGGCCCTGCGATCTGTGTGCCAGCATCTCCACCACGTTCTGTAAAGAGCAGCTGTCTGGTGTGTTGGCGCCTCTGACCTCCTGGTGAAAATGAAGGAAAGTTTCAGAAATCAATCCTCAGACAGCTCTGGAGAGAAGTGCCTCCTGGCCCGGGAGCAGTGCACTTCATCCTTGGTCCCCTGGCCTCTGGGCTCCAGTGGCAGTACTTCTGCAGCTGCTGCCTCTCTCCTCTGGGGATTCTGGGGGAGTGGGTGCCTGTTTGTTCTTCTGCCTCATCCGTCTATCTGTATACTCATCTACACCCACTCATCCGTGCGTTCAACCCACATCCCTCGGTTGGCGTTTCCGGGCACACAGAATTGAAGGCAGCACCCACTCAGAGGGTATCCAATAAATAAGGCAGGACGCACAGGGCCTTCCGTGGCCTCAGTTTGCTCTGTTTTGGCTTCTGTGTCTGGGCTGGGAGATGGGAGCCCAGCCCCTTGGCTGACCCAGCATTGTCTGAACCGGGCTCCTATTTTCTTTTGCTCTCCATCTGGCTCCTAGTGTCTCTTATTGGATTGGAGCTGACAAGGAGAGGAGGCGGAGCATGAGCATCACCAGCTCCTGCCCTTCCTCTCTCTGTGGGTCGTGTATCCTTGGGAAGGGAGGCTGAGCCCCTTGGCGTGTGGGGAGGGGGGGCACGGTGGTTCGACAGCGTGGTTAAGAACCCCACCTCTGCGGTCATTCTGCTGAGTCTCAGCCCACCCCTCTCTAGGCCTCTTACCCTGGGCTAGTTGCTTCACCTTTTGGTGCCTGTTTTCTCATCTGTTCAATAAGCATAATTAATAGCAGTCTCTGCTTCTTCATGCTGTCTGGAGGACTTGATGCACCAATCTATGTAAAATGTTTAGAATAGTGCCCGTTATGTGATTGGTGCTTAATAGGCATTAGCTTTTATTACTTTTATTATTGTCATATGAGTCTATTTGACAAGTCATGGAGGAAATGTGCTGGGATGATGAAACAGAGAGGGTAGGGAGTGGAGGATTAATCCTCTCCTGTGACGGGGAGGGGAACAGTCTCAGACCCACCAAACTCAGATATGGTTTCAGAGGGCTGAGCCAGCTCTGGGCATGGCCGTCTGAAAGGGGCCTGAAAGCACCCCAGGAACCAGGTCAGGGTGCAGCCTGCTGCAGGTTCGGTCCATGCACACAATTCTGGCCCTGGCATTTCTGAAGCTAGCCCAGGCTAGCCTGACTCATCCTTGTCAAGTTGGCCAGGAAATTCTCACTCCATAAAGCTGTCCTGAGCTGGCTGGGGACCAGAGGGCCAGTGGGCTGGCTGGGTGCTCCCTGGGAGCTGTGCATTGTCGGTGTATGTGTCACAGGAAACAGCCTGGCAGGATGACAGATGAGTCTGGTGGAAGGAGGGTCAAGTGTACTCACTGTGGTCCCCGTATCCAGTCCTCCTTGGATGTGGGGTGAGGCCAGCACAAGGCTGGTTTCAGAGGGCATGTCAGCGCCCTCTGACATAGGGCAGTGTCTTTACTGTCCATTTCAGTGGACAGCAAGCACAAATCCATCAGAAGGATGCAGGAGAGTGTGTTGAGTCACCAAAGATAAGGACACAGGTTCTCCTGTGCATGCCAGGCCTCTCCTCTGAGCCATTAACCCACTCCTGCAAACATTCTGGGAGTACCTGTGAGGTGTCAGATGAGGCACTGGACACATCTGGTTTTTCTAGTGAAATCTGCAAAGTGAAATCATCCCAAGTGTTGAAAGTGAAGTGTTAGGTTGCATTTTGCTACAGTCCTTTTGGGTTGCAAGGTTTTTGAAGCAGTTTGGTGGTAAATCAGAGCCTGTGACTTCTCCATCAGTGTTTGGACAGGTCTCGGAGCCCAGTTCTTCTAATCCCGATCTCACATCCCGTGTCTTCCTGCTGCTGGACGCAAGGGGCCTAAACAAATGCATTTATATGACCAGTGTTGCCCTACCTCCCTCCGTTTTTCCTTCCTCTTTACCTCTCTCCTTCCCTTTCCCCCTCCTCCTTTCCTTTCCCCTCTCCTCCTCCTCCTCCCCTTCTTCTCTCCTTTCCTTTTCTCCCTTCCTCCCTGCCAATAAAAGCTGCCCCCCCCCCAACTCCCGGGCTTTGTGGGAAACAGAACATCTGTATTTGGAGCCCATCATCCTGGGCTGTGGGACAGGGGTCTCACCTAGCTTATCCCCCAGGGCCTTTGGGGACTGCTGATGGTTTGGCAGCCCCCTATTAGCCAGAAAAATAGCCTGGTGGACTGAGACTCTTTTTGGAGCCTCCATTTCAGCTGCGAGGAAGTTTGTTTAGCAGAGAGACTCAAAAATAGAGAGGATGATGAGAACAGAATCGCCAGCCATTGGTCGGTGCCAGGGAGCACGTGCCTGGAAAGGCACCCTGGGGACCACACGCGAGCTGATGCTTCCAAGTTTCGTGTACTTGGCTATGTTTAGGAGGAGGCAGACTGACTCGTGCCTCCAAGCCCCACACCTCCCAAAGTGGTGCATTAAGAGCCCCATTTTTAGGGTCTGGGTCCAGAATGAGGCTTTTTCCAGAAAAACAACTCCTTCAGATGAATATCAACAACAGAAATCTGCCATTTGCCCTAAATTTTTTTTTTATTGCTGAAAACATTCCCTCGTGTTTGAGTAGTGAGGGAACTAGGGCAGGACAGTGCTCCTCAGTCTGAAGGAAATTAGGGCACTTGAAAACTCAATTAAATGCACCCAGGCCTCTTAAGTACCAGGGCTGTCTTTTTGCTCATTTAGTTAATTGTGGTTCATCAAATTGACCCGGTGCTGACACGGAAGGTAGCTTGGAGCTGGGGAGCCAGGGGCCCATTGGAATGGAAGTGTGATTCCTGGTACACAAGCCTCTGGAAATGCAGACCTTTCCCGAGGACATCCAGGTGACCCGTAAGCTGTACCTGTACTGTGCCTCCTCTCTGGGCAAGCAGACCTCTGGGCCTTCCTTGTTGGCTGGAGGTGGGTTAATCCAGAAAGTAAATGGACTGGGTGTACTGGTTTCTTGCACCTGTGGAGAAGCCAGGATCCAGTTCCTTAGTCTGAAAGGTTGAGAAACCATCACCTTCGGAGTGTGCTTTAGTGAAGAGGCTGAATTTTGACCTTTCCCCAGTTTTTTTTTTTTTTTTCTTTTCTTTTTGGCATTTTATTTTCTTTTACTCCTTGGTGGCTGTTGGTGGAGCAGCTGTCCTGAGGGAAACAGGGAGCAGCGTGTTGAAGGAGAGAGAGGAAGACAAGGCCTTGTTCCCACACCACCCTCCCTCAAATCCGGGCTTCGCTTACACTAAAAATAGCTTGAAACAGGCTGAATCACAAAACGGTGGCATTTCAGAGGGCACAGGCTGCTGGCTCTCTGGCTGCCACACGAGCCTGCTGGGTGTATTGGCCTCTGAGCCTCAATGTGCACAGGAAGGCGTGGGGTGGAGTCCTGTTGGGAGGGGTCCAGACCTTCCTCCTCTGTGTCAGGCTAGATCTGTCTGGAGTTAGCTCTGTCAGCTGGGCACTCACAGAGCCTCCTGCCTGGGCTTATGCCCCAGGGGGACAGATAACTTATTGCAGAAGAGATCTGCCATGTCCAGGAGCCCATTACCCACCCCAGGCACCTGCGTGGCCTCCTGGAGAAGCTTCTATGAGCCAGGAGGTAGGCAACTTGGTTGCTTGGCCACCTTTGACCTCTTCAGGAAAAAAGCTTAGATCAGAGAGCAGGCAAACAGCTTACTCACCTAGCCTTGTGCAGTGTGTCGATCTGGGCCTTGGGGATATAAGAATAGAGGTGACAGAAGTTCCCACTGTGGCTTAGTGGGTTAATGGTCTGCTGTTGCCGCAGCTGTGGTGTAGGTTGAAGCTGCGGCTCAGATGTGATCCCTGGCCCAGGGACTTCCATGTGCCACAGTTGTGGCGGAAAAAGAGGTAACAATCACGTCCTCTCATCTGAGGAACTGTGATCAGTGGAAAACTGGGTTCTTAATACAGGCTCTGCCATAACCTCTCCAGTGACCTCGGACACGATAAATCCCTTTCAAGGTCTTGGTGTCTCTGTGGATAATTGAGGGAGTAGCAATGGTTTGTTCTCTTGCAGCCCCAAATGTTTCTTTGTTTTCTCATTCCCTTTGCTGTCCTTCAGTCAGCAAAGGAAGGAGGAGTTTACCTTAGACCTGTTGTGCAATTGGCAATGTGCTAGGCACCAGCAGACCTGCAGAAGGAGACAGAGCAGTCCTTTCTCAGCTGCAGGAGTGACTGGAGAGATGCAGGAAATAGTCAAGGAGTGTGCCTGCCTGGCGATCCCCTGGCTTTGCATTTCATTTAAAACAGAAACAAAGTCTCCCTGTGTCATCAGGCCTCTGCCTCTCGCTCATCTCCTACAAGTCTTTTCCTTCTGACTCCTTTCCAGGTGCAGAGAAAGGAAGCATCTGGCAGAAGGAGCAGGGCCTATGGGCAGGAGGAAGGATGCCTTAGGAGGAGGGACCACATCCCAAGCTCACATCTTTGGTCGTCCCTGGAGAAGTTGGTTTCTTTGAAACTACTTTAGTCCTGGGTGCCCCTCCTTGAGCCATAGCCCAATGCTCGAAAACCTCTGGGGGGGATCACATTCTGACTAGGGAACCCCACTGGCACCAAAATTGACTTGAGCTTTCTTTCCACTTGAGCAGCCTCTGCCTCGGGAGACAGTGGGTGAGATACAGCCCCTGTCCTTTGCTGTTTGTGTTGCTTTGACAGAACTGCTGCTGAAGCAAGTCACCGAGTTCCTGAAAGTCTGTTCCTCTTCTGGGCAAGAAGCAGCCCTGTCTCTTTGTACCTGTAAACATTTCAAAAGAGGCACATTTATTTGAAGTAATGGCCAGCAGAGGCACCCAGGAGGGGCTGAGGAGTGACAAAAGTTGCTTTTTATTTTGGGATCAAGGTAACTAACGTATCCAGGGGGTTGGTGGGAGCTGTCAGGCTAACCCCTAAAGGTACAGCAAGGGCGCAAATGCTGTGGGTACTAGTGGGTTTGACATTGTAGAGGTTCCCCCAGTGAAGCTTTATTTCAGGTGAACTTCTTAGATGACTTTGAAAAACCACCACCACAAACTGTCCATTGACTGATTATTTCAAGTGCTTCTAATTTAAATAACACAATTGTAGCAAAAACCATCTATATCTTTGGGAGTAAGGACTGAGCCCTTCCTTGGATGCTAAATGACAAAAACATCCCTGTTCTTCTGACCTGTGCCCACTTTGCAAACCAGTGGATTTTTCTCTGTTTTTTCCTAGAAAGTTTCAGCACTGAGGCAGCGTTTCATGGCTCCCTGGCCCAGAGAGAGTTGCTCTATTGGGGGCTTACAGTTCTCTTCAACAAACCAGCGTTGTAGAAGCATTGCAGTAAACTACCCTTCCAGCCCCCCAAGATACAATTTCCCTTCCCTGGATTATGATGGAGAGGTCCAGATAGAACAGAAAGAAATAACCTGATTCTCTTGCATTTAGCTCTCTTTCAGACACAGCCTCTGGTGCTAATTATTTCTGCTGGAGATTTTGTCAGACCTTGAATCCCAATCCTTTTGCCATAGGTGGTATATTTTAGAGATGCAACATGACATGAAAAACAGTCTGCTTTCCTGAAAGATAATTTTGTGTACATTAAACAGACACATTAAGCCATTTACAAGTGAGATGTTTGTTCCCAGGGATGTGGAATAAATCTGAATTTCTAATTCTGGGCTCTTTAATAATTTTCAAAAGAACCGAGGGCAGTAATTAAATGTCTTTGAACTTCCCCAGGCTGTCCTCTCTTCCATGGTCTCAAAGCATTTGAAAAAGAGCAGAACTCTCTACCTCAATGAAATCCTTAAGAGGGTAGAGGGGATATTGGCCCCAGGAGAAGCTTTTTAGCAGAATGAGGGAATCTAACTTAAAGAGACCCAAGAAAAACACCCAAGGTCACTTTTGGAGCTTCGGATAGAGATTTGAGGGAAGGGCCTTCTGTCCAATTTTTTCCTTCACTGCTTTGGCTGCTGGAGCTTGGAAATAAGGTCCAGGAAAGGAGGAGAGAGAGAGAGACCTTAGTTAAGAACATCGGTAATAAGAGTACATGTGACACGCAGTGCTTTCTAGCTCTGGTGTTCAAGGATGAGAAAAGATCTAGTCCAGGGATGTTGAACAGGTTTCATCTCCGGGGCCCATTCTGATCCATCAGTAGTGGTTACTGAGAATGCTTTGCTGAAGCTTCAGGGCTCAGCAGCAGAATAATTGGAGCTTCGGGTCTACAGAATGCTGTGATTGATTAGTGATGTCTGCCATGAGTGGTGGCTTGAAGTGGGGCAGTACTAGTGTTATTTATGCCTTACGATACCTTAGCTATCTCTGTTCTGGATCATTTTTCTCTAAAGTTTACTTTATGAGTGATTTAAGTGAGGCTTGTCCAGAGTCACACAGTCACTCTCAAGCAGCAAGTGGATACTAACCCATGTTTCTGACTGTCTAGTATATGATACCCATCTCCACTAGTTAGTTCTCAGAGGATCAGAAAATTGTCAGCTTCCTGGATAAGCTTTCTTTTTCTTTTCTTTCCTTTTCTTTCTTTCTTTTTTTTTTTTTTTCATATTGCAGTCTGACTTCAGATTTTTCCATCTGGAGAGTTTCTTTAGTGTTTGGAGAAGTGGAGGGGGTGGATTCCAGATCCACAGCTATTCTACAGACAAACAGAAATGCGAACTCAATTTTCCCATTTATTAGGTCTATACTCAAAACTCTTTGAACACAGAGCACACATTGACCACAGCCTATCAGTGCAAAGCTTTCCCCTGGGCCCACTCCCGGGGTTCCATTCTCCCAGTCTCTGCAGATGCCTTGCCCTATGCACCCCCATCCCCGCCCCCCACATCCTGAAGAGCTTTCAGTGGGGGTTGATGTGTCATCATTTCCTTTGTTGCTTCAGAAGCCTCACCTTCTGTATCTTCCTGTTTTCTCCCTTTATGCTCTATCTCTTCAGGTATTCATGCTCACATCTTAATGGCTATGCTTACAAAGATAAATACATTTTGCCTCTGACCAAAAGCAATTTCTGCTTGGGCTTGAATGGAAAAGTCTGCAAGCCTTGCAGGGTGGGAACAGAGGTAGAGTCCTCAGCTTTATCCTGGGGGCTATAAAAGTTTGCTAAGCTTTTACTGCCTCCATCAAGATGAAAATGGGATTCCAAGGCTTCAAATATAATAGATCAATAATAAGGAAGATGGCAGTTTCTGTCAAAGCAGACTTCTCTGTACCAGTTTTATGATTCTCCCTATTATTCTGTTCTCTGGCATCAATTTCATTCTGATGTCAGAGAGAATCTTCTCCAGGAATTCAGGAAACAGTGGGGCTGGATAGTGGATTTCAGACAATTGGTAGAGCTTGGAAGAAGGCTGACAACTTGTGTTCTTGAGCCATAACTCACCCTCACACTCCTCACGCATCCCTCGATTCTTGTTCCTCTGCTTCCAGTGTGATGGGAATTGGAACAGAAGGCTCCATGAGCCGTAGGACCCAGGCTGGGTTTAGGTTCTGGGGTGGTGATTGAATAGGGCACTGTAACAGGCAGAACCGCAGTTTAATCTAAAAGGCTATCTTTCACATTGAGGTGACCGGGTCTTTGTCATGATTGGATTTACCATCTTGGCTTCAGTAGCCAGGTGCATACAAATGGCAAGAGCTCAGCCTGCATTTCCAGGCACTGCTCAAGAGAGCCCTGAATGTCACCTCTGGAAACCAGTGCTGCAAGGAGCCCACCTGCTAGTCTGGATGGCCAGGAAAGTGTCCACTGAGTGCTTCCTGGAACTTGTTTCTAATTTGAATGATTTTGTCGGAAACAGATAAAGACATCTCACATCAAGGTGGGAGCTGGGCCCTGTGGTTTTGCCCTCCATGCTTCTGCTTCCATCGTCTTGGTCTAAACCCTGTTATTCTTCCTTCACCCATTGTAACAGCTGTGGTGTCACTATCTCCATGTGCCTCCTCTTCCTCCCTTTTGTCCACCTTGGGTACCATTGAGGGATGAATTTTCCTTCAAGCTAGCTTTGCTTAGATTCCCCTATGGCCTCAAGCCCAAACTGCTTAATGTATTCTGTCATCTGGCCCTTCCCTTCTCCCCAGCCAGCCCTGCCCCTCTTCTCCAGTGTTCCTACATTTCAAATCCTACTCCTCTTTAAGATGCAGTGTGGGGCCTACCCCCCTTCTGTAACCCAGCACTTCTGTGCACCATTCATGTACACTTGTGTAGGAGGCCTATGCTGCCCAGCTAATCATCCAAGTGGTTAAGAACACTGACCACAGAGCCAGGCTAGCCAGCTCTACCATGTACTAGTGTAACCTTGGGCCAGTGACAGT
Organism: Sus scrofa; assembly: GCF_054392235.1. NCBI lineage: Eukaryota > Metazoa > Chordata > Mammalia > Artiodactyla > Suidae > Sus > Sus scrofa. The sequence goes on along the minus strand of NC_139396.1, from coordinate 102,080,623 downwards.
CTTGTAACTGTATCCATCTTGTAGGATTATTATGAAGATTCAGTGAGCTAATATTTATAAAGTGGTTACAGCAGTAGCTGGCACAGACGAAATATTATATAAATTGTTTGTTAAATAAATGGTAAATTCCTTGAAAATAGGGAACATGTATTTTAATATTATGTTCCCCTTTGTCCTGCATTGGGATAAAATAATCCTGAACCAGATTGCTGGGAGAATGAAATTGAAAGAGATGGAAAGCACTTTGTCACTTCTTCATTTAGCTGATGTTATTGCGTATCTAGTACCAGGCTCTCTGCTAGGTAGTTGTTGATGATCCAAATGGAAATGAGATATGATTTTAATATTCAAGGAGCTCACTGTCTAGGACCAAAGACAAAGCTGTAAGTCAAGATCTAACCACATTGACTATGGCCACATGGATGGCAAGTGGCACATATTATTCTCATCTCACTCTCATTTTACAGATGAGAAAACCAAGGCACAGAGGTTTTTCTAAATGACTTAGGTAATACCATACATACAATAATCATCAGAATTGGAATTTAAAGCCAATTTCCTATGATTTGGTGGCCCAGACTCTGTCCGCTGTACCGTGGTACTTCTCATTCAAGTACGATTGAAGGAATGAATGAATGTATGAAAGAATTCAGTAGACAGTCCCAAAGAATGTGGTTCTGGGAAGAGATTAAATAAAGGATTTGCCTTGTAGGCTGAGTTCTCAATCAGGCTAGGTAGGTAGTAAAGCCCTGGAGCCTTAACCTTTTGTCCCGGCAAGCATTTCCTATGGTGGACAGTTGGGGTGGTTTATTGCGTCTATGTGTGGGAGCCACCTCACCCCTTTTGTCAAACCCCGATGCCCTCCAGGCATTTCTCTCTGAGGCAAAGATGGTTTTATTTTCTGCTCCTTTGGGTAATACCCAGAACAAAAGGTGGATATGACGATGGAGAGAAAGGGTCTGTAACCATTCCCTCTTTAATCTGCTTTCATCATAATGGGCCCATTTGGAAGGTTTCCATAGGTACAGGGACAGTGCTTCTCCACAGGGCTTCATCAGCTGCTGAACGGTGAAGGCGTCAGGGAAAAGTCTGGAGTGAGGCTGGTTGGTTTCCATGACAACCACTGCTTGCCTCAATCCTGCTCACTTACTTCCCTCTTTCCACGCAGGCATGTGTTTGTTTATTATTGGCTTAACCTGTCAGGGCCCAAGTGGCTACATAAGTGCCATCTCCGCCCCCACTGCTGAGGTCACTCTATCATTGGGAGGTGGACCTGCAGGTGGATTGGTTGCTGGAGGCACAAGGTTTGCCCCACTAGAGGAAGCGCTCCTTTAGGCTCCAGATCTTGTGCTGATGTCATCGTGATGACGGGGATCAGAGGGTGGGGGGACTTGGAAATGCCCATCTAGAACCGTTAGAGTCAGATACCACGTCACATCCTGCAGTGAATCACAGACTGCCCTGGAGAGCTGATGGTGATGTGCGCGTTTCATACACAATTGCTTGTTGTCCTCCCCTGGGGATGCCCGTGGGTGGGCCAAGCATGCCTGGACTGGAAAAGCTGTCCACCTGGGCTGTCCACCTCGGGAGCCACTAACCCCAGGTGGCTGTTGAGCATTTCTAATGTGGCCAGGCCAACTTGAAATGTGCTGTAAGTGTAAACTTTGTATAAAAATCTAGACTGCAACATGTTATTGATACTTACTGATACTTTTTATATTGATTATCTTGATGGGATAATACTTAGAATAGTCTAACCAGAACTTAATTTAGGTTAAATAAACTATCATTAAAATTCATTTCAGGAGTTCCCGTCGTGGCTCAGTGGTTAACGAATCCGACTAGGAACCATGAGGTTGCGGGTTCAATCCCTGACCTTGCTCAGTGGGTTAAGGACCTGGCGTTGCTGTGAGCTATGGTGTAGGTCACAGATGAGGCATGGATCCTGAGTTGCTGTGGCTCTGGCATAGGCTGGCAGCTATAGCTCCGATTTGACCCTTAGCCTGGGAATCTCCACATGCCACGGGTGCGGCCCTAGAAATGGCAAAAAATAAAATAAAATTAAAAAGAATAAAGTTAAAAGTATTAAAAAAAATAAAATTCACTTCACCTTTTTTTTTTTTAAATGTGTTCCTAGATGAGTAGTGGTGATGATTGTGTAATAATGTGAATGTACTTAATGCCATTGAACTGTTACTTAAAAATGATTAACATGGTAAATCTTACATTACATGTTTTATCATGATTAAAGAAAAGCAAAGAGCAAAAGTCCAGTGGGAAAGGAGCCATCTCTTCAGGCCTCTTTCTTAGGAGTCTGGAACATTTTTCTGAAAGCGCCCAGCATACCTCCCCATTTATCTTTTGTCTTATGCTTGGTCCTAAAGCAATTACTGGCAAAGGAATGAGACCGGTTGGCTGGCTGAGACTGACTAGGGCCACCAAGGGTGAGGCCAGGGTCTCTGGTGGTGTGGCACCTACCTTGCTGAAGGAAGAGGGAGTGAAATGGCAGCCATCACTGCAGCCTTAAAGGACAGTGCACAAGAAAATCAATGCTGGTGTTCCCTTTATGGCTCAGCGGGTTAAGAACCCGACTAGCATCCTTGAGCATGTGGGTTCAGTACTTGGCCTTGCTCAGTGGGTTAACAATCTGGCATTGCTGTAAGCTGTGGCATGGGTCGTGGATGTGGCTTGAATCTGGCGTTGCTGTAGCTGTGGCATAGGCTGGCTGGTGGCTGCGGCTCCAATTTCACCCCTAGCCAGGGAACTTGAATATGCCGTGATGAATATGCCATGAGTGATCAGGGCCTTAAAAAGATGAAAAAGACAAAAAACGAAAAAGAAAAAGAAAAAGAAAATCAATGCATGTAAGCTTCAAGTGCAAGCAATTTAAAAACTCCTCTCACTTGGAATATCACTGTCTTTAAATCTGTCTACAGTTGTAAAGAAATCACTTGTGTCCCCACAATGGGCCTCCTAGAGAATTTAAACTTACTCAAGGGGCTTGTATTCTATTTCTTTCAATAGGGCTGCTTTGAGTGTTTGTGGTTAAATGCAGGGTCAGGGCTCTTCTCTCCTGTTTATAAACTTTGTGACCTCTTTCAAAGAGGTCATATGTTTGGGGACTTTGTACTCTTTTGAGAATAGGCTGCTTTCCTGGGTCTCATTTGTTTCATCTGTAAAAAAGCAGTAATGTCAACTTCCCAGGGTTTTGAGCTGAGTTAATATATGTAGAGCACTTAGAACCATGTCTGGCCCTTAGGAAGACCCTGAGAAACTCAGCTCTCGTTAGATGGCACGGGGACCAGTTGCCGTCCCAAAGCTTCCAGCTTTTCCTAACCAGCAGGCAGAGTGCTGACTCTGAGAAGCAGAAGAATCACCCCAAAGGGAGCTTTTAATCAGACGTGGCTGATGAGTGCTTGATGGATGTGTTTCCTTCTCTGGATGGTCCCAAGATGACTTTTCCTGGATGAGAGGCCTCCTCCTGAGCCTTGCATCAGCTTGGAGGAAAATAAAAGGTCCAGAAGAGGAAACTCGTCATTGAATGCCAGCTTGCCTGGGCAGGTCTGAATTAATTGAACTCAATCCTACTGAGCTCACTCACATGGCTCCAGAGTAAGCTGCCGCTTGAGGCTGGGTGACCCAGCATCCTTGCCCTCAGAGTCCACATTCTGACCCATTTTGGGAGTCACTCCTATCAGGAGGGTGTCTGAGAGGAAGGACCTGCATTTAAAGATGTTTCTGAGTTAGCAATTGAAGAAAATAAAATCACAGTGAATTTGTGATTGCCCTCACAATTGTTTGGGGCCAAGAGCAATCATGATGGATTTCGGGGGACCTCCAGGGATTGAGGGGTGTACTTGGTGCCATTGAACCTTATATCCAAGTCATTAAGATCTCAACAAACTAGTCTCAATTCAAATTGCTACCTACTGCTTAGAGAAATAGAATTCCAGGACTAGAAGGTGCCATACAGGGTACTGCACAGAAGGAAACTGAGGCTTGAGGGGAGCAGGGTATGTGCCTGTGTTTATATGTCAAATTAGTATAATTTTTCTGAAGGCATTTTCCTTGTATTTTCTGTAACCCAATCATTTTAAAGTAAATTACCACTGTTTTAAATGATTCCTATCTCCTGTTCTCGGTATCTTTCATTTTCTTTACAAATGTTTAATTCTCTAATATAGTATATACTTTGCTTATTTTATTTATCATCTGTCTTCTCCAATCACCAATGGAATCTGCCCTAGCTCTATGAAAACAGAAATTTTTGTCTGTTTGCCTCACTGCTGTATCATTAATATCTAGCTCCCAGAATATGGTAGGTGCTGAATGAATGGATCGGTTGAAATGAAGGGGTGAGAGCTCGTGGACCTTAAAGATGGATCTAATTCAGAGGCCCTGGAGAGAAACAGGAAAATCACTGCCACCCCAAATGGGACTCAAAGGTCAAAAAGGCATGGAGCTTCCCAGGAGTGTTATAAATTATAACTTTCAAAGAGGTCTTATGCTGGGGGACTTTGTACTCTTTTGAAGTAGGAAAGTCATTTCTCATCATCGTACCCATGACACTGCTTGATGCAAATGGCAGACAGAGTGGATGCTTGCAGCATCATTCCTTCGAAACAGAAGGCATCTTTCCTATGCTGTTCCAGTGGGCTGTCACTGGGTTAGGGGGAAAGGAGCAGATGTTCTAAATGAAGAGACACCAGAAAAAGCTGTGAATGCAGATTCTTACTGTGTGCTAGCTCTGAGCTGGATGTGGATTTGTGGCTTGCTTATGAGTGCATTTGAGGGAGTAAGGCTTTGCATGTAGGACACTGAGGGAAAGAGGCATTAACATTTTTTGACAGGTTCCTAAAACGTGCCTTCGTTCTTTGGAAAGGTAGGCTGAGTAAGGAAGTATTAGAAGAAAAGAGTCTTTTCAGAGTTCCCACTGTGACGCGGTGGGTTAAGAGTCTGACTACAGTGGCTCGGATGGCTGTGGAGGCAATTTCCCCGGCAGCCTGGCACAGTAGGTTAAAGGATCTGGTGTTGCCATAGCTGTAGTTTAGTTTGAAGCTGCGGCTCTGACTCAGTCCTCTGGCCTAGCAACTTCCATATGCCATAGGTGCTGGGGGGAAAAAAAAAGTCTTTTCATGAACAAATGAAGGAATCAGAAGAGATTCTATGGTTGAACCATGGGCTGAATATAGACCTGGAATAAGAAATGCTTCTCAAAACCAGAGTCCAGGCTATGCTTTCTAAGAAAACTGGTGGGGAGGGGGCTGACCAAACTGGAGGGCCAGGTGTGGAAGCCAGAGGCAGGAAGGAGACGCGAGGTAGAAAATGTGGAATGTTCATGTGAGGCATGAGCAGAGGATGCTCTGAGTAGGATGCCTTCAACCTAATAAAGAAAGAACTTTCAGATGATAGAGAATTTCCAAAATAGTTAAAATCTATACACACATACTCCTTTTCACCATCTGAGATGAACTGTGACTGCAGCTAAGAACAGATGCTAGTATTGATAAAATTTCAGCAAGTGCTACATCTGGTGCCAGGTGCTTTCCCTATGTTCTCTCCTTCGCCCTCACATCCCTGCCAGGAAGTGGGTACCACGTTCATCCTCATGCTCTGGACCTACAGATGAGGACACTATGGCATGGGGAAGCTAAATTATGTGCCTTAATAAGTAGCAGCCCTGATAAAAATGCTGGCCCATGTAGACATCAAACGCTTTATACGAAAAGCAATATAGTGTGGCACCGTGGAACAGTAATGAGGAGCCACTGGCCCCTAAGCTGGAAGTAGTCTTGATATGATTTTATCTCATTAAGAAAGTAGTTACCTGGAGTTCCTGTCGTGGCTCAGTGGAAACAGTCCGACGAGGCACCATGAGGTTGTGGGTTCGATCCCTGGGCCTCACTCGGTGGGTTAAGGATCTGGCGTTGCCTAGACCCTTAGCCTGGGACCCTCTGTGTGCTGCAGGTATGGTCCTAAAAAAAAGAGACAAAAAGATAAAAAAAAAAAAAAAGTAATTACCAAGAGGTTATATACCCTTGAGCTCCTGTACTTCTAAATTTGTAAGATAGCTTTAAAAGTTTTCAGTGGTAATCTTTAAAATTAGAGGTCCATTTATGAGTTTCTCTTTCTCATTTTACTTTTGTTGTTTTGGGGGGTGATTATTTTCTGCTTACTTTTGTCTGATTTTTCTTTCTGTCTGTATCCTTAGAGGACTTTCTCAATCATTTCTATTTCTTTTGTATCACTCTTGTTTTCTCCTCTTATGTGTTTATCTAGCTGTTTTCATTACTTTCTCCTTTTCTCCCTGTACCTATTATTATCTCTTAAATGCCCATGAAAAAGAATTCAAGGGTTGTTCTTATTGCTTATTGAGTAGAAGAGTTTTATGCTGTAATTTTAAAATTGTTGGTGATTTAATACCTCTCTCTTTTAAATATAATAACAAGAACTTACTTTTAACTTAATTAGTATCAGAAGAACATTCTGATTCCCTATTGGACAGTGGTCCTTGATTGTGGTACGAAGGAAGGCTCACAATTTCTCTTCGGTCCATTGTCTGTCTCGGTTATTTATTATTCAATTTAACATAGAAATCATTAAATAGACACTGTTTTTTTACAGTGTCAGGGGAAGGCCTTGTCATTCCCCAAACATCAAATGAAACAGTGCTCGTGAACCAAGAACTTCTGAATAGAAACCAGACAGTTACCAAGGGTCTCATCAGCATCTCATCTTGGTGTTTGTAATTGAACAATGAAAACAAATGTACGTGTGAGGGAGAAGGAATGAGGCTTTTAATTTGAATCAGAGGATGGGGTGAAGAGCTGTCATTTACAATGTTACACAAATAGTCCTACAATGAATAATAATTTGGTCTTGAAATTGCTTCCTTCCATCCTTCCTTCCAAATGATCACCATAGATTAGTTGGTTTATAATGCAGATAAGAGTGCTGTATATTTGCATACAGTGACAGTCTCTTGTCAAGGTGTTCTCTCTTGCCATCTTACTTGGAATTTGAACATCTCAAATATCCTGGAACTCAGATCTTTCTTTACAATGTGGAAGTTGAGGCTCAGAAAGGTCTGGAGTTCACTTTCCTTATGACATAGAGCAAATCAGCAGTGACCTAATCCAGATCTCCTGACTCCAGAGCCAGAACTTTTTCCTAAATGCACATGGTGGAAGGAAGACCTCATCCCATCCACTGTGCTGAAAGTGGGAAACGGAGAACTTGGCAGCGTCAGCTCACCAGCTCTGTGACCCTCATCTTGGCAAGAGAGATGCTCCCTCTTCTCCCTGAAGAGAAAAGACAGGAGCAAATCTTCACTGATTCTTTAGCCCAAAGCTCAGGGTCTTGTGAGATGGAGGTAGGGAGATGAGGGGGTGCAAACATGGGAACCACAGAAAGGCAGCTCCTCACCACCTCACTGGGTCCCTCTAGAGCGCTTCCACCTAGAGGGCAGAGTTGATGCATCTTGTTTTCATGGCTTGTTGACCCCAGGGCACCCTGAGGCTGTGGTGACCAGTGTTGCTTCCAGTGAATGAGGACAGCGCCCTCTCAGAACCATGCCTTCTTTTCTCAGATTTGAAGCAATTTAAATCCTGGGGACTTTCTTGAACTCCCTCTCTTCCTCACCTTGCTGCCAAAAAAGAGCTTTTAGGCATTTTATTTTTATTAAAAAATTTTTTAAAATTAGAGTTTGACTTACAACATTCTGTCAATTTCTGCTGTACACCAAAGTGACCCAGTTTTATATATATATATATTCTTTTTCATACATGTTCCTCTCTCATGTTCCATCACAAGTGATTAGATATAGTTCCCTGTGCTATAGAGCAGGACCTCATTGCTTATCCACTCCAAATGCTGTGTTTTTGTATCTACTAACCCTGAACTCCCAGTCCATCCCACTCCCTCCCCCCCCCCCCCTTGGCAACCACAAGTCTTTTTACCATGGCATTTAAAAATTTTATTTGTTTGTTTATTTATTTATTTATTTATTTATTTATTTATCTTTTTGCCTTTTCTAGGGCTGCTCCCACAGCATATGGAGGTTCCCAGGCTTAGGGGTCTAATCGGAGCTGTAGCCATCGGCCTACGCCAGAGCCACAGCAATGCGGCATCCGAGCCGCGTCTGCCACCTACACCACAGCTCACTGCAGCACTGGGTCCTTAACCCACTGAGCAAGGCCAGGGATCAAACCAGCAACCTCATGGTTCCTAGTGGGATTCGTTAACCACTGTGTCACGACGGGGACTCCTTACCATGGCATTTTAAATCTAAATGTTCCAGTGCTTCCTTTAAAAATTGAGCATTTCATTCAAAAATTAAAGAAAATGTATACAGCAGTCAATAAAATAATTATTTTGGAATTAGCCATTTACCTTCTAGGGGGGAAAATGTTTCTGGCTCTTCTGATATTGGTGGAAACTTCCTTCTATCAGGGTTGACTTTCCAAAGAAGGCCCCCAGGGGACCAGCCTCATCATTGCAGTGTACCATTGCAATGGTCCTCTGTGGCTCCTGTGATGATAAAGTGGGTGCCGTCCCATCACAGGGTTCCCCCTTAGGTTTTCTATTGCTTTGTTCATCTCCCCACCCCGGCCTGGCTCTCTCAGCTACATGGGAAATTGAACGTGGTGGCTATTGTGGTGGTGGAGGTCTACAGAGCCCAGCGTCTACCTGAAAATTCCCGGCCCTTGCTGAAAGACAACAGGGGCCTGATTTCCCGTGATGGGGGCTTTGCTCCTGTGGAAGTACGGCCCTCGGGGTATCAACAGACCCTTCCACATGCCTTTACACTTCCCTGGGACTCGTGGCCATACCAGCAGCAAGAGTGTCCCAGACCTAGAGAACCAGGACTGTGTCCTGTCTGGGCACACTCTGGATTCAGCAAGAAAGGTGTCTGGTTTCTGACATGTATTCAGTCCACAAATTTAGGGTTTGTGGCAAGCAGGGTTCTTGGGAAGCAGACTCTGAGGCTGAGCTGAGTGTGCTTATCAGGGATATTTATCAGGGAGTGGCCAGAGGACCAGCGCCCCTGGGGGGAGGGGAAAGGGAGGCAGGACTGTGCAGAGGTTGAGCTGTGATGCAGGCCTGGTACAGCCTCAGCCAGCGCCGTGTGGAAAGCTGGAACTGAGATGGTCTGCTGGCATCGCTCTGGGATGAGCCAAAATGGGCTTCAATTCCCTCGTCCCAGTCAGTCATGGCAGTAGGGCGGCCCCCAGAGGCCTTGACCTTGGGCCAGGTAGCTTTCTGCAGCTGAGCAAACCCTGAAAAGGCTCCTGGCAGCTGAGCAGCAAGTCTGTCCTGGAAGGGGGTCTGTGTCACCGTCACAGTTTTCTTGTTGCTGAGGTGCTGGGTCGAGGTGCTGGGTCAAGTCGCTGTCATAGAGTGGAAAGGCTTGTTGTCTGTCTTTAAAGCGCTTGCAGTCTTGTGGCTGAGACTCCAGTGTGATGGGTACTGCTCGGTGACCCCGGGCTTGCACCTGGTCCTCCACGGCCCTGGACTCTGCTCAGCACCTCTGTGAGGTGAGTGCTAGCACCCCATTTTGCCAATAAGGAAAATGAGGCTCTGACATGTGGAGTAACTTGCAAGGGTCACAGAGCCAGTTAGGGAAGGCGCCCCAGTTCAGACTCGGGCCCAACTCTGAAGGCTGTCGGCTTCCCTTTCTTGCAAATTCCTTCTGAAATTGGAGCCAACAGGAGAGCTGTGATTGTAGGAATTCAGTACCCACCCTCTGCCAGGCCTGCCCACGCCCAGTCTCATCTCTCTCACTCTTTCTCTTCGTTTTTAATGGCTGTACCTGCGGCATATGAAAGTTCCCAGAGTTCAGATCAGAGCTGCAGCTGTTGGCCTACACCACAGCCACAGCAACACAGCATCCTTAACCTACTGAGTGAGGCCAGGAATTGAACCTGCATCCTTACGGACACTATATCGGGTTCTGAACCTGCTGAGCCATGACGGGAACTCCTGCTTCGCCTTTTGCCTTTACTCTAGCTGTTTCCCTTGCCTGTGATGCCATTTCCATACCTTCTCTATGAAACGTTCCCCACTTCCCCAACTTCTGTTAGCTGGCCATAATTACATTCTCTAGTCCCTGCACTGTGGCTTCCTCCTTGCCCCAACTTCTGTTAGCTGGCCATAATTACATTCTTTAGTCCCTGCACTGGAAATGTCCCACTAGTCCCAGGAGACTACTCACTTGCCAAGGGTGGAGCTGTTGGACGTGTGCTAGTATAGGCCTGTGTGAGGTTGCCATGCTCATAGCCCAAGATGTTTGGTGTGGGAAGCTTCCTTCCACCTAAGAGAGCCTCTCTAATGCTCCTCTCTGGGAATCAGGGTGTTGAGTCCCTCTCAGCCCTGGGGGAGCCCTCCAGCTGACCCATTAGAAGCCCACCTGGTAGAATGTCCTCATGGCTTCTTGAGCATCTGCACGCCCCCTACCTCACGGACCTATGAAAGCAGATGTGGGGCAGAGCAAGGCATCAGCAAGTCTGAAGGACACCAGTGATCCCCATGTTTATTGAGGGGGGAGGTCAGCTTTAAAGCCTTTGGAGAGCAAGTATGGACAAAACCCAAAGGCTCCAAGGCCTTGACGTCCAGCCTGGTGACCAACTACTTAATCAAATGGCCCAGGACATGTTAAGAGGGAGAAATGTGTAAATGTTTAGAGAGCAGTAAGTTGTGAGCTGTAAATGGCCCTGGCATGTTTATAAGAAATGAGCAGGCCAGAAAAGAAACCCCAATAGTTTTCTTTTCTCCCTTGGATGGAATTACCAAATTGATGGATGGAGGGAGTGTTCTGGTTGTTAAATATTTGGGCCTTGGGAGCCTTTTGATGTAGCGCCTTGTGACAACTGCTTGCACAGTGAGCTCAGGCTAGCTGAAATTAGCTCAGGGCCACATGTTCAGAAAGGGAGGCTAGGGATTGGAGTAGATTCCCTTTGTGGTTGTTTTTGCAATCCTGCCATCCAAGGGTTCAGAGCTCTGGTAGTTAGAGTACCCAGCCTTGGCACTGGAGGAGGGTTTGTCTCTGCTCATTTCCCACTACGCGTGGTACTCCAGGTCTGAATGATTGTGGAGAAGCATCAGATGAAGGGCACTTCTCATGATGCTCACTAAGACACTGACTTACATCAAGACCAGTCAGTCTCCCTTGCCTTCTTCATCTGCCGCCATCCACCCTTCCTGCAGCTGTCTCAGCAGCCTGCCACCACACTCTCTGGTCACTGTGCATGACCCCCCTCCTCCCACTTCTGGTCCTTTCTCCCACCAGTGGTTCCCCTGGCCAAGGACGCTACTGTGACCTCTCCCTAAGCAGTCCCGCCTGAACCTTCAGGGACATGCTCAAAATGGCCTCTCTTCCATGAAGGCTTCTTGGACCCATCAGCTAGTAGTAGTCACTGCCTCTCTAAATGCCATTTCTGTCAACTCAGTAGATCCAGAGTGAAAGCGGGAACCATCTTTGTTTTGTATCTGCTGGCTGGGTGAGTAGACAGGTGAAGAGATGAATGAAAGGAAGCATAGATTGAAGGATGACTGTGGCATTTCCTGATTAAAAACCACAATGTTTTGGCTTTCTTAACCTCATCTGTAAATGGGATTAGTTATCGCTAGCACCTATCTCATTAGTTGAGAATTTAAAGGGAGAGTGCTTGATAGCTGGGGCTAGGTAAGTGTCAGCTATTGCTGCTGCTGTTATTTTGGGAAATGACTCCATAGATGTTCAACCCTCTGAGAAAGTTGTTCATTTTATTTTATTAATTTATTTTGTCTTTTAGGGCCATACCTGCAGCATATGGAGGTTCCCAAGCTAGGGGTCCAATTGGAGCTGTAGCTGCCGGCCTATGCCACAGCCATAGCAATGCCAGATCCGAGCCATGTCTGTGACCTACACCACAGCTCATGGCAACACTGGATCCTTAACGCACTGAGTGAGGCCAGGGATGGAACCCCCCCCTCCTTATGGATACTAGTTGGGTTTGTTAACTGCTGAGCCATGATGGAACTCCATTCTTTTTAAAATTCTGTATGAAAATTCAAAAAAGTTTAGGGTTTGTATTTCCCCATCTAGACTCACTCCCTTAGGTTACTGCTGAGGAAACTGAGTCCAAAAGAGGGAAGGGAGAGACTTTCCCACACTCTCAGAGTTGGTGGCAGGCTTAGCATCAAAATAGAATTTTCAGAAGATAAAAATGTGACTCATTCAAATATAGAATGTGCACATGTCAAAAATTGCATTTAGCTCCGTAATGAGGGAGTCAACAGAAGAGCAGAATGGAGTTACATAGGCGCTGGAGAAAGAACATTGGAATTAGATTGCTAGATTTGATATAAAACTAGATAATGTTTTACAGGGCCCTGAAATCATAAACTTTGGGAATATCTCTTCTACTGAAGAGAAATCGTTTGTATTTCTACTTGGCAAAACTTCGCACATGAACATGCAGCTTTGCAGACTGGGAGCTTTTAATTGAAAGTAAACAACAAATCAAACACAAGTGCTTTCCTCTAGAGAATTAAATATTCCCTGGGCAGCTGTCAAATAGTGCCCCAAACATGACATTGAAAGGGTGTGCTGTCCTTCTTGTGCTTTAATCCTGATGATAGGACCAAGTCTTCTCACCACCCCACTCCTCTTTCTCCCTCTTTCTGCTCTCCCCATACATAAATGGAGTCTGGGTCCTTACAACTGTTTCCTCATTGGCAGAGTGAAGATTGTAACACGTCCCTTGTGAGCTGCTTCTGTTCATAGATGGCTTGGCATCAGGGCAGATGGAAGGAAGAAGGTCACGTAGTCCCAGCACTAGAGGAACTTGACATCCACAGGAGAGGCAGACTTGTGCAAATAATTGCCCTGCCATTTATCAGTGGCTGGGTCAGGCAAGAGAACAGTGTTGCATGAGCCTAGAGAGAGAAGTGAGTTGGCTGAGGAAGGGGAGAGAAAAACAGGAACATCAGATATGGAATTTCCAAGCCCTATAGATCTGATGGTTGGTGAACAAAAGAAAGGCATGCCTGAGCAGGTAAACTGCATATGCAAAGGTGTAGGGAATAAAAGGTAAGGAGCTTTTCATTGAATGGGCCTTTGTTGAGCTTACGTCTTATGTCGAGTTCTGTGTTTGACCCCGGGGTGTGTGTAGGGAGTGGAGGAGATGGGAGAACTCACTGATGACCTAGAAAACAAGACCTCGTCCTTTTGGAGTGCTTCCAGGAGACTGGGTCTTGGGTACACTTGGGAGGAGAGGAGAGAGGTGGGAGTGGTGTGCAGACAGGTGAGGCTGGTGAGATGGGAGAGCATGGCCTTTGGCTTAACGGTGATAGGGATGATAACCCTTGAGCAAACAGTTCATTTTTGGCCAGAAACTTCTCTATGCAGAGCCCACAGCTGCCCTCTGGGAAAGGTGATGAACCAGTGTAACTGCTGCTGAACTCCTCAAGAAGTTGACAGTTTAGCTGGGAAATAGGATACACTCACAGGAAAAACCAACAATGTGCAATGTTGGGTAAGATGGTTCTTCTTCAGGGCTCTGTGGGGGGAGGAGAGCTCTTTGTGGCTTGGGTGGTCAGGAAGAATTTCCAGAGAGGAGACCCTCTGGACTGGGTTGGATAAACAAAATAGCAGGGAGGCTGCTGGGCAGGGGAATGGCTCCAAGCAGAGGCCTGGAAACAGGGAGCTTTTCCAGGGTTCCTGGGAGAAGAGTTTGAACAGGTGCGATGGGCCAGGTGGTGAAATAGTGTGAGTATCCAGCTGAGGAACCAGAGTCCATATTGTATTGGGTTGAGAATTCAGATGCTGTTGGGGGCTGGGAAGGTCATGCAATGAGGGAAGGGGGCCTGGTGGGGGCCTGGATCAGAGGAGCAAGAGTCTTCCCTGGGGAGGGAGGAGCTGCCTCAGCGCTCTGACTGATGTGGCCGTGTGGCCAGTTTGTGATTTTTCAGGGGAACTCTGAAATCTGCCTTTTTGTTAAGTTGGTTGGTGTTTTACATGTCAACTAAGTGGCAAAGATTTAGAGTCACTCCATGGATCAACATATAGCCATGTGACCCATGGGGCTCCAGCCTGTCACTTATCTGCAGGCAGTGTGGTCACTGAAGGTCCTTACGGGCTTCAGTGCCACAGGGCAGATGGTAGAGAGAAGAGGAGGTGCTGACGTGGAGAAGTGAGCAAGGATCAGGCAGCTTCGGGGTCAGGGCCACATGCAGATGTGGCAGGGGTCACACTTAATACTGAGCAGGGCTCAGCCCCACCAGGAACCACAGCCCCAGGACAGAAGGGAGACTGAAGGAAATGAGGAAACAAGTCTGGTTCAGGGTTTGGTGAACAGAGCAAATCCAATTTCTTTTCCTTGTTGTCTTTAAAGAAGCCTGGATGGTTCTGGCCTGGGCAGGCAGAGGATCAAATCCTTAACACATGTGGGCTTATTGGAATGGTCCAGGGTCTTCATATAGTGGGACTGTGAAAAGAGCTGGATTGGGAGTCAGGAGGTCAAGATTATGGAATTTATGACCATGTACTGAGTATCCACCTTGGATCAGCCACTTCATGTACATTCTCACTAATTCTCCAAGCTTCCCTGCAAAATAGAGAACACTGTGACTCTACTTGTTCAAGGTCAAGGTTATGTAGCTGAGCAGTGGCAAGGCTGGCCCTGGAACCAAAATGAGTCAATTTCATAGACCAAGTCCTTTCCCATGGACCCCACCACTGCTCTGGGCAATACTGAATTCCTTGCTGTGCTCTGTATCTTATCTGCTGTGTGACCTTAGATAGGTCACTTTCACCACACTGAAGAGCAAGAGAGGAGACTTCTGAGCCTGCCTGGTCCAACCTTGATGTGCTGTGGTTTTGCAATTGAAGTGTTCATACATTAGGGCTTTATAATCCTAAGGGTCTCTGAACGTTTAGCTTCAAACAAAGAACTGGAAATCAGAGATGTGTCAGATAGGCAGTAGCAGCAGTATTTAGAATGAACCTGGCAGCCCCACAGGAAAAAATGTGTTCTTATCATTCTTGGAAGGGCTTTTTTTTGGGTAGGAAATAGGTACATGGGTGTCCAAAAAACAGACATTCCCGCATGGCTATCACTAAGGCCCCAACCTGGGGGCCTAACGTGCAGCTTCTACTGTTTTCATCTTTCTGCCCTTCTGTCTTCTATGAATGTTCACAACCCCCCAAAAGACCTGCAGCTTCAAAGAGAAATATTATTGATGTGTTCAGCCTATTTTTGGCTGGCTGGGGTTGGTGCACATCCAAAACAGAAGTGTTAAGTTTTATATCTATTTTATCTACATCAGCTCCTCTCTCCCCCAAATCCATTAAAAGATAACAGAAACAGAGCTCTCTTCAGATAACATCCAATTGGTTCACATTTGGGGGACCAACATGTCATGCCCTGCCTTGCCGAAGCAGAGGCACACATTTAATCTTTCCAAGGAACCACAGAAAAAGACACCAGAAAACTTCCAGTTGCCCTTAGAGATGAGAGGAGGGTTTTACTCTCAAATATGGAGCTGTTTCTCTGACTCAGCAGGGGAAGGAGGTGGATATGAAAGCAAAGATGTTCCCTTGCCTCGAAGCAAGTATTTTGGGTCACGGATCTTATTGATCAGACTTACGCAATTGGACATTTCTCTTGTGCCCACACACGTTCTCTCTCTCCTCTGTCTCCTGCTGCCTCAGTAACTTTTAGAGATTTGTGGAGTCAGGAGGCATCCATAAGATGGGCTGCTGGAATCTTGCTCCACTTTCTGGGTTGGGTAGGGAAAGGCAATTTCCAAGTATAGGAAATATGTTGGACCAACAGAGGGAATTGGGTCAGTCTGTCAATCAGAATTCCTCCTTAAAGCATGATAGAGGGTAATGTGAGAAAAAGAATATATGTGTGTGTGTGAGACTGGGTCACTTTGCTGTATAGTAGAAACTTGCGAGAGAATACTATAAACCAACTATAGTAGAAAAAATAAAAATCACTATTAAAAAAAAATTGCTCCTTGAACATTCTCAGTAACCCCTGTCCTCAGGTGATTCTAATGTGCAACAAGGCTGAGAAGCAGTGAACCCATAGCCTCAGTCAAACTGACTGAATGTGCATCAGCCAGACCCATCGGAACCCAGATTCTCATAAGCCCTCATCAGAGACTTGGTTAGAGGTTCACACCTGTCTGCCGCTTGGAATCACCTGGAGAACTTAGACAAATTTCAGTGTCTAGACCCATCTTTAGAGATTCTTATTCGGTCAGTCTAGGCAGGACCCAGGCAGCCATATTTTGTTAAATCTTCTCAGATGACTTTGTCATGATTTCCATTTTAGAGGAGTGTGCTTCTCAGACTCTGATTTGCAGAGTTTACCTGGGTCAACAAGAGGGTCTTGTTAAATGGGGATCTTACCTGGGGATCTTGTTAAAATGAGGACTCTGAAACACCTAAATAAATGATAAGACATAGCATGTTCATAGACTGGAAGACTCATCAGTAAAGATGTCAGTTCTCCTTTAATTTCTCTATAGATGTAATGCAGTTTCAATCAAAGTATAAGCTGGGCTTTTGTAGATAAAAATAAACCAGTTTCTAAAATCTATCTAAATCTATCTAAAATAAATCAGTTTCTAAAAGCAAAGAAGCTGGAAGAACTAAAATTTTGATAAAGTATATTTGGAAGAATCATATGACCCGATTTTAAGATTTATAATCAACTATCGCAATCAAAACAATGTGGTATTGGCAAAGGACTAGACATGTAGGTCAACAGAGCAGACTAGAGAGTCCATTTGTTTTTTGACAAAGGTGCCAAGACAATTTGATGAAGAAAGGATATTTTCTACAAATGAAGTTGAAACAATGGGACATTCAAAAGCAAGTAAACCTCAACCTAAACTTTGCACTTGTACAAAAATTTACTCAAAATGGACCCCATGTATAAATGTAAAACTATAAATCTTTTGGAAGAAAACAGAATACCTTTGTAGCCTGTGACTAGGCAGAGTTTTTAGACATGACACCAAAAAAGACAATCCATACAAGAAAAATGGATCGATTGGGCTTCATCAGAATTAAAAACTTGTTCTGTGAAAGACACTATTTTGAGAATGAAAAGACAGGTTACCTACTGTGAAAAATACTTGAAAATTACATAGCTCACAAAGGACTTTACATAGCCAGGAATATGAAGAACTCTCAAAGTTTGACAGCACGAAGACATGGGCAAACATGTAAAACATGGGCAAAAGACTTGAACAAACACTTCGTCAATTATTAGTGACTAGCAATTTGTCAAATGCTTCCTTGGAATTAGCTCCAGAGGTTGGGAGGGAATGAGGAAGACAAATTGTGTTATTCACCACAGGACAGAATTTTCTACTTTTCTCAAAGTTCTTATGTATTATTCTCTTTCTATACCCTATATTTTTGTGGGATCCAAGGCAGGGTTTCATATCCCCATCTTGCAGGTAATAATCACTGAGATCCCAGAAGGTTAAGGTCATAAAGCTTGCTAGTGGAAGAGGAAGGAGGAAGCTGGTTTCTCACCCACCAGAGTACTTTGGATCCCTGTGCAAAGCACATCGAGTGGCCTGAACCATCACAGAGCACAAAATTCAGTGAAAAGGTTCTTAGGCCTCTTCTGGGGAGTTGGATGGAAGCTCCCACACTAGGGTGAATATAGCAGTATCAAAGCCTGGATGGAGGTAGGGTAAAGAGCAACGGAAGGGGAAAGAAGAGAGGAAACCAAACGTGACTGCCAGGTGTAGGTTCAAGGACATGGTGGCTCTCTTTCAAATGCTGAATCTGTGGGAAAAACACTACTATCACCTACTCCTAAATTATCTCTCCTCTGCCCCCAACCAGAGGAGGTCCTGCATGAAACTCCCAGTGTTGAATGAGAGGCTTTTTTTATCCAGCCTTCAGTCCTGCTTCAGCTCACAGCCACTTTGATGAGGGATCTTGAACAAGTCAATTAAAGCCTCATCTCTGGAAGGTGCCTGGAAAGGGAATCTGGGTTGCTCAAGGTTTGGGAGTGGAAGACGTCCAGTAATTGCCATTGTTTGGCATGGGGTGGTAATGAAAAGAGCCAGGGAACAAGGGGGACCCATCTCCTAGCAAGCTGAGATGTTGGGGGCTGGGAGTGACATTTCATGCCCCTATCATTTGCTCCAAGTATCATTGCCTTCAGCTGTGCTTTGGTTGATAACCTCTTGTTCTATGCAGATGGCTCTTGCACCTCAATTTTCTTGGCAGTTACTCAGCAGTAGCTTCCTTGCAGCATACAACCTCAATTAATCCTTAGTTAAAGCACCACAGAGATGAAAGGCTTTTCCCCCTTGTTCCCCCTTTTTTCCCCTGAGAAGATTGGATTTTGTGCAGCTCTCTTGGAAAAGGAGTCAGCTTTGAAAGCAGGTTCAGATTCTAGCACAGTTCCTATTTATTTATAGCCCAACTTATTTCAGCAACTGCTGTCAAGTAAAAACTCCAGTTAATCAGAGGCAGGTAAACATGCCAATTCCATTTATTTGCCCAAGAAGCCCTCTCTGCTGTGGTGGAAGAACGATGCCACTCTGGGGCTGATCCTGACTCCTGAAGGGCTGGAGACCAACACAGTTAAGACGTGCTCCACATTCAGTCCCAGACACCCAAGTTATTGTCACTTATGTTATTTGGTGAAAAAGGCAAGAAGTTTTGAGCCAGATGTTCCAGTTCTGGTTTGGCCACTTGCTGTCCATGACTTGTAAAAGTTACTTAGCTTCTTGGAGTCAGGATTTTCCCATTTAAAAATGGCTGCATCACTAACTACAAATGCAAATGAGCTCATGTCAGCCTCTGGGACAGTGCTCGGTAGATTGGTTTCTTAATTCATGGTTCATTGAAACTCTTTGAATGAGTGAAGTCAGACTTTGGAGTATTGGATGAATAAATACACAAATTTGTCCATCAGAGATCGTTGAGAATCTGCTAGGTATCAGACATTACGTGGGCCAGTGGAGAAAATTAGACACTGTCATTGGCTTCTCAGAGCTCACATGGTAGGGACGAAGAGGACAATGAACTGTAAATGATAATCATACCTATTGATACGTCCATTTTTAAAGGACCTGGAAGAGAGAAGAGGGTGGGGAGAAGTTTTATTGGGGAGTGGTTAGGGAAATTGAGGTGAGACCAGAAACTGGGGTGAGAATTAACTGGACGAAAAGGAGGAAGAACAGGTGTCCAGTCCTGAGCTGCACATATTTCAAGGAAGGAAAAACAAGGCCAGGGGGACCCAAGTGTGGTGAGCAAGGAGGGGCCTGGCTGAAAGGAGGTTGAAGAGAAGGGTTAAGAGCCACAGGCCTTAAATCTTATCATGGACGCTACATAAAGGGGTGGAAGGGTTTTAAGCAAGGAAGTAATGTAATTCTGTTTATTAGGTTCAGTTGGATTGAATCAAAGGTTACTAAGACTATAATGCCTTTCTATGGGAAGAGCTCATGCACTTAGCACAGAGGGCTGGCAGAAGGTGAGGGTGGTGGCTATTGATGATTATATGTGGTTCTCCCTACTTTAGTACTTTATGGAGCTGGGGATGAGCTCCAAGATGCTGCAGCCTTTTGGGTCCAAGGCATTCTGCCTATCTGAAGCCATAGAATTTCTCATGTCTTAG
Source organism: Sus scrofa (assembly GCF_054392235.1). Classification (NCBI taxonomy): domain Eukaryota; kingdom Metazoa; phylum Chordata; class Mammalia; order Artiodactyla; family Suidae; genus Sus; species Sus scrofa. Next base: position 102,060,980 of record NC_139396.1, on the reverse strand, counting down.
GAATTCCTAGGAGTACAAATCCAGAAGATGTCAGCTGTGTGGCCTGAAATGGAATTCCAGCTTGTTGATTTGATTCCACTGTTGATTGGAAGAACAACAGTAAAGATGTAGTGTCAATTGGAGTAAACTTGATTGAGGATGCTCACGTTGTATTTTTCAGAAAAAAAAATTCTTTAGAAACATGAACAACTTTCAGTATTGTGAGTCATCAGATAGCACATGGTTAGAATCCTCTGCCTTTTGGCCTAGTGATCTTGACGCTCCTGTCTGCACTGGGAAATCAGTGAAGCTAAGTCAGCTGTGCTTCTCTCCTCCCACTGACAGGAGAACCCTAAACACTTTGAAAGGGGCTATAGGTCCCTGGAACCCACTTCAGCTTGATCTGTAGAGTGGCTTGGCCAGAGAGAAGCAGGGACTCTTTTCCCAGTGTTCCTCCTCTATGTCAGTGAGGAGTCCAGGGAGAGATTCACCAAAGGCCATGGGACAGATGCTTATTGTTTCATAAGCATCCAGGGGAGAGTCCCTTCTGACTAAGAAGAAGGGGAGGATGGCAGAGCAAGATAGGGAAACTTAAAGAGACAGACAGTGGCTTCCAGGTTCTGCAAGGCTGCAGCTGCCCTGTGAGCTGGGTGCCCAGGTCTGAGGTAGGACATTGGGAGAGGTTCATCCAAAGAGGACCACACATTTATGCAAAGCCTGCTGTCTTTTGGGCCTTGGCCTTTCCTCATGCCATCATATTTGTCCTTCCCAGTGATGCTGCATTTTTTAGATGGATCAGTTGAGGCTCAGAGTGGGTACATGAAGTGCCCACATTCACATGGGCAGAGGTGGTGGATAGAGACTTGAATGTTTATGTCCCTCTCCACCTCCCAAATTCACATGTTGAAACCTAGTTCCCAGTGTGATTTTATTTGGAGGTGTGGCTTTTGGGAAGTGATTAGGGAATAAGAATAGAGGCCTCATGGGATCAGTATCCTTATAAGAGAGACACCAGGGGGCTCCCCTACCTTTCCACATGTAAGGTCACAAAGAGAAGATGACCATCTATGAACCCGGAGGCAGGCCCTCACCAGACACCAAATCTGCCAATGCCTTGATCTTGGACTTTCCAGCCTCCAGAACTGTGAGAAATAGATGTGTGTTATTTAAACCTCCAGTCTATGGTACTTTTGTCATAGCTCCCTGGACAGACTAAGAGTTGGGTAGAACTGGATTTGAGTGCATGTCTTTTGGCTCTTTCCACTTGGTTTCACAGAGTTTTCCCAGCTTCCCATGTGTGTGCATGTGGGGGATGGTTCAATGAGGCTGCCCTCCCAAGCATGTCCGGATGCTAAGGCATTGTTCTGGGCAACGGGGTGGAGGGTGTGTGTGTGGCTACAATGAAGGGCCTCTGGATTGGGAGGGTCCGAACATTGCCTCTGACCTGTCCTCTTCTCTGTGAAGCAAGGTCAGCATGCCCACCTGGCTGGCCTTCCCTCTGCCAGCCTGTGGGAGCCTGTGTGAGATAATGGATGCAAATGTCTTGAGGGCGGAGGGAGTGCAAGAGAGGAGACTGAGGTGCTAATGGACAGCCGAGACTGCCAGCGGCCTGCTGAGGGAGACCCTGGGCTTGGCTCAGCTCCGAGCAAACACAGAATGGGGTCACAGTTTGCCCAGACTGGGCCAGAAACGGTGTTTCCTGAGCCCGTGTCACCAACTTCCATTTGCCTGGTCGAGGGGGTGCCTGGGCATGTGGCTCCCTGCCTGGCTTGAACACATAGACCCCCTTGTCTCTGCTTCCTAGAGCCTAGAATTAGCCGGGGGCAGCTCTTGGCTGATAAGATGGACCACGTGGGCTAGCCATGAGCAGCAGTGGTCACCATCCTGCCAGGCCACAGGAAGTCATTTGATGCGCTCCCAGCTGAAGCCAGGACCCCTGTTGGTAGCTGTGACCTGGACCACCGGCCCTTCCAGCTCTCTTCCTGCTCCAACTTCCTCTTTGTAGTTTCTCTGTGGTTGTAGTGGAAAGTGGAGGAACAATTAGATGACAACACCCTTTCAATTGCCTTGAATCTTCAAACTCTTAAACTCTCATCAGTTCCTGCAGTGGTCTGCTCTGCCCTTCCTGTTCTTTGCTACAAGCAAATCCAGAGGCGGGCCAGTAACCTTGTTCTGGGGAAAGATGGAACACGAGGCATGTGGCTCGTAGCCTCCCTAGGAAAGAGGTCTTGTGTTTGGGAGGGCACACCGGGACTCCTATTCCATTTCAGAGCCACCTTCTCCTTGTCTGCCAGAACAGAGGGTTCTACATTCAGAAGTGGGCAGCCTGGGCTCTGGACTGAGATTATGCCTCAACTCGATGATGGTGATGATGATAGTAATACCAGGAACAGTTAAAATTGCTGTCATTTACCACGTGTTTACTTATTTATTTATTTTTTCTTTTGTCTTTTTGCCTTTTCTAGGGCCACTTCCTGCGGCATATGGAGGTTCCCAGGCTAGGGGTCGAATCGGAGCTGTAGCCACTGGTCTACACCAAAGCCACAGCAACGTGGGATCCAAGCTGCGTCTGCAACCTACACCACAGCTCACGGCAACGCCAGATCTTTAACACACTGAGCAAGGGCAGGGACCAAACCCTCAACCTCATGGTTCCTAGTCGGATTCGTTAACCACTGCACCACGACGGGAACTCCCCACATGTTTATTTTTAAAAGATTTTATCGGGGTATAGTTGATTTTCAATACTGTATTCGTGTCATGTTTACAGCAGAGTGGATCAGTCATATGTATGTGTGGATCCATTCTTGCCCTGCCACAGAATATTACAGAACCTTGAGTAAACCTCCCTGCATTATTACCACATGCCTACTTTGTGCCAATTTAGACCTCATGATGTTGAATTTTAACAATATCCCTGCAAGGCAGGTGTTATATTCACTTTGCAGATGACAAAGTTAATGCTCAGAGAGGTTGAATGACTGCCCAAAGTCGAACAGCGGAAGGTTACTGAGATAGGGTTTGTGGCCACATCTTGATGGCCCCAAGCCCAGCTCTGTCTACTGGGGCACCCTGACATTTGACTTCACAGAGCCCTGGGGTCACTCACTCAGAAGTCCCTCAAAGCTGGCAGGGCTCCACATCATTCCAGCTCCCTCCCTCTGGCAGTGAGAAGACTCAGCCACGTGCCCCCCCTCCACCAAGTGTCTTGGCTCCTTAGCTCCTCCCTCACTCTCTGTGGGTCTGCAGAGAGCCCCATTCTGAGATTGCCTGAGCTGGGCTGCCAGCTTTGCAAGTTCTAGACATGAAGGAAACTCCAAGCAGCCTCAGCTTCTCCTGCGTTTCCCTTTGGAGGCCTGAGAAACACATCTGGGAAGTGGATGGGAAGGTGAGCAAAAGTAAGAAAAACAGGAAAAAGTAGACTTAAAGACCTTAGACGTGCAGAAGGTGCCCATCTCCCCAGGGGCTCAGGGATGTATTCATCCTAGAGTGGCCTGAGGGGTAGGGGGGCAGAGTGAGATCCTGCTAGCCCTGACTCCCTGCTTCCTGAGACCCTCAGAGACCCAAACCAGAGGGGCTACCTTGGCCTGGACAAAGCATCATGCTCTACCTGGGGCTGGGCCCTCCATCCCTGGGAGGGCGGGGAGGCTCAGCAGCTGTCTGGGCTCCAGGCCCTCAGAGGAGACAGTTCTTGGAAGCTGCTCTCTTTGTCTGCCATGGCTATCCTGCTTCTCCCCCAGGCGCCCATCCTTTCTCTAAGACCCATATACCATCACCTCCTCCGGGAGGTCTTCCCTGCCTGCCTCATAATCATGGCTCCAGACCTTATTCTAGAACATCTATTGAATTGCAGTCTACCTACTACTTTTTCTGTGTTTCTTCCTTTTTTTTCTCTAAGACAAGATTGATCTCTTAAGTCTGGGATAGTCTGTCTCTTTTATGTTTAGTCATGAAATCTTTAAAATACCAGTGGCATAATTCAGCACACACAATAAATTTGTACTCTTGTGTATTTATCTATTTTATTTATTTATTTAGTCTTTTTAGGGCCATACCTGTGGCACATGGAGATTCCCAGGCTAGGGGTCAAATGGGAGTTATAGCTGCCAGCCTATACCACAGTCATAGCAATGCTGGATCCTTAACCCACTGAGCAAGGCCAGGAAACAAACCTGCATCCTCAAGGATGCTAGTCAGATTCATTTCTGCTGAGCCACGATGGGAACTCCACTCTTGCGTATTCAGATCAGAGTAGTGTCCTTTCCTTATAGTAGGTACATTGATCTTATCATTTTGCTCTCAGGTTTTGTTTGTTTGCTTTGTTTTATTTTTAACAGCTTTGTTTCCCACTGCTTTCCCCTCCTTGACATTCACTTGTTTACACAACATATAGTCACTGAGCAACTACTACGTGTCGGGCACTGTTCTAGGTCCTGGCTTGCAGAAGTGAACAAATTTGTTATTGTCTTAGGCAGTGGAAAAGCCCAGAATGAGGCTGATTTAGGGTGAGGCTCGATTCATGGGCTTAATGAGGTCACCCCTGGAGCTGAGATCCCCATGGGAGCTCCCTTGTGGGTTGAGTATGTGAGGGGCCTTTTCCTGGACACACCTCGGGTCTTTCTCTTGAATGAGTGGTTCAGTTGGTAATGAATGAGGCCACCCAGGCTCATACACACTTGTTCTTGGAGTTGGAGCCTCCTTCTAAGGTTTCATACTGAGAACACGCTTTTTTTTTTTTTTTTTTAATAGGGAGCAGGTGTGTGGTAGATTCTGGATTCCTACACGGCTGTCTTCTGATTATTCTCAGAGAATCGCACCTTTCCAGTCTGGTTTGGCTGAGGCTGTTTTTGTCACCCCCCCACCTCCAGGGCTCTGTTGTTTGTTCCTGGAGCAGAGAGACATCTGTCATCCTCACTGAGCCTTGACAGATGCTACATTCACAGAAGTAACACCCATTTAAACACACACACAGCAGCTGCAGCTTTTTCATTGCCTCCCTGGCTCAGACACTGCACCTTCATTTACCTGCCCTTTCTCCTGCTGGTGGCACCTTCTTGCACCTCCCTGCCAGCCCATGCTCCCACCCTGCAGGCACAGAACCAATGGTACCTGTGTGTGCTCTGACGCCCAGTAGACTTGAACAAGAGTCTTTGTGCCTACAAGAGGTGAAGGAGGGTCTCACTGCAGAATCACAGGTTGTAAGCACCTGCTGTGCAGTGAGCACATCTCCACCTCTCTGGATTGGAACAGAGCTTGGATGGTTGCACTTGAGCCTAGTGAGAAAAGCAGGCAGACCATCACCTCCTCTGGGAAATGAATGAGTCTTCCTGTTGGGGATGCACCTCACTTGACCCCTGTTACCTTCAGAAATGAGAGCTCAGGGAAATGGTGCAGGCACACACCAAAAATGGGGCTTACTTGTAGTATCATGAGGGAATTGAGGATGCTCTGCTCATCTTATAAAAGAGGGAAGGCTTGACTGAGGATGGCTTCTTAAACTAGACTTAGAAGAAACTCTTAGATGAAGAGAAGGCTCAGCATGGTAGGATAAGAGAAGAAGAAGCAGGCATACATTTGTGGACAGTTGTATGAAGGTCTTACAAATATTTTATAATGATGTAGAACATTTCCTTGTTCTTTGTAAAATCATCCTAGTTTTCTGTACTTTTTCACTGCCTCCCTGTGGGCGAGCACGAATAATTCTGAAAGGTGTTTGTGGACTTGATTTAGAGAAGGCTGGTTTGGGTGTAGGGGTAGTAGAGAGTATCGTCCTCCTTGGCGGCTCCTGGGGGGAGAGCAGCCTGGGGAAAGATGATGGAGGGCCAGGTCCCTGGACCTAAGGAAAAGGGAGAGGTGAGTCTATAGCTGGCAGGAGTGGGTGGGGACACAGACATTTGTAGGTCCTAGGCAGTGTCCTGGTGCTTTGTCCCAGATGGGAGGGTGGGGGAGATACGGGTTCATAGATAATATATGGCTCTGGTGGTTGGGAAAGTGGGGAAGGAGGCCGTTAACTGTATTCAACTAGATCTACTCCAGAAGGTCAATAAGTCCTACTCTACCATGTAAGCTCATGGAAGAACCTAGTTGAAGAAGACTGATCTCGATCTGAATGCTTCCTGACAGGACTTCCCGTTAGTGTAGTTACATCTCAGCTGGAGTTGGGTACCTTTGGGATGATGGAGAACAGGATGGAGGGAGCATCGGTTCTGTGGCTGTTAGCTGGGCTGCAGGGAGTCCTGGGGGCTGGTTCTCAGCTGATCCTCAACGCTCTTTAGACCCCCACGCCACCCTTTTGAAAGAGTTCTTCTACTTAAGTATTTGTCTTATATGGTGCTTGTGCTTAAATATTTTATTTGAAAAAGGAATGGGGAACTAAAACATTTCTTTGTATCTTGAGTCAGATCACTCACAAACTCCCTCTGATTCTAAGCTGATTTGTGAGTTGGTATTTCAGAGACCCCAGCCCACTTCACTTGATCTTTTTATCTTTAGGCTCTTCTTTCTTACGCTGACATTTGAATTCCTAGGTGGTTCTTTTCACATTTTCCCAGATTATATTTGTGACTAATCCTTCTCATGCTATTTCAAGTAATGGAGAGAACCTGAACCCAGTAGTAAAGCCAAGGCCCTTCTTCATAGTTATGGAAGTTTCTGGAATCTGTAAAACATTACTTTGTATACCGGAAACCAAAGTTTAAGAAATGCTAGCTTTTCTCTTAATTTAAATGACTGCATCCCATGGGGAATTTATTTTTTTTAAAGGAAATCGCATATTCCAATAAAGAAGAAAGCTCTGCTGGATAAACAATGAGGGTGTTTACTTAAAAAATGATTCTACATTCAGCTAGAGAGACAGAGAGGAAGAGAAGAAGCGCTGAATGGAATTTGCATGACCAGACTTTAAAATCAAGTCTGCATTTTTCATCTCTCCTTTTCTGTGTGCTCCACCTAAGCAGAGCCAAGCAGACCTTCTTCTGGCCCCTCCCTAAGCCCAAGGATGTCAGGTTGCAAAGCCATGATCTGAGAAGGGATGGAAAGTCTCACCAGTGGGAATGCAACTACCATCTGGAATTTTTTTTTGTATGCAAATAAGAGAAATCTGGTTCAAGATGCTTGAACACAAAAATCAAATTAAAACACAGGAAACAAAAGGAAAGAGTGGGGAGGGATTGGATGACTCTGATAACTGAAAAGTCTTGAGGGTTGGCTTCCCATTTAGCTGACTCTAGGCGCTTGAATGATGTGTCAAGACCCTTGTTCTCACTGGTTCACTCCATTTCTCGGGCCATCTCACACCTCTGCCTCTGCATTGGTTTATACTTTCTCCGTGTGGGTCCCACAACAAAATCGAATGTGTTTCATATCCTTTTCCTACTCTTTTTTTTTTTTTTTTTTTTTTTTTTGGTCTTTTTAGGGCCACATCCATGGCATATGGAAGTTCCTAGGCTAGGGGTTAAATGGGAGCTGCAGATGCCAGCCTATGCCGCAGCCACAGAAAGGTCGGATCTGAGCCACGTCTGCAACCCACACCCCAGTTCACAGCAATGCCAGATGCTTAACCCACTGAGCAAGGCCAGGAATTGAACCCACATCCTCATGGATACTAGTTGGGTTTGTTACTGCTGAGCCATAATGGGAGCTCCCCGTTTCTTACCTTCTCAGTGGAAAGATAACTTCTCTTTTACATACAGGATTTCCAGCAAAATCCCAGAATTGATTCTCATTGGAATAGGTTGATTTACATGCTTGCTCTTGAACTAATCACCATGTCCAGGAAGATGGATCTGCTCTCTCACTGGATAAAACTGGTGGACACCTACTCCTGGAACTGAAAGGTGGATGTGGGGCCCTTATTGAACCACATGGATTGACAGTGAGGAATAATTTGTTGTCAGACAGGCAATGGATGCTAGGCATGTAAAGCTGCTATCCACTCTGATGTGGTTCGGTCAGATCGATCTGAGGGGCCAGCCCTGGGCCAAACCATTTTGCCAGATGATCTTGTTAGGCAATGTCTCCGTGTTTGGTTACCTGCAAAGTATTTCAGTTGTTGGCATGGTCCTCCTGTCATCTTGCTCCTAGATATTGGAAATCAGGCATAATCAGCCTAATGTACCAACTTGGATCTGGCATTATGTAAGGGAAGGCGAGCTCTGTGCCCACACTTCCTACCAACTACAGAGTTAACAAATCATTTCCACCCAATGTGATTAATATTACTTTTTGGCTATTTATTGAGAGCTGATAATTATTGGAGATTTAAGAAATTATCTACCTATTCATCCAGTTTTACCATTGAAACTATTTAATTGTATTAATTGAACCAGTTTTTATGAAATAGCTATACCTGTCTGTTACGATTACTTACTATGTCCCAGGCAGTTGCATATGTGTTCTAGAAACATGAAGTCAGGTCTTCCCAACAACTCTATGAGATGTACACTTAGCTCTGTTTTGCAGGAGAGGAAACAGTGTTATGTGACTTGTCAAAGGCCATGCAGCCTGGAGCATGCAACACGCTTATAGGCTTGTGCTGGGCTTGATGCATATAGGAAGGATGCATAAGACATGTTCTCTGCCCTTGAGTAGTATGTAATTGCTGTGTGTTTATAGTTACATAAAAGAATGAGTAATATGCTTCTATGGGAATAAAAAACAAAACAGAAGGAAGTGATTAATTTTGCCCGAGTGTAGTCTCAGAGGCAGGAAGGGACATTTGAGCTAGGCCTTGATGAGTGAGTAGGAGTTTCTCATGGGGGTATGGTGCAGAGAGAATTCATTCTTTAACTGAGTAATGCATGAGTTTTGTCTGAGATGGAGCTGCCAGTTTTAGTGGGTGTACTATCACCTTAAGCTCTACCTTCTCATTTGACTGCACTGGCCACAGTGATAGACATTTGTATTCGTTTAGATGCTTGCATTTGCAAAGAAGAGAAATCCCAACACAAGCTGGCATAAACCATAAAGGGGATTTCATGTCCATCTCTTGAAAATCACAGAATTAGGGCTGGCATAGGGTGAGGTTGATCAGTTGGCTCAACACTACCACCAAAGGTCTGGTTTCTCTCCATCTCTCTGCTGTCTTATGCAATGGTGTTTTCATCAAAGATTCCCAAATGGGATTTGGGGGGATGGATGGAAGGAGGAAGGGGCCAGTGAGTGCTGGGAAAGCTTTAAAGTTGTTCACTACAGCACTCACGTCTGAATATTCTCTTTCTTTTGAGCAATGCACGTGGCTTATACCGACTGCTCATAACCTTGGGTGCTCAAACTCTGGGCTTAACCTTAGGCAGTCCAGTCATTGAACTTTCACCTCTCTGTTGTTTTTTCCTAGTTTGTCCTCTGGACCAGCTTGTTTTGACTGGGTCTGAGGACAGCTACTCTATTAGAATACAATAAATTTTGTGGACAGATCAGCATTCTCTGGGCACAAAGGCCACACAGAAGGGTCTAGAACTTCATAGCAGCTTTTGTCTGAGCTCTCTTGCAGAGTGACTTTCTCAAAGATGGTAAAAAGATTGGACATGGCATTTTCCAGAACTCTCCCCACCTTCCAAGACCACTGCTATCTCCTTCCTAGATGGGTAGCTCAGTTGCTTCTCGGTCATGGAATGGCAGAAACGGGGGATTCCCAGGATGTTCTGCACTGACAGGAGGGAGACGTGTCCAAGGCCATTATCCAGAAGTAGCAGATCCTGGATTGTAACCAAAAGCAGGATGGCTCCAGAAAGACTGAGTAGTTGGAGGTAGACAGGCCCAGTTTCACATCATGGTGCTGTCACTTTTTAAGAGGCAGTATGTGTGTGGCTTGCGGGTGGACAGTACCCAGACTGCCCAAGTCTGAGCTAGTTTCCAGGCTGTTCCTGGCTTTGAGTCCTGGTGCTTCCCTTGACTCAGCCTGGACCAGGAATAGTTATCAAGTCCTAATCTTGCCTTCAGAGATTGTTTTCTGATGTGTCCTCTTGGGAAGGTGACATCTGTCATCTTACCTCTTTGGCCTCAGTTGTTTCATCTGTAAGATATGGGTGAGACTACTATCCACACTGTAAGGTAATTATGAGGATTAAATGAGATATTGTGTGGAAAACACTCGGAGCAGCCACTGGTAAGTACCAGCGATGAGAATAATTAGGTATGTCTTGCATGGCTGCTGTGAGCCTTCGTCATTGCATATATATTGTCTGGCCTATAGCAGACACCTGATAAATGTTAGCCATTATTAATAATAATTATGTTGACAGAAGTGTTTAATAATAACGTGAGTCATCTGAGTAGAACATGATAATTTCTGAGATGCTTACTGCTAGTGTTGTCCCCTTGGACCTCACAGCTACTCAATGATGGGGTTCCTAACTCTATCCAGGGCTCCCAGGAGAGGGTTGAATGCCTTCCCAGGGTGTTCTGGCCAGGTGGTCACCTGTGGGACTAGGAAAGACCCCATGGACAGGAGCTTCCCAGTCCCAATTTTGTCCCCTTCCTGTCCCCACCCAGCCCGGAGGCTTCAAAGCCGTTTGTCACAGCCTCTTTTGAAATGCATGTGGTTCTCATCTGTAATATCCTGATCGTCCCATTAATCTCCTTTAAGCTTCATGAAAAATACAAAGGGCCGGATCGGGAAATAGTCACCAAGTTCTAATTTTGCATTCAGGGGATTGTTTTCCGTGGACGTGAAGAGACTGATTTTTTCCCATTTGGCGTTTGGCGTTCCAGTGAAGTCTGGGAGAGCTGTCGCCTTCTGAATTATCTACCACTTTATAAGGTTGCATCTATATTTTGCCTCTAATGTGTCTGTTCCTTTTGTTACTGCTCTATCTGCATGTGCTTCCCTTCCTAATGAACATCGAACTGTACTACCCAGAAGGAACACTGAGAAATTTCTTTTCTGGGGGAGTTCCTGTTGTGGCTCAGTGGGTTAAGAACCTGGCTAGTATCCATGAGGATTCGGGTTTTATCTCTGGCCTCGTTCAGTGTGTTAAAGGATCTGTCATTGCCATGAGCTGCAGCATAGGTCACGGATACACCTTGGATCTGACGTGGCCGTGACCATGTTGTAGGCCAGTGGCTATGGCTCCAATTTGACCCCTAACCTGGGAACTTCCATATGCCATGGAAAGACCAAAAACCCCAAATTATTTTCTTTTTGGTTTTTTGGCTGCACCCGCAACATATGGAAATTCTTGGGTCAGAGGTTGAATCCAAGCTACAGCTGCAACCTACACCACAGCTGCGGCAATGCCAGATCCTTAACCCACTGAGCTGGGCTGGGAATTGTATCTGTGCCTCTGTAGCAACCCGAGCTGCTGCAGTTAGATTGTGAACCCACTGTACCAAGCAGGAACTCCTTCAGAAATCTCTTTTGATAAGACCGTAGAGCAGCAGGAAGCCAGGAACCTCAGTCACCCACTTGTGCTTATTTCTAGACCCTGATCACAGAGCAGTGTCCACGACAGAAAGAACAGTGTTCTCTCGCCAAAGTCCTGAATTCTAGATCAGTTCACTATTTCATATGGTAGCTTCTAGCCATGTATGGCTGTTTAAGTTGAAATGAAATCACAAGCTCAGCTAACCAGTCACATTATCCCCACTTCAAATACTCAGTAGCCCCAGGTGGCGAGTGACGGCTGTCTTGGACAGCACAGAGAAAGAACATTTCCATCGATACAAAACGCTGTGCTGGACAGCTTTTAGGGTAAAGGAGGACAGGAGAGGGAACTGACACACAGGAGAGGGTGTGAGTCTTTAGCTACAAAGTTCCACAGACAAATATTAAATATTCCTCCTTTTTAACACTCTACATGTATTTTTCCAGTAATTTTCAAGCACCTGTATACCAGGAGAAATGAGATACTATTGTTCCCTGATCTAACAAAACATTCCATGAAAATAGGATATTGTTTTCTCTTAGAAATACAAATCCATACTTTGTTACCTAATAGGAACAATAAATTTGGACAGCATATTGCATGCGTTTCAACCCACTGGTGACTGGTATGGGTATGGCCAGAAAGCCAATATAAAACCTTGCTTCTACTAGCAAGAGAAATGGATTCAGAAAAATTGTTAGACTCTTACATACTCCTGTCAAACCTGGACTTCACCATTTTTGGCTCTTGACTCCTCTGGTGGGCAAGTCTACTTGTGGACAGCCCCATCTACTAATGCATCTCAAAAAGCATACAGACATGTTTGATGGGGTTTGCTGTTTGGCGCTATCAATAGATTATTCAATCATACCAGATCAAAGAGATGAACATCATTGCATGAATATTGCAAAAATTCTGTGGATCTCTTGGGGACCCACCAGACCTATTTTTGAGAATGACTGATTTAATCAGTTTGCAGAATTTAATACACATCCTCCAACCAGGGTTCTGAATCCTTTTGTCTTTGGGAGGAAGGAAAAGCAGAGGTTGACGCTGGCTGTCTAGGCTAACAAGAAAGCACAGGTGGTCCAGGGCTGCCTCTGAGATCTGAGGTCAGAGCCCATGCAGGGAAAGGCTGATGTCCTGCCTGAGGTGGGCTTATCCAGCGGTGCCCAGAGCCTCTGGTGAGTATGAGGTTCATTGTGTTCCACATCGTCTGTGGCCAGCTTACTAAATAGAATGGTGTTGGATTATTGGTGGAATTGTCCAGAAATCTCAGGACAAGAGGATAATCTCACCTAGTTTCTTCATAGTCAGGAGTTAATTGTGGTATCCTAGGAATTTCAACCCATGTCAGGGATCATCTTTGTGGTACATTTTGACCTTTGGTCTCCTCACTGTTGACTGGTGACATTAAGATGAGAATTTCTTGATTCTTGTCACTGATATAGCTTTTGAAAGACTGACAATAGTCTAAAAGTATTACCATAACAAACATCATACTATCCCTGGGTTTTTGCAGCCTTTGAATAAAGCCCCCCAGAGGCATTATCTTAGTGGTTTTCAAACTCTTTCAGTGGAAGGCGTCCTTTAAAAATCTTTGCTCAAATGACACTATCGCTGAAACCCAATGTTTAGTGCAGATAAAAGTGGAGTGTGCTGATGGGGGAGAAAGGGTAGAGCCCAGCTCACAGAACCTCCCCCCGCCACCCACCAAACCCTCCCCTGGCCTTTGAATCAGCACATGTCGCCAATGAGTGGCCCAGAGTGTCACCAAGTCCTCACAGTCACAGGGAGGTGTTGTGTCCTCTGGTCACCCCAGTAATTTGGTGCTGCCCCTGGATTAAGGGAGGCAGTTGAAGAAGAGAGAGTGGCTCTGATACTGCTTTACACAATTCGAGGACAGTCTGTAGGAGTGCCAGGGACGGGACTCGTCCAAGGTCACTGGTGGCAATAGGATCTAGATTCTTTATAGGCCGTGTTCTAGAGCAGAGCATATCCTTATAGAACTTGGCTCATGGTTTCCCAGGCAAGTTAGGATTTTGGGGCATTGGCCTCCATGTAGCCTGGCTCCACGCAGGGATTCTGCAGTGAAGACCCTCAGGGGATTTCCAGCCTATGTTGAACTTCGTCCAGACTGTTGCAGTTCCTCTTGCTTTGCAGACTCAGACATGGGCACCTAAAAGCCCCTGCTGTGGTCTCCACCATGGCTCAGGAAGTCCATCGTCCTCTTTCAGCCTCTCACACTCTCACCAGAAATAAAACCCCTGCAGTAATGGTGTTGGCGGGTGCACTGGGCTCTGTACAAGGATGAATGAACGTTGCCCTCCAAGGCCTGTTGTCTCTCTAACCTGTCATGTGCCAGTGCCTCAGTATTCTTGCCTGGGAGATGGGCATATGAATAAATCTATGTAAGTTTCACTGGAAGGTTAAACTCTTTGAAAATGTTGACTGTAGGTCCAGAGAGTTGGAATGGCTGGCCTCTAACTTAGAGCCAGTTACTGCCACACTCCATAAAATATTGCTCTGTTTGTTCTGAACCTGAAAAAAAGAAACCAAAGCTGTGACCTCTTGTCTAAACTTTGCTGATGATTTTAGGATTGACTCTTTATGCCAAACAACTGCTGATCAGTTTCTTATAGGGGAAAGCAGGTGTTGGGGAGGAAAGGAAATGAGTTTATTAACTCAGTTTCTCCGCTGACTCACCCAGTGGGTTGGAAACAGCATCTGAGCCTTGGTATCCACCATAGAGACGGGAGGATGTTACCCTTTTGTCCAGCCAGTGGGGGGAGGGAGAGAATGTCAATGATTGCATTAAGAAAGTGATTTGCAAAGCAAGGGAACGCCTCCTCAAAGGCCAATACAATCTTAGTAATCTTAGGAAGGACCTTCCCAGTTTAGAATTGGCTCTGAGAAGTTTGGCAGTGGAATTTAGATTTGCTCAGAGCAAGAAGGAAGGAGATGCAGCTTTTGTCTGGAACTCCAGGATCTTCCTTTTCCAGGCCAGCAATGTGGAGATATACCATAAAGAACAGAGAATGGCTGCCTCTGCTTGGAACGGAAGCAGTTAATTTGGTCTAATTGTGGCAATTTCTCGGAGTTGTTGGGAAATTCAGCAGCTAATGAACGTGCCCCTGTTCTGTCAGCTCCCTACTGGAATATTAGTATTCTCTTTTTCATACTTTGCAGCTAAGGGAAGTACAGAAATACATTTCTGGAGTCTGCTGGGGATCAGAGCAGGGATATAAAAACTTCCCTCTTTCCCACCAGAGATGAGTCCCAACCGTGCAGGTGAATGTCACATGCGTGTTTAAAAGGCCACTGCTTCCCAGGACTGTGCCAGGCTGACCTCTGTTCCTTGGTGCCCCCCACCCCCTTGCTGTGGGGCCTCTGTGAACATTCCATTCAGTGTGGGGCTTGTGGGTGTCCAGGTCTGCAGGCAGATACCCTTCTGCAGATCTGGACCAGAGGACAAAAGACAGGATGAAGGATATTGGGCTGTTCATTTCCCCTTCCTTCTCTTTTTGTCTTATGCTTAGTGTTTCCAAGAGCTGATGGGAGACAGCTTTATCTGGAGTAAATGACTCGGGTGTGGTACTTCTGAAATTATATTTCAAGGCATTCTGCTGCGCCTCCAATTCTGCGAAGGCTGCGTACTCTCTTTTCTTCTTGATGACCTCCACGCACACTGACATCTTAAAGGCCATGCAAGTCTTGGTAAAGAGACTTGGACTAGCATGCCTCTGCCTCTGTTATCCCAGTAGTTCTCCGCAGAGGTCCTGAGGTTCCTGTACTGGACTGACTCATCCTTTGAATAAAGTTCAGATGCAGCCAGGTGACTAGCTAGCTGTGAGTTTTCAGCATCTAATTTTGTACCCTTGCAAAAGTTACCCAACCATGACAGGCCTCAGTTTCCTCATCTGTAAAAAGGGGTAATGAAAAGTACCTCCTTTACAAGTGTCATGAGGATTAAGTGCTTAATTAGGCTCTGAGCACATTTCCTAAAATATAATATGGCCTGTATTTGTTAGCTCTTATTATTCATTTCATTAATTGTTATTTTCCAACGGCTTTTAACCTGTGCTGGGTCTTGTTATTGCCTTCTCTTTGTTTCTCAGAGCAAGACATAGTGTGAGAATCCTACCTTGGGTGAAAGATGGCAAAATACCATTGTTTGATTAAGGAAATTGCAGTTGTCGCATCTTATGGCAGAGGAAGCAAAACACCCCTGGGTGGTAGAGATACTGGTCCTGAGTCGCCACACTTGTGGGGGACTCAAGTCCATGATCCCCAGCATCTCTGCAGAGCTGCCTGTCAACTGGTTCTTGATGGAGAGCCAGATGCAGGGGCCAGTGCCAGCTCTGGTAGGGTGTGCCCTCCCCATGGATCCTCCTCATGTGGTGAGGGAGCCCCGGGTTCAGATCTGGATTCTTCCCCTTCCTAGCTCCTTGACTTTGTGCAGCTTACGTGACTTCTCTGATCTCCAGTCTCCTCTGCTGTAAAGCAGGGAAAGTAATACCCCTATCTTATGTGCATAGTGAGGCTAAGGACCATGGTGTATGTGAAGGTCAGATACAAAGCCCAGCGTATCACGGGTGTTCAGTAAATCTCAGCTCATAGTGATGCTCTGCCCTGGTTTTGTACCAGGCTGCTTTACTTGCATATCTCATGCATATCTCATCCTCATGGCACCACCTCGAGATCTGTACTCTTTATTTTTCAGATGGGGAAACTGAGGCTTTGTGCCATTAAGTGACTTGTTCAAGGCCATAATGCCACAGACGATGAAGTTGAGATTGAAACCCCAGCAGCCTTACTCCATGGAAACACCTTTCCCATTCCTCTTCTTTTTTTTGTCTTTTGTCTTTTTTAGGGCTGCACCTTCTCACGTCGAGGTTCCCAGGCTAGGGGTTGAATCGAAGCTACAGCTGCCGGCCTGTACCACAGCCACAACAATGCCAGATCCAAGCTGCATCTGTGACCTACACCACAGTTCATGGTAATGCCAGATCCTTAACCCACTGAGTGAGGCCAGGGATCGAACCTGCAACCTTGTGGTTCCTAGTCGGATTTGTTTCTGTTGTGCCACGATGGGAACTCCTGCCCATTCCTCTTCTTTAGAGCCATGTGCTAGGATGCTTGCAGGGCTGGTGCACGACCATGTTCCTTGGTCAGGAGGACAGACTGGCAGTGGACATTTTAATCATGACTGTACAGGGAGATACTGTCATTTGAGGTTGAGGACAGTGTTGCTGAGCCAGGAGACTAAGGCAGAAGTTTAATGCTGTTTCTGCAGGAAGGATGCACCAAGTCTGGTCTTGGATCTAGCAGTTTTGTCGGACAGAGATGGTGTCCCATTCATATGGACATGCTTGGTTGGGGTAGAGTCTGTGACCAGACCCAGAAACTCCAATGAGCCCATTTACCTCTTTAATAGTCCAGGTGATGAGAAGGGACACCTTCCTGCAAGATGAACTGAGGAAACCCCCAGTCCGTCCCCCAGATGATTGGGGAAGAATCCAGAGCAATGCAGGACCGTGAGAGAGAGATGATACAACTTCCCAATCTGAAGTCTCTAGATAAACTCTAGTTAATGATTTCAAAAACATGGATGTCCTTCAGCCTGAGGGACAAGAGCAAAACAAATGACCAGAGGCACAGATGCAGGACATTAGAACAGGAGGAGGGACAGAAAGAAAGGGAGAGATCTCTAGCAGGCTCCAACTCAACTGGCTTTCAGAGTCCGGGAGAGAATGCAAGTTGGGTTATTAAGGGAGTATTGACTTGAATGGACTGAGCAGTGGGAATGTTTTTGTTTCCTGGACACGAAAGCACACTTGGCTTTGCATGACTGGGTTTTAAATTGCTCAGTGGAGCATCACTTGGTGTTGCCCTGAGTCTATAAAGACCCACAATTTGGAAAGAATATTTGCTGCAATAGTCTCACATTTCGGGGATGGTGATAGAGAATAGCAATTCCCATTGCTCAATTAAAGCTAGTTTTTCTAGGATATCCCTACTCTGTTTTCCTTGGCTCTGGGTCCTGTAAGCATCTCTGGGAGGGAGGGGTGTACATACCCAAGGGTGCTCAGTACATGAATATACCCAAGGTTTGGGTCCAGGGGGATTGAGCCAGGTGCAGCCTTGCAGTCTTGGGGGCGAGGCATGAAGGCAGAGCCAAGGCAGGAAGGGGATGCGGCTGCCTCCCTAGGTCATCCAGTTGGCATTATCCTAGCACCCGCTGCATGCCAGCTGTATTCAAGGCATGGGCATAAAGTCATGATGGATAGGAATGATGTTTGGTGATGGATGCTCCCAGCAGGACCACACCCAGTCACTCAACTAGTCAGTGGGGTATGGCGGTGGGGTTAGCATGAGGGAGAGGAGGGCTGCTGCATGGGTAGTCAAAGACCTGAGTTGCAGCACACTGCTTCCTTAATAACCCACCTTGACTCTTTTCCACTGTCAGAGCCAATTTAGTAGGAAAAGCATTTGACTTCCCTCCCTCTCATCCTAGGATCTAGCAATTGGTATTTATTTTGCCTTAGTTCCCCAGGCTGAAGGATGGACACAGGCATAAAACCCATAACTTCTCTCTGGATTCAGTTTCTGGACAGAGAGTGGGGGGTCTTCTGGACCATATACTCCTCAGAAGAGGTACTTCTCCCTGAATCTTTGGTTTGGTTTTTCTTTCTGAAGGAACTGAGTCCATGATTTCAGATCAGGGCGGCACCACTGGGTGAAGGGGGAGCCTGGCCACCTGAGCTGGACATTGAGGTGCAGGTCTACGTGCCAGACGTGGGACCAGGGCCAGGGAGCACAGTGTAGCTGTGAGGGTTCAACTCTATGACACATGTAGGGAATTTAGAGCCATGCCAGGCATGTACAGGGTCCTGTAAAGGTTGAAAACAGATGATGCTAGAAATCGGGAAACCCAAGGCAGCCATTTATTCAATATTCATTCATTCAATCAAGAATTATTTCTTGGAGTTCCCATAGTGGCACAGTAGAAAAGAATCTGCCTAGGAACCATGAGGTTGCAGGTTCGATCCCTGGCCTCGCTCAGTGGGTTAGGATCTAGCGTTGCTGTGAGCTGTGGTGTAGGTGGCAGATGTGGCTCAGATCCCATGTTTCTGTGGCTGTGGAGTAGCCAGCACCTGTAGATCTGATTAGACCCCTAGCCTGGGAACTTCCATATGCAGCAGGTGTGGCTCTGAAAAGCAGGAAAAAAAAAAATAATTATTTCTTGAGCACCTAAGTTAAAAGAGCATGGGTTCTGGAGCCTGAGGGACAAGAGCAAATCCTGGCTGTTTTGCTTAATATCTTTGTAACCTTGAGCAAGTTACTTCATTACTCTCTGTACCTCAGTTTTCTGATTTGGGAAATGGGAATAATCAGTAATAAATTGAAGTTATAATAAGGACTAAAAGAGATCGCAGACTACATGCGTTTGTTAGGATCTTTTTGTTCCTTTGTTCCATGGCTGTTGATTGGTGTGGTGGTATGTTCTAGCCAGTGGAGACAGGCAAGGTCCATGCTTTTACCCACCTTAGGTTCCAGTGGAAGAGCCAGATTGTCAAAAAAGCAAATAAGCTGATAATGTATTTTAAGATAGTGGTAAGTGCTCCAAGAAACAAGATGATGCTGGGAAGCAGGTGATCAGGAGTAAGGACACACAGAGGAGACGGGGGAGAGGGAGAGAACCACTCAAAGACCATTCTGTTGAAAAACATGAAATAAGCAACTTTCTGGAATTTACCAGAGAGAAAGACAGAGAGGGAAAGCACTCCTTGAGTTTCCAAGAGAGGGAAGCAGGGTGAGCAGCCAAAAATAAATACAGTTAAATAAAGACTGATTCTGGGGCCAAACAAGCTTTAAGATAATTATTTCTCCCGGTAGTGAATCATCATGGCTCACAAACGAATTCATCTTTTCATGTTTTTAGTACCAAAGGTCCTTGGTAGATGGATTAATCCTCCTTTTCACCTGGCTCCCTTCACCTGATCCCCTCACCTCCTTGAATTGGAATGAAGGGCCATTCATTCCAAAAAACCTATTAACTCCTAGCTCCTAGACTGCTGGCTCACCACTCAGCCTGGCTTGGGTACCGCCTCTCAGTGCTTGAGTCCTCAGGCCTTCTCTGTTGTCTCCATTTGTGTCCCCTTTGGGCCTGTGCTGATGCAGGAAGGCTCACCAGACACTCCAGTGGCTCCTGTACATTTTCCAGCCCCCACAGGTAAGAGGGACGTGGGAACCTAGGAGCCGGGCAGGGCATCACTTCTGGGTGGATAGGGGAGGCCTACGTGGTCCAGGGCAAGATGGCAGAGCTTCCGTCAGCCTGGGCCCCAGAGTGGGTGGCTGGAGCTGACCCCTGTCCCTTTGTTTTCATGGGTCTCTAACTTCCTGGCTTCTCTAAGCCTCAAGGATTATTACTCCTTGTGTTTTGTTGCTCTGCAAAAACCTCTGCCAATGAACTCTTCAGCCTCAGATAGGCCTGCTTCTTTTCCCCTCTTAAAATCTGATCATGCCCTCTGACATCCCTGCTCTATTTTCTTTATTGTATTTGCCATTCTTTGACATGAACTTTTTTCTGTGTTTATATGTATTTTCCGTGTCCTCTTACTATAGTCTCCCATCTGTTGATACATCACAGTCTCCTCGGTGCCTAGAACAGCGTCTGGTACAAAGAAGATGCTTAGTAAGAATGTAAATGAATAAAACAGAAAAAAAGTGAACTCACAGATATAGAGAATGAGTGGTGAGGAGAGGGAAAAGGGGGTGGGGAAAGACAGGGGCAGGGGAAAGAGAAGGGTTTTTAGGAAACTGTATGAAGAGCACATGTGTGAAAACTGAAAATTGTGAAGCACTATAGAATTTAAGGAATCTTCATTTTTAAGAAGTGAAAAAAAAAAAAAAGAAGAAGAAAAAATCTGAATGAAGAGCCAGTTGCCAGGGAGGCATCTCCCGTCCCCTGTCCCCTTCTTGAGGACTTGGCCGTGTTGACTCATGAGGCGGTAGGATGTATGGTCAGGATAATATACTTCAGAGCCAGGCTGCTGGGGCTTCAATACAACATGCCAGCTGAATGACCTCGGCAAGTTCATCTGTGCCACAGTTTCCCCATCTGTACAATCTGAGAGGAGCAGCACCTCATGCCAAGGATTGTTTTTCAGGTTAAGTGAGTTACTAGATGTAAACCACTCAGAAAAGTGCCTTACTCATAGAAAGGGGCAGGTATGTTTTATCATTGTTACCAGTTGTGTGGGGGGAGATGAGAGGGGCCTGTCCCCTCTCCTGTGCCTTTTACTGAAGCAACCTCTTCAGTAACCTAGGGGCCTGGCTTCACTGCTCACTTGGGGGCCCTTGGGGTCCATTCAGCAAGAACATACTGCCACACTGAACCCCAGTCCTTAGGCCCTGCCCAGTCTAGGAAAAAGTCCCAGAGGAAAGTGTCTTTTCTCAAGGTCGAAGCTCTCCAAGGCTCACTGAGGCTCCCCCCACAAGGCTCTGTCCTTTTCCCTGTCCTTCAGCAGTATTTCCATAATGTTATTAAAAAGAGAGGTATGCTGGCCAGATGAGTGACACTTCCCAGTAATGGGGCTCCGCTGTGCCCCTCCGGGCGTGGAGAACTTGTTCAATCACGTGCCACCCCTGTGATGGGCCCAGGCACAGGTGCACACATTAGCTTCTGATTACACCCTTGTTGAGTCTTTCTTGACAGAAAGGAAATGAATTTACCTCATGTCACCTCTGTAGTTTGCAAGTGGCCTTGGCTTCTGTGATAATGGCACCTTTCCTGTTTTGTCAGATGGAGCAGGAAAAGCTCATATGGTGGCCAGCCCTTTGTGGTCTGTGTGTTCAAGCCTGGGGGTGGCTTCAGCTGATTCCTCAAGTTACTGAGGAATTGATGAGTTAGTGCATGGAAAGCGCTTAGAACCAACAGTGCCAGCGCAGAGGACGTGCTTAGGAAGGTTAGCCATTTGTTATTATGAATAAGTTGCTTCCCTCACCAAAAGTGGAAGTTGGGGTGCTGTGGGGGCCCAGAGAGGAAGGTGGGGAAGGAGGGGGTCTCTGCAGGGTAGGTTAGTTTATGTATGTAGGTTTTTATTTTTTTAATTTTTAATTTTTTTTAGGGCTGCACCCGCGGCATATGGAGGTTCCCAGGCTAGGGGTCATTTCAGAGCTGTAGCTGCTGGCCTACACCACAGCCACAGCAACACCAGATCCGAGCCGTGTCTGCGACCTACTACACCACAGCTATGGCAACACCAGATCCTTAACCCACTGAGTGAGGCCAGGGATCGAACCTGAGTTCTCATGGATACTAGTCAGATTCGTGTCTGCTGAACCATGACAGGAACTCCTTTGTATGTAGGTTTTGATTTTCACTTGGAACGCTGTTCTGAATTCTGCTAAGGAATCCTCTTGCAGTCCAGAAAGGGAGATGGGAGTGGAGTCCGTGGATGTTCTGGTTCCTTCCAGAGCTCTCAGACTGAGCTGCTAAATCCAGCCTCAAAGAGGGTGTGATTCCTGATGAAGAGCAGCAGACTCCTCTCTCACCAGCCTGTCACCTCTCCACTAAAAGCCCTCATCCTTTAGCAACCTGTCTTCATGGGAAGCCACCCCTGACCCTCCCATCCCCCTCATAAGCATTTAGGAACCCCAGGGGTCTCAGTGACTTACAGCCAAGAACTGTGCCTGAGAACCTGGGAAGGGCTTTCGCCTGACCTGGGAGAGCACAGGATTCCATCAGCAACTTCTTCTGGAAAATTACTGAACCAACCTGTCCCCAGCCGTCTCCTTGGAATTGTTTGCTATTTGACTCTTAAAGTGGACACATGTTCTGTCCCAGATGCATTCCCAGGAGCAGTCAGCTTGTCCCTGTGTGGGCAGGGCCGTGAGGTTCTGGAACGCACTAGCAGTTTGGTCTGATCTAGGTTCAGAGGCTGAGCAGGGCCTTACCTTGGAGCCCTTTCCTGCCCCTTCACGCTGCCCTTGCTGGGGCACATCTGGGAAGGAGGAGGAACAGGAGGCACATCTGGGAAGCTCTACCCTCAAGGGGGGTCACTCTAGCCTCCTGGAGGTTTGGGCCCAAGATCCACGGGTTCTGCTCGCCCCCCCCACCCCCATCCCAGAGTTCACAGCCTCAGCCAAACCCAGTAGCTGCATTGGGAGCCTGGGCCTGGCCTGTGTGGTGCTCTGACTGCAAGGAGGGCGAGATTCAGAAATTGGGAAAACCAGGCATATGGCCATGTCCTTGTGCTGGGAGGAGGAATGGGAGCTGGGAATAAGGGAGGAAAATGTAAGATAGAGATGATGACACCTGCAGAGAGATGCAGTAGGGGGGATCTAGAGAGAGACCAGGCACCCAGAAACTCTTGGAAAAAGAGTCAGACAATGGGTCAGACGGACCCACAGGAAGGAAGGTAGAAGATGGTCACGGTCGCTGTCAAGTGCATCCCGAGTGGGTACCAGGTGCCAAGACGAGCACCTTGCATAGTCTATCTCATTTAATCTTAGTAATAGTACTATGATATAAGTACTGTTCTCTGAATGTCCCAAACAATGGACATTCAGAAAGGTCAGATATCTTCTCTAAGGTCCCACAGCTTTTGGTGGAAAATCAGGACTAGAACTCGGCTCCCCTTTTTTGCAAAGCCCATATGCTGCCCCCTTGCAGAGAGGCCATGACCTTGGGAGTGTGGCCAGTGGGGCGGAGCGCCCCTGAGCCTCCTGCATGCCTGGAGGCATGAAGCCCTCTCTTTTGTAGTCAAGATGTGCTCATAAAGAGACTGCAGAGAAAGGAGTTCCCATCGTGGATCAGAGGATCAGTGGAAGCGAAACCAACTAGGAAGCATGAGGTTGCAGGTTCGATCCTTGGCCTCGCTCTGTGGGTTGAGGATCCAGTGTTGCCATGAGCTGTGGTGTAGGTCGCAGATGCGGCTCGGGTTTGGCTTTGCTGTGGCTCTGGTCTCAGCTCCCATTAGACCCCAAGCCTGGGAACCTCCATATGCTGCAGGTGTGGCCCTCAAAAGACAAAAAAAAAAAAGAGACTGCAGAGAAAGCAGATGGAAGGGAGTTGTGCATCTCACTCTCAACCCCAGAGTTACCTATAATGCCTTTGGGAACCAATAGAAGCATTTTGTTGTTCTTCTACACAAAAAGAAGTCTAGCCTAGATGGCTGCTGCAGCAAGCTCCGCTGCTATATCATGTCAAGGTTGACCTCTCGAGGATGTCAGCATTCTCTTGGCTTTTGCCTCAAGATGCATGGCCAGCATTAGGTTTTGTGTGTATTTTAGGAAGAAGAGTAGAAGGTCAGCATCAGGTTAAGCTGTTTCCCACTTCTTATCTGCCTTCCTCCCATGCAGAGTGTACACCTTGGCCACCCATATCGGCAGGAAAGGTGATTAGGCAGCTTTTAAGCCTCCAGGACAGGCAGGAATCCACTGTGAGTGAACCTAACCACCGTGTCCGCAGCATCCTGACAACCCATGAAGCCGCCTCCCCCAGGAAGCCTCACCCTTGGGGCCTCCTTTAGTGTCTGTGGAAGTTGCAGGCGAGCCTGGACTGGAGGCCTCGTTCTGGGTGCAGCTGAGTGATGGGGGTGGGCAAGGCAGGGGTGCTCACTGGGCTCCCTCCTGCTCTGCCTCTACTGGAGGTGGGGCTGAAACCATCCTGTCTGTCGTGTTTGGAAAACCAAGACTGGAGTCTCTCAGCTCTCCACCACCCGCCTGCTCGACAGCCAGCTGCACAGCTCACGTCCCAGGAGAGGCAGCAGATTAGATCAGTGAAGGAGCAGAGAGGCCAGTGGGAAGGGAGCGGAGGAGGAATGAATGCGGATTTGACAGAAGTTTCGAAAATATCATATTATTGATTTGGAAGAGACACGGGAGCGGAAGTGTAAGAGGCGGGTGGTGAGAGGCTCAGCTGAGATGGGCGTGAGAGAGGCTGCCTGTTTTATTGATGGGAGGTAACATCAGACCACCATTTCTCAACCAATTTTTCATTGCTGCCTGCCTAGGGAATTTTTTTTTTTTTGGCATTTTTTTTCCTAATCATCAGCTTTACCTCCCAATGAAATTTTATTTTTATTTTAATGATTTTTATTTTTTTCATTATAGCTGGTTTACAGTGTTCTGTCAATTTTCTACTATACGGCGAGATGACCCAGTCACACATACATATATACATTCTTTTTTCTCACATTATCATACTCCCTCATAAGTGACCAGACATAGTTCCCAGTGCTACACAGCAGGACCAATGAAAATTTAATATCACAGATGCACAGTATAGCGGTTTAGGTACTATATCTATATCTGAACTTATCCCCAAGAGGAGTAAGCCTTTTATGCCAGATTTAACCCCCTTAGAGGAGATACTCTCCATTGAGAGTGTGAGCATTAGACACATCCTGGGGGCACATACGGGCTTCCCTGAGAGGGGAAAAGCACGCTCCACCTTCTATGCTCAGACCTTGTGCAGGAAGGGAGCTGGGAGGAGCACCTGTTATGGGCCAGGCACCGAGAAAGGTGTTTTCTAGACATCCTCTCACTGAGCAGGTCAGAGCTGTGACCCCATTTCACAAATGGAGGCATCAAGGTTCAGAGGTTCCCCCCTCTGAAGAGACCAGCCTTGCCCAGATGAATGAGGTAACACTGCCTGTGACAGGTATGGGTGAGTGTCAGATGGGGCTCAGAGCTGGTGGGGTGAGAAGAACAGAAAGGGCCAGAGTCCGTGGTGATACTTTCTGGAGGAGGTGGATGGGGATAGGCTTTGAAGACCCAGAAATGAGAAAGGAGTCAGGCCTGGCAGTGGGGGAAGCTGGCAGGGAGGAGGCTTAGGGCCTGGGAGGGACCCTGGTTGACACTGAGGCTTCCTCCAGGTGATTGAAGAAGCCCCTGCAGACCTGTTTATTCTCTGGAGTCTGGTTAGAATGTAATCTCGAGCCAGGAATCCAGCCCTGATACTGAGCCCTGTTGGCACAAGGCACATACTCTTCACAGGTTAGGGCAGGAGATGGAGATATAAAAAGGCAGGAATCCAGGGTTCTTAACTCGGATGGTTTTAGGGTGACCTGGTGGAAGAAATCTCTGAAAGGAAGTGTGTGTGATCCAGAGCGTGTGACCCAAGAGAGCTAGAGTCTCATTTCCTTTTCTCTCACCTTCCCTGACAGGTACTCTGATGTACCTCTGCAGCAGACAGGTAGTTACATGGGCTCTCGTGGACCTGACGGTCAGGGAGCTTAGGCTCCTGTAACCTACACCCCCTAAATCTCCGTAGGGCGGCGCCCTGGACGTGTGTTTCCTGCCCTGGCTCTCTCTATGCTTTCTACTGGAACCTCTCTTGTTCTCCCCCAGAACCTTAATTTTACACATGGTTCTGCTGTTGCTATGGCAGGGGTAGAGAGCATAGCGAGTTGTACACAAACATCTGGAAGTTTCTGCCAAGATGTGACTCCCGCTACTTCTGTTGACATTTCATTGGCCATCGTAGGTTACCTAGTCTAGCCTCACTTCCAAGGGAAATGTAAGCCTGTGAGGGCCCTGGGTGTGAGGAGCAGAAGGTATCTGGGAAAAGCACCAAGGATGATCACAATGAAGGGTGAAGATACTGATTTTTCAAGATCAAATAGAATTGTTCCTTTTCTACGCATAGAAAACGTGTGATGCATTTGTTCACAGTGCTTTGCTTTTGACAGTGGTTCATTCATCCCCTTATTCCACCTGTTCCTTTAGGTAAGGCAGATAGTATTTGTCCTGTTGCATGTGGCTGAGCAGTCTCAGAGTTGGCCCATCAACCTGGTCAGCTTGGTTCCTTAAGGAAGGGAGCCCCTCTCTAGCTGTGTCAGCTGAGCAGGCCTTGTCGATCCCGTCACTCAGCTCCCACCGCCATCAATCACAGGTTCTCAAATTGGTGGAGCTTAAAAATGACAGCCATTTGAAACTGAGTAGAATTCAGTATTATTAAAATAGCATTCTAAATTTTAATCTTGTGCACAGACTCTTTAATAGCTTCTACTTCTGCTAAAAATGATGGGCCATGCTCAGACATTCAATTTAAATACTGTCAGGCAAGACTGATTTCTCTTCCCGTATCACCAGATTCTTTCTTTGTTCCTCCCTCCTTCCTTTCTTCTCCTCCCACCCCTGGCTTTTTTTTTTTTTTTTTTTTAAGTACTGAGTGAGTTTTTCACTGCTTGGCTATTTGATAGGGTAAGAACTTTAAGAAAGAGAGCATGTCTTTATTAGTGTCCTGTTTATTCTTTCTCTTCTAGTGTTTGGTCTTCTTTCCCAGCTATCAATTAATGAGGGGAGGCAGGTCCGTAGAAGCCTGATAGGATTATTTTTTTCTGGAGCATCTTTTCTCACTGTCATGTTGCCAGACAAGTTGCGTTGATTGGTACGGGTGCTCTCCTGCACCTGCTCTTTCCGTGTGCAGGCTCTTCAGTACTTGCAAAGTCCCCCAGGAAATGCTGGCCCCTTTATCAAAGATGCCTCTCCCTCCCCAGTCCATCCACTACTCTTTTTCTTTCCTGTCAACCCCCTCCAACCCCTTCCTGCCTGGTTATCTTCATTCTCTCATTCCCATCTCAGTTTCTTACCCTGAACCAAGATTGGGGTGGGGGGGTGGGGGGGCGGGATTGATCCCGAGGGATGGACAAGGGCTGAGACAGAGGGATGAGCATGAATTTGGGGGTCAGACCTGGTTTGAATTTCTTGGCTGATTGCTAACTGTGTGACCCTGGAAAAGTCACTTTGCTTCTCAGAGCCTCAGTTTTCTCACCTATAAAGTGGGGTTAGTAGCAATGCCGAGTAGTTATGCTGCGAGCCACACAGGAAGTCCAGGGTGTGTTGCCTCCCCATCGGGGAATCGAACCCTGGTCTCCTGCGTGACAGGTGGGGATACTCACCACTGTACTACTAGTGAGGATGGCAAGCAGTGAGATCCTGCTGTGTAGCACTGGGAACTATGTCTAGGCACTTATGATGGGGCATGATAATGTGAGAGACAAGAATCTATACATGTATGTATAACTGGGTCACCATGCTGTAAGATAGACAATTGACAGAACACTGTAAACCAGCTAGAGTGAAAAAAATAAAAATTATTGTACATAATAAAAATAAACGAAATGGAATTAGTGATACCTATCGCATAGGGCTATATATCTTATATGGGTCAGGTAGAGAATGTACACAAAGTGCAGTTCTCAGCACTGTGGATAACAGCAGCTATAGTGAACAGGCCATTCTTCCCTCTCCTCTACCCTGTGGTTCCAACACCCCAGCCCAGCAGGACTCAGCCCTAGACACCATTAAAATCATCCAGGAACCTTTAAAGGGTGCCCAAATTCCTAAGCTTCACCCTAGACCAGTTAAAGTGGAACCTGGATATGTATGCTTGTGGCATCAACACTTTAAGACATCCTTTCAGGTACGTCTGATGCATGCAAGTGTTGAGAGCAACGCTAAGTCCCTAGGGTCGCTTGAAGCCTGAATATACTTTTCTTTGGAGATCGGAGGAATCTTATTTTAGTGCTTGTGGGCAAAGACTCAGATCTCTCATTAGTGCTGGGATGGGATTTTACCTTTTCTGACTGTGCCTAAGAAAACAAAGATAAGAGATGGGGTGGAGCCAGAGTTCCTAGTGGGTAGGACCAGGAGCTCCTTGTTCCTTGTTTTCTTGGGGTGCCCATGCAACCCTGCAGCATGGGCACCTTTGCTTCCAAGGGGTGAGTGGAGTGGGATATGGGTGGAAGGAAAGAGGAGGAAGGAAGGAGGGAAGAGGAAGTCCCTCATGGGGCCTTCTCCAGATGTTCCTACCCGCTAAGATAGTCCTCACCTTTATACTCTGAAAACCCTTTCGTCTAACTGAAGTTGTCCAGTATGGTACCACCAGGCACATTGAGATGTGCCGTCATATACACATTCAAAGACTAAGTACGGAAAAGAGAATATAAAACATCTCACTGACAAAATTAACATATTGGATACATGTTGAAGTGATAATATCTATTGAGATATATAAAATATTACTAAAATTATTTTCACCAGTTTTCTTTTTACTTGTTAATGTGGCTACTAGAAACATTTAAGCTAACTGATGTAGCTCACATTATTTCTATCAGATAGCACTGGTTTAAGCCCTCATTTGACAGTATATATATGTGTGTGTCTTTGTGCTTCCTCCAGACAAACATTTTTGAGGACGGGAACCTCAGCATCTTGTCATTTTTTGTCTGCCAAATACCTATTTTCAAAACTCATTGTACTCAGCAGGCTGTAGTAGAATGTTTTCTGATAATGGAGATAATGATGATATAATAAAGCTCAAATGTTATATTGGGGCCATAATGGAAAGGTTGGAAAACTCTTGCAAGATGAGACAGTTACATTTCTTAGAATAATGGTCCTCAAGTACATCTTAATTGCTTGGTTAATTTATACATATGAAGATCCTTGGTACATGGAGCAGAAATATCTTCAGTCATTTCTATTTAGAGATGGAGCAATTTTTAAAACATCTTATGATTAAAACTCTTCTAAAATGCTTTGTGAACTGCTGCTGTGGGCCTGCACTAGATAATGGGGTTATAGCGGCGAAGGAATGAGATAAAAATCCCTGTTCTTTGGACCTTATACAATGTGCGAAAATAAACACATTTCCAAGTAAAATGTGTGCAGGTCAGATGGCATAAGAAGAAACCTGGGGGGAAGAAGACCAGGCAACGGAGAGGAGGTGCAGTTAGGTCAGGTGGGTGATTTATGAATCTTCTGTGGGGCATCATCGAGTAAATAACAATTGGTCAATGCCTGATGAAGGTGAGCCAGTCCCTTGGGGCTCCCTTGATCTTCTTGTTTCAGTAATTCATCTAATACCACCTGCCTTTCATTCATTTATTCATTCCTTCGATACGTGTGTTGAAATCCTTTTATGTGCTTCAGGAGGAAGTGGGTTCTGCCTCCCAAGGAGCTCACAGCTTAGTCTCAGAAGCATGAAAAATGTGCCAATTATACATCACACTCACATCCTCTTTAAAGTAGGTCCTCAATTAGGCAACACTTCAGCAGCTGCAGAGTGACTCTGTAGTATTCTCAGGTAACACAAGTGCTTCTCCTCTGAAATATCCTCTAATGCAGGATGTACTGGAGCTGTTGCCTGGAGGATTCTTTTCAAGAAGCCTGGGTCCTGCAAACAAATGCTGTGAGGTGGCTTTTATCATTTTGAGTCCCAAATGAGTTGAGGGCTAAAAATGGTGCCATTTCGTTACAGTGTGCTAGTTGGAATTTAGGCACAAAGTTTATTTTTGACTGTAAGCATCAGACTGGTTTGGAGTGATATGGTTTGAAGGGTCTGTGGATTATCTGCTAGACTGTTCTTAGTAGAAGTTGTGTCTCATCCATTTAGTCCATTAAAAGACGAACCAACAGACCCTCTGCCCAGAGCAGTCTTAGGTATTAAGAATCCCATCCTTCATTCTATCACCTAGGCCTTTACCATTTTACTTTCTGGAATTGGATGGCAGAGTTGAGAGCCACCTTGACCATGGGAAGCCATCCTAGAACTCCGGGCAGGAGGCAGAATAAAAACACTGTGTTTCTTTTACTCATAGCTGATGATTTGCATTTTCTATGTGAGGTCCCCAGTTGGTTAAAGAGGAGAATCTCTTTTTGGTTGTCGTCACCTTTGAAACTAGAAAAGTTGTTTTTAAGTAGGTTAACACAGAGACTTATCACTAAATGAAGCCAGTATCTGAGTTTACCTGAAATTTGGAAGCTGGGATGAGGCTGACTAAATAACTCCCTTCTGAGAGTGCCATGCTTCTCTTGTTTCTCTCCTTTCAATCACTCACCTGTCTTTTCCAGCTTCCTGGCTGCTATTCCACAGATGTGTTCGTAGTTCCCAGACTCTCCTAGTTTTGCTTGGTGACCCTGCAAATCCCCAGTGTTCCTTATCTGGTGCTCTGGGGAGGGAAGCAGATGGTGTGGCTGTCCATTCTGCCACCTAGGGAGGCAGGTGGAGGGGCCACTGGGGTTACAGCGGCAGGTGGGGAGGTGGGATTTCAAGGCTGAGCCAGAAGGAGATGCCAAATCATCCATGACCCTGGGGCAGAACAGCTCACCTGGAACCAGCCCTGCTGGCAGAACGTGGCAGCAGCTGGGGGCTGTTTCAGCTTTTGAGCAAGCAAAGAACAACGCTGGGCGTTGCTCTATTTATGGATTATCACTTGTTGCCCACCAGCTCATGTCTTTGCAGTGGCTGCCCTGAAGTCCTCGAGCTCTGTGACAAATGGGGCCGTGCCCAAGTGTTTCTTTGGTCGAGGTAAACTTCCTCTCATTTTCCCCCACTTCTCCCTTGGCCCACTCCTGTATCCTGTTTAGGTTTCAGCATTGAGCCAAACACCTAGAGTACAGGTGTCCCTTTGTATTCTTGGGGGCCTTGAAATGTAGACCTGATGCTGTGAGTGTTTTGCAGCCTTGAGTAGATCCCGTCTGTGTTCACAATGTCATTGAATTAATTGCAGACTTCATTTGGTGATCCACTAAATGGAAGGAAGTAGAAGCCTGGAAAAGCCAAAAGAACAGATAACCTCAAATTTATTTCTTTAAGACTTTGCAGTGCTCCTTTGGGCAATTTGGGGGGAGGGGGCAGGTTACCTATCTGCTTGATCATTGCCATCTATATTCAATAAAAATGAGGAATTTGGGTGATATGTGAATATCGGTAATTATAAAATGTCTTTCACTGCCACCATCTTTAGCATTGTTTCATCCTTAATGGTTCCAGTCCAGACAAAAATGTTTATTTGTGGAAATGGATATGTTTCATTGACCCATGGTTGCCATAATGCCATGTATCATAAAGCACATTGTATAAAATGAGCATAAAGATGATGAGGATTATCTGATATTTCTTGTGTTCAGACTTGCCACTAGTCAATGTTAGGAGCCTGGGAATATGCCAAGTAGGGTGAGCCAGACCAGTATGGGTTTTGAAAGGTTTCCAGGTAAGTCACATGTGATCACTGAGCTCTCTGCCATTCAAGCAAGTGACTGGCAGGTACAACAGAGAGGATGGAGGGGGAGGGGACAGTAGGACACCAGCACTTGTTTGAAGCTGGTGTATGTTGCTGTCTCCTTTAGTCTAGATTCCATGTGGTGTTGAACACTGAAAGAGAACTGGGCTAGCCTGGCAGTGTCTTCCTACTTAATGCTATCTTTGTTCTGCATTATTGTTCATTTGCCAACATCCTAAATGGAAGATACTATTTCTATTTTACAGATGAGAAAAACTGAGTTCTTATGAGTTGAGTCACTTTTCCTAAGTAATGCAGCTAGTAAAAGGTGGAACTGGGATTCAGAGTTCTCCCTGGCTACCTTATGATGCTTTTCCCACTAAACCTGGCTGCCTGAAGAGCCATCCTGGGCTGAATTTGCTGTCCACTGGTAGCTTTTTGACATTCAGAAAGTCATCAATCACTGGACCTCAGCTACCTTTTCTGTATAATAAGGATAACACTAATTGTCTGCTTTGGTGGGATGCTAAGAAGATTGAAGAAAGTAAGGTGCGTGGCAGTGTTTAGCAAAGTATTTTGAGTTCAGAATTAGATGGGGTCATTATCATTGCTTGTCTTCCATCCTGACTGCTAGACTTTCTGGATCATGTCCTGGGAACATTGAGCTAATGCTGAACATTCTTCATAGGCGCCAAGCTGTTGGAGCCTGGGCTTTGGTGATCCGCACAGCTTGTGTCAGCCTTGTGAACCTGCAGGGTTCCTCTGAAAATTGACAGAGTGATGGAGAAGTGATGGGGGTGGTCTCAAGCATGGCTGAGCAAGGAATGGAGAGTGGCTTTGTTGTCATATGGACTGAGAACACTTAAGCTCTCCATGGTTTTTAGGGGAATTGTTGCTTTCTTAGTCTTACAGTCTTTTCATTTCAAGAAATTTTTGAGTTTTTTTTTTTTTATGTTGTGCTCAGTGGGTGGGTCAGTAAACAAACTTTCCTATCTCTCACTTCGTCTGTCTCCATGGTTGTCTCAGGAAGTGGATAGAATGGAGCCTCTAATAGGAGCAGAGAGAAGGAAGGGTGTTTGTGCAAGCCAGGATGCAGGAAGAAAACGAAGTTTTTATGTTTAAGTGAGTTGGAACAATAATAACAATGAAGGCCATTATTAATAATAATAAAATTTATGCTTATTGAGTTCTTATAATGATACATGCACTTCTAAGTGATTTAGGTGCATTATCTTATTTAATTTTTAAATAGCCTTAGAAGCTGAGTACTGTTTTAATGACCACTTTTATAGATGAATGAACTGAGATATGAAAAAGTGGTGGAAATTGGCCAAAATTGCCTCCTGATAACTGAGGAGTTAAGGTTGGAATCCAGGCAGTTTGGTTCCAGAGCTTCATTCTTAATAAATATTCTCTGCCATTTCTTTGCAGTAGGTAAATTAGAGAATAGAAGAATTAACTCATTTCAGGGTGGGAGATTCATGTTGTTCAATTTCTTATTATCCAGGCCAACAGAGGGGAGCCAATGATTCCCCAAGTAATTTATGTTAGCTCTGCTATGCATTATGAGGTTCTTTTTGATGATACATTTAGAATCAGGAGCACAATAGGTAGGGAAGCCCAATTACAAAGCCAAAACACATTTATTCTCAACAGTTGCATTTATTTGAACATGATTCTAATGAATCTCCCTCTTTCCTCCTTGGCAATCTCTCAGAAGTCATGATTTGCTACCAGCCTTTGTGTGCTAATCTTTTTCAGGACCATGGACAGGAGCCTGGGTGTTGGTTTTGGTTAAGTTATACCCATATCCTTGGCTCAGGTTCTCTTCCATGGGACATTTTTTCTAAGCCTTGTGGGAAGTCACCCTAGCATTATCTGAGTATGCACATGCTAACATCAGAGTGTATAATACTTTATACATTTTCCAAGAATAATTTGCAGAATGGGTAATGGACCCTTTTCTTCTTTATCTGGCCTTATTGGGACTTGATATGCTTGATTCTTTGGCTTGTATTGTGGCTTGTCCTTCAGTATGATTGCTTCTAAAATCAAAGAAAGAAGTACGCATTTACCCATTCTTCAGTATCATTAAATGATATCATGGCAATGGCAATACACATTTATTGAGTACTTATTGTAAACCAGGCTATGTTTTGAGTACTTTGCATATTTTATTTTATTTAATCCCCACAACTGTCCTAGGCACTGTGGATATCTATTGCACTTTTATAGATGAGGAAAATGAGACACAGACTAAATAAATTGCTCAAGATAAACCAGTTAGGGTGTAAGCAGTGGAGTGGAACCGGCACTCTGAAACTTGAGGTCATCTTCTATTTACTGCCATGAGGAACTCATAGTGGAGGGTAGCAGTAACCTCTTCTGAAAGGAAATGTAGGATATGTGGTTGTATTGTATAGAATTTGGCATTCTGTCCCTTGTTATGCTTATGATCCAAGCTTGTCAAGATGTGAGGGGAGTGATACTCTAGAAGCCAGGGTGGCAGGTGAAGTTGTCTTAGGAGTCATAAGGCATGGGCCCAGAAGCAAACATGGGTGTGTCACCCAGAAGGGCTAACAAGCACCTCCAGTTTGGATCATTTTGCTGTAACATCTGTTGCTAACCCACTGCTGGGAGAGGGCACATCAACCCTGATGCTGCCTGGAGTAACCTTTAAAACAGAGAACATTTGCGAGGACCAGTGTTCTGTTGGTTGGCTGACATAAATCCCAGTTTTTGCCTTTTCTCCGCTGGTATGTTTGCCTTTGTGTCAAGCCATACTGGGTGGGGATGGCCCTTATGGATGGAGGGCCAGCCCACTTTTGTGTCAACTAGTCTCATGAATAACCACCAACTTGTAATATAATCCCTAGAGGGAACCTCAGATTTTTCTAGAAAACTCATTTTTATACTTGAGAGGATGCTTATTCCCAGAGTGGGGAAAAAAGGATGACAATTCAGTGATTTACCTATAGTGCAGTGCTCTCTCTATGACTCTCTGCTGTCAAGCCTGCCAACATGAGTAATGTCAATAAGAAAATATTATCAATAGTATTCATATTATAAATAAAGCTTCTACCAAGGGTATAGCATTGGGCTCTATGCTTTGAAGTTTGTGAAGACAATGAAAGCAGTGGTTCTTCTGTCAAAGAAGGGATTGACAATCTGAAGTTTGAGATATAAATAAGAGATATCACCATCATCATCGCCACCACCAAGGAAACCTATTTTGAGCATTTATTATGTGCCAGGCACTGTGCTACACGCTTTATTTATACTGTGTCTTAATTTAAAACTTACGGCAAACCTATTATTAACCATGCTTACAGATTAGTTTCAGAGGCGTTAAGTAACTATTTAAAAACCTTCCATTATGAAGCTCCACATGGGGGATGTGGTTAATCAGGTACAATGGATACTTAGAAAAACACAGAGCAGTGAAGAGGCTTCACAGAGAAGGTGAGACTTGCAGGGGACCTTAAGCTGCAAAGATTGATTAAGGTGGTGAAAATGAAGAAGGTGAACAGGAGACTCTAGAGAATGAGAAGTACCTGAATGGATTTTGGAGTGAAGAAGGTGGAGGGTAAACAAGGGAACTTTGTGTAGTGTGGTCTGGAGTGATGAATGAATGAATGGCTTTCCAGTTGCTACTGAACACATCCCTCGTTCCAGGCCCCAGGCAAGTGCAAGGTAGCACTGGGCAGACAGAGGTGAGAGATAAAGACCCTGCACTAAAGAATGGGGGAGAAGACCCTGAAATAGCCATCATCCTGATGATAAGGGCTAGGCAAGGGGCCAAGTGAAGGGACCATGTAAGTTCTGAGGAATGGGGTCAACTTCAATCCTCAATGGCTTGCCAAGGATTTGGGTTTTATTTTGAAAGCCAGAGGGAGCCAGAGAAGGATTCTGAGAGAGAGAGTGACCTGGGCAGGTCATCCATCTGGGGAGATTCTGCTGATCCTGTGGAGGATTGTCTGGAGACCTTTGGGGCAGTAAAGGCAAGCACAAGGTCTCAAGTGCTAATTGGCCTTGAAGGTCACCTTCTCTCCTTGTCTATCCATTATTCCCTGCCTGTGAGCAGGGCAGGGAAAACTTCTGTGAGTGCCACTCCTTGGCATGGTCAGCTGCCAGAGCTGCAGCCCAAAGCCTGGAGTGCCCCATAGCCAGAGCTCGAGGCCAACAGGAGATATCACTCTGCACAAAAATCTTCCTTCCCATCTGTGGCTGAGCTGGGACATGTGTGTTTACTGTGCCAGCCACTCCTGCCCTCCTCAAGTCCCAGTGCTGAGACTGGGCGGCTGCCAAAGGGCGGGCTTCCGGGAGGCCAGGCTCACTGTGTAGGGAAGGTGGGGAGGGAAACAGCTGGTGCCAAGAGAAATATTAACCTGACATTTAGCAAAAGAGTGGATCCATTTATTATGCTGCGACAATGAGGTGTTTGCATCCTGAGTTACCTTATGTTTTCTTATTGCCTTTCTCCTCAGTGGTCTGACCTGAGGTCTTGACAGGTTAAATGAGCATGATGATGAAGAGAAGGCTTCTGGTCAGTTCATAGTTATTGTTTCTCTCTCTGTCTCTCTTTCAAACATACAGACACAGTCCCTAGAGCTCTAGTGATTTTTTCAAAATTCTGGTTCTCCCCAGTTCCTTCTTTGATAATCCTAAAGTTGTAGTTCCAGCCCTGGCAACTTGGATGCTTTGAAATGCTTCCACCTTGACCTGGCTTTCCAGCTACTAATAAAACTCATTTCTGGGCAGGATGGTGCATTGGTTGAATTTTTGCTATGTGCATTCAGGAAGGCTTAGAACATAACAAAAGTCACTTATGTAGCCAAACAAGGATTTTAGTATTTACAGTGCTTTTGCCCTTTTATCATCTCCCAGTGGTTTGGTGAGATGGGCAGAGTGGGTGCCATTCTAGCTTGTGGAAACTAAGTCTTAGGCTCTTGGATACTAATTATATGCCAGACCCAGTACTGGGTTCTTTAATTGCATTGCTTTATTTGTCACCAGGACCCAATAGGGGTGAGTCTAGTCATCCCATTTAATAGATGCAGAAACTGGAAGAGTTTGAGAATTTTCTCAGCTGGGAGGCCCAGAGCTGGGAAGGATGTCATGTGTACCTGATTCTGAAGCTGCCATCTTACTGCTGCAGGGAGCATGGGTAAATCTGGAGAGCGAGCAGTGATTTGTGGGTGACACACTCTCTGCCCATCCATTGCAGTAGCCTTCAGTGGTCCATGGTAGAGTCCTGGGTGTTAGGCAGAAAGAACACTCCTTTTGCTTCAGTGCTCACCCTGACCCCAAATCCCTGGAGGAGACCTTGCTTCTTTGCTTCTTGTCTTGCCCAAACTGGATCGTGGCTAGCATCTGAATATTTACCCAAGGGCCAGTCAGAAGCTCATAGGATATTCTCTCCAGACATTGCCTATTCCAGCCTGAGTCAGTGAAAATCCCCTGCCTGCTTCCCTGTTCTCTCTCTTGCCCTGCCGTGGCAATCACAGAAGCTATGTGTTGAGATGGTAGCATCACATGATAAAATCAGCCTGAATCCCTGGGTTGTCTTTTTAAAAGAAACTACCTTGAAGAGCTACCCCACCCAAAGTGACTTTGTATGAGTGAGAAAGAAATGATGAAGAGTTAAGTCTTTGGAAGTTTAGAGTTTCTTTGTTACCGCAGCATAACCTTACATATCCTGGTTAATGGACTTGATACTGTCCCGAAGCCGACTTCCTTGTGGATGAAGCCTGTAGTTCTTGGCATTTGTAGGTTGCTTCTCCTCCTAAAAACTGAATGGAATCAGAACTTTCTAGGAACCCTTTCAAGCTGCAGTAATGATTTACTGAAGCAGAAAGAACATGGTTATTCTGAGCCACAGAAGGAAAAAGCAAACTTAGGAGTTTTATCTTCCTCCCAGAAAAGAATTAAAAATAGAGGTGTATGAACAGGGGCAAAAAACAAAAACATTACCTGATCTGGTGTAGATATTTTCTTTGGAAGTATTAATTATGCACTCATAATATTAAAAAATATTAATTTTAATGCACACAGCTTGTAAATATCTTCTTATTCTGTCTGCTGGATGACTTGGGTCAAAGCTAGCTGAGAATTAATTGAAGAATACCAAGCCATGGCTTGTGTGTGTTTTCACTGACAATATGCTCACAACTTGGGTTTCTTTGAGCTGCTTTTCTATCTGTGGGAGAAGAGTTTTCCTAATTAGAGGAATTTTACCATGTAGCAGAGTTATCTAATTCTCTTCTGACAGGATAAAAGTCACATGTTCAAGAGTGGATACTCATGTGGTACTCATTCTTGAAGTTGTGTACAAGAGACTTACCTAGCATATATGATAGAATGACATACAGGGTGAGGGACTTAAGAAGAGGTCTTTTGTGCATCATGATATCACGATGGTCTTCTGTTCATGGTGATCACATAGCAAAAATTTTCATTGATTAATGCATTTATTTACATGAAAGATGTATCATTCCCAGAAGTGGTTTGATTGGATATCACTGCCTTCCTAGAGAGTGCAAAATAAGTCATTAGCAGCATAAATTTGAAACTTCTTTAGAAAATATCCCTGAGAGAATGGCACAGTCAGATCTGTTTTTCTCTTCAAATATTTTATCAGGCTTTTTCTCAATCTCTTCTCCTTCTGTGACCCTTATAAGGTGACTATTAGTGCTCTTGATGTTATCCCAGAGGTCTCTTAAACTGTCCTCCTTTCTTTTCTTTCTTTGTTTTTTTCTTTTTACAGCTGTACCTGTTATGCAGCAAATGGAAGTTCCTGGTCCGGGGATTGAATCAAATCTGTAGCTGTGGTTTACTTTACCTCACAGACGGGGCAATACTGGATCCTAGCTGCATCTGTGACCTTAAGGCAATGCCAGATCCTTAATCCACTGAGCAAAGCTAGGGATCAAACCCGCATCCTCATGGAGATGACATTGGTTCTTTAACCTACTGAACCACAATGGGAACTCCAAACTGTCCTCATTTCATTTCTTTTTCTTTTTTGTTCAGCAGCAGTGATTTCCACTACTCTGTCTTTCAGCTCACTGATCCAATCTTTTCTATCAGTTAGTCTACTGTCAATTGTTTCCAGAAGGCTTTTCATTCCGTTATTGTATTCTTTATCTCTGTTTGGTTGTTCTTTATATTTTCTAACTCTTTTTGGAAAACTTTTTACTTTTCTCTCTGTGTATCCATTTTCCTCCCAAGTTCTTTTATCGTCTTAATGACCATTACTCTGGATTCTTTCTTGGGTAGATTGCCTATCTCCACTTGACTTAGTTGTTCTTCTGAGGTTTTATCTTGTTCTTTATCTGGAACATATTCCTCTGCTGCCTCATTTTGTCTAAGTGGTTACTTGTATTTTTATGTTTGTGGTAGTTTAGGTGTGTCTCTTAACCTTGGAGAAGTGACCCTGTGTAGGTGGCATCCTGTGTGTCTCGGTAGTTCACTTCCCTCTTATCACCCAAGCTGTATGCTCTAGGGATTCCCCTTAAGAGGGCTGAATGGGGGTCTTTTGTTGTAGTGAGCTGACTATGAGGGTGGTCTTATAGGTTTGTTTGGCTCTTAGTCTGGTTGGTTGCCAGGCCCTGCATTGTGTGGTGCTGGCTGCTATTTAGTGGGGTCTTGTCATGAAGTGGCTGGTTGCAGAACTCTAAGGTGTCATGGGGCTAGTGCTGGCTCACTGGTGGGTAGAGTCAGCATCCCAGAGACTCTGGGGCTGTTGCCAGCCCACTGGCAGGTGAAGCCAGATCCTGGAGTTGGTGCCTGACTCCTGGAAGGCAGAATTAGTTCCTGGAGTCTGACTGTAGGGCCTAAGGATTCCAGAGCTGGTGTCAAATCACTGCTGGGAGTGGGGGGTTGGTTTCTATCACAGTTGCATCTTGGACCCAA
Organism: Sus scrofa; assembly: GCF_054392235.1. Classification (NCBI taxonomy): domain Eukaryota; kingdom Metazoa; phylum Chordata; class Mammalia; order Artiodactyla; family Suidae; genus Sus; species Sus scrofa. The sequence continues at coordinate 102,021,703 of NC_139396.1, read as the reverse complement.
GGTGTCCTGAAGATTACATTGGCCTGTTAGGGGGTAAGTCCAGAGCACAGCTGGTCCTAGGATAGAGTCTGTCTTGTGTTGGCAGACTCAGTCTACAGGCTGTGAGATCATAGTTCTTACTTCTGGAGTCTGTTCCTTTTTGAAGCTGGTCTAGAGTCTTATGCCTACCCACTGGTGAGCAGAGCTAGGTCTTGGCCCTTTGGTGGGCTGGGCCATATCCAGCAGTGTGTCCAGAGGCAGGTGTGGGTTCTTTAGTCTTTAGGGAGCCTATCTGGTGATGGTGGGACTGTTTCCCCTCCCAGTTGGTTGTTTGGCCTGAGGTATACCAGTACTGGCACCTGTAGGCTATTGGGCAGGGCTGGGTCTTGGCACTAATGATCTAATAGCGCAGCCAGCACTGGCTTTCATATTGTGGTAAAACAAGCTCCCAGATGTGGCTGCCACCACTCTCTATGTCCCCAGGCTGAGCTGAAGCTGCCCCCTGGGCCCACCTCTCCAGGAGACTATTCTAGACTAACAGGTAAGTCTGGCCCAGGCTCCCAGCAAATCATTGCTTTTGCCCTGGTTTCTGGTATGCATGATATTTTGTGTGTGCCCTTTAAGAGTAGAGTCTCTATTTTGTGTACCCATTGTATTGATGCCCAGTTTCCCATGGCACTTCCTAGACCATATTTCTTTTGCGCCAGTTCGAAGCTCCTTCTTTGAAATTCCTTTGGGATTCTCTGCCATTTTGTTTGGAAAAAAATACATTGATGAATCTCTTGACAATGAGGGGTGAAACCTCAATGAGAATGCTCAAAAGGTGCCATCACCTGCCTTTTGTAGACTGTGGATTCTGTTACCTAGAGGGTCATTTTTTGTTTAGTGAGTGCCAGAATTAGTTTAGTATGACCGTTGGCCTATAGATCAGGGCAGAGCTGAATTGGTCTGCATCAAAGAGGCTGTATCCGTCAGGTTAGGCCATGCTATGCTACAGTAACCAGCAATCCCTACGGTGACATAACACAAGAAAGGTTTATTTCCTGCTCAGTCACAGAGGGCACAGGGGAAGAGAGAGGGGCATCTCTTCATTAAAATCATTCAGTGAACCAAGCTCAGTGAATGAAGCTACATATTGACATTTGCTTCCCTCATCATCCTGGCCTGAGACAGTGGTGCATCACTGGATGGAAAGTTTGCACCTAGAAATGGCCCACATCACTTTGCTTATGATTCATTGGTCAGGGGGAACCACACGGCTACATTTGACTTCAAAGGAGAGACTAGAAGGTTAAAAGAAGAAGAAGAAGAAGAATACTAGAGGAAAGAATTGCAGTAGTTGTTAACATCCCTAATAATATCTATGGGGTGAAGTCTGCTCTAGTGAGAGGTTGAGCATCAAGGGGCTTTTAAAGGGGGAATGAGGGAGTTGGGCTTGTCAGGGCCTGTTTCTACCTTAGGGGCTGTGCAGAGAAGGGTCAGGAAAGGAATCCTTGGTTGAACCATGGCCTAGAAGGAACTGGGTGACCTCAGAATCTCTTGTTAGACCCACTAGTCTTGAGGTGCTTGATTTAAATCCCTTCTCCACCTTACCTGTGAAATCTTGGGCAGTCTGTGCTGTTCCCTATTGCCTGTGTCTGGGAACTTGGGTTGAAGGGCAGAGCAGGATGGAAGCTCTCAAACAGGTGTTACATCCAATATGGAAGTTATTCAGAGACTCTCCCATGGGCCTGCGGAACTGGATAAACCAGAGATAGATGAGATCTGAGTTAATGTACCTGTTATTTTCCCTCTTAGAGCATAAATTCCTCAAGGTCAGGGACCATTTCTTATTTATATGCATGTCCCCTGCAGAGCACAGAACCACTCTGGACTCTGTAGGTGCTCAGTTGCTTGAGGCTTTTTTGTGGGTAACTGAGTAAATGAGTGAGTGCATTTCCGCCCCTTTCCCTGTGCTCTGCAGACTGGCTGTGGGCTGGCAGCCAGCAAAGGATGTGAGTGGACCAGAGAAGCTGTTCACTCAAAAGCAGCTCCCCCCACTCTACATCCAGCCTTGACTTCTAAGCCCGGTAAAGGAATGAAGCCTCCCACTGCTCTTGAAGTGGGATACAGAAAGCTTCCTCCACTGTTCTTGCCTGTGCTGATGGACGTTTGGCTGTGCAGAGTGTTCCGTGGATATGCTGCGAGGTGGATGGCAGTGTGGGGGCCTTGGACCAGGATGTGGGTGGGGGATGGGAGGCAGCAGAGTGGGACACCTTGGTGTTGAGGGTAATAGGCAGGAGGCCATCCTTGAAATTCCTTCCTTCACTTGCCTACTCATTCATTCATTTACTCCTTTGCTCATTTATTAATGACTTCATTCATTCCCTCTATATCATCCACAATGATAGCATATGAGAGTATAGACAGAACTCCTCATACAGTGCCCAGCACATGTGGAGTGGAAGTAAATTTGTTTGCTCATTCAGTCATCAGTGATATTTTTAGAGTATCTGTTTTGTACCAAGCATTCTCCCAGACCCTGGGAATAGAGCAGAGAACAAATAGACAAACAATGGCTTCTGCTCTCATGGAGCTTGCATTCATGCAGATGAATGGAGTTATTATGATTACTTTGAAGTATTTATGATCTCAGAATCCATAGAAATTGACAGTGTGGTCTCGCTCTTGAGGGAGATTAAAAACTAGTGGGAGACCAAACACTGGCAGGGGGCATGTAAAACACAACGAGGTGGCCTAGTTGGGGCCCCAGGGACTGCGCTGGTGGGCTGTCAGAAGCAGGCTTCAGGCTCTGGCAGAACAGAGAGGCAGGGTGGACTCTGCTGGGGGGCGGGGGTGGGGGTGAAGGTGAGGGGTGCAGGGGGAGGGATCATGACTGCAGACTCCTGGCTACCCCTTCCTGGCTTTGTGTCTGTGGGCAAGTTATCTAACCTCTCTGAGCCCCTTTTCCTTTGTAAAACCTCCAAAGGCTGGTGTGAGTTAATGCCTTCTGAAGCTTCTGCAGCACTCTCAGTCACGGAAAACCATTCCATACAGGTTTATTAACCTAAGACATGAATAAAATTGGGGTTGGAGGATCCATATTGGAAGGTGAGGCTGGCCACTTACAGAAGAGCCCTGAATAGCACTGAAAGATTAGGGTAGACAAAAGCCTGCTCAGATGCCCTTCCCCAAGGGGATTTTTTTTTTTTTTTTTTTTTTTGTCTTTTTAGCAAATGGAGGTTCCCAAGCTAGGGGTTGAATCGGAGCTGCAGCTGCCGGCTTACACCACAGCCACAGCCACGCCAGATCTAGGCCACATCTGTGACCTATACCACAGCTCACGGTAATGCCGGATCCTTAACCCACTGAGCAAGGCTGCGGATCGAACCTGCTTCCTCATGGATGCTAGTCAGATTCATTTCAGCTGAACCATGATGGGAACTCCTCCCAGGGGACATTTAGTGTCCTTCATCTATCCCTGTTCCCCTCCGTGCTCCTCCCTTTTCACACCCTCCCTGCTCTGGCCAGTATCTGATTCACCTCTGCCCCCTGAGTGCCTAGCACAGTGCCCAAAAGGCAGATGATATGGTACACACTGTTCAGTGAAACAATGAATATCATTTCCTCAGTGTCACTGGGCTTCAGGTTGTTTTATTTGGGAATGAACCTCTGTCTTCCAGGTCTCCAAACTCTCACATGGGGCTCAAGCCTAGAAATCCTTGTGTTCCTCCAACTTCCCTGTCTTCTGAATGTCATTCTATCACTGACCTTTGGCTGTTGGTCTTTCCTCTGAGCCTCCCCCAGGGCACAGAGGGGAGGCAGGTCTGCCCTCCGCCCCTCTATTCATGGCAAGTGATGGGTGGGAGGTGGGGCTGGACGAGTGGGAGAGGAGGGGAACATCCCTTCTGCTGTTGTCTTCACTGTCCTTGGATGGGTTGTTTTCTTTCTTATCCCCCTGAGGCCAGTAGTACCAGCAGTTACCATCATTGTCATCATGACAGCAAAGAGCACAGGATGGAGCATTCCCTCCATACCAAGCACTATTCCCAGTACTTTACCTGCTTCAAAGCACCTGTTCCTAGTGCCCTACCCACATGCCCAGGGCCAGTCCCACAGGTCTGTGGAGGGTGGATCCTGAAGGTGGACCTCGCCCACACAGGTGGCTCCCTCCATCCCCCACCTGTGGCAGGGAGGCAGGCCCTAGGTGCCAGAGGGTTAACCCCCTAGCGGTGACCCTCTACCAGTGATGGGTGGGTTAGTGGAATAGATAACCCAACTTTCACCCTCAGTGGGATGCCCCTGGAGGAACCGAGCCCCAGTCGCCCACCGTGGGAATAACCAACTCATCAATGCACCCATCACTGGTACCGTCCCTTGCCTGTCTCACTTCCTACACCTCATGCTGTTTCCCTGGATCATCTTCCAAATAAATCACTTGGACCAGCTCTTGGACTTCAGGGCTGCTTTGAGGAGGAATTCGGCTGATGACTCATATTATTATCCCCATGTTAGATACATGCAGTAGAAGTAGTGACATGCCAAGGTGACACATGGTAAGAGGTGCAGCCAGGCCCAAACCTGGCCCAGATCCAGAGTCTCTGTCTTTCATAACCATGCCTTCCCACCTGTCCCTCTGGTTTTTAAGTCAGGCGCTGCAGGCTGTCGGCTCCAAGTCTTGGGGTCCCCAAAGCAGACCCAAATTGCCCCCATCCCCCCAGCTCAGTTTCCTTGAACACAGTCTGAGTAGTAAGGCTCTGCCTGCTCTGTTTCCTCCTTTTTGGGTCAAGGAGCTGGCAGCCCCTCCTTCACTCAGTATTTGCTGGCAAGATGCAGTGAAAGTGTTCCTGAAGTAAAGGCACAGTGAAATGACACTTGAATTCTCTTGGGAACAATTCTGCTATGATGGATAAACATGTTAATTACTCAGAATTTAACCTCCAGCTGCTGCCTTTGCAGAGCTTTCTCTTCTCAGCCTGAGCCTGAGGCCTGGTGGCATGGACTCCCAAGGAGCTCTCTCTGGCCACGAGAGCCTTTTGCACACAGCCAACACCCAAGGGTGGTAAGGGGAAGATCCAGAGTGTGGGTGCTGGTACTAGATGGCTTGAGTTCGAATCCCAGCTCTACCACTCATACCTCATGGACCCATGAGCAAGTCCTTCAGCCTTGCTGTGCCTCACTTTTTCTATCTGCAAAATGGGTTGCTGTGAAGATTAACTACATTAACATTGGTAAAGGACTTAAGGACTTTGATGCATCCGAGCTGTGAAAAGAAGTGTTTGCTGTGCCAGTGGCCACTTGGGTGCCCAGCTCTCCCTCTGCAGGATTTGCTGGGTTCTTTTTCTTTTAATACCTTCAGGTCCTTGCTCCACGCTTAGTGAACTTTGCAGTTTACTTCTTTCGGAGCCTAATTTCACCCCTTCCAAAGGAGAATAGAGGGAGGCACATTTGCAAGGTCTTGTAAGATGTGAGTAAGGACTGCCCATTTTTTTACTTATCTATCAAACATTTAAAGAGTGCCTACTAGGTGCCAGGCCCTGCAATAGCAGATGGGGCTGCATCCCCAGGTAGGAGTGGCCTGTGACCACACGCGCCTTCCTTACAGGAAGGCGGAAGCACAGGTGAATCATTTGGTACAACTTGGAACAGAGGGTCATGTGACAGAGGCCAAAGCATCCCCTCTGGTGGTATCCCCTGCAGCACCTCTGTGATGAGGGCAGCACATGGCAGTGTTGGCTTTGACCTGATACCCACTAAGTAAGCATCTTCACTGTGTGACCTCAAGCCATGCATTTAAGCTCTCGCTCTGTCAAGTTCTTGCTCCAAAATGGGGAGAGTAATAGTGCTGAGCTGATTGGCTTGTTGTGAAAATTCAGACCAAATCCTAAGCCCAGCCACCCAGAAAGCACTTAGTAAGTGTCAGCCAGTACAATGACGTTGATACTGCTAAGGAAGACCTCTCCAAGCCAGAGTGCCCTCACCTAAAAATAGCTCCTCCCTCACTGAGCTTATGATAATTAAATAGGAAGATGGTTATAAAACACTCAGCACTTTCTGGGTGCAAAACAATGCCGGGTAACAATCACTCAGGGCTGTTTTTGGTCAGTGCTCCTCCTCCCTCAGCCCTTGCCTCACCCAGGAACCCTGGGGGAGTAAACTCCCTCCCCAGTTGGAGGCCCAGTTGGGCTCCAGATTCTGCAAGGAGCCAGGCAGGGAGACTCCAGCCTTCAGGTTGCCTTGCACAGAAGCGTTAACTTTGGGGCTCCCTAGGCTGGAAATGGCTTGCTGCTGATGGGATTATCAGCAGTGCCAACCAGATCTGATCTCTGCATTTGGAGGTTTATTAATATCACCTCGAATTTATCTTCCTTGGTGGGGAAATTTTGTCAGCATCTGATAAAAGGGAAATGCACAGTGGCCTGGTGCCAACAAGAGCCCTTTCCCTGTCATCAGTCGTTGGCAGAAAGCTAGTGCAGCAGGCTGCTATGGGGCTAATGAAAATGTAGAGGAGGAGGGAAACTTGGACTTCAGAGCGCCTTCAGGGGTTCCCTCCCCCAACCTGGGCTGTGAAAATAAATTTCAGAGCTGCATCACTCTCGAGAGTGCGTGCCTCACCCTCCAACACCCATCTGAACACAGCGCTCCCGATGAAGCCATGCTTATCCCCTCTGAACACTTCCGTGAATCTGCTTATTTCCCAGTCTAGAATGCAACCACAGGAGAATATCAATGCATGGAGCTGCCTGCAGATGAGAGGGAGAAAAAACCTCTTGGAGGAGTGGAGTAAGGCTGCAGCAAGAAGGAGACCAGGTGGAGCTGCTGAGGAAGTGGGCCGGTTAGCCTGTGTTAGTCGAGTCAGATGGGGTATAGCTAAGTGGAAGGAGGACTCTCTAGGGCAGAGGAATCAGGTCGTGATTCCAAGGCAGTCTTGAGGTGTCTCGCTGGAGACCTGGCAGTGGGAAGCCTGAGGTGAGAGGGAGTGTTTGGGGGAAGCTGAACTGATGTATGGTGCTGAATGGAGGGAGCAAAGTGCTTGGGAAGTCTCAAAGGCATCCTCAGTCTGTTATAAAATGTCCTATGCACTCATTTTGCTGATGAGAGCATGAAGCCCAGAGAGGGCTTCGTGCCCCAGATCACACAGTAAGTCATTGGTGGTAAGGCTAGAACTAGAATGGGGGTCTGGTTTCCCTATCAAACAGTCTTTCCACCAGACCCTATTCCTACCTTTCTTTGTTATGTGGTTAACTTTAATTGAGTCCTTTCTACGTGCCAGGCACCTGTTAAGCAAGGAATGTTCATTGACCTTTACAGCAGCCTTGGGAGAAAGATGCTCTTGGTTGCCTTCTTTTGATACTTGATATCATGGGGCTGGGAGAATTTAAATGAATTGCCTAAAGCCACAGGCTAGAAAGTGGTAGAAGCAGGGCTCCAATCTAGCCAGCAGGCTCCAGAGTGTATGTTTGTAATCAGCAGTCTAAACCAGTGCTTCTCTCTTGAAGTAGGCTGCCTGGAGGAGTGGCTTCAACCTGGGAACTTATTAGAGGTGCACATTCCTGAATCAGAAACTCGCAGAGGGGGGCTAGCCCTCTGTGTTTGAATATGTTTGAGTTGATCTAAACTGTTTAAGCCATAAATCTTCCAGTTTTAGAGTGAGTCTCCCTCCCATGCTCTGTAAACCAAATAGCTGACTTCTCACACTGGAAGAAATTTACAAGGTCATTGCTATTTCTCAGCCGCCCAGCTTCTGGCTCCTAACAGTGCGATTGTTCCGGAATCCTGGGATTGGCAAAATTTCTCTGCCACCAGAGGGGTTAAGTGTGCCTCTAAGCTTGAAGACAGCAAAATTGACTTTGCTGAACCTTCTGTTGGCCAGAGGGGATTCTGGGAGTACCCCCTGCTTTCACGCAAACTTGGACAATTTGGTCTAGTCAAGTGGAAAATTAACAAACCAGAAAGGAGAGACATGATTGGAGACCAAATGTTCATTGCAACCAGGGTGCTGCCAGACTTCTAAGCATCGCTCTTGTGAAGCCATTAGGAATCACATACTGGAGATGTTTTCTTCTTGATTCAGCAGAGGCTTATCTTGTACCCACCAAATGCCAGGCACTTTGCTTAGGACTGGGAATAGAAAGATGAAAGGATGTGGTCCCTGCCCACAGGGAGCCCGTGGTCTAGCATGATTATCTAGTAATGGGATTCTCCCCTGGGGACAGTACAATGGCTTTTAGTTGATGCAGTTGATGATGTCTAGTTAATAGAGTGTCATAAAAATAAATTCCCTGACTACCCCATCGGTGATTGGTGACACTGAGTACTAATGAAGACAGGAGTGTTTTGGTGGTGTGGGGTAAAAACATTGCAGCCCAGTGAAGGAGAGTCTGATGAAGACTTCATTATTTAATGAACCATGTCCTTGTGAACAGCTGTGGTATAAACCAGCCAGGACAATTATGCAAGTTGGATTATGTCTCCAGTAAATTGATTCTACTTTATTTGATTAGATCAGTTCTCCAAAGACAAATTCTTCCAAGTTGGGTTGGGGGAAAAAAAAATCACCATTCAGACTTTGTTTCAAACTTTGTATCTTTAAAAATCTTTTACCCTCAAATCTTAAGAGGAAACATATGATGGCTACTATGTTGTTATCAGCAAGAGAACCAAGAATAATTATGTGTTTGTAGTAGCTATTGGCATGCAGTGTATAAGACTCACACAGTCTTTTCTCAATGAGCTTGCCCACAGGGGCAGTAAGAAACAGTCGGGAGACTGTGACCTATGCTTTGTGAGCCCTCAGAGAAGCCAGGCTCCAGCTCACCAGGCAGTAATCTTCTTTTATACACACACAGAGGGACACAGCTGAACATAATGAAGAGAAATGCAGTTGATGTGAAATTCTTCCCCCAGCCCCATCCTGCCAGTTTCAGAGTATTAGACACTGTTGAGTCCATGGTGCATTAGTAGCTTATAAAATCTATTTAATGGTCATCACTACCATCATTAAAAAATGAAAAAGAATAAAATATTAGAGTTCCTCTCAATGTATTACCCAGAGTAAGTATCATGTCATGATGCTGTTTTGGTTGGTGTGTGGATGGGCATGGGTGTGTCTCTGTGATGTGGTGTGTTCTGAACCATGCTGTAATTCCCACTGCCAGACTGTCTGTAAGTGGAACAGGTGGCTTCTGGATGAAATTCCTTTACTATAATATGAGGAGCCCAGAAAGGCTAGAAAATTACTTGTCCCAGATGTGGTCTCTCAGGTAGTGAAATCACTGGATGGATGTTGGATTCATTAGTGGCTTTTGGACTTGTTAACACAAGATATACCCTGTACACTTCCTCTTACTACATGTGATGCATTCTGATCTATTCTACTCTGTTCTGTATTCTACTGAAATTTATTTCTATTCTGTCTGTGCCATTTCATTTTGTTTATAAAACGTGTGTCAGGACGCACTAGGTAGATCAATTTCATGATCCACCAATGGGTTACAGTTTTAAAAACCACCAGATTAGGTTACATTTAAATTCCCTTTCAACACCCAATTCTGTAAATCCAATGTAAATTACCACTGTATTGTGTGTAAAATTCTCTGTGCAGCAGGCTCCCAGATAAAGTTGTTAACCTCCTTGCTAGTTTTGTGTGTGGATGATTTCCTACCTTTTCTGTGTGTTTGCCTTTACTAGAGAGCTTTTTCCTTCTGAAAGTTTCTTATTTCTGGTTGTGACCTTGTCTATTTTGCCTAGTCTGGTTGGTGGCCAGGCTGTCTTACGCAGATGCTGCTAGCTGCTGTTTAGTGGGACCTGGTCCTGAGCTGGCTGGTTGCTGGATCCTAGGGGGCCTTGAGGCTAGTGTTGGCTCATGGGTGGGTAGAGTCAGGGTCCTCAAGATTCAGGGACTGTTGCCTCTCCATTGGCAAGTGAAGCCATATCACATTGTTAGTGCAAGAGTCTGGCTGCAGGGCCCAGGGATCCTAGAGCTTGTTTTAGATTGTTACTGGGGGGTGGAGTTCCTGATGTAGTTTGGGGTCTAGGGTTTCTGGAAGGTTGCATTGGCTTGCTGGTGGATAGGGCTAGGGCCCAGCTGGTCCCAGGCAAGAGTCTGGCCTGTGTTGTGGGATTGTAGTTTTCTTGCTTCTGGAGTCTACCCCATGGTGAGGCTGGTCTAGAGGCTTGTGCAGGCTTCCTGGCAGGAGGGGCCCATACTGGTCCACTGGTGAGTAGAGCTGGGTCTTGGCCCTCTGGTGGGTGGGCTAAGTATCAGGCTGTGTCCAGGAGTGGGTGTGGGCCCTTTAGTCTTTAGGCAGCCCATCTGCTGGCAGGTGAGACTGTGTCCTCATCCAGTTAGTCATTTGGCCTGAGGAGTCCCAGCACTGGCACCTGAAGGCTATTGGACAGGGCCAGGTCTTGGTGCTCATGAGCTAATGGCACCACCAGCACCAGTTTTGGTGGTAGGAGCTCCCGAATGTGGCTGCCGCCGGTGTCTATGCACCAGGGTAAGCTGTAGACATCCTCATCTCTCTAGGAGATTCTCCAAGACCAGTAGGTAGGTCTGGCCCAGGCTTTTGTCAAATCACTGCTTTTGCACTGGGTCCCAGTACACATGAGGTTTTGTGTGTGCCCCTTGTTTTGGGGGCCACCCCTGTAGCATATGGAAGTTCCTGAGGCTAAGGATCAAACCTATGCCACAATAGTGACCCCAGCCACTGCAGGGATCATACCAAATCCTTAACCCACTAAGCCGCACAGGAACACCTGTATGTGCTCTTTTAAAGTGGAGTCTCTATTTCCCCTAGCCCTGTGGGTCTCCTGCAATAAAGCCCCACTGGCCCCCAAAGCCACATGCTCTGTGGGCTTGTCTTTTCAGTGCTGGGGAGCTGGATGTGGGGCTCAGGACTCTCACTCCTGTGGGAGAACCTCTGCACTATACTTCTTCTCTACTTTGTGGATTGCCCACCCAGGGGTGTGGGATTTGATTATACTGAGTCCATACCTCCTGCCTGTCTCATTGTGGTTCCTTCGTTATGTTTTTCATTATAGAAGATCTTTTCTGGTAGTGAAACTGACAGCACTAACGGCCTGAACCTAGCCAGAACACAGATTCGGACTTGAACCCATGTGCCAGCACTTGAACCCAGCCAAAACCCAGACTGGGACTTGAACCCACAGTGTTAAATTAGAATTACTCACCCTGTGTCTGGATGCACTAAGGTTCAGGTTCTTTATGCCTCCATGCAGAAGGAATTGAGCGAGAGACAAAGTGATAGGTAAGAAACAGATTTATTAGGATAGGATGCTTGTAAGAGATGCAAGCAGGTAGGTAAGGAAGCTCTGCCAGAGGATCCGGTGGGCCACAGTTTTATCATTCAAGGGGCTTGGGGTTGGAAAGGCCCGCCTCTTCCTTTCTGGGAGCAGTAGCTCCTCCTTAATACCTGCTAAGATGTGTCTTCAAATCAGCTGACGGGCGGTCTTCAAACTCTTGCCCTTGGTCTGAAGCTAGATGCAGGCCTCATCCCATTCCCCACCCAATGACTTGAGGCAATTCTTGCACCTCCACTAGTTAAGCAAGTCTGCCTTGTTCTGATGGTTTTCCTAAACTTCTGGTCTCCTGGCATCTCCCAGATTTCCCTCTTTATCTATGATCCCCTATTGGGACTTCCACAACCTCCTGTGCCTACTCTATCCCTATCTGTAGACTCCAGTCTTTTTTTCTTCAGTGGTGGTTCTGCAGATAGCTGGGATATTGACGTGTTTGAGAGAGGAGATGAATTCGGGGCCTTTCTACTCGGCCATCCCGGCTGCTCTCCCTAAGATGCTGACTTATTAAAAATGATTTGTGATTAATCATTGATTCCCTTGCTCCTTCATTACTCGCCACATACCATGTACTATGCTAGGCCATGGTCAAGCAAAGTAAAGTAAATGTGGCCTCTGCCCTGTTTCATAGTTATAGGGAGGCTGAGTCGGTTTCCTGGCGTCGTGAGGGTCCCTGCAGCTGCTTTCCCTGGGTTCCCCTTTGGAGGAAGGGCTCTCGAACTTTATCTCCAGCACGTGCTCCTCAGTGTTTCTGGGTGAACTGTTTGACCCTAGGGTCTTGGCCCAATAGCAGAGAGTTTAACATGCTGCTGTTAATAAAAACTAAAGTCAAGATGAACATAGGTTAGAAAACAAATGCTGGCTGTGGAGGCCCTGTACCCTCCTGGGCCCTCTCAAAGGTCTCAGAGCCCTAATTACTTGTGTATTGACGAGCTTCCCACGTAGACCACTGATCCTGTGGAGCAACTTGCAAGGACTGAGGAAATCAGATGGTGCCGTGTCAGGAGCTCATCAGATTTCTTACATCTAGACCATCTTTCTACTAGGGTTTGAGGAAGGACTCCTGACTGGAGTCCTGGAAATGCCCTGTTTTGCCATTTCCCAGATGCTTTGAGGTGAACTGGCCCAGGAGGGTGGGGGGCATTGGATATTCCTTAGGGCTCCCCCTGATGAGAATCCCACCCTCAGATGTCCCCATCAGTGTTAATCCTTCCTGAGCTCTGGACTTCTAAGGGTGGTTGTGAGGGTGGCCACCTGTTAGTTTAGCATCATGTGCTTATTTTTTAATGATGATTTTATTGCCCTGTAAGATGATATACTCCTGGAAAGGAGCAGCTGTCTGACATAGGTTCAGCCACTCCATGGCTCTGAGTTGCTCCTCCTTCATATAAGAAGCAGGAACAAGTACCCCCCCCCCCCGCCCCCACCAGCAGGCATGAGGGGATGGCTGAGTGATACCCTGGTCCCTAGAAAGGGGTATTCCCCTCTCCCTCCAGCTCTGCCACCCTGCAGAAAGCCGGCACTGGGCACATGGCTTCTACCTCCACCCCAAGGACTCATTTTTCTCCCCTCAGTCCAGCCCTGGAAACACCACCGTGTCATTAAACCTCCTAACATCTTTCATTCATGTTTCTGCTTTTTCCTTCCACCCTCATCACCTGTTGTGCTCTCATTCCACTTTAAGCCAATCAGCCAGGATTACAAACACTCCCAGCTCCCTGCTTCTGCTGGTGGTTTACCCCTTGCCTGGGGAGTTTCCCTCACACTGTCTACGAGCAGCTCAGCTCAGTACTCTCCACACTGAATCCAAGGACTTCTTTTCATCCTGAGTTCCTTCTAACTGGGGCCATCCCCCAGGCAGCTGTGCACACTCGAATTGGAGGGTTGAACCTGATGATGTCATAGAGGTGGGATGCCTGTGGCTGGCGGATGACATTTGACATTTGGTCCACCTGTCGTAGCATGGCCTGAGTGAGCCCCAGGAGACCCAGGCACCCCCAGGGACATACGAAGTGGGCCTACCGAGATGATCTCTCTTAGATGGTTGTCAGGGAGGCAGAGTGACTGGGGGAATGAATAAGACTTGGGCCTCTGAGCAAGGCTTTTAGATTCTCATCCCACAGAGTGTCATGCTCAGTTCTGTCTTTTACACCAAGGCACGGCCATTTCCAGTGACTGGCCTGGATAGATAAGCTATTGGATTCTGGTACACTAAAGCTGGAAAGGTTTTGCTGGATCATCTCTGGTCCAGCCCTCTTGGCTTACAGAGGAGCAGGCTGAGGTCCAGAGCTGGGACATGACGTCCCCAAGATCAGTGAGAGCTGTCCCTGCCAACATGTGGGGTCCAGCTGCGGGGAATGGGGGCCTGGCGCTACTTCTCCTCCCCAAGTTGCCACTGTCTTCTCTTGGGTGTCCTTGTCTTTCCCTGGAGCCAAGAGACAGGGAGGAAGGAGCATCCATTGCCATGGAAACCAGCCTACAGCACAAGCAGGCTGCTCTCCCACCAACTGTATAGTTCCTTTAATGAGTGCCGATGCTGGTTCTGCTGCTGGGCCTTGATGGGGGCACTGGGACCAGTCACCCTATTTTCTAGGAGAGAAAGCTGGAGGAACAACATACCTAACATAAATTGCACAGTCCTCACAAAGTGGGCCACAGTGCCCTGTGCCATTTTTTTCTTTCATACACCAGCTTCTCCTCTGTCGGAGACTCCTAACAGGATTTAAGAATCTTTTTAAGAAAGAGATCAGCCTTGAGCAGAGTTTGGCCTTCACATGCCAGAACTAAACTTTTGAACTGACAGCGGCTCGGGCTGGAAAGTTCTGTTTGTCAAACCTGCCAGAGATAATCTAAAGTGAAGAGTTGGAGTTGGGGAAAAGAGGGAAAAAAGAAACAAAATTATTTTGGTTTCAGACATAGATAAGTCTCCTAAATGTTCCAGAAGTGAAATTGGGGCTTACGAAATTGATAGGCAGGAAACCGTTCACGTGGGCATGAAGAGTCCAGGGATTAGGAAGAGCCTTATTAGGTCATCTCATCCTTTCCTCTGCCTCCAGGCCTATTCTCATCCCTCTTGTGTATAACCCTGGAGAAAAGGTGGCTGCGTAAGCTCCCACAATAATTTGTTCCACTGCCTAACTGTTCTTGATCTTAAAACCATCTTCCTTATAGTGGCCAAATTCCTCCTGCTGCCTCCGAGGCTTCTCTGTCTGTGGTCCAGCGCTGCTCAGAGGCAGCTGGGATTTTATGAAATGAGTGTGGACTTGGGCCTGTTGGATTGGGCCTGTCTTCAATGTCTAAGTCTTGTCATTTCCAGCCACAGGCACAATAACCTTGGCCAAACCACTCTACTGTTCCAAGACTCAGTTGCTTACTGTAAAGAGGTCCATGTGAAGGTTTTAGGAAGAAATACCTGCAAATACCTGTGCTTCACACAGCACCTGACATTTAGTGATGCTCAGCTAAGGTGCTATGGGATGGGCCCCTTTGGGATCAAGACCTCAGGTATTAACCTTTTGGTAATGGGATCGTAGTGTCCTCAGCAGGATGGGGAACTGGAGCAGTGGGGCAGCTGAGGGGACACTCATGGTGCTTGACTGTTGGCCATTTGCCAGTAGCACAAAAGCTCTCAAAATTTTAGAGGGCTGTTTGGCTGTGCCAGTGCATCCTGCCTCAAGTATCAGCCCTGGTGCCAGGAAAATCCCTGCCTCTACATCTTGGGGCCTCTGGTACCCTCGCCCATGCCTTCACTGCCCTTTTGAATCCCACCCATCAAGGAAGACCCAGCTCAAATTCAACCTCATACCTGAATATGATTGAGCAATAAACCTATAAACCGCACGCCCTGCGTTCTTTCTCCAGGAAGGAAGAAAGAGAACAGAAGGTTGTTGCTGCATGATCACTTGAGCCACTGGCTGGCAGAGTCAGGTGATCACAGAGCATTCAGCCCGAGAATCAGATGAGGAACCCGGGTCATAGCAGGACAGGGACTTATCCCCAGGCCATGCCAGTCATCAGGAACAGGTCTAGAACCTCTGTCTCCTGACTCACTGCCTAGGTTTCTGGTCTAGTACCCCATGAGTGAGGCTGTTCCTTAGGCCTGGAATTAGAACTCTCAGCCCCTCCTACCCCTGCACATGCTTGCTGAGGCACTCAGAGGGCAGGCAGATAAGGGAAAAACAAACCTTTTTTTTTTTTTTTGAGATGGCACACACCAGCTGGGAAAACTGAAGCCACTGGGCAGTGACTGTGGGTGAGGTCTCCCATCCAGGCCACCTCCTATGCACCCACACCAGAGCTGGAGTGCTGGGGAAATGTAGAGCCCTGCTGTCTTTCTTACCCATTTGGGCAAGGGGCAGACTTTCAGCCACATGATGGGGGTGTGAAGTTTTACTGTTGATTAGATGCCTGCTTGGCTTAGCTTTACTAGAACCCATTTCAAATGGAAATTCTTTAGACTGGCGTGTTCTGCTGTCAGAGAGGTGCTGACCAGTCTCCAAAGCACCTGGATTGCAGAAACATCTGGAGGGGGCTCTTCAGGCCAAGAGGCTATGGGATAAATGGATTGTGTGTGCTTGTATGTCTCAGATCCCTTTTGCTGGCTGCAAATTGCATCACTGCACCATGGAAGAATCCTCCCAAAGGAAAGTAGCAGGTGCAAAGATGCTGATGTAGGACCCATTGAGGAAATACAGTTTTGGTCACAAAAATGATATTTATGTACTGGGTTGGCACATGATTGGCCCAGATGGGGAAAATGCTCTTGAGATGGTCAGGCTCTTTTGGGTAAGGGACACAGAGTGGCTCCTGGAACAGTAGGGGACAGTGTAGGATAGGGAAGCAGGTCGCTTTGGAGCACAGAAGGTTGCCGTTCAAGTCCTGCCTTTGCCACCCTCCAGCTGAGTGGCCCTTGGCAATTCTAACAACACTTGAGGCTGCTTTGTGGGTAGGGGCTCAGTGTAAATTCCATGTTCCTTCTCATGGGACTTTCAGGGATAAACAGATCTGGGTACTTCAGGGAAAATGACCCATAGTTTCCAACCTTTCACTGAGTGGACTCAGAGCAGGAAAAGATATGCATGGTGGCAGAGAGACCTGCACATAAAGTGACCCCTTGAACTGCCATTTTGGCCACATCTCAGTACTAGGAAACTGCCAGCTGGCCTGCTTCATCCTGAGCTCTGACAAGGTGGCAGCCGGAATCTTCTCCTTTGCTGCTGTCTGGAACAGCTGCTGGGATTTAATAGTGCACTTAGAGGAATTACCTGGAATCACAGCAGGCATTAAGAAATGGGAATGCATTTTTGTAAGCCAAGCAAATGTTGAAGCGTAAGAGAGCAAGGTCTTTCCTTCCATGGTGGATGAAACATGAAAAGGACTTGCCTGGGATTATACTCTAAATAATGAAAGCAGTGATATCACCTGGGTGCTGCTCAACAGGGAACTCTGGCCGGACAGTGTGTGCAAATGAATGACTGGATCTGGTTGGGGGACCTCCTTTTAGATAGTAGCTTAAGGAAGCCATCATCTCTGGGCACCTAGGGAGTGACAACTGCTTGGCTAGTCCCTGGGGACAACTGTGGACAGCACAGGGCTCTGAGCCCATTCCCCTACTTGCTCTTCCTGGTTTATGAGGCATCACAATGCCCCATTGACACCTTCTGTTTTAATTCCATCCCCTGATGTTTAGTTGGCACTCCCCTGTGACATCACACTGCTGGGTGTACTGTACCTGCCTGCTAGTGGCTTAATCTTTATGGGAAATGTGATTAATGAATGTGCAAATATTAGACAACAATAAAGACAGTATAGATTATGGTTGTAAATTAAATCTAAATGGGATAGATATGTATGGCATTGATATAAATGTCCTTGGAGCTTAGAAGAGGGAGGAACTCCTGAAATCCAGATGACACTGGTTTTGGATGAGTCATATAAAACCAGAGCCCTGCAGAGCTGATTGGGAAGTGCACCCACTGCAGGGGGCCATGCTCCTCTGCTGACTCCACATTTGATGGACTTTGAGCCTGAGGCAATAAGAGAGCCTGGGCTAAATAGTAGAGGGGTTTTGCCTCTTCCTTTTGCAAGCTGAGAGTTCTGTCTGGCTTGGAGACTGCTTGGATTTGCTACACAAGTGCCATGGTGGCCTGGATAGTGGTCACTTGACTTAGTGCCGGAACTGGCTGCTGAGTGGTTTCCAGCTGTGGCCCAGGCTAATGAGATCGGATTCAAAGTGTGTTGCAAATCATCGAATGTCAGTGAAATGATAGCCATTTAGCTCTTGTGCACCTCCTGGGACCCCTACCCTGTGTTGAGCTGAGCACCAGTGGAGCCCAAGCCAAGGCTGACACCCAGTCACCTCCATGACTAGGTGTCCCTGTGGTCCATTTGCTTCTGTCCTCATTCAGGCCACCATCACTTCTAATGCAGACCTGCAATCATGCCTTAGAAATTTGCTGTCCTCCCCTTCTTGTCAATACCCACCCCATCCAATCCATTCTTCCAACAGTGGTCAGGGGACCCCTCTAAAATGGTTTTCTGATCATGCTAAATTCCCCTTGGAGACCCTTCCTTTGTCCCCATTGTATTTAGAGGAAAATCCAGTCTCCATATCATGTGTTGTCTGCCTCTGACCTTTCCTCATTCCCCCTGTGCTTCTCATAATGTAACTCAAGACAAATCACTAGCCTTGACCATGTAGATCCCTCTACCAGGAATGTCTCCTGCTCCACTGCCATCCCGCCCCTCTTGCCTGGCTCCCTCTATCCATCCTTCACAAGCTTCATCCCTTATCAGACCCAGGTGGCTGTTCCCACTTCCTACCTCGTACCTCACAGCTTGCTGAACTTTTCCATTGCAGCACCTCATGAATTCCTGTATGTTATCTGTGCACTTTTGTTTACTTGTTATTTATTTTACTTGTTTACTTGTCCATTTTTCCTCTCCTTTAGTCCTTCCAACCACTCACAAGGTCACTGAGGGCAGGAGCTACCCCCCTTTTGTTGGCAACTGCCCAGGACCTAGCTCCCAGTCTGCTGCTCAGCAGAACTCAGCGCACATTTACAGAGGCAGTGGATCCTTTTGTTGTCAGAGCTTCCTCCTAAGTTCCCATCATGTGTCCTGCCAACCAGGGAGCCATTGGAGGTGAAACAAATTCCAGGAAACTCAACCAGATGTTTCTGCCTTTAGATGAGCTTTATGCCCAGGCACAGAGCAGAGGAAACTATGTCGACTCATAAACTGAGCAAATTTATAGTGGAAATTGGTGGGAGAGAATAAATACAAATCCCCATGATGTCATTTTATGGGCTGCTTTATAGATTGTAATCACCCATTTAGAGTTTGCAGGCTATTAATTTTGTTTGCAGAGAGCCAGGATTCTTGGGGACAGAATTTACAGGGCTGTGTGTGGTGTCAACTCAGGCCCTCAGCCCTTGAAAGGTCTTGGAAAGAGGAGGAAAAGCTGTCTTTCAGTGGTTGGGCCTCAGGGCCCTTTTCTCTAGCTCTCCTCCTTGCCATAATTTTTTAAACATTAAAAAAAATTGTTTGCTGTTTTATTGTTTTAATTTTACCCCAGTCTTCAAAGGCCCTCCTTCCTGCAAGCTAAGTGGCTGTGTGGAATTTTGCATTCAACCCTTGGTAGAGAGCACGTCCCTTCTGAGAGCTTGAGGAGGCCTAAGGAGAAGCAGCACTGGGTTGCATAGAACTGGGTAGAATCCATCTCTACCCTTGAACTTGTGCTCTTGAGCCAATTTTTGTGGTTGTTGCTAATTTAAAAAAAATTTTTTTCTTTTTAGGGCCACACTCTCTGCATATGGAAATTCCCAGGCTAGGGGTCAAATCAGAGCTTCAGCTGCAGGCCTACTCCACAGCCACAGCAATGCCCAGATCCTACACCGCAGTTCAAGGCAATGCCGGATCCTTAACCCACTGAGTGAGGCTGGGGATCTAACCCACACCCTCATGGATATTAGTCAGCATCATTTCCGGCATTGAAAGAGATGAAAGAGGAAAAGCACTTGGTACTCAGAGAGAACTACAGGTCATAAAATGATTATGATGATTGCCATTTCAAAATAAGCTTGGTTCAATGATAACAAAGTATAAACTAAGCATTAAGACACTTGATCACAACTCTGTCACTGACATGCTGGGTGATCTTGGGAAAATTAGTCAGCTTTCCTGGTCACAGATTCTGCAACAGTGAAATGAGAGATTTGATCTCACAGGTGGCGCTAACTCCAAGTGTGGTCTGTGGACTGGTATCGCTTGAGTTGTTAGAAATGCAGATTCACCTGCTCAGCCCCAGACCCCAAACTCAGAATCCCTGGGGGAGGGGCCCAACTATTTGCATTTTAACAAGTGGTCCAGCTGGTTGGTGGGGCACCGTGAAGTCTGGGAAGCCTTGTGCTATGATAACTTCTGGCTGTAATACACCATGTCCCCAGCCCTGATTTCACATCCACTGTTGGTGCCCCAACAGTAGTCATCACTGGGACCTTCCTTCCCAGGATCTTGAATCACCGTGACCTTTGGCAGGAGGAGAACAGAGTGGAGTAGGAGAATGAGTACAGGATCCTACATCAAGACTCAGGTGGGGTTTGAACCCAGGCCGCCTGATGCATCATCTGTCTGTAGAGCCGCTGCTTGGTTGCCTCTCAGCAGTATGACCTCTGCCTCTTCCTTGCCTAGTGATCTTGGCCAACTTATTTGAATTCACCAGACCACATTTTCATCATTTGTAAATGGGGAAGATACCAGGACCTTTTTTTTTTTTTTTTTTTTTTTTTTAGTGCCACACCTGTGACATACGGAAGTTCCCCAGCTAGGGGTTGAATTGGAGCTATGGCTGCAGGCCTGTGCTACAGCCACAGCAATGCCAGATCTGAGCCGTGTCTGTGACCTACACCACAGCCATGGCAAACGCCGGATCCTTAACACACTGATTGAGGCCAGGGATTGAACCTGCATCCTCACTGACACTATGTCAGGTTCTTCACCCACTGAACCACAATGGGAACTCCCCAGGACCTATTTTCTAAGGTCGTAGTGGGAATTACCTGAGTTACATGAGAAAAATGCTTCTAGGACCAGGACATCACCAGCACTGGGTGTGTTCACTGGTAATAGTAACCTTCAGTCTCCTCCTTCTCCTCCTTTTCCTCCTCTTCCTCTTCCTCCTCCTCCTCATCATCGCTGCTTCCAGAACATAACTGCATAGGCCTTTGAGTATAATGGAAGGTAAGGGATTGGAACTCAAGTTTCCTAATTTGCTCTGTGACCTTGGACAAGTCATTTAAACTTAGAAGGTAAAATGTCCTCATCTCTAAAATGGGGACATTTATTTTTTCTGCTGACATTTATTGAGTGTCTATCAAGTGTTGACAGGCCCTACAATGCAGTGTGGGGTGGGCAGATATGGCTTCTGCCCTCTGTCTGATGCTTTCAGACTCTGGGATGACGGAGGGATTTGATGAGATCACATACATGAGAAAGTCTATCGTGGTTGTTATTCATCATCATTTTACCAACACAGACTCAGAGTATGTCTCAGAGTTAAACAATGTTGACTGTTCTTGTACAGATAGACCCATTAGAAGGAGGAGGAGGCCTTGCCTGGACATGACTAGGTATTCCTGCCTCCCAGGAGCCTGACTAACTCCTATAACCTCCACCTAGAGGGCTCTCCCGCTCAATGTTGTGGGCAGTCATTGCAGGTATCCCTCAAAAAGCTGATGTGGAGATGAACCAGTATCTGCCTTTACTAGATCTTCTTTGAAGTCTTTATTCTCTGTCTGCACATGTTCTATCTTGGAGGTTTCTTTGGAGACCCACTAAGGTGCATCAGTGCATTAGGTGACTCTGGAGTCTTCACATCAGATGGGAGGTTGGAACTGCAGAGGGGGAAGGAATGGGATGAGGGGTAAATCCTTTAGGTACTGTTGGTTGGAATTGTCTTTGAGAAGGTTCTTCCAATAGTTTCTGTGGAATTGCACTTGGCCTTGGCCTTTCCCTCAGCCTGCCTGTGTTTAGGTGTGGTCTGCCTATGGTTAACTCTTTGGGCAATTAGAAGAGGAAGGCAATAACGTTTCCCCTGATGCTGCATTTGAGATGCAGTGATCCTGCCAGTCTCTGGGATCTGCAAGAGCCCCGCTTCTTAAGGGAAAAGGACCCTATCTGTCAGGGCCACTGTGCCCCAGCTCACTTCCAAAGAGCACCTTCTGAGTTCAAGTTTGGACTCTGTGCTTTGAGCAGGGATCTGTTCCTTCCATCAGTCTAGGGCTTAGTGTGTGCCTGCTGCAGGCCCAGCCCTCTCCTAGGCAGAGGGGAATAAAAAATGATGTCATGGGCTCTGCCTTCCAGGAATTTACTCTTGCATTGTTGAGGTGAATCAAAGTCACAGGAATAATGCCACCACTTACACAAGATGGAATATAGTTTATGATTTGAGCAGCCGAGGAAGAAGGAGAGAACCTTGAGGTCTGGGAAAAAGGGAGGGCTATGTGGAAACTGTGACACTATAGCTGGACCTTGTGGATGGAAACACAAATGGGTGGGCTTTTCCAGGAGGAAAGCTGGCAGTTCCAGGCAGAAGGGGCAGTTGGTTAATCCATGACTGTAGTGGGTGGCTCAGTTCATCAGTGTAGGTATGCAGACAAAATCATCATCAACTGAAATCTGACTCCAAGTTTTCATCTACATGTTTAAAGGGGAGGTTTCCCCCTACCCAGGATTGTGCAAAGCTGTTGGGTCTAAGAACACATCCAGTCACAGGCTTCTGGTCACTAATATGTGTGCACCATGTCCTTGCTGAACTTACTGTTGTGACATCCAAGTCTTTTTGGATTCGAGGCTCCAGTGCATCTGTGCTTCCCATGGGCAGACCAGAAACCTGTATCAGTGGTATGTCCTATCAAGGGTACCATGAAGTCACCCTCTCTGAGGTCTTGTCCTGTCACTACCACCAGGAGGATGTGGATCTCTTGCTCACAAGCCCTTACCTCCTACTTCTCCTTAGTCTGGAGAAAATCTCTCCCTCTCTTCCGTGGTACTCCCAAAGGTCCTCTCCGCCACCAGCTCTTCCATGAACCCCATTGTGTGATCCAGAAGAAGAGCCTTTATCATTAAGCCACCTGTATTTTCCTGTTTGCAAAATCCTCCCATTAAGACCACCTGCTAGATGTGAGCAACCCAAAGGGAACACACGTATAAATTGGTATATCTGGAAATTATCCCATCATACATTTCAGAGCCAGAAGAGCAGAATAATATCAAGTTGCTGAAGTCGATCCTGTCCTTTGGGCAAGTGTTAATTGCATGGGGCTGCACTGGCTTCAAGTACTGAGTTTTTCAGGGGCCACGAAGCATCAAGATCAGGCACTGGCAACCAGTAATTCACTTACAGGTGACTTAAGACAAAAGCATATACTTCTTTGACCATTTACCCTAAATGTCCTCCCCAAGTCATTTTACCATCACAACATGCATTGGCCTGGAAAGTCCATTCTCCAGGACCAAGCAAAGAAGAAGAGAGATGTTTTCTAGTTGGCTCTTAGTGTTCCCTGCTCCTGGCCTCAAGGGCTGACTGCTGAGATCTGAAGGACCAGGGAAGGAAGTGTATACTCAGAGTCCTTCTCTTGTGGAGGTGAAGACAGGTGGTATGACTCACAGCAGATGGGGGACTTGAGTGGGGTCATCTACAGAGACCTCAGAGCCTCTAAGACAAACTTGTTAGCTATTGCCAAGCAATAACAGATGGCACAATAACATTATTTTACCACTGCCTTGTTTGTAACACTCAGTCATTCTCAGAGACATCCCTAATTGAGGAAGATGCTTGTAGGGTGAAGATGGTGGCCTCATTCTGTTTGTTTCCTACTTTCCCTTCTACCATTTTTCTTTGTTAGAGTTCTAGACGGTGAGGTAGTCCACCTCCATGAGTGGGGAAACTGGGCAGCTGAGGTGAGATTTGATGGAGCCTCAATGGTCCTGGGCCCAGGAACATGTCCCACTGATTCCTTAGCGTTGACCTGAAATGTCCAAGGTGGTTGCTCCATTGGGCCAAGATATGAAGACATCTGTCAAACTGCCAGACTTCTCTCCAATATGGAATATAGGAAAGGATGACTGACTAAAATGAAAAATTAATAATATTTTGCAGTAAGTAGAGCTGGAAATAAGTAGATTGAGTGTTATTCTGACTTTTATTGCTGATAAGAAAAAAGTATAGCTTGTTGCTGAGGGTGGAGGGAGTGGGATGGATTGGAGGTTTGGGTTAGTAGATACAAACTATTACATTTAGAACGGATAAGCAATGAGGTCCTACTGTATAGCCCAGGGAACTATATTGCTAAAATTGTATTGCCCAAGATTACACTTGTTTTTGAAGACCTGAAATTAGAACTGTATTTTCCCAGGACCACATAGATTTTTAGGAGCCAGTCCTTTATATCCCTTTAACTGTAAAGAAATGTGGCCAAGACATTTTGATGGGGTGGTGAGGACTAAGGAGGGCTGGTCTGAAAGCTCTTTTTCAGAGCACATTAGAACACCTAGGGAATTTTGGTGAATCTCACAGATATCCCATATAAATTAAATCAGAATTGCTAGGATTCTGCTCCTTAGTACGTTTATTTATTTATTTATTTTTAAAAATTTTAAGATTTAAAAAAATTTTTTGACCTAAATCTGCACCACAGTTTGTTTGTTTGTTTTATTTATTTATTTATTTATTTATTTATTTTTAAATTACTCAAATGACTTTTTCACATCTGTAGTTGTATAATGATCATAACAATCTGATTTCACAGGATTTCCATCCCATAGCCCAAGCATATCCCTCCACCCCCCCAGCTGTCTCCTCCAGAGACCGTAAGTGTTTCAATGTCTGTGAGTCACTATCTGTTCTGCAAAGAAGTTCAGTCTGTCCTTTTTTCAGAGTCCTTTTTTCAGATTCCACATGTCAGTGAAAGCATTTGATGTTGGTGTCTCATTGTATGGCTGACTTCACTTAGCATGATAGTTTCTAGGTCCATCCGTGTTGCTAAAAATGCCGGTATTTCATTCTTTTTAATGGCTGAGTAATATTCCATTGTGTATATGTACCACATCTTCTTGATCCACTCCTCTGTCGATGGACATTTAGGTTGTTTCCATGTCTTGGCTTTTGTAAATAGTGATGTAATGAACATCGGAGTACATGTATCTTTTCGAGTCATGGTTTTGTCTGGATAGATGCCCAGGAGTGGGATTGCTGGATCAAATGGTAGTTTTATGTTTAGTTTTCTGAGGAATCTCCATACTGCTTTCCACAGTAGTTGCACCAATTTACAATTCCACCAACAGTGTACTAGGGTTCCTTTTTCTCCACACCCTCTCCAGCACTTATTGTTTGTAGACTTTTGGATGATGGCCATTCTGGCTGGTGTAAGGTGGTACCTCAGAATGGTTTTGAGTTGCACTTCTCTAACAATGAGTGATGATGAACATCTTTTCATGTGTTTTTTGGCCATCTGTATGTCTTCTTTGGAGAATTGTCTGTTCAGATCTTCTGCCCATTTTTTGATGGGGTTGTTTGTTTTTTTGGTAT
Source organism: Sus scrofa (assembly GCF_054392235.1). Lineage (NCBI taxonomy): Eukaryota > Metazoa > Chordata > Mammalia > Artiodactyla > Suidae > Sus > Sus scrofa. The sequence continues at coordinate 101,996,838 of NC_139396.1, read as the reverse complement.
GGAGCTGCAAAAGGTGTTTATAAATTTTGGAGATGAATCCCTTGTCAGTCGATTCACTTGCAAAGATTTTCTCCCATTCTGTGGGTTGTCTTTTCGTATTGTTTAGGATTTCCTTTGCTGTGCAGAACCTTTTAAGTTTAATTAGGTCCCATTTGTTTATTTTTGTTTTTACTGTCATTACTCTAAGAGGTGGATCTGAGAAGATGTTGTTGTCGTTTATGTCAGAGGGTGTTTGGCTTATGTTTTCCTCTAAGAGTTTTATAGTGTCTGGTCTTATATCTAGGTCTTTAATCCGTCTGGAGTTTATTTTTGTGTATGGTGTTCAGAGTGTTCTAATTTCATTCTTTTCCATGTGGCTGTCCAGTTTTCCCAGCACCATTTATTGAACTAGCTGTCCTTTCTCCATTGTATATCCTTGCCTCCTTTGTCATAGATGAGTTGTCTGTAGGTGTGTGGGTTTAATTCTGGGCTTTCTATCCTGTTCCACTGATCTCTATTTCTGTCTTTGTGCCAGTACCATACGGTTTTGATGACTGTTGCTTTGTGGTATAGTCTGAAGTCCGGGAGCCTGATTTCTCCAGCTCCATTTTTCTTTTTCAGGATGTCTTTGGCTATTCTGGGTGTTTTGTGCTTCCAAACAAACTTTAAAATATTTTGTTTGAGTTCTGTGAAAAATGTCCTTGGTAATTTGATAGGGATTGCATTGAATCTGTAGATTGCCTTAGGCAGTATAGTCATTTTGATAATATTAACTCTTCCAATCCATGACCATGGTATATCTTTCCATCTATTTGTGTCATCTTTGATTTCTTTCATCAGTGTCTTATAGTTTTCAGAGTACAGGTCTTTTGTCTCTTTAGGTAGGTTTACTCCTAGGTATTTTATTCTTTTCGATGTGATGGTAAACGGGATTGCTTCCCTAATTTCTTTTTCTGCTCTTTCATTGTTAGTGTATAGAAATGCTGTCGATTTCTGTGTATTAATTTTGTATCCTGCGACTTTGCCAAATTTGTGGATGAGCTCTAACAGTTTTCTGGTAGATTCTTTAGGTATAGTATCATGTCATCAGTAAATAGTGATAGTTTTACTTCTTCCTTTCCAATTTGGATTCCTTTTGTTTCTTTTACTTCTCTAATTGCTGTGGCTAGGACTCCCAAAACTATGTTGAAGAGTGGTGGCAAGAGCACACATCCTTGTCTTGTTCCTGATCTCAGCGGGAATTTTTTCAGCTTTTCAGCATTGTGAATGATGTTGGCTGTGGGTTTGTCATATATGGCCTTTATCATGTTGAGGTAGGTTCCCGTTATGCCTACTTTCTGAAGGTTTTTTTTTTTTTATCAGAAATGGGTGTTGGATTTCGTCAAAGGCTTTTTCCATGTCTATTGAGAGGATCATATGGTTTTTATCCTTCAGTTTGTTAATGTGGTGTATCACACTGATGGATGTGCAGATATTGAAGAACCCTTACATCCCTGGGATAAATTGCACTTGATCATGATGTACAATCCTTTTAATGGATTTTTGGATGCGTTTTGCTAGTATTTTGTTGAGGATTTTTGCATCAATGTTCATCAGTGACATTGGCCTGTAGTTTTCTTTTTTTGTGGTATCTTTGTTTGGTTTTGGTACTAGGGTGATGGTGGCCTCATAGAATGAGTTTGGGAGTATCCCTTTCTCTGCAATTTTTTGAAATAGTTTCAGAAGGATAGTTGTTAACTCTTCTCTAAATGTTTGATAGAATTCGCCTGTGAAGCCATCTGGTCCTGGGCTTTTGTTTGTTGGAAATTTTGTAGTCACAATTTCAATTTCAGTTTTTGTGATGGGTCCATTCATCTTTTCTATTTCATCTTGGTTTAGTCTTGGAAGATTGTACTTTTCTAAGAATTTGTCCATTTCTTGTAGGTTTTCAATTTTATTGGCATGTAGTTTCATATAGTAGTTTCTTATGATCCTTTGTATTTTTGTGATGTCTGTTTTTACTTCTCCTTTTTCATTTCTAATTTTATTGATTTGAGTCCTCTCTCTTTTTTTCTTGATAAGTCTGGCTAGGGGTTTATCAATTTTTTTGATCTTTTCAAAGAACCAGCTTTTCGTTTCATTGATCTTTTCTATGGTTTTCTTTGTTTCTATTTCATTGATTTCTGCTCTGATCTTTATGATTTCTTTCCTTCTACTAACTTTAGATCTTGTCTGTTCTTCTCTCTTGAGCTGCGTTAGATGTAAAGTTAGGTTGTTTATTTGAGGTTTTTCTTGTTTCCTGAGGTGGGCTTGTATTGCTATAAACTTTCCTCTTGGAACAGCTTTTGCTGCATCCCGTAGGTATCTTCATTGTCATTTGCTGCCAGGTATTTTTTAATTTCCTCTTTGATTTCTTCAGTGATCCATTGGTTGTTTAGGAGCATGTTGTTTAGTCTCCCCGTGTTTGTGTTTTTTGCAGTTTTTTTCATGTTGTTGATTTCCAATCGTATAGCATTGTGGCTGGAAAAGATGCTTGATATTATTTCAGTTTTGTTAAAGTTAGCGAGGTTGGATTTGTAGCCCAGGATATGATCAATCTTAGAGGATGTTCCCTGTGCACTTGAGAAGAATGTGTATTCTGTTGCTTTTGGATGAAATGTCCTATAAATACCTATTAGGTCCATCTGGTTTAATGCATCATTCAGGGCCTGTGTTTCCTTATTGATTTTCTGTCTGGTTGATCTGTCCATTACTGTAAGTGGGGTGTTAAATTCCCCCACTATGGTTGTGTTTTTGTTGATTTCTCCTCTTAAGGTTGTTAGCAGTTGCCTTATATATTGTGGTGAACCTGTGTTGGGTACATAGATATTTAAAATTGTTATATCATCTTCTTGGATTGATCCTTTGATCATTATGTAATGTCCTTCCTTGTCCCTTAAAATATTCTTCATTTTAAAGTCTATTTTGTCTGATATGAGTATTACTACTCCAGCTTTCTTTTGATCCCCGTTTGCATGAAATACTTTCTTCCATCCTCTCACTTTCAATTTGTATGTGTCCCTAGAAGTGAAGTGGGTCTCTTGAAGACAGCATATATATGGGTCGTTTTTGTATCCATTCAGCCAGTCTGTGTCTTTTGGTTGGGGCATTTAGTCCATTAACATTTAAGGTAATTATTGATATGTATGTTCTTATTGCCATTTTATTAATTGCTTTGGATTTGCTTTTGCTGCTCTTTTTTCTTTCCTTCTTCTCTTGTTCTTTTCTGCCTAGAGAAGTTCCTTTAGTATTTGTTGTAAGGCTGGTTTAGTGTTGCTGGATTCTCTTAGCTTTTGCTTCTCCGTAAAGCTTTTGATTTCTCCTTCAAGTCTGAATGAGAACATTGCTGGGTAGAGTAATCTTGGTTGGAGGTTCTTTCCTTTCATCACATTAAGTATATCGTGCCACTCCCTCTGGCATGAAGAGTTTCTGCTGAAAAAATTGCAGATAACCTTATTGGGGTTCTCTTGAATATTATTTGTTTCTTTTCCCTAGCTGCTTTCAAGATTTTCTCTTTGTCTTTAATTTTGGTCAGTTTGATTAATATGTGTCTCTAGGTGTTCCTCCTTGGGTTTTTTTAATATGGTACTCGTTGTGCTTCCTGGATTTGAGTGAGGGATTCCTTCCTCATGTTAGGGAAGTTTTGGACTATTACCTCTTGGAATATTTTTTTCTGTCTCCTCTCTCTCTTCTCCTTCTGGCGCCCCTATGATACAGATGTTGATGCGTTTAACGTTGTCCCAGAGTTCTCTGAGACTCTCTTCATTTCTTTTCAATCTTTTTTCTCTTTTCTGTTCTGCATCTGTCATTTCCACTAATCTGTTCTCCACCTCACTTATTCATTCTTCTGCCTCCTGTATTCTGCTGTTAGCTGCTTCTAGTGAATTTTTTAATTTCAGTTATTGTATTTTGCATCTCTTCTTGTTTAAGTCTTATATCTTGTATCTCTTTGGTCAGCATGTCCTGTAAGTTATCCATCTTTGCCCCCAGTTTCTTTCCAATGTCTTGCATCATCTTCAGCATCAACAGTCTAAAGTCTTTTTCCTGGAGGCTGAGAATCTCCTCATCCCTTAGCTTATTTTCTGGGGTTTTACCTTTCTCCCTCATCTGAGTTATAGTCCTCTGTCTTTTCATTTTTATAGGTTTTTGGTGTGGTGACCTTTTGACAGATAATAGAGTTGTAGCCTTTCTTACTTCTGGTGTCTGCACTCCTTGTGGCTGAAGTCAGTATGGGGGCTTGCTGTAGGCTTCCTGATGAGAGGGGCTGATGCCTGCCCACTGGTAGGTGGAGCTGATTCTAATCCCTCTGGTGGGTGGGGCTTAGTGCCTGGATGGGATTAGAGGCAGCTGTGTGCCTGAGGGGTCTTTAGGTAGCCTGTTTACTGAGGGGCAGGGCTGTGATCCCACTTGGGTTGTTGTTTGTCCTGGGGCTATTCAGCCACCTCCAGAGAAAGGCAGCTGCTGAATATTCCCAAGAGCTTTGCTTTCAATGTCCTTCCCTCACAACAAGCCATGTTCACCCCTGTTTTCCCAGGATGTCCTCCAAGAACTGCAGTCAGGTTTGACCCAGATTCCCATGGAGACTTTGTTTTGCTCTGGGACCCAGTGCATGTGAAAGTCTGTGTGTGCCTTTTAAGAATGGGCTTTCCATTTCCCCCAGTCCTGTGGAGCTCCTGCACACAAGCCCCACTGGCCTTCAATGCCAGATGCTCCAGGGGCTCTTTCTCTCCATGCCAGATCTCCACACGTGAGAGTTTGATGTGGGGCTCAGAGTTCTTACTCCTGTAGGTGAGTCTCTGTGAACCAGTTAGTTTCTAGTCTGTGGAGCTTCCCACCCAGGAGGTATGGGGTTGTTTACATCATGAAATCGCCCCTCCTACCTCTTAATGTGTCGTTCTCTTTTTCTTCTGGAGTAAGATATCTTTTTTAAGGTTTCTGGTCCATTTGGGTGAAGAATCCTTAGTGTTTTGTTCTGAATTTTGTTGTTTTTAGGAGAGAAGTTGAGCTGCAGTCCTTCTATTCTGCCATCTTAATCCCGTCCTTTGCTCCTTAGTATCTTTAAAATCTCCCCCTTTCTTGCTGGTCTGATGGGTAGGAATTGGTGCTCTCTCATAATGTCTCTTCCAGATGACTCTGATGTGTAATCAGAGTGGCAAACTAGGGTTCTGCAGTTTCACACATCTTAGAAAAGTTGCCTTGTAATTTTGTCAGAATAGATTCTGTTCTTCCATACCAGCTTTTCTGATTCCATAGTGTGGAGCCCAAGAACTGGCATTTCTAACCGACTCACAGTGGGAGCTGATGGTTCTGGTCTGGAGGCCACACTATGTGGCAAGTTTAGAGCCTAGTATAGGAGGGCATATGGCTTCTTTGGTCCCCAGTGGAAAGTTGTGTGGTCCCAGGGACAACATAGGATTTAGTCTTACTTATATCCCTTGTGGGTTTTCCTGGAATGGGGGTTACAGGTGGGGAAATGGAGAGCTGGCTTTAGTAGTGGGAGTTAGAAGTCTCTTCAGTTTAGGAAAATGACCTCAGTAGACTTCAGAATCTATTATGAGACAGTGATTATTAAGTACCTATAGTGAGCTAGGCCCTAAGGGGAATAAAAAAAAAAAAAAAAAAACAAGCCTTGCCCTGGAGGGATTTACATGACACATACCCTTGCAAAGGCAGATAATAGAGCTTTGTGAGACAGAGCTGCTGAAGATATTATCAGTTATGGTGAGAAGAAACTGCCAATTCTGGTTCACTGTTCTATCCTCCATCATAAATGAGCTCATTTAATGTTCATAGCATCGTAGTGGGTATTATTATTTTCATCCCAAAGATGAAGAAACTGAGGCCAAAGAGGTTAGATAATTTGTCCAAGACCTCACAGCATTTAAGTGGTCAAATGGGGGTTTGAACATGAGATCAAACATAGGACATCATTAATTAATTGCTTCTGGTGTGGTGTAGGCAGGGAACAAAACAAAGACCAAAGCCAGAATTCTCAACCAGGAGCTTCTGGAATTCATAGAAGCACCCTGTCCCCTTGGTCTGGATCTGTGGGTTGGGTGCAAGCCACTCCACGTTTTTCTAAAGAGAGGCTTAGAAATCAGAAAGACAGGGCTAAATCCAGTTCTGACTATGAGAAAGAATTGAAATGGGACAGTGCTATATAAAGGACCCAACCCAACTCTTCATACACAGTGTGCCTTCAATATTTAGTAGCTCTTCTCTACTTCTCCACTTGGCCCGTTACACCTCTGCTCCCAGGCTGTGGAGTCTGAGATGAGAGGTCACCCTGCCTTGCTTTAATTGGCTTTGATTTGCCACCAAGCTCCCCCGGCTTGCTGGGCCTCTGCTTTCGGATGGGTTGAAATCATTAAGCTGCTGTGAGATGTTCCCATTATCGTGATTTAAAAGCATCTCAGATGCCTCATGTAGCTTTTGCCAATTTCTCAGAGAATTAAACATTTAGTGCCCGATCACATAGTTTCTCATGCTGGATACACGTAGAAGTGTATGCACAGCCCCTCTGGGAGGTCAATTAAAGTGCAGCTGAAGCTAGCTCATACTAATTCTCCAATGTGGGGTGGTATCTTTGTGGTCGGCGAAATGAGTAATGTTTATAATTTGCTGGAGTGTAGCTCCGAGAGGAGAAGATGGAGAGGGAACAAAGTCTGTGATAAAAAGAAAAGCTTACATGGATACAAAGAAGAAAAAGAAAAGAGAGAGAAGAAAAAACAAAATCCCTCAAAAGTGGATCTAGTTTACCTAGAAACAGATTTACCTAAAATATCAGAAGACATTTCCTTCTAGTGATTATCTGTACCATTCGCCATTTCTTATGGTGTCCAGCCAGCATCCAAGTTACTTTGCATTCTCAGTATGGTCGGTTTCAGAATTAGATTGTAAGTCAAAAGATTTCTACGAAATTGGGAGTTCCCTTCGTGGCTCATGGTTAATGAACCTGACTAGGATTCATGAGGATGCGGGCTCGATCCCTGGCCTCACTCGGTGGGTTAAGGATTCAGCGTTGCTCTGAGCTCTGGTGTAGGTTGCAGATGCGGCTTGGATCCCAAGTTGCTGTGGCTGTGGTGTAGGCAGGCAGCCATAGCTCCAGTTGGGCCCCTAGCCTGGGAAATTCCATGTGCTGTGGGTATGGCCCTAAAAGGCAAAAAAAAAAAAATTTCTACAAAATTCAAAATAGGTTACTATTCAGGTATCTCAGCTTAGCTGACAAGGAAGAATGGATCTTTTTTTAACGGTAGGTTTCCTCATTTCTCAACTTAAAATTGCCTTCAAAGTCTTAACCTCCTCTTGAAACAACAAAGGCTCTGCCTGAGGAAGAACCTCTCCATTTTTTGCAGGGCTCTGTGACCTCAGCCAGTGAGGGCTGCCAATCTCCTGGAATTCAGGAGAAGGCTGCCAGCTATTGTTAATTGCCAGGCTGGGGGCGAATCCAGACATCAGATGTCCATGAGACTGACTAGAGAGCCATCATGCTCAATCCTGGCTGCAAGTTCTAATCCTCTGGGGAGTTTTAAAGAATCCCGATGCTCAGGCCCCATTTCCATTCATGAAATCAGAATCTCTGGGTGGCCCAGCTCCCTATGGTCCCAGGGAACAACCAGGGCTGAGAAGTGCTGGACCTACGTTCTCCCTCTCGTCCTCCTGCAAGACTCCTCGGAGTTTGGATTTGCAAGCTTTGGAGGGGTCTGAAGGAGCTGGGGAAGGAATGAGATGCCAGCTGGGGTGGCACCTGTTTCCCTAGGGGCCTTGGACTAAGCTGCAAAATCCCCCAAGAAGAAAGGAGTCTTGAACAAACGTTGCATCTGTTGCTATGTATGAAAAAGTCATTAAAAGATTATATTTCCTTGCTTCTAAAATGTAACGCTTCGTAAGATGTACCACTGATTTAACAACTGCTTTTTTGAACAAAAGGGATAAGAGAAAATGCTATGTTACGTTCGTGTTAAAATATGCATTGATGGTAAGATGTATCTCGACTTCACATTTCTGTGTTGGAAAATGTGAGTCTTGGATTTGACCTAATAACATGATGAAATAGTGATTTGCATGCATGTGCTTATTTAATCTTCAGGACAGTCCTGAAAATAAGTGCTACTGTTGCCTGGTTTTATGGGTGGTGGGGGAGTTAAGGCACAGAAAGGTTAAATAATCTGATCCAAGTCACAGAACTGATCAGTGATGGACCTGGGATTTAAATGGAATTTTGGTTTTCAGAGGTAAATGTGGGGAGAGCCACAGCTATAATTTCTCAGGTTTCTTTTCCTTCTCCTGGGGCCAGGGAGATGGCTTTCCCTTCCTGGGGCAGGACTGTACTGTACAGTTGCTCCTGGTGTGCACTGTACAAGGGTCCCTGGTGGAGGGAATAAGAGGTCATGAAATCCAGCTTGAGTCCCTCACCAGGCCCTGAGCTCAAGGGGTTGTTTCTTCTAATTCCGCAGAGGCTCAGTGTGAGCTGGTGGAGCCCTGCCCTAGGAGAGGAGCTAGTGAGCAGGGCGCTCTTTCACCCCTTGCCCAGCTTTGTGGAAAATCAGTTTAGTGGACCTGCTTGATGGAAGAGGACAAGGGACAAGGGATTTGAGGTCCTTGTGGCTCTGGGGTGTTTGTTGCTGTGCTTTCAGGACAAAGGTCTCAGCTTTCATGGGCACTTTGCTCCAACAAGCATGGCGGAAATGGAGGAGGGCTGCGGGCTGACCAGGAACCACAGGAATCAGCAGCTCTGAGTTCCCGACCCCAGGGCCTCTGGCACAGGTTTGCCCTGCTTTGTTTTTCCTTTTTCTTGAGCTCCTTGACGGGAAGGCAGACTGCACCTCTTAGGAGCTGCATTCCAGAACAACCCCGGTAATGGAAAGTACAAAAACAGCTTCAACTTGTTCCCAAAGCTTGATGGGTTGCACTGACTTCTCAGAAAGCGTCCATTTGGACCCAGAATGTGAAATAACATTCTGTGGCTCCCTGGAGGAGGGCCAGAGGGTTACGCAGCCCAGGCATGGGCCAGATGGGAAATCCAGACACTGGTCTGGGGAGGGACATCTTTTGCTGCTCATTTGGGCTGTCAAAGCAGCAGCTCCTTAAGACCCTCACGGAACGCCTTCAAATGTCACTCTGTGGGGAGAATTTCAGATGAGGGGGAAGGTTTAATCAACTCATGCGGCATTTAGCTGGCATCACAATGATGGTTGTTTAAAAGAGGTGGCAGCAGTAAGTGGGGTGGGTGGGGTTGGATGGTATGCTCCCTATGACATTGTCCAAAGCATGCAAACCCAATTGTCACAGTCGGTGGACCCTGCAGATGCTTGTTGAGAAACCCCCGAGGAGTTCCTGTTGTGGCTCAGTGGTAACGAACCCAGCCAGTACCCATGAGAATTTGGGTTCGATCCCTGGCCTCGCTCAGTGGGCTAAGTATCCAGTGTTGCCGTGAGCTGTGGTATAGGTCACAGACGTGGTTTTGATCCTTTGTTGTCATGGCTGGCAGCTGCAGCTCTGATACTAGCCTGATATCTGCAGCTCTGATACTAGCTCTGATACCTAGCCTGGAAACTTCCATATGCTGCAGGTACCGCCCTAAAAAGAAAAGAAAAAAAAAAAAAGAAAAAGAAAAAGCCCCTGAACTCCCCTGTGTGACAAGCCGATAAACCTGCGTGACCATAGAGCCAGCACTGTACAGCAATATACATGTGGGGAAGGGGCTACAGCAACAAAATTGTTTGTTCCAAAGACTGGTTGAGTTTTCCTTAAATGGGGAGGCCCACCTGATGCTCTGGGGTGCAGATTCTTTGGGCGCTTGGAGGGTGGGGGGTGATGAGGATCACCTCTGCCCAGCTGCCCACAGAGAAGACCCCCTAGAGACTGTCCTCCTGGCCCCACACACAGCGGGAGGCCAGAGCAGCTGTGGGTTTGGTGGCCATCACTCCAGTGGGCCCTGAGTGCTGAGGCCTATCCCTCTCTAGACTTGCTGGCTCTCAGGCAGAGTGGCAGGGAGCCTTAGAGAGGGGACCTTTGGCAGGTCATTTGATGTGGTAGGGCCTGAACTCAGCTGGGTATTCGAAATGTTTGAGGTTTTTTTCAGTTGAGTTAACACTCTTTTTCCTCATTATGGGAGGTCTGCAGTGGAGCCCAAATATCTATTTTTAATACACAGCTTGTTTATTTCTGGTAGTTCAGGTGGCCCCTCTGAGAGCTCCTTCCTCCCTTAGATGGGCATTTGTGACTGCTTAGTTCTCCCTGTTGACAAGCTTTTGCTGGTTTGCAGAGTGTGCTAGGTTACAATTATTGTTGAATTCTTATGATACAATTTGTAAAGCTGGTTTGGATTCACAAATACAGGTTGCTAGTTTTTTCTGACAGCCTCAAAGCCCTGCCTTGTGAGGAAGTAGTGAGCAGAAGCCTTTGAGATAGATTCCAACTGCTGCCCTGAGGGTGAGTCAGCATTGTTTGGTGTCCATGCTGAGACCACTGTGTGCATTCATTTGGGGGCCAATAAATGCACCTGTCTGGTTTCTTCATTAGGATTTCCCTCTCAGAATCCAGACTGGAGGAATTAACCAGAGAAGGAAGTGTATCTTCTTTATCCATGCCCATGATGTTCAGATCCTGGGGATAAAGAAGCTGAGGAGGAGTTCTCTTTGTGGCTCAGTGGGTTAAGAAACTGACTAGTATCCATGAGGATGTGAATTCCATCCATTGCTTTACTCAGTGGGTTAAGGATATGGTGTTGGGTGATCTGTGGTGTAGGTTGCAGACGTTGCTCAGATCTGGTGTTGCTGTGGCTGTGGTGTAAGCTGGCAGCTGTAGCTCCAATTGGACCCCTACCCTGGGAACTTCCATATGCTGTACCTGTGGCCCTAAAAAGCAAAGCAGAACAAAAAAGTTGGGGAATAGGAGATCAGCTATAATCTGATTGAACAAGAATGTGGTTTTTATTTACGTTCTCCCTTTTCCCTCATAGGTATAGACTTTCTCTTTTATACCATCTGTCTTAGAACACACCCGAATTAATTACATGTGTATTTAGAGTTTTACTAGTCTTGCCACCAGACATGTGCATAGTGCCTTACAGTTTACAAAATGGGTTCACATACTAATCTCCTTTGACTTAATAAGATGATGATTCAATGGGTTATAAATCACCAGAGCAGCAACCATGCACCATGCATGACAATCCCAGAGCTTGGGTGAAGCTGTCACTTGAATGAAAGAAAATGAATAAAGGCTTGTATTCCCCAAGCAGAGAAAAAAAAAAAAAAAGCTAGAACATTTCCACTGAGATTCTTGCTATTATATATTTAGCTCTTTAATAATCTCATGTTTTAAGATACCTAAGAATTTTGGTGAAAATGTCCTGTAGATGAAATGTGGGTTGAGACAGTTGATGGGGCTCCATGTTGCATTATGATGGATGTGATTGGGCTACCTGGCTTGGCTCTGTTCTTGGGACAAGAGACAGAAGGACTTTGTCTTGGGTTTTGTGGTTCTCTGGAATCCAGAAGGCTCTGATTATCCACTTTACCTGCCACAGTTTCCTCTGCATACCAGCAAAGCCTTCTTCACAGCAACTAGGTCCTCAGTCATATCACAGGGGGTGGTCTTAACTTCTGAGGCAATGAGACAAGTCTCCATCCTCCTTAGATGTCTTGGGTGACATCAGATGAATTGTTGAAAGGCAGAGTGAAGTTCAGGTTCATGGTGGGCTTTTCTAGAACCCAGAAGGAAAAAAGGTTCGTTTCTCTCTATATGAGACCCCCAGACATTCCTCTTAACTTTTATAACCCCCATGAAGCATGTTGGCAGGTAGGATGTCTCATCAGTCTGCTCCTTATCTCCACGTCACCTGCCTGACAAATGGGACTGACACATGCTAGGGTGGAGATGCCATTCTGTTCAGAGAGTAGCAATTAGGCCATAAGGAAGTCACCCCAGTGTGGAGCTGGGGCTGGTGGCTCCATTAGGCTAAGGGAGATGTGAATCATTCATCAGATCTTACTGCAACTGACAGTTAAGGAAAACTTGTCATGTCTCCAGCAGAAGGATCAGCCAGGGCTTATGAGCCACCCACTTGGGGCAAGCCTGTCCAATTGTCCCTTTTGTGACACTTCAATTAGACTGCTTCCAAGGTGGACTTCTGTACTAGTTTCCTTGCCTTTCCCAGCTCTGAGAAGTGCCCACATTTCTCGACTCATGGCCCCTTTCTCACATCCCTCTGACCTCTGCTCCCATTGTCACCTCTCTAGCTCTGACTCTGACCCTCCTGCTTACCTTTTTATAAGAACCCTGTCATTACATAGAGTGCCCACCTGGATAAGCCAGGCTAATCTCTCCATCTCAAGAGCCTTAACTTAATCACACCAGTAAAGTCCCTTTGGCCATGTAAGGTAACATCTACAGGTGCTGGGGATTAAGATGTGGACAACTTTGGGGGACCATTATCCTGTCTACCCCAACTTCCAATCAGTGATTTCTTGGTTTTATTTGCCAAAGTCTCAGGGAGTATTTCATGTACTCTTTAAAAGAAATTATTTTTAAGAGATAATTGCAAAAAAAAAAAAAAAAGAAAAAAAGAAAGAAACCATACTCATATGGAGGTTCCTCAGAAAACTACATATAGAACTAACATATGAGGCAGCAATCCCACTCCTGGGCATATATCCAGACAAAACTATACTTCAAAAAGATACATGCACCCCTATGTTCATAGCAGTGCTATTCACAATTACCAAGACATGGAAATAACCTAAATGTCCAGAAACAGGTGAATTGATTAAGAGATGGTACACATACACACCGGAATACCACCCAGCCATAAAAAAGAATGAAAAAATGCCATTTGCAGCAATACGGATGGACCTAGAGATTATCATACTAAGTGAAGTAAGTCAGAAAGAGAAGGACAGATACCATATGATACCACTTATATGTGGACTCTAAAATATGGCACAGATGAACCTATCTACAAAATAGAAAGACTCACAGACATAGAGAACAGATTTGTGGTTGCCGAGGGGGAGGGGAAGGGAGTGGGATGGACTGGGAGCTTGGGGTTAGTAGATGAAACTATTCATTTAGAATGGATAAGCGATGAGGTCCTACTGTATAGCACAGGAAACTATAACTCGTTTCTTGGGACAGACCATGGTGGAAGGCAATATATGACTGGGTCGCTTAGCTGTACAGCAGCAATTGGCACAACATTGTAAATCAACTCTAATTAAAAAAAAAAAAAAAAGAAAATGTACACACACATAAAGACCTCCTTAAAAATATATCTTCAGAGTTCCCATTGTGGCGCAACGGAAACGAATCTGACTGATATCCATGAGGATGCAGGTTCGATCCCTGGCCTTGCGGTTGGGGATCCAGCATTGCCATGCTCTGTGGTGTAGGCTGCAGAGGAGGCTTGGGTCCCATGTTGTTGTGGCTGTGGCATAGGCCAGCAGCTGTGGCTCCAATTCCACCCCAGCCTAGAAACTTCCATGTGCCAAGTGCGTGGTCCTAAAAAAGCAAAAAAAAAAAAGTCTTCATCTCTGGTTTCTAGTAATCCATTTCCCCATTTCTTCTTCCCAAAGGTGAGAACTGTGTTCATGAATATTTTCTAGTGTATTCTTCTAGTAAGAATCCATGCATGTGCAAGCATATATGCATACATACATCTGTGTTCGTGTATGTAAATATGACACTCCCATTTAAAAAAAAGCAAATGATAGCTCATTTTCACTCTACTACATTTCTTAATGATCTGTTCATAACAGGATTTCTCTGCTTTTAAATAGTGACATAGTTTTCAATTGCATTAATATATTAGAATATATGCAACCAGCCACCCCCTTGTTCAGAGATCTTATGATTATTTCTAATCTTTTACTATAACAGTGTTGCAGCAAGTATCTTATTTATTTTTTTTGCATACCAGTACCAATATATTTGATGGCGCAAAATCCTGTGAGTGGAATTGTCCGGTGCCAGGTTATGTGCATCTTAAATTTAGTTATTGACACATTGCCTTCTAAGAGGAGTACATCACAATGCACTTGGAGACCCCTGGCTGTGGCCCGAAGCTGTGCTAAGCAGGGCCCTGCTGTGTCACTTACTGGCCACCCCTGGGGCACCTCATTATAGCCCTGTCTCTGATCATGTCCACCCTCACTATGTAGGGGTTCAATCCAGGACTTATGAGTTCCCCCACTGGGTTAAGCCAGTGTAGATCTAGACTGAGTTGCAACCAGGAGAAACGTGTGTATTCAAAAGGCTATTCACAAAGAACCATGTCAGATCCTGGGGACATGACACTGTCTCCCTGAAAACCACCCTTTGCTTTTGTCTCTCCAAATTGCCAGAGCCAGACAGTGTTGGGAGTTTGACCTGGACCCTAGCAGAGGGCCATCCTGGAAGGAAAAGATGTGAAAGACCCACTGCCTTTGCCTGACGTTACAGCCCTGCTGGCTGGCTGGGGACAGAGTGCTTGGAAGCGACACAGCTATTGTTTGTGGAAGAGATTTGATGCTTCATTAGAGAAAAACTGTGTACAGAAACCCGGCCGAGCTTCCGTAATGGCATTCTGATTAAAGGAGCAAACAACCTAAATGCCAGATTAGTAGCATTTCGGGGAAGAAGGCGCGATGGGGACTGCCTTTCTATTTTTCTCCCTTCCCTCAGCCTTGCTTGGCAACCTACATTTGTCACTTTGAGGAAATGAGAAAAGAGGCCGGCTAATGTAGCAGGGAAGGAACTGGGAAGCAGAGCAAAGCAGGCAAATGTGCAGCTCTCTACTAGTTCAGGGGGGCAGTGGAGGGAGTCTGACTCCAGAGTCTGGACAGTTGGCAGGCAGGGGTATGCTGGTGTGCACCAGTCTTTCCACCAGGAAGCTTCCAGAATGGTTGGGGGCAGGGAGGTGGGCATTAGGGCCTTTGAGTGACAGGCTATCACATTCACATAATGGTTACCTCTCTTCCCTTTAGCCTCACAACACGCTGGAGCTGTGATCAAGGGGACCAGCCACCTTGCTGCAGGAGCTGTGCTTGTCCCTTCTTTCCCCCTTTGTGCAAGTTGATGAGAGGTGGTTAGTTGTGTCTTGAAAGGGGTGATCTATCTGGATAGGGAAGTGATGTGGGGTGGGAGGGCTTGCTCATCTCTCTATGGGCAGGCAATAAAGGACATTCTCTACCTTGGCTAGAACGATTTTGGCTCTTTGAACACACCAGGCCAGTTGTTGCATCATGACCTTTGTCGTGCAGTCTCCTCTGCTCGAGTGCGCTTCCCCTGACCTTTCAGAGATGGATTCCACTGCGTTCTTCAGATCTCAGGAGATGTCCCCTTGCCATCTGATGTAGCCTGTGCCCCTTTGCTGCTGATTTCCTTCATAACTCTCAATACACGAGTTCCCTGGTGGCACAGCAGCTCAAAGATCTGGTGTTGCTACTGCTGTGGGGTGGGTTCGATCCTTGGTCGGAAACTTCTGCATGCTACAGGCGTGGCCAAAAAAAAGAAAAAAAAAAAACACCTTAATACAACCAGGAGCTATTATTTATTCATTTATTTGCTTTCTTGCCCTTTGGGTTTCTCTGCACTGGCATGTAAGTTCTCAGAGGGCAGGCATCTGGTTAGTCTTTAATGCCTGTAGGGGTCAGAGTCCCGTTGGGGAGATGGCATGGTTTGAGGGAGGGTATTTAACGTGGGGAACTGGATATCCAGGTTTAAGAAGTGTGGAAAGGCCAACTAGGGCCACCCAGACGTTAGGAAGAGAACCTGGGCCTGGAGGGACCAAGGGCCAAGGTGGAGATTTGGAGAAGACCCCATCACTGCTGGAGGCACCACCTGAGAGAGGGGGAGAGAGCCGAGGAGCAGCCCCTCCTCCCCTCAAGTTCCCCTGGTGCTCCCACTGGCTGAAGCCAGCCATGAACCAGTTGGCAAGGGAAACCAGTTGGAAGCCTGTGGAGGTGAGCCCCTGTTGCCAAAGACAGTTTTGGGGGTGAGGGGGGATGAGGAAAGGAAAGGCAGGGAATAGACCTGAGGACAAGCACATGATGGACGCCTTGCATCATCCCCAGCATCTCTGGAGTTCTTGGCACTTAATAGATCCCCAGTAAATTGTTGTGGAGCAGATGAATGGATGGCAAAAACTGGTCCCCACAGGTTACTCCCAACATCGGCTCTAATAGGGCCGATCCCCTTGAAATGCCAGGAGCTGAGAGGGAGCAGCTCTGAGGCCTGGCCTTGACGGTCACTCTTGCAGCCCCATGGGTTCTGCGTCTACTATGTGTCTTCTCTCTCTGCTGCCCTAGCCCCTGGGTATGGGAGCAGGGTAGAAGAATTCTTATTTCTGAAAATAACACTCTTCATGAGTCCTTTCATCTGAGCCTGCAGATACTTTTCTATGTGCAGAATTATGTTACTTGAGGAATTTCTTTGAAGACTGTTTGAAACTTTCATCCATTTGTTCCATTTTAAAATTTGTAACCCTTCCCAGAGTCCTGGAGTTATTCCTCATCTCAGAGTGTCGAGGGACCAGAGCTGAATTCCACATTCCCCTGTGATCTCTACCTGGTGACCTTGGGGAATAGATGCAATGTACTGGGGCCTCTCTTTGTCTGGGGGCTTGAATACCTTGGGGGGAGCATGAAGCAGTGAAGTAAGCACTCCCAGTAGAGTACCAGCACATGTGAGGCTTGATAATATTGGTTCCTTTCCTTTTCCTCTCCCCCAAACTAGGAGGTGGCCCCAGTGTCCCCTGTCCCAGGTCCCACTCTTGGCTCCTTTAGCCTCTGACTTGATTGTCAGGTTTCCTCCTGCTGATTATCCTCCATGGAAGAATTTGTTTGGGCACAGGCAGTGGTTCACCACTTATTAACATGTCTCCTTGTTATTATGACATTTCACCCTCCTAAAGCAGCAATTGTGGCTTTTTCCTGAATCTGTCTTTAAGGGTTTTCTGCCTTAAAACATTGCAGTCTGCGTAAATTGATTTATGTGGGTAATTTATGGAGTGCATGCTTTTCCTTTTTCTTGGTTTCCCCTTCCACTCCTTTTTGCTGAGGTGGTGCCTTTGGCTGCCTGGTCCTCAGAGTTTTGCACAAGGGTTGAATTTTGAGCTGCAACGGTTTTGCCCATTTACATGTTCGGGTTGACTGGTGCTCTATCAAAGCTCCCTTAGTCCCTTTTATTACTGGAAATCTCTGCAGGTTCAAATCCGGGATTTTATATAAACCTCTACCTTAACAGTGTGGCCCACCTGTAATTAAGACATTTCTGGAAGTGGCTTCAATTGAATCGCAGGCAGGAGGGTGACAGCCTGTGGAGGCTGGCACTAAATTCTTGGGAAGGAAATGCACGGGAAGCTGTGAGGTGAGGAGAGTGGGGGAGGGTGTATGTGTGTAACTTTCCACGATTTCTGTCTAAGTCGCTAATATGATGGTAGGCGAAGGGTGTCTTTGAAAAACGCTGCCTGTCTGATGAACATCCTGTGTGTTGAATCTCCTGATTAGCTTTCCCCAGCCTCTCCTAGGCAGCCTCATGAGACACTGCTGAAAAATCGACTGCAGCTTTCCAAACCCTGCATCTCTCCCCCTGTCGATTCACAGAAGGGGGCTTAGTCAAGCTGGTGGTGACGTAGACTTTTCCTGGCTTTGAAAGCTACTGGTTGAGTCGTCGTATCCCCTGCTCTTCAGAAGCAGAGTCATTGTGTTTTCCTTTGTCAGAGGCACCGTCGGGGCTGTCGGAAAGTGGAGTTTCCCACAAGACTAGAATTTCCTCAGCTTTCATTCATGACCTTAGTAGTTTCAGTTTTAAAGGACAGACTTGCTCTGTTTTGAGTGTTGAAGAAACATAGCTCACTCCCAATCATGGGTCTGTGCCCTTAAGTAATTGTGAAATAACATTTAGAGCCTGAAGAAACAATTTCCCTTTATGTGCGCTTTCCTTTCATGAGGGAGATGAAGTTCTAAGGGAAGTGGCCATAGGCTGTGGGGGTTGGGGGCGCCCGGTCCCTCAGACCCACATTTAGTAGGAAGCTGTAAAGCCTAATTTGACTTCTTTCTTCAGGCTCTACCACTTCTATTACTTCTTCCGTGTCCTTTTTATTTTAAAAGCACTTTACGCTGGTATTTCATTTAATCTCGGAGTTCCTGTCGTGGCTCAGTGGTTAACGAATCCAACTATTATCCATGAGGATGAGGGTTCGACCCCTGACCTTTTCAGTGGATTAAGGATCTGGCACTGCCGTGTGCTGTGGTATAGGTTGCAGATGTGGCTTGGATCCTGTGTTTCTGTGGCAGTGGTGTAGGCCGGCTGCTACAGCTCTGATTGGACCCCTAGCCTGGGAACATCCATATGCCGCAGGCGTGGCCCTAAAAAGACAAAAACAAAAACATTTAATCTTTCCTGCAGTTATATCCATTTAAAGTTATTATGAGCTGATCAGAAGTATTATCAATAGATCCAATTTGGAAAAAAATATGAAAAGTCATCTGGAGAAAACCTGTTCACGGGCCTTTTACACATTTTTATTGTTTACATTATCATACAGTAAATAGGACTTTCTTCCCCTTTGGATTGTTCTAAGAATTTTAGCATGTATTAGCTGTGTGCAATCACCATTACAATCAGGATGCTGAGGGATTTCCCGTTGTGGCTCAGTTGAAATGAACCGAACTAGGATCCATGAGGCTGTGGGTTCGATCCCTGGCTTCGAGCAGTGGATTAAGGATATGGTGTTGCTGTGAGCTGTGGCGTAGGCTGGCAGCTACAGCTCCCATTGGACTCCTGGCCTGAGAACTTCCATATGCCAAACCTGTGACCCTAAAAAAAAAAAAAAAGATGCAGAATTGTACCTCTAACCGATAAAGCTCCTGCCATGCACCCATCACCCCTGGCAACCCCTGGTCTGTTTCCTGTCGCTATACTTTTGTCTTTTTAAGAATGTCAGATGAGTTGAATCCACAGCAGGTGACTTTATGAGGTTGCCCTCTCTCATGGGCCTTTTTTCATGGAAGCATCCCCATCCTTTGGGGTCATCTGTATTATCTCCTTGTTTTCTCCTTTATGATAAGTTTGGAAGAGCTTGAGTGTTTCTTAAAGGAGAACTTATTCAGGAAATTGGTGATAGGACCTAATGGCCAGCTCCGAGACCTTGACTTGTGTCCCAGACACTGACACCTAATGGGCTTTTGGTAACTTCCAGCTGCTTGTTCAGTTCTCTTTCATAAGTGCAGGTGTAGGTTGTGTACCAGGAGGGAGGCTAGTTGCAATTCCAGGTGCCTGCTGATAATGAGAATATTATCCACTTTGCCTAGCGTTCTGGAGCCACGGGGTTGCTCAGACACAGCCCACACATGGTTGTGGCAGCAGCAGGAAAAACATTCATGCCCTTGGGAGCCCCACGCCTCTGGAGCTGGGCCCTGCCAGGAGAACAGTGCTGAATGCACAGGGACAAGGGTCTGCTCTGTTTAGGGTGGCAAAGGCACTGCTGCTGTGGTTGCCTGCCAAGGAGGTAATTGAGAGAATTGGTTTGGTGATGTCCATCTGACAGCCAACAGGAGACATCCTGGGAGCTGGAGGAGATAAGCCTGTCAAGATCCTCCCAGCTGTTTTAGGCCCAGGATTGTAACTGCTGTGAGGAGGCAGGGCTTGGTTCTGCCAGAAGGGAAGCAGGCACACTGCAGAGGGTTTTCCCAAAGCACCAAGGAATCATGGCCAAGCTGGATGGAACTGTCCGATCAGCAGATGCCCATCAACCTGTCTTCCTGTCTAGCCAGTGGGTGGCATTCACTTTTGTGACATGGGTGTTGTGTTATATAATCACGTCTCTTGGCCTCAAAAAACAAAAAGTACATTGGCGTGTTGAAATTGGAGTGAGGATAACCTTTTATCTTAAGCCTAAGATCTTTGATAATCAATAGTCAGTTGATTGGCTATAGTGATAGCTGTTATTAACCACCATTGAGAGGCATATAGTAGAATTTTTCAGAGCAAGTCTCTGGAGCCAGACCACCTGGGTTCCAAGTCCCACCTTGGCTTCTGGCTGGCTCGGTGACCCTTGGGCAAGTTGTTGACTTTTCTGAGCCTTGGCTTCCCCATCTGTAAAGTAGGGATGGTGATAAGGCCTCCTTCACTATCAATGCCTATAAAGCAATGAACAAATATCAGCCTTTCGTTTTCAGTTAATTTTGAGGACTCATTTCTGGACTAATCACCAGTATATTGCCACATTCAGATTGAAAATGGTTCATCTCAGAGTTCCCACTGTGGCTCAGTGGTAACGAACCCTGACTGGTATCCATGAGGATGTGGGTTCGATCCCTGGCCTTGCTCAGTGGGTTAAGGATCCGGTATTGCCATGAGCTGTGGTGTGGGTTGCAGACACAGTTTGGATCTGGCATGGCTGTGGCTGTGGTGAAGGCTGGCAGCTACAGCTCCAATTCGATCCCTGGGAACTTCCATATGCCATGGGTTCGGCCCTAAAAAGACAAAAACAAAAAATGGTGCATCAGTGGGATAGCCTTGCTTTTTTATGGAAGGTCAAGGTCTGTGAAGGCTCAGGGGTGGTCCACTGGTGGACCCAGGACTAAAGATGTCCCTTGCCTCTTCATCCCTTTCTTCACAATGCAAAGCTGAAAACTCATGATCTGTGTGTATTGGGCCCTTGGTTAACTGGAAGTCTATTAACTTGGCCTCTCATGCTTTGTCAAGGCAAGAGTAATTAATTTTCAGATCAGCAAACCCAATACACTGGAGAAAGATGCCCCTTATTCCAGTAGAGGTTTCACATTCAGGGTATTTTTATGGTGTTTCTTCATCTGCATAATGACCGCCCTATATGGTACAGGGAGGCGTTCACAGTGAACCAGAATGTTTGCTTAGCAAGAACTTTGTGTTCGCTGATTAGGTGAGATAACAGAGTTTATTGCCACTTGATCCCCTCGGCCAGCCCATCTGGGTCAACTTGTTTCTCCCTGGGGTTCGTTCTTTCCATCAAATTGTTCCAGTGACTAACAAC
This sequence comes from Sus scrofa, assembly GCF_054392235.1. Classification (NCBI taxonomy): domain Eukaryota; kingdom Metazoa; phylum Chordata; class Mammalia; order Artiodactyla; family Suidae; genus Sus; species Sus scrofa. The sequence goes on along the minus strand of NC_139396.1, from coordinate 101,975,843 downwards.
CTGGTTGAGTGATGACAAGGTTGTTAATAGTGGAGCTCAAGATAAGGCCGCGTTAACTCCCTTCACCCTGAGAGTTTGCTGCCTGCCTGTTGAGTGATCAGGGACCTGTCAGCCCTCTGAGCTGACATGTGAGGCTCTGGGAGTGGGGAAAAGCACTTGGTGTGCTTTCAGCTTGTACACACGTCCCCGTCCGTGCTCAGCACTCAGCCCGCCAGCGCACCACCCCCTTCCGGGAAACCTCCCTCTCTCCTCGCAGATGAGACTCCTGCCAGCCTCCATCTAAAAAATAGTTGCCTTTGACTTAGAAATGTGTTTTCTTAGATGCACAGAAGGCGTTTGGAGTTTTGGCTTTTGCTCAGTCCACAAATCAGATAACTCCCTTGGTACATCTGAATGATCTGTAGTCAAATTTAGAATCCCAGAGTGGGATTTCCTGTCGCTGACAGAGCTTCTGGGTGCAGCAGCGTCCTCTAAAATTGCTAAAGCGAATGTGACAGGCGGGAGAGGAGGAACTGACGTCATGTCAGAGCCTCTCTGTGCTCGTGTGGAGTCTGCGCTTTCCTGGGGCAGGCTCCTGGAATTCGAGGATTGTCTGTGGGGTGCTTCTGAATTTTGCGTGTTCTCAAGAAGTGGCAGACATTGGTCGTATGCACAGTCAAGGGACTCCCTCCACATGTAGGCCTTGGCTTTTTCATTCATCTGATGAGAGCGGTGTATACCCGGAAGTGTGAATTAACTGGGTCTGTGACTGAATGAGTTCAGATTTGCTGAGCAGGCCGATTCGGGAAACCATCCTTGATTCCCTGCTGTTTACAGTGTACAGACACGCTTCCTAAGTGAAGGTGGCATTTGTATTGGATGAAGCCCGTCGCTCAGGATGAAACGTGATTACATGTCCACTTTAATCCTCAACCGGCAGTGCTTTTCACTTAGGGTGTTTTAAAGGACATGTGTGCTGGTGGGCACGCACCGTATCTGGGTCAAAGGCATTTATAGACAGAGATGGAAAGTATGAACCATCAGCTTAGAAATCTAACCTCAGGAGAGGTGAGGGTCTGTCTGATTGAGGATGCATAAAATTTAAGTAGCCTACCGCCCCATATATATGTGTATATACAAACATGCACACAGTCTCTAGGCAAATGTGCACAGGCTTACTGATAAGTAATGACATTGCTGTTTGCCAGGGGAATTCACAGGTCTGTAAATTTCATGAATTCTAATGTCTCACTCTGCAATTTTAGAAATGAATGCGCTTGAATTAATTTGGGAGCCTTCCTTCCAAGGGAATATTGGAGTCATTCTTAGCTGCCGGGCGACGCTGCCTGTTGATCCATAAAACCTCACAAATGGCAACAGAAGTCACTTTCGATGACCTTGTGAGAGATGGATGTTCCCAGGATTTTAGATGAAGGGCTGACCCAGCATCAGGTGATACAGACTCACGAGTTGAGAGGGTTAAGTTTCCTTTTCCATTCTGTTGCCACAAGCAGGAAGGCTCTGCTTTGGTTCTGTCATATCTTTAATGCCTCTCTCAATTGTAGTCATCGCCCTCAAGCAGATGAATCTTTGCTGGGGTAACAGTGTCAAGAGAGAGTCTAAATGATCTGGGCTTTCTTTTCTTTTCTTTTTTTTTTTTTTTTTTTGCTGTTTTTTTTACCAGTCACTTTCTAGTTATGGCAAGTGAGATGGGTTTTCCATTTCTGGTAATAATATAAAATTCCATTTAAGAAATGAATTTAGAAAGATGCAGCTTTAAGAAAAATACATAAGTAATGGTGCCAGTGGAGCCCAGTTATGACACATTCTTTGTTGGGACAAGACGTGAGTGGTGGAGACCCTGGTGTTGCGGATGATGAGTACTTTGATTTGGGGAGGTGAGGGGACAGTAGGAATAGGTTCCTCCCTCTCCTTGTAAACACCACCACCCTTTCCAGCAGAGGAACACTGATCACTGACTGTGACAGAACCTAAGCAAGTAGCTCTCATGCATCTCATTTAATCATCTATACAACCCCATGAGGTATGGTTTATTACAAGTCCTTTGTTTCAAAGATGTGGAAGCTGGCATTTAGAGGTAGTGACTTTTCTAAAGGCACATGACTGGGAAGGGGCAGAGCTGGTATTCAAAGCCAGGTGACTGGACTCTAGATGCTGGCGCTTCACGCTTATGCCACATTTCAAGTCACACCTAATAAGGCCCCCAGGCAAGTGACCAAAGAAATGGAATAAGAAAATGCGAGTCATTCCAGTTTGCTACCTGTTGGCAAACTGAGTTCATAGGGAGGGAAAAAAAAAAAAAAAAAAAAGCATATTTAAAAAGAGAGAAAGAGACAAAATACCAACCCGAAGTTAGTCACTTGAAACCTGTGTGTAATCCCCATGCGGCATCTTAATTTTCACCTCTGTTGTGCTGTCCCTTCCCTGTTTGCCTCATGCCTATGATTGTTAAAGATCGGTGGATGTTCTTGAAATCCCTACTTTGCTTATTCGTGATTAGACTTTCTTATTCTTTCTCTCAAAATCTGGATGGCAAAAGCCTTTGGATTTGAAACGCTTGGTTTGGCTATCTGCCAATATTTATACATCGAAATAAGGCTTTTTTTTTTTTAAACTTTAAAAGAGGGATCTTTTTGCAACTTAAGAGTCTATCAGTAGTATTCTCATGTATTTAGCAGGGCCATTGTAGGAGAGTATGTTCTGTCTATAAATACGTAGGATGTTCAGCTCAGCTGAATGCATTTTCTCCTTTTTATAAGTCTTGTGGGTACACTTCAAGACCATCAGGATATTACTTAAGTTGGTAGATTTTATTAAACCTCCAAGAACATAATTAACTCATTTTACAAAGTGTTAATGTTTATTGAAACCCATGATAAGTGAGATCACTTAAGACCATTTCATGAGAAAACAGGAAAAGGCAGCTTGTAAATCCTCCCATTCTCTGATATTGTGAGAAATAAAGAATGCTTATCACTGGCTGCTATACCCTTCATTTGAGAGTTCTTTAAAAGGCAATTACATATATTTACAGAAAAATGACGCTGCCATTTAGTTCAATGTTTTCAGCTTAACAGTCTCCCCTGAAAGTATTACAAAACTGTGCCTTGTCAGTGGAAGATATGTTTCAGTTGGTTCTGCTCTAATCGTAACATTTTAATATGCCTGTATCACAATCTTGCCCCCTTTAAGAAATTTTTAAAAAAATTGTCAAAGGTCAGTCTAACTTCTTTTCAATTGTGGTTTCCAGAGGCCCGAAGGATTTTGGTCCGGGTCCTTCAGTTCTAGTTGCTGATGTGGGGGCTGTATTTTCAGCAGAGGGTGTTAGGGTGCACCCCTTGGTTACTTCTCCTGAACCTTCAGGAACCATCCTTCTCTCCCCAAGCCCCAGGTTTCACTCTTTTCCTTGGTGCTTGCTCCATTGTCATGTTGGCTTGGTCCGATGTGCCAAGGTACCACACTCTTTCTCATCACTGGGCTTTGCACCTGCTGCTCCCTCTAATTGGAGAATTCTTTCTCTTCTTCTCATCTCCTCCTTCAACACATGTCTTTCACCTGGGTAGCACCCACTTCTCCTTCAGATGTCAACTCAAGTTCAACTTTCTAGGAACCTCCCTTCACCCTGTCCCTTTGTTAGCAGCTCTTCTAGGATTGTGCTCTTTTATGTTCTTATCTCCGTTTGGGCTCACTTGTTCCTTGAGGGTGACTATTAGATGAGTGTCTACCTCCCTTGATACGGTAAGTTCCCCAAGAGCAGCCACAGTCTAGTTATTGCTACAGCTGTATCTTTCCTCAGCATCTAACTGTGCCCAGCACATAATAGGCACTCAATTAAGTGGTTGCGGAATACGTTAAGTGGACAGAGTGTTCGACAGCTGCCATGTTCTGCCCCCTTGACCTCGGTGCCAAGGAATCCAGTTTTCTTTCTTTTTTCTTTTTTTGTCTTTTTGCTATTTCTTGGGCCACTCCTGCGGCATATGGAGTTTCCCAGGCTAGGGGTCTAATCGGAGCTGTAGCTGCCAGCCTATGCCAGAGCCACAGCAACTTGGGATCCGAGCCGCGTCTGCAACCTACACCACAACTCACGGCAACGCCGGATCCTTAACCCACTGAGCAAGGGCAGGGATTGAACCCGCAATCTCATGGTTCCTAGTCGGATTCGTTAACCACTGCGCCACGACGGGAACTCCAGGAATCCAGTTTTCTACTATTCTTCTTCACTTCTAACATGGCCTCTGATTTTACCTTAACACAACAGGTATGTGAAGGGACCAGAGAATTCCTGGCATTTGCTGGAATTTATCAAGAACTTGACGAGGAGAGTGTCCTTCCCTGTCAGTCTGTACCCAGGTTATCACTGTCCTGATCACCATCCTGGCTTCCCGGGGGACCACTTGGGTCTCTTCCAGGGCAATAGAGCCACCAGGATGCAGTGGACTGGCTGATGGGGAAGTGAAACCCTGCTTCTTCTACCTTCTTTTTCAAAGCCAGAGTGTGGTGGTTTTTATTTCTGTCCAATCTCCTGGTGAGTGGCAGAAGAGGAAATAAATATAAAGTCTTATTAAAATATTGAGAAAGAAGGTGGTGCAAATGAAGAAAGGAAATGGACATTTACAGGCTACTCACCATGTTGCAGGTGCTGTGCTAGGACACACACCTATTGTTTCCTCTCATTCATCCATCATCAAAGCTGGACCAGCGACAAAGAGGGGAAGGGCTGCTCTTTAAACCAAGGTCTGTTTGGCCTCAAAACATATGTGTTTACCACCCAACATGGTTCTCAAAAGAAACTCCTGCCCTTCTTGGTTTGATTCCAAAGTTAGAGACGCTCATCCTGCCCAAGGTGGGAAGGTATTTGGCCCCGGGGCCACTTGTGTTTCTGATTTGTCTGTTGTTGTAGACTGGAGGCTGGGAGGTGGTGGAGAAAGACAAAATGGGCAAAAGCTATTCCACAGAGGGCATCTCTACTCCCCCAGTTCCCTGGCATCAACTAGTCAACAGAGTCTGATGATATGTGAGTTTAGAATTCACATACACCCGCCCTGCATGTGCGTGTGCACAAACACACACAAGTGAGACGTGCTGCGCCGAGTGCCCATGGATTAAAGATCAGGAAAGACCTCTCAGAGCAGCACTTGGTTTGAGATCTGAAGGGCGAATCAGTCATCTGATGAGAGAGGGGTAGGATGAAGAGGGTCGGAAAGAATGTTCTAGACAGTGAATCCATTGACCCAAGCCTGGTGTGGGGTGGAGGAAGGCACACCTGAGTCACTGAGGAAAGGCCGGTGTGGCTGGAGCTGTAGAGGGGGACGGAGGCTGACCAGGTATCAGGGCAATGACAGGGACCCAGTCTGTGCAGATTCTGTGCTGCCATGTGCCAGGCAAAGAATAAAGGAGGTGAGATATAGGATCTAAGGCATGGGAGGAAAGTGGGGGATGAAGGCTATGATAGTAATTGAAAATCAGAGTTTCTAAGAGCTTTTTTAAGGGTAGAGGCAGAACTAGACACTAATAAGGGTTGGGAGAATGAAGTCTCTCCTGGTAACCTGCTCTGCAGTCTCCCTTCCCTGAATGCCAGGTTTATTATCATCATCAATGTGACAACAACCAGCCACACAGCTTGGGGTGTCTTGAGGAAACTTTGATTCCCCGTACCAACTCCCAGCCCTGGGCAATCATGAATCTATTATTTGTTTCTATAGATTCGCCTGTTCTGGACATTTGCTAGAAATTGCTCCTATAACATGCGATCTTTTGTGTCTGGCTTCTTTTATTTAGAGGAATAATTTTAGGTTTTATCCATGTTGCAGCATGTATCAGTGCCTCATTCCTCTTCACTGCTGCTCCACTGCCTCTTGATTCTCTAAGGAAAACATCCAGTCATGGGACAGTCATCCGTTCCTGTGGGTGTTTGGGGCATGGTGCCACAGAGTGAGTGATTGTCTGCAGTGCCATGGGACATCAGTGGTCTAGATCAGGTCAGCCTGGATGCAGGTCTCTCAGTTTCTCTCTTATTCTGCTAAGAGTAGTCATTCTCTTGCTGTACATTCCTGTTAATGGTTCTGGGTCTTAGGCTATGAGTGTTCCTTCTATCTGGACTGCCATGTACAGTTGTATAGGTTGAGCACTGCCCAAGGGTATCCAGCTGGAGGCACAAGAAAAGGCTCAAATAAAATCTGTATCCACATGCCAAGCCAGGGGTTCCAAAATGAGGCTGTGTTTCATCCAGAGGAGGAGGGGGCCTTTTCCTAACCCCCAGTCCCCATAAAACTTTGTCAGGGCTTCCAGTATTGTGTCATTGGCACTTGTCAGAACTGAGGTCTTGGGCCTAGTTAATATGTCTTATATTTCATTTAGGTAGTGATATTTAGGTAGTGATAAGATAGAGAATGGATTTATAGATATTTTCTAATCTATGGATTTATTCCCCTAAGAAAAATGTCACTTACTTTGGGTTTAGCGACCTCCAGCTCTACCAGGAGCAAGAGGAATTTTTAACCTATTTTCTCCACTAGTTCTTATCTGAGTTCTGACATCTCTCACTGTTCCCATCTGTGTTTCTAACTTTGGGGTAGATCATTTTTGTGGTTGAATTGGCGCTAAGAAATAATTTTCCCAACAAGTGTAAAATCATGACTGTCAGATATCAAAATGAATATGTGGTAAAGATTTTATTCTACTTCCTCATCAATGAGGGAATCAGGCAGATGTTATAACCGGTTGAGAAGAACAGACACATTTGTAGATCAGAAATATTAGAATGACTGTGCAGATGCAGGCAACACTGTTTTTCCCATAGGGGGAGGGAGAAGTCAGCTGAACCTCCCTTGGATAGGACAGAATTTGCATGTCTGTAGACAAGAATGATTTGCATTGCTATCGTTTGTCTACAATTTACAGAAGTGCCAAGTGCATGTTCTCTAGGGTCTGACAGTGCGTCTTTGTCTATGGAAGCACACGTTTTCCCCTCCACTGGTGATTTGTGGCATCTCTGACACGTTGGTGAATGTAGATAAGCTGTTATTGTTCCAGTTGAGATTTGAAGATGAGGACAAGGTTTCCTTCACGTTCAAGGTAGCCCTTAGTGTATGGTGTCCTTTGTTGGAGGAACAAGAATCTGGACGTTTTCACAGACACGGTGATTGGGTGAAAGAGAAAGAGTGACATGCACGGAGGGTGGGGGGTGTTTGGAGGGAGGAACTATTATTAGACCAGAGATTGGGGCATAAGATCTGGATTTTATTCTTTTTTCTTGTTTTGCTTTCTAGGGCTGCAGGTGCAGCCTATGGAAGTTCACGGGCTGGGGGTTGAATAGCAGCTACAGCTGCCAGCCTGCACCATAGCCACAGTGACACAGGATCCGAGCTGCATCTGCAACCTACCTTATAGCAACTCTGGATCCCTGGCTCACTGAGCAAGGCCAAGGATTGAATCTGCATCCTCATGGATACTAGTTGGATTCATTTGCACTTCACCACAATGGGAACTCCAAGCTGAATTTTATTCTTAAAATGATTACACACTTCTGGCATGACCTTTGGACTTACCATTTGTCTGCCTGCCTCTTTGAGATAGGAAAATAAGTATCATTTGTAAAATACGCTGAGGTTCCCTGATGAAAGGTACCAGTTCGCTGGGAAGCGGTGGTATTAACTGGTTCAACCTTGCCCTTTGTATTCTGGCTGGGTGGATTTCTCTTCCATCTCCTCTTTCTTCCCACCATTAGTTTCTGCTGTAGCAAGTCAGGCCCCAGCCATGGAATTAAGTATTTTCAGTGGCTGCTTTGGGATTTTTCTATTTACCCTCAAAAAATTTGTTATTAACAAAGCCTAAAGAATCCACCCTGGTTTCTTTACTTTCCTTTAAAATGTTTAAGAAAATAGCGATGGAAGAATTATTCTAAATGTCGTCGAGTGTCATGCTGTCTCAGAAAACTTGCTCTATTGAAAATGTCTTGTCACAGCTTAATGGAATTCCTCAGCTCTGCCAGGCACAGTTCTCCTGCCCCAGTTGCTGCAGGTGTTAGGAAGGTAAATATTGGAGCTTCCAAAAAAAAAAAAAATTGTAGATACACTTTTGAGACTTATGAGCCTGGAAATGACTCTCTTCCTATTGATGACAAGGGGGTCTTCAGGTAGATCTCTTACTCTATGAGTGAAAGCCATTGATTTAGGAATGCCTAGAACATTTGTGGTGGAATATGCTCTGTGTCTATTCAGCTTCCCTTCCCAAAGTTGACTAGCAGTGAGATGGCTAATATTGGCTGGAAGACTTTTTTTTTTTTTTTTTTTTTTTTTTGGTCTTTTTGCCTTTTCTTGAGCCGCTCCCACAGCATATGGAGGTTCCCAGGCTAGGGGTCGAATCGGAGCTGTAGCCGCCAGCCTATGCCAGAGCCACAGCAACACAAGATCCGAGCCACGTCTGTGACCCACACCACAGCTCATGACAACGCCAGATCCTCAACCCACTGAGCAAGGCCAGGGATCGAACCTGCAACCTCATGGTTCCTAGTCGGATTCATTAATCACTGCGCCATGATGGGAACTCCTTTTTCCTTTTTTTTTTTTTCCCGGTCTTTTTGTCTTTTCTTGAGCCGTGGAAGACTTTTTTTCCTTTTAGCTGTGCTGCTTTGATAACTTTGCTGTCCCTCAGTTTTCTCCCTGGGCCAAGGCCATATTCTTTTACAGATTGAGTCCAGGGATTCCTAATTTCTAGCCCATCAAATCCCCTGTACCTGCTTCAGTTGTTGAGTTGCTTTGAGTGACCCAGTATGGCAGAAAAAATGATTTTTGTCTTTCCCACCATGACAAGCTTCCAGAATACTCTGATGAGGGTGGATTTTGGAGACTGCTTTGTGGTTTCCAGACAAATGCAGGAGTGAGGAACAGAAACAGCATTTTAGTCCAGTGCACTGAATATTCTTTGCTTTATGGGACTTACAATGGCACTCCCCACATTTATCACTCTCCTTACTTCTTGAGCGACCATCCCCCCCCCAGCCATTCTAGCCACACTGATCATCTGCTTCTCATTTCCTAAGGTTTTTATTATCTCTCTTATTCTAGTTCCACTTAGTCATACACAATCTGATACGATTGTCAGGCCATTTGTTGGGTGTTCCTTTTGTCAGCCCATGGGACATGTTTGTTAAAAGAGAGAATCACCGTATTTCACATTTCTCTTTTGCCCTCTGCTGCACCTAGCAGGTGGCTGAAGTCATGGCAAGTGCTGAGCAGATTCTTTCTAAGTTCTTCAATGCAAATGGTATTGGCTAGACTTGCGCTAAGTTAAGTAGACTGTCAACAGAGGTCAGAGAACATTGATCATATACATATAATCAGCCAAGACTGACTTGAAGAATAAGCCACAGTCTTTTTTTATTAGAGTAGAGTTGATTTATAATATTGCATCAGTTTCTGCTGACAACAAAGTGACCCATTCATATACGTGTGTGTGTGTGTGTGTGTGTGTATTCTTTTTCTCATATTATCTTCCATCATATTCTAGCCCCAGAGATTGGATATAGTTCCTTATGCTATACCACAGGACCTCATTGCTTATCCATTCCACATGTAATACTTTGCATCTAGTAACCCCAAACTCCCAGTCCATCCCACTCCCTACCCCCTTCCCCTTGGCAACCATGAGTCTGTTCTCCATCTTTGAAGCCACACTTATTTTTGAATAGTGGTGGGATCCATGTGATTGAGCCAAATGGGCACTTCTTGGCATTGATTAATGGAAGGGTATAACCCTTTAAATGTTTAGCTGGAAAGGAAACATTTCCAACAATCTTGTCCCTTAAATGAAAAAACCAAAAGGTCTCGGCCTTATTTCCATGGAGATAACTGTAGATTTCTCAGGCAGCTCTGAAAATCAGTACCTGCCTGGCAAGTCACAGTGCTTGAGGTCAAGTGTAGAAGCAGGGTGACCAGGGAGGAGGAGAGTGAAAGAGTCTGGTGCCTCGGACTTGGTTTGCTGCAATGGGAGTGGGGAGAAATGTGATGTGCTGAATCATTTTTGAAGGTAGAGACAGTTCCATGGATAAATGACCAGGGCCTTTGTAATGATTCCTGAAGTCCAAGAAATGAGCCTCAGGAGGAAAGTCACCTTGTTTGGGGACACTCTCTGTCCCTAGAGGTGAGTTGTTGGGGACAGACTGGGCCTTGGTGTCCATATTGTGGTCAGTGCCAGCTTCTCTGTCGGGTTGGCATAGTGACTGTGTCATCCTCTACCTGGGGAGACAGCATCAGTCATTCAGAAGTTTTGAAAATGCATCAGCATGAACTGTGGCAGAGTGGGTTAAGAATCTGACTGCAAAAAAAAAAAAAAAAAAAAAAGGAGTTCCCGTTGTGGCACAGTGGTTAACGAATCCGACTAGGAACCATGAGGTTGCGGGTTCGACCCCTGCCCTTGCTCAGTGGGTTAACGATCCAGCGTTGCCGTGAGCTGTAGTGTAGGTTGCAGACGCGGCTCAGATCCCGCGTTGCTGTGGCTCTGGTGTAGGCCGGTGGCTACAGCTCCGATTCGACCCCTGGCCTGGGAACCTCCATATGCCACGGGTGCGGCCCAAGAAATAGCAACAACAACAACAACAACAACAAAAGAATCTGACTGCAGCAGCTCAGGTCGCTTCAGAGGCTTGGGTTCAATCCCCAGTCCGATGTGGCGCATTAAGGATCCCACATTGCCACAGCTGTGGTATAGGTCACAGCTACGGCTCTGATTCAGTCCCTGGCCCCGGAACTTCCCACATACCACAGGTGCAGCCAAATAAATAAATAAAAATACAGTAGTTAACTGGACAGTCCCTTCATCCTGAACTCATGGAAAAGGTAGCAGGGTTCCACCACTAATGCGTTTTGCATTTGTCGGCTTCTGTATCGCATGAGGCCAGGCATCCTGAGCCCCAGGCGTAGAGGTCCAGGGGCCGCTCTTTCCTGTTAAGATCTGGCCTGGAGCACAGCCCTGCAAACACTGCCAGTGGATATAGGGGGCCGAGCTAGAAGCTCCTCACAGCCTCACTTCCCCTGGGGGAGGGGCAGAGGTTGTTTTCTAAGAGAAGACAAAGCTCTCTGTGCTGCAATGACAGCTTTGCTGAGACTATCTCTGCGGATCCCAGGGCAGAGACCCCAAAGAGAAAGGATCAACCACGCAGCTGGCAGACATCTCAGGAAGAAGTGGCAGTTAGAGGAGTGTCAGCTCTGTGCCATTTTATGCAGTGGAATGTTAAGCCAGTGACCCAACAGCCATGGGTCCCCATTTCCTCAGCTTATAAAGTGGGTGTGATAGTAATAGTACTTATTTCCTAAAATGTTTTTTAGGGATTACATGGGTTAATTTAAGTAAAATATTTAGAAGAGTGCCTAGCACAAAAATATATCATATGCATGTTGGTTGCTCTTCATGGTATAGTATTCATTTATGTTATATATTTATTATATGAAATTATTATAGAGTTATTATGTTGTTAGTATATCCCTAAGTCAGGCTCAGTCACTCGCCTTTTGTTCCACCTTTGGTTCAAGGTAGTTCCTGGATCAGTCTGTGTGAGTCTTGCCCGACACCTCGAACTGAGTGTGTTTGACCTGGATCTGTGCAGCGAACTGCACTTCCAGGAACCACACATCTGCAGCGACTGTGATAGTGGTAAAGGAACCGAAGCCCAGAGGGTTAAGAAATGACCAGGGCCACACAGGCAGGGTTAAAACCAGGTCTCCTAACTCCAAGCCCAGCCCCTCTCCATGGTCAGCATGGATCATGCCAGGACAGTGGGTGTTTGCTTGTGTCCTCTGGACGCCCATTGCCATGGGAGGCCCTCCGAGGCAGTTATTCCTCACCTGGACCCAAATTCTGCATTTGCGAATCAGAGGTTAGGCCTGGGCATCTGCATGTTCACCTCAGAGCACAGTCCAGGTGTGCAGGTGGGAGGTATATGAAGAGCAACCTCAGCCCCTGAGTGGGCTCTTCACGGAAGTGATCGTCTACTTGAATCGAAGTGCGTAGCAGGCATTGAGTCTGTGCACGTCTCCTGAGCCCCCTCTAAGAAGCAGCCCAGTTAACTGGTGAGGTCATGATACCCACGTTGTCCATGTTCAGGAAAGGACGATGGGAGTGGCTAGAGGAAACTTCAAGAATAGAGCTGCAGAGACTGGTTGGATTTGTGAATGTGGAGGAGAGCAGCCAGGGCAGTGTACGTGGGGACACTGCTGGAGGAAAGGGTCGGAGGTGAAAGGAACATGGCAGGTGACAGGGGTGGTTAGGACCCCTACTGGCATTTCCCTACTCCCTCTGGGGAGTTGAAGACCATCTCTGCAAAATCAGTGGCTGGGTCACATTGCCTTCCTGTGCTCTCACCACGGGGGACTCTTGGAAGAGAGGTGGAAGCCATCATGACCTCACTGTTTAGTAAGACGAGAGGATGCACGAATGGGTTGGACCTCCTGAGTACTGGGCCTCCCTTGGCATTTTCTTTTTCCTGGTGACAGTGTTACAGGTGTCTCTCTTTCCTCTCTGCCCTTCTGCTGAATGATGATGGCACCAGTATAGACTGCTGAGAACTTCCCCTAGAAGGGGATGCTGCCATTTGTTTTGTGGGCTTTGTTGCAGTTTTATGTCTTTTTAGGCCTGCAGCTGTGGCATATGGAAGTTCCCAGGCTAGGGGTTGATTCGGAGCTGCAGCTGGGATCCGAGGCACATCTGAAACCTACACCACAGCTCATGGCAATGCTGGATCCTTAACCCACTGAGCGAGGCCAGGGATCAAACCCACATCCTTATGGATACTAGTTGGATTTGTTTCTGCTGTGCCACAATGGGAACTCCCTTTAGGTCTTTTACTTGGGAGTAGCTTGGCCGGGTGTGCCTTCTCTGGGGCAGGAACCACTGGGATGATGTTGAGTTGAAGGCAGGCCCTTTGGGCATTCCCCATCCTTCTTTGTCATCCAATTTCCTAATTTTGCCTCTGTCTCTGACTCACGTCAGGGCCTTGGAAGAGTCAATTCTTTACTAGGTACCAGTTTTCACTCCTAAAATTCGGGCCCAGGACAAGATAATCAGAGTAATAGCTAGAGTAATACTGATGACCTTTTTGAATCCTTGGAACTCTCGTTGGGGCTCAGTTCTCTTGGCTTTAAAACTTCCTCCTTCCCTATTAGGTTCCTCAGCAAGGCCCACATTTCCTGGGCTCATTCTCCTTGGAAACATTCTTCTAGACTGGCACTAGTTAAGAAGTCAGGAAGGGAATCCTGACACCTGCGGCCAGTCCCTAAATCTTTTTATTTAAAGTTTTAAAAATTAGAAAAAAAATTTGTGTAGTCGATTTACAATTATTTCTTGAATTTTTCTTGTATAGCGAAGTAACCCAGTCATACGTATATGTACATTCTTTTTTTATACTAGCTTTTATTCCCTAAACCTTAATTGATAAACTTTCAGTTGGTAAAGGCTTTCTGAGGTCAAAGCCTTCAACCACTGCCATCCATGTGGTTGACCATCCTTGACCATCTTAGTGACCATCCATGAAAGAGATTCTCAGATGCTAAGCCCTGCCGTACACAAGATCATCATTACCCAGGTTTTGCACTGAAGCAACCCTCTGAACAGGGTCCTCATGATCAGTCACTTCATCTTAACTGCAAAGCAAGTAACAAGCATCACATTGATCTACAGGAGGATCTCCTCGAATGGCTGCCACCTTGGCAAGCCGAGTTCCACTCCCAGCTCCGTCTTTATGACTTCGCTTCTCAGCTTCTCTCCCATCAGAGCTCACCACGAGATTGCCTGTGGCAGTGAGGTTTACCATTCAATAGAAAAGAAACCCAACAGCACTTGGCTGACAAACCAAGCTTACTCCATTTCCTCTGACAATCGATAATTATTCATCACCTGCCTTCTCCCCACAGCTGTACACTTGCCTCCCTTTGTGTCTCTGGGAGAGCAAATGGAGCCAGGATTAATCAGCCAGGGTTCGTGATGCCCAGTGCGATTTTGTTTGTGCCTTTGGCTCGTGGGCTGTCTTTGTAGGATGAAATAGTGGGCCTTCCACTAGGCATGGCTCAGCAGCTCTGCTGGTGTCTGTGCTTTATTGAGCAATAAATTAATACAGAGCACTGCCAAGGAAACAGATAAATGGATAGGACAGCAAACACATTTTTAACAAGGAAAATGGCTTTGTTTCTCACTAGCGTCATTTAAATGATTAGCTCAGTAATTGTGTGTTCCTTGATTGGGGGTGGAGGAGGGGATCCTGATTAAGCACATGTCTGGGAGGAACTGTGTGGGCATCCTCCTGAGACTTGGGGAAGAGAAGATTTGTTTTGGATCCTGAGAGAGGCTTGCATTTGCAACATGTATGATACAAATTCGGCCTGGGTTTTAAGCCTATACATAGCATGTGGTTCAGGCTGGCTGTACCTGAAAGCTCCCATCAGGATGGTCACACTTGAAGAGGTGAGGAGAAATCTTTGATGATTTGTCATGGTCATTAACTGCATCCCCCAGTGCATATGGCAAGAAGGAAGGAGAAAAGGAAAAGGTAGACTCTGGGAGAGGAAGCTCCTTGTTGGCAATGCAAACCTCCCAAAGCCCAGAGAAGTTCTGGATGTCATAGTAAAGGAAAACCTTCAAGACTCAAGAGAATGGCAAAAGGGAAAAAAAAAAAAATCCTTCCCTGTCCTGTAGGTACATGTAAACCTCACATCGTACTTTTCTTGTCATAACTAATTTATAAAAAGGGTGCTCCCCTCCCCACCAGAATATCAGCTGCATAAAGGGCTTTTGTCCGCTCTTCTCTGCAGTGTTGCTTACACTGGGAATGTTGCCCAGAATGTAATAGGAGATCAATACGTAGGTGTGGATAAATGAAATTTTAAGTGGACTGTTTCCCACCCTCCAAATTCTACCCATTATTCCTTAATAGCTTAACTAGACCCCCACTAGCTCTTTCCCTGACAGCTCCCATCTGAATGACCATTCCCTCCTCTGCTCACCTGATTAACTTTTTTTCTTTAAATTAGAAATTGAGCCCTTGCTTATAGACTAGCTTTTCTGTGGTCTCAATTTGACATTAAAATCTTACGGTATTGATCTTTTTTATATCCATTTCACAAACCTTTTCAGATTGCTATAAAATTTTTATCTGCGTTTCTCTAGAAATAGATGAGTTGCATAAATGTGAGTTCAATTCATCTTGCAAGCATAATAGCTTATCATAATAGACCTTTCATGTAATAAGTACATCAGAAAATAATTTAGCCTTTATGGGATTTTTTTTTCTGCTTCAGATGATTGGTCCGTATGCTTAATCATTCAAAAACACATGTGACCAACCTCCTGATTTTAGTTTTAGAAAGACAGTAAGAGAAGAGTTGGAGGGAGGCAAAAAGAAAAAGAGAGAAAGCAAATATGGATGTATATTGATGATATCCGTCACTTTATTATAAATTCTGAAGACTTATAGCTATCGAATAGGAAATATTTACAAAAAGTAAGTGCCATGGGATTGGAAATTGAAGTGGGTAAATAAATTGATGCTTCTTCTGTTAAAAAAGAGTGTATCTGGTGATTTCCGATAAAGGGAAATTTTCAAGCTTTCTCATCTCTGGTGCTTAAAATATTTCCATGTATCTCTTCTTGGTAAGGGGTTTAGAAGAAATGGCAACTCTTTGCCAAGGATTTGCTTTATTGGAACAAATCATTTGCCATAGAAATGCGTTTACTAAGATAAGTGCCATCTTAAATGTAGCATGCTGTACCCCTGGCGAAGAATCTTAAAGATGACTCAAAGCCTTTTTTGAAACACTGCCATATAATTAAAGAGAGCCGACTTGATGATCTAAGATTTAACATTATTCTTTACAGTTTTACTCTTGGACCGGAAAATAGTTGCAAAAATAGCTTAATTGGTATGTGAACCAACACACACATATAGATGTATGTATATATATTTACTTCATTTTATAAATTATTATTTGTAGAAATAGTCCACTATGTGTGACTAAAAAAATTAATTTAGGGACTGTGCTTTCTCCTTCCCATTCATTCATCAACAAGTATTCATTGAGTGTATGCCCTATGCTGGGCATTAGGAGGGTTGTGACATTCAGAACACAGCCTCAAGGGTCATGTTTTCTAGTTGGAAAGACAAGACAAATACACAAAGATAGTTAACCATCTATAACTACTGATATCAGTAGTTACCTTCTACATCAATAGAGTGTCCTCAAAATGTGAAAAATGCTATGTGCTTTGGAACCATCAAGCAAGGAGAAGTGGGGACATTTATACGTCAAGGAGGAAATTCATTTACTATATAAATTCATTCTATATAAAGCACCTACCATGTTCCAGCCACTAGTATGGGCATTGGGGAGTATCACAAGTACAAAACAGACCAGACCTGTGTCCTTACAGACTTTATCTTCTCTTGAGATTAGATGAGCAGTGAACAAGTAAAGAAGTAAATAGACAAAGTGATTTCAGGGAATGATATACCAACAAGGAAATGAAACAGTGTGAGGGGACAGACCAGTGCTGTGTGCACCTGTGTGCATGGACAGAGTTGCTCAGATGCCCATGACCCAGCTTTACGAAGGATAATCAGGAAAGGCTTCTATTCCTTGAGTGGTGAGGGTTCGAGTCCCAGCTTAGAACATTGGGTTAAGGATCTGGCATTGCTCCAGTTGTGGCATAGGTCACAGCTGCAGCTTGAGTTCTGTCCCTGGCCTGGGAACTTTCATATGCCACAAGTGAGGCTGAAAAAGAAAAAAAGTGTCAGGATTACAGAGGATGGAGGCATGTGTGATTATTAAAAATGCAGATTTCAGAGCCTTTCCTCAAACTTTAGAATCAGATTTGGAAGTGTGTTTTTAACAAACAGCTTCAGTAGATCACAGGCACACTATGATTTTGGAATCACTATATTATATCACTATATATATCATATTATATATATATATAATATCACAAAGGAAATAATCTCTCATGGTAAAATTTCAGAAACTTTAATGGGAAAATATTGGGGGTTGTGGTGAGGGGCTCTTCCAAAAGACTCTGAAGTGATAATGTGGAGGTGACCACTATTCCTCAAGCCAGAACTGAGGCAGTGTTTCTATGAATCATTTGGGGTGCCTCCATGCAGTGGGAAAGCAGTTTATGTTGTGGCTTGGCCAGACCTCCTTGGTTCATTCTCCTCCTCACAAGCTGAGGATTCCTAGGAGCTTCTGCCATGAAATGCTCGGGTTATGTTTCTCTGCATTGGTGCAGTGTTCCCTGGGCATTGCTTTATATTCAGTTATTCTTGGGGCTTGTATTCAGTGAATCTATACTTACATGGCAGCAGTTCAGAGCTACCCTCTCTACCAAAATTGAGCCAGTTATGTATGGCATTTTGTTCCAGCCCCTCTGTCCAGTCTGGCAATATGCTTAGAAATAATAGGTCCTGGTAAATCTAGTTTGCTAGTATTTTGTTGAGGATTTTTGCATAATGTTCATTAGAGATTCTGGCCTATAATTTTCTTTTCTTGCAGTCTCCTTATCTGATTTAGGTATCAGGGTAATGTTGATCTCGTAAAAAGAGTTTGGAAGTGTTGCCTCCCCTTCAGTGTCTTGGACGAGTTTGAGAAGGACTGGTGTTCATTCCGTAAGTGTTTGGTGGAATCCACCATTGAAATTGTCTGGTCCTGGGGTTTTCTGTGTTGGGAGATTTTTGATTACTACTCTGTCTCCTTACTCATTATTGGTCTGTGCAGACTTTCCGTCACTTCATTATTCAGTTTTGGGATGTGTATATTTCTAGGAATTTTCCATCTTTTCTAGATTATTAATCAGATCTTGATTATCAGTCTCTTCTGATCCTATGTATTTCTATAGTATCAGTTGTAATGGCCCTGCTTTCATTTATAATTTTACTTATGTGAGTCCTCCATATTTTGGTTTTTTGGTTACTCTAGCTAAAAAATTGTTGGTTTTGTTTATCTTTTCCAAAAAACCCAAACTCTTGGTTTTGTTGCTATTTCTATTGCCTAGTCTCTATTTCATTGTTTTCTGTTCTAATATTTATTATTTCCTATTTTCTACTAACTTGGGGATTAGTTTGCCCTTTTTTCTATTTCCTTGATATATAAAGTTAGTTGCTTATTTGAGATTTTTCTTTTTTCTTAATGTCGGTATTTATTGCTCCAAACTTTCTTCTTAGGCCGTTTTCTGTATCCCTTACATTTGGGGATGTTGTATTTCCACTCTCATTTCTCTCCAGAGGCTTTTTGATTTCCCTTTTGATTTCTTCTCTGACTCCTTGGTTGTTCAAGAGTGTGTGGTGGCGTTTACACGTATTTGTGAGTTTTCCAACTCTCCTCTTACTGATTTCTAGCTTACAGCCTTGTGATAGGAAAAAGATGCTTGATGTGATTTTGGTCTCCTTGGATTGGCTTAGCTTTGTTTTGTGAGCCAATATATGATCTGTCCTGTAGAATGTTTTGTGTGAGTTTGAGAAAGAATCTCTGTTCTGCTGCTGTTGGATGGAATGTTCTATATATGTCTATTAGGTCCACTTAGTCTATAGTTTATTCAGATATACTGTTTCCTTATTGATTTTCTTCTGGATTATCTCTCCATTATTAAAAATGGGATATTGATGTGCCTTACTATTATTTTTTTATTATGGGATAAAATAGCCCAGAAATAAATTCACCCATATATGGTCAACTAGTTTTTGACAAGCGTCCCAAGAATGCTAAATGGGGAAAGAATAGTTTATTAAAGAATAGTTTTCCCAGTAAATAAACTGGGAAAACTAGATATCCACATAAAAAAATTAAATTGGACCCTTATCTTATATCATACATATAAATTAACTCAATATGGATTAAAGACTTAAATGTAAGACTTGAAACTGTAAAACTCCTAGGAGAAAGCTGCCTGACATTGATCTTGACACTTACTTTTTTGAATATGACACCAAAGCACAGGTCCAAAACCAAAAATAAACTAGTAGGAATCCATCAAACTGAAAAGCTTCTGCATGGCAAAGTAAACAGTGAACAAAATGAAAGGCAAACTACACAGAATGGATGAAAATGTTTGTAAACCATCTCTCTGATGAGGGATTAATATCCCATTATTTATATATATATGGAGCCTACAATCCAATGACAAAAAAGAAAAATGACACAATTAAAAAATGAACAAAGGACCTGATAGACATTTTCCCCAAAAAGACATACAAATGGCCAACAAGTAGGTGAAAAGCTGTTTAACATCACTAATCATCAGGGAATTGCAAATCAAAATTACAACGAGATATCATCTCGCATCTGTTAAAATGGCTGTCATCAAAAAGGCAAGATAATGAGTGTTATTAAGACTGTGAAGAAAAGGGAATCCTCATGTGCTGTTGATGACAGTGTAAATGGGTATAGACACTATGGGAAACAGCGTGGAGTTTCCTCAACAAATGAAAAATAGAACTACCGTGTGCTCCAGAAAATGAAATCACAAGGCGATCTCTGCACTTCCACATTCATTACAGCATTATTCACAATAGCCGAGATAAGGAAACAACCCAAGTGTGTATTGATGGTTGAATGGATAGGGAAATTGTCATGTATATCTGTATCTCCCTATATCTGTCTACAATCAAATATTATTCAGCATTAATAAAGAAATACATCCTGGAGTTCCCATCGTGGCTCAGTGGTTAACAAATCCGACTAGGAACCATGAGGTTGCGGGTTTGATCCCCGGCCTCATTAAGTGGGTTAAGGATCTTGCATTGCTGTGAACTGTGGTGTAGGTCGAAGTCACAGCTCGGATCTGGTGTGGCTGTGGCTCTGGCGTAGGCCGGTAGCCACCACTCCAATTAGACCTCTAGCCTGGGAACCTCCATATGCCACAGGAGTGGCCCTAGAAAAGGCAAAAAAATAAAAAATAAAGTAAAAAATAAAAAAGAAATACATCCTGCCATCTTTGATCAGCATAGATGAACCTGGAGGACCCTGTGCTAATTGAAATAAACCAGACACATGAACACAGATATTATATGATCTCACTTATAGGTGGAATCTAAACAAATCAAACTCACAGAAGCAGGGAGAGTAGAATGGTGGTTTCTAGGGGCCTGGTGGTGGTGGGGTGTTGGGGAAATATTGGAGTGGAGCTTGAACAGTGGGCATTTGATCAGTCCTTCCTCTGTCTTAGATGCCTCTGTGGAATATGGACAGAGGCAGAGCTTTTTGTTCTTTTGTTGTTGGAGTCCATGTAGGCAGCTATTCTTTCACACTGTATCTTTCTAACAGTAAAGGAAATAGTTTATTGACAAGCTCCCATTTTCCATTTGTGATACTGACTTTGGAAACCAATGTCTCCTCAGCCTTTACAAGTCTGTAATCTCAGGTGAAAGTAGGACTTGAGAAGTCTAAGCCTACATATTGGAAATGAGGGTTTTAATCATTTAACTAGCAGTGGTGACACCATATCTGAATTCATGAGGTAGCTTTCTATGGGTGAAGATTTATCAACTTAATTAAAAATAAAAATAAAGTGTCTCACTAGCATTATCTAGCCCACTGAACTAAATCATGAAAATGGTTTTGGATAATGTTCAAGATAAAAAGTCCTAGCCAATTTTTTCCCTTCCAGGAACCTTTGAAGTAACTTTTTATAGACATTTTATTTTTTATAATTTTTATTTTTTCCATTATAGCTGATTTACAGTGTTCTGTCAATTTTCTGCTGCACAGCGAGGTGACCCAGTCACACATACATGTATACATTCTTTTTTCTCACATTTTCATGCTCTATCATAAGTGACCAGACATAGTTCCCAGTGCTATAGAGCAGGATCCCATTGCTTATCCATTCCAAAGGCAATCACATGCATCTATTAACCCCAAATTCCCAGTCCCTCCTACTCCCTCCTCCTCCCTCTTGGCAGCCACAAGTCTGTTCTCCAAGTCCATGATTTTCTTTTCTGTGGAAATGTTCATTTGTGCCCTATGTTAGATTCCAGATATAAGTGATATTATAGGGTATTTTTCTTTCTCTTTCTGACTTACTTCACTCAGTATGAGAGTCTCTTGTTCCATCCACGTTGCTGCAAATGCCATTATTGTGTTCCTTTTTATGGCTGAGCAGTATTCCATTGTGTGTATATGCCACGTCTTCTTAATCAAATCATCTATTTTTGCACATTTAGGTTGTTTCCATGTCTTGTCTATTGTGAATAGTGCTGCAAAGAACATGTGGGTGCATGTATCTTTTTCAAGGAAAGTTTTGTCCGGATATATGCACAAGAGTGGGATTGCTGGGTCATATGGTAGTTCTAGGTATAGTTTTCTAAGGTACCTCCATATTATTTTCCATAGTGGTCGTACCAATTTACATTCCCACCAACAGTGCAGGAGGGTTCCCTTTTCTCCACACCCTCTCCAACATTTGTCATTTGTGGACTTATTAATGATGGCCATTCTGACTGGTGTGAGGTGGTACCTCATCGTAGTTTTGATTTGCATTTCTCTAGTAATCAGTGATGTTGAGCATTTTTTCATGTATTTTGTCCAAATAGCACATACCTAAAATAACCAATTTGGGAGTTCCCGTTGAGGAACAATGGAAATGAACCCAACTAGGAACCACGAGGTTGAGGGTTTGATCCCTGGCCTTGCTCAGTGGGTTAAGGATCCAGCATTGGCATGAGCTCTGGTGTGGGTCACAGATGAGGCTCGGATCTGGTGTGGCTGTGGCTGTGGTATAGGCCGGCGGCTACAGCTCCAATTGGACCCCTAGCCTGGGAACCTCCATATACTGTGGGTGCAGCCCTAAAAAGCCAAAAAAAAAGAAAGAAAGAAAGAAAAACGAAAGTAAAATAACCAATTTAAGATGTCTTTACACCCATATTCAAAAAAAGAATGTCTTCAAAAGATAAACTTTTTATTTTTTTATTTTTTGAGCGTTTTTAAGAAGAGGTTCTCAAAATACGGTACTTGAAATGGCAGTATCAGCGTCACTCGGAACTCGTTAAAGATATAAATTCTTCGGCTCCTCCACACCCATAGAATCACAGTCTCTGGGGTGGGTCTGGCCTTCTTTGTTTTAACAAGGCCTGTGGATAAAGCTGAGGTGCACACAAGGTTGAGAACCCCTCCTAGGCTGGGGCATAAAGGTCTCGAAAGGCTTTTGATCCTAGGAACCTCACCTTGGCATCTGTCATCTGCCTTGCACAGGAATGGAAGCTAGAGTTCAAATTTTGTAAAGCAGGGACCTTCTTCTCCAGCTCAGTATCTTCTTCCAGCTCAAGCCTAGTCCATAGGGGACACTCAGCAGCTGTGTGCAATGACTGAAGGAATGGAGAAGGGAGCAGGGGTTCAGAGGAGTGAACAGAGTAGGTAAAGAGGGGACACTGTTGAACAGGCTGGGGCTGACGTGGATCACCAGATGATGACAGCAGAGCCCCCAAACCCTGAGAAGGTGCTGGTTTTCCCCATGTAGACCTCGAAAACTTGGATGGAGTCCCCTGGTGGCTCAGTGGGTTAAGGATACGGTGTTGTCACTGCTGTGGCTCTGGTTACTGCTGTGTCAAGGGTTCCATCCCTGGCCCAGGAACTTCAGCATACCATGAGCATGCCCCCCTCCCCCGCGCCCCAATAGAAAAATTGGAAAACCCACACAAAAGGCTGAAGGACATGCACCCCAGTTCCGATTTCTCCTTTGCGACTGTGTCGAAGCTCTTCAAAATAGGGATTAAATCATTCTTCCCACATTTTCTGGCCCCTGACTTGCTGAAGTGCTGTGTGCCCAGTGTCAAGGAGCCCTGAACATTAGATGCATGGCCTTCCTCATTGTAAATGGCCTTGAAAGGACAGGTGGCATTCCACTGCCCTCTTGTTTCCAAAGTAGTTTTGCTCCAAGCTGAGAGAGGCAGTCCGGCTTGTGTTACCTGTCCATGCTCCCATCCCCCGACCCCCTAATACATGCCCTGGGAAAGTGGAGCTTGTGGTTTTCTGACTTTTGGTCTCTAGTAAAGCCCAAGTTGCCATTACCCAGTGTGGCATATGGCATTATAAGCACCTGATCCTCTCAAGGTGACAGGGAGATCCATGCAGGAAGTCGAGTGGCAGCCGGGGCTGTGGTCCAGCCTCCTGCACTAGTGGTGCAGTGTTGGGTGGATGTCCAGCCATCGCTCAGGGCAACCGTAGTTATATTGAGGTTTATGCCCCATTCCTGATTTTCCAGACTGTAGGAGCGGCGATTTGTGAGCATGAAGAATGCTATGTTGTGAAAGTTTTTGCTTCCCTCAGGAAGGGTGGATTGTCTGTAAGAATTCAGTAGTAAATACAAAAAAATTTTTTTTTTCTCTGAGTGTGGGAAGGAAGGAGAGATATCAGAAGTAGACAGTGTTCCCAGTATGGCACAACGGGATTGGTGGTGTCTCTGTAATACCAGGATGGAGGTTCAATCCCCAGTCCTGCACAGGGGATTAAAGGATCCAGCATTGCTGCAGCTGCAGCTCTGATCTGATCCCTGGCCCAGGAACTCCATGTGCCACAGGGACCCCCCCCCCAACCACCAGGAAAAAAAAAAGGTGGGCAATCTAGTGCCTTCTTTTTGGGAACCTGGCTTTTCCCCTGCTGTAGACCTTAATAAAAGTGCTTGCTGATTTCATTTTTAGCCCAGACAGTGATTGCCATGGCCAGTCCATTTGTTAACAGTCAGGAATCAGTGCTGCAAAGGAGAAAGTGCAGTGTGACACTTTCAGGACCATGCATGTGATTGTGCACCTCCAGCACAATTGGGCAGCACCCAGAAGGGCTGGGTGATAGATTCTGGAGTTTGGTCAGTGTTGGTGTCAGTGTCTTATTTCATCCCATGTCAGTTTATCATCTTTAGCCAACTCCCTTGCTGTTGAGGGGCTCTGATGGCACTGCTTTCTAATGTGCATGCCAATCCTTTTTAAAAGCAATGCCTTTGGTGGCAAAATTATTACTTTAGAAGAAGAAAATTTTAGGTTGTTTCTAGGCGTGACAGTAGGCTCCCGCTAACACACTGAGGGGCCGTGACCAAGTCATTTTTGCAACTTGGCCTTGAGGTTGAGTCTTGGAGACCCAGCGCCCTGTGTCTATTCCATTACCTTTTAGAGGAGATTGTTATGTGCTTTTAAAGCGGTTATACGCCAAGGGCACAGTCTTTTTATTTCTTTTTTTTTTTTTTATTGTGGTCAAGGGCACATTCTTTTAAAACTCTCAATCATATCTGGGACTTTAGCTGTAGTTACCGAAACACAAAGTAGGTTCTGGCTGTAGGCAGCTCCCCGGATCCTAAGAAAGTCATATTCTGCTTAGTGCATCAGACACAGATGGGGATGGGAACAGGGTGAGAAGTTGGGGACCCAGGTAAGGTCTGTATGGCTAAGTGGGGAGAGATTCTGGAAACTAAAGGAGAAATTTGAGTTAACTAAGGGATAAGTCCAAATATCCCAGAGAGGCAAGAATCACCTATATGTCAGGCAAGTTTCTTAGAACCACTGCTCTTGAAAGGAGCGATATCTGTATACCTCAGAGAAGGTGATTATGTTTGAGTTTTGAAATGTAAATATATGGCTGGATTCCACTTTCAAGTTGTCCCAATTTTTTCTTCCATTTTATTAGTTGTTATTCATGCACATAAGATTTACCATGTTGGCCATTTTTAAATGTCCAATTCCATGGCTTAAGTACTTTCACAATGTTTACAATCATCACCACTCAGTTTCTTTTTCATCAACACAAACAGAAATGCCATACACACAACATCTCTGTCCCTACCCCCTCCAGGTCCTGACAAACACCTTCTACTTCTGTCTCCAGGAGTCCAAACGCTCTAGGTACCTCATAAGTGGAATCACATGGCATTTGTCCTTTTATGTTTGACTTACTTCACTTAGTATAATGTCCTCAAAATTCATCCATGCTGTAGCATGTGACAGGATTTCCTTCCCTTTTTAAGGCGGAGTAATATTCCATTATATGTATAAACCCCATTCATCAGAGGATACCTGGATGCTTCTACCTTCATCTGCTATGAACTTGAGGGCACAGGCACATTTTAGGGTCCCTGTTTCAATTCTGTTCTTGCCTTTAATATGGTATAAGAACTAGAAAAATTTGTAAAGTAGGACAAAGATGGCCATAAGTTAAGTCCTTGGTGACACTAAATGGCAACTGATGACCTGACAGTGCCGCACTTTCTTATCCTATAAACCCAATTAAATTAAAAATCCAGTTGGCCAAACTCACATGCACTTAAGCCACACATCTTCTGGAAAAGCTCATTAGCTGCAAACTTGGGAGCTCCACCAGCAGATGGAACGTTTTCCCCTGGATTTTTCAATAATTAGACAGGAAAGGTCTTTCAGATTTTAGACCTCGATTGGAAGATTTTTGTCTTGTTTGCCAAGGCATCCTTTTGAATGCCATTGGTAAGATTATGCAGAAATCAACCTTTTAAATTCCATGATGCAATGACATAAGATTTTGTGTCCTTATACCTCAACTCTCAGGAAGGATGCAGGTTTTAGGGAAAATTTTCTGTCTTAAGGTTACCATTGCTTTCCATCATTTCAGTTTCTCATTTCAGTTGTAATATATTTAGACCTTAGAGGAACACATTGAAATCTTCTGTATTTTTAAGTTGTGCAGAAAGAGATGAGCATGGTCAGTGAAATCCAGAATTTAAGACAGATGACACTCCTATGACAGCTGAGGAACAGTAACTTGGAGAAGTTCACACAACTTGCACTTAGCCTGGATCCTCAGAGGGGAAGAGATTAGGCAATTGGCTTTTAACTTACAGTCCAGATTCTTCTTTGAGACACATTAAAAAAAAAAAAAGAGTTGAGACCCTCTCTATCTACCTGTATTAGTTATCTCCTCTACCCTCTCAAAAAAGCCCATTATTATGCTTACTCTGTCTTGTGTGGTCTGAATTGCAGATGTTTGATTTATAATAAACTTGTTCTTCACTTACACGGAGAAGGAGCCTTATTATTTTCCAGGGCTTCCTCTGTATCTATAGGCATTTTGAAATTACTACCTAATTTGAAAATGGACAGAGACACATTTCTGGGAATGTAGTTGGTTAATAAGTATTAGTAGAGATCCAGCATTTGTGATTAATTAGTGGAGTATCGGTTTATCTCTGTGTTCTTTGGAGCTTGTGTGTCTGTGTGTGTGTACGTATGTACATATATTTTCATGTCCCATTTGTACCCTTACATTATTTTTTAATCTCACCTCCTCAGGACATGGGCTTCCCTTTGTTCCTATAGATTCCCCACCCTAACCCTAATCTAAATCCTCAGCCTTTTCATGTGACACTCTGGACCTCTGCCATCTCAGTTGAACCTGTTTTGCCTGGAGATGTATTTTCACTCCTTTCTCTGTGTGGAGCTGGCTTATTTCTTCATGGTCTGGGGCTCACTGGACACTCTGGTTCTCCATTGCCTCATCCATCTTCATGCAAAACCTTTTCTCTTGAGCCTCCTGCCATCTGACTAGGTCCTTGTTCTGTCTGCTGTCCGTCATGCTGTCACCTCCCTACATTGACACCCCTCCGCTCCTCAGCGATGGCCTCCAGCATTGGCTCTTTCCATTCTCAACCTAACCTCTGGCCACCACCTTCCTGTCTGCATACATGAACGTGCTAGCCTGGCCCCTGTGCACCCCAGATCTGGACCTCCTCACGGCGTGCTGTCCAGCCCCACTCCACGTCAGCAGGAACTGCTCCTCTCCTCTGCTTGAGGATTTACACTCAGGGAGGGTCCATATCCTTCCAGCGCTCTTTCACTTTCCCTGCACCCCCGTCTCCAGACTCATTCTCGTCTTTTCTCCATATGCTCCTTTATTTAACAAATATTGATCAAAACACTGTGTTAGCTCCTGGGAATTCAGTGATGAGTAAGAATGGATACACAGCCTGTCTTCACAGAGGAGTGAATCTGGTGATCACACAAAGAAATGTAAGACTGCTTATGTGTAAGGGCCACAAGTACAGTTTGTGCTCACAGGGGCCCTTCCCACATTATGTGGGCAGGGAACTCACAGTGGAGCTGGGATCTGAAGGATGAATAGTCTATGAGGAGAGGGAAGTCATCTGGGAGGAAGGAAGTGCTCGTGCAAGGGCCCCACAGTTAGAGGTGGGTGTGTGTGCACTTTGGTGAAAAAGAAGAACTGAGTTCCCATCCTGGCTCAGCGGAAATGAACCTGACTAGGATCCATGAGGACACAAGTTCAATCCCCTGGCCTCGCTCAGTGAATTGAGGATCCGGCACTGCCATGAGCTGTGGTATAGGTTGCAGATCTGGCTTGTGTCTGGCGTTGCTGTGGCTGCGGTGTATGCCAGCGGCCGCAGCTCCAATTTGACTTCTAGCCTGGGAACCTCCGTAAGCTGCGGGTGTGGCTCTAAAAAAACAAAAAAACAAAAACAAAAATTTCCATTAACTGGAGTCTAGAGAGGGAGAGAGTGTGAGATAAAGCCAGAGAGGAGGAAAAGGGCCAGAGTTTTCAGGGTCCCATCGGTTGGGTCAGGGATATTTTTCTTTGTACCAAAAGCCGTGGAAATCACTTACAGCAACTGAAGGGCGGGGAGCTCACCATTCTCTATCACATGTCCTGAAAATCCAGTCTACACTAAGTATGGCTTTATAGTATTGCACTTTGGGAAATACCAGATTTGAATGCCCAGAAGATCACAGGCATTTTTTGCTAGGCTTCCTTACATTTGAATAAAGACACGAGGACTTCTTATCTGGAAGTGCAGTGTATTTATTTTAATACTATAATTCTAAATACTGATTACTGAAAGCTCTTTTTTCCCCTTCCTTTCTTTCATCTGGAATACATCTATACTTCAACCATTGTCTGGAGTCTCTGTTGCCGGTGGATCTGTTTACAGCACTTTTGTGTAAGCACTTACATAAGTCAAATGTAATGGGCTGAAATGTTAGATTGGAAACGTAGGGGACCTTCGGCAGTCTAAATGGCACTGTCAAAATATTGGTTTTGTACTTTACAAATCTTTTGTTATTTAGGATCACCAAAATACCTTTTTTGGTAGCAAGATGATATCTTCTTTCTATTGAGAACCACTCCTAGTTCAGGGATGAGAAAAACATACCACTAATCTGGCCAGATAGTGAAGAAAAAGAAATCTTTCTGCTTTTCTTTTAAGAAAACACTGAAGCTCAGAGTGAGCTGCTCAGGGGAAAACTGACAGAAATACGGGGTTTTCAGAGAGTCACAGAGGCAGGAGGAGAGGGGGGCTGGGGCAGACCACCACTCAACGCTCTGGAGCATTGGCGGAGTTGAGGTGTGGGTCCAAGAGACAGGTCCGTAGCACCTCTGGGTATTCAGTTTTTTGGGATCATGTGCTGTGTGAGCAACTCGCCATGCTGCTGGAAACACAGACTCTGCATCTGAGTGCCCATGGTGTCCCCACTGGGGATTTTATGAAGGGAACAAGCCTCTGACGCAGAGCAGTGCCACACATTATTGCCATCATCCTGAATTATAATTGTGCACAAATGACATACGGTTGGCATAAAAGAGCTCTGCCTTTTCCAGTCCAACAATTTTCAGTCTTTCACCATAGGCAGTCACCCATCAAGGTCCCCATGGGATAATCATTTGTTCCAGGGGTGTTCCACCATTTCACAGACTGGGAAACTGAGTCTCAGAGGCATTAAGTGACATGCTCAAGAGCATGCTTGTATTGCAGCAGAGCTGAGATTCAAATGCAGGCAGACCTGCGAACTGGAATTCTGAGCCCTCCCGCCATGGGCCAGCCATCCCATGTACCTGGTGTCTGCCTGGCCCTGGGCCACTAGGTGGGCCTGGAGCATCAGGAGTCCTTCCTCCTCCTTGGTTCTCCATTCTCCCCTCCCCCTTCCACTTTGGGAGCTTGCAGTGGCGGTCGTGTCACTTCTAGGCCCCTTCCTTCCTTGGCCTGGACAGAAGTGTCTATTTATGTGTGTAACATTTACAAAACTCACAGGGATTCCTGAATCATTTAAACTTCTGGATTTCGTGCTCACCGAGGGCAAAGATCAGGCCTGACTTGGCGATTTTGGTTTTCTATTTCCCTCTCTCTCCCTGTGGGCCTCGTGCACAGGAGTTCAATGAAGGTTGATTGTAGAGGTGTTAAATTGGCCAGACCAAAGCTTGTAATTTGAATACAGAATGATGTTCTCTCTCATAAACAAAATGTCCCAATATTGTTTTGCCTTGGAAGTCTCTGTTTTTTTTTTTTTTCTCATATAGTGAATTTTATTTTACCTAAATTATACCTCAATTAAAAAAAGTAATGTGCCTTTGGGATCCTATATTGAAAATTGTCCATTTTCTGAGGGGTTGCTGCTCCCAGGAGTTGGCTAGGCCCTGATCAAATAAGCAGAATCATTAATTAGGGTTATTTGTTCTGCTGCGCGCTAAGTAGCATGTGTAAAACCTGCTCAGGAGAGAATTAATTCATCCTTCTCTCCGTACTTTTTAGAGTACTCTTAGCACGATGCTCAGAGCCTGCAGGCCTAGTACATGTGTTCTAATGGGCTAATTGTTAAGGTGACATTTGTGAATTAATCTCTGACTTGAGCTAAGTGGTTCCCCCTAATGGGTTTAATTCAGTGACTCCCATTCTTGGCCACACATCAGATTCACTGGAGGAGCTTGTTAAAAATAGACACCAAGCCACCCCCTCCACCCAGCTCCCAGTGCTCTGGTCCCCAGTGAGGGGGGAGGGCATCTCTGACTTTTGAGAAAGCTCCTTAGGTGATAGGATTCTGGAGGCAGCCAACTGCGGGAGCGTCTACTCCAGATCCGTGTCTGAAGGCCCATGTGGGTTGAAAGCACTTGGACCTGAGTCTGACATCTTGAAACCAGGTTTTAGAACAGACAACATCTCTGAAGAGCCAACTTTTTCAGATTCGTTGGCCTCTGTATTCATATCAATGAACCTGTCTTTGGGGAGCTCCAGTGACCTGAGGCAGGATAGTCTGTGCTTTGCAATACTGTTTTCCACTTTTATGAACTTTCTGAGACATTTGGAAGCCCTTTAGGACCTGTTAGAATTTCCATCATGAAGATGGCTGTGGCTTTCTCTTCTCTGTTCACCATGTATCATCAGACTCCTGACGTCCAGTGTTAGGGACAGACTTTCTCTTAGTACACCATGTATGTGTGTTCTCAGCATTCTACTCTGGCAACACACATCATGTTTGATCTCAGTTATGAAAATAGATGACTCACAGGCACCATTGTTCCAATGAGATTTATCAAACCACTTTTGTTTTTACGTATCTGGCACTCTGTAAATATCACTCAGGATGTAGCACCGCCACGCAGCATGTGGATGTTTGCCATAAACCCTAGAATGTGGTGTGTAGCATCACGTAGCGTAGCCAAGGTGACCTGGTGAAACCAGACTGTACAGGCATGGGATGTGCTGAGAGGGACTGCTCGTGTCATCCCTTGGGTCAGACCGTGTCCATACACTCTTGTTTGTGACAGTGCTTTGTGAAGGGCTTGGTCACTGTAAGGGGGGTTCAGGCACTCAGCTGCTGGAGGGCAAGGGTCTCCCTGTCTCTCCCTGGAGAGCTTAGATGCTGATGCATTTCTTGGCCTCATCTTACTCCATCCCTGGGCTGCAGTGCCCCTGGTCCCTGGAGCCATGGAAGCTCATGGAAGGATTTCCAGTGGCCCTCCCTCTTCCTGAAAGGATAGTAGAGTAGCTATGACATGTAGGAAGAAGGGACACTTGGAAAAAGAATTGGTTATTGAGACAATAACCCCTGTGGGTAGTTCCTTGGTTCCTTTTATGTAATGACTTACTGTATAGCCACTCGACCTATACTGTACAATTGAGCACTGACTGCATAATAGCCTAGGATTCATCGAGGTAAGGATGACTCTATCAAAGAGCATATTTTATGACTTCAAGTGAACTCCTTTCCTTTGTTTTCCTAGGGCCTTATGCGTAGAGAATGTGAAATAAATACTTAGACAATTATTTGAGGATGCACTGTAACATAACTGTCACCGCTTAGCTAAAATCGAATCATTTTTTGGTAATTGGTCTGAATTTGTTTTCATATTTGGAGTAGGGTTCCCAGATAATGGGGTATTTGTCAGAGTCAAAGATGAGAGACATGGAGGTGGGGAGAGAGAGAGAGAGAAAAGAAGAGAGAACAAGCAGAGAGAACAGAGAGAGAAGGCGAGAGAGAGCGGGAAGGAAGCTAGCCCTTTCCTAGGGTCCTTTAGAAGATGAATGTCTGTTGGGTTCCTATTTTCATGGCCAAATCCAAAGGGTTGATTCATTTTCCGCAGCATCCGGATCTGGGTTAAAGATGTAATCAAGCCTGACATGATAGAGAACCATTTAGCAAGTTTAAAAATCACATGCAGTACACGTTTACCTCAGTGCTGAGAAGCAGATCCACCTCCCCCCACATTGGTCATTTCATGCGTGGGGGCAGGTGGGTGGGAGAGTTTTGGACACCCTGTACCTCATTGAGAGAAAGCCTCCGGCTGAACCTGTGGACCCAAGATCAGGTCCACTCCTTAGAATCTCCAGCTCCTGGGAGCTTTGGAATCATCCAAAGGCACCATTGTTCTGGATTTCCCTCCCTCCCTCCCCCTCTTGTAGAGATGCCCATATTGGAGTTTGCATCTAAAGAGGAGAGCGGGAGTCCTCCCCTCTTGTCCCTGGCTGATGTGCTTCAGTAACTGCACGCTATTCCCCATCACAGAGCCAAGCTGATGCTGCTGGGACACGTTAGTGTCAGTTCCTTTGTGCCCTCAGTGCTGGGAGATCATCACCATTGCTGGAGAGCTTAGATGCTGAGCTCATTTCAGAATGATGTAGGTACCATTTACAAGAACTTTTTTCCTTTCTGTTTCCTTTTCTCTTTCCTCTGTCCTCTCCTCTGCCCCCTTCTCTTCTCCAGCTTAATGGCCTAGGCCCATCCAGCCCCCTCTGACAGAGGCTAAGTGGTCACAGACAGACACACACTCACCCACACAGACACACAGCCAAACTGACAGGGATCAGTCTTATACTGGCTATTTATGAATGAAGAAGAGGTCCTTCCCCTCTGGGCTGGCCACACCTCTTTCTCTTTGCAGCATTTTTGAGAATGAGGTCAGGGCCCGGATCTAACTGCTTATTTCTCAGAAATAGCAGCACAGATCAAAATTAATCTTAAGCTATTTGATTTACTGCCTCATTCAGATAATAGAGGGAAAAGCAGAGCCCAGTTTATGTTTTCGTTTGTTTTTGCATATAACTTTGCAAGGAGTGAATGAATGCATGCATGTGTATGTGAGAGAGAGACGGAGGGGTGAGGGGAGAGACCGAGTAGAGGCTGCTGGGGGATTGGTCCTGGGCTGAGGATAATTACCAACAGACTACAAGAACTTTGGGGGGATTCAACTGGAGCCTGTTTTAGTTTTTTGAAACAAAATGGAAGAATAAAATCAGCCTCAGTGGTGCAGTAACACTTCCTTTCACAGGAAAATTCATCAGATGCTATGAAATGACACATTCCTTTTCTAGTGTCCAGTTCTTCCAGCTGCCAGTTGTCTGCTTTGGAGCCCACCATCCATGGAATGAATGTAGCTCCTTGTAGCTCCTTGGAATTTCGTAACGTTCTAGATTTTATTTTCTATCTGCCAATTTGGTGTGTGCACACATGTGCACATGACTTGATCATGCCTGTCTTCACATAATGCAGGCTTCACCTCCATCCATCAGCCGATGCCACAGGGGTGTCAGTATGTAGATACACTGAGGAAACTGACACCGCTGACACTCTTCACCCTGCAATCCCTTTAGGATATTAGTGTGACTACTAGGAATTTCTTGCCCCTGGGCATCATGTGTGGTGGTGCTATTTCTTTATGTACTATATATATATGCATACACTTACACATATTTGGACATTTACATAGACAACAAATTTGTGCTTTTTTTTTTTTTTTTTTTGCTTTTTAGGGCCCCACCTGAGGCATATGGAGTTTTCCAGGCTAGGGGTCCAATTGGAGCTACAGCTGCCGGCCTACACCACAGCCACAGCAATGCCAGATCCGAGCCACGTCTACAACCTACACCACAGCTCACAGCAACGCCAGATCCTTAACCCATTGAGCAGGGCCAGGGATTGAACCTGAAACCTCATTGTTCCTAGTCGAATTCGTTTCCGCTGCGCTGCCAGGGGAACTCCACATTTGTGCTTTTTAATATTTCTTGTATAGAAACAAAGTAAATTGGTGAATTGGTGTTCTCCAGGGATGGGGGGAGAAGGAGGGATTAGCTCTTTCACGGGCATGGAGGATCTAACTGGGCTGCTGAAAATGTTCTAAACCTCGATCAGGGGGCCAGTTGCTCACGTTGTTAAGTTTTCCTGAAGTCATTGAATTGGACACATAAAATGAGTGAATTTATGGTATGTACATGATACCTCAGCAAAGCTGTTAAAAATGGATGTTCCTGGGGAGTTGCGATTGTGACTCAGTAGAAATGAACCTGACTAGTACCTGTGAGGATGCAGGTTCGATCCCTGGCCTCGCTCAGTGGGTTAAGTATCCGGTGTTGGCTATGAGTGGTGGTGTAGGACGCAGACGCAGCTCGGGTCCTGCGTTGCTATGGCTGTGGTGTAGGCCTGCAGCTGCAGTTCCAGTTCGATCCCTAGCCTAGGAACTTCCAGATGCCCCAGATGCAGCCCTAAAAAGCAAAAAAAAAAGGGGGGGGAGGGGAAATCCCTGTATTTGAGTTCATTTGGGGCCTAGTTTACATATAATAGGAAAGATTGTATCACTGCTGTTTTTTACCTGCTCTTTTCCCACTGACGTGTGTTGACTTCAGATGAGAAGCTGGACCCCAAGATAAAAGGACCAGATAAAAGCCCAGTGCCGGGGGATAAACCCATGTCTGCCCTGACCCCTGTTGGCCAGCAATGAGGTTGCTGTCCACTGGGCGATGAGGAACCAAGAGCAGGGTAGTATGTGAGTGCAGCAAGGGGATGACATTGCTAAGCAGACCCCTTTTCAAGCACCACGTTTCCAAGCTGCAGCCACATGTATCCAAAAAACAAATAAGCCAAGATCCCAGTGTTCAGCCCTTAAATGACAGTATTTTTCTTTTCTTTTGCAGGTTGTCTTAGTCTTTGCTCTCAGCATTGGTGCACTTGTAATATACTTCATAGATTCGTCAAAGTGAGTATTCAAATACGTTGTCTTGCCCTCTTTTCCACAACAACTGTGAGCCTTTACATTGATGAATTGATTTGCTCTAATGCCAGCCTTTGCAAGAGCCTCCTAGGGGTGGAAGACTTTTAGAGGAAGGCAGGGCTGCCTGTGCTGATTTTCTGAATGGGAAAGCAAGCTCTCACAAGGAGGGCCACATTGATTACTGGCTTGCCAGGGAGGGAGAGGGATCTGAGATCAAGCTTCTTTGCTGGGTCTTACTGATTTTTAAATAGGTATTTCCTGGTGCATAATTTGCACTGAAGAGGTCAAGAGGTCTCTGATGTGAATCCGCAACCTCTGGGAGGGTCACAGTGTCCAGCCGGTGAGGGTATGAGCCACTCTTGCCGAGGCAGTAGGGTCTTTTTCTTATTAGGATTTCCACTGCGTTGCTCTTACTAGAGGTCATCTTAGAAAGCATGACGATGTCCTTTGCATCTGCCAACTGAATACTTGGCTGAAGCATCACTGGCTGGTGCTTCCTGACTTGTCAAGGTAAGGAGATGGGATGGAGGAGTTCGTGATGACTCCCAGAGGTGCAGGCCCATGGCCACCTGAGAATTCCTGTAGTGGACACTCATGTAGACCCCTGAGGTGCCAACTGAGTGGACCTGTGCCACAGATAGAAAAGGCTTTGTAGGAGGCAGAAGAAGGCACTGAATAGGTGACAGCCAGCTCTGCCCTGGTTTCTGCAGGTGTCACCCCTCGGTACATCATTTGTTCTAACTATTCTATCTCAAGCTTGAAGATGACAGTGTCTGAAAAACTGGAGCTGAGCTGGTCTGACTCCTTTCTGTGGTGACATGAACTTGACACTTGGACAGTGGCCTTGAGATCTTGGCCTGCATTGTCCAGAGTGTTTTTGATTCCTTGAACTCTCTCCGTGGTATACCTGGATGCTGGAATTTGATTGGAGGAAACCCACTTGGTGTCCTTGTTGGCTGAGAGCCCGGTGTGCCTGAATTCTGAGCCTAGCACTCTTTTTCTGTGGCTCAAGATGAGAGTAATTTCAGGCATGCCCAGACTCTAAATTTCTCAGTTACTGGTCACCAGCCAAAGGATTTTGTGCGTTTGGGTGCCTAGCCAAAATCCTGTTAGGGGAAATAAAGAAAACATCTCCTGTCATCACCTGTCTCCGGGAATCAGCCACGTTGGAGAAGATCAGAAGCCCTTCAGCCCATCCGCACGCATGAGGCTGGGCTGCCCTCACCCACCTCAGGTGGAAGGGCCTTTCTTTGAAAAATCCTCCAGAAGTCAAGATTCCACATGATCTTCTATCAGCTCTTACTGGCCAAGAAAGAGAGGAGCTTTTTAAATTTGGAAAACTCTAGTTGGTATGTCATTGAAGGTAAGCCCCATTTAAATATCTCCTCTTCATCCTTCTGGATCATATTTGAATTGAACCAAAACTCTTCTAAAGCCCCTGGTCTCATTTCTCCCTTCTCTCCCCAGGAGTGAGGCGTTTTTCTCACAAGTCACAGGGTGCATGCCCTGCTGGCTTCCATCCTGGGGCTCAGGAGGTAGGTTCTGGCAGGTAGTCTGTGAGCCCCAGAGAGACTCTTACAGAGGTGAGTGTGGTGATCACTTAGAAGGACAGATACCTCAACAGCTTCTTGCCTTGTCTCTCCCTTCTTGTTCCTCTGTATCTCTCAGAAATAAAGTTCCCTTTTTAGATGCATTTGAGTTGTGTCTTTTTTTTTTTTATAGTGTCTACTATGGGATGGGTGGTCTTGCTCTGTGGGTTTTGCTGTTCTCGGCTCCATGTGGGAGGATGGAAAGGAATAGAACTCCCCATCCTCTTCCCTGATGCCCTGTACCACGTCAGTGCAGGTGGATTTAGGTATGATTCCGCTGAGCCTGGAGAAACTGGCACCAGGAACCCTCTCTGGTTCTGGTTTCTTTGGTGGACTTGCAAGGATCCTATTCCAAGGATGGACCTTTGGACCTCTTCTCAGCTTTTCCAAGCAAAAAATGCTAAGACTCTCCTCACTTAGCCTGGGGACTGTTTGAACTCCATCCTAGACTCAGTCTTTCTAGTCTGTCACTAAACTGTGCGATTTGGCTGAGTGAGGCATTGTTTAATAGGAAGACCTTATGTTTATGTATGTAGCCCTTTCCACTTGTCATTGGAATGGCTACATTTGGTTCTGAAGTCAAACCCCGAGAGGCTGTCCTGTGGGTAACCTCATCAGCATAGTGGATACCAAGTGTGCACCATCTTCCTGGGGAAAGCCAGCAGGATGCTCCCCACAGGTAAGGGGAAGAATTAAAGTAGAATCTATAAAGTAACCTTTACAAAAAGCCATAGATTCATCCCCAAGAATAAACAAAAGAGCCCATTGGACAAATTATTTTAATCAAGCATAGTAAATCAGATAAAAGTTTTATCTCTGTATAAGTTGCAACTGAACAGAGGGTAAGCAAGCAGGATGTAAATTCTTAAAATTCATCCCTTTCATTCAAAACTGTCACCAGTTTTCTACACTCGTGGTTTGGTTGGCCATCTGGGCATCTTGGAAAGAGAGCTTTAAACCTCTCTTGGAAGTTACACTGTTCATCACCCTGGAAACAAGTAACTAGTAGTCTTCAGATGAATTTTAGCTAGTACTTACATCCTTCAAATAAATAAATCAGAAGGCTTTGTAGGCTTTTCTTTGTGTGAACCTAATTGGACAGATATGGTCCATAAAATAGCATGTGTCAGTAAGTTTTAATCAAATTATTGTGGAATGCCCCAGCAGCACAAATTCAAGATGTGAGGCTCTCTGCACCCAGCCCTTTAAATGGTGCAAGTAATACACATTAATACAGAAAATGGGCTCTGCTGGTCTGCTCTGCTGGCTCAAGGTCAAGGCACCTGGTGCAGGTTGTGTGAGTGGACAGGGAGTTGAGATAAATATTGTTATTGGTGGGTTTATGATCTTTCAAAACCTTCACAGCTCATTTCACCCTCAAGAGGCAGTGGGTGAGTCATTTCCAAAGACATCCTCCCCTACATGTCTTTCCTTTTCCATTGTTAGGCCAGGATGGATCCCTGAGCTGGTCTTGTTCATTCGAGAGTTTGAGAAGCCCTTCTTTGGGTCTCATTTTCTTAGGGTGGTTGCCACGGAAGAATCACTTGTATGGCCTCAAGTGATTATTCTCTGGCTGAGACAGATTGTGCTCAGAGCTCCTGGACTCGAAAGCGGAAGAGAATTACGTTAAACTGTGTTAACATTATGCTCATCATCCCAGCTGGAGACTCTCTAGAAACACCCTAGCAGAGGCAGACTTCTGCCCAGACTTTGGAGAGACCCAGATGGCAATTCCTTAGCAGACACAGAGCATCAAGCCCACCATACACAGTAGTTCCATCCCTGCAAAGATATTAAAGATATTAAATTGGCCACACAAAGCAGGTACCATGTCCCAGAGAGCTCCATTTCTTTGTCCTCTTGTTTTCCCTTCCACTTTTACTGAGATATAGTTGACTCTCAGCGCTGTGTAAGTTAAGGTGTACAGCACCTTACGTACACCCTGAAATGATCACCCGAAGAAGTCTAGTGAACATCCATCATCTCATATATAGATACAAAATTAAAGAAAAAGAAAAAAATTTTTCCTTGCCACGAGCACTCTTAGGATTTACTCCCTTAACAACTTTCTTTTTTAAAGGTGCCCCATTTAAAGCACTCCAGCTCCTAGTTCTGCTGTCTCACCATACTGACATGCCCCCTCCCATTCCCTCCCACATGCTCTGATCCTCTGTGAAGCAAAGATTTTTGAAAAATTGTACAATGAAGTCAAAAGTGCCCCTAGACGCCCTGTGGGTGATAATGTCACCGTTGCTGGTTCCATCTCTGTCTATTTCTTCCCTTTGACATAGGAACAGTAATTCTTCTCTAATAGATAAGGTGAAAAAAAAAAGACCCAGAGATGTCAGTGTGAGGGCAGGATTCATGGATTGCATAATGTAGCGGTACCTGCTGCTTCCAGAATTTCAAGATAAAGTTGGAAAAGATTGAAGCTCAGGGCCCTGGGTATTTGGGGTTTTTTTCCAGGGGCACTCTTGGAAAGGATGGCTCTCCTGTGTGAAAATATTTATTCCCTTGATTTATGGTTAAAGTCCACCACTTCCTATACTGTAGTTACGTGGACTATGAATATTTAACGCTGCCCATACTGAAAATGAAGGTCAAGTCCTGCTCACTGGTGACTTCAGTGCTGGCTTTTGTCTCTCAAAGGCAGGCTGCCTGCTAGGAGCAGAGTAAAGCTGAAAGGTTATACATTGTTCAAATTTTCCTTAATGACTTTATCTGCTCCAGAATGGCTGGTACACAGTGGGGGCACCTGCTAATTTCACCAGTCTTTGCTGTAGGCTTCTGGTATCAGTGGTTCTGTTTTGGAGGCTAAGGACACTAGGAAGGAGGAGGAAATAGCACAAATTTTGGAGAGCATCTGATCTGAGGGCCATATTCCTGGCTGAGAGTGGTGTTATGATGTGAAAATGGCCTTTCCTTACCATTTTATGTTTGTATCTATTGATTCATTTCATACTCCTTCATTCACAGCAGCTTCAGTGTGATCATGCTGAATATTTTCCACACAGTCAAATTGCTATGGTTAGGTTAAGGAAAACTGTCTCCAGGATTGCAGTAGAAACTTACCAGGTTGTTTTCAGAGTCTCAAAAAAAAAAAAAATAGCACTGGCATCACTGATATAATGGGAATACCCAGAGCTTTTGCACACCTAGTCAGTTACCTGCCGTTTTGCCTGTCCAAGTCCTCCCGCAGCCAGGTCTCTAATCCCTAGAGGGCCTAGAAATTCTTGAAAAGGAGGAGAGGCCTGGGTGGTGGAGGCCAGTCGTGTGCTGGGTCGAGGTGCAGTGCCAAGCACTTTAAAATGAGAAATGTATTCAGTCTCATTAAATTCTCCTAACAAACTTCATAGGGTAGGTACCAAGATCTTTCCCACTTTACAGATGAGATGGCAACATCTGCCCCAAACCACCTAGCTAGTAAGTCATGGAGCCAAGATTTAAATGCACACTGCTAAAGGCATCTCTGCCAGGTGTCAGGAAGTAAAATTCCAAGTGTGGAAGTGTCCATCTAGGTTCAGTGGGATGTTGCAGAAGAAGTCATGTAACCTCACCCTGCCGTTCACCTGTCTTGTTTTCTCACTTATTCTCCATCTCCCCATTTCACACCTTTGGGGCCAAGGCTGCAAGGCTGCCGTGCTTAAGAGGGTCTATAGCTTTCTCACTGGGACATGGGACATGTGGGCCACGTCCATGGGCCAAGTGCTGAGTGATGTCTGTTTGAGTTTTGATTCATCTCTTCCTAAACTTTGACTCAATAAAGACCGTCTTTTTCATCTCAGTAGAGTGGCAGTCTTTTGCAATGGAATCAAGACAAGTTAGCAAAGAACAGGAAAAGTTGGTCGTTTCCCAAGCGCTCCTCCCACCTAAGGGATTTTTTTCCTGGTAGAAAGCCTCTTTGCCCGCCCATCCTTACCTAGTTCTCTGTGCCCCTTATTGGGCAGACTAAAGTAGGTAACCAGAGAGGTCCTGCTTCCCCATTAGTTTCTGTTATCTCTTTAGAGAACTGTAGAATGCAGTTAGTTTGGTACAGTTTTGCATTGTGTGCTTACAAAGTTAGTGCATTGTGGGCATATCAAACCAGTGGACTTTAGGAAAATCTGATGCCAAGGAGGTTTCTATGGAGGTCTCTGAAACCATGCAAGATATCCAGCCTCTGCCTCCAGTCTTGTTATTACCCACTGCACACACAGGTGTTGACCTCATAGTACGCACCTGGCTGAGCTAGAGGTGTAGATCACCTCCATGACAGTGCGTTGTAACCTGTGAAGGACTGAGAATCTACTTTCACTATCACTGTATAGGTACACTCCCTGCCCCACAGTAGGCACAGCTGGGCAACCTGAGGCATAGAAGAGGAAGCCTACCATTTTATTCTGGACCCAGCTCCTTTATGGAACCTGGGCTTTCTAAGCAGAGTTCTGAGAAGTTTGTTCCAGCTCGCTGCCTTTGTGCCCTTATCAAGAAGTCATGGCATGCATTTAACCTTTGTTGAGGAAGTCAGCACATGTTATTGTGTGTGTAAAGCCTCTCTCTATTCTTCCTTTTTCCTTTTTTAATACTCCCCCCAATTTTCTTCATCCCTCGCTGACATTTTTATTGCCAGGCTTTGGTTTGGAAAATTATGGGTAGGGAAAGTTCAAGGGCAGGATGTTCAGAACAGCACTGCACATCTGTGAAGGGAGCACAACAGGAGAGCCAGCAGCTGTTGAAAGAATGGCTTGTCAGATGGTGGAGGAGGAGAGCACTGGGGGAAGAAGAGACGCCTTCGGGGCAAAGAGGCTGTAAATAACTCCCAATGGGAAGTCCTGTCCCCTTTCAGAATTTTACCTTTAATGCAACCCTTGATTTTTGTACGTGGGAGCAACCAAACTCAATCATCCTACATCATCTAGTTTTGCAAATAGCCCTTCTTTCCTCAAGGAGGTATAAACCAGGTAGAGAATATGCCGAAAGGGTAAGCCATCTTCTTCCTTCTATCTCCCATGTTGTGCGGTGGCCTTGGCTTCCTCACTTATCACCAAGTGGGAGACACAGAGGTACCACATGTCACAGCACCTAGAAACATCAAGAGAACTGCTCATCTTTGGCATTGCCTGAGGAAAAAAATCAAGGACCATTAGGAGTGGGAGGGAGGATGGAACTAGACCTTCCTTCCAGGTTTGCTGCAAAAGACAACTTTGGAGTAAGATGCCAGAATTTAAAGATACTTCAAAGTCCACTTGGTAACCCTGTTCCCTCTGCCTCAGCATCCTCGCCTGCCAAGGGAGGGCTCAGTGATATTCTCAAGGTCACCCAGCTAGCTGG
Source organism: Sus scrofa (assembly GCF_054392235.1). Lineage (NCBI taxonomy): Eukaryota > Metazoa > Chordata > Mammalia > Artiodactyla > Suidae > Sus > Sus scrofa. The sequence continues at coordinate 101,934,694 of NC_139396.1, read as the reverse complement.
GGACTGAACTAGAGCCAGAAGCCATAGTTCTTCCCTCCCAGTCCAGGCCCTTTTCTACTTGATCCCTTTAGTTTTTTCTACTAAATGAAAAATGAGAAAAGATAGAGCAAATAGTTTCCATCAAGTAGTAAAGCAAATAATGACTTTAAAACGCAATCCTAGAGTTTTAGGCTATCATCTTGGGGGAGACTTTAGGACCAAGGAAAAGGACAAAGATAATTCCAGGTGGAAAAGACCAAACCTAGCCGAGTGGGTGTCTGGGATTATTTTATTTCATCCTTATTGGTAGAAGGCTTTGAATTACTTGATTTTATGATCCTGCTCCTCTGGGTTTTTTGTATTTTGTTTTTTTTTTTTTTAAATGTACTATTTCAGAGGGGAGGTAAGAGTTCATTTCTGTTGTGGAAGGTTGACAAGGCTGAATGCATGGTTCTGGCCTGTTTGGAATTTGTTACACATAACTTTTGAGGACATTTTGCCCCATTGTTCATTTGTTTCTCTTATGAAAACATTATCTGATCACTGTGTCTATAAATCCATATCTGCTCTACCCTCCAAAATTAGAATGAATTATTCTCTCCATCACTCTCTAGAATTTAAAAAGAAAAAATCTTGGATTATCTGACCCTCTGCTAGCCCTCTGATTTTTTATTATTATTATTTAGAATGATTGTTTCAGATTAAATGAAGAAGATGCATTCCCTTGCAGGCCCAGTTAGTTCTTTGTGTCTTCTGCAATTAGCATGTGTTTATACCACCAGAGGGCTGGATCTTCTTCCCATTGCCTGCCTCTGGTCCTTTACCTAAAGCCACAGCCAGACAGGCCTTCAGAAACTGCCGAGAGATCAGGGTGGAAGCCAACTGGAGGGAAAGGTTAGAGCCAGCTGGAGGGAAAGGTTAGAGCTCAAACACAGGGGCAGAGATCATGCTCAGGGCATAGCCATGGTTGTGCTGAAGTATGGTGTCGACTGGTATTGCTTCATTGTAGGGTTTATGGACTGCAGACAGGAATGGAGATGTGACCTCTGTTTCCACTTCTGTTCCTCTTGTCCTTACTGACAGCCTGACAAATTGTAGCTTTGGGGAGACCCTGGCCAGTGATGAGTCATTGGTGGTACAAAAATAGAAGCCCTTTCAGCAAGGATGCCCTTGGGACTTTTTGGATGTTGATGTCACTGCTCCCAGAATTTGGAAGAAGGGAGTGTGTGTGGACATGCATTTGTGTGTATGTGCATGCACATGTGTATGTAGGGGACAATCCTGCCCCACCTATACATGGATGGGAAGATCGGCCCTCAGTCTCATCGTAATACCAGAGATGGGGCTGAGAGCCATATATTTCAAAGGTCTCAATCAAATAATAGATTAAGTATGGACTGTGTGCCAGACTTTTTTCTAGGTATTGGGGGATTTTGAAACCTATGTATAAGATTAGATCTTTCCCATCAAGATGTTTATATTATATTTTAACAAGAATCCCTAAATCTAGCCATAAGTAGAGGAAAATGAGCTAACAAAACAAGAAACAAGATAACAGACGAGATATCACTAGGCTATAGATCATCAATTTCTAGTATGAGCTTTGCTAACAATAAATGCTGAAGGTTCATAAGCTGAAACGATAGCTGGATCTTATGGAGTGTTTTGGCTCTGGGGAGACGAGTTGAGGAGATAGAAAACCCAGTCTCCCTGCCAGCTCTAGGAACCCATAAGAGGGGCTCTCGTTATGGCCTATGCTTTGGCTTCTTGGCTTTTGTTTTCAGTATATGCTGAGTCCAGCGAAACCTGGCTTGAAATTGGCCACTGAGATTAAGGATTGAGAATGCTTTCAGGGATGGTGTAACAGAATCGGAAAAGCAAACTGTCTCTGATAGTAGTAATGCCTATTCTCCAAATGCATATGATGAAAATCTTTGGATGCTTCCATTTGGAAATGTCCAGAAGTGGCTGACTGAAAAGCATCTTCTCCATCTTTTTGAGACTGAGGTCAGGGTGTAATGCGCCTTCAGGGGCCTCCACATGCAGAGCATCCAGAGATGGGGTTGGGGTGAAGGTCATGGCTAAATGAGTCTGTGCCATTGGCAGACCCACCATGGCCTCGACCCGAGATGTCAGTCTGGAGACCAGCATTTGTCTGGAGGGCTGTGCTGTGATTTTCATGGGATCCTAGGTACGTTTGCCTTCTTCTTATATTCTCCATAAAGAATATTAAAAGTTATATTTTACTACTATCTTCATATAAAGATGAATATAATTCAGGCTAAATTCATTATTACTACTTTCTCCTGATTTTAAAGCAATTGAAATTCAGCCATTTTCAGGGGTCACTAGAAGTAGAGTGGGCTCTCGGCACTGTTTCCTTGGGACCTGATGGAAAAGTTGGCTCTGTTTTCCCCCTTCCTGCCAGCTCCATCCATGTGGAAATTTTCTCAGATAAGGAAACATGCTCAGAGACAGATGCCTTCTACCACAGCCCTCCTGGTGTTGTCTAATTGTTTCAGAGGAGAAAATAAACATAAACATTCCACTTCCAACCATGTCTTATGACATGGCTTGGGGAAATATTAACTTTAGCTACCCCTCATTTAATACAAAAATGACACCTGTAGATATGTCAAATTTTAAAAGAAAACCTAATAATCTTGCTTTTCTGATGAGTTTTGGAGACACATGGGCTTTGTCAATATCCTTGTATCTGAAAATGAGCCTTGCTGGTGGAAGAGGTCTATTCAGTGAAAGTACTACTAGTAAAAAAGAACATTTCCTGCACTGAGGTTTGCAAGCTCAAGGAGAAAGGGCTGGGCAGGTGTTAGAAGTGAGGGATATATACACAATGGAATACTACTCAGCCATAAAAAAGAATGACATAATGCCATTTGCAGCAACATGGATGGAACTAGAGAATCTCATACTGAGTGAAATGAGCCAGAAAGACAAAGACAAATACCATATGATATCACTTATAACTGGAATCTAATATCCAGCACAAATGAACATCTCCTCAGAAAAGAAAATCATGGACTTGGAGAAAAGACTTGTGGCTGCCTGATGGGAAGGGGAGGGAGTGGGAGGGATCAGGAGCTTGAGCTTATCAGACACAACTTAGAATAGATTTACAAGGAGATCCTGCTGAGTAGCATTGAGAACTTTGTCTAGATACTCATGTTGCAACAGAAGAAAGGGTGGGGGAAGAAAATGTAATTGTAATGTACACATGTAAGGATAACTTGATCCCCTTGCTGTACATTGGGAAAATTAAAAAAAAATAAGTGAGGGGTGCAGGAGTTCCTGTTGTGGTGCAGCAGAAATGAATCTGACTAGTATCCATGAGGATGTGGGTCCTATCCCTGGCCTTGCTCAATGGGTCAGGGATCCGGCGTTGCCATGAGCTGTGGTGTAGGTCACAGATGTGGCTCGGATCTGGTGTGGCTGTGGTACAGGCTAGCAGCTACAGCTCAGATTTGACCCCTAACCTGGAAACTTCCATATGTCATGGGTGCAACTCTAAAAAAAAAAAAAAAGAAAAGAAAAGAAAAAAAAGAAGGATGCAGATGTGTAAAAACCTGGGAGCTGAGAACCTGAACCTTCCCTGAGGGACTTCCCAATTCCAGTTGATTGTCCCCAAGCAAAAATGCAGGCCTCTGCATGAACACCTCCCCATGTTTCCAAGAGAAGAAACTGGGCTTCCATGTTGCATCTCCAGTTTTAAAATGTTGACCATGACTCCACCACTTTCAAAAGTGCTCTATAGGCCAAACAAAACACCTCTGTAGGCCAGATTTGGGCCTCCCGTCTTCAGTCTCTATTCTAAACTGTCTCTCTTTCTGGTCTTGAATTAGCTCTGCTCCCTGAGTGCCAGCAAATGTTCTGAACTCTTGGTCCTCTGTCTCCCAAAAAGGGGGCCCTTCTCTCTTCATGGTGAGGAGTCTTTGGTCTCCACATTCTGGCTTGTTTCCCATGTAACACATTTTCAAACGCTGCTTAAGTGAAAGTCCACTTTTCTCTCGGCAAATACTGTATGTCCCTGCAATAAATCACCCACAACTTACTGTAAATCCGCAAAGCTCCATATCACTACCTCTACGTCATCCCTGAAAATAACGTTGTTAAGACCTCATAAACATACACTCTGTTTATTTAAGAATGGCAAGAGCTTTTTAAACATGGTTGCTAAGTCACAAGAGTGTATTTTCCAGGACTTAAATGGAAGTGAACATAACCCCCTTTAATTGTCAGATCCTTTATAAGAAAAGAGGCCCAAATCTGTCTGTTCTACTAGTACATTAACTTGGCCAAAACAGAGTTGCTTATACAAGAGTGTCAGTGTTGATAATTGCATGAGACTATTTTCTGACTTACTTGGCTAATGAACACATTGTATGAAACTTGGTTTAATTTCTCACGTATGTGGGTATAAAAGCATGCCTTAACATAGATAAACCCTAGCTGGAGTTTTCATCAATCTTCAGGTTCTCAATTTGCTGAGCATTAGGGTCAACTAATGGAATTCTTATGCTATGGCCCCTCCAAAATAAAAAAAAAAAAAAATGAAAGTATCTCTGGACCTTTCTTCCCAGATATGGTCTCAAGCCTGTTCTATGTCCATCTCCTGACCTTTCACGTTTTAGATGGAAACTTGGCAGTTAATCTTAGGGTAGCATGAGGTTCTGCATGAATCCAGGGCCCAGAGCTCAGATATTTTCAGAGCTGGGAAAGAGATGGATTTCAGGCTGTTGCATTATGATATCCCCGATTCCATTAAAGCTGCTTCAGTAGTCTGGTGTCCAAATGGAAAATAGTCATACTACCTTTCACCTGTCTAATTCATTCAGGAGGAAACTATAGGTAGGGCTCCAGAGTCTACCTGTTAGGCGTTGCAATCTATGGTAAGGTACTTGTCCTTCTTAACAAAGATGCTCTACCCTTGTTTCTATTCATGCAGACATCCTATTCAGACAGAGTCCCCATCTCTTCCTGTGAGAGCTAATGCTTTTACCTTGCCTTTCCAGCCCCCCAGAAAATCTACCCATAGCTCAGTCTGAGATACACTTGATCTTGATGCCCTTGAGGGAACTGCAGGGACAGTATGTAGAGAAAGGTGAAGAACATGATGCTATTAGATGACTCTGCCTGGCACACGCTTTTTCCTCTAACAGCAGGAGGGAGTGGGCGTAGAGTGCATTAAGGATTTTGCCCTCTTCATGTTAGCATGGACAGAAATAAGGCAAGGTCTGTAAAGAGCAGCATTAATAATTGAGCTGTGCTCTGGGCAGCCATGCAGCCTGTCTGTGCCTTCGAGCGCATTCTGTTATCAAGTACATGGTGAGGCTGGGGAGTAGGCAAGGAGGGGGCATTTGGTACCTGCGTGCTTGTGCATCCCTGTACATGTGCTTGGATGAGGCACAAATGAGTAACAGTTGGGAGCTGCAGCAAGTAAAATTATAGAAGGCACTGCAAGTAGATTATCATTGTGATGGCAGTGGTTCTTTCTGGATCAAGAATCCCTTCGGGGATTTGATGAGTGATAAGAGAATTTTGCTTGCTTCGGACCCTTAAGTTGGTTTAGGGACCCCAAGATAAGTATTTCTGGTCTGTTGGGCTGGCCCAGCTGCTCACTCACTCCTGGTTCTTCTGCATTTAAGATCATGGCACAGACAGAGAGCAATCTTCATACCCAAAGGTTAAACAGAGATTGAGTGGGAACCCTCCTGCTCCAGGAATACAGAACATGTCTCAATGGGTTTCTCTTCTTGAGCCATCAAATCCCTTCCCCTTGAAATCTTGAAAATTCAGGGACCACGTTAGTGAGACTGTCTCTAGACTTCCCAGCTATTCCTTTAATACCAGGCAATGCAGAAAGCAATATATACAGTGAGATGGACCCACAGGGCAGAGCCTAAACACTCTTTGTTTTCTGCTTCTCTCGTATATTTGGTTAGTACCTATTCTTCGGGGAAATATTCCTTCTTGAGCTGTGATTCAGAGGTGCAAACCATCTCCAGTCAAAACCATTCCTTCTGAGACCCACCTCTGGAGCACCAGAACCTGGGCACCCAAACAGATGCGAAAAGCACCTGCCACTTCTTTACAAGGCTGTGACTCTTCCCCACTGCTTGAGAGTCACTGGGGACCTCTGTGGGCACATCTGACCCATCTTAAGACCAGTTTGACAGAAAATAGAAAAGAGCAACTTCTGAGAGAAGCCCCAACTCCCCTGAATTCCCTGCTTCCTTTGGATTTCTTGTTGCCCTCATCTGTCTCTAAGCCATTCGACTGTGACAGTTTAATTGGTGTGGGGAAGGCAAGGTAGGGAGAAGCAGACAGGGGTGACTGGCATCCTGGAAGAAGGAGATTCCCTGGAAATGAGTGAGGGGGTTGTGACAGACAGGCCTGAGAGGGCTGTGTGCAGGCAGAAGGTCACTGACCCTTGGTTGAAAAAGGGAGCTGGCTGAAGATGAAAATTTTGTCAGCTCCCTCCTCCCTGAGCAGCCTGGGCCAGGATTGTGCATTTAGGGGTGTTGTCGATGCCCTGTCTACTGATGCCCTGTCTGCTTGGGAATGAGCATGGGTGGAAAGGAAAGGCAGTGGTGTCTAGTGGTTAGCAGCAGGCTCTGGAATCAGACCTTCCTAGTGCTGTGTGTTCTTGGGCAAGCTGATTGGCCTCTCCAGGCTTTGTGAAATGGGGTGAAAATGGTGATGAGGGGTGATGGTGATGCCTTCTGTAGTAGTGACTAGAAAAAATTAGTCAGTACCATGTCAAAGCTCTTAGTAGAGTGACCAGCATGAGCGTGGCCAAAAAAGTATTACATGTTACTGTTGTCCTTTTGAGGTTTGTCTTGAAAGTTTTCACTAGGTCTTTAAAGAGACAAGATGTGAACACATTAAAATTAATGAAAAAAAAAACCCAAAATGTATTGCAAAGCAGTGATGTGATTCATTATTGAGGTGGTGGGCAAGACCTGAGCTGCTTAAAACTGCACGTCTTAACTCATTACTGGTTTGTGAAAGCAATAGAGTGGGTCACAGCAAGCATTTTAAAAAGAGGAGTTTGAACAGCTGTAGATAAAAATACTGCTTTGGAAGGTCAGTGTAATTATATGAAACTTGTCTTTCAGTTATATACACAGATCTATATATACTGTATCAACATATGTGTGTATTGGTTTGTGATATAAAATATCTCTCTTCCTGTGGGTTTTTGCTAAAAAGTAGCTTGAGAAACACTCTTTTTGAGTCCAGAAGAAGGCGTGCTCTCTGGGCTGCTGTAATTTAGGGCCCTTTGTGGAGGAAGGGAGACTAGGGTTAAGTCCCCAGGCATGGGTGGAGCTTAGATAATACAGAAGAAGGGGAGAGGGTGAGCAGTCCACAAGACCACTCACTTCTTTTTTTTTTTTTTTTTTTTTTGCTATTTCTTTGGGCCGCTCCCGCGGCATATGGAGGTTCCCAGGCTAGGGGTCGAATCGGAGCTGTAGCCACCAGCCTACGCCAGAGCCACAGCAACGCGGGATCCGAGCCGCGTCTGCAACCTACACCACAGCTCACGGCAACGCCGGATCGTTAACCCACTGAGCAAGGGCAGGGACCGAACCCGCAATCTCATGGTTCCTAGTCGGATTCGTTAACCACTGCGCCACGACGGGAACTCCCAAGACCACTCACTTCTGATATCGACTGCAAGTTCAGGGAGCTCCCCAAACCACCCTCAGCTTTGATAATTGGCTAGAAGGACCACAGAACTCATTGAAAGCTGTTAAACTCACAGCCAGCTTACTCCAAGGGGTTTAGATTAAAGTCAGCCAAGGGAAGGAAGACATGCACTGGGCAGGCCCAGGGAAGTGCCAAACTCAGAGCTTCCACTGTTTCCTCCCTTTGGAGTGATGACAGTGTTACTTTTCCAGCATTGAGGTATGACAATGTACAAGGTATTTTGCAAACCAGGGAAACTGCCTGAGCCTCAGTGCTCAGAGTTTTATTGAGACTCAATCACAAAAACTTAGATGACTGCTCATGTGGCTGACCTTAGTCTTCAGCCTCACTGGAGGTTGACGGACACCACAATGACCCAAAGCCGCCACAATATATCACATCAGGCTTTCCTGTGTGGTTAACCACCCTCCCCTGCTCCCAATGGTATTGTTACTACCTGGCTGGTCTAAGATCCCCAGCCAAAGACTTTGTTCAGACGTGACATCCCCAGGGCTTAGACATTACCTCCTAGCATCTGAGGGCTAAGGGCAAACTTCTCTTTGGACGAAGTTAGCAACTTTACAGCAGGGTCAGTGGGGGAGCGGGCTGGGGAACGGACTGGATGGAGGGGTCTCTCTTAGAGAAGACGAAGAGTAAGTCCTTTGATCACATGCATGAATAGCAGAGGAGAGGGAGATACTCCTTTACAATATGTGTTCCACGGTCTGTTAATAGCAGCAAAATCACTGTTGGACATGATTGTCCACCCCCTTGTCCCCCTGTGTACAACCAAGCTGAGTAACTTGTCAGGTGAGCCTGCATCTGGTAAAATGAGCCTGAGCGCAGGAGACAGGAAGGGGGCTGCTGGATGCATGCTCCCCACGTGACTGAGCTGCCCTGAGTACAGTGGGGCTCAGGTTTGACCCCATTTGCTGCCATCTCAAAGTGACCAGGACTCTTCCTGTGTCCCGTTTCTTTGCAGACCCAATGGATGGGCGTCCAGGTGCCCTCGGCAGCTTTAGCAAGGAGAACATCTGTCTCTCTGCTCCAATTTCACTCCCCTACTGTAAGGCTTGATGAGGTCACAACCAGAAAACACTGAGATCTCAAGCTGGGTATAAAGTGCAGATCCGGCATATCATCAGGCCCTGCTGCCCCATCGCCACCTGACAAATGAGACAATCTCCAGCCAGGGACAGTTTGTAATTGTGCAATCAAATTAACTTGGATTTCAGCTTAATGAAGTGCTTAATGTCCCAAATGAGGCCGAGCCCTAATATTTAGAGAAGCAAACTGAACCCCAGGAAAGCAAAGAACAGACTTCAGTTAATGCCTATTAGTATTAATTGTGCTTGCAAAAGAAACCTTTTTAGAAATTTATCCCCTCATGTGAGGCAATCTGTTAGCACCTAGTTTTGCTGTGTTTTTGCTACGGGGTTTTTCTGCAGTGACTCATAAATGGGATGGTGGAAAGAACATTTTACTGGAAATTTCTGCTGAACTCTATATCCTAGGGCATATTTCTTCATATCATCTCAGCTTTCTTTTTTTCTTTTTAGGGCCACACCCACAGCATATGGAGGGTCCCAGGCTAGGGGTCTAATCCAAGCTACGGCTGCTGGCCTACGCCACAGCCACAGCAATGCCAGATCCGAGCCACATCTGCAGCCTACACCACAGCTCATAGCAATGCCAAATCCTCAACCCACTGAGTGAGGCCAGGGATCAAACCTCCAACCTCATGGATCCTAGTTGAATGCGTTTCCGCTGTGCCACGATGAGAACTCCGATCTCAGCTTTCTTAATTGGACAATCAGAAAAACCCTCCTCTCTTGCTCTGAAATTCCTCTTTTTCCCCACAGAAGTGTTTTGTTGTAGTAAAAAACTGCTACTCTGGAGGCAAGTAGACCTGGTTACAAATCCTGATTCTGTGACTTACTAGCTGTGTGACCTTGGGAAGAAATTAACCTCTCTGAGTCTTAGTTTCCACAACTGTAAATATGGATAATAATTACTCCTGCTCTTAAGTACCAAGATCAGTAACTGAGATACTGCTCATAAAATACTTGCTGTAGGACGTACAACATATTGGCACTTGTTAAATCTGATGATAATATGTATGTGAAATTATCTTCGGTATGAATTATACATAACTAACTTAGTATCAGTAATTTTTATTTTCATTGAGATGATGATTTTGTTCTTGTTTAGAAAACGATTGATGAATCAGTAATTTAACTCAATAAATATTTATTGAATGGCTATTATGTGCCAGGCAGTATTTTAAGCACTTGGCACGTACAGTTTTAGAGTCAGAGGGAGACAAGCAATACACATGTTGACAAATAAATAAGGTAATTTAAGTTGATGATCATTGCTGGGAAGAAAATAAACCTGGTAATAGGAAAAGCAGTGTTTAACTTTTTTTGTGCTGAAGACACCTTTGGTGGTCTCGTGAAGATTGTGACTCCGCTTTTCAGAATATTTATAAATGTGTAACATAAAAGCATTGGATTACAAGAAACTGATTATGTTGAAATACAGTTATCAGAATATAAAAATCAAATTCCTTACAGAGGATGTGTGTTTCTTGATTAGTGCATTATCATCAAGATCAAGTGTGCCTGTTCTAATACACCCCTATAATTTTAAAGTAGGATTAATGTAAATGACATTTAGAGATAGCTACATCAGTGGTAATCCTGAAAGGACGTATCTGGGGGGTTATTGCTAACAGAGTCAGAAGTATCATTAGTACTAGTCTAGTTTGTTGCTCGCATTCAAAATGAAAGGAAATGTCAAATTTGAGTTAGAGGTTAACAAAAGTAAAGATGAAATTTTTCTGATTCAAGTTCATGGATTTCCTGAATATCAGCCAAGGATCTCTTGGGTGTCTGTGGCCCCTGGGTAAAAACCTTTAGAGTAGAGAAAGACTTGTGATGGGGGTTGAGCTGTTTCACTGAGAGGTGAATCATGTGATTTCTGATTTTATTTTACTTTATTTATTTTATTTTATTTTTTGTCTTCTTTAGGGCCGCACCCGCAGCATATGGAGGTTCCCAGGCTAGGAGTCTAATCGGAGCTGAAGCCGCTGGCCCACGCCACAGCCACAGCAATGCTAGATCTGAGCCGAGTCTCCAACGCCAGATCTGTAACCCACTGAGTGAGGCCAGGGGTCAAACCTGCAACCTCATGGTTCCTAGTTGGATTCGTTTCCGCTGCGCCATGGTGGGAACTCCCTGATTTCTGCTTTTAAAGAGCCATTCTATTCAGAAATCGGAGAAATATTGTAAATCAACTGTACTTCAACTAAAAAAATGTACTATTTTAATAGGGAGATTATGTCATTACAGTTTTAGCTGACATTTGACTACTAGTGAGCTTGAATAATCTCTTCACAATTTTTGCCAGTTGCATTTTTTTCTTAAAAAACTGTCTATTCCTATGTGTTACCTAGTTTTGGCTTAGTGATTTTCTTATCATTTTGAATGATGTATTTATGTAATCATGTCATATTTACCAAAAGTTTCATACATATATATGAAACTTCTGGACTTCCTGTGTGGCTTACAATATATGCATACATATGAAACTTCTGTCCATATGAATGTAGAGAAGTTACTAGTCAACCTAATCATTCTTATCTTTTCTGATTTGTATTATTATTTCTGGACTTAGAAGGTCTCACCCAGTACCCCTATGCTCCTCCTTCCATCAACCTGAGTCCAATAGGGAAGAAACAAGGAAACAATGTCATGTTTTGAGGCTCTGATTTATATGCCTGTGTTTTTTAATATGTATTATTTCCTAGACAATACAAATAGTATAACAATAATTTTAAAAAAGCCATTCTGGACATATCAATTAATGGAATAGAATTGAGAGTTCAGAAATAAACCCATACCTCTACAGTTGATTTTTTGATAGAGGTGCCAAGATCACTCAATGGGGAAAGAGTATTTTTTAAAGGTGCTGGGACAACTGGATAGCGACATGTAAAAGAATGAAGTTTGACCCTTTCCTCACATCATATATAAAATTAAATCAAAATGAATCAAAGACCAAATGTAAGAGCAGAAATTATTAAATCTTTAGGATGAGACATAGGGGTAAACCTTTGTGACAGTGGATTTGGCAATTAATTCTTAAACATGATACCAAAAGCATAAGCAACAAAAGAAAAAATAAATTGAACCTGATCAAAATATAAAACTTTTGTGTTTCAAAAGACACTACCAAGAAGTGAAAAGACAATACACAGAATGGGAGCATATATTTGCATGTCTTACATCTGAAAGGTGACTTGTATCTAGAATATATAAAGAGCTCTTACAACTTAGTAATAAGAAGACAACCCAGAGTTCCCGTTGTGGCACAGCAGAAACGAATCCGACTGGGAACCATGAGGTTTCGGGTTTGCTCCCTGGCCTTGGGAACCTCCATATGCCGCGGGTGCAGCCCTAAAAAGCAAATAAATAATTAATTAAATAAATAAATAAGAAGATAAACCAACAAAGGAAAGAACAAAGGATAGCTGTTCATCAGCACCTTTATCATCAGGGAATTGCAAATGAAAACCGCAGTGAAAAACCACTTCACACTTGCTAGTATGGCTATAATAAAAAAGAGAGCTCATATCAACTGTTGGCAAGGGTGAAGATGTGGACAAACTGCAACCCTTGTACACTGCCGCTGGGATATAAAATGATGCAGTAACTTTGGAAGGCAGTCTGACAGTTCTTCAAAAGGTTAAACATGAAGTTGCCATAAAACACAGCTATTCCACTCCTAGGTACATGCCCAAAAGAAATGAAAATGTATGTCTATGTAAAACTAATGCCCAAATGTTTATAGCAGCATTATTCATAACAGCCAGACCATGAGAACAACTTAAATACCCATCAATGGACAATTGAATTAACAAAATGTGATATAACTGTGCAATAGAATTTTATTTGGCCCTAAAAAGGAATGAATTACTGATACATGCCATAACATGGATAGACCTTGAAAACATGATGCTAAATGAAAGAAGCCAGTTGCAAAAGACTGCTTATTATATGACTTCGTTTGTATGTGTGTCCAGAATAGGCAAATAGAGACAGAGAATAGATGAGTGCTTGCCGGGTGGGGATTGATAGCTAGAGAGTCAGGGTTTCTTTTTTTCTCTCTCTTTCTTTGTCTCTCTTTCTCTCTTTCTCCTCCCTTCCTTCCTTCCTTCCTAGTTCCTGGGCCAGGGATTGAATGAGAGCCACAGCTCCTACAATGCCAGATCCTTTAACCTACTGCACCAGGCTGGGGACTGCACCTTCCACAGTCACCTGAGCAGTCAGATTCTTAACCTTCTGCACCACAATGGAAACTCCCAGGATTTCTTTTTTGCTGTGATAAAAATATTCTAAAATTGATTGTGATGATGGTTGCACAACTCCGTGAATATACTAAAAACCACACACTTTAATGGATGAGTTGTATGGTATATATGGATTGACTCCATAAAGCTATTACCAAAAATAGTCATTGTGACTATGCTTCGGAGAATCGAGTGTGAGGAACAAGATGAAAGCGAAGAGAGTATTTGGGAGGCTGATCGATCAGTCCTTTTTGGGAGGATGATGTCAGCTAGGAGGGAGGCAGTGGAGGTGGTGAGTACATGCTGGGGCCATATCACAGCCAGAACATGCTGTTTAGTTGAAAACAGAAATGAAATGTGACTTCTGGATAGCAGACCTTAATACCTGGTATTTTCCTCCTAGAATACCTGAGTTTCAGCTCTAGTTTATAGAAATGTTGAGAGGATTCATGGTAGACCTGAATACTACACACTCTTAAAAGAGCTGGATGGCAAGGTGTTATCATCATCAGCTACATTGTACTTTTTTATAGTTTCTTTTCCAGTTTATTATTATTTTTTAATAGTTATTTCCCCAATACAATTTTTTTTCTATGGTACAACATGGTGACCCAGTTACACATACATGTACACATTCTATTTTCTCAGATTATCATGCTCCATCATAAGTGACTAGATATAGTTCCCAGTGCTACACAGCAGGATCTCATTGCTAATCCATTCTAAAGGCAAGAGTTTGTATCTATTAACCCCAAGCACCCATTCATCCCACTCCCTCCCCCTCCCCCTTGGCAACCACAAGTCTATTCTGAAAGTCCATGATTTTCTTTTCTGTGGAAAGGTTCTTCTGTGCCTTATATTAGATTCCAGATATAAATGATATCATATGGTATTTGTCTTTCTCTTTCTGACTTACTTCACTTAGTATGAGAGTCTCTAGTTCCATCCATGTTGCTGCAAATGGCATTATTGTGTTCTTTTTTAAGGTTTAGTAGTATTCCATTGTGTATACATACCACATTTTCCTAATCCAGTCCTCTGTCGATGGACATTTGGGTTGTTTCCATGTCTTGGCTATTGTGAATAGAGCTGCAATGAACATGTCTTTTTTAAGGAAAGTTTTGCCCAGATATATGCCCAAGAGTGGGACTGCTGGGTCATACGGTAGTTCTAAGTATAGATTTCTGAGGTATCCACATACTGATCTCCATAGTGGTTGTACCAGCTTACATTCCCACCAACAGTGCAGGAGGGTTCCCTTTTCTCCACACACCCTCCAGCATTTGTTATTTGTACTTTTTAACAGGGAGAAATATTCATTGTACACCTGCTCATACTTGTGGATCTTTCCATGCATACTCCAGCATTCAAGGCAGCAATGTAAAACCATGCACTTTAGAAAGGTAAGGCAGGGCAGAAAGAATGAACCCCATGCCTCATGACTTCTCATGCCAATACAAATTTGTTCAACAGAAAGAGATCAGAGCAAGTAGGAAATAATCCATTGAAAAATTTCTGTATCTGAAACATGTCCATGAAGCATAATTTTCTCATAGTTGTATATACAAATAGTAAAGGAGAGAGAGGAAAATGTCCTTTCAGGGTCTGGGGTATTATGGGTTTTTGATTATGTCAGTAAAACATTGGATACAATAACCATGGTTTCTCCAGTCACTTGGTCCCAACTAAAGCCCGGGCTAAGTAAATGATCAGCCCAGGTGTGTTAAAATCCAAGTTACTTAGGGTTCTTCTCTTGAGACAGTGTGGTGTCAGTAATGAAGGAGAGCTCTGAACATTAAAGAAGTAAACAGATTGTTAATTGAGGTTATCTGCTTTATCTCAAGCAGAAGCAAATGAAACCAAACTCTCTTGGAGGATGGAAATCACTCTGTTGAGGGGAGTCAAGGGTGTTCCATGATGCTTAATTTTCCATGGCTCGTACTCACATAGAAATTAATGGCCGTTTCCCCTGGGGTGGGTGCTGAGGAACCATATCAAGGGACCTTAGCCTTAAGCCAGAGGGGCAGGAGGTGGGATGGACTCAGTTATACTTGAAGAAGACCCATTTCCCTCAGTACTTTTCTCCTTTGTCTCTAGTGCCCCTTGGGAGTAAGAATGTCCAACTACATTAAATTAATTAAGAGAGGGGGAGTTCCCATCGTGGCGTAGTGGTTAACGAATCCGACTAGGAACCATGAGGTTGCGGGTTCTGTCCCTGCCCTTGCTCAGTGGGTTAATGATCCAGCGTTGCCGTGAGCTGTGGTGTAGGTTGCAGACGCGGCTCGGATCCCGCGTTGCTGTGGCTCTGGCGTAGGCCTGTGGCTACAGCTCCGATTGGACCCCTAGCCTGGGAACCTCCATATGCCGCGGGAGCGGCCCAAGAAATAGCAAAAAGACAAAAAAAAAAATTAAGAGATGGCTCATTTCTAAGCCTGACTCTGCCAATGGAACTTTACCACATAACTGTAGGTTAGGCAGTTCTACCTGGCTCATTTTCCACATCCACAAAGGATAGAATGGGATAGAAGGAAAGAACTTGAAAAATCATCTTCTAGACTTTACCACTCTTGGTTGTTGTTGTTATTATTGTTTTAATTGAGGTAAAATTCAGAGAGCGTCATAATATTTACCATTAACCATACGAGAGTGTATAATTCAGTGGCATCGAGTACATTCACCATGTTGTGTAACCATCCCCTTTATCTAGTTTCAAGACATTTTCACCACCCAAAAAGGAAACCCCATACCCATTAAGCAATCATCTCCCATTTCGGTTTCCCTGCACCTGGCAACCACTGATCTACTTTTTCTCTCCACAGATTTACCTCTTCTGGATATTTCATATAAATAGAATCATACATTTGTGACTTTTTGTATCTGGCTTCTTTCACTGAGCATAATATTTTCAATAGGTTCATCTGTGTTGCATGTGTCAGTACTTCATTCCTTTTTATGGCTGAATAATATTCCATTGTATGGTATACACATTTTGTTTTCAATCCTTATATACCTTGGAGTGGAATTCCTGGCTTATCTAACAATTCTAAGTTTAACTCTTCGAGAAATCACTAAACTATTTTCCACAGTAGTTGTGCCATTTTGCATTCCCACCAACAATGTGTGGGGTTTGCAGTTTACAGTTTGTCTGCAGCTTCATCAGCACTTGCTTTTCTCTATTTTGTTGTTTTGTTTTTGTTTGCCTATAGCCACTACTGTTTATCTTTGATGTCTAGAGTAAAGAGAGCTCTCACACTTAGCATTTGATTCTCAACCTAGTTCATGTGAGAGGGTTTGCTGCAGCTTAACCATAACAGTTTCAGAGGTGGGTCATCAGGGCAATGTGGGAAGAGCAGGTCTGCCTTTTTCTAGGAGTTTATCCTTGGGTAAGTTATAATCTCTTTGAGTCTTAGTCATTCCACGTGTACAGTGGCCATGATACTACCAGTCTTAACACTGGAGTGGAAATCATGAATAACTTCATAGAATAACATGCCTAGAAGAGAGTATCCTGAATAAATGACCTTCTTTCTCAATGATGAATACCAGTAGAGGGAAAGAGATGGGTTTTAAATAATATGCTCTTAAATTCTATTTATTTTTGGTATTGGACTCTATCATTGAATGTCTTCTTTGCAGTGTGTTTCCTGCCAAATCATGCTTGATATATATATATATTAGGGCTGCATCCCTAGCATATGGAAGTTTCCAGGTTAGGGGTTGAATTGAAGCTATAGCTGCTGGCCTGCAACACAGGATCCGAGCCACATCTGCAAGCTACAACACAGCTCATGACAACATTGGATGCCTAATCCACTGAGCAAGGCCAGGGACTAAACATGCATCCTCATGGATACTAATCAGATTCATTTCTGCTGTGCCACAATGGAATTTTAATGTATTTATCCTCTATGTGTATAGGTATTGATGAGGGTGAAAGAGCTGAATCTGCCTGACAAAATCGGGAAGATAAATGGGACTGGTACTTGATCTTGGGATTCATTGGCAGGGGGTGGCGCGTGAGGAGGGGGGGTGGTGACCCACCTTTGTTTACTTTCCAGTGTCCATGGTTCAGGGTGGACATGGAGTGGTTATTGGTAAGAACATAGCCTTCTTATCATTTGCAAAATGAAAAACCATGGGCCACAGACTGCTTTATTCACTTTGGAAAAACCAGCAACTCTTTCTCTTACTCATTGGTGTAAACCTGCATTCCTTCCTAAACATTTCAGCCGTCTCTTCCAAAATAACACTCACTGAAATGGCCCAGTGATGCGGTTCTCAGGGTGGATTTTTCTTTTCTTGGTCTCAAGCCCTGTAGGTCTTTCCCCACACAGAGAGCACTGAGGGCCATTCCTCCCTTGGGGTTTGGCTCCGCTGGTGGTGAGGGTGTCCACTGGTGCCTTGTGAGGAGGAAGGTGCCGAGAGAATACAGGTGGTTTGAGCTGGCCTTTCTGATCCCTGGTGGTGATGAACTAATGGGAGAGAGTGAGAATAGCAGGTAGAGTGATTAGGCTTGATGCCCAATTAGCTCAGAGCATGGCAAGCCAGGGAGCTGCCTGGACAGCCTAAAAGTTTTGCATGCCTTCAAACTGATATTCCTGACATATTTATTAAGTATTTATTTAGTTAAGAGACTGAGCTTCACATTGAGGAAGAGGAGGAGGATGAGGAAGAAAATTAGTACAGAGGTGCCCTTGAGGCCCTGGTCAGCCACCTCCCCAGTTCAGAGAACTTCTGTTGGTCTTTGAATTTGTCCTTAAAGCCTTAACTTCCTCACAAGAGGCCTGTCCACGTCTTCTTCCTAATCATGTGTAGCCAGTATTCTTGCTGCAAATCTGTCTTTCAATCTTGTCACTTTTCCAGTGATCTCTTAGGAACCTATACATTGACCCCCAGGAAACTGACCAGTTTGCCCAACTCCTAATTCATCTCTGGCTGAGAGTTATCCAAGAAAATTTTAATGAAATGCTTACTCTGTGGCAAGCATTATGCTAAGCCCCTTGTAAGTGTCACCTCGTTTCATCCTCATAGCATCCTGTAATGTTGGTAACACTCTTATCCCCTTTACAAGTGAGGAAACCAGGGCACAGAGAAGTTAAAGCAGCAGCTAGGGAGGTGGCAGAAGGGAGAATTTGAATCCACATCTTCAACTTTAATCCCTACATTTTTCTTGGGCAAAATCACATATTATTTCTTTCAAAGTCAAGATTTCAGACCCTCCCGTAAATGATAGCAAGTGAAAACAGTTTAGGACATTTTCATCCTAAAATACCAATGTATGCCAACCCTAGTGATTTATCTCAGATTCAAAATTGTTAAAATCATAAAGCATAAGTATCCATAATGTTAATCTTTCTGAGAACTGGTGGGAGTAACCCATCTGTAAAGGTGGTTCTGTTTTAATTTGGTTCCTAGGAAGTGTAGCATTTATTTCATAATTTGCACTTGGCAGTACTTTTCAATTTACTGACCTACTGCATCTTTAGATGATGGAACTCTGAAGTTCACAGGCATCTTGAAGGGCCTGGTGAACCTCAGAACCAGAACCTGGGTTTAGTCAGATGCTCAGCAAGGAAAGTGATTGATCACTTTTCCTATCTGCAGCTAATCACCACAAAAAAATGCCAGGAACTTAACAGGGAAAATTTTCCATCTTCTGCTTTTCTCCACAGACCTCAAATTGCTTGATATTCTGTCTGTTTCCAGGGTGTTGACGTCAGTGGAAACAGCACGCACAGAATAATTATCTAATATGCCATAAACCATGCTATGCTATGGTCTGGCAAAGGAAATATCGCCCCAGGCATAGGGGAAGTTGGATTATATAAAAAAGCAATAAGATTTTCCTTAATTACTCTCTAAGAAGGAGAATTCTGACTTTTAAGATGAACTAAAAGTACAAGAAGAGCAAGCAATTTTGCAACAAGGGAGGTACACCTCTCTCCTAGAATGCTAAAAATGTTTTCTGGACATTAGCTCTTAGTAAAATGGAAACCATAAAAAATCTCCAGTTATGCATCCAAGGGTGTATGGCTGTCCCAATACCCTCCCCTTTTATCTGCATCCCCTCCTTATGGGGTAAGGAGGTTTCCTTGGAGCTGATATGATTTATTCCCTTTCTCTCCTAAAAGCATCAAGTCCCGGGCCGGGTGAGGGAAAGATAAATGGCTCCCAATGGCCATGTTGTAGATTACTTAGTGCTAGTTGTCAGTTCTTTTCGCCCTGGGAAGGGTTTGAAATGAGATTGTTTTCGACAGACTGTCCATGATAAATGATTTTCCAAGTAAGAAATTGCTTTCAGTGCTGAACCTCACCAAATCACCCTGACAAATGTTTGTGGCTGTGGGGGACCTTCTGTTGCCATCTCATGCTTTGGTGGGGGAGGGGAGCCAGAGGCTGGGATCTCCAGGCAGGTTGGATCCAAGAAGGGCGTCTCCTGGGTGAAGACAAAAGAAGGGCAGGGGTCTTTGTTTCTGGACTGTGCAGTTTGGTCTGCTCCTTTCTGCTGATGCGAACAACCTTTTAGTGCTTGCTGAAAATCCAGAATATTCAAGATCTGAGAGAAAAAGTAGATGGGTGAAAGAGATGGAAATGTGAATTTTGGATTATGATATTGTTTCCATGTTAGGAGTGAGGCCACTGATAGTGGTTATAAATAGACCTGTGATGTGTGCACACAGCAGGGGCACAAACCCTCCAGGCCATGTTCTCAACCTCTTATTAGTCCATGACCCTTCCTGAAAAATCATAAAAATAGCTCCTCCAATATTATTTGGCATTTCAAAGGAGATTAACTACCATGTCTAAACCCACAAAGGGCTGGTAGAGCACGCCTGTAGCAGCTGTTCAGAGCCCTCCTTCCTCCCCTTAATTCTGGGAGAGCAGGGTCCTCCTGCATGATAGTCGCATATCTCTTGGCAACAGAGGCCCCATGGGATTGGCAGGAAGATCCCTCTAGGGACAGAATCTGGGTTCTTGGCCTGCAGCATCACAGGGTTGTTTACTC
Organism: Sus scrofa; assembly: GCF_054392235.1. NCBI lineage: Eukaryota > Metazoa > Chordata > Mammalia > Artiodactyla > Suidae > Sus > Sus scrofa. The sequence continues at coordinate 101,914,649 of NC_139396.1, read as the reverse complement.
AGGGGCCAGGTGAGATAACAACACTCCAGGAGGGGCCAGAGTGCCCTCTGAGCTGCGGAAGGTTTCAAAGGGGGTTGTTTTCTTCCTCCATGTGGCTGTGTGGCTGCCATAGCTCCTTGGCTGCCTGCTAGCTCCTGGTCCCTGCCTCCTGCCATCACAGGAGGAAGCCACAGTTGCCTCTCCAGTGATGGTTACATGGTGGCCAACAGCCCGGGCCAGCCCCATGAGCTGCCCGTGGTCAGCTTCAGGAGTGTCACAAGCTTTCTCCTGCTTGGGTTCAGAGGGGAGATACAGTGCTCCTCGGACCGATGCTAGGGCAAGACTGGCTCCCAGCTTGGGGTGGGGGGGCAATAGCACATCCCAGAAAATTACTGGGGATACCAGTTGTCTGCTTTGTGACTTCAGAGACAGGGCCTATTGGTAGCTTCCTGGTCAGGGTGGTCTCCTGGGGCAGGTGGAGGAAGATGGACCATGCTCTCCTTCTCCACCCTGTTCTTCCTGAAATAACACCCTACCTTCCGAACAGGTGCAGCCTCTTCCTACACACATGGGTGGACTGAGGCCTGAGTAGAAACGTACATGCCAAGACCACTCAGTTGGTCAACTCCAAGGTCAGCCTGTTTGCTGCAACATCCATTCTCCTCTTAACTACCGTCACCCTGCTCAGATCCCCTCTGCCAGGTGTGCCCAGTGACATTCTCCCCGCTCAGGATACAGCAAGGCAGGACTTGTTAAGCCAGCCAACGCCTCGTAAATCTGTGTTCATTAGCCGAGCACCGCCTACTGGATTGACTTCTTTCATTCATCCATCAAACATTTACTGAAACTTATTATGCACCATGCTCTGTGCTGAGCACTGGGGCCACAGAAGGGAAAAGAAAAAGTTTTTTGCCCTCTGCCCTTGAGGGGCTCATAGTCTCAAATGGAATCCGACAGGTGGTAGTAGCAGTAATAGCAACAGAAGCATATTGGGTGTTTATGTGTGCTAGTCCACATCCTAAGCATTTTCTTCTTACCAGCTCATCTTAAGCCTTATTGCTCTCATAATCCTCACTTCATAGATGAGGAAGCTGGGGTTCAGAGAAGCTAAGGAACTCCCCCAGCATCACATAAGTAATTGGTAGCACCACCAACACCTAATCCTGGAAGCTCTACCTCTAGGGATAGAGGTGCTACAGTGGACGTGGGTCTAGGGCAGCGTGGATGGAAGGGGAGGAGGAGCGGTCGGCACCTCGATGAGGAAGAGCTGCTCTAGGGAGCTGATGCTTGAGCTGAGTCCTGCATCTTCCCAGGGCGTCCTGGTCTTCAGTGCCGTCCTCTGGGCTCAGGCTCCTGGTGCTGGCATTGTCCCACAGCCCTTTCTTGTAGTGTGAGGGCCCTGCAAGGGAGACAGGGAAATAGTTCCCACTGTTCTCCCTTTGGCTCCAGGGAGCTGGATGCTGTATGCATAGAGGAGATGTGCACATCCATGTGCGCAGCTCCATCTTTAGAACTTGCCTTTCAAAGTTACCACTGTGTGGGATCAAAAGCCTTTAAGGAACCTTTCAGGAGGAATGTGGCTCCTCTCCCAATCTGGGGTTAAGAGTCAGGGGCCTAGACCATGCCTCGTTGGTTAGAACAGATATTAGGATAATTGAATCTATTTTGGGAGCAGACACATCTAGCGCTAATTAGATGAGCTGAACTCCAGGTGTGTCTGGGTTCAGGGAACTATCCCAAACATATAACAAATATGCCAAAAGGGGAGAGAGAGAGAGGCAGCGATGGAGGTATACTGACTCATGGAAATCTCCCCTTTATCTGTGCCCTGGCTTTAGCAGTAACAGAAGCGTGGCAGGGGGAAGCAGTCCACACCCTTCTGTAGGCACCAGGTTTGAGCTGGGAGAGGCAGTTGTTTTGTGTAAGGACTGCCGTGCTCTAGAGCTTGTCTGGGTGTCAGGTGGACAGACCAGTAGTGAAAACCCCCATACACTCACCGCCCTGGATCTCGGACTCACTCAGCTGTTTGGTTCAGCAGGTGAACCAGGGCCACCAAGGTGCTCCTCTTCATTTTGCCCATGACCTCTGCCTCCGTTCATCCTCCTTAAAACTGTGCTGCCCAGGGAAGTGATCTTTGGTCGCGGGACACCCCTTCAGCACTGAGGAATGAAAGGAGGCAAGACAACCAGTCAGGGCCAGGAGAGAGGGCAAAGCACCCAGTTTGAGAAAAATGGGCTTCTGGCCTAGTGAGCTTCCTTTGCCCTGGCAGTGGCACTTAGGACCTTTGACCTGTCCCTCCTGCCTTTCGGGTTTCCTGCCACCATGTCTGTGTGTTCCAGTAATAAGGTATCCCAGGAGGTCACCACTGTCATGTGGTTCCCATTCCTAGAATGAACCATCCTAGGCACATTCCAACTCCCCTGCATTCTCTTTTTCAATTTTCTCGGGGATAGGCAGCTTCTTTAATTGGAGAGCGAGGCTGATGACCAGGACTTTAAAGATGACAGTACGGATGGGAAGGGGTCACCTGAGCAGTGCCAAGATAAGCAGGTGGCTGGGTCAGTGTCATCCAGAAAACCCAGCATGGTCTCTGTCTTGATGTGGTCTAATGAGAAAAACTGTGACCACTATAGATGGCTTCCAAATTATAGTTCTTTATACCCCAAGAGTAGTGGCATAATTATAGAAATGGCATTCAGCTCTGGAGTAGCACACAACAAATCCAACTCATAATGTAAAACCATATATCCAGAGGATGGCGGTCAGTCCCCTAGTCTCAGACCTAGTCTCAGCTAATTAGGCTAAAGGTTGTTTGTTTGTTTTTTTCTGGGGGTTAGGCATCCTCTTGTTCTCAGTAATTTCCTGGCCCTATCTCCATGAAATCTGGCCAATAAAACAGGAGCCATAGAATCAGGATGTTTCTGGAATCATTGCTGCTGTCCTAGAAGCCCTAGCAGCCAAAGAAGCTAGAATTAGCCTGTTGGTATTTACTCCAGGGACCCAACTGGTCCAGGTAGGACCAGGCTGCCTTGGAGATGGAGAAGATGTGAATCTTGCAGCAGGACCCCTGGTGGCTGACTGTGTGGGCTCACTTGGGTCACTTTAGTACCTTCACAGTGATACAACTTCATATTTTACATGATTGAAATATTCAGACCTCACTTATGATTATTACAGATGGGGAAGGGGCCGCAGGTTAGAGTAGAGGTGAAGCAGAAGGTTGGAGGTTTATTTTAATTCGGATCAGGCATTGCTCTAGGAGATCCATAAAAGGGATTATAATCTAATATGCTGCTCAGAAAAGAGGGCTCCTACTATCTAATTCTCTTGGATTTCCAAGAGACCATCCTGGCCTGTTGTCTTTGTAGAACAGTGACCTTCATCTGCAACAAAGATGCACCTCCCAGAGATAGGAGAACAAGTTCATGGCTAAAGAGGCTTTTTTTCTGCTGTTGAGAGGATTTTCATTTTGCTTCTTCTGTAGGTAAATGCTACATGCTTTTGTATTACTTTGTTTAATCTATCAACAATCCTGTGAAGTTATGATCATTTTACAGATGAGGAAGTGGAGGCTCAGGGAAGTTAAGATATTTGTCTAAATTCATACAACTTGTAAGCGACAGAGCTGAATTTGAACCTGAGTCTGTCTGACTCCAAAGTCCAGACACTGACACTCTGCATCGTAAATGTCCTTGTGGAGTTCCCATTGTGGCTCAGCAGTAACAAACCCAATTAGTATCCATGAGGATGCAGGTTTGATCCTTGGTCTCGCTCAGTGGGTTAAGGATCCAGCGTTGCTGTGAGCGGCAGTGTAGGTCGCAGATGCGACTCAGATCTGGCGTTGCTATGGCTGTGCCGCAGCTGGCAGCTGTAGCTCCAGTTCCACCCCTAGTCGGGAACCTCCATGTGCCGTAGGTGTGGACCTAAAAAGACTAAATAAATAAATAAATAAATATCCTTGTGATGCAGTGGTTAGGTAGGTATGGAGTAGTTCCTTACTGCTTAATGCTCTTTTCTGGAGGGTGGCAGAGGACATAGACCTTCTTAAGAATTCTGTGGAAACTGTGGAACTCTGGGTGGATATTCAGGAAGCACCAGGGCCCCACAGTTTGCACTCAATTTCCAGGAGTCCACGGGGCTATGGACCTCGTCTGTGTATAACTTACACCTAAGGGAGTCCCGGGATCTCGGATTTAAGCGAACTAGGGTTTGGGAAGGTTCATTAAAAGTCAAAGATTCATTAACAACTTTTAAAGAAGAAGGTTGGGTGATTGGAGACCATTTCCAGAAATTTCCTTTTGGTTCTTAAGGAATACAGAGCAGAAGAGGAGAGAGGAGGGTGGAGAGGGCATGAGCGAAGGGAAGAGGAGACAGGATGGATGGCATTACAGAATTCTCCAGCAAGCAGAAAAGCAATTTGCATTGTGAATAATTAAGGTTGTTCAGACCCTACGGACTTGGCTGAAGCACCATTCACAAGCACTTTCTTTTCAGGTTAAAATTAATTGGAGTGTTGGTTTATTTATCTTTTCCCTTGGTGAACCCAATGATTCATCCTGATTTATAAACTTTCCACCTATCCACTCTCTACTAAGGTCAGTGGGGGTGAGCGATTGATGATTGTGTTGTGCTCCCCAGGGCTCCTTTTTGTAGCACATAGACGCGGGTGGCTGGGTCACTGACTGACGGGGACTTCTCAGAGCTCCGGAATCCCTAGTTTCTTTGCAAAGGGAAAACAAGTGGCCTCTGAGTGTGTGTGTCTTGTATGTCTTGGGCATACTTCTTGGCAGAAACTGGAATAGTTAAAAGGGGGAATGGAGGCTTAGACCCAAGAATTTGGGGATTTTAAGATTTCAAAACTGGATAGAATTTCAAACTCACCGAGGAGAATGTTTAATACAGTGCCTGCTTCTTGTGTTTAGAGAAGATAACTTGAGAGGGTCTCCCTACTCTTAGAGAGGCCCCTTTACATGCACCACAGCAACACAGGATTCTTTCATATGGCAACTCTTCTCTGTAGGAAGCTTTTAATCTCCCAAGACTTCAGAGATAAATAAGACCAGGCACATTTTTTCAGACCTAGGCTGAAGAGGAGCCATGACTCCACAGGGATCTTCAGAGGCTGCAGATTACCTAGCTGCTGCTGTGGCTCTAGATTCTGACCATGTCAGGTAGACCCTTTGCCCTAGCCTTGACCAGTAGTAGGACCTTGACATGTCAGCCTGGACATGAAAGCACAGCTTTGGTGGCTGACTGCCTGAGTTCACATCCTTCCTGATCACTCGCTGGCTTGGTGAACTTGGGTGTATTACCTAGCCTCCTCTCCGTGCATCAGTTTCCTCCTTTTTAATAGGACGGTAATAACATAAATTGTAACACAGATAAGGTTGTTATGAGAATTAATTGAATCAGCATATGACGGCACCAAGAACAGTGCCTGCTGTGGTTAGAGGGTTAGAACAGTACTCTTAAGGAGTTTTAGTTATTATTATCAGCAAACCCTCCTAAGTTTCAGGTTCTTCACTTGCAGAAGGTGCTGATGGTGACAGGGTTGTCCTAAGGATGATGAGATGATGCAGCAAATGTGCTGAGAACAGTGTTGAGAAGAGCCTTTGTGCCCAGTCAGTGTTTGCGGCAGTGGTCCTAATTCTGGTGACAAGAAGCAGGTCAGCATCTTGACAGTTTGCACATGGAGTAAGACTTGAGGTTGCTGAGAAACCTTGTAGCAGGTCAGAGCCCTCATAATGCTGATCTTGACCTCCCATGTCCTAGGAGGCTTCAGTCAGTGCCAAAGCACATGAAGCCTGAGGCAGCACACTTCTTGACATGTAAGATTCTAGGCCTGCCTGGGTGTGGGATTTATATCACTATCCACTGCCCCTCCCCAGTTTGGTCACAGTAAGCCCGAGGACCTGTGTTCTTTGTGTATTAAGTTTCTGGTCATAGTGCTGATTAAGAAAACTTACTGGTAACAGTGCAAGTGAAACAAAAAATTCACTGGTCATAGTGCTTTGAGAAATGAATGTGTTAGGGATTCTTCTTTTTAGAAGAATGATTTCAAGATTCTATTATGCTGGTGTAAAGCAGGAAAAAAATCAATGCTCCTCTCAGGCCCTGTGCTCTAAAGGGTAACATTAATTTATGGAACCTGTCTGTGAAGTGAAAGCTCAAGAGACGGGGCTCCATTGCTAAATCTGGTAATAGCAGTGATGTAGAGGTATGATGGTCACTGGATAAAGAGGATGTGCAAGATTTGGGGATGGATCTAAAAAATGAAAATACATTTAAGAAAAGAAAAGAAAAAGGAGCAGTCTTATAAGCACTGAAAACTCACCCATAGTAGAGCAAGGACCTTCTTGAGAATCAAGAAGTGGGCTGTTGGTGGGATTGGGTGAAGCTGAGTTACCGCTCTCAGTGCTGTGGTTGAACCACAAAGTGGGGCTGAGCTTTGAAAGGCCTTCTTCCTTCTTCCAGGGTTAAGGTGAAAATGCCCACCTTTAGTTAGGTTGGGTATAGTGCAATAGGGCATAGTGGGGACTTGGGCCACTTGTCTGCAGGGGCCACTTAGTCAGCTCTAGTGAATTATTCCCCTGTAGGAACATGGAGCAAGTCTTTCAGATCTTCTTTTCATTCAACTGATTCTGGAAATCCAGTTGCTTGTTTTTTTTCTTTTCTTTTTTTTTTTTTTTGTTTGTTTTTAATGCAGTACTTTAAACATTTTTCTTCTTGTTTTTGTTAAAATATAATTGATTTATAATATTGTGCCAATTTCTGCTGCACATCAAAGTGACCCAGTCATATATATATGTATGTATGTGTGTGTGTGTGTATATATATACACACACACATTCCCTTTCTTATATTGTCTTCCATCATGTTCTGTCCCAAGAGATTGGATATAGTTCCCCTTGCTATACAGAAGGACCTCACTGCTTATCTATTATAAATGCAATAGTTTGCATTTACTAACTCCAAACTCCAAATCCAACACACTCCATCCCCCTCCCCCTTGGCAACCACAAGTCTGTTCTCTATGTCTCTGAGTCTGTTACTGTTTGTAGATAGGTTCATCTGTGCCATATATATATATATGTCTTTTTAGGGCCGCACACATGGCATATGGAGGTTCCCAGGCTAGGGGTCTAATCAGAGCTATAGCTGCTGGCTTATGCCACAGCCACAGCCATGCCAGATCTAAGCCGTGTCTGCAACCCTCACCACAGCTCACCATAACGCCGATCCTTAACCCACTGAGTGAGGCCAGGAACTGAACCCGCAACCTCATGGTTCCTAGTCGGATTCATTTCTGCTGCATCATGACAGGAACCCCTGTGCCATATTTTAGATTCCACATATAAGTGACACCATATGGCATTTGTCTACTGTTTCTGACTTAGACTTCACTTAGTATGAGAATCTCTAGTTGCATCCATGTTACTGCAAATGGCATTATTTCATTCTTCTTTATGGCTGAGTAGCATTCCATGGTGTATGTGAGCTGCATCTTCTGTTGATGGATATTTAAGTTGTTTCCATGTTTTGCCTATTATGAATAGGGCTGCTATGAACATACAGGTACATGTATCTTTATGAATTATAGCTTTGTCTGGATATATGCCCATATGGTGCTAGATCATATGGTGGTTCTATATTCAGTTTTCTGAGGAATCTCCATACTGTTCCCCATAGTAGTTCCAGCTTATATTCCCACCAACAGTGTAGGAGGGTTCCCTTTTCTCCACACCCTCTCCAGCATTTGTTATTTGTAGACTTATTAATGATAGCCGTTCAGACTGGTGTGAGGTGGTAATGTAATACCTTTGATTTGATGGCCGTTTTGCAAACTTTGACTCTAGGGGAAGACCAGGGAGCTATTGGCCATTCTTGGGCTCCCTACCTTCAGTATGTAGACTTGGGATGAAGTCCCCAGGAGCTGCTTTGTATGTGCAGGGTGGACATAGGGGTCATCTGGGAACAGAGGGCTGTACTTTTTCAGCTTTGCCCCCCCCCTCCAACCTCAGCTGTCAAGAGTGAAGGGCTCACAGCTTTGGGGGAACCTAAAGAAGTTCTCTTAACCTTCCAAGCCTTCCCACCACAGAACTTCTAGTGGTGGTCCAAGAATTCCATTCTAGGGCTTATACTTCCTCATCCTCTTCCAGAAAGCATCCCAGCAGCCCTCCCATTAAAACATTACGGAAATTACTATTATCAATAGGGTGGATAGGCACATGTTAAAAGTCTTTTAAAAGTCATAAAAATCTTACGGTCTTGTGACATTTCTGTCCACAAAGGATCCAAGAGAGTTATGGGATGTTTATATCAAGGTGGGCCCCCCTTGAAAAGAAAAAAAGAAAACTGAATTTAAAACAGTGATATTGGGAATTGACTATTTTCAACACAAAATGATTTTTCTCATTATAAAAATTTTCCATCACAAAGTTTCACTGTGTTCTTGTTGAATTTATGATAGGATTTAGTTTATAAATCAATTTGATCTACACATATTTTTTAGCAGAACACCTGCAGCATAAATTGAGGTGCATTGGCACTTCATGCCACCTTTTTCTCATTTGGTTTTTTCTTTTCCACTGTGTTTTGTCTCTATCATCTTTAAGTATCTCTGTGTTTTCATTCTTGCAGCTCTTGTGGACTTCATAGCAAATCTTATTGAAGGCAGAGAGCCCCCAAATGGCCAGAAGCACTCACCACAAATGGATCATAATTCTCCTTCCTTCCTCCCTCTCTCCCTCCCTCCCTTCTTTCATTGCTAAATTTTTTGCCTCACCCATGGCCAGAGTTTGAATCCCCAAAAGAACAGTGACCCAAGTCATGGCAGTTGGCAGCATCAGATCCTTAACCTGCAGAGTCACTAGGGAAATTCAGTTACATACCAGTTACTGGGGAGAGATGATCAAGGAAGAAATGGAGGATGAGATGATAGAGGTTGATCTGGCCACACAACTCTACAGCTAGTCCTTTTAGTTGTGTGGTTTTATTCAAGAGATTTCAGCTGCCCAAGGGCCTGTGAAGAGCAGAGGAAGAGTTAAGACCATCACAGGGAGGACTTTTGTTAGGGATGGAGGGTGTATCTAGAGAGGGGAAGATAAGGCTGGAGTGTGGAAATTAGGCAGGACTAGGAGGGTCGTGAGGTGAGGCAGGAGCAAATGACTGGCCGGGGGTTGCCGATTTGGAGATTTCCCTGTGCTGAAGAATGTTGTCAGTGGGAAGATTTGGGCAGGTGAGCCCAAGGCCTAAGAGGCTGTGGTTGAAGAATGCGCTGTTTGGGGTCGAGATATCAAGTGTGCTGCAGTTGCTGTTGCTGTCAGTGTCTAGGTCTTGTCCATGGAAGTGGATGAAGGGTCTGGCATGCAGTGAAGGGAGAGGTCACAGGTTCGAGCACGATCAGGAACTGAGAGGCCAGCCTTTCTGATGGTTCACCTGTGTCACAATGATCAATAAAATGAGAGGAGGTCGTGGGTGGGGAGGACCGTGAGTCAGGAACTGGGTCCCCAGTCATACCCTTTAGGCCTGCTTGTAATTGTGTGTGTCATCAGGATACATTTTGCCACCCTGTTTCCTGTGCCTTGAATACAGTTTCAAATTTAAATTTGATGTGCAGGATTGAAAGGTTCAGAAATTCAAGTCTATCCTTGCAGCTCCTGTTTTATGTTTTAAGGATGGTTGTGTTTGGGTGACCTGTCCTTGGAGATGTGGGTGTTTCTGCCCTCCAAGTGCCTTCTTCAGGCCTCTTCTGCTGCTGCCTTTGTAGCTGTAAAGAGCATGAACATAGAGGATTCAATTAATGAGAAAGAAATGAATAGAAAGTCCAAATCTAGATGCTGAAAGCTACTTTCCAGATTTCCACCCTCAGCTGCTGAAAGCTACTTTCCAGATCTCCAACCCCACACATGCAGGGCTAGAACTGTTTTTGCTCCTTCTCAGGGTACCCTGCGCATTAGACCACATTGTTACACATCATAATTGTATCATTGCACGTCATAACAATGAGACTTCAACAGTTATTATTGTACATTCTAATTATGTGATTACTCAGGCTTTCACCAATTATGTAATTAGATTTAATTACACCAATTGCACAAATAAACGAGAGTCAACTACAAATTACTTAAAAATAAAATCCAGAACTGTGCATACGTTGGCAATTGCCCCAAAAACAAGAAAACAAGAAAAGGAAGAAGGCTTACGAAACCCATTAGGAAAGAAATGATGTGGTCTGGACAGATCTTTAAGGCTCATGGCAGGGAATCACCTCATCTAGAAGTGTCCTGTCACCTTTTTTTTTCCTTCCACAGAGTGTGATGGTAGGAATTGCAGATGTCAAAGACAAGAATACTCACTGGCCTTTGCAGTGCCTTGAAGAGCAGATTGCTTTTATTTCCTTCATAAGGAAAGGGGGGGAGGGGAGAAAATAAGAGAGAACAAAGACAAAGAGAGATTGATGAGAGAGGACAGACAGAGAGAAACTAGTAAGTTTGATCTTTGGTAATTAAAAACAGCACAGTATAGTTTAGTGTGGAGCCCAGAATCTGTGCTAAGACAATTCACATGTATTACTGGAAGCTTCATCCTTACCTACCCCATGCTGGAATTTCTATTTTTTCTTTCCTTCACCCTTGGTTTTGTTCCCCTGACCTCTTCTGAGGTTATTATCCAAAGACTAAACTTTGGCAATAGAGCCTGTGGTCATCTTTTCAAGACTAAATTTGTGAGACCAAAAATTAACAGGAGAGACACCCAGTATTTGGAAGAAGGAATAAATGTGTACTTGTCATTATTTTTCATTTGTCTCACCTCGGGGTGTCGGGTAGTTTTGAACTGGGGTGCCAAGACAAACTTGAAAACTGGGGTCTGTATCACAGGTGACTGGTTTTTTTTTTGTTTTGTTTTGTTTTGTTTTTTCACCTCCTATGGAGACAGCCCTGAGTGTGGCCATGTCTGAAGGTAGGTTTTCTTTGGCTGAAGTCTCACAGTCAGAATGGAGAGTAGTGACAAACACCACTGTGTTCACAGCTTTTTCTGTGCCTATGAAAAGGACTACCCTGGAACTTCTAGAAAGAAGAGGCAGAGAGTGCTCTGGAGGTGGGAACTGTGCCTGTCTAGGAGGCTGGGCCCTCTGCCTCTATGCACGACAAAGAGATATAATTGGTAGGTGCTGCTTACGCACATATATACTTAGGGAAAATTACCCACTGGGCTTAGCTGAGTACTGCATAACCGCTGAGCACCAGGCTGGCTCAGCATCTGCTCCAGGATCTCACAGAGGTTGACAGGACGAGGATGACTTCAAAAGTACACATAATGGCTGGTGCATGTACTTGACACTGCTATAAAAATAAGTCTCGGTGCTATTGAGGGTCACATTGGGGGATTGGTGTTCTGGGTTAGATCTTGCCTATGCCTTAAAATGAGCAAACCACACAGCTACAGAAGCACAAAGGGGAAATGTGCATTTAAATCTAAAATGAAAGCCCATTATTGCATTCTCTTCTCCTGTGGGTTCTTCTTTGAAAGCCCCCATATAGACAGTGGAAGCTGAGGGACCTTAATCTAGACATATTCATTCATCCTTTGGTTTTTCCAGGGTCCCAGATTGTGTTTCACTTTTTGTGTGGCTATAATGGGCTTTCATCTCTGCGTGGAGTTTTAATGCCTGTTGAGTTCAACCCACAGCTCTGCAAAGTGGCACCCAGGATAGGACCGTACAGCTATGTTGGAAATTTGAGCAAGGGAATCTTGTGGAATTGGAACTAAGCACTAAGTGAGAGGAGTCAGGCTAGGGCTTTGGAGCCCAAATATCTCTTTCTGCATCTCCCCAAAGCCCTCAGATCCAGTAAGGTTAAGCTGATACTAATCAGCAGGTTTGCAACAGGATGGTGTCTCACTCTCCATTTCCCTTCTCAGAAACGTGGAGTGTGTAAAATGGAAGATATGCTGATATTAAGCAGGCAAGGCTGTTTTCCAAATGAGATCGAAAGAAGCATAAGCAGTTTACCTAAGTCAACTTGCTGAGCTGTTCCAATCTGCCTTCCAGATTCTCAGCCTGGTGTTGGCCACTCCTGGTTCATTCTTCTACACAGAAATGCCAGTGCAGAGATTAAAGTGTAGTATGCTGATGGGTAAAGGCAGGAACAGGAGCCAATGTCAGAGTCTTACAGAGGCACTTCCCTACCTAAGCATCTGCTGTGTGTCTGTAATTCTAGCCATAATAGCTCAAGGAAAGAGATTGTACAAAATGTATCTCATAAGCATAGGAAGCACCATGCAACCTGAACAGGTATCAGCAAAGAAGGGTGGGGAGGGGCCCCATGTGGCCAGTCACCAGGAAGCAGCTGTTCATTCAGCCAATACTGATGGTCATGGGGTCAGGCTATTGAGCTATTGTAAAGGGATTCTGATTTCAGTCCCTATTTCCTCTCTCTAGGTCTAGAAGCAGTTTCTATATTTACTGAGAACTTACTGTATGCAAAGATAAGCCCTTGACAAACTGATCATGCTATTCTACTCAGTAGCTCTACTGTGACTTTCTCTATCTAATTGATGAAAAAAGGAGTCTTGGAAACGTTAAATAATTTGACTGAGGCCACAGGGTTACTAATCAGGACCAGAGTTCAAGCCCCCGGTCTGAATCCAGAATCTTTTTTCTTGACTCCAAAATGATACATCCCATTATATGTGGCTATCTATGGAACCCTGGGCAATTCAGTAAGTGTACTTACAAGACTTGTAAGTACACTTTTAAGTGTGGGAGATTTGCATAGATGGGTTCACATTTATTTAAGGGCGCTCTTTTAGTGATATACATACTAAGAAGAGCTTTGGATTAAGATGGGGCAAGGAGTCAATTTCTTCTTCACATAACCTAGAAAAGCAATTGACAAAGAAATGTCCTGTTTTGCCTTCAAGAAAGATTGGAAATATGTGGTTAAGTGTAAGTCAGAAATTAGATGTTAAACATCTTTCCAGGTGCGTATATTATAGACTATTAAATTGTCAGGGGACTCCTTATGTTAGAATAGGAGAGATGAAAATCCTTTGACATGGGTACCAAAGTCATATGTATGTAGGAACTGAGGTGAGAGCGACCTCATGCTAGTAATCTTGGTTTGACAAGGAGAACACTGTTATTAACCAGAGACTTAATCTTAGTGAGGTTGAGTTGAGCCTTCAGTTCTCCTTCCCTCCTTCTTCCCTGTCTCTTACCTCCCTTTGCTCTTCCTCTTTCCTCCTTCCCTCCCTCTCTTCCTTCCTTTAATTCCTTCCTTTGGCTCTGTATTTATTTGTTCATTCATTTAGCAAAGTTTATTGAGTTCTGCCATGTACTGTATTCCAGGCATGAGTTTAGGCTCTGTTGGAGCAATACATAAAAAAGTTTTCTGCGTTCATGAAGCTTGCTTTCCATTGGCAATGGGGAAATACATGGGGATTTGGAGGAACAGAAAGAAGATGAGTGTGGTTGGGTCTTAGTGGGCAAGAGAGATGCTGGTGTGTGGTGTGGGAAACTTATGAAGAAGCAGAGGGGGTTCAGTGGTGCTGAGACCTACCCAGGACTGGGGGAAGCTTGTTCCTGGCTTCACATTTACCATCATCAACAGGAAATGAGCTAATGAGCCCTTACTAGGTGCCAATGACTAAGCACTTGTCATATTTTAACTCATTTAAACTTCACAACTCCACTCAACAGTTTTAAAACATCTCTACCAAGTTGAAAACAATGAAAACTAAATTCAATGTCAGGTTAATGATTCTAAAAATGCTTTTATTGAATTTGCAATGAGTTAGGACATAATGACATTTTTTTTCCAGTTTTAAACAATGGTGATGCTATTCTAATGTAATGGACTAACAGATACTTGTTTTTTTTTAAACTGAGGAAGATTATTTTATATTTAATGAAAAAAATTTTTTAAGTTTAAATTAAATTAGCCTTCTCCCTCCTTATGGTGAAACTGGCTCATTTGCAAATGGGTTCACCGAATGGATCCATTTATTTTGCTCTGTTCACACTACGATATCGTGCTGTTCATAGTTTCATCTGACTAAAGTGGAGTTTTGATTCGTAGAATGTTGTTGCTGCTCATAATAAATGGATATTATTACATCTTTGCTCATCTATTGTTGGTAACTCACACATAACCATGGTTAGTCTTTTTAGAACTGCTTTCACAGAGCACGGTATTTCAGAAGCTACTGACAACTTTAAAATTTTTTATAATTTCATGCAATTTTAGGAAATAATCCTGACTTTTAAAAATCCATTTACTATTTAGGGAAAGTGACAGCTAGGAGCTGTCCATCAAAATAGATGCTGATTTGAGAGAACAAATTAAAGGGAAAGCCAATGTTAAATGATTTAAATGCTTGGTTCAGAGACAGTCCCTCAGGGAACCTTCACCACATGTGGAGCATGGAATAATAGCTGTGATAGGACCCATCCTCATCTTGGTAAGACTGTATTAAACATTACCGTTTTTTTCAAAGGTTGGAATGCATTATATTCAGCATTATTTGAACAGGAGAGCATGCTGGCCCATATCCAGTAAGACTTGTGTATTTGTAAGTACACATGTCATTTGGGTTCAAATCCTCATCTGAACTTCTGCCTCCTGTGTTTTTACTGGGACCCTTTAATTTGTCTCTGTTGTTACTTCAACACTTGATTCTTTGAATTGGATTCCTGGAGAAGTGGATCCACAAGAGTAACCCGAGTTGACATCTCTAGATGTTCAGTTTTTGCTGCTAATATACTTAATGTCAAATTTGGATCAACCTTCCTGATCTAGAGCACAACAAATAGATAGCATTTGAAGAAAAGAGAGAAGAGTGAATTGAGACATGAGTCATGTCTATGTATTATTTTCATCTTGGCCTCCCTGGGATTCAAGATAAGCCTCCTGTAAAGAGAAAAAATACATTAGTTTAAGAGAATTGAGTTTTAATTTGGTTTTAAGCATTTAGCTTTGTGATGCTTAATGACACAGAGAAATCAGATGCCCTGATGGAGATCCTCCTATTGCAGGATTCTGAATGTCTGGACACCCTCTTGGGCCTTAGGCTTTTCACAGCTACTGGCTTAGTTGGCTCACTGAGTGGTGAAGCTTCCCATCTCCAAAATCATTGCCATTTTAAGGCTTAGTTGGAACCTTCTTGCACATCTTAGGTGAGCTAACCTGTAACTCTCCTGGGACATGGGAGGAGTCCATAGATTAGTCTTTTGAGGACACTGCATCTACTAGGCATTGTAGTAACATCATGGCTGATGTAGTAATTGTCATACTATTTAAGTTCTCAATCCATACATGATTATGTGTCTCCTCTTAAGTATTTGTAGAGGGCCTATTACTTGGGCACTGTGCTTGCAGGAACACAGATGGAAAAAATAACCCCCTCAGCCCATTTTAGGGAGCTCACATTCTCTAGAAGAGAAGGGAGAGAGATGAGCAAACAAATAAAATGATCACTGCTGCAGTGGAAGAAAGGGAAAATCCACAAAAAGTCTCAGTTACCTCCAGGTGGGGGGAGGATCAGGGAGGGCTTCCTGGAGGAGGTAGCCATTGAGCTGGGTGTTCCAAGGGGAATGAGTAAGACTGTGCAAGTGAATAGCATGAGTGTAAAACAGAAGGGTGAGTTTAGCAGCCCATTCTTTCTTAACTGGTATTCATTCTTACAGATGCCAGATAGTTCTGTGAGTCTTCTGTCTTCCATTGGTTAAGAAATTCCTAAAAATAATATATATATATATTGCAATTATGATACAACCCTTCTTCATAATAGGAGCTTCCAGCTCCTCAGGGAATGATTTATTTTCTTCCAGTCCTGAACTGTTCTGGTTGTTTGTTCTTTAAGCAGCGAGGGAAAGATGGAAGTTCCAGATTCCTTATAAGCCCAATCCACCTGCAGGTAACAACAGTGTTAGGTTAACATCAGTGCCCCATCTCCTATTTCAGGAAGGACTGAATTGGCTCTTCTGGATATTCACTTGTGAGGCTTCAGTTCCAGGAGATTTTATTCTTTGTACATTTCTCCATTTTTCTTTTATTCCTACTCAAGAAAGTTTCTCGGAAGAGTAAAACAGCTGATGTGTTTCTTGTAAAGTTGTTGGCATTCTAAGGATCTATCTCTACTGCCTTATTTTGGCCTTGACTTCCAATAGAATGGCCTAGGACAAGCATCATTTTAGTAAGCAGAGCAAATAGCTACTACCTTTGGGGGTGTGCCGAAACCTCTAGACTCCAAAATATCTCTCCTTCTAACTCCCAGTTTACTTGAAGTTCTGCAATTATAAATTCATTATTAAAGCCTTTTGGTTATTTTTAAAGATCCAAGCAGCTCTTAGTGTCACTTGGTGTATCCTGACTAACCAGGTCTCAGTTATTGGCTCCTTAGTATGGCAAGCACTGAGCTCCAGGAAGCCAAAAGAAGCTAAAAAAAAAAAATAAGCAAAAGGATACTTTTTTCCAGGACCAGCCTCATGCTAAGGTGGGAGATCAGGAGAACATCGGTAGCATTACTCAGTAACACAGCTTGTTCCCCAAGGTCTGCTTATCTGAGGAGATTCCTATGGGTTCATTCTAAGAGTTTCCCTTATCACATTAACAGCCTATACATATTGACAGTTGATTCTGTCTTGAGAGGTTGTCTGTGAGAATTTGCATAGTAGATAAATGACATCTCTGCCACAATTAGTGTTCCTCTGAGAAAGGGAAGAAGATAGTTCATATTGATTGGCATTGCCAGCTGCTCTCGTATCTCTTTTGTATCTTTTGGAATGGAACACATTGCTGCAATGTGTAGCAAAGACAACAGGTGCCAAAGAAATGCTCTTTAAAGAAATCAGTTAATATGTTTTGTTGAGGCTGGTATCACCACAAATAGAGTACTAGCCTGATACCTAAGACAAAAGGAATCAGGCAAAAAATAACTGATTATTTTGTTATTATAACTTGGTTTTTCAATAGTTTCAAGAAGTCCCCCAAACAAGAGAGTTTCTGTTTACCTTGCCTCCAGTGAGAGTACCTTATGTTTCACAGCCATAGTGTGTTGCTAAAACCAGAAAATTGACATTGGCACAATATTGTGAACTCACATCCAGACCATTTTTGGATTTCTACCGGTTTTTAGAGGCACTTTTCTTTTTATGTAGTTCAAAGACATTTTACCGCATGTTTTTGTGTTTTTAACCTCTGCAGTAAGAATACGTGACTCTTCCATCAGCCCCAAGAAACTTCCTTGTGAGAAACTAAATTTTAAAAAAGAACAGTAGATTGAAACATACACACCAACATTTTTGTAAAATCACATGCAAGAATTTAAAAATAGCACTGATTTCAAAATGACAGATCAAGGTTTAAAATACATGAAAAAACTATCGTAATTCATTTGACTAATAAATACAGTATATGTGGGTTTTTTAAAAAAATCTTTAGCTTCTCCAAATAAAAGCATCTACAAATCTTGGTCAAGGTGGAAACTTGGCATCTACCGAGAGGTTTTTCTTACTGTGTCATGTTCATCTGAAACCACAGGTGGATGGCTACATATGGGGGTGGGGCACCCAGTCATCATTGCTTCTTGGCAGGAGCACAAGTTTGGGGAGGAACAGGTGAAGCAGACCAACTTCCTGAGTTGCTGGGGGAGATGCTGGGGAACATGGGGTGGGACTCTTGGCTCTCATGATTTCTCAGTTGATTTCCATCTGCTAAGTCACAGAAAGGTAACCTGGGGAAGAGCATGAGGCCTGGATGCTACTTTGAATTGCAACCCACTTGGAGTTCTATGCATGTGTGTTCACCTACTGGGGCAGCAGTGGGGAGAAAACTTCTTTTTTGCATTTCCATCTTTTAGAAACTTTTTAAAATTAAAGTATAATTGATTTATAATACGCCAATTTCTGCTGAACAGCGAAGTGACTCAGTTATGCATATATATCCCAGGAGATTGTCGTATCTAGTTCCCTATGCTATACAGTAGGATCTCATTGCTTATCCATTCTAAATGTAATCATTTGCATCTACTAATCCCAAACTCCCAGTCCATTCCACACCCTCTCCCCTCCCTTTTGGCAACCACATATCTGTTCTCTGGGTCTTTGAGTCTGTTTCTGTTTTGTAGGAAGGTTCATTTGTGCCATATTTTAGATTCCATATATAATGATATCACATGGTGTTTGTCTTTCTCTGTGTGACTTGTTTCACTTAGTTTGATAATCTCTAGTTGCATTCATGTTGCTGTAAATGGCATTATTTCATTCTTTTTCATGGCTGAGTAGTATTTCATTGTATATATATATACTTCTTCTGAATCCATTCATCAACTGATGGGCATTTAGGTTGTTTCCATGTAACTATCCATCTTTTTTACCCAGTTGGGAGGGGAAAAGACAGGTATTAGGTAGCTAAGAATAATTCACATCCTCCCCAGACCAAGATAAACTATTCCCTTCCTCTGTTCTTCAGATATCACAGCCTCTGGGTTGGATCTTTCCTTTTCACTTTTGGTTAAGACCTATTTTACTCTTTTGACATGAAGCCATGCTGCTGCAGCTGCCCCACAAAGATGCCTTCCCAGCTGACCCTGACCATTTCCTTGAGTGTCTGCTAAGAACACAGTAGTAGTCACTTTTGAGAACATCAGTCTGAGTTCCTCCTGTGAGTTCAGTTCATCATGTTTTCTTCTGCATGAGTCTGAGAACAGAGGGTTCATTTTCCCCATGTCAGCATTTATACTCTTGTTCCGGCTCCACGGAAACTTCAAATTAGAATGGATTTGGAACAAATGAAAATCCACTGAGCAAGTATGATCGCAAGGTTTATAAATAAAATTTTCCTGTTGCTGCTTCATCAGGTGAGGGTGCAGATCTTTCCTCTCAAAAGTGAGCATCAAACCTACTTGATAAATAAATAGGGTGCAACCCTACTTCTAAAGGGAAAATATACCACCAAAAGTAGTATTTTCCCTCTTGCTGTCTTGACTCCAACCGAAAAAAAGTTACATCCCCTCTAGACTTCATATTCTTGGGCAGCCCTCTGGGATCTGAAAATATCTAAACCCCTAAAGACTCTGAATGAAAACCAGTTCGTCATGGTCATAGAAGCCTGGATGTACCTAGGATTAGCTGGGTACTTAAAAGACAGTTGAGTATGAAGCCTTGCTGGCATTGCTAACCAAGTTCTTTGGAAAATGAGCAGAGAAAGTGGAGGCAGAGAAAGTGTTAGCTCTTTCTCTTCTACCTGCCTCTGTGTATTCACTTATAATTTGTCATAATTGTTGGCATGTGTCTAAAATGTACAGGTGCCCCCATTCAAGGTACTGAAATTTGCCTGTTGTATATTGATTCTAACTCTGATTTAGAGACTATTCTCCAAATAGCAGAGAGACTAGCTTTTTTTTTTTTTTTTCTTTTTTCTTTTTAGGGCCACAGGTGCAGCATATGAAAGTTCCTAGGCTAGGGGTTGAATTGGAGCTGAAGCTGCCGGCCTATACCACAACCACAGCCATGCAGGATCCAAGCCATGTCTGCAACCTATACCACAGCTCGCAGCGATGCCGGATACTCAACCCCCACTAAGCGAGGCCAAGGATTGAACCCACATCCTCATGGTTACTAGTCGGGTTCATTGCCGCTGAGCCACAACAGGAACTCCAAGACAATAGCTTCTTAATAGTGTGGGTCCTTTCACAAGATAAAGAGACATGTACTTTGTGACACAAAGGCTGCACTAGATGAGGTGGACCGTGGGAGGAGAAATAACAGAGTAGTTATTAAAAACTGCTATGGGCCTAGTCCCCCTCCCTGAAGAACCCCGGGCAGCATCCTGCCCCAAAGAAGGCTATTAGGATACTTTAATTGTGCTGCAGCAGCAGTTTTCCTCTTAGTATTTGCATAGGTGAATTTCTCCCTGCAGAATTTGACTAATTGACCTCCTTTCTTCTGTCCAATTCCTGTTCTGTGTCATCACCAAAGTTACTTCCCTGCAAAAGAAAGATAATGGCATCTCTGGCATCTAAACTTCCATCAGTTCTCTGTTTCCTGTAGGATAAAGACTGGACAGTGCCACGGAGGCACATAGATGCCCCTGTCTCCTGCTGGGCCTCTTTCCTCTCCAGGCCCATGGTCTCCTTGGGCTGCAGCCACGTGTTGCCTCCATCCCTTCCCAGAAGGCACTGTGTCCTCTTGAGCCCCCAGGTCTCTCCTCACACTCACCCCTCTGCTTCTTACCTTATCCTGCCTTCTTCGAACTCTGAAAGATTTCTACTCATCATGCAAACCTACCTCAAAAGTTAGGCAGAGGCCATCTTCTGCTTCCAGAGCCTTTGGTTCTTACCTGTGTCTGCGTTATGATGATCCTAATGGCTAAAAATGACATAGCATGTACCGTGTGCCTATGACCCAGTTAACATTACTAACTCACTTATTCCTCTCCGCAATCTAAGGAGGTAGGTACTACTTACATTTTATATGTGAGGAGACTGAGGTACAGAGAATCAGTAAATTGTCTGAGGTCACATGGGGGAGTTAGAACTATAAAGGAAAGCACTCGTGCACATATGCTCCCAGAAACTAAAATCTGGGTAGACTCTTCTACTAAATGGAAAACTACAAGAGCAGGAACCATGTTTGAATTTTATGTCCCTAAAACTAGCAGAGTGCCTATCAAAGAAGAACCTCGGGAAACTTTGTTGACTAAATGGACAGACTGTTACGTTTTCGTTCAAAACTGTAGAATGGTTTTGATTCAACTTAAACTTTTAAGTTTTTAATCAATAAAAGGGCATGAATGGTGATCAAGTGGAAATAGCTGCCTCTTGAGGCATGAGAAAGGTGGTGGTGGGAGGAATCTGGTGTTATTTCTATTGACACCTATCCACATGTTCCAGGGGCCCCGGTGGCTGTTCAGTTCTACTGAGCAAAAGGTTGAGAGAGTGCGCTGCTCATTCACAGGGGCCTGAGCCCTTGCTCAAGGCTGTGATCACACGTAGAGGCAAGGCAAAGCCTGAGCTCCAGGAGAAACATTTTAAGAGGCGTACTATTTCCGGTCAGAACCAGGAGGGAGAAACTTGTGAGTTAGGGCTAGATCACACCATCCTATGAGTTGTATTCAATGTGGCAGGGATCACAAGAGGCAACGTGGGAGGAAAAAAGAAAACAGATGTTATATAAGGTAGGCAGTTCCCAGGAAAAGCAGTTCTCAGCAGTCCCGCATGGCCTTGATATCAGAGAGGAGTGTAACAGGCCCCTGCTGAATCAGTAGTACTTTTATTTCTTTAAGAAGAACTTTAGGAGTTTCCTTTGTGGCCAGCAGAAATGAATCTGACTGGCATCCATGAGGATGCAGGTTTGATCCCTGACTTCATTCAGTGGGTTAAGGATCCAGCATTGCTGTGGCTGTGGTGCAGGCCGGCAGCTAGAGCTACAGCTACAATTCAACCCCTAGCCTGGGAACTTCCATATGCTGCAGGTGCAGCCCTAAAAAAGAAAAAAAGAAAAAAAAAAAAAAGAACTTTGAACTTTATTTATTTTTGCTGTTCAGTTGATTTTGATAAAAAAACACCTTTGGGGAATCTCACCTGTAACTAAGTTTCTGTGAAATGGTCCAGGTTTACAGGGTATAGTCATTGAGATGAAGAAAAGGTGGCTCTACTTGGAAGTGGGTTGAAATTCAAGGTCAAAGGTGGCTTTCAGGGGTCATAGCAGCATAGAGTTACCTTACCCTTGCACTACCCCGAGCTTTTCATGACTGGTGTGTCCCTTTAACGCCATGTGACACCTCGGGAGTCACCCTGAGCTCTGTAACCTGTGTGTTAAGGATGTTGGCTCTAAACTGTCTGTTATTTACCTGACCAGCTCGGCTCTGCTTCTATAATGAACTGTAACCACAGGAAATCATGGTGTGTATCTTCATGTAACTGATGCATTGCTTCTCCTGAGTTTTCAAAACATCTCAACAATTCTGGTTGATGTTAAAGACTCTAATGAGGTTATTTGTTGAAGCAACATGCATTATCACAAGACAGTAATATAAAAGGATGGCCAGGGAGACCATCTCCTCAGAGTAACGACCAGTTCTGCCCTCACCTTCCCTCCTCTGTCTCTCCCCTGCCTCTTCTCTCGTGTAATGCCAGCGCTCTGTACAGTGTTCTGTTTATAGTGGTTTGAACATTTTTCTGCCCGTGTCTTTCATTGCTAAAGTAACTCACCTCTCTCATATCGACTCTTACCCAGGAGCCGCACTGCAGACTCTTTGATGTAGGTCTTTTCTGCATGGCAGCTAAGGCCAAGCTGTGATTTTCATTGCATGATGCAACCTCACCCTTTCGGTTGTCGCCTCCAGGTTAACCAGATTCTTTCCCTGCATTGCTAGTGCATGCCATGTGCTCCCCGCCACCTCCCGCCCCCGCCCCAGGACCTGAATGTAGTGAGCCCCAGGTGTGTGCATGGAATCGGTGCGGCGAGCATTCTGATACACTGAAGCCCTAGGATTTCAGGTTGTCTTTGGAGATCCTTGAAGGCCCCCAGTTTGCTGGGATATGACAAAGGCCACTTAGTCCTTTGCAACATCAAGCCTAGAACCTTGGGACAGTGAGAAATGTGTCTCCCCTTTTTAGGGGTATGCTGAGCAAAGCTATTAGAAGTGAGGATCAGTTTTCCAAGTAGAAATTTATCTGCAGTCCCATGGAGTCCCAACTCTGCAATGATGTGTTCAAAGTGGCGGGAGTTATGATACCTTATCACATCTTTCTGGACACTGTTGCCTACTTTGGTTTTGCTTAGATCTGATAAATATCTAAATGTGTATACTAAAAACAAAACAATCCCCCAAAACAAAACAAAAAACCAAAACTGCCCCTCTTAAGTAAATGTTCTGGGGAAATACAATTATTGTCTTTTCTCTTAGAATACTTTGTAAACAGAAATGCCACTAATTCAACTTTAAAAGACCTGAAATGGTAGCGCTGAAAAGGAATATCATATTCATTGA
The DNA here is from genome assembly GCF_054392235.1 of Sus scrofa. Lineage (NCBI taxonomy): Eukaryota > Metazoa > Chordata > Mammalia > Artiodactyla > Suidae > Sus > Sus scrofa. The sequence continues at coordinate 101,891,673 of NC_139396.1, read as the reverse complement.
AGCATGTTGACTTTGCGTTTATATTCTTGATTAGTAATTGTGATCATTTTCTCTCTTTGAAGTGTATCCTTGCCTTAGGGCTTATGACTTTCTCTAGAAGAGTTTTTTTTAAAAACATGTTTTTGTCTCCTGTTTTATTTTACTCTCCTTTATTCTCAGAATGGACTTTTATAAAACATACTTGTCAGGATCTGTTTTCTTACTGGAATTTTTTGTTATTTCATAAAGATAGAAACACTTTAGTTGCATATTGGTGGTAAACCAAGAAAGATGACAGGTGGGCACGATCAAGCTTTGATAACCCTAGAGTCAGAATAGGGGCTCCTAGAGATTCCTGGTGGCACACAATTCCTGGTGGCATTACCAGAGCCCCTTAGATTAAAACTATGCACTAAGCAGTCACAATGAGAACAAAATCAAAGGCTTTTTTTTTTTTTTTTTTTTTTTTTTTTTTTTTTTTTTTTGTCTTTTTGCCTTATCTAGGGATGCTCCTGTGGCATATGGAGGTTCCCAGGCTAGGGGTCCAATTGGAGCTGTAGCCTCCGGCCTACACCACAGCCACAGCAACGCAGGATCCGAGCCATATCTGCAACCTACACCACAGCTCATGGCAACGCTGGATCCTTAACCCACTGAGCGAGGCCAAGGATCAAACCTGCAACCTCATGGTTCCTAGTCAGATTCATTAACCACTGAGCCATGAGGGGAACTCCAGAATCAAAGGCTTTTAATCTTGTTTTTATTTTTCCCTCATAAATCGTGATTTCTTCATTTCTGGGAGATTTAGTAGATTGAAGCTCTTGCCACGCTGCCCCCCGCTCCCATTCTATTAAACATATGCTATTCATTCTATACAAATAGGCTTTGCTGAGAATTTCACAACATGTCCTTTCAATAACCAGCATAAAGGTCCTTTGAATGCAAGCATTTCCCTTTTTGAAAGGAGCTTCGATGGAATGACAATGCAGACCTGCACAGGGGAGGTGATCCTGACTGGCATGCTGAAATGCTCTCACTTCCCCAGAGCTTTCATCTGGTGGGTTGGTAAAGGAAGCAGCTGATCCTTCTTGTGAGGTTCTTCTGCAAAGAGACCCATTCCTCAGTCTCTGAAAAAATGCAGTGCTTTTGGGTCAAATGAAAGGGTTTTCTGAAACCCAACATCAAGTGGGGATAAGTGGATCCATTTGTGGAGACCAAGGAGAAAAATCATAAGAAGTCAGCTTTCTAAGGGCTTCCTGGGTCCTTCCCAGAGATGGTTTTACACTGAGAGGGAAAACAACTCTAGAAAAACAAAGACATGGCAACAGAATTAAAAAGAGGACCACAGAAGGAAGGAAGGAAAAAGAAACTTCACTCTGGTGAGCATGTGATTCATTATGTTCCTTTCTAAATTTGAATTCAGAAGTCAAGTGAACACTGTTGATGTGGTGGAAAGACGCATTTTTTTTCGGAGGCATGAGCAGCATGGTTTTGATCAATAAGTGATTTCCAGTGATAACTGGAAGCAAGCGGGAAAGAAAAAAGGGAAGGAAAAGAAATGTTCCAAGAGATAAGAAGTTGTTTTCATGAAGTAGTTAAGAAGGATAGTAAAAGATGATATGGCTGTAAAATCATCAGATTGAACAAGTCATTACTGTTTTCCTTGTTAGTGATGATGGTTGGTTTCCAGGGGTAACTTGATGCTCTGTGGTGCTGCTGATCTCCCCAGCCCAGGTCACTTTATGGCATTCCTATGGAGTGAGTCTTGCCTTGTACTCAGAAACTCAGGATTCCTAATCAGCAGCATCTCAGACACTCCTTTTTGGCTGTGAGGCTGCTGGGCTCTCAACAAAACTCCTAAATAGGAATACATGCAAAACTTTCATGCCTCTGCTGTCAGCCAAAGACAGCTCTAAGACATGGCTCTTTTCGTTCCCTGTGCAATAAAGGTATAATTGTTTTCTGTGCCAGATGTCAGAGAGACTTGTACCAGGTCTTTCTCCATGTCTTTTTAAAAAATGAAAACCAAAAAAACAAAACAACAACAACAACAACAAAAGCCTCAGAATGTCAGTAACAAAGGGATCGTAATTATCCTTTAGTGTCATGCATAAATTCATGTGTAATTTTTAGCAAATGGCAGTGTCCTGGTGCTCAGGATATATGTTATGTGACAGTGTTTTCTTTAAAATGAAGTGGCAGGTAAACAGGACAGCTGTTTCTTTGCATAATTATTTTTTCCTGAAGGGTCTCAGGCCTCCTGCAGTTGGTACCAGACGAGTCCTTAATGTTGACATTCTGTCAGTGTAGCCTTTGGATAAGACCATTGAGGGACTGTGTGCCGTTCCACTGGGGTCCCAAAGTGGCTGGTGGATAAAGAACAGGTTTGAAACTGTAGTAGGTCTCTTAGGCTGCTGAAAGAATAATGGAGTTCACCCAAGAAAATTGCAAAGGGAGCTGTCTCAGGCATCCTCTTTCACCCATCTGATGAGACTGCCAGTCTGGGACTTCAAACAGCATGGGCCTGGCTGCAGAATCAGGAGTTTGGCCTCCCCACTCTGTATCCTGGCAGGTGGACCCATAGCAAGGAGGCCCGTCCATGTATTTCAGGATTATGTCAGGGAGAAAGACAAGGATGCCACATACGGCATCAGCTTAGTAGGAGACTAAAGAGTGACCAGGAAATGCCCAGAGGAGTCCAAGACAAACATCTGGAGAAGAAGTCTCAGAGAGAAGAATTTTGAATTCTGAACCCCATAACAGCCTAAAGAGGTCCCATGAGGCCTTGAAAACCTGTTAGGCTGTGGAAATCCCAGCCCTTCTCCCCACCCTTGCCCTGATGGGCCAGCCTTTGTAAATGGAGGGCTCATACTTTTTCTTAGGAGCCTCCCTGCAATCAGGAGAGCTGCTGTGGGAAGCCTTGAAGCCCAAGTGCCTTGGAGCTATGCCTGGCTGTTTCTCATGATCTCTCCTTAAGGCAAAGGGCACCAGATAATGATTCCCCAATGTCTAGGAGCTGACTATTGCTTATTACTGGTCAGAGATGGTTGTTTGTAGGCCTCTTAAAACATAGATGATGACATTAAACATCCAGAAAAAAAGGCATCGGGGGGGAAAAAAAAAAAAAAGGAGTTGCTGTCATGGCTCAGTGGTTAATGTATCCAACTAGGAACCATGAGGTTGCTGGTTTGATCCCTGGCCTCATTCAGTGGCTGTGGTGTAGGCCGCAGACATGGCTCAGATCTGACGTTGCTGTGGCTGTGGTGTAGGCCAGCGGCTACAGCTCCAATTGGACCCCCAGACTGGGAACCTCCATATGCCCTGGGTACAGCCCGAGAAAAAAGACAAAAAAAAAAAAAAAAAAAAAAAAAAAAAAAGGCATTGGAGGCAGAAAGCAGTGGTGGGATGAATGTTCACTTCTTCCTTCCCCAGGTCTAATCTTTTGTAGGTGTGAGAGGAGTGGGGCTCCAAGGGTCGCCCCTGTCCCCCACCCCCCGCCCCCAGACCAGGCACTATGTCTGGGTTCCTTCTCCATTCAGACCTGAGACTTCTATTTCTCCTTCTCCTCATTTCTAATTGCCTCACCCAAGCTATCCTGTTTTGCGGATGGTCCCAGAGTGAGGTTGGAGTTGGAAAGAGGTCATATGTTTGTGCTGGAAGGACTTGCCTATGTGCCTGAGTGTGTGCCCACACACATGAAACCCCCTCTCCTCCACCTCATGCCCAGGTTCACCAGTGCTTTCCTTGAAGAACTCTCAGTCTGGTTTGCAGTATTTGTGCATGAGCCTGTGTGCACCAGGGGCTGTTTGAGTCATCAACTCTATCACATCCCTCTAGAGAAACACGAATTCACCACAGAAGAGATGGCTGGAGTCAGTGGAGGCAGGGGGATGAGCGAGTAAGAATCAGTCATCAGGACTCCTTAGGCAGTTTAGTGAAAACTAAAGTAGTGCTCATTTGGCAAGACTCTATTTTATGTAGTAGCCTAACTCTGATTTATTGCATAAAGGTTTCTGGCAAATATGAGCACTAATTCTACTCTGGTAACAACTGTGATTGAAATAATTGTAGTCTATAGAGAAGCCAGAGAAAACAAACATTAGTGGGTCGGTTGTCTTGGACATCATTCCAAGAGTCCAACAGTGAAGAAATACATAATCTTACAGACGTAGAATTGGAAGAGATATTTGGAAGACATGTGGCTGGTTCATCCCCTGCTTCTCCTCCAGATCCATGCTAAACCGACCAGGCAAATGAAACTCTTTCCTCTGCTAAAGACCCAGAAAAAGAACACATAACCTCCTGTGGCCCCTCATTAAAGTGACTCATGGCTTTCTCTGCCAGGAAACCTTGGTTAATTATTTAGTATTTATGAGACTTCTATGGCTGCCTTTATGGAAATAAAAATTTCCCAGCATTTCTTTTTTAATATTACCTAATGTAAATGGCATAATATATAGAATCACACCAGATGTCAGCTTGCTGTAAATCCTATTGGGCATTTGATATATCACAACACATCATAAGGAGGCAATAAAGCAAATACAGATGGAAAAATAAAGTGTGAACTAATTGATTCTATCAAGTTTTGTTCTTTTGGATGAGTGCCCTTCTTGGGAGGCATTTTTCTATGAACAGTTCTTCTTATCACTATTGTTATTACCTTATTTTTTAAGATAACCATCACTTGTTTAGAAACTAATCTTTACCCAATTTCATTCTACAATAGCCTTTGAGGTTTGATCCTTACCTCCAGTTTACAGTTGAGAAAATCAAGGCTTGGAAAGGTCAGATGATGTGCCCACGATCGTATAGCTAGTAAGTGATAGAGCTGGGATCTTACCTCTTCCATTGAGCTCCATAACTACGTAACTGCTCACCACTCTTGAGGTCAACTTGTAATGCCCACATTTTGCTTTTGATTTACTTAACTTGGGTACATTAGTGAAGGAAAAGATATGAGTTGAAGATGCCAAGAAGAACCTAAGCTCAGATTGCATATTAAAATCTGGTAAAAACATTTACAAGGGCTCTTGTAAGACAGTGACAGAGATTTCATAAATCCCAATGGTCTGTGTGTTTCATTGAGAAATCCGCTGTGTAAGGAACTGACATCTTTTGTTCTCTCCACTGGCGATCTGTGTCACTTTCTTTGCCTCAAAAGAATGCTTAGTTGTTAGAACTAATCATTCAGGTAGACACCGTGGGCCATACAATTGCTGTGATGTCTACTGCTCTCATTGTCCCAGGGTTCCCTATATCACTCAAAGCTCAAGAAGACAGAGCACAGAGGATTGCAAAGAGTCATGAAGGTTTTTATACTACTTCCCCATTTGTTCCCATTCATTTCAACATGACCCTAATGAGGCATATGCTTGTGGCTGTTGGATCACATCTTGTCAATTGAACAGAGGCATAATTAAAAGCCTGCTGCTGTCAGAAAGATTAATAGGCCTATTGATACAAACCCATAACCAAAGATTTCCCAAAAAAGCTGTTTAGCCAGCTGGCTCGAGATCATGATATTGCAATACTGCAAGTAAAAAAAGGGTTTTCTCTTTACCTTAAGATCATTGCAAGGTCTAAAAAAAGTGTTTTATAATAAAACAAAGGGCGTATGTTGATGTTGTAACCATTAGTACTGATTAATGATTGAACACAAACTTACATATCAATAGTAACAGCATCTTAGAAGGCAACAACTTCAAGATGCTCTGTGATAAACTTACAGTGATGGTGAACAAAAGAAGCCTGCTTCTGTTTGGTAAAACTAAAAAAACAAAAAACAAAACAACCCCAAAGCAAACAAAAAACTACACAACTTATTGAATACATACCCCACCCAGTATAAACACCAAAGTGTCAAAATTGGAGAGATTAGCTCTTAAGTACATAGATAGCTCTGACAAGGTAATTAAAATGAGGCCACTGAGAAAAACAAACAGAAAACTTTCAACTTGGTTCAAGACCTGGACAGTTCTAAAGTGCTGTTGAGTTGAGAAGACAGTGCTCTGTATAATGATCCTTGCTTTCTTGGTGACTACTTAGTATCACATCATTCACACCAAAACCACTATTGTTATTAGCTTGCAAGATATTTTTCTGAATTCAACAATTATAGGAGTAGTAACATTGATTTCTAATTTGGAATACATTGTAAAGTCTTGTCTCCCTCTCTTTTCAAATTCCTTGGTCTCAAATATGCTGATTAGCTAGGTGCTTATATTTCTATTTTGTAGGCAGGAACATTGAGCTACTTTGCTTACCCAATATATCCTACCATTACTAGGGAAACCGCAGATCTCTTAGATTTACTTCCACTTATTGCAGGTTGGTTTCATAGTATCCATGACTATATGATATCACCACTTTTAAAGTGAATGAAATGGGATGCAGAGCTTATTAACTGTTTTGCCCATGATTAAAAGTGTTCAGAGTATCTAAATATTATCGTCCATTACTATATTCATTCTTTTTCTTCTAGAATAGGAGTGGGTGAGAGAAAATTGAGGCATCTGTCTTTATTGGATGGATAACTAGGAGTTATTTCTCTAAAAGCAGAGAAACTTACCCTCAGCAGATAAGGTCAAAATCCATGGCACCACTACTCCTTAGGGTCCCAGAAAGGACTTTTGAGGATTAGTAATGCCCCGCATGACAGCCTTTATAAAGGAGGGTTTAATACAAGTTGGACAGTTTAGCTTCCTCTGAATTTTCCCAGACCGTTGGACAAACATATACATTTTTTTCCCTAGGGCAGTTTTACCCCCTTCATAAATCAGGCACCCCCTATTGTTTTTTGGCTGCATCCTTGGCAGGTGAAAGTTCCTGGACCAGGGATCGAACCTGCACCACAGCAGTGACTTGAGCCTCAGCAGTGACAATGCTGGATCCTTAACCCACTGGGCCACCAGGGATCTGTGACCCCTACTGTTTTTATATAAGCCCCGTGCCAGGCCCTGTGGAGAGCAGATACCATGTCTTCCTTTTCTCTCTCCAAGGATATTGCAGTTTTTCTGAATCAGTAGGGTGGTATGGCAGAAAGGATATTGGGTCTCTGTCCTGACTCCACCACTTAGCTACATGACCTTGGGTAGGTTTCTGAGCCTCTGCTTCTCTGTCTGCCAAATGGGGATTTTAACAAAATATCCACTCCCTTATTTCGCCAGGTTGTGAGGACCAAATGTAATAGTATGCAACTTCCAGGTGTTACTATGTTGAATAAGGATCAACATTCTGAGGCTCTTTAGAATTCCTTGCTCCTGGTGCTCTGGAATTCAGAGATGGGAGGGTCAGTGAGGAGGCAGGAATAATTCACAGAGCCACACCCTTCAAGTGACCTTGAAGGCTGCCTGTGGGAGGAGCATTTGAAGAGGCCACCTCAAAAGCAGAGAGAACTAGGCATATGGAGGTCCCATGCATGGAATAATGAGGGCGCCAGCTTGTGGCAGCCAGAGGCTTTGACCTGGAGGATGGTAGAAAATAAAATGGGAGGGGTAGGGTAAGGCTGGGTTTTAGAGGTTTTTCTCAGCCCAGACTTGGAGTTGATGGCCCCCTCTCAGCCCAGGAGGGAGCCACGATGGCGGGTGAATGGCATCTTTTAATTAAATTAATCTGGCAGCACTGCAAAGGTGAGACAGGAAGAAGAGTCTAGAATCATTAAGCGTATTGTATTGATTCATCTCTGCAGCACTGTGGGCCTGAACTCCGGTGGTCCATAATCCTGGCGGGAATTGAGAAGGCTCCATCCAATTTAAAAAGGGACCAGCTACATGAGTGAGGCGAATTTAAATGTTGGAAATTATTTCACAAAGTGCCATTTTGTTCCTCAGCTAGTCCCTTCTCTTTTGTGTAGTTATTTATTATATCATTTTGGATGTTTGCTGCCGTTGTTGTTGTTCCTAAGTGCTTAATGTTTCTTTATCTCTTACAAATGATGGTCTCCATAGCCTCTCCCCACCTAGCCTTCCTCATTTTTCCTTTTAATCTTAAATGAAAAACGTGCTCCTCAGGCACTCTCTGGTTGTTAATTGGAATGTCGTTGGTGAAGCTTGCATCGTAATTACCTCCCTGTATCATCTTAATTTTTTCCTCCCTCGTTCACATCTGAAACTGAAAATATCTGTTCAACCCCTTGATCTCAGCAATTAGTTAAGTGGTCAGCAGCTGGTTGTCCGGGGGCAGACTTGAATGCTTAATCATCTTTGTTCAGGTCTGAATGGGAATGTTCTCGAGCAGCAACACCTATAACTAGTGTGTAGTTGCAAGAAAGTTCTTCAGGAGCTGTGGTTCTCAGTGTGGTCTGGATGGGCAGCAGCCTCGGAAATGCAGATTCTCACGACCCTGTCCCAGCCCTACTAAGTCAGGAGCTCTGGGAGGAGGGGTCCACCAGTGTTTTCACAATCCCTCCAAATGCATCCTAAAGTTTGAGGAACACCGTTCTGGAGAAGTATTTTTGAAAGGGTTGGGCAGTCAGGCTCAGAGATTTAGGAAAACAGACTTAAGAAAACACCAGGGAAATTTAGAGGCTGAGAAGAGAGGCAAGTACTTTCTTCTTGGAGATGATACAGAAATCACAATGGCTAGAAGTGAGATTTTTGTCCTTACCCCCTGCCCTTGAAGGAAAATCTGGGCAGTCATCATCTGCCTCCTGCTCTGGAAAGACAAATTCTTCCTTCGAGAAGGACTGTTGGATCTTGCTGCTCAAAGACCCTTGTCGGACACTATGTTGCTAAACAGGTGAAGAAAGAGATGTATTTCTCACTTTGAAAGCATCTCGTTTTCCTTTACAGAGACCTCTAAATACTGAGGTTATGCTATTTAAGAGGAAATAGGAGTTTGTACTTGGACCTCTCTTCCACACTGAGCATTTATCCCATCAGGAGTAGCTTTTTATTGAGCTTCTTTTAAAGGTGCCCCAGTCATAGAGTCCTAATCAAAACACTAAATTTGCCTAAGGTTTTACTGTCATGTTTGATCCATGGACTGCAGGAGCCTAGGAATGAACAGTCCATCAGTTTACCAAGTATCTAGTGTCCTCTAATTAGTAAGTCATCACTTAACCAAGAGCAATTTAGAGAACGTCCATTTTCTACTCCCAGGACTGGTGTTTTTATTTCAGTTCCAAAACTCTATTTTTTTCCTATTGGCAACATATGGCCGTAGAAAGCCTATTCTGATGTGGGCATCCCTCATCAGAGTGGTGATCCAAATTCAAGTTTGGAATTCAGAGTCACTTTCCTTTGTAAAAAAAAAAAAAAAAAAAAAGGCAATTTCTAGGTCTTAAAGCTTCTAGACAAGGAACTCTTCTATTTTACACAAGAAGGAAGAGGAGTTAGTATTTTGTCCTCCATCATACAATGAGCATTAATCATTAAGATAAAGTCTCTTTGGGAGGAAAATAAATCCTGGCTGATAGGGCCAACTCTTGTTGAATTCTGTATTTTCTTTTTATAAGATCAGTGAACTTCTCCATGGGTTGTTTCCATTTGGGGAATGAAATGATGGTGCTTTAGAATGTCTGCTCTGTAGTCTTCGATGGTGTGAGTCCACAGACCAAAGGCACTGGGAGCATTTATCTCGGAAGGGATCCTTATAAACAGTTCTGATGCCACTTGAGAAAACTCAGCAGGACATTTCTCCTTGGGCTTTTGTGGCAAGTAGGAAAGACCTGAAAGGGACAGAAAACTCTGATTACTCTGGTCCTACCAGGGGCTGGCCCCTTTCTGTCCCAGAGTTTCCTGCTTCTCTCTTCCTTCTTCATCTTAGTGGAGAGGCTCATGTTATCCATGAGCTTCAGCCAGAGGGAAAGCTTCCAACACCAGCAGCATAATTTACTCCCTTTATTATTTCACCTCCAAGTCTAAGACTCAAGGAATGATATAAAACAGTGATTAAATACACTCTAAATTTTTTAAAGACTAGAGTAAGGGTCTCTTATGGTTTCAGTGTTGGTCTCTGCAAATAAGAGGTACTGTTGAGGTGTATTTAGCATCAAGCCATGTCATGGGCAACACAGGAGGGAGCAGCAAAAATGACAAGGCAAATAACAGTGGAAAGAATTTGCTACTGCCTAATGCCTTAGACTCTTTTAAAATATCTCCTTCCATTTAGGTTGAACCAAAAGATCCTCCATGACAATTGAGTCAACATCTCTTCTCCCACTGTTCCATTCTCTTCCACAGCCCAGCAAATATTTTCCTTACTAGAGGGATTCTAAGCTTACTACTAATTTAACCACAGAAGTCATGGAATTTATTAATAGGAAACTCACAGTATCCCCAGTATGCCACCAATAACTATTGTGGGGGCAATAGTAAGGTTATTGTAAGGTCTCAATGAAGTGATAATGGGTTTTCCATAATACACTTGGAAACCAAAACTTTCTCTCTGTCCCTTTGATCATGTGCACATCAGTCTTGAACACAATGAATTTATAATGTGCAGCTAAGTCACCGCTGGCACAAGTGAAGACTTGAGTGTAATATAGTATTTACCAGCAGAGCCCCCCATCCTGAACTCTTGTTCTTTCTCTTACACACACACACACACCATTTACTCTTCAGTAGCATATTATACTTTTGGTCAACCTACCCCTTATACTTCTTTTCACTGCAACTAGAGTAGCCAAGCATTCTGACACCTGTGAGCCTTGTGGGTCTTGTTCTTGAAACAAAACAAAATGCTGTCATGGCTTGGTAATTGCAGAAGTGTCACTCGTTAACTCCAGGTCTGGAATCTCCTTTTTTTTTTTTTTTTTTTTTTTTTTGCTTTTTAGGGCCGCACCTGTGGCATACGGAAGTTCCCAAGCTACAGGTCTAATCTGATAATTGGAACTACAACTGGGACCTGCGTTACAGCTACAGCAATGCCAGTTCTGAACCTCATCTGCAACCTACACCATAGCTCATGGGAAGGCAGGATTTTTAACCCATTGAGCGAGGCCAGGGATCAAACCCACATCCTCGTGGATACTAGTTAAGTTCATAACCCACTAAGCCATGATGGGAACTCCCTTGGATTCTTTTTTTTTTTTTTTTTTTTTTTTTTTTTTGTTCATTGAATCAATACCTGGGTAGAAGAGCAGGCAAGAGCAGAGGCAGGCTGTGGTGTTTAGTTTCTTTTGCTCCTGCCTCCTTTCAGCATCGGCCTAAGAAAATTCCATACTGTCTTACCTTCCACTTCGCCTCAGTGAAAAGCTAGTATTGTCCTTTCCTTTATGCAAGAACTACTTTTCAGCATTTGATTTTGGTTCAGTTCTCTTAGTTTATAAATGCAAATGTAGATTGCTCTTACTGCTCTTTGGAGATTTTCATGTGTATTTGTGATTTGGAAGATGACAAAGGGCATGTCATACAGATAAAGAATGGATAAACCTGGTGCATGTAATATGATTGGAGAGTTCCACAGACTGACCCACCCTGCCTTTAAGTGGGCCCTGCATTCCCGTAGTGCACAGATTCCTGCCTGTTGAACAGCCAAGCATTGTCGTTACAGAAGTACAACTATACTAACTGGTATTGTGAGCAGTGATTTCCGAAGTGGAGATACTGGGAAATCCTCCATCCTGCCCTTCTCAAGCCAGCCTCACTTGGCCTGGAGGCCCATGTTGCTTCCCATCCAGGGGGAAGTATTTTACTTCTTCCCATCCTGCCTTCTTTCCACTACCTCACCTTCTAGATGTTCCTGTCCTGAGTGTTACCATTCGCTTACTGATACCAGCATACTTTGAATTTTCATTCACAGCTTTGAGATGCTTATGAGGCTTTCCTGCTTCCCATCTAGCCCAAACCTTGGGAATTTTCACACTCTGATCCTCTGATCAGTTTGATGTGGGAAAGCACATGGAAGACATATACCAAGTTTGTATAGTTGTACCCTTTTGAACTGCCTACTCTTGAACAAAGTAGACTGTGCTGGAGGTTCGCATCAGCTGCTTGACACACACAAAGCCAATTAACCTGCATGCCAAAAAAAAAAAAAAAAAAAATTAACCCTTAGAGTACTGCTTCAATATTGGTTTAACGGTCTTGGATTTTACCAGTTGGGCAATGCTTCTTTCCCCAGATAGGAGTGCTTCATATACGTCCATATTTAGCCTAGCCAGAACATCAACCAGGATCCTCTCTTCCACAGCTTTCCTGAGATGCTCCTGGGTCCTTTATTAAAAATCAACTGATTTTTTCAAGGGCCAAAACACTGCCACTGTGTTTAATTGAAATGGGCTTCACTTCCAATGTCACGGGAGGGGTGGTGTGAGGGACTGCTTTTACCTTAGGTTTGTGTCTCTAAAAGAAAGAAGTCAGTTCTTTAAGGGTTAATGTGAAATTCAGGAATTTGGTGGTCTCCTCTGCTTGTCCTTCCTCCAAGGTGCCTGCATGATCCTCTTTAGATTCTTAGCTCAACTGTTGAATGATGATGAAAATAATACATGTATAAAATGACAAAAACAAGCAAAAGAACAAAAGACTGTATGGTTGAATGGAAAGACCCCTTGGCAATGCTTGCTTGATGATCACAGAGGGTAGAAAGACCAAATGTTTTATTTTATGAGCATTCATTTTGTCCTCTACCCCAAGCAGCAGCACCGCACAGCAATGTGGAAGCTCTGATGATGCTTTTCATTTACCTTTTGCCTTTTCTTCTTCCTGTCTAATAGCCCAATAGAATCCTGCCAGAATTTCTACAAAGATTTCACATTACAGATCGACATGGCTTTCAACGTGTTCTTCCTTCTCTACTTTGGCTTGCGGGTAAGTTTGAACAACACTGCTCAGTATCACGATGGGGCAGGCAAGTCTTGTATCCAGGGACCATTCCCCATCAGCGGCTGCTCTTGCAGGCAAGACAAAGCCCAGTGTTTCCATGGGAGACAATAAACCGGCATTCTGATTTTCAGTCTGTGAGAGAGCCCTTTCCTTAGCTCAGCCTTTCCTGAAGTGCCTGTTAATTTTGTACCAAAGGAGAGAAATAAGGATCGAAGTAACTCTTAGACTTACTGGTCCACTGTTTCTCATCTCTCTCTTCAAACATGAATGCACTGTTGCCTTAAACAGGAGGGGAAAAGCCCTTCCACTCTTAAAATTGCATTTGTTAGTACCCACTTAGCTGAATCCTAAGAGAAGAATGAGTTGTGAGTGTTGAATCAAGGGGGTAGATTGGCAGAATTGAGGGCTTGGAGAACTTATACTAGACCCTTTTTATAAAGGGAGCTGTACAGAAGGTGGGTTATAGAGATCGTATCTGTGAATGAATGCACATGTAGACCCTTTCTTTATAGTCCTGTTTATACTAGTGACTTTAAGAAATGTGAGATCACCCAAACTTCCCTATGATGCTATTGAAAACCACAGAAAACTGTTCTACCCGATCTTTCTCCAAGGCTAACATAGAATATAGTCACTCTCTAGAAAAGACTATGTATCTAAATTCTAAGACAAAAATGGCATGTGATTATTGTTAGATATAAGAGGAACATTGGAGTTCCCATTGTGGCTCAGTGGGTTAAGAAACCAACTAGTATCCATGAGGATGCAGGTTTGATTCCTGGCCTTGCTCAGTGGGTTAAGGATCTGGCATTGCTGCAAGCTGTGGTGTAGGTTGCAGGTATGGCTTGAATCTCATGTGGCTGTGGCATAGGCTGGCAGCTGCAGCTCCAAATCAACCCCTAGCCCTGGAACTTCCATATGCCACAGATGCGGCTGCAAAAAAAAAAAAAAAAGAGAGAGAGAGAGAGAGAAACATAATATCTTCTCTCAGGCCCCCATGAAAAATCAGAATATACCCTTTGGTAAAAGAGTATAGTTTGAATGTTGACACCATGCTTCTCATTTTTTTTTTTTTGTCTCTTTTTTTTTCTTTCACCCAGTTCATTGCAGCCAACGATAAGCTGTGGTTCTGGCTGGAAGTGAACTCTGTAGTAGATTTCTTCACGGTCCCTCCCGTATTTGTGTCTGTGTACTTAAACAGAAGTTGGCTTGGTAAGTCAATCTTTTCTCCTTCCTTCTTACTGGTTCCTGAGCCATGGTTGAAATACAGACTCCAGGGTTCATCCGGAGGGCTGGGCTGTCCCCACAGAGAGAAAGACTTGTGTATGCATGTGAACAACTCTCAAAGTTTTAGAGGTCAGTGGTGATAGTTCTCTTTGAAGCAAGTGCCAGCTCAGAAGGATGTGCACAGGGAGTGCTTTAGAGAATGTGGTTTTATCGTTGTTTGAAGACCAGTGGTCATCACTGTCATAGCCAGGACCTCTACATTCGTGGTTCTGTCACTTTTCATTCAAATGGGAGTTGAGACTGGGCAAAGAAGCTTAGAAGGACAAGGCCACCTTTCCAAGTAGCTGGTTCAGGTGCCCCCAAAAGCCTGCCTGCCAAAGTTAGCTTCTGTCTGCTTCTTGATTTGTGAAGAGTGGGTCCTGCCTGGTTTTACGTAGGGGGTCAGTGTAAGATCAAGTGTCTGGGGTCACCCTTGCTTTCAGTCTCCATTCCTGGGTAGAAGGAAGAGCTTTTGTGTTTACAGCTCACCGCCTGTCTCTGTTTGGCAGGTCCCTTCCTGCCTCAGGATGAGGACAGTCGGGTGGGGAAAGTAACTACCTCAGAGGACAGTCATTGCAGCCAAAGGCTTCGAGGTTCTCTTTGCCGCACTGAATGATTTCCTCAGAATGTCCCTGCTGTCATGGGTCTAGAGGGGACGAGGAGAGGCTGAAACAGAACTCAGGAGACTCTTTGTGGGTTCCTTCTCTCCTTATTTTCAGGAATTTTTGGTCTTAACCTAATTTTTTTTCAAAGTAATAGATGCATATTTTAGCTAGCGTAGACATTCAAAGGTGCATAAAGAAAATCTCAATCATCTCCTCTGCCCGCATCCATCACTGCCTTCTCCTTGGGCGGCTCAGTGTTAGAAACGTCCACATCTTTCCTTCATGCCAAGTACCCCACCAACAAACATGGCTAGAGTGTTTTAGAGGTGGGGGGGGTCTTTGTACAAAAATATAGTGTCTATCACATGGCATTGCAGTTTGGCTTTCTTACTAATAAAGGGTGGCCATTCCCTCAGCTCTGTAGTGATCTGGCTTAGGACAAAATCTCATGCATTTTTTCAGCCACAATCCAAATGAAGCCCCACCTGATTGTTTTCTTTTCTACTAAAAGGAATGGTTTAGTAAACACTCTGTCTGTACAATTCTATCTCTATAGATAGTTCCAGGTTCCTGGAAGAGGACTTGCTGGATCAAAGAGTATGTGTATTTTAGTTTGTACAGATATTAATGGATAACTTTTCAAAAATCTTGTACCAAGATATGCTTTTGTTAGCAATATGTTTTGATGTCCTTACTAGCACTGAGTATGTTATATACCTCGTATCAAGTATTTAAAAAAATAAGCATCTTTTATATACAATGTATGCAGTAATCACTATGTGTTTGTTGCGTGCCTTTATGTGTGTTAGACTGTACATGGATTCTATTTTCTATTAGTTTTTTCATTAGAATTGTATTCACTTGCTCACTAGAAATGTTTTCCTTCTGGATCTGAAAATGTATTTGCTGAGATAGGGTTTTCTTGCCAGAGTGATGAGACCATTAGAGCAACACACCAGGCTAAGAAGCATCCAGAGTGTTTCTTCATATGCTCTGGTGCCCAGGGTCCCAGCCGTATCAGCTTAGCTGTTAATTGGCTTTGTGACTGGGGAACTCACTTTTCTTTCCTCAGCCTGTTGTTTTTCATCTATAACATGGAGGTTGGGCTGGATGATTTCTATGGTTGTTTTGGTTCATAAAGCCACCAAGCTTCTTGCCTCCTTCATGGGAAATTTGAGAAAATATGTGATCTTGGTTGTTGTGGATGACTGGGAGGTTAGAGAAATTCAATCCCCAATGTACCTGGGTCAGAATTATGTTTGGAGCGCTAACTGGGGCTCTTTCCAAACCATCTTGGTGTAAAGAGTTTGCACATACACCACACACACACACACACACACACACACACACACACACACACACACACAAATTGAGAAGGGACAAAGGAAGGGAGAGAAGAAAGAAAGGAGGAAGGAAGTGGGAGGGAGGAAAGAAGAAGGAAGGAAGGAAGAAAAGGAATCTGCCTTCTCTTCCTGGCTGTGCTCTAATGCCTCTGTGCCCTTGAACAACTGCTTTGCTTTTCCGGACCCTTAATTCTCCCATCAGAAAAATGAGAAGTTTGGACTAATTACCTTCTGGTCCTCATTCTTCCTGAATCTGAATTTTATGTTAGGGTCCCTTGAGGTCCTAGAAGATGGAGGGGACCCTTTCTGACTGTGACACAGACATCCTTCCTCTGCAGCCAGCAGGTCTCATCCCCACTCCTGGGTCAGCAGGTGGAGCCTGGTTTCTTTGCTGTGAGAGAATTGCTCCCTGCAGAGTCTTAGTGTCATGAGGACTCAGATGTTGTAAAAACCCATGCCTTTTTGTGGATGATGTCATCTTGATTTTTGGAGGTTCTGATCTAGTGAAAATCTATCTGAGCAAACAGAAAAATGAAAGAAAGACAAAAGGGGGGTGGGGAGGAATAAATTAGGAGTTTGGAATTAGCAGATACAAACTACTGTATATACATAGATAAACAACAAGGTCCTACTGCATAACATAGGATATATTCACTATCTTGTGATAAGCCATAATGGGGAAGAATATGAAAAAGATGATATATATGTGCAACAGAATCACTTTGCTGTGCACCTGAAACTAATATACCATTGTAAATCAACTATACTTCAGTTAAAAAAGAAGAGAGAAAAAAAGGAAGAGTCATGAGAAATACTTTGCCTCAGTTGTGGTTGCTCTTCAAAAAAATACACTCTAAAATGGGCTTTAGTTTGTTCATGAATTGAACAACATTTATGAAGCAACTACTATGTGCCAGGTACTTTTCCAGATGCTTAGAAAACAATAGCGAATAAAATAGACAACATCCCACCCCCTGA
This sequence comes from Sus scrofa, assembly GCF_054392235.1. Taxonomy (NCBI): domain Eukaryota; kingdom Metazoa; phylum Chordata; class Mammalia; order Artiodactyla; family Suidae; genus Sus; species Sus scrofa. The sequence continues at coordinate 101,874,735 of NC_139396.1, read as the reverse complement.
CTTCACAGTGGGGGAAAAACAGGAAAAATAAGCCTAATAAATAAGTAAATTATTACTTACTGTTAGGAGGCATAAGTGCTGTTAAAACTGGAAACAGATCAACAACCTTGTCGGCTATGAAATAATAATAACAGCTAAGAACCTTTCTCCCCTTGTAGGAGAAAACACCTCTAATGACATACTTTTGGTTCTTTGATAACTAAGCCCCTTGAGTAAAATCCAAAACTGGTCCACCTCTTATGGAAGAGAATTCAGTATAATAATATTTCAAGGAGGTTCCCGTGTCTGATTTAATAGATAGGTTATTACACCGTGAAACAATTATGTGCTGATGAGCTGCCTGAGATAAAATGAACACTCCCGTGAAGTATGACTTATACAGGAAAAGGACTAATCCCATTAAATAGAGCATTTCAAGAAGTACGGCCCTCCTCTTGGAAAATGAAAAGTACTGCCTTTTCTGGCCTAGGTTTGGGATCACATGCAGGAAACTGAAGTCTATCCCAGATCTGCATACACACTTCTCAAGCCTGGCCAAGAGCAATAGCTGGCACCATGGGGTTTATTAAAGGTAGGAGGAACCCCAAGCCCCCCCCCCCTTAACTTTTCTGGAGCATAACCCACATCACGTTTGATTTCCCATTGTTAATATATGGGTGCACATTATAGAATAAAATATTAATGTACTTTTTTACATGCATCATCTTCGTGCACTGGACAGTTTATTAATAAAAACAACTAGTATTTATTCTAGTTGTGCTATGTGCCCTAACCCTAACCCCTAACCCTAACCCTAACCCTATGCACTCTGATAAACCATTGCATTCGTGAACTCCCTCAATCCATAGAGCAAACCTATGAGGTAGGAATTATTTCCCCCATGTTACACATAAGAAGGATGCTCAGAGAGGTTTAAGTGTCTTCCCCAGGGTCCCTGGAGGTGGGGAAGGGGGTGATTTACCCAAGATCTGGCCTGAATTTTCATCCATGTTCTTATGCTTCTCTTATGCCTCTGTCCTTGCCCCTGAGGGACCTGGGGTTTTGGGGGGTGGGTTGGGAATAACAGAGCGGCTTTGGCTGTTCCATGTTGACCTCCTTCCATCCACTCATAGAAGCTTCACTTCAGGCAGGCAGAGCAAGGGAAGCTCTTAGGTGAAAACACACAGCTGATGTCTCCTCTTCTTCTCACTTTTCCTCATCTACCTCCAGTTTCTAGAATTGCCATTAGGGTCAGAGACACACATAGAGCTAGGATGGAGTCCGTTGAGTCCCAGGGTGTCACAGCAATGAGCAACGTGGGGGTCAGACCTTCCTCCCGCCCACTCCAACAGAGATGGGGGGGGTGGCGCTTCTGCAGGTCCTTGGTGCATAGAGCTGAGTGGGTCAGAGCCACGTTCTGGGCTGCTCCACCTCAGTTTCCACATGCTCAGCCACTTGCTTGTGGGTGGCTTTGAGCAAGGTCATCTTCCCTGTCTTAGACTTCTCACCTGTACAGTGGGAATACTGCTAGCACTCACCTCATGGAGCTGGAGTTGGGGATTTAGTGAGGTGCTGAGTCAATGACTACATTCACAGGATGAGCTTCATGAACAGAAGCCCTGATTATCCGCTGCTTCTCTTTCTAACCTCCCGAGCATATTTTGAAGCCCCGGCAAAGAAAACAAACCAGAATGGAACCAAAAATAAGGCAGTGGGATGTGAGGACATCCACGTCGGCAGGCGGCAAGTCGCAGCTTATTTTAATTCCTGTTCCCACACACCAGCTTATTCACAAACTCCCTATCCTACCTCACTAAAATAAATGTACCTTGAAACGAGAGATGGATCTTATTTTGAGACTCGAATAACATGCTCTGGGGAGAACTCTATTTGTCTCATTCTTGTGGGAACTTTGTCCCTAAGGTAGGTCAAGAGGCTGTGACTCTCTCGTTTGTTTATGTTTTTCTTGAGGATCATCTTGCGTTGTTAAGAGAATAGAGGAAAAAATGATCATGGACCCACTGGCCAGTCATCTAACTGGCTGTGATCGCGCACCTACTGCGTGCTCAGCCCTGGGGTAAGAGGAACCTATGCTTGGCCACATTTTTCTTAGCTATACTATGATTTCCAGCATTGAACTCTCTTCTTTGATGAAATCAGGGTGTGGTAAGGAGACCCGTCATTGAACTGCGAGGGAGAACTAAACCTGCTTCTCTAGCCTTTGTTAGACCTGGCTTAGACCCTTTAGCAAACTCTGCTAGCAAATTGAAAACTTGCTAAAAAAAAAAAAAAAGATAGAAAAATAGCAAAATGAGTTAGTGCCCAGTTATAGAGCAATTAAAATGATTTAGACTATCTGGTTATAAATATATACCTGGGCAGTCTCTTTTGGTGATAAAAACAGGACTATAAAAAAAATAATAAAAGTACAAGTCCTTAAAAACAACAGCAACAACAGGACAAAACATAGTTTCTGTTGGCGACTAAGGTTTCAATTTAGTTGGGGAACCAAAATAAACACACACGCAGCAACAGCAGGTAGTACGACCCGCTATATAATTATGGCCAAAATTGCGAGGTCCAGGCTGTAAGGGCTGCGGGAGTTCAGAGGAGAAAGAACTCACGTGGGCGAAGGAAATCGAGGCAGCTTCTGCAAGGGACTGGGCTGAGGCTTGTGTTGGTGGGTGAGGCAGGCAGAGTGGGAAGCGGCGAGCATTCTGTGGGGAGAGGGGTTACTATGCCTGGAGAGTGGCAGGTGCCCACAGGTGATATTATCATCCATGATAAGACGGTATTTTTACAGCATGCCAGGCATCAGCCTCACAACCCTGCCAGATGGATGTATCAGTGTCCTCTGGCTGCAGTAACAAATTGCCACAAATGTAGCACCTCGACATAACATGCATCTGGTATCTTACAGTTGTGTAGGTTGGAAGTCTCCCCCCGCTAAAATAAAAGTGTCTTTGGGGATTTGTTCCCTTCTAGAAGCACTAGGGAGGATTCTCTTTCCTTGCTTTTCTCATTTTCCAGAGGCAACCCACATTCCTTGGCTGGGGGCCGCTTCCTCTGTCTTCAAACCTGGCCACTTTGGCCTGAGTCCTTCTCACATCACACCTCTCTGATCTTGCTTTCTGTAATCACCTCGCTCTGCCCCTCTTTTCTGCCTTCTCCTTCTATGTCTAAGGACCCTTGTGATTACATTGGATCCACCTGGATAATCTAGGATGCCTTCTCTGTCTCAAGGTCAGCTGATGGGCAACCTTAATCCCCCAGCTCCCTTAGCTGCCTTTTGCATCTAAATTGTCATATTCCTAGGTTCTGAGGATTATTCTGCCTGCTGCAAGGGGTAGTATTATTATTTCCATTTAATCCAGAGAAGAAACTGAGGTTCATAGTGGGTGGGGTGACTTGTCCAAAGTCACAGAGAGCCAGGAAAACTTAGACCCAGGGCCCATGCCCCGTTCAGACCTGCTGGTGCCTCTACATAGCCCTTTGACTCTCCATGCTTTTCCAGCCTATCATGGGGGTAGACTCTTGGGACAAAGGTGATCCTATTTGGAGACTGAGACCTTGCCTCTCCATGCATTTCTATGTAGCAATTTTTTGTTCATTTGTTTGTTTTTATTTTCTGGGTTTTTTTTTCTTCCACAGTGAGCTCTAGGTATCCCTTCCTGAGAGGCTGTACTGTAGTAATTGAAAAGGACCTGTTCAATTGGAGTTCCCGTCGTGGCTCAGTGGTTAACGAATCTGACTAGGAACCATGAGGTTGTGGTTCAATCCCTGGCCTTGCTCAGTGGGTTAAGGATCCGGCGTTGCCATGAGCTGTGGTGTAGGTCGCAGACACGGCTCGGATCCCGAGTTGCTATGGCTCTGGTGTAGGCCGGCAGCTACAGCTTTGTTTAGACCCCTAGCCTGGGAACCTCCATGTGCCGTAGGAGCGGCCCTAGAAAAAGCAAAAACACAAAAAGACAAAAAAAAAAAAAAAAAAAAAGAACCTGTTCAGTCTACATATCCTTTGTTTAAAAGCCCTCTTTCCTTAGATCTCATGCTGTCTTGCCTTTTTTGAGTTTACTTAAGAGTGGAGAGAAAGGGAATTTGAGAGTGCTGTGATGGCATGTCACCCTTTTCCCGAGGAAAGCCATGGGCGGGGTCTGTCTTTCAGGGGCTCAGCTGAAGTGCCAGGAGTCTCAGTGTCATCCACCCATTTCATAGGGCGTTGGCCCCAAGGTCCCTCCTTTGCTTGAAGAACCCCGGTACAGATGAGGGGAGGTTCATATCAGGACTGTCACGGACTAACCTCCACACTGGGGCAGGGTATTCAAGTGTGAAAGCCTTTGGCTGGTTTCACTTTTTGGACATCGGTAATTTTTAGTACATTGAGATTCAAAAAAGCAGAACAGGGAGTTCCCGTCTTGGCGCAGTGGTTAACGAATCCGACTAGGAACCATGAGGTCGCGGGTTGGGTCCCTGCCCTTGCTCAGTGGGTTAACGATCCGGCGTTGCCGTGAGCTGTGGTGTAGGTTGCAGATGCGGCTCAGATCCTGCGTTGCTGTGGCTCTGGCATAGGCCGGTGGCTACAGCTCCAATTCGACCCCTAGCCTGGGAACCTCCATATGCCGCGGAAGCGGCCCAAGAGATAGCAACAACAACAACAACAACAAAAGACAAAAGACAAAAAGACAAAAAAAAAAAAAAAAAAAAAGCAGAACAAAAGGACCAAGAATGTTGTGTGATGTGGGCCCAGCATGGAGGCAGCACCAGGCACCCAGCCCCACCTGCCTGCCTCCCTTTCTCTTCAGACTTCCTGTCCCAGCCCCACCAGGCTGCATCTGCCTGGCTGTCCCCTGCTGTGGCTGCCTCAGGAGTGAGTGTCCCCCCCTCCCCTACCACTCTGAATGTCATCTCTCTCCCCATCAAGGCACAGCTCTAACCCCACCTCCCTTGGGAAGCTTTCCCATTCTCCCAGTTGGAATGAATTCTTCTCTGACCTTAATTTCCTTTGCTCTTGTGATTAGTGTGGTAAATACAATCAGCCTGTTTTCTTTTTTCAGAATTCACATTCTACAGGTAGTATGGCAGAGACCTTGACCATCTTATTTTTTGGCTGTGTCCTCCGTGTCTGGAATGGTGCCTGACACATAGCTTATGCTTGTTGAATGAATGAATGAGTGTCTTCTTAGAATCATGATAATAATGAACAATTATTGATTGCTTGATAAGAGCAGACATTGGGCTCAGCATTTAACAGGCATTATCTCAGTTAGCATTCATAGCCACCCAATGAGTAGTTCAATTTTACAGTTTAGGAAGCTGCGGTTTGTGGGTTAGGTAGCTTCTCCAGGTAATAAATAGTGGGATCCAGGAGTTGGCCCAGGTCAGTCTGATTCTTGAACCTGTGCTTTTAAAATTGCTAAGTCAGTGGTTCCCAGAGGGTGGTTCCCAGACCAGTAGTATCAGCATCACCTGAAAACTTGTTAGAAATGCAGATTCTTAGCACCTAACCTAGAACCATCAAACCAGAAACTCTGAGAGCTTGATCTAGCAACCTCTGTTTTACAATCCCCCCCCCCCCCCATCCTGATGTCCACCCTATTTTGAGAACCACTCTCCTAGCCTATGTTGGGATGGTTCTCGGACTTGACTGTTCATTAGAATCCTCGGAGAGCTTTCACAACTCATGATGTTCAGACCAAACCTCCAGCCAATTAAATGGGAGCATCTGGGTTGGGAGAGGGGAGCAGTGACCAGTCTCAGCATTTTAACACTCCCCAGTTGCATCTAAAGACACTGAGAATGAGAATTGCTTTGTATATATCTTCCTAGAAGAGTGCTTCCTGGATGTTGATGTGTACCAGGAGATCTTGCTAGAATGCAATATCTGATTCAGGTGGAACAGAGTGGGCTCAGACTCTGCATTTCTATGAGCTCCAGGTGATGCTGATGCTTCTGGTCTGGGGACCAGACTTTACATAGCAAGGCTTTCCAGTCCAGACCATATTGTCCAATATGGTAGCCACCAACCACATCTGACTAGCCAAATGTAGATTAACCAAATTTAAATACAGTAAAAACTCAATTGTTCAGTCACACTGGCCACATTTCAAGTCCTCAGTTGCTTCATGTGACTAGTGGCTAAGATACTGAACTTTTAGTGTTTGTGCATTTGGGACAGTCTTGCATGCAATGGAAGCTTAACAAATGTTTATTGAAGTTATTTTTAGTGAACGGACCCATGGTACAAAGTCTGTATCTGAAAGAAGTAAATAACTTTCTTGGACAGATGCTAGGGAATTCCTTAGTATGGGGTCAAAATGAAGCCATGGCACCCAAATTGAATTAAATAGACTTAAGACCCTGGGTAGGCAAAAAAGCATAGTAGAGGCCTTGGGCCTGGCTCCAGCCCCGACTCCATCCCCAGCACTGTCTTACTGCTGCTGAAATGGCCTTGGGGCCTCTGAAAAGAAAGGACTTTGGTTCCCCCTACAGGACTGTCCCAGGGTTTTCCAGATTAGAGTGAGATCAAGTTAGATGGAAGGGGAAGAGGGACAGAGGAGCTCAGATTCAAGCTGGCACTTTGTGGTTAACAGAGGGGTGGCAGGCTGCCTCTGCACTCCATCAGGCACCTGGCATCTGATAACTCGGCTCAGCCGTACTGACCAAGAGAGTTCCAGGTCCCAGTGCCCAAGGTCTGGGAGGAAGGCCCTTGGAGGGTCCTCTACCTACCCAGTAACTGGGATGCCTAGACTTGCAACTCCTACATAGAGATGCTCGAAAGCCCAAAGCCTTCTAAGTAAACCCCTCCCTGTCATCAGTGGTTTTATTTAAAATAATAATAAAGAAACTTAGAAGTGCAGCTTCTCTGGTGGGGGCCAGATGTCTTTTGGGGGGCAGGGAGAGAGGTGGAAAGAGAGGGAGAGAGTTCTAAAAGATAAAGTCTTCTGTGACCAGAGTAGCGTGGCTGTGTTCGTATTATACATTTCTGTGCGTGTACATGTATGTATGTGCATATACATATACAGTGTACCATTGTCTCAGGTTATCTTCCAAACAATACTATGGAATAGGTGTCATTTTACAGATGGGGAAACTGAGGCACAGAGAAGTTCAGTAACTTGCCGAGAGTCACGATGTGGGTAAGTGACAGAGCCAGGCTTTGGACCTGGCCATCTACCTCCAAGGTCCATGTTTCTCAGTACTATGATATTCTCAAGCTCTAAACTCATCTAGCCATAATAGTTACACTTAAAAAAAAAAAATCAGTGCAACAGTCTTGACTAATCAGATGAAGATGCAGTGCAGCATCCTCCTTGCCTCAGTCCCCTGACAGAAGGCAGAGACGCCCTAATGGAATTTCCCTGGTTCTCCCAGGTCAGAAAGGAAACTGAGAAGAAAAGTAACTCATTCCACTTTTTTTGGAAAAAATTGAGTTAGCAATTTCTATAACTTACTGGCTTCCCAACAACTTTTTTTTTTTTTTTTTTTTTTTTTTTTTACCAGCCCCTCTTCTGAGTTTCCTGGTTTGATTTAAACAAGTAACCAAATAAATAGAAATCATTTCATAATGATTATGATCATAAATACTACCTTCTGGGTTAAGGAAATTTCATCCCACTAATATCCATGTAACTGCAGCTAGACCATCTTGAGTGGGCTTCATGTTAGAGGTTATAGGCTCTACTTTTTGCCTGAGCTTTATATTTTTTTGAAGGGATGGCAGCAGGAAGCCTCCCTTCTTGGAAGGAGCACTGGGAGTGAATTACTATAGTGGGGCAAGAGAAACGAACACATTAAGTTCTACCCCTGTGATTGGGCTCTGACGAAGGGAGCCTCAGAAACATGGAAAGCTAAAAGTTTTTTCAGGAAGCTGATTGCCGTTCCGGTACCTTCTGTAGCTGAAAGGGCTTCTAGAGAAATTATTCCCCTGTAAGACGTTTCCAGTTGTGTTCCCTTGATATTGCTTTGTCAGGGAACGGCTTTAAATAAGATGCCCTCTGTAGGTAGCAGAGATTCTAAATCCTCTCTGCCTGGCACGGCTCTGTGATGTGCCAAATTGGAAATAACATTCTAAAATGAATGTCTTCAAGGAACAAATTCAGCAGCAGGTTTTCATCGATGCCAAACCCTCTCCAGATGGCTGTACTTCATCAGGGGTATTATTGGAACAGCCTCCCAAGCAACCTAAATCTCTAGGACTGGACGGCCATTTACCTTCCCATCATCTTCAAAAAATAGATGCCTCGATTCTTCTCGATGAGATCAAGGCCTTGATGGACGGGGGCCTGGCCAGCTGGTCCAGTAGGGAGAAAATGAACACTGGGAAGCAGCTCCAAGACACAAACATGGAGTTCCTGTGGTGGCACAGTGGAAACGAATCCAACTGGGAACCATGAGGTTGCAGATTCGATCCCTGGCCTTGCTCAGTGGGTTAGGGATCTGGTGTTGCCGTGAGCTGTGGTGTAGGCCCGCAGCTGTAGCTCCGATTTGACCCCTAGCCTGGGAACCTCCATATGCCATGGGTGCAGCCCTAAAAGACAAAACAAAAACAGAAGCAAAAACAAAACACACAAATGCATGTACTCAACTCAGCACCTACTGTGCACCACCCACTGGTTCTGGGAGTGGCTCACAGATGGGGCAACACAGCTCTGTCTTTAAGATGTTGGTAATCACGTTGGCACTTTATAAGGAAGAATGAACAATAAATGTCTGGGAATTCAGAAGAGGGATAGAGGAAGGGAAATAGGCCATCCTAGCCTAAAGTAGACTTCACATATCTAAAAAACAAGCATTTTCTCCCTAGAGCAGTGTTGGCCAGCATATCACTTGGGAGCTCATCAGAAGTGAAAGTTCTTTGGGGGATGGGGCTGAGGAATTTCGTTTAATAAATTATCCGGTTGATTTTAATACATGCTGAACTGTGTATTAGGTAGACTACTGCATAAGTGTACATGAGTGTGTATTATAATATGCTTGGCAGTATGTCTGAGTCACCTGGGGAGGTATTCCCATTGTGGCTCAGCAGAAATGAATCTGACTAGCATCCAGGAGGATGCAGGTTCGATCCCTGACTTCGTTCAGTGGGTTAAGGATCCAGCATTGCCATGAGCTGTGGTGTAGTTCACAGAGGCAGCTCAGATCTGGCGTTGCTGTGGTTGTGGTGTAGGCTGGTAGCTGTAGCTCCACTTTGACCCCTAGCCTGGAAACCTTCACATGCCACAGGTGTGGGCCTAAAAACCAAAAAAATAAGAAAAATGGCTGAAGACCTGAACAGACATTTCTGTTCATTTTCCCTAGCCTGGGAACTTCCATATGCCATGGGTATGGCCCTAAGAATACAAAAAGCAAACAAACAAAAGAATCACCTGTGGAGCATTGTGACTCCCCACCCCCAGCCCAGCTGTACTTCACATCAAGTACATCAGAATCTCTGGGGTGGGACTCAGCCATCAGAAAGTCTGAGTTTCCCAGGTACTACCAACGTGCAGCCAAGGTTGAGAAGCCCTGCACAGGAGTGGTCCTTAAATCAGGAACATACCTGAATGCCTGGGAAACTTAAAAATCAAGGGGAAAAACATGTAAGCCCCTTTGCAGATCCATTGAGTCAGCCCCTCTGATCGCCATTAGGGATTAGATGCTTTAGAACATGGATAGGACATATTCTAGATAGACCAGTGGCTCTCACACTTCAGGCTGGGTCAGAATCACCTGGTTAAAACCCAGATTACTGGCCCCATTTCCAGAGGTTCTGATTCAGTGTATCTGGGGTGAGGCCTGAGACTTTGCATTGCTAACAAGTTACCAAGCCTTGTGTCATCTTAAAAAAAAAAAAATGCATAACCTGAAAGTTGAGAATTAAGTTTTATTGGGGCACAATTAGGACTTAAGCCCAGGAGGGGAGACCTGCTCAAGGAGGTGAGGGGGAGCTGGGATATCTGAGTTTTTGCAACAAAGGGCAGGTAGCGGGAACAAAAGAGGCCTGGGATCACTGAAACTATAGTTTTCACAGCCTGCAGGACTCCCTGGCTCTTGCCCTTGGAGGTGACTGCCTTCACAGATGACTGTGACATTCGTTGTTTTATCCTTAATAAGCCTGGGCAGTGGTATTTCCAAAGCTCCGAAATACTGCCCAAAGAAGAAAGGGGGAGGCTATCAGGATATGATAAAGTTGGAGAGGGAGGTGCATTTTACAAAAGTTTGTTGCTGATCTCCTGAAGGTCCCAAGGGCTACTAGTCCCAAGGAGCGGGCATCACCATGGAGGATTTTAGTGTTTTTCTAGCTACAAGGAGATGTAAGAATTGGGCACATAAAACCGCACTTCACACTTGGCTGAGGCTGCTGGTGTGGGGCCCAGCATGAGGCTGAACTTGAACTCTAGTGGTGGCTGCTGTGCCAGTTTCCAGGAGTCTCATATTCTAGTAAACCTTACTATTCTTATATACCAAACTATCAGTATCTTTATAGATATAATCCCTCATTTCACTATGTTTTTGAAATTAAAATCTGAATCGTTTCCATCTCAAGGTATACCCAGCGTATTATAGGCCACATAATGGTTTCGACTGGAGCAGAGGGGCCCTCTTTAGAAAGACCTCTGACCTTTCATATGTAACTCTGTTCTAAGGTATTCGCAGTCCTGGGTTATCAGTGGAGGAAGGATCTTTGTTTGTGTTCATTAGTCCCGCCTGTTTGCTCCAGAGCCAGTTTGGGTTGAAATCTCTAACTAAACTTCCTGGAATTGGGATAGAATTGGCTCATTAAGAAAAACAGGAAGAGGATATGTTGGAGATTTGGAAAGAAAAGGGGAGGAGAGAGTGTCCGGCCCCATTCCTGCCCCTTCCCCCTGAGCCCGCCCTTCCCCTCCTCCTCTGGGATGGAGCCCATCAGCTCCCTTCTCCAGGCAAGGATTCTGTCGAGGCCTGACCCCTCTCCACCCATAGGATAGCTTAACATTCTTCCCCAATCGTCCTGCCTAGAGACACCCAGATGCCAGGCCTGGAGCCGAGCCTGCTGGCAAAAAAAGTAAGAGCAGATGATGGGTGATGAGCGGAGCTCCATTTTAAATGAAACGCATTGTATTACTCGAAATAAATACCAAATACTAGTGCCATACCACATCTCTCCCTGAAGACAATCACTAAATTCAACTTCTCTAAGGCCAAATGAAAATTTAGCAACTCACTCATTATTTCCATGGGTGGATTGTGAAACATCCTTCAGGCCAGACTGGGGGCGTCCAGCAAATTGTTCCTTTTTGTAAAAAACCAGTCTGACAGTCTTTGACCTTTATATGCTCATCCAGCCTCCCTTTCCACTCCTGTTGTCTGCCTCTCTGTGAATTCCTCCCCTTTTCCCTTCAACCAGTCTGCTTCCAGCCACTCTCACTGCAATGGCAGACGGACCCCCTCCACACCCCCCTTCCTCTCTAAACACTTACCTGAGCTCAGCCAGTAGATCCGGCCTCTCCTAACACCATTATCATTGGAATCTCAGATGGGTGGTCTTCTGATGTTGTCTGTGTGGCCCTAAGGAATACACATAAGTCCTGACTCATCAGCTGGATCGGGATTTGGCAAATCTGGCTCATTGCCTGCTTTTGTACCCAAAGTTTTCTTAACACACAGCCACACCCACTTATTTACATATTGTCTTTGGCAAGGAGACTTAGGGCTCACAAAGCCTAAAAGATTTACTACTGGGCTCTTTGCAGAAAGTTTGTGATCAGACCACTGCTCTGAATTGGAGCTGCGTTATATATTCTTGTATGTTCCCATAAAGGTCTGCACACGGTTGCTATTAATCCGTGTTGATAAGCTGGGCATGGACTTTTCGCTAACATTGGTTAGAAAGTTTCTAGTAATAACGTAAAATCTTATTTTTGCTGTTGTCAATGTTGTTATTATTAGAGCTACCCTGTATTACGTAGCAGGTATTGACCCAAGCTTGTTATTTGCCTGTCTCATTTCATCCTCTTAACAGCCCTATAAGACAGATCTCCTTGGCTGTGTGACTTCTGTAAGTGATGCAGCAAGGATGGAATGCAGGGCTCTGTCCTGTCAGAGCCTGAACTTTTAATTCCTACGCCTAGGTGCTCACTGGTCAGTACCAGCCCTTAAATGTGCTAAGAGATGGAAATCTTCAAAGCCCCTCTGGAGTAGATAAGGCCCATAAACAAGACTGGCATATGGTATAAAGGGAACTAGGAGGAGGCTATGGCCCTGCAAGCGTGCACCTCTTTAGATTTTGTTCCCTGGGCACCTGGCCCACTTTACCCTAATCTCACTCCTAGTTAAGAAACTCTGTTAAATACTGCCATTGTTATTATCATCTTCCTCATTTATTTACTCAGCAAACCTTAAAACAACTGTAATGTGTTAGATGCCGTGCTGGGCTTGGAGTTTAAGCTGTAAATAAGATTTCTTTCTTTGGAGTTCCCATCGTGGGTCAGTGGTTAACAAACCCTACTAGGATCCATGAGGATGAGGGTTCGATCCCTGGCTTTGCTCCGTGGCTTAAAGATCTGGCATTGCCATGAACTGTGGTGTAGGTTGCAGATGTGGCTCAGATCCTGCTTGGTTGTGGCTGTGGCGTAGGCCGGCAGCTGTAGCTCTGATTCAACCCCTAGCCTGGGAATCCCCCTATGCTGCAAGTGTGGTCCTAAAAAGCAAAAAAAAAAAAAAAAAAAAAAAAGAGAGAGAGAGGTATCTTTCCCCTATGGTGGAAGACAAGTCTGTAAACCCAAGTGTTTATAGAGACGAGAAGATAACCAAAGAATGAGGCTGCCAGGTAAAGACTGTCTCTAGCTGGGGAGTGAAAAACAAGAGTAGCTGTTGATTACCTGTGGCTGATTCTAGCCATACTGACACCTTCTCAGTGTCCAGTAGCACCTCCTACTCCCCTCCCCTTTCTTCCTCCTTCCTTCCTTCCTTCCCACTTGCCCTCCTTTCCTCCCCCTCCCCCCTCCCCCTGCTCCCTTCCCTCCTCCTCTTCCCCTTCCCCCTCCCTCCCACCATCCTCCTCCCTCTCTTCCTTCCCCCTCCCCCTTCCTCCTCCCCAACTCCTCCTCCTTCTTCTGGTCAATTATTTTTGGCCACAGTGACTTGCCTTTTAGAAACTGGTATATGCTATTGCTCTGTTTGTGATACAAGAAATCCTGGTGTCTTTTCTATTGAAAATGATCATCTTAGACTGTTTTCCCTGTTACTACATCTGGTATCCAGTATCATTACAAAGCCTAGGACTTGGCCTCTGTGAAGACCAAACAGCTTACAGCAGATTAACAAATATTCTTAATGTGGTACATGAATATATTAGGTAACTTAAGACACTATAACTTGAATTTGCAAACTGAGTCAAAAATCTTTTTTCCAAATGTTTTGGCCACTGGAGCAAAGTGCATGTTGTCTGAGGACCTCTTATTCCCAATTAAAAAAAAAAAAATTCATTTTAGGAATTGGGCCTTTCCTTCCCTCTTGTTAGTCAAAGTGCCTCTAGTCTGGTGGAGAGGAAGGACCAGGCTCAAAAGCAAGCATCAAGGGACCTGTGGGGAATGCAGATGTCACAGGCTTTCCGCTGCACTCACCTGCCCCAAGTGTCTGTCCTTTTCCAGTAAATCAGGCTCTCCCCAGCCCCTCACTTCAGCACCTTTGCATTTTCCAGGCCACCGCTTTGCAAAGATTTGCTGTGAAGTGCTGCCACCTAGTGAGAGAAAGTAGGAATGGAAACCATAGGAGCTGCGGTGCTCAGAATTCTCTCTTCTAGAATCCTGGTTAATTAACCTTGGCTAAAATTAGGTCTAAGTTTTTGATACTGAGAAGATAACCCTTCCCTCACAGGGTGCGCAGACTATGTGGAGAAGCCCTAAAAAGGCGAATGGCAGTCCAATAGCTAAGATTTTGAGGAGGAGGCCTATGTATTCAGGCTCAATGTGTGCTGGCACCACTCCCCTTGCAAAACTAGATCTCCGTGGGCATTTGATCAGGTCAAAGTGAGGAGTGAAGATATTTACCTGTTTCACTAAAGGGAAGGGCCAACTTCAGTTGTTAATATCATCTTTTCAAGTCCAGGAGGATATTTTCTTCCAGTCTTTTGACTGAATTGGTTTTGGATTTGAAAGAAATAGGGAAGTGATCTGTCACTTTCCTTTTTGCATGTCAAGCTGTCAGCTTCCCAACGTGAGAGAATGCACAGATTCTGAATAGACATGTTTGTCAAGCCTAAACAGAAATAGGAACTTTATTAATAAACTTGAGTGTAGTCATAATACATGGTCCTCAATATAGCAGCACTGATTTTTGAACCAGAACTATGGTGCTGAAATGAGATTCCATTGTGTTAGTAAGTATTATCATGTCACGCTTTCCTGCCGGGAGGTGAGTTAGCCGAATATTACCATTGATTACCACTGGGGGGGTTTCAAAGGTCAGCATCATGGAAGATAACAGAGCCTTTCATATGATATGCTTTCAGTTCCCTAACAGATGCAGAATAATTGGAAAAGAGGCTGAAAAAAAAAGCCATGAATTTTTTTTTTTTTTTTTACCCTGAGTGGTCATTCCTTGGATCAACTCATTTTTAGGGAAGAGAAAGCCTCATGGTTTTTGTTTTTTGTTTTTCCTGTTGTGACATTTCTCTTCTTTCCTTTGATACGCTGGCTGCACTTTTCCTCTCAGCAAAGTTGAAAAAATATATATTTTAGATGGAAAAAAAAAAAAAAAAGATGGGAAGAAACCAGAAGAGAAGTGAGCGCCATGACACAAAGATAAACAGAACTCTGGATACTTTTTTTTGCCCTAGGGAAAGTTGAGTTTTCAAGGAGGAGAGGCGGGTGTGGGCTCAGCTGGCCCCATCATTCCTGGGCTAACCAGAATCCTGGTGGGTCCGGGGGCACTGCAGCTGCCTGGCTGTGGCTGCTGCAGGAGGAGGCCATTAACAGGGCAAGGAAAGCAAACACCGGTGAATTCTGATCTCCTTTTGTCCAAACCACTTCCATGGGATGTAGGCAGCAAGGGAGAAGACTTGCTTCCAGAGCAGAAAGAACTTGGGAGTAATCCTGGAACTAGGTTCCAGGATATTGAAAAAGTGATCAGTAGTGTGTGTGTGTGTGTGTGTGTGTCTCCAGGAGGACAAGCAGGGTGATTTGTGTGTATTTGTGTGTTTTAAAATAGCCACCCATGTTGAAGTCACAATCAAAAACTGTGTGGAAAGAAAATCTTCATGAATATCAGCTCTCATGGAGCTAAGATGGGCCAGTTTATGGAACCAGTGTTATCTCTTTCCTCTGTGGGTGTGGGCTTAGGCTGGCCACCCTTTATGCCAAAGACCTTGAGCAGACCTTGGCTAAATCCCCAAGGTATATACTCCCTGTTTACTGTCAGCAGTGATCTGTGGAATGAAGTGGTGTGGGCTGCGTTGCCTTAGGCAGAGTTCATGTGTCATTCAGGAGACAGCGCATCAGGCCGCAGAGGCAGAAGGAGGCTGCCTTCTGTCCACGGAAATGAGTGAATCAGAAAGCCAGATGGGGGCCAGCTCTCAGGACTGAGGGATTGCAGAGCTCGAAACTGGAAGGACTTGGGAACGGTGTGTCCTTTAGTGTACTGATGAGAGAACTGAAGCCCAGGGAGGCCAAGGAATTTGCCCACATTTCTTCTACTAATTAATTGATTTTTCCAGGTATTCTACCCTGATGCCTGAGTGCCTCTCATGGGCCAGGCTCTTTCTCAGTGCCGGAGTTGGGAAGAGGACACGTGTGGCACAGGGAGCAGAAGCTTATCACAAGTCAATCTGAAAGTGAAGCCTGATCTAGAACCAGGAATCTCAGGGCAGGAAAAGGGGGGAAGTAGAGAAAGAGATCCAGCTTGGTGCTCTAGTTTGGACACTGATTTGTTAGTCTGCAGTAATGATAATAACTATCCCTGTAGAATGGAAAGTTCCCCCATGTACCATTTCTTAGCATCCATCAGACTTGTCATTGAAGTGGTACTTGTAAGATGATATTTTAGTCTCTTTCTCCTGCTCCTGATCTAGACTGCAAGTCACACCGTGCAGATACCTTTCTTGGGTCTACGTTTCGTCCCCAGAACCTGGCAGAACACTTGGCCCATGGTAGTTACTCAGCAAATATCCATCAAGTGAACAGTGGAGTGAATGATAAAATGATAAGGGAGCCCAAGTTCTGTTCTATAGGATAAAGCTCAGCAAATGTCTGTAAGAGCCAGGGGGCAAATGTTTTAGGCTTTGGGGGCCCACGCAGACTCTGTTACAATTATTCAATTCTGCTTTGCAGCAGGAAAGCAGCCATAGACAGTATATGAAAAAGTGGGCATGGCTCTATCCCACTAAAACTTTGTTCATGAACAGTGAAATTTTAATTTCATCCAATTTTACATCCAGGAAATATTATTATAGTATTTTTCCAACCTATTTAAAAATATAAAAAAAAATCTTAGCTTGAGAGTTTTGCAGAAAGAGGTTCAAGGTCAGACTTGGCCCACAGGCTATACAGCTTACCATCCCCTGCTATAGGAGAAGATGAAGGGTGAAAGGTCTTAGGAGGTTTTTCCCTGCGTGATTGGTTCATCCATTTAAGCATTTATTGAATACCTGCTCTATGCCAGGCTCTGTACTGGGGAATGTACATATGACAGCAATAAGACAC
Organism: Sus scrofa; assembly: GCF_054392235.1. NCBI lineage: Eukaryota > Metazoa > Chordata > Mammalia > Artiodactyla > Suidae > Sus > Sus scrofa. Next base: position 101,858,101 of record NC_139396.1, on the reverse strand, counting down.
AGTGTCTGTCTTCAGAAAGTTTAACATCAAATTGAAGAAGTTACATGTTTAATATAAAAGTGTGATAAACAGGAGTTCCTGTCATGGCTCAGTGGAAATGAGTCTGACTAGCACCCATGAGGATGCAGTTTCGATCCCTGGCCTCGCTCAGTGGCTCCGTGGGTTAAGGATCCAACGTTGCCATGAACTGTGGTGTAGGGAGCAGATGTGGCTCAGATCCCACGTTGCTGTGACTGTGGCATAGGCTGGTGGCTACAGCTCCGATTCGACTCCTAGCCTGGGAACCTCCATATGTCCCCTGTGTGGCCCTAAACAGACAAAAGATAAAAAAAAAAAAAAAGTGTGATAAACATATAGCAAAGTGAACGAAGCCTAGCACAGGGAAGGAGTGGTCAGTTCTATTGTATTTATGCAGACCGAATTGCTTAAATCAAAGCCAGAACAATGAATGCCTAGGAATAGACAGAGAAGTAGCCTCATGAGGAAAGGCTCAGGAGCTGTTTCTTTTTTTTTTTTTAATTGAAGTATAGTTGGTTTACAATGGTGTATAAATTTCTGATAGACAGCACAGTGACTCAGCACAGTGACTTATACGTACCCATCCTTATATGCCTATTATTTTTTAAAATATTCTTTTCCATAGGATGTTGAGTATATTTCTCTGTTCTGTATGGTAGGACCTTGTTGTTTATCCCCTCCATGTATAATAACTTAACATCTGCCAACCCCCAACTCCCATTTCATCCCTCTCCCAATGCCCTCCCTGTTGGCAACCACGAGTATGTTCTCCTTGTTTGTGAGTCTGTTTTGTGGATGTTCATTTGTATCATATTTTAGGTTCCACATATAAGTATCGTCTGATATGGTATTTATCCTTCTCTTTCTGATGTCATGTAGTATGATAATATCTAGGTCCATCTATGTTGCTGCAAATGGGCTTATTTCATTCTTTTTTATAGCTGAGTAGTATTCCATTGTATATTTATAGCATATCTTTATCCAGTCATCTGTTACCAGACATTTAGATTTTTTTTGTGTCTTGGCTATTGTGAATAGTGCTGCTATGAAAATAGGGGTGCCTGTATCTTTTCGAATTATAATTTGGTCTGGATATATGCCCAAGAGTGGGATTGCTGGATCACGTAATTTTATCCTTAGTTTTCTGAGGAACCTCTCTACTGTTTTTCATAATGGCTGCACCAACTTACGTTCCCACCAACAGTGTAGGAGAGTTCCCTTTTCCTCACACCCTCTCCAGCATTTGTTATTAACTTACTGACTGTGGCCATTCTGACTGGTATGAGGTTATACCTCATCGCAGTTTTTTATTTTGCTTTTTAGGGCCACACCCACAGCATATGGAGGTTCCCAGGATAGGGGTCAAGTCACAGCTGTAGCTGCTAGCTTACGCCACAGCAACAGCATCACTGGATTTGAGCAGCATCTGTGACCTACACCACAGCTCATGGCAACGCCGGATTCCTAACCCACTGAGCGAGGCCAGGGATCCAACCCGCAATCTCATGGTTCCTAGTCGGATTCGTTTCCGATGCACCACAATGGGAACTCCCTCATTGTAGTTTTGATTTGCACTTCTCTAATAATTCGCAATGTTGAGCATTTGTTCATGTGGCCGTTTGTATTTCTTCTTCGGAGAAATGTCTATTTAGGTTGTCTGCTTCTTTTTTCATTAGGTTGTTTCGTTTGTGTGTGTGTGTATGTGTGTGTGTGTGTGTGTGTGTGTGTATGTGTGTGTGTGTGTGTGGTTGGCTTGTATGAGCTGTTTGTCTAAGAAGCAGTTTCTTTTATGGAACCTGACTCCCTCTCCTGTAGGTAGATGTGATGACAGAGACCCAAAAGGCAGCCCTGGGGGAGGCAGGGGCTGTATCTGCCAGGACTTTGAGTCATGTGTGAGGGAGTTGGCGATTTTGGAACTGTCTGTCTCAAAATGTTTTAGAATCCAATGGTCTACAGGAAAGCTTGTGGAGAACTCCGTGTGGGGAGAAATCAGGAAGGAGTTAGGTTGGAGGCAGGGCACTGCCTGGGACCACTTCACACTCTAGGGTTGAAGGCAGAAGGGCCTGTGTACATTCACGCAGAAGCTGGAGTTATGGAGGGATTAGGGGATCAAGAGAAACATTAAGGAGGAAAACCCAAATAGGCTTTATGGCTGATGGATGTGTGGAGAATGAAGGAATAGGAAGAGTCTAGAATGACTGGTTTTAGGCTTGGGTGTTTCCTCTGAAAGGTACCTTCATCTTCACAGAGGAGAGTGAAGGAGGGAATGTTTTAGGAGAAGGTAATTGGATTTCTGGTGCTTCCTTCTTTGGAGATTTTTTTTTAATTTTTATTTTTTTACAGAGTTCTCCTCATAAGGTTTAATTCCTATATCTCTAAAACAGGAATCATTATTTCTTCTTCTTTTGGGAAGCAGAATTGGTATGACCAGCCTCTCTTGGCAGTCAGAGTAGTGATTAGTCACTGGTGTCAAGACGAGATCACTATCCTCAGCAGGTCAGATCTTTAGAGGATGAGTCATGACTGTGTAGTAAATAAGAACCACACAGTCCATTGAATTAACGTATGTGAGGGACTCTGATATTAATTGGGGATTTCCAGCCTACACCTTGCAAATGTCACTAGCATCTTTTCAACGCTCCCTCTTGACAGATTGGAAGGTCATTGTCTGTGGAGTGATATTCCTATCGTCTCTCAGTCAGTCTGCCTGTCTCACGCTCGGAAACTTTCTGCCGGTTCTCCCTCTCATTCTTTGCCCACTGGAGAGTGTCAGGAGATTTTTAGATAATTTCCTTAGAGATGATGACAAAGATTTAGAACAAACATTCCTCCCTCCTCTCATTTGTCTTGGATTTTCCCAGTCTCCATCTTGATCAAAACTAGAGGCAAAGATACTACCTCTAGAGTGTAGTCAGAAAACAATAAAACTCCCTGTCTATTTGATTTCCTGACAATGGAAAAGTGGTCCAGGAAAATATTAGTAACAATGCAAGTAACGTAAGGTTAGATCCTAAAAGGCTTGGCATAATACTTTTCTTGTTTTGTCTGTTTCTGGCCAGTCTTAATTCAATTATCTATTATACTCCAGCTAATGGTTTATTTCTCCATCACCAACAATTTTACAGTCGTTCAGAACACTTTTGGGGGTTCCAGAGCAAATGGCCTTAAACACCAACTTCATGTCTGAGAGATTTTATTTGCTTATTAGAACTGTAGGGTCCACAGCACTATCTGCATGGGGGAGTCATTCCCCTAGCTGCAGTCACTTTTACAGTTCCTTGCTTATAGGAGTATAGTTCTTTTTATATAAAAGGATGCTTGGAACAAGGCAGCTCAGTGTGCCAATTTTGGGTGCTTTAAACTGGGCCGAAAGTAATAACAATTTGAGTAGAATCAGTGTATCTCTTGAAGCCAGAAAAAGGCAGAGGAAGAAAAGAGCTGGATTTTGGGATGCAATTTGAGATTAATAAATGATTCATTCAACAGATAATGTATTGATCATAGCTCTGTGCTTGTCATGCGTGGGATATTGTGAAGCATGAGTTTCAGCCTAGAGTAGCTTATTTTAGTTATGGATGTGGGCATTCACAGTACTTTGTCTACAATAGGAGTGTAAAATCTTTGATGAGTATAATAGATAGAACAAGATATATAACAGATGAGTATATAATTTAATGTATAGATAGATTTATATAAATTGTATATAAGTATATGCTTATATTTATGTATAAATATGTACACCTTTGCATATAGGTATGTAAATGTGTAAATTTCTATAGAAGTATGTAAATATGTAAAATTTACATGTAACTGTAAATATGAATAGGTAAACATAACAGAAATGGAGAAACAGTTAAATAATAACACTGAAGAGTAATCTTGGGAAGATGGGCATTGAAATACATGCAGATGCACTTTTTACTTTGGATATAATTCACACTTTGTCCAGGTGTTGATTCCATGAGACACGCATATCTGTACACACACATAATTGAGTTCAGCTTATTAGTAGGAGAGTAACTGAATGATAGAATCTCGGGTGCCTGACTTTCTCAGATCAGGTGTCTTGTTGTCATAAGTCAGTGACTAATATTAAAACCAGTGGAATATACCAGTGGCTCCAAATGGAAAATTCTCCCTGTCCTGCTCACCTTGCCCTGAGTGAATGAATACAGCATCAGCAAAACAGCTGTTATTTATTTCCCGACCCCACATCTGTCCTCGAAGGCCATCACGTGGGCCAGGAGCGAGGAACAGGCCATGTTTCCATCAGCGGTGGCACCAGCCAAGCCTGTGACTGACCTCATAGAGTGGACGAAAGAACCTTGGGGGGCACTGGGCCTCCTAGAAAAATAGGCTTGTAAGTCACAAGCAGGGTGTCAGCTCCTTGTGGAATTTCATGGTGGAAGTGAAGGCAGACTCACATTATGAGTTGCTGAGTCTCCTGCTTGGATACTTGAAATGTTTGAAAGGAATCCCATTGCCATTGAAGTATATATACATAGAGGTGTGGCCTCCATGATGAACCAGAAACATGTATTCCTAAGACACACAACATTTGAGTGTATTCATAAGATACGCAACATTTACATGTATTCATGACACATTTACATGTGTTCATAACACACCTGACATGTATTCATAAGATACACAACATTTATGGGTATTCATGACACAACATTTCTACAGCTGTCCCATTGCATGAAAGCATTTTGTGACTGCTGCTGTATTTCGTGAACTCTAGAGTAGGGTTTCTTTTTCTCCCCAGTTTGGCAGATGTGGATAAGGCTGTTCCAAGAGGTCTGTGACTGGTCCCATGTCCCACACCTGGGAGGTGGCATGGCCAGGGCTAGAATTAAGGGTCTTTTCGGCAGTCATATCCCCACTATGACATAAGGGCAATAGCATGGCCCCGCCTTCTCAGTGCTGACCAGTTAGTCCAGGTGTGTATTAAGATGGGATGAATTATTAATGTGGTTAGGGAGAGATGTGTGTGTGAATTGAAAGCAGGGAGATGTGCCTTGGGGACTTGGTGGAACAATGGGCCTTGAGTTGAGCCTTCAAGCATGGATGGAATTTGGCTAAATGGAATGAAGGGGGAAGGGTGCTCCAGACAAGAGAAAAGGGGAAGCAGGGGGAGGAATTTGCATGTCCCTTTGGGGAGCCAGTAAATAGACTAGTCAGGATATTTCCCATTGTATGTGTGTGTGTGTCTGATGGATCTGCATGGGTGGTGAAAGTAACTCGAATGGGAGTTCCCATTGTGTCTCAGTGGGTTAAGACCCTGACATATTGTCTATGAGGATGCGGGTTCAATCTTGGGCCTCGCTCAAGCTGTAGGTATATGTCACAGATGCGGCTTGGATCCAGTGTTGCTGTGCTGTGGTGTAGGCCTCAGCTGTAGCTCCCATTTGACCCCTAGCCTGGGAACTGCCGTGTGTCACAGGTGCAATCCTAAAAAGAGAAAAAAAAAAGTAAGTAACTTGAGTGAATTTATTGGATTTACTGGTTGAAGCCCCCTTTGGGGAAGAGGAGGGACCTGGAGGACAGCTGTCCTTATTACCCTTTTATGCCCCTTCTCTTTGACTGCCTCCCACAGATACACAGTAGATGGAATTGATCCACTTATTCATCCCCTCATTCCTTCTTTTCACTTCATCTTGTCTCATTCAACAGATATTTGTTGTATACCTGCTAGGCTCTAGGCACTGTGTTAAATTTTAGTGAAGTTACCTAAGGGAACCCTCACTCTTTGGTGAATTAATACATAAATGAGTGAACAAAAGAAATGGGACAGTAATTTAAGAAGAAAGTGAACAGGCAGTGATACGGTAGAAGAAAAGAAAGTGAGGAGATGGTGATATGGGATGATTTTTTTTTTTCCTAATACATAAACATCTCTTAATAACTGGCCTAGAATGACTTTCTGGGGGCTTAGGAAAAAACCCCCAATGCATTAGAGCTCTCTTCAGACCTTGGATGGCTTGTGGCAGCATCCAATACTGACAGTAAAATTATGACCTTGTGATTCACAGCTGTGTTGTATATTCTCTAGCACATGGTGTGATTTATATACCAAGCCAATTGTTTTAAAAAAAGAATGGGGAAAAACTAACACAACAGAGAGTTTATAAAGTAGGGTTATATTTAAAGTATAATGTCTTTTATCTAAGTCTGCATCGAAAGTAGGAGTGCTGTGCTGTGGGTCAAGGTTATTGGCAATGTTCTTGTAGGGCCAGGTGGGGGTGTTAGGATTACTAATTACGCTTAAAGCTTGAGGGCCAGGCTTCCACATCCAGAATAAGGAGTCCTGTCACCTCTCTTCCAGAAAGAGCCATCACCTTGAATCCCTTCTTCCCTTGAAATTCTACCTGGGCATCTACTAAATTTGACCTTGACATGCATTAAACTCAAGCAAGAAACTTAACTTCCTCTGGGAATCATTTCTCCCTAGGAAACAAATGGAGCTCTATAGGACAGTTTGCTAGGAAGCCATAAATGTGATTTTTACCGCATTTTTCACATCTGCATGTTTTGATCCCTGTTATGGAGCTAGGAAGGGAAGAAGCTAGGAGTAGACTAGGATCTGTGGAGGGTGGGTTGTGGGAAGTATCAGATTCAGACAAGTCTCAATTCTGTGAGAAGGTGGAGGGAGCCCAGTGATCAGGCACCAAAAAAACAAACAAACAAAAAAAACCTGCACGTGAGTCCAGAGACACAATCCTGGTGCCAGTTGGACCCCTGCCAGTCTGGTTGACCTTGAACAACTCACCTGAGCTCTTGCCTTTGCTACTTAAGGAGTTACTGTGAAGATCAAAGGACATGTTATCTCTTTAAATACTAAGCCAATGGCTAGAGACATTCTTTTTCCCTTGCTTGGCCTGCTTTTTTTCTTCTCATTGCACACAACCCTTTTTCCTCAATGAAGATGCTCAAGGACAGTAAGCTGACTCAGACTTCCTTCTCGATCAGTGTATTTTCTTTTGTTCAACCTCGTTTCTGTCTTTCTAGTTATTCCAGATTGTTTTTTTCTGAGCACTTCCCTGTATAGGACCTGTTCATACTCCTTCTTTGATGTGACCATATGCTTCTTTAGATCAGACTCCTAATTCTCCTGGCTCATTTCCTGCCTGCCCCAGACCCACAGGGCACCAAAAGCAAGGAGAATGGAGGCAGCTTATTGCCAAGCAGAAGGACCTTGCTGGGGCATCTGTGATGCAGGTAACCAAAGGTCATTGCTCACTGCACTGGTCCCAGAGAAGGTGCCAGGATGCTGATCCCATTAAAGGCAGTGGGGCTTGGAGGACACTGCGCATCCTGTTAAAAACCTCCAAGCTTTGGGCCATCACTGAGAAACTTGACCTGGGATGAGTCTTTGATTTTGGTTGGTATGTTGCTTCCCCAGAAAGCCTAAACGTGCTTCAAATCCCTCCAAGATAAGCGCTTATTTTATTCTAATATGAAGAACATTTTATTTTATGGGATCAAGTAAAAGACATTTTTGGTTTTTTTTGGCCACACTCATAGCATATGGAAATTCCTAGGCCAGGGATCGAATCTGAGATGCAGCTGAGACCTATGCCACAACTGCAGCAATATTAGATCCTTAACCCTCTGTGCCAGGCCAGGTATTGAACTCGTGTCTCAGCAGCAACCTGAGCCACTGCAGAGACAATACCAGATCCTTAACCCGCTGTGCCACAGCAGAAATTCCAAGAAGTCTGGATATCTTAGTTATATGTCTCCAAAGTAATTCTTTTATGATTTTTATAAAAATGACACATTTTAATTTGAAAGAAATGGAAGCAACACAGAAAATCTAAGGAAGAAGACGTAAAACAACACAAAACTTTTGATAACTTTAGGTGAAGATCATTTAGACATCTTCCTGTGCATTAAACAAATGACTGTTACTAAACAGAAATTTACATAATATGAATTCATTCTACACATGCCGTTTTAAAAATAAAAATGTTAAAGTTTATTTGTGCATAGCAGGAAAAAAATTGAAGGACACTAAATGCTGGTAACTTTTAGTTCCTAAGACATGGAGGCGATGAAGAGAAAACAATTAGGAAAAATAATGGAGGTGGTATCGTGTTTTAACTTTATTTTTTAATTTTTTATAGTAAGGATCAACTTTCCACTATGAAAGAGAAAATTGCCACATTTATATTCCTCCACATCCTTTCCCCTTACAAGTTCGTTATGGTATTATTTTTAATAACATAACATTTTTTGTCAGGGTTTTGTAATATTCTTCTCTGGAACTAGAGGTCCCATTTTCATTTAGTCTTAGTTAAGTATTTTAAAGTGTGAAGCAATCATGCCAAGTCCTGTTTTTTGCATAGCTTCTTCTTACTGTTTTAGAGCAGATGATAGTGGGGAAGGAGGGCCCTTGAGTTGGGGGTTGAGGTTGTAGGGGATGAAATCTCTGTGGTGGGGGGAGGCATGGCTTGGGGGAGAGGAGGCTTGAGCAGCCACTGATTGTAGACTTCCGGGATGTAGAACAGGGCAGGGCTGTTGTTTGCCTCTGGAGCCAGACTGCCCAGCCTTGAACTCCAGCTCCTTTACCTGATTGCTGGGTGAGCTTGGGCAGTCTATTTAACTTCTCTGTGCAATGGGGACAACTACCACTCCCTCGTATTGGGTTTTGTGGGGATGAGATGAGTTATTTAAAGATGCCTAGAAAGGTATCTGACCCATTGTAAGTGTTTGTTCTTATTGGAAAACCACACTTTTTGGAGACCAGTTAAGTAGCATGTGGAAGCCTGTTCTGAGAACATCACACCCCTTCTTTAATCATTTGTGGGCATTTAAAAAAGTCTCAAATAGTTTTCAATCCAATCATCGTTCACTTGCTTTAAACAGTTTTATACCTTTCCTTGTTCTTAGACTAAAACCCACTCTCCTGCCCACCGCCCACAGGGCCTGCAGTGGGGCCTCCTGCTCTTTCCCGGCCCTGCCCGCTGCACCTGCTGCTCCTCTTGCTGGATTCTGCGCTTCTCCCTGCCCCCTCCTCCCACTATGGCCCTTCTCACCCTCAGTTCCCACCCATCCCTCACCTCCTGAGAAAGACCTGATGTGTCCGACCACACAGTGGTGTAGTGTGCCCCCCACGGAGGTCTGTTTACTTAATGACCATGTGTAGCAATTTGTAATTGTTTGCTTATTTGGTTTTTTATTCCGTCTTCCCTTCTAGACTGTAATTTCTTGAGGGATCATACTTTCTTATTCAGTGCTATGCAACTCGTAGTACAAACTCTGGTACCAGCTGACACTCTGAACATTTTAATTGAAGAAAATATCTATGCACCTCTAGATAGGTGACTACACAGATGTAGATCTGTCTTCTATCTACTGATATCTATCTATCCTTATACATATGTATATATATATATATACATATATATATACACCTTACTTTACTATATGCTTATAAGTATACTATACTATTCTATACTATATACTTATACTATGTGTATATATGTGTGTGTGTGTATACACACACACACACACAGTTTTTAGACACCAGAAAAAAAAAGGCAGACGTTGTATATATATAGACACAGACGGTCACTAAGTAGCTTGGCTTATCCAGGCACCATTCCTACCTGCCAATCCTCTCATTTTCTCTTCACATGACAATTCTCTGCCTCAGTAAGAACTTGACTCAAGACCCTTGTGGGAGTGGTCAGAGCAGGAGATTAGAAATGCAGGTGACACTGAGTGTCAGCTGTATGCTGCACAGTGTTGGATGCTTTGTGTATTTTACTCAATCTTGATAGCAACCTGTGAACTGGAGTCATTTTCCCATTGCGCAGATGGCACTGGGAAGATTTTTAATCTCTCAGAGTTAATAAGTGGCAGAGCCCTGACTGGAGGCTCCTCTCAATTAGGTGAGGCTGCCAGTTAAAGAAGGATGAGATAGTAGCCACCAGCCAACTTCAGGCAGGTTGCAAAGAGCTTGCTCTTTAGAGAACATGAGCTGAGCATATGGGTGCCAGAAAGAGTGATTTCAAATTGCAAACCAATAAGAGCCTGAACCTGAAAAATGAAAAGTAAGGGAATCATTAGTGTGGGTTTGAGTTCACCAAAAAAGGAGATGAAATCAGAGGATTTGGTGGAACAAAGGAAACATATATATTTTTTTTTCCCCAGAATTTGGGGGTGGGGGTGAGCAGAAAATGATGGAATGCTTTCCTGGGTAAAATTCATCAGTTTCAGGCCTTCTTTTCCCAAAATGTGCTCATGGAATTTTGGAATACAGAGAAAGTTGGTACACACATAGACAAAGAACCCTACTGGAGTTTTCTATGGCATGGTGGGTTAAGGATCTGGTGTTGTCACCACTGTGGCTTGGGTTGCTCCTATAGCACGAGCTCAGGCCCTAGCCCAGGAACTTCCGCATGCTATGGGTGTGGCCAAAAATAAAGAAAAGAAAAGAAAAAAAGAAAAAGAGCACTTTTGTCAAATAAGTTTGTGAGTTCCTAGTTTAGAGAATTTCTTAACTGCAAGAATTCTCAGAGCCATTGTCAGTTTCCAAGGATGGTATATAGCATCTCTCTGGACTTTTTGGTGTCTTCAGATGCCCTGGGGACAGTGTTCTACCTGACGTGGCACTTTCCAGGGACGTTAGGGAAGAGTCTCACCCTCTCCTTGTGCTCTCAGAATAGTAATAGGCCCTCAGGAAGTGGAGGCACAGGGCAGAGCAGTGATAAGGCCAGGTCATTTTTCTGTGCTGTTTCATTTAAGCCTCACAACAACGCAAGAGGCAGGTCTTCCTATTCCTTGGGGGACAGGCCCTGCTGGAGCCCCACCCATATCCCCTTGCCCTCACCTATCCTGAAGGTGGAGGTAGCTGGATTTCGAATTGCCAGGATCAGCATTTCTTTGCCTGATGGTTTTCTGCAGTCCTGGCAGCCTACTTATGGGCCTGCCTCCAGGTCTTAAATGCTTGGAAATTAATGCTCCCCTAAACCAATGACCCAACAAAGGGGATGGTCAGTTCCCCAGCTGCTCACCCCTCGGCGGGAAAGCTCTGCACACACCTTCTACACAGGCTGGTGACTCCCCCAGCAGGACTCTGATCCAGGTGTCCACAGCGATACTTGCTTGACAAACCCATCATCTTTCCCATCCCTTTCTCATGCCCCCTCTCCCCTGCTCGTGTTTCCTGACATCACCTCCCTAAGAAGCTATTTGCTATCAGATTCCTTTCTCTGGTTTTGCTTCTGGGGAGCCCAAACAGATATACCGCTTTACAAAAAAATAAAAAGCAAAGCCACAACCCCAACAACAACGACAAATCCGAAGTTTACAAGAGGTTGCAGAAGATAGCTCAGCTCACAGCTTATAAATTACAATGCCAGGATTTAAATTTAATCATTACATTTATTGAGCACCCACTCTGTGCCTGGCACTATCCTCAATGCTGAGATGAAAAGATGAAGGGGAACCCTCTGACTTGAACAATGTACAGAAATAAATTAATACAGACCTGTCTGCAAAGTCTCTGCCCTTAACCAGGGTATTCTACAAACCTTCCAAGGATAGATGCTTGATGCCTTCTAAACTAGACCCATGGTGATCCCTGTGTCAGAAGCTGTAATATTCAGCTACTATACTGCCCTCTAGGCCACCCCAAAATATATCAGATCCAGGCTCTTGGTTCATGATAAATGCTGGAGAAAATCACAAGATTCACTGACTCAACAATATTCCTGCTCAGTGTAACATCTTTCTTAATTAGTGAACTGCAATTAGCATTTATAAAAAGAAATCATTCCACAAGGTGAGGTCACTGAGATGTAACATCTTGTTCCAAAGCTGTCCTCCTGGTGTGAGTGGGATCATTCGGAAATTAGGCATCTTAATAAACCTAGTGCCCCGGCATCAAATGCATCTGGTCCAGCTGGGTAGGCAGGGTCTGAGACAGAGCAGTCTCCAGGAGTGAGCCATCACTCCATAGGCAGTAGTGTTTGTTCATGGTTACAAAGGACCTGCAGAAGCTGCAGATTTATGAAAATTATTGTTTTTTACTTTTGGCTATTTTAAAAATATTATTTCTTTGTTTACGAGTGACCTTCAGAAGCACATAAACACGTAATTATAAACATTTTATGTGAAAGAGATTAAAGAATACCTGCTACTAATCCTCCAAATTCCTTCTTCCCTCCATCTCCCTTTCCTTCCATCCTTCCTCCCTACCTCTCTTCCTTCTCCCTTTTCCTTCCCTCCCTACCTCCCTCTCTCCGTTCTTCCCATTTTTCCCTCCCTGGCTTCCTGAAACCTAAATCACAAAGAGGGAGAACACCTTGTCTAAGGTAACTGCATGTTGGAGCAATCCTGAAACCAGAACCTGCTTAATTCCTCAAACTGCCACACAGATGTTCATCCCATACCCAGCAGAAATCTTCAGTATGTGTGCTTTTTATCATCTTCTCAGTCTTTCTCGGCACTTACGACGTAAGAACGCTAATGAAAGGAAATCTAAACTGACAACCGGTGTAAGGTTTTTGCATTACTCGTGGATTTCTGCCCTGTGGCTCATGCTCTCGACAGTCTTAAGATTTTCATAGTCTTTTCCAACAAATTCTTATTTATTTGCTGTTTGCTTTTATTTTTTGTCATTGATTGTGCTTCTTTATAGTTGGGGCAATGTACAGTGTTTCTGGCCCTAACAGCTCCCCCCAGAGGACGAAACATGTAATGGGGATGCGGTGAAGGATTGCTGATTAGTTCATTTCCTGCATCTGTATTCTTCCCTTTTGTTTGCTGGGTTTGAAAGTGATGCCCATCAATTTTCTCTCTGGTTCCCTCAGGCGGTCAGTGAAATGGCCACAAGGAAGGCATCTGATGGAAGAAAAGGCCTAGCCCCTTACACCCCTCACCTCAATTGAATGATCAGTCCAGAATAATGGTGGGTTGGTTTTATTTGTAAATCCACACCTCAGGCAGTTGGTAAAGAAAAACAGCATAAGTGATAACATGAGTGCATTGTTCGTTTACATCCTCAGCTTGTCTCTGGCAGGAAGAAAGAATCCGCTTATGGTTAATGATAAAGCAGTGACCCACCTTATTTATTTTCTCATAAATCACGCCTCAGCAGGCGTTTTCATAGTCCCAGATCAGCTTGCTGCTGTTTGTCTTATCTCTGAGGTTGTTCCTGTCATGGATGTAGAGATCAGGAATCACGGCTTACGTGTGATCCGTCTTCATCAGTGAAGTAATATAATGCAAGGGCTTTGCAGATGTTATCTGTGGCCACGTGACGATTAAGCAGATGGTTCTGTGCCTCCTGCCCTGGCTCTGTGAAAGGCTGGAGATTTCAGGACTCATCTCCTGTCACTCAGAGCTGGTCTCCAGAGATGGGTGAAGCCGGCGGAACTGGCGGGTCAGTGAAACCCTCAAAATCAGGGACCCTCTCGTGCTTAGGGACAAATCGGGATTAGGGATGCCGTCTGAGATTGGAGACAGATTATTTCACTCACCAACGCTAAATGTGGGCTTGAACTGGGCCACCCAGCATCACATGGTCTAACAAATACTGTAACTTCTCAAACCACTTGGCCAAGATTTTTAGCATAACCAAGGATTTCGGAGCTAAGCTCAATTTATACTCACTCCCTCATTTCTTCAGCATGTAGTGAATGTTACCATATGCTGGACCCTGAGGTTGTGAACAGAAAAAAAACAGAAGTTATGTAGCCACTTCTTTTTAGGAAAAATGTGCCACTGCAAGCACATGAGCCAAGGACTTTGGGATCACAAAGTGGGACTTGTTAACTTGCTTTTGGTCTGAACAAATTGATTTATGCCTTTAACATAGCTTTATTCCAGACTTATAAATAAAAACAGCATGCACATGGGGAGGAACATGACAATCTATCCATTGGCAGAAACTCTCTTCTTCGGTTAAAACGTTTTCCAAGTCCTCACATATCAAAACCCTAGATGTGACTCACCCTTGTTCAGCAAGGCAAAAATCACTTTAAGTGAGAGCAACGTACCCAGCTGTGCATTACAGGTTATATACAAAGAGGGACAGAGGCCCTGACCTCTGGAGTTCATAGTCTGAAATGACGTATAAGTACCTGAATTACTCAGAAGATAAAAACAGCATGAGACCAGGCACTAAAATGAGCATTACAGGGACCATAAGGAATTACCAAGTGTTACTAACTTGAAAAAGCACCTGTTGGCCAATTAACTATTCCTTCCTCCCTCCAAAATATTAATAAAAAAGAGGTTCTCAAGGTATGGCCTGCAGGCTAAATCTGGTCCTCCACCTCTCTTTGGAAATAAAGTTTTATCGGAATGTAGCCAAGCTCATTTTCTTAGTAATTGTCTGTGGCCAGTTTTCACATGATAGTGGCCAAGTTGAGTAGTTTCAGTGGAACCTATGTGGCTCCCAAAGCCTGAGATATTTATTATTGGCCCTTGATAGCAAACATGTTGCCAGCCCTGATTTTGATGATTCAGGTTTATCCAGTTAATGGAGAGCCTCAGAACCAAACAGAGCTCTTGGTAAATTAATACCTCCAAAATGAATGCTTCATTTTCCTCCTCCCAGTTCACCTTAAATTAATTTTGAGCAGCAGCATGAAACCTCGCCAAATCCCACGGCACCTGAGGCCCTTGCAAAAATGTTTTTACTGACCTGAGATTGGGTGTTCCGCGTTCTGCCTTTAGAGAGAGCTAAATCAGAGCACCCGTCTGGAAGGAGTGCCTGTGTTCTTTGCAAACTGTAATTGAAGATATAATTCACCATGTTCCTCAGTCTTTATTCAAAGCCTCTGGCACAAAAATTCTGCTTGAATTTAATTCTAGGATAACATTGATCTCTGCATTGACTGTATAGGTTTTCCCAGTTTGTAATCCTAACCCTTGTATGTTTCTCTCTTGCCATAGATGCCAGAAAATGCAGAGCCATTTTCAGGGAGGAACTCAGGACTCATTGAGGTGCCAGGGTTGGCACTAGGGTGAGGCAAGATAGGTACATAGGATGCAAAATTAAAGGAGGCACTCACTCTCAAGGCAGTGAAAGGCAGGGTTGGCCTTAAAAAGGGGTGCCTCCTTAAACTCTCTGAACTAGTACCTCTTCTGCCTCATTCTTGTCCTGTTACTGGCAGGTGCCTGGTAACATTCATCCCCATCCCCTCTGCTTCTAGAAAGCAGGAACCCTGTCCTAGTTTATCCCTGTTTATGAGTTTGGCTTTTTTTTTTTTGGTTTTGGACCTTGTGAACTGACTCCGTTCCTCCTTGCAGTAGATACGTAGATAGGGGTACAAATCTCAAAAATCAAACATGTGGGCACTTCAGTGACCGGGGACTGCCATCTGTCCCCTATGGATCCACATGTTGGGCAGGAGGGAAGCTCAGGGTCACGTGTCAGCTTCCCAATGGGGGCTCAGCATGGGAGGGAGGATTAGGGAGGATTAGGCGGATTCTCTTCACTGAGCTCAGGTTTTCATCCTGGGGAAGAGGAGGGGATGTTGACTGAGGCCGGATTCCTTGTCTCCAGCATCACACGTGGTGGTGTTGCAGGACAGACAGAACTGGGGCTTTGGCATTGGAGGAAACTACAGGGGCTAAGAAGTTGGTGACAGGCACTTCAAGGCTAGTGAGTGGTGAGCAGGAGCCTATGGACGGAAGAGTGGACTGAATTACAGACTGCTCTGATCCCTGAGATGGTTAGTTCTTGGAGGGAGGGAGAAAGAGAGAGGAAGAAGAAGGGAAGGAGGGAGGGAAAGGAGGAGGGATGGAGGAAGATGAGGGACAGTGTGGAGCGGCAGATGAACTGGAGATGAGGCAAAAATTTCTTGAATAGGAACCAGAGACCAAAGTAAAGCATCCTTTTCAGATAATTTGAGGCCTGTGTAAATGCCACAAGCTTCTGGTCTGCAATTGTTAAGAGAGTAGGAGTGTGAGGAAATGACCTGGAGAGATGTAATTCAAATGGTTTGGGGATTGGGGAATAGATTACAGTAGGGGTAATAAGTGCCTTGTCGTAGAGTCCCTCTTGCCAGTTTGAGATCACAGAGGTTGGATGGTTCTTTTGTCAGCGAAAAATAGAACCAGGACTTGTCAACAAGTAGATTTGGTTCTGGTCCACAGCTGGCTTCACAGTTTGCCCCTTTCTGCTCTGTCCTCTGCACTGCTTCCCCCCACCGGAACCTCTCCCGAGTGGTGCTCAGGTTTCCTCCCGCCCCATCAACCCCTTATCTCTAACAGAGAGATAACTGATTTCTGGACAGTTGTTGCATTTTAATAGGGTCACACTGCTAGACCCAAGAAAGAGGGGCCAAGTGTGGGGACTTCAGATGAGACCATGAGTGAGTACTTACGTAACACATTCTCTGTGTTAGGCATTTAAATACACACATTAAATCAGTTTATTTTGGAGTTCCCGTCGTGGCTCAGTGGTTAACGAATCCGACTAGGAACTATGAAGTTGTGGGTTCAATCCCTGGCCTTACTCAGTGCATTAAGGATCCAGCGATGCCATGAGCTATGGTGTTGGTCGCAGATGCAGCTCGGATCTGGCGTTGCTGTGGCTGTGGTGTAGGCCCATGTTTACAGCTCCGATTCGACCCCTAGCCTGGGAACCTCCATATGCCACAGGAAAAACAAACAAACAAAAAAAAATCATTTTATTATCTTTATTATCAGCATAATTATCTTTATATTTCACATGCAGTAAAAGGCTTGCAGGTTTCACATAACCAGCCCAGGTTCTCAGTGTATGAGGAAGCCAAGATTCAAACCCACATCTATCTGATACAAAGTCTTTCTTACTATGTGATATGCTGCTGCTCAGATGGTAAAATTTCAAGCATCAATGAACAAGAGGAAAGTATTTATTTGGTGGTCTTCTGCTAAAATATAATGATATGGGTAGTCATCTTTCCTATCTAGCTAAATGCAGTTATAGACCATAAACTGACCAACAAGAGTATACATTCCTTGAGGATGGGTTTATATTTTTATTTTTTTGTCTTTTTGCCATTTCTTGGGCCGCCCCTGCGGCATATGGAGGTTCCCAGTCTAGGGGTCGAATCGGAGCTGTAGCTGTCAGCCTACGCCAGAGCCACAGCAATGCAGGATCCGAGCTGTATCTGTGACCTACACCACAGCTCACAACCTCATTGTTCCTAGTCAGATTCGCTAACCACTGAGCCACGATGGGAACTCCAAGGATGGGTTTATAGCTAATTGTATATGTAGCCCAGGTATGCCTCGCTCAATATCTGACTCATGGTAATAGTAATGGCAAACAGTCATTACACTTACTATGTACCAAGGGCAAGTTTAACTGTTACAGATACATTGCCTTGTGCCTTACAATCACTCTAGGAGGTATGTTACTATGACTATACCCATTTTAAGGTTGGGGAAACTGAGACACTGAAATGAAGGAATTTGCAAGTACTTATTCCCAAGTAATGGCAGAGCTGGGACATGAATTGCATTGCCTGGAACACCCCCTCTCTTCTAAATAGGTGCTTAATTAAAAATTATAGGAGTCCCTCTTGTGGCTTAGTGGGTTATGAACCGGAATAGTACCCATGAAGATAAGGATTCAATCCCTGGCCTCACTCAGTGCGTTAAGGATCCGGCATTGCTGTGAGCTGTGGTGTAGGTTGCAGATGAGGCTCAGATCCCACGTTGCTGTGGCTGTGACATAGGCTGGCGGCTACAGCTCTGATTCGACCCCTAGCCTGGGAACCTCCATATGCTGTGGGTACAGCCCTAAAAATACACACACACATATACAAAATGTAGTTGGATAAATGGACTAGTGTATCAGTTTGTGCAGGATCTGGGGAATTGGATATTTGTTGATTTCACCAAGGAGGTCAAATGTGTCAGAGTTCATTGATTAGTCAGTATTTTTAAAAGAATGGGGTTAATATTTTTATGACTTTGTTTTGTTTTTTTACTGACCCCTCCCTCAACCTCTGCTGTTCTATGGATGAAGGATGATGTTCCATGTTAGCAACCCTGGGCCTTTAGGAACAAATAAAACCCTCATTGAATTCCTCAGGACAGACAACATAGGGGCAGTGGCCATGGGACACAGGAGGCGGTGGTGTAACATGTGGATGTCACATAGACCATTTTTCACAACACACACATGTCCAGAGAAATGAGCCCAAGTTCATTTGAGTGTATACATATGTTTGTAGAGAATTTTCTTTGCATTTTAAAAAATCGTTACAGGAAACCAATTTTGTGGTGGACAGGTTTATTTTGAGAAGTTTTTCCCATTGTAAGAGTCAGGGATTTGAGGCAGAGGTTAAGGATATTTCCCAAGACCATGTGGTTCATAAATGGCAATGCCCGGACCCAAATCCCAGCTGTCTGGCTCCAGAGGCCACACTGGTGAGGTCTTATGAAGCAGCTGGCAGACCTCTTCCATGGAGATTGGATGGGATTTTGCTATTGGCACTGGGAGGACAGGTTGCCAGTTAATGATGGGGTGTCTGAAGTGGGAGGTGGACCAGGCTGGCCAGGACATCGGACTACTGTAGGCCTTGGGTAGATTGATGGAGGAGAAGTTGCTGTGTTCAAATTTGTGTGAGTCCCTGTGTAGGGATAGCATTTAATCTAGACAGCCATCTATGAAGTGGATTATTAACATCTCTATTTGAGAGATAAGGAAACTGAGCCTTGGGGGTCCCAAAACTTGTCTAGCTACACAGCTGTCATAGCAGAGCCAGAATATGAGTCCTCTGCTTTCCGCTGAACCCAGTGTCCCTCTGAGTCATTGGGGTTTTATGACCATCCCAACCACTCGAAGTTGGGAGGGAATGTATAAGATTACAGGAGAGCACCTGTGTGTGAGATGTCAAGTTCAGTGATCCCCAAGCTGGTACTAGGAGGCTCTGTTTGAACATCTCTGGTGGCGTGTCAGCATTTTTTAGTGCAGTATATTAGGCATACAATAAAATGCATAGCTCTTGATGGTGCATTTCAGTGAATTTTAACCAGTGTATGTACTGGTGTGAAATATTCTATCTGCCGTATCAAGATACAGACTATTTCCATGATCCTGAAAAGTTTCCCTGTTCTAGTTGGTGTCTGCTCTCTTCACTCAAACATAGGTGATCATTGTCCTGATTTCTTCTACTGTAGATTAGTCTTGCCTGCTTTTCAACTTCATTAAATGGAATCACACTAGACATTCTCCTTGGTGTCTGGCTCCTTCCATTCCAAGTAAGGTTTTTGACATTCATACACATTGTTGTATTTATTGGTAGCATGTTCCTTTTATTGTTAACACTGTTCCATTACATGGACATGCCACACTTTGTTCATCTAATCGCATGAGGATGGACATTTAGGTTGTTTCTGACTTTTGGTTATTCTGAATAAAATGGCTATGAACAATTCTTGTAAAAGCAATTTTATGACATATGTTTTGATTTTTCTTAAATAAATACTTAGAATGTCTGGGCCATAGAATAGATGTATGTTTCTTTTAAAAGGAACTGCCAAATACTTTTCCAAAGCGGTCAGACCATTTTGCAGCCCCACCATTAATGTATGAGAGTGGCAGTTGCTTTGTTTCTCTGCCAACAATGGGTATTGTCAACTTTTAAATTTTAGCCATTTTAATGAATTTGTAGTGACATTTTATTGAGGTTTCAGTGTACACCTCAATAAAATGTCACTTTCAGTGTACTCCTTTCAGTGTACAACCTCCTTAAGTGTACACTGAAACCTCAATAAAATGTCACTACAAATTCATTAAAATGGCTAAAATTTAAAAGTTGACAATACCCATTGTGTATTGCAAAAATTTTCTTCCAGTCCGTGACTTAGCTTTTAATGATCTTGTGTCTTTCGATGTGAAATTTTACATTTTAATGATATTTATCAGTTTGTTAACAGCACCTTTTGTTTCCTAAAAAATCCTTACCTACCCCAAAAGTCCTTAAGATACTTTTCATTATTCCTTTTATATTTAACTTTTACATTTGGGTATGTCATCCATCTCTAATATTGTATGTGGCATTAGGAAAGTGTTGAGATTCACTTCTTTCACTTTATAGATATCCAGTTTTTCTAGCACCATTTGTTGAGAAGATGTTTCTTTCTTTCTTTTTTTTTTTTTTAAGGTCTTTTTTTTTTTTATTTTCCCACTGTACAGCAAGGGGGTCAGGTTATCCTTACATGTATATTGCAATTACATTTTTTCCCCCACCCTTTTCTGTTGCAACATGAGTATCTAGACAAAGTTCTCAATGCTATTCAGCAGGATCTCCTTGTAAATCTATTCTAAGTTGTGTCTGATAAGCCCAAGCTCCTGATCCCTCCCATTCCCTCCCCCTCCCATCAGGCAGCCACAAGTCTCTTCTCCAAGTCCATGATTTTCTTTTCTGAGGAGATGTTCATTTGTGCTGGATATTAGATTCCAGTTATAAGTGATATCATATGGTATTTGTCTTTGTCTTTCTGGCTCATTTAACTCAGTATGAGATTCTCTAGTTCCATCCATGTTGCTGCAAATGGCATTATGTCATTCTTTTTTATGGCTAGGTAGTATTCCATTGTGTATATATACCACCTCTTCCGAATCCAATCATCTGTCGATGGACATTTGGGTTGTTTCCATGCCCTGGCTATTGTGAATAGTGCTGCAATGAACATGCGGGTGCACGTGTCTCTTTTAAGTAGAGTTTTGTCTGGATAGATGCCCAAGAGTGGGATTGCGGGGTCATATGGAAGTTCTATGTATAGATTTCTAAGGTATCTCCAAACTGTTCTCCATAGTGGCTGTACCAGTTTCCATTCCCACCAGCAGTGCAGGAGGGTTCCCTTTTCTCCACAGCCCCTCCAGCGCTTGTTATTTGTGGATTTATTAATGATGGCCATTCTGATTGGTGTGAGGTGGTATCTCATGGTAGTTTTGATTTGCATTTCTCTTATAATCAGCGATGTTGAGCATTTTTTCATGTGTTTGCTGGCCATCTGTATATCTTCTTTGGAGTAATGTCTATTCAGGTCTTTTGCCCATTTTTCCATTGATTGATTGGTTTTTTTGCTGTTGGGTTGTATAAGTTGTTTATATATTCTAGAGATTAAGCCCTTGTCAGTTGCATCATTTGAAACTATTTTCTCCCATTCTGTAAGTTGTCTTTTTGTTTTCTTTTGGGTTTCTTTTGCTGTGCAAAAGCTTTTCAGTTTGATGAGGTCCCATGGGTTTATTTTTGCTCTAATTTCTATTGCTTTGGGAGACTGACCTGAGAAAATATTCATGATGTTGATGTCAGAGAGTGTTTTGCCTATGTTTTCTTCTAAGAGTTTGATGGTGTCCTGTCTTATACTTAAGTCTTTCAGCCATTTTGAGTTTATTTTTGTGCATGGTGTGAGGGTGTGTTCTAGTTTCATTGCTTTGCATGCATCTGTCCAGGTTTCCCAGCAATGCTTGCTGAATAGACTTTCTTTTTCCCATTTTATGTTCTTGCCTCCCTTGTCAAAGATTAATTGACCATAGGTGTCAGGGTTTATTTCCGGATTCTCTATTCTGTTCCATTGGTCTGTCTGTCTGTTTTGATACCAGCACCACACTGTGTTGATGACTGTGGCTTTGTAGTATTTCTTGAAGTCTGGGAGAGTTATGCCTCCTGCTTGGTTTTTGTTTCTCAGGATTGCTTTGGTGATTCTGGGTCTTTTGTTGTTCCATATAAATGTTTGGATTGTTTGTTCTAGTTCTGTGAAAAATGTCATGGGTCATTTGATAGGGATTGCATTGAATCTGTAGATTGCTTTGGGTAGGATGGCCATTTTTACAATATTGATTTTTCCAATCCAGGAACATGGAATATCTTTCTATTTCTTTACATCTTCTTTGATTTCTTTGATTAAAGTTTTATAGTTCTCGGCATATAGGTCCTTTACCTCCTTGGTCAGGTGTATTCCGAGGTATTTGATTTTGTGAGGTGCAATTTTAAAAGTATCGTATTTTTGTATTCCTTTTCTAATCTTTCCTTGCTGGTATACAGAAATGCAACTGACTTCTGAATGTTAATCTTATATCCTGCTGCTTTGCTGAATTTATTAATCAGTTCAAGCAGTTTTTGGGTTGAGTCCTTAGGGTTTTCTATGTATAGTATCATGTCATCTGCATACAGTGACAGTTTTATCTCTTCTCTTCCTATATGGATGCCTTTTAGTTCTTTTGTTTGTCTAATTGCTGTGGCTAGGACTTCCAAAACTATGTTGAAGAGCGATGTTTCTTTTTTAATGGCATTGTATTTGTACTTTTGTTGTAAATCAATTTCATATATATATATATATATATATATATATATGTTTATTTCTGGACTCTATTCTGTTTCATTAATCAGCTTCTCTTCTTTGTTTAGGCCATAAAACACTTTCTTAACATACTTATCACATGTAGCTTTATAGTTTTTAATTGTAAAACAGTGTTGTATTTTGTCAGATTTTTCCCTGACATCTATTAAAATGGTCATATGAGTTTTCTCTTTTAATTTGTCAATGTGGTGAATTACATTGTTGGTTTTCATTTGTCAAGCTAATCTTGTATTCTTTGCATAAACTCCACTTGGTCATGATGTGTGATCCTTTTTATATACTTTTAGATTAATTTTACCAGCATATATTTAAGGATGTATATACCTATGTTGATGAGGTATATTAGTCTGTATTATTATTACTATTATTTTTGCTAATGCGCTTGTAGGTTTTTGATGTCATCGTTATGTTAACATCACAAAACAATTGGGGAAGTGTTTCTTCTTCCTTTGTCCTCTAAAAGAGTTTTTTTAATAACAGTATTATTTTTTAAAATGCTGGTAGAATTCTATAATGGAAATTAGACTGAAATTTTCTTTGTGGAGATGTTTGTAATTGAAGTTTTGATTTCTTTAACAGATATATGGTTGTCTAGATTTTCCTTTTCTTCTTGTGTCATTTTGAAAAGTATTTTTTAAAATTGTCTATTTGGTTTAGGTTTTAAATTTATGGACATAATATTGTTCATAATAGCCCTTCATTATCCTCTTAAGGTCTGTAGGAACTGTAGTCAGGTCTACCATTTTCAGAGGAGTATGGGTGTTAATAAGTTAGTCTCCCATCAATTGTTTCATTTTCCACACATTGAATTCCTTTCAAGTGAGTAACAGACCATTTTCTTCCCTCTTTAGGGTGTTTGTTATGATGTTCCCACAGGCTAAAAAAATTCCCCTCACCACAAACTTTCTCTCTTTTCACCTCCTACTCAACTGTTAGGATTCAGAATAATGTGAACCTCCTTCTGATATACACAGCGTAACATGGTCCACACACAGAAATCTAGATACACATACATGTACCATACATGTACACACTTAGCCACTTAGTGCCTTTGCAGCTCTTCACCCAAATTATTAATTCATTGAATTCATGATAGAACCTTTACATTGCTTCTCATTCCTCCTAGTCTATAAACTCCATCAAGGCTGGACTTGTATTATTCCTGTTGGAAACTGAATATTCAGTACCATCACAATGCCTGGCACATAATAGATGTTTGAGATGTCATGACGGGGTGAATAAACTATTCTACACTGAAGATAAATAAGTTGTTCTCTTTGAAAAGTCTGCCTGATGATTTTAGTTTTGCCTAGAGGGAGTGTGAAGGCTGGAAAAATAGGTAGAGGCCAGATTACGGGGAGCCTTGACTAACAATTTATGGAATCTGGATACTTCTCTCTTCATATGTTTGATATTTTTTCTCTGTCTGCCTTTGCTCTATTTCTGTTTACATGCAGGCCCTGGCCTCAGTAATGTGGGTAGATGCTGAGAACTAAGGATGGAGAGTGTTGGGGGGCGAGGGGCTCTAACAAGAGCCCCCGTCTTCCTCTGCAAAGCCCAGAGTCCTGCTCTGCCTCAGTCCTGCCCATAGGATTAACAGAGGAATTGTGTATTTGGGTTATGTTGGTGGTAGAAGGTGGCACAGGAGGAGTGGGGCCTTTGGTTTTTCTTTCTAGTTGGGCCTCACAGCCTATAAAAGAGCCCTCCCTTTGAACCCTGCATCATCAGACAGGATCACTAAACTAAGGGAAATGGCCCAGGGGCCCCCAAACCGCAGCCTCTCCTATACTCTATTCCGTACTCCCTGCTTTAAGGAATTATAGCCTTTTCTCCTTCTATTCCCCTAAACCATGTCCAAAGGAGCTTATGTGGTAATTTCCAGAACGAAGCTGATAGATCAGCTTGTAGGACATCATGGATCAGAGTGCTTCCCCCTCCCCTCCCGGCCTCCTTTCTGACGTGCTTTGTGCTGCTGATGCCCAGAGCCTGCTGGGGTTCTTGCAAGTTGGCGGGTGGGGGAGGGAGGAGGGAGTCTTGATTTGCTCCACCAGGACATAGATGCTGGTGAGCCACTCTGTGTTGGACGGGAGGACCACACATGTCAGAGAAGCACGCAAGTCCATCTGGAGCATCACCTTGTGCAAGAAGTGAATTGTAGGGAGCCTGGAGCTCTGCTCTCTGCCCACACCATGATCTCCAGTAAGATTCTGGTCTACCATCACCCACCCAGCAGCTCCAGAACAGAGGTCTACAGACCCACCAGGCGCCGCAAAAAGTCCCTGGGGGATTTGTTCCATAACGGCTTCCGGGTGAGGTCTGGGCCGGGGGCTCCTGAGAAGGAGGAACCGCAGAGCTTCTGGCAGTCAATGGCATCTTGCTGCAGGGTTTGCTCTTCCTGGGGTAAGGTTCCTCCCAACCCCCACATTTATCCCCCGCCGCAAACCCCCCTGTGCTCCTGGAGGCTGCACAGCAAAGGCTGGTGCACAGGTGCTAGGCATGTCCACCCCTCTGTGCTTGGCATGCACCATGAATACCCAGAAATCCTGCCTTTCCTTTTTTAGAGGACTCTAACGGGTCTCCAGTGCTCCTGAGTGTTTGTGAGCTATTAAAGAGTATATTTCAGAAATGTTGGGAAATGCTTGGCAAATGATGGGAATGGCTTCCTTTTTATTTATTACGTGGTAATGATTTCCAGTGAGTCAGCTTTTTCAGGAGAGGCATTTGAAGCTATCGACAATATTTTTTTTTCAAGGACAACAATGCCATTTTGGTTTGCTTTCTTCTATTCTCACATTTGGCCACGGGACTGTTTTCTTGCCTGTCTTGGATGGTACTTCATTATTCTCACCCAGCAGAGATCATAAGAGATGTCCTCTGGGCAGATTTTCTTGTCTCAACTGCTTTCCAGTAGGGATTTGGTTTTATTTGGGCATCCATAATGCATGGGGGTTTGAAATAAATGGCTTAACTTTGCATTTCTGGATCTAAAAATCTCAGTCATAGGAAGAGATATCTTTTATTTTCAGAAAGGTTAGTGTTACAAGGAGCTTCTGTAAAATGAAGTATAGTCCCTTTGAAACCCAGCTTAAGATTCTGATATGGAGAGGCCCGGCTTGAACTCTCTCTGCATTATAGAACTAAGGAGAAAAAAATTCCAATTAGCAAGCAAGTGATAGGTGAATCCTAGTGCATCTTTTTCATTAAAACTGACATAGAAGGCCTCTTTGTGCGGAAACATCTGCATGGACTTCATTTGGAATCTAAATATTCAAGCCCACATGTCTGTGACCCTGTCTGCAGACCGGATTCTTCTATTGCCTCTTCCTTCACTTCAAGAAAGAACTGCTTTATGACATCCCGCATTGGCAGGGTCCAATATTAAAGCAGCTAGAGAGATGAGCATGAATGGTGGGGTTACTAAAAGTGAAGAGAAAAGCCCATTTCCTCAGAGTTGAGTGAGTAAAACCATAGTATTTCACTTAGTATTCAGTCTCCTTACTTTCCCTTTGAAAAGGGTTCTCATAAATTTTCAGTAGTGAGTGCTGACTATGTGCCCATCATCACTGTTCTGGAAGATGATGGACACAGTGGGAAACAGGTGAACGAGATGCCCCTGCAGTGGAACCGATGTTCTAAGAGGAAGATAGGCAATAAACAGGCAAATGCAATCATTGTAGATTGTGATGAATTAAAAAAAAAAAAAAAGTAGTGGGGACAGGGGTGTTCCAGATTGGGTGACTAGAAAAGACTTCTCTGAGGCAGTGTCACTTAGCCACCCTTGCAGTGATCTAGGGGAAGAACATGAAAGAATGGGAGGGAAAGCCCTGAGCTGCAAATGAACTGGAGGATATTCAAGGAGTGGAGGGTGTGAAGATGGGGAGAGTAGAGATGACATGAATACAGATGAGATCATGGAAAGCCTTCTGAGCAAGGTAAGGAATCCAGAGTTTATTTTCAGTGAGATGGAAGCCATCTGAGGGCCTTGAGCTGGGAGTGATGTGATCTGACTGATGTCTGCAAAGATCACGCTGGCTGCTTCTTGGAAGTAAATGGTGGGGCATGACGGGCTGAGCAAAAAAGGAAGTGAAGCCAGCTTGGGGGCTGCAGGACAAATTAATAACAATAGCTAGGACCATGATTCTGGCATTGGAAAGGGAAACAGTAGGTTATTTTTTTATATATTTAAGAAGTGAAATCAACAAGACATTGTTGACTTTAAAAATTGTATTTTTCGGAGTTCCTGTTGTGGCTCAGCAGGTTAAGAGCCTGATATAATAATGTCCATGAGGATGGGGGTTTGATCCCTGGGGCCTTGCTCAGTGGATTAAGGATCCAGTGTTGCTGCAGGGGCTGCGGTGTAGGTCGCAGATGCCACTCAGATCCAGTGTGGCTGTGGCTGTGGCAGCTGCAAGTCTAATTCGACCCCTAGCCAGGGAACTTCCGTATGCTGCAGGTATGGTCCCAAAAAAAAGAGAAAAAAGAAAATAAAAATTGAGTTTCTCTCCTTCTGGCTCCCCTATTCAAACAGAAAACTCTTGAAGTATTTGTGCCATATATTAGATTCCATATATAAGTGATATCATATGGTATTTGTCTTTCTCTTTCTGACTTACTATGGCACAAATGAACCTTTTCCACAGAAAAGAAAATCATGGACTTGGAGAACAGACTTGTGGCTACTGAGGGGGAGGGGGAGGAAGTGGGATAGACTGGGAATTTGGGGTTAATAGATGCAAACTACTGCCTTTGGAATGGATAATCAATGAGATCCTGCTCTATAGCACTGGGAACTTTATCTAGTCACTTATGGTGGAGCATGATAATGTGAGAAAAAGAATGTATATATGTATGTGTGACTGGGTCATCTTGCCGTATAGTAGAAAATTGACGGAACACTGTAAACCAGCTATAATGGAAAAAATAAAAATCATTTAAAATTTAAAAAAAAGAAAACTCTTGAAGCAGGAGCATCACTCCTGTCCTTTTAGGGTCTAGGACAGTGAGTGACTGGTGCCCAGAGGCACTCGTTGCACACCTAAGGCATGACTGAATGAATGCATAGGTGAGAATTTCAGTTTGAGTTTCAGCTAATGTTTAGTATCTGTCAGACGGGAAGCAGGAATGTGATAAGGATAAGGAGGGGGCACAGAACAGTCTGAGCAATTATTGAGGGAAAAGATTTGAAAAGGTCAAACAAGCACTGTTTATAAAATGCAAGTTCTAACTGGAGGAACTAAAGCCCAGGGGCATTTGAGAGCAAGCAAGACAGTCCTTTCCCTTCCACTGAGAAGGAGGGGCTCTGATTCTCTCTGGGGGTGGGTGGGGGTGAGAGCTCTGGTTTGGCGGTGATAGAGCTGGAGGTTGGGAGGTAGGACCTCGGGCTGGCAGCGCAGTGCAGGGATCAACCTGGAGACGCCACCCTGAGCTGCTATCTGCCCCTTTTTAGTCTGAAGGCTCCTGTCCTCAATTTGAGCTCTCGAGCTGCAAGGCCAGATGACTGTGACCTTGTCAGACATCACAAAAATAATTGCTCTTCAGGATTTATGTGGGGGCAGAGGGATTGGAAACGACAGAGGTTTATTTGAACCTTTCAGCTTTTTGGATTTAAAGATTAAGGAGTCAAAGGGAATGGAAAATAGCAAATTGGAAAACCCTGGCCAGCTTTCCATCCTGGGCTGGGATGTGTTTGCTTTTGTGATTTCTCTGTCTTGTGCTCCAGTGGAACTTTGCTTGCAGGATTCTCCCAAGTTCTTCCCTAGGATAATGGGGATACTGAACAGTGAATGATTTGTCATTTACCTCCATGTCCTTCAAATCTCTGTCGGTATAGCAGTTCTGCTTCCATCTGAGAAAAAGGTCCTCCATCCCTTGACTTGTCTGGTTGACCTGCACTAAAATTACATGTCACTAGTTCTCAGGATGACCTACCCTTGTTGTTCAGACCCCAGGGCGAGTGTGATCCTCTGAAGGGACAGGAGTGGCTGGGGTCCTCCCTGCCTACAGTCACTGGCCTCGGGATCCGGAATCTTTGTCTAGGGCACAGACTTAGAGCCAGAACATCCGTCCTTAGGCCTGACTTACCATTAACTGTATAAGAAGAGCAAAAATTATGAATTAAGGATAGGGATTTTCTATGCATATTATGGAAATTTTTAAAACTAGTGGAAATTAAAGAAACCTACCATCCTGCCTCTGTAACATAACCACTGTTGTCAGTTTATGCTTTTCCTAATTTTGAATGTTCGTATACCCACTGTTTTCACAGTTTTATTGGAAAGTGTACCATGCTATTTTTTTCAGTTTCTAGTTTGCTATTTTATTGTGGTAAAAACACTTAACAAATAACAAACACGTAACAAATTTTTCCATCTTAACCGTGTTGTAGTATACTGTTCATTTATGATAAGTATATTTGCATTGTTGTGAAACAGATCTCTGGAATGCCTTCCTCTTGCAAATTTGAAATTTAGTACCTATTAAACAACTGCATCCCCACCCAACCCCCGACCCCCAATCCTCAGCCCTTCATGACTGCCAATCCACTTTCGTTATCCTACTTCTGTAACTTAACCTCGTATCATAAGCATTCTTTCTTGTGACGTTATTTTTTGAATAATATCCCATAAAAAGATGGACTGTATTTAAGAAGACCTATTTTTAGATATTAAGCTGCTTTCTCTTTTTCTTATTTGATGAATAATTTTGCAATGAACATCTTTGTTTCCGTAGCATATTTCTCTATTTTGTTATAGTTTCTTAGGCTTCCTTCCCAGAAATGGAATTAGTTTGATTCATAATGTGTAATTACTTTCTGAACATCCTCTAACAATTTACAGTTCCACCATCAAATTGTTAAGACCATCTCATGGAGTCATCTCTAGTAGGTGAAATGGAAACATATTGCTAGTTAAGTAGAATAAACCAATGTTACGGTATTTTTAATTGGTATATCTTCCATTTCCGTGGAGTGTAATAATTTCTAATCATTGTTTACTAGTTATATTTTCTATTTCATGTGTCTGTCGACTGTTTTTTGCCTATTGATGAACAAGTGATATTTTATATGCTTTGACAGTATGAGGAATTTATCCTTAATATATCATGTTTGATTTCATTATTTTTCTAGTAGATTATAGTCTTATCTATATCACTTTTTTTGACATGAAGAATTTTGATAATTTTGTCATAGGTGATCTGATATTTAAAATTTTGGAGGGAGTTCCCATGTTGCTCAGCAGTAACAAGGCTGAGTGGTGTGTATGAGGATGCGAGTTTGATCCCCTGGCCTCGCTCAGTGGCTTAAGGATCCGGTGTGCCGTGTGCACTGTGGTGTAGGTCACAGATGAGACTCAGATCTGGCATTGCTGTAGTTGTGTTGTTGGCCAGCAGCTATAGCTCTGATTTGACCCCTAGCCTAGGAACTTCTATATGCTGCAGGTATGGCCCTAAAAAAGAAAAAAAAAAAATTGTGATTCTTTTTAATCTCAGTATAGAAATTCTTCCTCTCGTCAAAGGGCTAACAGATATGTAATTTTCTTCAGTTTTTCTATGGCTTATTATTTGTATTTAATTTTAATTCATCTCAGTTAAGTTTCAATTATGGTAGGGGGTGACTCCTCCTACCATAACAAGGAGGATCTTATTGGCAACCAACTTTTCCATTGTTAGTATGTAACGCTTGTCTCTCCTGTGAGTTGTGATGACTTCTTTATCACATACTGAATTCTTTTCTATGTAGTATAATCTATTCTGCCTATCTTTTTGTGACTTTTCTCATTCTATTGCTTTGTGATAAATTCGGCCTTTAGGATTTCTGCATTTGGGGATTTGATGGAGTTTTTTTGTACCCTAATGCACGAATAGTTTCGTGACTATTCAGTGGTTGTCATTGAAGAATGTGTCCCTAATTTGCTAAATGTAATATATATGTGTCTATCTGTCCATCCATTCAGATAGGTACACATGAATCTATCCCAAGGAATTAAATGTTATATGAACATTTTTTATTTATGCTCATGTTTTAACTAGTTTCTGAAAAATGAGGGTTGGGGTCTCACGCTGTGATGAGGCATTGTCATTTTGTGTTGTTTGATGCATTTTTGTCAGATTTTGTTGTATATGTATTTCAAACATGTAGTCTTTGGTGTGTAAAGTTTTTTCACTGTTACGTATTTTTGGTGGATTGTTACATTTATCAATATGAAGTATTACTCTTAATTTCTTTAATACATTTTTCACTTTGATAACATTATTGCTTTGTTTTCATTTTTTTTTTTTTTATTATCAGCATTTGCCCGGTGCATATTTTTCAACCTTTCATTTCTAACTTTCCTTTGCATTTTGTTTTCAATGACTCTTTTACAAATAGCATGCATCTGGAATGTGTTATCACTGTTTTTATGTTATCTGAATTGTGTCAATCAATAGCTTTTACTCATTCGATTTCGTTGTGATTACTAATGTAATTAGGCTCTTTTTGCTGTTGCAATAGTATTTTATTAAAATTAACATACTTTCTTTTCCTTTTTGGGAATTCTTTCCTTTAAATGGATTGATCAAATTCTTTTGTTCTTTTTTCCCTTTGCTATTTGGACCTTATACAATTTCAAATATATTCTTAAGTTTTGGATGCACATACTTAAAATTTTTCTTTTGAAATGTGTAATTGATAGGACTTTCTCCTGAAGCAAGATAAGAACCTTAGCACACCTTTTTTTTTTTTTTTGCCATTTCTTGGGCCACTCCCGCAGCATATGGAGGTTCCCAGGCTAGGGGTCTAATCGGAGCTGTAGCTGCCAGCCTATGCCAGAGCCACAGCAATGCAGGATCCGAGCCGCATCTGTGACCTACACCACAGCTCACAGCAATGCCGGATCGTTAGCCCACTGAGCAAGGGCAGGGACCAAACCCGCAACCTCATGGTTCTTAGTCGGATTCGTTAACCACTGCTCCACAACGGGAACTACCAGCACACCTTTCTTACCTTCACCACCCTCTCTCTTGCATGCTTCCATCTTCCATGTAGTATCAGCTAGAGATTTTATGTTTAAATTATTGTTTATTTGTTTTAATAACATTCAGTCAACACATAAACTAATGAGTTACTCTTTTCTCACATGACTTCTTGTATCTCACTTCTTTTTGGATTTATTTTTCTCTCAGCTAGGTAAATTTATCAATTATTTTCTCCTGAAAATTGCGATGATACATTTCTTTCCTTTGTTTCCTTGCATTCAGTGAAGCCAGGAGAATTTTAACAATAATTTGATTCTCTTTGCTTTGCGGAGTGTGTATCTTGACATTGATATTCTAAAATGTCACCATGATATGCCTTGATTTGGGTCCTTTAAGATTTAACCTGCTGGACACTTAACAGATCTTTCTAAATTCTAATGCTATTTTGAAATATTTCCTGCTTTCTGTTACCTTTATTTTCTCCTCTGGAAACTCAGTTACTTAAATGTTGAAGATTCTATACCAGTCTTCCATGTCTTTTAGCTTTTCTTTTGTACCCTAAATCTGTTTATTCCTTTGTATGAAGAGAATTCTGATAGTCTAGCCCTCTAGTTTGTATGGGGCTATATCCATTCTTCTAATAGTTAGCCTTTTAAAGTTTAGAATTATAAAATTTTTAATTTCTAAGATACCTGGTTGATCTTTGCAGGGTTTGAGTATTTTCTCATTACTCTGTGTTTCTCAGTCAAACTTTTCCTAAAATTGTTGATTTGTTAATGTTGTATCCTTAAGTGTAAATATACCAGACTGTATGCCTTTCTTCAAGAAATCTTGACTTTGCTCAAATACTTAGAGACTCTTGATTTGGTGCATCTCTTTGGATTTGATATTTTTGGTGAGCCTATCCTCAAATGCCATCTTTGCTTAAGGCACCTTTGTTTGGGGGGTGAAGGGGAATTTGGCAATGTATTTTGATCCAGTAACTGCTCTTATAGCTGGGGAGATAATTTCTTTCTTCTAAGAGTTACCAGTTCACTTGGGATGTTGATTTATCAGCTAAAATGCCCACACTTACTGCTTTATACTGGCTGTTTGGTACCTCTCTGGTACCCCAGTACATCAGTGAATTGTCCCAGCCTTCCTCTTCCCAGTGTCAGTCATCTCATTCCATCTTTTGAACAGTTGCTTTCTCCTTCACTATGATTTCTCCACCCCACTAGCCCAACAACCTCAGTCTTTGGGGAATACCTTATTATTATTATGTGTGTGTGTGTGTGTGTGTGTGTGTGTGTGTGTATAGTATATATAGTATGTCCTCTTACTATATATGTTGTACAAATGTGAAATTAGGTTCCTCAGTTCTGCCACGTTATTAATTCCAGCAGAATATCCACTTTTCATCTACCAATATTTTGTAATTTTTCTCTTATGTGCTAGTATCTCTTCCCTTCTTTTTGACCTCATGAGATTTTGCTATTCTTTCCCATTAGTATTATTTTAGTGAGGTTTTGAGAGGAGACAGAGGTAAATCCTTCTTTTCAATCTGTTATGTTTAACCAGAATGCTCTGGATTATTATTTTAATTCACTGATGAATTATGTAGGTTTTATGTAGAATTTCCTTTAGCATCACTGATCTTAGTGAGATTGGTTTACTTTTGTGCTTTGAGAGGCAATATTTGGTACCAGGTTTATGATTATTTTATAAAACAAGTTTAATAGCTTTGCATCCTTTTGTGTATTATGGAATAGTTTAGAATTTCAATAAAATGCAAATGCTTTAAAAATGTAGTAAATTATATGGGTACAAAGTCTTTGAGGGAAAGCTATTAATAAATTTTTCAGTTTATATCTCAATTACCATTCTGTAGTGGTTTTCTTTTTCTGTGTGTATAAATTTACAAAGTTTATGTTTTTTTGAAAATGGTCCCTCTCACTGAGGATTTTGTTTTATTAGTTTCTTTACTGGATCAGCCTGTATTTTTTTTTTTATTGCTAATATTTGCCCCCATAAAATGATTTAGAACTTTTTATTGCTTGTGATATTTATTAGCTCTCTATTATTCAAATATAAACACTAAAGTAGAAACCATCTTTTCTTCTAGTGTTGTTAAGATTCCTTTTTTTCCTAGGATCTTGAGCTGAACGCATTATTTTGTGAGTAATCTCTTATTATACTATTGGTTTCTTCTGATTGATAGTTAGCTAGTCTGATCTTTAAAAGTAGAGGCAGGATGCTTAATGGATATACTACTAGTTTTAGATTACTCAAGTGATTGCTCAGGGAAAAGAAAATTTGCTAACTGGGGCAAACAATAAAACTTGGTTCCCTTTGGCACACTGTTCCCAAAAATAAATAAATCATCAAGATGGATTAGCAAGTTAAAGATTAGAAGAAGAAAAGATACCCTAAATTGGTGGTTCCCACACTTGGCTCCCCATTAGAATCACCTGGGGAGTTATAAAAATTTCTACACCCGGGTTGTACCCCAAACCAGTTAAATCTGAATATTTGATGTTGGGATGGGAGGCAGGGAGTAGCGTTGTCATAAAATTCCCAGGTGACTTCAGTGGCCCTGCAGTCTTGTTTTCTCCTTAGAAATGCAGAGTATCAGGCCCCATCTCAGACCCGGGAATAGAATCTGAATGTTAACAAATCCTAGGTGATCCATATGCATGAGGCATTTGAACAGCAACTGGTCTCTAAAGTGGGGTTTTGCAAAGGTACTCTGTCACTTCTTTATTTGAATAACACTTGACTGGAAGACAGTCAGTTACACCCATTCATTTACATAACTTTTACGGAGAAGGGGTAGTTGTGATAGAACCTAAAATATTTACTATCTGCCCATTTATAGAAAAAGTTTGCAAGCTTCTTAACCTTGATGGCACATTAAAATCACCTTAGAGCTTGAAAACTCCCTCCACTCGGTTGTACCTCAGACATACACATTTTCATTCTCCTCACTTATAGCCATTTTCCTTCTCTTTTTTTTCTTCTTGTCTTTTGTCTTTTTAGGGCCATATCAGCTAATGGAAGTTCCCAGGCTAGGGGTCAAATCAGAGCTTTAGCTGCTGGCCTACACCACTGCCACAGCAATGCCAGATCTGAGCCACCACGTCTGAGACCTACACCGCAGCTCACAGCGACGCCAGATCCTTAACTCACTAAGCAAGGCCAGGGATCGGACCCAAGTCCTCATGGATCCTAGTTGGGTTTGTAAACCACTGAGCCATGACGGGAACTCCTATTTTCTATTTTTTTTTAAATAATTTTATTTCAGAGATTCTAAATTATGTAAAATAAATAATAAGAATATCATGTTACGAAGCAAAGCAAGTGAATAACTTGTCACATTGACATTGCCCATCCCATGGCCCCCTCTTCTTGGCCTCCTTATGGAATCCAAGGTTGCTGTCCATACTCCTTCAGGACTCACTGAGTGTAGCAGAGTGACCATTGGTCAAGCCTCTTTCTGCTTAGGCTTCTTTGTATTTCCTTAGAGTGTCAGCCCTGACCCCCATCATGTGAACCTTCAGAGTTCATGGCTTTTCCTTTTAGTAAGCAGGGTTGTAGGCTCAGAGTTCCAAATGCAGAGTATTTACCCTTAGCTCTCTGTCATCTGATATTTTCTCAGAAGTCCGACTCATTCAGTTGAATTCAAGCAAGTATTTACTGAGTGTGTACCTCATGCCAGCCACTATTTTAGGTACATGGGAGGCAGCCATGAACCAGGCAGACATCGGTCCCTCCCATCCTAGAGCAGAAGCTATGGATAAGGGGACATAAGGTAAATTACATAAATAAGTAAGATGCTAGTGCTTCCCCCTTGGGGAAGCAAGTAAAGTATGCAAATAGAATAAAGAGTTTTGGGGATGGGTGGGGCTGAGGTGGGGAGTTGCCCTTTTAATAGAGTAGCCAGAGAAGGTCTCACTGAGAAAATCACACTGATTAAACCTGAAGGAGGTGAGCCAGTGCATCATGTAGCCACTAGGAGAGGAACACTCCAGGCAGAGAGAACAGCATGTGCAAAGGCCCTGAGGCAGGAAAACAGCCAGATCAGAGGCTAAGTAATGTGAAAGGAGTGGAGGCCATGAGGTGCAAGAGGCAACCGAAGCTGGTGTTGCTTTAAGTTTTTTTTTTTTAGGGCTGTAGGTGTGGCATATGAAAGTTCCCAGGCTAAGGGTTGTATCGGAACTGCAGCTGCCAGCCTACACCACAGCCATAGCAACTCGGGATCTGAGCTGCATCTGTGACCTACACCATGGCTCATAGCCACACCAGGTCCTTTAACCCACAGAGCAAGACCAGGGATCAAACCCTCATCCTATGAATACTAGTCAGAATCATTTCCACTGCACCACAATGGAAACTCCAAGCTTTAGGTTCTTGAAAGACTTGGACTTCTACTCTGTGTGGGATGGAGGGTCTTGGAGGATTTTGAGCAGAGGGGCAGCCCTGATCCATGTTACCTGGTAACAGTGTCACTTTGGCTGCTGTACTGAGAACAGACCACAAGGGGTCCAGAGGAGAAAGCAGATGGGTACATCGTTAAACTGGGTCTGAAGGAGTCACTTCAGATCAAGCATTTCTTCAGAGCATCTGGCTTGATCTGAGGAGAAAGTGTAGACTGATTTTTTTAACCCTTGTAGAAGTTTGTTTCTCATTTGCATTAGTTAACTCCAGTGCCATGACAATGACCACAAGGCAGTCAAATAAACAGAGGCCCCCTCCGTTGTGCCGCTCACAAGAACATGGCCCCTGCATCGCTTCTTTAGCAGAGAGACATTTTTTTGGGCTCTCCATCCTGGGAAAGCCACAACTCCCGAGAACCATCTTGTTTTTCTCTTTTTTGCATTCACGTTATAGCGGTTACCCACTTTGCTTTGGGCAAGTGCTCAGACCTAGATCTGCAGTTTATCTCTAGCAAGAGAGTAGGACCTTATGGCTGCTGCATTCACTTTCCCCCTACCTTTATTTTCATATGCCTCATTTTTTAAAAAATGCTTTTATTTGGTTCTATTTTTATAAGTCACTTTAAATATGACAAGCAACAAATAATATAGGATGCAAAAGGCACCACTTCATGATAAAAAGAACGAAATCCTGTTCAAAATGTCATTTGTATTCTAATTTTATTTCCATAAATGAAAACACACACACATCCCACACAGATTTTCAGGATACAACTATTAGTGGCTAATAAATTACTAAAGCATTCCTCATATCCTGGACTGGTTTCTGTTGCTAACTGCCAGTCTTTTTCTATCTCAAGCTTCTTAATCTCCCAGCAGTCGGTGACCATGATGCGGGAGTCAGATCAGCCAGTCAGCTTGGACTGGAAGCTTAGGACCAACAAGACTGTTTAAAAGTCACTTTGCAGCCTGTGCTGGTCCCCCCACCCCCACTCGCCCCACTTCTGATTTAATAAGACTTCACAAACTTCTTTGCAAATGTTTTGTACAAACAGTATATTCTCTAGGAATTTGGATCTTTGAAAATGTTTTTTGTTGCTTTTATACTGTTGAACTACAACTTGAGTGGGTATAAAAAATCTCAGGTCCAACTCTCCTTGATTGAAAAGTCTGAGTGTTGCCCAGTCGTCATTTAACACTTCCTGTGATATAATGAGATCTTAGTTGCCTTAATGGTAACCCTCTCCCTACCCTGACACTTTTTGATTTTTATACTTTCATTTAGTGTAATACTTGAAATTTGAAGGAAAAAGAATAAGATACTTCTTGGCATCGGTCTTGCAGTGCTGATCATTCATTTTGCCTTTTCATCTCGAGTCATTTTTTTCTTACCCAGAAAGTTCACTGCTCTTACGTCGTAGCCATTACTTCTGATCTATTACTTCTGATCTACGTGTCATTTGCTCTTCGCTTTGGAGCACATTTTATTCATCAGTTGCGTCTCTGTGATCTCCACTCCATTTCTACTCTCTTAAGTTTCATCCTATTTCCTCCCTTGTCTTATGTTCTCTGCTTGGAGAGACACCCTCTGCATTTAGTCCTCTGCATCCTGTCCACCTGCAGCAGTGTTAAGTCCACCTTTCATCAGCCCAGTTAGGACTGTGTTTTTGGCTCCCGAGTCTTTGATTTCACCCACATCCCTTCTCATCGCTGCACTTTCTTGTTTAATAAAAGTAATAGGAATATTATTCTGAATAGAAGGTGGGTTTTTCTGAAAAAAAAAAAAAATCTTCCGTCCATGAAGGTAAATCCTTTTAGGTGAAAAATCTTCCTTTTGAGCCATATCCTTTGCTCCCCCTGGTGCCATGGAGTTTTGCCTTAGGTGGGCTTTAAGTCCGTTTCTCCTCGTCACCTTGTGCTTGAACGAGGACTAATCTAATGGGGCCCACGTGGAGCTTGGCCCATGTTCTTTCCTTGGTTCACCCTGGGGTCTTTAGAGCATCACCACCACTTCCTCTCACCACTCTGCAGGCATCCTCCCTTACCGCCTCACATATGGGGCAGAATAAAGTCTCACCCTCTGGCTTTGAGCTGCTCATCCTCGGCTTTGCCCAGTCTGTGCTCAGCTCTGCGCCTGGCACGAGGGGAAGCTTAATAAAATGCTTTCAGGAAATAGGCAAAAGAAAATCCCCTGAGGAGCGGGTATGATATTGAAAGTGTCTCAAAGCTGTGATAATCAGTAGTTTGTAAACAGTTCTCTTGCATGACTGCCAAGCTTTAAAGCCCCATGAATCACTCAGATGGCTTTTGACTCACGAATTAGATCTCAACAGAAATATATTCTACCCTTTGGCTATTAAAACACAACGCTCATTTGTAGTGTCTTTAATCCTCAATTGTGTCTTCCTTTCCATCTTCCTCTTTCTCCTGGCACCAAGAAACACTGGCTCTTCTTTTCTATTCAAGAGAGTTATTGATGCAGAAAGGAGAACCATTTATCTTGACGCTCAGTAAAAGTGGAATTGTGGAAGTTTTGAATCCTGAACTTAGGAGATCTTACTGATTTGACTTCTTTTGTTGTTGTTGATTGGGAGAAAAATAGAGAACTTTGTGGGAAACAGATAATGCTATGGGCTATACTCTTCACTGTATCAGAAATGAAGATAAAGATGAAAAACAAAGAACAAAAACCCAAAACCTTCCCAAAGAGGTGAGGTTATCCGATTTGTTCCTAATCTGCTCTGAGCACAAGAGTTGTCCTGAGCTATTCCCGGTATTTTTCAGAGACAGAATCCTCTCAAACAACCCTGTAACTTAGAAAGAGTGCTTGAAACCAGAGAGGGACTCCTGAGAAACCTTGGGAGACTGGGCTATCCAGACAGGCCTCCTTTAATGAGAAAGTCAGTTTACCAGCCGAGATTAAACCAGAAAAGGATCAGCATGAAGGACTATGTCCAAGGTACCGAACGATTCAATCTTCTGCAGGCATTTTATATCCCTTCAACCCTGGCAGCTGTAAATCCAGCAGCAGAGTGTGACCATTAAAACCACACATCGAAAATAATGCGTCTCTCTTTCATTTCTCTTTCCAGG
This sequence comes from Sus scrofa, assembly GCF_054392235.1. NCBI lineage: Eukaryota > Metazoa > Chordata > Mammalia > Artiodactyla > Suidae > Sus > Sus scrofa. The sequence goes on along the minus strand of NC_139396.1, from coordinate 101,819,291 downwards.
TTTGAGGTTTTTAAGAGCTCTCAGACTGATCCAGTTTTCAGAAATTTTGCAGTTTCTGAATATCCTGAAAACAAGGTAAGAGGTTCCTTCTCATATTTTTCCCCCCTCCTTGTTGTCCCCCAGTGCCAAGTTGGGACTATCGGGTGTGTTTGCTTTCATCATAATGAAGTTAGAGTCCTTTTATTCGCAGAGTGATCTAACACAGAAATCCAGAGCAAGCCTGGAGTCAGGTCTTCTGCAGGGTTGGGAGACTATGGTAAAGAGAGAGAAGCAGCTGTGCCTGCGGGGAAGTAGAGATGGTTTGGGGGGACCGTGTGGGGTTGCTTGGGCACGGTGCCCAGTGGGGAGAGGCACACAGTTCTGCTCCTTAATTGGGAAGTCCTTGCTCCAAACCTTTTAAATCACCCCTTTATTACCTCACTAAATAAGAAATTGAACCTGGTTATAAAAGCCACGGAAGCAATGCTCTTTGAGAGGCAATCACGAACCTCATACGGCAAACAGAAAATCATTTCATTTCAAAGTACATTCTAGATGTTCACTTTATGGCGAGTATAGCCCCTGGGGCTTGCTCTGTGAATTGCCTTCTGGGGAATATCTAAAAACCTCCTGCCAAATGCACCATGACTACTTCCGTTAACCGTGTTTTGATCTGGAAAACACTACTGGGCCAGGAGAAAAAAAAAAATCCCCGGAGTCCCCTTTCCTGAGGACCTGCGGCTTCTCAGAGCTGGCCTGAAACCAGGGCCGCCTTGATGAATAAACTAATAAAAGAAGTTGGACGTCCTTTAATGGAGAATAAGTACAGGTCATAAATTTCTCTTATAGGAAATTACACTTTAAGACGCTCACTGCTAATGTTCCATTTCCTCTTTGGTTGGCCTTACTGGGTTTGATAAATGATGAAAAACAGGACACCTCTGTATTTGTGATTTATAATTAATACACCTGCCTCTGGGGACCTTGGCTGCAGCCTCGTTTTCCCAGTCACTGAGGCTGGGACTCAGCTGCCCGAATGTGTCACTTCCAACAAATGTGATGGGTTATTGGCTTTCCTCTTTGGGTCTTAGTGGGGTTTTTTCTTTGTTTGTTCGTTTATTTTAGTTTGTTTTGATTCCAAATTAGTTTTCACTAAGTATTCACCTTTGTGAATAGGGTTTGGGGGTGAATTTCCATTAGTCAAGTTAAAAAGAAATTGAGCACGTAAAGAAATCTACGTGTCCCAACACGTTTCACTTTGATTATCCCAGGGTCAGCCTTTGTTGGTGCTCCGTTCCATAGTGTGGGAGGTTATCGATATAGAATGAGTATTATTATTCTTCATGTTTCTTCTGAGTGACGATAACCTTCATTTCTATCTTCCTATGGCTCTTTGATGCAAGGGACTCTTTTTGCTCTTGAAAGTAAGATGTAAGCAAAGCTGGCTGTCCCCACAGTCTGCCTATATCACGTTTGCTCCACTACATGGTATTTTTAGAGGTAGACATGGTGAGTACCCAGTGGCGTATTTAAGAGACAGTTGGAGGAGTTCCCTTTGTGGCTCAGCGGGTTACGAACCCAGCTGGTATCCATGAGGAGGCAGTTCAGTCCCTGCACTGAGCTCGTTCAGTGCATTAAAGATCTGGCGTTGCCATGAGCTGTGGTGTAGGTTGCATATTTGGCTCAGATCTTAGGCAGGCAGCTGCAGCTCCAATTTGACCCCCTAGCCTGGGAACTTCTGTATGGTGCAGGTGTGGCCCTAAAAAAGAAACAAACAAAGGGACAGTTTTGGGGATGGTGTGATCCATACTCTCTGATATGGTGTAGTAAGTTTACTGGTTGAGGGGGATTTCAATCTTGACACCAGCACTTTAAGAAGGTGCCATTACTACAAGGACTAACTTGGAGGGCACCCTTTTCTCACCTTGCCTGTGCTTCATCTGGGTCTTTTGTGGACTTGGAAGGATGATAAGTCATCTGAGTAAAATGTCTTTGGGCTTTTGCCAAGAGACCCACCCATTTTCTGTTCCTTGGAAAAGACTCCATGCTTTTGGATGCAGAAAACAGCGTTTGCATCCTTGGTGACCAGTCCACCTGGCGATGTGTCCCTTACCGGGGGTTCATTCTCCCAGTGTAGAGGCAAGAAAGCCGAAGCAGCCAGTGAGGGAAAGAGATGTCTTTCTACATTGGGAGAGCCATGGGGTGGTAGGATCCTGGGGAACGTTTCCTCAGTCCCCCTCTTCCCACGGAATTCAACTCCTCCTGTTATTGGAAGGTGGTTCCATCACCACTGCACCCTTGGATTGTCCTGGTTCCTGTTGTGTATGGTCACAATTAGGTGACTGAGTCAATTTGAGCCTGAATTGAGCACCCATTTGTGCCAGCAGTGAGGTGGGTACAGGACTGAGCCCTGGCAAGGGAGAGCCAGGCTGATCTGTAGTGTGCTTGGTGCTGACATACAGGTACCCCCCAGGGATTTTGAGGTGCGAAGTAAAGTAATTATGAGGGGTTTAGTGTCAGGGTGGGGGCAGTCAACAATCTTTTTTTTTTTTTTTTTTTTTTTAAAGGGCTGCGCCTACGGCATATCGAAGTTCCCAGGCTAGGGGTAGAATTGGAGCTTCCAGCCTATGCCACAGCCACTGCATTTCTGATCCGTGCCACATCTATGACCTACACCACAGTCACAGTTCGTGGCAAAGTCAGATCCTTAACCTACTGAGCGAGGCCAGGGATTGAACCCACATCTTCATGGATACTTGTCAGGTTCTTAACCTGTTGAGCCACAATGGGAACTCCAAGGGTCTTTTCAAGGCAAAGTGGGTGTCTTAGGTAAGCCTTATGGAAAGCTCAGAGTCCTCCCTGTGTGGCTGGAGATTGGGCATGTGGCAGGGAGGGAGTGTGGGCTGACTTCCCATCACAGAATTTGCTGAAAGCACAGAAGGGAAAGAACCTAACCCCGGGAACCTTGAGTAATTCTCTGCTCTAGGAGACTAGGGATTGTGTGTTAGGAAAAGAAAACAATGAGATTGGGAGGGCAGGTGAGGGCCAGATCACAGGCACAGATTGAATCTTTACTAATATAGGAACTGACTCTACAGGCTTTTGAAAAACTCTCTGAGCTCCTGGCTGATCCTGGCTCATTCCTTCTGTGCCTCCCCACAGGTGCAGCTGCACCAAAGTAGAAGACTTGGTCTTTGTAGGGCTTCAGACCTTGAGGGATTTTCTGGTGATGCCTCTGTATTTGCTGCTTTCACGGTGACCTAAGAGGGTGGGTAGAGCCTCACAGTCATCTTCAGGGGGAATGCGTATGGCTTTATCAAGTGGCCAGTTCCCACCAATCTGGGGCATTAGGTAGGGATGGGGACGCTGAAATGTGATTTGAAACAATGATATAAAATTCTAGTTTTATGTTATATTCTTTGTCTCTCTTGGCCAAGAGTGGGAAGAAATAGGGAAGAGAAGTATATGGTGTGTGGGGGGGGGGCGAGGGAGGGAGAGACAGGGAGAGAAAGAGAGAGAAAGAGTATGGGGGAGAGAGAAAGAATTAAGACGTTATCAAAAAGATGACGTAGTGAATAGGATGACAGGGAAAATAGTGACAGTAATGGGACAGCACTCACCAAACTATCAGCCAACAGGAGGGTCTAAAATGCTCTGTATCCTGCAAATGGCATATTGAAAAGGCTACTGAGAGACCTCATGTCATTGTGTGAGCTTTTGGTGGTTCCTCGGTTGCTCTGAAAATTGCAAGCAGACTCACAGGTGGGAGAACACTTATTCTAAAGTCAGGGTAAAGCAGAGCTCTGTTTAAAGGGTGTCATTCCACATCTCATATAATGTACTAGATATTGATGATGGACATGTAGATACTGATGGCAGAGATGTTGCTGATGGAGATGAGGATGCTGGTGATGGGGAGGTAGATGCTGGTGATGGAGATGTAGATCTGGTAATGGAGATGGAGATGCTAGTAATGGAGAGGCTAGTGATGGAGTAGATACTGGTGATGGGGATGTAGATTTAGTAACGGATATGGAGATGCTAGTGATGGAGATGCTGGTGATGGAGATGGAGATGCCAGTCATAGAGACACTGGTGATGAGGGTGTAGATACTGATGATGGAGCTGTAGATACTGGTAGTGGAGATACTAGTGATGGAGATGTAGATACTGGTGATGGAGACAGGGAGCACCTGGAGATTTTTAACAAAATGGCAGTTGCCTTACTGTTTCCTCTCGTTATTAAAGTACAGTATGCTCATTGTAAACATTGCAATAATAGAGAAAAGCATAAAAGATAAAGCAGAATTTCCCCAACCACAGTGATGGTTGAGATAACCATCGCTAATAGTCTACCATGTCACTTTTATTTCCCATATAGCCTTCCATGCTATGTATATATACCATCATTTGTCCAAGCAACATATTCTTTTTCTGGACATTTTGGGAACTGAAATTACCATGCCACGTATATGACCTCAGAAATTGCTCCAAGGTTTAAGTTCTTAAAAAGAATATTCAGAGTTTTCAGTTGCTACAAAGAGTATAGAGACTGCAGGCAGAGGCCACAGTGTAAGGGCTCTCAGATGTCGTGGATTTGACTGGGGAAGCAAGAGAGAGAGTTGTTGAAGAGTTTGAGCAGGAGAGGAATGTGGTCAGATTTACATTTTATAAAAATCCACTATTTCACCAATTTTTTAGAGAATAGGTTTGAAATATCTAAGACCATTGCCCATAAGACTGGTCAGGGAACAATTGTCCAGGCAAATGGTATTAGAGACTGGTCTTAGGAGAAGAAGGAAAAGGATCAAGAGATATTTAAGGGGTAGAATTGACAGAACTTGATTTTGCTTCACTCCATGTCTTATAGTTCAGACCATTCAATGCCATGGGGTTCAGTCCAGTTGATTTTGAGAGTATTTCACATCTTTCCAGTGAAGGTAACAATATAACAAAATAGGGGTGTTGGCACCTGTCTGTCTGTATTCTTGGCTAGAAAGAAAGAAGAAAGTATTGGACAAGCAGAAGAGGTATAAATTCATGTTCCTTTTTGGAAAGTGGATGACATTTTCTTTCTTTTTTTAATAATGATTTTTATTTTTTCCATTATAGCTGTTTTACAGAGTTCTGTCAATTTTCTACTGTACAACGAGGTGACCCAGTCACACACGCATGTATACATTCTTTTTTCTCATATTATGCTCCATCACAAGTGACCAGACTAGTTCCCAGTGCTATACAGCAGGATCCCATTGTTTATCCATTCCAAAGGCAATAATTTGCATCTATTAACCCCAAATTCCCAGTCTGTCCCACTCCCTCCCCCTCCCTCTTGGCAGCCACAAGTCTGTTCTCAATGGGTTTACAGCTGTTATCTTGGAAAGAGACAGACATTCATTTTACCAGTATCTACAGAGACAGATTTTCTTTTTTCCCCAATTTCTGTGGAGTCCTGTCGAAGGTCTCTGATCTATAAGAACAGAAAGGTTTCTTTGCCTTCCCATGGATGATGATTCCCTATATCCACCGATATCAATTACTCTTAATGGCTAATGAGAACTCATGGACAAGGACCCAGAAATGATAATGGAAAACATTAAAATGAAGTTAAGTTCTCATGATAAGGTCACTATCCATCCCTTATCATGAGGGGGCTAGAATCTGAATGGATCCAATCATTCTAACCATGGGGAATGTCACATTTGGTCCAGATCCCTGGACTTAGTCATGAAGTCTGTGACTATCTCCAGTGGCCTCTTGTGCCAGGCAGAGCCTACAACCCTGCCTTCGAACCCCTTCCCTCTTTCCAAGGAGCCCTGTGCAGCCTGGACAGAATATGGGGATCGTCCTCCAAGAGTTAATCTCGCCTCTTTCAAGCAGAGCTATTAGGTGATTGCCTGGTCCTAGAGTTTAATTTGAAAAGCTAATTCCTAATAGTGGGCAATCTGTAATGATGCAGACACCATAAAAATAATCAGATTTCAGTGCTTAATAGGGACCTTTCAGCAACAATGATTAAATATTCTCTACACCACAGGAGCTCCCTCAAGCACTATTAATATCCCTGTAACAATCACTGAGAGATTAATAATCGCCATATTAGGTCATTTTTCCAAAGCTTCCCAAGGCTCAGAGACTCCAATCATTTAATGTCTCAAGAGAGCCCCACACGGTTGTTGGTGGGACCCTGCTCTGTCAGTCTCCAAGGATCTGGGAGTTTGTAAGTGGGTCACCTTGGTACTTAATTATCCTCTGAGAAGATGAACAGTAAAGCTACCCTGAGACCTCTCCCTTTATCCCTAGCTGCCTATTCCTCAACTGTCTCTCTCCAGCATCACTGCCCCTCGGAGAACTTGCATGTAGAGGCAGGAAGTGGTTGGCTCTATTTGGGCTTCCCCTTGAGAAACTAATTGGGAACAAGGTGTGGCCATAGCCTCTCTCCTCCCTAGAACAGGGCCCTCTGACCCTTTTCACATCCTATAGATGGGGTGTCAGCTTCACTTTCTCAACAAGGAAGACTTTCTGAGGGACCTCTCAGTCTGTGACTATTGTTCCACAGGGTAGTGGTCAAGAGGGTAGACTCTAGAGCCAAACTGCCTGGGTTCGGAGTCCAACTCTGCTGCTTGCTGTGTGAACTTGGGTCCATCTCTTAACCTTGGGATCACCTCATAGAATCTTTGTGAAGATTAGATGAGTTAATATACAGGAAGCACTTAAAATGGCAGTGTGCTGGTAAGCCCTGTGAGAGAACTGTGTTAGCCATTTTACTTTTTAATTTTTTCCTTGTTTTTCTTTTTTTTATTTCCCCAATACATTATTTTTTTTTCTACTGTGCAGCATGGTGACCCAGGTACACAAACATGTATACATTATTTTTTCTCACAGTATCATGCTCCATCATAAGTGACTAGAACTACATAGTTCTCAGTGCTACACAGCAGGATCTCATTGCTAATCCATTCCAAAGGCAATAGTCTGTTAACCCCAGACTCCCAGTCCATCCCACTCCCTCCTCCTCCCCCTTGGCAACCACAAGTCTATTCTGTAAGTCCATGATTTTCTTTTCTGTGGAAAAGTTCATTTGTATTTAGATATAAGTGATATCATATGGTATTTGTCTTTCTCTTTCTGACTTACTTCACTCATTATGAGAGTCTCTAGTTCCATCCATGTTGCTGCAAATGGCATTATGTTGTTCTTTTTTATGGCTGAGTAGTATTCCATTGTGTGCATATACTACATCTTCCTAATCCAATCATCTGTTGATGGACATTTGGGTTGTTTCCATGTCTTAGCTATTGTGAATAGTGCTGCAGTGAACATGTGGGTGCATGTGTCTTTTTCAAGGAAAGTTCTGTCCAGATATATGCCCAAGAGTGGGATTGCTGGGTCATATGGTAGTTCTATGTATAGTTTTCTAAGGTTCCTCCATACTGTCTTCCATAGTGGTTGTACCAGCTTACATTCCCACCAACAGTGAAGGAGGGTTCCCTTTTCTCCACACCCTTTTCTCCTCCAGCATTTGTTATTTGTGGACTTATTAATGATGGCCATTCTGACTGGTGTCAGGTGCTATCTCGTGGTAGTTTTGATTTGCATTTTCTAATAATCAGTGATGTTGAGCATTTTTTCATGTGTTTGCTGGCCATCTGTATATCTTCTTTGGAGAAATGTTTCTTCAGGTCTTTTGCCCATTTTTCCATTGGGTTGTTGGCTTTTTTTTGCTGTGGAGTTGTATAAGTTGTTTGTACATTTTAGAGATTAAGCCCTTGTCAGTTGCATTATTGAAACCGCGTTAGCCATTTAAATCAGTGGTTTCCCTTGGGAAAGAGGTGGGCGGGGGCAGAGATCAGTCAGTCAAGGGTGATGGTCTGAACCACACTGTGGGCAGGAGATTCAAAGAAGCAGACTTTAGGGAGGAAGTAGGGACCAAGCCAGGCTTTGAAGAAAGAGAACTCTTTGGATAGGTAGGGAGGGTTTTGTAACTGAGCAATTGCATGAACAAAGGCTTTGTGAATAAGTTGGGGTGTCTTGGAAGTTCCAAGGGTTTGTGTAGAAACAATAGTGATGGGAGAACCTGGAACTTCAGAGTGTGTTGAAGGTGGTGGAGGGAGTTTGTACGAAGGAATTCCTTCCACGGGAGCCTTTGGACAGGGAAGTGACAGGCCGGTAATTCTGGTTAAGGAGTTTATACCCAGTGGGGGCAAGCAGGGTGAAGATGAGTTGGGAGACCAGAGTGGAGACCTGTTCGCTCAGGACATATATTCTTAGAGGCCCTACTGTGCACCAGAGACTCACTGCTCCCAGGGTCCCAGCACAAAAAGATCTAAATATTCAGTGAGTTCCAGTTGATCTATTCAAGGAACACCTGTGGATGCTGAAGTTTGGGGGTATAAAGTTGTTGGGACAAAGGATATCCTTGTGGTCCCAGGCTCCCACTCCCTAGATGGCATATGGATGACAAAGGGAAACAGGCACGTCTCAGTGGTGCCATCTGACATGCCCACCTTAATCACGTAACTGGACCTAGTATAACGGAGCTGGAATTTCCTGATGCCATCTCCACAGATGTATTGAAACAGGATCTAATCCTGAGGGAACAATCAGACAAATCCAGAATAGGGGCCATTTTAGATAACAGCTGACCTGGGTGCACAGAAAATTAAGTTGTCACTAAAATTAAAAAGAGGGTGTGTGGGGTATATTACTGACAGAGTAAAGGAGGCTAAAGCAGAGAATGGCAAATTAGGTTGTTCATGGGCCAATCAGCCTGCTGTCTGTATTTGTAAATAAAGTTTTACTGGAACACAGCCACACCCACTCCTTTACAGGTGCTTTTCTGCAACCACAGCAGAGTTGAGTAGTTGCAACAGAGACTTCATGGTCCAGCAAAGCCTAAATATTTACTATATGCCCCTTTACAGAAAAGTTTCCTGACCCCACAATTAAAACCACATAATAATCAAATGCAATATCAGAACTTCAATTACTTCAAAAAGTGAAACAGGATGAAAATAGAAAAGCATCAGTAAACCTAATTTTGGAGCAGCTGGAGAAATCCAGAGTAGAGGAGCTTATTAGTTGATGTTACTTGAATCCATGTTAATTTTCTTAGGCAGAACAATTGTATTATTATTATTTATTTATTTATTTTTTAGGGCTGCACCTGTGACATATGGAGGTTCCCAGGCTAGGGGTCCAATCGGAGCTGTAGCTGCTGGCCTATACCACAGCCACGGCATGCCATATTTGAGCCACATCTTCGACCTACACCACAACCCACGGCAACACCAGATCCTCAATCCAATGAGTGAGGCCAGGAATCGAACCTGTACACTCATGGATCCTAGTTGGGTTCGTTAACTGCTGAACCATGACAGGAACGCCATAATTGTATTATTATTGTCTTGCACAGTGACCTTCTTAGGTGTTGAATGCTGGAGGACTTAGCGGGTTGTGTCAAGATGTCTACAATGAGCTTGTACATGGTTCAGCCAAAAAAAAAAAAAAAAAAAAAAAAGGCAAACAAAGAAGAGAAAATATGTATAGAGAAAAGCAATTGTGGAAAATGTGAATTGCTTAATCTTGATGAGAGGCATACAAAGTGTTCACTGTACCCTTCTTTTAAAATTTCTGTAGGTCTAAGTAAAAATTCTGTAAATCCAAATTTTCAAAATAAAAATTAAAAAATCTTAACACGATCAGAGGGGGGTTAATTTAGGGATCACTTCTGGTAGCTCAGATGTCATCTTCCTCTTGGCTCTGGAATGAACTACTTATACCACTTTTCGGGGTCCTTCCATTAAGGTGGAGGAACAAGTGGGGGTTGGAGGGGACTGCCTCCTCCTGAAAGTGGAGCTGTTACCGTGGAAGACAGCCCCAACAGGGTCTTCTTTTGTAACTCCCAGTTTTGCTTGTTGTCTCTTTTGCACAGTAATTCCATCAAGCTGGTGAATCTGCTCTCCATATTTATCAGCACATGGCTGACAGCAGCCGGGTTCATCCATTTGGTAAGTATCCCTGAAGATGCATCAGTTCTGGCTTTTCCGGAACAAGCCCCTCTTGGAGTCATTTTATTACCTGGGAGACAAACTTCAACCCAGCTGTAGAATGCAGGGAAAGGAGAAGCAACTGCACAATTGTCTGGGTTTCCAACACTTTCACTCCAAACTAGTTCCAAATGGTGAGTAATGTTCACACTATGAACCTGCGTTTTTGAGCTCACTGGTATTGCTGTGGGGCTTTCGTAGATTTTTTTTTTTTTTTTAACTCTGTCTGCAATAACCCATCTAACCACAAGATGGCAGTGCTTCCTCAGCAAACACCTGAAAAGGTTGGTGACCAAGCTCGAAGTTTGACCCCATCTCTTAGTAAACAACACATTCAGATTCCTCCATTTCTCTCCACTCCCCCGCCCCTTACAAAAAGCCCCCTTTGATTCTTTTGCCTGATTACTTGTCAAGTTATTTCGAATTTCAAAAATGGTAATTCTTTTTAAATTAACGACTCCTTGAAAGCCAAGCTAGTCTCACCTCCCCAGGGCAGATTTCCCGCCTGCCTTAGGGAGCGTAGTTATTGTGGGAAGTGTGTTTCATACAAACATAAACACTTACAACTGGAAGGAGTCTCATTCAAATCTGAAGCTTTGAGTAAAGGTGCCCTTCCCTTGCTGAGCCTCTCACTGCATAAGGGGTGAGAAGAAGGGTTTCATTACCTCCCATTGGGATCTTTCGTAATTATTGGCCAAAAAAAGACTGCTGGGGAGCTTGCTTGTGGTGGTGCAGCTGTTAAGGATCTGGCCTTGTCATTGCAGTGGCATGGGTTACTGCTCTGATGTGCATTTCATCCCTAGCCCTAGAACTTCCACATGCGGAGGGTGTGGCCAAAAAAAAAAAAAAAAAGGGCCACAGGAAAAGCAATGGAAATCTGTGCAGCTATCTCCCAGTCACTGGATCTGACATTACCTCACACACCCCTTTATGCTAATGGGACTTCTGGTTGAAATCACCCTTAGATAAGCATTCTCAATTCTGCCAAATGCCAAAAATCCCAGATATGGAGGGCTAATTGGTTGTTTTCAATAAACAATGACCTCACCTAACTATTGTATGAAGTACCTTCTGCTTCACCAGGAAACTGCCATGCAAAGGGTGTGTTGAGGACAGGCCTTGACGTGTGAGAGACCAGGTCTTGGAAACTTCCTGCAGAGGCAGAGCTGAGGCCTGGGGCGGGTAGTGGTGGGGATCCACAGAGATCACCCTGGCAGGTCACAGGCGTTGGCCATCTGGTGTATTGTAGGGCTGGGATAGAACTGTGGGGTAGAACTGGAAACCCTGGCCTGTCTCTCCCTCTCTCCTCTAAAGCATTTGTGTGGCCTGCCTCATAGCTTTGTTGGCAGATCATATGGGAGGACAGAGTGTTTGGTGAGTCTAAAGGCTAGATGGGCCAATTGCAACCCTGGGGCAGAAGCCCTCACACCCCTTGCCTGTGGGTGATTTCCTGCTACTGCTGTAAAGTTGAGTGGTCCCTACACAGAACAGAAACCCTGTGGGCCTCAAAACTGAAGATACTATCCGGCCTCTTAGAAACAAAGCTTGCTAGCCCTTGGTCTAAAGGGTATGCAAAGGCGGAGCTCACTTTTTGTGCCCCCAGGGGAGAGTCCTGCAGTTTGCAGGGCAGAATCATCATGGGCCTTCTGCAAAGCAGGGACAGCCTGGTCAGGCTCCAGGAGATGTTGTTTGGGGTTCAGATGTACTGTTTGAAGGAAGAAGATTCCCCAGGTATCTCCTTGGTCAAAATGAAGAGGGAGTTCTGTTGTGGCTCAGAGGGTTATGAACCAGACTAGTATTCATGAGAGTGGGGTTAGATCTCTGGCTTCATTCAGCAGGTTAAGGATCTGGTGTTCAGCATAGGTTGTAGATGTGACTCAGATCTGGTGTTGCTGTGGCTGGGATGTAGGCCAGCAGCTCCAGCTCTGATTTGTCCCCTAGCCTGGGAACTTCCAAGTGCCGCAGGTGCAGCCCTAAAAAAAAAAAAAAAAAAATAGATAAAAGGAGGAGCCTCCCTGTGGGGAGAGGGGGGTCCAGCATTTCTTTGGACCCCAGCAGGGACTCAAGAGAAGAGCCAGGGCTGGACTCTCTGGCTCTTTCCTAGAAGAAGATGCTCTAAAATGTAGCCAGAGGCAATGCCCTAAAATTTTTCTGGTGATGATGATGGTTGTACAACTATAAATCTAATAAAATTCATTGAGTAAAAAAAATAAATGAAATTCTTCTGGCCTGAGAAGAAAATGAGCTCTGGATTAGTTTGTTACTTCATTCCCCTTTCTGTCCCATCTGTCAGGTAGACGCCTTGCCCTCCACTCTCTTCACTAGCTGCTCAGAGGTTGTGCTCAGATTGGGGCAGCCAACTGCCCAGGTTGAGGATGCTGGGCATCCAGAAGCAGCCTAGATGCTGGAGCTTTTGTGTTTCTGGTTTATTACATAGATAATGTTTTTCCTTTCTCTCTTCTGTCCCTTTGCTTTAGGTGGAGAATTCAGGGGACCCATGGGAAAATTTCCAAAACAACCAGGCTCTCACCTACTGGGAATGTGTCTACTTGCTCATGGTGACCATGTCCACTGTGGGTTATGGAGATGTTTATGCAAAAACCACACTCGGGCGCCTCTTCATGGTCTTCTTCATCCTCGGGGGACTGGTAAAAAAAAAAACTTTCTTATGATGTTGATTTTTGTGGTCATTAGTATCTTCTATTATCCATGTTCTTAAAGCTGTGTATTTGCGACTGTGTTTCTGCATTAGAAGCAGGTGGCTGCCTTAGTGTTACAATCCAGTGAAGCCATGGTGACTCTTCCACCTATTTCTTTGGTATATTGAACTTGTTTCCTGGATACCCAGGCAGGGTGTCCTTGTCAGGGACAGCCATTTAGCCCAGAGCACACCTAATTGTCTTAAGAAAGTGATGCTCACTTATCAAGTGAGCGTGTCTGTGCCTTGTAATGTAATTCAGCATCTGATATTCTGCAAGGACAGTTGCTGTCGCCTGACCTGGGAGATACCGTGGATACTCTGTAGACAGATTGCGGTTTCAAGAGCTCCCCGCCCCCTTCCCGGTCCTCCCCGAACTTCCAACAAACACTGTGGCTGGGGCCTTACCCTAAAGAGGAGGGTCCCCCCGACTGGAGGGCAGAGAGCCCACTGGTCTCGCCCCAATGGACATCACCGCGTGAGCTGAGTATTGCTTTATCAACAGCCCACCGACCCCAGTACGCTCGGGGTAGTCCCCTCTCCCTCTGTAAGTCAGAAAGTGGCCCTTTTTGCTTTTCTGGTCTACGCAGACCATTGAAGTGGGTTATCCTGTACTTTCCAAGGGTTATTTTTGGCACCCCATCGGCGGTGGCTGCATTTTGTCTTTCAAAGCAGCTCATGGGAAGTTTAGATTTTTGCTGTGTGAGGTAAGTGGTTAAAATCCTCATGCACACGCAGCGCTCACCTATGTGCACTGCACACGCATTTCCTTAATGCATACACTTCTCTCTGTTTTGTATGCATACGGCATATACATTTGAAAAAATGTATATAAATGTACGTGTGGCGTGTACATGCGCGCAGCGTTCCCACAGCGTCCCCGAGGTCCCAGCGGATAACGAGACCCGGTTATCAGCCACAAGCACAATGTTTGTTGGACAAAACATGGCAGATTTGTGTTTCTCCCTGCTATCCTTTCCTCCTATGTGATTTCCTAAATTTACCTTTTGTGCTTTTTTCAGTGATTTTTTTTTTTTAATGGAAAAGTTTAGGTATTTTAAAATCTTCTTGTGGTATTTACTGTCTTTAATCACTCATAAAGGCATGGATTCTCATTTGAATTTTAAATAGAAAGGTCTCCTTGTGAAATAGTGTGTGTGTGTGTGTGTGTGTGTGTGTGTGTGAGAGAGAGAGAGAGAGAGAGAGAGAGATTTCTCCAGCATGCATTCCTTTAATTCCCTTCAGGAAGAAAAGCTAGATGTCAGCTTGCTTATTCCTGTCTCCTTTACATTTTTCTCAACTATGATTTTTTTTTTCATTTGTCCAGGTTGGCTCATGTTTGTTTTGTCCTGTGTATTTTCAGGAGCTTTCCGTTTTGGTGTTCGTATTTTATTTTACAGTCCAACATATTAATATGTACCTTTGCAGTTCTAATCCCTTTTGTGTTTTCAGATCTTAGCCCCCCCCCCCTTCTGAAAAGGTCACCCCCTTTCTTTGGCCTGTCTTTTTAGTCTCTCTTCTGTCTCCTATCTTCTCCTCAGGCCATGTTTGCCAGCTACGTCCCTGAAATCATAGAGTTAATAGGAAACCGCAAGAAATACGGGGGCTCCTATAGTGCGGTTAGTGGAAGAAAGTAAGTATGCCAAGAGGTTTTGCTGCTTCCGCTGCGGTCGAATCCTCTCTGCATGCCATTTTTTTTTTGGCTCTTGTTTCTTTGTCTCATGCATGTAGGCAATGTTTGCCCGCTACGTGCCCGAAATTGCTGCTCTCATCCTGAATCGGAATAAATTCGGCGGGACTTTTAACAAACATGGAGGCAGAAAGTAAGTCAGTTGCATCAGACAAGATGTGGTTGAGTGACTTTCAGAGCCCCTATGATGGTGGCACCAAAATCCTGCCCCCTCTCCCACCCCACCCAAAAGGCCACATTCTGGGTGGAGTGTGATGTCAGATTTACCCCCGAGAGTTCTCACACGTGGACCAACTCCTGAGGCTGTTGCCATTCACACCTCCCCCTCACCACCCATTTTTCCAAGAGGCATTGTGGATTTATCCCAAAAGAGGGCCATATGGAGCAGGGCCCACCCACCTTGTCTGTTCTGATCCCCAGCACTTAAACCCAGCTCACTCATTCTTTCTATCGACTAGGTGAGTGATTACATTCAGGTCCCTCTGACTCAAGCAATGCATCCTTTAGTTTTGGGTAGCAATAGCATGGGCTCACCCTCCAGAAGGCAGATCCTAGGGAAGGCAAGATCAAGGTCACCTTGGCACTGTGGCCACCAGAGATCCAGTTCTCTTTAGCTGGGAGGCACCAAGCATGTTCTCAAAGGAACTCGTTACTCAATTGAAACAACACCTTCTGGGCAAGAAATACCCTATTTATGGTGTGTCGGGCACGGCATGCTATTTCTGATGCGTCCTTTCAGTTTGTGCTTACAACCTTTTGTCAATATCAGTGTCATCAGTGTCAACGTGAGGGTCCATTGTCAATCGGAAGTTTTACTCCCAAGTAGGTAAATGCCTAATAGGGCCTGGGTGCTCCATTGTTCCCCCATCTCCAGAGGAGAAGGCGGCAGGAGGCAGGGCTGGAAGGGACCACTCTATCCTGTCTTCTTTTTAAGGCTTTCTCTTGGGCACCCGGCTTTGTTCACTTTGGGGTTGTGTTTTCCATTTTAACTTCCGTAAGACATACACATCTTTACCGCACAGCTCAGGGGTTTTGTACCTGTGAACACACCCAGTAAGGACCCACTGCAGGATCCATACAAGACGCATGATATTTTCACTCCCAGGCCTCTTCCCAGTCACGGAAGTTCCCATCACGGAGCTAGGTTATTTCTTCTTTTTTTCATCTCATACATTTTTTAAGTGAACCCTTGAAGAGCTCATTTTGTTTTATAAGAGAAAAAGGAAGGAGGAAGCCTCACCTTCCCATCCGTCACCTCCTCCCTGCCTGACGGTCACGTTGGACAGAGCCAGCCTCCTCTCCCGGCAGTGACCCCACTGCCCCTGAGCGCAGGTGTCCAGGCCGCCATTCAGAAAATGAGGAGGTGGCAAAAAGGACTCATTTTCTCCAACTACCCACAGGATGCCCGTTTG
Source organism: Sus scrofa (assembly GCF_054392235.1). NCBI lineage: Eukaryota > Metazoa > Chordata > Mammalia > Artiodactyla > Suidae > Sus > Sus scrofa. The sequence goes on along the minus strand of NC_139396.1, from coordinate 101,803,463 downwards.
CTTTCTGAGGCACGGAGGACCACGGGCCAGAGGAGGCCAGTTGGCGTCCTTTCCGAGGAGGCAGTGCGTTCCTCCACCTTCCTGCTAATGGAGCCCACCTCCTCCTATTATCCTAACAGCCCTGGATGAGATGAGGACCAAGCTGTTCCGATTTCTGGGCCATTGGTTAGATCCAAAAGGCCAAATACATCCAGAGATTTCCACTGGTCATTTATTCCGTGCCAAGAGGAAAAGAGCTTCTCCGTCCGCTTTGCCTTGAAGGTGCGGACAGGTCACCATAAAGCAGAAGGCATCCTGGGCCTCCGGCTCCCTTTATGGCCTCCCCACCCCCTGGTCTCTGCCAGCATTTCCCTATTACTCACTGCACCCGAAGAAGACAATAAAATCAATTGCCCTGAAGTCTATGTGGAAAACATTTCTTGACTCTCACTCCAGGTGATTTTTTTTTTTTTTTTTTCCCTCCAAAATAACTCCCCTGGCCCAGTGAGGGTGAGCCTGGTGGCTGGCGGCTTTTGTTGACAGGTGACCCAGATAAGGTTCTGAGACCCACAGTGACTCACCTGCCCCAGTCCCCTCCAGTGGTCCCTGTGCCTCAGCACGTCCACCCAGACCCCTGTGGGCCGACGACTTCAGATCAGAGGCTTCCCGAGGCTTTTGTTCTGGCTCCATCTCCAGCGTCTTTTATCACCGCTTTTAGTCTGATTCCCTCTCTCTCTCTCTCCCTTTTCTTCTCTCTTTATGAAAATGCACACTTTGCTTTTAATGTTCACTTTGGGTCTCCGATGTCCCCCGACCCCGAGGACAGAAAGTAGGTTCTGTCATCAGCCCTGAGACTTATCACTTTACTTTACGCATTGTTTCCTGGTTCAAAAAGCTAATTACTAAGTAGTTTAAAGAAGCCCTTTGGTCACTTAGATCTTTCATCAGAAAATATAAGCTTGGGAAAGGAACGGTAATAAAGGGCCATTAGCACCCTTTGTTTGATGTTGTTTTTCCAGTCAGTAGAACAAGATTGATGAAATGTTATGTTTGGCCAAAATTTGAGTTTTCATTTGGAATTCAGTGTTGAGAGAATGGGCTGTCAGAATCAATAAGTTTCCTTTCGCTTGGGATATGGGCATGTGGTAGTAATTAGCAATATAAGGTCTTTAGTTGAGCAACCAAGCATGGATTCTGGCAGCAAACATAATGAGAAACTACAGTTGTTCTATTTCTAACGTCAAAAAGTTTCCAGATAAAATTAAATGCATTTGCAAAAGGAAAGCAGCTAAACTTTGTTGAAAGATAGAGTTCAGCCTCTTAAAATAGCACACTTCACCCCGTGTTTTTTTGTGTAGCATAAATATATGCGCTTTACCCGTGGACACAAGTTCATGTAACTGTTCTTCGTAGGATTTCATCAGCTAGATGCCCAAGAATTAATTAAAACGTATACATAGTTAAGGGGTTTGTTTATGTGTGCATAGTTTACTCAGAAATAACTTCTCTCACAATGCATTAACTTTGTTAGAGAAGGCAGGGTAATGGGATGACCCAAAGCTATGGAGACACACAACTCGGAGATTCCAAGATTATTTAAAGTAAAATAAAAATTGGGTAGAGAACTGCCGGGTTTTGTTTATGCAATACCTAATTTTAAGATATCGGATACTATGTAGATTTCATTGGCACCTCATTTTCAGTTCTCATCTGTGTGTTTGGTATAATGCAAACACTGCACATAGCATCCCCAGGACATCCTCACCAGCCACACAGCATCAAGGGCCACAGGGGCTTACTCCAGCTTTCTCATTAGCATTCCTCACCTGCCCTCTCATAGGACCTCCAGAGCCCAGGTTAGATATAAGCCTGTGCATGTGTGTGAAGGACCACCATTCTCCAGTTTATCTATTATGATGTGTGTGTCGGGGTTCCTAAGATTAGGAGCTTAGGAGTTGTTAGGCACAAGTTTGACCAGTGTCCAGGCAGGTGGTCCCTTTGAGTTGGAGGTCTTGGGGGCAATTAGCCTGTTGGGCTGAGACCCCACATCTTATTCCAAAAGGCAGTCCTCCTGCAGCCCGGCCTGCCTCCTCCTTCTTCGCTTTATGGAAGCTCAAAGCTGCTCAGAGATGGGGAAGCAGAGGGGTGAGGTTCCCATGGCCTTGGGATCCCAGCTTGCTCTCCTTCCTCCCACCATCCCTGCCTTTTCCCCCAGTGGTTTCCCCTCTGCTTGTGGCTCAGCCCATTCGTGGTTAGTTTATGAGCAATGACAAGATCCTGGTCTGAGGTCACATGGCCAAGGGCCATGGAAAATACTAGGCCACAGAGAAGAATCCATCTGCCATAACCCCTTGTCAGAGGCTGGGGAGTCGTCCAGATGTCGTATTTCCCATGGCGGGCACCTGGGGCCCGAAACTGAGGCTGTCCCAGGCCAGGTGTTTAATGGGAGCTGGGAGGATGGATGGGTTTGGATTAGTCTACTGATTCCTGGTAGCCAGATGCTGAGAGGACACAGGGATGGACAGTTGAGGAGAATGAGTAGGGAAAGGGAGCCAGGAAACTGAATGAAATTTACTTGGAGGAAGGTCCCCTGGCTGGATGAGGAGTTGCATCCCCTTCTGGTTTGGGAGCAGTTGTCACAGGCTAACTGGGCTCTAGCTCCAATTCAGGAAAGCTGTCTGAGAGATAGAGATGCTGGGGCCTCTCTAGCCCCCCTCCTTATACAGACAGGAGAGTGTCACGTGCTTCCGGAAATGAGAACTTGGATTAATCCAGCCCCCGCCCTGGGCTTGCATCCTATGACCTACAGACACTTGTGTATTTCCTTAGCCTCATGACAACCATGTGAAGAAGGTATGACCATCGTTCCCCTTTGCAGTGACGTACCTGACATCACACATCACAGCTAGTGAAGGGTCCATCGGGTATTCGAACCTGGGGACAGTCGGCTCCACTGGGCCACGCTGCTTCTCAAGATTGTCTCTTGAGACCCCTTTCTTCTCTAATCTCAGTGATCCCACATGTTATATGTTTTCTTCCATCTCTACCCACGTAGGGCCAGAATGCACTACACATGATGACAAGGAAGAGAAATCATGGGCATTGTGCCAGGCCTGTCTCCTCCTCCTGTTCACCTAGTGCCTCTAAGGAGCTTGGTCTCAGGGTCAAGGACAGAAAGGTGGGGAGGGGACAAAACTCTTCTTCATTGACATTCTTCATTTGGTGAGCTGGGAAAGGTGTTTACCTCTCGAACATGTCTAGGGGCTCTCAAGGATGGACAGATGCAGCATTGACCATAAGTGAGATGCCTGCCTTATCTGTGGGTTTCAACATAGTCATCTCCTTCTTAGCTCCATCGTTTCTGGCGAGGTCATTCCCTAGGGACCAGCCATGGTGGATCAGCGTGAGCTGTTGGACTTGGCCTCCCCCCTGGGCAGAGCCTACCTGCTTATCATGTAAAGAGGAGCAGCCTGTGGCCTGGCAGACACCCCCACCCACCTGGCCCTTCACTTCCCCAGTGGGTCTGCAGAACAGCTCAGAGCATTCTTGGTGGTGGTTTCTTAACTGTCACTGAGAACTCCTGGAAAGTCCTAGACAAGCTCCCTGGGTTTATTTCACAGCTTTGGGTGGGAGTCTTAGCAAGGAGGCTGTGTCCTCCTGGAGGGTGTTAGGACAGGCTACCTTCAACCTCAGGTGTGGCCTCCACATTGTAAGAAGCAGCCTTAAATCTGTAGAGGTGGGCAGACTTTATTCTGCTTTCCCATTTAAAAGTGAAACAGGATGCTTTCGTATGTCCTTTTATGTCAGTGCTCATATTTTGAGGAGAATTCGGTAATTTGGAACAAAATTTCAAGAACTGAGAACACACAGCCCTATCGGTTACCTGCCTCACTCTCCATTCCTGTCAACACCTTCACAGGGTCACTCGCTCAGGCTGCAGATACTCACTCATTGACCTCCCTGTTGGGCGTGATGCTGGGTGGTGTTGGGTGTCAAGGATCCGGGGTGAGTTGGTTCCTCGTGGAACCTGTCACCTGGAGGTTACAGTCTCTGAGAGGTGATAGGCAGTGGCAAAGGTATGACTATAGAAAATGCCAAGTACAGATTTTAATACGTGCAGCAAAAATGAGAGCAAGAAAGACTTAAGATTCTATTATAGAGCAAAACAAGGATTATTAATGGGGATAAAGTGGTCCTGGGAGGCGAGCCCTCAGAGGAAGGGGCTGTGACAGCCAGTTCCACAACTACCTAAACCAGCTTCAGTTGCTGCCTCAGTGGAGGGGAGCTAAGACCCTAGGTTTTAAAATTCCTATTATGGGAACCCCTCCTGCCAGCATCAGTCTTTAGTTCTGCCCCCAGGGAACTATCTTAAAATCTCATTTCTGTCTCAGGACTGGGTGTGCGGGCAGTAGTGCTGTCTGCTGCCAATCGGGGAGGCCATCCTGCATCCCTCTCCTGGTTCCTGATTATCAGTCACTTAATTTTCTGTCTCTCCTCTTATCAGAAATAATCCCTTCATCTCTCTCCCCATTCTTTGTTCCTAATACCACGTTCTCTTTCCTCCTGAGCCACCTATCAATATGACATTCTATTTCTCCACCACTCAGGTTTTACCCACCTGGTTCTAGACTATTATTTTTTTTTTCCCCAAGAGTTAGAATCTTAAATGGTCTGCTGTGCAAGAAAAAGGATTATTTCTTTCCAAAGACTCATTTAATCTCCACGCCCTCCCCCTGCACCATGGTCCATTTCTTCCCCCCAAAGAGAATTAACGTGTCATGCCTTCATCTTCGTCTCTTCCATGTGTGTTTATTGAGTGCCTGCTGCAGGCCAGACTCTGGGGATACATGTACTTCTACACATCCATAAAAATCTCAAAAAATGCCATGTATCTTGAGCTGCACATTGCATTATTGGGCCACCAAAGTGGTCAGGGAGTTCCAGCTCAGAGCTTATGTAAACCTCCCCTCTGGGTTCCCAGAGGTCACAGTCTTCCTTCAGTAACATTTCCTTCTCTGCTCTTTGTGAGGAGCCCTGACCCCAGTGCTTGGGAATAGGATGTGGGGTTGATTCACAGGGTGTTGTCTTGGGCTGGGAACCCTGTCCTTCCCCTCCTCATCCATGCGTAGCTCAGGCCACACCCCTCTCCTCCCTCTTCAGCCTGTAGGGGGACCCCTCCGGTGAGAGGTGTCCCCTGGAAGATGCCATTGGTGATTTCTGCACCACAGATATTGCCCTGGTTGAGATGGGACTGAAGTGCTGCATATTACACAAACATCGACTCCTCTCCGTGCGGGACCCACGTGATCCCCAGCCTGAGCTCCCAGCCATGTTTTCAGATGCCTCGATTTTAAAAGCCATAAATTAGCAAATCATCAACATGTCACCAGGATGGATCATCTGGTAGCCATTCTAGTCAGAAGGAAACACAGGCCCCCATAACTGATCTTCACAGAGATATGAAGAACTGTAGACAGACAGATACAGTAAATAGGAAGACAAACAGATAATTCAAGTTGACAGACCATCTTGGACTGATTAGGCATTCTGCTTTGATTAGCATTAAACTTGGGGGGAAGGAAAAAAAATTGATGGCCCTAATACTTTGGAAAAATGACCTCTTGACTGCTTCTGAAATTCAGTACTGAGGGGCAGATACCAAACGCAAGTGTCGTTAGGTCTGTACCATATAATGTAAAGTGCCAGGTATCCCTTCCCCACAGAGGGGTCTTGGTGGGTGTGGATGTGGGTGCTTCTTTCTCTGCATCTGCTTTGGATTCTTATAAGCCACATCTTCAGTCCCTTTCAAACTTGAAGCTCTATTTAAGGAGACTTGGATGCATATTAAATCAATTTCCTGATAATGCTAATGGAATGAAGGCTTGTCTCTCCCCCCGCCCCCCCCCACCACTTTTCTGCTGTCTCTCTTCACTTCCACACACTTATCAAAATGTTCTAGCAATTGTTCTGAAAACAAGAATAGAAAAGTAGGTGGGAGATGAACTGTGTACCTTAAAAAATAAAGTCATGTTCAAACTTAGCCTTTTTGCTCTCAAATATTCTTTTTTTCCATTAAAGAAAAAGAATTCTGAATATGACTTTTCTAATTATAAGCCCTGAAGCCTTTCTGCTTAACCTCACAATTGATTGGGTGAATCCTTCCTGGGTAGATTCTGAATCTAACGAACAAACACAATCAGCTGAGACTTAAGTTGCACTGTGTTTTCTGACTTCCCGCTCTGTCATTTATTCTCAAAGAAGTCTTTCCAGAGTTGGGCAAGGCACTTCCTTGTCGATTTGGGGTTCATGCCACTGATGCTGCCATCTTACACTGACAGTAAACTAGGAAACTTTCTAACTGGCCAAGCCCGATGTCTCTTTTTATTAAAATACCTTGGAGGCTGATGCAAAGTGAAACTCACGGAAACTCAATTCTGTGCCTCTTAGGGTTTGAGCTTCCACATCTAGTATGAGTGTTGCATAACAGTCACCTTTTCCCACTCCCAAAACCACAGGGGCTGCTCCAAATGTGGGTACCAGTTGTAAAAGCAATCTTACTTCCCCTCTTTGCGTTTCTCAGTAAGGGGGCCCATTCAGAGATAGATGCATGTACATCTCTGCGAAGGGTTTTCTGACCTTAGCCACTGGTCTCAAAGGCAAATGGCCAGCCAGTATAGAGAACAGATTTAGGAAAGCTTCCCATCCCAACATATTTGCTCAACTAACAGTTATTAGCGGCTTGTTATATTCCAGGCACTGTGCTAGTTGCTGTGGTTAAAAGTGTAAGCCAGAAAATGTGACTTACCTGGGACTTTGACCAATCAGAATCACCCAAGGAGCCAGTGGCAGCTAAACAGAAGCTTGATTACAGAGGAGCATCTTCTCAGGGAAATATGCTCTTCTGGCAGGAATTTTGTTCAATAAAGTCATGAAGGTATAAAATTATCATGAAGGCCACAGGCCTCTTAAAGGGAATGCTCCTAAAAGCATTTGATAATTCACATTGTAAGTGTCCCCATTGGAGTAGTTGAGGGCAAAGGTAACAGTGGGATGACTTGTGCACCTGAAAACCTATGGATCTAATGATGGAACCAGCAGAATAGGGGTGCAGAGAGATTTGGGAGGGTAGGGAAGCTGCTGATGCTACCCTGAATTCCGATCCTTTCTGTATCTTACAAACATCCCACTGGGGCATCTTATGCCCTAGCAAGCCCTGGAACTTGTGGACCCCTCCTAGTTCTTCTGTGTGTAAGATGTGGGAGGCTCAGTGTGTTGGGTCTACTCAAAGTGGATGGCAAGGAGCATGTGCTCACTGGAGCAACACCCTTGGGTGTGGCTGGGGAATGAGGCCAGCCTGTGTCAACTCAATGGGAGGGCCGACTCCAGCAGCATATGTTCTAGGGCTATGATGCCTGATTTACCGAGGGTGTTCGAGAAAGAGGAGGGGCTCACACTGCACATCAAAGCTAAAAGCCTCCCCTCTACAAGGCAAAATTAAGCAAATTAAGCAAAATTAGGAAAATCAAGTTTCTTTGGACTCATTCTCCCTCAATTCCACCTTCATCCCCAAAGGCTGTAGTTGACCGTTGCCTTCACCTTCTTTTCTCTTGGGGCCTTCTGCTCAGAAGCAGTATTACCAAGTGGAGACAGGCACATCTGATGTGATCAGAATAGAGGAACATGCTGTTGTTCAGTGCCTGGATTTCTCTGTAAGGGCAGAGAGCCATCTAATATTGGAAGAATCAGGTCACAGGAAGATTGGCTTACCTACAAAGGGCCAAAGGCCACCAAACCTTGCAGTAATGAGTGAATAAAATGCAGAGGGGTGAGGGTGTTGGGGAGAGATGCAAGGAAGAATCTGTTCAGTTTGTGAGAGTCGGGCAGTTGTGGAATTGCTTCCTGAAAAAGGAAGGCGAAGTCCTCTTCAGGGAAGGAAGGAAAGAGGGAGGGGAGGGTGTTGCCAAAACTTGACCTCTGTCCACCAGTGCCTAATAGAAATGTGGAGACAGAGTTTGGGGTGAATGAGAAAAACAATAGCTTTAGTGCTTTGCCAGGCAAAGGAAGCCACAGCAAGCTAATGCTTTAAAGACTGTACCCTCCTTTGGCAGAGGATAGGAAGTAGTTTTATAGTTGGGGAGTGGAAAATAGAGCCACTGATAAGGATCAGGGTAGACTGCAAGCTTGTATTCATCATCAAAGCTGGTGTTTAGGGGCCCTGGGACTAGTTGTGGTGGTCCTGGAATGCTTCATCAAGTAGTTAACGTCTTCCATTTGTTAGGGGTTTTAGTTCTGCAGAAGAGCTCAAAGATGTTGTTATGTGTATTTCTTGAGGGGGAAGCACGACCCTGCTCCAAGGCTGTACTATGGTTTCTTGACTGTTCCTGCTTGGTCTCTGCATCCCCTCCCTTTCTGATTCGTAGCTGTTAGAATATGCCCTTAGGAACTCAGGTAAGGATAAGGAGGCCGAATGAGGCCTATTTCCTAAAAGCAAGAAATGAGAGACACAGAAAGGCTTGTGCCCAGGAGCCCCACAAAGCTGTGCTTGATTTCAAGAGAAAGAAACTAAAATTATGGTTGCTGGTACCTGCATACTGGATTATTGTGAGAATTTAATGAGAAGCTCAAGGGAATCAAATCTACAGTTAGAATTCTTTGGTAACAGGCAATGGAAACTGATTCTTGCTGACTTCAGCAGGAAAGGGATTTCTTTTTGCAAGGTTAGAGTACCTGCGGCATTCAGGGGAAAGCCGAAGATCCCAGAAAGGACAGAAATGAGCCAGAGAAGCAGCGCTGGGGTCCAGGCGGCAGGAATTCAGGGAAAGTTGGGTTTCCTGGGTTTCATCATGAGGATCAATCAGCTCCCACAAGATCAAAAAGCACTGATTGGTCTAGTTCAGGCCGGGAACCATGAGGAAAGGGGCCAAGACTATATCTGATTGGTGAGGGGCGTTTCCCCCACATAAAAATGAGGTGCTATTCCTTGGGCTGGATGGAGCCCATGGTCCAGATGAGGGGGCAGCTTTGGAAGCAGGGCTTACCTGTGGCTCCATTTCTTGCCCGACGCCATCCTTTCCCCAGGCCAAGGCTTAGGTTTTCATTTTATCCCAAATGTAGTTCTGAAGGAATGTGCCTTTCTAACCAGTGGCTCTCTCCAATGAAACTCTGCATCCCAACCAGAACCCTGGGCCAACCCATGGTAAGCCGTGGGCTCTTCGCTAGGTCTGGATCATTGCATTTTTCCTTCTAAGTACTTTGATGTTGTCCCCTAAAATATGTATATGTGTGTATGTCCCCAGAACATATCTAACACCCAATTTTAAGAACCTGTTGGAGTTTCCCTGGTGGCACAGGGGATTAAGGATCCAGCATTTTCACTGCTGTGGCTTGGGTTGCTGCTGCGGCGCGAGTTTGATCCCTGGCCCCAGAAACTTCCCTATGCTGTGGGTATGGCCAAACAGAAAAAAAAAAAAAAGAATCTGTACATTCAGGTAATTGCAGTTTCATCCTATAGCCAAATTCAAGAAGTAATGATCAAAAATTAACTCATAAACCCTAAACTCTCTTTAATTTGATGTCATTTTAAAATTTAAACGTGGGGAGTTCCTGCTAGGGCACATCATAGGTTAAGGACCCTGCATTGCTGCAGCTATAGCGTAGGTTGCATCTCTGACTTGGATTTTATCTGAGCCTGGGAACTTTCATATGCTGTGAGTGTGGCCAAAAATTAAATAAAATTTATATGTAAACTCTCTTAATATGTTCAGAAAAATGAGGTGCTCTTGAAAGGAGGGTGCATGCTAGACTAGGAAATACAGTCCATGTCCGTATTTGCTCTCAGTATTTATTTCTAAGACTTGGACTGAGGCTTCTTCCAGGCAACAAGCTATGGAAGGTGTGTGATCCTTCCCCATTCGTGGTGTAACTATGGATGTCTAACTGTGACTTGGGAAGTGAGGATACTGAGCCCTCGAGGCAGTTTAGATCCTGACCGTCTGCACAGGATGAGATGTACCCTCTTCATGCAGGAAGTTCTGGTCTGGTCAGGACATCCCAGTGTTCTCTGTTGGGGCTACCCGTAGTCTATCCTCTGACCTTGGCGCTCTGATGACAGAGGTGCCTTTGCTGCCCTGTTGGGATCTATTCGCTCAGCCTTTTGCCCCCATTTAGAGAAACAACCAAACAGCCTGTCTCCTCTAGAATAGCTCTGTTGACAGCAGGATGAGATAATGACTTTATTCTCTTCCTCACCAGGAGGGAGAAGACATTGCCTTCCTTTGTGATTAGCAAAGTACTAGACATGGGCCCTGGGTGGATAGTTATCTTCTCTCTGAACCTCCTTGGGTTTTTTGGTTGGCTTGGTTTTGTGTTTTCATTAATTTTAAGGGAAATGGTTAAAGCCAGGATTTGGGATTGGGAGCTCCATATGGGCTCACAGTTATTTCTGTTTCTGTCCTCTTTCCATGTACTGTTCTCTTATGAACGTGAGACGTGGTGGATGACTTGAAGTGGTAGAATCAGCCAGTGAACGGAAGGCTGTGGTTAATTAACTGTAACATTGCTTGTATGCTTTTGATGACATAGGGTGTCCAAGCCAAGCACATTTGGCCAACCAGTCCATTGGCCAGCAGAGAGTTCTCAAGCCCAGCAAGCTTTGAGGGTCTTGGGCTGCGTCTTAGGATGGCGTGGAAGGATGGGGTCCACATAGTCTGGAGCTGGCTTCCGTTTGCTAAAGCTGATCGCCCCTGCATGGAAAGCAGTGCCTTTGGGATGGGCTCTTGGTGCCAGAGGCAATAGAAAGGTAGGATTAGGATCAGCCTCCTTCCTTTTGGGCAGTGCGGTCATGAACTTTAAGGAAAAACCCGGGTAATATTTGCTCTGAACGACGTGACCCAGAGCAGGGGGAGCTGCCTGATGAGGCAGCCGCAGAATGCAGGATCAGGTGAGACAGAATGTAAAGCCCAGAATCGTCCTCAGTCTCAGCTTGCATGGGAGAGTCTTGGAGAGGCAGTTAGGTAGCCCTGAATGGTTCCAATTCAACCTAGGAGGGACAGACTGAACTTGGGGTACTGACCGCTGTGTGATTTGGGTTGTGGGTTCTCTCGCCACTGCTGGCCCTGCTTTCTAAGTGATACCATGCGGCTGGATTCCCTTGACAGGACCGTCTTAAAATGCATTCCCATCAGATGCAGTTTCCAATGGTGGGAGGTGTTGGTTGAGGGCGAGGGGTAGGACGAGGAAAGCATGATTAGAAGGCTCAGCAGAAAGCCAGAAAAGAGTCTAGCATATGTATTTGATATAAATATTATAGTTTTACAGAGACATCTAGATCAATATATGCCACATTTCATCTCCCTCTTTGACAAAGTGAGCACAATGTATTCAGGGAAAGCTGTATAGGATTTTCAATTTACTCTGTATGATTTATTGTGACAGGATAGCTATGGGTTTTCTAAGTTCTTTATATATGTTCCAGTAAAAATGGATATAGTATCTTTAAAAATAAACAGCCCAGAGCTGTGCATTTTACATTGTCTTCCTAGAGTGAGGCTCTGGCAGCTAAAGAGAGATCAGAGACCTCCCTGTCCTTGTGGGACGTGATGTAGTCAGATTTGCCTCAGTCCTCACTCTTCAGGTTTTTTTTGTTTTTTTTTTGCAATGGAGGGAGGAAACAGGAAACTGAATTAGGAAGCTATCACAGACGTCTAGACAAGATAGGATGGCTAGACGGGGCAGAGAGCAGGAACGCTGATGGAGGCTTCATTAGTATCTGCTTCAGTGGGTGCAGCCCCATCAGCCTGAGCCTCTTCATTTTCCAGTGACTGGCCCCAGGTCACACAAGACAGGCCCCCCACCCCCACCAACCCCAGTCTCCTGATTCTTGGCCCAGCTCTGCACCAGATGCTTCGGGTCAGAAGGCATCAAACCAAGGGGGTAGTCTGCCCTTGCTCTGACATTCCCCTTGCCCTGATCTCTGGACCTCAGTCTAAGTTTCTGTATCCAAAGAATGCAGACACTAGACTAAATATTCAACAAGTACCATTCTGATACCAAAATAGACATGAGAACATGGAAGGGAGCCTGTCATTGTCACAGATCTCTTTTTCAAAGTCCATCGGCTTTAAGAAGCATTACCTGAGTCTTTTTAAAAGTGTGTAGATATTAGTTCTCATTGAGCTGAACTGAACCTCAGTGGATCTCTGGGTGCCTCATTCACTGGAACCTTGGGGAACTTTGTCTGGAGACCTCCTGTCTGTCTTCCTCTCATGCCTCCTACCATAAGTCAGCTCCCTAGGCGATCCATTCTGAAAGACACCAGTGGACCTGTGCTCTGAACCTCAAGTTCCAGCTCACCTGGGACGTTCCCATGTTCATGACCCACCTCCAGGAAGGGAGTTGAAGGATTGAGAATAGTGTGTGTGGGATTTCATTCTGGAAGCAGAGATGGTTGATAATGGGAGGGGCACTCCAGTATATGCTTAAAGAAGAGGTACCCATGAAATAAGCAATTGGCAGCTTTCTTCTCAACCCTGATAGAGCTCCTAATAGTCAAGCATTAATCCTATTAAGTCACCCTCCACCCCTTGATGCCATGCCTGATCCATGACACACGCGTGTTACCCACTCCTAATTCAACCCATCCCATGTTTACAGAGCCCTTACCCAAACCAGGCATGCTTGCTTATACTAGATGACTAGCTCTTTTCCATAAAATGCCATTGGCTACTATTTTGGCATTTAAGATGCTTCCTCATGCATCTGAGATGGATCTTTTAGTCCAAGCCTTTAAAATTAGTTTATCCCAGTAAAGAGTTGTTCCTAAGACTTGACAGAACTTCAAAAACCAAAAAGGACATCACAGCAGGAATAGTTATTGATGTAGGTTTGTTGGCCACCTTTATAAACTGAGAGGCCAGGCCCTGTAGACATCAGTCGTTAAGACCACCAGTAGTTTAAAGCCAGAGCCACAGAGGGGATGAGGGTTAGTGCCCTTCATAGCTAACTTTCCTGAATAGTCTCTGTTGTCAGTGGGTCATTTAGATTTTTGTCATCTTCTGGATTCATGAGCTGGTCATAGCATGTAATGTCTAAAATGGACATTCACATCACCTGCAGCCCTCTGGCTTGCCAAATTGTGTGACTTCAGTTAAAAACTTGGTTTAGGGTTTCTGTTGTCTTTTAGCCTTTGCTGTCTTGAGCTTGCTGGCCTTGCTGACTAGAGGCGGCAAGAAGGTAGTGATACTACAGTGTGGTGATGCTTGAAGTGAGCTTCGTCCCTGTCTACCCCAGGCCTCAGGATAAACTTCTTTCTTGGCCCAGGGAGGACCTTTTACCAGCCCCTCCACCATGTGTCCAGGAAGACCTCCTGTTGGCCCAGCCCAGTCTGTTGTGAAGGAGCAGAAGCTGAAATATCCAAGCCTCTGCCCTCTCCACATCATCACCTTTGTCTTCATCAGAATTAGAGTCAGAGATCTGGACCACATCCTGGGCAAATCACTTTACCTGCTGTGGGATATCAGGCACATGACTTAAGGAAACTGAGGTTCAGAGAGGTTATTTGAAAAGAGACGGATAATGGGAACACAGGGTTGTTTGAGGGTGAGGTGAGACTCCAGGAGCCCTAGAGCATTTCGTATCTGTTATATCCTGATTTAGAGATATCACATAACTCCAACCATTTAACCATGCTTACGATGGCCCAGACTTGTTAGTAGACCCCTCACATGTATCATCTATTTAAATAAATCCTCAAGATAATCTCATGAATCAGGTAACTAGCTCCAGCCCCTCAGAGACTCTGACTTGATAGTTGTGAAATGCAGAATTGGTACCTTGCCCATGACTATTGGATTATTTAGTGTCTGAGCTGAGCTCACACAGGGCTATCAAAGGATGAATCTCACATGGTAGATTTGTAGGTGTCAAGGAAACCAACAGAGATAACTTTGGATGAGGATCTTTGGGCCATTCTTCAAATCAGGCACCGTGAACCAGCCATCACTCTGTTTCCAAAGAGGGCACACCCTGCTCTTCAATCTTAGAATATTTTCAATTATATTTTCAACCACCAAAGATGCAAGAAATTCTGCTTCTGCTCCCAGCAATAACATCCTTCCTCAAACAAATGCCCCTGGGGCGTGAGAGTCCCCAAAATATTTCTGGAAAATAAAACTCCCCCTTTCACCATCCACCCCTTGCACTCCTGCAGGGCCCCTAGGGCTCCCTCAGTTACAGGGCAGTGGGAGCAGATCTGCTAATGCAGATGCTGAGTTAGAGAAGCAGCTTCTCCCCATCCATCAATTCTAACTGCATTCAAACATTTTCAATATGTGGGCTCCTTGATAACTTCCACTGTATGGAAAACAAAATGGAGGGAAATGATTATTGGCACAAAAGGAGGAAGCTGTAAATCTTCAAATCAGATAGAGGACAGATTGGAACAATATGGGTTCTCCAAGGTTGCCATGATAATGTACCTAATAACTCTTCTTGGGCAAAAAGGCAATCTGCTTTCAATCAATCTCGCTTTTTCTGAGCAAAAATACCAATTCTGTTGAAGGAAGATTTTTTTCCCCCCTTCCTTTTTGATAGAGACTGCTCTCCACCCCAGAAATCATGCTGTGGCTTAAAGATATATATTTTCAATTGTCTAGAATGGTATTGGACAGCTAGCACCAAAGGAGAAAAGTCAATTCGTTTTTTCTCCCCTCTCCTGCCAACATTTGTCTACTTCTTAAGAGAAGTGAAAGCTAATTAAAGGCTTAAGGGATAATATTGATTGCATTGGAATATATTTTATATGTACCCAGCACATTTTCAACTAAGAGAACCCTGGCTCTTTGTAAGGCAGAATAAATCAGCTGGCTGAGTCTTTGATTCAAGGGTGAGAGGGTGAACTCATCTCCTTCCCTTCCACTTCTCACACATCTGTCCTAGAGATAAATGATCTCAGAAGAGGAAGAGCGAATGCTGGCAGATGTTCATTCAGTTCTTTGCGTACAGGCTGGGAAGGATGAATGTTCCGACACTTCCCTGGACTTGTCATTGATTTGACTCCAGCTCTGAATGATAACCAGACTTCTGCTGGGATAGAACTTTGAGCTTTGCAGTGCCTGGTGCAGGAGGCTGGCTGGGTGGGATTAACCTTTCAGCTCCCTTATCTGTTGAGTGGGGATGAGAGCTTGCTCAGAATCACACACATCCTTGGTATCAGAGCAGGGAATCAAACCTGGCTTCCTTTCAGGAAGAGCCCTCGACACATATCTATCCCATATGGGTGGAGGTACCGTACAGTGGATTCATGCTGGCATTATTCTCAATCATGGAAGTTTGTGGGCAGAAAGCATTAGAATTCCCCACCCCCACCCTCCAACAGCCTCACTGTCATTTGTAGAGAGGTCAGATCAAGAGGGAGATACCATTTCTCGGTCACTTTCTGAGCACACTTGGCAAATTCAAAATCAGAAACCTTATTCAGAACATGCATCTTCCTTTACAGCCTGTTTTGTCTATGTAAAGGCCCTTTTCTCACAAAAAAATTTTAAGATATGACCTGATAAAAATGTCTATAATCCAGTTGACATCGAGCATTCAGACTAACTGTGTGTTTCAGGAAAGAGTTAGTCATGTGGGTTTGGGGGCATAGAATTTGGGTGGGTGGCCAAAGGACCAGCCTTAACCTACTAGGTCATGACCAGAGAGCAAAGAGATTATATTAAAGCCTTTCTTCTAAGGAGCCAGTTGACATCCTTCCTTTGCCACGAGGGCCTCCGCTTGCCGGATTGCTCAGTGCAGCACTGTAACAATAACAGTCCATAATGGCGATATTATTAACTGCCTTGTACGTATTATTGATTTACTCTTTGTTCTGCATCATTATCCTTTCACCAATGAGTTTACTGCATTATTCTCACATACTTAGTCAAGCACCAAATTACAACGAAAGGGCAGCTCCTGTAATGGCATCTAATGGAACATTGCATAAGCGATCATCACTGCCTCCTCTTAGGAGCTGCCTCCAGCCAATGAGCCTTCTGCCTTCTTGGAAAGTGCTCAGAGCAATTACCAAGTGCACGGGACCTGGCCATTCTAAATTTTTCCTACCAAATGACTGTTTTGCCACCTGCCCATGCTGCAAAGCCCAGCCAGGGAGTCAGCCTCTGTCACTACCAGCTGGAGGGGCACAGGGACCTGGGCTGAGCCTTTTGCTACAGGCCCTTTACTGGAAGCCAGCGGGTTCCCTCGCCACATCCAGTCATGGGGTTAACTCTTGCACAAGGGAGCTTACTCCTGATTGAACGTCATATATATGAATATAAGTGGCCAAAGTATAGCCCAGTGTCAAAATTGGCCCAGGAGCCCAAAGGTGGTGGGAGGCTCTGTTGTTCAGTAGTTCTGGAAGATGGACTCTTCTCCTCGGGGTAAGCCATCGTCTCCAGAAACAGAACTGCCATGACACAGGCAAATTTCATTCCCACCCCTTCCTGCTTTTCTCCCCATCTTGAGGTAAATTTCTTTGTCTCTTGTGGAAATCTCACAACCCCTAAGGAAGCAGCTGTCTGGGGAGGCACAGCCTGCGGCATGATCTCAGATTCCATAGGAGTCCCAGCCCCATTTAGCCCTGAGTGATGCTCACTTACTGTAAAGTGTTACATGCCCCCATTGTCGGAGGAGTTATGGCGGAAAAATGCAAAATTTCCTTTTTACTGCTTATGGCCAGCAGAGCCCATAACGTGTCAAGCTGCACATTAGCCACCCTGATAAAAGTCCGCTTTCTTACACACAAAATCATCGTTTCAGCAAGATTTGTTATCTCATTACCTGATAAGCTCTATGTCATAAACCAAGACTCATTCGGTAAATCTCCCGGGAGGACGCTTTGTGGGCAAAAAGGGAGAGATATGAATCTGCAGGGGACCTGATAATGCAGCATTTAAGCACAAGCATAATGTCACTTATTGTTAAATGCATAAAACCACTTGGCCAAACGGTTGGGCTTTTAATAGGATTTTGTGCAGCATCAGGTGAGAAGCCATATGCTTTTCTGTTGAGGAGGCTCTGAGCGCCTTCCGGCCCTGCTGCTATGCCTCGCCGCCCTCTGGGGAAGGGAGCTGGGCTTTAACAAGGCCTCTTTGGAGACCGTGATGCTTCTCTGCAGCTGTGCGCTTCCTCTGTCTCGCAGGGGTTGGGGGGTGGCGGTGCCGGCTCACCCCTGGGCTGACCTCACTTAACTGGCCTCTCTCATTCAGGCACATTGTGGTCTGTGGACACATCACTCTGGAGAGCGTTTCCAACTTCCTAAAGGACTTTCTTCACAAGGACCGGGACGACGTCAACGTGGAGATCGTCTTTCTTCACAAGTAAGAGGTCCCTGTTCTTTCAAGACCCTCCTCCCAACCAGGCCCAGTGAGGGAGGGGGACTCCTGGGGTGTCTGTAGGAGCAGTGATGTAGGGGAGGTCTCAGGGTGCAGTGATGTAGGGGAGGACAGGGTGGAGATGGATCAGCTCCCATTTGCACTGGCCTCACTGAGAGGATGACATGGAACTGACGGAAAGAGAAGCAACACCCTCCTTCAGAGATGAGAGCAGCACCTGTTCCTGTGGAGGCGATTCTGGAAGATGACAGCGGGATCCGTTATGGGTCAAACATGTCATTACTCGCCCCCCAGCTATTTGGATCTGTGTGGTCCAGATGTGTCCAGTGTCTGATATGGATGACTAGCTGCATGGCGTGGGTTCTTAATGACTGCAGGACTGACATAGGGACAAAGCAAGGCACAGACATAAGAGGAAGCAAGGTGCAAGGTAATAATAATAGAAACAACAACTGACGTTCCTGGAAACCTTCAGTGTAGGACATGGTCCTGGTCCCCACGCATGCCATCTCTCCTTAAATCAATAGAGGGAGGAAAAAGTATGGGCTCCATTCACAGTACATTCTAAATCCCGACTCAACCAGTTACTGAACAAGCTCCTCAACCTCCCTAGGCCTCAGTTTCCACATAAGATGGGGAGATCAAAGTGGTTTCTATCTACCTTCTTGGGCTATTGTAAGAATGAAAAGAAGTAACCCATTCAAAGCACACAGAGCAGAATCAGGCACACAGTAAGTGTTCAATAAATGTTAGCTATTATCGTGAGAGAGAAAATACCTTAGGATGTACAGTGAACTTAAGAGGTAGATTTTACCATGTTTGTTTTATGGGTGAGGAAAGCAAGGTATCTCTCTCTACTCAGTGCCGTTGAGATTCTTTGCCCGATCCCCTTTTAGGTAAAAGGTAGTTCGCCACAGGGATGGGGAGTTGGGGGGCTCTGCCATGATGACCTGGGTGGCACTATCTTCTTGTATGGACATGGGGCCATCATGGGGCCAGTCTTAGCCTCACCTTGCCAAGGCACAAAGCTCACATGTTGCTGTTGGTTCCATACAAGGTTGACACCCAGGACTCAATTCTGCTCTGAGATCCCACTGAGGCTGGCTCCCCTGTAGCTGTTCTGTGTGTCTCCTTCCTTTCCTGAATAAGATACTGGCCACCATGTTGGAGCACCAGCATTTTTGTTCTTAGCAGTGACTTCTGCAAGTTCTGAAAAGACCAGTCAGGCCATGGGCACCGGAGCAGAAGCCGTAGATCCAATTCATCCCTTAGCTATTGATGACCAGCTGTGGGGCGCATCCTATGCTGGGTGTTTGGAAGGTTCAAGACAAATATGGTGTATAGAATGGCATATGGGTCCTGCCCTCATATTGTGTGAGCATTTTAAGACAGGCATGTGTGCAACAATTGGAGCACAGCATGGGTCCTGTGTTAACTGACTCAAGTCAGTTTCATCAAGTGGCAGAATAACATAGGGGATCTGTACTGGGGAGAGACCACCACTTCTTGTGTTACCAGGATGGGGGGGCTTCCTGAAGGAGGCCTGACTTGTAATGGATCTGGAGGACGGGTTGGATTTGTACAAGCAGCTGCTTTGCTCTTGCCCATTGCTTTAATCTGAATCGACAAGCTGGCTGCTAATTCTTCATTTGCTGGGATTCACCTCTGGATCCCCAGCACCTACCAGTGCCAGCCTTGTAGTAGGTGGCCCAGGTAATTAACTTCCCAAAGACTTGGATTAATAACACACCTTCCTCTAGAGTTGTTTTGAGGTTTAAATAAGTTACTAGTCATTAAGGGCTTAGAATGGTGTCTGTCACATAGTAAATGCTCAAGAACATTAGCAGTTATTATTACTAAAGACTACCTGGATGTTAGGCAAGGGTTGATTAACTCAGTCCTTAGCACCTAGTAGGTTCTAACTAAATGTCATCATCTCCCAGTACCTAACAGAGTACTTAGCACAGTACCTAACAGAGCATAGGTATTTTTCATCTCTGAAAGAATAGGTCAACCAGTGTTTTAATCCTTGTCCTGCAAAGGGAACGATGGCCGTGTAGCCCAGAACTAAGAATGTTGAGTAGTGTACATATGCGTGAATCAAGAACAGTTTCAGGAGTGAATGACCTCGGCGTGTGACTGCCCACAGGCGACTTTTTTGATCCGGGCCCTGGGGGTTAAAAGTCCAGGAGGTGGAGAAGCAGGGAAAAGCCTTTTGACAAAGGGGCCAGCAGGAGACTCTGCCGGGAAGAACTTTGGCTCATCCCTGACATCACAGCCTCAGTTCCTCTATTCCTAAAATAGGGATTCTGTTTGTAATGAGATGATGTTTTGAAGATGTTTTGCCCCATAGGCTTTGTGAAGACTTTGTAAAGTTTATGAACCTCTTTATTTTAACATGGTACTGGTTGTGGTTTTCAGTTGAGCATGAGCCTTTTATTCTCTAAGTGCAAGCCTGTTATTTATGGCAGGAAAGGGGACTGCCTTGAAGGTGAAAGCCTTTTTTTCCAGGTCTCTCTCTTTGGAAGTGGATGGGAGGAAGCTGAGAACCTGAGGCTATTATATTAATGGTCGTTTCTTCTCTCCTTGCACAGCATTTCCCCTAACCTGGAGCTTGAAGCTCTGTTCAAACGACATTTTACTCAGGTGGAATTTTATCAGGGTTCAGTCCTTAATCCACATGATCTTGCAAGAGTCAAGGTAAGAAGGAAGAAGTAACGTCTGCTTTTACTCCACTTGGGGTGAAATGATATGTCTCCAAGGGTAGCCAAGAGTCACCTCCAAACCCCTAATGCAATAAACCAGATACTGTCAACCTCAACATCACCCTTGCACTGGTCTAGGACTTTGTTCCACTGGCACATGGCTGATGACCCATAAGTACTCCACACTTGAACTAGCCATAACATGCTAGACATTGCTAGTTCCCTCAGTATCAGCGCTGCTAAATGAGGTAGACCAGTTGTATGGACTCAATAGTCTCATGCATAACATAATAATCAAATAGTTTCCATCCTGAATACTTAAATTGGACTCAGCATAGCTCTGAAATCTGTTATTTACATCAGAAAAGAACATTAAGGGTAAAGTATAAAATAAAGTTTAACCAAGCCGTAAAACATTTCGAGCTTCCTTTTATTCCTTGCCAAGGATTAAAGGTGTAAAACTAAACATGGAAGCATCTGTTAGCACTTGGTAATGGGCTAATCTCTCTTTCTAGAACATGCTAAATTAGAGTCTTCTTATAAAGCACACCTAAGGCTTATAGGGGGAAGGGTTACAGCACAATGGCATCTTCTACTTTGTTCATTTTATGTAGATTTTGCATGCACACTCAGTATTTGCATGCCAGTGGATATGGGTTTGTATTATGAATCCACTGACATCTAAATACTTACTGTGGTCATCACATAATTTGGTTAATAATGTAATTGGCAAATAGGAATATGCCAAAAGGATTTGGGTAAATTCTGTGCTTTATGAAAGGAAACTGGAGACAATTTGTGACATACCATAGCTGGAATTATGCCCTCCCACCAAATGTAGGAATGGTCTATTAAGTACAGCATCCCCAAGCAGGGCAGACCTGAGCCAGCATGGGAATTCTTATGCTTACTGAGGCCAGTTCATCTTAATATTATCCAGACATGATCCAAGTTATGTCTAATGTGAAATCCTATGAGAACTTGGGAAAAATAGTTGTTGTTCATGGGCCTAATTTAGATGCGAGCAATTCTTAGCACAACTCATGGTCCTCTCAAAGGAATAAGTCTCTCTTGGCACATATGTTTAGATAAGTCAGTAGGTTGTATCTTGAGGTCATCTGTAACACATCATTTCAAACACATACATTTGTTGTCTTTTGAATAGCTGAATGCTAATTGAATGCTAAATAGTACTGAGCTGTCATCCGAGTTAGGGGTCTGAAAGGTGTGAGAATGGTTAGATGAAGGATGTTGGAGTTTAAATTTCTGAATCCCCAATGACTCAGTTAACTTGGCAGCCTGAGAGAAGGGGTTTAACCCATCTAATGCCATTTCCCAAGTGGAAAAATTAGGGTGATGGTGCAGTGATGGGGAGAGGTGGAGAGGGGATTGAAAGGCTTCATTAATTGTTGTCTCAAGGAATCTGGAAAGCTTACATGTAAGAGGCTAGGCAAAATGAAAAGTATAATTATCAAGGTACATGTTGTCCCCTGCAGTAGCCACAAGATGAAATGTTTATGCCATAACAAGAGCTTAAAACCTACACTTGTGGCAAAAACTATAATCTCTCAGGATTATTATTTTTTTCTTTCCTTGCTGAGCACAAGGTTCCCCAAGAGCTATCAGCAGGGAGAGACTGCAACCAAGCATGGCTATTTATATGTTTGTGTTCTGTGATTTTCCTTTGGGTGTCTTAGATAGAGTCAGCAGATGCCTGCCTAATCCTTGCCAATAAGTACTGCGCAGACCCTGATGCTGAAGATGCCTCCAACATCATGAGGTAAGCTCAGAGAGGCAGGGAGGCTCTGGGCTGGCTACTTGCTGCCTGGTTGGGTCCTCTGCAGAGAACCGTTTCTTTGGGATCTTCTTTCCTCATTAGCCACCCTGCAACTTGCTACCTGCATAGGCCCAGGGTTGGGGAAAATTGAGGCTGTGGTGGGTGCAGAGAGTAGTGACACAAGGCATCATCATCAAAAGCGCATCCTTAGAAGATGGGAGCTCTGGGGCTCACGACCAATCTTGGGGGAGAGATGCTTTAGACAGGACCAGCAAGAAGAGACAGATTTCAATGACTGTAGGCCTGAAATAGGGTACCATGTTCCCTGAGGGGGAATGGGCCTGAGAGATCTGAACTGTAAATGATTTCATTCCTGGGGGGATTTTTGGAAATAGCTGAAGATGTTTTTGGGTGTCCTAACGAGGGGACACTGCTGCTCATGTCTGGCGGGTGGAGGCCAGGGATCCTGCTCAATATCCTCCAATGCACAGGGCTACCCCTGAGAGCTGGGCGTTATCCAGCCCCAGGTGTCATAGTGCCAGGTGTCCACAGAAGCCCCATGTAGGAGCTTTTGAAGCGTGTCTACAGCACATTCATTAACATCTCCCACAAAAGAGGAGTTTGTTGACCACTGAGCTTGTTTCAACCAGTTTCCCCAGAGGAAATTGTTTTCTTCACTGAACGCCTCCTTAGTGTTTTTGGTACTAATATGAATTTCTAAAATAATGTTCTGGAGAAAGTTTCTCAAACCTATTTGCCTACAGCCACCCCTGCCCCCAAAACATACTCACACAGTCTTTTTTTTTTTTTTTTTTTTTTTCCACAGAAGATCCCTTGAAGGAGGGCACTCTTTGGAAAATACTCCCTGGTGCCTTTCCTGCCAGTAGTCTATGCTCCTCTAAGGCCAGTCTCTGGCCAACTCCTGCTCCTCATTCTTTTCTCATTTCAGAAGAGAATTTTTCCATTTTGGTTCTTTCCATAGACCCATATTTGACATCTTGAGGCTATGAAATGTCTATAAAGTTAAGGTATTTTGCTCCAGAAAGTTAAAGCCCTTTTGGAGTCTTCTCTTCTGCAGCATAAATTGCAGAAGAGTTGAGAGCTGAGAGGGGATAATAAAGAGAACCTTCTGGAGAAGAGAGGAACTGAGAGAAAACATTTCACTCCCACTAGATTCCCAGGAACTCTTGCCTAATTGTGAACAGCCATCCCTTGGATGGAGACCAAGATTCCCCTCTCTCTGCAGCTTGGTTTTGCTTTGTCCTGGGGATTTACCTGAGGGGCAGGGCAGGGAATTTGTCTTTGCACCACTCCAGGGCCTGCCCCTCCTTGCTTTGCTTTTACTCAGTGGCCCCAAGTGACGTGAGCTTTCCCATCAGCAGGGTGGGGGAATTCCTCTGGAGCACATCCTCCCCTCAGCATCTGATCCCTGTGTCTGGCAAGCAACATCTGGCATAGTGTGCTCTCTTTCCACTCGCTTTCCTTTGGCACTGTGTTTAGTGTGGCCCTCTTAAGGAAGTCAATATGTGACCTCTTGTGACCACTGGGCTTGCCAGGCTGCAGGGAGATGGTGGAATGCAGACCTGCTTCCTCACCTGGGCCTGTCCCCTAACTCATTACAGCTGGGAAGGAACAACAGTGGCCCCAGCTTAAGGTGCATAAGTTGGCCCTTTCCTTGAACTAGGATTTCTAGCCTTTGCAATTGTGTGTCCTTTGAAATGATAAAAATGTAGCCTTTGAGAAACATGGTCTTCAACATTTCAAATAGAAATCTAAAAGAAGATGACGCCTAATGTTTAGACCACAAAGAGAAATTTGAGGCTGGCACTGCCTTTTTTTTTTTCCCCAGAAGTGAGTAATTAAAATGCTAATAGCTTTGAAGTGGGCATTACTCTTAATCACAATATTTTATTTAAGCCCTGATTGCAGTAGGGTTACCTTGAAGACATACAGGTTACCAGGGTGACTGGCATGATGCCAAGGCATACAAATGACTGAACAAAGGTCCCTTGAGAAATGTGGTTAAGCCCTCCATTAACCGGAACCAGAACTAAAGCCCAGGCAGCAAGAGGAAATGGGAAGCTCAGGGTTAAAAATGGGCTCTGTCTTTCCCTTATTTGTATAATTCTCCTTTCTTCTTAGTTTAATGAGACCAATCTGCCCCTTTTGAAATTAAAATGTCAAAGATCCATTTGAAATGAGCTAATGCAGAAAACTGGCTGATGCTGTGAACTGAATTCCTAGGGCTGACAGGACTCAAAGTCCTTGAGTTATAAGCATGGGCCGACACAACACTTTTTCAAAAATAAAATGAAATCCTTCAAGTGCAAAAGCCCAGGGTGAATTTGTGCCGGGAGAGCCTTCTGCGTGATCCATTTCCTAAATTTACAAGTGGTAGCTTTTCAGACAAAGCTGCTCCCTGGCCGCCTTCTCTCCATCTTTGCACAAAGGGGCTGGAAGCACAGAGTGTTTCCTGGTGGGAAGTTTGTGGGGGTGGCCGTGATAAATGCACTTGCATTTCTGATTAGGCTTAGGAGGTGGGCCTTTCTGTGGAATTCCATGCTTTCGCCTTCCTTGTCACAGAAGGAAATGTACAATGTCACCTTCTGACAGAGTCGGTAATGACAAAAACCATAACTTACACGTGGAGAGAGCTTTTAATGATTTCAAAGCATTTTCACATCTGGTTTTTCATTTGCTGCTCATACCAAGCCTGTGAAATACATAAAGCAGGTACTGTGGCCCCCAGTGTCCAGATGAGGGAACAGTCACAGAGGGCCCAGGGATTTCCTGAAGGTCACCCAGTTTGTTAGTAAAAGAGCTGGGACTGGAATGCAGGTGTTTTCTGTTTCCCTGCTCCAGGTCCCGCCCCTTTCAGCACAGTGATTGTCCTGGGGAACAGAAAGGAGGAGTGGGGGTGGGGGTGGGGCAGGCAGTGGTTAATGCTAAGTATGGACTGGGAGCAGTTTGGGGGAATTTTCCAGCAGACCATGACGTACATGGCAAGGCCTTGGCACTTATCTCTCGTCAGCATCAAAGTCATCATTTAGATGCTGTTTGCTCTTAAAGGCTGAGTCATGGACCCCCATCCTAAGAGCTCTGCTCAGAAATCATTTTTGTGAGAGAGGCCATGTGTATGTGACAATTAGAATCATTTGTCAGGCTGCTTGTGTGATTTGTCACTGTTGTCTCATGTTGTTAACTTGGAACTGGCATCAGAGCAAAATGGTTCTGGGCTCCTCCCTAGGGTACGTGAGATTACAAACCTCTGTTGGTCCCAGGAGTTGAGCTTGCTTTACTTAGATGCCTTTGTAGGCGATAAGTCCACGAGCACCCTGCTCTAGAACCCCCACCCCCAGTACACACATGCCATCACCAAGGTACCATCGGGCCTCTCTCTTCTTTCTTGCCCAGGACCCGTTCTGTGCCTGTTGTGTGATTTCCTTCTCCCACGACCATGGGGTACAGCAGTGGAAACACAGTTTAACTTGGCCCGGTGCCTGCAGCCCTTCTGAAGGCCCTGGCTGCTGGCCCCACATTCACTCCCTTTGGATGGAATCAAATTAATCTTCCCATCAGACTCCGTGGGTAAGGCAGATCCTGGCTCAGCTTTCGGTCTTTTCTTTTTCAGAGTCATCTCCATAAAGAACTACCATCCCAAGATAAGAATCATCACTCAGATGCTGCAGTATCACAACAAGGTAGGACAGGAAGAGCTGGTCCCAGACTCAGAGGTGCACATGGAGGTCCAGGCTCTTCCCCCTCACTTGACAGCTGCACACATGTGTGCACACACACGTGCACACACACCAATGCAATCCCAAGGCCTGGATAAAGAAGGGTGGTGGGTAAAAACCTCCCCAGGACATTTCTTTGGTCCAAACACCTTATTTGCCATTGGTCACCGGAGGGAAATTCCTTCACATACTAACTCATTCATTCTGGAAGCATCTCTTGGTCCCCTGGTTCCAGAAATATCCACGTCCCTAGGTCCCATTCCAACAACTTCCATTTGTATGTGCCACACTCATTTCTTCCATTGGTATTTATTGAACACCTACTATGTGTTCAACACTCAGCCCGACACCCCCCCATGGATATAGTGAAGTCCTGTTTTGTGCCCTCAGGGATTTTGCAGTCAAGGTGTGGAGTGTCCCAGGCAAGTGATGGCACTTTTCTATCTGAGATGAGATGAACTTAGGGGAACAGTCCACGTGTTGGGTGGAGAACCTGGGACATGGCACCCTCAAATACAAGATGAGAATTTGCATGGTTGAATTCAGGAAAATAATTGGCTATCCAGAGATTAAATATAAAGGAATTTTCCTAGTACTACATTTCACAGGGGGATCAGAAGGAAAAACGGACGTTGGAGTCCATGCTATTTCCCTTGCGATTGCTTCTTGGTAAACCAGAGTCCTGTCTCTCATTCAAAGGCAAAGCCCCCTCACTTGGCCTGTTGGTAAACTCCCAGGAAAACAGCTTTGGGGGAGGGAAGGTGCCACTTTTCTCTGTTTGATATGGAACCAGTTATGAGAAACCAGAGGCTGCTCAGTACCTGCAACCAGGTGTCTTGTCTGGACAGAATAACTCCCTGCTGGGTTGTGAGTGAGCGTATGTCCCATCTTATGGGCCATCTTTCCTGCGAAATAGGCAGTCAGATGACCCAGAGAAGACCCCGTTCTGCCAAATGCACCAGTGCCATGCCATTATTTCTTAATTGCTGGCAAGTGCCATCCCATTTTGCTGTACGGAAGCCCATCGGAGGCATTGCTGAGTGGAGCCTGCTGTCGGTGACTGGCCTACCGCTCAGGCTGCTGCCCATTGCTGACCGCTGCCCAGCCCTTCCAGGTGGTTGCATCGTGGACTGCGCTGTGCCCCATCCAGTGGGTTTGGTGGTGGGCACCCAAGGTCACGGGGTCCTGTTTGTCTCCGGAAAACCTGGGACACCGAAGAGATAAAGTGAGGCTATGGGTAGCTCACCAGCATCAATCTGGAGAAGTTTCTTTGACAGCAGTCCCTGCAGGTAGAGGTGAATTTTATTAGCAAGGCTGTGGCTGGTGACAGCTCCCGAGGCAATAAACTCTCCTTCTTTTCCTTTGTGATTTGAAACTTCATTTAGTGTGGGAGTGCTTTAAGCTGTTGTTTAGATTTTTGGCTGAATTTAGATTGAATAGAAAATTAATGTTGTATGTTTAGAAAGGGATGTCAGTTCCTTTTTTTCTCCTTCCAATGAGTGCTGATGCAGCATCTTCAAGGAATTAAGGAGGATTTCAGCTATGTGATTCTTGTCAAACTCAAAAGTAGTTCAATGGATCGAGGATCCAGATGGTACCTGGTCAGTATTCACGTGATCAGAGCAAGCTGACTATCTTTCCCAAGCCTCTGCCCTGTAATTATTCAGCAACAGTGATGAAGACATCAACTGACCAGTCGTAATTTGCTTACAACATAGTTTATTTAGAATCACCGCATTCAATTTGGGTTTCAGAGTGAGGAAAAGTCTCTTAGGTGACTCTGCCCTTGTAAGATGTGT
The DNA here is from genome assembly GCF_054392235.1 of Sus scrofa. Lineage (NCBI taxonomy): Eukaryota > Metazoa > Chordata > Mammalia > Artiodactyla > Suidae > Sus > Sus scrofa. The sequence goes on along the minus strand of NC_139396.1, from coordinate 101,776,094 downwards.
GAGACTACAAGGGACCTAGTGACTTTGTTGCAGGGCTCTTTTCTCTATCATTTCTTTTCTTTTTTTTTTCTCTTGTAGAGAAAGAACAGAAAGTCTGCTGGTCATTATTTGTCATTTCATTCCTTGTAGAATTGCACATAGCCTTTCTTCACCTTGCTTTCCAGTTTTGCTGTTTTTTTAAGGTCTCCTTCCCTTACAGTATTTTTCTTCCTCTCTTGGAACTTTCTTTTCACCCACGACTAGATGCCCAGAGATCTCCATCCATTAAAACTTGCTTTTGGGAAAGAACCCAATACATGCATGTACACTTACATCACTGTCAACTGATTCCACATTCCATAAAGTTATGCCCAGACTTAAGCTTTAAAAAAATTTCAATCCCCTGTGACCTAATGATAGCGGTATTCTAGAACCTAAAGGGAGGTAGGAAAGCTGTCTTCTTTCTTTCCATCCAAAACTCATGCCGTTTGTTATCTCAGACATATGTGTCATATTTTTATGGTTTTAAGCTTTGACATCCATTATCTCATTTAGTCCTTATCTGTCCATCTGTGCATTTTAGCATTCCATTGTGACTTCAATCAGTGGATCAAAGCTCTGTCTTGAAGCATCTCTGGTGGGTAGAACTCATGGTCACTTGGCAGCCAGTGAGCTAAGAGGCAGAACTGCCAACTGCCCTTTTCTTGTTATATAGAGCCACAGCCTGGGGAACCAAACTGTGGGTCCTCTGTGTGGGACTTACAGAAGGATGGATATTCTCCAAAGTGGATCTGTTTACTCTGAGTAGAATTCGTATTCAGCCTCACCATCTCCCAACATGGAAAGGATTAGAAAAAAAAACATGGCACATGTTCTGATTTGAGTGCAAATGGTTTAAACCTCTTAGGGAAAGAATGGTTTATGACATCTTGGAAAAGTGTCAACTCCTGATGATTTAGCTATTAATGGACTTTAAAAATTTTCCCAGCAGACCCTAGAGAAAGAGGTCTTTGTCTCTGACCTAAAGCCAAGTCCCAGTGCCCCGATGGAGATGCAAGCTCTTTGAGGTTTCTCACTGTGAACCCTCGCACTTGAGCAGAAGTGTTGAAGTGTTTTCTCTGAGATTTTCTTTCTTCATCATGGTGGCTTCCTCAAAGTTGCATGTGTAGTGAGAGATGGAACTGGGGCTGGAATTCATCTCTCCTGGCTTCCCAGGACAGCCAATTTTCACCTTCCTTTCATCTCAAACAGAGGGAATCCCCAGTCCTGCTCATCCTGCTGATCTTCTGTATTAGAGAGGATGAGTCTCTAGAATTCTGTGTAGTGATGCTGGCATCATCCAGTGGACCCAATTTCCCCTCAAATAAAAAAGACCAGAGTTGCCAGAAACAGACACGTTGAGTTGCTGGCTCAGTCTCCCTCTTTGTTTTGTGCACACAGAATCTCTCCCAGCCTCGGGCATGCCCTTCCCCATGATTGAAGATCTGGTGGCCAAAAAGGGAGGCTGAGAAATGAAACCAACTTGACTTTTCCATGTAATACTGTGTAGTATATGTCTAGGGAACTCCATACTAGATGGGGATGCTAGAGACCCTAGACCTAAAATCCTGGACTTCATGCCCTGCATGGCACAGGGGGATGTGAAAGAACATCTTGAAAGGTCTTGTTTGTTTGTTTGAAGGTGCTGTGAAGGTTACGTGGTGTCTGTCTGGGGCTCGGACCACCCACATTTCCTTTCTCACTGGATGATTTACTTGTTGATGACTTGGATTTCATTCCTCTTCATTCTTCTCAGCTGATGTTCATGTAAATGAGTATTTCACCACTTAGCCCGGTGTATTCTCTACGATGCCAGGGAGGTAAAGGTGGAAAGTGGCCTCCTTGAGCCAGTGAGGGGTAGGGAGAGAAGTGGGATAAAGAGCTGGGCTCATTGCTGGAATGCCGTCTGATGTGGGAAGGTCTCTGATACTCAGCTTGACAGAAATTCCCATCTGCTCTAGCCCACACATGGGATTTTAACTGCTTTTGTCAGAGAGGATGGAGTCTGCTCTCCCAGGAGGAAACACTGCCAGGCTAAGACGCTCAAGATTCTTAGAGAACTGAATTTCGCAAGAGGGGATTCACAAGAGTGGTGTTTCTGAAAGCCGAGTAGGGAGCCAGTGGACTTGCCCTTGAGTGCACAGTGGAGTCTTCCATTCCTTTCTAGTAGCACACCTACTGTATACAGTCCTGCACGTGAAGGGGGGCCTGCTTGGTGCCCTTTGCTTTTGCTGATACTGGGAGAGAAATAGTATTTCAGGGCCATAGACTCTTGGTGTTAGCAGGAGCCTTGAAGGCTTCTGACTCACCCTTTTGTGCAAAGCAAGAGTCTGTCCACTGAGACCTGGAGAAGCACATATTGAGTTCTAGGGACAAACATTTTGTATTTTTGGAGGCAGCTTTTTCCATTTATTAGATAAACCACATCCTTAGAAAAGTCCTTAAAAAAAAAAAAAAACAAGCCAAAAAAACTCCTTTCTTGTAATATATACCAGTCAGTCCTAATTCTGGCCCCTGGAACAAGGCAAGACAAGCCTAATCTCCCCTCATCACAGCAGGACCTGAGGCCACACGGGTGACCATCCTTTCTCTCTGGAAGCGTGGCCCTTCTTCAGGCCAAATGCTGCTGTTTCCTTGAAAGATGTTTTTTACAACCCACGTCTCCTCTTGTGCTTGTCATTTTTCTGTGGGAGTTATTCAGTTATCAACGTCCCTTTTTAAATCTGATTGTTACAACTGGATCAAGTGCTGGGAACTGGCCTGACCACTTCGCAACGGGGGGAAACATTCATCTTTCCTATGATCTAGAGACCATTTCTAACAAGCTAGCATTGGCTTTCTTTCTCATCTGTCCCATGGTTGGCCTCCTTTTTTTTTTTTTCCCTATACCTTCATGTCTGCTGCCAAGTTTAGGACTTCTCATTTTGAATTAATATAATTGATTTTTTTTTAACCTAAATGCAGTGCTTGACAAGAAGCTCTTTAAAATCTTGTTTGGTTTGTTTTTTGAGTTTTTTTGGTTTGTTTTTGCACATTTTTCCAACTCTGGAGAACTTTTGAATCTTTTTTTTTTTTAAACCATAATTTATTTATTTATTTACTTTAAAATCTTTATTATTGTTGATTTACAATGTCCTGTCAGTTTCTGCTGTACAGCTAAGTGACCCAATTTTATATATATGTAATGATATATATAAAATTTTTATATATAAAATATATATACAGCTAATTGACCCAGTTTTATATATATATATATTTTTTCTTTTTCTCACATTATCCTCCATCATGTTCCATCACAAGTGATTGGATATAGTTCCCTGTGCTATACAGCAGGACCTAATTGTTTATCCACTCCAAATACAATAGTTTGCATCTACTAACCCCAAACTCCCAGTCCATCCCGTTCCCTCTCCCTCGGCAACCACAAGTCTATTCTCTAGGTCCATGAGTTTGCTTCTGTTCTGTAAATAGGAGAACTTTTGAATCTTGATTCTTTCAGCCTGTGTATCATCTATGACTTTGCTTCATGCCACTTAAAAATAATTGGATGAGCATGCCTCTGGGTCCTTATCTCCAGGTCTGAGCTCATTGTTGAATAGCATCAGTCCATCTGCAAGAGATTGTAACATGTCTGCACTATGATATGCCCAGTGATTTAGGGCAGTGCTTCTTGAAATGTGCTTCCTAGCTCAGCAGCTCCACATCACCACCAACTTCTTAGAAGTGCAAATTCTCCAGCCTTACCCTACCTCCAAAGAACCAGAAACCATGGAAGGGGCTGACAATTTGTGTTGGTGTAAACCCTTCAGCTGATTTTGATGCCCAAGCTTCGGAGCCACTAACTGGGCATTTGGGGAAGGCAGATGAAAAACTAAACTATCCAGGTGCCTGACAGTCTTGGAGTTTTTTCAAGGAGCCAATTTAGAACAACCTGGCCAGACCTCCTCATAGCATGGGCTGATATGTCTGTCACAAGAGGAGAGTCCCTCTGGACTCTCTTTGGCTAAATGACAAAGCCAAGGGGAGGACACGGGCTTGGGGGTACAGAAGCTGTGTTCCAGAGAGACTCAAGTCTGATGAACAGAAGAGCTGAATAAAGCAGGAAATGCCAGACCTAGGCAAGGGAAGGAAAGGCTAAGTCTGGGTGACCCTGAGCAATGCTGCATTTCCCAGAGGAGATTTTAAACAATTGAACGCTTCACAAAGGAAGGCCTCATACCTGTTTTTGTTTCCACAGGCCCATCTGCTAAACATCCCAAGCTGGAACTGGAAAGAGGGAGATGATGCAATCTGCCTCGCCGAGCTGAAGCTGGGGTTCATCGCCCAGAGCTGCCTGGCTCAAGGCCTCTCCACCATGCTCGCCAACCTCTTCTCCATGAGGTCATTCATAAAGGTAACGTCTTGTCCTATTAGAGCGCATTAGCCCCAGATTCAATTTGTCGTGGGGTTGAGTAGAGAGCACGGCTTAAACTCAAAACAGATCGACGGGCTTTAACCACTTTGGTTAAGGAGGAATTCCTTGTTCCAGATTTAGGCATGAGGCCAACTTCTTTCAAAATTATGTTTTTATTTTTATTTGGCACATCCACGGCCATTAAATGATTGTTCAAAGCCCAATCCTCTCTTTTTTTAGATAAACCACATGTTTATCTATCAACAAAGCCTCCGCTGTTAAAACAAAAATATGATTTATATACATTCCATATGGTACCGGAGTGCCTAAAGAAAAGAATTATCATTTTGCTCCTTTACATCAAGTGGCTGGTGGACCTCTCACTGTGCAGATAAATGCAGACCATGTGTTTGTGCTGAAGCCCAAACCCCAACAACATAATTCATTTATTTATTTCTGCACAATCAAGGAGGCCAGCAGGCTGACATGCCATGGTTGTTTGAATGGAGAGTGAAAGGGGGAACTGAGTCCTTGGCAGTGGAGCCCTTTACACTGTGAGACGGGTAGTCTGGACACGCTCATCGCCCGGCCGGCAAGTCACCCACAGGGCTGACTGTGCAGCTGCTCCAAAGTCCCCAAAGTGGCCCCTGCCTGCTGGACCAACTCAGACAAAGAAAGACCCAGCTCTGTCTTCACAGGCCAGGCCAGGAGGGTTTCTGGGACATTAGGGTGAGGTTCCACTCAGGGGGCTTTTGGGGCTCTTGAGGATGACACCAGCCCTCATCCTTGCATTGCTCTTGGCGTAGGCAGTCAAGGTGACAAACAAGTGAAGTAAATCTTGTCTAGTTTGGGCCTCCCTGGTTTGGCTTTGGTGGCAATTAGCTCAAGGTCTGAACTTGTATTCCCCTCCCTGTTACTCATCTATTTTATTTTACTTTTGCTGTACCTGCAGCATATGGAAGTTCCCATCTAGGGGTCAAATTGAAGCTACAGCTGCCGGCCTACACCACAGCCACAGCAACGTGGGATCCAAGCCACATCTGCCACCTATACCACAGCTCATGGCAACGCCAGATCCCTGACCCACTGAGCCAGGCCAGGAATCAAACCTGCATCCTCATGAATACTAGTCAGATGCATTTCCGCTGTGCCTCAGTGGGAACTCCTGTTAGTCATTTATTGACATTCTCCTTCTGGAATTACCGGTGGTTGAGATGGGAAATTAGAGAGTACCAGGAGATCCTGCAAAGGGGCCAGAAACTCTGAAATGGAAGGTGTGAGATCACCGACCTCTTGCTACCATGAGCACTGTGTCTGCCACCAGCAGTTGGGTATTCAGTGGAGTGGGGACATGGCCCTGGATGCAGGCAGAGGGATGGCCGTGAAGGATAGAGATGCAGGTGTTGGACTGACTCCATGGCAGGGCTCAGCCTTGCTGTTCACAAATTGGGGGACTTAGAGCATAGTTTTTCCCAGGGTCCTTGCCCTCTGGACCCACCCCTTTTACATCATTTAGCCAATTGATAGTTAACATCACACAAAAGAACAAATTGTTTTGGAGCCCCTTCAATCACTTTAGCAACGGATGCCTTGATTAAAAAGTCCTTTACTTACTATGTGCTCAGAGACCTCAGCTCCGCAGACCTCCCGGCTCAGACCCGGCTCACAGATAGGGACATGGCTTCCCTTTAAATGGCTTCTTTAATCCAGGCTGCCAGTCCCTTGCCTGGATACAGCCGAAGGCAGGCAAAGTGGAGGCAGCAGGGAGGGCTTTGTGGTTGGACTTAGAGAGGAGACTAAAGGCCAGATGTAGCCTCGTGTCTTTCAGGCTCTTACATTCAACACAAGGAGCCCAGACCCGGATAAAGGACTGTTGCCAAGAGAGCACCTCTGGTTCATCCAACCAAACTCTGGTGGTTTCTTCCTGCAGGGAGCTGCCCACAAGACCAGGCATGTGGTCTGAGGACCTGGGCTCTGCTTCCTTGCGTTGATGTAACATGTCCTTGGCAGGACCCCACCACACATGGGGCCCTTGACAAGCGTATGTTTTGATTTTGTGGTCCCTGCCTGGAAACTAGAGCTGCCTGTCAAGAAAATTAATCGAATGGATGTGACGCTGATTCTTCAGTGTTATTACCAGCAGGGAGGAAGAACTTCTGTCCAACTTTCCTCAAGACCCAGAAGGGCCTCACCTCTGCAGCCCAGGATGTCCCCTCCAGCCCAGCTAACCCCACTGCCAAGTTCTTATTTGGGAAGGGCCTGTGGGAGAGGTCCGACCTGGCCCTGGTGTAACTGAAAACACATTTCCTTTCCAGGGTTATGTTACTGTGTTATTTCTGTCTGGGGCCAACTCCTCTATGTTTGGAGGTAGCGCTCTGAATATGGCCTCTTGACATTCAGGTGATCTTTGTGTCAGAATTTGCAAAAGAACATGACCTGGAAATAATAAAGTCTCTTCCCTTCATATATATATATGTATATATATATATACATATATATACATATATATATACATATATACATATATATATTTTATTTTAAATAGAGACAGCCTCAGGAGTTCCCTGGTAGCCTATGGGGTTAAGAACCTGGCCTTATCACTGCTGTGGTACACATTCGATCCCTGGTCTAGGAACTTTCACATGCTGGGGGCATGGCCAAAGTAAAAAATAAAAGAAATAAATAAATAGGGACACCGTAGTGATGCTCTCCTTGGCAGGTTTTATATATTAGCTCTTGTTCCAGGGGTCACAAAGCCTTTACTTATTCTTAAGAGGGGCGTCGGACAGAAGAGAGAATCCATACGTGGATTATAGTTTGTAGAAAGGGCTCCCTTCCCTGATGTCCTCTGTGCCCTTTGGCAAAGAATCCTTTAGCCCTTCCTGGGGACAGGCAGGCCTATTTGGATGGCAGGAGGTGAGATGAGGCTTCAGCAGCATCTGATCCCATGAGAACTTAGCGTTCCTGGAAGCCAAAGATGGAGGGTGAGCTCACCCTCTCCCTGGCCCTGGGCAGGCTTGGTGCCTATTTCTTACATCTGCATAATACATTGTACTCTGCTCCTGCTGCAAGAAGAAAGAACAAGACTGAAACAGGGGTGACATATCACAGTGACTGGCCATCTGGGCTTTTCGAAAGCGTGAGGCTAAAGGCCAAGACTGACTGTGAGGGTGGTGAAGTTCAGTGAAAGAGGCACTACTGGTTTGTAGGGGTTACAACAGAGACCCAGCCCAGGGGCACCAGGAAGTATGGGAGAGCACCTTGTTTATCCCTTCAGCAAGGGCACTTTCAAAGACCATTGGCTCCAGGGTGCCACGTCATTGTCCCTGAAAGCCTAGCTCTGAATTGGTCTAAAGTTTTTAGGAATCTATTTATATTTTCAGCCCGCATTATTGAGGGGTAATGAATTCCTTAAGTTTCCTTAAGAATTCCTAACTACTGCTAAAGGCTTTTTCTGGCTATTTGTCCTCAATTTGTTCCACTTACCCTTCAAGATCTGACCTCTGCAGTTTCTGGTATGCTGGGGTTTGAACAAATCCATGCTAACCTTACAGTCAATACCTTTATGAAAGAGGCTCAGGTTGGCAGCTCAGGGGTCCTCCGGCCCAGCAGCTTGTTGCTAATGACAGTAGCAGCTTGTTGCTAATGACAGGTTAAGCATTTAGTCCGTCAGCATCTGGTTCTTGCCCTTGAACGCCTTGAAGGAGTGCTGGCAAGTGTCCTGATTCCTGTGACTTATCTAATCTACATGGTCAACCAGGCCCGGGACATCCCCATCACTCGCCACCATCCGATCCCCACCCACCTGTCAGGTTCAAGTGAGTCTTCTCCCCGGTGTCTTCTGTAAAGCTAAGACAACTTGCTTAGCTTCTCTGCCATTGCCTCATCCCTGAATAAATGGCCACACTTATCCTCTCCCTGGCATCCTCACTTGAATGTAACTTAAGATCCACTGATTTAAATTTTTTTTTGTTTGTTTTAGAGTTTACCATGTAATATTTAACTTCGTCTGTAACCTAACTGGTTTCAAGTTGAGGCTTGACCTGCCATCTTTGTGAATTGTGCTATTATTTTTCCTAGGGTTAGCTATCCTTGAACATATTAAATTGTGTGTGTGGGTGTTATGTGTTTTAGAGGGTGATCCACTCTCAGAATTTCTTTTTGGGAGTTCCCATTGTGGCTCAGCAGAAACAAACCCATGGACTGGGATCCATGGGGGTGCGGCTTTGATCCCTGAACCCCACTCAGTGGGTTGAGGATCTGGTGTTGCCATGAGCTGCGGGTGTAGGTTGCAGAAGTGGCTCGGATCTGTGTTGTTGTGGCTGTGGTGTAGGCCAGTGGCTGTAGCTCCGATTCTAGCCCTAGCCTGGGAACTTTCACTGCTGTGGGTATGGCCCTAAAAAAAAAAAAAAAAAAAAGAAAGAAAAATTCTTTTCAGTCTACACTGAGTCTTCAAATTGTTCTCAGGATTGCCAACTATTTTGACTCTGATAATCTACCAATTTACACACACACGCTCACACAGTCTAGAACATGGTCTGTATGCCATAGGTATTTCTCGGTTGAATAAATAAATTATGAAATTAGAGAAAGTCCATTATATACTTCCTGTGTTTTTTTTTTAACCTATTAATTTTTTTTTTTTTTTTTTTTTTTTTTTACTCTTCAGGTCTTGAAGGGTAAGTGGAATGTCCTGTGGCATATGGAGGTTCCCAGGCCAGGAGTCAAATTGGAGCTGTAGCTCCCGGCCTACGCCACAGCCACTGCCACACCATGCCAGATCCAACCGCATCTGTGAGCTATACCACAGCTCATAGCAATGCCAGATCCTTAACCCACTGAGTGAGGCCAGGAATCGAGCCTTCCTCTTCAGGGATACTAGTCAGATTCATTTCCACTGAGCCATGACAGGAACTCTAGTTTTTTTTCCCCTATTTTATAAGATTTGGAATTTGCAGGTGAAATTTACTTAATATTGATCACAGCTCAGTCCCCTCCATTACATTTTCTATTTCTGAATGAGGAAGCACTAGGGAAATCAGACTGTGTTATTCAGATTGTCTCCTGGCTGAGGTGGACTTTGATGGATATGAGAAGCATTTGCTCATTACTGCTATCACCATGTTGAGATAAATTTTCAGCCATGCAGAGTCCTAGCCTAATTTTAGCCAAGGGGATTGTTTTTAGTACCTTTGTTTTGGATTATGTTTGCTTGCATATGTGTTTGTATATATGCATGTATTAAAACATTATGGTTTGAGAGCTTGACCTATAAATCAAGAATCTTTAATAACAGCTGGACTATACTGGGTTCGAACGATGTGCCAAGCCCAATGCTAAGTGCTGTACAGGCATCATCTCATTTAATTCTCACAGTGACCCTACCCAAACTTGGCATTATTATCATCACTGCTTTTCTGTGGCAGACACTGTGGGTTAAGGGAAGTTCAGCAACGTTGGGGAGGGTATAAAGCATGGGATTGACAAACTCACATGTCAAATCAGGTAAACTAGTTCCAAATAGGTCCATGAGTATACCAAGAGGAAATAAGATACAGGCTGAGAGAGAACTTTAGCTAGTGTTATCATCTTAGTTTTTCTGCCATATATTTTATGGAAACCATTGATTTAGTAGCCATTCATCAGGCACCTACCATGTTTCCAACCAGTGTGCCAGTCACACTGTCAGCCTTCTGGCTGGGAGGCACTCACAAGCTTCAGGAAGCCTCTGTTCTGACTGTGATGTGTGAGCACATATTTGCACAGCCCCATCCTGTGGGTTTTGTTGACCTTTCTCTCAGACCAGCACTTATAAAGACAGAGTCACTGCATCAGGACAGGTGAAGGGTTAGCCTGGGCTGGGATGAACTAGGCTCTCAGGAAGGAAATGACATTACACACTGCTGTATTCGGAAAGCGAGGCTCATTGGCTTTGGCGGATGCTTCTGGAAGCTAACAAGCAATTCTTATTGGCTGATGGGTGAAAGCTCTGGAGGCCAGAGGCATTCATCTAGACAAGGGAAGCCTGTGTGCAGTGGGAGAGAGGTGTGTGACAGGATCTCTGAAGTGGGACCAGGATTCCACATGATAAGCCTGGGGTTCAGGTGGCTTTCTGCTTCTAGGAGAAAACAGTGATGGTGCCAGAGGACAAGGTTTGTCTGGCAAAATAAATTCACATGTGGTATAGATTAGATAGTGGGGTGTAAACTGTTGCTTATTCCACACCCAGGGCGATGTCGCTCAGATCACAAATGGTATCATGACAGTGGACTCTTGCAGATCTTCCTCGCCAGTGGAGAGTGTCTCCTAAGACAAGTATATTCATCTCTTTGGTAATCTCATTTATTCTTCTAAGTCCTAGATACATAGTTGACTCTAAGATTTATGTCTCCATCCAGAACCTGATTCCAGCGTCATTTATTTAATTGCTACGCAACATCTTTATTTGAATGTTTGATCTCATATCCAGAATTGAATTCCTGTTCTTTTTGAATAGACCTGATCTTCTATTGCACTGTTGGCAAGATCATCCTTCTCATTGCTCAGACCAAAACCTTTGTTGTCTCCATTAGCTCCTTTCCTCCTCTCCTGAACCATATTCAATTCAGCAGGAAATCCATTTGGCTTGACTTTGAATATATGCCCAGAATCTGAGCAGTTCTCACTACGTCCACTTTACTATCAGATCAAACCACCCTCATCTATCTCCTAGGGTATTATACCAGCCTCCTGACTGGCCTCCATGCTCTGCCTTTATCCCTTCCCCATCCTATCTATTCTCAATTCAGCATCCAGAACCATCCTTCTCAAGCACGAGTCAGATCCCATCACTTCTCACAAATCTCCACATGGTATCCCCTTTCATTCGAATAAAGTTCTTGCAAACATCTCTAGGTCCCAAGCGGTCGGGTTCCTGTGACCTCACTGGCCTCATCTCCTAAGGGCTCTTGGGTGCTTAATGTCAGCCATATTCCATTTGGCTAGTCTAGGAGCTTTGCTTTTGCTGTTCCCTCTGTCTGAAATGCTCTTCCCCTAGGCAGCTCCATGGCTTCCCTCCATCAAAAATCCTTCATGTTTTTGCTCAGTGCTAATTTGTTGTGTTGGGGGTGGGGCCTTTTTCTAAAACATTAGAATTGCAATTTTATTTATTTATTTTGCTTTTTAGGACTGCACCCGCAGTGTATGGAGGGTCCCAGCCTAGGGGTCTAATCGGATCACAGCTGCCGGCCTTCACCACAGCCACAGCAATGTTAGATCCGAGCCGAGTCTACCACAGCGCACGGCAACACCGGATCCTTAACCCACTGAGCGAGGCCAGGGATCGAACACGCAACCTTATGGTTCCTAGTTGGATTTGTTTCCACTGCGCCATGATGGGAACTCCTAGAATTGCAATTTTAAAGTGGGATTACAAACAAACATTTAGTCAAAGTGTAATATATGAACCACAGTATGCATCTGATAAATGGACAGCTTGTTAAATATTTGCAGACTTACACTTCCATGTAACCAGCACCCAGATTAAGAAACAATTCGTTATTAGTGGCATCACCCTTCCCTCTACACCCCATACCTCAACATCCTTGTCTACTCTCTAGGCTTTGTTTTTCTCCATGGCATTTATTGTTTGTTGCCTCTTTTCTCTGAGATAGTAGAAGTGCTGTGAAGCGTAGAGCTACTTCCCATATCCCCAGTGCCTAGCACAGCACCTGACTCGTAATAGGTACTCAGCAGAGGCATGTTGAATAAATGAATGCCTGGCCTGAGCCAGACAGCTGGGTAGGGCCAGAACCAGCAAGGACTTACAATTTGGGGTGATTTGGGTGCTGAAAACTTCTTCCTTTGCTACTGCACGTGGTTCTCTTGCCAAATTAAAGAGCTTTGACTTGACGTAGAAACTTGAAATGTAAAGCTCCATAATCCTTGGCCAAGATGCACAGAGGCTGGCTAGAGTTGGTTATAAACCATTTCGACTGCCAGAAAATCCAGTCAGTGTGTTGTTTAAATTCGCAAATCAAAATAAACACTCATGAGTGGAAATGAATTTGCTAAACTTGAGTACCCCATTGGGGTCCACGGCATTGTATGTCTCTTTTTCTTCCTCCTTGAACCTCATTCCATCAGTGGCTCTGCCTGCCTACTCCATCACTGTAGACGCTGCCATGATGACTAACGCCCGCCTGAAGATAGAGTAACGTCCCTGAAAACGATGGCAAATGAAGAGAGAATTAATCCATGAACTATTAACAGGGATTCTGTTCCCCTCTGGCCCCAGTAATTTCTGGAACATTGAATTAAAGAGTTCTCAGACCTTTACAAATTCTCTAGGCAAACATTATTAGCAAAGGGAAGCTCATACAGCATGTTAGAAGATTGCCAGAAAATGTCAATGGAATTTCTGAATAAAATAAAAAAAAGGTTGAAACTCCCCTTCCCCATCTTTTCCCCTTCTCCCTCCCTTCCTCCCCTTAACATGATTAGAAAGTCATTTCATGTGTCTTACATGTTTGGTCAATCACAGGCAGACGTACATGATCGATGGTGACAGGGAACACATTTAATTCATTATTCTTTACTTTGCAGCAAAATGATTTGTGTAAACTGTCTGCCTAGCATTAAAGGTAAAACAAACTTAGAAACCCCAAAATGTTATATTTTTGTCTAATATTTTCCTTTTGGTTTTATAGCTGTAATCACATATGGATTCTTTTATTTGGCTTTTGGCAAGGACTGAACAAAGGCGAAGCAATGCAGAAAGATTACATAATGTACAGAGCCCTGTGCATGTTGAGATGGAGCCCCAGAAACTGCAGTGGCCAGGACTCAATGTGAAACCTAGGAGTAGCTACTACTCCCCTGGCCCTTATCAGCTGGCAGGATATTGTCACTAACGGGAAGTAAGGCCCTCTTGATCAAGCTCCTGGTCAAACATCAGTGTGAGCTCTCTCAGAAATTATTGGCATTTAATGAATTGAGTGCATTTCTGAGTACACCTGGGCATTCTCCTGCCCCCTCCCCTTAGAATTGCTAACTTACATTTTATGGTTGCTGCCCATCATTGGTGATTTTGCAAGCAAAAACCCAAACAAACAAAAAAACCCCTCAAAATGCTATTAAGCTATTAGGAATAAAATATCAGATTCTCTTCTTCAATCTGTTATCTCTGCCCTAAAGTGATACCAAATAGAAATCCATGCCCGGAATAATGACGAGGGACCTGGAACTTTGAGGTGACTATTCTACCTCCCTAGGAGGTACAGAGCAAGAAACCACCATTGATTAGATAGGGGGATATTTTGTCAAGATGTTTAAACTTATTAAAGCACCCTAAGTTTGGAGGGCACTTTAGAGTTTATAAGATATACCTTTCGCTGAAGTTATTTTTATTTGATGCATGGGTATTTTATTGAGGATCATTTCAGAAATGTGCCTAAGGTAATAGGAGAAGAGAAAATAGGAAATGATGTTGGAAATGGTAGAGCAAGCGCCAGATTTCTGCTGGATTGTTGGGTTCAGAGCTCATGGCTTTCCCCACTCCTACACGTTGCTTCCCTTGGAAAAGTGTCTGAAATATATAAACACTACTTGGTTTTATATTCAAATCAGTAGCTTCTCCGAACAGAGAAGAACAGAACAGAAATCACTTTACAATATTTGTAAAAGCAGTATCCTAGGTTTCCCCAACCATGCCAAACTACATGATATAAACATTAAGATATTTTCCTCTCCTCTCCCCTCCTCTCCCCTTCCCTTCCCTTCTCTTCTCTTTTTCCTCCCTCCCTTTCTTTTTTTCATTTTGCTTTTTAGGGCCACATGTGTGGTATATGGAGGGTCCCAGGCTAGGGGTCCAATTGGAGCTGCACCTGCTGGCCTACACCACAGCCACAGCAATGCCAGCTCTGAGCCAAGTCTTCGACATTACACCACAGCTCCACAGCTCACAGCAATGCCGGACCCTTAACCCACTGAGTGAGGCCACAGATCAAACCTGCATCATCATGGAACTAGTTGGGTTCATTACTGCTGAACCACAATGGGAATGCTTGAAGATATTTTTCAAAACTAGGAAATCCTTATGTCTGACCCCCTTCCATCCATGGCTCCTTAGTCTGGTAAAGACCAAGGCACTGCTCTTTTCCCTAGATCATAATGCCTTGTCATGTGGGAGAATTTGTTGTTCATGTTAAGCGCTGCTGTGGATCTGGAGAAGGAGATGATGACCTATTTGCTGAGGGGAATGTCAGAAAGCTAAGAAGCATAGTCCCACCCCACTGAAGGAGGGCGCCAGGGGGTCAGAATGAAGTATGGTAAATTTCCAACAGTGGGGTCTTATCACTTAGAGGGAATGAGATCCAGAAGGGTTAAACAGTGATGAGAAGAGGAAGCATGGAAAAATTTCTAACACTGTCTTTCCCAGATAACATTTTTAGTTTTAAAAATTTGGGGGTTTTCTCCAAATGTGAAATATAGAGTTTCTATATGACCTGACAGTTCTACAATTCCACTCTTAGGCATCTACCCACGAGAAATGCAGTCATATGTGTTAATTTCCTCTGGCTGCTATAATAAATTACCACAAACATGGTTGCTTACAACATATTTTTTTTTTCCCTCTTCCTTTTCTGGAGGCCTAAAGCCCAGGGAACTCAGTTTCACTGGACTAAGGTGTTGAGAGGGCATCTGTGTTCTGTAAAACTAGAAAACAAGTATTCTGCCTCTAAAAATACAGTGGCCGGACAGCCGTCAGGGAGCAGTTATAGGCATTCCCATTCCAAAGGGGAGAAACTGGAAGGAAGAAAGGAGCTACCAGCCCCAAGGACCTTCAAAATCCAACCAGACAGATTCCATTGGATTTTGAGATCTGGGAATTATCCTCTGTGGCTTAAAATTGGCATTAGGTAATGTGATTCCTCCAAATGTGTTCTCTCTCAAAATTGCTGGGGCTCTTCCAGTGTTTTGCCTTTCTATAGAAATTTTAGGATCAGCTTTTCTATAGCTATGAAAAATCCTACTGGTATTTTGATTGAAATTGTGTTCAACCTGTACTCTAATTTGGGGGAGCACTGACGCCAATGAACTTGGTTCCAGTTTGCTAACATGATCTCTCCATTTACTGAGATGATCTTTAACTTCTTTCATCAGTGTTTTGTGGTTTTCAGCAAGCAAATTCTGTACTTTTTAAAATTAGATTTATACCTAAGTATCACATTTTGGGGGAGATATTCTAAATGGCATCTTTAAAAAATTCTGTTTCCATCTGTTCATAGAAATACACTTTTTTTTTCGTTATGTTGACCGCGTCTCCTTCTACTATATTGCACTGGATGGTGCTTCTTTGTAGGATATTAAACAGGAGGAGTGAGAGTGCACATCTTTGATTTATTCCTATTCTTAGGGAAAAAAATATTTTTTTTAACCACTTAGTATAGCATTAGTTGTGTTTTATAGATGTTCTTTTGAAGTTGAGGAAGTTATTTCCTATTAATAATTTGATGAGAGTTTTTATTGTGAAGTGATTTTGAATTTTGAGAAATGCTTTTTTTGCCTGATTTGATATAATCATGTTGTTTATCTTCTTCAGACTGTTAATATGGTGGGTTACATTGACTGATTTGAGACTATTAAACCAGCCGCTATGCATTCCAAGATAAACCCAACATGGTCATAGTGTGACTTATTTATATCTATATATCATCTATATCTATAAGTTGATTTGATTTGTTGATACTTTGTGAAGTTTTTATGTTTGTAGGTGGATATCATTCTATAGATTTCTTGTATTGTCTTTGACTTTAGTATTAGGGTAATGTCAGCTTTGTAAAATGAGTTGGGAAGTTTTTCCCTTCTCTTTTCTGGAAGTAGTTGTGTAGAATTCTTTTTTTTTTTTCTTTAAAATATTACTAGAATTCACTAGTGAAGCCATCTGGACTTGAATTTCTTTTTCCAAAGGTTTTTAAAGACTAATTTCTTTAATAGTTATAGGTCTATTTAGGTTATTTATTTAATCTTGGGTGAGTTGTGGCAGTTTGGGGTTTTTGAGGAATTAGTCTGGTTTATCTGATTTGCTCAATTTATGTGCGAAAGTTGTTCATCGTTTTGCGTTATTTTCCAGTTAATGTTTGCAGAATTGGTAATGATAACCACTCTCATTCTTGATTTTTAAATTCGTGTCTTCCTTCCTTCCTTCCTTCATTTTTTTCTTTTTTTTTGGCTCTGTCTGTGGCAGGAGAAAGTTCCCGAGCTAGGGCTTGCCCCAGTAATGACAGTGCCAGATCCTTAACTTGCTAGGGCACCTCTCCGTCCCATCCTCCCTTTCTTCCTTCCTTTTATTGCCTCCTTCCTGTTTTTTTTCCAACCTTACTATGTGAAAATTTTCCTGATATTTTCAATTAATCAGCTTTTGTTTGCATTATTTTCTTTGGTTTCATTCTTTTTTTTTGTTTTGTTTTGTTTTCTTTTTGCTTGCTTTGGGTTTATTTTTCTCTTCTAGTTTTTTAATATGAAGCTTAGTTTATTTATTTGAGACTTCTCTTTTTTAATATAAGCACTTAATGCTATATATTCTTTCTAAGCACTGCTTTAGCTGCATTCCACAATTTTTGATATGTTATACTTTCACTTTTCACTCAGTTAAAATATTCTGTAATTTCATTTGAGACTTTCTTTGACTTGTGGATTATTTAAATGTCTCTTGCTTAATTTCCAAGTATTTAGGGGTATTCCTCTATTTTTCTATTATTAATTTGTAGTCTGAATCCATTATGGTTAGAGAACCTACTTTGCATGATTTCAATTATTTTGAATTTGTTAAAGTGTGTTTTATGTGATTTAGTTTGGTGAATGTTCCATGTGAGCCTAAAAATAATGTATATTTTGCCATTGCTGGGCAGTGTTCTATAATGTCAGTTAGAGCCAGTTGGTTGATGGTGGAGTTCAGTTTTTCAATACCCTTGCTGATTTTAATTCTACTAGTTCTTCCCATTACAATGAGAAGAGTGCTAAAGTCTCCAGCTATAATTGCGAATTTATTTTAGTTCTTCAAGTTTTGCTTTGTGAGTTTTGAAGCTCTGCTAAGGTTATATACATTTGGACTGTTGCTTTTTCTTGATGAATTGACCTTTTATCATTATATACTAATCCTGATATCCTTAATGATGGTCTTTGTTAATAGACCCACTCAAGCTTTCTTTTTGATTGGTGATTTCATGAAAAATATATCTTTTTTCATGATGAGTTGTTTGAACCAAACTATGTCTTTACATTCTAAGTAATTTTCTTCCAGACAGGTTATAGCTGGTTTTTGTTTTTACTCTTTGACTCTCCATTTGTTAAAGGTATGTTAGACCATCTATCTGTGATGTAATTATGGATATGTTTGAAGTATATCTAGTGTTTTGTATTTTATTTTCTATTTCTTCTCTTTTAGTTCTCCTCTTTCCTCTTTATTTTCTTCTTTTATGTTATTTTGAACATTTTTAGTATTTCATTTTATTTATTATAGTGTTTCTTTATTATATAACTTTATGTAGTCTTTTAATTCATCATCCTTGGGATTATAATGTACATATTTAACTTTCCAATTCTACTTATATTTAATTATTTACCTGTTTAAGTGTAATGTGGAGACCTTACCAACCTATAGGTCTCTTTACCCTCCCTAGTTTTATTCTAGTTGTGTCACTGAAAGTCCCATCAGACAATTCTATGATTTTTTTTCTCTTCAGCCATCAAACATACTTTAAAGAACTCAATAGAAGTATAGTCTTTTATATTTATTCTAATATTTCCTATTTCTCATGTTCTTTCTTCCTTCCTGATGTTCCAACTTTCCCCTTGGAGTCATTTCTCTTCTATCTGAACAGCTTCCTTTAGCAGTTCCTTTAGAGCTGTGGGCAGCAAATACTATTTTCCTTCATCTGAGAATGTCTTTATTTCACCTTCATTCCTGAAGGACGTTTTTTGGTGGGTATGGGATTCTAGGTTGACTAATCTTTTCCTTTAGTACTTTAAATATGTTTTTTCACTTCATTGTCGCATCCTTTGTTTCTGGAGAAATCTATAGTTATTTGAGTTGTCATTAACCTATAAGAATGAGTCATTTTTCTCCAGTTACTTTAAAAATTTTCTTCTTGCCTTTAGTTTTCTCTCATCTGATTGATTACACAGTGTTAAAACATTATTTCTTTGCATTTATTCTGTTTAGTCTCACTAAGATTCTTAAGTCTCTAGGCTTGTCTTTGGTGGAATTTGAGAATTTTTCATTCATTATTTCCTCAATTTTTTGTTTCCTGCACCATACTCCTTCTGAAATTCCTATGACACAAATATTGGACCTTTTGAATACATCATCGAACCCTAAGGCTCTATCTACTTTTTTTCAATCTTTTTAAAAATCTCTGTTGTTCAAATTGCACAACTTATGTTGATCTAACTTCAAGTTTACTGATTGTTCCCTTGTTCATCTCCATTCTGCTATTGACCCATCTAATGAGTGGGTAGTTATATTTTTCAATCCTAGAATTTCCATATGATTTTTATTTTTACTGTGTTTCTTTGCTAAGGCTTTCTATCTTTCAGTTCTTTATAAATGTGTCCTCTCTTAGTTAATGGAACATTTTATAATAGCTATGCTAAGGCTCTTGTTAGATAATTCTAAGACCTGTGCCATCTAGGCATTGGAGGGGAGACGAGATCTTTTTTTGTTTATTCATATGCCAAGTAATTTTTTATTGTATCCTGGACATTCTGGTTATTTTATTATGAAACTCTGAGTTTTGTTTAAATCTTGCAAGCATGTTGGTAATTTTATTTTGGCATGTAATTGACCTGTTTGGTTTTAGCCTGCAAATTCTGATCAAGCATCTATGGGTTGTAATTTCAATGTCATTAAGTTTTCAAAGCATTGGCAGTGCTGTTTGAATCTATCCCACCTCAATCTCAGACTGGATGGTATTATAATTTAGTTTTCAAAATCTGTATATGCTGTGGACGGTCAGTTTCATCCTTGCACAGATCAAGGTGAGCCCAGTAGTTCATAAGCAACTGTAAAGGGCTACTTTCTTAAATTCTCTTTTTCCGTGATTTTTGGGGGGACTTTCGGTTTCCATGGGGTCTTCCTTTTTATCTTCTGACCAGAGATCTGGGACTTTGGCTTCCCTGGTTTGAGCTACTGTGATCAGTGGAGGACAAAGAGAGATAAAAAGCAACAGGGCTTGGCTTCACTCTATTGAGACCTCAGATTCTCTAGCTAGAAAAGCCCTCCTGCCTCCTTTGATCTCCTTTTAGCTTCCATTGCCATCACTGCCACTGGATGTCCTAGGGGTGAGGGTGCAATAAAAGAGAAGAAAAGAAAAAATACTTAAAGCCACGATTCCCCCCATTGTCTCTAAGCAGAGGAATTCCCTCTGCTGGACTTCAAGCCGCAACAAGAGCTTCTCTTGGTGCTTTCTCTGTCCACATTCTTGTCCTCACTTACAAGAAGGTTCTGGGCTTCTTGGAAGTCAGGCTAGAGGATACTAGAGCAAAAGAAATAGTAAAATCACTGCTTTTTGGGTGCTATTTCCAATTCTGGGCATTTCCTCTAATCTGATTGCTACTGTTTACTTCTCACAGTATTTAAATAGCTGTTCAATGCCTTGTGTTCAGGTCTCATAGACACATTCACTGAAAAACACAAGGTAGAGTGTGAGTATTCCATTTTATCTGGAGCCAGAGACCCAGACATAGCTTTAGAAACAATATTTTATGTTTGTCCTTTATAGCTGGACCAGGGAGAATATTGCCTCTAAGGCATTATCATCATCATGTCCTTTTAGCATATTCAGTAATCATTCTCTTTGGGGTGAATTTGAGGTAATCCACCTTTTCATCAGAGGCTATGAATAACATAACATGGCAAGCTTCATGACAGTGGAATCCTGCACATCTCCTGATAGAACAATGTGAGGTGGCTGTTTCAACTTCAGACTCATTTGGCTGATTTAGAGAAACTTGGGACACCTGTAAAATGATGCCGAGATCAATTTAGGCATCCATCTGCCATCTTGAAAAATGGCGTGCAATAAAACCTTTCAACTGGGTACAATTTTTGTAGTTTCTATCATTAGCTGCCACATGTATCCCAGGGTAACAAGAGCGATGCGGGACCACTGATTAGAGTTTCAAGTTCAAAGAAATACAGGTGTCCTGTCTCAATGGTACTTTTTTTTTTTTTTTTTTTTTGGCTGTGCCCATAGCATGTGGAAGTTCCTGGACCAAGAATTGAACCTGTGCCACAGCAGTAACCTGAGCCACAGCAGTGACAATGCCAGATCCTTGACCTATTGAGCCACCAGGGAACTCCTCAATGTTATGCTTTGTGAACGCTAGGAAATGGGGAGTAGGATAGGAAATAGATGGAATTAATTGATATACATATCAGTGAGAGATACTGCGTCCTTACTTTTCCATACCGTGTTGGTAGGTAGAATGTCTCTGCTCACCGAGAACTAACATACAACTCTGACCACTGACCTTGTTGTGCAGAAGCTCTTTGTTGTGTTCAGTCTGCCAAGAGAAGCCTGTGTTTATTCCTAGCCTCCATATTTATGGTGTTGCTTTTTAGGACAATGGATGTAATCAGTTTCTCTCTCTTTTTTTTTTTTTTCCTAGACTGTGACAAAATAAATATCATTTCTCAAGGAGCTTCTATTGGTTTCTTTTTTCAGCTAAAGTTTGGCAGCAAGAAGGCCATTTATTTTCATGGTTGGGCTTTTTTTTTTTTTTTTTTCCCTTCTCCTTGAATTGACTAGTAAGGAAAGAACCTGTGAAAGAGGACTCCTTGGTACTTCTTTCAGAATTTACATTGCATATTAGGTTTGATCCTCTAAAGATCTAGGATAGTATCCCTCTTTCCAGATCTATCCATGGAATACTGTGTTGTCCAAATGTGCCAGCACAGCCTTATCCTTCCTGTTCTTCCTCACCTGTGAGATGTGGAGGGTGTTGTGAAGCCGTGCAAGGGGAGGGCTGGGGTAGGGGGGGCTTTGATTTAGGACAGGATTTGCTATAAGACCTTGAACTGCTTACTCAAGCTTTCTGAGCTTCATATTCACCCACCATAAAAAGTAGAAGAGCCTAGGAGATTGTTGGAAAGATGACCAGTATATGACAGCAACTAACCCCCAGCTTCCTACGTAGGAGTGGGTTGTGCTGTTTGAGTCCGTATTTGCACTGAGACCTGGATTAGGACTGAGCCACTGATGGGAGAAGATAGAGAGATGAACTTAATCTAAAACTATCCTCTAGGGTGGTATAAAGGCAGCCCTCTCTAGATCGCTTACCATTTTGTGTTGCCAGCATCTTTGCAAATGACTGATAATGGGGGAGGGCCCTGGAACTCCTTGTGGTGAGATGCAGAATTAGCAGAATTTTCTGCCCGAATGCATTTTCTAGGGCAGCAGCATTGTTCATCAGCCTAAGTGACACTAGTTCCCTTAACCCCCTCAATGTTTCTGTCAACAACCCACCCTCAGGAGTTCCTGTTGTGGCTCAGAGGGTTAAGAACCCGATATGGAGGAGTTCCTACTGTAGTGCAGTGGAAATGAATCCGACTAGGAACCATGAGGTTACGGTTTTGATCCCTGGCCTCGCTCAGTGGGTTGAGGATCAGGCATTGCTGTGAGCTATGGTGTAGGTAGCAGATGCAGCTCGGATCCTGCATTGCTATGGCTGTGGTGTAGGCTGGCAGCTGTAGCTACGATTTGACCCCTAGCCTGGGAACCTCCATATGCCAAGGGTGCGGCTCTAAAAAGACAAAAGACAAAAAAAGAAAGGAACCTGACATGGTGTCCATGAGGATGTGGGTTTGATCCCTGGCCTGGCTCAATGGGTAGAGGATCTGGCATTGCTGCAAGCTTCAGTGTGGGTTGCAGGTGTAGCTCGGATCCAGTGTGGCTATGGCTGTGGCTGTGGTATGGGCCAGCAGCTGCAGCTCTGATTTGACCACCTAGTCCAGGAATTTCCATATATAGCAGGCATGGCTCTAAAATGAAACAAACAAACAACCAAATAAACCACAACCCACCCTCTGCCCCCAAAGCTAGATTTTATCTGCATGTACCTGTGAAACCGGGGTGCACTTGCCTGGATTTGCGGCAAATATCAGTGAATGGAGATTTGTTGGCTCTTCTTCTCCACACATAATCAAAGTCCAACCAGCAAGGTGGCCCTGCCCAGGACAGCCCCGCAGTGGCAGTGTCTGGAAGGGGAACAATTGTGTGTTGAGCTGTGGGGAACTCAGAGAGTGAAGCAACTTCCCAGGTGCTGCTTGGAAGATTGAACTGTAATTGGACTTGAACTTGCCCATGGGACCAGTGAGCACAGGGACAGAGACCTCTCCCTGACCAAACATGATCATCATGAGTCCTTTCTTCTTGTCTTATACCAACTTGAAAATTCCATCCTGAGAGTTTTCTGGGAATACTGAACTATAATGAGTTGCATCTGAGAAATGCAATAAGAAGGAGGAAAATGTGCCTTCCAGAACTTTCCCTGGGAGGCATACAGTTTATAGTTGGAAGAGATACTTTGGTAAACTATTTGCAGTAGGAGGGATGACTTCTCTTGAACATGTTAGTGCATGTTCAAGTAACAACAGGTATTTTCTAACTTTCCTTCTAAAAAGGATGAATCCACTTAACTGCAAGGCTTTTTTTTTTTTGGCTGAAGGGAGTGTGCAGAATTGGGGCCAGGATTGAATTGCTGAGGGCAGTAGAGGCTGAGGGCTCTGACCAGTGGTCATTCTCTCTTACATCCTGGCTCTTCTTCAAATATAAGTTCAATGAGTATTTTTTACAAAGATGAACAAACATCAGTGTATTAGCATGCCTACCCAGTGGACCAAGGACGGGCCACGTATCAGTTCAGAATCAATCTGGGTGGCAAACAAAGAGGAAAGCCATTTGCTATGAAGGAGGACGAGAGGTCAGAGTAGAATCTTGTGAGTCTCTATGGCAGCAATGTGGGCAACAGTCAAGTCCAGAAACCAGAAGTAGCTAATCCAATCTACCTGTGAGGGTCTTTCTGGCTCAGGGCTCCTTTCTGAAGGCCAGGCTGGGTCTTTCAACAACAGATTAAAGGCACTGTCCACATATGGCCTTTCTCCTATTTGGGGAACAGATGGATCAGTTCCTCCAAATACCCAACTTCTTTCCTACTATCCTATCTATTCAGAGTGAATTTGGTGGCCACTAGGAAAGGGGAGGGTTAGGGAACACCACTATGTTTTGGAGACAAATTCAGGCTGTTTAGTTTTTCCCCTTAGTCCAGAGGATCAGTTGAGGATCAGTGATATTGCAGGATTTTCCAGCAGGAGCTAAGCAATAGGGAGCCATGAATCATAGGCCCAGCATCTCATTGACCCATGTTCCTTTGAGCAAGTAATAGAGATGTCTTCATAATTGCCATCATCGTTACCATCACCAGCACCAGCATCTGTACCAGCACCAGCACCACTGTCACCATCCCCATCAATCACCATATTCAACATTCATTATTTATAATGATTACTGATATTTATAGAAAATCTACAGGATACATATTCAATAAATGGCCTCTTGTAGTACAATTAAAACACCAAACAAGCTGTCACATAGGAAGTGCTCTGCAAACATTAGCTATTTGCCAGGCACTATGTTAAGTGCTTTACATGGGTCACCTCATTTCACCTGCTTTTCTAGGAGGTGGGTACTATTGTTGCCCTCATTTTGCAGCTGAAGGGATTGAAGCTTGGAGAGGTAATGCAGCTTGGCCCAAGGGCATTCGGTGAAGCTAGGATTTGAACCCAGAGGTGGCAAGTGCTTTGGTACTTTCTATGTTACCGCTATGCTCAGGATCATGGCCCTTCTTAAAAAGAAACTGCTAAGCCCAGCTAAATACCTCAGCAGTTTATAAGCTGTCTACTTTCAATCTCTGAACCAAATCTCTTTTTGATGAGGTCTAAAATCCACTCTAGGAAGCCGCAGAGGGGAATTTCTGAAGTCATTTCTAACTTCCTGTGAAAATATTCTCTAGCTGGCAAGAGATTTTCTAGATAACAATGAATACACAATAAAGCGGGTGCCTCTGCCTTGGATACCTGCCTCACAAATAACCCATTTGGCTTCCCAATCATCCTGATACCTAAAACTAGCAGAATTTATGCTCGCAGCTTGAATGGCTCTGTTCAGCCAGAAAGCAAAAGTTTATGGCTGCAACCCTTTGCTCTGAAATGAAATCTAGTCTCTTTGGCTCGACTTTATTAGGCCGTATTGTACAGCGATAGGAGACATAAGTATCCGGAATCTGCTGTCACTAAAACGGGACCGAGTTGGCAAGTGTTTTTGTCCTCCCACTCAACACTGTGTCCTACAATGGAAAAGTTGAATAGAAATTAGGGATTACAAATCAGGGCCATTTTTTGAGACTTTATTTTTAATTGAATTAAATATAGCCATGTCATTGTTTTCTCTTTATACAACCCCCATCGCAATGGTGACTACACCATCATTGGGGTCACTGGATCAATGGAGAGAGATGAAGTAGATAAATCTGGATCTCTGAAATATTGTTTAGACTAATTAACACAACAACCCAAACACTGGGATACCCATCTTGTGCTTAATTATCTACAAGCTTTCTCCATAACTGGAGCCAATATTTAGTGATACTCGGGAGTTCCTGTCATGGCTCCATGGTTAATGAATCTGACTAGGAACCATAAGGTTGCAGGTTTGATCCCTGGCCTTGCTCAGTGGGTTAAGGATCCGGCGTTGACGTGAGCTGTGATGTAGGCTGCAGACTCAGCTTGGATCCTGCTTTGCTGTGGCTCTGGCATAGGAGGGGCAGCTACAGCTCTGATTAGACCCCTAGCCTGGGAACCTCCCTATTCTGCAGGAGCGGCCATAGAAAAGGCGAAAAGAAAAAAAAAGACAAAAATAAAATTTAGTGATACTCATGGAAAGCATTCCTTTTCATCTGTAACTCAAATCCTTTGGGCCATGACTGCTTTTCTGGTCCTCAAAGGCGTGAAGGGGAATACCAGTTCCCTATTCTTCCCTCTCTTTGGGAAGTACCTTCCCTACTCTAAGCTTGGTCCATGTCTGGGGAGCATCCTTGTAGTCTGGGAGCTTGTTAGAAATGCAGATTCTTGGACCCTACCCCAAGACCACAGAAACCCACATTTGACTAACATCCTTGGGTGATTCACATGCTTAGCAGAATTGGAGAAACACAGGACTCAGGTCCTTGGATGTGCCCACTGTTAAGAAATGGTCCTGTGTTAACATCTGTGGACATAGTGGCCTTCTCCCCGAACCGTCTAAAGTACTGAAGATTTTGCAAAAGCGTAGGTAATTCTCTAGAGGTCTGTTTCATCTGAAGCAAGCTCATGATTCCTATGCTGATTCAAATGCTTTTCTTTTTAAATCTTTCCTTTTCTCTTAATTATTAATAGCCAACAGTTGGTCTCCCTTTAAGAACTTAGGGAAGGGAAGTAATGGAATTGCTAAATACAGCCTTTGCTGGGCCCGGTCTATTTCCTATGGAATTGTGGTTTGACCTACACTGGAGTCCAGAGAGTGCAGTGGAAGAGACAGAGGGCTAAGTCACATGGGGAGGACTGCATAGTCATGAGATGGAGCAAAGGGGGCTCCTTTCTGCAGGGATGGTGGTGGGACCCCTCACTTGTAGGAGGTAGGACTTCCGTTGCTTTGGTGACAGATACACTCATTGCTGAGAGGCTGTTCTGTCCAAGTCAAGCCTCTCATATTTTTGATTTGGAATTTAGAAAACCATAAGCCACTTGCTAAGTAGCCCAAGATGTGCTGGGATGACTAAATTTCTCAGAAACATATTGCTCAGTGAGAAGTGTTCTGGGAAGTTTAAAAACCAGCCAATGGCATATGTTCCCAAGGACATACCAAGAATGTAGAACTTTTTCAGCATTTGGACGCAGAAATTGGTTCATTTTGTGGTCAACTCTAAAGGCTGTGACGTGATCAATGCTCACTTGCAATTGGATGCCTGGAAAAATTGTGCTTGTTTCTTTGTGTCTCTTTCTCCAGATCATTTTGCTTAGTTCAGTTCGCCAGCTATTAATTGCTTATGAGGTGTCTTGTAGACACCTCATAAGGTAGAATGCTGCTTGTTTTAGAAGATACAAAGTTGAATGCAGAAGGGAGGGGGTCATGTTCCAAATTCCAGTTTATTATAATTCTTATGAGATCTCAAAAGACTCAGATGCAGTGATGGTAGCTAATGATAAGTAACAAGTCCGGAATGCTTACTGTGAGCCAGGGAGTGTTCTAAGCATTCTTTTTTTTTTTTTTTTTTTTTTTTTTTTTGTTGTTGTTGTTGCTATTTCTTGGGCCGCTCCCGCAGCATATGGAGTTTCCCAGGCTAGGGGTTGTATCGGAGCTGTAGCCACCGGCCTACGCCAGAGCCACAGCAACGCGGGATCCGAGCCGCGTCTGCAACCTACACCACAGCTCACGGCAACGCCGGATCATTAACCCACTGAGCAAGGGCGGGGACCGAACCCGCAACCTCATGGTTCCTAGTCGGATTCGTTAACCACTGCGCCACGACGGGAACTCCCATTCTTTTATTTTTTAAAATTTTTTTCAAGTTTAATTTATATTTTGTATTAGATTATAGTCGATTTACAATGTTGTATTAGTTTCAAGTGTACAGCAAAGTTGCAAAGTTATACATGTACATATATCCATTCTTTTTCAGATTGTTTTCCCATGTAGATTATTATAGAACATTGAGTAGTGTTCTGTGTGCTATACAGTAGGTCCTTATTATATTTATCTGTTTTATATGTAGTAGGATGTATGTGCTAGTCCCAGACTCCTAATTTGTCCCTCCCCCACATTTCCCCTTTGGTAACCATAGTTTGATTTTGAAATTTGTGGGCATTCTTTAACCATCATCTCATTTAGCCCTCCCAGGCTCCCCAGAGGTGTCATGATTCATGTTCCCTAAATTAAGGCAAGGTAGTTCAAGACGGGGAAGTGAGCAAAAGCCTCACAGATGAGGTGTGTGTGATGGGAGCGTTATAGGAAGAATTGGATTTTGACAACTGAGAACAGCCACAGAGAGATCTATTTCTGACAGTAGGACCAATCAGGGAAACAAAGTGGTGGGGAGATCAGGAGAAGGAGTTTTTAGAACAGCATTGCTTGTCTCTATGAGCTGCTTCTTGAAATAAAGGATTCTGTGATTAGGTGTCATGTTTCACCTTCGGAGATTTAGAACTCACAGTAACATGTACAATACTCTAAGAGCTACACGTAAAAAAATTTACCTAGGCATTTTCCTGTCATGGCTCAGCAGTTAATGAACCCCACTAGTATCCATGAGACGTGGGTTCGATCCCTGGCCCTGCTCAGTAGGTTAAGAATCCAGCATTGCCATGAGCTGTGGTGTAGGTCACAGATGCCACTCATATTCCATGTTGCTGTGACCGTGGCGTAGGCTGGCGGCTGCAGCTCTGATTCAACCATTAGCCTGGGAACCTCCATGTGTCATGGGTGTGGCCCTAAAGAGACAAAAAAAAATTACCTAGTTTGGTTTTGTTAAACCTGGTGCCTCCCAAAGTTGTTTCATTCACTTGTTCAACAAATATTGAGCTTCTGCTATGTCCCATGCACTGTTCCAGGCACTGGATGAATTTTTTGCCTCTTTCAAAGTAAGCTACATTTTAATGAGAGTACCCTTGAATTCCTTCTCCACTCTTTTATGTTCAGGGTGACACCTGTTAGTAAGTTCTGTCAAGCTTATTTTGGGACATCTGAGTTGAGATTAATCCTACTTCACTGGAATTTGGGGGAAATTGTGGGAAGTAAGTTTTGTAAGATAGAATGGGACCAGCACAACTGCAAGTTCAGCCCATGGATGGGAGCTATGACCTATTGGCTACTCATCCACGAAGAGGTGAACACAGAAAAAAAGAGGAAGTGCTTAGGAACTTTTAGAGAAATTTGACAGATTAATTTTTTATTTTTATTTTATAATGATTTTTATTTTTTCCATTATAGCTGGTTTACAGTGTTCTGTCAATTTTCTGCTGCATAGCAAGGTGACCCAGTTACACATACATGTATACATCCTTTTTTCTCACGTTATCATTCTCCATCATAAGTGACTAGATATAGTTCCCAGTGCTATACAGCAGGTGTGTATGTGTGTGTGTCTATATATATATATATATAGACACACACATATATAGACACACACACACACAATGAATACTATTCAACCATAAAAAAGAAGAAAGTATTGCCATTTGCAGCAACATGGATGGAACCAGAGACTTTCATCCTGAGTGAAGTAAGTCAGAAAGAGAAAGATAAATACCACTTATATCTGGAATATAATATATGGCACAAATGAACCTTTCCACAGAAAAGAAAATCATGGACATGGAGAACAGACCTTTGGTTGCCAAGAGGGAGGGAGTGAGATGGATTAGGAATTTGGGATTAATAGATGCAAACTATTGCCTTTGGAATGGACAGATTAATTTTATATTGGATGGATCTAATGATAAAATTTTTGGACTTGGTACTTTGCGTGTCTTTGTACTTTGTATTCATTTTTTTATAATTCATTTCAGTTAGATTTTGCAGAAGCTTGAGTTTTCAAAACAATGGATATTAGAACTAAGACAATAAATAAAGATAAAACCCTGACCCTTTATCCCGAATAAGTTGAGAAGGTCTGTTCTGGAAAATCCTGCATGCCAGGGGACACATTGTCCTCATGTGGATTACTTGGCAGGCATCTGCTTGAGAACATTTACTTGCCCTACCCAGATTGGAGTTATTTTTAGTAGTATTTTAAGCACCTTATTATTTGAAGCATGAATGAGAATGTTTTAAACTGTTATCCAGATTTCAAAACCAGGGATTCTCACTGTGGCTCAGCAGGTTAAGAATCTGATTAATATTTTTGAGGATGCAGTTTCGATCCCTGGCTTCGCTCAATGGGTTAAGGATCTGGCATTGTTGTGGTGTAGGCTGGCAGCTGGAGCTCCGATTTGACCCCTAGCCTGGGAATTTCCATATGCCATGGGTGCAGCCCCCCCCGCCCCAAAAAATTGCAAAACCAAAGCTCTCTATGGACAGATAGTGAATAGGTCCATCTTTAAAATGGTCTGACTTCATTTGAGCATAAATCCCTTTCCTAGATGGGAGAGGAAAAAATAGAGAAACCTACATATTGAAAAAATTACCGATTTCTTGCCACATAGGCAACACTTTCTTAAATAATTTCTAAAAAACAATTCTTTTAAAAAGTTCTTATATCACACTTTCAGCTAGCCCCTCCTCTAACTTCACTCCCTGGGGCATTCTGTCTTTTCAGAAATAATCTGGACTGGGGGAGCAGAACAAGGAGGGAAAATGCCTTAACTCTGTGGCCTGTGGTGCAGTGTGTTAATCTCTGAACACCTCTTGTGGGGTGATGTTTTCTGTTGATGCCTGATGGAAGAGATCTTATTTAATAGTCTGCCGCCCTCTAGTCTGGGAATAAGAGATTTGGCTCAAGTCCACCCACAAATTAATCTTTGGAGTTGTTTGTTTATCTGTGTCGTGCTGAAGCAACCAGTTATCTGGCATTCCATCAAATCTTAAATAATGTGTTTTAATTGATATTGTCTTGAAGCCTTTGGAAAAATCTGAGGTCCTTTCGTCCTCTTCTCACATTCTAGAAAATGCAATCTGGTAGGCCATAACTGTGGAATGCCAAATCGTTATGGGGTCCCTGAGATCCCATGCTGCTCTCGGAAGGGCAGCTGACCTGAGTCCACTTCCAGGAAGGACAGCGTTGATAGGCCATTTGGCACAGAGAAGGGAGATATTCTGAAAAGGTGCAAATCACCATTGGTTTCCCTTCTCTCCTGCTTCTTTCCTTTGGTTTTCACTTTATCACCAGTTTCCTCCACCTCCAGAAAGCTGTGCAATGGAGCATTCTCTGTTCTGGCACCTGTGTGGTCCTAAGCTTGCAAGACTCAATTGTTTTGTTGTTCAGTTCTCTGAAATGATTTTAGGATTTGTAATTATATTGAACAGTGTTGAGGGTGGGAAGGGAAGGATAAAGTGTCATATGCCCATTGGTAAAAACTGGAACAAGTCTGTTAATTGGAACATAGAGGGAAATAAAGGAGGAGAGAGAGGTAGGTTATAGACATCTTTTTTTAAAAAAAAATCTTTTTATTGGTATTTCCCCAATAAAATATTTTTCTAATCCATTCCAAAAGCAATAGTTTGCATCTATTAACCCAAAGTTTCCAATCCATCCCACTCCCTCCCCCTCTCCCTTGGCAACCACAAGTCTATTCTCCAAGCCCATGATTTTCTTTTCTGTGGAAAGGTTCATTTGTGCCATATATTATATTCCAGATATAAGTGGTATCATATGGTATTTGTCTTTCTCTTTCTGACTTACTTCACTCAGGATGAAAGTCTCTGGTTCCATCCATGTTGCTGCAATTGGCATTATTTTGTTCTTTTTTATGGCTGAGTAGTATTCCATTGTATGTATATACCACATCTTCCTAATCCAGTCATCTGTCAATGGACATTTGGGTTGTTTCCTTGCCTTGGCTATTGTGAATAGTGCTGCAATGAACATGTGGGTGCACAGGTGATAGACTTCTTAACATTCAGTTGTCGTTAACATTGTTCCTTCCAGCAAGAAATGATTAGATGTGACATTGAACCTGATTTTTCCCAGTGGCAGAGGGATAGGGATCAAGAGAGGCATCCTCTCATTTTAGTGACCAACCCACACACTCATCAGCCTAGAGCCCATCTATACTGACTCCATGTTTGTTATTGTAGTTGAGAGCTTGACACATTCTGTGGATGTTCTCTTTCTCTTTTTTGGTAGGAATAAATATGTTTTTGTGGGATCTAAGGTACATTGGCCAATTTCTGTCACTGCACTCTCTTTTAAAGTGTCGCATTCTCAAGGACAGTGACAATGTATTATGTAATTTTATGTACAAATATTCAGATGTGGCCAATTCTTTTTAATGAAGGACTTTTCTGATGCAAAATTATGCATCCTTTAAAGGAAGAATATAAAAAATTTGGATAGATTTAAAAAAAATCATAAATGCAATAAATACCTGCCAATATACCAGGCTTCTACTACCTGCTTTGGGCAAGGCTGGTGTGTATGTTCCAGCTCACCTCTTCTTATTGCAGTCATTAACATAATGGTCATTGGTTTTCATAATTTCCTTTTCATTACTTTTGATGTGCACAGCATAACATATATTTGGATTAAAACAATGCACTTGTTTTCAATTAAATAAGGATTGGTATATGATAATGGTATATGGTAATCTTTGGAATTATTTACATGACTCCAGAGGTAGGAATGGAATTTTACAAAATTATTTGGCTGTAATCAAACACCGGTATTCAGACTCTTTGCTGGGAACAGAAATCACAGTGATCATAACACACCCCAGCTGGGATGGTTGATTTTTCACATTCACTGGGCTGTTAGCATTAGAGAAACACAGTTTCCCTCTAATCAGAGAAGGCATAAAATATAAAAGGTGTCATTACCGACCTGCCGTTAGTAACACATGCAGAATCTGGGATCAAGAAGGTGTTACTTGCCCCAGAGCCAAGCCTGATGTTTCCAGTTGGACAGTTCCTTTGATGGTGGAGCCTTTGCCCATGGATTGGTGTACAACCATTTACTTAAGGGGTTGACTAGACTGGTTGAAAAATTAGGTAATGAAGGACAGATAAATGAGACTGTGAGAAGTGTAGATGAGCTAGCCCCACGGCTTGGTTCCCTGTTCTCGCTGAAGATCTGCGAGTGTTTGATGACTAAGGACCTGGAGCACATCACCTGCTCATCTTTGCTAGATGCTCTTCTGAAGCAGCTGGGGTTGGATGTGACAACCACAGGAGAAATTGCTGCCTTAGGAAATGCTTTGCCTTTGACAGATTGCTCAATAGCTGGCAGATTAATTTTGGCAACTTTCCCTAAGTCGTTTTGGTCCCATTCCTTCATTTTTCTGCTGGGAAGTGTGTATTCACATTACAGTTAAAAATATGTTGACAACACAAATGTGCAGAACAGCATGTACTATTTTAGGAAAGAAGTTGTAGGCTGGGATGGTTTCATTTTATAGACTAGAAATGATGGAGTTCCCGCTGTGGTGCAGTGGGTTAAGGATCTGGTGTTGCTGCAGATGCAGCTGTGGTGTAGGTTGTAGCCCTGGATCAGATTTGATTCCTGGCCCAGGAACTTACATATGCCGCAGGTGTGGCCGAAAAAGGAAAAAACAAAGATTAGAAATGAATAATGCCATCATACTCTGAGAGGAGGTCTGAACTCTCCTTCCAGCTCAACTTTAAATTGATGCTACTTCTCACTGACTTCTCACAAAGTCGTGGACTCCAGGGTTAAGATATTGTGTCCTTAAAGAGCTTCTGTTCTGGCATTTCCCTCTTAGGTGCTTATATTCAGCAAAATCTCCCTGCACCCCCCCCCCAAAAAAAATCTAGAACCATCACTTGTATATATCTACCCTGTTATTGTCTAGCAAGAGATATTATGGTGGGTGGTTAACAGCTTGAATTTTTCATCCTGTTTGTATAGCTGTTCAGCTTTGTGGGTTACCTAACCTCTCTGTGCATCTGTTTTTATCATATACTAAAGGAGAATGGGAATGACAGTCACTTGCTCTACCTTCTCTAGATCTCTTTGTTCACTGTTATTGAACAGTGTCAAGTGTTTTAAACTCTACATATTTTACACTAATTTTTCCTTTTCTAAGAATACATTTCATTACTGCTGACCAATATAAGAGGAACGTGCACTTTTGCTTTTTTCAAAATGAGTCAAAGATGCCATGCTTGAGACTTAAGGTCAACTTGTATGATAAGGGGTAATTGAAGCCCTTGCCTTGGGATGAAGATTGACATTTTGATGTTTGAGTTTGTGACTTTACAGTGTCACAAGCCTGGGTGCTGGCTCCCTGACCCTCCTGATATGATTGGCCCTTTCCTGTCATTGTTCTGTCACCAGTTGCCATTCTTGCCCTTAAAGGGTCTAAGTGTTCATTATAATTATTGGTTTTTCTTATGTTGTATGTGTTGTCTTTTTTAATTGTGGTAAAATACATATAACATAAAATCTATCATTTTGAGTGGGTTTTTTTGGTGGGAATCTTTATCAGAAACTGAAAAACTTGTTAACTTATCAGTAAGGAAATTGTGTTACAAATGTGTACATCTTAAAGGGTTATAATAATGAATTTGAACTCCTCAGCTTTCAGACAGTTCATTCAATGCTATTCCATCTTGCACTGTAGATACCATCTGAGAACCTGCATATGTACATGGAAGAGGCATTTTGCTTTCCAGAAAAGTTCTGTACATCTTTTCTTGTTTTTTGACTTTTAGCCCTCAAACATTTCAGGTTAGCCACAAAAGCAAACTTCCAGGAAAAGAAATGTGGAAAAAATCAACAGAAGTCAGATGCCTATATCTTGGCCATGTATATCTGATGCTTTTTTCTGGCAAAGAGAAAAATATGAGAACATGAGTAACACTTTAAATAAAATTCAATCAGTAAATAGAATGGCTCCTATGATACAGAATACGCTCAAAAATATTTGTGGAAGAAATGCATCAGTGAAACAGTTTATCCTCAGTTCAAAAGAAACAAGAATAATTTGTTATTATCCCACAAAGAATTTGTTTCTACTTAAATTTTAAAAGTTTAATGATGAAACTACAGTAAAATTTGGTCTCAAGAAGTAGTTTCATTAGGCATAGAGGCATGAAAATACCAAGTATAACTAAAAGAACCAAATTAAAACCACATTGAGGAACAGCACCAACAATCAATAAAAATTGATAGGATTTCATATTTTCATTATTTTTGAAAATCAAGTGGAATATTTAAATTAGCAACATAAGCAGCATTTTGTAAAAGAAATGTCTCTGTCCAAAGAATGGGCTGAAATTCTTGTACTTCAAGGAACATATTTGCCCATAGCGTTCTATTCTGGGAGTTCCCACTCTGGCACAGTGGGTTACGAATCTGTCTGCAGTGGCTGGGATCCCTGTGGAGATGAGGGTTTGATCTCTGGGCCGGTACAGTAGATTAAAGTATCTGGCGTTGCTGCAGCTGTAGTTTGGATTTAATTCCCCGGCCCAGTGGGTGTGACCATTAAAAAAAAAAAAAAAAAAAACAAACTCTGAGGATTTATAATTGCCAATCACTTAGATAATAACCTATTTACCAATAGTTATAATACAGTGCCCAAAATATTATATATTTCAAACTATTTGCTAATACAGACCAAGCTTCTTCAAAGTAGTTAGAATTAATGACTTTTGCTTAAGAAATCAAGAATATCTTTTACTTGAAAAAAAATGTTGAAATCTTATAATTGGGGGAAACATAAAAGCTTGTGTTTGGCTCAACACATAGAAGTTTTTTTTTTGTTTGTTTGTTTTGTCTTTTTGCCTTTTCTAGGGCTACTCCCGCAGCATATGGGCAAATGGAGGTTCCCAGGCTAGGGGTCTAATGGGCACTGTAGCCGCCAGCCTGCATCAGGGCCACAGCTCTGTGAGATTCGAGCTGCATCTGTGACCTACACCACAGCTCATGACAATGCCGGATCCTTAACCCACTGAGCAAGGCCAGGGATTGAGCCCGCAACCTCATGGTTCCTAGTCAGATTCATTAGCCACTGAGCTATGACAGGAACTCCAGAAGTTAATTTTTAAAATCATAAAGTTTAGTGATAGAAAAGTCGAGCCCTGTATTTTGTTTTAAGATGTCGCTCTGGGGAAGAGGAATTGGTAGATGAGCAGTATTGCACGGCACAGGTCTAAGCTGTGGGAGTAGGTTAGAAGAAGCTCAAACTAATGATGTTAACCCACAAAATCTAATCGCCCAGACTGAGCACAAAGCAGACAAATTGCATAGAAGCAGGGAGTGCTCGTTTCATTTCTAAAATAAGCCTGGCTTTTGTATTCCAACACGCCACCTAGTAGATGGTTAGCATGCATTTCCCACTAGTTCCCAGTCTATTTCAACTTCAAGCATTGTGTTTCCCCCAGTTAACTGATTATTGAGCCTAAGCAAGATACCCGTGACTTTAGTACCTGCATAGGACAGTGTTAGGAGCTGGGAAGCTCCCATTCCTCCTCCCCTTTATCCAACCTTCAGTAGAAGAGAATTTGAGAGGCAGCAGCTTACAGCTACCCCAGGACACACAGCCTGCCTTCCTTGGGAATCTGTGACATCCCCAGGCTCCCAGAAGGGCTCAATGTTCTCATTGTTATTCACGTTCTACTTTTTAAAGATTGATTCCGAGATAAAATCCTTCTAGAAATGCCCAACATGAAGAGGGCTGTTGAGAAAACCAGTTGAACTTGATTAATTAGAAAAAAGTTTTAAAATGAAGTTTGAGTTAGGACCTCTCTGAAACTAATTTTACTTTTTGTGATATTCAAGATGGGGTTGGAAAAATTTCCTCTTTTCCCCCCAATGTATTATTTTATTTTATATATATGCTCCTTGCAAAAGCCTTTAGATAATACAGAAATCCATAGAGAAAAAGTGCCATTCTTCATCTCAGAAATAACAACTATTACTGTTTTGATATAAAGCTTTCTAGATTTTTATATAGCTTTATGAACATTCACATAATTCCAGGGCATTTTAAAAAGTAGGATCGGACTGGGAGTTCCCATTATGGCTCAGCAGAAACTAATCCAACTAGTATCCATGAGGATGTGGGGTTTGATTCCTGGCCTCACTCAGTGGGTTGGGGATCCGGCTTTGGTGTAAGCTGTAGTGTGGGTTCCCATGTTGCTATGGCTGTGATGTAGGCCTGCAGCTGTAGCTCTGATTGGATCCCTAGCCTGGGAACTTCCATAGGGTGCAGCCCTAAAAAGCAAAAAAGAAAAAATAGGATTGGACTGTATATACACTATTTAGTAATGTAATGGGCCTTTTATGTAGTTTCTCTATGTGAAAAGGTATACATTTTCATCATAATTTTTAATTGCTTCTCTGTACTCCATGGTAGAAACCTACCATTTGTGGTTACTTCTAATTTTTCAGAGTGGAAGGATGTTCTTGTGTATATATGTGTATATTTGCCTACTTGTTTTTCTTTTCTATGAATACTTAGAATTGTTGTGGAAAAAAGTATGTGTGTTTGTAGATTTTGATAACAATTTAAAAATTGCTCTCAAAACATTGTATCAAAACATTGTATCAATTTTGAGTGAGTTCCTATGCCTCCACAGTCTTGGAAACCATAGAGGTTTGAGAAGAAGTGGCACTTAGAGGAGACACCCATCTTTTCTGAGTTTGTGGTCATAGAAAGCTTCACACGGCTGTATGGTTGTGTTTGTGGTTGTTGAAGATGCTAACCATTACATAGCCAATGCATTCATTTGTCTGCCCAGTGGTATCACCCCATCTTCCTTTTCTCAGCCTGCGGTCCTATGTTAAACCCTCCTCCTGTGCTCTTCTCCCCTTAGATTGAGGAAGACACGTGGCAGAAATACTACTTGGAAGGAGTCTCAAATGAAATGTACACAGAATATCTCTCCAGTGCCTTCGTGGGTCTGTCCTTCCCTACTGTTTGTGAGTAAGTGACCACTAACCATATGCTCTTTGACTTTCAGGAACATTGAAGGTGACCCTGGCAGGAAAGACACCCCACCTATGGCTAGCACAGTGGGGACACTCGGCAGTTACCAAGTGCCTTGTGATCAGCCTTCGGCAGTGAAGGGGAAGGTGGGGGGTGGTTATATGGCCCCTGCCTTGGGGATTTCTACTGATTTTCCTCTCCCTCCGATCCTGAGACTCTCAGGCTGGAACCCATCACTTGCACTAAAACATGAACTGCAATTTTCCTGTGTGTCTTCGATTATGCCCCTGTGATGCAGGCACACTTATGAAGGGAGGCATGAACCCGGGCCTCTGATGTTCCCAGGGCAAAAACAGATCTTGCCAGTCCCTTGATGAAAGAGATTTTAATCTCTCTTTCAGTCAAGTCAGATCACAAAGACATCAGAGAAGCCACTGTTCAAAGTGCTTTTCACTATTTTCTGAGGAAATGTGGAACCCAATGTACAGAGAGAAGCCTTGAAATAGTCCTGAGCAATTTCTCTTCAACACAGATAACTGTCATGTTGTGAGAGTAGAAAGGCTTAGCATCTCCTTGTACTGGCTCAGCAAGATGAATCTGAGCAAAGGGTAGCCCCAGCCTGCATGTTTTCTCAAGATAGAACAAGTGAAGACCTCAGACGAAGACCTCAGGAGCTCCAGGTGTTCCAGACCCCAAGAAACTGCCACTGGGACGAGGCTTCCGACTTCCCACTTAGAAGCTCAGCTATTGAGTGTGAGCCAAATAGGGCCTTTGTCCCCTAGGGAAACACAGACTCCCTGGGAATGCTGAAATAGCAAGCCCCATCCATTTTCACTGTAGCAAGGAGTTTGATGAACTCACTGATGAAAACCAGGAGGAATCTGGGAGCCCACTGGACTGAGGAAGGAGAGCTATTCCCTTGTGCTATTAGCCTGCAAACCAAACCCGCCTTCTGGAAAGGGCAGCCCCGAAGAGGACAGTCCTGGAGGCTCCCAGGGCTCCTCTGCCTCATGGTTTTCTGTTCTGTCCCCAACAGAGAGGGCACAGAGTGCTTGGCTTGGTGTTTACCAGTCAGTGACCTCTGTCCTTGAGCCCAGCAGATACCACCTGCCTGTCTCTGGGCCCAGACACTAAGCAATCCGAAACGGTTGGACTGTTTACTGAAATTCCTCACCCTGTCTCCAAGGGAAAGTTTAAATGCTAAATGGACTGGAAAAGTGAATAGGTAATTGATTCCGAAGGAGTTATTTTCTGAAAATGGATGCCCTGGTATAACTCCCATGTGTTCCTTTCCTGGAGACCTGCTACTTTTTCTGCCA
This sequence comes from Sus scrofa, assembly GCF_054392235.1. Taxonomy (NCBI): domain Eukaryota; kingdom Metazoa; phylum Chordata; class Mammalia; order Artiodactyla; family Suidae; genus Sus; species Sus scrofa. The sequence continues at coordinate 101,737,687 of NC_139396.1, read as the reverse complement.
TAGAAAGGAGTTAGCCACTCAGAGGCACCCAGTCCTGAGACACTGAGTCTATCCTAGGGGCTGTTCACTGTCATGGAGCTCAGCCTGCTTAGGATAGAAAAACCCATGAGAATTCAGGACTTAGCAGCTGGTTCTATAAAAAGGCCATTGAGGCCTCTTATATCTAATGTAGGGGTGGTCTGAACACATGACAGAATTGCCAGCGCCTGGAGGGGTGCTGTGGCCCTGTGGGGACTAGCAGGGGAGGATGCAAAGCCCTCTTCTTTGACTGTCGCTCCCTGGCTTGACTGGTGTCAACATGAGTGCTGCCTTGCAAGTTCCTTCCCCTGTGCCTTCCAGCCCCCTCTCCTTGCTTTCCACTGCCTCTCTTATTTTGCTTCTGGGAACCAAGTCCATTCATTTTAAGAGCGTTGACCTGGAGGGTTAGGCTTGCTCCTTCTAGAAGTTGCAGCTGGGATACCAGTGGGGTCAGTGTGACTCACATGTTTGTCCTACACAGTGTTCAATTTCTTACAGGTTAGTTACCAGTGTTTCCAAATGCTGCATTTTCACATACATACTAGATTCCCAACCTCTTTTAAACATCTGATGAACCGACACAATGCTAAATACCAAATGCTAACTGGCTCCAGTTTGGTGCAAGAATGGGGTTAGTGAAGGTCCTCCCCTGCCTGGCATCCTTTTTTGGGGGAATATAGTTGCAATATTGTGTTAGTTTCAGGTGTACAGCAAAGTGATTCAGTTATACATACACTCATTCTTTTGCAGAGTCTTTCCCCATATAGGTTATTACAGAATATTGAGTAGCATTCCTTGTGCTGTAGAGCAGGTCCTTGTTGGTTATCTATTTTAAACCAGGCCAGATCTGCATTTGCATGAGAGGCCTGGACCCGTTGACTCATGAGTTTGCCAAATATGGCCCATTGAGTACGTGAAACTTCCTCTGCCCTTTGAAGCAGGCTCAACCGCTGCACCAGTCTGTAAATATTTTCCTTGATAGATGTTCATGTTTACAACATGTCCCAAGAAGAAGAAAAGCCCTCAGACATACCTTGCTGTCAGAGAATTTAGTATTTGTTTGGTACAGCTTCTGAGAATACAAAAAGAAAAAAAAAAAAAAAAACCCTACAAAAAAACTTCTGATGTGAGTGAAAATGTGTTCAACTTACTGCTATTATTCGTTTAACACAATGATACAGCTGAGGTAGAAATAATCAATAAAGGAAGGACATTTAATGAGATTTAGGAACATCCCAAAACATTGAAGCTCTCCTCAAGCATTTGATTATCTGGAGGCTTAATTATCTGTGTTTTCTCCTTTAAATTAAAGAAAAGCCATAACTCAAAGTTACCAGCAGTTTAATGATAACACTCTTCAATTCAGGTTAATTAAAGCACAGCCGTAATTAGAGTGTGGTGTTGTATATCACTGGGCTGGCGCATAAGTATTTTCATTACAGTAAGAATTGGCTATTCAATTTCAAGATGACATAAAGGACGCCAAAATATATTTTAAGCTGGTTCATGTAGAAGAAAAAGAATTGGGGAATATTCTGGGTATAATAAAGCACAGATAAAATATACAGATTTTCAGAGCAGTTTCTGTAATTATGCACGGCATTAAAACAATATGCAGCCAATAACGTCTTGAAGCATGAAAAGAAATAAATTTGCTCTTCCCTGGGGCTGGCAGAATGCCCCTTGCAGGGTAGGATCACCACACCGAAAAGCCTGGAGTTATCCTCAGAAGCTCTGAGAGTCATTCAGAGAAAAGATAAGGGGGCAGGATTAATGGGTGAAATTTGAGATTGGTTTATCAAGAGAACAGAATGTGGGGGGAAGGGAGGGGGAAGAAGGCCCCCAAGGCAAGCTTTTTTTTTTTTGAAGTAATAATTTTAAGTGGAGGGATGCTTTCTTCTGCTCAGGTGAGATTTGCATCAGCTTCTCTGCACCAGCCTCTGGCTTCATGTGTGTATCACCAGAAGACACAGCTTTGTCCCCAAACAGTAACTAAAGTAGACAAAATGCAGTGTCAATTCTAAGTATTTCACTTTTATCTTCTCATGGAATCTGCACAATGATCCTGTGGCATTTATATGAGTATCCCCATCCCTTGTTTATCAGGGAGGACACTGAGATCAGAAGACATCGGTGTCTCCTTCCATAGCCACCAAGCAGACAAGTTACAGGACCAGGATTCTGATGCTGGGGCTTCGTGAAGTTGGAAACAGCTTTGGGGGAATGGCGAGCAGAAGCCTGGCCAATTAAGAATCCCCTGGTGGACTTTGAGGTGCAGTGGAAATGAATCCTGCTAGGAACCATGAGGTTGTAGGTTCGATCCCTGGCCTTGCTCAGTGGGTTTAGGATCCTGTGTTGCCATGAGCTATGGTGTAGGTCACAGACTAGGCTTGGATCTGGCGTGGCTGTGGCTGTGGTGTAGGCTGGCAGCCACAGCTCTGATTAGACCCCTGGCCTGGGAACCTCCATATGCTGTGGGGGTGGCGATAAACAGACAAAAGACAAAAAAAAAAAAAAAGAATCTTCTGGGGGCCTTATTAAATGGAGAGGATTTTAATATTTAGGGCAAGTTCCCCTGAAGTTGTGATTTTTTGCAAGTAAGGTGATTTTGATTCAACGTCTCATGGCTGGAACCCCCACTAACTCTGTTAGAGGCTGGAGGAACCTCTTATTCCCATTTTGAGCTCACTCAGTCACTGGAATCTTTCTTTCTTTCTTTCTTTCTTTTTTTTTTTTTTTTTTTTTTTTTTGTCTTTTTAGGGCCGCACTCATGGCATATGGAGGTTCCCAGGCTAGGGGTCATATTGTAGCTGAAGCTGCTGGCCTACACCACAGCCACAGCGACATGGGATCCAAGCAGCATCTGTGACCTACACCACAGTGTATGGCACACCAGATCCTGAAGCCACTGAGTAAGGCCAGGGATTGAACCTGTATCCTCAGGGTTGCTAGTCGGGTTTGTTAACCACTGAGCCATGACGGGAACTCCCTGGAATGTTTCTTTCTGATTGGAGCCAAATCACAGAATTGTTGGTGGACCATGTCTTATCAGCTAATGTCGAGATTGGGGCCTTTAAATCAGCTATACTTTAATAACAACAACAACAAAAAGATTAAAAAAAAAAAGATTGGGGCATTTGTGTGAGCTTCCTCTTCATCACTCCTTCTTCACAAAGCGTTTTCTGCAGTCTCCAGGGATGTGGGAGTGAGTCTGCTCTCCCTGCTCCCCACACCTCATCTAAGTCAGAGTAGGAAAAAGACAGGGGGTACTGAGCCCTTTCCTGCTCTTGGCCAGGTTTCCACTGGGGTCATAAAAGCAGTTTCAGGAAGTTCCCTTTGTGGCTAAGCGGTTAACGAAAGGACGAGTATCAATGAAGATTTGGGTTTGATCCCTGGCCTCGCTCAGTGGGTAAAGGATATGGCATTGCCATGAGCTGTGGTGTAGGTCGCAGATGTGGCTCGTATCCTGCCTTGTTGTGGCTGTGGTGTAGGCCAGTGGCTATAGCTCCGAATGGACCCCTAGCCTGGGAACTTCCATATACCGCAGGTACAGCCCTAAAAGGCAAAAATTAAAATAAAATAAAAATATAAAAAAATGAAATCAGTTTCAGGCTGAGGGAAACAGATAAGCACCAGATAAGCACTCCTGCTTTTGAGTGGTTCAGTGGAGAAGGACAGTTCAGGATGCAACGGGCCAAAATGCCTCTTGGGCCTGATGGACATCGTGGTGGGTACATCCTGGACCTTCCCTAGACTGCCCTTAGGTGTGCCTTTTAAGGACTGGCAGCTCCTGAGCATCTTCTCTTGGTTTTGCATAGCTGGCTTGCCCCTGGGTCTGCGCGACAGTGAGATCCAGGCAAAGGAGCTTTAGGATCTGAAAGAGAGGGTGCCATCCATTGTTCTCCAAACATCAGAAAACCACCTATTCCCCTGTCCCTCCCGCTCCCTGTCTTCCTCAGCGGGGGACTTTGGAGTATGCAGATGGCCAGTACCAAGCCTGCAGGAAGCAAGGGGCTGGGGTATGAGGCCATGTTTGCCACTAAGGGATCCTGCAGAGTATGAGCTATAGAGTCACAAAGGCCTGGGGTCAAACCTCCAGATCCTCCACTTGCTGGAAATGTGATTTGGGACAAGATGTTTGGTGTCTGCCTACCACCTTCTTTTGATAGTTACCCGCTGCCTAAACCTAGGCTTGGCGCTCACTCCCCGTTTCCTCATCTCTGAGATCATTATGATAGAACTTATGTCTCAGTACCAGCTAATGTCCTTTTCCTCTCTTCCTCGTCTCTTCCCTCCCTCTTCTATTCTGCCCACTGAATTTAATATAAGCACCAAGAAAGGGAGAAATAGACCATGGCATTTCCAGGTTTTATTTACTCTTACCCTTTAGAAAGTTCTGTCATCAGTCACCAGCCAGTTAATAGGCAAGACAGTTAATGAGCTTGGGATATTTGTGCCAGTGTGCCAGGCAGAGTGCCATCTCTAGAGGAACCTGCAATTAGATTTGATCAAATATGGCTCATTAAAAGATTCATAATTCATACTTTCAAATGCAGAGAAAAGGATTCTGTTTCCCTACCATGGCTGCCTTTTGAGAGTTTGCAATTTGGTAAAGGAAAATAATACTCATCCTCAGGGACAGATAGGCACCCATTGATGAGTGTCTGATGGATACGCACAACTGGGGGCTAGCTGCTGACAGCCACAGGGAGAGAGAGCTCCCTGTAGACTGGGGGTGACCAGGAGAGGCTTCCTGGAAGAGATGACACTTGAGCTGTGCCTTGCATGGAGGGAGGTTGGATTTAGAGAGGGACTAGGGGGAAGAAGACATCCTAAGTAGGAGGGAATCTGGAGGCTGGGGGCCACCGGGTACCACTCAGAGCTCTCTCAACACCCAGGTCCCCTAGATTTTCCGAGAGCAAACTGATTTCCCCCTTAGGTGAAAGGAGGAGAGAAATCAGAGTTCTTTTGACATGTGATGTTTTCAGGGGGAAACAGTAATAGTGTTTTTATCATGGGAAGTAAATACCCCCTGCCTCCAGGTAGGAAAGTGAGGGCAGAGCACAGAGGTGGGGAAGGAGGAGCAGAAGAAATCACTGGTTCAAAGGTTTGGCTACTGCAGAAACACTACGTTCCAAGTCCCGAATCTCATGGTGAGCATATTAGTCATTCATCACTTGCAAAATATAAAAGCTTAATTGTATCAGGTTTTACAGCTCAGAGGGGATTAGAACAAAAGATGTATTTAAAAGCATGTGTGTCTCTCTGTGTCCCCATCAGCTGATGGAACAGTTAAAATTCAGATTTGATGTGGAATATTTAATGAGTAACTTGAGGAACTCTGACCAGATCGTCACTGGGCTAAAGGGCAGGGGTTCTTCCCTCCAGTCCAGGTGCAAGCCTGGATGCTTCTATGCTGGTTTAGACAGTGTGGGGCCTGGGGAATTTTGGGGGGGGGACATTGTAATGAGGATGGAGCATATATGAAACGCAGACAGGAATACAGTTCATGATTATTTCTGCGGCAGGGACCCAGAAGGTGACCAGTAATCCTTCTACATGCTAGTGAATAAACTGATGACTGTAGTCTCTACTAAAGCCCTTAATTGAAGGCAACAGAGGCAGCGGGAGGTCTAGAATTCTTTATAGGAGGGGTCCCGGAGGCAATCCAGTAGAAATTCTGGGGCTTGACTTGATGCTGGGTACACATAGCAAACACATTTTACATTTTGCATTTCTGATTAATCATAGTAGCAAACCTTTCTAAAATACATTTATTGCCATTTTAGACAAACAATTGTCTGTATCAAAGAATGTAATCACATTTAAATTCAAGTGTCTTAGATGTGCTGGTGGAGACATTGTGTGTGTGGTTGTGTGTGTGTGTGTGTGTGTGTGTGTGTGTGTGTGTTTGAGGGTCGAGCTGTTCTAAAGCCTTCTCTCTCCACCTCTGTTGAAACTGTTGGGAAACCTGAACTGCTATTTTCATGAGCAGTTTAAATCACTTCCGTTTTCCTGGTGCTGAGTCTTGCAAATCCCACTGTTTCAAATTTTCTTTAACTAGATGTTTTCATTTCGAGAGCGTCTCATCTTAAATCAAAGTTCCTAAATGTGAGCCTTTTTTCATTCTAGCCCCTGGATCCTAAAGATCTGGTTTCCCAATGCACAGTGTTTACATCCACATCTACTCTATTTCCATGTGTCAGCCCGATATTCCCAGGGTCTCTCTGGGTAACTGAAGAGAGGTTGGCACTTCCAGGTGGAGCTGGGTTTGGAGGGCATAGTGAAAGCTGCCTCTTCCGTCCTCACCCACTTCACTCCTGGGTGAGTCATCTTTAGCAACCCCTCAAACCACATCTTTGCATACCCTTCCCGAGTCCATTAGAAGGTGCAAACTCTATGACAGGTTTCTATGCTTAATTCACACCAGCAAGCAATCTTTCTAGTCAAGGGGGCTGATTTAATGGCAAGAACAATTTATTTCCCCTTGGGTAGGTGGAAACAGTTGGACTCTAATTCTTAAGAGCCTTTGTTCAGGAACATCTGGGTTGAAACTACTGTAGTTAACAGATGATGCTGGCAGTAAAAAAAAAAAAAAAAAAGGCTTTGTATAATGCCATTGTCAAATTTGGTAGACCTCTGCTTAATAATTATCAAGAAAGCAATCTAACTTGTTATTACAACAGTTTTATTGCAGATTGCTGGTTTAAGACCTTTTTGTGACAAGTGGCATTTTTTTTTTCTTGGGGAAGAAAAAAAGTCGTTTCTATTCTCCTGTAATTATTTTTGCAACCAGTGGCAACATCTTGCCTTGGACACATCGGGACATTTTATTTTAGAAACCAAGGATTAAATTCTCACTAACTTATGGCTGATTTCATCCTGTTTATCACATCATGAAAGCGATCTTGCTTCTTTCTTCTCTCCTACCTCACACTAAGCCTCCTTTCTCGTCCCACCCCCATTCTGTGTGTGCTTAAATTAGCCAAAAGAATGACTCTAAGAATTGGATGAGCAAAACCCATTTTGCTTTCCCCCCAAAAAAGTATCAAACGATGCAAATAAATATTTAATTTCAGGACATCAATTCTGAGTAGTCTGAAGGCCATCCTTTGTAACAGGGTCTATGGAGGGTTCTGAGGAGAAATTGCTGCCTGTATCTTAGCTTTGTACTTACCTTGGGTCATAGAAATGAAGGCAACCATTGGATTGCCAGAGCCTATCACTGCTATTGTTTCCTCCTATGTCCTTCTTTGCCTCTCTGTCTGCTTCTAACTAGCAAGTTAAGAAGCTTCTTGCTTCATGAATCTATCCTCACTTCCAGGCCTTCTCTGCCTAAATTAGGCTTTCCTAGTTAACCACTTGATCTGTTTTGGATCATTCCAGAGACCCATGGGATTCTGCTCCACATTCTTTCATACATTTATTTAATCGACATTTACTGCAAGTTTATTCTTTGCACTTTGCAAAATGCCGGGGAAACAAAGCATCTGTTCTGCACTGAAGAAGCTCAGTTTGGAGGGCAGAGACAGGTGAACAGGTGATTACCACACCCACTGCCCCATTTATTCACTGTGGTCTGCTCTTCCCCCTGGACCCACAACAGAGGCTGTGCCCCAGCTGCAGCCTTAAGCCCAGCACCCTAGTGAATTGACATTCACCAATTCTCTGTGGCAAAAACTAATGAAAAACTGATTTTTAAGTAGGGAGAGATGAGTGCTGTTTCCAGTGTAAATCGTAAATTACTCAAGATTTATATTTTGCAAATATCCAGAGTATACTCATTAGAGCTGGGATTAATAGCTCAGATGCCTATGGGGGTAGGCAATTAGCAACAAAGAATTAGAGTGAAGAGGTCTGAGACTACTGGGAGTGGTGGGGACTGTGGCACATTGGAGAATACATGTCCCATTCTGAGGGGTGGAGGTAAACAATAAAATTTAATTTTATGGGAGTATAGTTGACTTGAAGCCCCAGTCCCTTGTAGCCGATGGAATGTGGCTCCAGTATGACCATATCTGATTTACCAAGGAAAGCTGAAAAGCTGTTTTTTTATATGAAATTACCTATTTGTATCTAATAATTCTGGTTTGTTTTTTTTTTTAAAACACTATGCTGACCAAACAGAACGCGTCTGTATGTTGGGCTTCCGGCAATCACTTCATTTCCATTGCTTTTATAAGAAGCATCTGTGTAACACACTACACTGAGACTTGATTTTCACTTTTGACATTTCCACATGTAAGTTGTTTAACCTTGAACAAGTTGTTTGATTGCCACTTTTGGTTTTTATACATAAAGTCCATTTGACCTTGAACAAGTCAGTTTTCCTTTTTTGGACCTCAATTTGTCATCTAAAAAGGCTGGGCCAGCCAATTTTAAATTGTCTCAGCCTGAAAAACTATGGTTGTGGCACTGTTTTGCATATACAGGCAGACCTCATTTCATTGCACCTGGCTTTATCACACTCTGCAAATAATTTTTTTTTTTACTTTTAATTTTTTAATTTTTAATTTTTATTTTTTTACAAATTGAAGGTTTATGGTAACATTGCATCGAACAGGTCTATTGGTGCCATTTTTTCCCATAGTATTTGCTCACCTTGTATCTCTGTGTCACATTTTGGCAATTTTCATAGTATTTCAAACCTTTCCATTATTATTATATCTTATGTTGATCTGCGATCAGTGGTCTTTGATGTTACTATAGTAATTCATTTTTAAATTTAAATTATTTAAAATTTAATTTGAGGGGAGTATAGTTGACTTACAATGTTGCTTTACTTTCAGGTGTACAACAACGTGAATCAGTTATACATATGTCTATATCCATTCTTCTTTCCTATATAGGTTATTACAGATTATTGAATAGATTTTCCTGTGCTTGGTCCTTGTTGATTGTCTGTTTTTGTGTACAGTAGTATGTATATGTTGTTCCTGTTCTCCTTATTCCTCTGCATCATGGTTTTGCTTATGGTAACTGTAAGTTTGATTTTGAAATCTGTGAGTTTGTTTCTGTTTTATAAATAAGTTCTTTTGTGTTATTTTTATTCAATTTTACATATAAGTGATATCATATGATATTTGTCTTTCTCTACCTGACTTACTTCACTTCATATGGTAATCTCTAGGTCCACCCCTGTTGCTATAAAGGATTATTTTGTTTTTTATGGCTGAGTAATTGTCCATGGTGTATATGTTCTATATCTTCTTTATCCATTCATCTGTTGGTAGACATTTAGTTTGCTTCCATGTCTTGGCTATTGTAAATGGTGCTGCAGTGAACATTAGGGTGCATATATCTTTTTGAATTATTGTTTTCTCCAAATATATACCCAGGAATAGACTTGCTGGATCATATGGTAGTTCTATTTTTAGTTTTTGAAGGAACCTCCATACTGTTCTCCATAGTGGTTGTAGTAATTTACATTTCCACCAACAGTGTAGGAGAGTTCCCTTTTCTCCACACCCTCTCCAGCACTTATAGTCTGTAGATATTTTCTCTTTTTATGGCTGCACACGTGTAGCATATGGAAGTTCCTAGGCACTCTCAGCTGCAGCTGCCGGCATGTGCCACAACCATGACAACAGTAACATTAGATCCAAGCCGCTTCTGTGACCTATGTGACAGCTTGTGGCAATGCCAGAGCCTTAACCCTCTGAGCAAGGCAAAGGATCAAACTTGCATCTTCATGGATACTATGTCAGGTTCTTAAACGACTGAGCCACCATGGAAATTCTCTATTTTGTAGACTTTTTGAAGATGGCCATTCTGATGGTGTGAGATGATACCTCATTGTAGTTTTGATTTGCATTTTTCTAATAATTAATGATGTTGAGCATCTTTTCATGTGCTTTTTGGCCATCTGTCTGTCTTTGGAGAAATGCCTATGTATATTTTCTGCTCAATTTTTGATTGGATTATTTGTTTGTTTGTTTTTTAATATAAGGCTGCATGAAATGTTTGTATGTTTTGGAGATCCCAAGTTGGTTGCTTCATTTGCAAAGATTTTCTCCCATTCTGTGGGTTGTCTTTTCATTTTTTTTAATGGTTTCCTTTGCTGTGCAAAAACTTTTAAGTTTAATTAGATCCCATTTACTCTAGGAGGTGGATCAAGAAAGATACTGCTGCGATTTATGTCAGAGTGTTCTGCCTATGATTACTCTAGGAGTTTTTATTGTAGCTGGCCTTACATTAGGTCTTTAATCCATTTTGTGTTTATTTTTATGTATAGTGTTAGAGAATGTCCTAATTTCGTTCTTTTACATGTAGCTGTCCAGTTTTCCCAGCACCACTTATTGAAGAGACTATATTTCCTCCTTTATATGTGCTTACCTCCTTAATTATAAATTAGTTTGTTTTTTAATCTTTTTCTTTAATCTGGGAACTATGGAGGTTCCCAGGCTAGGTGGTCAAATTGGAGCTGTAGCTGCCAGCCTACGCCACAACCACAGAAACATAGGATCTGAGCTGTATCTGTGATCTGCACCACAGCTCATGGCAGCACCTGATCCTTAACCCACTGAGTAAGGCCAGGGATCGAACCTGCATCCTCATAGATACTAGATAGATTCATTTCCACAAACCACAATGGGAACTCCATAAATTAGTTGACCATAGGTGCTTGGGTTTATTCCTGGGCTTTCTATCCTGTTCCATTGATTTATATTTCTAGTGTTGTGCCATTTCCATACTGTTTTAATGACAATAGCTTTTTAATATAGTCTGAAGTCTGGGGCTTGATTCCTCTAGCTCCGTTTTCCTTTCTCAAGAGATTGCTTTGGCTATTGTCTGTTCTAGCTCTGTGCTATCATAATTGTTTTGATATCTTTAAGCAATAAAGTAGTCTTAAAAATTAAGGTATATACATTGTTTTTTTAGACATAATGCTATTTCACACTCAATAGACTATGCTATAGTATAAACATAACTTTTATATACAATAGAAAACTGAAAATTTTGTGTGATTTGCTTTATTGGGATATCTGCTTTACTGTGGTCATCTGGAACTAAACCCACAATATCTCCAATATCTACCCATAATCACTGTTTATGTCATTCTGTCTGTCTTTTTTTAGTCCCTTTTGCCAGTGAACAATGACTTATCTTAGGTCAAAGTTTCTTCAGAAGAGGCCTCTGTAAGGCTGTGTATAGGATTCAGGTCTACCGGTCTACCCCATGCAGGCAAGGAATATGCACAAGACCATGTAGATTTTATTGACTTTTCTGAGTTGGAAAGCTCATTTCTTTTTATATCTATGTGGTAAATGGTATAGTGGTAGCTAGGAAAACATAATTCACCCTTACTATGAACTTTTCTTTCCTTCTCACCAATAGGATCAGGTCATTGAGCAATTAAGCATCACTTTGCTGTATGGCAGAAATTGGCACAACATTGTAAATCAACTAGACTTTAATAAATTTTTTTATAAAAGGAAAAAAAGAAAGACCCTTAATTCTATGAAACAGCAGAATCCCAGAGTGGCCATTGTTCATAGGGTTTCAGCAAAATGGTCTCTCCATGATAGGTGCTAAGTTAAGATCAGCCTTCTCCTTGTTGGCACTTAGTTGCTATTTACATTAGAAAGTGGTTACTTAATTTGGTAGTTTGTTTCAACAAATATTGCATAAGCCATCTGGTATTTTAAACAATTTAAGCTCCGGAAGTAACAGCCCCATAAAGGGTACATGTTAGCTGTGCTCTATGGAACATAAATTAAGAGAAGCTTTTCCAGCTATAGTTGGATATGTGGGTTGGTGTCTCAGCAAACTGCATAATCAGCACAAAGCCCAGGTCATTAGAGTCTGCTGGCAGGAATCAGAAAACCTGCAAATCACCGGGAGAGACCAAATAACCCTGGATGAAAGTGGTCCTTTGAAATCAGACTGTCTGTTGAAAGCGATATGGGGGCCATGACCTCCCAGGAGGAATAAACAATTGGTCTTCATTGCCACTGGAGAGTTTGAGGTCTTCCCCAGCACCTTCCTCACCAGCAACACATCCCCAGGTCTAGCACATCTGATTATGTCACTTCTCTGTTTAGCGCCAACTCCATACCTCCTATTTCACTTAGAATAAACTGCAGATTCCTTGCTGTGGCTGGCAAAGTCTCTGTGATCTTGTTCCCACTTCGCTCCTTGTCCCAATCACCATCACACTTGACCTTGCTCACTGAGCTGCAGCCTTGCTGGCCTTAATGCTGGTCCTCAAATACCCTGACTTCCTTCCTACCCCAGGGCCCTTGTACTTGCTGTTTCCACTCCCTAGAAAGTTCTTTCTCCAGATCCCCTCCTGCCCACTTCTTCTCATCATGCTCTAGTGCTCTGTGCCCCAGTGCTACTTTTTCAGGATGGTCCTCCTGGATCTTGGCAGATAACACACCTTCCCAGTTACTTTGTATCCTCTTAGGTATTTTATTTTCTGCACAGTAGTTATACTCATCTGGGAATTTATTATGTAATCACTGGCATATTTGCTTATTGTATATCTCCCCCAATATAAAATGGGCTTCGATGTTGGATATCCAGCCAGGTACTAACTAGCTGGGGACCCTGGGCAAGTCACATGGACTTTCTTGGCCTTAGTTTTATCCCTGTAAAATAGAGATACCAATCAAAGTCTAAATGACTGGGGTAATATCTCCCCCTTAGGGATATTGTGGGAATGAAATGAGAACACCAAGGCTCTGACCTGTGACCCAGCACCCCTCTCCACCCCATTACAGTGCTGGAGCTGAATAACCATTAGCTCATTTCTCAATCTATCAATCGACCAGTGTTTTACTATCCAGAAGCTCTGAAAACATAAGCAATTTTAGAAACTCGTGATACATAATATATATATATGTGTGTGTGTGTATGTTTATCTGAGTTCTATTTCTATGAGTTTATAAATACATTTTCAACTAACTTTATCAGATTGTTTACCAATTTGTACCTATATAATATATTGATCTCATGCCTTAAAATATTCTTCAGAAAGTCACTTTGGGAGTTCCTGTGTTAGTTCAGTGGGAACAAATCCAACTAGTAGCCATGAGGATGTGAGTTCTATCCCTGGCCCTATTCAGTGGGTTAAGGATTGGCATTGCCATGAGCTGAAGTATAGGTCACAGGCATGCTTGAATCCTGCATTGCTATGGCTGTGGCATAGGCAGGCAGCTCTAGCTCCAAGTTGACCCCTGGCCTGGAAACTTCCATATGCCACACCTTAGGGCCATAAAATAAAATAAAATGTCCACTTTGAATGCTAATACTACATTGTACCCTACTTTCTCTAACGATTGCCTTTTTATTGGACATTTAGGTAAATTTCAGTTTTTTTACTCTGTATCAATATTATTTCCTTGAACATCTTTATGTGTAAATATTTTACCAAATCTTTATTTTGTTTTCTTAGAACCAAACTCCAGTAAGTGGATATTATTCATTTCTTGAGTTTCTCTGTACCAAGGGTTCTATGTACAGCCCTCTGGGAATTCAAACAAGTCCAAAAGTCTTGAAGAAGTTGCACTGGTTGAGGAGAAAAAGTTAAGACACGTCAAACAGTAGGATGCAATCATAGTCAGCATAAAATCAACTCAAAGCTAAACATTGAGGTTGCAGAGAAGGTGCTGGAGGAGTTATCAGAATAGAAAATGAGAGGTTGGCAGTGGCTGGAGAAAGGAGACCTGGAAGGTTTGATTTGACGTGGGCCTGGAGGATGGTTTGGGAGGAGAGGAGAAGGCATTCCAGGGTAGGGACCATGTGAGTGAAGGCCTGGAGGTGGGAACCAGCCAGCCCCAAAGCAGTCTGGGCTGCAGGCAAGAGCACTGGGCAGATGCGGTCAGACAGCTTGGATGGAGCCAGGAGTAAGGATGCTGCCGTCATGTGCTGGGCACTTACACAGAGGCTAAGGATTATTACCATCATTCTGAGCACACAGGGGTCTGCTTGGAACAACAATATGAGCCATTTGTACAAAAGACGAAATGGCATCCAAAGAACGGGTCCAGCTGCTCCAAATGCCTCCCTCCTCCTGCAGTTAACATTTTACTACCCGACTGAGTAACTAATGAATCTGGCCCAGCACAAATCCCCAGGCACAAATCCCTGCTTGGGGTCTGTGTCTAGACATCCAGACCTGAGTGCAATTTGCACTTTGAACATTTAGCGCCTTATCACTTGCAAGAAATCAAGTGAAATGGGGAAGATGGGGAGGTGGAGCTCACACCCCCCTCCTTTGGCACAGTGACTGTAGAATGAGGGTCCCTTGGATAATGACTGCGTCAGGAGATGGAAAGGTCATTACAGTGTTTGTTATGTGGCTCTGGTCATTCCGCAGCACTGACTGGCAGGTTTCTCCATCTTGTTGCAGGCTGTGCTTTGTGAAGCTCAAGCTTCTCATGATAGCCATTGAATACAAGTCCGCCAACCGAGAGAGTCGGTAAGTTTGCCGTGACACAGTGGCCGCTGCCAATTGTGATGTTGAGCGTGTGCCCTGGGATCTTTCAGTCCACTTCTTCCTGGCGCATTATTTATTTGTGTGGACCCTAACGCGCCACCTCTCTGACTTGAAGGCACGTTTCAAGGCTCTACCACTTCCATCCCAGACGTTGCCTGGCATCGCAAGCCCCACCCAGGCACTCAGAGAAGTATTTCTCCAAGGGAAAGGGATCAGGCATCCAGATCTCCACCTGATCATGCCAGCTTGCCCTTTTTACCCTCTGTGCATAAAACCAGGGACAAACCCTGTTCTTACACCAGTTTTCACTGCTGTGAGCAAAATGCAGGTGGACTCTGGCCTCCTTCATAGCAGGCACAGGGCAGGGCTGTGATGGGAGACACCAGCTCTCTTGATGGCCAAATTACAAGCAGCCTATTGTGTACCATATGTGTTTCTCCCGGTACATCTGAAATCCAGAAGGCAGAATATTAGCTTCATGTAAATTAGCCAGGAGAGCAGGGCCGGGAGGCAGGAGCCCTCTTTATTTATTTATTTTGCACTTAATTATGTGCAAGCCAGACTGATGGGGGACGGAGTCTGGTTAAATAGATAACATCCCAGTCAATACATGAGTTTGCACTGGAAGAAGGAAGCGTTGCGCTAACAAGGATTTTTGTTGCTGGAGTACTGTATACTTTATGGAGAAAAGATGATTTTTTGCTCCCCACATCTTCTTAATAGTTTTGGAAGAAAGAGGGGCTCCCTGAGAAATTCTCAGGCTTGTGTCCTCTGAAATGACATCCATGGTCTGTTCCTAGTTATGCCAAATAAGTCTTCCTATAGATGCTCAAGGGAAGGGTGCAGATCTCTTCCAGCCCATGCCTTCATAGCTGAGAAGAGTGCAGGGAGAGTCTAGAAGGATCCTCCTCCTGTAAGGAGTTTGCACTATCAGGGCGACTGAGTCAATAAAGCCAGGCTCCCAAATGTGCAGTCCACGTCTCTATGACCAAACAGACTACCAAACACTGGATTGTAAGCAAGTCAATCCAGTGTTCTCTCTTACCTTGACCCCCAGATCAGATTCCTCACAAAGTCAATCTGATCCCATGTAAAACTATTTGGAAAATCCAAATCGACCAAAAGGAAGACGAAATGGTCGATTTGGTGGCCACATAGTAGACCATGGCCATAGCAGTGAACAGCTATCTATGTAGGTATACATTTTCCTTCTCTGTGTTGGCAAAGTGAAGAATATTATTTGCAAAATGAAACAAAACCAAAAAAACCCCTGAGAGTCCTTGCCTCTTTGCTATCCAGCAGATCAGGTGGGTGCTTCTTGGATGGCTGCTTTTACCCATGTTGTTGCTGGTACGCACATGTACCTTTGTGGGGAAGATGGGTATCCTGAGGTTTTGCACACGATATTCTTTATGTTGCCAAGTCAGTACATCCTTGTGTAATTTAATGTTCTTTATCACTATTGTGCATCTCTAAAAAAAAAAAAAAAATCAGGATATCAGTGATGCTGAATAGTGCTTTTCGACCATCCTGGAATAATTTCATGGCAGGAGACTGCACCCTGAACCCTGACCAGCCACCTCCCACCTGCCATCTTTGGGTCCCAAGGAGGGAGAAAGAAGGGCTACGAATGGTTGGGTGTGAGTCCAGTCACCACTCTAAGAAAAATAACTCAGCGCTGTCCCTGAAGAAATCTTTGCGTTGATGGATGTTCCAATTAATTCACAAATCTGAGATGTTTTCAACAAAGCCATATGTATACAGATAGTTTTTTTTAGAATTTATTTTTATTTTTCAGAAAAGGGAGAAAAGAACTTGTTTGGCTTGGTTTTGGCTTTCTGTGTGCAGTTGCCAGCTTGAATCCTCAAATGTGGCTTGGTCTCAGTGTGGAAGCACATGGGTTCTTGTGGAAAAAAGGTGTGTTGGAGGGAATGTGGATCATGCCTCCGAGAACACACAGGACTTCAACACAATATCCGTGTTAAAAAGAACCGAGTTCCTGACCCTTCCTGAGAAAATAAATTTTTGATTTTGTTCCTCATTTAAAAATGTCCCATTTCCCTTCCTGTCACATTTCCTAAGTGACCAGGTGTTAAAAGGCAGAGAACCCTGCTTCTCTCTTCCACCCCCGCCGTCCCCCTGCCTCTGACCTGTGTGAACTACCTTCTTTGCTGCCCTTTCACTCCATGATACTGTTTCCATGCTTTGCTGAAAACCCTTGTTTTCACATGCATCCTTCAAATAATTTGAAACAAAGGTTTTATTCCTTCTTTCCTTCTGGTGTGAGTCAATTTATGATCCAATTGTTTGATTTTCAATTCTTTTCTTGTCGTTTTGCAGAAGCCGAAAGCGGTATGCTCTCTTCGTTAACTTTCCTCCCAACCTCCACCCTCTGTCTTCACTTCTAACCGCAGGACTAACCCTTTGCCAAGACTTCAGGAAGATAGAGATTATATATATGTGTCTGTGTATATATAATCTCATTCCCTTGTCTAGTATATACATATATATATATAAATATATATGTATTTTTATATACAAATCTCTCTCCGACCGGAATACATAAAAATTGAAAGTAGCATATTGCTTTTCGTGTTTGATTTGTTGAGTCTTTTGGATGACGCACTAACTTCTTTGCAGGAAATTTACAAAAAAAAACAAAAAAACAAAGACCAGATCTCATTTTCAGCCATGGCACCCATGATGGGAACAAATGCTATTAAAGTTGAAAAAGGGGGACGCTTCTCTCCAGCCCTTGGTGTCTGTTTCTGTTCTGTCCTGATGTGTCTTGGTGTCCACCAGACTCTGTGGTGCCATTTGTCTGCCTACCACATCCACATTCCTGGTGACCTTCTCCTCCCCATGTCTGGTTTCCAGTTTGTAGAGCTGAATTCGTGTCCTTTTATCCACAAAACAGAGACCAAGCCCTTACACTTAACTCTTTTTCCTGATGTTAATTTTGATGATAACATCTGTGTACTTTCTTTCTGGGCCAGTACTCAGTACACACTTAGAACACTGCTACTAAATTGCCAGCTCATCACCTTTGATTTCCTGAATGAGTACTGTTTATTGAAATGAACTCATGGCTTTTTTTTTTTCTCAGTGTGTTTGGGCATATTTCTTAATATGAAGTATCTCAACTTTTACCATGTGACCTCACCCTGTTTTGCTGCTGTTTTGTGTTGCGGGAAGCATGACCAAATTTCTCACTGACAGTTTTCTTTTTTTTAACTTTTTGGCTTAATATTTTCCATGTAGTTTTTAAATAATATATTCTCTAAGACAAGGTTGTTGAAAACATACTATTGAGATGCATACTTGTTCATCTTCTCAAAAGTTGTTTGGCTCTGTAGTTGTAATCACTGTCCTGTGTTTGTGTTTGTAATTGTGTGTGTGTGTGTGTGTGTGTGTGTGTGTGTGTGTATTTGTTTGGAACTCTTTCCAAAGTCAGATTCTTCTGTGATTTTTTTTTTTTGAGTAGAGGTGGCTTCCTGTCAGTTTGGTATTATTGATATGATCCAACTGCGAGAAGTTACTGCAACACTTTGCATCTTCAAAGGTCCACAGTGGTTGCACCTCTGCTGTTGGCTTTTGGTTTTTGAGTCCTTTGAACC
The DNA here is from genome assembly GCF_054392235.1 of Sus scrofa. Classification (NCBI taxonomy): domain Eukaryota; kingdom Metazoa; phylum Chordata; class Mammalia; order Artiodactyla; family Suidae; genus Sus; species Sus scrofa. The sequence continues at coordinate 101,719,609 of NC_139396.1, read as the reverse complement.
TGTGGTGAAGGCATGTTGTGATGTAGGCATGACTTGTCCTGAAGTGAATCAGAAAGTGACAAGGCTTGCTCCCAGAACCCAATATCCAGCATGGTCCTTCCCAAATGAACTCTCTCCCTACCCCATATGGCTACGATTTTCCTTATGTCCAAAATAGATTTTCAAATGCCATTGCTAAAATTACTGAGATGGATTCAGGCTAAACAAGCCCTTGCCCATGTCATTGACAGACCACAGTGGCAGTCATTTGAGTGTGACCAACTGGGAGCAATCTTTATTATGCTGTCTCTGTGTAAGTGAATTGGGTTCAAATAGATTGCAGCATGGACTACACACTGTGCTCGATGTATAATTCTAAAAGGAAAAGTGGGTGTGTCTAGTTGTGTGGGACTCCAGCAGAATACATTTTAAAGCCTGGAAGAAATGAAAAGTTCTAGAAAGGCAATAAGTTTTGAGATTTTGGGTTTCTGTAGGTTATGACCTAACAGCTCATAAACGGCAGGACAACCATCAGGTCAAATTCCCACCAATGGCAATGTATGACCTTGCATGGTCAAAAGGCCACTTTCCAGTGGCCTGGTTCATCTGGATACAGCATGAACTGAAGTCCTAGATGGTTCTTCTTGCTCTCGTTAGTGAAGTCCCACTAGCTTGCTAGACACAGATATAATTACCATCTTATCAAGTACAAACTATCTTCTCATGTGGGTGATGTTTTTGTAACCACTCAGGGAATGGTACAATACATCTGCCAAAATTGAGGCGGGGGGTGGGGTGGGGAGAAATACACACCTGTCACATTTATCTATAGTGGATAAAAGTTTCCTTAAAAAATTACCTGTTTCTGTTAAATTACTGATCCTTGGTTGTCTCCCAAAGCAGCAAACCACTCAAGTTCAGGATGATAGAAGAAGGAATAATTGGATGTTTCCCACTTGTTATGCATAAGTGGTAGAAAAAGAAGAATACATTATTTTTTTCACCATCAAGTCCCAAATCTCCAGCCTGACCAAAGTTCAGCGAGAGATATACCATAAAATGAGCTGCAGCTTGAGGAGCTTCCCTCTTGGAGGAAGCTGACAGGGTCATTTCCCTTTGGACTGAGCCCCGCTAGCAGTTTCATGTGCATGTATTTCATGTTTAGGAACACATATTTCAGTTCTAAGTGACTGGCGTTTCAATACTGAAATCAATTGTCCCAACTCCCCAAGTGACTAGGCATTTGGATATCTGTACATTTACATATTTCTACTTAATGCATCCGGGAGATTGTTAGCTCAGTTGCCAATCCCCTAGAAGAGAAGCGATCACTGATTTGATAGGCCTGACTGATAAGAATTGCAGCTTGGTCTGTGAAAGAACAGCTGTGATCACCTTTCTCTTTATCAGAGAGGAAAAGAGAGATTTTTGGAACTGACATCCATTCATTCAACATAAAGTCGAAATGCGCCTATTGCATGCAGGGCTCTAAGCTGGCAACCATGAGAAACTTATTGTTGAAAGTAAATAAATAGGATTGTGCTTTTCACTCCTTTTTGAACTATGGATTCCCTGCAGAAAATATATCTTTGCTTCATAAAGTGGATGAAGAACCAAAGAATAAATCTAGATTCAAAACTAGTTTGAGAGCAAAGGATAGAGAGAGAGAGAAAACATGAATCCTTGGAGAAGGGACCACACCAACCCTTTTCCTCTAGCTGTTACTGAATGTTTTCAGTAGACATTAGCAAGGTCATAGAAGAAAAAGGATAATTTATAGTTCCTTGAAATGAGAGAAAGTTCACCACTGCCAAGAAGCTGTCCCTGTTGGAATTCTGCTAATTGATATATGGACTTTTTTTTTTCTTAGAGACCTTCTTGATTCTTCACATGACACGTCTTGAAGTTTATCTCTGATAAGCTAGTGAATTAGACAAAATTGGAGCAAGAGACTGATTTAAACTGATAGACAGGGAGGGAGACTTTTGGCAGTGTCATAAGGACAAAACAAACTTAACACTGGAGATTCTTTTAAGAGATCAAAGATCTTTGGAAAGATTTACATATTCCCATTAGAAGGTCAATAACACAGTCTATGGGTGGCAGGCACTTGGCAGGAAAAAAAGTTACTTCTGTCAAGGATCCTTATCTTTTTATATTTCCAAAGAGAGGAGGGTTTACTCCATTTAAACTTTCTCGATTTGGAATGCGGATAGAAGGCTCACTGTCTAAAATTCAAAAAGAGTAATATATTTCCTCAAAGAGACTTTGACACTTTGTACCCTTACACAGGAAGAATTTTTCCTTGAAATCAGGGGCACCTGCTTCTTTAGCAAACCCTTCAATCTATGGGTGGAATCCAGCACCATGAGCTTCTTTATGTCTCTAGGTTTCTTTCTTTCATTATTCCCAAGAGTGGCGCTCAGGTTTTTGATCGCTGCCGGGAAGGCTGCCTTAGCCTGATTGGGGTAGCGCCCAGCGCTGCTGCCTCACGTCGTACACAGAGGTGATAGAACGCCTCTCCCCATCCAAGAGAGAACAAGAGAGCACACGATCAGTCATGTTCTTGGAAGTGCTTATGGTGTCTTTTACACAATTAGCCGCAAGCTTTAATGAATGGAGAGATGCTTCACACTGCAGACAAAAGCCAGTCCAAGTGAGCCCATCTCCAGATATTGTGGGGGAATAAAATGTTTCAGATCCTGCATCTAGTACAAAGGTATTTCAAGGCCAGTAGGGTGCCTCCTGGGTAGTTAATTAGCACCAAAGACAAAGTGGAGAGCTGTGATGTGGTGAAAGATGACCTATCTGTCTTTAGTCACTGTATTTACATTGTTTACCATTAACAGTGGTCATGTATTGAGGACCTCCTATGTGGCTCTCAGCACATAATGCGTACTTTATTTCTCCTAGTGACACTGCAAGCTGGTGACTGTTCATCCCATTTAATGGATGAGGAGAGTGAGGCTGAGTGGCAGGTCCAAGCCCAAGTCCAGGACCTGAGCCCATCGGCCTGACACATGCACCCTCACTCAGCCAACATTGGTAGCGAAACTGAGATTTGAATACAAACCTGCCTTACAGTAGGGCCCCAAATCTTTCCTCTCCACCATGCACACTTGATTAAAGCAAGCTTGAAAGCTGCAATAAATTATCACAACCTGGCGTCTCTGGAATGACAGTCCCAGATTCTCACTGTATGCCAATTCTTATTCACCGTTGCTAAAGAACAAAGGAAATGAAAAGGAACTTTCCATTGATGGGAACCTTGCTATCACCATATTCCCACCATGACACAATGGGCTTGATCACTGGAGTGCAGTTAATGAAGCATATGATGTAAAGGAGGAAAACAGGGTTCTGTGCGAGGCTTGTTTTGCGCATATATGTCACCCAGACATTGATGAGTGTCAAATTTCCCCTTTTGAATTGCATTGTTAGAATCACGATAGGATTTTTTTTTCCACTCAGAAGCTTTTTTTACCCTTTCAGATGAATATGCATCAAAATGTAGGCTTATTCAACTTTAAGGAATTAGCTCCTTTAAACTCCAGAAGGACCCAGAACTTTCCATGTATGTCCTTGTATATTATTCTGGAGTGTACAGTTCTTTACCCTGTAACTTTATCTCATTGTAGGCAGGACATTTCAATAAGAAGTCCTGTGTTCCATTCCGTGGGGCCAGCTAGAATGATAATTTCATTAAAAATGAAATACACTTTTGGCTTTTTTTTCACCATAATAGATAATAAAAATAATGATAGCCAGTAAGCATTGAGCTTTTTGTGCCTTGTCTCTCTTAATCCTCTGAAGAAAGACAATGCTTACCTTCACTGTGATCTTGTAGGTGAGGCACTGAGTTCTAGGGAAACTTGGTAACTTGCCCCAAGTCAGGTAGATACTGAATGACAGGCTGGAAATTGGACCCAATTTCTGATTGCAAAGCCAGGACACAGAAGAATTGCCATGCAGTCATGAGGGTAAGAAAGGGTACAAAAGCCACCATTCTGCCTATTCTCCTATTCTGCCTTTTTTTTTTTTTTTTTTTTTTTTTTTGCTGTGCCTGTGGTATGTAGAAGGTCTCTGGCCAGGGAGCAAACCTGCACCACAGTAACAACCCGGGCCACTGCAGTGATGATGCTGGAGCCAACCTGCTGCAGCTCAAGGGAAATACTGCCTTTCGAAAGCATCCCGTTTAATTGCCTTTGAAAAAAGAATTCATCTAGGAGTTCCCATCATGGCTCAATGGGTTAAGAACCTCACTAGTATCCATGAGGATGTGGGTTCAATCCCTGGCCTCTCTCAGTGGGTTAAGGCTCCAGCATTGCTGTGAACTGTGGTGTAGGTCACAGATGTGGCTCAGATCTGGCTTTGCTGTGGCTGTGGTGTAGGCTGGCAGCTACAGCTCTCATTTGACCCCTAGCCTGGGAACCTCCATATGCCACAGATGCAGCTGTTTAAAAAAAAAAAAAAAGGGGGAATCCATTTAAACTGTATAAGCTTTGCCCCTTTTCCCTTTTCCCCTCACAGTCCTGAAAAGTCAGAGGGCTGTTAAATCAAGGTGAATGGTTGTTGGAGAGGTAATTGGGAGGTGTCTGTACAGCACCCCTGCCCACTGCACGCTGTGCTGTTAGTGTGACCTGCTGCTTCCTGACTGGAGAGGAGGCTCACTGTAGCCTGTGGTTCTAGGACAGAACGCTCAAATCTTCATGGACTCTTGCTCTCATTTAGTGTTAATCACGACATTTTCACAGGATGGTTCTCCTCCTCTCAGGTCTCATTATGGGTAATAATGGCTGTTCTTGTGATCACAAACATTTACAGTAATGATCCACCCTAAGTTCCCTGAACAGAACACAAGTTCACTTGGGTCCTTCCTGCCTTGCTACAGACACAGTGCTTTGTTGGCCACAGCACGTTTCTGGAATGGCTTTGCCAGCAGTAAGAGGTCACATGTTAAATACTACCCTCTTTTTGGATTGTTTTGGACAGTTGAGGACTTCCTTTACCCTGATTCCAAACATCTCTTCCCTTAAACATCCACGTTTCAGATCAAAGAATAGCTCTGTGGAATCTACTGCTGCACTTAGAATGCCTGAATTCCATATCCGTTAAACCCCAAGCCTCATCTCAGTCTCTGTGGAAGATATTCCTGTATTCTGCTTCTGATCTGAAGAGAATTAAACTTGTTTGTTTCACCCATTTATTAGATTAGGATACATTTATCTCTCCTGTCACTCCAAATGCAACTTAGTCCGTTAATCTACTTATATTACTACTTTGAAACAGGACAGTGTATATTTAGATTCATACTTCCCTGCAGGGCAAGTTTTTGTAGGGATAATTTGCATTTGTTTTCTAATTACAGTTGGCCCCAATCAGGATACACCAGACACGTACCTTATGCAAACACTCCCGTACATTTTTGTAAATAGCAGACTGGAATCATTAAGTATTTCCAACTGCTGGCCCTTTTCTTTCTATTGTTAAGGTAGATCCAATTTTTTCTACATAAGCTGTCCATGGAATCCACTTCCATGTTCTTATCAGCATTATGCAGATGTACTGTTTGCTTCTGCATTGGTTACAGGTGTCTCGTACCATTCTCAGCAGTAATATGTGGGGTGTGTACATGTATGTTCTTATATGCATATAGGGGTCCCATTAATGCTTTGTCATCTAATAAAATTAGTGCAGGGGTGGCTCTCTTAGACCAGTAACACTCAGCATTGACCATCAATAGCAGTTTCCAAAGGGATGTGTTATTAGGAACTTGGCTTCACATCAAAAGCCCATGATGGCAATGCCATTGTACAAACCCAACCCTCAAACGTAGATTTGCTTTGCTATTTGCAACTGGGAGCATGCCAACCTGGGGACTGGGCAGCAGAGCTTTATGATGGCATTATCCAGTTAAATGCGTGGGGCAGTGGACCTCAGGCTCTAGGCACAATCTTTGGGGAAAGCATTAGACTAGTGGGCACCCTATAAAGTTAACAGTATATGATGTAGACTTCAAGGTTTTCTTCAGAACATGACCTCATAACTGTGTCTTCTTTGTTTGTTTTTGTTCACTGAGCAGTATATTAATTAATCCTGGAAACCATCTTAAGATCCAAGAAGGTACTTTAGGATTTTTCATCGCAAGTGATGCCAAAGAAGTTAAAAGGTAAGAGTTTATTTTCATTTGACATCCTTTTTGGCTCAGCCATAGACCTCTCCATCCATCGAGATGGGTCTGCTTTCAATGTATACTGAGACCCGAACTTTTTTTCATGTCTGTGGACATCAAATGGTGCTGAGTCTTAGGAAAAAAGATGACACTTTCAAGTGTTTCCATGGACTCCTCTTCACACAGTCAGTTCCACATCTTTGAATTAGAATAATAACATTTAGATCTATGAGGCCCTCGATACCTGTTCTTTCATTTTCCAAGAGAGGAAAGTCAGTCCCAGAGAATCTAAGTGATTGTTTAAGATCATCCGGATTCTTGGAGTTCCCGTCGTGGTGCAGTGGTTAACGAATCCGACTAGGAACCATGAGGTTGCGGGTTCGGTCCCTGCCCTTGCTCAGTGGGTTAACCATCCGGCGTTGCCGTGAGCTGTGGTGTAGGTTGCAGACACGGCTCGGATCCTGCGTTGCTGTGGCTCTGGTGTAGGCCAGTGGCTACAGCTCTGATTCAACCCCTAGCCTGGGAACCTCCATATGCCGCAGGAGCGCCCCAAGAAATAGCAAAAAGACAAAAAAAAAAAAAAGATCATCCGGATTCTTGATACCTCAGAACAACACAACATAAGACAACTGGCCTCTTGTCTAGTGCACTTAATATCATCCAGGCAAATTTACTCAGGAATTATCTGTTTTCTACTTTAGGTGCCAAAGGGAATCTCAAAAGGTTGGGATTAATTTCAGATGAAATACTAAACTGGCTGTATTTCTATTTGTGGCCTTCTAGGTTAAGTGGCTGAAGTGGTCAGCTTCAGTTCTTAAGCCTCTCTAGGTACAGCCCAGGATTTCATTGGCCTCAGTGTTTCAGGACACGTTCATTAGTATCCCCAAATCTGTTTCAACAGCCCAGGATGTCATAGGGCTTTTTGCAGAACATCATGGAAGATTGTTATATTGATTTTATGCTGTGAACGAGGACAAACTCACTAGCGGAAAATAGGACTCAGATGGTCTGACAGGTCACTCAGCTCAACAGTAATGTTACATAGAATATTTTAAATAAATCATGAGTTGTCAAGGTCGATAATTTTTTTTTTTTTTTTTAAATTTTATGGCTGAACTGCAGCCTGTGGAAGTTCCTAGGCCAAGGGCTTGGATCTGAGCTGCAACCGTGACCTACACCACAGGCATGGCAATGCTGGATCCTTAACCCATGGTGCTGGGATTGAACCCACACCTCTGCAGCAACCTGAGCCACTCCAGTTAGATTCTTAGCCCACTGAGCCACCGTGAGAACTCCAACGTCTGTAATTTTCATATGAGCCTCTTATCTTCATTAAATGAGTTCCTACTCAAGGCGAGGCCAGTGCTGGGTGTTCTCCATTCTTTGTTGGTACTTCTCAAAATAATCTGGTAAGACAGGTCTTCCAAAATTCTCTGGGCTTTGGTTTCCTCATCTGTCAAGTTGAGACAAATGATTTGTCCAAGGCTATGCAGCACATAAGCAAGTGGCATAAGCCTGACTGGATCTGGTCTTTGCTTTTCTAAAACTCGCATTTTCCACCACATGTAAAAATACCAGCAACTTCTCATGCAGAGTTCAGCATGTGCCAGCACTGTTCTGATTACCAGGTATGAGGCATGGATGAACTCAATGAATCCACTTGACAAACTATGGTACAGGTAGCATTACTCTTCCTATTTACCTGTGAAGAAGCTGAGGCACAGATTGCTTAAATGAGTCTCCCAAAGCCACACTGCTACTGAGTCATAAAGCCAGGATTTAAAACCAGGAAGTGGGGTTCCAGAGCTTATGTTCTCGTTTGCCAAGAGGTAAGCCTACCACACTGAGCACAGGACTATGAGATGTGACAACTTACACACTAGCCCTACTAGTTAGAAAAGCTTTTAGGAAACATATGGGGAGCAGAAGCAAAGAAAATAAAAATCTTTGAAATTGAGCTACCTACTGACTTAAATTTATTTCTGCAAATTGGGAAAGGATTGCCATTATTCAGATGTGGAAGAGGAAAACTTCCTTATTGAGTTCATAGATCCTCACCTTTTCCAGGGGGTAACCCCCAAACCGAGTTCACTCGAGAGAGGAAAGTGGGAGTAGAGACCAAAGTCCCTCCAGGACTCCTGAAAGAGAAGGTTGTGCCCCTGTCCACCATGCGAGGCACAAAAGCTGGAAACAGCATCTCAGCACCAGGCACAGGGGGCTGGGGCCCAGCGGTACCATCGATCACGTGTACCTCTCAGATAGCAAATATAACATGAAGCTCCCATTTGTGTAATTCTATTTTCTATTGCATCTCTCACTAATGAATGTCACAAATAGCAGGCAGTCCAAAAAACAAATTACCTCCTGTATTAAGGAGTGCAATATGTCTCATTTCAGTGTTTTATGGTATTCACAAATAAATGCTGACACAATCAGCCTCAACACCAGCCTATAATTTTCCATGGTGTGTGATGTGTCAAGAGCAAATGCTGTCAGTTAGGGGATTTCAGATAGATGAGGACTGCAGAAAACCACAGAAAGGACATTGGAGGTTTGAATGACACTAAACAAGTTTTGTAAAAATGGAAAAGTAGATTATGATGATCTAGTATTGGATCTGCACCCTCCGCTTCAAGAAAGCAATGGAAAAAGTTAATGGATTGTAGCTCATAGAAACTTTCAGATGTGTTTTAGGAAAAGAAGAGTGACCCCCCCCCCCACCCCAGGTTCTCACACCCCTTCATCAAATGTCTGTAGGTCACTCACTTTGGAGAACACTCTGTATTAGGTACCAGGGAGGCAGTGGTGGACAGTGGAGAGATGACACTGATCTCATAGGCTCACATTCTGGGGAGGAGAGAATTGCAGTTTTGTTTATTCTTGGTGCAAAGAATGAATGCAGCTGTCACTGATTTAGATTGTGGGTAAGTGAAGACTGCTCTGAAGGAGAGAGATTTGAGCAGAGATGGAGGTGATGGGGAAGAATCCATCATACAGAGATCAGAACGGAAGAGGAGACACAGTGGGAACAGTTTTCACATGTTCAGGGAGCCTAGGGAAGGGTGAGATGAGGTTAGTGAGAAAGGCAGGGGCTGGTTTCCATAGGACTTTATACAGAGACTGGACTTATTATAAAATGGAGTCATTGATGGTTTTAAGTGGGAGGGTGATGTAGCCAGATTTATGGTATTAAAAGGTGCTTCCATCTGCATTCTAGAGAATGGGATGTAGTTGGATAGGAAAGGAGAGGACAGACTCAGAAACAATTGCACAGTTTAGGTGGGAGAGGACCTAGATTGGTCCTGGGCTAGATGGGTGAGTGGAGATGGAGAGAAGTAAGACCAATTCAGAATATATTTTAGGGCGCATATGGAGCCCTTTGATTAACTGGATATAAGAAGTAGGGAAAAAGGGGACTCAAGAATGGAGCCTGGATTTGGAAGCTAGGCAGTTGGATAGATGATGGTTCTGTCTTACTGAGCTGGGGGAGGAGCAAGTTCTGGGTGGAAGAAACTCATGAATTCTATTTGGGCTGGGCCATGTGGGTAATACATACTAAGCATACACACGGAGTTGTCTTAAAGCCAGTTGGATCTAAGATTCTGGCATTTGGAGGAAGGTGAGGACCAGAGATGTAAGTGTGGGTGCTGTATCGGTGTGGGTCCTGGCAAGAAAGAGGTGACACACTTAGATGGGAAAAGGGAGGAGAGGTGTATAAAGGGACTATATAAAGTCATGGGCAGAGAGGTGAGGAAAAACAACAAGGCAGAGCAAAGCACCCCAAGAGCTAGCAAAGGGGGGAACCCCTCCCAGCCCCACCTCTGCAGGCCCCAGGGGAAGGAGGGCTCTCGGAACCGGGAGAGAGAGGTTATAGTGCAGGAAGGAGCTGTGTCCCTCAGTAGAGAAATGTCACCACTATCATCTCATGACCTCTTTTCAGCCTCTAGTCTCCTGCTGGCCCCTCCCATTGTCCAAACACAACCCTGAAACCTGTGGACAAGGGAATCCTAAGGGCCGTGGGTGTGGATCAAGTCTGATTGCAGATCTAGTCTTGAGGACACATGGGGCGAGGTCAGCAGCGGAAGGCTACTTGGAGAAGGGGTGGGGTGAGGAGAAGGGGTGGGGTGAGGAGGAGAGGGAGCAAGGAAGAGAGCAGAGGGTTGACATGAGGGGAGGAGGTATGGGGGGGTCCCAGGAGTGGGAAAAGGCCCCTGGAATCCTCAGCCCCTAATTTAAAGTGAGATCAGTTGGCACAGAGGCGTGTCGTTTTCCCAGCAAGCTCAGCTGCTGCTGTGCAGGTGTGCAATAAGGCGGGGCTTAGCCAGGCGAGCTCCAGAGGCAGAGGTAGGTGGGTGGGAGGAGATGGTGCTCCCAGAGAAGTGCCATTTGGCACACATCAGCTGGAGCCTGGGTACACTGTCCCCTTTAGTTGGGGGTGTGTGTCTCCAGGTCTCCACAGGACCCTTCCCACCCCCACCCACCTTCCCATCTCACTCATTGGCTTGAACTGTCTGGCCCTTTGGGGATTTCACTTTCAGAATCCAGCTTTAATTCACTAAGTAATCAGACTTTGTCTTTTCGGTACTCTATCAGACTCATCATCATCTCACCATCTCTTTAGTAAAGGAATGTTAAGACCTTGGCCTCTGGGACTAGGCTTTGTGGATTTGAATCCTGCCTCTGCCACTCTTAGCTATGTGACCTTGGGCAGGCTGATTAATGTCTCTGTGCTGCCATTTCCTTATGGTTTGAGGACCAAATATGTTAATACTTATAAGATGCTTAGAGAAGCTCCTGGCCTCTAATCTGTGCTCTATATATGTTAGCTATCATTTTTGTTACAGTTGTTATTATGTGTAGAAGTATTGAAAGGGGGAGAAAATGGCCAAAGGGAGTGGACGCAAAAAAAATCTCTTCCTCCTTTCCTGCCCTTCTCTTCCAGGGCAGGTTATCACTGATTGGGTTCCTAGCGACATTGCCACTCCGGCAAACCATTAGTTCTCTTTTCTTTTTTGCAACATGTATGCGAACTGGCATTTAAATGGTGGATGAACTGCTAGGGTGGAAAGAGCATTGGGCTTGGACTTAGAAGTCCCAGAGCCAGCCAAGGTCCAGACAGGATGACTTCAGGCAGGTCACGAAACCTCCTCAACTTACAGATGAGGATCCTGAGTCCCAGGGACTTTGGATGCGAAATTTGCAGGATCTCTTCCAGATCCCAGTCATAATGTTGGTTTCCAACCAGTGCCGGTCATAAATGGAGTCCTGTGGAAAACATAAAAAGGAACCAAGAATACAATGGTCAAGAATTGTGTTTCTTTATAGCCCAGGTCAAGGAAAGACCATGTTAATCCTTGGCATTCATTTGCATATTGGGAGTGGAGAAGGTGATAAGCCAGGGATTTTCTTAGCCTCCCTATGCAGAAGGCTGTTCCAATGAATTTTATCACAGTGCCCTCCAATATTGAAGGGACAGTCCCCCAGTGCTGTTCTTCTAGGCCCCGTGCATTTAAAATGGTGCGCCGGCGATCTTGTTTTGTCTCATCCAGAATATCTCTGACATAGCCAATGCACTTTGTCATCACGTATTGGCACTTGAGTCACATGATGGGATTTTCTTGTTGCTTACTTCCTCTGGGTCTCCTTCTATGCACCCCAATCCTAAAATACATTCTCTCTATGTCATCCCAGGAGTCAGCTAAGCTATGCTCCTTAATGAGAAGCAAACCTTCGCTGATGACATGTTGTCAGGCCCAGAGAGCATGGGCTTGGGTCCAGCCAGTGTGAGAGTAAATGTGGGCTGTGAAATCCCATAAGGAATTGACAGAGGATCCCTTTGACTTGCTTCTTCATGTTTCTCCTCGACCTCTTTCGCATTGGCTGACAGAGAGGAGGTGCTTTCAAAGTGACAACGCTAATATTTTTATTTGACTGAGGAATGTCACTCTCTGTCCCTTTAATACCTATCTGATTGGACCATGGGGATGTCAGAGATGTACTGAACTTCCCACCAAAGGCCCAGGGCTGATTGCCCATGCCTTCCGATGAACAAGATTGAGAGTTGGTCTCCAAAATGAAGGCAGAGCAAGCAGACGTGATGTGTCACGGCAGCGGTCTCTCTCCCCACTCCCTTTCAAATAAAAGTTTATGAAAAGAAGCACTAACTCAAATCTCAGAGTCCTGTGTTTGAAATAAATGGTCTCACAGACGCAAAAAACAATATTTCTGTCTGTAGACGTCTAAACCTTTCAGAAGATTAAAGGAAATTAGTGCTGGCATGTTTCATTAATTTGGCACCACGGTGGAGGAAATGTGGTCCTCATTTCACTTGGGTGGATTATGAAACATGTCAGTTTTTCCATTCTCTTTCTCCAGGGCATTTTTTTACTGCAAGGCCTGTCATGATGACATCACAGATCCCAAAAGAATAAAAAAATGTGGCTGCAAACGGCGTAAGTAGTGTTTTTCTCCCCCCTTCATTCCCCTTCTCCTTCCTTGTTTTCCCCAAACTCATTTCCCTTCTCCTTTTCCTTTTAAAGAAACACTAAACATCAAGAGGTTTCTTGAATATGTTTATGTTTCACCCTGCAGTTGAAAGAGACATGAAAGAAAATACCTGTCCTCACTTGATTAGAGCAGAGGCTGAAAAGTCACCACCATCAACACCTGGGTGTGAACCTCATGCCTAATCCCCAGTTCGTGACTCTAAAGGGATGCCTAGGTAGATGTGTCCAGTCAAACCCAGTGAATACGATGCATGGGAAGGAGGGTAGCCAAGGCCCTGGAGGAGGGAGTGTTTGTGCACAGTGATTTCCAGTGGACAGGGTCTGCCAAGTAGGAAGATGGCTGAGCTAGGGCCGGGAGGGAAACTGAGTCTTAGGACTCGGTCTCCCAAGTGGCAGCTTACTCTCTTGCCGTTTGGGATTCCTGCAGGTTTGGGTACCAAAGGCTAGAGTTTTCCATTGGATACCCTGAGACTAACCCAAGACACGATCTTGGCCATCACCAATGGGCTTTATGTGCCATTGCCCCAGGGACCGACTTCAGACACCATGCTCCTTGGGGCAGACTAGATCTGGCTCAACAGTCCTGTCTCAAACTCCTTACAAAGCAGCTGGCCAACAGGACCCCTTGGGAAAAACATAGGAAATCAGGAATGTGGGATGGTAAGCTCTTGAAAAACTAGGACTTAAGGTGAGCTTTGCAGTAATTATGTTACCCTGCCTAATAGAAATTGTTCCCAACCCTAGAGAAAATAGCAATAGTGATGCCTTGCTTCCTATGGCGATTGAAGGTTCGTAGCGCTCTTTATGATCATGATTTTATTTGAAGCTCACCATACCCCTGCATAAGGTGTTATTAATCCTATTTTACAGAGAGAGGAAACTGAGGCTCCAAGTTTAATGGGAGGATGAAATTGCTGAGGGCCACTCAGATCTGACAGGGGTTCAGGCTTGCCCAAAGGCCTCTCTTGATGCTGTGTCCTAGTCTTTTTTTTTGCAAGAGAGAAGGGCAAGGTGGGTGAGCTTGAGTCAGATGTCAGAACCGGATTATGAATGATCAGCTCATAAAATCCTTTTTCACAAGCACAAATCAGACAGTAGAGCACAAGCCAGACATTTCTGAGCTATGCTGACCGAAGCAAGGGTTTTTTCACGGCTCCCCTAAAAGGGGGCACAGTAAATGCAAAATGAGGTATAAACATCGCTCTGCTGGAGCACAGAGAAGACCCTCAATCTTGTGGGCAGCTTCCCATGGGAAGCATTCTTGGTCTAGAGCAGTTGCTGTAGAATTCCTCTCCGTCTGCTTCCCAGGCTTTGGGCAGCTTAGGTCCACTGTTTTGCTCTCCCTTCTCCACTGAGTTAACACAATGGCCCCCCTCTCCCAGCCCTGACACCTCAGCCAGGTGAGTATGCCTATCTCAGGATAAGAGCCTATAACTTTTCTTCTCTTCTCAGGGCCTAAGAATTCTCCAGTTCTGACCACTTACCAGGAAGAGCATCTGAGGGCGTATAGGGGCTCAGAACAAACTCATTCCCCAGCCAACCCCCCCAGACACCATAACTTAAAAGGCCCTTCTCAACGAGCAGTGCACCCAGCCCAGCTCGGTTGGTTGTAAACCCAGAAATATGGCTCAGCTGACCAGCCTCACCTGGATCGTTTCTATCAAAGGGAGTACAACATCCCAAGGCAGAAATACCCAAGAGAGGGTAACACATACAAGAGAGTGAACTCCTGTAGGAAAACACTTGTAGTGGAGGGGGTTGGGGAATGCAGGAGAGTATAGAAGCCAATCATCTTGACCAGGTAGTTGCCAGAGGACCTGACCCCATGGGGGTATCAGTGAAGTGGCAAGACTACTTTCACTTGATTGGTTATTCAGCTGTTTCTGAGTGCCTTCTTGGTGCAAGGTACTCTTCTTGGTGCTAGAGATGGAGCGGTGAATGAGATCGTCCCTGTCCTCCTGGAGGCTTCATTCTGGTGCATGGGGATGAGTGGCGATCATAGGAAAAATTAAATACCTTCTAATAAAGATAGTGCTCCGCAGAGAGAGGAGACTGCCTGAGGGTATGAGCAACCTAGGGATGCTGCTGTAGTCAGAAAGGTCTGGAAGGCCTCCTTCAGGAAGTGATATTGAAGCTGAGACCCCATCCAGGGAAGCAGAAGAGTAAGGGCAAAGGCACAGATATGTTCATGGTGTTTGAGGAAAGGAAGAAAAGCCAGTGGGGCTGGTGGCATTAGGGAGAGAGTGGTATGAGATGAGGTCAGAAAGGAGGGCAGAGGCCATAGGAAGAAACTTGCATTTCAGTCCTGTAGTAAATACAGCCATTGGAAGAGTTTAAGCAAGTTAATGACACTGTAGTTCTTATTTTAAGGCATCTTGCTGGTGACTGGACAGAGAACAGGCTCTAGGGAGGCAGGAGTAGAAATGGCAGGAGGAAGAGAGAAACTGTGATGCTGGAATGTTCCTTGCAGGGCACCGTAATGGAACCCTGCAGACAGTTTTTTGCATCCCTAGAAATGAGGATTTAGCCTCTAGGATATTTTTCCATCTTGGTTTCAGGCAAGCAAAGAGTTGCTAACTTTAACTTTATCCCAGATAGAGAGGCCCGTAATTGCTTGAAATAATCCTACCGTCTTCATTCCTTGAAAGTGGGTTCAGGAGTTCCCGTCGTGGCTTAGTGGTTAATGGATCCGACTAGGCACCATGAGGTTGCGGGTTAGATCCCTGACCTTGCTCAGTGGGTTAAGGATCCGGCATTGCCGTGAGCTGTGGTGTAGGTTGCAGACTTGGCTTGGATACCACTTTGCTGTGGTTCTGGTGTAGGCCGGCGGCTACCGCTCTGATTAGACCCCTAGCCTGGGAACCTCCATATGCCGTGGGAGTGGCCTAAGAAATGGCAATAAGACAAGAAAAAAAAAAAAAAGAAAGAAAGTGGGTTCAGCTAGTGAATGGCACGGTGTCACATCCTGCATGGCACAGACTGCTACACAAGGACTGTGTCTGCAAAGCCAAGCCAGTGTGACAAGCGTGTCTCTCTGTCTCTTGGCACCCCTTGACCCCCTTGAAGTCTTCACCCCTTAGAGGCCCTCAACGGTGAAGTTGATATTGGATAACAATAAGAGTTGTCCAAATAGTGTTCTTCCTAATTCAAAGGCCAGAGCAGCCTGTGTTACAGAGGGTGGGGTGCAGATGTGTGTGTGTAAAGGTGGTTGGCATAAAATGTGAATTATTAAATGTGAACCTCCCTGGGCATACTGGGCAAATTAGGAAATTGGGGAAGATAGGGTTGGCATGCAAAGAAACTTTTATTAGAGGGAGCTGGAATTATTAAAAATGCATGGGGTGGGGTTCCCCTGCCTTTGACTGCAGATTGCCTGGTGACCTAATAAGTTGGAGAGGGCAGCTGACCCACAAGGTCAATGGTTCAAACCTCTTAGGCCAGGTATTAGCAGTTCAACTAATATTGTAATGATGGATCTTCATCAGGGCAGGGCTGATGACATCACTGGTATTTGTCTACAGTTTTCTATCCCTCCCCTCTCCCAACCTAGCCTTTCCCTCTCCAGATTTCTCCTTCCAGCCCTCCCCCAACCTCCCCATGCACTTTCATTCGACCACCTTAAACATTTCGTGATATACTATCTGGAGAATTATTGAGGGTGGACATTCCATTTCTGGAAATTCTGTGTTAGTATAGTTTAACTTTTGCGTATTTTTTCCCCCATTCCTTCATAGTTCTCCATCAAGGAAGAGAATCCAATTCAGCTGTCTGGCCAAGAAGCAAGTTCTCAGAATCCACTATTTACCCATTGTCTTTTTTTTCTGTATAACAAATCTGGTCTAATGATTTACATTTTCTTCCCCAGCCTCTGAACGTTTGCTCAAGGGTGGACTCCTAGGGGACAAGTCGTGTCTAAATTGCTGTGTTGGAAGGAATCTTCTTTAACTTCTAATCATTGACATATTTTTGATTTATCTTTTTTCTCTTTGCTGCCCTGGAATACGGCCCCTACTCTATTTTAACTGCACACTGGTAGTGATATATTGTGAGTAAAACGGGTTCCCAGCAGCCCGGAGTCTAGTTCCCTCTGTCTTTCTCTAGAAGAGATACTTCTTTTATTTTCTGTACAGTTGCAGTTTCTTTTATTTCTTTTGGTCTTTATGTTGCATGTAGCAGTGACATCATGCCCCAACTCCGTCTGCAGAGTAGCCTGGAGCTGGAGAGCCCTGCGAGCGGGGAAGCCCTCTCTGTTCATCTACCTCCCCCCACCCCCCGTTCCCTGTCCCACCAGCCTCTTGCCAGCTTCTGGCGCCGTCTTATTTTTCCATCTGAAAATAAGACCTTGACGACAGTGTTTCTCTTGAAGGCCTTGTCTCAGGACCTTTGGGGGACACTGAGTGGGCTGAAGTAATTACCACTAGCTCTTGATGCCTCATCAATTGGGGGTCATTGTCATGCTTGCCTTTGATCAATTATACTTGGTCTCCTCCACTATTAAGCTTGAAGTCCTATCCTGAAGGAAACACATATGCTACATATATATTCCCGTGCTGTGATATATATATATGATATGTACCAGTACTTTATATGTAAAAGTGTACATTTTTATATATAAGCGTAGAGAAAGTTTATGGACAGAGTGATATATTCCTTCCAGTATATATGCCTCTCTATATGAGAAAGGGCTTGCGAGAGAATTAACAGGACACCCAACTTTGGGACTGTAAGTATCTAAATTGCCTTATTGGAGACAAGTATTTCCACAGTGGTAATTATTTCCTATAGTCTATGAAGTTCCCTTGCTTTAAAACAAAGTTTCTCCTTCAACAGTACCCAGGAGGACATACCCAATTCCTCGATGGGTGTTAGTCAGGCATCTTGCAAGATCCATTTACTTGTTTAAGGCAGAAAAAGATGACCTAAAGAGAGCATTCCATTCATTAATGAGCTATGTAGAAGCCTGAATGAGTAAATATAAGTCTTTAAGCCCTGAACTTACTCAGGGAGTAGGATCATCTCCCCCAGTAAGATGAAGCAATTGATGAGGTTTTAGGCCAGTATTTCTGTGTGTGACTTAGTGCAGTGCTGCCTTCAGTGGCACCGGCAATGAGCATCAGTCTTGACCCAGCCTGCAGCCCAGTTCAGTCCAATGGCCCTGGACTTTGGAGGGGATGTCTCCACACCTGCTTCTCTCCTACTCCTTTGCAGCAGAAGAGACAAGTTGGTCATCTGGTTTGGGTTAATCTTCAGGGTTTGAGGGCATGGAACACTCCAGGTCCAACAACAACAACAACAAAAAGCAAGGACCTTCTGCAGTGCTGAACAAAATTCTGCCCAAACTGACTTCATCGCTCCCTTTGTCTGAGAACTGAAAAAATGGCTTGAGGGCATGAACCACTTTCCTACCTGCAGAGCTGCCTACTGTAGCTAATGATCTTTCAGAATTGGAGGGGAATTGTGATGTCCATCAACAAACAACTCTAGTGCCAAATTCTTCTGTCTTCTCTAGCCACAGTATGGTGTTGAGGGTAGGATCAACTAGCTCCGTGTGCTCTTTGCTGCTGACATTAAGGAGCTCTTTCTTTCCCATCTTTCCATTCTTGGGAAATCACCTGGAAGATCCCTTTCCTCCCTCCAGAAGCTAATGGGAGGAATTTTGCTAAGTGAAGACATCATTCCCCATTTACAGGACTTGAAAGGACGCTCTCAGATTCCCGGTGTACCATCAAACAAACACCTCAGCCTTACACTTTGGTGGACTTTCTCTTCCAC
This sequence comes from Sus scrofa, assembly GCF_054392235.1. Lineage (NCBI taxonomy): Eukaryota > Metazoa > Chordata > Mammalia > Artiodactyla > Suidae > Sus > Sus scrofa. The sequence goes on along the minus strand of NC_139396.1, from coordinate 101,701,180 downwards.
AGACATTTTTACTTAGAATTTTAGTTGCTACTGAGCATATTATAGAACAGCTCCAGAGTTTGGGCTTGGAAATAATCCTTCCTTCATTGGACTGATTTTAAACATGCAGTTGCAATCGGACACATGTCTCTGAATTGAGTGGCAGAGGTTTTTTTCCTTCCACACCAGTCTTCTCTTGAATTGCTCCATTTGAAACCTAAAATATTTTCCCCCCGGCATTTGGAAAACTCCACCTGAACCTTTCAGTCTAGTGCTGCTTTTCCTGCCCCTTCCAACCCACCCTGGAAATTAAGATTCTGCAATTGGAAATTGGCTGACAATTTGGTTGCTGATGCAGGAGGCAGATGGTGCTGAGAACAGGATGGAGTCCAACTCCCTCTTCCATTCCAGGCTTGGCTCCGAAGGGCTCACCAGCAGAGAACCTGAACTTGACAGCTGATTGTCAGTTTGATGCAAGGGAAAAGCAGTAACTAAGCTATATCTACAGCAGCCCCTTCTCCACACATTTCCTTTCTCCTGATCACGGCCTTTGAAGATATAAGGAAGCCGTCCAAGCATATGTCTGAGAAATCTTCCAGTTGTAAACCTTTAAGAGTAAACAGCTTTGATGATACCCATTAGGGAAATACTTTTATTTTGTCTCTACAAATAGCACTAGGAAGTCATAATGGAAATCTTGGATGAATATTCACTTCATTGTGGTGAAGGAAAGCACATAAAAGCTTTTTCTCAAATTGTAAAACTGCTAGGACGGAGTTCTTAGAGGAGAAAGGTGAGACTTGGGGTCTAATGCTTGGCAACCATAGAACCGCTCTGAATCTTTGGCACCTGTCCAAGACCAAGAACCTTCTGATGTGGACCAAAGAAGAAACGGAGTCTCCAGAGGCTTGTATTTTCCTTTCCCAGAGTTAAGCCGGCCGGTGGGGGCAATTAATTGATCATAAAGTTCCATGAGCCCTAAGATGGAATGACACGTAGCTGCAGTCTTCACACCTCCGGGAGACACTCTTATCTGTTCCCTTTCTCAGGAAGCTACAGCAGTGCTTTAAGGTCCCACTCTGCTGAGCCCCTATGCTTGCAAGTTGCCGCTTTTGCCCACTCTAGGACCATGTCCTAAAACCTCTTGCCCCTTCATCCCCGCTGTTCCCTAAACATCTGTGGTGGATTGGGAGAAACCATTTAATTGAAATGACACTGCGCATTTCAATTCTTAGAGGCACACCGCAGCCTCGCCCAGCTAGTTCAGGTGGCCTGTTAACTAGATGCAGCTCCACATAGATCCACTAGATGTCCTCACAGATCTATTTACCATTAGCATTGAGATCCTAGGGAGAAGTCCCTTCTCTGAGGGTTGGGATGGGGGAAGAGAGCATTGGGTGTCTGGGTTAAAAAAAAAAAAAAGAAAATTCAGCAAACACCAAAGGAGAGAGAGCACTTTATGTGGCCATGGAGTAGATAGGAAACTTCACTTCTGTTTTAAATAAATACCGAAACTTTCGAAATTGCCCTTTGAAACCTAACCTTGGGAGTTCTAAGTGGCACTCTGATATCTGAAATTAACCTCCGAACCTACATCAGCTCCAGACAAGGAAACAATCATGGAGACATGGAAATAAAATACCGGCGATTCTGAATACCCACGATTCGCTGAAACAAAACTGAAGGATTAGGAAGCAGAGAGAGGGTGAGATTTGAGGGGGGTGAGGGATGGTATTTTCTAAACTAGGAGGTCCACAACTTCGTGTTGATATGATTTTATTTTACAACTTGCAAGTATAATTTTACATAGAGTGTCCACATCTTCTGGAACAGCTGCCGCCAGGGAGGCCAGTCCTCACTCATTTTTGGTTAAAGAGCTTGTTCCTGACTCACGCAGTGGCCCCGAGGAGGGCTTTTCCTGGCTGGAACATACCTCCTTCAAGCCTGACGGATCACAACCACCAGATGGGAGGTCAGAAAGGGCCTTACCTTTTAGGAAAGTAGGCCCAGAAGAATCTGGGGAAGGCACCAGATCCGGGGTCAGTAAGAATGGACTCTTCCAGACATGGAGTGAAAGAGCCCACCTCCAGTCAGAGGCACCTGGGTCTCCACATTGTAATTCCCGCATTGTAATTCCTGATGCTCTGTCAGTGTGTGAGCTCAATCATTTTTAACTGTTTCAGTCTTGTCTTTGAGCCTCTCATTGATCATTCTTGCTGATTTTTTTTCTTTTTGTGTGTGGTGGTACTTGTTTGTCTTCTGAGATTTCTATTTTGGATTTGGTGTGAGTGTAAAACTGACGACTGGGAAGGAATGAGGAGAAATAGCATGTTTTCTTTTTTATGCATATGCTGCTTTGAATGTGAGTGCTTACAATTAACATTTAATCTTCTTATAGCAAATGGGTTTTTTTTGCTGCTTCGATGACCAGTTTCAGCCTGTTCCTGCATGCTAACACTATGAAATTTTAGAACAATGCATGGTCTCCAGGAGAGTCAACGATAACAATTGCAAACAGTTCCTGATAGGCACTGGTTTGAAGTTGTGTTTCCTCCTGAACCCTTAGCAAGTAGCAGGTTTCAATGACCCATTGTGAGGGGCTCACCTCTGACAAAATCATTTCGAAAGTTATTCTATCCCCAACCTCCCTCCCCTTGTCCTTAAAGACATTATGTATCTGTATATATCTATCTACATAGATATATACATATATATATGTAAGAACTTTCTTTCCCTATAAATGTGTCAGAGTCTATTATAGTATATGAACCCAAAAGGGCAGTATGGAAACAAAAACCAGGCACTGTTGCTAATGAGAAGCATAGCGTTTCAAAGGTTGACGGGCTTCTCTTCTGCTACAGCATTTGATTAAAAATTTTTTTTTTCAAAACAATTTATCTACAGCGAAACAAGAAATCATCTTCGTTTCCCTCCTCTGTATAAATAACACGTCAATATTTCCCGTAAAAGAGCTATAGAGAAAACAAGCAAGTGGTTTGCGAGTTGTACACCAGATCTGGATGCATTTAAATAACTTTATTTTCCTGTCTTCAGCTGAAGACTGTTTTCCTGTTCTTGACTTCAACAACTGCTGTTTGGGGTGTCATACCATGCCTTGTAAATTCTTCTGATTCAAATGCTATAGTGGAACTTTTTTTTTTTTTTTTTTTTTTTTGGTAAAAGCTAAGCTTGGGAATGATGTCCCTCGCATTGAACAGGGCTGGGGCTGCATGGTGATGATCGAAACACCTGACTAGCTAGGATGTGAAAAGAACATGTCACTAAAAGTGCGAGCCAACATCACAGGAATGGAGTTGCTACTGAAGAGATCTCTCATTCATCTCCCCCAGTGCCTGTTCCTCACTTTCATAACGTTCCCCCTGCTTGACAAATATATCGTATGGCACGTCATAAAGGTCTTAGAACAGGACTTGACCCATTTGAGAGATTTAAACCCCTCTTCCTGGTGACTGTAACATTCAAAGAGGCCAAAACCACTCGCCATATTTTAAAGGAAGAGTGTAACCATTCTCCACAAAGGGGGGGGGCGGGAAATGATGGGGAAAAAATGACTTTCAAAATGGAAGGTGTGGACACAGAGAATAACACCTCTCCAGCTGAGCTTACTGTTTGGTTGTGGTGCTTGGAATACACATGAATGCATCTCTCATCTTGTGTGACAAGCGGGCAGGTTCACGCTAAGGATAAGCAGAGATGCTTGCCTGCCGCAGCAGCAAAATGAGGTACAAAAAGCTTCTTATGCTGAAATATAAATTGGCTTGAAGGGTGAAGGTGAAGGGCCTTGAGAACTACTACGGTGATGCCCAGCGACTTCTATAGGTTAGCACTCAAATTGGATTCCCAGGCAGTGCCACATCTACAGCACTCACTTTAGACTAGCTAAATGTCTCATGCAAATCTCAATAAGCTATTTTACCTGGGATCTCGTCCCTTACTTCATGTTTTGTCATTTGGCATCGATTCTGGCTAATATTTTCTGTACAAGAAAAAATTCAAATCAACCAATAGCCTGACAGCTTTCTGAATTTTTGGTGGGTGGGGGAGAAAATCAGATGCGATTTTCATATTCTCTCAGCTTTAAAAATACAGCCCTGAGTAGCTCAGTGCCTTCCCGTAGACCAGCATCGCATACGCTTTTGGTGATTTCTTATTTGTGAACTGCCTTTAATGTCAAATACGCAGCATTAGCCTTGAGTAGCTGCATTTCTTATATGGACAGATTTGGATATTTGTTCTGTCAAGAGTAAATTTAAATTCCTGTAGGCATCATGTAAACTCACTCTGGGGAAGTTCAGCAGAGGCATCCTCAGATTCGATATTACCACGTACTCGTTTCACATCTAATTTGATGAAAGCTTGTCCCAGCCTCTGCCTAATGCCCAGACACAGATGGAAATTAGAAGCCGACCTATTAGATATTTTTGCATCTTGCAAAAACCTTTGATTGTACCAAAGAAGCAATTAATCGGCTGTGTGTATATTTTGTCCTCCTGTATTAATTGTGCCAGGGGAAAAAATGTTGGTTACGTTTTTGCCGTCTATAATGTGTGCTGCTTCTCATCCAGCCACCCGACTGTCATCAGCCATGCCCTTTCCTGGTGGTCACCCGCTGTATCTAGGGGAGAAAAATAATATGCAGCAGCCTTGGGGAGGGGTGGATGCTCTAAAGATAATGTATATTTTCTCTGCTTTTTTTGATGTACAACCAAACTGTTAGCAACAGTCACTCTGCATTTTTTTTTTTTCCCTGGGTCAAGACTGTTAACATGAACTAAGACCTGTGTTCAATCCCTTCAGCTCCCTTCCAGCCACCTTGCTGTGTGTGACCTTGCCATTAACTACCGCTCTTCCTCTCCTCCCATCCAACCACATGGTTATAGCCAAGATGTCCATCTACAAAAGAATGAGACGGGCATGTTGTTCTGATTGCGGACGTTCTGAGCGTGACTGCTCGTGCATGTCAGGCCGTGTGCGTGGTAACGTGGACACCCTTGGGAGAGCCTTCCCACTTTCTCCTGTCTCTGTTAATGATTGCGCCACCAGTTTCCGTGCCTGTAAGTTTAACCCCGACACCCGCAGTTCCGTGTCTGTCTGTGGTATCACCCCTGTCTTGTGTCGTGCTCCATGCTTCTGTGAGTCTGTCGGGCTGATGTTTTCTTCCCAGTGTGACTTTGTATGTGGTGCTGTGCTGCCCTCACTGCTTGTATCGCTGTGTACACGCTTGAGGAGGGTTGGGGCGGGGGGGCTCCCTCCCTGTTCTGTGAACTTGTGTTTCTTGTTAGAGCGTGCAGACTGTGATCTTATATATCTTATATATATATATGTAGTGATAGTATTCCTCTCTCTTTTAAATGAATGACAGCAAACCAAACAGTCTATTGATACAGAGATGCAGATGTATGGGAAAATATAGGTTGGCATTGGGCAAAGAGGTTAGCTATCCGGTTGGGTCGCAGGGAGAAAGGAAAATGGTGTAGAGAGAAGAAGCCAGCTCTGGCATGAAAGTGCTTTTAGGGAGCTTACATTGTTTTCAAAAGACAACAGGGTTTCCATGCAGAGGGTATTTTTTTCTTTTTTTAATTTTTAAAAATTTTGTGCTGTGTCTCCCTAACGTATCTCCTTCCCCCAGCACCAGATTGCCTCTTATGCTCTGAAAAGAACATTCTGAATCTGTGCCTCTGTACCGACTGGTGGATTTTAGAGCTTTCCCTCAAAAGATGACTTCAAAGGATGATGCCATTAATACCATTTGTGTTTCTAAGAATATAGCTCCATTTAACTAAGATCTCTCATAGCATCTGTGGTTCCAAATAACAACAAAAACCATAAGCCAAGAACCTGCATGGTTTCCTCGAATCTGTCTCATAGGCCGTGGGGTCAGTCTTTGCCCCCCACGAGCTCAGCTGGGGTGTTAAGGGGTCTCTCAGGGTCTTGCAGTGGTGGCTGGTGAGGCTGAGCTATGCCGATTCCTGAGACCCCCACCCACAACCCACCCATTTCATCCTTGTCCTCTGAATGGACTTTGCTAGTGATTTATTGACACAGTTCAAAAATGAGCACTGAAAACTCCAGCTTCTTCACTGAGGGTTCTTGTCTAAAAGCAGAAGAGGTTGTGTTTTGCATGAGGACCTGGTTGCCTTAAATTACGGTGGTTACCTTATTTTCATATTTTTGGTAGCAGGGGGTGGGTAGAAGAAAATCTTCCTTCTGTGTTCATCCCTTCCTCTTGAAAGCACCCCCTCCCCCATATTCATGGGTGACCATCTTATCCAGTCTCTTCCCTCTAAAGTGCCCAGAACTGATTGAACTAAATTTTCACCAGCAGCAGTTAATTCCCACTGGCAACCAGGAGGGGGAAGAGTGCTTCGCTCTTGAGAATTTATCCCCTTGACAAATTGGCTGGTGTTGAATGTGGTCCTAGCAGGATGTGCTTGTGGGCGGTGGTCCATGGGGCTCCCAGGGCTGAATGCGGTGGCGTAGGGTACCATATGGGGCACTGATATCTGGACCCACAGTTTGGATCTGAGAGGTTATTTGTGTGAGGAGCTGTCTCAGAGACATTTGGAAAAGTTGGATTGAGGACCATAGAATCATCATCCAGTCTGACATATGATTCGCTGCTCCTTCAGAACAGTGCCCAGGGGCAGGCTTCCCTCTTTAAAGTGATACCCAATAGATGTTCCTGTCATAGCTCATTGGAAACAAATCAGACTAGCATTCATGAGGACACAGGTTCAATCCCTGGCCTTGCTCAGTGGGTTAGAGATCTGACATTGCTGTGAGCTGTGGTGTAGGCCAGTGGCTACAGCTCTGATTTGACCCCTAACCTGGGAACCTCCATGTGCCATGGGTTTGGCCCTAGAAAAGATAAAAAATTTTTTAAAAAAAAAGTGATACCCAATAGATGTGTTGAGAGTGACTTTGTCCCAATCATATTGGCCTAGACTCCTAGGGAGGAAATTTCCTTTAAAATCTTTCTTATAGGAGTTCCCGTTGTGGCTCAATAGGTTAAGAACCCCACTAGTATCCATTAGGCCTTACTCACTGAGTTAAGGATCTGCGTTGCCTCAAGCCATGGTGTAGGTTACAGATGTGACTTGGATCTGGTGTTGCTGGGGCTGTGGTGTAGGCCTGCAGTTGCAGCTCTGATTTGACTCCTAGCCTGGGAACTTTGATATGCTTCAGGTATGGCCCTAAAAAGCAGGAAAAAAAAAAAGTGCGTTTCTTACAGATGCCATAGTATGTTCCCTTCCTCCTTGAATCTCATTTCTCTCTGGCTCAAATGACACCGTCAAGGTGAACTTGGTCACAGCCACACAGAGAATTTGTTTGTCTGTGATGCCTGGCAAGATATCAGGTTCAAAGACAGAAGCTGGGGAGGGGGTGAAGGGGGGAGCTCTGATGGCACAGTTTGTCTGCATCTCTTTGGTTGATGGTGTTCACTCTAACTGCCAGCCCCCTGGGTTACCCGTCTGCCTAAGGCACAACTCCTATTTTCAGACCACTACTAGGCTCTAAAACCTTGGCCAGAGATCCCATAGAGAAAAGGAAGGAGCCGCTCAGGCTCTAAACTAGGGCCTGCGGTCATGCCTTGGCACTGGCCACCCACACCAATCACAGCAAATTTTGTGTCCCCTGCAAGAGGCCCACGATACCCTGTGTGTGCAGCTGCCATTTGATCTGGGGGAAACCATAATTGGAGGTACTTCTCAGCCCTGCAACTTAATCCAAGTGTTGATGGAGGCCAGGGGAAGGAAACCTGGGGGTGGGGTCATCCCATCTTCTCCGAAACATTCTGGCCATGGGATTGGTGTCCTTCTACCCCTCCGGCATCAGCCCCACCATGGAAAATGTGGAGCTTTGGGCGGTATGTTGAAGGCTTAAGTGGTACTGACAGCTCGGGGGCGGTGTGGGGGGGTGTCTCCTCTGTTTCATCAGTCTCCCCACCTTTGTCACTCCATCAAACAAAAGCAGATTTCATCCATCCCTGTGTGCGTCCGCTCACCTTTGACCATTCGTAATAAGTTAGAAAAATCCATTCCAACGTGAGCCCCTTCGTGGGCCCACGCAAGCCCTTCTCCTCCAATTAAAAAAATGTCTACGTCTATGCAGAATTCCTCAGAGAACTCCAGTGGCGATCCCCGGGCTTCCCTCGCTGGGGGTGGGGTTGGGTGGTGCCTGTTGGGCTGAGCTGGTTGCCTCAAAGAGCCGTGGTGAGAGTGGGCTTTTCATTAAATATGAGCAGATGTGAAACGTAGAGGGTTTGACAATTAGAAATGGCAGGAGAAGGGCCCTTGAATCAAAGTGAGGTCAGATGGGCGGATCAGATTACTTCTCTTACATTCTTTAGTTGTTCTGAAAATCATTTTGAATTAGTGTCAGCAGAGCCATGATGGGTTTTGCCCTTTGTCTTTTATGCTAGGGCTGTATTGTTTCCCAAGACACTCATTAAAGGTCATTATATTATTATGGAGCTTGCTTTGGTCGCAGTTTCCCAGTTGAGCCCATGTACTTTGGAGACTGCCTAACTCGTTCGCTTTTTGCCTTTCGTCTACTCTTTACTACTTTTTTTTTTTTTTTTTTCTCATAAGGGGAAAGATTTCCGTTTTCAGGGGACGTTAAATGGAAACACAAAGTCCCATTATATGTTTTCTGAAGTGGGAAGAGAAGGAGCCAGTTCCCAGAGGAGTGGCAATATATTAAAAGTGTTCGCACAGTTTTAGAAATCAGCCTTTTTCGTAGCAGGGCCTGCCTGCCCTGTGTACCTCTCCTCGGAGGTGTGGCCTGTTACACGTCCTTGTCACGTTAAGTCACATATGTTTCTCTCAGTTGTCTCCTTCTGTTGAACTCATGGGGATGTAAGGCAACACTGGGTTGACAAAAAGATTTGCAGAGAAGGGGGACTCTTTTACAAAAGACTTAAAAAGCAGTGTCAGATAAATAAGGCAGAGAATGACCAGGTAGGTAGGATTCATCACAGGACTGCTTTTGGCAAGACTGAATCACTTAGCACAGTGGCTAGAATCGGTGTACATAGCCTCCTTTTCTGATCTTGCCAATTTTCTTTCTTTTTTTTTTTTTTTAGGGCCACACCCATGGCACATGGAGGTTCCCAGATCAGGAGTCGAACTGGAGCTGCAGCCCCTGATTTACACCACAGCCACAGAAACTCGGCATCTGAGCTGTGTCTGTGACTTATACCACAGCTCAAGGCAACGCCAGATTTTTAATCCACTGAACGAGGCCAGGGGTTGAACCTGTGTCCTCATGGATGCTGGTCAGATTCGTTTCCTCTGAGTCACAACAGGAACTCCCCAATTTTGTTTCTACTTCTAATGACCCTGAGCAAAAGTACCAGCTCTTTTAAAAGATGCTGAGATGGTGTAGGCCCCAGACTTTTCACAAGCAGCTATGTTCTAGGACCATCAAATATATATATATATATAATTTGTCCAGCAGCATAGGCAAACGCATATACAAAGACTGAGGTTCTAATCTGTTCCACTTCCCTTCCATATAATTTGGTAAATGAGTACCTTTTCTCTGTTCAGAATTTACTTTGGTTGTTTCAGTCTTGACTGGTATCTGATTGCTAAGTCTAATAGAAAGGGACAATTAAAATTATGATGCAGTGACAACGTAGGACCCTATTGATTCGAACCTGCTGAGACCTGCCTGATGTGATGCTGGCCACAAACCGTCAGTAAGCCTGGCATGAACAAATTAATCACGTGCTGGAAGAGAAACAGATCTTTAGACTTGCACTTGGAAATAGTTTTCGCTAAAGGACATGTGTGATCACTCACACCAACCTTTCAATTTACTAATAGTTTAAACCTGCACAATTACATACACCCTTTTGCAAACTACTGTAGCTAATTTTAAGTTGTGCAGGACTTCTATTTCGGGTATAGATATAATACAAGAGGGCATTCAGCTCCAGTGGTTTGGGCGAGGGCGAAGTCCAATATGATTAGGTTGAAGGGAACCATACCAAAATCAGTTCAGTGTGATCTTGAGTCTTGTCAGATAATAAACAAAAATCAGCTTATCCTGGGTAGCCTTTGGTTTGTACAGGCAGGGAATTAACATTGTCAATAGAACTAAAGTCACTCGACTGAACTAATGGCATTTTGAAGTACATAAAATCAGATATGAGGGCAGGGGCTGGAAATAGCTCTAGGAAAGTGTCTATAATCAGACACACCCTCTGCGGACAGTCCCTAGTGCCTGTTGCAGGGAGATTTAATTTCATAAGCTGTCTTTAAAAAGCAACAGCCTATAATTATCTTAGTCCTTTTCTGTATGTATACTTTGGGGGGACTTCCTCAGGCTCCCCAGTCCGAAATCTCATTTGTTGATTTTGTTCAGGATCCTGAAACCAAAGATTCTCTTTCCCTACCACCACCATCAGCGATAGATAAGATAGAGGACAGCCAGAGCAGACTCGGCCCAAACCAACTTCATCATAGTTTCCCATATATATATATATATATATATTTTTTTTTTTTTTTAAAGCCCCTTCATCTTGGGTCCGCAGTTTCTTCCATTTTCTGGTGCTTTGCTGGTATGGTGTCTCTCTCTCAACATCCGTGATAGCCAACACTGAGCAGCTTTTGGATTCTGCCCGAGTTCTTTAGCCTTGGCCCGTGTGCCCTGACTTAGCCATTCACCCTTCATTGCAGGATGTGAAAGCAGGAAGGCATTTAATCATTCCGTGAGGCGGATGATGGGCCAGGGAGGGCATGTTAAGGCACTTTGGTTGGTAGGAGACAAGGCTGCAGAAGCCAGTGCCCCTCCCTGGATTTTGTGGGGACCACACTGAGCAGGGGTTGATGCCAGGTTTTCCTTCCTGTGTGCTTCTCTGGTGGTCAGCACACTGTAAGGCAGCCATCGTGCTTAGGCAAGATTTCCCTTTGAAAAGCATCTTTTTAATTGCCCCTCTTTAAAGAGCTCCCAACAACCCACATTTTTATTTTGAAAAAATGTTTTTTGGGATCTCATGGTACTCTGCTCCCTGCCCCTCCCCCTCCAGCATAGTCCTGTGAATTCTTTAATATCCGTGCTCTATGAAGAGGTACCACATGTAGATGAATGAGAAGGGGACCAGTAGGCAAACCTCAGCCAAGTTTTCAAAAGAAGGCCTTTTGAAACAGAGCTGGGAAACAAAAAGTAGAAGGTAAGAAAGAGGAAAGGGGGCTTTGTGCAAACCCCCATCGCTTGAACACCTCCCTTCCCAGGGATCTGATACTTTAATAAGTGACTGAGCTCTTCAAGGACAAAGCAGAAAAGACGTTGGCGTGCCACAAGTAAGCTAAGCAGGAGCCCTTATGCAAGGTGACATGGAAATTATGTTTGCATTTTTATTTCAGGACAGTGGCCGGTTGTCATCCTACTCACCCTGACAGCTCCTACCACCGGGCAGTGGACTCTGCCTCTTACCTCCGTGGTGGAGGACAGATGTGGCCAGTTAGCGCTCCATCTCCCCCGCTCCTCCGCTATCTCGGGCGACAGATGCCAGGGCCAGCCTGCCTTTCACTTGAGCCTTCTTGTCAAGGCTGTGCCTTGAGCTCCAATCCTGACCTTTACTGTATGAAATAAAGTACTGATGAACAAGCAGAGGTTTGAATTAGAGCAGGCTGGGAGCAAATGTCAAGTCCATCTCTGCTTCCCTCCTCCACCTGCACTGGGAGCTTGGATTAGACCCAGGCTGGAGTTTGCAGCGCCTTAGGCTTTATGGGTCTGGGGAGACATCACTTATTAACAAAGAGTTATTAAATTTTTATCAATTTTACAACACAATGTAAATGCCTCCTATGAATCTACATTGTATTCATTATCATTTAAAACGTTAATTAAGTCAAAGTTGCATTTAATTTCTCTCTAAATGGGCCTCGGGGAGGAGGCTTTTAGAAACATCTGTGGGAGCGTGCAGCTCCTGGAGAACAGGGAATCCCCCAGCCCGTATTCAGGACAGCCCCCCGAGTTGATTGCTATCGCGTGTCTGTGGCTAATTTGTTGTGATGCGATTGGGCCTTGTCTTGAATTAGTATCAGACCAGGATGGTGTAAAGCTGCTGGAGTGAGCCTGGCGGAGCGAAGGCACAGGCTGTGTGCATCCTGCCTCCACATCCCATCCAGACAGAAATGAGCAGTTGATCCGCAGCACCTCTGGTCTCAATCAAGCCTTGGGACCCTCCCTTCTCATGTGGTGCCCATCATTTCAGTTGGATGCTTCCTTGATCTGAGATGGACATTTGTCATCTGGCCCAACAAGTGTAGGCTATTTGCCAGCATGCTCATAGGAACGTTCTCAGGATCTTTGATTCGCATTTAAACCTAGAATCAGTGGAGCACAGAACAGTGTAATGGGAACCATTTTCAGAATAGAGTGGATGTAGAGATTATAAACAAGTCCTCCTCAATGGAGAGAAGAGTGAGGCCTTCTTAGGTGTGCTGGAAAATTACTTCTCCCCTTTGAGGTGAGGTTGACACATCTGCTCTTATAAAAGCATTCCCTCACCCAGGACCAGAGTCTTGTTAATGTCGTGTGCTAGGAAATAGCCAATTGCTTGAATTCACATGAAGATGAGGTTTAGTGTCGTATCTACTCTTACTGTAGGCAATGGGCTCTGCCAACATGGCAAAGGTGTGTGTGCATGTGGATACACGTGTGTTTGTTATTGTTGCTGTTCAGCTGAATCCACAGGTAGCATTTGCTGCACTGCAGGCACTGCCCTGTGGCCCTTACAAATATTATCTTCATCTTTATCATGAGGTAGTCATTGTTAATTGCAGTTGAGGCATCTGGAAACTGGCATCTATAAACAGTGCATTGACAGATGAGGCTACCGAGGCACAGAGAGGTTAAGTGATTTGCCAAGGGTCACAGAGTGAGTCTGGTATGGCTGGCATTTGAGAATAGGCTGGTGCTACACAGCCTGTGGAGCAAGTTGAGTTACTCACATCCTTACACAGCTGAAGAAGATGGCTAAGTCTAGTCTGTCTCCAAAGAAGAAAGGCAAGGTTTCCAGTACTGAAAGCTGGAGGTAATGTAGGGGGTGTTATGAGAGAGAGGGGCCTAGTGCTTGGCAGTGCAAAGGCCCAGGGGTCACCTCCAAGGAAAGGTCCCACAGGATGTGACAGTTCACATGTGCTTTGCAGAATGGGAGGAAAAGGGCATCCTGCCTGACAAAGTGAGAAAGGGGGTGTCGGCAGGAGATGGGGGCTGGAGCCTCGAGCCTCCTGCCTTAGAACTGGTCACCCAGTTGGGCTGGAGCTTAAGACCTTTCCTGGGAGTGCAGGGAAGGGATCCTTGAAGGCTGAGTAGGGCTGAGTTATTGGCACTGTATTCTCGTGTTATGTAGTAGAAAGCCTTCAAGGTACTGGACCAAGGGAATGGCGACAAAGGCTTTGTTTGGGGAGGATTTCTGGCTGTGGGAAGAGGGTCTGGAGCTGGGAAGGTGCTTGGGACCCCTCCCCCCCATGAGGATGGCGAAGATGCTTGGGGGCACAGCTTTGCTAGGAGGAGGCAGGAGCGAGCTGCGCTGAGAAGCCTAAGGAAGGAGGATGTAATCGCATGGCTGTGAGGACATGCAGCTGAAGTACATTATCCAAATACAAATCCAAGAAATTAAACTTTTTCAGGGACATGTTAATTAATGGCACTGAAGCGGTTGAATTCCATCAGTTCAATTTCTTGGGCTTAATTCTCCCCAGCTGACCCAGCAGTCATTGTCTCTCCTATTTGGGCTCCATGGAGTTTCCTTCTCAATGGAGAATTTACTGAAAATCTTGGGCGAGACGGGAGACCATCAGGGCTGCTTCTGCTACCCCTGGCCCTGGGGGTCTGCTCCTATTTCCTTTTTCAAACCAGTATTTCTTCTTCCTCCCTTACCAGCCTCCCCGTTTCCAACAAAACCCACATCTTGGGTGATGACAGCGCTGAGCCACACAGCTCAGAATTGCTTGGCATGAATGGCCTTGGCCCAGGCTGGACGGCAGAAACAAAGCAAGTAGGGCCACCAATTGGGACATGTGACCAGCCCTGAGGGTCTTGGCTCAGGCTGCAGGCAATGGCTTCAGTGAGCACTGCTGGGCTTTCTTTTTTAAATCCCTGTTTATGGCAATGTGACTTTCTCCTTCCATCTTTCTCAGAGAAGACAGTGCGTTTTCTTACATCTCTGTAGGAAAAAAAACCAAGTGCTTCACATCCCGTTCACTGAAAACCCACTATAGTTTCCAACCACTTACCCTACTCTAGTGCAAATACAAAACACATTTCCTGTGAAGTTGTGCCACATAAAATCCGAGGAAGTCGGGTGGCATTTCTGAGAACCACAGTACAATTTTCTTTTGCTTTTTCGTTCTCTGTGCACAAGAACTTGGTCTGTGTTCATGGTGTCTGGGGATCAGCATCCATGACTGGAGGATTTATATACACCTTCAACCCTGAACGGTTGTTAAAACAGCACCGAAAAGCACAGACATCCTGGCCTCCCTGATGGGTGGAGTGTGCAAGCTGAGAATACCAGCTTCTGGAAGCGAAACGAGGTGAAATGCACTCACCCATCTGGTTATATGGTGTCCTTCCTCTCTCAGAGGTTTTCTCCTGAACCAACAGAAATGACCTAGATCGTCCAGGGATCCTCCATTCTCTCATTTGTTTATCAGAATTCTGTTCCCCTAGTCAGACCTTTTTCCCAAGGGGAATCTAAATGGACAGAAACAAGTTTAGCATTGACAGTCCCACGCATTTGAAATCTTGAAGAACATAGAAAAGACCTTTTTGTAAATAGTGCCTGGTTTGCAGACAGATTCTAAACACGTCCGTAGATTCTCCTTCTGAGGAAATGTTCTACGGATGTCCAGCTCAGATGAGGGGAGAAGGTCTAGAGATCCCAAAGTGGCCTTCTCTGACCATTTGGTTTGGTCAGCCAAGGGAGGGGCCCGTGGGGGTGAGTGCCACAGAGTATGCAGAGAACTACAGAGAAAACCCTATGCAGACTGAGAAATTGGAAGCTTTGGAGGCAGGTCTAAATCTGGGATGATCAACTCCACCGAGAGGCTTTTACATCAACTAATAAATACCGCCTCTTACCCCCAGAGCTGGAGCCACACAAGATAATGCAGACAGGGACATCTGCAGATGCCAGAACCCTGGCTGTCTCCTGGGAGGGGAGCTGACCATCTTAACGTGATCTCCATTTTGGCCCATGCCAGCTTTCTGGGTTGGAGCATATTGGATTGCACTCCGTCAAGAAAAGACCCAGGGGCTGCCTTCCTTCTCTCCAAGGCCAGAGATGTACTAGGCTAGCATCCTTGGCTGGGCTTTGTATGTTGGCAAGAATACCTGAGTAGGAAGTGGCCTGAAGGATTCCAGTTCAGTAAATATTTGATGAGTAAAGGAATGAATAAATGAAGGGATTCTCTAACTTATCAGTTAAAGGAATAGACGGTCTGCCAGAAGCACGATGGCCCCAGACCTGTGAAGTGCCTTAAACTTTCTAAGCCACTTACAATAGTGTGTGTGTGTGTGTGTGTGTGTATGTATGTATTGTGTGTGTATTGTATATATATAAATATATATACACACACACACACACACATACATTCTTCTTTCCCAGTTGTATGTGTAAACACACAGTGTACACAATTGGGAGACAAGGAGATTCAGAGGGGAAAATGTAGCAAGAAAAAGAACAACTAGGACATAATCTTGAAAATGATCAGTGGGAAGGTACAGTCTATATTCTTTGTGAAGGTTAAATATTAGGAGAGAAAATCTGGAAACAAAGGAGAAAAAACCTCAGTGGGCAAAAATCCAGTGATGTTTTGAACTCCACTGGACAAAGCGTATGCAGGGCATTTGTCCTAGAAAACCAAAAACTTGTGACATTTACCTTCAGTTTTCCTAATTTCAATGAGCCTGATCACTGTCCTGTGAGTCAGGGTGGCACACAAATATCAATGCATCAGGGAAGGGCCCACTGGTTCAGAGCTGTAACCATTTGCAAGGTAACCACGTTGGCCTGCCAACATGGGGAGAAACATTTTAAGACCACTCAGAACTCTTAAGCTTATTGACTCTGACTGGAGGTGGGCGCATCCAGTCCTGCAGCCCCCACATGACAACTCCCCCCATCTTGAGGTGTCTGCAGACCACAAGTCTCATGGGTATTTTCTATTGTGTCCTTATGCTGTGGGTTCTATATTTGAGACAAGGAGTGGGCAGGAGCTTTCTCAGTGGCTCACAGAGCTCTTTCAGGATGTACCAAGCATTTTCTTACTTTTGAGTGGCTTTGAATTGCTCTCTGCATTTTGTCAAGGTGAATCTGGCCATTTCTTCGGTGCAGAGGAGTAAATTTCCACATATGGCTGGTAACATATCCAGCTGAGAGAACACGTCCCGCAGGCGTGCTTCAAAGCCAAAGCCCTAAACAGGTGTTACTGAGAAAGGAGATACAATGACCTGTGGAGAAAAGAGACTCACAGCGAAGATGGCAGGTTGCAACTTGCTAAAAATGCAGACAGAGCGGAGGTAGAGAGGCTCAGGTCTCATGGCCTGGACATCTTGGGACATGGATGTGAAATGTGCAAGGCATTAGTTGCTGGCAGGACCACTCCTTGACAGATTCCTTCCACGATGATGAAGATGGGTTTCGGATGGGCAGACATCTCCTGCCTTTTCGCTGATTTAGCACAGGGGAGTCCCAAGCCAGTCCCTTTGCTGTGCTGTAACCTAAGTGAAGGCCTCGGCAGTTAAAGCCTGAGATTCTAGGGAGCTTTAGAGCAGGAAAAAGAGAGAAGGGGTGGAATTTGTGTTTTTTCTGGGGCTTGGGTATCAGTCCTGGTGCAGTCATGTTTTGATATCTTCACCAAATAGATGCTGATTGCTATAATAAGGGTAATTCCTTACACATATTTGAATCTTTATACCTCTCAAATAAGACTGACATCTTATTTTATCTAGGCAGTCCTAGAAAAGACAGCATCCCTTACTGTGATGGGGCTTTGGACCAGCTCCAGAGCTTCTCTATTCCTTAGTTTCCTCATCTGTTAAATGAAGGTAACAATAGAAGCATCTCATGGAGCAGCTGTGACTCTGTCCCTCGTCAGTCATCTCACTGAACCCACCCTGTGACTTTTCCATCTCTAAAATGCATGTGGAGATAGTGAATTCACTGTGTTCTCAAAAGAGGGAAGGAAGGTGGGAGAACAGGCAAGAGGGGAACGAATGGTGGAGAAAGAGAACATTTCCTTCTTTTTAAACTCCTATCTACATTACTTTTTTTTTTTTTGAAGAAAATGGATTTTATTATCGAAACTTCTTTGTTTTCCTTTGCAATTTCTTGGGCTGCTTCCGAGGCATATGGAGATTCCCAGGCTAGGGGTCCAATCGGAGCTGTAGCCACCAGCCTACGCCAGAGCCACAGCAACGCGGGATCTGAGCCGCGTCTGCAACCTACACCACAGCTCACAGCAACACCGGATCGTTAACCCACTGAGCAAGGGCAGGGACCGAACCCGCAACCTCATGGTTCCTAGTCGGATTCGTTAACCACTGCGCCACGACGGGAACTCCCTACATTACTTTTCTTAATGGTGGTCTAGATCTCAACCCCTCTTTGAAGTCTAGATGGTGTCAAGGCTTCACTTTGTTGCCTTTTCTAACTTTCTTTATGAGCAATTGGTCTCTACTTGTTGATTTTCCCATTAGTAAAATTAGAACAAGAATTGGGGTCAAGGTGGTGCCTGAATCCTTCACCCACACCCTGCCATTGCCTGTTTCTTTGAGCAGACCTGATGTGAGGGCAGGTTGCCTGAGTATTGACACACACTGGAAATCCTAAGGACTCCATGATCTTGTTCTCTCCTCCATCCTACTGATGGCTGAACCCTCTCATTTGACCTCTAGATTACATTTCAAACCTTCTCTTCTCATTCTCGGTGGCATTGCCAACTTCCAGCCTTTATTTTTCTCTCAGCTGGTCTTTCACACCAATTAATTAGCCTCCAATTAATTAGTCTCTCTTGCCTCTAAGCTACCACTAAGTCTATCAGGTTAAAGCACAGATTTGACCATGTAATTATAGCATTTGAAAGAGAAAAATATATATAAACTTTCGATGACTACTTGTTCCAATAGGATAACCTCCAGTCTTATAATGCTATTCAAAGACCTTCATGGCTTGGCTTTCACCTGTCTTTCTAGATCTATTCTCCACGTATCTTTCATCTAACCATTCTTTTAAAATGTCTTGTTTTGTCATATAACACATTTCTGTAACTTTTCCCTGTACCTGTGATTTTTTCCCTCTGCCTTTCTAGCTGATGGATACTTACCCATCCTTTAAAGCAGAGGTCAGCTGAGTATGGTCCTTCTGCTTGTTTTAGTAAATACGGTTTTATTGTAATGTAGTCACAGCCATTTATTTGCATATTGTCGGTGGCTGCTTTCAAGTCAAAGCGGCAAAGCTAAGTAGTTGCAAGGGTGAGCTCTCAACAAATATTTGCCGAATAACATACACTGTGTCAGGAAGATGGAAACTATGTTTCCATAGTTTATTAGGAGCATCTCAAGTAAAGAGGGTCTTGAGCCTTGCTTCTTATCCCCTCATGACATCCTGAACCAAACACTTGTTTCTGAGCACCTGCTTCCTTTGCCTCCTGGAGTGCTCTTGAGGAGCTGGATCTAGAATTGACCAGTGCTGCTTTTGAAGGAAAGGCACTTCTCCCACTGCTTCTGCTGGGTACAGTGTTTAGACTCTAGCGGGCCTGGGGATGCTGATGCATTCCCTTCCATGAGTCATCGGGCCCCTGAGTCCAGGTAGGTGAGTAACACGCTGGGAAGGTGTGGCAAACCCATCGTTTTACTCCTTCCCCGGGGACCTCACCTGCCCTCAGGTCTGCATAGCATTTCTAACCTAAACAAAGTTCTTTCATCCAACTCTGATTCCCCATTCATTGAATTTATCCCAGCTGCTCTGAAGGCAGGGTTCATGCCTTTTATCACTCAGACCCCAGCCAGCTGCAGGGAACTTCTCTCGGTGTGCTAAGATACTGGCTTATCGATCAGATTTTCATCAAGGGAGGGTAAGTCCCCAGCTCCACCAGAGTCTCCCCGCCACCCTCCACATCTGCCTGAAATTGCTTCTGGCAGCCCAGTCTCCACACAAGAGGGAACCAGGCGAGGTGGGACAGGAGATATTCTCTGCCCATGACTGAGACCCATTCCTTCAAGTCTTTGTGATCAATAACTGGAGACACTTTGGGCTCACAGGAAGCACTCTGACATTTGATTCTCTTTATGTATATGCCTTTTCCAAGAGACGGAAGAACAGAATGTAAAGGGGTTCCACAGTCCCCATCAGAAATAACAAAATTGAGTGTGTGTGTGTGTGTGTGTGTGTGTGTGTGTGTTTTAAGGAATACTGCATGAGCAATCTTTTTCACTGTAGCTGTTAGAGATTAAATCTTAATAACTTTCTAAAATTAGAGTGGACTTCCCACCAACTTCCCATAACAATCCAAGAACAGCCCTACCTTCTTAAGCTCTGGAATGTTATCAGCATGGTAGTTTTGCTTAAGATCAAATCAGGGCAACACAGGAACTGTCATTTTTCATTTCCTGGGGCCCTTTGATCCCATTTGGGGTTTATTTGTTTCAAGTGAACAATACAATTCCTATTGCAGACATCTATCCTGGGGAGTGCTTTTTTGTTTTATTTTTTTTTTTATCCTGTTAGAGATCAAATCAGAGTTGTAAGTAGTGTGGTCATTAGTTATCACCACCAGATTTCACAGCCTCCACTTTATTTCTGTTCTTACAAAATCACCAGCCTTCTCTGTTGCATAATGATCACTTACAGTGAAGCTACAATATGCCTTTCGTGGGTGCTTGGGTGTTAATTTATTTCACAGTTTCCTTTGCAGATGTAATCACAGTCACCTATCACATTCCTGCTTCTTCCTTTTATTGTGTTCCTTTGCTATCTCGTTTGTGTGATCTTTTTCTGAAAAAAAAAAAATGACAGGCACTGTTTCTCTGTTCACTCTATCAGTGACTTATATGCTTCGTGACTCTTCTATTGCCATTTTAAAAAATACAACATTTTACAGATGTAATCTTAGTTATTTATAACTCAGGTTTTTGTTATATGAGAAAATTCTCTAAATGACAGCCTGGTTTAAGTCCAATTTTTAAAGATGGGGGAAAATATTCTTTGCAAAAACATTTTCCTCTAGATTGTAAATGAAGGGGAAGCTCTCTGTTAGTAAGATGCTAATGTATTTTTCCTGATTTCTTAGTACTTCGAAATGTATGAACATTATTTTTATGTAAGTGATCAAGTTGTGGTGTTTAATAACATGTGGTTAGAGGAAAAAGAGCTATCCCTTTTGATTTATTTGGATATTTACTGGGTGACTTACAGTGCTTTACATATTAGAATTGGTTTGTCAACAATTAACATTCCAGGTTTTTATATAACCCATACTTCAGGTAATAGAGGATTATTAAACTGCAACCAGTGTGTTAGAAATCTGCCGACTGGTAATAAAATTCTTATGTGTAACAGCAGCCAAGAAATACTGCTGTGTATTTATGCATAGATTGCAAGATAGATGAAAGCCTCCAAATGCAGATCTACCAGCAGGTGGCGCTGCTCTTCTATAAATGAACCCCTCTGCCTCGATGCACTGTAGGTACTTACTACCCCCACGCCTCCACTCTTTGCTTTTTCTTTTCCAGACTCTCTCTCTTTTATTTCTCTATGATGAATGTCTAAAACTGTGTTGTTGGTTTGTTGAGGAGATATTCTCCTACTAAGACAACACCTTTTAATTGCTAAGATTTCCTTAAATCCAACTTACTTAATGCTCATTTGGAACAAGTCCTGGTTAAATAAATGTTACTATTTTTAAGAGGTTATGACACAATACCAGATTCTCCCCCCTAAGACTGGATTACCTCTGTCATTTGCGCATTGTTATGTGGCCAGTCCCATTTTTAACTAGTGTTTATTTATACAAAGTAATTCCCTAGGCTTCACTCCATGCCAGCATAATGAGGGACATTTTTTTAAAGGGGGCTTATGTACCAGATTAATGTGCTATGTAAAAATAATTTTAACATAATGCTCTTTCATCAAGAATTACCTTAGAATCCAAGTTAACCAAAGAAGGTTTCTTTTCTCATTGGGCCAGAACTAAATTTCTAACAAACAGGATCAGAAGGTTTTTGTTCTTTCCCCCCCGCAGTAAGGTTGTCCACACAAAGGCTGATCAGCTCATCAATTAGAGCAACAATGAGGCAAAACAACCTCAAATTTACCAGCAAAATTTTTATTCTTTTTAAACCACACACAATTTTTAAATCTTTTTAATTTCTTTAAAGACACAGCTACATCTTTTAACGAATTTTTTTTTCTTCTTTCTCTAACCTACACTATTCTTTTTACAGGGTGTTTGGTTTTAAACATGGCCTGTTTAGTAGACAATGGATTTATTGAGGTTATGTAAGGGGAGAAGGAAAATACATCCTAGGATGACTCATGTATTTGTTTTTCTTCACTGTTAAAGGCTACTTATCAGACTATATAGAAATTTGAATGCAAGGTTTTTTTTTTTTTTACTGTTTTCATAATTTAAAAATTTGAAACCATGAATTTGGGAATTCCAATAGGAATTTTCTATTTTTTTTAAATGTTTTCTAGGCATACTGGGCCAAGCGGTGCAGGTTAGGCGTCCATTCTTTATTGTTATTATTGTATTGCATTATTTGCATTCTTATTTAATTCTCTTATTTGCTTTTGGTCAGGTGTTATAATTAGGTGAAACCAAGGAGTAGAGGATTGGGTGGAGCATTTTCTTCTAGGGAATCTACTTGAAAGTACTGGTTTTGTTGAAAATGTTTTTCAGAGTATTGATTGCAATTGTCAATTGAAGCCTGTTAAAGCCAGACCGTGACAATTTTCTTCCAGTTCTCTTTATAGGGAGTGTGAAATCAACGTGAGTAGTGGAAGCCAGGGGACAGCCCTCCCAAAGTAAAGGTTGAATTCACCTGGTTGGGCTAGGAGGTGGCAGCCTTGTGAGTTTCGCAGGACCCCTTTCCAGGGCATTAAATAACTTGATTCTCTTGTCAAATACACTCTCTAGAAGAAAATCGAGACCTCCAATGGAGCTGGACCACTGCCAGGGGCCTCCTCTTTTCAGTTTCATGCGCATATGTGTGCATCTTATCTTGGACCCTTATTAACTTTCAAGTGGCTGGAGAGAAAGTAGACAGAGTTCAGGGGATTTCCGACAGACTTTTCCAAGTTGCAAACCACCCACTGCTGGCTCTGAATTTGAGTTTTGAAATTGGAGGAAAAAGAACTTTCAGAGGATTCAGACTATTACCAAGGATTATCCAAATTCTGCCATTTGAAGTTTAAAATTTTACACCATCTGCCCCTTATGTCCCCCCAGTTGTGCCCTCAAATAAACCTTCCTGATCCAGCCAGACTGATTTTCTTATACTTCCTGAGCCCAGTGCCTCCCCACCACCTTGGCTTTGCTCCAGCTGTACCCTCCACCCAGCATGCCCTTCCCACCCCTTGCTGCTCCCCAGCATCATGGCTCCAGGGCCCGCAGTGCACCAGCCCCATGTTTGGTTCTGGGGACATGCAAGTGAATAAGGCTGAGCTGCCATCTCCACCCATCCGACTCCTGTTTTAAGTCTTATTTCTCCTAATCCTACAGACCTTCTAGCACTGCTTATGTGGACATTGCATTCAGCCCTCTCCTGACACTATCATGCACCACTTTTCATACTAGTATTTCATACCACTTGTGAATTTTACATATCTATCTATCTATCTATCTATCTCTTTAATGCTGTTGTCTCATTTCCCCCCCGCAACTTGTGGTTCTCTCTTATTGTGCATCTTTAAAAAGATTTTTGAAAAAAAAAAAAAAAAAAAAAAGGAAAAAGAAAAAGCAATGCCTGGCCCCCAGGCCCTCAGGATTTGTGTTGAATCGGTTTGGTGTTCTATAGCATTATCCAATTCAGATTATTTAAAGGCAGGGTTGAAAACCACTGAGCTGAACCATACTTTCCCTGGACCAGTAACCCTGCTTTTCCTATTCTGGAGTGCTTTGGGGTTGAGTCTGATAGGAAGTTCTGGATAATCATTTGTGGCTGTAGGCTTATAAGGCCTTCAGTCCATGGCTGGCTCCTGGGATATCCATCAAGTAATAGAAGAGATCATTGAGCCCAGAACCATCACAGATCAGAGCCAAAATGAATGCCAATCTTTCAGAAGGGCAAGTGTCTTGCAAGGCCACATGGTTGATCTAGGTTGAGGCTTGAACCCAGGCTCCTCTCACCTCTAGGCTGTGCTTCTCCCCTCTGCAATGCCACCTCTTGGCAGCTAGTAGCTATTTCTTTGGCACTTTACTAGGAACTCAGAAATATGAGGGAGTCAGGATTTGTAGGTTACAAAAGAGAACTTCGAAGTCTAGTTGGGGAAGACACACTGAAGTGGAAAACAAATTGTAATGCAGAAACAGTATGATGTCAGAGGAATGTGAGATGAGAAGTGCGAAGGGATCTTTAGAGAAGGGAGGTATTCTGCCTTGATACAGTCATCTGGGAAGTCTTCCTGGAGGAAGCAGGTTAACCTGTTTCTTGAAGAATGGATAGAGTAGGGAGGTGAAAGGAAGAGCTGGTGGGAAGGAATAGAGAAGGAGGTAGCCTTATCCTCTGCCTTTCTCATCATCCTCAGTGTATGCCCCAATCCCATGCACTCCCACCAGAAATTCAAGGGAAGATGCCCCTCACAATCAGGCAGCCTGGGTTTCCTGTAATTTAGGGGAAACAGTAGGGTTTCTCCACGTTTCCATCTGACTTTCATTTGTTGTTGCTCTGAGCGGTCCCAGCCCTCTCCAATTGAAGCCCACTTAAACATTTTCTGGCTTTTCTTGCTTTTATGACACTTGGCATAGCCTAATTATTTTGACCTGAGCATTTCATTGGGGCCATATGAAATATGGGACAAAGGTGACAATGGAACAGGATGCAGAGAATGGGGGGGTGGGGTGGCGACTCTCACCCCATTCTAGTAGTTGGGAACCAGGTCAGTTGCTTGGGGCAGAGGAGAGATGGTGAACCCATTTGCGTAGACCAAAGTCAAAGGAAAGCAGATGGGCATTGCAGAGAAGACCCAATGGCAGAGAGCTCGAATTCCTTTGATTGCTCAAAGTCAAGGTGATACATTTATCAAGAGCCTACCAGGAACTCTTAGGCACTTTTCATGTTTTCAGTCTATTCTCACAACAACCATATGAGGAAAGGACACTGGGGTTATTCCCATCTTTTAGGTGAGGACAGTGAACTTAGGTTATTTACCAAATACCCAGGTTCAGACCTAACAGTGCATTTCAAGGCTTGCATATTTAACCATTACCCTCACTGCAGCTTAATATGAGTTGATATTTGAAGTTTCTATTGTGGCTCAGCGGGTTACAAACCCAACTAGTATCCATGAGAATGTGGGTTCCATCCCTGGCCTCGTTCAGTGGGTTAAGGATCCCACAGTGCTGCAAGCTGCAGCATAGGTCACAGATGCGGCTTAGATCCCACATTGCTGTGGCTGTGGTATAGGCCTGGCAGCTGTGGCTCCGATATGACCCCTAGCCCAGGAACTTCCATATGCTGCAGGTGCAGCCATAAAAAGGAAAGAGAGGAAAGAAGGAAAGAAGGGAGGAAGGAAAGAGAAAGAAAGAAAGAAAGAAAGAAAGAAAGAAAGAAAGAAAGAAAGAAAGAAAGAAAGAAAGAAAGAAAAAAGAGGAAAGAAAATATGAGTTGATATTTGTAAAAGGACATTTCCCACATTATGGTCCTTATCTCAGGAATAGCACCATTGTTGCAGGAGCCGCAGCCAGAGGTACTAACACAGAGTGCCTGCCATATGATGTGGGGTCCAGTGGGCAGCACAGGGGTATTTGAGCAACTGGAGAGCTCATGTCCCCTGAGATAGTTGCCCTTTTGGAATGGGAGAGACCAGGCTTCTGCAAGATTTAAAAACAGAATTTAGAAATCATGTTTTTATGGATAATCTTTGGACCTAAAAATCATGAGGTACATACAATCCAAGGGAGAAGACGGGTAGTGCCAAGCAGGTCACACCAAGGCATTATTTGTCCTCAGGCTGTCCGCATGCGGCCACTTGTTATCTCATGTAGCCCCACAGCATCTCCACATCTTGGCATCCTCATCTGTCCAGCAGGGATCTTGTGACATTGGGCTGTTGAGTAACTGATCTGAGATCAGAGCTCTAACGAGGACCAGACTTGGACTTGGACAGGTGGCTTGACTCTAGACACCTATATCCTCATGTTATTCTCACGGGCAGAATTCTGACAGCAAATGATCTAAATTAGAGGTCAGCAGACCTGGGTGCTGGCTGTGGTCTGCGTATTGAGCTGAAAGACGGTGAGGCTGCTCACCCCTAAACCCTGTTCTGCCAGCTTCTGTATTCCACACTGCAGTCTCTGTGTTGACCAGCAAGGGCCCACCATGCACTAGCATTTTTAAATGTTGCAGAGGTTATGTTGAAGATAAATTATAGTAGAATACAGATAATGATTTTATTGTTTAAGAACACCTTCAGAAGGTGACCATGCCCTTAAGAAATATACTAAATGCTCTGTTTAGTGTAAAATCACCATCCAGACTGGTCCTTACCTCCCAAGGTTAAAAGCATACAGTATTTCTAAAGTGTTCTGGCAGAACATTCCTCATCAGGCCATGCAGTGCACCTGGGTTGCACTAAAAGCCGATGCATTTTACCTTTATCTGAGTTTCAGAGAAAGTATCAATGCAACCATCTGGAATACATATTAGAATTCTAGGGGGCTCTTGATGAAACCGGCTCAATGGAAGATAGAGTATTTATGGATGAGCTGATAATAATAATGATATTAATAATAATAATGGTCCTTATCTGTATAATGTCGTATGGCTTAGGAAACAGTTTTACATACACACAATTAGATTCTAGGCTGGTCTTCAAATAGAGGCATTGAGGCAAGCATTAATTTTGAAAACATAAATAGCAAAGTGAACATGGAAATGAAAATATGATTGACATTTTCTGCCAGTCATGTTTACTGGAAGCTGTTTAGGGGAAGGAAAAACAAAAAGAGAAGGAAGGTAACATCGAGTCAAAATATATAAGCAAATAACAACATTCCCCCCCAAGTGGAAATGTAAATCAAAATTGTGCTCACCAGGAGAATTTGATGTGAGGTGTGAAATTAAGTCCGGAAGAGACCTGACCCTTTCTCTCTCTTCTGTTTCTCACCCTGGGCTGGTGGCAAATCTCAGATTCCTGAGGCATCATGATCTCCTCTCCACTCCTTCGGGTGTCTGACAGTTTGTAAATCCACAGGGAAACCTTTCTTGCAAGGGTTTTCCTGGACCCTCTCATGCAAACAACGTGAAGTGATCAAAAGAAGAACTCTTGGTTTATATTTGCCTTGTCCTAGCCATGCATGCAGATGCAAACCAAGAGAACTTCTTTGTCATGCCAGGCAGGCAGGATCAGCCCCTAGAACACCTTTGAGAAACGGACAGGGCAGGGCTGTGATGAGAGGAGAAGATGAGGCGCTTGCCTTGGGCGCCAGTTTTTTGGGGGCACCAAAAACATCAGTGATCAAGATAAATAATAGTTTAATGCAATATTGTTTTAGAAATTAAAATGCAAAAAAAAAATGCACAGGATTTTGAATAAAGACAGGATAAATAGCCATTTTAATGCTGGCCTTTAAGTTCTGAATTTCCTAAGTCAGTAGGGGTTATAATAAAAAACAACACAACAGCAATCTGCCATCTACGTGAACACTTGAAGTGTGCCAGGAACAGTGTTCAGTACCTTACAGGCATTTTCTCTCAATACATTTCAGGGGGGACTCAATTCACCCTACAGTAAATCCAAATCTACTTGGTAATAAACTATATTAGAAAAAGAGTTCCTTTACAGGCTCCATAAATTCCATTACAGTCCATTTTGTCTTTGTTAAACAGATGAGTTGAAAATTACACTTCCTTTATTCACAATGATCATTTTAGACATAGAGCTCAAAAAGATCAGCATTAACTTTAAAAAATATATTAGCATGCTCGTATCTATTAAGTCCCATTGCTTTGTAGGCTCCAGCTGATGATTTTATAAAGTATACCACAGGAGGGGAAAAAATCAAGGATAATTATAAATTCATAAATACATAATTCATTGGCATAAAGCTATTTGAAGGGGGTGGGTGCAGAATTATCTCTTTCCTCCAGAAAAATCACAGAGATGTTCTGATTAAGCCCATCATCTAGTCGATGTGAAATTCCAGCCAAACTGATGGGGCACATTTTCTTTTCTGAAACTACCTTTGATAAGAAATGCATTACAAACTCATCAGTTTGGCTTCCGGTGAACAAAAAGACAGCAGCCGTCTGGATCATTCTGGATTCACAGTGAAACTGCCACACCGTGTATCCTCCAACTAAAGCTGTGCCAGTTTGACAAGGGGCAGATGAATCCAGGAGTTATTGTGCAGGGCTTTAAATCTATGCGGCAGCTGACGGTTGAAATAATCATCTATATATCGCTCTGAGCTAGCTGGGGAAAGGTTGAAGCTGTATATTTTCAGCATATCTAGTCTAATGGGTAATCTGTTGTCTTGGATAGGCTCTTTCAGGGTGGACTTGCAGCCCACACTGACAGCTCCGAGGAATTGCTCGTGGTAGATGTGGTTTGCCTTGATTCTCAACCTGCACGGTGGGCGAATCTAACTTGGCTGGAGTTGGAAAATGGGAGGCTCACCTGACTAGTCCCCAGCAAGGCAACGGGACCTGCAGGATTAATAGCTAGCTGGGTGGGAGGGACCTCTCGGTTTATCCACATCTATGTACCTGAAGTGCGTTTCATGTGCATTACGTCTCCCGTCCAGCTATCCTGGCACATTGGGAAGAATATTGTCCTTTTTGGAAAAAGCTAGGAAAACGTACGATGATACACAAGAGCAGGAGTGAGCAGACCTTTTCTATCGAGGGCCAGCTACTAAATATGTTAGGTCTGGGGGCCATGCAATCTCAGTTGCAGTTACTCAACTCTGAGGTGTAGAGTGGAAACAGCCAGGATGCCAGGTGCGCAAATGGCTGTGGCCATGTTACGGTAAAGCTTATTTGTAGCCATTGAATTTCATATCATTTTGATGTGTTATGAAATAGCCGTCTTCCTAGATGTCCCCCAATCATTTAAAAGTGTAAAAACCATTTTTAGCTCATAAGCTCTCCAAAAATATGTCCCAGAGTATAGTTTGCTGATTCCATAACTTGAGAAATATAAAAAGAAAGCAGGCAGCCGTTGGTGCCAAGAATTTGGTGGAGACTCTCCCTGTCCTGAAACTTATTCCCACAAACACATGCTGCATGCATCAGGCCTACACAAAGGTACTGGGTACACTTCTTGATCTCAAAGCCTTTACTATCTTGTCAGGAGTTGGGAACAGGGAGAGGAGGAAAGGACATTTTGGTTGAACTCGTGTCCACTTTTTTTTCCCCCTCAGTTTGAGATGTAAAAATTCTCTTCTTCTTTTACCTCCAAACTCCAGAGTCCATAGTCTTAATTCAGCACAAGTGTTGCATCTCTCATTTCCATTGTGTATTTGCTTTTTGACTTCCTCTGTTCTTCTTTGCATCTCATCTCTGAGCAGAGAATGCCTAGTGATCTTTGCTTGAGCCTCTTCTTTGCCCTTGAGGTGATGAAAACAGTCTATTCCAAGACAGACAAAGAAAGAAAGGGAACTAGATCTCCAAATGGAATTTTCTACCAGATACTGAGTAGGGCAAGAGCACTGGGCAAGTTACAATGATAGGTCGGGTTTTGAATAAAGAGATTTGAGGTGAGATTCTAGATCCAGGGGACTTTGAGGAATGTTGGGCTCTAACCAGGATGCCCACAGAACGTGAGGCTCTGGTTTGAGATTGGTGTGTGGGCACAAGAGGTGCCTCTCATGCGCTGAATTCGATTCTGGTAGATCTGTTAAGCCACAGTATTTCCGTAGAGAACCTTGCGTTCCAGGTCATGCGGATTCTGTTAATATATTTATATAGTATTTCTTCTCTCTCCCATGTAGGAGCTAAATTCTTTCATTACAGTGTGTTGATGGACTCAAACTTGTACAATTCAGGTTTCCTAGGCAGTGAATAGAGCTAGAAACATACCCTGTGATTAACTTCTGCATATTCTATTGTTCCTTCAAGTCTCCCTCCCCATTCTCCTATTAGCTCCACAAAAGCCAGAAACGAAAAAGCTTCAACAAGCCTCCCCTTCCCTGCCCCCTCACCCTACAGTGGGGCACCGCTCCCTGTGCCTCGGTGTGGGATACTAGGAGTTACTTTCCATCCTCCTTTTACATAATAACGAGTCAAAGTTGTTTCCAGAGTACATTCCTTTAGACTTTCTGAATAAATGCATTTGCAATTTTTGGGCCAGAAGTGGTGAAATCATCCTGCCTGATAATATATGATAAGGTGATCGTTCAGTTATAGAGAGTTTATGTATCTATTCTGTGTTGGTGATATTAATGTTGGTATTCCTTTTGATGGGAACCAGCCTTCATCTTTTAATTATCTGTGTATTAATATTCACCATGATTTTTCCAGACAAATACATCTTGGGGGGATTGATCTTATCAATAATACCACAAAGTATTCACTGAACTTCTTGGTTTTATATGTTATTCCAAGGTTGTCAGACCTGATACTCTCGTTCCAAGGATAGCACCCATTTTAACTTCCCTATGTTCTGACGTGGAGCTGCCGCCCATCGACTCTCTCGGCATAGAACTTGGCTCTGATGCCCATCTTACCTGATCTTAGTCGCCCAGCCTCACTGATGGGCACATGGCAAAATGGAAACAAAAATCAAGTGCTTCTTTAGAGCAGTGACAGGACCAAACTCCCAGTATGGATTCTTTATCTGGCATTTGTTGTTCTTATTTTGCCTTCATGGCTTATGGCAACATCCATACCCTTTTAGCAGTCTGGTTTGAGTGACAGCCAGCCCCAGGGTTCTGGTAGTCTATGATTATGAGACAGGAAACGTCCCTCTATAAAACAGGCACCATTCTGTCCTGGGACTGTGCTTTCCTGGCCATGGTTAAGAACTTGAGTTAACCAGCCCAGATTTCCTCGTGAAAGCCATCAGCAGTCAAACCAGAGAAAGGTTGGATCAGCTTGGGAGTTTTGTCCTTTGTGAATTACTTTATTGCCAAATGACTGTATTACTGTGACTTACATGATTTTTCTTAGAGGGGAAGTTCAATAAACCCACAGGAACTAGGAAGCACACGGTTCCATGTCTAGTCCAGCAATTTCATAAATTGCCATTTTTAGTAAAATGACATTCACATCCTAAAAGGCTGAAAACACACACCCGATTTCCACTGATGTCACTCATGATACAAGAAGATGCTACACACCACTCCTTGCATAGGAGTGGCAAACCCCTGGCACTTAATGCAAGTTAGGCAGCAATACCACAGCCAAGAGGGCTGACCAAGCCAGTGCTTTGAGATGAAAACAATAGTTTTGCATTGAGTGTTGATGACGGGGACTATCATGATTATGCAATAGGATGCATTTTAGCAGCTTTCAGGAGATAACGGGTCTGGTCTTGCTGCAAAACTGAGTTTCCTGTGTCCGTGGATATTATTAGGGAGAAGGGAACTCAGTATATTTTGGGAAATGATGGCACAAACAAGATTATCTTGTGACATATTATCCCATTTGACATCAATGACAATAACACAGCAAAAAGATTTTTAAGACGTCATGGGGATAAAAGAAAAGACGACAAAAAAAAAAAATCAACCCAAAACCCCAAAACACTCAAGTTCAGCTGTGAGGGAGGAAACTTCCATTTTAATTTAAAACTATAATTCTTTTCAACGTTAAAATTGGTTTGGTACGTTTCTAATGAAAAATTTCACAAAGGATTAATTTCAATTTTCTTTTCTTATTGTTTGGCAGTCAAGGTTGGCGCTAGATCACGCTATCCCAAAGACCCATTTGCGTTCAGGAACACAACTCACAATTCTCGGCTTGTGACCGAGCCAGGTGAAGGATGTTCTGGAATCCACTCCAATGTTTAATAACTGTACCCCGCCCCCCTTCTACCTTAACATGCTGAGCCCAGTGGAAGAAGAAAGATGGACTGCTATGGATTTCAGCATGCACTTAGCTTGTGGGGCAGCAAAATACCAAAGAGAAAACCCATGCAAAAGGATCATAATCATTAAAACTACCCCCAAACTAGCAGCTTGCACAAGGCTTCAGTCGGAAGCCCTGTTAGCTAGATGCCTTTGTGTTCCAGCCACTTTGCATGCCTCTTACTCTGAGTGATTCCAGTGTGAATATGACATTACTAATGACCTGCTAAGTGTGTGCAGATGTGGGTTTCTCCAGATGTAGTGATTAATAACGTAATGGAGATAGCCGGTTGACTCATGTTTATGGGTTGTTGGCCTTTTACTACATTTCCCAGTTTATTTGCTTTGAACTATTTTTTCTTTTTTTTTTACAAACTCACCTTGAAGTCTAAAAGGGCATCATCCTCCTAAATCCTGTTGAGGAAACAGGAAAAGGATTGTGTGCAGGCTGGAGTTGAGCATCTAGCCCATCACGGGTCAGCACTGGACTACTTAGGAAAGCTGAAAGGCGGAATCCTTGTCCCATCTTACTTGAAGTGCCTGCAAAGAGGCATTGGTGAACCTTGACACAGGGTTTGAAAGCTAGCTAGGCCTGTAAAGGGAGAAAAAAAAATCCAGTAAGGTACATGATCATCTTGAAGTGAGCCCAGAGTTCTGGCCTGTGTTTCTAGAAGATGTTGCCTTGCTTTTTGCTTAAAAACAGAATGCCAGTGAAAAGTTGACTAAAATGTTGTTACAGATGTTCAACTCTGCATTAAGGCTGTCGGAATTACCACCACATCTTAAATCAATTCCCAGAACATTGTCTGGAGGTTATGTCATTGAAATAATGAATCCTCTTTAGTCAAGTATAAGCAAACATGTTAAAACATCGTTGTAACTTTAAATTAAACTCCAGCGCAAACCAAGGGATCTGAAGGCTCATTAGACTTGCCTGACATTTTTCTAGCACTGAGTCTTCCCAAACTGTAAAACTGTTAGATTCAGTGCCTATTAGACAAGCAAGCACTGGGAAGTTACAACGGCACATTAAGTGTTATACTTAGGGATGTGCAAAAACAAGCCCTTGAATTTTATGAGTACTCGGAGACTGGATGGAGTTCAACTCCTATAAAAATTCCACGTTGGATTCCTGAACTTGTTTGTGTGTGAAAGAAGCTGGTAAGTCAGGTCCCTTGGAAAGACCATATCTTCCTATGGCTTCCACAGCAGGACGACGCAAGTGGAAATGCCAGAGACAGAAATGTGTTGTAATTAGCCAGAAAGCGGGTGAATACGAACTGGAATTCCTTCAATACATTGGTCTTTCATGAAAGTAAATTTAAGTTTCCCTTTTAATTCCATTTTTATTCCTCTCGTGTCATCACAAAAGGCCGTGAAAAAATTACATTACCTAAAAGTTTTCCTCAATCTGCTTTCTTTACATATGCAGAAATTGATAGAATCCATATCCAGGATAATAATTAAATATGGTTTATATCCTACTTAGGAGAAAGAAGTTATCACTGCTCTTGAGGGATCTAAGCCATCTGTAATGGTCTCCATTACCTAACGTTCATATATTTAAGCTGGAGACATTTCCTCCCATCTCTTCAGGGAACAGATCTACATTTCCAAGCCTTGAGTGCAGGAGGAAACCTTTGAACATGCGTTTCATTTAAGAGAACAAGTCCCAGTTTAAATGCAGCATGATTATGATGGATGATCTTTCGGAGTTGCGATGAAAATAGTTTCCTTGCATAGAAGGAGGCTGGCTTTAGCATCAGAACAAGGTGTTTCCCTGGAGCTGGCGAACAGGTATTAACTTGCACGTCTCACATCTGAAGATCACTGCCGGTAAACAGACGGTGACAAGGTGCGAGGCTAATGGACATTTAACCAGAGAGGGCTCTATATTCTAGGCCCAGTGCAGATGCAGAAAGTTAAGGGAAAAAAAACCCAGAAGAAATACCAGTGGGTGTGGTTTCTTAACTAATACAGACTCATTGTATAATTGGACAAAACTATGGCAACATCTGCTGGCCTTGAATAAAGCTAGCCAAGTAGGCCAGGTGAGCCAAAAGACTTTTTTGGATATTTCATTCTAACTGTAAGAAGGCTCCTGTGATAGAGAAGAAAAGAACTTTCGCCCCCTACCAGACCCACTCACACGTACACATGTTATTTAGTTCCTCATGCTCCTCAACTAATCTAGGTTATCACATAGTGCAGTCATTAAAAGTGGTCCATATTAAAAGACAACCTTGTATTACATAGATAGTCAATGCAAGAATTTCTACTCTGTTCCAAGGTGGGGAAAGTGCAAAAACACTTACACAATTGTCTCTCTATCTCACTGCCTTTCTACCCCATTATTGCCTGTGATGCCCGGCCCCCATCCCATGAAAGGAAGATGAATGCAGGTCAGGCTCAGAGTGCCTTTTTGCTTGCCGAGAGATGCATATCACATCTAAGTGATTTTTTTCAATACCATTTATGTGGCTAGTATTTATTTCCTTTAATCTTTTAAGTGCTGTTTAGAGTCTGTGTGATTTGCCACGGATACTCATTTCTGATAAGATGTGATATCCTCCCAGCCATATAGTTCCTGCCTGGAGCTCTAAGTGACTGATAGGGTCGCCGTCTGAGTCTGGGCCTCTAGGGGGCCAGGGCAGGGGAAGCAGGTGGTAGGATGTGTGGGCTGGGGGTGTTTGCAGGTATTTTCTTGCCTTCATTTCTTCTGATCACGCTTTCACCTCCAGCCACATTCTTGTTCCCTTTTCCTGTGTTGGCCGGAAGTTAGACAACCTCATACTGACAGCAGAAAAAGGGAGTGTACCAAGGAGATACTTTGAAGCAGGTTTGGAGGGTAGTGGGATTGTTAGACTCACTTTGGGACCATATATCATAATGCAGAAAATTTATTTAGAGTTTTCAGGGAAGTACCCTATCTCGCATGTTCCGATAGGGGTCTTCCTGGCTAATATCAAGGAGCTGAAGTGGCATTTCCTTCCCCACTGGAGACTTGTACACCATTAATGTACATCAAGCTTCTTTTGATGTCATCACTGCTAATATTTCTCTTCTTGGCTTTAAGGTAACTGTATATTTTGAGTTTCAGGGGTGCTTCCTCCCAGTCAACTATAAGCATCCAAGGATCTTATTTTTCCTTCTTGACATTACAGCTATAGCCTGAATTGTGGGGGTGGGGAGAGGAAGACTAGGATTTGGCTGCCGATGCCCTTGGGAGACAGGCTGGGTACGCATCTGCTAATTATCAAGCAGCTCTCTTAAAAAGAAGCATGATGCAGGCTAATACAAAGCTTATTAGCGGGTGTCTTTGGGCAAAAGCAGTAGCGTGTGCTGTGTTGTTTGTGAGCAAAGCTTCACATTGCTTAGCGATCTGTGTGGTTGAGACATTTGGAAAACAGCCCTTGGTTTCCAGTTCCCTCTGCTGGCCTCCTTCCCCACCCCCACCGCATCATCAGAGACATCATTCAATGGCAACCTCCTTCTTCATTTGGGTGCTCTTCTCCAGCTTGGTCCTCCAACCTTGCAGCCTGGTCCTCCTGTCTTAATGAATTAAGAAAGGATCCCATGTGCACGTTTCCCCCCACGCCCCTTTTGGGAGGTGGAGCAACAAGAGCTGAGCTGGGCTGAGATTCTTGAGCCAGAACACACCAATGTTCCCAGTCCTCACTGATTGCAACATTGGCTGTTAAGGCTGCAAAATCTTTGCCTATCTCTCCAAGGCTCTTCCTCTGACTTGCAGGAATAAGGAACCAGTTCCGTTGGTTCATTTGCAGAAGCAGCCAGCTGGCAGCTCTTACATTGCTGCCCCAAAGACAACTTTATTTCTGATTTTGGTTACAAGAAAAACCAATTCGGTTACCCAGCAAAGCAAAGTAACCAAAATGAATTCTCAGCATAATGAGGGGATGTTTCCATAGATATATTTATACATAGACTTGTATGCAGATATTTTATGATTTCTTTCTTATGGCAGGGTGTTTACAAACTGTTTTAGTCTGTTTAAAGTGCATGCTCAATCACTGGAGTGTAAAGAGGTGATGCTTTCACCTTGCCTAAGCCCGCCTCTTTGACTAACGCCTTGGTCTTTGTCATTGGGTCTTAAGAGATGGCCATGAGTTCCTAGTGAGTGACTGAGCCATGAGTGTGTGTCCTTTGATATCTTGCCTGTATTGCACAGTCTGCCCTCAAACTGTTCATAATCTCATGAGCTGCCTGTATTTCCAGTTGAAGATGAGCAGCCGTCAACACTGTCACCCAAAAAAAAGCAGCGGAACGGAGGCATGCGGAATTCGCCCAGCTCCTCGCCCAAGCTGATGAGGTAAGGACCGGGCCCCCTCCAGCTTCGTCTCCACTCCTTGCACCCCCCTCCACCCCCCCACCCCCCACCCCCCACCCCCCCACCTCGCCGGGCCCAGAGGCGCCCCTCCCCACCAAGCTCAAGGCGGAGGAGGGGACGAGATCGTTAGAGGGCTTCTTAAAGGCTGGAGTATTTATTCTGTCAGCTTGTCAGCAGTTAATGATAGAGCTGAAAAAATTCTGTCATGAAAAACAGTTTGAAAAGCTGTTTGAAAAATACATAGGCTTTAAAGTCTTAGCTGTCACCATGTCCTGTCTATGTGTAGTTCCTAAACAGCCGTGGCACTAATGACGGAGGCAGCCAATCAGAGGCGCTCGGGTGGTTAGTTCGCCTCTGGCAAGTCTCTTTCTGCTGGAGCCCCTCCGAGGACTGTTTTCTGTACTTAAGGCCATATGTGCGATGTAGCATCACAATCAAAAATGAACCTGAAGATTACCTTCTCTTTATCCTGTCGATTGAAATGAAATTTCTGTTAATTGATTTTGACTGATAAAAAAGTCTAATAATCTGTGGATTTGCCAAAGCAAAGTTCAAAAGTAATCCAGTTCTGCTCAGGCTAAAAGCAATATTAATTATGGAATAGAGCTTGTGTGTACTCTTTTTCTCTCTTTTTCTCTCTTTCCTCCCTCCTTCCCTTTCCTCCCTCCCCCCCACCACTCCCTGCTTCCTTCTTTGCTTCCTTCCTTTGCTGCTTTCTCCCTCCCTCTCTCTTCTCTTTTGACCACAGCTTCCACTAGGAAATGGCAAGTGAAGCCAGTTTTCAGTAGAGTTTTGCTGGTTCCTCTTCTTGGCCTCTTCGTCTTTCATCTCCCTTTTTTGGTCCTCGATTCATCTGCCAGTCCTTGTGTTCATTTCCTTCAACAGCCTACCTCTCCAGCACCTCAATGAAATGGGAGTGATTTCAGATTTGCCCTGCTTTCCCTAAATGGTTCCCCCCAAGGAAACACCTGCCATCTTGACAATACTTTCTTCCATTACTTTCATTGCCACTGGCCATTGTCCCTACTTCGATTATTGATACAAAATAATGGCGATGGCCTCCTCCTTCCCCCCTTCTCTAAGCATCTGCTTCTTCTGGGCTCTCCATGACTCCCTTTGTAGGATGGAGACGGCTGTTAAGTGTTTCCTTAGCAGATCTCTGCCTCCCCCTCGCTCAGGCTTGCTTGGGTGTTGCTGATTTACATGCTTGTTTACAGTTTATGAGGAGGAATAAAATGTGCCAACTGCCAAGCTTCTCGGTTTTATGATGCCAGTTGTCCTGCTAACATCCGTTCTCTATTTACTCACCTTTAGGTAATCGCCTTATCTAATACTCATGGTTTTATTGATTTAAAGTAGAGAAAAAGCTCAGGCCCTTATCGTTTGCCTAAATTTAGAGACGCAAATAAATAAATAAAGAGAAGTCTGAAAAATCTGAAACCTTTGGAGCCAAATTCCCTGTCCCTGTTTGCTATGTAAAGTATGGCTCATTTCTTTGATCTTGAGTAATAATAATTCTGAGGAGTTATACTGTTTTCATATGCTTCAAAGCTGTGTCAAAGTTTTGCTGCTTAAGGGTACTTCTTTATTCTGTTGGCTCTTGGGTACCAAGATGACAGGTCTTCTGTACGAGGTGGAAGCTTTTTTAAGTCGTAGCCTTCAGCAAAACATCAAATTACCAAATCCAGGGTAACATACTTCTACACAAATGCCTTTCCTGTAGATATATTATACCATATATATTAAATACTTTAGTGTTACACGCTACATTTTATGTGCAATAGAAAGTGATGGTTTGAGGTAGCCTTGGGGGAACTTTTTTTTCCACAAGCAGAAAAAGCTAGTATATACCGTATCAAGTATGGTTTTTACAGGACTTTCTGCCCGAAGGCCTTTGTAAATAAGTAATGATCAACAGATTGGCTGTGGGTTTTTGAAAAGCATGCCTGTGTCAGTTTGCATGATGGGGGAGAATTTTCAAAGTGGGTCTTGCTTTCATTGCCTGTCGGTGAGGGGCTGAGGGAGGCAGTCATCCTGGGCTGGAGCTGTCTGCTCGGTGGTACATCAGAGTTGCTAAACGGGGGGCAGGCGGTGAGCTGCAACTTGCCAAGCTACAGAACTTGGGTTTCTGGTCCTGGTGCCTTGGGGCTGTGTAGCCACGCCCATGGCTACTGTCACCAGGCACTCGGCCCCACCAGCCTGCGACAATCTCGATTGGCGCTCAGCTGGAAGGGGCTACCCCTTGATGAGGCAGAAAGCCTTAGATCCCCCTTGTTTCCCGTGACTTTC
Source organism: Sus scrofa (assembly GCF_054392235.1). Classification (NCBI taxonomy): domain Eukaryota; kingdom Metazoa; phylum Chordata; class Mammalia; order Artiodactyla; family Suidae; genus Sus; species Sus scrofa. The sequence continues at coordinate 101,663,293 of NC_139396.1, read as the reverse complement.
TGTGTTTTGGGTCCTCTACAGACTCTTTCTGAGGTGGGAGCCAAGACGGAGTGTCGAGCCCTCTCTTTGTTTCGCTTCATTTCTGGGGTATGAATGAAGAGCCTGTGGGCAGTTTGATTTGGTTTGAAGCCCTGGTCCTGGTCATGAGGTTGCTGAGGCTTATTTTTTCCAGCTCCCCCCCCCCCCCCCGCCTTTTTTCTTTTTCTTTTAAGGACAGCACCTACAGCATATGGAAGTTCCCAGGGTAGGGCTCCAGTTAGAGCTGTGGTCGCCGGCCTACACCACAGCAACACCAGATCTGAGCCGCATCTGCGACCTCTGCAGCAGCTTGCGGCAATAATGGATTCTTAACCCACTGAGGGAGGCCAGGGATCAAACCCGCATCCTTGTGGATACCAGTTGGATTCTTAACCTGCTGAGCCACAAGGGGAACTCCTTGTCTAGCTCCTTCTTGCTGATTGACAGAAAACAGAGGGGCTCATGCACCGCCTTCCGGCTTCTCTAGGTTCCCCTGCCCCCCAATCTTCAAACATTCCCTTTCTACTCTACAAAATATAGGACTCGCAGGCCCTATTCCTTATGACCAGAAACATCCGTAAAGGAAGCTAATGACTCATTTGAAGTGGATGTTTCGACAGAGTTTGTGGCTCGCTGCTTGCGCGGAATCAATCATTCTGAATGCAGGCAGGTTTTAGTGGCCTATGGGCAGTGATAGGAACAGTTCCAGGAGAAACCAGGGAGCCCAGAATGGGCTGGGCTGGGCTTTAATTTACCACTGTGGCCTCTGTAAATAAAGCAGGCTCCTGCGTGAAGGGTCCTTGCCAGCCGTCCACCAGCATGAAATGCTATAGGCACCTGGCACTAATGACCTTGGTCTCCCCTTTGCTGTGGTATCGGGCCTACCTTGGTTTTTAAGTGTTACTTCCCTCTCTGCACAATCATTAGATGAACTGCCTCGTTTTGTGTGTCCGGATCCTGAGGCAGTACGTGTTTCAGTCATCCTGATGGACAACCACCTCACGTCCAGACGGAGCCAAGTGGCGACTATCTGTGCTCCAAGGCAGGGGACCAGGTGTCAGAAGAGATGCCTGTGGCCTGACACCCTGCCAAGCAGCAGGCCCAGGAGGTAGCCAGGGTCCTGGTATTTGTCTTCCTGTTGCTCTTAACACAGAATTATTAGGAACCTCTCCTAGTTTTCTTCTAAAATCACCAAGCACTGCTGTCCAGTTCTCCCTGCTCAGCAGGTTTGTGCCCCATAAAGAATGCTGTGTCTCCCTTCAGTCATAAACTCTCTAGTGGGTGAGAATTTGGTGTCTAAAAAACTAAGTCAAGGGTTCTTAACTGGGGGGGCCTCCCAGCCCCCTTTGACTATCTAGTGAAATCTCTCTAGAAAGCTCTCTCTAGGGAAAAAAAAAAAGTTCCTTTGACACCATTTTGACCACAGTTGAAGGAGATTCCCTGAATTCCTGCCCCGGTTACTATGACATTCAGTTCATTTCACAACCACCTCTGAGTAGTTGCCTTCACAAATGCTTTTTGGCTGCTGAGAAGTTGTCTTCGGTGGCTCGACAGTATGGAGGAAAGGCCTGGAATCCCACATGCAAATGCAACCCTAAAATGCAACCCTAAAAGGTGATGGATCTCAGCTGCCTGCTTCTATTTCTTTTCCCAGGTTAATTCTTCTCTGGGAAATGTTATGAGAGCCCACTGTTTTCAAGATGTTGTGGAAGGGCTTTGAGGATCTAAAGTAAGATGGATTGCAGTCTTCAGATGACATGGATCCCATGTCTTGGAGATGCTCACAGTTCAATGTGGGAGACAGACAAGCATACACAGCAGAATAGAATAAGAACTATTTTAAGATCTGCCAGCATGGGCCCTGAGACTAGAGCAGACCCTTGTTAATTCTGGTTTGAGAGTCTGAGCTTGGCATGTGAAGGATGTGTCCTTGAACTTGGCCCCACGTGATGAGAATTCTCTAACAGCGTTACCTTCCGGTTTCCGTTGTTTGCCAGATTCTAGGCATCATTCCCAGAGCATCCTTCCTGTTAATTCACTGAATCCTAACTATGGCTCCATGAGGAAGGGTTGCTCTTTCTTCCAGTCTGTAAACAAGGAGGCTGAGTCACAGACATATGAAGAGTAGTAAATCTAGTAAGTCTTGACTAATTAGGAAGAGCTGAATCCAGACACTTTTGTTTCCAAACTCACCTTATTAACTCCTTCACTCTTCTGCCCCATGGAGGGAATAGATGTGTCTGGATCAAGGAGTTCCTAGAATGGCATCACTGGTGTTGAAAATATGAGAGTGTTCTGGCACCCAGTCATGAAGGCCTTTTCTGTCAGAAGCAAAAGCCTTGCAGGTTTCTGAGGAGGCAGTGCCCTAACTTGTGTTTTGGGAGGGTCACTGATGGCAGTACAAGGAAGGAGTTAGAACCCTTCATGGCTTGCTGAAGACACAGTCACATGAATTCAGAGGTGTGAACAGAAGGCCCACCTCTGCCCCAGCCTCTGCCAAAGGCCTTTGGGTATCAACCATTCAGGGTCTGCTGTAGAACAGTGGACCAGATGTGAGCGAAGCAGTCTTCCCAAGAAGGACACACAGCATCCCTGACATTAGTTACACCTCTTTCTTCAGGTCCTAGGGGACTTGTGTTAGATGCCAGGGACAATAAGGATTTCCTCGGGATGTCCTGGGTGGGCATTTTATGGAAAGACATAGCCCCCAGCCAGGCTAGCAAGAATGACAATGCCAAAACCAGAAATCAAACACTGCCAAATGAGCATCATATCATAAGACCCAGGACACATTTAATATTTGTTTTCTGAATGAGAGTGGAAATAGGATTTGAGGACAACAGATTATCTTCTTGGGTAGTAACTGATCATTAAGTGTAATAAACTCATCTGCTAGTTAAGTCCCTTCTCTTTTTCCTCATACCTTTCCTGGGGTCTTTGTGTCAGGACCGCTAGCTTGAAAGGCTGTAGTCATGAAGAATGGCAAAGTGACCTGACCCACTCAGTGCTGGGGACAGAATGCCACTCTCACTGTTTCTTCCACTGGGCAGAAGAAAGAAGGAAGACTGGGACAGCTTAGCTAAGTAAATTCACCTCTTAATGCACAAACAAATAGCAAATGACAGGCCCCCACGGGACTGGAGAAGAAAGAAATAGTCGGTCTCATCCTACCAAGGCTCGATGGATTTGACACAGGTCCCTGGACACGTTGCATGTGCCGCAGAGGGTCATTATCCTGTTCCCTCATTTCAAGAGCATCGCATATGCTCTCCTCCAGGACTGAAGGACTGTCAGCTCTCCCAGCTTGTCTCCCAAACATAAAGGCAGTAATTTCCTTCTTCCTCGGAGAAGAGTGACTGCCTAGCAAGAGATGACATACAGGGTAGCAACAGTTCTTGATTGTTCACTTGTTGGGCAGGGAAAAAAAAAAATGTAAGTAGAGAGATACAGGAAGTTTGGCCAGGGTGGCCTGAAGGTTTTCTCAAGCTGGCTCCAAGGATGGCCGTCTGGTGGGAGATGCAGGCAGGGCAGTAAGCAGCCATGTCTCAGGAGTGCTGATCATTACACAGGATGGTGGGGGCCGTGTTGGAGGGTGAGTTAGGAGCCAGAATCCCAAAGTCAGGATCCTGGCAACATAGTGGGAAATAGAATTCACCTGGAGATAAAAGGCCTCTGAGAATGAGGCAGAAGCATTTATGGTGAGGCAAACCCAGTATGGGCCCTTTCAAGGAGACTACCTGAAACCCCCTACAGTCACCTGTGGCCAGAGCAGCCAGAGACCCACACACGTGACCTGCTGTTCTTGCATGTGACACTGAAAGACTTAGTTTCTCACAGCTGCATTGTCTTCTCTGGAGTGGAAGAAGCAATGGGGAGAAAGAATGGTAAAAAACTGAATTATAAGCATTGCACTTTATGAGAACAAATATTTCATTTGCTTCTTTTATGCTTATTTGCTGATGAGCTCTTAGAAATAGAGGTCAGCCAGAGAGTCATTTGTGTGGCCTCCCAGTGAGGAATCTCCATCACGGGTTGACACAGTCCCTCAAGTTCAAGAGCATCACAGAGAGAGAGAGTCAGAGTAGGCAACCTGGGTGTGCTTTTGTCATCAGATCTTCAGTCTCCATTTGAAGAGCAAGATCAGGACTAGAGTGAGGCATGTGAGGGCCTCCCTAAAAGTTGCTCCTAGGCCCCTCTCTGGCCCCACTCTAGTCCTGGCCTGGTTGGATAGAACCATAGCCTTCCAGTCTGGATGCTACAAATAGTTGCTGGCATTGGTAGAATTGAATCAAACCACAGAGATTCTCCATTTGGGCAAAACGTTATGGCAATGATCTTCCAGCTCTAATGGGCATTGGAATCTTCTAGAGTATTTTATTAAAATAGACCTTCATTCAGTAGGTTTGGGCTGGGCTGGAGAATTGCATTTGTCTGAAGCTCCCAGATGACGCTGTGGTGGCTGGTGTGGAGCCATGCTTTGAGAACCATTGCTTATGGGATTTGGAGTTTCATGTGTTGAGAGTCTTCTCGCAGAAATGCTCAGATCTGGAGTTGGAGCATTGACTTGTTGCTTAATTAAGAACATCTGTGTTGACTACCATGGGGCATCAGACATGAGTCCCCTCGGCTTATGGGTTACAGCAGCTGGCTCTGGGCATGCTCTAGACAGCCTGACTGGTTAAAGACATATTGCAGAGTCTGCCTTCCCATCATGATGCCCTGTTTCAAAGACTGTCCCTGTAAAGTGAAAAGCAGTGTAAGAGACTTGATTTTTATATCAAGATATCCAAGGTCAGTAGGCTTTCACTGGACACTTCTGGTCTCCATAGAAGGTCTGGTGAATAGGTTGAATAGTTTGAGATGTTCAGAGATTAGAGGTCATTCATCAGCATTTCTTGGTGGTTGGTTGTTTAGTGAGAATCTACTGAGATTTCTGTTAGCTTATGGAAATGCATGGAGGAGTAAAAGAGGAACTCCCTTGCCTTGAAGATCACCAACTAATGGATAAGACAGACAGGCAAATTCCTACCTCTGAAAGAGCATCTTGTTTCTGTAAGAGCTCCTGGGAAGGGAAAGCAAGCTCTGTCTCTGAGGTTATGGAGGAGGAAAGCTCAGGAGGAACACTGGAGGCAAACTGTGAGGCTTCAGAGTATCCTGAGACCCTTACAATGGTGCCTGATGTAATAGATACTCAGTAAGACCAGTATTTGCCCCTGGTACTGAAAGGCCTGCAGAGGCATGTGAAATTGCCCAATTTTATCAAGCCTCCCGTTTCCTAGGAAGACCACTGCAGGGTTAGCTTCTATCGAGATAGGACGCTTGTAATGATAGCAAAGGCCATTATCATGTGATGAGAAAAGAGGTCCTGAAAATCAAGCAGGAGAAAGGATGCAATTTTAAAACCATTTTGTAACTTTTCTCTTTCCTCCCTTTTTTGTTTTTGTTTTTGTTTTTGTTTTTTTTGCTTGGGTTTGGTTTCTTGTACTTTAAATATCTGAAACCCAGTGTTGAACCCACCGTCACAGAAAGAGACTTGGATTTTCCTCTAAGGGGAACTATGCTCTTTAAAATATAATGCCAGCTCCCTCACAGCAGGTTTGCTAGAAAAGGGATTTGTGGTTTTGCTTTAGGCTGTTGTCTTCAAGGCAAGCTTTCTGTGTGTCTGCTGTAGCTGGGCATTTAGTTCACTTCCTGGGATCAATTGATGGCAAGTGGCATTCCTTCCTTTGCAAACCCTCCAAACAATGATCTTTTATTCTTTTTTTGAAGTCAGGCATGCTTAATTTCTAGCTGTGGACTTTGGAGGTGTGAGCTGAGATTCAAGAAGCATAGCTATGAAAAATTTAACTCACTAGGGCCCCTCGGTTGTTATGAAAAGGTAGATATTCCTAAATAGAGCCTTCAGATATTAGGAAAAGACAAAAGCTCACCAAGTCTTAATTGATTGTTGAGGCTCTCCTTAGCATAGTTGTGGCAGGGGCTCATGGGGAAATTTCCTGCTGATTATTCGCACAAGCTATGCATTTCATAAATGCCTGCCATGCTGCTTTCCCACTCTTCGCAACATAGGGCACTGTGGCTGGGGCGCTGAAGGGGAGAGTGAGCAAGATCCTGCAAGTGGGAGTGGGTGAGATGCGGGCCAAGCAGCCCTGTGTCCAGTTGAGATGAACTCTCTGCTCAAAGCCTTGTATCTCCTCTTAATACCCATGCCACCCTGGCCATATTACGCATCCACTCTGTTTCCCATTCTTACTAATGGGGGATAATAACAGAAATTACCTTGAAGTGTTATCATGACAAGTAAATCATCGAATGTAGGTAAAAGTTTTACTACAGCAACATGTGTAAAGGCTCAGCCCAGCCTGGCTCTTCATCTCAGTAGCATCTGTAGTAGTAGCAGCAGTATAATCATAGAAATAATAATAGGAGGACCCTAGCTCTTTAGTAAAGACCCATTCTCTTTTCTGTCTCCTTTTACCATTGTAAGAGCTATAACATATGAGCGGGTTCTAAGCAAAGTATAAAAAAAATAATAATAATAATGGTCATTAACATTTATTGAGGACATGCTCTGTGTCAGGTTCAAGGCCAAGTGCATGCCATATTTTTACTCATATAATCCTCAAATTGAATCCATTAATTAATGGTGATGTTTAACATTCCCACTTTACAGATGAAGAAACTGAGGCAAGGCACAATATAACAAGTCGTTGATGAGCCAAGACTTGAAGATAGACATTTTGGCTCTGGAGCCAGTTAGTGAGGAACAGTTCTAGTCATCAATCTTCAGTCCTTCTAATTTCCCATCTTTGCTCCAACAACAACTTTTCTATACTTATTCCATGCCCTCCAACCTTTTAATACCCTTTTAACAGTATTTCCGAAATCCTTCCGGTCACGTCTCCTTCATTGAGAGAACAGTACTTCAAATCTTAAAGATCTTCTAGGCTCACCCAACATGTATAACAAAATCCCCTCTGAATCTACAGCTCTTCAGGTGTGTCTTAAATGATGTGCACTCTACTGCCTTGGGAAACAACTTGTGTCATTAAAAAAAAAAACAAACTTCAATTTGTATAACACTCTTCATTCTTGGAAACTTAACTTTGGCTCCATTGAAATCCCTAGTTTGCTTTCTACATCAGTTACTGATGGAGTCCTTCAGTCATACTCAGTCAGTTGAACTGACAGCCACTTGATGGCAGCCATCTCCCACGTGATGGCCATTGCACATCTGAGGGCAGCTGGTGTGCCTGGCCTGAGTCTTCTATACTTCAGGTCAGGCAGTACAACCTCTTCAGCCATGGTTTTTGGGTGCCTTTCTTTGGCTCTTTTCTTTTGTGTCTCAATTCTCTAAATGAGTCCCATGAGCGGGTCATTGCTAGACTGTGCCGAGATGCCTCCTCATCTTTCAGGGTTCAAGTCAAATGTTGCCTTCTTTGCAAAGGCTTCCTTGATGTTACGCAGATACCAGGCAATTAACGGCTTTCCTGATGTTCTCATACCACTTTGCACAGGACTTTACTATAGCACTTACCACAGTGTTTTGCGACCGTCAACTGACATCTACTCTCTCGCTTGCTGTTATCACAACCCTCTCTTCGACTAGGGACTGTACCTTCATCATTTCAGCATCCCTCATCCCTGGCACAAAAGGGGGGAATTCATGTTTATTGGTTGCTATGGCAATTCAAGAAACCAAAGTTCAAATTTCAGGTACCATGACTGGTCAGAAAAGGAAATACCTTTGTTCAGGTATCTCTTTGACAGTCTTCAGATCAGCGCCCTCCCCCCTTTTAATAATCCTGGGTGAATTACATTTAACTTATTGAGGGCAGGAGTTCCTGCTATGATGCAACAGGATTGGCAGTTTATCTGCAGCACTGGGACGAAAGTTCAGTCCCAATCCTGGCACAGTGGGTGAACGGATCCTGTGTTGCTACCACTTTGGCCTAGATCTCCAACTGTGGCTCAGGAATCCGATCCCTGGCCCAGGAACTCCATATGCCACGGAGCACCCAAAAAAGAAAAAAATTAGTATCCAGGACAAGCTGAGGCTTGCAGAAAGTACCAAGTGCAGCATGGCATACTGAGACTTCCCGGATGCTTCCAGCCCAAATCATGGCTTGCATGATTGTCAGATAACACCTGGTGCACCCAAATCCGCACCCTAGATAATGAGGCTTGACATTAAAAAGCTGTCTTTTTTCTTCTCGTTGAGGGTCAATTGGTCATCAGGTTTATTTATTTACTTTTCTAAGATGAGGGTTGGAGGCCAGTGTAACCAAGGGGATAAGTCCTTCCCAGAAAGATAGGGAATCAAAATGTATCTCCTCTCTCTCAAGGCACATGTTTTCTGAAAGCAATTTTGTCCAACCTACTACATCATTTACTTACTCGCTAATATTATATGAATATAAATCCTGAAGGTCTCAGACCTTCCTGAGACAATACTTCCACCACAACCAATAAACAACCTGGCTTTATATTATCAGGGCAAATTTATGAAGCTCCTCTTGCAACTAAAAGACGTTCTTCTAGGGCTGGGAAGGAAGAGTTCATTCTGTTGGCTTTCTCAAACCTCTTCTTTATGGTGGATAGTGGATGTGTAGAGAACGCTTAAAGATTCTTAAAGAACAACAACAACAACAAAAACCCTCAAAGTTTGCTCTTGCCCTGATCTGTGACCCGTTCTTAGCAGCGACTGCCTTTTTATTTTAGCGTTTTTGACTGAGCTCAGTATTTGAAAGGTGACCTGCTGGTTTACAACACCTCCAGGTTTTCCAGCAACCCAGCTACTGAGATGTTATTCCAAGCTGATAGTTCTTCTCCTTTAAAGATCAGATATAACAGTTCTTATAGGAATCTAGCATGTTCATTGCCTCATATGATATATGTGAGGCAATGAACATGTGAGGCAGGATTGCCTCACATGATATTTGTCATTTGGCATATAGCCTAAAAGAAAATTCTCAGGAATAAATAAATGTGGTGAGAGTCTTCCCATTTACATGGAATTAAAGCCTATTCAGAGGCCCACAGTAGAGATCCTGAAAGCTTAATTCTAGGTCTGTGGACTGGGTAGGGTGGGCTGCTATTCCACTCTGTGTCCTGAACATATAAATGGGAAGCATCAGAGAAATTTCAGAGGAAGAATACTAAGAATTGAGGACTAATAACTAAAGTTCACCCTTTAATGCTTTATAGAGATGGTTTAAAAGGTAAAATAAGGAGTTCCTGTTGTGGCTCAGTGGGTTAAGAACCCGACTAGTATTCATGAGGATGCAGGTTTGATCCCTGGCCTGGCTCAGTGGGTTGAGGATCCAGCACTGAGGCCGGCTGCAGTGTAGGTGACAGATGCGACTTGGCTCAATGTTGATATGACTGTGGCATAAGCCTCAGCTACAGCTTCAATTCAGCCCCTAGCTTGGGAACTTCCATATGCTGAAGATGCAGCCATAAAAAGAAAAAAAAAAAAAAAGATAAAATAGGAGTTCCCTGGTGGCCTAGTGGGTTAAGGATCCAGTGTTGTCACTGCTGTGTCTTGGGTTTCAACTGTGACATGGGTTCAATTCCTGGCCCAGGAACTTCTGCATGCCTTATGGTCATGGCCAAAAATTTAAAAAAAGGTAAAATAACTTTACAATAACTCTTTGGCATTTCAATTTATATTTTCTATCTTGAATTGACAAGATTATTAAGGAAAAATAGCTCCACTGCACAGATCGCTATGTCCTAATTTTTTGCGGTTATTGTTGCAGAAACCCAAATACCTCCCTCCAAACTGAAGAAAAAAATCACTATCAGAGAAAGAATCTAGGCAATGGCCACGGGCCAAGGTGCAGGATTATATTTCTTAGCTGTAAGCTTGTTAGAGCTGCCTGATTCGATTGTAATTCTTAAGGTTGTCGGTAGGGCTCTGCCAGTCCACTGGAGGGGAGGCCTCTGTAGAGGCATCTTTCTTCTCCACGAGTAAACAAGGCAAGAGAGGGTGAAGGTAGCCCTGAGAATTCAAGACAAGTTTATTAAGATGTGTCTGAGTTTGAGACTCTCGTCAAAAGAGTGTGGCAGTTGGGAGGTGAAGGTGGGGGTGGGGTGGGGGTAGCGTCATTAGACAGTTAGTGCAAATACAGTTGTCAAGGCAGGGAGCGGGGGTGTTGTTTAGTATTGAAATCGTGTATTCCAGATGTGGGCATTTGGTAGTCAATCTGCTCTGAAGTGACACGCTGCTGAATCTTTAAAGGGCTTCAGCCGGGGAGAGCAAAATCTGATTGGGCAAATTGCTAAAATATTTAAAGTGCAGCCTGTTAAAGCTTTTACTGCGAAGAGCATCACGTCAGAAGTTGTAGTCAGAACGAGCGAGTAATTGGCTTTCCATCCTCATGCCAGTCAGTCAGCATGAGGCTCTATTCGAGTTCCTTCCTCTTCATTGCCAATGCTAATAACAACCCTTTGGGGTGTTCGTGTGCATGTAAGCGCGTGTGTGTGTGTGTGTGTGTCTGTATTTGTGTGTCCTGGAGAGACTGGAGAGCTGGTAAAACGAGAATGGGAGGAGGGAGACGTCCATAGAAAGGGAGATTAAATCTACCGGATGATGTGAAGTCCATTTAAAAAAAAAGAGGAACAAGAGAGAGAGGCAGAATGATGACCTGACAGAAGTCACCTGCATGGCCAGGAAGTGGTGGTGGTTTAGGGCCAGTTATCTTTCAAAGGATGGGTTCTGCAAGCCAAAGAATGGCCTTCAGTGACAACTGCTTCCTCTGCATCTTTTTATCTCCTCTGAGATGTAACTAAGGGGGCACTTTCCATTTATAATTTACCACATTTTCCACTTAGGTTTTCCTGTCCTGTTCTCCCCAGGCATGACCCCTTGTTAATCCCTGGCAATGATCAGATTGACAACATGGACTCCAACGTGAAGAAGTACGACTCTACGGGGATGTTTCACTGGTGTGCACCCAAGGAGATAGAGAAAGTCATCCTGGTGAGTGACAGATTGCAGAATCGATGCCATCCGCTTCTGTCCCATATTATGCTTGCTAGGAATGAGGTTTTCTGAACTCCGTGGTACAGTGACAGTCCCTGGTCCTAATTATTTTTGATAGTTAATATTTAGGACATACATGGAAGCAGCTAGAACTCTCACCAGAACATGAGCTGAGGGTGGAATTTTCAATCTCTGAATATTTATTGGCTCATTACCGCAAGAGGTGACCACGTGCTGTGTGGCAGGCATCATGGGAGGCAGTGTGTACCCTAACACTTGTGGACGTGGCTCTGGGCCCAGAGCCTGCCTGTGCCATTGGTAACTGTGAGGCCTTGGATGAGTCACTTGATCTCTTCATATTTTATTTTTTATGTTTTACTTACATCTATTTTCATGATGCTATAAAATGGTGTTGATTGCATCATATATTGTCTTTCTAAAATTTTTAATTAAAGTAGATTTGATTTGTAATATTCCTTTAATTTCTGCTGTACAGCAAAGTGACCCAGTCATTCATATATATATACACACACACATTCTTTTTTTCTTTTTCATACTATCTTCCATCATGTTCTAACCCAAGCGATTGGACATAGTTTACAGCACAGGGGACTTCTTTGTACTTCAGTTCTCTTATGTATAAGAAGATGGGATGAGAATAACCCTAACTCATAGGGTTGCAGTGAAGATTAAAACCCATCATATGACTCAGTAAACTTTATGATTATTCTTGTTAATTATTATTATTATTGAATGCCAGGAAGGAATATGAATGCTACCTGTATTGTTACTTGTTTGTAATAGTGCATTGGGTCCTTGTAGGTAATAGCCTTGTATCTGTGGCCCTTTATAGCACATGACATAGGCAGGAAAATCACGTTTGCTGATGAAGACAAGGATGGCAATGCTCTACCTCAGGGAGTCTGGGGCTCAGAGCCCCATTTCATGCTTGGCTGTTCTCAGTAGCAGCAATAGGCTTCTTCTGGTCTGTCCCAGGAATGCCAGCCTAGATAACAATCCAGTCTACTCTTTAGACTTGTCCGATTAACAGCTTTAGATTTTAATGCCTGCATTGGCTTTCCTACGCTTGATTGTCTTGCTAATCCATGAAAAATGGATTAATAATCAGGAAGGTCAGTCGGAAAGGTTCTTTCTCTCTTGTGCCTTCTAATCCCTAGATTGCTGTGGCCTCCCCTTTATGTCAGCCAGGAAAATCCTATCATTTCTGATGTCATGGCCACCCTTCTTAAGAAAGGACTCTTCCAGTGCCTCAGAATGGCTTTGTCCTCTAATCCACTAGATTTTCCTTGTGTTTTATCTGGATGTCTCTGTGTTTTCTCAGTTTAATTATAATCGAGTATTAAAAGCCAATACAGCTTTGTGCTGGAGGCTGTCTGGGAGGTGTGAAAGTTGCAGGCAAAAGCACAGAAAGTCAGAATTCTCAGGACACAACCCCTGTCCAAGGAGTGTAAATGGTTCTCTTCACAAAGCTGCTCCATGGACTTATATTCTGTTGTTGTATTCACCTCTACTTTTGCTCCAGGGATAAAATGCTCAGCCTGGTGTTACTCACCTGGGGACAGGTCAGAGGCTGGGTTGTCATTTTGGGGTTCCAGGGTTTTAACGGCTTTCCTAGATAATCCTGAGGAGTGTATGGCTAACTGGCATTCAAAGGCCCCGACTGGCACCAAAGAGGCAAGTCACTCCTTTCTCATCTGAAAAACAACATCACTTAACAAATGTTTATAACATAACACTATTATGTGTTAGGAACTGTGCTCGTTGCAGGGGGTACAACCCCTGACAACGACTGCTTTCATAAAGCTGGTATCCTAGTAGAAGCACAGAGCAGATTGCCAGGTAGACATATGTCCATGTCATTATGCTCCAGGGACTGATACAGTACCAGGAAGAAAATAAAGCAGGGTCATGGATTAGAAAGAGACTGGGAGGCGCTATTTAGTATGTTCCAAAAACCCTTCTAAATTAACCCTGGCACAGAGAGGAGAATGCTTGAAAGAGCCAGCCACATGAAGATTTCTTCTGGGTGCAGGACACTAACTGCTTTGGGGGTTAGAAAATACAGCGGTGGAGTTCTCATCGTGGCTCGGTGGAAACGAATCTGACTAGCACTCATGAGGATGGGGTTTGATCCCTGGCCTCGCTCAGTGAGTTAAGGATCCGGCATTGCTGTGAGCTGTGGTGTAGGTTGCAGACAAGGCTCAGATCTAGTGTTGCTGTGGCTGTGGTGTAGGCTGGCAGCTGTGGCTCTGATTTCACCCCAGCCTGGAAACCTCCACATGCCATGGAGGTCCTAAAAAGACGAAAAAAAAAAAAAAAAAGAAAGAAAGAAAGAAAATACGGCAGTAATGATGAGGACATGACCATCTAATTAGAGGATATAAATGTACTATGAGACAATATGTTAAAAGCTAAATGTTACAAAGCACAAAGTGCTGTTTGAATCTAATATGTATCTAAATGGCCAGGGAAGTCTTGCTAGATACAAACAGGTTGAGCTTGCAAAGGGGATCATGGCCATTAAGGCCCCACTTGGACTAGGCCTTGAAGGATGTGCAGGGAATACCAGATCCACTCATGAGTGGTTTCTCTGTTGGGTCTTCAATCTGGCAGAATGAGTCTCCCCAGTGCTCAGTCCTGGGAATTGGGATCTTTACTAGGTCTTCCAGGAGATATTGCTGTGGCTGCTCTAAGAGTTGGTGTTTTGGTCCCCAGATCTAGCTCCTGGGGTCAGCACCGCATAGGCCACTCTGCTAACCTGTGTCTTCCCTGCCTCCCCTATTGTAGCTTTCCAGCCCCTCTTTTGGACCCAGTTTGTATTCTTCAGGCTTGCTGAAGAGAGCTAGGCTCCCAGATGACCTGGCCAATTCAAATTAACTAGGAGTCCCATCACAGCATGTTACAGACTGGTTGACCCTCTGCTGGTGGTACCCAGGCACTCACACTTCCATGCAGCCGAGATAACTAACTCCAGGTATTATTCATGAAGCAGTGATGTGGGGTGGGACTCCCCAGTGGGTGCCCCTTGGTCACCATTTATAAGACATGTTTTACAGCCCGTGTCTTAGATATCCCTGTACCATTGTGGAGAGAAACCAATAATGGTGACAGCCCCTGCTTTAGCCTAACGATCAGAGAGTGAAAGCTAGCTTCTTCCTCTCCTTGGGGGTTACTGTAATAACCCTGACATTGCCGTGAATTGCAATATTGGCATTTAAACAATCAATACACCGGTCAATTCCAGGGATTAAATTGAGCAGGGTTTGATATGTGCAGTGGACATTAATATGCCTTCCCCAAAGCATTGCAAGCCACATGGGGCCATCCGGATGCACAGTGGGTGGATGGGGAGGAAGAAAGGCAAGGTGGGAGGCATCAGACCAGAAAGAGAGGCAGAGAAAGGCCCACACTGGTCTCCCGTATTGCTCTCTGCACTAACACAATGAGCAGTGGACAACCATTTGCACTTCCTGGGTAGCTCTAATGGGGGTGATTTTATTCTTTGATTTGTCTCCTTGGTAAATACAGGCCAAGAGTTGCAGGAAGACATGGGCTCTTGCTTTTCTGTATCCAGATCCTTTTAGTGGTTGTTTGGGAGTCTTCTTCTGGTGACTTGCACAAGTGGCCACTCCAAACATGTCCCCAAGGCAGCAGTGGACAGTAAACGCTGTAAAGGGCCATCTAATAAATCATGCAGGTTTTGCTAGCCATCCTATCTCTGTCATAGCTAATCACCTCTGCTTTTGTAATGTCATAGCAGCCATAGACACTACCCAAATGAGTAAGATTGGCAGTATTGCAATAAAATTTTCTTGGAATTTGAATTTCATATAAGGTTCACATGTTGTGAAATATTCTTCTTTTGATTTATTTTCAACGATTTGAAAATGGGAAAACCAAGCTTAGATCACTGGCCATTCAAAAGCAGGCAGTGGGCCAGCTTTGACCTGTGAGTGATAGTTTGCCAGCCCCTGGCTTAAGAGAGCATGTTCTGCCTACTGATGTAAGGCTGTCCTGAGAGATCCTGTTGATGAGTCTAGAATTCAAAACACATTTCTTGAGCCGAGGCCAGCATGGGCCTTACTGCTTTATCATCTCAGCAAGAGACGCAGACAAGGCAGCCCATTTTATCAACAATTCCTGGAAAGTAAGACTTCCTTTTCCAAATCACAAAAATATTGCTGTTCTCTCTTATTTTCCCTCCTGAATATGAGTATGAAGGGTCTCTTATTCATATGCGTATAAGGTGGATCTCCCTTAAATCTTTTCTCAAAGACGGTCGTGATGAATCTATGTTTACCTATATGTATTATGCCAGTGTGATTTATACACCCATACTCAAATGATAAATGTATAGGGCATGTATATAACATTGAAGAAATAATTTTTTAAAAAGAATAGCACATAGTAGGCCCTCGACAAATGTTTACTCAGTATTTTACACAAGGGATTTTTTAGCACTTCCCACAGCCCTACGAGGTCTTCTCTCCAATGCTTGTGCTCTTCTCCTCCGACAGACGCGTAGCGAAGCCGCCATGACCGTCCTGAGCGGCCATGTGGTGGTCTGTATCTTTGGCGACGTCAGCTCAGCCCTGATTGGCCTCCGGAACCTGGTGATGCCCCTGCGTGCCAGCAACTTTCATTACCACGAGCTCAAGCACATCGTGTTTGTGGGTTCCATCGAGTACCTCAAGAGGGAATGGGAGACGCTTCATAACTTCCCCAAGGTGTCCATATTGCCGGTAAGTCCAAGCTTCCATTATTAATGCTCTTTGCTTCTTTTCATTCACGAAAGAAAATCCCAGATGGATATAGTACTTGTAGCTTTGATCATGTCTCTGCTTCTTCGTCTGGTTCTGGGCCTAAGGACTCAGCCCTTCTCCTCTGCTCTGTCTAGGAATAGCCAAACCCTGGGAGACCTTATTAAAAAAAATTTGCAGCCACGTTCAATTGCTCATCAGGCACAGAGTTTGGCTGGTATCAAATGTGTTAAGCATATCGGTGTCTAAACACTCTACTTTCCCTACCCAGACCCAGTGCTTTGCAACATTATGGTGCTTATAGCATAATTTACATGTGGAACTATTTATATCATTTTATTTATGACATTATGAATGCTTGGAGAAATCTTGGTTTACCATGTTCTGTTTTTAACTAAATGTATTTAGCAGAGTTCTTTATTTCTGCCCTACGAAAGGCCAACCCCCTTCTGCCTGCCAACCCCTACCTCCCAGTCATTTAGAGCCCAGAAATGTTTTCATGAGGTTGTGTGTATACATGCACATGTATGCTTGAGATGTACTTGATTATAAAATGCTGGGACCAAAATCTAAAAAGATCCATTTGAGATTCCATAATTTAGTGTGAGGGCTTGGGCTGCCTGATCTGGGAGTCATGTAACTAACTACTTCCTAATCGTTACTCAATATACTTTCTATAAACTTTAAAATAATTGTAGAGCAGTGTACATTTCAACATTGACAGAATTCTCAAGGTCACAGATCCATGCAAATATCACTTATCCTCCACATCTTCTTCTTGGAGGTTCACATGCCTAAAACTGAGGAACAGGCATCTGATTCTCTATTTCAAGAAGTTGGGGTTTTGTCTCACTTCCAGAAATGAAATCCACGATTTCTATTACTGGCTTCTATAACCTCAGACATGGAAAAAGAAGAGTCCAATAATATAAATCAATAAGGAAGACATAAGAATCTATGCACAAGTAATGCCCATTCATATCTACTATGTATCATAACAAATGCCTGGCACAATTAGACATTCAATAAATCAAGGAGTGAGAAAAATATGGACAGATAATTTTTGGATGCTGGGCCCAATCTCACTGACTTAATGAACACAAGCGGTTAAAAATAGTCACCAGCAGAAAAACAAATAGTTGTATTCTTAGAAGAACCTAAATAGATATATACGTTGTTAATTTCAGAAACTCAAAATATGCTTACATATTTCCATGATTCTCTTCCTCCATGTGCTCTTTTCCATGGTCCTTGGGAACAATGTACTGGAGTTAACAGTATCTTGCAAAGACCATGCTGTTTTTCTGAGACATAGGAGACTGTGTGTGTATGAATGCATGTGATGGGTATGTGTGGAACATTGGGTGTATGTGCAACATTTGCTCTGTATATATGCTTGCTGTATGTGTGTTTCCTTGTGCATGCCCTTGTACACATCCACTCATCTGCTTGCATCTGTATAAATTACTTCCCTATTTGCAGGGCCTTTCTGAGCCCTCCAAAATCTAGCATACTCAAGTACAACTTTTTTTCTACAAAATGGGCCTTCATCTATAACCTCACATATTTCATTGTTTAAACAGGGCCCCACACATAGGGCCAGCACAGAGAAGCACATGGAGTTTCTATGGATATCATTTGTATTTCTTGCATTTTGAAGTCATGTGTGTACAGCTGCACAGGGGTTACCTTCTATCACAATTACTGCTGGATTCCCTGCAAGGTGAAAATGAAAAGAATATGGACAGAGGCAGTTGAGGCTTATGCCAGGCGAAATGATTCAGGAATTTGGGCGGATTTATTTTGTACCCAGAGACCCCTGGAAAAGAGGGGAGACCTCTCCCTCCCTCAAAAGATCCTGCTCCTGAGCCTGGGCTAGTTGCTTCCCAGCCCCGTAGTGCTAAATGCCTCTCTGCCGTGATTGCACTTGGCAGCAGCATCTTGAAGGCTGAGAATAGACTCCCGGTCATAAAAGCCACCAGGTCAGAAAAGAGGGCTGATGGCTTTGACCTCTGCAGCCAAGTGCAGTCTTCCCAGATTCCCCATTATAGGGGGAAGAACCAGAGGAAGGAGGTTGGAAAACCATCTTCCTACAGACAGTGTGTGGAAAGTGACTCAGGCCTCCATGAAGGCAAATCAGAAGCTGGATTCAGGCTGGAGGATCAGGGAGGCTGGTGACTGGCCTTGAACCCCCACATGAGGCCCCTGGATCCCTCTGCCAAGGGATGAACGATTAATTCTGCCCTGGCCTCTCCTGAGGACACAGAGCATGTGGGGGTCATGCTTCTCTCCTCTAACCTCACCTTTCTGTCTTACCAGTATCTATATTCCCTGCCTTTCTGTCATTACCTCCTAGATCTGGGTGTATTTTTTTTTTTCCATTGTTTTTGGTCGTTATGGGATTTTTTAAAAAAAATCTGTTTACTAGCTTATTTATTTTTAATTACTCCAATAATATACAAATACATTCTTGTTATAAAATATTCAAACAAAACAGAAGTGTATAAAGTCAAAAACAAACTTTTCCTTCACCCCCAATCTTATTCCCCTCCCCAGGGGTAATTACGGTTATTAGTTTAGTGTGTACTTTTCTTGAACTTTCTCTCCGAGTGTATGAACATTTATTAATACATTTATACATATATAGCTTTATTTTGTGGGTCTCTTTTTCACATAAATGAAATCGTACTTTCTGAATTGTCTAGACCTTGGATTTTTGGTTTGTTTTCACTTGGCCCCTTTGTCTTTGAGATGCTTCCAAGGCAGAACCTGCATGGAGAACCTTTTCAGTCCTTTTTCCTGCTGCATAGATTTCCATTGTATGTATGATGTATATATGATGCTGTATTGAACTACGCCTAGCTTCTTAGACAATTACACAATTCCCTTTTTTTTTCTTTTTCTCTTTCTTTTTTTTTTTTTTTTTGCTTACTTAAAACATACGCTAAAATTACATGACCTGAGGCTTAACTCCTTTCCTTCTCCCTTTTGCAAGATGTGCATTAATTCTACTCTGTCCCACATCCTCCAAATTGAGCACTGCTTTCAGCCCCACCTCATCACACCATGCTCCTTGGCTATTTCCTCTTGGCTGCCTGGGAAATTCTAGTTGGAGCTGCCGTCTTTTTGCCTGAGACAGAATTGACCTGCTATTAAATAAACAGGCATTTGAAACCCACCCCCTGGTTCCATTCTGAAAGGCAGAGGTTGCCACAGGACAGTTACTTAAATCAAGACAATTTCCAGGCAGGAAGAAGATGTAGAACCCTGGCATTATTCCTTTCCCTCGTTAGTTAGTAATAGCTTGATTGAGTATTGAGAGCAAGCCTAAAATGCTGCCATCAGCACCAACTACCCTTTAGATTAGCACACATCTCCTATTCCCTGGAATGTAGTTAGGCCAGCTTAATGTCAAGGCATAAAAAAGATACTTGTTAAATAATTTCCCAAAGCTCCGGCTCAATCTTTAATTTGTTTTTATTTTTCCCCCCTCTTTCCCTCTCGTCCCTCAGTCTCATTTTTGCTTCTCCTTTTTTTTTTCTCTTCCCTCTATGCCAAAGGGTACGCCATTAAGTCGGGCTGATTTAAGGGCCGTCAACATCAACCTCTGTGACATGTGCGTTATCCTGTCAGCCAATCAGAATAATATTGATGATACTTCGCTGCAGGACAAGGAATGCATCTTGGCGTCACTCAACATCAAATCTATGCAGTTTGATGACAGCATCGGGGTCTTGCAGGCTAATTCCCAAGGTAAGAACAGCCTGTAATACTTCTCTGTTGTGCCTACGGGGGACAGGGGCTGGCAAGAGGGATATCCTTCACTCGGTAATTCAAAGAGGCTCACATCAGCCTGCCTGGTAGTGAAACCCACGGTGGCTGCCATGGCTTTCAAAGAGGCATCTGCTGTCTCTTCTTCCCAGTCTAGGAAGTGGGCTTGAGACCCTAAAATCCACCGTCCCAATAGGCTGCCTTCCCCGAGAATAATGCAGCCTTTAAAATGCCACCCCCTCCGTCTTCCCAATGAGTGGCTTTATGATCAGGGTCGCCAGCTAAATGTCAGAGCGCAGAAATGATGCTGGCTGAACAATTCCCAGTCTTTCTCCCCAGCATGGATTTTTGCTGTTGACCTGTGTTAAGCTTTGCCATTGTTATAGCGGCATAGGGGTGTTAGGCTTTGCGTTATTATGGGCTGACCGAGGGATGCTGGTCTCTGGAGAGTCGGGACTATCTGGACACTGAAAGTCATTGAGCAAGAGGTGAAACTTGTCAGCCCATGCATTTGCTATAAGAGGCACGTCAGTACTAAATGACACACATCTGCCATCTCTCCTCTGCCCTGATCTTCCCTGTCATTTGCTCTGGGATCCTGGGCAGATGGTTACATGACAATGTTGTGTAGGAGTCTCAGGCAGCACTGCAAAACCCCTGCAACACATAACCTCACTAATCAGGGCTGTAGCAGGATGGAAGGTGAAGCCTTTTCCTCTGAGTAACACTTGTGTATGGGCTTGCCAGGAACTGTAGGATCGTTGTCATATGTTGTCTATGGGATGGGTGGCACTGGGGGCCTGATGGGGACCTGAATGCCATCATTCAAGGAGCAGAAGGTAGAGTGTGCACCACTCATGAGAACTATAGCCCACTGGACTGTGAAGCAGCATCCTATTGATAGGATAAAGCTCACCTGGATCGTGCAGCCTAGACCTATGCACTGCATTATCTTTGGTCAAGTCAGCATCACCACCACCTCCTTCTAACATCCCCTCAACACTGCAGCAAAGCCAGGAAGAGTAGTTCTAAAAGCCCCTTCCTGTATGGTTTTAGTCTGGAGTCTTCCAATGAGAGAAGGGTACTAGGGTGAGATCTGAAAATGAGAGAAAAAGAGGCCTTGATTCTGGGGAGGCAGCTGCAGGCAGACCCTGAGTAGATGCAAAGTTCAAAGCAGCTCTCATGTGAGGATTTGAGAACCACTGGTTTTGCCATTGGAGATGGAGATGGGGGTGGGGGCTGCCCCAAGGGTCCTGAGCTTCACAGTACATTCTGGTGAAGTTCAGGAAAACCTTCTCCTTGATGTTGCAAGTGAAATGGCTAATAGTTGCCTCTTTGAATTTTGCTTTTCCAGCCCTTCCCATGGTTGTGTCAACTTCTAGTTTTCATCATACTTAGCATAGAGTGGTTTCTATTCTTGACATAACCCTGGCTGATATAGCCTGAAGCTTGGCTTTGACCTCTCCACTCTACCCTCCGCTGCTTCTCCCCCAAATCTAAATCTTGGTATTCATTTGTTCAGCCATGCCAGTGGCACAAGGCAGTGCTTTCCATGCCCCCCCTGCACAGCTTGCTCATGAAGCCAGAGTGATCAAGGATGTGAGGGGACCGCTGGTCTTCTAGGAGGTGGAAGAGGCAAGCTAGCTTTCAGTTCCTGCCTTTAAGTAGTTGGTCTTTAATGCGTGTCTTCCAACCCACACTCCAGCAAGACACCACTGGGGACCTTGTTAGAAAGGCAGAATTTCCTGCTACCCTAGACCCACCTCATCACAATCTGCATGCTAACAGAGTCCCCACATGACTCATATGCATTGCTTTAAGGCACAGTAAATCTTCACGCTGACAAAACCGGATCTGGTCAACACACTGACCAACCTGACTGGACCCTCCTCTTCTCCTGACAGAAACTCGTAGAGGGCACAGAAAGTAGAAGCAGGGGAAGGGACTCCCTTTGGGTGGAGATGGGAGCTGAGTGGGGGCTAGGGGAAGGTCAGGAAAACACTCCTTTCCCCAGCATGCCTATTTCCGCCCAATTGGATAATTGTGATTTTTGAGATCCTGAATTAGAATCTCAGTCAATCATTTAGATACACATGCATCTGATGTAGGTGTACCTTCCAGCTCTCAGAAACCTTATGCCAGCCCCTCAGATCCTGTATGATGGCCAGACAGGTCAAAGTGCTTCCCCTCCTTTCTCTGGATCTCCATTCAATTCTCAAAAGCCTTTTTTACTGCTTTTAACACAGGAATAAGCAAGAAAAGTAGGTCTTGGTGGGAGAGAAGAAAGGAAAGAGGAGGTCATTTTTCCTACAAAAAGGGCGGTGGTACACACACACACACACACACACACACTCACTCTCATATAAAGAGGCAGAGGATGTGATCTATGGCCAGCCATTGGTGGTTTTCAGAGACTCCTGGTCAGCATTGAATGGAGCACATGTCCCCCAGTAGCCAGAAAGCATTCCATTCAGCTCTCAGTGAGAAACTGTCAAAACTGTAGACCTTTGGGTATTCCCATTGTGGTTCAGTGGAAACAAATCTAACTCATATCCATGAGGATGTGGCTTCGACCCCTGGCCTCGCTTAGTGGGTTGGGGATCTGGCATTGCCATGAGCTGTGGTGTAGGTTGCAGACGTGGCTTGGATCCCCTGTTGCTGTGGCTGTGGTGTAGGCCAATAGCTGTAGCTCTGATTTGACCCCTAGCTTGGGAAATTCTGTACACTGCAGGTAACGTCCTAAAAAAAAAAAAAAAGGAAAGCAAAACCAAACCAAACCAAACCAAAACAAAAAACTGTAGAGCCACTGAGCCCATGTTTCCCCTCATTTTCTTAGTATGCTTGTTCCTGTCTTGCCCTTGGTTTCTAAAACTCCCCTCTGGTGACACTTTGATCTTCTGAAACACAGTGGTCCAGCAGTAGCAAACAACACCTCATCCGAGATGGATGAGCATTGTAAGTTCACCTCTGCATGCTCACCTTACAGCCCACCTGGAATGCCCTCTGGCCTCAGATATATGTGTTACCCTTCATCTGGGCATTTGGCACAACCAAGCTCCAAGTGGATTGGAATTAGAGTACAAAATGGGTTTTGTGTTGCTCTTTTTCATTTTGGGGAACAAATCTGATTTCCCCATGCATGGTAACTACAGAGATTTCTAGCCGCTGCCCCCCCACCTTCATCACTAATAATTCTGCAGTCCTTATGAAACCCATTCCTTTGTTTTGTCTTGAGAGCTATGTTAGCATCTCTCCAGAGCACAGCAGGACAGAAATGTGGACCCAGGGCAGATATGTGTGCTCTCCATCCAGAGAATTCATGCAACCTTATGGCAAGTTGTTCTAACATGAACTGAAACAAGAAAACATGTTTTCACATGGAGGAGGGAGAGTCTTCACTGGGATTTCTGTTCAAGCACTTGCCACGGCATGTTATTTGGTCGTCCAGACTCACAAAACCTCTTTTCCCTCTTCTCTTTTCACATGCCCTTTCAGTGTCACCGTTCTAGCCCACATGGTGTCAGGACCAGCCTAGTCTAGGGATTCTGGACCAGATACTTTCTGAAAAGATCTGAGATGTGATGGCTGGCTGTCAAAAACAATTACAGAGAAAGGTGGCATACCCCATGCTGGACGGTATATCCAATGTGACAGTTGGGTCTATGAGATGCAGTTTTAATATACAGCAGGCAGGACTGCAGTGACAATTATATAAAGCAGGTGAAGCTGCTTCTTGCTGGTCAGCAAACATCAGCTCAGAACCACTTTACAGCTCTTTACCAGCAACTAAGTGCCTTT
This sequence comes from Sus scrofa, assembly GCF_054392235.1. Classification (NCBI taxonomy): domain Eukaryota; kingdom Metazoa; phylum Chordata; class Mammalia; order Artiodactyla; family Suidae; genus Sus; species Sus scrofa. The sequence continues at coordinate 101,639,938 of NC_139396.1, read as the reverse complement.
ATTTACAGAGCGCCTGTCACTTCCCTTTGGCTGGAGAGCTGGTGTATTATTTAGCACGCATTTATCTGGGGAAAACATTTCAATTTAAATCAGCTGGTACAACAGTGGCTCTTGCCAGACTCTCTCCCTGTGGTTCAAAAAGACAAGAACTGAGTCTGATCTTGAAAGGGAGGGTGAGTGGAGGGAGGAAGGGGCTATTTTCAGAGAGCCGCTCGACTCAATACCTGAAAGGAAAGATCATGCGATTGAGTTTCCCATTGTGCCCTTTTAAAAATTGAAGTATCGTTGATTTACAATGTTATATTAGTTTCAGGTGTACAAGATAGTGATTCAATACTCTTATGGATTATACTCCATTTAAAGTTATTATAAAATATTGGCTATATTCCCTGTGCTGTGCAATATATCTTTGTGGCTTGTTTATTTTTTACATAGAGTAGTTTGTGTCTCTTAATCCCCTATCCCTATCTTGCCCCTTCCCTTCCTTCTCCCCACTGGTAACCACTACTTTGTTCTCTATATCCATGAGTCTCTTTCTGTTTTGCTATATACATTCACTTATTTTATTTTTTAGATTCCACATATGAGTGGTAACATATAGCATTTGCCTTTCTCTGTCTTATTTCACTGAGCATGATACCTTCTAGGTCCATCTATATTGTTGCACATGGCAGAACTTCAATCTTTTTTGTAGCTGAGTAATATTCCAGTGTGTGTGTGTGTATGTATCACGTCTTCTCTATCCATTTATCTGTCAATGAACACTTAGGTTGCTTCCATATCTTGACATTGTAAATAATGCTGCTCTTGGAGTGCATATATCTTTGTGAATTAGTGTTTTCGTTTTCTTCAGATCTATACCCAGGAGTGGAATTTCTACATGCCATAGTTCTCTTTTTTAGTTTTTTACCATTATGCTTTTATACCAAGTTATGAAATGAACATTTATAGTTTCTTTCTGTGTCATCTTCCAGGGAAGATAAATCTAAAGGGAGAGAAAGAGAAATGAATAGGTGAGTGGTTACCATGTGTCAGGTACTCTAGCACCCAGGGCACAAAGTGGCTACCATATTGGAAAGTGCAGGTCTAGAGCATAGACTTATTGCCTTGCTAAGTGTTTGGAATTTTAGGAAGGTGATGATGATTAAACCCATATTTGAAAAAGATAACAGGCAAAAGTATGAACAGGGTTTAGAGGTAGAAAGAGATAGTGGTATGAGCTATGGAAGAAGACTCCTACAGTGGGATAGAAGGGATAGGACGAGGGCTGACAGAACAGGATAGCTTTAGCCATATTAGTAGTGAGGACTAGACAGAAATTCAGATAGGTTTGAAATAGAGAAGATAGCCCTTGAGGACTGGTTGAAGGGAGGAAGGGTGGATGCAAGGATGAGGAATTGGGAATGTGTTTTGAGGTTGCCCGCTGGGTGGATGTAAAAGTGACTAAGTAAGCAAAGGACCTAGGAGGAGAAACCAGGTCCTGGTTCATTTGAGTTGAAATTTTCTGGAGAATATCCAGCAAGAAGTAAGAACATATGGTTACAGGGATAAAGTTAGATTTAAAGCCATAGACTTGGAGGTCAGTGGTGATGAACTCTGTATAGGCCTTGAGAGTAAATATTTCCTAGGAAGACAAGGCAGGGCACCTAAGAGAAAAGGGCTCAATGTGGAACTTTAGGAAACATCAACATTAAAGGGACAAGCAGAGGAAGAAAATCCAGTGAGAGGGGCTGAGGACAAAGATTTAAGAGAGTAGGAAGTATGAAGCTAATGGTGAAAGGAAGAAGGTTGGATAAATTCCAGAGCAGTGATCCAGAATGTGTCCTAATTAGTTGTCACTATGGGTATTTTCTTGAGTTGACTCTCAGCTCCTCCGGAGGCAAGGACTCTTCCTCATCTTGCTCATCAACATATCTCCAGGCCTTCCAGCACAGGACCTGACTCAGGGTTGACATGAAGAATTTTTAAGACTGAACTGATTAGAAAGGAAACAGTGATGAACACTCTGATACTTTAGAAAAGTCAAGTAGGTGAGGGCCCCCCAAATGGCAGGGGTGCATTTGACCCTCAGGAAGCTCCAGATGATCTTAGCAAGAACAGCTGAGTCACTTGTTGCAGGTAGAAGCCAGCATTGAGGACACTGATGCATTAATGGGTGGTGAGGATTGCAGACCATATATTACTCTTGCAAATGCAGATAAGGAGAGAAATAGGGTATTTCTGAGGTACTCGTCAAAGAAAGGGTTTCCTTTTTGCTTTTAGAACTGGGAGAAATACATCGTATTTGTTGTCTCTGGACTAGGGTGAAGCCCCCTAGAGGGGAAAAGTTTGACGTCATAAGAGAGAGTTGTTAAATGATAGAGAGGGAGGAGTTCCCGTTGTGGCTCAGTGGTTAATGGATCCGACTGGGAGCCATGAGGTTGCAGGTTCAATCCCTGGCCTTGCTCAGTGGACTAAGGATCCGGCGTTGCCGTGAGCTGTGGTCTACGTCTTAGACAAGGCTTGGATCCCACGTTGCTGTGATTCTGGCTTAGGCTGGCGGCTATAGCTCCAATTAGACCCCTAGCCTGGGAACTTCCATATGCCGCTCCTTGGACCTAGAAGAGGCAAAAAAAAAAAAAAAAAAAAAAAAAAAAAGACGAAAATAAAAATATGATAGAGAGGGAGACAGAAAGAAGCAGGAGAGATGTGTCCTTAAAAAGGAAAAGGAATGACCCTTGTTCCTATGACTCGGAGAGCTGGATGGGGAAGATGCAGCTGGAGGAAACCTCAGTCTGATGGTTCTTCCTTTCTTCATGCAGCAACCAATTTGGCTTCCCTTGAGAAGTTAGGGGAGTGGGACATGGGGACAGGGAACTGATGGTGATGAAGGTTCAGAGCTGACATCATGGTACCTATGACTGAATCTAGATAAAAGCACCATGAGCTTAGCTGGGGACCATCTGAGGATGGAACTGAGAAGGTGTAATGAAACCTTGCAGTTTTCTCTGAAGTGCTTGGCAGAAAAAGCCCAGAACTAAGAAACTGGCTTTATCTTGGGATGGAGATTCAGAGGAGGCAAAGAATTCCATGGTGCTCTTGAGAGAATACTGAAATGAGTGCCCCAGGGTCTAAGATGACAGGTGGAGAAGTTAAACCACAGTTGGGCCTTATAGGCAGAGAGGCCAAAAATGAAGCAAGAAATAAATCTCTGTGAGGTCAAAGAACAGGAATGTGGAGTAAAGGGGAGGGAGATTCAAAGGATGTGAGGGTTTGATTAGAGAAGAACCTGTGATGAGCTCAGAGAATGAAATATTCTTTGTAGAGTCAGAACAGAGTTTGGCAGTGTTACACCAAAAACAGTTATTTTCCACAAGGACTCTAAGCCCAAAGCAAAGCCCATCTGATCACCACTATCACCACCGCCACCATGCTCACCATCACCACCACTGCCACCAACAGCAACCATAATAATAATGCTAATGCTTCATGAGCATTTCCTGCCACTGTGGGGTAGGCATTTTAACAGCTAAGACATTAGGGTTTCTTAGATCATTAGTTTTCACCCTTGGCTGCACATTGTAATCACTTGAGAAATGTTAAAAATATCAATGCCTGGGTTGCATCTTAGTAATTGTGATATAGATGGTGTGGGGTGGGGTACAACCTGGGCATCAGGAGTTTTCACAGCCCCCTGATGGTTTCCAAGTACAGCTAGGGTCGAGAAACATTGCTCAAGGTGGTCCTCAGGGGAGGTGGAGGAGGTAAGAAGGTGATCATTTTGATTGTAAGAGGAGGAAACTTGTCTACGGCCATACCTCCCTGAATGCGCCCAATCTCACCTAAAGAGGAGGAAACTGAGGCTTAGAGAAGTTAAGTGATCATTTTAACCTGGGTCTCTTGGCTTCTGGGGCATCCTAACCTTTACACCACTTTGCTCCTTTAGAACAATTATCTTAACCTTTTGGTCTGCTTCTTCCTTTCATGTTGTTTTGGATGGTCATTAGCTTTCCCAGTACCGAAAATCCATAAATAGAAAAAAAATGGTTTAGAGAACCAAGCTCTGCTTTCTACCCAGCTGGCTTTATTTGTCATTATGTTTCTATCATAGAAACATGTCTCAAGGTGATAACTAAAGGGTATTAGCTGCTCAGTGGACAGGCCTCCTTGACCAGTAGCTTTTGAAATATGGCAGGGCTGAGATCCAGCACTACAAAGCTATTAAACAACAATATTGCTCACCTCCAAAGCTAGCAGCATGCTCCTCGCGGTGTCTGGGTCTCTTCAAGAAGATGGAGCATATACCAATGCCTGGGCTAAATTTGGGTGATGGTGTTAAGGTTCCTCTCTTGTTACCCTTGCTCTTATATCTTCTGCATTCATCTGATTCATGCTACCTTTCTAGAAGGTGTCAACCCAGTTCCATGAACATTGTTCAGACTGTGCATGGCAGCACTGCTAGGGAGTCAGGGGTCATGAAGCACATTCCTGGTCTTTGCCACCCTAGGCAAGTATATAACTCTGCTTCAGAATGCTGGTTTATTACTGTGAGAGAATTACCATCCATGAAGGCTAACACTGGGGATGGGAAGAGAAAGAGTGGGTTTAAGAGACACTGGAAAAACTACATAGGATTTCAGCAGGTGGAAACGAATAGAACTGGCCACAGTCAGAAGAGCAGAAGTAAGGAGACAGGTAGCTGGGCATCTGTTGGAGGGACATCAAGAAATACAGTTGGGTAGGAATATGTTCCTCATGGGGAACATGAGGCTGAAGGGTTGGGCATTGAGGAACTTTTTTTTTTTTTTTAGTTAGGAAGCTGTAAATAATTTTTTTGAGTCTATGGGTTAGAAAGCTATAAATAATTCAGTAAGCACCAGGGAGCTACAGAGGTTTCAAAGCAAGAGAGTGATGCAGTTAGACCTGAGCTTTAGGAAGAAGGATCTGATGGCCCTATGAAGCATTGTTTGGAATGAGAGAGAGAGGACACATGGATACAAGGCAAGAACAATGCTTATCCAGGAGGAGATCAGGAACCTTGAACTGGGAAAAAAACAGGGAGAGCTAATGTGAGATGAGTCTATATAAAATAGATTGCCTGGAAGGGAGCTTCCTTCCTGGTGATGGAGGACAGTGGCTGGGCATGGGCAGAGGCTTATGGAGTAGAGAGAATGGCCACAGGGAAAAAAAGTGTTGACTGTGTTGGGTTTTAGTTATGATTCATTTCCTTGTGGACTTGGTGGAAAACCCAGATGGGCATGGGAAGCAGATGGATGGACATGAAATCTTGAATCCAGGAGAGAGTCACAGTTATGGATATGCCCCATTGCTCATGCTCTAGAAGCAGAGAAGGACCTCGTAGGAGAGGATGAGGAAAGAGGAAAGAGACTTGAAAGGCAGCAGCCCGAGGAGCATCTTAGAACAGAGGAAATCATTGGTAGAAGCTACAAAACTGCAAGCTGAGCTGGGTTCCCCATGTCCTTGGGAAGGGAGCATGTGTCTCAAACTCAGAACACATGTCCACTGCCTGGTTTTCCTTACCACCTCTAAATTTATTTTTCTACATTTTATACCTCTTTATGGCGACATGTTTAAAAAGAAAAACTGAGAGTGGACTTACAAAAACACACCAGCAGGCATGTGTGCACACACACACATATACACATACATATACTCCACAATTCCTCCAGCCCTCCATGACTCTCAGGCACAGTTACACTAAGTGATGTCCACATATAAGCAGCCACTCTCTCTGTCTGCATTTCCACAGAGGTTAAGAGCCTTAAGTAGGGAATGACATTTTTCTTTGGAAGCTGTAATCCTTAGAGAGACAGCATTAATTGGGAGCATAGGGTACATCCTAAACTCTGAGATTGCTTTCACTGTTCCAGAGAAGAAAATGTGCCTTCTGTTTTATATCTGTGGGAGATCATGTGGATTAAGATCGCTAAATTATGTTAGACAACAGGAGTCAGGATTCAAAAGGACCTTCCTAAACTGGAACTTTGGGATGAAACCAACAGGATGGAGTGGAATGAAGACCGCTGAGCATTAAGTTTCAGATAATTACTCAAGACAGGCTGGATAAACCTTGCTGATAGAAGCGTAATTTATTTGGAGCTGTGATTGTTTCATTCTGGTCAATCCGAGAGGGAGTGTGTCAAGACCTATGAAGATTTGAAGGAAGGCCTTGACAAACAGGGAATGCTGCCAAGGGGATGGCCAGAATGGGGAAGTGCTTAGACTCCATGTCACTTGTCCAGTGGTTAAGCGAAAGGGGTTAGGGGACTGAAAGAGCTATTTTATCTTCTACTCCACTGGATAAAACCAGGACCATTGGCTAATCATTAAGGAGAACCACATTTTCACCCAAAGTCAGAAAGGCAGGTCCAGCCCAGAATGGGCTGCCTAAAATTGCAGTGAGCGTCCTAGCACCACAAGACCGCCAAAGGAGAATTCCCGGCATGGTGATCTTTGTGATGGTGGGGAAATTGGATGAGTTCTGTGGTCCTTTATACCTGAGAGTCTCTGGTGCTTCCTTAATTTTGATGACGTGGAGCTCTGTGTTTTAGACGATCTGCATTCTTACTCCAGAGGGAGAGCTATACCGTTTGGTGGAATTGGGGTCATAACAGGCCTTTTAGTGGAAACTTCCAGGTCCTTCCAGAATGGCACTGTCTTTGTGTCTAAGATGGGGAGCGGCCTGCTTTGGGGTGAGCAGCTGCACATCTGGCTTTTCCATTACTTTGACAGACCACCCCCATCTTCAGCTCCCATGTCACCCCTCAACGCCTGCCCTTCCCAGTTTTCTCCCTCTTCCACTCGCCTCCCCCCACACACCCAGGCTGCTCTCACTTGCAAACGTATCCTCACACACATTCTCCCTCCCTGAAATCAGAGAAGCCTTTTTTCAGCTGCTCCCATATAACATTTCATTACCGCAGTCTTCTCTCTCAATTCTGAAACAGTGGTGGGGGAGAAGTCATTTCTCTTTATACCCACCAAACGAACAAAAGCTCAGCGCTAAAATATTTTTCTTCAGTTGTAACTGAAACGGCTGTTGGCTCCCGTCCCAAAAACCAGAAAGACAATTATACTTAACTGTTTAGAGATTTATAAATACCACACTGGAGTAGCCTCTAGGTAGTAACTTTAGATACCCAGCCCAATAATTTTCTTTTATTGGTTTGTGATTTAGATCTTATTTTGCGTCCTCTATAATAAGAGTAGTACATTTCATTAAAAGAGCTTACTAAACAATAAAGAAAATCTGGCTTAGGGCTCTGAGCGGGTCTCAAGTACAGAGAGGGGCCTGCCCTGTTCCATTTCTTCTGTGGACATCACAAGACAGATCTTAGCACAATGGTGCAGATGTATTTCAGCAAAGCAGCCATAGCAGCCACTTTCTAAATGACTTCAACTTGGGAGAATTTTTCCATCACAGCATATTTCACCGCATGAGGGATGAAGACCGCCATCCGCTATTCTGGCAATAGATTCCCAGTGAAGGAAACAAGGAAAAACAACCACCACCGCAACAATAACTGGAGCAGGAGGCTGAGGAACATGGCTAATTTCTGAATCTGTGAAGGCTTTCAGGCCCTCTGTGACTGGCAGTCTTAGCTAGGGGAGTGGATATGGGGAAGAAAAAGGAAAAAATGGACTGTATCACCTAGTCCTTGCAACGGCCTGCGGAGTGGCTTCAGTTCCCCGCTCAGGCTGTGCCCTTCTTGGGGCAACTGCAGTGAAAGGAAATCTGAGCTTCAGAGACAGAAAACAGATGTGGGGTGGTGTTGGGGTTGGGCTGACCTCATCGTCCCAGCGTCAGGCCTCCATGAGCTGCTTTGCTACTCAAAACTCATGTGCCTCATTAATGCTCCTTTTAAAAAAAAATCATAATTCCTTCTTTTTTCCCCCAAGTGAGTCATGCAACAGGTACCCTCATAGACCATCTCTCATTTCATCTCCCTGATAACCTGCTCAGGCAGAGGTAGTTTATCTCTACTTTACAGATGAGAAAATGGAGGTGTGGGAAAATTCAGCCACTCACCCTAAGCCTCAGAGAGCAGATCCCCAAACTGATTGCAAAGCCTGTGCTTCTCTCACCACATTCGTCTACCTTGTAAAAGGGAGCAAGTGTTGTTCTGATCAGAGCAGGCCTGAATCGCCATGTCTGCTTTTCACGGGTCATGGAAACACCCCCAGGGACAAAGCCTCAAGGAAATGAAAGCACTCAAGGCAGCCAGACTCCCAAACTGCTTCTGAAACTCATGGGTTGAGATTGTCTTACTGTTCTTGTCTCTGTGCATTCTTGACTTGTGGGTTCCTGACCCTCCTCACTCCAGCAATCAGAGACACTGGGATCCTCTTGGTCCCCGACTTCCTTGCTACAACAGCTCGACAAGCAAGAGCAGAGTTGGGAGAAGAGTTCTGCCTAGCTGCCTCCGTGAACAGTGTAATTGGTTGTGCTTTTATTCCCCTATTAATATGGATTGGATTTTGGAGCTGTCAGAAAGAAGCTTGGAAAGCTTGAGACCCAGATATTGCTTTCTTTTGTTCAGAAACTTATAAAACATTTTCAGGCTTAGGAGTTCCCATCAGGGCTTAGTGGTTAATGAATCCGACTAGGAACCATATGGTTGCGGGTTTGATCCCTGGCCTCGCTCAGTGGGTCAGGGATCCGGTGTTGCCGTGAACTGTGGTGTAGGTGCGGCTCGGATCCTGAGTTGTTGTGGCTATGGTGTAGGATGGTGGCTACAGCTCTGGTTAGACCCCTAGCCTGGGAACCTCCATATGCCACCAGTGCGGCCCTAGAAAAGACAAAAGGACAAATATATATATATTCCCAGGTTTAATCTACTCATCCCACTTTCCAGGTGGAATTTCCATAGAAGGCAGAGAATGAAAGGAGCACTCCAGTCTGCAGAGCTTAAAATTTCAGGCTGTATGTTATGCTCAGAAAAATGGTCCAGATAAATTGTACAGTGCGAGGAAAGGACGGTTGTCTAATCAGAAGAAGGTAAAAGAAGTCTTGTCATCCCACGGACTCTCTAAGGCTCCTGATGAAATTCCAGATAAGGATCAGTGGTTCTTCTCCTGAGAAGAATCCATGCGGTTTATACCCTATGCCTGAGGTTAATCCCTGCTCTTTTCATGGTCCAGGATGTCATGACACTAAGGGGATCTCTAGGCAGACAGATCATTGATGTATAAAGTAAGTTGTATGGCACAACTGGAATGCACAAATATAACAATGTGAGGTAGGGAACATTCCACACTACCGTGCAAATGCATGATGTGAGTCATTTGTTAGTTTCTGAGGCATGAATGTAATCCGTGCAGTGTGGAGATGGCGCACATGCCTCAAGCTTGCAAATGAGCCTCACCAACCATCCAATATACTTTTGTTTTTACCCAATCTTTTATAGGCAAAAAGTCATGCAAAGTCCTAAAACCTTTATTTCCTTTCTTAAAAATGGCCTTGCAAGGAGGCCAACTGATTTAGAAATGACTTTAGTTCTGGATCGGTGCAATATTTAAGGGTATGAATGGTTATACTTCACAGAATGTTCTGGAGGAAATTATTTCCCCAACTCTAGAAGAGCAGTATAGTCGTCAGTGAGGGTTTTGTTCCACATCTCCAGTAAAGAATTTCTGCCGGATACTCCCACCGGTGTCACCACACAGCCTGTTGTGAGAAGGCAGAAGTTGCTTTGGGCTGTGATGGTCCAGTGGTGGAAGTAGCTCTAGAGCAAGTGGAGTTGGAATTGAAAATAGGTATGATGATTGCAACTAAAGGGACTACAGGCAGATGTAAAGGACTGGGGCTGAGTGAGGAAAGGCACATAAGCAGGAAAGGCCGTGTTTCTTCATGACAGGGCACTTGGCTACATGTCTACTAATGACATAGCCCAGGGGCATAAAGATCTCAGGGTGTCAAAGGAAATGATTGTTGGTGAGGTCACGGTTAACCTGGATAGAGCCTCAAAGAATGGCCTTTTCTATCATTTAACTCACCTCCCCACTCCCACCAAATGCTAAGCATTTAAATGCTTAGCACAGCATCTCACACCTCATAGATGCTTAGTAGAGGTTTGTGGTGTGAGCAAATAAATGATTTAATCTCAATATCTATTGTTTGCAGTCTGCTCTGTCTTAGTTTGCCCTCCAAGGAGATAAAGCAGTTCGATCCCTTTATTAAATACCACATCCTCTCCTTCCAGGCTTCAGTCACTCTCCATTTATTTGATAGCTGGGCACCTGGCGAGGGTCACAGAGATCGAAGACGTTGAACTTGTCATTCGAAGCCCTGGTCAGACTTGTCTAAGCATTCTCTAGTACAGATCACCCCATTCCTTTAACCTTTGCTCAGAGCTCCTGATCTCCAAACGTTTACTGACCTCATCACAGATCTATTGCATAGGACCAGCCCAAGGACTGAGGAGGCTGTAGGGTTGAGACCTCCGAAGTTCAGTACATATCAAAAGCATCTCTACTTTCTGCCCCAGGGAGCTTGGAACGGTTCCTCAGAACTTCGCTGGCCCCTCTCAGCAAATCGTGCTCTTACCTAGGCAGGGGCACTTCAGCAGATGGGGTTTGTGGCTCTGCTTAATGATGGTGAATCACAAAAGGGGCTGTCAGAGGGATGGTGCTGTTGCATAGGGTCAAGGAACAAAGTTTTAAATATGACTTTTGTCAGTCATGTGGTATTTGACTTCAGATAAACCATCTGATATCATTTCTCCATCCCTGTAGTGGGGTTTGTTAGAGTCGAATCCCTCAGTTAAATATCCCGAGGGATATCATGACTCCAAGGGCATGATGGCTGCAGAGTGGTCTTAGAAAACATCAGGGGCTTTAGACATTGCATCTTGCAGTCAAGTTAACCATGACACGTGAAGGCTCTGGAACTGACAACTTGGGTTTGAATGCCAGCTCTGTTACTCACTAGGCCTGGGAAAATTATTTGACCTCTCTGTGCCTCACTTTTCTCACTGAGCATGCTAATGGCATCAGGCTCATCACATTTCTCTGAGAGATAACTGAGGTAGAGGGCTTTCTTTAGTTGGTACCTTTCTTTACATGAGTCAGAAAAAGTCATTCCTTTCTCAAGACACTTTACTTCCATCTGTTAAAAAAAATTCTCATAATATACTGATTATGTTTGAACAATGTGCTTTCCTACCACCTATGAAACCATATTGTAGTAAATATGCAAATATACTCTGTCCGTGTTAGAAGTGGTACCCACTTAAATGAGCTGTTATTCAGTGCCTGACCTTTGCCACCACACGTGGCAGCCCTGAGTGGATGCATGCAAAGCACTTAGTACCAGGGATGTAAAGATCAAGCAACATTAGCTATTTTTGTTATTATTATTAATATTGGAGAGTTTTACCATTGTCTTTCATTTGGCCCCCCAAAATAACAATTAGCAATTTTGTAGGGATATCCATTTGTACCCAGCAGCCAAAATTCCTGTTGATTCTGCTTGTCAGTTGATGTGCATGGGAAGTAGATAATGGTGGAACCTGGCCCCTTTTGGGGGGTGAACCATCCAGGTGAGGGAGACTTATAAAAGCCTACAGAGTTGTTGAGGGAGAATTGGGTCAGGCTGACAGTGACCACTGAGATTGGCCACTGAGGTACCACACAATGGAGCTTCTCCAGGAAGCAAGGAGGTGAGGCCTCAGACAGCTCGCTGACAGAAGACCTCACTCGCATCCACCTTGTGATGGTTGGTTATGGCAGGAGCCCTGCTGTTTGGGTAAAATGACACCAATCCAGAGTTGGTACTGACTGAGTGGGGCTCCTGCTGCTCCAGCTAGATGGTTGGTTGGCAACTAGCCTCCCTCCTTTTTCCCTGAAACATAGTCATTTGGGCCCTCAGCCAGGGGCCCTGGGGAATGATTTGTTCGTCATTGGGAAAGGGGCCTTGGATCCTTTTAAATACCTAATAAAAATGATGGCTCCTCTCTCAGCCCCTCCCGTGACTCCCCATAGGTGGTATAGGCAGAAATATTTACGTACACATTGCAGACATTTACCTGGCCCAGTGGCTTGCCGCCTTAGCTGCACATTATAACCAACAGGGGAACTTTTAAGCCCAGGCCATATCCCAAAGCAATTAAATCAGACTCTGGGCATAGAATGCAAGCCTCTGAGATGCCAAGGTGCAACCAAAGTTGAGAAGTACACCTTGGGCTGTACTTCTCCCCAAGGTGACTATCCTTGAGCCTCATATCAGGGCGGTGGATTCACTCAGCTTAAATCTCCATAGGGCTGGCCTCCTCCTAAGGGTGATTTCTGGGCATTTTGGAAATGAACTTTGACTCCTGAACTTCCAAATAGTTCCCAGCCTTACAACATCCAATCCAAAAAGAGCAGAGGAAATAAACCAGGAGAAGTATGCATAGGAAAGATCAAGACAGGTGGGGGCAGGTGGGTCTTTGGCACAGCAAATGGAAAAATTTTGAAAATCAATCAGACCCTGAGTCTAATGACAAAGAAGGACAGTAAATAATGAGAATGTCAGGGTTGAAGTTTCACACTTCATCTGTAAACCTACCTTTAATAGGCCCCTGGGTGATGATAAATTCATGGTGGCTTTCTTTTTATTGGATCATATGAGGCTGTTCCACATTTCTAAAGGAAGTCCAGGTGTGTCTCTTTATTTATATATTTATTTATTTACATTTAGGATACTGAGGAATTTTTTTTTCAAAAACCCTCCTTTTTTATGAACATTAATTATATACCGTGCAAGGAAGCAACTGCCTCTATGTTATGAAATATTAAATCAAAATGCTTCTCATTCCCAGATGTCCCAGAGATAAATACAGCAGTATTCTGAAGCCCCTCTTGGAGCTGTTTTGCCTGCAAATTTATTGTTTTGTCTCCATTTTCAGAAAGCCCTGTTTTCGGTGAAGTATAGCACTCTAGGTAGTTTTTAAGGCTCAAACTCCTCTGGAGTTGCCTGTGTGGGCAACAACTCTTATGTGGATGGCACACGAGGGATGGCGTGTTGATCGGCTCCTTTAAGATGACAAATGGGCAGAGAGTGTTATTGTCTTTGATTGCACGCCTTACATCATCTGTATGTAGGAATAAGAGGGCCATACTTTATCTTTAGCCATTTTATAAATATTTAAGTCCTTATAGTTGCCTAAAGATATTAAAGCATATTTTACAGTAGTCGGAATATAAATATTATATATAGCACAAAGATACCAAAGTAGTTTAATGAATTCATAATTTTCTGTTCACATTTATTGGAATGTGTTTTATGTTCCAAAAGTTCCATTTAAAGAATAAGATACCATTCTGCTTCCCGACAGCCCACCAAGTGTTGGCTGGCGTTTTGGGTGGGGTCTCGGTTCCAATGTCTAGAGAGGCTTTCATTAGGAAGCAGGCAGGCAGGAAGTCAGGGCCTGGGATGTATTTCCTCCATCTCTACCTTTAAAACTATATATAAATAACTTTTGGAATAAACAATTCTGGTGCTTATTTAAATCATTAAAGCGTTCCAGAGAGAAAACTTTTTATAGCCCCTTTCCTCTATTTCGAGGAGATTAATTCAGAGAACCTAAGAACAATAAAGATGGACTTTGTAATTGTCCCTTCCTCCCCACCCCCTTTTAGAAGCAGGAACACAGATCGGGTTTGCCTGTGTACAGCCCGACTCGGGGTACTGTTGATTCGGAGAGTGCCTTCCCAAGGTATTCCGAACATTTCTCCCTAGGTTCAGGAGTTTCTGCTCGCTCCTTCCTTTCCCTAAGTGCAAAGAAGTGACAGGGAGAATATTACTGCACCTCTTTTCAATTTTGCAGTGAAATAGAAAGACTTTCCTCTTTAATATTTCACAAAGTTTCTCCAGCTCCCAGCGGGAGTCCATGCTGGATAATGTTTGCTAATTACCAACAACAAAACTAGACATACGATGCTGGTAAATTACCTGACCCTTTCCATTTTAATGAGACAACAAGGATTTCACGAAGTGATGTTGTTTCACTGGTTAATGGTGTCAGCAATGTTGTAATTGTGGGTTGAGACACATTAGCTGAACAACCACATGTAGAAAGGGCTTTCTCTCGACAAGCCCTTTGGAGACTAGAACCATATTATCATTAAGCCTCTGTCATTTGCACGCTGCTAATCACTTACTTTATTATCCCGCATATCCATTGTCTTTCTTTAATTGCTCTTTAAATTAAAATTAAAAATAGTTCTAAAGCCCACAATGGCTGGGATAGCATCTTGATTATGAAGATAACTTCAAGAAAATGGAACAACGGATAACGTATTGCCAGGATTATGAGTGAGTCCCACTGTTACGTACCGTGCCTGCAGGCCCCAGGGGCCTAATTGTGGCAGTTTCTCTTCTTTCAGCCCATACTGTTTGTTTAATAAATGGTTATTTATGGCCTTTTCGGCCATTACAGCAACTTTGGAGAAAGTACATCCTTCTCATCGGTTTGGCACTGAAATTTCATTCTCCAAGCAAAGGTATAAAATTGAACTGAAGGGCAGGATCTGCACTAGAGCATGTGAGGGCCTTGAAATGATGTCCTCTTAATTCTCCTTGCTTGTTTATTCTGTCCAAGCTTATTTTTAAAATTCATGGTTGTGAAAGAGACTAAGACTTCAGAGCTGAAAAGAACTGTAGAGACATTCTCAGCTTACAGATGAAAAAACTGAGGACCAGTGCAGTTGCCATGATTGTGATCACAGGGCAGGAGATGAAACCGATTGTCTGGTAGTGAGTAGACTGGATGCAGGGCTCCTGGAGGGAGGATTATGGTTTATGGGCTACTTCTGAGACACAGGGTATTATCTCAAGCCTGGAGTTGTGAGGTGCATTCTGCATGATTGTCATGGTGCTGTGCATTTCATAAGTGTCTCTTGTATGCCTATATCGGTGTGTTTTTTGATGCCAACTATGTCCTGGAATACTGGAAAGGAGGGCTCCTGTCATTCACTTCTTAAAAGGATGACCCCAAGAATGACTCTGGGCATTTCTGAACTTGGAGTGAGCAAACCCAGCCTTATCATGGTTTCGATATTCTATATAGTGCCCCAGAATTAGGATGGTAGGCTTTCTAGAGCCGGGAGTGATTGGAGCATTGCCTTGTTTGCCTCAGTTTTATAGATGGGAAAACTGAGTTTGGATAAGACATTGAATCTATCTAAATTCTCACAGGCAGTTAGGGGGTGAGCTGGAGCTAAAACTCATGTCTTTTGATTCTCTGTTTTTCTGTCCGCACTACCCATCTGTCATTGACATCATCATCATCTTATAAAGTGCTTACTCTGTGCCAGGAACTGTTATAAGCAGTTTATCTGTAGTATTTAACTCATTTAATCTTCATTATATATTTATCTTCCATTTTATAGATGAGGAGACTGAGACACAGAATTTAAGTAAATTGCCTCAGATCGCAGAACTAGAAACTGAAAGAGACAGCACTCACACTCAGGCAGTCTAGCTGCTGCAGAATTCTTTTTTTTTTTTTTTTTTTTTTTTTTTTGGTCTTTTTGGTCTTTTTGCCATTTCTAGGGCCACTTCTGCAGCATATGGAGATTCCCAAGCTAGGGGTCGAATTGGAGCTCTAGCCTCTGGCCTACACCAGAGCCACAGCAACTCGGGATCCAAGCCACGTCTGTGACCTACACCACAGCTCACAGCAACGCCGGATCCTTAACCCACTGAGCAAGGCCAGGGATCGAACCCGCAACCTCATGGTTCTTAGATTCGTTAACCACTGAGCCACGACGGGAACTCCTGCTGCAGAATTCTTAACTACAGTTCCTAACCACAACTTTATGGCTCATTTGTGGGCAAAGGATGTTGGAAATCAAAGAGCACCAATCAGCCTCTTCCTTAGTGAAGATCTGTGAGTGTGTGTGGTGGGGGCGGGGAGATGCCTGACTCACATGATCCAAGATCCTAGTTATGTATTCATCTGCCAGCATCAATGCATATGCAGGAAAGTCTTTAAAACTTCAAAGAAAACATTTACAGTGCTTTTCATTTTTAAAGGACTATCAAATGTTTGGAACCTCAGCCGCTATCTCCGGTCGGCCAGGCGTCCTGTCTCTAGAACCTGTCAGAGACAGCTGGCTGAGAGTTGTCAGTGATGGGACTCTGTGTTCTTCCTGAACTGCATGGCAATGCCTTGGACCACTTGGCAAATCCATCTTTTACAGCTACTTAATTTTCTGTGTGCTTAAGATATGGGTGTTTTAGTTTGCTGGTGATTTCCTAGCTCTGGTTTTTGCTACGCTGGCCATCAGTTTATACTAAACCAAACAACTGGGGCCCATTTGGCATTTGGTGTTTTAAATGTAAAAGGACATTTGAACTACATGACAAATGCTGAGAAGCAAAGCCCATGGCACTGTGAACATAAAGAAACTGTTTATAATGTAAAGGTGGTTACATTTTCAGTCAATCTATCACTTTAATGAGCTCTTTGCATTTCTTTGATTAATGCTCACAAAAGGGGGAAAAAATGGATGTAATGGAAACAAAATGGTATATAGTCTTGGCAGCATGAGGGTTTCTGTGTGTTTTATTAGCATCCACTTCGTATCGCTGTCTTGCAACGTGTACGTCTACCTTTTCCCTGGCATAGTGTGCCTCTGGTTTACTAGAAATGGGATCCAGCATGGAAGAGGTAATTCTATATTAGTGGCCAAATAGCCTTTGTCTTCCTGTAGTAGCAGCAGAGAGGGAGGGTCTAGAACAGGAATTAATAATAATAATTAATAAAGGAAAGTAATAATAATAATGGAAAGTAATAATAATAATAAAGGAAAGATTGACATAGGTCTTGCCCTGTTGAAATGAAGAATCCAACAGGTATGGAGTTAAGAGAACGTTAAAGATGCTTAGAAAACATTTAGATTTTAGTATGTAGCAATTGGTATCTAATCAGTAGTAATTCTTACAGTTTAAAATAGTGAATAAAGGGAAAGGAAAAAGTACAGCAGCAAATATCTTCATAAAGTAAGATACAGGGGAGGAGAAAAGTTAGTCGAGGCAGGCTTCCAGGAGGAGGTGAAGGAGAGGCAGGAACTGAGTTGGGGGAGAAGTGAGGGCACAGCATTTCTGAAGTGGGTAAGACTTGATGGGAGCAGGGATGAGAATCAGCATGAGTCACTTTTCTGTGTTGGAAACCAGCTCTGTCTGCTCCTCCCCTCAGCTGTGGCACAGGGCATTTTAGGTTTCCATGGCCTCTTTGGACCCATGTAAGCTCTCAACATCCTTTGCTCTAAGATCAAGTGGCTCTTAGCAAATGGTAGGAAGTTGGGAACACTAAAATCTCTATTTTGACCCTGTTCTTCTAAAGCTCCTTAATCTGTAACCTTTGGTCACGTCTATGCTGGAACCTTGTTTCCCAAAATTATTTTTTCTTTCTATAACTTCACCGGCAGCATATGGAAGTTTCTGAGCCAGAGGTCAAGTTGGAGCTGCAGCTGGGGCCTATGCCATAGCCATGGCAACACTGGATCTGTGACCTGCACCACAGCTTGCAGCAATGCCAGATCTTTAACCCACTGAGTGAAGCCAGGGATTGAACACACATTCTCACAGAAACAACATCAAGTTCTTAACCTGCTGAGCCACAGTGGGAACTCCATTGGTTCCAACTTTTAAATCAACTAGGTCAAAATGACCTTTAGGGTGACTGCAGCCTAGCAGAGCGAGTCTATCCACCATGTCAACCAGCTGTTCTCAGCCCATGAGAATGACATGAAGTATTGAGGTTTCAGGCTTTTTTATCTTATTAATTTATAATTTTGTAATTTTTTCTCATTGCACAAATATATTTATTTTCAAAAATTTTGCAATTGCGTATAAACAAAAAGAGGACAAATATGCATTCCTTGTAATTTTAGCGCTGGAACATACAAAAGTTAGTCTTGTTTCTGTAGATGTATTTTCCCCCTCAAAAATGGATCATACAAAATAGTATATTGACCTGTTTTTCCCACAAATATTTTATCATGACCATTTTTCCATGCCATTATATATTTTTCTGCATTATTTTTAATGGATGCATACTTAACATAATCAGTTTCCTGAAACTGAACATTCACATTGTTTTCATTTTAATGCTGTTAAAATTAATAACTACAAATGAAGAGGGTTGAAACCAAATCTTTAACATAGAGAAATTGTGGCTGTGTGCATATTTTTAGAAGTGAAATTACTTAGGCCAGAAGTTTTGTCAAATTTTAAGTCATTTGATTTGTGTCCCCAAACGACGTCTTATTTTTAAGTTGTAAGATGAATTTGGAGGGGGTAAAAAAGTAATTGAGAACTTGTGGAAAATTCATCATGACACCGTGAGCTTTTATGCAAATGAAGACATTAGACCAGGTAATATTAGGTTTCTTTCCAAAGCTGTGGTCTTAGTTGAGTTTCAATTATAACTAGTTTCCTTCCCTTCCTCCCTTCCTTTCTTCTTTCTTTCTCCTTCCCTCCCTTCCTACCTTTTTTTCCACCAACCCATCTGAGAGACAGGAATTAGGAACAGTGAGCACTTTAAGGAAGGAGACTGAGTGAACTCTTGCAAATATATCTGTTTCATGTATGTGAGACTTGTCTAAGTGCTGACTATATCTAATGAAAATTAATGGGCAAATAGCTATAGAGAACTTTGGTTGGTTAATTTGTTGGTTGGTTGGTTGGTTGGTTGAGTTTGCTTTGGTTTAATTCAGACCCCAAACAGAAACTCTAAAAAAGATGAAGTACTTTATGTAGCTTCCCAAGGCTTTCATTAAATATAGTGTCTAGAAAAGAGTACTGTTAAAAATATCAATGTTACTTATTGTAAATAAAGAAATGGAAACAGGTATTAAGCCAAGTCAATGACCCTGGTCACCGGAAGTGAACGAGAAACCTTGAATGAAGATACAAATCACTTGCTTCAATAGATGCTCAGACATTCATGAGCTATTTTACCAAGAAAAGAACAGATTTTTCTTTGTGATTGTACTCTTTGGTCATTTTGGTTCCAAGTGATAGAAACCCAATCCCAAAAGACTTAAATAAAAAGGAAGTCATATAACCAGGGTGCCTCTGACTTTAGGCACATTTGAACCTAGGAGCCTGAACCATGTCAGAGCTCTGTCTCATTCTCTTCACCTCTTGATTTATTTGCCCTGTTTTCATTTGCCCCTGGGTGAGCTAAATGGTCACCAGCAGCCAAATACTTACGTACTTCCAGCTTTGCAAGCATCTTTAATATCTCTTCCATCAGGTCTTGGGGAGAACCCAGGCTGGCCCAAGCTTGGAGGACAGGTCTATCTTTTAACCAGCCATGTGTCCAGGATGATGAGAGTCTATTTTGCTGTCCCTATGGAGACTACTTGGTTTCATGTTGCCACTCCTGTGGGCAGGTTGGGGACAGGGTTGCCCCTCCTCCCAACACTGATAAATGGACTTCTCCTGTGGATAAAGGGTTAAAGAGGAGCAGGTAATAACCAAATCAGCTATCCTGGCTCTGCCACCAACTGGTTCCATGACCTTAGACACAGTAACTTCTCTGCTTTGAGCCTCTGTTTCTTTATCTATAAAATGGAAGTGATGCTTAGAGGATTTCCAAAGTTCTTACATCTCTAACAGAGTGATTGGTGAAGGGGCAAAAAGAGACCCAAATGGTATAGTTTAGGTTTTTCAGAGCTGCGTATTGATACAATTTCCACACTCTGTTTTTAGGCTCTGAGTAAGGAACAATTATCAGCTCCAAGCTCATGAGTTATTTGGAGTAAAGCAGATAACACAGTTGAAATTGGCAAAGGCGTTCCCTGCTCCCCTTCCCTGGCATTGACCTCCAGTTGCCTGTGGGGAGCTGGCACCACCTCCAGCTTCTAAGTCAAAAGTGGTCAGTAGCCTGTAGGCAGTGTCAGGAGAAACTGCTCCCTTGATAAATAATCATTTTCTGTGGAGTCCACAATGGTCAGTTTCTGGTTCTCATGATTCAGGTTTCCAACTTTGTGGAAAGCCACTGAAAACTACTATGAAAAAATATTACAAGGTTCAACTGAGCTGTTCCCTTGGCCAGATTTCTCTTGAACACTTTTCTAAGAATCTATTTCCCAAATCAATCTGTGCACATGGATCCTATCCCCCCACCCCATACCCCCACCCCCATAAGTTAGAAAGCAATCATGCTTCTATACATGGAATTTTCTTTACTTCAGCTGCTGAAGAATTTGTTGGAATACATACTGCAAAAATGACTGCTGTGGCTATTACTGTACTTGCTCAGGGGAGCTATTCAGATGCCTCATTTATTGGAGCTTAATAGATTAAAAGTCCAAATTGAGTCTCATGATATAAGCCTAATCAAGTTCTAATCTGCATAATTTTCCCATAAGCAGCAATGGGAAATTTGGATAATTTATGTTTCAGCAGTTGCCAATCATGTGTTAAATAGCATTGTTGCATTTACTTATCAAAATATTTTTATTGATCTTCACTTCATCTGACATTTGGCTTTGGGATTTTTTTTTCCTGGCGTTAACAGGAAATTTAATTCATCTCTTGGATGATGTAATATGAGATGTTTCTCTTGATTTTAACATGTCTTTATAGATCATTTTTAACGGTGATCTTTCCCTTTTACAACTTCATATTGAATACCTGTCTCAGCAAACCTAGATGACTCTGCCTAATTTATTTCCCTAGTTTAACGTAACATATGGATTTCTAACCATCATTTATATGCACACAATAAAAGATAATTTGCCCCACCATTTGAACCAATTCCTTTATGTTAAGTCTGTGGAGGGGGGGGAGGCACTTACCTTCATTTCTCCATCTATTTTAGGGGAGGTGATTTATAAGAATTTCCATCTCCCTCTCTCCCTGAAAAGGCTTGGGGATTTAACTAGGGAAGATTTAGAAAGTACTTTGTGTTTTCCCCCATGGAAAAGAACTGTAATAAAGCATTTATTATATGTACTGAGTTGTGCATGCTACCATACCAAAGCAAGTTGAGCATAACTACAATGGGTCCCAGCTGTTATCTGCTATTGTTTAAAAGTGAAAACAATAAAAGAATAAGACTGGCTCAGGCCTCAGACTTGCCTGCCAAGCTCAGCACAGGAGAGAGAGGCCATCACACAGAGAGAGAAGGCAGCGTGGAGCACAGTAATCCTTGGGCTCTGAAGTCAGACTGTCTGGCTATGGCCCCCAGATCTGCCACTTATCAACTGGGGATGCTGGAAGAAGTTATTTGACTGCTCTGAATCTTATTTTCCCCATCTCCAAATGGTAATATTAGCAATTCCTGCACTTGCAGTGTTATGATGAGGAACAAATGAGGCGGCCCGTGAAAAAACCCTGAGTGCAGCTTTGCACATAATAAGAAAGAATATGGCATGGTAACTTTGAGGAGACTAATTTACCTGGGTTCAGATGTGAGATCTGCTCATGCCTAGTTGTATGCCCTGGGACAAGTGGCTTAATTTCACTGTGCTTCAATTTCCTCATCTGAAGTACAGCAATATCTACATAGGATGGTGCAAGAACTAGTTATAACATGAACAGATTTTGGTACATACTGAGTACTCAGTAAATGTTGGATTTTACTATTTTTTGCTTAAGGTTCTATTTAAGCCTTTCTTCTTCATTCTCAATTATCTTAATCTGTCTAGATCTGGACCATTCTTGCCTTTGCTTTGAGTTCCACAAAGAACACACCAAGTCTTTCTCATTTTTGAATGTGCTCGTGACTACATTACCCTGGAACCATTATCTTGCCATTCGCTTTGGTAGATCTTATCTGAGTCACAGCTTCTCTTGTAACCATGGGTCCTCCCTGGATGCTGTGTCTATATGCATGTATGCAGCAGGTACACAAAACAGTTACTAATAATATAAAAAATGAATCCTTGATCATCTTGTTATTCTGAAGCCTCCTCTCCTTTGATTTCTTAGAAATAGGCCAAGGGTTTGTGTTAAAGTCTTTCATTTGAAGTCATCTGAACTGAAATGCCCTTGTCAAATTTAACTATAGGTCACTTAACCTTCCAATAACTTCCCTGACACAGGCCATGTGCTGCTCACCAGTGAATAACTAATATCATGAAAAGAACATTAGATACAACATGTTTTTTTTCAGCTGAACCTGTGATGAATATTGTTAAGAACACAAATGTTGGGAAAATAATGTAGAGAGTAGTGAAAACTATTTGAAAAATGCTGTTTTTTGTTTGTTTGTTTTTAGGGCCGTACCCATGACATATGGGAGTTTCCAAGCTAAGGGTTGAATCAGAGCTACAGCTGCTGGCCTACACCACAGCCACAGCAATACCAGATCTAAGCCGTGTCTGTAACCTATACCACAGCTCACGGCGACACCAGATCCTTGGCCCACTGAGCAGATCCAGAGAGCAAGCGTGCGTCCTCATGGATACTAGTCAGGTTTGTTGCCCCCGAAGCACAACAAGAATTCCCTATTTGAAAAGCTTAAGAAACAAAAGAGGAAAGTTTATGTCCTCAAATAATTAAAGGAAATAGGAAATTAGGTCTAAAAAACAAAAGATTCCAAAGAGTCTGTAGTTGGCTATAAGGGATTAAGAACCTTTCTTTCATGAAAACTGGATGCCAGTTTTTCCACACACCTGAAGAAAATCTTAGTCATCCCATATCCAAAATACTCCTTCTTTAAATATTTTGGGCTGTATTTTTATCACTGGGTTGATCTGATTATTTCTACCAAAATATATCTGCACTTCTAATGCCTTCCCATTAATTTTCTAGAATTTTCTCTATGTAAAAATTCTCCAAAAAATTATTCTCAAAAAACTACCAAAAGCTACCTCAGTTTTTTATCCATAGGGAAGGAGGGGACAACGAATGCTATTCGTGGCCCCAAATATTTATTGTGTACTTAGTAAAATGTTACCATTGGTAGTTGACATTTTTTAAGTATTTGCTTCACACAAGGCATTGTAGTCAATGTTTTGAATATACTGTTTCGTTTTATTCTCATGACTGCACTGTAGAGGAGGAACCTACACTTTATAGACAGAGAAATGGAGGTTTGGAGAGTCTGTACTATACTCATGGTTATGTGGCTAATGATTAGATGACCAAGAACTTGAACTTAAGGCATCTGACGCCAAAGCCATGGCCTTAACTATTCCACTCCATTTCTTCTCTGGGGGCCAAGCATTTTATAGACAATCTGGGATGTTTACAGAAATAAAAAACTGAGTCTTGGGCCTAAAGTTCTCCTGCCGCATTTGGAGTAAGCATGCTTGGCAGGGGTCAATGTTGAGCTTGTTTATGTCTGATGCCAAAGGAACAAAACAGGTAACATAAGCCCATCATATCTGCCCCTGAAGATTGGAATGGGGAGTAGGTTTCAATTTAAGAAGATGCAGTGGTCTTTAAAGTTCCCTTTAGCCCCCAAATCACCTCCCATATCCACGCTCAACAGAGAGGAATTAAGAACACATCTAAAGAACCAGGAGAGGAGTTCCCATTGTGGTTCAGTGGGTTAAGGACCCGATGATGTCTCTATGAGGATGTTGGTTCAATCCCTGGCCTGGCTCAGTGGGTTAAGGATCCAGCATTGCTGTAAGCTACAGCATAGGTTGCAGATGTGGCTCAGAGCCCAAGTTGCTACAGCTGTGGTACAGGCCTTCAGTTACAGCTCTGATTTGACCCCTGGCCTGGGAACTTCCATATGCCACAGGTACAGCCAGAAAAAGAAAAAAAAAAAAAAAAAGAAAGAAAGAAAGAAACAGGAGGCCATCTTGGTAAGAGCTTGGGCTGTTGTTAATTAAACTTGCATCTTCTCCTGATGGAGAACTTCTCCTTCCATCTCTTTAATGACAACATTCTTCATCATCCCTTCTGGCAAAATAAGTGGTTGTTTCTAAAATTAACTTCCCGAGTGTTAGTTTAACAGAAGGCATGTTTCCCAGTTTCACTATCCTCTAGTTGTAGATGAGAATCTAGAGAGTTCATTCCCTGTGCTGGTGCTTTCACATGCAGAACTGGAACACTGCTTTCTGTAGAGGGACTTAAAGTTTAACCAAACATGTATCTGCTACAGCAAACAATCATGGGATGAGGAGGGAGGAAGCCAGTTAGAGACCTGGACACAATTTAGTCTTGCCCCTTTATCAACCACCGCCATAATGAATGGGGTAATGGCACCAATGGCCAGACTACTTGGTCTCTTTGCAAGGATGGTGCCTGAATTTCTGTTCTTTCCAAGGTCACTTGGGAAATCTGGGTCAACCTGGTCATTTCAAACCAAGATTTTTCCCATATTAGGATCTTTAAGAAAGAAACAATGCTAATCAATTTTGCTCCTCTTAGCACAACTCTACAGGAAGGACAAAAAATATTAAATCTACTGTCTATGACTTTTGTTTCTAAAAATGTATGGCTGTAAAAGTAGCAAAATAAAGAGTGACATTATCCTTACTGAAGTTTTCTTTCCAACAAAAGGTTCTTGGGGTCACCTATAGGAGAGAGAAGGACCTTTAATGGAGAGATGTCTTCGGACATCCTCCGTAGTTTATCAATTGCAGATGCTAATGGAACCAGGCTTGGTGACTGAAGGGGAAAATGGAATATGAAAGCAAAATGAAAGAGGTCTATGAGGCAAGCATGTCATTTCTAAATGAAGGTTTCATGCAAAGGAATTGAGTCTTTTCACAGCTGAAAATGGAATCTTTAAATAAGATAAAATAAAAGGATGTTTTAGTTTGTTGCAGGTTCTATAATGAAATACAGTTTTCCTAATACTGTGTGACCTGCATTTCTCCCTGTTTTATGGGTGCTATTCCTTGACGTACAAACCCATATTTTCTCAAGTCAGCATTTGATGATGGATGTCAAAATACAGGCCATGTATTATGCATATAGCATTACCGATTTAAGGTGTTTACTTGTCAAGTTGAAGAAATTCAAAAACGTCACATCCACCGAATCTGCACAGCTGTCACTTGCAGTTTTTCATGCTTTTGAATGAAACTTCTGATGAAAACAGTTTAGTTTTCCCCTTCACTATTCTAGGGGAAGAAAAGAGCTAGCATTTCAAATGCATGTTCTTGGTTATGTGGTTCACTGAAAAACACTCATTCCAAAGTTTAGGAAGATGGACACCATACTGTCATTCAAAATTACTTATCCTGTGTGCACTATTCTTTATATGTCAATATAAAGAATAAAATTAAGTGCAATCAGGGAATGAATGGTAAATAATTTTTTTTCTTTCAAAAAGTATGACACTCAGTTGTATGATATTTATACACAGGAGAGAAAAAACATGGGAAAACTCTTTTACATTTTTTTTCTGGCATTTCAAGCATGATGCACCTCCGAAACAACATGCAATTATTATCATCTGGCATTTCACTCCTGGTAGAGATTCCTACAGACTTCAACGCAGGAATCAACCCAGTCTTGTTACATTATTAGAGTGAATCAGGAATCTGGTCATAGAATCTTTGGAATTTCATTCTTGGAAACTTAGCAAGTGACTCTGTATCTGTAATTCCCTATTCCATTGATAAGCTCAGGTAGCCATCCACCATGAGCAAAGAAGAGAAAACAAAGTGAATGTGAACTTCTGTCTGCCTTCTCTCTAAGTGGGGGAGCTACCTGGGCATGGCAGCCAGTGTGGAGCTGGTGGTGCCACGTGCCATGTGCTTCACTTGCTAAAATTAAATTTCACCAAATGAATGAATGAGGAACATAGATGTTTCATGTTTGTATGTCTTATGTACGTCCTTAAAGAGGCAGCCATTTGGCCTAGCTGGGATCACTTCTCACCCTCCATAAACTTGAAGATATGGGGTTGGGCCAAGCTCATTCTAGTATGTACTTGAGTTTTGGGTCTGAGACCTAAAGAAATCCACACTGCAAAAATCAGAAACCATGTAGGCTACTCTCCAGTTTACTGTGTTCGCATTTACCTTATGAAGTCTCTGTCGGGTACACTGGGAAGTTCAAGAGTCCACTGTAAGTGGGTGACATATACAGCAGTCAGGGTGATTTCAACTGCACTGTAAGTAAAAAAAAAAAAAAAAAAAAACACACACACAAAAACAAAAAAACCCCCTCAATTTGGCTTGAACAAAAAGGGAAAAATATAAATATGTAGTTGTTTATATATTGTATGTTTGTATATATATATCTATATGCCTATACACATAAAAATTTAATACAAAATACATAAATATATACATATACATTATATGTAATCTCATTATTATGTATATAATACTTTAAAATCTCATTATCATATTTTATATTAAAATCTCATTTGTAAATACATAAAATCTCATGCAGTAAGAAATCCTGAGATCAACTGGTTTTGGTTCTAGGGCTGGTTAATTCAGGAACTAAGGACAGTTCTTCCTATTGTTCAGTTTTTTTATCATTCACGTCAGCCAATTCATCAAGCTGACTCGTCCTCGGCTGGTGCCCATCCTTGTTATAAGAGAGCTTCTGCAGTTCCAGGCGCAAAGCCATGTCCAGTAGACTAAAAGAGAATTTCTTTCTATGTGATTCTTTTTAAGAGCAAGGAAACAGTTCCTAAAGCTCCCAGGCGGTTTTCCTCCCACTTTCCCTTGGCTGGAACTGGGTCAAAGACCCAGGTTGAAGTCACTCATTGTCAAGAAAATAAGTAATCAATCGGTTTAAGATAAGAGTCAGGATAGGTTAGGTTATGCTGTGGTAACAAGAACAACACAAACAGCAACAAAACAAATCTCAGTGGCTTAAAGCCACAGAGATTGATTTTTCACTCAGAATGCTTTGTGTATCTGGGCTCTTGTCCAGGGCTGCTGCCCAGCCTTCATCTCCATGGTAACCTATGTTGCCACAGCCTGGGAAGAGAGATGATGAGTACCAGAAGAGAGATACTTGTACCAGAAGTGATGATATGCATCTTTTGCTTGTTTTTCATGGGCCAGAGCATTTCCTATGTCATGTGTCATGTCTAACTTTAAAGATGCACAGAGATACAATCTTTGTGTGTGCCTAGAGAAAGAGGGGAACAGAAATCTGGGAGCAAGACCAATAATTGGTGTAGAGACTGGTTTTTAACGAACTATTGACGTGGGTTAGAATTATCATAATGGTCTCCTACTTTGTTCTTCTGAAAGCAACTCATCAGTGTTTATCCTGGGAGTGCTAATTTTTTACTTGTAAATAATGCACATGCTATTTTTTTATTGTGTATGTACGCTGTACTCTCATTATTTCCAAATTTGATACATTTATGATTTTTCTCCTTCCTCTTTTTCCTTCCCACTAGGATTCACACCTCCAGGAATGGACAGATCCTCTCCAGATAACAGCCCGGTGCACGGGATGTTACGCCAGCCATCCATCACGACTGGAGTCAACATCCCCATCATTACTGAACTAGGTAGGTGCAAATGTCAGCTTTGGGTGGATATTTTGGTCCTCTCTTCCAACCCTGCAGGATATGAGGAGGTTGGCCTGTTTCTTAGCTCTATCAGTGTGGTAGGCTCTAGTGGGATTTGTTTAGGGGGAGGTCGGAGAGAGGGATGGGCAGAAATAAGACAGATGACCAAAAGGAAAACTATCTGATTTATCTTTCCTCTGAGATGAATAGACAGTTTCTTTCATGCTGGTCACTGTTTTCAAGGGAGCGTGAGATGATGGATTTGAGGTTGGGACATGCCTTAGGGAACAGGGAAGAAGGGAGGAAAGGTATAGTCCAAGGATTTTTTTCTACTCATTCTCATTGAAATCATCTGAAGAAGTTCCCCCTCCCTGACGTACAAAACCTTAAGTCTAAGCCAACCCCATATTGAGAACTGCATGGAAACATTGGGCTGATATGTGATAATTCTACAATTAATCTATCCTCATTGAACTTTTCCACCAAATGCTATCTTCAGTGACTGCCACTCTGGGCCATCAAAGGACGGGGTTTTGAGGGCCATAATGATTGGTCTGTGGGATCCAGCTTTTAACCTGGCCATGGCCCTCCCCGCTGCTATTGGTGAATGTGCCAAACTGCTTCGTGGTCTCTTCACCTGAAGACAGTCACTAACCACCTCTGGTCCCGAGTCCCTTTACTTTAGGATATTTCCTCGGTTATTCCCTCACTCTTTTCTTTTTCTGTACTTTCCTCCACTCCCTTTCCCCAACCCCTAAATGCTGTATCCAATTAGCTAAACCTGGCAAGTTGCCTTTGGTATCAGTCAATCAGGAAAAAAACAGTGGGACGCACATTCTAATGATAACTGAACTGGGTAAGAAGCACTGTTTTCTTTCACATCAGTATCTCCTTTTGTTTTGTGGTTGGTGCTTCCAACTATCATCAGCTTGTTTTTATTTTATTTTTATTTTTTTATTTCACCGGCTGCAACAGAAAGGCTACCCCATGGCACTGCTTTGAATGTGTTTTATTTGTGGCTCTGGTTGGAATTGACTGTCTTGTTCTGGCCTTTCTTAATGATTTTTTTCCCCACACAGCATCAGTAAACCTTTGATCACACCCATCTGACCTGGCAGTTGTTTCCAAAGCATCTTTGCTCTAATTCATTTCCTTTGGCTTGGGTCTTTTTTTCCTCCTTGTTTCCCCCTGCTCCCCCTCCCACTTTCTCCCTTATAGTCCTCTTCCAACACGCTGTCAGTTTGACTGACATGTCGTCACAGCTCTCAGAGGAAGTCAAAGGAGAAATATAAAATTTTTAAGATAAGAAACCTAAGACGATGCCTTCCCTCCAGCTGTTTATTTTCCTTTATTCTGATTTTATTTGCCTTTTTTTCCTACTAGGCCCTTTCTCCGAAGCTCTGGTTCTGAAGCCATAAAAAAGCAGCCAGATCCTAGGGGACCCTTTCTTACTAAAACCATGGTTTTAAGCAAGGAGGCAAAGGGTGAGGTTAGCAGCCACCCCACCCCCCACATCCCCTGCACTCTGACCCCCACCCTGCTGGTCCAGAGCCCTCTCTGGGAGATTCAGAGTGGACTCATCTAGAAGATGAAGGGCTCTGGGCATGGTGGCTCTTGTCAGGCTCTTCCAGGATTCCCTATGACTTGATTCATAACTCTCTGAAAAGCACCCATTGGCAGCCAGTCTCAGAGCTGGGGATTGATCTTCTAAATAGAGACAGCCAGTGCTGCCCGGTGGTGGGTGGATAGAGAGGTGGGGAGCACCTGCCTTCAAATAACTCATAAATGAAACCAACATGCCAATTCCATGGCCCCCCAAAATGTTTCAAAATAAGAGAGCAGGCTTTTAACACAGGGATCGTGCTTGCCAGGTGTCTGAACACTAAGGAATAAATTGTCCACCATTCAGCACTGCCTTATTGTAGACGGAGCTATTTATCAGGAAAGATTTGCTCAGGACATGGGGTCTCACACTATTTTCTCTTTCCAACAAGAGGACAGGTGTCTTTTTCATGTTTAGCAAAGTTGGCTAAAAGCCTAGGCTTCTGAATTGCTCTCCTCAGAACCTTGGGGTTATAAGAAACCCAAGGAAGTGGTGTGGCCCAGACCTCTGGTTGGAAAATACATCCAAACATCTCTATCTCAGAAAACTTCAGCAGCACTTCAAGCTTATCACTGCCAGGAATTTCTTTATCTATTTTTTTTTTCCCCTTTTGGCCACATCCAAGGCATGTGGCGGTTCTCAGGCCAGGGATTAATTAAACCCACGCCACAGTAGCAACCTGAGCCATAGCAAAGACAATGCTGGATTCTTACCACGCTGAGCCACCAGGGTACTCTGTGTGCGTGTTTGGGGGTGGGGGGTAGATTATTTCATTAATTTTTTTTTCTCTCTTTGTTTGGAATCCATGTGCTACCAGCTAACTAGGATATCTTGATTTGTGATTAGTAGAAAAGAAAAAGCTTGATGCCCCCAATCTGGGGCAACAATTCAGATGTTCAGTTAACATAGTTGAGTCTCCTGAAGACTTTTCCCCTCTCCAGATCTCTTTTATGAGTTCAGCGAACCTTCCATGTGTTCATATCACCCTCACCTTCTGCCTTAAGCCCAATTTTCCTTTGGGTTCTGCCAGCCAGCTCTGGCACTCAGACCACCACCCTCCATCCACCTCCCCTCCCCTTATCTCCACAAGTATTTACCACCTACCTACATGTTCTGAGATGTCTTCCACGTTACCCAGGGCCACCAAAATGCCTTTGAAAAAGCAGAGACGGCACCAACATCAAATAAGTTTTTTAAGCTGTGTTGTATGTTCTTGTCTTCATTCACTTGGAGAGTCTTGGCTGATGTTAGCGGGTTAAAGTCTCCTAGAAGTTCTGCAAGAAGCAAACATCTTTGAAGCTGTTTTAACCTGTTTCCCAGGTGTATTTGATCACCAACAGTTTGGGGCGATTGTTTTCATCTCCTCTTAGCACCCATATAGTTCTGGGAAATAGGCTTTGGGTAATACTGGTTGTTCTCCCTCTGAGACTAGGTGGCCCAGAATGTTGCCGGGATTTTCACTGAACCCGGATTTGTACCTTGGGGTTCTTTCCCAATGGCTCACATCCCCAGCTTGCTGCACATCTCCAGTCATCTCTCATGTCTAGTACCCGCCCCCAGTGTCTTGAGAAGAGGTAACCCACACTGTTCCTTTGGGAGTGTTCACACCCACACCCTTCTCAGCTCTTGCAAGTAATGAAAAGCACATCCCTCTGCATCTTCAAGTTCATGTTTTCTCATTCGCAAGCAGGATGGCTCAACTGTGGCCCATGACATGCATCTGGGTAAATGGGGGAAAGAGAGGAAAAGCTACCGCTTGACCCTGCTAGGATCCCTGAGCAAGGCCTTAACTATGGGCTTGCGACAGGGGCGGAGGGGAGCCGGGCACTTTCATAATGTAGTGGGTGGACCGGACATGAGATCATGAGAGAAACTACCATTTATCAAGGTGCTGGGCCAGCTCACCAAGCAGAATCTCACAAGAGCCTCCTGACAGTCCCAGGAGAGCTGCTAAAATCTCCTCCATTTTACACAGAGAGAAACTAAGGTGTAGAATGAGAAAATGCTTTGCCCAAAGGAGTTAGGGACACAGCCTGGATTCAAAGCCCAACTGTCAGATCCTAGACCTTGTATTTTCACTAACTTGTAACTCAAGTGCTCCTAAGACAATGGGGACCCAGATGTGATAAACTTTGGAAGAAAGAGCCAAGATTTTCACCCATTAGGATCTTTCTCTAGGAAAACAAGATGGTGTCATTTAAAAATAATTCCCTGCCTAGCCTTTTATCCTATTATCATTTTTTCTGCTTTATATGATAAACAAACAAAAAAAAAGTTGTCCCAAAAGTTCCTTTCAGAAAAAAAAAATTAAAACAATAACTCTAGGAAAGCTGCTAATCCCTTTAGAGAGGCATCAGAAAAAAGGAAACCTCATCTATTCTTCACCTAAAAGCACAATAATTATTCCAGAAATCACAAGCCCTCGTCTCCTCCCCCACCGCACACTTCCCCCCACCACCACTTACTTGCTCTGCAAAACTGATAATTTCTGAAGCCAAGATGGGAATGGAAATTAATTTGTCATTTAATTTTTAATAAGTTAAAGACATCTCAGTGACACAACCAATCAGTCTGCACGTGCATGCCAGAAGAGTCCTTGAGGAATCCTCACATGGAAATGAAATACAGCATCAAATGCAGCATCTGCTGAGCTGAAGCACATAAAAGATTGAGCTGTTTAGAAGAGGGGAGGGAGAACGTGGGCGTCCCCAGGCATCTCAGAATGCAGAGCAAGTCTTTGTCAGCAAGCAGCCAAAGACAGCCCAGGGTACCTCTCCCTTGGGAACGTTTCCTCTGGGGTGGCCTTTGTATTGAAGGGGCTGGGTGTGGGCCTGGATTCAGGGCTGAACCCCAGGCACTCCCCAGACCCATTCTCTGGCAGGCTGTGGATTGTGCCTGAGGGTGGATTCCTTGCTACTTGCCTTTGCTATGCTCCCAGTCTAATGCTTTTCCCTCTCCATAAATTGCTCTTTTTCCCTTGTGGCTAAATGTCCCATCCCAGCATGGCTCCTCATCCTTGAAACATGTCCATCTCTCAAAGGACTTGGCTACCAAAAAATGCTTCAGGGTGTTTTTCGTCGTGATCCTAAAACTAGACCAGAGACTTGACCGGCGCTGTCCACCAGCTCTTTGCCAGCCTGCCGTGGAGCACGGCTGCTTGATGTCAGTGCTCTCCAGGCCAAGCAACCTTGAACAAGCACATCGGAGCAGTCCATTGAGTTCCCCTGACCCTGACCCCAACCCCGAGATTCATTGGCAGCTTCTCCCATGCTTTTCTTTCCTTTTCAGTGACTTCCGTGTTTCTGAACCAGTAGCCTGCTCTCTCTCTGATTTTGCTGCTCACATATGTTTTTGGGAGCTAATTCTTGTTTTATACTTCTTCTAGTGAATGATACTAATGTCCAGTTTTTGGACCAAGATGATGACGATGACCCGGACACAGAACTGTACCTCACGCAGCCCTTTGCATGTGGGACAGCGTTTGCCGTCAGCGTCCTGGATTCACTCATGAGCGCGGTGAGTAGGTGGGAGACACAGGGACAGAGCACCTCCAACCTCCACCAGGTGAGAGGCATGAGCTTGAGCCCCAGGGGAGAGCAAACCATGCCAAGCTGGCCATGTGGAAGGGGATGCTGATGTCAGTCAAACTAGCACACACCTAAACCTCTAATAATAAATTCTTGAAAGTGTGAGGAAGGCAAGGAAGGCGATGAGTGAATATAGGTGAGTACTTGACCTGGTCTCAGGATCAGAGAAAGATTTCCCCAAAGGAAGAATATGTATTTTGTGTCAAAATCTGAGCAATAACTAGGGGAGATTTTGTGAGGAAGTGTATCCACCGAAGAAGGACAGCAAAGGTGAAGGCTAAGTCCTGGCGTGGGGGAAGGGTACCTGGCAGGTTCAAAGAAGGCAAAGAAAGCCTGGATAGCTGGACCTCAGTGAGAGAGGGAAATGGGAGGACAAGGCAGAGTTGGATCCTCAAAACCCATTTCTTGTTTTTGGTCCTTTTCCAAAGAGCGATGGGGAAGCTTTGAAAGGTTTTTAGTCAGCACGTCATGTCATCAGGTTTACATTTTCTGAGGATGGGCTGGGCAGGTTTGTGGAGGATGGTCAGGGGGTAGGATGGCAGCAAGAAGTCTGAGTAAGAGGCTTTCAGTACGTGGACAGGGGTGGAGCTGGCAGAGCTGGAGGGGGTGGGTGGATTGAGTAGTACTGGCCAATAAAATCGATAGGGCTTGAATATGAGCAGAAGGCGGAAGATGACAGAGTATCAAGGCTGACTCCTAGGTCACTGCCTTTCACTGAAATGGAGTTCTGGGGGAGGCGTGGGTGTGAGGCAAGGCCTTGTTGGTCTCTACCTCAGGGAAGGAATGGAGAGGTGGCAGAGAGAGGAGGGTAGGTTGTCCCTTCGGTGTCTTTTATAACTTGATATACATCAGTCAAGGCATTTGCTTTTTTCACTTGTGAGACCAAAACTAAATAGCAATGACAAAGTAGGTCCCCTCTTAAAGGAGCCATCCTGAGCCACAAAAGGCAAAGCAGATAGTAGATTGGGGACTGTGAAGTATTCCCACTGAGTGTCTTTATTTATTATGTAGAAAATATTATGTTATTTTGAAATTCTCAACATCACCATTTGTAAAAATACAGACATAGTCTGGATAAAAACTGACCTCTGGAGAATCCACCAAAAAAAAAGGGTTTTATTGAGCACATGAAAACCATAAACAGAGTTCAGAGAGTTCTTATACCCATATTTTTCTTCAAGTGATTAAGACCGCTATTCTGCATGTGTTAAACAACTGATATGCTAATTATGCATTCTTCTCATCTATTCATTAAAGCTAATCCCAGAAGGAACGCTATTTGAGGAAAGAAAAAACATAGAGCTTTTTAGGACTAATTTAGGTTATTCTATATTCCTGAATGTGATCCAGCTACAAGCACATCTTAGTTAAAAATCAGAATTATAGATTTAAAAATAAATATGAGACAACATTCATTTGAATTAAGGTTAGCTGGGCTTCATGCCATCCAATTGCTTCCCAAGCCAAGGAGAGAAAATGGTCCCTAAAGAAGGTCATCTTGGTTTCCCAGGGCTCATAACCTTTCTGATGGCTTGAGGATACCGAGCCTAACCTTTCTACCTGCTGGTGATGTTGGGCTCATTTTGGGCAGACTCCTTAAAGAGGCCAGAGAGCTCAAGAGAAGCAACAGGATATGCTCATTATGGTACCATATTTTCTGTAATAGTCCTCACCCTCTCAAATCCACTTTCAAACAGACTTCACTAATTCATCTCCTCAGAAATTTCATTTTACTTCTGATCCCAGCTAGACAGATTACAGAAGACTGTTCTCATTAAAAGGTGATTAACCTGTTTGTAGTAGTGTTTTGTTTTCTTTTTTTCCAGAACTGTAAAATACTCTATCCCAATTTTCAAAAATCTAAATTTACAAAATTGTTTCTACACAGCAGATGTTTGGTATATTCCAGGCAGGATCAGCTACATAATTCGAAAGCCTGAATCCTCTCTTTATCTTTAACTTTTGCCATTTTTGTTATAATATGTCTTGATGTGGGCCTGTTTGGGTTCAGCTTGTTTGGGGCCCTCTGTGCTTCCTGTATCTTGGTATCTGTTTCCTTTAGAACTGGAAAGTTTTCAGCCATAATTTCTTCAAATATATTTTCAATCCCCTTTTCTTTTTCTTCTCCTTCTGGAATCCCTATTATGCATAGAGTGGCCTGCTTTGCATTACCCCATAGATCGCTTACATTGCTTTCACGTTTTTTTCATTTGGTTTTCTGTCTGTTGTCCTGATTGGGTGATTTCCATTATTCTATCTTCTATAATAAAAAAAAATTTAAATTAAAAAAAAGCCTGGTTTTTCATAAGTGACTAAGAATTTCAACATGGTGACAGCAGAGCCTTAAACCAAATGAGTGTGGGCTGTGGGTAACATCACAGGCCACACATCATAAAGCCAGTCTTGGTTGTAAGGAGTAAAACTGGTTTTAAGCACCAAAGAACTTTACCTCTACACAGTCAAGAGGGCATGAGGTGGCCGTGGGGTGGGGTGGGAGGCATGTCTATGTTTGAGCTGCACAGCATCGCTGGCTGTCTACAGCAGCCCTAAGGAGTCAATCCTTGGAAACTCAGCTGAGAAATCAAAGTGGGTTGGTTTCAAATTTTTTTTTTTAATCTTTCTCTAATCTCCTTTGAAATGCAAACTAAAAATGTTTGAGAGAGGGTGGCTAAGGCATGTGTGGATAAAGTAGTCTGCTAGTGAAGAAATGGCACTCCTGAATTCCAGCCTGGGAAGAAAGGGTGTCAGGAATCTAGTAACTGTTACTGTAATTATCATCAGCTGAGTAATTTCTTGATGGTCCAGGATGGTGCAAAGCACCTCATTATTATGATTTGGGACAGTATTATTTTGGACAATAATGTGAATAAGCCTGGTTGAAGTGTTGAAGCAAGACCTATTTAACCAATACACTGTTATGACTTCTCAAATCATTCATCAAAACGCCTGTCCAGGAGTTCCCATTATGGCGAGGCAGAAATGACTCTGACTAGGAACCATGAGGTTGCAGGTTCAATCCCTGGCCTCACTCAGTGGGTTAAGGATCTGGCATTGCCGTGAGCTGTGGTGTAGGTTGCAGATGTAGCTCAGATCCTGTGTGGCTGTGGCTGTGGTGTAGGCCAGTAGCTGTAGCTCTAATTAGACCCCTAGCCTGGGAACCTTCATATGCCAAGGGTGTGGCCCTAAAAAAACAAACAAAACAAAACAAATCAAAAATGCCTGTCCACTTACTCCAGTGATGTCTCAAATTGAATCTCGTTCAACAGACCCAAATGGATCTAGACCTTGTGATAAAATATTACTTGTGATTTCTTTGCATTCCACCCCAACCCTAATTTATGAAAAAAAAATAGATTATCTAGTACCGAGGCAGTAACTAGAAGAAACTAAAAGGGTTGGCAGGAATATAAATTGAGAAAGTAAGACTCTAAACAGCAGGAGGCAGAGGTAATCTTCCATCTCAGGCATCCGCGTCCAAGCGACATCACAACATGCACACACACATTTCTCTAGATGTGCATGATCTCCTTTTCCCAGCATTCCTCCCCAAATTGCCATTTAATCATGTGTCTAAACACTCCCTGAATATTGTCCTTCATAACTCAACTCCTGCTGCTTACTGCTTCATTTGTTAAAAAGAATAATGTTTCGATTCATCACATGCATTCCTGGAACAGATAGGGATGTTACAGACATGGCTTCATGGCTTTCTCCTGCATATCAACAGCAGAAACCCATGATGAGAGAGAATAATTACGTATATGGATATATCCCTTTAAGGAGAAGATCATAAGAAATGTATTTTCCAGAATGATCCAGCTTGATGCCCACACACACATGAAAAAGATGAAAGAAAGCCTCTCGATAAAACTGGCACCTGAGTATTTATAATTCTTTTTCACACAGCCTCCATTTTCCCCTACCCTCACCCCAAACTGATTTCCACCTGGAACCTCTCTGGAAAGAAAAAAATAAGTCAGGGACTCAAGAGCCATTCTGCTCGCATGTAGATCCTAGCACTGCCATTCACTGCTTGTATGACCTTCACCTCTTCAGGCCCTGGTTTTCCCATCTTTAAAATGGGGATAATAATGGTCCTAGGACCATTGAGATGAATGAGCTAAAGCTGTAAAGTGGTGAGTGCAGTGCTTAGCACAGAGCAAGCTCCATATGCATTTATTGTTATTAATCAATGCATTTATCGGGCCCTTAGTACATGTCAGGCACTATCTTCCATGCTGGGGATCCTGCACTGAAGAAGAAGGATTAAGACCCTGCCCTCATGTGGTTTGAATTGTCATTTGAGTGGGCAGTTAACTATCCAAGTAACGGTCACTATGTCAGTGGGTGCGTGAATAATATCAGTTAGGGGTAACTAATTTGAAGAACTTAAAATAGTTTGAATGGGTATGGAGACCTCTTTTAGCTACAGTGGTCAGAGTAAAACTGTCTCAGGAGGATAACTTTGAGGCTGACACTGAAAAATCAGGAGAATAGCTAGAGGGGATGGGGACTCGATTTCCCAGACAGAGAGCTGGGCTCCCTGTTTGCCAGAAATAACTCAGCTTATGTTGCTAAGACTGGAGGATACTACCCTATAGAAGATGGACCTGTATGATTGACTCTTAACTGGACTTGGATTAAGGGCTGAACCCTCGACGTATGTTGTGGAGAAGGCTGAGTTCGTGGTCAACCCAAGCTAACCCTGGGTGGTATGGTATGATGTCAGCTGCATAAACAAATCACTCCTCCATGGCTCTCCTCCTTACACGCTGCTCAGGAGCCACCACTTACACTGTTCACAAGGAGACAGCCCACGGGCCATCCTGCAGCAGATGAGATGACACTGGTGTCTGTGTGGCAAACGGTGGTACGTTTCGTTGGGCTCAACACACTGCCACTGTCACATCAGGCCAGGCGAGTCCAGGATTGAAAAAAAAAATCAAATAGTTCGCATCACTCACAAAAGAAAAATACTAAAAATAAAAATCTACACCATGAAAACTAGCAAATATAAAAAATGGCAGCTATGACATGGAAAATGACAATTTTAGAGCAATTATAAACGAAAGGCAAAGTGCCATTAAAGTTAAGGCAATGTTATTAAAAGATGTGTTAATTTTCAGTTAAATTTTCTATAAAAGACCAATTAGTTTAAAAGGCTTGACAGCATTAACTGTGAAACATAAGCTCTGGTAATTATACTTTAAAAAAATAAAAAGAGGAAGATGCAGGCGCAGAGGGGCCTCCACGGAGCAGGCTAGATGGCGCTGCGGGCTCAGGTTTCCCCGTTTTAATTGGCTGCTCCTTTCCCCAGCATTTCTAGGTTTCCTCACTGCCTGATACCCTCTCTACTTAAAGAATCTGAGAATGCCCAAAGCTTGGAGGAGGCTAAGGGACCACCCGTGTGATATGGGCCAGCTTTCTGATATTAGAGCTGGGAACAGGAAGAAAGGGATTTTCCAAGTTGGTTACATTCTTAGTCATTCTTTCTATAAACTACCATTTATTGAGTATTTGTTGTACATTAAAAGTTACACAAAGTATCTCATTTAACACTACCCTGCAACCCGTGTTTTTGTTTGTTTGTTTGTTTCTTCTTATCCCTGGCAAATGGATGAGGAATTTGAGACATAGAAATCAGGCAACTTTCCTATTGTCACAGAGATTGAAAGGCAAAGCAGGGATTTTAAACTATACTAGCTGATTTCTGAAGTCTGTACACAGAATCATGGTGCCCTGTTACCATACTTAAGATGAAAGGCTACTCTGACCTTGGCTCTGGGAAGAGGAACTCCCATATTCCTTAGACTACACAGGTCTCTGGATTCCAGGCACTTAGCAGCACCCTGGAGAATTCAGCTCTCATAAACTCCCCAACAAATATGCATACAGGAACAACCATAGCAAAGACCTCTGTCCACAGCATCCCTGGAGACTGATCCTGCCAGGTTGGAGGTGCTATGCAAGACAGGAGTTCTAGCACAGATATAGTGAACATGGGCCACGGTGAGGCACAGAAAAGACTAGCAGTGCAAAATTTAGGAGGCAAAGGGTCATACCTGCATATTACAGAATTTTGTTTTTTTTCAATCTAGTGTTTCTGTTACCCCAGAAAAGAATTGTGTCTTCTGGGCCAGGTGATTTGTAGAGAGGTTTGTTCTAGCTGTGACATCTTCCACAGGGGTAGTTTTCAGAAATTGGCATTTGAGGTCCTTATACCTGGTTTGTCCCCATGATGCTGAAACAGTCACTTCCTAGGCAGAGAGCCCTGGATGTGATGCTTCATTGCAGACCTCTCTATGCTCTGAGAGTGGTACTCTGGCCCCATCAAGAAACGCGTGCCCTCCAAAATGACCGACTAGACACCTTTTTTCAGGTAAAATATTATCTCTCCCCCAAGTTGCTCAGATCACAAAGAGACCTTGATACATGCCCAGAGCACACCCATAGGCAGTGCTCAAAATACTTCTCTTTGGCTGAATATTGAGGCATCAAAACTGGAGAAAGTGTGCTCTGCTGACAGACATCATTATTCTCCATCAGAGCAGATACTGTTGCCCATAGCACTGCTCCTTGATGCCTGCATGAAAAAAGTCAAAAAGAGAGATCTGGGATACAGTGCCGGCTTAGAGGGCAGAGAATTGCATATCGGTATAGTGGTTCCAGAATTGTTCGGGCACCTGTGAAACCCTCTGACCCAACCTGAAATTATATACCTTGATGGGCAGTTTTGAAAGTGACATACTCTTTGAATAACATACAATTTCAGTCCAAACCAAGAGCCAGGGATTAGTAGGTGCTCAATAAATGTCAGTGACTGATTGATCAAAAAGATTATGCTGTTTCAGTGTAACTGATTTCAACACAGAAGGGGAACTATGTTAAGGTCAAATCCTAAAGATTCAATGTAACAATCACCTTGCATGTTGACCTTCTAGA
This sequence comes from Sus scrofa, assembly GCF_054392235.1. Lineage (NCBI taxonomy): Eukaryota > Metazoa > Chordata > Mammalia > Artiodactyla > Suidae > Sus > Sus scrofa. The sequence continues at coordinate 101,600,414 of NC_139396.1, read as the reverse complement.
CTTGTCGCTGCCAAGCAGAACTTAAAAGAATGTTCTTTGTTTAAAAATCATTGAATGTGTTTTCCTTAGAACATGTATTCATGCTGAGTTGGAAAATTTGCAAAGAGCAGAGATATATAAAGAAGAAAATTTAAATTAACCATATTCCCAACACTCACAGATAAGCATGGTTAGTATTTTGGTATACTTCTTTCCAGATGGGTAGATAAATATGGAATCATCCAATTTTATATCTTGGTTTTCTTTTCATAGTTAGTGTTTTTCCCAGAGTGTTTAATCATGTCATATCCTTGGGTATAACGGTTTGCAAAGCCTCCATAGGACTATCTGATAACTCAAACATACTCTGGGTGTTCTAGAATCTATTTAAACATTTTCTATTATCGGATTTTTCTGTTTCTTAAATTTTTATTATAACAATAATTAATCCTGTGATAAACATTATTGCATGTAAATCTTTAGACAAGAAACAACTTATTATCTGGAGGTTGCAGGTTTTTAACAAATGGGAACACATTTAAAGTTCTTAATGCATACTGCCAGATTATATCCCAGAACCAGGTGTATTACCATCACTGGTACATAAAGGCCAGTTCATGCACTTTGGTGGGCACAGATTCTCATTTGCCTTAGGGATCCTTTTAATTGTGTCTGTGAAAGCTTTTTTTTTTTTTTTGTCTTTTGTCCCTTTAGGGCTGCACCCATGGCATATGGAGTTTCCCAGGCTAGGGGTCTAATTGGAGCTGTAGCCACCAGCCTATGCCACAGCCACAGCAACACCAGATCCGAGCCATGTCTGCGACCTACACCACAGCTCATGGCAACACCAGATCCTTAACCCACTGAGTGAGGCCAGGGATTGAACCTGCAACCTCAAGGTTCCTATTCAGTTCGTTTCCACTGAGTCATGATGGGAACTCCTATGATAGCTTCGAAGTATATAAAATTTTAATTTGTGTATAACCATGTAAAGGCATATTTTCATTTGTGAATTCTATAGTTTTTATGCTTTCAAAGTGCTTGCTCAACAAGAGAACTCATCAGGTATCCTGAGCGCAGCTAAATACTGAACGATATTTTCATCAGGTTGTTTGTGGTTACATTTTTTTGCCTTCGACTATGTTATAGCATTTACTTCCTTTCCCCCCAACTTTATTGGGACATAATTGACTTGTAACATTATGCAAATGGAAGGTGTACAATCAAATGCATATATATTGTAAAATGATTACCACAATAAGGTTAACACATCTATCAATTTTTTGTTGTTGTTGAGAACTTTTAAAATCTACTCTCTTAGCAGTTTTAAAATATTATCACTATTTGTTACTGTATTTTCAACTGTAGTCACTTCACTTTAACACATTACATCCCCAGAATTTATTCATCAGATAACTGGAGTATGTATCTTATGACCACGTTCACTCATTTTTCCCACTCCCCACTTCCTGCCCCTGGCAACAACCAGTCTCTTCTCTGTTTCTATGAGACCAGTTTAGTTGGTTTGTTTTTTGCTTTTTTAGATTCCACATATAAGTGAGAGTATGTAGTATTTGTATTTCTCTCACTTATTTCACTTAGGTTAATGCTTTTGGGTTTTATCCATCTTGTTACAAATAGCAGAATTTCCATCTTTTTATGGCCAAATAATATTCCATTATGTATGTATGAATATAAACCACTTTTTTTTTAATCCATTCATTTGCCAATGGATTCTTCGGTTGTTTCCATGTCTTAGCTGTATTTGTAGTTTTTTGAGGAATCATCATACTGTTTTCCATAGTGACTGTACCAATTTACATTCCCACTAGCAGCATATAAAGGTTTCCGTCTCTCTGCTTACTCACCAGCACTTGTTATTTCTCATCTTTTTGACAGTAGTCATTCTAACAGGTGTAACAGGATATATCACTGTGGTTTTGATTTGCATTTTCCCTGGTGATTAGTGAATGATGTTGAGCATCCTTTAAAGTACCTATTGGCCGTTCGAATATCTTCTTTGAAAAAAATGTCTATTCAGGTCCTTTGCCCATTTTTAATCCAAATTATTTGGTGGGTTTTTTTTTTTTTTTTTTTTTTTTTGCTATTATGTTGCATGACTTGCATTTACTTCCTTTTTTTAGAAATTAAAGATATATTTACACAGTATATATATCTTTATATATCAAGAAGATATATAAATAAATTTATAGGAAAAAAAGAAAATCAGAATTCTATTACCAGGAATTACTTGCCAAATAAAATTTTGGGGTATTAAATAAGAGTTATTTTCATATTACTGTAACTATATTTATTGAGAGCCTGCACTTTTATGAGTTAGATCATGATTTTTTTGGATCCTACTTTTTGAGTATTTTAATGTTATGTTACATAATTATTAATATGACATTAAATATTCTCTGGAAGCATAACATTAATATCTGTACAATTTAGGGGGTTTCATTATGGCTCAGTGGTAATGAACCTAAGTAGTATCCATGAGGATGCAGTTCTAACCCTGGCCCCGCTCAGTGAGTTAAGGATCCGGTGCTGCTGTGAGCTGTGATGTAGGTCACAGATGCAGCTTAGATCCTGCCTTGTTGTGTCTGTGGTGTAGGCTGGCAGCTGCAGCTCCAATTCGACCCCTAGCCCAGGAACTTTCATATGCTGCAGGTGTGGCCTCAAAAAGCACACACACACACACAAAAAAGTACAATTTAAGTCATGTATCTTTTATTCACATTACCATATTGTTGAAATTTTTTCCAGATAGCCATTTCCCCTAAATCATTTGCTGAATAAATGTCTGTTTTCCATTGTGAGTGATGCATTCTTATCACATTAAGAAATGGAACTGTAGGAGTTCCCTTCGTGGCACAGTGGTTAACGAATCCGACTAGGAACCATGAGGTTGTGGGTTCGGTCCCTGGCCTTGCTCAGTGGGTTAAGGATCCAGCATTGCCGTGAGCTCTGGTGTAGGTTGCAGACGAGGCTTGGATCTCGAGTTGCTGTGGCTGTGGTGTAGGCCGGAGGTTACAGCTCCGATTCGACCCCTAGCCTGGGAACCTCCATATGCCACAGGAAGCAGCCCTAGAAAAGGCAAAAAAAAAAAAAAAGACAAAAGAAAAAAAAAAAAAGAAATGGAACTGTAAACGTTTTTTGTAAAGTGCTAGATGAAGATTTTAGGGTTTCAAGAGCCATACAAACTCTGTTGAAAATACTAAATTCTGCCGTTATAACACAAAAGCTGGTAGTAAGCAAATAGAAATGTCTGAGTCTCAATAAAACTTTATTAAAAACAAACGAAAACAAGTGACAGTCTGGATTTGGTCCAGGGCCCCGATTTGCCAAGTCCTGGATTAAGGTGTCATAACTACAAAACTGTGGTTCTCAATCCATTCTGTTTGATTAATCTAATTTTTAACATTGTGTACAAAGTTTAGTTATATTTTTACTATTTATTACAATACCTCAGAGGACAATTTTATTAACTGTTTCCAGAGAAAATTATCATAATTTTATCAAGTTTTAAAACATATCAATTCACTAAATATCCTCTTGCTATTTCATTAATTGATGCTTTATTATTTCATCCTTCTGTTTTCCTGATAAAAAGAACAGAAAATTATTTTAATGTTTACCATTATTTGTTGAAACTCTTTCATACTTAATAATAAAAGCGTAAGACTTGGAATTTGCTTCTGTAGCTTTGGCCTCAATCCATGAGAGTTTTATATGTCATTTTCAGATAGTTTTTAATTTTTAAATACCCTGTACTCTGAGTTTGATTTCCGTCTCGACCCAAAATTATTTAGGATACTTAAAAAAAAACAAAACAAAAAACCCTTGGAGGAGTTGAGATATTTACTTTTGTTTCCACTATTATATTTATTTTTAAAATATAGACCATACAGCTTATACTTCATTATTATACTGAGATTTTATACTTTGGGCCATTGATCATGCTTTGTAACTATTGTTTCGAAGCTATCTAAAAATGTTATGAAGTTTAGCATAGGTCTACTAAATACTCTTATTATATTCTTAGTTTCCCCATATTTTGTCTGTTTGAACTGTGAAAACAAGAAACAATGATATTTCACATATAACTTTTACAGATGACTCTCAGTCCTTATTTATTTTACTATAATTGCTAATCAGTTTTGCTGTCTATATTTTAGCTATAATATTTTTTCTATAAATAAGCTATATATTTATTATAAATTTTAGCTATGAACATAAAGTTAACTCACTTTATATAATTTTTTAAAAATTTTCCCTTTAAATATAGTTTTCTTTGCCTATTTTGTTTTTTTCCTCTTTGTCTCTGGAGATACCAGAGTTTGATTTTGATTTTGGTTTTTGAACAAGTTTAAGAATTGTTGCCATTTTACCAAGTCATTTAGCTCATTTATGTTTAGTTACATAATCTATAATGCTAAAATTTTGCATTATGCTTTGTTTTTATAATTGTGTCTTTTTTTATCTATCTTTGGGCATAAGGTCTGTATTTTGTATGCTTATATTCTCTAGTGATGTATAAATTGTACATTCTATTTTTAATTCTAGTTGGTGGTTACCAGACACTCTATCATTATCACTCTATCAAACTATATTTTCTAACTATTATTATCTAGAAAAACTTAGTAGCTTTTGATTCCTTCCTCTATAAGATCAGGGAATTTACGTGTCTTTACTTCCATCCTTCTTTCTCAAGGAAGTTCCCATTGTAGCATAGCAGAAACAAATCTGCTTAGCAGTGGGATCCTGCTGTGTAGCACTGGGAACTCTGTCTAGTTAATTATGATGGAACACGTAAAGTGAGAAAAAACAATGTATACATGTCTGTGTAACTGGGTCACCATGCTGTACAGTAGAAAAAATATAGATATAAAGAAATGATTAAAAAAAAAAAAAAGAAAAAAAGAAACGAATCTGACTAGTATCCATGAGGTTGTGGTTTGATCCCTGGCGTCACTTGGTAGGATCTGGCGTTGCCATGAGCTGTGACGTAGGTCACAGATGCAGCTTGGATCCCACATTGCCTTGGCTGTAGGCTGGCAGCTGTAGCTCTGATTTGACCACCTAGCCTGGGAACTTGCATATGCTGCGGGTGTGGGCCTAAAAAGAAAAAAAAAAAAATTAGTATTACTCTATTGATAGATAATAGTTTATCATGATTTTCTGTCATACTTTTTCTTTCAAGAATTACTTTTGACAGTTGCATTGTTTTATAATAATATATCCTTTTTAAAATTCCATGTTTTAATATATTTCACCAGTAGTTTCAAACCAAATTTACTTATTTTTTTAATTTTTAAAAGTTTAAAACGATCTTGAAGGAAGATGATATTTTTTCTGAGTTTTTATTTATTTATTTATTTGCTTTTTAGGGCTGCATCTGCGGCATATGGCATTTCCCAGGCTAGGGGTCAAATCCGAGCTACAACTGCCAGCCTATACCACAGCCACAACAACTCGGGGTCTGAGCTGCATCTGCAACCTACACCACACAGCTCATGGCAATGCTGGATCCCCGACCCACTGAGTGAGGCCAGGGATCAAATCTTCATCCTCATGGATACTAGTTGGATTTGTTTCCTCTGTATCACAACAGGAACCTCCTGAGTAGTTTTTAAAATGAAGTAAATCTGTAAATTCTTAGGTATCAGAGATTAAAAATATTTATATTGCCTTCACAAATGACGTAGAGTTTAGCTGCATGTAGCATTCTTGGGATAAATGTGTCCTTTCAAAATTCAGTTGATAGGACTCTTTTCTAGATAAGTCTCTGGCTAAGCTGATCTTATACTTTTTTTTTTCCTTACAGCGTTGTGTTAGGCCACTTTCTCTCTTCATTCACTATTTTAAATTCAAATGTTCATCTAGTACAAGTCTAGGTGTTGGCCATGTTCACTGGATAAACCATTTTCATTTTCATCCTCAGTTCATTCTTCAGCTTGGGACAGATTATATTCGTTTCCTTGCTTGTGTCCTCATTTTTACCTGTTTGAATTTTGTTTACAATGTTAATTTTTAACACTCGCTATTTACCAATTTGACCCCTGTTGTCTTTCCTCAGCCAGCATTCTCATAAAAGCTTTTTAAAAGGAAAGAAAATTTCTTTCTGTAGTTTAGGAGATCTTAGTTTTACTTCCACATATTTTGTCTGTGTATGTGTGATTTTCAGTTCTACAACTTACTGTTTTATTTTTTTATTGTCATAAGGACACTTCATGTGAGATTTACCCCGTTTAATATATTTTTCAGTGAACAATAAATTATTGTTAATTGCTGTTTACTAACAGATGAAAATCTGGTCATTACAAGTTTAGTTACTTTTAACTTTTTGTAAACATCTTTATAGGGATATCATTAATATTATGCAATTTATTTTTTTTGTCTTTCTTTTTAGGGCCGCATCCATGGCATATGGAGGTTCCCAGGCTAGGGGTCAAATCGGAGCTATAGTCTCTGGCCCACACCAGAGCCACAGCAACGTGGGATCTGAGCCGCGTGTCTGCAACTTACACCACAGCTCACAGCAATGCCGGATCCTTAGCCCACTGAGTAAGGCCAGGGATCAAACCCAAAACCTCACGGTTCCTAGTCGGATTAGTTAACCACTGAGCCACAACAGGAACTCCGATAAAGAATTCTCAGTTTTGACGAGGTTTAATTTATCTATTTTTTTTCCTTTTATTGCCTGTGCTTTGGATATTATAGTTAAGAATCAGTTTTCAAATCAAAGCCATAATGATTTACTTCTAAGTTTTCTTCTATGGTTTTTATAGTTTTACCTTTTATATTTAGGTCTTTGATCCATTTTGAATTAGTTTTTGTATATGGTGTGAGGTAGGGGTCCAAATTTATTCTGAATATAGATACCCTGTTGTGGTAACATTTGTTTAAGAGACTGTATTTTTTCTCTGTAGAATGGTCTTGGCACCTTTGTTGAAAATCAGTTGACACAAAGTGTATTAGTTTATTTCTGGACTCTCAATTTGATTCCAATGGTCTATAAGTCTGTCCTTATGGTGTACCATATGCTCTTGATTATAGTACCTTTATTGTATGTTTTAAAGCAGGAAGTGTGAGTCTTGCAAACTTATGTTTCTTTTTTAAGATGCTTTGGTTATTTGTGGATGCTTGCAATTTCACATGAGTTTTAACATCAGATTTCCCATTTCTGTATGATCGTGGGATTTTGAAAGAAATTGCATTGAATCTGTAGATTTTTGGGGGGAGTATTGCTATCTTAATAATACTAAGTCTTCCAGTCCATAAACTTGAGATCTCTTTCCATTTATTTATATTTTCTTTAATTCATCAAGATTTTGTAGTTTCCAGTGTACCAATCTTGCATCTCCTTGGTTAAATTTATTCCTAAGTATTTTATTCTTGGTGATTCATTGTAACAGAAATTGTTTTTTGGAACTTCATTCTTATAATGTTCATTGCAAGTGCACAGATACACAAATGACTTTTGTATATTGATTTTTGTATCCTGCTCCCTTGCTGAACTCATTCATTATCTAGAATAGCATTTTAGTAAGTTCTTTAGGATTTTCTATATCCAAGATCATATTCTCTTTGACTAGAGATAGTTTTACCCCTTCCTTTTTGATATGGTTACCTTTGTTTCTTTCTAGCCCTCACTAAGACCACCAGTGCTATGTTGAATGGAAGTGATGAGAGCTGTTTTCCTTGTCTTGCTCCTGATCTTAAGGGGAAGCATTCATTCTTTCACCAATAAGTTTGATGTTACTGTGGTTTTTTAATACATGCCTTTTTTCAGGTTGAGGAGATTCCTTTCCATTCCTAGTTTATCGAGTGTGTTTGTCACAAAAGGGCATTGCTTTTTTTTTTAACCATTTATCATCACATTCATTTTAATTTCAATATCTTACCTAAAAATAATTGCGTAAATTGTGTGAAGTCTAATTATTTCTTATCAGATCTCTTACTTATTAGAGATACTTCATATTTTTAAAAATTGATTTTGATTCTAAAACAAATGCTTCCTAAATTTTTCTTTTATGTCTTCCAGTAGCTATTTAACCAACTATAACCAATGCTCTTCCTTTGTATCTTAAACACTGTGGTTCCCCTTTAAAAAATATTCATACTGACTCTTTCTTTCTCTCTATACATTTGAGCAAGGAGAAGTCTATTTTTCAGTGTCCAAGGTCTTGAATGTTTTGCTTTCCATGTTTCATGCCAGTGGACACCTCCATTGGTGTTGATCTAGAAGGGAATTACAGCATAAAGCCCTTGTCAAGGTTGGATGTCTAGCACTCCCTCATTTTCTGTGCCTCAGGGCTGAGGAGGTGTATTCTGCTTCTGATGATGGACTGTTGGACTATAGAGAATGGTATTTACCTCTGAAGACTTTGGGAAGTCCTGTCCTACTGCTGTCAAAGCCCAGGATGCAGAGCCCTTTGACCCTTGCTGTGCTATTCCTGAGTCTAAATGGGGTCCGAGCATGGAGGCAGCCTGAGACCTGACAAGTGCAGATTCAAGGGTAAAATGAATGGCTTTGGTGTACAATATCCCCCTCCCTCCCCCAAAACCCCCCCAAAACAGAAAAGATTTTTTTCAAAGGGGAGATTAGGAATGGGTTGACTGGTCCTCTCATCAACAAAGGCCTGAATGTCTGATATGAGGCCATGAACTATTTATCAGTGTTTCCTGTGCACAAGGCACTTTTCTAAGTGCCTCACACATATTAGTTATATAGTCCTTACAACTGCTCTGTTACATTTTATGGATCATGCACTGAGGCACAGAAATGATAAATAACCTTCCAAAGTCACGCAGCTACTGAGTGGTGAGGTCAGCATTAAACCTTCAGCCTGACTCTCACCCCTTGACCCTGCCAGCAACATTTCCTTCTTTACTTGTTCTTGTTTGGCTTCTCTGCCCCGGGGCACATCTGAGCTCCAGGAGATGATAGATACATTCTCCTTAGGGTCTGACTGGTTCTGAATCACAGTCCTTGTTCCCTCTGCTGTTGGAATTTTGCATCGCTTTGGGTGTTTTTGTGAGGACTTCAATGAGGAAAGTGATTCCAGCCTCATGAGGAGCTATGATCTTAACTCAGAAGTCCTCGTGGAATTCTTTGCATATAAACTTGATCTTAATGATGGTGCTTATTTTACAGATGAGAAAATCAAAGCCCAGAACGATTAGGCAACCTCCCCCAAGACATAGAACTAGTGATGGCCAAGCAGGAGAGAACTCATTCTTACCTGGTTTGTTCCCCACTAGGTTTTGCCAGGTAAACTGTCCAAGAAACTGCTGGAATAAAAATGCAGCTGTCTTTCCTAATCTGCTCCCAAAGGTTCATCCATCCTCGAAAGCCACAGGCAAAATTTAGCTTGATATTATTTAGGTTGCTTGATTTCTTCTTACACTGGAAAATGGAAAACAGACCCTTAAGTGGGATTTTTCTCGAATTAGACTGTGTGACAAATGTCTTCTTGAGCTCTTTTATTTGACATCCTATTAATTTTTTAAAACTCCCATTGTTTTGTTCCTGGCAAATGTGTTATGCTTCAGGTGTGAGACAAATGTACATGCAGAGGGAGACTTCTTCCATAAGATACTGAGGTTACTTAAAAACACCAGGGTATCCACCTTGTCATAAATATATCTGGTGTATTGAATTGATAGAGGCTTCTGGTTTAGCCTCTTAGCAAAACATGTGATAAATTGTTGAAGGTGTGACTTTAATGATGCTCTGGACATCTCCCGACATAGAGAGAAGTGTTGCTATTGTTGGGGGGAGCCAGCCTCTTGGCATGTGTGTTACAGAAGCTCAGAGGCCATCCTCCCTGGGTTGGGCTGTCCTTGATTACACATGACCAAAATCTCTTAGCAAACAGGACAGGAAGCCTGTTTATATCCCTGCTAACACTGCTTATGGTAAACACCAGCCATTTTGACTTTAGCCCTTTAATCAAAATCCTCTGAATTGGTTTTTCGAAGTCAGGCTCTTGTGGCAGAACCAAGTAGGAGAAGAAAGAATGGAATAATTGGAGGCTGCTGTCTTTTCACTTCCCACATAAAATTATTTGAAGAGACAGGCCAGAACTTTAAACAGGAGATATCAAGAAAAGTTGTAATTTGAATGTCGGTTGTCCTGACTTTTTGGGGCATTTGCTTAAAAGGACTCTCCCCCCTTCTCCTCCCAGACATACTTCAATGACAACATCCTTACCCTGATACGGACCTTGGTGACCGGAGGAGCCACACCGGAGCTGGAGGCTCTGATTGCCGAGGAGAATGCGCTGCGCGGGGGCTACAGCACCCCCCAGACGCTGGCCAATCGGGACCGCTGCCGCGTGGCCCAGTTAGCACTGCTGGATGGGCCCTTTGCGGACCTGGGGGTAAGTTCCCCGGGTGGAGGGCCCCAGAGCCCGCTGTTTGGGAAGAGCCAGATCTGAATGTGTCCGGCAGTGATAAGCTAGGCCTCTGCCTTTGTTGCTTTCTGCAGGAAAAGAGCTGTAAGAGGTGATGTTTATGGTTTACTGTGTAACAGGCACTGTGCTTTACAAGTGATCATTCATTTAAATTCCCACGGTGACCCTCTGACTTAGCTTCTCTTATCAGACACTTGAAGGAAACCAGGCTCAGAGAGACTGAGGGTTGGCCCTGTCAGGAATATGCACTAGGGATCTTCCAGAGCCTGTGATTGCACTCCCTCCCCTCAGGGACCTGCTGCCACAGGATGGGAGGCATCTGGTGGTTCCAGATGCAGCCAAGGCTGGGAACACCTTCTACAGGTCTTAGCATGGCTCACAGCTTCTTAGCCCAGGCTACACATGAATAGGTCTGCCACAGTGCCTGAACCAGCCTGGTGCCTGCAACCCAAAGGGAGGCTTTTGTGGCCCCTGAAGCAGGGAGGGCGTGGGGGAGAGTGATTGGGTCCAGCCTCAGAATTAATAGTCCAGGAGGAAATTTAAAAACCACCGATGGCTATGGTCAGCCCCCAGGATTCTGGGCATGACCCCAGCAGTGGTGGTTTTTGCCACACCATAGAACACCATAATCAGGTGCACCTAGATCCACTGACCAAACAAACAGCAACTTGAATGTCTCTGAATTCCAGACCTAGGTTTCCTAATTCTGAGGCTAGACCCAGTCACTCTCCCCAACACCCTCTGTGATGCAGAGGCGACCCACACCTCCCTTTGGCTTTTTAAAAGTCCCTCTCTATGGCTAGTGACTCTTTTTATCTTTCATTTGCGTACTGATAGCACCTTAAAATTAAGGATAAAGCCTTGAAAGCCTGGTAAGATCTGGCTCTGTTTGTGTTCTCTAATGTGATGCCCACGTGGAATTATCAGCAACATGGAGGACACATGCAGTCACTCTATTCCCAATAAAGGCCGCCTTCGTCGCCCTTCCTATAATAATGGCCACCTGAAGCTCCCTGACTGCAGGAAGCCAGTGTTTCCAAGTGAATGAGTTTGCTTTCACATCCAGCATCAGGCCCCAGCCCCTTGGAAGGTGATTGTGAGCTGATTAGAACTGTGAATCCCAGTTATTCAGCCTGCAGACCTCCAGCTCCTGGGGAAACACATTCCCTTCCACCCTTGCCATCTCTGAGGTCTGCAAATTGTGCTTTTCACACAGTCCTTACCTGAAAGAGTCTGTCGCCATAGTACCTGGTGGGGTCTTTTCTCTTGGCAGTGATTTTAATTATCACTCAAGCAGTTTTGACAACACGGTCAGAGCACAGTGATTACAGCTGAGCTGGGGCTAAACATAATCACCATTTTGCAGACCTGGTTCCTTCTCGGTTGAACAGACGTCTGAGACCTTCAAGCTCACACCATCCCTTAAAGTGAGGGAGAGGTACCATCTCCTTCCAAATGGAAAAATAGAGAAAACCAGGGGAAAACTCATTATAGCTGATCCTGAAAAATCAATAGTATCGGGGTGTATGCTGTAAACCATGCTAACTTCTTCAGCCAGAATTCCTTGGCACAGACCCTCCAACTCAGGAGACACCCAAACAAGCTTTCACGAAAAAGGCCCTTTTCCCCTGGGACCTCTACATTCAGGCACATAAAAATGATTTTGTTTCTCTCTGTTCCTTTGTTGTCTCCCAGGATGGTGGTTGTTATGGTGATCTGTTCTGCAAAGCTCTGAAAACGTATAATATGCTTTGTTTTGGAATTTACCGGCTGAGAGATGCTCACCTCAGCACGCCCAGCCAGTGCACAAAGAGGTGAGTATGTTTCCACTCTGCTCTCCCACCCCCAGGGCAGAGACAAAAATGCTTGCTCCTGTTCCCCACGGTGAGGGCAAAGGTCTACATGCCAGCTCTCGACATGCAAATTACTTTGCCCACATGAACTCCAACCCCGGGTTTGGTGGTTATGGGAAGCTTTTTTTCCTTAATTACTAACAGCAGATATAAAGACACTGTGGGAAGAATTCAAGTTTTATAGGACAGTTCCATCACCTAATTACAAAAGTCTGAAGGTAAGCATATCCTCCAAACTCCCACTACTGGGATAATTCTGTTGGTAGCCATGTAGAAATCTTTCCTATTGCTAGTATTTATGGTAAATGATTCCTTAGCACCTAGATTTTTATTTAATGCAATTTTCAATTGACTCACACTTTTTTTTACTTTTATATATTTATTGTAAAGAAAACTGTAGATTATTTCCTGAAGCAGAAAAAAATAACAGTGCTAGTTATAATATACATTAAAGTAACGCCATAGCTGCCTAAAATTAAAAGTACATACTAGGGCTGCCAGAATCAGTGTGTTTGTATAATATATTCTAGGAAACAATGCCATAGAGATAAGTGTTTCTTAGACCTTCTTGCATATTAAAATTACTAGAGGTGCTTTTAAAAAGTACTCTGACTACTCTGATTTAACTGGTATAGAATGAAAATATGTAGTTTTAATGCCCTTAGATTACAGTATGGAGCCAGAGTTGAACATAACTGCTGTAGACCAGTGTGTTCTCAAAGTCAGGTGAGCATGAGAATCATCTATAAAGCCTGTTAAAACACAAACTGCTGGACCCCATGCCCAAAGTGTCTGACTCAGTATGTCTGAGGTGGGTGGAGTTGCTTAAGAATTTGCATTTTAATTAAAAAAAGACATGTATAGCAGAGAGACCTATATTCAATATCTTGTAATACCTATAGTGGAAAAGAATCTGAAAAAGAATACACACACACACACACACACACACATACACACAGGTATATAAGTGAATCACTTGGTCGTACTTCGGAAACTAATACAACATTGTAAATCAACTACACTTTGATGCAAAAAAAGAATTTGCATTTTGAAGAAGATCCCCAGTACTGCTGATGTGTCTGGCCTGAGGACTGCACTGTCAAACTCTGCTACTAGAAGTATGTTCCAGTTATGTTTGGTGTTGGAGAAAAACATGATCAAATTGAGGAGAACGATGGAAGCCCGAGAGACACGTACACAGGGACATGTTTTATATTCTTCCATTTAATGAAATCCTCCACCAGAGTCGATTTTTAAGAGGTGAAGTGGGAGGAAGGACTAAGATTTGGCTAGAGCACAGTAAATAAAGAACCTGTGAGGTATGTCTGGGATTGTCAGAATGTTCTAGAATGAGTGATGCAGTGCAATCCGGGAAACCTCCTGCGTGCCCTCTGGCTACTCCAAATCAGAAGGGAACTTGACATTGTCCTGAAAGGGGTGCACGGACCACGGGAAACACCTTTGGGTTCTCCCACAACTGGCACTCATTCAGCATCTCTGCCAGGGCCCGGTGGCTGGATTCCTCTGTCAAGCTAAACAGAGGAAGATGTTGTTGCACTTGGAAGATAATGTTTGAGGCCTTGGACCAGCTGGAAGTCCATCTTGCAGATCCTCTGCTAGACCGGGTTTGGCTCAGAGAGGGGAACCTTCCATCGAGCTGTCCTCATTCTGTGACCTCTTTGCTCTCCCCATCCAGGTATGTCATCACCAACCCCCCGTACGAGTTTGAGCTCGTGCCGACGGACCTGATCTTCTGCTTAATGCAGTTTGACCACAACGCCGGCCAGTCCCGGGCCAGCCTCTCCCATTCCTCCCACTCGTCCCAGTCCTCCAGCAAGAAGAGCTCCTCTGTTCACTCTATCCCATCCACAGCCAACCGGCAGAACCGGCCCAAGTCCCGGGAGTCCCGCGACAAACAGAAGTACGTGCAGGAAGAGCGGCTCTGATATGTGTATCCACTGCCTCCGTGTGTGAAACTGTATCTGCCACTCATTTCCCCAGTGGGTGTTTCCAACAGTAACTTTCCCATTTTCCCCTGTAGCCCCCCCCCGCCCTTTTTTACACATATTTGCATATGTATGATAGTGTGCATGTGGTTGTCATTTTTATTTCACCACCATAAAACCCTTGAGCACAATAGCAAATAAGCAGACGGACCAAAAGTTATTTATGATGCTAGGGGAAAAATAACCCAAAGGCCTGCTCCAGACATAAATAGCTCACTGCAGGAAGGAGTTCACAGGTTAGAAGGGAGCGCTTGTGATCTATGTCAGTTATGCAAAGCAAGTTCAGTTAATGTAGAAGAAAAGTTTATTCTGATTTACCAGGATTATCAGGGTGCTTTGGGTTTTGATTTTGTTGTTGTTTTCCTTTCTTTCTTTCCCTTGTTTGTTTATATATATAGATAGATATATATATATCTATCTATATATATATCTATATGAATGCACACAATAACATATACACACTTTTTTTTGAAACAAGAAACCCAAAAGCAATGAAAACATATCAATTGTTTCCACTCTCTGGGCTGACGCATTTGAAAGGCTTTTGCCATTTGTGTAGAATATTATTAAGTATCTGCTTGTTAGAGAACATTTTTTTTTTCTTTCTTTTTTTTTTTTTTTTTTAGTTACTCACCAAGGCCTTTGGTCCCAGAGCTAGCTTCCTTTGGGAGCTCATAGGAACATTGCTACTCTTACTATGGAGGAAACAGTAGTATTCCATTTGTGGACGTATCAAATTCTATCATTGAATTTAAGTGAAAAGAGGTTTGATTGCATATTAAATTGTTATTCTGTCTCCTTATGCTGCCATATGAATAGCTATTTTTTTTCTCTCACTTTTGACATTTGGGATGAAAAGCCATATGTATCATAAATATCAGATGTAAGTCATTAAAAACTGCCTTCCTGGGACTTTTACATCTTTTAAAAGGTGAATTACTTACCTTATGTACAGAATAAATAATGCTCAGGAAAGAGCAAGTATTTTTCCATGCATTCTCAGGGGACCTTTTTACTCCCCTTTGTTTGATTAGCTGGGGCCCCCGTGCCAGGGGGAAGCAAAGGCTGGGGCCGTGGTAGAGAGAGTGGAAGATAAACCCAGCGGCAGATCATGCTTTCCTAGGGGCCGACACATTAAATAAATGAGAATGCAGGAGGATCAAGCCACAGTTGACTCAACAAAGACAAAAGCCAGCTACCACCTTCAACTGCTGGCACAGCTGCATGAAGCTGGTTGTCCCAAAGCCAGAAGCTGGCGGGAAAAATTCCTCATCCTCAGCTTCTTATATGTAGCCAATCCTTTGAGGCAAGAGAGTGACAGCAATAGAGAACTACCCCTTGTCATTATCAGATGGGAGAGAAGAAGCGTGCAAGTGAGCCAAACACATTTTAGTGTAATTATTTTTTCTTTCATTTTCTTTCTTTCTTTCTTTCTTTCTTTCTTTCTTTCTTTCTTTCTTTCTTTCTGCAATTAGCAAGCATGAGCAGAAAGGTAGAAACATATCCTTTTTTCAATATACAGTTGTCAGATATTTTATGCATGCAAATCATGCTTTTGGCAGTGCAGTAGTTCTTAAAAGTCGGCCAACTCCACCATAACCAAATTCTTGTATGGATAGACTAGCCCTGGGCTGCTATATACATATTTGAAATGTTTGCTTGAAAACAAATTCCATCATACACACTAGGGGTGGAGGGGAGGAGAAAAATGTCACAGCTCTACCATCTCTAAAAAGGTGTTTTTATGGTGAATGTTTTGGGTTTAGATTTTGGATCCCCTGTCCCCCCCCAAGCATGATAGTTTTGGAGATTTGCTTGCTGTGTGAATTGACAAGCACTTTTACTGACAAAATGGTGAGGCTCAGTCAGAACCTCCGCCTCCCCACCAAAGACAGGGCAGTTCAGTGTTCAAATCAGTATTGGGGTGGGGAATAATTGTGTACCTGTATATGAAAATGCCCTATGAGTGGAAGATTTTTTTCAAATTATTTTTTGTCCCTATCTATATTGATTTATATATTACATATCACCATCTTTTTATATATAAAGATGCACATATAGACCTATATGTGTGTATATATACACACACACTCATATCCCCTAGTGTTGGATCATGAAGAGCTCTTCATGCATTCTTTGCAAAGGAGGTTATAAAGTTATGCCCTCAGAACATTTATAACTATAAGAATGTGCCAGTTAAAGTGCTCAACAGGAAATATGACAGTTTAAAAGCATTGTAAAACTCACATAGCTTACTTCTCTCTCTAAAGTGCAACAAGGATGAATAGAATGGGCCAAGGTATGACAATTAATGGTTCTGCATGACCTAGCCACTGCTGGGGGTTTCCTTCTATAACGTTGTCCTTGTGAAAACTTTGTGAAATTAAAAAAAAAAAAGGAGTTACAAATTTTATTCTGTTATTGGTTTGTTTATTTTTATTTATATTGTTCTGTTTGTGGTTTTATTTATTTTGTTTTGCTTTTTCTTTTTTCCCCTCCCCATCTCCCCTCCTCTTCCCTCCCTTCTTCTCCTTCCTTCACTTTCTAAATTGCTCAGCGCAATGAGGCTGTGCTGCTGCTACCGCTAGATCCCGTAGAGTTTGTTTTTGGTGTTCCTGGGTTTGGGGTTGGGTTATCTGGCGGGAACTTCTCTCCATCTGGCTTGCCTTTCGATCTGCACGTGGCCTCCCTGCCCACTTTGGTACCTTGCTCCAAGTTCAAAAGCATTTTCCCATCAAGAAATCCAGCTTCCTTCACTCCCTCCCATTACCACCCACCCCCCAACCCGGTCCCCCATCAGTCTGTCCACATCTCTGTGTTTATCTTGGCAAGACCGACTAAATCAAGTGATGATGCCAGGTGATATACTTTTCCAGAAAACATTTGCAGCTATTCCATTTGGCAAACCTGCTTCTTGGTGAATAGTTTACCCTCCTTTCGATTTAAACCAGGAGGGTTATTAATGGCAAAAAGCATTGGTCTCCTTTACATTTGATCAGTATGACCCTCAAATTAAAACTGTCAACTCAGTAGCCCACACCCAGTTATCTGGGGGCTGATGAGTCAGTCTGGATTTTACACAGGTCTCTTCTGCCACCTGCCTTTCAGACATTTGTGAAATCCCAACCAGAGATTGGGCAGATAGAAGTAAATCCAAAATGCATTTTATATACAATCTGTTAGCAGCTCTGATGAGACGATCTTGTGATGGGAATGGAGTGGTAACAGGCTGTGACTTGAAATGAAATTTGGGGGCTTTTCCCTGGATTTCAAGGCACACAATTGAGAGTTGATTGTACTTGGCTAATGATATGTTCAGTGATGAAAAAGGTATCAGTATTCTGTTTTTTTCTGAGCCCAAACTACTGTATTGTTCTTTCCTCAATTGAATGAAGAATCTCTTCCATATTTTTCCATGTGACCTCAAATTTCTCATCCTTTGTTCAGATTTTTTTAGGAAGGAAGGAGACATACAAGGTTTTCATATTATGTCTCTCTTCTTGCCCCTCCCCACCAAAAATAAATAAATAAATAAATAAACAGGAAGGTCAGGGTAGAAAGTGAAAGAGTGGTTGGAAGAGTATATGCACTTAAAAAGAAGAAAAGCTAGAGAATCAATTATTTGTACCATTCCAAAAGAGAAGCAATTTGTAAGCCATTCATTGCCTTAAGCTTTGAAAGGGGGTGAACCTTAAGTAAGTGGGTAGACCAGGAGGCTTAGTGAAACCCTCTCAGCCTCAGCACTATGATCATGACATCAGCATCCCTAATGACTGCTACCCAGGGTCCTTTCCTACCCAGTTCAGCTAAAGTGAAAGTTAAACCCTTATAGTTAGATTTCTACCACTCTTGGGAGAGGTTTAAAATTCTATTATGAATGTTATAGGTTTGACCCAGAACCTTACTTGCAATGGGGGCTCTCGATAGATATTTTTGAAGTATATTGAACTTCAAACATTGTTATACCTTTAATCATTTGATAAATAATCTTCACCTCCTTGGCTTATCTTTAAAAAAATTCAAGGCATGCCTGTAGGTGCTTCATGATGCTGCCATGCTGTTGGCACTTTCTCAAGCTGAGTTCACAGCTTCTGAGAAAGTGGAACAGCCCTGTAAGTTCAATGAGTGGAGAGACTGACTATGCCTCCTGACAGCATCGTCATGATCCCAGATGACCAGAAAAACCTTTTGACTGGCTCTTCTTCAGCATGGGAAAAGCTCAAAGGTGTCTGCATCCCAATAGAGACAATTAAGTCAACCTTCCATGTTCCTATAGCAACGGGTTCCGGAAGGAGAAAGGAGAGTGCAGAAACTTCAGGACCAGTGGAAGTTAAGACAGGGTAAAAAAAAAAATCAGTGTCTCAGTCAGCTTCTTTCAGCTCATCCCTGCTTTTGTCATAACATGATGAAGTAGCTATGGGCGCCTGTCACTAACCTGGTAGACCAACTGCCCCCTGGAGGTTGCACATTCATCACAGAGGGAGGTGAGATGGATGGTCCCCTGCCACTTGAAAGGGAAGAGTGAAAAGTCTGCCCTCAGGGTGTCAACTGGACTGAACCACAAAAGAGGGTTGGGAGGGGGGCAGTTGCTCTGCCCAGACAATGGCAGCATCAGCCTTAGCATTAAAAGGGGCAAATAGAGTCATAGAGGACAACTGCCAAGAAGCAAGACAGTTTTTAGAAATAAAAACTTCCCTGGTTCTGGTAGAAAGCATTTTCAGTCCTATGAAATAGCCATATTTCATAGGAGAGGAATGGAGGCAGTATGCTTGGTGAGGTCCACTGGGGCCTTGGACTTTTCCGGGCAGAAGGCGAAGGCCAGACTAGCTCTCAGAAGTGTGAGATGTGAGACCACACAGCATTGCCTTTGAAGGCATGAGCTCTATGTTAGGTCTTACTGTTCTCAACTGTTCTCTCTATCCAGATGGACCCCTTCACTTTTAAGCTCTTTCTAAACCTCAGCGTGTGGTCCAGCAAGAAAAGGCCCAATTATTCCAAGTTCCTGTGCTGTATCATCCTCTTCTCTTTCATGCTCTCTTCTATGAGTAGTTAAGTGAAAAGGCTAAATCCCACAGCACTGACAATGCCCAGAGCCAGCAAAGAGACTGTTTTCACAGTGCAGCCTGTTGATCTGTTTCTGGGTACCCACGTAGATATGTTAGCCCAGGTCTTGAAGCTTTCCCCACCATAGCCCACTCCTCTGGGATTTCTCATAGCTGGAGGAAGTCTTGACCCTTACTCTAGACCCTTGAATGCCAGTGATGAAAATAGCAATGGAAGACACAGATGGCTTGCAGGTAGGGTAGGGCACCTATTAAATGAAAGCCAATATTTCAGAGACACAACTACCACTATAGGGTGCCCCCCTTCCTCTCCTCGCCTTCCTAAGGACGTCTACCCAATCCAACTCTTATATATCATCTCTGCTGCCACAATTCTCCTTCTTCTGACCAGCACTCGGTTCTCCACCCCCAGAGTTATTTGCAACATCACCTATATCTTTATGCCATCCTTTAGTACTGAGAGGACTGATATTAATGCTGACCTTATACTAAAAGCTAACACACACCTGGTGTTTACTGTAAGCCAGACCCTCTTCTAAGCACTTTACATGTATTAACTCATTCCAATCTCAGGATTACCTCAAATGTAGATTCTGTTAGTATTTCCATTGGAAAGATGCAGCCAAGGGACAGGTTTCTTCAGAGTCACCTGGGCAGGAAAGACTTTAAAACTAAGGTCTGTGAATTTTGCTACTATGCTAATGCCCCATGCTATTACTAATAATAGTAATAGTCTTAACAGGTCACATTGACTTACCATGTGGGTAATGCTTCATGGGCACCAGCCCCTTTCATCCAAAAAACAGTAGGGGGCTGTTGTTAGCTCCATTTCATAGAAGAGAAACTGGAGCTAACATAAATTATGTAACAACCCGGTCAGGACCATGCAACTAGGATGTAAGAGAGCCAGATCCCTTTGGCCTTAATTTCTGCCCTATGACATCTCTGGTTGCAGTTGACAGCTCAGAGCATGGCTGGTCTTGATAGGGGACACCTCCCAATGACAGTGTCACTTCTTTTACCAGCATCTCTCTGCAGTTAACTTCTGAGTTTTATCTTGTTCTACTAGCCCACTTGCCACAGACTGTGAAATGCCGCTCCTTCCCCAACTTTGGGCACATCACACATTACTCACAGTGATGACACTGTGCCATCTTTGAGAAGCTTATTAACAAATGGATTTTTTTTCCCCTTTGGCAGTGAGGAGACCCTCAAAACCAGATCCACTGTCTGACTCATCCCAGGGATGAAAATAAAGCCTACAGAAATCTTCCTGGCTCCTGCAAGGAGGCAGGGAGCAAGACCAATTCAGGGATTTGGACTGACCCTGGGCCACCTCAGCACTCATGTGAATTCCTTCCCTGAGGATTCTTAGTAATGGCCAATTCTATAGGCACCCAGCGGTGCAGTTCCTTCTTTGGAAGTTAAGATTCAGAAAAACAGTGTCATTGTCATATCAAAACTCTCTTTACTGGAGCAGAATGACTGGCAATCATTAAAGCAAGGTTTTTCTGAAGCTCCCTTGGAGAAATGCTTCATAAAATACCATTTCCCCAGATATTTTAGTAAAATGCTCAGAGCACTCATATTTTTCCATTCCTCCATCATCCTATCTAACCAAGTCTCCAACAACACATATATTTATATCTTACAAGTCACCTGAATTAAAAAGCCTGTTTCTCAGGCATGGCGAAAAACCTCAACCTACCACCAGGATACACTTCAATACGACACCTTCGTGTATTGTATTAAAACACAGAGAATGGCCAAAACACAGGGATGACTCTGCTTTGATTATTTTTATGGCAAGAAATTTAAGAGGAAAGACAGAAGGAAGCTTAAATGGGGGAATAATGCTTTCTTTCTTACAGACAGAAGAAAGAAATTGATATTCTCTCTGCTGTGAAAGGTCAAAATGCCAACTTTGAATTGAACTGTAAAGACTAAATTCTGAACAATTATTCTCTGTAGCAGTTGTAAAAATTTCAGCAAATTGCAGCTGTCTTAGGTCTTTCACGCAAAAGACCTACTCGTTTCCATCAGCAGAGTTCACTCTCCCTTCCAACCTAGCATGTCCGACCCAGCTCTAAATTCCTTTGCAAAACCAGTCCACAGAATGACACCGCCAAAACCAAGGGCGGCTCAGGCAAACACCACAGACACTGGGTTCAGCTCTTCTGGAAATCATCTTTCCGCATAAACCACTGGAAAAAGTCGTAGTTTGAAATTGTTTCAGCGGCCTGGCAATGCTTTTAAAACATGATAACCATCACACTTTACTCTTCTCTGAAAGGTTAGTTTAATCGTAGATCACAAAAAAATTGGTTTCCACAAATGCATAATGGTTCATCTATGTCACACTTGAACTAAATGGTTTTTTAAATGGAGCTGAAATTATTTTGATGTGTACACAGTCCCGGATTTCTATACAACCTTTTTTAACCAGCCCATCAGGAACCTTGCCTCTAAAGCCTCATTAATAATTCAGATGTGCTGATGACTTTAAAAGATCTATGGAATTGAAGCTTAGGAAAAAAAAAAAAAAACTCTGCTTGACAAAAAGATAAATGAATGTAGAAAGAAGCTGTAGGAGTCTGGCAAGCTGTAGATCATCTCAGAACAGATTGTAACTTTATCATTCTGTCAGGGGGAATAATTTAAAGCACTTAATCAGTTAGCTTCACTGTGAGGATGTAGCATTATGAATTCCTATCGTCCAATCTGTTCAAATCAAAGTGAACTTAATTATAATAGGTGAGAGAGCCCGTGCAGGAAAGAGGGGGTGGGAGATTGATCCAAGAGGCAGGAAGTTTCCTGGGGGGTAAACCGAGCTGTTGAACAAAGGGTAGTGAGTGAGCTTTCACCAAGGCTGATCCCAGCTCCAATTCAAGTGTCTACACTGGGGGCTCAGGGCGCTGGACACAGCAAGAGGTAGCATGGACCAAGGAGAGATAAGTGGAATGGTCATGAGCTAATCATAGATGTTGGATTTATAAGTCATTAGCCAAACAAGGACACACACACACGCACACACACAAGGTCCTCTCTCAAGATCAAGCCAGGCGAGCGATTTTTGTAAGCATATCAATCCAGGACCACTGGCAATGCAGTTATGAAGTATTCTGAGAGGCAGAAAAAGGGGCTGGAGAAGCTATTGTCCCTATGAGTGGGTAACTTTTCTCTTTTCTCTTTGCTTTTCCTAAGCCACTAAAATGAGGCATATGATTCTCAAGTTAGAATGAGCTGTTTGCCCAGCTCCTTTGTATCTATCCACATGGCTGACTTCCCAGAAAATTCCAGTCCTAGAAAGAGGCGGGGATGATGGCAGGGTCTTGCAAAATAGCACTAAACTGCTAAGAGGATGCTAGGCCATTTCCATCCTCACCTCTGACTCAGCATGCTCTCTCTGCCATCTCTGGATTTAGGGTGGAAATGAAATGCCAAGACTCCATCAAGCTCCCTTGCTGACAGCTGGGGTTATTGGAGTCAGTCAAGATAGTGCCACCAGAAATTCTTTTCATAACTTTATACCAAGGCAGAGTTTTCTTTCTTGAAATAAAAGCCATCTCAAAATCCTCCTACACCATCAGTTGCTATTCTGATTTTTCACTCTCACTGGCCAACAAAGATCTGCGGGGTTACTATAAGATCCCCAAAACACGCTGCAAAGGAAAGAGACAAGTGGTAGAGTTGAGATATACCTTTAAGTATGCTTGTACACACAAAGCCCAGTAAAGGCTGGGAGGAGGAGAGCCAGCATAAGATTCTAGATCACCCAGTCTGCAGCAAGTACAATATCCCTCAGTTTCCACTCAAATCAGTGGATGCACAAATCTTTCGGTGCAATGCCCAGACCTAGCATTTGTTTTATCTGTCATCTTCTCACCACCAAAGCTTTTCAGTCCACCAAAGGAACCCCAGAGAACACTGCCAGAGTTTACCTTTCAACTCCTCTTTACTCTATGAAGTCTACCCCTGGTGCCTCCAAGTCCCCATAGCCCATTGGTTCATCACTTGCTATAGGCAGTAGAGGTATGTTTCAGGTTCTGGGGTTCTCCTTACACTGCTGTGACTCTCTTAGCAATTATTCACTGTCAGCTTCTCTCGATTACCTTTTTTGCATTTTTCAATGAACTTTCCAAAGTCTTTACCTTAGGACTAATCAAGCTTTTCATTTCTCCTTCTTGTTCTCTATCCATTTTGCCCTTAGCAGAAAAGAAATGGTTTACAGATGAACCGGATAATGCCTATCCCAGAAACATTCAAATCAAGCCCATGAGTACCCACATGGCTAACCAGATCAACCAATATAAATCCACAAGCAGCTTGATTCCACCAATCAGAGAAGTTGAAGATGAATGTTGACTCCCAGGAGACCAGGACTATTTTTTTAAAGCCTGACAAACTTCATAAATGGTGATGTGACTTTTCTTCCTCTTACATGCTGAATCACTGGTGGAAACGTTAGGCGAAGCAAGAATTGCAAGAAAAATAAAGTAGACAGATCTTTCTTTTTGTCTGCCTTGAATATTGCTTCCATGTATTTTGGAAAAGAAAATGATTTCATTTATAAATGAACATACTAAAATAGTCATGTATAGCCTCTAGCATTTTAAATTATTTTTATTTATTAGAAAGAAAATATATTTTTTCTTTTTTTTTTTTCATTGTCAAATATCTTCCCTATATCTAACAATGCAAAATCAAAATGAGTAAGTGGCCAGACTCCTTAATGCATATTTATCTTCTTTCTCTCTTTTTCTTTGAGGAGAATGATGGTCACCACCACAGTTAATCGTAATCAAGGGAAATGGATTATTTAAGCAATTTTAAAATGGTCCAATAATGTAAACATGTATTTTAATAAATTAAAAAAAAAGAAGACAAAAGGGGGCAGGTGAATTTCCTGGATGGGTGTGTATTTTGGCTGCATTGACACCAGCTCTTAATAAATGGAAATGTATTTATTTTCACAGTTGAAAGTCATATTTTTGTGGTTTTAGTTTTTATCCTGTATTTCTCATCCCTTTGTTCATATATTTAAAGGGAAGACCTTCTTGCAGCTTTTCTACAAATGCCAGATCAGGTTTACCCTGCCAACTAACAATACCAGAAATGTGAGCGTGCCTGAAACATGGAAGTTGAGGACCAGATATACACAAGACATTTCTGTTTGTTGTTCCGATGGTGGGGATTCCTACATGCTGCTATGCTTCTCACTTCCTATCTCCAAACCAACCAAACAAGTCATTTCAACTTTGGAAAGGTCTGATGTCGACCAGACCCACTCCCCAAGCCTAGGGCTGTTAACCTGCAAGTTTGTAAACACCAATGAATAGTTTTAATTGCTGATAGGATATGATAACATATTCATTCTATTCACTGAGTTTTTGTGTAAAAGCCAGAAAACTTCCATGATCGAGGAAACGATTTTAGCCCAGATCTTAATTTTGCAGGCTTTCCTTTAGTTGCTGGGACAAAATACACAGCAACATAAAAAAATAATCAGAAAAGGACAGTAATGACTGCTCTTAATACTGACTGTTAGAAAAGGCCTTTGAAAATTACCAGCAATGAAATCAAATGTATTGGTCACTTCAAACTGTGGTCAAAAAGATTTTTCTAGCCATCCTAC
Source organism: Sus scrofa (assembly GCF_054392235.1). Lineage (NCBI taxonomy): Eukaryota > Metazoa > Chordata > Mammalia > Artiodactyla > Suidae > Sus > Sus scrofa. The sequence continues at coordinate 101,575,454 of NC_139396.1, read as the reverse complement.
ACAATCCCGGTGTCTCCAAGCTCTGCTGTTGCTTGCATGCTCAGTGTAATGTCTTCCCAGCAACTGTTCCGTTCCAAATGACTTTCAACTTCAAAATTATCAATTTTTGATAGAATCATCAGGGTCTCTGGAGAAGCATGGATGTGACAGTGTTTTTTTTTTTTCTCAAAAATGTAAACTGTGGACACTTGAAGAAACTAAACTAACCAAAATGTCCCCCAAAGTCCCATGCTATCTATTCCATTAGGCCATGACCCTGTGGTACCTAGTATGTTAGTGCAAATCAGATCAGAGCCAAGCAATGAAATCACCATGAAAACATATGTCCACCAAGTACTCCAATTACCAACATAGGCAAAGTGAGCTACCACCTCTGCCCAGTCCTTGCAGAGCCAATATAGTCGTGTTTCCACCTTGTAGGTGCTGTCCTGAAGTGACTTGTCAGACCGTGGTTACCCTGTCGTCACATTCTGTAGAATTAGTTCTATAAAAGTATTGTGAATATAATGTACGTCCAATCGGATTGTTGAAAAACTACTTATAACCAATCACTAGTCTATTCAGCAGACTCAGATAACGTCAGCAGTCTATATTCAGGCTTATAAACATTTCTTGGTTTCCAACAGAAGTGCAGTGGGTTTGTGGTGGCGCGAATCCCTTGCTAAGATTATACAGCTTTCCTGAAAGCTAGGCCTTCTTCTACATGATGATTTTGCATTGGGTCACCTTAGTACATTCTTAATACATCCATCCACGCTCTTCTTTCCTTCATGAACCCTGGTGGATTCCCGATAACTTGGTAACCATTTCTGAATTTGTCATACTATTTGGTCTCCTCTGGCAGGCAGGGGTGGCCCCCACCTAAATGCTTTTCCATTAGAAGACATTAGGCCACAATTCCTCATGCCTGCTGCCCTCTCTGCCCCATCTCTCCACACCAAGGCAGACTGGAAACAGAAGTACAAACCCCATGCCCATTATGGCTAATATTTTAATTTAAACTTAAAAAAAATGGTTAAGATAGTCTCCTATAGCAAAGGGCTCACCTCAATACAAAGTAAAACAATATAAAACAAACAAACAAAATCTCCAACCATTTGCCAGGAATTCATTTTCTTGTAAGGTAGAGCAAAGTCATGCTGTTTTGCCTTTGTAATAATGAATTGTTTGGGGCTGGCTAGAAAATAAAATCAGGCATTTTTTAAAGGAAGTATATAAAATGACTGTTTGGTAGCTCTTTTGGCAAAAACTGGTACCTGGTAAATGGAAAGTGAAATGAAAAGAGAAACAGGATCGTGAGATGATATAAGGGCTTAAGAGAAAGCAAGAGCTTCCTGATTTGTTTCTATTTGTTGACCTCTCCGATCCTGGGGGAATCTTCCCTTCACCCTATTCTGACAGCCACTTCTTTCTGGCTGCATTCAGCACAGACCAATGACGTTATCATTGGTAATCATTGGTACAGTCCCTGTTATAGGCTCTGATGTCGCATCCCAATTTAGGATTCCAGAAAATCCATTTTCCTAAATTCATAACTTTTGGATGCTTTGGGAATCAGACTCACCAACAGACCATTTAAAAAGCAGAAATAACGTCCTCAGAAAAGCATCACCATTATATTTCTCATTAGGAAAACTTTTGCTGTTATCTGAGCAATTATATATTTTAAAATATCCCCTTGAACCAATATAAGATACTTTAAATAAAAGTGATTATGACTAAGGAACGTTAGAGAGCATCCAGAAGCTCTTTCCTTCCAAAGACTGAGACATCTTATGATGTATTTTGTACAGCATTTAATGGAGGACTCAAAATAAACAGGGAATTAGAACAGTTTGGTTAGGGTTGGGAAGGGGGAAAATGAAGAAAACACAAGAACACTGGGGATAGTTTCATGTCAAAAAGTGAGAATCCAACTTTCCTACTTATGGCTTAATATGAGGGTTCACAAGCCACACATGCAAATAACTAGCTTTGAAAATGTTCTTTAAACTCTGCGCAATGACCTCATCTGTAAATGAAAGTGATTCATCTAGATGACTATAAGGTCCCCCTCAGATCCAAGAGGACGTGATCTAAGTTAAAAGTGGGAACATTGAAACACGCCAAGCCCCTGGAGACAATCTTGTCCTGTGTTAGAATAATGGTCCTCCTTGCAGCATCAGCCAAGCAGTACTCCTGACGTTAGTGCTTTTTATGCTCTGGGCACAGGGTAGTTCAATTCACGCCTCTGTTTTACATTTTGGAGTCTCCTTGAGTTCAGAATGCAAATTTCAAAATTCAAATGCACCTGAATCGTGTTAATCAGATTTTTCAGTGTGTTCCTAGGGTTTTCTTTTCAGTCTCATCCCTGCCTGCTTTTTTCCCCCCCTTTTTTTTTTAATTGGTTCCAGGCTCAATGTCCATCCATCCCTTTATCTCTAACCTGTATCTCCTAATTCTAATATATGGTTAGATGTTCCCAGTCCCTGGATTCCTGCAGTTTTCCTCATTCCTACTTCCACATGTAGATCTGTAGGAAGTTACCAGTCTTCATTCTCACTTCATTTCCTGTCTTCTCTTTATTTGATTTTTTTTTCTTTTTTCTTTTTCTTTTTCTTTTTTGGCTGCTCCGAGTCATGCGGAGTTCTTGGGCCAGTGATCAGATTGGAGCTTCAGTTGTGACTCATGTTGCATGCTGGATCCTTAAGCCATTGTGTGCAGGACTGGGGACTGAACCTGCATCCTAGTGCCGCAGAGAAGCTGCCAATCCCATTGTGCAGCAGTGGGAACTCCGATTTTTTTCTTTCATTAGTACACCAACTCTTTCTTTGCTACTCACATTCATTTGTCTAACACTGATCAGTCATTTTTCTTTGTCAAAGAGAATCTCAGTAAAAAAGAAGGAAGGGACAAAAAGAAGAAAGGAAGTAGAAAGAAAAAAATAAGAATGTCAAACTAATTGACTGGGACATGAGTCATCTTACTTATAGAAGATGAAGAAATCCATTCAAATTGGACATGGAGTTCCAGTGAGGAATCTGTCCCCTTTCTATTCTGTCTCTATTGTCTGTTATCTATTCTGTTCCTATATGCAGCTTTTAGAATGGTGGTAAAATCACCAACTATTGTGGCTTTTGAAAGGACCTTCACTAATTATCTCTTGATTCATGCTCTTTAAAGAGCAAAAGGAACTGAGAATTCACGTATAATTTACCTGGGAAATTACCTTTCTGTCCCTCCTCTACTAACCTCTTATTCCCCAAGGACATTTTTTCCTATGTGGTGGAGATTATTCAACATTTAAATCCCTTGATTATTTGAGGAAGTCAGTGGCCCTTTGGATTTATTTATGAGAGAGTAGTAATTAGAAACTACTTCTAGTTTGTTCTAGTGTAGCTCTATCAGTTAAGTAAAACCTGTTCTGTTTGTTTGTTGACCATGCAATGTCAGTTATGAATATTTTCAAAATTGCCATAAGACCATTCAGAGAATACTTTTATCCATAATTTCATCTCCCAAGGAACTCCACAGCCTGACTTGCCATATCTTGCTTGGAACATGTACAGAGAGAAAGGAGCCTCTGTGCCCAAAGGCAGCAGTCCTTTAGCCCTGCAACAGTTGAAGATGCCATAATATCACAGCTCCACATGGTTAGACTCAGGAAGAAACTGTGTGTTAGACCATCTGTACCAACCTTTCCTTTTGGCCTTGGTTTTTAGCATAAAGATGGGCCATAGACTTCTACATCTAAAGATAAGCCAAACTCTGGACATATATCAAGATGCTAACAAGAAAGAACACAAATAAAGGATTAAACAGCATTTTCAAGTGCTGTCAGCCAGGGGCGTGAACATAATGTCAAGGGTTAGTGCTTTGGGTTGAAAGGAAAAAGGCATTGCGTTGGATTCTAATGGACTGGGAAGAATGTAGAGGAATAATGCTTGATGGGCTTTGGCAGTATTTCTATGACATAAACGACTGGAGAAATGTGGAGTGTGAGGGTTTTCCAGGGAAAGGAGGCTTCATGGGCCATGACTATTGCTAGGAATGTAATTTCAATATGTAGACCACTGTGTTTATGGTGACAAGTGCATGTAGAGGAGCAGAGGGAAACTAAGATGAAACCTCAGAGAAGGAGCTGCAAAGTAAATTGTCTTAAGGGTCAAGCTAAAAGGTTGAGGCTTGATTTAGAAAGTCATAGAAAGTCATTAGATGTTTTTAAACAGAGTGATAAACACCGATATCTATGCATTTTCAGGTTGAAAGTTTGGGGATGTAACTTCTTCCTGGAGGTCATTAGGAGAGCTGAACATTTTCTTCAAGAGCATGGAGTTCTCAAGGGTGCACACTCCAAGTCAAAAACTCAGCCTGTGAAGCACCTACTTTGCTCAAAGAACTCTTATAGGTCCTAAGAGTAGGTGAAGCTTACTTAGTTGGAGTTGTAGGGGCTGGTTTGTGGGCTGGGTGATGGGGCAATGGCTGTGGTTCTGGAAAATGTTCTTTGTGATAGGAACACTTAATCTGGACCTCAAGGGGAGAATCCTATGGAGGAATAGGAAAGAATGTGGGCAGCTACCAGAGAATGCAGGCAGCTGAGAACTATTGAATTTATTCAAAGTGGAATAAGCTGAGGGCTATCCATAAGAGAAGGCCTTCTGGGCAAAAGGAGTTGGGAGAGTGGAGCTGTGGAGAGGACTGTAGCAAGCCCTGAGGATTTGGAAGTCAGACTCACAGAGGTAGGTGAACAGTGGGGGTATGGTGAGTTCTGTGAAGGGGGAAGGATAGGTGTGGACGGTTTTTTGAAGGCCAAAGAGCTTTGGAGTTACAAATGTGTTTTTAAGGACTCAAAGCAACAAAATAAGTAGATCCTCCTGGGAAAGGAGATCTAGGGTACTCCAGAAACAGGAAAATGGGAACCAGAGAGGGAAGTTTTACAAAAGAGAGGATGGATTCTCTCTTGAGGTTGGAAATGAAGGGTCTTGCAGATGGTGGTTCAGAAGTAAAAGGACTCTCCCAAAGAAGGTAGGGACTCAGCTTGTTTGTCTTTATCCCCAGAGCCCATCAGGAGCCTGGCTCTGTGGGCAGTTGGTTGGTCGTTCTGTGTTACTCTGGATGCCGCGGGCGGTGGAGGTGGGACAGAAAGTCTAGGTCACTTGAACTCTTCCTGGAGAAAAGCTCAAAAGAAAGGGACTTTGAGGTGCGTCTTGAACCTCCCTGTTCCTGTCACTCCATTGTTCCTTACGTCCGCACTGGCAGCTTTGGTTTCAGCATTCTTAAAAACAAGTGCATTAACCACTTTGCTTTGGTGGCTTTTCTGGACGGTAGCATGAGGAGAGAGGGTTGCTTGGCTCCGTGAAAAACAACCTTAATTTCTAGGTAGATTTTATTTATTTATTTATTTATTTATTTATGTATTTATTTATTTTTGGCTGCCAGATCCTTAGCCCGCTGCATCACACAGGAACTTCCTCTAGGTAGATTTTAAATTTAAAAAGGCTTCCTTTGCTCTGTTTTCTTCCCTTGAGAACTTCTGTGTTTCTTTGCCTCCACCTTGCTATTCAGCAGAACAGGGATGGAAGTGACACAAGAGCTTTCCAGTGTGCCTGCCTTAGGCAGCATGCCTGGCCCCGCTGTTCAGAATCTTAGATGGAAATGTACACACAGCATTGCTGCACGTCTGCCAGGGCAGACCAGAGCGTCCCTCACGTGGGACTCAGGGTCAGTGTGAGAAAGCAGCCAGCAGGGAGGGAAGCCCTGACAACAAGGGTGACAGAGCCCCACTCCCACACTAAACCAGAGCCCCCACTGCCCTAGAGGGGCCTGCTCCGCTCCTTCCCCTCCCTTCCTTCCGCTGAGTACAGCCTGACACACAATCGACTAGAACTGCAACTTTTCAAACATAAACCAAGGTCTGCCTGGAAATCCTAATTAAAAAATGTTCCATTCCCAGGTGGCATGGTTACATCCTGCCTAAAACTTCTGGCCCCCATCCCACCACTTAGATGCTGAAAAGAAATCTTCCCCCACTTAACACCAAAACCTGCACTCAACATTTCTTCAGGGGACAAAGAAAAAAAAAGCATGCTCACACAGAGGTCAGCCTATGGGTTCATTAAGGAAAAAGAGCGTGGCTTATTCATCTGTCTTTCAAATGTTTGATTGTTGGCATTATGATTATGATTAATAACTATGACCTAACCGGATTGGAGGAGAGACTAAATGCTGGTGCTTTGAAATGATCTACTCAACTCTGTCATCTGTAACAACCAGTGATAACTCTCTTGTCTTGTAAAAAGGGTTTGTACATAACTTGTACATGGTTTCATTTTGTATTTTTCGCAGATTAAAAATTTATGTATTTGTGTTCTAAAACAGCGAGTGCTCCTCGTGTCTCTGTAGCCCCCACATGTGCCGGGGGTGGGGGTGGGGGTGTAGAGTCCCTGAGTGCCCCTCAGGCTGCTGTGGATCTCTGGTGACGGCAAAGTCGTAGACTGATAGGAGTCTTGGGCTTGCACTTCCATTGCCTTTCTAGCCCTGAGGGCAAACAGAGCCCTTCATCTCTCAGGAGACTATCAGCAGGTGCCAGCCCAAGACTTCAGTGGGTGGTGGGGGAGGCAGAGGGCTGCTGTCATTAGATGAGGTGTCTGGGAATCCCCCAAGGGTCACCCCAAGGCCAGAGGGCCCACATGCTTCAGAAACCTCCAGCATGCAGGTCACTAAAGACACACACACATAGCCTTAGGATAGTCCCCAGAAAGCAAGACTGTTTGTCTCTTCAACCTCCTGCACCCAAGCTAGTTTCTCTTTCCTGCCATCTGCACAGCAAAGCAATGTTCTTTTTTCTTACAGTTAGCTTATCAAGACCCAGGGCAATTTTCAGAAGTTTTGACTCATCCTGGCCCATGCTCACTCATTCCCACAGAGCAAGCACGAGGTGAAACTTCACCTTGAGGCAAAAGAAAAAAAAAAAAGAAACAGTAACACTTAAAAATTAGTGCTGTGGTTTCAGGGCCATGAATTAAATCATGTTTGGATTCTTGAGTTCAAACACTTTTAGGGAGGCTCGACACCCAAAGTTAAGGCTGGTTAGCCTGGAGGAAGGAAAGGAGCTGAAATGTGGAGAAAAAGCACCCAAGTTATATGCATGTAGTGTGTACAGTGATTGGCATTTAATTTATTTGCTCATCCGCCACATGTTTACCAAATAGCTACTATGTTCACATTCATCTCCTGGATGCTGAGGTTACAAACTTGAGGAACATCATGATCCTAGTTTCCAGCCTGGGGAGGGATGGAGCCAACAAACCAACAGGTAATAGGCATGTAGTAAAAGTTAAGCTGCAGGAAGTGAGAGGTGGGATGGAGTGGGGTGGACTGGAAGTTGGGGGTGAGTAGATACAAACTATTACATTTATTTATTTTAAATGGTAGTATAGTTTTTTAAATTACTCAATGAGTTTTATTACATTTATAGTTGTACAATGATCATCATAACTCGATTTTACAGCATTTCCATCCAAAACCCCCAGCCCATCCCCACCCTGCAACCTCTCTCATTTGAAAACCATAAGTTTTTCTAAGTCTGTGAATCAGTATCTGTTGTGCAAAGAAGTTAATTGTGTCCTTTTTTTAAGTTCTACATGTAAGTGATAGCCTTTGATGTTGGTGTCTGACTGACTTCACTTAGCATGATGGACCTTAATTTCTCGGTCCATCCATGTTGCTGCAAATGCCGTTATTCTTTCCTTTTGCAAACTATTCCATTTAGAATGGATAAGCAATGAGGTCCTACTCTATAGCATAGGGAACTATATCCAATCTCTTGTGATAGACCATGATGGAAGATAATACGAGAAAAAGACTATACCTCTCTGTGTGTGTGTGTGTGTGTGTGTGTATGTATATGTATACATATATATGTATATTTGAATGACTGGGTCAGTTTTCTGTCCAGCAGAGATTGACATGATGTTGTAACTCAACTATAATTAAAAAAAAAAAATTTTTTTTAAAAGTTAACCTGAAGTGGTAAGTACATTCGGGCACTGGGAAGACATGAGAAGAAGTTACTCATTTCAGGTACGATCTATCAATTGACTGATACTTTGAGAAACAAATCCCTGTTCTACATAAGCCAAAACCAGGCCAAACCAGTACTCATTCACAGGGGTCAGCAAAAGCAGGTTCACCTGTCAGAATGTGCCAATTCCTGACAGTCTTGGCAGTCTGGTTTCTCAACTTGCCTTCTCCAATATTTGCTAACAAATCTGAATGTTGTTGGGGAATGTAATTGCAGAGCATCTGGTCCCCATTACTTAGGCAAACTCCACTGCCAAACTCAGGTCCAAGGAAGGGGTTCGCGTAAAAGGATGAAGAATTAGGAAGAGATCGACAGTGACAGAGAAAGCAAATAAAAGAGATGAGACAGTGAGTTACAAAATAGCAGGCTTCAAGGACCCAGCACAATGAATGTGGAACCGATTTTTCTATTTGTTGAGAAAACAATATATGTGAATTTGTGCTAAAATCTCCCTGTAGCGAAAATCAAAGTCAACCATTCACCAGAATCAATGTTAACTGCTTTGCAACGTCAGATAAGATAGATTCTGCCTGGGAGAAAAACTGGGGGGAAACAGAATAGACAAGGTGCAAAGGAAATAAAGCATGAATGATATCAAAATGTAAATATGGGCTCAGGACTATTTTAAATGTTAATGAGCCAGGCCCTTGAGAGAAGAAACAGAATCTCATGCTTGCTAACCTTTCGCATTGAAAGGGTCTGAAAAGGTAGACTAAAAATCAGAGATAAGGGGTCCCTTGAGACCTGGAAAGAATGACTGGGTAAGGTGGGGCTGTGGGGGTATTGTCAGGCAGAAAGCAGCTCCCCCATCCAGTCCAGCTTCTGAAAATTGCTGAGGAAGCAGGGCAGCACCTACACCCACATGCCCCCTGCCTGCTTGGCCTGCTCTTTCCAAAGAGCTAAAGTGGGGACCTTCTTATTCCCTGCCCACCTCACACTCCTTGGTTTTCAGTTTGTTAGTGCACTCAGACCTAATTTGACAGGTTTTTTTTGTTTTTTTTTTTTGATAAGTCATCATTTCAATTTTTTAAAATTGAAGTATAGGCGTTCGTGCTGTGGCTCAGTGGTTAATGAACTCAACTAGTATCCATGAGGATGTGGGTTCGATCCCTGGCCCTGCTCAGTGGGTTAAGGATCTGGCATTGCCATGAGCTATGGTGTAGGTCACAGATGTGGGCTCAGATCCCCCGTGGCTGTGGCTATGGTGTAGGCCAGCTATGGTGTGGCTAATGGCTCTGATTCCACCCCTAGCCTGGGAACCTCCATGTGCCACAGGTGCATGTGGACAGAAAGACAAAAAAAAAAAAAAAACAGTGTCGTTGATTTACAATGTTTCGGCTAGTGACTCAGTATATGTGTATATCTTTTTTCAGATTCTTTTACATTATAGTTTATCACAAGATAGTGAATATAGTTCCCTATGCTATACAGTAGGTCCTTGTTTACCTATTTTATAAATAGTAGTGTGAATCTTTTAATCCCAAATTCCTAATTTATCCCTCTACCACCCTTTTCCCCCTTTGGCAACCATAAATTTGTTTTCTATGTCAGTGAGTCTATTTCTAATTTGACAGATTTTTTTTTTCTAAAGTGATTTACCTTGATTGGGTATTTCTAAAAAATAACCAACTTTGTTGTTGTAGACTCAATAATCTCTTCTTGTCCTTCTATTTCTTGGTTAAGATACTATTTAACTCAACTGCCTACCCCAGTATCAAGTACAGGTGTTTCAACTGGCTTGGGACTGCTGGTAAACTTAGATGGTGAAGGTGTGCAGAACAGCCCACAGGGCATACAATGCCAGTGCATCATAGACAGCAGCAAGCAGACTCACAGGAGAAGGAGCAGCAGTTGCCAAGTCAGCTGATAAGCAGTGCTTAGTTAAGAAGGCTTCTAACAGAAATGACTATAGGTATCTATCAACAAGAGATGAGTGCAATGAAGTTATTCATCCATTCAGTGGAGTACTAGACACTCAGTACAAAGGATGAAGAAGATTTATGTATATCAGGGGTTGGCAAATTATGTCTCATAGGCCCAGTGTGGCCTGATGCCTGCTTATAAATCAAGTTTTATTAGAACATAGCAATGCCCTTTTATTATGTGTCATCTCTAGCTGAATTCCTGCTGATTTTCTGCTATAACAGTAGAGGTAAGTAGGTCAGTGACTGTATGGCTTGTAAAGTCTGAAATATTTACCATCTTACCTTTTACAGGATAAGTGTGCTGATTCCTGACCTATACTACATACAAGCAGAAAATGTGATACATAGCAGGAGCCCATTATTGTTAACTGATTAGATATATTTACACATTCATTAAACATTGGAAGAAAATAAGGTTGAGTCATGACCAGTGATGGCGAAGGTAGGGAGAGAGGCAGAGGAGAAAATGAAAAGATCTAGAAAAGACTTTTGCTTTTTACTTTATACATTTCTGTTTTGTTATGCAGATTAAACACACATAATTATCATCCGGAAAAGTGCTTAAGACACATCCTTTTAGCAAAAATGAATGTACACGGGCCTAAGACCACAAAAGATATAAGTAACTTTATCAGAATGGGATTGAAGTTCTGCTCACTCCATAGACCCTTCTGCATCTCCTAGTTCCTTATTTCCAAGTGTCATATATACAGCAGGCAAGCATGAGACATAGTGACAATTTCTCCTCCCTTCGGAGTTTGCTGCGATTGTTCAGCTCTGGACCTGCCAGGCCAGTATTAAGCAAATGTCTTTTCCCAGCACAAACAGTCCCTCCTGTAATTGCACACCCAGCGAGCACACAACACTCTGCACACCCCTGGGAGGAGGCTGCAAGACTGAGTTGTCTAAATTCAAGCTCCAAGTCTACACTCTTCCATAGGCTTCAATTTGGCAACACCAGGCTGGGTCATGGCCTTATTCAGTTCTGCAGTCTTTTTTTAACAAGGCATCTTCCCATCAGGTCTTTGTATAGCAGTCTATATCCATACATAATTGTTTTAAGTTGATGCTCTCTTAGTTTCAAACGTCCCTGGCCCAGATGGTTGTTTTGTGTGGATGCTTCTGGCTGCTGGTTAGTAGGGACCTGGTCACAATGTGGCTGACTGCAGAACCCCAGGGACCCCCGGGGCTAGTGCTGGCTTATTGGTGGGCAGAGTAAGGGTCCAGAAGACTCTGGGGCTGTTGTCCCCCAGCTGGTGGGTAAAGCCAGGTCTTGGGATTAGTGCCTGAATATTGGCAGGCATTGTGGGGTCCTGGAGTCTGACTGCACAGCCCAGTGATACCAGAGCTGGTGTCACATTGCTGGGGGTGGGAGGAAAATTCTTGACATAGTTGGGTGTGGGTTTGGAGGTGTCCCAAAGCTTGTGCAGGCCTGCTGGTGGGCAGATCCAGGGCTCAGTTAGTCCCAGGACAGTCTGGCCTGCTGTGGATTATGGTTTTCTTCCTTCCTTTCTCTCTCTCCCTCTTTTCTTTTTGCTTTTTTTAATGGCCACACTTGAAGCATATGGAGGTTCCCAGGCTAGGGGTGGAATTGATGCTGTAGCTGCTGGCCTGAGCCACAGCCATGGCAACACCAGATTGGAGAGCAGAGTCTGCAACCTACACCCAGCTCACAGCAACACCACATCCTAAACCCACTGAGTGAGGCCAGGCATCGATCCCACATCCTCATGGATGCTAGATGGGTTCCCAACCTGCTGAACCACAACGGGAACTCCGGATTGCAATTTTTCTGGCATCTGGAGTCTGCCCCCTGCTGGGTGAGACTGGTCTAGAAGCTCCTGCAGGCCCCCGGGAGGGCAGTGCCAGTGCCCGCCCACTTGTGGGTGGAGCAGGGTCTTGGCCCACTAATGGGCTGGGTGGTCTCTAGGGAGGGGCTTGTCCAAAGGCAGCTGTGGGCTCTTAAGTCTTAAGGCAGCCTGCCTGATGATGGGTGGGGCTGTCCCCCCACGCCAGTCAGTAGATTGGTTTGGCTTGAGGCCCCAGCTCTGACACCTGAAGGCTGTTGGGCAGGGCCAGGTCTTGGCACTAATGAACTAATGAGACAGAAGCACCAGCTACTGTGTTAGAAGGAGCTCCGGAATATGGCTGCTGCCATTGTCTATAACCCCAGGCAGAGCTGCAGCGAGCCTCCGTCCCCGCCCCCCCACCTCTCCTGCAGACCTCCCAACACTAGCAGGTAGGTCTGGCCCAGGTTCCTACCAAATTATTGCTTTAGCCTTTGATCTCAGTGTTTGTGAGGTTTTGTGTAAGCTCTTTAAGAGTGAAGTTACTGTTTCCTCCAGTCCTGTGAGGTTCCCAAAACAAATGCTCTGGGAAGCATTTGACAAGCTGTCTTCCTGGTCCTGGGGAGGCTGAGGTGGGGCCCAGAACTCTCCTGTGGGAGAACCTCTACACTACAATTATTCTCCAGTTTGTGAGTCACCCATCTGAGGGTGTAGGAATCCTTTGTACCTTGAGCCTGCCCCTCTTACCGTGAAATTGGCCATTAGATAATGACTCTTGAAACTGGGTGATGGACATATAAGGTCTATAATACCTAAGGTCTGTTTTTGATATGCTTGACATTCTCCATAAAATACCCCTAAATTATTTGAAAACACCAAATTTTATTAAGGATTTGTAGTGACTAGTACTCATAGAAGTTGGTAAGTCAGGAAATTGGTACATTTTGGGGTAGAAAGGTAGCAATCTTGAGTATATTCAAAGGTGTGTGTTGCTTACAACCAACAAGTTCCTCTCCTGCATGTATGCCATAGAGGTACCCTCACAGATGTAGGCAAGGAGGCAGGCAAAATACTTTCAGAACAGCATATTTTTGCATGTGAGAAAAAAGCTGAAAGCAATGTAGACGTCTATCAACAGGAAAATAGATTGTTGTATATTCATCAAATGTGTTTCAATAGAGCAGTAAATGTTAATGAACTATAACTATAAATTCAATGACTAACAGACACACTTCTGAGGTGGAAAAAAAAGGAAAAGTAATAAAGCAAATTGTAGATGAACCCATATATTTCATATAAAGTTTTAAACATATTTTAAAATGTTATACTCTCATACATAAGACTAACTGCAGGTAGTATAAAATTATATTGAAATGCAAAAGAATGGCTTGTGCTGAATTTTGGATAGTGGCTACCTGTAGAACAGAGAGGAAATATGTTTTGGGAAAGGTACAAAAATGGACTTCAAATATATTGAGATTGCATTCATGGTTATGCTCATTTTACACCTTACACAAGTGTTTATCTTAATACTTTATATCATTTTTTGTCTGAAGTTTCACAATTTTAAAATGTCAAAATAAGAAATATGTGAAGAAATAAAATGAAGAAATGTACACCCAGCCAAGGCAGTCATAGGAAGGTCCATGATAAGGAGATATTTGTGCTGAGTCTTGAAGGATGAAGAAATGAGTGCTCTCTTCTGTGAGGCAGAAACAGAAAGAATGTTCAAAGTAAGATGTGTCATTTTCCCCTTGGATCTGCAGGCTAAATTGAGGCAGCTGGCTTTTCTTTTAATAGCCAAGGAGCTAAGAATGCTTTTACATTTTTTTTTGGGGGGGGGATGGTTACATTTTAAGTGACTGTATAAATATTTACATAATATCCTTGGTTCTGCCTCTTGGTCCACAAAGCCTAAAATATTTACTATTTTGTCTTTTAAGCAAAAGTTTGTTAATCCCTGGATTTTTTTTTGTAAAAATTGAAGTATAGTTGATTTGCAATATTGTATTAGTTTCAGGTGTATAGCATAGTGATTCAGTATTTTTGCAGATTATACTTCATTATAGGTCATTACAAGATAATGGCTCTAATTCCCTGTGTTATACAGTATATACTTGTTGCTTATCAAACTCAGGAATGTTACAAGTTTGTTTCCTAGTGATCCTGGGTGTATCTTCCTGATCCTGGGACAGAAACAGAAAAGGCTTTTAGTTGTAAAACTTCTTATGGTCTCAAGGGGGTAAAGGCAGATTTATATTAGTTGCAAAGTACAGAAATATAGCTAAAAATTACTTTTAGCAAAAGAGAGTAAACTATTTTCTTATGAGTCTGGAAGTCTGGGGTAATGGCTTCAAGTGCAGCATGATTTACATGCTCAAATGATGTTATAAGAATTTTGTCTCTGTGTCCCTGGACCCTGGATTGCCTTTATTATCAGATAAGCTCTCTTACTGTGATGGAAAAGATAGCCAGCAGCAACTCCAGGCTTATGATTGAGCAGCTGTGCAACTTGCCCTTCATAATTGTTCCAGGAAAAGTCTGAGGATATATATTCCTTATCCTGGATCAACTGTCCATACCAGGATCTGGCGATAATGGATAATGACCCAAAAGTGTAGGAAAATTATAAGATTGTTACACAAGAGGAATGGATTCAGATGTCTCCTAGGTACTCAATGGCAGGCATTGTTTTTGATGACCCCACAGCTGTTCCATCTTTATTCCCTCTTTTGCCTCAAGATCCCAAAGCTGACGAAAAACTGACTGTCCCTACTCTTTGGGTGTAAGACATTTATTCATATATGTTCTATTGAGTTTGATCACATTTTGGTGCACCAAGTATTTGGATTACCACTGTTTTAGTTTCACTGTGTAGCTTTGACTTCATATTTGCCATCTCCTTGTAACTCAGTGACTTTCTGTTGTTGTTGTTGTCATTTTGTCCTTTTAGAGCCGCACCTGTGGCATATAGAGGTTCCCAGTCTAGGGGTCTAATTGGAGCTATAGCCACCAGCCTACGCCACAGTCACAACACCAGATCCAAGCCGCGTCTGTGACCTACATACACCACAGCTGATGGCAATGCCGGATCCTTAAGCCACTGAGCAAGGCCAGAGATCGAACTTCATGGCTCCTACTTGGATTCTTAACCACTGAGCCATGACAAGAACTCCCTCAACCACTTCTTTGCTTTGATTTCCTAATGATACTTTTGAATATTCAATTTTTGCAATTGCTCCTTTTCTACCCATGTTAGAAATTAGAGGGGATTTTGATACATGCATAAAACCAACAATGAACTGATATTTGGGACACCTAAGAGAGGAATAAACCTTTGCCTTTCTCTCTTTTCAACATAATTAAAAGCTTCAGATGGTAATCCACTTCTTTAGCCAGTTTTACCAAAGCCCAGTTCCCAGCTTGGAGTAGAAACAGGAAAATGAAAGGAGGACCTGAGGAGGTAGAAATATTCTGACACATTTGTGGTAACTGGCTAAAGACTGTTGACCTAGGAGTTCCCATTGTGGCACAGAGGAAAAGAATCCGACTAGGAACAATGAGGTTGCAGGTTCGATTCCTGGCCTTGTTCAGTGGGTTAGGGATCCGGCATTGCCGTGAGCTGTGGTGTAGGTTGCAGACACAGCTCGGATCCTGCGTTGCTGTGGCTCTGGCATAGGCCGGCAGCTACAGCTCCGATTCGACCCCTAGCCTGGAAAACTCCATATGACGCAGGTGCGGCCCTAGAAAAGGCAAAAAGCACCCCCCCCCAAAAAAAAAAGACTGTTGACCTAAAACAGACAGACTGCCAATTATTTCTCCAGCAAATAGGCTATTCAGTATCAGCAATGTGTTGCAATTCAGGGTCTGCAGCCATGGCAAGTCATATACAAGTCTCCAGTGAAAATGAAGAGGAAAACTCTTTTTAACGAGGGGAAGAAGAAGTCAGGATAGCTCTAGTAAACAAAGAGTCTGTTGAAGGAATTGAGTATTCGAAGTATCTTGGCTTTGCCTTGACTGAGTAGTAACAGTCTCATTGGCTAATCTGTTGCCGGGCAAGAAAAGTGTCTTCTTTCTTTTGGGCTCTACATTCATAGGTTATGAGTTCCCCGTTCTGGCATTCTGACTCTTTTTGTTTGTTTGTTTGTTTTTGTAGGGCTGTACCCATGCATATGGAAGTTCCCAGCCTAGGGGTTGAATTGGACGCCACAGCCACAGTCACAGCAATGCTGGATCCAAGTTGTGTGTTTCACCTACACTGCAGCTCACGGCAACAGCTGATCCTTAACCCACAGAGCAAGGCCAGGTATCAAACCCGGGTCCTCATGGATACTAGTTGGATTGGTTACCGCTGATCCACGATGGGCACTCCCTGACTCTGTTTTAATTAAGTGTTCTGTTTATTAATTTTTACAAGACATGCTTCCTCAATTTTTGATAACAGAGTAAGAGTGTTTAGCCTTAGTTATTGTCATCAAAATTCCATCTGATTAGACCACATAGTCTTTACATCATGCCAGGGAATAGGTAGACATGGGCCAAATTGTCAGGTCCTGGCACTCTTACTTAAAGCACGAATGCTATTTAACCAATAAGTTTTGTAGAAAAGAAAAAAAATGCACACAAATATGGACCACCTCTTATACCAGATTTGGATGAGATGTAGGGATTTCAGAAAACTTTCCCCTCAGACTAAGCCAGACTAGTTGTGGGTACAGGACCAACCATTAGGTAGCCAACTCCAAAGAAAATCTGCCAGCAACTCTTTCCCAGCCCCTGACACAACCACCCCCAGCCTCAAACCATTGTGCTCAGCTTCTGAGTGTCTCTCAGTTGCATAGACTCACAGCATGTGGGGAATCACTCCGTGTCTGGAATTGGAAATACCTCCCATCAACAGGTGACTCTGGTCCTTCCCATGTGCAGAAGCTAGGTGTTCCAGTCCCAGCTGTAATGGCACCAGACACCGTGGTTCCTTTGTGATCAGAAATTGCTCTTCAAGCAGTCAAGGTCCTAGGGTCAGCCACTTAAATAACTATTCTTCCAAAACAAGCACTGAAGGATGAATCTCAGTGGAAATCACAGAAAGCCCAACTCCATCCCCTTTAACTCATCACCATGTACACTCTACCCCAACCTTCCCTTTTGATGCCAGGTCATGTGCTCCACAGAGCATAGCATATTCAGGAGCTAGGAAGGCAGCTGGGTAAAATAGAAACAAACTGTTGGGATTTGGATCACAAGTTGCTGTCCATGAGCTCTTGGTCTCTCTTTCACCTCCGTTCCTGTTTCCCTGTCCAAATAAATGGGGATGATAAGTACTTATTATTGTGGAGATTGTGTGAGTTAATATTGGTTGCTGTGTTTAAAACAATTCCCTGTACATAGTGCTATGTATGATGATCATTATAATAGCCCATCAAATCTCAGTCTTCTTTAGACATAGCTTTCAGTTTCTAAGCCCTCACATCTTCATTTCCAAAACCAGAAAAGGAATGCTGTCAAGGTTAATGACAGGCTGAGGAGGAACTGAGCAAAAAGGAAACCTAGAAAGGACCAGTCAAAGGCCACTACATAGCCCATCCCAGGAAATAGCTTGAACCCATGCTAGCTCCCATGAAGCAGGAACTGAAACCTTGATGCCTCATTCACAGAAATGGAGAAAGAACCAACACAGGAGGAAGCACAATGCTCCAGCTTCAGAATTAACAAGCTCTGTCCAGAAAGACAGAAATCAGGCAGAAGTCCCTAGCTGTAGTTACTTGGAGACACTTCCTGGAGGAAGGTGGCTGAGTTTTTATCAGATGTGTCACTTGGTGAAATAATTGCTGGCAATAATGGTGCAATAGCAGTCTGCTCAGAGTACTGTTTATCCATGTCTATTCTATCTTTCAACTTCAAAGCACCCACTGCCTCACAGAGCACATCAAAATGACACCACTGTTGTTAATGACAGTGGCCTAACGCAACACACAGAAGTCAAGTGATTTCTTTAGATAGGCAAAAGAAAATCTTTCACGGAGAGACAAGGCTCGTGCATGTGCACATCCTGAAGCTCCGTTTTCATTCGTGAGTTGGGAAGATGGAACTGGATTGCAACTTGATTCACCTTCAGGCAACATTGGAATCTGAGGAAAGGGAGGAGAGATGAGACATGGATAACTAAAACCAATAAAGAGATTTCAGAAAGGGGATGATTCTTCTGGATTTACTAGTAATTTACCTCCATATTGCTGGTGACCAGACCTCCTTGTTAGGTCAGAAAAAGAATGGAATTGCTTATGACTTGGATGACAAAGGCTTGCACTATCCTTTACCTCCATTCCACTTCATCAGCTTGTACCACCACACCTTTATCTGACTGTCTCCCTCCACCTCTCCTGTCATCCCTGCAGGAAAGCGATGTTGGGAAACCACACCATCCTTAACTGCCTTAACTTTGAATAAGACTCCCCATTAATCATCTCTATCCTGGGATTACATCTACCCTACTCTTGTGGTTAATATGGCTCAATCAAATCAACTATACTCTTTTAGACACTTCAGTTTTATCTTCTTTTTGCTCGTGTATATTCGCATAGTCTGGATCAACACATTCTCTCTTCCCTTTGATTCTGTCTCCACGTTCATGTTGAGAGTCTGCTAACCATGATGATGGACTACTTTCCATGCTTATGATTTCCAAACTCACCTGGGCCCATATTTATCCATAATCCATTTCATCTCTAGTCAGTTGCTTTTCATATTTATATAGCAACGCTTCATGGAGTTCCATGAACATAAAAGCCAATTGAGGGGCTTATTGAAATACACATTTCTGGGAGTTCCCATTGTGGCTCAGCAGGTTAAGAATATGACATTGTGTCCACGAGGAGGTGGATTCCATCCCTGACCTCACTCAGTGGATTAAGGATCCAGTGTTGCTGCAAGCTGTGGCATAGGTTGCAGATGCTGCTTGGGTGCAGCGTGGCTGTGACATAGGCTGGCAGCTATAGTTATGATTCGACCCCTAGCCTGGGAGCTTCCATGTACCACTGGTGCAGCCATAAAGAAACAAACAACAACAACAAACCCCCCTAACCCCCTAACAAACAAACAAACAAACAAACCCATAATTCTGAATGATCCTGATTCAATAGATTGGAGTAGAGCCTAAAAACTTGTAGGTCTGACAAGCTTCCAGGTGATATTAATGACATTGGCTCATGGGCTGTACTGTTTGAGTTGCTCTAATATACAGCTCTTGGCTTATTGTAAAATTTCATTATATAATTGCTTTAAATACCTCAATCATTTCCCTTCCTCAATTCAGCAGACCTCTTCTACTTGGAAAAAAAAACAGAAAAAGTTACTGTAAAATACAAACTCTTTTTAACTTACTTTCTTGTCCTCCTAAACTTATGTTTTTACCTGACTCTAATCCTTCCCTCATATGTTAAAGGAAGAAGTAGTGACAACATTGATAGCTTCTTGAAATAGAAGAGACAATGGGAGGTTTACACACAAAAACCCGGGTCTGGGCTTTAGCTGACTTATTCCTCAACCTGCCCCCAGCACTACAGCGACATAAAAGCTGGAAAGGTTAAGGGCCTCTTCCTGGCCAGGCTAGAATGTCTGACACAGCTAACCATTTTTCTTTTGAGTCCAGAAGATGGGAATGTGCATAACAAATGGAATAGCAGCAAGAACAAGCATTCTCGGGGCAGGCAAATCTAAGCTTATATACTGTCATTGTATACCTGCATGGCCTTTGGAAATCATTTTAACATATTCTCCTAAATGCCATTTTACTGATTATTGTGAGTATGAATCTTTGACCACAGACTTAGCAGTGCAAGAATAATAACTTTATTCTCAATGTTTAAAGCTCCATTTTTCTTTTTTTTTTTGGCCCTGCAGCATGTAGCAGCTTGGCGTGGGGGATATCTCAGTTCCTAGACTAGGGATTAAACTCAGGCTGCAGCATTGAAAGTGCGAAGTCCTAGCCAGTAAATGACCAGAAAACTTCCAAGTATTTCCCTTTTCTCTTCCCAGGGTTCTTTCTTTGTTCTTAGGGACACATACAGTTATAAGGTTCTTGGAGGATTTTTCATCCTGGAGTCGTCAAGATCCATCCACAGTGACGTCTGCTGAGATGCTCATTCCCATCCAGTCTTTTGTTGTCAGTTCATGCAGGATGCTCCTGAGTCATGCTTCATTCCTGAACCCAAGGCCTCATCACGGCTACTCCTATCTGCCCTTTGGAGGTATACGAGCCCTTTTGCTTATCCCTGGATTTCTCTGACTATGAGAAATTTGGTGGGGCTCATTAAGACCCTTCCCTACTTCCATGCCACTCTCAACTTGAATCCTGCTACTGCACTTGAATCCTATTAAAACACTAGGAACTCTGGGAGGCTGCCTGGAGGGCAGTCATCTTGGACATACTAGGGTGTCATTTCTACCTAGGCCTTCCTGCTCTCTGGGGCTCTAAATAAGAATCAGAGATATAACTCTCTTGGTTTTCAAATTCTTTATATCTGTTTATTTTTAAAAAATTAAAGATACAGCCTCTTTAAAATCAAAAACATTTTCCTCCTACTTTTGTAATAATCATTCTGTGGATCAATGAGTGCCACAAGGAAAAAGGCTAATGGGTACAAAGATATTGTAGGAAAAATGTCAATTAGTATTTCAAAACATCTCAAATGCATGTATAACATGGGAGATGATTCTTTTTAGGCTTGGTATGAGAATTCAATGCCATGACAGAGGTTAACTTCACAGCAGTGTCTGTTTTAAAACAGATACTAGATAAATATTATGTCCCTTCCCTTAGTTCCTCCTACCTTTCTGACCATTTGTCTTTTCCTCTATGGCTTTTTGTCCCCTACACTTTCCCTACCTTTTATTTAAAATCTAGTGGTTGCAATTATTGTGTATTCATTTCCCCAAACTTTCTACTTTTCTTTGTTCTCCTAAATACCCACAAACACCTCACATTCCCCTTGTTCAGAACTGCACCTGCTGTTTTTTCCCCAAAGTTCTCCTTCATCTTGGACTTCCTGTGTTAGTAATAGCACAACATTCATGACTCTGCTTAAGAGAGAAACCTAAGCATCAGTCTCCTTCTGTTCCAGCACCTCTCACATATAATCTTTTCTCAGTTAATGAATATTTCTCCATCCTGACCTTCCTGTCTGCTCTTATAGGCACTGGCATAGCTAAGGTCCTCAGCAATTCCTGTCTTACGTCTTCTCCTCCTAACTAGTTCCCCACCTACCTTCCTGTTTCTGGCCACCCTCTAGCCATCTTCTGACAATATTCTGCTTTTAACACTTAGATGTGATCATGTGATTCTCCCAGTTTAACTATTTAAGTGGTGCTTCCTTCTGTATAAGAAGGGGCATTTAAAGGTTTTGGTGACCTAGCATCAATTTTCACGCCTATCTTTAATCCTATCTTTTTTTCCTTCTGTTTTTTACCCACATTCCAAATCAGTGCTCATCAATGGTGTTATAAAAATAAATTTGAGGGGATGAGCAAGTGTGTTGTGATACAAGTACTACTAAAAATTAGAGGTTTTGAAATGTATGTGATATATACATAAATTATATATCATATGCATTTATTATATATGTATTATATAAATGTTATACATATATATGTATATGTATATATATACACGATTGCCTTTAAAAGACCTCAATCCTGGGGTTCACATTGTGGCTAAGTGGAAACAAACCTGACTAGGATCCACAAGGATGTGGGCTTGATCCCTGGCCTTGCTCAGTGGGTTAACTAATCTGGCATTGCCGTGAGCTGTGGTGTAAGTCTCAGACGTGGCTGGGATCTGGCATTGCTGTGGCTGTTGTGTAGGCAAGAAGCTGCAGCTCTGATTTGACCCCTATCCTGGGAACTTATATACCACAGGTGCAGCCCTGGAAAAAAAAAAAAAAAAGACCTCAATCCTTTTCTTTCCCCATGTCAGCAGACTTCTTCAGCAGCAACACAATTTACTATAAAATATAAGCTCTTTTAACTTTCTTGTAAGTTACTTTCTTATATGCATAATACTATACATTATATAATACAGTATAGTAGTGAGTTCCTATAATAGTGTCACTATAATTCATAAGAGAGGGAAAAAAAGAACAAAGAGAAAGGGAAACAAAAGACTTAAGTACCCTATCCACATCGTTGATCTAAATTAAATAGGCTTCAAGATATTTTACCAGCAAAGATGGGTTTATTTGGGATGAACAGAAAATTGCATTTCAAGGTCTGCAACCATGGCAAGCCACTTGCAAGTCCTTGCATGCTTTCACAGAGGGGAAAAGGAAGTTGGGAGGGCTTCCTGTGGCCAAGAGTCCATGGCTTTTCATTGGCTGTGTTCTTGTCAGGCACCTTTTTGCTTCCTGTTGGGCTCTGCTATATTCACAGGGTGTGAGAGCTCTCCCTTCTGGTCTCTCAATCTATTTAATTGAGGTTTCAGTTTATTATTATTATTATTATTTTTTTACATTTCCCCATTTGATAAAGGGGTATCTTTCTCCAAAAGCATCACTGATCACGTGTAAGTCTTTCCAGTTTCAGTGGCAGCAGGACCTTTCCTGGGTGTAGGGCCTTACATCAGAGGGAAAGTATACAGATTGGAAAACTATTGAGATCACATTTGAGTAACAAGGAGGTATAGGAGGGAGAACTCTGAAGGACTTTTTGTCGTAGACATTGGAGATCATTGAAACATTATGTCATCATCAGGGTTTTTGTGGCATGTGTTGGGGGAAATAACAATAAAAAATAAATTAAAAAAAAAAAGAAAAAAAAGTTTCTTGTGGCAAACTTCCAACAAGCCTGGTCAGGATATCTTGAGAAATCTGTCTCACCAGATGTCATCTGCTTCAATTCTGAGAAATATTTACTTTCATGTCACCAGATGATGTTCAGGCCGGTCAGGGTTTGGTGCTTTCTTTAAATGTGTTATGAATCTAAGTCTATTCCTTGGAGCTTGGTGGCATAAGGGTTGATTAACAGAACCTTATATGGACGTTTCCAGCAAGATTGAGAGGAGTTCCCCTGCAGTTATTTTTTCCAATAGATGGAATTTCGAGGTTGCAGTATGTATATGGTGCTTAAGGTCTCCTCCTAAGAGCACACTGTCAAAGCATGTTTTATTTTTTTATTTTTTTGTCTCTTTGTCTCTTCTAGGGCTTCTCCCACGGTATGTGGAGGCTCCCAGGCTAGGGGTCTAATTGGAGCTCTAGCCGCCAGCCTACGTCACAGCCACAGCAACACCAGATCCACACCTTGCCTGTGACCTACACCACAGCTCACGGCAATGCCGGATCCCCAACCCACTGAGCGAGGCCAGGGATTGAACCTGCAACCTCATGGTTCCTATCGGATTCATTAACCACTGTACCAAGACGGGAACGCTTTTTTTTTTTTTTTTTTAAGAGAAGCAATTAGGTCTTTACAATGCTGTAATACATCACTTTTTATAAGTTGTGGGTCAAAAGAAGAAAGAGCCAAGTGCATTGGGCATCCTATGACTTTTTTGAAGGGTGAGCATTTATGAGTTCCAAAAGAGATAAATCTGAGATTTAGAAAGACTGATGGAAATGCTTTTGGTTAAGGTATTTGGAAGGCCTCTAAGGTTTTTGCCAATATTGTCTTAATAATGCCTTCAGTGCAGTAGAATCAGATGAGTGAGGGTGTTAAGCACAGTAAAAATGCTGTAAAACCTAGCAAATAGCACATACTTGTCAAAGTACCTGGTCAATAAAATGGGCTCTTCACTTACTGTGGAGTTCAAGAGGAGTTTCCCAGTTAGGGGTAATCTTTTCCAAAAGGACTTTATCCACAGAGGAGACAGTAGCCTGTCTGCAAGGGAATTCTTCAATCTAGTGAAAAAATAAACAGTTAATAGAACATATTTATATCCCTGAGATTGAGGAAGTTGCATGCAATCAATTTGCCAGAACTCAAATGGTCTAGTAGGCAGTTAAAATGTCTGGGAGCAGTACCAAAAAGCTTTCCTGAGTTGTATTTTGGACAAGTGGGACAAGTGAGGTAGGTACAGTTTTTTGTTTTTTGTTTTTTTTTGCTTTTTAGGGCTAAATCTGTGGCATATAGAAGGTCCCAGGCTAGGGGTCAAATTGAAGCTGCAGTTGCCCTCCTGAGCCACAGCCACAGCAACGTGGCATCTGAGCCTCGTCTGTGACCTACACCACAGCTCACAGCAACTCTGGATCCTTAACCCACTGAGGTAGGACGGGATCGAACATGCATCCTCATGGATACTGGTCAGATTAATTTCTGCTGCTTCCACAACAGGAACTCCTTTTTTGTCCTTCTTAAGGTTTCCCCACCAATATTGATTGATGAATACTATCATTTTGTCAGTAAACCAATAGTTTACTATTGCACTGCATGTACAGTGGTGAGAAATAGGAATTTTAGAGTTTCCTACAGGACTGGGTTGTTATTTGTTCCAAACCAGAGCTTTCTCTTTCTATAAAACCAACAATTATTGAATTTCATCTTTTGTTTTTCCTCCTTTTTCTGGGACCAATTATTTGGCTTCTCTGGTCAGTTTTCTAAACTATCACATGGGGAAATATTCCTTTGGACCACGACAGATGTTTGGTTGCTGTTGTTCCCTCTATGGTCAGCATTCCTTGAGGAAATATCACCAAGGTGATTTCCTTTAGCTTATAGAGTCAAGTTGAGAATGCCCCAGAACCTTAATAATAGCTAAAGCAGCAGGAAAAATATTGCATCCAATGATTCCTGAACATAGGGGCCATGCTGTAAGAAGGACGCCCCATTGCTTCCACAACATTCCAAAATTACAAGCTACTTCAAAAGCATATTTACTGTCTATATAGATATTGGCAGTTTTGTCCTTGGTTAAAGCACATGCCCTTGAAAGAGTGGATCAATCAGCTTCTTGGGCTGAAGTATCTATAGGTAAGGATGCTGTCCCAACAGCATCAAAAGGGATTACAATAGCATACCCAGCACAGCATTTGGCATTGTCACCTTTTAAATAAGAACCATCAGTGAACCCAGAAGTAGGTTTACTTAGAGGAGCTTCCCGTAGATTGTCAGGAGGAGTCAGGTGATCTCTCATTGTTAATGAGTCATCAAGAACTTTGTCAGTGATGGAGGGGAGAAGAATAACCAGGTTAAGATTACTACAACATAAAAGGATTATGTGAGAAGCAATTAAAAAAAGGACTTCATGGAGTTTCCATTGTGGCTCAGTGGGTTAAGAATCTGATATAATATCCATGAGGAAGTGGGTTCGATCCCTGGCCTCGCTCAGTGGGTTAAGGATCTGGCATTGCCACCAACTTCAGGATAGATTTCAGATGTTGCTTGGATCTGGTGTGGCTGTGGCTGTGGCATAGGCCTGCAGTTGCAGCTCCAATTTGATTTCTAGCACAGGAATTTCCATATGCCATGGGTACTGCCCTAAAAAGAACGAAACAAAACAAGCAAAAAATAAAAGTAAAAACAAAACCAAAAGGACTTCATAGGAAGTGAGGTAGCTGAGTGAGAAATATTGATGTGTTGAAAATTTAGGACTTATACTCCCTGAAGTGCAAAAATGATTCAAGGGGAATAGCACAACAATTTTCTCAGTGGGCATAGCCAAAAGGACAGTGGTCATGGAGGCTCTATGGCAAGGGCAGTATCCAAGTGCCACGGAGACCAGTCACTGACTATAATACCTTATGGGTTGGATGGTGGTTCCCATGTTTTGGTGCGAGTACCCCAAGGGCATCACCTTCCTTTTCATATACAAAAGGAAAAAGGGAATCTGGTAATTGTGAGGCCCAAGGGCATATTTTTCCGATAAAATTGTTATTGTTTAGTAAAAATGGACCAAGTTCTGGACATAGGAGAGAAATTTGGAATCCAGTTTAAGCAATAACCAACTAGCCAAAGAAAACTTCGCAATTGAGACTAAGTTTTGGGTTTCGGGAAACAAGAAAGCATGAAGTGAGTCTGGGTCTAGATGTATCCTTAATCCTGATATCAGATGCCCTAAATATCAAACCTGGGTTTGGGCTAACTGAAAGTTTTCTTTTGCGACCTGATGTCCCTTTAAGGCTAAAAGCTTAGCAAGTGGACACTGTCCTCCTGTGAGGAGGCTTGAAAAGGAGAGAAGCAAATCATCCACATATTGCAAAAAATATCACCTCTAGGTTTTTTTTTTTTTAAATCCAGATCAATCTTCACAATTTGTGAGAAATAAGGACTCTCAGTAAAACCCTGAGGCATTACTATCCAGATGAATTTTGTTTCTTTAAATAAAAGTATTGGCTAGCTTCCTCATCTGGAATAGTAAAGAATACACTGCATAAGTCAGTTGTAGTAAAGAACTTACTTCCAGTGAGAATGGACTATTAGAAACAACTGGGTGTATGGGGATAACAATATTGCCTATTGCTCAGAGATCGTCCACAAACTTTCATCCTTGGCCATAGGTTTTCTCTTCAGTAAAATAGAGGTGTTAACAGGGACTAGTGCAAAGGATAATGAGGCCTCAAGACTTGTAATCTTCTATTATGGAGTTTATGTCTTAAAGGCTTCTTTACTCATTGGGTATGGATTAATTCTGAAACGAAGTTTTGAGGGCTTTGAATCTTGATGTAAGATGCACTGTGAATTTTGCCAATATCTGTTGGAGATTTTGCCCATAAGGAAAGTGGTAGCTGATTCTAGGGACAAATGGTCAGTGCTTTCAGAATCAGCTCTAGTACCATAAAAGATGAAACTAACAACAGATGTCAAAGGATCATTTAATTCATCCTCTTGGCTGATTTGATGACGGCTGCTACAATTCTAGAAATGTTTCCTCATTTTGAGAGAAAGAAATTCTGTCATGATGCTCCTTTAAGAAGTCTTAGTTTAATAAATGTATAGGAACTATAGAAATAGGTTGTCTCTGAAAGCGTCTAAACAAAATGGAATAGGCTCAGAGAGAGGACCCACTTGAGGTTCAATAGAGTCCCCACTATTTGGGTTGTTTTAATACTCCAAGGCAGGGAATATTTTATAGTAGGGGGGTTGAGCACCCACAGTGTGGCTCCGGCATCAGTTAGGACTGGAAGGGATTCATTATCAGTCTGGAGAAGTGTTTCCCCAAGCCAATTAAGAGGAAGGGTTGGGATGAGTCCCTGCATTTCCTCAGAATCCCATCATTAGAACTGGGAGGACGTTGGGAAGGCTGGCTAGAGCACTGAAATTGCTTAAAATGCTTACATTTTTAAAAGTCTCTTTTCCAATATCCTGGATTTTTGTAATAATAGCATAAAGTAGAAGAGTTTTGGTTTTATTAGGAACCTTCATCTGCTGAAGTTGAAGATGAAGAATTTAGGTGGTCTTCCATTTAGACTCATCTAGAGTGGTAGAGAGCTGGTTCATGAGATTAAATCTGGAATTGGAATAGTTTGCCATTCCATTCTGGTCTCTTTAATAGAAGGGAAAATTCTTTGTTCAGCCCATTAACAAACATAGGGTTAACAGCTATATAAATGAAACCAATATCTGAAGGAGGATCCTAATTTTCTTTAAAAAATAATCTGAAGTTGATTGTAATAGTCCTGAATAGGTCTGTAAGATTTTTATACACAAGCCTGAATTTTGTTCCAATCAACAGGGCTTAGAAAAACCCTAGCAGTGGCTCAATGAATTTGCCTAGTGACTGCCTGAGCCTGGTCATAGAAGTTAGCAAGTTTTTCTCCCAATTGTAATTCTAGAGACCTTCCAGGATTTTCCCATCCAGTGCTGATCCTGGCCTTTACCAATAGCCATATGAACTATCCAATATAAGTCAGAGAGACTAGGTTGATAAATTCCAATGACTACATTATGTTCTTCAGCAAACCTATGAAGATCTTCTTCGATTACTTTGAGAAAACCTTTGGCTGTGGCCCAGAGTTCAGCTTTAGTCCTGGGAATATAAGAAATAAAAGGTTTATCTCCTGCATTCTCAGAAGGCTTGTTTTTTAAAGGGATGGGTTCCAATAAGTTCAGAGGAAAAGAGAGTGGGGAAAGTTTCAGAGAAAAGGGGATGTTTTGGCCAGAAAATTAATACAGGAGAACATAGGGTATAGAGGAGGCATAGGCAGAGAAAATAAAGATGATGCCAGAGGCAGAGCCTGGCTAGGAGGAGCCAAAAAAATAGTAGAAGCAGAACCTGAGACAAAGAAGCCAAGGAAAAGAGCATGGCGCTTTGTGAGGAATTTTATATTTCTTTGTTTGTTTGCCTCAGTTAATCTTAAAATCTTATTTTTAATTTAATTTAATTTTTTTTGTCTTTTTGTCTTTTTAGGGCCACACCCGCAGCATATGGAGGTTCCCAGGATAGGGGTCTAATAGGAGCTGTAGCTGTCGGCCTACGCCATGGTCACAGCAACACCAGATCAGAGCCTTGCCTATGACCTATACCACAGCTCATGGCAACACTGGATCCTTAACCTACTGAACCAGGCCAGGGATCGAACCTGCAACCACATGGTTCCTAATCAGATTTGTTTCCACTGTGCCACGATGGGAACTCCATTAAAATCTTATTTTTTAGAAAGGCAATTTTAGGCTCCTGATAATATTTGGAAGCCTCAAACTACCAATCAAAATAGGCATACTACTCAGTTCTGGAAATTTTTGAGTTATTGTAATCCTGTTCAGTTTCAAGGAAATTAAGTTTGGAGATTTTGAAAGTTCCCCATAACATCCATTGATAATCTAAATTGCCTTTAGTCAGCTTGGTCCATTTAGTTGGAAATGCACATAAGGAAAAATTGCAGTGTTTAAAACATAAAATCAACCAGAATCCCTGTAGGAGGAGTGCCCTCAAAGGATTTAGATAACTGAAATCCCATTTCTCAAAAATTGTTCTCTAGAGTTAAAGAACAATTTTAAAACAGCTTTTACAGCTTATTGCACAACAGCTCAATTCAAACAGCTTGCAACTGAAACAGCCTGCAAGCTAGTACCAGCCAGTTCTAAGGAAATAGCTTGGTCCTGGTGAAGCCAGGTCAAAGACTTTTTCTGTCAGTTTCCAGAGAGTGGCCACAATTCCAAAGGAATGGGCCAACAGCTTCTCAGCCAGCTTTAGTTGAAATGGTCTAATTCAAAGTTAGAGTGAAGTGCCAAATGAATATTTGCATACATGGCAAGGCCTTAACCAGAAGACCAACTTTAAAATGGATCCTAAATAAAGTCTAGAGAGCTTCAAATGAAAAGAGGGAATTAATGTGGGTCCAAGAGAAAGATATGCCTTCAAGCTCCAGGGTTGTCAAGAAAAAGGAATGAGTTACAGTGAGATTATTTGTGGGTATCGCTCTGTTTGTTTGCCAGCCTCAGAATATCTGGAGGTCTTTTCTTGCCCCTGTATTGGCCACTAAACAAATAGACTGCCAGATAATTCTCCAGAAAAGATGGATATATTTGGGATCATCAAATAATTGCCATTCGGGATCTGAAATCATGGCAAGCCATGTCCTTGCATGACAAGGGAAAGAGGATGCTCTCTCTCTCTCTCTTTTTTTTTTGGAGGGAAGTAGGAAGTTGGGAGGTATGTAGTAGACCAAGAGTTCATGGCTTTTCACTGGCTGAGTCCTTGCCAGAAGAGAAGAGGAGTTTTTCTTCTTTCTGTTGGACTCCCCTTCTGGTCTTGACTCTATTTAATTGAGGTTTCTATTTATTATTTCTTCTAAAACATCATCCTAGTGTTTATTGCCTATTCCAATGCTTGGAACATAGTAGATTCTCAACAAGCAGTTCCTGAGTAAGTGAATGTGTCATCAGAAGCTTTATTGCCACTTTATTTTATGCCTTGTGGGGACACTCCTGATGGATGAAAATCCACCTGTTGGCAACCCTTTAGGCACACTGCTACTGGGAATTTCCCACTTTCCCATTTTGTTTTCAATCTGGCACAATCATATTCATTTTTCAAGCTCAACTTAAATATCAACTCCTGTTAAGCCTTTCTTGACTTTGTAGATCATCTCTCTCTCTTTCCAGAGAAGTTAACCCTTTCCTTCTTTGCACTTCCACACTTGGCAGATGCAGTTTCCAAGTGCTTTAGCACTAAAGATTCCTTATTTGGTATACATGTTCTATCTTACTCTTCCATTACAAAGTGAGTTCCTTGCTTATTTTGATTATAGCATCAGCATGCATAGGAGACACTGTGAATCTTTATTTGGTTTAGTTGGAAGAGATTTTGAAGGCAAGTGGATTAAGAAGTGGTAACTCAATCATACACATTGAACAGGTATGCCTGGATTTAATTTTTAAGCAAAAAAAAAAAAAAACAACAACAAACCAAAAAAAAAACAAACAAAAAAACCCCCCAAAAACCAATGGTTTGCCTTTCAAGGATGTTAGAATCATATTTAACTAATATTACTTA
Organism: Sus scrofa; assembly: GCF_054392235.1. NCBI lineage: Eukaryota > Metazoa > Chordata > Mammalia > Artiodactyla > Suidae > Sus > Sus scrofa. The sequence continues at coordinate 101,545,262 of NC_139396.1, read as the reverse complement.
TTCCCTCTTGTTGGCACATCCGTTCCAGACATAGGGAAAATCATGGTCCTTGTTCCAAAGGAGTGTCTGAGGGGGTAGCAGATTTCAAATCCATGGATTTCTTGTCTCCCAAACTCCCAGCATTCCAGTGAACAAACATGTACTCTGTCCAAACCAAAGCAGTGATTTAGAACAAGTTGCAGGAGAATGGAAGATCAGTTGTGGAAAGTAAAGGAAATTTTTTCCTCATGGCACACCCAGGGGGAACTGTGGGATGCCAGTTCTGCAACCTTTCCCATATATACCCATGTTGGAGTTCTGGAGACACAACATCTTCCTCTTCTCCCAGTGAATGGTAGAAATACATGGTCCAAAATTTGAAGGTAAATACATTTCCCCACCTGTTAGCACTAGTCTCTGCAAAGACAAAGGTAAACTCTTATTATTGGTAAATCTCCTACTTCTAGCTAGAGTTCATTCATCCTGTTACTTTATTGTAATTTTGCTTCCTTAGGAAAAAAAAAAAAAAAGACACTCAAGAAATTTTGGAAAACAGTTTTTCAAGTTGTTTGCCCCAAGAAACTCAACTGAAAAACTGCCTTATCATCCCCGCTGAGGTACACTAACTCCTAAAAGGACACTATCTGTAGCCTAGTTGGTCTCAATCCTCAAATGTGGAAGCTAATTATTGACGTAATATCCTTGTTGATTTGAGATCTTTTAATGGACAGCTAGAAGCTTGGCCATCATTTCACACCTGCCATGGTGTCAATCAGTTGAAGGAAAAAAAAAACATTTTTATGTCAATCAAGAAATCCTTGGGGATGTTGTTACCTGTTATGATGCATTACCCTTTGACCACTGTGATTTAAAAGGCTCTGGCATTAAAGAGCATGTGCCAGAAGTAATTAGAAGCTAATCTTAATTGTATTCGCATAGAAATGAAGCCTTTGGCAACGTAGTATTTATACTGTCTGGACCAGAAGTTTGAGGGGACCATCTTCCTTGGTGCCACATCAGCATCACTATTAATCAAATGTGGTGAGTTGAGATTCAAAGCTATTGCCCTCACACTGCACATATTTAACACCAGTGTGAGTACAGTTATCCTATATTAATGTCCTGCCACAGGTGTTAACAAGGGCAGTAGAGCAAACTGACTAATTCTCAATGCCCCTAGCACCCTGCAGTGAAAGAGATAGATTCTCCAGGAAACAGCCATTGTGGAAAACAGCGATATATAGGGCTGAGGCTGGCCTTACACATTTTAGTGGTTACAAAATTCCTCCCCCCGTACCCCTCGTGAGTTATAGCTCACGAAGGTATGACACTGAATCACCTTATCTTGCCCAGTAACTGCTCTGTTGTGCCTGGGCCCATGGGCATTCATCTGAATGACACCAACCTCAAAATCAGAATTTGGGCTTTAAATCTTGAGCGTGTGATGTTTTTCTTTATAGGCTAGATTCCAAAGATGAGAGAGAATCACCAACACACACACCTGACTTGCACTTGTTCACAACTCATCTTGGCCGTTGCAACATTCTGTCCTTAGAATGACCTTACAGAAAATGGAGAGCTAAAGGGAATAGCTACAAAAATGAGAATGGCCAAGGAGTAAATAAAACAACAGGAAGGCAGCCAGGGGCCGCGGTGCCCAGAATGAACCAGAATAAAACAAATTCATTATACTGTAAATTGCTTGCACTATATGGGAGTCTATTACAAGGAGTTTGTAAGAACTGGGAAGGGGAGGGGGCTGGATTCCGGCTGTACTCAGAGCCCATGGATCACTCTAACATCCCCAAAGCCAAAGAAATATAACTCCTGATAGATCGTTGATGGTGAAGTTGAGTAGAGAGTAGGTAAATTAAACCCCCAGATAGCCCTGTCTGTGGTGTGAAGTACATTACAGGTCTTTCTTCTGCATTTGGGCTGTGAATGCCTGAGGATAATTTGCCATCCTCAGGGCCCAATATAAGGCCAGCCAGGGTGTCTGGTGCTCAGTATATTTCTGTTGATTTTCAGAAGATTGTTCTGAAGTGTTAAAGCACTTAGCACATAGTAAGTACTCAATAAGTGCCAGTGATTCAGTAGCTGAACAACCACTACTCCATTTAAGCTTCCCCTCTCCACCATAGATGTATAATCCACATCACAAGATGTATGAACCTTCTCATTCTCACATGACTGCTTCGTTCATTCATTCGTTCACTCCATTCATTCCTTTAGCGAATGTCGGTAGAGCAGATCTTATGTGCTAGGCACTGTCATTCAGGTGTCCCAGAGTCTGGTAAATGCCTTTGCATCAGATGGATCTGGGTTCAAATCCCGGCTCTGTGATATTGAAGTTCTTAATGTCTCTGAGCTTTAGCTTCCTGATTGGCAAAAGTAGCATAGTAATAATTCCTCCCTTCAGATATTGCGAGGATTGAAAGAGTTTGTGTAATGAGATATTTAGCAGAGAGCATAACACTTGGTAAGCTTTATAAATGTAATGGCTTCAAGGCTCTGCCTAAATCCAGGCATCACTGTGACCATTATCCTGCTTTACAGAGCCCTTCTTAATTCAATTAGTACTTGTTATCTATTCTATCAAGTTTAGATCTTCACTTTTTAATTTACTTGGAAGTCTTTCTTCCTTGATCTATTATTCCATAAAGCTCTGCCTTTGATTTTTCCCATGGGGAAACACAATGGCAGAGGAGCCCAGACTATGAGAAAATTAGGAGCTGGAGACTGAGTCCAGATGAAGATTAATATAGGAAAAAAACTCATCTTCCTGAAGGTAGAATAAGGCTTGATGAAGGATGAATAGAATCCTTGTAGGGGAAAGCAAGATGAAGCTTGGAAAGGGCAGGAACTATGCATATCTGATGGCTATCCCAAAGAGACAGGGCATATACTGTAGTGTGGAGCATCCCCTAGAGCAGGGGGACTCTTTAGGAGGAAGTTGTGTGAAGATAGTGGTTCACAACATCTGGGGGGGAAGAGATTTCCCATGTGAGTTATGGAGCCCTCAGCATGGTTTGGGGCCATCAGCAGTCATGTTTCTTCATCTCTATCTTTAACTTTTACTGGATCTAAAAAACTCTAGTCTCATTGGTAGGAAAAGAGTGTCCCATAGTGACTATACCTCCGCCCTTCCTGAGACCCTTGGCGTCTGGATAGGCTGGCATCCAAGAACATAATCCTAAAGAATGGACAGATAAAAGTAACAGAAAGAGGAGTTCCCATTGTGGCTCAGCAGTAACGAACAAAACTAGTATCCATGAGGATGCAGGTTCAATCCCTGGCCTTGCTCAGTGGGTTAAGGATCTGGTATTTCTGTGAGCTGTGATGTAGGTCACAGACAGCTCAGATCCTGCATTGCTGTGGCTGTTGTGCAGACTGGCAGCTTCAGCTCTGATTCGACCCCCTAGCCAGGGAACTTCCATATGCCACAGGAAAATCCTGGATTGCAACCAAAAAAAAAAAAAAAAAAAAAAGGCAGAAAGAGGCAGTCCCTGAATTTCTGTGTTACTGTTTTTAGAGTGGTATTCTTAACTCTCTGAAATTGTGTGTAGTTTTATGGGAGCATTTTTTTCATCTAAGCAGAGAGTCAGTGGATTTCATCAGATTCTCAGAGGATTGTGAATTGCCCTGACCCTGCTTTGCTCAGAACAATGATGGGGGATGGTCTGTGATCCCTGGACATCCACTGATCATTCTCAAGGGCTGCCTTTGGGGGGCAGGAAGAGAAGGGCAGAGAATAGGACTAGTTCCATCCCCCCAACTCCCAACTTCAGTAAGAGCAATTTCTAAAATTTATTTTTTTACAAAGAAATAGTTGTACACTATGCAAATGTTGGAAAAATAATTAAGAAAAATGAATAGTAGGATTATCTAGCTGAAGAGGGTTGTTCAGTACTTTTGCATTCATCTCCACTATTGTAGCAGGCATCTTGTAACAGGGTGCCTATTGTCAACTCCATGTCCATGGCTTCATCCTGGATTGCAACCATACAACATACTTTATGCTTTATTGATATCCAAGCTGATGATTCCATTTCTTTTGCGTGTGTTTGCTGTTTTTTTTTTTTTTTAATGACCCCATTTGTTATTTCCTGTTTCATTCTTGCTATGTGGACAATTTAACTGACATTTATTTTTTTAATGATTTTTATTTTTTCTATTATAGTTGGTTTACAGTGTTCTGTCAATTTGCTTTTCTTTCTTTTTCCTTTTTTCTTTTTTAGGGCCACACCAGCAGTACATGGAGGTTCCCCAGGGTAGGGGTCCAATTGGAGCTGTAGATGCTGGCCTATGCCAGAGCCACAGCAATGCAAGATCCAAGCCACGTCGGCCACCTACACCACAGCTAACAGCAACACCACATCCTTAACCCACTGAGTGAGGCCAGGGATCGAACCCACGTCCTCATGGATGCTAGTCAGGTTCAATAACCGCTGAGCTACAATGGGAACTCCTGTGTGTGTGTGTGTGTTCTAGCAATTTTCTATTATACAGCAAAGTGATCAGTCACACATATATGTATACATTCTTTTTCTCACGTTTATCCTTCATCATGTTCCATCACAAGTGACTAGATAGAGTTCCCTCTGCTATACAGCAGGATCTCATTGCTTATCCACACCAGATGCTATAGTTTGCATCTGTTAACCCCAAGCTCCCAGTCCCCTTGTCAACCACAAGTTTGTTCTCCAGTTCCATGCATTTCTTTTTGGTAGAAAGTTTCATTTGTGCTGTATATTAGATTCCAGATATAAGTGATATCTTATGGTACTTGTCTTTCTCTTTCTGATTCACTTCACTTAGTATGAGAATCTTTTTTTTTTTTTTTTTTTTTTTGCTATTTCTTGGGCTGCTCCAGCGGCATATGGAGGTTCCCAGGCTAGGGGTTGAATCGGAGCTGTAGCCACTGGCCTACGCCAGAACCACAGCAACGCGGGATCCGAGCCGAGCCACATCTGCAACCTACACCACAGCTTACGGCAATACCGGATCGTTAACCCACTGAGCAAGGGCAGGGACCGAACCCGTAACCTCATGGTTCCTAGTCGGATTCGTTAACCACTGCGCCACGACGGGAACTCCCAGTATGAGAATCTTTAGTTCCATCCATGTTGCTGCAAATGGCATTATTTTGTTATTTTTTATGGCTGAGTAGTATTCCACTGTGTATGTATATCACATCTTCCTAATCCAGTAATCTGTTGATGTACCTTTGGGTTGTTTCCATGTCTTGGCTATTGTGAATAGTGCTGCAATGAACATACGGGTACATGAAAAACTTTTCAAGGAAAGTTTTTGCTGGATATACGCCCAAGAATGGGATTTCTGGATCACATGGTCGTTCTATATTTAATTTTCTGAGGTACTGTCATACTGTTTTCCATAGTGGTTGTACCAATTTACATTCCCACCAACAGTGTAGGAGGGTACCCTTTTCTCCACTTCCACTCCAGAATTTGTTATTTGTTGATTTTATTTGTTGACATTTATGAATACCATTTAAGAGAATATGATACATATTTATGATTAAATGAGGAAAAGTAAACCCCGATTATACAAAAGCTTCCAGAGAAATAATGAATAAAAGGAAAATTATTTGAGATGTGGCAGATATTTATGATTCTCCTGGTTACCTCAGCTGGTTATAAGACAGCCGCTGCTGCTTTAGCCATCAATTCTACATTCTGGCAGGAACAAAGTAGGAGGAATACAGAGAAAAAGATAATGCCTAAATCAAAAAGTAAAAACTTTCCCAGAAATCCCACAGCACAATTGAACATATGTCCCATTGGCTAGTACTTTGACACATGGCGAGATCTGGCTGGAAAATGGATAAAGAAAGGGAGGTTGGGCATGGAGATGGGGTCAGCCAGTCAGTGAGTACCCTGGATGGTAACTGAAAAGTCACAGTGACTTCTGGATTTGAAATAGTCTGCCACAGGAACTACCACAGTATTGAGTCAGGCTGGACTATAAAGAGAAATTTCCTTCCTTCCACCTGTCCTCTCTTTCCTCCTTTTCTCTTCTGTATTGTAAGACCTAAAATCCCAAGAGCTGACTTGATAGCTTTAGGCCTCTTAGGGCCCCAAATGCTGAGGTGTGAATTTCCCTGTTTATGCCAGATTTGTCCCCCCCCCCCGCCCCCCGCCTCCCCACACACACTCACCCAGCAGGAAAGCCTCCCTCCTGGCAAATTCCCCTATCAGCAGAATCAGCTGCGCCTTACCTGGTCCTCAGGCTAATGGGCTTCATCTCCCTGTCAAATCTTGAAATCATTCAAGTCAGCCAATGACATCCCTCCACGTGAAGGAAGGGTTATCTTCCTCTCCTCATCACAAAGCCTGACTCTCACAGTCCCTGCTGGTTGGTTCTCCTCCCAAGAGCAATCCTTGCGCACTCCTGCCTAGCCTGCAGGGTCCTCCTCTCCCACGCTGTGAGTATTTATGGTTAGTAACCAGTCTGGTGCATTCAGCCACTTTTTACTATTTAGGGTGAAAGAATATCCCTGCACCAATGGGGTGCACAGGAGGTGATCAGAATACCTTCACTGGCTTCACAGCAGTGAACAAGGTAGACTCAGGCCTTGCCCTTAGATGGCTTATCATCTCTTGGCAAAGACATTTGCTTGTATTCTGCGTTTGCTTCCCGCAGTATTGGTGTGAAGTGCTGTGGGGGTCCAAGTGGAAATGTGTGTGTGTGTGTGAGCACCTACATTAGAGACATCTTGGGTGAGGGTGAGTTACTTACGCAGAGGGATTAGAATAGTCAGAGGGGATTGTTAAGTTCATTGTGGCTGAAGCTGAGAGTTGGAAAAGCTGAGACGATCAGAGAGAAGGGGTTGTTCAAAAAATCTGGTTGAAGGAGAAGCTGGAGAAGGACACAAACGCCAAGTCAAGGAAAGCCCTCTCAGCAGAGTGAAGTTGAGGCTTTCATGAGGAGGCACTGACATGCTGCCTTCAGCAGGGATGTATGGATGGACATTTGTTTTGTGGCTTCAGCATGGAAGATGGGAGGGCACCACAATGAGGACCAGAAGAAAATTAGGCTGTGGCAGTGGTCTAAGCAGAGTGGCAAAGCTGTATGGGAGGGACTGTCAACGAAATCATGCACCAGTAGAGGCAGAGAAATTTGTGGCCTCTTAGTGTGACTTTACACTCAAGGGTTCTTGTTTGCACCATCCTCATAAGGGGCAGGGAAGTAAAAGTGACCTGCTCACATAGGACAAGGATTCAGTTGCCCATGGCACAAATTTTATGGTAGAACTTTCTGCATCTGCAAGTAAAAGTAAATAAAACTCCATGGCTTGCACAAATTGGACCAAGGTTTTTTACAGAGAAAGGGGGTGGATTCAAAGATACCAGAGCAGATACCACTTTTGGTATTGTTAAGTGGCAGCTACAGCTGCATTCGTTATGCATTCAATGCAGAAGAAAGAGTTAAGTGGGAAAGATTGTGCCCACTTCATGTGTCCTCTTAGCAGAAAAGAGAAAATATTTTATAAAAGACCTTTCCCAAAAGACTTCTGCTTATTCCTCATGGGCACTGGATACCTCTGACTGTATGAGAGCCTTGGATAGCCAGTGTTGGTTTCCAGGACTCTCTAAAAGGAGGCAGATAGGGAGAAGTGTACTGGGAATGGCTCTTCAGCCAATCAGCGGTGTTTGCCGCAAGTGCATCACAAGCCTGGGTTACGTTTGAGGGGAAAAGGGGAGCTGTGGAGGCAAGCATGTAGCAGAGGTCAGACACAGTCATGAATTTTATGAAAGGTTTGCTGGGAAACTACATTTAAGAAAATATATATGGTGACTGCGATTCCCCCGACAGCACGACCGAGTGATTTGCAATGTACTTGCATTTCATGGCCCTGGTTCCAAAGTACTGTCACTTGCTTTCATGTCAGACACTTGAGTTGTTTCAAAATCACCAGGCTGTCCTGCTATTAAATTACACACACGTGCACACATAGACCCTTTAGGAGCCCCCAGTGTATGATGAGAAGCTTGCTTGCTCTTCTGATGGCAGTGGCATTAGCATCATCGATTTGTTTGGGCAAATAGCCTTCTCAGTAAGACTGGAACTCTAAGAAGATTAAAACTACCCTCTGCTTCAGGTTCTTGCTATAGATTTGGAGTCTAAATTCCTTTATTTATTATTTTTTTTTGTCTTTTTGCTATTTCTTGGGCCGCTCCCGCGGCATATGGAGGTTCCCAGGCTAGGGGTTGAATCGGAGCTGTAGCCACCGGCCTACGCCAGAGCCACAGCAATGCGGGATCCGAGCTGCGTCTGCAACCTACACCACAGCTCACAGCAACGCCAGATCGTTAACCCACTGAGCAAGGGCAGGGACCGAACCCGCAACCTCATGGTTCCTAGTCGGATTCGTTAACCACTGCGCCATGACGGGAACTCCTAAATTCCTTTAAAGCAGTTTTATGCCCATGGTATCATCTGATTCTTATAGTCATCCTGCAAAGCAAGATTTGCTCACCATTTTAGAGGGTGAAACTGACCCAGAGAAATAAAATGATTTGTTTGTGTAGAGTGTGGGGGGTCGGCATCCCTGCTCCAGAGGAGGACTTCCCGGGTTCAAATCCCAGCTCCTTCTAATACTGTATGACTAAAAAAAACTTTCAGGATAGCAGCAAAGCAAGGCCATTGAGAATGAAGCTCAGCCTTGACAAAATGAACTATAATTCTAGTTTAGGACAACCTGGAAAGAAGGTGTTTTATTTGTCTATGTGCTAACAAAGCACCCTGAAATGTAGTCACAGAAAATACAAGTTATGTTCATGTATTCTGTGGTTTAAGAACTCAGACCATAGTGAGGATGGTTTGTCCCCTCCATGATGTGTGTGGCCCCAGCCAGGAAGAGTTAGATGTTTGCGGGTTACTCCAGGGATGGGAACTGAAGACTCTCAACTAACATGGCTGGCCTATGGACAGGGATGACTCCAAGGGTGGGCTCAGACGGGACTATTGGCTTAAGCACTTATGCGTGGCCGCCATGTGGCTTGGGCTTCCTTCTAACCTTGCAATTTCAGGGTAATTGGGCATTTTACACAGTGGTTCAGGGTTCTAAGAAATTGTGTTCCAGTGAACAAGGCAAAAGTTGAGTTGCCCATTGGAGGTTGTGTAGTATATCTTTCACCATACTCTGTTGGTTGAAGTAGCCTCAAATCCATCTAGATTCAAGAGGAGGGATTCCTCTTGATGAGAACTGTATCAGAGTGTTTACAGCCGTGTTTTAAAAGCTCTGCAGAAGCCAATCTATATTGGTGATCTTTAGTTTGAATTGATGTTAGGGAGGAAAAATGCATTATACTTCCTTTTCAGAGATTTTAATCTTTCTTTCTTCACCGCTCCCTCCCTCTCTTTCTTGCTTTCTTGCTTTTCAGGCCCACACCTGCAGCATATGGAAGTTCCCAGGATAGGGGTCAAATCGGAACTGCAGCTGCCAGCCTGCGTCATAGCAACACCAAATCCGAGCCGTGTCTGTGACCTTCACCACATCTCAAGGCAACTCCAGATCTTTAACCCACTGAGTGAGGCCAGGGGCCAAACCCCTCATCCTCATGGATACTAGTTGGGTTGATTACTGCTGAGCCACAGTGGGAACTATGCAGAAATTTTAATTTCTGAATATATTTATCTGGCCCCAATGCTGTGACCATGGAATCTTAACCTAGCATGTCTTAATTCCAATTTCTGTACCTTTAAAATGGGGATAATACTGAAACCTACCTGATTGAGCTTGTCTGAGAAGGAAATGTGACAGGGTATCAAAGTGCTCAACAAGAACCTATTCCATATTTATTCAAAACATACATCCAGCATTTATGTGCCAAGCTCTGTTCTAAATGTTTCAAAAAGATCACCTCATTTACCCCTATGATAGTGTTTGTTTTCTATAGACTTTTATTTATTTTTTAAAATGATTTTAATTTTTTCCACTATAGCTGATTTATGGTGTTCTGTCAATTTTCTACTGCATAGCGACGTGACCCAGTCACACATACATGTATACATTCTTTTTTCTCACATTATCATGCTCCATCACAAGTGACCAGGCATAGTTCCCAGTGCTATACTGCAGGATCCCATTGCTTATCCATTCCACATACAATATAGACTTTTAAATTTATTTGCTTTTATTGAAGTATAGTTGATTTATAATGTTGTGGCAATAATTAATACATATTCCTTATCTTCTCTCATGGTCTATCTCGAGAGACTGGATATAATCCCCTGTGCTGTACTGCAGGACCTCATTGCTTATCCATTCTAAATGTGATAGTTTATATCTACTCACCACAAATTTCCCATCCATCTCACTCCCTCCCACCTCATCCTTCGTAACCACACGTCTGTTCTCTATGCAGTGTTTTTATACCTATTTTAAGGATGAGGAAATGGAAGTGCAGAGAGAGTTGTGACCTATCCATGGTCACAAAAATGCATATACGAAGACCAGGACTTGAACAGAGCCATTCGGCTCTAGGGTCCATACTCTCAACCTCTCTGATGTGCTGTCTTCAGCAGATAGTAGAGATGTGAATATATATGTGCCTGTATCATTTCTTTTTTTAAAAAATTATTGACATATAGTTGATTTACAATGTTGTGTTAATTTCTGCTCTACAGCAAAGTGACTTAATTATACATATATATGTTCTTTTTTGTATTCTTTCCCATTATGGTTTATCACAGGATATTGAATATAGTTCCCTGTGCTATATAGTAGGACCTTGTTGTTTACCCATCCTAAATATAATAGTTTGCCTCTGCTGGCTCCACCCTCCCACTCCATCCTTCCCCCATCCCATTCCTTCTTGGCAACCACAAGTCTGTTCTGTATGTCTATGACTCTGTTTCTATTTTATAGATATGTTCACTTGTGTGCTATTTTAGATTCTATATATAAGTGATATCATATGGTATTTGTCTTTCTCTTTCTGACTTACTTCACTTAGTGTGAAAATATCTAGTTCTATCCGTGCTGTTGCAGATGGCATTATTTTATTCTTTTGTATGGCTGAGTAATAGTCCATTGTATGATATATATATACCATAGCTGCTTTATCCATTCATCTCTCAATGGACATTTAGGTTATTTCCATGTCTTGGCTATTGTAAATAGTGATACTATGAATGGATAGGTGCATTATACATGCATATATAATTTCTTGAGCACCAACAAGTAACACTGTGAGCCCAGAATCTTGGTTTGTACAAAGAATCTATTCATTTAGAACAGGGATCTACAAACTATGACTGTGATTGAACTCTAGATACTCCTAATCATTGTATATTACCCATAGCTGCTTTCATGATGTAATAGCAGAATGTAATAGTTGTGACAGAGACTATATGGCCTAGACAGCTAAAAAATATTTATTATTTAGTCCTTTATAGAATGAAGTTTGCTAAGCCTTGTTCTAGACCTTATCTGAAACAATACTTTATCCTGAATTTCTTGGAATTTCAAATATGTTGAACCTTGTCTTTAACCTTATTAATTCTTTATTTAACAATTATTTATTGACTACCTAATAGTCTAGCCATTGTTTTAGACCGTGGAATTACTTGGTGAATAGAGACATGGTGCTTGCCTTCAGGGTGTTTGTGTTCTGGTGGAGGGAAATTAAAAAAAAAAAAAAACTACCAAAAATCAGTAAGCAAAACCCAAATGATTGTGATTGTAGGTTATGATGACTGCAGATGACTGCAATGAAATAAATAAGACAACAAGTTGCTGGGGTTATTTAGAGAGGATTTCTCATAAATATAAGTCATAAATGATAACTCCACTACTGCAGCTAAAAGTACTCCGATGAGGATGATGTGAAGAAAAAATATGAAATTGTCATCTCTGAGAGAGGAGCAGAAAGCTTTCTAGGAAGGGTGGAAAGGTGGCTGCCTCAGGATGTGATTGTGAATTGAAAGCGAATGGTGAACCTGATTGTATGATTTTTCTCTTCTGCAATCTGAAGCAACTTCAATGCAGACATTGGGAAAGTGGAGAGTGAGTTCAACAAAAGTTGAGATTTTAGAGGAGAGCAATAAATGGAAATAAGGTGAGAGGTGAATGGGCAAATTTAGCCTGGAGGTAAATTTTTGTTTGGCTCGCACATTGTATTAAAACGATGCATTTGAATGCTTTTCAATGGAATACAATCAATTTGGTTCACCGATCTTTACACATTCTTGCTGTGTTCTGTCTTGCCTGTTTCACTTGTTTATGTTTTCTGCCTGACCCTGTAAACTTCTGGGATTGCAAACACTGAATTATAGTAATAGATGACAGATTCTTACCTGCATGAGGAGAGAATGCAAAGACAGAACTAAAAGATTGTAAAAGATGGTAGGATTAATGAACTGGAGACGGAAATTTTGATGAGGTCAGATGAGAGCTAAGGGATTATTAAAATAAGAACTGGAAATATAGAATGGTCTCTTGAGAATGGAATGTTAGAAATGAAGATTCTGAAGGTAGTAAACTAATGTTTACAAGCCAAAGAGTGTGACACTGGGAGTGGATAGCTGAAGTAGGGAGAAGCAAAGTATTATATGCACATACAAATATTATATATATATGAAAACATGTGCATGGAATATGAATATATGTACATACATAAATTAATACACACACATGCTTTGAAATGCTTTTAAGAGGCTATCTGGCATTCAATTTTAAGAAAATATCTCCACACAGTGAGGATGTACTCTTTTATGGTTTTTCTAGACACATGATGAAGAGAGTCATTAGGAAAGAGCCCAAATGTAATCAGCCAAGGGCAAGCCTAGGCTAGAATACAAGAAATCCTTTTTTGACAAAACAGCTTTTCTTTTTTCAACAGAAAAACTAAGGCAATTGAATTATTAAAAACATACCCAAGGCTTCCAGACAGCCAAAAACAATGACTGCTGCCTAGGCTGGTATCTCCCCATATATGTGTATACAGGTTTCCTCAATGATCTGTAATTAAAGCAATCATATGAAACTTTTCATAAGCCAAAATGATGTAAGGCAAAATAGCAATTACCTTAGGACACCTGTTGTTAACTAATGCACTAAATAAATGGAGATGAAGCACGATGCTTACAGACATAGTTCAAAGTATGGTGGCTTGATGTTGAGATGCCGAGTGTGGTTCCTGGAGGAGCATGGAAGTGCTACTCTCACTGCTTGGGGTGAGCACAGCCTCTAAAGGGCCTGCTGAAAAACAAATGGAGCTGTTATATGTTATATGTGTTTTTCGTCTTTTCTTTAAAAGCAAAAATTGTCAGTTTTCTTTCAGTTAGAAAAATGTTACTGATGTAGATCTTTCCTAAAAGTGAAGTGGCATAAAACAAGCTTTTGAAAAATGGGGAATACCTACATATAACAGCACTGATGCCTGCAGGCTGTTGGGTGGAGCCAGGTCTTGATGCTAATGAGCTAGAGGGAGGATCCTCAGATGGTGCCCACCAGCACTGTCTTCCTCCACGTGGTAGAATGAGCTCCCAAATATATCTGATGCCCTGGGTCCGCTCCCCTCTCTGGGAGACTCTCCAAGTCCAGCAGGTAGGTCTGGTCTAGGCTGCTATCAAATCACTGCTTTTGCCCTAGGTCCAAGTGTGCATGAAATTTTTATGTGTGCCCTTTAAGAGCGAAGTCTCTATTTCCTGCATTCCTTTGGGTCTCCTGAAATTATGCCCTGTTGGCCTTCAAAGCCAAATGCTCTAGGGGGGCTCATCTTTCTTGTGCAGAACTCCCAGTGATGGAGAGCCTGACATAGGGCTCAGAACTCTCAGTCCTGTGAGAGACCTATCGCAATGTAATTATTCTATAGTTTGTGGCTCTTCCACCCATGAAGTGTGGGATTTTTACTACATTGTAAATCTGCTCCTCCTACCCATCTCCTTGTGGTTCCTCTCTATGTTTTTAGTTGTAGAAGATCTTTCCTGGTAGGTTTCAGTCTTTTTCATATATGGTTGTTCTTCAGATAGTTGTGGTTTTTGTGTGCCTGCGGGAAGAGGTGAGCTCAGGGTCTTTCTATGCCATCTTAGTTCTGCACTCCAGAAGATTTGCTTTTAATATGTAGGGTAATATATTTTTAAAATTCCAGGATTGGTATGTAAACATATTTGTAGGAACATTATTCAGCCTACCATAATACCACAGATATAAAATTTTAAAGTAAGTTGACACACAAAAGTGCAAAATGTCAAGGCAAAGAACTGAGCTGATTTCATGACTCTTAAAACCTTCAACCACTTGCTGGGCATAAAATTGTCAAAAGTGGATTATGAGGATTTCTTTGGTGAAAGCTTCACTATGAGTCCTTCTAAGTAGGAAAGAAGAGGAATTATCTTCTCCATTACTTGAAGTTTTATGGGAAACTACTTGGGGAACTGATGTATGTCCGCTGGAGTTTGACCACTGTCAGACCCATATCTGAGGATCTAAGAGGAAAGGACTGTGGCTGCTTATCTGAGCATCAGGGCCAAGGGAAAGTAAAGGTCTGCATTTTAAAATAACCACAAGGCATCTCATGTTTCCTATGGGACACAGGTAGGCCATACAGAAAGAAAGTGAACTTGGGGCCATTTAAGAATTCTACCTTTGAGTACCACCTAGGGAGGTAATAGTATTTAATAGAGAGAGGTCTGAGAAGAGGAATTCTCCAACAAGATAAGGCTGGAGACATGCCTGGGATAAGATGTATACTTCTTACAACACAGGATTGCAATCAGAGAAACCTAGAAAACACCTGTAATATAAATCATCACTTTAAACCCCATGCTACCAGCTGGTGAAGGGAAAGGAATCTTTCTTTAGAAGAAGTTATTATCAGCTTGAATCTCTACATTTTTATTATATATTTTATTATATAAGATAAATAAACTAATGGAATTGAACATGAATATGTAACTATAAATGAACATGTAAAAGGTGCCTGATATCATTAGTCATCAGAGAGATGCAAAATAAAGCCACTATGAGATACTACTGTATACCATCAAGAATGGCTAAAATTAAAACAACTGATAATATCAGGTGTTAGAAAGGATGTTGAATAAATAGAATATCTTGGGGGATATTCTATTGGGGAATTCCTTGAAGGTCTGTGAATGAGAATTGAGCTGTAGTTGGACAAGATTACTTGAAAGTTTCCAAAGAGCAGGTTTTATGGTGATGAGGATAAAATATTTGGTAAGTTAATTGGAGCTGTTTTCTAAAGCCAAGGATCCATGTATACTATAAGCCAATAACTTTACTCTGTGATTTATACCCAATAGAAATGAGATCATATGTATATACACATTGTGCTATATAGATATATATAGGGGTGTGTGTGTATATATATATATATATGCATACCTCAAAAGTAATGTACAATAATAATAAGAGCAACTACAATCAACTACAACTAAATAACTCTACCTGGAAGCAACGATTGTGTCCATCAAGGATAGAAGAGTAAATAATGTGTGGTAAATTCAGACAATAGAATAATACAGTGAGAAAAAAACTAATATGGAAGCCAACATGGAAAATCTAAATACATCATATAGTGAACATATTAGACACAAAAAGAATACATAAAGTGTTATTTATATGAAGATTAAAAACTGATCTGTAGAGGTATTAAATCAGAATAATGGTTACCTCTAGGGGATTAGTGACTGAGAGGAAGCATAAGCACATTTCCTAGGATTCAGAAATATTCTATTATCCAGACTAAATGGTTGTTATATAGTCTTTTCGCATATTTGTCTAATTGAATATAATAATAATAATTCATCTAATTGTAAACAAGATTTTTGAATTTTTCTGTTATACGTCTATTGAAAAGAAGTCTAGTTAAAAAAAGAAGACAGAACTATCTAACCAAAAACTAAGAGAAAATAATACATAAAATAGAAACAGAACCATCATGATTTGGCTGACAAAGGCCTTAAAATCAATGTGATTAATTTATTTGAGACAATAGAGATGAATATGCATACAATAAATTAAAATATGGAGACTTTCATTAGAGTATCAGAATCTATAAGAAAATGTCAAATAAAACTTATAGAATTAAAAAATATATATCTGGATGTAGATTTTAGCTATGATGGAGAAACTGGTACTGAATTGGTCCTCCCATTACTAATAAAAATAAAATACCACAAAAGTTTATAAGGCATTAGACAACAGGGAACATAAGACTGTGATCCCAGAAGGAGAGAAACTGAAGAAGTAGGCCACACTTAAGGATGATCGTCCTAGATCTCTGCCTGAGGGCAATTTTTATTTTTATTTTTTTTTTGTCTTTTTAGATCCTCAACTGTGACATATGGAGGTTCCCAGGCTAGGGGTTGGATCAAAGCTCTAGCTGGTGGCCTCTGCCACAGCATCAGCAACTCCAGATCTAAGCCGTGTCCATGATCTACACCACAGCTCAGGGTAACACTGGATCCTTAACCCTCTAAGCAAGGCCAGGGATAGAACCTGTGTGCTCGTGGATACTGGTCAGATTCATTTCTTCTAAGCCACAACAGAACTCTGCCTGAGGGCAATTTTTAGATTATGGTGCAGCAAGCTAAGGGGCAAACAGAGGTCAGCAGTCTTGATGAACTGAGCAGGTGGAGATACGAGTTTGGGGCAGCCGAAGAGACGTGTCTGTGTGTGGGACATGAGGACGGAGGCGGTTGTGCAGAGAAGAGTCCCCAGGAGTATGCATAGCGACCTTCTGGAAGTCTGTGACTATGTGCTGGACAGGATAAGCTGTGGATTTCCAAAAAGCAAGAGTATTAGAGGTGAGAGTAGAACAGAGAAACTAGAGGTCAAGTAATTCTAGAGAACAAGCCAAGTCCAGCTGGAGTAAAGGGTTCTGATTAACATCTAGTTGACATCTCAAGCATCTGACTGAGATACCAAAAAGGTCAAACATTAAGAATAGGGGCCTTGTTTGTTTTCCTATTTATATTGTTCTGATGAATTAAATTTAAGGAGATATTGATGGTCCAAAAGAGACTCATTTAGGTTAAGGACGCAACCTCCGTCTCTGTACTTCCCTAACACCTGAGAAGCACTAAGTTCCTTCACTGAATCAAGGAAAATGCATTTGTTTTCTAGAATTGCATAGATAAAGGTAAAATTGGTCTGAAAAAAAAAAAGATTAGGGGCCTCCTCTAGGAAGCCTACTCTACAGATTCCCTATAAATTCTAAAACCAAGACCTGACAAAGTCTATGGAGAGGGCAGAGTTTGGAAGGTGAGTCCTTCCAAATCAAATTTTAATTAGGAAAAAGTTTAAGATCTTAGGTTTATCCTAAGAAAGTATAAAACACAGCCTATACAAATTCAAATTGATTAACCTATAATTGAACGGTATACTTGAATAATAAACAACTTTCTGCAGAGGCATGTAATAAAATCTAGAATCTCTCCCATGTATCATTGACAGTATCTAATAGAGAAGAAAAATCTACTAGATATGGAAAAATTAGACAAATATAGCCCCCAGTCAAAGAAAAATAGTCAAAAAACAGACCCAAGATCGTCCTTATGTTAGATTTAGCAGATAGAAACTTCAAAGCAACTATTACAAATATATTTGAAGAACTAAAGCTATATTCTATTCAAGGAATTGAAGGGAAACAAAACCAGTTTTCTTAAAGGAAAATCTATTCAGAGAACTGGAAACTATAGAGAAAAAAAATGGAAATTCTAGATGTGAAGGAAGAATACTGAAATGGGAAAAACAATGAATGTGCTTAGCAGCCAATTTGAGATAACAGAATAAAGAAGCAAAGCAGGTGGATGAATAGAAATCATCCAAACTTAAAAATAAGGAGAAAAGAATTGAGGAAAAGTGAACATTAAATCTGGAACCTGTGGGACAATATTACATAGTCCAAAATATGTGTGATAAGAATCTCAGAAGGAAGAAAAAGGGAAGATGAAGCAGAAAAACATTTTGAAGAAATAATAGCCAATATTTCCCAAATTTGATTAAAATTTTATTTTTTGAAATTCAAGAAACTGAGAAAACTCCAAGTGGTATAAACCTACACACACACACACACACACACACACGCACAATAGCACAACACAATAAAATATCAAGTTAAATACAAGAAAATAATAACATGAATTAACAATGACATCTTAACAATGAAGACCAAAAAATAGTAGAACGCCATCTTTAAAGTGCTGAAAACAAGAAACATATATATCTAGTAAAAGTATCCTTCAAAACCTTTAAAAATGGAATTCCTGCTGTGTGGTTCAGTGGGTTAAAGATATGGTGTTGCTTCAGCTGCAGCATAGGTTGCCACTGCAGCTTGGATTTGATACCTAGGAACTTCCATATGCTGTGAGTGTGGCAAAAAAAAAAAAAAAAAGAAGTAAACGTTGAATCATTGGACAAACAAAACCTGAAAGAATCTGTCAACAGCAGACCAGCACTATGACAAATTTAAAAAGGTGCTCAGATTGAAGGAAAATAATACCAGAGAGAAACTCAACTCCAAAAAAAAAAAAAAAAACTAAAAATGGGGTTACTGTATGATCCAGTGATTCCACTTCTGGGCATATATCCAAAGAAAACTCTCATTTGAAAACATCCCAGTGTTCACAACAGCACTATTTATAATAGCCAAGACATGGAAGCAACCTGTGTCCATCAACAAAGGAATGGAAAAATATGTGCTATGTATAAACAATGGAAAATTCTTCAGCCATAAAACTAATGAAATAATGCTATTTGCAGCAGCATGGATGGACCTGGAGATTACCATACTAAGGAAGTAAGTAAGACAGGCAAAGACAAATATTATATGATATTATTCATATGTGGAATCTAAAAAAAAGGTACCAATAAACTTATTTACAAAACAGAAATAGGTTCACAAAGAAAAACTTAAGGAGACCAAAAGGGAAAGTAGGGGGAGAGATAAATTAGGAATTCGGGATTAAATATGCACACTACTATGTATAAAATGGATAATAAGGACCTACTGTATAGGACAAGGAATTATACATAATATCCTCTAATAACCTATAATGGAAAATAATCTGAAAAGGAATATATACATAATCTGAATCACTTTGCTGTACCTGAATCTAACACAACATTGTAAATCAACTACACTTCATTAAAAGTACATAAATAAATAAAATACCATCTATGAAAAAAATAATGTGTGTTATATACCTCTTACAATGTTCTTTGCAAAAGCAAAAGATTGGAAATGTGATAAATATACAACAGAAAAGTCATTCAGTGTCATTGTGTATCTTTTTAAGAAAAACTAAAGGCATTGATAACAAAATTAAAAATCTAAAGGACACAACAAAATGTTCATTATATCTTAATTTTTTTTGTCTTCTATATCTGATACTTTCTGAGAAAGTTTTTTGAAATATTCCACTATGATTGTGTATGTGTGTTATTGTAGTTATATATGAGCTTATGGTTTTATTTAGTTTTGATAAAATACTGCTTTTCTCTGTAGTCTTGATATTTCCAATCATACTATTCATATTGTTATATGTTGTTGATATTGACAAAGCTATACTAGTTTTCTTGTGGTGATGTTTTCCTTATTTATCTTTTTTCCAAATTGTTGTATTTAACTTTTCTTCATCTTTTTTTCTTTTTTTTGTCTTTTTTCCATTTCTTGGGCTGCTCCCACGGCACATGGAGATTCCCAGGCTAGGGGTTGAATCAGAGCCATAGCTGCTGGCCTATGCCAGAGCCACAGCAACACGGGATCCGAGCCATGTCTGCAACCTACACCACAGCAAGGCCGGATCCTTAACCCACTGAGCAAGGCCAGGGATCGAACCTGCAACCTCATGGTTCCTAGTCAGATTAGTTAACCACTGAGCCATGACGGGAACTCCTTCTTCATCATTTTTTATGGCATTTGTTTATAACTGAGTGCTTTTTTTATTCAGTCAGATTCACTTATAATATTAAATTATTATGTGATTACCTTTTCTAACCATAGTAAAATAAAGTTAGAAATAAAAAGTTAGAATTTTAAAAGGTATCGTATTTTTGTATTCCTTTTCTAATGTTTCATTGCTGGTATACAGAAATGCAACTGACTTCTGAATGTTAATCTTATATCCTGCTACTTTGCTGAATTTATTAATCAGTTCAAGTAGTTTTTGGGTTGAGTCCTTAGGGTTTTCTATGTATAGTATCATGTCATCTGCATACAGTGACAGTTTGATCTCTTCTCTTCCTATATGGATGCCTTTGATTTCTTTTGTTTGTCTAATTGCTGTGGCCAGGACTTCCAAAACTATGTTGAAGAGCAGTGGTGAGAGTGGGCATCCCTGTCTTGTTCCAGATTTGAGTGAGAAGGCTTTCAGTTTTTCCCCATTGAGTATTATATTTGCCGTGGGTTTATCATAAATGGCTTTGATTATATTCAGGAATGTTCCCTCTATACCCACTTTGGCGAGGGTCTTGATCATGAATGGATGTTGAACTTTGTCAAATGCTTTTTCTGCGTCTATTGAGATGATCATATGATTTTTGACTTTTTTTTTGTTAATGTGGTGTATGATGCTGATTGATTTGCGTATGTTGAACCATCCTTGTGAACCTGGGATGAACCCAATGTGGTCATGGTGTATAATTTTTTTGGTATGTTGTTGGATTCGGTTGGCTAAGATTTTGTTGAGAATTCTTGCATCTATATTCATCAATGATATTGGCCGATAGTTTTCTTTTTTGGTGGTATCTCTGGTTTTGGAATGAGGGTGATGGTGGCATCATAGAATGTCTTTGGGAGTATTCCTTCTTCTTCAACCTTTTGAAAGAGTTTAAGGAGGATGGGCACCAATTCCTCTTTATATGTTTGATAAAATTCACCTGTGAAGCCATCTGGTCCTGGACTTTTATTTGTAGGGAGTGATTTTATGACCTCTTCAATTTCATTTGTAGTGATCGGTCTGTTCAGTTGGTCTGTTTCTACTTGATTCAATTCTGGCAGGCTGTAAGATTCTAGAAAATTGTCCATTTCTTCCAGATTGTCAAACTTGTTGCCATATAGTTGTTCATAGTATTCTCTTATGGTTTTTTGTATTTCTGCTGTATCCGTTGTGATTTCTCCTTTTTCATTTCTAATTTTGGTGATTTGGGTTCTTTCTCTCCTCTTTTTAGTGAGTCTGGCCAGGGGTTTGTCAATT
This sequence comes from Sus scrofa, assembly GCF_054392235.1. Classification (NCBI taxonomy): domain Eukaryota; kingdom Metazoa; phylum Chordata; class Mammalia; order Artiodactyla; family Suidae; genus Sus; species Sus scrofa. The sequence goes on along the minus strand of NC_139396.1, from coordinate 101,524,088 downwards.
TTGTTCACCTTTTCAAAGAACCAGCTCTTGGTTTTATTAATTTTCTCTATTGTTTTTTGAGTCTCTATTTTATTGATTTCTTCTTTGATCTTTATAATTTCCTTCCTTCTGCTGACTTTAGGACTTTTTTGTTCTTTTTCTAATTCATTTAGGTGGAGGGTTAAGTTGTCAATTTGGGACTTTTCTTCTTTTTTGAGAAAGGCCTGTATTGCTATAAATTTCCCTCTGAGCACTGCTTTCGCAGCATCCCATAGATGTTGAGAGGTTGTGTCTTCATTATCATTTGTTTCAAGGTAGTTTTTATTTCCTTCTTGATTTCCTCATTGACCCATTGGTTTTTTAGTAGCATGTTGTTGAGTCTCCATGGAGTAGGTTTTTTCTCTTTGCTTTTCCCATGGTTGATTTCTAATTTCATGGCATTGTGGTGAGAGAAGATACTTGAGATAATTTCTATGCTCCTAAATTTATTGAGATTCGCTTTGTGTCCCAATATGTGGTCGATTCTTGAGAATGTTCCATGAGCATTTGAGAAGAATGTGTATTCTGCTTTTTTTGGATGTAGTGTCCTGAAGATATCAATGAAGTCTAACTTTTCTATTGTTTCCTTTAGGATCTCTGTTGCTTTATTGGTTTTCTGTCTAGAGGATCTGTCCATTGATGTGAGGGGGGTATTAAGGTCTCCTACTATGATTGTATTCTCATCAGTATCTCCCTTTATGTCTGTTAATATTTGTTGTATGTATCTGGGTGCTCCTATATTTGGGGCATATATGTTGACGATAGTAATGTCCTCTCCTTGGATGGATCCCTTAATCATTAAATAGTGTCCTTCTTTGTCTTTCTTTATGTCTTTTGTTTTAAAGTCTATTTTGTCTGATATGAGTGTTGCGACTCCTGCTTTTCTGTCTTGTCTATTGGCGTGAAATATTTTTCCCCACCCTTTCACTTTCAATCTATATGTATCTTTTGTCCTAAGGTGAGTTTCTTGTAGGCAGCATATTGAAGGTTTTTGCCTTTTTATCCACTCAGTCACTCTGTGTCTTTTGATTGGGGCATTCAGTCCATTGACATTTAAGGTGATAATTGATAGATGATTATTTATTACCATTTGAACCTCGTGTTCCAGTTGATTCTATGGTTCTCCATTCTTCCTTTCTTTTTTTTTTTTTTTTTTTTTTTGGTTGGATGGTCTCCTGTTGTTATCTGCTTGAGTTTATTTTTTTTTCCATTTTTTGCAAATGCAATATTTGCTTTTGGCTTGTGGTTGCCCTGTTTTTTAAGCATGCTAACCCCTTCCCATAATTGTGTGTTTTAGCCTGATGGTCCTGTAAGTCCAAACACTTCATTACTATATTAAAATTAAGAAGAGAAACATACAAACAAACAAAAAGGGTTATTTACTTCCTAACATCCCTTGCCCACATTTTATGGTTTTGATGACTCTTTTTTATTTTTTTTCTTTTTAATTTTATTTTGTTTGAAGCATGTTCATGATTAAATCTGTATGCTGGCTTATTTGAGTGACTGCTCTCTGATTGCAGTTTCCTCAGTCCTAGTTCTTCCTCTTCTTCTTCTTTTTTTTTTTCTTTTCTTTTTTCTTCCCTTTCCTTCCTTTCTTTTTGGTTTAGAGAAGCCCTTTCAATATTTCCTTTAACCTGGGTTTTGTGTTGCTGTATTCTTTAAGTTTTTGTTTGTTGGAAAAAATTTTTATTTCCCCTTCTATTTTAAATGATATTCTTGCTGGATAGAGTATTCTAGGTTGCATATTTTTTCCTTTTAGCACTTTAAATGAAGAAAAAAACATAAGTTTTGAAATAAGCATTCTTGTCTTTAAGACCTGAACTAGGGAAGAAATCACAAAAAAAAATTTATGACAAATTTAGAATCTCAACAGGAGGAAGTTCCCATTGTGGCAGTGGTTAACAAACCCAACTAGTATCCACAAGGATGTGGGTTCGATACCTGGCTTCACTCAATGGGTAAAGGATCTGGCCTTGCCATAAACTGTGGTGTAGGTTGCAGATGCAGCTTGGATCTGGCATGGCTTTGGCTATGGCATAGGTTGGTGGCTATAGCTCTGATTGACTCCTAGCCTGGGAACCTCCATATGCCGTGGGGGTGGCCCTAAAAAGACAAAAAAAAAATAAAAAATGAATCTCAACAGGAATGTTGCATGTAAAATCTTGTGAGATACAGCTAAACTATCAGAGGTAAATTTATATCCATATGCAAAGGAATTTTAAAATAAAAAGACACTGAAAATGAAAGAGTTAATCCTGCAACTCTAGAAGAAAAGACAAAACAAATTATGAGTGTATATCAAAGTAAGTGAAATGAACAACAAAATAAAGTTTGAAGCAGAAAATAAAAATAAAGAATAAATGACAGTAAACACAAACTTTAAAGCTTTTTATTAAAAAATCAATAAAATAGAAAAATCCATGTTTCCATAGGTGAGAAAGACAAAAGTAAATAAAGGATAGTAGTAAAGGAAAAGAAAGCTGAAGTCTAGATACTCAGGAAATAAAACAATCATTTAAAGGTTTGATGAGAATTATGACAATAAATTTTAAAAATATAAATGAACTAGATAATAGACTAGGAAGTTACAGATTGCTATAATTAAGAAAAGTTGAAGACAAATAAATTAATAACCATCAAAAATTGAATCAATTCTTAAAACTTTTTCTCACCCAACTACAACAAAATAGTTATAGGAAATGTGCCATCCTTCAAGAAACACGTTCGTTTTCTTTGTTTTTCTTTTAAAAAATGATAGATTTATTGAGTGAATACTCACATACCATAAATTTACAAATTTAAAGAGTACAATCCAGTGGTTTTTGATATATTTGCAAGTTGTACAACCATCAATTTCAGAACATTTTCACCACCCCCAAAACACTCTTTATATATTAACTATTATCTCCAATTTTTCCATTTCCCCAGTCCTAAGCAACCATGTGTTTTGTAAATCATTTCAGGTAATAAAAGAGGTGGAAATGTCTTGCTCACTCTCTTAGGTTAGAATAATTTAGATAATATAACCCGATGAGAATAGATCAAGAAAATAAAATTGCATTGATGCAAGCATCCTATAGATAATATTACTCATTGTATATCAACATTGTATTAAGTATATAATGCCAAAGTATATTAAATCATAGGTATATATTTATATATAAGATCAATACATGTGATGTAGATGATTTACCTGCTTATTTACTTATGAAAACTATGCAAGCATAATTCATTATGAAGAAATATTCTACTATATTACCAATGAATATATTAAATATCTAAAATATATTTAGGAGCTAAACAGATAATAGATACTTTCATATATTTATTAAACAAAATCAATATGTATATTAAGAAATTTATATCTATATTAAACCAAGTAAGGATAATTTCATATTTGAAAATCTCTCTATATAAGTTATGAGATAAAAAGAGTAAAGGGAATGGTATGTGGTCATTGTAATAAACACAGAAAAGGAACTTTAATAAAATTTAATATTCATTGCAGATATTAAAATAGGGAATGAGCTTACCAAAATACAAAATAAAGAAATCATCCCTTAATAAAATATTATTTCTCAAAAACCTACTGAAAATAGCTTTCATTGTGGTAAAACTTTAGATAACCTTTAAAGTTAGAAGCAAATTTATGATTCCTGCTATTGATACTTTCATTTAACATGTTCCTGTAGTTCCTAATCAATACAATAAAAGAAGAAAAAGAAACAAAATGTGTAAATATTGGAAAGAAGGAAGGAAAACAGTTTTTATAATTTTTTTCAGCATTAAAAAATTCAAGAGAGTCTACAAAGTATTAGAAATATCAAGATTTTAAAATAGAAGATAAACATAAAAATTAGTAATATTTGTATGTGCTGGCAATGATCAATTCAAAAATAGAATTTAAGAAATATAGTTTCTAAAAGCAACAAAACTTTTAGAATTTGACAGATGAAAGAAATAAATTTTATTGATAGATGTGAAAAATACCTAATAGATGGAGTGATACACTGTGTTTATTCATGAAACTTTGAATCTTCACAATTCTAAAATTTTTTATAAATTTCTATATAAATTACATGCAACTTTAATCAAAACGTCTGAGAGAAAGTAAGTTCCATTAATGCTGGCAAGCAAATGGCAGTTAGAATGATCATGAATGCTTGTGTGAACCTGCCTTCAAATGTCAAGATATACCAGTGTCAACAAATACTGCCTTGGATGGAAGCCTTGAGTTTTCATGGCATGTGACAACATCTTCAAGTGCAGAGGAATCGTAGTGCAGCAAGAATTTAGTATTTTTTAAGATTTGGTAGCACCCACTGTTGCATACTTTCTCGGAGCCATTGAATTAGTGGTGGCTTTCTCAGGGTTGATACCTAACAAAAGCAAACAAAGAGTCATTAATGTGTGAGAAGTAAGAATATAAATTTCATAAATAGGAACAAATTTGTTTTTTTAAAGTCAAAAAATGATTTTAATATAGCATCAAAATACTGTAAACAAGAAAATCTTTCTTTGCATCTTGCTGTAAACTGTTCTACCTCAACTCAGTGTTTTTGTCATTCAGCACTCTCCGCAGAGGAAAGGAAAACAAATTCTGTTATTGGGCTGAAGTGGTTCAGACTCATTTAGAGAGTAAGTAAGTACCCAATTAGAGGTGATGATCAGTGACATCCCAAAAAGTGGTTTAAAACCTATGAGCTCTGACTCTGGTGTCTATATCTAAACTCTGATGGCTGAAATAGAGGTGATCCCACTTTGGGCAAGCCTTATTACTGTATAGGCTTGGAGAAAATTATCGTCCCTGACACCAAACTGCTGTGAAACATACCAGCTCTGTATACAAACATTGGAACAATAAAAGTTTCAATCTTTAGGAGGAAATCAGAGGTGGGAGGGCTTTTGATTTGATATTCCAGCCCCATCTATTGAAAATCCACCTCATCAGCAATTATTTTTTGAGTATAGATAGGTTGCAAATTGCTAGGCTTGGGGTATATTTATTGGCCCAGAGAAGACTGGGGGAAAATGCCACATGCATTCATGCAACCACCCTCAGCTGTCTTCCAGGATTATTAAGTACCCAGCACTGTAAACTCCTGCTTGTTTCTTTAAAAATTGTTAAAGCAGAAACACCAACATGTCAATAGTAATAATATCCAAATCACATACTATTCTTTTCAAGAGGCTGGATAGGGCAACATACATCCCCGGATGAAGACAAGACTAATCGTGGAGCTAGTGCTAAGCCTGTGGAGATTTCCCCAGGGAGCTCCGTCATTTTATTACATGTCACAGCTTTGCTCGGTCTCAACATGATTTCTGGAGCAGATTCTCTTTCTTCCATAGGCTCCAAAGGGTAAAGAACTTTCTATAAAATCTACTTGGGGATATGGCTGGCCAGGTTCAGGGATCCATTGCAGAAGCACACAGAGGCCCTCTCTCTGTTTGAGAAGAGTGATTTGACTCATACTAGCAGCTAGACCAGAAATTGGTAATTCATGGTCACTATATGATTTGGGAACTTAAGCAAAATAATACTGGCTGCCAACTGCCACCATGTCATTCCTCCTTACACTTTCGGTCTTCCTTCCTCCCTTTGTCCGCATGGCTTTGACAGGCCTTGGGAACGTGAGCATGCCTCCATGCATTTTTGCATACTCACATTCACACTTGGATATACCGGGACACACATTTAGATGGGAGATCGTCAATACACTTTGCTGCTCTGCTTCTGTACTCCCTGCTTAGCTTGATCAAGACATGCAAATCAAAGGCATAGAAGGCTGTGATATTGCATTACTGACTTTCTCCTACGCAGAGATGGTTCAAGAAGGGTTAACCGTCTTGCTTCCCCACCATTTGTAATACAGAATATTCTCTCAGCTTTAATCATTTTAACCCAGTTCTGAAAATCTGGAGAAATGCATTGCTTTACCCATTCAGATTAGGTACAATTAAACCTCATGATGGCAAGAACATCAGACGGTGCCAAACACAAACTGTTGAGGAATTAGGGTCACACATTGGTTGGTTTGGTCTGAGGTCACCAGAAATCAAAATTTTACACTAATAACTGAGCTCTCAGGTAGAAAGAGTGATGGAGAATAGACTCCATATAAAGCACAATGTTGGCCACAGGATCAAAGATTCCTGGCGTCCTCTGAGTTTCCTCAGGGGGTAGGTGGAACTTGTCCCAGCTCTAAAACTCAAAGGTTGTGATTCCAAGTTGGTTCTGTCCTGCTAGCCAAGGTGGGAAATATGTTCACTGACGTGTCATTGAATTGACCTGGTCAGAGATTAAAATGTTTTTTCTATCCTTGATTCTTCCAAGTTACACTGCAGTCCATGCTTCTGAGAGAGCAAGATGGACGACAAAGTGCTGTTAAATAACTTGCTGGCAATGTATAGAAATGAAAAGATTGTCAGCAAAAACTTCCGTGAAGGTTGCAGGGACTGGTGAGGGAAATTGTTTTCTGAAGTACAGTTGTCACTCTGTGTTAATAACTGCATCTGACCTTTTCCTGACAAAGGCTTTTTGCTGGGTTCCACGCTGAGTGGCCAGAATGATTTAAAATGTAGACCCTGACAACAGGGGACTGTCCATTTGAGTGAGCAAAGCACTGCACTTTGTTTTCTCCAAAGCCTTTGCCTGTCATGGAAGCTCTGCAGAAGGCAAGAAAGAAGGGTGAAAAATCACCCCAGGGCCACTCCGTAGAACATGTTATGCTCATAACTAAAGCACCTTATGCTTACTACAAGTACTTTTTAAAATATCAACTATGGCCCCATTTCTTCTCTTGCCTCAGGGAGAAGTAACTAAAAATAACTAATAAATATTTGTGAATTCCTTTCTACCACTAAGCCTGGCCTAAACTCCCACTAGAGACTCCACCTTCATTAAAACTCATCTTTCCATTCAACCCCAGCTCTTCAATCAGTGTCTTGGTCCAATTCTTGTTTCTTGTTCCATCTACCAGCTTTCCTGCAGCCTCCTGTGCTTTGATGGCCTGCTATTCCCTGAGCTATTGGCAATAATTATGAGCTCCCTTTGGAGCTTTATGGTATATTACCCTCAGCTGTTATTTCATGACAGTCTTCTCTTTTGCATCTGCTTGAACCTATCCAGCTCGCCTTGTCTTTAGAAGCAATACCAATTCAATAGCAAAATGTTGATTTGGAATGAGAACCTAGAAGTCAAAGACACTGTATTAGGTCCAAGGGCAAAGCAGAGAAGGGTCAACTGGTACTTCTGGTCCAGTGGTGCAGAGGCAGCCAAGGTGGGAGCTGACGGAAGAGGATATTCAAAGCTGAGGAGGTAGCTTTCAAACAGAGGTCAGCAGGAGTGCAGGACTCAAGATCAAGAGAGTTGTAATATGGAGACCCCTTCAATTTATGTATGCTCGAACTGGGGCCAAAGAGGTGATTTACTATTGGCAAGGATCTCCACAGCCAAGATGGTACAATACTAGTAGGAACGGATAATTATTACAAACATTTTATGTACTCTTGCCTTGTGCTAAGAGCTTTACATGCAGTCACTCATGCCATCCATTACCACAACCCAAGAGGCTGGTCCTGTCGTTTTTCTCCAGATTTACTAAGGCTGAAAAGGAACAATTGGGTGACTTTGCCAAGGTCACAGAGTTAGAGAACAGGTGAGCCAGACTGAGTTACCAGGGCTCTGTGACATAGTCTGTGCTACTCTGGCCCTCTATTCTTACTCCAGCTTCCTTCAAAGAAGAAGGAAAAATAAACTAAAAGGAAGTTAAGACTCCTTACCACTGCACATGGTTTCTTGATCTTTGTGGTTCTTGACCTTGCTCTCCTCTGGCACAGGGCTCCAGGTGTCGAAACAGGCATCAATCACAGGATCTTTCACTAAGAGGCCTTGGTTACGTAACTTGTAAAATGGGAGGGTCAGACCAGATAATCTCTGAGGTCCCCTCTGATTCTCACAGTCTACGATTCTCTGATTCCAAACAAAGGTTGCCATCCTCAAAGCCTGTAAATTTTTTCTCCTTTCACAAGCCCTAAAGAGGAAGGAAGGAAAGAGGAATTGATCGCATACTTGTGCAAATTTAAGTAATAGAGAACAGAGATGCTACCCCTGTGAATTCCTGGGTGATATGCATGACTTGGAAAAAGAAGAAAAGTATTTCATGCAATACCATAGGGCACCCTTAGCTCAGCCTTTCTTCCTGAAATAAAAATACAACTGAGTTTTTTAAGTTAGTTGGTTGATATATCACTCTGTTCCCCCTCATCATTCTCTTATGATTCAACAAACATTAGAGAAATTTTTCTGCTTAAATTCCTTCCTGCAACAGAAGTAAATATCTTACTTTTATAAAATACATTTCTTAAAGATAAAATACAGTTCTACAATGCTGTTTCAGATAGATTTGCCATAAGTCAGATACCCTTGTTCAAATAATGGACTATGAACATAATCCATCTTGGAGAGTCAGGAAATACAGAACTTGGTTTCATTAAGGTGCTATGTTATGAGGCCCAGTCACCGACACAATGAATTGTTTTTCAACTGGGCTATGGCTGCCACCATAAGTCTTAGGCTTGAATGAAAAGGCAATTAAGAAAGGAAGTTGGAACAAGAGACTCAAACGAGATACTCTTTTTTTTTTCCAGTGCTAACATAATTAAAATGGTGTTTTACTGCCAGTTGGCTAAAACAAAGTAAAAATGTGCAATTAAGGGCACCAGTGAGACCAACTATATTTCCTGGTGCCATTTGATTCTTACTTTGCTTTCTCGCAGAAGTTTCTTGGAAAGTGTGGTAAACTCTGCATGTGGGCAATGGAAAGGTGGCATATCCCCATTCTCCATTTCACAACCCTTAGCTACTCTATAGAGTGGTTGGCTCTGACAGATATAATGCACTTCCTGCTGCTTTGCACAGGGGCTATTAGCCTGACAGTGTTCAAAACCCATAGTCCAACTTCCTTTCTTATGTAACCATGTAAGAAAGCCTTAGTCTCAGAAAAGCAAAAAATTGCATTGTCATCATGGACTGTATTAGTAATCTACTGCTATGGAACAAAGTGTCCCAAAACTTAGTGGCTTAAAAAATATGGAATTATTCTGTCTCAGTTTTTGAGGGTCAGGAATTTAGATATGGCTTAGCAAGGTCATTGATCTGAGGGTCTCTCAAATGCTGTGATCTAGGTTTAACTAAAGCAGAATCTGTTTCTTAGCTTACTCATTGGTTGTTGTCAGTTGTCAGTGCCTTGAGGGATGTTGGATTGAGGGCCTCAGATCCTTGTTGGCTGGAGGCTACCCTCGATTCTTTGCCACATGGCCTCTCCAATATGGCAGCTTGTTTTGAACAGGCCAATAAGACAGAATCTACTAGCATGACAAGGTCACAATCTTTTTTTTTTTTTAATGGCCACATGCATGGCATGCAGAAGTTCCTGGGCCAGGGATTTCACCTGAGCCTCTGCAGTGACCCAGGCTGCTGCAGTCATGTTCTCAACCCACTGTGCTACAGTGGGAACTCCATCTTTTGTAACCTAATCATAGAATTGTTATGACATCACCTTTCCATGTCCTATTGGTTAGAAGGAAGTCACGAAGTCAGTTCAGTCCCCACTCAAGGGGAGAAGATTATACTAGGGTGTGCATACCAGGAAGGTAGGGGTTACTGGAGGTCATCCTAGCAGTCACCTACTACAAGGCTTGACCGATCTTCATACAATAATTAGAGCCCAGGGTGTAACCAATTAGCCCACTCCCCAGTTTTTAGCTCAAGGTCATCATTCTAGGAAGAATATAATAATCGGTTACAGGTGCTTCTTCTCATTTCCACTACTACCCACACATCCATGATCTTCCTCACTACTCCTGGGAAATGGAATCTTTTCCTGTATAGTATTTAAAATTATACCATTTCATTATTTCTCTCAGAATGTATAATAGTAACTCATATTTTAGTTGCTGTTGACACAGATGTGACCTAAGTGTGTAAAACTATTCTGAATCTACCAATAAATCCCTGTGGCAACCTTGAGCAAGTCACCTACCCATTTTGGTCCTAAATCTCCTTACCTAAAAAGCAAGACATTTACTTTAGAAGTTTACTTGAAGCTCCCTTGAGCTTTGTTGTTATGTGGTTTTTATTTGGGCCCATCAAAAGAAGTACTAATGAAAACCTTGCTAGATTTCTTTATGGTCAACATGGCCAGCTGATTGCATCTCGGAGACTGAAAGGAAGAATAGAATAAGTAGGCCACTGGAAGGGAAGCAGCCAAGGCACCTCCAGGGCTTGCAGAAGTAGGTCCATCTCTCTCTGAGGCCCCTCCATATTGAGGTATAGAACCAAAATACTTTATGTTCCTGTATGTGTCATCTGCTGAAACTGATATTTAAATCTATAAGAGAGAGATTCTGATTAGCTCTTCCTGGCTTATCATCCTACCCCTGCAGTCACGGGAAAGAGTTTTATGGTTGCTAGTCCCCCCAGAACCACAAGTGATGGAGGATGAGCATTTCCTGAAAAGAGGTGATGTTGGGTAGATTAAGCAGTTTATATCATTACTTTCAGCCAAAAGGGATGGCAGGGACAATGGACACTTGTGGAAAATAACTTAGAAATGTGTTATCCACAAAACTTTGTGACTTAAAAGACTACGGAATTATTATTTCACAGTTTTTGGGGGACAGGAGTCTGGACATGGCTTGGCTGGGTCTCCAGCCTTATTTAGGAGTCAAGTTAGGGTGAGTCAAATCAGCTTTGATCTAAGTATGCCCTCATTGAGCACTAGTACTTAATAGTAGCTACATCTTTTCCAGGGGAATGTAAGCCCCATGAGGTCAGGAAGCTTTGGTTTACTAATGCCTCTTAAGTGTCTAGAACAGGGCCTTGCTCATAGCTGACTTTCAGTAAATACTTATTGAATGAATATGTTGAATCTACAAGGCTGGCACAAATGCATGCTGGTACATATGAACCATATCTCACAACAGAAGTTAGAGTCTAACGTCAATTTGTAATGGGGAGCTGTGTGTCATAAAAATTACTGCATGGGAATTCCCATTGTGGCACAGTAGGTTAAGGATCCAGTGTTGTCTCTGCAGTGGCTTGGGTCACTGCTGAAGCACAGGTTTAATCCATAATCCAGGAATTTCCACATGTTATGGGTATGACAAAAAAAAAAATTACTGCATGATGAATATCATGGAGGCTTTGAAACCTCACTGAACTTTGACATTTTATGCAATTTTTCTATGTAATAACGCCAAAATGTTTTTCTTTCAGAAGTTTTTTTTGTTCGGCACCATAAAAATGACTTCTTTGCATTTATTGGCTGTGATATATAAAAATGTCTACCTTTAACCCTTTCATGATAGGCCCCAAGAACCAAGGCCTGGGCATAAGCAGGTTCATTTGTCCTATCTTGTCTTTCCTCCAGGATGTACACTTGCACCTATACTGCTACTTTGAACATATGAAGATCCTCAAAGATGTTCACACTATTAGACCTAGTGTGGTTACACTTTGGAAATTATCATAAAAAAATAGTCAGATCCCTACAAGGATGTATATTGCAGTGCTATATTTAATAGAAAAATTCAAAGCTATTAAAATGTAAAATAGAGAAAGGTTAAATAAGCACTTAATGTATATACAATTAAATACTCCACAGCCTTTGAAACTCTTGCTTGTTGGTAATAAAATGTTCCCAGGTCCATTTTACCAGTGGGGAAGCTAAAGATAGATTCAGTTCCTTGCACCGTGTTCAAGTGTCATCTAAACTCCATGCTAGAAAGTTGACCTCTGGTCATTTAGTCCAACTCTAATTTAATGTGAGAGTCTTGCTACCTTCCATCGATGGTGTGATAAGGAGAATAAGGCCCACCTCACCCCAAGGATGCCCAAGTCCCAATCCACAAACCTATAAACATTAACATTACATGGCAAAGAGGAATTAAGGTTGCAAGGTGGGCAGTTTGAGGTTGCTAAGCAGCTGACTTTAAAACAGAGAGATTTTCCTGGATTTATCTAGATGTGCTCAATGTAATTATAAGAGTCCTTAAAAGTGAAAGGGGTAAGTAGAACAGAGTCAGAGGGAGAGGTGACTCGGGAAGAATAGTCAGATGACAGGCAACACTGCTGGCTTTGAAGCTGGAGGAAAGGGGCCACATGCCAAGGAGGGCAGGCAGCCTGTAGATGCTAAAAGAGGCAAGGGGACAGATTTTACATTAGAGCCTCCTGGGCAATTCTCTCCTGCTACACTGTGACCTTAACCCAGTGAGACCCACTTTAGATTTCTGACCTCCAGAACCCTAAGATGATAGATTTAAGTCTCTAGGTTTGTGGTCACTGGTTAGAGCCACCAGAAGAAACTAATACAGATGGGTAGCCTGTCACTTCTCAAAACCTCTTGCACATGTCAGATCTTGCAAGGCGATGTGGAAAAATGGACTAAATATTTACTGACCAGGGTATGCCTGAAAGATGGGCTTTAAAAATACATTTCTGATGTCACATTTTAAATCTTAACATGAAATCACATTCCAATTCATTGGAATTATGTATCAGATTTTAGCATTTGGTCTTGCAATTATATGCTACTTTTGGCTCTCTTGGTTTGGATTAACTCTCAAACGTGGTGGTCCATAGTGCCTTGAATTCCTCTGCTTTCTAAAATTCTTAGATCTAGTGAGTAATTAAAATTTCTCTGTATAAGTGAATAGACTGTACTAACGGATGAAGTTAAAGACCTACTCAAAGGCTTATTCATAACCTGTAGCATGAGGTTCTCAGTAGGGATTTAGTAAAGAATGTTTTCCTCTCACACAGTTTACCAGCCTCGAATTGTAAGAGAGGAAATCAAGGAGTCATCAAGTTATATGGCTGCATATTAATCATTAGATTTTATAGTTGGTCACAGTTATTTTATTTATGACCATTTTATGCATCAAATGCAATATGCAGAAGCATATAGACAGTTACATATATTCAGGGGCTTATAACCCAGGAAAAAAGTGGACTTGATTTCTCTGTGTGCCCTTTGTTTACTTGCATGAACCAAAAAATGCATTTCTAATTATGTCAGGACATGGCCCGAAGATGTGACTGTGGTGAAAAGATGACAAATTAACCAGCAAGAATGGAAGGCCACCTGGAGTTTTTGAGAGCAATCTTAGAGTTTGGAGAATTCATAAACCAAGTAAACCTTCTGACATAACTATAAAATGTGGTATAAACCCTAGAAAAAAATGGCCATCTTGAAAGGGTAACAGCACTTTTATGAGAATTCCAGCCGCACCATGGCAACATCAACCCGTCAAAGCAAATGAAGGGTAGTAAAAGTAAAATTAAACATGATGAAGGGGACACCAGCTTGCTAACAGCTTTCCAAGCAGTAAAGCTTTCAAATGTTATCTCTTCATTGGTCTGTTCAATCACACATGCCTGCTACCAAGCTTTATCATATTATGTATCTTTCTCATCACTGCAGCCTGCCACGGGTTTGATGGACTTGTCTGTATATTCACAAAGGAGGGAAGAAGCTCTCTCTTCCCTTCCCCCTACTGCTGCCCCCTCCTTGTGAGCCCTCATCTCTCTCCTGTAATTCTTCTCTCCCTCTGTCCTCTCTTGCCCTTGTTCTGGTGTCCAACGCAAGTCTCTCCGGCATAACAAAAGTTGCCATGCAGCTCTGAGCTTTGGGGACTAAATATAGATCAAAGCCCCATCCTACCCTCCATTATCCAAAAGACAGATCCCATCATGCCTCTGACTTTGTCCTCTCTTTGCTTCTAAAAATCAGCATCCTTCTTTCCTCATGGTTCTTTTTCCTCCCAACTAATCCCTCTTCCCTACCCCTCTTTGACCTCCTGCCGGGGGAAAATTGTGAAGGCATTTTCATGTGTTAACTAACAGAATAGCTAATCCCCTGGACTGAATGCCTTTGCCCTGGTTTCAGGGACCCAGAAATCTTAAGGTTACATTTATTCTCCGACCTACTCAACCACCAGGGAGTCAGGACAAATTCTGGCCTTTTCAGTGCTTTAAACTTCTTCCCGACTTTTATTTCCCAGTTCTAAACAAATAAGGTTCCCATTCATTGTGTGTGGAGTGTTTGCAGTGCCAAATACCTAAGTCTGTAGACCATATGAGTTATTCAACTGTATGGGAAGGAAAAAGAAAAACAAATGACTAATCAGCCAACTGTAGGCTTCCCATAGCCCACACAGTGATGAGGAGATTCAGGGGGGGAAAAAAGCTGGGATACCATGCTGTGGTGCTTACAAATAGTCAGTAGGGGGTAGAAAGGGAAGGGAGAAAGCAAGAAAAGAAAGGCAAAGTTGCTGCAGCCAAGTGTCTCATAAAATTGCCATGTTTTAGCCTGTGTTTATTGTCTGTTAGTGTTGGTAATTGAATTGCTTTCTCTACTGTGGGCTAGTATGTAAAGCCACCTCCTTTTTCTATGATCAACATTAAAGTATGTTCCCAGTTAAATCAGTTCCTTTGATTCATTCATCCATTCAACACATACTTATTTAGACTCAACAGCATGCAGAGTAGGACTTAGGATGCTTCTGAGGTCTGAGAAAGGGCAGCAGGGAACGCAGCCTTGGGTGTGTTCAGAGGAGAAGGTCCTTAAATGTGCCATGTTGGTGCCCACCACTTCTGTATGTGAAGGTCTCTTTCTCTATGGATGCCTTGTGTGAGTCCAGGCTCAGGCATTTGATTGTCCTGGCCCTGGCTTCCAGCCAGGAACCCAGATATCTGCCTTTGCTGATTTGCCATCTCTTGTTCTACTCTGACAGGGTTATCATAGCCTCCCACACCTCCTGTCTACTGTTACAACTTTTAAACAGGTGTTTATTGGGGGGAAATATTAAAAGTACAAGTGACATAAGAGGTTATTCAAGGGCTATTGATAGGTGAAAACACAACATGGATGATGGAGTTCTATATTTGTTTAAAAAGGAAAAAAGTCACCACAAGTAAATGTTTAGAAAAATAAATATAAGGGAAATGTATATCAAACTATATTTAATGGTTATTAATACAATGGTTACAAATAGTTTCTTTTATGTTGATGTTTTGTAATGCTGGATTTTTTTTCTAAATAAAAAAATGTGTTTTACTGAAAAAAAAAAAAAAGTACAGGTGAGGTTGCAGTTCCAAAAAGAGCCTGTGAGGATTCTGATAAATTTAATCATGTTGTGTGGTTGTATGCATGCACATATACACACATACATTAGAGCCTGCTTGTAAGCATGCATGTGTGTGTGCAGACACACACACACACACACACACACACACTTTATTTCTGTTGCTTTTTGATCCTAATGTAATTAAATCAATCAGGCATCTTCTCTCAAAGTATAAGAAATTTTTTATGTAGCTTATGATTTCAAAGCCAACACATTGTACTTCTTGTAGGGTCCGCACATAAATTGACAATCACATAAATTGAATCATACCATCACAGAATCTTGGGATTGAAAAGAACATTGAGAACTAGATGAACAGAGGGCTGGTTTTCTAATCACAGTCTCTTATTAACTTCCTTATGGCCTTGGACAAGTCACTTTTATTTTAAAACACAGACATAAATATAAGTAAACTTATAAATACAGATATATCCCCACTTATATCTTATCACCAATTCTATGTGACTGCCTTGG
This sequence comes from Sus scrofa, assembly GCF_054392235.1. NCBI lineage: Eukaryota > Metazoa > Chordata > Mammalia > Artiodactyla > Suidae > Sus > Sus scrofa. The sequence goes on along the minus strand of NC_139396.1, from coordinate 101,508,401 downwards.
ACTAGCTGTATTAGTTTGCTAAGGCTGCCGTAACAAAATACCATATCTAGGTGGTAAAGGACAAAAATTTCTCAGTTCTGGAGGCCAGAGGTCCAAGAGCAAGGTGTTTTAGGTTTGGTTTTCTCTGAGGCCAATCTCCTTATAATATTGTTATGAGGATTAAGTGAGTTAATATTTGCAAAACACTTAAAACATGTACCTGGCATAATAGGTGTTATGTAAGTGTTAAATAAAATTTTCTGTAAATATAAAACCTGGAATGAAATCTTTATGCATACAGCTCTTACTTAACTATTAAAACAGTTTCAAAACTGTCAGCTATAAAGCAAAGTATTTAAAGATTAACTAAAAATTAAACTATAAAACCAATAAAATTCAAACTAACCATATTAATTCAGTGTGATAGATAATATTGTTTATGCTAAAACTAAATCATGTAAGTTACCATTAATTATGGAAAGATTTGGCTTCAGATCTAGTTCTACAGTGAAATTTTTTCCCTGTATTTTGAATTTTATGATATGAATGTACAGGACATCTGCATGCAATTAAGTTTTCTATTTTTTTGTTGTTGTTTTACATTAAATTTTTTTTAATAGTTATTTCCCCAATACAATTTTTTTTCTACTCCACAGCATGGTGACCCAGTTACACATACATGTATGCATTCTATTTTTGCACATTATCAGGCTCCATCATAAGTTTGACTAGACATAATTCCCAGTGCTACACAGCAGGATCTCATTGCTAATCCATTCCAAAGGCAATAGTTTGCATCCATTAACTCCAAGATCCCAATCCACCCCACACCCTCCCCCTCCCCCTTGGCAACCACAAGTATGTTCTGCATGTCTATGATTTTCTTTTCTGTGGAAAGGTTCATTTGTATCCTATATTAGATTCCAGATATAAATGATATCATATGGTATCTGTCTTTCTATTTCTGACTTCCTTCACTCAGGATGAGAGTCTCTAGTTCCATCCATGTTGCTGCAAATGGCATTATTTTGTTCTTTTTTATGGTTGAGTAGTATTCCATTGTCTATATATACACCACTTCTTCCAAATCCAATCATCTGTCGATGGACATTTGGGTTGTTTCTATGTCTTGGCTGTTATGAATAGTGCTGCAATAAACATGTGGTTGCATGTGTCTTTTTTAAGGAAAGTTGTGTCTGGATATGTGCCCAAGAGTGGGATTGCCTGGTCATATGGTGGTTCTATGTATAGATTCCTAAGGCACCTCCATACTGTTCTCGATAGTGGTTGTACCAGCTTACCTTCCCACCAACAGTGCAGGAGGGTTCCCTTTTCTCCACACCCCCTCCAGCATTTGTTATTTGTGGACTTATTAATGATGGCCATTCTGACTGGTGTGAGGTAGTATAGTAGCTTTGATTTTCATTTCTCTAATAATCAGGTATGTTGAGCATTGTTTCATATGCTTGTTGGCCATTTGCACATCTTCCTTGGAGAAATGTCTTTTCAGGTCTTTTGCCCATTTTTTTCAATTGGGTTGTTGTCTTTTTTGCTGTTGAGTTGTATAAGTTGCTTGTATATTCTAGAGATTAAGCCCTCAACCCAAAAACTACTTGAACTGATCAACAAATTCAGCAAAGTAGCAGGATATATAAGATTAACATGCAGAAATCAGTCACATTTCTGTATACTAACAATGAAATAGTAGAAAAGGAATACAAAAATACAATACCTTTTAAAATTGCACCCCAAAAAATCAAATATTTGGGACTACACCTGACCAAGGAGGTAAAGGGTTTATATGCCAAGAACTATTTAACATTAATCAAGGAAATTAAAGGAGATGTAAAGAAATAGAAAGATATTCCATGCTCCTGGGTTGAAAAAATTAATATTGTAAAAATGGCTATACTACCCAAAGCAATCTACAGATTCAGTGCAATCCCTATCCAATTACCCAGGACATTTTTCATAGAACTACAACAATCCAAAAACTTATATGGAACCACAAAAGACCCAGAACTGCCAGAGCAATTCTGAGGAACAAAACCCAAGCAAGGGGCATAACTCTCCCAGACTTCAGACAATATTCCAAAGCCACAGTCATCAAGACAGTGTGGTACTGGTACCAAAACAGACAGACAGACAGACCAATGAAACAGAATAGAGAACCCGGAAATAAACCCAGGCACCTATGGTCAATTAATCTTTGACAAAGGAGGGAAGAACATAAAATGGGAAAAAGAAAGTCTACTCAGCAAGCATTGCTGGAATCCTGGACAGCTACATGCAAATCAATGAAACTAGAACACAACCTCACACCATGCACCAAAATAAACCCTAAATGGCTGAAAGACTTAAATATAAGACAAGACACCATCAAACTCCTGGAAGAGAACATAGGAAAAACATTCTCTGACATCAACCTTATGAATATTTTCTCAGGTCAGTCTCCCAAAGCAACAGAAATAAGAGCAAAAAGAAACCAGTGGGACCTAATCCAACGGACAAGCTTTTGCCCAGCAAAGGAAACCAAAAAGAAAACAAATAGACAACTTACAGAATGGGAGAAAACCATTTCAAATGATGCAGCTGCAAATTAAGTTTTTCAGGGCATTCTGTGCTAGCACAGCAGGTTAAAAATCCAGCATTGTTACTGCAGTAGCCCTGCTTGGTGCTGTGGCATGGGTTTGATCCCTGGCCCAGGAACTTCCACACGCTGCAGGTGAGGCCATCTCCCCCCACCCCCCGCCGAAAACAAACAGAAATCTCAACCAAACAACCCAACAAACAAAAACAACAACAAAAAAGTAAAGTAAGCTTTTCAAAGTGAGACAAATATTACCCAGACTTTGTTGGCTAGGACAGGACAGTGAGACCTCATTCTTTGTCAATATTTTACTAGTTAGCAGTCCTGGAATGCCAATTTTAATTAAAGATAATGTCAACATTACATTCTTAGTGAAACCTGCATCAAACCATTCTCTAAATCACAAAGCTGATCATGTCAGGAATTTGGAGGCCATTCATGACTCCACCTCTTTATCCTCATGTTTTAACTGAGCAAATGTACCTCTAAAATATTCCCTGACTCTGTCTTCTTCTATTTAGCTTTTCTTAAACGTATGAACCCCTAAGAATATGTATTCAACCCATGGAGTTAGAGATCCTAGTTTGAGTATATGCTAATGATCTCTGTGAAAGCTATACAGGGGAATCATTGCATGGGAATGTTGCTATACAAATGGGGCTACAAGGTACTCACACATGCACCTCTTCTTGGTATTTCTCTTTTTAATTGAAGGGCAGTTAATTTACAATGTTGTGTTGATTTCAAATGTACAGCAAAGTGATTTAGTTATATATATATATATAAACACACATATGTATATCGTTTTTCAGATTCTTTTTCACTATAGGTTATTACAAGATATTGAGTATAATCCCCTGTGTTATACAGTAGGTCCTTGTTATTTACCTATTTTATATAAAGTAGTATGTAGGTTAACCCTAACCTCCCAATTAATTTCCTTCCTCTTCCCCCACTATCCCCTTTGGTAACCATAAGTTTGTTTTCTATGTCTGTGAGTCTATTTCTTCTTCATATTTCTGTTGGACAGAACTCTGTTCTAGAGTAACCCAGAATTACTCATTGGTATGATGAAGTCCTTCATAAGTGGAGATGCCAATTACCTTATGGCTCTCTGAGGCTCCAACTCTATATTGCAATCTAATTTATCCTAGAAACTTCTTTCCCATGGTATCTGTTATGATGCAGTCTGTCATGCCCTCCAGCCTAAATCAATACATTTCACTATTAAGGAGTTCAGTCTCTTTGTAAAGAGCTTTGCCTTTCTGGTGGATTGGGGTTGTGGCAGAAATGTTCTGCTCTGCTGGCCTGAGGACCATTGGTCCTTAATGGAACCATGCAGAATGTGTGTATGTTTAAAGCACAGACTCATGGAAGGCCAGCCTACAATTAGAAATGACTAAGTTCCACCTCCTTATTTTATATGTAGACTTCCCAATGTTAAACTTCCCAAAGAGAACAAAAACCTTAAAAAAATCATGCTTTTTGGAGCATCTCTGTTTATGTGAGGAGTAAACATGGAAAGTCTGTCCTATATTATTAAAAGTTCTGTAGTCTAGTTCAAGGTGCTCTGGGATGGTCCTGTTACTTCCATCATTTGGCTACATGACTTTGGCTCAAATGTGGGAGGCTTTCTTAACCTGTTGGTTAATGCAGAGAGACAGATCCATCTTCCCTGTCCTCTCTATTTTCAGTCCGCTCAGGCCACCAGGTTGTCACAGGCCACACATGTGTATATAGCTGTCCACTTCTACTACAGAATTCCCAAATAATGTGAATACCTATCTTCTTGGCAAAAAGATTCTGTGATCAAATAATTGTTGAAGTGCAAAGTTAAATTGTGAACTTTCCTAGGACTTCTTAGAACATTTAATGTGCATCATGAATCTCCACTAGGGGAATAAGAAGGATGTTGAAATTCATATATGTATATATTTTTTGAACCAAGGACTTAGAGAATATCTGGTGGGACCTAGAAAAATACTACCTAGATTTTAATCCCCTGTAGACAGTTATAACATCTTAGTCCTCTTTTTGTCTCAAACAGAGCACTATGCTGGGCACAATAGGTAATAAACGTGTTTAATGAAAGGAGTGAAGTTATATATTTTCCCTAAGTTCTCAATTTTCTCATCTGTAATATGTAGAGTTAAGATTACATCTTATTTTGCTTGGTGGTTTTAACATATTCAGAAGGAGAAGGATTTGAATGAATATATATTGTTAAAATAGAAAATACTTTGTGTATTTTGTGTTACCATCAATATCAGAACGGCCACTACTGGTCTATTACTATGTGCTTCACAGAAAATAGGTTCTTTTAACCTTTGCTCTACATGACATATGGAATAGCTCATAAGTTTTATTGCTGTAATATATGTAGCTTTTAAATAGATCAAGTAGAAGTAAATAAAATTTAACATGTAAATAGATCATTTACTGGATCTTGCTTCCGAAGTTGCCTGGCCTGAAAAAATGGATACTTATATATCCTGATAAATATTCACCTGCAACCTTCATTCATCTGGTTACAACTATAACTATATATGATAATTATTACTATAGCTATATGTGCATATATATTTATTTTTATATACATGTATATATATACACACACATATGTATATATACATATATATATGTATAAATATATGATTTAGGCACTTTATTGTTCTTATCCTCACCATAACTCTGCAGAAACTGGCATATGATCCCTGTTTTAACAAGAGAAAGCTAAGGCCTAGAAATGCTAAATAACCACTCAGAAATATAGGGGTCTTAGGCCTTAATTCTCTGAATCAAGATATACCTGCCCAGCCTAAAACAGACTTGCTCATAGCTTGCCTTTATACTGCTTAATGTGATAAGTATAGCCCATTCCTAGAACAAGAATATCCAACCTGAATGGAGGGCTGACATTAGCCAAGCAACAGAGAGTCCTATTTGAAACCTAACACTGTATTACTGTGACTCAAGACCACCCAAGGCCCAGAGGAAGGCCAGTTTGCCTCAAGTCACAATGAACATTTACATGATGCCATCACACACCTGGCACCCCTCTCAGCTTTTTTTTTTTTTTTTAAACCTTGTTCACAATCCTCACAACAGCCATACATGGGCTACACTTATTTAAGTCATTTTGCAGATAATGTAAAACAGAGGCCCAGAGAGTTGGAGCAATTTGCCTGTGGTCACAGAGCTAGTAAATGGCCAGCTGGGACTTGAACCCAGGCAAAGCTAAATTTAGCAGCTGCGTGCTTAACGCCTAAACCAGTACCAGCAGTTGCAACACACCTGCTGACTCCTTAAATCCTGCTCCACCTCACTTGCCAAGTCCTAATCGATCCACAGTTCTTTCTAACCATGTTATCTTGTAACTATTATTTTGTGATGCTTCATGACCATACTGTCTCCCCAGTGAGCCAGTGGTTCTCCCATATGTGCCTTCACAAACCTCCACTGAAGTCGATGGGCCACAGGCCTTCAGCTGCTCTTCCTCGCAAGCCAATTCTCCTCCTCCCCACTGCTCAAACTATACCCGGACTTTTGCCTTCGGATACAAGGTTTACAGGGGAGTCATCATCACACAATTACCCTCCACCATGCAGTGCCGACAATGCAATCATCTGTCAGCAAATGAGTGAAGCAGTTCCTGCATGAGGCTGTCTGGACCACATTTGGCAAAATCAGATTATTACCTGCATGCCTCCTAACCAAATGCAAATGGAGCTCTCTGTTACTCTGAATGGGAGCATGTTTTTTTTCTGGCTTTCCTGCTTGCATACTGAGATTCACATAGAAGCCACAAAGGTACGGGGAAAATTATCTCAAGACAAAATGCCTTTGTTCCATCTCTTTAATTAGAGTTGGACTTCTTTTATAGAAAGCTCTTGGAAACCATTTAGAATATTCCCTGCACATCTTTTCACTAAGGAGTGTGTTCCCAGTGTTACCTGGTAGATTTGTCTTCTGGATAGTCAAAATTTAATAATTCTATTTAGTCAAAGGATAGAATCAGGATTGATTTAGAGACTCATGGGACATTGAGACAAGGCACAAAGCCCCTGTGTGCTATTAATGCTGACAAGGTAAGGAAGACCCTCTTTTCTCACCTTTCTTTTTCCTTACAACATACTGTTATGAAAAATTTCCAACACACAGAAAGTTAAAAGGATTTTACAGTGAATAACCCCTTGCCCCTGCTTAGGTTTCCTTATGCTTGCTTTATGTGACATCTGTCTGTATGTCCCTCTATGCAGTTACCAGTCCATCTAATGTTAAAGTGAATTTTGGCTTTTTTTTTTTTTTTTTTCTTTTTAGAATCACAGGTGCGGCACATGGCAGTTCCCAGGCTAGGGATCGAATTGGAGCTACAGCTGCTGGCCTACACCACAGGCACAGCAACACCAGATCTGAGCCACATCTGTGATGTACACCATAGCTAAGGGCAAAATGGGATCCTTAACCCACTAAGCAAGGCCAGGGATCAAACCCAAGTCCTCATGGGTATTAGTTGGATTTGTTTCCGCTGAGCCACCACAGGCACTCTCTGTTAAAATGCCTTTTAACATAAGTTGCAGACTTTGGCACATTTCACTCCAAATACTTCAACACACATATTCTTTAATTATATTTAATATTTATTTATATTTTTCTCTTTTGGGTTTTGAGGCAAAATTTGCATACAATATAATGTAGAAATCTTAAGTGGACCCTTCACAGAATTTTAATATTTATATATACCTGTGTAATGAAAACCCCTGTCAAGGTATAAAAGATGACCATTACTCCAAAAATTTCCTCATGCCATATCCCAGTCAATCTACAACTCCACCTCCCTGGAGGCAACCAAGACTATAATTTTTTTCCCCACCATAGATTAGTTTGGTTTGCCTAGAATGTCATACATATGGAAACGTAGAGTAGGTACTCTTTGGGGTAAGTTTCCTTCCCCAGCGTCATGTTTTTGAGATTCACCCACACTGTTGTGTGTATCAGCAACTAACTCTTTTTCTATTGCTGAGTAGTAAGTATTCTCTATGGATAGTGATACCACACTATTTATCCATTCACCTGGTGATGAATACCTGGGCTGTTTCTAGATTTCTATTTTTCTTCCTTCCTGTCTATCTTTCTGTCTTTTTTAGGACCACACCCAAGGCATATGGAAGTTTCCAGGCTAGGGGTCCAATTGGAGCTGTAGCCACTGGCCTGTATCACAGCCACAGCAACACCAGGTCTGGGGTGTCTGTGACCTACACCACAGCTCATGGCAACACTGGATCCTTGACCCACGAACAAGGCCAGGGATCAAACCCACATTCTCGTCAATACTAGTAGGGCTAATAGAATTTGTTAGCCACAATGGGAACTCCTATTTCTAGATTTTGACTGTTGTGAGTAAATCTGCTGTGAATATCTGTATATAAGTCTTTGCACAAGTACACATATTCTTTTGTTCATCTTGGGTAAATAAGTAAAAGTAAAATTGCTGGTGATAGAATGTGTGTTAGTTTTATAAGAAACTGAAAACATTTCTTCTAAAGTAATCATATTTTACACTCAACAACCACGTTCAAAAGTTCAGTTTGCTCTATATCCTCACTGATGTTGGGTGTTGTCAGTCTTTTTCATATTAGCCATTCTGGTGGTAGATACTTCACCAAGGCATTAATTTACATTTCCAAGATGACAAATGATGTTGAGTTTTTTTCCATGTGCTATGGCCATCCATTTATCTTCTTTGTGAAATGTCCACTCAAAACTTCTGCCCATTGTTTTTAAAGGGAGGACCTTGTCAACTTGGCCCTAGTTCCAGAGAGACGAATGCACCATCCTTGTGCGTGTGTTTGCATTAGGGAGCCCCAATCCATTGCCCCTTCTCCACCCCCTGCCAAGGCTCCAAAGAACCTGAAGAGATAATTTTTGAATAAATGTTGGTGGCACTTCTCATTTGTTGGGTGCTGCCAACAGGCAGCAGGAATTGACGGCTTGTTAGCAAAACCTGGCCCCTTTGTGAGATGTTTTCAGAATGATTGATTTACAATAAAGTGGTTCCTGGTGGGTGCATGCAGGTGGAACTGATGCGGATCGATTCCAGTAGCGCTAACTAATCAGCTGTTTAAACTGGCAGGGAGAGAGTGCTCAGTGACAGACACGGCCATCATTTTCCTCCTAAGATTACAAATTAACTTGTTGGGGTTTGCTGGGGTGTGTGACAACCTGGAGCCTCAGAGGAAGGGAGGGTGGCTGTGCCTTCAGGGAGGCCTCTGTGGGATCTGCCTTCCTGTAAGGCTGGACCTGCAGGAGCTTCAGCACTTTGGGCTGGAGCAAGAGACAACTCATCTGATGAAGTGTGGTGATTTTCATCTGAATTTTAAAAGTGCCCATCCTGTTTTTCTTTTCTTTAGTCTGTTATCTATTTGCTTGACCTCATGGCAGGCCCAGTTCTCTTCATTTTTTTCACATAGAATAAACACTCAGGAAACCATCACGATCTCCCCTCAGGTCTTGAAGAAAACTCAGTATCCTCAAATCCAAGCTCTTCTGAGTTAAGGAGGGCCACTATTTTGTTTTTAAGTCTCTTTACTTTATAGCAGGTTTAAATTGTTGTATCATTTAAGCATTGATGTATTTGCCTTTATAATATTAATTACAATTAATAATTATTTGTGAGGTTTTCAGCTGAAGAGGCCAGGTTGGATGATGATGATGAAGTAGGCTGGTATAACCGTGGCCCAGTTATGGCCACCAATAGGAAAGATAGCTCCCCTCCCCCCGCCCCAGCCCAAAGGAAGGCTAGCCTATCTCCAGACTGCAGCACCTGGCTTATGCCTTGCCCCCAAAGCTTTTTCATACATTATCCTCAAAGATAGAGTCATGTAGGTGGATAGTGTTAACAAGGTCCACCATTTATATGTGAGAAAGCAGAAATCAAAAGGCATCCTTGAATAGATGCTGAAAGTGGTGAACCCTGACCTCAGAGACAGGTCTTTGGATTTTAGTATTTCCAATTACAGCTCTGCAAGCCTGAATTAACAGGCTAAATCATATATGTGCTATATGAAGTGTCTGGAGTGGCATTCCAATATAGGAAGGTGGACCTGTTAACACTATCCAAATTAACATTTCAAAAGGATTTGTTTCTTCAGAACTTGATACTGTTATTCTAAAGTGCTACCGGAGGAATAACCAGGTGAGAGCTGGCACAGGCTGCAACCAGTTATTAAAACAGTGTACAGCTCCAATAATTAAATCCACGTGGCCCCAGGGATAAACAGAAAAATAAAGTATAGGTGACTTTGTAACAGGCTCTAGTTAGTATCTGAAAAAGCAAAGTATGATAAAGGAGGCACCAAAAACTTGTAGAGAGAAGATAGGAAGATCAGTCAACTTATGACTCTGCAACAATTGAAAACTTATTAAGGGGGAAAAAGTAAATTTAGATCCTTAACAGATGACATGCTCCAAAATAAATATGAGATATTTGAAGATTTAAATATAGAAGTGCAAATTAGAAAAGTTTTTAAAATATTTAGGAGAGGGAGTTCCCTTCATGATTCAGAAGAAATGAATCTGGCTAGTATCCATGAGGACACAGGTTCAATCCCTGGCCTCACTCAGTGAGTTAAGGATCCGGTGTTGCCATGAGCTGTGGTGTAGGTCACAGATGCAGCTCGGATCCCACATTGCTGTGACTGTGGCCCAGGCAGGTGGCTACAGCTCCGATTTGACCCCTAGCCTGGGAACCTCCATATGCCACGGGTGCGGCCCTAAAAAGACAAAAAAATTTAAAAAATAAAATGTTTAGGAGATTAGCCAAGCCTTTGGGTTAAGAAAGACCCTATTAGCAGAAAAGTAAAAGAAAAATGACAAATGAAGATATTCATGAATGTAATGCGTGTAAACTATTTATAAAACAATACCAAGATTAATAATGGAATATTTTTCATATATAAAATTAGTTAAGATGAAAATATGGTAATGCTTAATGTTAGCAATGATAAAGGACACTCTCATACACTTATGGGTAGAGGGTAAATTGTACAACTTTTCTGGTCTATGTGCCAATATGTTGTTCCTATTGACCTCTCCAGTCTTACCTCATATCACCTTGTCCTTTGCTCTCTGTTCTAGGATGAGGGGAATGTTTTTTTTTAGTTGTCTTCCTTCAGATTTTCCATATGCCTAGAAAGCTGCATTTTTCCTTGCCCTTCTTTTTCTACCATATTTATCCCTTTTCTCTTCCATTCTTTCTCTTCCTCTACCCCTTCCTCTCCATCTTATCCTAGTTGAGACAAACTTTCCTTGAAATCTTACATCAAATATCATTCAATGCATTTGCCTTATTTTCCCTGAAAGTGTCCCATTTTATCTCATTATTTGCTCTTACACCTTATAACTTTCCCTTATAACACTCATCACAACTGAAATTTATATATTTGTGATTGTTTGACTAATATATTTTTCCCTCCCAGGATTACATGGGCTGTTGTCACCTTTAGTCAATGTTGAATCCCTCAGGTCTAGCCAAAAAACAGAGTTTATACATATTTGTTGGATGTATTGGTTGTGACGTTCCAAAACACCACTGGAATAAACAGAGGCTTATGCAAAGCTAACTTTATTAAACCTCCTGCAATAAGGGAGAATCTACTTTGACAGAGCCTTAGTCATGTCCCAAAAGAGGGTGGTCATGGGTAGAAATTTCCACAATTTGAGGATCTGGACTCAAGTGGTTTAAGGTGGGTTTTAGTGTAAAGATCTGATAGGAAATGGCAAAAGTATGACACACAAGTTTAAGATTGTTGAGCACTGCAAGATAAGGATCTTTAAGCAAGTCTTCTAAGTAAAATTAGTTTGATATGTGAGCTATTTGCCTCCCTGAAAAATATGTTGTTTTATTTTTATTTAAAAGTTAAAAAAAAGTGTAGTTTATTTACAATGTGGTGCCAACTTCTGCTGTCAGCATAGTGACTCATATACACACAGACACATTCTTTCTAATATCCTTTTCCATCAAGGTCTATCCCAGGAGATTGAATATAGTTCCCTGTGCTATACAGTAGGTTCTTGTTTATACATTCTAAATTTAATACGTTGTTTGCATTTGGAGTGGATAATCAATGCGATCCTGCTGTATAGCACAGGGAACTATATCTAGTCACTTGTGATGGAACATGATGGAGGATAATGTGAGAAAAAGAACGTGTATATGTATGTATGACTGGGTCACTTTGCTGTACAGCAGAAATTGACAGAACATTGTAAATCAGCTATAATAAAAAAAAATGTAATAGTTTGCATTTACTAAGTACAAACTCCCATCTATCCAACCCCCTCCCTCTACTCCCTTGGCAACCAAAAGTCTGTTCTCTATGTCCCTGGGTTTGTTTCTGTTTTATAGATAGATTCATTTGTGCCATATTTTAGATTCCACATATAAGTGATATCATATGTTGCCTTTTTCTTTCTGACTGACTTCACTTAGTATGAGAATCTCTAGTTGCATCCATATTGCTGCAAATGGTATTTCTTTCTTTCTTTTTTCTTTCTTTTTTGTCTTTTAGGGCCACACCTACGGCATATGGAGGTTCCCAGGCTAGGGGTCAAATCGTAGCTGTAGCCGCCAGCCTATGCCAGAGCCACAGCAACGCGGGATCTGAGCCGGGTCTGTGACCTACACCACAGCTCACAGCAATATCAGATCCTTAACCCACCAAGTGAGGCCAGGGATTGAACCCGCATCTTCATGGATGCTAGTCGGGTTTGTTAACCACTGAGCCATGATGAGAACTCCAGTATTCTTTTTATGGCTGGGTAGTGTTCCATTGTATATGTGTACCACATTTTTGTAGTCCATTCATCTATTGATAGACATTTTGGTTGCTTCCATGTCTTGGCTATTGTGAATAGTGCTGCCATGAACATAGAGGTGAAAGTAACTTTTCAAATTATAAATTTGCCTGAGTATATTCCCAGGAATAGGATTGCTGGATCATATGGTAATTCTGTTTTTTGGTTTTCTGCGGAACTTCCATACTGTTTTCCATAGTGGTTGCACAAACTTACATTCCCACCAAGAGGGTAGGAGAGTTCTCTTTTCTCCATACCTTCCTGAGCATTTGTTATTTGTAGACATTTTAACGATGGGCATTCTGACTGGTGTGAGGTGGTACCTCATTGTAGTTTTGATTTGCATTTCTCTAGTAATGAGTGATGTTGAACATTTTTTCATGTGCCTAGTAGCCATCTGTATGTCTTCTTTGGAGAAATGTATATTTAAGTCTTCTGTCCATTTTTCAATTGGGCTGTTGGTTTTTTTGTTGTTGAGTTTTATGAGTTGATTTGTATATTTTGGAGATTAAACCCTTGTTGTTTGCATCATTTGCAGATAAATTCTCCCATTCCTTAGGTTGGCTTTTCATTTTTTAATGGTTTTCCTTTGCTGTGCAAAAGCTTGTAAGTTTGATTAGGTTCCATTTATTTATTTTTGTTTTTATTTCTATTGCCTTGACAGACCTATTTAAATATTTTATGATTTATCACATAAATTGTAAAATCATCTATGCCTGAAAATCTCTTCTAGGAGTTTTCTGGGAGTCATGTCCTATGTTTAAGTGTTTAAGCCATTTTGAGTTTCTTTTTGTGCATGACATGAGGGTATTCTAATTTTGTTGACTTGCATGCAACTGTCTAACTTTCCCAGCACCACTTGTTGAAGACAGTGTCTTTCCCATTTTATATTCTTGCTTCTTTTGTTGAATGTTAATTGACTATAGATATATGGGTTTATTTCTGGGTGCTCTGTCTGTTTTGTACCAATACCACACTGTTCTGATTACTTTTGTCTGTTTTTGTACCAATACCACACTGTTCTGATTACTATAGCTTTGTAGTATTGTCTGAAGGCTGAGAGATTTATGCTTCCTGCTTTGTTTTTTCCCCCTCAGGATTTCTTTGACAATGCTGGGTCTCTTATTGTTCCATATAGATTTTTGGATTCTTTATTCTTGGTCTGTGAAAAATGTCATGGATAATTTAATAGAATCTCATTAAATTTGTAGATTGCTTTGGGTAGTATGGCCATTTTAACAAAATTAATTCTTCCAACTCAAGAGCATGAGATATCTATTTCTTTGAATCCTTTCTAATTTCCTTTATTAATGTTTCTTAAGTCTCAGTATATGTCTTTTACCTCCTTAGGTTTATTCCTAGATTTTTTTTTTTTTTTTGGTGAGATTTTAAAAGCTATTGCTTTTTTGCATTCACTTTCTGATATTTCATTGTAAGTATAAAGAAATGCAACTTATTTCTGAATGTTAATCTTGTATCCTGTTACTTTGCTGAATTTCTTTATCAGATCTGTTAGTTTCTGTGTAGAGTCCTGAGGGTTTCTACATATAGTATCATGTCATCTGCATATATTGACAATTTTATTTCTTCATTTCCAATTTGATACCTTTTTGTTTCTTGTCTGATCGCTGTGGCTAGGACTTCCAATACTATGTTGAGTAAAAATTTTGGGAGTGGGCATCCTTGTTCTAGATTTTAGTGGGAAGGCTTTCAGCTCTTCCCTGTTGCATATTATATCGAGTGGGTTTGTCATACATAGCTTTTATTATGTTGAGATATGTTCCTTCTATAACCACTTTAGTAAGAGTTTTTATCATGAATGGATATTAAATTTTGTTAAATGATTTTTTTTCTGGATCTATTGAGATGCTTATGTAGTTTTTGACTTTACTCTTGTTAATGTGGTGTATTACACTGATTTATTTGCATATGTTGAACCATCCTGTGAAATTTGGCTGATTCCCACTTAGTTGTGGTATATGACCTTTTTTATGTGTTGTTGGATTTGGTTTGCTAGAATTTTGTTAAGAATTTTTGTTAATCGAATATATTGGCCTATAAATTGCTTTTTTGGTGGTGTCTGTCTGTTTTTGGTATTAGGGTGATGGTGGATTCATAGAATGTCTTTGGGATTATCCCCTCCTCGTCACTATTTGGAAGAATTTGAGAAGCATCTGTATAAGTTCTTTGTATGTTTGGTAAAATTTGCCTATAAATCCATCTGCTCTGGAAATTTTTTGGTAGGGAGTTTTTTTTTTAAATTATAGATCCTATTTCAATTCTAGTGATCATTCTGTTCAAATGATCTATTCTTCTTGATTCAATTTTGGTGGGTTGTATGTTTCTAGAAAGTTTTCCATTTCTTATAGATTGTCAAGTTTGTTGGCATATATTTGTTCATAGTATTCTCTCTTTTTTATATTTCTATGGTATTGAGATTTTTCCTTCTTCACTTCTTATTTGGTTTATTTGGATTCTCTTTCTTTTCTTCTTGATGAGCCTGGTCAGAGGATTGTCAAATTTCTTTACCCTTTCAAAGAACCAGGTTTTATTCTATTGGTTTGTTTAATTTTAATTTTTTATTATAGTTGATTTTCAATATTCTGTCAATTTCTGCTATACAGCAAAGTGGCATATATATGTATGTATATGTGTATATATGTATATATATATTTATATTCTTTTTTTTCATACTATCTTCCATCATGTTCTAACCAAAGAGATTGAACATAGTTCCCTGTGCTGTATAGTAGGAGCCCGTTGCTTATTCACTCCAGATGCAACGATTTGCATCCACTAATCCAAAACTTCCAGTCCATCCAATTCCCTCCCTCTCCCCTCCTGGCAACCACAAGTCTGTTCTCCTTGTCCATGAGTTGTTTCTTTTCTGTGGATAGGTTCATTTGTGCCATATATTAGATTCCACATATAAGTGAAATTAGATTCCACAAATAAAATGGTATTTTTCTTTCTCTTTCTGACTGACTTAGTACGGGAATTTCTAGTTGCATCCATGTTGCTGCAAATGGCCTTATTTTATTTTATTTTTTATGGCTGAGTAGTGTTCCATTGTGTATATATACCACACCTTCTTAATCTGTTCATCTGTTGATGGACATTTTGTTTGTTTCCATGTCTTGGTTATTGTGAATAGTGTTGTGATGAACACAGGGATGCATGTATCATTTTGAATGAATGTTTTGTCCAGATATATGTCCAGGAGTAGGATTGCTGGATCACATGTTAGTTCTGTATTTAGTTTTCTGAGGAAACTTCATGATGTTTTACATAGTGCTTGTACCAATTTACATTCCTACCAACAGTGTAGGAAGAGAAAATAGTTGCAAAGGATGCAACCAACAAGAGCTTAATCTCTAAAATATACAAACAATGTATACAACTCAACAACATAAAAACAAACAACCCAATTGAAAAATGGGCAGAAGACCTAAATAGACATTTCTCCAAAGAAGACATATGGATAGCCAACAGGCACATGAAAAAATGCTCAACATCAATAATTTTTAGAGAAATGCAAATCAAAACTATAATGAGGTACCACCTCACACTAGTTGGAATGGCTATCATTAATAAGTTTATAAATAACAAATATAGAGAGGGTATTCATTTTTTTAACCACTATTTTATTAATTTCCTCTCTGATCTTTATTATTTCTTTCCTTCTCCTGATGTTAGGTTTTGTTTTTACTTCTGTTTTCTAATTCTTTTAGGTGTTAGGTTAGGTTAGGTTGTTTATTTGAGATATTTCTTTTTTGTTTTATTTTTTGTTTTTGTTTTTGTTTTTAGGGCTGCACCTGCAGTATATGGAAGTTTTCAGACTAGAGGTCCAATTGGAGCTGCAGCTGCGGGCCTATGCCACAGCCACAGCAATGCTAGATCTGAGCTGTGTCTGTGACCTACACCACAGCTCATGGCAATGCCAGATCCTTATCCCACTGAAAAGGGCCAGGGATTGAATCTGCATCCGCATGGATACTATTTGTTTTCAATGTCGTTTGTGTCAAGGTATTTTTAAATTTCATTTTGGGTTTCCTTGTTGATCCATTAGTTTTTTAGTAGCATGTTATTTAGTTTCCATGTAGTATTTCCCCCCCATATTTCTTTTCCTGTAGTTGATTTCTCATTTCATGATGTTGGGGTCAGAGAAGATGCTTAAAATAATTTCTCTACTCTTAAATTTGTTAAGGTTAGTTTTGTGTTGTAGTATGTAGTCAATCCTAGAAAATGCTATATATGTACATGAAAAGAATGTATACTCTGTTTTTTTTGGATATAATGTCCTCAAAACATCAATTAAGTCTAACTGTTCTCTTCTATCATTTAGGGTTTCTTTTGCCTCATTGATTTTCTAGCTACACATTCTTAAAAAAAAAGAGAGTCAAATTATCTTACTCTCCTTCCTCACATTTTATGATTTTTACAACTTTATGTTTATCCTTTTGCTATTCCTTGGTTTATCATAACTTTTACAAATAGTTTTTTTTTAATCTGTATACTGTCTTATTTAAGTGATTACTTTCCAATTGTGATTTCCTGCCTATGCCACCTTGCTTCTTTTAGCTTTAGAGGACAGCTTTCAATATTTCCTTTAGGTTAGGTTCATTATTGCTGTATTCTTTTGGTTTTTGCTTATCTGAGAACTTGTTATTTATCTTCCTATTCTAAATGATAATCTTGCTGGGTAGAATATTCTAGGTTGCAGATTTTTCCCTTTCAGAACTTTGAATGTATCTTGCCACTTCCTTCTGGCCTGCAGCATTTCTGTAGAGAAATCAGCTGATTGCCTTATGGCGGGAGTAGGGGGGATCCCTTGTAATTAACATTTAGTTTTTCTCTTGCTGTTTTTAGAAACCTCTCTTTATCTTTAATGTTTGTCATCCTTATTATAATATGTCTTGGTATAGGCCTGTTAGGGTTCATCTTATTTGGGACCTCTGTGCTTCCTGTATCTGGATATCTGTTTCCTTTAGATTTGGGATGTTTTCAGCCATAATTTCTTCAAATACATTTTCAATATCATTTGCTCCTTCTTCTTCTGGGATCCCTATTATGCATAGATTGGCATGTTTTATATTACTCCTTATATCTCTATGTTGCTTTCATTTTTTTTTTAATTTGGCTTTCTGTCTGCTGTCCTGATTGGGTGATTTCCATTCTTCCATCTTCCAAGTCACTTATTCATTTCTCTTTATTATTCATTGCCTTTAACTTAGCTTTCTTCTTGGAAAATGAATTTTCTATTTTTTCTTGGTCCCACCTTATAGTTTCTAGTTCCTTTTTACAGTAACCTGCAGTTGATAGCCTTTCTTAATTCATTATTTTCATTACCTCCTTTTTTGAACCCAGCATCTATTAGTCTGCTTCATTGTTTGCTCCTTTAGGGGAATTCCTGTTCTTTTAAATGGGAATGGTTTCTCTGCTTCTTCATTTTGCTTATATTTGTCTTACCCTGTGAGTTTAGGGGGAATAGTTATCTACTCAGCCTTGGAGGACTATTTATATGCTGGAGCATCCTTGGGTAACTTGTGTGGGTTTGCTTTTTTTTTTCTTTTTGTTTGGATGTTTGCTAACTCTTTTTTCAGCATGTGCAGGCCATTATTCCTTTTGATAGCTGTTGTACAGTTACATGGCCTATACAGACTCCAAGGGAGGTGGGGGAGGCAGATGATGCCTAGTTGTAGGGCCCTCATCCTGGGTGGTGGTAGAAGTGGGCCATACATACTCACCACATGGACATGTGGTGCCCAGTTGCAGGATCCTTGGTGGCAACGGACTGCACATACCTCTGAAGTCTGAAATGGCTGCTAAGGCTTCTGCCCACCCCTGTAGCCCACACAAGTGGTACCTGACCTGAGAGCCAATGTGCATGAAAAAAGAAGTTCCTATGGCAGTCCAACTCACCCCTCCTCTAGCTCTCTTCAGTGATGGCACCTTGCTTCTCTGGTGGGCGTAGTCTTCCACTTCCCTCAGCTGTGGAACACCACACCCTAGCCCCCTCAAGCTGTTTCCATGCTGCCAACCTTGGTCATTTATCTGAGTCTGACCTCTGAAGCCCGAGCCTCAGCAGCAAGTCCCCACCTGCCCAAGAAGACAAGCATCTGAGGCTGGGATGCACTGGGCAGTGGTGCTGATCACCTGTGCAGGTGTCTCTTCATTTACCCTCTCAGACTGTCTGCTGAAATTTTCTCTAAGGCTTTGAAGCTCCCCTTGTGCCCTAGCTGATATTCCCACCATTCAGGGAGCTTCTCATGTTGTAAAAACCTTTCCTCTTTCAAAGCTTCCTCCTAGGGGTGCTGGTCCTCTCTTGATTCATTTTTCCCTTTTCTGTTCTCTCTCTTTTTTTCCCACTTTTGTCCTACCCAGTTATGTGGAGATTTTTTTTTGGCATTTTGGATGTCTGAAGTCTTATGCAAGCTTTCAGTAGATGTTCTCTGAGAATCATTCTACATGTAGATTTTTTCAATGTATTTGTGGGAGAAGGTGAGCTCTACATTAGACTTCTCTGCCATCTTGATCTGATTCTCAATAATCTCTTATTTTGACTATGAGACTTATTAAGTATTCATATATCATAGTTTTAAGAAAAGTTCTGAAGCTAACACAGAAATGATTTATTGGTTTATAGCCTTATGTTAATGGGCAATAAGTTCCAGGAAGAAAGAGTAAAATCATGTTGATAGAGCTGTCTTGAGTTCTCAGTCCTGGGAATTAAACTATGCAACCACAGGATGTATCAATTTTTCTAAAATTTTTTAATAGTTATTTCCCCAATACAATTTTTTTCTACTGTACAGCATGGTGACTCAGCAACACATACATGTACGCATTCTATTTTTGCACATTATCATGCTCCATCATAAGTTTGACTAGACATAGTTCCCAGTGCTACACAGCAGGCTCTCATTGCTAATCCATTCCAAAGGCAAGAGTTTGTATCTATTATCCCAAGCTCCCCAACCACTGCACTCCCTCCCCGTCTCCCTTGGCAACCACAAGTCTATTCTGCAAGTCCATGATTTTCTTTTCTGTGGAAAGGTTCATTTGTGCCCTATATTAGATTCCAGATATAAGTGGTATCATATGGTAGTTGTCTTTTTCTTTGTTACTGACTTCACTCAGGATGAGAGGCTCTAGTTCCATCCATGTTGCTGCAAAGAGCATTATTTCATTATTTTTTATGGCTGAGTAGTATTCCATGGTCTATATATACAACTTCTTCCTAATCCAATCATCTGTTGATGGACATTTGGGTTGTTTCCTTGCCTTGGCTATTGTGACTAGTGCTGCAATGAACATGCAGGTGCATGTGTCTTTTTAAAGGAAAGTTGTGTCTGGATATATGCCCAAGAGTGGGATTTCTGGATCATATGGTAGTTCTATGTATAGATTTCTAAGGTACCTCCATACTGTTCCCTATACTGGTTGTACCAGCTTACATTCCCAACAGTGCAGGAAGGTTCCCTTTTCTCCACACTCCCTCCAGCATCTGTTATTTGTGGACTTATTAGTAATGGCCATTCTGACTGGTGTGAGGTGATATCTTGTGGTAGTTTAGATTCGCATTTCTCTAAAAATCAGGGATGTTGAGCATTTTTTCATGTGTTTGTTGGCCATTTGCACATCTTCCTTGGAGAAATGTCTATTCAGGTCTTTTGCCCATTTTTTTTCAATTGGGTTGTTGGCTTTTTTGCTGTTGAGTTGTATAAGTTGCGTGTATATTCTAGAGATTAAGCCCTTGTCAGGTGCCTCATTTGAAATGATATTCTCCCATTCTGTAAGTTGTCTATTTGTTTTCTTTTTGGTTTCCTTTGCTGGGCAAAAGCTTGTCCGTTGGATTAGGTCCCACTGGTTTCTTTTTGCTCTTATTTCTGTTGCTTTGGGAGACTGACCTGAGAAAATATTCATAAGGTTGATGTCAGAGAATGTTTTTCCTATGTTCTCTTCCAGGAGTTTGATGGTGTCTTGTCTTATATTTAAGTCTTTCAGCCATTTAGGGTTTATTTTGGTGCATGGTGTGAGGTTGTGTTCTAGTTTCATTGATTTGCATGTAGCTGTCCAGGATTCCAGCAATGCTTGCTGAGTAGACTTTCTTTTTCCCATTTTATGTTCTTCCCTCCTTTGTCAAAGATTAATTGACCATAGGTGCCTGGGTTTATTTCCGGGTTCTCTATTCTGTTTCATTGGTCTGTCTGTCTGTCTGTTTTGGTACCAGTACCACACTGTCTTGATGACTGTGGCTTTGGAATATTGTCTGAAGTCTGGGAGAGTTATGCCCCTTGCTTGGGTTTTGTTCCTCAGAATTGCTCTGGCAGTTCTGGGTCTTTTGTGGTTCCATATAAGTTTTTGGATTGTTGTAGTTCTATGAAAAATGTCCTGGGTAATTGGATAGGGATTGCACTGAATCTGTAGATTGCTTTGGGTAGTATAGCCATTTTTACAATATTAATTTTTTCAACCCAGGAGCATGGAATATCTTTCTATTTCTTTACATCTCCTTTAATTTCCTTGATTAATGTTAAATAGTTCTTGGCATATAAACCCTTTACCTCCTTGGTCAGGTGTAGTCCCAAATATTTGATTTTTTGGGGTGCAATTTTAAAAGGTATTGTATTTTTGTATTCCTTTTCTACTATTTCATTGTTAGTATACAGAAATGTGACTGATTTCTGCATGTTAATCTTATATATCCTGCTACTTTGCTGAATTTGTTGATCAGTTCAAGTAGTTTTTGGGTTGAGTCCTTAGGGTTTTCTATATAGTATCATCATGTCATCTGCATACAGTGACAGTTTTACCTCTTTTCCTATTTGGGTGCCTTTAATTTCTTTTGTTTGTCTGATTGCTGTGGCTAGGACTTCCAGTACTGTGTTGAATAACAGTGGTGAGAGTGCACACCTTTGTGTTGTTCCAGATTTTAGTGGAAAGGCTTTCAACTCTTCTCCTTTGAGTATTATATTTGCTGTGGGTTTGTCAGGATGTGGCAATTCTGAGATGAGAAAAATGGGATGATATTTTGGTGATATATAATGTCCTTTGGAATGATTTTTACATTTCATAGTCGCTCTTTTCTAAGAGTCTATCATTAAAAAAAGTAGGAATGCAAAGTTTTATGTGCAGAGTCTGGAAGTGTCTCTTTGGGAAACTGGGGCAACCGTTAAGGAACAAGATGACCCACCTCTCAGGAGAAAGGAAGAGCTAGAGCTCATTGAGGAGTTAAGGTGACATGAAAAGAATTGCCAAAGATTTTTCAGCTTCCCTCTGATCCACTTAAGAAAACTATTCAATATCTACTGAGGTATTTTCCTCTTTTCTGCCCCAAACTTGTATATTCATAAAAGATAGACATAGATGACTTGAACTCTAGCAATGTCTATTATTAAATCTCCATCTCTACAGTTAATCTGTGAGTGGTAGACACATTGCTCTCAGTTCATCTCAGAGAAGCAATCACCTGATGACACTCCATGGATGTCACTACAAATTTTATGCAGTGACAAGGCTAAGGTTTTTTTCTGAATAACTGAAGTGCAAAGATTTTTTTTTTTTGTCTATTCTTTATCATAAAACAAATATGTGCAAAATAAGCTCACATTTTCCTTGGTCTTTTTGGTCAAAGGAAATTTTCTTGGGGTACTGAAATCTGTGGTACAGATTGATGGGCAACTGAAACCCTAGATAATTAGCAAGATGGCAAGAGGTGGGTTGTGGTTCTACCTGAGTACCTAGCTATTTAATGGCTGGTCTTAGATCCTGAGATATGAAGACAGCTTCCAACTCAGATCCCTGATATTAAAAGAAGTGCTAGGTAATAAGAGAGAGTTGACATTTGGTTTTTCAAAAAGGAAAGGCATGAAAAATGATATATCTGGGAAAGTTTTGATCAGAATTGCAAGCTGCTTTATGAGTACTGAACAGAAAAAGCTGTTCCCACCAGGACCTAAGATGGAGTCATTAAGAAAAAAAAATTATGACAGACAAACCCCATTTTCTGTTTTTGATATTGTTTTTATATCAAGTATATGTACACATTGCACCTGGATATTTTTCAATGGCATTTGACTAAATCCTCAAAATGTCTTTGTGGACAAATATGGGGTCGACGTATTTGGTAAGGTGGCAAGTACTTGGCTAAGGATTGTAACCAAAGGGTATGGGTTTAAATATTATTTTAATCTGCATTGTTATATTCATTTCAACTTGTGGCTATTCAGAACAACTATGAACCAGCAATTAGTCATAGTGCAATAAAAGCTCTTTTATGTAGTGCTACCACCCTGCCAGACCAAGGTCATATCCATGGATTAAAACTCTATGTCCTACAACAGAAATCAGTAAATGCCTCTGTCTTAAACTCTTTTAAAAGTTGTGAGATTTGGAATTCCCATTGTGGCTCAGAGTGAACAAGTCTGACTAGCATTCATGAGGATGCAGGTTTGACCCCTGGCCTTGCTCAGTGGGTTAAGGATCAAGCATTGCCATGAACTGTGGTGTAGGTCACAGACGCAGCTTGGATCCCTTGTTGCTGTGGCTGTGGTGTAGGCTGGCAGCTGTAGGTCTGATTTGACCCCTAGCCTGGGAACCTCCATATGCCATGGGTGTTGCCCTAAAAAGATAAAAAAAAAAAAAGTTGTGAGACTTGATTATTTGATTGAGATGACAGTGATGATATTTTTTGTCTGAGTTTCCTGAAGTCAAAAGCTCTTGGGTGAAAATATGCAGCTTCATCGAATTATCTAAACTGAATATAGAGTCTTTTCTTTTCTTTCTTTCTTTTTTTTTTTTTTTTTTTTTTTTTTTGCTTTATATGGCCGCACCCATGGCATATGGAGGTTCCAGGCTAGGCATTCAATCGGAGCTACAGCTGCCAGCATACATCAGAGCCACTGCGACACAGAATCTGAGCTGTGTCTGCAACCTACACCACATCTCATGGCAGTGCCAGATCCTTAACCCACCTAGCAAGGCCAGGGATTGAACCTGTAACCTCATGGTTCCTAGATGGATTCATTTCTGCCATGCCACAACAGGAACTCCTAGAGTCTTATTTTCATAGTATACATCAGTGTCAAATTTACTTTAGCCAATGATTGTTAATTTCGACAAGCTTACAAACTTGTAAATGAGCTGTAGCTAATCATGAAACAATTAGTCAAAGTCTATGAAGATAAGAAATATATGAATATTGTATTGCTACATCTCATTAAAAGAGTCACTCACCTAGCATATATCATCATGTTCATATCACTTCAATCACTACCTAGACCATGTCTAAAAGTCAGGTTATTAACATGTGACAGTAAGTCATAAATAATAAGGTTATGGATGTCAATTACTTTCTAATTATACATAATGTAAATCTCATAATGCATGCGGTAACCAGATAGGAAGTAGAACATCACTTTTAATACCACAGCATAATATCTTCCATAAATGTTAAGGAAAAATTATATTTTATTCCTATGTAGAGGTAACCTTTGGATTGATTCCTGAATTACTAGGCAAAACCAGCCAGCCATGTGGAGTGGGTAACAAGAAGTTCTAGGTAGAAGGAAAGAGGGAAAAATTTATAAAGAGGGAATGAGCATGGTAAATTCTAGGAACCAAAGAAGTCTTTCATGGCTGGAGTGGGGCGAAGGGGCTACAGTCAATCTGTTGAACCTGAGAGATGGATAGGACTGATTCACACAGTGACTTGCAGTTCAAGGACAAGTTGATAAGGTTTCAGTATAAGCAAAGTGGGAAGGGATTGGAAGGTCTTAGGGAGGGAAGCAATATTACTCAATTTGCTTCTCAAAGTTCCCTCTTGGCTGTTGAAGGGGTTACAGAATGTAGATGAGTAAGAATAGAAGCATGGAGATGATTAGAAAACTAATGTATTTCTTTAGACAAGAAATGATGTTTGCACTAGAGAGGAAGGTGAAAGATGAAGAGAAGTAGAGGCGTTTGGGTATATTGGGAAGCTGAAGAGGATTTGAAGTTATGGATAAAGTAGAGTGTAAGGGGAAATGATGCTTCAAGGATTTCTCCCAGTTTGGGAGCTTGAGTGAATTTAGTGGACGGTTGTGCAGTTAGACATATAATAAAAATATGTAATGAGCATATACTGTGTGGAGGATACTTTTTGGGGCAGGATATATTTTTCTAACTTCTAAAATACTTTTATTACTAACAGATTGTGGATGCAAATTACATAAAAATTTAATTGTCATCAACATTTCTATTTTACCTCAAGCAAATAGTTTAAGTAAGCATTTTTTTCTGTCTCTCTCATTATCATTGTTACTGTAATGTAGATTCGGGGTCAGCAAACTTTTTCTGAAAAAAGCCAGAGAGTAAATATTTTAGGCTTTGCAGTGTGTATGAACTCTGTTGCCACTGTTCAACCCTGAGGTTGTAGTGCAAAAACAACCACAGGAAATACATTAAGAAATGAGTGAGGCTGTGTTTCAACAAAATTTTATGTACAAAACAAGCAATGGGCCAATTTGGTCTCTGGGTTGTAATTTTCTGACTCCTAACATAGACTACAGACCCCTAAACAAGACAGTCTAGAGTGAAAAAATCAGATTATGAGTACAGAAGCCAAATACTTATTTGTTGATGACAACAATGCACAGTGGAAGCTATAGTTTTTTTTTTAATTTATTTTTAGTTCTATTTTTTTCAATTTTTTAAAGTTTCACTGAAATATAGTTGATTTACAAGGTTGTGATGATTTTTGCTCTACAACAAAGTGATCCCATTATACATATGCACACATTCATTCTCTTTCAGATTCTTTTACCACATAGATTATCACAGAATATTGGGTAAATAGTCCTTTGGGTTTCTTCGGGATCCCTCACTCCATTTAATCCTAAGATAATAAACTTTGTTCTCTACCATGATGGTAGGTCCTTACCCTAGTTGGCCAAACTGAGTAGTCCCTCCCTATGGTCACAGCGATTGGGTTAGAGATAGGCACAGGTTTCAAGCAGGGCCAATTAGAATCTTGCCTGAAATTGATTTGTAAATGTCAGGGACATTGTTCTTCTCTGAGGGACTGTGTAGAGAGAGGACTGAACCTCTATAACTTATACTGGCTATTCTTCCAGTCATTTGGTCAGTTTTTGTCAGAGCCACTCTAAGCAGAGATAAACAGAATCAAGAGCATGGCAACATTGTTTGGGAAGCTTAATCCAGATCTATCTAAAGCCAGAGACATAACAGGACTTCCTGGTTAGGTAAATCAGTGAACTCCATTTTAGCTTAAGGTAGTCTTAAACTACCTTAGTTTCAATCAGTTGCAGATAGAATTATAGACAAAAATACTGCTTCATTGAATCTGGAGGGGGGAGACAATTAACATTTGAATTCCTTGAATGTGCCAAGCATAATACATGCTAATCTTAGTTAAACTTAAAATAGCTTTATGTTTAAGGTTGAGAGAACAGAGACTCAAAGATAAGCGAGTTGCCTGAAGTTATGTAAGTTTTTGGTAGAGTTATGATTTGACTGCTTATATTTCTGACTCTGAAGACCATGCTGTTTATACTGTACCATGTAATAAGGAAACAGAAATTAAATGAAAAAACAAAATATAATTTTGGATTTCTTTATATTTCTCTTAAACTAGTTTCTTCTGGGTTTCCAAAAGTGAGGGAGAGAATAAAGATGATCATTGAAGCATCAGAAAAATAGTTGAATGAGTTTATGTAGTAGATATAGTATTGCTGTTAAGTAATCAATCATGGATGGATTTTCAAAGCTGCTTTACTCTCAAAGTAGAATGTTTCTAGCCTAATTGTCCACAGGCTAAAGCTGGTAAATGTTCCTTTTTTTTTTTTTTTTTCCTCATGCTTAGGGAGACCAGATTTCATATGCATGCAGGAAATGCGGAGCCAGGCAAATCATTCATTTCCATATTTCTAACTGGGCTGTGTGAGCTTGACAAGGAAGGGCAAGTAAGGGATATAAAATCACCATCAAAGATTCATGCTGAGGAATCTTTTCTTGAGAGCTATATGGAGACAGAAGTACAAGAGGGGCTTCTTTCTACGTGGAAAGAGGTGATAATTAAACATAATTTGTAGAAGAAAATTAATAGTGATGGACTTGAATCCTTTATAGCAAATGTAAATTTCAAAGCAATTTTGTGTGGAGAAGTAAAAAGCTATAATATATGGCTGAGTGGTATATGCTGACAGTAATGGTCCTCTTGTGCAGTGAGTTATTAAAGACTTTCATCTCACGGTTTTCAATAATGAAAAGGGAGGTAGTTTGGGGGCATTTTCTGAGATATGTCCCTTGTGTTGATTTAGGTTGTTCAACCAGTAGGTTATCTCAACAGCTATATAGAAAAGGTTAAATTTTCTAAGGAGGGTAAAAGACTAAAATGTGAGAAGCATCCTATTTTAGAAAAATGTGTTATTTATTCTCAATGACTAACAAAACTATAACCTGAGGCAAATCATTTAATCTCTATGAGGCTTGATCTCTGTATCTTGTCCAAGGATCTTATCCATGGCTTTTTCCAACTCCAGTAATCTCTGATTCCCTCTTATGATAAAAATACTCTCTAGGGAATTAAGAAAACTCAGGGACATTTAGCTTGGAATCATTTTCTCTTTTCCCTTATTTTTGAAATGGATTCTAGAATCAGCTCCAGGACTGCACATCCTTCATTGAGCAAGGTACAGAGATAGTGAAGAATCAGAGCCATTCACAAAGCTTGATGCTCAAGCTTTCACAAACAACTTCAGAAGGAAAACTTGTATGGAAACCAATAGCTCATCTTAACTAGTCCACAATGCAAATGACTGTGGATTTGGAATGGGATTGAATAATCCTGGCTTGTGAGGACTGACCATGAGAAAATGAGAAATGAGATTCTGAAAGAAAAATGAGATAATATATTTTTTATGTTTTACTGCATTTATTAAACTTTTGAGGGGTTGAATATGAGGGTTAGTATTAATATATCATGTTTTACACACCTTACTAAATTATTCATATTCTAGAGTAGAACTATAACAGTTATCTTGTATTAGTATATTTGTCAAAATTGATTAACCAATATTGACTCATTATTGCCAAAGTCCAAACTTTATTCAGATTCACTTAGTTTTTACCTAATGTCCTTTTTCTTTTCTAGGATTCCATATGGAATAGAACATTACCTTTGGTCATAATGACTCTTTAGAGCTCTTTATACTATGACAATTTCTCAAATAGTTCTTGTATTTGATGACTGACATCTTAGAAGACTACTGGTCAGGTATTAAGTAGCTTGTTTCTCAATTTGAGTCTGATTATTTTTTCTCATGATTAAACTGGGCTTGCAGGTGCTTAGACAACAACAGTGTTTGTACTGCTAGGCTCATCATATCATAACATGTTAAACTTGATCATGTGGTTGAGGTAGTGTTTGTCAACTTTCTCCACTGTAAAATTACTTCCCCACCTTTCCTATACTTTATTAATCAGGGGGAAGTCAGTTCTTCCCACAACTAAGGGAGCAGGGAGTTACGACTCACCTATTTGATGAAAGAGTAACTATATATATTGTTGGAATTCTTCTATATGGGAGATTTATCTGTTATTATTTATTTACTTAAAAGAATTTTTTTTTTTTTTTTGCTTTTTAGGGCTACACCTGTGGTGTATGTAAGTTCCCAGGCTAGGAGTCAAATTGGAGCTATAGCTGCCGGCCTATGCCACAGCTACAGCAATGCAGGATCTGAGCCACATCTGCGAACTACACCACAGCTCACAGCAATGCCAGATCCTTAACCCACTGAGTGAGACCAGGGCTCAAACCCACTTTGGCAAACATCAGGTGACTATGGGTATGTCTTATCTTTATTCTCTTCCAATGATCTATGTGTTTATTCTTTCACCAAAATTATACTATCTGTAACGGAAGGGTAAGGGATATCATGTCTTGGAATTTGGTAATGTGATTTCTCCAACTCTGTTCTTCTGGATTCAGTACTGTGGAACTATTCTAGGCCTTTTGCTTTTCTCTATAAATTTTAGAATTAGTTACAAAAAAAGCTTACTTGGACTTTGAGATTGCTTTAACTATAGAACAAGCTGGAAAGAACTTACATCTTAATAATTAGGAAACTTCTAATGCATGAATATGTAATATCTCAATTTATTTAGATCTTTTGTGATTTATTTTGTCAGTGTTTTATATTTTTCTTTTTAAATTACTCAATGAATTTTATTACATTTATAGTTGTACAATGATCATCGCACCCCAATTTTATAGCATTTCTATCCCAAACCCCCCAGCCTATCCCCTACCCCCAACCTGTCTCATTTGGAAACCATAAGTTTTTCAAAGTCTGTGAGTCAGTATATGTTATGCAAAGGAATTCATTGTGTCCTTTTTTTAGATTCTACATGTAAGTGATAGCATATAATTTTGATGTCTCACAGTCTAACTTCAGTTATCATGATAATTTCTAGGTCCATCCATGTTGCTGCAAATGCCATTATTTCTTTCATTTTAACAGTTGAGTAATATTCCATTGTGTATATATATACACCACAAGGGAGATTAATCCCTTGTCAGTCACTTCATTTGCAAATATTTTCTCCCATTCTATGGGTTGTGTTTTTGTTTTGTTTAGCGTTTCTTTTGCTGTGCAGAAACTTTTACGTCCCATTTGTTTATTTTTGTTATTATTGTCATTACTCTAGGAGGTGGATCTGAGAAGATATGGCTTATGTCAGAGAGTGTTTGGCCTATGTTTTCCTCTAAGAGTCTTATAGTGTCCAGTCTTATATTTAGGTCTTTAATCCATTTTGAGTTTATTTTTGTGTGTGGTGATAGGAAGTTTTCTAATTTCATTCTTTTACATGTGGCTTTCCAATTTTCCCAGCACCACTTATTAAAGGGACTGTCTTTTCTCCATTGTATATTCCTGCTTCCTTTGTCATAGATTAGTTGAATGTGGGTGCATGGGTTTAATTCTGGGCTTTCTATCCTGTTCCACTGATCTATATTTCCATCTTTGTCCAGTACCATATGGTTTTGATGATTGTTGCTTTGTAGTATAGTCTGAAGTCAAGGATCCTGATTCCTCTGGCTCCATTTTTCTTTCTCAGGATGGTTTTGGCTATTCTGGGGCTCTAATTCTTCCAAACTTTAAGATATTTTGTTGTAGTTCTGTGAAAAATGTCCTTGGTGCTTTGATAGGGATTGCATTGAATCTGTAGATTGCCTTGGGTAGTATAGTCATTTTGATAATATCGATTCTTCCAATCCAAGAGCATGGTATGTCTTTCCATCTGTTTGTGTCATCTTTGATTTCTTTCATAAGGTCTTTTGTCTCTTTAGATAGGTTTATTCCTAAGTATTTTATTCTTTTTAATGCGATGGTAAATGGAATTGTTTCCATAATTTCTCTTTTGATTTTTTATTGTTAGTGTATAGAAATGCAGTTGATTTCTGTGTATTAATTTTGTATCCTGTGACTTTGCCAAATTCATTGATGAGCCAAATTCATTGATGAGCACTAACAATTTTCTGGTAGCATCTTTAGGATTTTCTATGTATAGTATCATGTCATCTGCAAATAGTGATAGTTTTACTTCTTCCTATTTCCTTTTCCAATTCCTTTTATTTTTCTTCTCTAATTGCCATGGCTAGGACTTTCAAAACTGTTGAATAGTAGCAGTGAGAGGGGACATCCTTGTCTTGTTCCTGATCTCAGTGGGAATTCATTCAGCTTTTCACCATTGAGAATGATGTTCACTGTGAGTTTGTCATATATGGCCTTTATTATGTTGAGGTAGATTCCTTCTATGCCCACTTTCTGAAGTGTTTTTATCAGAAATGAGTGTTGGATTTAGTCAAAGGCTTTTCTGCATCTATTAAGAGGATCATATGGTTTTTATCCTTCAGTTCGTTAATGTGGTGTATCACAGTGATTGATTTTCAGATATTGAACCCTTGCCTCTCTGGGATAAATCCCACTTCATCATGATGTAAAATTCTTTTAATGTGTTGTTGGATTCATTTTGCTAGTATTTTGTTGAGGATATTTGCATCTATGTTCATCAGTGATATTGGCCTGTAGTTTTCTTTTTTGGTGGTATCATTGTCTGGTTTTAGTATCAGAGTGATGGTGGCCTCATAAAATGAGTTTGGGAGTATTCCTTCCTCTGCAATTTTTTTGGAATATGTTCAGAAGGATAGGTGTTAGTGCTTCTCTAAATATTTGATAGAATTCACCTGTGAAGCCATCTGGTCTTGGACTTTTATTTATTGGAAGTTTTTTAATCACAGTTTCAATTTCAGTACTTGTGACTGGTCCATCCATCTTTTCTGTTTAATCTTGGTTTAGTCTTAGAAGATTGTACTTTTCTAAGAATTTGTTCATTTCTTATAGGTCATCCACTTTATTGGCATATAGCTGCATGTAGTAGTCTCTTATGATCTTTTGTATTTCTGTGATGTCCATTGTAACTTCTTATTTTTTCATTTCTAATTTTATTGATTTGAGTCCTCTCTCTTTTTTTCTTGATACGTCTAGCTAAGGGTATATCACTTTTGTTGATCTTTTCAAAGAACTAGCTTTTCATTTCATTGATCTTTTCTATGGTTTTCTTTGTTTCTATTTCATTGATTTCTGCTTGATTTCTTTCCTTCTGCTAAATTTTGGTCTTGTCTGTTCTCTCTCTAGCTGCTTTAGATGTAAAGTTAGATTGTTTTTTTGAGCTTTTTCTTGTTTCCTCAGGTAGACTTGTGTTGCTATAAACTTCCCTCTTAGAACTGCTTTTGCTGCATCTCTTAAGTTTTGGAGTATTGTATCTTTGTTGTTGTTTGCTTCTAGGTTTTTTTTTAATTTCCTCTTTGATTTATTCAGTGATCCATTGGTAGTTTAGTAGCATATTGTTTCATCTGCACGTGTTTGTGTTTTTTGCAGTTTTTTTCTTGTTGTTGATTTCCAGTTGTATAGCATTGTATTCAGAAGAGATGCTTGATATTATTTCAATTTTCTTAAAATAACCAAGCATTAATTTGTGGCCCAGAATATGATCAATCCTAGAGAATGTTCCATGTGCACTTGAGAAGAATGTATGTTCTGCTGCTTTTGGATGGAATGTCCTATAATTATTTATTAAATCCATCTGGTTTAATGCTTCATTTAGGGCCTGTGTTTCCTTGTTAATTTTCTGTCTGGTTGATCTGTCCATTGCTGTAAGTGGGGTCTTAAAGTCCCCTACTATTATTGTGTTGTTGTCAATTTCTCCTTTTAAGGTTATTTGCAGTTGCCTTATATATTGAGGTGATCCTATGTTGGGTACATATATATTTATAATTGTTATATCTTCTTCTTGGATTAATCCTTTGATCATTATGTAATATCTTTGTCTCATATAATATTCTTTATTTTAAGGTGTATTTTGTCTGATATGAGCATTGCTACTCCAGCTTTCTTTTGATTCCCATTTGCATGGGATAATTTCTTCCATCCTCTTACTTTCAATTTGTATGTGTCCCTAGAAGTGAAGTGGGTCTTTTGAAGACAGCATATATATGGTTCTTGTTTTTGTATCCATTCAACCAGTCTCTGTCTTTTGATTGGGTATTTAGTCCAATTTCATTTAAGTTAATTATTGATATGTATGTTCTTATTACTATTTTATTAATTGCTTTGGATTTGTTTTTGTTGCTCTTTTTTCTTCCCTTTTTCTCTTGTTCTCTCTTCTTCTGGTTTGATGACTATCTTTAGTGTTGTATTTGGGTTGATTTTTCTTATTTCTGTGTGTGCCTATTGCATATTTTTGCTTGCAGTTACCCCAATGTTTTGATATAAGAGTCTATATATATGAGATTGTTTTAAGTTGTTGGTCTCTTAATTGCAAGTGCATCTCCAGTGTCCTGCATTTTTACCCTCCTTTTCTCATGGTTTCTGGTTTTGGTAGCATATTTATGCATGGATGATTTCCTATATTTACTGTTTATACGCCTTTACTGGTGACCCTTGTCATTTGTAGTATTTTTGTTTCTAGTTGTGGACTTTTCTGCCTAGAAGAGTTCCTTTAGTATTTGTTGTAAAACTGGTTTAGTGTTGCTGAATTCTCTTAGTTTTTGCTAGTCTGTAAAGCTTTTTATTTCTCCTTCAAACCTGAATGAAAGCCTTGGTGGGTAAAGTAATCTCAGTTGGAGGTATTTTCCTTTCATCACTTTAAGTATATCGTTCTACTCCCTAATGGCCTGTAGAGGTTCTGCTGAAAAATCTGCCAATAACCTTATTGGGGTTCCCTTCTATGTTATTTGTTTCTTTTCCCTAGCTGCTTTCAAGATTTTATCTTTGACTTTAATTTAGGTCAGTTTGATTAATATGTGTGTCAGGGTGTTAATCCTTGGGTTTATTTTATATGGTACTCATTGTACTTTCTGGACTTGAGTGTGGTTTCTTTCCCATATTAGGGAGGTATTATCTCTTCAAATATTTTTTTCTGTCCCTTTCTCTCCTCCTCTGGCACCCCAATAACTTGGATGTTGGTGTGTTTAACATTGTCCCAGAGTTCTCTGAGACTGTCTTAATTTCTTTTCAATCTTTTTTCTCTTTTCTGTTCCACATAAGTGATTTCCACTAGTTTGTCCTCCACCTCACTTATTTGTTCTTCTTCCTCCTGTATTATGCTTTTGGTTGCTTATAATGATTTTTTTTTATTTCAGTTATTGTGTTTTGCCTCTCTGCTTGCTTAAATTTTAAATTTTGTATTTCTTTGCTCAATGTTTCCTGTAAATTATCAATCCTTTCCTCCAGTCTAATTCCAATGTCCTGCATCATCTTCACTATCATCAGTCTAAAGTCTTTTTTCCTGGAGGTTGATAGTCTCCAGATCACTTAGCTGTTTTTTGGGGGGGCTTTTTCTTTGCCCCTTATCTGAGTTATAGTTCTCTACCTTTTCATTTTTATAGGTTTTTGGTGTGGTGTCCTTTTTGCAGAAAATAGAGTTGTAGCCTCTCTTACTTCTGATGTTTGCCCCCCTTGTGGCTGAAGATGGTTTGGGGGCTTGCTGCAGTCTTCCTGATGGGAGGGACTGGTGACTGCCCACTGGTAGGTGGACCTGATTCTTATCCCTTTGGTGGGGGGGGGCTTTGTCTCTGGGTGAGATTAGAGGTGGCCATGTGCCTAGAGGGTCTTTAGGTAGCCTTTTTACTGATGGGTGGGGCTGTGATCCCACCTGGGCCTTCTTAGCACTGAAGGGTGGGGCCATATTTTCTCAAAATGGCCACCTATAGAGGAATACACATCAATGAACACTCCCGAGACCTTTGCCTCCAAGGTCTTCCCCCCACAACATGCCACAGTCAACCCCTATTTTCCCAGGATATCCTCCAAGAACTGCAGTCAGGTCCAACCCAGAGTCCTATGGAGTCTCTGCTTTCCTCTGTGACCCAGTGCACATGAAAGCCTGTGTGCACCTTTCAAGAACAGGGTCTCCATCTCCCTCAGTCCTGTGGAGCTTCTGCACACAAGCCCCCACTGGCCCTCAATACCACATGCTCTGGGGGCTTTCTCTCAATGCCATATCCCCAGGCATGGGGACCCAGTGTGGGGCTTAGAACTCTCACTCCTGTAGGTGAGTCTCTGTGATACATTTACTTTCCAGTCTGTGGGCTGCCCACCTGGATGATATGGGGTTGCTTATATCACATAACTGCCCCTTCTACCATCTTGATATGGTGTCCTCTTTGCCTTCAGGAGTAGGATATCATTTTTGAAAGTTTCCAGTCCATTTGGTTGAAGGTTGTTCAGCATTTGGTTGTAATTTTGTTGTTTTTATGAGAAAAGGCGAGTTCCAGTCCTTCTATTCCACCATCTTAATCCTGTCCCTATGGTCCTTTTTAAACACCTGGACTGATGGTCGAGAATGTCTGGAAGCAGAGGGGTAGAAGTGGCCTGCCTGGGACAGGGCCACCCCAAATCCCAACCCAAAATAAGTGCACCAACATGATAAGGGGAGAACAGGAGCAGCCAACAACAGTGGTTCATCCTTATCCCACTGAGGATTCCATCTATATTTTTCTTCATACAGCTCCTGTACATATTTTTTATTTATAAATATTTCTTTTTAAGGTGCTATTTTAATTATATTAATTTTTTAATTCCAATTTTTTGCTTATATAAAGCAAAACTACTTTTGTATACTGACCATGCATCCTGTAACTTGTCTATACTCATTTATTTTTACTTTATTTTTTTCTTTAGGATGCACCCATGGGATAGAAAGTTTCCAGGATAGGGATCCAATTGCAGCTGCAGTGGCTGGGCAATGCCACAGCAACACAGGATCTGTGCTATGTCTGTGACCTACACCAGAGCTCATGACAATGCCTGATCCTTAACCCACTGAGTAAAGCCAGGGATTGAACGTACATCCTCATGGATACTAGTTGGGTTCGTAACCTGCTGAGCCAAAATGGAACTCCCTATGCTCACTTATTAACTCCAAGAGTTTGTTTTTTTATATTAAGTTTTTCTACATAGACATGTCATCTGTGAATCAAGATAGTTTTGTTCCTTTCCAAGCTGTATAACTGTTGTTTATTTCTTCCTATTGCAACAGCTATGATTTCCATTTTAATGTTGAACATATATATGTATATACACACACATATTTACTAAGAGTAGGCATGTGTGATTTGTTCTAAAACTTAGGAAGAAAGTGTTCACTGTCTTATACTATTAACAATAGTGGTTCTTTAATATATCCTTTACTGATTAAGGAACTTTCCCTTCATTCTGTTTTTTTTTTTTTTAAATTCTAAATGGGCATTGAATTTTTTAAATTTCCACATCTGTAGATGAAGAAAATATGATTTTTATTAGTCTGGTAACAGTGAATTATATTGATTGATTTATGAGATCAACCCATCCTTGACTTTTTGGGAAGAATACCACTGAATAGCATTATATTATCCTTTTCATATGTTGCTAAAGTCAATTTACTCATATTTTGTTAAATCTTTTTGTCTGTGTTTTTGATATACAATGGCCTATAGTTTCCTTTCTTGTAGTGTCTTTACCAGGTTTTCTTACTAGGGTGATGCTGGCTTCATAAAATGAGCCACAATGTGTTCTCTTTTCTCTCATAAAGAAAAATTTGGGGAGATATCATGGTGAATTGGTATTTTTCTGTAATAGTAGGATTCACTAGTAAAACCACATGGACCTGGTCATATCATTTTTGGAAGGTTGTAAATGATGGAATAGTTATGGTACTATTCAAATGGTCTATTTCTCCTTAAGTGAGATATGGTAAATTTAAAAATTTAAGACATTAGTCCCTTTCATCTAAGTTATCAAATTTGTTGGCATAGATTTTTTCATAATACTTCCTTTTCATCCTTTTAGTGGGAGTAGCAATAATGACCCCTCCTTCATTCCTGATATTTGTGATTTGTATCTTCTTTTTCAGATTTAGCCAGTCTAGAGGCTTATCAGTTTTTATTAATCTTTTCAAAGAAGCACCTTTTGGTTTCATCATTTATTTTCTCTGTGTTTTCCTGGTTTAACTCTTGGTGATTCCTCCTCTAGTTTTTATAATTTCCTTCCTCTGCTTGCTTTAGGTTCTATTTGCTTTTCTTACTGTAGTGTTCTTATGTGGATAGTTAGCTTACCAACTTTAAATCTTTCTTCTTTTCCAATATATGAACTTAATGCCATAAATCTCCCTCTAAGTTTTGACATTATATTTTCATTTAGTTTGAAGTATTTTAAAATTTCTTTGAAACTTATTTGACTTAGTGATTATTTATAAATGTGATAATTTAGAAATGTGTTGTGATTATTTAGATATATGTTGTTTAATAGCCAAATATTAGGTCATTTCCAGCTATCTTTCCATTATTAATTTCTAGTTGAATTCTGTGGTAATCTGAGAACATTTTTTTGCATTTTTTCTATTATTTTAAAACTGTTTAGCCATATGTTATGATATAGTATGTAATATTTTGGTGACTATTCTGTGTGAGTTTGAGAAGAATGTGTATTCTACTGTTCTTTGATGCAGTATTCTATTTACATCAATTTGATTTATAGTGCCATTCAAGTCACTTATGTTTTATTGATTTTTGGCCTACCTAGTCTGTCAATTACTGACAGTGTTTTGTTGAAATCTCCAAATATAATAGTGGACTAATGTATTCACTTTTCCATTCTATTAATTATTGCCTTGTGTATTTTGATGCTATCTTGTTAGGTACTTACATGTTTATGATTTTTGTGTTCTTGGAGAACTGTCCTCCATCATTATATAACATTCTTCTTTATCCCTGATAATATTTCCTCTTATGAAGTCTGCTTTATCTGAAATTAAATAGTTACTTCAGCTTAATTTTAATAATGTTAGCATGTTGTTTCATTTACCATTCCTTTACTTTAGCCAGGGCCTTTATATTTAAAGTGGCTTTCTTACAGAGGCACATAATTATTTTTCTCTTTCTGATCTGACAATCATGGACTTAAATTGTTGTGTTTAGACCACTTATATTTAAAGTAATTATTGATAGAGTTGGATTAAAATCTGCTATTGCTGTAACTGTTTTCTAAACATCACATATGTTCTTTGCATGCTTTCATGTCCTATTTCTCTGTATTCCTTGGTTTTAATTGAGCATTTTATATGATTTTCTTTTATCAAATCTTGATATATCATTTCCATGTCCTTTTAATATGTTTTTATTGATTTACTTAGGATTTGACAATTCATAAATTAAAAAAATCTGAATCAACTTTCAAATAACACTATACCACGTCATGTATAGTGCAGAGACCTTATAACAGAGTATTCCTAATCCCTCCAACCGTCCCTTGTAAACTTTTGGTAAGACATTTCACTTACCCCTATGCTATAGTTACCAATACATTGGTACTTTATTGCTTTGAACATAAACATGTCTTTTAGATGAATAAAGAATAAAATAATTTTTATTTTATATCTGATTATAGTTGACTTACAATATTGTGCTAGTTTTAGGTATATAGCAAAGTGATTCAGTTATATATATGTATGTATCAGTTCTTTTTCAGATTCTTTTTCCATATAGGTTATCATAGACTATTAAGCAGAGTTCCCTGTACTATACAGTAGGTCCTGTTGATTATTTTTATATAGTAGTGTGTATCTGTTAATCCCCAAATCCTAACTTATCCATACTTCCTTTACCCCACTGGTAAATGTAAGTTTGTTTTCAAAGTGTGTATATATATTTCTGTAAGTTCATTTGTATCATTTTTAGATACCACATGTAAGTGATATCATAAAATATTTGTCTTTCCCTGTCTGACTTTCTTCTCTTAGTATGACAGTCTCTAGGTCCATCCATGTTGCTACAAATGGCATCATTTCATTCTTTTTAATGGCTGAGTAATATTCCATTGTATATATGTACTATATCTTCTTTATCTATTCCTCTGTCAATGAACATTAGGTTGCTTCCATGTCTTGGCTATTCTAAATAGTGTTGCTATGAACATTGTAGTTAACATATCTTTTCAAGTTGTGGTTTTCTCCAAATAGATGCTGAGGAATGGAACTGCTGAATGATGTGGTAACTCTACTTTCAGGTTTTTAAGAAAGCCCTATACTGTTTTCCATAGCAATTGTAACATTTACTTCCTCACCAACAGCATAGGAGGGTTCCCTATTCTCTGCACCTCTCCAGCATTTGTTGTTTGCAGACTTTGATTATGGCCATTCTGACTGGTGTGAAGCTATACCTCATAGTTTTGCATTTCTTTAATAATTAGCTATTATGAGCACCTTTTCATGCTTTTAGGCTATTTGTATGTCTTCTTTGGAGAAATGTCTATTTAGGTGTTCTCATTTTTTATTGGGTTGTTTGTAAAGTATAGGTATTAATCTCTTGCTGGTCCCTTCATTTGCAAATATTTTCTATGGAAATTCATTCTATGGATTGTCTTTTCATGTTGTATATCATTTCCTTTGCTATGTAAAAACTTTCAAGTTTAATTAGATCCCAGTTTATTTATTTTTGTTTTATTTTCATTACTCTAGGAGGAGAATCAAAAAAGATGTTGCTGTGATTTATGTCAGAGTGTCCTGCCTATGTTTTCCTCCAAGAGTTTTATAGTATCTAGTCTTACATTTAGGTATATAATCAATTTTGACTTTATGTGTATGATATTAGAGAGTATATTCTAATTTCATTACATGTAGCTGACCAATTTTCCCAGCACCATTTATTAAAAAGACAATTTTTTTTTCCATTGTATATTCTTGCCTCCTTTGTCATAGATTGGTTGACCATAGGTTTATTTCTGGGCTTTCTAACCTGTTCCATTGATATACATGTCTGTTTTTGTGCCAGTACCATCCAGTTTTCATTACTGTAGGTTTGTAGCATAGTCTGAGGTCAGCGAGCTTGATTCCTCCAGCTTCGTTTTTCTTTCTCATGATTGCTTTGACTATTTGGGTTCTTTTGTGTTTCCATACAAATTTTATTTTATTTTTTGTTCTAGTTCTGTGAAAAATGCCATTGGTAACGTAATAGGGATTGATTTGAATCTGTAGTTTGACTTGGGTAGTATAGTCATTTTGAAAATATTTTTTCTTCCTAATCAAGAATATGGTATATCTTTCCATCTGTTTATGACATCTCAGTTTCTTTCATCCATGTCTATTAGTTTTTGGAGTACAGGTCTTTTGCTTCCTTAGGTAGGTTTACTCCTAGGTGTTTTAGTCTTTGTGATGGTAAATGCAATTGTTTCCTTAATTTCTTTGTGATATTTCATTGTTAGTGTATAGAAATGGAATAGATTTCTTTGTATTAATTCTGTATCGTGCAACTTTAGTGAATTCATTGATGAGCTCTAGTAGTTTTCCAGTAGCATTTACAGATGCAAAATAACCTGTATAGCCAAAGCAATTCTGAGAAAGAAAAATAAGTTTGTGTGTTGTCCACCAGGGCTATGAGATTTAATTATGTCATGCAACTGCTCCTCCTACCATCTTACTGTATCTTCTTTGTCTTTGAATGTAAAATACCTTGTTTTTGGTAGGTTCCACTCATCTTTGTCAGTGGTTCTTCAGCTATTGTGATTTTCATGTTTTTAAGAGAGTAGTTGAGCTCAAGTCCTACTTCTCCATCTTGTTGCTTGTGTGGATTCTGATGAGGAGTTTTCTGTGTTATTAGCCTTGTTCCTATATTAGAAAGGGTTTTTTTTTCCCATCTTTAGTTTCTTTCAAGATTTCTCCAGTTGAATATAATACACTTGGGTGTGGTTGTTTGGATATTTTCTCTTCTTACATGGAATTCTTTGAGCTTCTGAAAACTGGTGTAGTATCTGTCAATAATTTTTGTAGTATTGCAGCAATTATTACTTCAAACATTTCTTCTTCTGCCCCAGTCTTTTCCTTCTATTTCAGGTACTTCAATTATGTATATTATACATAGTATATATGATCATATATTATGCACACATATGCATAATATATATATTTTTCCCCCAACAGTTCTTAGATTTTCTTCTGTTATTTTTTATCTTTGTGTTTCAATTGGGAAATTTTTATTGATCTATCTTGAAATTTATTG
This sequence comes from Sus scrofa, assembly GCF_054392235.1. Classification (NCBI taxonomy): domain Eukaryota; kingdom Metazoa; phylum Chordata; class Mammalia; order Artiodactyla; family Suidae; genus Sus; species Sus scrofa. The sequence goes on along the minus strand of NC_139396.1, from coordinate 101,468,385 downwards.
ATTCTTTCCTTGACTATGTCAGGTGTACTTGGTGAGCCTGCTGAAGGCATTTAAAATTTCTTTTTTGATTTCTAATATTTTCTTTTGGATTTTAATTTCCACAACTCTTCTGACATTACCCACTTAAAAGCATGCAAGATTAAGATGCTTTGAATGGTAAGCATATTAATCATGTTTATTTAAAATGCCTTATCTGTTAATTCACTTAATCTAAATGTGGCTATGATGAGTGTATTATGGCCCCAAACTGTCTTTTCTTGCCTTTGGTGTGCCTTTTTAAAAAAATTTTTTTTTTTGTCTTTTTGCTATTTCTTGGGCTGCTCCCGCGGCATGTGGAGATTCCCAGGCTAGGGGTCCAATCGGAGCTGTAGCCACCAGCCTACGCCAGAGCCACAGCAACGCAGGATCCAAGCTGCGTCTGCAACCTACACCACAGCTCACGGCAATGCCGGATCCTTAACCCACTGAGCAAGGGCAGGGACCGAACCCGCAACCTCATGGTTCCTAGTCGGATTCGTTAACCACTGTGCCACGATGGGAACTCTGTACCTTTTTTTTTTTAAATTAAAAGTTGACGTTGTATCAATACTTGCTATTGAGGTAAATAGACCTTTTGGGGCAGAATTTAGGGTAATCTGGTTATAAATTGGGCTGCATTTAATGGTTGCTGTCGCTATAGATAGTAGAGAGTCCAAATTCCTCTAATGTGTTATTTTTCTCTCCTCTCTTGGTTTTAAGCCTTCTCCTTGCACAACGTCTCTGGTGGTGGGGGTCAATATTTTATAGCTTTTCAGTGTTGTCTCTGCTATACTGAAGGTTTGCTTGTTGGGTTTAAGGAGGGAAGAAATCTCAGTCTTTTAGTGGAGCCCTGTCACAGGTTGTGGCCTTCACAACTGTTTGTGTTCCTTTTCAGGGGATATAGCTCCCTCCATTTTCCCTGTGCTAAATTCCCAATATAGTTCCTCAAAGCTCTGTCTCCTGTTAACTTTTTCTTTCCCTCTTAGGTGAAATACAAATGTAGAAGGGACTACAAGGGGAGGAAAATAAGTTTCAGTATTTCTCTATGACAAATTATTTCCCCTTAGAGATAAAATAAGCCCTCATTACCTTGCCGCTTTCCCTTTTACCTTGTGAGAGCCACTGGAGGTTTTTCATGGATCCATACTGTGCAAAGCTGTGGGTTTCCTGGAAGGAAGGCCCAAGAAAGTTAAGGTCTCGCCTTTGAAGGCCCTAGGAATTTGTCATGGTCAAGCTAGTTAGCAGTCAGCTTATAGCAGTTTGTCACAATTACTAGCACAGGAAGTGCTTCAACAACTTAGGGCTTCCAGTGGCTTTGGTTCCAGGGAAGCACATTTCCAGTGCTGTATCTCTCTAGATTTTGGAGGGGCAGTTTGCCAGTGACCTGAGTTCTTTGGTAGGTTCAAGAATGGTTGATGATTTTCACTTTTCCTGGCTTTTTCTTGAAATGGCAACAGTAGTAACTTGCAAACACTTCACAGGGTGGAGCTGAAATGGATAAACCCTTGTCTATCAACTTTAATGGGAAAATTAGATGTGCACCATTTCAAGCCTAGAGACCTGCATAATTTGGACACATGGATATGTTTGTATATTGAAATTGAACAATTGAACAACTCTATATGAGATATAAGCAATAATTTAAAAATCAATAGATGCATAATGTAATACAGGTTTGTTGTATTCCCCCCGGAATGAAGAGAAAATTTCAGAGTAGGTTCTGTTTGGTGGAGAAGAAGAGCACAGGCTCACTCTTTGGAAGGTGCATTCATCATTCTGCACCTCCTTCTTACTTAACATTTACCTCATAGTCAAACTCTAATAAATAAAATGAAAGAACAGAAAAACATCAATCTAAGAAAATAAAGGTTAAGCCCAAAGGCACATTGAAACATATGGAAAAAGTGCACAGGCTGAAGAAGCAGCTCTTCTTTATCCTTCTCACTTGGCATAAATTCACAAATAAAAATGTTTTGGTTCATTGAACTATGACTTGAATTTTAAATCTGTTCCATATGATATTCTCTGACTAGAAGGTGTGTCTAGTAAGTTGGTGAATGTATCTTTGCTTGAAAATGTGTAACATCTTAGAAGGCATTTAGTGTGTTTTTAGGCAATAAGTCATATACCAAAAAAAGAAAAAGGACTTATATCCAAAAAATTATATAGTTTTGCAAGAGCTATATGGAAAAACATTGTTAACTGAGCAGTCCTTATATGAGATAATGCTGTAATTCATTATAATTTCTATTTCATTTAATATCTAGAATCAGTTAATTAGTAACTGTATTTCCTCCAGAGCAATGCAAAATTTTTGCATGCTTTAATTTTCCTCAGATTCACCAATGCCCATGTGGAAAATGCCTGGAATATTCATATTATTAAGATTCTTTTCATAACAAATACTTATTTAGATCTAGCAACAAGTAGTTCTCATTTGTTATATTCACACATACCCTGCTTCTTTCTGGATTAATTTCTTTCCTGATATAAGTCATTCTCTAATAAGTAGCTATTTTCAGACACAGCCTATAAACTATGGATTAACTTACTCTTAATGGACAAGATGTGTAGGTACAGAATTTCTAGAATGAAAGCATTTCCCACTTCACTTGCAAGTGTGCCACTGTCTTCTTGTTTCCAATGTTGTTGATAACAAAACTAGTGTAACTTGAATTTTTGAAATAGGTTCTAAGGCAAAGATATGAGAATAAGTAGATTTTCTCTTTACTGAAGCCATTGCTTTCCATTTAAGGATAGATATATGTCTGTGTTTAGTTGTCAGTAATTACCAGTTATGATTTGGAATATAGCTTTTCATTAATTCTATCCCTTTCTCCAAAATATCTATTACATATTATGTTGGGACATCTGTTCTCTCCATATCAAAGTCTAAGCATATTTAACATTTGATTATTTGTTTTTTATACTGAAATATTTGAAGTTCTTTATCAGATTAGTGATTATAAATATTTTCTCCCAATTTGTGGCCTATCTCTTCATTGTTAACAATATCTTTCAAAGAGCAGAACTCTTTAATTTAGATGAAGTCCAATTTATTATTTTTATGCCTCCTCTTTTTAATAAGAAAGCTTTTCTCCTATATTTTCTTCCAGAAATGTTATAGTTTTAGGTATTATACTTAGGTCCAGAGTTTGAGTTAATTTTGTACATATTGCAATATGTGAATTTATTTTTTTCAGAATCATTTGTTGAAAGGGCTATTCTCCATTAAATGATTTCTTCTTTTTTGTTGAATGTCAACTACCCATATCTGTGGGGATCTATTTCTTTTTTCTCTATGCTGTCTGTTCATCTAACTTGACTCAGTCACAGTTTTTTCATTACTGTAGCTTTATAATCTTGAAGTCAGAAAGTATAATCCTTCCAACTTTTCAAACGTTTCTAAAGCTGTTTTGGCATTTCTAGATCACTTACATTTCCATATGAATTTTAGAAATAGCTTTTCAATATCTACCAAAATGTTTGATCAGAACTGCATTGAACCTGTAGTACACTTTGGCAAGAACTGATATCTAAAAGATTGTGACTCTCCAGATCCATGGATATATTCCTCCAATTATGTCTTTTTCAATTTCTCTCAGTAGGAAGGAAAATTCCTCAATATGATGAAAAACCTACAGCTGACATCATCCATAAAGCTGATGCTTTATGTCTCTTGATAGGAAACGAGAGAATGTCTGCCCTCACCAACTCTACTTAATGTGGTGTAGGAGATCTTAACTAGGACAATAGGGCACGAAAAGAAGTAAAATGAACAGATTTAAAAGGAATAAAGAAAAATATACTTAGTTGCAGACAACATGGTCATCTAAGAAAATCCAAGGTATCCACTAAAACTGTGCAAACTATAAGGTAGAATGACAGAATGTTAACATATGAAACTGATTGCATTTCTATACACTAAATACACTACACAGATAAGTATAATTTGTATAAGAGGTGTGTGTTGAAAACTGCAAACTATTACTGACAATTATAGTGTTCATACAATCTAGAGGGTGAACATGTTATAATGCCAAAATTTACAAAATTATTTTAGAGATTCAATGAAATCTCAATCAAAATCCATGCAGGATTTTTAAAGAGGCTGATGATTTATTCTAAAGAGTTATGGAAATGCCAAGGCCAAAAAGTCAAGGCTATTTTGAAAGTGTAGAGTATGAAGATAGGTAGCACAACTTACCATTAAGCTATAGCAATTAATACAACATGATAGACATATAGTTGAACAGACTAGAATAAACAGTCCAGAAATAGTATTGCATCTCTATGGTTAATTGATTTTGAACAAATCTGCCAGGTAATTCAATGGGAGAAAGAAAATTCTTTTCAACAAATGGTGCAGAAACAATTGGACCTTATGTAGAAAAAATGCACCTCAACCCTAATCTCACACCATATACAGTAAATAACACATCATTGGATCATAGATCTAAAACTAATGACTAAAACTACATGATTTCTAAAAAAAATTAACAAAGAAAATCTTTTTGACTTTGATTTAAGCAAAGCTTTCTTGATAGAACACAAAATAGCATGAATCATTGGAAGAAAAAAAATGAAGTCATTTTGTCAAATTTTAAGAAATACAAGAATAAAATACCTAAGAATAAACTTACCTAAAGAGTATCCAGAAACTCTAAGACAGTGATGAAATGGATGAATTGATGAAACTGAAGACAAAACAAACAAATGGAATGATATCCTGTGTTTTTGGATTGGAAGAATCATATAAAATGATCATATTACCCAAGGCAATCTACAAATTAAATGCAATCCATATCAAATTACCAGTGACGTTTTTCACAAAACTAGGACAAAAATTCTTTTAAATTGTATGGAAACACAAAGATCATGAATAACAAAAAGAATCTTGAGGAAGAAAAATGCAGCTGGAGAAATCAGGCTCCCTGATTTCAGACTATATTACAAAGCTGCAGTCATCAAAACATGGTACTGGCACAAAAACAGAAATATAGATCAATGGAATAGGATAGGAAACCCAGAAATAAACTTATAGTCAATTAATCTACAACAAAGGATGTTATAGAATATAAAACAGAGAAAAGACAGTCTTTTCAATGTAGTGCTGGGAACACTGTTCAGTTTACATGTAAAAAACGTAATTAGAACATTCTCTAACAACCATATATAGAAAACATAGGAAGAACACTCTGACATAAATTGCAGCAATATATTTCTTTGGATTCATTTCCTAGAGTAATGGATATAAAAACAAAAACATACAAATAGGACCTAATCAAACTTAAAAGGTTTTGCACAGCAAAGGCAACCATCAACAAAATGAAAATCAATCTACGGAATGGGAGAAAATATTCACAAGGGATTAATTTCCAAAATACACAAACAACGCAATGAAAAACTAACCAAAAAATTATTAGAAGACCCAAATAGACATATCTCCAAAGAAGACAACAGATGGTACATGTAAAAATAATCAACATCACTAATTACTAGAGAAATGCAAATCGAAACCACAATGAGATGTCACCTCATACTAGTCAGAATGGCTATCATCAAAAACTCTACAAACAATAAATGTTGGAGAGGGTGTGGAGAAAAGGCAACCCTCCTACACTGTTGGTGGCAATATAAATTGGTACAGCCACTATGGATAAGAGTATGGAGTTCCTTAAGAAACTAAAAGTAGAGTTAACACATCATCCAGCAATCACATTCCTAGGCATATATCCAGAAAGGACAAAAACTCTTATTTGAAAAGATGCATGCACTCTGATGTTCACAGCAGCACTATTTATAATAGCTAAGATGTGGAAGCAGTCTAAGTGTCCATACACAGAGGAATGGACAAAGAAGATGTAATATTTATAAATAGTGGGTTTTTTTTTTTTTGTCTTTTTGTCTTTTCTAGGGCCTCACCCATGGCATATGGAGGTTCCCAGGCTAGGGGTCTAATCAGAGCTGCAGCTGCTAGCCTATGCCACAGCCATAGCAATTCAGGATCTGAGCTGCATCTGCAACCTACACCACAGCTCTCAGCAACGCTGGATCTTTAACCCACTGAGCGAGGCCAGGGATCGAACCCACAACCTCATGGTTCCTAGTTGGATTTGTTTCCACTGAGCCACGACGGGAACTCCAGTAATGGGATATTACTCAGACATAAAAATTATGAAATATTGCCATTTGCAGCAACAAGGATGGACCTAGAAATTATCATAATAAGTAAATTAAGCCAGAAAGAGAATCTATCATATGATGTTACTTAAGTGCAGTACCTAAAAAAAATGATACAAATGAACTTATTTATAAAGCAGAAATAGACTCAGAGACATACAAAACAAAGTATGGTTACCAAAGAGAAAATGGAGGCTAGGATAAATTTGGAATTTGAGATTAACAGATACATCCTACTGTATATAAAATTGATAAAAAAAATCTATAGTACAGGGAAACTGTATTCAAATCTTGTAATAATCTGTAAAAAAATCTGAAAAAGAATAGCTACACATATAATGCAGTCACTTTGCTGTACACCTTAAACAGTTTACATCAATAAAAATAATAAAGGGGATAGAAAACTTAAGAAATATATTGTTTCCAAAATGAAAAATCAGTCACACACTAGGAGAAGTTATCCAAAACATATCTGATAAACTGCTTGTAATCAGAATAAAAAATTCTTAAAACGGAATATTAAGGAAAAAAAAAAACCTTTTTAAAAAGGGCAAATGATTTGAACAGATAACTCACCAAAAACTGTGGATGACTAAATAAGGAATGAAAAGATGCTAAATATCTCCAAAGAAATGAAGGTTAAAACTTGATGAAAAACTATCACACATCCAGTAGAATGCCTCAAATGAAAAGAGCAACAACCTAAGTCTGGGTGAGGATATGAAGTAGTTAAGACTTCTCATACACTGCTGTGAAGACAAAGTTAAACAGCCACTTTAGACAACACCTCGGCAGTTTCTAAGAAAGTTAAACATAGCTTGATCATTTGATCCAACATTCCCACTTATAATTATTCAAGGCAAATGAAAACATAGGTCTGTTGAAAGATTTGTTTTCAAGTGGTCACATGAGCTTTAGTCTTAATAGCTAAATACTATTAAACTATTAATAGCTAAAAACCCCAAAGGTATATGAATTGGTGAATTGATAAATATATTGCAGCAAATCCATTCAAAGAATGCTACTCAGCAGGATGAAAGCACAAACTATTGAAATAATCAACAACATGATGAATCTTAAAAGCATTCTGCTAGGTAAAAGAAGCCTGACCCCAAAGACTATATCTTGTATGATTCCACTGGAATAAAATTCCAGAAAGGCAAAATTATGGAAATGGCAAGGGTGGTTGCCCGTGGCTGTCATGGGAAGAAACTAAATATAAAGGGGTAGGAGGGAATGGTAGGGGTGATGGAATCATTCTATACCTTGACTGCTATTAAATGACTTTTCATATTTGCCAAACTCATAAAGTTGTACATTTAAAATTCATGGTTTTTTTCATTTGTTAAGTTTACCTCAACAAAACTGATTCAAAAAGAAAGGCCCAGAAATGACAGAAAATAAAGAAACTGTTTTTCTTTGGGGTTTAAGAGCTGAGGGTACTAGAACAGGCCAGTTGGAATATTTTCATTACGTCAAATTCAAGTGACTCTTGAAGACTCTCCTAAAGAGTCTGCCTGTGTTCTCTGCTCCAGACCCAAGTTCTTAGTTCCAACCCCCCATCCTGGTTTCTTTTGTTTCCTTTTCCTTGAGATTAAAGATTGTTCTTTTTTTGGCAACGAAATTTTGAAATTTCAGTTTTGATAGGAAAAGGGTAAACAATGCCAGTATTCTCTTTCCCTTATTTCTGTGAGGAGATGGTTTGGGGGAGGAAGATTTTGTGATTGGCTTGTTAAAGCCCTCCCACTCCCCTGCCCAAACTCCACGACTGGTTATTCTGCCCCTAAGACTGGATTCAGACATGAGCCTACAGAATAAAGGGCAATGCACATCTTTCCCTTACTTGTCTTAACGGCTGCTCAGGCCTCAAACCTGTCTGGCTATAAAAGATTTGTAGCACAACAGGAATTGTGGACTCAAGATAATTTTAACTGCAGTGCAAGAAGCCCAGGGGTGAAGGTAATCATTTTCAGCCATTCTTGTTAGCTTGCCACACACGTTTCCATGGTTTCATTACCAATACAGACACACAGAAGTATTTAAAAGTTTACCTCGATTTGGAACAGCTTTATCCCACACCTTTTATGGATTTTTCATCTTCTGTGACTGTCATCTTCCGCATTTGCAGCCCTTCTCAAGAGAGAGGGAGAAAAATATGTTGTGGGTATAATATATGATGATTCAACTCTGTTGTTATCATCACTCATAGGAGAGATGGGGAATCATAAGGTATGAGTTATCCTCCACTCCCTCATTCACAGAGATAAAAACATAGAAATGCCATCCCAACATTTAGGCAAGATATACATACTAGGAATGGCGGAGGACAATAAATTGTCCCAGTAACTCCTATATTCTGTCCACAATAAAATGGTAGGATTGAGGGAAGCAGTGGAAGCCTGTAGAATAAAATCACGGTGCCACCATCTTCAATCTTTATTTGGATAAAAAGTTTCCCTGTGCTTTTGGTGTTCAGCAGCTACAGGGGTTCTATCTGTTCATGGAATGGGCAGATTCAGCAGATGGTTCTCTTGTTCCAGCATTAGATTTGCCTGTGGGATTTAGGAACCATGAGACACTGCAAACTTTGTGAGCAATGATCCTAACAAAGTGCTTCTACTGTGTAACCTTGGACCCCTTCTTCACCTTACTCAGCGCAACTGGACATCCATTCCCCAGTGCCCCCTGTGTTGCTGTATATGCACAATGGCCTGTTCCTGGTTTCACTTCAAGATCCTCATTTAAGGGTTTTCCCATATTGCAACTTTGTATAATTGGAGCCCTAGAATTCCTATCCATTAATTCTGGTCTTTGTATGAGATAATCACTGTCCCACCAAAATTCACCCCCCGAAATTGCAATCCTAGAGGAATCTGTGAAGCTCTGGTATTAAAATTCCATAAGATATGTGTAGAATACTCCAATAATATTTACAGTTCAATATATTTTTTCTCCCCAGAAGCATGTTCCTTAAAAAATATTAAACATATTTCAGACTTTCTTACATGTACAAGTCCTGTTATATGTCCTCCTTGCAAACTGGCATGAGAACTTAGGGGGAAAAAAAGACCATTCCAGAAAGGTTTCACATGTGGACTCTTGTTTGTGCCAAAATCATCTTTCATCCTTAGACTATTAGAACTGCATGGGAACCTTAAGGACTGTTAAGATGATTAAGAGCCACATTTAATAGTTGCTCCAGTAGCATCTTGACAAACATTTTAATTTTATATCTCTCAAGTAAGCCCATAAAACAGCATGATCTAAAAATTCTTAACAAATATATGAATAAAAATTTAAGCATGCATGTATTACTTATGCTGTTTTGAGTTAATTACATAATAATACTGCTTTGTATACACCTTAATTAGATTAAATATTGATCAGTGCACTTTCCCACTTTCCATTGATATTTCATTAACACACAATAACTGTCTTGTTATAGCTAGATGCAAGTTCAAATTAATTAAAGAATCTGACTGGAAATGAAAAGTTATGGAAGGATGTACAAAGCAACCCATTTTACACATAAAGAGGATTGGAAAACTCAGGCTATGAATTAAAGCAGGGAAGAGAAATTAAACTCTTACCTACTTTAAGAGTTTAAAGTAATTAGATCTGTGAACAATGATCCACAATTTTTTTTTCCATAGGGTTTCAGATGTAATATCATTTGGACTAGGTTCATCTATCAATCTGTATTAAGGAAGAGGTTATTAAATATTACAATTATTCCTGAGGATTATGGTCTTTGTTTATTTCAAAAAGAACCTAGATTTTCAACAGCATCGAAGATTTCTTAGCATGTGATTAAAGCTGTTTATTTTCATGCTGATGAGCTGAGAGCTATTTCAATGGGGAGATGCTGTAATTCTTCCATGATTTGGAAAATAATTCATGGTACTTTTTATGTTGTCATTAACTGTCACGTTCCTTGAGTTAAATATGAGCCCTGTCATTTGGAAGTCAGAAAGCGACTCCTAAATTTCTCAATTTCATTAGCAATTGATTCAAATCATTTCCCGAAAATAGTCTGAATTGACATATGAATTGTAGTGGTTCCTCAGCTTGGTGATTAATTAATCAAGCCATCAGGTTCACATTAAACTATTTATCAATCTTACGATTTCCTGCTTTTCAGAAAAAATTAAAAAGCACTCTAATGATATTTTATGAGTTTTGAGAAAAATTAAAATGGGACCAAAAAAGTAATCTGCCCTTCCTAATTCATGAAATTCCATGATGTCAATTTCTGTGAGCCAAGACACTGAGAGGAGAAGATGGGGCTGGAGTCTGAAGCCCAGGGAAGGGTCATTTCTACAGGCCTCTCTTTCTTCATCTGTAAAATAAGATAATTGAACTAAATAATGTTTTTTCCTCACATTCAACATTATGTTTGAATAAAAATATGACAGTTATTATTACCTTTTTAATTTCTAAAAAATTATTGAAGTACAGTTGATTTATAATATTATGTTTTAGGTATACAGCATAGTGATTCAGTATTTTTATGGCTTCTATTCCATGAAAAGTTATTACAAGATAATGACTGTAATTCCCTGTGCTATACAATGTATCCTTATTTCTCATCTTTTTTATGTATAATAGTTTGTGTCTCTTAATCCCGTACCTCCAATACAACTTTCCCCCTTCTCTCTCCTGCCGGTTCCCACTAGTTTGTTTCCTATGTCTGTGAGTCTGTTTCTGATTTGATATATATATATATAAATTTGTACTATTTATTTTAGATTCCACACATAAGTAATATAATATTTTCTTTCTCTGATTTAGGATTACTTTAAATTTTATTATTTTAATGTGTCATTGTCCTTACATGAAAAACAAACAACTTGGGATTGTTGATAGAGCCTCAGAAACTTCACATTAAAACTGTAATTGATGTTCTTGGAGCAGCTTATGGACACTGTTCTGCAATTTGCATTTGAAATACAATTTTCCACTCAAGGACACATTCACTTGGGTTTTATAGGCTTAATTATAACAAGAGATCACCGTCAGTTGCTTTAGCTCAGAATGACAGTATCAACCTTTCCAAGATTGGGCTGCACCAAAACTGTTGTTGGCTGAGAAAACTGCTGGCAAAATATCAAGTGTTTGGCTATTTAATTTCATTCAAACTTTGCTGAGTTCAGATAATAGCCAGTTCTTTTCATACTAAACCACTAGCCGACCAAATTCAGCCCCCTTTATTTCAGATTTGCTGTGTGTTTAACTATAAAATGAAAGTCTTATTCCACACAAATCCCTCTGGTATTATTTAGAGAAAACTGAAGATTTTCTGTTAAAGCTAACTGCATTTTAAGTGCTGGGCTGCCTGTGTCTCAGGGCAGAAACTGCAAGCCACACAGGAGGAACCCTCCATGTGAACGGAAGTTTGATTGGACTTCCGCCTTCTGCCCTCAGTGCCAGGACAAAGGCCAGAGGGGTGGTCTAAAATGACACAGGAGAAAACTCTAATTTGAAAAGATACATGCACCCCAGTGTTCACTGCAGCACTATTTACAATAGCCAAGACATGGAAGCAACCTAAATGTCCATTTACAGAGGAATGGATAAAGAAGATGTGTTACATATATACAATGGAATATTACTTAGTCATAAAAAAGAATGAAATCATGCCAGTTGCAGCAACATGGATGGATTAAGAGATTATTATCATACTAAGTGAAGTAAGCAGGACAAAAATAAATATCATATGATATCATTTATACTTGGAATCTAAAAAATGATATGAATGAACTTATTTACAAAGCAGATAGAGACTCACAGACATAGAAAACAAACTTATAGTTACCAAAGGGGAGATCTGGGTGAGGGATAAATTAGGAGTTTGGGATTAAGAGATACATACTACTATATATAAAATAATCAACAAGGGCCTACTGTATAGCACAGGGAACTGTACTCAATATCTTATAATCTACAAGGGAAAATAATCTGAAAAAGTATATATATAAATTATCTATACACACACACACATATATACACTCTTTTGCTGTACTCCTGAAACTGACACAATGTTGTAAATCAAGTATACATCAATAAAAATAAATGAAATAACTTCAGTGGTTTTCATGGCTTATCCCTCAGCCACTACCTTCTCAGGAAGGTCAGGGGAATTCATAGAAAGGAAATTATTTTTCCTCCATTTTTGTCTCATTCACAGGGCCAGCTGCGGCTGGTTCCACTTGCACAGAAAGAACCACAGAGAAGGGGCCTTGGATTGAGAGAGAACCACCAAGAAACCACCCCAACATGGGTTTCCCTGGAGGCTGAGTAAGCAGCCCTTCTCTTTGAAAGCAGGGAAAATGCCTCTTATCCTGAAATTTTGGGTCTTACCTTGGATCCATAATGGCACTGGGCATCCCCCACTTCTTCCTTTATTGATAAAGAGAGCAAGAACCAAAAAAATTAGTAACTTGCTCAAAAATGAAACGTTTTAGAAAAGCTATGGTCTAGAGGGAGGAAGGGATGGAAATGGAAAAGCAGAAAGGCTGTTTGACACACAAACCCACAAAGGATTAAGACTTTGTCTTCATACTAAGTGAATTAAGTCAGAGAAAAAAGACAAATACCATATGATATCACTTATATGTGGAATCTAAAAAATATATACAAATATACTTATTTATGAAACAAAAACAGATTCTTAGAAAACAAACTTGTGCTTACCAAAGGAGGAAGGGCAGGATAAATTAGGAATTTGAGATTCACAGATACACACTACTATATATAAAATAAACAAGGACCTACTGTATAGCACAGGGAACTATATTAAATATCTTGTAATAACCTATAATGGAAAAGAAGCTGAAAAAGAATAATGTGCGTGTGCTCGCTCTCTCTCTCTCTCTCTCTCTATATATATATATATATATATATATATATATTTAATCTGGCTAAGTCACTTTGCTGCACACCTGAAACCCAATAAATTGACTATAATTGACTATAATTCAATTAAAAAAACCCTAAAAATTATCTCCAAGTGAGGTCATTCACAATTGCTGAGATGAATGACAGAACTGGGGGAAAGAATAAAGCTCATCACACAACCAGAAACTTGTGTGCCATTGTGGAAAAATACTGTCCACAACCCCTATTTTATCAGTTCTTGATTATCTTATGTGTAGCACCATCATATTGCACTGCTTTAAGAGTTCGTCTGTTCAGCATAAGCATTTAAAAATATAACACAATTTTTATAACCCTGTTTCAGTTTGACTGCTTCCACCCTCCCCCTTCCCCCTCATATACCAGAAGCCTCAAGAAAATGGAGAAGCCCAGCCCTCTTTCGACCTCACATTTGTCCTGGGCATCCTTCGTTTTAGTCCCACCCTGTGGGAAGACAAAGCGATGCGTAAAAGGAAAATAATATGAGGGAGGACATTGCAAGTACCAAATGAACCACCTAAGCCCTATGACAGCCTTGGTCCTTCGCCAAAGGACACCTCCAATTATATTAATTAAGAGAGGGAAAAACTCCCTCACCACTAGATCATATCCTTCTCCTGCTCTTTTGTTATAATGCACTTATAATGCATAACTATCCCAAGCCCTCCCTGGAATACGCCATGCTTTCAGACTCCTGGGCTGGCACCGTGAGGATGGAAAGGAATTGCATTTGCAAATGTCAGCCTACCTCATCCATCTCCCCTCATTCAAACAATACGCATTTGAGGTTCAGCAATTGGAGTTATATATTTTTCCTTAATGTTGTTGTAAGGTAATGGTTCTCTTATCTGAAATTCATCAGCCTGCTATAAATTTAAACTCCATTACTGCCAATAGAGAAAAGCTAAGCACCAAACCACTTTCAATAAATTTGCACTTATGCAATTGAACTGATACGGCCTCAGAGGAAAAGGTGAAACTCGTCTTGAGATATTTAAGTTAGTCTGAGTCACTGCTTCGTCTGGTGTTAAATTGGATCCATCGAGAAATGTAGGGCAGCACTCATCAGCCCTGAGTTATAAGAAGAGATTTTTAGGCTGAAAAAAATTCCATCTCCAGCATTCATTATTAGACGGTGTGATTCTAAGAAACCGCTGGCTGGCTCTCTTATTTGGCACAACTAAATGCCTCAAATGCAAACCCTGATGGATGAATATTTTTATGAATAGCATTAATCCAGCCCAATGCCTAGAGATTTGTTATGCCCAGTTGTGAAGCGGAAAGGGAGGATGCCCATACACTCAAAGCAAGAGGGTAATTACAAACATTGGCACGAGACTTCAGGGTTTACGGATAACACCATTTTTAGTCTATACACCCACCTGGAGTACAACACTTATTATTTATCATCTTCCATTTATGATTAGGGAACTGAATCTAAGATACATGAAATGACCAGATTTATTGGGTGTGTGAAAGCAGTGACTTGACGTCACATCTTCTGGGTTCTGTGGTTTTGGCAGTGGAAGATCAAGGATGCACCCAAAACAGCAGCCTCAGAAGGCTGCCAGGATCTCTTGGAGAAGAAGGACATCTTGATCAGGAGCCAAAGGAATAAAACAAGCTACCCAAAGAGTCAGAGCTGTAGCTTCCTTGGAGGGGAGGCCTCCAGAAGTTGATCTTCTGGAGCATTTCAGCTTGGAGAGAGGGGTCTGCTGGCCAATTAGAGTTGATGGTCTTACAGGCAGAGGACAACATGGCCAGGCAGGATCTCTCAGGTTATTAAACCCTGGGGATTTAGAAATTTAAGATGAGTTCTATTTATGGCTGGAAAAAAAAAATATCTCTCTGTGGACTCAAGCATGGGAAGTTTAGCTCCCAGAATGTAATGAGCATGCTACAAGTTGTGGGGGCTTAGCTGTCAGACACACATGCACACAACCACCCCCACCAATCCCTTCTCCCATCCCCACCCTCAGTGCCCATTCTAAGGCCAGAGCTGGCATCACATACCACTTGCAGGAACTGAACAGCATTTGCACTTAATTGGACGATATACATTATTCATGAGCCTTGAGTCTGTGATGATTTTGGCATTCATTAGGGGGGAAAAATGGGGCATTAGTTTTCTTGGTACAAAACATTCCGTATTAAACTTCATTTGCAATCCACTTTTCAATGTGAGGAATTAGAAATGCTTTTAAGCAAAGTTAGGAACTATGAAATAGCTAGAAAACAAGCAGCAGCCACTTCTAAAGATGGCGAATAAAGGAGTAAAAGCTGGGGTTTTCAGATGTCTCAATATTCAGAGCTCTAAGTTTTGAGTAAAGGAGAGGGAGAGTCAGCCTAAAATTCAAGCAGGTTAACAAAAATTGCAACAATAATAATGATAAATGTTCATATGTATATATATTGACATATATGTATATACCATGTATATATATGAACCTCTATATTTTATATTTGAAAATATATCTATATATTCATACATACACACCTATTCAAAATTTATTTCAAAGCAGTAGATGAGTTGTGGAGTTTTTTTTCTCTGCTGTTCAATCTGCCTAGTTTCCCTTTCCACAAGTGTCTTGAGTCTCAGAACTGAGATCCACTAAGTCAATCCCTTTCTTGTGCAAATGAAGGAACTGAGGCCCAGTGAGGGTTTCAGGATCCCTAGTGCTCAGGGGATAAGAAGTGAAGAAAACTGGGCTTTCTTGGCAATTGCATGCACCCCTACCCCACGTGGTCACGGCCCCCTGGAGCCCCCCCCCCTTTTTTTTCTTTTTTCTTTTTTTTCAGGGCCGCACATGCCGCACATGGAAGTTTCCAGGCTAGGGGTTGAATTGGAGCGACTGCTGCCACAGCCACAGCAACTTGGGACCCAAGCCACACCTGCGACCTATACCACAGCTCATGGCAATGCCAGATCCTTAACCCACTGAGCGAGGCCAGAGATTGAAACTGCTTGCTCATGGATCATAGTCGGTCTCGTTACCACTGAGCCACTGGAGGGATTCCCTAGACAGAGCCTCCGAGGTTTAACAAATCTGGTCAGACACTGTAGGATCGTGGGCAACCCTCTTCATCTTAAGCCTCAATTCTTCAATTTTAAATGCAGATATATTTTGGAGGTTTATTAGAAGATTTAGAGAAGATAACTTTAGGTAAAGCCCTTAGGACAATGCCTGGCATACCCTAAACCTCCATCAAGATTCACTGTGATTGTCCTGCTTTTTTGTTGTTGTTGTTATAAAGTCTGAACACACAGCCTACCTGGACTCTCTAGCTATTGCTTGCTATGGTCCCACAGTGGTGACATTTGTCTCATTTTATCAGACACAGAGTTCCTCAAGATTACAGTCATCTTGTAGGCCTACTCAGTATTCTGCAGGCCTGGTCTTCATTCAGCTGGCAGGTGCTCAATAATGATAAGAACTGTGTTTTACATTGTGGGTCAGTTTATACTGTGCAGTCTTTTCACGTGCCCCTGAGATGGTGATGAACCTGCCATCAGAAATCAGCACTGACTCTGTGCTTTAATAGTGCAGGAAAATCCCATGTCCAAGACTTCTGGCAAGCAAAGTTCCCCTCTTGGTCTCAGTTAATGCTCACATAGGCCCAGGCAGGCAGATACCACTGCCCCCATTTAACAGAGAAGGATGCTGAGTTTGGGGGAAAAGGGACCTAAATGCCTGAAGCCAAGCAACAAAAGGGTGAGCCTGGAAAACACTCTTGTGGGTCTTATCCTATATCCAGCACAGATGCCATTCAACTATCTCAGTGGAGACTCGCTGGGGGTTGAACACAAGGTGAGGTCCCTATTAAGGATGGTGCTTTCAGAAGCGAAGGGTAAATAGGTTGGCTCCCTTCTGAAAGTCTTTTATTTGAGAGACCCCAAAGCCAGAGTAAAGTGATTGCTCTTCACTGAGGTCTGAAGCATAGCTCTAAGAGGCTCATCACAAGAGTGAAATTTCTTTGAAGCATCCCATTAAAATTCATGTCCATTTGAGTCAACCCCACTTTAAAATATGTGGGTTCATTTTAACATACATTTTACTCCTTAAATCTAAAGTAAAAAAGGCATTCCAAGAAAAGGCACCAGTTTTATCTTATAGTTCAGGGCATCTCTGGCCCACAGCTGTACACTTTTGAAGAATGGTTGGGGGGCCGTCAAACAGTAATTTCAGCTCCAGCCCAAGTGCGTGATGACCCCACAGTCTATAATCCTCAGGGCACAACTGATGGTCCTCAGTGAGGGTGAGGGCAAGCCTGTAGACAGCCACTGGACTGATCCTCCATCAGTTTCCCTTTAGGGGCCACCAAAGATGCCCACTTTCCCACACTAGCCCTGAGAGCAGCTGAACTCATTTCTCTTCTGTCCGTGTGTATTAATTCCCGTTTCTGTAATGAGATACAGAAGAGAAAAAAGGGGAAGAGGACTGATGTGGAATCAGATTGGGCCTGATGAGTTATGGAGCCTGCCTTCTCATCAGCGATGTAAAACAGCCCTGGCTCTATTTACTGCCGCTGTCAGCAGGATCGATAAATAACATTTTCAGTGACATGAAGAGGGAACGTGTGAGCTCAGTGAAATGAAGGGGAGACAGAGGTGGAAGCAGACAATGCCCTTTTTCTCCCCCTGCCCAGGCAGGAGTCACCTGTTTGACTGGAAGAGAGAAAGGGGGGACACATTTGGTTCGGATTTTAAAAAGGGAGTAGGAAAGAGCTTCTCTGTCAAGAGGGGCGGCCTGAAAGGGTATGGCCTGTTGTCAACATTGCTTCCCTCTATGTCGAGCTACATCTGCATCTGAGCCTATCAGCCATTATCAGCAGGCCTGGATGAGCAATGGCCCATCTCTTTGGCCACTTCAAAGGGTGGTATTTGGCTTATTGCTTATACTTGAGAAAGAGTTAAGGGCTAAGATGGAGTGCAGGGGAGACGTGTTTTGACTGCTGCCAGAGGGCTGAGTGGATGCTGACCATTAAGAAAGGTCTCTGTGGTGAGAGGTTAGGTGGGGTGATCTACAGTTCACAATTCCACTTCCCTACAACAAGAGTTTGGAGGTCAAGAATTGACATAATCACAGAATTTCCACTTTTCATCCTATCCAACCTCCCACCAAACAGAATCCTCTCCTCAGTGCTTGTGAGGGGCAGACCCAGCCTCTGAGCAGAGAGGGATCATGAACCCTTCCCATAACAGGCCCCCTTACAAGTACAGGAGTGGCTGAAACAACTGATGCAAAGCAACAGACACCACCAACTGCAGTCTGCTTTGCAAGCAGGGTGAGAATGGCATTCTGCTGGCAGGGCTGGGATACCAAGTATACCCCTGGCTAGCCCCTCTTGCCTTGCTCTGGGGACAGTTTGTAACAAGATGCTCTCAGTTAAAAGCATAGGAAAGAAGCTCAGTTTCAGATGCAGTGAAAAAAAAAAACAACTCTGAGGATTTCATTTGCATTATTGTTTCTTTTCCCTGGATACTTTGCTAGCATGTTCATTCAGGCTAAAAACCATGGATTGTTAAGAATCACTTATAATATCCCAGACTCTTTTTGGCATTTAAGAGTTTTGGCAGAAATCAGTTGTGATAGCTCCAGAAACATTTGGGGGAGAAAGAGGAAGAGAAAGGAGGAAGTCATTGGTGTGGGGGTTGAGGGAGGGTGGGCAGAGAGAGGAGAGAGATGGACAGAAGGACAACAAGAAAGAAAAAGGGGAAATAGGAATAGGAGGAAGAAGAGAGAGAAAAGAAACAGTAGGCTGATCAAAAGGAGAGGTAAGAAGGAAGGAGTGAGAGGGGCTCTCGAAAAATCCTTATTCTCCTCAACTCTGCTTCACATTAATAAACACTTAATTGAGTGGAAAACAACATCACCAAATAAAGCTCTTCTCCAGATACTGTGTTGAAGGTGCCAAGAAATAGAATCAGACTATGTATATATATAATATATATTACATATGACATTATATATATATATTTTATATGTATATTAATATATATACATATATAATATTTAACAGCTTTTTGTTGACTTATTATGTCCTGATAAATTCATGGCGAATCAAAAACATTATAAGTTGAAGTGCATTTAACATACCCAAACTACCGAACATCACAGCTTAGCCAAGCCCACCTTAAACATGTTCAGACTACCTTACATTAGCCTACAGATGGGAAAAATCATCTAACACAAAGCCTACTTTATAGTCAAGTGTTGACTCTTGTGTAATTTATTGAATACTGCAGTGAAAGTGAAAAGCAGAATGGCTGACTGGGTGCTGGATGGTTGTAAGTTTATCAGTTGTTAGTCGGGGCTGTGAGCTGTTAATGCATATTACTAGCCCAGGAAAATTAAAAATTCAATTTTTTCTATCATTTATTTGTATATATATTTTTTCTACTGCACAGCATGGTGATCCTGTTAAACATACATGTATACATTCTTTTTTTCTCACATTACGTGTTCCATCATAAGTGACTAGACAGAGTTCCCAGTGCTACATAGCAGGATCCCATTGCTAATCCATCCCAAAGGCAACAATCTGCATCTATTTACCCCAAGCTCCCAGTCCCTCCCACTCCTTGCCCTTCCCCCTTGGCAACCACAAGTCTATTCTCCAAGTCCATGATTTTCTTTTCTGTGGAAAGGTTTCTTTGTGCTGTATAGTTTCCATTGAATGTACATTGCTCTCATACTATCATTACATTGAAAAATTGTTATATCAAACCATCCTATGTCACAGACTGTTTGTATATGTATTTCAGATTCTAATTTCAAGTATACCTCAGGGAAATCCAATGAATTTCTTCTGGCAACAGGAATAAGTCAGAATTAAAGTCCTTTTTAATACTATAATAGTGGGTGCTTACTAGATGCCATGCAGTGTTCTAAGTACTTAACTGTTATTAATGTATCAAATCCACATGCCAAGCTTATGAAGTTGGGCCCATTTTACCATGCCTCTTTTACCAGCAAGCATAGAGACTGAGTAACTGTCTAAGGCTATACAATCAGGAAGGTAGGAGCCAGGATTTTCTCTGAGGCAGTCTAGCTACAGAGACTGGACATTGGACCACCTTATGATTCTGCCTCCCATTCATTTGTGAATTATTCACTCATTCAACAGGTACCTGTTTAGCTCCCCATCAGTAGGTCAGGCTCAGACCCTCCCTCCCCCAGTAACAACCCAAGGATATAAAAGAACAGGCACATGCTCAGCTCCAAGGAGAGTGGATCTGATGGGTGACTCACAATGAATGCTAACTGCATGGTTATTTGTCTCCATGCTCTCAAAGGGATAAGTGAGACAGACACACACAGATTTGCATTTCTAATATGCTCTCATTCTCACATGAAGTCAGGATTGCTGGCCTGGGGACACAGTTTGAGGACCACTGGATTAGAGACAGTGCAGAAAGCAGAAAGGACAGCAGTTGAGACCTAGAGTATCATTGAGAGGTTTCCAGGTGAAAAGGCAGGAGGGGTGAATGTTCATAGACTTGGAGGCAATTGGCATATTTTCCCCTATTGGGGAAATGGAAGTGATGTCTGGAACCTGATGTGTAAAGCTGATGAAGGCAAGGA
Source organism: Sus scrofa (assembly GCF_054392235.1). Classification (NCBI taxonomy): domain Eukaryota; kingdom Metazoa; phylum Chordata; class Mammalia; order Artiodactyla; family Suidae; genus Sus; species Sus scrofa. The sequence goes on along the minus strand of NC_139396.1, from coordinate 101,447,683 downwards.
GATTATGCTGAAGACGCAGCTTGAGGGCCAGGTAAATTAACAGAGTTCTCACTCAGTCCAGGAGGGGGTCACTCCCCACTAACAATCCCACTGAGTACCATACAGAGTTCGTTGTTCCCAAAGGATCATATGAAAGGTAAGTCAGATTTCCAATCACTTAGCTGTCCTTCCTCTATCTTCTCTTAGAGAAAGGCTGGACTGAATTTGTGTTTCTGTTGTTGCAAGAGCACAATGAATATGCTCAAATTGTTGCTGGGTTTTGTCTATAAAACCTGCCTCTTTATGGGGTCACGGGTGACTTCTCTCCAAATGATTTTAAGAGGAACTAGAAGGCTCCACTGGCCACTTAAAAGGTTCCAAATCCCACATTTGTAGTATTCTTACTGATCTATGGGATCACCATGTGACTTCTATTAACATGCAAATGTGTGTGCAGGGAAGGTAATTTATTACTATTAAATTTTCATAAACACGGTTGGAAACAGGAGTTCATCAGGATGTCTACTTAGCCATGGCCTGGGCTGGAGTTGGGGGCAGGGGCAGAGGGGTCTATCTCATCCCCTGATGTATATTCCACCTGCACAGAGGTCACCGGTCTTTATGCTCACCATACTAGGACAGACATGCATACACAGCTATGTCAAGGACCATTTAGATGTACACACGTTCAATTTGATATTCACTGACAGGTTCATTTCAGTCATGTCATAGTTGCCTTGGGGCCCATACAGGTAGATATATACATTCTCCATAATTGTTTTAGGACTCCAATCTCCAATGGACGACAACATTTTAGGAGGCATTTTAGGGGTAGAACATGCGGTTGGGTACCTCAGTGAGTGGTTACTACCAATAATTGAAAATATGCATGAAGAGAGAGTGAGTCTTGGAGACCACTCAGAGTGGGATGGGAGAGAGAGGGACAGGGAAGGAAACAGACGGGGCAGCAATGGGGCACTGAATGCAAATTCCTTTTTATCAGGCTCATGGCCTCAGGGTCTGTTTAGGAAGGGTTGGGTTGAATTTTCATGGGTCAGTGAGCTTGGTTGTGGCCTGGCAGAGGGACAAGGGTACTACCCTGCTCTCTGAATGAGAGCATTCTTGCCTGAAATGATGGAGTAGCACAAATCCTTCAAGATATAAACTAAAAAAAAAATCATTTAAGCTCTGAAACATGAATTACAGTTTAAATTTTCTTCTGCTAAGAGGTACACTTCATTGACTACCTTAAAGCATCTGGTAATTATGCTGAGATGGTATAGGTGGGGAGGCGGCATGAGGAGAGATATGGATAAGGAGGTCTGATCCCCCCCCATCGCTGCAACCACTGCTAATACGAAAAGTGACTCTTTCACTTAGGTATGGGGATAGCAAGTCCCCAATGAACTTTTTTTTTCTGTTTTTTTTTTTTTTTAAATCCCCATCAGATCATGATCAGCAGGACTATTAGTGTTTTCTCTCTGTCTCTTAAAACCTGATGTACGTCAGATCCCCAGGTTGTTAACTGCTGATTTGACTATCATTATTTCCTGCTTCAGATGACTCCCCCATTTATCTTAGCTTAATACATTACCATGCCAGCATAGGATGGTATATAGGTATTCTTTTATTATGCTCAATAGCGTATTGAAGCATGTGTCAATTTAAGGTGACATGCAAATTTAACTTTCTTCACCCTTTAATTTGACTCAATAGTAACAAAATATGGGCCTAACAGACAATGTCTTGTCTATTAGCAATTTTACAGTGCATCACTGTTAGAGTCTGTCATCTTAGTATTTATTTAACTGAGTTGCACATGATCTAGTTGAACATTTCATATGTGCCTGTATTTTGCTTCCTGACAACCTGTGTAGAGAGCACATCCAGCATGGCAAATGAAATATGCATGCAACCTCCCATGAAAATATTTACAAATACATGATGTTAATAGTGAAAAGCTTAAACAAGGGTGACAATTAATTCTGCTCCAATATGCATAGTTATTATTGAAATTTTAAACTCATTAAAGGAAACAATTTGAAGAAGGAGCTTTAAGAACTAGGGATACTGCATTAGCTTCTGTGCTTCTAAAGCTCTTTCTTGGGGAAGAGATGGGTAGAGTTTGCAGTTAGCCACTGGACTATAGCCAAAACCAAAATTCATTGACTTTTTCTGTGATTGGAGTGCGAACCTTTTTTTAATTTATTACTTTAGAAAATGATAAATAAGCCCTTAGAGAAAATTCAAATTTGTCTATAAGCACTATTAATTCAGTGAAAATATCTCTTAAATTGATCTGAAAAATAACAGTATATACACATACGCCTCCACATGCATGCATACATCCATGAAATAATATAGGGTATATATGTATATTAATGCATATGCATGTGTATATACAAGTGTATATATATATATATATATATACACACATATATAAATAATATCGCTATGTGAAAAAAAGTTATATCTCATCTTCCATGTTCTCAAACTCAATTCTGAGCCATTTTTCTCAACCTATTCCTTACTTGTCCTTCAAACAGTCTTGCATAACTGCCTTATTTTTATGTTTCTTTAAACTTTTTAGGTGGCTGAGCTTTGGCTTTATTTGGCAATGGTGCTTCATTCCTGGAACATTAGGAATCATTGTTATCAAAAGTGGTAGACTTTCCACTTAACATTAGCCAATGGGCTTTGTTGTTTCATTTAACCGAGTTTTAAATAGGTTGTAGGATATACACCTTTCGGCGATGCCAGATCCAGGTGTTCAAATGATGTTGTCAGGGCTCTGGCTATCTTGCCAGGTCTGGATTCACTTCCCACTGTACGACTGTGTTGTTCTCAGATAAGTTCTCTCCAGGCCCTGGTTGGTTTACACTGCCAAGCACTGGACAAGTCACTAGACTGGTTTACACTTTGGGTCTAGTCTGGTGACTTGAGCCCTGCTTAGGGCCAGGGGGCTAAATGGGATTCCGAGATGAACAGCGTCATCAGTGCCACATGTAATGGTTGTGTACTGTGGGGGTGGGGGGCAATGGGGAAGGTAGATTTTGCAGAAAAAGGGAATTAGAAGTAGAAACCACCTCTCTATCTTACCTATCTAGGTGCCTTGACTCAGATCACCTCAACCTTTTTTGCTTTTTAGGGCCACTCCTGCAGCATGTGGAGGTTCCCAGGCTAGGGGTCGAGTCAGAGTCACAGCTGCCAGCCTATGCCAGAGCCACAGCAACACCAGATCCAAGCTGCATCTGTCACCTACACCACAGCTCACAGCAATGCCGGATACTTAACCCACTGAGTGAGGCCAGGGATCGAACCCGCAATCTCATGGTTCCTAGTCAGATTGGTTTCCACTGCACCACAATGGGAACTCCACCCTAAACATCCTTTAAATCACAGCTGAAGTTGCTTAGAACATTCTAGGGAAGTCGGGAGTCAACAAGAGCCCACAAGATAAAACAGTTGCATGGCCAATAAGCCTTAAAATAAGCAATAAATGATGGTCAGGTGGCCTCCATTCAGGAGTCCTGGAAAAGCAGGCAGACATTCTATGCTCAGTGAATAAACACCAAACAAATCATACACATCCTTAAAATGGGTTCTGATCATAACCACTGGCTGTATCCCTGGAGGAAGAAGGAAAACATAATTTCATTCATGCTTCCTAGACCAGTTCCTCCCGCATTTTTCAAATTGTCTTGCCATTGAATATATGCCTTCTCTAGAATGACTTGTGGTTTAGGATACAGTGCCAAAATTCTAGGATAAGATAAACTTGTGACAATGAGGCCAAATTACTTAATCTCTTTAAATTTGGCTCCTTCTTTATCTGTAGTATGGGAATAAGAATATTCATTTCATGGGACAATTGTGAGGCTTTAATCACTTAACCTCTTTAAACTTCAATTTCATCATGCATACAATGGCATTTCAACATATCCAATGTTAATAGGATAGGTCAGCATTGCCTAGTCAAGATCTGTTCTACTATTCTTCCTAGGTAACATAATCCCAGTTTTGGTAGGGATGGCAACCTTCCTTGCAGGTTGGAGTAGTAGATGAGATATAAGTGAAAATGGTTAAGAGTAATAGAAAGGAATAGAAAGGAATTCATTTTAAAGGGGGCTGATGCAACTGAGAGCTATACTTTTTTGCCCTTATTTCTTATTTCTATCTGAATTTAGGATGTGATGTCTTCAGCTTCAGCAGCTATCTTGGGACCATGAAGAAAAGACAAAAAGAACTGCTGGGACCTTGGCTCTGACATCCTTGAGTTGCTGAAACAATGCCAATAAACTCTTACTTCTAGATTTCTTGTTATTTGAGAAAAAAAAATAAATCCTTTTGTGTTTCGTCCTTTGTAGATAGGTCTCTGTTACTTTCAGACAAATGCAATAAGAATTGTACAAGTTTTGTTAAGGACTGAAAGAAATAATCTGTATCAAGCACTAATTGCAAAAATCTGCAATACTGAATCAAATAATCTGTATCAAGCACTCATTGCAAAAATCTGCAATGCTGAATCTAAGACATTTTGATACTGCTGTTTTTTGTTCTTTCTAGAAAATGTCAATGAAATGTTTTCTCCCAACTGTGTCACAAGTACCGCTTGGCTGACAACAAATGTACATTGAGACTGATTTATAAGATGTACCTGATTTCAGGAATGTTAGGATGGATAAATCATATATCTCAGAATCAATGGAATTAAATAATAACAATAACTACCATTTATAGAGCAATTCTTATTCATAAATGTAAGTGTTGACACATTACCAGTTACATGGTAGGTGCTCAAACTGTTGTTTTCTTCCATCCTTATCCCGTCTTCTAAGGCAAGAGTGTATCTGTGAAGGAGGAAGCAACCTTCTTCAATCATATGTAAGTCATAATAATTTCTGGATGCACTCTGGAGGTAGCCCCCAGTGAACAGTGCCTTCTCACTAAAAGGAAATCCTAAACATGAATTTTGGGAAAATAATGAGTTTTGTAGGAAATTGTCTTTTACTGGTGACCTGACAAAGCTGGTCCCTAATTCCAGTTGGCTCTTCAGATTAGGTCTGATTAATGGGCTGAAATTAGCACTATTGGGACAGACCAGTTCATTGAAATATTCAGAGGCTCCTATCAATGTCACCCTCCACCCAGGCCTGATGGGGAGGCAGCCTCCACCATCAGCGTTTCCATGACGATGCAGTGCATTTAGTCAGTAGCACCTCCCGAGTAAACAGTAATCCTTCAGAAAAACAAGAAGGTCATTACAGCAACTTGTCAAATCAATGCAGAGGGTGTCGAGGCCGATTAAGGCATCTTCTCTCACTGCTGACACAGTGTCAATAGTACTGGGCCACTACTGCTCGGGCAGATGATTGAAGTGAAGTGCCCATCAGTCAGGGCGTTGGGGTGGACTAACGATTCCCCACGCTGCCTATTAGAGCTACATGACAACTCAATCCTGTTTGTTGGCAGAGAGAGAGGGGGAGAGAGAGAGAGAAGGGGAAAAAAATAGTGACCTTGTTGCTTTGTTTGAAGCTGAATTAAATTGACAAGAGCAGCTAATCTTTACCTAGGGCGATTAACAGAATTAAGGACCACAACAAAGGCGCCCAAGGTTTTACCATCTAGGCAGGGACTCAGGGATGTTTATGATGTATGAAGACCTCCTTTGGTATTCAGGTATGATCCAGATATGTATTCTGTGCCAAGTCTTTTCCAAATGAAGCGTGGGTAATCCCATTAACACCCTGCCAAAGCAACATGTAAGGACACAAGGCATTCACTGAATATGCCTCTTTCAGCATCAGCTGGGAAGCCTACTCTTCCCGGTGGCACTAGCTGATTATTTTAGACTTATGAATCTGGACTGAGGAAAGCCATAAATACACAGAGTTTTTACTATATTTCCCTGGAGAAACATTTTGCCTTCTTTTAAATCTTCTAAGCCCATGATTCCATGGTAATTTTTTCCCCAAACCATCCAATGGTTCAGCAAAATAAGAGAAGTGCCTCATGTCAAAACAGAACTCCTGAGGAAGGAAATGAGCAGTTTGAGAGATTCTTGGATAGAAATGATTATTTTTTTCCCCACTTATTGGAACATCCTATTCTTGATTCAATCAAAGTCATGGGCTCTATTGTGGGCAAATTACAACAGTGATATAAAGGATGAACATTCTACTTGTATGTATAAAATTACACTTATCATTTACAAAGGCTGCTCTTCAATGACCAAAAGCAAGGTCATATATATTTTTTTTTTTTTGTAAAGGGACAGACAGTACATATTTTAGGCATTATGGACCTTATTCTGTTGCAGCTATTGAAACTCTACTAGTATAGCATAAAAAGAGTCATGGACAATATGTAAATAAGTAGGAGTGGTTGTGTTCCAAGAAAATCTTTATATACAGTAACAGGCGGTGGACCAGATTGGTTTGCAGACCCTTGACCAAAAAGACTGTAGCATTTCCATTTAACCAACTAATATTCATAGAATCTTTCTATTTGCTAGGTAGAGGACTAGCTGTTAGACATAGTGCCTGCATTTAAAGAACGTGCAGTGTAATGGAGAAGATAGGTAACCAGGTGCATAAATATTATACAATACATTAGGTGCTATAGTTAAAAAGACAGAAGTGAAAGTGATAAATTCTTCCCAGGGCAAAAGATGTCAGAGAAAATGAAAGAAAACAGGAGGCATTAGAGCTATACATTCCAGAAACACTAGGTAGGTAAGAACATCATGAGTTCAGTGTCCCTAGAGTTTAAAGTGGTTGGGGGGAAGAAGCGGGAGAGAAACAGGTAAGACAGATGAAATGAGAGGGGCAAGGAATAGGGAAGAAGACTTGGGGAACAAATCAGTTGCAGCAAAGACTGGAAAGGTACTTGGTAACAAGATGAAGGGATTATATGGCAGGCTAAGGAATTCAGATTTATTCATCTATAGGCAATAGAGAAATTAAATAGGGGAATACTTCAATCAGATCATTGTGTGGACACAAGGAAAGACTAGGCAGAGACTATTATCATAATTCTAGGAAAAAAGAATAAAATCCTGGATTAGGGCTGGTCAGGGAATAAAGAGAAGAAAAAAATATGAGAAATGTTATATAAATAGATTCTGTCAAGTGTCTGCTCTTAGGGATGCAGCAGATATGGCTTAAGAGTTACCCCAGCATATGTCCCAAGAAGGTTGGTTTGGGGGGGGTGTAGGACCTTGAAGAGAATTTGCACAGGGCCAACTAAGGCAGCACAATCAAGGGAGAAATATAGTCTAAGAGGATAGCCAAGAAACCATAGAAACAGTTTTTAAAAGGCAAGTATGGAAGATGGTCCAAAGTGAAGAGTGGGGTTTTGGATCGCTGAGATGAGAGAAGCTCATGAGAACCAGTGAAGGTCAGGATGCAGAGCTGGAATACTGTTGGGACAAATTGTTCAGGATGAAGGTGAGTAGGAAATGACTGCTTATTTTGGTGACGTGGCGGTGTGAGGAGATTTAATAACATATGGGCCCACCTACAGTCAATAACACCAGTATTTCAAGATTTCTAGCCAGGCAATTCAAAGCAGGGTGCTGTTAACTAAAGGAGCAAGGAGAGAAGATGATGTAGGCAGAGAGATATTGAATTTACTTTAGGGTATGATGAATGGGAAACACCTACATGCTAACTGATAGCTTGTTGAAGGTAAGGATGCAGAGCTTAGAAATGGAGATATAATCTTGAGACATCAGATATAGCTGTTGTTGAAGCCATGGAAATAGATGAGAATACCCAAAAAGAATGCATCTAAGAAGAAGAGGGGGGAAACAGAATCCATGAAAAAAAAAACATTTATGGAGAGAATGAAGGAAGGAGCTGATTTACTAAAAGAGATAAAATGGTCAGAGAAGTAGGAGGAAAATCAAGGGAGGATATAATGTTTCTGGAGTGGAGTGGAGGGGGAGGTAATGGTTAATAGCAAAAGCTACATGGAAATATATGTAGTTAAAACCCATGAGAACAGAAGAGCCTTTGGGGCTAATTGTTGTCAATCCTTGGTCAAAAGAGTAGTATGGATAGAGGGCAGATTATCCTGGGTGAGGACTGAATGGGAGCCACTGTCAAGGCTTTTGAGGATAAAAAGAGATAAGAGATATGGCAGCAACTTTAGAAAGATATATAGCAGAGGGAAGATATTTAAGAATGAGGAATATTTAAAGATATATGAGCTCCAAAAAGGCAAGTATGAAGGGTGGTCTAAAGTTAAGAGTGAGGTGTTGGATCACTGAGATGAGAGAAGCTCCTGAGAGTTGGATAGAGTGCAAAGCTGATAGAGTGCAAAAATATTAGGAGCTACAGAAAATCCAGTATGTTTCCTGAATTAATCTATAAACAAGTATTACCTGTGGGTGTTTCTTCACTATATTGTTGGGCCCCAATCCAGACTTCCTGAGTTAGTATTTCCACTAGAGGAACCTGGGAATCTCAATGTATCATAGGTATCCCTGGAAATCTTTATAACCAGGTAGGTTTGAGAAGCTGCTCTAGGAATATCTGAGATTAGAGCAGTGGTCCACAAACTTGACTTACATTGGAATCAACTGCAGAGTCTTAAAAAATTATTAGTACCTGCCCCACCCCCAAGAGATGATGACTTATTTGGGCTAGAGTTCCACCTGGGTATTGGGAATTTAAAATTTTCTCATGTGATTCTAATGTGTAGCTAAGTTTGAAGTGTAGATGTGGGAAAATGAGGGTGAGTAAAAATAAGAAGGGGGAAAATATGCTGTTTCATATTTGATTATTTGGTGCAGGGGTTGAGTTGAGAGGGAGAATACAGTGATGTGATGAGTGAGAGGAGAAATTGAGAGAGAGTGAGGAGAGGAGGAAGATGAGGGAGAGTAGGAAGAAGAAGAGGAAGAAGACATGGTTACATGCGGACCATTGTGATTAGTAAGTCATAATTTTAGGTTATGATCTTGGAATCTCGAGTCCACAGAATATAGCTACAGAGATTACATACCCAAGTGGAGTGGAGTGAATATCTTTGGAGAAGAGTTGGTTAAGGAACTATGATGTTTGAGTTCAGGGATGTGAGATTGAGTAGGGTAAAGAACTTGAACCCTACATTTGTTAAACTTGAGTCTTTGGCTTACTAGCTCTGTAACTTTGGGCAAATTATTTGACACATGGAAGCCTTGACTTCTTCATCTGGGCAAAATGAAGATAATAACGCTTACTATAAAATTGTGTGAAAAAGGGAGTAGTCAACAGTGGGCTTGAGGAAATGTCCAACCAGGTAAGAAATAAAGAAAAGTTTTTTTTGAGTTGAACAAAAAGGTGATTATTGCTGATAAGTTTCAATAGAGTGGTGAGGGAAGGGGCCATATGTCAATGGGCTGCAAAAGAAATTCATGAAGTAGAAACTCTTTCAAGAAGTTTAGTGAAGAGAAAGAGATATTTTATAGTAAATTTAGGAAAAGGCATGGCCTGTGAAATACTTATGGGATTTTAATGATATTAAATTAAATAATGAATACAAGGCAGTTAGCTCAGTGGAAACATCATACTCAATAAAAACCACAGCTAAACAACACTACAATTGTGTGGATGATAATCACTGAGTTAGGGAAATAAAAATATGACATGCTTTATGGGTTTGGTGATTGTGTTGACTAAATGAAAATTTTATGACATGTGACCTGAACTGGTGAAAAATCAGAGCATTGTAACAGACATGATGGGTAAAATAGATACACAGGTAACAAATTTTTAGATAGTGTTCTATTTTGTTGTCATGTTTGCTGCTAAATTAAGGGTCCATGACAAATCTATTTATAACTATTTTTAGAACTTGGGGTCATTCTAAACTTGTTTGATGAAATCTGCCTTAATATTTGCATCATTTTTCTATGTAACAACATTTTCTATTACTTCCCTATTCAATCATATACAATAAAATGCTGCCAGGAGTGAAGAGAGTAAGAATAAGAGGGAGAGGATTCATTCTCCCCAAAAAAAGTCTAAATAAGAGAAAGCATCAGAGAAAATCAGAAGTGATAGCTTTTATTACTAGTCCTGAGCCCTACTGGGCACATGTTTATATCCTATAACTAGTTCATGCACTTGAGCATTCAGAAAAAATATCATTGCCATAGCTATTCCATATGAAGAACTGGATTCTAGAGAAAATCCAAAATGGGGATTTCTGAGAGGAGTCTGATACACTTAGTAAATAAGGAAAAAAAAATCCTGCAACCTATCTGTGTGATTATGCAGATGCCTAGTTATTTCTACAAATAGGGAAGAACCAACCACCAAAAAAAGTAAGGCTCCACAGTCTGGGGAAAAAGGCTTAAAGAAGCACTTGATTTCAAATAACAACTTCAGTGAAGCAGATCTATTTCTGAGACCCTCAGAGCACTGGAGAGTAAAATTATTATAGTGACTTTTAGATGTTAAGACTGGATTCAAGGGATGGAAGTTAAAGGGAAGGAGATATATGGTTAATAAAAAAAGACATGTGTAACCACAGATAAACAACAACAACAAAACGAAGGAAAAATAGGTTGCTTAGGAAATAGTGATTATTTTGTTTGCAATTGGAGACCCACAAGATGGGAACTGGTGGGTTTAATCTCCCATTACATTATTAAACCCCTCCATAGGATCCTTAGCATTTGGTTATTCATCTCATCTTGTGGGTCTCCAATTGCAAACAAAATATCATTATTTAATACTCACATGCTGCGATGAATTTAACTCTTTCTTGGAGTATTCCAAGACACAGGCTGCTCAAAGTACTTTCTGGCTATATAGGCAGCAGGAAACAAAACTCTGTGAAAAAGGTGTAACGATAACACTTTGGGGGAAGAAGGGCTTCCGTATCATGTTAGAGAATGTAGTACAGACTTTTAGATGTTTATCTCATTTAATTTTCACTAGAGAACATTGAGGTAAGTATTATAAGCTCTATTTGTTGGATGAGATATGGAAGAGTAGTTTTGAGTAGTTAAATAAGTCATGCATTACCACACAGTAGAAGCAAGTATTTAAAACCATATGTATCTTATCCTATTGTTTGGGGTCTTATTGGCACACTCTATTAATCTCAGTTTTTGTCACTGATGAGCTGTGTGATTTTGGGTCTTGTACCTATATGGCCTCAATTATTTTAAGTATTTGATTATGAAATTGAAATGTTTTTCTATGGTGACACATTGAGATCTTCTGGGGAATTGAAAATAATAGCAAATACGTATGTCTATACTTTTCATATATCCTGTAAAAAGAAGAGAGAAAAATAAGAAGAACAAATAAAATGATGCAAATCCCACAATTTCAGCATAATTAGAAAACAGAGAATTACCAAACTTCAAAATTAGTGGAGAAATAAAAATTACCAAATCCCAGTGATCTATCACTCATACTCCTGCCAAAAGCTGTTTAAGATGAACATGTTTGAAAAAAACCTACAGGAAGATGAGAAGATGGAAGCTAAACATGGACTATTTTTCAAAACCACAGCTAGAAAGAGAAAGTTCACCTTAGGTGTGAAAGTACTAAACAAAATCTGTTGACAAATCTGATTACTGACGACAAGAAAGATACTTAAAAGCACACATGATCTGAAATGGCAGTTTTCTTTGAAAGGCATGGCTTCAGGGAGAGGAACAGGTAAAAAGAAAGGGAGAGGACCCCTGGTAAGTGAGAAAAGAAAATTTGTATTTGAACAATAGATTCTGTAAGAAAAGAGGCAAAAACAAAACAAAACAAAACAAAACATAAAAAGAGAGGAGATATGGTATCTTTGCCACACATCTCCCCCTCTTACACACATGCTCCACTAAACAACTGGACTTTAGAACTGGCAGAAGATGGCAGCATTGAATTAGAAATCTCAATAATCATTAAAAGATTGATGGAAAATAAAAGTGTATTCAAAATTATTATAAAAATCAGAAAATGAGTCAACACATCTTAGATGATGTAAATTCTCCTTCAAAAATAGTCATGAAGTAGAAATAACTTGAAACACAGCACTTCAAAGTTAATGACATATACACAAGCATTTTGAAATATGAAAAATTATCTTGATTGGGAGTGCAAAAAGCAAAAACACATAAAAGACAAGAAAGAATGAAAGTGTTTATCAAACCACAGAAAGGAAAGTATATAAACAATAAAAATCACTTCAGAAACTAAGGGTAAATTGAAAAATTCCCATGGGAAAATAGATTCAAATGAAAATTTAATAAATGGTATTGAATGAAGGTAGAAATAGCCAAGATAATGAAAATGAGGAAAAGCCAGAAGGGAGAAAGGCAGAGAAACAGTTAGAGATGGGAAACAGGCAAAGAAGAAACAATGCATATATAATTGGAGGCCCAGAACAAGAAAACTAAAATAATTGATCATATACAACATTTAAAATTTGAATTCAATACAGTTTTTTAAGAAACAAAAGAAAACTTGAATCTACACATCAAAAGGGCCTATATAGGGATTAAGATGGCAGAATAGAAGGACTGGAGCTCAACTTCTCTCATAAAAACAACAAAATTCACAACTAAAGACTGAGCCCTCTTCATCCAAATGGACCAGAAACCTTAAAAAGATATCCTACTCCACAAGAAAAAGAGGAGGACACATCAAGAGGTAGGAGGGGTGATTTCATGATATAAACAACCCCATACCTCCTGGGTGGGAAGCTCCACAGACTGGAAACTAACTGGTTCACAGAGACTCACCTACAGGAGTGAGAGTTCTGAGCCACACATCAAACTCTCACATGTGGGGATCTGGCATGGGGAGAAAGAGCCTTGGAGCATCTGGCATTGAAGGCCAGTGGGACTTGTGCACAGGAGCTCCATGGGACTGGGGGAAATGGAGACCCCATCCTTAAAAAGGCACACACAGACATTCAGGTGCACTGGGTCCCAAGGCAAAGCAAAGTCTCCATGGGAATATGGGTCTAACCTGACCACAGTTCTTGTAGGACATCCTGGGAAAACAGGGGTGAACGTGGCTTGTGAGGGAAGGACATTGAAAGCAAAGCTCTCAGGAATATTCAGCAGCTGTCCCTTTCTCTGGAGGCAGCCATTTTGGGAAAATCTGGCCCCACCCGTCAGTCAGCTTCTGAGAAGCCCCAGAGGAAATAACAATCCAGGTGGGATCACAGGCCCACCCCTCAGTAAACAGGCTACCTAAAGACCCCTCAGGCACATAGCTGCCTCTAATCCCATCCAGAGACAAGCCCCACCCACCAGAGAGATTAGAATCAGCTCCACCTACCAGGGGGCAGGCATCAGCCCCTCCCATCAGGAAGCCTACAGCAAGCCCCCCATACCAACTTCAGCCACAAGGGGGCAGACATCAGAAGTAAGAGAGGCTAAAACTCCACCATCTGTAAAAAGGTCACCACACCAAAAACCTATAAAAATGAAAAGACAGAGGACTATAACTCAGATGAGGGAGAAAGGAAAAACACCAGAAAATCAGCTAAGTGCAAAGGAGGTTCTTAGCCTCCAGGAAAAAGACTTTAGACTGCTGATGCTGAAGATGATGCAAAACATTGGAAATAAACTGGAGGCAAAGATGGATAACTTACAGGACATGCTGACCAAAGAGATACAAGATATAAAACTTAAACAAGAAGAGATGCAAAATACAATAACTGAAATAAAAAATTTGCTAGAAGCAGTCAACAGCAGAATACGGGAGGCAGAAGAATGAATAAGCGAGGTGGAGGACAGATTAGTGGAAATTACTGATGTGGAACAATAAAGAGAAAAAATACTGAAAAGAAATGAAGAGAGACTCAGAGAACTCTGGGACAACATTAAATGCACCAACATCCTTATTATAGGGGTGCCAGAAGGAGAATAGAGAGAGAAGGAGACAGAAAAAATATTCCAAGAGATAATAACTGAAAACTTCCCTAACATGGGGAAGGAATCACTCACTCAAATCCAGGAAGCACAACGTGTACCATATAAAATAAACCCAAGGAGGAACACCCCAAGACACATATTAATCAAACTGACCAAAATTAAAGACAAAGAGAAAATCCTGAAAGCAGCTAGGGAAAAGAAACAAATAATATACAAGGGAACCCCAATAAGGTTATCAGCAGATTTGTCAACAGAAACTCTGCAGGCCAGAAGGGAGTGGCATGATATACTTAACGTGATGAAAGGAAAAAACCTCCAACCAAGATTACTCTACCCAGCAAGGCTCTCAATTCAGATTTGAAGGAGAAATCAAAAACTTCCCAGATAAGCAAAAGCTGAGAGAATTCAGAAACACTAAACCAGCCTTACAATAAATCATAAAGGAACTTCTCTAGGCAGAAAAGGACAAGAGAAGAAGGAAAGAAAAAAAGAGCAGCAAAAACAAATCCAAAACAATTAATAAAATTGCAATAAGAACATACATATCAATAATTACCTTAAATGTTAATGTACTAGAAATTCCCGTCATGGCTAGTGGTTAACGAATCCGACTAAGAACTACGAGGGTGCGGGTTTGAATTCTGGCCTTTCTCAGTGGGTTAAGGATCTGGCATTGCCATGAGCTGTGGTGTAGGTTGCAGACATGGCTTGGATCCCACGTTGCTGTGCTATGGCATAGGCCAGCAGCTACAGCTCCGATTAGACCCATAGCCTGGGAATCTCCATATGCTGCTTGGTGCAGCTGTAGAAAAGGCAAAAAGACAAAAAAAAAAATGTTAATGGACTATAAGCCCCAACCAAAAGACATAGACTGGCTGAATGGATACAAAAATAAGACCAATCTATATGCTGTCTTCAATAGACCCACTTCACTTCTAGGGACACATACAAATTGAAAGTGAGAGGATGGAAGAATATATTTCATGCAAATGGGAATAAAAAGAAAGCTGGAGTAGCGATACTCTTATCAGACAAAATAGACTTTAAAATGAAGACTATTTATGGGACAAGGAAGGACATTACATAATGATCAAAGGATCAATCCAAGAAGATGATATAACAATTTTAAATATCCATGCACCCAACACAGTTTCACCACTATATATAAGGAAACGGCTAACAACTTTAAAAGGACAAATTGACAATAATAGTGGGGGAATTTAACACCCCACTTACAGCAATGGACAGATCAACCAGACAAAAATCAATAAGGAAACACAGGTCCTGAATGATGCATTAAACCAGATGGACTTAATAGATATTTATAGGACATTCCATCCAAAAGCAACAGAATACACATTCTCCTCAAATGCATATGGAACATTCTCTAAGACTGATCACATCCTGGGCTACAAATCCAACCTCGGTAACTTTAGAGAAAATTGAAATTATATTAAGCATCTTTTCTGACCAAAATGCTATATGACGAGAAATCAACAAAAAGAAAAAAACTGCAAAAAAAAAAAAAAAACAAATACGTGGAGAGTAAACAACATGCTCTAAACAACCAATGGATCACTGAAGAAATCAAAGAGGAAATTAAAAAAAACGTAGGAGCAAATGACAATGAAGATACGACACTATAAAACCTATGGGATGCAACAAAAGCCGTTCTAAGAGGAAAGTTTTTAGCAATACAAGCCCACCTCAGGAAACAAGAAAAAGCTCAAATAAACAATCTAACTTTACATCTAAAACAGCTTGAGAGAGAAGAACAGACAAGATCTAAAGTTAGTACACGGGAAGAAATCATAAAGATCAGAGCAGAAATCAATGAAATAGAAACAAAGAAAACCATAGAAAAGATCAATGAAATGAAAAGCTGGTTCTTTGAAAAGATCAACAAAATTGATAAACCCTTAGCTAGGCTTATCAAGAAAAAAAGAGAGAGGACTCACATCAATAAAATTAGAAATGAAAAAGGAGAAGTAACAACGGACATCACAGAAATACAAAGGAGTATGAGAGACTACTATATGCAAATATACGCCAATAAAATGGAAAACCTAGAAGAAATGGACAAATTCTTAGAAAAGTACAACTTTCCAAGACTAAATCAAGAAGAAATAGAAAAGATGAATGGACCAATCACAAGAACTGAAATTGAAACTGTGATTAAAAAACTTCCAACAAACAAAAGGCCAGGACCAGATGGCTTCACAGGCGAATTCTATCAAACATTTAGAGAAGAGCTAACACCTATCCTTCTGAAACTATTTCAAAAAATTGCAGAGGAAGGGATACTCCCAAATTCATTCTATGAGGCCACCATCACCCTGATGCCAAAACCAGACAAAGATTCCACAAAAAAAGAAAACTACAGGCCAATGTCACTGATGAACATTGATGCAAAAATCCTCAACAAAATCCCAGCAAACCGCATCCAACAATCCATTAAAAGGATTGTACATCATGGTGAAGTAGGATTTATCCCAGGGATGCAAGGGTTCTTCAATATCTGCAAATCCATCAGTGTGACACACCACATTAACAAACTGAAGAATAAAAGACATATGATCCTCTCAATAGACGTGGAAAAAGCCTTTGACAAAATCCAACATTCATTTCTGGTAAAAACACTTCAGAAATTGGGCATAGAGGGAACCTATCTCAATATGATAAACCATATACAACAAAACCCATAGTGAACATCATTTGCAATGGTGAAAAGCTGAAAGAATTCCTGCTGAGATTAGGAACAAGACAACGATGTCTGCTCTCGCCATTGCTCTTAAACATAGTTCTGGAAGTCCTAGCCACAGCAATCAGAGAAATAAAAGAAATAAAAGGAATCCAAATTGGAAAGGAAGAAGTAAAACTATCCCTATTTTCAGACAACATGATACTCTACCTAGAGAAACCTAAAGACTCTACCAGAAAATTGTTAGAGCTCATCCATGAATTTGGCAAAGTCACAGGATAAAAAATAAATACACAGAAATCAATGGCATTTCTATACACTAACAATGAAAGGGCAGAAACAGAAATTAGGGAAGCAATCCCGTTTACCATCACATCCAAAAGAATAAAATACCTAGGAGGAAACCTACCTAAAGAGACAAAAGACCTGTATTCTCGAAACTATAAGACACTGATGGAAGAATTCAAAGATGACACAAATAGATGGAATGATATACCATGCTCGTGGATAGGAAGAGTTAATATTATCAAAATGACTATACTACCTAAGGCAATCTACAGATTCAATGCAATCCCTATCAAATTACCAAGGACATTTTTCACATAAGTCAAACAAAATATTTTGAAGTTTGTTTGGAAGCATGAAAGACCCAGAATAGCCCAAGACATCCTGAATAAGAAAAATGGAGCTGGAGGAATCAGGCTCCTGGACTTCAGACTATACTACAAAGCAACAGTCATCAAAACTGCATGGGACTGGCACAAAGACAGACATATAGACCAGTGGAACAGGATAGAAAGCCCAGAATTAAACCCATGCACCTACAGCTAACTAATCTATGACAAAGGAGGTAAGGATATACAATGGAGAAAGGACAGCTTGTTCAATAAGTGGTGCTGGGAAAACTGGTCAGCCACATGGAAAAGAATGAAATTAGAACACTCCCTAACACCATACACAAAAATAAACTCCAAATGGATTGAAGACCTAGATATAAGACCAGACACTATAAAACTCTTGGAGGAAAACATAGGCCAGACACTCTCTGACATAAACGACAGCAACATCTTCTCAGATCCACCCCTCAGAGTATTGACAATAAAAACAAAAATAAACAAATGGGACCTAATCAAACTTTAAAGTTTCTGCACAGCAAAGGAAACCCTAGACAACACGAAAAGACAACCCACAGAATGGGAGAAGATCTTTGCAAGTGAATTGACGGACAAGGGATTAATCTCCAAAATTTATAAACACCTTCTGCAGCTCAACAACAAAAAACAAATAACGCCATCAAAAAATGGGCAGAAGATCTAAACAGACAGTTCTCCAAAGAAGACATACAGGTGGCCGAGAAACATGAAAATATGTTCAACATCACTCATTATTAGAGAAACACAAATCAAAACCACGATGAGGTACCACCTTACACCAGCCAGAATGGCCATCATCCAAAGGGCTAGAAATAATAAGTTTTGGAGAGGTTGTGGAGAAAAAGGAACCCTATTACCCTGTTGGTGGGATTGTAAATTGGTGCAACCTCTGTGGAAAGCAGTATGGAGCTTCCTCAGAAAACTAAAAAGAGAGCTACCATTTGATCCAGCAATCCCACTCCTGGGCATCTATCCAGAGAAAACAATGACTCGCAGACACATGTACTCTGATATTCATCGCAGCACTCTGCAATAGCCAAGACATGGGAACAACGTAAATGTCCATTGACAGAGGAGTGGATCAAGAAGATGTGGTACATATACACCATGGAATATTACTCAGCCATTAAAAGGAATGAAATACCGGCATTTTTAGCAACATGGATGGACCTAGAAATTATCATGCTGAGTGAAGTCAGCCATACAATGAGACACCAACATCAAATGCTTTCACTGACATGTGGAATCTGAAAAAAACAGCAGACTGAACTTCTTTGCAGAAGAGATGCTGACTCACGAACACTGAAAAACTTACGGTCTCCAGAGGAGACAGTTTGTGGGGTGGGAGGATGTGCTTGGGTTATGGGATGGAAATCCTGTGAAATCAGATTGTTATGATCATTATGCAACTACAGATGTGATAAATTCATTTGAGTAAAAAAAAACAAAAACAAAAACAAAAACAAAACAAAAAACAAACCCAAAAGGGCCTATATATTATTGGGGAATTAAATCATGATTATCAACACTGAGATAACAATATAAAATTATTATACTTCAAAGGCTTAACTCTAGAATAAATGGAAAAAAATCCTACGAAGGTACAGCCTTCCAAGAGTGACCCAAGAAGAATAAGAAAGTATGAATAAAACAATCACAAGCACTGAAATTGAAACTGTGACTAAAAACTTTCAAAATACAAAAGTTCAGGAAATGACTTCATTGGAAAATTCTATCAAACATTTAAAGAATTAAGACTTATTTTTCTGAAAATAGTCCAAAAAATTGTAGAAGGAGGAACACTCCCAAGCTCATTCTATGAAGCCATGATCACTCTGATACCAAAACCAGACAAAGACATCTCAAAAAAAGGGGAAATACAGGCCAATATCACTGATGAACAGAGATGAAAAATTCTCATCAAAATACTAGCAAACCAAATCCAACAATACATTAAAGGGATCATATACCATGATCAATGGGGATTTATCTTGGGATGCAAGGATTCTTCAATATTCAGAAATCAATCAGTGTGATACGCCACATTAACAAACAGAAGAATAAAAACTATATGATCATCTCAATAGATGCAGAAGACGCTTTTGATTACAATTCAACCCCCATTTATGATAAAAAATCTCCAGAAACTGGGCATAGAGGGAAACTACCTTAGCATAATAAAGGGCATATGTGATAAATCCATAGCTAACATCATTCTCAATGTGAAAAGCTGAAAGAACTTCTTCAAAGATCAGGAACAAGGCAAGGATGTCCACTCTCACAAATTTTATTCAATGTAGTTTTGGAGGTCCTACCTACAGCAATCAGAGAATAAAAAGAAATAAAAGGAATCCAAACTGGAAAAGAAGTAAAACTGTTGCTGTTTGCAGATGACATTATACTTAATGTAGAAAATTCTAAAGATGCTACCAGAAAACTACTTGAGCTTATCAATGAATTTAGTAAAGTTTCAGGATACAAAATTAATATACAAAATCTCTTGCTTTCCTATACACTAACAATGAAAGATCAGAGTGGAAATTAAGAAAACAATACTATTTACCATTGCATCAAAAATAGCTAGGAATAAACCTACCTAAAGAGGCAACCCCTCCAAAACAAAAACAAACAACCTGGTACTCTAAAAACTGTAAGACACTGATGAAGGAAACTGAAGATGACACAAATAAATGCAAAGATGTACCATACTCTTGGATTGGAAGAATAAATATTGTCAAAATGCCTATACTACCCAATGAAATCTACAGATTCAGTGCAACCTCTATTAAATTACCAATTGCATTTTTTTCGAAGTACTAGGACAAATCTTTTTTTTTTTAACTTTTTATGGAAACACAAAAGAGCCCAAATAGCTTAATCTTGAGAAAGAAAAATGGAGCTGGAGGAATCAGGCTCCCTGACTTCAGACTATACTACAAAGCTACAGTATAATACTGCAAAACAAAATAAACCAGATATATAGGTCAATGGAACAGGATAGAGAGCCCAGGGATAAATACACATACCTATGGTCAACTAATCTAAAGGAGGCAAGAATATATAATGGAGAAAAGACAGTCTCTTCAATAAGTGGTGCTGGTAAAAGCGGACAGCTATGTGTAAAAGAAATAAGTAGAACATTCCCTAACATCATACACAAAAATAAACTTAAAATGGATCCTAAACTTAAGGCCAGATACTATAAAACATTTAGAGGAAAATATAGGCAGAGCACACTTTGACATAAATCATGGCAATATCTTTTTTGATACACCTCCTAGAGTAATGAAAATAAAAATAAAGAAATGAGATCTAATTAAACTTGACAGATTTTTTTCACAGCAAAGGTAATCATGAAAGAAAAAAAGTTGGAAAAGACAACCTAGAGTGGGAGAAAATCTGCAAATGAAGTAGCCAGCAAGAGATTAATCTCCAAAATGTACATATATCTCATACATCTCTATATCAAACAAAAGAAACAACCACATAAAAAATGGGCAAAAGATCTAAATAGTTATTTCTCCAAAGAAGAGAGAGATGGACAAAAAGGACATGAAAAGATGATCAACATTGGTAATTATTAGAGAAATGCAAATCAAAACTACAATGAGGTATCACCTTACCCCAGTCAGAATGGTCATCATCAAAACGTCTACACATAGTGAGTTCCCATTCTGGCACAGAAATGAATCTGACTAGTACCCATGAGGATGTGGGTTCAATCCCTGCCCTTGCTCAGTGGGTTAAGTATCCGGCATTGCTGTGAGCTCTGGTATAGGTTGCGGAAATGGCTTGGATCCTGCATTGCTGAGGCTGTGGTGTAGGTCAGCAGGTATAGCTATAGCTCTGTTTCAACCCCTAGCCTGGCAACTTCCATATGTCATGGGTGTGACCCAAAAAAAGCAAACAAACAAACAAACAAACAAAACCTACATATAATAAATGCTAGAGAGGGCACAGAGAAAGGGGAATCCTCCTACAGCCAATGTGCAATGGTGCAACTGCTATGGAGAATGGTATGGAGGTTCCTTAAAAAAACTAAATATAGTACTACTATATGATCCCGCAATTTCACTCCTGGGCATATATCCAGACAAAATTCAAAAAGATAAATGGGAGAGAGCTTGCAAGATGGCGGAAGAGTAAGAGGCCATGCTCACCCTCTCCCACAAACACATTAAAAAAAACCACATCTACTTGTAAAATGATTCACACAGAACATCAACTGAATGCTGGCAGAAGAACTTAAACCTCCAAAAGTGTCAAGAAACTCTTGACAGAACTGCACAGAACAAAAGAAAAAGAGAGAGAGAGAAAGAAAAGGAATCAGGATGGGTCTAACACTCCCATGAGGAAGCTGTGAAGGAGAAAGGGAACCTACACCCTAGGAAGCCACCTAACCAATGGAAAGATCACCTGAATCAGAGGGAATTCCAAGAAGCCTAGAAAAGCACAGCAGCAGGTCTGAGATACAAAAAGCAGAGTGAGAGATGCACAGACCATCTGAACCACTGGCAGACACCACAGACTGAGATGCTCAGTGGGGGCTGGGCACTGATACTTAGGCTCTGGAGGTCATTCCCGGGGAGCAGGCTGGGGTGGAGACAGCCTAAGGGACTAGGGAGTGGTGGTGTGGAGACAGCCTAAGGGATTAAGGAGTGGTGCACTGCTGGTGGGGGCAGTGGTATGCTAAGGGCTGGGGAGTGGAAAGCCATGGCAGAGGGAACACAGGAGAAAGTCTGGACCCACAGGAGAGGCAAGGCACAACTGTTGGGAAGGGGAGAGGAGGAGGGGTAGGCCACCATAGAAAACTTCTTGGGTCCCAGTGTGCAGTCTTGCCCACTGGATCTCAGAGAGCTGAGCTCTCCTTCCAGGCACCAGCACCTATGCCCAGTCCACATGGATCCAGCCTGCCAGCACCCTTGTGCACTCCCGGCACCTGCACCCTGCCCTCACAAAGCCGGCCCTGCAAGACCACCCTGGAGTGTGCCAAACTAAAGTTTGGCTTCCCCAAATTCACAGAAAAACACAAGTACAATGAAGAAGCTCAGAAACCATTCCCAGTTAAAGCAAGAGGAGAATTCACCTAAAGCAATCAACAATGAATCAGACCTCTGCAGTCTGACAGACTTTGAGTTCAAATGGGACATAGTGAAAATACTGAAGGAATTAATAGAGGATATGAACGGTAATGCAGATTCCCTCAGAAAGGAGCTAGAAAATATAAGGAGGAGCCAACATAAATTAGAAAATTCATTTGCAGAGATACAAACTGAGCTAAAGGCAATAAAGACCAGAATGAATAATGCAGAGGAACAAATTAGTGACTTGGAAGATAGAATAATGGAAATCACCCAATCAGGACAGCAGACAGAAAACCAAATGAAAAAAAAAAAAGCAATATAAGAGACCTATGGGATAATATAAAGCAGGCCAATCTATGCATAATAGGAATTCCAGAAGGAGAAGAAAAAGAAAAGGGGATTGAAAATATATGTGAAGAAATTATGGCTGAAAACTTCCCAAATCTAAAGGATACTGTTATCAAGATATAGGAAGCACAGAGGGCCCCAAACAAGTTGAACCCAAACAGGTCCACAGCAAGACATTTTACAATAAAAATAGTAAAACTTAAAGAGAAGATTCTAAAGGCAGCAAGAGAAAGGCAAAGTGTTAATTATAAGGGAACTCCAATAAGGCTATCATCTGATTTCTTTAGAGAAACACTACAGGGCAGAAGGGAGTGGCAAGACATATTTAAAAGAAAAAAATCTGCAACCTAGAATACTCTATCCAGCAAGAATATCATTTAAAATAGAAGGGGAAATAAAGAATTCCTCCAACAAACAAAAGCTGAAAGAGTACAGTAATACAAAACCCATTCTAAAAGAAATACTGAAAGGATTTCTCTAAATTAAAAAAAAAAAGGAAGAACTAGGATGGAGGAAACCACAATTGGAAAGCAGTCACTCAAACAAGCCAGCATACAGATCCAAACATGAAGATGTTAAAAAAAAAAGGCATCAAAATCACACAGTGTGGGTTAGGGAAGTAAGAAAAAAAATATATATATTTTTTTTACTTTAATGATGTGTTTGAGCCTATATGATTATCAGACTAAAGTAAGCAGATATAGGGAGGGATTACCATACTTAAAAAACAGGGCAACCACAAATCAAAGACAAACATTACATTCACAAAAACTGAAAAGTACTCAAGTATAGAATAAATGGAAATCATCCAACCAAAAAAAGAAGAAAAGAGAAACACAGAGTCAACTGGAAAACAATGGCAATAAATAAATATCTATCAATAATCACCTTAAATGTCAATGGGCTGAATGCTCCAATCAAAAGACACAGAGTGGCAGATTTGATAAAAAAGCAAAAACCTTCAATTTACTGTGTCTACAAGAAACTCACCTTAGGGCAAAAGATACACATATATTGAAAGTGAGGGGATGGGAATAGATATTTCATGCCAATGGACAAGACAGGAAAGCAGGAGTTACAATCCTCGTATCAGACAAAATAGACTTTAAAACAAAGGCCATAAAGAAAGACAAAGAAGGACACAATTTAATGGTTAAAGGATCCATTCAAGAAGAGGATATTACAATCATCAATATATATGACCCTAATATCGGAGCACCCAGATACCTACAACAAATACTAACAGACAGAAAAGGAGAAATCAATGGGAATACAATCATAGTAGGAGACTTTAATACCCCGTGCACATCAATGGACAGATACTCTAGAAAGAAAATCAATAAAGCAACAGAGATCCTAAAGGAAACAATAGAAAATTTAGACTTGACATTTTCAGGATACTACATCCAAAAAAATCAGAATACACATTCTTCTCAAGTGCACATGGAACATTCTCAAGAATTGATCACATGTTGGGGCACAAAGCTAACCTCATAAATTTAAGAGTATAGAAATTATTTCAATTATCTTCTCTGACCACAATGGCATAAAACTAGAAATCAACCACAGAGAAAGAAGTGAGAAAAAACTGACTACATGGAGACTAAACAACATGCTATTAAAACCAATGTGTCAAGGAGGAAATCAAGAAGGAAATTAAAAAATACCTCAAGAGAAATGATAATGAAGACACAACCACTCAAAATCCATGGGACGTGACAAAAGCAGTGCTCAGAGGGAAGTTTGTAGCAATACAGGCCTTCCTCAAAAAAGAAGAAAAATCTCAGGTTGACAACTTAACCCACCACCTAAATGAATTAGAAAAAGAAGAACAAGAAAAACCTAAAGTCAGCAGAAGGTAGGAAATCATAAAGATCAAAGAGGAAATCAATAAAATAGAGATTCAAAAAAAACAATAGGCAAAAATCAGTCAAACCAAGAGCTGGTTCTTTGAAAAGGTAAGAAAAA
Organism: Sus scrofa; assembly: GCF_054392235.1. Lineage (NCBI taxonomy): Eukaryota > Metazoa > Chordata > Mammalia > Artiodactyla > Suidae > Sus > Sus scrofa. Next base: position 101,423,074 of record NC_139396.1, on the reverse strand, counting down.
TTGACACACCTCTACCTAGACTCACCAAGAAGAGGAGATAAAAAACCAAAATAAACAAAATCAGAAATGAAAAAGGAGAAATCACAATGGATACCACAGAAATAGAAAAAACCATATGAGAATACTATAAACAATTATAGGCCAACAAATTTGACAACCTAGAAGAAATGGACAACTTTCTAGAGACTTACAGCCTGCCAAAACTAAATCAAGAAGAAATAAATCAACTGAACAGACCAATTACTAGAAATGAAATTAAATATGTCATAAAAACACTCCCTACAAATAAAAGTCCAGGACCAGATGGCTTCACAGGCGAATTCTACCTGACATTCAAAGAGGAAATTAAACACAACCTCAAACTTTTTCAAAAGGTTGAAGAAGAAGAAAAACTCCCAAAGACATTCTATGACACCATCATCCCCCTAATGCCAAAATCAGACAAAGATACCACCAAAAAAGAAAACTATTGGCCAATATCTTTGACGAATATAGATGTAAAAATTCTCAACAAAATTTTAGATAACCGAATCCAACAACATATCAAAAAGATAGTACACCACGACCAAGTGGGATTCATCCAAGGTTCACAAGGATGGTTCAACATATGCAAATAAATTAATCTCATATACCACATTAAAAACAGAAAGTCAAAAACCACATGATCATCTCAATAGATGCAGAAAAAGCGTTTAACAAAGTACAACATCCATTCATGATCAAAACTCTAATCAAAGTGGCTATAGAGGGAACATACCTTAACATAATCAAAGCCATTTATGACAAAGCCAGGGCAAATATAATACTCAATGGAAAAAAGTTGAAAGCCTTCCCACTAAAAGCTGGAGCAAGACAAGGATGCTCACTCTCACCACGGTTATTCAACATAGTACTGGAAGTCCTAGCCACAGCAATCAAACAAAAGAAATTAAAGGCATCCAAATAGGAAGAGAAGAGGTAAAACTGTCAATGTAGGCAGATGACATGATGATTATATAGAAAACCCTAAGGATTCAAACCAATAATTATGTGAACTGATCAACAAATTCAGCAAAGTAGCAGGATATAAGATTAACATTCAGAAATCAGTCACATTTCTGTATAATAACAATGAAATAGTAGAAAAGGAATACAAAAATACAATACCTTTTAAAATTGCACACCCAAAAAATCAAATACTTGGGAATACACCTGACCAAGGAGGTAAAGGACTTATATGCCAAGAACTATAAAACATTAACCAAGGAAATTAAAGAAAACATAAAGAAATGGAAAGATATTCCATGCTCCTGGGTTGGAAAAATTAGTATTGTAAAAATGGCCATACTACCCAAAGCAATCTTCAGATTCAATACAATCCCTATCCAATGACCCAGGATATTTTTCACAGAACTACAACAAACCATCTAAAAACTTATATGGAACCACGAAAGACCCAGAATTGCCAAAGCAATTCTGAGGAAGAAAAACCAAGCAGGAGGCATCACTCTCCCAGACTTCAGACAATATTGAAAAGCCACAGTCATCAAGACAGTGTGGTACTGGTACCAAAACAGACAGACAGACCAATGAAACAGAACAGAGAACCCAGAAATAAACCCAGATACCTATCTATGGTCAATTAATCTTTGAGAAAGGAGGCAAGAACATAAAATGGGAAAAAGAAAGTCTACTCAGCAAGCATTGCTGAGACACCTGGACAGCTGCATGCAAATCAGTGAAACTAGAACACACCCTCACACGATGCACCAAAATAAATTCTAAATGGCTGGAAGACTTAAATGTAAGATGAGACACCATCAAACTCCTGGAAGAGAACATAGGCAAAACATTCTCTGACATCAACCTTGTGAATATTTTCTCAGGTCAGTCTCCCAAAGCAACAGAAATAAGAGCAAAAAGAAACCAATGGGACCTAATCAAACGGACAAGCTTTTGCACAGCAAAGGAAACAAAAAAGACAACTTGCAGAATTTGATAAAACTTTCAAATGATGCAATGGACAAGGGCTGAATCTCTAGAATATACAAGCAACTTATACAACTCAACAGCAAAAAAGACAACAACCCAATTGAAAAAATGGGCAAAATACCTGAATAGGTATTTCTCCAAGGAAGATGCACATATGGCCAACAAGCACATGAAAATATGCTCAACATCCCTGATTATTAGAGAAATGCAAATCAAAACTACCATGAGATACCACCTCACACCAGTCACAATGGCCATCATTCATAAGTTCACAAATAACAAATGCTGGAGAGGGTGTGGAGAAAGGGAACCCTCCTGCACTGTTGGTGGGAAGGTAAGCTGGTACAACCACTATGGAGGACAGTATGGAGTTACCTTAGAAAACTATACATAGAACTACCATATGACCAGGCAATCCCACTCTTGGGCATATATCCAGACAAAACTCTCCTTAAAAAAGACACATGCACCTGCATGTTCATTGCAGCACCATTCACAATAGCCAAGACATGGAAACAACCCAAATGTCCATTGACAGATGATTGGATTAGGATGAAGTGGTACATATACACAATGGGATACTACTCAGCCATAAAAAAGAACAAAATAATGCCATTTGCAGCAACATGGATGGAACGAGAGACTCTCATCCTGAGTGAAGGAAGTCAGAAAGAGAAAGACAAATACCATAGGATACCACTTATATCTGGAATCTAATATAGGGCACAAATGAACCTTTCCACAGAAAAGAAAATCATGGACTTATGGAATAGACTTGTGGTTGCCAAGGGGGAGGGGGAGGGAGTGGGGTGTATTGGGAGCTTGGGGTTAATGGATGCAAACTATTGCCTTTGGAATGGATTAGCAATGAGATCCTGCTGTGTAGCACTGGGAACTATGTCTAGTCACTTATGATGGAGCATGACAATGTGAGAAACTGGAATATGCACATGTATGTGTTACTGGGTTACCATGCTATACAGTAGAAAAAAAATTGTATTGGGGAAATAATTAAAGAAATAAAATAAAGTTAAAAAAATAAATGTACCCAAATATTCATTGCAGCACTGTTTACAATAGCCAAGGCATAGATACAACCTAAATATCCATCACAGAGTAATGGATGAAGAAGATATGGCATATATATATATGTGTGTGTGTGTGTGTGTGTGTTGCATATATTACATTATATATATAATGCATATATTACATTATATGTGTGTTTGTATATATATTTATATATATACACAATGTAATATCACCCAGCCATAAAATGAATGAAATAATGCCATTTGCCATGACATGGATGGATGTACAAATTATACTAAATGGAGTCAGACAGGAAAAGACATATCATGTGAGATCACTAATATGTAGAATCTAAGAAAAATGATACAAAAAGAACTTATTCACCCAACAGAATTGACTCAAATATTTTGAAAACAAACTTTGATTACCAAAGGGGAAACTCTAGGAGAATGGATAAATTAGGATGTTAGGATTAATATATACATGCTACTATACATAAAATAGATAAGTATTAGGGACCTACCTAGCACAGAGAAATCTACTCAAAATGTGTAATAACCAATACTGGAAAATAATATGAAAAAGAATGATATATGTATAACTGATTCACTTTGCTGTACACCTAAAACTAACACTATATTGTAAGTCAACTATACAACAATAAAGTTTAAAAAAAGAAAGAAAGCAAGCCTAGAGCTTTGACTAATTGAGGCCAAAAGTAGGATTCAATTTGGACAAAAAACGGACATTTTGAGAGAAAAAAACCATAAAAAATATATATATCTGATCCCATCATGCTCTACTTAATTTTGAGCAAAATAAATTTTATTTTGACACATAAAATAAAATCTAAACTCCTCAAAAAAATACATACATATACACACACATACATCCCACTCTGATAACAGAGAATATATCTTCCTTTAAACAACTTGTGCATCATCACAAAATTAATCCTATGTTAAATTAAATTATGAAGAAATTAGAAATAAGTTCCATAAAATGAAAATACAAATACTGTATTATCACTAGGCAAAAACAAGTGAACACTTAGATATAACTACTAAAAAAAAAAATCCCAAATTCCCTTGTACCACTCAAAAACCACCTCAAATAAAGGGAAAGAACACATTGAAAATACAGAATTTTTTAAAATTAATGATACTGAAAACAGTGATTATCAGAATTTCTGGCTATATATATATATATGATCTTTTTAGGGCTGCAACCACAGCGTATGTAAGTTCCCAGGCTAGGGGTTGAGTCAGAGCTGGAGCTGCTAGCCTATGCTGCAGGCAGATCTGAGCCTAAGTCAGCAATGCCAGATCTGAGCTGCATCTATAACCTACACCACAGCTCATGGCAACGCCAGATCCTTAACCCACTGAATAAGTCCAGGGATCGAACCTACATCCTTCTGGATACTATTCAGGTTCATTACCACTGAGCCATGAGGGGAACTCCATATGGATATATTTAAAGCAAAAATTGTTGGAAACTGCATAGCCATGTAGATTCTTATAATAAAAATGAAACAATGAAAGTAAAAAATAAATACCAGCTCAACAAAAATAAAAAAATTGCACAAGCAAATAAACTAAAAGAGAGTGCAAGGAAGAAAATAACAGAATTAGAAGTGACTAAAGTACAGAATGGCTAAGAGCATGGAGAGAAACCACTCTGTGGCACAGCTGCATAGGGAAGGCTGACAGCTGAAGGTGGAACAGGAGCACTGAGAAATGCTACTCCTTGCCAGAGCCCCCAATCTAAACATAAAGTAATGTGAAAAAATTTAAAGCTAGAATACATTATAGGTAACACTAGAAACAATAAAACCTAAGCCTAGTTCAAGTTCTAACCAGAGTGACTAACCTCCCTCACCAATGGCCCAACAGAAGTGTGCCTTGACAAAATACTATTTATCTCTGCCACTATTGATCTATAAAGAAGTGTCTGACACTGAATCAAAAATGACAAGATGCTAAAAATGAAGAATATGCACCCACGTCCAAGAGACAAAGCAAAACGCAGAATCATGCTCAAAGGTAAAACATGTTGAAAACATGAGAGAGAGGATTAAACATAAATATAATTAATATATTAAAAGCTCCATAAAATATTAAACAGCATTAATGGACAATAAACTAGGAGGTAGTTTTTGAAGAAATAAAGAAAGTACAGGAAAATTTTATGTATGAATCCTAGAAATAAAAATGCATGGTAACAGATATGAATAGTGCTCTTGACAAGCTTATTAGTAAATTGATACACTGAGGAAAGAATCAGTGAACTTAAAGACAGGTCATCAGACATTACAAATTGAAACACAAGAAGAAACATGAGTGGAAGTTTGGAGACACAGAAAAGAGCTTCCTAGATCTATGAGACAATATCAAATGATCTAATGTCAGGAATAGGAAAAAAGAGACCTAATTAATATATTCAAATTCTGTTTTTTTCCTAAAAATCAAAATATATATGCTTTTACTTACCTTGAACAAGAAGAAAACTTGGGGGACATGTTACAAAGACGTGTGAGTCAACATAAAGAGGCTTTCAGTGGCCAAACCTGAGAAATTTTAAGATACAAAATAAATAATGACAGTAATCAGTTATAAACCATAGATTAAAATAAGAATCCATGGCTTTACACTGATACATACTTATATACTGATACTTATCTAAATGTACATTTACACATTTATGTGTTGATATAGATGAACAAATGACAGCTTTGCCTTACAGCACAATTCCAATTGAAACATGTAGAATAAATTGTGGAAATAGAAAATCATCATTGAGAAACATCACAGTAAAAATTGTTTCAGGTGGGAATGGTTAGTGGATGCTAAATTTAGTGGATGGAAGTACGATGAGAAAAGGGATACTTGTATGGTCTCAAAATATTTCCACACAATATACTTCTTAATGACAAATGGAAAAAAATCATTAGCACAGTGAAGAAACCTAGCCTGTATCCCCTAACAAAGTGACGTTAACCTTATCAGTAATGTCACAAGTCAACAAATGCTTCCTGATATATATTTAGAGAAGACATAATATAAATTTTTCAGTATTTCTGCCAAAATTTAAAATGAGACACTAGACAAACTCAATTTTTGTCTACTTATGTTTTAGTCAACAACATAAATTGCCAGTGCTCTTCCAAAGTGCTGAGGTCATGAAAAACAAAGCAAGATTAATAAACTGTGCAAGACTAGGAGTTCCTGTTGTGGCTAAGTGGTTAACAAACGCGACTAGTATCCATGAGGACAAGGGCCTTGCTCAGTGTGTTAAGGATCCAGCATTGGTGTGAGCTGTGGTGTAGGTCACAGACACAGCTTGGATCCTGCATTGCTGTGGCTATGGCTGTGGCTGTGGCTGATGGCTACAGCTTTGATTTGGACCCCTATCCTGGGAACTTCCATATGTTGTGGATGTGGCCCTAAAAAAAAAGACAAACACACACACACACACACACACACACACACACACACACACACACGAACTGTCCAATAGCATTGTGGTTGCCAAGGGGGAGGGGGAGGGAGTGGGATGGATTCGGAGCTTGGGGTTAATAGATACAAACTATTGCCTTTGGAATGGATTAGCAATGAGATCCTGCTGTGTACCACTGGGAACTATGTCTTGTCACTTATGATGGAGCATGATAATGTGCGAAAATAGAATGTGTACTTGTATGTGTAACTGTGTCACCATGCTGTACAGTAGAAAAAAAATGTATTGGGAAAATAACTATTAAAACAAAACAAAACAACAAACAAACAAAAAACAACTGTCCAAGACTGGAAGAGATACTAAGTTAAAGCACAAGAACTAAATGCAGTATGGTATCTTGCTTTGAATCCCAGCCCAAAAGACAGGGTGTTAGTGGGAAACTGGTGATATTCAAATAAGGTGTCTAGATTATAGTAGTGTATCTAAAGTATTATATCAATTCTGCTTAAATATAGCTGTTGTGGATTCTGGGCAAAGGATATTTGAAAAGTCTTTTTGCAACTGTTCTGCAAGCCTGAAGTTAATTTAAAATGACAAGTTGTTAAAAATTTTTAAGTGGAAAAAAATAAAATGACATAAAACAACAGCCTGCTGCCTGTGGTCATACTTCTTGTCAATGGACTCTCCAGTGCACAATTTAACCATTTATCTCCTCTTCAAAGCCTTCTAAACCTCTGGCCCTCCTTACCCGGTCCCTGCTGGCCTCATCAAACTCAGTTCTTGTAACTCCCAACACATATCCTAGAATCCCACCATCCTGAGCTCTTTGAATGTATCAGGCTCTCTCAAGTTTATAGGTGTTGGAGACCTCCTCTGAGCCCCCAGGACCAGTGCTGGACTCAGTGTATCAAATATTCAGAACAGATTTTTTTAAAAACATCTTTCTCTTATAAATGGTAAAATTATGTTCAGTTGAAATCACATAATGATTCCTAATAATCATTATTTCTTAATGTGTTCACTAGTTTAAAAACAATTGACAGTTTTAAAAGAATACGTGCCAATTTAAGATATTTACAAAATCTGTACTATATTTCATGTATGAATTAATATCTCTTCTGACCTGTAACAAAGGCATCGCAACTCATCATTTGTACTGTTTCCCTGTTTTCAATTTTAAGTCAAATAAGTGGTCACTTAGTATGAAGCAACTATAGTCCTATCACTTTCCAACCATGTGTTTCCATTGCTTACTTGGAATCTCCTGTTTAAACTCAGGAATGTAGTAGTACAGAGGTTGGAGATAAGGAGATAAGGAACATCAAAAGTGAGCTCATCTGTACCATTAGGAATTGACTCTGGAGATAAGTGTAGTCTGGTCTGTGTTGGGGGCTGGAGGTGTGTTGGGTGGTGGTGAGTTGATAGTTTAACCCGGAGGCTCTCTGAATTAATTTCCAACTAGAGTAAATGTTTCCTAAAGGAAAGGTGGCCCAAATGTGCCAATTTCCTCTTTATGTATATATTATTCAAATATGCAAGTAACAGCAACACCAGGAATTATTTAGAATTTAGATTAAGAGAGTATTTTGGGAAGAAGGAGAATTTTATTGCTGACAATACATGGTGATATTTAAGTTCCATCTCTGGCCAGGTGCAGTGGGTGAAAGGATCCGGTATTGCTGCAGCTGAGTAATAGGGGCATAGGTCACAACTGCAGCTTGGATTCAGTCCCTGGCCCAGAAGTATTGTTATGGATACAGCCATTAAAACAAACAAACAAACAAAACAAAACAAAAAAAGAAGCAGCAGCAACCTAACTATTGGTTGCTTCTGTTACAATTTTTAACTTCTCTACAATGCATCCCCTTGCTGCCTGCTCCTGGCTGCTCCTCTCACCATCCTACCTGTGGAATCCCACTACACGGCACCTTATCTGTCGTTTTCTCATTATAACTGTCACCCTGCTTTGTAATAGTTTATTTACATATCTATCTCATCTAGGGTTTTGTGAGCTCTTTGAAGGTAGAATTCATGATTTATCCTTCTCTATATCCCCATCATCTGATGCATAATAGATTCTTAATTGTTTGCTGGAAGAGGAATGATCCGATGAATATATGCACCCAAGAAGTGGGCCCAGATCCTTTCATATATACTCCTGACAAAAGCAAAATCTTCCCACTTTAATACTGCCTAAGTTCCTAGAACTTCCCAACTGGAGACTTGCGGACTTCTGATGAAGTGGAGGGGATTTTTCCCAGCCAAAGACAATGCTTTCTTATCTGTTTGGCAAGTACTGCTGGAGTTTAAGGTGGAAAACTTGAAATTGGTGTCAAACAATGATGGGTTTATGTCCCACCTCTACCACTTAACGGCAACCTTTGAAATGTTTGTGAAATTGCTTGACCTCACTAAGCCTCAGTTTCCTTACTGGTAACAATGGGTTATAACTCCTACATGACAGAGTTCTTGTATTTAAATGGGCAGTTTTTGTGTGAAATCTCTGTCACAGTCTGGTCATAGGAAAGGTACAGTAAAAAGTGGTTGTCATCCCATTCCCTTTTCTCCCTGCAAATTGATGCTTAAAAACACTCAACATTCATCTCCAGGGCATTTATAAAACTCAGAACATCTTCTATGTGCCATGAAAATTCCTTTAAGAAACATACAATACAATTTGGGGATGTGGCACTCATAAATATATTTCAACAGTAATAAGATTCATTCCTGGAACTCTAGGCTTCCCCTGAGGCTGTCAGGACCATCCAGGGTGCCTGGTGGTGGCTGACAGAGGAATTGGAGAATTGTATTCTAAACCCTGCTGGAGGTCTGCATAAGACCAATAGAGGGTCATGGAGCCCCAAAGCCAGAATAAACCAACATCATGTTCTCTCCTTTCAATAGATGCTTAATTGTTATCTGTTAATCAAACTGACTAGCTTCCTATAATTACAACTTATTTTCTAACTTGACAGGACATGTTTAGAGGAAGAGAAAAAGAGTACACAGGGGAATGGGTGTAGCAATGGATAGATAATCAACATTTTTAATTGAATTTCAGGTTTGAGCTTAAGCTTCTCTTTGGAGATTCTATATTGGATCTATCATTAGCAGAATAATTCTACTCTATTTTTCTCATTATTTTAAATTGGCCAGAAAACTAAAGGTTGATATCTGAGCACATATGTTTCTTGGGAAAATTAACTGAAATGATGGAAGCAATAGTTTAATCCAATGCATTCTATTAGAACATTCTGCAATACTGAAAATGTTCTCTTCTGTGTTATGTAATATGGTAGCTATTAGCCACATGTGGTTACTGGGCACTTGAAATGTGGATAGTACAAGTGGGGAACTGAATTTCTTAAATTTATTTTATTTAATTTTACATAATTTGAATAGAAATAGCCACGTACGGCTAGTGACTTCTGTAATGGACAGTGAAGATAAGAGACCACATGAAAGCAAAGTCCATTGAATGTCATCATACTCTCAGAATATTGGTGTCAGGGCTGCATTTATATAAAGGCTGCCTGACTCCATGCTATAAACTCTCCAGCAGGCTTCTCTCCAGCTTGTATTCTTTCAAGATATCTAAATTGCTTCTACAAACTCCTAGCTATTATTTACTGATGTCTATTTCATAAGCTCTGCCTAGTTTTCTAAGGCCTCCATAAGTGGTTTCTCTCATTTTTTTATATTCTGCATGCATTTCCCTTAGGTAATAGCTTCTCAGTTTTCTTTGGAGTACTCTCTTTTCCCCTACACAAAATTCAAGTGGTTTGGGTACAGCTGATTCCATCCTGGGATTCTAGAAATGAACATTGTGAGCAAGTCAAGCAAAGCACTTTGACACTCTGACCTCAGTACCTGGTGTAGAGATTGACATGTGGCACAAGTCTATCCAAAGAGACAGTCATAGAATTTGCTAGGGTCATTACAAAAATGAAGCTCCCTTTCTATTGGGATAGCTGACTTAATAGAATGGAAATGTGGAGGACTGATGGCCACTTGCCATCATGAGAGATGAATTCAATATAGAGGAGGATGCAATTAAAATTGGAGAACGACATTTCTGATGCTCCTAACTTTGAATACCTAGATCCAGGCTCACCTTAAGATACATACACTAATAAATTCTTTTTCTTTTATTTACTCTCTCCTTCTCTTCCTTCCTATCTCCCTTCATCCCTCTCTTTCTTCCTTCCTATCTCCCTCAACCCCACAATTCCTCCCTCCCTCCCTTCCTTCCTCTCTTTCTTTCTTCCTTTCTTTGCCACCCATGTGGCATATGGAAGTTCCCAGATGATGGTTCTACACAGAGCCTCAGCTATTGGCCTATGCCACCATCACAGCCATGGCAACATGGAATCCAAGCTGCATCTGTGACATACACCACAGTGAATCCTTAACCTATGAGCATGGCCAGGGATTGAACTCACTTCCTCATGGATACTAAAGGGGTTCTTAGCCCACTGAGCCACAATGGGAAGTCCCTTCCTTTTCTTTTTCTTTCTTTCTCTATCCCTTCCTTTCTCCTTCCTTCCTCCCTTCCTTTCCCTGACTCTTTCTCCCTCTATCACTCTCTCTGGCTCTCTCCCAAGCCCCCTTCCTGCTCCTTCTTTGCTTAAGCAAGTTTGAGTTGGGGTCCCAGAACTTTCAAATAAAAAAAATTCTAATACATAGCTTCTCTATTGAACTTTCTATAAACTTGACCCCTTCCCATAGCTCATTTATTTGCACAGCTCTACCATAAAGTACGCTCTAGGGGAATCATCTAGCACATCTCTCCACTCCCTTTCACCATGTCTTTGATTTTGCTATCTTTTCCATGTTATGTATAACATACTTTCTTTTATTCTTTCCAAGTAAACTTCTGGGTTCATAATGCAGGTCAAAGCCCCTATCCCTCTGATTCTCTAGCTCCTCTCCATATCCTCTGCGCTCTTACACATCACTTCATTATCTCTCCTGTGCTTACTGGATTCTATGAGTTTATTTTTATGCACCAATAAGAGTTTGAGCCTCTGTGAGGGCAGATACCATACTGAATCCATTTTTATCTCTTGCATATAACTTTTCTCAGGACCCAGTACAGAAAGGGTACATGTGTCTATGTATGTGTATGTAGCCTTGATAAGAAAACCACCAAAACTCCAAAACTCAGTAAAAAAAATATATGAACCACCTTTTGTTTACCTTTACATTTTTGTGGAAATTTCATTAACACTCTCAGTCTAGGGTAGTACTTTTTGTTCAGAATTGGCTATGTCTTTGTACAGGTGTAAAGTTGCAAAAAATGGAGAGGATTAATTATAGCTGAGACCCAGGAAGTCAACCATCAAAGAGCAAGGCCACAAAAGTTTAGGAGAACCTACAATCCACTTGTCTCCTAAGGATACCATCACCCCAACAGAATGTGTTTTCGAAAAGACCAGTCAGTGCCCCCAAATCAATGCACTGGGGGAACATAAGAAAAGCTAAAAGCGTTTTATTTTTATTTTTTTTAGTCTTTTTGCCATTTCTTGGGCCGCTTCCATGGCATATGGAGGTTCCAAGGCTAGGGGTCTAATCGGAGCTGTAGTTGCCAGCCTATGCCAGAGCCACAGCAACACAGGATCCGAGCCGCATCTGCAACCTACACCACAGCTCACGGCAACGCCAGATCGTTAACCCATTGAGCAAGGGCAGGGATTGAACCCGCAACCTCATGGTTCCTAGTCAGATTCGTTAACCACTGCGCCATGACAGGAACTCCTAAAAGCGTTTTCTCTCTGCTCAGGGCATCTCAGTCTCCTCAGATTGAAAAGCTAAAATTTCTGAGATAAGAGTGAACAAGACATAGCAATATATAATGAAGTCTATGGGGGGTAGATCAGTGGTATATTTTTATGAAATGTGGGAGATCACTCAGGTTTGCAAGAGTTAACTGAAATGAAGACTTAGGCTGGGTTTTGAGGAACAGATAATAGTCAAAGAAAGGGAGAAGAAATATAACTGAGCAAAGAGAAAATTTAAAGAAATAAAATGTTGGCTTTTAAATGTAATAAGGGGGATTCAGAAGTCTGCTTTTTTATGGTTCTTTTTTTAATGTTTTTTATTTTTTCCATTATAGTTGGTTTACAGTGTTGTGTCAATTTTCTACTGTCAGCAAAGTGACCCAGTCACTCACACACACACAAACACATATACATTCTTTTTCTCACATTATCCTCCATCATGCTGCATCACAAATGACTAGATATAGTGCCCAGTTCTATACAGCAGGATCTCATTGTTTATCCACTCCAAAGGCAACAGTTTGCATCTATTAACCCCAGGCTCCCAGTCCATCCCACTTCTTCCCTGTCCCCCTTGGCAACCACAACTCTGTTTATGGTTCTGACTGAGAATCCCATTTAAATGTCTTAAGCTATCAGAAGCAGGGCTTCCCAGTTTGGATGTATAGATATTTCATGCATGTCCAAGAGGGCTCCATTCACACTGTAAGCATCATAGATGTGCATGTATTTCAACACTTCCTTGCAGATGGTAGTAAAGTAGTTTGCTATCACAAAATGACTATGCTAATGAATGAGAGCATGAAGTAGAGTTCTTAAAGGAAGAATGCCTTTTTCTTATTCTTATAAAGACAGCCTGTAGGTGACTAAAAGTTTGGGATTCAGGGGTGGGAGGACATTCCCTTTATAGTTAGCATACATGAATTCTCTGGTCTTTGAATTCATCCTGCAAGATCTCAGGAGACCCTCAGGGAGAAAGGAATCACATCAACTCTCAGGCTAGTTTAGTTCACTCTATGGATTTTACATGGTCTTTCTTGAAAGATTAAGCCACAAAATGATCAGAAAAAGTCAGAGCAAGACAAAAGTTTAGGTATGCTGGATGGTAGAGGGAATAGGTACCATAAATGTTTTGTATGTAAAGAGAATCCACTGTTCATTGGTCTGGCCAAGGGACAATTGAGGGGAAGCTTGAATGAGCCATACAGTGTTTACCATTATTTATAGGTTGGAAGAGAATTTCTAGTTGAAGAAAAGGCACAGAAGCAGGAAAAAATAATCCAAACAGATAGCCAGTGGAGCATGGGAAGTGAATCTCTTCAAAAAGCATATGAAATTGACTTCTACATTGTGGTGTGACATGGAAAGAAAGTGGAAGTTGTCACTCTCAACCTCATAACAAGAAAGAAGCTACTAAAGTGAAAATCAACAATCCTTGGGTCATCAGAGAATTGAGATCATAGGATGAACCTCTGCCCTGAAAGCTGGACAGAGAGGTGGAAACAGAGGATTACAGTTTACTTAGAGCAGAAGGCCAGAAGCAGAGGTTTCCACTGAAGCCAGTTCTCATAGGAACACAAAGTGTAATTGCAGAGGCTCAGGGTAGACTGGTCTGAGAGACAAAGTCTTGCAGGGGAGTTTGGGAGGGGGGAACATGCATTTTTGTGAGCTTTACCTCCAGGAGCTCTACTAGGTTCTCAGGATGTATATTGGAGAAAAATCCTCATGTGTTTCTGGTGTGGGTGGGTGGGTAAGAGGAGTAAGCAAACAACCATTTTGAAATACTCATAGAATGTTCCATTCTGCTTAATAAAGGACTTCCCTGAAAAAAGACCACCCTTTGCGGATCACTGATAAGGGTGGTACATAGAAATCAGTATGTATGGGGGTGGATGTTAACTTAGACTTAACACAGTGATTATTTTACAATTTGTGCAAGTAATAAATCATTATGTTGTGCGCCAAAACTAATATAATTTATATGTCAGTTATACCTTAATATAAATAAATAAACAAGCATACAAATTTGGGTAAAAAAGAAATGATTTATCAGAGCCTAATGACTTGGCTTCACTTTGCCAGAGATGAATTGACAGGAAGGAAGGAAAATGCCCAACTCTAGGCCCCTCTATCCTTCATCACAGGAGAAGGGAAATGTCTAGGATGGCCCGCTCTAGACTTCCCACATCACTTAAGGGGGAATAAAGCTGAGAGCTCTTCTTAAGGTCACAGTTCAGGTCACAGTCTCCCTAAAATAATAAGACTACAGAACAGTTTTCCAGGACTATAGAGTGCTTCCACTGCACCCACCACATTTATCAGACTCCTGTATTGTTAATAGTACTTTATAGGTAAAAGAACCTCAAGGTTTAGAATTTATTTAAGAAGTCTCTAGGGAAACCCAAGGAGACCAGAGGAGGCAAAAACAAGAATAGTAGAGGAGAATTTAGTCTTTGATACCTACAGCTACAGCTAACAGCAAATGTCACCTAAATTCTAGCCTTTTAAACATAGAAGTTCACAGTAAAGGCATAGTTACCTTGGTTTCTTTAACCCATTTCATCATATCTAATTTTAAACAAAAAACTACAAGGCGTGCTAAGAGACAGAAACACAATTTTAAGATACAAAGCAGGCACTGGAACTATTCTCAGCTATAGCAGAGAATTAGAATTATCAGACCAGGAATGTAAAATACCTTTGATTAATATGCTAAGGTTCTAATGGAACAGGTGGATTGCAGAGCAAGTGGGTAATATAAACAAAGATGGAAACCCTAAGAAAGTATCAAAAGGAAACATGGGAATTCAAGAACACTGTAACAAAAATTAAGAATGACTTGGAGGGCTCATCTGTAGACTGGGCAGGGCTGAGAAAAGAATCAGTGAAGTTAAGATACGGCCACAGAAATTTCCCAAATTGAATGTAAAGAGAAAAATGAAGGAAATTTAGAAGGAACAAAATATACAAACACTGTAGGACAATTACAAAAGATGTAACATGTGCCTAATGGAAAGATCAGAGAAGAAATGACTGGAAAAGGAGTGAGAGAATTATTTGAAGTGATAATGGCAGATAAATTTCCAAAATTAATGACAGACAACAAACTTCAGGTCCAGAAAACTTAGAGAACATGAAAAAAATATATATATACACTAAAAAACCTACACCTAGGCATATTATATTCAAACTTCAGAAAATGTTTTTAAAAAGGGGAAAATGTTGAGAGGAACCAGAAAATGAGAGCACTTTACATTTGATTAAAAATTATAGAAATCATGCAAGAAAAGTAGGTGAGAAAAATAATGTATATATGTGTAGGACTCTATCACTTTGCTGTACAGCAGAAATTGACAGAACATTGTAAATCAACTATAATTTAAAAATTTTTTTAAAAAGGATGGCAAGAATGGGGGAAAAGAATGGAGTAAAATATTTAAAGTGTTGTATATCAAAAACTAATATAATAAGGTAACCAACTATAATAAAAAACACACAAATATACAACCCAAAAAGGAAAACTGCTAGATAAGGTATAAGAGTAAAATTAAACATTTAGATTTACTTATTTTTAATTGATCGAATAGATGACAATTTGCTCAAAATAATAATAGCAACAATGTGTTCAGTGATTGTCATTTGGATAAATGAAATGAAAGACAGTGGTATTATAAGGGATATGAGGGAGGAAATGGGAAAAGTCCATTATAAAGTACCTTCCCTAGCTATAAAGTAGTAAAATGTAATTGGAAAGTGGATTTGGGTAAGTTGTAAATTTATATTGAAGACTATTGTGAAAGCACTGTTTTAAAAATTACAATTGATATGCTAAGAGAGGAGAGCAAATGGAATCAAATAA
The DNA here is from genome assembly GCF_054392235.1 of Sus scrofa. Taxonomy (NCBI): domain Eukaryota; kingdom Metazoa; phylum Chordata; class Mammalia; order Artiodactyla; family Suidae; genus Sus; species Sus scrofa. The sequence continues at coordinate 101,406,976 of NC_139396.1, read as the reverse complement.
ACTGTTCAGTTAAAAACAAAGAATAGAAGTTCCCTGGTGGCCTAGCAGTCAAGGATCCTGCTTTTTCACTGCTGTGGTTCAGGTTTGATCCCTGGCCTGGATCTTCCACATGCTGTGGGTGCAGCCAAAAAGAAAACCAAACACAGAGCATAGAAGAAAAGTGGAAGACAAAAAAACAAAAAACAAAAAACAAAAAAAAAAAAACAGGGGACAAGAGAACTGGATTGAAAATAGATACAAATACAATTGATATTAAACCAGTCACTTTAAATGTACCTGGTCTAAATATACCAATTAAAAGATTGTCTGTGAGAATGGATAATAAGCACAAAACCCAACAAATACTAGTTAGTATTTGTCCATGTTAGTATTTGTCCTTGTTAGTATTTGTCCTTATATTTTAGTATTAAAATATAGTATTTGTCCTTATATTTTGTCCATAAGAAACCCACTCTAAATAGGAAGATAATGACATATTAATGGTAAGGGGATGAAGGAGGACTTAAATTATGCTAAAACTAATAAAAAATAGGGTAGCTATATTAATTTTAGACAAAGCAGATTTCATATCAAGGAAAATTATGCAGGATAAATAGAGGTTTTATATAATGATAAAGGGGTCAGTTCTCCAAGAAGACATAATAACCCTTAATGTGTGTGTGTTTAACAACAGAGTGTGAAAATGTATGACAATACCTAGTAGACCTACAAGAAGAACTAGACAAATTCACTTCTCTAGTTGGATATTTCAACACCTTTCTAACAGTAATGGAAAGATGTAATTGTCCATTATATATGCATATAGCTGAGCACATAGTACCATCAATTTACTGAATCCAGCTGACATTTATAGAATATTTCATTGAACAATGAAAAAATGAAAAAGGCAGAATACCTGCTTTTCTCAAGCACACATGGAATATTTACCAAGAAAAAACATTCTGAGGCATAAAGTCGACCCTCAGATATTTAAAAGAATAGATATAATAGAAAGTAGTCTCTCAGATCCCAGTGAAATTAAACTAGAAGTAACAGAAAAACAGATGGAAAATCTCTAAGTACTTGAAAATTGAACAATGCATTTTTAAAGAACACATGGATCAAAGAAGTGTCAAACGAAATTTTAAAATATCTTGATAATATATGATCTATAAAATTAGAATTGGCAGGTGTGAACAATGTATGATGCATTTATTGTGTATGATTTTCCTTGTTACTATGATATTAAATCCTTAGAAAATTAAAAAATTCTTGAACCACATCAAAGTGAAAATGAAACTTATCAAAATGGGTGGGATGCAGCAGAAGGAGTGCTTGGTGGGAAACTTACAGCATTGAATGTACACATTAGAAAAGAGGAAAAATCAAAATCAATAACCAAAGCTTCCACCTCAGGAAACTAGACAAAGAAAAGCAAATAAGATCCATTTAAGAAGAGAAGAAAAAAATAAAAGTTAGAATATAAATAGGAGTTCCCATTGTAGCTCAGTGGAAATGAATCTGACTGTATCCATGAGGATGCAGTTTTGATCCTTGGCCTTGCTCAGTGGGTTAAGGATCTGGCATTGTCATGAGCTGTGGTGTGGTTTGTAGATGCGGCTCAGATCTGGCATTGTCATGGCAGTGGCTACAGCTCTGATTTGACCCCTAACCTGGGAACCCCCATGTGCCAAGAGTGTGGCCCTAAGAAGACAAAAGACAAAAAAACAAAACAAAAACAATGAAATTGAAATAAGGAAATCAGTAGGGAAAATCAATGAAAAAAAAAAGCTGGTTGGTTGTGAGTGTCAGTAAAACTGGTAAACATCTACCAACACTAACCAAGAAGATAAGAGGAGAAGACCCAATTACTAATATCAGAAATCAAAAAGGTGCTGTCACTACTAACCCTGTGGACAGTAAGAAGATAATGAAAGAATATTAGTAAAAATTCTATGCCCACAGATCTAACAACTAAGATGAAATGGATCGAGCCCTTGAATTACACAGAACTCAGAGAAAGATAAATAACATGAATAAGCTTTATTTACTAGAGAAATTGAAACAATGGATAAAGGGAAGTGTGAATAAAAACCACAAATACATATCACCTCAAACCTGCAAGAATGGCTATGATACAAAGGACAAAAAATAAATATTGGTAAGGATGTGGAGAAAAAGAAATCCATTTGCACTATTGGTGGGAATGTAAATTGGTATAGTCACTATGGAAGACAGTATTGAGTTTTCTCAAAAAATTAAAACTAGAACTATCATATGGCTTGGTAATTCTACTTCTGGGTATTTATTTGGAGGAAATGAAATAATTGTCTCAAAAAGATATCTGCATCTCATGTTTACTGCAGCATTACTTACAATAGCCAAGACATGGAAACAAGCTAAACAATCTAAGTGTACATACACAGATGAGTGAATAAAAGAAATGTGAGATAGATTTTTCTTCCATATAAAGATTTTTCTTCCAGATAAAGATTTTTCTTCCAGAAAAAGATGTAAATCCTGCCATTTACAATGACAGATGCACTTTGAAAGCATTATGCTAAATAAAATTAATACAGAAAAAGACAAATACTATATGATCTCATTTACATGTAGATTGAACAGATTAGTGATTGCCAGAGGCAGGGTGGATGAAGTGGTTGGTTGTGGTATAAATAAATAAATAAATACCCTTCTAAAATGAAAAGCACCTGGCCCACATTGTTTCACTGGTGAAGCCGAAATGGTTTCACTGGGTGAATTCTACCAAATATTTAAGGAAGAAATTATGCCATTTCCCCACTATCTTAAGCAGAAATATAACATTAAGGGAAACATTTCTTATCACTTCTTCATGATGACAGTGTTACCCTAATACACAAACCAAGCAAAGACATTATAAAAAATAAAAACCAGATGAATATATCTTATAAAACACAGATGCAAAAATCTTCAACAAATTAGCCAATTAAGTCTATATATGAAAAGAATTACAAAGCACAACAAAGTGAGAGTTATCCAGTTTTGCAAGGCTAGTCTGACACTAAAAAATCAATTATTGTAACCCACCACATCAACAAGAAGAAAAGTCTGATGATCATATCAATGGATGCAGAAACAGTATTTGACAAATTCAACATGCCTTCATGATAAAATATCTCAGCTAAATAGGAATGGAAGAGAACTTCTACAATTACACATCACAGAAAACCTACAGCTAACATCATACTTAATGGTGAGAAACTAGAAGCTTTCCTCATAATATTGGAAACAAGGCAAGGATGTCTCCTCTAAACATCCATATTCAACATGATTCTGGAATTCTTAAGTAATGGAATGAGACAAGGGGAAATGAAATAAAATGTATACAATTGGGAAGGAAGAAATAAGACTGTCCTTGTCTTCAGCTGATAACATGCTTTATAAAGAAACTTGCAAAAATTTACCACTGTCCCCCTTTCTGGAACACATAAGTGATTATAGCAAGGTTACAAGATATGAGGTTAATATAAAAAGTCAATTGCTTTCTTATATACCAACAATGAACAACTGAAATTGAAACTTTAATTTATAAACACAACATCATTTATACTGGGACCAAAAAGAGAAAGATACTTACGTACAAATCTAGTAAAATATATACTGCATATATACACACATACGTATATACATATATGTATGTACACACATATATATACAGAAATAATATACATACAAAATATATAAGAAAAACTAAGAAACTGATGAAAAATCATAAAAATATAAATATGAATGGAGAGATATTCTATGTTCATGGATAAGAGGTCTCAATATTGTAAAGCTGTCATTTCCTCCAACTTGCTGTTAGATTCAAAGCAATCCCAATCGAAATCACCACAACTTATTTTGTGGATATCTACAAACTGGAATTGCAGATATCCAATTGGTATAGAAAAGAAATAGGCTAGAATAGCCTATGCAGCTTTGAAGAAGCAGCAGAAATTTCAAAGATTCATACTACCCAATTTCAGGACTTGATGTAAAGCTGCAATAACCAAAGTGTGATATTGATGAAATAATGGGCTGATCAATGCAATAGAATAAAGAGCCCAGGAATAAACCCACACAAATAAAGTCAACTGATCACTGCCAAAGAAGCAAAGGTAATTTCAAGTAAAAAGGACAATATTTTTAACAAATGGTGCTGGAACAAATGGATATTCATATGAAAAAAAATCTACACATAGATATTACAGCTTTCACAAAAAGTAACTCAAAATGGATCATATGACTAAATGTAAAATGCAAAAATATAAGATTGCTATAAGATAATATAGGAGAAATGTAGGTGAACTTGGGTTTGTCAGTGATCTTTTAAAAATGACATTAAAACCATAATCCATAAAAGTAAAATTAAGCTGAACTCATTAAAATAAAAAAATTTCTTATATATGAAAGAAATTATTAAGAGAATGTAAAGGCAAGCCACAGACTGAGAAAAAATATTTTCAAAACATATATCTGATAAAGGACTTGTATCCAAAATATACGAAGAACTCTTAAAACTCAATAAGAAAGTTCAATTTAAAAATGGCAAAAGATACCTGGGAATACACCTGACCAAGGAGGTAAAGGACCTATACGCCAAGAACTATAAAACATTAATCAAGGAAATTAAAGAAGACGTAAAGAAATGGAAAGATATTCCATGCTCCTGGGTTGGAAAAATTAGTATTGTAAAAATGGCCATACTACAAAGAAATCTACAGATTCAGTGTAATCCTTATCCAATTACCCAGGATATTTTTCACAGAACTAGAACAAACCATCAAAAATTTATATGGAACCACGAAAGACCCAGAATTGCCAAAGCAATTCTGAGGAAGAAAAACCAAGCAGGAGGCATCACTCTCCCAGACTTCAGACAACATTGAAAAGCCACAGTCATCAAGACAGTGTGGTACTGGTACCAAAGCAGACAGACAGACCAATGGAACAGAACAGAGAACCCAGAAATAAACCCAGACACCTATCTATGGTCAATTAATCTTTGGCAAAGGAGGGAAGAACATAAAATGGGGAAAAGACAGCAAGCATTGCTGAGACACCTGGACAGCTGCATGCAAATCAGTGAAACTAGAACACACCCTCACACGATGCACCAAAATAAATTCTAAATGGCTGGAAGACTTAAATGTAAGATGAGACACCATCAAACTCCTGGAAGAGAACATAGGCAAAACATTCTCTGACATCAACCTTGTGAATATTTTCTCAGGTCAGTCTCCCAAAGCAACAGAAATAAGAGCAAAAAGAAACCAATGGGACCTAATCAAACGGACAAGCTTTTGCACAGCAAAGGAAACAAAAAAGACAACTTACAGAATGGGAGAAAATAGTTTCAAATGATGCAATGGACAAGGGCTGAATCTCTAGAATATACAAGCAACTTATACAACTCAACAGCAAAAAAGACAACAACCCAATTGAAAAAATGGGCAAAATACCTGAATAGGTATTTCTCCAAGGAAGATGCACATATGGCCAACAAGCACATGAAAATATGCTCAACATCCCTGATTATTAGAGAAATGCAAATCAAAACTACCATGAGATACCACCTCACACCAGTCACAATGGCCATCATTCATAAGTTCACAAATAACAAATGCTGGAGAGGGTGTGGAGAAAGGGAACCCTCCTGCACTGTTGGTGGGAAGGTAAGCTGGTACAACCACTATGGAGGACAGTATGGAGTTACCTTAGAAAACTATACATAGAACTACCATATGACCAGGCAATCCCACTCTTGGGCACATATCCAGACAAAACTCTCCTTAAAAAAGACACATGCACCTGCATGTTCATTGCAGCACCATTCACAATAGCCAAGACATGGAAACAACCCAAATGTCCACCAACAGATGATTGGATTAGGATGAAGTGGTACATATACACAATGGGATACTACTCAGCCATAAAAAAGAATGAAATAATGCTATCTGCAGCAACATGGATGGAACGAGAGACTCTCATCCTGAGTGAAGGAAGTCAGAAAGAGAAAGACAAATACCATAGGATACCACTTATATCTGGAATCTAATATAGGGCACAAATGAACCTTTACACAGAAAAGAAAATCATGGACTTGCAGGACAGACTTGTGGTTGCCAAGGGGGAGGGGGAGGAAGTGGGGGTGTATTTGGAGCTTGGGGTTAATGGATGCAAACTATTGCTTTTGGAATGGATTAGCAATGAGATCCTGCTGTGTAGCACTGGGAACTATGTCTAGTCACTTATGATGGAGCATTATAATGTGAGAAAATAGAATGTGTACATGTATGTGCAACTGGGTCACCATGCTGTACAGTAGAAAAAAAATGTATTAGGTAAATAATTAAAAAATAAAATAAAATTTAAAAAAGTTAAAACATCAAAAAAAAATAAAAGGTAAGAGATCTAAATAGGCGTCACCAAAGAAGATATGCAGATGGAAAATAAGCACATAAAAATATGTTCAACATCATATGTCAGTAGGAACTGCATATTAAAACAATGAGATTTTACTACACACCTTTTAGAATAGCTAAAATCTAAAACACAACATCAAATACTGGCAAGGATGTGGAACCACAGGAACTCTCATTCATTGCTGCGGGAAATGCAAAAATAGCACAGTCACTTTGGAAGACAGCCTGGCAGTTTTTTTATAAATCTAAATATACTCATTTTATATGATCCAGTAGTCACACTGCCAGTTATTTACCCAAATGAGTTGAAAAGTTACATCTGCAGAAAAACCTAGGCATGGATGTTTATAGCAGCTATACTCATAACTGACAATACTTGGAAGCATAAAGATGTCCTTCTAAAAGTGAATGGATCAATTATCTGTGGTAATTCATACAATGGAATATTACTCAATAAGAAATGAACTATCATGTTATGAAAGACGTGAAGAGATCTTAAATTTATATCGCCAGGTGAAAGACAACAATCTGCAAAGGCTACACACTATAACACTCCAACTACATGACACTGTGGAAAAGGTAGTTACCATGGATTTGAATCTAGGGAGAGAGGGGTTAATCATTGGAACACCGGAGACTTTTATGACAGTGAAACTGTTCTGAATGATAGTGTAATGATACATGTAATGGGCACATGACATTATGTATTTGTTAAAACCCACATTACACAAAAAGTGAACCCTAATGTAAATTATGGCTTTTAATTAATAGTAATATATCAATATTGGTTCAGCAATTGAAACACATGTACAGCAGTAAAGCAGGATGTTAATAGTAGGAAAAACTGGTTCTGGGATGGGAAGAAGGGGGGTGCATGGGAACTAAGTAATTTTGCTTTATTTTTCTGTAATCCTAAAGATATTAAAAAAAAATGTCTGTTAACTTTTTAAAAGAACGTGAAATTTTAAAATATAATTTAAGAACATTTTCAAGCAACAGGAAAGCCTAAGTATCCATTTTCTAAGATCAAGAAGGAGCCACCAGATACTGTGCCCCATGATTCACAATGCCTTCCCATATGTCATACTTAAGGACATAATACAAATGGGAGAAGCTACTGTCATTAGAAAAAGTCAGGAATATGATTATCACATGAAAAGGTACTGTTGTATTTCCATCAGATTCTCTCCTTGAAACATGCTGTAAAACCACTTTCTTCTTCTTCTTTTTATGGCCACATCTGCAGCATTTGGAAGTTCCCAGGCTAAGAGTGGAATCATATTTGCATCTGCAACCTATACCACAGCTTGCAGCAATGCTGGATCCTTAATCCACTGAGTGAGGCCAGAGATCGAACCTGCATCCTCATGGATGCTGTGTTGGATTCTTAACCTGCTGAGCCACAATGGGAACTCCTATAAAACCACTTTAAGGGCAATGCCATTTCATTTCCCTGAAATTTCTCCCATGGTACATTCAAACTTTCCACAGTAGTTATCAAGTCAGTAGGGTACAGTGGGTCAGAGCAATAGCTCTGCAGTTGGATGGTCTGGGTTTAATTTCTGATTCTACTACATATTTGCTAGTTGACTGGGCAAGAAATGTCTTATATGTGTGCCTCACCTTTCCTATTTGTAAAATGAGGGTAATGATATTACCTGGTTCATGGAATTGTGAGGATTAAAATAAATCGATGCATGCGAAAAGTCTACAACATTTTCTTTTTTGGATTATCTCCTTTTGGAGATGCACAAACACATTAATGGAAGAAGGGCTACACTAAGTTCTGTACTAAAAACATTCCTAATGGTAGTTTTTCTAAATTCATCTCACTGAACAAACTTTTTCTTTTTCAACAGGTAACTAATCATGTTCTTCAGAATGGATATTAATTAGAAAATAGTTTGAGCAATGCTGGCTCAAACACCCACCTTCTCTACCCATTGTTTCCTTCCTTGCCCTTTTGTCTTCCTATCACCCACATGATCCAAACAAGAATCACAATCTCTTTTCTAATGACCTCCCTATTACTGGGCTGAATTTTCTCTTAAAGAGAGAGAGAGAGAGATTTGGAACAGAATAACACTTTTGTGTCATCTGGAGGGTAAGGTTTCTTCCTGCTGTTTGTGATATTCTCTCTACCAGAGACCCACAACAAAAGAAATGTAAATTGCTGGGTAAATGCTCTGTCCAAGTGAAGTCTGTTGCCTGTCATCTATGGAGTTCTGGCAGCCTGTAAATATTTGACATCCATAGGTACAAAATACCATGTGAAGCCATAGAGGAGTTGCCTGATAAGAAGGTGGGGGGTGGGGGGTAGCAAGCACCAGGGAACTTTCTTGAGAAATGAAAAAAGTTGAGGACAAGCCAACATTCTAGATTATTTTACTCCCCTTTCTGGTTAGAATAATCAAGCACAAAGGGCCAAGTTTCAAGCAAACTATAACTAAAGAAACACAACAAATGAGCATTAGCAAAGCAACATTGTTATGAAAGAGAAGTGAATATCCATTATTTGTTGGCTCACAGCATTGCCTTTAAAAGGAAGTCCTGGGTTTGAAGGATTAGATCCAGTTTCCAGAGCTAGGAAATATATACCAGACACAGAGCACCCATGAGACTGTCAAAAAGAATTAGAGCTCCTCTGACTTGGGAAAAGGCACTTCTCTTGGTGGCAGAAAGACTTGTCTTGCTCAATGGCATGTCAATGTTACCAAACACCATAGTCTCACATTCTGCAGATGAAAGACATTATCCCACCCAGGAAGATAGCAGTTAACTCCCCCAGATAAATCAGAAGATGTCATTTGCATGTGGATACCATTTGTGGAGTGTTTATATGAAAACTATGAAATTTAATAGGCTGGAGAAAATAACTTTAAAAACTTGCTTAAAAAAGCAAGTAAGAAAAAGAAAAGGTTTATAGTTGTCTCCGAAATCTTAGGGATGCCATCATTTCTCAAATTGTGTTCCTAGGAACACCAGAATTGAGCAAGAGGACCTTAGAAGAAAAGGAGAATTAGCTCAGAATAGTCTCTGCATTCCTGGTGGTGAATGACACATTAAGGACTTTGAAAGTCCTAGCCTGAAAATTAAAAAGAAACCTTCGTTTAATTTTGTTTTATCACAGCTTCCCCCAAATGTATATAGGTTCATAGCAATTTTATTTAGGACCTCTATTAAACTCATTACAGTCTACAACATATTATTACTATTTTCTCTCTAGCTATCAAGCTCAGTTAACCTTTAAACTGGGTCAGGTGAGTCAAAAATTAATACCACCTGCCCCTCCTTGTTGAATGGGCCAGGATATTTCTTGGGTATGAATGCGTTTTGAGAGGCTTAGAATGATTGCACAAACATATCTTTGGTGCCATGTTTTTTAAGGCTTGCAGAGTGAGCCTGCCTTGACTGGCAAAGCTAATTATCTGGATAAATCGATTTAGATGCCACTGTTGTTACGTTTTCTTACAACCCAAGATTCTTTTTTCTTCCCAAACAAAATGTGGATCAGAATAAAAGATGCTGAAAACTATGGTTTGAGTAAAGGGGAAAACAACAAACTTTGCTCAAAAGTTCTTGTGACACATAGCATTTTCCAGAAATGGCCACAGTTATATGTTTCCAGCCCCACATGCTCTTCGAGAACATTGCCTTTCCTTCCCCTCCTCTTGAACCTAAGTTGGCTTGTGAGTGCTCTAACAAGTCAAGATGGCAGAACTGGTGCTGAATGACTTTCCATGAAAAGGATGCAGTTTTTGCCTGTTTCTCTCTTTTATTGGGGTGGGAGTGGGATGTTCACTTGGGAAAAAGCTGCCACCATAATGTGAGGAAGCCCAGACTAGCCCATGAGGAAAAAACACAAGAAGAGACCCTCTTGCTAATTGCCAGTATCAACTATAAAGCCCCCAGATGGTTCCAGCCCCCTGCCTGTGGGACACCACCTTTGACACTTAATGGAGGGAGTTAGAGTTATTTCTGCTGAACCCTGCCCCAGTTGAAGATTCATGAGCAAAACACACTTTGTCATTGTCACTAAATTGAGGAGAAATTTTATGCAGCCATTGGCATACGAACAGGGTGCATAAAGGGAAACGTCTAAGAGTATTGCTGGCTCCTGGCATCGATTGATTGGGGCTCTAACAATGTCGTCCAGAATCCAGTTTCCTCCTTTCTATCTCTTGATCCAGCTCTTCTTCCCTATGCTTCTCAGATAATCTCCATCCTTCTGGAGGTGAGACAGCTGGAGCAGTGACTCGCATCTTTCTAGATTCAGTCCAGTGTGGAAAGGGCATTCTCCTTTGTCCCAGGAATCCCAACAAAGTCTCCCATTAATTTCCGGTCTATGATGAGGGTCAGTATCCATCTCTGACCCGTCACGGAACCAGGGAAATGACTGGCCAGACCTGATTCTCAAGTATGCTGCACTGGGGAAGGGAGGGGAAAATGGAGCCCTGAGAAAACCACAGAGGCTGAGCCTTAAGATTTAGGGTGAGATGAATTCCCAAACAAAAGTCAAAGTTTGCTGAAGATAAAAGACTACTTGAATATGAAACAACCAAAAGACAAGAACATTTAAGACAATAAATTAAAAGCAGATATTAACTCTAAGTATCACTGTAAATAAAAAAGTGAATATTTATTGAGTGCTTAATTTTCACAGAGTTATAAGTGCTTTTCGTGTATTAATTCGTTAAAGCCCCCATGACTTCCATGAGATAAATACTGTTAATATTACCATTTTACAAAAAGGAAAACAAAAGCATGAAGTGAGAAACTGGCCAAGACTGCATGGTTAGCAAATAGCAGAGCTGGAATTCAAACCAAAGTTTTCTGGCTCCAGAAGCAGCCTTTTAGTCACTGTGTTATAGTGACTGGTAATAATTTTAGTAGATGCTAAAGACACAGAAATGAAATGGGGTGTCTAATAGGAATTTTTTTTTTTTATTACTGGTGGAAGACAGAAATGTGTAACTACATAATTGGAACTTCATGCACCTGTTTCCCTACGAAAAGTGAGATGCATAAAGTGCTCTGAGATCTAGGAAGAAGTAGTAATACATACTCCTGGGATGGAGAGACTAGAAAATTAACCCAGAGGAGGTCACACTGTGCTAGACCTTAGAACAGAAATGAGACATTGGCTTAGGAAGGGTAGAAGAGGGAGGGGTATTCCAGGAAGTATATGAGAGGAGAGATTATGAGTTTTTCTAAAAACTATGCTGTTATTTATCCTTTCAAAAATGTATTTGCTAAGCGCCTACTAGGTACCAGGCACATGTGTAGGAAGTTTGGTTACATCAGTAAACCCAACAGTAAGGACCCCTGTTGTGGTGCTTATGTGCTGTCAGCACATCATGGATGCTGCCTGTGTTACAGCAAGAAAATGGAAGAACCATCTGTTTGGGTCCTTTCAGGAAGGCTGGGATGGCCCCCTCATCTATTGGATGGATTTCCCCATCCATCTAGGGAAATGGCACATTCTCCATTTCCCTAGATTCTCCAAAGAAGAGAAAGGCCAACTTTGATCTCAGCTGGTGCTCTCTGCAGAGAACCAGAAAACCACCCAGAAGTCCCTGTAAGGGGCAGTGAAACAAGTCTCTCCCTTTCCACTAAGCATGGAGCCAGAGCCGACTCCAGGGGGAGGGAAGGCAATGGAGTGCTATCTCTCACAGGTGGCTCAGAGGTCCAAGCTAGAAGAAGCTGGCCCGGCATGAATCAAGCAGGGAAGAGGACAGCATTTTAGTTTTTGGTAAATGACAAACTTTATTAGAGGAAAGGAAAGACGCTGACACATCCTGTTCTTTCCCATAGTTCTTCACAGGAAGGCAGAGCCCAATGAAAGATGGGTGGAGGGAAGAACAAACATCCCTTTTCCCAGGGATAATTGAAGTGGTCTATACCATTTTATTAGAAAAAAAAATTCCTCCCTCCCACTGGCATCCTCAAAATTGTGTGCTGAATATTTCCAAGGAAAAGTCACACTATACAATGTGAGTTTCAAAGATAATTATTTTTGTCATCTCTTCTGGAATCTGAGTTCTCAGATTTAATTCAAAATTTGAGTCCCCCCAAAAGGAAACTATGTCTATTGGCTCTCTCTCTCTCTAAACCCTGCACAGTTACAATCAACACTCTTTTTCTTTTCTTTTTAAATCCCACCCATCACACAGCAATCTCATCATTTATTCATTCAACGAACTTGTTTTTAGCCCCTGCTATTGTCAGGTACTGTGCTAGGCAAGGAAGCAATAGGACAGATGAGAATTAGCCCTTGTCCTTGCAGAGCTTAGACTAGCCCATGACTTGTGTCTATAATGGGAGTGAGGGAAGTGTGTTTGGGAGAAGAGGTAAGATACTAGAATATTTCAAATCTAGAATTTCCCATCCTGCCACATGGCAGAGGCTTCCACTAACTTCCTCCCTCAAGCTTGCAATTTGGTACCCATTCTTATTCCATCAAGTTGGCAAAACTACCCACTTAAATGTTATTTTATCAGAACCCATTGTATAGGGGATACATGAAAACCTATGAGGGAAGATGTCTGACGCCTTGTTAGCTAAGCCTCTAGACTCAAGATCCAGATTGCTGTGTTCAAGCCTTGGCTCATCATTTTTTAGCTATGTGACTTTGGACAAGTTACTTAACTCATAACATGTGACAATCTTATTCCTAATATTATGCCCATTTTACAGATGAGGAAACTGAGGTATGGAGAGGTTAATTTGTGTAAGGTATGCAGAGAGGTATGCAACATATAAGCTCTTTAGTGTTGGAAGATCACCTCTAGACACCTGAAAATCATGTGCTCAACAAATATTTACTGAATACTCACTACACCTGGTACTGAATGAGGCACTGTAAAAGCAATGCAAGGCAGGGATGATCCCTGTTCTCAGGGAACTCACATTATTCAAGTGGCCATGCAAAATTACAAAATGGGTAAAAGTCACTATTTTTTGGAGGGGTTTATTTCCTGGGTTTGGTGATGTCTTCTAAGTGATATTACTTTGCTATTCTGATTGGGCAGCGTTGTCATGACACCTGGGCACACAGTGGAGGCCCCAGCCCCAGGGTTTCATTAGAGAATGGGAGGGGCTTTCCAGTGATGAAGCCATAGACGACCCTTGGAAGGATAGGGTGTTTTCATGGCAATGCAGGGTCAGAGTTAGGAGAGCTGTCCTCTTTCTGAAAAGCCCTTCTCCCCAGCCCTTGCTATGAGCAAGGGAAACTCTATATCCAAGGAGGTATGAGTACACTGTTGTCTGAATTGAGACAAAGGGAGCCTGTGGGGTCTTCAGGGGAGATCTTCAGACAAACTCCCTCCCATCTAAATGACAAATATATTTCACGCAGAGAACCCTAGAGTCATAGAATATGTGAACTACTCTCAATCCAACAAACCTGGCTTTGCAGGGCAGGAGGCAGGGGGCTGCTATCTATCACCTTGATTGATACCAGGTGCTTTGTAAATGTGGAATAAATGAAGAATAGTACTGAATTCCTCTCTCTGAGCTCAAGATGACTTGAGAAAATATGATGGGCAACATGGAATACTAGACATCAAGAAATAGGATTAGAAGAGTGGGGAATATAGCTTTCTGGCACTGAATACCATCTGAGCTACTGCCCCCATCTCAAATATGGATGCACATTATAATTAGCAGCTGTCAGATTGTGAGCATTTATGAGCAAGGAACTCCTTATAATTCATCTAACTTAATCCAATTTAAAACATCATCCAATGTAGTCCCCACCCCCACCCCATGAACACAAATATTATTAGCTCCATTTTATAGACAAAGAAACCAGACTGAGAATAGCTTTATATCTTGCCTGAGGTCTCAGAGCTAAAATGTGAGTGTGGAATCCAGGCTGGCTTAATTCTAAAGCCCAAGATGTTGGCTACCAGCTGATACTGCCTGGGTATTAGAAACAAAGTGAAGGGGAGTGATAGGCTTGTAGGAAAGCAGTCAGAGAGGGAGACCAGGTTTTCAAGGCTGGCAAGTGTTAAGCTGTAATGGCAGCTGCACAGCTGAAATGAGGAGGTGTCTTAAGCAGCCTGGGCGGTGTTTGAATGGAAGGCAAACATGAAGGCATCATTGTAGAGGCCAAGTCCAACATCTCATCTCTAGCTCCATCTATGTTGCTGCAGATGGCATTAATTTGCTCTTTTTTACAGCTGAGTAGTAGTCCATTGTGTGTATATACCATATCTTCTTAATCCATTCATCTGTCGATAGACATGGAGGTATTTTCCTTGTCTTGGCTACTGTGAATAGTGCTGCAATGAACATACGTGTGCATGTATCTTTTTCAAGGAAAGTTTTGTCCGGATATATGCCCAAGAGTGGGATTGCTGGGTCATATGGTAGTTCTATATTTAGTTTTCTTTAAATATCTAGGAGTAAACCTGACCAAGGAGGTTAAAGACTTATATGCTGAGAACTATAAAACATTATTCAAGGAAATTAAAGAGGATTCAAAGAAATAGATATTCCATGCTCCTGGGTTGGAAGAATTAATATTATAAAATTGGCTATGCTACCCAAAGCAATCTACAGAGTCAATGCAATCCCTATCAAATTACCCATGACATTTTTTCACAGAACTACGACAAACAATCCAAAAATTTATATGGAATCATAAAAGACAGAATTGCCAAAGCAATCCTGAGGAACAAAAAACAAGAAGGAGGCAGACTTTTAGACATATTAAAAAGCTACGGTAATCAAGACAGTTTGGTACTGGTACCAAAACAGACATACAGACCAATGGAATAGATTAGAGAACCCTGAAATAAACTCAAACACCTACAGTCAATTAATCTTCCCCAAAGGAGCACGAATACAAAATGGGAAAAAGATTGTCTCTTCAGCAAGTTGTGCTGAGAAAACTGGACAGCCACATGTAAATCAAAGAAACTAGAACACACCCTCACACCGCGCACAAAAATGAACTCAAAATGGCTTAGAGACTTAAATGTAAGACAAGACACCAACAAACTCCTGGAAGAGAACATAGGGAAAACATTTTCTGACATCAACATTTACAAATGTTTTCTTAGGTCAGTCTCCCAAGGCAACAGAAATAAAAGCAAAAATAAACCAATCAGACCTAATTAAACTGATAAGCTTTTGCGCAGCAAAGGAAACCATTACGCACACACACACAAAAAGACAACCAACAGAATGGGAGAAAGTAGTTTCAAACGATGCAACTGACAAAGGCTTAATCTCTAAAATATATGAACAACTTATACATCTCAACAGCAAAAAAACAAAACAACTCAGTTGAAAAATGGGCAAAAGACTTGAATAGATATTACTCCAAAGAAGATAAACAGAAGGCCAACAGGCTCATGAAAAAATGCTCAGCATCACTAATTATTAGAGAAATGCGAATCAAATTTACCATGCGGCAACACCCACACCTGTCAGAATGGCCATAATTAACAAAGACCATACAATTTTACAGAGCCAATGCAAAATCTCATGCATACCAGGACCCAAAGCGAAGCAGTAATTTGAGAGAATCTTGAGCCAGACCTACCTGCTGGTCTACTGGAGAGGCAGGGGCTACTGCTATTCACTCTGGGGACAGAGGAAACATTCAGCCATGTGAATACCACTGCTCCCGACTGCTGATACCTTGGCTCCTTAGCTCTAAAACCTAGTACCATCCAACAGCCTTCAGGCACTAGTGCTGCAATGCTTCAGGCCAAATAACTAACTGGGCTGCTGGGCTGGGAAACAGCCTCACCTGCCGGTAGTCAGGCTACCTAAAGACTAAAGAGCCCACAGCTGCCTCTGAACACACCCCCTAGATAAGGCCCAGCCCACCAGAGATCAAGACCCAGCTCTGCCTACCAAGCATCACCCTGCCCTTTAGGAGGCCACAAAACCCACTAGGGGGCAGACTCAGAAGCAAGAAAACTATAATCCAGCAATGCAGGACAGACATTATCTGGAGATCAGTTGCGTTCTGGCCGTTCTTACTGGCAGGCCAATGCAACCTTTGGAACACCCTGGACCCCATACCCATTTGTGTCAGGAACTGGTCCCCCCCCCCCCTCCAACAATGATATGAAATGAACTCTGGGATCCCTGGGCCCTGCAGCTAGACTCCAGGAACAGGCTCTGCCTGTTAGGTGAAACTAACTGCAGGACTTGGCTTCACCTGCCAGTCAGTGGGCAACAGCCACAGAATCTTTGGGACCCTGACTCTCCACACAAGTGAGCCAGCACTAGCCCCAGGGATCCTTAGGATCCCACAACAAGCCACCTTGTGACCAGGTCCCACTACACAGCAGCCAGCAGCAGCCACACAAGGCAGGGCCTGGCCACCAACCAGACTAGGAGCCAACCAAGCCTCTAAAACCACCCACTTAGTCAGCTCACCATAACACAAGGCCATACACAGCCCTCTTAAGGGGAACCCTTAGAGCACATAGGTTGGATAACAAGAGGGAAGTATACTGCCAGGATGCATAGGACATATCCTACACAGGGTCACTTCTTCAAGGTCAAACATAACTATCCTACCACATACATAAAGACACAAATAGCAACTCAGACAAAATGAGGCAGCAGAGGGATATGTTTCAGACAAAAGAGCAGATAAAACTTCAGAAGAACTAAGTGCAATGGAGATAGGCAATCTACCTGGAAAAAGAGTTCAGAGTAATAATTGTGAAGATGATCAAAGAACTACAGGAGGAGAATGGATGTACAGAGAAAGAAGTTAGGCATTTTTAACAAAGAGAAAATACAAAGAACAACCAAGGAAGTTCTTCCCCTCTTTGTGCCTTGTTTCCTTATAAGCAAAATGAAGGGTCTCAACATTCTACAACACCGTGGTTCTATCACTAATATGTATGAAACGTCAGTATATTAAAAAAAAAAACACTTGCAGAATTTAATAGCTAAATTGGATCATTTCCCACAGCCTTTTCCCCATGTCCCTCAATAGCTTTCAAAATAATGCAAGATTCTACTGAAAGTTCTGCTAATACCAGAAGAGCTAATTAATACCAAAAATGCTTATCTCTTTCCCTGGTGCCATGTCCACAAGTCCTTCCTGACAAATAAAGGAACAATAAAGTATATAATTTTAATGCAAGAATCACAGTAATAATCAAGATAACCAGCAATGACTGAGGGCTTATGATCTGGTTTTGTTCTGAACATTCCACATCATTTAATTTTTTAATCTTTCAGCGAGTGTCATGACACGGTTCCACCACTGTCTGTTTCAAGAACTCCCCTGACCAAGTTTGTAAAGGTGCTATCAGAGTTGCCAACACACCCTGTCTCATTATATTCCTTGCCCACTATTCCCCTGTCACTATCCCAACCTCTCACTTCTCTTAGTATTGCTGGCATGCTGAGTCTGGGGTAGTAAGACTAGTAAGGGTAAGGGCTTTGATGATCTATTCCCTTGCTTAAAAAATTCTTTGTCCTTCTTAATGGAAAACTTAAAATTTCCTCTAGAAAGTTAATTCTAGGACATCTCTAAAACAAAATAAAAAATTTGCACCAGGCATATTGTCTACCATAGGCACTGGAAAAAAAAATTAGATTTGGAAAAAAAAATTGGTTCTTGGTAAGAACATATTTTAATTTTGAGAGAGGAGATTCTTGGCCAGAAGTAGGTGTTTCTGTGTCAATAACTGATTGACAATGAAGTATATAATTTTAATGCAAGAATCACAGTAATAATCACATTAATAACCACCCCCCCAAACCTGAACTCACAGCAATCATGGCTGTAAGGAGAATTTCAGTATGGATCTCCTTGCAACAGGTATATCCTGACATGTTGTTTCTGAAATGCAGCTTGTTCTAAAAGAAAGAAAACTAGTTTGAGAGTCTTCACAGCTAAGTTCTTCTCCCTGCTGGGGCCAGCACCCATTTGAACTCTCAGCCTCCTTGCTGTCTCAGGTCAGGAGGTAACTAAGAGCTCAAACTTGATACTCAGAGAACACTCTGGCTCTGGGCATGATGTTTCCTTCTGGTTACCTTGCTCCCGAGGCCAAATGCCCAGTTCGAATGACTAGGTCTTACTTTAATACCACATTCTTTTGGAACTGTGGCTATGTTCTAGTTTTGCTGAGGTGTCCTATTTCTGTAGGAAGAGCTCTGATTCTTGTGGCTGCTCTACACTCAGGGGTCTACCTTCATGGTTCATTACCTGGCTTTCCCCTTACTTCCCATTAGCAAACTCTATCTGTTCACCTGCAGGAATGTCCAAATTCTTCCATGGGCCATTGTTGACATGATGATGTTTGGGATGCACTGTGTCACCACCTGCCTGGTCTTCCCCCACTGGAAGGTAAAGCCATACGGTTAGAGGTCAAGGCCTTAACCATCTGCCCTTACTACCTTTCTAGAGGTTAGAGGTCAAGGCCTTAACCATCTGCCCTTACTACATTGAGCACTACAGGGGATTAAATAGGGAACAAGGAGAAAAGGTAGGAAAACTTAGCACTGAAATTAACATGGGCTAGAATCTGAGTCTAAGGAAGAGGCAAAAGTGGGAAGAAGAGATTTTAGAGCTGTTGCAACAAGAAAGGGAAGTGATAACTTTCACTAATTAATTGATCAATTTTGCTATTCTACAGTACAGACAGAATTTTAAATGAGCAGGTTATAAATGAAAAGGCTAAGGTAAGGTAATAGGTTGCTACCATGGGCAGAATGTTTTGGGACACTAGGCTGAAGCACAAAAAGAAAAACTCTCATTCTGGAAAAAAAAAATCACCTCGTATTTATAACTCTTGGCTAAGAAAATACATGTGTGCTATTCCATCATTCAACAAAACTTTATAAACACCTCTGTCAGGTCCTCTACTCAAGTAAAACATAGATTTGTATAAAGATAACATAGAACAGTCCAATCAGAGACAATCAAAGTACAATTTGGGAGACACAGCAATGGTGTAATGGTGTACAAATGGTAGATTAGAGATCTTCAAAATTCACTCTCTCTGCATTTGTTAAGGCTCATGTTGCTTTCTTCATGTTCCTGTTCTGGAGGTGAGGTAAGTTAATGGCAGTTGCTTTCTTCATGTTCCTGTTCTGGAGGTGAGGTAAGTTAATGGCAGTTAACTTACCTCACCTCCAGAACAGGAAAGAAACAGGTGTGTTGTAAGATCTGTCACTCTTACTTATTTCAAGGCCACAGTGTTACTGGATCCTTAATACATCAAGCTATAGAAATTAAAATGCATGTTTCTTCTGAAACAGAGACCTCCTCATGGTAAGTTGGTGCTGGCTTGACTCTGATTTTAGTGAATGTCAAATTCTTACTGTTTCAAGTTCTGGTGGGCCTGGGGGCTGGTTCAGTCTGGAGAAATAAGGAGATTCAGTGCTTCAGTGCTGGGTAAAGCTAAGGCTGCTCTAGCCATAAACCAAGGTGCTTCATACAGGGAGTTACAACTGGGAACAGATGGTGGTGAGTATTTCACCAGGTAGGGCGCAGCCCCCACCACCATCATTCTCTCCTCTCATTTCTGGCGGTGAAAAGCTGGACAGGACTCTAATAGCTGGCTAATGAGCATGATTAAAACCTGGTAATGACTCATCCTGGGAGAAAATGTTCAACCCTGCCGAATACATTCTGCTTTATTATCTGTGAACTTCTTGCTGATGGAGACTGGAAATTGACCGACTTCCATTATGTGGAGGGTATGAGATTTGTCGGAAATGGGAGGGGTCTTCAAAGTGCCACGGCTTGTGACGTGCCTGGGTGGGCAGGGGGGCCCCTCCTAGATGCAAAGGAACACCTTTTTCTTCCCCATAAAGTACCAGCCTGTGATCTGAGCAGTGTTGAGTCTAAACAGAAATGCTTTGTTTTCTGTGTAGATTTGATTAACACTGTGCTGTTGAGTCTTTACGGTCAGGCCAGATTATATTACAGTCATGACAAGTAGTTAATGAATTTACATTGACTAATCCATACAATGCTAAAGATTTTTCTGTCAGGATTAATATCCAAAATGTGCAGGACACTGTCTGATATACGGCTTTGCTCCTTGCACCGATGTGACCCGTGGCTGGTGTTTAATGTCCCATGATCAGAGCTAAATGACAGATGGGAGCTGGACACTGGGATTCAGGACTGTTTGGAGAATTCTGTAAACAAATGCCAAAGATGATCTTATTCCCCTCTTATTAGACATCTGATATCTTGCTTTCTTCTTCTTTAAGAGCTTGGGCCAGCAACTTTGAGAATCCTCTCAGGACCCATGACGTCTCTGGAAATGGCAATATATTTTTCCTGCTCTTGGCTGCTTCCTTGTCTTACTGTTGCTTGCTCTGACCCTAAGTTTCCTCTGCCGTGTCTACTCAGCATGATTCTGACCTCTTGTCTTGTTTGGATCTTAGGCACCTGCCTTCCCAGCATACCAAACATAATATAGTCCAGACAACTCACCACTTCCAGAACCCTGACTAATCACCCTCACCATGGCCTCACCAGCCCCTCCAGCCATCACGTCTTTCCATGAATCTGAGGCCTGTTGGTGGCCATCACTTCATGTTGGTCAAATACCACTGTTATACTCATCTGAATGAGTAAATGCCAAACTATAGTGGGTGTCAGAATCATCAGGAAGATACATCAAGTAGGCAATTTGCTGCCCTATCCCTTAGGTCTGTGCCAAGTCCCACACATCTGCTTTTACATAAATCAAGTAGCACAAGTGATTCTTCATACTTGACAAAAGGTATATACATCCACACTTGGGATGACACTCCTCAGGTCATCTCCAGCAGACCCCTTGTTCCTTGGTAGCAGTCTCTGGAATAACTACTTTATTGATAGGTTGATGTGGGCAGATGCAGTCACTCTAGGATTAAGCCTCTGAGAGAAGACTCTTCCAGTACTGTGAAAATTCTGGTCTTTTCCATAGTTTGATCTAAGCTTTTGATAATCAAAAGCTTTGGGCATCACTGGATATCTGTACTCCCCAATTCTGATTATTAAAGATGGCAAAAATATATTATATTGGCCAAATGAAAGCCGTTTCTAGAGAGAATACCTGGGGGAGACCCTGGCGGGAAATTGACAGGGGAGAGTCAGAAGGGGATAGGCTAATTCCGAGTGGTTGCAGCCTCTGTGGGGTCATCTATAACTCAATTATCTGTAAGTCCAAGGCATGCATGAAATCTACACAGGTCCGGAAAGTATGGTCTTACTGTATACAACTGTAAGAGAAGTAAGAAGCAAGGGAAATATCACTATAGATTGGGGATCATGACAGGGGAGCTGGAATTAGGCCTATCAAGAGTCATAATTCTATGACATGATAAGAAGGATAGTAACCTCTACTGAGGACTTGATAGTTGAGGGAATTCCGGTTCAGAGAATCTAAGTAGCCTGCCCTAGACCAGCACTGGCAGTATCAAGATTCAAACTCAGGCGAGCTTGAGCATCCCACTGTAAAACATTAAGTGTTGAGGATTGTGAAGACATTAATTTTATCCAAAGCTGTGGAAGCATTCTGTCTGAAAGTCAGTGCCACTACCTTTTTTTTTTTTTTTCTTTTCTTTTTTTTTAAGGGCTGCATCCTCAGCATACGAAAGTTTCCAGGCTAGGGGTTGAATGGGAGCTACAGTTGACAGCCTAGGCCACAGTCACAGCAACACCAGATCCTAGCCATTTGTGACCTACACCTCAGCTCACGGCAATACCAGATCCTTAACACACTGAGCGAGGTCAGGGATTGAACTGATATCCTCATGGATACTAACTGGGTTCTTAACATGCTGAGCCACAGTGGGAACCCCAGGGTCGCCACTTTTAACTCTCACCCTTATATCTTTGTGGAATTTGTTAGGCCTCAGCTGACTCCTCTTGATTAGCTAATGCATCAGACAAGCAGTATCAAGTCATTAAGTGATTATCAAAGACCAAGGTCTCAAGTGTTTTCTTTCAAAGAAATTTCAGCACTGTAACTACATAATCAAGTATATATTTATCCTTAGAACCTCTGAAGATTGGATGGAGCATGCACTATTTTCCTCTTATATCATCTGAATTGCACCTCAGTTCAAACACCTCCTTCTCCATGAAAACTTCTTGATTTTTATAATTGAAATTTGCTCCCTGTGCTGTGTCCTCCTCTGGCCTTTGTACATCGTATCCATAGTTGCAGTTGCTTGGGTTCATATCTATCTCCCCTCTCCATATTGTACATGCCTAAAGGAAAAGCACTGAGTTTTATTCATTTTTGTGCAAAGCCGGTGTTAAATAAATGTTGACTGAATTCACAAATGGGGAACAAACCATATAACTAAGTGGATTATTTCCCCAAGGCCTCATACTTAATACTTAATATGGGCCACAAAACCTTGGTCTTTCAGATTCTGAGAACTCTATCACAAATATGCCTTGTGAGTGTTGATTAAGAGCCCAGTGTTGGCAGAAATGCCAATGAGTAAGTCAACATCTTGGCCCCAGGTGGCTTAAGTCTTACCCAGCCTAGACCCAAAAGGGCAGATCTGGACATCTGGGAAATTGAATTCCTTCCTTATTTCTCCATACCACAAGAGGCCCATTGTTGTTCAGTGAAACTAGTCAGTAGGCATCTTTTCTCTTTTTTCATGCCAAATCAGTGACCCTGTGCTTGTCCTCCCACAGAAGGGGGCTGACCCTCTGCAGCATTCCCACCCTGTCTTCTCTGAATGGCTCCCAACTGTCTCAGTGGCATTTTCCACTTTCCAGTGGCTGAGCCATGGCCTGGAAGAGCCTCCAGGTTCATGTCAAAGGGTTGTCCCAACTTGTGAGTCCCAGCCTTGGGGCTGGAGCACCACTGGGCTTCCAGGAAGGCTCATAAAGGGACCAGTTATAACATTCACACACATTCCTTGTGTCCCAGTTGGTTTTGGCTGAGGGGATGGTTGGCCAAGAACAAGGAGGCAGACACATTTCCAAAATCCAGCCCACGTGACCAGGCCACTGCAGGGAACTCAGTGGGAGACCTCCCTTACAGGCCTCCCCAAGGCAACTTTCTTAAGCTCCTTGGCATTCCTGGCACAGTCACTCTTTAGTGTCATTTTATTTTGACATTTTGTGATGTTTGTTTGCATGCTTGGGGCTGTTTCTCCCTGGTTTGAAAACTCCTTTTTGGAGCCAGGTTTTATATTCCTTTTAGAGTGAAGAAATCTCTGTGCTCCTTCAAGCAGAGGTGTTGAAAAGTCTTGCTTGTCCAATGAGTACCTTCTACAAGAGGAGAAAAGCGTATCAAAACATGATTTTTTTCGTTAGGTTTGGGGCAGCTTGAGAAAAATGCTAGTTCTGGGTCTCACTTTGGAATCAGTCTTTCAACATTCATTCATTTGATTTGAAGTTATTAAACACTTATCCTTTTATTTGGCATTGCACTAGGTACCAAGGTGCTATAAAGGAAAATGAGGTTCTTACTCTTGGGGAGAATCCAGACAAACTGTAGAAGCAAAATCTTCACCTTAGAAACAGCAGGAGTTTAACTGCCAAGCAATGAAGGTTACTGTATATATGAGCTTCTTATATGAAATCCAAGAATTCCAGGGTCCATAAAGGAGACTTTGTATATAAGAATGCATACATGTATATGTGTGAGATATGCAACATACTCAGAAATATACACATTCACACTCATATATGCCTTTTATTCTGGGGATAATTATCCGTAGTTTACAGATTTGGGGTCTTCCCTCAAAGGGTTCCCAAATAAATTCCACATGTTAGAAGTAACTACCCTCATATACATTGGAACACTAAGCTCAAATCTGGCTTTCCAGGCTAACTTAGACCAAAGTGAATAAATTCATTTTGCCTTTTTTTTTTGTCTTTTTAGGGCCCCATGGAATATGGAGGTTCCCAGGCTAGGGGTCGAATCAGAACTGTAGCCACTGACCTATGCCATGGCTTAGGTCACAGCAACACCAGATCTGAGCCTTGGCTTCGACCTACACCAGAGCTCACATCAAGCCAATCCATCTTGTCCTTTTTCTTATTTTTCACCTACCACTTTAGATTCTGACCCAGAGGTTGTATGTATCAGACTGTACTCACTCAAGTCTTATTAAGCTGCATAGTAAATGACATATATTTAGGTATGAAAAGACATTTTCTCTTTTTGTGGATATAATTTTAATAACAAGTATACTTCTCTCCAAAAAAAAAAAAAATCCCTGTGGTAAACTCTCTATTTCCTGTCTTGGCCAGATTAGGAAAAATAACATTTTATTTAATATGAGATAATACATAATGCAGTACCCATGCAACTATGATGGCATTCAATCATAGATAACCATGTACTGTGTCTTAACCAAGTCCTTTCCCTAGACAGAATATTGAGTTCAAGTCCCCTAAAGGAGGGAAAGAGTTACATCTAAAAATGACCTAAAGTTCTGGTTTGAAGAGAGCCAACAGTCAGTATATTCATCATTACTCTCTGGTCCCCTAGCCTCCTGCTGGGCCATCTCTGGTGATAAGACATGTAGTAACTTTGAAGACCACCATGCTGGTCCAGAGTGTGGCAGTACAGAGCCGCAATATTAATGACAGTTCCTGGAAATATGCAACATAGCAGCCTTGATATGGATAAGAGGAAGTTCTTCCTTAGCTCACCTTGCAATGTCCTCACATCCTGGACCTGGGTTCTGCTATCTGGAACCACTTAAAACAGGCAGGATCTGTCTGATGAAGGGACTCCTTCTAGTAGTAAAAGTTTCAGCTTGGAGTCTAGTGCCAAGGAGAAATGAGTGAGCAAATCAGGAAGAGAATGAAGATGGTTCTAGTTGATTCTGTGCTGAACACATAGAGACCACAGAGAATGGCTCTAATCAGAGGGGTCCAGAGCTTATCAGGTAAGCTCACAGCTGCTCAGAAATTACTCTTAGTTCTTTTCTTCTGACCTCTATTCTCTTCTGGCTAGTTCTGTGCTGGTTATCTTAGAAGTTAGAGCACAGTACCAATAAAAGGATAGTCATGTAGGTAATCCCTCCTTAGATGTACCTATTTTGTTATTCTCTTCCCTGACTACAAGCTAAACTCTTTACTATTACTACACAGATTTCTCCCTCTCTCTTTAATACATAGACATACACTTTCTACTCTCAAAAGTTTCTAAAAAAGAGTGTTAAGAGTTACTGAAAATAGAGGCAGAGGACATGTAATTTGAAAGGAAAGCTAGAAGTCATTCAGTCTCTCTCTAATCTGATCCCCCAAGTCCATCTACAATGTCTTTGACCTGCATTTATCCAGCCTGATGATAATAAAAGTATTTTTATTGCTATTATGATTGTCATTTAGTGAATGCTTATGGTACATTCATTATCTCGTTTAACCTTCCCAACAACCCTATGAGATGGGTAAAGCTAATGTACACATTTTACAGATAAAGGAGCAGGAGCTGAGAAGAGGCAGATAAAATTCCCAGAGTTACAAAGCTTTTAAGTGGCTCTGGCCAAATTTTAAACCTAGTCTGTCTGACTCCAAAGAATCCAAATATTACTGGTCTCTCCTATTTTCTTCTATTGAAGTATAGTTGATTCACAATGTCATGTTAGCTTCAGGAGAACATAAAATCAATTCATATATATATAATGTATATTATATATGTATATGTACCTATATATATATGTGCATATATATATATATATATTATTTTTCAGATTATTGTCCCTTATTAGTTGTTACAAAATATTGGGTACAGTTCCCTCTTGTTTTCTCTCCTATTTTTTGCCTACCTCCAGTGAATGAAAGGGGCGCATTCTCTTTCAATGGCGCTGTTAGAAAGTTTTTTCTTGTATAAACTTATTTCCTTATTTATTCATTCTTCCATTCCACACACATGTATTGGGTTCTCTATTCCAAGTACTGGACTGTGTGTTCCTATAAACACAGGTCTTCCAGATCTTCTGCTTGGGGCCATGCAATGACTCTATTTCCTTCAGCTATCTGAACCTGCTGGGTTTGTTCTTGTTTAAAGAGAATGTCCTCAGGTCCTTCAAAGCCCTTTGTGTAGGTAGCTTTCCACTGTTTTCCTCTTAAGAGTCCCCTCTTCCACAGGCATGTCATCCCCTCAGCAGCCAGCAGACTGACTTGGAACCTGTGCTGAAGCCTGTAGAACAGGACCACCGTCTTTCTCAAGGAAGCTCTCTGAAGACCTGGACTCTGGTGCATCATTTTCAAACGACTGCCTAGTTTTGCAACAAAGAGTAACCAACAAAAATGACTAATACCGAGAATTTACTATGTACCAGGTACTGTTTAAAGAGCTTTACTTGACTTATGTAAGTTCATCTTCACACCAACTCTTTGAGATACATACGATTATTGTTCCCAATTCACATACGATGAAACTGAGGTTCTGAGAGGTGGAAGAACTTGCCCAAAGTCATTTGGGTAACCAAAGCCCAACAGGCTTGTTCCAGAGGTTTACAGTGGTTTTGGTGATTAGCTCAGAAAGGGTAGTTCCAAGGACTATTTTCTGCCAGCCAAAGCCAATCCCTATTCAGCAGTTTCTTCTGAGATGCTTCCTTTTCCTTCCTGGGTCCAAAGAGCAGGCTGCTAGGAATCAAGATAGATTTGCACCAGCTCAACAGCCCTTAGCCCCTGCCTCTCTGTTTCATATTCAAAACTCTAACAATGCCCACCTCTGCATCCCAAACCCAGGCTTCTCCCCTGTTTCTGGAAGGCACAGTGCACCGTACCCTCCATCTTTTGTCTTCATTTTTCTTCCCTGAATCCTCCATTAAAGAGAAAAAATGCACAAATACATATCTTGAATCATTCAGTTGTATAGGGGTAACTGGGCATACTTATCAACCATTAGGCTCCTAAAAATATATATTTCTAAAAACAGCAGATATTTTTAAAAAGTTAAACCATACTCATTTTTTAGAATCTGCCACAAGTCTCTCTTAACAAGTATGAATTAACATTTACTAGTCCTGTCATTCTTTATAGGAAAATGTTTTTTGAACCTCCTATTATATATGGGCAGAATTTTCTCCCCAAAGAGAAAAACTATGCAAACTTAACAGCTCCTTTATTCGAAATTTAAAGATGAGTCTATTTTCTGAACATGTATAATTTATGTTTGTGAATTAATTCTATAATTAATGGTTGTAAAATACATCAAATATGTAAAGTGCTGTATAAGTACTTAATTAAAATAAAAACAAAAAAGTGATGATAATTAATTGTTCATCCCAAAGGCTAGACAGTATTATAGTTCACAGTAACTATCAATTAATATTCCTATTGTTAATAATAAGCTCAACTTTTTATGTAAAATAGAGCATGTTAAAATTTCCTGATTAAACCCTGAGTCAAAAGAAAAAAAGTTCTTTAAAAATATTTTCGTCATATAAAGCCGCTGTGGGAAAACAGCTCTCAAATTTTGCATTTTAATCGTTGGTTGAATTCAGCTTCATTATAAATTTTTTGACTCAGAATTATACCATTATAATACCACAATTTTCAAGTTCCTATTCCTCCCCAAGGAATCCTGAAAATGCAGCAAAACCCAAGGAGAGTGATTTAGTTATAAATACAGGTTCATTCATGTTTTAATGGCTAATATGAAATAAGGCACCTACTCTATGGGAAGAACTGTTCCCAGTACTTTGGACATTTTCTTTGTGTTGATTTAACAAATTTATTGAGCACCCACTGTGTGCTAGACACTGTGTTGGTGCTAGAACTTCAACAGGGAATAAAAACAGTTGCAAGTTCAATCCTCCATGGTGCTTACCATCCAGAGAAGGATGCAGACATAAAATAAGAGTTGCAAACATGATGAGGGTGGAAAGGACGAACATGCTCAACTTGAGCTCTGGTTTTTAGATTAAAGCAATTGCTGCTTTTTCATTGTTAGTGTATAGAAATGCCATCGATTTCTGTGCATTAATTTTGTATCCTGAGACTTTGCCAAATTCATGGATGAGCTCTAACAGCTTTTTGGTAGAGTCTTTAGGATTCTCTAGGTAGAGTATCATGTCGTCTGAAAATAGGGATAGTTTTACTTCTTCCTTTCCAATTTGGATTCCTTTTATTTCTTTTATTTCTCTGATTGCCATATCTAGGACTTCCAAAATTATGTTGAAGAGAGCGGACGTCCTTGTCTTGTTCCTGATCTCAGCAGGAATTCTCTCAGATTTTCAACATTGAGAATGATATTCGCTGTGGGTTTGTCATATATGGCCTTTATTATGTTGAGGTAGGTTCCTGCTATGCCCATTTTCTGAAGTTTTTTTTTTTTTTATTGGAAATGGGTGTTGGATTTTGTCAAAGACTTTTTCTGCATCTATTGAGAGGATCATATGCCTTTTATTCTTCAGTTTGTTAATGTGGTGTGTCACACTGATGGATTTGC
This sequence comes from Sus scrofa, assembly GCF_054392235.1. Lineage (NCBI taxonomy): Eukaryota > Metazoa > Chordata > Mammalia > Artiodactyla > Suidae > Sus > Sus scrofa. The sequence goes on along the minus strand of NC_139396.1, from coordinate 101,378,175 downwards.
AGATATTGAAGAACACTTGCATCCCTGGGATAAATCCTACTTCACCATGATGTACAATCCTTTTAATGGATTGTTGGATGTGGTTTGCTAGGATTTTGTTGAGGATTTTTGTATCAATGTTCATCAGTGACATTGGCCTGTAGTTTTCTTTTTCTGTGGAATCTTTGTCTGGTTTTGGCATCAGGGTGATGGTGGCCTCATAGAATGAATTTGGGAGTATCCCTTCCTCTGCAATTTTTTGAAATAGTTTCAGAAGAATAGGTGTTAGCTCTTCTCTAAATATTTGATAGAATTCGCCTGTGAAGCCATCTGGTCCTGGCCTTTTGTTTGTTGGAAGTTTTTTAATCACAGTTTCAATTTCAGTTCTTGTGATTGGTCCATTCATCTTTTCTATTTCATGTTGGTTTAGTCTTGGAAGAGTGTACTTTTCTAAGAATTTGTCCATTTCTTCTAGGTTTTCCATTTTATTGGCGTATATTTGCATATAGTAGTCTCTCATACTCCTTTGTATTTCTGTGATGTCCATTGTTACTTCTCCTTTTTCATTCCTAATTTTATTGATGTGAGTCCTCTCTCTTTTTTTCTTGATAAGCCTAGCTAAGGGTTTATCAATTTTGTTGATCTTTTCAAAGAATCAGCTTTTCATTTCATTGATCTTTCCTATGGTTTTCTTTGTTTCTATTTCATTGATTTCTGCTCTGATCTTTATGATTTCTTTTCTTCAACTTCTTTAGGTCTTGTCTGTTCTTCTCTCTCAAGCTGTTTTAGATGTAAAGTTAGATTGTTAACAATGAAAGAGCAGAAAGAGATATTAGGGAAGCAATCCCATTTACCATCACATCGAAAAGAATAAAATACCTAGGAGCAAACCTATCTAAAGAGACAAAAGACCTGTATTCTCGAAACTATAAGACACTGATGGAAGAACTCAAAGATGACACAAATAGATAGAAAGATATACCATGCTCGTGGATAGGAAGAGTTAATATTATCAAAATGACTATACTACCTAAGGCAATCTACAGATTCAATGCAATCCCAATCAAATTACCAAGGACATTTTTCACATAAGTCAAACAAAATATTTTGAAGTTTGTTTGGAAGCATGAAAGACCCAGAATAGCCCAAGACATCCTGAATAAGAAAAATGGAGCTGGAGGAATCAGGTTCCTAGACTTCAGACTATACTACAAAGCAACAGTCATCAAAACTGCATGGGACTGGCACAAAGACAGACATACAGACCAGTGGAACAGGATAGAAAGCCCAGAATTAAACCCATGCACCTACAGCCAACTAATCTATGACAAAGGAGGCAAGGATATACAATGGAGAAAGGACAGCTTGTTCAATAAGTGGTGCTGGGAAAACTGGTCAGCCACATGGAAAAGAATGAAATTAGAACACTCCCTAACACCATACACAAAAATAAACTCCAAATGGATTGAAGACCTAGATATAAGACCAGACACTATAAAACTCTTGGAGGAAAACATAGGCCAGACACTCTCTGACATAAACGACAGCAACATCTTCTCAGATCCACCCCTCAGAGTATTGACAATAAAAACAAAAATAAACAAATGGGACCTAATCAAACTTTAAAGTTTCTGCACAGCAAAGGAAACCCTAGACAACACGAAAAGACAACCCACAGAATGGGAGAAGATCTTTGCAAGTGAATCGACAGACAAGGGATTAATCTCCAAAATTTATAAACACCTTCTGCAGCTCAACAACAAAAAACAAACAACGCCATCAAAAAATGGGCAGAAGATCTAAACAGACAGTTCTCCAAAGAAGACATACAGGTGGCCGAGAAACACAGGAAAATATGTTCAACATCACTCATTATTAGAGAAATGCAAATTAAAACCATGATGAGGTACCACCTTACACCAGCCAGAATGGCCATCATCCAAAGGGCTAGAAACAATAAATTTTGGAGAGGTTGTGGAGAAAAAGGAACCCCTTTACCCTGTTGGTGGGATTGTAAATTGGTGCAACCTCTGTGGAAAGCAGTATGGAGCTTCCTCAGAAAACTAAACATAGAACTACCGTTTGATCCAGCAATCCCACTCCTGGACATCTATCCAGAGAAAACCACGACTCGCAAAGACACATGTACTCCCATTTTCACTGCAGCACTCTTTGCAATAGCCAAAACATGGGAACAACGTAAATGTCCATTGACAGAGGAGTGGATCAAGAAGATGTGGTACATATACACCATGGAATATTACTCAGCCATTAAAAGGAACGAAATACCGGCATTTTTAGCAACATGGATGGACCTAGAAATTATCATGCTGAGTGAAGTCAGCCATACAATGAGACACCAACATCAAATGCTTTCACTGACATGTGGAATCTGAAAAAAACAGCAGACTGAACTTCTTTGCAGAAGAGATACTGACTCACGAACATTGAAAAACTTATGGTCTCCAGAGGAGACAGTTTGTGGGGTGGGAGGATGTGCTTGGGTTATGGGATGGAAATCTTGTAGAATTAGATTGTAATTATCATTATACAACTACAGATATATAGTTGTATGTATATCTGAGTAACAAAAAATTCATTTGAATAACAAAAAAAATTTTCCTTTTCCACTGAAAAAATAAATAAATAAAGCAATTGCTGACATGAGGCAAAAAACTGAATATTGTCATTTAGCCTTTCCTACTTTATTTTTTAAGTCAGTTTGTTGAGTTTCCTTGCTTTTTAAAATGAGATCTTCATAAATAATCCGTCTGTTGCAACTTAATTAACCAAGGAAAGATGAATAAATCAAATGGATATTAATTTGCTTACTTTACTCTGAGGGTCAATTTGCTGAAAATAGACAAATTGAGGTACATTTGTGGAGAGTTATTGTTACACCAACTATCCTTACAAATTTCACTGGAATTGCTTAAACTTCCTTTGTCAACTGTGCACAGTGACATGACTGGCATGTCACTGGTCCTGTCTAGCTTTTCATTGGTTGGTGGGGCTGAGGGTGTTGGGGAACCCCTGCCTACAGAAGCTGGGTTTCTTAAGAACCAGCTCTGGCTCCTACCCTGCAGAATTTTCACAGCTTATGTCCTTTCCAGAAGCAGTAGACCATTAAGGAGAGACAAGTAATCTTATTTTGAAAAGGGAAATATAACTTCCTGTCACTATGCTAATGAAATAAAGTTGGAATTCATAAAATATCGTATTTAATGAAAATTCTGCCAAGATATAATGTCTATGTGGTACATTCTAGAATACCCACCCACACAGAGCTCTTTCTTCTATACATACTTTAGCACTGAATCTTACACTTGTTGATCTCAAGACTTTTTTTTTAATATCAAGACTTTTAACTCTAAGTTAAAAAAAAAAAAAACCTGTTCTCAAAAGATTAACACATCTCAAACATGGAGTGAAAATGAGTGAAATAAGTCAAAGTCAGACAGAGAAAGTTTAATACTGTATATTTCACACGTATGCAGAATCAAAGAACAAAAAAATGAACAAATATAATAAAATAGAAACAGACTCAGAATCAAAGAAAACCAGTGATTGCCATAAAGGAGGAGGATGGGGAAAGGGCTAAATAAGTGAAGGGAATTAGGAGGTACAGACTACAGGTCATATAATATGTTACTGGGATGTAATGCACAGAATAGAGAATATAGTCAATAACATTATATTAATTTCATATGGTGCATAATCTATAAAAATGTCAAATCGCTATCTTTTACACCTGAAACTAATAACATTGTCAGTCAATAACAGTTCAGTAAACAAAGAGTACATACCTCTATAAGTGAAATTAAAAAGCATTGCCCTTTCCAGGCTCCTGTAGATTATATTAATAAATGATTCAACTTTTTCCCTTTCTCTCAATCTCCGTTTTGATCATGAGACTGTACAATTCTTGCTGCTAAAGAAGTGGAGTCCATGTTCCAACTCCTTGAATCTGGTCTCAGCCCTGTGAATTACTTTCACCAATTGAACAAGGATTTAGTGTGTTAGTTCCTTGCTCAGGCCCAAAGAGATATTTTGTGTTTCCACTTTGTCCCTTTCACTTCTGCCATCACTCTAGAAAAGATATGACTGGGTCAGCCTGCTGACCCTAAGGAGAGGATGCGGAATCCTGAGATGCTATAACCCAGGTGCCTCAACTAAGCCCACCTCAGGACAAAGCCCCCAGACAACCCCCAAACACACGTGCAAGCCCAGTTGAGATGAAGCAAACCTAGTCTTCATCAGGAACTTTAGATGACCTAAAGACATGTAAGCTATAATACTAAATTATAATTGTTTTAAGACACTGAATTTGGGATCATTTGTTACACAGTAAGGGCTAACGGAACCAACTCTAAATCCCTTAAGAAAAGATTCCTGGCCTGCTCCAAAATCTCTGGAAAGACCCCTGTGGTCTGATACTTTTATCAAAGCAGACATGGTCTCAAGTCCAAGCTTTGGTAACTTCTCTCTCTGTCTGTCCCCTGCCTACAAGACTTGGGGATAAGGCCATTATTCCTTCATCCAGATGTGTCCTGTGGTGAGATTGCCTGATCCACTTTGCTTTATGTCCTATGACCACTGTTCACAAATTAATATATAGTCAGGATTCATGGGAAGTGAACCTTTCTATTAACTCAAGTTAATTTCAGAAGAGGACATTTGTGGAATAAAAGTGAGATGATAACAGAATATAAGTGCTATTGCATTGCCAAGGACAAAGAAAGGGGCAGGCACACTGGCTAAGAGAAGAGCCAATGCTTTGATATCTATTCATGTGCTTCTTCATTTTTAATTTTTTAAATTAAAGTATTGTTGATTTACAAAGTTGTGTCAATTTCTGCTGTACAGCAAATTGACCCATTCTTACATATCTATACATTCTTTGTTTTCATACTATCTTCCATCACGTTCTAACCCAAGAGATTGGACATAATTCCCTGTGCTGTACATTAAGACCCCATTGCTTATCCATTCTAAATGTAATAGTTTGTATCTACCAACCCCAACTCTCAGTCCATCCCACTTCCTCTCCCCTACCCGCTGGCAACCACAAGTCTGCTTTCCATGTCCATGATCTGTTTCTGATTTTGTACAGGAACATTTTTGCCATATTTTAGATTCCACATATAACTGATATCATATGGTATTTGTCTTTCACTTTTTGACTTATTTCACTTAGTATGAGACTCTCTAGTTCCATCCATGTTGCCGCAAATGGCATTATTTTGTCCTTTTTATGGCTGAGTAGTATTCCATTGTATTAATGTACCACTTCTTAATCAATATGTCAATAGACCTTTAGGTTGTTTCCATGTCTTTTCTATTGTGAATAGTGCTATGATGAACACAGGGGTACATGTATTTTTTGAATGAATGTTTTGTCCAGATATATGCTCAGGAGTAGGATTGCTGGATCATATGTTAGTTCTATATTTAATTTTCTGAGGTACCTCCATACTGTTTTACATAGTGGTTGTACCAATTTGTATTCCTACCATAGGCTTAGGAGGGTTCCCTTTTCTCTACACCCTCTCCAGCATTTGTTATTTGTAGACTTATTAATGACGGTCATTCTGACAGGTGTGAAGCATTATCTCATTGTAGTTTTGATTGACATTTCTGACATATTTAGTGATAGTGAGCATTTTTTCCCCATGTGCCTACTGGCTAACTATATGTCTTCCTTGCAGAAATGTCTATTTAGGTCTACAGCCCATTTTTTCAATTGGGCGTGTGCTGTTTTGATTCTCCTTAGGCTCTATCATTGAGTCAAAAGCAATCTCTCTCTGGCAACTTGGTCTTTTGGATGCAGTTCATCATATAACTCCATCTACAGGCTCACTGTTTTCTCCCCTTCTACATGAGAGAGGAAGGTCAGTTCAATTCCCCATTGCCCACTGGCCTTCTGGCATAGCCCACAGAATTTCAACCTAAACAAAAACTTCAGTGTATCCAAAACACCCAGTCACATCTCCTTTCCTATGCGCCCCCGCCTCAGTACTGCCTTGTACTGTAGCTAAGTGACCTGGACAAGTCCCATCATCTTCCTGGGCCTGGGTTTCCATGTTTGCAGACATAGAGAACTGGATCACTAGATGACTGTTATGGCTTCTAATCATAAATTTCTCTGATTAGTCTTATCTACTCAACCAGATTCACAGATACATCAATTTTTAACTTTGGAAGGAATGGTTCCAAGTGATTCAGTCACAGAACTTTAATTTATGAATGATAAAGAGCCCCAGACAAATAAAATGAGTGGCCTGGGCCCACCCAGCAAGTTCGCAGCAGAGCAGAGATGAGACCATTTTTCCTTTTTCAACATTGACTCTCATTTAACTTCCTTGAGGACAGGGGATAATTCCAAACTCCATTTTTTTTTTCTTAGCCATACAGTCCAAGAATTGTAACCAACACTCAATAAATCTCAATAAATATCTGTTGACTTCAACTGGGAATGAGTAAGCATTGGTTACACAGCCAAGAACCAAATTTCTGAGTCTGTTCAGCCAAGAGAACATGACCGCCACGTTCCCTGGAGGTTGTCTTCCCTCATGTGGGGGAGAAGGATGATTGTACATAACTAGTTTTGTTAGCTAAATTTTGATCAAAGAGTCAAAACACCTCCTTATCCAGCATTAGGTTGACATCACTTGGTCTTCAAACACCAGGGCTGCTCACCATGAAGGTGTGGTGGGCAATTTACACCTAATTTCTCACTCACAGTTTAGGTTTTGAGAGAAGAGAGAGAGTGTGGGCAAAGACATGATGGATTGGATTTAGGCAGATGGCCACTAAATGTGCTTATTGTTTCTGAGTGAACTCATGTTTCTCTGGATAGAAAATACCTTAGGTTCACAAGGAAAGTAAAGCCAAAGAGTCACGTACTGAGGACAATCAGGTTTGGATTATTTGTAATTTTCCCAAATATTCTCCTCCTTCAATTTTGGAGAGGTGCAAGTTTGAACATGGTCCCCTCAGGGTGGCATTGCTGTTGAAATGGGGAGACACAAAGCCACAGAGCATCCCAGTATGCTGTCTTGGGAAACCACATTAATAAAGCTCAGCTTACTCTCAAGTCAGGCACTTGAAGCATTCTGAGGGCACTAGTTTTGCATGTTGACAGAAGACCCTTAGAAAGAATGTTCAGTCCTTAAATGTGTTTGGAAAATGCGTAGTTAAAAGATTTTTTAAGTTTCTTCTCCTCTAAAAACATATATGACTAAATATTTGATTTTTGATGCATTAAAAGAATATATGGCCCACATATGCTGTGAAAGTTAGTGGTAAAATACCCACAAATTCCCAATAAACTTAAGAACAAAAACATTCAGTTATTTCTCTGAATTGACTTGTGAATTCTTTTGCTTCCCTAAAAAGCCCCCCATGTACACACACACACACACACACAGATACACATATGTATATGGGTTTGTATGTTAGACATGCAATTTTGCTTTTGTAAGAAAAAAGTTGAATTATGCTTTACATAGTCTTGAATGATTTGCTTTTTTCTTCATCCATTGTTATATGTCTAAGATTCATCCATGTTACTGTAATTGTACATCATGGAACTGTTAATATCCCATTATGTAAAAATCTTACTATTTATCTATCTGTACTATTATAGATGGATGATTTAGTTATTTCCAGTTTTTTAGCTAGTGTGAGTAATGATGGAATGAATAGCCTTATAAATGAAACCTATGACAAACACGGGAGAAATTGTCTAATGTACACACCTCTGAGGAGAACTCCTGAGTCATAAGTAATGTGTGTGCTTAACTTGACAAGATAAAAGCACGTCATTTCTAAAGTGTTTATAGTGATGCATTCTCTAGAAGTGGTGTATACGAACAGTGCTGCCTTTATACTCAGGCAAGAAGTCTCAGGGGTGAACTTTAAACTGCCTTCCTGAAATCTTCCTAAGTCTTTCTCCTGTGAGTGAGACTGGCTTGGTCCAGGAGCAGTGACTGGGTAGGGCATTCTAGGCCTTGTTTAGCCACTTTAGGGTTCTCTCTGTCCCTCTAACCTTCCATCACAACTCATCTATCCCACCCACAAATGAGGAGTTATCAGGCTACTATCTATGGGATTATCCTGGGGCCCAGAGCACACATCACTTCTGCTGGCTGAGACAGTATTTCTTTTGCAGGATTACGTGAGATTGAGCTGCTAGCCTAGAGCAGGCAAGCTGATTTGGGGTGATTCTAATTGTTCATATAAACACAGACCCTGAAAAATACATTTGCTTTGAAGCCCACTCATTCTAGGAGTAAGAGTTCCTAATATCCCACAATCCCATCACCACTTAGTGTTGTCTAGCTTCTTAATTTTTGCAACCTAGTGGATATGAAATGCTCTCTCGTTGTGGTGGTAATTTGCCAATCCCTGATTACTAATTAATTTAATAATTTTCATTATCTTTATTTTCCATTATAATCATTTTTCTGAAATGCTTTTTCAGGTCCTTTAGCCATTAGTTAAAATTGTGGTAAAATACATAATATTTACCATTGTAAACATTTTTCAGTATACAGTTCAGTGTCATCAAGTATATTCATATACTTGGTTATGCAATCAATCTCCAGAACTTTTTTATCTTGTAAAACTGACATTCTATATCCATTAAAAGACTCCCTGTTTTCCTTCCCCTGCCCAGCCCCTGGCAGCTATGAGTCCATTTTTGTTAGTTTGAATTCAACTACTCTAGATATCTCATATAAATGGAATCATACAGTATTTGTCTTTTTGTGACTAATTTCAATTAACATAATGTCCTTAAGTTTCATCCATATTGTAGTATGTATCAGAACTTCCTTTTTAAGTCTGAATAATACTCCATTGCATGTATATATCACATTTTGTTTCCATAGTCATCCACCAATGGACACTTGGGTTGCTTCCATATTTTGACTATTGTGAATAATGCTGCTACAACATGGGCATGCAAATATCTCTTCAAGATTCTGCTTTTGATTCTTTGGATATATTCCCAGAAGTGAAACTGTTGGATCATATGGTAATCTATTTCTAATTATTTGAGGAATCACCATACTATTTTTCATAGTGACTGTAGAATTTTACATTCCTTCCAACAGTGTACAAGGGTTTCAATCTCTCAAAATTTTGCCAACTTAAAAAGAAAACTGCCATCTTATCGGCAGGTTATGTTATAGATGTGATGTGCTGTGGTTTGTTTTGCATTAACCTAAAGATTAATAGTATTGAATATCTTTTTATATGCTTGTTAGCCACTTCTATACCTTCTTCGGAGAAATGTCAAGTTCTTTGTAGATTTTTTATGCCAGTTTTTTATTTTATTGTTATTGAGCTGCAGGAGTTCTTCATGTAGCGAGGGGATATTAACCCCTCCCTACATATATATATATGATGTGCAAATATTTCCCACTGTTCTGTAGGTTGCATTTTTACTCTGTTGATTGTGTCCTTTGATGCACAGAAGGTTCTAATTTTGATGTAGCCAAGTTTATCTATTTTTAATTTTGCTACCTGTGTTTTTGTTCCCTTGTCAAGAAATCATTTCCAAATTCAATATTGTGAAGCTTTTCCTTTATGTTTTCTTTTACACTTTTAGGTATTCCTTTGATTCATTTTGAATTAATTTTTTGTATATGGTATAAGGTAAGAATCCAACTTAACTTTTTTTTTGCATGTGTATATCAAGTTTTCTCAGGCATTGAAAAAAAAAAAACAATCATCTTGAAGACCATTGTGTTGAAAATACACATTTCCCCATTGAATGGTCTATCTATCTATCTATCTACCTGTCTATCTAAGGTTTATGTCTGGGCTCCATATTCTCTTCCACTGGAATATAGGTCTCTCTTTCTGCTGGTACCACACTTTGTTGATTACTATAGCTTTTTAATCAGTTTTGAAATTGGGAAGTGTGACACCCAAATTTATTTTTCTTTTTTTTTTTTTAAGATTGCTTTGACTGTCCTTGAAATTCCATTTGAATTTTAGGATGGATTTTTCTATTTCTGCAAAAAATGCCAGTGAGGTTTGATAGGAATTGCCTTAAATCTATAGATTACTTTGGGTAGCATCAACATAAAATATTCAGTCTTTCAATTCATGAGCATGGATATATTTCCAGTTCCTGTGTCATCTTAATTTCTTTTAGCAACATCTTGTAGTTTTCAGGGTACAAGTCTTTTGCCTCCTCTGTTAGCTTTATTCCTAAGTATTTTATTCTTTTTTAATGCTATTATAAATGGAATATTCTTCACTTTTTTTAGATTGTATGTTATTAATGTATAGAAATGAAACTGATTTTTGCACGTTGATTTTGTAGCCTACAACTTTGTTGAATTCATTTCTTAGTTCTAAAAGCCTTGGGTGTGTGTGTGTGTGTGTGTGTGTGTGTGTGTGTGTGTGTGTGTGTTATCACTGAGGTTTCTAACCATTTTCTTAAAAGATGTATTTTTTTTTAATTTGGAGAAGTTCATTTTTTTCAGATATTAATCTTTCGTTGGTTATATGCAACACAAGGATATTTACCAGTATCTTGGTTTGTCTTTCATTCTCTTTATGATGTCCTTGGAGGAAAAAAAATATTAGTTTAATGTCACTGGATTTAGTTAGCTCTTTTGGTTAGTACTTTTTGAGTTGAGTTCAAGAGATCATTTCCTAGCTCAATTTTATGAATATATTTTCTTATAAATCCTTCCAAATTTTAATTAATCTATATTTAAGCACTTAACTCATCTGGAATTGATTGTGTGGTATGAGGTAAGTATATATTTTATTTCATTTTTTCATAACTAAAGCCATCTGTCCCTGAACCAATTGTTTACTGGTTCCTCAGTGATGTGATATTTCCTCTGGCATTTATCAAGTGTTCACTTATGCATGGAATTCTGTCTGGACTCTTATTTTTTTCCAAATTAATTTTCTCTACAAAATAGTGACAGTACCTTAACTATTTGGTTTAAAATGAGTCCTAGTATCTGGTAGAAAATGTCCTCTCCTCCGATTCATTTCCTTTAGGAGTGTCTTGGCTGTTTGTGGGCATTTGCTCTTTTGTATACATTATAGAACTAGCCTTTCAAGTTTCTTTAAAAAAAAAAAAACTCCATTGGAATTTTTATTGGGATTGAATTGACTCTACAAGTCAGTTTAGAAGAACTGAAATCTTTAGAATTTTGAGCTTTTCAATTCATAAGCAAAGAATGCCCTCTATTTGTTTAAGTTTCTTCAATGTCTTTCAATATTTGTATTTAATGTTTCTGCATCAATGAATTTCAGATCTTTTGTTACATGTATTCATAAGTATATTTTGTGGTTATTATAAAGGGTGTACTTTTTTTTCAATTCCATCTTCTAAATGTTCATTTTTGATGTAGAAGATGCAACTGATTTTTTTTATATGGATCTTATATCCAGCCACCTTGGAAATTTATCACCAATTTTTTATAATTTGTCTTTAGATTCCTTTGAGTTTCCAGTGTAGTTAATTATATAATCTGTGTCAATATTATTTTTTCATTTCTATCCTTATACATTTTTCCTACTTCACTATTTAGGGTTTCCATTGCAATATTAATAGCAGTGATATTGGAACTCCTTTTCTCCCCCTGAATTTTTATGGAATAACTCTAACTTCACTATTAATAATGCCGTTTTCTGCAATTTTTTGTTAATGAGCTTTTGTAAGTTCAGGAAGAACAGCTCTATTCCTAAGATTATTTGTATGTTCATTTTGTTTTGTCTCATTTTTGTTAATAGCTGTTTAATTTTATCAAATAGCTTTTCTGTAACTAATGATATAATCAAATATTTTCTCTTCAATAATTTATATTTAATCTTCTTTAATGGAATTCTAAGGTAAAGACATAATATATGCTATTAAATTGCAGGAAATTTATGCTTAGACACATAATAATGAAATTGATATCACATCAAAGACAAAAGTTCTTAATAGAAAAAGAGAAAAATCAAACACTCAAAAATAATATGAGATAAAAGCAACGCCAATAATTGAAGCCAAAAGATGATGGATAATATATAAAATGATGTTTCCAGAAAAGCCATCTTTCCAGAGTTAAGATAAAGAGAGAAATTTCTAGACAATTTCCATCAACTAAAATTCACTCAAAGAATTGACAGCTCTCAAAAAGTTAAACATAGAATTACCACATAACCCAGAAATTCTAGTCCTAGGTGTACTATTCCAAAGAATTGAAACTAGGTACTTACCCAGATAGAAAAATTATTTAAAAATATAAATGCACCTCGGTGTTTATTGTAGAACTATTTACAGTAGCCAAGGCATGGAAACAACTTAAATATTCATCAGTAAAGGGATGGATAAAGAAAATGTTGTATATATATACAATGGGATATTACTCAGCCATAAAAAGAAAAAAAAAAAAGACCATTTGCAGCAACATGGCTGGACCTACAGATTATCATACTAAATGAAGTAGATCAAACAGAGAAAGACAAATATCTTATGATATCACTTATATGTTAAATCTAATGAAATGATACAAAAGAACTTATTTGTAAAGCAGAAACGAGCTCACAGATTTCAAAATCAAACTTATGGTAACCATAGGGGAAACTGTTGGAGGGAGGATGAAATAACATATACACACTACTGTACATAAAATATGTAACTAACAAGGACCCATTTTATAGCACAGGGAAATGTACTCAATAGACTGAAATAAAATATATGGAAAAAAAGAACTGATATATGTATATAAAAAACCGATTCACTTTGCCATGCACTTGAAACCAATACACATTGTAAGTCAAATCTACTCTAAAAAATGAAAATAAAATAAAAGAGGTATTCAAACAAACACTTATATGAGAATGTTCAAAGCAGCACTATTAACAATAGCCAAAAGGTGGGGACAGCCCAAATTTGCAATAATGAATCAATAGAAAAACAAAATGTGGTATGTTTGTGATATGTGTATGTATATATGTATATGCATGTATATATATGTATGTGTATGTATATATATAAATAGTATTCAGCCATAGAAAGAAAAAAAGTACTGTTACAATGTGGAGAAATCTCAAAAACATTATGTTAAGTGAAAGAAGCCAGACATAAAAGGTTACCTATTACATGATTCCTTCATAGGAAATACCTAGAGCAGTTAAATCCATAGGGACAGAGAGAAGATTGGTGGTTGCCTGTGAAAAGGGAGAATGGAAAGTAACGACTTAAAGAGTCCAGAATTTTCTTTTGAAATGATAAAAATTTGTAATAAGACATTGGGTTGGTGCTCAATACTGGAAACAAACTAGAAGCCATTGAATTGCACTAGAAAATCATTAATTTTATGTAATGTAACTTTCAGCTCAAGAATACTTACTGGTAATAATTTGTCTAGTTCTAGGTGTATTTTAGCAGGGGTGTTTGTCAGAGTGCCCGGTTCATTGTACATTGGACTTAGAAGTAATGTTTTATTTTTCTGCATCCACAGCTTGTGGAAGTTCCCAAACCAGGGACTGAACCCATGCCACAGTTGCAGCCTGTACCACAATTGTGTCAATGCTGGATCTTTAAACTGCTGCACCACAAGGGAACTTCCAGAAGTAATGTATTTTTAACTGCAGAATTCCTTGACCATTTTAACAAGCTAATGTACATTGATGCCTTTCAATTATGAGAACACACAGGATTTGGGGACTAGGGGTCTAGTTAGTATCAGGAAATTTGAATTAAAAGACCATGTGGTGTGGTGATAGGAATAGCAGCAGCTGTACCAGCAGCATTGCAGCTGTCATGGTAATGACTGACTTTAGTGAGCCTGTGTTCCATGCTCTGTCCTAGCACTTTATAGCTATTAACTCCACCAACCCTTACAACAAATCAGTGAGGGAGGTTGTGTTATGGATCCCATTGCCAGATAAGGAAACTGAGTCCCAGCTATTTAATGGATGGTATGGGTTCAGTCCTGCACTTGATCTGCCCACCAACAAATACTCTACTGCAGAGTTCCCTTAAGGGGAATCTTCACAGCTCAAAAGGAGCTCTGGGCAGGCATAAGCACTGACAATAAGCCGGGGGGGGGGGGGGAAGGCAAACTCGGTTGGGGAGTTCTGAGTAAGGGTGGCAGATTTCTGACCCCTGCACTCTTCTGTAAGCCCTCACTTCCATCCTGCTAAAGAAGTCCATATTCCAGAGCCTGCCTTCTTTTTTCACTCTTCTTTGCCCTAGTTCAACTCAATGGACTCCTGCTACCCTTTAATTATGATCATATCTCTACCTTCTAAGGTGCACAAGCCCTGAGCTAACATACCTTTGGGGGATAATTCAGGCTTCTGTGTTCCTTTAAGGTTGTGAAATGCATGGCAGGGTACTAATTTAATATGGGCACTGGTGCCAGGATAGGAGGTAGACTTGGGATTGACTGATTTTCCTCTTGTTCCTACCCAGAGCCTGCTCCTCGGCTCCCCTCTCCATGGGCTCCCATCACCCTCAGCGCCATCCATCACGGCTGCAGCTCAGCCTGGTGATGTATTACACTAACATATCATTAGTGCAACGGCAGAGCAAGGAGCTTTGATGATGTATTGGGGCCATACATCATCAGAATGAGTCACTCTGATGATGTATAACTCAAAAGATGGTACTATCCAGGGAAATGTGGACATACCATAAATCAGGGACAATGTTAAAGAAGAAAACCCAGGACAGCCTCAAAGGAAAATAAAGGTTCAGGGGTCTCCCTCAGTAGGGGGTTGAGAGACAAAACTAGTAAATTCTTAACGGCTCAGATTGAAGCTTTCTGTTGGCTGTGGCATTCTTAATGACTAAACCAGATCATCAGCATCCCAGGGTGACACTTGGATTTCCTCTCCATCTGGAATTTAGTTTGGCTTCTGCTTTCCTGCAAAGCCCTCTTGTCCTGAACGGAGGGGCTGAATCCACCAGATCAAATGCGAGTAGCTCCAGGTCTGTGCTCCATCCGGGTCCTCTTGGATTTGTCAATGGATTGAGGAGGCTTTTCAGTCTATGATTGTTCAAGTTTATGTCCTCTCAGAAGTTCTATGCCTGTAGCCATCAGTTACTGAAATTTCTTAGACTCACAAAGGGACGTGAACTTGACATTACATTTAAAAAGAGCATCAGAGGAGGCTTTGCTTGGCCTTAGGAGTTACAAACTTCAAGAACATGGTTGAGGATTTCTATTTGTCGATAGGCTAGGTCTGACCAAAACTTTCTTTACTTTCCTTTCTACAAAATAGCAACAAAATGGGGAGGAGCCTATGTAACATTTAGTGCAAAGCACAAAAATTTCCCAAGTTAGATTCTTATGCTCTACTTGACTGGACTAGAATTGTTAACTTTTAGATATGGAACCTCCTTTGAGGTCCCTCACTTATCCACCCCTCCCCACCCACTTTTTCAGCTTTATCCCATCCACAGGGAGATCCATTTATGGAAAGTGTCAGCCTCCTTTCGGGATCCTCAGATTAAGCAGAAGCCAGTGACATCCTTATAGTTAAGATCAGGAGCCTCTTTGTAACTTTTAAAATTGGTAGATAAAGAAAGTCTTAAGGAAAGGGAGTTGAGAGCTATAGGGCAGAAGGAGGAGGTAAGACCACACACAGGCACAATGGAAAAAAAAAATTAACATTTGTATTTAATGCTTTATTTAATGCTGAACTGTCGACTTGAGATCTGAGGCCCAAGCACACTGATTCTATCCTACCACCCAGCCAAAAATAAAATAAAAATCAAAGCCTAGGTGCTTTGGGACTGGAGAACATCAGAACTCAGCCTTTGGCATATGGGATCCATTAAAGGCAAGAAGTCTTCCTCTGGGAGTTCCTTCCCCAGATCCCCACCCACATTCCCACAGGGGAGGGGGCTGTAAGCAAAGGCTCTTCCAGTCAACCCTGGCCATGTTGCTGTGACTCATTGCCTTTGTTTATTGCAAACACTGCTGCGGACTCTGTCCAGGAGGGCAGCACAATAGGAGGGCCCTCTGAGGGGTTGCAGGAGAAAAGCCTGAGCCAACCATAAAACACAACCGCCCCTCCTTCCCTTCCCTGTGGGAAGGAAGAGGGGGCCTTCACCACCTGAGCAGCCGTTAAGTAACAAAATGCTTTGTTTTTTTAATGTTCTCAAATAGCTGTGCCTTCAAAGGCTTTTAAAAGTTGAAACAAAACAGATCTTGCCTCTGCACTTTATTTACTTTTTTTGGTTGTGGTAGGAAGGTGAGGAGGAGAACATGGGAGCTGATAAAGGCAGCATACTCCTTGGGAATCAGTTGTAAAGCAACAGGCGCCGAAAGGGTTCCGTAATGCCTCCAGGACCCTCTTGCTGATGAATGGGATGGCAGTCACCTGCACCTCCAAGACAGGCCTCACTCTGCTCCTTCAGAGATGAGGTGTGAGGCTCAGAGTGCTGGGCTGGGTCTGCATGTCCCCATGGGAAAGCAAGGAAAATGGCTGCAGAAAATACCAAGGGGATGGGTTGATGGAGCAATTGCATCCTTATGAGACAATGCAAATCAGTGGTCAACAGGAACACATGAGAGTATAGAGTATTTTCTAGAAAAAATAGTTTTAGCTAGTGGTGTAGGCCACCTTTACTTAAGAGTGGCTTGGGTCAAGGTGTGTTGTGGTAGAGCCATTGACTGACACTGAAGATTTAGTCCCTTGGGCCTGCAGCTCAGGTCAGAGCTATGCAGCCACTTATCAGACCTGCTAGATTCTGGGAATGCAAACAATCAGAGTAGCAGTAGCAGCAGCAGTAGCACCAATAGGTACCCCAATTATTACACGTACTGTGTATCAGCACTATGTCAAACACTTGACTTATACGATTTCTCATTTACTCATTACAATAGCTTTATGGAGTAGCTTTATGGTTCCTGTTTGCAGTTGAAGAAACTAAGGCTAGCACCATGTGTATATTTTCTTGGTCACATGGCAGAGCAAGAGTTCAACTCAATTTCCCTTGGCTCCTAAGCTTCTGTCAGGAGAAGCTAACAATGTGTGCACCCAATCAGGCTTTGGTATCTCCATCTCTTCATCCACTTCTCAAGCTTCCTGCCATCCGAAGTGGCTCAGGTTCCCATGCAAGAACCCATGGCCAATCTCTGGAAAACTTGGAATAAGAATTATTCTATCTCATGCTGTACAGTAAGAAAAAAAATTGTATTGGGGAAATAACTACTAAAAATAATAATAAGAAGAATTATTCTATCCCAAGCCCTATCTCGAAGCTTATTCTGTGTGTGAATTAAAGATAAACATTCTAAACATCAAAGGCCATTTGCCCAAAGGCACAAAATGAAGAAAGAAAACAGTTGGGTTGGATGGGTCTCTCTGGAGAGCTGCTTTTTGCTTGGCAGTGGGCTTCTGCCCTGACATATGTTTGACATCGTCAGCTCTAGAACTGGTCTCACAACTGCAAGCTGACCTTTTGATAACTTGCCCACCCTTCTCCTGCTTTCGAAAAGACAGTATGGCTAAATTGAGATGACAGCAGGACCATGCAGAGGTAATACAATTCAACTTTTCCTAAATTACCTGACCCTCCAGATATAATGACAATAATGATGATGATGATGATAATAATAATAATAATAACATCCTTGCTATGCTATTTTATGCCCCCCAACTTCAACATAATAATGCATAGTTTTACAAGATGGAGGTGCAAGAACTAATAAAATATATGGTTTAATTAACTAAACTTATGCTGTAGTCCACATTAGAAGGCCATGATTTAGCATGCCCTCTCATCCTCTGAACAGAATAATGCAAACAGCATAATTAAAAGTTGATGAGAAGTATATTTATTGGGCACACAGAAAGAAGAGACACTCAGATTTATGATACATAAAGTAAACCTTTAGTTTACACTATAATTAATATTTTAAAAACCACAGCATGCATATAATGCAGTCCAAGAGTCCGCCTCCGCGGAAGGATAATTTCTTTGGTGCTGATCTTGGCCCCCTTGAATAGTAAATTATGTTCCCAAGCATATACAAATGTAACATGATCTATTATGATCTAGAGATGATGCTCATTGAGATGTCTGCAGCTGTGATAGATCACGGTTGCCGCGTCTCTGAAGACATAGAAGATGGCTGAAGGGCCAATTATTTATCCGTGGCATGAATTCCATGGCTATTAGTCACACCTGCGGTGACGCAAAATGAGGGTATGCCACTACATTTTAATCAATCCCCGCTCAAGAAAACCCCTTGTTAGCACAGAACTGAGGACATCAGGAATTTGCAGGGGAGGAGGAGAGCTTTAGAAAAGCAAGTGGTTTGGGTGAGAGGAACAGGCTCAGAACAACAGGAAGCAAGCAAACGAGCCACGGTGGCTGTGATGACCCACCCGCATTCATGATCTTGGGTCAAGAGTTTAACTTCCTGTAATACTCATGATCGCCCCATGGGATAGTACCAATCTTTTCCATGCCTACCATGCAGGTGAGGAGAAAGGAAACCCTGAGAAATGAGCATGTCACTAAGGCAAAGTCAGGGTTCACAGCCAGGTTGTAGGGCTCGTTCTACTCCACCAGGGCTTCCGTGAAAGACCCTGAGAGAGGTGAGTAATATTTTTCTAAAATTCATCCCATAGTTCTCTGGAGAGTCCAGAAGTTCAGCGGTTATTCTCCTACACAGATTCTGTTTCTCTTCTCAGACATACCCCCAAATTGCCTCTCTGGGAGGCAGCTATCTTCCATCATTCATCTCTTTTCCTTTTGTATTTATTCCAGAAGTGCTAGTGATCCTGTAACTAAATGGTCTTTGGGGAACTCATCCTTGATCCCATCCTCAAGGATATTCCAAATAGAATCATGCTTATTGCCATTTAATACCTGTATTTTTTCCTTAAAAAATGTCCTGTTATTCACTAAGTAATCACCTTCCTTTCTTCCTTCTTCCTCCCTCTCTCTCTCCTTTTCTTTGTTGTTTCTTTCCCCCTTTCTCCTTAGCTTCATATTTTTTTAAAGCTAGAGATTGGCTTTAATGTACTTGTATTTTCTTTTTACTTAAACAAATACGATATACTTGGGGAGGGGGTATGGCTTTTGTGTATATTCTCTAGTATGCATCCTATCTAAATTCCCCGGGGCTGATTAGTCTACCTCATTAGAGGGGCTGTGAGGAATGTGAACACAGTGTCTCTTCAAGCAGTTCTCTTTTTGTTTTCTGTTCACTCTGCTTGTCATATCACCTAGACTATTACTATACAGAGTCATTGGAAGAGTTTTAGGAAGGAATACCTGGCTAATTCCTCTTACACAATCTACATGCTTAGCAGGTTAGAGAACAGTTATGAGCATCTTACAGAGAATGGTAAAAATGATGCTCAGCCAGATGGCAGAACTCCTAGGAAACAGAAGTACCTGGACTTTAGATCCCATTGCTTCAATCATCCAGGGATCATAAACACAGATTAGGAGAAGTCTAGTCCAGCATGGGCCATGCTTCCTATTCTGACTGTTAACCATGCTCAAAGTTGAAACCAACATGGTTTCTCCAGGAGGGACCCATTTATCTTGATTTTTTAAAAAATATTATAGTTGATTTATAATATTCTGTCAATTTCTGCTATAAAGAAAAGTGACCCCATTAATACACATCTATACACCTTTTTTTTTTCACAATATCTTCCATCATGTTACATCACAAGTGATCAGACATAGTTCCTTGGGCTATACAGCAGAATCTCATTGCTAATCCATTCCAAACACATTAGTTTGAATTCTAAGGGGGAAATTCATTAGAACCTAAGCGATACCAAGTCCCAAAAGAGGGCACTATGTTCTGGGCATGAGCTTTGAAATCCTGTCCTGGGTGGTCTGGATAGGAGTTCATCCAGCTTTCAAATCTGTATTTCTTTCAGGTTTCAATGCAACTAAATGAACTAAATGAAACATTTACCTGCAATCCTAATGTGTTGAAAACATTTTTAGGGAAGAGGCATGCAAAGGAAATTGACAAAATAAATTAAGTACAAGGAAGATAAAGAAAATAGGAGTTCTTCATTTTCCGGTTCATTAAACTTTTTAGTGCTTATTAAAATTGTTGTTAAATGATTTAATTTTGTTTTGTAAAAAAATGGATGAAGAAGGGAATTAGAGATTAAGGAGATAAACTGCTGAGGTTTCCATTTTGGAACTGGTTATAGAACAAGGCTACAATGAGAAAATTAATTTCTGGGTCTCTCTGGAGGAGCAGTCAACACTAGGCACCACAACACACACAATTTGACTTAATTTTTGCTTAATTGGCATGGTCTTCTCTGGAGAGAGCTCAGCCTAAACCAAGTAAGGGGATCAATCACCCTTAGTGTGGCCCCTTCTGGGTCATGGGTAATTTTTCTGACAGCCATGTCTGATCAGGAAGCTAATGTATCAGCAAGTGCCTCTGTATCCCAGTATTGAGAGGATAGTACAAATACACACAAACATACACCCCAGGGTGGTTAAGTGAAGGTACAGAGACTCGTGGAAAAAGAGCTCTGAGAGAATGCAGGTTGTTCTAGGTCAGGACTGATTGTAATCTTTGCTTCTAGAACCACCTTTCTACCCACTCAACA
This sequence comes from Sus scrofa, assembly GCF_054392235.1. Classification (NCBI taxonomy): domain Eukaryota; kingdom Metazoa; phylum Chordata; class Mammalia; order Artiodactyla; family Suidae; genus Sus; species Sus scrofa. Next base: position 101,357,607 of record NC_139396.1, on the reverse strand, counting down.
GGGCTTCTGTCATGGACTTAGTGTCTTCCAGTTGTCCCAAGTGCTTTGAGATGCATGCTAGATTTGTGGTGGTGGCAGTTGTCCTGAAAAGGTATTGGATTTTCATGACAAATATTAGAACATGTTGTCTTCAAGGTAAAATACTTGGAGCTTTGAACATATGCCTTTAGAACATAATGCCTGAACCCACATGGATAACACCAAGGATGGGAATGTTGAGTTTTGGAATGAGATCACAGAAAATTATTTCAGGAAAGGGAAGTCTGTGTGCTCTTCAAAATGTAGCAAGTAGATCACTGAGGACCTAAGTAACTCTACTAACTGCACTGGAGATACCCTGGGTTGGCTCCAGATGCCAGAAGGCCCAAGCTTGGTCTCATGAAGACTTTCTTCAGGTATGGGTCCTCTAAGGACTAGAGTTCCAGTCCTGGGATCATCAGGTGTTAATGTGCAAATCTAAACAAGGACATAGGAATGTCCTTGACCTCCTGGTTTCAGCCTGCCTTCCAGTCCCAACTGGGACCACCCTCTTGTCCTAAGTAACATTTTTACCAATCTATTTGACTTTACCTGAATGCACTTTCATTCTTCCACCCTTCCACTACCTGAGGCAGAGAGAATTCCCCTTCCCTACGTGTGTGCTTATGTATCAAAGCACCATCCTAATGAATGAGCACTCTTTATTCATGTAATATCCTTCCTTGAAGGCAGGGACCATTGTCTTATGTGTTATGAAATGGATATTATGAATATCAATGGGCTTGGCATATGGTAGGTACTATAAATGCTGAGTTGACTGATTGACTACTATGATGTGAGAAACTCTTTGCTCCAAAGGAAAGTAGAGGAGATAGGAGAGAATACCATTGGTCAAGGTGAGGTAGAAAGTGCCTGCCAAGCCTCTGAGAAGAGGTGCCTGCCTGCCTGCCCTTCCCTTCCCTTCCCTTCCCCTTCCTTCCTTCCTTCCTTCCTTCCTTCCTTCCTTCCTTCCTCCTTCCTTCCTTCCTTCCTTCCTTCCTTCCTTCCTTCCTTTCTTTCTTTCTTTCTTTCTTTCTTTCTTTCTTTCTTTCTTTCTTTCTTTCTTTCTTTCTTTCTTTCTTTCTTTCTTTCTTTCTTTCTTTCTTTCTTTCCTAGCTGTGTCTGTGACCTACACCACAGCTCACAGCAACACCAGCTCCTTAACCCCTTGCGGGGCCAGGGATCAAATCCGCATCCTCATGCATACTATTTGGCCTCATTACCAATGAGCCAAAATGGGAAATTCCAAGAGGTGTATGTCTTAAAGGTTATGGTATTTTAGTGGAGGAAAGAACTGAGAAAAGTTGTGCTACCTTGAGGACCTCCCTGGCCTCTGAGCATGTGTGATGCTGAGATGCAGAGATGCCATCACCTTAGGTATAGCATGGATTGGAATGGTGGGTGGTAGGGACAGATTGGTGAGTGATGAATAAGAGTTCACAAATGAAGCCCTGGCATATAAAGCATCTTCCTCTTTGAGTTCTAGAAGTTGGTTTTGCCTTTCTTCCCCAAACCTGCCTCTCCAACAATATTAGTCTCTCCTACAACATCAAGCTCATTTCTATCTCAGTCCATGCTCAAGGAGCTCACCCATGGGTTAAAGGGCCTCCCATGAGACAACTGTGAGTGTTGACACTGACAATGATGTCTCCTAATAGAGGAAGCAGTGGTCCTTTTGCTGCCTGTGCCAATGAAGAATACTTAGTCAAACTGGCTGGGGACACTGACACTGGGGACTTAACATAATCTCCCATAGAGCAGCCATCCCATGTTCACTGGATGTCCATATAAGGTACAGGAAATTTACCACATCCTCTGCTAGAGATGAACTGTGCATCTATTCTCATCTTTTCTATTACCTAGGGACTTCCACCCACTGCTCAATGTGAATATCATTAATTGGAGAGACAACAAGGGAGAGAGCAGGCATGATGATCAGCAGAGCCAGAGGAGGGGCTGGTCTGGGCAGGTGCCAGAGATGAGCCCAGCAGAATCTTTCTTTATCCTGATGCTTCCCTTCCCAGGAGCCTTCCTTCTCCATTACTAAATCTTGCGCAAATTGCAGTGAGGGCAAAAAGCAAGCCTTCTCCTTTCATAATGGATTTGGACATAAATGAGGGTTGTTTCTAGGTAACTCACCCTGCCCTACTTTCCCCCACCTGCTTTCTAACAAAGTTAACCAGAGAGCAAACAGAGTTGGGCTTTCAAAACATGAGATTTAAAACCGAAATATCCTCCCTTTCATGGTGCCTGTACTTACAAATAGGGATTCTGTATTTATACAGCATATTAAAACCCCAAACCTACAGTAATGCAACATTAAAGTCAAGAAATGCAAAAGTGAAGGGTTTATGACATTGTTAGCTTGCCCACATTGTGCATTCTGCATAATGAACCTCACCTTGAAATTCAAGCCGTATACCATGAGACAGAGTTCACCCCACCAGGAAAACCTTAAACCTTTTGCAGTTTGTGCATTTCATTACTTCAAATTGCAATATTAATAACTCAAATGTGCAACCAAGGAAATGCTAATTTTTGCTTTTCCATTCATTTTTTCTTTCATCTATTCCCCCTTTAATTAAAAAAGTGGAAAAGGTAAAGAAATAAAAAGAAAGGGAGAGGTAAAAGCCAATGGGAAGAAAACCCACAACAGGAATTCACCATTTTATGGAAAGGGAAACTGAGGCCCAAAGGGTGATAGCCACAATTATGCAGTTGAGAGGGGACCTCACAGTAAGTTTCCCACTGTGAATTCAATTCTCTTTGGCTGCGTTTCCCTGCCAATTTGTTGATGAGGCCCCAAATCCAAATGGGGAAATGTATCCAAAAGCTAATAAAGGAAAGGCCAAAGCCAAAATTCCTATGAGCAGCTAGCACTACTTTTCTTCCTTTTACGCTATCTGGTTTATCATCACTTAGCATAACTCTAATCTCAAGGGGTACAAAATGACTTTAACTTACTGGCATTCAAAGACGACTCATGTTTCAAAAAATAAAAGGCATGCCTTCTCTCTTTGATTACATACTTCCCAAGGAGAAGAGCACACTTAATTCACCAAGTAGCCAGCATGGACAGAGCCCCAGGGCCACACATTATCCTCAGCAGTATCCTTTTCAACCCAGTGACCTGGCGTCTTGCAGGGAGGGTTGCTCCCCATTGCTTATGGAGAAAAAGATATGGGATTTGAGATAGAAAGCCTGTTGAAAGTTCTGATTTCCTCTACAGCAGCCTGTTGTCCAGGCAGGCTGGGGTCATCTGGAAAAGGAAAAGGGTCAGTGTGACCTCAAGTCAGACCTCTCAATGAATCTGGGGTCAGAGCAGCCTTGGCAATTGGGGTACTTGCAGAATCAGCAAAAAAAAAAAATGGTATGGGTGGATTTTTATTCCAAGAAATCTGAACATAGAATATGACTTTGTTTCTTGGCTAGAATGCAACTGAAGGCAATGCCAACTTGGCAAATGTTAGCATCACTGAGAGAAAGAGAAGAGAGGGGAGAGCAAATGCATGTCACAATGCCAGGAAGAGATGCTCCTGGATGTCAAGCATAAATTTCTAGAACTTCCCTACCCAAGTGAATTGAGGGTTTCCCTAGAGTGGGGAGGTTTCAATGGAGCCCTCACTGTCTCACATGCCTTGGAAACCTGGAGATCAGTTTTTGGTTCAGTAAAGTTGTTTGGAATAACAGTGAATTACTCTGTGTTAGAAAGCTGGAAGCCCTTCTGCCTAGACCTCCCCCCTGCAGAGCTGTTTACAAGGAGGGGTGGCAACTCTGGGGCAACGGTTCAGCTCCTACCCTGCCCATGGGGCAATGAGAACTATTTGATACAAGTGAAGGGCAGGGAGGGGAAGAAAGGAATATCCCCAAGAGGGTTTTGCTTAGTTAGAAGACTCCTTTACAAATGACCCTGAGATCTCATGGGTAAAGTAGAAAGAGATTTAATGAGGCAAAAGATAGGGAAAAGAAGAAAAACCCAAAGGTGGTAGATCAAAGTCAGAAACTGATGTCCATCAAGCAGGAGACAGGAGGAAAAGGGGTTTTTCTTAATCCATCAATCCTGCTCTGAGTGGCTTACCCTTCCTGGGTCAGTTTATTGAATCCAAAGGTGCTTACCCCAGCCAACAGCAGCCTGCTCTCTCTTCTCCCATCTCTCCCCTCCAGTCCCTGCTGCTCTCCTTCTAACAGATGGTAGCACGCATAGCATTTTTTCTTGCTTCTGATGCTAAGCATGATTTACAGGCTTGAGTTATTATTTATCATTATTCATTTTCTGTCAGCAGTGCATTGAAGGTTAATAGAAATGCCAGCATGCTCACTGATTTACTTAGTAAAATATTTGTTCCAAGGTTTAGGTCATATGATTGGTGTCTGAGTGAGTTTCAGGTTTATGCATTATGAAAAGCAAGATGACTTGACCTTCAGCCACCAACACTAGCACCATATATTACTTTAGTGAGTGACCTTCAGAGACCTAAGATGCAGTAGATGTATTCAACACATGTTAGCCTCCTCCATATTGCTGGCATTGTATACATAGAAGCTGAGTTTATGCAGTGTAAGCTGAGCCACGGAGCCCATCTAATGAATGGGAGGCAGATGAGATGTAAACTTAGGCTAAACCAGATCCTCTTCTTAAGATAATAAACTAGCTTTGCAGCCCAGCTGTGCTGAGGCAGTGTGTACATATGGGGACTAATATCTTCACATTGCCTCCCGGGGTTCTTGAAGCTTGGCAGAGAGAAGGAGGGGTGACAAAAGACAATTCTAAAGGAACTTGGTCTTGAATGAGCAATTAGTTAGGGCTCCAAGGAGGCAGGGGGCTTAAAGAGACCCGCCATGCTGGTGTCATTGTGCTGGGGTTGCAGTATGGAGGTGACAGAGTAAGCAGCAGTAAAGAAGGAAGGGACATGAGTTTGGGTCTTTAATGCTTAGTGCCAGGTTGGCAGAAGCAATCTAAATAGAATTACAGGGATACAGAAATAAAAACCACGTCAAAAGCAAATAGTGGATAATTATTTCTAAGGAGCCAATTCTAACCATTACCATAGAGGTAATATAGTAGTGTAGCAGGTTCAAGTATTGGGTCCAGATATTGAATATGTGAGTTTGAGTTCCCAGCTCCACTGGGAAAATTGGCTTGACCTCTTTACCTCAGATTTCTTATTTTCTTCTTGAGGCTGTTGAGAGGGTCAATTAAGGTAATACACGTAATGTGCCTGGCACAAAGCTGCTACACTCACCAAATATTTGCCACTATTGTAAGTAATATGAATAGATGGTGACGAGATTGCTGAGAACATCTGGTAAGTCTTCATGTTTGAAAAAGGATTCGATACAGGAGTTAAAAAAGGAAAAGGAAATAATGTAGGTTGGTAGAGAAATCAGGATCCAGAAAGAACAGAAAAGCTGCTGCGTTAGAGAAATGATTTTTTTACAATTCCAGAGTGAGAAATGAAAGTCAGAATATCTAAGAGCTTGACTTGTTTTTCTATTTCTAAATTTCATTCCTTTCCGAAGCTATCCATGTCCCTTTATCAATAATTCACTAAATATTATTTACTTTCATATTGAAAGAAATTTCTTAAAATCTTTCGAATGATCTTGGACACAGTTGTAAAATTCAGTGATCAGCTGATATTTTCCAAAGAGTCTTCCCAATCATTCCTCTGCTCTGTCCTTTTCATTCCCTGTTCTTGGAAAATAGCCACTACCACTTGGGACCCCACCCCCACTCCACCCCACACGTTACAGGTAACATGTGCTACGTCTAAGTTCATTCATCTGGATTTACATGACTGTCTTATGCCAACTATTCATGCCAGTGGGCAGGGGCAGGTGTTTTGTCCCTTAAAATATTGCCTTCAGTGTCAGCACAGATAGCTGTAATACCTGAGAGCTTCATCCACACTCCTGAAAGTAGCATAAACCCTCTTTCCCATATGTTGTTTAACTAAGAGAATAACCCATATTTTTAAAAAATAAATTTTACTTGAATATGGTTGACTTAGAAAATTGTGTTAATGCAAATAAACCATATTGGATGAGTTAGAGAAGGTGGCTGAACCTCCAATGGACATCCCCTTTCAGAGAAAGCAAACAATGGAATGGATGCAGAGATTCCTCTGAATTGGCCCAAAGGAAGTGGTGATATTGTACTTGGACTAAAAAAAAACTATCCCTCACTGGAAACACTGCAGTGAACTTGACCCAATCCACAAAGAATGGAAGACTGCACATTGGTCATTCATTCATCCATTAATTCTAGATATAATGTTTGCTGGGTGGTAGGGAGGAGGAGTTTCTGCATTTAAGGCATTCACTCAGTCTCATAGCCAAACTCCTCAGAATCAAGTCCATGATGCTGGGACTCATACGGATCATTTATAATGGAATCACAGAGTCTCACCATTAGACAAGATCTGAGAAGGCATAGAATTTGATCTTTTTCCTTTGCTGTTGAGATTGGGAAGCCTGTATTTATTGATCTGTGATTGACAGTGGCAGAAACAGGCCTGGAACAGAGACCCCCTAGCTCCCAGGACTGATCTTTGCCCCTGTTTACATTTGCCTCTCTTCCAAAAATCCCTTTTCCAAAACTAGCCTAGCCTATGCTGATGATTAGGCTCTACCTGCTCAGACTACAGGCCCCTCCCTAGCACAGTTACCTTTCTTCCCCTTGAACAAGGGTGGAAGTGCCAAGAACCCCATGGTGTGTCAGAAATGTTGATGGCTAAATATTGCAATGTAATAACAAAGGCAACCTTTGGATGGATAAGGAAGCAAAGCAATTTCAATCACATTTAAATAATCTTCCCTTCTTTCCCCTATTTTAACCCTCAAGTCTTCAGTGAGCCCATCTGAATTCTGAGGGCATGTTCATCCTCCCTCAATGGGGGCTGATGCTGGAAATGTCCTTCCATTTAATTTCCAGTACTAGCTAAATTATCTATTGCCGCGATCTGTGATTGATTTAGTTTTTATTGCTCTTGGCTGTGACAATCTATAAGGACCCAGCTGATTTTCTCTCTTTTTTTGGTTTTAGGCTTTATTGCTGTCATTTTAATGACAGATATTAAACACAGGGAATTCTCATCTGTATTTTCTCCAGGAGGCTGAGCTGTATACTGTATTTGAATGTGAAATGATACCAAACTGTTTTTTTTTCTAAAATCCCCTTCTCCTGTATGGACCATGCAAACATGCCAGGGATTTGTGACATTTCTGAAGAACAAGTTATCGTCAGACTAATTTCATTATCATATTACCAAATATGTGGTAAATATCTAATGAATATTTGATGAATTAACTGAGTGAAGCCTTTATGAACCCTTTTGGCATGTGAACTTTCCTATGAATCTGCCCTTGATTTTCACTCCCAAATGCTAACTGACATCTACTGTATGCAAAGAAATTATGTGAGGTATACTTCAAAGAAGAATATGATCTTATGGCTATGAACTTTCAAGTTATTGACACAACTAAGCATCTGTATAAATATCAATCTTACAATGTATGAGATGGGGATAAATGAGATTGCAAATTTCCTAAAGGTGTCAAAGAATGCTATTATCTGGATTTGAGCAAGGAAAGAGAAAAGAAGCAGGAAAGATGATATAAGTTAAATGGAAAAGGGGACCGTTTGATACTGTGTTAAGTCTTTTTCAGCTACGAGGGAGAGAAACCCAGTTCAAATTAATTGATTGGCTCACAGGACTGGCTTCAGACACTGCTGGGTTAAGGACTCAAATGAGGCCATGAGGAATTGAAAATGTTTGCTCCCTATAAGACTAGAGGAATAACCACTTTGTACTACATCTATGCTCCTTTGTATGGGGTTTACAACTAAATGCAAACTTGGGCATTTGCAAAAACAACTAAACTTCTTTACTCTTCAAACTTGGACACAGCTTGTTCAGTATAAGAAATAAAAATTTTCTAAATTTGGCTTTTGAAATGTCCTCTGAATCTTGAAAATATATGTTCAAATTGGTTGAAATCCAAGAGCAGCATCATAGTCAAGTAAGAAGTTGGCTTATTGATTTTTTTGAAAGCCCAGAATTCAACTCTGCTTTCTGTTTATTAATGAGGGCCGTCTCTCTTCTTAACCATGCACACATTCATGAGATGCATTACTCAGTAATAACCTAGCTCCTGTTCTTGGGCACTGTTCTTGATGATCTCTTCATTGAATAATAAACTCGAGTATCACTCTAGGTTGTCCATTAAGAGAGCTGATTCTGTTCGAATTTTATTTGTGCTGAACTATTATGAGATTATTTATGAATGGTAATGGCAAGGAAGGGTAAGTTATCATATCAAAAAATATAATAATGCCAAAGAATTGGAGTTTTGCTTAGTTAGGAAGCACAGAAAATTTGTGTAGGTAGTACTCATATTTAGTAATAAATATTTATACTTAACATAATTATATGTAGAAGTCTCTTAGAGATACAAGGTAACTTCAGAATGTTTTTTGTTGATATTACTTTTCTTGTACAAAGACTTGAGTAATGACAGTGAAGGTATACTTATCAAATCTATAGATGACACATAGCTTTGATGAAAGGATCTATATTCAAAGAGATGGTTACAATGCTTTTCCATTAGTACTCAAAATTTAGAGTATATGTCATATACAATGTAGTTTTAAGTCAGCCACCAGCAGCCTGAATTTGTTGCAAGTCTACCAGGAAGAGGAAGTTGAATAATTTCTGATAAGAATAGAGTGTGGTAATTTGAGAGAATTTAATTTAACCTGAAATTTTAGAGGTTGGGTTTTGCTCTCTCTTGGAAAACTTGGTTTTCCTCATTTTGAGAAAAGAAGCTTTTGGGGCAGCAGGAATTTTAAAGGGTTCTAGTTAGCGTCCTTCCTTCTTCCTTCCTTCCTTTCCTCCTCCCACAAATATTTAGTGAGTGGTTTCCATGTTCCATTCACTGTTCCAAGAAGCAGGGACACATCAATAAACACAAAGTAAAATGTCCTGCCCTTCTCAGGCTTGCAGTCAAATGGAAAGACATAACTCTGGAACACACCCAAGAGGGATCCACATTTATTATTAGGGGAATTAACAAAGGACTTATTTGTATTATGAGAAAAATGAGAGAGGAAATGGCTGGGGTGGGGGTAGAAGAAGGCTCTGGGTCCTTTCCGAATTACACAGAAGATAAAACAAAACAAAATGAAGAGTAAGTAAGAGTCCAACACTCTCCAGTATTTTTCATCCTGGTCTCAAGTTTTCCACCAAACTCTATGCATCTTCAGGAACATCACATTGCTGGCATATTCACCAAACCTGCTTCTCAATCCTCCAAGTGACTTTGGCAATGGGGGTATTGAGAGGTCATCTGTTCTGTTAGAACGGCACTGGGAGGAAGAAGACCCCAATAGACGATCCAGATGTCTCAAATGAGTCCAAAATTCAGTCAGAGGACCTAGGACTTCTATCTAATTCGAGCAATAAGAAAACTGATAATCATAGATTGTAGTGTGCCAGGAGCTTTGTACATGCTCTCCAGTGTTTTTCAAAGGGGTTTTAAAGCCAGAAAATGGGTTAGAATTTTAACTATTGTCATTTTTACCTGTCCCTTGAGTAAGAGTGTAAAACATAGTATTTTCTATTACTATTATTATTACTACTACTCTACAACTATTCCTTTTACTATAACTATCATGATTACCTTGCTGGATGTTATATAATTCACCCTAAAAGCTTATGAGGCAGGTGTCACTATACCTGATACAGCAAGAAAAAAACAGGAAAGAAAAAAAGGAGAGAAAAAGCAAAACTAAAATTTATTACATATTTCTTCCAACATTATCAAGCAGAAAAGTAGTAGATCTAGAATTTTAATCCAAGTTTGTTTGACTGCAAAACCTATGTGCTTGTCCAGAAATCCATAATACCTATAGGGTAGGCAAGAATTCAGCTTCTTGGAGTTCCCATTGTGGCTCAGAGGTAATGAACCCAACTAGTATCCATGAGGATGTGGGTTCCATCCCTGGCCTTTTCAGTGGGTTAAGGATCTGGAATTGCTATGGCTGCAGCATAGGCTGGCAGCTGCAGCTCTGATTTAACCCCTAGCCTGGGAACCTCCATGTGCTGCAGATTCAGCCTAAAAAAGAAAAAAAATCTGTTTCTATAGGGCCATGGAAAAGAGTGGATGAAGAATGGATATCCAAGATTCTAAACTGAAAGAAAAGATCTTAGTAGAATAAGGAGGACCACAGAGAGCATGGCTTTGGGACCATCTTAGACAACATCCAAAAATACCATCCCAGTGCTAAAGGCTTATCATATGCTATACACTCTTGCTGGCTTTACCACAAATCTTCCCTTAACCTTCTCCATGCAAGCAAAGTTTTGCTTCGTACAAATCACTGTTGATTCATCCTCTCAGTAACTGTTGGGATGCATATCTCCAGGGTGGCTAACTTGTCCAAGATAGTTACCATTTAAAATATGCGGTCCTCTTACAAGTGACTCTTTTACAAGTCAAGTAAATATTCTGGAAATTCTGATGTTTATGTTTCCAAAACTACCTTTAGGTTGACTTTTGTACCTAACAATAGTTGAAATAAGTTTATAGGGCTTATTTTTAATTTGAAAAATATAGCTGATCAAGTGGGATCCATCTCCAGTTCAGCTGGCTAGCATATGTTGCTGCTGACCTCCCAAAAGTGTTGCATTGCTGCCTGCATCAAGACAAGGAACTTAGAGCCAGACATTCTGAAGAAAGGAAGCGCCACATCCAGAAAGCTCCTCAGGGTACCATGAAAAAATAACAACAAGAAAATATTTCCTATTTATATACCATTTGCTAGCAGATCTTCACAGACTCCTTGTGAGGTTGACCAGGTGTCTTACTGATGAGAAGGGGAACACACAAAAGAAAGGTCAGGGATTTAGTATCTAGTAGGCAGGTGTTTTACCTGTGATGGCTCATTTACACTCCCCACAGCACTGGTGGGTGAAGTTGAGTTATTTTCTCTCATTTATAAGTGAGGAAATTCAAGTTCAGAGAGTTGAAGTAACTTACTGAGTAATACAGTCAGTATATAGTCACTGAAAACAAGGCTTCCAGGTATTTCTATGTGTCAACAATGCCTTTTGCTCCATGCTGCAAGCATCCATGACACCATTCCCAAGAACCAAGATCAGGGGATTCAGGCCCTGAGCCCTTCTTGGAGATAAGTAAAACATTTGGGTAGACCACGAAGGCCTCCATGATTAGGGGTATGTTTTAACATCTAGGCAACATTGAGAAGTTCCCATCCAAGACACTAGAATCTGGCCATAGGATGAAGGACTACGTCCCTCCCTGCCACTCCCCATGTATCTATAGGGTCAGTGAGGGAGCAAATGTGAGAACAGAGTCACACCACTTCATTTCTTATCACAGACACCTCTCCTGGTCTTGCATTCAGAGAGTACCTGGGATTCCTCATGTAACCCCTGCCAAAGCTCCTAAGCATAGAAAACTTGGACTTGAGCCTTCTTTCTTCTTGGAGAAATCAAGCTCAAACACAATTTCTTATTTAGGGCAAATGAACTTCTGCATCTATAAAATCATTCTACCATTTTATCAAATTCTTCCTACCATTTTAGCTATCATTTTATCAAAATTCTTTCTACATGCATCATGCTTTAAATATATGGTTATATTTTCTATTCTTTACAATAAGCCTATGAGATAGATAGTTGTATTTTCTTGTTTGATAAAGGGGAAAACTGCAGTTCTAAGTTGCCCAGGCCCCTTTCATAGGAAAGGGGCTAGGCTGGGATTCAAACATGGGTCCTTCTGGTTCTATAGCCTCTAGTGTTAAAGCTAACTGGCCTCCTTCAGAAGGAAAAGCAGACTGGTATCCCCTGCTGCACTCTAGGTAGTACTGAACTGTTCTCCAGGCACTTGTTCTGTTTCTACTTTGGATGGAGAGTGAGGGGCATCCCCCAGCTTCAGACCTTGGAGGGGCAGCTTGGGTTTATAGGACTAGTGTTGGAAGTCACCTATCTTTCTCCTCCCTGACTGTCACTTGCCAAAGGACCAGGAAATATACACAATGTAATTGCCATGGAATCACCCAGTTGCCAGGTGAAGGAGAGACTCTATCTATGCCCAACTTGAAGTGGCAGGGGAGAGGTACTCTCTGGATGGTGGCATGTGCCATGCTCTGCCTCCCTTTCCAAACATAGGATACAGCATTCTGCACACCCAAGGGAAAGGGGTGTGAGTGGAAAACATAAATCACATGACCTCAGCCAGACCCTCTCCCAGGTGGTCAGCAGAACCCATTCAGGATTCAGCTGCCCAACACCAGGCACCCACACTCCCCCCAAATGCAAATACCCTTTGTTCTCTTGAAAAATTTGTCTTTGTTGGTGAGGTTGCTATTGTTGTGGTCTTAGGAGGGAGGAAAATGCCAACATTTCCAGTTTTTTAATATGGTAAATGTCAGTGTTTATGCCTGTGCGGGCTGGCCTAATTATCCCGTGTCCTCTAAAATCTTCCGCTGTAATTACCACTCACCGCAGTGACACCTCCTGCTAAAGGGAGAGCCGTCAGCTGCAGGAGCTCAAAGCCAGAGCACACTCAGCAAACTGCCAGCGACACCAGCAGCTGTTTCTGGTTTCGAAGCTGTGGGAGCTTCATAAGCCATTTTCTCTGGTCCCTCTGGAGCAAATGCCACCATGGTTGAAAAGTTGGAAATGTTTGTCAGGCCCGGAACAAAGCTGTGAATGAATACTCCAGTAATTTGCTTTCCCACAATCCCCTCCTTTCTCTAAACCAGCCAGGGAAGCAACTGATGGGGCTAGAGCAAAAAAAAATAAAAAAATAAAAAAATAAAAAAAGACTATTAGCACCAGTTGTATCTGGTATGTTATTGCGATTATGGGTATAATAGCCTTTGTGTTATCTACATATGTACTGTAATGCACAGGGAACTAGATGAAGAGTTGAGACAGCTCAAGAGAATAGCTTTTAAGCAAAATGCCATGCTAAAGAGACTGATTGTCCTTCTAAAAAAAATGCCCATTAGCACACATGGGCGGTATTGAATTGCATTTACAGTGTAGAGGAAATAGTTTGGCCTGGCTTCTATGCTTCTAACTCTACAGAAAGAGGAGGGGGAAAAGAAGAAGGAGAAGGAGAAAGGGGAAAATCAATAAATTCAGTGTAAGCAAAGTCCTAGCAACCTTTAAAATAATAAGACAAATCCATTTATTTCACAAAAGTCTTCATTTCCAAATGCCATTGTTTGGGGCGCTCGGCTGTCATTGTCCATGACATTTTCAGAAACTTGGCTCTTAATCATTTAGGTGTAGCTGGAGTTCTCCAGCAAGGGCTGAGTTAAAAGATGATACATTCACCCCACTGCTCTGGCAGGGAAGATCGACTTTAACAGCCTTGTCCTGTGGGGTGAAGGAGGGAGGCTGGCCGTGGGGGAAGAGGCTGGGAGAAAGACAAGGCTTAAATATGGACAGAAAAGCTCAGCTGTATTGCTATATACAATGAAAAGTAATTACAGAGAAAAATGAAAGCTGTTTCTTGCTGTTAGCAGGAAGAATAAGAGAATTCTGTACCTTTTTAAAGCTCCGAGTCCATTTTGATGTAATTGGTTCTGGAATTATTTATGACATTAATTGCTGCGCTATCGACTGCCTGTCAGTTGGCTCTGGCAGTTAGTCCATCTTTCTTAGCAGAGACAGGCTGCTCAGCCCAAACCAGACTGACAAGCTAATTATACCCATCTTCCCCTTCCATGACAAATGCTGCTCATCGGAAACCTTTCTAGAAATAAGCTCTCATTCTTTTCCCTTTTTCCTGAGCCAGACATAACGGATATCTCAAGGTGCAGATCGCAGCTAAAACTCAGCTCACAGGGCTATTAGCTCTGAACATCTCACTTGAGCCAAAAAACCTAAGCATCTTATGTTATCAAACTGTATGTCATTCCCTGATGCTAGTTTTCAGGGATGAGCAGGGGCCCAGCCTGTCAGTCAGGGCAGGGCAGGGAGAGCCAGGCTGACTGCATTAGCCAAGCTCTTCTTAACCATCAGCCACGTTCAATTCAGGTGATGATATGGAGGCTGGGGAAATGCCATCTGTGTTTTAGGTGGATGCTGCAGGGGTCATTTTGGGGATCCCAAAGGCAAGATGGATAGTTTCCCTGGCTACCTCTTATCCAAAAATCCTTTGTGATTGGATTCTGTCAATCATTCTTGTGTTTCAAGTTTATTCTGCAAGCAATTGCAGTAAAGCATTTTGGAGGCATGAGACCTAATTCATCAGGCATTGCTTTGAAAAGAGGGCACCCTTGTGTGTGGCACGCATGGGGGAAACACAAGAAATGATCTGATTCTCTCGTTTTGGGAGCATGTGTGCTAATTTGGAAACAAAGCATGCCCATAAACAGGCATAGAGAGTCTTTTCTCAAAACCTTAGGTAAACACAGAAAAGTCATATATTTACAAGAAAAATGGAAAGTGTTACAAAACACAACTCTCCTTTGGAAATATCACTGAGTTTTTTGTTTTTATTTTCCTCTGCTGTGGGTACTTTTGCTCTATTTTGTGCTGTCCGAAATAAGTGGACAAAATGAATTCTCTCTTTAAAAGATAAAGAAAGGCACTTCGGAAAAAAAGTCTTTTCTGTGCTTTGTTGTCCAGTCAAGAGCAGAGTCCTGAGGCTAGAGGTCTAGGCCTTCCACTTGGGCCTTTTGAGGGAAAGACACAACCTTTCAAAATTCAAATCTGCAACACAGGTTGACTAACCCCAAACTGCTTCCCAAAGTTGGGTAGGAAAATAATTTGAAAAAGTATAAAAACACCAAATAAAGATGAACTCTCTCGTATGGCGGCAAATAGAGCTGTGAGAACAAGGGTGAAATATGAGCTTTGGAGCAGGAAAGTCACTGGATACAAGAAAAACACTGGATATTAGCATCCTTCAAGAAAGGTCTTAGAAGGCTGCTGAGACTGTGGGATTCCTCGGGCAGTTTTAGCTACCTTGGGATTCTTCACATAATTTGCCATTGTCTTTATTTACAGCTGAAAGGGCTATTTTATAGAAGCCAATTTGACAAGGGGTGGACTGTGGTGGATTTGTAATGTACGAGCTCAGTTAAACTGGAACATTTCCCAGAATTTCCTCCCCTGCATAGATCCAAGCTAATATAGGCCACACGAGACATTTTGCATGAGAGTTAGAAGCAGGTAGTAGACAGTTGGCCATGTTCCTTTACCCTCAGGAGGACAGTGGAGGCAGCTCATGCATTGTCACTTATCTGTCAGCTCATCTGAGTGGCCTGGGACAGAAGTCAGGCTCCAAGCTGCTCAAGCTCCTGTTGGAGCTTCAGCCTCTTTAATGACTAGAACATGTGCCAGTTTGACAAATGGGGCCGGCATCTCCCATTGCACACCCTATCATTGAAACTGGAAGATTGTGGGCGGTAAGAGAATGACATGGCCTCCAGATTGTCTTGAGCTCCAACTTAGCCTTGGAGGTTCCAGCCTGTCCGTTTTTTAAAAATTAAATTTTTTTTTTATTTTTTGTCTTTTCTAGGGCCACACCTGTGGCATATGGAGGTTCCCAAACTAGGGGTCTAATCAGAGCTGTAGCTGCCGGCCTATGCCAGAGCCACAGCAATGTGGGATCCGAGGCACGTCTGTGACCTACAACATGGCTCATGGCAACACTGGATCCTTAACCCACTGAGAAAGGCCAGGGATCAAACCCTTAACATCATGGTTCCTAGTCACCGCCAAGCCACCACAGGAACTCCCCAGCCTGTCCTTGATTTCCATATGTCATATCTGTCTTTCCTGGCTGTCTGCCATGGACTGTAAGGTCCTGGCATTTATATAATATATATACAAGTATAATTAATGTATATATACTTGTATTATTATTCTTATTATTATCATTATTATTATTATTATCATCTATCCTCAAGGTTACTCCTTGTCCAGCAGGTGCAAGAACCAACATGCCTAGTTGAGAAACACTCTAGTAAAGGACAGTAAAGCGTGTGAGAGAGGACACTGCCTACTGTGTCCACAAAGAAATTCATGTCAATGTGCCCCATATGATTGGATTTTCATGGCTGTAGAAGGTAAATGAGAGAAGAAACATTAGCCCTATATTTATAACTCTCAATACCTAGACAACACCTAATATTTTGACTCCAGAACACCAAAGAGTTGTATAGCTAGAAAATGAAATTTGCTTTCATGCAAAGGGTTGACTACAATAGGTGTAAGTTACTGATCTAGTACAGAACACAGTGACACTTGACCTAAAAAGGCGTATAAACGATAACTCACTGCTCTGCTTTGCTTAGGACTGATGGACTTCATAGTTCACTGGACCTTTTGTGCTAACCTCGAGACAGTCCTGGGCAAACCAGGGTGGTCAAGAAGCCTAAGAACAAGATGGCTTTCTTGCCTAGATAGTTAGCCAGTCCATCATTATGATGTTTTTAGTCATTCTGAGTCTGTTTTCTCATCTCTATAATGTTCTGAGTTTAATTGTTTTAATAGATGTTAAGAGGCTTACTGTAGCTCTTGAAAAATAGTAAACACAAAATCTATCATGACTAATGATTAGCAAATAATATTATCAGAAAAAGTAACACATGAATACACAAAAGTATAAGAAAAATCCATATGTGAAGTAACAAGTATTAGGTGATGATGAAAGCATATGCTACCAGAGTCAGTGGGGAAGCGACATGGGAGTAGGAGGTTCCTATATTCATTTATTCACTGCAGTATCTACTCTGGGACAGCACAGGATTTAATGCCATCTTTAATTTGGTGAACCAGGTAGACATAATTCCTACCTTCACTGGGCTTTCAGTCTATGGGACAGTTAGACATTAAACGCAACACTGGCAAAAGACTGAGTATTATGAGAGAAAATCAGTGTTCCCTCGGAGAAGATGGGGGGTGTCTAATTCACATTGGGTCATCAAAGTGGAGTTCCCTGACGAAGTGTCATTGACAACAATGCCTGAAGGATGAGAAGGAGCCAGTCTGATAAAAAACAGGAGAAAGCACAGTCCATGCAGGGAAGAACAGAGCTCAGAGAATGTATCTTAGCAGAGGTGGGATTTGAATTGGGTCTTTAAGAATGGTTGAGGTTTCAATGAACACAGATATAATGCCTATCATGGATGCTTCTACTTCTCTGCTGACCTTGGGAAAATTCTTTTCATCACCAGTCCTCAGTTTCCTCTTCTATGAAATAAAGAGGTTCGGCTGAATGATTCCTATGAAGAAATCGTGTGGATAGGCTTGATGATGCCCAAGAAGATGAACACAAGAGAATCAAAAGCCACTTGCTGTTAACCATGGCCGCACACAAATATCCCATAGGAATTGGTGGAAAATTGTGCATCTCCATAGTCCCTATGGGCACTGCACATTAATTGAATGGGTTGAGATGTGAAGACTTGAATAGATGGTGAGGTGTCAGTTAGACCTGCCTGGGAACAGGTCTGATAAACGTGTTGGCATTTGGGAGAGGAATTTGTGCTTCTATTCAATCAGCGATTTCCATGGGTCAGAGAAAGGAGTTTCCCTTTGTGACTTTCCTTCCCCATGAGGAGGAAGGGAATAATTGAACAGCTAAACTGTGGACATTTTACACTATATATACATATAGTGTATATATATAGAACACACAAATGTGTGTGTATGTGTGTATATGCATATCTAATTGAATGATTCCTATGGAGGAATTATGTGCATAGGCTTGAATATACCCAAGAAGATGAACACACACATACACATTTTCCTCCTGGTAAACTTGGAAAAACCCACATAAATTTAACATGAACTTTTAAAAATTGACTCATTTGGACTTCCCGTCGTGGCGCAGTGGTTAACAAATCCGACTAGGAACCATGAGGTTGCGGGTTCGGTCCCTGCCCTTGCTCAGTGGGTTAATGATCCGGCGTTGCCGTGAGCTGTGGTGTAGGTTGCAGACGCGGCTCGGATCCAGCGTTGCTGTGGCTCTGGCGTAGGCCGGTGGCTACAGCTCCGATTCAACCCCTAGCCTGGGAACCTCCATATGCCGCGGGAGCGGCCCAAGAAATAGCAACAACAGCAACAACAACAACAACAGACCAAAAGACAAAAAAAAAAAAAAAAAAAAAAAAAAAAAAAAAAAAAAAAAAAAAAAAAAAAAAAAAAAAATTGACTCATTTAAATCACTTTCTGCCTAAAAATTGTGTGGTGCTGAGGGCAGCTTTCTTAGGGCATTCTTTTCACTGAGTGTGCAGAGTTGCTGAAATAGGTGTGGAGAATGGGGAAAATTACTGTGCAGGTGCCCACCTCATTCCCAGACAGCCAAGGGTTCATTTTGTCCTTCTCCCTCAAATTTGCCAGAAAAGGAGAAAGAGACGTCTCTGAGGACCTTCCTCTAAATCAGAGAGCCCACGAGGGTGGAGGAGTTCTCTGCATCCTTGACCCAGCCCAACGTGGGAACTCAGGCACTGTCAGCTGAAGGGACAAATTCTTTTCAAGCCAAGATCTAGTTTGATCTGATCTGGCTAATGTGAAAATTGAGAGATGGCAAAGAGATGGGGAGAACATTTAGGGAAAGAGCTGCATCCTGACAGTTAGTGAGAAAAACACTCTCAGTGAAGCTGTAGGGGAGGGCTGCCTTCAGCAAGGTGACCTTGACCCAGGTGACTGTTCTCTAATCTGAGCTCTGCAGGTAAGCATTTCTCTCCTAGCTGGAAAAATGTCCACAAAAAAATTAAAGTGAACTTGATATGTGAACTTGGCAAACAGTCTTTTAAATCTGTAGCTTCGACTTTCAAATAAACATGACATGGGATGGCTTAAATTTAGCCCCAGTGAAGATAGAAATCATCTGGTGATTATAATAAAAACATCAATAGTTTCTTATAGTTAGTAAACAGATCACAGTCTCCAAAGTCCTCTTACATATATTATCCCATTCAAAATTGCACAACTTCTTGGAGTATATTGTGCTAAGTGAAATAAGTAAGAGAAAGACAAAATATGGTATGATACTACTTACACGTGGTATCTAAAAAATACAACAAACTAGTGAATATGACAAAAAAAAGCAGCAGACTCACAGATACTGAGAACAAACTAGTTGAGAGATGGAAGTGGGGAAGGGCAAGATAGGGATAAGAGATTAAGAAATACAAATTACTAGACATAAAATAAGCTACAAGGATATACTGTACAACACAGGAATATAGCCAATATTTTATAATAGCCTTTTAAATGGAATATAACCTTTTAAAATTGTGAATTACTGCATTGTAACCTGTAACTTATATAATATTGTACAGCATCTATACATCAATTAAAACTGTTTTTGGATGCCTTGTCTGATTGCTGTGGCTAGGATTTCCAGTATTAAGGCATCTAAATAGGAAGAGAAGAGGTAAAACTGTCACTGTATGCAGATGACATGATGATTATATAGAAAACCCTAAGGATTCAAACCAAAAATTATGTGAACTGATCAGCAAATTCAGCAAAGTAGCAGGATATAAGATTAACATTCAGAAATCAGTCACATTTCTGTATACTAACAATGAAATAATAGAAAAGGAATACAAAAATACAATACCTTTTAAAATTGCACCCCATAAAATCAAATACCTGGGAATACACCTGACCAAGGAGGTAAAGGACTTATATGCCAAGAAGTATAAAACATTAATCAAGGAAGTTAAAGAAGATGTAAAGAAATGGAAAGATAGTCCATGCTCCTGGGTTGGAAAAATTAATATTGTAAAAATGGCTATACTACCCAAAGCAATCTACAGATTCAGTGCAATCCCTATCCAACTACCCAGGACATTTTTTTTTCACAGAACTACAAGAAACAATCCAAAAATTTATATGGAACCACAAAAGACTCAGAATTGCCAAAGCAATTCTGAGGAAGAAAAACCAAGCAGGGGGAATAACTCTCCCAGACTTCAGACAATATTGAAAAGCCACAGTCATCAAGACAGTGTGGTACTGGTACCAAAACAGACAGAGAGACCAATGGAAGAGAATAGAGAACCCGGAAATAAACCCAGACACCTATGGTCAATTAATCTTTGAGAAGGGAGGCAAAAACATAAAATGGGAAAAAGGAAGTCTACTCAGCAAGCATTGCTGAGACACCTGGACAGCTGCATGCAAATCAGTGAAACTAGAACACACCCTCACACCATGCACCAAAATAAACTCTAAATGGCTGGAAGACTTAAATATAAGGTGAGACACCATCAAACTCCTGGAAGAGAACATTGGCAAAACATTCTCTGACATCAACCTTATGAATACTTTCTCAGGTCAGTCTCTCAAAGCAACAGAAATAAGAGCAAAAAGAAACCAGTGGGACCTAATCAAATGGACAAGCTTTTGCACAACAAAGGAAACCAAAAAGAAAACAAAAAGACAACTTGTAGAATGGGAGAAAATAGGTTCAAATGATGCAACCGACAAGGGCTTAATTTCTAGAATATACAAGCAACTTATATAACTCAACAGCAAAAAAGACAACAACCCAATTGAAAAAATGGGCAAAATACCTGAAAAGACATTTCTCCAAGGAAGATGTATAGATGGCCAACAAGCACATGAACAAATGCTCAACATCCCTGATTATTAGAGAAATACAAATCAAAACTACCATGAGATACCACCTCACACCAGTCACAATGGCCATCATTCATAAGTTCACAAATAACAAATGCTGGAGAGGGTGTGGAGAGAGGGAACCCTCCTGCACTATTGGTGGGAATGTAAGCTGGTACAACCACTATTGAGAACCGTATGGAGGTATCTATATATAGAACTACCATATGACCATATGACCAGGCAATCCCACTCTTGGGCACATATCCAGACAAAACTCTCCTTAAAAAAGACACATGCACCTGCATGTTCATTGCAGCACCATTCACAATAGCCAAGACATGGAAACAACCCAAATGTCCATCGACAGATGATTGGATTAGGATGAAGTGGTACATATACACAATGGGATACTACTCAGCCGTAAAAAAGAACGACATATGCCATTTGCAGCAACATGGATGGAACTAGAGCCTCTCATACTGAGTGAGGTAAGTCAGAAAGAGAAAGACAAATACCATAGGATACCACTTATATCTGGAATCTAATATAGGGCACAAATGAACCTTTACACAGAAAAGAAAATCATGGACTTGCAGGACAGACTTGTGGATGCCAAGGGGGAGGGGGAGGGAGTGAGGTGTATTGGGAGCTTGGGGTTAATAGAGGCAAACTATTGCCTTTGGAATGGATTAGCAATGAGATCCTGCTGTGTAGCACTGGGAACTATGTGTAGTCACTTATGATGGAGCATGATAATGTGCAAAAATAGAATGCATACATGTATGTGTAACTGGGTCACCATGCTGTACAGTAGAAAAAAATTGTATTGGTGAAATAACAATTTAAAAAAATTAAAAAATTTTTTTTGTTACAAAAATGGCACACCACCACGAAGGTCCAAAATGGGCAGGGACTAGTCATCTTTTGTGTATCAGAGTATTCTCCCCAGTAGGATTAAATATTTGTTAATAGTTATCTGTTGATACCAGTGACAGCAAATAGGATGCCTAGGCTTTGAAATGCTAAATCCCTTTTCCAGTGGCAAATAATTCATGAATGGCAGAGCAGTTACATTTTGGCATAGGTAGATCATAAACTTTTCCAGGTGTGCTCATACTTTAGCCTCTTCCCATGCCCACATGGCGGGTAGATTCACTTTCAGCTTCACTGACACAGGTAGTGGTCAAGTGGAAGGACAGACAAAGTTTTAGATTATAAGGAAAAATATAGAAAAACAACCTGCTAATGTAGATTGAAACTAGCTCACAAATCCAAAAGAAAATCAACCCTCATTGTAGCTTTGTTTTATATTATGGCTCTTGTACAAATTGATATTTTAATGTTAATGAGTAATTTTTTTAAAGTTCATTGAAAATGCTCAATTGATACGTCTTTCTTCTTAAACTGCGTGGAATTTTCTCTGTAAGTATCCTTTGACCAAAATTTAACAATCATGCAGATGATATGCATATGTCTTTCATCTTTCAGAATATTATTCAGCATTCTATCCATGACTTCTGGAAATTATCCCCTAGGTGTTTCTGAAATGCCTTTGTAAAGGAAATCCTGTACCTGACTGTTGACTTGTCTCTGGGATGGCGGGATAAATGAACATTTACATCCAGCCAAGATCAGAAAGGCAAAGGTATTGACTCCAGAGAAAGCTCTATATTCAGTGTGTGCTTTCTCTTTTTAATTCCTGAATTTAAGGCTGCAGTTAGAAAGACGAGAAAGATGGGCACCCTTTTGGTCGATAAGCTCACATCAGCTTGCCCTGTGCTCACTGACGTTATCTTCACCCAGGACAGGTGGTAGAAGGGATTGTTTGCCCCCTCCTCACCCTGTCCTTTTAGGTTTCCAACATTTTTGAGACACATGTAGAATTTTTTTTTCTGGTGAATGCCACAAGAGATGTAATAGAAGATGCATTTTTTTTGACTCCTAATTAATCAAGATAACATCTCTCTCAACCATTAGACAGTAAAATCAATCCCTCCAGCGGCTGCTCTGCCAGTTAGACTTCCACACCAATACCAATTATTGGCAAACCAGTGATGTATTTAAGCATGTTGCACTCTATCATTTTACAATATGTGACCATGTGACCATGTTGAGGATGTGGAGAGGTGACAATTTCTGCCCCTGGAACCAGCAATGGGATTTCTGCTGCATCTGTACCCCTGCCCATTCCCTCCTTCCCACACCCTAAACCAGGGTGGATGATTCATTTCCCAGACTCTGACTGGCATCAAACCACTCACTCACCATGAGGGAACCTGGAATCCCAGGAAAGGAGGGACACAGGAGCATTGGATAAGGAAGTGAGGCGACAGCCATAGTCAATGTGGGCACGTTGGGAGCAGCCCTATGTTGAGGCCCTGAACTTCATCATGAGGGTGAGGGAGGGAAAGAAGGAGGAGGGGAGGAAGTAAGTGAGGTCCCTTTGTGGAAACGCCATGTGGAGATGTCTAAGGTCTAGCTAAGATGGAAACGTTTCTAAGGGATTCATGGTAGGATTCACATAAGCAGCACCTGCCCAGGTCATTGGAAACATTCTTCCAGGCAAAACTCACCAAGTCAAGGGCTCAAGGGTAGTGGGGGGACATTCTCTTGGAGGCAAGATATTGCCTCCTCCTGATTCAGAGCTAGGGCATCAAATACATGATGGTATGTTCCAGCAATTTGTGAGGTACACAGAGTACTGTGTGGCAGACCAAGAGAGCTTTTAAGGCAAGTGACCCTTCCACGATCCCCACATATAGTTCTGTCATCCCTATTTCTCTTTACTAGAATGCCCTAAGTCTCAATCATCCGAGTTTTCAACTAATTTCCAAGTATTTTGTGAGCAAGACTTGAAGGCATGATAAGTTCTAGGTGACCTGGGATCTAAATAAGACTTTCTTACTAAGGCAAAGAAGGGGCTGATGACAGGGACCTGCTGGGGCCTCAAGGCACTAACACTTAGGCAGGCACACCTTTCTGACTCATCCTTTTCTGGAAAGCACCCTAACCTTCTCAGGCGTCCCCTTCTACAGCCTGGATACATGTGAAAGCCCCTCTCCACTACATGTCACCGTGAGTGGCCTGTTTCCTATCTCTTCCTGAGTCACTGTGAACATGAATCTTGATCATCTCCATATCTCCAGGGACAAGTGCAGACTTGGTCCAAAGTAGCATTCTTTGAGAGTACCTATTTTGGTGTGCAAACACCGTTGCAGGTGGCACTCAATTCTAAGTGTAGGAGACCATGCATGTGTGTGACAGCAAAAGGGCTAAGTAGCACTGAATCAGTTCCATTTCCTAGAAAATCTGTTGAGAGGAGGACCATGCTTCTATAGCTGCTACATTTTAGGCAAGATTATGGAGCTATCATAACAACAATAATAACAATACCTACCATTTTTATGAAAATAAGTATGTGACATTGTGTGTGTTCCTCTGAGGTCAGAGTTAACACCCAATCATATTGATGAAGAAACTGACTCAGAGAGGTCAAATGATACCCCAAAGGTTGCAGAGCATTTGAACTTGAGTAGGTCTGACTGGACCTGTGTTTCTGCCACTGTGCTACACGAGCTCCATAGAGAACTCTGCCATGGTGTTTCTTCAGTTTACACTGAGATATTTTCACTTCTTCCTTAACAGTACATTTCCTTCCCAGATCTTGTGATGTTCACAGGTTGTGTTGCTCTTATTGGAAAACTGCACCTGGAAAGTCAACGTGTACAGAAAAGTAAAACTTTAGGACTACTACCATTTTAGCGAGACTATCAGGATCTATTCCTCTGACAACAAAATGGTGATTCACAGACATTGCTCTGGAGATGTATGAGTGAGCACAAATCCTCTACAAGTAGGGAACTGAGTGGTGTATGTGCTGGATGCAAAGATGAACTTGTGCTGACATGGTCTCCAATCCAAAGGGTTCAGTTAGGTACCCAGAGATGCTCTCTAGGACTTGAGTTGTGGACTTACGAAAGGTCCCCTTCCTTTACTTGCTTTAAATCCAAACTGACATTAGTTGTGAACTTACATTTTCTATGAGCTTGGTTAAATTTTTTTAAAGTACGTTTATCTTTCATTAGGGTATAGTTGCTTTATAGTGTTGAAACAGTTTCTGTGGTACAGCATAGTGACCCAGTCATATGTATATATATGTATATAAGTATATATGTGTGTGTGTATATACATTCTTTTTCTCATGATATCTTCCATTATAGTTTTATTGAAATATTTTGCTTAAACATGTCCTTGGGTGGGAGGCTGAAACTGTTATTGCAGCACAAATTTGTATGAAATGGGGCATGAGGCCTGTGGTCACGGTCTTTAAGGCACTTTTCCCTTAATGACATTATTTTCACACTCCCAGCTCATATTATCTTGAGCTGTAGAGTCTGTCCCATTTGAATGGAAAGTCCTGTATCCACCACAACATGCAGACCAATGCATTGCTCACAGGTTTGTGGGAATGAATCAGGGCTTTGATTAATTACCTGGTGTCTTAGCCTTGACATCAGGCCTCATTCTTAATGTATTAAGTGAACATGCATTATGGATTGGAAAACCACTCACCCACACAAGAAGTTGTTTGGCTGACATTTAATTTTGCCACTTGTCAGCCCCATGATATGAGAGATGAGCTATCTTTTGACTGGAAGTATTCTGAATTCTCCTCAAGATTTGTTGGTGATGCACCAGACTCCACCAGGTTTCTCATTATTGTTCTTCCAGTCCAGCATTCATGCTTCACACTCTGTTAGTGTGAGCCCCTCAGTGTTAGTCAGCAAAGTCAAATGTGGCTGGTCTTCCACAAAACAAAGGCTGGTCAGGTGGGTCTTTGACTCATACTGTCTTATGGTATGTCATTCATTGTGGTCTTTTCCTCTGAGGTTCCTGGGAGGCTTCAGATGTGCTGTAATATCAGCCCCTCCTTCCCTGGTCTAGGCTACATTCCAACCTGCTGCTCTGATTGAAACACCAGTGTCTGCCATGTTTTCTTTTTTATAGCCAAGCATGCAGCATATGGAAATTCCTGGGCTGGGGGTCGAATCAGAGTTGCAGCTGCTGGCCTATGCCAGATCCAAACTATGTCTGTGACCTACACCACAGTTCATGGCAATGTGGGATCATTAACCCACTGAGCAAGGCCAGGGATAGAACCCATCTCCTTGTGGACACTGTCAAGTCCTTAACACGCTAAGCCACAACAGGAACTCCTATTTATTTTTTTTCTTATTCACTCATTCATTCTTGAACAAATGTTGGTTAAGCACCTACTATGTGCAGGCACTCTGCTAGATGCTACAAATAAAGTGATGATTATGATGGGCATTCTCCTTACATTCATACTTGTTTGAGCTTATCAGATGGGAATGATAGTAATCAAGTACAAGCAAATACATATGTAATTACAAATCATAATAAATGCTAGGAAGGAACATAATAGCAGGCTATAAAAAAAGAATACAGGACCTACTTGCAATGGATTGGTGGGAGTCAGTCTGTAGAATCCTTAATTCTGGGTCAAGGAGTTAACCCTCCCTTCTCCATCTGTGTGAATTGCCCTTAGCTGAAGAGAGTTTTTCCACCCACCCTTTCTAGTGCACTTGCCGCCAATGACTGATCCATATGGAGATACAAAATCCTGGTTCCCTGGTCTCATGGCAGGATAACTCTGAAGAATGTCCCAGCTTCAGAGCACTCTGTGGGATAGGGTGTAGCCCCATTCAATTCCACTTCTTTCTATGCCCAGTCCTGCTCCTCTCACTTTCATAGAAGACTAGTTCCTTATAAGACTACTCTTCCCAGTAGACCTGAATGCAAATCTCAGTCTCAGAGCCTGGTTCCCTGAGAACCTGACCTATGATGTAGCCCATTCCAAGAGGAAGGGCTCATCCCAGCATAAAGAACAGGGAGACATCTCCCTAGGCAAAAAGAACAGCATGTGCAAGGAAGAGAAGCTCCAGGTACTAATCCACCCTCTGAGGATCCTGTCTCTCACACTGATGTCCCAGGGCCTCCATGACATGTCTGGGCCTTGATCATCCAAACCTCTTCTGACCTACCTCCCCATACAAAATGTGCCTAAGTAAGACCTCCTGCTGCCTCTGAGGCTGTGCATGGACTTCTTACTTCTTCTTCCTCTTCTCTTACTATTTGCCATTCTCATAAATTTACTTTTGAAAATTTGATTTCAAGCTTATCATTATCTCCTCTCAACTTCCCGACCTAGTGCTTAATTAATAGGGATTATGCTTTGTTTATGTGGGTCTTTTAAAATGTTTTCCCATGGAATCTTTAAGCCCTGATGATACCAAAAGACTCCTCATAGAGGGAATTATTTGGAAACTTCTACATAATCCTTTTCTGCCTAGATGAGAGGGTTGAGGAAGAGATAAAATAGGGTACCAGTGAGGGTTCTTGGTTATGAAAAACAGACCCCAGCCTTGCTAGTTCAAGAAACAAAGAAATTTATTAGAGGGTGTTATGTGACTCATAGAATATCTTGGCAGGCCAGGAACCAGGTTTGTAGGGAAAGACAGCTTCTTTCTCATGGGCTATGTCAGTGAGACATCATGGCCATTCAGCTCAGACTTTACAGCTCATAGTCAGCCCTGATGCTGAATCAGGACATGTCACTTGAATTTCAGTCACTGCAGTCCTTGGTATGTCTCTCCCCCAACTCTCTCAGAGTGGAGTCTGCCCAGTGTCTGCTTCACTGAGTCCCTTGCTTCTGAATCATAGCCTCACACAGGGGCATGTGGTCAGTGAAGCTTAGGATACATGGCAGAGCTGCTAAAGGAACTGGTAAATCAAGTTTCTGGCATCTGCTGTAGGGTGGTGTGGATTTATAAGTGGAAAAATTGGAAGCTTAGGAAAGATGTTCAAATGTGACAAAGAACCAAAACAATAGCTAGTGAGCATGACATATGAATGAGGGAGCTGGAGATAGAGCTTTAAGGGCTTTTAGGATCAATCTAGGAAATTGACCTGTAGCTAGGAGCTGTCAAACACCCCCCAACATTCACATCCAATTTCTGAGAAAGACCTTCTTCTTAACCATCTCTTAAAGTCTTCTATCTCCCTTACCAGCATCCTAGTCCAGGGTATAGCAAACTTCTGTCTGCAAGCCAAATCTAGTTTCTACCTCCTGCTTTGGTAAATCAAGTTTTATTGGACCATAGCTATACTCAATTGATAATATACTGTCTATGGCTATTTTGAGTAGGGTAGTTTCACTAGAGACCATATGGCTAACAAAGCCTAAAATATTTACTACCTAGTCTTTTACAGAAAAGATTTGCCGACCCCTATCCCAGGCTAAGCCTTAACCATCTCTTATTGGACTTCTGCAAGAGCATCCTGAAAAACCCTACATTTCTTATCAGTACCTACAATGTGATGTCACTTGATATCTAAATTACTCTTTGTAAAGCACAAATAAAATCATTGTAGTCTAAGATAAAATCTTTCAACAGACTCCCATTATACTTAAAACTGAAAGCAGCATTCTCAATATGGCAATAAAAGCCGGCAAGTTTCAATTCGTGTCTACATGAGTGGTTTGCCGGTGGGATGATAATAGTTGAGTAAAAGACAGCAGCAAACATGGTTAGAGAGTCCAACTTTTTCAGTGGTCAGGGATAAGAAAGGGTGTTCTGAGAAAGGATGACATGAGAGAGCTTGCTCCCAGATACTGGATACAGAGAAGTGCTTCCCCTTCCCAAGTCCTTCACAGAACAAAGAGCTGCAGTGAATGAGATTTCCACTAAGTGCAAGAAGCCTGCTTTTGTCATTATCCTGCTCTTAAAAACACCTTCCTGTCGTCCCCTTCCCTAATCCCCCTGATGTGAAGTCTCTTACTAGAGGTCCTGCTTGCTCATTGGGAGCAAGTGACAAATGCTATACATCCCAGCACATGCCACTCTGCTACAAAACCACGTAAACTAATGGGTGATTTTCCTGATCTGGTGAACTCCAGCAGGCCCATGCTTCAAGCATGCATAACAGCCATTCCTGAAAGGTACCCTCTGATCTGAGAGTCAATATTCTCAGTGTTATTTCAACAGTTTTTGGTGTTTTTTTTTGGGGGGGGTTGTTTTTTTTTTTGGCTTGTTTGGTTGGTTTGTGGTGTTTTGCTTTTTAAAATGATTTTTATTTTCTTCCATTATACTGGTTTACCGTGTTCTGTCAATTTTCTACTGTACAGCAAAGGGACCCAGTCATGCATATATATACATTCTTTTTCTCATATTATCCTCCATCATGTTCCATCACAAGTGACTAGATAATTCCCTGTGCTATATAGAAGGATCTAATTGCTTATCCACTCCAAATGCAATAGTTTGCAGCTATTAAGCTCAGACTCCCAGTCCATAGCACTCCCTCCTCCTCCCACTTGGCAACCACAAGTCTGTTTCTCCAAGTCCATGAGTTTCTTTTCTGTTGAAAGGTTCATTGAGCTATCTATGAGATTTCAGATATAAGTGATATTGTGTTATTTGTCTTTCCCTTTCTTTCTTTCTTTTTTTTTTTTTTTTGTCTTTTTGCTATTTCTTTGGGCCGCTCCCGCGGCATATGGAGGTTCCCAGGCTAGGGGTCGAATCGGAGCTGTAGCCACCAGCCTACGCCAGAGCCACAGCAACGTGGCATCCGAGCTGCGTCTGCAACCTACACCACAGCTCACGGCAATGCCAGATCGTTAACCCACTGAGCAAGGGCAGGGACCGAACCCGCAACCTCATGGTTCCTAGTCGGATTCGTTAACCACTGCGCCACGACGGGAACTCCTGTCTTTCCCTTTCTTACTTCACTTAGTGTGAGAGTCTCTAGTTCCCTCCATGTTGCTGCATATGGCATTATTTTGTTCTTTTTTACGGCTGAGTAGTATTCCATTATATATATATGTACCACATTTTCTTAATCCATTCATCTGTTGATGGATATTTAAATTGTTTCCATGTCTTGGTTATTGTGAATAGTGTTGCAATAAACATACGAGTGCATGTGTCTTTTTCAAGGAAAGTTTCGTCCGGATATATGCCCAAGAGTGGGAAAGCTGGCTCATATGGTAGTTCTATATTTAGTTTTCTGAGGTACCTCCATACTGTTTTCCATAGTGGTTGTACCAATTTATATTCCCACCAACAGTGTAGGAGGGTTCCCTTTTCTCCACACCCTCTCCAGCATTTGTTACTTGTGGACTTATTAGTGATGGCCATTCTGACTGGTGTGAGGTGGTATCTCATAGTAGTTTTGATATGCATTTCTCTAATAATCTGTGGTGTTGAGCATTTATTCATGTGTTTGTTACCCTTCTGTATATCTCCTTTGGAGTAATATCTGTTCAGATCTATTGACCATTTTTCAATTGGGTTGTTGATTTTTATGCTGTTGAGTTGTATAAGTTGTTTGAATATTTTAGAGATTAAGCACTTGTCGGTTGCATCGTTTGATACTACATTCTCCCATTTTGTAGGTTGTCTTTTTTTTATGGTTTCCTTTGCTGTGCAAAACCTTGTCAGTTTGATTAGGTCCAATTGGTTTATTTTTGCTTTTATTTCTGTTGCTTTGGGAGACTGACCTAAGAAAAACATTTGTAAGGTTGATGTCAGAGAATGTTTTGCCTATGTTCTCTTCTAGGAGTTTGATGGTGTGTTGTTTTACATTTAAGTCTTTAAGCTATTTTGAGTTCATTTTTGTGCATGGTGTGAGGGTGTGTTCTAGTTTCATTGATTTACTTGCATCTGTCCAGTTTTCCCAGAACCACTTGCTGAAAAGACCGTCTTTTTTTCCCATTTTATATTCTTGCCTCTGTTGTCAAAGATTAATTGACTGTAGGTGCCTGGACTTATTTCTAGGTTCTCTAATCTGTTCCATTGTTCTGTGTGTCTGTTTTGGTATCAGTACCACACTGTCTTGATGACCATGGCTTTGTAATTTTGCCTGAAGTCTGGGAGAGTTATGCCTCCTGCTTGGTTTTTGTTCCTCAAGATTGCTTTGGCAATTCTGGGTCTTTTATTGTTCCATATAAATTTTTGTATTGTTGTAGTTTTGTGAAAAATGTCCTGGGTAATTTGATAGGGATTACATTGAATCTGTAGATTGCTTGGGGTAGTACGGCCATTTTTATGATATTAATTTTTCCAACCCAGGAGCATGGAATATCTTTCCATTTCTTGGAATCCTCTTTAATTTCCTTGATTAATGTTTTATAGTTCTCAGCATGTAAAGTCGTTCATATCCTTGGTCAGCTTTGTTCCTAGGTATTTAATTTTGGGGGTGCAATTTTAAAAGGTATTGTATTTTTGTATTCCTTTTCTACTATTTCATTGATAATATTACAGAAATGCAACTGATTTCTGAATGTTAATCCTGTATCCTGATACTTTGCTGAATTCATTGATCAGTTTGCATAGTTTTTGTGAGGAGTTCCTAGGCTTTTCTATATATAGGATCATGTCATCTGCATACAGTGACAATTTCACCTCTTCTCTTCCAATTTGGATACCTTTTATTTCTTTTGACTGATTGCTTGTGGCTAGGACTTTGAACAGTATGTTGAATAAAAGTGGTCAGAGTGGGCATCCTTGTCTTGTTCCAGATTTTAGTGAGAAGGCTTCAGCTTTCCTCCATTGAGTAATTTATTTGCTATGGGTTTGTCATAAATGGCTTTTTTTATGCTTATGTATGTTCCCTCTATACCCACTTTTCTAAGAGTTTTTATCATGAATGGATATTGGACTTTGTCAAATTTTTTTTCTGCCTCTGTTGAGATGATCATGCGGTTTTTGACTTTTCTTTTTTAATGGCGTGTATGACATTGACTGATTTGTGTGCGTGCTGAAACCTCTTTGTGAACCTGGGATGAATCCCACTTGGTCATGGAGTATGACCTTTTAAATAAGTTGTTGGATTGGGTTGGCTAAAATTTTATTAGGATTTTTTTGCATCTATATTCATCAAAGATATTGGCCTATAATATTATTTTTGGTAGTATCTTTGTCAGGTCTTGGTATTAGGGTGAGGGTTGCTTCATAGAATGTCTTTGCGAGTGTTCCTTCTACAACATTTTGGAAAATTTTATGCAGGATGGTTATAAGTTCCTCTTTGTATATTTGGTAGAATTTGCCTGTGAAGCCATCTTGTCCTAGCCTTTTGTTTGTAGGTAGTGTTTTTATTAGATATTCATTTCTAGTGATCAGTCTGTTCAGTTGGTCTATTTCTTCTTGATTCAGTTTTGGCGGGCTATAAGTCTCTAGAAAGTTGTCCATTTCTTTTAGGTTGTCAAGTTTATTGGCATATAATTTTTGATAATATTCTCTTACAGTTTTTTGTATTTCTGCAGTATCTGTTGAGATATCTCCTTTTTCATTTCTGTTTATTTGGGTTTTTTTCTCTCCTCTCTCGGTGAGTCTAGCCAGAGGATTGTCACTTCTGCTTGCCTTTTCAAAGAAACAGCTCTAGGTCTTATTGATTTTTTTTGGTCTTTTCTAGGGCCACACCTGCGGCATATGGAGGTTCCCAGTCTAGGGGTCCAATTGGAGCTGTAACTACTGGCCTATGCCAGAGCTACAGCAACGTGGGATCCGAGCTGCATCTGTGACCTACACCACAGCTCATGGCAATGTGGGATCCTTAACCTACTGAGTGAGGCCAGGGATTGAACCTGCAACCTCATGGTTCCTAGTTGGATTCGTTAACCACTGAGCCACGAAGGGAAATCCTCTATTGTTTTTTTAATCTCTATTTTATTGATTTTGTCTCTGATATTTATGATTTTCCTCCTTCAGCTGACTCTAGGTTTTGTTTGTCTTCTTTTTCTAATTCATTTAGCTGGTGGGTTAAGTTGTCAATATGAGATTTTTCTTCTTTTTTGGAGAAAGGCCTGTTTCACTATGAATTTCCCTTTGAGCACTGCTTTTGCAGCATCCCGTAGATTTTGAATTGTTTTGTCCCCATTATATTTGTCTAGAGGTATTTTTTAATTTCCTTTTTGATTTTCTCACTGACACTTTGGTTTTTTAATGGCATGTTGTTTAGTCTCCATGTAGTTAATTTTTTCTCATTTCTTTTCCTGTGGATGATTTCTAGTTTCATGCCATTGTGGTCAGAGAAGATACTTGAAATTATTTCTACACTCTTAAATTTGTTGAGGTTAATTTTCTGCCCCAGCATGTGGTCAATCCTCGAGAATATTCCATGTGAACTTGAAAAGAATGCATATTCTGATTTTTTTGGATGTAATGTCCTAAAAATATCAATTTAGTCTAAATTTTCTTCTGTGTCATTTAGGATCTCTGTTGCCTTATTGATTTTCTGTCTAGAGGATCTGTCCATTGATGTGAGTAGGGTTTTAAAGTCTACTATTATTGTAGTCCCATCAATTTCTCCTTTTATGCCTGCTAGTATTTGTTGTATATAACTGGGTGCTTATATTAGGGGCATATATATTGATGATTATAATATCCTCTTCTTGAATGGATCATTTTACCATTAAATAGTATCCTTCTTTGTCTTTCTTTATGGCCTTTGTTTTAAAGTCTATTTTGTCTGATATGAGTATTGCAACTCCTGCTTTCCTGTCACAATATCTTTTCCCATCCCCTCACTTTCAATATATATATGTCCTTTGCCCTGAGGTAAGTCCCTTGCAAAGACCATATTATAGGCTCTTGCTTTTTTATCAAATCTGCCACTCTGTGTCTTTTGATTGGATCATTCATTCCATTGGCATTTAAGGTAATTATTGATAAATATGTATTTACTGCCATTTTAAACATTGTTTTTAAATTGATTTCATGTTTCTCCTTTGTTCCTTTCCTTTTTGGTTGGATGATTTCCATTTATTTTATGCTTGTGAACTTTTCTTTTTAGATTTTGTGAATGTAATGTCTGGTTTTGATTTGTGGTTGCACTGTTTTTAAAGTATGTTAACCCCTTCCTACATCTGCTTGCTTTAGCCTGATAGTCATATAGGCTTAAAAACATCATTAAAAAAAGAGTTAATTTTCTTACTTTCCTTCCTCACATTCTATGATTTTGAAGTCCTTTTTTAACATCTTTGTGTTTGTTCTTTTGCTGTTTCTTGTGTTTGTCGTCACTTTTACAGCATTTTTTTTCCTTTTAGATCTGTTTACTAGCTTAAGTTATTGCTTTCCAATTGTGATTTCCTCCATCCTATTTCTTCTTACTCCTTTTGTATTTAGAGAAGCCCTTTAAGTATTTCTTTTAGAATGGGTTTAGTATTGCTGTACTCTTTTAGTTTTTGTTTGTTGGAGAAGTTATTTATTTCTCCTTCTATTTTAAATGATATTCTTGCTAGGTAGAGTATTCTAAACTGCAAGATTTTCCCTTTTAGAACTTTGAATATATCTTGTCACTCTCTTCTGGCCTGAAGTGTTTCTCCAGAGAAAATAGCTGATAGCTTTATGGGGATTCCCTTATAATTACCACTTTTTGTTTTTCTTGCTGCCTTTAGAATTCTCTCTTTAACTTTGCCATTTTTATTATAATTTATCTTGGTGTGGGCCTGTTTGGGTTCAACTTGACTGGGGCCCTCTGTGCTTTCTGTATCTTGGCATCTGTTCTCTTTAGATTTGGCAAGTTTTCAAACATAATTTCTTCAAATATATTTTCAATTTCCTTTTCTTTTTATCTTTTTCTTGAATTCCTATTATGCATAGATTGGCCCACTACATATCCCATAGATCTCTTATACTGCTTTCATGTTTTTTCATTTGGTTTTCTGTCTGCTGTCTTGATTGGGTGATTTCCATTATTCTATCTTTCAAGTCACTAATTCATCCCTCTGCATTTTTCATTCTGCTCTTTTGTGCCTTTGGCTCAGTTCACATCTCTGCAAATGAATTTTCTAAGTTTTCCTGGTTACTCCTTATGTTTTCTAGTTCCTTTCTAAAGTAATATGCATTACTGTTTATATCTGCTCTTAATTCTTTCATAGTCACCCTTAATTCCTTCAGTATTTTCACTATCTCCCTTTTGAACTCAGTGTCTATTAGTGGCAGAGGTCTGTTTCATTGTTTGCTGCTTCAGGCGAATTCTCTTATTCTTTTAACTGTGAATTGTTCCTGAGCTTCTTAATTTTGCTTATATTTTTCTTTTTCTGTGAGTTTAGGGAAACCAAACTGTAGTCTTGGAGGGCTATTTCTATGTAAGAGCATCCCTTTTTATTTTTTGGGGGGTTACTATTTATTTTTGGCACTGGGAGTTGAGATATTTGCCATCTCTTTCTTCAGTGTGAGCAGGCTATTATCCCCAGAGTGCTGATTGTGTTTCTAGGGTGAATGGGGCAATCAGTCCATGCCTGGTTGCTGGGCTTTTGACAGTAGCAAGGACCTGCAGTGATGCAAGCTACTCCTAGTTGCAGGGCCTTGGGAAGTGATAATGCCTCAGGCAGATTTAGGTGGTGCCCAGAACAGGATGTGTGAGTTCCCAGAGGAATGAGAGCAACAACAGCTGGTGTTAAGTTGTAATGCCCTCCTCGGTGGTGCCCTCTGAAGTGATTGGGGCTGCAAATCTTGCCTATTCACGGACCCCTTGTGGTGGCAGGCCACACCCACCTCTGGATAACTGCAGTAGTTTGCCTGTAGACCAGGCAAGAAGTGCTCCATCCCGCTTAGCCCATGCAGGAGGGCTAGTTGCAGGGTCCTGGGAAGTGACAATGATCAAGCATGTGTGGGTGCTGCTTGGAGTGTTTGGCAGTGGCAGCAGCAGAGGGGATGTTCTCCCAGGGGAGTGAGAGCAACAACAGGTGGTGCTCAGTTGCAGTGTCCTCTTTTTTGCCAACCTTTGAGGTGACTGGGGCCACACATGGAGCATGTTCACAACTCCTAGTGCCTCCCTCTGGTTTCTGAGATGACTGCTCTGGTTTGTCCCTACCACCTGTAGATCACACAAGAGGTACCATGTCATGCTTAGCCCCTCACTGCCCTTAGCCCATGCAAGAGGTGCCCAGGTATCCATAGCCTACACAAAAAGTGCCTGGTCTCCCATAGCCTGAGCAAGTGGCTTTTTGCCACCCACAGCCTGTGCCAGAGGTGCCCCACCTTCTGAGAGACCATGCGCAGGGAGATTCCTATGGTGGTCCACCCTTTCTCCTCTCCCCCTTCCCAACATGGCACCTTGCTTCTCCTACAGGCCCAGATGTCCTCCCGGGTTCCCTTGGCTGTAGTGTTCTGCTCCCCAGCCCATGGCATTCTGCTCCCTAGTCCATTGCACACCACACCCTAGCCCCTCTGGCTGTCTCCACACAGCCAACCCTAGTTCCCTGGAACTGACGTCTGGACCCTGAGTCTCAGTGCCCAGCCCCTGCCTGACCCTTTCAGGCTGTGGTGTCTGTGGTGGTGGTTCAGATGATCTGTGCGGTTCTCACTCTGCTTTGCCCTCTTCAGTCCAGCTGCTGCGTTTTCTCAGCAACTTTGAGTTCCCTACATCTCAGCCAATCTCTCCGTTGGTTAAGTGGCTTCCTAGGGTGTGGATTCCTTTTCTCTTTAACAGCTCTCTCTCAGGAATGCTAGTCCTGTCCTGATTCCTTTACTCTCTCTCTTGCTTTCTTTTTTCTTTTGTTCTACCCAGTTATGTGGAGGGTTTCTTGCTCTTTTTGGAGGTTTAAGTTATTTTGCCAGCATTCCGTAGATGTTCTATGTAAATCGTTCTACATGTAACATGTGTTTTTTTGATGTGTTTGTGGGAGAAGGTGAGCATGAGGTCTTACTCCTCCACCATCTTGATCCTTCTCCCTGTTTGGTTTTTATGTTTTATCTTTATAAAACATTTTTTATTATGGGTAGTATACAACCATCACTGGAACTACACAATGAGAAAAAGTACAGTATCAAGCAAATGAATCAATTACATTATCATTTGAAAAATCTGCCCATTTTTTGAGTATATCTATCCATTTTTAAGATTGGTAACAGACTTATAATGTTCCATGGCTTAACAAATTTTAGTAATTGTAAGAACAGTTTTATTTTATAAAACTGACCACTTTATCATTTTTAACACAATTCTCAGGAACTGTTGAAGATATTTTTGACTTATGCTACTATCAAGGTATTCTCTCCTACTCCAAACATGTAATGAGTATTCTCCAAGGAGCCCTGGGTATTTATGTATGTGTGAATGTATATGTATATGTATGAAAGTACCTATCTATCATAGATCAATTATATCTCACTTATCTATTATCTACCATGTATATATGTGTATCTATCATCCATCACCTATCTATTTGTTTATTTGTCTGTAGAACATTATTAGAAGTCAAAATTCTATAACTGTTGGAGGTAGGCATGAGGATAATATGCATATTATTTATTTATTTTATATTTCTTAAATTTTTTGTTAGAATATTATGTATATGCAGAACACTACATATAACAGAGTAGAGTTCAGTAGGTTTTCTACAACATGGACACTCCACACCATACAACTACCACACAGATCAAGAAATACAAATTTACTGGTACCACCAAAGATCTCTCATGACACATTCCAGTCAAAAAGTCCAAATTATAAGCTATCATACTGTGTCTCTTCACCTCTTCTTATAAGGACACTATATATATTGGATTAGAGTTCACTCACAACTTTTGGAGGGATACAATTAAACCTATAACAGTCATGCTTAAAGCTCTATAGTTAGCTTTACAGTTAATATTTTTGGTACTTTTTAATCATTACATATTGTCCATCGTTATTCCTGCTATTTTTTTTTTATCCTTTTGCCTTTTAGGGCCACATCTGTGGCACATGGAGGCTCCCAGGCTAGGGGTTGAATTAGAGCTATAGCCAACTGGCCCCTGCCATAGCCACAGCAACTCAGTATCTGAGCCTTGTCTGTGACCTACACCACAGCTCATGGCAATGTCAGATCCTTAACCCACTGAGTGCGGCCAGGGATCAAACCCATGTCCTCATGGATGCTAGTCGGGTTTGTTAACTGCTGAGCCATAACAGGAACTCCAATCCCTGCTATTTTTTTTCTCTAAATCACACTCTAATATTAAAATAGACACTCCAGCATTCTTTTGTTAGCATTTATATGGTATACCTTTTAAAAAACAACCTAATTGTATACAATACTTCCACTATGCTTTCTATAATTTCTGATATATTGATCAATTCTGATGATTTCTGTCTTTTAACTGGTGTATTTATACCATTTTAGTTAGTGAAATTGACATGTTTAGATTAAGGTCTACCATTTTATTATTTTCTCTGTTTTTTGTTTCTCTGAGTCCTCTTTTCCTGTCTTCTTTTTTGGTTATTTAGACATTTAATATTCCATTTTAAATTGTGTATGGCATATTTAAATATATTTTAATATAGTTATTTATTGCTC
This sequence comes from Sus scrofa, assembly GCF_054392235.1. NCBI lineage: Eukaryota > Metazoa > Chordata > Mammalia > Artiodactyla > Suidae > Sus > Sus scrofa. The sequence goes on along the minus strand of NC_139396.1, from coordinate 101,319,594 downwards.
TAGCAATTACCAAATATAATATTAACTTCTAACATTACACTTAGAATCAATATTTTTCCATTTAATGGTAATGTAGGAAGTACGCCATAATATAGATCTGTTTATCCTCCCCTATTTATGTTATAGTTGTGATATATTACATTTAGGTACATTGAAAACCCCTTAAGGCAAAGTTTTAATTTTTTATTTCAATGGACATTTTTAAAGAACTCAGTAGGACAAGGATAGTCCATTCTATTTACCCAGGTATTTACTATTTCTATTGTTTTTCTTCATTTCTGTAGTTGTAAATTTTTATCTGCTAATTTATCCCTTTGTTTGAAGAACTTTCTTCAGCAATTCTTTTAGATCATGTTTGTTTCTTGCAACAAACTCCACTAGTTTTCCTGCATGTAGGATATTTTTATTTTACCTTCATTCCTAAAGGATACTTTTGCTGGTGATAAAATTAGGGGTTGTCATTATTTTTCTTTCAGTACTTTAAAAAATGTTACTCCCTTCAGGCATCCACAGCTTCTATTGAGAAATCAAGTCACTCTAAACATTACCCCATCTAATTAATGATACATTTTGCTCTGCTTGCTTTCAAGATTTTTTTCTTTGGTTCCGTTTTTATTCTATTTATGATGTGTCTATGCAAGGATTGTGTGTGTGAGAGAGAGTGCTTAACTTGTTTGGGGTTCACTGAGATTTTTGAATCTCTAGATTTATGTCTACTGAAAAATTTTGGACAGCAAAGAGGTGAACTAAGGCACTTACAAATAGCTTTGAATGGTAATCTTCCTGAATTTCTTCCTTGCTGCAAACTTCCTGGTATTTCTTAGCCTCCTGGGGCTCTTCTCTTCTAGTTCTCTGATAAGAGACTTGGGTCTTTTTGACTCCTTTGCTGTTCACTTCCCACAAACCGTAGTATTCAAGTGGCAGGAGGACAGAGAGAGAATAAAAAGCAATAGAGATTTGCTACACCTTCTTGGGAGGACAATTCTTCCTATCAGAGAGGAAGTTTTCCTCCTTCATGCTCTTAAGTCTCCACTCCTCCACTTTTGTCACCACTGCTCTCACCACCCCATCACAGAATCATTTAGAAGCTAGACTGCAATTGGACAGAGGAAAGAAATAGAGATAGATAATACAAATGATAGACAGATAGAAGATAAATGATATAAACAGATAAATAGATATAAATAAATGAGAGAGAGAGACAAAAATGAGAGAAACAGAGAAGATATCCCCCCAGGGATTTCCGTATTATTGCTGAGCATTAAGAAACCTCTTCCTCATTAGAAGTTTAATTAGGACTTCATCTGAAGCTTTTCTATGTTCACTTTAAGTATTTCCTTCTGTGTTGCAGAGTGTACTGAGTGAAGACTGAAGATACTTGGAGGGGAAAATAAATGGTAAACCCATTGCTAATTTAGTGGTATTTTGAAACCTAGTCTTCTTCTTCATTCTACCTATTACCTTTTCACTGTCCTTAAATAGTTGCTAGGGTTTAGAGCTGCATACAGTGAGAGAGACAGGATGCAGTATGTTTACTCCATGTAACTTAGAAATGGTAATTGCATATATAGACTTTCTATTGTTTTTCTTTTAAAGAGAGTATTTCTTTGTTGGTAATTCCAATCTATCTACATATTAATATATATTTTTTATTTAGCACTTGGAATGTATTTTCTTTGACATATTTTCCTATAATATGTATTTTCTTACAATAGCTGCTTTGGCAACTATGTCCACTAAGTCTAACATATTGGCCCACTTAGATTCAATTTATATTGTCTTCTGTTTTTTTTTTCCCCCACATGGGGGTCATACTTTCCTCTTTCTTTGCATGTCTAATAATTTTGCTTGTCAATAGGATACAGTAGATAAAATGTTGAGATGAAAGTTAAAAATTTGATTTATTCTCCTAAGGATCAATGATTTTGCTTTGTTTTGTTGTCATTCTGTTTGTCTTGTACTAGAACACAGTTTCCTTGCCTGGACACAACCTGAAAAATATCCTTTGCCCAACCAGCCTAGTGTATGGCAGCAGAAATCACCACACAATTTTTTTAGTTTCAAGCTGTTGCTTTCTAGCCTGGCCACTGTAGAGGAATGGGAGTTAGTCTCTAGTATTCCCTTACAGTCATTTATTTGAGAAGAACTTACGTTTGCTTGATAGGGCTCGTGCTTCATAGGGCTTCCTTCCTTCTGAGCTTCCCTCCATTGACTCTGTCAGCCCTGCATTCTTCCATGTGATGTCTCTGATCTGTAAGTACCCCCCCTTTTTTTTGTCTTTTTAGGGCCACACCTGTGGCATGTGGAGGTTCCCAGGCTAGGAGTTGAATCAGAGCTGTAGCCACTGGACACAGCCATAGCAACGGGGGATCCGAGCCACGTCTGTGACCTACGCCATAGCTCATGGCAATGCTGGATCCTTAACCCATTGAGCAAGGCTAAGGGATTGAACCCACAACCTCATAGTTCCTAGTCAGATTTGTTTACACTGCACCATGATGGAAACTCCGGTTTTCCCTTTTTGCTGAGGCAGGTGCAGGTTGGGGAATGTACTCAGGGAAAGATGCAGTAAGCTGACAAATCTCAACAGGATGAACTTTATCTTTTAAGATTAGACCTTCTTCTCTAGTTCCTTCTTGCTTTATCAAAAGACTCCCTTAGTCCTCCTATATGGGTGAATCATTTAGTGATCAACCAGGGATTTGTTCAAGATTTTGGATCTCAGCCCTGATGTAGCTCTCTCATTTCCCAACTTAACTCCTTCAATAGCTACCTGATCTGCTGCTGTGAACTCTGCTACCTGCCATCTCAAGCCAGTAAGGCTGTGGATTTCTATCATCAGACCAAGGGATTGTATGGACATTGGGGAGCATCCCAAGGGAAGGAAACCATGGCACTCACCTGCTGCAGTTAGAGTCTAGCAAGAGTCAACCCCTCTCAGTGTTTATCATGACGTTTGTCAACTTCCTGTGCCTTCGAATAATTCTTGTTAATCACTTTGTCCAGTTTTTATGATTGTAAATGGGAGTAATCACCTTTCCTCTTCATTGTTACAACTCCTTTAGGTCAATACGTTTTACCCTTGTACAAGTACAATATGCTTTAATAACTGAAGCTTTACAATGAAATTTACCATAAAGTTTTGTTTTTATTGTTCAAGAGTGTCTTGGTTCTTCTTGCTCTTTACCATTCCATATACATTTTGGGAAAATGTTTTAAATTTCAACAATAAAAAAGTCCATAGGATTTTGTTAGGCATTGTTAAACTGATAGATTAATTTGGAGAGAACTGATATTACTATAATACTATTCACACATTTAAATTTCACTCAATATTTCTTTTTTTTTACTTTTCAGTGCAGAAAAATTGTGCAGCACTCATTAGACTTATTCTTCTTATAATTCAATGTTTTATGACGCTATTTGGAATGAATGGCATTCTTAAAATTTCATTTTCTAAATGCTTGTGGCTGGTATATAGTAATATAATTTATTCTTTTAATATCAACTTCATTTCTTGCACCCTTGCAAAATTCACTTGTTAATACTAATGTCTTTTCCTCTTCTGGATATTTTAATTTAATTTTTTTCCACAAATTGACATCATCTGCCAATAACATAGTTTTATTTCTTGATTTTCAAACTTCTCATACATTTTACCTCATTTATCTCCCTTACTGAAATGTCTAGAACTTAATCCACAGTGCTAAATAGAAGTAGTGATAGCTGGCATCTGTGTGTTCCTGATCTCAGGGGAGAAGCTTTCCACATTTGATTAGAAATGAAATAATTTAGCTGCAAACATAAAACTATGTTAGTTACTTATTAAAAACTATCCTTCCAATTATTGGATTGATTTCTGAATCTTGAAACAAACTTGCACTGTTTGTATAAACCCAAGTTGATTGTGATATATTTTATTCCTTTATATCTTTAGATTTAATTTTCTAATATTTTGTTTAGAGTTTATACCTCTTTCTTATGAGTGAGATTGATGTATAATTTTCCTTCTTTGTAACGTCTTTTTCATGTTTTGTGTCAAAAGCATATTTGCTGCATAAAATGAGTTGATAATGACATGCACTGTTTTTCTTCTCTTGAAAAGTAAGATTCTATTTTCCACATAGAACAGAAGGAATTTAACTTTGAAGTCATCTGTGCTTGGAAGATTTCTCTTGGGGAGATTTTAATTATAAATTCAATTTCTTTAACAGAAAGTAATCATATTTTTTATTTCTTCTTGTGTCAGTTTTAGTGAGTTTTTTAAAAATAAAAATTTGAATATTTCATCTAGTTTTTCAAATTTATTTTCGTAAGGTGTTTGTGATCTCCTCCTAATGTCTATAGGATTTCTATTTTCATCTTCGTGTATTATTTATCTATATTATTCATTTTTTAACTTGTGCCTTTTCTCAAGGCACAGGGCCTATACAGAAAAAGAGAAAGGGTGTAAATTATAAATATCAGGAATTAGTGATTAATGTAGCTCTGAGTATTATGTATAAGTTTTTGATATAGCTCTTAGATAGATTACTAGGAGTAGAAATAATGAATCAGTAAATTTACATTTACCTTTTAAAGAAACTGCCAAATTATTGTCCTAAGTTTCTGTGTTATTTTACATTCTCATCAGAAATACATAAATGTTCTTTTCTCTAAATTCTCACTAATATTTGGTATTAGCTGTCTTTTTGTCTATAACCAGTCTAGTGGTATGTAGCGATATATCATTGTGATTTTAATTTGCATTTCTCTAGTAATTAATGATATTAATCATCTTTTTGTGCTTATTATCCACTTCTACATATTCTTTGATAAAATGTCTCTTCAAATACTTTACATTTAAATTGCACTTTTTGTCTTATTATCAAGTTATAGGAATTATTGAAATATGCTAAATAGGAAGCATTAAAAACCCAGGCTGTTTTCAGTCTCCCCTGGGTTTTATTGCTCTGTAGTTCTTTTCAAGTCTTATATTTTGTATGTACAGACTTAGGGTAAGCCAGGAGTGTGAGAACACTTTGAGATTCAATGTTTCCCTGGGAATATAAACAGACTCAGCCAAGAATATGTTTGTCACAATTAGGACCATGACCTCATGCTAATAGAATGAAGCCATTGGCTTTTCCACTTGTTTTTCTCAAAGAAATCATTTCCACTGAACACGAGCATCATCAACTGCCCCCAATGGAAGGAGTCCTCTTCAAGTGTGTCAGAGAAGCTGTTAGCCCTCATGCTCTACCCCACCTGCCACAATCTCCATATCACTTGTTTGATGAGGAGGTAATAAGAAGAGTCACAGCAGCAAGCCTGAATGCCAGAGACTCCCACTGTTCTTTTCCCAAGTTTAGAAGTTTATCACAGATTGTTATACAACTTTGGTAGAACTCCAGAGAGATCTCATAATCATTTTTTGTCAGTTTTGTCCAGCTTTTTGTGTAAAGGATTTGCTGATCTCATTTGGCCATAGCCTTCATATCCTTGACTTTTGTACTTTCTTTTTAATATATGCATTTAATTCTACATATGTTCTTCTACAAACAGCTTAAGCTGTACTGAATACTTTTTGATATGTTTTATTTCATAATAATTCAATTTAAAATACTTTTAAATTTCCATTTTGACCATTTCTTTGCCTCATGGGTCATTTATAACTGTATTGCTTAATTGCACATTGTGAGGAGTTTTTAGTAATCTTTTATTTTTGATTACTGGCTTCATTAAACCATTTTAAAAGAATATACCCTAAGTCAGTCTTGATTTTTCTCCCTCCGTGGAGAACATGTGGCAATATTTGGAGACATTTGCTTTTGTCAAAATTGATGGAGGGAAGCTGACACTGGCATCTAGTGGATAGATGCCAAGGATAGTGTTTAGCATCCTAAGGTGTATCCATAGGATCGTCTCTCACAGACATCCTCTAATCTGTTGACACTAGCATTAAAGTCTAGTTTGTCAAAATTTTTGTAAATGTTTAACATCTATTAAAAAAGAATGTGACACTGTCACTGTCCAATTCATTCCTCTAGTAGCTTCATGTTTATTAATTATGTTATTAATGGATTCTCTATTATTAATTTTTTGTTTGCTTGTTCTACCAGTTGCTAAGAGAGGCATGTTAAATCTCTCATTTTGCCTATGGATTTCTTTCTCTTTTCTAATTTTTTAAAAAATTATTGCTTTATGTATTTTAAAGTACTTTTAGGTTCATAAAAATTTTTTTTTTCTATCTTTCCTGGCTAATCAAGCTTTTGTCATAATGAAATTATCTCCAGCACTGCTTCATGCCTTATCCGATATTACACTAGGTTTCTTTCTTTTTTAACTTAATTTTATTGGAGTATAGTTTACTTACAAAGTTGTGTTAGCTTCAGGTGTACAGCAAAGTAAATCAGTTATACATATACACATATACATTCCTTTCCAGATTATTTTCCCATATGTGTTATTACACAGCATTGAGTAGATTACCCTGTGCTATCCTGTAGGCCCTCGTTACCTATCCATTTTATATAAAGCAGTTACACACCAGGTTTCTTATAGTTAGTTTCCATATATTTTTTCCATCATTTTATTTTTGATCTCATTATAAATTGTCTTAACTTGTTTATTTAAGTATAATACCATTAGATTTGGGGCTTTATCCAGACTAATATTATTTGCTTTTAAATTTAAATATTCAGGCAATTTACATTTAATATTGTTACTGATGTATTGAGGTTTATATCCACTATATTTTAATGATATTTTTCATTTATCACCTTTTTTGGTTTCTTTTTTTCCTGTCTTCAAACATTTTTGATTAATCAAATATTTTTATTTACTTTTTATTATTATAAAGCATTTTTTCTTCTACTCCTCTAGTGGTTGTCCTAGATATTTAAAAATGCATTATTTAGAAACCTTTCTTTGGGGGGTGCTCACCTATAGCATATGGAAGTTCCCAGGCTGGGGGTGGAGCTGGAGCTACAGCTGCCAGCCTATGCCTTGGCCACAGCAACACCAGATCTGAACCACATTGGTGACCTACATTGCACCTAACAGCAATGTCAGATCCTTAACCCACTGAGTGAGGCCAGCAAACCCACATCCTCATGGGTACTAGTCATGTTTGTTACCACTGAGCCACAGTGGGAACTCCCATTAATTTTAGAATCTAATGTAGATTAGTACTTTTACTTCTTCCCAGATAATTCTGAGTTTAGAATACTTAACCTCCATTTATTCCTTAGCATTTTTGGTGGTTTTTGTGTTGTTATCATACTTTTTCACTTCGTATATATTTTTTAAACCACACAAGACATTTTTTTTTTGTACAGTCGACATGTCCATGTAGTCCTTTCTGCATATCCTTGATTCTGCGTGTTGGGAGGTGGAGATATTGTATAATATCCTCCAAACTGAGAAGAAACTTTGAGACCAAAAAATGAAGCAGATGACTCCATAAAGTGTAATTATGAGGTTTATTGTGGGTAGTATACATACTGGCAAGATCAGGCAGACAGTGACCCAGAGGCATTTGCAGCTGCACTCTGAGCAGAGGAAAGGGGTACAAGGGGATTTTTCTTCCCCTTGAGGGTCTGAGGGTCTCAGGATCATTAATCATTTGTGTCAGCAAAAGGCATTCTTCCAGATTTCCTATTAGATGAAGGCAAGAGTAGAAGTTGATAGGGAACATTTCTGGTGTAGGTACATTCCTTGTGAGTTAGGCTAAAGCTCAGTCACAGGGAAAAGGACAGTGGGGCTAAGATGGAGCTGACAAAGGAGTCAGTGTGGTTCCAGCAGACACTATCAGATTATTTTCCTTCTACCAGAGCTCTCCTTAGTATTTATTTAGCCCAGACTTGCAGATATCAAGTTCTCTCAGTCTTTGTATGTCTATAAATTGTCTTTATTTTTCTCTTCACTTATGAAGGATATTTCTGTTGGGTATGAAATTATAAGATGGCAATTGTTTTATTTCAGCATCTTACATATATCATTCTGTAATCCTCGAGCTGCTATAGTTTCTCTTGGGACCTCAGTTGTCTGTTCTATTATTATTTCTTTTAATGGTAATGTGTCTTTATATCAGCTGTTTTCAAGTCCTAAAAGTGATTTCAGAATGGTTTGGACAGACAACTCTAGAGTATTTTTTATTTTTTGTCTTTTTAGAGCCACACCTGTGGCATATGGAGGTTCCCAGGATAGAGGTCTAATTGGAGCTGTAGCCACAGCCACAGCAAAGCCAGATCCAAGGCATATATGCAACCTGCATCACAGCTCATGGCAATGCCAGATCCTTAATCCATTGAGCGAGGACAGGGATTGAACCTGTGTCCTCATGGATGCTAGAAGATTCGTTTTCACTGAGCCACGATGGGAACTCCTAGAGTATTTGATCAACACACGGTGTAGGTGGGTTATGAGGGCTTGGGGTGGGTACCTCCTCTTGGCTATTGTAGATTCTTTATTCCCTGGGGAGGGGCATTGTCTAAATCAACTTGAACTGATACAATAAGATACCATAGATTAAGTGGCATAAATAATAGAGAGTTATTTCTCACAGTTCAGGAGGATGGAAAATCCAACAACAAGGTGCTGGCAGATTCAGTTCCTGGTGAGAACATTCTTCCTGGTTTGGAGATGGCTGCATTTTCACTGTGTCCTCATATCTTAGAGATAATAAGAGCTCTGGTCTCTCTCTCTCTTTTTATAAGAACACTAATCCTACCATGGCACTCCTACCCTCACAACCTCATATAAACCTAACAACATCCCAATGGCCCCACATTCAAATACCACCATACTGGGGATAAGGACCTCAACATATGAATTTTAGGGGGACATAAACATTCAGGTCATGACAGGCACAGAGAAGAGGCTTCTATGAGACACCAAAGACATGGACTCTTTCATCTGAATGTAATAGTGGCCCTGATGGTAAATATTGAGTCTATTCCAGAGAGTAAACTGTAAAATTAGGAGTAAAAGCAAAAAAAAAAAGTAAGATTGTTAATTAGGACAGCTGTACAGAATACAAAGAATACATAGTCCAATAATACAGAAATCATACAAATGAAACTTAAGCAATAAAAGCCAAAAATTGGTAGGTAAAAAAGTCTTCTGATCTTTGATAGCTAGAAATCAAAGGTTATCACTTATCTCTCTAAGTATGGGCTGATCTTCCCAATGCCTGTTTCTGCTACATGAACTAAGTCACATGTACCTGATTTGAAATTGGTAGAGAGGATGTTGGGACACTGAGGGAGTCAGAGTGATACATGAATGATATTTTTCAATGTATTAATATTTCAGACCGCGAGAGAACAGTAGCTGAATGTAGCAAGGGGTATGGAGTTGCACATAAAGTCCAGCTACTCCATACTTCCCTTCTTGGCTCACTTGACCACATGCACTATTTGATGGCTTATGCACATTATTCTCCACTCATTGCGAACTTTGCCCTTGTTTTCAGAAGTCAGCAGATGCAATATCTGCTGGTTATATCTCTTTCCTTCAAATTATTTGTTTGTATTTTAAAAAATCTTATATTTCTTGTTCATTCTTTAATAGAAATATAACATCTTTGATTGATTAATTGCTTGGTTACTAGGAAAGTGTTTTTTGTTGGGATAACCATTGTTTTTGCTCTGATAACAGTCACATAGATTTTTGAATAGTCTGATCTTAACTCTATTTTCCTTGAAGCTCGCTATACTTGAGACAGTTTTATAGAAATGAGATTTTTTTTCACTATGCACACAAACACTAAACCTTAATAACATGCAAACATTAAACCTGAATAACACTAAGAATACATAATTGAATAAAATCAGATTGCAGAAAAGGACCGATTTAAAATAAGCTAATTTATTTATTGCCCATTCAGAACACTGTGTTACTCAGGGTTCCACCAAAGAGATAGAAATAGTGGAAAAAATATGTATGTACACACATTGCAGAGAACTGGCTTCTGTGATTGTAAGATTTGCTACACAAGTCCAAATCTACAGTGTACTCCACAGATAGGGAAAAATGGAAACTCTTGGGCAGGGACTAGTACTAAGAAAGCCCACAGTTGGAATTTCTTCCTCCTCATGGAAACCTTAGCTTCTCTGCTCTTAAGAACTTCCAACTGATTAGATTACCCCCCTAGATTATTAAGGATAATCCTTTACTTAAAGTTAACTGACCACAGATGTTAATCACATCTGATAAATACCTCTGCCACTGAACCTAGACTCATATTTTCCTGAATAACTGGGTACTATAGCCTATCCAAGTGGACACAAAGCTGAGAGTCACAGAAAATAATAGATAATTTCCATAAGGTGATGATTAAGGGTATGCTATGTAGTTATAGACATGAAAGTAATCTCTCGCAAAAGTACAAGACTTCCTAAATGTCAAGGGAATTACAAAATCAAAAAACAAAGAAAAGAGAACATGCTAAACTATTTTAAGTGGTGTAAACAAAAAAGCAAACCGCAGAATAATATAAATTAAAAACACGCATATATCAATATTTTCGTATGAACTAAATCTGTCTCTTAAGACATTGGGGCTGGATTAAAAAGCAAAACTCATGGGCAGGTACTATAAAAGCTTTTTTTAACTTTGCTGAGCATTATAAAATTTTCTTAATGAAATGTTTGTACATAAACATTGATAGGGAAAAATAAAAGCACGACACAACTCTATGCTCTGTATGTGGTACATGCCTAAAACAAAATGACACAGAAAATTGGAAGAAAATAAAAGGAAGGCAGATATGAAAAAGAGAGATGAAATAAAAAAGAAAGTTGGTTGGAAAACTTCAATACATAATGTTGAATTCAGCCAAAAATTCTAAATAGAATAAAGACACTTTATCAGGCTAAAGGGTACAATATACAATGAATGCATAATTTCTGTGATTATATATATTCAATAGTATAGGATTCACATTCATAAATCAAAACTGTGAGAGTTACCTGGGTAAACAAAAACATACTAATCTAAGATTTTTAATTCATCTCTCTTCAGAAGGAAACAGAAAACGTAAGTAAAACAATTTAAAGGTATGTTAATTAATATATGTTTAGCTTCAAACACTGGAAATAAAGAATACACCTTTTTTAAGGTACAACATATTTGCAAAGCTTGTGCATATATTAGACTACTTTGAAGTCCAATAAATTGAAAAATAGTACTAAAATGCACTATGCTTACAATTCAATAACACCAGTGATTAGTAACAAAGCAATAATTTTAAAAAGTGCCACAGGTGGGTCTTTTTTTTAATATAAAATTCAAATTGAAAATCACAGAACATCTAGAAGAGAATGAAATGAAAACTCTAAAGACCAAAACTTATCCATTCACATGTTAGAAATACATATGAAAAGATATATGATTAAAAGTACTGAGAGTTCCCTTCGTGAATTAGCAGTTAATGAACTCAGATCCATGAGGATGAGGGTTCAATCCTTGGCCTCACTCAGTGGCTTAAGGATCTGGTGCTACTGTGGCTATCGTGTAGGCCAGCAGCTGTATTTCCGATTTGACCCCTAGCCTGGGAACTTCCGTATGCCTTGAGTGCAGCCCGAAAATGCAATATATATATATTTTTTTGAGTAAATATGCAAAGATTGGGCTCATTAATAATATTAATAGATATTTCTAAATAATTTACTATTTTGTGTGTATAAATTTTTATATATATTCCACAATTAGAAACTGCTATACTAGGTCTAGATAATTTCATAAGGCAAGTCTGAAAAACTTTTAATAAATAATAATTTTGGCAAGTCTGAAAAACTTTTAATAAATAATAATTTTAAACCTCTGTAAACCATTTTAGATTATTAATTAAAAGAGAAAGTTTGAATTTATTTTATGAAGTGAGCATAACATTAGTATCATAATCCAGTGAAGAGAGCACAATTAAACTACATAAAAGCTCACTCATGTATATCAATTGAAAATTTCAAAATTAAATAATTTCAGACTCAATGTACAAGTATACTATAAGAATAGTAGAATATGATCAAATGGAATTTATTTAAAAATGCAAAGATGGTTTGATATTTTAAAATATAGTATTATAACTAAATATATTAATAGATTTACAGAAATAAATTTTAGGATTATTTCCATAGATTCTGAGAAAGCATTTAGTCATTAAATATCTATTCCTGAATTTTAAAATTTTCAGTAAAATAGGACTGTAGGACTGGACTATTACTATAGCACTCAAATTCATAATTTAATAATAAATCAAATATGAGGAAATAAATCTAACAAAAGAAATGGAAGATTTTTACAAGGAAAGATATAATATTTTTGAGAAATATTTTGAAGAAAGATCAAATAAACTGATTGATATATGCTCATCAGGGATCTGAGCACTTAAAATTGCAAAGATAAAATTTCTTCTCAGAGATATAAAGATTTAGTATAGTCCTAAACAAAATTCTAGTGGGTTGCTTTTTTTTGGTAATCATAAGTTAATTTTAAAGTTTAGGTGAAATCTCAAAGGACCAAGAATAATGAAGGTAACATTAAAGAAATAAAACAAAATTAGAAAATTTCTCTAATGGATATGAAGTTTTTATACAGTTACATTAGTTGAGACAATGTGGTCTTGTTCAAGGAAAGACAGGTTGATGGAACACAATAATGAGTCCAGAAACAGACCTACACATATGGAAATACTTAATCTGTGGCAAAGATCACAGAATGCTTTTCATGCATTGAAACAAAGCAAACTTGATAAGTACCCACCATCATGAAACTAGTGGATTCTCAAAGTGGAATAAGATCTAAATACAAAAGGTGAAACATTAAAGTTTCTAGAAGATAATATCAACATAGGAGACTATATTTGTGAAGCTGATGCAGCAAAGACGTTTTCAATATGAAAGAACAACTCAGACCATGAAAGAAAGGGTTTTAAAATTAGAGTATATAAAATTAAATATTTTTGCTCATCCAAAGACACATCCAAGAGAATAAAAAGGTAAATCCCAGTATGGGAGAAGATGTTTGTACCATATAAAACCAACAAAAGCCAAAGTAAATAAAAGTCAGTAGGTTATTGAAAACAGGTTAGGGTTTACACTGTTTTACATTAAAGAACAATAAATCTATAGTAATTAAAACTGCTGGGCCAGGGATAGACAAATACTCACTATTTTTCCATATTAAAAAAAACCCTCAATTTTATCTCATGACAGTCTGCCATGATCTAGCTTCTTCAGTGGATTAAAGACATGAGCATAAAAAGCATAGTCTTCAAACTTCAAAGGATTCAAAGAAATGGAAATATATCTCATTCTCTTGGACTGGAACAATTAATATTGTTAAAATGGCCTCACTACCAAAAGTAATCTATAGATGTAATGTGATCCTTATCGAATTAACTGGTAACATTTTCCACAGAACTAGAACAATTAATCTTAAAATTTATATGGAACTATAAAAGATCCAGAATAGCCAGAGCATTCCTGAAAAAGAACAAAGTTGGAGGCATAACCCCAGTAGACTTCAGACAATACTACAAAGCTACAGTAATCCAAACGGTGTGGTTCTGGCACAAAAACAGACATATGGATCAATGGAACAGAATAGAGCCCAGAAATAAGTCCACACACCTTTGACAAAGGAGGCAAGAGTAAACTATGAAGAAAAGACAGTCTCTTCCGCAAGTCGTGTTGGGGAAGCTGGACAGACTCATGTAAAACAATGAGGTTAGAATACTCCCTCACACCACACATAAAAATAAACTCAAAATGGCTTAATTATTTGAACATAAGATATGACACCATAAAACTTCTAGAAGAGACAATAGGTAAAACATTCTGGGACATAAATCATACCAATGTTTTCTTAGATCAGCCTCCAAAGAAAAAGAAGGAAAAGCACACCTGCACATACACATCCATATATCACACACATAATCTGGAACTATCATTGCCTAAAATTCTCTTCTATTTTAATACTAGACAAGCAATGGCAGAAGAAGCCTATCATATTACATTTAAAACTTAAAATAACACTCAGGGAAAATAATTAACATCTCAGGGAAAAACCCAGTTGAAGATGAAAAAACAGGTATGTTACATTAACCAGGAGAGTTGTATTAGATGATACGCAGCACTTAATTTAATTCCAAATGAGAGTGAAATGTGACAAGTGTCTACCAAGAAGATACTTTTACAATAATCACCTTCAAAATTCTGTCACTTTCATCACTGTTTGCTAAAATCTTTGAGAGGTTAATTAAAAGACTGCTACCCCTTTAAGTTATCATTATGATAATAAAAATTAATAGTGACGAAGTTCCCTAAGGCAAAATAAATAAAAGCAAAAATAAACAAATTAGATCTAGTCCAATTTCTAAGCTTTTGCACAGCGAGGGAAATCATAAACAAAACAAAAGGACAACATGCAGAATGGGAGAAAATATTTGCAAGTGATGCAACTGAGAGGGGCTTACTTTCCAAAATATACAAAATATACAGCTCATACAACTCAATAAAAACAACAACAACCCAACTGAAAACTGGACAGAAGACCTAAACAGACATCTCTTCAAAAAAGACATACAAAAGGCCAATAGACACATGAAAAGATGATCAATATCGCTTATTATTAGAGAAATGCAACTCAAAACTACAACGAAGTTTCACCCCATACAGGTCAGAATAGCCATCATTAAAAAGTCTAAAAATAGGAGTTCCCTTCATGGCGCAGCAGTTAACAAATCCAACTAGTAACCATGAGGTTGTGGGTTTGATCCCTGGCCTCACTCAGTGGGTTAAGGATCCTGCATTGCTGTGGCTGTGGTGTAGGCTCCAATTTGACCCCTAGCCTGGGAACCCGCATGTGCCACAGGAGCAGCCCTAAAAAGCAAAAAACAAACAAACAACACACACACAAAAAAAAAAAAACAAAGAAAAACTACAAATAATAAATGCTGGAGAGGGTATGGAGAAAAACGAACGCTCCTACACTGCTGGTGGGAATGTAAGTTGGTGCAACCACTATGGAAAACAGTATCAGTATGGAGGTTCTTTAAAAAACTAAAAATAGAGTTATCATATGATCCAGCAATCATACTCTTGGGCATATGCCCAGAAGAGATGAATACTCTAATTTGAAAAGATATAAGCACTCTAGCGTTCCTTACAGCACTATTTATAACAGCCAAGACATGGAAGCAACCTAAATGTCCATCACAGAAGAATGGATAAAGGAGATATATATATAACGGAGGCAGAAGATGTATATACCACATCTTCTGTATGCTACATATACACACAAAGAAATATTAACCACAAAAAATAATAAAATATTGCCATTTGCAGCAACATGGATGGACCTAGATATTATCATACTAAGTAAAGTCAGTCAGACAAAAAAAATATTCTATAATATCGCTTATACATTGAATCTAAAAAATAATACAAATGAACTTATTTACAAAGCAGAAACAGACTGACAGACATAAAAAAAAATTATGATTACCAAAGGGGAAAGAGGAAGGAAGGGATCAATTAGGAGTTGGGAATTAACACATACATGCTACTGTATATAAAATAGATAGTCAACAAGGACCTACTTTAATAGCACAGGGAACTATACTAAATATCTAGTAATAACCTATGATGAAAAAGAATCTGAAAAAGAAAAGAATATATATAACTGAACTGCCTTGCTTTCAATTTTAAAAAAAGAAGAAATAAAGAGCTTTTGATATCATGAGAAGATGTTCACAAGAAGACCGACATAACAAAATTATTTAAAATATAATCCCAGATTTATATGTAAAATAAATTAACTGAAAATGTTGGTTGTGATTGTAAAAACAAACAAACAAAAAAGTTTCCAAACTTTAGAAGAATGTACAAGACTATCTTTACAATCTCATGGTTCAAAAGGATTTTTTAAGAAAAAAACAAAAATCAGAGATCACAAAGAAAAAAATAGAGAAACTCAACTATATTAAAATGTTTCTTTTTATAGAAGACACCAGAAATATATTAAACAGTTAGATATGGAATTAGGAAAGATACATGCAGCACATAAGACTACTAATAAATTGGAAACAAATACACATAAAGTACCCTTAAGAATAAATAAGATCAAGAAAAAGCAGCCCTGTAGAAAAATGGAGAAAGGATATAAACAGATAAGTCATAAAAGAAGAAATAAAGAGGACCACTAAATATCTGAAAATATGCTCAATTTCACTGATAATCAGTACTCATAAAAATGGGAAAACATGAAAAAAGTATGACAATTTCTTTTTCTTCTTTACAGGGCCACACCTGTGGCATGTGGAAGTTCCCTGGCTAGAGGTCAAATCATTGCTGCAGCTGCCAGCCTATACCACAGCCGCAGCAATGCCAGATCTGAGCCACTGTGACCTAGGCTGCAGTTTGAGGCAATGCCAGAACCTTAACCCACTGAGGAAGGCCAGGGATCAAACCTACATCCTCACGTACACTATTTTCAGTCCTTAGCCCGCTAAGCCACAATGAGAATTCCAAGAAGTATGACAATTTAAAGGGCTTTTGAAGACGTAAATTATTGGGAAGTATAATACAATCATGAGGGTGGTATATGATTTTCCTAGATGTTTAGAAATATCAAAATTAAAGACACACACAACCTACACATAACCACACATTCACCTCTGAATAAATATCAATACTTCTGAAAGAAATTCTCACACATATCAAGGACTGCAAATGAACAAGATTATCTGCTATAGCATTACTTTTCATAGTGAAAAGTGGAAACAAACTAAATATCCATCAATAGGAAAAATCTGAAAATTAATGAATTATGTATACTGACATTAACAAATCTTACAAAGGTTTTACTTGAGGAAAAGAGCAATGTGTGAACTATAAATTCTGTATGATAGCATTTAAATAAATATGAAATAGTCTGTAAAATATTATAGCACATATATGTAATTCTTGGATACATACATATGTAAGAATGCTATAAAAACATGTATAGGAATTGTAAACACCAAATTATAGACAGAAAGCTTTTCTGTGCAAGAGTATTGGGAAATAAAACAAGAGAGGGACACTTAAGATCATATACTTGAGTTATAGAGTAAAGATACTCAAAGTAAATAAATCAAAATGCTAAAATTTGCTGACAATGAGTGCTGATTATTACATCAAATTGTTTGGTATTTTTCTCTATTCCTGAAATTCATTTTTGGATAAAGCGTACAAACATGTAAATAATAATTAAGAGTGGAGAAAAAAGAAAATAGCATCTCTGATTTCTTCAGTAGATATTAGAACTGTGCTATTAAATATTGTGTGGGGAAAAAATAAGACTGAAGAATGTAACAAGGAGTCAAGTGGTTATTCAAGCAGAGGAGGAAAATGAAGGCATTTTCAAGTGTGACAAAAATTGAGCATAGAGCAAAAACCTTTTTCTTTCTTTTCTTTTGAGGCATGGAGTAGCGTTGTGAATAAAAGCAGCCATTGACAAACCCAGACTAATGAAAAAGAATGGCAATTATATAGTGAAATGAGCACACAGTGGTCAATGTCAGAAACCTGTAGTACAATGTCTACGTGTTGTCAAGAGAATACAAGTGTGACTTTGGCATGTGAAGAACTCAATAAATTCAGCACTTAAGTTCTTTCTAGAGAAAAGTATACCACAATCAAATCTAAGCAAGCAAAGAAAATGAAAACGCAACATGCAAAAATGGAGAAGCTTCAGAGAAATGACATGGTAAGAGTGAGCAATAAACTAATCAATGAAGAACTGAGACAAAACTCTGAATATTTTGATTACAGAATATACATGTTATACATTTTGGCAAGAAAATTTTGGAGGTTAGGGTAGGAGTCTTGATAGGAATTATACAAGGGCTATCTCCTTACCTTCCTTAGTGTGAATTTTATCACTACTGACTAAAATTGAACTGGAATTTTAAGAATACTTCCACAATTTCTTAAAGTTGGTATTCATGGTTTTTTTTAGTCCTTGGATAATTTAAGGATTTATATCTCATATTAAGAAACAGGTGAAATTAAATTTTTCTCCTAATTTTAATTACTTTTTTCCTTTTAAAATAAAACTACATTTAATATTTAAATTAAAACAACATGGGTAGCATAACCCTGCTTTATTATGCTTCCCATCCATCTATTCATCCATCCATCCATCCATTTATGTGCGCAAGAGCAGTCTAGGATAATGTTATCTAATTTTATGAGATATGGGCAATGTGATTTTTTTTTTTGTCTTTTTGCTATTTCTTGGGCCACTCCCGTGGCATATGGAGGTTCCCAAGCTAGGGGTCGAATCGGAGCTATAGCTGGTAGCCTATGCCAGAGCCACAGCAATGCGGAATCCGAGCCGCCTCTGTGACCCACACCACAGCTCAGGGCAACACCGGATCATTAACCCACTGAGCAAGGGCAGGGATTGAACCCGCAACCTCATGGTTCCTAGTCGGATTCGTTAACCACTGCGCCATGATGGGAACTCCTGATTTTCTATATTATTTTTATTTTTTATTTTGTTTGGTTGTGCTTTTCTTCTGTATGCTTTGCCATATGTTTGAAATGTTTGTAATGAACATGCATTATTTACAAATTATAAAAACATTATTTCAAAAATCAAAGTGGGGCAGTTGTAGAAGGTTATATATGAGAAAAGTTACAGTTCTGGATGATGCTTGACTCTAGGGAACAAAGGAAGAGGAGATTTCAAAGTCCTGCTGAGATTTGGAGGCAGGGCTCCAGGGAGAAGGACAGAACCACACCCAGAATAGGAAGCCCAGCAGAGGACACAGCTGATGGGAGCAAGCATGTTCCTTCAGCCTAAAATACACATGTTTCAGGGGTTACTGTCAGTAGAGAGATGCACAGTTAGAGATTGGAAGATAAAACTGGTTAGGAAGACATACTTATCAGTCAACACTATAGATATATAACTTGGAGTTATGAAAAAGGATGAGTTTCCAGGGGTGATGTGCACACAGGAAGGACTTATGGGTCCTGACACAATGACACCAGCATTGTGTTCAGGCAGGCCCTCTGGAAAGGAGATATCTGTTAAAAGGGTCACCTCCAGTCACCAAGCCCAAAACCAGAGCAGAAATTGGCTGAAGCTGAGATACAACAGAGCATGTGGTCCAAACTTATCTCGACACTCTGCAGTGCAGTTTGCAATAAAAATATCTCCTCTGGACCCCTGCCATTCTCAAATTTCAGGCTCAACTTGGGTCACAGTGACACCAGAATTCTCTTTCCATCTCAGCACTGACTCTTGGCATCTGGAGAGAGAGGCAGTCACACCATAGTTGATTTATCACTTTGCCTGAGGCTCCAAGGAGTTTTCAAACCAGACCGAGTCTGTAAGTGCTACTGACTTTTTACCAAATAATTATTGATTGGATTTTTTAAAATGAATGTACTTATAAGGTCCTTATGTTATTTGAAAATGCTTAACTCCAAGCCAATGTATTGAGTTAAGAACTATTAAATAAATACATCCCCTGTTAGTTGGCTGGAATGCTGGGTAAAAGATTATGCAGACACCTGCTGTCATCCATCATGCCTTAATGCCAGTTAACCAATACTTCTGGGCTGGAGTTAATCAAGCCAGCCTCTCCCACCAGGTGAGGTTGGTTACCACCTGTTACTTTGGGTGAGTGAGAGGCCTAGCCATGGATTTTTATTTAGCAGAGTTATTTGACTTTGGCAGATTGTTAAAAGAAGTAATATTTCAAAATAATGCAATGGAGTGATATTTATGAAATTATTTGCACAGTGTTACCAAGATGCTGGCTCTCCTCTCCCCCTTATAAATCTCTCTCCAGAGAGGTCAGAAAAGCAGGATTGCCAAACATTTAGATCAAGCAGGATCTGCTGCAAAGATCATGATATTCAAGATAGTAGAGACACTGGAAGTGACTGGTGGAGGAAGATGCTGGCAGAACAAAAATTAAAAGCAGAAAGGCGGAAAGGAACTGGGGACTCTTATCCTTGACTTGGAAGGCCAGGCAGAGTACAAAGAAAGAGAGCAAGCAAAAATTTCACACCAAACCAGTGTGATGAGCCTTGCCTCCCACTCCTGACCCTGCCCAGCTAGAGCATACCCGCTTGCTGGTCTTACATTACTGAGGCTTGGCAACATCACTTGGTCAAGAAAGGATGTTTTTAAGTTTTGTGAACACTTCCCGCTGGCTCTGTCCATTTGGAGTTACCATTATGGAATAGGAGTGTGACAAGGATTGGAAGTGACATACACCAAACTCTGCATGTCCCGGAGCCAGCCTCAATGGCTCTGCCACTGTCACGTCAAGCTCCATCACTCCTGGCCTCTCAGTGCCTGCGCCCATGACACCTGTCAGAAACTTTCAAGTGTCTGCTCGTTTCTTCATCAGGGTTGCCCGGGCAGCCTGGACAAGGAAGGGATGACATTTGGGATGAGAGAGGAATGGGCAGGGCCTCCCTCTTTCTGCCTCCTCCAACTGTCAGTTTGGGTTTTCTCTCAGCATATCAAAGTTTAGACCCAGCTGCCTTGTCATTTAAAAATGCATGCAGCGGTAACCAGGTTGGAAAACAACGCTGGGGAGAGAGAACTTGGGCATGTCTCCTCTGAGAATGATGCATTGTGAGGAAATTAAACAAACAAAAGGGGCATCGCAGGAGGCTATCTCTGCCCTTTGAAAATGTGCTGCTTTGGGAGATGAGTGGAGGCACTCAAGTCATCTGCACACATGGATTCCTCTGCATTAGTTTTCTCTTTCCGTTAAAGTGGAATAATTTGGCATACATGTTATCCAAAATAGCCGAGGTTTTCTTGGTGGGAGTTTTGAACTGTCTACTGTCTCTCTTCTTTTTAATAATGCTTTCATTTTCATAAAGAATGGAAAGGCTAACATACAGATCTTCATGAAAGGCAGACCTTCATAATGTTACTAGCTCCTTGTGGATGCGAGTCTGTAATTCACTCTTCTTATTAACATAATCTGGACGAATACGTAAATGAGGAAGTGCTGCTTCCAGTCCAACCAATGTTTTCAGTAAATTTAACAGATAGGACCAGAGTTATTTCAGGACAAAATGAGTGTTTGTTCTTCCTTTAGTCCACTTGTGCTGTGATAACATCCCAAACCACTTTCACAGAATTAGTGTCAATCCCCTGCATCTCCTATCAGTTTCCAGTTCCCTTTAACTCTGAATCTTACCAAGGAAATATCACCCAGACCTGCGTGCTTTGTTTTGTTTTGCCTTATCTCCCACAATAAATGACTCTTTCCATTTGCTCAGGGGATGTTCCTTCTCAAAACAGGACATTCGACTGGGGGCTGATGGTGCTGACGTCTTGTTGGGCAGCATCTTGTCAGCCATGGAGCCCTGGTAACTGCTAACTGTCCCGTAAGGTCTGTACACACAGATACCCTACTAGGTGTGCTGGCTTCGGGGTCAGATATGGGGTCCAATTCCAGCATTGCCCCAGCTCTTTCCTAAGTCTTTCATTAATGACGCCGCCTTTTTGTGCTCTGTCTGTGAATATAAAATGGGAAGATAGAATCATGATTTGCCTTACTTAGGAGATACTTCTGAGGCCCAAATGAGGTAATGGTTATGGAATGATTTTAAAAAGAACAGAGGGATTATTATTTTTTAAAAGGGGAAGGGGTGAGGGAAGGTTTGGGTAATTAATCCTAATATAAATGTATCTTCTAAATAGTGCATATGGAGATCTACGACTAGGCTTTTCTTCAGCCACCACACCTAAGAAGCAAATGGGCCCA
Source organism: Sus scrofa (assembly GCF_054392235.1). Lineage (NCBI taxonomy): Eukaryota > Metazoa > Chordata > Mammalia > Artiodactyla > Suidae > Sus > Sus scrofa. The sequence continues at coordinate 101,297,816 of NC_139396.1, read as the reverse complement.
ACAGCCACGTTTGTTTGATGGGATGCTGACTACCTCCTGGAAGGAGAAGGAGATATAGAAACACACACCTCAAGAAGAAACACTGAAAAGATATGCTCTATACTTTAATTGTTCTAGAGTAGAACAAGAGATTGCAGAAGCTCCCATGTAATCTGCACAGGTGAGGAGAACTATTTGGTCCCAGAAATTAAAAGAGAAGGAGATGATCATGATGGGTGACAGTGACAGTGGGGGAACCTCTCCAGGCTTTGCTGATAGGGTCAAAGAGGAATCTGGAAGGGAGAAGAATATAAACATGGAATTCTAAAAGGTTCACGAGGAGTAGGGTGAAGGGGCCTGTCAACGGCGATATTCTTCATCAGGGTCAGCAGTTTGCTGTTCCAGGCTCACACAGGGTGGCACAGTGGAGGATAGGGGCTTCAGAAAAGAAAAGCAGACCCACAGAGCAGATAGTTCCCTCCACGTCCAGGTGTCTAACAACAAGTCATACCGGCCCTGACAGACTATGAGATTCCAAGAGAGGGAAATGATGTGCTGGGCATAATGTGAGCAGTTCCCAGGCTAACACTGGGGCTATCTACCTGCATGGCTCCAGGTCCTTGTGTGTAGACAGGGAAGTCACCTCGGAAGGAGTACTTGCACTCCCACAAGCCAGCCTCACCATCCTGCAGTTGACAAGGGTCAAGGGACTCTGTGCCCATTTGTAAGTGCAAGGAGGTATGACGGGACTCTTCCCTCCATTGCTCAGTATTCCTCTTTGGCTTAGAAGATGGAGAAGTTCACTCTTCAGAATTAGTGCTTCTACCGCACCCCGGGGGAGGAGTGAATCTGCTGTAGGAAACTGGGCTCCAGCCTTAGCATGCAGCTCTGTCTCTCTGGGCTCCCTTTCTCTGCTGTCCATCTTGCTGCCTGCAGGGTATTGGTTCTCCATTTTGTTCTGGTTGTCATGAGGTAGGGAAGCTCATAGGAGCACAGAGTGCCTCTAACCGTGAAATCGGCAAAAGGGCTATACAATCTTGGCTGATGCCATTCTGCATACTTTAATTTTATCAACAATAAAGTTGATATCTGTGTCCCTATCTGACTCCTGTGTCAGTTTTTAATTGTTTTTTGACTGCTGAAGGAAAGGGTTATTCAACATTTTAATGGGAGATTCTTGCTGGTATAAATCAAATGCCTTTCTCTGGCAACTTCTGTGGAGAAATTGAAGAACACTGACATCATAAACGGAACTGTGGGAAGTGATTAAAAGTGAACCCCAGGTGTACTCTCAGAGGCAATGCATGAATTATAAACTATGCATGAGCCCTTGAATAATTCTCCCCATGATCCTAGTAGGGAGAGTTCCATAGTGGAAATAACTTGTGTTAGAGGCAGCTTATGCCAACATCTAAAACTAAAATTTAGTAAATGTAATTGTGAAGTTGTAGATCTAATTCTAAAGGAAAAACCTTCACAGATATAGAATCACTTATATATCATCACACACATATACAGAAGGACCTGCACTTTTATGTTAACAAGTTCAGGGTTTTCCAGTATCTCTTTGACTATAAATGTCAGTGGGAACTTTGAACATGGAGGGAGATAAGAGTCCTGTTCAATTCCACTCTGGTAGAACCACTCCTAGAATTTTTGAGGTCAGATTGGATGCAACACTTTGAGAAGGACACATGAAAAAAAAAAGCTGAGTAGGCTAAGAGGCAAAGGAGGACAGTGAAGGGAAGGGACCCTGGGCATGGGAAGTGGCATCTTCAAATATCCGAGTGGTGGTCATCACGTACAAGAGGAAGCAAGCTACACAGCCGTAAGACAGGACCAAATGGTAAATACAAGGAAGAGTTTTCTAATAATTAGATCTATTAGAAATAGAATATTCTCCAGAGAGTGACTTTTTTTTTTAGTTATCAAAGTATAAACAAAATTCATGCATGAGGTAAGAGTCAAATGGGGTGAGATGCTATAGAAGCATTCATGTCCAATGTGATGTGATTCTAGAAATTCCTAGAAATACAAAACTTATCCAGCACAGCCTTGACTTGTTATAACCATCTCCTTCTGAATGTGGATTCTATTCTCCTTTTTCCTGGCTGGTTCACTCACGGGGGCTAACCTGGGACGTTTCACTTGAGCTTTTGATAAATGTTTACTGAATAACTGAATAATAGATAGACACTCAAATCTTTTTTGATAACAGTGATGATGCATTCAATAAAATTTGTCTAGTGGACTAATAAACAAAGAAGGATGTTAAGTATTAGTGGAATTTTCCCCCTCATACTGTTTATTAAAACAGCAATTCTTCCTGAATTGGTAATATTTCTCTTTAACCTTATTTACATAAGAGTTGAACGCAATATGTTGAACAGCCTTGAGGCATCTCCCAGTGTGAAAAAGAGCAAGATAATTTATATTTTACAAAGGATGCTCACATCCATTATTTCTTTAAAATCCTCAAAATAACTTTATGGGGTTGACATTTTTCAAATAAGGGAACAAAACCCAGAGGTAGGAAGGGACTTGCTCAAGGGCACAAAGCTAGTAAGTAGCAGGCCCTGAACCAAGGACAAGATCCATTAGTTCCAAGATGCATGCTCTTTCCACTGTAGATCAAATGCCTCTGACAAAGGTCCTATATAAAAAGAAGAAAGGTTGTAGGATTCCATGTGGTTAAATTGGTCAGACTCACCTTCCCCTTATTTTCCCCATGTGACTATCTTCCAAGCTTCCTGCATTCCGTGAAGCCAACTGTTCACAGGATATGGCTCTGGTTTGCCTGAATGATGAGCTGATGATGATGCTATGTGAATATGACCACGACATAACTTGTCTTTATAAATATCCATTCCTTGCAGGCTTGCGAAACTACTCACTTGAAATCTGAGTCTGTTTGGCAGGGAGACAGGGTCAGGGCAGCTGGAAGTTGGCATAGTTACTCTAGGCTAGTCCATCACAAGCCACCTCACTTAAAGGAGGAATGGAAGCTGGTGTGGTGGTTTACCACCAGGACTACTGGCAGCTCCCACCTTGTGACCTGGGATTGCAAGGTGATCTGTGAAGAGAGGCTCTGAAATATCATCAGACATGCTGCGAGGGTATGCTTGCTGCTGCTTAAGTGCTTTGGAGAGGGACATCTATTAAATAAGTTCAGTATTTTCCTTTCCTCTTCAATCAGATCATCTCTCATGTCTTTCTTTTTCTCCCTTCTTGAGACAACATCCAAAAAATAACATGTTCTCATAATAATAAGATGATGTTTTGTCAGATTAATCCATTCAATAAGCATGAGCTCTTATGATGTGCCTGATGGTGGGCTAAGTTATGGAAATACGGAACTGAAAAATGTTGTTTATGTGATGAATGAGTTACAGTCTAGTGGGAAAGACAGTAGTTAGATAAACAAGTAAAATAAAAGGTTAAAAGTACTATTACTGAGGGTTTCCCTCTATGGCACAGTGGGTTAAGAATCCAGTTGCAGTGGCTTGGGTTGTTGCAGAGGTACAGTTCAATCCCTGGCCCAGCAGAGTGGGTTAAAGGATCTGGTGTTCTGCAGCTGCAGCTCAGATTCAGTCCCTGCCCTGGAAACTCCCATATGCCATGGATGTAACCATAACAAAATAAACAGGTACAATTATTGAGGTATCTGCAAGATTCTATAATTAACAGTCCTTAAAAATTATCAGAATAAGTGCAATACACATAATAATATATGGATAATAAAAAAATTCTCAAGCTTAATGAGAGTGGACTTATAAAGGATTCATCACATATAAGGTAATCATGAAACAAGATCATCATTTAGCTGTATCCTGAAGAATTTTATTTTTTTCACTAATTGTCTTAGTTTGAATAAAGTTTCCTAACAGAAGCAAAGAGTGATCATTTTTGGAAGAAAGCTTCCCTTTTAAAAGACCTTTATTATTGTTTAAACGATTTGGATTGTGTAACTATAGTTCACTATAGAACAATGTAATGCCATTTTTAAAATGTGTTTCATTTTTCTTGGAGTTTATAGTTGCCTTTATTTTCAAGTTTTTTGTCCCTACCTGCTTTTAGGCCTCTTAAACCCACTTTTCCTTGGATAATTCTCTTGAGTTAAATACATTGGTTCTTTGTAGCCCCCTCATAATATTTCCACGATAGATCATTACCCAGAACATGGTCACATGGCCAACTGAATGCAAAAATAAAAGTCAATTTATCATTAATTGACATATAACCTCAAGTAGTTTTCTCCATCATCTTAGATTAAGTGCAGCTGCATATAAGAGAATATTTAAAAATTAATGCAGCTTGAGTAAAATGAAATTTTATTTCTCTGTTACAAAGAGAAGTTTGGAGGTAAGCACTACAGAACTGGTATGGTGGGTTCATACTATCATCAGGAATATAATTTCCCATCTGTTTTCTTTTTTTTTTTTTCTTCATTATCCTCCAACTGTGGCTTTCATTCTCAAGGAAGCCAAAATGAATGTTAGCTTCAGTGACCATGCCTACAAATTAGGAGGAAGAGTAAGAGGGGAATGATCCCTCTTCTTAAGCAGTTTTCTCCATGAAGACCTCAACAACAGAGCCACTACTAATCACTGGCCAGAAATTGATCAGACAGCTGTCCATAGCAGCAAAGGAGGCAGATGAAGGAACTCTTTTTTTTTTTTTTTTTTTTTTTTTTAGCTTAATTGGATTATGTCTAAGAACTGTTTTCTGTTGCTGAGCTAGAAAAAAATAAAAAGACTAGATCATGGTAAGCAACAGAGTTCTATATCTTTCATGTCTGAAAATCTCTTTACTTTGATCTCACCTTTGTTTAATATTTTGGCAGAGTATAGAATTCCAAGTTTAAAATCATTTTCACCACAACTTTAAAAGCTTTTTTCTACCAAAATCTAGCATTCACTAGTATGACAACAGGATAATACTACAGAGGTGTTATATTTGTCTGATTTATTTATTTTTAGTACCTGAAAGCATTTAGTTCTTTATCCTTAATATTATGAGATTTCACAATGACTTTTCCATTTATTTTAATTTATCATATCCTTTAGCTCTTCAAAATTGTGTTCCGTTAATTATTTGAATTTTTTATTCATTTCCTGTATCTTTTCTTTCTATAACTCTTATTAGTCGACTATTAAACCTCTTGGGTTGGTCCTTTGTCAGTTATATTTTCTGTCATATTTTGGTCTCTATTACTTTCTATTATATTTTATGAAGGAAAGTATTTTGGATGTTTTTTCTTTAAATCCTTCAATCAAATTCTTCTCTTAAATATTTGTCTTGTGTTTTCAATAATATTTTAATCATCAAGATGTCATTCTTTTATATTAATTTTCATTTTACAGCAATCTATTATATTGTAGATGTAATATAAGCTCACATATCTGTGAGACTATTAATAAGGGTTTTTTTATTTTCCCCCAATTCTTGAATCTATTTCCTTAGAAACCTTTTTAATTTGTTTATCTTAGAATCAACAAGTACATAAAAACATGCTCAGAATTAATAACCATCAGGGAAGTGCAAGCAATATCACCATACCATAACACTACATTTGTAATATAATGGCTAAAATTTTAAAAACTGATAACACTGGAACATTGGGTTATATGTGGAACAACTGAACTCTCACACATTGCTGTTGAGAGTGTTAGGTGGTACTTCCTTGGACATAATCTGGAAGTTTTAAATAAAGCTAAACATATTCTTTGCATATAACCCTGCAATTACATAGGAAGTATTTCCTGAAAATAATTAAAATATATACCCAGAAAAAGACATTATCAAGAGTATCATAGCAGAACTCTTTAAAATATCTCAAACTACAGTAATCAACCAGTTCAGTACTGGGATAAAAACAAATTTATAAGACAATGAGAGAGAATAAAGGGTCCAGAAATAAACCTTCAAATGTATGGTCAATTGACTCTCAACAAGTGTGACAAGCCCTTTCAAATAGTTTTTTCAAAAAATGGTTATAGGAAAACTGGATATTCATATGTGAAAGAATGAAACGATCCTTTCTTTATATTATGAACATAAATTAACTCAAAATGTATCAATGACTGAAACAAAGAGCTAAAATTATAAAACTCTTAGAAGAAAACATTAGGGAGGAAGCTTCAAAACATTGAATTTGATAATGATTTCTTAGATATTACACCAAAGATAACCACCACAACAAAAATAGACAAACTAATAGATAAAACAGATAAATAACAAAAATTTAAAGGGTTTGTGAAACAAAGGACACTATGAAGGGAGTGAAAAGGCAAAACACAGAGTGGGAGAAAATATTTGCAAATCATATACTTGATGAGGGATTAAGATCCAGAATATATTAAGAATGCCTACAACTCAAAAAATAAAAATAAAATAAAACAACCCAGATCAAAAGTTGGCAAAGGACTGAATAGACATGTTTTCCAAAGAAGATATTCGATTGGCCAACAAGCACATGAAAAGAGGCTCAACATCATGAGTCATGATGGAAATGCAAATCAAAGCCACAATGAGAATCCACACCACTAAAAGAAACAAATAAAAAACAAACAGAGAAGGAAAAAGCCCAGACATTGGAACCCTTATGTATCATGGTTGGAAACGGCGCAACTGCTGTGCAAAAGTTAAACAAGAGAACGACCTTAAGATTCAGTCATTTTGCTTCTAGATATATATCCAGCAGGGAGCAAAATAGAGACCTGTACATTAATCTTCATAGCAGTATCATGTCCAATAGCCAAAAAATTGCAGCAACACACATATCCATCAAGATGAGTGGATAAACTGTGATATATACATATAATGAAATATTATTCATCTGTAACAAGGAATGAAATTCCAATACATGCTACAACATAGATGAACTTTGAAAACATGATGGTAAGAGAAATAAGCCATACACGAAAGGAAACATATTGTAATGATTCCACTTACATGAGGTACATAGAAATAAGCATATTCACAGGGACAGCAAGTATAATAAAGTTAATAGGGGCTGGAGAAATAGGGACTTATTATTTAATAGGTTTGGGATTTCTGTTTAGAATGATTTAAAAAGGTTCTGTAAATGGGGTGATTGTGCAACACTGTGAATATACTTAATGCCACTGAAGTATACACTAAAAAATGGCCAAGGCGGGGAGGGATGGACTAGGGATGGACTAGGCATTTGGGATTGGCATATGCACACTGTGGTATATGGAATGACTAGCCAACAGAGACCTGCTGTATGGGGCAGGGAACTCTACCCAATATTCTGTGATAACTTATATGTGAAAGGAATCTGAAAAAGAATGAATGTGTATATATATATATATAACTGAATCACTTGTACTGCAGAAATGATCACACTGTGAATTAACTATACTTCAATAAAACTTTAAAAAATGAAAAAGGCTAAAATCATAGATATTATATATATATATATACATATATATATATATATAATCACAATAAAAGAAGACAAATAACTCCAAATTTGATAAACTCCAAGTGTCCACAAAGAAAAATGGAGAGCCAAATTATGGTATCTTTATGCACTGGAATGCTATTCAGTAATAAAGGGCAACAGTATAGGTAAATTTCAGAAATGCAATACTGAGCAAATAAACCCAGACACAAGATAAGTATATGCTCTATGACTCCATTTATATGAAGCACATGAAAAAGCAAAACTAATCTATAGTGACAAAAATAAATGAGTTATTGAGTAAGATTGGGGGTTCTGGCTGTAAAGGAGTACAAGGGAACTTTTAGGGGTGATAGGAATGCTTTATATCTTTACTGGCATTGTGGTTATGCAGGTTAATGTGTTTGGCACAATCCACTGAATTCTAAACTTATAATGAAGTCATTTATGATCCTATTGTATATAAATGACACCTCAATAAAATAATTCAAAAGAAGGAATAAAGGACGATGGAAGGAAGGAAGGAGGAAAAAAATAATACAGCTATAGCAATTAGAATAGGGCAATATTAGTGCAAGAAAAGGTAATTATACACATTGAACAATGGAGAGCCCAGAAAAAAATTCTATGTATATTCACAAACTTGGCAATGTCAGACAGCAATGAAGGGAGGGAAAATATAAAATGGAACAAGAAGCCAGACATGCAGTCAAAAAGTTTAATTCTATCCTTGCATCACTCTGCCACATGGGAAATTTCAGATGGATTGAACATCTAAATATGCAAGGCAAAATGTTACAGCTTTTAGAAGAAAATATAGACTAACTTCATGATATCAAGGTACTGAAGAATTTTCTCAGACATGTCACAGACTTGGCACCTCTCTCATACATATATTTTTATAAATATTAAGAAAATTGATTACATTGGAAGGCAATAAAATTAAGGTAAACCCAAACTCACAAAAGATGATCTATTAACATATGAAAGCCACGTTTTCTATATAGATTATTGAGAGAGTCCCAAGGGTCTCAGAGAGACACAAATGGCTTAGTACAATGTTAGGCTTTAATCATTTAAAAACTGTATTGCTACTAACTTAAAATGAAAATATCTGAAAAGTTAACTATTTTTAAATAGTGATGTTTCTTTCCTAAAATTACACATAACTACTGTCTTGTGTTATCCATCACTCTGGTCAATTTTCAAACTTCATAAAAACTTTCCTCAGTTGCTTCTCAGGGGTAGGAATAAATTGCATTTATCATTCTGGCCTCAAAGTCCTACAGAGAAAGAGGTTTTGATGAGCACATGCCAGACCCTTTGAACATGACCCCATGAGGAAAAGCCTCATGGAGACAGATCAGGTGACCTAAGGGGCCAAGCAAGAGTTTTCTTCTCCTGAACCACTGTCTGAGAAAGTCATCAGAAATTACTGCACCCAAATAAGTTAAAATTAAAAGAAAATGTTCAAACCTACAGAAAGAAGTAAGGAGAAAAGCAATGTAAATAATTATACTGCCAAACGATATATTTGTAACTGCATAGCATTTAAACATCTAGGGTCATTAAAGCTTAAAACTCTATTGACTTGAAACACACTGCATAGTACACAGTGTGTGCCTTCAAATTTTCAAACAAAATTGTGTATTTTTCTTCCTCTCTCTCCCTGTTGTTCTATTGGTGTTTTTTTTTAATATGCAAACTTAAATGGATATATATATATGCATAGCATATCTTTTTGATTGACGATTTCTTTTAGCAATAATATATCATTTGTAGTAGTCAGAGCTCTCCTGAGATACCCAGCCAGTAAGATAGATATAGATAAATATTCACTATGAAAAACTGGTCAATTTGGAGTTCCCATTGTGGCTCAGTGTTAATGAACCTGACTAGTATCCATGAGGATGCAGGTTCGATCCCTGGCCTCTCTCAGTAGGTTAAGGATCTGGCGTTGCCGTGAGCTGTGGTGTTAGGTCACAGACATGGCTCGAATCCTGTGTTGCTGTGGCTGTGGTGTAGTCTAACAGGTATAACTCTGATTAGACCCCTAGCCTGGGAACTTTCATATGCCATGGGTGCGACCCTAAAAAGCAAAAAAAAAAAAAAATTTGGTCAATGTGATTATGGAGCCTGAGGAGTCCAAAATCTGCCATCTCTGAGTTGGAGACTCAGGAAAGCGGGTGGTATAATTCAGCCTGAACCAAAATATGCCTGAGAACCAGAAAAACCAGTGGTATAAATATCAGACCAAGAGCATGAAAAGATGAGATGAGATGTCCCAGCCCAAGCAGTGAGGCAGGAAAAAAGGGGAAATTCCTCCCTCCTCTGACTTAGGTGCTATTCAGGATCTTGATGGATTAGATGATGTCCACCTAGACTGGGAAGGGCTATCTACTCTCCTGAGTCCACAATTCACATGCTAATCTCATCCAGAAACAACCTCACAGAGACATCCAGAACTAATGTTTAACATGAGCACAGGTCAAGTGGACACATAAAATTGGCCATCATATCATCCATTTTGTTCTTTAGGGATATTAAGTGGAAAAAAAAAAAAGAAGGTGCAGGACCCTGCATATGAAACAATTTGCATCAAAAGAAGGGATTGTGTTTATAAATACACACTCATATATATCTATATATCTATATCTATCTACACACACACACACACACACTGGTTCTCAGTCCTCCTTGTGGGGGAAATAGCGCTTGATAATTAGGAGAAAAAAAGCAAATTAGGGTTCATTCTTCTCATATACAGTCATCGGTGAACAAAAGGTCATAGTCTTTCCCAGTTTCTGCCAAACAGTGTGGAAGAGGAAAACAACTTTCATGAGAACTAAAAACCACTGGGAATCGCTTTAATAGCTAAATGGGGAAAATATAAAGATAAGAGGAACCATCACAGATAAAACTTAGCCTGCAGTAATGAAGCTAGCTACAGCCACAGTTTAGGATTTTTAGCTATAAATTAAACCCACGTCAAGTGTTGACAGGACTAAGAATTTTAAATACACATCAAATAAGTGGTGTCCAAATTATTCCCAATCTTCCCCAAGGTGTGTGACCTAGTCAGGGCTGGGATTATAGGCATCCCAAATGAAATTTTTTACCCAAGGCAGCTGGGGACATCAAAAGTTTAAGGAAAGTAAAGGTCTGAGAAGTGTCAAGGCCCAAGTGATACTAGTCAAGCCAGGAGGAAAGTCTGGAAAGTAGTAAAATGAAATGAGAGCAAGTGGCCAAAATGAGAGGTGGCACTAAAGTCAGGCATATAGCAAGGTGTATAGAGTCAGAGAGATGAGAACAGATGGAACTTGTTGGAACAAGAAGGGGAAAAGGGAGCATTTCTGAGTGATTACCTAGAAAGCACGCTGGTCTAACTTACAGGTGTGGGCTAAGTGCAGGACCCAGGACTCAGAAATTGAGCTTGTTGGTTTTGATGTTTCAAGGATAGAATTGAATTGGTAAACATAATGCTGTGTTGAGCCATATCAGATCCTAGACTAAAGGAAACTTTTTTTTTTAATTAGGCATAATTTATTTACAGTGTTAATTTCTGCTGTGCAGCACAGTGACAGAGCCATCATACAATTTTCCATCATGCTCTACCCCAAGAGACTGGACATACTTCCCTGTGCTGTACAGTAGGACCCCATTGCTTATCCATCCCAATGTAACAGTTTGCATCTATCAACCCCAAACTTCCCTGCCATCCCACTTCCTCCCCCTTCTCCCACGGCAAGACCAAGTCTGCTTTCCCTGTCCATGATCTGTTTCTTTTCTGTAGATAGGTTCATCTGTGCCATATTTTAGATTCCACATATGAATGATGTCATATGGTATTTGTCTTTCTCTTTGTCACTTATTTTACTTAGTATGAGAATCTCAAGTTGTATCCATGTTGCTGCAAATGGCATGATTTTGTCCTTTTTATGGCTGAGTAGTATTCCATTGTATATATCTACCACATCTTCTTAATCCGTTCATCTGTCAATGGACATTTAGGTTGTTTCCATGTCTTGGCTATTGTGCATAGTTTTGCAATGAACATGGGGTTGCATGTATCTTTCTGAATTACAGTTTTGTCCAGGTATATGCCCAGGAGTAGGATTGTTGGATCATATGGTAGTTCTCTATTTAGTTTTCTAAGGAACCTCCATACTGTTTTCCATAGTGGTTGTACCAATTTACATTCCCAACAACAGTGAAGAAGGGTTCCCTTTTCTCCAGGCCCTCTCTGGAATTTGTTATTTGTAACATTTTTCGTTTACAGTTGATGTCTTGTTCATCATGAATTTTTCTGCATTACTTTTTAATATGTTGCATTAAAATGTTTTATATCTTGATTACTGAGAGTTTTGGTGCCCATTTACATTTGTCCCCAAGGTGAGTGTCTCACTTTTCTCACCCAAGCCCAGCCCTGGTGAATAAACAGAAACTAGAAGAAACGTTAAGTTCATTCCTTCTAATTATGGTGCCTATATAAAGTAAGTGAGAAGCCATACATAATTATTACCAAGTGATAACATGACACATGAAAAATACCACCCATGAAGTCTAAACAACACTAGAGTAGTATACAACTAAGTACATGAGATTCAGCTATAGAAAGATGACCAGTTTTAGAGTCTTCCCACTCTATGAATGAAGCAAATATTGTGTTCTGGTCTGTTTCAAAGTAGTCAACTCGAGAGACTGTACCCTGACTCCAGGAATGATATTGATTTCCTAAAACATTCCTCAAATATCCTTTTTGAAAATACCTTCAGAGTTTTCAGTTTACCACACAATTATTTACATTTGGGTAGCACTTTACTTTGTGAAGCAGTTTCATATATATCTACTGAATTCCAAGTTTGGAGATCCCATTTGTCTTTGATGGTGCTGGCTTCTGCTGATTTTGGACAGTTTCCATTTCCTCCCTTACCTGGCACAGGAGGGGAAGACCAGACAGAGGAGCAAAGGGGGAGGGGAGGGTTGCAGAGCAGAAAGAGAACCTGGGCCTTTTTTCTGGAGCACCTTCACAGCTATCCACCGAGATGGAGTTTTCCCAAATTTTCCATACAACTAATGACTGCATGCCTGAATGCAGAAATCAGGATGTGAGCTTTCCAGACAATGAATTCCTTCAATTCACTATACTAAGTATTCAGAGGAAGTCTTCAAAAAGATCTTAAATCATTGCAAATATCTTTCATTTAAAGGCAACTTGGATTTATTTATAGTGTGTTTTTTAAAATTTTATTTTTTATTTTTTGGCTGCACCATGGCATGTGGAAGTTCCCAGGTCAGGGATCACACCTGCACCCCAGCAGCTACCCAAACCCCTGTAGTGATAAACACTGCATCACCATGGAAGTCCCTATAGTGTGTCTTTTTTTTTTTCTTGTCTTTTTAGGGCCACACTCATGGCATATGGAGGTTCCCAGGCTAGGAGTCAAATTGGTGCTCTAGCTGCTGGCCTATGCTACAGCCACAGCAAAATGGGATCCGAGCCACATTTGCCACCAACACTACAGCTCACGGCAATGCCAGATCTTCAAACCACTGAGTGAGGCCAGGGACCAAACCGGCATCCTCATGGATACTAGTGGGGTTTGTTAACCACTGAGCCATAACAGGAACTCCATCTTTCTTTTTTTTAATACTTATTCCAGGGAATGAATTGGGTCATAGAATTATGGAATGCTATTCTTTTTTCTTTTTGTCCACACTAATCCTTATTTTATGAGTGATTTGTAAAAGAGATTTTAACATTTCCAAAAGAGAAGTTTCTAACATGCTTTGAGAAATATCTCCATTATCAGAAAAATGTGAATTTGAAAAAGTAAGATAAATGCCTTTCCCAGAGATACTGCAGCGGCAGAGAGAATGGACTCTGGACCCAGAGAGCCTGAGTTAACATCCCAGAACCCATAAGCACTACCTGTACCTGACCCAGTCCATAGGACTGTGCCTTTCAGGGCTTTAGTTTCCTTCTTCTTTTTTCTTTTTTTTTCTTCTTTTTTTTTTTTTTTTTTTTTTTGTCTTTTTGCCTTTTCTAGGGCTGCACTGCGACATACGGAGGTTTTCAGGCTAGGGGTCCAATCGGAGCTGCAGCTGCTGGCCTACACCAGAGCCACAGCAACGCCAGATCTGAGTCACATCTGTGACCTACACCACAGCTCACAGCAATGCTGGGTCCTTAACCCACTGAGCAAGGCCAGGGATTGAACCCACAACCTCATGGTTCCTAGTAGGACTCATTTCTGCTGCGCCACGATGGGAACTCCTAGGATAAAAGCACTAAGCTGATGGAGTTGTTGCATGATTAAATTAGCTAATACAAGTAAAAAGTTTTCATAGCACTTGTAAAAGTGGTAATTTGTCATTATTAACTAGAGTCACAAATTCTTCACCCCAATTCCTGAAAGGAAATCTATCTCATTACTTTACAGTCTCTTATCTGAAGTTTTTAGAAGGTTTTGGTGCTAAGTTACAAAGTTAAAATAAGTTAGTTCTAGTCATGTTGGATAAAATAATAATTTAATAATGCCTGAGAAGCGTTAATTTTATAAATAGTATTATTTTGTCTTCAAATTTCTCTTTGAATCTACTTTGTATATATTATTATAATGGTATATAAAATTATAATAAAGATTAGATTTTGTTTGAAAATTTTAAACTGAATGAATGAGAAGAGCTTCCCCCTCTGCAATACAGTCTTTGACACAGAAAGCACATGTGTGCCCACAACCACATCCATACAGCCTCTGGATGCATGAGATATGACTAGAGAAGGCCTTGGAAATCTGACCCCACATCTAAAACCCATCCAAGGTCAAGTTGCATATCATCTTGTCATTCTACTTCTTGACATTCATTTTCCTTTCCCGTTTCATTGTTAACCCATTTCCACTGCCCATTTTTCATGCTTTCACACTGTACATTGTTCTGAAACAGAATGAAGGCATCTGTTTGCTTGATCCAGGATAAAGAAAAGGGGTGGAAATTTTTCAAGTGAAAATCCCTTTGATGAAAGAGATTCATCCTGTTTAATGTACAACAGTATGTCTGTAAACATAGCCTTATGGACCTCTGTGAACTGGAAACGTTCTTTCATTCATTCTTTTTATTGAGTGCCTGTACGTGCAAGGCACCCATTAGCCTCAGAACAAAACAAGTCCTTCCTTTTGTTTGAATAAAAAAAATACCCCCCAATAATAAATATATAATATGTCCAGGAGTGATAAGTGCAACAAAGGAATCACAAAGCAAGGTAAATGGACTGTGTTGGGGGAGGGGTATCTGAGCAAAGACTTGAAGGGCAAGTACAAAGTCCAGCACTGACCAGTGTGGCTAGAACAGAGAGAGGGGTTGGAGAGAGTGGTAGGAAATTATATTTGCATTTATTTTTGATTCACTTTCACAGGTACTGGGTCACTGATTTCTCTGGAGCAGGCCATGTAAGGTCTGGTAAGATTCTGGTTTTTACTCCAAATGAGATGGGGAACCAGTGGTAGGAAAGCCACAGGCTACGACTTTTCATTTTTTAAAGATTGCTCTGGCTTTTGTGCAAAGAATAGGCTGTAGGAAGGCAAGAACAGAAGCAGGAGACTGGTAAGGATAGATTTAGGATGAATGAGATGGATAAGAAATGATGGCAGCTGGGATCAAGATATTAACGACAGACTGGGTTGGATTATGGTTACATTTGGAATTAAGTTCTCACTGTCATTTTGGTGCCTTACTTCATGAAGTTCCTTGGTGCAATCTCTAACTTTGTGATTATAACAGCATATAGTGATTATATGTGTGTATATCAATCTCTTCCAGATAGAAGTTGTCCAAAAGTAAGGCATCCTCTTATTACCCTTCTAGTTCTAATTTCTAGGAGACTAAAGGTGCCTCATTAATATCTGTGGAGTGACAGTATCCCTAAGTACATCCTTAGAGACATGGTTAGCACAGTGTTTAACGACAGTTTCAAAATCAGAGAAGACAACCTGAACTACAAAATTGTTTAGAAAATATTTCCAGAGAAATCAATAATTCAGTGAGGTAGGAGAAGTACATGCAAATGCTAGAGTTTTTAAATTAATTAGAGCCTCTTTGCATTCATAAATGTCCTCCATAGGTATTTTATCTAGTTTCTAGACTACAGCATTTTAATAAAATGGCTACTGTGACTGATTAAATGTTTATATCATTAAATAATTCTAGGGAAAACAATGTATATGTTTATAATATGCACATGTGCTTATGCATAGATGTGCATGAATAAAACAGAAGAAACCAGTAATAATACTACTCACTAATGTGGTCCATTGACCAAACTACCAAAAGCGAGGTGCAAAATACATTTTAATATATGATAAGTCAATAGCCTATACCTACATCATATAGGGAAATATTCACAAGTGTAAACCCATAAGCCTGACTAATAAATTGGAGGTTATATTCATTTTTCCAGTTAAATGTAATTTTCTAGGCAGTACTTAAACCTAATTTGTAAAGCTATCTATACTGACTCTTTCTTTTGATAGTAAACTTCATCATCATCATATATTCTTAGAACTTCAAGGAATGCATGGACTATTAAGTCAAAACTCTTTACACAGCAATGTGATCCTTCGAAAATATGTCATTCTCAGTGGGTATACCAAATAAACTTTTAAAAAGGGAAGGGGAAAGAAGTATTCTAATTGCAGGCATGATTCTACATTCACTATGTTTAAGCAATGTAAAGGAAGCCAATGTTGCTTCAGAATGTGGATTATTTACTATAGGTCTTCAGACAAGGGTATAATTTTCTGGAAGACTGCCTTTATATGCAAATAGGGAAAGATGGATATTGGAAATGTACACAAATAGGGAAATATGGATAGTCTATCAATGGAACTCGGTTTTATGTATTTCTATTATAACTCACATACATATTTTTCTTTGGGTATCAAAGACATCACCTAGTTGAAACAAATCTGCTCTATGTTAAATGTTAAACAATGACCTTATTATGCATAAATTTATTTTCAAAGGTTGAGAAGGGGGAAAAGCAAAAAACATTATGACACTGTTGCACCAGAACCTAGGAAAGTCATAAAAATAGGTTGGGGGGAGGGATAAATTAGGGGGTTGGGATTGACATACACACTACTACATATAAAATAGGTAGTAAGGACCAACTGTATATCACAGGGCAATCTACTCAATACTCTGTAATAACCTACATGGGAAAAGAATCTAAAAAGAATCTATATATGCATATGTACAACTGATTTACTTTGCTATATACCTGAAACGACACAACTTTGTAAGTAAACTATACTCCCATAAAATTTATATGAAAAAAGTAGGTAATCAATTTATGTGAAAGGAGGGCACAAAGTGGATATTAATGAAACAGATACACTTTTCTATGTCACCTGGTAATAGGAGCAAAAGCTGACTTGTGGAGTTCACAGAAAAGTTAGAAAATTATTTACAGCACTAGTCATAGGAGTTCTCTATGCAGATCCTGAAATAGTGTGCTCTCTCTCTCTCTCTCTCACACACACACACACACACACTTCTCAAGCTATTTAGGAGGACTTGATAACACTTTCTGATAAGCCAAGTAGTTAGTTAAAACATTTTAGAAGATTTTGTAGCTGTTGCTGCTATTGTTTTAAGCAAGTTATAGGAAACCCAGAACAATTTTCTGGAATAATAATAGCTTAAGAAAACTTTAAATATAGGATTGAAGTTAGAGTGAATTTTTTTCATGAGATATTATGTTCAACAGTAGTAACATTAAAAATCAAAGTGCTAAAATGAAATAAAAGGAATCCAAGTTGGAAAGGAAGAAATAAAACTGTCATAGTTTGCAGATGACATGATATTACAGATAAAAAAATCCTGAACATGCCACCCAAAAACTACTAGAGCTTATCAATGAATTTGGTAATGTTGCAGAACACAAAATTAATATAAAGAAATCTGTTTCATTTCTACATGCTAACAATTAACTATCAGAAAGAGAAAATAAGGACACAATCCCATTTATAATCATATCTAAATAATAAAAAAGCTAGAAACTGTAAGACACTGATGAAAAAAATTGAAGACAATACAAACAGATGGAATGATATACTGTGTTCATTCATTGGAAGAATTAATATTATCAAAAGGACTGCACTACCCAAAGCAATCTATGGATTTAATGCAATCCCTATCAAAATACCAAGGGCATTTTTTACAAAGCTAAACCAAGTAATTTTAAAATTTGTATGGAAACTCAAAATATCTCAAGTAGCCAAAACAATCTTGTGAAAGAAGAACAGAACTGGAGGAGTCAGGCTTTCCATCTTCAGAATGTATTACAAAGCTATAATAATCAAAACAGTATGGTGCACAAAACCAGATGCACAGATTAATGGGACAGGAAAGCACAGTAATTAACCCACACATTACGGTCACTAATCTACAACAAAGGAGGCAAGAACATGCAATAGAGTACTACTTCAATAAGTAGTGCTGGGAACACTGGTTAGGGCTATGAAAATAATAAAATTAGATCATTCTCTAACATCATATGCAAATATAAACTCATAATGGATTAGAGACCTAAATATAAGACCAGATACTATAAAACTGCTAGAGGAAAACAGGCAGAACACTCTTTGATATACATTGAAGCAATATTTTTTTTAAACTCTCTCCTAAAGTAACAGAAATTAAAGCAAGATAAACAAATGGGACCTAATGAAACTTATAAGCTTTTGCATAGCAAAGGAAACCATTGAAAAAATGAAAGGACAATATACTCAATGAGAGAAAATATTTGCAAATGAAATGATTGATAAGGGATTAATAGCCAACATGTGTATAAATAGCCCATACAACTCAACATTAAAAAAAAATTTAAAAATGGGCAGAAGAACAGAGTAGATATTTTTTCCAAATATAACTTCTTCTACATTACCATCCAATTATTATTATTTAAAATACATTTTGCAGATGTAACCTTTGTAAATGGATAATGTATATTAACTCTCAACTGTTTCAAAACTTCGTAACTTTAATTGTCTGAATATAGTGGTTAAGTCCACCACAAGGCACCTTTGTCACTCCATTACAAATACTCAAAGTGAAAGGCCAGGGTCTAAAGTAGTATCCCTAGGGAAATTAAAAGTCAACGTAATTTCTAAGATTGAAGAAATTATTCCAATATGGAGAAGCAAAAGTTTATTTAAAGTTATCAGTAAAATAAGTTATTTCCAGAATATTCTACATGTTAATTAGAATTAACATGCCATTCAGTTGAATTTGGATGTTATCTACTCCTCTTAGGAGTTGAGTTATCATTGACTGCCTGCTCTCAGAGACAGTCAAATCCTATTGTCACCTTCTTCAGCCCCATACAGAACCAGGGAACATACCTTTGGATGCTGGTTTTTGTGGAGTACTAGACACAAACTGTAGTGATCTTTGTCCAAATGGGGACATCAAACACATGATCACTTATCCCCACAATGCCTTGTCATCCACCTTTCCACACTGCTTCCTTGTCTTAGGCAGAAAACCTTGTAACACATCACTGAATGGCAGCACCCTTCACTTATATCAAAGATGATTTCATTTTGAGGAGAAAATACTTCTCAACATCACTTTAATGCTGAACATCAGCAAATCTTCTAGTTGGCATAAACTGTCTTATCTTTTCCCTTTTCACTATCCCCTCAGCCCCTATGCATCTGTCTCCTAAGGGTCCACGCTTCATTTCTGCTTCAGGCTCTGCCTCATGCTCTTCCTGGGTAGAATTCCATGCATGACAACCTCCATCACCTCATTTTAGCCACTCGCCCCTAGAGACATTCCATACTTAGAATTTTCTCTTCTTTCTTAGGAAAACTCCCTTATCCTAAGTTGCCACATTCCATGTGACTTTAGAAAAACTAGCATAGGCTAATATGTTAATGTGTACAAATAACATTACCTGCCCCACCCACAAAGTGATAACTTAACATTGGGGATTATAATTACCCAGAGGAGAATCTATAAATGTTGAAAAATTTCAGGCAAATTTGCAGGAAGTTCATCATTTCAGACAGGTGATTGTCTTTTAATGTCTTTCAATTCCATTAAGTGTTTGCTGATGCACTAGAAGTAGCATACAATACTCCATCAAAGGCTGAAAGTCTATTGGTCATGCAAACAAGTAACCAACATGTTTTGTGCTCCTCTGGTCTCATTTTCCTTTTTAGGTCTTAGTCATGGTAGTTTACAACATGGTATTTAGACAAGTGAGAGGGACTCAAATCAAGTCATGCTAACAGCCTTCTCTGGTGAAGGCTTCTTCTTGGAAAGAGAATTGGGAAAAGCAGATGGTAAATGTCACATTGGATCAGCTGTGCTGTGTGGACAACACAGAAGGGTCTCAGTGGGCCCTGTGTTGTCCACCCTGGGCATGAGGCAGTGACACACATCTGACTAAGGCTGCTCCTGTGAGGAACAACCACCAAAACACTGTTATTGTTTGATGAAAAGAGCCCTGCGGATTGTTTTTGATCTGCATATTAACAAAGATGAGAGAGACAGCCAGGTTATTTCTTAGAAGCAGCAAGAAAGACATATTACCTTGAAAATGTGCAAGCTACATCTCTGCTGGAAAATACACAGAGACAAAACAAAACCCCCCAAAACAAGCAAAATATCCTTTCATCCAGAATCCGTGGCTTGCTTTTCTTTTATTCCTCAGTCTATGAGAATATGCGAAAATGCACAACATTCAGACGTGCAGCCTGATCAAGTGATCATCTCTTATAATGTTCCTCTATTTAAGGCAACAAGCAGATGGAGGGTTTACGAGCAAGGCTGGTAAAAGTAAAAGCAAATGATTGTAATAGTTGTACTTTTAATAGGATTCCTCACAATCTAAAACATTATTCCCCAAGGAACAAATTGTTCTATAAAATTGCATTACTTAGGGAAGAGACAGTCTGCCCTGACTTTGCTGAGGCAACAGAAGACTCAAGGAAGCCTTCTGGCGCAGGGGGCTCTCAAGTCAGTTGGGTGTCCTGGGAGGGAGGACACTGGGATGTCCAGCACCATGATTCCCAAAGAAAAAACTCAGTGGCATATGGTGAAAAGTAGAAAAGACCAAGGGGTGAAAGGGAATGTGATATATGTCTGAGCTGGGCTTGAATTTATTGCCTTCTAATGTTCTTTGAAAAACACAGTTTGGGAAATTCCTAGGGATTTTGCATGCAACATCACTTCTCCCTCTGCCAATCCAGACCAAAGTCTAGCTTGGAGCTCAGCATATCGTGCTTAACAAAGAGTGGAACTGTAAACAACCCAACACTAATTCATTATCATTATCCCTCTTTAAGAGAAACACAACTCACTATAATTCTATCATGAAGATGAATACACTGTAGTGAGGGCCTTTACGTAAATTATAATTAAAGCTAATCTCAATTAAAGTTATTACACCATTTGGGGAGAAAATAAACAACCCAAAGGGAGGGGAAACAGTGTGGTCAATAACTCACTCCAAAAATATATTCTTTTTTTTCTGCCTCCAAAGCTTGCATTGAGGGAGGCATTCTTGCGCATGATACAAATGGTTCTGACATTAAGAAAAGTAAACAAGTAAGAAAAATAAAGATGGAAAAATTCTGTGGTCAGTTCACAAGTGCTTTTTTATTGTTGGAGGCAGGGTTAAAGCCTTTTATGAAGACAAGGATATATGGGCCGCTAGATTGGATGTGACACTGGACTAGTCTAGCTGCCCTTGCACAGAACTCAGGCTGCCTGTAAGATGCCAGGAACAAAACATGGGCTGGTGCTTCCAAACACAGAGCCAGGGTGGGACTGCATACAACTCAGTGAAAGCATCGTCCCAATGCTGTTTTGTAGACCAAATTAGAGGGAAGGTACTAGACTCTGGTTATTAATGGGTTTGAGAGATAAAGCCAAACATGCCATATTCTCTACTTATTAATGGTCTTAAGGATTTCCATCTCAATTTGTCTCAATAACTGATTACCAGAGGTTGTGTAATCTACAGGAGGGGCTCCTGCCAGCCCCAAAGCAAGTCATTCAAGGACTGTGTTGACTCAGCAGGCCTAAGGCCATATATATTGGAATGGAGAGAGCAGGTTCTTCTTGGGTGTCTCAGGGGTTCCAAGTCCTTAAAGATGTTTTTACCCTAGCAACTCTCTGGTCATTTGGTGTCTGTAACTGGGAAGGATCTTCTTTCACATTTTGCTGTCCTCAAACTAACCTGATACTGGGAAACCTGAGACAATGAACACCTAGTCTAAAGGAAAGCAAAAATAAATGGTAGTGTGTCAAGAGCAACTAGACTTTCCAACATCCTCTAATGGTGTACTGGAACATTAAATGGAATTACAGCCACCCAACCAGTATGATCACATTTATTTTCCTTGAAACATGAGGGCTAGAATACAGCCAAAGGTGCAAAAACACCACCTCACAAGCTGTGGATTTCATTTCTGAGAGGTCCTGAGAAATATAGCAAACTCAAAGGGTTCATGCTTTTTATGAAAGACCATTTGATCTGGGGGGTGTTTTCTACAGTCTTCACTTTCCTTTTTCACTTCCTAACCTATCACTTTATCTTTTATCACCTCACTACCTTTAAATACCACCCAAAGGATCAGGCCAGCTCCAAACACAAACATAGCCATAGACATAGCTGGAGGGTGTGTGGTTAAAAATACATAAATAACTCAGAGTCCTTGGTACAACCAGAACCTGGTGTTGGAAAGATGCCTGCCACTGCATAGTATTCAGGGCAAGAAGTGGATTTGGAAATGAACAAGACATGATAAAGTCCAGGGTTTTATAGTCAGGGATTTAGGAAAAGAAATTTACTCCAATACACGAACTATAAGAACATGAAGCTCACTGTCATCATATGACCTGGATAAGAACTGACCTCTTCTGTTCTCTGAAAAACAGCAACTGAAATGCATTGCCTGGGATCAAGATGCTAAAGGGTGATGGAGGTGGGGCAGAAGGGGGCTATGCAAAATACAAGAGGTTAAGGTTTAAGGGAAAAAAGGATGAGGAGCCTTCCTCTAAATTTGCTCTGACTATTTCACTAACGATAAACCCGCAGCATAATGGTATCAGAAGGATTTCTACTCAATAGGCAAGCTAAAGACACAGTCTCTCTCACTTGACTGCAGCCACTGAGCATGCTCAGGGAGGCCCCAGGTGTGACCTCTGCTCCCCTGTGAGCAGTGGAGGGGCCAGGCAATCTATCATGGTGTTCATCCTGTCAGCCCTGGTGCTTCGCCACTGCTGTCTGTCACCCTGGTGGATGAGACCTGCTTAAGGGCAATCATGTCAATCTCTATGTGACCACTCAGTCTAAGGCAGAAGGATGATCTTGACAGGCCTAGCGAAGTCAGCAGAAGTTACCAAAAGCTGAAGTCACAGCCTTCCCACAGAGATGCAATGTGGGCCATTGTCTTTTTATTTAGCTTTTTCTTTATTTTTGCTTTCCCTTTTTTTCTTTCACTCTTAGGTCACTGGCTAAGGCATATAGAACTTGCCTTCAGAGCTGGTCATCTCGGATAAATCTGTTGCCCTCCGAGTTTTTACCATAGTAAACATAGCGACACTTCCCCAGGACACCTGCAAATAAAAGGAAACACATCATTACAGGTGGCACAATTAGGATAGTAGGAAAACACAGGTGCTGAAAAGGGGAAACACACCACAACCACAGGTCCAATGGGTGGCAGCAAATGGACTAAAGCCCCAGAAGGGAAGGACCCTATTCTCTGTCCTCAGGGTTGACATTCAAACAAAATGTGACCAGAGCACAGGGTCCTAGGAATAATGTTTTTCCTGCATGATTTCTCCTCCACATTTCAGAGAATGTTCTAGTTCAGCCAATTACTTCTCAAAACAAAGCACAGTCCTCTCTTCTCTCCAAGTTCCCTTATTGGAGTTTCTAAAAATGGAAAATTAAGAGTTTAAAGATGGGCCCTGCCTAAACAAAAGATATAAAACAGCCTTCCCAGAATGTGACTAGTTTCAAAGGCTTTATCATGAATCAATTTTGTTAACTTCCAGAGAGAAGCTTCCAAATCACAGGAGGCATAAAGTATGGATGATTAAAAAAGAGTGGTAGTGTTGACAAAATGCCACACAGAAAGTTATACGAGGCACCACATTAAATGGCCTCTTCTTAGCAGAAGTCCTGAACTGGATTCTCAGGTTGGCATGCTTGTGATTTTCAACTTCAGTTTTATTTTAAGTAGTTTTGTGGCTCCAAACATAGCTTTGCTCTCATTCAAGGAGATTGTAGTAAGACTTAACTGTAAACAACAGCCCTAGAATAAGGTCAAACATTTTCATCAACTCCATATTCCATACTAAATACCCATAAGAAATCACCTGCCAGCATTATTTTGAAAGCTGTGTGTAGGGTTATTAAGAAAAAAAAATCAAGTTTTCCAAGAAAACATGTGTAACTACAATTTGCTTTCTTTGTCACCTTGGATATTTTTCTTCTAATTTTAGAAAAACTAACTTAAAATTCAGCTTCACGGAGTTGTCTTATTGCTAGTAGTATCTGGATCTCTGAAGTGTGCATAACCACAAAAACAAAAACAAAGTCCATAAAATATAAATTCATGATCTGCAAATCTGTCTATAATAATAGCTACCTATATACATGATTTTCCCATTATCTTGATAGTGTGAAACCAACAACCCACTATCTAGTATTCATTTGGGATAAATTAGCACTTGAAACTATGCAGGTTCTTGACATCAGAAGTACTACACAGTGAATACTCTGGATTGTACAGGAGATGTTTTTCCACGATAGAACTTTAGATATTACTCTTAAACAAGGATTAAAAATGACTCAGAAATGACTGTTTTAAAGAGAAGGCAGATGCTCCTTGGTTTGGATGGCTTGGGACAAGCTGGGAACAGCTAGGGTCACAGAATCCCAGCAAGCTGGCAATGGAGAGAGGATGACATCACTCCATGGCCTCAGAATGAACCTTGGACGTGCTCTCATCACCTCTATTTCTGCCATGTTCTTCTGAGCAAGTTCTCTGTGGACCATTCCTCCCCATTGGCCGTGCTTTCTCTTTGGCCCCCAGTCCCCGAGTTCTGCTTTTTAATATTGGTCTGGTGCCTGGAATCTTGAGCTTGGATGAAACCTCCCTGAGACCCTTCCTGGGGCCTAAATATTCGTTTTGGTTGTTGGCACTGAGCTGTTCCCTTCATGGTGTTGAAGTATGTCACACCCCGAGTTGTGCTAATATTGTCACCAATGTGAGGACAGGTCTGTGGGTACAGCTGCTCGGGCTGCATTCCAAGCACAGCATCCCTACAGGCCTGGGTGGGAGTGTCTTCGAAGTTTCTGAAAATCCACAAGGGGCTTCCTTAAACATAAATGATTTTCAATAAACCCTCAAGAAGCTGGAAGGATGAGACCGAGGGCTATTAATTTCTTATTACCAGTACCAGTACAGCATGAATTTTTATAAAAAGAAATGGATAGGACTATCAGACATTATAAAGAACATAGGCTTTCTCTTGAGTAAAAGAAGAAAAGATACACACATACATATACACACACAACATAACCCACGAGCAGGTACATTAGCTCTAAGAAACTTTCCTGCACACTTGGGATTGAATTTCTTTTCTCTGACCTCTCTCCATGCAGACCTTGACCTGGACAGCAGGTGCCCTTCTAGAAACACGCTGTATACTCCTGAACGTGGGCCCTAATGTGGAGGGAGGTGAAGTGTCCTGAGTCACACTCCCCAGCCCTTCTTCCTGGCTGGCACTGATAAAAGTCCTTTGTAAGGCAGGCCCTGTTCCTTGGGGCCAGGAAGCAAGAATGTTTATAGACACCCTGGTGGGAGAGGGCTGTTTGATGAACGCAGGAGACTGTGGCGAAGTGTCAGAGCTTGGAAAATGAGGCAAGGACATGAGGTATTAATATTGTCAATGATCTCTTGACGGGAAAACAGATACCGCACTTGCCCTCAGATTTAAATAGACATCAAGTGCATTAATGACAAGAGGGCCGACTTCAAACAAAGGGGCTGTGTGGTGGGGAGCAGAGCTAGTCTCTGTGCTGGCAATAACCTGATCTGAAAAGACACTGTCAGGGCTCGAGACAGGCCCAGGATTGTGTGCGGTGACAGAAAACAGAGATGCTGACAGAGATACCAGAGCCACATTATGCCAAGGATATTCTAACACTGTCTGTGGCTCTAACGAAAGCTGACATCACTCCCTCTCACTTGGGGTCTTCTTCGCCTGCTCCTGCAGAGTATTTCTCCCACAACATCATGAGAGTTCCCGGCAGCCCTGTTCTGTCAGAGAGCTGGGGTCACGGGGCCTAAGGATAACCTCAGTCCGTCTAAATTTGGAGTCTGCAGGGGGGACCACATTCATCCCCCTGTTATCTCTGCTACTCGAGGTGATCAGAGTACCAATGTGTGAGGAGCTGTCACCTTGAATAAAATCCGGAAAGGGAAGGCACTCCATTTGAGGGCTCCTCAGGAAGGCGCAGGGACAGCCTGGCAGCTAAAAATGAAATCCAGCTGCTGGTGTGCTCCTGGGAAGAAAGGCAGTCTGGCCAGCAATGGTTAAAATCAGCTGAAATTTTTGAACTTGAATCACCTACCATTGCTGAAATTAACCAAGTGGTTGCCGCTGGTGAGACGCCTACCAGAGCTCACAGCTGGAAAGGGATTACCCCCCAAAATGGGACTTCTGTACTTCATCCATGCATACATAAATAAGTAAATAAATAAGTAAATAAATAACCTTAACATGGAAGGGGAAAAAAGCACAGTCTGACATGTGGCCATAAGACTTTTCTCTAACATGAAGGTTCTTAGTAAAATAACAGGATCTGCTCTTAAGTGAAGTGACGTGGTGGCTGTACACTTCTCTCTCTCCTTCCCCCAACATGGTAACTGCCATAAACTGTGAAAATTACAGAGGAAACAGTTTGCTTGCAAAGAACATTGTGGTGGGGAGGGCGCTCCCAGGCTGGAATTCGGGAACCCGCTGGCTGCGACTCGGTAGGCGGTGGTTTCTCTGTACATCTGCAATGTATTCACTTGTTTGTATCTCCTCGAACTCTAAACGTCTTGGGACTGGAGGGGGAACGACACATTTAATGGCATGTGTAGTGTTTTCAATTAAAATATCTGGCTTGGGCCATAATAAGTGAAGCAGCCTTGCTAGGCATCAGGCTGATGTGGAGCTGACTCTGTGGGGGTTTCATTTTGGGGGTGGGGGCTGAAAAATGACAGTGCCCTGTGCCTTGGGGAATCCTAATTTTTCTTATGTAGGCAGCTGTGCCATCACGGTAAACTCTGAAAACTATACTTAAGAAGAAAATGTATTGGGAAGCAGCTTTTAAAAAGAGGTAGTTTATCTTTTAAATGCTTCCCCTAGGGGAATGTGTGTCTTAATTATGCAGGTTAAGTTATGACCTGGGGGCTGCCCGAGGGGGTGGGGATCAGTCTCTTTACTTGGATGCACCCTATGCAGGTGGCAGGTTCACTGCTCAGGAAGACCCTGAATGTCCTGGGGAGGAAGCGTTTGGACACACATGCAGAACACAGCAAATGCCCTCGGAATCCCTGACCTCCAAGATGGCTACCCCCACCATCTCTATACTAAGGTGGGTGGGGAAAGACTTGGATTTAAAGCCAGCTCTGCTCCTACCAGTCAGGTGACCACATGCACATCCCTTCCCTTCCTGGAGCCAGTTTCCCCCTTTGCAAATTGAAGGCAAGGGGCCAGATTTCCCAGAGGTCCACCTTAGTTTTGAAATAGATGATTTAGCATTTCCACATGCTTCCCTGATGAAGATAAGGAGGCCAGGTATAATATTGCCTGATGTAGGAGGCAGATCCAGTGGTCAGAGATTCAAAATTTGATTTGGACCAAGTCAGCTCTTAAAAACCTATAGCCCATATTCCCATAATATAGAGAAAGGGGAGCTCAGCTAGCCCTCAAAAATCCCCAAGGAAAGAATTTTCAGTTGCTTTCCTGCCAACTGTATTTCATACCCAGAGCTGGGAAGTGCTTACTTATAGTTAGCCTATATCCCCCAGCTTTGACATAAGCTCGAGTCTCTTCACTCCATATTCAATAGAACTAAAGATGAACTATCAGAGTAAGTGGTCTGCCATTCACATTTCAGTTGTAAACAAATAATAATCTTGACTCACACAAGGGTAAGAACTTATCTGATGGTGGAGTGTGGGTTGGACCAATAAATTCCTATTTGTAAAATCAAGACATCATCAATTTTATTATCACTATTCATGTTAGTTTTGGCCATCACTGTTGTAGGTGCTGTTATCATAAATGTTTGTAAGTGTAACTGCGTCATGACAAACAGATTTTGATCTGTTGGAGATCACTAGGTCTGTCCAATTAGTGCTACAGAACAAAGGACATGGGGCTCCTTATGGTTTTCCTGTTCTCCAATCTGTATCCGTACAGCAGGGAACTAGCCTCTTCGTGGCCTCTGAAGAGTGAGGACAAGTGTTGGGAAGAGGAGGGTGGGCCCAGCGACAGAGAGGGAAAGTGTATTTGAGAATCTTTCTGGTCCATTCTCGAAGGTTCCCCGTGACACTACAAATAACCCATTAGCATGTTACCTCCACAATACTCCCTTCTCCCTGACTTCTAACACCTGGTGTTTGAAACGGTGCTTAGTGCCAAGGGAGGGTTCAATAAAGATCTGTTGACTCCATACATTCATTAACACCATTAAAATGATCCGAACTCAATGTACACAGAACCACACAGTTATGGATTTCAATTGTTAAACACGCACACTTTAACGTCTGATAAGACGACACGCATTGGAAATGTTTTAAAAATAAGTACAGATTAAATATTTGCCTTACTAAAGAAGAAGGCAAAGTAACAGAAGGCAACAGCCTCAATTCCTCAACACTGGTGCTGTTTTTATGCTGAACACTTTTCTCCTACAAAAACAAAGCCATCACGATGTCTGGTTTGGAAAGAGAGCCGCGGACTGAACACTATCATCCTGCCTTAAGAGCTGTAAACATCATACACAGGGAAGGACATTCTCCAGAAAGCACATTCCTTGGTCTTTGTTATGTGTTGGTCCTGAGGAAACTGGGAATGGGGAAGGAATCAACACCCGTGTTTTATGACCTTGAGCAGGGGCTGGAGCGGTAGTCTGAGGTCAGCCTGTGTGATCCTCTATCAGCTCAGCTACGAACATCACATCGGATTTAGCAGAGCCTGCAGAATTACAGGCTCCCAGCCCGGCATCCTCCTGCAGCAGAAGCTACTTAAACACTCAGGCAAAAGGAAAAGAAGGGAGATGTTAAAATGGTTTTAAAGAAATGGGTTGCTTGGGAGCAGTATTTTTTTTTTGTGGAGAGAAGACAAAATCTCCCCTCCATGGGAGGCATATTTTTCCCTGCTTCACAGACCCATCAGGGGAGCCCTGGGTTGGAAATGAAACAGGGCAAGGCTTTCCACCTGCCATGGAAGGGCAGGGAAGACATAGAAAGTGGGACTTCCCTTCCCAATTAGTGGAGCATGATTTCAGGCAAGTGTCTCAGGTAAACTCTGCATCTTGGGTTGGGATGGGATGCTCTAGGCAGGCAATGCTTGCTAAACCCCTGAAGGTCCTGGAGGGCTCCTGCTGTCTTCTCTGTGGACTGGCGGCACACCATCCTTGCTAAGTGCTGCAATGACCACCTTGAAGAGCGAGGCTCAGGGGAGGTTGCCAGTCTCTCAAGTGAGCACACACTTCTGAATTCTCCTCTTCTATTGTATAAAACAAAGGATATTTTCATCTTAGTCTGCTAACCCTGATGTTTTTCAGTGGTGGACATTTGAATTCTGCCATTTTGACCACTAGGATGCTTTGGCTTCAGGCTTATGAATATAACACATAAACACACCTGATAATTTTTCTTTCAAAAAGCACTATTTATTCAGAGCCAACTACATTTAGTCAATTTAATTTCTTATTTTTTTTCTCTGTTTAAAATTGAAGAATGGGTGATTTACAATAGAACTTAAATTCCTTCATTTTTTAAATTCAAAGTTAAAGCCACCTTCTATTTTTAACATTTTCATTTGCATTTGATTCAATTTATTTTCAATAGGATCAATTCTTTTCCATGTAATATCTTCCTTAAGGTTAAATTCCTCGTTCAGCTTTTGGCAAATATCAAATTTTACCAGGCATATCTCTTTAAGATCTCTAAATCTCTTTAAGTCACTTATTTCCACAAGGTTACATTTCCTTGGGTAAAATTATGCAGCTCTAAATTGTGACAGGAAGACCTGAGCCCTCCACTGAAGTTTAGACAACCTATTTTATTGTGTGTAGTTTTAAGTTCACTTCGATTTTATTTTGTTTTCATTATTTCTACAAAGGCTAATTCCTTCCTGTGAATTTGTGCTGTTTTCAATACATCAACAAAATATAAACCTTTGGTCACTTTTTCGTCCATAATAAATTGCATTATGTGCAGGCTTAGCTGCTGTCGGTTTTATTTCGGGTTGATGATTTCTACCAGCAATGTTTATTCTTGATTAAAGTAAATGGTAGTTTTTATTTATTTTTAGCACAAAGAGTAAGCACGCCAAACATAAATACTCTGGATGCCTGAGAGAATCCAAATTGTGGGGTTATGAGACACTGCTTTCTACCAAGCACTGGTCAAAAAAAAAAAACAAAACACAGTATGTGCCACCTAATCAAGGGTTAGAATGCATCTGTCTCCTAAAAGAAAGCTGACACAAATGCCAGGCAACACATCCCTTTGAGAAAAGGACACTTGGCCCCAATGCTCAGCCCCCTCCAGTGAGGCCTGATGGAAGGTTAAACTTTCCACTGAGAGAGAACAGATTACACAGGCTCTTTAGACAAATGCTGGGCCTTGTCAAGTCTCACCCGCTTGTTTATAAGGAAGAAAAAAGCAGGGGAAGGAAACCAGTCAGCAGAGAAAGTATCTTGGCAAAATCTGTACTGAAGGTGAGAGGAATGCAAGGCTGAGAAGCCAGCCTCCCAGCCCCGGGGAGGCTGCACAAGCAGTCACGTGAGTGGGCAGACACGCTGACAAGTGACAAGCCAGAGCCTGTGGAAAATGCACTCCGGGCTCCGAGGGCAGCTGAAATGAGACTTGTCATTTTAGAAGAAGAGAAGGAGATAGGAGAGGGAGGAGAGGAGGGGAAAAAAAAAATGCAGAGCTAGTTTTTCCCTCACATCACCTGTTAGTGGGAAATGTGAAATCGAGGGCAAGTCCGAGAGATAATTGCACCTTTGAGCCCGATCCCTAGTAACCAGCTCCACTGTCCTGCCTTAAGCCCCTGGTCCCCACATTCCAGTCAGAGATGTTATGGCCCTGCCCAGACCTGACCGGACCGTTCAATGTCCTCGCTATATCGAGGAAATATGAGGCTGACAGATTTAAAAGCTCTCTGGCAGCAGATGTTTCGATAATGTGAATCCTGGAAAGGAAACAGTCAACATACTTTTCCTCAGATGTCAATGCTTTTGAAATTATTTTGTATTGGGGGTCGTCTGGGTAGGCAGAGATGGACAGGATGGGGTCCCAGGTCTGAGAGAGGCTCCCTTTTTTGAACATCGTTAATGATTGGTTCTTACCTGGACACATGCTACATTTCAATCAAATAGAAATGCATAGATCTCAGAGATCAAACACAATGCCTGATATTCCATGCTTCAACAACAGCCCCCCTCCAAAAACAAAAACACCCAATGGCCCCAGACTCCAAAACAAATCAACAACCTTCCTTTGTTAAATTTTCTTAGCAATCCAAATTTGGGGTTTTCTTCTCTGGTTACATTTTTTTGTGTGCCAGTTGAGACTGAAGCCAGAAACAATTTTCACCCTGACTTCCTAAACAATAGTTTGCTTACATGTTTCTATGATGCTTTATTATTTTTCTGTACTTCCTATACTCTTAAAGACAGAACAGGGAACTGTTCTTTGAAAGTATTTCTTTACATATACTGAAGAATTCTCCTGAGGTCAGAATCTCAAGATCTTCATTTTCAGTAAAGGAGGGAAAGGACGTTCTCGGTGGCTTTAGCAAAGTGCCAATACCAGACCAGACGCCATACAAATGCAACGCTACCTTTCTAGTCCAAATCCTTATGCAGCCTTTAGGATAGGAGGATGTCAAAGATTAAAAACTTGACTTAGGCTGACTCCTCCTTACTTTTCCATGGGGGAAACTTGAACTTTCAAAGCCAGTTTGGTATGTGTCCCCCTTTCCTCCACCTCCATATTCTAAGTGGGATTTAATGGATTTGAGATGGGCTGGATTCCAAAGCGCACGCACATGCCAAGATGGGAGGCTAATGAATTAAGATTCACAGGGTTCCTTCAGTGCTGCTTAGTGATGGATAGTACATAAGCCAGGCTGTCAGTCAAAATGGACAGTGGTTAAGTGGTTCAGTTTCATGTTGCTTTCTCATTTTTGGCTGAGGAACTCAGGAATCCTTTCTCTGAGAAGAGAGAGAAAAGAAAGAAGTGGGTCACCCTTTTACCACCTCCGTGGTTCCCACCACTCACTCTCTCCACATTCATCTTCTCCACCTTCCCTGTGAGGTTAGGAGCATGGCCACTAGAGGGCAGCATGAATTTAGGAAAAACAGCTGCTTTCTTTAAAAAAAAAAAAAAAATTAAATGATGGCAAGGATTCAGGGAGGGCCATTAAAGCCACACGGTGCTTTTGGTCACCAATTATAGGTTCTGTGATGATCGATATGTCATGTTTGCTCAATCTGTGCTGGAGGCTTTCTGGGACTAGGGCTATCACACATCCACCCCACTTTTGGATGCTTCTGGTTTAGATTTTAGGGACCAATTTTCTCTACCATCAATTGCTCTAATTAATCTTCCAGCCTCAGGGGTTGGGGATGTTTGCATATCACCTGTATAAATATAATGAAGCCTGCAAAGATAAACAAAGATAGATTCCCTCATTTCTTAGAAAAAGATAATTTTTATCATGGACGTCCAAAAGGAAATATGCCACCCAATGGCATGGAGTTACTAATCATTTGATAGTGAAAAATGATTATATATTTTTCTATATAATTTTGTATATAGTTTTATGTATAATATATACACCCACGCACACATATATAATTTTTAAAGGGTCAATAAAATACACAAAAAGCATGTATCCTCCATCCATGAAAATCAGAGCTGCTTCCCACCCACGCCATTGTCATCCCTCTAAGAGTGTCCACCCAGATTAATCAGAAAAGAGAGGTAGACGCTACTCAAATAAAATAATAATTTCAGCATCTATCTGATCATCATTTGATTCCCATCATTGGTCTCTGGCACATGGGCCAGTGACTATTTTCATGGCTGGGGCAACAAATGATCACCTTCCTTTAGGAAGAAAGAGGTATTCATGGGTTTCTATGGATTTCAAACATACCATCAATTTTTTTTTTTTTCTTTTTTGGCCACCTTGTGGCATATGGGGTTCTCAGGCCAGGGATCAGATCCGCGCCACAGTTGCAACCTAAACTGCAGCCACAGCAACACCAGATCCTTAACCCCTTGAGCAGGGCTTGGGATGGAACCTCTGTCCCAGTGCTCCCAAGATGCCAATGATCCCACTGTGCCATAGTTGGAACTCTCGTATCATTATTTTTGAAGTGGCAATAGAGGTAAGACCTTCTAGAAAATGGTATTTTAAATTATAATTTTCTAGAATTAAAATAAATGAGCAGATTTCATCAGAGAAGGGAGTAAACAGATACTGAACTATGGGAAAGCAGAGCCCAGGTGTGCCCTCTGTGTCAGCTGAGAGCCCACTCAAGTGGTCTGGGAAGCAAATCTAAAACGGCTCTCACGCTTTCTTCCCTTAGACTTGCCTAATGTAACAGTCATGGGGTTGACTAGCCACTAGGGAAATGCTGGGTTCCAGTTAATTAATTAAATTATCTCATTAACTTGCGGTTAACTAGAAACCTTTTTGAGTTTCCTCTGACACATGAAACACCATGTAAAACCAAATACTATTTCACTATCTTACTAGGTACCTCATGGTTACCACACATGAGTATTTCTTTGAGTCTTTATAATGAGGATGATATAGTTCAGAGGTTTCGAGGGGGTGGGAAGACTTCTCACTGAACATTTCTCAGGGTCTTAAGACCTCTTTTGGTCTCCACGTGCTCCAAGAGGGCAGAGATGATGGCTTTTTTATCCATGCTTCATGAGGCCCCAGGGCTTACAGATACTTAATAGATGGCTTGTTATTGTGGAACACACGAAAGGATCTTAGGACACTTCTTCTGAACCTCAGAGTCTGCCACACATTCCTGGACATGGGCAGGTGGAGGACCTGTCTGGGGCATCTCCAGGACAGCCATGCTCCAGCTTGTCTGTACCCCTGGATCATCTGGGAGGCTTGTTAAAACACAGATTGCTTAACCCCACCCCCAGAGTTTCTGGTTTAGAGAGACATAGTTAGGACCAAGACTTTGCATTTTTCCTGGTTCCCAGGTGACAGGGATGCTGCACATGAGGGGACCAAACTTTAAGAAACATTGCTCTAGGACAACCTAAAAGGGCCCCATGTACCCTTTTTTAAAAAATAAAACCATTGGCATTAGCTTTTCTTCTTGTAGGATCAAAATCACTCAAACTGGAGTTCTTGTCCTAGAAACTCAGCAGAAACAAATCTGACTAGGATCCATGAGGACACAGGTTTGATCCCTGGCTTTGCTCAATGGATTAAGGATCCAGCATTGCCATGAGCTGTGGTGTAGGTTGTAGATGAGGCTTAGATCTGACATTGCTGTGGCTGTGGTGTAGGCCAGTGGCTACAGCTCTGATTTAACCCCTAGCCTGGGAACCTCCATATACCACTAGGGCAGCCCTAAAAAGCAAAGCAAAGCAAAACACACAAACAAACAAAAAAACCACTCAAAGTCAGAGAAAAAAAATCTGGTTGACTAAAGGTCTCAGTGGATTGAGTTTTTAAAAAATGGAGGTTTTACTGTCTTGCTAACAGCAGTCTGAAAACAAACCATACCTAAAATAAATAATAATAAATAATAAAAGGTTACTCTAGCACTTGAATATAAAACAGAAAACCATGAAAGTTTAAATTTAAGTCATGTGAGATTATGTTAACAGAAGAAAAGAGTTTTTTGGATAAGTAGATTGGAACTGAACCTGTAAACCATAATTTATGAAGTATAGGAAAAAAAACTTGCACAAAAAGTTTCCCGGAAAGTCTTTAGCCTCCTTCTAAATGACAGAATCTTATAAGAACAAATCCGAGCAGCAGGAGTCCTCCTGCAGAGTTTGAATGGGAATTTTGGCTTTGCTCTCAAGCAGAAATTTGCTTTTGGGTTTCAGGTCTGTTCCTATTAGAAAGCTCACATCAAAAGGGGGGAAAACATCCACAGTTCTGCCTGGTTCTTCAGGCTAAAATTTCTCAAGAGAGTCATTGAAAATAAAGACAAGTTGCCTTTTTTTTTTATTTTTGTCATTCTTCAAGCTGCAAAAAAGAACCTCTCAAATAAAATTAAGCAGACCCAGTAACAACTGGGTTTGTCATAATTCAAACTCCGCAAAGATTGAGGAAAAGACTTTCCTTCTCGGACCCATTATTCCAGTCTCCATCTGCCCCTCATTAGAATCCAAATGACCTTCTCCTGTCCTGATATTACTATAATCTCTCCTAATTCCAGGACACTCTAAATTGCTTTCTCCAAAAATAAAACAAAAGGAATCTGATATATGATCTAACAGAAAAAAGTTTGCATTCCAAAAAAATAATAATAATAATCAAAAGTATGTCCTTGCAGAGAGCAAAGCATCATTCTTGGGCACCAGTAATTCTCACTGCAAAATGCCAAAATACTTTTCATTACTTCCTGATCTTTACCTTCTCATTCTCTAACCTGCTGTGAAATATATATACGCACACATACACACTAATGCCAATGAAAGAAAATATAGGTTAAATAAGAATAGAAGAAAGCAGTTTATAAGAGCATTATGAAACTCTTGCACATTTTTTTTTTTTTTGCTCCAAATAAAGTAAACAGTAGAAGAGTATATTATAAAGGTTTTCATTAGGGGCTGGCTCATTAAAACTTAATGAAGGCACCGGAGTCTCTCCAGCAATATTAAGAGGGGTATACTTCTTGCCTATCAATGGAACAGCCTGGGTCAGAGAGACATTGCTGACGGTGGGTGGTACCAGGTGTTATCTGTCTCTGGAACATACTACTTTGATGGCTTGGAATATCACCCCTTTTATTTGGCTGGCTTGAGTTTGTCAGGATTCACCCTGTGGTGAGTTAACATACCTCCATGTTGAAAAAAAAAATTGCCCGTGGGCCAGTGTGAGCCTCCCACCTAATAGAATACATCTGGCTCTGACAGTTTGATGCCCAGCTCTGAGCCACATTCGGCAACACAAATTAACAGCATAGACATTGCCCACGCTGAGCAGGAAGTAATAACCTGCTACCTGCTACTTGGCCAAAATCTCATTATAAGCCATTACGGTAATTGAGGGCCAAGACTCTGTGGATATTAGACTCCCTGAGCGCCAGTCGTTAGTTCAGGAGAAGAAAGACTCTGGATGGAGGGGGAGGTGTGGTCCGCGGAGCAGAAACTGGTATTTGGACCATAGTGTGAATTCTACTTATCCGGCACATGGTCTCTCTGGGAAATCTGTAAGCTCTTTCTTTTCTGCCCTGAAGCCTACGTGACCTCTCAGCAGGGGTGGAGGAAGGGAATGGGCAGGATGCTAGGAAGATGACGTAACTCTTGGTAGGCCTCCAATACGACTATACAATTAAAACTTGGTTTAAGTGAATCTTGGGGACCACTACAAAGGGAAGAAGAGGGCAGAAGAAATCAGAATGCTCCATGAGTCATAAGGATAGAAGTGGAGGGGGTAGAGGGAAAGGGGATGCTACCATTCTCCCTAGAAGATGGGGGCACTCTAGAATCACTGCACATTTATGAGCTTCCATTCTTCTGCAGCTAGCAAACCAACTCCTTTCCTTGGAAGGCCTGCTTTCTCAGTGTCAAAGGACTGGGAATCTGTAGATGAAATACTCTGGGTTTGGGAGAGGGACACAGGGCAGGAGACCAACAGATCAATCTGTCATGCCCCTGATCAATCAACCTGATTTTCAGTACCCTTGAGGGTGGCTCTGGACTCTAGTTACCATGACAGCTTTCAATACATGTTTCTTGACAGGAGTTATATAGGGCCAGGGAGAGGAGTCACTAAAAATATAATAAACTCTTTCCAGAAATCCCTTCTTATCCTTTTCTATACAAAGTCCCCCCCACCTCCAAGTGCATGCGCACACACACACACACACCCAATCCTCCAATCATGGGAGCAAATTCCTATAAGGCTTTACTTAATGTAGAAGAAAACTCCTCAATATCATGTCTTCTCCAGAAACTGGAAGCCCAGGTAATAAACCTTCCTGGGCATCTTAAGTTTCCATTTCATCCTACTCCTGGTATCCATAAACGGTGCCTGGCCTTGGAATTTCAAAAGCATTGGCAGTAGGGGCAAAGTAAGCAATATGGTGGAGGAAAGAGTGCGCTGTTGAGGGTGAAGATGTCTGTGATAATCAAGTCCACTTTCTGAACCCTCTGAGACCATCTTCCTCCCTCAGCCACGTCAGCTTCATTATTGCTCTTCACCTAGAGGGTTAAGTACAGGCTGGAGCCTAGAAAATGGCTTCAGTTGGTACAAGTGGGGCCTTCCCTTTAACCAGATCCTTCAGGAAAAAACAAATTAATCAACAGTGAGCTGAAGTGGGTTTAATGATTGCATTCTGCATACAATCAGCTTTTCCCTTTTCAAGGGCCATCAATATGTCAAGGGAAGACATATCTGAAGGATATAGCTCTTAACATCAAGGTTATCTATTCTCCACAAGGCTCCCACTCCTTGCCGAGCTGATACTCCACGCTGCCTGTGTCTAACATTTTCATCAACTCTGCAATCAATCAAGGTAATAATGTTGTGCAAAAAATCAATTAACAACGCAATTAAACTTTCCTTATTATCTCAAAGGGCTGAAATAATACCTAAAGGGAAGATAGACTCACTGAACGCAGACATCCATAATCCAATGTGAAAGTGAATTATGAGATTGGACAGATGCAGGCATGTGCTGGTGCTATTATTTTCCAGGGGTTATAGCTCATCGTGGCAGTGTATCAGTCAGCCCCAATCCCAGACCCTAAAATTCCAAATTACTTTTAAGAAATATATGATGCGCAATATCCATTTCATATCCTCTTTTAAAGATAACCCCCCTCCCTCCCCAAAATTGAACGGCCATATTATTCAAAGACAAAATGATCTTTCAACAAGAACATAAAATATAAAAGCTATAATAACATTTACATCTGTATAGCACACATCTCTGTAAATGCAGGTCATCTATTATACATAATCTGCAATGCCTAAGAGGCCCAGGATGTGGCACAACATTTCAAACCCAAATGCTTAAATGTGCCAACTCCTATGGGATGGCTGTGGCTTCCCCCAAGTGGAGACCTCACCCCCACTGGCCTTTACACACCTACACACCTACACACACACACACACACACACACACACGCAGAAACATTGGAACAACGGAAATACCACTCATTTAAAATAAGAATGACTATATTATTTAGCAATTACACTCAA
Organism: Sus scrofa; assembly: GCF_054392235.1. Classification (NCBI taxonomy): domain Eukaryota; kingdom Metazoa; phylum Chordata; class Mammalia; order Artiodactyla; family Suidae; genus Sus; species Sus scrofa. The sequence goes on along the minus strand of NC_139396.1, from coordinate 101,259,658 downwards.
CTTGCCCTGAAACACTGTCCTTAGGAATTGCTCATTTATTGTGCATAAAAAAGAGACAACTATTACCCTTTGGCTGCAGCCAGGATGTGAGTTGCTTGAAATTTCACCCCTGAAATGACCTATAAAGTAGAAGAGGAAGGGGTCCCTGTACATTTACAGAGTTTATTTTATTTTATTTTTCTAAATCAACTATACTTTAATAATTTTTTTTAATAAAAAAGAGGGCTTTTCATGTCCTTTCAGGTGTTTTTGTTTTGTTTTGGTTTGGGGGGTTTGAGCACTTTTTTTTTTTAAGCTTTATTTAATTTTTTATTTTAGTTGATCAAAGCTCATTTTAAACTACTCAGGACCGGGATGCCATGGTCTGGCACCAGCAGCAGAATGCCTAGACTTAGAAGGGAAAATAACAACCAAAAGAGGAAAGATCTGTCAAACAAACATCAAAGCAAAAGCCAGCAAACAAAGTGCTGACTGAAGATAACATTTCTTGAACATTGTCTTGGAGTTCCAGTCATGGCTCAGTAGAAACAAATCTGACTTGTATCCATGAGGATGCAGGTTGGATCCCTGGCCTTGCTCAGTGGGTTAAGTATCCAGCATTGCTGTCAGCTGTGGTGTAGGTCTCAGATGCAGTTCGGATCTGTTATTGCTATGACTGTTGTAGGCCAGCAGCTACGGCTCCAATTCGACCCCTAGCCTGGGAACCTCCATATGCCATGGGTGCAGCCCTAAAAAGGCGGGAAAAAAAAAAAAAAAAAGCTTCTTTACTCTCGGAAGTAAAAGACAACCCTTACAGAAAAAATATGAACAAGTCTCAAAGTGAACCACCGACACAAATCATGCCCTCTGCTACCCTATCTCCATCATGGCACCAGAGGCTTCCCTAGGGCAGGCTTTGAGGATCTCAGCTGAGAGGAAAGACTGGCAGATCCCAGGAAATTCACTGGAGCCAGGTAAACTGATCTAGAAAAGTCCAATTCCAATTCTGGGCCTCAGTTTTATGAATCAGAATAAGAGAGGAGCTCCCTGGGTTTCCAACATGTTGCTACAGAAGCTTTAGGTTTGGGTGAGAGCCAGCTATTTTCCCAGCAGCATGGATTTCCACACACGCCACCTGGACTTGGGCAGGTAGGGTTGTTTTAAAATATCACTGCTAACAATGAATTCCTTTTCTGCAAGTTACTCCCCCATAACAGGGATCTAAGCTTCTAAAGAGAACTTCCCCCCATTTTAAGTGCAGCCAGGAGGCATGACAGAGTCCCCAGAACAGGAAAACAAGACAGATACATGAAGAACCTCATTCCGTCATTTCTTCAGAAAAAATAAAGAGGCAACTCACGATGTACTTTTTGGTAGAGAATCTCAACAGAGAAGGTGAACAGGTTAGTGAATCCTGCTATTTCTCTCCCCACCTTAAGGAACATAATTAATATGTTTTCATTTTCAATGACTATATTGTGTGTGTATCAACGGAAACTGTTCCTGCTGCGTATTTGATTCCACCGACGATGGGGTGGGTTGGATTTTAAATGATGTGTGAGCACTTCTGTTCTCTCCATGCTCTGGTTTATGTGTTATTCATGACTTGCATTACAGACATGGCTGATACACAGATGTAAATGTTATTAAATCTTTTGTATTTTAGAGGCTTTGTGAAAGGCTTCTTTGTTTTCAAATAATTCTCTTAACCACCAAAAATAACCAGGAATACATGACAATGGCTGGGGAATTTTTTTTTCCAGTGAATTTTCTGATGAAGAAATTGTTCTCCCCTTCAACTATTTTTTTTTCATCAAAATAAAAATGTATGGATAAGCTGGCAGATAGAAGGGTTACATCTTTAAAGTCACAGTGAAGAAAAAGTGTGTGTTGTGTGCACAAGTGTGTGTCTTGTGTGCCCATGTGTTACCTGTGGGCACATGGTACATCCATATGTGCGGTTGTATGTGTGCTCTGTGTCATGTTGTGAATTGTGTTATAGACACCACATGAATCGTTTGGGTGCGAATCTTGTACATGGGTGTGTTATGTGTGCATACGTTGTGTGTTGGTGTGACTGTGCTGACACTGTTATGCCAAATCAGAACTCGAGCATCACTCAACTTTTCATTACCTGCTAAAGGTACAGTAGCCTTACTGCGTTTTGGTATCTGTCGCAGTTTTTAGTCTGTTTTCATTTTGCTCTAGCCTCTTCACATTTTTCAGGATTGCCATAGAAATGTGGCAGAGGATAAACCTATTCATACAGACAGCACTTAATCAGTCTGTGCCTTTTAACTGGTGCACGTTTCTTTGCTGATTTTAAATTTAAACAATGCTCTAAAGCTGAACAAGGCACCTCCACAAACACAGCTGATGTGACTTAAGGAGGTCAGGAAAGGCAGAGATGTAGTATATTTCCGTCCTGAGATCAGCAGCCCAACTTCAAAGAGGTCTAAGAGGAGAAATGGCTCAGGCTGTATCCCCATCCTCAGGGAAGTGGGAATCTCTGATTCCCCAATTATACTTTTGGAAGTGTGAGAGAGGACTTAACTCTGGGCAGTGTGGTGAAGTGGAAGGTCAGGTTCTAGCTTCTGGGTTGTAGTAAATGCTCAGTGCAATGTGCCCATTTCCGGGTTTCAGTTTCTTAGCATATGGAGAAAATGCTCTCTGATGGCTACTTCTGTCCCAATGAATAACATGACTATTATCATAGAAGCAGACTTTCTACACTGTGCATAGCTCATATAGTTGACACAGAAATATAGGTCTCGGAGTTCTCATCGTGGCACAGTGGTTAACGAATCCAACTAGGAACCATGAGGTTGTGGGTTTGGCCATGGCCTCATTCAGTAGGTTAAGGATTGGGCGGGCGTTGCTGTGAGCTGTGGTGTTGGTCGAAGACGCGGCTTGGATCCCACGTTACTGTGGCTGTGGTGTAGGCCAGTGGCTACAGCTCTGATTCAACCCCTAGCCTGGGAACCTCCATATGCCTCAAAAGCAGCCCTAGAAAAGGCAAAAAGACAAAAAAAAAAAAAATCGGGTCTCTTTTTACATGGCCCCTTCTTCCTTTCCTTGGTTCTCTCCCTCCCACCTAGAATATCCATGATTGTCATATACCTTCTTGCCTTTCTTGAGGTATTAAGTCCAGAATCAAAATATAACTGTCCTCTTTCAGACATCTGACCTTCTCCTCATCTGCACACATATTTGAGAAACAACTACTTCTCTGATCAACTAATTCACATTAGGATGGTAACAGTTGACAATGAAATTGAACTTCATCACTTCAAATACAAATGTTTTTAAAAAGAGACGCTTTAAAAAGTTCCTGCTGTGGTACAACAGGATTAAGAATGTCTGCCATGCCAGGACAAAGGTTCAATCCCTGATCCAGCAGAGTGGGTTAAAGGATCCAGTGTTGCCACAGCCATGGTGTAAGTCACAACTGTTGGCTTGTGATCCCTGGCCTAGGAACTCCATATGCCACAGGGCAGCCAAAAAATATAACATAAAATAAAATACACATTAAAACATAGACCAACTGAATAAACCTCTAATGGAATTTCAGACAAAACAGGTAGGTGGGGAAAACACTGTATGTCAGGCATAACCATTGAAACCCAACATAAAGAAGAAAAGGAAAGAAATGAGACTCTTTCTGCATTTGAGCAATAGTCTAGAAAGGCAGATGACTTGTCAGATAAAGATAACTGCCATAAAATTTGCTATAATAATGTTATCTACAAAATGTTATGCAAACAAACAAAGGAACAAAAATGATTAGGTCTGCCTTGGGGAGTGATGAGATGAGTGAGCAGAAGGCATTAACAAAAGGACATTTCCTCTGTATTTCTCTTTTTAGTTGTGTTAAGTCACAAATACAATATTTGCTATAAGTTAAATAATACAGAAGGTGTATTTAAAAACTTAATAATTACTCCTTTCAAGATTTCCATGACCATTTGATAGAGTGACTCCTGGGATACACTGCTGGAGACACACAGGTACAGAGACACAGGCGCGGGGTATTTGGCTAAGTAATTACGCAAGGAGCAGAAGTGTGCATAAGCTTAGCTACTTTGGGGTAAGAAAGAAGTAATATAAAATTAAAAAATAAACATACATCTTCATATGTGTTTTTCAAAAAGAAACACAGAAAGATAAGCCATAAACTACTAAGGGTATATGGATGGGTAACAGTGGGGTGGGTGGTATTGGAAGGGACTGAGCCTTCTCTGGATAAATCTCTCTTTATATTCATATATTTTACATATTCAGAAGATAAAATGAATCAAAAAGGATGGAAAGAAACAAACCCTAAAACTAAATACAAACAGAGAAAAATGAACCTTGCTGTATACCAAATTGATAACATAATGACACCAAAAAATTGAAGCAATTTTGAAACACAGAACTTCAACTACACACCTGAGTTAAGATATATTCTGAGTGCAACAACCACCACGAAAACTGCAAAGAAATCTTGAGCTTTATTTAGTAGGCTTATTATCATTAGTGTTATCGCTGTTATTCTCAAATTATTTTGTATAATATTGTAGGATAGAGAAAATGTGAAAACTTACTGAAATGGTTGGAAGTCAGTATTTTCATTGCAAGAGAAGGGAACTCAAACAAAGAATGAGATAAGATGTAGTAGAGAGCATAATGGTCCCCAAGATGTCCATACACTAATCCCCAAACCTGTGACTATGTTACCTTACATAGCAAAAGAGACATGCAGAAGTGATTAAGGATACAGGCCTTAGAATAGAGCTGTTCTTTACTGTCTGGGTGGGCTCAGTCTAATCATGTGAGTCCTTAAAAGCAAGACATTTTAAGGCTCTGGCCAGAGAGGGAGATAAAAGAATGAGGCAACACCACTGGCTTTGAAGGTGGAAGGAGGAAGAAGGAAAAGGAAGAGGAAGAGAAAAAGAAGGAGGAGGAGCAAGGGGGAATAGGAGGAGGAAAAGAAGAGAAAGGAGGGGGAGGAGGAAGAGAGGGGGAGGAGAAGAAGAAGAGGGAGAAAAGGAGTAAAGGGGAAGAAGGAGAAGGGGAGGGTGGGAGGGGAGGGGATGAGGAGGGGGAAGAGGTGGGAGGGGGGATGAGAGGAGGAAAGTGAGTGAGGGGCAGCGGGAAAAGTGGGAGGAGGAGGGGGAGGAGGAGGGAGGAAGAGGAGGAGGGGAAAGAAGGGAGGGGAATGGGGAGAGGAGGATGAAGAAGGGGTGAGAAGGGGGAGGAAGAGGGACGGAAAGAAGATGATGAAAATGACTCACAAATTTAAACTGGTGTATTCTACAAGAAATTACTATTAAATATGATACATGTATGAATGTGTGTGTGCACATTTGTGTAGGATGTCTAGCGTCCAGATACTGGTTTCTAAAAAACACTGACCACCGAAAAATCACCAGGGTTTCTTGAAGAAATGACCAATTCAGGTCGTGGGCAGGAAATATCCAAAGTGAGCCGGGAACGTCTTGTTCCAGAAAGCAAGGAAAGCATGTAGCCTCGAATTTGGGCTTGAAGAGGCTCCCTCTGGCCCACTTTGACACTATGTGAATATCAAAAAGGGCAGTGATAGTAATAAACTTGCCACAGTTGAATTAAAAAACCATGTCTGTCATGATACTTAAACAAAGAAACAAATAAATACAACAGAAGAGAGAAAACTCTTATTTAAAGAACATCAGCTATTTAATGTAGAAAGAATGACAAAATCAGAAAAATCACCATGTTCCAATATGGTAATTCAGGCAAGTATTATCAATAGACGCTACAACTACAGTTGCTGGATGAAGGCCTTTCGAGGAAGAAAATATTCACACAGCCTTGGATTGCCACTGTTTATGTTACTTATTAATTATAAAAAGGAAAATGTCCCTTTACGATATATCAATATGGTGACAACAATGCTAACTAAAGATCAATCTCAGCATTACCTCAAAAGCGATCATTAAATATTATACGACTCTCCACATGAATGAAATGTTCTCAGCATCACCTAGACTTGCTGGAATGGTAAACCTGAATGAAATTATGCGGGAGCAATCAGAAGAATCTGGAGTATGGGACATTCTACAATGAAACTGGCTCAGGCTTTTAAACTAAATGTCATAAAAAGCTGGAAGGGTGGGAGGTGTGTTCTAGATCATCGATTCTTCAGTTTCAGAATCACCTTCATCAGAATCACCTGGAGCTCTGCTGGAACACAGGGGGCGGGGGGCTGCCCCCAGAGTTTCTCATTTAGTAGGTCTGGGTGGGACTCCAGGGTTTTCATTTCTGATAAATTTCCTAGTGATATTGATGCTGCTAATCTGGGAGGTGGACCTTGAGAACCACTGCACAAAATCAAGAAAGACAACCACCAAATGCACACTTTGATTGGATATTAGGTAAATGCAAAAGGAATTATGAGAAACAACACTGGAAATATTGAAGAAATTTAACTATGGACTGTATTAGGTAATGGTTTTGAATTAATGTTAATTTTTGTAGCATTTTTGTTATTTTGTGAAAAAAGGTCCTTATTTTAGGAGACACATACTGAGGTATATAGGGATGAAGTATGATGATGTTGTAATTTATAAAAAATGTCTCATAAAAGTGTATGTATTCACATGCAGACTCAGACATGTAGAGAAACAAATGTGGCAAAATAATAACAATAAGTTCAGGTAAATAATATACATATGTTCAACATAATATTCTTTTGCCTTTTTGTAGGTTTGAATATGTTCACAGTAATAATTTTGGAGGAAAAGGATTTTTTTATCTCAGCAATGACCCCAGTAATAATTTTCAAGTCTGTGTTAACTTTCTTGGCCTGCTCTTCTCCTGATTCCATCAAGTGGCCAATTTAAGCATCTCAAGCTAGCAAGGATTGAGATCCTTCCAGGCCAATGTGTGTTCCACAAGCAGCATTCTGCTGTTCAAAACTAAATCACCAAGAGCGAAACATTATCAGTCCCTCCTACCCCAATCTCATCACTCTGTTTTCTTCTTTGTGGACACACACACACAGTCCACTTACGCCATCCATCCTTCTTTCATTTCTTCCTTTTGTCTTTCTTTCATAAAAATGTATAAGGTCCATGTTTAATTTGCATTACAACATGTCTAATAAAAGTATTTATTTCATCAGTTCCCCAGTCCTGCTTCTGCCATTACGCATTTATTTACTGAGACCCGGTTATGGACCAGGTAGTGTTCTCATAGATGGTGATACAACGGTGGATAAAGTCTCAGCTCATGGATCTTACAACCTAGTGGTAGAAGAATGGCAATGAGCAAGCAGACAAAGCTTAAAAATAACTACTAATTTCGGATATAGATCTAACAAAGATGGTAAGTCTATAATGAAGTTAGTAAAGAGTAAGAAGATAGAACTAAGAAAAAGTCAGAATGCCTTGGTGCTAGCACTAGTTTCTCTGTATTCCAGGATTGTGAGTTTCGGCAGGGCATGTGACTTATGTGAATGTCAATGCTCATGTTTAGAATGGGAACAATTACCCTTCCCTATGTTCTCCTTACCCCAGGTAAGGTCGCTGTGAGGAACCCCAACTACTGAATTATAAGTATTATCATTTCCAAGTGATAACATATCTTGGATGTGACAATGAATTATCTTAATTATTTTAAGAGTGAGCCACCTTTTAACACTCCTTCTATTGTATTAGTAAGGATTTTGTAAACTGCTATCAAACAAGCCTCACAATATCAGGAGCCTAACACAACAGAAGTGTATGTCTTCCTTACTCAGGAAGGTTCCCGCAGGAAGCCTCCACCATGTGTGAATCTTGCGGTTCTGCCGTCTCCTACCAAGTTCTGGTACCTGCATGGACCCTGCTGGAGAAAAAGTGAAGGAGGCACAGCCACTTCTCAAAAAGCTTGGTTATGAAATGACACATCATTTTCACTAGCATTGCTTTGGCTAAAACACACTCATTTAACCATATCTAACTGCAAGAAAGACTGAAATGAAGTCTAGCTTCGTAGTCCCCAAACAAGAAGAAAACCTGTATTTAGGGAGCCAAAAGCAATCTCTGTTACTGTGACCAAAATGGTTTTTTCCTTCCACATTCTTCCTTAATATGAAATAATGTCATAATAATATCATTATTAAAGAGAACAGAAAGGGTAATTTTACAATTGGTTAAGTATTTATGGGCTGACTATGTGCCAAGTACAATATTATATGGATGTTTTCACCTGTATGGCAAGCACAGAACACAATAGGCATTTAGTATGTATTCATAGGTAGATGAATAAATGAATATCTGCTAGATTCCAATCTCCATGAGAGCAAGAAACCCAAGGTGTCTAATGCAGACCCTTGAGGACCTAGCACTGTGCTCAGCATATATAGTGAGCAATAAGTATATGCTAAGTATTTATGTTTTGAAACCTAAAGTTATACTTTGTTCCCCAAATTGAGCATATGTACTTATAGCATACTCCTGGAGCAAAAATTTTTATGACACATTTGGTCATGTTAAAATAATTCCAAGCCATCTAGACTTTACTTAAATGTGCATGAATACTTAAATAACTGACAACTCCACAGAGCCATTCTAGCTATATTTTAGTACCAAAGAGTAACAAGCAAATCAAGTAGACAGCATCTATTTTTAAAATGGAAATCACAATAGGTGACTTTAACTGAAAATTAAAAACAAGGGAGCCCTAACTTCCAAAGAGCCTCCATTAATTAAAACAATGAATTTGCAAGCTCCTGGATGACAGAGAAATGTTCCTAGAGGCCAATGTGGAAAGGCAACAAAAACAGTCACAACCACAATAACAACAAACATGAACTGAGGTCTTATATGGCAAAGATCTAGACACAATTAACCTAGACTTCTCTCAGGCAGAATCAGTGGCTCCTTCTTTGTTCTTCCTATGCACTATTTATTACACAACCCTAGTACCCATATCTCGCTGCATCATAGTCCATCATTTCATTATTATTATTCCTACTTCAATGTAATTTACTTGAACGTGAAGATACTTGGGAGTACTTTCTTAATCACCTTTGAATTCATAATTCCTATCACAGGTCCTGGAATTTAAAATGTAGTTAAAATGTTTGCTGAATTAATGAATACATGAATGTAGGAATGGGCAGTTGAGTCAGACTTGCTCCTTAACGAAAAATAATACTGAGTCCTTGCAGTGGATTAAGAATATGACTGCAGCAGCTTGGCTCACTGCAGAGGTATGGGTTCAATCCCCAGCCCAGAGCACTGGGTGAAAGGATATGGCATTGCTGCAGCTGTGACATAGGTTGCAGCTGCAAGTCATATTCAGTTGCTGGCCTGGGAACTTCCATATGCCACAGATGCAACCATTTAAGAGTAACACAAATAATGCTAATTCTACAAATTTTTCTAGAAAATTGAAGATATGGGAACATTTTCCATTTTATTTGATTAGTTCAGCATTACATGGTAAAATAAAACTATAGAAAAATATTTCTCATGAATATGCATATGAAAATCTATGATAAATATCTGTGTATATGCATACATACATAGTATATCATGACAAGCAATGTTTATATTAGAAATGCAAGGTTGGTTCAATATTCAAAAATAAATATTCATCATCTCAAAGATCAAAAAAATATAATCATCTCAACTGATGCAGGAAAACCTAACAAAATTCAACATTCATTCACCTCCAATGAAAAGTTTCAAAAACCTAGGAATAAATGGGAAATTCCTCAGCTTCATAAGGGTCAACTACAAAAAACCCATAGCTAACATTATATTGAATAGGGGAAAACTAAATGTTTTTATCCATCAGGAACAAGATGGGATATTCACTGTCACTCCTGCTATTCAGTTCACATACTGAATGACCTATGTCCATGTGCTATAGATATAGCATGATATCTAGCAATCCACTCTCAAATATTGAAGGCATTTAAAGTCCCTGACAGCTGCAGCATAGAGGAGAGATTTTCTCTTATTAGGGAAGCACGAGGAAGATTTCCAAGGGCAGGAAGTACTCAGAACATGCAAAGCAGCATTGTGCTGGGTAATATGGTGAAGTGGGCCTGAGGATTTTCTTTCTAACACTAAGAGGAATGTCCTAACAAAATCATAAAAACATGTAATAATAAAGTTCTTAGGCCATCTAATCATTAACATAAAAAATGGAGTTCTCACTTCTGAGTGTTGATTTGTGCAATTGTTTTCTCCATTCAAGGCTTGTTCCCAGACATGGAGACAGATCATTCCCCAGGCACATTCTGAAGAGCCCTGTTAACTGCCATTGTCCTTCCCAGCATCAATTATTTATTTGATCGCTTTCTATCTGCAAGACACTAGACTGAGTACTCTAAAGTTTACTGTCTTGTATGATCCCATGACCACAGGGCAGCTTTTATTACCCCCAGTCCCTAGAAGAGAAAGTGAGACTTAGAGTAAATAACTTATTCAAAGAGACAAACATATGGTAGGGAAAAGCTATGGTAAGCTTCAGTTCTTCTGCAAATTTAGTGCTCCTTCCATTATAACAAAGACCAACTTAAGAATTGATGCACCAAAAAAGAATGCAAAGAGCAGTGTTTCTGTGACTTTGGGTTTTTTCAAAAAACTTGTGTGTTTTATTTCATAATAATTTCAGAATTTTGCAGTTATAATGACAGCTTCTCCTTCTCAATGAGAATTTTCAACTGAAAGACATTTTATGGAGAAAATTCTAGCAAATTTCTTGCCCTATCCCTTCCCCTTTTTCCCCTCCTCCTCTTCATCATCGTCATCACAGCTCACTTTATTGAGATTCCTGTGTGCAGGCAATATAAGTATTTTACATGGGTTATCTCATCATTTGATCCTCTAAAAAACCCTATGAGATAACTAGTATTACTTTTGCTCCCCCACCTTTATTTTTTAACAGATTGCCTATAAAATGGATCCGAACAGAGTCCAAATCTGTGAGTCCTTAAGGGAGTGTTTGTGTTCTCCCTGAATCCTACCAAATTGGCTTACAATGTAGTTCATAAAAATCCTTATCCTTGGCTTTTATTCTCTCTCATTACATCCCTCGGTGCTCAAATATATCACAAGATATGATGTGACTGGATGGTTCTTATCCATTGCAAGAAAGGGCAGTTTTAACAAGAGCTGAAAATATTCCCCAAATTCAGTTACTCTGATATTCCTCCTGCATTTAAGCTGGAAAGGAGTCTCCTGAGACCTTTAAATGGCACCATCCTTCTCTTCTGTTCTGGGGAGCCTGTCCATTGACAGTCCTAGAACATCCTATTGCACATCTGTTGCCTGTAAGCCAAGAAGGAAGCTCAGCAGTGAACAATATGGTATGTACTCCTCATCTTCCTGGAAACTGTTGACTTCTCCTTGGCCCACCAGTCTTTATACCTGACCTCAAAGACATTCCTTTTGAAGAATAATGATAGATGGAAACTATTACATTCAGAATGGATAAGCAATGAGGTCCTACTGTATAGCACAGGGAATTACATCCATTCACTTGGGATAGACCATAATGGAAGATAATATGAGAAAAAGAATATATATACACATGTATATATGACTGATTCACTGTGCTATGTAGCAGAGATTGACTCAACACTGTGAATCAACTGTCCTTTAATAAATTTAATCAATAAAATAAAGAAAATACAATCAACAAAAGAAATCCTATTGGCCCGAGTCTTCATACCTCTGAGGGTACCTAAAACTACTGTACAAAGGATAGCTTCAGGAGTGAGTGACCTGTTTTCCATGTGAGATTACAAACCCTCCCAGATAAATGGCATGCTACTAGAAATATTTGCGTAAATGGATGTAATCTTCCTGCCAAAGAAGATCAAGGAGAGACCAGAGCAGGATTCAGGAGTCAGAAACATGGCCACATGGCTGGAAAATCAAGTTTATAGCTTGTAGAGCTGAGACCAGTTACATGTAGATTGCAGCCCACCTGCAGCAGAATCTGATTTCTGATCCTAGATGCCTGTAGTTTTAACAAGATATTGTGATTTTTAAGCACACTCAAGTTTGAGAACTGGTATAATGACTCAAAAGCCAGACAACCTGTGTTCAAAACTCTTTGTATCAATACCTACACCTGAAAAATGAAGATACTCATAATACCTAGTTTCTAAGATTAAATGAGATATTACATAGAAAAAGCTCCCAGTGACTAGCATGGGGTGAACCCTTAGTTCCTATTAGCTACTAGTCTTATAAAAAATACATTTGCATATCAGAGCTACTCTTTCCAAAAAGAGCTTCACAATTATAAAACCACATTATTTTACAACAATCCTAAGAAGCAATAAAAATTTCATTGTGCCTCTTTTAAAGAGGAAGAAAAAAGCACACAGGATAGCAGTGGCTTAGAACAGCAAATGGGATTCATCTTATACACAAACTACAACCGATAATAATGATGCATATGGTGCAGCATTGAACAGGTTCCTTGAGGCCTCCTTGGTGCCACCAACACAATAGACTTTGTTAAATCAACCTGCTGATGACTGGCAGAGTTGGAATTAAATATGAAAGTATGGGCATCTAACCAATATCCATATTCCTCTTTTATCTCTCTCACACACACACCCTATGTTGTTCAGCAGGGCAACATGCTCATTGATGGGGCCATAAAATAAAAGGGGGTGTGTAAAGGGCCTCTGTGACATCTTGTTAAAAGGGAATTGCTTTGCTTTGAGGAAAGAATATCCTTCTGAGCTTAATCTTTCTTCCCTTCTGATACTTGGAACATAGAAAAAAAGGCTGGTACTACAGGAACAATATTGGGACCATACATCAAACCTAAGGATTGAAGTTAGACTGTCAGAAGGTAGAACAAAAATAAAAGAAGTTTGGGTTCCTAGTGGTGTCATACCATCTATGGTGGCCTATATCTGGGGTTCATGTTATATATAAGCATCTTATTAAAACCACTATTTGGGATTTTTCTTAGCTAGCTGTCTTCGAATGCAGTTCCTAACTCATGCAAACCATTTTTTTTTTCTGTACCATCATTACTCTTTCTTCTAATACTATTTTCATAAAAACCATATTGTTGTTTGGGGGTTTGTTTTTATTTTTTTCTTATTACGTCTGTCTTCTTACTGTTAAAAAATAAAGTACAAAGAAAAATAAATAAAACCTACATATAATTCTACTGCCCAGAGCTAAACACAGTTAACATTTTGCCTTCAAAACAAACACCGTGTGGTTTGCCTTCTTGTCTTTTATCTATCCTTATGTCATAAACATGGATGCGCTCACATATATATTTTTTCATTTGCTTTATTGTATACATATTTGCCTGTCATATTAAAATTATTTTAAACATCTCTTGAATGCTACATAACACTGCACTCTGTGGATATGTCATAATTTACTTAGCATTTCTATCTAATTGGATAGTGACTGTTTTCTGTGCTTTGATGTTATAAACATTACTACACTCAACACTTTTACCTATAAAAGTGCTTTGTTTATGCTGATTTCAGATTCTTTCCTTTGGATAGATTCCTGAGTGTAACATTATTAGGTCAAAAGATCTAAGTCTCTTCTAGCCTCAATGCATAGGGTCAAAATGCTTTGCTAAAACATGTCAGCATACACCCAAACCATTCAATAGCAACATCTGGGTATGTGATTACTTTAGCTAGATTAATAAATGGAAAAATTATATCCCAGTGTAGTTCTCCTTTTCAAGTGTTTATTCATGAACACTGCCCATGTTCATGACCACTTTTGCTTCTTACTGTGTTTTATGGATCTCTGTATCTCTAACGTCTATCACATGCCCTGACTCGTAGGATAAACTCAACATGGCGTCCCTAGAAACATATGGTTATTCTGAATCATGTACCTGACATAGTCTGAGAAAAATTCCCTTTGGAATCATTACAGATTTGATTATAGCCCATGGAGATTCACTCTTTGAGTACTAGTGATCCATGAATGATTACAATAATTACAACTAACACTGAGCTTTGTCTATTTATTACACACTACTATAAAAAGTTTAAGTTCATTACTTCATTCAATCCTCACAATGACCTGTAGGGAGACAGTATTAGTCTCCCCAGCTTTTGGATTTGGAAGTTGAGTCAGAGATACTAAATCAATGGGAGATGGATTTAAATTTATACAGTGTGATTCTAAAATAAATTTTTACTTAATGTCTCCAATGTGCCTAGAAACTTAACTACTTGGGGATACAAAGAGAGAAAAAACAGGTTCCTGGGATTTTCTGTCCTGGCTCAGTAGTTAATGAACCCGACTAGTATTCATGAGGACACAGGTTTGATCCCTGGCTTCGCCCAGTGGGTTAAAGACCCAGAGTTGTTGCTGTGAGCTGTGGTGTAGGTCACAGACACAGCTTGGATCCTATGTTGCTGTGGCTATGGCTAGACTGGCAGCTATAGCTCCGATTTGATCCCTAGCCTGGGAACCTCCATGTGCTGTGGGTATGGCCCTAAAAAACAAAACAAAACAAAACACCCCAGAACAGGTTTCTGGCCTAACTCAAATTCAGTTTGGCCATGTAAGCAAATTGAAAGACAGTGAATGTGCATAAAGGTGATAGGCATGACCAATGTTTACCATGCCAGACCATGTTCTAAGCATTTAATCCTTTCAAAACATTTATGCTGTAGATACTACTGGTATTTCCATTTTATAGTTGAGGAAATTGAAGCAGGGAGATTATGCAATTTGTGTTAGGTATTAAGTGATGGAGCCAGGATTTGAATCTAGATAGATGCCAGAGCCTGCCTTCTTAACCACTTTGTATAGAATATTCCATGGTTGAATACCAAAGGATAGAAGATGCCACCTACTTATCTGTCAAAGAAGAAGACCTGGTGCATTCAGTGAATTCACAAGACAGCACATTCACTGTCAGCTGGTGGCCCTGTCATCCTTTGTTATGAAATCAAAATGGCAGCTAAAATGGCATGGAGTTAGAGAAAACGCCAAGAGTTTCAGACAAAGGTAGTTTCAATTCCCACTTCTACTGCTTCTTAGAGTCATGGGAATAAATATTCTTCTGTAGCAAGGTTCATTGTAAAAATGTAAATTGCTATGCAAAATTCCAAGCCTTTTGTATGACACCAAAAAGTGTGATTTACCTTATGTACCTGACACTATGGATAGACTTTTTTTATCCTGCCTTGTTCTACCATAAAAGCATGAAAACCAAAATACTAGGTTCTCTAGCCTTCCAATGACATGGTCTGGGCAATGAGAAATAGGCATATGACTTTAAGAAGCTATCTATCCACGAATAAAAAGTGAATGCCTTACAGGAAAAGACTTTTCTTCTTTCATCCTATATGGATGACTGAAATGATTTCAGGCAGAGTAGTAGCCATTTTGAGACCATGAAGATGAAATTCACATGCAAAGGATAGTCAGATAAACAGAAAGAGCCTGGGTGCTCACTTGGCTACTCTTTCATCCACTATAACAGTCCTAGATTTTCTATCTTCACCCTTACTTTTATGTAACAAGAATAAACACAAACATGTAGTCACTATTTGTTGGATTTATTTGCTTACAATTAAAATGTTTATTTATTGATATGCCTCCTGCACATTTGGCCGGAGCCCCTTGTGTTTCCCCAGACCATGTAAGGCACATATCGAAGAGTTACACTGTCTGTCACTCTCTCACTTTTCTAGAGTCAATGGCTCAAAGTTCTCCAAAGTTAGGCCTCAGGACACCAGGTTCAGGTGAGAGAAAATGAATCTAAATCTTCGGTCCATTAGCAGCCAGGTGAAGGGCCAGCTGGTCATGGACAAGAATGACAAATTTGGGTTATTTAGTGAGATTTGAGTCCCCAGTGAAAACATGAGAGAGTCCTGTGCTGCTGACAGAGACAGACAGGCCAGGATCCAAATTCTGGAACTGCTACCCACACCTTCTAGGGCTCCAACTAAGATCATGCATAATATTATCTGTAAAACAACTATCACAGTGCCTAGAAATCATAAAAGATGATCTTCCAAATGGCTGTGGTTATTATTTTAAAGACAACAAGACAGAATAGTCTGAAATTCACTTAACTGCTGTTTACAAGAACCTACCATGGACCAGGCCCTGGGATTCTAAGAGCAAAATTATGTTCTTGCTCCCTCATATTTCTTCCCTCCTACCATCCCCCCACCCCACCATGGTCTGTACAGTCGAAACACAAAATGAACAAACAGATAAACAAACCATCCCCTAAGACAGTGAAAAGAATTAGAAAGAAACATAAAGAGGATGCAGGGGTTTTGGGGGAGGGAAATGTGAGAGGCAGTAGGTTGGGTGGGATATTATCATGCTGAACAGTGAGCAATGCTTTGGTCTTCAAAACAAAAAGCATCTCCCCATTTGCTTAGGGGAAAATGAAGAGAATCCAGAATCCATTAGGTTGGTTGACTAGCATAATATTACCTAGTGCCAGTATCTCCTGAATCTTAGTCCCAATTAGAATACAAACTCTTGTCCTTAATATCTACAGGTATGTATATATAATGTAGCTTAAGGTATAAGAAGATGCCATATATAATATGCCAATATGTAATATTTAAAAGATAGGGGTTTTTTTTGGCTGTTGTTTAGTTGGTTTTCATTTGTTTATTTTAGGGCCACATCTGTGGCAAATGGAAGTTCCCAGGCTGGATCAAGACTGTGTCCACAACCAACACCTCAGCTTGTGGCAATGCCTGATTCTTAACCCACTGAGCAAGGCCAGGGATTGAACCCACATCGTCATGGATACTAGTCAGGTTCGTTTCTGCTAAGCCACAATGGGAACTCCTAAAGATAGTTTAAAGTACAAGAGGATGCCATATATAATATGCCAAATAAAATATATATATTTTTAAAGGTCTGAATACTGGATTGTTGGGTATTTTACAGCTCCACCTTGATAACTACCGAACTATTTTCTTCAAAGCTCTGCCATTAAACGTGAGGACTTTAGGAGCGCTCAGACACTAAAGAGGGCCTGAGACAATTGGTTGCAAAGCGGCATTAAAAACATGCTCTCCATTGTCTAAAATGTTTCTAATTATTTTTATAAAGTGTATGCCTTTTTCTAAGACCCCATGCTCCACAGGGATAACATACTTTGTCTGTTTTATTTTGGGGGGGAAAAAAAAGAAAGAAAATGCAAAGCTGAGCATCTATATATTTTCGTTGGTTCAGACAAAGCTATTTCTCTCCTTTTATTTCAGCCTGTTTCTGTCTGGTGAGATGGCACTGCTACTGGCAAAGTCCCTTCTCTTTTAGCCTCCCCAGCCCTACCAGACTCACAGCAGTGCTACAAAATATCGACTTGAAAAGTAATTAAGATCTAAGTATTCCAAAAGAGAACACATGGTTATTTAAAGTCATTGGACACCGTTCAAAAGGAAAGATCTATGGAATACAAGGGCTGAGAGCCATCATGCTGTTTTCTCCCCCACTTCTCACATTAAGAAGAAAAAGACTAATTATAAATTTCCAGCAAATATGACCTGGTAAAGAGTTTTCAAACAAAAGCCTGCACCGAACGGCATATCTGGCAGATCTGGGCGCTTGTTTTCCCTAATAACCATTAAAGTTGTTCCTAGTAAACCATTTTACAGCAACATTAGAAATATCAGGGTTTACGTTTTCGTTAATGAATCGGCGCAGACTGTTCGCGCCGCGTCACGTCTCCCAACGACGCCTTCTCCAGGCTTTGTCTCTGCTGTGCTTTCTCCCCCCTTAACATTTCATTTCCAATGACACGTCAGCCGTCTTTCACCAACCTCAAAGGAAAGTTGAATGCGGGGCTCACAAAGTTAAGCTGACATTTGCTCCCTTCCAATAAAAAATATTTAGTCCATTAAACATAAATAGCTGTCATTATGATACATGGACTGAGTGCAAACCTCCCGGTTCCCTCTGATGTTTATTACATCCAAACAACTGCAGTGCCTGCATGTTTTCAACTTTAGTGTATTGATTAAACTTTTAAATGGCTGCCATATAACCCAGGGACAGCGGGAAGATTAATTTGCGTCAATGTTCATCTGTAATTCATTAGCCATTTATTCTTTACAACCACATGGGCTATCAAGAAAATGCAGGCCATTTTTCACTCGGCACAGGCTGAGAACAGATTCTGAAATTTGTGCTGCATACAAATAAGTTCCCGGGGCCTGGCCAGTTCAACTGCTTGGCTTTTCAAAAGTTGAAGTTGGGAAACGGCAGCGGGGATGGAACATTAAAAACCAGAAATGGGGGGAAAAAAACATACATCCTCGGGGTGCTCACAACTTCACAGAGTTTGTCCATTGTCTTTTCATCCATGGATTATGGTTTCTTACTTCAGTCAGATTAAAATAACAGGAATGTGTGTCTGAGGAAAAGCCATAAATAAAATGGGCTGCTTTTTTACCATCCCTCCCTCCTCATCCCTTTCGAGCATCTCCTGCAATGCTGTTTCTGGCAGAGAACTCCAGAGAGTGGTAGAGGAGGACAGAAGCTCATAGCCCGAGAGGAACTTGGAGCTGGGCTGTCAGGGACAGTGGCATTTGAACCAACTCTCCCCGAAACAGTGGAATCTCACCCTGCCTTGAGCTGGGAAGGTGCCCAGCTAAATAGCAGTGTGTTTCCTGAGGGAAGAGGTAAGCCATCTGGCTTCTCCATGTGCCCTCCTGACCTCCTTGGCAGAACACAAAATGCCTATTAAAGGCACAAATGGAATCCTGTGAAAGGCCCTTCAATACATGAAGCGCTGGGAGAGGAAGAAAGGAGGAGCCCACGTGCGCTCAGGTCAGGGCTGGAGGAGGACAAAGCATGCGAGGGAAATTTTTCTTCATAATGATAAACAATTAAAGTGGAGAGCTAGGTGCCTCAGCCTCATGCTGGCTAATACCTGTGATAGTGAGCAGTGAAAAATCAATGGGCAGGATGACATCTGGGGAAGAGGGCTGGCAGGTACCCATCTGCAGGACATGTGAAAGGCAACCTGCAGATGTTCAAAGCGACAACTCTTTTCTCTGGTCCACCATGTCCACAAAAATCAGAGGCACCAGACTCATTGGTAACCTTTGGGAACAAAGTCCATGAAACAGCTGACAAAGAAAGGCTTGGGGAGGAGGCTGTAAATGACTCATTGATAACATAACTACTCGGGCTGCTTACCCCAATAATAAGGATAAAAGGGAACGCTCCACAAAAGCCTCCATCTGGAGCCCTTCTCATCCCAGCCAGCACTAAGAATCCACATCACAGAACTTCTTTTCAGGCCCTCTGGGGAGGTGTGTGTGTGTGTGTGTGTGTGTGTGTGTGTGTGTGGAGGGGGGGTCATGATGCATCACATAAATGCAGCTTGAGGAGTTTTATTTGGCCTGTGGATGTGATATGTGTCAAAGGGAATGAACATGAATTGTAGAAAAATGCACTGGATGGAACCTCAAGGTCTTTAGATCCATCCCCTTCTATGTATAGGATCTATCAACTTTATTTTCTTTTTCCTAGTAACAAGCACTCTGGTCTTTGCATCTCACAGGAGCTAAATAAAATATTTGTAGAGAGACTGATTAAGTCAGCCTAAGCATGCAGTTCATTCATTCAACCATCGGACAAATACTTATGTGTTGTCTATCTATCATACACCTGAAACTGTTCAAGACCAAGGATGATGGAGGGAAAAAGTTTACCCGAAAACTCTCAGCAAGAGGGTACTTTTATCACAGATGACTTTAACATGGAACAAAGCTCTATTCTTGAATCCCAGGGCAGCTGATTTAGAGGACCAGAGCCCTGTTTTTTGCCTGATCTTTCTATGGGCAACCATGAAAATGATGCTGCTTGAACAGCTCATGCCTTATAAGTTAACTGAATAACAGCCAGAATAAATCAGCTTGAAATTCTAAAAAAAACTGTAACTGCAATGTATACATCTAAGGATGACCTGACCCCTTTGCTGTACAGTGGGAAAATAATAAAAAAAAAAAAAAAAAGAAGAAGAAGAAGAAAAGAAAAGAAAATTCAAAACACATATTACTGAAAGTTTCATATAACCTTAATTCCCAGGTTACATATAACCTCTCTAGGTGAGGTTAGGGTAAGTGTCTTTGGAGATAATATGCCACAAATAATGCTGTTCACTAAATGCATCTATCCCTATGGATCTTGGGTATAAGTAACAGAAAAGAATTTTGTGAAGGTTTCAGTCAATTAAGAAGCAAATAGTGAAGGCTGCTATGCCTGCTACACTTTTTTGAGGGTATTGTAGGTCAGAGAGAATAAAAAAAAAAAATCAGTCTCCACTCTCACGGGGGACCTTAACATCTCTTTGGGGAGACAACAACTCAGGAAAACTAACTAATACATGATGACACAGAATTAGGGACAAACACATTTAACACGCTTTTTGTGTCCAGTGAAATCAAAGATGCTGAGATACGAGAACTCGCACAAGAAATTGATAGCCGAAAGTCATACAAGAGCATACTGAGACCCTGAAGATGCTCTTACCTTTTCTGTCTTCAATTCCAACTCCTGATACCTATTCTGAGGAGATTATACCCCACAGAGATGAGCATTACATAAAAGGTGTTTCTTTTACTGTTTTCATAATTATAAAAAGTTCTAAAATGTTTAAACTGTATAGAATAGATCAGAAATGCTGTGCAAGTTGAAAGAAAGTTTCATGCTGGAGAAACTAAAGTTTGGTCCTAAGAATTCCTTAAAGAAACAGATCTTAATATACAGAAAAGAAGAAGAAATTGTCCCTGGCAAAGAATATGCTCGCCCAAGGCTGAGAATTTGAAATGTGAATGGTCTGAATCAGGAATAATGAAGAGATTTTTCTGGCTAGAGTAGACGAGATGCTTTGGAGAAATAATATCAGACAAATAACATTGGATAATTTTTTAAAAAAACTTTGGTTATGTCAGAGCATAACCATTTCCTTTCTATCTTTGCATTTCTTTCTTTGCAATCCTACCTTAGTCCTCTCCAAGTTTATGGGACAAATGAAACAAAAAATAATATATCAAAAGGATTGGTTAAGTTTGTAGTTTTCAACTTTAGGAAGTGACTACATTTTGAATACTTGGTTAATAAATTAAAGGATAGTTGAGGTCATTTTGAGATAGAAAAGCAGGCATAATATCAGCAATTTTTAACAAAGTGTCCAATAAGATGGAGGGAAAAAAGAAAAAAGAAGAATGAGGTCAGTGATAAAAATTATCATTGCCTCATAAATAACAATACTGCAATGATTAAACATTGAACTTTTAAAAAAAAATGAAAGGCAGATTAAAGGTACAAAATAGAAAGCAAAGAGAATTCTATTATAAAGGAATTTAGGCTATCACAAAGTTGACATTTTATATCAGTGAGGAAATGAAGACCTGTTTAATAAATGTTAAAGGGACAAGATAAATTTTCAATCTTAACCAAATAGTAAAATGTATAAAAAGTAACTGTATAATAATGACAACAAAAAATGACTGCAGTTTCTCTAATCTCTAGGATTATGCATAAAATCAGAGGCAGAATTAATATAGAAAAATATTGTCAGATCTGGTCATGTAACAAGTTAAAAGTCTCTCCATAGTATAAGATCATAAAAATAAAAACCCAAGCTACAAACAAAAATATGGCTTAGATTTTTCTTATATGGCTTAGATTTATTCTTTCTATATTTCTTGCAAATAAAAATGAAAATTATTAACATCTCCTTAGGGAAATGTCTAAACAAAAAGAACAACTGTTTACAACATGGAAGTAAAAATAGCCAGTAAACCAAGCATGTTCAGCCTCCCAAGGCGTCAAATAATTTAGGAAAATAGGCATTTTGTAATTTTTAAGAAATGGTAATACTCAGTGTTTGTGATCACATTGTGATCTGAACCCTCTCATACTCTGTTGGTAAAGGTTTAAATTGGTACACCTTTTTGGGAAGGCTATATGTCAATGTGCATCAAGCACCTTAAAAAAGCATAAAACAAGCCAAATCTAAATAAACATACTTCTCTTCCTGCCTCACCCAAACATATATGAGTTAGTTTTTGTCTCTGAAAGACAGTCTGGTTCAAGAGGGAAATTTACTTTTTATTGAATAAACCTCTCATTTTTAAAGAAAATTCTTCAACTGTTGACCGTTTTGAACAAAATATGCTATAGCTTTTTTGTACTGTTTTTGGTTGTTTTTTGTAGACACTCCTCATTTAGTTAAGAAGATCTCTTCAATGTTTTGTAACCTTGCACCTAAGGCAACCAGAAAAAGAAGACCAAATAAAACCCAAAGTTAGTAGAAGGAAAGAAATCATAATGATCAGAGCAGAAGTAAATGAGATAGAGATGAAGAAAACAATAGAAAAGATCAATATAACAAAAAGCTGGTTCCTTGAAAAAATAAACAAAATTCATAAACCTTTAGCCAGGACTCATCAGGAAAAAAGGAGAGGGATCAAATCAATAAAATTAGAAAAGGAAAAGGATAAGTTAGAACTGACACTACAAAAATACAAGGAATCATAAGAGACAACTCTAAGGAGCTATATGCCAATAAAATGGACATTCTAGAATAAATGGACAAATTCTTAGAAGAGTACAATCATCCAAGAATGAATCAGGAAGAAAAGAAAATATAAATGAACCAAATCACAAGTACTGAAACTGTTTTTAAAAATTTCTAAAAAAAACAAAAGTCTAGGACCAGATGGCTTCACAGGAGAATTCTATCAAACATTTAGAGAATAGTTAACCCCTATTCTTCTGAAATTATTCCAAAAAATTACAGAAGAAGGTAAACTCCCAAGTACATTCTATAAGGCCAGCATCACCCAGATACCCAAACCGGACAAAGGTACCACAAAAAAAGAAAATTTTAGACCAATATCACTGATGAACATAGATGCAAAAATCCTCAGCAAAATACTAGCAAACCAAATTCAACAATATATTAAAGGGATCATACACCATGATCAAGTGGGATTTACCTCAGGGATGCAAGGATGTTTTTCAGTATCTGCAAGTCAATCAGTGAGATACATCATATTAACAAACTGAAGAATAAAAACCATATAATAATCTCAATAGATGCAGAAAAATATTTTGATAAAATTTAGTATCAATTTATGTTTTTTTTTAAAAAAAAGCCTTCCAAAAATGAGCATAGAGACCTAACTCAACACAAAAAAAAGGCCTTATTTAACAAAACCTCAATGGTGACTAGCTGAAAGAATTTCTGCTAAGATCAGGAATAAGACAATGATGTCCACTCTCACCACTTTAATGCAACGTAGTTTTGGGAGTCCAAGCCAGGGCAATTAGAGAAGAAAAATAAATGAAAGGAATCTAAATTGGAAGAGAAGAAATAAAACTGTTGCTAATTGCAGATGACATGATACTATACCCAGAAAATCCTAAAAATGCTATCAGAAAACTACTAGAGCTCATCAATGAATTTGGTGAAATTGCAGGATACAAAATTAATATATAGAAATCAGTTGCATTTCTATACACTAACAATGAATGATCAGAAAGAGAAATTAAAGAAACAATCCCATTTATAATTACATCTAAATAATAAAATACCTAGAAGCTATAAGACACTGATGAAACAGGTGAAAAAGTATACTGTGTCCGTGGATTGGAAGAATTAATAATGTTAAAATGACCATACTACACAAGGCAATCTACAGATTCAATGCAATCTCTATCAAATTACCAATGGCATTTTTTTTCACAGAAGTAGAACAAAAAATAAAATTTGTATGAAAATACAAAAGACCCTAAATAACCAAAGTAATCCTAAGAAAGAAAAACAAATGGAGGAATCAGACTCCTTGACTTCGAACTATACTACAAAGGTACCCTAATCAAAGCAGTATGGTACTGGCACCAAAACAGAAATATAGGTCAACAGAACAGGAAAGAAAGCCCACAAGTAAACCCACACACCTATAGTTAACTACAACAAAGGAGGCAAGAATATACAATGGAGAAAAGACAATCTCTTCAATAAGTGGAACTGGGAAAATTGGAGAACTACAAGGAAAAAAAATAAATTAGAACACTCTCTAATACCATATGTAAAAATAAACTCAAAATGGATTAAAGACCTAAATATAATACTGGGTACTATAAAACTCTTAGAGGAAAACATAGGTAGACTCTTTGACATAAATTGCAGTGATATCTTTTCAGATCTGCCTCCTAGTTTAAGGAAAATGAAAACAAAAATAAACAAATAGGACCTAATTAAACTTAAAAGTTTTGCACAGCAAAGGAAAACATAAACAAAATGAAAAGACAACCCACAGAATTAGAGAAAATATTTCCAAATGGAGTAACTGGTAAAGGATTTATTTCCAAAATATACAAACAACTCATGCAGCTCAATATCAAAAGAACTAACCCAATTGAAAAACGGGGAGAAGATCTAAATAGACAGTTCTCCAAAGAAGACAGACTGATGGCCAAAAAACACACAAAAAGATGCTCAACATTGCTAATTATTAAAGAAATACAAATTCAATATGCTATGAGGTACCACCTTAAATCAGCCAGAATGGCCATCATCAAAAGTCTGCAAACAATAAATGCTGGAGGAGGTGTGGAGAAAACGGAACCCTTCCAACTTGCTGTTGGGGATGTAAGTTACAACCTTTCCAGAAAAAATTATGGAGCTTCCTCAAAAAAAAAAAACCCTAAAAATAGAATGACCATATATGATCCAGCAATCCCACTCCCAGGTATTTATCCAGAGAAAACCATAATTTTAAAAGATACATGCACTCCAATATTCCTTGCAGCAACCATTTAGTATAGACAAGACATGGAAGCAACCTAAATGTTCATTGACAGAGGAAATGAATGAAGAAGATGTGGTACATACATACAATGGACTATTACTCAGCCATAAAATAGAATGAAATAATGCCATTTACAGCAACGTGAATGCACCTAAAGATCATGCTAAGTGAAGTCAGAAACTGAAAGATAAACATCATGTGATGTTGTTTGTATGTGAAATCTTTAAAAAGGATGAAAATGAACTCATTTGCAGAGAAGAATCAGACTCACAGACTTTGAAAACAAACTTACTCATTCCACATATCACAATGCGGACCTGCTGTAGAGCAGAGGCAACTCTGCCCTATATTTTGTGATAATCTATATAGCAAAAGAATCTGAAAAAGATGGAGTTGGTGTATATTTATAACTGAATCAATTTATTGTACAGGAGAAATTATCATGACACTGTAAATCAACCACAGAATTTAAAAAATGAAAAAATGTTTTATCATTAAGAAACAAAGTATATAAATAACTCATGCAGTTCAATATCAAAAAAATGAACAACCCAATCCAAAAATGGTCAGAAGATCTAAACAGACACTTCTCCAAAAAAGACATACAGATGGTGAAAAAGAAAAATGCAAATCAAAACTACAATGAGGTATCACCTCATGCCAGTCATAGTGGTTATCATCAAAAAGTCTTAAACAATTCCTCCTCTATGAGAGATCTTTTCATTATAAATGGATGTATGCTACTATTTTATATATAACTGTAAAATAGCATATCATTTTATTATCATCAAGAGTTTTTAATCTCTATTATTTTATTAGCCATGAGTTATAACTGTGGTTTTAAAAATATCCAAACTTATGAAGTTTCTCTAGTTAACTTATTAATAACATCTAAATACAGATTATATCATAGTCCAACATGTTGGTGACACCTCATTCTTGAAATTTGTTAAAGCTTGCTTTTGCAGCTTAGGATGTGGTCCATTTTTCAAATCTTTCATGTTCTTGAAAAGAACATTTATTCTCTAATCATGCATAGTTCTACATATGTCCATTAAAATCAGTTTGTAAACTGTAGTGATTTTCTATATCTTTCACTGTTTATCTGTTTGATCTATCACAAATTGGGAGAAGTATTTTGAAATTTTAACTATTACATAATTTTTCTATTCTTTACTTTTTATGTAAATACTTGATTTATGTGCTATGAGAGAAACATAATACAGCGATTCTAAGACACACAAATTGGACACACAGCTGAGGCCTATGCCACAGCCCTGGCAACACAGGATTCTGAGATGCATCTGTGACCTGTGCTGCACTTCGCAGCAACTCAGGATCCTTAACCCACTGAGTGAAGCCAAGAATCTAACCTGCATCCTCATGGAGACAACATCGGGTCCTTAACCTGCTGAGACATAACAGGAACTCCCTAAGACACATTTTTGTTTTTCACTAAACATTATTTTGAATATTCCTTCTCAGATTATTTCCATTTTTTTCATGTACATGCTTTCAAAGTTCTTTTATTTGACTATATTGGTAGTAAATTCTTTCCATTTTGTCCATGTTAGTATTTCTTTATTTTTCACTCATTTTTAAAAGATAGTTATACGTCTAACAAAATTCTAGACTAATATTTATTTTTCTATCAATTCTCTGAAAATATAATCCCACTGCTTCTTTGGCTTCCATTTTGATACTGACAAATCTGCCTTTTGCTTTCACTCTAATTGACCTTTCTTGTACAGGGTTTTTTTTCTCTAACTACTTATTTTCTGTCTTTGGTACTCTGCAGTTTTAATAATTTTGTTTAGATACAACTTTGAAACATTTATCTTGCTTACTCCCTATCATGCACTTCCTATGTGTTTTCATGTCTTTAATCATTTTGAAGCATTTTCAGCTATCTATCATCTTTACAAGTATTGCCTCTATTTCTTCTCTATTCTCTCTGGAACTTTGATTTGCTGAATGGAAAATCTCATTCTAGCTTTCGTGTCATCTAACCTCTCAGATTTCCCACATCCTGTATTTCTGTGTTGCATTTGTATATGTCTTTAGATCTATTAATTAGTTTACTAATAATTACCTCTAATGATCTATGTAATTTAATGAAATTATTTAATATAATATTTTTATATAAAAAGTTTTTAAATACATATATTTCAAACTGGCTTCTTTTCATAGTTTCTTATTATTTTTTCTGTTTTATCCCATCTTATTTCTTTAATCATTTCACATAAATTTCTTTTATATTCAGACTGTGGTAATTATAATATCTGATGCCATTGGGAGTTTAATTTGTCTCTCTACCACCTTGACACTTATGTTAGTTTTTGAGTGTTGGGTGATTTCTGACTGTGCTCATACTTTCCTTTTTTCAACCTGTGGAAATTTTGACCTCCTGAACTGATGATGCTTTCTTGCAGAAAGGATCAGTACTACAGACATGAGATCACTTGATTAAATTTCAAGGATCCAGACTTAATAAGGGAGTGTTTTTATTCCCTATCTTGTGGTAGTTCTTTATCTCCATATTTCAGTGTCTAGGTTTGGCCAAATAGTTACTTCTTTGCTAACTTCAGCTCAATGCTTTTCTTGATTTTTCCCCCTTTGGTGAAATTTCCTATTTGAGGTGACCTACAAATAGATTAACAATATTTATTTATCTAGACACAAGGTATTTTAAAGATGATGGTATTAAAGATGCCTAATCTGTCATGCCTTCTAATACACATTTGTTACTTTCAGCATGGAAATAATGGCATTATATTCAAGGTAAAATTTACCCTCAAATAATGAGATAGAACTAATGAAGTTTTCTAAAAACTTTATTTGTAGATATACTATTTGGTCTTTTAACTTATTTTCTAGAAATTAGCCAAAGAGGATACTTAGAGATCCTATAAACTTAAGTCCAGGTGGCCTGTGAGGTTGCATGAACAAACCCTCTACAGACTCTCCAATTTTGAGACGATGTTAAGTTCCCAGTTTACTAGCCAAGGATGAAAAGTCTATATAAGGGAGGCAGGCACATAAAACAGTAGTAGATACAGCACATATGATTTCTTACTTCTCAGAGTCCACAAGTAGCTGTGGCTTACAACACATCTACTCAGCATTTTCTCAGAGCCCCCAAGGAGCATATAGTAGCTTGGGACATGTCCATACAAGGTATTGAAAAGCCCATTTTTCTATGTTCCTGCTCTTTTAATTCTCAACCCTGCATCATCATTCCAGAAGGCTTCCATTGCAATGTGTATAAGCTTCCATTCTGGAACAGTTTTACAGATGTAGGACTGGTTCTGGTTCTGGCTCTTGAACAGGTTGGGGGAATAGTCAATACTCAACTGTACCTGAACAATACTTCATATTTATAGTTTGCTAAAAGCCCATTTCTTCACAGATTCCCATGACGATGTGCATACCAGGATGGCTGTCTACAGTCCTAGAAACAGATTATTCATTAGGTCTCTACAAAGTTTTAAATACCTCTACTGTTGCCCATGCCTCTGTCACCAGAACCAAACCTGATCCTCAGAGTTACAGGAAAAGAACACTCATGTACCACGTAATGCAGATGTTTATAAATAATAGCCTTGGATGCTTTGTCCCTATAACCCTTCAAGGGCCAGAGGGCATTATCACCCTACCAGGCAACTGTAAAACTGACCAACAAAAATATTATGTTCACATCACATTGAGCAGTGTGGCTTATCTACATGCCAAAGGGTTAATTCAATTCCTCCTTAAGGCAGTGTCCTTACATCCAATAAAACAACAACTACCCTGGGGGAAGTTCCTAACCCTGATGATACGAACTGGCATTCTCTGAAGGAAGACAGCTTACATAAATCTGATCAGGGTTGAGAATACTTCTGAAAGCGTATCCACAAATCACCAAAAAAAAGTGAGGAGTGGGAGAACATTGAAATGGAAGTCACTTTTTTAACCCAATTAGAAATTTAAAACTTACTCAACAAACAACAGAAAAGTAAAAAGGTTTTGCACAGCAAAGCAACCATTAAAAAAAACAAAAAGACAACCTATGGACTTGGAGAAAATAGTTTCAAATGATGCAATCGACAAGGCCTTAATCTCTAGAATATGCAAACAACTTATACAACTCAACAGCAAAAACACCAACAACTCAAATGATAAATGGGCAAAAGACCTGAATAGACATTTCTACAAAGAAGATATACAGATGGCAAACAAGTACATGAAAAAATGCTCAACATAACTGATTATTAGAGAAATGCAAATGAAAACTACTATGAGGTACCAACACACACCAGTCAGAAGGGCCTTGATTAATAAGTCCACAAATAAGTGCCGGAGAGGGTTGAAGAAAAGTGAAACCTGCTACACTGTTGGTGGGAATGTAAGTTGGTACAATCACTATGGAAAACAGTATGGAGGTACACCAGAAATATAGAACTACCATATGAGCCAGCATTCCCACTCTTGGGCATATTTGAGGACAAAACTTTCCTTGAAAAAGACATATGCACCCACATGTTCACTGCAGCACTATTCACAATAACCAAGACATGGAAGCAACCTAAATGTCTATTGACAAATGAATGGATTAAGAAGATGTGGTATATATATACAATGGAATACTACTCAGCCATAATAAAGAACAAAATCATGCCATTTGAAGCAATGCATTGATGGAACTAGAGACTTTCATACTGAGTGAACTAAGTCAAAAAGAGAAAGACGAATACCATATGCTATCACTTATATCTGGAATCTAATATATGGCACAAATGAACCTTTCCACAGAAAAGAAACTCATGGATTTGGAGAACGGACTGTGGTTGCCAAGGGGGAAGTGGAACAAGTGGGATGGACTGGGAATCTGGGGTTAATAGATGCAAACTATTGCCTTTCGAATGGATAATGAGATCCTGCTACATCACTGGGAACTAATCTAGTCACTTATGATGGAGGAATATGTGAGAAAAGAATGTATACATGTATGTGTGACTGGATCACTTTGCTGTACAGCAGAAAATTGAGAGGACACTGTAAACCAACTATAATGGAAAAAAATCATTTAAATAAAAGTAAAAAGGGTGTGAGTTAGCTTTCGTGCCTTTAAGACACAGGTTCTAAAATAACTCTCAATCTGCTGAGGTGCACAAATTGGCAAACCTTCCTGGCCCCAACTAACACTGTCTAAATTCCCCATGATCTTACTGCCCACTGTGACACAATGAGAAATAAACTGAAGTAAAGCTATATTTTTGATACTTAAAATCAACTTGACAAAATGGGACCTCATGGACCCAAGATGGGAACATCCCCTCTGGTTAAAAATATGTAATATGGCCTAATAGAGTATTTTTTGTCTTTTTGTCTTTTTAGGGCCACACCCACGGCATATGGAGTTTCCCAGTCTAGGTGTCCAATCAGAGCTGTAGCTGCCAGCCTACACCAGAACCAAGCAATGCAGGATCTGAGCTGCGTCTGTGACCTACACAACAGCTCACAGCAATGCCATATTCTTAACCTACCGAGCCAGGCCAGGGATTAAACCCCCATCCTTATGTATGCTAGTCAGGTTTGTCAACCTCTGATCCATGATGGGAACTCCCTAACATAGATTTTTATAAGGCCTGCACAAATTAAGACCAGTGTATAAGATGTACTTAAAGGAAGACATCATTGTTTTTACCATCCTCCCATTTTTTTTTCTTTTGTCATGAGCATTTACGGCATCATAGCTAAGAAGAGTTTCCTCAACCCAAGGCAGTGAGAACTTTACTCCTATCTTTTCTTCCAAGAGTTTTATATTACTAGCTTTTCCATTTAGGTCTACAATCTATGTTGGGTTAATTTTTGTGTGTAGTGTAAGGAAGAGGTCCAACTTTATTCTTTTGTATGTTGATATTCTGTTGTCCCAGCACCACTGGTTGAAGTGACTATTCTTTTGTCATTGAAATGTTTTGATATTGTGGTGGAAAATAAATTGACCTTAAATATAAGAGTTTATTTCTGGATTTCCAGATCTAGTACATTGATCTCTATGTTCATCTTTTTGCCATATTTTCTTCATGGCTGGTTTTGCAATAAGTTCTGAAATTGGGAAGTGTGAATCTTCCAAATTTGTCTTCTTTCAAGACTGTGTCTTCTATTCCAGATCTCTTCCAATTCCATACAAATTTTAAGATCAGTTTGCCAATTTCCACAAAAAAACAATCCATCTGTAGTTTTTGTAGAGATTGTGTCAAATCTATAGATCAAGTAGGTGAACACTGTTGTTTTAAAAACATTTTCTTACAATCCTTTAACATAGGATGTTTTTCTGTTCATCTAGGTCTTCTTTAATTTTGCCATGTTTTGAGTTTTTTAACTTTTATTTTTCTTTTGTAAAATTTAGTCTTAGGTAATTTATACTTTTATATACTATAGTGAATGGAATTATTTTCTTAATTCCATTTTTGGATTGTTCACAGCATATGTATAAAAATACATGTGATAATACATATTTATTTTGTATATTGATCTGTGCCTGGCAATCTTGCTAACACATTTATTGGTTTCCATAAATTTTATTTGATTCCTTGGGATTTTCTAATCTGTAAGATCATCTGATTCCATCACTGGATGGCTGAAAGCTTTCAGGTCTCATCCCTCCCCATTTCCCTTTGCCCCATAAATGGGAAAGCCAATAAGAATCCCAGGTACTCCTTCTCTTGGCATTGGAACT
This sequence comes from Sus scrofa, assembly GCF_054392235.1. NCBI lineage: Eukaryota > Metazoa > Chordata > Mammalia > Artiodactyla > Suidae > Sus > Sus scrofa. The sequence continues at coordinate 101,228,171 of NC_139396.1, read as the reverse complement.
TCAAATCTCACAAACCCTAGCCTGCACATGGGAAAATTTGTGCCAGCCTACCCCTAACCACAATATAAGCCAAAGCCACTTTCCCATTCCCCAGTTAGGTCAAGTAGACCAGCTTTGGTGCTCCTCTTCCTGTGGCCAGAAAGCCTCATGATGTAAGAAATGAATGTTTCCAGACTCTTGGTGCATGTGTGGCAACATTAGTCTTGACATGTGAACCAGCTGAAGGGAGAATGAAATATTGATTCCACCCACTGTAGGGCAACCACAAGACAAGGGCAAAAATAGAAACAGTTCAAATATCCTACAACAGAAACAAGGTCAAATATAGCTATTGCAAATTATATATATGAAAATCTAAATAGTTTAATAGAATATAATATAGAAATATGCTGATTATATAATATTGTGAGAAAAAGGGATACAAAAATTAATATGCAACAAAATCTCAATTTTCACTTTGAATATATGCACACAAATACATATTTAGAAGAAGAAACGAAAGAAAACAGGTTAAGCATACTTATCACTGGGTGATGGATCATTAAGTTTATTGTAATCTTTATAATTTCATGTATTTTTCAAAGTTTTGTAGGAAGTTTTCTTATTTTATTATTAACGAGAACAAATAAGAGCTAAAAATCCTACCAAGGAGCCAGAGCTCTAATTTAAAAACATAGAGTTGGGTCCTATGTGGCTTGATTTGGCTGGGAGTATAGATTCCTGAGACTTTTTCTGAGACACCTGTCTTTTGGTAGCTTAAGTGGACCCTCATATCTATTTAATTATAATTTCCACTGGTGCTGAATTATTCATCCCATAAAAATAAGCACCGGAAGAAGTTTTCTTCTGAAAAGCATGTAGTTAGTATAACCTGTATAAAATAAACACATTCAAGGAAAAAAAGAAAGAAGGAAGGCAGGTAGGAAAGAGTATCTTGCAAAAGCTTTTGATTAGCTTTGGTATTTAAAGATTCTTTTTAACATTTCTTCTCTTGGTCCCCACACTTCATTCTTCAGCTATAAGTCTGGGCCCCCTTCATTATCCATTGCTAACTCTACTCAGGGTTTTCTAATTCTGCTGTTTGTTTCCCAGGTCTCCCAAGAAGTCTGCTGCCAGAGGTACACTTATAAAATGTAGATCACTTGCTATTTTATACCCCTGATGATATTTAAAATTTTCTTTTTAAAAAAATTTTTATAGTTTATTCACAACATTGTGTCAATTTCTGCTGTACAACAGAGAGACTCAGTCTCATATATATATATCTATATATAAATATGTGTGTATATATATATACACACACACTATTTTTTATATTATTTTCCATCACTGTCTGTCCCAGAAGACTGGATATAGTTCCCTGTGCTATACAGAAGGACCTCATTGCTTATCTATTCTAAACGTAATAGTTTGCACCTACTAACCTCAAAGTCCCACTCCACCCTACTCCCTCCCAACCCATTTCAAATTTTCAAGGCATAAAAACTCTTCATAAAGTGACTTTTGCTTTGTTTTCAAATGCTTTCTCACCTTGAACTTAATTCTTCCACAATATCAAATTGTCTGCTTTCACAGCCCTGTGATCTCTGCCTAGAATGTCTTTTCTTCTTTTCATCCTCCTCATCTTTCTGGTCAAGTATTTCTTCTACCATCTTTCTGGATTTCTCTCCATTCAAGCAGCATCTTTAATCGCCACCTATGTGTGCTTATTGTATATTAATCAACCTTTGTGATGGCACTCACCACACTATACCAAAGTAACTTGTGTGGTAGAATAGTATTTTTGAGATGTATCTTCGGATCACTTGACCATTGATTTTTCATACTAGCTTCCTGAGATTGGTGGTTTTAACCCAACTTGTCTGACTCCTGTGATCTCTGTGAAGTTGTCTCACTGTGTACTGCTGGGAGGACAAGTCAGTAAGGCAGGTGGAGGTTCTGGGTTCTCCTCTTTTCTGCTTTATCAAAAGCAGTTGATTTATTTCTACTTTACAACTTGGTCTTCAAAGAAGGACTACATAGAAAGACAGAGGTGAATAGCTTAAAAAATGAATTTTCCAAGCTTAATGTGAAGAAGACTGGACTGATATGTAGGCTGTGTAAGGGCAGATCGGATAGGACACAGTGACGGGATCTTTCTCACAGATAGGAGAGAGACTGAAGCTCTGGCCAGTAGATAATCCCATCTATGGTCACGGATGCTAGAAGAGCTCACCTCAACAATGATCATGACTCATCCATGTGTGCAGCAGAATTTTAGAGCTAGAAGAAATTTTAAGATTATCTAATCTCTCCTCTTCCTTACTATACAAGAGAAGAATGAATCCCTAGAGAAATTAAGTGGCTCTCTCAGGTTACCGGGCCACACCATAATCTTGTGGCAGTGCTGGGATTAAAATTTGGTTCTTCTGGACTTTCTGTTTCCTTCCCACTACATTTACTCAGTTTACCTGTAAGATGGGTCTTTTCTTTTCTTTTTTTTTTTGGCTTTTTGGCTTTTTGGCTTTTTGCTATTTCTTGGGCCGCTCCTGCGGCATATGGAGGTTCCCAGGCTAGGGGTTGAATCGGAGCTGTAGCCACCGGCCTATGCCAGAGCCACAGCAATGCAGGATCCGAGCCGCATCTGCAACGTACACCACAGCTCACGGCAACGCCAGATCGTTAACCCACTGAGCAAGGGCAGGGACCGAACCCGCAACCTCATGGTTCCTAGTCAGATTCGTTAACCACTGTGCCAGGACGGGAACTCCAAGATGGGTCTTTTCTGACATTCTCTAGAAATTGTCATTACCAACTCATTACTGCTGATAGGGAAGAAAAACCTCCTGAAAAAAATATGCACCATATTTGTGTCTGAAACTTTAAACACTGGGGGATTTGAGACACTCAGCTACTTTTGCACCTGGTTGGAGCATGTTGGTCTTCAGCCTCAGCTCAGAGCTCTCTTTTCCATCCACATTTAGCAGCTCAGGCACTTAGCTAGTGGTCTTGAGTTTGAGATAGTCCAGGCTGAACCCATGCCAGACCCCTCACCTCAACACACACACATTTTCAATACCACTTATCTTGTCTTAAGATTGTCTGTCTATACCAGCAGTGACCTGGATTCTATGCCCGCCACAGGGTCCAGGAATGAGGTGGCTTGGGGAATTCTGCCTTCACAAAGGCAGCCTCAATGTTTTCCAGTCAGATTGCCACTCTCAGATCTCTCCCATACAAAGACCCTACAAACTATCACTCCATTCCAGCAGGGGAAGAATACACTGATTCTCATTTACAAAAAATGAATAAAAGCTAGCGTTTTATAGGGATTGCATTTATCATCCCATAACATATTTTGACAATTTAGGAGCTTCCATGTCCTTTCTTTGTTAGTCTGCACACTCCACCATACGTGTTTCTTCCAAGTCCCCATTTCAGCATCATTTCAAGAAATGCTGGAAAATGATAAAAAACTAAGGTTGTAAGATGATTTAACTATAGACGAGTGTTCTCTGCCTCTTTTTGGTAGAGACTCATCTGAGTTCACCACTCATGTCCAGGACAGCAAATACGCCTCATTTGACTGGAAATAGCTGCCTATGTCCTATCATGGAAAGGATTTTGGGGTCTGGTTTGGGCTACCATGAAGGAGTGACATAATATATTAGTGATGTACCTTGGCCTAGGATGTAAGAAAATAATTAGCAAGATTCTTACATGTTTTTTGTCTCTGATTTATGTGGAACATGGGACTATAGTTAAAGGTGGAAATGAGGGAAGGCCACACTCATTTTTGAGCCTTAAGCAAAGCTTATACTATCCCCTGGAGATAACACTGACTTGGTAGGCCAACCCATGCCTTGCCTTGTTCTAATACATTCTGCCTCTCTCTTTGCACACTGAACACCACCATTCTCTTATGTAATATGACAATACTTTATAACAAGACCTGGGCAGCTCTTAGACTCTGGACAAGATAGAAGCCACTTAAAAATACACACTTCTCCTGAAGATAAGCTTTTGAAGGAAACATTTCGAAAAGCTTATTGTCATTGATTAATAATTTGAATATAAAAATTGATTATGAGGCATATACAAGGGCTCTTGAATCTATATAGATAGAATAAAGACAGACTCATGTGTATTGGCCAGACCCATGACTTGATAGCCAAGTAGTTCTGAGTCATAGAAAGTTAGGGTAGAAGTTTCTCCCTGTCTTCCATAACCCAAATCAAATCCATCACCAACCCAGCCAACATCATCTATCCCAGTGTTTGTCAAAGTGTGGTTCCTAGACTGTAACATCAGCTTGACCTGGGAACTTTTAAGAAGTTCAAATTCTCAAAAAACCTACTTACTCATATATTTGCTATCACACTTAGTCACACTTATTTACTCAAACTTACTCTATTTACTCTCATACTTACTGAATTAGAATATCTGGAATTGAGGCTCAGCAATCTGTTTTTGAGACAACCACCCATGTGGTTGTCTAGTGCATGTAAGTCTAGTGCATGACAAAGTTTGAGAACCAACATGCTACAGAGCTGCCCATAGAATTTTCTGTGATGATGGAAGCCACATCCTATGTTTGTACTGTACAAACATAGCCACTAGCTACATAAGGCTACTGAGCACTTGAAATGTGCAACTGATTAAATGAATTTTTAATTTCATTTAATTTTAATGAATTTATATCTAAGTAAGCATATGTGGCAAATGGCCACTGTACAGGACACATAACTCTAGGATGGTAATATTTAAATATTTGAGGTTCTGAGAATTTTTGAGAATTTTATGAAAACTATAAATCCTATCCATAGGAAAAATGCATATGTTAAAAAATGCATGTAAAAAAATCTGGTAAATAATTTCTCAAGGTTCAAGGAAATTGCAGAGCATCCAATAGACTCTATTAAATATCTGCCGTCAAAACTTCCTGCAGAATTTACAACTTACATGTTGTAGTTAAACTGTTAAAATAAAGCATCTCTGTGTATATTATGTGAACCTTATTTTTTAGACCAATGAAAACACAGGTTTATGGATATTAAGATCCAAGATGTGTAGTCAAAAATATTTTACCAAAAAAGCACACCGATTTTCTGCACTCAGAAATAGCCATGGTGCAGAACATTAGGAGACCTGGCAAATAAATAAGAATTCTTATTATGCCTAACATCATCTGTCCCCATTATATTATACTTCTCAATTGCTAACAACGAGGATGTGTTGCAAAATTGATCAGGCCAATAGGATAGAAGACCTATATAGTATAGTACAGAGGTGCCCATACTTCTTGGAGAGCTGATAGGATGGAGGCCACTTTCCCATGGAAGACCGTTCTCTTGTAGAAGGAATGATTTGCATGTGGAAAGTAAATTTCATCCCTGATCTCTGAAATCATTTCTCATATAAAAATATGTGGCCCTGAGCCATACTCAGTGTGTTCAGTTTTCCTTATTCTTCTATGACCATTTAAATCCCATCATCTCTGAAGCCTCAGCTCATGTACACCCTCCTCTACCCAATGCTGAACTTTCCATTTTCTAAAATATTGGGTTATGCATCCAAAAAAAGTGCATTGTTTGTAACAGTCACCTGAAATTTGTGCATTGTACTTCCATCTTCACAATTATAAGTTCCTATAGGAAAGGGACTGTACCTTTATGTCTTTTTTAACTTGCCTGTTTTCTACCTCAGTGATGAAAGCAAAGTAGGTGAATATACATACCTATTGAGTGGATAACCTCAGATTTAACTAGTATCTGAGCACTTACAATGGAGCATAGACTGTGCTAGACAATATCACCTGTGTCCTTATACTCAGTTACCACTACAACCCTTAGAGGCAAATATCATTAGATTCATTTTGAAGATAAGGATATGGAAGCTCAAAGATACCAGACAAATTTTCCAATACCAGTGTGAAATTAAACTGAAGTAGAGGCATTTTAGTGAAGACATCTGGGTTGAAATAGCAACTCTACCACCTATAGCTATGTGGCATTGGATATGCTACTTGTGTGAAGCCTCAGTTCTTTAAAAAATAGGACTGATAATTACCTAATTCACAGGGAGAAAATAAAATAATAATAGTGCTTAGAGTAGTGTCCACATCACGGCTTCTAAATATCTTCATCTAGTAAAAGTTATCAGGTTTCCATAGAGAAATGGCTGACTCCAGGGCTGGGATAAGAAAAGTATAAGATAAGCCTGGAACAAAAACAAATAGATAAGGAACAATACAATAACTAATGGGAGTACTTAAAAAAAAAATACAAGGTCAGATGGAAAGGTCTCCAAATGGGAAAATCTTAGACAATTCAATTGACAAAATGATAATAATGAATTATAATCCACAGGATCTACAAGACCATAATGAAATAGATGGGTAGATAGATAGGTAGACAGAGATAGAAGAGCATGGTACACTTTTCCTCCCAGTAGAATTTTAAGTAATAAATGTGGAGGAAATGATGGAAGTAGAAAAACCACTATTTGGCAAACACCACAGTAATAACCGTTGTAGGGAAATACCACCAATGGATGCTAAGGTCAGCGAATGGGACTATGATGAGAAACAGACCACTTTTATGTCCTCATGATAATTATTAAATACAAAAGCAAAATCACAACTTTACAGTGTGGAACCTCATAGACAGGTGTCACCTAAACCGAGTTATCCAAGTTAGAATCACCAAAAATGGGACAAATGAATACCATGTACCTCCTAATATAATGCAATGAGAAGGGCCCAACACACTATTACTGTCAAATAAGTATTATCTTAATTTACTCATGAAAAAGATACCTAAAAAATCCAAATTGAGATAGAGTCCCTAAAATAAACAGCCAGTACTCTTAGAAGTATCAGTCTTGAAAAACAAAGAAAGAATGAAACTATTCCAGATTAACAGAGGTAAAGGGACATGATAACTAAAAGCAATGTGTGATCCTGGGTTAGGTCCTATACCAGAAAAATAATATTGATACAACAATGGGAGAGATCTGAGTAAGTTCTCCAGATGAATTAATATCAATTAAGTATTATATAAATGTTTGATAACTGTACTGTGGTTGTATAACATGTTAACATCAAGGGACTCAGGGGATTCTTGTGACTCATTGGTCAGGTTTTTGTGAGTTTGAAATTGATTCTAAATGAAAGATTTATGAAAATGTCTGGTGCATAATATCTAACAAATCTCTAACAAGGTAAACTCTTGCCTATCAACTAATGAATGGATGAACAAAATGCGGTGTATCCATGCAACAGAATATCATTAACTAGAAAAAGAGTTGAACCATATAGATGAACCTCGAAAACATCACACCAATTGAAATAAGTCAGTTGCCAAAAACCACATTATGATTCCATTCCTATGAAATATCCAGCACTGAAAAATCTACAGAGACAGAAAGATTTCTGGTTAACAGGGGTTGGAGGGTATAACGGAATGGAGAGTGAATTCGAGTGAACAGGGGGCTTCTTTCTGAGGCAACTGGAAATGTTACAGAATGATATAATGGTGACAACTGTATAGTTCTGTAAATCTACTAAAGATGACTACACTATTACATGTTAGATGGGTGAATTTTACTGTATGTGAATTATATCTCAATAAACTGTTTTTTTATAAGACTAATGTCTAGCACATATAAATGCTCTAAAAAATGTGGTGAACGATGATGCTATTGATGACCATGATTACTAATATTATTACAGTTGTCATCATTGTCTTTTCCTCACTGGAGCTCCTGGCCTGTCCAACATTACTTTGGAAGGCTTATGTATAGGCTGGGAGAAAATGGTTTCATCATATAACTGTCTTTTCCTGTCCATGTGGGGCACCAAACAATCTCTCTCTTCCCCAACTGAGGAAAGAATAAAGGTTGAAGGAGGAGCCATTTCAGTTGCAAGCCCTGATGAAGATGCTAGAAAACTAGGGCTAGTGCTACCTGTGACCCAGGAGAGAGAGAGAGCTATCTATTTAGTTTTTATAGATTTCTCTTGATTTGTCTTATCTACTACATAACTAATAAAAATATTTTTGTCATCTCTCAAAGGATTGAATTACAGTCATGCATCCTTGTTTAGCCCTCAATGCATCAGATAAGAAAAGCTCCAGGTATGTTTATTGCAGGTGCAAAGAACTGAGCCGACTGACAAAAAGCTATGGATTTCATAGGAAGGCCTGGGGAAAAACTCAAAAGAGCTTTGCATGCCAGGGGGGAGGAGCTTATTACATATGCAGGTGGCACCTTGTACAGGCCCACATTCCAGCTCTTGTGGTGTGCAGACCATGCCAGATCTCTGAAGCAGGAGTGAATGCCACCTCCTCTCAGGTCTCAGCACAGCCTGAGAGAGCTTGGGGCTGTCATTAATCTTGAAGAGCCTCCAAACACAGTATTTGACTGGAATTTATGAGAGGACTTTGAGGCTTTCTCATTGCTGGTCACAACCCCAAGTGCTTGATTACTGCAAAAGAAGCAAAGCCAAAGAAAACAATGCTGATGGTTGAGAACAGTCAGAGCTACTCTGAGGTGTCACAATCAAAATTCACAGACTATTGTTCCAATGGACAAGTCCATGAAGTAAGCTTTTCTGAAATTAATAAATGCCCAGGAGTCCTCCTTGAAAGGAAGCTCTGATATTCTGGGAAGGAATGGAATGGGGAGAAGGCCAAAAGGAATTGCTCTCTGAAGCTACATTCTTAACTAATTTGTTCCGAATCTCCTCCAGTCATACATGTGAGAAATGACATCTGAGGGCAAGGGGCAACAGTTCAGAGATAAAACAAGTTGAAGGCATTTAAAGTGCCTGCCAAAGAAAAGTGCTCATCTGATAAAAATTTAGACAGGAAGGATGCCAAAAACCAGGAGAGACACAACTGGGAGATGTGATGAGGTGATGGCTGCTCCAGCTGTCAGACTTGTCAATGGGGTGGAGATGCCAGATTTTAACTCAAATGCAATGTCAGCTCAAGAGCTGCCTCTATTTCCCTGCATGGTTTTCATTAAGCAAACACTAAGACTTGGTTCCAACTATAAATATACTCTTTGGGGCCAGTTCAAGATGTATATGTGTTGGTTGGTCCATCTCTTCTTCTAAAATGGGATTGAAGTGGAAGGAAGAGAATGTAGTAGGACACCATCACTACACTGGAATGGAGTCAGCAGGGTTTGCTTGGGTTTCAGCAGTGGGCATGTTGGAAGAAGATAAGACATGAAGGGCAGGGTGGAGCTTGTGTTGTCTGGAGGAAGGCAATTTTTTTCCATGTTGGTCTTTACGAGTTCTGCTTGGAAAACAATGGCACAAGGAGTGGAACCTCCACCATAATTTTGGAATGTCAAACCAGATAAGGATCATGGGTTATCATAAATACTGTCCATAAATACTGGGCAACATCATGTCCCATCTGCTTGCTTTAATATATAAGATACAACATGAAAAATTAAGGTTGAACATTTTTATAGGAAAGAAAGGGACTTGGGCCATGGAAGTACATCCTCCTCCCCTTTATTAAAGGGATGCTAAAGAAATGGGTGAATAAAAGAGGACAATTTAAAGGTACTGATACAATTCTGGTTATTAAATGCTTACTTGTTTTCACTCATATCATCACTCCTCCCATAAAATCCATAAAACTGACTAATGAATCTGTTCAGTGTGCTGGAAAACAAGAAAGTCACATCCCAATTGCCACCAACAAAATGTTAAAGAATAGAGGAATTATCTTCCTAGACAATTTAAGAGTCACTTATACAACATCAAAGCCTCTTTCCCCCTGTTATGCCTGCCAACTCTAGCTCTCTCTAGCTTCTATACTTAGCAAAGTATACCCAGGCCTTCTAAAACATAAACTTCTTAGCCAGATATGAAGATTATTTTTGGCAGAACAAACATCCATATTTAGATCCCAAAGACTGCCCCCCCAAAGGAAGCTTCAGGGCCAGGATATTTGGGAAATACTAACAAGTTCCTTCCAAAGATGTCCTGCTCTATTTCGCTTTCACTTGCAAGTGTGTGGTAGATTTTGTAATATAATAATCAATAACTGATGAGCTTCAAAGAGATGCTGAATCAAAAGGTGGTTTTCAGATATTTGCAATTCCAACTATGAAGGGGTAAGAGTGACCAAATTTACCCATCAACTCCTAAGACAACGGAAAATATTAGACAGAATATATTAAAGAAGACTTTTTAGTCATTAAATGTATGGCAGCACAGGATGGTGTGCCTTAAGGGAGGTGAAACAAATGAAGTGATTTCCAGGGCTGTTTAATTTACTGCTTAAAGAGAATTTCCACAGGAAACAGGGACCCAAGTGGAGCCCAGAGTCTCTATAAATAGAAGAAGGGGAGCTAGGAGCAAGAGAAGGGAAGGGTAGTTAAAGCTCAAAGGAAAGACTACTGAAGAGGAGAGAGATGTATCAGAGAGCTCCAGAAAACTACATAGAACCTGTCTCAAGTCTTGAATAGATCAGGCATGTGCATAATTACATGAACCTAGGAAGAGAACACAGGGACAATCCCCAGATATTACATAGAGTTGGGAACAGTTCATGTTCCCACTACCTTGTGTAGAAAAATCTATTAAATCATGGGGTTTTGCAAGACATGAAAACAATGTAAATGTCCACTGACAGATGACGGAATTAAGAAGATGTAGTATATATTCATGATGAAATACTACTCAGCCATAAAAAAGAACAAAATAATGTAATTTGCAGCAACATGGATGCAACTATAGACTCTCATACTAAGTGAAGTTAAGTCAGAAAGAGAAAGAAAAATACCACATGATATCACTTATATCTGGAATCTAAAATATAGTACAAGTGAACCTTTCTACAGAAAAGAAACAAACTCACGGACATGGAGAACAGACTTGTGGTTACCAAGGAGGAGTGGGATTGATTGGGAGTTTGGGGTTAGTAGATGCAAACTATAGCATTCGGAATGGATAAACAGTGAGATCCTGCTGTATAGTACAGTGAACTATATCTACTCCCTTGTGGTGGAACATGATGGAGGATAATGTGAGAAAAATAATGTGTGTATATATAATATGTATATATATATAAATAACATACATGTAAAAAAAACCGAGTCACATTGCTGTACAGCAGAAATTGACAGAACTTTGTAGATCAACTATAATAAAATTTTTAAAAATAAATAAAAATTTTAAAAGTACATGAAAAAAAAATCATGGGACTTTGGGGAGACTACCCAGAGGATAGAGGCTCAACAGGAGGGCAAAATTATTCCTATATTAAGTCTGCTTTTATCCCAAATAACAAAAATTAAAAGTAAACCTTTAAAGCCAGTAAGCAAGAAAAAAGGAATTGAAGGCATATACACTGGAAAAGAATAAATAAAGCTGCCTCTATTTGCAAAAAAAATAGTTGTTGACATAGAAAACCCCAAATGAATTTGCAAAATTACTTCTGGAACTAATGAGTTCAATAAGATGGTAGGATACAAGATTAACACATAAAAATCAACTGCATACTCTATATACTGACAATGAACAAGTGAAATCTGAACTGGAAAATGTAATGCTATTTACAACTGCTGAAAAAAATGAAATACTTAAGTATAAATTTAATAGAGTATGTAAATGATCTTTATGATGAAAATTATAAAATCTGGGAAAAGTAATTTCAAAACATCCTAACACTTGGACAGGCATACTATGTTCACAGATTAGAAGATGCATCATAGTAAAAATGTCAATTCTTCCCAAATTCATCTGTATTAAACCTATAAAAATCTCAACAAGTATCTTTATACACATAGGCAAGAGTATTCTAATATTTATATGGGCAGGTAAAGAGTTGGAATAGCTAAAACAATTTTGAAAAGAATAAAATGAGAGAAACAACACTTTTGAATATTAAAGTTTCTTAGAGAAGTGTAGTGATCAAGAAAATAAAGTATTATGGAATGGGAGAAAATCCTTGCAAATAATGCAACCGACAAGAGATTAATTTCTAAAATATACGAACAGGAGATTGGATTAAGATGGTGGAATAGAAGGATAGGAGCTCAACTTCTCTCCTAAAAACAACAAAATTCACAAGTAAAGACTAAGCATTTTCACCCAAATGGACCAGAAACCTTAAAAAAGATATCCTATTCCAGAAGAAAAAGAGGAGGACACATCAAGAGGTAGGAGGGGCGATTTCATGATATAAACAACCCCTTACCTCCTGGGTGGGAAGCCCCAAAGACTGGAAACTAACTGGTTCACAGAGACTCACCTACATGAGTGAGAGTTCTGAGCCCCACATCAAACTCTCACGTGTGGGGATCTGGCATGGAGAGAAAGAGCCCCTGGAGCATCTGGCACTGAAGGCCAGTGGGGCTTGTGTGAAGGAGCTCCATGGGACTGGGGGAAATGGAGACCCCATTCTTAAAAGGCACACACAGACTTTCACATGCACTGGGTCCGAGGGCAAAGCAATCTCCATAGGAATCTGGGTAAAACCTGAACTGCAGTTCTTGGAGGACAACCTGGGAAAACAGGGGTGAACGTGGCTTGTTGTGAGGGAAGGACATTGAAAGCAAAGCCCTTGGGAATATTCATCAGCTGCCTTTCTCTGGAGGCAGCCATTTTGGGAAAATCTGGCCCCACCCCTCAGTCAGCTGCTGAGAAGCCCCAGAGGAAACAACAACCCTGGTGGAATCACAACCCCGCCCATCAGTAAACAGGCTACCTAAAGACCCCTCAGGCACACAGCTGCCTCTAATCCCATCCAGAGACTAAGCCCCACCCACCAGAGGGATTAGAATCAGCTCCACCTACCAGTGGGCAGGCATCAGCCCCTCCCATCAGGAAGCCTACAGAAAGCCCCCATACTGACTTCAGCCATGAGGGGGGCAGACATCAGAAGTAAGAGAGGCTGCAACTCTACCATCTGTAAATATGTCACCACACCAAAAACCTATAAAAATGAAAAGACAGAGAACTATAACTCAGATGAGGGAGAAAGGAAAAACCCCAGAAAATCAGCTAAGTGATGAGGAGGTGCTCAACCTCCAGGAAAAAGACTTTAGACTGTTGTTGCTAAAGATGATGCAAGACATTGGAAATAAACTGGAGGCAAAGATGGATAACTTACAGGAAACGCTGACCAAAGAGATACAAGATATAAAACTTAAAAAGAAGAGATACAAAATACAATAACTGAAATAAAAAAAATTCACTAGAAGCAGCTAACCCAGCAGAATACAGGAGGCAGAAGAACAAATAAGCGAGGTGGAGGACAGATTAGAAGAAATTACAAATGCAGAACAGAAAAGAGAAAAAAACGTTGAAAAGAAATGGAGAGAGTCTCAGAGAACTCTGGGACAACGTGAAACGCACCAACATCCATATTATAGGGGTGCCAGAAGAAGAGAAAGAGAAGGAACGGAAAAAAATATTCCAAGAGATAATAGCTGAAAACTTCCCTAACATGGGGAAGGAATCATTCACTCAAATCCAGGAAGCACAATGAGTACCATATAAAATAAACCCAAGGAGGAATACACCAAGACACATATTAATCAAACTGACCAAAATTAAAGACAAAGAGAAAATCTTGAAAGCAGCTAGGGGAAAGAAACAAATAACATTCAAGAGAACCCCAATAAGGTTATCGGCAGATTTTTCAGCACAAACTCTGCACGGCAGAAGGGAGTGGCATGATATACTTAACGTGATGAAAGGAAAAAAATCTCCAACCAAGATTACTTGACCCAGCAAGGCTCTCATTCAGATTTGAAGGAGAAATCAATACCTTCACAGATAAGCAAAAGTTGAGAGAATTCAGCAACACTAAACCAGCCTTACAACAAATCCTAAAGGAACTTCTATAGGCAGAAAAGAACAAAAGAAGGAAAGCAAAAAAGAGCAGCAAAGACAAATCCAAAGCAATTTATAAAATGGCAGTAAGAACATACATATCAGTAATTACCTTAAATGTTAATGGACTAAATGCCCCAACCAAAAGACATCGACTGTCTGAATGGATACAAAAACGACCCATATATATGCTGTCTTCAAGAGACCCACTTCACTTCCAGGGACACATACAAATTGAAAGTGAGAGGATGGAAAAACATATTTCATTAAAATGGGGATCAAAAGAAAGCTGGAGGAGCAAAACTCATATCAGACAAAATAGACTTTAAAATGAAGAATATTTTAGGGACAAGGAAGGACATTACATAATGATCAAAGGATCAATCCAAGAAGATGATAGAACAATTTTAAATATCTATGCACCCAACACAGGTTCACCACAATATATAAGGCAACTGCTAACAACTTTAAAAGGACAAATCGACAATAACACAATAATAGTGGGGGACTTTAACACCCCACTTACAGCAATGGACAGATCAACCAGACAAAAATCAATAAGGAAACACAGGCCCTGAATGATGCATTAAACCAGATGGACTTAATAGATATTTATAGGACATTCCATCCAAAAGCAACAGAATACACACTCTTCTTAAGTGCATGTGGAACATTCTCTAAGATTGATCACATCCTGGACTACAAATCCAACCTCGGTAACTTTAAGAAAACTGAAATTATATCAAGCATCTTTTCTGACCACAATGCTATACGACGAGAAATCAACAACAAGAAAAAAACTGCAAAAAACACAAACACGTGGAGACTAAACAACATGCTACTAAACAACCAATGGATCAGTGAAGAAATCAAAGAGGAAATTAAAAAAAACCTAGCAGCAAATGAAAATGAAGATACGAAACTCCAAAACCTATGGGATGCAGCAAAAGCTGTTCTAAGAGGAAAGTTTTTAGCAATACAAGCCCACCTCAGGAAACAAGAAAAAGCTCAAATAAACAAGCTAACTTTACATCTAAAGCAGCTTGAGAGAGAAGAACAGACAAGACCTAAAGTTAGTAGAAGGAAAGAAATCATAAAGATGAGAGCAGAAATCAATGAAATAGAAACAAAGAAAACCATAGAAAAGATAAATGAAACAAAGCTGGTTCTTTGAAAAGATCAACAAAATTGATAAACCCTTAGCTAGGCTTATTAAGCAAAAAAGAGAGACAACTCAAATCAATAAATTTAGAAATGAAAAAGGAGAAGTAACAATGGACATCACAGAAATACAAAGGATCATAAGAGACTACTACATGCAACTATAAGCCAATAAAACAGAAAACCTAGAAGATTTGGACAAATTCTTAGAAAAGTACACTCTTCCAAGACTAAACCAACATGAAATAGAAAAGATGAATGGACCAATCACAAGAACTGAAATTGAAACTGTGATTAAAAAACTTCCAACAAACAAAAGGCCAGGACCAGATGGATTCACAGGCGAATTCTATCAATCATTTAGAGAAGAGATAACACCTATCATTCTGAAACTATTTCAAAAAATTGCAGAGGAAGGGATACTCCCAAATTCATTCTATGAGGCCACCATCACCCTGATACCAAAACCAGACAAATATACCACAAAAAAAAAAGAAAACTACAGGTCAACTTCACTAATGAATATTGATGCAAAAATCCTCAACAAAATACTTGCAAACCACATCCAACAATCCACTAAAAGGACTGTACATCATGATCAATGGGATCTATCCAAGGGATGCAAGGGTTCTTCAATATCTGCAAATCCATCAGTGTGATACACCACATTAAAAAACTGAAGAATAAAAACCGTATGATCCTCTCAACAGACGTGGAAAAAGCCTTTGACAAAATCCAACATCCATTTCTGATTAAAAAAAAAACTTCAGAAAGTGGGCATAATGGGGACATACCTCAACATGATAAAGGCCATATATGAAAAACCCACAGTGAACATCACTGTCAATGGTGAAAAGCTGAAAGAATTCCCGCTGAGATCAGGAACAAGGCAAGGATGTCCACTCTTGCCATTACTCTTCAACATAGTTCTGGAAGTCCTAGCCACAGCAATCAGAGAAATAAAAGAAATAAAAGGAATCCAAATTGGAAAGGAAGAAGTAAAACCATCACTATTTGCAGATGACATGATCCTATACCTAGAGAATCCTAAAGACTCTACCAGAAAACTGTTAGAGCTCATCCATGAATTTGGCAAAGTCTCAGGATACAAAATTAATACACAGAAATTGACTGCATTTCTATACACTAACAATGAAAGAGTAGAAAAAGAAATTAGGGAAGCAATCCCATTTACCATCACATCGAAAAGAATAAAATACCTAGGAGCAAACCTATCTAAAGAGACAAAAGACCTGTATTCTCGAAACTATAAGACACTGATGGAAGAAATCAAAGATGACACAGATAGAAAGATATACCATGCTCGTGGATAGGAAGAGTTAATATTATCAAAATGACTATACTGCCTAAGGCAATCTACAGATTCAATGCAATCCCTATCAAATTACCAAGGACATTTTTCACATAAGTCAAACAAAATATTTTAAAATTGTTTTGGAAGCACCAAAGATCCAGAATAGTCAAAGACATCCTGAAAAAGAAAAATAGAGCTGGAGGAATCAGGCTCCCGGACTTCAGTTCAGACTATACTACAAAGCAACAGTCATCAAAACTGCATGGGACTGGCACAAAGACAGATATATAGACCAGTGGAACAGGATAGAAAGCCCAGAATTAAACCCACGCACCTATAGCCAACTAATCTATGACAAAGGAGGCAAGGATATACAATGGAGAAAGGACAGCTTGTTCAATAAGTGGTGCTGGGAAAACTGGTCAGCCACATGGAAAAGAATGAAATTAGAACACTCCCTAACACCATACACAAAAATAAACTCCAAATGGATTGAAGACCTAGATATAAGACCAGACACTATAAAACTCTTGGAGGAAAACATAGGCCAGACACTCTCTGACATAAACGACAGCAACATCTTCTCAGATCCACCCCTCAGAGTACTGACAATAAAAACAAAAATACGCAAATGGGACCTAATCAAACTTTAAAGTTTCTGCACAGCAAAGGAAACCCTAAACAAAATGAAAAGACAACCCACAGAATGGGAGAAAATCTTTGCAAGTGAATCAACTGACAAGGGATTAATCTCCAAAATTTATAGACACCTTCTGCAGCTCCATACCAACAAAACAAAACAAAACAAAACAAAACAAAATCAAAAAATGGGCAGAAGTTCTAAACAGACAGTTCTCCAAAGAAGACATGCAGATGGCCAAGAAACACATGAAAAGATGTTCAACATCACTCATTATTAGAGAAATGCAAATCAAAACCACTATGAGGTACCATCTTACACCAGCCAGAATGGCCATCATCAAAAAGTATACAAACAATAAGTGCTGGAGAGGGTGTGGAGAAAATGGAACCCAGTACACTGTTGATGGGATTGTAAATTGGTGCAACCACTGTGGAAAGCAGTATGGAGATTCCTCAGAAAACTAAACGTAGAACTACCATTTGATCCAGCAATCCCACTCCTGGGCATCTATCCAGAGAAAACAATGACTCGCAAAGACACATGTACTCCAATGTTCATTGTAGCACTCTGCAGTAGCCAAGACATGGAAACAACATAAATGTCCATTGACAGAGGAGTGGATCAAGAAGATGTGGTACATATACACCATGGAATATTACTCAGCCATTAAAAAGAATGAAATAGCAGCATTTTTAGCAACATGGATGGACCTAGGAATTATCATGCTGAGTGAAGTCAGCCATACAATGAGACACCAACATTGAATGCTTTCACTGGCATGTGGAATCTGAAAAAAGGACAGACTGAACTTCTTTGCAGAACAGATGCTGACTCACAGACATCAAAAAACTTATGGTCTCCAGAGGAGACAGTTTGTGGGATGGGGGTATGTGCTTGGGTTAAGGGATGGAAATCCTGTGAAATTGGATTGTTGTGATCATTATACAACTACAGATATGATAAATTCATTTGAGTAATAAAAAAAGAGGAAAAAATATACCAACAACTCATACAGCTTGATATCAAGAAAAACAAACAGCCCAGTCAAAAAAATGCGCAGAAGATCTACAAAGACATTTCTCCAAGGAAACATATAGATGGTCAGCAGACACATGAAAAGATCTCAACATCAGTAACTGTTAGAAAAATGCAAATCAGTGGGGTATCTCTTCACACCAGTCAGAAAAGCCATCATCAAAATGTCTACAAATAACAAATTCTGGAGAGGCTGTGGAGAAAAGTGTACCTCTTACACGGCTGGTAGGAATGTATATTGGTATAACCAATTGGAAAATAATATGGACGTTCACTATGGCAACAGTATGACAGTTTCTTTAAAAAACAACAACAACAACTATAAATAGAGTTGCCATATGATCCAGAAATCCCACCCCTGGAACACACTGCAAGGATACATACACCCCAATGTTCATGGCAGAACTATTTACAGCAGCCAAGACATGGAACCAACCTAAGCACTCATCAACAAATGAATGAATGAAGAAGATGTGGCACACACACACACACACACACGCGCACAATGGAATATTAGCCATAAAATAAAAAAATGTCATTTGCAGCAACATGGATGGACTTAGATATTATCATACTAAGTGAAGTCAGTCAGACTGAGAAAGACAAATATCATAGGATAGCATTTATATGTGGAATCTTTAAAAATGATACAAATGAATTTATTTACAAAACAGAAACAGACTCACAGACATAGAAAATACACTTATGGTTACCAAAGAGGACAGAGGTGGGGAAGGACAAATTAGGAGTTTAGGATTAAAAGATAACATACTCTTATGCATAAAATAGAAAAAAACAAAAACCTATTATATAGTACAGGGAACTATATTCAATATCCTGAAATAATCTATAATGGAAATAACTGAAGCCCTTTGCCATACATCTAAAACTATCACAACATTGTAAATAAATTTATACTTCAATTTAAAAAAAATAGTATGGTTTTGGTAGAAAGATAGATTGAACAAGGAAACAGTATAGACCACCCCGAAAAAGATCCATACAAACGGGAAAAATTAATTTTTGAAAAAGGAGTGAAACTATTCAATGGAGGAGGAAGATTAGTCACAATAAATGATGTATAGCACAGAGAACTATATCCAGTCACTTGTGCTGGAACAACACAGAAGATAATGTGAGAAAAAGGATAGATAGATAGATAGATAGATAGATAGATAGATAGATAGATACACACACACATGCACACACACATACATGTATATTTATGACTGGGTCACTTTTCTGTACAGTAGAAATTGACAGAACACTTTAAATCAACTATAATGGAAAAATAAAAATCATAAAATAAAAATGTTTTTAAGGGCAAATGGACATTAATTAACCAAAACAAATGAACAAACAAAAAACCAAACACAAACAAACAAAAAGTGTGTTGGGGGAAATAAGAATAAAAAATTAATTGAAAAAAAACCTACCTCAACATAAACCTTACACTTTATACAAATTTAACACAAAATGGGTCATCAATTTAAATGCAGAACATAATAAAACTGTACAACTTGCAAGTAAGATATCTGGAATAAAAAACTAGGCAGAGTTCTTAGAGTTGAGATCAAAACACCTCCTTAAGAGCAAAAATTGGTATTTTAGATCTCATCAAAATTAAAAACGTTTATCCAATGAAAATTAGTAGAAACTGTGGCAAAAGTTAAATTAAATTAGAAGTAAATATCAGAAAGGTAACTGAGAAATCCCAAAACATAGAAGCAAAATATTAAATAAAGTTGTAAAAAAAATCCTCAAACTGAAAATTAGAAAGCATTTTCAACTAATTAGAAATTAAGACATGATATAACAAAATTTGGGGGATGCAACAGAAACATTGTTCAGGGTAAAATTTGTAGCACTAAAGATTGGTATTAGCAAAAATAGGTCTCAGATCAATGCCCTCAGCTTATAAAAGAGGAAGTTCAAAGCAAAGTAAGCAGCAGAGAAACAATAATAAAGAGTAAATATCAATAAAATTGAGAACCAAAAAAAAGAAAGCAAAACCATTTTCTTGGAAAAGAGCAATCAAACTTGATGCCTCTAACAGACTTAATCAGAAAAAATGAGAGAATACATAAATTAGCAATATCAGGAATGAAAGAGGTAATATCAACACAATTTTACAGAAGTTAAAAAGATAATAACATAAATTTATGAAAAATTTTATGCCCATAATTTCAAAAACTGAGATGAACTAGACAAATTATTTGAAAGATACAAAATGTGAAAGTTCATTCAACAAAAAATGGGTAGCCTGAATAGCCATATATATATTAAATAAAATTAACTTTGAGTTAAAAACTCTCCATAAGATCAGAAGCACAGGATGGCCACTTTTAAACTTTCTATTCAATGTTTTTTTTTTAATTTCTTTATATATATATTTTTTCTACTGCACAGCATGGTGACCCAGTTACACAAATATGTATACATTCTTTGTTCTCACATTACGTGTTCCATCATAAGTGACTGGACAGAGTTCCCAGTGCTACACAGCAGGATCCCATTACTGATCCATCCTGAAGGCAGCATTCTGCATCTATTTACCCCAAGCTCCCAGTCCCTCCCACTCCCTCCCCTTCCCCCTTGGCAACCACAAGTATGTTCTCCAAGTCCATGATTTTCTTTTCTGTGGAAGGGTTCATTTGTGCCCTATATTAGATTCCAGATATAAGTGATATATGGTACTTGTCTTTCTCTTTCTGACTTACTTCACTCAGTATGAGAGGCTCTAGTTCCATCCATGTTGCTGCAAATGGCACTAATTCATTCTTTATTATGGCCAAGTAGTATCCCACTGTGTATATATACCACTTCTTCCTAATCCAATCATCTGTCAATGGACATTTGGGTTGATTCCATGTCTTGGCTATTCTGAATAGTGCTGCAATGAACATGTGGGCGTGTGCGTCTTTTTTAAGGAAAATTGTGTCCAGATATATGCCCAAGAGTGGGATTTCTGGGACATATGGTAGTTCTATGTATCGTTTTCTAAGGTACCTCCATATGGTTCTCCATAGTGGTTGTACCAGCTTACATTCCCACCAACAGTGCAGGAGGGTTCCCTTTTCTCCACAACCCCTCCAGTATTTGTTATTTGTGGACTTATTAATCATTGCCATTCTGAATGGTGTGAGGTGGTATCTCATGGCAGTTTTGATTTGCATTTCTCTAACAATTAGGGATGTTGAGCATTTTTTCATGTGCTTGTTGGCCATCTGTATATCTTCCTTGGAGAAATGTCTATTAAGGTCCTTTGCTCATCTTTCACTTGGGTATTTAATGTTTACTGGAGGTTTTAGCAATGTTGTAAGGGAAGAAACAGAGACAAAAGAAATATATAAAACTGTTTTTTTTTCTTTGAAAAAGACATAATCATTTATCTAGGAAATCACACAGAATGTACCAAAAAAGAAAAAGCTATTGGAATTAAAAATGCATTTATTAAAATAGCTGACTAAAAGATGAATTTACAAAAATCAATTGACTTTACCCATAAAAGCAACAATCAGAAATTGAATTAAGCAAAGCATAAAAATATAAAACACTAAAGGATCAATCTGGAATTGAAAACCATAAAATATTGCTGAATGAAATTAAATAACACCTAAATAAACAGGAAATATGCCATGTACAATGAATTAGAAGAATCAATATAGTTAATATTTCAATGTTGCCCTGATCGATCTATAGGCTTCACAAAACTTCTGTCAAAATCCCAGCAGCATTTTCTTTTAGAATTTGGCAAACTAATTCTAAAATCTATACATAAATGCAAAAGGCCTTAATAAGCTAAAATAACATGGAATAAATGGAACAACTGTGGAGAACCTACTCTTGATTTATATTTAAGGCTCAAAAGGTTCAGAAATCAAGACAGAATGGTACTGGCAACAAGATCAACAAAGATAACAGTGAAATAAAAGAGAAAGTTCAGAAATATATCCAGATATATATAATTAATTCATTTTTTACAAAGATGTCAAGGCAGTCCAGTGAGCAATTAATAATATTTTACACAAATGTTTGGCGCTGAAACGATTCGCTAGTCATGTCAAAAAAAAATCACCTTGACCATACCTTGCACTTTATAGAAAATTTAAAATTTAGCTAGAATGAGATGATAAATCTAAATGTAATACATAGCACTATAAAAATCTAGGGAAAAAAAAAACAGGAAAAACTCCTAGTAACCTTGGGTTTGGTAGAGACATCTTAAATGAGACTCCAAAAGAAAAAAAATATAAGAGAAAAAAATCAATACATTAGACTTTATTAGAATTAAACAAAACCTTATTCTTAAAAAAACTTATAAACATTTAAAAAATAATAGGAACTATATATCTAATCACTTGTAATGGAACATGATGGAGGATAATGTGAGAAAAAGAATTTATATATATGTATAAATTTGCTGTACAACAGAAATTGAGACAACATTGTAAATCAAACATAATAAAAATTAAAAAATAAATAAATAAAATTTTTAAAAATAATGGAGGAGAAAATATCTGTAAAATATGTCTGATAAAGGATATATTTAGATTATATAGGGCATTTTTATAAATCATTAAAGAGAAAAATTCCAATAGAAAAATTTTAAAAATGATGTAAAATAGACATTACACCAAAGTAGATATATGGGTGAAAAGTCAGCACATGAAAAAAATTATTCAACATCATTTTCCATTAGGGAAATTTAAATTAAAACCACAGTGAAAAACCGCTATGTACACATTCAAAGGCTTCGATTAAAAGATGGACTATATCAAGTGTTAGTAAGCTTTTGAAGCAACTAGAACTCTTCTACTGGTGCTGGTGGAAACATAGAGTGGTGCAATTACTCTGGAAAATAGTTTGGCAGTTTCTTTAAAAGTAAATCACACTCTTATTGTGTGAAAACATTCATATAAAAATGTAGCTGCTTGGGGAGTTCCCGTCTTGGCGCAGTGGTTAACGAATCCGACTAGGAACCATGAGGTTGCGGGTTCGGTCCCTGCCCTTGCTCAGTGGGTTAACGATCCGGCGTTGCCATGAGCTGTGGTGTAGGTTGCAGACGCGGCTCGGATCCCGCATTGCTGTGGCTCTGGCATAGGCCAGTGGCTACAGCTCCGATTCAACCCCTAGCCGGGGAACCTCCATATGCCGTGGGAGCGGCCCAAAGAAATAGCAAAAAGACAAAAAAAAAAAAAAAAAAAAAAAAAGTAGCTGCTTTATTTGAAACAAAGTTAAACATTGGAACTA
Organism: Sus scrofa; assembly: GCF_054392235.1. Lineage (NCBI taxonomy): Eukaryota > Metazoa > Chordata > Mammalia > Artiodactyla > Suidae > Sus > Sus scrofa. Next base: position 101,204,924 of record NC_139396.1, on the reverse strand, counting down.
ATTCAAATATCAAAAAAAAGGTAAATGAATAAACAAGTGATTGTATATGGGTACAATGGAATATTAGTGATCAATAAAAGTTCAAAAGCAACTATGAATACATGTAACATGATTCACTCTCAAAATAATTACGCTGAGTGAAAGAAGCCAGACAAAAAACAGTACATATTGTATGATTTAATTTATATAATATTCTAGAAAATGTGAAGTAATCTATATGAAGATAAATTAGATTATAGATTGCTTAGAGGCTATAGTAGGAGATTACGAAAGTGTAGAAAGAAAATTTGGGGGGTAGTGGAGAAGCTCAACATCTTAATTGTGGAGCTATTTTCATGTGTGTATACACATGTCAAATCATATTAAACTGGACACCATAAATGTGTGTAGTATATTGTATTTCAATAATAGCTTTGTAAAGTTATAGAAAAAAAGGAGAAAAAAGTGAATTTTTTATTCTAGTGTTGTGGAATTTTAAATGAAGCTTCATGGAGATTATCAAGAATACGTGAAAGGTTAGATACTAAGACTTGTAGTTACAGTGTTTTCCTATACCATTTCTTCAATCTGACACTTGGAAAAAGGAAAAACAACTCATGTAATTTGAGTACCTTCTATTTCTAGACTTTTAACGTATGATGTCATTGTTACCTCACAAATTCTACTAGATTATTATGCTTATCTTAGAAAAGAGGTAGCTGATGGATAGAGAGGTTATGCTACCTTGAATATGGTAATGGTAAACAGATTAGGAGCATAGAGTATAGAGCATAGGGTTCTGAGTTCCTGCTCTGTATCTTAGGCGTTATGTGATCTTGGCAGTTGCTTAAATTATCTAAGCGTTAGTTCCCTCATCTGAAAAGGTATGATATCATAGTACCTACTTTATAAGGTTATGGTATGTAGAAATAACTCAATACTTGCTAGTTTTAATTGATACTCTTTTTCCTATTTTTCATTCCCACTAACAGACTGTAAGTTTTTGGAAGATGTGTTTTATACCCACCCTACCAAAAACATAACAGGTTCTCAAGAGCTCCATATAGACATGCTAGATTTATCCCAAATCACCACATCCAAAATTCTGTCTCATTCTGTCTCCTAGACTTTACTTTGGCATTGTCTCATCTAGTTATGGTATTATCATCCTCACATGCATCCAAAACCTTCCTCTGAGTCACCTCTTAATGTACCTTTTCTTCATTTCCAGGAAATGTCAGTTCCCAAGTACCCTCAACATTACCTCCAAAATATTTCTCTTATTTTCCATGGCCTTGGCCCAAGTTCAAGCCACAAATATCTTTTGCTTACAATATTATAATGATCTACCAGTCATCCTTTGATATCCTGGGGATCCACTCTCATGTATAAGTAATGTCTGAAAACTTTAGTATGCATAGGAATACAGGATTCAAATCTAGAAATCAAGATTAGAGGCCAATGCTAAAGGCTAGAAATGTGCCCATTTAACACCCTTCATCATGAGGACTTGATGCAGCTGAATCATGAACCATAATTTGATAATCATTTTCATGCAGGTTATTATTATGTGGAGATGTTTGATCTCAGTAAGAGTAAATTGGTATTTGTTCAGATATCCAGCATCAATATCTTATTAATTGTCTAAGTAGAGGTAGTTGAAACTGTCTGGGAGCCCCTGCAAACCAGAGCGTGTCAGAGGTATTTCCATTTTTCCTTTTCTTATTTCCCTCCCAGCCCAGTCCCAAGGCCAGTGCCCATCATGGAAATGATCTGTGTGGTGACAGCAGCACTATAATCACCTAAAATCCTAAGAGAAGACTTGTCTCTCTAGCCAGTGTTACTGGAAAAAGTATCTTCTGCTGTCCAAAGAGTATGGAGAAAATGTCAATTCCCTTATTCTTTTCTCCCACTTATATTGTCCCCCAAATGACTCTAGTCACATAGAATTGTGTGACAAAGCAGGGACATAAAACACTGATAGAAACCTGATTTTCTAGCCAAAGAAACCAAGAAATAGGTCTCCTTTTAGCCATAAAGTCTGAAGGAAATTTTGAAGAAGCTGGCTAAGGAAATCTAATTCTGTGTCCGATATGATACATGTTATGGGGTCAAGCTTTAGCTGTGTATGTGCAGAACAAACTTAAGAAAAATAGTAAAGGTTTTGAAAACTAATTATGATACAAACCACAGGCTGAGTTCTGGACAAACACTGTCTAATGCACACATTGAGTTATCTCAAACAGCATAGCAAACACTATGAATCTTAACTGACATTGGAACCACCATATCAAGAAGGCAAGACAAAATCTGCAGTGTGAACCTAACCTAACTGGATTGAGTGCCTGCTTAAACAAACAAAGAAAAAACATATTCCGGAGAATTGTAACATGAAGCACAGAAGCATAGTTTCATGTACATAATATTAAGAATGTTGCTTCTGGTTCAAAAGAAGATGCAGTAAGCACACTTCATCCTATGTCTGATATAACTGTAACCAAAAACTCTAGAGTAAAAAATAATAAAGCATCGACCAGAAGATTCTGAAAGGGGATCACAGTAGGAGAAGTTGGTGAGGATCTCAGTATTCAAAGCTCACTGATAAGCCCCCTACTTTGTTTTTTTTTTTTTTTTTTTTTTTTTTTTTTGTCTTTTAGGGATACACCTGCAGCATACAGAAGTTCTCAGGCTAGGGTCAAATCAGAGCTGGTGTGGCCTATGCCACAGCCACAGCAGTGCCAGATCTGGGTCACATCCGCAACCTATGCCTCAGCCTAGAGTAACACCATATATTTAACCCACTGAACAAGGCCAGGGATTGAACTCATATCCTCATCTATACTAGTTGGTTTCTTAACCCACTGGACCACAACAGGAACTCCCTGTTTTGTTTTTTAAATTTGTTTTGGTTTTGCCTCTTTTATATACCAGTCTGGGAGCTATAGTAGCCCCCCAACTTCAAACGGATACAAACATAAAATGCACCTATGGATGAACAAGGAAAATAATTACAGTAGAATTCTTTTCAGAAATCATGCAATAAATAATAGATTGAAATAAAATATTTTAAACAGATTAATTTAGTGAAATTATCCTTCAAAGGATAGGGGAAGGGGAAATATTTCCTTAGACAAACAACCGTGAGAATATTCACTGGCAGTAACCATATTCTGTAAGACACATTAAAAGAGTTCTTCAATGAAAAATAAGATGATATAGATCATAAGTTCAGATCTATATGAAGAAAGTAAAAATGTTGGAGAAAGGATAAATAAAGACACATTAAAATATTTTTTTCTTAATTGATCTAAAAAGTGACTGCTTCTTTTAATTAATAACAGTAATACTGTATTAGATGATTATAGCACATGGATTAGTGAAATAAATGACTGCAATTTCATAAGGGACAGATGGGTGCAATTACAATTATCTCATTATTAGGTACTCACACTATTCATATTCAGTACTGGGACTGGCACAAAAATAGATATGGACCTATAGAACAGAAACAAGAGTCCGCAAATAATCCCTATATATATGGTCAACTAATATTAGACAAAGGAGCCAATAATACTCAATAGAGGAATGATACACTTGTCATCATATGGTGTTTAAAAAACTGGATGACTACAAGCAGAATAATGGAGCTGGACTCCTATCTTACATCACTCACAAAAATTAGCTTGAACTGGATTAAAGACATAAAAATAAGATTTGAAATCATAAAATTCCTAGAAGAAAACATAAGAGAAAATCTCCTTGATAGAGGTTTTAGTAATGATTTTTTTTTGATATGACACTGAAGCAAAAGCAACAAAGGCAAAAATAAATAAGTGGGAATACATCAAACTAAAAGACTTCTGTACAGAAAATGAGATAATTAATAAAATGAAAGACAAATAACATATGATACAGGGCACAAATGAACCTTTCTACAGAAAAGAAAATCGTGGACTTGGAGAACATACTTGTGGTTGCCAAGGGGGAAGGGGAGGGAGTGGGAGGGACTGGGAGCTTGGGGTAAATAGATGCAGAATGCTGCCTTCAGGATGGATCAGTAATGGGATCCTGCTGTGTAGCACTGGGAACTCTGTCCAGTCACTTATGATGGAACACGTAATGTGAGAACAAAGAATGTATACATATTTGTGTAACTGGGTCACCATGCTGTGCAGTAGAAAAAAATATATATATATAAAGAAATTAAAAAAAACCTGAATAGACATTTCTTCAAGGAAAATATACAGATGGTCAACAGGTACATGAGAAAATGCTCAACATCCCTAATTATTAGAGAAATGCAAATCAAAACTACCATGAGATACTACCTCACACCAGTCAGAATGGCCATAATTAAGAAGTCCACAAATAAGAAGTGTTGGAGGGGTGTGGAGAAAAGGGAATCCTCCTGCACTGTTGGTGGGAATGTAAGCTGGTACAACCACTATTAAGTACCATATGGAGGTACCTTAGAAATCTATACATAGAACTACCATATGACCCAGGAATCCCACTCTTGGGCATATATCTGGACAAAATTTTCCTTAAAAAAAGACACATACACCCACATATTCATTGCAGCTCTATTCAGAATAGCCAAGACATGGAATCAACCCAAATGTCCATTGACAGATGATTGGATTAGGAAGATGTGTGTGTGTGTGTGTGTGTGTGTGTATACACAATAGAATAGTATCAGCTGTAAAAAGGAATGAAATAGTGCCATTTGCAGCAACATGGATGGAACTAGAGACGCTCATACTGAGCGAAGTAAGTCAGAACGAGAAAGACAAATACCATATAATATCACTTATAACTGGATTTTAATATATGGCACAAATGAACTTTTCCACAGAAAAGAAAATCATGGACTTGGATAATAGACTTGTGGTTGCCTGGGGGGAGAGGGAGGGAGTGGGATGGATTGGGAGCTTGAGGTTAATGGATGCAAACTATTGCTTTTGGAATGGATTAGCAATGAGATCCTGCTGTGTAGCACTGAGAACTATGTTAGTTAATTATGACAGAGCATGATAATGGGAGAAAAAAGAATGTATACCTATTTGTGTAACTGGTTCACCATGCTGTACACTAGAAAAAAAATTGTGTTGGGGAAATAATAATAAAAATAATAATAATAAATAAATGGGAAAAATAAAATAAAATAAAAACTAAAAAAAAAATGAAAAGGTTTCCAATGAGAGGTTGGGGGGGTGGGGAGGTGCACTGGGAGTTTGGGATGATAGTTCTATAAAATTGGGTTGTGATGATTGTTGTACACCTATAAATGTAATAAAATTAAGTATTAGAAAAAGATAACCTGATTATGATATAATATATTCCAATTTTGAAGCACTTAATGAAATATAAAAAACATAAAAAGTGCTCATAGTCCTACTATTAAAGAGATAACTACTTCTAATACTTATAGTGTATTCATCCAGTTGTTTCTATGTATATGTACATACAGTAACTGTTTTTCATATCAGTTTTAATAAATTTTGTTCTAAAAAAATGAAAAGGTAATCTATGGAATATAATATAATTTGCAAACCTATATCTAAAAAGGGTTAATACCCAAAATATACTAAGAACTCACACAAATCAGTTAACAACAACAACAAAGACACACAATCTAATTAAAACTGGGCAGAGGAACTGAATAGACACTTTCCCAAAGACATACAAATGGTCCAATAGGTACATGAAAAGGTGCTCAATATCATAAATCATCAAGGAAATGCACATCAAAACCACAAAGCACTATCACCTCACACCTGTTAGAATGGCTGTCACCAAAAAGACAAGAGATAACAAGTGTTATGAAAGATGTGGAGGAAAAGAAACACTTGTGCAATGTTGGTGGGAATCAAAATTGGTGCAGCCACGATGGGAAAGAGCATGGAAGTTCCTCAATAAATTAAAATAGAACTACCATATGATTCAGCAATCCCACTTATGGGTATATATCCAAAGGGAAAAAATCACTATGTTGAAGAAATATCTGTACCTCCATGTTCACTGCAGCATTATTTACAACAACCAAGTTGTTGAAGCAACCTATCATTGGATGAATGGATGAAGAAAATGTAGTATCTATATATGGCGTGTATATGTATACACACACACACACACACACACACACACACAAAATGGAATATTATATAGCCATAACAAAGAAGGACGTTCTGCCATTTGCAACAACATAGATGGACCCTATGGACATTATGCTAAGTGAAATAAGCCAGATAAAGACAAATACTGAATGATCTAATATGAGGAATCTAAGTAAACTTAACTTAGAGAAACAAAGGACAGATTGGTAGATGCCAGAGCTGGGGAGGTTAGGAATGGGCTAAATGGGTAAAGGTGGCCAAAAGGTACTGATGTAATATATGGCATGGTTATATATAAGTATATAGTTAATAATATGACACTGTATAGTTGAAAATCATTAAGACAGTAAACCTTAAAAGTTCTCATCACAAGAAAAAATATTGCAACTATATGAGGTGATGGATGTTAACTAACCTTGCTGTGGTAATCATTTCACAATATATACACATATCAAATCGTATGTTATACATCTTAAACTAACACCATGCAATATATCAATTATATCTTGATAAACTTGAGGTGGGGGAGCCAGTCTTCCTTTCTGCCATAAATGTGCTAGGTTCACTCACCAAAATTATGAATTAGAATAGTCCCTCTAACCTAAAATATTTCTAAATACTTCATTTTCAATTTCATTCCATTTCATTGAGTCACCGCCCCAGTGATAGAATTTCTTATTCCTTCAATACACATGGATTGTCTATGATCTGTTACTTGAACTTGAAGAAATTATTTTTACTTTGTTCTGCTGTATAAGTTCAAGTTCTTTTTGAAGAGGGCAACTCTATGCTGAGATAAATAAGGCTCAAAAGCCTATAACTCACACACAGGATATTCACAGCCTGTCTACATCTCATGCAAGTTATTTCTATTGAAGAAGGAATCTGTCAGACCATCAAATTGGTTATTCTATTTCAAGCAGACAAAACTGACCACAGAGACAAGGTAATGTTTAGAAAGACTGATGAACCTAGAATTCACTTCATTTCACAAATTATATTCCCGGGTTTGTCACTCATGTCATGCATCAATTATGTGAACGTAGGTGAGATATTAAACTTACCTAGGTCTCCCTTATGACATAGGTAAAATGTGTGGGTTGGCAAAGGAGTTAATTAATACTGCTTCTAGATCTAACATTCTCTGGCTTTAGAAATGTTTGAGTCTTTCACCTCACAATTCAGTATTTTTATCTCAAACAGAGTATTAAATATTCAACCTGAAAATATAATAAATCTTGGTACAACATGAAAATAATATCACCGTAAGGTTTTATAGTTGCTTAAAACTGTAAGCAACTATACATGATATAGCAGTATAACATATCAGTGGAATCCAGCACTAATTCTCCTAGTAAGACTTAATATGTTTGGAGTATGTTTGGGGGAAAAGTCAATGAATGAAAGAGCTACCTACAGATATTAACTTTCATCTAACAGTGGTTGAGAAGTCAAAAAAGAAGACACAACATTTTCTTCCAATCTCTCTCTGTTAAACTCTCTGAGATTCAGTTTCCTCATCCATAAAGTTGGGATAATTGTAAGCAACCTAAAAGACTGATAGGAAAACTAAATATAACAATGTAAGTAAAGATATTAGCTTAGAACTTATTATTCATCAGAAATTCTCTGGGAATCATAAAGGCTTTCGACACAGAGCTGACCAAGTTGGCAATTCCCTAAGGAATCTCCTAATACCAGAAATCAAAGAAGTTGAAGCTATCATTGTTTAAATTTTGACAGGCTAGTTAACGGAAGAGAAGCAGGGCTAAGCACATATGGTTCATATAAAGTACATCATCAATCTCAGGAAACAAAATGAGAGACAAAACCCCAAAGCCTTGGGTCTTCTACAATTCTCTTTTAGGTACATGAAATAAATCAACGCAACTTTCTTGAAGAACACACACTATGCTTGACGGTTTTGGATAGTTTCTCTTAGACTAGTTAAAAAACACAAGACTTCAGAGTTCAACCATTCCTTAGAAATCAGTGTTTCCCATCAGGGTGCTTGGGACAGGGGAGTTAATTCCCAGCACAGGGCTTCCCTGTGCAGTGAAGGATGTTAAAGGATGCCTGGCCCCATCTCACCATCTGTAGGATTGGAACTGGTCACATAATTTGTGAGCCTCAGTGCATCATGAAAATGCAGGCCTCTATGCTCAAAGCTTATTAAGAAATTCAAGATGGAAAGAGTAGAGAATTAAACCAAGTGTTGGCCCTTCAGAACAGGGGGCTTTTTGTGACTACACAGGTTATATCTGTGGAGCTGGTCTGTGTGAGGGAAGGCTTCTTGGCCACTGTAATCCCTAACTAAGACCCCTTCCTCTCCCCAACTTTGTCAAGCTCTTCAAAACTTTGTAGTCTAAGCTATCATCTTATAGATAAGGAAACTGAGAACTACATATATGCAAATTGCCTAAAGTCATATTGGCAGAAAATGCAAATGTAGGATTAAATATGTGTGTTTTGACTACATTTTAGCTTTTTTAAAATAAAAGATTTATTGAGACATAAAAAAACAGCATAAATTTCATTATCATCAAGTATATATTCAAACTTGGTATATTCACAGTGATGCAAGAATGACCACAATCTGAGAACATTTTCATCAACCCAAAAGGGAATCTCATGCCCATTAGCAGTCATTCTTAATTTTTCCCCCTAAGCCCCCAAGCCTAAGGCACTAATCTTTCTGTCTCTATAGAGAATATAGATTATATTATATGTGGTCTTTTGTAACTGGGTTCTTTCACCTATCACAATGTTTTCCAGGTTCACCCAGATTGCAGTGTACATGAATACCTTATTGCTTTTAATTGCCAGATATTCTACTTTGTGTACAATTTAAAAAATCAAATCCATCAACAGATGGACATTCCAGTTATTCCTACTTAGGGGGACTTTCAGGAATAATGAATCTATGAACATCCATGCACAAGTTTTTTCTGTGTGGGCATATGCTTTCAGTTCTCCTGGGTGTATATCTAGGAGTGGAATTGCTAGATCATAAGGTAAGGTAACTCTATCTTTAACCTTTGAGAAACGATCATAAATTGTTTCCTAAAGCACCTTCACCATTTTATATTCCCAAAAACAGTGCATGAAGCTTCCAACTCCTCCACAACCTTACCTGCACTTGTCATTGTGTGTGTTTTTTTCCATTATTATTAAAGCCAATCTAGTAGTATGAAGTGGTATTTCTGAGATTTTGATTTTCCATTCCCTGATGACTACTAATGTTGAGCATTTGGTTGTGTGTTTGTTGACCATTTGTGTATCTTCTTTGAGCAAATATCTAGTCAGACTTTTAAAATGGGATAATGACCTTTTTATTATTGAGTTGTAACTGTTCTTTATGTTTTCTGAATATAAGTGCTCTATCAGATATATAATTTACAGAAGTCTTCTCACCATTCTACAAGTTGTCTTTTCAAACTATTAGTGGCATTCTTTGAAAACTGCAGGTTTTTAATTTCGATGAAATTATAATTTATTTTTCTCTTTTACTCCTTTTGATTTCAGTGTCATATATAAGAAACCACTGCCTAACCCAAGGCTACAAAGATTTACACCTATGGGAGTTCTCTTGTGGTTCAGTGGGTTAAGGATCTGGTGTTACCACTGCAGCCACTTGGGTGGCTGCTGTGGTGTGAGTTTTATCCCTGGCCTGGTTATTTCCACATGCCAGTGGGCATGGCCAAAAGTAAGTAAATAAAGGTACTGTCTTATAAAAAAAAAAAGATTTATACCTATGTTTGTTACCAAGAGTTTTATACATTTTAAGTCTTATATTTATGTCTTTGATCCATTTAGAGTAAATCTTGGTAAGGGTCCCAACTTCAATCCATTTCATGTGGCTAATTAATGATCTCAGTGCCACTGAAGTAACTATTATTCCCACACTGAACTGTCTTGGTACCTTCATAAAAAATCAGGTGACTGTAAATATGATGGCTTATTTCTAGACTCTCAATTCTATTTAATTGATCTATATGTTTATCCTTGTGTCAATATCACACTGTCTTGATTATTATAGCTTTGTATACATTTTGAAGTTGGAAAGAGAGTCAATTGCATTGAATCTGTAAGATCAATTTGGGGAGCAGAGCCATCCTCAGATCCATGCCATGTAATTGTTTTAGTTTCACTTTCAGATTATTCAATGCAAGTATGTAGAAATAAAATCAATTTTTCTACTTTGATCTCATATCCTACTTTTAAAAGCAGTTAAGAGAAGGAAGGAGAAGTAATACACATTTATATTATCTTTTGTTATTATATAATTATCTTTGCTGGTGTTCTTTGTTTTTCGAATGTGGTTTTTGAATTAATATCTGGGGTCCTTCCCTTTCGACCTGAAGAATTTCACTTAGTATTTTTTGTAAAGGCATGTATGCTATCAATAGAAACTCACAGTTTTTGTATGGTAGACAAAATGAATTAATTTTGAAACAAAATGAAAGTCTTTAGTTCATCTTAATATTTGAAAGATAGTTTTGCTGGATATAAGATTCTTGACTGACAGATAATATATTTTTTCAGTACTCTGAATATGTCATACCACTGGCTTTTTCGTCTCTGTTATTTCTGATGAGAAGTTAGTGGTTAATCCCTGTCCATGGTTGGGGGAGTGAAGAGTTATTGCTTAATGGTTACAGATTTTCTTCTTGGGGTAATGAAAATGTTTTGGAAATACACAGTAGTGATGCTTGTACAATATTGTGAATATAATTAATTCCTGTGAATTGTATACAGGCAGGAGGAGTTTTCAGCTTAATCTTTAAGCTATATTATGAATACAGGAGAGTTCTTCTTAGCTGTCTTTTTCCTGTATTCTCCATGGTAAGTTCACTAGCTCTGGTTTAGATATTTGCTTTCATACAGATTCTTCATACTTACTAGATTCTTCATACTTACTTCCTACCAAAATATCAACTGTTTGTCAAAGTGTCCTCAGCCTTGAAATTCCCCACATTCTGTTTCAAAGTCATTCCTTTGGAGAAAGTTTCAAAGCTCTCCATTCTTACTGACTTCCTCTCCCCCTGGGAAAAATCTTTGAGCCATTAGATAGGGGGCAGGAGGATCTGGTCTTTTCAGCTTGCCTCTTCCATTATAGAACCTCTACCCTATTACCAGACTGGGAAAAGAGTGATTAGGGCCCCAGTATTCTTATCTTGCTTCATTTGGAAGAAAGTATCTATCCTATAAGTGAGAGTTGAGTAGAGAAAGAGGATCCCCAAATTATGGTGGCACTTGCCAAAAATTTAACATCTACAACTCAGAGTTGAAGGCAATAGGAAGTGCTGGCAGGCTGTCTCTCTTGCTAAGATACCACATATCTTGATTGGGAGCAGAAGGGTTAGGGACCCTCACCTTCTTGGTCACATCTGCCCAGGGTGGAGTTTTCATCACACTAAGCTGAGAAGGGGAGGGAAGGGATGGATCATGAATTAAGTGCCATAGAATCTCACTGTTCCTTTTGAGTTTTAGTAGGCTTTCTCAAATAAATATTTCTTTATTTGCTGCATTCCCCTAGGATAGAATCCAGAGATGTTAAATGGTTGGGTTTTTTTCTTTTTTTCTTTCCATAATTGTCACCAGTTATGCTTGGTTTAGGGGGGAGCAGGGAACAGAGCTCCTCACATTGTCATTCTAGATATAGATCTCTCTCTCTCTCGCTGATGTTTTGTTTTGTTTTGTTTTTAACCATTTCTCTTTCCTGAGAAACTTCCCTTGATGAGAAAAGAAAATTTGTTACAGGTGCCATCATCCTGTACTTAGGATAACTTTCAGATTTAGGTGACCCTTCTGTATTTGCATTCTATGAAGAGAAATTTAACTTTAAAATCCCTCCAGTCTTTCCAAACATATGCCTCACTTAAAGGATAGTTATTGCCAGAGGTATATACTGGAAAATGATTAAAAAGTACTAAGAGAACTAAACTGCCTGATTATAAACTCCCTGCTGAATCCCTTATGAAGGAAAAAAAAAATCTTTTTGTGTGGTAACTTTATCTTTCCTAGTCTATTCAGGGTTCAGAACTTTCTCTGAGACTCTTCAGAAAGATCCCAGTCCACTTTGCTTAAAAGCATACAATAGCTTAAATAAAACAGAAATATCTTCCAACACTCTCCCTAAAGGGTCAGCAGTTATTAATGAAAAGCAAGCCTCAAAACTTGCCAGCCAGTGATTAAAAGACATTTACTCTGGAACGGTCTTGCTGTCTCAAGTAAAAGAGATGAAGAAGGAAATTAAATTCTTGAAGAAATAAATTTTGACTGAAGTGAGAAATCACACTAAGAAGCTAATTTAAGGGAGATGAAATTAATTTTGGTGACATTTATTCTATTTAGCAAAAATGGTGACAAAACATATAGTGGCTCTGTTAGCCAGAGATAAGAGGCGAGTAATTTAAGGCTAGGCACAGCTACAGTCTACAGCGATTTAATCCTGCTGCTACACATCCCTTGTGACCTATCATTAAAGGTTTAAAGTAAAATTGACAATTATTATTAGCTAGTAATTGGATTTTGGAGATTCAGTATAAAGTTAGGATAATTTAAATGACTGTTGACATTGGAAAGATTATGTAAACGCTCTGAATCAGCTGAATTTACCAATTTATTTAGTCTTATAAAACTGAGCCTACCCCAGCACAGGGAAACCAGCAAGAGAGGTAGTGACTTTCTCGGAATTGCTCTCAGGGAGCCATCAAAGGCTCGGACACAGATTTTCTGAATGTAGCACCCACACCTACATGCCAAATCTCCATCAGGAAAGTGGGGTTCAAACACCTGGCTCAGAATCATCAAAACATTTATCCTTCACGGAGGACTGAGGGTATCATACCTCAAAAAATCAGGGCATCCCAGAAGAAAATAAAATTGCTATGGGACAATATTTTATGATATAGAATTTTAGTTATGAAAGCTAAAACTCAGAAACTAAAGATGGTATCAAAAAGTCATCATTATAGGTTCGTGGCAACATCCTCTGACCAGCATAATTCCTACAAGGCTACATTCCAAAACACTGATACAAACCTTGCCTGCTCCTTTGTTCAGCCAAAAGTACCAAGCAAAACTGGACTATTTAGGGAAATGCTTTACAAAATTAGTTCTGCTAAGAATGAAACCACATTAAAATCAGTAACAACATGGCATCCCTACCAACTAAAGCAGATGCTGCTATTAATAGTCTCTTTGCCCTTAAATGCTTCCTTAAAGATTTTGTCTCACTCTAAAATAATTGTATCCCTATCCTTATTACTTGCATTAAGCAGATACTATTTAAATCCTTCCATGTACCCACCATTTCAGGATAGTATAATCTCACCCCATTACATTTCAGAACAGAAGGAACCATACATATTTCATGTTTTCTATAGCTTAGAAAAAGCACATATTTACTCTAAAATATTTATTTATTTATTTTTTTGGTTTAGTAATTCCACTTCTAAAAACCTATCCTAAGGGATTATATAAGGATATGTGCTTAGATTTAGTGGGCTGCATTAGTGTTGATAAGAGTGACAAGATTTCATGACACCTAATGGCCAAGAACAGAAAGCTGGTTAAGTAAATTATGGTACATCTGTATGACAGACTACATTATTCAGCCATTGGAATTACTCATGCTCTGGAAGACTATGGGCATTGGACATTTTTTCACATGTTATTAAGTAATAAAAGCAAGATTATAGAGCAGAAATGATTTTTTTAAAATAAAGAAACTTATACTGGTTATTACTGTTTGGACAATGAATTTCAGGTTACTGTTGTCCTTTTGTAGGAGAAAATGTCCCAATAAAAATGTAGAAAGGAGAGACCCTGGCCATGATGACTAAGCAAAGTCTAGCCAACTGCCCCAACCACCCCTCCCCCACGCATCTGCTTCTGTAAATTTGTTTCCGCATCTACTACCTTGCCTGACGTCACTCCGGTCCAACTAGCCAAGCATGGACGGGGAAGAAGTAGCCCATAAAAGCCTTGTGAAACCCTTCTTCCAGGCTCAGACTCTGGAGATCGATCTCCTCTGAGCCCGCTGGTGTAATAAACCTGAGTTCTCCACCTCTCCGAGTGCTCACTTGGTTTCTCGTCCGGTAAAAGAGCTGATCCACTGCAGCCACAGAGCTGCTGGAGCTAGTGTGCTACAGCCACAGGGCTGTGGCCAGAGCTGATACGCTGCAGCTGCTGGGTAGCTGCCATAACACTTTTCCAGTGGATACTTGTTAGGTTCTACATATAGAAGGTGTTAAAGGGAGACTGGAAGGTAGAATCAGGGCAAAAGGACATGTTCCTCCCAGTTTTTCCTATGTTTCTAAACAACAGTCTCATTGTACCCCTAACAAGGATGCCAGCACCAGCCACCAGCATCTGCTCCTCAGAGGGCTATATCCCAGTTGTGCAAGAACCCTTATCTAAGCTTCCAAGTTCTCTTAAATCTCTCCTTTATTTTATTTTATTTTTTTTATTTTCCCACTGTATACCAAGGGGATCAAGTTATCCTTACATGTATACATTACAATTACATTTTTTCCCCACCCTTTGTTCTGTTGCAACATGAGTATCTAGACAAAGTTCTCAATGCTATTCAGCAGGATCTCCTTGTAAATCTATTCTAAGTTGTGTCTGATAAGCCCAAGCTCCCGATCCCTCCCACTCCCTCCCCCTCCCATCAGGCAGCCACAAGTCTTTTCTCCAAGTCCATGATTTTCTTTTCTGAGGAGATGTTCATTTGTGCTGGATATTAGATTCCAGTTATAAGTGATATCATATGGTATTTGTCTTTGTCTTTCTTGCTCATTTCCCTCAGTATGAGATTCTCTAGTTCCATCGATGTTGCTGCAAATGGCATTATGTCATTCTTTTTTATGGCTGAGTAGTATTCCATTGTGTATATATACCACATCTTCCAAATCCAATCATCTGTCAATGGACATTTGGGTTGTTTCCATGTCCTGGCTATTGTGAATAGTGCTGCAATGAACATGCGGGTGCATGTGTCTCTTTTAAGCAGAGTTTTCAATAAAATAGAGACTCAAAAAACAATAGAGAAAATTACTAAAATAAAGAGCTGGTTCTTTGAAAAGGTCAACAAAATTGACAAAACCCTGGCCAGACTGACTAAAAAGAGGAGAGAAAGAACCCAAATAGGAGTTCCCATCGTGGCGCAGTGGTTAACGAATCCGACTAGGAACCATGAGGTTGTGGGTTCGGTCCCTGCCCTTGCTCAGTGGGTTAACGATCCGGCGTTGCCGTGAGCTGTGGTGTAGGTTGCAGACGCGGCTCGGATCCCGAGTTGCTGTGGCTCTGGCGTAGGCCGGTGGCTACAGCTCCGATTCGACCCCTAGCCTGGGAACCTCCATATGCCGCGGGAGCGGCCCAAAGAAATAGCAAAAAGACAAAAAAAAAAAAAAAAAAGAACCCAAATAACCAAAATTATAAATGAAAAAGGAGAAATCACAATGGATACAGCAGAAATACAAAAAACCATAAGAGAATACTATGAACAACTATATGGCAACAAGTTTGACAATCTGGAAGAAATGGACACTTTTCTAGAATCTTACAGCCTGCCAAAACTGAATCAAAAAGAAACAGACCAACTGAACAGACCGATCACTACAAATGAAATTGAAGAGGTCACAAAATCACTCCCTACAAATAAAAGTCCAGGACCAGATGGCTTTACAGGTGAATTCTATCAAACTTATAAAGAGGAATTGGTGCCCATCCTCCTTAAACTCTTTCAAAAGGTTGAAGAAGAAGGAATACTCCCAAAGACATTCTATGAGGCCACCATCACCCTCATTCCAAAACCGGACAGAGACACCACCAAAAAAGAAAACTATCACCCAATATCATTGATGAATATAGATGCAAAAATTCTCAACAAAATCTTAGCCAACCGAATCCAACAACATATCAAAAAAATTATACACCATGACCAGGTTGGGTTCATCCCAGGTTCACAAGGATGGTTCAACATATGCAAATCAATCAGCATCATACACCACATTAACAAAAAAAAAAGTCAAAAATCATATGATCATCTCAATAGACGCAGAAGAAACATTTGACAAACTCCAACATCCATTCATAATCAAGACCCTCGCCAAAGTGGGTATAGAGGGAACATTTCTGAATATAATCAAAGCCATTTATGAGAAACCCACAGCAAATATAATACTCAATGGGGAAAAACTGAAAGCCTTCTCACTCCAATCTGGAACAAGACAGGGATGCCCACTCTCACCACTGCTCTTCAACATAGGTTTGGAAGTCTTAGCCACAGCAATTAGACAAACAAAAGAAATCAAAGGCATCCATATAGGAAGAGAAGAGATCAAACTGTTACTGTATGCAGATGACATGATACTATACCTAGAAAACCCTAAGGACTCAACCCCAAAACTCCTTGAACTGATTAATAAATTCAGCAAAGTAGCAGGATATAAGATTAACATTCAGAAGTCAGTTGCATTTCTGTATACCAGCAAGGAAAGATTAGAAAAGGAATACAAAAATACGATACCTTTTAAAATTGCACCTCACAAAATCAAATACCTTGGAATACACCTGACCATGGAGGTAAAGGACCTATATGCCGAGAACTATAAAACTTTAATCAAAGAAATCAAATAAGATGTAAAGAAATGGAAAGATATTCCATGTTCCTGGATTGGGAAAATCAATATTGTAAAAATGGCCATACTACCCAAAGCCATCTACAGATTCAATGCAATCCCTATCAAATAACCCAGGACATTTTTCACAGAACTAGAACAAACAATCCAAACATTTATATGGAACCACAAAAGACCCAGAATCGCCAAAGCAATCCTGAGAAACAAAAACCAAGCAGGAGGCATAACTCTCCCAGACTTCAAGAAATACTACAAAGCCACATTCATCAAAACAGTGTGGTACTGGTATCAAAACAGACAGACAGACCAATGGAACAGAATAGAGAATCCGGAAATAAACCCTGACACCTATGGTCAATTAATCTTTGACAAGGGAGGCAAGAACATAAAATGGGAAAAAGAAAGTCTATTCAGCAAGCATTGCTGGGAAACCTGGACAGCTGCATGCAAAGCAATGAAACTAGAACACACCCTCATACCATGCACAAAAATAAACTCCAAATGGCTGAAAGACTTAAATATATGACAGGACACCATCAAACTCCTAGAAGAAAACATAGGCAAAACACTCTCTGACATCAACATCATGAATATTTTCTCAAGTCAGTCTCCCAAAGCAATAGAAATTAGAGCAAAAATAAACCCATGGGACCTCATCAAACTGAAAAGCTTTTGCACAGCAAAGGAAACCAAAAAGAAAACAAAAAGATAACTTACAGAATGGGAGAAAACAGTTTCAAATGATGCAACCGACAAGGCCTTAATCTCTAGAATATATAAACAACTTATACAACCCAACAGCAAAAAAACCAATCAATCAATGGAAAAATGGGCAAAAGACCTGAATAGACATTTCTCCAAAGAAGATATACAGATGGCCAGCAAACACATGAAAAAGTGCTCAACATCGCTGATTATTAGAGAAATGCAAATCAAAACTACCATGAGATACCACCTCACACCAGTCAGAATGGCCATCATTAATAAGTCCACAAATAACAAGTGCTGGAGGGGTTGTGGAGAAAAGGGAGCCCTCCTGCACTGTTGGTGGGACTGTAAACTGGTACAGCCACTATGGAGAACAGTTTGGAGATACCCTAGAAATCTATACATAGAACTTCCATATGACCCTGCAATCCCACTCTTGGGCATCTATCTGGACAAAACTCTACTTAAAAAAATCTCTCCTTTTTATTTCTCTAGCCCTAAGAGTAGGGTAGCTGCTTCTTACAGTTACTATCTCTGTTATTTCAAGGTTCGCTTCTTGCCTTTTCAGACATCCAATACTCATTTGTTATGGGATGGACCACATCCTCTCCAAACTTATATGTTGAAGTCCTACCCTTCAGCACTCAGAATATGATTATTTTTGGAAGAAGGGCCTTAAAAGAGGTGATTAAGCTAATATGAGGTTATATGGCTGGGCCTTCTCCTTATAAGAACAGAAGATTAGGACACAAACACACAGACCTAGGGGTGACCAGATGAAGACACTGCCAGAAGGCAGCCATCAACTAGCCAGAGAGAGAGGCCTCAGAATAAATCAGTCATGTCAACACCTATGATTTTGGATTTCTTATTTTCAGAACTGTGAGGAAATAGATTTATTTTTTCTTTATCTTTTATTTTCTCTGTTTTTTATTTTTACAGCCACATCTGAGGCATATGGAAATTCCTGGGCCGGGGTCAAATTGCAGTTGCAGCTGCCAGCCTACTCCACAGCCATCCAAGACCACATCTGAGCTGCATCTGTGACCTACATCATAGATTATGGCAACACTGGATCCTTAACCTATGGAGCAAGGGACTGAACCCACACCCTTAACCTGCAAAGCCACAAAGGAAACTAGGAAAATAGGTAATTTCAGATTTCTAACTCAATCACTGTTTCAGACAGGGCTGCTTATTGAGAAATTATGGAGGTATTTGAGTTTACTTCATTCTTCTGTTAATTTCCTTATTTTTGATAAAAGTGTAAATGACAGGATGACCAACAGATAAGCTTGAAGAGCAAGAAGTCAGGGTTGGAAAGATGATCCAGGTATAAGAGCACAAATGAACAATCCTTGATTAAACTGTCCACTGAGTACATTAAGTCACTAGAAGCTACCCAACTCCCCTAGACTTGTCATCTGGGAACCCCTCTCTACCTTGTAGTGCTTCTCTTAAGTCCTCTGTTTTTTGTAGGCATGCTGAATGGGTACCAAGCCATTTCAATCTCTCACCATTTGTCCACTCAGACCTTACACTTGCAGCTTCCAACACACCAGGTTATCTTGCCTCTGTAGCATCATCATGCTCATCTGTCTACCTGGTCTACCCTTCCCTGTCATCATAACCTAGAGCCATTTCCTGTTCCTCCTTGAATACTCAGAATAGACATCATTTCTTCAGGAAGCTATTTCTACCCTTTCTCCATCCTCCTCCCAAGTCCAAAGTATGTCCCTTAGATGTGTGAACTAGAGGTTGGCAACTGGTCTATAGATGCCAGTTTTTCAGAACAATCTGAATGGTATTTCAGAGCTATCTGAAGCTGCCTCCTGTACTACAGTCCACATTTTGCCCCAAATAAAACTAAACTCTCGACTTTTAAGTTGTGTATATATTTTTAAGTCAACGGGTATAAATTTTGCACATCTTCATAGCCCTTATACACAAATGGACTGTGTTTGCACATCGATTACTTTCCAGCACACCAGGGAATCCTTGACAGAAGGAAAGTGATACTCAGCTGTATTCCTTCACTCTTAGTACAGTGCAAGCACACTGTGCTTAATAAATGTTTGTTAAGAACGTCATGCCAGAATATCCAAGGTACTTTTATCAAAAGTCCTGACAGTCTGGGAGAAAAAGGATCCACAGCATTTCTTTAGGAGGGAGAAAATGGTCTTGAATTATTTTATATGCTCTCTTCTCTGTGCAGGAAAACAACCCTCACCTCTACCATTCACTAAAATATAAAGATGATCTATGCCAGCTCTGAAAGTTGCCCAGTCAAAACTACCCAAATAAAAAAAGTTTACTTCCTCATTGAGAACATTCAGTATACCTACTATGTGCCAGGCATGGGGATAGTTCTAAAGATATGGAGGTGAACTAGCTAGACAACAGTCCCATTCTTGCAGACACCACATTTTATTTTTATTATTTTATGTATTTTTTATTTTTAGGCTGTGCCTGTGACACATGGAAGTTCCCAGGCTAGGGGTTGAATCAGAGCTACAGCTGAGCCTTATACCATAGCCACAGCAATGCCAGATTCTAGCCTCTTTTGTGACCTACACTGTAGCTTGTGGCAACGCCGGATTCTTAGCCCACAGAGAGAGACCAGGGACCGAACCCACATCCTCATGAACACTAGCCGTTTTAATCCACTGAAACAAAATGGGAATGCCTAAGACCACATTTTAGTTGGTAAGATGATGATAAATAAGTAGGCAAACATATAAAGGAGATGATTTCAGTTAGTGGTAAAGGCTATGAAGAGAATAAAAGAGTGATGCAACTGAGAGTCAGTGGGGGTGACTCTGCAGCTGTCTTTTCTTCTCAGAATACAGCTCTGCTCCTTTGAAGCTTTCCTCTCCCCTCTGACATCCAGCTACTCTCTTTACTGGGTCTCTTAGGCTTCCTCACTCATCTGGTCAAATACTCTAAAGCTCAAGGTGAAAACACTGTTACTTTGCCCTGGAAGAAGTAAATTACAAAGCTGGCTTGTCATCACGCTGAATCCTGTGACCAATCCACCTGCTGGTGGAGTGGAGTCTGTCTCCTCTGCTCTGGGCAGCTGGGGCCCCACAAGATCCTGGTGGTAACCAAAGCACCCCATAAGCTTCAGCAGCAGGAAGAGGCCCTTTCAGAATGATAGGCTTGCCTTTTGATTTACTATCATTTCCTTTTCCTATGTTTCCAACAAAATCCATAGGTCCCACTTGCTTCTCATTTCACTGCGGTTGGGTATTTTCCCTTGGGGCAGCATCCAGGCCACAGTTACAGTACTTCAGTTGTGGTGCAAGGTTTTTTGGCTCCTGCAGCTCCAAGAGCTCTTCTGTGAGCCTACTCTGGGTAGAGAGACTACTGACCAAAGGAGGACATTTGGGAAGAGAAGGTCCACTCCCCATTCATGATCCTTCCTGAGGCTGCAGTTAAGCAAATTGCAGCCAGGCTGCCTGAGGGGCCCATTGGACTGGTAACAAATCAATCTTAAGAGAACCTTTAAGGGGTCCTGAACTAATAATTTGCCAGCTTTCTGCACTGCGGCTCTGTGTGCTGCCTCGGTTGGGTGGAAGGAATGAGGCTCTTGTAGGTTATTGAATGCAGCTTTTGCACGGGGAACAGCAGGAAGTGATTTAGCAGCCACACAGGTGTTTTCTTTAATTATGCACCAATGGGAATGGGGCTAAGCTCAACAACCCCCATTGTTCCCTCTGTGCTTTCCCAGTTGTTGAAGGCAGGATGCGCTGCTGTAACTGGAGAGGGCTGTTGTCTGGCTGAAGTGCTTCCTGGTGGCCTAGATACAGGGCCTGTCCTCACTTGTTCTTCTGAAACACCGACAGCCTTGAAGGCAGGTTTGAGGAGGGAAGTCTCCAGTCCTCTTGGCTTAGGCATAGATGGTGCAGGATGCCAGGAAATCATGCGTCCATGGGAGACTCTTAACTTCTCCTAATGGGCTGGATACAGCCAGGACATCTTACCTGTCCCAACAGCAAAGCAGCTTGAAGTGAGATGGAGACCCCAGAAAGCTGCCAAAGAGGATGTGGGTTAAGGAGGAAAAGGTTGGATCTCTGGTCATTGGATCTATATGCTCTTTCTACTGGTATCCTTTTACTACCTCATGCCATCAACTGAAAGAGCAAAACTTATTTTACTCATTTTTTAATGTGGAGAAACTGGGGTGCAGATGGAATGAAAACAACATCAAAACAAGTCTCCTAATTCCTACTATAGTTCTAAGAGATTTCTGTCTTTCTCCTTGAACTTTAATGTGTATGTCAATTATGTGGGACTTTTGCAAAACTTCAAATACTGGTTTAGAAGGCTTATGATGTTGTCTGGGAGTCTGCAGTTTAACAAAAGCCCAGGTAATTATGTGGACCACACTTTGAATAGCGCAAAACCACCCAACAAGAGGTCTCAGAGGGCAGGGGCATCCCTTAATTGTTTGATGAGGATTCTTGGCTCCCCTGGTTCACCATCTCTCTCTCCTAACAGGATTTGATTTCATCACTCTGCAATCTCATTGCTTTATCAAAACATACTTATGGTTCTAGAACAAAGGCATGATACCTATTGGGAAGGCTATTTGCTAAAAACTGGTTAGTATGATACCAGGTCTCTCTATTTGAATGAATCATTCTGAAAACAAAGTAAAGGTACCAAAAGGTTAGTCTGAAAATCTAGGTGTTCATAGTCATCTTCCTAAGAAATGAGCTTTGTGAACACAAATTTGATGTTTCAGTAGAGTTCACTGTCAGTCTCATTCGACAGGGCTTGTCTTTATCTTAATTATGGTGTTTCTTGAGATTTTCCATTCCCCAGGCTCTTGGCTCCTGATGGAAAGAAAAAAAACACTTCGAAACCACATATTGTGATGATGGGATGAAGCTAAAACATGTGCTATCCTATTGCTGCTCCATACAACCCATGAGCATCTCAACTAAGATAGGTTGAGAAAGATCCAGAAAAATGTGTGTATGCTACAATGCCACTATAAACAAATGTCCTGTGTCACTTTTGTGTTTTATATTATGCTTACAACTTTTTTTTTTTTTTGGCCCACACCTACTGCATATCGAAGTTCCCAGGCTAGGGATTAAATTTGAGCTATAGCTGCTGGCCTACGCCATAGCCACAGTAATTCAGGATCCAAGCCCCTTCTGCGAATTACACCACAGCACACAGCAATGCCAGGTCCCTAACCCGCTGATCAAGGCCAGGGATCAAACCTGCATCCTCATGGTTACTAGTTGGGTTTGTTACAAATGAGTCACAATGGGAACTCCATATTATGTTTATAAATGTCTTAAGCACAAAATCATTTAATTTTCATAAGTCTGTGAAGATATTCTTATCCCTATTTTGTGAATGAATATAGTGGAAGCTTAAAATTTTTAATGAATGTTCCCAAGATCATATAAGTAAAACAATCAGATGCAGGGAAGAGAGAACCCTCTGCAGTTGCTTTCTTTAAAAGTATACATTAAAAATGTGTCCTCTGCAAAGGGAGGGAAGAGAAGGGATGAAAAGTAGCTTTGTAATGCATTTATGAGTCCACAAATAGAAAAGAACTTCCCAATGGATTTTTAATGAATGGGGAGACCAAGAGTATTGGTGATCCCTCCCACTCTTCCCATCCATCCTCCTAAATTGCTTTGTTAATGCCGTTCAAATGACACTATTGTGTGACCACCCTGTGTCGAGTAGCCTGGAAGATCTGAGAAAAGTAGAATATACACAGTTCTCACCACAAAGACACGTATGTTCTAGTTAAAGAAAAGAATCTAAATCATGGGAAGCCTTCAAAGAAATTCATGGTAGATAAAAATCAACCTCTACCATTAAGCTTCATGCAAAAAACTTAATTAGCAAAGAAAAAAAAAAGAAAAAACGTGTGCAACATAGGTCTCAATTTGGGTGCACACACAAATTATTAGAAGAATTTACAAAAAAGCCACAGAGGTTCTGATTTCCCTGATAAAGGACAAATATCCTCAAGTGTGATTCTGGACTAGCAACATTAGCAATAACTTTTAGAAATTCAAATTATCAAGTTCTGGACCTGCTTACTCAGAAACTCTGGATGAGGAGCCCAGCAAAGTGTGTTTTAACACATATTCCTGGTGATTCTGATGCAGGCTAATGTTATCCAAGCACTTGATGGAGGGAGCAGCTTGAACATTTTTTTAAAGCTCTCCAGGTGATTCTACTATGCAGCAAAGTTTGGAAACTGCTAATGCAGAAGCCAACCAAGACTAGTCTTTAAGAGAGAAGATCCACATGCAGACCAGTAACTCAAGAAGGAACAAATTATGGAGGACTTTGAATGTCACACCAAAGCCCTGCTCTGAAAATCAAATGTTGTTTGTCCCATTTCCCCCAGTGGGCATAAGCTCTCCAGAGACAAAGGTCATACCTTCTTGTTCTGATGTCCCTGTGCTCATTACACAGAGGGTGCTCAGTGCATATCAGTCCGTAGCAATTTATGATTATTCAGAGTAGGAACAATTTTGAGTTAAGCCTTTGGAAAAATAGGCCTCAGAAAAAAAAGCCCATGAAAAATGACAGAATAGCCACAGGAAGAAAAATGTGGGTGAAAACAAGAACCACCTGCGTTGTAAAAACACATCTCCAAGGCTCACCCTCAGGTGCATAAGCATTAACAGCCACAGTTTCCTCTCTGGATTCCCACCCTCACTCACCACGCATTCCACAGTGGCACCAGAGTACATAAAGCATTTATTAAACAGCACAAAATCTATGTAATGCTTATCTGGATGCACTAATTAGGTTTTGCGTTTGGGGGCACAGCATTACAGACAGAGGGCAAAATTCTGGGCATATTAACATTCCATGCTTCCCTTTTGGATTTCTCCATAAGGTATTGAACCCCACTCCATTTTCCGTCCCTTGTGATGGAGGAAGTTCCTATTAGGGAAGATGGAGAGAAAGATTTCAAAACCTGGAGTCAAAAATAATAAACATTGGAACAGACTATCAATCTGTGGGGCTTAACCCCCAGTCCCCATAGTTCTGCATTTCCATTAATCAACATCTCCAGAAACACTGCAGTTTCTTTGGAAAATCCGAAGGGCTTGGCAAGGAGGTTTTGATTTCTAGCCAGCCCTTATTTGGTCTTGAGTGAGAAGGTTCTGTTAAGCTTCATGCAATCAGCAGGCAGAGACTAGCTCCAAGCAGGGAATATGTTTTAGTTCATTGAATCATACCAAATCTGAATCTATTTACCAAAAGGAATAAGAAATGTGCATCTGGCTAGGCTCTTAGTAGCGGCCTGAGAAAATCTTCACATTTTACTGACGTCTTATTGCCATTTTGTCTTGACACTTACAAACAGAAGAGTGGAGGCTGCAAAGTGTCAGACTGGGTTAGCAGGCTTATCAGGCCAAGGAAGGTGGCCTTACTGGTGTCTGTGCATTAAGCGACAAATGTTAATACATATTGAAAGCTCTATAAAGTGCTTATTAAAGATCTCCTTTTTCAACTAATTAATTTTAAAAACAACACCAAAAAAAAGAAATTGCAGCCAAGGAAGTAAACAGTCAAGATTTCTATGGCCCCTGAGCATCTAGGTTTCCATCATCAGTGATTCAATGATGCAATGATCTGACACATCAACTATGTCTGATGTGAAGTAGAGTTGAGGGCACTCCTTAAATATAAGTGTTCAACTGATTAGACCCTGTTATTTATTCTCATCCAAGAGAGAGAACTCAAGGTTCCCCATATCCCATCTAGCCAACCCCAAGTATGACTTCCAAGAAATAAAAATGTCATGTCAATGTTATTCAACATCCATTGCAATGCAATGGCCAAATAAATGGACACATAGAATTTGGTAAAGTTATCAAGTACTTGTCTGTGCACAAAGCTATCAATAAGATGTTTTTATTCACCTAAATATTTACATGTGAAAAAATAATAGCACATTCTTTCATGACTAATTAATATTGGAAATAGAAACAAAATTAAATACTCATCACGGGCCGGTGCAAGATCAGAGATTTATGGCCATGTCAAGATTTAGCATAAAATTCAACAACACACCATTGTCTGGAAGAGTAGGGTGGCTCTCTTCTATGGATCCTCAGATTGCAAATATACACATTACATTACAATGAGACCAATTAAACAGCCATTTTTTGGAAAGAACTAGGGTTGTGAAAGAAAACAAGCTATGATCCAAGTGAAATGGCCTAGAAAATGATATATCTCTGTCTGGCTTGTTAGAGAAGTTCCAGGCTCAGGGAGTGGTCTGCCATTCTCCCTGTAACATGTTGCTTACACAGTGTATAACAAACCCCCATCCTTCCCTGGAATATGGGGCCTATAATATTTATCTCTGTCATTAGAGCAAACACATATTAAACAACTGCACTTGATTCTCATTATTTATAGTATATATGTTCTATAAGATTGTAGCAAACACTGAATATGCAGTGAACCATGGCTCCTAGGGGAAATAAAAGGTTAGGTTCCTGAAAGCCTCTGGTCACAATGTTTTTGAAAACCAGTCAATACATCACCTTGTTTTTTTTGTGATCTTTTTAAAGACAACATATGTAATATACATTGTTGGTTCATTAACATAATTGCACAGCCAAGTATACTCTGATGCATGAATGCAGGCCTAAACAAAGCTTATTGGATACATGCATTCCCTCCAAAAGGCACACACGTCTACAGTCTCCCTGATCTAGTAACACTAGACAGGACTTTGGCACTACACTTGGGGACAATTTAAACCTCACACTCACCAACAAAAAGCACAAGAATATGAAAAGCATAGCACCAAACAGACCATGGAAAAGACACTTGTTTATAATACAAGAGCTGAAATAAAAAGGCAGAGTATAGCCTTGTTTGACCTAAGTTGGGACCATGCATAGTGAACAATTCAAATTTTTTGCTGCTTTGTGTATGTATATGTGTGACTGTGAAAGCATCCTGCAAGGATTGATTTGGGGTTACAAACAAGTTTCAGTGAGTATGCAAATTCACAAATGCAATCAACTGTATAATGAGGATCAACTGTACATGACTTAAACTGAAGCTGACAGCAATGGAAAATCATTTAACTTAGAAAAATCAAAATTAAAACTCTGAATGGTCCCCCCCCCAGTGGGAGGTTGGCACCAAGTACTGTCTTAATTTTCAGTAAAGCAAAGCCTGAAGGAATTCTTAGAATAGGCCCATGATGATTCTTAGAGAAAATGAAATGTGACTCTGACCATCCCCAGATATCAAGTAACTGCAGGAAAACTTCAAGATGACAATTTTAAAAACAACAACAGGGGTTCCTGCTGTGGGACAGTGGGTTAAGAATCTGACTTCAGTGGCTCAGGCTGCTGTGGAGGCACAGGTTGAGTCCCTGGCCTGATGCAGTAGGTTAAAGGACCCACTTATGGGTACGGTCATAAAAACAGTAACAACAACAAATCAACTTCCTACCTCCAACTTAACCTTTGTGTGCCTTGATAAATTAAAGGCAAGAATCACAACAGCAATACTTCCACCCAAGTTCTGTTTGGCAGGATTAATATTTCAGACCCAGAAGGGAAGAGGATGTAATGCAACAAGAATGAAAGCCTTCCTTCAAGAACTAGAAAAAATTCTCTTAAGAGGAAGGTGGAAAAGATAAGTTGGGCACATCAGATCACTGGTTTTTATTTAGAGTTTCAAGTCTCAAATTCTCCCACAAAATGCTGCCTTTTTGGTATTAGTGCAACTTTCTTTAAAGACCTACTCCTTGGTCTTCACTAGTGCAAAGAAACAAGACACTTAAAAAAATAGCAATCTTATTTAAATGGGAGGACAACATCATCTCAAAGCAAGATTCTCCTCATTAAAGAGAACAGACATTTTACTTAGCCACTGGCTTCAACTAAAACATCATTTCAATGGACTCTGAGTATCTGGCTCTGGTGCTAGACCATGTTGCCCTGCATGATCACTTTCATGAAAAAGCTTGACTTCCCTTTCCTTTGAGAAGTTAGCGTATACTGAGCATATTCTTTGGCCTCCATGATAACACTTTAGAGTAAGATGGTGTGCTGAAACATGATCAGTTATAGAATATATTTGGAGGGTTAAATAAAAAAACACAGAAATGGCCTCAACCCATTCCACTATAGAGGCCAGATCCATGCCCAAACCATAATGTTGGGACTTAAACTGGCTACCATCCCTTATTTAAGATGGTGTCAGGGACAAAGTGAAGACTGATTATCTATTTCTGGGTAGGGATGCTGTACAAGGGGGTGGTCTCTGTGGGACCACATTTTCTTGACCCCTTTAAGTTATACCTGAAGGAGAGAGAGGAGGAATGTTAGTAGGATTGGCTAGGTTAGAAAACATTTTCTTCAGTATGGTGCATGCAGTTGGAATCACTGGGCCTGTGCATTCTAGATTCCTTTCCACCAAATTCTTCTGCACAGCCAGAGGAACAGAGTTTAGAACTTGGGACATTTCTTTCCACTCTTCAGGGACTTTCTCCTCTCCCACATAGCTAGGTAGGATGGCCCCAGGTGTACCCAGCCTCTCACTCCCACAACATGGACACATGCCAGACAGTGGAGCACATATTCCTGTTCTTAAGTCTTCATCAGCTGCTATCTGCTGTGAGATGCCTTTTCTCACAGCAAAATGATAAGAATTATAACTCAATTTTGAATTTGCCCTATACCTCCAGAGAATAGACCTTTGGCCATTTTTATTGTTCTGAAATAGACCCTTAAGTCATCCTAGGATGACTAGAATCACAGAGTCCTCTGTGGAATTCATCCTAACACCTCAGTGTTCTATTGAAGTATATTCTTGAAGCCTCCAGCTAGTATTAAAGTCTTATCCCATCTTGTTTCAGTCTCTGTGCATACTTATGTCTTGGGATCTGAAAGAAGAGGTGAGTAGGAGGGTGTAGGATTCATCTATTAAGGTCCTTAAAACAGCATTTTAAGACCATCAGAATTTCATAGCAATCCTATATCAATAATATATCTTATGTTTTCCACTTCTAACCAGGGATTTTCACATTGTTTGAGAACCTAGATTGATGTCCTTAAACACCATCCTTTACCCCATTTCCATAAAGTCTACTAATTATGGAAAGCTGCAGATGTTTCAAAGGACAACAAGCAGTTTTAGATTCTAGGAGGCAACTTTTTGTATAAACAAAATCTCATACTTTCTTCTGCAGTCTTTATCCCAAACTGATTTTGATGGGAGGTGTGGCAAAATGACCTTCAATGGCCTTTCCAACCCTGACATTCTAGAATGAACTAGTCATGCACCAAGCTAAAACTCCACACTCACTGTGGCTGCTCTCCCAAGCCACAAGGAAAAGAGAGAACAGAAATACAACTTGGCCTCACCTGTACCAGATCCCCACCCTGAATTCTCCATCAAGGAAAAACACATGTTGATTCCACCAAAACTGTCTTTCTCTCAACATCTCTAACCCTGGAGCTGTGAAACATCAAAAGAAAATTTGTTCTTCTCAGCACTTGAGATGTCCTCAAAGCCAGGAGATTACAAATAGTCCTGGCAGGTTCTACAGAAGCCTGCTCTGTCATTGGGCACAACAGGGAAATCCACACATCTGGCCCAGAGAAAGGAAATGGAAAATACAAGTTAAAGAGAAGCCTAAGTCATGGGAGTTGAGAACAGCTTGCCTCTATCTGAGTGAATGCTGACCAAAACCACCCAAGTCTCACTGGGTCATTTTTTTTTTCTTTATGCTTAAAGGGACATATGGGTTTTTAAAATAATTATTCACTATTTTGAGGTTTTCAGATTGCATGCTTGTTTACAATGGGCAGGTTGGGACAAAGGATAATGTAGCCTCAGAGTGACCAAAATCTGCCTTTCCTGAGGGAGTGCCTTAAATGACAGGATAATAGCCAACACAGGCGCTGCCACTTAAATGGTGGAAGTAATACAATAAATGACTTCCACGAAACGATTGTATCATTCAGTATGCCAATAGAGATCAGATTCATTAATGCCATAACCCCACAATCAATCTTTTGTATATCATTCTCCTCCATCTTGTATATGATTTATCCTAAGATTTATTATATGCACCAAATCAAAGAAGAATTCAAAATGGAGATTAACATGGATATATCATCATACTAAATGGCATTGATAATACCTGACTGTGGTTTCCAAACAACTTACCAATGAAGCAGTTGTTGCATAAGCCAAGAATACTATAAATGGAAAGGTGTGATTTTTCAGTTCAGACTTTACTAATCACCTGTGTGAGTTTAAGAAGTCCCTGAAACTTTGTGAAACTTCATTTTATATTTTTTATATTTAACATGAATTTGAAGTATGAAATGTAAAGTATTATACAAGTATGGAATGTGAAATGTATCTTTTTTATCTTTGACTCACTTAGGCCTAATGCATAGAATGGTGCCACTGTGAACACCAGGACTATAAACCAGCAAAATGAATTTTAATTTACTAAAGAAATTTCTCAAATCTGTGCACCCAAATGCTAAGCTACATTCTAAATCCCTGTTATCATCTATCTAAAACATAAATTTTAAAATTGCTGAAGGAAAAAATTATAAATGCATAAATTTATGTTTTAAACCCAGAACAAAACATGCTGTTGTGGTTGCTGGTTTATCCATCATGCATGATTTATTCATCAACAATTCAAAACTAGATAATCCATAACATGGCAAACAAACATGTCCTGGTTTTGTTAAGATGGTTCCTTCAAGCAGATGCTTATAATAGCTACCTCAAAGTAAAACAGATGTTTCACCACTGAAAATCTTGGGAGTACATGTTATGAGAAGACTGTGTATTTTGAAGAATCCACTGCAGGGGTGCTGGGCTTGAGGCTCTGTTCAAATATATACTTCAGCCAGGAGACCTTAATAAATATTAGTTGACAACTAAAAAGACAAATCTCAACTATTCCATGTCTGCAAGGTCAAATCTGACATGGCAGGGTCCCAACAAATCTATGCATAGAAAGGGCAGCAGATGTAGCCGCTTCAAAGACTCGACTCCAATTCAACTGCTACTTCAGTCCTATAAGAACAGTATGGGCCTTGGACTGATGAGGAAGCCTGGCCACTGTGGATGATGACTGTCGTTTAACTTTTAGAAACCTTCCTCTCCTGTTCCACAGAACTTTATATGTGTATATATGCACTGCTGATTATCATTTATTTAATACACATTTATTGAGGGGCTGTCATAGGCTGGGTACTGTGTAAGGAAAAGGAGATTTAGATATCCAGAAGTGCAGAACCTATTCACACAGAATTTACTTACTAGTAGAGAAGTCCTATGGCATAATGGAAATACGCCATACTAGTAGTTGGGAATGCTAAGATAATATCATCCCAGTCCCTACAACTTAGTCATTATTTGATAAACATGTTCACTTGATAAAAGAAAGAATATCTGAATGAGAAACAAAACATGAAACCTTTGCTCTAACTCATCAAAGTATGTTATTTACCTTCATAAACCCCCTTCTCCTTGAGTGTTCTCATGAACTTTTAATTAAATCTAAACTCTTTACCTTAGCTTAAAAATTATTTTCTTTTCTGGGCCTTGCATCCCTCTCCATCGTGGTCTCACACTATTTTCCACTAGGCTACTAACCCCCAGATCTACTGGTTTTCTTTTAGATCAACTACCTAATACATCTGCACCAGCTCTCCTGCCTTTTCTGGTTCCAGTTCTCATCTTACCTGCCTGGCATCACTTGCTCTTCAGTGCTCACCTTACATTTCTCTCCATCTGCCTCTTAAAGAAGTTGAAATAGAAAAATTCTAACTTTATAATATTTCGGTGATTTCAATCTTTTTGGGAACAGGTAGGTGATCAGCTTTTTCCTTTAAAAGAAAGTTAAATGGTCTGGAACACATGTTCCCCCCACTCATGCCCTACATAATTAGATGGCTATAAGGTCCTGATCTAGAACCTCAGGGCTTCTTATCACTTATTATGCTCTACACCCAAACTGACTGATTCTAACACTTATGCATATTTTAAGAAGAGGAAAAAAATTGTAGGATATTTCCACAAAAAATCAAAAATATAACTACCACATTATCCAGTGATTCCACTTTTGGATATTTATGCAAAGAAAATAAACACATTAACTCAAAAAGATATATGCATCCTTGTGTTCATTGCAGTGTTATTTATAAGAACTAAGATATGAAAACAATTCAAGTGTCACTCAGTGGGTGAATGAACAAAGAAAATATTATATAGATATAAAATATGTGTATGTATGTATGTATATATGTGTGTGATGGAATATTTCATAACCACAAAAAAGAAAGAACTCTGGACATTTGCAACAATACATAGTGCATTTGAGTGCACTATGCTATGTGAAATAAGTCAAGCAGAGAAAGACAAATACTGTATGGTTCCACTTATATATGGAATCTAAAAGAACAATAACAGCCACCCACCCCAAACTTCCAAGCTCATAGATATAGAGAACAGATTGGTTGTGGCCTGAGCAGAGGTGTGGA
Organism: Sus scrofa; assembly: GCF_054392235.1. Taxonomy (NCBI): domain Eukaryota; kingdom Metazoa; phylum Chordata; class Mammalia; order Artiodactyla; family Suidae; genus Sus; species Sus scrofa. The sequence continues at coordinate 101,172,926 of NC_139396.1, read as the reverse complement.
GATGAGCATAATGGGTGAAGGAGGTGAAAAGGCACACACTTCCAGTTATAAAGTATAAAGGCATGGGAATGTAATGTACAGCATGGTGACTATACTTACTTTAATACTTTACTGCATATTTAATAATAATTTACTGCATATTTGGAAGTTACTAAGAGAATAGATGTTAAAAGTTCTCATCATAAGAAAATAATTGTAACTATATATTATTATGATGTTGATGATCAGTTCACAATCTATACAAACATCAAATTGTTATGTTGCACATCTGAAAGCAATATAATTGTGTGTGTGTATATATATATATATATATATATATATGTCAATTATGCTTCAACAAATTTTTTTTTACAAAAATACATAGGACATAAGGACAGCCTGTTGGTTTAAGCCATGTCACAAGACACCACCCACTCTGGTGATCCATCTAGTTAGTGAGCTCTGAGTTGTACACGGCTAGAAATTTTTTTTTCAAGAGCCATACCCACAGCATCATTTGGAAGTTCCCAGGCTAGGCATTGAATCAGAGCTGCAGCTGCTGGCCTATGACACAGCCACAGCAACTTGGAATCTGAGCCATCCTCTGAGACCTATACCACAGCTCATGGCAACACTGGGTCCTTAACCCACTGATAAGGCCAGGGATCAAAACTGCATCCTCATGCATACTAGTGGGATTTGTTTCCACTGTACCACAACAGGAACTCCCCAAGGATAGAATTTTAATCCCTACTTCTTAACTCTTCAGTTTCCCTCTCTACATTATATCCATTCATATTCTACTTCTTCAATTAAACCATAAAAAGATTGTGGTAAATTTTGGAGACATTGTTTCTCTGAAGAAAAGCTTTACAAATGATGAAGATGGACATAACACTGGGAAAAGCATATACTGATGAACAGTATTTGTGTACAGCACTGTTCAGAAAAAAACCTGGAAAGGCTATGCAATTCTTGAACTTATTTAAAATTATTCAGAGTTCCCACTGTGGCTCAGCGGAAATGAATCTGACTAGTATCCATGAGGACGCAGGTTCAATCCCTGGCCTTGCTCAGTGGGTTAAGGATCCAGCATTACTGTGACTGTGGTGAAGATCAGTTGCTACAGCTCTGTATCGACCCCTATCCTGGGAAACTCCATATGCCATGGGTGTATCCCTAAAAAGATAAATAAATAAACTAATTAATTAAAATTAAATTGTTTAATTGTCAGTAAAAGTATATGAAAACATTTCAAATTAACTTACATCACTTCATGTTTTACAATGAGACTTCCAAAAAATTAGAGGCGGTCAGAAGCAAAGCATAATACATAAAGGTTGCCTGTTGGTAACGGGAGAGAATTTTTCCTGTTCAAGAATGATCATGTAGAAACACATAAACACATGTGCAACTAAAAGTTATATGAAAAAGAGACAGTAGGAAATCTTCCCTACTGATTTGGGCAAAGAGGGTACACTTGAATATTAATTTCTACATGAGACAGAAGGAAGATTTTGACCACATCTATTTGCTATCCTCAAAAATATATAAGAATACACTGATTGTGAATTGGTATAACCACCATGGAAAACAGTATGGATGCACCTTAGAAAAATATATAGAAGTACCATATGACCCAGCAATCCTACTCTTGGGCATATATCCAGATGAAACTTTCCTTAAAAAAAACACATGCAACCACATATTCATTGCAGCACTATTCGCAATAGCCAAGACATGGGGAAACAACCTAAATGTCCATCAACAGATGAATGGATTAAGAAGATGTGGTATATGGAGTTCCCATTGTGGCGCAGTGGTTAACGAATCCAACTAGGAACCATGAGGTTGCAGGTTCATTCCCTGACCTTGCTCAGTGGGTTAAAGATCCAGCATTACCTTGAGCTGTGGTGTGGGTTGCAGACGTGGCTTGGATCCTGCATTGCTTTGGCTGTGGCGTAGGCCAGTGGCTACAGCTCTGATTGGACCCCTAGCCTGGGAACCTCCATATGCCATGGGAGCGGCTCAAGAAAAGGCAGAAAAAGACAAAAAAAAAAAAAAAAAAGATGTGGTATATATACATGATGGAATAATACTTAGCCATAAAAAAGAAAAAATGAATGCCATTCACAGCAACATGGATGGAACGAGAGACTCTCATACTGAGTGAACTAAGAAAGAGAAAGACAAATACCATAGGATATCACTTATATCTGGAAATTAATATGTGGCACAAATGAACCTTTCTACAGAAAAGAAACTCATGGACTTGGAGAACAGACTTGCCAAGGGGGAGGGGAAGGGAGTGGGATGGACTGGGAATTTGGGGTTAATAGATGCAAACTATTGCCTTTGGGATGGATAAGCAATGAGATCCTGCTGTATAGCACTGGGAATTGTATCTAGTCACTTATGATGGAGCATGATAATGTGAGAAAAAAGAATGTATGTATGTATGTATGTGTGACTGGTTCACCTTGCTGTACAGTAGAAAACTGGCCAAACACTGTAAACCAGGTATAATGGGAAAAAAAATCATTAAAAAAAGAATACACTATGAAGCAGGATCAGAGTATCAAAAGAGAAAATGTTCTGAGATGATTTCAGAGATGATAAGGGAACCAGCTGAATTAAAAAATAATAATAATAGCCAAGGAAGCCCAAACACAATAGTAAAATGAAAAAATAAAATCAGTACTGGAGGCAGCAAAACAAAAATGACATTGTGAAAAAATAAAAAAAAAAATAACACAGAGGGAAAGTTCCCAACATTTAAAGAAGAAAAAGAAATAGAAGAGAAGATGAAAGACATGGAAGATAAATTAGATCTAACAGAAGAGAGGTGTTACTGAGACAGAAATAGAACACAGACAATTTGCCATCAAGGATCTAATGTAAATACTTTTAAGTGAAAGATCCTAGTGGAAATCAAGTAAGGAAATTTTAAATGACTAGAAATATCAAGGAAGTTTCATTTTACTTTAAATCTCCATGGTAAATTTAAAGTCTTATAAACTTCAAAAAAAAATAAAGAATAAATGCTTATTTGTAAAGCAGCAAAAATAAGGCTGGCCTTACCTGTCTTTGCAAAATCAAACATTGCAAGACAATGAAACAATTTGTACAGAGTAGTGACGGGAAAAGTTTGTAACCTCAGAGATTTATATCCAAGTTGTTCATGTGAAAAGGTGGCAGGAAGACATTTTGCTAAGTTTAAAATCATGAAAGATAAATCATTCATGATCCCTTCCTGAGAAAGTACACATACACAAAAGAATACCTGTCAACTGATAAAGAGAAAGAGAAATCAGGAACTCAAGGCTGTAACAGTTAAAGTATAAAAGAAATGGCAAAGAACTTTGAAACCAATTAATTTTTTAGGATCAAATATAAGGAATTGTCAAATGGGCACACAATTAAATTCAAAATCTGAAAATATGTTGTATATGAAAAACGTCAGAATTTTATAATAAAAAATTGATATCATAACACCAGATAAAAGGAGCAAAAGCTAGTAAATCCAGAGAAGGAGAAAGTCAGGTTAAGCCCAGATAATTTAAATTCCTCATTAGGTGTGTGTTTATGAATTTAACAGAGGAATGCCATTTTAATATGCATTTGATAAGCAAATTAATTATCACAAGTAGAATTAATGAAAGGATTTCAATCTCACAAACCTCTACATTAGGAAAAAACAGTCAAATCTACAAAGTAAGGAAAAAAGCAAAAAAAGCATTTGATGACATGATAAAAATTAAGCCAAAATACATATTATATCAATAGATTTAATTGGTATACATTTTCTTAATAATTTCTGTTAAAAAATTAAATGTTAAATATATTCAGAATACCATCAATACTTAGGTAAAATTTAAAAGATGGTTTAAAAAATTGAAAAATGGTGTATGAGGAAGCCTTGCAAAAAGCAATAACAACAATAATGTTCAAGGCAGAAAGCAATAACCTGGGAAAAGAAGATAATATTTTGTGATGATAAAAGGAACCCAATGCAATGATGATATAACAGACATATAACTTATGTGGTAGATGACATAATCATCAAACACCTAAACATATACACTAACAACTACAGAAATAATGAGTTGAAAAACATCATACAATTGTCAATCTATGACAGACTGAATAAATATTCAAAGGAATGAAACCTTCGAATAGTCTAAATATGAATAAATACATAAACTTACATATACATATATGTCCTTATTCCCTTTCAAAGGAAAATATAGCCTCTTTTCAAATACCCACAGAGCATTTTAAAATTTGACCACTTAGTCAGTATGTCTGAAAAAAATTTAAAGAAAAAAATTATATTCTTTACCTCAGTGCAATAAACTAGAAATACATATTGAAAATATAATATAAAAGTTTTAGCACCACTGAAACAAAACTGGAAATTTCCTTAAAAAATATTGGATCAAAGAGCAAATAAAAATCTATTACACACCATTTTGGAAATAATGAAAATAAATATATTCATATCAATGCTAATAGAATATAGACAGCAGTGATAAAACATGTAAGGCTGTAAATAAACAGGAAATAACTAAAATTAATTAATTAAACAATCAGCCTGAGAAGTCATAAAACAAAGGACATATACAAAAGGCTGAAGAAGGAGAAAAAGCATATAAGTAGAAATAATATAAAACATTAAAAGCGGTTCTTCAGCCAAATCAAGAAACGAAAGGAACTTAGAGTCTTTATTTAGAATAAATAAAATTTTACAATTAGGGACAAAAATAGAAATTGAAACAGATTTAAGAACTTTTCAAAGGATAAATATATAAATAGCATTTTTAATTTATCCAGCTGGTAAAGCTGGAAAAATAATTCTTACAAGTGGCTATAGAATAGTTACACTAGTATTGAAATATAAAGTAGAAATTACCATACTTAGATTGAAGTGTTTCACTATGTATCAAGTGCCTTAAAAATATTCATACTCTTTTCCTCAGTAATTACATGTTAATTTATGCTATGAGAGATATTAAAAAATTTGGATGATTTATGTTCTTATAGTACCTCCATATGCTAGGACATTAAGGAGCTGTTAAAAAAACTGCTTTTGAAGATTATTTAATGGCATGGTAAATCCACTCAATAATGTCTGGAGCAAAAGAGAAGGATATAAAACTAAATATATAGCGTAAATCCCATTTAGTGAAAAAACAAAACATAGATGACAACACATTGAAATGTTAACTATAATTATTTCTGTGTAGTTGTATTATTGCATTATTTAAATAATTTCTAAATGCTTTCCTATAGTTTACAAGTCTATAGTAATGAAATAAATTCTTCTACAAACAAAATAAATTCTTTAAACTTAATTTAAAAATTTCTGGCCAAGATGGCACTGTGAATTTACATATTCAATACTTCTTTGAAATACCATTAAAAATCAAATTTTAGCTGAAATTTCAAATATTAAAAGCATATATGTACCTAATACAAGACAAAAGTCTCCATATACAAGAAAAGTATTGAAACAGACAGCAGGGAGCAAGTGCTGGTGCTATGGTGTGGTTGGATTCTAGATCTAGAAATAGACAAGGGCAATAAGGAGGCAGTCAAGGTCAGGGTCCCAGCCAGACTCACAGCATGAAACCGGGAGCTGTTAAGAGTCTTCAACTTATTGGGGTGGGAGCACTGAGAAAAGACAGGCCTGTAGATTGCATTAAACCATGTATATGTGATACAGGAAGGAACAGAGCATGTCACACAAATCAGATTTGTGGCAAGCTGTTAATTACTGGATCTGCAATATCCCTAATACCACAAAGGGACAGGAATGCCAGCCCACTAACTAAAACCTGATTCTGGCCTGAGACTGTCAGGAAGCCATGTGGAAGGTACTGAAAATCTGCTAGATATTAAAAAAATAAAATAAAATAAAAAAATAAAAAAAATAAGGTAGCCTCCACTCCAGATCATCCAGTAAACTAAAATTCAAAACCAAAAAGGATAAACAGGACAAAGAAGATGTGATTCCTGAAAAAAACAAAAACAAAAACCCACATAGTGGTCTTCAGATAACCTTAAAATAATCATCCAAATAAATAATCTTTTTAAATAAGAAAGTATTAAACAAAATGAAGCAGATATAAATTAAGAAAAATAACAAAAGAATCAGTCAGAAATTAGAAGATAGAAACAATGTAAGTGAAATCTCAAAACTTCCATAGATGAAATAAACCAGAGAGGTTTCTACAGTTTGAAGGGAAAACTGAGGAAGGGCAGTACTGAGGAAGTCAGTACAGCACTGAGACATAATGAGGTAAAAAACACAAAAAACTTAAGAGGTATAGAGTCTCCAACTTATACTTAATGATATTTTCAGAATTAGGCAACAGAGAAAATACTGGGAAAAAATTTCAAGAGATAACCATGGAAAATCTTTCCTTAACTGAAGAAAGTCCTATATTCTCAGACTTAGGCACACATCAACTGCAGAGTATAATAAATAAAGACAGCAATACACCTGGACATAGTGTACATATTGCAATTACACAGCAAAAAAGAAAAAAAAATGTCTGGTGAAAGGCCTGTGGTCAAACAAGCATAAGAAGATGGGTATGAGTTGTCCATGAACTCTTTGCCTTGAAGCTCCAAGCTGCCTTCTTTGGCTATGAAAACAGCTTGGATCTGTGGGTCAGCATATGGATGGCACGTACCTGGGGAGTCACACAAGACATAGCTGACTTTGCAGAAGACTTTTGTTGGGTTAGCTTGCCAAGAGTTTGGAATTGCCTGTCACCAGCTTAACTTGATAGAATAGCTTCATGAGAAACACATAGATATGGTCACAAAATATTAGAAAAAACCTTAAATTTAGAAGATTAGGCAGAACAATTAGCAATCTTGACATAAAAGATATCTGCGGAACTCTCATCTGGTAATATTCTCCCCAGTTATTTAGCTGATGTCTATTAAGACTCTACACAAGTCTATGTCCTAAGGACTAGTAGTGAAGGAAAGAGTCAAAATCCCTGCTTTTATGAAGTTTCCATTTTAGTAAGGGAAGAAAAAAAGTGGTATAAAAGGGGAAAAAAGTAATGAGAGGGTGGGGTGTTTTGGAGTGCTGTATGAAATAGGGTACTCAGGAAAGGTACTTGTGATAAGACTTGAATAGAGACCTAAATGAAGTAAGGGAACAACATGTGTAAATGTCATACAGGTAAGCCTGCAGCAGATGTGCAAAGGCCCTGAGGCAGCAGCATGCAACTCAGAAAAAGGAAGAAAAAACTGCCATGAAATGGGATCAGTGAGGTAACAGGGATCTAGATTATAGTGTATCTTGAAAGCCATGGCAACACCTGTGGATTTTACTCTGGGGTGGGTAGGGGGAAGGAAAGCCTTTGGAGGGTTTCAAGCAGAAAAGTACCATGATTTCATTTATATATTTAAAGGAACATTCCAGCTGTTGTTGGATAAAGACAGAAGCGTTGACCTGAGTGGGAGCAGATACTCATAATGGCCACCAAAACTAAAAGGTCTGGATAGACTAAACGTTTGAAATGATAGAAGAAAAATGAGAAGACTCAAAATTCTCTAGATCAGAAATTCCTACAGCCACTTTGGAAAGTAGTTTGGAAATATATAGTATATCTAAGAGGACTAATTTTTTATATATAGCCTCAAAAACAAACAAAAAAACCCCTCACATATCTGTGTCGCAGAACAAATATACTTGACTGTGCATTGCAGGAATGACTAAATAAACTGCATTATATTTGTATTATGGAATACTGTACAGCAGTTACAATGAATGAACTCTATGTATACATTAACACTGGTAGTTCTCAAAAACAGTGTTTATCAAACAAAAACAAGGTATATAGTACAACACTCTTCAAATAAATTTAAAGGTACTAAAACAATGCCCCATACTGTCTATGTATGTATAAATATGCCGTAAAAGGATAAAAATGGACTGAATACACATAAAAAGCATGAAGGTCTTTGCTTCAGGGGAGTAGGGTGAGGGGAATGAGATTAGGGAGAGGTCTATGAGAGATTTGTCTTTTTTTTCAAATATTTTACATCTTAATAATAAAAATTATCTGAAGTAAATATTATAAAATATTAACACTTTTTCATAATTAGTGATGGGAACATGAGTTAACATTCATTGCATTTTGATCCATACTTTTTTATTTTAAAAATATTGAATGGGAATTCCCGTAGTGGCACAATGGAAACAAATCCAACTAGGAACCATGAGGTTGTGGGTTCGATCCCTGGCCTTGCTCAGTGAGTTAAGGATCCAGCGTTGCTGTGAGTTGTGGTGTAGGTCATAGATGCATCTCGGGTGTGGTGTTGCTGTGGCTGTGGTGTAGGCCAGCAGCAGTAGCTCTGATTTGACCCCTAGCCTGGGAACATCCATATGCCATGGGTGTGCCCCTAAAAACCAAAAAAAATTTTTTTTAATTTAAAAAATACTGACTGATTCTGTATATGTCAGTCCCAACCCCCTAATTTGTTCCTTGCTCCCAGCATTTCCCTTTTGGTAACCATGAATTTAGTTTCAGAATCTTTTTAGTCTGCTTCTGTTTTATAAGTTATTTTATTATCATTTTTGGTTGGATTCCACATATTAGTGATCACATATGATATTTGTATTTCTCTGATTTACTTCACTTAATATGAAAATTTCTACTACTGTATGGCACAGGGAAATCTACTCCATACTATGTAATAGCCTATATGGGAAAAAATATGAAAAAAAAACCAAATACATGCATATGTATAACTAATTTGCTTCGCTGTATACCTGAAACTAACACAACTTTCTGAATCAACTATACTCCAAAAAAATGTATTTTTAAATAATTAAAAAGTACTAAACGAAAAAGCAAAGGAACAAAATCTTTCACTGATTTCCTCAGCTCCAGCTGTCACTAGTCTGTCCTTAGGGATGGAGTGAGTCTTCAGTTTGATCCTTGGCAGGGCTGGAATAAGATATTATCCTAGGAGGGAACCTGACTCAAACCTCTCCCTCTGTATAATCTCACCAATCTGGTTTGTTGAACTTATTTCCTGGAGAACAAATCCCATCTATATTTCCAAGGCTTTCCCAATGGGCCATTGGAATGATATAAGCAATAACATGGCTGTGATTAACTCTGGCAAAGGAAGAATTTACTGCTGTACATGTGTCCTGAGTTTGGGTAACAGACAAATAAATGTCTGTGATGATCTGCCTCTGTAGGATCAGAAGTGAACTGACCTGGGAGCAGTGTCAGAGCCCTGAATAATGGTGATGCTGCAGAATCAGAACCGGCTCTTGCCAAGATCCAAAAGCAAAGAGGCACTGTGCTCGGTGGATACCAGCAGAGACCTTTTCTAAAAGCAAGCTGTGCAACTAGAAATAGGATCACCACCTTTCAGGAGCAAGGAGAAAAACTGACTACAGCAATTGTTGGGATACTAGTTTTCTGTTCTTTTTTGCTCACAAAATCCAGGAGTAAGTTATTCTCTTTCAACCACCAAGTCATGAAGAAAGACAGGCATTTCTGGAAGAGTGAATGATTTGAGATTGCCACAGCCCCACCTGGTTCTTTGAGAAGAGGAACTGTGTCTTATTCTACAAGTATTTCCCACAGTACCATGCACCATGCTTTGGCCTTATTAGGTACATTATATAGACAGTGGAGATGTGTGTGTGTGTGTGTGTGTGTGTGTGTGTGTGTGTGTGTGTGTGTGTGTAGTATATGTTAACACAGTTTACACAGTATATATACATACATGCACACTGATCAATACTTTTTTTCTCCTCCTTTTTGGTCTCCACATTTTAGAGAGTTTGGCCTTGGGTAAATATTATTCACCGTCTTGGATTCCAAAGCTTGAGTCTTTAACAGGCTCCTCCATTCTCTTTCAGCATGTGTTGAGGTGAGTTCTGAATTGAAAGCAACCTAAACCATGCTTGCCCAGATGTGTGAACACCCCCAAGCATTAGAATATAGACTCCTGAGGTCAAGGAAGACCAGATGGTGTAGAAAAGTTTGCTGAACATGCTGATCTCCAGGCCTTTGAGTGAGCTACTTGAAAAACTGTTTTTGGCTGTCCTTAAAATAGGTAATGAGGTTTCAATCTAGTCTCAAATTCTCCTGCCTCTGGAGAACTGTCACCTCCCTATATTCACATTGAACTCAGATATGGGTCCAAGATCAGCCCTCATTTCTCACTTCTACCACAAACTTTGCCATTCCTATCAAATACTGTCTCCTCTTTTAGCTTTGTTCTAAACAAGCACTTAGCACACTCACTTGCTGGGCTGAGCTGGGGAAAGGTCTTGAAATGAAGAAATAAAAGGAATTGTCTTCTAAGACAGAGGGAGCTTTCTATTACAGTCTGATTAAATGAAGGTGAACTCTGCCAGAGAAAACCTTGCCTTGACTCCCTTTTCTTTCTTTCATTCTTTTCTTTCTCCTATTCCTCCTCCTCCTTCTTCTTCTTCTTTTTTTTTTTTTTTTTTTTAATAAGGCTGCACTTTGCAGCATATGGAAGTTCCCGGGCTAGGGGTCAAACTGGAGCTGCAGCTGCTCTCCTATACCACAGCCACAGCAACACCAGATCTGACCTGCTTTTATGACCTACACCACAGCTTGCGGCAACGCCAGATCCTTTATCCACTGAATGAGGCCAGGGATTGAACTCACATCCTTACAGACACTATGTCAGGTTCTTAACTCACTGAGCCACAATGGGAACTCGTCGACTCCCTGTTCTATATATAATGCCAGCATTTTGTCACAGAGGAAAGGCAGAGGCAAACCCTCTGCTCAGAGAGTAGCTGAACAAAGCTTTGGCGTTATGGAATAGGGAACCAGAGGCATGAGACGTAAAAGACTACCCATTCTGTGGGCACATTAGATGCCAACACAGGAAGCTGAGATTACCCACTCAGCCTTCCACTCGGGCTTTATCTCCTCCAAGTAGATGTATGCTGTCTGCCAGCCCATCCTCACTGGGATCTCTCCTTCCCCTGTGACATAAATCATCCAACCAAGGCCTCTGACAAGCCAGGGCTTTTTCAACCAGCAACAGGATTTATGCTGCATTCCCCAAAGTCAGGTTTAACTCAAAGTCTTTTATTTTCCTGTGCTGTTCAGAGTATTAGAAACCAAGACGGAATTAGAAAGCTGCCTAATGAAATAAAAACCAAGAGAAGAAACCAATATAAACCCAAAAGACTAAGATTAAATTAGTTAATTTTCACTTCCAGTGTCTCACAGGAGCAGTCACTTATCTATTCCAAAATATTTCAAATATTCTGGCATCCAATGAAAACAGACTATAAAATGTGAACATACCACCTTATGACCCATGGCAAATTAAATTCTAGATAGCTGATAGTGAAAAATATATGAAAAATTCCACCTGCCCCATCTAGAAGAAGCAAAGCTGTGGCTGAAACTTAAAGTGGATAAAATACTTTAAGCCCTACCTACAGTATACTCACAACTAGCAAAGTGCTATTGAATAGTTTCATCTGCTAAATTGCCTTAGTTTTTCTAAATATAAAATGACTTATTTATTGCAAATATCATAACCCTGTGTATGTGACATCTCAGAATCCCCAAAAATCTAACTAGTATAAGCCAGATAGCAAAATGATGAACTAAAACTGCAAATTCCACAAAACAGTCCAGATCATATTCACAACACTTCTGAGCATCATTCAAAGATGTGATGCAGGAGACTGAGCAGTGAGCTATGGATCATCAGTAGAAGGATGCACATTATCTAGCTTGAGCTGTAAGTATTTTGAAAAGAGAACTTGTAAGATAATGCAGAATGGAAAGACTGTTAAACTGAAAAAATGTACGTTTGTGAGATTTAGTATTTGGAAATGTACACAACTGTTAGTCTTGGCCAAACTAAGCTCAGGTTGAAGGAGCCTTGTACCTTTCATGATTCTAAAAAGCAGAGGGCAGTGCAGTGTTGTTGAAAGACCATTGAGTAAGGGATGAAGATACCAAAATCTTATCATTGATTCCACAGCTAGCAAATCCTTGGCCATGCCTTTTCCCTCCGTTTCCTCTTTATATCAAGATGTTAGATTAATTTACCATTATAGTTTCTGCAGACTCTAAAATCAAATGATTTTATGAGACATCAGTGAGATAAATCTTCATGTGTACTCATCCAAATATAGAAAGGGAAATCACAATAAAGATGACGGTATCTTCCTTCCAAAAGTAAGATCCATTAGAAGACAACAGAGTACCAAAGGCAGAGCCTATTCCTTATATGAGATTTGCTTCAGAAGGTAAGCAAAAAAAAAAAAATTTAGAAATATTTCTAAGAGTCCCTAAAAAATAGAAGTCAGCTGATGGTAAAGCTAAACTAGATTTCAGATATAATTTAGTTTATCCTCTCATTTTCAGGTTAAGAACATAAGCCTCTGAAAGGGGAAACAAGGTTGAGAGAAAAGATGTAAAACACCTGATAACTGCCAGCCATGAGACCCTGGGTTCAAGCAGTTTTTCTTTGACAGATAATGATATTTTTCTTGCAGAGGACCAACATATAGCTCTAAACATTATAAATTAACTCTGTATGCCAAACTAGAAATATTTTGGGGATAATAGCTTTATACTAATCTTTAGGAAGTGCATAGATATGGGGATTTTCAACAGGGCAATTGAATTAAGTGAACTACTTGCCTGTATCAGTGATTTTCATGAATGCTTTGTCCAGTGAAACATGAGAACCACATCCCAAAATGTTTCCGGATGTTCAAGGCAGAGATAAGACTAGTTGGCATATAGGGATGTAGCTGGCATGACCATGACAACTGCTTCAGCGAACGTGCTGCACACAAACCTCACCTCTGGTTATTTTCCCCCTTTTTAAAAAATTGAGACAATTTTTAGAGCATTTTAAGATTCACAGCAAAACTTAAGAGAAGGTATGGAGATTTCCAATAAATGCCCTTCCCCAACACATGCATAGTCTCCTCTGTTATCAACAACCACCCCCCCAGAAAGGGGCATTTGTTATAACTGATGAACCTGCATTGATTAACATATCATACTCAAAGTCCACGGTTTACATTAGGGTTCACTCTTGGTTTTGTGCATTCGGTGGGTTTAGGCAAATGTAAAATGACATGTATCCACTACTATGGTATCACATAGAGCATTTCACTTTCTGAAAAATCTTCCTTGCTCTGCCTATTCATCCCTTCTTTGGATGTACAGCCCCTTCCAACCACACATTTTTAATTGTCTCCACAATGCGGCATTTTCCAGAATGTCCTATGCTTGGAATTATGCAATATGTAGTCTTCTCATATTGACTTCCTTCACTTGGCAATACACATTTACGTTTCCTCCATGTCTTTTCATGGCTTGATAGTTCATTTAATTTTAGCACTGAATAATATTCCATTGTCTGGATACATAATATTTTATATATCCATTCCCCATATTGAGGGACATTTCGGTTGCATTCACGTTTGGGCAGTTATGAATAAACCCAAAATAAATATCTGTGTGCAGGTGTTTGTGTGCACATAAGTTTTCAACTCCTTTGGGTAAATACAAAGGAGTCTGCTTGCCATATCACATCTGGCTTTGTCAGAGTAGGATCTAGGAGAGTCAATGAATAAGACTTATTATTACATGTGAATACTTTGGGCTTAAGAGAAAACCTACTTCAGGTTAGGCAAAAACTAGGCCTTGTATATCTATGTAAAAATGAAGGAATTTTTGGAAGAGAAACAAGAAGAAGTGTGTAACTGGGGAGAGGAGTAGAAGGCATAATAGTACAAGTCCACATCTTGCTGGGTAAACTGGAGAAGCAGGCAGCTCCCCTCCTTTAAATTTCTGGTGGAGGAAGGTTTTAGCAGCTCTCTTGCTAGATGCTTAATGTATGAAAGATAGGGCTTGACGTTATTTTGGCCTGAGTTTGTTTGTTTGTTTTTTGTTTACTTCAGTTTGTATTTAGCTCTTTATATATGCATTTTCCAGTTAATAGTCCCAACGCTCCTATAATTTAGATATTATTGGTATTCCCATTTTACAGATGACATAAATAGGACACTCAGAAGTCAGTAATTTTCTCAAGGTATTCTAGATTGTAAGAGGAAAAATGACTCTAAAAGATGAAATTGGCCACATATCTATTAATTTTTATTCCACACAGTCTCCCAAATTTGGGAGAAATTGAGAAGTATATTTTGTGTGGTTTAGAAACTGATTTCAGTTGACTTGACATCCCTCACCTTTAATTGTCATATGCAAAATCCTAAGCCAGAGAAAGAGAAAGAGAGACCTTCCCCAGATGAAAGAGTCACCCCATAACATAACTCATCCACCATCTGGGGTATGTTCCTCCTCTGTAAATAATGAAGATGCTGTTGATGGAAGGAACACAAGTGGAGGATTTACCAGTGAGAAGGAACATGAGAAGAAAAGATTCGTAGGCTGGTTTATGAGGAGCCCAGTCAATTATAAGCACCACATTTTGACACCACTGTAAATAATACACTCTGTCAGAGTTAGCTGATGGAGATTTTCTGTTCAATATATTGTCATAGACATATGATGAAGGGGAGACGTTGGATGGCATATGCAGTACACAGGAATAAATATGTGAATAATCTCACAAGCTTTGAGACTTCCAAATACTAACTATGACAGATATGAACCACAGTACATTCCCACTCTAAGACTAGGGAACTAATGATGATAAGTTGAACAGTATAATATCCATCTTTACAGCATACAGCTGTATCTGACGGTTATGCTTGAAGGGACATCATTTGACCTGGCCTATTTCCAGTCCTGTAATAATGAGACGTGTTTAACTGGGTCAGATGGAATGTTAGAGCTAAGAGGGATCTGAAATCACCCACCACTACCCTCCCATTGTATAAATGAGGGAAGTAAGACTAAGTGAACTTAATTGCCTTGTCCAAGATCAGTCATAAAGCCAGTTAAAGACAGTTCTACTGAACTCAGCGAAACTACAAGGAAGCTGACCTTTCTTTGAGTCTAAAAGGGTTAGTAGGGAAGTGGGAGCCATTTGGGGGTAGATTAAAACCCTCAATTTCTCACTCATTCTGAACCATGACTACAGAAGATGATTTATTCAGCTATTTGGAGAGGTACGTACTGTTAAGTCAGTTTGTCCACAAATGACAGGATCCGTCCCATTCTACATAGGCTGATATCATCTAAATCACACATGGCCAGTGAGTTTTGTCCAAATTCTAACTCTTTAAAGAATCCTTCCCAGACATACTACCCTCTTTTCCCCTCTGTAGTTTGCACAGACATTGCTTATTATAACCTTAGTAAAACTAGCTCAAAAGTATAATGGATTCTTTATTCTTCTGTCTTAATTTTCTAAAAAATCAATCATTTGAGTTAGGGGACTGAAGCTTTCAACATTGAGGTGCATTCATATGCTTTACTCCAGACATTGAGGGTCACAACTTCTAGTGGACAGTGGGCAAGATTTTTAAATACCTCCCCAAGGGGTATTTCTGCATCTTATAATTTGAGCATCTCGGCCCTAAAGAACCTGCCTTTTGCTCAGAGTTTGTTTGGAAGACATGATGCTAGCTATCTTTTGCCTCTGAGGTTTTTAGATTACATGATATTTGGAGAGAGCTTCGAAAGGAAGCTCTCCATCACACACTGCATCAAGCCACTGCTCCCTCTGTTCATCACTGCAGGCATCCCTCAGGTGTGCTGATTAGGTAGGACCCTTTGAAAGCCTATATTTGGCACCAAGGATCAGGGAGCATTAGCCCTTTGTCCTCCAGGCAAGAGGACACTAACTCTGAAGTTGTTCAGGTGTTTGATCCTGTGGTTATACCCACCTGAATGAAATTAGGGAACTCACTGGATTCCCTCCAAACTTTAGAAAAATATCTTCTCTTTTAATGGGCTTAGGCCATGTCTTCCAGCTGGACCCTCTCTCTGCTAAGAAGTGAGCAGCACAAGGGGAGAGCAGCATTTCTGAGTCAGAAGAAAAGCCGCATGAACAGTGATGTACCCCAAACCCAGTCAACCATAGCACAGGCAAAAATTATGAAATTGGCCCTAATTAGTAAAATGACTAGCAACATTAGGAAACAAGATAATGTCACATATTTAAATGTCATGTATAGCTCTCTTTGAGTATTCTTGTCTCAAAAAATTTTGCATGAAATTAAAAACATTCTCTTTGGAGCTTGCAGTCATTTCTTTTAGAGTCTGAAATCTGCCTGTGTGCTTTTGTGTCATAGAGATAATACCAGACTGGGAGAAAATTTGTATGTTTATCTTCACCATACTCAAATTTAATTTAAGAAAAATATTAATGGAGTAAACAGCCAAAAATTAATTTCGCTCATGCTCATGTTTTTTAAAAATCAAATACTGAGTTCAAATACAAAGCATTCATTTTGCATTTATTTATTTTAATGTACAAATATAAACTTTCCATCATAGTTCAGTTAGGCTCAATTTTGACAATACAATATATGTGTATATGTCAAGTGTACACATATACCTTGTTTAAATTTATATGTATAAATGACCAGAAAATTGACAAACTTTATAAAAAAAAAATCTTCCTGCCTGAATTATCTCCAAACCATCTGAATACAAATTAACATATACATTTGGATTCAAATTTAGGAAACAGCATGAGAAATAGCTTTCTTAACTCCACAGTAATAAAGAATCAAGAAACAGATATTTTTTCAATTTCTTTCCATTACATTTTATGTCCATATTAGATGTATCTGGGAAGATCTCTAAACTGACACCACTGTGAGAGGCCCCTGGGATTCACAAATATCATTTCCATGACACTCAGAAAACTGGGGGAAAAGAGGAAAATGTGAGCGGCAATAAATTGGAGCTAATCTCTTTCTGCCACAACCTGAAATGATACTTGGCCAGGTAATCTCCCCATCCTCCACGCTGTAATAAGAGCTTGTCTATCTCTCCCAGATGCCCAACCTGAGTAGTGGTATCTCCCCCAAATGCTTGTACTAGAAATTTCCTAACAGGATTCCAAGGTTCTGAAAGGAAAAAAAAAAAAAGAAAAAGAATTCTGTCATGCAATACACATTGCAAGTTTGAAGAAGCAGCAAAGCCTAGTGTTTCAGATCTGCAATAAATAAAACCAAGAATGGATTCTTTGGGGTCATAAAGCTCAATCAACCATAAAATGCACAACAAGCCCTTGAAGAGCCTTCTGGAGCCTTTAGGAGCTCCATTTTGAATGGTACTGCTTCAAGAACCCCAGCCTGGCCCTGCCCCACTGAGTAACCCTTCCCGTCCAAGTGAGGAATTTCTTAGATAAGAACATGAAGGGTACAGAATGGCTAGATGGTGCTCAGACCTGCTCCATTGTGATCCTGCATTTCAATCCTGTTTTTGGAAACACGGGATCCTCAGGACATCATGGTTTTGCACTAAGGGAGACTGAAGCTGCATGAGAAATAGATTGATACCTCTGACTAGTTGGGTGCCTTTGGACAAATCCCTTCCCTGATCTTTAGCTTCCTCATCTGAAAATGAGTGCTAGAGCCCACCTCACAGTTGCTGTGACCACCAAAGAAAGTAAACAGGCAAAACACTTGGCAGAGCATTGGCCCAGAATAAGCCTCTGCAATTATCACCATCCTTCCTGTTGGTGGAAGAAATGGCACTCAGTCTGCAGGTCTGGCCTGCTAGAAATTCAAATAAGTATCATAAAGAAGGCAAAGAAGGGGTTCCTGCCGAGGCACAGTGAATTAAGGATCTGACTGTAGCAGCTCCAGTTGCAGGGGAGGTACAAGTTTGATCCCTAGCCCAGAGCAGTGGGTTAAAGGACCTGGCAGTGACATAGCTATGGCATAGGACAAAGCTGTGGCTAAGATTCAGTACCTGGCTTGGGAACTTACATATGCCATGGGTGGGGCTATTTAAATTAAATAAATAAATAAAAGCAAGGAAAAGAGGCAAATGCACCTGTGCTGACTTTGAGGCCTGGTGCTCATGCTCACCAAATACTGGGCATCATCTTCTCATCTTTCCGTCTTGTTTTACAGTTACCTGTTGCTGTGTCTGGTTTCCTCATTAGGTATATATCACTTGAATTAATGAATTATGATTGAACCCAGACAAACCTGCCCAGAACTTTGAGCACAGAATGTCTACAATAAATATTTCCTGCAGGGTAGGTATGGTGGTGGTAGTGGGAACTAAATAAAAAAGAAAAGGAAAAAAAAAAAAAACTAAGGTATTAAGAGAAGCTTTACTTTTATCTTGGCTCTGACAACAAACATCTCTTTAACCTTGGGAAAATCACTTAATTTCTCTGGACATCAGTTTCCTCATCTGTAAAGATAATCTCCAATTTCCTTTGTTGCTCTAAAATTCTCCAACTTAAAGATAAATAGCTGCAAAAAGCATCCTCTGTTATCTGGTCTGCTAAGCCATTAGAGCAGAAGAATGAGACCAGCTGATCCTGGACCAGTTGAACTCTTAGTTCAACTTTTAAAACTCAAATTCCCTCTTGCTCTTTCAGCTGCCCTCACTCATCCCATTTAGTATATTTAGCCTGTGAAAGTTCAAGGCAAAATGAGCCCACTGCTAGGATGAAAACACCACTGGGTCTGTGTCATCCTAGCGGTCCTCCAGAGCTTGGCACAAAAGCCCTTTCTGCAAAGAGGAGAAAACATGCTCACAAACCAGTGAACATCACTTGGAGGAGCTGGAGGAATCAGCAATTCAGGTACCAGATATGGAGAGAGAGAAAGGATGGAGGCCCACATGGGCTCTGGTTCTGGCCATAGTCTCTCTCATGAAGCACTGTCTGACAGACAAATGGGCCAGATTTATGAGTCTTCTAAATTCAATCAGAATAGAGCCCACTCTGATCTACAGAAGGTCACTCAACCGTACTGAGTATTTGTCAACATGCCCTGGCCAAAGATAAAGTTAGTGAAGATCCAAGACAGAATTAGAAATGTCCCTATTTATTCCTGGAAACTGTGAGTGTCTGGGCACAGAGAGCACAGAGGCTAGATTTCCCTTCCATGAACACAGAGGCTGTTGCATGGGGCCCTGAGGTGTCTGCTTCAGAGCCAGTGTCTTGTCACCAGCACTCAGCAGCTTGTGTTGCAAGAAGCAAACGTGGAAGCTCACTGCCCAAGGATGGACTCCAGAACACACAGAGAAAGTGGAGGCAGAAGAGTTAAGATTGAGCCCTGCAGTAGGCACATCCCACATTCTGCCAAGACCCTAAGGGACCAGAGTGAGTCATCAGAAGGTCCACAAACCTGGCTTGATTCTCTTCACTTCCACCACTCACAACCTAACAGCAGCAGAACCTGTTCTTCACAAGCTTGTTTTTCACTGACACAAAGCATTAATGAGCATTTTCCTATGCATCCCTGAGCAGCCCATTTCCTCAGTTCTGCCACCACACTGCTCAGCTCACTTACTTCTAAGATGAGAACATTAAGGACACAGTTTGGTGGTACAAAACCACAGAGGTAGGGACTCAACACCTCTGAGGCTCCTTTCAGCATCCAGAACCAATAGGATGTTCCGATGTTACAAAAGCCTAGCACTTTCTTATTTCAGAAGCCACAGACGGAATTAAAAGAATATCCCAGTAGTCAAAGCATTGGCTTAGCCCATCCAGTTTCTGCCAAGGCCTGAGGGGCCATCTGGAGTATAATATTCCTTTTCATCATATGTTTAGTCTTTTTATCCCCATTGCCTTTACCAGAGAGATGGGTATTAGAAGGACCTAGGAGATAAATTGTCATCCTTGAATTTTCCTTCTGTGTAGCTTCTGAAAACAGGTGGGGCCTAATAGACTGATGACCCCAGAACTAAGATCTCTTGGAGGATAGTTCTCTGATGATTTGTGAAGAGAGTTCACCTAAGACAGGATGAACGGGGTTGATGAAAGGAAATGTGACATGGAAAACAAAATTGGCAGCTGGCCAATAAAAGAAGTGTGACACAGAAAACAAAATTGGCAGATGGCCAGGGCATTATTTCTCCTTTTGATTGTTTGAGCCTTTCTGAAGAATAGGAAGGTCAAATGCCTGACCTGTATAACTGTTCCTGACACAGAGTCTTGGGTTGCCTTTTTAGCCACTGCCCTGCGGTACCCTCTCCCTCTTGTTTTGAAAAGTATCACACACCATCCTAAGATAATTGAGTCATCCCCTAGTGGCCTGAGCTCATCAATGCAGCTTCCAGGGTCTTAGGGAAAAGGGGACTTACAGTGAGGACACTGTGGGGGACTGGGACACCATATGTGGGAAGAAATGCGTTAGCCTCACAAGGGCCAAGTTATAGTCTTGCCAAAGACTTCCATGTGACCTGGAGAAGCCATTTAACCTCCATTAGAGCCTCAGTCTTCTCCTTTGCAAAAAGAGGAGCTTGGAGAAGAAAAATCCCTTAATTCCTCTGCAAGGAAATATTTAATGACAACGACGCTTCCTTGAGAACTGAGAACACATAGGTAGCAGAAATCATTCTAAATTTTTCTAGAAAATTAAATAGACAAGAGAGTGATCCATTCCAAGGGCAGAAAGATCAGGATAGCCCATTCCAGGCTACTTTTCATAAGAAGTTTAAGAACAAGAAGGGTCTATATCTTATTTAGCTCTATAAACCCAACATCTAACATAGTGCCTTGTAATTAGCATGGAATAGATCTGCTGGATTAATTCATGAACAGATAAAAAACCCAAAAGCCAAGTATCACTTAAGGTTGGGTGGCAGGTATGCTTCCTTCCATGTGTGTGTCTGTATGCATGTGTGTGTGCATGTGTGTGTGGATGTACACATGTGTGCATGCCTGTGTATGTACATGCACACACATATACAGTACATATATCCATATCACTTAGTGCCCAGTACTGGTCATCTCTTTCTTCCACTAGATGGTGAGCTCTATATGGATGAAAATCTCATCTTATTCATTCTTGTTTCCTGAACATCTAACCAGAGCCTGACTGATGGTAAAAGTTCAGTAGAGTTCACTGGCTGAATGGATAGACAGATGGATGGATGGATGGATGGATGGATGGATGGATGGATGGATGGTTGGATGGATGGATGGATGGATGGATGGATGGTTGGATGAATGGTTGGATTGATGAGTTAAAGTGATATGCACTTTGTGAAATATTCTGTGCTAAAGGAAAAAGCAAGCATGCTTCTTTCTTTTCTAGTTGTTCTTTTGGGGGAGGTAGGTAGTGAAAGAAACAGAGAGGAGGAGGAAAGAATGGAGGGAAGAGGGAGACTGAGAGGAAGGGAGGGAAAAAGGAAGGATGAAAAAAGAGAGAGGGAAAGATAGGGAGGGGGAGAAAGAGTGAGGGAGGGAGAAAGAGTTGGGGCAGAGAGAGAGAGGGTTAAAACTTTAACAAAGACTAAGAGCCAAGAGTGGTGACTTTTTCAGTGGGCAGCATGGGGCTGTCTGTTTTCCATGATCAAGACATTAATGGTTTGGAGAAATAAGACGAAAGTTCTGGAAAAATAAAAAGAAAAGGAGCTGAGAAGGCAACAGTACCAAGAAAATGAATTTTTATTCTTTGGTTACTAATCCTATAGGATTTTAATTTTTGCGTGTTTAAAGAGACTTAAGTCTTCAACACAGGTTAGGTGGAGTGGGATTAGTGACAAACTTAAGCATCAACCATGTCTTTGGATTTGAGACTGGATTTGGGACTTTGTCAGAAGTAGCGGATTGAATTTCTGCCTTGATATGTAAAAATGTTCTTATTTCCTATGCTGTCATACAAGCCACACTGGTTACATCTGTGTGTATCATGGGACAGGGAGTTTGGGCTAGTTCATTTTAAGTGGATGAGAATTTGATTCTGTGACCAAGGAGAATGGCTATCTGGTGGTGTCAGTGGAGAACAGGCTGGAGCAATCTAAGGGTCGGGGGCCAAAGGAAAACACAAACCGGCCACATGATCCATGGTCATGGTCACGCCTCAGGAAAGGGTATTTCTGTTTCTCCAATTTCCCCCACACTGTTCTTGAGAGCAGTGTTGATTACCAGATAACCAGAGCCTTTGGTCTTTCACAGCATCAACAGCTTGGCAGCCACGAAGTGACAGACATCAATACTAATCGCCCAAACCTGTCTGTAACTGAACCCCAGGACAGGCCGTGCTACACCTGCCTGCCCAAGAAATGTACTCCAGGGCCTCCCCCATGGAAAGCACTAACAACACTTATTAGCTGTTTCCTTGCCTGATAAGTGGTCTGTGTCTAGTTCTGGCTCCCATTATTATATTCATTTCAGCCTGTGTCCTGAAACCTGATACCTTTGTACTTGGGGGGTATGCAGTCTGCCACCTGACAATGATTTGACATGACATTGTGACAAAAAACAGGGAGAGGGGATAGAAATAAAGACCAAGGGATCCAAGCTGCTGTGCTGGCAGCTGCAGGCAGGGGTGCCCATCAGCTTGGATATCCGTTAGCAGGAGCCCACACGCCACAGATGGAACAGCCAGATCACTACTGTCAGAGCTTTGTCACACTGAGAGATATCAATTTCCTCTGCCAGGCCAGGCCCTCCCTGTGCAAAATGACAGTGGGTTCTTCCTCTGGACTTTTGAGTTTAATGTGGCTCTGCTTTTGCCCTTCACCTCTCAATTCTACTGCCCTGGCACCTCATTCATCTTTTTGTTCCTACTTCCTGGGCCTCTGGGACTATAGTCAGAGTTGTCACTGGGTTGGTGGCTGAACTGCCCTAGCAGCCACATGTTAGTGCTACAATAATCATTCAAGACACCATCCAGGCTGCAGAGGAAAGGGGATGGTCAAGGAGAGAGGCTTTAATCCCATGAAGCACCTATATAAGAATAGATGTAGAAAGGACTAGGATTCTAGAGACAGAGCTTGTGAGTAACCAGCAGTGACCTTGTGATGAGCCTAACTTGGGGTCTCATCTATGAAACAAACAAGATGAACCAGACCACTGATCCTTTTTTCTTTCTTTTTCAGCTGCACCCTTGGCATATGAAAGTTCCTAGGCCAGTGATGGAATCTGAGCTGCAGCTGTGACCTACCTATACCACAGTTGTGGCAGTGCTAGATCCTTAACCCACTGCGCTTGGCCGGGGATCGAACTTGCACCACAGTAGCAACCCGAGCGGCTGCAGAGATGATGCCAGATCCTTTACCTGCTGTGCCACAGTGGAAACCCCCAGACCACTGATCTTAAAAGTTTCGTTGTTAAGTTTGTCAAAAATTTTGACCTTTTCATTAGCTCCAAGTATATAAAATAAATAAAAATGGAGTTAAGAAGGCTTAAGCCATAGTTCAGCCCTGCTGGGTCCCCTAACTGTTCCCCTTACACATGGAGGCTTCCTTCAGAACACTAGAGCTCCATGCAGCTCAGTGTGAAAACCATGGGGAAGACCCTACTAAGCTCCCTTCTTATCCAAATGTTGCATTGGGTAAGGCCTGGGAGTCAGGGGATTGGAGGGAGGAGGTGGGGATTTGTACCCTGTTAGAATGATCCCATCATCTATGGACATAGAGCTCTGTGGATGCCTGTGGGGAGATGGAATAGGAAAGGGAGAAGCATGGGGCCAGACCCACTCCCACTGCAGTTTGGTTAAAATGGGTGAAAAACAATCAGCCTAGATTCAAATTCTACAGAGAGAATTATCTACCAGAAATATTTCCCAGTATATTTGATGTACTTGGGCTCTGTTATCTCTTTGTCATCGTCATGACCACCAACGACCACCACAAATACAAGTATCACAGGATGATATCAGGATACTTAACATTTATAGCACTTTGTTAGGTGCTAGTCTAAGACTGTTCTTTCATAACATCCCTAGAGAAAGGCATTATTATGCCTTCTATTTATTTTTATTTTTTTGGCCGCCCTTGCAGCAGGCGGAAGTTCTCGGGCCAGGAATCAAATCTGAGTCACGGCTTCTACCTATGCCACAGCAGTGGCAATACCAGATTATCAACCCATTGCACCAGGGGGCGGGATTGAACCTGTGTCTTCACAGCAACTGGAGCCTCTGCAGTTGGATTTAATCCACTGGAACACAGTGGGAACTCCTATTCTACCTTTTAAAAATGAGAAAACTGAGTCCCAGAAAGTTAGGTAACTTCTTCATGCCCAGGAGTTGGTAAGTGGAAAAGCTGGGATTTGAACTCATGTCGTCTGACTCTCAAGTCTGCTCTTGACAAGATTATCATCCAGGAAAGAAGGCTGATAAAGGTGAGGAGAACACTGGCTGTGGTTGTGCTCAAACTGTGAGGCCAGCAAGGTTGGTTTCTAATGGCATAGAACTCCTAGCCATAAGTCCTTTTTGCATCTATGTCTCTTTCTGAATCACCCCACTTGAAACAGTAAATTATACCCAAGATACCCGATTATCCTCTTGCTTATTCTCTTCTTACATTATTCAGAAAATATTCGGAAACTTTTTCTTATCCCGACATAAATAACTAATAACAGAAGAACTCTGTTCTCCTAGATTTGTGCTTTTTTACCAGCGGTTGAAGCCCAGAACTAAAGAGGTGAAGTACCACTTGCAAAACTTCACTGCCACCATCTGAATAGGGATTCTAGACTCCTGAAATTATCGGTCTTCCTAGTGCTCCTGAAATCTATTATGTGGTTTGAACTCATTAGGGAAAACCTGTCCAAATGGGGAAATGTATATCATCTCCAGTCCAGATACAATTCAATGGAAAAAGAGTCAAAAATTGTTGGCCTTGGATTTGAGGTGAGGGTGTGGGGTTGGAGATGATTAGGAGGTTGCAATCACTTATTGATCCCATCTGAAACTCTACTCTATACCTCTGCTCCTGGGTCACCCATGGGTTAACATTTCCTCTGAACAGTCAAGTTCCTCCAAGTTATTTATTTATGTTTGGCTTTTTCTTTTACAGAGCAGAGGAAAATGAAAGAAAAATAACATCCCCTTCTCCAAAAACATTTGCCGTGGCTCCCTGGGAGGAAACAGTAGGGCTTGATAAGACACACAAACCCAGTTCTCAACTCCATCCTCCTCTCTCCTGCTGGCTTGGAGAAATCACTCAGCACTCGTAATGAGAGGATGCAGTGGCTAATTTTACACCATAAATCACAAGGCTAATACTATGCCTAAAAAGTGATACCATCAGCTTTTTTTCCTTCAAGGCTGTTAGATCTTAGTCAATTACTTATGAACCAAGATTTAAAGACTTCAGAAGCCCCTCTGCCAACAAAAGATGCTTCTACCATTAGCTTTCCTTTCCCCTTAGACAGATTCTCCAACACCCCTTGGAAAGAGCTCTAGAATGTTCTCAGCATTTATAGGAAGGGTGTTTGCAAGGCAGCAGCAATTAACAACACCAGGCTAATAGAAATCCTAGTACCTCAATACCCTCCTTGGTATGGCCAATACTCCTGGGTTAGCCTAATGGAAGAGAAGATAGGGAAATACACGGAGATAGGGAAAAATATACCTCCTTTCTGACATATTTCTCAAGCTGTTTAAATATGAAACAAAATCCTACCAGGCTACAAGTTTCCAGCTGTTATGATATCATAAGATAAATTTACAGCTAGAGAAACAGCATGTTTGCTTTTATAAAGTATGGAAATATAAATGTTCCAAGTGTTAAAACTGTCCAAACAAATTAATTCAAGTAAAAATAGTCGTCTCAGATTTGGTTCTCTTACATTTGCTTTCTGTTTATAGAGCTCATGAGCACACTTCTCTTAAGGAGAGGAGTAGAAGTGATTTTCCATCACAGCAGGTGCCCTTCTGCACATGGGAACTCAAGGAGCCCTAAAGCAGAGAAGTTGGGGGCCCCCGGCCCATATCCCCACTGCTGATCTTGTCATTAAAATCTTAATTTAGCCTCTTCGCCAGGGAAGAAAGATTGCCACGGGAGGGCTGAGGCTTGGAAATCCTACGATGTGCTCCCATTTTGGATGGTTCATCGCGAGCTAAAATGAAAAAAGAGTTTCTTTCCTCAGTGACTTTGAAAAGAATAGAGTGGTGATTAACAGCAATATTTTTTTTAATGAAATGCCACCCGTCATCCCTGTCATCTTCTGGCCATCCTCGCTTGTACGCGCCTCCCTGACAAGAGGAATAATAATGGTCATACATCACTGCTCTGCTCGTCCAATCATCTAAATCTTCCCTCGCTGCAGCCTCTGAGACTCAATTACTTTATTGACATGCAATCTTCATAAGGGGAGAAATATTGTGCATGTAAGGTCACTTGGTTATGAAGACATATTATCATATTATCTGCATGAGGGTTGCAGGGCTAAGACCTGACAGAGCTAATTATAATGGTACATGATAGAAAGCTCAGTACACATTATTCGCTTGGCTGCACCAAAGGTGAGGTAAGTCCAGTGACATCATGGTTTTGTGAAGAAAAAAAAAAAATAACGTAACTTTGGCTTGGAGGCTATAACTTTATTTCTTTACTTCCCACATTTTTCCACTGGTGTTGTAATAGACCATGAAAGAACTAGTTAGGGGATTCCTCAGATCTCAGGGAAGGGAGGTGGCATATCTTTGGTGCGTGTGCGTGTGCGTGTGCGTGCGTGTGTGTGTGTGTGTGTGTGTGTGTGTGGCATAGTTAATCCCCATCTAACATCAAGTTTCAGTTCATTTCCCAGCAAGTGAAATGTGAAAGACTCGAGGGAAAAAGTAAAGGGTTATGAATGGGTCAATCTGGTAACAGAGTAAAACTCCCCTTCACCCTCAATGAACCCCTTTTCAGACCCTTGCCCCTTTTCTTCTCCTGGTCTCACTGTCAGAGTCTTTTCATGCTAAGATGTGGTACTCCTGAATGTGGTTTCTTTGCTAAGACATACCAGCTTATTTAAGCATCTACACTCAGACATGCTAGAAGCTTCATGTACTGCTAAGACACATAGCTAGGCAGTCATTCTCTTTGTATCCTCAGCACATCTATGATCCCCATTCACCCAGATATTCAGAGGCCAAATGAGGAGTCTGAGTGGCAAATTTGTAAGAAAGGAGAATCAAGGGGAGAAATCTGGGCCAATTCATGGGTCTTCCAGCCTTGTCACAGTTAATAGGGACCTGGAAGGAAACCGGAGTGGATGGGTGTACTATGAGTCATGAAGTCAAAATCAAGTCAGCCTCCGTGCATGGGCCAGGGCCAGCACCCGAGCTTATTAAGCCCTGGACACATGTTCTCCTTTAGGAGAGGTTTATGAGCTTTTAAATAGAAGAAAAGGAGCCATTCAAACCATCACTACAATCCAAGGTAGGCTGGCTTCTAGATCCTCTCTCCCTCAACAAAGAATTAATTCAATAAAGGAGAAGAAAGTACTAAAGCTGTCTAAGCTCCAGAAACTGCCTTACTCTAATAAAGTGGGTGCTTTGGGAGTTCCCGTCGTGGCGCAGTGGTTAACAAATCCGACTAGGAACCTTGAGGTTGCGGGTTCGGTCCCTGCCCTTGCTCAGTGGGTTAACGATCTGGCGTTGCTGTGAGCTGTGGTGTAGGTTGCAGATGCGGCTCGGATCCTGCGTTGCTGTGGCTCTGGCGTAGGCCGGTGGCTACAGCTCCGATTGGACCCCTAGCCTGGGAACCTCCATATGCCGCGGGAGCGGCCCAAGAAATAGTAACGACAACAACAACAACAAAGACAAAAAAAAAAAAAGACAAGTGGGTGCTTTGGCTTGGCCACAACAAGCACAGAGCAGAAAAGAAATTGAGATTGTCCCAATTCTCTCTTATTTAATACTCTAGTAACTCAAATACCCCTATTTCTGCTACTAATGACTCAAAAATAATGGTGACATCGATAACAAAGCATCAAGAGACCCAGGCTTCTTTTATTTCTAAACTGGAAGTAAAGTGTTCATAACATGTTGTTGACATGAAGTGGGTAAATTTGATGGAAATCCAGGTACAGTAGAAATGGCAACTCTTTAGACATCAGAATTTTTTACCGGCTATTTTAGCAAGAGTGTTGAATGTATTGCATCCATGCCTCCAGCATCTCAAATGCCTTTCTGAAACAGGGAGGTTCATAAAGCACCCCTTTCCCAAAATTGAGATACCAATTGAGATAAAATTGCATGATCAGTAGAAAGAAAGTGGGATAAGTTTTAGGAGATTTAAAAATCTACTCCTGACTCAATCATTCATCATACTTGACATAGCTCCTTAACCAAGGTACAATCTTGGTTTATATATTGAAGAAATTACTTGGGAGAGAGAGTAATGTATTATTAAAGTACTATGGTACTGCCTGATAAACAAACTGGGTCATAAATCCAGCCAGATCATCTATTGGTTTCATGATCTTTAGCAAATCTTTGCCTTCTGAGCCTCAATTGCCCTTCTTTATAATCGATGAGGGTAGTGTCCACTTCAAAGGGTGAGTATGAAAATTAAATGATAGGAAATGAAAGTGAAGACACTTTATAAACAAAATACACTTGGTGAATGGCAGTTATGGCTACTATTTTAACCCTACCCTGTTGTAAACTGTTATGCACGTCAATGATGTAGGTGAACATTGATTGTGAAGAATAAGATCCCATACCAACATAAGGTATGACTGTCATTCATGGTGTTACTAGACCACATTCTCAAATATGAGAGCCCTTTGGATTTTCAACCTCAAAAATAATTTTCATCAGAAAGTCTTTGGCCATCCAGAGTCGTTGGTAATGTCTCAGAAGAAATAAAAGAAAGCTGTGATGGTAGAAAGTGATATGATGGAGGAGGGAATTTAGACATCAGAATTCAGAAGATAACTCCACACAGAAAGTGAGTTAGGATGTGGGACCATAAAGAAATCCATCTAACAACCAACTCCACATGCCTGTCCTCACAGTCATACAGAAGGTTTGGAACCATGAGGCTGGAGAAGAAAATCACTTCTCCTTCTTTGGAATCAGGGCATCATTCGTAACATCCTCCCTCCCAGCCTAGCAGTCAGGAGATGCCTATGTCTAGTGGTCTTGGACACATCCCTTCACCGCTCAAGGCCTCATATGCTGCATCTGGGAAAGTGATTTCCAGTAGCTAATTTCCTGCAATACCTCCTCAATTGATTTTAAGGTCCACTATTTATGAAAAGCAGACAGAGGAGCAATGGAAGCAGCCATTCTAATCAAATTAAGGCATGAGATTTTGATTTGGGTCAAAAGGGGATTTGATCTACTGCTGAAAAGACTATGCCAAGGTTTTTAGCAGTGCCTTTCTTTCACTCTAGAAAGAACTTTATATTCATTAATTTTTAAATATTTATTTTATTTCAAGCCCTTTATGGGATCTGAAAAAAAATCACTCAATTAATTAATAATCACATGTATTATTTCCCATAATCCTCATAAGAATTTTATGAAATGAATATTATTGCCAGCCCCATTTTCTTGTTGAAGAACTGAAAGCTGAGAGAAGTTAAATCAATGTCTTCAGGTCAAACAGCAAACCGATGGCTTAATTTTACATTGTTTAAATCCCTAATCTTTGTGGAGTCTTTTGTACTTGTTTTATAGCAAGAAATAGAAGAGATTTATCTCTTTTGCCTCTTGACCATTAGTAGATAAAACAGGTTATCTCCTTCTAAAAGGGCACTGAATTTGGACAGCTGGTAGGAAGCACTGAGCTGGATGGCTAAATTCTTCAGTTTAATGCAAAGATTCTGGAGGGAAAGCCCATTGTCATATGAGAAAGCAACATGCTGTAAATGCACCGAAGAGAGGAAGAGTTTCAGATGGAGAGGGGAGATCTGAAGGCAAAGTTGGCTCTGGTGTAGGTAGATGTCCACATGATATCACTGGGAGCCATCCAAACAAGAGCAACTTCCTCTTCTATTTTCCCACCATAGATAGTTCTGCCAAAGGCTGCTAGCCTTCAGATATGCTCTGTTAATAAAATGAAGCTATCTCTTAGGAAGACTTTCATCTTAAGAATTAATGACGTGTTGTGAGGATTTTTTTAGACAACTACCCAAGAGTGAAACATAAAATAGGGGCCTGAGTTGAAAGAGGCTTAGCTTTATGATTAGAAAGACTGAGGAGAGAAAGTAGTGGAGCTAGATTTCTTTCTTTTTTTGTGAACCTTATTGAGCTTCATCATTTAGACTCAAATTCAAATTCAAGATGGGTGAAGTATGAATCAAATAATTTGATGAATGAGGTAGAAAAGCTGGTTGTAGACCAACATTCCTAGTGAGAAAACCTAGGAGTTCTAAGAATAGGTATAGAAAATTTTATTTGAAGCCTTCAGGGAGTTACTAAGGCAGTGAGGACATGAGGGGATAGAATGCTGAAAAGAAAGGAAGTACAGAAAATAGAAATACAGAGAAATGTCCCTAACATCCAGTGCCACGTTTTCCTTTGAGGCAATTTTCAATTGTCAAGCTGAAATTAAGGAGCTGAGAACCTGAACCAAACTTCAAACAGCATTCTAGGTCTTGAAGGACAAAATTAAATGTAAGGTATACCCAAAAGAAGGGGTCCAAATAGACATCCTGTACTTTCAGTTGGGACTCTGATGAAGTACATCTCAGGTGGAGGGGTGACTGGAAATAGACTTTGCCACACCAAATTTGCAATCCACTGTCCCACTTGCCCCATCAACTGGATTGAGGCAATTTTCCCCCACTCTAATTGCCTCTCAGAAAGAAAATAAATACTTACTAGAAGAAAATAGCACTATTCACAATCTCAAATTACTTCCATAACTTGCAGAATCAAGTATTCAAGAAACAAGATCAAATGCCTGAAATCTAGGAAAATAAATTTAAAAATACGGAGCTACTAGAGACCCAGATGTTGGAGTTGTTAGCCATGGGCTTGAATATATCAAACACAGATATTTTAAAGATATTTTAGGGCAAAACAGAAATTTAGCAAACAATTTTAAAAAATAAAACAGAATCAGATGAAAATTCAAGGATAAAACATACAATAGCTTACACGAAGGATTCAGCTGTTATATTTAACAGAAGAGTAGACACAACCGAAGAGATGATTAGCAAAAAAGAGGATGGATCAGAAGGAAGTTAAGTTTTATATAAGTTAAGAGGTCACTATTTTAAAGGTTAAACAGTCTATATAACTCAGTCAAAAAGAAATATTTCACAATGGATTAAAAATACGATATGCTGTTATAAGAAACTAAGAAATTAAATCTAAAAATTAAGATAATATAAAATACACATGAGGTAAAAATTGCCAGAACTAAAGGGAAAGTTAAAGAGACCTCTCAGTAAGTAAAGGAAAATTTAAGGTGTTATATAAAAGATTTGAACAGTATGATTAACAAACTTGACTGTACACACTCACATACCCAAGAATAAGTTATTGGAATAGAGTATGTGTTGGAAGAACACTGCACATAAAAACTGCAGACAAAGCACAACACAAAATGTTCATTCAAATAAAACATACACCAGGCTATAAAGCAAGTGTCAACAAATTTGAAAAAAATGAATAAAGCAGAGCATATTCTTTGGTCAGAGTAGAATTATCTAAGAATTATTTACAAAAATAACTGAGAATGCTTAAGAGGTTAGAAATTAGGCAACACGGAGTTCCTGTCGTGGCTCAGTGGTTAACAAATCCAACTAGGAACCATTAGGTTGCAGGTTCAATCCCTGGCCTCACTCAGTGGGTTAAGGATCCAGCATTGCCATGAGCCATGGTATAGGTCGCAGTTGTGGCTCAGATCCCATGTTGCTATGGCTCTGGCATAGGCTAGTGGCTACAGCTCCGATTAGACCCCTAGCCTGGGAACCTCCATACGCCACGGGTGCGGCCCTAGAAAATACAAAAAAAAAAAAGATTAAAATAAAAATAGGCAATATACCTTAAGGGAATCCCAGGCCCGCCAAAAATATCACAGTGGAAATTAGATGATCTTGAATTGAATGGCTACATAAATATAACATAAAAATTTGTAGGCTATAGCTAAATCCATGCTTAGAGGGACATTTTTAACCTTAAATGAATAAGTGAGAAAAGAAGAAAGCTAAAAATCACTGATCAAATTGACCATTTTAAGAAAGAAAAAAATAACAAATAAAATTCAAAAAACTTAAGAAAATTGTAAAAAAGGTTAAAATATTAAAATAAATAAAATATACCTTAAAATAATCAACAGAGCCAAAATTTGGGGGTTTTAGAGGGCTTACCAAATGAGAAATTGTAGTGTGAGGTAACATAAGACTTATCAAGAGAAAAATAAAGGCATCAAATTATAATATCAGAAATAAAAAGAGGGATATCAATATGGTGCCCTTCCCCAAATAGGTAAGAGAATACCATGAATAATTTCATGGAGATAAATTTGACATTTAAATCAAATTTTTAAAAATCCTTGGGAAGAAAAAAAAACTTACCAAAACAGGATAGTTATGTATCTTGAAGAAATTAAATTTGTAATTAAAACTTGCCCACAAAGAAAACTCCAGGTTTAAATGATTTTAACCATGAAATTTTCCAAATAATTAAGAAAAAATAATGCTAATTTTAAATGAAAATTTCTGGAGAATAGAAAAAAATTTAGCAACATTTTTTTTTGGCCTTTTTAGGGCCTCACCCATAGCATATGGAAGTTTTGAGGGTTGAATCAGAGCCACAGCTGCCAGTCTACACCACAGCCAAAGCAACGTGGGATCTGAGCTGTGTCTGCAACCTACACCACAGCTCATGGCAATGGTGGATCCTTAACCCACTGAGTGAGGCTAGGGATTGAACCTGCATCCTTATGGATACTAGTCAGATTCGTTTCCACTGTGTCACAGCAGGAAGTCCCGCAACTTCTTTTTTGAAGAGAGTAAAATTTGATATTAATATGTGACAAGA
The DNA here is from genome assembly GCF_054392235.1 of Sus scrofa. Classification (NCBI taxonomy): domain Eukaryota; kingdom Metazoa; phylum Chordata; class Mammalia; order Artiodactyla; family Suidae; genus Sus; species Sus scrofa. The sequence continues at coordinate 101,140,102 of NC_139396.1, read as the reverse complement.
GAATTAGAAGAAAGAAACAATTTTAGGACAATATTATACACAAAGATTCAAAATTCATAAAAATAATATTAGCAAGTAAATTCTGTATGTATGTATTTATGTATTAATATAATATAATTAACTTGGGCAAATTCCAGAGTGCAAGTTGCTGTAATATTTGAAATTGATGTAATTTGTCAAGAACATGAGAAGACAAACACCATAAAAAAGGATAAAATAATGCCATTTGCAGCAACATGGATGGAACTAGAGACTCATACTGAGTTAAGTAAGTCAGAAAGAGAAAGACAGACACCATATGATATCACTTATATGTGGAGTCTAAAACATGGCACAAATGATCAATCTACAAAACAGAAAAGATCATGGACATAGAGAACAGACTTGTGTTTGCTGGAGGAAGGGGAGGGAGTGGAATGGATTGGGAGTCTGGAGTTAGTAGATGAAAACTGTTGCATCTGGAGTGGATGGACAATGGGATCCTGCTGTATAGCATAGGGAACTATATATATAATCGCTTGTGATGTAACATAATGGAGGATAACATGAAAAAAAGAATGTATACACACACACACATATAACTGGGTCACTTGGCTATACAGCAGAAATTGACAGAACACTATAAATCAATTATACTAAAAAATGTAAAAAAGAGAGAGAATGAGACAAGCGCAGACTGGGAGAAAATATCTGCAAAAGACATATCTGATAAAGGAGTGTTAATGAAAATATACAGAAAGCCCATAAAACTCAACAACAAGAAAAGGAACAATGCCAATATTCCTTTGGGCATTTTAAAATGGGCAAAAAATCCTGAACAGACACCTCACCAAAAAAGATAAAGAGATGGCAAGTAAGCACATAAAAAGACATTCAACATAATATGTCATCAGGGAACTGAAAATTAAACATGATACTGTTAGACACCTATTAGAAAAAAAAAACTACATTGTATATCATTACAACCATATGATAATCTGGAAAAGGAAAAACTTAAAAACTAAAAAGATCAATGTTTATCAGAAATTAGGGGAGAGAGAAGGATGAATAGGTGAAGCAAAGAGAATTTTGCAGGCAGTGAAACTATTCTATTTTTTTACTACAGTGGCAGATACAGATCATTACACATTTATCAAAACCCATAAAATGCAAAACAGCAAGAGGAAACAATAATTTAAACTATGGATTATGGGTGATGATGTTTCAGTGTAAGTTCATCAACTGTAAAGAAGGTCACACTCTGGTAGGGGAGGTTGATAGGGAGGCTGTGCATGTTTGGGGTTATAGGAAAAATCTCTGTGCTTTCTACTTGATTTTGTCATGAGCCTAAAATTTCTCGAAAAATAAAGTCTCTTAAAATCAGCATAATTAACTACATTAATAGAATAAAGGAGAAAAAGCAATCATCTAAATAAATTCACCACAAATTTTTGATATTTGACAAAATTCAATGCTAATCCAAGTTAACTTTTAACAAAACAATAGAAGGGGATGCTCATAATTGATTAAGAGTAGCTATAGAAATAATATACCACTTGATATAGTTAGAAGTGAAATTAAAAATTGAGATTAAAAATGAGAAAAAGACATCTTCCAAGACAATTTCTATTTAATATTGTGCTAGAAGTCCTAGACAATGCTATAAGGTAAGAAAATAGGTATGAGTACTAGAAAGAAGAAATAATCATTTACAGGAGTTGAGATTTTATATTTTAAAAATCAAAGACTCTATAAATTCTTAGACTGCATAAGTAAATTTAGCAAGATTGCTAGCTTCAAGATCAATACACGAGTTATTTCTAGCTCTTTATATTAGCACCAAAAATAAGTGAATAAAATAACAAAAATAAAAAGTAAACAAAATTAAAAAATATATAACCCGGGAATAAATTTTGTACACTGAAATACGTACAAGACCTCTACACACACACAACACACGCTATAAAATATTATTAAGATAAATTAAATTAGACCTAAATAAGTAGAAGGATAACCTTATTGCTATTGACTAGAAAACATAATATTATAAATGTATTTATTCTCTACAAATTAGTCTATATATTCAAAGCAATCTCAGTCAAATTCCTATAAATTGTTTTTCACTGCTGGTGCTGTTATTAAAGCTAATAAAATGATTGTAAAATACATATGGAGATGTAACAGCTGATATAATCTTGATACATGCTTAGGTAATAAGCCTCATTATAAAGAGGTAGTAATTAAGTGATTATGGCACTGACTCAAAGGGGCAAATATATGAATGGAACAGTACAGAGAGTTCAGGAAAAAGCTCACTTATATGCAGACATTTGATTTATGACAAAAGCAGTGAGGAGTGGAAGGTCGTTTCAGATATCCTCATGAAAACTTAATTTTTGATATTTTACCTCACACCATACATGAAAATAAATGTCAAATGTATTACAGTATTAAGTACAAAGGTAAAATACAAGACCTCTAAAGGATAACAGAGAAGAATTCTTTCATGACCTTTGGGTGGGCATAGGTTGCTTAAACATGACTCTGAAAGCACTAACCATAAAGGAAAGACTAATACATTGGACTCCAATATTATAGAAGACCACATAACACTGAATGACAATAAACAAAAAGAAGACAAGACATTTTATATGATTCTAACTATATGACATTCTGGAAAACACAAAACTACAGAGATAGTAAAAAGATAAATGATTGTCAGGGATTAGGGGAGAGAGAAGGATGACATGAGAGTGGTTTGTATAGGTACTAATAATACTCTATTTTTTAATCTGGATAGTGATATCATGATAATTTATGAAGTTGGGCACTATGATTTGTGTGTTTTCTGTATGTATGTCATAGTTCACATTAGAATATTTGTGTTGTTTTTTTTTTTTTTTAACAAACGATTTCCCAGTGAATGCAAAACATGTGACATAGTGCTTAGAACTCTTTCCCTTTACACTGGAAGGATAGAGAGGACCTGTGGAACATACTAACAAAGTGGTTACAAAAGCACAATTTCACCACTTTGCCTCTGCTGATCAGAAAGGATGATCTAGAGAGGAATTAGTTCAAAAATATATATTAAGCAGGTGTGACCCAGGCTGTGATTGAAAGACAGGGATACCAAATTGTATCCAGGGAGTCCATGCAATCTGTATTTTATGAGCCAATCCCTCTGAGCTACAGAAAATGACATGTTATCCTGCAAACTAACCTGCAGAAGGGGATCAGGCAAGTAGAGTACACAGCAGTGGGATCACTCTTGTCTGGCTCATTAGTGGGTGAAACATTATGATGCAGCAGATGTGCCTCTTACATCATAGCTAGCATATAATCACTTTACTGTACCTGCTAAAAGAAAGATACACATGGACAGTACAAACATACATGCACACACACACATCAATCACTCCCTAGCTACAATCCAGTGGGGTGCGTGTCTGATCCCTGGGGAAACTGGGGTAGAATAGAAGAAACAGATATGTAGCCACCATCAAGGAGGCAGAAGTGTTATTATTATAATTATTTGATCTCAATCTCTGGGATTGTTAAACTCTGACATGTGGATCTGTTAAGAGAACCCCTTGAAGTTATGCATAAAAACTGTCTAAAAATGGAGAATTTTTTTACTTTGTTTTGTTGTATTGTGGACACATTCCACAGTGCTAAGCACATGCTCCAAAAGGTCCTTGACTTACTACAAATCATAACCACTGGGTAAGAATTTAGAAATTACTGTCAAAAACATTATCTTCTTTGAATTGCCTAAATACTTTGTGAAAGAGGCAACCCAGTAAACAACATCTTCTAGAGATTAAGACTATAAAGCTCAGAGAAGCTGAGTGACTTGCCCAAGGCCACATATAAGTAGTAGAGTGGAGGCTTGAATCAAGAGTATTAGTCATTTAAAATCTCTGAAAAACTTGATACATATCCATGAGAATGCCAGCAGGGATAGGGTAAGCTATTCTTAATTTCATGAGGGACTATATTCCATCCTATGGCAAGGGTCATTGTGGAACTGCTTTCAGAGAGCTCGGTATCTTCCCTTTCTGAAGCTTCTATCCTAGTCCTGCCTTTGAGAATTCCACCACATTACAGTAATGCTTCATCCTCAGGCCACACCACCATTTAGATAGTGAAAGGCAGTTCATGTTCTTCCCACTGATCCTTAGTGTTTATCTGATCTGTTTTAGAGAGGTTACCTCACTCTGCCATGATACCCAAGTCTAGGCTTAGTACTGCAAGGTGATGCAGAGAAAACAGCTTCACAAAGCCCTCTCAGGGCTGTTTCATAAAATACATGTGAGCTGATTAGAAGCCCCCCTCCCATCTCCCCTTCCACAGAGCCAGGCTGGTGTGGTAGATTCAGGATTCCTCAAAGAGCAGCCTGTAGAACAAGACATGGAGTCAGCCTTGTCTGTGCATCTCGTGCATGCAAGAACATGTGGTGTGCTAAGCTGTGATGTGCAATAAAGGATGGCCTGGCTGACAAAGTGTGGGAAGCATATGGCAGGGGTGGGGCCCATAGCTGTGTCAGGAATGCATGCACATATGGTGACAACAATGTGCATGGGATATGATCCTTAATCTTTCTTTTTAGAAAAATTTGTACACAGACACAGGCATGCACACCCCCCACCCCCCCACACACATACAAACATACCTGTCAAAGAAGATTTGAGAATGTTAACATGGAAACAGGTATAAAAGAACTTGTCTAACCCCCTCATTTTGCAAAGAAATTGAAGCCCTAAATATATAGAATATATTCTTGATCACACAGAGAATGCCACAACTGGAATCTAAGCCTCCTGTTCCCAATTGAGAGCTCCTTCCTCCATTCCATGCCATTTCTCAAACACTGACCACACCCAGCTTTATCCCCCTTTCCCCAGATGAATTGAAGCTCTGGACAGAACATCCTTGTGACAGGTCTTAAATAGACAATGAGAAAGTTGATTCAGACTCTGGACTGACTTTATGTCAGGCCTTGGCCCCAAAATTCAAATGGACCTTTGGGAAGTTGCTGAAAGGAGCAGAAATCAGTCAGCCTTGGAAAGCCAGAAGATCCCCAGACCAGTCTCTTGGAAACATACACAGCTATTCCCTCCAGCAAAGAAAGAAGGTTCCTACAGAGGCAGAGACACATGGAGCCCCTTGTACTTCCCCTCCCACAGCTCCTGGTGTGTGTGTGGGGGAGTTCTTGGACTCCAGCAAAGAGAGGTGGTATATTACACATCTTCTTGTATTCCTACAGACCCATAGCCAAAGAACCACAGGCTTATGGAGTCTCAGCTTCCTTTTCTTCCCTCTGCTCATAATAAGAGACATGTGCCTTTGCTTTACTCTCCTAAAATCTCCAAAGCAAATATGAGCCTTCTTCTGCAGCCACTTTCCTGTTCTGGTGAATTATGCCTCACTGGTTCTTTTCCAGGTTGGCGATTTAAGAGTGACCTACAAAGCCCTCTCTGGCACCCATAGTAGGTGAACCTAAGCACCGACTTTAAGTGGCCCATAGGTGGGACCACCAGATGAGCTATGTCTCATCCAGTTTTCCCAGGGTTACATGACTGAGACACAAGAGAAGAATACAGAGGAATAAACTCTTCCACTCTCTCTGTTGCTCAAATCCTTCAAGTTCCCTTTCAGGGCTCTCCTACTATGGCCTTCCCCCAAGAACTACTTCTCTCTTGTCTAGACCACACATATATCTCTTGATTATATTCCATTGAAAGCATATAGTGGTAAGCTATGAGTGGGACCTCTCCCATTTTCACATTATTCCTAAAATTATGAAGTCTTCGACCAGCTCTTAAACCAGATCACATTCCAAGCCTTCCTTAAAGCCTTCTTCGACACTAAGACCAGGGAGATCTCAGCTCCTCAGGGCCCTCAAAGCTCTCAGTTCACACTTGTGTGTTATGTAACACCAACAACACTGTATTGTCTCGTTAATCTCAGCATATGTCTACTTCCTCCACCACACCAAATGGACATATCTTTGTCCTTTTGTCTCTAACCCGGGCTTACCACTGGTAGGACTGCAATAAATATTGGATGGATGGATGAGAGGAAGGAAGGAAGGAAGGCAGGCAGGCAGGCAGACTGTATGAACGTGAGTTCTTTTTTTTTTTTTATTTTAAGGCTGCACCCACAATGTATGGAAGTTCCCAGGCTAGAGGTTGAATTGGAGCTGCAGCTGCTAGCCTATGCTCCAGTAACTCCAGATCTGAGTTGCATCTGCAACCTACATTGTAGCTCAGGGCAACACCAACACAGATGGTTAACACACTAAGTGCAGCCAGGGATAGAACCCATGTCCTTATGGATACTAACCAGGGTCGTTACTGATGAGCCACAACAGGAATTCCTGGACATGAGTTCTTTTAAGAGTGGTAATATAATTTTAATGCATGTGGCTTGCTGTTTTTGTTTTGTTTTATTTTGTTTTGTAGCTCTGTAACTCCTAACAGACCCTATTACTGTTTTATTCTACGACCATTAAAGGTACTTATTCAAGGAATAATATTGATGCTGAATTGTATTGATAGCAAAGTCAATATACAGCATATGTTGGTATAAATAGTGTAAAGTCAGAGGTGATATCCTTTTAGGAGATGAATAAGCAGAAACTCAGATAACTTAAAAGGCTTGGCCAAGTTCATATAGCTAGTAAATGGCAGAGATCAGAAACAGACCTCCAGGCAGAACCCGGTGATTAAAAGCTGGACTCGGTTGCCCTGTCTGGATTTGAAGCCCATTCTGCCTCTCACCAATCATATTAGGAGAGTTGCCTTCTTTTTGCTTTAGTCATTTTTCTGAAAATTAGGCAAATGATGTGCCGATCTCACAGAATATCGTCATGTTTATGTGAGGTAATCAATTCAAACTTCATTAACCTAAAGTGCTTAGAGACTTTCTTTACAAGGCAAAGGCTCAATATATGTTGCAGCTAATATCCATTTGATTGGTTCAACATATATTTGTTGAGCAACAGGGTGTGCCAGCCCCTGAGGGTGTAACACTAATACAGACATATAATCATGTCCTTGGAGAGCTTCCTTTCCAGTGTGGGAGGACACACAATACATAAAATTGTTCAACTTTATAATATTTTTGGATTTGCAAAACAGATGGCAAGGTCATTCTGGAGCTCACAGAGAGAGGTCAGAGCTGGAAAGAGAATCATGAGAGATATGCGTAGAAGAGATGGTTAAAGATCCAGAGTGGCTGAGATTGTTAAAAAAGGAAGAATGGCTCAAAGACTGAATCTTGAAGGTCACATTGAAGAAGAGGAGAATTAAGTAAGGAGAGAAAGGGGGCAGAGGGAGGTATGGGAGGAAGTTAAGAGAACAAGGTGACAACTAAGGGATGAAAGCATTCAGGGTGATCATTGCAAGGAGTCAGCAGGCAAAGGCTGTGAAGAGGACATTGGATTGCTGCCCAGAAGAGAGATGATGAAGGAAGATAAGGTGTGGGAGGAGTGAAGAAGTGGGGGAGGGTGAGAGAGGAGCAAAAGCGAGGGAAAAATGTAACAAGTCCCAAGGGCTCTTTCTACATCTAGCAGTAAAACAAAGGAGGTGGCATGAGAGAGAGAAAGAACTAGAGAGAGAGAGAATGGGAGAGAGAGAGAGAGTATGGGAGAGAGAGGGAGAGGGAGAAAGAGAGGAGGAAGAGTAAGGGAAAGTTGTTTTCAGGCAGAGGAAATAGGACAACGATGTTTCAGGGTATAGGAGTACCACAGAAGAGTCAAAAGGACTTATAAAAAACATGCAGGTTTAGAGTCTTATTAAACTAATGAGGTGCCTTTTAATTTCCCACCACCTTTCTCCCCAAACAGCTAATCCACTGCTTTGTAACCTGTGTTAGAACACTTGCCTACATTTATAGAATCACAGACCAGCTTGTTACTTAGAGAACACAGAGTTTTCAGGGGAGGGACACAACTTCTGATTCTGTATCCCTCCCTGATCACTGCAAAAAGTTGAATGTGGAGCTTTGTTAAAGCTGGATATGTTCCAAAAATCCACAGCAGGCTGACTGGTTAACCCTATAACCATGAATCAGAGACTAAATGGGGTGTGAGCCTTCCTTCCTGAACCCTTACATCTGAATAGACCACCATCTTCCTGAAGTACATTTAAGGAGGAAGAGCCTTCATCCTCCACCTAGAAACAGGAAGAAATTTAAAATAACAACCCAAGTTTGTTTCAAGCCAAGGATTATACAATTTGAGGAATAAACCACAAACTAGACAGCCACAAGCACCTTACTCAGCCATTATCCCCAAATAAGGCAAGATTTCATTTATTTTTCTCTGGCTTTAATGCTGTATTTTTCACTCCAGGCCTCCAGCCCGTAAGTCAAACAAACTTTGGGAAACATTCAACATTTTGAGAGAAATCCAAAGGGTAATCCGGTCTCATCAAAACCAAACTAAACCGTTGGCAAACAGAGGCCAGTGACTTGTAACTGCACCACGTTTGTCCCAGTGGAGCGCTAAGATTTTGCAAACATTCTCCATTCCCTCACTGGATTTCTCACCAAGTGAAGGCCAGAGTCCCCATCTGCTTTCCATCACTGTCCCTGCCTTGCACTCTGGCAGAGCTCTGCCCTGGCTACCTTTGTTATTCCTCCAAAGTGGCCCGCCCCAACAGAGCAAAGGAGGCCTGGGCAAAGCCCCGCCGCCTGGTTCACACTTTTGGGAACATGCAATCGGCCAGAGGCATGACTCTGTCCTTGTCTCTGAACTCTCACATCTTACTTCTCTCTGCCTTTGCTCTCTACTCCTGGAAAAGGGAGATCAGCAACACTACAATGAATGTGCTTTGAGATCCCAGGACGGTCCGCACTATGCCATAAATAGAATTTTGGCCAGGAAAGAGTAATCTTGTAAACTGAAGCACTTTAAAAATAGCAAAGGATTTATCTGAAGTAGAATAGGAATGGTCCTTTAGGGAAATGATGTAGTCGATTGTAGGCAAACACTTTCAACACAGAAAGTCCATGAAATAGAGCTGTAATATGTATATAATCATTCTAATTATGGTGCATTTTTAAAGTCAATTACACAAACCTGGCAATGGGTTTAGTGGAGCAGTTGAGTTTCTGGGAAACGATGCAGAGAAAGTGTAAATGTGGATGAAATCTTGTCTGGACCACATAGGCTGTGGATAGCCAGTCACAAGTCAGTCCCCATTTACCCCTTTCTACCATGGGTTACTGGAGTGACTTGGCAGGTGAGGATGAGAACAAATTCAGTCTTCAAGGAATCCCGACATGATGTAACAGTAAGATCAGTTAGCATTTTCTTTCCAATCTTTTTTAAGAAAATAATCCCAAGAGCGAAAAGATAGCTACACATGAAAATTTCATCTCTGGATTATTATGATTGTGAAGAAAGGTAACCCAGGGAGTTCCCTTTGTGGCTCAGCAGTTAACGAACCCGACTAGGATCTATGAGGATGTGGGTTCAATCCCTGGCCTCATTCAGTGGGTTAAGGATCTGGCATTGCTGTGAGCTGTGGTGTAGGTCGCAGACACGGCTTGGATCCCATGTTGCTGTGGCTGTGGTGTAGGCCGGCAGTTGTAGCTCCAATTTGATCCCTAGCCTGGGAACCTCCATAGTCTCCTTGCCTCTAAGGACTGGTACCAGAATGATCTTTCCAATTAGCCAATCTGATCTGCAGTGATTTTTTTCCCCAAGCATTTATGACAAAGTCCCCACTCCTTAAGTTGGCATACGAAGTTCTTCATGATCTCGCTCCAACTCACCTCTGCTACCAGCTCCCTCGCCCACATCTTTGTCTTCCCTTTTCCCCTCTACCCTTCCACACCACATTCTCTGGCCAAACTAAAATTCACTTTCTTCTCCAGACATGTATCTTTTCTCTGAGCCATCTTATGCACTGTTCCCTCTAACCTGAACACTCTTCCCATATATCTCCCTGGTTAATTGTGATATACTGTCAGGTCTCAGCTTCGAGGTCAACTTCTCCAGGAAAACCTCCCTAATCCTTACCTAAAACTGGATTCCATGTTCTTTGAAATGTTCTCACAAGTCTGCATGTCCACTACAAATCTCTTACCATGGGTAAAAGTTGTTAATGTTAAATATAAATCTTTTCTGTAAACTTGACTGAAGTCAAGTTCATTTTTTTATCAGTTTATTCTTAACATTATGCCCAGCACACAATGAGCACTTAATATGTGTTCATTTTAGTGTTATTGATACATATTAGGAAATGCTAAAGTCAATTATGCAATTGATATTCATATTTAAAGATATGGGCTGGTATAGAGCAAATGAAAGTGAAATTCATGGAGATTATATAACATAAATAACTTGTATTAATGCTTTTTGAAAAATAAAAATGTCCATTTGTAGCATGGATACAACTACATACCAATTGATGGATTGGATTTTGGGGGGATATTAAGAGTATAGGTACTTTTTTCTCTAATATTGCTAATTTTCTAAATTTTATAAAATAAATATCTTAGAATAGAAAATGTAATTTAAAAATATAATGTTAGTTCTCTTTTTCTAATTCATTTAGGTATTGGGTTGGGTTAAGTTGTTGATTTGAGATTTTTCTTCTTTTTTGAGGAAGGCCTGTATTGCTATGAATTTCCCTCTGAGCACTGCTTTTGTAGCATCTCATAGATTTTGAGTGAATGTGTCTTCATTATCATTTCTCTTGAGGTATATTTTAATTTCCTTCTTAATTTCCTCATTGACCCATTGGTTTTTTTTTTTGGTAGCATGTTGTTTAGTCTCCATGTAGTAAGTTTTTACTCATTTCTTTTCTTGCGGTTGATTTCTAGTTTCATGCCATTGTGGTCAGAGAAGATACTTGAAATTATTTCTATACTCTTAAATTTGTTGAGGTTAGCTTTGTGTCCCAGTATGGGATCATTCTTGAGAATGTTCCATGTGCACTTGAGAAGAATGTATATTCTGATTTTTTTAGATGTAATGTCCTGAAAATGTCAATTAAGTCTAACTTTTCTATTGTGTCATTTAGGATCTCTGTTGCCTTATTGATTTTCTGTCTAGAGGATCTGTCCATCATTTTGAGTGGGGTATTAAAGAATCCTACTATGATTGTATTCTCATTGATTACTCCTTTAATGTCTGCTAGTATTTGTTGGAGGTATCTGGGTGCTCCTATATTACAGGCCTATATAATGACGATTATAATGTCTTCTTCTTGAATGGATTCTTTAACCATAAAATTGTGTCCTTCTTTGTCTTTCCTTATGGCCTTCATTTTAAAGTCTATTTTGTCTGATATGAGTATTGCAACTCCTGCTTTCCTGTCCTGTCCATTGGATCTTTTCCCATCCCTCACTTTCAATTTATATGTGTCCTTCAGTCAGCAGAAGGAAGGAAATCATAAAGATCAAAGAGGAAATCAATAAAAGAGAGATTAAAAAAAAAACTGAAGAAATCAATAAAACCAAAAGCTGTTTCTTTGAAAAGGTAAAAAAAAAAATTGACAAACCTCTGGCTAGACTCACCAAGAAGAGGAGAGAAAAAAACTGAAATAAACAAAATCAGAAATGAAAAAGGAGAAGTCACAATGGAAACTACAGAAATACAAAAAACCATGAGAGAATACTATGAACAATTGTATGCCAACAAATTTGACAACCTGGATGAAATGGACAACTTTCTAGAGACTTACAGCCTGCCAAAATTGAATCAAGAAGAAAGAGATCAACTGACCATTCTGATCACTAGAAATTAAATTGAATATGTCATAAAAACACTCCCTACAAACAAAAGTCCAGGACCAGATGGCTTCAGAGGTGAATTCTACCAAACATACAAAGAGGAACTTATACCCATCTTCTTTAAACTTTTTCAAAAGATTGAAGAAGAAGAAACATTCCCAAAGACATTCTATGATGTCAACATCACCCTAATTCCAAAATAAGACAATGATAACATAAAAAAATAAAACTATAGGCCAGTATCTTTCATGAATATAGATGCAAAAATTCTTAACAAAATTTTAGCCATCCGAATCCAACAATATATAAAAAAGATCATACACCACGACCAGGTGGGATTCATCCCAGGTGCACAAGGATGGTTCAACATATGCAAATCAATCAACGTCATATACCACAATAACAAAAGAAAAGTCAAAAAGCACATGATCATCTCAGTAGATGCGGAAAAAGCATTTGACAAAGTCCAACATCCAATCAGGATAAAAACTCTAATCAAAGTGGGTATACAGGGAACATACTTTAACATAATCAAAGCCATTTACGACAAAGCCACAGCAAATATAATACTCAATGGAGAAAAGCTGAAAGCCTTTTCACTAAAATCTGGAATAAGAAAAGGATGTCCATTCTCACCACTGTTATTCAACGTAGTATTGGAAGTCTTAGCCACAACAGACAAACAAAAGACATTAAAAGCATCCAAATAGGAAGAGAAGAGGTAAAACTGTCACTGTATGCAGATGACATGATACTATATATAGAAAATCCTAAGGACTTAACCCAAAAACTACTTGAACTGAGCAACAAATTCAGCAAAGTAGCAGGATATAAGATTAACATTCAGAAATCAGTTGCATTTCGGTATAGTAACAATGAAATAGTAGAAAAGGAATACAAAAATACAATACCTTTTAAAATTGCACCCCAAAAAAATCAAATACCCAGGAGTACACCTGACCAAGGAGGGAAAGGACCTATATGCCAAGAACTATAAAACATTAATGAAGAAAATTAAAGAAGATGCAAAGAAATGGAAAGATATCCCATGCTTCTGGGTGGGAAAAATTAATATTGTAAAAATGGCTATACTACCCAAAGCAATCTACAGATTCAATGCAGTCCTATCAAATTACCGAGGACATTTTTCACAGAACTAGAACAAACAATCCAAAAATTTATAGGGAACCACCAAAGACCCAGAATTGCCAAAGCAATTCTGAGGAACAAAACCTAAGCAGGAGGCATAACTCTCCCAGATTTCAGGCACTATTACAAAGCCACAGTCATCAAGACAGTGTGGTACAGTACCAAAACTGACAGACAGACCAATGGAGCAGAATAGAGAACCCAGAAATAAACCCAGACACTTATCTATGGTCAATTAATCTTTGGCAAAGGAGGCAAGAACATAAAATGGGAAAAAGACAGTCTTTTCAAAAAGTATTGCTGGGAAACCTGGACAGCTGCATGCAAATTAATGAAACTAGAACACACCCTCACACCATGCATGGAGATAAACTCAAAATGGCTGAAAGACTTAAATATAAGACAGGACACCATCAAACTCCTGAAAGAGAACATAGGCAAAATGTTCTCTTACATCAACCTTAAGATATTTTCTCAGGTCAGTCTCCCAAAGCAACAGAAATAAGAGCAAAAAGAAACCAATGGTACCTAATCAAATTGACAAGCTTTTGCACAGCAAAGGAAACCAAAAAGAAAACAAAAAGACAACTTACAGAATGGGAGAATATCATTTCAAATGATGCACCTGACAAGGGCTTAATCTCTAGAATATACAAAAAACTCATACAACTCAACAGCAAAAAAGCCAACAACCCAAGTGAAAAAATGGGCAAAAGATCTGAATAGACTTTTCTCCAAAGATGTTCAGATGGCCAACGAGCACATGAAAAAATGCTCAACATCCCTGATTATTATGCAAATCAAAACTACCACGAGATACCACTTCACACCAGTCAGAATGGCCATCACTAATAAGTCCACAAATAACAAATGCTGGAGGGGGTGTGAAGAAAAGGGAACCCTCCTGCACTTTGGTGGGAATGTAAGCTGGTACAACCACTATGGAGAACCATATGGAGGTACCTTAGAAATCTATACATAGAACTACCATATGTCCCAGCAATCCCACTCTTGGGCATATATCCAGACAAAACACTCCTTAAAAAAGACACATGCACCCGTATGTTCATTGCAGCACTATTCACAATAGCCAAGACACGGAAACAACACAAATGTCCATCGACAGACGATTGGATTAGGAAGATGTGGTATATATACACAATGGTATACTACTCAGCCATTAAAAAGAACAAAATAATGCCATTTGCAGCAACATGGATGGAACTAGAGACTCTCATACTGAGCGAAGTAAGTCAGAACAAGAAAGACAAATACCATATGATATCATTTATATCTGGAATCTAATATACGCACAAATGAACCTTTCCACAGAAAAGAAAATCTTGGACTTGTAGAATAGATTTGTGGTTGCCAAGGGGGAGGGGGAGGGAGTGGGGTGGTTGGAGAGCTTGGGGTTAATAGATACAAACTATTGCCTTTGGAATGGATTAGCGATGAGATCCTACTGTGTGGCCCTGAAAACTATGTCTGATCATTTATGATGGAGCATGATAATGTGAGAAAATAGAATGTGTACATATATGTGTAACTGGGTCACCATGCTGTACAGTAGAAAAAAAATTGTAGTGGGGAAATTATTAAAAAATTATAAATTAAAATAAAATGCAAATATATATATATATAATGCTAATATACAACCAAAAAAAATTCTCATTGTAGAAAAGTATAAAATCACCAAAAAGTTCAAATGAAAATAATATGAAAACTACTCACCACTATTGACATGATAGTAAATGTTCATCCTTGGTGTGTGGGTGTGGGTGTGGGTGTGAATGTTTACCTAAAAATCACCAGGGTAGATGACACAAAGTGGCAAACTCAATGAAACTAAACTATGAACAACAGGATCTCCTTGGAATCTCTAGAAAGCAGTAACCAGATGCAAATACCCTTTTTTTGTTTGTTTACTTTCAACATTTATTAATTCATTCACTCCTAATGTATTCCTACTTGATGCTAAATGCGAAGCACCAACAGAGGGAGAAATAAGCCCAGATTCTAGAGCCATCTGTCCCTGTTTATAACATGACTGCTACACTAGGATATATAAACCCGGAGAGAAATGTGGTCAAGAAGGGAATGATTTCTTTTCTTTTTTTTTTTTTTTGTCTTCTGTCTTTTCCTAGGGCCACACCCACAGCATATAGAGGTTCCCAGGCTAGGGGTCTAATCAGAGCTGTAGCCACCAGCCTATGCCAGAGCCATAGCCAGAGCCACAGCAACTAGGATCTGAGCCGTGTCTGCAACCTACGCTATAGCTCACAGCAACGCCGGATCCTTAACCCACTGAGCCAGGCCAGGGATGGAACCCACAACCTCATGGTTCCTGGTCAGATTCGTTAACCACTGATCCACGATAGGAAGTCTGGGAGTGATTTCTTAAAGTGAGTGAGGAAGGAAGGGAATTCCCATCCATGGTAGTGGTGAGTAGGAATGAACAGTGTAGCAGGTATCCTGAGGATCTGAAGAAGAAAGAACACAGAAGGGGAAAAAAAAAAGAGAGAGAGAGAGAATATAAGACAATTCCAGAGGTAGTTGTAGAGAGCAAGCAAGAAACTGGCCATATTGTTCCTCAAACATCCCAGCTCTTATTTAACCAAAATTATACCATTTTGGATGGGTAATGACTGTTCTGCTGTCTAAAGGACCAAGTTTGTCTTTTGGGTGAATCTTGATAGGAATAATTTATATTTCTAGTGTCAGGTCCATAGAACATTTCCTGCACACTTTTGAAACACAATCAATGATAATTCTGCCTTTAAATAAATTTCAGAATGTTCAGAATTATGATTAGAAAGCTGGACTGGCCAAAGATAAGTATTTCAGACAGTCAGGCAAGCATTTTCAAGTCTTCTCTCTAGGTCCACAGTCTCCACCCAATGCAGCTGATACTGGAGGTGTCACAGTGTGTCTCTTTTGGCCACAGACATCATTGTGGTTCTGCACTGGAGTTCTCATCCCAGCCCTTGAATGACCACAAAAAGAGAAATTCCATTCTATGCTCCAGATACTTCTCAAGTACGTACTCTCATCAAACCCAACTGATCTCTAGCTTGCTCTCTTGGAATTGTGATCTTGACAGGTACTGTGTAAAATCAGTAAACAGTGAGGAGTTGCTAATCAGTAAGTTTAAAGCTTCAGTAATGCAAAATGTGTAAGTTATAGAGATCTACTGTATAGCATTGTCCCTATAGTTAATGATACTGGATTGTACACTTACAAATTAGTTGAGCAGGTAAATCCCATGTTAAATATTCTTACCACAATAAAATGTATTAAAAAATTTGAAACAAGGTGTTAGTTGAGCTAACACTGGCAGAAGTAGGGAAATTTGTGTTCTTCCTATGATTTTGAAACTATATTCCTGCTCATTAGTAACATGGAAGAGGGTGACAGAACATGTTATATCTAGAGTCCAGCTGATTGTCTCAAATTCTACACTTCACATACTGCTTATCTTCATTAGGGATGCCCCAAAGATCATATATTAATTCAAAACAAATATTCCAATTTAGGTCTCCTTCCAGGACATCATGTGAGTGTGGTTACATGGAGAGATTGTCCCGGCCATTTACAAAGTCATTTACTGAGTTCACCTCCCTGTTAGCAAGGCAGAGTGTTGTGATGGAAACCATGCAGGACTCAAAAACAGAGAGATAGATTTGACCCTCAATTGTTTACCTTCTCATTGTAGGATCTTGAACATTTCTCTCTCCCTCTCTTGTGCCTCTTTTCACTTATCAACAAAAATGAAAATGCTAATAAAATCTACTAGTGTTATTGCGGGTTACATAAGATAATGAGATAAGACTAGTTATTTTGAGTAACCAAACCTCAGGGTTATGGAGGATGTAGAAGTTATTCTTGGGTGGAATTAAACCTGGACCTAGTAACTTCCAGCACATTCATTCATTGGTTAGGCTGCCAAGTTCTCCTGTGAGGAGCAGGTATATGTCACACTCCTCTGAATACCCACATCTCTGAAATATCAACTGAATAAGAGGATGAATGGAGAAACTGATTTCTTTACATTTATTACGTTATTGAAAAGTAAAGGGAACTAGGAAAGGATTGAGTTTCCCCCCACCTTAAGCATCAGGAAAATAACCATTTCTCCCCAGGATGTACCAACAAATGCAAAATCTCTTCCTGGCCTCCTCCACCCTCCAAGTCTGAGCCCAAGCCAAGCTGCACCCTCCCTCTCCCAGGTACTTTCCACCTGCCACCTCTCTGCATAGCACCTGGTCCACGGCCCTTCACTCCTATCCATGCAATGAGCAGGATGAGCTTTTTCAGGCATGGACTGATTCTTATTTATGGGCAATCAATAACTATTTTGGGGTGGATAGAAGATCAAAGGATGGATGATTGGGAAGACAGTGAAGAAGAAAGAACGACTGAGTGAACTGCAGCTTAACTGTATTGAAATTTTTTTAGGGCCACGCCTTCGGCGTAAGAGGTTCCCAGGCCAGGGGTCTAATGGGAGCTGTTGTTGCCAGCCTATGCCAGAGCCGCAGCAATGTCATATCCGAGCCACACCTGCAACCTACACCACAGCTCATGGCAATGCCGGATCTTTAACCCACTGAGCAAGGCCAGGGATCAAACCTGCAACCTCATGGTCCTAGTCGGATTTGTTTCCTCTGCGCCACGACGGGAACTCCTGTACTAAAACCTTGAATGGTTTTTCAGCCTTTCTGAATTGTTTTAAACTTTAAAGATTCTGTATCTTAACAGTAGGTAGAATCAAAGGATTGCCAGGTTCTACTGACTCAATAATAAATGTTTCACTATTAGCTTTACAAATCCGCTCCAGGGAAGGCCCCTCTTGAACCAAGTCGGTTTCTCTTTTAGTAGGGACACACTTGGGGTCATGAAGGATGAAAGGGCACCTGACAATCCAAACTGAATCAATCTCAAAGATCAATGGAGGACAGATGTCAGGGTCTGGTCCAGTCCTGTGACAGCCACAAGGGGCATAGCAAGTGAGAAGAACCACACTGAATGCCCTTTAATTTCTCAAGGGGAAAAAAAAAATATGTTACCGAAAGACCAGAAGAGGCTGGGACATTCTTCTTTAGAACATAGGATTCTCAAGAAATATCTAAATAGTAATATATATATATATATATATATATATATATATATATATATATGTATATGTATGTGTATATATATATATATATCTGTATTTCTATATATAGGTATACATCTATTTATATCTATATTTGTATATATCTATCTGTATATATATCATTCCTTTTTTTTTTTTTTTTAGCTGCACCCATGGCCTGTGGAAGGTCTTGGGCCAGGAATCGAACCTGCATCACAGCAGCGACCCGGGCCACTTGCAGTGACAATGCCAAATCCTTAAGCAGCTGTACCACAAGGGAACTCACCTAACTTTTAAAAAATAAAAGCCAAATGAATCCCCATGCTGTCTTGTCTGTGCCAGATACTTAGAATATAAGAAAAACAAAAGTTCATCAAAAGCCCCTTTACAATAGTAATATCTCTCTCCCTACTCCCTTTGAGGTGTTAATGGTTTGCAGATCAGAGGGATTCAGATGAAGATGCCATTGAAGATGCCTCTTTCCCCCCACAGAACGTTCAGTAAAAGATGACCCAAACACCAGTATGTTCCAATCACACAGGTTAAGTTCATACTGCAGAATGTATAGACTGTGCACAGCTCCCTTTCCAGAATGGCATCCATATTTCCCAAACCCATCTAGTCAGCACATCTCTAGGTTATAAATAAATAACATATGCAGATGCAGAAGAGCCCTGCCAGCTCTTCTGTTGTTTCTCTTGATTGGAATTCCTAGGCTTTCTTCACTGGTCAGGTACATAGAAGGACATTTGAGGTGGAGAGTACTTTTAGATTTTCTGAATTAAATTACCATCATTTGTAAAGAAAGCTTGGAAAGTTTCAAGTATTAAGGTTATCTTCACAAATGTGGGCCATTTCCAGAGGTGGACAGTCAGGGGACAGTGTGAGAGAGAGGGAAATGTAAAAGTTAAGAGGCAGAAAAAAAGGAGATGGGAAGAGAGCAGAGGGGCTACAAAGACCACATGGATAAATGAGTTTAAGAAATTGTTTTGGGAGTTCCCGTTGTGGCACAGTAGGTTAAGAATCCAAATGCAAAGTCTTGGGTCACTGTGGAGGCACAATTTTGATCCCTGGCCTGGTGCAGTGGGTTAAGAGATCTGCCACTGGCATTGCCACAGATGTAGCATAGGTCTCCTCCACTATGGCTCAGATTCAATCTCTGGCCCAGGAACATCCATATTCTGCAGGTGTGGCCATTAAGTAAAATGAAATAATATAATATAAAAAACATTTTGATCCCCCCAGATTAAAATAGTTGAACTCCATGAATAAATGAATGAAAATAGGTCACTGTCTGACTTTTTCCACTGTTCTTCTGGCCCTGTTTGGACCCAGAACATAGCAGGTAAAATGACAAACACTTCCCATTAGCTGTGAGCTCTAACTTCTGAAGTTCACTCTGCTGAATGACCAGAAAAAGACACTGCTTTCAAAATCCACCAGACAATCTCATCCTTAAACCGAAGACAATTATCCACTTGGCTTTAAATGATGATGGGCTTTATAAATGGACACATAGGAGCAGGATCCCACTGCTCCTGGTGGGGATCATTTTGTTTCTCACCACTTCCCTCATCCCTACCTGAACTATCTGGAAACACACCTGGGCAACACATCATCCCCAAATACACAAGGCAGCTTTTATTTCACTAAGTGTCAAAAGCTGTCCTCAGGTACAAAAGGACACTAGAGTATGTGGACTACATGGTTTCCTCTGGTTTTGAGCCATAAAGAACATACTGAAGAAAATAGAAGCTTTATAGATTTTACAAAAAAAATCAGAGTCCAAGATGGTTGTCTTGTTTGAGGTCTCATGCCTCTGGGTCCTGTTTTATCCTGCTGCTGAAACAAATACATACTAATACAGTGGCTTAAAACATTGCAGATGTACTACCTTCAGTTCCTGAGGTCAGAAGCCTAAAATGGGTATCATTGGGCTAAAGTCCAGGTGTCAGCAGGACTGGTTCCCTCCAGAGGCCCCAATAGAGGATTGTATTCTTGCCTCTTCCAGCCTTTAGAAGCTGCCTGCATTTCTTGGCTTGCGGCCCCTTCCTCCATCTTCAAAATGAATTATGCAACCTCTACTTCTGTTGCCCCATCACCTTTTTCTGTTTCTGATCCTGCTGCCTCCCTCTTACAAAGATCCTTAAAAAGGCCCCATGGGGCCCACTCAAACACTCCAGGATAACCCTCCTGGCTCAAAATCCCTGCCTTAATCACTCCTGCAAAATCCCCTTGACCATGTCCAAGGTAGGAGGCTGTGGTTTTATATGCCATGGCAAGGGAAGGCCTCTGTGATCAGGAGACTTGGGAGGAAACACCTGAAGGAAGGGAGGGAATAAGCCACCAGACATCCAGGCAAGAGAATCAGGTGGGGAATCCAGCATGTCTGGGGCTGAACAGGAAGGCTGAGCTCCCCAGCAAGCTTCTGACAGCAAGGAGGGCAGTGTGCTACACCAGAGTGAGGGGAGAAGGGGGCCCAAGAAGAAGGGGCCACCTCTCCAGATGAGCTGGAGAGGTCCCAGAGACCTCAAGTGCCCATGCAAGAATTTAGCTTTTATGCCTAAGTAAAAACCAGCTATCATATAAGCACGTTTTGGATTAGAGTTTTTAGGAATCTTTTTTTTTGGGGGGGGGGGCCTTGCCTCACATACAGACATTTAAAAATAGCTGCTAAATGCTTCTTTCGGGGAATGTGAGGCACTCATAATAATAATAAAAAAGTGCCTTGGGCTTTCTTACAACTGGATACATCAAAGGGTTTTCACTAGTAATTTGGGGAGCGTCCGCCTCTGGGTGCCACTGCTGTGATTTCAAAATAGAATTATCTCGTGCTATGTGATTTCTTGAATCATTAGTTTTCCATTTTCTCTTCCTCTTTTCTTTTTGTTCAAATTTTTTTTTTAGTCTGGCGCTAGTATATACCAGAAGTTTATTAAAAAAATGGCAGCTTCTGGGCAATTGGGTGAAGGAGGGCAGTTGATGAAGAGGGAGAGAACTGGTGCTTCTTCCCTGGGCCTGCGTGACCAGACCCCTGATCTCTGTTCCATCAGTGTGGAGTGGGATCTGTCTTGTCCGAGTGTCTGCCTTTTCCAAAACAATGGGAATATTGTAGGGAAAAGACAAAAGGCCAGGGGGGAATCAGGCAAAGAGAAAACTCCCCAAGCCAGTGGACTTCTTCCCTTGAGTCAATTAACCCTTTCCCAGCATCACAGGCCCAGAAGGAAAGGGTGTTTTTGTCATGCAGAGAAGAGGTCTTCCCAGAAAGCACAACCCATCAAGAACAAAGTAGAACCTGGTCCCACCCCTTTAATTACTTGGCTGACAGCAAGCTCAAACCCTTCAAAATTATAATTATCAACAAGTCTAACTCGTTATGCCCTGCACAGTACTTATCTTCGAAGATTAATGATTTTAGCATTATCAAGGAAAAATAACAAAATTACTAAATTTCCTTCTCAGCCAAAGTCCCAAGTCTTTACAAGAACAGCCTTCAGGTAGACAGCAAGGGCTGCACTATGAACCCCTCGGGGCCTCCTGGATTACCATTTCTGTGGAGCCCACACCATGGGGACAGCAGACAGGTGGCCCAAGGGCAGAGGGACTCTTGGTTGTCTCACTTGCCTTTCCCCACCGCTGACTTTCAAGGTCAGTGATGTGAAGAGGCTGGCAAAGGGGATCAGGAGGAAATAGTTCAGGGGCTTAGATTATTCTGGATACTTGGCTCCATGGTTCTGCTACACACCAACATTCCTGGGTCTGCACTATACTGTGGAGTAACGAATTTTAATGAGAAATCATCAAAGAGATGAGTCCAAGCATGAAGGCGAGAGCAAGCAGGAGACAACAGGGAAAATGAGGGTGGAGCTACCACAGGGTCACAGGCCCATTGGCAGGACAACCCAGTTGAGTTAAAAGCAACTTGCAGAGCAAATAAAATGCCTCTGGGCCCTAGATTTGGGCCATAAGGTGCTAGCTTGTGACCTCTGGAGCAGATCTGACAGTCCTTGAGGTTCCAGGGAGAAGGAAAATAGAGTTCCATTTGCAAAGCAACTCCAAATTATTTGGCCCACATAGGCTAATTCACATCCTCTCTAAGTTACATACCTTTGTGAAAAATATCTCTATTTTAAGCAATTTAACATAGCTATGTTGAACATAAGAAGGAATTAAATTAAGCTAAAAATGGCGGGGAAAGCCTGTTGCAATAAAACCCCTCCTTAGTGATTCGTCCGTGAGAAAACACAGGCCCACAGACCTGGGCAGGTTCAGGGACAATCTCTCCTCACCAGGCCAGCAAAGCATTAAAGGACCCAGATGCATCCTACCTTTGCTTTTTTCCTTTTTTATTTATTTATTTTTGTTTTGTTTTAGGGACATATCTGTGGCATATGGAAAGTTCCCAGGCTAGGGGTCAAATCGGAGCTGCAGTTGCCAGTCTAAGAACAGCCATGGCAACACCAGATCCAAGCTCCATCTATCACCTACACCAAAACATGCAGCAACCCCAGGTCATTAACCCACTGAACAAGGCCAGGGATCAAACCTGCATCCTCACAGAGACCATGTCAGGTCCTTAAGACACTGAGCCACAATGAGAACTTCTAATTTTTTTTTTTATTAGTAAAGTATAGTTGATTCACAATGCTGTGCCAATTTCTGCTACCCTACCTTTGCAAAGTCACCCCATCTCCTCCACTGGATTTTGTGTCTAGCCCCTTGACTAACCCAAGCTTGTTCCAGCCACAAGGATTGTGATCTAGCTCTTTCCTGCACTGGAACCCGCCCAATATTCCTCACTTGGCCCGATTTTTTCCTCCTTCATAAGTTAGCTTCCCTTGGAGGGTTCCCTAACAATCCTCTCTAAGGGAAAAGGTACCCCAAACCACACTCACTTTCCAGACATCACCTCATTTTTTATTTTCAAAGCACTTAAAACTCTAAAGTCATCTTGCTTACTGTCCATTGTCTGTTGTTGCTGCTAAAAATGGACTCCTGTCTGTCTGGTTTTTCAAGAAACCTATAGTCAGGGCTGGCTATATAACATGCAGGGTCCCTGACAAATGAAACTGTGGGGCTCCTTGTTCAAAAAGCAAGAGAATTTTTTTCTTTTCCTCTGGTCTTTTTCTCAACCTGCCAACCTGTGCTTTTTATTTGCTATTTAATATCATGTTTTTGTTATCATTCAATGAATTTTATTATATTTATAGTTGTACAACCATAATCACAACCTAATTTTAGAATATTTCCATCCCAAACCCCCAGTCCACCCTCCCCCTCCACCTGTCCCCTTTGGTAACCATAAGTTTTGCAAAGTCTTGAGTCTATTTCTATTCTGCAAATGAGTTCATTTGTATACCATTTTTAAGATTCCATATATAAGTGATATCATATGATGTTTGTCTATCACTGTCTGGCTTGCTTCACTTAGTGTAATAATCTCTAGGTCAATCCATGTTGCTGCAAATGCCATTAATATCATGTTTTGACTAGGGGGAAATTACAGACCCACACAGGTGCCCAGAGCCCTCACCTGGTGACTTGGCACGCAGGATACACACATCCAACAGCATGTAGCTCTTTGCAGGAAACAGCCTTCAGCAGGAGCCACTTTCCTTGTCACTTCTAGTAAAATTATACTGTAACTACCTTCTAACCAAGTATCCCCATGCTCTACTCATCTCTGGCCCAAGCACACTTTTCAAATCTTTTAATTACACAATACCTTATCTCACTTGTAGGTGTTTTCCAAAGATGAAATAAGTAGAAATGAGGAATAAGTAATTAACAGATGACAAGATCTCTTCCCTAGCTTCCCCTTCAGTCATCTCTTGAATAAACCATGTGGACAAACTGGGTGAAAAAGATAATATCTAGAGGAAGATCATAAGAAGTCAAGAAGCCTGCAGGCAGTGAGGGATGGTGACAATGCCGACCTCAATGATTCACTGAGATTTCTTTCCTGTTTCCTTTTATAAGCTTTCACGGCCGAGGAGAATCTTGGGGGTAGTTTTTTGGGGACACTGAATCTACCATCTTCCCAGACAGCTGCCACTCTGATTAAAGACAACTCTCCTTTCTACTAACATCTGTGAATTCGCTTTTATGAGCAGTGAGCAGTGGGACCCAATTTGCTAACACAATCCTGACTCTCCCGTGTCGGTGCCCAGGCCCCCATCAGGGTTGGAGTTAAGGGGAATGGATCATTGAGAAGTTGTTCCAGGGAGGCTAGGAGGCAACACATTTACGGTTCTGATCTGCTAGCCCATACCCCACTGTCCTACTGGACTATTTACAAAATACAGATCCAAAGGCAAAATTTTTAAAAATCTCAAAGTGGCAACCACAGAACATAAAACTTCAAGCATAGCACCAAAGAGTCCAGCCTTATTCCCGTCTCTTCGGAAGATGTCTGGCATGTGGTAGAGAGGGAAAGAATGAATGAAAGAATAGTCAAGACATAAACCAGTAATTCTACAAACCACTTGTACTTTACCTATCTTGTGGGCAAACTAGATTGCTTTCCTTGAATGAGTATTTCTTCCTTGAGAGCATACTATCCACAAGTCATTACAGGGGGACCTCTGAAGGCATGTGAAGATAAATTAGGAGCCGCCTCCCCCTTCATAAAATCTGTAATCCAGTAGCAGAGCCAGGACAATGCCCTCAACTCCTCCTCTGTGAGGTAAAAAATGAAAAGTGATCCAAGGTATATAATGATGGCAGCTCAGAGTTCTATAGCACTGTAGGGATCACAAAGGTTTTATGGAAGAGGAGGCATTTAAGTGGGCTTTTAAAAAAGACAGGGGATTTAGTCATAAAGAGAAGCCAGGAAATGGTCACGATGTCAGCAAAGGGTAAAAGACAGAAAGCCAAAGTTATGTAAGAACTGAACTCATGATTCTCACAACAGAGAGTCAGGAAGTAGCTTGGACAGGTAGTTCAGGACCAAATACAGAGACTCTTGGAGCCATCTAGTATTTTTGAGCAAAGAATCAACATTGTCAGATGGTAAACTGGCCACTCTGGTATAACAGTTAACTATTAGTGTGTAACAAATTACCACAAACTTGGCAGCTTAAAACAACACATTTACGGTTTCACAGATTCTCTAGGTCAGGCATATGAGTACAGCTTAGCTGTCCTCCTTCAGGTGTCTTAGAGGGCTGCCCTCAAGTTATCAGCTAAGGCTAAGGTCTCATCCGAGGCTCAACTGGGGAAGTTGTTGGCAGGATTCAATTCCTCATGGGTGGAGGCTCACTGCTCCTCACTCTTGACTCCTGGTTGCAGTCAATTCCTCATGGGTGGAGGCTCACTGCTCCTCACTCTTGACTCTTGCTTGTCATGTGGGTCTCTCTACCATGGCCTCTTGCTTCATCAAGATGGCAGGGAGAGAATCTTCCAGGAAGCTGGAAGTCACAATCCTATGCATTCTAGCTCCAGGCAAACTGTCCCAACAAACACACATATCCACACTGACATATAAATAATAATAAAAAAGAAGAACACTTTGATTTTACATTGCTTCTTGGTATTTTCAAATCACCAGTATTGTGAATTAAACCTTGGGACCACCTATTATTATTAGTTCATTTTGCAGATGAAAAAACTGAGGCTTGCCCTCAGTTATACAGATAGCAGTTATGACTAGAATCTTGACTCCCTAAATCCTCCCCTAGGGCTTGCTTCTTCCCACCATACAAAATCCATGACCTATAACTAGAGTCTAAGATGGATTCTCCTAGCTTTTCTTGTGCAAAGTCAAGGACACATCTTACTTAATACAAGGAAGAATGTACACCCATACCCCCATAGCTCCCAGAAATTAATGAAATGTGGAAGCCCTGAAGACCCAAAATCTCCCAGTAAAGAAATGATCTTGGTAAACTGGATTATATGGGGATAAGAAAACCCTGGTCTTTAGAGAACCCCCCCCCTCTCGTGGGAAACTCAGGTTTAAGGTTAAAGAACAGTTGGCCTCCTGGTTGCAGTTATCTAGTGAGGAGCTGAGCAAACTCTCCAGCCAGACCCAAAACCGAAGGCATTCCCCATTGCCAATCCATATCATAATCAATGTTGATTGAATGTCTGAATGTAATTTGAATGAAAAGCATTTCAAAGCACAAAGGTTCTGTTCCCAATAAGTTTAGTCTATATAATCAAATGCATTCTTTCTGGCCCAATCAGCAGAGGCTTGGCAGAATAAAGGTCTTTGGTATGAGCAAAAAAATCCAAGCTTAAATCTTACAATTGCCCCTTTGAGGGTCGTTGACTCGGCAAGTTTTACAGTGGTGTACTGAAATGAATACGGCCTCTATGCAAAGCAACAGGAGGTCACGTTATAATTAGAATGCAATCAGTGGAATTGGTTATGGCTTGGTTTTCTTCCTGAAATGACAATCTATGCCGCATCTGCCATTACATTAATATTTTCCGCATTACTAGAAGAACAGAGGGAGGGGGTTGGGTGGAAGGGAATCCAATGTTTTTCACTGAGCAACTGATAGAGTTGTCTTTAGCTGGAAGTCTGCATGAGCTAATCAAGGCCCATGCAGTTCACCTTTAAAATACCCAAACCATCTGGCAGGCTGTCCCATGATAAATCTCAATGATAAATGTCTCCGTTTTGATGTTACAAAGGAACCGCAGACCTGCTCAGTTTTGGCACAGCTGAAAACATACTGGCAACAGTAGAATAGAACTCAGATGTCCCAAAATAGAGAAGTAAATCATTTTGACCTGCGGGGCATAATATATTTAGAGAAAACCTGATTGTAATAAAAAGGTTGGACTCATCACAGTTCCTGCTCTAGGAGCGGCTATATGTATATATATATATATAGTAATACTCTTTGGTTTAGTGAAAACACTAGCATGTACAATTTAAAAGCTCTCGTCCTGTTTCTTTTCCCCTCCCATATTTTTGTGAGTCTTCAGACATCTCTCTCTCTCTGCCATTTGTGAACTACAACAGTCTCCTCTCTGGTTCTCGGACATCCTGCAGGGGAACTGGGGAGGCCAGCATGCCTTCAGAATGATTAATCCATTCAACTTTCAGAGGTCTGTTATGCTGGGCCCATGGCCACTGCCAAGAAAGGACACACTGTGACCACCAGCACCAGGAAGCAAAGGCACAGCCTTTAAACTCAAGTTTAGTCCAGACCTGATGCCGAGAGGGAGTCGTAAAATAAATTATGTTGTGTGGCTTGGGAAGGTAGATTTTTATGTCCAGTCGAACTTCAGAAACAATTTATGGAGTGGTCAGTGGACCTTATTTATTTCATCTTTTCCCAACAAAGTTAGGAAATTAATTAAACAGGAATATGGAGTGTCAAGGTCAATGTACCAAGACTCCCAGTGCTAGCGGCCCCTGCCCCTCGTTTCTGGCTAGCAACAAGAGCTCCACAACTCTCACTGTATCAGAAGCTCAGTGTGAAGGATCCTAGCCTAAAAAAGGGGGTGGCCAATAAAAACAGCCTCACTGGCTCAAGGTCTTCCAAGGAGCTGCCTGAGACACTGTGACCACTGAACAAAGCACTTTGGTTGGGTTGGTGGCAACAACTTGACCAATTCCCTCCGCTGCTTGTCTGGGTCACTTTCAGGTGATTAACAAAAAAGACAGATTTCTCATCAGCCCCTGGACTGATGGTATAATAAAATGATTTTGCTCATATACCAAAAATGGGAACCACAAATAAGCTTGGGAGATGACATGTCTCCAGTGAAAGAGGTTTAAGTCTCACCCTCTTGATCTCCAGGCAACTTGGGGAAAAAGAGGAGGCCCATTTCCACCTCCAGAGGCAATCTCCCTGAGTAAAGTAGAGCTGTGTGGAGCACAAAAAAACTCCTGGGGGCTCGGGGCAGAGAGAGTCTATGATGACTCAGGTACTCTGGGAAATGAGTGAAGATAAATTTGAGATAACTATTTTCAATAAAACTTTTAAAAATAAAAATTTAATATATATTTATCAGCTATTGGCCCCT
This sequence comes from Sus scrofa, assembly GCF_054392235.1. Lineage (NCBI taxonomy): Eukaryota > Metazoa > Chordata > Mammalia > Artiodactyla > Suidae > Sus > Sus scrofa. The sequence continues at coordinate 101,112,105 of NC_139396.1, read as the reverse complement.
CAGCTGGGGACAAGCTAGACCATACTGTCTGTCCACTCTGGGCCAAACAATACACATCTAGTGATTTGACTGTCTTCTCAAAAGTCAGATCTAGAGGTGCAGAGAGGAAACCCCCACTGGGTCATTGGCATATCCAGATCTTAAATCATTTCTTTGGCTCTCACTGAATCCCCTCCAGGTCACTTATATCTTGCTGGTTCAGAAGTGATTAGAAAAGAGCACGGTATTTCATCTGACATTCCTGAAGTTTTGGGGGGAGCAGAAAAGGGTGGAATGGAGGTCCTCACTCTTCTGAGTAAGAGAGTGCATTTGAGGAGCTATAGCTGAAAGAATTGCATCGTCACTTTCCTCCCCTACCATCTAGTCTCTCCCTCTCATATCTGATTTATGACTCCTGATGACCACAGATCCTTTGGCTAGGCTGCTTTCCACACATCTCCCTACCGCTGAATATTTGGGTGCCAGTATCTCCCCAGGGAAAAGAAGAGACAAAGAATAATGGTGTTCTTATTTCTGTTCCCTACTCCCTCCACACCATGCAGTGTTTCTGGTTTTGTTTTAGTCATCTGGAGCAGGAAACCCAGGCTGATTCTGTTTCCTTATCTGATCTTTAAAGCAAGACAAGTTGGGATTCATTTGCCAAAAAAGCAGGTCGATTGAGTAAAAATTACTCAAAAGCCATAGATTTATTGCTGCTTTTGTACTGCATACCCACAGTCATACTGTTCTCCAGTGGTTCCCCAACAAAAAGGCTCACAATCAATTAGGAAGAAGCATACAAATTGGAGGACCTGTTAACCAAGTCACAGGGAGTGTGGACCTCCTTCTTTCTTGAGCCCTTCAAACATGACAGCTTTCAGAATCCTCTTCAGTCAGCAATGCTCAGGAGTTCCAAGGGATAAGAACACAGCTCATGGTAAGATGCTAAAGTCTCCAACTGACTCATCAACCCCAGTCAACCAATTGAGCTCTAATTTTCTCTTTTCACAAGGAATTTTTTGTGATAGGCAACCCACAGAATATAATAAAAATAAATTGCTGTTGGTACTCTTCTTAAATGATTCTCTTACAGTTATGTGGTTTATATTTATTCCTACCAGTCCAACTAAACATCATGTTTTCACACTGTTTTAGGGATATGATTATTTCTTTGTTTTGTTTGTTTTGTTTTGTTTTTTGCTTTTTAGGTCCATACCGGCAGCATGAAGGTTCCCAGGCTAGGGGTCGAATCAGAGCTGTAGCTACCAGCCTACGCCACAGCCACAGATGCAGGTTCCACAGCTCATGGCAACTCCAGATCCTTAGTCTACTGAGCAAGGCCAGGGATTGAACCTGTCTCCTTAGGAATTCTAGTCAGATTCATTAACTTCTGAGCCATGACAGGAATTTCTGATTAATTCTTGATTGCCTATAAGTGTTGGAAAATATTCTTTCGTGTGATAAATAATTACTGCTAAGGCACTAAGCTAGATTTAGACTGACAAAGAGTTTTCAAAGAATTTGAAAATCTAGCTTGAATAATCTAACATAAGTCTTAGACCAAGAGGAAAAAATATGGGAATGTGATCTAAACACACACCAGAGAAAAGGAAAGGAAAAGAACATAAAAGCCAAAGAGCATACGTGACTCTAAATCATGTGGTATGGAAGCAGTACATATTGGTGAATGAATTAAAATGGGTTTATCAGAAATTATGGTCAGTACTAAAAGGAGACAACATTGGTGGCACAGAAGTGAAGCCAAGCCACCCTCTGATGAGTCAGGTCTGCATCTCATCCTCATCCTGATCACCCATATTGAATGAACAGAGGGGTAATGACCACATTTGTCTGCCAAAAAAAAAAACTACAGGAGACGTTTCAGCTGAGATAGTTGAGCCATGAGTGCAAAGATGCCTATTATATAAAAAAATCAGCAATGATGAGGCAATTATGAGAGCCAGCCAAGGCTATAGTAAGGTGGCATAATTGAGAAGGAGTTCTGAAGATTTGCTGCTGATCGTAGACCAGAAATATGTTTTGATTCATTCAGGTTTGTGGCACTTCACCCAAGAAGAGGTTGCACTGGCTTGTTCCTCCTGTAGTTCCCCTTTAGGGGTGCTTATTTAATCTCAGGAATGTGAATCCATTCCTTTTTCAAGGTCAGGGGCACACGCTGGCTTTAGGTGGTGAGTTTAGAAGTAGCATGACTGGTTCAAAAACCTACTTCTCTTAGATTTGCTCTATTTCTGGGAATTAAGCCCAAAAGAGGGCATAAACAAGATGACTTGTATCTCTTTCATTGGTGAATTTGAATTTTATTTTGTATGCTGTATGTGTAATGCCTAACACAACTCGGAAAATGACAATGGGAAAAAACACTAGGGGATATTAGGCCTTCATACACTTCCGGTGATTAATACATATCTGGGCACACTGTCACTCTGTCACTTGACCCACGACTAAAAAACAAGACAGCAGACTTGACAACCTCTTCCTAAAATTAATAGTAATAATAATAATAATAACAACAACAACAGTAGTGGTGGAGATAGAGTGGTAACAGTGTTGGGGGATGGTCCTGCTTTTAGTCTGCTGTGAAGAGGCTCAGGCGCCTTCCACATGCTTGGTCAAAGAGGCCAATATCTTTCCTAGAATATTCTTTCACAGGTGACCATGATAAATCTGGGTAAGCTTACCCTGGGAATTAACACAGGGTCTTCATCCAGAGAGCCACAGCAGGCTGCGGTCCAACCCCAGTGTGAACAAACCAAAACAAGATGATGATGATGATGATGATGATGATGATGATGATGATGATTGTCTCTTTAGGGCCACACTCACAACAAATGGAGGAGCCCAGGCTAGGGGCGGAATTGGAGCTATAGCTGCCAGCCTATGCCACAGCATAGCAACACAGGATCTGAGCCCTGTCTGCAACCTACACCACAGCTCATGCCAATGTCAGATCCTTAACCTACTGAGGGAGGCCAGGGATTGAACCCATGTCCTCATGGATACTAGTCGAGTTCATTAACAGCTGAGCCACGAGGGGAACTCCCAAAGCAAGATTCTTAATCCTTGGTCAGAAACTCATTCTTTTTCAGCATGATGCCTGTGAAGAATCACCACAAGGTCATGTTTCATCTTCTTGGAATATTTGTTAGTACTTGGCAAAACAGGATTATCCATGAAAAACACAAGAACCTCATCCTTTGCAGAAAGATGAGAGTGATCTAAGAGAGTTGGGCTCTTATGTTCTCCTCTCCTGACTTCCTTCAGCATTCCTAAGGCAGATTCTTGCAGAATGGATTGGAATCTCCCGATGGCCTATAATTTTGTCTCCCTGAGTGCCCAATCTATAAACAGCATTTTTTAAACTTCAGTTTCTGAGAATGTCTTTATAAACTAAAATAAAGTCATCTTGCTCTTACATCATATCTAGTAACAAACAGCCTATTAATTCTGGTCATGCTAGACTATAAACGGCAGTTCTAAGGAGATGTGTGATCTTCTGTCTCCCAAAATTTGAGAGTTATCATTTAGGGCAAGTTCACTACCCTTTAACCTAAAGAGACTTTCAATTTCTCAACCATAAAATGGAGTAGTTAATGTTGCCTTTTCTGTCCCACAGTGGATGAAGATAGGATTATCAAAACAATGTTGGAGACCAAGCTGTATAAACTATACAAACTAGATATATTCATATAAGTCATAATGACCATTAAATATACTTTAAGATCAACTAAGACTGTTTCTAACCAATAGTCAATATTACCAGAGTTCTCTGTCAATCTTACAGTACAAACTGTCAACAGTGAGACATCTTCTGAAGTAAGACTAACCTTAAACCAAGGCAATGGGGACATTTTTTAAAAAATATTATTTGTACCAAACTACCAAGACTCAGTGGTGGTACAGCCTCTACAAATCCACAGATAGAATTTGCACAGATCTCCAAGAGGACCAAGAGCAGTTATTTTGAAGAAAGTATTTTATTATCTGACCTTCAATCACATAAAAATCTTCCCATGACTGTAGAATATTAGGCTCCATGAAAGACAGGAGAGCGATGAGAATCAGGAGCTGGGCCATTCCAAAGGCTTTTATTATTTTGACTAAAGAAAGAAGTCCAGGCCACATGAATAGCTTGCTGGTTGTTTTTTTTTTTTTTTCTAGGCTGAGTAAGGTCACCAAGGGAGAATAATTTTCACTACCAAAAATTAGCCTAAACTTTAGTTTAATTTGCATGGCTTTCCACTCTAAGTGTGGATTCTGTCAAGCATAAACTATATTTACCAGACATAATGGATCCTGGCAGGTCAGAAAATTGCAGTTTGGTCTCTGTTACACACAAGCCACCAATGGAGAAAATGCTACTGGGATTGCCAATAAAATATATGGTATGATATCCTTACTTATTCTGTAGGCAGAAGCCCTGGCTTTCCTTCTGGGCTTCTAAAAAAAAAAAAAAAAAAAAAAAAATTAAACACGCCATCAGCTTCTAGTAAAATTGGAGGCTGCTCATCATGGAGAGGGAAGCAAATGAGCAGGCTCTTCATCTTCAGATAAGAGCACTCAAGGAGCAAGTGAACAACAGCCTTCTCTGGGATAAGCTTATGTTGCTGTAGTAAAAGAAATTTCCTTTTCAGATCCCTGGCTTCCTGCATTTCTGGAACAGTTACGCTATTCTGCCAATATGCATCTCCAGCACAGATGACCTCTACAGAATACTGGCTAAAGGTTCTCATTTCTCTTCATAGTTGCCAATTTGTGGATAACTTTATCAAAGAATGGAGTCACTTCAGAGGAAAAAAAAAAAATGTTTCCTTTGGATGGTAACTTCTTGGATTCTATGACCACGATACGTAGAAAATTCCTAAATTTCTTTCTCTAGAGCCAAGAACACTAACTATTTTCACAGGAATATTCAAACAGACCATAAAATGGAACACACTACCTCTGGGGAATCCCTTCCAAATCTCCTGAAAATCTTTTCCCCGTGGCTACAGTCAGCAAGTGCTGCTCCAACTCAGGGCTAGTATGAAAAAGACCTAACAATCAGTGGAAGGGGCCTGACCAATCAGAATGGACACTGGCCTCTAAGCCTGAGCAGGATCCTAGAGTCCCACCCCTCCTCCTCAAATGTTCTGGGCATTAGCTCTTAGTTAGGAGGACTGTGGGGCATGTTGGCAGTTGGGGAATTCCAGTCTAAAAGCATAGGTGGGAGGAGTATTGAAGGGCACTCAAGAAATCTTGTTTTATTTTTGAAAGTTTTGTTTTATTTTATTTTATTTTATTTTATTTTTATTTTACTTTATTTTTAGCCACACCATGGCATGCAGTAGTTCCTAGGCCAGGGATAAAACTTGTACCACAGTAGTGATCCGAGGCACTGCAGTGACAATGTCAGATTCTCAACCCAATGTGCCACCAGAAAACTACAGGAAAATATTTTAATATTTTAACAACTAGGTTTTGGTGCATTCATTCACTCATTTTGGACTATCCTCGACTTTTTTTCTGTTTCATCAATAATTCAGTCAATTACTAAATCTTTTCAATTCAACCAGGTTTTTTGTTTGTTTGTTTGTTTTCTTTTTAAGACCACACCTGGAGCTTATGGAAATTCCCAGGCTAAGGTTCGAATCGCAGCTGTAGCTGCCAGCCTACACCACAGCCACAGTAATGCAGGATCCAAGCTATAGCTGTGACCTACACCATAGCTCATGGTAACACTGGATCCTTAACCCACTGAGCAAGGCCAGGGATTGAACCTGTATCCTCATGGACACTAGTCAGATTTGTTACTACTGAGCCACAATGGGAACTCCTCAATTCAGTGTCTCGAATGTCACCATCATCATCACCCCCATATCACTGCCCTGGTTATAGTACTAAAGCCTTAGCATACATTGGCTGGATTAGTGCAGTAACTTCCTACCTGCCTCTATTTTTGTCCTCCCTCCCACCCTTCTACTTAGTACCAGAGGGATCATTCTAAAGAGTCAATTCATAGACATTACTCCAAGAAGGTGTACAAATGGCCAATAAGTACATGAGAAGATGCTCAATATCACCAATAATTAAGAAAATGTAAATTGAAACTGTAATGAGATGTCACTTCATAACCACTAGGATAATTATTTAAAAAATAATAAAATAAAATAAGTGTTGGTGAGAAGAGAGAAATTGCAACCTTGTGAACTGTTGATGGGACTGTAAAATGCTGCAGCTGCCATGGAAAATAGTATGGCATGCCTCAAAAAATGAAAAATAGAATTACCAGATGATCCAATAATTCCAATTCTGAGTATACGTACAAAAGAATTGAAAATAGGGTCTCAAAGAGTTATTTGCAAGCCTATATTCATAGCACCTTTATTCAAAATAATAAAAAGGTAGAAACAACCTAAATATCCATCAATGGATAAATGGATAAACACAATGCAGTATATACATGCAATGGAATACTATTCAGCCTTAAAAGGGAAAGAAATTATGAAACATGCTACAGAATAGATGAATCAATCATAAAAAGATACATACTGTAGGATTCCATTTATATGAGGCACATAGAGTTGTCAGGTTCATAAAATCAGAAAGTAGAAGGATAGGTGCTGGGACTGGGGGATGGGGGTTATTGTGTAATTGGTTCAGAGTTTGAGTTTTGCCAAGTCGACGTTGATGGTTGTTCAACAACGTGAATGTACTTAATGCTACCGAACTTACACTTAAAAGTCATTAAAATGGTAAATTTTATTTGATATACATTATACCACAAAAGCACCCCACAGATGCAAGATAAAAATATGGATAATTACTGGAGGGAAGGAAGGAGAACCAATTCAGTCACATCACTGGCCTGGCAGTCCTTCAATACTGTTATCAAACTCTGATAATTGAATGGTCCAGGCCACTATGATTTACCCCTGCCCATCTCGCCAGATTCATCACTTGAAACTTACCACCTCAGCTCTAAATTCCAGCTCTGGGCAGCTCCTTGCAGTGGCCTGAATATGCTGTGCTCTCATGCTGATAAGTTGTACATGCTACCTCCTCTTCCTAGGGCATTCTCCTCCCATTCCAGCCATCTCCCCTACACAACTCAGCTAAATACATTTTAGTAATCCTTCAAGTCTCAAAGCAGATTCTGTTAATTTCAAATGCAGTTTAGATATGTAATGTCCTCCAGGAAATATCTTGACAAGCTCCTTCCTCTCTACCCAGAGTTACATATCCCTGTATAACTTACTCTGGGTAGGGTCGCCTGCATATTCTCATAGCAACTGGATTGCCTTAGCTGATTAGGTGCATGGGATACATTAGGGTATGTTCAATTTTCCTCAGTAAAAACAATGAACAATTTCTATTAACAACATACTTAATGGTGAGAAACTCAAACTCTTCCACTAACATGAGCTACAAGCAAGGATGTCTCTTCTCACCACTCCATTTCAACATCTGAGCAGAAGTTCTTACTAAGGAATAAGGCAAGTAAAGGAAATAAAAGATACACTGATTAGGAGAGGAGATATAAAATTGCCTTTGTTCATAGATGTCAATGACAGTCTGTGCAGAAAAATCTTAGAGAATCAACAACAACAAAAAAAAAAAACACTCCTGGAATTACTAAGCAATTATAGCATGTACGAAGGATACACAGTTAATATACAAAAGTTCACTGGCTCCTGGAGTTCCCTTTGTGGCAAAATGGTTAACGAATCTGACTAGGAACCATGAGGTTGCTGCTTCAGTCCCTGGCCTTGCTCAGCGGGTTAAGGATCCGGCGTTGCCGTGAACCATGGTGTAGGTTGCAGATGCGGCTCAGATCCTGCATTGCTGTGGCTCTGACGTATCTCGGATTGGACCCCTAGCCTGGGAACCTCCATATGCTGCGGGAGCAGCCCTAGAAAAGGCAAAAAGACAAACAAAAATAAAAATAAACATTCATTGTCTCCCTACATATCAATAATGAACAAATAGAATTTGAAATTAAAAACATAATACCACAGGGAATATAACCAATATTTTATAATAACTTTAAATGGAGTATAACCTATAAAAATACTGAACCACTATGTTGAATGCCTGAAATTAATATAATACTATAAAACAATTATATTTCAATTTAAAAAAACCACAATACCATTTACATTAGCATCCCCCAAATGAAATACTTCAATGTAAATTCTACAAAATACGTACAAGATCTATCCAAAGAAAACTACAAAACTCTGATGAATAAAAGAAGACAGGAACTAAATAAATAGAGAAATATTCCATGTTCATGGATAAGAAGATTCAATATTGTCAAGCTATAAATTCTTCCCAAATTGATCTGAAGATTCAATGCAATTCCAATCAAAATCCCAGCAAGTTATCTTATGGATATCAGCAAAATAATTCTAAAGTTTATATGAGAGTCAAAAAAAACCCAGAATAGCCAATGCACTATTAAAGAACAACAAAGTTGGAGAACTGACACTATTTGACTTCAAGACTTGCCATAAAGTTGCAGTAATCAAGAAAATGTGGTATGTGAAAGAATAGACAGAGTAATGAAACAGAATAAAGAGCTTAGAAACACAGCCCCAGAAATATAGTCAACTAATCTTCAACAAAGGAGCAAAAGCAATACAACTGAACAAAGACAGTCTCTTCAACAAATGGTGCTGGGACAATTAGATATTCACATGCAAAAATCAAGAGCGAAACAGAGAATAATATAGACACAGATCTTATACCCTTTACAAAAATTAGCCCAAAGTGGATCATAGACCTAAATGTAAAACATGAAACTAAAAAACCTCTAAAAGATAACATAGGAGAAAAACTATATGACCATAGGTACAGTGATACAAGACCAAATGCACAATCTATGAAAGAAATAATTTATAAGCTAGACTACATTGAAATTAAAAACTGCTGCTCTGTGAAAGATAAGGTGAAGAGAATTAGATGACAAAGCAACAGACTAGAAGAAAATATCTGCAAAAGACACATCTGACAAAGGACTGTTCTTCAAAATATACAAAGAACTCATAAAACTCAAGAGTAAGAAAACAACCTGATTACAAACTGGGACAAATATATTAATGGATAATTCATTAAAGTAGATATAGAGACGGCTGATAAACATATAGGAAGGTACTCTACATCACATGCCATCACAGAAATGCAAATTAAACACTACATGAGAGATACCACTACATGTCTATTAAAATGACCAAAATCTGATAATAGTGATAATACAAAATGCTGGTGAGTATGAGTAGCAATAGAAACTCTCACTCATTTCTGGTGGAAATACAAAATGGTATAACCTCTTTGGAAGGCAGTGTGTGGCTTCTACACAAATTAAACATAGTCTTACCAAATGATCCACCAATCAAACTCCTTGGCATCTACACAAAAATGCTAAAACTGTAAGTCCAGACAAAAACCTGAAGGCAGATGTTTATAGCAGCTTTATTCATAATTGCCAAGTCTTAGAAGCAACTAAGATGTCTATTCAGTGAATGGATAAATAAACTGTAGTACATCCTGACCATGGAATATTATTCAGCACTAAAAAATGAATGAGCTGTCAAGCCACAAAAAGAAATGGAAGAAACTTAAATATATATTACTAAGTGAAAGAAGCCAATCTGAGAGGGCTACATATTATGTGATTCTAGATGATATTCTGGAAAAAGCAAAACTATGGAGACATTAAAAAGATCACTAGTTGCTAGGAGTGGAGGGAGAGAGGGAGGGAGAAATAGAACACAGAGGACTTTCATGGGAGTGAAAATACTTTGTATGCTGTAACAATGGTAGATCCATGATATGCATTTGTCTGAACTCAAAGAATATACAAAACCAAGAGCAAACTGTAGTGTAAACAATGGATCCTGAGTGATTTTGATGTGTCAGTGTAGGTTCATCAATTGTAAGGGATGTATCAATTTGGTGGGACATGTGGTGATGGGGGAGGCTATGGATGTGTATGGACAGAGGAATACGGGAAGCCTTTGTGCCTTTCTCTCAATTCTGCTATGAAGCCAAAACTACTGTAAAAAATAAATTATTAAAATAATTACTTTCAGCCTTTTAAATAAATATTTGGCTGAATCTTTGTGTCTTTAGAGTGGATTCCTAAAAATAGAATTGTTGAACCAAAAGTATATCTACTCTATTGTCATATTTACAGTAAAAACTGTAAAGCTGATTTCCAGAAATATTGAAATAAGTTACTTCTGGAGAAAAGATATAAGAAATATAGTATGATTATATCCTAACATTTAACAATTATGACTATTTTTTAACTTCAAAATTTTTATTTACAAATATCCCATTTCAACAATTTTGAATTTTCTATGATTGTACTTCTAATATTGCCTAGTTAATACTCCCATCTGTTTTCTTCTGCAGGATTTTTTGGTAGAACCTGTAAAATCTCGTCCTATACTAAGTGAATTAAATCTCTAATTATGTTTCTATATATTATCTCCTAGCTTGTTATTTGTCTTACTTTTGCTTATAATGTTATAGATACAGAAAACAAACATTATATCCTACAAAATATATGAATAATTTCTTTTTTTCAAGTGTGATATTGCTTTACATTTTTGGCACATTAGGACATTGAAACCATACACAACCTATCCCAAATCTCAAATACGGTGTTAAGATAGGATAAATTCAACCATCCTACCTTTTTATAAAACATATTCCTCCATCCAGATCAAGGCTGCCAGATGAAACTGAACAGAAACTATACTCTATCTTCTGTGAAGTTATTTCTAGGCTAACCAACGCAAAAGCATCGACTTATGCATCTCTGTCATCACGTTTTATTAAATCTCACCATCTTCCCAGAACTGAGGATGGACCCATTAGTGAATATTACCTTAAAATGAGTGAGCAACCTTAGCAACTTGTAAGTTTGGGGTCAAGGGATTTAAATATTTTCTTTAATAGAATTCCTAGCTTTGGACCAGAAGATCATCCATTCATTTATGCTTACATACATTAAATAAGTATTTATAGAGCATTCACTTTGTAAACTGAGGCTGAAGATGCAAAGGTGAATAACACACAGTCTCTGTCCTTAGGAAGATCCTAACCTTGTTGAGAGAAAATTAACATATAAACAAGCACTTATTTTAACAAAAGAAAGGGATGCAAATGATAAGTCATTCAAAACAGTTTTCAGGTTACTGATCAAAGTGGAAGAATTTTCCCTTTGGAGAGTTCTAATTAAGTGGAGAAAACCCCTCTAGATGTTCTTCGTCTTCTTTGTTTTGAGTTCTTTTGTTGCACACTTGCTGGTGTAAAATTTCCAGGAATAAGGAGTCAGTTAAGGTGCATCAGGAGCATCAGACATTGACTCAGCACAGTCTATGAGCACTCTGGAGATATTAAAAAGTATGAGCATGGTCCCCACACTTACAGCTTAAAGTCAACTTAGTAAAATAATATGTACACACAACAAATAATTTTAATAAATGGCACATGAACAGAGAAGGAAATCAGTGCTATGGAGAGTAAAAGGAGAGAGAATTCACTTTACGTAGTGAAGGTAAGATTGGTACGAATGAGAGAAGAAAGCTCAATGGAAAAAAGACCATGGGGCCTTCGTAGAAATGTGGGGCAAGTTTAACCACAGTGTCATAAAATTTCTTCTTGGCCTGAATAACCTTTTGGATATCCAATTCATTTTTTATTGTCTGAATAGTGGTTGATGCATAGGAGTTTAGAGGTAGGAGATATTCCTATACTTAATTCAACTTATTTATGTACGTATATATTTATTTTTAGGGCTGCACCTGTTGCATATGGAAGTTCCTGGGCTAGGGGTTGAATCAGAGCTGCCAGCCTACACCACAGCCACAGCAATGCCAGATCTGAACTGTATCTGCAGCCCATGCCACAGCTTATGGCAACAATGGATCTTTAAATCGCTGAGCAAGGTCAGGCTTCAAACACGCATCCCCAAGGAAACTTGTTGGGTTCTTAACCCACTGAACCACAGTGGGTACTCCTCAACCCAATCATTTATTTTAGACATAGGAAACTTAGGCCAAAGAGAAGAAGCCATCTGTGCCCCAAGACAGAATGTTACCAGAATCAGGATACAGGCCTGCTGCTGTACACCCTGCCTGTCTTTTTATCTACTACAAGAATTTGAAAAGCTAGAGTAACTGAGTTCAGAGATTACAAGCAGACCACTTGCACTACAAAATCTACTTCCTTCGCTCTAAGTCCCTTTTTGAAAGCATCAACCTTTGGGGGGTTTCCATGATGTACTTGCGTGATGAAGCATTCAATAAAGACTACTATGACCATTATTGTCTAAATTGGTTGATACGTATTTTAAGAGTTCCCTTAGAATGTTTAAGAAGCACCAAGTGAAATATAGTACATTCAATTGCTACATAAATGTAAAAGCAAAATAAAAGTTTCAGGTAAAGCAGAGCCATAAATCTTGGAATTTAAGCTCCTCTCCTCAGGCAACTGAAAGCCAATTCCGCATTTCCTCTTACTCGCTGACAGCCTCTTGGGCATTCAAATAGGAAAGAGTTGAAAACCAGGATTTCCGGTCCAATCTAATACTGGACAACACTTAATGGCTTAAGTAGATTAATAATGGTCTTGCTATCGGAATTTTGCTTTTCACCACCTCTCACTGTAAGCTTTGCCTGTACTTGACCTACAGGGAGGCTGGATGTTGAAGAGTCTTTTACCAGACCTGCTCTCATTCAGCACCCCATCTGGAACTGACAACCCAATTTCGACACCAATCAATCAGTGAGAATTTATGGACTACTACCATGTTTTCCACACTACCTATGATACTGACAGAGACTTAGAAGAATTACTAAACATGTTCCCTTTCTCAAAGAAGCTAGAATTGAGTTGGATTTTCAATATTAACATACCTAAAACAAATGTATATCCAAGCAAAGTCATCATCAGGAGTAGGCTCTCAATTTTAGAACACCCAAACTCTACTGGCTGCAGGGAGGAACTCCAGGGAGCAATGAGAACTGATAGGGTTATGGACCTCGTAGTGGAGAGGAAACTCCTAAATGTGCCTCAAGGGACATACAAAATTTGAGCAAGGAAACAGTAGAGGGAAGACAGTTCTAAAAGAAAGGAACTATTTAAGCAAAGATGAGTTACAGCTGTGAGATGATGATGAGAGAGCCTCACTGGAGGGTACAGAGTTGGAGTAGTAAGAAATCAGTTTGGTTAGAAAAAGAAAATTGAAAGTTGGACAGACAGATCTGGATATGACATTTGATATAAAATATGAAAATTTGTTTTCAAATGTGTCTTCCTCCATTTAATGATATCATTCAGATGGCTGAAACATCTCTGCTATCTATTCTATCTTGCCAAAGTATCTAGCATATAGTAAATACTTAAGAAATATCAAGTGAATAAATGAATACATAAGTTGAGTAAGAGAAAAAAGTGTAAATTATATGTAACATACATGTTTCTAAGCACTTTTTTAAAATATGAGAAGCAACAAAATTTCCTGTAAATGTCAGGTTACCTTCAGCTACACACTCAAAGAACAAAGAAACCATTCATTCCAAAAAAATAGTGAACACATGCCATAGATAAATCCCAGGAACAAGAGGGTTTTGTTCTTTTGGAGTTTACAATTTAGTGGAGGGACGGGAGGGAGAGGAAGAAAGATAAGAGGAGGGAGGAGGGTCAGAAAGGAGGAAGGAAAGGGGAGAGAGGGAGAGAGAAGGAGGAAGAGAAGGTGGACCACACTGAGCTTGATGGAACGTGATTGGTGGGTAAGTGGGTTTTGTTGCACAGTGAGTGGCATGAGAAAACCGCTCCAAGAAGCTGAAACTAGAGTTGAAACCTCAATGACAAGAAGCAGCCAACCTCAGAAAGACTTTAGGACATGGATCTCTAGCCAGGGTAGACAGCCCTAGGTGGAAAAGACGAGAATGTGCTCAAGGCATAGAAAGGTGGCTACTGTGGAATGTGACGCAGAGTTGGGGGCCAGAGGACAGGAACCTGTAAAGGGAGTAGGGTCAGTTCAGGGGAGGACGGGAAGGTTCCAGGAGACAGACCTCCAGCCAAGGACAAAGCATGAGCAGGCAGTTACTGGAGAGAAGAAAACATCCCAGCACCCATGGGGCATGCTTTTTGTAGGAAATGCCCATTCTCCTCAAATTGCCTGTTTGTCCCTGAGCTTGCAGACATGGTTGTAAATTCAGATCACTCCTCAAGATCCTGGAAACATTCCCTGATTTATAGGTAGACAACTGAGACTTGTAGCTCGAGGATTCTACTCGTTTTTCACAGTGGTTAATGCAGAGGCTCTTGCCTCTATAAAAATCACTGCAAACAGTAATTGTCCTTTTTCTATGGTGAACTGTAATCTAGGAAAAAGAGTGCCTTACAGTGTCTCCACTGAGGTATTTTTCTTCTCTTTCCTCACCCAACAGCTCAGGGAAGAGTATTCAGAATCTTACAGTATAAACATGTGATTCCCAAAGATGGCTGCCCCTTTCAGGTTCTGACTCAGCCCGGAGAAAAGCAGAAGCAGAAACTTCCCTTCCAGATGGGCAAGGGGGGCAGAAAGTCACTCCATCCTCTGGGGACAAAACAGTGCTTTGAATTTCAAAGGCAGATCCCCCCAGAGGCCCCCACCAGACTCACTCCACAAAAATGTTTGATGAATGACCATGGCAGGCATCAGCTTTGCAGATTAATGACCAAAAGAGTTTAGTTTATGTCTCAGTGGAAGAGGATAAATTTTCTCTTGGCTTTGGGACCCTGAGGGATTGAGAAGCCCAGCTAACCACAGCACCTCTCCCTTCATTCACGAGGCTTTACCTTGGATCGTTTACTTTCTACATTCCCTTTTCCGTGGCTTTTCAAAAATGTAAGCGAAACAGGCAGCATGCCTGTGTTCCACTTCTTTTGCAATCTGATGGCCAGCAACTGATTAGAATTTGTCTTTGGGTTGGTATAGTTGGTGGAAAAATCATTTGGGTCTGTTGTGAAATTCATTCTCAACTCATAACTCAACTAGACCCTGAGTGGCTGCTTCTCCAGCTTTAGACCAGGCTGATAAAAAGTACTGGCATCAAACTAAAAATGTATGTTATTGCCAAACTCCATCTGTGTGTGTGTATGTGTGTGTGAGTGTGTGTGTATACATGCACGCTTGTGCATGCTTGCACATGAATATGCATGTATTTTATAACTTTATATAGTTTAAACTCCTTACCCAGAAGCAAGGCACAAACTAAAACCTGAGCAGGAGTCAAGGTTGTGATGATTTTTCCTGCCTTCTCCCATTTCTCCATCTTAACAATGCCTCGTGCATTCACATGGCTTTAAACATTATGAACAATGTTTCTGTGAGAAGAGGTGATTACTTGCCTACTCCTACATCATATGGTGCACGAACCATCCCATTTGCGAACCAACTGACCATCTTTCTTGAACAATTCCAGTTGTTCAAGTATTTCTTGGGGATTCAAGGGGAGAACAAGGCATTGTTCACAATCCACCTGAGAAAGTACATGGAACTTCAGAGAGCACTATAAGATGGTAGGTGGTAGGAAGACAAGTGAGACTTCAAAGTACCCAGGGAGAAAATGGAAAGGGTTGTATGAAGGATAGGGCATTTTCATGGGGCCTTGAAGTATAGGTAGGAGTAAGCTAGGATCAGAAGAGCTAAAGGAAGGAGATGTTCTGTCCTAAGCACCATACAGAGGATGTGAGGGTGGGGAAGCAGAGCATGGGTTTCCCTGTGAGAAAATTTAGGTAATAAGGAAGAGACACATCACCACGACTTGGAACACCAGGAAGAAGAGTTGAACAGAGAATCTTTACAGGTTCTTGAGAGAAGGTGGGTGAGGGCCACAACAAAGAAAATAAAAGTTTAGTCTCCCAACCACTTGGAATATTTTTTAAAAGAAACTGCGGGGAGGTGATGTGTGTTACATTAGTGATATAAAGGGATAATCATCCATTCCACTTTGGATTCTCATTAGAAATTAAAAATGGTATTTTTCCCTTTTCACAATTAGCATAAACCAAAAAAAAAAAAAAGAATACAACCAGGATCAAGGACATGACATTTTAAAATGACATAAAAAGATTCCGAAATGACATACAAATGGTTTTAGAAGCACTGCCTCCACTCTTCGTGTAATCTATAAGAACACCACAAAGGTCATCTATTTTATAGTCAATGGCCAGTGTGAAGGATTATTTGTAACAGGCAAAAGGCAATTAGTAAGAATTAGATTTGCTTTCCTGCTTTAAAACAAGACAGGCTCATGAAAACCACACATGTTCAGTGACAACTATGATGACTAACTTCTCAGAGCCAACCCAGGGTGTATTCCTACTCCCCAAACAAATACATAACAGGTCACTATACATATCATTAACATACAAAATAGGAAAATTCAGTTTTTATTTGAAATCATATGTTCTATATTATTTACCCTTCATTTACATAAATCCTATTACTTAAACCAAAAGGAGGAGTAGTTAACAGTAGCAGTTAATAGTAACTAATAGTAGCACAAACTAAGCAGGTAATATATGTGAGAAAAATTTAACAATATTTTTACGATGTTTCTTGTCCTCTGATAAAGCAATTTAACTTTTTTAACTCTTGATTGAATACTTAAATTTTACTATATTTTCATATGATTCTATAGTCTTAAATGCATAAATATATGACTTTTTAAAGGGAGAGTGAAAAAACAATAGAAAGAGATATTATCTATGTTTAATAAAACATAACAATGATCTATTTCTTCTTGTCTTATGATATAATAGGATATTTTTACTCTTGCTGTTCCCTTGTCCAGTAATACTTCTGTGAAATGCCTGTATGGAGTTTCCTTTATGAAGTGGTAACTGAATTTGGTCAAACACGAAATTGTGCTTGACTTGTGGCTATGCTCTTATCAAGCCCACATTACACAGTTCTGGTGTCAGCCCAATGTGGAGACATCAAGCTAAACAGTGTGTCAGTGAAAGCATTTCAGCGTGGAATACTTTTGAGTTTACTCACTAGCGAGGACAGGATTGTGGACTTACAGGAATTTGTTTTCAGCTCTCCTAAAATGTTCCTCCACTTTACATCACTTGTTTTGATGGATACATTGCATCTATAAATTCATCTTAGAGAAGGTCCATGTCCAGTAGCTCCATTGTTTTTCAACCATAGGGAAGCACATTTGATGTGACCATAAGTTAAACTTATTTTTCTCAGGAAAAATAGTTATAAGGCACAGAGGTAATTCAAACTTGTGAAATTGAAGTTGGATTCCGAGTAAGTTATAGTTTTAGTAAAGAAATTGAGAAGACCTATATACTTGGCTGTCCTCTGTGACTTTTTTTTTTCCTTCAGAAGCAGCTTTATTTCCAAAAACTGAGTTTTTTTTTTTTTCTTTGTGTGATCTTTTGTCGTTTCCTTCACATAACATCAAAAAACTCAGGGAATTCTTTTCTAGGTTCCTTGTGACCTCTTCGTAGACTATCAAAGAGCTATGAAGAGGCAGTATATAAATTTCTCTTTTATTTACTGTAATCCTTTTCTCCATTCTCATCCTTGAAGGATTCCAAATTAAAGAAGGACATTCTTCTTGCCCCATATTTTGTAGGATTTAGAGCAGGCTCACATTTTCCCCTCTTTTCTATGGCTGGCAATAATGATAGTCATTTTGCAGAGGAACATGTCCGAAAAAAATTGTCTCCTTCCATTTCTACCAAGTCAAAAATTTCAAGTGCTTCCACTTGTTTTCAAGAAGTTACAAGTGACCCCAAACTTTCATTATGAAAGCTTCAAAATCACAAGGAAGCCAATCACACCCCTTTTTGAGGCTCTTATACATAGGATGCACAAAATATTTGGCTGGTGAGATCATTTCATTTTCTTTGGTTAAAAACTTTAAACACTGAATGAAGTCTGCCAGTATTTACATTTGTACTGTCTGCCAGGGTGCAGATAGATGAGTGAAGTATTGCTTGTATTTAGACAAGATATCAACAATCTTGTGTTTTGTTTTTCTGCAGTGTCATTAAAATCTTTGTCAAAATCAAGATTATTTGAGGAATTCCCATTTTGGCTCGGCGGGTAAGAACCCCACACAGCATCCATGAGGATGTAAGTTCAATCCCTGGCCTCACTCAGTGGGTTAAAGATCTGATGTTGCCACAAGCTGTGGCATAGGTCACAGATACAGCTTGGTTCCTGTGTTGCTGTTGCTGTGGTGTAGGCCGCAGCTGTAGCTCCGATTCGACCCCTGGTCCAGGAATATCCATATGCCACAAGTACGGCCATAAAAAGAAAAAAAAAAATTAAATCAAGATTATTTGAAACTCTATTTTTCAAGTCCAAATACTGAAGAGCCAGAGGGAAGATTTTCTTGTTGCTGTAATTTGTGGGATCACTTGATACACTATGGAAAGCATGGTTGTTGGTCAGATCTGACAAAATTAGCTCTACTCTGTAGGGGGCCAATATGTTTGTTCCCCCAAATTTCCCCTTTGGTTCACCCATAAGACATTTTAACAGCAACCTATGAATCAAAAAGTACAATTTTAATCAGTTTTATGGAGCAATCCCGAGAACAATATGATAATGCAGTTTGTTTCTATGACACACCCGGGATATCTCAGCAGGAACTATTTTCTGCTAAGCGTTGGTGTCTTCTTGGAAGAGGGAAAACGCTTTTGACTGATTTAGAAGTACTTGTATGTCTCATCCCAGGACTGTGAGATTCAGTCTTTGTATATGCCTTCACATTTTCTTTTTCACCATGTCCAATTCCAAATTCTTTTTCTTTAATTTTTAAAAATTCTTTTCTATACATTGTGCAAAATGCTGTATGATGATTAATCAGCTCAATTCAGTTGTGTGAGTCCTTCCAACTTTCCTTAAATACCAGTCATTTAACCTTTTTTTTTTTCCCTCCTGGCATGTCTAGGTCATGCTGGCATTGGTTTTATAATATCCTCATCTTCCTTACCTGAACTCTTATACAATGTGTTCACAACATTCAAAATATAAACCTTAAACCACCACTATCTTGATATAGACAGATACACTCCATATCATAGTGTACTGTGCACACAGGTGTACATTTAAGTTGCATCAATTGGAATGAAACAATAAGGGATAATTCATTACTGTGAACTTCAAATCATGGTTACTAACATGAGGGAGGAAAAACAGCAACTACGGAAGGTGGATAATATATTCTCCATCTATTTGACAATTAAACAGCATTGCTTTCCATGCCTACACTTTTGGACTGCCATATGGGCTTCATACTTTTGTGCCACACTTTGGCATCCATTGTCAAAACCTAAGATTTTTTTGTATGCCAAAAATGGGATTCCCAGGATTTAAGACTTTCAGTGCTAAAAAACCAGATGGCAATCCAGGACAGTTTAAGATAGTAGGACTCTAATGTTATTCAGCATAAATAATTGGAATGTTTGAAACAAAAAGAACTATAAAGCCAATCATCTTAGCAAGATACAATGAAATATTGGGTAGAATAGGCTATTTATTCAGAAATGTATCTGGGAAGTTATGATCCACATTTGAAAATGAGCTGAATGCAGAGAAATATGTCTATTTGAAAACTGACAAATTGGGTCAATCTAAAGTTAGAGACATTTAAGATAATTTTCCAAATCTAGAAAATTGATGGCTATGACTTTTTAAAATGCAGGAGGAACAAAAATCTGGTCCAGGTGAGAATAAGTCACTATGTCTTTGCCTTTATAATTCATCAAAGTTAAACCCTCAAAGGTCTAAACCAAATACTGGAATACACCAAACTCCCATTCTAATGGGCTGTACGATCTAATTTTTAATTTTTTTTTGCTGTTTATCATAAATAAAGCAACAAGTCTATTAGTGCCTCTTTTCCATACATGGCCAATGTTGTTTGGGTATTTTCAAAATTTATATTCACATGAACATGAGTCCATTTCTACTAGTAGGAAACCTTAGAGGAAGGTATGAATATAATTAGCTATGCCCAGTGGAAGCCTTACAAGGGACTATCCTTGCTTATTCATCAAAAAAGTCTCTAAGTTTTATCTGGAGAAGCATTTCCCAAAATGTAAACAGAGACACTATGTTAATAAATTGTAAAAGTAAATATATTTGAAGAACACTGGAACTAAAACATGTCAGAGAGGGTTCCAAATTACAGATTCTACATATTATCTAATAGGCTTATATGCAATGAGTACCTTTAGCTGGAAATCTTTTATTTTCCTAGTTTATTTGATCAAGAACATAATCTTGGAACACTTCTCTGAAGCAGTGTTCTACAAACTACACTTTGGGATACACTGATATAAATGTTAAAATGGGATTCTTTTTCAAGTTCAGCTAAAGTCTCAAGACAATAGAAACCAATTGGACCCACATTCCAAGATGAGGTGCTAGATCAGCCAGGCAGGACCTGCAATGGAGGGCTTCATACTTTTATATTCATACTTCATACTTTTATATTATCCACCTTCCGTAGTTGCTGTTTGCAACCCTTAGCGAAGCCCATCTCGCTATGTTACAAAAAAAAGATGGTGGATGGGGTAGGAGAGGAGCTTAAGATTGGGATTTTTTAACAGAGAATTTTTAGGTTTTCCAGCAATGCTTTACCTCCATGGAAAAGGGCTAGGGGTACTTCCCTCACCTCAGACAAATGAGAGGGAGTTCAGTGGACCACTTGGACAGCTTGGACTGTGTCCCCTGCATTTTCAGGGTCAGAGAGAACAGATATCTGACTTATGCCTAAAAAAAATTTTATAAATGAAAAAAAGGCTGTGGCTGAGGCATCTCACTGGGTGGCTCAGTAAAAGAGGCCTGTTTTAAAGATGTAGCCATGCCCACCACTCAGTAAATCAACTATATTTTCATGGAGGAGATCTGGGCCAAGTGCAAGACAGAGTCTTCTGGGTTAATCTGGAATCCAGCCCTGTTGGAGGTACAGAGATATGTTGGAAGTTCTCTTTGTGGCTCAGTGGTAATGAACCTGACTACTATCCATGAGGATATGGGTTCGATCCCTGGCCTCACTCAATTGGTTAAGGACCCGGTGTGGCCATGAGCTGTGGTGTAAGTCACAGATGCAGCTCGGATCCCAAGTTTCTGTGGCTGTGGTGTAGGCAAGAAGCTGCAGCTCCAATTCAACCCTTAACCTGGGAACTTCCATATGTCGCAAATGCGGCCCTAAAAACAAACAAACAAAAGAGAGAGAGAGAGAGACGTCCTTAGATGTCCAAGCTTTGAAAGAGGAAGAACAAGTGAACAGCCTCAGAAGATGGATTTATTGTCATCAAGAGAATAGCACATGAGAGAACCCCAGGTGTTCATAAAATAGCTTGAGAAGGGCCAGAATAAACATCTGCCACTGGAGAGCAAACCAGGGCCAGATTGGCAGCAGCCTGGCCAAGTGCGATGTTGCCTTCTACTTCCTTTGCCTCTCCCCACACAGCTTACCTGGACAGTGGGAACATGGGGAAGATGAAAGAATAAAGGAAGAAGATTCTACTTGGCCCATAGAAGATGCATTACCTGTTGATGAATTTCAGTCTTCAGCCTTACCCTAGACTTTTTTTTCTCTTATTATAGTTCTGTTTTTATTTCTTTGGATCATTATTCTCTCTCTCTCTCTCTCTCTCTCTCTGTGTGTGTGTGTGTGTGTGTTTGTTCCTTTTCATGGCTACACCTCTGGCATATGGAAGTTCACAGGCTAGGGGCTGAAAATGAGCTGTAGCTGTGGGCCTACACCATAGCCACAACAACATCGGATCCAAGCCACATCTTCCACCTATGCCGCAGCTTGCAGTAATGCTGGATCCTTAACCCACTGAGTGAGGCTAGGGATAGCACTCGTATCCTCCCAGACACTATGTTGGGATCTTAACCCACTGAGCCACTATGTAAACTCCCCATTCTCTCTCTTTTTTTTAGAGGCTTTTTCATCTACATATTTTTATATTTATTTGTTAATCCTTTAATATTTTTATTTTATTTTACTTTTTGAAGTGTAGTTGATTTACAATGTCATGTTAGTTTCAGGTGTACACCACAGTGATTTAGAACATGTGTGTGTATATATTTTTTTTCAGATTCTTTTTTTTTTTCTCTTATAGGCTATTACAAAATATTAAGAAGAGTTCCCTGTGCTATGGAGTAGGTTGTTCTTGGTTATCTATTTTATATATAGACTTTTATATTTATAATTGAACCAAGAATATTTCAGTAAACAGAAAATATATTATAAAAGAGGGAGCAGCAAGCTCTGGGCACCAACTGAGAGTTTATTCAGAGGAAGAGGAAGATCAGCCCTACAGAGTGTATACACAGGGACAGGTGTGAGAAAAATAATAAAGGTGTGTTGCACCCTAGCATGCACCACTAAACTAACATTTTGTCAAAAGCACCAGCTTCATACAATGTACCTGAAGACTATCTTGTCACTCTGATTCGGAGGCCCCTGCAAGGAAGAGGAAGCTACCACCACCTGGCATTTGCATGGTATTCCAGCTTCTCAAATGACACTCACAACTGTCCAAGGTATCTGGGTAAGTATGACTGTTTGCATTTTACAGAGGAGAAAACTGAGCATCATATCTGTGATTTGATTTACCTAAACTTTAAAACCTCAGATACTAGCAGGTGCAGATTTTAGAACTCTTGTCATTCAAAATTCCTGTTCAGTGCTTTTTCCAACACAAATACTATTTTCTTTAAGGGACAAGATGAGAGGCTACTTGCAAACACTAGAATCCATTTCTCCAATGTGATTCAAAATGACTTTTCAGTGAATAAAACTGAAATAATTACAGCTGTTAGGTTTTCTAGAAAGCAACATCAGCTTTGAAATAAAGAGCAGCATAAAACAGTATGATGCCAGGCAGAGTAGCTGAGAGTCTTTTTCCAAACCTGAACTGGTTGCTCTGTATGGCTGGATGGATTTTGTTTTTCTCCCCTTAAATGATTGGGGGGGGGGATCTCTTTGATTATATTAAAACAAAATATTATGTACCAATATTATTCTGACACAAAGCACAAGGCCTAGTATCATTTTTTTTAAACTGGCATAAAATCTAAGAAAAGCCTCAAGGTGCAAATGATCTGCAGTCTATTTAACATCATGGTTATTTATTTTTATGAGCCCTCATTATTGCTCTTTACCCTAAATTATAGGTACATTCTTGTCTCCATTTTCCACTCTTCTGCAAGCCTCCAATACTGTTCTTATCTATATTTCCAAATAATCTTCAATACTTCATCAATTGAACATTCAACATCCCATATATGATGTGTTAGACCAAGGCAAAGATCTGTGGAACCAAGTGATTTAACCCAAACTGTGAACCCAGTTCTCTCCTGGAAGAAGTACCGCATATCTTACCAGAATTATGAGGGAAAATTCCCAGGTTGGAACATTTCACAAAGATTGAATGCTTTGGGTTCATGTTAGACTAGTATTTAAATGGCCAGGTTTCCACTATTTTATATTTTTCTTAGCTAGATATGTTACAAAGATAAAATGGGCCATCTTTTTGCCCAGACTTAATTAACATCCCTTTTGTCTTCTTCCCTGTGCTCCTCTTCTAATCTTTGTAACCCTACTTTTGTCTTTGCTCCAGTAGAAGCTAAGCTTTTAAGGCTCCTGGTTCCAACATGGGAAAATGCCCTAGGAATTTCTGTGTAAACAAACTTGCTAAAGTGCTGCAATTTGGGGTCAAAATTTCCCAAACTTTATCATAAGAGTAACTTAAAGGAATAAGAACTGTCCCTGGAAAAGCAATGATAATCCCTTATAGCTATAAATTATAGTCCTTATGCCACTCTAATTTATGTCAAACAAAATGGTAAAGTGCTAAACAAGTGTAAGATTGTATTAGTATTAAAGTTGCCCCTTTATCTGTCAAAACCCCCCCTTAAACATGGAAGTTGGGCTAAGAGATCAATACAGTGAAATTTTACCCCATCCTTCAAGCACAACATTTAACCCTTTCTCTGTAGCTCCCAGGTTTGTTTATACAACTGCAATAGCCTATTTCATGCCATTGAAGTCATTTCTACACATATCTTTACTAAATATTCCTTGAAGGGAAAAACGTCATCTTCACGTCCTGGTCTAATTCTTAGGAACTCAAAAAGTGTTGAAGTGAACTATCCACAGCCCTATAAAGAAGGAAATCATAGTACCATGACCCCCTGTTTAAGACAAGCAAGTTCATCCAAAAAGTAAAAAATATTAAGTGATCTTCCCCAAGTCATGAATCTTATTAAGAGAAAAACAGAACTTGAATCTTGTTAAGAGAAAAACAAAACTTGAACCAAATACCTGCAGTCCCAGTGTTCATGTACTAATATTAGACCCCTGTCTTTGGGAACTCCTTTCACAGAATGGTCTCTGGAAGCTCAAAGCAACATAGCTAGGGTCATTTTGTTTATTTTACCTAATTAATAATTACCTTTGTTTCTAAAAAACAAAACGATACCTTTTTTCATTGAGAAAAGTTATTATGCCAACAAACTATTAAGAAAGAGAGAAAGGGAAAGGAAAATAATGATAAAAGGAAAAAGGGAAGAAAGAAAAGAAAGGGAAGGAGGGAGGGAGGGGACAGATGGACAGAAAGAGTGAGCAAAACTATTTCATATTAACTTATATCATCGAACTGAGAGTTACAACCTGCCTTTCCAATTTTATTCACCACTGTGGCCCCCCACTCATCTTATACTCCAGTTAAGATGGTCTAGCTATGACTATGTTGAGAATAAGAAACTAAAAATAAATTGATTTTTTTTAATAATCTGCAACCTTGCTATTACTCATTACTTCTAGTAGCTTTCTGTAGATTCCAATGCATTTTCTGCACAGATGATTATTCCATCTGTGAATAAAGAGAGCTTTTCTTCTTCCTTTCCAATCAGGATGCTTTTTCTTTCTCATTATCTTGCCTTACTGCTTTGGCTAAAACCTGTAATACAATGTGAGTATAAGTAGCAAACACGCATTTGTAAAATTTTTTAACAAAAAAGAAAATGACCCAGACACCTATGGTGAATTAATCTTCGACAAAGGAGGCAAGGATATAAAATGGAAAAAAGAGAGTCTTCAGTAAGTGGTGCTGGGAAAACTGGACAGTTGCATGTAAATCAATTAAACTAGAAACACACCCTCATATCATGCACAAAAAATAAACTCAAAATAGCTTAAAGACTTAAATGTAAGACAAGATACCACCAAATGCCTAGAAGAGAACATAGGCAAAACATTCTCTGACATCAATTTTACGAATGCTTTCTCAGGCCAGTGTCCCAAGGCAACAGAAATAAAGACAAAAATAAACCAAATGGGACCTAATAAAACTGACAAGGTTTTGCACAGCAAAGGAAACCATTAAAAAAAAAAAAGAGAGAGACAGCCTACAGAACGGGAGAAAATAGTTTCAAACAATGCAACTGACAAGGGCTTAATCGTTAAAATATACAAACAACATATATAACTCAACAGCAAAAAAATCAACAACCCAATTGAAAAATGGGCAAAAGATCTGAATACACATTTCTCCAAAGAAATATACAGATGGCCAACAAGCACATGAAAAAATGCTTGACATCACTGATTATTAGAGAAATGCAAATCAAAACTACTATGAGGTACCACTTCACACCAGTCAGAATGGCCATCATTAATAGTTCCACAAATAACAAATACTGGAGAGGGTTGAAGGAAAGGGAACCCTCCTACAGTGTTGGTGGCAATGTAAATTGGTACAACCACTATGGAAAATAGTATGAAGGTATACCAGAAAACTAAATATATATCTATCATATAAGCCAGCAATTCCACTCTTGGGCATACATCCAGATAAAACTTTCCTTGAAAAAGACATATGCAATCATATGTTCACTGCAGCACTATTCACAATATCCAAGACATGGAAATAACCTAAATGTCCATCAACAGATGAACGGATTAAGAAGATGTGGTATATATACAAAATGGAATACTACTCAGCCACAAAAAAGAACAACATAATGCCATTTGCAGCAACCTGCATGGACTCTCATACTAATTGAAGTAAGTAATAAAGAGAAATACAAATACCATATGATATCACTTATATCTGGAATCTAATATACAGCACAAATGAATCCTTCCACAGAAAGGAAAATCATAGACATGGAGAACAGACTTGTGGTTGCCAAGGGGGAGGGGGAGTTGAGATTGGTGGACTTGTAATTTGGGATTAATAGATGCAAACTATTGCCTTGGAATGGATAAGCAATGAGATCCTGCTGCATAGCACTGGGAACTATACCTATTCACTTATGATGAAGCATAATAATGTGAGAAAATAGAATGTATGTATTATGTGTGATTGGATCACCTTGCTGTACAGCAGAAAACTGACAGAACACTGTAAACCAGCTATAATGCAAAAAAATAAAAATCTTTAAAAAAATATACAATTCAAAAAAAATCAGAAAAAAAATAAAAATAATTGCACATTTTTTCAAGCATTAAGTACAGCCCATAGAAGTTAAAGCTCAGAATCAGTCCCCACCCTAGGGATGTCATGACCTAGTGAAGGAGCTCTCTCTACAGATAAGACAGCAAACCAGATAAGGCTGGAAAGATAAGGCCAGAACTGGTCCTTGAATAATAAAAGTAACAACAGCAGTAGTAGCAGGAGCCTCAATACTTACAGAAGGTCAAATATGGGCCAGGCAGTGTTGAAAGATCCTGATATGGATTAACTCCTTTGACTCTTGCATCTTATCCTCACTGCATAGTAGGGAATAAGAGACCCAGGAAGATAAGTAGCTTGTGCCTCCACAGCCAGGGTTCTCAAGTGCTAGACAGCATTGCCTTCAGTTACCATGTCTTCATTAAAAGGTATTGAGTGTCCACTCTTCTCTAATTACTATGTCACTTTCAATTAATTTAACTATCACAATAATCATGCCTTATAAATGAAGGAACTGAGCTTCAGGGACTTTACATGACCTGTCCAAGGTCACCCAACTAGCACAAGACTCAACCAAAGTATTCTGACTCCAAATTCAATACCTTTCCCACCACCCCCTGATTCCTCTTCGAGTAGGAATAATGATATAGCATTTTGCAGTTTATAAAATTGTGATCACATTTATGCCTTAACTGCTGCTTAAAGGAATTGAGATTTTTGTACACTAGGCAAAGGAGAACTTTTATCAGTGTTTGAGAGGAGGGAGAATGTGAAAGGGAAGAGAGGTATTTAGGGGAGACAACATTAGCATCCTGCCAGATGGATGTCCTGGGGCACCTCTGCAAGCACAGGGGTTAGGGGGCTCTACAGTTACCTTCAAACCTGGGAGTCCTTCCTGCCAAACTCATTTGCCAATTGGGAGAAGTCCTGCTTTAAATAATATTCCTGGAAAGAATTCCCACAAGAGTAGAGATAATAAAAGTATTTCTTATGTCACTTCTCCCTGCACTGAACTTTCGGGAATATTTTGGTTAACTGAGAAGAGCACACCAAGGAACCATTATCACTGATACAAGGAGAAAACGGACGGTGGATTTCCTCAGCCATGTCCTGTCAGTGTCAACAATTTAACTAAACATATAATAATCATCACCTCATCAGTGTTAAATTTTCTAGGTTTCTGGCACATATCTCTTCATCTCCCTCATTAAGTTTATAGAGTTCTCTGGTACATTTGCTCAGTAGGAGGATTTCAGTTTCAACTGGCACATATTGCAGTCAACTAGGGGAATGATTTTCCTGCCTTAAGTAGTTAGCAGGATAAGAAAGCATATGAAATGGACCAATGCCCAAAGCCAGGTATCTGGCCAGTGACAGCAAATGGGTTGGACTCCATATATTAAAATCCCACCCTGCTCATCAGTGTTGGGTCCAACACAGAGAGATCAACCAAGCTCAAATTTGAATAGTTACTCTGCTTTCATAATTTTCATTGTTCCATGCCCTATATCACTTTTCCCTGCTCAAGGACTCCCCTCATTCAGAATTGGAATCCTGAGATTCTTATTATCACACCTCTTGCTGGATAGCTATCCAAACAAACTGCCTCAACTCAAATTTATCCTGGTCCCCTTTCATTTTATCCTAATTTTGTTAAGTCAGTATTCCATGCTTGACTATATCAGATGAAAATGAAAATTAAAAAAACCCAATTCAGGCAGAGTTCTCTTGTGGCACAGTGGGATAAGGATCCAGCATTGTCACTGCAGCAGCCTGGGATGCTGCTGTGGTGCAGGTTTCATCCCTGGCCCAGGAACTTCCACAAACAAAAAAAATAAAAAATAATCCGACAATTATGTGAGTGATAGTAAGCTTGATATGACTTCTTTCCCAGGAGTACCTAAATTTTAAAAAGGAGTACCCAGGGTCCGGAATGCTTTAATCTATAGAATAAGTTCAGCTGTAGAAAGAGGATGCTGTGTAACTTCAGGACAGAAGCTTTTCCTGCATCCATCAAAACTGTCCTGTGAGAAGCAGCTATCCTTATCAACACACTTAGACTTCGGTTTCCTCTTGTCATTTAGGAACAGGATACTGATCTCATTGGGTTATGATGGGGATTAATAAAGTTGGTTACTAATTGTTATAAACCTCTCAGAATGCTATAAAGTACACGTAAGAGAGAGGTTTCTGATGACTTCTGCGCTTTACCTCATATATGGGTAATATACTTGATCTTGCTCCACAGAGACAGAAGACATGGGAAACAACCTGGGAAGTGAATCTATCTTTCAAGTAGATAGGAATATAACTTGTACTTATACTACTTGCTGGATTCAACTCCAGATTAATTATCCAATCTCTAGTTTCTCAACTATCCACAAAAATATAGCCCTTGTTTCTCAGGTGGGCCAAAGAGAAACCACCTTTAACACTGGCAGCAGACGTGTTCTATTACCTACTCACAAGGGCATACCAACAATGATGTACCAAGGCAGTGTGTGGACCTACTCAAGGACAGCAAGAAGCTCTTGGTTCTTAGATAAATAACTGAACCAAGGATGTGATCCATGAAGAAAGATAAAAATTGCTACTGTCTCATTTTAAATGAGAGCTCCATTCCCAACTCAAACATATCTTCATATTTTCACCCACAACGGATTCCCCTAGACCTTCAAATGCTGCTCTATTTTAACCAAGACATTAGGGCACATTCTAAATCTTTTCTCACTAGTTTCCATTCCTATGATTCTTTGACTATTAGAAGCCTACTTGATTACTTGAGAAAGAAGTAAGTTCTAGGTATTTGGGGACAATAAATTATGGGAAAATGAAAACCTCCTGATCAAAGTGTCATGGAGGGTTAGGGCTGAAGGGTATCCTGGGACTTTCTCTTTGTTTTAAAGAGCAGGGAACTGAGGTCTGAGCCTAATGCCACACACTAGAGTCATGCAGCAGATTCGAAATGCAGACTCAAGTCTAGTGTACCTGTACCCACTGTTCATATTGGACCCCTTCCCCTCTGCTGTGCCTGCCATCAGCACCAATGGAACTGCTCTGTCTTGTCATGGTTCCCTGGGAGTTAGTGAAGGCCTCACACTCCCATTCACATTTTAACCTGCTTCTTCCCCTATCACGGGTCGTCTCATATTTCCTCCTTGGGTTCCAGGTCAGTGCTGTGAACTAATACGCCTTTACTGAACACTTTTGCAATGGCCAATGGGATGGAGGAATACATGTCTGCTCAAGTCCCTGGGTGGTCTGTTAGTTGAAATGCCAATATTCTCTGTCATAAGATACAACTACAGTGACACTAGGGAAAATGGGGTGTGGAGGACAGTTTCCGCAGCCAGCCAGCCCTGCGGGCCTCCTGCAGTATGATCTGTGGCCCGCAGTCACAGAAGCCAGCATGCATAGGCAGAGAGAGGCAAGATGAGCATCACCATGGGGATGGGGATGGAAGGAATGCTGTCCCTTGCCAATCCACTCCGTGGCGGGAGGCTGATGACAGGATGCAAAGCACACAACTCTGGCTGGATGCCAAACATCTGCACTCAAAACCAAGCAACCAAGTTATTCTAAGCAAAGAAAATCTAATCAACATATATTTCCAAAGCCTACTATGTGCATCTAGACAGTTGCGGTTAAAATAGATGATTTTAACTACTCAACACCCCCTGCCAAATGCCATGGCTCTCTGTTCCAGATGCCTGATACTATATTAATCAAATATTCATATTTTGAACTGAGCACCTGTTGGTATATATTGATATGCAGACAAAACCAAAAGTATGAATTTTTTCCACCCCTTTCATGGTATCCTTGTTAAGCTCCCTAGATGGAGTCTGAAAACAATTTATCCCAAGCCTCCTACCATCTCTAGGACTTTCATGCCTCTTGCTGTCTGTGGGTCCATCAGAACATAGGGGAGCTACAAGGGCCAGGCTTCCTCCCACAGCTCCAGGGAGGTATTCAGGTGGGAATACCACTTGAGGCAACATCATTCTGAAGTCAGTGTTTGGTTGCCTCTAGGCTCACATGCACTCAACGCCAAGAGGGAACCCTGTGCATAATTTGGCATCTGTGGTGCTCTAAGAACAAAGGCTATGTTATCCCTTTGTTTCTGGATGTTCTAATATGACACTGACATCTTGGCTGACAATTATGATTCTGTGCTCTTTTCTAAATCATGTTATTTCCCAAAGAACTTCAAGCAGGTGAATGGATGATCAGTTGCTTCATTTCTGGCATTTCTTCTATGAGGACTGCCAGAGCTTTTACTAATAACACCACCAAGTATTGTGTTCATGAAAAGAACAAAGTCAAGGGGTTTGCTTTTAGCTTGCTTGAGCCCACTCACTGTTCCCATTCTTCAGTAAGAAGAAATAGCCACAGAGGTAAAGGTAGGAACACCTCTCCACATGTGATGGCGGTCGCTGAAGTGTCTAGTTCCCCCGGCTGTTGTCAGGCGGGCTCTGCACACACTTCGGCTGGCTTGATTGTGCTTGTCCAGCCTGTTTCCATGAAGGCCTCTAGGCTCCTCAAAGTCAACAGCAGTCTCACACCCCCATTACACTGGGCACAAGCATCTGCATAATCATTGCAATTCCAAGTTTACAGATAGGGAAAGAAGGAATGGCTTAGGACAGGCTCACACGTAGCCTTACTGAAGGGAGACTGGATGTGTGGAAGTCTGGAAATTTGAGTCTCTACACCCTACCCAGGCTTTGTGGCTCCCTCTTCAGGAGTGTGAAATCAAGTACCCTCTGGTCCTTTCCCTTTTATACAAATCCTGCCCAACAGAGAGTGTGGTTTCTCCAGCCAGTCTGCTCACTGAGCCACTGGCTTCCTCATTGTCCACATTCAGCTAGTCAAGAGGAAGCATATTAACAGCGCTTTCCCATAGGACTGGACAATCTAGAAGAAAGTTTAAAATTTCCATATCTGGGGTCTAAAAATATGTTCTTTGGATGATTTCAAAAAGCATTTTCTCATGGACAAGGAGAACAGGCTTGTGGTTGCCAAGGGGGAGGGGGTTTGGAGAGGGATGGAGTGGGAGGTTGGGATTGGCAGATATAAGCTATTACACACAGAGGGGATAAACAGCAAGGTCCTACTGTATAGCACAGAGATACTATATTCAATGTCTTATGATAAACTCTAATAGAAAAAGAATATATATATATATATTAATCACTGTGCTGTATAGTAGAAATTTACAACAGTGTAAATCAACCACAATTCAATAAAAATTAAAAAAATGAAAAAAGCATCTTGCTGGGAAGATGCATTTACAGATAACAGTGTTTGGTGAGTAGAGCCTCAGCTGGATTTTAATCCTGTTGATTTGCCCCTCTTGGTTTATGGAAATCCTGTAGTACCTCCTCACCCTGAAACCCAAGACATGGATCAGGTTCTAAATGGTCTAGTCCCTCTCTTCTGAGCCCCACTTGGATGCCCTTAGCTCTACAAAATCCCCTTGGCTCTATTTAAGAATAAAGTTTCCAAGATAGCTTCACCAAATGCAAAAATTCAAACACAAAAGCCTAAGCTCTTTTTA
This sequence comes from Sus scrofa, assembly GCF_054392235.1. Classification (NCBI taxonomy): domain Eukaryota; kingdom Metazoa; phylum Chordata; class Mammalia; order Artiodactyla; family Suidae; genus Sus; species Sus scrofa. The sequence continues at coordinate 101,080,055 of NC_139396.1, read as the reverse complement.
TACTCTCAACCCTACCCCCTGAACAGGAGTGGCCTCACAGAGGAGAAAGAGGTTGAAGAGGTGGGGAAGGTCTCTTTCTACATCTTGCCAATTCTTTGTGTTCATTCTCAACATTGATATACTTTTCTCATGTGACTCCATTTCACTATCTCTCTACTAACTTCTTTGTTACCAACTTGACCCATTGGCCCCAGGATAAAAGGACAGAAATCCAAAGCCAACCCTCATACCCTCCCCGTGCCAACTCTCTCTATGGGATTTTGTGGCCCAGGGATGACCCTGGTCTACTCCCTTGAATTTCTTCCCCATCAAGGAACTATTTCTGCAAAGAATTTTGAAGTTGTCATTTTCATTTTAAAAATAAGATGATAAAGCACACACACACAAGTCATTATTTGTAAAATGCCTACAGATGATGAGGAGGAATGCATATCAATATATACACATGTATGCAGTGGAACGAGTGAACACATGTGTGTGTGTCTACCCATGGGGGCCAGGATGAATCTCTCAGATGAAGACAGTCCTTGAACACTAAGAAAAATGACAGGAATCAAGAGTGATTTCAAATTTCTTCTAGCTTTTTCTTCCACCAGTCCCTCCAGATTAAAAAAATAAAAGTTTTCTCGGAATTCCATTTAACTGTGATACCTAAATGAGCCTCAATCACATGGGTGGCAGAAATGCAGGGGTTACAAAGCAGGGGTCTCATTGTGGTATGAGAATGATTGCTAGCTAGAAAGGGGGATTTTCTAGTTCTCTTCTGGTATTGCTTAGCTAAATAAACTCTGACACCTCTGCACCTCGATGCTTGATAGCTTAGATTCTTTCCAGGGTTTACTAGTGCTCTGTGGTTATATTATTTAAAAATTATGTGGATATTTGGAATAATGACTACCATGCCCATGACAACCACCACTGCCACCACCATTGTCATCGTGACTTCTTTTCTTTCTAGACCAGTCTGTAATTGCCTAGTTATATCTGTACCTTAAAAAGTGAACAAATAATAGACTTCTTCATTTTGCAAGGGGGAATACAGATAGAATTTTTAGTGACCTAAAATTTGGGTAAGTGCCAATTTCAAAATTCATAAGTGCCAAAGAGTCTAGTGCAAGATTGTCTCAAAAGCTAATGATGGAACACCCTTCTAACTGGTTTTCCAAAGCAGCTGTCAAGGGGAAAAATGGAAATTCCAGGAAAAACTTGATCTTCAGAGGGCTTGGACTCTACTTATGATCAGAGTTTGGGTCAGATTCAGACTTTTCAAATGCTATTCCAAATGTTCCCTAATCTGGTAATTTGGGGCTACTCAAATGCTAACTCGGGGTCCCTTCCTTTCATAATCAGCATTCATGGAACCCTTTATCCTATATATAACTTATGATGTTGGACATGTTATTCCTCCACCACACACACACACACACACACACACACACACACACACACAAATTAGACTCAGCTCCTCAATCCAAAGATATCTTGGATAAGGTCTTCTTTTTTTCCTTTTAATATAGAATGTTTCAAGAATATGCATGTCATCCTCGCACAAGAACCATGCTAATCTTTTCTGCGTCATTCCAATTTTAGTATACATGCTGCTGAAGCAGGCATGAGAAGGTCTTTTTGAAAGAGAGAATCATAAGTGGTTAAAAAAAATCACATATTTTGGAACCACATAGACCAGCAGTTATTTTAAATATCGACATTAAGAGAAGGTAGCATCTGAGAATTACCCACATATGTTCTTTGTATGGATTATTCATTTCTTACCTCATCAGATACAGTTGTTGGCACAAAACATGTACTCAATAAATAGTTATGGAACTAAATTATCCCTTCTCATATTGAACAAATTTACCTTCACTTAAAGGAGGCTCCATAATCTCTTGGCAAGCTGATCCCACGCTCCTTGTGATTTCTTTAAGGACAAGTACTGGGTTTAGGATATTGATGTCTTCATACCACCTCATCCATAAAACCTTCCCTGACAACTCTAGTCTACCCTATTCTCATTTCTCTGACTCCCTGTTGTACTTATCCCAGGCTCTACTCACTTTGGCACATGCAAGATATCTTATCTTGCCATGTGAAATGTGTTTCATAAACACATCATCCTTCCTCTGAGCCTATAAGTTTCTCTAGGGCAAAGGCCATATTTGATATTTATATTGTATGTCCCATGGCACATAGCACAATCCAGAGCTCATAGTAGGCTCTGAACTAGTACCGTTAAATGGAGTTGAATTTAAAGGACAGTATTGCACTGCCAGAGATGACTTTGTTTCAGAGAAGCACTAAAAGGCAGAACTGGCCATATTCACCATTCATTTCACCCAAACTAAGCCCATGGGTCTCTCCACGTGAGGTGCTAGTTAGGAAGCAAAGAATGAGAAAGCAGCTGCTTACTTTCAACAAAGAAGAGACCACACTGCAGCAGGGGACTGTAGGGTTTCACATACTAGTCACTAGTGACTCTTGGTCAAACCCTTTGGTGTTATCAGGAATAAAAAGTAACCCAGAGATATGTCAAATATCAATTTCCAATTACTTTCCTGTGACACATTTCTGCCACTTGGGAAAACTCCCAAGGGATCTGTTGCCCCTTATCAGCTCAGATTGGGTTTACCTTTCAGGCAAAGAGGTAACACTCTAGCAGTGCCCTGGCTAGCCTCAATCTTACAATGTCCTCCTCTGACACTCAGATTCTCTTGTGAAGTCTTCAATATTGGCTTACACTGTCACCAGAGACCTGACTCAAGCGTGGAAGGCCTGAGATTATACCCTGAACCCTAAGTGTCAGGGGGGAATGGGGATAACTCCAACAGCAGTGGTGAGCTATTGTCACTAAGGTTTCCCAATTTGCATTGAGACATTGAATGCAGGAACAAAGCCTCATGCAAGACGTGTACATCTTCAACTCTAGCCAAAGGGGAAAGAAATAAGAGAGTCTCTAAAAGTCTTAACTTTGATACTCAAAACACAGAGCAGCATTTCTATCCTCTAGGTCACAGAAGGCAGGCCACAAACTAATTGAAAAAATCTTTGGTATTACGGATGTTAAAACTAAGGATCAGCACAAAACCAGAAATCACATGTCCCCTTTATTACAAAGTAATGGAACAGAATTTGGAAAAACCAGGAAACATCTCTGGGTCCATAAATCAGCCCAGTTGCAGGGAAATGCAAGTGGCCAGCACCTGGAATGAGCCTTCATCTGGAGTGGGAGGGCAGCCCAAAGAATGGAACTTTGGGGCCAAGACTCCAGACTGTGCACTATGATTAATGGCTTGAGTGAAAGGTCTCAGTTGAGGGTGAACAATTAACTTGTTCTCGCCACATCTCAGAACTCTCCACAGCATAACTATGTCTTCCCTGATTGTTCATATTTACCAAAACGCAAGCCAGCCTGGGAAGCTTTGAACATGTCATCATCAGACTGTTTCTGACAATCGGGAGGGCCCTGGTATTTGTCAGGACTACTTTCGTCAAGTCATCTGTTTTGACTCTGCAATGCAAGCCTCAACCTTTCAGTTCCTTTTCAAGTTTAAAGAACCATCCAAATGCAGCAATGGCATTGGCCTCGATCCTTCAAAAAAAAAAAAAGTCCACAGCTCTAAGGATTGCAAATGGACAGCATATGGCCTGGCTTGTTTCTGGTCATTCCCAAAAATGTTCTTAGGGAATTGAATGTCCATGAGATTAATGGTTCCCTCCTGTCCTGCCTTTATCCTCTGGAATAGGCTTCTCTAATCTCTTTCAGATCCTCAAAAGCATTTCCATGAAACCCATCACTCCTCCAGAATCTACAACTGATTCTGATAAGATCTGCTAGAACCAAGCAAGTCTCCAAACCTCTCTCCCTTTCTCCTGGAGGTGAATATGGAGATGAGAAAGAAAGGCAGGTGCCCCAAAAGCTGATTCTGTACTCAAGTAATCTACTTTCCACATCTGAACTTATATACCACTTCCTCTCTGACAAAGGGACCTACCAAAAATGGACATGGCCCCCCAACAAAGTAAGACTGGAAAGGCACTGAGTGCATGGCCTAAGAACATCCACCCCACTGACCTACCATAGGTGCTGATCTTTTACTCCCCCTTTAACCAATCCCATTTCTCTCCCAGAAGGCATCCTGTCTCTAAAAGATACATTAAGAACAATAACAACAATGATAACACTAATAATAGAAGTGGCAACAAATACATTAAGAATGTACATCTACATAGCAATTACTATGGCCAGAAACTCTTTGAAATATTTTATCTCTATCAACGTACACAATTCTCACAACAACCCTCCTAAGGTAGTACTAATCGTATATCCATTTTACAGACAAGGAGATACAGAGTAGTTAAGTAACTTGCCCAAGGTCGCAAAGCCAGTCAGTGGCAAAGTTAGGATTAAAACACTGGGCTCAGTCTTTCATTTTTAATGTTATCTTATACTATCCTATACAGTAACTATGTTCTCCAGAGGTATAGTCCCCGCCCACCATCATTGATGAGGTTAAAAAAGCAACCCCTCTAGTATAGCATTCACTTAGGAATCAGACTTGTGTATCCTGTTCCTGCTGCTCAGTGTGTAACTTCAAGTGAGTTCTGGATCGCTGAGCCTTAGTTGGTCTCATCTGAAAACACGGCATGATACAAAGATCTACCTTATCGGGTTTTAATGAAGATTGGTGAGATAAGGCATATACAGGCTCTGGCACAGTGCCTAGACATGGTAGGTGCATAAAATGGTAGCTGTGATTATTACTAATCCAGTTAGCTAATATTGACTAAAGAAGTTGGGGAAAACAAGGCCAAAGCAATCACTGCTTGGAAGGTGGAAATGAAAATGCAGATCAAAATGGTGACCCAATGAGACTAGATATTCTAGAAAGTACTAATGAAGAATATCTACCTTATTGGTCTGAGTCAATTTATGCAGGCTTTAGGTTAGCTTAGACCCATGAAAATAAACTAAAATTTTAAATCATACAACATCAAGAACAAATGAAAAGATGTCCAGACTAGGATAATTAGAATATTCTCCCTGAAAGTCCTAGTACAAAAGAAGAGCAAATCCTTCAGGGCCTGTGCAGCTGCTCCAGAGTCAAGCTTGGAGTTGCGTCCCTCATTCCACATTTCCTGCATGTTCTTGCCGACCCCTGACACATCACATTCTTTGCATCAATAAGGACTGGTGCCAGAACACACTAAATTGCCTTTGACTACATTTAACTGATCTAGTATTTTTTTATGATTCTTTCTTGTTGCACCATTTTTCACTTTTGACTTTATAATCCTCTACTGACTTTAAATAAAGCTCTGCCAGACTACCCAAGGTGGTTTTTAATAGAGATTTAGGGGCTAGGCTGTGCTGTGGTTTGGATGCGGATTCTACTCCACCACCAAGGGACAATTAACTAGGTGGTTTCATCTCAAGTGCCCATTTATACTCAGAATGGACAGAGAGTTTATCTTCTTCCAAGCCTCATAATCATGACACTACAAAGTGATAGTCGAGGAATAAAAAATTAGGTAGTAATAGCTGCCATACCACGAAACCACTGCACAGTGTCCCTGTGAACCCAGAAGACTGGCGTAATATATGGACAGCAGTGGAATCACTTGCTGAGTGACAGGGAGGAATCTGACCACATTCTGTCCTAGACCAAAGATGATGCTTATTCTCCTTAAGATGAGGAACTCAAATGGTCCTATGGCAGCTATAGGAGCCCACTTTGTGACATGCCACCCTCCTCCATGCTATCCCTTATCCCCATAGCTTTCTGTCCAAATGAAACCCTGGAAGCCAGCTGTCCTTCAGTCACTGGGAATAGTGACATGACCGGCAAAGACACCAAGTCAGATAAGAAGTCAGTCTGCCAGACTCACATTTGTCTTTTAGAGAAAAACAACCTTGAGTTTATTTCTTGAAAATATAAAATTGGTAAGCCAATAAGATTTTGGTTTTGTCTTCTTTTTTAAAATTTGTTTAAATTTTTATTTTTTTTAATTCAAGTAGAGTTGATTTACAACATTCTGTCAATTTTGGCTTTAGAGCAAAGTGACCCAGTCATACATATATATATATATATATATATATATATATATATATATATATATATATATATATACATTCTTTTTCTCATATTATCTTCCATCATTTTCTATCACAAGTGATTGGATATAGTTCCCTGTGCTATACAATAGGACCTCATCGCTTATCCATTCTAAATGTAATAGTTTGCATCCCAGTCCGTCTCAGTCTCTCCCCCTCCCCTTTGGCAACCGCAAATCTGTTCTCCATGTCTGTGAGTCTGTTTCTGTTCTATAGATAGTTTCATTTGTGCCATATTTTAGATTTTATCTTCTTATTCATCACCACCCAACACCTGCTCCATTACAAAGGAAAATATATGACGTATGTAAATTATTGAATATAGCTTTAAAAATATCTGTATACTCATTACCAAGCTTACAGATAAATAACTCTCTTTGGTTGTTTTTACCATATCAGATTGCTTTGCCTCCACCTACCACCCATGATGCAACCATGACTTGTGAAGTTTTAATTCCTGTAATTTTCTTCATAATTTTGCCATAGATGTAAGAACTTTTTAAAACTGTTTTAATTTGCATTTTTGCTTTTTTTTTTTTTTTTTAGCCAACCTGAAGCAAATGGAGTTCTAGGGCCAGCTGTAGTTTCGACCTATGCAGTAGCTTTGGAAATGCCAGATCTTTTAATCAATTGTGTAGGGCTGGGGATTGAACCTGCATCCTGGCACCGCAGAAATGCTGCCAATCCTGTTATACCATAGCAGGAACTCCTGAACTTCATATCATGATACCATAGAGTATCATTCCACAAATTTCTTTCTCTCCAAATTTTGTATATTCATCCATGTTGAATGTTACTTTTTTTTTTTTTTTTTTTTTAACTTCTTAGGGCCACACATGCAGTATATGAAGGTTCCCAGGCTAGGATTTGAATCGGAGCTGTAGTTGCCAGCCTATACTACAGCCACAGCAACACCAGAAAACTGGGCTGTGTCTGTGACCTACACCACAGTTCACAGCAAAGCCTGAAACTTAACCCAGTGAGCAAGGCCAGGGATCGAACACGCATCCTCTTGGATAGCAGATGGATTTGTTATCACTGAGCCACAATGAGAACTCACAAATGTTACTCGACTTTATTTAATGAGTCATTTGGGTTGTTTCCAGGGTTTTTTGGTCCATTTTTTTTTTGTTTCATTTTGTTTTCCTACTGCAGAAAACACTATGAATATAGTTCACATTGATTTGAGCATGTACGCTCAATTTTCCTGGCTTAGAGTGTGTGGAGTAGAATAGCTGGATCTTAGAATTTGCATGTATTCAAATTCACAAGGTAATAAATTGTTTTCCAAAGAATATATAGAAACTCATGCTCCCACCAAAGTAATGTTTGAGTTTCCCTTGCTCTACAACTTTAGAGCACTTGGTACTGCCAGATTGTTTCAATTTTGTTAAACCACTGAGTACAAAATATATCTCATAGTTTTAATTTACATTCCCAAATTTAATTGTTTTTTATAATCATTGAACAATTTTTGGATACTATGAAAATTCTTTGTTCCAAATAACCTCAAAATACATGCAGTGTTTGTATGAGTAGGTGTGACTCCATGGCTGCATAGAAAGACATTGAGTACATAGACATATAGGAGTCAATACATCTTTTTATCTACTATCCACACTTACAGCTAAGGCCCATGGGTCAAATCTAGTCTGCACTCACTTTTGTAAACACAGTTTTAATGGAACACTGCCATACTTGTTTGCTTTCATACTGCCCAAGAATACTTTTACGCTACAATGACAGAGGTGAATCGTCAAAACAAAGATCTTCTGGCCTCCAAACCCTAAAATTCTTACTATCTGGCCCTTTACAGTAAAATTTTGCAGACCCATGACTTAGAGCATCTCTACCTACAGGTACAGACACCTCTCATTCAACATATTCCCTTGAATCTGTTCCTCCCAAATGCCATGCCTCAGAAATGGCTCCACATTCCATGAAATTACTCAGGCCAAAGACCTGGGAGTCATGTCATGCTCTTCCCTCCTACTCACCACTTACCATGAGCCAGTACTCAACCTTTACAGCATTACTCCACAGAATATTCATGTCTTTATGCATCACCGGCCCTTCAAGCCTTATGTTGACTTAGGCTACCCTCCATCTAATGACTAAGCCCTTAGTGTCCCCAGGTTTCACATCACTTGTAACACTTCACTACATTTTGGCTGCTGTCTCTACCTAAACTGTAAATTCCTTAAGGACAGGGAGCCTTGACATTTCTGCACACAGTACAGTGCCTTGTGTAGCAAATCCTTCATAATAACTTAGTCTTCTGTAAGCTGCTCACTCCTTCTCAGAAACCGTAGAGGGTAGACTAACAAGACATATGTAGTTGCCATATCCCAGGTGAGCTGGGTTTGGAAATGCTCCCCAGTCTCTTAAACCTCATGACTGAGAGGACTTGCAAAAAGAAACTCCTCATCAGTATCATTTAAGACAGTGGTCCTCAAATTTCTGTGTGTAGAGAAAAGCTCATTAAAAATAACAGAAATGACAAGTTCCCATTGTGACTCAGAGGATTAAGAACCTGACCTTGCTGTACAGTAGAAAATTGACAGAATGCTGTAAACCAGTTATTATGGAAAAAATAAAAATCATTATAAATTAAAAAAAATAAATAAAGCTGCCACAGAGAAAAAAAAAAAAAAAGAAAAGAAAAGATATCCATGGATGTGGGTTTGATCCCGGGACTAGCTCAGTGTGTTAAGCATCCGGCATTGCTGGGAGCTATGGTATAGGGCACAGACATGGCTCTGATCCCAAGTTGCTGTGTCTGTGGTGTAGGCCGGCAGCAGCAACTTCTAGCCTAAACTTCCATATGCCACGGGCATAAAAGGCAAAACAAACAAACAAACAAAAAAAAACACCCCCAGAAACCAGGGTGTCACCTCAGGATCACTGATTCACAATCCCTAAAAGTAGGTGTTCAAGCCTCTTTACCATCTTCATGGACATTCCCTAGAAGATTCTTACATAGGCTTGAGAAGCACAAATCTAAGAAGGACAGTTTCCTGAATACCTTCCCCTAGTCCTACCCCACCCTACAGCACTATCTGTGATGAGGAGCTGAAAACACATGCTCCCCATCTCCCACCTTTGCTTAGGTACCAGAGCTTCCTTAATCTCCTCCAACTTCCTCCAGGAGTGCAGAAGATGACTGATTTGGTGGGGTGGGGGGTGGGGGGTGGGGATGTATTAACTGAATCTTTCCCACATGTCTGAATTCTGGTTTTCATTGAATGGATTGCTTCCTGGTTAATCATGGGGGGGTCTACCCCCAATGCTGACCATTTTTCCTGCTCAGCATATCTAAAATCGAGAATCTCCCATTATACTCTAGCACTACTGCCTTATATGTACCATTCCTCCTAGTATCTGCCTGAGGGAAGAGGCATGCAAACATTTGTAGCAGGTATACAAGAACGCTTGTTTGAGTTTTTACTGCCCTTTTTAATTTCAACATAGTACAGGTCATTTAAAATGTAAAAATAAATGTTAATGGGAGGGTTAGACCAATGATAATACTAATCAGATGATGTTAGTATTTATTAGAGATTTTTCTTATTAGACTTAATTTTTTCCTAAATTGCATGTGACTCATTATCATTATACTTGGTGGATAATGTAACAAAACAAAATTATCAGTCCATTTTACTCAAGGAGAAAGTCTAGGGTTCCTTGGCTTTTATAACACCAAGCATAGCACAAATTTAAGGAATTTTTCCAGTGCTACACTCTGAATTTTAGGGGTCTATTTTCCCCAGAGGCATGTAAGTACTAAAATTGCATCTGATTGCGTTTTGCTCTCAGCGGGTGAGAAAGTGCATAGTCAATGGGTTATTTGCCACTCTTTATTTCCATTTTATGCAGTCACACAGAGGTATCTCTCAGGTGGTTGTTGAAGTTTACTAGACACTTAGGAGCCATCTCCTGCTTTCTCTAAATGGTATTTATAATCTTAGCCAAAGAGGTCATCTATGAAGCCACTGGTGCAGTACACCTAAACTCTGCTTGTGTTAAATTCAGGTTACAGAGATCAGATCTTTTGCTATGAGATTCCAATGGGGGGAAATTGCATCATGTAGCTAAATAATATTTATAGGACTATGAAACAAGGTCCGATCTAAGTGCTGAAAATGATAGAACATGTGAAGTCAGTATATAGGAGATAAAGACCTTAAGAATATGCAAGTCAATAATAACAAAGGGGCTATGTGAAAATCACACCAGATTGTGTTACACCTTCACTTATCTATATTGAAAGCACTAAATTCTACAAATGCAGTCTTGCTCTGCTTTTTTTTTTTAACCAGATATCTCCAATTAAACATCATTTTTGTGTTTTACTGGTACTCTAATAAGTGATGCTCATCACAGGATCCTTGAAATACTAAAAACGTCAGAAGCACGTCTATGAATCATCAAGAAACAGATTAAAAAGTACTCAGTGTAGTTATTTTGTCAGGTGCATTTTACTGAGGAGCAGCATGGACCAGAAGAAAGAACACAAGCTTCAGGGTCAGATACGGTTTTGAATCTCACGAAGGACACTTATTTGCACTGGGACTTTGGGTAAACTACACAATATCTCTCTAAGCTTCAATTTCCTCATATATAAAATGAGGATAATATTCAGATTTAGGAGATATTCCCATGACTAAATGAGACCACAAACATATGTAAAATACCAGCACAGTGCCTGGCTCTAAAGAAATCGCTCAATAAATAGAAGCTCTTACTAATGCTGATGTCTCACTCCTCATTTTCAGTAAATTAGTAAGCCCTGCAAGATCCTTGGACTTTTCTTTATTCCTTGTTTCTATTTATCTGAATACTTAATTCATATGAATAGCCCATCCCTCAATAGTGACAGAGTATAGGTAGTTTACTATGGATTCTCAACACTGGATTATTTACATTTAAAGAAAAAGAACATTTACAAAGAAACTATTTCTTGATCACAGCCTTGGGGAAATGAAGTTTCACTCTCCAAAAATGGTTACGAATTACCCAAACCTTCTACCCTCTTTGAATTTTTTAGTATTTTTATTATTACTACTATTTTATCATTATTTAATTTATTATTACTATTTAAATACATCAGTAAAATACTAGCACATTTCTTTAAAAATCATATATTGAAAAAGCTGGTCTTTTTGATCCTCTTCTCTTTTGCCACTCCCATTTGGATCTTTCACAAATTATAGAATAAATTACTCTCAGGGGTTTTTTGTCCCTCCTTGAAAAACTGTTTTTATGCATTTACACACAGGTATATGCTTGAGTGTGTGTGACTTAATCATAGCATACAAACTATATACTCAAATTGATTTTTGTTCAAAAATATATCTTGGAGAACATTCTCTACTGGTATCTTTATTAACTTTCACTTTTTAAAACTGCTGCAGAGTACTCAAAACCACGATTTACCATACTTTAACCATTCCATTTCTGATGAGAATATACTTTCTCTTGGTGTTTTTTAATACTAGAAAACCACTGCAATAAACATCATTCTGCACACTTCCCCTTAGACAACTGTAAAAGGTTAGAGGCTATACAAATTTTATTTTAGCCTTTTAAATTCAATTTATTTTTTAACATGGTTCGAAGTTTAAAAGTAAGTACAAGTGCATGGTGAACAGTCTGTCTCCTACCCAGTCTTCCCATGTTCTTCATTGTCTCCATCCATAGGTAACACTATTATCATCCTTCAGAATCTTTTTTAAACATAGATTTCTATTGTTCCATCTTTTATGTATAAATAGTAGCATGCTTTGCATATTGTTTTCTACCTTAATTCTTTAATGATAAATTCTGCGTAGACTCACATATAAGCATGCAAGAAGCTATCTAATTCTTTCTTTTTTTGTCTTTTTTTTTTTTTTTTTTTTTGTCTTTTTGCTATTTCTTGGGCCGCTCCCGTGGCATATGGAGGTTCCCAGGCTAGGGGTTGAATCGGAGCTGTAGCCGCCAGCCTACACCAGAGCCACAGCAAAGCGTGATCCCAGCCGCGTCTGCAACCTACACCACAGCTCACGGCAACACTGGATCCTTAACCCACTGAGCAAGGGCAGGAACCAAACCCGCAACCTCATGGTTCCTAGTCGGACACGTTAACCACTGCGCCACAACAGGAACTCTGCTGCCTAATTCTTTAACCAGAGATACACAAGAGTACAGAGATTGGACACTATAATTTCTTTAGCCATTTCTCAATTGATAGATATTTGGCTATTTTTCAATGCTTAGCTAGTGTATTTGCTCTACAATAAATACAACCACATATATTTCATTTAGCTCTGATACGAGTATTTCGAGGCATACTGGGTTGTTGATCACTTGATGACTGATTTCCAGAAACCCTTCATCTATTAGAAATACATATCATCTATCATTGTGATATGATTCCAAATATTTTTAAAGTTCACTGACTTTAAGTCAAAAGTCTTTTTTTGATGTGTAATACATTTTTAATAAAGTAATAGTATTTTTTTTATTTTTTAAAATGATTTTTATTATTTTCCATTATACTTGGTTTACAGTGTTCTGTCAATTTCTACTGTATGGCAAAATGACTGTCGCACATATATGTACATTCTTTTTCTCACATTATCCTCCACCATGTTCCATCATAAGTGACTAGATATAGTTCCCTGTGCTATACAGCAGGATCTCATTGCTTATTCACTCCAAATGCAATAGTTTGTATCTATTAACCTCAGATTCCCAGTCATTTTTTTTAATTTTTGTTTTTTAAATTAGGGCTTCTGTGTTATTAGCCTCTATTTTCTTTTAGGAATTTCAATGTTTCTTTTTCTTTTCCAATTAAAATTTTAATTCTTCTGGAATCTATCCTGGTGTAACTTATGAGATATGGATCCATTTCTTTCCCAAATACTACACATTTGCCCCAGGAATACATATGGAATAGTCTATCTTTCCCCATCAGTTAAATTTATCATATCCTAAATACTCATGTATACTTGAGTCTAGGTCTAGACCTACTGTTCTTTTCAATTAGCCTGTTTGGTGATTTGCATACCAGTACTACATTGGTTTAATTATTGAGGCTTTGAAAAATATTTGATATCTAATTTCCTCTTACTATAATTATTTTTCCAAATGATCCTTGCTATTATTTTTGCTTATTTTCCCATCTTAATTTTTTGTTTGTTTTTTGTTTTTGTTTGTTTGTTTGTCTGTTTAGGGCCGGAGGTACAGCATATGGAAGTTTGCAGGCTAGGGGGCAAATCGGAGCTACAGCTGCAGGCCTAAGCCACAGCAACAGCAACACAGGATCCAAGCCACATCTGTGACCTACACCACAGCTCATGACAACAAAGGAGTCTTAAGCCACTGAGTCAGGCCAGGGATCAAACCTGCATCCTCATGGCTGCTAGTTGGACTGGTTTCTGATGAGCCACAATGGGAACTCCTCATCTTAACTTTAGAATTTTTTTTCTATTTTAAAAAGAAAAAAATCTTTGTTAATTATGTAACTTCATGATGCATATACATTTTAATAAATAGGTCACTGACATGTTTATGGCCTTGAGTTTTCTTATAAAATGATATGTTACTATGTCTTTATATCTTCAAGCCTTTTTGTATGTCCTTCTACAGAGGTTTTTGTTTTTATTTTTGTATTTTTAGGGTCACACCCACAACATATAGAAGTTCCCAGGCTATGGGCTGAACTTGAGCTGCAGCTGCTGGCCTCACCACAGTCACAGCAACACCGGATCCTTAACCCACTGAGTGAGGCCAGGGAATGAACTTGCATCCTCATGGATACTAATTGGATTCATTACCACTGGGCCACAAAGGGAACTCTGGTCCTTCTAGAGTTTTTAAAGTTCTTTTTCATGAAGATATTACATGTTTTGGTTAATGTATTATTATAATATACCCAGCTTTTTATCTTTTATATCACTTTCATAATTAGTCTTTAAAAATACTAACTAGTTTCTGTTTTAATATTAAAAGGCTAGTAGAAAAATGGAACCATGGGCTCCAGGGGAAGAACTGGAGGAGGCAGAGCTGAGGGAGAAGGAGCTGCAGGATGGGAACTGTGGGAGTTTAAAGGTCGGGGGGGGGGCAGTGATTTATGTATATTAGTTCTGTACCTTACATTATTACTGAATTCTCTCATTAGTCTTGGAGTTGGTTATTTTGAAGTTCCAGTTGCCAAATCAAATAAAGTCATCTGTAAACATTGATGATTTTGTCACATGCTTTCCATTTTCATGCCTATAGTTTCTTTGTCCTGTCCAATTTCATTGGCTACTATTTCCAGTAAAATATTAAATAATACTGAGGGTCACAGATATCTTACCCTGTCCATCTTGTCTTTACTTTAATAAGAGTATCTCTTATGTTTGCCCATTAAGTTTAAAGTTGACTTTTGGACTAAGATGGATGCAATTTATCATGTTAAGGATGTGTACATCTATTTTTGTATACTTTTAATCAAGAATAGTTATTGAATTTGGTCAAAGTCCTTTCAGTACTTATGGAAATATGGCTTTCCCCTTTGGAGCTATAAAAAAAGATTAAATACATCAATGGATACTCCAATATTGAAACTTCATTTCTTACTTAGAATACATCTTAGCTGGACATAGTATTTTACTCTTTATGCTGCTGGATTTTTTTAAATTATTTTATTTAGGACTTTTGCACCTATATTCATAATCAGATGAATATATAGTTACTTTCTTGGAAATCCTTATCAATTTTTCTACAGAGGCTTTATGCTTTTTATAGAAAGAATTTGGAAGTACTTATTTATCTATCCTCTGGAACAGTTTAAATAGATTTGGAATCATCACTGTGGAGTGCCAAAGTCAGCTTGCACTGCCTGACAAGAATAAATTATGTATATATTTTCCCAAATTCACATTAAGTAACATCATGAATGTAGCTTGAAATCAGCCATGGTGAACATATTCAGACCAGAGAAACTGGCAAACACTACACGTTGTGGGGGAAGAGCTGTTTTTTTAATATATGGTGTGTGTGTGTGTGTGTGTGTATTCACAAAGAACCAGTTGTTAAATACTTAACAGAGTACTACTGAGTATCTTCTCTTCTAATATTACATAAAATTTCCCAGTAAAAATACCTAGACTTGGTGTTTTTGTGAGGATAGTGATAGGTCCTTGTAAATATGATTTTTCTTATGGAAATCAATATTTCAATTTTCTATCTCTTCTGGAGTCAGTTTTGGGGAATTATATTTTTCTAGAAAATTATCTACTTGATTTAGATTTTCAGATATTTTCACAGGATTGAAAAAAAGCTAATTTTTATGATTCTTTTAAATTTTTACTTATGCATATGCAAATGTATATTTAAATTCTCTTTAATTTTCCCAGATTAGGGTTAATAACTTATTTTTTTTAAATCTTATCTATTGTTTTATTCATTATACTGTTTGCTTTGTTTTATTACAGTATGATTACTATATTTATTACTCTTCATTAGCATTACTAATTCATTCCTTCCAGTTTCTTCTAGTTTATTTAGCTAAGTGTTTCAGTCAGATGCTTAATTTAATTTTACATTTTTTTCTTAAAAAAAAACTAATATATGTACTTAAAACTGTTTTCTACTTATAATGGCTTTAGAACTATCTCATACGTTCTGAAAAATAAAGTTTTCATCATATTTCTCTGGTTATTTTATAGTTTAGGCTTATATGTTAACTTTGACTTGATATATGAGTGTTGGAAAATTTCTGGGTGGAAGGGCTTTTTGCAATCTGATTTTGTTATTAATTTATAGTTCTATTACATTGTGTCCTAAGAATTTTTATTCTACCTCTGTGCCCTGGAATTTATTGAAATTTTGTTTATGAAACTGCACATTATTTTAGAAGATTGTACTTGACAAAAATGGTCAGAGCAATACATCTGGTTCCACATACTCTTCTCGAACTTTGCCACTCCCCATCAACAGGCAGAGTCTATTCTTTCTTCTCTTAAACTTGATCAGAATTTTTGGGGAGCTCCCATCGTCGCGCAGTGGTTAACGAATTTGGCTAGGAACCATGAGGTTGTGGGTTCGGTCCCTGCCCTTGCCCAGTGGGTTAACGATCCGGTGTTGCCATGAGCTGTGGTGTAGGTTGCAGATGCGGCTGGGATCCCGCGTTGCTTTGACTCTGGCGTAGGCCGGCGGCTACAGCTCGGATTAGACCCTAGCCTGGAAACCACCATATGCCACGGGAGCGGCCCAAGAAATAGCAAAAAGACAAAAAAAAGAAAAACTTTGTTTACTATCCTGATGAACAGAATGTAGCTAAAGTAATACCACATGACTTCTAAAACATAGATTTAAAAAAAAAAAAAAAGATAATATGGTTTATGCCTGATTCTTTCTTCCTTTCATGAATTTCTTTTGCCCTTGTAACTCAGCCATTATGTTTTGAGGCTTAATGAGGCTACAAAGATCACACGGAGACAAACTGAGGCCCCCAGCCAACAGCTATCATCAATCACAAAGGAACATGAATTTTCAGATAATTTTTATCTCCCAGACTTCTAGTGTTCTATAGAAGTGTCAGGCATTACAGAGCAGAGATAAGTCATTTCAGCTGTATTCTCTGGGAATTCCTGACACATACAATCAGTGAACATAACGAACTGTGAACATAACAGTGTGTTATATGCCACTTAATGACATTGTCTCATTTAATACTTTTAATTTAATCCTCATTTAATACTACTTGAATTCCACCTTGTGATAGATAGATTAAAACCCCTGCTTTCTTTTTGTTCCAGCCCTTTATTCCAACTTTTCTGAGTCAATCTGTTTCTGTTTCTCTGCATAAAACACAGAATTGGGTCTTTTCCTTGCGATCCAATCTTAAAGACTTTTAAACAGATGAATTAAGCAATTTACACTGTTTTTTGTATTGCAAACACGATGGGCCTTAGTTCTGTCGTGTTATATATAATAAAGGCACATATCGTCTGCCTTGCAAATCTTAAATATTTAATATCAAATCTGTTACAGAAAAAGCTTGTTAAATCTTGATATAAATCATAATATTAGCTGCAAGTAGTGTATTTACTACTATATTTGTTGCTCTCTTTTTTGCTTTTGTTGTTGTAGTAGATCTTATTGCTTTGGCTAGCATCTATAAGGGAATGTAGCATATTCCTTATCTGCTTATTCAGAGACTACTTTTTTTTTTTTTTTTTTTGTCTTTTTGCCATTTCTAGGGCCACTCCCGCGGCATATGGAGGTTCCCAGGCTAGGGGTTGAATCGGAGCTGTAGCCGCCAGCCTACGCCAGAGCCACAGCAACGCGGGATCCCAGCTGCATCTGCAACCTACACCACAGCTCATGGCAACACCGGATCGTTAACCCACTGGGCAAGGGCAGGGATTGAACCCACAACCTCATGGTTCCTAGTCGGATTCGTTAACCACTGCGCCATGACGGGAACTCCTAACGAGACTACTTTTAATCCTTCATTCTCTCTGCAAGTTGCTGTTTTTGACAGTTATTCTTTTTCTTTCATTTTTTGAGTTTTAGGGCCAAATCAGTGGCAAATGGAAGTTCCCAAGCTAGGGGTCAAATTGGAGCTACAACTGCTGACCTATGCCACAGCTGCAGCAATACAGGATCCAAGCTGCATCTTCAACCTACAGTACAGCTCATGACATACTAGTTGGATTCATTTCTGCCACACAACTTGCACAGATAACTTTTTCAAATTAGGGAAGTTCCCATCTATTCCTTACTTGCTAAGAGATGTGAGCAAAAATAGTTATAAAATTTATGGGTTCATTCCTTCCTCCCTTCTTTCCTTCCTTTTTCTTATTCTCTTTTCTTTCATTTGCACCATTACCATGATCATATATAATCTCTTTTTCCTTTTAATGTTCTAATATGATAAGTTTACTGATGAATTTTAATAGTAAACTACCCTTTAAATTTTGAGGTAAATCCTATTTGGTCATGAGGTATTATTATTTTACTACATTACTAAAAGTTATGGTTAATTTCTCAATAAGGATTATTTTACCCCCCATTTGTAGGAGAGACTGACTTACAGCTTTATTTATGACTCAGGTAGTAGATAGCTTTTGTGACTATTCCATATTTTTTTTAATGTTCATTTTCTTTGATTTTTAACAAAATGTACATACTGTGAAATTTCTGGTCACAACTTTCTGTGGGGCATATGCTAAAGATTTTATCTGTGACTGCGACTGACAATTTTATCTAGAAGTTTTTGCCTCGTGTATTTTAAAGCCATGTCGTTAGATGCATTGAGATTCACGATTGTTATAGCCTCACATTTTATCTTCTCAATTATATAAAATATCCATTCTCATCATTTCAGTAATCATCTTGAACTTTACTTTGTGATACTGACAATGCTATACCCAAGTTTTTAGCATGTGTCAAGTTTTTTTTTTATAATCTGTTTTTTAAGCCTCCTATGCCATTTTATTGTGTATGTATATGTGTGTATGTATGTGTATATATATATATATGCATACATAGACATATACATATATATGTATTGTATATATAGTATATATCTTACCTTTAAAAGGAGGTGTGTATATATATAAAATCTTTATAAAAGATTTTAGTTTACATTTCATTTTTTACCAAATCTGGGACTACTTTGTCTTTTATTTTGGCCAGTCCCCATCTATTATGACTATTACATTTGGTACCAACTCTTGACATCTGACTTTACTTTTCTAGTCACTCATAACTATGCTCTGGCTTGGAGATAGCTGTTGAATAATGTGTGAACTAAGGATGGGGACAGGCACATGGATGAATTGACCCATGTGACTACCCAGGGAGGTGGCCTACCTTGTTGGCTGCTATGAGGCCCCCAGTTGTGCCCTGTACTTATCAAACTCCTGAAGCTGGTCCTACATTTTACAACTCTTTTGCATTTATTTTGGGCTGTGATTAACTTCTCCAATCTTATCTTATTTATCTTGCACAAAATCTACATAGTTCCTAATCATCAATAGCACTTCTTGTTTTTCAGCTAGTTATGAGCTAACTAACTGGGGGTTTTGTTTGTTTGGGTGGTTTTTTTGTTTGTTTGTTGGTTTTTTGTTTTTTTTAATTCCCCTATAGGTAGTAGGGTAGTGTAATATCACTTCTATCATTTTTGCTAATGCCTTAAAAGGGCTTCCTGCCTTACTTTCAGTAAATGGCCTACAAGATGCTACAAGTTATGACTTCTGATTTTGTTCTGACTCTCTACACTCCCCCCAACTCACCCCTCCCCTACTGGGTTACCTACTTCAGCCACACCAGCCTCCTAGCTCTATTTCAGGTGTGCCAGGTGTGCTTCTTGCACTTGCTTCTACTTTTGCCTGGATAACTTTCCTCTCAGATACTTTCCAGTTGCCATCTCTCATCTCCTCAAGTTATTACTTCAAGGCCACTTTCTCAGTTATGGCTTCTCTGCCTATCGAGCCTCAAATTTCCAATACACAATCCCTTGTCTTCTTTGCCTGCTTTTCTTCTTTTCACCTTATACTTACCTCTAACAGTCTATGGGACTTTTATGTTTTATCTTAGTTATCAATCTTTTTTCTCATCAGAATGTAAACTCTCTGAATGCAGAGATTTTTGTCAGCTTTATTCATCTCTCTTTCACTAATGTTTAGAACAGTGCTTGGCACAAAGAACACACTCAGTAGATATCTCTTTAATTAATTAATACTTTTCTAGGATTTCAAAAGAAAAAACGAGACTGTGGAACATGTTCACTATACTGCTATGCTTGTGCTTAACAACCTCCCAAAGAAGCCAGCATTCACTGCCCTGCCTGTTCTCTAGGGGACCTTCGCTATTTGATTTGCACATTGTATGAAGTAAGTTCTAGAAAGATTCCAGGGGAGCAGATGAAGAAAGGGAGAAATTAGACATAAGAAGGAAAGTTTTCTCTTGGGGAAAAAAAATTTGCGTGGGAGAATGGTTATGTGGGTTTCTTTAATCAAAAACAAAAAAAGGGACTGCATCTTATCCTCTTTGACTCTCCTTGATTTGGGAGAAACTGATGAGGTATAGCAAGATAAATAAAGGAATAAAGAGCTAATCCACAAGAGAGAAGACTGTTTTATTGCTCTTACACAGATGTCTGTCCTTACAACACAGGATATTTTTTTTTTCTTTGGGGAAGGCTGGGAATAGGGGTAAGGGAGCAGCAATTTAAATTGGAATCTCCAGGCAGTCTGTGTTTTGGAATTAGCATTGCATTATTTTCCTGGCTACCCACCCCCTCGTGTCTTTTAGTTGAGAAACATTTGCCCTGGAACAGCACAGAGTTTGCATTAGCATCCCTGAGGATAGAACTTTGACCCCTCAGACTAAGGAAGCTACAAATGGAAAATTCCAAGTTGCTATACTCTTTTATTTTCATGCTAATGCTTCTGCAGAGAGTATTTAAAGAAACAGATGCACAAGAATAATAAAGGGTCCAGGACTAAGAACTCCTCTGACAACAGTGAAGTATTTTTCCAACACAGTCTTGTATCTATCAGTGCTTGCTAAAGTCCAGAGGGGTGAAGGTGAAACCCTGGTTTCATTTTATAGAAAAGACGAACTAGCATTGACACAGAGAACCCTGGGTCTGTGTTTCAAATCCTGATTGTATTTGAGAGTTGTATACTTTTCATTTTACTTCTTCTGCAGCCTATACTACTCGACTCTCAAAGACAGGTGAGCATACCCTGCAGTAAAAGGCCTTGGGGAATGATTTCTTAGTCGAGTTGCCAATCCAAACCTGAGTTCAACAATATTCATCCTTTCTTCAGATCCAGCCTAAAGGGGACCTACTGTACTTTCAGCCCCCTAGCAACTCCCTTTATATTCTGTACAATCTCTCTCCCTCCATCTCCTTCTCTTTTTAAGAATAACTTCATCCTGGGATTAAATTATCAAACAGAAGACCTATCAGAGCACTGCACTCTGCAAAGCCAAAGTCTCAACATTCCTAAGATGCAAATGAAACATCTTTTACTTGACCAGAGGCATACTCCTCAGAGAGGCAGCTCCTCAGAAAGGTAAACTCCTCATAACTAACAGCTGCTTGGAGGTTTTTTCTCACACTTACTCCTCACCTATATTAGGGCCAGAAATTAGAGAAGAACTCCTCTTGGTTCCTCCACAAGTTCTCTTTCACACTCTGTAACAGCCCAGGGTGGGGGTGGGGGTTCACTCCAGCTTTGTCACCTATACATATGGTTTCATTCCAGTGGTGGCTTTAGAATTTTCATATCCAAAGTGCACAGAATCAAGAATTGGGTGGAAATATGTGAGTGGAGAGAGAGAGAGAGGATGGGAAATTTGTTTTGAAACTGTGTTTCTGTATTAAGCACATGTTTTTCTTCTGGTTTGTAGGTGTCCATGAGGTGATTAGGAGAAAGTGCTCTTAGACATTTGGAAATACAGAAGGGGAAAGTAGAGCCCTTCCTTTACCCCAAGCAAAGAAAGCCTAGCAGTGGCCATTCCCATGCAATAGGATAAAGCCAGCTTTCTCCTTTCACCCACTTTCTTTAAACTCAGTTCTCGCCTTCATCCATCCAAACCACTTCCCCATACCACAGTCCTCCCTCATCTCTTCCTTTTCTGTACTCCTGCATTGACCTTGACCTCTGATTTCCATGTGGAGGGGCTTCATTCTCCATTTAGACTATAGGATTCCTGAGGGCAGAGCCCACAGCTTCTTCTGCATTTCCCATAACCTTCAGTGCAGGGTTCCTCTCAAAAAAACCAAAGTTGGCTGACTGATTGAAGAAACAGAAAGAGGTCCCTACAGTGACCTGGAGCATGTGGAATTCTGATCAAGGGAGGTGCAAAGTCAAAAAGCCCAATTCTGCACCCTTCATAAAGTACACACATCCCAGCAAATCCAAGGTTATTGGAAAAGTAACAGCCCTGTTCCTTGACCAGCCCCAATCAAAAATTTCATTAGAATGGATAAAGAACCAGAGCAGTAAATATTAATGGCTGGAAGGGGGAACTGGAGGACAGAAGGCTGGACCAAGCAGGTGTTCACCTCACTCAATTTGAATCCATTTGCAGCCAACAACGTCATCGTTTGGCCTTCTTGAGCTCGCCGACAGGCCATTTTTCATGATTTTACCATTTCTGGCCAAACGAAAACTTTTTAATTAAATGTACCACACGATTCCAGATGTTTGTTTATTTGTTCCAAAAAGGTTGTAAAAGCTCTACATGAGCAAAAACCTGGGGCAAGGATAAAGTTCTCTCTAAGAGACAGGGAAACAAATGAGTCAGAAGAACAGGGCCTGGGAAGTGAAGGCCAGGCAGCGCTCTCTGCAGAACAACCTAGACCAAAAGCATTGGCTTCAAAGAGCTCCCTTCCAGAAACCAAAGATTCAGGAACAAAACACACTGGGCCCTTATTAGTTTTTAAAAGAATGTAGTTCATTTTGAGCCAAAGTTGGGAACAAGAACATATTTTTGTGGCTGCTCTGCCTGCCTATTTTATGTTTGTTCCTGTTGCCATGAGCTCCACTACCTTAATGCCAGCAGTCTTCCATTAACAGGCCAGATTAGAGCTCATGCCTCAGTGGGAGTGGAGAATCCTGCAACTGGGAGAGTGAGAGGGGTACAGGCAGAGATTACAGCTTCCCACAAACCATGCCTGCTTCCTCGCAGCTATCTGTTCTCTGGTACTTTCTCCCTCTAACAATAATCAGTCATTAAGTCAGTCAACTGCATTTGCTGTGGAATGGTTTTCATATTCCTTCCCTGTCCTCTGTTTTCCCAGCCAGCCAGCCACTCCATCTTTCAGCATAAAATGCTGGATTATTCCTCAGTTATACTAACTGAGGCTGGGCTTGAAAATGTTGGTCTCAAAAGCCAACAACTGACTCTTTGAATAACATGGGGAGGATAAGATCTAACTGTCCATTTTCTCTGATGCCTAAGCCAGGGATCCCCTGCAACCAAACCATCAGCAACCTCAAACCACCATGGCCCCAATGGCCAGAAGATTCCCTTTACATCCCTCATCCTTGCTCCACTGGCAGTATCCTGGCCCCAGCTGTCTTCCCCATCTGTTATCAAATTACCCCTAAATTACCTTTTCTTGAAACCTGCTCTTTGGAAGCAGTACAGTCTACAGTCACATATCTTGGGGTCAAGAAACCAAAGCTTCTAAAACTGGACAAAACACCCTTGGATGCCATTCCAAAGTGGGTTCCTCAAATCCCAGCTCTTGTCTTTCTAGTCCCCTTGCACACTGTTTAAAGATTAATTATTACATAATACTCTTTTAAATCAAATCCAGATGCTTCTGCCTATTTAAGACCTGTCTAAATAAGAATCCACTTTACATAAGTCAACTTTTTTTCTGAAATTTTCAAAACTGGGTTCTGGAGTTCCTGTTGTGGCTCAGGGGAAATGCATATAACTAGTATCCATGAGGATGCAGGTTCAATCCCTAGCCTCACTCAGTGGGTTAAGGATCTAGTTTTGCCATAAGCTGTGGTGTAGGTCACAGGCACAGCTCGGATCTGGTGTGGTTGTAGCTGTGGCTGCAGCTGTGGCCAGCAGCTACAGCTCTGATTTGACCCCTACCTGGGAACTTCCATATGCTGTGGGTACAGCCCTGAAAAGATAGACGAATAAGTGAATAAACAAACAAAAAAACTGGGTTCCTTCCTCCAGGCAGTTCTATCTATTTTGACCTTTTCTTTACCCATCTCCTTTTTCTAGAATGGTCTTCTTTTGCTCTTCACCTACCCATGCCCTACTTGTCCTTTAAAGCTCAAGGCCAACACCCTCCAAATAGCCATACCTGACTATTTTCAGCCTTTACTGATTCCCTTCTTTTCTAATCATTTTTAGCAGTTATGGCTTTTACCAAGTAAGGTGACACTCACTGAAATAATACATAATATGTGCTTGGCTGGCATTGCTTCATTTTTGGTATCTCCTCAATCAAACCATAAATCCTTATAAGACAGATACCATGCTCTCTGTTTGAGTGTTCTTCACAAAACCTAACACATACTTTGTTCACAGGGGATACTAAATAAAGACATGTTCGGGGCAGTACTGTTCATCTCAGGAATCATGTTTGACAACATCCCCAGCTCTTTCTTTACAACATAAGGAGAGGAAATAGTTCATGACCCTAAAACTGTGGGACATTTAGAATCTTCAACCCTGCCAATTCCAGACCTTATTTTTTTAAAAAGAGAGGGGTATGTTTTTACCACTTTTTTTTTTTAAATTTGGACTGTCTGTTGGGAGAAGGGTTATCTTCTGACTTCTCATCCTATAGAAATAATGTTTATTACTGTTGGGAATGTGGAGCTAGATCCGTTTTTCCCTCCTTGCTTTGCTTCTGGAATGGAAGCATCAAGTCCGTGGCCCTTCTGTATTTGTGAGTGCACCACAGTTCTGCCCAAAGAGTAGAGAGAAAGCAATTGCAGAAACTGCAAATGAAAAATCATCCTTGGAGAAAAAGGATAGGAAATGGACCCCTACAGATTTCAAATGCTTAAAGGAGGTTGCTTAAAGTTCCTGGAGAAAGTCCATGCCAGTCTTGGTAATAGTCTAACAGATTCATCCATCTTCAGATTCCACTTGGCTAGCTCTTCCATCACTGCCACCTTCCCAGACAGCGAGCACACACGTGCACATCTATCTATATATATGCGGAAGTTTTAATCTACACCACCCTCCATTCCAATCCAACCAGCCCCACTCTGTACAGAGTGAAGCTATTGACCCTGCAAAGCAGCAGCGAGATGAATTTGATGACCCAGACTAGAGTTTTTAAACCATTTCAGCAAGGTCTAGAATCAAAGGAAAGTACAATTTATTCAGCACTTAGTAAAGTCCTTTTACTTAGGAATAGAGAGCATACACTGAAAAGAGACTCCTGCTGCCACGCAGATAAAATAAACCTGTCAACCACAACTGTCAAATCACCAGTCACCTCGATTAAATAAAGGAAACTTGAGCATCTCTCAGCATCTGCGACTTTCACCAACATTCTAAGCCCATGAAAGCATTAGGAGGGGGAAGAAAAACTAAAGGAAGTGGTTCCATTGACAGTGTCACCAGAGGAAAGTATTTTACATCATTAGAAAATGCTAATAAGAGCCCTACACAAGGAACCCACACATTCTTCCCCCATACAGCCAAGGCAAAGCCATGGTATAGAGTCTGAGAAAGGGGAGCCAGCTGGGCACTTGTTTGGGCACGACCCACAGACCAACCATGTCCCTGTTGGTGAGGTGTGCTTCCTGGTCAATTGCCACGGTGATTTTCTTTTCTTCTTTCTTCTCTATCTCCTTCTCCCTCTCTTGCTCTCCCTACCCCACCCCACTCTGTACTCCTTTATTTCAAGGCTTTCAATACACTTTCCATAGAGGAAAATTGGATCCATCATGATTCTATGAACCATCAATGAATTGATCATGGTTCTTTGGGAGAAAGCATCCAATGGTTAGCTCCTTTGAAAGACTAATCAACTAGAAGGCAACAAATAATCGGGCTGCCTTAGTCATGTATCTGGTCTTTGGTGAGACCTGCCTGGCAATGTCAGCATAACCAGCAGAATGCTTATTCCATTTTTTTCAAAGGGTCAGTGAGAACCAAGAAATAACAGACAAAAAAATACTCCTTAATGCTGAACTGGTAAGATAAACTAAATAAATGCACCTATTTTCTTTGAGTCTTTGCTATTATGCTGTGTAGATTTTGTTTATAATGATCAAACCTACTTAAGCTTTCACATTCCCTGTGGGTTGACAGAACAAGATGGTAGAAATATAAAAAAAGAGAAAGAGAATTTTAAATTGTCTGAAAGAGACAGGTTGCCTCCAAAGCCTCTAAGCCGAAAACAAATTGCGATGAAGTTTAGTTATCAGGCATCCCATTGTGAGCCCTCCTGGAAGTACTCTGCTTGCTGGCATACAGTTTTTCTGGCCAATTCACCACATCCCAAATACCTTTGCTTACATTAACACATCTTCACCCATATCCATATAATTTTGCTCTTATTCATTTCACTTTGCCTTATTTAAATAGTTGAAGCACAACCCTGAATTTATGGCTTCTGTGAAAATGTATTTTATGATATCTCAGGCTAAAACTGTTTGAAAAATAAAAATAAAAAATGCCTGCAGTTTTTCTTTCCATCTTTTTCTTCTTTTCTTGGATGATACACATTGAGCTGTTTCATAAAGAAATACAGAAAAATCAATTGCTTAGCATAAAATGCAATTCACATTAAAGAAACTGCAAACGATAACTAATTATGATAACTTGCTATGTAAATCACTCTCTGACAGTCGCAGCAATCAATTTCAAACACAAATAGACCAAGCCCCTGGTTGAAGAAGAGGATGAGTTTCTAACAATCCTGTCAATAAAAATAATGGCATGATTGCCAAAAATGGAAAGAGGTAGGGTATTATCATCTCCAAGCAAGTTTTCATAACAGATTTCCTCTCAGTTTTTGCCTTGCTTTCTTTCATTCTTTTAAAGTCCATTGCTCAATATGACAAGCTAACTGGCACATCCTCAAGTAGTTAAAAAAAAAAAAAAAAGAAGTAGTAATTCAGGGATGATCACTGGGTTTGCAATTCCTTTGCAAAATGTGTGTGCCAACCATTGGAATGGACCCACAAAGCGGTAGTTGTTGGAGAGGTCAGATTATGGTAGAAGTTTATCTGCCTTAACTGGGCATCACCATTCCCTCCAGAGGTTTTCTCTGCAGCTCAGAGGAGAAATTGGAAACTACATTTCCCAGAATTCCCACAGCGCACGGTGTGGACCAAAGTGAAACACTGAGTATGATTTGGAAATTCAGAGAAAAGGAGAGCCAAGGCTACTGTGTGGGTGGTTCTAATGTTGGAAGACCTTCTTGAGACTCACAGCCCCATTGGTGCTGCAGACTAAGAAACTCAGGAGGAGATTCCCAGATGTTCCTGAGATGCACATAAACTTCAGCAACCTCTTGAGAATCACTGGCCCAGGGCTGAGGGGGAGACCCTGGGTGGCACCTTCGCCAACTATCAGTCAGTCCTTTGCTGGATCTATTAGCCTTACACTAAAGCCCCTCATAATTTGAATACATAGTGTGTCTTCTATTTTCCTTGTCTGAATTCAGACTGATAGCCTAGTATTTTTCCCTTTGGTTTTTCAAACTTTCTCTGCTCCCAAATGCATGGGTTTGTAATTTTTTAAAAAAGGGTGGCAGATTTGCAGCAACATGGATACAATCAGAGATTATCATATTAAGCAAAGTAAGTCAGAAAGAAAAAGGCAAATACCATATGATACGACTTATGTGCAGAATATAAGCTACAACGCAAATGAATGTACCTATAAAACAGAAACACACTCACAGACATAGAGAACAGACTTGTGGTTGCCAGGGTGTGAGGTGAGGTGGAGGAGGGATAGACTGGGAGTTGGGAATTAGCAGACGCAAACTCATATATATAGGATGGATACACAGAAAGGTCCTACTGTATATTCAATATCCTGTGATAAACCATAATGGAAAAGAATATGAAAAATAATGTATATGTGTGTATATGAATCACTTTGCTGCATAGCAAAAATTCTCACAATATTACAAAACAACTATACTTCCAAAAATTAAAAAATAAAAATAAAAAGGGTGGCAGGTGGGGAGTAACAGAAAATTCTTTTGACAGAAATAGGCAAGGTTTCTGTACTTTGCCACAGCCCACAGCCTTTGCACAGGATTTGGAAATCCACCTGTGGCAGTGAACATTCCCAGGTCATGCCTCACCCTGTACTTCCTCTCCTTTTCCTTCCAGCACAATGCCACAGTGAGTCCTGCCCTTGCTTCATGTATCCTGTGTAAAGAACAAATGTTTGGGGTGGCCTGGGAATCAAGGACACAGGGCTTGGATTTTATTTTTTTCCTTCTCTCTGTTGCTGAGTGATTCGGCCTCCCCTAGCAATTCTTAGTGGTGTCTTCCTCTGTTAAACAGAAATAATAAATTTACCTTCCACATTTTATAGGGTTGTCTTGAGGATGGCACTGTCTCTGCTCTAAGTAGAAATGTTTTCCAAAAAGACACAATGGTCTGTACAGGTGCAAATCCTACTTCTAAGGCTACCCAGTAAAGAGTGGCAATACCTGGCATGCAGGGGTATGTCCTATACATGGAACATATTGAAAGAAACATTTCTCTAACAAACATTCCAGCATTCCTCAGAATGTGGCCACCCACTGAGGATGTAGCTTGCAGACTGTCACGAGGTAGCATGTGGGGTCACTGACATACTCCCATGCCCTCCATGCTCTGAAGACAAGTTCAGACTTACAGAATTCTCTGATTTCAAGTGGACCATTCCGAAACCATATCTTTCCCACAACCTGCATCTTACTGAGAGCTAGCCCCTTCTTTTTACTTTTTTTTTTTTTTTGGAGTGTTCTTTAAGAGTATTTATTAAAAAACTTATTTAGAGGGGGGTCTCAAAATTTTCAGAGTTAAGGCACGAAGCCCTGTTTCTAACTTTAGAGGTAGACTATAAAGTATTACTGGGAAATTTCTATAGGACATGATAATGTCCATATGACAATGTATTATATTTTGTTTATTTGACTAGCATTTGGAGATCAAGTTCTGCTCCTTGACTTTCCCCAGAGTGAGAGCCTGCGGTGATGACCCATCTAGCCCCTTCTTTGAGAGCTTTTGTTCTAGTAAAATAATTCCATTAGTTTCTTCAATTCATCCTATTCCTTTCTACCACCCAAGCACCAGAGTTTGAAAAGTATAACATTAAAATAATTATCTACTTGGAAATTATGCAGTATGGCTAAGTGCTATCTGGCAAAGAACCAATAGATACAGCTCCCATCTGAGATGATTTGGGTTTCTGAAAGCAACAGAGTTGAGGTCTGAGGTCCACCAGGCTCGCCCTTCAGTATATACTCACCCCAAAAGCAGATGGGTTTCCCTTCTCAGATGCTATCAAGTTACTCTGCAATTTACATGCTATCAAGTATTTAGATGCCAACAAGAGGTATGTAAGTCACTGACTTTGCCCTGAGTTTCTATCACTCATCATTTACTGAGCAAATATTGATTGACTTCTGATTAAGTAAGAGGTCCTGTGCCAGGCACTGCAGATAAAGTGCTGAGTAAACAGATACCAGCGCCTCCATTAGCCCCCAAGAGCTTTAGCCTATCTAGGAAGCCAGCCCCTGAAAAGGGAAAACTGACCTAATGGATAGGGTGGGATCAGAGGAGTCTTCCTTTGAGCTATGGTAATTAAGCTGATCCCTGAAGAATCAGTAGGACTCAGTGATATGAAAGAAAGAGGGTCAGAACCTGTACCGCCCCACTCAGGGTACTTTCATTTATGAGGGGGTCAAAGCATGCATGTACCTGACCCCTCTCATTCAAAGCAGAATATGAGCATAGCACAAAGGAAATAGAAACAAATATTACAAGCACCTCAAGCAGGGGGGAAAAGATTGATACAGGTAAGATGAGGAAAAATTCATGCAGGAAGCACAAAGTACTGGGCATCACTACCTTTGTGAGGTTTGGGTTGTAAGTTACAGATGGAAAAATAGAGTCCTCTGTCTCCTGATCATTATTCTATACCCAGACTCCCTTTGCATTTGACTCTTAGGACATGAATCTGGCACCTATCATACGTGACATTGGAAGTTACAGAAAAGGACAAGCAAAGGGAAAATGGCATGTATAGAAAAATAGCAATTTGCGCATGAACTACTGCCCACCAGTTTGTGGAGTCGTTGGTGCGGAATGTAAAGAGATTGGGAACCGGGTGAATCAAAAATTATTTGCAAATAGAATTTCCACTTAGGACTTTGTAGACCAAGTTTCAGACATCATGGAGGATTTCGCTTGGGAAAGAATTAACGTAATCTGCCTTCCCAATAGGAAACAACCTCTCTGGATAAATGTTTGGAGACTGTTTCCATGAAGATATTAACAAATGACACTCAAATGGTTTGGTGATTTATGTGGTTAGAAATTTAGAATAATTCCTTCAAGTTAAATACATATTTTAAAAATGGCATTATGTGGTTTCATTCTAGTTGCTGAAAACTATGGCTTTTCTCATTTGTCACTGCATGGTTCATGCCAAGGTAAAATATATCGGTCTCATATTTTCCCTACACAGATCAGTCCAACAGTAATTCAGCCTAATGAGCTCTGTAGGCTCCCTCTTTACTGGTCTCCTCATGACCATAAGCCCAAAGACCTAGCCATTGTTTCATGATGCTGACTTGCTTGCTCTTTTTAACATCCAAGTACTTAGCACTGATCAGGCAACCAATGTATTTGATGCATTAAGTGTGCACTAATTGCCAGTAAATCAAGACATCTGTTCTTGGCTCATGTAAATGTTTTTCCCACTGATGTTGGGCTCTAAGGTCATCCAAGGGTGCCTATTTTCACTTTAACCATTTGAAACATTTCTTCATATTCCAAATATTACCCAAAATATCTTCAAAACTTCTTATTTTATATTATATTTCTCCAAAGGTTAGCTTTCTTATTTTACTGTTACAATGACAGATGACTTTTATCCTATTACTGATGACTATTACATATTGGGTCAGGTCCTCCTGTTGTGAAGTCTCAATTTCCTGGCCAGATCAACTGAAGTAGGCTTGAGGGCTCTGATACTTTAGTTCCTATTCATGTAATCAATAAGATATACAGTAAAATTACTCTTACTCAGATACGAGACCAATAAACAAATACATGAGAATATGATGCTAGGCTTAATTTGTTATTCCTTCTAGATAAGGTATTATTATTATCTGCTTAGAGGAATCCTTCCCTTAAAAAAAAAAAAAAGTCTCTAACGGGATATACTCAAAACCTTCAGCTCACGCCCCTCAAAATATAACATGTTGACAGCTATTTATTCTACCTGACTTTGAGCAAAATTGACTTTCACAGATTTGACACTTACTGAATGGAATCACAGTTGAACCCTAATTGAACCAACACATACTTAAATGTAGAAAAGTTCTACTGAGCCCAGACATCAAACAGACAACACAGGTCCAAGTCATAGATACTCAGAACACCGTATAACTCTCTTGATCATTTCCTGCAGAATATAAGTGCCCCATTTGCCCAGAGCCCACATGTCTTTCTTAGAGGATCAGCTCCACCACTTTCTGATCATCTTTACAAGACTTTGCTCCTACCCACCCATCCTGCTGTGCAGCTTGGATGATAAAGCTGGAACAGCCCTTATTCAATGTCCCCTGCGTGTACAAGGAGAGTCTCCTGCTTAGAGAAATGGTATTTAACATACGTAATGTCCTCAGTATAAGCCCGTTCTTACTTATCCTTGGAGGGTAGATTCATAACTAGAAAACATGACTGTGGTCATTACCAGAATAACACAGGGTACATCACATGGTCTCCACTTGTCCTAACCAACTTCAAGCAAGGCGACAGCCTAGTCCTTGGTCTGAGCAGCCAGGTTTAGAGATAAGGCACATTTAAATTCTATTTCTTGCAGACTCTATGAATACAAGTCTTTGGAAGAACTCCGTAAGCCAAATTAATGTTTCGAGAATAAGAGAATTCAGAGAAAACTGCAAATTGGAATTCCCTTTGGCTGTAATGTACAGTTCATGCT
This sequence comes from Sus scrofa, assembly GCF_054392235.1. NCBI lineage: Eukaryota > Metazoa > Chordata > Mammalia > Artiodactyla > Suidae > Sus > Sus scrofa. Next base: position 101,048,272 of record NC_139396.1, on the reverse strand, counting down.
TTTCAAAATTACAAATTTCAACTATTATCCTCCCAGAGAGTGACACTTTTACAAATATTAGTGAGTTTCCCAATTTCTCGCCATCACTTTCTCTGGAGGTAATGACCTCCTTAGGAATTTTTAAGGGCGATCATCTCTTTATTTAAAGAAAAATATCAGAAAATTATATTCTACCCTGGATTCATTTGCCTTTCCAATAGACTGCCACTAAACTCTGTTTAATATGAGTTAACATCACTAGGCTTAACAGGTATGGTTTTTTCATCAAGGACTTGAGAAGCCCTGTGTTCCTTCCAGAGTGCTGAGATAGGAGTCATGAGCCCAGAGTTCTGCACAGACCAAGGTCCCTCCCTGCAGCCACCAAGAGCAGTAAAAAACAGAGTTCCTACCTCGGTGACTGGTGAGTTCCCTGGAAGCTGAAGGCAGGGGTGTGTATTGGCTCTTTGGAGAGGGAGCACCACAGTCACTGGAAGCCTGCATGATAAAAGCACATCAACATGAAGCAACATCAAACTCTACATACTTCAGTTTACCAAACTTGTCTCCTTTGGATCTGGGTTTGGAGAAAATAATTACGAACCAAGACTCTTTCTAAGAAGCAAGGGTTGTCTGTGTTGAGACAATACTCTGTATAAGTGGAGGGTCGACTACAAAGCTTCGAGGGGACTAGGTACAGGTGGAAGGGCTCTGAGACAAGAGGACAGTTTGTTTATTGTGCTGAACTGTGAGGAGGAGGAAGAGAAGGAGGAAAAAAGAAGTCAAAGGCAGGAAATGATACAGACTGAGATTTCTGTCATAGGCCTTGTTCCAGTGATTCCCACATATTAAATGCTCATTGTACATAGATTTCCATGGAAACTAGCAAGGAAGCTAAGCTTTGCCCCCAGGATAGAAGGGACAAAAAGGGCTAGTGTACATGGGCCCAGTGGCATGGTGACAGTGAGAAGGTGAATGATAAGATCCAGAGGCATGAAGTAACCCCAAAGAAGGACACAAACCATTACAGACCCTGCAACTGAGCTTCTGGCTGCGTTTAAAAATAACACTGAAAAACTCATCTGAAATTTGAAATATAATTGTTATCAACAAAACTTTGCCATTTTAAGGCCTAAAAGAAAATGATATGATGCTTATTGATGAAGATGATTTTTATTGTACACAAAGCTCTCTCACCACCTGATTCTACATGGTATGACCCAGGCTGCTAACTCTGTCCCTAACACTCCATCTATGAGGACTAAGGCAGGAGGCAAGAACTATATCTGTGGAACCAGTTGTCACTCAGAGCTGATGACCAGATGTCACATTCAGAGGGTGGCTGCATGGAGCAAAATGCATCACCACTGCGACTCTACCGAGACTTCTGAGTAATATCCAAAAAAGAACATCTGCTAGGATCAAAATCCTAAGCTTACAACCTTTCCAAGCTTCATGAAAAAGTAAATTTCATCAATGCTACATATTTCTTTCTGGGAAAGGAAATACCTTCTATGGGATATATTTGCCCTGATAGGAGCAGGTCTTTTCTCCAAAGAGATTATCTACATTATAGGAATCAAAACTAAGTAGGAGATTAGACCTACTTGCTAGGGAAAAAAAAAAAAAAAACCTTTTAAACCCCGTTTCTGACATTTCAGCTGTTTGATTAAGCGGCTTTCAGTGGAGACAGAGAAAGAGTTCTGAATGGTGCAAAATCTGAAGCCCTGTCCCTAAGGTGGAGACAGGCTTCAGGTAGCATTACTTCACTCCAGTGGCAACGGAAATACAATGTGCTTAAAGTTTGATCCAAGGGTATTGAGTCCAAAAAGATAAAAAAGTTCAGTTGCTAAGAAAAATGTTTTTAAAAGTACATAAGACTTGCTAGATTCTGCACCATTAGACATTTGAGATGCTGCACAATGTAAAAGCGTGAGAAATTAGATTAAAATTCAAACACTAGAATCAGCAGGTGTTTCCCCATTTGGCATTCAAAGTCTCCTATAATCCCTTCATGATAAACGAGACACAATAATAGTCTCTAAATATAGCATCTATTCAATGCTTGAGGTGGTATATATGGGGTGGAGGAATGAGGGCTGTCCTTCCATAGAGCTACTGTTCTTCCTCCAGAAGCGGCCAGAGCTTCACTCTCTCTGTCAGTGTTTCTGCTCCACCTCTCTGCTTAAAAAGCCTGAAATTTCAGGATGAGTTTTAGGTTGCTATGTTGTGATATTCCTTGGGACTTTTAATCTCAATTTGGGCTGTTGACAATTTGATGACAGCTTTTCCAAAAATTACTGGAAGAAACTACCTTTCAGCAAATACCTCTGACTGGGCAAAACATGAGAGTTTTGTAACCAAGAGCGAAATAGCTATTTAAGTTTTATTTCCAATTGTAGTCAAGGCAAAAATTGTGTGGCTTGCGTTCTATTTTGCAGTCATCATTCTATGCCTAGCATTTAATTACTTTCCTGCTCAGTGTCCATTTATAAATTCAAGTCATGGAAAAGAATTCAGGAAGAGAACAATTTTGCAAACTATGCCTTTTTGGTGAGACTTTCATGGCTGGATGTTTAGGAAAACCGCTACAAACAAAGATTCTAACTACCAGTTCTTTGACTTGGCTTTTAGCAAGATGAAGTCCATGTGATTTTTCCAACAGCAATGTTGAAAATTATGCTTTAGATGCACAATTTGGAAAAGCACAATTATTGTATGAAAGAAGTGGACAAGACAATGTCTTAAATTTGTATTCTACCTGCCCTGGAATAAAGAATTCCTCTTAAAACTGAAGCAATGCACTGATGGTATATCCAGAATGAAATAACTGAAACATAAATGGCAAATTTTAAATAATGTTTTCTTTTACCTGGATTAAGAAGATAGGCTTAAAATGGGAACAGGCAAGTTGGGGTAAATATGAACCCTCAGAACTACAAATAACACTCAGCTCTTGGAGTCCTTGCCAAATTTTCTAACAATTTATGGCAAAGCATTATACTTCTACATTTTACTTTTTACTTTTTTATTGATTGTAATTTTTATTTTTTCTTTTTTGGCCGTGCCCATAGCATGCAGAAGTTCCCAGGCCAAGGATCAAATCTGCCCCACAGCTGTAACCAGAGCCACAGCAGTGACGATGCTGTATCCTTAACCTGCTGAACTACAAGAGAACTCCTATATTTAACTCTTAAAATCACTTTGTTAGAGTATTTTTATAACATCTACAATAAAATATTAGTATCCAGAATACCTATGTCCCCAGATAAATAAAGACATAATAGAAAAATAGAGGAAAAATCAGACAATTCAAAGAGAAAATGTGAATGGTCAAAAAAGAAAAGAGAGGATGGTCAAACTTACCAGTCCTAAGGGCAATGCAAATTAAAACAACATAAAATTTTCCTGTCCGTCATAGATGGCAAACTTAAGTCTCACAAACAAGCGCTATAGAAAATGAAAGACAACAACACTCAACCTCTCATCCTTTGCCAATGGGAATGTACAGTGGTTCAACTACTATGGAGACGAATTTAGTAGTATCCACTAAAATTGAAAATTGGCACTGCGATCTCATTTAAAATACATACAGTATGGAAAATTTTGCTCAGGTCTGTAAGGTGAAACATAAAACAATGCTTACTGCAGCATTATTTCTAACAGAACAAATTGGAAATAATTCAAATGTCTATCGATGAGGAAAATGGATATATAAAATGTGGTATATTCATATGACAGAATAATATTTAGCATTTAAGAGCAATAAACCCGGTTTATACAACTAGATTTGAATAGGTCTACAAATTTAATACAAAGTGAAAATACAAGTTGCAAAATGATAAATGTACCCTAATATTATTTATGTAAATATGTGGTTCTTTGATCTCATGTGTGTATGGAAACATCTAAAAATCATAAAAGTTATACACTAAATTCATGAAAATGGTTGCCTCTGCCAGAGGGTGGAATAATAGGACCAGAGCTAAGGGGGATGGGGGGGGGAGCTTCAATTTTACATTTAAGGTTTTTTCCTTTTATTAGAGATAAGATTTGAAAAAAAATGTCAAAATATTAGAAAGTACAACTCTTGTATGGTAGTTAAATGTGCTTACTCTTTTTAAACATTTCTACAATTTTGGAATTTCTCAAAAGTAAGCATGAAAATTGAAAAAACATACTCTTCTCTCCTCTCTGATCCATACATCTTATACTGATGTAAAATCATAATTAAAGGAAACTTCCCCTAATCATTTCCCAATACTTGCACAACAGGGATTAAGGCCATCTCTGGTTGGCTTTTTGTGATGAAACATCCTATTTCTAATTCTTCTAAAGCTATTGAGTATGACAATAGAATGGAAAAAGCTGACAAAGAATAGTAAACATGTATGTCCTTCCCAACAAGGCTTGAAATGCTCATTCCAGTCTGGTAAGTCCTTCTGTTTAAGATTTGCCAAAGCACACTGAAGGTTTCTGTACTCTTCGCCGACTCACAATTGGAGAATTGCTAATAATTTTTTTAAACTCACATCAATAATGATAACAGTCACTAATATACTGCGCCCTACAATATCCGTAATGCAGGAAGAAAGGCAGAACTTTGGCTATCTCATTGGAAAAGATTCAAGTACAAGAGACTTGCAAAGTGAGAATTTCACTCAGTGGTTACAGAAGACAAATGTCTTCAGATAAACGTGTACAATTCAGGTCCCCTCCCATCGGGTACATTCCATGGAAACCTGCATTCCAGTGGATATTTCTGAACATCATGGATGCCCTGAAGGAACATGATACAGACCACAGGAGGAGAGATTTGGCAGGCTTCAAAAACAAGAAGGGGGCAGCTACAAAGTTGTTTAATAGCCATAAATCTCCCACTATTTTTCACAAAATACCATCTAAGACCACAGCTCCACAACTCATTCCCCATCACTCAGCTCAAGTGGAGCGCTTTGGCATGCTCACTCACCCTTAAATCATACACAGCATAAAGTGATCCCAGGTCTGGGAAATTTGTCAGCCTCTTTCAAGTAAAAGCAATCTTCGCTTTTCATCACAATTCATTCCCTGAAACTGTGGTATAAAGCTGACTCTTCTAAAAACATTTATTTTCTCTCATAAGAAAAAGCATCACTCATTTGGTTATCAAGGATTTAATAACCACCTACTATATGCCAGGCTCTGTGTAGAGAATACCAAGAAAAATAAAATGAGGACTTTGGTTGCATTCCCAACTCATCCAAAAAAAAAAAAAAAAAAGAAAAAAAAAGGAAATTATAATCATGATGAATGCTGGTTAGTAAGAGTCACCAACTCAAAGCTTGATCCCCAAACACTGCATCATCACAGAACTTTGACCCTGACCTCTATGATGACAGCTGAACACATGGACCAGTAATTACATTCTTGCTTGTTTCTTTTTCATACTAACAGAGATCTTTCATGATTAACTAACCCTTGGACTCAATATGATGCCAGAAATAGAGAAAGAAGTCAAAACATAATGCTTGAAGGAATAAAACATTTAAATGTCAAAGATAAAACTATATACCATGATTGTAATTCAATACAAAAGCATGAGCCAAGTTGCCAGAATCAGAGGTGAAGACTTCACAGCATCTGAAGGATTAAGTTAAAAGCCAAAGAACCAGCCTGAAGATGAAGTCTTCCAACCTGCTCACAGGGGAAATAACTGCACCTTCCAGTGTGAAGACAGACAGAAAGACTCCACAGCTGATGCACCACATTGGGAATGACAGACAGGTGGAAGAACAGGAATAAGCATAATCTAGTCCAGAGCCAGAAGCCAAAACACTGAGATGAAGAAAAAGGGGGTTAAGCTGGGATGAAGATGAATCAATAATGAAAGAACCAAGAAAGAACTCAAATAGGCAAAGGGTAGAGAGACTGGGCCTGAGCTGAGCATTCAGCTGATTAAGGGAGGTGAGGTCTAATTCAAACAACAAGTCAGGCTGAGAAGCAGCACGGAGGAGGAGGGTTGTGGCAAAGGTTCTCTGGAATAAGGAAGCCCCTTGCAGGCAAAACACAGCCTCTAGAGTTTGCCATTGTTTTTAATAGGATCTAAAGAGGGTTCAGTTCTGCCAGTGTCTAAAATACCATGAGGCTCAGAGTTGCAGTTCTGAAATATTTATGGGAGGAAAGGAAGAAGGCAGGCAGGAAGGAAAAGAACCAGGAATGGAAGTAGACCTTTACACAAATAAGCAAATCAGAGAATGTATGAGCTTTAAAGGACCTTATTAATCATTGAGAGCAGTGGTTTCCAAAATACTTTAGCAAACACATAACAATAAAAGAATAAGACAATCTAAACATTGGGCATCATGGAAATACTCATAATCACTTATGGTAATCAAATATACTATGAAAGAGATAAATACGCAAAAATTTTATTACGTAATCCTAAGAAGACACAGCAAATACTAGATTATTACATATGCTGTGATTTTTATCAACATAAAATTTGCAAGAGGGAAAAGTTAATAAGCAAAGATTGAAAGACTTTTATGAACAATGTGGTTTGGGATGATTTGATTTTTAAACTTTATTTAATGGTGCCATTGTTTCTGGCCATTTAAAATACTTAAATATTAAAACCCTACCAGGGGTGATCTGAAACAAGACTTTATTTATTTATTTATTTATTTATTGTCTTTTTGCTTTTTTCTAGGACCGCTTCCTGGGGCATGTGGAGGTTCCCAGGCTAGGGGTCGAATTGGAGCTGTAGCCGCCAGCCTATGCCAGAGCCACAGCAACTGTGGGATTTAAGCCACATCAGCGACCTACACCACAGCTCACGGCAATGTGGGATCCTTAATCCACTGAGCAAGTCCAGGTATTGAACCCGCAACATCATGGTTCCTAGTCAGATTTGTTAACCACTGCGCCATGACGGGAACTCCTAAAACAACACATTTTCCATCAAGTATCTTTCCAATCCCTCCCATCCGAGGGCAAGGAGAGGTGGCAGAAGAGGGAGGGAAAGTAGGAGTTAAGGAGGAAGGAGAAGAGCATAGAAAGCAAAAGAGGCACCGTGTGGAACTAGAACAACTATTTCTTGAATGCACTCTCAGTGCTAATGGTTTTCCAACACATGAGGATGTCCTATTATTACTCTCATCTGAGAGATGAGAAAACTGAAACCCAGAAAGGATAAGGCATATGTCCAAGGTTACATAGTTCTAAAATCCAGAAAGGTATGAGAAACCAAGGCAGCCTGACCCCCAAAGCCCAAGTGGCTTCCCCAGTGGCACTTCCTTTCTGCAGCAGAGGCCCCAGGTCCTTGTGAAACTCCTCTCCCAGCCAGCATTCCACTTTGCCTCATGTCACTGTCAGCTGGACACTTGTCGAGTCTCGTCGGCAGTACTGTTGACTTCAAGAGCACGGGGGCCAAGACCCACATTAATAGTGACTTCCTTGCAGCTCCCAACAAACAACTTCTCCAAGCACTGAGAAAGGATTATCAAATGAGAGGGTATTTACTCATAGCATGGGAAAAATTAAAGGCAGAATATCTATCTTTAATAAACAAATAATCCCCTTTGTCCACAGAAATATGATGGAGCAAAAGTTAACCTTTCGCTGCTAATTATTAATCCTTGCTGAGAATTTAGTTTGTGTCATATGTTCAAACAGAATGTAATTGGAATGTAATATACTATAGCCTCCAAGTAATGAGGGTACACACATGATTGTGTGTGTATCATATTTCTTGAGCATAAATCACATGGAGGCGTTTTAAGCACACTCTTTTTTTTTTTTTTTTTTTTTTTTTTTTTTAGCCGTGCCTGTGGTATGTGGAAGTTCCTGGGCCAGGGACTGAACCCATCCCACAGCAGCAACCCACGCCACTGCAGTGACTACAACAGATCCTGGACCCACCGCACCGCAAGAGAACTCCTAAAGCACACCCTTTGATTTAACTATTTCAACAACCTTAAAATAGGAGTACCACAATCACTATCATTTTACAGATAAAGCAATCAAGATTTAGAGAGGTTAAATAACTTGTCCAAGAGCTCCCAGCTAATATGCAGGGCATTTAGAATTCCAACCAACATGACTGGATTTCACAACCTAAATTCCAACCATTGTACAATGAACTTGATGCTGCCTGGTGAAGAAAACTTGCCTGAGTTTAGTACATATACTAAGGTAGGTATTTATTTGCAGATGTGATTAAAGTCATATGAATACACAACATGTTTTGTGGTCTTGTGTGCAAATAAAACCATTAACTTATTTATGAATAAATAATTGACTATTCAACATAGACATAGGAGTACTTCAGATCTCTTTGGCCCTTTAGGCTTGACATAACTAATGGTGCCTGTGATCAGACTGTACCAGCTCACAAAAACCAAAGGTTAAATTTTCAGGAATGCTATGTTTATGCTGTTAAACATAGCCATTATTTAAAATTAAATTGCATACACTTGCAATTGGATAAATTATATTAAAAGTAAAGATAATATACACAAAAACTCAGCACTTCCCAATTATTTTATAAAATTTTACTATTATTTATGCTCTTGAAATTATTCATGTCTATTATATCTACATAGCAGAAATACTATACAACAATGTATTACTTCAGATCTCTTCCCAGCTCTTCAGTAATGTTACTTTGGTAACTTACATTGGCCATGATGGGAATAATTACAGTGGAAATTTACAAACGTTACAAATTTTGGGTTAACTATCTTATTGATTTTTTAAACTTAAGAAAATGATGGGGAAATGTTAATTATGCAGATTAAATTTAAAAGTTGTGTTGTGTCTAGCCATTGCATTGTGAATAGCATTGAAAAGTTGAGGAAAATATATTTTTTTGGCCATGCATAGATTATGTGGAAGTTCCTGGGCCAGGGACTGGACCTCAGCCTCAGCAGCAACCCAAGCTGCTGCAGTGACAACATCAGATCCTTAACCCACTGGACTACAGGAGAATTCTTGAGGAAAGAGTCTTTGAACATTCAAAAGACATTATCTGATTCAGTAAAGAAGTTACTCATGCCATTGACAAAAGAGTGAAGTTTTGAAATATTCAGTAAGAAAAGAATATAGTTGATGTTCATATCAGAACTACACTTACTCATCAATTGCAACCTTAGGTTCCAAAATTATAAAAACAAAAAAAATTCAGTGAAAATGAGTTGGTTGAATAGAATTTATAACAAAAAGGATTATACATTTAATTTTATTTGATAACAATATGTTTACTCATAGTTTATATACATAAAAATTACACTAAGCTGATGTATACACATACATGGGTAAATTTTTTTTCCAGAGAGCTGCTTGTTAAACATTTCCAGCACAGCACTACATAAAACCCTTATTAAATGACATCTAAGGTATATTTGGGGCTATGGAGAAAAGAATAGTAAGAAAAAAAACTAATTAAGCATCAAAGATTCTGTCTTCAACTTATTTACAACTTGGACACCCTCTACTTCCCTCTTTCCTATTCCCTAATGCCTTAAGAGACTTAGATCCAAGCTCCATCCAGCTGTATGACCTGGGGTAATCAGCTCCTAAAGCCATACCATCCTTCACTGTTAGATAGTAATGATAATAGTCATGATGATGATATTGTTTAAAAAATTGCTAATGAGTATTTGTACTTATTTTGTAAACATGGGCCACATATTCATCTATACAATTTTTTACAACACTTCTGTGAAGCAGTGCTAAATTCTATTCCTCTTTTACAGATGAGGAAAACTAAGACCCAGAGAAATTAGGTAGGTGCTTGGGTTGCTAGCACATAGCAGAGCTGAGCCACAAATCTAGGCAGTTTGTCTCCAATGGCTACTGCCTTAACCATTATGATGCTTTACCACCTCCCTTCTCATTAAAGGCAAAGATTAAGTGAGGTAAGAGACAAAGATCTTAGCATTGCTCATTAAATATTCATGATGAGTTACTTTAATTTTGTATAGCATCTTACCTCTTCAGTTAGATTTAAGTTTCTTAAGAGATAGGGCTAATGTTTTATGGCTTCTCCTACCCTTCATAGTAGTTACAACAGGGACCTGCACACCACGAGTAATCAAATTATTCATTACACGGATGGGCTCTGCTCCTCACTTGTCATGCAGAAAAGCGCTGCTGAGATCCCTTCTGAGGGTGAAAGTAGTGAAATTGTCAGGCTAGCTATAATCTGAATCCATCCACAGTTTCCCTGCATTATTGTGATGGTCTATCTTTAGTAAATAACTACATATGGCATTCCTCATCTGGGTTTGTAGGGTTGTGTTAGAAATAATATTGTGTCATAGTAGTCCTACAGGGTTGATTTATTTTGGCTTAAAAGAAGGAACTTGGCCTCATGTGTCTCTCTTCCTCTCACAGTTTTTTTTTTTTTTTTTTTTTTTTTTTTTTTTTTTTTATTCCCAAGGGCTGCAGGTCAAGTTCTGTCCTTGGAACCAAAGCAGTTTTCCAAAATGAGGTGGAGCCAGCTCTGTCAAGCTGGGCCAGCTCTGCTGTCAGTGCCTTTCCCAAGTACATCAGACCCTCTGCTTGTAAAAATAAATTGATACCAATGCAAGAAATTTATTAGGAGATGACAGCCTGGTTCATAATGGAAATATGGAGAAAACATCATCCTTCAAAAGTGACAGTTTATCCATCATGCCTCAGATTCCTGAGATAGAAGCAGGCACTGTCACATACAATCCGCTGAGGACACATCTTCTTGGATTTCCTTTTGACAGGAAACTCTGAAATAATCCAGAAGAAGGGAAGGACTTGTGCTGCCCTTAATGTGCTCGGCCATAAATTTTGAGTATTAGCAGAAGAAACATGTGGCCAAGGACATGAATGATGGAGGAAATCAGGAGGCCTGGAATTCTCAAACGGCCCCTTCTTTTCTCTCAGGGTGATGAACTGGGACGGGGGTCAGAGAGGGTTAAGGCACTGCTGAGAGGGACATCAATTCCCTGTTATGTGTCAGCAAAGCCAACAGGTGGCAGGGCACCACTGCAGACACAGTGCTGCTTCGGGTCTGGTGACCAGGTCACCTTGCCCCGCTAACTTTCCAACTGCGATTATTTCCCCCTTAGCTACTTATTTATATTGATAAACTTGAGAGAGTTTAGGAGGGCCGTTTTAATTAGGAATAAAGGCAAGGATATTCCTGAGGATCACAAGAGGCCCGATCTTTTCAGGCTTAATGAGGTGACCTACCCAACCCTGTTGGAAATAATTGTGTATTGTATTAAAAGCCACTTTGGAAAATAAAATTGCAGTAGTAAACTGGAATGAAACAAACATGGTATTAAGGGGAAAAAATATTCACTGACAATTTTATGAGGCCTTAAAATATTTATGTTCTACACTTGCATTCTTTGGAGATTTGCTGAGTGTTGCTAGAATGGGGAAACTTTTTTAATGAGATACATGCATATTTTTTAAATTTACAGATCTTTTTTAGCAAAAATAGAAAGTCATAAATGGGAAACGGAAACCTAAACAAGGCGAGTATAGCATTAATGCTCTTATATTATTAATTCGCTCTTTATATTGGAAAAAATAAAAGTATGGTTGAATAATATGCAAGGAATCTTTGTTGTCAGTTTCTATTTGATTAACGTACAGGGACACTAGCATGATTACAAGATCCCAGATAAACTTAGTTTTTTTGCATGTGTTGTGTGGTGTGGATAGGAACAGGATATGTGCACTCTCGGGTTACTTGAGCACAGAGTCAAATACAGGGTTCTGATCCACTGCCCAAAATAAATCCCTAAGAACATCAGCGAAATAAATTACATGTTCTTATTCATAGGTAACAGTGCTTGAAAAAACACAGCGACACTGAGTCCTTCTTTAAATCCTCTCATCCTCTAAAGGAGGCAAATGAACTTCTAATGATTCACATTTGTTTCAACCAATCTTCCTGGTTCCCTGTCTCAAGAAAGACCTAAAACTCTGTTGACTTTACATGTCCAAATTAAATATATCTGTGTTTCCTTTTACTTTCTATATAAGTGCGTGCCAGCATGACTTAACATTCATCCAGAGTTTATTTCCCTATTAGTGGAAAACAAGTCATTTTTCAGTTTAATGAATAGCATCACTGTCTGACTTTTAACCAAAAATGTGACCTTAAACTTGATGGATCTCACCAGAAGGCACATTTTCAAATTATTTTTTCTATTGGAGGTTATGAATATGACTTCCCAAATTATTGTGACAGCTGTGAGGGGAAAGCCTGCATCACAGATAGAGCAGCTTAAAACAAAACTCAGACCTAACAAAATGGTAGTTTCATTTGTGAAACAAGAAAAAGGGAATGGGGGAAAAAGCATGAACCGTATGGGAGGAGAAAAAAAATACCTCCTTTGAGCTTTACGCAGCAGGAGAAAAGACTCATGTAAAGCAGCTAAAATTCCCATACTTTTTTGTTACTACCATTTTTGCTTCCAAATCATTCTAAATTGAGAAGGTGAAGGCTGTGCATTACTGATTCAAAAAACTCCAAGAGGACATCTGATATTTCTTCCTTATTAAGGATGATGGAGTGTAATTGATGTGCCTGGTACCTGGCCAATTCCAACTTTTTGAGAATGTTGTTTAATGTGCAGACATTATTTTTGGACTACTGAATGCCAGAAAATAATGAGCTGGCATTCAGCTTTGGTGAATAAGACCCTGAATTTTCATCTAAAAGCGGTTTTGAGTTATTGCTGTAGATAAGGTGTAACTGTGCAAGGGAATTTTATCCATGTTTCTCCCATGAATCATAAATGAGGGAAAAAATTGCAGTCTAAATTGCACTTAAAAGGAATAAAGTCTTTTCATGCCATACATGATTTATCAAAATGATCTCATTTTAAGGGTACTGTGGTGTATCTTGATTAATCACATTAGGAAGCATGATGAATAGCCTCTTTAATGGTAACACACGATTTATTGGCAACATCCAGGCTTGAACCAGAAGGGTAAGAAGTAAAATATACAATAGATAGCTAATGCAGATAGGGTGTCACTAATGTTCTGATTTGTTTTAAGATAATACAGGGCTCCTAGATTTCAGGAGATGCTGAAGCCACCAGGTGGTGGAGAGCAAACGAGGTCTGCACTGGAACTTGGGTGCAACCAGGAATACACTGCAAAGCTTCCCTAACTTATTGCAACCCAAGGAAAATGGTCCACTCTGCAGGACCATAAAGAGAAGGCGTGCTTAAAATCTGGACAGATTGAGGAAATTCCTAGTAGGAAGAGGTGGACACTGCCTTTTGAGATAGCTCTCCTACCCTTTTCGCCCTATTTCAATATCCTCTTCACATTTTGCTTTAATATCCTAAATGCCTTTTCTTAAAGCCCGCTCCACTCTGCTCCCACTAATTTCCTCTAAGGCTGACAGATCAGAGGCTTTCCTCGAACTGTTCCTTTTAGAGCTGAGGAGCCCTCCTCGTAATCCTGCTGCTTGTCTGCAATTAATCCTTCCAGTTGCCACATTATTAATACCACCACCCACAGACAGAGGAAGCCCCGACCCACTGGACACTGGCTCCCGACTGAAGCTTCAAAGGTGCCAATCACACCCTGGTCAGAAAGGTGCCTGCTGTCAGCATCAGAGGTTTCCATCCTCTCCTCCCCGCTGATCAAACATTCTTGCTCAGAAGATTAATTCAGGGTCTCCGCCCATTTCCTCCCATATCCTCTTTCCCTTTTTGGTTTACCCAACGATCCATCTTTGCTTCGAAAAGGGAAGCCATGGATAATAGAAGCCCTTTCAAAACAAAAGCTGGGCAAAGGCAAATTTAAGTCCCAGCTGTTATCAACTTTTTTTTTTTTTAACTCATTTAAACACCTTAAGGCAGTGAGGATTAGGGCCTGGCCTGAAATGCCATTCTTTGATCAAAGACCCCAAGACTTTACACAAACATAATCACAAGGCAATGGATGCCTCTCCAAAGGCTGAATTGATTTGTTTGACTGCAGTGCCAGAATGGACAGAAAAACTGCACACTTGTTTTCCCAACTCCCAACATATTTATATCACCAGGCCAAGTGACTGAGAAATTACATATTTTCTACATCTTAATTGGAGCCAAGTCATTTGCAGATTCAGACATACCTGTGGGGAGAGGGGCCAGTGAGAAGGGGGTGTGGGCAGTGTAGGTGCTTGCCATAGCCTGTTTTATCCTGGGCGGGGAGCAGAAGGGAAAATTCCAGAAAGGGAGGTGAGAAAGCAGCAGCTCCATTGTCTCTGATGTCGAACAAAAGTGACTTTGCAGAGAGAAACCTGTTTACATTACCCAATGCTACTGGAATCTTCTCCAGTCGCTTAGTAACTGCAGTTACCATTCCCTGTCTATTAAAGTGGGCTTAGTAGGAGAAACTGGCAGGACCTTCCATGAGACTTACTTGCCATCACATCCCTCACCATCCATCAACATCTTTTAGGACAAGATGACAGGACAGACTCACAGTAAAATCTTCCAGAAAGGTTTTGGAGAGGGAGGAATAACAAATTCTCTTATTGAATCATGGCTCAATAGGGTTTACACTTTCCATACACATCTATAAGTAAAAAATTTTGAAGTTGCCTAATAAGGAAAATACTTGATGTCAAGGTTGAAGGGATGATTGAAAATCAATATTCAAGCATATGAAAATATCACTGTAAAGAGGTTTTTGTCTTTGGATTTGGCATTTTTTAGGGGGGTGTAATTCTCACTACAGAGAGACTGTCAGCAAATGAGATTAAAGTCATACATAATTAAGAATTCTTAACTGATATGACTGTGTTGGGGCAACTGACCACACATTCCCAGAGTAGATTATAGAATGTCCCTTGTTGAACAGCTGAGAAAGAAAAGATTACCTTTATGACTGTAAATGATAAAATCCAATCCAAAGTTCTTTAGGAAAATAGATGGGAAGGAGGGACTTTATGGAGTCCACAGGTACATAGTTTCATATGTGAATTAGGTGCTCAAACTTATTATTAGGAACTCCTAACTCTTAACTTTGTTCTCCTCCATGTCAGCTTCAGTTTTTCCAAGCAGTGACCCACCAGGAGGTTCAGATCTATATCTGACCATCTTCAAAGACAGAAGAAAGAACCTCTGTGTCCTGAAAGTTCCAAGCAAAATGTGGGAATCCAAAGGCCTGTTTTGGGTTATGTTGCCTATCCCTAAATGAATTTATGTGGCCAAGAGAAAGAACACTCTGCTCAATTAAACCTGGGTTGTGGTCCATGTGTAGAGCTGGGAGCAGAAACTGGCCCATCAGAGCACTGCAGATTAAAGGTAGGTGGGTGATGGCTCCCCAGAGAGAAATCTGTTCTGGAATACAGGGTGGTGGATACCAAAACAGGCAAAAGAGCAAATTCTCCTTCAGAAGCTGACAACTTCTTAGGTAAGTCTTTTGGAGCCCCTCACTGAATACTAGAGACATTCAAAACACCTCATCACCATCTCCGTGCAAAACTAAGCCCGCTATTCAATAGCCCAATTCTGCATCATCACCAACATCAACAAAAGGCCTCCACTTCAGCAAGGACCCACAAGGCCTTAGAGATATCACATATTTTAAATTTGTCAGGTGCTCAACTGGCAGTGGAGAATTTTAAAATACATTTTTTAATAAGCTTGGTGTCCCATAAAGATTTTTATTTTTTTAATCATTTTTTTCTTTTTAGGGCCACACCTGCAGCATGTGGAAGTTCCCAGGCTAGGGGTTGAATGCAGCTGCTGGCCTACAGCACAACCATAGCAATGCAGGAACCAAAACACATCTGCAACCTACACCACAGCTTAGCAACCCCAGATCCTTAACCCACTAAGTGAGGCTAGGGATCAAATCCGCATCCTCGTGGATATGAATCAAGTTCATTACCACTGAGCCACAATGGGAACTCCCCACAGAAGATTTTTAAAAACTACAGCAATCTAAAGGGAACAGCATGAGAGAGGGGCCAAAGACAGCTGCTGGGGTCACAATACAAAAAGGACAAAGGAGACTAAAAACACACACTGAGAACTGAGGCACCAGACATCACAACAGACTTTTGGAATAATGACACCCCATCCTCCTACCCTACCTCCTCACACATACATGTGTCAGTAGGACAAAGTTTAAAATCAGTTTGGCATTGACTGTATAAGTCAGAAATGATATATTTAAATTCTCATTAGCATGTATCAAGTAGCTACTGACAGCCATCACTGGGATGAAACACTATTCCCATTTTGTCCATACATGGAACAGATAACATCACAAGAGACCATGTAACCAGTACCAAAAAGTAGTACAGGTAAGTACTACAGGAACAACATTCAAAAAAGTTTTTATCCTAAACTACATTAATTTCAAATGTCTGGGAACATGAATTCTTATGCACATCTCCTATTTTCCAAAGGCATTTTCCTATCATTCTATCACTTAGCCTTCTTGTACCCCTTTCTAAAGGAGGTGTTGAGGATGCTTGCTCTGAATGTAGCCGAAAATTCAAGTTCATTGCTACCTTAGTAGATGAGGACACTGCATTCTAGGCAGTGCAGGTGATTCCCTGACCTGTGGGTCATATGTTAAACCAGGACCTCGGCAGACTTAGAACTGGCTATTATGTTAGATTTTAAAGGAAGACCCAACATTAAACATCCAAAGGGAGCAGGCAGAATCCTTGGCTTCGCAACTCAACAACACCCTCTATGATGATAACGTGGGGTACATTTGAATGTTCTGTTAGGCTACCAAACCTCGTCTGGGCTACAGCTCACATGCTCTGAATGTCTATATCAGGATAGCTAAAATCTGAAGAAAAATTGCACAGCCTGGACGCTGACATTTAGCATCTGTGCGTGCCAATGCATCTATGCATGGGGACTGCAGAGAAGGGCATAAGTATATAAAAGCCATCATGACTAAACACAGTCTTTCTTTGTAAGTTAATATTAATCACCACTTTGTGAAACTTTCTAGATAAGGACTTCATTTTGTCCTATGTTCTCCCAAGTAGCATAAAACAGATGCCTATCTATTCTGAACACCCAAGAGTCTCATTACTCTCTAGATGTGAGCATGCTACCTCTGCATTATTAAATATTAACTCTGAAAATACTCATGATTTAGATTATAAAATATAGTTGATATAGTAGAATGGATCAAGGAAAATAATGAAAACCGGTTTAATGGATGGAAAGTCATTTGAGAAATAACCTCAAAACATCTCTATTCCTTTCTCTTTTTTTAAATTGTTTAATAATCATTCACAGAGTTACTCATGAAAAAGGGCTTTTTTATTTGTTTTATGCTATCAATAATTGTTGACATCAAAAGTTTCATTCATCTAAACATGTATGTGTAAATCTATTTCCTTGAGAGATTCCAGATCCAAAAATGTGAGGGAGAACTGCATGAAAAATGACTAACCAAGTGTCATAATCAGTAAGTCTTATGCCCTATGCAATATTTCTAATCATTCTAACAGCCTTATTCTCTATATGGCCAAAGGAAAATGGAAAGATGACTCAAAGCTTTATTTCCGAAAGAAATACTACCATAAACCTCTAAAATCTTAGTCTGTGACTTTTGGAACACAATTGTAGTCTAGCAGGATTCAGTCATTGACATAATATGTATAAACCCACCCCAGTGGTAAACTCTACTCTGGGTATATGTGCTACCTAGGACAGTCTAAATGCCAAAAATTAAAAATGACAGGAAGGGGGAGGAATAAATAAGGAAGAAAGGAAAAACAAAATTAAAAACAAAGGAAAGAAGAAAGAGATGTTTGGAGGTAATTTCTCAAATGAGAAATCCAATAAACAATTTTCCGCCATTTTTCTTAACTCCATTTTACTGTATCAACTATATTTTAGACAAAGTACAAAACAGAAAGGCACTACATATTCCTCAAGCCCACCATCTAGGAGTCCTAATGTTCTGAAAGACAAAAACGGGTCACAGAAACACAAGTGTGCCTTCGCCAGCTCCTGGGTTTATCTTGCATTTGCAAAGTCATAGCAAATTTGTAGAAAAGTTAATGACACTGTGGTAAGAAACACAATGAAGGCACACAACCTGGATGGTTACAAAGGGCCAAGGGCAAAAGGACTCTAAAAGGATTCCCTGGGGAATGTGCGCCTATGGTTTAGCCAGGATGAGGCAAATTCATTGTAGTTTCTAAAATCAGCCTGTCTTCCTCCCATCCTCACTGTTACCAGAGAATTCCTATAGATTTCAATCAACTGAGTAACCCTGTTTTAGAAAAGATTCGATTCCTGACAAAGGAACATAAGGTCCTACCCAAAGTGACCATCCTTAGATCATCTTTTTAAAACCAGAATTTGATCATGCCTCATACTTAAAAGCCATAGCATGACTTACCTTACTCTTGGGATAAGTGAAAAATCACTAGCTGCTACCCAAAAAAGTCCTCTGCCCTGACCCTGGCCTGCTTCTTCAGCCCATCTTTCCCTTCATCCTCTTCCCATGTGAGCCAGCACTTGACCTTCTTCCTGCTACCTCAACATGCCAGGCCCCATCCTGCCCAAGATCTTTGCACAACCTGATCATCTAGTCTTTCTTCCTAACTTCTTCCCTCCATTTTTATTCATTCATTCATTTATTTATTTTTTCCTAGTTAACCTCTTACTTTTCAGTTATCAATTTTTGCATCACTAGGTCAAAAATATTTTTCCGACATCTACTTTTTACACCTACTACCAAAGACCCCATTATTTCTTTTGGGATAGTTTGTAATTATATCTTTGCTCCTTGAGGCCAGTATTCCACACCTCCCAAAAGTCTAGCTCATATCAGCTTCTCAATAAATACTTAAATGGTGAAATAAAACAATGGACAAACAATAGTCCCCAGGCTCCAAGAGTTGAGGGTAACAATAGCACCCATCTTTCCAGACTGTCGCCCTCTACACGGTCCCCTGAGGTGACTTTCTCCCCTATAAACAGAACTCCTAAAAGTAGGAAAGATGATACCCACCCCATCTAACACCATTACTTTTGGACTGTATGCTCTTTTCAAGCACAGCCCTATTTACTTCCACATCTGTGAAAGGACTTTAAGTTACAAGGTATACTTAGGCCAAGAGGTGTCATCCAAAGGCAGTTTAGAACAAACAAAGAAATCTCTTTCCTGTACTTCCTACAAATAGGAAACCTAAAACATGAGCCCACAGTTTCCAAGGTGCATTCAAGATGACATCAATTAGGGATTCAGAGTTGCCTAGGAGGGAGCGTGGCCCAGAAGGATCCCAGGTAGCACCAGACTTCTCAGCTTTCTTTTTGTTATGCTTGTCTTTCTCTGCCCTTCAACTAATGATTTTTTTTTCTCTTTTTCCTTAACGAATGAGTAATAAAATGTTTAATTCAAATAAAGACACGGGTTTGACCCCAGGAGTCCAGGGAAGCCATGGTGATCACGGTCCTTCTGATCTTCCAAGGCCCACAGAGAAAAGCTGGAAAGGCCAGAGAAAGCTACCAGAGGGAATTAAGGGGCTGTCATCAGGAGAGAAAACTGAGTTGTAGCACGGCCCGCCTGTCACGGGGCTCAGTCGGCAGAAGGGGGTGCTGCAGTGTAACCTATTTAGGATGCAAATGGAGTGCTTGTGAGCTGCGGATTAAAGCCGCTGCCTGGCAGGTCTTCCGCAGTCCTAAATGTTGGATTCCTGCTTGTCACTGCTCACTGCAGGTCATTAATAGAGCTCAGAGTGGTGTTACTACATGTGAGCATTAAAAAAAAAAAAAAACCCTGATAACCAAAAGAAACAAAACAACAAAAAAAGATGTGGCAATCACACTCCAAAGGGAATTCAATTCACCCAGATGAATGGAGAATTGTTTATTCAAGATCACTGGTGTTCAACAGTTTTATTAGCATTAAAGTGGCAACTATCTACCTCAGCCTTACTACTCAGTGAGAAAGAGAGAAGAAGAAGAAGGAGAAAGAGAAGAAGAGGAGGAGGAAGAAGAAGAAGAATCAAAGAGAAGGAAGGAATGAGGCGAGGAAGGGAAGGAGAAAGGGAGAGAGAAGAGAGTTAAGGCCTTCTGTACATGCCCATGTACAGCAAGAAAGAAAGATTATTACAGACTAAAAGGTTTTATAGATAGTGATCGCTGGAAGGTGAGTGCAGGAGAGACATCTTCTCTCTTGTCTGAACTTCCACAGAAGTGGAAGAAAAGAATCAGAACAAAACCTCCAGCTTCACAGCACCAAGCCAGCTGGTACTTCTGCTTTATTTTCTGACCCAATCAGGTGCTCATTCTGCTAAGCTAGTTTTCTCCTTTTCCCTTACTCCAGCCAATTCCTGTTTTCTTCAACTGGAGCTCCCCAAGACTCATCAAAACCACGATTTAATTACATCTCAAAAAAAAAAAAAAAAAAGGGAGGAGTGTAAACACGACTCCTTTTTATCTCCTGATACATCTGGACAAGCAGACAATGTGCTAAAACAAAATAAATCTGCCCTGACAGTCACATCAAAGAGTTCAGCGAGGGGCTTGCAGCTACTTAAGGCACAGGAATGCTGTTGCTAAGCATCGGCCTACAACTTATCAGTCCCTGGAAGAAACGCTTTTTTCTTCCTTTCAGGGGGAGAGGAGGAAAGTTGGGAGAGTGGGAACCAGACTGCAAAAAGAGATTGGGGATTTTCAGGGATTTTGAAGCTTAAAATAAATTGTGTGAAGAAAAGGGGGTTTGTCGTGTTGTGTTTTCTTTTTGACACACTGTTTATATTTTTATAAAGGTAGTCTGTGGAAACCTTCTAGAAAGGGTTATTTAGGACTCAAAGAAACAGGCGATCATACAAACCCTTCTATACAAATTGGCACCATATCACATGGTTGTGGATTTCTCAGCTCTAAGAAGAGCCTAACACTAGCTCAGGGATCTGAGGAAATATCTCACATTCACCCAAATCAACAGTGAAAAAAATCCTTAAGTTGCCATCATCATAAATCATCCAGCATCACAAACCACAACCATGTCTTTTCTTAAAGACAGGAAATGGAACATCTACTCCAGCAAACACAACACGAAAGAAAACAGAACCCGTCCCCCAACCCCCGCAAATGAAGCCAAGGGTGAACTGCCATGTGCGATGAAATAAATCTAGCCAGATGACCCAAAACACACGAAAATACACGTACAGTCCCACAACTCGGGTTTTCATAGTAAAACACAAAATGGAACTGACCCTGAAATCTGGCCAACACCTCCAGCCTTTTCTCTCCACCACCCCCCGGGAAGAGACCAAAACAGATGCTGTGAAATTCAGTCTGATCTCCATCCCATATGCCAGTTCTCAAGAGGGAGCAACAGGGAGATTTTCCTCTTCCCATGAACACATCCTCAGGTAGGAAACTTTGCCCCCTTTCTTCCCTCCAGCAAGCCTACTAGATTTAGATATGCTGGGAAATAGGAACTGAATGTGAAATGGCATTGCTGAGAAGTATGCTCTGGGAGGACCTGAGGGTGCTCTGGAGGGGAAAAAAAAGTCAGTTCAAAATAACCCACCAGTTCCTAATACACACCAGACACCACCAGAGAGATGTTGCCTTTACAACATAGGGGCTAGAACTATGTAGATACATTATTCTGGCCTAGGGAAGCAGGGGGAGCTTTTTAAGTAAACAACTCACTATTTTCTTTTCTTGGATCAAAGAAAACAAATTCTGTAACTATTAGGCTCTCCACACAGGCTAACTATCAACACCATGAACAATTACCAAGTCTGTGATATTGCACGAATAAATAACACTTACCATTATCTCCAGCACGATCATATTTATTAAATAGTGACGGAGGGCGGCAGTAACCATTTTTATTGTCCCATATAGCTCCTATTTTCTAATTAAACAAAAGGTTATTTCTACTGTTAACATAGCCATTTGTCTAAGTTGGATCTTACATAATACTTTTTGCCAAGCTTGACAGAATATAAGGAAATTATATTCTGTGGTGGTTTTGTTTGGAGTTTTTTTTCTTTTTTCTTTTTTTTTTTTTTTTTTTGCTTTTAATTTTGCATGCTGAGTTGCTACTTAGGGAGTTCTGTCGGTTCATAATCAAAGCAAGAGGCCATTGTGTGGAGAATTCATAAATAAACTTTGGCAATTTTTCCTAAAACATGATGAAGCAAGCACTTGGTCCTACCCTTTAGATTCAATCCAAGGGCAATGGTCTGTATTATTAAAGATATAGGTCAAGCCAGCTTGCGCTTCTGTGTCCTGTGGGATATTTTAGAAGCTGCTGTCACATTACCGAGATCTGTTCTGTGGCTCCTAATTATTCCTCTTGGCAGCTTTGGATTTCAAGTGATTCCTCTCACATGTATGTAAAAATTTATAAGCTGTTTCATATAACCAGCATGAGTTATTTCCTTGTTTTTCACAATTGCAGAAGATACTGATTAGAAAAATGCACTCATTTCACTGACAAGGATAATGACAACTTAATAAAATTTGCATCACATCCTCTGCAAACCTCGATAATATTTTACATCAACATGTAAAGCAGTAATTTTTTTTTTTTAATTTCAATGTAACTCTGAGCACAGGGCAAACTTTCTCCTGAAGGTCTAAGGAAAAAAAAGTATGGATTTCCTCCTCATCTTCAAAATTTAAGTTGGTCCAGAAGGTGTATTAAGTTGCCACTATGTGCAAAGAAAGGAGAGGAATGTGCTGATATTCACTGAGCATCTAGCATGAACTTGGCAATTCACACAGGTTGTTTTATTTAATTTTCAAAACTATGTGGAGTAGATAGATAGATCCACAGTTGTCTCATTGAGGAAATGAGTCCCAAAATCTCAGCAAGGAACTCTCTTCTGATTCTATATTCCCAAGACAGCCTGACTCAGGTACCAGCCCTTTGCACCATACTAAGAGGTGTAAACTGAGCTGTGATTTAAAGCAGCTTACAGTTGAGTGGAAGGGAATAAGTCAACAACTGCAGTGACAGGAGGAATTGTGCAAGTGCTCTGAGCGGGAGTCCAAACAAAATAGCGGAGGAGCTGAACAATGCAAGAGATTTCATCTGCTCCAGGAGACAGGCAGAGAACCTGGTACAGCATGTAATTTCTATAAGCAAAGCATGTTGGAAAGGTATTAACATCCCTATTAGACAGATGAGAAAATGAAGACTTAAAGAACCCAAGTGCCTTTCCTAAGAATTGAAGATTTGCCCAATGTAGAACACAGCCTCCCTGCCTGCTTCCCTGCCAAGATCAATGATGATAATCTCCTGATGTTCTAAAACGCCTCCCCACTAAAGAGCTCTCCATTTTTTCTTGATCTCCTGTCATGATCTCCTGAGTTTCCATGTTGTGCCATCAGCCCCAATCCCCACCACTCCCATAAGTAGCTATGTGACTTTTCTACATTTCAAAACGAAACAAGGCTCTGCCTCTATAGGTGGTTCCCTGCACACGAAGATCATAGATCTCACATTCAATTTGTAATCACAGAAACGCACAACTCTTGTGGTTTCCACTGTGGCTCAGCAGGTTAAGGACCTGACATTGGCTTCCTAAAAATGTGGGTTCCACCCCTGTCCTCGCTCAGTGGGTTAAGGACCCATCATTGCCGCAAGCTGTGGCATAGTTTGTAGAGATGGCTTGGATCCAGCATTGCTGTGGCTGTGGTGTAGGCCAGCTGCTTCAGCTCTGATTTGACCCCTAACCTGGGAACCTCCTTATGCATGGGTGTGGCCGTAAAAAGAAAAAAAAAAAAAAAAGGTACAACTTTTAAAATATCACCAAACAAAAAATACTCAGAAGCACATGGTTAGTAATACATCATTTCTAATGAAAACAAGAATTTGTTCTATTTATTCTCAATTCTTCCACTAAATACCTACCTCTGTACCAGGAAGAAATAATATATTGTTCTCACCAAATATGCTATGGCTCTTCCTCCTGGTTTTTAAAGGCATTGAGAGTTCCTCTCTTGTTTCGGAGGTTGAGTTGCGGGTCGGGGGAGATGAGGAGTACTGTTTTCTTTATGTAGATATAAATGGGAAGCTCAGTAAACTGACCCATTTTATCCAACTCCTAAGCCTACAAAGCCTGCATCTTGGGCCTCTGTTTCTTTATACTCTGGAGATAGACTCTTTCATAAGGATGAACCATTCAACCCTAGAACCAGATGAAGGGTAGCTCTTACTAGTATTTTAGAACAGGACACCAGATTGAAGAGCAGTGATGATCCTTATTTGGTGAGATCTGGCCTCCCAAAAATGGTCCTAAGAGGAATCAGAAAGTTACTCTTCAGGAACCAACTGTCTTTGCTGGATGGGTCCCTCCAATGGAAGAGATGGTTCAGAGACATTGTAACTAACCTCTGTACAAGCAAATCAAGCAAGAAAAAAGGAAGGAGCACAGGTTCCATATGTGTTCTCCTCCCAATGTTTAGCATAATAGGGCGGGATTCTAGGCCTGGGTTAAACCCTTTTAGAGACAACCCAAAGGTATTTAAGGGCTGTAATTACTTGATAACTTGAAAAATAATAGAGTACTTAGATGATCTAAAATGGCATAGCTTCCCATATACAGGAGTGACTACATTATTAAAACTACTCTCCAGGGCCTCTAGAGGTCCAAGTCCTTTTTTAAGGTCATATCAACCATGCAAACTGCAGGACTCCTTAGAGACCTGAATATCTCAACATATGGACACACATAATATATGTAACACATATGGCGCATGTGCTCCGAAAAAGCTCTCCCCTCTTCCATCCTTCAATAGAAGGTGTTCAGGAGAACGTTCATCTGGTACATCCTAAGTCCCATTGTCTACTCTATGACAGTTTGGCTTTGGCTTTTCACCAACTGACTGCCAAACAAAAGGAGGGTTGTCAAGGAACAATTCATTCCCCACTTTTCTGGAGCTATAACGAAAAACAAGAACACTATGGAGATAGAGTCCCTTCCCAGATGATTTATGATATAGTTGGATAAGCTGATGCCAGAAGCAATGGGACAGAAATATGAATTGGAGATATGAAGGGCAGATTCACTGGACCCTCCAGCATAGAATCACAGAACAATTTTTGAAGGCCTGTAAGAATCTGGGTAGAAAGGTATGTTTTGTAGAGGAAAGAATTCTATTCAAAGCATAGCTCAAGTTGCTCTTTCTACCAGCTGTCTCCTTGACAAAATGCAACACATTCTGCAAGATCCAACTTAAGCATCACCTCCTTTTTATCTTCCCCAGGACTCTAAGTGTTGCCTGGCACTTGGTAGATGCCTGTGTTAAAGAACTTGGCGATGAATCGAGTTCTTGGCAGATGGTGAGACTCTCCCAAGTCAGAATCCATTTCTTCTCCCATTTTTGAAAGTTAGGGCCCCAGGACCCAGCCTGACACCCAGAGAGCACTTAGCACAGGTTGAGTTAATGAGTAAGTCAAGGGCATGGGGAAAGGATGGCAACCATTCCAGGTGATTTTTGTCTTCCTGTCTTCTGATCTCACGCTGCTTGGAAGCAGTTGACAACCTCTCACTACCTGAGGCTAAAGCGACATGGGATTTCTCCAATGCGCAGCTGGTACCAGCTTCTTCCTCATGCTGCTAACTGGTTGGGGGTGGGGGAAGATGTTAGCATGATGTTTTACTCAGCAGGCACGGTGCCGAGGCGCGTTTTTAATGATTTACCAGTTCTACTTGACTGAGCCTGCACCCTGTAAGTGGATCATATGATCAGCGATCACAAGTTAAACTGCTTTTGTTGCTCGCAAGGCATGCATGGTGGGCTGGCTGCAGGCACCAGCGGCTCGCACGCAGCTGTGTGTACGACAAGGCGAGGTTACGTACAACAGGCAGTTAATGGCTCATACCAGCAAGCCCTCGCCTTCAGTCGGCACATGCGGCTGAATTTTAAAAAGGTAAATGACCTTGCAGCTGGGAGCTTTAACTATGTGCTTTTACCTATTTGTACCTGGATAAGTAAACATTTGCAGCACGCCAAAAGGCCCTGAAAGCACTATTATAGCCACAGGCTAATCCCTTTCTCTCTGGATGAAAGACTCCAAAACAAATTGGGAGTTGGGGGGGGATCATTTTCTGCCTCAAGTAGCTCAAAGGTAGAGGGGGGCAGTGGTGATAATGACTTCCATTTGTTATAACTTTCAGAAGTCACCAAGGCTCCAGTCCTAACCGGCTGCCCAGATTTGGGATTCTACTTTCCAGGAAGAATGACAGAAACAAGAGGCCCCCAAGACAGAGAGAATGGTACTAGCCAGAACCATACAAAACTGCCTCATACTTGCTAGGGATTCTAACACAGGAAAGCTGGAATGACCATCCCTACCCTTGTTCTCCTATCTGAGAGGGTTGCCTCTCCCAACTGCCATCACTCTGGGCCAAAAAAGCAGGCCCATCTTAATTCTCTTCTTGCTTTCATTCCAAATCTACAGAGGACGATTCATGTTGTGGAGTCTGTGTCTTCCATCACAGATTGTCTGCATCCTGCTTGGAGTTATGCAATAACCAACATTTGACTCTGGCTTGTAAAAGTCCCTTCAGACACTTCTGACTACAACTGGGCTCCATCTGAAATAAGCAGCTAATTATCCCGCTTGCTTTCTGAAGAGTGGAATATTGGTGATTTACAATCTGAGCAGGAACCTCGCTAATGCTGTTATTTTAAGAACTCCGTCCATCAGTTGAGATTAAGATAACATTTATTGCAACATAAACCGAGATTGCCACAAGAACAAGCAGAAGGTATCTGTGGAACAGTTAAGACATTTCACAGGCAATGAATCAAGGGATGGCAATTCAGCAGAAGGATAAGCGCATGGGGCCAAGCGCTCCTTGCTCTTTGGTGGCTTTGCCCCTCGCCAAACATGTGACTCTTAGCCCATCATTCCAGGTCTTTGGACCCAAGACCAGTCACTCTTCTGAGTTCCTACTACATGCAAGGAACCATACTAGGCACAGAAAATAAGTAAGCTGGGTTAGATCTCTAGGTATCGCTCATGCATACATAGGCAAGTAAAATAATAAGAAAGAAAAAAACTGGACTCCAATGCTAGCCACCATCTGTTGAACCAAAATAATCCTTAAATGACCAGAAATATGTTCTTCCCCACAACTGAGTTCATATGGGTGAGCCTAATGAGGTTGGTTTTTAGCCATGAGAGGAAACAGTACTCCTTTGGTCCAATATACAGTTTTAATAAACTTTATTAAATTTCCATTGATCCATATGCAAAAGTAATTCACTTATAATTTGAATTTGGCCTACTAAATGGTACCTAACTCAATAAAGGAAGAGGCTGAGAAACAACAGCTGTATGGCCATTAACACATTAAGAGCTGGGTTTGGTGAAGGAGTCCAAATTAACCCCTTGAATATCTCTAAACTGGAGATTAATCTTAGAAGACACTTTGCAGCAAAGCAAAACCAGAGACTTGGAAAAAAATAAAAAAGATTCTCCCCATCATCTGAATGCAGCTGTAGGAGTGGGACCCTAGCCTATGGCTTTGCTGCATGGTCCTCTAAGACCCTCTTCTAAATGTGTAATCAGAACCTCGGGCAGAGAGGACAAGGGGGTGGGTACAGTTAAGAAGGATGTCATCATCATAATATAAACCAGTAGCTTATTTGACACATTAATATGACCCACGTGGCACCCTATACTTTTGGGACTTAAATATATTGGTTAGTTTTGACCTTGCACTAATAAAGACAGAGTCAGGATACAACACTTTTGAGCCATTGTGTTCCCTTTTGTGATCATATCTGCAGTCCAATCAGTAAGCCAATAACAAGACTTAATAGAGTACTAAGTAAGGCAAAGTCTCTGATCCTAAATGACATACATGGAAATGGGGAAGTGGGGTTTAAAAGACATGAAAATTTGAGAACAATGAAATACTACACTGTTTAATTTCAAGGTTGTAGAGAGGCCTGAAGAAAAGAGATGGGTGAAGATTGACAAACAGAGGAATTTAGGGAGAAAGTGAGATTGAGCTGTGCTTTGCAAGAAGGGTGGGGCTTCGGAGTTCCCGTCGTGGCACAGTGGTTAACAAATCCGACTAGGAACCATGAGGTTGTGGGTTCGGTCCCTGGCTTTGCTCAGTGGGTTAAGGATCCGGCGTTGCTGTGAGCTGTGGTGTAGGTTGCAGACGAGGCTCGGATTCTGTGTTGCTATGGCTCTGGCATAGGCTGGCAGCTACAGCTCTGATTAGAGCCCTAGCCTGGGAACCTCCATATGCCGCAGGAGCGGCCCAAGAAATGGCAAAAGGATGGAAAAAAAAAAAAAGAAGGGTGGGGTTTCAATAAGTGCCAGGAGAAAATTAAGGGTCAAGAGTGACCCTTAAGGTGGGGACTGAGGGCAGGTGGGGCACAGATAGCTTAAGCTAAGGAGGAGGGTGAGAGATAATAAAGATGGTATTAGTTCTTTCAGAATTTTTGGTCATAAGGGCTTTAAGAGGTCCAAGGGAGGAGAGCTGGAATTGACCAGTGCATGCCTGTCTTGCCACTGTGGAGGGAAAGCAGAGGGCATGCCCACAGAGGTGGCAGTGTCAAAGAAGTAGCTGAAAGAGAGCTCAAACTTTAGGAAATCAAACTCTGCTTGGTGTCCAGGTGAGTGGCCAAGTGATTTCATAACTTAGAGTTCTGTGTGACCACCTGAATATGAACCAGGAAATGACTGGAGATATGAGGGCAAACTTTGACATTTTCAGCACAAGACTCAGCCTGAGTCAGAAATGATGCTTGCTGTAAAGCTGACCTGCCCATCTTCCCACCAGGTTACAGATGTCTCTTCGATGTTCCCTTGCAAAAATGGTCCTCTGGCTCTCATCTCAGTCCTCCATGTCTGTGCAAGGCAGCACTTCATTCTGTTTCCTGAGATCCCTTAAAATAGTTCTTTTTTGCATTGTAATAAAACTGCCCTCCCTGTACCATTAACCTGCAGACCCTAGGTCTGTCCTCAGAGCAACCCTACATCCTCGTCCACATGATACTGCTTCAACTTTGGGAAAGAAGAGTCTATGTGTCACTTTAATCTCTTCTATTCTAGGCTGTGTATTTATATAACACTCAACAGTCTGGTCCTTCTCCATTAGTTGTCCTGTTTTTCTTAAAACATGAAACCCTGAACAGAATGTAGTCCTCTAGATGGTTGTGAACTGTGCAAATCTCAAGACACTCGCTTTGAAAAATTAGCATCCCAAGTCTCCATTACACCCAAATGAGCAATACCTTTCCAAGCTAGATGCAATGGTCGTGCACATCAAACCTCAGTCAAGGAAAAGATCCCAGGGCTTTTGATATGAAACACTGCCAACCCAGAATTGTCAAGCACATACTTCTATCACTGATTTTTGTAAATAGGAAGCTAGGACTTCAAACTTAAAATTCTATTGCAGTCTGTCTGGTAGGTGTCAAGCAACATTTTAGCTTGTTGAGACCACTTAGAACTATGATCTAAAGTGTCTGATATGTACTGACCTCCCTACTTTTGTATTTTGAAAGTTAATAAGCAAGGCCTCTTTCCAGCTCCTTACAGGTTATTGATAAAAATGTTTACCAGGTCAGGAACAAGGACAAATTCAAGTCTGAAGCTAAGATATACGGATAAAGCCTAAGGCTTAGTGAAAGGAAATAAGATATTTTACAAGTTCTTTAGGAAGGGTAAAGATAGATACCAAGAGGTGACTTCACTGGGATAAAGTAAACAATTAGATGAGCAATGCTACTTCTTCCCTCCCCCCACCCCAAGAGCTATGTGTATTAGGTCTGGAGCAACTGACAAACCAAAGAATTATCAATATGGACTGTCAAATTTAAAAAGAGAAAACAGAGGACTACCAAGTTAACCTACAGTTCTTACAAAGAGGAACACAAAAGAAACAGAGTTCACCTTGGTCTTTGTCCCAAAAACTTAGAATATCATGTTTAGAATAAGTTTCTGCCCCAAGAGATTATGAGGTGCATTTATAAGCAAACATTGGCACAACTGACATCAGAACACCATGCCTGTCAACCCTCCTAGACAAGGGGCATTTACTGTAGAAGCTTAAAGAATCATTATTAATAACAAAAATCAGAATAATTTCCGAGTGTAACACTCTGGTTGAAAGAGCTACCATGTTCAATAATACAGAACCATGAATGTGAACTGCTTAATTATGAGTGAATGACATGAAGTCAAACATCATGGTGTTACAACAAAGCAGACAGTAAATAGATTTAAAGGTCCAAAGTTACTCCTCAGAGATAAATGTGACGGGTAGATGACCACTTGATCATTTTTCACACCCCAGCTGGAATCATACATGGGTAATGTGGGAAATTTACAGTGTTTGCAGAAATCATAGGTGATCCTGCCACATGTTGGCTCATTAACTTGACTAATTGTAAAGACCTCAAACTCCTAATAATTATCTCCCTAGAGCTTGAACTTGAAGAACCAGACCACACAGTTGTTGAAACTCAAAGAATCTTGTAAAAACTAAATTATGACACCACCAACAAAGGCCAAATCATCTATAACCACCTATATGGCACCACTAAGAAGATATTTAGGAGTAAAGTCTGAAATAACATTAGTACAAACATAAGACCCCATTTGGATAATTCTTCACCCTTTTCTAAATGTTTTAGAAAATTACCATTTTGGTCATCTCATCGATCCGATGAAAAACAGAACATAAGCATTATGCTCTCGTTTTACAGACACGGAGCTAGAGAGACAAATGAACATCTTTGCCTAAATATATACAGGGATGAAAACACAGTCTGTTTCCCTTTTCTGCAAATTTGCAAACACAACAATCCCAAATCTTCGGTTTCCAATGTTTTGGAGTGGACTTTCCTTCAAAAAGATGAAGCAACCATGTTTAGTAAGTCTAGGGCATTGCAATGGCCTCTTGGGACAGAGTATGGAACTTCTCTATATTAACTGTCCAGTGATAAATCTATACATCTTACATAGGGCTTTCTGATGTCAGTCAAGGCAGGGGTATGAGAGAAACATCAGCCCAATATAACTAGAAAGCAGGAGAAACAAAAGTGTGTGCATTAGGAGTCATAAAGGTGTATCATGGGGACTTGTCACCAGGAATGCCATTAGTTGATAAAAATGGAAGTAAAGCCTATCATTATTTCATCAGTCTAGTCAATCTTCACTGGAAACAAATATACACAGATTGGCCGTTATATCTCTAGCTATGATATGAGCAGAGATACTGCACAGCCAGTGACATTTCAAGCAAATTACCCATTATAAAGAGACAACAATTTGACCTGAAGCTGCTCTGCTAGGAATGCTGAGCCTAGAAGCAGTATGGGGAAAACAGCAGATAGGATACTAAAGACTGGGTTCCAGAATCATCTCTTCCACATCCTTAGCTATGTGAGCCTGGATGGCAAGTCATCTTATAGCTGGAATCTTCATTTTCTCTTCAGCAAAACCTTTAATTCCTTCCAAGGTTACTATGGAAATTAAGTGGGACACTGCACTTGAAGGCTGTACACATGTTGTACAAATAGGAAAAACTAAACCACAGCCTTATGATTGCTTAATGCAAGCTGCTGGGTAGCCTTGGGTTGACCTCTTCTGGTCTGTGCCAGAGGATTCAGTGCCACTATCATCATTAGTCAACATCCACCAGGGGCCTGCTATGAGCTTAATTACACATTGGCTTGTATGGTTCACTGGCATCCTCATGGGAATATTCTGGCTTCTTGAAGCAACTGTTTGGTGATCTAGGGACAAGAACCTATATGTAGAAAACTATGTATTTGTATGTGCATCTTAGCACAGTAAAAGAAAGAATACATGGTAAACTTTCAATAAAGAAGTAACTGGAGTTCCCACTGTAGCTCAGTGGTAATGAACCCAACTAGTATCCATGAGGATGTGGGTTCAATCCCTGGCCCTGCTCAGTGGGTTAAGGATTCCACGTTGCTGTGAGCTGCCATGTAGGTCACAGATGAGGCTCCGATCCTGCATTGCTATGGCTGGCAGCTGCAGCTCTGACTCAGTGCCTGGCCTAGGAACTTCCATATGCCGAAGGTGAGGCCCTAAAGAGACAAAAAAAAAAAAAAAAAAAAAAAAGAAGAAGTAACTTCATTGTCTTGAAAACCAATCAAAGACAGAAAATTAGGAAGGTGATGAATAAATAGAGTTGGAAAATGAAAAACTCATGTGTGGGGAATCTAAGATTTTTTTTTTTAAGGAGAGGTAGCATTTCCCTCTGTAATCTCATGTGGAAGGATGTTTGAAGGAAAAAAAAAGTACCTACCAAGGGTCTTAATCAAGCTATTCCACTTAAGAGCATTAATGCCAAGTATGCAAACCTTCACCTGACTGATCATTAAGGTATCAAGAACTAATTTTCCTCCTTTTAAGAGCTTATATGTCACATCCCACCCCTTGGGCCTTCCAGAAACACATTTAAATGCCTAACTGGGGGAAAGAAAAGCATTCCAGACAGCCAGGTGTTAGTGATTCAGCCATTAAAACTTCAGTTATAAAATATCCCCCCAATTGTAAAACATTTCAGTCATTAGAAGATCATAAATAGATTAAGACGACATTTTAAATTATTATGACACCATGTGTATAAAATGTACATTGTTCATCACAATATCCCAGATGACTGTGACTCTGATTATCTGAAGTTAAAGATGAAGGGTATGTGTTATTTATTTTGAGGCCCCACTGCAAAAAACAGGGGGGGAAGAAGGTGGAGGAAACAGACACACAAGTGGAAATTGTGAATGTTGCAACCTTCCTGAGGCAGAGAAAGATTTGAGATTCATTTTGCAGTAACACTCATTTGCTTATTCTTGAGGAAAAAAAAATCCCTGTTTCTCTGTTAGAGGATCAGGCTGAAGAACACACAAATCCATAATTTTGAAACCATCTTCTAAAATTTCATGGTACCCACTCTTCTCTGAGCTAACTGAAAGGTTTTAATTACAACCCAATATTAATTTAGGTCGAAAACTAGAAAATTAACTCATGGCTCTTTTTCATGTCTCACACACCCCCACAACGAGCTCTCAACGTGAACTCCTCTCTTACAGCTTCCCTACATACTCAATGTTCAAAGCATGTCTTCACCTTGGATGGGCAGCAGCCCCTTACAGGAAGTGTGGCAGATTCGTTGAGAGAGCAGCAGCCCATCCAACCACCAACACCAGAATACAGGGCAGAGTCCCAGGTGACCATTTCATGGAAAAAGAAAAGCAAATTAAATTTTACAATCACTTCTAAGATGGGCATAAGAGTCAATGATATAAATAGTTCAGGCTTCCTTGAAAACCCATGCTTTTCAACCAAGTCTTACCAAGGAAGCAAATTCCTTTTAGGATTTAAATATTTGGGGAAATGCGTTCTAGGGCTAATGTACCTAACTTAAATCTATACCAGCTGACTCACATGAAGGATTAGGCTCATTAAGGAGATTATAACAAGTAATTATCAGGTTTGGGAGTATTTAGGATACTCTATAGGTATGTGTGCAATTCCGCTATGTACATGGGCAATTCATTCTGCCAAAGTAGGTGGGGATGGGGTTTATTAACACACAGTTAGAAATTAACAGTAAATAATAGATACATACATGCAATTAATAAGAGATGTGGTTAACAATGGACACATTTTAATTTTGGCCTAAGAGTTTTTTAAATAATTTTATTAGAACCAAAAAAGGGAAAGTGGCACAGGCATCAGAGAACCCAATGTAAATACTCCTATTCAAAATTCTTCTCTCAGAATCAATCTTTGAAATTTCCCGTGTTTCTTTCTAGATTACCTTGGTTGTTTGGAACAATCTTTCTCAAAACCTAAGACATGAGATCGATAACCCATCGGATGCTCCAAAAGGATCCGTGTTAAAGAAGGTTATTAAAGATTAATTCACAGAGACAATTACTCATCTACTTTACCGTGTCATTCATGAGACAGTTTTGAGAATGAACACCACATTTTTGGTAGATTGAAAGAATTGCAAGACCCCAGGTGCAACACTCCTGAAAACACTAGGCCAAATCTATCCAAATATCCTCTGTAACAGTGACTTTATTAGAAAACGCTGTCTTACGTGGACCTGAAATCTCCTTCCTTGTAACAACATGTAGAATAAGACAAATGCTCCATTTCTTTGGGTCCCTCTGAACCTTCCTGGATTATAAGCACTAAGAAAGAGGTGTTGAAAAAAGAAAAAAAATACTCTGGAAATAGTCATGAAAGAAGCCAACCCCATATTCTCAGGGCTGATTCTACCACTCGGATGATTTGGCAGGTATGACTTAGGCCATCAAAAAGAGACTGTCTTTTTTTCTATCTGTACATATTAAAAGCTTGGGAATGGAAAAAATTTAGTCAAGTCTGCATCCAGCTGTTGTTTCTTTTCTCCGAATTACCCTGTATTGAGGAAGGCTGTAGAAACATCCTCTTCAGCACTACAGAGGCCAAGTTCTACCCCTTTTAAAGAAAGATCCTACGAATGTCTTTAGGTTTAGCAGAGTCCAACATCCCACCTCCATCTCTCCACCGAAGCATCTTCTCTCCTGTAGCTAGGGCAAACCATAGGCAAATTATACTTTCAATACTTGAACACACTCTTGCTAAATGTCCATCTTATTAAATATCGTTCATGTTGGTTTGTGTCAACAATCGCCTCTTTGTTGAAGGAAACCTGTTCGCAAAAGAAAGAGCGCCTCTTGGGCAGAGAACATAGCTTCATTTGATTTGCAGAGAGACTGGCAGATCATCATCTTTCCTGGTGGACTGATGGGTTCTGGCTTTACACATTTAAGGGATTTTCCAAGAATATCTACTGCTCAAAAGAAAACACCTTTACCTTAACCCTGAGATTGCCTAGTATGAGCCAGAGTATTATGTTGTTGTCACACTAGGGAAGGGAAAGTTGCAAATTTAGTCACAGATTTTTTTAGAGTTCATGAAAAAGTCTACTCGAATGAACTGGAAATTAAACCAAGAGGCTGACCTCCACAAACCAATTTTGATTCCGGGTTTGCTTTCTGGGTTTTTCTACCTTTTCTAACGCCAAACTAATCTCAGCCCATTTATCCCACCACAGCAAGGAGATTTAGATGAAATTAAAGCCCATATTAGACCTAGCAGTCTTAGCTTTGGTTGGGGATCCTCTAATTTATTTGACGGTCTGTTTTACAGGACTCAGAAAGCAAAGTTCCAGTTTTGGCCAAGGATTTTTTCCTCCCTTGAAAATGAACAATGGTGTCACCAGAGAATGTTTATGAGCATAATGATAAAAAGTGGACCAAAACTAAACACACTTTATTTGTGCTTACTGAGAATGTGTTACCTTTCCTATCAGGGCCAGGCTGGCACAATTACTATTTTATTATAATAAATATTTTGGTTATTTTTGATCCACCACTTCAGAAGTCACCAAAGGACTGCAGGATCTATGTCTTCAGGGATCTTGGTGGCAAGTTCAGTTAAGACAAGTGAACCTATAATGCATGGCACAATACACTGTGATTGTATAGTGTGAACATTTTGACGCCAACTTGATTCTCAAAGAACTCAGAACAGGATCTCTGTGGAATCTAGAATGGCTGGGCAAGAGTTCCTGGAAAAATAAAATTTGATCTAGACCTTGGATAGAGATTAAAGACACAAAACTAAAAACTACATGAATGAGGAAAGTCAAACCTACCTGTGTGCAGGGGGTCACTGTTGTTGAAGTAAGCTACTCTCTTTGTATCGAAGTGGAAGCTGAGGGCCTAAAGCCCTTGGCTGATCTCACCCTTAACTGCTGCTCAATCCATTCTCCTCCTGGTCTCTCAGCAGAGCTGCCAAGAAACTCAACACACTAAGACCTCTTAGAAAACAGTTTGAAGATTACTCTTCTCTTCTAATTCTCTTATTTTAAAAAGGTGGAAAAACTGAGGCACAAAGACAAGACATGCCCAAGGTCAGTGGGCTGGTTAATGGACAGGCAGGGGTTAGAATCCAGATCATCTGATTCCTTAGACTAATATGGTCTCTCCTGCCCCACAATACCTTTTAATGCCAGAGCTGACAAATTAGCCATTCTAAAATAATAGGATAAAGCAGGGAGTCTGATAAAGAATCTCCAGTGGGAAGATGTTCATTGTCTTTTTCACCTTCCACACTGTGTCAAATACTGATATTTATAAAATGATGGAAGAAGTGGCATGAGAAAATGTATGCTATGGCGACTCTTTGAATGAAGGCCAGTAGGAGAATAAAAAGCTTAGAGTGACCTACTGCACATCCACATTGCTTCCCCAATTAACTCCAAACAGACTTTGTCTGGAATGAAATGATTTAGTCTTAAGACAAGGTCAGTCCCACATATCCAGAATAAAGATTGCCGAATATGCTTATTTGAGCTGAATTACATTTGGTAGTTTAATAATATGAATTTACTGCCTTTTCAAGAGGGACTCTAGCACTGGGGAGAACTTTAAAATGCATCACACTTAAAACATAAAATTAAATTCAATTAACTTTTATTGGGAGGCTAATACATGAGTACCCTAGAGGGAGAAACGAAGCTCTCAGCTTTCCCAAGATTTTTAAACCAGGTCTCTGGAATCCAGGCCAAAGACACTGAACTGGCTCACCCCTCATAAAGAGCTTCATGGGTGAGTTTAACATCTGTACTCAGTGGAAAGAACCATGCCCATAAGTCTCCAGCTAAAAGACTCTCAGGGGCATAAAACCAGGAATAATAAACAAATAGGAAACACCACCTAACTATCAAATAAAAGACAAAAGCCAACACAGGGATGGAAGCATGTGATGGCCCCAGAGACCATATGCATTTATTAAGTCCTCCTACATATCTCCTATAAGGATAAAGGCTCACCTACTGTTTAAAGTTTTTGGCTCAATTAACCATTCACATTGACCTGCTAGAGATTCTTAAGCCAGTCTTGGATTTTCTGGGCATCTTACTACTCCCTTCACTACACTGATATATACCAAATTTGTAGACAACAATAAGAAGGATCCCTTATTACTCCCTTTGCGACTTTATAAAGATAAATTATGTCTTTGGCAAGTTAGGCTTTTGGAGGAATAAAGAAAAACTAGATTTTAAAGTGAATGATACCTATATCCTGGAGAAGAGGTAATCTCACTAATTTAATAAATATTTACAAGCACCTGTTAGATGCCCTGTATTGTGCTAAGCACTGGAGATTCATGGGTGAATGAAACAAATAATCACTGCCCTTCCGGCCACAAAAAAGAGGAGAATGGGAAGAACAATCAAAACAAGTACCCCTTCCCTAAACGAATTAACACAAAATAAAATAGTATTTCATTAAAGTCAGGATTAAACTCTGTGGAGCTGGTTGTAATTTGTCGAAGATTGCATTAGCTTCTTCTTCTTTTTTTTTTTTTTTTTGTCTTTTTGCCATTTCTTGGGCCACTCCCACAGTATATGGAGATTCCCAGGCTAGGAGTCTAATCAGAGCTGTAGCCACCAGCCTATGCCAGAGCCACAGCAATGCAGGATCCGAGCTGCGTCTGCAACCTACACCACAGCTCATGGCAACACCGGATTGTTAACCCACTGAGCAAGGGCAGGGATCAAACCCGAACCTCATGGTTCCTAGTCGGATTTGTTAACCACTGCGCCACGATGGGAACTCCTGCATTAGCTTCTTGTTGCTGATGTAACAAGTTACCACAAACTTAGTAGTTAAACAGTATGAGTCTTTTGTCTTAAAGTTTTGGAAGTCAGAAGTCCAAAATAAATCCTACAGGGGTAAAAGTGAGGTGTCAGCAAGGCTGGTTCCTTCTAGAACCTCTAAGAGGAGAAGCAATTTCCCTGACTTTAAGCTGCTCATGTCTGCCTAAATGCTATGTGCCCTGTCCTATGAGCTTTTTCTTCATCTTTAAAGTGCATCACTCTAATCTCTGTTGCCTTTATCACACCACTTCCTCCTCCAACTGACACCACCTGCTTCCTTTTACAAGGACCATTGTGTTTACATCAGGTCCAACCAGCTAATCCAACATAATCTCCCCATCCCAAGATCCATAACTTAATCACATCTGCAGTGTTCTTTTTGCCATGTAAGGTAATAATCACAGGTTCTGAGGATTAGGATGTGGACAAACTTGGGTAGCCATCATTCAGCCTACCACAAAGACCAAATACAGGTTTCCCCCAATATCCAAAAGTAGAGCATTCCTATGAAACCTCTCATAAATCAAATTTGTATAAAGCAAAAAAGCAATTCCCATAGGACACATTTTTCTAACAGATGCACAGAATAAATAGAGATAAAGCACAGGTGCTCACAGACCCAGTTCAAAGGTCTGGTGTCTTGATGCTGAGATGCTGAGTGTGATTCCTGGGGAAGGAGCTTGGTGGTGCCACTATCTGCTCGGGGTGCAGGCTGCCTCTGTAACTACTGGCGGCAAAGCTGAGAATGAATGCTATCCATGCTTTTCACCATTTCCCCTAAAAGCAAAAATCCTCTTTGGATTTTTTTCAGTTAATGGAAACAAGTGCTAATATAGGTTTTTAAAAAGCAAAATGAGGAGTTCCTGTCGTGGCTCAGCGGAAATGTATTTGACTAGTATC
The DNA here is from genome assembly GCF_054392235.1 of Sus scrofa. Classification (NCBI taxonomy): domain Eukaryota; kingdom Metazoa; phylum Chordata; class Mammalia; order Artiodactyla; family Suidae; genus Sus; species Sus scrofa. The sequence goes on along the minus strand of NC_139396.1, from coordinate 101,009,721 downwards.
CATGAGGATGCAGGTGCGATCCCTGGCCTTGCTCAGTGGGTTAAGGATCTGGCATTGTTGTGAGCTGCGGTATTGCAGATGAGACTCAGATCTGGCATTGCTATGGCTGTGGCATAGGCAAGCAGTTACAGCTCTGATTCAACCCCCAGCCTGGTAATCTCCATATGCTGCTGGTATCGCTATAAAAAGACAAAAAGAAAAAAAAAAAAGAAAAAGGAAAAATGAGTGAATTTTCAAAAAGGAAGAGATAACTGTATTCTAAATTTTGGAGGGAAAAGGGAGTATCTTGTGGATAAGACTATCGGGCATTGCAATAGTATTGTTTCCCTAAAAATATCCATGTTCCTTATCTAAGAACAATGCAACAAAGTGGTTAAGAACACAGACTTTGGGGTGAGATACACGAGGGTTTCAGAACCAGCTCAAATTCACACCTGGATGAACATGGTCAAGTTACCTAACCTCTCTAAACCTCAGTTTCCTCGCTCCCACAATAGCCCTCACTTTGCATGTTTATTATGAGGATTAAGAAGATGATACATAGGCGTTCCCATCATGGCTCAGGGATAATGAACCTGAATCGTATCTATGAGGACACAAGTTGGATCCCTGGCCTTGCTTCATGGTTTAAAGGATCCAGCATTGCCATGAGCTGTGGGGTAGGTTGCAGATGAGGCTCAGATCCCTCATTGCTATGGCTGTGGCATAGGCTGGTGGCTATAGCTCCATTTGACTCCTAGCCTGAGAACCTCCATATGCAACAGGTATGGCCCTAAACAAACAAACAAAAAAATAAGATGATACATAGAAAGCATTTATTATGGCATGTAGTAAGCATTCAACAAAAACTACTGTTATGTTGTTACTATAATTATTAAATCACTGGCCACACAGCCTGTACTTGAACCTATGGCTGGGTATTTTGGAGGCTTCTGTCAGTGCAGATCAGATCATTGAAATTTCCAGAATGCTCTCCTCCTCCAACTTGAAATCCCTTTTATCCTTTGGACACTTATTTTATTCATCCTCTCAGCCTTCACAGCTGGGTGTCCTCTCTCTCCTGCCTGCTCTGACCCTCCAACAGTGTAAATACCACCCATTTAAGGCCATCATGTGAAGTCTTGCCACTTCTAGGTTGTTATTTTTTTTTCTAGTAAGTACCATATGTAGATTATAAACTGCTTGAGGGCAGAGATTGTGATACAAGTCCTTAGCGCAGAGATATGCCACAGAACATAATCAATAAACTGGTTAAAGAAACTGATGAGAATTTATTCCTCACAGATTTGCAGGGGAAACAGAAATTTGCACTGCACAGTCAAGGGGAGCCAGCTGTACGCCCCTGAGGTAGTCTGCAACCTTCAAGTGGAGCTTCCTAAATCAGTTTAATCCTCACCGCCCTCCCCCCATTCACATGATGTACTCAGAGTTGCCCTATATCCCAGGATGATGGAGGCCCCCCTGTTCCAGCTGTATACCCAGAAGTTCAAGTATCAGCTGCATGCCGAGGGCAAACAGGAAACAGACTTCTCTGGACAAAGAATTGAACAAAGAGCACACACCAGTCAAAGCCAGTTTGAACCAGTCGGTGCTGATCTGCAGTCCTCTCCCGTCCGCTCCCCCCCTTCCCTCAACCCCAAGCTGGCACAAAGACAAGACGAACATCATTGACTCCAATCTTTGGCCTTCTAACCAGGAAAGGACTCGTGAAGGTGAGTGGTTTGCAGACGAAGGGGATATAAAAGAGACAAAACCAGGATAAAAATTAAATAAAAAGTAGCTGTCTTAAACTGTAATTGCAGTCCTCTGCTGAGCACGCTTGCAGATATATAAATGTGATTTACCATCAGCTTGCAACTACAAATCAGGTCTTGAGAAACACTTGTGCTATGAAATTGTTTAATCTCATCAAGCTCTGCTTTCACAGCAAGCCATAAATCACAAAGTCTTTGTTATCATAGACCTCCACCAGCGCCTCTCTGGCAGGCTATGGATCGTGGGTATATATAATCTTGACTGCACAAACACTGGGGTCGGCGCAGGCTGAAATACTTTCATAATAGCCACTGTGCAGCTGGTGGAACACAAGCCTATGATGGATATCTCATTTCCTACAGTCGGCATCTATTTCGAGCAAATTATTACCACATAAATTTCTTGTCAACAGAAACGGCCAATTAATTAAGTTAAAAATTTACTTGTGATCACATCTACAAACCAAATAGAACTGCAAGGCAATTTTCCAGTTACTGAATATACTGCAGGTCAGTTTAATGAATAATTTTTAACTTTGTCATAAACTCAAAGACAGGCTAATATCTCCAGAAACCTGAATGGAGACCAGCTGCCGACAGATTTACACAAAATATATTTATGTGGAATTTGATTGCTGACATCTGGGGACAGAAATAAACTTTCTATAATTACTGAGGCATCTTTGCCATATATATGAATTTCTTTCACCAAAAAATGCAAATCTGTCCCCAGGAAGTGTATTTATATTTTCAGGCAGGGCTGCAGTGGGGCTGGATGGCTCTTGGAAAAATCATTGCATTAAATTCCTGTGCTGGTGATGGGTTCATTATCATGGGAGAAGACAAAAACAGGCAAAGACCTGTTTATCACTGTCCCCCCAACTTCCACACCCCCAAAATCAGGATGCTTGCTTTCTTTGAGGCTGTAAGCTACTCGGCACATGTCCAAGAGTGGGAGGCAGCATGGGGAAGACGGAAGGCTCTGTCAGGTGGTACAGACTGACACAGCTTCCTCTTAGGGTTATTATGCATTTATAACAGATCTACAAGGAAATAAGACCAGCAGAGGGCCCTTCATAATTCCTGTTCTAACCATGTCTCTGCTCTAAAGAAAAGCCACAGCTGTGGGTCATTCTCCAGGTGAGAATACAGAATACAGATGCAGGGAAACACATGAGGTGGGGCTGCTAAGAGCGATGTATTCAACCAGCCACCCAGTGAACATAGGACTATGACTTCTGTCAGGGCCATTAGCAAGTCCAAACATAGAGGACAGTCAAGGTCCTTCCAACGAAAAGCCCCCATCAACTTAAGAATATCACTGTTCCCTACCACACAAATGGTTGCTGATAAATGGTCAGGCTAGACCATTTGGTGTTCCTACAACAGACCCTTACCTTTGGTACGTCTGCAACTTTGCTGCTACAAAGGAGTTTGAGGTCCTTTCCCAAATACCTTCAACATACGGACTTCACATCTCTAAGACCATCACCATGGCTTTTCCTCAGCCTAGAAAAGACCTTTGCTCTACATAGAGATGCTTCCTCCTACACAAAGCTTGACAGTCTACCTTTCTACTTGCTGTCACTGAAGTGCTCAAGAAGCTGCCAGACCACCACTTGGTGGGGATGTCGTAATGGGGATCCGATGCGGGTCTGGTGAGCTGGACTCAGTAACTGTTAGGGTTTTTCAGCCCTAGGAACCTAAATTCTATGATGGTTACTTGCACCCATGTCAGTAAGCTTCCTGAAGGCAGAAATCACCTCACTCATGTAGTTTTCTCAACACAAGCCCATTCTTGCTTGTTTGTTTTCTTAAAAGAGGATTCTTTAAAAAGTTATTGAGGACTAATTTTTCAGTTTTTCTGTGGCATTCGACACATTAGTATCATCACCCATACAAACAACACTGACTCTTTGCCTATTATGTTGAGAGCACTGTGCTAGAATTCTGAGAATTCCAGGAGGCAGAATACGGTCTCACCCAAACCAATTTTAATTAAAGAAGCAAGTCACACAGTGAGCATATACAGTATATCCTGAACACATAGGATAAATGAATGACCAGTGTGCAAAATACAAAATGAGATATAAAATAAATTTTAAATACATGGTAGAGATAATATCAAGCGTGAGAGTGGATGATGGAGGAAAAAAAAAAAAAGGTTCAAGAGTTTCAGAATCTGAAGTGTACACAGAGAAAATCCCATGTGATTCTTTATTTTATCACTTTGGAAACCAAGTGTCTCCACCTGTAAGGCCAAACAGCTTGCCAAGGTCACCACACTAGATAGTGGCAAAAAAGGAATAGTACCCAGCTGTATTAAATATCTGCCCATTGTTCATTCGGTCATACCCAGATCCATCATCCAGTATACTTCAAAATCATTTTTCATTTTTTTCCCTAGTTAATTCCATGTACCTTAAACCAAATTACAAATTCCACTTCCCTGGGTCAGGCCTTGGCTCCATGTGTCTCTGGATTTTCTTTCTGATAACCTGTTTCAAAGTGTCCCCTTTGGCAATGATCTTCACTGCAAAGACATTGCCCAGACACTGAATTTTACCAATAATCTATTGTGGATTCCTCATGTGTGAAAGTATCTAACCCCCCAACACACCCCCCACCTGCACATACACACACACCCACACCCACATACGCACACCTCCAAATAAGGATTAAATGAACAAATTGACTGAATTAAATCTTAGTTCAACCATTTACTAGTTATGTGACCTTGGTTTAGTTTCTTAACATCTCAGTCCCTCAGTTTCTGTGTCTAAAAATGTGGCTAAACCAATACCTACCTCATACTGTTGTTATAAGAATTAAATTAGATAATACATATAACATTTTAAAACAATGCCCATAAAAAGTCTTACTATTTTTTTTATCCCTAGCCTGTATGAACTTTTGGCAGAGTAAATCTCATATTCTTACTTCAAGCTATATAAATTTTATCATCTTTTATTTGCCCTGTACTTACCTTGCTGAAGGTGCAAGGAAGAATTAAAAATAAAATGATAATGATGATAGCAGATAACAATCTGTTGCTTATGTTATGTTCCAGGCACTGCTATAAACACTTTACATTCATTATCAACAGCCCTATAGGAGGCAAATATTCTTATTATCTCCAAATTACAGATGTGACCTGGAAAGATTTAGTAACTTATCCAAGGTCACCCAGCTATAATTGGTCAAACTCCAGGTCCCTGCTCTTGTAATTTAGTGTCACCGTATTTGGTCCTTATCACTATATTTCTCCCATTTACAATATTATAAGTATTGTTCATGCCCTCCTTCATCCTCCATTTTTCAGAACACTTTTAACTATTATCTGTATTCTCAAGGATCCTACAGTTAAAACAAGGAAACAGGAAAAATACATATGAAAAGCATATCCCCCCCCAAAAAAATACAAATTTGTTCAAACCCATCTAGTTCCATCATATATTTCCCTACTTAGCAGTTTTTGAGAGCACATAAAACCACAGCACCAAGTCACTGTTTAACAATTTTAGGCAAAATAAAATAATATTTTAAGGAAGTTCAGTTAGCTCGTGAGTTCAAACTTATAACACACAATACTGGCATTTAGAAGGAAGTGATAGGCCAGGGAGTTTCATAGTAAAGCTTTTGTGAAATGAGATTCAGAGACAAAGGACAGGAAATGGGGAATTATCTATATGCTGTCTGAGTGCTACTAACAAAGGCAGGTAATAGTCAATGGTGAGTCACTGATGAAGGTCAGGCGACCTCCTTGAGGGTCGCCACTGCCAGAGTGTCAAGCTCAGGATGAGACAGTGGAATGAAGCAGCAGTGAATAAAGCTGGTCCTCCAGCTGACTTGCTGACCATTAGTAGTATTAGTGACATGAGTGACAATCATATTATATGTAGATGATCATACATGTGTAGAGCACTTTATAGTTTATAAAGCATTTCCACAGTCATTATCTCATTAGGTTTTAAAGAAGCTTCCATGGAGGATGCAATGGCCAAACCTGCAGAGGGAATCTTCACTTTCAGGAGCGTATTTCCAAGGATTGAGAAAAGATACCCATTTTGAGTTGAGTAACCCACAAGATGGCAGATAAGCACAGGAAATGTTGATTTATTAACTAAGTACACAGCTCAGATACTATCCTGAGAAAAATTAACACATGAGTCTCTATATCCAGAGTCTTTAGGCTACACAAGGGAAGAATGCACATACTAGTAAAATATCACTATTGTTACAATATCCAGTGAGAAGCAATGAGAGATTGATGTTGAGTTTCAGACAGGTAGAAATGATTGGCAGGTGGAACATTCAAAAGTTGTATCATAGAAGAGGGAGAACTGGTGTTGGGCTGTGAAAAATCTTTAGGATTTAGATGGTTGGGAAGAAAAAGTGAGATTACATAGATAGTTAATGTACAAATAAGCCTATGTATATTAATTTTTGTATTTAAAAAAATTTAAATTTCTTAAAATTATATGACAGAATTTCTTCCACTTATGTATAATAAAATAAAAATAAAAATAACATTGTGAGTTCCCATTGTGGCACAGCAGAAATAAATCCCACTAGTATCCTTGAGGATGTGGGTACCATTCCTGGCCTTGCTCAGTGGGTTGGGGATCCAGTGTTTCCATGAGCTGTTGTGTGTGTTGCAGACTTGTCTCAGATGCCATGTTGCTATCTATGGCTGTGGAATGGGCCAGCAGCTGTAGCTCTGACTCAACCCCTGTCCTGGGAACTTCCATATGCTGCAGGTGCAGCCCTAAAAGAGCAAAAAAAAAATAAATAAATAAATAAAATTGAAAGCAAAATATTAGAAATAAGCAAAGAAAAAGAAAGAAAGAAAGAAAGAAACCAAACAAGGCAAGGAATGTGGGCTAATGCAATAAAATTTAGAAACCAGAATTCAGTGAAAAAGATTCTGGGATTGACTAGTGGTATACACAGCTTATCATTAAACAACACTATAAATCACAAGTAATTATACAGGGGAGTCTATGAATCCTAAGCATTCTCATTAATACCCTAAAATCTAAAGTGAAGCAAACTTTATATAGGCATTCTTATCTTTTCCTTCTTTTGAGTAATGAATTAAATAAATCCTGGGGTGGGGGAGAGCAAAACACAGAAGCCTAACACATAGGTTCTAATGGGTATGAACACTGAACTGGAGAAGTGACCCCAAGCCCCAAAGTAAACTCTGATGAAGGACATGGAACAGAATGCTATATGAGATAACTGAGGATGAGTATTCTAATAAAGATCACATCCTTCTACAGCAGAGTTATTCTCCTTTCTACACCATTTTCTCAAGCTAAAAAAAAAAAAAAAAAACCACAAATAAAATCTGAAATACAGTCTTCTCTCGGTATCTGCATGGGATTAATTACAGGAGCCCCTATAGATACTAAAAATCCATGGATGCTCAAGCCCCTGATATAAAATGGCACAGTAAGATGAATATACCCAGCCCTCAGTATTTTCAGGTTTCTACCCATGGTAGGTTGAATCCATGGATGTGAAGCCCGCATATACAGAGGACTGAATATTCTTGCCTCTCAAACTAGATTCTGTGAATAAAAGAAACTAGTCTTACGTAAGGTGTAAAGATACTTAAGCCATCCACACCTGAAGTCTCAGAATCACTCAAAAATTATCAGAGGGAAACATGCAAACCTTGATAAAAAATAACAAAAACAAAACCAGAAAAGAGAAGACAGAGCACATCATGCAAAAAGCAAAGAATCTACCAACATCCCAAAAAACAGGAAAAGTATAATAGCTTTAGGCTATCAAACAGCTTAATAAGAGCAAGACCCTAAAAAAAGAGGGACTCAGACGAATGAGAGTTTTGCTTGATCTCAATAGCTGGACTACAATAAAAAATCATTAAATATTTACAGAAGTATAAAAATGTGGCCAATGCTCAAGGGGAAAGACAATCAACAGCTATCAACCCCAAGATGACTTAGATGCTAGAATTATCAAATAAAGACTATGAAGTTGCTATTATAAACATGCTTTATGAGGTAAAATTGAACACATTTGAAATTATTGGAAAAGTAGTAGTTCTCAGGAGAGAACAGAAAATAAACAATTTGGAAATTTTAGAACGGAAAAATTTAATATGTGAGATGAAAATTTCACTGGCTGACATTAATAGCAGAATGGAGTTTACAGAGGAAAGATTCGGTGAACTTGAAGATTGATAAAAATAAATTATCCAAGCTGAAGAATAAAGAGAAAAAATGAAAAAAAGAAAAATGAATAAAGTCTCAAGTCCTGTAGGAAAAATCAAAAGCCCAGCATATGTGGTGTTGAAATAACAGAGGAAGAAAAAAATCACGTAGAAAAAGTATTTGAAAAAATAACATGAAAAAGTTTATAAATTTAGTAAAAACAAAGTCTAAGAGATTTAAGAAGCCCAGCCAAAAAACTAAACCAAAACAACAAAACAAAACAAAAAACAATTGAATTGTTTGAAAAAGAAGACCAAAGGAAACAAAGACTAAAACAGAATCATTCAGATCTATAAAGCTGGAACTCCCATCACGGCTCAGTGGTTAATGAACTGACTACTGTCCATAAGGACTTGGGTTCGATCCCTACCCTTGCTTAGTGGATTAAGGATCCAGCATTGCCATGAGCTGTGGTGTAGGTGGCAGATGCAGCTTGGATCCCATGTTGCTGTGGCTGTGGCATAGACCAGCAGCTATAGCTCTGATTTTACCCCTAGCCTAGGGACCTCCATATACCTTGGCCCTAAAAAGACAAAAAAAAAAAAAAAAAAAAAAGTGAACTATAAAGCATAGAAAGTTGAAAGAGGAGAAAGACCACACTAAAAAGCAAACTATTGACAGAGTAAAGATTGACATAATCATAGTAAATGCACAGAAGAAAAAAAAAGAAAGTAATTATATCAGAAGATAAAGATGACATGTGTATACTTACAAAAATGGAACAGAAAATATATTCAAATATATATTTAAAAAGTCACCAAAATGAAGAAAAAAATTGTCAAATCAAAAGAATTTACCAAGTTTCAAAAAATGATTCACAGAATGATCAACAATTTGATAAATCTTAATGAAGCTACTGAAATTTAAGGGAAAAAATTCTCCAGACATTCCTATAGGAAAAAAAATCACATACAAGGAAGGAAAGACAGGCTTCATACTTAACTAGAATCATATTGAATGCCAGAAGAAAATGAATAATTGCTTTTCACTTAAAATTATTTAGAAAAACAGTATATATCCTAAAAATATTATAACCACCTAAAGTGTCATTCAGATATAGCAGACACAAAGCAGTGAATAAATCCAGGATTTGTGAGCCCTTTATGAAAAGAAAATGTCCTGCAAAGAAAATCCAGCAAATCAGCCTTTCAGTAAGAATTTAGGAATGAAAAAGCTACGATCAAAAGAACTTGTAATATGCCCTGAGTTCATTTAAGTATAGAATCAATACTAAATAAATATGGAGAGTATTCTGTTATAGAAGATAATACAATTGCCATTGACAACATAAAGATAATATAACTAAGGGAAATTGAGCAGTACATGGAATAGTAGAGGAAGCTGTGATCTTCATCCTTCAAAGCAGAGTCAGTGGTCCTAAAACTGACACCTTTTAAAAAAGAACCACTCTAATCTCAAAATATTTATTGACTCTTTTTCTACCTGTAGAGTAAGTGTTGATCCTATTTTTATAGAAATAGGAGTGTTCCATCATTCCCTCTTTCTATTTGCATATAGCAAATCAGCTCCAACAAGAATAAAATCTATTTTAAATGAACAAGTGCTATGTTCTAACTAAACAATATAACTGCCTAAAAAGAACAAACAGGGAGTTCATGTTGTGGCTCAGCAGAAACAAATCCAACTAGTATCCATGAGGATACGGGTTCGATCCCTGGCCTCACTCAGTGAGTTAAGGATCCAGCTTTGCCGTGAGCTGTGGTGTAGGCCAGCAGCTGTAGATCCAATTAGACCCCTAGCCTGGGAACTTCCATATGCCACACGTGTGTCCCCCGCCACAAAAAAAAAAAAAAAAAAAAAGAGAGAGAGAGAAAGAAGAAGAAACATATCTTCATTATCTGTAGTGTTCTATTTGTTCTACTTGACTTTGCAAAGAGACACACCTACACAAATACATACAGTATCTACCTCTAATGTCTGGCCATGTATAAACTGTTTCCAAGAAATGGTCATACTCCTATATACCTGATCACTTTAGAAATGCCCCCAAGTGTTTTCAAGTGAATATATACAGATGGTGCTTCAGGCTCATTATAACTCTTGTGAAGTTAGAAATGCATTTTCTCACCTCATTTCTTTAATTCTTCCAATTTATATGCAGTAAGTTTAGATAGGTTAACTAAAGAGAGGAAATATAGTATGGAAATATTTCTCTTCCTGGTGTGTTTTATTTTTGAATTTTCATAAAAGACTCATCTAATGACTTATTTTAACAACTGCTACTTGTGATATTTCAACAGTTGATGGCACATTATGAATGATTCAGATACCATGAAGATGGCAGAACTGGAAATCAAATGCTAGTGATAAATGTCTTCAAATATTCACAAATGCATGTCTTGCTTTATCTGAAAAATTTTATAAAAATCCCTAAAAGAGGATAAGATATATGAAGATAATAAAAATAATCACGGTAATAGAAGTACATGTTGGCTACTTCATATATGGCAGGTGCTCTGCTAAGAACTCTACATGAATCATCTAATTTCATCCTGAATTATCCCCATGACTTAATATCTTTTTCATTTCCCTGATCCAGGGATACTAAATGGGGGGAAATACTGGAGGACAGGGAATCCTGCTTCCACCTCCCTGCTTCTGAACAGGGAGCTGTATGCCATCGTCCACTCCCACCCTCATTTGAGAACAGTGCTGAGAAGAACTGAGGCATCATAACTGGATGACCAAATTTTATTTTCTTTGAAGAGTGGGAACCCTGAGCTTTGTCATATGTATGAAGTGCCTGACAGTACAGATTGTATGGAGATATGGCAAAGTTTATGAAAGTAATATACAAAGAAAACAAACAGATACCATCCACTAAAAATAATACTGGCAATATACTTTAAACAAACTTTGAATGAAATAGTTTGTATCTGATGATTGTAATGACTTCCCTGATGGATATAAGGTAACATTAATAACTATAAATATCAGTTAAGTATCAGTTTTAAAAGTTTAAACCCAGTGATCATCAAGACATAAATTTCCCAAATATTTACCTAGAAGCCAACAAAAGAAATTCTAGAATACACAGCTTTTGAATCTACTGATACACTTTATTTATTTATATATTTATTTATTGTTTATTTAGCCATGCCCACAGTGTGCGAAAATTCCTGGGCCAGGGATTGAACCCATATCACAGCAGTGACCTAAGCTATTGCAGTGACAATGCCAGATACTTAACCTGCTGAGCCACCAGGGAATTCTAATGTTACACTTTAGCCTAAAAGACTTAAACACTTCCATGAAGCCAAATGAGAGACTTCTTGTCTAGAGGGGATACACATTGAGACATTTAAACTTGGAAGCATAGATCTCTTGCATAGAACGACCACGGAATACCCCACTAAAAAGTCTGCCATAAGAGAAAAGATGTTTACCTCATGTATAGGTTTATAGGTAAGCCCACAGGAAAAAGTAAGTAGTCCTAAGCCAGCATTTTCCATTGTGTGCTTAAAGAACAAACATGCTATGACAAAGAATTCCTTGACTGTGTTTGGAAAATGCTGATAAATTACTCTAGAGTCTCAAAGTCTTTCATACACTAATATGTTATTAATGTCCAAAATGGAAATTTAATGTAAAGCATTTCCCAAACCTTTTGATAATAGAGCCCTTTCTTCCTAGCATACACTCAAACATCTGTCTGACACAATCTGGGGTATTGTTTCTCCTCACAGATCATGGTTTCCAGGCACCATGAAGATCCAGAGAAATCTAGAAACAAAGCATCCCTTGAGTGAGAATTGTGAGAGCTATGTCTGTACAAGTCCCACCCGGGTACTGAGGGGCTCATCTTCCACAGAGGAGAATGGTGTGTTAGGGGACACAGCGTAACTCTCATGCTCTGGGCAAACCTTCCTGGTCAAAAATCCCAGGGGGTCTCTTTTGGCATTTAAGATTCCTGAGGCCTTTTTGTTTGTTTGTTTTAGGGACACAGGTATGGCACATGGAAGTTCCCATGCCAGGGGTCACATTGGAGCTACAGCTTCCAGCCTATGCCACAGCCACAGCAATGCCAGATCCTTAACCCACTGAGTGGGGCCAGGGATCAAACCCACATCCTCATGGATTCTAGTCAGGTTCATTTCTGCTGAGCCACAACAGGAGCTCCAGAATTCCTGAGACTTTATCTTGAGTGAGGTTAGGTGGAAATGATGACAACTAAACTCTGAAGGGAATATAATAACAAACCAGCTACCCTCTTCCTTCATGGGTCCTTCAGGCAGGGATGGTGAAAGAGATGGAGCCTGGAAGCTTCTCACCTTTTCTTATTGGATGACTCTAAAGGGAGGCCACATGCAAGTTAGAGACCCTTCATTTTCCTTTTCCTTTTCTTGAATTAAAGTTTGCGCGCTCTCTCTCTCTCTCTTTTTTTTTTTTTTTTTTTTTGAATGGCTGCACTCAGAGCATACAGAAATTCTGGGGAACAGAGATTGAATCCCAGCTGCAGCTGTAACAATGCCAGGCCCTTTAACCCACTGTGCTGAGCTGGGGATGGAACCCATGCCTCCACAGAGACCTGAGCCACTGCAGTCAGATACTTAAACCACTGTACCACAGTGGCAATTCCAAAGTTCGCTCTTCTATTCTCCAAGGATGAACTCCCATTTTAGGGACACTCAACTCTGTAGCTCGCTATTTGTCCCTCACATATGGAATGAATTAGGCAAATACAATAACCATTTGGGGGTAAAATGTCCAAAATTCTGCTCACTCTTCTTAGAGTTTCCTTTAGATTTTCCCGTATCCATGTGACTGTGTATACACCCCCAACTAAGCAATATCCCTGGTCTATATTATGTCCATGGAACCTATACTTCTGGCCAAAATGAGATCCCAGATGGACCTACAGGAAAAAAATATAGATCAATAAGGCTAAAAGAGAAGCTGCATATTCAATCACTTAACATTGGGAACATTCCTTTGCCACCAAGCGAAGGACTGGAAACTTGAAAACTTTTGTTTCAAGTGGAAAGTATGGAAATTTTTGTAAGGCAGGAATGCTTCTCTGCATGGAGATTTGCATGGAGATTGTTCAAGAGGTCAGTCTTGACTTGGCCTGGATAGCCTAGTGTACAGCGAAGACCAAGGGGGAAAGAACAACTATACGTTGTGATTATTTCCACTGCACTTATCAAATCAATAAAAATATTATTGGTCATGGCCTTCCCGCTGATTAAAAAGGCCAATTTAATTGTTTCTGTGTAGTCACACAACTCTTGAGTGTATATCATGGCATCAGTAAAGAGCATGCAACTGCCCCAAGCCTTGTGGACAGGATGTGAGGCAGCAAGCGATTTAATTAGCGCTTTTAGATTTGCAGCATGCCCTCCTTCCTGCACATACTCCGCTGGAGACTTCCTCTGTTCTCTTTTAAATGCTGCCCTTAGCTGGAACAAAGCAAGGAGCCCAGCAAGCAGCATTTGGTTGCATCACAGAGAGAATTAAAAGGCCCATTATGAGGTAAGTCTCAAGTCATAGCAGAAGGAAAAGAAGACAGGTCATAAAAGAAAATAGGCTGTAGGCGAGAAAACAGCAACTGAAAGAAACTGTCAACACCACAGCATTCTAGCCCCTTGCTCTGCTCTGTAGGAACCAAGTCCTGACAACCTCCTGACTTTGTAATCTACCTTTTCTCCATGAATGTTTCACATGGGTCTTCCTGGCTTTCCAATACAAGACACTGCCAAGGGTGTTGGCCTCTGCCTTTCCTCTACCTGAACCGTACCCCCACCCAGCTTATCTTTATACTTGAGACCTCAGCTCAAATGTCCTTCCCTCAGGGAGGCCTTCTGTGACCTCTTAGCCAAAGGAGCCCCTCTCCCTGTCTGGACACTGCCATCATGCTGCTCTAGAGCATTTTATTTGAGGCACCACCTGATATTTGAAAGGACATAGTTTATTTGCTTACACATTTTTTTTTGTCTGACTGTACCTATTAATAGAATAACTACACAAGAGCAGGAAGTATTTGCCTTCTTCACTGCTGTACCCTCACCATCCAGCATCTGCACAGATGCTGTAGAGGCTCTATAAATACTGACAGGAAAAAATAATGGGTCATGAACTGAGTGAAAGGGAAATTAACTAACACTCACCTCGTGGCCACTTCTTCTTGCCCACCTCACATAGTGGCATTGGGTAGTGTACAGAGCATGCATTGGATAACATGACATGTAGGCCTTGCCCCTGTCACTTACTGGCTGTGTGGCCTTGAGCAATTTACTTACCCTCCCTGGAACATGATTTCCATCTCTTGAAATGGGTATACAGAAAGGACCAATCTCACAGGGTTGTTATTAGAAATCCTTTAAATGTATGAAAAGAACTTAGAAGAATTTAATGCTTAAATTGTAAATGCTTAAGAAATGTTGTTATTGTTGTTATTGCTATAATTAAATCTTACTATATACCTAAAAAAGAAGGAGGGATTGAGGAACTTTCAAGCATGTGCATCACTTTTTAAAAATTCCTAACCTAATACAACCTATTCATCCAAGATAAGGGGGTGAATTTATATATGTTCTCTTCCATCTCGAGATGTCACAGAGTGACAAGTTCAACAGCCAAGCAACCTCATCTTCTGGATGGACCAATAAATCTGCACCGTCTATATCTGCAGAGTCCTGCCCCCTTGCCAGCACACTCATGAGTTGCCCTTATGAATAATTTGGGTAGAGAAGGCAAAGTTGCCATGTTGAAAGCTGCAGAAGAGACTCTTCATTCAAACAGGATTAGGTTGGTGGATGAGGCAAATTGGAGCATGCAAAATTTATTGGATATCATAAAAGGGAAGCGGGGCTAGGGCCGAGGAGATGGGGGGTTCGATTACTGCTGAATCGCCAGCATAATAACCAGCAGCACATCTCAGTAAGCCACCCAGGCGAGGAGGCACTCTACCAGATGATTGCTTTATGTCACCACCAATGCTGCTGGCCCATCAACTATGACCCCGGGAGTAGCAAACCCCATCATGAGAAAGGGAGAAATGTAAATTTCAAAATAGATATATAAATATTCGGTGGCCCGGGGTTCCATTAGTCATTTATATTCCTGACTCTGGAATGCAAAAATGTAAATCCAGGGCCTCTTCTGAAGTCAGAAGTCACGGAGGGTTCATATAATAATCTCTCTGACAAGGGCTAAGCTCCGGTTGGCAATAAAACCAAGGGGGCCAATAAGTTCACTAAACGTGCTGGGAGAAAACAAGGGAGAGACACCCTCTCAACCTCACACGGGGGGGAGAGAGAGATTGACTGACTAATCAAGCCCATCCCACAATGTCAGAGATTTCCCTGATGTGATAGGGGTGTAAGGACAGAGCTGATTTGCTCACTGACAGGCTGACATCCCTGTAAGCAGATCGCTCCAAAGCTCATTCTCGAAGCTCTAAGGAGCATGGCATATTTTCTGATTTACTGCCATTTTATCGCTGCTAGAAATGGACACAGGGCAGATGCCCACAGTTCTAAATGAGGGTAAATGATGTCCTTGATGCAGGCACTCCTAATGTCCTTAAAAATGAAATCATTAAGAGTTACATCAGATTGAGTTTGATCTAACCTAACAGAGGCGAGGAAAGCAAAGGGGGAGAGGGTGGAAATACAAAGAAATGAAATACGAGAAATACAAGAAGTGAAAATCCCACTGGTACAGCCTTGTGGAAGAGAAGTACAGAGGCAGGTACTAGCCCTGTCATTCCTAACCATAAGAGAGGAAAGAAATAGAACATCCGATAATGAGGCAGCAGGAAGAAAGGAGGTGATCTACCCCAACCCAAAGACAGAGAGGAAGCTAAGACACAGGGGATAATGTTAAGATCACACAGCTGATTAGGCTCTGAATCTGAACCTCCTAATTAACGCCTAGTCCGGCCTCAGGGCCATCAAGCCAGGCTACATCTGCACAACCCCTCTCCTCTTCATTTCAGATTTCACTGAAGGTCCCACATCTAATCTAATATTTACATAAAAGCCCACTCCCCAGGGTTCAAAGTTAGAGACATAGCTCATGTCGGACACTAGGCTATAGTATAGGAGAAAATTTAAGAGATATAAAACAATTACTTATAAATGATATTAGTGACAATATACAGTATTTATGTCAATAGATTTCATGAACATTGCTCAGGGCAAGGTGTAGTAAGTGCTCAAAGTAAAAAAAAAAAAAAAAGGTGAATTTAAAGAAAAACTTCAGGCAAACAAGAGTATAGGTGACTGTAGATTGGAAAGTACTATTCTAGAAATACACTGAATGGATTTTCCAAGTTGATTTTGTCAAATGAAATGTTTGACACAAAACTGATTCTTTTGCTCACAAGCTCAACAGCCATGGACAGAATCAATATGGTCAGCCAAGAATATCATGTGTACAGTAGAAGAGTATTTAGCCCCAGTGAAAATAATGAAAGTCTGATACATGGTCTAACATAGATGAACCTTGAAAACATGATGCTCACAGAAATAATCTAGACATAGGAGTCCCCTGGTGGTACAGCATGTTAAGGATCCAGTGTTGTCACTGCTGTGGCTCAGGCTGCAGCTGCTGTGACATGGGCTTGATTCCCTGGCCCCAGAACTTCTGCATGCTGCAAGCATGGCCAAAATATATATGTATATATTTAAATGTATATAGATAGATAAACATATCAAATTTATATATCAAAAAAAAATATATATAGAGAGAGTGATTCCACTTATATGAAGCATCTAGAATAGGTAGACAGAAAGTAGAATAGAAGTTACCAGGTGCTCAGGAGAAAGAGCATGGAGACTTATTGATCAGCAGTTATAAAGTTTCTGTTGGGGTGAAGAAAAAGTTTTGGAAATAAAGAATGGGATGGTTGGGCAATGCTGTGAACGTGATTAATGCCACTAAAGTGTACACTTAAAATGGTTAAAATGGCACATTTCATGTTAGATATATTTTACTAATTTTGAAAATCAGTAATTTAATACAGCAAATCCCATTGACTTGTACACAATCAAGAGGTTGAATTGTATCCCATGTGAATTACATATTTCAATAAAACTATTAAAAACAAAGCATATAACATACTGAAGTTAGGGACATTCTTACCTAGAGAGAAGAGGCTGCATATAGTGACCTATGGAAATTCTTACTCACTGTGGGACTGTCATTCCATACCAAATCATCCATTTCATCTAAGAGAGAACCATCTAAGAGAGGTTTGTTAAAACCTGAAGTTATTGGTACTTTAATCATGGGTCTTTTCTTGATCATTGTCCTATAAGAACTATCTGGGAAGTTTCAGATTATATTAATTTGGATTGCCACCCAGAGACTGAATGTTCTCTGGAATCAAAACACACTTATCTCTTATGCAACACTTTAGAATTTGGAAATCAGGTCTCAAATTGTCATCTACTCAATGTATATAAAGATACTAGGGTACCATCCAAGACTTATTTAAAATGCCCCATTGTACCAAATATAAAGTTAGTGATGATACTGTGCTATGTATACATTGGTATTTCAAGGTCCAACATACCGAGTTATAAGTGAATAAGCAGTACAGCCTTGTGTTATAAACATGGAATGTAATAAACAGAGCTAAGCTTAAGGGCAGCTTTATCACCAACTAACTTTTATTACTTACCTGTACCATAGTTTCCTAATCTGGAAAATTGAGATAATAAATCTTTCCTCATTAGTGAGAGCTAAATTAAGTAAAATGATGAAAAGCATGAGTTTACTGGCATATAGCAAATATTCAACAAATGGTAGTTAAAGACATACTCAGAAACACAGACAAAGCAATACAGTCTAGAAAAAGAATTATTGGTAAGTAATCATTTGTGTGCCTCTAGCAGGGAACAGGTAATCCTGTCCCCATAAAGAAGTATTCCAGGGAGAAACAGATGCATTCTCCAGATTCTATCATTATAGGACAAAATAGCCTGAAAAAACATCCAATTACTTTTGTTCTGTAACAGAAACTATTATTATTACTAATACTAACACAACCATTTATTGTTCACTTATTATGTACCAAGCATTTTACGACACAGTTTTGACTATCCTCTTGAATCTTCCTAACAACTCTACAAGATAAGTACATTTAGTAGCTCTTTTTCCAGATCAGTTAAACAAAGCTTAAAGGAAAGTAACTGGCTTGAAATCATATGGAGATTAGTGCCAGGATTCAAAGCCCAGGCAGCCGGGCCTATAATCTTAACCACTATACCATCATCAATGCTCATTTAGAAATCTTGCAGATACTTAATGTCCTTTTCCAGTTACACTGATACCAGGGGAGGGGGGCCCTAGAAATCAGATGTGCAGAGTCTGATTCCTTGCTAACCACCATGTTTCAATGCAAACAATGCATTAGTCTTCTGGTTTGTTAAGTCAGGTTCGTGTGTATAAACTAACAAAGACATCTCTAATCTATGGATGAACTAATCCAACCAACATCAAACCAACACACATTCAAAGCTGAAGATGTGACCCTTCCCTCATAGTAACAAATGTCCAGTCACCTTGAGAATCAGCCCAAAAGAGCTTGATAGGTCTCCTCGGACCACTCCCTAACCCATTCTTTTAAGTTCAAACACAAGGCTCCCAACCAAGATGTCCATGAACTTGTCATAGACATCAAAAGCCCCTAGCCTTGTAGAAAACGAGAAGCACTTCCTGAGATTGGCCCAGGAGAAAGGCACATGTTCCAGAGTGTTCCCAGGGCAGAGGAGGCAGACTGGCTACCTCAGGTGTGAGCAAGGTGAGGAGAAGTGACTTTATCAACCAGTGGGCAGTGGGGCTTGATGAAGTCACAGAGCCCAGTACTGATTCTAAAGGTCCTCGTTGCTGAAGCTTGACAGATGCTACCCAACTCTCAGCCTTGATGGAAGAAGAGTAATAAAAATATTGCCCTCAAAGAAAGAACTCCATACCACTCAACCTTTCTTTTGGAAAGTGAAGTTTCTCCATAAAAACATGAATAAAATACAGGGAACCACTAAAGGATTGGGAAAGACATACATAGATCAACAATTCCTCTGTTTCTGCTTCCTGCTACACACACACACACACACACACACACATACACACACACACACAGAGCATACCTCTATGCAGGTCCCCAGAAGTCATGAGGATCAAATACAAATTTCAAAAGTTGTAAAGGGGGAAATCTATCTCAAGCAACTTAAGGGATAACTGTCACTGGAATTAATACAGTTGGAATGTTTAGAATTGCCATGGGTTTCTTCACTTTTGAAACGGGTCAGGTTCCTGTTTTGAATATCACAGTGAAGGGCTATGCTATCATACAATGTTCTGGGCTAAGGACAGCTTATTTAATTTACTGAACCACACATATAAATGGGCAAGGATGAGTCCAAAAGGTTAAGCATGGGGTATGATTCTTCTCTCTCTCCATTTCCCATATTACTAGAGTATCCAATTAATTTTTCTTTCTCAAAGGTGTTTGAAACTATGTTTTACATTTTTTAGTGTGTCTCTTTCTCTTTAGCTCTGACCGCTCTTCCTGGGAATAAAAGCAGACCAGATACAAGGAGCAGAGATCCGCAGCTCTCTGATGGGACAAAGCTTCTGCAGTTTAAGAAAGTAAAGTCCGAAGTGCTGAACTGCCCCCAGGCAGACAGCATGAAAATCAACTCAGCTGATTCAAATCTTTGTAGCTACATTCCTTCAACTAAAATGACCATCTCATCTGCAAATGAAAAACACATTTCGATATGCTTTCTTTCAGCATTAAAGGTAAATGCATATATTACTGCTAAAAGGAGGAATCCAGGGTGAATTTACCCCAGATTCTCAGACTTTCTTTAGATTGAACCAGCCCCTTCCAAACAGCAGTAAGAAGTTTAGCCCTTGAAAGATTATCTATAAGTAAGTTATGATGAAAACAAATCTATCATTAGGCTGAGAGAAGACATTGAAATGACTGCAAAGTTTCCATTCTCTTTTCAGATCTGTAAGGTTATCAGAGTTGATAAAGGTTTTGACACTAAAACAAAGGAAAAACACCTCCAAGTTACAAACTTAACTATCTCAAGATGGCTCATCACCAAAAACCAACTTAGATCTTTCAAAAAATACACCTCACCCCATGTGCTATTCTTCCATTTGAGTACACAATGAGTGTTACCACAATGAGTGTGTACCACACAGCAGCACTGCGCTGGGTGTGGGCTATTCCGAAATGAACACAGCAGAGTCCCTTGCCTATCCTGACAGTCCAGTGGGCAAGAGAAGATTGCAAACATCTGGGATGAGTGATGTAGAAGTTGAGCAGGATGAACTGGGAATCTGAGGTTAAAAGATGCAAACTATTGCCTTTGGAATGGATAAGCAAAGGGATCCTGGTGTATAGCACTGGGAACTATGCCGGGTCACTTGTGATGGGGCATGATACTATGAGAAAAAAAGAATGTATACATGTATGTGTAACTGGGTCACCTTGCTGTGCAGTAGAAATTGACAGAACACTGTAAACCAATGATAATGGGGAAAAAAATAAAAAGAAGTTGAGCGATGGCTTATGAAAGAACATTTTATGAATGCCTAAAAGGCAAAACGATAAAGTGCCCATTACACAAACCTAAGGAGACAATGCCTCTGCAGAATCATCACTGGATTCAGATGATAGGTCAACACCATTTCTCAAACTGAAGAGTTTTTGTTTTGTTTTGATTTTTCTGTGAACGCCACACTTCTGATTTTTGGCAAAAGTATAAAAAAGAGAGAAAATGAGATTAATCTATGACCACAAAAAACCACATCTTTTGGAAGTCCCTTTTGTTGTCTCACTTTATAATAAAACAAATTGAAACCTTTCATTAAAAACAAGTTTGGTTTGAAATTAACTTCCTAGAGAGGAAAAGATGACCTCAGAGTTACCTTCAAAAGATGGATCATTCTCAGTTTGGAAGGTATGTTTCAGAAGAATGACCTATTAATTCCTTCTTTTAATTATGGATGAATTTATAAAGAAGAATTTTCCCCAAATGCTATGGTTAACATGTTCATAAAATTCCACAAAAAAAGATCATATATATTTATGAGGGCAATTTGTTAGGACAAATTTGTATCCTCTGTAGAGAGAATGGGAATCAAAAGTTTGAGGAAGGGCAAATGACTGGCAGCAAGAGTGTGCCGGCTGAAGGAAGGGATAGCCCAGGGCCATCTGTGCCAACAGAAGGGCACACATCCCACTGGCCAACACCACTCCTCCCGGGGAACTTGCTGGAAAGCATGAATTTGTCAAGATTCTCTTTGGGGGGAAAACTGGGAGCAGCATAATCTAAGAACCAAGAGCCATGGATTTGGAAGGCTGGGAAAGAATCCAGAGGGTAGGGGTCAGTGTGCACTCCCCACGCCAAGGGCCAAGAAAATTGCACCACGGAAAGTGAATGACCCAAGACCAAGCAGAGAAGATGGAAGTGCCAAGTGTACATGTGCCACAAGAGTCCTTTGAGGTCAGTTATCCCAGGTATTCATTTGATGCCTAATAAAACTGAGGCCCAGAAGGAGGAGGGGAGTTAACAACTCCACCCAGGGGCAAAGCCAGAACTCAAATCTGAACACAGGAGAGTGTGTTTTCATCCCCCAGCTCTGCCTTCTTCACTGAGAATTACCCACAAAACAATAAACCACATCAATGAGAAGCTGAGAGCAGAAGTGGAGTGGATTGGGAGCATGAGGCTGGCATGAATAAATACTGGTGTGGAAAGTTCCAGCCCTAGGAACCTACCGGATTTTTGACTCTATGTGTCAGACATTTGGAGTTCATTTTCTAATTCTGTCACCCAAATTTCTATTCCCCATTAACATTTTTCCTTCTGCAACCACCCTCTAAATCTATGTATGCTCCTCAAATGCCACCGTGAATGTCTGCTTTTTTGGTTATATTCCTCCTATGGTGCTCAGGTGACACTTCAGTAAATTTAACTGATGGGTCCACCATGCAAAGACACAATCTCCCTTTATAAATTTGTTGTAAAAATATTTATACTTGAGACTTTGAGAAATAATATGCAAAACAAATATTTAAAATCCACCTTGCAGACCTATTACTGAAGGTGTATGTACTACTTTTCAAGGCTTATGAAATGAGAAGTGACTTTAAACAACAATCAACCTAAGTATGCAAGGCAAAGTCTAATCCTCTCCTTGATGCTGTGAGGTAAGCACATCCATGTAGTTAGAGGCTGTTGGTTTTGACCGTCTAGCACTCATTCATTCTTCTCTTGGTCACAACCTGTGAGATAATTTTCTTTGGAGAATCAGTACACCCCACCCTTCATTTCATGTGGTTTGGATGAGACTGACCCCATTTCCTGTTACAAAGTATGGGCTGGTCCCTGGTGGTTAGTTCATGGATTGAAATGTAACCCAAATCTAGCTAATGAAAAGTCATTTCTGCAGTTTTGTGTGAACCACTGCAAAAGAGCATCTTTCCATTAGGGTTGCTACACTGGCCAGGAGTAATCCTTTAGCAGATTTTGGCTATCCTACCAAAACTTGTTTAAAACAAAAACTAAAACCCACCTGAACTACATAGGAAAACAGAACCGAGACACAGAGAAAGGAATTATTGACAAAGTTATTTGAACACCTGAGCCTAACACAACCCTGAGGGTATGTGATAGACTATTGATAAAAATGACTGCACTATTCCCCTTTATCTCTATATATACACCATTTTTCTATGTGACCTCCCTACTCTTCCACTGAGAGGTGGAATCTTCTTCTTGGGCTTGGCCGTGCAACTTATTTTGGCAAATGAGGCATGAGAAAATGTAATTAATATGAATAAATGCTTGAAAAGTCCCTGAGAATTAGAGTTTGCTCTCCCTCATTAGGAGAACTTTTCTGCTACCAGTCCACAAGCCAAGTCTTGCTTACTAGAAAAAGAGAGACATCCTGGAGAGCCATTTCAGCCAGTCCAGCTGAAGCCTCAGACAGTGAGATTATCCTCCACTATGTAGCCCTGGCAGAGTCAGCTAGGTGAGAACCACCCTGTTGAACTAAGGATTGTGACTTATTCAATAACTTTTATGTGATGCCATTAAAATTGAAGGTGGTTTGTTACCAAGTGAAGGCTAACTGATCAAGTATTAAAACAATTTTTTCCCTTCAGCAATATGAATTGAGTTTGTATCACATATAACCCAAAAGTTAGAAATAATCAGTGCCAGAGTTCCCACTGTGGCTCAGCAGGTTAAGAACTCAACATAGCCTCCATGAGGATGTGGGTTTGATCCCTGGCCTCCCTCAGTGGGTTAAAGATCCAGTGTTGCCAAAAGCTGTGGTGTACATCACAGATGTGGCTCGGATCTGGTGTTGCAATGGCTGTGGCATAGGCCAACAGTTGCAATTCTGATTTGACCTAGCCTGGGAACTTCCATATGCTGCAGGTGCAGCAGCAATAAAAAGAAAAATAAATATAAAAAAAAATACTCAGTGCCATACTTAGCATATTTAACACCTGCAGCAGATTGCTAATAACAGTATATAATTATTTTCAGTTATAATACTTTTTTTCTGAATGTGCTTTTTAGTTTTTGATAAGTAACAGCATAAAAGAAAAATATAAATGTGAAGATATGACTCAAATGCATTAGAATATTTCATATACAAAAATTGGCACTTATCAAAGACAAATAGTATACTTCATCATTTGTACTGTATTGTTTTAAATCTTAAATACAAGTAAATGCTTCAAGTGTTCTCAAAGAATGTCAAAATTAAAATAATTCAGGACCTTTCAATCACTGTGCTATAACTGCCTATCTCACATCCATTGTTGAAATGGAGGAATAGGTACTACCAAGGTTTTGAAGACACTCACTGCCTAAAGTAATCTCCAAAGATGTCAAACCACTAAGCACTTACTCTCAAGTACACAGGTGAGTTCATGTGCACTGAGGTTGACTGATTAGCTAAAAGTTCTCCAAAATAGAATACAATGTTTTGGTCTTTTTTAAAAAAAATTTTTAGGACTGCACCCATGGCATATGGAAGTTCCCAGGCTAGGAGTTGAATCAGAGCTGCACAGCCTATACCACTGCTACAGCAACGCTAGATCTGAGCCGCCTCTGCAAAACTACACCACAGCTCACAGCAGCGCTGGATCCTTTACCCACTGAGTGAGGCCAGAGATGGAACCCACATCCTCATGGATACTTGTCAGGTTCTTAACCCACTGAGCCACAACAGGAACTCCTTACAATGTACATTTTTTAAAGTATGTTATTCAAAGTGTCATTATACCTTATTCAAATACAATAGAACTCATAGCAAATATTCAGAAGTTTGATAATTTTTTTTCCAGAGAGGAGTATTTTATCACTTTGATTACTTCAGTTCTCAGTGCATGCTGATGATAAAATGCAGAGTGAATTTTAGTTGGTTGTATGAGTATTTTAAAAACCCCCATGGACAGTGCATCCCATCACTTTCTGCCCCTGGAGCAGGCCACTCTTGCTGTTTTGCCCTTGATATTCCACTCCAAATAATATTGGAAATAAATTTCATTAATGCTGAGAATTACATGTGAAATAAAAATTCTACAAAGGACCCTGATTGAAATACACTGAAAATGTTGAAAGAACACACTTGCACACAGGAGAAAATTCCCATGGACAGACCCACTGATTTCAATACTGACCCAAAAGTTCCAAATTTTCTGGAAAGAGAAAAGAAGATAATTGATGGCTCTGAGCCTTTCAGTACAGTGACAAGGTAGAAACAACTTTTCATTGGATGAACAAAAAATTAATTAAATAGCCTGCACCAAAATACAGTTGCAATTTATAGTAAAATTCTTTTCTAATTCCAGAAAATCCTTAAGGTTCTCCGGAGCAAGCCAACAAACAAAATCGCATTTCCACTTAATTTCCAATTAATCATATACCCACTTTCAAGTGAGTTCTCTCTGACAGGAATCATGTAAATCTCCAGCTTTTCTTGGAAGATCTAGACATCACACCACAAATAATATAACCATAAAGATGTAACTGATCACATGAGGCCATTGATCTGTATTAATCTATTCTCATTGACTATATATCTGACTTGGCTACATATTATATTCATTTGCTTTATAGCTGGTCAGTGGAATCTTAATAAATTCAATACCCTTCAAATTGAAACATATTCTATTCCCTCCAGTATGTGCCTTTCTGCTACATTTTATTTCATTTGGTATACTTCCTAATCAATTATTTTGTGAGCTTCATTTCTTTTGGCACAATGTATCCACTGTTAAGATTTATTTCTTTCAGACTGATTTAAATCTGTTTTGCTCCATGCTGCCTTAAAGCTACTTTTTTCCCCACCCATTTCCTCACCAGTCCCATCCACTGGGCCATATGAGCTGGTTCATACTCCATCTTCTTGGTTGAGGAAAAATGTACTTTCCTAGGTAGGTCTAATGTGAAATGACTCTTGCTTTTTATTTACCCTGCCAATGGTTGTGGACCAAATAGTAACCATGAAAAGCAGCAGGGTGCAGGGATGTTGGTGTAGTTCAGGTACTCGATACTCAGATGGGTAATGGCAGGATCTTGATGTCCTTAATATGAAGTCATCTCTCTGAATCAGGATCCTAAAATTCTACATATAGTTGCCTCCAGAGGTCTCACTCTCTCATAAATCCTTGTTGATTTAAAGAATGACTGAAGACGGCCTTCTTTGGTGGCATTAATTATGAGTCACTTTTCATTTCAGTTGGCCCTAGATTTTACATTCTAAGACTTTAAAAGTTCACTTTGCACAATGAAATTATTTTATTCTTCATAGAAAAAAAAAAACAAAATGTAATGAAAGACATGGCATTTTAATGACCTTTTTGGTGACTCGCCTCCTAACTAAAATGGCTAGAAAAGGTTGAGCAGAGAAGCCCAAAGTGATATAGGAAAATCCTTGCTGGTATAACTGAAAAGGTACATGCAGGGTAAGGTGAAAGGGACCTAAACGAAAAGACAACCCACAGAATGGGAGAAAAATCTTTGCAAGTGAATCAACTGACAAGGGATTCATCTCCAAAATTTATAAACTCCTTCTGCAATTCCATACCAAAAAAAAAAAAAAAAAAAAAAAAAAAACAACCCCATCAAAAAATGGGCAGAAGATCTAAAAAGGCAGTTCTCCAAAGAAGACATACAGATGGCCAAGAAACACATGAAAAGATGTTCAACATCACTCATTATTAGAGAAATGCAAATCAAAACCACTATGAGGTACCACCTTACACCAGCCAGAATGGCCATCATCAAAAAGTCTACAAACAATAAGTGCTGGAGAGGGTGTGGAGTAAAAGGAACCCTAGTACACTGTTGGTGGGATTGTAAATTGGTGCAACCTCTGTGGAAAACAGTATGGAGATGCCTCAGAAAACTAAACATAGAACTACCATTTGATCCAGCAATCCCACTCCTGAGCATCTATCCAGAGAAAACCATGACTTGCAAAGACACGTGTACTCCAATGTTCATTGCAGCACTCTTTGCAATAGCCAAGACATGGAAACAACCTAAATGTCCATCAACAGAGGAGTGGATCAAGATGTGGTACATATACACAATGGAATATTACTCAGCCATTAAAAAGAATGAAATACCAGCATTCTTAGCAACATGGATGGACCTAGAAACTATCATGCTAAGTGAAGTCAGCCATACAAATGCTTTCACTGACATGTGGAATCTGAAAAAAGGACAGACTGAACTTATTTGCAGAACAGATGCTGACTCACAGACATCGAAAAACTTATGGTCTCCAGAGGAGACAGTTTGGGAGGTGAGGGGATGTGCTTGGGCTGTGGAATGGAAATCCTGTGAAATCGGATTGTTATGATCATTATACAACTACATATGTGATAAATTCATTTGAGCAATAAAAAAAAAAGCCTGGCTAAGGGTCTGTGGCCATATGTCAAATGCAAAGAGAAGCCTCTAAACATCCCTAAAGAGAGGAGTTGACATTATAAAAGCACACTGTCTCTATAAAATAGGTTACAACTTCTTAAAATAAAATGAACTGGAAATAAACTCATGGAGTTCCCGTCTTGGCTCAGTGGAAATGAATCTGACTAGCATCCGTGAGGACACAGGTTTGATCCCTGGCCTTGCTCAGTGGGTTAAGGATCTGGCATTACCATGAGCTGACAGATCACAAATGCAGCTTAGACCTGATGTTGCTGTGGCTGTGGTGTAGGCCAGCAGCTACAGTTCCTATTCAACCCCTAGCCTGGGAACCTCCATGTGCTGCCAGGGCAGCCCTAAAAAAAAAAAAAAAAAAAAAAGAGGCAAGCAAAAACAGAGAAAGGAATAAAACCATGCCCAGAACATGACAATGCCAGAGTACACCTTGTTCAGAAGTCAGGTACTGTCAATAGAAAGGGAAGGGAATAACAGATGAGGAGAGAGAGGGAAATCTTTGGAAACCAAGAAAATTAAGCAGGAATGCATTTAGTGAACATGTAAAAAGTAGTAACATTATCAGATACAGATTAGAAAGCACAACAAATGCTAATGCCATCAAACATAAAAAATAAACAGAACCATAGTATGGAAAATGTAAGCTCCCTCAGAAGAAGGGAACATGCCTTCTCAGACAGAGAAAGACAGGAACAGAAGCATACAAATGCCTTTGATTTAATTTGTATATATTTTTTTAAATCAGAGAATACGAATTTCCATATTGACCCTAATAGGGCATGAAACTCAAGAAGGAAAGATGCCACTAAAAATGAAATTCTGGATATGTAACTAATGAACACTGACAACAAAGAAGGTTGGAGAAGGAAGAAGAATGGAGAAACAGACAAAGAAATCAAACCAATAGGACTGAATGGGAAACTCTGTGATGAATTCAAATTTTATGACTTATAACAGCAATGCCCAGAGGAAGAAAATCAGTCAACTGCTGGAAAAGATGGCAAAAGAAAAACTCAAATGGCAGGAACAAGGCACAAGCTCTTGTTTTGGTATTTTCTCCATCATGAACTTTTACTTTGGAGTTGGTAAGATGAATGAAGAAATAAAAAAGAAAAAATAAAAAGAAGGACACCTTAGAGAATGTATGAGACACATGAGAAGGTTGGTCTCCAGACCCAGACAAATAATATTTTATTTTACGATGGCAACAGCAAATATTTTTATAGATCTGGTCATAGAAATAAAATGACTAATATTTCAAAAATCACAGGAAAAAGTATATTCAGGAAACTCTCTCTCTTTTTTATAAAAGGAATGGAAGATTCTGAAAACAATAAGGTATAGAGTCTCACTAAAATCATAAGAAATTATATTTTAATGTATATACTGAGCTGTCTGAGAAGTAATGAACAACACGCAAGAGCTAGTGCCTCTTCATGCAGGATGAGCTAAGCCAAATGAATCTTTTTTTAAAAAAAAAATCTCTCCTCCCCTTTCTCTCTGTCTTTTGGAAACAACGATTAAATAGGTGGATTGGTGAGAGTACAGACATAATACACTGATTTCAGCAAGACGTTGGACAAAAATCTCGCCCTACATAGTGCAGCAAAAAAAGAAAGAAAAAGTTTGAGTCAACTCACAACAGATGAATCACAGATATCAAAAAATAACCATGGATCCCTGAATCAATACCAGTGAAAAGGGAGGCTCCTTGAGCCTATCCATTGGATTCCATCCTATTCTCTAAACTATTAAAGAAAACCCAGAAATCTATGTTCTGACAATAGACTGACACCAAACACTAATAAGAAACAGAGGAAAAGTGTCTGAAAAGCTCCAAGTCAGGGACAGGGGAGTTTTTCCGGGCAGTAGCTTCTGTAAGAATAAAAGCCCAGCGGGCACTGGGTGATTCTGAGCCCATTTGTAATCACGCGCAGCAGATGCTCTGGGTCCCTGGCAGTGCTCCAGCCCTGGCTGCACAGGGATCTACGTATCCTGGGTGGGATGTAAGACCAAACACTTCCTCCAGAACTGAGATGCCATGACTCTAACATGACTGCAAATCCTGGCCTGGTGTCCTGCAGGATTATTGCTAAATAACTGCAGAGGAGGGAATCAAAAAATGATGGCAATGAAAACATCTTCCAAAGCCACTGATTTTCTAAAAGACCCCATACAAAAGCCCCCTTTCTGATAGCTACTCTAATTACCAGAATGCTGTGGTACCTTGTTGCAAAGACAAAAACGTCAGCTGACCAAACCATGAGTTTAAGACAGGCAGAAAAATTCAACAACTCCCGACCATTGCCAGATCCAATACACAAAACAGTTAATTTATAACAGTTAAAACCTGGCCTCTGACCAAGTCCAAAAGAACTATGTCTTATTTCACTTGCTCTTGAATATGTCTCTTTCAGAGATAAATGACTCTGCTCTCTGCCAGTTCCCTCCTCTGTTTGGTGTTTTGTTGAGCCAGGCCTGTGACAAGCCAAGAGTTGATACATCTGCTTGAATGTGTAATTTACCTCTCTGGTCAACTTTGCCTTTTTTTTTTTTTTTTTTTTTTTTCTCCTTGACAATATTATGTCAAACAATCACATCACCACTGGCTCTGATCTCTTTGTTGTTAGCTAATAAATTAGAGAGTATTTATTATCTGCAATCCTTTTTTCCTCTTTTAATGGTGACACATTTGTGGTGAATTACAGGGCAGCTTTATAAACTCGGCTCCGGGCCAGTCTCAGGCCCTGCATGCATGTGAACATTCCCTCTCCCGGCTGGCCTCCCGGGCCGGTGGTAAATCAAGGCAGCTGTCACAGTACACTAAGTTAGTGTGCGTCACCGGGGAGAGCAGGAAGCGTTGGGGGTATAATTCTGTCCATCAAACTAATATGTTATATCAGTAGCTTTGTAATCTTCGGCCATAACTTATGGGAAGTGACACCTAAGAATTCACTTTGAAGGCAATGTGTTCCTCAGCCTTTAAGCCAAAACAGACCCGATTCTCAGCAACCGTTCCTCTGTTTACACGAGTGGATTTCTAGTGCCGGGGAATCGGGTCCCTATCAGTGTGGCAGTATTTTACACATTCCACCACCAGCTGAACTCTGTTTACAGCCCTCCCGGCAGGATTTGTAAACTTTTCAAACAGGATTTCTTCTCTTCTTTGGGTTACCCTTGCCTTAACCTCCAGTAGCCAGAGAGATAAATCGGCTCCGTGCATGTTATCATGACAAAGCAGAGCTCTGACAGACAGGGATGAATGGGTGCCCCCTGTTCCTGGTCCGTCCCCCTGCAACCTCTGCCTTGACAAATGTGGGAAACGCCTGCAAAAGACAGAGCACTCACATCGCTGGGGCCTGGATGGCAGCATGGCTCTGGGTTTGGTTGCTACATGCCCACGTGATCCCTTAGGAAGGGAAGACCTACACCCTGCAAGAGACAGCACACTTTCTAAGGCAGGACATGGGGGCCACCGGAGTCACACAGCGTGTCCTTCTTGTCCAGATTGTGCCATTGGATTGTCTCTGTCATCTCTCCCTGTGCACCCCCACTCCCACTGTCTTCCCCAGCTGCATTCTCAGCTGGCCAATGAGAGAAGCCCTGTGGGGAAGATTAAGTAGTTCTGCGAGCTGCCATCTGATGGAAAAGAAATCTACAAGAACTGTTCAAAGGCACTCTTCCTCCCCCAGGCACAAGACTAAATATGCACAGTAAAGAAATTTGAAAAATGCCTGCCCTTGCCATCCCCAATACCCCTTTGATTGATAGCAGAGAGGGTTTGCTATGATAATTTTACTTTGACAGGTCCCAGGCATAAATCCCACAGAGTTGTTGCTCTGGTTTGACAACCTTCGAGGCCTCCAGTTAGGAACAGGAAACAGGCCTCTATTTTTCACCCTCAATGCTCCTTCAGGTGCAAAGAAAAGACCTTATGGAAAAAAATAAATCCTTATCTGAGGGGGAAACCAAATTCAAAGCAGTTTTAATACTTATTCATCAGAAAGAATGTCCAACAGGGGAAGATGTGACCTCTGTCCTACTTCTTCCAACTTACATTTAAATCTTCCCAATAAGAGATTTGAAACCTACTCATAGCGAGAAATGGAGATGTCTTTTCCGTTCATGTTTTGGTTTTATGAAGTTGTAGTATTTTACTTCAAGGTCAGCCTAGATAGGTACCAATATATTTTAGAAAAATCATTGCGCAAAAACAAAAATGCAAACCCATAACAACATCTATAATTGATCATCATTTACTAACAATGGGCCACATTCTGCCTCATTCCATCCCCTTCATCTTCACAACCACCTCCAATGAGTCAAGCCTCAATTAATACGAATGCAATTTTAAAAAGAGCCAAGGTAATGCGTTTTTTCAGCATTCATCTTTTGGGCATGCTTCATGAAATGTCAGGGATTATTTGGGGATCAGTGGCTAGTGGCTCTTCACCCCATCATCTCCCAGGCTCCATCTGAGAACCAAGACACAGCCACGAGCACCCAAGTTACAGAAATCAGATTTCACTGGCTTGAATCGAGAAGAATCTCTGGTGCCCCTTAAGGTACCTAGAAAAGTAAATTAATCAGAATCCATTCTCCAAACATTTTAGTTGAGCTCGCCTAGAAATGCAACATTGTGACCTTTCAAAAATTTTTAAATGCACAAACCCAAGCGAATGTCTAAAATGAAGTATTTCCATGTCCTTAAAACTTTCAGAAGTTGAAGGTTTTCCTTCCAGTGATCTACTGCTTAGGAACTATGTAAGAATCTGCTTTCTCTGGGTTCTAGCATTAAGAGAGGGTCCATATAGCATCAATGCCCTAAGAGTGGACCCCTGCTTCAATCCCACCCCACCCCTAGGCCATTACTAAGGGTGCCATCCGAGTTCTGCAGAAAGTCTGCCCTATTGAGAGACACCAGTGACAGGAAAATAAGGACCCAGTCCTGGCATTCTCAGTCAAGACTGTCTTTATCAGGACTCTAACATGGATTTCACCCCAGGCTACAGAACTGAGCTCTCTTTTTCTAAAGTCAACATTTTATGACTATACCCATTTTATGGAGGAACGAACCACTGCCCAAGGAGTTCTAATAATTGGCCTGTGAGTCAGCCAAAAAAGTCAGTGGGGAAATCGGGATAGAAAAGAACAGCTGCTCATAAAAATGGGAGTTAAGATACAAGTTTTTTAAAGTCATAAAACAGCTTGAGCAAATTTCAAGAAAAAGAAACTACTAAATAATTCTTCTTTACTCTACTGTCCCCCTCCAAATACCAAGCAGGATGTGCTTCCTTATAAATGCCTATAAATTTGGGGGGAGGAAAACAAATCTGATCTCATGTATTGAGCTCTAGGCTGCAAGGAACATGGTTAGATTTCTGGTTCCCTAAAAGAAAGATGCCAGAACAGCATTTTCCCATCAAGTGTTGATAAGAAAGGCATTTAGCATTTCATTTGATGGGCCTGTTGTGAGTGGGTGGTAGGACATGAAAAATTATGGCCAATGTCATATTAAAAATTACAGGCGCATCTGCACATGCTCAATCTGCTCTCAAGCCAGTGATACTCTATCCCAGACAAAGCGTTCCGCTGTGGCAGATGTGGTTGGGATGTTCCTTTCCCAGGAAAACTCTAGCAAAGACAATTCTCAAAGCTTGAGAAAGGCGAATAGCTGTCTTTCAAGCTCCTAGGCAAAAACTAAACTAAAACCTTACTTCCTGCAAATTCATCCCTGGTTAGGTCTGACTGGCCACCTTGATTCATGTCTTTCCCCCAGGGATTCAATCTACTTCTCAGCAATTATAAGCATAAGAAGATGGGCCAGGGCATTTTAAAATTAGAAAACAATCTGCTCTGATCAACCCAAACAGGCATCTCTTAGTGGGGAAAGAGACATTTTGAGGACTCTGAAGAAGGGACTTGTTCTTGAGGAAAATGATGATGAGGTAGGGTAAAGTACTGTCTAAATGGATCAAGGAATTCTGAAACAAATGACATGAAGCCAGCAATTGCCCATACAGAGTATCTCAGAATTGCCACTACTGATAGTTTGGATCAGATAATTCTTTGTTGTGGGGGTTGTCCTGTGAATGATACGGTATTTAGCAGCATCCCTAGCTTATACCCATTAGATGACAGTAGCTCATCCCATCCCAGGAGTTAAAATCAAAAATGTCCCCACACATAAATGAATGACTCCTGGGGGATCAAAACTGCCTTGGTCCAGAACCACTATCCTAGACCATTTGGGTAGAGCCATGCCCATGAATCTCCCTGGGCCCCATGCTTTCCAATAAAGAAGCCTAGATTCCCCAGCACATATGGCCTTGTGTGTCTTTTCCCCACAATTTCAGGGAACATTATAGAACTCCATGTGGCAACTCCCTTCAAGCCAGACTTCTCAGTAAAAATAAAGGTGCTTTTACTGTAAGGTTAAAGTTCAATGAGTTACTATTCAGGTAAAAAGAAAATATCTCCATGAAATATTTCTCCATGAGATGAGTGGTGTTATATTTGTCACTCTTTCTGTTTTAGAGATCTTGCACCCTACAGAGTAAGTCAGAGATTCAATACAGAAAATAAGCCTCGGGATGGGTAATTCAACAGACGATATTCAATATGGCATATCCATTCAAAGGTACTAGAAGAGCTGGAAAAAGAGAGAAAGAGAGAAGAGGAGGCTACCCTGAAAATAACCACTTGAGGAAGCTACTGTCACCTCTTTACTAGAGTCAAAGGAAAGAGGGTATTACTGGAATCCAGGAACCAAAGCCTCTGGGACAGAAGTTGGACTCATAGTGGGGCTGGTTGTGGGACCCAGGACCACAGATGGAAAGGGATTCCCATTGGAGGTTGAGCCATAGGAGAGACATGGCCACTGCCAGGAATGCCCATCTGAGCCAGAAAAAAACAGGAAATAGACCCTGGCTTCTCTTTCTCTTCTATCCCTCTATAATCTCTCACCAGTGGCTCTCCCTGGTTGAACCTAGGTACAATCCAGTGGACAAAGGAGCCAAGGAAAGAGAGTTTAGGAAGATCAGCCCCTGTTGACACAATACAGAACAGAGCAGGTCTTGAGAATGGATCTGTAAGCCAACAGACAAAATGACCTATATAATGATCAAGTTCAACTGTAAGGATGAATGCAATTCAGATTTTTTCAGTCAGGAAGGGAAAGAAAATCGGACAAGCCTGAGAAAAAAAAAACCAGGCTGAGGGACAGACTTCTCAGAAAAGAAACAAAACTTTAAAAAGTTCCCACCCTCTTACCTCCCAGACCAAGTTAAACTGGGGAGGGGAGAGGAGTCTAGACTGATATTGTTATTAAATAACTCTTGTGAAACTGAGCTACTACTGAAGAAGATGAATTGCTGGAAAAAAATGCTGGGCATATCAGTTGCCTGCTGCTGTAACCAACCACCACAAGAAAACCATTGTCTTTGCTCATGGTTCTTTTGGTCAGAAACTTAGGCTGGGCTCAGCTAGATGGTTCTCATGCCCCATCTGAGATCGTCCATATGATGACAGTGAGGTGGTGGATTGGCTGGGGACTGGTTGGTACAGGGGGTCTTCATTGGGATGGCTCCTTTCTGTTTCAATTGCTCACAACCTCTAGTAGTCACCTGACTCCTGTGCCTGACAGTCTCAGGATGTTAAGAGAGAGGGTAAGCCCCAGGATGCAAGTGCTTTCTAAGCCTCTGTTACACCATGTTTGCTAATATTTCATTGATCAAAAACTAGTCCCAGGTGCAAGGGGTAGACAGAGAATTCCCTCCACTCTCAATAGGAGGGATATTATAGTCACATTGCAAAGGGACATGCATGTAGGAATAGGAAAAAATGAGGTCATTTTAAACAATTTATCATTCTAGGTGAACGCATCTCCTAGCAGGTGTCTTTCTAGCCAAAGTATTCCAGTTTTATCCATACCTGAACATTTCAAAGGGATATATGTTTTCCAAATAGCAAATACATTTGGCTGTCACATGCCCTGGGCTCTGAAACGACTCCCTCAAACCCCTTCAACCAAGCCCACTCCATAAGAGTTGCATAGTTAATCATCTTCCCCAAGGTTAAGGATGTTGCCTCGAACTCAAATTCAAGTTCAGAGGAGGCATCCCAAGACTTCCTTTTCTCTGTGCCTTCAGGAAATGAAATTCTAGCTTTCAGTTCAACACTGTGAGGAAATGTTAAAGGAGGAATCAGAAACTGTGGTTTCATAGACTAAGACTGGAACCAACCATCTATGTAAATCATGGGGGTAAACCTCTCCTCAGATTTGCAAAGTCAGGGAGTTGAACTATTCTGGAAGAGATGGGGCAGGCATGAGTGAGGGTGAAAGTTAGAAAAGATAAGACAAGATGGTGAGTTGGAGAAGTGAAGCCGGCGGTGTAAAACAGCACAACGTGAGGGGTGTGGGCATGCATAGAGTGCCAACCCTGTTAACGGCAGTAAATTCATTGCCTTCCCTAAAGTATCTGATCTGATTGTAACCTATGAGTAGCTTATCTCCAAGAACTCACTCAACTCAACTGTTTGTTGTCTGTCCTATTGGGGTTCCCCACATGCCTCATCTGTACCCCAATTGTCATGGAGTTATCAAGTCCCCCTCATCTTTGAGATGAGGGAGGAGATGCTTGCTTGCAATGCAAAGAAAAAAAAAAAAAAAAAAAAAGCAGCACAGCCACTGGTCTCTTCTTTCAAACCATCTTGTTTCCATCTCGCACACCCCTTAAAGTGGGATTGCAGTTGACAAGGTTCTTGCTTTTACATAAGTAACGCCATTTGGACTAATCCAGGCCCATAATTCTGCCACACTCACTCCTATCTCTGCTTCTGGGAAGGCTACAAGACTTGACACTCTAAGATCTTATCACTGTCTCACAATCAGCTATGGATTAGCAAGACTTTCCCTGGGCCCCTGGCTCCAAGCACGGTTTTCCTCTTGGGAGATGTTCTGAAAATATCTACTTTCTACCCCTTCATTTCAGAGGGAATTCTCAGGTTAGAATTCAAAAGAAAATAGGCTGTTGGCTATGATATATGAGATTAGAGGACTCAGACAAGCCAGTAAATATTGCAATGTCCTATTCTAAGCTGGTAGGAACATGAAGCAATAGGAATGCGTTCCTTAATAGGATATAAGACAGGTTCCAAATAGGTCTTATGAGGCCCCTTTCCTCCAAGCAGCCCACCAGGATCATTTCAGACCAAACCCATGGTCTGAGTCTTAAGTGGGCCTTCAATTCCCTTGCTTGGTGATAATATTATCAGTAGAACATGGGAGGATTTGAACCCTGGCTCCATCATTGGGAATCCAAACACTGTGGACTTTGGTCAAGTTTCTGAATCTCTCTATGCCTCAGCTTCCTTATCTAAAAAAAAAAAAAAAAAAAAAACCTGACATAGAGTTGTAGTGATGATTCAGTGAGAAAACCCTTGTAGAATGTTTAGTACATGGCACACAGTAACTGCGCAATAATGTTAGCTGCTACCATCATGTCTCTAATTACTATGTTGTTGATAAAATAAAATTGTTAACTTGTCTTATGAATTCCTTTTATGGTTGTTTTATTTGTCTAATTAAATAATAAGGTCAAGAGTAAGGATGATACATATTTTTTTATAATGTTTTATCCCCGTTCTCTTCCATCCCCTCTGCCATCCCTCATTAGCTCAGTGTGTTATGTATACAACACATACCTGGAGGCAGGGGCTGCTGTGGGGCCTGACAGAGCACTGCATGGGTATAAGGCCCTAATGAAGAAAGCACAGGGTCTGAAGAAGACATGTGCTCAATTCCTGCTCTTAATAATTAGTAACTTGGAAAACTTATCAAGCATCTCCTAGCCTCAGTTTATAAAGTATAAAATGTGCATAAAGTTATTGCCTCATAAGGTGGCTATGAAGACAGACCCTTCACAGTGGGAGTCTGATCATGGGCACTCAATAAAAGCCTCTCTCCTTCCCTTTCCTTCCTACTCACCATTAGTGAACTGATCTAATTGGTGCCACGAAACATGGAGAAGCATGAGGAAACTTCCCTCGGCATAAAAGGCAAAGGAAGGGACTCCAGTGTCCCAAAGGCAAACACTACTGACCTCACAGGGTCACCTCCCCAGGAACTCACCTGCCCACTTAGCACCTGGTTTGTGTTTTCTCAGTGCCATTGGTGAAACTGTCACCAACACAGGCTCCTCAAGAGAACCTGAGGGTGGAGGTCTCTGAGCCTTTAGGAAATTTCCAGTTCTCTCATTGATGACTGTTGAGTCTTTGGATGGAATATATGAGGACACCTTCTATTTCCTGCTACATTTTTTTCCCCTTGTTGCTTTATTTCAATTTTCCTATTCTCAGCAATCATGCCAGATAAAAGATGTGGGCTAGATGGCCCTACAGCCTGACCCACCCCAAGTTTTCATGGAACTGTAGAATTTTAGTGCTGAGATGAGCTGTCCCAACAACCTTATCATAAAGATGGTGCCACAGAGAAGCTGAATGGCTGGTCCAAGGCCCTGAAGCTCATAAAGAGCATAAATAAAATCTAGACCTGTGCTCTTCTTAATTTCTCATCTCTCTGATGCCTCAGAAGAACGCATGCCTCTGAAAACATTTACTCACGTCTGTCATGCTTTAAATTCCAGCCCTGACTTCTCCAGCCTACATTGGGTGGGATGTGATCAGTCATGACCTCTAGATCTAAAATCAATTAACTGAATGCATCCAGCAAAAGCTGTTTGCATCAGCTTCCTTCTGCAGCATGGCAGATTATCTGCACTTCTCTCCCGTGCTCTGTTTTTCAGGGCTGAGAATGTGCCCCGAGACTCCCGTCATGTGAAGGAAACAGACTGCAGCTGGCCAGCCACACTGGGACTCCAATATGGACTTCAGCTGCTCCCCTATAGAGCTGTGTTCAATGAACTGCATTTTCTAAAAAATTTTTCTATCTGCATGGCTCTCACCCAACTGTCTTAAGAATACCAGCTGTACTGTGCTTTCTCCTCTAATTTGACAGTCATAAGAACAGCTCCTGAAGAATAGAACATTCTTCAGGGGAGGGCTGTTGATTTAGCAGACATTTTAGGAAGAGGAGAAGATGAAAGAGATTTTAAGTTAAAATGTCATGTACAGAAAGGGGTGGGACATGACAGAGAAGGAATCTGACATATACTGAATGCCTATCATGTACCAGGCACCAGGTTGGGTGAGTTCTCATGGCTTATTGCATTTGGCCCTACACAATGCTGAGAGATGAATATAATAGCCAACATATATCTATAGATGAGAAAACTGAGGCTTAGAAAGATTAAGAGGCTGGTCCAAAAATCATACAAGGAATTTGTTGTACATCTGGTATATTAATTAGAGCTGTTCTACCAAATTACCATACATACAGTGGCTTAAACAATAGAAATGCATTCTTTCACAGTTCTGCAGGGTGGAAGTTTGAAATCAAAGTGTCTTCAGATCTGTCCTCCCTCCAGAGGCTCTAGAGAAGAATCCTTGCTTATATCTGGCAGCTTCTAGTGGTTCAAGGCATTCCTGGTTTGTAGCTGCCTAACTGCAAGCTCTGCCCTGACTTCATGTGAACTGCTCTTATCCATCCATCTTTCCTCTATGTGCCTCCTATAAAGATGCTTGTCACTGGATTTGGAGCACACCGAGGATAATCCAGGATGATCATATCCCAAGACCCTTAATTATGTCTGCAAAGACCTTTTTTCCAAAGAAGATCACACGCATAGATTGTGTGGGTTAGAATGAGGATATATCTGGTTATTTGGTGGCAGGACCACCGTTCAACCCATTACCACTGGGTTTTAAATTCAAGCCTTTCTTATTTATAAGCCCATTTTCTCATCACACTATCATGTTATTTCTTGTCTTTTCCTTTATTAAGATGCCAATGTGGCCACAGCCACAGTATAGCAAGAATACAGCACTTCAACTGTCCAGAAAGCTAGTGACTGTTTGTAATATAAGCTCCTGCCAACCCTGACACTGTTGTAGTAACCAAGAAGGAAAGTTGCCCCCTGAAAGATGCCTTGCCATTGCCTCTGAACATTGAAAAAATTGACTCTTTTATAAAGTTCAGTCCTCCTTCTGCAGAAGGAAAAGAGCTATCAGGTGTCAAATTAACCTATAGCCACCCCCTAATAAGTTTAAGATAAAAGGCCAATACATTCAAATAAGATTCAGACATAATGTAATAGTATTTGTTACCAAGGCCCATCTAATTATATCAGTCAATCTTTTATTAGCAGACCCACAAGTGCAGAGAACTCTATTATCATCTCTCTTCATAATGATCTCACTAGCTGACTCCTTGAACCCTACAATAAATTAATCATTGGCTCACAATCATGAGTAAACATCTACTCAATTAAAGATTGATAAATAAACAGTTTGCTCCAAGGTTTGTACTGATATAGAAGGGAGGAACACTGGGTACCGGCCAGGGCAGAGCTGGGCGAGGAGCACTGAGATGTGAATGCCTCCCCAAAGCTGCTTTTCCTCTGCCATTGTTTACAGGAAATGTTCTGGCTGTCGTTTTCTGCTCCCACCCTATCTGTGGAGGTGGAGAATGACTTATTCACTTGTCTTATCTGGCTCTAAATGTGGAAGAATTGCTCATCTTATCCTCACCCTGTGCCACAGAGCATCACACATCTAAAAGAAAACCAGTAGGAAGGCAGTAAAATGCAAGAAATGTGAACTCGGCCGTATCAAACAGTAAAGGAAAAGAAACTCTTGTTCACATTAAGATGAAGGGCTTTGTACTGAATGGTTGAGTCACCGTTAGGCGTTAAATTGCATCCTCCTTGAAAGATATGTTGATGTCCTAAACCCCAGTCCCTCAGAATGGGAGCTTATCCAGAAACAGGGTAGTTGCAGATATAATTAGTTACGATGGTGTCAGGATGGAGTAAGGTGAGCACTTATATGGCCACTGTGCTTAGAAAAAGACAATGTGGGGGCACAGAAAGCAAGCCATGTAAAGAGACACATAGGGAGAAGATGGTCAGGTGGTGACAAAAGCAGAGCTCAGGATGATGCATCTGTAAGTGATGGAAAAACAAGAATTTCCAGCCACCAGTATATGTTAGGAAGAGGCAAACAATTCTACCAAGTCTTAGAGGGAGCATGGACAAGAATGACACTTGGATTTCACACTTCTAGCTTCTAGAATTGTGACAAAATGAATTTCTACTGTTTTAAGCCATGCACCATGTGGCACTTGGCTATGGCAGCCTTAAATTGATTGATTACAGTAAAAATAATCAAGGTAACAATTCTGAGCATTGTTACACAGCAGATTCTACACCGAGAATGTTATAGGCATTAAGCATATGGAAGAGTCACAACTACTTTGTGAAGTGAGCACTCTTATTCCTACTTTATAGATGAGGAAACAGGGCTGATCAAGGCTAACAGCCCCAAAGGCACAGAAATGGCGAGTGGCAAGCCCTGACACTGGGGGCACACACTTCACTCCTCAAAACACCACACCGGAAGCATGATGAGTATAGGGTGGTGGCAGATTATTCATCAGGGTACCTCCAGCCCCAGTTGTGTTGCCTGGACCCAAGGGCTCCTCTGCCACAGGTAGAGAGAGTGAAGGGAAGCTAGTGACTAGGGGGGGTTGCCTAGCAATCCACTGCCACTTCAGATAGTACCTCCCTGTTCATGTTTCAGATTCTCAGTTCTCACATGAGATATGTTTAAATCAAGTTTCCTGGTGCCAGGAAAAAAAGTTAAACAATTTCTATATAGAGTAAATGTATCTTCCTAGAATTCCAGATAATACATGCATAAGGGATAACATAATCTGAAAATTACCATTCTGCAATTTGTTATGAAATAATGGACCTATGTCACCAAGATGGAAAGATGCTCAAATAGATGAAAGGTTGACTGGGAACTTTAAAATGAAAGAAGCTAGCTGACACTATCTGACCCCACTGATCAGACACTAATGATGCATCAGATGATGTGATGCAACAGAAGTGTACAGCACCACATTTTAACAATTAATTTGAACCTAAGCAATCTCATGGTATACACTAGGTTAAAGGTGGTAGGTACAAAGGATAGAAGGACAGGTTGAATGACATGGCAAGGAAGAAAGCAGCCAAAACCAGAAACCTCCTCATTCTCAAGGACAAAAGATTCTATTTCTTGAAAAACCTCAATGCACAAGGACAGAGAGACATGGAAAAGGAAAGGAAACTCTTCAAGCCTAAAAGAGATCAAAGGGATAGAGCAACCAAATATAACATGTAAGCTTTCTTTGGATTCTGATTCAAGAAAATTCAATACAAACAGGTATTTTTTTACCACAACCATGGCATGCAGAAGTTCCCAGATGAGGGACTGTACCACTGGAGCCACAGCAGTGACACTAGATCATTAACTGCTAGGTCACCGGCAAATTCCCCAAAAGGTATTTCTGAGACAACTGGGAGAATATGAATATGGACTAGGTGTTAGAAAATACTGCAGAATTAATGTTCATTTTTTTTTAGTTGAGATAAAGACATAGAGGTTTTTTAAAGGGGAAAATGATCCTTATCCATTAGAGAAGCTCAGTAAAGTATATAGGACATGACCATAGGGTATTTGGGCTGAGATCAAAAGGGAGGAGAAAAAAACATGGCCTCTCCCCTGAAACCCAAGTGAGCAGCTGTTTCACTGAAAGCTGGCTGCCCCAAAGTGACCTAATAGGGAGTGAACCACATTCCCTCCACTCATGGTATATGGTTTTGAGAACTGCTTAGAATTGCCTAAAAATTCCATGTCAGCAGAGTGCAATGCGAGGGAGGAAAACATTCCTACAGAGATCCCTGGGGTGCTGACCTGGTTGGTTGAGCTCACTCCTCTCTCCTATACCACCAGTTTGCCCAACTGATGACCAAGACTACCATCAATGTTATTACGAAATCAATAAGGGAAACTTCTACCACTATGTTTCTGTGTTTGTGAGATGTGGGGGCCTTGGCAGAGTCCTTGGTGAATATGAAATACTAGAGGGGCTATTGCCACCACACCTACTTCTTGTTAGGAACTTAGGGGGAATGCTTAAAGTAGCATGCTTTCAAAAAATCTTAGCTACTCACTATCATCATCATCACCAATATATTGTTGGTTTTGTGCTTGTCATTGAACATTTTTTCAACGTGGGTAGTCTTCACACTACCTTTAGTTTTCCAATTATGAGAGTTTAGGAAAGTAAGCTCAAGGATAAGGATATCTTTATATATTTCTCTCTACCCTCTACACTTCCCTCCTCCATGCCTTCCTGGGACAAGGTTGTGTACATAACAGGTTTGCAATAAATATTTGTTTAAAAGGCACCTGGGTGGGGAGGCTGGTGTTACTTATGCCCTCAATGTAAGGGCTACAGGTATGGGAACAAAAGCAGGCATTAGAGGCAGCAGGTGTAATTAAATTCCTGTTCTGTCACTTAATGAATAAGGAGCTTGGTCATCA
Organism: Sus scrofa; assembly: GCF_054392235.1. Taxonomy (NCBI): domain Eukaryota; kingdom Metazoa; phylum Chordata; class Mammalia; order Artiodactyla; family Suidae; genus Sus; species Sus scrofa. Next base: position 100,967,271 of record NC_139396.1, on the reverse strand, counting down.
CTTGCTGAATGCCTTGGAGCTTCAAATTCCTAACAAGTAAAATGGGGACCAAAGTGCCTGCCTCAAAAGGCTATGAGGACACACATAGTTTCCAATGTGGCTGCTGACTCACCACGAGCCTCTCTCTTCCTCTCTGGGATGGGAATAGAGACTGCTAACTAGGCTTCTCCAAGTATTAACTGCAAGAGGATATTCAAAGACCATGCAGACAGCAGATGATGTTATAAACTGAATGTTTGTGCACCTCCTAGATTCATATGTGGAAGCCTAACCCCCAGTGTGTTGGTATCTGGAGGTGGGGCCTTTAGGAGGTTATAAGGTCATCATGGGGCTAGAGCTCTCATGGGTGCTATCAGTATTCTTACAAGAAGAGACCAGGGAGCTTGCTTTTCTCTCTCCACTGTGTGAGAAATCCAGGAAGAGAATTCTCACCATGTTGACCGAAAAAAATACATTACCTAAAAATCGTGAGTTATATTTTATTTGGGGACCCTCCATAGGCCTAGAGCTTGGGAGACAGCCACTCAGAAAGCTCTGAGAGACTGTTCCAAAGAGATAAGGGAGGATCCAGGAAAAAAGAAAAAAACAAAAACAAAAACAAAACCTAGTTGAACATCAAAAATTGCTGCTAATCCCCCAAAAAAAAAAAAAAAAAAAAAAAGATACATCAAGTCACTAATTTTAGTGCCTTTCTATGTATGGGAAGATGCAAGATTTTTCCTTTGATATGCATCTTAACCATCTAGGGCCAGAATCCGGTTTCTCTCCATCCTGAATTACCCTACTGGGCGCACCACTGGGACAGCAGCAGTTGTGGATGCCACGATGATGATGGCTACCTTCCTTCTTTACAAATGGAAAGCAACAGTCTTTGTTTACTGAAACGGTGGGTAATTTTTTTTTTTTTTTTTTTTTGGTCCACAACCAGAAGCTGACCACATTGGCACCCTGATCTTGGACTTTTAGTTTCCAGAACCATGAGAAACAATCTTCCATGTTTAAGCCAGCCAGTCTAAGGTATCTTGGTACAACGGTTTGAATTTATAAAAAGAGATGTGCAATGAGTATACATCCTTGCTCCCTTACATAGAAGGTTTCCAAATTTTCAAATCTCTCTTGCAGTCCCTGAGGCTGGGCTCTATGGGCTCCACCTAGCCCTGCTCATGGGCAGCCGCACCAGACACTCATAGCCAACAGGTGATGGAGGGGCTCAGGCAAACCCTGGTGTTCCTACTGTGAAAATGACAACACTGCAGACAGTTTAAACATCCTAAGAACATATAAGGGAGAGCTACCAAAGTCACGGGGAAAGGGGGAGAAAAACCAGCAAATGGTATTTGAAGTTTCCTCAAATTTTCTATGTATAATCAGTGAAAATCTATATCTTACCATGAATTATTAATTACCTTGGATAACTCATTCCTTCTCCAGGCCTCAGTTCCCTCATGTATAAAACTAAAAATATTCTTAGTCAGAGCCAATCACACATATAGAATTCAGAGGCCCATGAAATTTGATGGGAAAGTGATTACTTTTATATATAAAAATATGTATGTATTGATATAATTTACATTATATAAAAAGACATAAAAATAGATTTATCTTCATTAACTCTTTTTTTCTCCCTTTTTAGCCACCCCAAGGCATTTGGAGCTCCCAGGCCAGGGATCAGATCAGATCAGATCTGAGCTGTAGTTTCAGCCTAAGCTGCAGATGTGGCAACACGGGATCCTTAACCCACTGTGATGGGCTGGGAATTGAACCTGTGTCCCAGGGCTCCCAAGATGCTGCCTATCCCATTACACCACAGCAAAAACTCCTATCTTCATCAACTTCTAAGGGAATTTTAACATTTTCTTTGATTTTAAATGTAGGTAAGAAAATATCATCCATAAGATATTTTCATGTCACATCACTGCAGAAATCTGAAACACCATTTACATTCACTACTACTGCGTAATTACAGTAGCTTTTAGACCTGCTTTTTGATCTTGTTATTTGTATTAATAAGGCAACAGATAAATTACTGTCATAAATTTGAGTTTTAAAATATTTTGACAATAGTGTTTCAATATACTTAGTTTGCTTTGTAATCCTATATATTTGATTTTGTGCATTTAAAAACCATTAGTCTGGAGTTCCTGTTCTACTCAGCGGTAACAAACCTGACTAACATCTATGAGGATGTGGGTTCAATCCCTGGCTTTGCTCAGTTGGTTAAGGTTCTGGCATTGCTGGGAGCTATAGTGCAGGTCATAGACTCAGCTCAGATAGCGCATTGCATGGCTGTAGTATAGGCTGGCAGCTACAGCTCAGATTAGACCCCTAGCCTGGGAACTTCAGTATGACACTGGTGCTGCCCTAAAAAAACTAAATAAAAAATAAATAAATAAGTAAATAAAAACAGTAGTCTGAAAGAAGTCCATGAGTTTTCAAAAGGGAACCAGACACCAAAAAGTTTAGACCTGGAAAGGATCTTTAGCTATGACCCTGTAACTGGTTGTTTGCAATCCACACTGCTGTTACCTGCTATCTGTTCTCTGGCTTTACACTCTGTTCATGTCCTAGTCAAGTCTGCAGATTCTGGAGCCAGATTTCCTGCTTCTAATCTCTATTTGCCCCTTAATGGCTGTATGACTTTGAGCAATTCCCTTGGCTTCCCTTAGCCTAAGTTTTTCTTCTTTTATAAAGAGAAGATCATTCCATCAACTTCTCTGGGGTCATTGTGGTGATTAATATACTAGAAAAAAAAAAGTTGAGCAGAGCACTCAGTTAATTATTATTGATATTTTTCTTGCTATTGGTTTATAATATAATGTTACCTGGTTATTTAAAACTATATCACTTATAGGGACAAATTTCCTCCAAACCAAATCTAGTATTAGTCGAACTCTTTGAAAGAAGTCATTCAGTACTTCAAGAAACAAAGAAGAGATAAGTTAACAGAATAATGGAATAATTATAACTCATTGGCTTTCACTTTGCTTCATTCTAAACTGTTTTCAAAGAAATATACAAAAATGTGATACTTTGAAAAAGTCCACACCAATTTCATTTTACTAGAATTCCCTTTAGAATCCTCTTTGCTCTGGGATTGTATATGTTTTTCCCTTCACTTAATTTCCTGCCTGCAGTTTGTATATGGAAACTGATAAGAAAGCCCTAATCTCAAACTGTGTGTGAGATCTTGTGGCTATGTCCTTAATGTAAATAATCCACTATCTTCCCAACAAACCGGTTCTGTCATAAGGCTATTTGTGATAATAACTATAGCAGCCACTTAGAGACTTTTGTTCTCCATTAGAGGGGTGCTATCTTGGAGAGTAAGAATGGTTTTATTACTTTGCATCAACTTCTGTAGCTTAAAAGAGCAGTAGTCAAGTTAGTTCAAGGCCCTTTATGACTTCTTTTGTTCTACAAAGTTGAGGAGGAAAAACATCAGTGAGGTATGAAAAGGCTGTTTGTTTACAATCAGTACCCAGATCCTTGCCTTTTTCATAAAAGGAAAGGAAACCAGCAGGAGAATTACAATACCCAGCACCTCCCTGGGTCTCTCTGCATTCTCCACACTTCTGTATTAAACAGCTAGGCAGCTGTTGAACAAGTACTATCAACAAAGCAATCTTCTAGCCCTTTGATTCAGGCTATTCATATCTTCTGCCCTGAAATAAAATGACTTTCACAATTAAAACACCGAAATCAATGCGGTATCTATTGTCATGTCTGCAGGAGAAAAGCTTTAATTACAGCCATAGTTAGATAACACAATCATTACACCTCCTTAATCTCAAATATAAAACCAGCACCCTCTGAGTACTTTGCCACCCTTTCTTTGATTTTTTTTTTTCCTTTCTCTATTTTTTTCTTTCTTTCTCCTTTTTCCCCCCAACGTGAATGGCTTTTTATCTAAGCACTTCAATTTGCATGCCTTTGCTCGGAGGCAGCTCCCCATGATATGTTAATTGCAGATTGCTTTAAGTACTAAAAGATTAACATAAAACCCTTTGCAAACAAGCTAATAGTTTATGATAATTTTTGCCTGGCCTTTGTCTGTCTATCACTGGATTGCCTCTAGCTGTAATTTTATAAAGAAGCTGTAAAATATCATTTAAACAAGTTCATTTACACATAATTATTACCAGAATCACATTATTCAATTTAGATACTCCAGCCTATTAACAATCCATGAACTAAAATGTAATTAAACTATTTTCCTTTTATGAACCTATTCATTACAATGTGTGGGAGATGGATCTCTCAGTTTCACTGCAAATTTCAGCACTTTGTTGTTGAAATTGACAAGTCTGGCACTCATTATGTGCTTTTAATTATATTAAAAGTATTGCAAGACAGCTCAGATAAAGAATATATTTAGAAAAGAATGCCTAGAAATGCCAAGATGGTGTCATCCCAAAATATATATTTATTTTACTCATGCCTTTTTTTTTTTTTTTGGCCTTTTTTAACACTGAAAAATAAAGTCAGTCTGGTTGTTTTAATTGAGATTTTCATAGCTTCTCTTAGTAATTTTTCTAATTTAAGCCAAGGGTAAATATCTCATCTAGTTAAGTATATTTACTCATTTTTTCCCCAGATTTCTATCTACTTCTTTCAAACACTCTAGTTGGAATCATACCCAAATAAGTATATTCCCCAAGAATGTACGTACAAACACACAAGAGCCTCACGTGAGGGATGCCATATTTAGCATCTGATTCAAAACCTGAACAGCTCAATTTCTTTTCTTTTTTTTTTGTCTTTTTGTCTTTTCAGGACCACACCCTTGGCATATGGAGGTTCCCAGGCTAGGGGTCTAATCGGAGCTGTAGCTGCTGGCCACAGCCACAGCCATAGCAACGCTGGATCTGAGCCACGTCTTTGACCTACACCACAGCTCACAGGATTGCTGAATCCTTAACCCACTGAGCAGGGCCAGGGATCAAACCCTCAACCTCATGGTTCCTAGTTGGATTCGTTACGTTAACCACTGAGCCATGACGGGAACTCCTGAACAGCTTAATTTCTGATATAAGCTTTAATCTGTATGGGAGCAAATGCATTAATGGGAAACATTTCATCTATTTTGAAAGGGGCCAGTTCCCTGCTTCTGCTCCATGTTGCTTGATTTCTGAGGTAACTCAAACCAGGTTAGAGCAGACCCAGAACAAACATCCTACACCTGGGAGTTGTAAGACTGGCCAGTGATGGACATCTAAGTCAATATTAATGACACAGGGCATCCCAGGTTGGGTACCTCTAGAGCAGATACCAAAGAGGAGCTCCACCAAATCCTGAGCTCAGCCTGCCTGACACCCTCCCCCATACCGACAAAGACACACAAAGACACACTGGGTCCATGACTGTCTAAAGCTTTGCTTCTTATCTCCACCCTCCTTAGACTGGTCAACAACTCCCACCTATTGCCATATGGATGGTATTTATCCTTCCTGGAGTCAATCATGACTAATATTTCCCAGTAAGAACTTTTGCTGCCTTCCACAGTCTGGCTGAACTCTTGGAGCATTGGGAGCCTGCACATGCACTTGGCATTCAGCACCTATGTTCTTCTCTAGGTGGCTGTGTGCTCTGTGGCTATTGCTTGTCTCCACCATCCAACCATCCATATCTCTCTAAGCCTCTCTATGCCTCTCATGTACACCTCTCATGGCCTAATAATATCTCTGCTTGGCCAATATTCAACTGAAATACTGTATATGCTGGTCAGACTGTAAAGCCAACCACTCTTCCTTTCTCAGAGAGCCACTATTAGATCTTCCTAGAAGAATGGGAGATACGTATAGGGATTCCTTGGCCAGCACTCTCTTTTAACCACTCCTCCTTGGGGACAATCTCAAAGAAGAAATTCAGTTGATTACAAAGATAGCTTTGTAAATTGGCCCAGAGTTTTTGAGAGACAAAAATCACCCTAAAACTTTCTGGGCCTTGGGAAATTGACTACTGCCCACCCTGCCTTCCCAAGGCTGAAGATCTGCCATGGAAGCAAGACTCCTACTTAAGGAAAAATAGCAATGGGTATCGTGTGCCCCTGTCAATTACATTGGTAGAACAGGTGATGGGGGGGAGAAAACCAAGAAACTATATAATTTATTCTAAGACACTTGCACAGATTTATAAATATTTCTTTATTTATTTTCTCTTTATGGATGCATATGGAAGTTTCCAGGCTAGGGTTCAAATCAGAGCTGCAGCTGCAGGCCTGCACCACAACACTGGATCTAAGCCACATCTGTGACCTACACCACAGCTTGCGGCAATGCCAGATCTTTAATCCACTGAGCAAGGCCAGGGATTGAACCTGCATCCTCATGGACACTATGGCAGGGTCTTAACTCACTGAGTCACAATGGGAAATCCAGACTTAGAACTGCTCTCTAAATCTTTAAATAAGTAAATAGCAAATAAATTTAAAAGACTCATGGCCAGTGATTCAGTATGTCTTACTGTTATAAACAAGACAACAAAACGGAGTCATGTATTCTAAGCCCCATGTCACCAAGGTGAGGCAACTTAATGACAGTATTGGCTCTCCTAAAAGTGGAATCTTAAATGTCAAGCAGGAATCACCTGATCAGCAGGAGTTAGCTAAGCTGCCTGGTGGATCCCTGCCATCCCTAAAGGAAAGTATCTGCGCAATAACATATCTTTTTTTTTTTTTTTCCCCGTAGTTTAACTTACTTGTTTCTCTTCCCTTTTGACCATAAAAGTCTCTCATTTTGTACAGCTCCTCAGAGCTCCTTTGTATCTGCTAGACTGGATGCTGCCTGATTCTTGAATTTTTAAATGAAGCCAAGGAGATCTTTAAAATGCACTCAGTTGAATCTTACTTTGTAACATGACTGATATATTTACTGAGTACACTCAACAGAGAGAATAAATGGGGGGGGCACACCATAAGCAAGGTCACACTCCTACAACCACCCCAAATTCCTTTTTGCCATTCACATCTCATAGGATTTGCTAGAATACAACCACCTCTTGCTTATCTGAACGAATCCCGGCCAAGGCCTGAGGAATCCACACCCATCCTGTGACTCAGGCACCAGGCTGAGGCCTGGGATGGGCTTTCTATAATTCTTTTCCTTCAGCACATGTATTTCTCTTATCTTGAACCTCACAGCCTTGTTTGTTTTATTCATCAGGGTACGTGAAAGCCTGGCAAGGTGCCTAGCCCACACAGATAACTCAATACATGTGTTAGAAGTTACATGTATTGGTAGATACTGAACATACTAGTTGGGACTGTACTCCAGGGCAGAGTCTTATCAGTATCAGGTACACCAAGTTCTGATGCATTTCAAAGGAATACAGATGACAATGCTGGGATTCGGTTGTTAAGACAAAGCATCCAAAACTCAAACTAGGGGAGTTTGGGAAGGACAGTAGGGGTGACTAGGAAGGACAGAATATCCTTTTGATGGCATGCTGTGGCACTGTGTGACAGGTCCTCCCAAGAGTTATTTAATGCCTCGGAGAGTATACCGATGTTTGATGTTACTGCTCCCTACTTAATGACAGCCCAGATGTAGTGAAGAGACATGTTAAATTGTTGACTTTTATACAGTTTAAAAAAAAAAAAAAAAGGTCTGCCAAGGTTAGGATCTTATTGCTTTATAGGACATTAGTCAGTTTCATATCTAACTTAGCAATCTTAGCATTCTTTTTTTTTTTTCTCCTGAGTGCCTATAAAGTCCCAGCTCAGCTCCACAAAGCCTTTTGCAATGGCTTCTACCATATTCCTTGTACCACCTTCATTACTGACTTAAGTATGTTAATAATTTAAAATAATTAGCAGAGGCAAACTTTTCCATAGAGGATGGATAAACAACAAGGTCCTACTGTAGAGCACAAGGAACTATATTGAATATCCTGTGATAAACCCTAATGGAAAAGACTAGGAAAAAGAATATATATACTTGTATCACTGAGTCACTTGGCTGTACAGCAGAAATGAACATGACATTGTAAATCAACTAAAATAAAATTTTTAAAAATGATATATGTGTCTGTATAGTATTGTGTGAGTCACATATACTTTTAAAATTTTGAAATTCATACATGACATTGTCCTAGGACAGGGCTTAGTAACCTCTGTAGTGCCGAGGAAGTCCCATTAACGCACAGGCTACGATCTCCAAACTCAAACTCATACACATACAAACACATACAGGAACAGAATGGTTGGGAAGGAGCTGATCCCTCCAAATCCTCAATGTCTGACAGGCAAAAGTCTGAGGCTAAGATCAAGGGATGCCCAAGACGAAAGGGAATTCCCCTTCAAGAGGAATTGAAGGAGGGAGTTCCTGTCATTGCTCAGTGGTTAACGAACACGACTGGTATCCATGAGGACACAGGTTCAATCCCTGGCCTTGCTCAGTGGGTTAAGGATTCAGCATTGCTGTGAGCTGTAGTGTAGGTTGAAGACGTGGCTCAGATCTGGTGTTCCTGTGGCTGTGGCATAGCCTGGCGGCTACAGCTCTGATTGGACCCCTAGCCTGAGAAACTCCATATGCTGTGGGTGCAGCCATTAAAAAAAAAAGAAAGAGAGGAAATGAAGGAGGATGGGGAGGGGGTAAAGAGCAGACAAGTAAAGATAAATAAAAATGCAGAATAAAGAGTGGACTATTACACTGCAGTCGGAACAAATGAAACGACATATGATAACGAAATATCCTGGGTGCATCCTGCAACACAGTGCAAAGTGGAAAAAAATGCATTTTCCAAGAATTCACATGATAAAAAGATTCACTCAGAACACATTAAAATCATTGCCTTTAAGGGTGCAAATGACAATGAAAAATGAGGGTAAAAAATAAATGTGGTAAAATGCAAATATATTTGTATATGTGTAGAAATAGTTTATTTACTTTAATGAATATATATGCCATTAGACTATATTTTTCTGTCTCTCTCATGGACTAATTGTATGGTTCAATTGAGATATAGGAGCACATTTGTGACATGATTAAAGAAATTTTACTGAAAGTCCAACATTGCAACCCTTATATAAAGAAAGTATACCTTCAGATTAACACTAACAATGAATTCTTGGAAGCCAAGGCCTTGTGTCTTCAGGAGTGCCCTCTTGACTTGTTCTTATGCTGGACCTTCATCAGGCCTTCTCTGGTGACATGGACGATTTGGTGACACAGTAGAACTTGGCAGGCATGGTAGTAAGAGTGATGCGTTCCAGTGTGGGGCAAATCCAGAGCTACTTATAGCTAGAGAGTGTTGTTGGTAAGGAGGACTCTGCACAACCCTGGGGACCCCAGAGAACCACAAGAACGCTGACACTGGAGTTCCCGTCGTGGTGCAGTGGTTAACGAATCTGACTAGGAACCATGAGGTTGCGGGTTTGGTCCCTGCCCTTGCTCAGTGGGTTGACGATCCGGCGTTGCCATGAGCTGTGGTGTAGGCTGCAGACGCGGCTTGGATCCCGAGTTGCTGTGGCTCTGGTGTTGGCCAGTGACTACAGCTCCTATTCGACCCCTAGCCTGGGAACCTCCATATGCCGTGGGAGCAGCCCAAAGAAATAGCAAAAAGACAAAAAAAGAAAAAGAAAAGAAAAAGAACGCTGACACTGTGGATGGGGTGGGGGGAGCGAATCTTATTTTCCATTACTTTTCCTATTGCTTTACCATGAATCAAGGGAAAAATACATTGTGAAAAGGAGAGAACAATGGGAGAAAATGAAGAAGTAATTTGCATGTTTCCTTTAAGTTTCATGAAATCCATACCCTCACTAGTAAGCTCCACCGTTTTCACTTCGAAGGCAAGTTTTCATTTTTAGAAGGCAAACTGTGTATTTCGCTTCTTTTCTCAGATTTTTTTTTACACCTGTTTCTATAGGTCATGTTATGTGACATTCAGTCAGATCTCTTAGGGTATACTTTTGGCTCCCCCAAGATTGCTGTTTCCAAGCACAAGAATTTCAAGTTTCTACCAGGGTCCATCCAGAAGGAACACCATCTAGGCGTAATGATTATAAGGAAAAGTCAAAGACATGGATCTGCTGCCATGTTTGTTACCTTCCCTTCTCCAAAAGTCTCTCTCTTTGTATCCCAGACTTTTTCATCCTGACAGGATCCAGTCCAGGGACATTTAGTGGCAATTGTTTTTGGAGTGGGGGGTCTGGCAGGCGCTTAGAATGCCTGTATTTGGAGTGGAGTTGGCTATTGTAATACTTAGTGAATGGAATTTCATTAGGTCCTTATCTGTGTGCAGTGAGGAAAAGAGGTCCTTTTACACAGTGCTTGTAATGGAGTGGAAAATTGCATTTCCCCCTCGCCCGAACAGTGCCATTAGTGGGGAGGCAGACTGTCTGCAGAGAGCGGGAAGCCACCTCGGGCAGTGAAGGGCTGACAGCCCGAATGATGGCAGTGCCGAGAGACCCGGAAGATATTAAAATAAAAACAGGTTGTGTTGTTCTTTTTGTCCTGTAGCGTTTCTTCCCTGCAACGCAGGGAATGATTGGATTTGAAGCCCTGAGAAAAACATGTTAAGTAAGAAATTGTTTAAATAAAGTTGTTTGAGGTTGAAAGTCTCCCCCAGGCATGGAGTGGAATGTAGTTAGCCGCCTACAACTTAAGATATCCAAGAGGCAGTAGGTTTTTGAGCCAAGCAAGTACGCAGAGAACTTAAAAAGTGAAATGTACTATTGAGGTCTCCTCGTTGGTCATCCAGGTGCATTCCAGTCCCACTAGTGGGTGTGTGGACACTTGGATGGCCAAACAATGATTCAAGTCCCCGTTTTTCTTTTCCCCAGGTTCAGAGAATTGCAGGTGAGAAGAGCTGGGAGGCAGTGGGCACAAAACAGCAGGGACATCCACCCACCTCTGGGAAATTCTTGTTGCTACACTGGGAGAGGGTTTCTCTCTATGAAGATTGGTGTTAGACTCTGTCCCATGGGAGCTGTCAGTGTGACGCTGAGGGATGCACAACCTGTCCCAGACAGTCCCAGGGCAAAGAGAAGACAGAATCTATGCAGCTCCCGGGCCCAGGTGAACCCCAGTACAAAATGGTGCATACCAGGAGTGTCGGACAGAACTGGTGGGTACGGAAGCACTTTGTGAATGTCCCAGGGCACTGGGAAAGGAGAGGCAGAAAGAGAACCTTTAAAATGGAATCAAGAAACCATGAGAACATTTGATATCCACACTGCACAAGAGCTTCTGAATTATGAAGTCCAACCATTTCTTATAAGGATGAGGTATTTCTTTCTCCTGAGGCAAGAATATCAAAGCCAAGTCCCCAGTTGCCCCCTCCACTGCCATCCACTGTCTACATCCCTTCAAAGTCTTGTCATTTGTTCTGACTGCTGTATAATGTTCATCTGAAAATATATAGAGAAATTTCAGGCTTTTCCTATTGAAAATACTAATTCCAAGGACTTGCTTCAGATGTCTCCTGTGGTACATGTGTCATAGTGGAATTTCTGGGTAATGTAAATGTTCAACTTTGGGCAAAAAATTTTCCAAAGCATACAACCAATTTGTAATCCTGACAGCAACATATAAGGATTCTTAAATATCAACATATCAACATCCTGACACTGAACTTTTAAAAAGATGTTCGCCAATCATGTATGTGAAAAATATCTTACTGGCTTTTCTTTACAATGCCCTAATCATTACTAAGCATATCTCCTTCCATGTTAATTTTCCATAAATATTTCCTCTTCTGCAAAGTGTCTATCTTTGTGCACTTTTCCATTGAGTTGTCTGTAGGTTTCTTATCTCCTATCTGTTTATAGGAGTTCTTTATATACTCTTAATACTGATCCATCATCAGTTGTGTATACTGAGAATATGTTTTCTGAGTTTACAACTTGTCTTTTCCATTTTTAAGATATCTTTTGATTAACAGGTTTCTTCATTGTAGAAGACCACAATTTAACAATCTTTTCACTTATAGTCGACACTTTTATGTCTTTTCTTAAAAATCTCGTTTCATGCTCATGTCTTCTTATTTTAGATAAGTCATACTGTTACATGTGTCATCTCTCTTTTGTTACAGAAGTTCTATGTTTCTAAGATTCACTGTGTTGTGATACTACACCCATGCACCGTCGTGTACATTTACTTTGCTGCTCCTAATTACACCACGTTTTATGAGCCTACTCTCACTTAGGCCCATTTTATAGACCAGGCAAATTATAATGTGATCAATTCACAAAGCCTTCCTTCTAATTTCCCTTTTCCCAAGAACAAAGTAATCAAGCAGAATTGAGGTATGGCTAACTTCTGAGGTAGAAGAGAATGATTACCACTCTGTACCTTCGCAAAGATAAGTCCTTTCGTGCACTTAAAAATGGCATGAATTACCTGAAAATGTGATGGATGCACACATTTTTTAAAGAATCTACTACCTAGCCCACATCTTGTCAAATAAATTTCATCTCCTGTGCCAACATCTATCATTTGATTATGGCCATCTAGAGAGCTCGGATTAAAGGATGCTGAAGCTGTTTGAATCCAAACACAAAGACCATCATGATCAGACAGCAATCCCTGCCCTGCCCAGGGCATGGGAATGGCAGCATGCATGCTTTGCTCTATAATCTCAGGTAGAGTAAGGTGTATCTTTCATCCCTAAACACAAAACTTGCCACTTTCTGGGAGCACAAGAAGAGCCAAATCCTCATGTGCTCCTCCTAATGTTTACTTTTTTAATTCAATGAATTTTATTGTATTTATAGTTGTACAACCATCATCACTACCGAATTTTAGAACATTTCCATTCCAAACCCCCATCTTACCCGCACCAACCTGTCTCCTTTGGTAACCATTCATTTTTCAAAGTCTGTGAGTCTGTTTCTATTCTGCAAATAAGTTCATTGTATCATTTTTTTAATATTCCACATATAAGTGATAGCATAAGATATTTGTGCCTCACTGTGTAACTTTGCTTAGCATGATAATTTCTAGGTCCATCCATGTTACTGCAAATGATGTTATTTCATTCCTTTTTGTGGCTGAGTGATATTCATCATTTATATGTACCACATCTTCTTTATCTACCCCTCTGTCAATGGGCATTTATGTTGCTTCCATGTCTTGGCTATTGTATATAGTGCTGCAATGAACAATGGGGTACATGTATCGTTTTAAATCATGGTTTTCTCAAGATAGATGCACAGGAGTGAGATTGCTGGATCATATGGTAATTCTTTTTTTTTTTTTTTTAAGGGCCACATGCACATCATATGGAAATTTCCAGATTAAGGGTCTAATTGGAGCTACAGCTGCCAGCCTATGCCACAGCTGCAGCAACACAGGATCTAAGCAGCATCGGCAACCTACACCATAGCTCACAGCAACACCAGATACTTAACCCACTGAGCGAGGCCAGGGATAGAACTCGCATTCTCATGGATACTAATTGGATTTGTTTCCACTATACTGCAATGGGAACTCCTAATCATATGGTAATTCTATTTTTAGTCTTTTGAGGAATCTCCATACTGTTTTCCCTAGTGGTTGCACCAGTTTACATTCCCACCAACAGTGTAAGAGGTTTCCCTTTCTCCACATTCTCTGCAGCATTTCTTATTTGTAGACTTTTTGATGATGGCCATTCTGGCTGGTGTAAGGGGTACCTCATGGTAGTTTTGATTTTTGTTCTACTGTTTAAATCAAAGGCAATAGCTCCTGTACCTTCTGGACCCTTCTGCTCAAGCAAAGACATAAAATGGCAGACTGAGGGAAACAGCTCAAGCCCATGCCTTTAAATCTTGGCTGATGTCCCCCAGTCATCACCTTTCATACACCATTCTCACCCAAGTGTTTTTAATTTGCCAGTGTAACTGGCTGTGAGATGCTATTTTACTTTTTTTTTTTGTCTTTTATCTTTTTAGGGCTGCACTCTTGGCATATGGAGGTTCCCAGGCTAGGGGTCCAATCGGAGCTACAGCTGCCGACCTACACCACAGCCACAGCAACTCAGGATCCAAGCTGCGTCGGCAACATACACCACAGGTCATGGCAACACCAGATCCCCAACCCACTGAGTGAGGCCTGGGATCGAAGGATGCTATCCTCATGGATGCTAGTTGGGTTTATTAACCACTGAGCCATAACAGGAACTCCGAGCTGCTATTTTAGAACTAGGTTTCTGAAGAAGGAAAGTGGGCAGGTTGTAGGAACAGCTGCAAAGAAACTGATTTTCTTTCTCAACTGTGGCCCCATTAGTTAATGCAGCAGGTTGTTCTGTTTAATCCATGTGGAATTTACTGAGAGTTCTGGTGTTCCCAGCACCGCATTTGACTCCAACAGCAGAAAATCAAACTACAAAATCACTGAATACAGGTCCTGGCACACTGTGAGTGCCCACGTAAGCGTTAGTTTCCTTTGGCTTCTCTTTCTTGTGTTACTCAAAAGGCTTTCAGTTCAGATGGGGAAATGAGGCTTGCCCTGTGCCATAACCACTCAACTGAGCAATTCTTCAGACATTTAAATATGACTTATCAGGTGAAACAAACAAACAAAAAGAGCTAATAAAGAAATGATATCCCAAGTGGACAGCAATGGTCTTTGGTTGGTAGAAGTCAGATGGTGTCAGTGGCTTGCATAAAACAAGAATCCCATAAATATTTGGTCCAAGAGATACCTTATGGTCAAAACACAAAATGTTCATGTTAAAAGGGATGAGAGAGATTACTTAAACCAGAGCCTTCATTTTACAGATGAGGAAATTTATCTAAGATTATGTGGCTTCTGGGACAGGAACTCTGTTTTCCTGACTTCTAGTACAGTAGTCTTTATGCTGCCTTATGCTGTCCTTTATGGCCAGGCTAAACGTCTCAGGAGAATTTCATCTGAAAGCATTTAGGTGAAATTTCCCTAGGGACATACCTGTCCTCCTCACCTCCACAGGTCCATGATGCAACATAGAACCTGGGCAGTTGGAATCCAGGCCTTGATCCAGGTAAATGTGTAGTATATCTAACTTTGCATGACCTCCAAAGGCAATCCCCTCAGCTATGGTTTTAATTTTTAAAAATTGCTCCGCTTAGAGTATCTCTAAATTTTAAAAGCATTCCCATTAACAGGTTATTTCAAATTGTCCCTGTCAGCTGGAGCTGGGGGAAGCTCCAATGATGGTCCCCCGGTGAATAATAATTTGTTTCAAATTTTAAAGGACAAAACTTATTCTTGGCAACCTCCTGTAGGGAGAAGAACTATTTCCAACGCTCTTTAATACATCTTGAAATAATTTATGAAACTTTGCGAATATATTATTTCAGGAATATGCATTTGCAGTCAAACAAAGAATAATTACTCACTGTTAGAGGAGCCTTTTGAAGGGACATTATCTTTTCTTTCATAGGTGATGGCTGAAAGAAACAATGTCTCAAAGCCACTTTCAGGTTAAAAACCTTTACTTTAGAAAATGAAAGTTAATTCGATTAGAAAAGATATTTAGTCAACCACTGAGTATGTAACTTTGCCATTGAGGAGAAATCCTGACGTCGTGTTCGAATTTGAGGAGATAACAACTAAAGGAGACAATTTCTTATCCTTCTCAAGGGAGACGGGGGCCAATTTTATTAAATAGATGCAACAAGGCCTTGAGTGAAATCAAAAAGGCAGAATCTTCCACTCACAACCCAGTGTGGTCATGGTGTATATCACAACCCTCTATCACAGTCTAGATAACCAGTGACAGAAGGATATGCCTTCGGTAATGGATGGTGGCATACATGCAAAATGGGTCTTCAACTTGGCCAGTGACATCCAGGACATCACCTATTTTGTTTTTAAAAGCTGTGGCTATAACTAAAGACATTGAAAGGATGAGAAATTCTTGAATGTTGCTGATGATCACATAAGCTAAGTTTATGGCACATTTTTGGGTGCAAAGACAGAACAACTCAGAAACTGATGAACCTCCTTGGTAGATCCATAAAAGCATGAGCTCACGAAAAGAGGAAGGAAAGGAAGTCAGATGGCTGGCTATAAATAGTCATCAATGGTGGACTGAAGGGTTGGGTTGACTTTATGGACAGTGATGTGTGGCACCTCCTGCTGTCCCCTTGCTTGACCCAGTCCTAGTTTACAAGGCCTATGTCACTTCCACCTACACTGATCTTGATCTTTGACTCTTTCACTATGAGCACACATTTTGGTGCAGCGACCCCTGTATGGGTTTCAGATTCTCAGTAATCCCCAAAGTACAGTAAACAAGTTTTCTCAAAGCAAACTTAAGTGTCCAGAAATATCCAACAAATCATTTATTCACTTGGAATAAGAGACAAAGGCTAATGAAAACATGCAGCTTCTCTATTTTTTGGCTGAAATTATCATCAGTTCAATGTGGACATTCATGTTATCTCTTCCTTTGTGCCAGAAGGGATAACTGGCAATACTCATACTTTCAGTGGAGGGGAGATAAATGACTGGTAAGTCAATGTACCTTGGCAGTGTATTTTACCCCAAAACCTGGAGGTCCAGAAGTAGGAGGTATAATACAAAGAATCTTTGCGTGTGAGAAAAATTGGACTCAACAACTTAAAATTTTCTAATTGGCCCTAGTGATCTCACCCCTTTCAGATTTCCCATATTATTACAGAGTCACAGTTGGCACTAGGTTGGTTTTTATATTACTCTATAGCTTCTTGTGTTTATAAATTCCGTACCTTACAACAAGAACACTGTGTAGGGCAGAAACTATGCCTTGCTACTTCTGTAGTCTCCACTCTAACAAACACAATATTTGGCTTGAAAGAGTAACAATATTTGTCGATGAATGGACTTGTATCATGTTTTCTTTTGATAATCCTTGAGGTCCTGGTAGATTAAAAGCCTCCTCCCTTTTTCCCCCTTTTTTTTTTTTTTTTAACTTCTAGACTAAGATGTTAGTGAGGTGGTGCCTTTTTTTTTTTTTCTTTCATTTTACAACCAAAGCTGCATCACAAGGAAATTCCTGGGCTGGGGGTTGAATATAGGAACAGCAGCTGTAGGTCTACAACACAGCTTGCAGCAACATTGGACCCTTAACCCACTGAGTGAGGCCAAGGATCGAACCCACATCCTCACAGAGACAATATTGGGGGGGGGATTCTTAACCTTCTGAGCCACAACAGGAACTCCTGCCTTTTTTAACATTAGCCCCCACACTGGTGACTTGTAGGATTCATGGTTAAGAAGTTGTAAGACACCAACTTGAGGTGACCACCAAGATGCCCACAGAGAGGTCTGATACCAATTTTCTGCTCCAGGAAGAATTATAGTGCCAATTGTCAGAAAATATGAGGCTGATGTATAAAGTTCTGAAGATATTGAGCTCAACTAAGACTACCGTGGGCAAAGGGCTAGTCACAGAAACAGCTGTCATCAAGAACAAAGACCAGAAATTGCTCTCTGAAGTAAGCACTGCATTTCTATCTCAGATTTACCGATCTCCCAGGTTTTCTCTGGTGATGTGCAGAAGACACTCCCAATAACTGATAATTCTGTATATGTCAGCCTACCAAAGCCTTAAAAACCTATTTGGTACAAGTCACTCAAATGTTATTTTTGTTTCAGCTCAGCCACCTATCAGGTCAAAAATCTACAGTACAGTTATTGATTGCTGTCGTTTGGGCAATTGAATTCTCTCTGGCTAGAGGATCACTTGATTTTATGTGGTTAACCCCCTTTCGAATACTTTTTAGATGTGGAAGGTAAGGAGGACTTATTGAGTAGTTGTCTGTGTGTCTAGTCTGAGACAAAGTAGAAGAAAAACCACAAAAGAAGCCTGAGTGTTTCCCAACTTGAGAATTGATAATCTAGTCAGGAAGATAAGATGTACACAGAGGAACAAAAAAGGGGGGAGGGCAGGAATGTGGATCAGACAAGCAAGAGCCAGAGAAATTCATAAAGAGGAGAAAGTACTCTTGACTAGTGCCCTCTAGGGGGATTTCCCAGAGGAAGAAGATCTGACCCTGGCTTAGTGACCTATGATGTCCATAGATTCAGGGAGGAGGAAGGAGAATTTAGGCAGGCTGTACAAGATGAGCAAAGACAGGAGAGATAAGTAAAGTCACATGGGGGCTGGGAAGCAGATGAGCCAAGGGATCCCACACACCCAGGATGAAGAGAAAAACAGATGGAGAGCTGGATCAGTGGTGGAAGATGCCCCAATATGGGCTTTGTGAGTGGGTGGGCTGGGCGTGAAAAGGCCATGACATTTAAAGAGTTGTTAAACCACTGATTGGCAACTTTGAGAAAGAAAATCTTGACATTCACTACATAAAATATACAATAAAAGCAGAGCTGTTTCCCTACAGTCCCCCACCCCCCAAGGCACTTATATAACACAGTCTCTGATAATACTTTTGAGGGTTCTAAGAGAAGAGAATTTGGAAAACATTAAGGTCGAATCTCCTTCTTTATTTGCCAAAGACAGAGGGGGGAAATGAGCCCAGAGAACTGAAGTGACTTGGAAGAAGTAAAGGTGAACTTCCGCATCCCTAGTCATCTTCTGTTCCCCTCTCTCTTCCTCCTGCCCCCACCTCTCCATCATCACCTCCTCCTACAAATAGTCCTCAGCCTTTTGGTCTTTGCCACCTTCAAAATATATCTCCCAAGCCTGCTCAGTTCCTTCTATCTCTATGGGTACGTTTTCACCACCTTTGATTCCAGATTCATTCATAGATGTTTACTGAGCACTTACTATCTACAGGGCACTCAGAATGAGTCAGACTTGGGCCCCCCTCCAGCAACACTGCCAGTCACTATGGAGGAAAGGAGTGCCAACAGGGTAAATTGCTGAATAATGTATTTGTAATTCTTGGCTACTTTGCATTCCATTCATACTTTTAATTCGAATGCACTCATTACTTAGTTCTATTGCTCAGAAGAGGCCGCCTCTTCCCCCACCTCCACCCCCTGCTTATTGTCATAGCAGGGCTTGAAACCATGGTATAATTAACATAATTAAAGTATTAATAAAGATTGAAGGGGTTGGACACTGTGTGAAATGCTTAATTTTGTGTATCTTTAACTGATTGAATGTTTAGGTTTGCATTTCAGCTGTCACCCAAATTATGTGTAATTAAACCAAAGCTTGGATCTGCCTGTCTCATACCCAGTGCGGATGGCAGACAGATTTGATTCTGGGGAGAAGGTGGTAAATCTGCCCACTCATTTGTGGCTGTGAGCTTTCACACTTTTTATGCATCTCTTGCCTTTTCACAGTGCATTCATCGATCAAATTATCCCATTAGCAAGGAATGAAGAATAGATAGCTGCAGTGGAGAAAAATCTGATGCTTTCAACAAAGTCTCTGGCTGCTACTCCCCATCCCAACATCCTGCCAACTCTCCCTGGGAGGCATCCTCTTGTGCTGGTACTGCAGGGATGCTCTGAGCTCTAAGCCACGCTCATAAAGCATTACAGATTACATGTCAGCATCAGCAACAGCCACAATCCCAAGGGGCAAAGCTCTGTGTCCAGGGAGAGACCAGCCTTTGGAACCCAAACCTATGGGGTACCAAGATCATTTAAAGAAGTCACTTACAAGATGCTTTAAGAAGAGATCAAATGGAGTTCCCACTGTGGCTCAGTGGTTAAGGAATCTGACTAGGAACCAGAGTTCCTACATGAGGTTGTGGGTTTGATCCCTGGCCTTGCTCAGTGGGTAAAGGATCCAGCATTGCCATGAGCTGTGGTATAGGTTGCAGACATGGCTCGGATCCAGCATTGCTGTGGCTGTGGCTGTGGTGTAGGCTGGTGACTACAGCTCCAATTGGACCCCTGGCCTGGGAACCTCTACATGTCGCAGGAGCAGCCCTAGAAAAAGCAAAAAAAAAAAAAAAAAAAAAAAAAAGAAAAAAAGAAAAAGAAGAGATCAAATCATTTTCTTGATATGAAAGGAATCATCACTCAGCAGCAAGAGCCCTAGAAGTTTACCAGCATCCACAAGAGAGATCTGTGGACATTCACAGAGAGAACATGGCTCTCTCAGCTAAAACCCCATCCCTCAAGGAAGCACATGGATCATGTATAATGTGTTCATCTTTCTGCTGGACACAAAATAGTGGGAAGAACCTGCACTATCAGAGAAGACAAGGGCCAAATGGACAACAGGGATGAGGGTCCCCCCAAGGCTCTGGTGGCCACAGAAGCAGATTACCTGCATCTCTGTCAAGATGGCCTTGAAAGACAGGTTGGACCTTCACAGGCAGTTAGAAGGCCAAGAACATGACTGGGGCTGATGGTTTGTCTGGGAGGTGAGTTTTGAAAGGGAGGCTCAGGCAACACCCAACATGCCAGACTAAGACGTGTGTAAAGAAGAAGGTCTTGGACCAAATGGGAAGGGTAATCCCAGTATATCCATAAGTAGATGGAGTGGTTGCTGTGTTAGCGTTCTATTGCTGCCTTATCAAATTATTACTGACTTGGGGAAAAAACGGCACAAATTTATTATCTCATAATTCTGTAGGTCAAAAGTTCAGTGGGCTCAGCTGGTTTCTTTGTGTCTCGTCTCCCAAGGTCAAAATCAAGGTGTTGACTGGGCCAGTTCCCTTCTGAAGGCTCCAGTGGAGAGTTTGTTCCCAGGCCATCAAAGCAGAATCAAGTCCCACTGGGCTCTAGGACTGCTTACTCTTTGGCTGCCATCCCATTCGAGTCCCACTTTATCTCTCTTGACCCAAAATAGCTATAAAATATCACCCACAATTTCCCAGTTTGGGTTTCTTTAAAATGAAGTGTAGCTTAAAAGACCCTTGAAAGGCAAACTGAGCACAGACTTTTAGGGTTTTTTTTTTCCTCTTAGCTCTCTTGCTTACTCTCATATAATTTGTTACTTTAAACACACACACACACAACAAACAAAACAACAACAACAACAACACACTAAGGCACATTTCTTTTATGACCTCTTCCCCAAACCTTTCAGTTCCTAAAAAAGGCAGCATTTTGTTTCATACCCATGGTTCATGGATTTATATCATGTTTAGTTAAATTATGTTTACAAATCCTGTACACAAAAAACTGGCATAAACAAGTTTAGAAGTAAACACAACTGCTTCTTGGTGAGGGTGGACACACTAGGGGAAGTGTCCTCCCTGACAGAGTGTGGACATGAGTCAGTGTATCTTATGGAGGGAAGGAAGGAGATGGGGAAGGTGAGATCATGGAAGCAGTTGCATGGAGTGGCAGGGGGTAAAGAGAGGTTTTACTAAACATAAAACATAAGTAATCTGAACATCCATGCACATTCTTTCTTTTTTTGGGGGGGCAGGGGGGTGCACACCTGAAGCATATAGAAGTTCCCAGGCCAGGGGTTGAATTGGTGCTGCAGCTGCCAGCTAATGCCACAACCACAGCAATGCCAGATCCAAGCCACCGCAACTGCCACTTACACCACAGCTCATGGCAATGCCAGATCCTTAAGCCACTGAGTGAGGCCAGGGATCAAACCCACATCCTTATGGATACTAGTCAGGTTCTTATCCTGCTGAGTCACAACAGGAACTCCTCCACACATGTTCTTGGCATTATTTTTAAAGTGATCACCCTATCCTCTAACCAAATATAAATACATACATCAACAAAAGTATGGCATGGTTTTTAATTCAGAGGACAACATTAAGGCAAAATGGCAGCCCCATCCCCTTCCTTGGGCTTCAAAGATGTAGGCTGTGTGGACTAGCTGAGTCTGGTGGCAGCGGCCCTCAATCTCAGAAACAAAGTGCCCTAAAGACTGATCTGAGCTTGAGAAAGTTAAAATCGACCAGGTAGAGGCATCTACTGTGGTCACTTGTAATTATTCTCTTCCCCCTGGCGAAGTGTATCTAAAACTGCACCATTCAGCGCAAGTGTTTTGATCAATTACATACACTGGTAGGTTAGCACCTTCATGGGTTACTCTGGCTGATTCATTACCCCTGATGTGGCACAGAGCAGCATTTCAAAGCACCAATTAGTAAGTCAGACAGGCTTGAGTTTGAATCCCAGCTTCGCCTGACCGCCTTGCTTTGAGCAAATTATTTAACCACTGAGAGCCATGACTTCCTCAATATGAAATGGAAAGGATAGTACTGTTTACAGAAGTACGATGGAGACTAAATGGAGACTTAGTACATAAAACACGTTGTGTAGAGCATTTGGCACATAGTAAGCCTTCCAGAAATGGTACCTGGCTTTTTCAGGACATAGGGAGGCTCTGACTTGTGAGGGGCAGAAAGTCGTGACATGGGATATTGCCCAGGCCCCAGTGCAGGGGATAAATGAGAACCTGGGGGCAATTAGAGGCATCATAAGGTGCTGGGTATGAGAGGAGAATGTAGGCACTGAGAGACTCTACGATAGTGTTGGCCCACTTGAAGATTCCAATCAGTGCTGATCCAGGACCCCTAGGAGTCAGACACTTGCTACAAACCAGCCGGAGTGACTCTCTGGAAGACTGAGAAAGTCCCAAAAATATCCCGGAAGGCTTCCCAGCCAGTCACTTGTATTTCCATTTAGTTATAAAACAATAATGAATGAACAATAATGAATGCCTGCTCTGGATCAAGTGCTGAGGATAGAGGGGTGATAGCAAGGAGTTCAAGATCCTCAGAACATCTCAAGAAAGGAACATGGATATTGACTCTTTCCTATTCTACTGTAATTTCATGGGAGAGTACATAGGTCTCTAATCAGAAGACAGGATCACTCATCAGACCTGGGGAAAATGCAAACTTTTGCTCAGAAAAGATGACATGTGATCAGGGTCCCCAAAGGTGAGTTTGATAAGCAGGAAAAGAGGGGAAAAGCATTCCAGGCAGTGAGAAGACCACACACAAATGCACAGAGCTGTGAAAAATTCTAGCAGGTCAGTTGTAACAGTGAGAAAGTCAGGGCAGCTAGAATGGGTGGTATCTGGCAGGTGAGGCTAAAAGGGTAGGGTAGGGTGTCTCACTGCTGGGTCCAGTTCCTGGATATTAAAATCACTTTATCCTAGGTCACTATCAATAAAATCAAAACATCAACCCAGTAATGTGTCTTTAAATCAACTATAATATGGGAAGGATCTGTGTCTTGCATTATCCCAATGACCTTAACAAACTAGGCCAAGGCTTCTCAAAATTTAAGATACTTGCATATGAGATACCTGGAGGTCTTGTTAAAATGTGGATTCTGATTCAGCAGGTCTGTAATCAGGGCCTCTAAGGCTCCATATTTCTAACAAACTCCCAGGTGATACAGATAGCACTGGTCCATGGACCACATTTTAAATAGTAAACTTCTAGATCCCATCATTCAATTTCCACCAAGAATTACTTTGCAACAATGAGGACCTGCATTTCTATATACTTGTATAATCCACCTACTGGAATTGTTAAAATAAAGTACACACACTAAGCCATCTAGAGCATACCGACAATTTCTCTTCCACTGGCACCCCCTCCCCTTTCCCCAAAGTAATTTAGGGGAAAATAATCTTGTATCTTCTAACCCCAGTAGCATTATGATTCAGACAATTCTTCAAACTTTCCCACCCTTTATCAACTTGGAATGTGAATGAAACATCTGACCCAAATTTCCCCATTTCCTGTAGCTGAGCCACAAGGTAAAAGTCTGAACATTCTTACTGTGCAACTCTTTGGATTTTCAGTTTCAGACAGAAAAACATGATTCCCTTTCATTTTAAGCCATTAAAGTCTGGGAAACTTTACTTCACATTACTGAACTCGGGATCAAATAAAACTGCCTGGGGTGGGTGATGGGATTTGTTAAAAAAAAAAAAAATGAATCTACCTCAAAACTCAGGATGTATCTTTATCTAAAAAGAGACAAGAAAAGCACCCCCACTGGTCTGCTTTCTCACCCCAAGATTTACATGAAATATGCTCTCCTAGGCTCAACAATTCCTTTCCTAAGCCTTGATGGAGAGGCATCACAGCTTTCTGGGGAAAGTTCCCAGGAGAAAGTGGATTTTCTTCTCTTGCTTAAGCCTTCTCTTGGGTGCCAATGTCAACTGGAAGCTAGAGGATGTCAGGGTTGCTGTGGGCTTCTCTCCCTTTCCTTGAGTCCTATGGAAACCACTACTTATTACGTGGGACCCTCATTTGT
Source organism: Sus scrofa (assembly GCF_054392235.1). Lineage (NCBI taxonomy): Eukaryota > Metazoa > Chordata > Mammalia > Artiodactyla > Suidae > Sus > Sus scrofa. The sequence continues at coordinate 100,943,212 of NC_139396.1, read as the reverse complement.
CAATATATCACTTTCACGGGCAACTGAAGTATGTTAGCCTGCTATCAAACTACAGAAGATAGAGTCTTTCCAATGTTTCTGGTTCCCCCGTGATGTTCATCACTCTTCTAGCCAGATACTGCTCAGAAAGATCTCATGCTGATTCTCCTTGGAGGATGGCAGTTCAAATCATTTTTCTGGAAAGGAAGGAACTTTTTTTTTTCTTTTTCCATGAACCATTAATTCCTATAAATGACCTTAGGCTACCACAATCTTAGAAAACAAATGCCAGGTTCTGGGTTTTCTAGGGTAGTTTTGAACATATACAAAAGGGATAATGCATAATAGGGAGAGGGCCCTGGGCCTAGAGTTGGGGATGGGTCCTAGTTTTGCTCCAAATCAGCTAAGTGACATCAGATATGTGACATAACTTTTATTGCTTAACTTATCTCAACTGTTAAATGACTATTTTGAAATATGTCATATTTCCTCCCAGGGGCTAGAAAGATCAAAGGAAGTATGCACAAAGAACTTTAACACTAGGAGTTCCTGTCGTGGCGCAGTGGTTAACGAATCCGACTGGGAACCATGAGGATGCAGGTTCGGTCTCTGCCCTTGCTCAGTGGGTTAACGATCCGGCATTGCCGTGAGCTGTAGTGTAGATCGAAGATGCAGCTCAGATCCCGCGTTGCTGTGGCTCTGGCGTAGGCTGGCAGCCACAGCTCCTATTAGACCCCTAGCCTGGGAACCTCCATATGCCGCAGGAGGGGCCCAAGAAATGGCAAAAAAGAAAAAAAAAAAAAAAAGAAAAAAAAAAAACTTTAACACTAATGTCTGCAACAAATGAAGAAAATGAGAGGGGTGGAGATGGACGGATGGGTATGTGGATGAATGGGTGGACAGGAATATGTATGGATGGGTGGATGGGTGGGTGGATGGGTAGATGGTTGGGTACATGGATGGATGGATGGGTGGGTACATAAATAGTTACATGGATGGATGGGTACCTGATGGATGGGTGGATAGGAATATGGATGGGTGGATGGATGGGTATGTGGTTGGGTATATGGATGGATGGGTAGATGGGTATGTGGGTGGGTAGTTGGATAGATGGGTTGATGGGTATCTGGTTAGGTACATGGGTGGATGGATAAATTGGTAGGTGGGTGGTTGTGTAGGTAGATGGGTGGATGTGTATGTGGTTGGGTACATGGGTGGATGGGTGGATGGCTACCTTTTGGGTGGACAGGAATATGGCCAAATGGATGGATGAGTATGTGGTTGGGTACATGGATGGATGATTGGATGGGTATGTCATTGGTTACATTGATGGATGAGTGGATGGGTAGGTGGGTGGGCACCTGGATAGTTGGGTAGACGGCTAGGTGGGGGCTACACAGATGGATGGATGGCACAATCTGTACCAGAGCCAGGATTTGTTTCACTTTGTTATATAAAGTATTTCCTGCTGTAAATCCAGTAAGTGTTTCACATTACCTTCTCTGAACTAAGCTTAAGAACAAAAAGTAATTGTCTACCTTTCTAAATTACAAGATTTTCTGATAGGGATGAAAAATTCGGTATCATTTACTCCATTCTACTTACTTTGCAAGTAAAGGAACTGAGAACAGAGGGGAAAGGGTTTGTTCAAGTCTATAAAACCCATAAGGGCAGAGCTGGTGAGGCTCTGCCAGGTTGGCACTCCAAAACCACCGGTTGCTTCCTGATGTCCTCCTGACAGTACAAAAAAGACCCATCTTCTCTGGCTTTAGAAAGTACTTTCATTCCCTTCTGACCAAGAGCCTGGCACTGAGTTTTTATAAAAGTACACTTTTGTACCAAAGAGTAGTTCTTTCTCAACAACAGGAAAATAGAGAGATGTGTTTCCAATTAGTCAGGGAAAGAACTCAGCCACATATGCCTTGCCATTTAGTGTTGCTAAGCTGGTGATTTCTCCCCAAAGCAGGGAACGGGTATAACTGTCATCATCCTTTCTGTTATTTGCATCCAAAGAAGTCACATGTGTCTCAGCAATGTGAAATATTCTCTTTCATCTGCTCAGGAATTATCCAGTGTCCGCTCCTTCCTCCAGATTGCACATCATTAACTTCCCCTTGCATGAGCTAAACTCCCTGACACAAACTCTCATGCAAAGTAATATGTTTTAAAAAGAGAAAAAAGTCACTAAAGAAGGGTTTAGCTTTCCTTCATTCTGCAGTCCTCTTTCTAAAGGAGTTCCTGACTGCCAGAGAGCTTTCTCTGGGCACAAAAGACTCCCCTTCATTTTGGATAACACCTGATAACGCTTCATTAAAATCCTTTCCCAAACAGAAACTCTAGCATCTGGATTCAAGGATTCAAAATAAACGTATGCACTTCTAAAAGGAAAGCTGACAAGGAGAAGTTACATGCACATCATTAAAAAGTCAGAAAAGCCCTGACTAAGTAAGAACAATCTTTCAATTCATTAATGCCAAGACTTCTCCTGGGAGGGAAGCAGGGCAGCATCACTGAAAGAAGCCAGGGCTTTGTAAAGGGCCAAGTTTACTGAGTTGACAGAGTTTGGAAGGAGTAACAATAAGGAAACACATCAGTGAAGAGAAAGAACCTCCTGGTTTTTTCAGAGCATTGTAACTCCACTCAAAAAGTTCGGAAGGAAAGAAAAATTTGATATGGCATGCAATAGATTATTGCAATAATGGATCGCAATCTGTTCAAGCATCTCTGTATTCATGTCACTGAAAAGTTCCTTCTACTAATGCTGAGTTCAGCCATAGGACTTGCTTTGACAAGTAAGATGGTAGCAAATAAGATATAAGCAAAGATGTGAAATACGCTTATACACTGGGGACCTTGCTTTTTTTTTGCTGCTCATGGAACTCTGTAACTACCATGCCAATAGAAGCCTCCTGAAGATCATAGGAAATGAATCCCTAGTCATGCAAGCCATCCATCCCAGGGGTCTGTCCCAGCAGAAACCTGTGAAGGAGACCAGACAAGAAGCTGAGACCACCCTGGATCCAGAGAACTATCCAAGTGAGTCAAGCCCAAACTGCCCATCTGCACAACTGAGAAATAAATATAGAGTTGTTTTAAGTCACTAATTGGGGGGGGGGGGGTAGTTATTTAGCAAAAGCTAATTGATGCAGTAGTTCTGAAGCTCTCACAGAGAACAAATCCACCAGTAACATGTAGATTATCAGCTGATTTCCAAGAGCTAGGAAGCTCAGCTCTCAGAAGATAATTGACATAAGGTTCACTAGCATCCTTGCACAGCAGAAGAAATGCATCCAACAGATAAGAGATGGGGACTAGGTATGGCAACAAGGTAGCAGGTGCTGCGTCCCATTGGAAGAACACTTAGGACAGCTATACTACATGGTGTCATGGATTCCAACATACCCAAGTTGTCCAGTGGATGTGGAGGGAGAAGAATTTGGTTTGAGGCCTAGCTCTGGCACTTAAGTGTCATATGACTTTGAGAAGTCATTTTGCCTTTCTGTCTCTGTTTTTTTTCAGTAGTAATGTGGGGCCACTAAGAGTTACCTCACAAAAGTCTTGTAAAGAATACATGAAAAACATACATGTGAAAGTATTTATTTATGGAGAGCTATACAGTATCAAGTATAATTTTTATGACAAAGTTGATTAGTAATAACACTGGCCCAAACTCAGGAAATACAATTTAAAAGCATGATGCTGTTTCCATATGCCTATATACCTACCCATCTGTTTATCCCAACCCATCCTCTCTTGCACAAGTAACAAAAACTCCTCCACCTAGATCAACAAATGTCATCAGAATTTTAAGATTCGGAGCTGTTGTGTTTATGAACCACCTTGCAAACTGGCAAAATGTGGAAATGGAAGGCACTTGGGATTGTAAGAAACCCTATTGTGAACTGTTTAGTAATGAGAATAATCACTCCCTAATGTATCTGCATTAATTTCATTAAATACACACACATTCACATGCATGCTCCTTATGTTCTGAAAAGCAGGGCCTTGCTCCACACATCTTCACAAAGCATTTTGAACTGACCAGTGTTGATCTTGCAAAATCGGAAAGAAAGAGGTTTCAATCTTATAAACTGAAGATATTTCAAAGCATATGAGAAAATAAGTAGGGTGTAGGATTCAAAGACAAACTCCGCCTCAGCAAAACCCCGGGTTCTAAGTTTCCTGGGTTTATGGAAACCCGGCAGTGAAGTTAGCACCCCAGTTTGGGGGAGGGAAACAGCCATGATGAAAGGGTAGAATTTCTTTCATGGTATGATTGTCCTCTAATCATTTTCTCATATCCTTACTGCCTTTTGTTATAATCTTTGAGAGAATATACCAAGAGATAGCATTTCTTGTTTGGCAGAAAAAGACATGTTTAGCTGTTTTATGTTTAGGATGATATTATTAATAGTCCTGTATATATACTTGCCTTCTGCCTGTCATGTATACCAGTGCTCTTGGTTTTAATCCTCACCGCTATTCTATGAGACAGACACGAATATTATCCCTATTTTAAAGTAAAAGAACTACAGAGAGGTTAAGTAACTTGCATGAAGTCACACAGCTGGATCATTGAGGAACTTGGATTTTCTCTAGGCCATCTGACTCCAGAGTCTGTCCTCTTAACTAGAACACCTAAGTCCCAAGCATGCCTCCAAATGCACCATAATCTCCACAAACACTCTGACCTATTTGAGAACCCCTAGGCTAATGACCTGGTAAAATAGGACCATTACCACACAACTTGATACAACGTTGGCTTCTTAAATATGAAGGCCCAACACAAAATTTAATATCAGAACTATGCCGATGACTTCGGTATTTTATGCACACACACACATGCAAACACACATATCCACTATATACCCTACACCCTAGTCAGTTTACTAGATAACCTGCCCAGATTTATTTTATTTTGGCAGTGAATAAAGATATTCCTCTTCCAATTCAATAAAAAAGCACAACAGAGCCGTAAATATAGAGATGAATGTAAGAATTCAACCGTTTGATTGCATTAATTCAAAGAACTGATTAAGGAGTCTTGATACAATGGTGGAAATCGGTTTGATTTATTAAGCTACATCATCCATGAAATCTACACAGAGTGGGGAAAAAAATTAAACCTGTCACTTTAAAGAAATACACTCTACAATAAAGGGAATGAGGAAAAGGAACCTCGAGATAATTTATAAACATATGCATAATCTGGAGAAACCAACTCACAATGGGATATTACATTCTTCCAAGTCTGTGACTGGGGGGAAGCCCCCCTCTTCATTCCCACATCCAGCTCTCAATTAGGAAAGGAATATTGCTTTGTTGTTGTTCCTCCTCAGCCTGGAACATGAAGCAGCGAGGAACCCTTAGTTATAAGCACTGCTTGGTAAGTAGTGGAATGTTAGCCTTCCTTTGCATTATAGCATCACAGTGCTTGGTTGGCTCTTTCTGCCATGTGGCCAGGGCCACAGGTGAAAGCCAAAGGTTCCCAGCCACAAACACTTGTATTCTGCTTCAAGGAATCAGAAGAAGCCCTTGTCCAAATGGTGCCAACAGGAACCTTGCTGAGCATATTGCCCCACCAGGCTTCTACATCAGCATCACCTGGGAGCTTGTTAAAATGGCAGTCTCAGCCCTACCCCAGACCTCTTGAGCCAGAGCCTGATTATAACAAAGTTCCCTGGGGATTTGCATCGTAGTAAAATCTGAGAAGCTCAGTAATGCATTGTTCAGTTCCAGGAGCAGTGCTCTTAACTGCAAGGTTGTGGGTGACCAGCAGGTTAAGAAACTGAAAGTCTTAGAAATGATTGGCAACAGGCCTGGGAAGGCTTCACAGGGAGAGAAGGGGTCTTAGTGAGTTATTTTCAAAGACTGGAGAGATCTCACATAGTAGGTCAAGAGCTGTTACACAAAGTGCTGAGGAAAAGCACTAGGTGGTTTAGATCAGAGTTTCTCAAGAGCAGCATTACTGACATTTTTAAGCAGATAATTCTTTACTGAGGGAGGCTATCCTGTGCATTGTAGCATCTTGCCAGCATCCCTGGCTTCTACCCACTAGATGTTGGTATCACCACTCGCTCAAGTAGGGAAATCAAAAAGGCCTCCAGTCATTGTCAACTGTCCCCAAGAGACCACTGGTTTGTATGTCCAGTATTTCATTTGAATCCAATCAGTGGCATGACTGCTAAAAATAAAAATAATGAAATTACAATTATAATAATCTTTAATTATAAAAGTAGTAGAAGTTGAAATTCAGCTGAAGGAAGGCAATATTCTGGCCCTATTCTTCTGCTGTGGTTATTCCCTCTTATAATCATATGTTCAGTTCTAGCCCCCTACTTACAAATAACAAACAAAACAATTCTGGCTAAATTAACCATGTTGTTATGAAAGCATCCAAGATGTAGATGCATCAGGCAATTATGTCATATGAAGAACAACTTAGGGAATTGTTAAATTTGGAGATGAGAAGCATACACCAGGTATCTTACAATATCTGAAGGACCATGTGAAGGAGAAATAAAGATCCGTCCTGTGTGGCTTCCGGAGCCAGAGCCAGAGATGTTAGAGCAGACAGGGGATTAAGAAGAGGAAGTATCATTCTATGGTCAGAATTGCCCACAGAGAAACAGGATGTATGACAAGGTAGCCCGAGCCCCAACACCAGGAGACAAGGATGTAGCTGGATAATCACATATCACAGAGGGGGCATAATGGACCCTTCCCTGAGCTTGAAGACAAGCAATTCATGCTTCAACAAATATTTATTACATGTTTGATATGATATAATCACATGCATGTAATTCAAAACAGAATTGCATGTTCTAAGATGAACTAGAATTGGTCTTGGCTTTTATTTATTTATTTTTGATAAGCAAGAAATAGGTTTATTAAGACTGGATGCTTGTGAGAGATGCAAGCGGGCAGGCACAGAAGCTCTGCTTATTTTATTTTTTAGTGTTTTTTTTAAATTTGTTTTTATTGTTTTTTCCCCAATACAATTTTTTTTTTCTACTGTACAGCATGGTGACCCAGTTACACATACATGTATACATTCTTTTTTCTCACATTATCATGCTCCATCATAAGTGACCAGACATAGTTCTCAGTGCCACACAGAAGGATCTCATTGCTAATCCATTCCAAAAGCAATAGTTTGCCTCTATTAACCCCAAGCTCCCAATCCATCCCACTGCCTCCCCCTCCCCCTTGGCAACCACCAGTCTATTCTCCAAGTCCATGATTTTCTTTTCTGTGGAAAGATTCATTTGTGCCATATATTGGATTCCAGTTATAAGTGATATCATATGGCATTTGTCTTTGTCTTTCTGACTGACTTCACTCGGTGTGAGAGTCTCTCGTTCCATCCATGTTGCTGCAAATGGCATGATTTTGTTCTTTTTTATGGCTGAGTAGTATTCCATTGTGTATATATACCACATCTTCCGAATCCAATCATCTGTCAATGGACATTTGGGTTGTTTCCATGTCTTGGCTATTGGGAATAGTGTTGCAATGAACATGTGGGTGCATGTGTATTTTTAAGGAAAATTTTGTCTGGATATATGCCCAAGAGTAGGATTGCTGGGTCATATGGTAGTTCTATGTATAGTTTTCTAAGGTACCTCCATATTGTTCTCCATAGTGGTTGTACAGCTTATATTCCCACCAACAGTGCAGGAGGATTCCCTTTTCTCCACACCACTCCAGCATTTGTTACTTGTGGATTTATTGATGATGGCCATTCTGACCAGTGTGAGGTGGTATCTCATGGCAGTTTTGATTTGCATTTCTATAATAATCAGGTCTTGGCTTTTAAAGAGTTCAGAGAGGAAGAGACTGGAGAATCCACAATGACCAGGACACACTAAGTGGGGCAGGAGGGGCATCTGGCTCAGCATCCTCCTCTGCTTTAACCATTCTCTAGATAAAACTTGCTGATGACTGGTACCAGGCAAAGACAAGAGGTGCACATGGAGAGAACTGGGGAAGGAGATTTGGACTCTTGTTCTGCTACTCTGCAGCCTTGGGAAAAGCCTCAGGTAGGCTAGAAGGCTTCTGGTTCAGACTTGAAAACCAATAGAGATTTCAGTTACACTGCTGTGGGGGTTCCCTGCCCTCAGAGTTTCTGATTATGTAATGAACAGTCCAGACCCTAACACAGAGTGGCACTCAATGTTTGCTGAAGAAACGACATAATGATCATCCAACTTACCAAGAGGACCCAATATGGAGTTTTCCCTCTGCAATGGATATATATCCTACCTCTTGTAGACACTAAATCTTTCACTTCCTGTTAATTTATTTTCCTAGTTGGCAAAACAGACAGAGCTATGCAATTACTTAAAAGAAAACAGCTACTACCAGTACAATTTTTGTAACTCACGCCTCGCCTTGGGCTATTGCAAGGTCCTCTTAGCTGAACACTAATTGTCATCACATGGACACAATTAATGATCATTTTCTTGCAAATAATAGATCTAAACCAAATTCAAATAGTGTTTTTTTTTTAATGTGGCACAATGCTGACAAGAAGACCAAAGTAAATATCTCCATGTGTCTTTAATAATAACCTTAAAGGAAGACATATTTTATCCTCAAGAAGTGGGTCAGTCAGATGACCCTACTGAGCGAGTATTAAAACAGCTGTTCAATGCATAGAATAACATTCTTTAATTTACTGTGTTTGCCTTTTAGACCCTATTTTGTTTTTTCATTTTGAAGAACTAAATGCCCCAGATGAATCAGTCAACAATATGTTGGCTGCTCTCACATTCAGCCTTTTGCTGTTTTATTCTAGTGCCCTGATCTTATTTCAAGAAAGAATGACAAACTTATAGCTGCTCATGCTAAATTTATGGAGTTCTTTGTGGCAGGCATTACTGAGAACAGGGCTGAGGAAATAGGTAAGACGTAGTGGAAAGAGGAAACCTCCATAAATACAAGGCCAAGCCTTGATTTTCATCTAAGCCCTGCAGTTCCAGCACTGAAGGCCCACATGCTTGAAATTTTTTAAAAAGATGTGTGGGGCAGCCCAAGGTGCCGAGTGCTAATTAGATGGACAAATGAATGGTCACCCTCAAAAGGCACATTATGCCTAGTCACAGCTCTTCTCAATGCCCTGGTCGCTGCTTTAATAGCTCTGTGACTTTAAACGCTACAAGGTCAAGAAGAGCTGCATTTTGCTGGAACCTTCTCAGCAGACCCCATGTGGACCCCCAGATCCCAGGGCTGTGTCTCTGCAAAAGTGACCTATTAGAATGGGAGGAATGTAACTCTTTATTTCACCAACATGATGTCATATAATTAGTGGGCATATTTTGTGTTTGCTGAATGGAATAGTTTTCACCCCCTCGTTTAGGGACTGAGCAGTCACAACTTTTTGATGAAGGAAATTCCACTCGATGTACAATTAGGAGGCCTGTTTAAAAGAATCTTAAGAATGGCTTTGCCCAAAGAGCATTCTAGGGAACATTAGTTTCATAAAATGCTTTATTTGTTTGGTTTTTTTTTTTTTTTTTTTTTACAAAGAGTTTTAGGAAATGAAGCCATATTTCAGTATCCTCTTGGAGATTCCTATTATACTTTGGCAGATTAAAGGTTTCAGAAGCCCAATAGAAAGGAAGCCTGCTTAAGTTTAATTTGACCAAACATTTCATAAAACCTTTTGCTAAGGATCACTTTTTCATATAACACTGACTAGGGACCTAGACTCAAATTATGTGGATGATGAAGCCCATATTAGATTTTCAGCCAGATGTTTGATGCTTTGTGAACCTGCAGGGGCAGGCTGACCTGGTAGCTAGATCACTTCCAAAGAGATAATTTGAAAGAATAAGGTCTAATGTTTTTCAATTGCCTTGTAACCTAAGAAACTAAGTGTCACAGACTCAATATGAGACCCTACACCTTCCAGGATCTCTAGCTCTCTTGTAAGTATTACCAAAACTCTTGAAGAAGCATGATGACACCTGGACATACGAGCCTATGTGAAAGTCAGGCTCATAATCCTATTCATCCTTACAAATGATGCTCCAGACATACTGTACAACACGCCATGTCCTCTCAAGTCTCCATACCTTTGAACAGGCTCTACCTTCGGTTTGAATGACTATCCTCATGTATTCACCACTAAAATATCAAGTAGGGATTGATGTAAGGTAGAGCTCTCAAGGTAAACAATGAATTGCTGGATTCTTCCTCTCATTTATGAGCCACTGCTTCCCCTGAAAGTCCCCATGAGAATTCAGCTGCTTCTTCTTTGGGACTCCTCTTACACATGTATTGTATCACATTTCACTGTAAATGTCTGCCTAGGACAGTCACTCCCCAGGGCCACATTTTCTTCAGTTTTGAAGCCTAGCACTGACTTCACTGCCCTGCACACTTCAGACCTCTCTCTCTCTCTCTGTGTGTGTGTGTGTTTTGTGCAAAGATTATGAATTCTCCACTTTGTCTATGTGAGCCTCATGGGCCTATGTTCTATTTGCTGCCACTGAAGGTAGCACAGCTACTAGAAGTACATGAAAAATATGGTACATTCATCTTAGCCCTCTCTCTTCCTGGAGAAGATATGCAATCAGTAATATTTAGGATAGAAACCAACAACAAATCAAAAACTCAATATTCTGAAAGGGCCAACAAATCTCCAGTTGAATTTCTGTGAAAATTCTTGGCCACATGAAGCTAACTAGCTCTTGGCCTACAAAGTGCCTCTCTTCTAAATACAGTTATCTTTCTACTCATATGAACTTTTAAAACCAGCTTAAGAGAGACTGATTACAGCAGAGGGTCTAATTATTATTAAAAATGGCAACAGAAAACAGTCTCCAATCAAGACTCATTTGTTTGTTACCTTTCTTTTGTTTGTTTGTTAAGGCTTTATTGAAGTACAGTTGATTTACAAGGTTGTGATAATATGTGTACAACAAAATGATTCAGTTATACACACACATATCCATCTCTTTCAGATTCTTGTCCCACATAGATTATCACAGAGTATTGAATAGAGTTTTCTGTGCTACACAGCAAGTCCTTGTTGGCCAACCATTCCATATACCTCAGTGTGCACATGCCAATCCCGGACCCCTAGTCCATCCCTCCTCCCTCCCCCCACACCTGTCCCCTTTGGTAACCATAAATTTTTCAAAGTCTGTGAGTCTGTTTCTGTTTTGTAAACAAGATCATTTGTACCTTTTTTTAAATATTCCACATGCAAGTGATATGTGATGTTTGTCTTTCACTAGCTTCACTTAGTATGATAATTTCTAGGTCCATCTATGTTGTTGCAAATGCCACTATTTCATTCTTTTTTATGGTTGAGTGATATTCTATTGAAGAGAGGTACCACATCTTTATCCCCTTCTCTGCTGATGGACATTTAGGTCACTTCCCTGTCTTGGCTATTGTAAATAGTTCTGAAATGGAGATCAGGATACATGTATCTTTTTGAATTATGGTTTTCTCTGGATAAATGCCCAGGAGTGGGATTGCTGGATTATATAGTAGTTCTATTTTTTGTTTTTTGAGGAACCTCCATACTAATTTCCATAGTGGTTGCATCAATTTACATTCCCATCAACAATGTATGAGAGTTCCCTTTCCTTCATCCCTCTCCGGTACTTATTATCTGTATACTTTTTGATGATGGCCATTCTGGCTGGTGTAAAGTGGTACCTCATAGTAGTTTTGATTTTCATTTCATCTGGCTGGTGTAAAGTGGTACCTCATAGTAGTTTTGATTTTCATTTCTCCAATAATTAGTGATGTTAAGCATCTTTTCATGTGGTTTTTGGCACTCTGTATGTCTTCTTTGGAGAAATGTCTATTTCTATCTTCTGCCCATCTTTTGATGAGGCTGGTTTTTTTTTTTTAATTTGAGCTGCAGGAGGTATTTGTATATTTTGGAGATTAATCCCTTGTTAGTAGCTTCACTTGCAAATATTTTCTCCCATTCTGTGGGTTGTCTTTTTCTTTACTGCGCAAAAATCTTTAAGTTTAATTAGATCCCATTCGTTTATTTTTGTTTTTATTTCCATTACTCTAGGAGGTGGCTACATGTAAAAGAATAAAAGTAGAACATTCTCTAACACCATACACAAAAATAAACCAAAATGGATGAAAGAACTAAGTGTAAGACCGGATACTATAAAACTCTTAGAGGAAAACATAGGCCAAACACTCTCTGACATAAACTGTTACCTTTCTTTTTGAACAGAATGAAAACAGTGATGACTTAATGCAGACTTATCCCCAGCAAGACAAGTCTGCATGTCTGTTTTGGCCCCTTCTTTTCTTTATCTTCCACTGCACTGCTAAAGGTCTGGCTCTGTAGGAACAGCTCCAAGGAAATGCTGACACATGTACAACTTCAAGAAACACGCTCGTATCTTTAACTAAATATTTATGCAACTTAGCCCTAGTTTGGTGATGAGCACTTTCTAAAACATTTTATAGGACCCATAGAGAAGCCATACATGTTTACAAAGAGAAGGAGAGTACTTTAAAAGAAGATTTTATAAAGTCTTCAATTTGATTTCAGAGAGACTGTAAAGCACTCAGTATCATTAAGTGTGTGAAGTGATGGGACATAGTCATACATTTCTAGGCCTTAAATTTAGCCCCATAGAACATGGCGTTTTGAGCAGTTTAAGTTTGAGCTCTATCTGACTAAACCACATGTTCATGAATTAGAGAGGGGATACCATTGCTTACTTCCTAGCAGAAATAAACGTAATGTCTTCTAAATGAGTCTTCCTTCTTTTAGAGCTTGCTGGGAAAGAAATATTTAAAATGTCCCATCATCATGGAATGTCAACTCACTTTATGACAGTTTACATGGCTACGGCTTTGTTGCTTCAATTATATCCAGCCAATGAAATTTTAAGCATCATCAAGAAACAGCAATTTTCCAGACCCCACCTATTTCCCTTATTTCATTTTCTAAGATACTCAGGAGGCCATCCCTTCAATAGCTGGGATACCTTAAGATGACTGGTTTTAAAATAGTCATGGCTTGTCTTAAGAAGAGGAAAAATGACTCAAACCCAAGAAGTTCACCAACAACCTGCACATAGACTAGTCACAGACTGTTCTTGTCAAATGCAACAGTTACAGTTTCTTCTGCTGGCCCTAGGTCTAATAATTTGTGAAATTAGAAAGTTGGAATTGAGGACAACCTGCAACATCACTTCAGAATTTGTTAAAAAAAAATGAAGATCCCCAAGCTCTGTGGCATATCTAAGGAGAGAGACTCTCTGCAACACAGCTCCCCGGAATCTGAATATTTAATAAGCACCTGCGATGATTCTAAAAGGACACACTGGAATCAAAAAATTGAGGAACTGAGTGGCTACTGGATATTTTCCAGTTCTATTATTATGCATATTGGTGATGACTTTGGCAAGGACATCAGCCTAACTGCCATGGGGGCTTTCCTATTTATGCCAAGGACTAGCCAGCCTCAATCCACACATTTTCACCACAGGGTATACAACATGAGAGACACACTTTCAGGGCATGGGTTTACAATCTTGGTATCTTGGCCAGTTTGCTTAAAAGTCCTTTGCTAGACTCCCAGTGTGTTCCTGCTTATTTTGATCCTGGTACCACTTCAGGAAGAGGTCTGTTTCCTATGTGCCGCTCAGAAGCCATGTGGGAAAGGGCTCTTTTTTAGACTTTGTTGCCAGTGACATCCAATGTTGGATAAATCCCCTATCAACAACCTCTTGCTCTTGGAAAGGTAATCAAAAGAGTCATTTTGACATTTCCTTAACTGGCCACTAGAATCCCTTCATGGGATTTAAGAACCCAAATTTCAGACATTCTGTCACTAAACAGCTGCTTTCACTGCCTTCCTAAAAGGCCATACAGGGTGGTTTCCATGCCTCAGAAATCTGACATTTAGAAGCATACACCTGCCTTCCACCCACTCCTCAACTCACCAGCCACATTCCACAAGTTACTTAGTCATTCCTTCAAACACAACTCTCTGAATTCAGTTGATTTAATTCAAGGCAGTGACTGGAAACAGCCTCTTATCAGGGTCTGAGGTGTTTGGGGAAAGGTTAGAAGGAATGAAGTGACAAAGGGTTCAAATACCCTACAGCTGGAGTTGAATAAATGGCCACTCATTTCAAAGCTTCAGATTTTGAAAGAAAACAGCTTAGGGCTAAAGAGGAAAAAGGGGAGGTGATACCCAACACCATCCAGGATATATGTGTTCTGTCCCATTTATTTAAATAGAAAGAGACGTAAGTGCATTTATAAGGATCGCTTTAACTTTTGTATTTATCAGTGTCCTCCATCTTACCTCCATTACAGCTCTGACAGAATAATTAATTTCAGTCAATCAATCATTGAACAAAAACTTGCAGGTGACCTCAACATGCCATCTAAGCCATAGAGAACTAGTCACAACAGCAGTCTTCAAATTCCCTTGGAAAGGAAAATTAAGCCTGCTATGTGTGGCTTGGGGCAACCTAAGCCGTAAATCTCTCTTTTCTGATCTCTTCATAGAGATGAAAGAGCAAAGCCGCTCTGGGTTACATACAACAATGATGTGTTCGCCAAACTGGGGGAATCAGCTTTCAGACAGGCCTAATCATTACCAATTAACCACGTCTGCTGACATCCTGTAAGAACTGCCCCAGTGCTGCTGAATACGGGGCCCTTCCTTCAGGCAGCCACTCTCTTACTTTATAGCATATGTGTTTTAGAAAGCCTATTAATGTTTGTTGACAATTCCAAATAGAGGTCACCTGTTGTCATGGTGCAAAATACCCTCTTTCCCTCTCTGAATGCCAGGCAGGGAGGGTGGCTTTGTTAGAAACACTTCAATGCATTTCTATATTGCCACCAACATTCAGATCTGATGAAAAGAGATTTCGGGTCTCCCAAACTCCTCAATGGTAATTCCCACATGCTATTGCACACCCCTTTGGGACTGAAAGGCGTCTCTTCCTTGGATAATAAACTTGACAGAACGTGTTCAGGCCCTGGATCTCTACAGGAAGACTTCCAGTCCCTGACTGCCAAATTGTAACAGGAAGATTTACCAAAATGGTCAGAAATCTAAATGTGGAAAGAGGATTTCATTCCACTGGATGCAAAGTGGCCTTTTTCCTTCTAAATTATCCCCATTTAGGTGCTAAACCCTCAGTGTAGAGACTTGAATTTCGTGATTGTATTACCAATTTGCTCAGGAGTCCTCTTTTGTACTTCCAGTGTGTTCTTGCCGGATCTAAGTGGCGACTGAAAAAAGTTCTTAATTATTCAATCCCAGAATTATTTAATTCAATTTAATTGCTCCAATTTGTGCTAAGGAATAAGAAACATCATGCAACAAAATGTAAATTTTGAATTGCAAGCATTTGGACTAAAATCTATGGCTACATTAAACTTGTGAGAGTCTCCACAAGACTGCATTCTCTTTGAGGGCCAAGTTACACAATGAGAAGAAAAAAGTCTGTGGGAACTGCCTGCCAAGGAGGAACTCCATAAGGGTTATGAGTTGTGATGACCAGGCTGAGCTCACTTCACCCTTTAGAATCATAAATTCCCATGTATAGCCTGCATGGTAGGGTTCTGGCACCTTCCCTTGCAGTGGGTCAGAGGTGGGGTCAGAGGTGAAGTCACAGGTGAGGTCAGAAGTGCTTCCAACCAGAGCCAACTGGACAAGCCCTTGTCCCCTCCCTCCCAGTTGTGAGTTACACAAGATCATCTTGGCCCAGGGCCTAGGTTCCCAAACTGTGTGCTGAGGCACCTCAGGTCAATGCAGCAAACTCAGAGGGGCACTGTGGGATACTTACATTAAAATGAATTTAACTTAATTTAGATTTCAATTCAATTTTTAAATAGTTTCAATATTCAAAGAAAGCAAAGCAAGGAGTTCCCATTGTGGTGCAGCAGTAACAAATCCAATCAGTAGCCATGAGGATGCAGGTTCGATCCCTGTCCTCGCTCAGTGGGTTAAAGGATCCAGTATTGCTAATGAGCTGTGGTGTAGGTCGCAGACACGGTTCAGATCCAGCATTGCTGTGGCTGCGGCTAGCAGCTGTAGCTCCAATTGAACCCCTAGCCTGGGAATTTCTATGAGCCACAAGTGCAACACACACACACACACACACACACACACACACACACACACACACACACACAAAAGATAAGAAGAAAGAAAAGCAAGACTGAACAAGTTTGTCAAATCTCCTGCAAATCACTAGCTCAAGGTGGTCCTCAGTTTCAACATGAAGTCCTGCTACCTTCTTTAGATGATGTCCTATCTTTGTGAAATTTTGAGCAGTTGCTTGATAAAAAGCCAAGTACTACATAAAAATCAGCATGGAAAAGGACCAGAGGTGGCCACGTCCAACCTGATTTCAAGATTTGAGAAGGTTTGCAGTACCCAGAAGGTACACACAGTCCATTGGCGTTATTTAAGAATAAATGTATTTTCTTTCAATTTATGTGTATTTTTTTTCCCAAATGGACATTACGTTGTTAGGACATAAATACTAACTTATTTGGATCCATCTAACTACTTAATAGACATGTGTGTGCATGTGTACGCATGCCTAGAGGCATCATGAAAAAGTTACTAAGACACAAAGAGTGCCATGAACTGAGAAAGTTTGAGAATCATCCTTCTCCTCTAGGATCTAACATCTCCTTTCCTTTCTTTATTCTTTGTGACAAGCTCCAGTCACATGATTCTGGCCTTGGAGCCTCAGGAAGCTCCTCACAAATACAGATAAAGTGTGTTCCTCCATCCGCTCATCCTCCCTGGAGGAGCTTACAGATGACTTGAAAATGAACACACAAATCCACGCATGGCCCACAACTGAGTGTTAAGCTCCCTCCATCTTCTCAGTTGCAGGCTCACTCTGGAAGTGTTATTCCATCAGGTGAAAGTGGTTGCCAAACATAGACACATTCCACCATCTGGGATCAAGAGGCCCCACAAGAGGGAATTGGCCAACCCCCATCAAGCCATAAGGAAATAGACACCCATCACCTTGAGCACGGCAATATCACCACCATCACCACAGGAAGGGTCTAATAAAGATCCATTTCTCTGGGTGGTGTTTTCCTCACCAACACCTCATTACCCCTGGATCCTGGCCAGTCTTCGACCCACTTTCTTTGAGTAGAGGACAGAAACAAATTACCAGGCTTTTCAAGAAACAAAACGCACAGTAAATAAATTTCCTTCACTACAGAGTGCTCTCCTAACCCAAGCCAGGAGAGGAAGCAATCTCATTTCAATCTGTGATCAAAACCAAATACAAGAATCAATGCATCAGCTCCCTCTGCAGCAACGTGAAGGGGGTTTCCGGTTGACCCCTGAATCTCTGCCCAGGAAATGAAAGCAGGAGACTGACAGATAACTTGATGGAAAAACCAGTGAGTGCAATAGAAAGCCAGACAGGTTGTAATAACACCTGAGAGTTACCCAGGGTCCCTGGCAGGGTCCTGTTTGCCGCCAAAAAACTGCTGCTACCTCAATTGCCATTAACCACTTCTAATGCTGCAATGAATCAGCCGAGGTGCCTGGGAACTAGGAAAATGACACCCTCATTTTCTTGCAAATGTAGATTGCAATCCCCAAGACAGAAATAAGGGAAATTGAATATCGTTCTCCGGGCTGCTAAAAATGAAGGGAGCTTCGGGTCTTCAGTGGTGATCCTTCCCAGGACACAATGGTCTGCTGACTTCACCCCACAATCACCCAGAGGACACAAAAGTAAAATCTGCCTTTCACAGAGACTCTTGGCAGGTTAGTGTCCCCTTTCCTTCCTTACCCCTGTCCCCACCCCAGGCACCAGACTGTAATAACATTGATTGAGTCCATGCACATGGAGTAAGGCATAGTCCCAGAATACTTTATTTGATCTTAATAACTCCATGAGGTATGGAGATAATCCCCATTTTACTGATGAGGAAATTGAAGCTCAAAATGGTTATGGGATGTGCTCCAAACTACACAGCTGGTCGACCTGCAGTTAGAGCTGAAATTCACTCTGACTCTACTCTTGTGTCCTTGACTGCCCTAATTAACTAGAGGAATTGTCCTGGTCTCTGGCATGACCAAGAAAGGAGCAATAGCCCACTGCCCCATGAAATGCCTTTGTGTGAAGTTAAAACAAGTCTCTGACAAGACTCATTTGATATATGAAGAAACTTCCACAATCTGTTTAATATGTAATGATTTTGTTAGAATTAGGCACTGTCATCTGTCTAGAGATCATCAGTAAAAACATACAAATCCATTGTCTCCATGATGTGTCCTTTTAGATCTGGTGCCATCATGTAGTGTAAACCCACTCTATTTTCCCTCAGGACCCTGGATGGGCTGGGCTGAAAGGAGGAGCATATTTTATGTTTAATCATTCTGGCAGAGGCAGGAAGAACAGTAAAAATGCAGAGTCTTGCCCATGATAGGCAGTTGGTAAATAAGCATGAAATCAAATGGAATCCAAATCTCTATCTTGAAGGAATTAAAACTAACCTATCTGCAGAGTAACTATAAAGGCCAGATGGTGGTCAACAGGGCATAAACTCAGTTCAGTAAGCAAAACCTCAATTAATAGAGGGGAGATCAAATCATAAAACTAACAGGCAGCATTCTTGACTAGTGGTTGGATATTAGCTAGTACGCAAAGTCCAGGAAAGCAAGACCCAAGTCTGTCTTATTCATGGCTCTATCCTCAAGCTTTAGCAGGGCACCTTCTAGGCAAGAGGGATCCAAGAAGCATGCACTGCGGGGATGTTTGGGGCTTTTGTATCCCCTGGATACTGGTCAGCGTAAGGTCTCAAGGAAACGTGAGCAAATGCCTGCTCTGTGCCAGGTACCAGCTTGTCCTGAGCCCAAAGAGCTGCAGGGCCTCTCAGCAGAAGAAAACCAGGGCCACCAGGAGCCAAGGTTCAAGGTGTTCATGAGGACCTGAAGCACTGTCTAGGCTTCTTACCCCATAGCTCAAGAGAAAAGGCAGCAGGTAAAGATTTACCTGCAGTTACTCACCCTCAAAAGCCACTCTTGATAGAACAGAAAATATACTCCAGCCCTGGCTTACTGTTATTCCTCTGCCTTTTTGCACCAGACTGGTGCTGCCCTTGGGTGGGGGATAATCTGCCAGCTTCTTGGGGCTCTGAGGCTAAACAGAGAACGTCTGCCTTCCAGGACTCTCATCTGGCACATTGCTGTGAATGGCACATTCGGGAAATAAATAAAAAATAAACAAACCGTCCAAGATCCCACTCTTAACATTCCACACTTCGGGCTAAATGTTAGTGCCATCTTATCAGGCTCAGATTGGAATGCGTAAATGGAAAAAAGAATCCCTCCAGCTAATGGCCGTATTAAGGAGTTCCATTTAATCAAATGTTGCATTATCAGGAGTTATTTTTAACAGATGCACATTGGATTAATAAAAACTACACAAAACTTGAGATTAAACAAGAGGTTTTGCTAAGTTGACAGTAAGGCCCACTTTAATACAAACTCATATTAAACAAAAGCCTTTGATATTAGTGAAAGCCAGAGAGATCTCAAATTTCTGGCAGTCCAAAGCAACAGGCCATATTTTATTGTTGAATTCTCTTTTTTAAAAACATACTTTGAGCAACTTGTGTACTTAGAAAATTAATTGAAAGCACAGCTTTGGTTCTTATGACAGACCCACAACATCTGAAGGACACCTGGCTAACAATGTACCTAAATAACCATCCAGTCTGGGTCCCCAAAATGGGACAAAAGGACACTGGGGTTTTCACATATTCCTGGTATAAGTATGCTAAGAATCATTAGATACTCACTATGGCTGATAGAAAAGAGAGGAGGATGAGGGAAGATGTTTTCTTACAGACCAGGAAGAGTTCTTAGAATCATAGCAACATTATCTGTGCATAGCTTTGCAGTATATGAAATATTTAATTTTATTTTTTATTTATTTGGGTTTTTTTTTTTTTTTTTTTTTTTTTTGGCTGCACCCACAGCATAGGGAAATTTCCAGGTCAGGGATTGAATATGAACCACAGCTGAAGCAACTGTTTCTTAACCCACTACACCATAGTGGTAACTCCTCTGAAATATTTTAAACCACCATTTTTTCTGGTCCTCAGAGTGAAACCTGTATTATGTATTACGATCCATAGTTTTAGAGACAAATTGCAGTGGCTTTCCCAATATCTCCCAAATGGTAAATGGGAAAGATCATATAATAACCCTGTTCTTCTCATTCTAAATCCCTGTGTGGCCTCCTGGGAAAATTTCTGTCCTAACCCTAGCAAGAAGTTTAGCCATGAAGCCTTGTGGATTCTAGGAGGAAACCTCAGATCTGGCAGCTATTAGGATGCAAAGAACAGGTTGCTAACATCCCCTCGGATTAACACAGTAACTCATTCCTGATCATTGTCCACTTTATTGGTGCCTAAATATCCACATTAAAATCAGAAAGCCTACTTTTTGAATACACAAGACACATGAAGCCACTATCTTACAGAAGGCCATTTAATCCATTATCTTGCCATGATTACATTATGCTTATGCAAAGTTCCTCTCCTAAGAGAGCATTTAACACATTGCCATTTTACTACTGCCAAGCCCTGAGAAGTTTTGATTCAGCATTTACAACCCATCTCTTATGACAAGTTGCCAATATGTAGATTAGTCCTGAGAATGAACGGGATTCAGAAAGTGCACATCACTCAATTTCAGCCAATTAAATGAGCACCATCCGTCATTAATTCTTTCTTGTTTGGCTCATTAGTACACACACTAGGAAGCTGAAAAGGAGAAACCTAGTGGGAATATTAAAGGAGGGACTAGGTTCCATCTTGAGAATTGCAATGCATTAACTCAAGAACTGGCCAGTGGGGAAGGTTTAGGAGTGAAGCAGTGTGACTTCAATACCCAGGACCACCCCTCTAGCATCTTTGCTCTCATCTTTCACAGCTCTTCACAAAACCTTACTTTTCCCCAGACATTCAAAAGACTTCCCTGAAACCTACAAGAAAGTCACAAAATGTCAATTTGCTTTAACAGAACAGTTTCTGTGTCAGATATATTTTCATCTCCCCTTAGATTGAGTAAAATTAATCATTGCTTGCTTCAATTTCTGCTGACCAGACCAGGGTACCAAGGCATAGTGCCTCAGTCTTAAGGATAGTTAACTCGACATCAAAGAGATGTAATTTGCTTCCTTATTCAAATGAGAGTTTCACAAATGTAGCATATTTAGACCTTCTCCTGTACCCATGTGGATCTTTGTCCATTTAATGCCATCAGAGGCATTTATAAATGTAAATCTGGCCTATTTCACTCTCTTCCCAGTAGTGGTCTGGGTCCTGTGTGCAGAGCCGATTTCAGGTTTCTGAATTTAAAAGTGCCATCTGGATGCAAATAAACCATGCCTTCTTCTTTGAAATTTATAGAGGTCTTTTTCTCTCAAAAGGTGGGTCAAAGTGCATCAAGTTAATCTTGCCAGTCAACCAGTGTAAATGTCTAGGCCTCTCCACCTCTGATAATCTGCATTGTAAAATATCTCATTAACTGTGCTGCAATCCATTTGAAAAATTGTTATTATTTTTGATGAGAGGGCCATGGGAAAAAAGAATCAACATACTGCCAGCCTGTTTGTGGCCTCTGTTCCTTGGGAACAGAATGCTAGAAAAAGAATGATTTCTGTATTTTCAAAAACGAGTGCTACTTGAGCTGATGCAAGTATAAGGCACACAACAAAGAATGATGGCATGTTTGCTTTGTAAAGGAAGTTGGAGAGGGTCTGCAAGAAAGAATAAGAGGGGATTCCCGCCTCAAGATGGGCAGATTGTCCTCTTTCCTGGACATGCTGACCTCTGGCCCCTGTAAATCCATGCAGGATCTAGGCCATGGGTTCCAACATCTGAGTAGGAGGAAAGGTGGAGCCATGCTGCCCTAGTTGACATACTTTGTATCTGGCTTGTCCTTCTTGAGTTCAGCTTTGACTAAGCTTGATACCAATCATTATTCTTTCCTGGAACCACCACAGTCTCCTCTGCCTCTCCTGCCAGCCTCTCCAAGCTGAACTTTGCCCTTGAGAATGTGTGTAGCACACTCTCTGGACACTTAGCTCTGCCTTCCTTCCACATTTCTTTACTGCTTTAATTAATGCAAGAGCCCAAATGGCTCCCTTAGATTTGTCCTCTCCCCTCCTGGCTCATTAGATATCTTCCAAGCAGTTTCTCTACTGTGTGCCAGCTTGATACCATAAAATCTGGCAGATATAAGAACCTGAAAATGGGACTTTCTGTGGGACAAAATAGCCACATCACAAAGAGTATGTTTTCCAGTTTCCTCATGTTGGGCACCAGAGGTGATGGTCCAGCTACAACATGGCTCTTTTTTTTTTTTGGTCTTTTTGTCTTTTGTTGTTGTTGTTGTTGCTATTTCTTTGGGCCGCTCCGGCGGCATATGGAGGTTCCCAGGCCAGGGGTGGAATCAGAGCTGTAGCCACCGGCCTACGCCAGAGCCACAGCAACGCGGGATCCGAGCCGCGTCTGCAACCTACACCACAGCTCACGGCAACGCCAGATCGTTAACCCACTGAGCAAGGGCAGGGACCAAACCCGCAACCTCATGGTTCCTAGTCGGATTCGTTAACCACTGCGCCACGACGGGAACTCCGTTTTTTTTTTTTTTTTTTTTTTTTTTTTTTTTTTTTTTTTAACAACATGGCTCTTATTCCTTGGTGTCTATTGAGTATACATACTGTAACCAAGCAGGACACTAACAGGCCTTCCCGGAGTGCCCCACCCCCACCCCCCACCACATCCTCCAGCTGGCTTTTAAGTTTTTTTTCTTTTTTTGCCTTTTCTAGGGCCGCTCTCTCAGCATATGGAGGTTCCCAGGCTAGGGGTCTAATCAGAGCTGTAGCCACCGGCCTACGCCAGAGCCACAGCAACGCGGGATCCGAGCTGCGTCTGCGACCTACACCACAGCTCATGGCAATGCCAGATCCTTAACCCACTGAACGAGGCCATGGATCAAACCCACAATCTCATGGTTCCCAGTCGGATTCATTAACCACTGTGCCACGACGGGAACTCCCCACCTGGCTTTTTTTAATCTACAGAAAAACTTTGGTCAAAGAACTAATTTAATCAGATAAGTGAGAAAATGCAGAGGAAAAAGGGAAAACAGTAATAATAATTTAACCATTCAACAAAGTCAAGGACCTCTGTCTTCTTCAAAGACTATAGATAATACTCTGAGCCATGTCCTTGAAGCTATTTTGCAGGTGCTGAAGCCCCCACTAGGTGGAAGAAGTCAACTGTACACTACTCACAAGCCCATGGACCCCAGACCAGCTGGAACCAGAAGATTCATGTCACTGACTCCCAACTACCTCACCACCCACTAATCAGGAAAATTTCCATGAGCTGACCACACCCTGCTCCCCAAACACTTGTAAGACCCTTCCCTACCCTCTCCAGAGGGCACAGTCCTTGAGGCACTAGCATGTTGTGTTTCCCTCTTTGCCTGGCAATGAAAGCAACTTTTTCTGTTTACTCCAACTGTCTCTGCATTTCTATTTGAACTTGGTATACACAGGCAGCTGATATTTTGGTACCAACACTAGGCTAAGCATTTTACAGTATTTCATTTACTTCTTAGAACAACAGTCTAAGGTAGGTATTGCTTGACTCACTTTACAGATGAGAAAATGGACTCAGAAAAGCTGTCTTCTACATTCTACTAAGGGGTGTAGAAAGTACTGTGCAGAAAGCTCAGGTTTCATTCTTGCCGTCCTAAGATGCAGCCCCATCAAATAAAAGGGACTAGGGGCTTTCCAGTTCCAAGCAAGAGACTACATAATCTTCAATTTCCAGACAACTGGCACCAGGACCTGAGTTAGTCACAAAGTTCTCCAAGAAAGGAGAAGAAACTGATAGATTCTCAGTTCAGATGGCCTTGTCTATTCCTACAACTTCCCACTTCTTTGTTGTCTGAACGTGGTGGGCACTCAATAAACAGTTCTGATTTATTGATTATTTCCATTAGTGGCAAAGAGTAGAAGCAGTTACTTATCACTTGCCTCTAGTTTGAGCTCAGGTCCCAGGTCCTAGATCCTGGGTCCTGAATCCTGGTACCTGTGGGCATAAAGACTTTCCTCCCATTCCCATCATAAACACCCTTCAAGGTGAGGCACTTCATTACTTCTCTAAATAAGTTTACTCTTCCCTTTCAGATTTACATGCCAACAAAAAACACCTGGCAAAATATTGGGTCAATGGTTTTCCATCCTCAGGAGCAACTCAGATGGGATGTTTGACGGTTAATTTAGCAAACAATGTTGGAGCATTTAGGAGGAAATTAGGAAATGATGAAGATGAGAAAAACATCTTTGTTTATTAATATATTTTTTTTTTTATTTTCCCACTGTACAGCAAGGGGGTCAGGTTATCCCTACATGTATACATTACAATTACATTTTTTCCCCCACCCTTTCTTCTGTTGCAACATGAGTATGTAGACAAAGTTCTCATTGCTATTCAGCAGGATCTCCTTGTAAATCTATTCTAAGTTGTGTCTGATAAGCCCAAGCTCCCGATCCCTCCCACTCCCTCCCCCTCCCATCAGGCAGCCACAAGTCTCTAGAAAAACATCTTAAAACCAGAAAAGATCCTGGGACACATCCCAATGAAGCCACTGACAGAGTCCATCCTCTTGGAGCAGATAACAGTAACTTGAGGAGGATGAGCCCAAGATTTTGGGTTGCACATTACCAACCTGAATGGGGTCAGTGGGTCCTGAGAGGCATATAAACCAAAGAACTGTATCCTAAAAGGGAGAAGAGACAGTGCTTGCCTAAACCTGGGTACAGCCTCTTCCAGTTTAGCTAGGGATCAGGGTCCATCCTGGAGGTGAGCAAGGCAGGGAATAGCAAATATCCAACAGGGGAGACACTTCAGGGGGACCAGCAATGACATTCTTAGGCCAACTAGAGAGGACAGGACCTGGCTCAAGCACTGACCCAAGCTGATAGAGTTATCCCTGAGACCTCCTGGTGCCATGACACCTTCCCTCCTACCCATTCCCCACCCCTGAACTCAGAGGCAAGAGACAGGGTCGGGGGAAAAAAACACAGAAAGCTTTCAGGAAGAAATATGTTCAAGCATCTGAAATTTCAAATCATATCCTTAGTCCTAACAAGTTAGAGTCAAGAATCTGAGCCTTAAAGGATAGCCAAGTTAGTGAGGCAGAGAGACAAAGGGCATGCCAGACCAGGCTGGGGATAAGGCTTCCAGTGCCTTGAATCCTCTTCTGAGTGGCCCTTAACTTTCAGAGGTAACTATAAAGATCTCTTTAAATGTTCCAGTGTTCGTGCCTCTCCCTGCTGCCTGGTCTCTGCTGGGTCATAGCCCAGCCTGGTACCTGCTGGGCTCATAGGAATAATAGGCTAACAAGAGGTATCCCAGCCATGGGTGCCACTGCCTTTTTTTCCCCATCATAGGGTTTACACTAGGAAAAACTACCACATCTCTACTTTTATCCTACAAGATATCTACAGAGCAGGTTCTCCTTTCAAAGCTACTCCCTCCTTTCAAAGCTAAAGCTAAATGACCCTGAGGTCCCTGGCAGACCAAGAATAATAAATTCCTCAGCAGATGATTTGCTTTGACCAGAAACTGACATGTTAAGGGTCTGCTTTAAGTCTACTGCCTTATATATTTGACGCAGACTCTTGGGGATTCTTATGGGAACCTTGCCCATTAACCTAGGCTTTGAAAAGACAATTTCCAGCAAAGAAACCCCCTTGAACAAGTTTTTTGATGGACAGTCCCTAACCCTAACCCTAACCCTAACCCTAACGACATTTTCAGGTATTCCAGGTCCTTACTGAAGGCAGAACAACATCTTCCTCATAGGGAGTCAAATTAATCTCCTAGTCATTATTTCACACTCTCTTCCATTACAAAGAATAAATCTCCTTATACTCAGTATGGCAGCCCTTCATTTATGTGAAGGTGTTTTTTATGACTCACTGATGCATTTTCTTCCTTGCAGCCGAAACACCTCCAGGTTCTTCAAAATGTCACATATGACCCCTGATCATTCAATTGCCCTGCTTTGGAGTGTCCCTGCCTTTTTAAACTATTTTCTGCAGATCTGAACAACATACTCCAATTACAGAATTACCCACATACCAGCTGTGAGATTTCCGTAAGCTTCAGTTGCCTGATCTGCTGAGTCTGACACTGAGCTGTCCATTTGCTTCAGTAAAGCCCCTTCCAGGTCTAAGGTTCTATAAATCCCAGGTCTGGAGACCAAAGAGAACTGGAAATATCATTTCTTTTTCCCTGATGGCACCCTATTCTCTGTGCAAACCAAGGTTGCATAAACATTTTTTAAAATCAGTTTCCAACTCCATTCTACAATAGTCAACAGCAGTCTTTGGGTGAAATGGAAAGGAAATGGGGATGGTAGGGACGTAAAAGCTGGTTTCAAAGAAGTCCTCAGTCAGCAGCTCTTGAGAGTCTAAGGAAACAGCCAGAAATTCTTTGGTGCCACCTAGAAGTTCTGTCTGGTCTCCAACAAGAGACCAGGCTAGGTTCTCCTGCTGACAGTCACTGGTGGACAACATCCAAAGGTTCATTATAGCCAGCAAGGTATTCCCACAGTGCTTGCTGCCTGAAGAAAATATCAGGCTGTGCTAGAATGAGGGATTGCCTCTGAGAGGTGTCATGGGGCATTTCTTGAAGATGAGATAAGCCTCAAGGAACAAGCTGCCACTTGAATAAGTAACTCTTCTGGATACAGTTGTGATGACAGCTGCAATGCCAAGTTGCCACAGAGGGGAATATTGTTTTGTTCTTCTGGTAGGCCAGATCCTTTGAAGTGAGAAAGATGATCCCATGAGCTTTACTAAGCAAAGCTGGCCCAAGGCATAACTGTCAAGTAAGGGAAACCTGTTTACTGTATACCTATGCCCAATCCCATCCCAAGTTCACAGGATCCCCTCTCTTCCCACTACTATGCAGCACCTATGGAATCTCCCTTGGCTGCTGATGGCATTATTTTCCTCCTCTGATTAGACATCATCTTTCCTGAGCCCCCTGCTCTATTCTAATGATATATCACATGCTCAAGTACTAATGGGTGGTAATGCCCCAGCAGTCACTTACCAAATTATAGCTGGGTACTCTGTGAAGATACCATGAGGACACTGGTGGAAAATTAAGAGCCACAGTAACAAATGAGAGTAAGAACCTGTACCAGGAATGCTTTCTGACCCTCTCATATCCCCAAGGACTCAAAGGCAGCCAGACAGTCCTTACCATGGTCAGTCTGGCTTAACACAAAGTTTTCCTCAAGACACATTACTCACTTAAGCTCAGTGAGAACTCAAGTGAATGCTTGCTTATAGTGCTAATACAGAGTTCTTAAGGATTGTGAAAACATAGGGCTGCCAGGGCCAATGTTCATCAGGGGAGCAGACTGATATTTCATTCAGAAATCTCAATTATGACTGTTAACAGAAGACATTTGCATAAGCATCTGGGTGCAACAAGACCAGTGGCCTTTGCTTAGAGACAGACAGCCTATGACAAACAGCACAAGTGGATTAGGTGGTATTGGAAAGTCAAGGCAACACAATGTCAACTGTCAGGGCTAGATAGAAACAGAAGCCTAATGCCAGTTCTATCACTACCTTCCAAGCCTTGGCCAACTTACTTTATTTGGTTTCCTCATCTGGAAAAGGGTTACATCATCTCCACTAATTTTTTTTTAAATGTCAAAGTGAAATTAAATCAGAGAGCAGACATTTGACAAATGCTGGTTTCCTTTCTTTATCCCCTTATCCTCACTGATACAGGCCTTATGACTGTGAAATTTGGCATTGTCTCAATTGTCCAATTGTCTTTGTCTCAATTTGCAAAAGGGACAAAGATTACTAACTTATCCAGTGTTAATAATAAGAAAGTTTAACCTACTTAGAAAAATGAGCTATTTTCAAATAGTTGAACTTCTCTTTTTTGTAAGTGATATATGATACTTAATTTTCCATTAAAGTGAGAACATAGATATTTGACAAAACTTTGTCAGCTTCCCTGGAATTACTGCATTTTCCATGACTGAAACTGATACAATTTTATTTCCTTTTAAGTAATTGATAATTAAGAGTTTTGTTTTTCCTTTAACCAACTCAAATTGGTTTGCCCACAATTAGTTGGAAAGAGTTGGCTTTTCCCTGTAGTACTCCAAAATAAGAGATTGAATATAAAATCTACAACTCTTGCTAACTTGACCTGGGAAAGCCATTTCCTTTGAAATGCTGGCATGTGATATATCCTTTCAAGGTGATAGCAGTTGCTAGGAAATGTGCTTGGAAGGTATAGACATTTTCTCTCCAACTAAAAAGGGTGTTGCCGAGATGGGCACACTGCAAGTCTGTGAAGGCTCCAAGGATAATTAGCCTCATTCATAAACTTCAACAGGCTGTGCTTTTCCCCTTGACCTCCCAGAGTTCAATAAAAACAATAAAACTTTGGGTGTCCAGGCCCTGGAAGATCCACCTCAATATGTAAACTAGACTCTTGGAGGTTTACATGGTACAACTAAACAGATGGTACTGGAAGAAACACGTATTGTGTGAATTATTGGAAAGGAGGTGACTTAGCATCACTTTGATACAACTGCATAGCATCTATAACGCCTCTTGGGTTACCGTCAGCCCAGCAATTTATTATTTTAAGAGAATTCATGCCTGTGGCTTTACCTACAGCTCTGCTTTCCGCACTGAGCCTGGTGTGCGCCTGTGTGTAAGCCTGTAAGTAGTGTCAGGCCCTAAACAGTCCCACACAACTTCCGGAGTAGAAGCTGCCCTTCTATTGTAATCAGTTTTCATTACCACCCTTTGATCTCATCCCTTCTTGGTACACAACACTTCATCACCTTTATTTTCTGTCATAATTGCATGTGAAAGATTTCCCTTTTGATAGACGCTAGATGCCATAGTGGTACAGAAGAGAGTGTTGAAAAGTGTCATGTGACCTCCTGGCTTTAGAAGGAAGCCCATACACCTGTGGAAGGCAAACAGTTTTTCAGAAAGATAACATATCTATCATCTGGCCACAGGATATGAGCTGTTCTGTCTGCTTAATAGCAAGAGGCCATGAATGGCAAAATAGGAAGTGCTGAAAGAAATCGGTAGCACACAGCGCACTGTCTGGCAGGCCTCCCCAGGCCAGGCTCTTTCCCAGCAGGTGGAAATCTGCACAGTGCCTGTCATTGTGGCAAGCAGAGTGGCTAGCCATGGCCCTGTTTCTGTTCCCTGTTACATTGTCATTTGGGTGCCATCACCTGCCAAGAGCAACACATGGTTCTCAATTTAGCCCAGGTCTCTGTTGACACCATATACCATCACCATTAGAATGATCCAACACCAGTCAGGCATGTCTCTAACCAAAACATCTTTGTCTCCAAGAAAGATTGCTATAGGGCCAATCCTGCTCCCACCCCCCCAAAATTCATTCGCCAGGTGCAGTTATTCACCTTTCCCTGTTCCCTCAAGGCCAGGAAGTTCTGTCTTCAACTGGAAGCTGAGCAAACTCAGGGACTCCATTACTGTTACCTGCAGCCCTCACCTTATCTGTGAATCTTGCTTGCTGGAATTTCAAAGCCTTAGCTGCCTGGTTAACAACAACAATAGTGACAACAGCAGTGGACAAAGAAACAAAAAGAGCTTTATTAATAACAGTTAAGACTTACTGAACACTTACTATATGCTGGGCACTCTTCCAAGAGCTATACACATATTAACTCACAGGAACCTTCCAACAATTCTTTTAGATGGGTAGTACAGTCAGTCTATTTCACTGACTAGGAAATTAGGCAAGAGCTCACAAAGAGGTATGTAGGAGGGCTGGTATTAGAATCCAAGCCATCTTTATCCAAAGCCATAACTCCTCTTCTTTTAAATGGTCCCACTCATGGCATATGGAAGTTCCTGGGCCAGGGATTGAATCTGAGCTGCAGCTGCAACGCTGGATCCCTTAAGACACTTCACCTGGGCCAGGCATCGAACCTACACCTCCTCAGTGATTGGTGCCACTGTAGTTGGATTATTAACCCACTGTGTCACAGTGGGAACTCCCAGAATTATAACTCTCAAACATCATGATATTGCTTCTCAAAATGAATTATCACCACAATCACAGACACTATGGGCTAAGTGCTTTATGTATTTTACTTCTAAGCCTCAGAATAACCTAAACCCTCATAAGATCTCTAAAGCTCAGAGATATTAAGTAATTTGTTTAATAAATGGTGAAGCCTAAATTTGAACTAAGATCTCTGTGACTTCAAACGCACATTCTTTCTACTGGTCAAATCGCAGGCACTGTCTCAAGGCTGATGGGTCCTAGGCTATTTCTATCCTACTACCCTATGGTTACAAGTTCAGGCCATGAGAACAAGTTCATTCTGCTTAGACAATTAGCAGGTCTCCAAGGACTTGAGGTTTTCCCTTATCCATAACAGCAAGAAGGAAAGATCAGGGCTCTTCAACCACGAGAACAAGGAGAAGAAAAATCCTCCTTTTACTCAAGGATCGCTGCCCACATTTAGAATGTTAAAACAACTTTTGAATTTCAAAAAGTTAATTCCACTTGGTCATGATGTATAATTGTTCATTCTATGTATTGACGGATTTGACTTATAAAAATCTTGAAAGAACTGTCGTATCTTTGTTCACGAGGTCCAAGTTTTCTTTGCTCATAATATTAAGTTCTGGTTTGTTATCAGAATAATGCTGATTACTAACACAAAGAGAAAATTGTTTCTCTCCAATTTTCTAGGAAAGATTTAAAGCAACTGGTATTTGTTCATCATTAAATGTTTAGTGAAATTCACCAATGAAGCTATCTTAGATCTAGAGTTTCCTTTGTGGGAAGGTTCTTAACTACAAATTCAATTAAAAAAAATAATATATGGCTATTCAGTTTATCTACATCTTCCTGAGAGAGCTTCAGTAGTTTGCGTCTTTGAAAAAATTTGTCTATGTCATCCAAGTTATCAAGTTTATTGGCAAAAAGCTGTTCACAATATTTCCTTATTACATTTTTAGCATTAGTGATGTTTCCTTTTTTCTTGGTAGTTGGAGTCTTCTTTCTTATTTTCCTAATAACCCTGGCTAGAGCTTTATTGATTTTATTAATCTTCTCAAGAAAAACAAGCTTCTGTTTCCATTGATTTTCCTCTTTTGCTCCTCTCTTCTATTTCATTGATTTCTGCTTGTACTTTTATTATTTTCTTCCTTCTGATAACTTTGGAACTCTAATTACAGGTATATTAGTCTGTTAGAAGTTATATCATAGCTCAAGATGTCTCTGTTCATTTTCTTCAGTGATTTTTCTGTGTTTCATTCTGAGTAATTTCTATTGCTATATCATCAGGTTCACTAATCTTTTCTTCTGCTATTGTCTATGTTGCTGTTAATTTTACCCAATCTTTTTTTTTTTCATTTAGACATTGCATTTGTATGTCTAGAAATTGGCCTTGGCTCTTTCTGTTTTCTATATCACTTGTTAATGTGTTCATGCTTTACTTTACTGAAAACACAGAACATAGTTACAACTATTTTAATATATTTGTTTGCTAATTATATCACCTATGTTTGTTTCTATTGATAGAATTTTTTTTTCCTCATTGAGGGTCATATTCCTCCTACTTCACTGAAAGCCAGACATCATAAAGTTGATCTTGCTGGGGCTGGATATTTTTCTGTTTATTTAAATATCCTTAAACTCCTTCTTTCCTCCTTCTCCTGCCCCAAGTTAAGTTACTTGTAAACAGTTTAGTCCTTTTGAGGTCCTTTTTGTTGAAGTTTAGTTAGGTGGGACCAGAGCCATCTTTAATTTTGGCCCACAATTGCGGCAGTGTCCTCTACTTGATGCCCTGTGTATTATGCTTTTTCCACCCTAGCTATTGGGAACAGCACAGCTTCAGGTCCTGTGAAAGCCCCAAAGGCTGCTCTGTCTATTCTTTTCCTGTGGCTCTTTCCCTAACTTCCAGGAGTTTTTTCACAGCATGCTTTAATCAGTAAGATCTCAGCAAAGGACAGGAGAGGAGCCCTTTATAAAGATCTCTGGAGCTTTCTCTCTATGCAGCACACTCTGCTCCATCAACTCTTTCCCTTCTCCTATCCTTTTATAAGGATTTCTGCCACTTTGTCCTCTCCTAATTCCCAACCATCTTCTCAATTCAGGGAGACTAGCAGTCTCTGTTTGATTTTCCCTCCCTGTGTTCCAGCATAGATCCACTCTCTAGATAGCAGCCTGGGGTAATTGCAGGGCTCAACCTGACGGTTCTTTCTCATGGGACCAATGTTCTGTGCTGCAATCCAGTGTCTGCGATTTGTTATTACAGGCATTTTGTTCCCATTTTTTTCTTTTGTTTTGTTTTTTAAATTCTCTAGAGCAGGAGGGTGAATCTAGTCCCTATTACCACTTCATGACCACCAATAGAAGTCCTACTGCCCACTTTTTACTAAGGAGAGTTCAAGTAGATGCCCAAAGAAGGAGCACCTCCTTGAAGGATCACCCACTGCCCTCAGGACTCATTGCTTGTGGTTACATTTCAAATCCTTCCCCTTCATTTTGTCCACTCACTGACTAGTTTGGAAGTGGCATTGAGAGCAATGGACAGTGGAGGAGGATGATCACGCCAATGAGCCTGGCAAGATTCCTAGTGCCTCTAACCTAACCACCATAAGGAAGTACGGGAGCAAGGCCTTTCTTTTCTGGGAAAGACTCAAAGACAATGTCACCTAAAGGCCAGGTACAACATGAAAGTCAAGTTGCTCTGAATAATAATTTCTTGTCAGATATTGCAAAGTTTTCCCCATTTCATAGGTTACCTTTTCATTTTGTAGGTTCTTTGGCTGTGCAGAAGATTTTTATTTTGATATAATTTCACTTGCTTATTTGCTTTGTTTGCTTGGGCTTTTGGTGTCACATGCAAAACATAAAAAATCATTGCCAAAACTGATGTCAGGAAGATTGCTCCTTGTTTTCGTGTATAAGTTTAACTGTTTCAGGTTGTATGTTCAAATCTTTAAACCATCTTCAGTTAATTTTCATTAACGATATAAGAGTGCTGTTCCATTTTTCTGCATGTGGTTATCTCATTCTCCCAGCACCAATTCTTAAAGAAACTGTTTCCCCATTTGTATTTCTGGCTCCCTTGTTAAATATTAGTTTATCATATATGTATTTATTTCTGGTTTCTCAATTCTGTTCCATTTAGTCTGTGTGTCTACTTTTGTGAAATACCATCCTATTTTGACAACTATAGTTTTGCAGTACAGTTTGAAAACAGGAAGAGTGATTCTCCCAGCTTCATTCTTTCTCAGAAATGCTTTGGTTATTCAGGGTCTTCTGTGGTTCTACACACTATACACTAATCCTTCTATATGCTAATTTTAGGATTATTTTTTCCTATTCTTGTGAAAAATGCCATTCAAATTTTGATAGAGATGGCTTTGGATAATATGGATATTTAAACAATATTAATTCTTCTGATCCATGAATGTAGGCTATCTTCACATTAGTGTTTGTCTTTAATTTCTTTTATCACAGCCTGTGAGTTTGCATTATACAGATCTTTTATGTCCTTGTTAGTTAAAGTTATTTAGGAATAACTTTTATTTTATTATTTTTGATGCTATTATAAATGGGATTATTTCTTATACATCTATTTGTTAGTTTTTTATTATACAGAAACATCATTGATGCCTCTATATTTGTTTTCAATCCTGCAACTTTACTGATTTCGTTGATTACACCTAACAGTTTTTGGTAGAGACTTTAGAATTTTCTATATATAATAGCATACAAACAAAGACAATTTTACTTCTTCGTTTCTGACTTGGATGCCTTTTATTTGTTTCTATTGCCTGATTTCTCTGCCTAAGACTTCCAGTGCTTTGTTGAATAAGAGTAGTAAGAGTGGGCACCCTCAGCTTGATCCTGATCTTAGAGGAAAAATTTTGAACATTCCACCATTAGGATGATGTTTGCTGTGGGTTTATCACATATGCCCTTTATTATGTTGAAGTGTTCCCTCTATACCCAATTTGATGAGTACTTTTTATCATGAGAGGATGTTGTATTTTGTCAAATGCTTTGTCTATAACTACTGAGATAATCACATGATTTTGTGATCGTCCATTCTATCAATGTGGTATATCACCACCACCACCACACACACACACAAAATCCAAATTTTAAAAGGGCAAAGGAACTGAATACATACTCTTTCCGAAGAAGACATACAAATGGCTAAAATTACATGAAAAAATGCTCAATATCACTTATCATAAGGGAAGTGCCAATCAAAACCACAATGAGATATTACCTCACATTTTTTTAGAATGGCTATCATTAAAAACACAAGAGATAGCAAGTGCTGGTGAGGACATTAAAAAAGGGAATCCTGTACACTGTTGGTAGGAATGTAAATTGTTTCAGTCACTATGGAAAATAGTGACTGAAACATGGAGGTGCCTCAAGAAACTAAAAATAGAGCTACCATATGATTCAGAAATCTCACTTCTGGATATATATTCAAAGAGATATATATATCCATGTAGTATACTGAAGTATACTAACATAAACAGATGAATAGACAAAGAAGATGTGATATACGTATGTATATAGTATAATATGTAAACACTACACACACACACTGGTATATTATTCAATCATGAGAAAGAAGGAAATCATGATATTTGCAAAAACATGGTTGGAACTTGAGTGTTGTGTAAGTGAAATAATCAGAGAAAGACAAATTCCATAGGCTATCATTTATATGTGGACACTGAACTCCTAAAAACAGAGAGCAAAACTGTCGTTAACAGAAAGTGTTGAGTAGGGGAAATGGGGAAGACGTTGGTCAAAGGGTACAAATTTCCAGTTAGAAGACGAGTAAGTTCTAGGGCTCTAATGTACAGCACTGTGATAATATTTAAGAATAATGTATTATATACTTGAAAATTGTTAAATGATTTCTTAAGTGTTCTCACCACAAAAAAATAATAATTATGTGACATGATGGAGGTGTTAGCTAATGCTGAGGTGGTAATCATTTTGCGATATCTATCAAATCAACATGTTGTACACACTAAGCTTACACATTGTGATAAGTCAACTATAACAACTATATCTCAGTAAAGTGGGGAAAGAAAGAAAGTCAGGATCCAAATTTAGGAGCAAAAGGTCTTAAAACCAGATTTTCTCTTTTGGTACAGATGTAGCTGCACAAGTCAACACAAACTATTTGCCATCTCATAGGAGGGAAAAGCATTTCTATCTATGAAATACAACTAAATATGAATTTCATCTTGAATTGAGTACATACACTAATAATAGCTAACACTTCAGTACCAGGTTCTCTTCTAAGTACTTCATGTGTTTTAACTCACAGAATGCCAAAAACACCTGTGAAATTGGTAGTAATGTTATCTGCACTTTATAGATGGGAAACTGATGCAGGCCCAGCGAAGTAAAGGAACTTGCTCAAGGCACAGCTAGTTAGTAGTGGAAGCAGGAACTAAACTCTTTAACAATCTGCCTCGTAATTAACAGACAAATGACTACTGTGAACAAATTCCGTATTTCCTTAGAGACCAGCCCCAGAGGCCCAATATAAGAATCCGCAGGAACTTAATATAAACCGCTTGTCTAGACTAGAAGATAGATGTATGGCCATGTATTGAGGATGTGCTTGTTTACCAAGGCAGTCCTTCACTGTGTGATAAGTTGGATGAATTAGTTAAGTTTTTTTTTTCTTTTTTTTACCCCAAATTCAGAGTTTCTCTGACTCTAAAACCCATTGTCCAGATTAGTCCCCACCTTCCTGGACTCCTTGGGGAGAGGACTGCTCTTATTCTTCTAGCTCAATCTCTTGCTGAGCTCTGCATAGCAATAAAATGACCTGCAATTTGTGTGAGGACTAGAATCAAGAGAACAAATGGTTGAAAGTCTCTGATTACTTT
Organism: Sus scrofa; assembly: GCF_054392235.1. Taxonomy (NCBI): domain Eukaryota; kingdom Metazoa; phylum Chordata; class Mammalia; order Artiodactyla; family Suidae; genus Sus; species Sus scrofa. The sequence goes on along the minus strand of NC_139396.1, from coordinate 100,907,198 downwards.
ACCTTTCAGTTTCCTCTCTGGATAGCCTCAAGCACAGGTTATAGTAAACTTCACTGGAAAAATGGTTATCATTCAGAGATGAGGTCATACCAGTGGCTTTCAACCAATGGCATTATTTCTCCACTAGGAGAATTTTTCCACTGTAAATTTGTGTGTGTTTTTGTTGGTGGTGGTTGTTCCAATGACAATGGAGTACTACTTATAGTCAGTGGTCAGGAATGGGAGGCTAAACCTCTTAGAACACATGGGGCACCTCGTACACTGGTGATCTGTCCCACCAGAAATAATTAAGAGTTTCTTCCCTAGGCTTACAGATGGCAAACAGGCACATGAAAATATGCTCAACATCACTAATTATTAGAGAAATGCAAATCCAAACTGTAACCAAGTGTCACCTCACACTGGTCAGAATGGCCACCGTTAAAATGTCTACAAATAATAAATGCTGGAGAGGGTGTGGAGAAAAAGGAACCCTCCTACACTGTTGGTGGGAATGTAAATTGGTGCAGCCACTAAGGAGAACAGTATAGAGGTTACTCAGAAAACTAAAAATAGAGTTACCCTATGATCCAGCAATCCCACTCCTAGGCAAATATCTGGAGAAAACTCCAGTTCCGAAAGATACACACACCCAAATGTTCATAGAAGTACTATTTGCAATATCCAAGGCATGGGAATAATCCAAATGTCCACTGACAGAAGAATGGACAAAAATGTGGTGTATATATACAATGGAATACTACTCAGCCATAAACAAAGAAGTAATGCCATTTAAAGCAACACAGATGGACCTAGAGGTTATCATACTAAGTGAAGAAAGTCAAGACAGAGAAAAACAAAGATTATATATCATTTAAATTTGGAATATAAAAAATGATACAAATGAACTTATTTACAAAAGTGATAGAACACAAACTTATGGTTATCAAAGGGGAAATGGGGGGAGGGATAAATGAGTTTGGAATTAGCAGATACACACTACTATATATAAAACAGATTAGGAGTTCCTGATGTGGCATAGCAGAAATGAATCTGACTAGTATCCATGAGGATGAGGGTTTGAACCCTGGCCTTACTCAGTGGGTTAAGGATCTGGCATTGGCATGAGCTGTGGTGTAGATCGCAGATGTGGCTAGGATCCTGTGTTGCTGAGGCTGTAGCACAGGCCAGCAGCTGTAGCTCCAACTCAACTCCTAGCCTGGGAACTTCCATATGCTGCGGGTGCAGCCCTAAAAAGCAAAATAGATAAATAAATAAACAGATCAACAACAAGGACTTATATATAACATAGGGAACAATATTCAATATCTTTCAATAAGCTATAATGGAAAAGAATAAAAAATAATATATACATGTATATATGTATACAGACACACACACATAAATATATATATTCAACTATACTTACATTAAAAAGTTTCTTTTCTTATTACAAACCATTTGTTGAGTCCACCAGTTATACTAGTTAAAGTGGGCTACAGTCTTTTTTTTCACTAATTTCTAAAACCTTAAGAACTTGAACTTGACAAAATCTTAAGGTTGATTACTTTCAAGACTCATGATCCAAGAGGACTTTCTGACCAGATGTCTAGATGACAAAATTGCCACAGACCTACCACAGAGATTAAACCAACCCTGCTCCTGAGTCTCCTAACATGACTGCTGAGGAAAATTCCCAGGAAGGCACAGACTTACACCCCTCTTCCCCTGAAATGCTCATACAGAGCCTCAGTTCTGATATCAGTTTCATATCTGCTCTAAGGGAAAGGTTCCTCCAATAGTGGGAAAAAGAAAAGAAGCTCTAACAGGACAAGCAACAGGAAAAATCATTCCCACCTATGAGGTTACAAGACTGGGGCTGAAGAGTATTAAAGCAATTTCTCTCACAGGATGAAGATCAGAATGGATTCAGACATAAATGTCAATACCTCCTTGATCTGAATTATTCTGGGAACTGAACACAGTGAGGAATGGTTAGCTGTAGCCACAAGATCTAGTTTTGCGTCAAAAAATCATATCGGCAACAGATTTGATCCAGTTGCAGTACCTGTGCTAAATTCTCTGCCAATAATTTTAGGATTACCATGGCACAGGCTGGGAGGAGCTACTCTAAGGATTGATAATTCTTAACTCCCCATAATACAGCTTCTATGATACATGCTATCCTTTTCTCTCCTTATATTTCTTTCTCTCCTCCCTACCTTGTCATTTGCAATTCACAAAGTATCTGTACAGTGAATGCCTTTCAAATTTCAGTTCATTTTATTCTACTTTATGTCTTGGCTCCAAGAAGAAACAGTGAGTCTGGTGGAATGCGTATATATTTTACAATTCCAAAGCCAATGCTACAATAAATCTACACTGAAGAATGTGAAGCCGAAAAATGTGGGGATGGGGTATAGAAACAGATCTGCTGACTTTTCATCGTTTTTTTTTTTTTTTAAATTCAGTGAAACTCTTTAAATTCTAAAGTGCTTTAAAATTTTCAAACATTTCACATATGATTAGCAATGATCATGCCTTGAATAAACCTCATTGGCTATGATACCACCTTTGTGCAAAGTTACATTGAATTTTTTTAGTAAGACATAATGACAGTAAGATAGAAAACGATGAATATTTTCTTGTTCCTTAATAATTGTCTATTATCCTTTTGGAAAGGATTCCTGTTATAGTTCTAGTTTTTAGTTCAAATAAATATGTTAAAACTCCTTTAAAGAAAACCCCAAACTGCCAAATATGATCACCAAGTTCACCAAGTTCCAGAACAATACTTGCATTTGAACAAAGTTGTTCTAAACACTAATAGCAAGGAGGCTGAAGACAGCCACCACCCAGCTCTGAAAATTGAAGTCACAAGGACTTTAGCACATAATTCCACCCACAGGCTTATTTTCTGTACAGAAACCAAAACATGGTCTCCTAATCAGCATGGGAAACCCAGCATGACCCAGATGGGTTCCTAGTAATGTGGTACATGAAATCCTTAACCAGATTTTCCTGGAGCTCAAAGCTATTTTGAGGTGGTTAAGGAAATGGATGTGGTATGGTGAGAAAACTATATAATTCAAATCCTGTGGCTAAAAAGTCAGCAAAAGTTCTGTAGAAGAAGAGAGAGATGGATGTGCCCATGTTTCAGCTCAGGATTTAATTTATAATTCATCAAGCAGGTGGATTATTCCTGAGGACAAAATACTCTTTCTAAAGTTGGCCCTGTTTAAAGAGGCACTCTTTGAAATGTTCTCTATTTTCCTGCAACATATGATGGTAACATTAAAAATATAAATTAACAAAATAAAAAAGCATTGTGTGATCTACAAGGAAGGTCACAAAGCCTCTTTCTCTGAATATTCTGGTCAGGGGTCAGGAAACTTTTTTTTTTTTTGGTCTTTTTGCCTTTTCTATGGCCGCTCCTGCAGCATATGGAGGTTCTCAGGCTAGGGTTCTAATTGGAGCTGTAGCTGCTGGCCTACGCCACAGCCATTCCAACACCAGATCCGAGCTGTATCTGTAACCTACACCACAGCTCATGGCAATGCCGGATCCCTAACCCACTGAGCAAGGCCAGGGATCGAACCTACAACCTCATGGTTCCTAGTTGGATTTGTTAACCACTGAGCTACGACGGGAACTCCAGCAAACTTTTTCTGTAAAGGGCTAGAAAGTAAATATTTTGGGCTTTGTGGGCCATATGGAGTCCTCATAACATATTTCACATATTCTTCTTCCTTTATTCTTGTCATATTTTTTTTTCTTTGTACAGCCACACCGGCAGCATATGGAAGTTCTTGGGCTAGGGGTAGAATTGGAGCTGCAATTGAGGCCTACGCCACAGCAACACTGGATCTGAGCTACATCTGCAACCAATGCTGCAGCTGTGGCAACACCAGATCCTTAACTCACAGAGTGAGGCCAGGGATCAAACCCACATCCTTAGAGACAACACTGGTCCTTAACCTGCTGAGTCACAATGGGAACGCCCCTTCTTTGTCATTTTTTAAAACAACCTTTCAAAAATATGAAAACCATTCTTAACCCAGAGGTACAAAAATAGGCCACTCAGGCTTTAGATTGCCAAACTCTATTTTTTTTTTTTTTTTTTTTTTAGGCCTGAAACCACAGCATATGGAGGTTCCCAGGCTAGGGGTTCATCAGAGCAACAGCTGCTGGCCAACACCACAGCCACAGCAATATAGGATCCGAGCTGCATCTGTGACCTACACCACAGCTCATGGCAACACTGGATCCTTAACACACTGATTGAGGCCAGGGATCAAACATGCAACCTCATGGTTCCTAGTCAGATTCATTTCTTCTGTGCCAGGGTGGGAACTCTGCCAAACCCTATTCTAGATAAACAGGTGGACAGACTCACTTTGTGGACATTACTTACTGCAGAATACAATAAAGACCCATCCTCCTCTCCCTGCCAACTTTATAATTTGATGAAACTGACAAAGATAAATCTGTAAAATTATCAGATTTAAGTCATCAAATCATTAGCAGATATTCCAATATCTGACAAAACAAAATTTTGTCTTAGTAAAGACAAAGAGTCTTTGTATTCAGTCTCCTATACTGCAAACACCTTATGACCTAGACTAAGTCCCTCACCTCTGAGTTCTCATTAGAAAAAAAAATTATATTTGCCTTAAGTAATCTCTAAAGAAACATCCAGTCTTGGTTCTCTGAGATTCCAAGAATCGTCCTAGAAGACCCGTAAAGGGCTGTTTAAAGAAATGCCTCAAACTGATATTTACTGTATTAAGAAAAATGCAGTGGGATGACTGTTATCCTACTTAATAGTTTCCAGAAAAGCAAACTGTCCTTATTTTGCCCTGACTAAAATCTCCCATCACAGAAGATGGCATTCCAATGGTTTTAGCTGAATGTAAATTCATTAACATTTCAAAAAAGAGATTCATCCTTAGAAATAAAAAAGTGGTCATCTTAAGTAATGCTGTTTGCAGCTACATGGATGGACCTAGAGATTATCATACTAATTGAAGTAGGTCAGAGAAAAACAAAAATCATATAAGATAATTTATACATGGAATCTAAAAAAAAAGGATACAAATGAACTTATTTACAAAACATAAATAGACTCACAAACATAGAAAACAAAATTATGGTTACCTCAAAGTGGAAAAAGGGAGGAGGAATAAATTAATGGGATTAACATATACACACTATAGAAAATAGATAACTGACAAGGATCTACTGCATAGCACAGGGAATTGTGCTTATTATCTTGTAATAACCTGTAATGGAAAAGAATCTTAAAAAGAATGTAAATAACTGAATCACTTTGCTGTACACCTGAAATTAACACATCATAAATCAACTATATTTCAAGGAAAACATTTTTTTTTAAAAAAAAAAAGAAGGAATCAGAAATTTTAGCCTAGGAATCAAAATCATGAGAATTGCTTTTATGATTTCAGAACCGCTTTAACACTACATTTCTTATTTTTGTGACCTCTCCCCGGAGCTATTAACAGTAAAGTCAATTGCTGTCAACACATTTTTTTGATTCTTGATTTTATACCATTATTTAGCAAGAGGTTGGCTTAAGCCAGCCATGAGTTATATAGAAGGAGGTCTTCCAGATACTAATTGCGCAGTAATACCTTATGAGTAGCACCATTTTCTTCAAGTTGAAAAAAAAATGTTTACATTCTCTTTCCAATCAATGGTACAAGCATACGCTTTCATTAATTTACCAGACATATATGTAGAATTGAACCCAACTGGCTGGGCCTCACGTTAAGTAGGATTAATAAGATATTTCTCATCCTGCACATTGGGAAACACTTGGTCCCGCTCAGATTTCTCTACTCACTCAAGCTCCCCAAAGATAAATGAGCTTTATCCACAGAAGGGAAACAGGTCATTTATCTGACATCACATTATTTACAGACATTAAAAATGATAATATCCATCAACAAGCAGCCAAACCCCAAGTGGGTCACACTGAGAACAAAGCTGCAACTGTCTTTCTTTGATATAGTTACAAGGAGATGCTGACTGATCTGCTATTTATGTTCCAATAATGTCACTATTGTCATAAGAAGCTCAAGGTTTGTTATTAACATAATTTCCCATATGTTTACTTGGGACCGGGAAACTGGCTTTTGGTCTTGTCTGAAGTTTTTATGAAACTAAAACCTGGAATTCTAATGACAGCACTATGAACATATTTGCTTTGGGGGAAAGATTTTTTTCATTAAAAAGATACATTATTTTTTCCCTTAAATTTCTGCATTTTTAACAAAAGAACCAGGTCTCTTGAGGCCCTGCACATTAAGGAACTGGGGTTGTTGCTGTAGCAGCTTGGGTCGCTGCTGTGGTGCAGGTTTGATCCCTGGCTTGGGAACTTCCGTATCCCATATGCTGCAGATGTGGACAGAAAGAGAGAGAGAGAGAGAGAGAGAGAGAGAGAGAGAGAGAGAGAGAGGGAACCATTATTTATAATCCTCTTCAACCCAGCAAGGCAGATATTATTATCTGCATTTTCTTTTTTTTTTTTTTTTTTTTTTTTTTTTTGTCTTTTGTCTTTTTTTTTGTTGTTGTTGTTGTTATTGTTGCTATTTCTTGGGCCGCTCCCGTGGCATATGGAGGTTCCCAGGCTAGGGGTCCAATCAGAGCTGTAGCCACCGGCCTACGCCAGAGCCACAGCAACGCGGGATCCGAGCCGCGTCTGCAACCTACACCACAGCTCACGGCAACGCCGGATCGTTAACCCACTGAGCAAGGGCAGGGATCGAACCCGCAACCTCATGGATTCGTTAACCACTGCGCCACGACGGGAACTCCTGCATTTTCTACATAAGTAAGTAACCTGAGGTTCAAAGAGGCTTGTTAAATAAATTGCCCAAATTCACAGGGCTAGTGATTGGGAGATCCAGGATTGTAACTCATGGGTTTGTCCAAATCTGCTGGTGTTCTTGCCTCTTCCATCTCTTTCTACCTCCTTACCCTCCCTTCTCCCCATGTTCTCTCGCTCCATTCTCTCTCTCCTTTCCTTTCTTTCTCCCTGCCCCCATCCATCCATCCACCTATCTTCCTACCTGCCTACCTGCCCATCTACTGACCTAAACAAACAACTTTATCCTTATGAAAAGCTGTTTCTTGAAAGCATCTTCCCACAACAATTTAGTTCTATCCCAAAGTACAACCCACAACACTGAGTACCTTAGCAAAACTTAAGGACACGTAAACAATACCTGCAGGATTGACAAATATTTTGAGCTTTGACTTGAGCAAAACTGCATGTGATTGACTGACAGGAACAAATAGCCTGTCAGGTGGGGTTATTCTGAAGCAAAGTCAGAGAAACAGGGAACCAAGATTGTAAGTATAGTTATTGAAGAACAGTTTTTACACCCTAAAAAAAAATAAATAAATAAGCTCTCTGAAACTGGAACTAAAGCTCAGCTGCTCTTAAAAAAGCATGCTGGAATCTGATTTTCCAACCTCTGCAGTCACTGAGCAGCATCAGCAATGGCCCTTCTTTTGGTTAGAGTTTCTAAAGCACCACCTCTCACTTCCCTCCATTTCCCTCTGTCTTATTAAAAGACAAGGCAGGTAGGCCAGCTGGACACTTATAGACCTAAACAGTGCCTCCCCCTGTGCTTCATCATTTGTTTCATGCATTTCAGTTTGATCCTCTTGGACTGTCTTTGTAATACCAGCACAGCCTGGTAGAAAAAAGAAAATATGTAATATGACAACTTATTGGCCAAGATTACTCCAAACAACTGATTTTACAAGTTTTGTTTGTTTCCCCAAACTGTCCAAACTGATGACACCATAGACGTTTCTGATGTGAAGAAGGAAGTCTGGCTTCGGCACGTGACCAGCATTCTCATTTCCGACCAGCAAAGAGTTCCTGGCTCGCCAGCTATGCTCTGATCAGGATGAATTGCACGCATAATTCAAAAGGAAGAAAACTGCTCAAGTACAACGTGTGAGGCTTCTGCCAAAGTTGAAAATCATTAGGAACCATGATTTTGGCTGAGCACACAGCTCTGTTTTGAACTCTTTTATTTCTGTATTATTGCTCATTCCCTTAAAGAGAAATACATGAGGCAGAGACAAGATCTCTTTCCCTTTTCATGTTTTTCCAATTTATCTTCCTTAGTGTAATAAATTTCTCAAGCCAAAGAGCTGAGTGTTGTCTTGTTTCCCTCTGATTTTTCCATTATCTCAGTTATCTCTCATTTATTTTTTAGCCTTTTTTCTTATCGCAGCAGTTTCTCAGGACATCATAAAGTTGGAATGAGTAGCCTCCAACCCCTCCGTAGTTGCTTACAAATAGTTCAGGCCCCACACTCTCAATCATATGGCATTCTTATTTTGGCATGTTTGGAAACAAAAGAAATCCGAGATACACCTCGGCTAGATCTGATGATTCAACACCGGATGACTTTTGATGCATAAACATTACTTTCTGTGTGAAACTTTCTCTAGCAGGAAAATAATATTAAGCAAAACCTGCTTATATGCCCTAGTTTATTCCAAAAAATTGAGGATGTCCAACCAATTATAGTCTTAAGGGAGTGGGGTGTATTGTGAGGAGTACTGGACAGAAAGCACTGGTCCTAGAACCTATTCTTGCTTTTAAGGCCAATCTTTAAAACTTTTTATTTGGGGCATGATTTAAAAACATGTAGTTACAAGTACAAAGACCATAGTACAATGAATCTCCATGTATTCATAAGTGAACCCACAGATGATCTTATTTTTACTAAACCCACATCCATCCATTTCCTTTTCTTCCAAGCAGATGTTTTTAAAAATCGAATCCCAGATATCATATAAGTTCTTCCATATATGTGCCTATAAATCTCTAAAAGATATGGACTTCTAAATTTTAGACATATAAGCACACCATTATTATATCTATAACATTTAAATTTCTGATATTAAGTGTTCAGTCAGTGTTCAAATTTCTCTAATAATTGAGTAAAATTTTTAAGACTTGTTTTGTTCACAATAGGGGCCAAACACTATTCACACAGCAAGCACAATTCTTGATGCAAGTTTCTTCATTTGCAAATAAGAATGTTAAATGCTTGTTGTATTTTTAGCATACGCACTTTAAAATACACCTTTCCAAATTAAAAAATAAAGTACACAAGTTAACTTTTTAAAAAACTTAACCATGTTATGTATTACTTAACCATAATCCAGAAATAGGACTATTGTTTTGATAATAAGTGGTATGAAAGCATACATATTTTCTATTTGCCAGGTGATTTTAAGATTTTTTCTCATGTATTCATTTTAACGTCTGTCTAGAATACCACCTTGTGAGTAGACTGCCTTTTATATAATCCTCTATTGATGGACATCTCATTTTGTTTCCAGTTTTCCATGGAACAGTGTTATAATGGACATGCTTATAAGTATTAACTTATGCATATACACAAGATTACTTGTGACATACACCTATGTGTGGGAATCGCTGGATTACTGGGAAGAATATCATTTTTAACTACTATTAAACTGATTGTTTCACTGTTGTACATCCACCAGCAGCAGATGAGAATTCAACATGATCTTCAAGGTTCTTTGCAAATTTGATGTTCAGTGAGTCGACCCACTGAATTTACTTTTAAAAATAGTTGCACATTTAGTAACATAAATGGTGATGACATATGGTACTGGTTTTGACATTCTTAGTAATATTTTCTATTACTTCTTAGTAGCACTGTCTCTTTAAAAAATATAGATGTCTTCATTCTGCAAGACCCTGAGCTAAAAACTCAAGCTAAATCACAAAGGACCATGTACTTCCTGGCCTTAAATTTTGGGAAATAGATGCCTAAAACTATAAATAATAATTAAATGTGGTTCACAGGGAGTTATCAGTAGAGTCCAGAATGACTACTAATCTGTGGGAAGGGAGAGGTCAGTGGGGCGTGGTTGAGGAGGATTTATAAAGGAAATAAAGAATGAAGTTCAGCGGGAAGAAGTGGGAAAGGAAGCAGGAGAAGCAAAGAGACTAAGGAAACATTTTGTGATTGGTCCAGAGAACAAGGTATAAATCAAAGACTCTAGGATATGTGATGCGCATGGAAGAATGGGTAGGGATGATGCAGTAGGTAGTGTATGGAGGACTCTGCAGGCAGAGACAAGATCAAACCATTTAGTAGGCAAACTGTGATCCATCCAGTCTTTTTTTTTTTTTTTTTTATCACAGATGCTACAGAAGGATTATTGGAGGCTCAGAGAGTCCAATCTTGGAGGTCCACACCAAAGCTTCATTTAAGGGCCCACAGAAGCTGTGCCATTCTTCAATTTAAAATACACTTTTGAAAAAATCCTTTTGTTTCTTTCCACTATCACCTGTCATAAAATGAGATACAGGAATGTATTTCCTGATGTGGACAAGGGACCATCTTTTCATTTGTCCTAATTTATCCTAATCTGGTTTCAAAGAGGACTCCCCACCCAGTGTTGAAGGTTGTAACTACATCCCCTTTCAACCTAATCAACCCCAGGGAGGATTAGGAAGCTCTTCGTCATGACATCCCAGTCTTCTTTCCAGATCAAAGAGGTCCAGCTATTTCACTTTAATACAACCGTTATCAACTGAACACCAATTATAAATTGAGCCCTCCTCTAGGCATTAAGAACCCAGAGATAAAAGTAGTATATTCGCTGCCCCTTAATTCAACAGAAAAGGTAATGAAATAGGACATAGGGAAGGACAAAGTCTCTACAAGGTACAGAAAGTGTGTGTTAGAAGGAATCTGATCTCACCTATTCTTCTGTGCATGTCCCATCATTCTAATAGTCATTTTTTGCCAAGTTGAAGCATGATCCTCTGTCATCTTAACATATAAGCCTTAAAGTCCCAGCTGACACTCCATGCTATGTCAGTGTAATCATGGAGACTTTTTTAATGTTTATAATTTATAATTCTGTGTAACCGAACATTCTTATTTTTATTTTTAATTTTGTATTGTTATTTCCCCAATACAATTTTTTTTCTACTATTCAGCATGGTGACCCAGTTACACATACATGTATACATTCTTTCTTCTCACATTATCATGCTCCATCATAAGTGAATTAGTTCTCAGTGCTACACAGCAGAATCTCATTGTTAATCCTTTCCAAAAGCAATAGTTTGTCTCTATTAACCCCAAGCTCCGAATCCATCCCACTCCCTCCCCGACCCCTTGGCAACCACAAATCTATTCTCCAAGTCCATGATTTTCTTTCCTGTGTAAAGGTTCATTTGTGCCCTATATTATATTCCAGATATAAGTGATATCATATGGTATTTGTCTTTCTCTTTCTGACTTTCTTCACTCAGTATGAGAGTCTCTAGTTCCATCCATGTTGCTGCAAATGGCATTATTTTGTCCTTTTTTATGGCTGAATAGTATTCTATTGTGTATATATACCACATCTTCCTAATCCAATCATCTGTCAGTGGACAATTGAGTTATCTCCATGTCTTGGCTATTGTAAATAGTGCTGCAATGAACATACGGGTGCATGTATCTTTTTTAAGGAAAGTTTTGTCTGGATATATGCTCAAGGGTGGGGTTGCTGGCTCATATGGTAGTTCTATGTATAGTTTTCTAAGGTACCTCCATGAGATTTTAAATCAACTGCCTGCCACCCTTCTCTAAAACCACCCATCAAAAACACAGCTCAGGGACCTCTAGGCCTGGCACTAATTCTCTGAATGTTAATTAAGGCCACATATTTCCAACAACCCTTCTCCTCTTCAACCAACAGAAGGGCAGTCCTATAGCAGATCAGGCAGCTCAAGCAGGAGGAGGAGTCATAAGAGGGCCTCCTGTACAATTACATTTTCCTGCTTATATTGTATGGCACTATTTAGAAAGGACAATGAAGGAGGCAATGAACTTCTCCCACAATGTCTTCAGCTCACTTTAATTCATGAAGGAAATGTTCTGCCTCATCCGTATAGAAGAAATAAAATGTCTAACTCTTGAGTTCCCATCATCCATGAGCATGCTGCAAACTATCATGGCCCAAATAGATGCCCTCCAGGGTTTCTGAGTCCCTGGAGAGGGCTGGTTGCTGTACTTTCTGAGAGGAACAGCTCAGACAAGAGTTAAAGGGCCCCATTAACCTAAGCACAATAACATTGACACTTTCAATCAGCCGAAGGCTGTCAGGTTTAGCCATTTACACTGCATACATCCACATTTCCTGACTGTATTTGAGTTACTTTCCTCCAGCACAGATGGATAAGGCGATTTTTTTTTCTCTCTCTCTCTTAGAGGAAGTCTTCCAGATGAACTACATCCAACACTAATCACTCTTCTGTTTTAAAAGCATAGTTCTATATTAGACTTGGCTTACAATTATCCTTGAACTGCTATCATTGGACAATTTAGCTATATTATAAGGTATTTGAGAAGAGAGAAATTTCTTATTTTCAGTTCACTCCAGGACTCCGTAATTGATGACTATGTTCATACCTGGAGGCTGATAGATGCTTGCTAAATGTAGCAGTCAGAATAGATGAGGTTATGTTAGGGTAATATGAAATCCCAAAATCTGAGCATGCCAACATAAAGAGAATAGTGTCATCTCTGGGTCCATGTGACTCTTCAAATCAGCTGTCTAATTATCCAGCTACTTTGGTGTTGTGACCAAACTATTGCAAAACAAGGTATCTTCCAAGAGGACCTCAGCTGGGAAGAAGAATAACTGAAAAGTGTCACAGGGTCTTTTCACAACTCAGCCCAGAAAAGAAAGAAAAAATAGATTTTGGTGAAGATAAGTAGTATCTACTATATTAACATATTTCTTCTATAATGCAGCTTTCAGGTGAGTGGGAACCCTGCTCTTTGGCAGAATAAGCAACTGATGACTCCTGTTAGGTAAGAGAAGCACCTCTTCTGAGAGCCCTCAGGGGGAAGACGTGAGAGATTTAAGACATGTCCACTCCGTTCTACATTTCAAGTAACTGCTGGAAAATTAAGTGTGTCTCACAGTGACATATCCCTTAAAGATGAAGTCATGACTCTTTGGAAAACCAGTTTCATGTTCTCTTTCTTTAAGATCATCAAAGACTTGGACCTCATGATAATGGATCAAGGGTAATTTCCATATTGTATTCTTTTGACTTTAATTTTCTCACTTATTTAACAAAATATTATTCAGTAGAGACTGCTGATTGTTTCCCAGTATGTCTTCCTTTATTGGTCTTTAGTAACAGAACTGCCAGGTTTTAGATGGGAACATTCTACTAGGTGTAGTCATGTGAATAAGTACTGACAAACAGAGCACAGAGTTTTATGTATCTTCTAGGCATTCTCCTTAAAGTGAAGGAACATGCTGCTCTCTCCTTTTCCCACATTTTCTGACTGGAATATAGCTACAGGTAGGTCATCTTATTTACTACAAAGACTGTAAGCATAGCACACAAATGAATAAGAAGGAACTGAATCACTGATATGATGGAACCACCACATTAGTCCTGCCTTGCTTGTGTCTTGACTATACCGTGACACAGAAATGAAGTCCTATTTGGCTGATATTGAATAGATATCCTAATTAACCCAATATTTCAGAAGCTTTTCAGTACCAGGTTATGAAAGACAAAAAAGAAGCCTTGATCAAAAAAGCAGATCCCTAAAAAAGGACAATATTGGTACCACAGGCTACATTTCTGGGTATTCCTCTGGATGACCTAGGATGATATCTATTCCATACAGCATTTAAGACTTTGGGACATGGGAGAACCTCATTTGACACTTCGACCTCATTCCTTCCATGACTTATTAAAGAGGACCATGTCCCTCACTGCAAGCCATTTCCTTACACTGTCTATTTTGGAGGATAGAGAGTTTGACTGTGATCATGTTTGTTCTAGAGATTCTAACTGCCATTCTGAGTCTTCCATATATCAACCTTATTTTTCAATTACAAATTAGGATCTTCTCCCTCTGACACATGGTCTAACATGTGGTTTGACAAAACAGAATAGGTGGCACCAGGACTGTCAAAGACCTATGTTTACCTTAGCAAAGCCTGTCAGTTTGTTCTCTCTTACATAAGTATCAAAGAGAATATAACCAGCAGGAGTCATGATAAAGCACCAAGCAAAGAGAGAAGTGGCAAGATCAAATAATTAAGAAAGGCAAGGGGTTATATTCAAGGACGATTTAAGGAAAAAGGAGCAGGTACAACAGATCTGACAGAGATAGAAGAGCTAAGACAAAGAGTGGCTATATGTCTTATCTGTGCTGTGCTGCCTATCTTTCTTTACATGTAGGAGTCAGAGACTATTAATCAATCACAGCGACATCAGGAAACCTCAGACTTTTGAACACAATACCCAGGTAGCCACTGCTAAACATTTGAGGTTGGCACATAAGTTAAGACATAAGAATCAGTCAGCCAAGTCATGGGAATAGGGACTCTAGTGAGTGGGAAGAATAGTTCCTATTCTTCATCCAATTCAGTGACAGTTCTAGGTATAAGCAATATTGGTTCCCTACTGTGAAGGTAAGATCCCTGGACTATACACCTAGTGAAAAGAATGGCAATGATCCTAGGATGATCTCACATTCCAATGAAGAATTTTCTATATGATTTAAACTCTTACATGATAACAAGGAGGAGCCAACTTTACCTGATAAATATTAGATTAAGAAAACTCCTAAATGTATAAAATCCTTCAGGATTCTGACAAGAATACATATTCTCTAGTCTTTTAAACATATAGTGCTGGGACAACTGGATAGCCACATGCAAAACACTGAATTTTGACCACCTACCTCATATTATATACTATTAGCTCAAAAAGGATCAAAGATCTAAATGTAAGAGCTAAAATTATGAAACTTTTAGAATGTAACATAGGTATAAGTCTTCATGAGAATGGATTAGGTAATAGTTTCTTCTTCTTTTCTTTTTTTTCTTTTTTTGGCTGCACCTGCAGAATGTTGAAGCTCTCAGGCCAGGGATCAAACCCACACCACAGCTGTAACCATAGTAACAGCAGAGACAATGCCAGACCCTTAACCCACTGAGCCATGAGGGGACTCTGGCAATGATTTCTTAGACATGACGTGAAAAGCACAAACAGCCTAGGAAAAAATTGATAAATTGGACTTCATCAAAGTTAAAAACTCTGACACAAAGGATTCTATTAAGAACATAAAAATATAGCCTCTAGTTGGGAGAAAATATTTTCAAATCATATATCTCATAAGAGTTTAATATCCAGAATATATAAAGAACATTTATAACAACAATAAAAACACAAATAACTCAATTTAAAAATGGGCAAAGGATAAACACATTAAAACATGCTCAACATCACTGATTGTTAGAGAAATGCAAATTAAAACTACTAAGAGGCACCACCTCATACCAGTCAGAATGGCCATCATTAATAAGTCCACAAATAATGAATGCTGGAAAGGGTATAGAGAAAAGGGAGCCCTCCTGCACTGTTGGTGGGAATGTAAATTGGTAAAACCACTATGGAAAACAGTATGGAGGTACCTCAGAAAACTATACATAGAACTATCATATCACCCAGAAACCCCACTCTTTGGCATATATCCAGACAAAACTTTCCTTAAAAAAGACACATGCACCCGTATGTTCATTGCAGAGCTATTCACAATAGCCAAGACATGGAAACAACTCAATTGTCTACTGACAGATGATTGGACTAGGAAGATGAGGTATATATACTCAATAGAATACTACTCAGCCATAAAAAAGGACAAAATAATGCCATTTGCAGCAACATGGATGGAACTAGAGACTCTCATACTGAGTGAAGAAAGTCAGAAAGAGAAAGACAAATACCATAGGACATCACTTATATCTGGAATCTAACATATGGCACAGATGAAACTTTCCATAGAAAAGAAACACATGGACATGGAGAACAGACTTGTTGCCAAGGGAGAGGGGGAGACAGTGGGATGGACTTGGAGTCTGGGAATAATAGATGCAAACTATTGCATTTGGAGTGAATAAGCAAATGTATAACATGGGAAAGATGTTGCTGTATAACATGGGAAACTCTATCAGTCACTTGTGATGGAACATGATGGAGGATAATGTGAGAAAAAGAAAAAAATATATATATATGTATATACCAATTTTGAATATATATAAAACTGGGTCACTTTGCTATGTGGCAGAAATTGACAGAACACTGTAAATAAACTATAAAGGAAAAAATTAAAATGTTAAAAAAATAAATTTTCAAAATCAAAAAAAGAATATATGCAAGTGACCAATAATCACATGAAAAAAATCAAAATCATTAGTCACTAGAGAAATTAATATCAAAACCAAAATCAATTTAAAAATGAAAAATAACAAGTATTGGCAAAGATGTGGAGAAACTGGAACTCTCACACATTCCCAGTGGGAATACAAAATGGTGATGCCTCTGCAGCAAATAATTTTGTGGTTCTTCAAAAAAGTAAGCATAAAGTTAAAATATGACACAGAAATTCCACTCTTAGGTATATACTCAAACACATGGGAAACACGTTCACACAAAAACTTATATAAAAATATTCATAGCAGCATTATTTATAATAGCCAAAAATTGAAAAACTAAAATGTCTACCAATTGATGTATGGATAAACAAATATGATGTAGCTACACAATGAAATATTAATATAGTCATAACAAGAAATAAAGTTTTGATTCATGATACAATATAGATGAAGCTTAAAAACATCATGCTGAGTGGAAGAAGCATGACACAAAAGGATATATACTGCAATGATTCCATTTTTGCCATATCCCTAGAAAAGGCAAATCTATAGAGACAGAAAGTAGAAAAGTTGTTAGGGTCTGAAGGAAGGGGGAAGTTGGAGAGTGATTCAAATGGTTATGGGGTTTGTTTTGGGGGATAATGGAACTGTTCTAGAACTGAAAGTGGTGGTGTTTGCATAATCTTGTAAATATACTAAGAATAAAATAATTTGACATTTTAAGATAGTGATTTTTTTATGTTTTGAGAATTTTTTGTGAATGATATCTCATTAAAAAAAAAAAACTAAAAAAATGCTCCTCTCTTATCAACACTACTGGAAGTCCTCTACAGTGTGATAAGACAAGAAAAAGGAACAAAACTATGAGGAATTGAAAGAAAGAAAGAAACATCTAAGTTTCTGATAATATGACTGCCTACTCAGAAAATGCATAATACTAAAGAAATAAAACTTCAGTTAGAAAAAAGGGAACCCTCCTGCACTGTTGGTGGGAATGTAAACTGGTGCAGCCACTATGGAGAACAGTATGGAGATACCTTAGAAATCTATACATAGAACTTCCATATGACCCCGCAATCCCACTCTTGGACATATATCCGGACAAAGTTCTACCTAAAAGAGACACATGCACCCGCATGTTCATTGCAGCACTATTCACAATAGCCAGGACATGGAAACAACCCAAATGTCCATCGACAGATGATTAGATTCGGAAGAGGTGGTATATATACACAATGGAATACTACTCAGCCATAAAAAAGAATGACATAATGCCATTTGCAGCAACATGGATGGAACTAGAGAATCTCATCCTGAGTGAAATGAGCCAGAAAGACAAAGACAAATACCTTATGATATCACTTATAACTGGAATCTAATATCCAGCACAAATGAACATCTCCTCAGAAAAGAAAATCATGGACTTGGAGAAAAGACATGTGGCTGCCTGATGGGAGGGGGAGGGAGTGGGAGGGATCGGGAGCTTGGGCTTATCAGACACAACTTAGAATAGATTTACAAGGAGATCCTGCTGAATAGCATTGAGAACTTTGTCTAGATACTCATTCATGTTGCAACAGCACAAAGGGTGGGGAAAAAAATGTAATTGTAATGTATACATGTAAGGATAACTTGATCCCCTTGCTGTACAGTGGGAAAATAAAAAAATAAAAAAATAAAAAATAAAAAAAATAAAAAAAGAATATTGTATAAAAAGTCAACATGAAGTCAACTGCTTTTTTATACATCAGCAAAAATCAAAAAAAAAATGCAAACATACAAATTTTTTTTTTTTTTTGTCTTTTTGCCATTTCTTGGGCCGCTCCCGTGGCATATGGAGGTTCCCAGGCTAGGGGTTTAATCGGAACTGTAGCCACCAGCCTACGCCAGAGCCACAGCAACGCAGGATCCGAGCCACGTCTGCAACCTACACCACAGCTCACGGCAACGCCGGATCATTAACCCACTGAGCAAGGGCAGGGATCGAATCTGCAACTTCATGGTTCCTAGTTGGATTCGTTAACCACTGCGCCACGACGGGAACTCCACAATTTTCAATATCAAAAAAATAAGCACTTGGTGAGGAAATGAACAAAAGAAACACAAGATTTTTATATAGAAAATAAAACAGTAAAGAAAACCAAAATATAAGAATATTTATAGAAGCATTATTCATAATAGCCCCCAAATGGAAACAACTCAAATGTTAACTGATAAATGAACAAAATATAATAGATCCACACAATGGAATACTATTTAGTTATAAAAAGTAATGAAGTACTGATATATAATACAATATAGATAAACCTTGAAAATATTATGTGAAATGAAAGAAGCTTGTCACAAAAGGCCATATATTTGTATGAAATGTCCATGATAGGCAAATCCATAGAGACAGAAAGATTAGTACTTGTCAGGTTCCTTCAGGAAAAAGGAATTAGAAGTGATGGCTAGTGAGCACAAGATATCCTACTGAGGTGATAAAAATGTTCCAAAATTATTTATTTTTTTTATGTTTTTGCTATTTTTTTAGGGCCATATTCACAGCATGTGGAGGTTTCCAGGCTAGGGGTCTAATCAGACCACTGCCACAGCAACACAGCATCTAAGCTCCACCTGAGACCTATACCACAGCTTGTGGCAATGCTGGATCCTTAACTCAATGAGAGAGGCCAGGGATTGAACCCACATCCTCATGGATCCTAGTCAGGTTCGTTAACCAATGAGTGATTAAGGGAACTCCAAAAATGTTCTAAAATTAGATAGTGACAATGATTGTACAAGTCTATGAATATAAATATCATTCAGTTGCACACTTTAACAAAAAAAACCTAAATAGAGACACACTCTATATTCATAGATGGGAAGGTTCAGTTTTTCCCAGTTCAATATAAACATTAAAATGTAATTTTAATGAAAACTCTAATGGATTTTTAGTGAAATATAAATTGGTTCTGAATTTTTATGAAAGATCAAAGGCCCAGAAAAAGCCAAGTCACTCTTAGAGAAGAATAAAGTAGAGGAATTTACCCTAACATAAATAAAGGCATTATAAAGCTACTGTAATAAAGGTACCTTCCTATACTGTTAGTGGGAATGTAAACTGGTACAGTCACTAGGGAAAACTTATAGTGTTTCCTTCAAAAACTAATAATAGAATTACCATGTGATGCTGCAATCCCAATCCTGGACAAGTATCCAGAGAAAACTCTAATTTGAAAAGATACATGCACCCCAATGTTTATAGCAGCACTAATCACATTAGCCCTTATATTAGACAAGACACAGATGCAACTTAAATATCCATCAACAGATGAAAGGATAAAGAAAAGGTGGTACACACGCATGCATGCACACACACACACACACAAACACATACACACACACACACACAGGAATATTACTTAGCCACGAAAAAGAATGAAATAATGCCATTTGCAGCAACATGGATGGATCTAGACATTATCATATTAAGTGAAGTCAGTCAGACAAACATAATATCACTTATGTGTGGAGTCCAAAAAACTGATACAAGTGAACTTATTTACAAAACAGAAACAGATTCACAGACACAGAAAACAAACTTATGGTTACCAAAAAGGATGGGGAGAGATAAATTAGGAGTTTGAGATTCATATATATATACCCTATATTATATAAAAGAGGCAAACAATAAGGACAGGGAACTATATAACACAGGGAACTTTACTCAATATCTTATAATAATCTGTAGTGGAAAGAATCTGCAAAAGAACATGCATGAGTCACTTCACTGTACACTTAAAACTAACACAACACTGTAAATTAATTGTACTTGAATTTAAATAAAGACTATGACTTTGGTTTAGCAATAGAGCACAGACCAATGAAACAGAATAAAGTCAAAAATATATTCATTTATGGATGGAAACTGCAGATACCACAAAGAAGTCATCACAGCTCCATGACAAAAAGAACCATCTAATATATGTCTTAGAAACAAGTAACTGTCCGCATGAAAAAAAAAATAATAATGTATTGGTAAAGGGCAGGTTGTGGGGAGGGCATAGAGTGAACATTCTAGAAACAAAGCCACAAGATTTGAGTTACTTTATATAAAGACTCATGGATCCTCTGGACAGGGGTAGATCACAGAGGACTAGCACCAGGAGAGTGGGAAATGCTAAGGCTGTGAAAACATGGCTGATTAGACAGAGGGTGGCTGCAGGAGCCTGGTGCCTGTGATTACATTAGGCTAACATTACTTGCCTGGAAAAAAGTCTGTCCACCTATTCACTCCTGATTCATTGACTGAGTCACCTAACAAATACTTACCAGGCTCCTGGCACATGCCAGGCACTATTCTAAGTGCTAAGGATACAGCAGCTAACACTCTTCCCCAAGTCAAACAGACAAGGAACACATAGCAAAGAAATTAAATCATTTCAAATAGTGGCAAATGCCATGGGGGATAGAAGGTGACTGGGGATGGTTATGAGCTGAGGGGGTAACTTTAGAGAAGGTGGTCAGGGAAAATCAGAGAAGGAGGGAGTAACAATCCCTGTGCCATTTCAGTGAGCTGAAATAACTCTGAAAACTTGTCTCCATAAGATGTCTAATAGCAAAGGATGATCAGGAGTCAGCCTAGAAGATAAAAAAGTCATCCTGGATAGACAAGCAAGGTCTTTCAACCACAGGAAACATAAACAGAAGGACTAAGAGTTGCTTATGTGGCCCTCGTCTCTGGCAGTACCCTCCCTTTGTGGCCCTGATAAGGTCTGCAGCACTGTTGGGCCATACAGCAATGAGCACAGAGAGCCTGGATCCGGCTGCCTGGCTGAGTCTTCAGAGAGCACCTCTATTAATTATCTGAGTGTTGGCAGTGCTTCTCTGGACTCACAGCTAAATAAAGCCACGCCAGTTGCTTGGCTGTAAGCTCTTAAAGGTTAAAACAAAACTGTGTCTCAGTGGATGCAGCATTTGGCGCTTATCTAAGAGTCTGAACGTCATTTTGCAGTTAATAATTAGCTCTGCCTTGGTCCTTACAAAGGGTGCCGCCAAAACAAAAGCAGGCATTAAGTGTGTTCGCTATACTTGCCACCGGTATAAATAGGCAAAGGGATGATTAATGAATGAAGAGGGGGGGGGATTAAACACAACAGTGAACAAAGACAAAGGCCCACAGCTCGGCTGTCCATAAACTGAGACAAGCTGTATCCAGAGGGAGGCTGCAGAGAATGACACACACACAAATCTATTTAATGGACAGGTTTTGAAGACTTCATTTAACCTTGCGTTATGACAGCCATGTCTGACTCACATCTCAACGTGTTAGGAGGCCAGGGTCAGCCAAGGCAGAAACATGTATTGGGGTGTCGCAGGAGAGGTCGGGGGAAGGGGGCAGATTTCTGGGTGGGTGATGGAGGGAAAACAGAGAATGCCCAAGCACATTAAACAACACCCTCCAGGCCCCCTTTGTGAGGGGAGCCAGAGCCAATGTCCTAAGGAGCTGTTTGGATGTCACAAAAAGCGGATGAGGCACAAACACAAATGTCCCAGCTGAAGTCCTTTGACAGGGTCTCAAAGTGGCCACATGATAAAGTGGGCTGGGACTCAAGGCTGGATGAGAAAGTGTTGCTTGAGCATCTGTTATCAAGGATGGGGAGCTGGGAGGCTAGTTAGTCTACACCTTATCTCCCAGTTAGTTCCTAGAGGATGCTGCCCTCCAAGGACGTGGTGGTAGCCTCATGTGTTTGGTCAGTTTGATTTTGAGGATCTTGGGAGAGATAAGCCAGAGGGGAGTAGCAACTGGCCAAACCCTAGGGAGTCCCAATTGGCTTTCTGGGCACATCCCCACCTCTCTTCACAACCATTCTTCTCCTTCCTGGGGCTTCCCCACATCAACCAGCTGCCCATTCCCACAGGTGGGAACAGCCAGGTGTCTGATGAGAGAGGACCCGATACATGAATCCCTGTAGAAGATTCAAATGATCATGAGCTTAAAAATTCTCCCACCTGCTCCAGGGGCATTTGCATTTTATTTTTTAGTATGTATGTATGTATGTATGTATGTATTACAGCTGTACCTGCAGCATATGGAAGTTCCCAGGCTAGGGGTTGAATCGGAGCTGCAGCTGCAGGCCTATGCCACAGCCACGGCAACACCAGAACTGAGCCGCATCTGTGGCTTACACTGCAACTTGTGGCAACACTACATCCTTAACCCACTGAGTGAGGCCAGGGATTGAATTGTATCCTCAAGGAGATGATATTGTATAATAAACTGCTGAGCCACAACTGGAAATCCTTCCATTTACATATTAATGGAGGACTAACAGACACACAAACCTGTAAGAATCAAAACAATGAAAGAGTAATTCTGGATTTTCAGGCTCTGATACATCTCTAAAGGGAGATATTCATGGCTTGATGAACTTCCTGGTCTCCACACACCATTTAGAGGAGATCTCTGAAAAAAATTTGCAGGCTTTTATTTCACCTTTTCTCTGCCTCCGTCACACAGTTGTTGGAAAGATCACAAGAGGAAATGGATGTTAAATGCTTTACAAATAAATACCTAAATCCATGTGATAGCTATAATTTATTGAAGGCTGGAAACTTAGACCAGAACATATCCTCAGTGATCAACATACTCACTTAATAGATGAGGAAATGGAAACACCAAAAAATGGTGTCTCCATCTGAAGGCTCAGCCAGTCATTGACAGAGCCAGGATCAGACGCTGAGTCTCCCGCTTCAAGACCAGGGCTTTTTCTACTGCTTTATAAGAATGACTTTTTTTCTGAACTCAAAGCACACCTTACATCATGACTGCTCTATTGCAAATGGTCCTTTGAAACAAAACTTTTAAAAATATATAGTTTTAAAGTGTGCAAAAGAAATATACAATAGCAATTCTGGGAAGGTCACCTAAATATTCAGGGAAATTCACATCAAGATTCTAGAGGCTATCATTTTATACCCACTTAATTATTAGAAAATAAGAAGTCTGACAATAGAAAGTGTTAGAGAGAGGAGTATCCACAGAATCTCTCCTACCTTTGCTGGTGGGAATGTAAAACTGAAACAATCAGGGAGAAAATAATTCAGAATTTTCTAACAGAGTTGAAAGTGTGCATACCCAAAGACCCAATAATCTATTTCAAGAAAAACTCTAGTTCATATGCACCAGGCGATGCACACAGCACTGTTCAAAATAATGCAATAATTCCATAAACAGCACAGTAGTCTCATTCTGGAAAATAACTTGTTATAGTTTAATAAAGTGTAGTATTATAAAGTATTGAAAATGAATAAATGGAGCTACAGGCATCCACCTAAGTGAAGCTTTATAACATAATGTTGAGTTAAAAAGCAAATCCTAGGAAAATAATCTGGTATGACATGCTTTTTTAAAATAAGAAATGTAAAATAGTCAATACTAAGCTCTACATATTATTTAGGTACATAAATTTATACGTTTTAAAAAGCTTTCTTAGATGGAAGGGCTGAAAGCTGAATTTTGTGCATTAAAATAAAATTCAAGATAACGATGATCTTGAAGAAGACCACCTAGAAAAGCATGGGTTATTATCTATTCTCTAGCTCTTAGGTTGACTCATTCTTACACTAATAAAATACATAAATGTAGACATGTAATAAAATGGCATGAATGGAATAATGGATGATAATCTTAACCATAGGTTAAGATTAATTCAATTCCATGTACCTCAGATCCATTAGAGAGAGAAAACAAAGCAAAACAAAACAAACAACAAATAAACAAAAATCCAATTAGGAAAGCCAATTCCTAAAGCAGAACATGATGTTTCCCAGTATTAGCCTTTAAGTCAAAATTTTCTGTCAGTCTATATGATGGAGAAGCCATAGATAGAGACAAGGTAAAAAGTGGAGGCACAGATTCTACTGGGGAAGCAGGCTGACTCAAGAGGAGAATCCAGGAAGGAGAACATTCAAGTGCCTTGGTAATTCAAACAACTCATTTGAAGTTAAGACACACAAAGGCACTGAAGCTCCAGGCAAAGCAACAGGTTTAAATGAGACAGAAAAGAACCAGGGAGAAAGATAAACTAAAAGCCAAGTTGGTGGCCAAAAGTGTTTGTGTGTACACACACACTGCTATATTTTTTATATATGTGTGTGTGTGTGTATGTATAAACTGGGTTACTTTGCTGTACAGCATAAGTTTTCCGAACATTGTAAATCAACTACAATAAAAAAATTTTAAAACCCAGCAAGTTCAAAAGAAACAGAGTCAGGTTCTTCCCTAGCACCAGGTTTTGGAAGTGCAGATGTAGAAACTGAACCACATGATAAAGTAAAATTCTTTGTAAAAAGTAGGAGAGGAAGGGTCAGGGGGATACAGAATGTTTTTATAAGAACTAGACAAGCCCCATCTTCACACATATCAACACGAGTAGTTTGGAACATATTGCATTGGAAATGACTGACGAGTTTCTATCAATGGACATAAAAAATATGGCTGCCAAGTCAAAAGTCAATTTATACAGAATATCTGAATCGACAGTATATGGACCTGTATGTGCATATGTGAAGAGGAAGGTGATAAATCAAACAGGGCTTCATGGAAAAAATTAAGTTAAATACTAGATGACAATAGACAAAGATCATTTTTTAAACTAAATATTACTTAGTTGAAACTTTACTAATAGGGTAAATGAGACAGATCTTGCAAGGTCATCTAATTTACCTTCTAAGAAAATCATCCAAGATTTGAAAAAAATTTGATTAAGTATAGTTGATTTACAGTGTCATGTCTATATAGCAAAGGGATCCAGTCAAACATATATATATATATTTTTTTTTTTTTTCTCCTACTATCTTCCATTTCTACCCAAGAGACTGGATATGTTCCCTGTGCTGTACAGTAGAACATCACTGCTTATCCATTCTAAATATAACAGTTTGCATCTACCAACCCTGAATTCCCCCTCCCTTGGCAATCACAAACTTTTTTGCCTTTTGCATTTTCAAGCAGCTCTTTTACTGTGGGGTTGGCCAAAAAAAAAAAAAAAAAATTTTTCAAATTTTCTAGAAAATGTAAACTAGAGTGAGTGTAATGCTCTGAAGTCTAATGTCCTCTTTCTTTGAAATGGTTCAGGAAGCAAGACACAGGTTTTTTTTTTCCTACTTTGGTTGCAAAAGGACACCGCATGTTTATCTCTGCTTGCTTTTTGGAGGTGTAGATGAATACACCAAACTAAAGGGCAATGGAAAGATAAGTTTCTATGACATCCACAATAACTCTTTTATACTGCCGACTGGCTATTCTATACATGCATTCAGAGGCAAATATAAAAAAAAAAATGATGTAAAGCCAAAATTATTTCCTTGATAACACTTGTTTTAAACACCTCGCCACTAAATAGCTAAAAAGTCTCCAAAGTGAATGCATAAACCATATAAGAGCCACCAGCATACTTACATAAATTCTTAAGATTAAAGTAATAACTTCTAGAAAAAGGTGGGAGAAAACACACTACAATAAATCTATGTGTAATGGTATTTGGGCTCCACCAACTGCTTTCATTGGTCTCTAGTGGCTTACATATAAAACAATACATTTGATGTATGATTTCAATTCCTTATGGAAAACTGTTCTATCTACAAGCAGCCTGTCAAAGAGAATGCCAAAAAAACTCTTCCTGCGTCCCAGTATGAAACAGGACTTTAAGATATAACTTAAGGTCACAATTTGTTCTTGCTTGGTCAGGTTTAAGACTATAATTGAGGAATGCCTGACCTGGGGGAGGCAGGAGAAGGGGGGAAGGTTTATTTATAGTGAAATAGAAATAGGCAAGGTGTCAGGGCTTGAAGTTAAATGGCATGGTTTTGCAGGGAAAGTAGCTCTGTAGAATGGACAGAATGCAAGGGGTGGCTCTCTGGAAGCTGCCCAGGACCTGTCCCCCACCTCCCAATTCAGAGCATATGGCAGCTGTCAGCTTCAGAAAACCACCCTTGGACCCACAAATCTATTTTCCTGTTATTGAGGGGTGCACTGGGGAGAGAAGAGGAAAGTTGCTGCAGAATGAAAACAAATGCCATCCTAATTGGTCTGTAAATTGCAGCTCTTCATCATTAGAACACTGCTCTGCATTTCAGCCATCATTTTTTAATCCCAAATTAAAGTTGTCCAGGTTGAAACAGGGAATTATAAAGTGAAAAATGCCTACAGTTGCAGGAGGGCAATACACAACTCCCATGGGCTATTCTTCCTGAAATTACAGTCTTCCCAAAACATTCTCCTCATTTAGTTCTCGACACTCCCCAGTTCTTCCTCCTGCTACATCTTTACAATCACCAGCTCCGGGGGATGTTAGCCAATCTTTCTGATCAGATGTCCTAAAGGGATACTCAACCTCACTGAGAGACCATCCTATTTACCCCCTTCCCCAAGTCAAAGTTTAGTCCTTACTGCTATGGAAACTGAGTGCATTTTTCAAAGTGGTAGTTTTAAAATAAATGTATTTTGTCATTTTTGTTGCTGTTATTATAGGCTTCTATCATTGTTTGAGCACACCGTTGTGTCATTTGCCCATGGCATAAACTCTTTCACAGAGAAGGGGCTCAGTTTGAGCACATTTCATCACTTCTTCTAACTCCCAGGAGGATCCTTCTTGTTTTTAATCCTCTTAAGGGAAGTAGGTACCAATACCACTGGAAAATTTGACCATGTAAGTAGTATTCTGTCAGCAAATTCCTCCGCTAGGCCCTTGCCTTCTATTCCAACCTCCACGAACAATGGAAGAGCATTGTTTGCCCTCATCTTGGTGAATAATTTGGGGCTATCATTAAGCAAGTCCTCATCAAGTAAGACCAATCATTCAACATTATTTTCAGCCAAGGAACTGAGATGTTGTCTAACACAAGGATGTTTTCCTTTACTGAACTGCTTATAACTAGAGACAGGAATGGCTGATAAGAAACCAGCATCTAAGTGTATCTTAGTCATTCTTAGGGGTTCTATTTAAGGAGAAGTCAGCATAGGATGTCCAAGAAGGCTTTACACGAGGCTTGGGATTTGAACAGGAATAACTCAGCAGAGCAGCAGAGGATGGCTGGACTTTCCAAAGTGGTTTATGCAATAGTATAAACAAAGGCATGGAAATAGGAATGGGTCAGTGTAAGTTGGTCTCAGAAAGCAGAGCGAGACATAGAAAGAGATATGTCTGTGTAGGACAATGGCAGCCATTGCTGAGAGCAGCTCTTGGTTTTGCCTCTTGAATTGTCTCCAGATTTCTCAATGTTCCTTTGAGTAATAGGTCACAACACTGTCTCCGGGTTTAGGCCTGACATGTAGGGTCCTTGATATTAACCTCATAGGCCCTCTGTCTAAGGATCTTGATGTAACTGGTTCTCCTCACCCTGTTATATTAGGTGGTTGGCCATAGGGTTTCAAAAATAAACATTGACAGTATTTAATAAGAGCTTTCCAAAATATATACCACATCTGATGTCACGATGGTCCTCCACCTATCACTGTTATCTCAACTACCAACTCTTTAGCATAAATGAAAATAACTATCCAGTCACATCCAACAAAATCTAGGGAAGGATTCAAAATACTCCTTTATAATTTGCAAAGTCCACTGAATTATTCTCACAGATTTGTGTCCTGTGGTTTTCTGCTTTTTTTTTCCCATTTTATTTCCAATACACTTTTTTTCTGATACAATCCTGCCTCTCACAGTTCTACCCCTTGCTTTTAAAATTCATTCGTTAAGTAGGTTCATTTTTCATTCTTATTTATCACTTAATTTATAAATAGTGTATCATCTTATTGGAAGGAAATCAGATTATAAAATAAAATTGAGGTTTTCTACCTTAATCCCTCTCTACCCCCCCAATTACCAAGGAATCTGTTGGGCCAATTACTCAAATTATATAACTAGGTCACTTGACTTTATATTTGTCAGTAGCCTCTCCTTCAAAGAAAAAAAAAAATCAATAAATGGGATGCCTTTAATAGACAGCGAATTAATAGAGATCAGCCCATAACAGAATTGCTATTTTCAGCAGTTACTGCCTTGAAATGATTGTTAGGTCATCACCTGGGTTGGTGGCTATTATGCTGTCACCAGGAAGGAGGGAAGATGGGCACGGACTGAAAGACCTCTGTGCACTGAAATTTCTTACTGGCCTCTTAGCATGGGTCCAGCCCTGAGAGCATGGCCACAGGTGAGACACAAATAAGGCACCAGCTTCATCATCAACCTTTTATCTTAGTCTGAGTAGAAACATTTTGGCCCCACTTCAGCCTTGAGAAAAAGATTAAAAACAACAACAATAAACACACATGAATTTCACTGTCTAGTTCTCCCGGCATCAGATGTGCCAATTTCCCCAAAAGCAGCTTCCCCTGACATGCTCTCAGAAGCTGGATCTACCGGGCCATGATTCATCTCTGTCAGGGACAGTTACAAACCCTGCCTTCTGAGTGGTCCAAGAAAGCAAAGGGTCAGCTGCAGTCATGACTACCATGCTCCTCGATCCCCCAGAGATGGTGCCATAATTAAAACAGCACACAGTTCCTGGATTCTCAGGCCCATCTGGAGGGGATGGTCAAAGAGTGTTGGCAACACCAGAGCCCATGGCAAGGGCAGAGCTGGCCTGACCAGACCGCCCAGCGTCAGCAGCTATGGGCCTCCCCACCTCAGCACACCCTGTTGGCACCCAACAGCTTTGCCTGACTTGCCTCCTTCATCTCCCATTCTCATCTCTCCTTCTTCCCATCCTCAACTTCAGTGTGGGGCTGTCCTGTCTTTTGTTCTGGCAGAGATAAGATGTATAAATGATGAGTGGTTGACAAAGTGTACTCCAGGGCTGCAGGCGGCTCATCAATCATTTTCCACATGTCTACGGATAATTGATGCGAACCCTGCAGGCGAAGCTCCATCAGGTGAGAGGAGGGAAGAATTAAATCTGCTGTCAGGAGCTGAGCAGCTGATCTGTATTTAACATTCTTTTTAATTTAGCACTTGTTTGTATTAAGCTGAGTTTGCGGGCTCCTCCCTGCCCTCCACACATGGGAGAGTGGCCTGGAGTTGGCCGATCCCATCACCACCTGGGGCCCTGAACCCACTGGTTTCCTTGGGTGAGGCTCCGGGGAAGCAAAGCAGACAAGACCACCCAGGACTGCTTGGGAGGCACAGAGAAACTTTCTTTCTGCCTAAGTGAAGCTTAACATCAAAGGCTCGCCTGTCAGGCGATTATCTGTCAACAGGATCCGGTTGGCAGGGTGCTACTTGCACACAGAGAAGAAACCACTTAGTGCTTTCTTTACTTAAGGGAGAGAAAAAAAAACAATAAAAATAATCCAACCCCATATTTCCTTTATGACATGAGATTTAGTAACACTTCTAGCATAGCCTTGAAGAAGTCTAGGTTTCCTTACTTCCCTTGCTTCAACCAAACGATTCCAAAGTCAACCTTCGAAGGTGTTGGTCGGCTGGTGAAATCTGAGAGTCTTGATGAAATGGTCAAGACTCCCTAAGTTGCACCCTCCTCCTCAACTCCAACTTACTATCCTAGCACCAACCTCCAGTGCTCACACTAATACACCTGCCTACACACACTCACAAAACTTTCCCACTCTGCAGAAATCTTTGGTGTTAGTGACGAGGACATCCTGGCGAACAGAAAAGTAATGCATATGCCATAATCACCAGTTTTCAAAAGAATGATAATATAATCCATCAGACTCAACTCCAAAGCAACCCTGAACATCACTGTGCTGTGTCTTAGGGTCATGGGGATGAAAATAATGTTTTAAAAAACTTTCTGCTTGATAGAATGTCAGATAAACCAGATTTTCATTGAATTTCACTTTTTTTCTAACAAGGAAATTGGCTGGTATATAAGAAGACTAAGTCCTACTGGCAAGGTGCCAGTCACCAAATTTGTCACACCTTCTCAAATGAAATCGGGCATCTCTCAAAGCAGAGGTCTTCTCTGCCTTGATAGGATGCTTCTTGAGCTCAAAGATCACTCTCCCTATTTTTTTCGAGGTCCAGAAGTGTAAACAACAGAGCATGTTATGTTCCAGAATCACCACGGACTGCCCTCAATGCAGCGCCCGACTCCAGTTCTTCCTCATGTTTGCAAATAAAACTTCACAAACCTCAACCAACCTCACAGAGAGGGCTTATCAAGTGAGATGCAGTGTTACAATCATGTGGAATGTTGCATTCAAATATGTATTTTGAATTCAACTAAAGATATAACTAGATGCTAGATTTTTTTTTTTTTTTTTTTTTTTTTTTGCCTTTTGTCTTTTTAGGGCTACACCTGCAGCACATGGAAGTTCCCAGGCTAGGGGTCTAATCAGAGCTGTAGCTGCCAGCCTAGGCCAGAACCAAGCTGCCTCTGTGACCTACACCACAGTTCACGGCAAAGCCAGATCCTTAACCCACTGAGCAAGGCCACGGATCGAACCCTCAACCTCATGGTTCCTAGTTGGATTCGTTTCCACTGCGCCACAGTGGGAACTCCTGACGCTAGATATTTTTAATGCTTACATTTTTAATTTTAAAATTGGGCTAGAGAAACAACTAGGTTCTACATTTTTAAAATGTAGAACACCAACAACCATCTGCCACATATATTCATTCACATAATCTCTCAACAAATGTGTTTAATGTTACTATGTAGCATGTGTCAGGCATAGGAGCTGAGGCTCTATATAGCTGTTTATCCCATGGCTCCTTGGTAGCTGAGGAGTTCAAGAAAATACTATGATATAACGTGTCAAATGCCCTGTCATCAGACAATTCAAAAAGAGTATGCGTGGCTAATAAACACATTTTTGAAATGTGCAGCCTCATTAGATATTAGAGCAATATGTGAATTAAAATAAGAGGTTTTTTAAAAGAAAATTTTTCTAAACCTATCGAAACAATAAAGGTGGGAAAATATAAACCTAGGATTAGAGAAAGTACGCAGGGAAAGGGGACTGATAGACAACAGAAAATAAATGGGTTAATATTTGTCTAAAAGGCAACTTGGCATCAAAAGCCTTAAATATTGCTTAGAATTTTTCCTAAACTGATTAATATATGTTCAAGGTTTAAACACCAAAATTTCCATTGAAAATATCCTGATATCCAGCACCACAAAGATAGATGATATGAACATGATGGGATAAGGAGCTACAGAACTCAGAGAAAGATTCATGGGGGAAGTGGCTTTACACCAAGTTCTGAAACATGAATAGGCATGTTAGGAGGCCACACTAAGAAAGTGGCGGTAGGGATAAAAAGGTCAGAGAGAGGAAAGCCTGAGAGCATCTGTGACCAGGAAGTGTGGCTCAGTGTGAAGGAAGCAGACTGTGGGGGGCGGCGGGGACGTTCATGCCATCTGTGTTGTGTGAGGCTAGGCTGGGTAGAGACAGGACGGGGCATCACAACAGCCGTGCAAATTGTCCAGGGAGAAAGGACACACCCTTACTGACACACAAGTCTGGCTTAGTTTCCTTGAACAGCAGCTTCTGACCAGAGGATTTTTTTTTTACGTCTACTTATCAAAACACAGGCTAAGAAATGATGAGTCTCTGTTTACAACGTATCAGAGCCTGCTACCAATCCCCAATTAGAAATTCAAGATACAAGGAATTCTAGGACATTTTAAATACATGGGATTGCTCAGAGTAAGAGGTGAGTTTCTGCACTAACATCCTGCCCAAATGAGGTTAGTCTAATAACTTGATGGGCTAGAAACATGTCCTAACTTCTAAGTATGGAAAAATCTATTTCAAATTTATTTTGGATGAGTCTAAGTTGGCATTGGGTGTGAAGTTGATTACCTCCACCCTGATCCCTGGGTTTTTATATATGCATCAAATTCCGAGAGTTCTGAGAAATCTCCTAAAAAATAGGTTACACCAGTAACTGGTATTCATATACACTGATAATAATAGTGAACACTTATCCAGTGCTCACTCTACACCAGGCACTGTCCAAAGGACAGATGTTAACTCATTTATTTCTCACAACTAGCTTATTAAGAAGTCACTATTATTATCACATTTTACACATGAAGAAATGAAAATCAGAGAGGTTAACTAGTTTACTCAGGATAAGAAAGTGACAGAGCCAGGAACTGAACCCAGTTCATCTGGTCAGGATCTCTTTACATTATTAGCCTCTGTTTTAGATAGCTTCCCACTAAAATGTTTCCTAGCTCATTTGTAGGCACAGCAGTGAATGGCTATGTGTGTGAATGCATGTGTGTGTGTGGTGTGTGTGTGTGTGTGTGTGTAGATATGAATGCCAGGGAGGGCGAGAAACAAACACAAAATGGTGAGGACCATGGGACACTGCTCATGGAGGGTGCTCACCTTAGAGAAGGAGTATCAACAAGCAAGCCCAGTTTCACCACAGGACCTGAGGGTGCAAGAGAATGGTGCTGTTGGAGAGTCTTAGACCCTGCTCTCACCCACCCAGCACAGAGGCGTGTACATCCCCTGCGGAGAGAGAGATATAACTGAGATCCATACGCCCAGCCACCCAGACAAAAAGGGTCATTTTAAGAGATAAATATTAAATCTCCCAGGTATTTTTCAGCAGAAGAAAGAAACAGTATTCTGCCCACTGGAAATGGTGAGTTGGGCAATAGCCTGAGTAGGAGCAGGAGAGGAAGGTCTGGAGTTGGACTTGAAAAGGCAGTAGTCTGAGGGTGAGCCTTCTAGGATGGAGGAAACTCAGTGACCAAGCTGGGAGCTCAAGCAAGTAAAGAGAGACCAACTCAGGGATGAGGGACAGCAACTGAGAGCACATCAGCCCAGTCCAGGTTTCATCTGTGAAGCAAGTAAAATGGAATAATTTCTAGCAGAGGGAAACCCGCCCCCTGGGATACCTGGAAGAATTAAAAAAGAGACACCCACAAAGATCCTTTAAAAAGGATGCTGAGAATCCCCCTTATTAAAAATTATATTAAACAAGTTATCACTCTCTTACTTGCAAAAGAAGATTCATTTTATTCAGGGTAGATGAGTCTCTGGCTGGACCTCACTGCATACCTCTTATAGATGTTAGAAGACCGTAGATGCTCCCCAGAACGTGGACAGGAGGTCCTTCCACTAGGTAACTCACACTGCATGGAATACATCCTGCCCAGTAGTTACACATCTTTAAAAAGGGACACCTTGCCAACAGGCTCTGGGTGAGACAAAGGGGAATCATGTCCACAACACAAAAGACCTGGTCTTGGACACCATGGCATGCTACGGGCAGGGACTGCTCCAAGGCCACTCTTGAATCTTTGGGTATCTTCAAAGATGGACAAACCTCAAGGGTGGATTTCTTTGTCTTTTTTTTTTTTTTTTTCACATCAGGGAGCACCAATGTCAATCACATAAAGCTAAGGGCATGGCTTGACTTGTAGCCCCTGTGACACCTGGCCTCTCAGTGAGCTAACCACTTCCCACACATTCTGAGTCAAAGGCAAAGTTTGCTTTTAATTTCTGCAACATGGAGCCCTCTTTGTTGACAAGAGTGCTGCCTGGGCTAACGTCAGGGGCCAGATCCCTGAGCCGGCTTATAGCCACCTCCAACTTCCTTGACCTGAGAAGCACCACCCCCCAACTGCTGCTTCCATCTGTGCTGCCCTGGAGGCTATGGAATGCTGGTGGCATGTGCATATAGAGCAACATGGTGGCAGCCTTGGGCACTGGCCCAAGATTATGGAAACCCTCATTTTCCTCTGTGTACCATCTCCCAAAGGTTGTGTCTGCTTTTCCTGTTACCAACTAGACTCAGAGCTCCATGGAGGAAGAAAGGGATAAAAAGCTGACAAATTATTGAATTAATCCATTTTCTTTGCCTGTTCTCTCCTTTCTCCTCCCAACTGTCAGACTTCAATTTTATAGGCGAGTATTAATACAGGAATACTCCATATGCTAGGATCCAAGCCAGTAATTAGTGATCTAGTTAAAGCTGGTTGAGATGCTACACCTGTACTTACAATTTTTATTTTAATTTAAAGCATGTGAATCAAACTAATTTGCTGATCTTTTGACAGGGACTCAGGCCTTTTTCTTTTGCATATGGGTCTGTTCACTGGAGTGCACCATGGATTATTTTGTACATACCATTCTCATTATATAGTTTCCAAAATGTCTTGTTTGCTTTTCTTGAAAGAGGAAATGGAAATGAAAAACTCTTGCAAAGCAATCTGAGTACAGACTCCTAAAATATTTTTTCTTTCAAGCCTCTTCAGCTATCCTGTCCGTACTTAATTTATTGTATTTTTTATACACCTAAACTGAATTGAGTCTTTCTCAAATATTCACTTTAGTTTCATAAAAAAAAATTCTGCACTCTCACATTTCATTGGTTTTATAACATTTAACTAAACTACATTATTACAATGTAAACACAACTAGCATAAGTAGATTTGGGAACGGAGTCAACTGACCCATGGTGAACATACAGTTCACCTGGTGGGACCGGGAGCACCTGGCTGAATGAGGAGGGAGCCCACCAGCTGTGTATTTGCAGGGGGTCTGTGTACCAGCCTGTATGTTCCATGAAAGAATGGCAGGTGTTGGTGTGTATACCAGTTGGTGAAATGCAGGCTGATTAAGTAGAGTGCTTCTTCTGTCTATATACGTATGTATACACACACACACACTTTTTTTTAGCCACACCCTCAGCATGTGGAAGTTTCCAGGCCAGGGATGGAACTCACACTACAGCAGCAACCTTGCCACTGCAGTGATAACAGTGGATCTTGAACCCACTGAGCCTCAAAGGAACTCCCCACACACATTTTTTTTTGACATGGTATTTACTTTTAGAGAACATGTTTAGAGAATACTTATTAAGATTGTTTAGCAATACCAGCATGAAAAAAACAAACGACCTTATTTCTACCAGCCACAAGCCACAATGGTTAGGCAGGTCCCCAGAATCCCGACATCCTCCTCAACGAATGTCAGTGCTCAGAATGGCTGCACAGCAGGCATCGTCTTGGCATTTCCTAGGTGAGCAAATAACTTTGTAGCCACATGGTTGGCTTTATGACCAAATAGAATGGAAAGTCAGAATCTACTCCCCAGGCTCAATTTCAGGGAAATATTCAGCCAGGTATCTGGTCTGTGAAGCCTCCCATTTTCAACACAATCTGCTCAGAGTGGGTTGGGGTTGGCAATGGTATTGGGAAGGATGCTGAGAGCCTTTTGCCCGAGATCATTCTTTGCTTGTTCCACGCAGAGAGCCTGTCATAATCATGGCTCTCTTGTGGTTTTTTTACATGCGACTCTGCCTCTCTGCCCACAGCTAAATGGCTGAGATGAAAACCTGAACTGAAAGCAACCTCTCTGACAGGCTGGTCAGCACTATAGAAATGCAGTGATACCTTGCATGAGAGCAACAAAAAGAGCCAAGTGCATCATAAGATGGAAAGACGACAGTACACAGGGGCAGAAATGGAAGACGAGAAACAAAGGCGATGAGAAACAGAAGCCAGCATGTAGAGATGTAGAGGGATCAAGGCAACAAACAAGGGCAAAATACTTGGCAGGAGAGGGAGGGATGATGGACCCACTGCATGCGCAGACTCTCCCATTTTCCTTTTGCAATGTTCCTCTTGCTACCCAAAAGAGCCCTTCTAGCTGTTCCATAATTCCTGCAGCTGCAAAGCACTGAACAAAGAAATGCTTTCAGAAAGAAAAAAAATTCAGGGGTTGATGCATACAGAATACATGTAGATTATCTGCAATTGTGGGTAAGACAAAAATGTCAAAATTACTGCATGAGAATGGGAGTCAATCTACAATGTGTGAGGATGAGAGAAGGCAGACACCCCTGGACCAGTGGTGCAGAAAAAAGCCAGCTCCACCATGAACAACCTCAGAGTTCTTGTGGTCACGCAAGCCACAGATCTGGCTTCTGTCATAAAGATCCATCTTGGGGGCCATTCATGAATTTTTAAGGCAGTATATCCCTCTGGTCAATCAAGCTGCATGAGCAGTGTTTGAATGTCAATGCCCAGTGGAAGTTTCCTTGGTCATACATCACTGTATTCCACTGATGTCTGAGGACTTAGGAGAAGGGGAGACAGCTTCTCAAGGTCACACATCATTGTATTCCCTAGCTATTTGAGGACATAGGAGAAAGGAAGGTGGCTTCTCAAAGTAGGACCTTTATTATTCTCCCCTCTACCCTTAAACCCTCAAGGAAGAAGTTGTATGTTGGTTTATGCAATAGTAGCCAAGGGAAGAAGTTATGGACGCCCATATCCTGTGAGGGGACAGAGATGTCATCTTTATAGAAGCTGAGGTTCTTCACAGAAACGCAGTCTATGGGGGCTGTTCCACCTTGGGATGGCTGGCTGGAAGCTGGCTATGGTCGTGATGTGGGATGTGACCACTAGAAACCCAGACCCTCACTCCCAGCCATCCCCTCCTCACAAGGTGGGAGGACCACATCTGTTGGAAACCCTCCCACCCCCAGCCCCATCTACACTTTTCTTTGGTTTCCTGCCCTTACAGATGGTAGGCAGTTTTACTCTGGGTCCCCACTCAGACATCAATGCATGTTTGGTATTGTTGGTTCAATAGTCTTTCATCATTCCGGTTTTTCTCATTCACAAGGAGAAAAAAAAAGATATTCAAAATCTATTTGGTATAGAGGACTTTCAAATATACATTCTTTAAACATAAAACACTCTGGTATTTAATCAGTGTTTAGCTGAATGGGAATTAACTTCCTTACAAAGGGCAGTGATTAGGATAAAGAGGGGGGGCCTTCAAAGAATGAAAATTCTCCAAACCCTCTCTCTCCACACAGCCCATAGCCAAGTGCAGGAGATACTCACTGCTCTTAGTTCTCCCTTCCCTGCCCTACCCTCCTGCAAAAAAGACCCATGAAACAGAAAGAAGTTAAGTGGAAGAGGTTTGTACTGGTTTCTAGTGCAGTCAGCCGAAATGAATTAAAATCAGTTAAGTGTTTACAGAAGAGGGACATAAAGAAATACATACTATCTTATTTGCCTTCTCCAAAGGCCAAAAGGAAAAAAAAAAGACAATTTTGATCATTTGGATCAGAAAAATAATCTAGATTCAAATCCCCTTTCAGTTCCAGCTTCTTAAAATTACTGATCGAATAGCTACTTCCTAGAAATATCTTAGATAAGTAGAATTATCACGAGTAATAATGATTATTCCACTAATTTTCCCGCTGAAAATATGACCCTAGATCCCTGTGCTGATGATGAAAATGATGGAGGCTGGGCAGCTCCTAGATGCTATTCATGACCTACCCACAGAGTTATTTTCCAGTGATGTCTCATAACGTTATTTAGGAGTAGGTCAGCAGAACAGAGATGTTCACATCTCAGATGGTGAAATTGAGATCCCCCAAAGTGAGTGCTTCTCAGAGATATGGGGAGTCATTAATTTCTGATAAGAATTTAACCTGTCTAGTCTTGCTGGTACTAAGGACATTGGCCCAATCTCCATTTATCCTGTAGCCAAAGGGCCTGGCTTTAGGACACCCAGAGGGGGCCTAAGTCCCAAAGGTTTGGCCTGGCATCATTACTATGGAGTTTTGCCAGCAAGACCAGGATTCTTTTTATCCAGGGGCCCATAGCTTTCCAGAGGCATTTTGATAAGAACTTACCAAAATATAGCATTAGCTGTCTTCCCAGACACATTACTCCACTCTTTGCTCAATAGTGGTGACATTTAAACAGCAGTCAGTGTGGAGTAGAGGGAGGCAGCCTGAGAAAAGGTGTGCGTTTCATGTGTGCCACCAGCATCAATTTCAGCCATGAGACGCTTGGCAAAGACAGTGCACAAAACAATGATGCAGAGGGTGTCCATGCAAAGCGGGGAGACTGTGGTCTTGTTACCTCAGTGAACGACTCTGGGTCATTCCAGGGAACAGATACTAAGAGAGGGGGGCAAAACCCCAGCTTTGATCACTTGGGCCACCGCACTGCAAATACTCTAGCTTTTGACCTGTAAGGAATCTCAGGCATGCTTGGTACTTGACACTGAGGATAAAACAGACGAGAGTAGATGTGGAGGGACATGACTGGGTCCTGAGACAAGAGGACAGGCGGCACAAGAAGAGAGGAGAGCCAAGGAGGAAAGGAAAGAGGAAAGGCAGAGGGAAATGAAAATTAAAGGGAGGTTCAAAAGATGGGGTGGGCATAGAAACAAGCTAACGGACTCTCAAAGTCTTTGGAAGGTTTAATAATCATAATGTAGAAAAGGGTCATCTCTGATTTACTCAACACATCGATCCATCTAACCAACGACCGACTTAGCCAGTTATTAATTAGTTCTGCAAATATTTCCTGGATCTTCTAATATAACACAAAGCTCGGGGTACACAGGAAGATGGTGAAGTAGCCTCAAGAAATCTGCAATTATTCAGGATTCCTTTTGTGGCTCAGCAGGTTAAGAACCCGACTAGTATCCATGAGGAAGCAGGTTCAATCCCTGGCCTCAATCAGTGGGTTAAGGATCTAGCACTTCCATGAGCTGTGGAGAAGGTCGCAGATGCATCTTAGATCTGGTGTCATGGCTGTGGTGTAGACTGGCAGCTATGGCTCCGATTTGACCCCTAGCCTGGGAACCTCCATATGCCCTAAAAAGAAAATAAAAAGAAATCTGCAATCATAGAAGTGATAGAAAATTTAAATAACTTCCCATGAAGTTAGTTAGCCCCTGAGGCAACACAAGCTGCCTTGTCACTCACCTGGGCCAGCATCCTGCATCTCATATAAGCACCAGCTTCTGAGACACAATGGATGCTGCCTCACACCCATTTTTCAGGGAAAGAATGTCTTCCAGATCATTCTTCAGACAAGTCAGGGCTATCCTAACCCATCAGCCTCCTCAAACTCTTATAAGTATACAATGCACTGAAAGAATTCGATAACTGTAACAGTAAGTAATGACAACACCAATGGCTGATACCTACAGACCACTCATTAGACACTTTTCTAAGGGTTTTACATGTATTGAGTCATTCATCCTCTTATTAACAGAGGGAATCATTGCCATGTCCAAAGTCCCAGAGCAGGTAGAATTTAAACTCGGACAATGTGGATCCCAAGTCTGACTGAGCTCTGTCCATTGCCTCCACCGGAAGACAGTGCAGAGAATAAAGAGTCACAATGATTAGTATGAACACGAAATGACTGCCTTTCAAATAGTAAGGCATGCACAGTATTTTTATGGAACCCCCCATAATCACTGCATAAAATACTTAGGACTGGGCAGCCTTCAGTTCTGTCCTAGATGATTTAGGAGACAGAAAAGAGGTGAAACTTTCATCCCTGCCCTGGAGGAACTTTGAGTTGAGGGGGAAAGACTGTCTCCATGAACCACGAAGAAGAAAAATGTCCATGAGAGCAGAATCAGCTTTGTAGCCTTGGGGTGGGAGGGCATTCAGTGTGGCTCAGTGGAGAATCCAGAGAGGCCAGCCCAGCAGAATAATCTGAGAGGTCTAGTTCAGGTCCCACCCCACTCCTCATTTTGTAGGTGAGCAAGATGATGAACAGCCCCAAAAGGAGGAGGAGGCTGTCCTTTACATATAGGAAAGATTTTTTTTTTTCATTTGCTAAAATCAACAACAAAGCCAATAATGGCAGCTAACATTTGCACAGCACTTATTCTGTGCAGGTTACGTTTTAAGAATTTTCATCTAAGAACTCATTTAATCTCTGAGTGCAGGTCATTCCAAAGAAGTTAAATAGTTTGCCTAACTTTATCAAGTATTAAGTGGCAGGGACAAGATTGCCACCGAGATGGTTGCCAAGTCCTAACTCTACAGACAGACAGAAAGAGAAAGCCCCCTGAAGGTGTTGATGGGTTAAAAAGTGCTGCTGATGTCACGTGAGCCTGGATACAGCCCACACAGGAGGCCATCTGCAATGACAGATGTTAGAGCATCTGATCCTGATATATAGAATGATTGGTTGTCTTTGGGCCTCCTGAGACACTGCTGATGGTCACACACACTCCCTTGGAGATGCCAGAGATGAGGGAAAATGCATGAGCCACTCCTTCTGCCTGGAAGTCTCATCTCCTTGCCCAAGTAAGTGTACATCTTCCTTCCAGCCATCAAATCTTATCTCCTCGGAAAGGTCACCTCTGATTATCCCACATGATAATCCCCCACCAATGTTACCCTGCTTGACATATATTTATCTATTTATTATCTGTCTCTCTTGCTTCCCTCACTGGAGAAGGTAAACTCCTTGAGCAGAAACTCAGCCTCTGTTCACTCTAAGTTCAAGTGCTTAGCATAGTACCTGGCACATAGTAGGTCTCCATAAGTATGTGTGGAATGAACAGGTGCAGAATCCTTGAAAAAAATATATGGTGGGATTCAGAAGAGAAAACAAAGGAAAGGGATCATTTGCTTCCCTTTCAGAAGCCTCTAGAATAATATAAAGGCCACTTATTGCCATCATGGGGAAACTCCTAGTCTGAAAGAAAGATATAAATTCCATCTAGAGGAGAGCAGACTCTACTGTAGGGACATAGTCTCCATCTTTGAGGAATTCATCCTAACAGGGTGACTCCTTGTTAAAGCAGGAATGACTCCTTCCAACGACTGTGAGCCCAAAAAAGGAGAATCCTCATGGGACAATAAAGTAAGGGGAGATGGCTCTTTTCACTTCATGGCATCCCACTCAGGGGTCAGGAAAATTAAATTATAAGGCCAGGACACAGCACCCATGGAGGAAAAAAAGGCAGTGCCATGTCCCCATCTGACCTGCTGCCAACTAATGCCAGCCCATTGTGTGTGTGGATTGTTTTCCACTTCACCCTTTGGGAAGCTAAACTCTTCCTCCTTTTTAAATACCTGATTCAGCTTCTCCTAATAGCCCCTCAAGCCCACACAGGGGCACTGGAAAGACTGAACAACCACCTCTGCCAGCTATGTGCCTCATTAACTAGAGCATCTCATTAATCTTACCATTACCGAGCTAATTAGAGGCCTCCCTCCTCCTCTCCTTCCTCTTTATTTCCACCCCATTCTCTCCCTAACCCCTTCTTTTTCATACCCCCTTCTCTTTCTAGATAAGATCCCCCAACACCACAGTTCATTTATTTGAGCTGGCAAGTCAAGATCCCATGTGTGGGATGGGGTGGAGTGGGGGGACAGATACTAAAATCTCAATGCAACCAATGTGTAAAATATAAAAAGAACAACTAGACAAGCAATACATTATGTTTTTATTTACCTACCAAGTTCCACAGTTGATTTTTCCCTCTTTATGCAAAGATACTGGTCCTGATTCAAGTCTTTGATATCTATGAGCTCAAAATAATCCTGATCTATACCAACCTACCAGAACAGCATGTGCCATTTTGGTCTTTGCATTGTAAAAGAGCATTTCCTCTATAATCATCCCATTTTTAATATTTTCTCCTTGCTCTGGGTAGGGGCCTGTTTTTATTTTTGTTTTATAGTTTCTATCCTGACAAGCCACCTCAAATTATCCATGATACAAAGTAGGGTATTAAAATTAAAATGCAATACAGGAGTTCCCATCGTGGCGCAGTGGTTAACCAATCTGACTAGGAACCATGAGGTTTCGGGTTCGGTCCCTGCCCTTGCTCAGTGGGTTAATGATCCGGCGTTGCCGTGAGCTGTGGTGTAGGTCGCAGACGCGGCTTGGATCCCGCGTTGCTGTGGCTCTGGCATAGGCCAGTGGCTACAGCTCTGATTTGACCCCTAGCCTGGGAACCTCCATATGCTGCGGGAGCAGCCCAAGAAATAGCTAAAAAGACCAAAAAAAATAAAAAATAAAAAAATAAAATAAAATAAAATAAAATGCAATACATACATGCAGACATGTCACCTACATACAAATGGAAAATAAAGAATGTGTAATAGAACTAAAGGCAGTTCAGAAGACAAGAGAAGCTGCTCACAGAATTGAGTTTTTAGGGGCAACTGTAATGATGACAGGTAGAAAAAAGATTGGGATTCCAGCATCTGAGAAGATAGAGCTGAAAGGATAAAACAGACACTGATTAAAAAAAAAAAAAAAAAAAAAACCTGGATCAATGGGGGTCTTATCCACCCAGCATTAGAACTGGGAGGCTGCCCTTCAGACTTGAGGCATTTCACACTGGAAAGAGTCAGTGGAAAAACCTCTTTGTCCTCATAAGTGGTTCATGATTAAAATATAAATGGACTTAAATAAATTGAGATGAATATACATATGCCAAAGCCATGATGGATTATCATAATAAACTAGGATGTGCATTTGGGAGAAAGCCCAGAACCTCTGGAATGAACAGAATTATAAGGTTCCAGAGTGATGGTTTCCTGGAGGTCCTCTGGGAAAAATATAGTTTCATGAGAAGAAATAATTCCGCCTCTTGACTTGAGAGTAGCTGTCCTTTGATGGAAGCAGGAGCACCAACATACTTCACCCAGAGAGCAAGAACAATAGCTCCCTTCTGAGATTTGCAAGCCTCCATTAGGATCTGCATGGCCAATTCAGAGGACAGAAATGTATAGCAGCGGGACCAGCAGAAAATCCAGTTTTTGCCTTTCATCCCTGGCTCTGCATGCCTTTGGAAGCCTGATATACTGTATGGACCAAAAATAATAATAATAATAAGAGCCCTTATAGTCTCAAGGAGAGATGGCTAGTCATTTCCGAGGATCCTTCTTCATTTTTAACTTATTCCATATGCTTTGCTACCCACAGACCCCAGCCTCAGCAGCAAAGCAATCTATGCTGCCCTGCCATTTAAGTGTGAGGAGCCCCAGCGCTATTGAAGCTTGTCATCTTGCCTATTAGCTTGATGTCTTTATTCACAGACCATCTGTACCACCGAGAGATACAGAGGCAGCTAATGTCAATAGGAACAAATGCCTCCTCTTTTACAAGAAATGTCAAACACAGGACAGGCTAAGAATGACCTCAGGAATACCAACAGATGTTCACTACAAGCCTCTCAAAAATCAATCCTTTCTACAGGGACTAATTAAGATGAAATAAGGAGCAAAAGTAAAGAAATTTGTGTCATATTATCAGGAACTTCATCCTCACTTTCCAAGCTCATTATGGGCAGATTGGCCTATGCCCTTTGAAAAAATACTGAAAGAGGAGCTGCAGCTACCAGTTCACGTGGGAGGCCTTCATTTGC
The DNA here is from genome assembly GCF_054392235.1 of Sus scrofa. NCBI lineage: Eukaryota > Metazoa > Chordata > Mammalia > Artiodactyla > Suidae > Sus > Sus scrofa. The sequence goes on along the minus strand of NC_139396.1, from coordinate 100,863,796 downwards.
CTCCAGTTCCAAACTGCAAAAAAAGAAAATTCCTCCGGAAAAAAAGAAGTGTTACTTAGCCTGATTTTTCTGGTCTGATTCCTTTAAACAATCACGCACAGAAAGAAGCCATTTTCAGAAAGTCTCCCCAAAAATAAATAACAGGATGGAAAAGAAGATTGTGATGTTTTTCCATCTGAAAGGGGATTAGTGGGTTTGGCATCCCAGGCTTGGGAGTCCAGGCTGATGCAGCCAGAGAATGATCAGTCTTGCAAGGGACCTCTGCAAGAGCATCTTTGGTACTCAAAGTTTTTTGTTCGTTTGCATCCTTTGTGAAAGGGCAGAATCTCGTATTTGTGCTAGCCTCAAGTGAACAGAGGTTGGCATTTCCTGAACTTTAAATATAGCTCATCTTTGCCTTTAAGTCAAGAAATATCTGCCATCCAGAATATTTGCTGTTCTTCATTAAGCTATTTGTCACGCTCTCTGGTTGGATAATGACATTAGCATACTATATCCTAATAGAGTGTCCTCAAACATTTCTCTGCCAAAACACTTGGAGAATTATTTCATTGAGCCCAACCCACTCAGAGGAGGTCACTTAAGGTGAGATGCCACACCCCTGAAGGAATTAACTGCATCCCTTGCTCACTGCTCAAGAAATGATAGAGGGAGGCGGGCAATGTGAATCTGCTCTAATTTAGATGAACGTACATCATTTGCAAACTTCATTATTTTATCCTCAGTAAACATTTGCTCATGGCCCCTTTCATGAAACAATTCCCAAAATTTACCACTGAGTCACGGTAAGACCTCAAACTCTCTTTGGGGTCTACCAACAGCAAAGCCTGGGACCACAGTCCCATGGCTTCCCCATAAAGTCATAAACATAAAGCAGTAAAGGGGGAATGGGTCAACATTTTGGCAAATGTGTTCTTTTTGCAGGTCAAGAGAGGCTCAATTTATAGCATCTCAACCTATATAGCAGCAGGAGAAAGACACAAGACTTCATCATCTACCAAGGCCACTGATTCACTCTGTACTATAAAAAACATCACACCCCACCACCAAAATCACACCAGCCACAACAGAACTCCTGTCAATATGCTGGATGCTACAGCCAGGGCTGGACATCTCTTGCTATGTCTGCTAAAGTTTTCTTCAGTCTTTCTATCAATTCACAGGAGGGTTTGGTCCTGGATGACTCCCTTTCACCATGGAAATGACCCAGTCTTCTGTACGACTTCCTCAAAGACTATAAGAGTCAAGTTCAAATGACCGGTCTTGGAACTCCAGTTCACTCTCTACTTGGCCTGGTAAGGCCATATGATGCCTGGGTGACATGTGTGGCAGTAATCAAAATGTACCAGAATTCTAAAATGAATGAGCATTTGTTTAGCCATAATTGATCCCCAAGTTTGGGGAGAGATCATCACTAGGAGGGTTTTCCTTCCAAGGCACTGGTTCTGTAATATTACCCCGAAGACTCTGTTAACCCTGGGATGGTTTAAGTGTCCTTTATACTCCACCCTTTAAGGATAACCCACATAAAAATGCCACGCAATAAACTACTTTTGGGAGACTGAAGCATGAACATGCCTTGGTTCGGTCTCTTATCCAACCTACTCCCTTGCTGATGTAATCTAATACAATCTCCATTCTTCCATCTCTCTCCCTCATGATCATGACACTGAACTTGGCTTTGCTACTAAGTCCATGGCTCACTGAAAACTATCTCTGCCTATTAAGTCTTGTATGGACAAAATAATGCTAAAAGGTGATCCTTCTTCCTAGAAAAGACTCCCAATCTGTAAACTCCTGCACTAGGGATCAAGCAGGTGCAGGGAACTTGTTTCCACCCAGTCCAAGCACTAACCCAGTTATTACTGCTGTTGTGTAAACACAAGGTCAAGAGTTAACAGACATAAAGACAGAGAAGGACTCCGGCAGCTTGGGAGCCTCCCAGAACGTGGTTGAAGTTGGATGTTTAACCAGATCCCATTACAGCACTGGAATGGCTCTCAAATGTGGGTGATGAACAGAAAGAGCATCCAAGTCAGAGAGAGAGAAGCTACACTTGCCAGGTGAACCTTGACAAAATCCAAATTCTCTTTTGTGTCAAAACGGTCACCCTCCAGTACCTTGTCAATCACAATGGCTTTCATGGGAACACAGTCTTCTCTCAAAGATGTCACATGGGAAGACTGCTTGCCCCAAGGGGACGTGGTAAGGCTCCACTTCCAATGGAGATCCAAGTGTTTCCGGGAATATGATAGAGGAAGTGAAAATCAAAGTCCTGCTTGGAAACTCACGCCTAATGAAGTCTGAGACTTCTGACCCTCAGAGTCCTCAAGCGTTTGTGATGTGAACCTAGGAAGAGGAGCATGAGTTCCCATCCTGACCACCCCTGGGTAAGTTATTTACCTTCTCTGAGCCTCGGTTTTCTCACCTGTAACCTGAGTTACCTGAATTAAGAAATGTCCACAATTCACTCTAGATCTGAAAAGGTATAACGTTTTGAATCCATTCGAATCCTCCATTTTTCTAAGTAGAGAATTTAAGATAGTGTATGTGCATTGACCCCCTCCCCCAAAAGCAATAGAGTAAAATATTAGCTCTACCTATTTGATTGGTACTTAATCCCCTTAGTGGTGTAGAGCCCTTGCTCTGGGGCATCTGAAGGAACACGCCTGCTTACAAGGCACACATTGTAGGCATCTCACTTAATACCGTCAGGACCCACAGTAGCCCCCTCTCGTCCCATCTCAGCACATAAACCGTGAGTGATAACTCACCATGTCACACTGTGCTTTCTGCACGTCCAAGCTGGCAGTGCCTGCTGCATCCAGGACCTGGGAAACATCTGCAGTTTTGTGATTCTTCCCCGTTTCCATTCCCATGATGCTCCCCAAGCCTGCTTGGATCAGAGAAAGGTCGCCGGCTCCATCTGGCCACCCTGCCCCCCTCCATTCTCTCCCTCACCACTCCTGTCCCCCCTAAGGAGTTTCTACCCATTTTGTCACTTCCACCTGTTCTGACAGGTCCCCCTGCCTGACCCCAAGATAGCCCTTGGGGACATTAATCATATAACAGCCGGAGCCATGAAAGAAACAAGGGTTTGGCTGGATACTGTTACCGTCTCTGTCACCTACTAATCATGTCCTATGACACGGAGGGGCTTAATCAGATGGTCTGCTCTCTCATTAATCATCCTGGGCTCACTCAAACTTCACAGAGAGATTAAAGTTTAGCCCCACTGGTTCCCTGCACTGCCTCCCATCTCCTCCTCCTCTAAGGCAGTTTCTCCCAGGCTCCCTCTCAGGTTCCTTTTGCTTTGCCAACTGGCAGGGCATCTTGAAATCTCGGGTGCCCACCACAGCCACAACGTGCAGGGGAGAGGGGGACCACTCCCTGCTTCCTTTCTCTTCTCTCCTCTCTGCCTTCCAATCCACACACAGGCTCAGAGAAAGGGAGATCGAAAACCCATTTAATGGAAAGGCTGGGAATCGCAGCCTGTACTGCAGAGGCAAACGACAATGCACATAACATGAGCCTTAAAGAACTAATAAAGGTCACTCACAATGGAGCATGATCATGTGAGAAAAAAGAGTGTATACATGTATGTGTGAATGGGTCACCTTGCTGTACGGTAGAAAATTGACAGAACACTGTAAACCAGCTATAATGGAAAAAATAAAAATCATTATTTAAAAAAAAAAAAAACTAATAAAGGAGACTTTTCCTGTACGTAACCAAGACCAAGGAAAATGAAATAAAACCGTCATTTACAAAATGATTAAAACAGGCATGTGTGGCCCAGCTGGCTGGAGCGTGGCTCCACCACGGGAAAAGGCCCTCCGCCTCTGAGGATGCCAGCCCGGGATCATCCTCACTTGCCACTCAACTGAAACGATAGCTTCGGGCCCGTCAGAAATAGCCTGTATCCTTGACCGGTTCCTTCCAGACCAAAATTAAAATTATTAAAGGACCCTCCAGAGATATCCTGTATGGGAGAGCTGGAATACATTTTCGTTCAGCTGGTTCATTCTTATCCCATTTGCAATTTTCTGGGCTTCAAAGCGGAAAAGCAAGTCCCAGCAAAAGGCTGCTCTCTGAGTGTTGGTTTTGTACTTGCTCCGGGTGCTGTTGACTTTTGCAGTGCTGTATGATTATGGGAAACAAGGATAATATTTGCCCTCAGAGCCAGGAAAGAACAAATATTTTATCAACATCTACATCATCTCTCATCTGGCAGGCGAGGAGGGGCTGAACGCTCAGTGGTACACACGTAAGCTGATGAGGGCAAGGAGGGGGCTGCTGGGGGAACCTCCTACCTGTGTAAACTTGACCTATCAATACCCAAGAGCTCATCCACGGCAAAGCGAGCTCTCCGCGAAAACCCCAAACACTTCCTTCTTTCAGGTGCCCCTGCCACTACCCCTCATCCCAGAATACCTGCTGTCAAGCCGTCCGGCTGTCTTTTCCATTGCCAAATGGACAAGCCAGCTTGGGATTTGGGAAGGTGGGATATTTCTGTGGCTATTTTGGGGATGATGAGGGCTTGCCCTGTTGTTATGTTTGTTTCTATTCACTGATCCTCCACCACTAGCCCAGAAATGACAGTAGGTGGAAACACTATCTTTCATTACACAAAGTATAAATAGTGTAATCTATCAGCGCCGTCAATCACAATGATTGATTACAGGCTGTCATAGAGAAGAGTGACATATTAGAAAAGTTTTGTTAACAATGCCTATTGCTAGTCAGCCTGCCACAGAGGCTGGTGATTAATGTGTTGTCAGCCTGTAATCCCACACCCTTGGCTAATGAGGCAGGAATTTATCATCTTTACAGAGTGGCAGATGTCAGGGAGAAAGGAATCCAAGTGCTGGAAACAATATACTTTTTCTTACTAGGCCTGACAAGTCTGACAGGCCGAAAAAAACCACAAAGCAGCTTTGTATAAGCACCAACTTAAAACGAGGAACTTTTCATTTGGCATCTTCGCTTTAAATAGTGCTGCAAACCAGCCTGAATCCCTCTAAAAAAAAAAAAAAAGAAAAGAAAAAAGAAAAAAAAGGGGGGCACGAAGAGAGGAGGGCACAATGCTTAGTTCTGTGAACTTTGCACCCCATTGTTGACAGCGGAGACCCCAGGACTAGGTTGCCATGGTGAGCAGACAACTTACTCTGGAAGAGAAGCTGAGGACAACTTTTCACTTTTACCTGTGAACTTGTGCCTGGGAGGCAAACACAGCGTCCAACGGAAGCTGGGACCACAGTTTCCCTGCCACTGCCTTGGGACAGCTTTTACCTGGATGCACATCTCCCTCCCTAGAAATGCTGCCCCTCTGTTGGGGATGAGAAATGGGGGTAGGGGGCAGATAAGAAAGGGGCTTTTCATTGGACAAAAACAAACAACAACAACACAGGAGGGGAAGGAGTTTCCCCTACGCTCTGCTCTTATTTGAAATTACTTTCAGGATGATTTGTTCCACCTCATCTTTTCCCCTCTCATCCATCACTTCCAGTTTTCATATGGGGCAATGACTAAACACTCTTGAAACCAAAGAAATGCAAGCCCGGTGAAGAAGAAAAAGAAGAATTTTCTGGAGGTTCTCTGAATAAATGCCATATCCCTCTGCATCCCATCCCTTCAACTGCATCTACCACCTCTCCACACAATTCCAATAGCAGAAGACCCTGGGCCCTTGTTAAGACCCTGTGGGCAATCTTGGATCTTCTAAGACACAGAGGAGCTTCTGAACCTTGGCTGTGTATTTTAACTGTGCCTGGATTGTCCCTTCTGTTCCAAACAACTCCTAAGCAACTCCTCACACAAGAAGACATCCAGTCTCTTCCACAGAGTATTGAAGATATTTCCAAGTAAAGATTTCAACTCTTCTCTCAGCACTGATGCATGCTGCCCGCACTTGAGCTAGGAAGAGAGCTGAGCAGGAAAGGCCTGTCTGGTCGGGAAACTTCTCCAGGCCAGTACCCAGTGACGATGCAATGTGATGCTTGTTCTCATGTCATTCTCCAAGGAAGGGGGCAAATCTCAAGTGGCAACATTCTGACGGATGTAATCCTTTTTCAAACACAGATACCTCTGCTAATGTACACAGACACAAAGCAAGAAAACAAAAAGGGAGACAGCAACCAGAGGAGAAACACTCTGCCTTCTGTCAACAGCACCCTCAGGCTAGAACACAGAGCAAAGCATGAAGTCATTTCATCTCCAAAAGGCAGCATTCTGGCATTATGATGCAGAGTTAGCCCTGGAGCCCAGGCACACCCCATGCTCTGAGAGATGGACTTGGGGGGCCAGGAACCCATAAACCCCAGAAGAAGCTCAGGGCAATGCCTGTGCCTCCTGGGTCCTCCCCAGATCCAACATGCTGAGGGCTACAGACCTCTGAGGGGCATGGGGTCAGAGGCTGGACAGCTGGAGGCCCTGGGTGGAAGCACCCCGCCAGCTCCTTGGGGGGTCAGCACAGGAGGCAAGCTCAACCCTGATGTTAATCAGACAGCTCTGAGTGAAGGGTGATGAGGGCCGGCGCCAGCTTCACTCTGCCCAGGCTGCCGCCGTCCTGGCCCCAGATCTCACTGAGCGATAAGCGAGGAGCTGTGCAGACACCCCCTCCCCTTATCCTGCAGGCGCAAGGTGCCGAGTGAGCCTCCGGCCCAGAGCCTCCTGGCCATGGCAGGGTGCCCTATGGGTCGTCTCCAGGCCTGATCCTCCCAGCAACAAGGAGCTAGAGCCCCATTTGGTCCTCCTGCCACCAGCTCCTCCTCCAAGCCTGCCTACCTCCTCCCTTCCTTCCCCGCTCACTCATGCAGCTTTCATTAACTCCCCAGCCAGCAGTTTCCATCTATCTGACGACAGATTTGAAGTGGAAATCAAAAAGAAAGTCGCTTGACCTCCCATAATGTGCTTCTCTTAATTACATTAAAGATTTTCAAACGTAGCCATACCGGGTTTGACAGGTAAGGCTTTAATCAACTTCAGGTGGCTATTTTAAGTGCTCCCCACACTGGTGCCACGATGTTGGCGTCACCTACGCTTCCAACGTGGTTCTAATTTAAATGGCTAATTGTGACATGAGGGAAAGATAAGGGCCCACTGAGGCCCCGCCACTTTGGTGGGGGTGATGTCTAAATTAGGATTAATGCAGCAAGCCAAAGCCTGGGTGGACGTTTATTTGATGGAGGTTGCAGCAAGTAAATAACATTTATCCTTTGTATACGTCTGCATATAATTACAGTAAAGTTTTCTTGTGTGTTAAATTATACAAACTCTTCAAAAGTGGGTGCCTAATGTCTTTTTCTAAAGCTGTGTTATTATTTTGGTCAAAAGTTGTTTACATTCAACAAATTCAATTTACTAAACTTTGACATGTTTGCACAACTGCATATAATTTATGCTGGAGGCCTGAAACATGACTTTCAAATGAACTTTCTCAGTTCGAACTCAGTGGGTTGGGGTTGGAATATTTAGGTGTGGTGGACTGCTCAATCACATTTTCGTGGCCATTACTTGATTTTATTATCCCCTCCTAAAGTCTTTCAATCATTTGGTAAGTAATTATTCAGTATCTACTGTGGTTGAAGCACTATGCTGGGTGCTGAGAAAATAATGATGAACAAAAACAAATGTATGGTCTCTGCCCTGAGGAGCTTAGAGATGATTTAATGAGATGGATAAGTAAAATAATACATAAAGACATACATGTTAAACTGCAAAGGCAAAAAGGGCTAGGGAGGAGAAGTATATGCTGCTTTGAGGATCCATTAAAAAAAAAAAAAAGAAAAAGCAGGATCTGGTCTTATCTTGGAAGAAGGCTTCCTTGGGGAAGTGATAGAGTGAGGTGAAAATAGAAAAAGAATGACTAAACAGACAATTCCCAAAGAAGACAGGCAGATAACCAAAAACACATGAAAAGATGCCCAAAGTTGCTAATTATTAGAGAAATGCAGTCAAAACTATGATGAGGTATCACCTTATACCAGTCAGAAAGGTCACCATCAAAATATCTACAAACAATATATGCTGGAGAAGGTGTGGAGAAAAGTGAACACTCCTACACTGTTGGTGGGAATGTAAATTGATGCAACCACTGTGGAAAACAGTATGGAGGTTCCTTAAAAAACTAACGATAGAACTACCATATGATCTAGCAATCCCACACCTGAGCATTTATCCTGAGAAAACCATAATTCAAAAAGATACAGGCACCCCAATGTTCACTGCAGCACAATTTACAATAGTCAAGACAGGGAAGCAACCTACATGTCCATCAGCAGAAGAATGGATGAAGAAGATGTGTTACCTATATAAAGTAGAATATTACTTAGCCATAAAAAAGAATGAAATAATACCACTTACAGCCACAAAGAAGGACCTAGAGATTATCATACTAAGTCAGAGAAAGACAAATATCATGTGTTATCACTTATATGTAGACTCTTTAAAAAGCATACAAACAAACTTATTTGCAGAATAGATAAGGACTGAGACTTTGCAAACAAACTAATGGTTACCAAAAGTGACAGACAATTCGCTGAGTGGGAGGGATGGATTAGTAGTTTGGGACTGGCACATGCACCCTGTGGTATACAGAATGACTGGGCAATGGGAACTGCTCTATAGTACTGGGAACTCTAACTCAATATTCTGTGATAATCTATATGGGAAAATAATCTGAAAAAGAATGGATGTGTTCTTATGTCTTTAAAAAAGGAGGAGGAGAATGAAAAAGTTAATGTGGTTACCAAAAGGGAATTCCAAGTGAGTTTAGGCAGAAGGAACAGCATGGGCGAAGGCTCATGACAGGATTTATAGGGGCACTTTAGCAAGACCAAAAAGGAGGTGAATATGTGGGTGAGGGGCAGAGGATGGAGAATACAAGTATGTGTGAGGGATGCTGATAATATGAAATGGAGGTGGAACGTTGGTAGTAGTTCCAGGTTTTTCAGGGTGGTGTAGACCAGGTTAAGGAATTTGGACTTTACCCTAAAGGCCAGACTAAGCAGTATAAGGTTTGAAGCAGGAGAATGATCTCATCTGTTTGTATTTTGCCAAGATCTGTAAGAGAGTGGAATAGATTGTGAGGGGTCAAAGGCTAATAAAGGGAAATCAGTTTGGAGGCTATTAGAGTGGTCCCAAATTTCAGAAATACAAACCAATAACATGATATGGTTTGAACGTGGGTGATGAGGGTGAAGAATGAGAGCGGGTGGCTTTAAGAAGTGGGAAAGAAGTAAACTGCCAGGATGTTGGGGCCAAAGGGTCAACTCTTAGGTCTCTGACAAGAAGGCAGAGACACCTCTGGAGTTTAGAGGACATACCCCAGAGTGCGTAAAGTGTTAGTTGAAACCATAACTATGGATGAGACCACCAAGGAAGAGGTCAGATTGAGAAGAATAGAGGTCTCTGGGCCGAAACATCTCAGTATTTACTGTCTGGCTGAGTGGGGATGATCCTATAAAGAGATGGTGTGGAGGTGGTCAAAAAACCACACGGTCACAAAAGCCAAGACAAGACTGTGTTTGAAGAAGAAGGTGTGCACAATAGGTTTTACTACCACTGAAAAGCCGAGCAAGACACACCTTCAAGACCCTCTTGGATTGAGCCACTTGGAGGTCACTGGGAACTAAGCTAATGGTGGAACGACGGGATCAAAACCAGCAGTAACGTAGAATGGAGTGAGTTATGGCTAAGCCGAGGGTAAGGGAATGGAGATTATGGTTACAGGCAAAACTTTTGACGAGTTTGACACTAAGGAGAGAAGAGAAAGAGCTGTGGAGGGCCACGGGGAGAGTCCTTGGTTGTTTGTTTAGGCAGAGAACTAAGAGTTCTCAAAATCTGATGGGAAAGATTGGATTTGTGAGGGAGAGGTTGACAATACAAGATAAAGAAAGAAAAAATGACTCTGCTTCTCTAGAGCGGGGAAAGCAATTGATGGTATCCATCCTTAGGTAGGAGGAAGACATGATTGATTTTGCTGTATATTCCTGCAAGAGATTTCTCTAAGGAATGGAATGAACATTCCTTTCATCAGCAGCAGACCTAAAGTTATTCCAGGATAAAGGCCTTGTCACCGATGCTGGTAAAGTCATGAAATGTCTTCCTTGGGCTTCATGAAAAGTGGTCCGCATTTTGGAAGAAGAGGAGATAAGGAGACAGTTCTTGGCCAGGCCCACTGGTGATTCAGGATGTGCTCAGAGGCCCTACAGCACTGACAGTGAGCTGGAGCCCTGACCTGTTGTTGAAGGATGGTCACAGTCAAGGTGAGTTAGGACTGTGGGGTATCTGGATGAGCAGATGGCATTTTGGTCTGTTTTCCACATTTTCATGTCTTTTCTGTCCTTTCAGGGATATGCTGCTCATTTACCAACAAGTATCTACAATGTGATCAGCTACACTTGACCCTGTGGGAAACAGAAAGTACAAAGCATAACAGTTGTCTTTGCATAACTCATAGGGAAATTAGAATAATAAGACAAACAAGAGTTCCCATCGTGGTGCAGTGGTTAACGAATCCGACTAGGAACCATGAGGTTTCGGGTTCGATCCCTGGCCTCACTCAGTGGGTTAAGGATCCAGCATTGCTGGGAGCTGTGGTGTAGGTCATAGATGCGGCTTGGATCTGGTGTTGCTGTGGCTGTGGTATAAGCCGGCAGCTACAGCTCCCATTAGGCCCCTAGCCTGGGAACCTCCATGTGCCATGGGTGTGGCCCTAGAAAAGACGAAAATTCAAAAAATAATAATAATAATAAGACAAATATACTTGAAATAAGAACAATTACTTAGTAAGAGTACCTTCCAAATTTACAGGGAAAGGCTTAGTCTGGAAAAGGCTTCTCGGAGAAGATAGAACCTTCTGGAGCTGTGTGGCAGGTTAAGTAGGATTTGGATTGGTGCTAAGTACAGAGCATGGCAGTGAACTCTATTTCCTATACCACACTTCATATTTTTTCCCTAAAAAATCATAATAAAAATGTAATAGAAGAAAAAATAGAAAACAAAAAAATACATATATAAAGAAACCCCAAACCACATGCAATTCCAGTGTCTAAAGATAAACATGATTAATACCTGAGTAATTTTCCTTCCACTATTTAATTTTGTATGTGTGGGTGTACATGTGTGTGTGTCTATACTCATATCACACGCACATCCTCATGTAACATGGATATGTCTACCCAAGTCTCTTGTTTTCCATACAGCTTTCTGGTTTTCTGATATGAAGATGAGGGTTGTTTTATATTATAGACATGCATGATGTAGAAATGAAATCCCCCCACAGTGCCACCTCCAAGGCTACATCTAATCCAGTCATGGAGGCACCATGTGTTGGGCCAGGGTAGCTGGCCCAGTGACTCAACGATGACAGATTTGTTGACCCATCAGCTGGCTCAGAGACCCTATTACTGAAAAGCACCTGCCCAGGCTGCAAGCAAGCCCTCTCTCTTCCCTGGCTCTGGTGACGGGACATTTAGAGGCAGGTATTTCCCTAAGTTTGAAATAAGCAGAGATAAAGCTGCCCATATTTCCATTCAGTATAAATTTCTGACTTCTCCAATTTCTTTTAGACTCAGCAGTAATTCTAGCTTACACTGAGGGTGACAAGCCTGCTCTTGGGATAAAGACCTAATGATTCTGGCTAGGTGTCTGCCTAGAAAAGACTCTTTTCCCCAGAGGAGAGAAATATTTCAGCAGAGGGTCCTTGCAGGAACCAGAATTCAACACAAGGGGTTCAAATGAAGAAACATGAAAGAAAGGACACTTTCAAGGACAGGGTGAGAGGAAGCTGGTAGGCAGGAGGTATGCACAGACTAGCAGGAGGAGACGAGGTTACCACCCAGGGCTGAAAGGCCTGGGGGAGGAAAGAGTGTTGACAAACAGCAGTGAGAACCGGAATCATAGAGAAAGATCTCCCCTCCTCACGGTAGACGGAGGTCACCAACGTGAATGAGCCTCAGAGAATCAAGAGGTGCTTTTACTGCACTCAATAAACAGGGTAAGAGTGAGGTCCTGGTCCAACCCTCCAAAGCCCCACCTGCCTGATGGGATGACTGGGGCCAGGACCAGGGGGCACAGAGCACAAGATCATCACATCTGCATCTAAGCCTGTGGTTCTCACACTGCGGTCCCTGAGTCAGCAATCTCACCATCACTGGGGCACTTGTGAGAGATGCAACTTCTTGGGCCCATTACAGACCTGCTAAGTTAGAAACTCTGGGTGTGGGGCTCAGAAAACTGTTCTAACAAGCCCTGCAAGCTATAGTTTGGGAAGCCCTGCTCTAAGCGAAAAGCCTGCCTTTGAAGAGACCTAATGAGCCCCTGGAGGGGCTGATCCAACCCAACCAAGGCAACTGATTAGCCACAAGTGGGCCTCTGCCCCATCCTCCTGCACTCCTCATCCCCCTCCCCCCAAATTAGAGAAGCCCAGAATCTGGGAAGCAAGGAGGCGCTTGTGAAAGAACAACGCTTGCAATAAGCTTTCTGAAGTTCAGTCTGCGTCCAGGCAGAAATAGCTGTTCTGGGACTCCAGGGGTGGATATTTTAGAATGATGGAGACTCTGATTCTAGCAGCCTCTGCCTCTGAGGACTCTCTCCTCACTCTGGCAAAAGAATGGACACGACCAGGTCTCTGCTATTGCTAACACCACTGGGAGATGATGTATTTCTGTTAATGGCACCTTCTGTCGCTACAGAGACGCCGCTCCAGCTGCCTCTTGTCCCGCAGAGAATCTGGCAGCCTCCAGAAGATGTAATAGAGACCTGAGGACATTTGGAAGATGCACTACACAGGAAGGGTGTTTTCAATTTGATTTACCTTCCGTCTCCTGCAAGGAACCAATAGTTAGTACCATACTGCATCACAAGCCCAGCACGCACCAAGAGTGGGCCTGGGGGAGACTAAATAACCCTTGTCAAGTGTACGAGGTGCGATCACATAGAGGCTGTGACTAGCTCCTCCAAAGACACAATAACCAAGAATTAGCTTAAGTACAGCAGGAGGGATGCGGGATGGAAATGGGGAAATGACACAGGGATATTTTACGGCTAGAGACCAACAGGAGTTCCCATCCACTGCCTGAAGAAGAAATAGTCTGTGAATTCATTTGCACTACACTATTGACGGGCTGAGAGGGAAAGCAATGATTCGGGGGCTAAGTAAGGCCTTAAGCTTTTAAGCAGAGTGGATGAAAATATTCAGGAGCTGAGATTTGTACTGCAGAAGTGGGCTGCACACAACACTGGAATACCTCTTAAATGTCAGCTGTGTTCACTCTTCGGCACAGGTACTGATAATCTCTGAAGGCAGAGGAATTATTTCAAATGGAGGTCTCTGGGTCAAAAGGTTTGCATTCACTCACTTGTTTTCTCAATCAATAAATGCTTATGGGGCACTGTCTTAGTTTCCTAAGGCTGCTATAAAAACTCACTGCAAGAGGATGGCTTGAAGAACCAAAATTTATTTTCTCACAGTTATAGAAGTGGAAAGACTGAATTCAAGGTGTCAACAGGGCTACACTCCACGAGATCCAGGGAAGAATCCTTCCTAGCCTCTTTCAGCCTCTGGTGGCTGCAGGTAGTCCTTGGCTTGAGGCTGTATCACTCCACCTCGGCCTCTATCTTCCCCTGGCCTCTCCCTGTGTCTCTGTGTCTGTGTGCCCTTCTCTTCCCTTGTAAGAATCTATCACTTAAGGCCCATCCTAATTCAGGATAATTTCATCTTATTTATATCTTCAAAGACTCTTTCTTTTTTTATATAATTTTTTTTCACAGCTATATCTGAGGCATATGGAAGTTCCTGGGCTAAGGGTCTAATTGGAGCTGCACAGCCATGCCAGATCCAAACTATACCTGAGACCCAAGCTGCAGCTTGTGGCAAAGCCTGATCCTTAACCCCCAGAGGCGGCTAGGGAATCAAATCCACATCCTCATGGATACCATGCTGGGTTCTTGACCCACTGAGCCTCAAAGTGAACTTCCAAAGACTCTATTTCCAAATAAGGTCATATTCACAGGTCCTAGGTGGACATGTCTTTGAAGAAGATACTATTCAACCTATGACAGGCACTTATTATGAACTCAGCATTGTTCTAGGGGGTTAGGGTACCATGAGAAAAAATTCCTACTTTTGTGGCACTCAGATTCTAGCAGGGGAGACAAATGACAAATACCCAGCATGATAAATAAGTTCAAAGGAGGTTCTTAAAAAGCGGTGTTTTGGAAAGAAAAGTACAACAGGGTAAAAAGGGTCCTTGACTGCCGGGTAACACTGATTGGGGGTGCAGTTTGCAGGATTAAGGTGAGTGGTTCAGGTAAGTCTCGCTGAAAACATAACATCAGGAAAGACCTGGAGAAAGCATGTGAATTTTACCAAATGAACATCAGAGAGGAGAGATTTGCAGGCAGCGGAAATGGCCAGAGCAAAGGTCTGGGGCAGAAGCTTGCTTGGTATATGATAGAAGCAGCAAGGAAGCCAATATGGCTGGAACAAATTGACAAGGGGGAAGAGTAGGAGAGGGGATCCAGAGAGGCCAGATAAGGGAGGGCCTTTCAGTGAAATGCGGAGTCAGTGCAGGACTCACATGGAAGAGTGACCCAGAAACACAGCCCTGAATCTTTCCAACCATCCACCCATTTGCACAAAGACTCAGTCCATGTTTGTGATGCCAGCACAAACCTGGCCAAAAACAGAAGGCACAGTCACCTGGGATTTTTAAAAGAAGGGAGATATTTATGTACAGGAGTTTGGTTAAGAGAAAGGAAACCAAGGGGGATGCTGAGACCCCAAGACTGGCAATGGCAGAAATCCAGGACTAAGATGCGTGTGAGATCTGGGACCGTGGAAATATGGAAGGGACCATATAACCTAAACTGTAGTCCTGGATGGACACATCCAGAACCATAAACTGCAGGGCAGGAATGGGAAAGAAATAGCCCCACTTCTCTCTCCTCCTGCTTTCTGATCTGGTGGTACCATTCATCATCCAAACCCAAACAGAAGCTGGGAGCTAATAGAGCATAAGAATCAGGGCAGAGCCCACCCACCAGGACACAGAGCCAGGCAAAGGAGGGCAAAGAGAGCCTGGGATGGAAAACAAGAAATAGGTGACACAGTCTAGTGCCATCTCCAGAGATTCCATGGAGGGCAAAAACCTGTGGTCCCTGCTCACATGGCACTTGTGTTTCAGTGATGGATAGACGTTAAACAAATACCTTTTTTAAAAAATCAAGCAGATCCCAGAAGAAATTCCATCCTTCCATCCCTACTTGAAAGAAGGGAACAGTCAGGAGATTTAACCTAAGGGCAGACAACAGTTTGCGTCCTGTTGAGGCAGCTAAGACACTGATAAAAAATATGTGGTCATTTTGATTTGAATAATCAGAAGACAGATGCAACTATTCACTACAATTTGGGAAAAGGGCCTGGACTTATTCTTACATCACTTCAATGTGCTCCTACCACCAAAAGGGCTGGAAACATATTCATTGGCCTTAAGAAGTATGTGAGAATAGCACAGATTCCACTAAGTTGCCCTTATTCAAAACCTGCCTACCCAGCCCCACAGCCAGTAATGCTTCTGTGCTTCCATATGCTACACCCACAGTGGAGAGAACAAAGGCTCTGTGGATCTCAGAAGAACAGTAAACATCAGGTAGTCCAACACCTGCAGGATGGGGCATCCTTTCCGTTAGCACCTTAAAGCACCCCTTGTAATGGGAAACTCATTACCTTTGAAGGGAGCTCTGATTGTTAAAAACAACTTCTTTATGCCTGAACTGCATTGTGCCATGTTATCTCTTCCATGTAGGATGGTTATGAAATTTCCAGAGACTGTCTAAAAGTGTTGTGAAAAATCATCCCAGGACAGCTGGGAAGGCTCCTATGTGAGAACAGTCAAGATGTCCATGCCTTTTTTGTTTCCATAAATGACAAGTCAGGGCCCTCTGGGAAGACTAAAACACAAAAAGTGATATGATGAAATTTCATAGAGTCAAAGAGGGAAGAGGATTCCTCAAAAAGTTAAATGTAGAATTGGCAATAATCTTGCACTTCTGCCCCTAAGGATATTGTCAAAAACATGGGAATGGTATTCCAAAAAGTACATGCATATTCATAGCAGTGCTATTCACAATAGCCAAAAGATAGACACAGTCCAAATGTCCACAAATGAACATCAGTATTGAAGTATACACAACTGAAGTATACACAGTTGCCCTTCCATATCTTTAGTTTCTGCACCCACAGATTCAACCAATTGAAAATAGAAAACATGTGACAAAAAAAATTTCTAGAAAATTCCCAAAAGCAAAACTTAATTTTTTCCCATATAGGCAACTATTTACATAACATTTAGATTGTATTAGGTTTTATAAGTAACCTAGAGATAATTTAATGTATACAGGTTACATGCAAGTACTACTCCATTTTATATGAAACTTGAGTATCCATGGATCTTGGAAACAATCTCACATAGATTAGAGGATGACTGTAGTGAAATATTATACAGCCACAAAAAGAATAGAGTACTGCTGCATGCAATAATGTAGATGACCCTCAAAAATATTATGCTAAATGAAAGAAACCAGTCAAGAAAGGTGATGTATTTTAAGACTCAATTTATAGGAAATATCCAGAAGAGATAAATCCACAAAGCCAGGATATAGGTTGGTGACTGTGGGAAGTAGGGAAAGGAAGGAATGGGGAGAAAATGGTTAATGGGTAAAGGACTTGAATTTGAAATGATGGAAATGTTTGCAACTAGATAAAAGTGAAGATCACACAACACTGTGAATGTAGTAAATGCCACTGAATTTGCATTCACTTTAAAATGGTTAATTTTATGTTATATGGATTTCACCTCAACAAATTACTTTAAGAGTCAGATAGTAGGATGAGTACAAATGTGGTAGTCAAATTCTACCATATTAGCATTTTCACTAAAGCTAAGTTTACTACCTGGTAACAAATCCAAGAACCTAATTATACCAAAAGTTACACTAGATAAAAATATAATTTCAATGGACCTAGAGATTTTAAGTGAGGTAAGCCAGGTAGAGAAAGACAAATATCATCTTAAAAAATGATACAAATGAACTCATATACAAAACAGAAATAGACCCATTGACAGAAAACAAATTTATGTTTACCAAAGGGGAAGGGTGGTAGTTGTGGTAGGGATTAATGAGGAGATTGGAATTAGCATATACACACTACTACATATAAAACAGTTAACCAACATGGACCTACTGTATAGCACAGGAAACTGTATTCGACATTTTGTAATAACCTATAAGAGAAAAGAATCTGAAAAGATACATATGTATCACTTTGCTGAACACCTGAAACTAACACATTGTAAATGAACTATACTTAAATATTTAAAAATTCAATATATAGTTAAAATAAATAAATGTATAAATAATTATAATATATAAATATATTATATAGGTATTTATATGAATTTAATAATATATGCTATGTTATATATATATATGTATATAAACTTGCTTCAGAAAGTTACAGACCAGTACTTCTTTATTTATTTATTTTTTGGTCTTTTTTTTTCTTTTTTTAGGGCTGCACATGTGGCATATGGAGGTTCCCAGGCTAGGGGTCTAATCGGAGCTATAGCTGCCAGCCTATGCCAGAGCCACAGCAATGCCAGATCCAAGCCACATCTGCAACCTACATCACAGCTCACGGCAACACCAGATCCTTAACCCACTGAGTGAGGCTACAGATCAAACCTGCAACCACATGGTTCCTAGCCAGATTTGTTTCCGCTGTGCCGCAACGGGAACTGCCCAGTACTTCTAAACAATCTGTAGTAGAGGAGAAATTTTATTCTTGTTGCTATTTTGAATTAAATTTTCAATCTGTTATTTTGCAATACTTTTGCAAAATAAAAATGAATTACTAGGACTTCCAGCTTCCACCTAGAATATAGAAAGCTGGAAAGAATATCACTCATGGAGTTCCCATTGCAGCTCAGTGATAACAAACCTGACTAGTATCCATGAGGATGCAGGTTTGATCCCTGGCCTCGCTCAGTGGGTTAAGGATCCAGTGTTGCTGTGAGCTGTAGTGTGGTTGACAGATGCAGCTCGGACCAGGTATTGCTCTAGCTGTGGTGTAGACCGACAGCTATAGCTCCGATTTCACCCCTAGCCTTGGAATGTCCATATATTGTGGGAATGGCCCTACAAAGACAAAAAAAAAAAAAAAAAGAATATCACTCATGCACCAACAAGAAAAACCTAGGTAATTTGCAACATCCTCGTCTTCATCCTATTAGGAAACTGAGGAAGATGAGGCCCTCACACAAGTGGGTAAGAATATGTTCACATTTTCAGGGGATTGCTGAACTCTGAGTGGGGGCTAAGAAGACAGAATAAACAAACTCCTGGAAGCTGCAAACCCAGAGGAGTTCACAGCTGCTCTCCTCCAAGGACCTCACTCTGCGTTCACAGAGAAAGACACAGGGGGGGCAAGACTGGGATGTAGGGCGGCTGCCCTCAAGTATGTAGACTTGGAGAAGGGGAGAGATGCAGCTATTGGAAAAACACAGAGCTCTTTACAATAAATTCTTCCCTTTAAGTCACTGGCGTTATATAGCAAGTTCTGTCATGTAGGGGCAGAGATAAAGACCCACTGCACTTGGGGAGAGAGTGAAAGAATAAAGACCCTCTACCCTGGGGGGAAAGAGAGGAGAACAAGGTGGGCCCAGACTACCAAAGGTCTGCCACAGTGGGGAGGGGTCATCTATGAGCAAGCTCCACCGCTTATGGAGCAAAGACTGTTACCAAGATAGAGAAAGACTCATAGTGATAAAGAGATCAATTCACCAAGATGACATAGCAATTCTATAACATTAGGATTTCAACAGAGCTTCAAAATACATGAAGCAAAAAGTAATGGAACAGAAAGGAAAAACAGACAAATTTACCATTACAGGTGGAGATTTCATCACTCTCCTCTCAGTAATCAATAAAATAAGTAGACAAAATCGGAAGGGATGTGGAAGACCTGAACAATACTATCAACCAACTTGGCCTAACTGATATTATGCAGCTCTACATGAAACAAGAGCAAAAATATATACTTTTTCCAAATGTACATGGAACACATATTAAAATAACCACATTCTGAGCCATAAGCAAGCCTCAACAAATTTAGAAGAATTTAAGGCATACGAAATATGTTATATGACTGTACAAAATTAAATTGGTAATGTATAAAAAATTGTCTGGAATATTGCTAAATATATGGAAATTAAGCAACATAGGTCTACAGACTACATGTGTCCAAGAGGAAGTCATAATGGTAACTAGACAGTATTTTTAAATGAATGAAAATGAAAAATATAAAATTTGTGGGCTTCAGCTAAAGTAATGTTTAGAGGGAAATTTATAGGACTAGATGCTTCTTATATTAGAAACAAAGAAAAGGATCAAATCAGTAATATAAGTTTGTTATTAATAATCCTAAGAAATGAGAAAAATAACAGCAAATTAAATGCAAAGCCAGCAAGAAAAAAGGCTAATAAAGATTAAAGCAGTTTTTTAATTATGAAAAAGTCAGTAATACCAAAAATCTGCTACTTGAAAAGGTCAATACAATTTGATAAACCTCTAGGCAGAACCAGACAAAAAAATGTAAGATACAAATTATTAATATCAGGAATTAAAAAGGGATATTAATGATAATAGATATTAAAGACATTAAAAAGATAATGAAAGAATATTCTAAAATAGGCATCAGATTTCAACTTAGATGAAAATAAGATCTTTTTGAAGACAAAACTACCAAAGCTCATCTAAAAAAAAAGAAGACAACTCAAATACACCTATATTAATCAAAGATTTTAAATCCCTAGTTAGAAATCTTCTGACAATGACTATGACAACAAAACCAACAAAAAACTATAGTCTCAGGTAACTTTACCAATGAATTTTACCAAACATGTAGATAGAAAATAACACTAATTAGATAGAAATCCATCCATAAATTAGAATAGGAGGTAATAATTCTCAATTTACATTATAAGGCATTATCTCAATATCAAAACAAAACAAAAATATTAAAACCACAGACCAATATTCATCATGAACATAGATTAAAAAATTCTCAACAAATATGAGTGAATCAAATGCAGCAATATATTAAAATATAATCATGGACAAATAGCATATATACAGGGAATGCAAGGCTGGTTCAACACTGGAAAAAATCAATATAATTTCCTATACATACAATCTAAAGAAGATCAAGTGTATATTCACCTCAATGAAGAGAAAAGCAATGGACAAAAGACAACATCATTTATAACAAAAACATGAAACAAACTAGAGAGAGAGGGAACCTCCTTAACCTGATAAAGGGATCTACAAAAAATGTACAGCTAACTTGATACTTAGCTGTGAGAGATTAAATGCTTTCGCACTAAGACTGAAAACAGGACAAAGATATCTGTTCTCACTGCAGTATCACCCACTATCTTGGATATGTTCCAAGACCCCCATGGATGCCTGAAACCACAGTTAATATTGACACTTACTCTACTTTTTGTCCTATACATGCCTACGGTAAATTTAATTTATTAGTTAGACATAGTAGATTAACAATAATAACTAATAATAAAATGGAATAATTATAACAATGCACTGTAATGTATTACAGTGCATTATTAGTCTCTCTCTCCCAAAATAGTTTATTGTACAAATGTAATGCCTTTTTCATATTAAGTGCTTATGCACTGTGTCCATAACTCTTACAGTCT
Organism: Sus scrofa; assembly: GCF_054392235.1. Classification (NCBI taxonomy): domain Eukaryota; kingdom Metazoa; phylum Chordata; class Mammalia; order Artiodactyla; family Suidae; genus Sus; species Sus scrofa. The sequence goes on along the minus strand of NC_139396.1, from coordinate 100,843,013 downwards.
GAGGTGGGACAGCAAAAGTGGCACAGTTTATTTTTCTTTTTTTACAATTTCACGGATAGAAGACTCATTCATACCATCGATCATAGCAACATCAGCATATAGTTTTTTCCTTTTCTTATTAACTTGAGAACTTTCACTTTTTCACTGAATACTTTATGGCTCATCTTTGGTATATCTGAATTGCCAGCACCACTACCCTTGTGTTGGGGCTATTATTAAGTAAAATAAGAGTTACTTAACACAAGCACGCAGTAATGAGAAAGTTGATCTGATAACCATCACAACTACTAAGTGATTAGTTGGCGGGACACATTGAACAAAAGGGATGATTCACATCTTGGGTGGGACAGTGTAAGCGTTTCATCCTGCAACTCAGAATGACATGCAATTTAAAATTTATAAATCGCTTATTTCTGGGATTTTCCATTTAATATGGATGTGGAAAAGACCACAGTTGACCAAGGGTAACTGAAACACACAAAGGAAAACTACAGGTAATGAGGAATTACTATTCCCTATTCTACATGGTACTGTGGAATCACAGTACTAAGATATTATCTTCTAAGCATTGTAGTTCTAAGCTGCAGAAGACAGCAATAAATAGAAATAAAGGACATACAAACTGGAAGGAGGAAATTAAACATATATCTGTTCACAGATAACATGACTGTCTGCATAGAAAAATCTCAAATGATTCACAAAAAGGCCTCTAGGAATAGTAAGTGAACTTAGCAAAGTCACACACAAAAAATATACTTCTATAACCTAGCAATGAACAACTATAATTTGAAATTTTAAAAGTAGTATGATTTAAAATAACAAAAAACAAAAAATACTCACATAAAAATCTATCAAAACATGAGCAAAATCTATATCATGAAAACTACAAAACAGAACTGAAAAAAAATTTAAAGATCAAAATGAAGCAACGGAGATCTCATGTTTGTGGATACGCCATCCCTATTGTTAAAATGTCCTTTTCTCGCCAAAATGCTCTTTACATTCAAAACAACTCCAGTCAAAGCCCCCATAAAATGCTTTATAGAAATCATACTAAAATTTATTAGGGAAAGGCAAAGGAGCTTTAGTAGCTAAATATGTTTTTGAAGAAGAACAATGTTAAAAGACTTATACTATTTGATATTGTAAGACATACCATAAAGCACAATAATCATGACCATGTGCTATTTGTGAAAGAAGAGAACCATAAAGAAGTGAGATAGAATCACGCATATGGAGGTATATCTACATATACATGGCTAGTTAATCTTGACAAAAATACAAAGGTAATTAACTAGAGAAAGAATAACCTTTCAACAGATGAAGCTGGAACAACTGAGACCTACATGCAAAAAAACAAACCCTGACCTGTAGTTTGTGTATAGTAACTAAAAAGTAACTGAAAATATATTATAGACCTAAATGTAAAACTACAATTATAAAGCCTCTAGAAGAAAACACAAAGAAAATCTTTTTAATCTTATGTTAATTCTTAGATATGACACCAAAAGTATGAACTATGAAAGAAAAGTTGGATAAACTGGACTTCATTGAAACTGAAAATTTTTGCTCTTCAAAAGACACTGTTAATAAAATGAAAAGGCAAGCTACAGACTGGGATGAAATATTTACAAAACACATTTGTGATAAATAGCTTGTATCTCAATTATGTCAAGAACTCTCAAGCTCAATAAACATAAATCAAATAATCCAATTAAAAATGGGCAAAAGATTTGAGCAGACACTTCAGCAAAGAAGATGTATGAATTTCAATAACCACATGAAAAGGTAGTCAACATCATTAGTCATTAGGAAAACACACACCAAAGCCACAGTGAAATATTACTACACACCTATTGGAATGGCAAGAATTAAAACAAAAACAACAAAATTCTGACAGTGTCAAGTCCTGACAAGCATATGGAACAATTGGAACTTTCATACATAGCTGACTACCATGCAAAGAAGTACAGCTGCCACTTTGGAAATCAGTTGGACAATTTCTTATGGGTTAAACATAAACTCATGAGACCCAGCAATTATATTTCCAGCTATTTGCCGGAAAGAAATGAAAATGTATATCAAGGCACAAGTTTCATATTAAAAAAAAAAACTGTACATAAATACTGTCAGCATTTTTATTCATAATAACCCAAATTTGGAAACAACAAAATAAATATCCTCCAACTTTTAAATGGATGAAAAAGAAGTGGAATATCCAAACCATGGATATGCTTAGCAATGAAAAAGAATGAACTGCTATGTACAATACACAGATAAATCTCCTGTGCAATGTAATAAATAAAAGAAGCTAGACTTCAAACTATATATTCCATTTGTGTGATTCAATTTGTTTTTCAAAAGGGCAAAATTTTAGGAACAGAAATCCAATCAGTGCCACCAGGAATTAAGGACAGTAGAACAGACTGACTACAAAGAGGCACGAGGTAATTTGTCGGAAGATGTAATTCTTCACTTTGTGGTGATAATTATCATACTATATATGCTTGTCCAGACTCATAGATATCTACAACAAAAGGGTGACTTTAACTCTATGTAAATTACTCCTCAATAAATCTTGCTTTTAAATAAATATCTACTTTATATATGTCCTGGAAAGACTACCACTAGGTGAAAAAAAATCACTGGAAAAGTAGTATGGATTGAGTCTTTCCATTCATGTGAAACACTGTGGGGGTTAGCATGTAGGTATAAAATTTTGATTGTAGCTACTTAAGATGAACATTTAATATGCAATATTTTTGTATTAAAAATAGCTTCTGAAATGAACTACTAGGTATGAAAATCTCACATTCCTTTAAAATTTTCTGAACACTTACTTATAACCTCAGTACTTATCTCATGGACCTTTAATGATTTTCAGACTGGTATCAGTCCACAGACAACATGTATAGGTAATTTCCTGCAATAAAGATGTAATAATATTTTAAAAAGTTCAACACCTATGAATGAGCAATATTATAGTATGTAATATATAATAATACATACTCTATCAACCTATTTCTCCTCAGTATGCATAGTGCTCCTAATAAAAGATCATAAATGAATATGTAAAATATAATCCTATTTTTGTTTTAGAAATTTATTGTCTTTCATATGTATTTACAGAAAATATTCTGGCAGTTAAAGTATCAAATATGACTAGCTGTTATTTCCAGATGGGCTTATGTTTTCCTCTACATTTATTTTCTAATTTATTACAATTATACAGGAGTTCCCTTTGTGGCTTAGCGGTTAACGAAGCCAACTAGTATCCATGAGGATGTGGGTCCGATCCCTGGCCTTGCTCAGTGGGTCAGTGATCTGGTGTTGCTGTGAGCTGTGGAATGGGTCATAGATGTGGCTTGGATCTGGCATTGCTGTGGCTGTGGTGTAGGCCAGCGGCAGTAGCTTCAATTTGACCCCTAGCCTGAGAACTTCCATATGCCACAGGTGTGGCCCTAAAAAAATAAACAATTAGACAATGGGGAAGAAAAGGGTCTTTACTTAGTAAGTCAGGGAACAAAGTATTTGGAGCACATCTTTCCATTTTGGAAGCCAAGCTCATCAAAGACCTATAGATGCTTTCACAGCATGTCAGTAGGAATTCCTGGGAAGCCAAATTCTGGGGTCACCTCTTCTGGAAAGCACTGTTGCTTTCAAATGTGTGTTGCTTACATTGCTACTGTGTGTGACGTATATACCAGATGCTACAGAGGATGCAAAAATGTGTGAGAGAGTCTGTGCCTTCGAAGACCTATGAGCATTTTAGTGGTGATGTGGGGTAGGAGGGTTGAGCTCCCCATAGCCTCTACGGGAGAAGGAAACTCAAGATGAACCACTGACATTGTTAAAATTAATGAGAAACTGAGAGAGGTGAAACTGGTCCAGGAACAACCAAAGCATCATGTAGGGGAGTGTGAGACCTCACACTGTTGTGACTATGACGTGGGTGCTTGAGTGGAGCTGGGTTGGGAAGGTCAGTTGAGGCCATATCACAAGGAACAGGAAGGGCTCAGATGAGGATTTGGGGCTCGTCCACCCCGGGAAGCCACTGAAGACTGTTATAGGGAAGACAGACCCAGAAGAGCCACATGAAGGTGCACTTTGGTTGCTGTGTGAGGAGCGCCATGTAGTGAAGCGGGACTGGTCCAGGGAGAATCTGGAGGTTGTGGATCAGTTATCTAAGGGGGAGGTAATTAGAATTTTAACCAGAGCAGGATAGATACAGAGAGGAAAAGAAAAGGGGATGCCCTGGAAGGTATCAGTTGTTCAAATACAGATATATAAAGTCTGAAGAATGAAGAAGGGGAATGAGTTTGAGGTGCAGGTGAGATATCCAGGGGGAGATGGAGAATAATGTTCACTAACAAATGATCACTGAAGTGGGAAAAACAGTATCAGAGACAGTTCTGTGGGTGACTGAAAACAGACATGGCTTTCTAGGGTCACCAGGAGAAATTTCTTCAAACAGGATCTATCGGAGGGGAGTCTTAAAAGGGATATCTCGGAGGTAAGACATTGGCATTTCGTGTCAGTGGAAAGATCTGGATGGATATAGGCAGTGAGGGGGGTTGCCAGATAGGAAAGGGAGGGGACATCTGTACAGTTTATGTTGGAAGAGAAAATGAGCTAACCAACCAAGAAAACAAAGCAAGGCCAAGGTAGGGAGGCAGATAGCAGCAGAGGCCTGAAGTCAAGGGAGGCTCACAGATGTTTGTATGAACTAGTGAAAAGTAGGGCCTAACAGAGAGGCTGAGGGACAGCATGGAGGTGCCTTCCAAAAGCTGAAAGTAGAACTACTATATGATCAACCAATCCCACTCCTAGGCATCTATCCAGAGAAAATCATAATTTGCAAAGATACAAGCATCCCAATGTTCCTGGCAGTACTATTTACAATAGCCAAGATATGGAAGCAACCTAAATGTCCATCAACAGAGGAATGGATAAAGATGTGGTACATATATACAATAGAATATTATTCAGACATAAAAAAGAAGGAAATAATGCATTTGCAGCAACATAGATGGACCTAGAGATTATCATATTAAGTAAGGGTAGGTCAGAGAATGACCTGCATCACAGGATATCAACTGTATGTGAAAACTAGGAGTTCCCATCGTGGTGAGGCAGAAACGAATCCAACTAGGAACCGTGAGGTTGCAGTTTGATCCCTGGCCTTGCTCAGTGGGTTGAGGATCTGGCATTGCCATGAGCTGTGGTGTAGGTTGCAGACGCAGCTCAGAGCTGGCATTGTTGTGGCTCTGGCGTAGGCCAGCGGCTACAGCTCCAATTAGACCCCCTAGCCAGGAACCTCTATATGCTGCTGGTGTGGCCCTTAAAAGGACAAAAAGACCCCCCCAAAAAAATTATACGTGAAAAAACTAATAAAAAATGATAAAAGAACTTATTTATAAAACAGAAACAAGTTCACGGACTTCAAAATCAAAGGGGAAACCATGGCAGGATAAATTGGAGGAATGGGATTAACATACACACACTACTGCACATAAAATAAATAAATCTACTCAAGATTCTGTAATAACCTAAACAGACAAAAGAAAGGATATGTATTTGTGTGTAACTGATTTCACTTTGTTGTATACCTGAAACTAAAACAACATTGTAGGTCAACTACAATTTTTTTTTTTTTAAAGAAAGACTAAGGTTATTCACGGAAGTGGCAAGGTCATGAGGCTAATGAAGGATGGGTAAGCAGAAGAAAGCTTTAGTCAATGGTGGGTAAGTAAATCAGGACCAAGAAGAGACCCAGTGGATCTTTGGAACCTGTGTGAGACCCTGGACAGAGCTGTGTCTATAGAGAGCCAAAGGAAAGGCCAGACAGGTTTTAGGACCCTGGGCATTATGTGACAGGTGAAGGATTTGGATGAAGTTGTTTTGGAAGCACTGAGGGCAAGAGGGAAATTTAGGAGGTGGAGGAAGAGGAGGTGGAAGAAGGCACTGGCTTGGAACAGGGGTGATGGTCAAGTTAGGCAAAATTTTAAAAAAATTTCAAGAAACTTCATTTTTCAGGTGGGAGAAGAGCTAATGGTAAGGGAAGAGAGAAAGGCTGGAATAATCACGTCCAGGTGGTTGTTGTCAAGAGGACTGCTAGAGATGAGGGAATGGATATCTCATCTTTGGCCATAACAAAGGTTCTCAGACCTTCTCAGTTCATGATGTATTTAGCATCTCAGTATTTTTTTTTTTTTATGGAGCACTCACAGACCAAAAGAAATATCTAATAGTTCCATTTTATGAAGCAACTTAATAAGTACTTACGTCCTAACGACTTAATAGTCATTTGACAATGATAATACACACAAAGTGAAAGAAAACATTTTTATTCCACTCTTCAAGGCTCACACTTATTGACTAAGGGGATGTGTGTGCCCGTTGGGCCCTGCACAACTTCCCAAGCCTTGGAATCATTTGTGATGGGCACTGGTAACTGCATTTCCTGTTCCATATTGATTTCATGCTGTACTCACTTTTTATCACAGCAACAGCCACCAGAATGCACCTTTGCAAAGGTATGATGTCATGGAAAGAAAGATAGCATGATCTAATGCTGAAAGTATGTGTTACTTCAAAAGGCAGTTCACACAGTGCCTGACTGATGATGCTTATTTGTTGTGTTGCCTTCAGGCATTTAAAATATCCTCTAGCATCCCTGTGACTATACTGTGGCACTCTGGAAGGCCTCAGCACATAGTCTGGGCATGACAGGGGGTGTTAGGAAGAGAGTGAAAGGGAGAGAGGGAGAGAATGAATGAATGAACAAATGGAGGATGGATACAGAGCTTCCTAAGGTAGAGAGCAGGGATACCGAAGAGACTCAAGAAAGCAGGCATCTAGGCCATCACCCAGTGGTTCTGCAGGGTAGCAGGCTTTATCCCATTAACTTACATTTGAAATGAGGTTCTAAAAACGAGAAAGGTGTGCTAAGCAGGTCCCTTATTGTATGGCCAATATAACTTAATACAATTTCAGGATTACCAGTTCTTACCACCCTGGCTTACCTGCAGGGTGTGAAAGTCCTCAGCTAATTTGCCACATGACTCATTAACCAGGGGAAATCATTTAAGTGAACACTGGCAAAACATTGACCAAGGTCACCACTTAACCTTCAGGGGAAAATGACCCTTGACCACCTGCATACAGCCAACTTGTGCCACAGGTCCTGGAAATGCCAACACCCTACTCCTGAAATATGTTCAAGGCTTGCTTGGCCCTGGGCCTAGAGAGGCCAAGGGAGTGTCACAAGCCAGTGAAAGGGTGTGTGGGGGGGGAGGTGGCAGGATGGAAGGAGTTGTCGGGGAGGGATGTGGCAAGGAGGGAGCACCCAGAAGTCAGCCCCCTCCCTGGGTGGGATGGTCAGGGTAGGTTCCCCTTGGTGCCCGTGAGTCAGCTGCCCAAGGCTACTAGGCTAACAAGGAGTGAGGGACACAAACGCCAAGATATCAACCTCCCACTTTGACTCAGGCCTCAGTCTCCCCAGGACACCCCATCCACTTTCCACATCTTCAATTAAAGACATGAAGGAGAAGCAGAAAAAGGACAGGGAACAGGTCAAAAAGCAGTGAAGGAGTCTTTCTGAAGAAAGTGTAATAGAGTCTGAATTTTCTCCAGAAAGGTAGCCATGGGCAATTGACCCTATATACAAGGATTTGTCTTACACACACACACATACACACACACACACACACACACACACATGCACATTTCCTTCAGGGGACACACCATACTCTAAAGCAAGAACATGTGGGGTGAACAGGACACCAAAGTGAAGGACACTCACATTTACTGGGTACTCACACTTTTACAACCTGAGAGTAGATATTACTTCACAGTTGGGGAAAGTGAGTTCGTAGAGTTTACTAACTTGTTCAAAGTCACAGAGGAAGTAAACGGTGGCTGTGAATCCAAAGCCCTAGTCCCTTCCTAACTCATTTGCACCACCCACCTAACTTCCCATCACCAGATTAAAATTCAGAGGAGACCTCTGAGGTCTCAAAATGTGGTGTTCTCAAATGGTAAGAGAGCAAATATTTCCTGCCATCCTGCATATATTCAATATTATATCTGTCATGTATTTCCTAACTTTGGAATTCTTTCAAAAATTTACAATATGAAACAATTTGAAAATACAAAAAAAAAAAAAAAAAAGAACACAGCAGATGCTTTGACTCCCTTTGCTACTAAACCCAGGTTAATGTTTTACTTGATTAGACTTGACTGACTTCAAATATTTCCTTTCTCTATAAAACACATCTATTCTCTCTCCATTCACAGATTTAGCCAGTGTCCTGGGATTAGTATATAACATCCCATAGTTGTTTGAGTCACTTTATTTTGTTAGTATGTATCCATAAACAATATATACTTTTGAACATATTTACACACATGGTGTCATATGAGAAGTATATTTCTGCAACTTGTTTAACTTAACATCATGTTTTAAGATTGAGAGCTTGTTCGTTTAACTGCTGCACAGCATGCCATGATATCAATAAATTACATATTTTTCCAATTCCCCTACAGAGGGGCAGCTGACCTGTGTATTAGTAATCTGGGGCTTTCATAACAAAGTATCACAAACGTGATGGCTTAAACAACAGAGCCTTATTTTCTCCTGGTTCTAGAGGCTGGATTTCTGAAGTCAAGGTGCTGGCAGGGCCATGCTCCTTACAAAGGCTCTAAAGGGGAGAACTTCCTTTGACGCTTCTAGCTCCTTGTGGCCCCAGGCATTCTTGGCTTGTGGCTGCATCACTCCCATCCTTGCCTCCATCATTCACATGGTCTTCTTTTCTATATATCTCTGCACCCAAATCTCCCTCTCCTCTTTTCTCTCGTAAAGACACAGTAATTGAATTTAGGATTCACCCTAGTCCAGGATGATCTCATCTCCATTCTTACCTCGATTACAATCACAGAGACTTCCATTGCAAATCAAGTCATATTCTGAGGCTCCAAGGGGACATGGATATTTGGGCAGATGTCTTTTAACCCACTATCACCTGTTCTATTTTGTTGCTATTATCCCTATGCTGCAGGGAACAGCGTTAGACATATCTCACCTCTCCACAGGCACGGAATGAGGGTTTTTCTAGGGCTGCCACCCAGAAGTAAAATTGCTGGAGAACAAGATTTATTTTCATTATGTAACACCAAATGGAAAAACCAGGTACCACGTTACAATCCCATCAGTAATAGATGTGTTCCCCTCTCTGCACCTCCTTGCCCAAACCTGACAGTGGTATTATTTTTTTTCCAGATTGATGGGTATGAAGTAGCATTTCATTACTGTGTTATTTTGTCTTTCCTCTTGAATCTGTATTTCTTCAGGGGGAAAATACACAACCTCCACTTGATGATGTTGACAAGTGGTTGTGCAGGGTAATGGGTAAGGTTTTCTACCCAGATTCTTCCTGGTACTAGGATTCCAAGCCACTGTATGACCAGGTTTCCTCTCTTGGACGACCTGACTCAAATAACTCAGACTGACTGTTTTTCTTTACATCTAAGGTCAGGCAAAGCACTTCAGTGGAGACAAAAAGAGTAAGACAAGATTCTTACCATTGAAGAACTTACGATACTGTGGTGGAAAAAAAGGGACCTTCATGTACACAACAGATATGAGGATAGATGTCAAAGAAACCATGCAGGAAAAAAAAATAGTCTATAGTCTGCTTGAGGGTTAAGAACTGGGTCCTGTTCCCACTGTGTTCCAAACATTTTGGCTCACAGTAGGCCCTCAGGAAAGACTTGTTAAGTGGACATGTGAAGAGCTGTACAGTTGAGTCATTAAATAAACATGGCTTGGGGCAGTGACAACACATTTCATGGAGATAGGGTATGGGGCTGGGCACTGATGAATGAGCAGGTAGAGAATCAGGGGGATTGGAATGAGGGGAGCAGGGCTTCAGAACATCTCTGAGATGGAACACCGCCACCTGGATGTACACCAACCAAGCCCCTCTCCTAGGCATGGAGTAGAAGCAGCAGTAACAACAGCTAATACTTCTTCTAGGTGTTTGCTGCATACCAGGTATGTAATGAATGCATACCAAACATTTCATTTAATCCTCACAACAGTCCTAAGGAGGAGGCACTATTATTATCACCACTACATGGAGGTCAAAGAGTATTTTAAGTGAATTGCCCAAGGGTCCCCAGCTTGTAAGTGGCAGCACCAGGAATCAAGTACAGATCTCTCTCTCTGAGGACCATGTTCGACCACCTCTCTTAAATTTTTTAATTGTGGTAAAATGCACATAGGTTATCATTTTAGCCACTTTAAGTAAACAGTTCTGTTGTGTTAAGTACATTTACACTGTTGTACAACCAGTCATCCCCTCCTTCCCCAAGCCACTAGTAACCACCAATCTATATTCTATCCCTATAAATTCCAACCTCGTATAAGTGGGACCACACAGTATTTGTCATTTTGTGATTGGCTTATTTCATTACACATCATGACTTTAAGGATCATCCAAGTTATAGCATGGGTTGGAATTTCCTGCCTTTTTAAGGCTGAGTAATATTCCATGGCATGCAAATGCCACATTTGATTTTTCCATTCATCCACCAAAGGATAGCTCAATTGCTTCTACCTTTTGACTACTGTGAATGATGCTGCTATGAACATGGGTGTTCAAATACCTTTTCAAGACCTTGATTTTGATTCTTTGGGGTATAGACCCAGAAGTGGAAATGGATTGGATCATATTAAAATTCTAATTTTAATTTTTTGAGAAACCACCATGCTGCTTTCCATAGCATTTTGCAGTCCCACACACAGTGTACAAATATGCCAATTCCTCCCTATCTCTCGACGTCTCTCTTATACTGCTGCCCGTAAGCAGCCTTATAATAAAATGACTGCTCAGTTAACCACACCCGCAAACCAAACCTAGCCCAAGCAAGACTGGCTTCAGTCAGCTGCCAGCCACCAACCCACAGCAGGATAGAGCTACCGCTTAAGAAAATAAGCCCATCCTCTAATGCAGGAAGACATGCCAGGTAACACTGCCTGGGTCCTCACCACTTGCAGGGTCTTCCATGAGCTCTGAGACGTTTCCTGGGTATCCAGGAAACACGAAGCCGGAGCCCAGGCTATTCCTCCCTGGGTCTTTCATGACCTCCCTCTTCCCCCAGAATTCAGTGTATTTCTCATTGCCTGCGCTGTCAGTGACTACACGGAAAAGCTGTGTCAATCGCTTCTTTGTCTGAGGGAAGGACATTTATCATTTGCTGTTCTAAATCTGAAAACATCATAACCAACCCGTGGGCGTTGGCTCACATTACACTCTGTAATTTCAGTTAGTGAGTTAATGGGAAAGACGCATTAGTATTCTGTTTGTGGTTTAAAATACATATTTACACAGTCTGACTTTTCAGATCCCTAAACTTATAATTTATTCATCATTATGTTCCCTGTTTTCTACTCTTAAACAATAACTGCCCTCATTTAGGTGATGAAAGATGGGAAGGCAAGCTGCGGTGGTTCCGCGCATATGGAAAGCCGATCATCTCCAAGCTGAGTGGAGCACGCCTGCCCAGTGGTTGGGGAAGGAATAGGCTCTGGCCAAAATCCCCGAGTTAATGGGTTCATGCAGAGCTCTTGCCTCCAAACATAACAGACAAGGATGACTGAGCAGGAGCCCTGAGGCAACTCTACCATTTTATGTGCAGGGGCCAGACAGAGCTGAGACTCTGACCGTGCATACCAAGGGCTCAGATTCCCACCCAGAGCGGCTGTGGAGAATCCCAGGACACTGGTAAACTTCCTGCTTCATCTTCCTATTTGTTTTACTATAAAATGTCTGCTTCATTTTTGACTAGTGCATTTAACTTCTCCAACTCCCTCTTAATGCCCAAATATTTCCCTGTATTTCCTTCCACTGATGGTTGAATAAAGGAAGAAAGTGTTGCCCCATAGAAAGACTGCAGACTTTGGGGTCAGACTTGGATTCAGATCCAGGATCTGCTTGCTTTCCTTCCTTCCTTCCTTCCTTCCTTTATTTTATTGGCTTTTAGGGCGCACTTGTGGCATATGGATGTTCCCAGGCTAAAGGTTGAATCGGAGCTATAGCTGCCGGCCTACACCACAGCCACAGCAATACCAGATCCAAGCTGCATCTGTGACCTATACCATAGCTCATGGCAACGTTGGATCCTTAACTCACTGAGAGAGGCCAGGGATCGAGACCACATCCTCATGGACACTAGTTGAGTTTGTTCCTGCTGAGTTATGACAGAACTCCCCATGCCCTGCTATTTACCAGCTATAGGATCATAGGTGAGTCAATGAAATTCAGAGAGGCTGGGTGATTTCACCCCTAACAGGAGGGGGCTAAAAACTACTTCATGGGCAATAGCCAGTAATTACGGTACACGTTCTCCGTGCCAGGAAACATCACTGCACCCATTACCTCTCACTGGTCCTACTATAATCCTGTCTAAAGAATGGCAAGGAAAGGACCTTTTTCACTTCTGGTCTTGGCCTCTCACTGAATGACTTCTAGAGACTAGAAACTTAATACAGTTTTGGTGCCTACTGAATTAATCACAGGTACAGAAGAATCAACATTTCTGACTAATGAGGACAATGAAGAAGACTTCTGTCTAGAATGTTGAAGACTGAGAAAGGACTGCATCAGAATCAACAGAATCACAATGAGGATAAATAAAAACATTTGTTCATTTTATCCTGGAATATGGGAAGGAGGATGAGAATCTTGAAACTTGAGTGGGGAAGGAGATTTTAAGATGACAGGAGAATTATTTTATTGATTCTGTAAACTCACTGCCCCCTGAGTTGGTACAGGCAGAGAAGACTAATAGAGTCCCAAAAAGGATTGTGTAAACTCACTAAAAACAGACCCATAAGGAATTAATTGGCTGTTAACAAAATAAACACTTAGGAAATAAACTGGGTACCCACCAGACTTCCCTTCAGAGGGCCTGCATTCCCTCCTTCCAGGCTTCTTATTCAGACACTGTCAGGTCCTAATTCATATTCCATCCCTTTGGGGACTTTCTGCTGGCTGGAAACCAATTACATCCCACCTCCAAAGTCTGAAGATACCATCGCTCCCAAGAGCAGACTAATTTTAACAGAACACACTCAGACAGAAATGAATCCACCCTGAATCAGAGGAACAAAGCTTTGTTGTGCAGAGGAAGGTACTTCAAGGAAGGGAACCTCTCCTCCCTCTGGTCACCCAGTCACCTCCTATTGCAGAGAGAGAGAAAGAGGCTCTGGAAGGAGCAGAAGAGAATGTTCTCTCTGCTGCAGCCCTGTCACTTTTTTCTCTGAGATTACAGCAGTGATGGATCAGTCTCTTTTCCAGCAGGCTTTGATGCCACACTGGGCAGCTCTGATGGTTAAAGAGTTCTTTCCACACCTTCGAACACTGAGCAAATCAAAATCTGTTTCCTTGAGCGCTGGTATGATGGTTACTGGTTGATGGTCTCTCTCCTTTTTGGGGTCTGAGCCCCTGTATCTTGGGCTCACTGGTCCTGTTTCTGACCTGTGGTGTGGAATGGAAGACCCTGATGGCCTCTTCCCCTTGAAGCCCCTTCAGAAACTGAACCCAGTGCTCCTGGAATCCCTCTAAGTTCTTTCATTTCCAGGCTGAAAGTCTCCAGCTCTTTCTACAGTAGTTTGATGATCTAGATTTGAGAGTCCCCACGCATTTCCCTAAAGGGATGCAATATGACTGATTTTTAGTGGTAGATAGAATTTTTACCTCCCTTGGGACAATCACCAGGATAGGGTGTGAGATGCAAATGCTTATCCTACACAGAAGTAATATAAAAAACATGAGGGCAATACAATCAGTGTTAGAGCCTCTAGGAACCCTGAAGATAACCCAGTCCTCATCTTACTCTGTGGAGGGTTTGAAGGCCACAGAGCAAGTAAGTGGAAAAAATCCAGTTACACATCCCACCCTTCACATTCCTAGCGTACAGCAAAGGGTTCTGCTCTACACTGCTTGCTTGGATGAAGATAACAGGAGTGAACCCATCAGGTACTAGCGATCACATGAGCATCCTTCTGTAATTCCTCCACCTGACGCTGGGGTGCACTGGCACATCACCCACCCCACCCCCCAGGCAGATCTGAATGCCCGCCAAGGCTGTGGATGATTTACGGGGCCTAGGAGATGATTTTCCAAGAAAACACTCCATATAATTGGCCTTTGGTATATCTTTTCCGTGGTGATTTATGTGTCTAGGACAAGCCAGAGAACATCTCTCCCCACCTCTGCAAAGCCTCCAGTCCCTGGCCTTCAGAGTTCAGCAAGTTTCTGGCCAGAGAATGTTCTTCCTCTCCGCCCACTCAGCCTTTTTTTCTGTGGTTTGCAATCTCATTTGCTAAATATACTAAGATGCCCTGTACACAGCAGTTTCAATGTGTGCCTGACTTCCTTTGGCTGGGAGCATCACTCATAAATCTCTGGGCTGGCAGCTGCCATCCATTTATATCCATGACCAACCAGACTAAAAGTTCAAGTTCTTCCATAGTGATGCCTTTCTCATTCAAGCCCCTCCATGAGAGAAGAGCCCCAAGGCCCTCACTTCACCACCTGAGGACATAGCAGAGTGGTAGGCACACGGAAGGCACTCACGGATACTCACAGAATGGAATAGAATGGTTAAAAATATTTAAGGAGTAACTTTAAACTTGGGCACTTACTTATGAGTGTTGAGTGACTATGGCAGGCTGAAGCTAAATGACCCTGATGCAAACCCAGATGATGAGTAAGATGAAGCACATCCTGAGTGGAGGAAGCCAGGGTTTGTTGAACAAACAAGCAGTAAGAAGTTTCCCAGCCTTGCAAAGAGCTTTCAGACTTTTACTGCTTTCTACCAGCCCCCCTAACATAGTGTCTGCCAAGCAACCCCTGGAGGATTTTCTGAAAGGTGAGGATCTCTAGAAAAGGAAAGGTAGAAAGTATGGGTTGGCAAGGGCAGGATGCTTTTACAAAGGTTTGGAAGGACCTTTGTGGGTTAAACTTACCCCGCTGAACAGCCCCACCAGCAGTGAAGTGTTCTGAACTCAGGCAGGCCTTGGCCTCCCTGAGAAAATTAGGTGGGGGTGGGGGCTAGAAGAAAACTGGAATAAGCACTTACTGGTTCCAGGAGGGAAGTTCAGCTTAATACAGGTCAAGGGCAGTCTTTGAAAAGACTAAAAAGTGGGGGGTGGGAAGGATGGAGAAGGAGGAGGTGTAAGGGGTCGACAGAATCAGTTATTGCCCCCCCCCAACACCCAGGTATGAAGAGCAGCTGGGGGCAGATGTTTGTGTTTCCTCAAACATTGCTTCATCTGAAGACAAGCTCTTTTGTGGTGAAATCCTAGCAGAATAGGGGAGAGAGCCAGGATCCTAAGAAAGATGGCAGATGTTTAGGTTATATACAAATGTACACCAGGAGCTGAGTCTCACCTGCAGATCAGAGGGACTCTCCCTGCAGGACTGTCCCACCTTGGCCATCCCCAGAAAGCACATCAATAAAATGGTGGTAATGGGACCAGGATGGAGAGCTGGTCTCCAAGGAGACAGGGTAGGGGTGGAGCAAAGAGAAAGGAAATTGTCACAACCTCTGTGGGGTGGGAGTCACAGGGCAATAAAGTGGACCCTGCCTGCATCCATCCACCCCCATCCCAATAAGACTAGTCTTCAGGAGAGCAAGCATGGGGCGAGCAGACTTGTTCTTGGCTAGCAAAAGAGGCTCTCTCCTCCCAGCTGCTCCAGGGGACTGTGGAAAATACAGTGCAAGATTGCATTACCAATTTCTGTTGGCCTAACACAATGAAAACCCATATCTAATTTGCTGTCCACTATCCCCCAGGTCCCCTTCAGCATTTACTGCTTTCCAAATATCTTCTTCCCATTGAATATCTGTGTTTCAGATTATTTGTCCCCAGATGTATTAGGATGCATTTACTGCAGCTGAATCTCATTTAGTGATTTCCTGTCCATATGCCTGACAGCTCCAGGTCCCTTTATGTCACGTCTCTGTCATTGGTGGAGCTTGTAATACCTCTCCATTTAGGGCAATATACAGATTTAATTAGCATATACTTTATAACCTTTTCTAAGTTATTAACAAGGATGCAGAACGCAAGTGACACAACAATCCCGGTGGCACTGCATGGCCTCTGAATCACTTTATATCCCTCTCTACAGTGCCACAATGAAGTGGCCCATTCAGCACACCAAAAAAGCTCTTTTGCCAAGTTCCTTTAATCATGAAACAGGCAAAAGGATCCTTGGTTCAGGGTAATGAAAATTACATTGAATCAGGACCTGGGAGAAGCAGATCCAGGCCCAGCTCTGCTAATAGCTGTGAGCTGTATGACCTTGAATAAGCCCCCTCTGTGTTCATTTTAGTTTGTAGTGAATAGATTTGCTATTAGTCTTCAGAAAAGATTTAAGAATTAATAATTCTGGTAATAACTATAACTTTTTTACATGAATTTTTTTAAAAATATTATGGAAGTGTAGCTGATTTACAATATTGTGTTAGTTTCAGGTTACAGCAAAGTGATTCAGTAACATTTTTTTCAGATTCTTTTCCACTGTAAGTAATTTCAAAATATTAAATGTAATTCCCTGTTATACAGTAAATCCCTGTTGTTTATCTATTTTATATATAGTAGTTTGTATCTGCTAATCCCATATTCCTAATTTATTCCTGCCCATCTTTCCCCTTTAGTAATCACCGTTTGTTTTCTGTGTCTGTTTCTGTATTGGCATTTGTATTGTTTTTAGATTCCTCATATAGGTGATATCATATTTGTCTTTCTGTATCTTAGTTCACTTAGTATGATATTCTCTAGGTCCACCCATGGTTCTGCAAATGGCATTATTTCATTATTTATGGCTGAGTAATATTCTTGTGTGTGTGTGTGTGTACATACCACATATTCATTATCCATTCATCTGTTGATGGATACTTACATTGCTTCCATGTCTTTGCTAAAAATCGCTAATTTTTATTAACCCACTACTACTTGCCAGGTACACTACATAATATTATTTCTTTTTTTTTAATTTTCTTTTTTTTTAAATTTCCCCAAAATGTTATTTTTTTTCCTACTGTACAGCATGGTGACCCAGTTACACACACGTGTACATTATTTTTTCTCACATTATCATGCTCCATCATAAGTGACTAGACAGTTCCCAGTGATACACAGCAGGAGCTCATGGCTAACCCATTCCAAAGGCAAGAGTATGCATCTATTAACCCCAAGCTCCCAATCCATCCCACTCCCTCCCCTCCCTGTTGGCAACCACCAGTCTATTCTCCAAGTCCATGATTTTCTTTTCTGTGGAATGTTCCATTCTTGGGCATATATCCAGACAAAACTTTCCTTGAAAAAGACACATGCACCCGCATGTTTATTGCAGCACTATTCACAATAGCCAAGACATGGAAACAACACAAATGTCCATCGAAAGATGATTGGATTAGGAAGAAATGGTATACATACACAGTGGAATACTACTAAGCCATAAAAAAGAATGAAATACTGCCATTTGCTGCAACATGGATGGAACTAGAGACTCTCATACTGAGTGAAGTCAGTCGGAAAGATAAAGACAAATACCATAGGATATCTCTTATATCTGGAATCTAATATAGAGCATAGTAATGTTTCTAACTATTATTTCACCATGCACCTATGAAATTAAATATTGTAACCTGCATTCTACAGGTAAGAAAACTGAACCACATTTAAAGGACTAGCTGAAGGTCATAATGGTTAAGAGCTGGGACTTGACCTGTTGTTCTTCTGATTTAAAAAACAAAACAAAACAAAACAAACAAACAAAAAAAAAACACCATATGATTTTTGTTGAGCCCCCTCAGTACTGAGAAAGAAGTAGCACAGAAGTCAAGGGCTCCTTTTCCACCAAGTTTTCCTGTCCCTGAACCACTCGTCTAGGTCATACAAACACCTCTTCCTGGGTTCATAAACGTTACTTGGGAGATTGCTATGTGGCAAGCCCTCT
Organism: Sus scrofa; assembly: GCF_054392235.1. Taxonomy (NCBI): domain Eukaryota; kingdom Metazoa; phylum Chordata; class Mammalia; order Artiodactyla; family Suidae; genus Sus; species Sus scrofa. Next base: position 100,824,978 of record NC_139396.1, on the reverse strand, counting down.
GTAAGATAGAGTCTTTAGCCATGAGCAATTCAAGGTTCTCAGAGGTTCACTCTTGAACCTCATCCTTCTCATAGTAGCCAGATAAATAGGTATCACAAGGAAGGATTTTATGGTCAAATGATTTCAGGAGTTGTCAGTGGCTTACTTAACTCTTTGGGAGACACAGAGTTAAGTAAGTTTCAACCAACTACTTGCTTTCCTGCAGTACTCTAGAGCCTTTGATGATATCCCAATATAAGTTAGATAGCTCCCAACAAGGGCAGGGGATGCAGCACTTCCCACCTTACTTAATTGTAGCAACCCTTTAAGTACAGCATCTCAAAAAACCAGTCCTCTCTGGAACAGACCTGTAGAAATGCTGCAGTAATGGACCTGAGGGGAATAGGTGTCTTCCAAAGCACTAAGCCTGCAGCAAGCCCCGTCCACCCCTGGATTCCTGTAGCATGGCCTGTCCAGAGGATGCCTGGCACTCATGGACGCTACTGTCTAGGGTTACCAGATACATTTTCCTGTTTATAGCTGCAGGTGAAAGCTCACAGAAGTCAGAGAAGGTATTTCCTCCATGCTCCCTATCTCCAGGGCTTCTCTTTTATTCATTTGTTTCTTTTATCCCCCTATATATTCCATTTTAATTTCCTTTCCCACCACACACACCCACTCTAATGTTAAAATGAGTCCTTACAAAACATGTTTGTGGTTTTGTTTCTACATGTTTTACAATATTGAAATAGTATCATGTATATATTTCCTTAGTTTTAAAATTAATCACTATTTTTCAATATCAATATTTTAAAATGAAGATTTTATTATTATTATTCAGGTATGGTGTGGCCATCAGACCAGGAGATGTCTGCCACTGAGAAGAAAGCTCATTACTCACGTTTTATAAGTGAGGGGTGGGGGGGTGTCACGCCATGCAGGGTCACATGGGGAAACACCAGGGCTCGTTAGGAGGCAGAGACAGTGAGGGGAAAATATGGGCAAAAGGCTTGTGTGTGTGTGTGTGTGTGTGTGTGTGTGTGTGTGTGTGTGTTTGAGGAAGTAATGGGCGAGGCAAGGTAAGCAGGCTGAGGAATGGCTAGTGTCGATGATTTTAGCAGGCTCTGGGGTGTAGTGGCTATGGTAAGTTGATGGGTACCTGGCTCTGAGATGCTGAGGGCAAAGGAATATTGTCTCCTGGAGTGTGGGCACAAGACAGAGTATAGATTGGTTAGGCATTCTAGGTGAGTCATGAACCATCTCTAAGAACTGGTAGGCCCTGGGAGGGGGCGTGTCGCCAGAGTCAGCCCCAGACACCAAGGCATCAAGAATACAGAAAATCAGAAAATGTAGTTAATATAGTCTAGCCCCTGTCACCATGCACCCACCTAATCCTTGTTTTGAATGGTTACACAGTTCTCCAAGGCAGGTGTCCCATAATCCCCAGAACTGACTTCACCTCTCCACCACCACAAACAATACTGTAATGAAAATCCTCATACATACCTCCTTTGGTAATGTGAGCATTGTATTGGGATGTATATCTTAGAATGGAATTGCTGGGTCAGAGGGTATGAGTAATATTAATGCAATTCAATAGAGCCAGCCTGGACTCCAACCAGCAGTGCATGAGGGTCCCCAGAGCCCCATATCCCACCAACATTTACAATTATCTGGCTTTTTAATTATTCTAGTCTAATAGGTGCAAACATTTTTTTTCCTTGAACCCTCCAATTATATGATCATTTATTGAAATTAAGTAAAAATAAGATTGACCTTTCCACAGATTGCGGAGTAACATACACAGCTTTTCACGACAGACACAATATTGACAGTACATCTTAGTACAGTTACTATTTATTAGCCATTGTATATTCTGTTTTTCTTATTTTTTTATATAACGGTTTTTATTTTTTTCCATTATAGATGGTTTATAGTGTTCTGTCAATTTTCTACTGTACAGCATGGTGACCCAGTTACACATACACACATATGCATTCTTTTTTCTCATATTATAATGCTCCAACATAAGTGATTAGACATAGTTCCCAGTGCTACACAGCAAGATCTCATTGCCAGTCCATTCCAAAGGCAATAGTCTTCATCTATTAACCCCAAGAACCCCATCCATCCCATTCCCTCTCCCTCCCCCTCGGCAACCACCAGTCTATTCTCCAAGTCCATGATTTTCTTTTCTGAGGAGATGTTCATTTGTGCTGGATATTAGATTCCAGTTCTAAGTGATATCATATGGCATTTGTGTTTCTCTTTCTGACTTACTTCACTCAGTATGATAGTCTCTAGTCCCATCCATGTTGCTACAAATGGCATTATTTCCTTCTTTTTTGTGGCTGAGTAGTATTCCACTGTGTATATATACCACATCTTCCTAATCCAATCATCTGTTGATGGACATTTGTGTTGTTTCCATATCTTGGCTATTGTGAATAGTGCTGCAATGAACATGCGGGTGCATGTGTCTTTTTCAAGGAAAGTTTTGTCTGGATATGTGCCCAAGAGTGGGATTGCTGGCTCATATGGTAGTTCTATGTATAGTTTTCTAAGGTACCTCCATACTGTTCTCCATAGAGGTCATACCAGCTTACATTCCCACCAACAGTGCAGGAGGGTTCCCATTTCTCCACACCGTTTTCTCCTCCAGCTTTTGTTATTTGTGGACTTATTAATGATGGCCATTCTGACTGGTGTGAGGTGCTTTGGGTAGTATGGCCATTTTTACAATATTAATTTTTCAACCCAGGGAGAGTTATGCCTCCTGCTTGGTTTTTCTTCCTCAGAATTGCTTTGACAATTCTGGGTCTTTTGTGGTTCCCTATAAATTTTTGGATTGTTTATTGTAGTTCTGTGAAAAATCTCGTGGGTAATTGGATAGGGATTGCATTGAATCTGAAGATTGCTTTGGGTAGTATGGCCATTTTTACAATATTAATTTTCCTTCCCAGGAGCATGGGATATCTTTCCATTTCTTTACATCTTCTTTAATTTCCTTGATTAATGTTTTATGGTTCTCAGCATATAAGCTTTTTACCTCCTTGGTCAGGTGTATTCCCAGGTATTTGATTTTTTGGGTGTGCAATTTTAACAGGTATTGTATTTTTGTATTCATTTTCTACTAGTTCATTGTTAGTATACAGAAATGTGACTGATTTCTGAATGTTAATCTTATATCCTGCTACTTTGCTAAATTTGTTGATCAGTTCGAGTAATTTTTGGGTTGCGTTCTTAGGATTTTCTGTATATAGTATCATGTGATCTGCATACAGTGACAGTTTTACCTCTTCTCTTCCTATTTGGATGCCTTTTATTTCTTTCTTTCTTTTTTTTTTTTGTTTTTTGTTTTTTGTTTTTTGTTTTTTGTCTGATTGCTGTGGCTAGGACTTCCAGTACTATGTTGAATAACAGTGGTGAGAGTGGGCATCCTTGTCTTGTTCCAGATTTTAGTGGGAAGGCTTTCAGCTTTTCTCCACTGTGTATTATATTTGCTGCGGCTTTGTCATAAATGACTTTTATTATGTTAAGCTATGTTCCCTCTATACACACTTTGGTAAGAGTTTTTATCATGAATGGATTTTGGACTTTGTCAAATGCTTTTTCTGCATCTATTGAGATGATCATGTGGTTTTTGACTCTTCCTTTTGTTAATGTGGCGTATGACGTTGATTGATTTGTGTATGTTGAACCATCCTTGTGAACCTGGGATGAATCCCACCTGGTCATGGTATATGATCTTTTTTATATGTTGTTGGATTTGGTTGGCTAAAATTTTGTTAAGAGAATTTTTGCACCTATATTCAAAGATATTGGCCTATAGTTTTCTATTTTGGTAGTACCATTGTCTGGTTTTGGAATTAGGGTGATGGTGGCATCATAGAATGTCTTTGGGAGTGTTCCTTCTTCTTCAAACTTTTGAAAAAGTTTAAGGAGGATGAGTATAAGTTCCTCTTTGTATGTTGGTAGAATTCCCCTGTGAAGTCATCTGGTCCTGGACTTTTATTTGTAGGGAGTGTTTTTATGACATATTCAATTTAATTTCTAGCAATTGGTCTGTTTCGTTGATCTACTTAACAACTTAGCCTTATACTAATTTGCACTTCACTGACTTCTAGTACATTTGATCTCATTTAGCTTTGTTCCCTGTAATTACTTGATATTACTGGCTAAACCAATTCTAGGTGAGCAATGAACAACTAATGGAAAATGCTGGACAGGTTTTCTTTGAGTCACTGGTGCAAAGGCTTTCTACCTCTGGCTCATCACACCAGAAATCCATGAACAATGCCACAAACTATAAGTGAAACAAATAAATCTTTGTTTTGGGCCTTTATGAATGAGAGCAGAGACTGATGCAACCATTTAGGAGACAAACCTCTTTAGTTTGAATAGCTTGCTCCATAGTGACAGGCACAGAGGCCTAGGCTGAGGAAAGGCTGGGTCAAGTTAGTAGTTGGAGGCTGAAGGACTAAGATTTGGAAGTGCAAAGAACTATCTCATTTTCATGCTACTGGGTTCTCTGGAATGATGTCATTGAAATCTTAAATAGGAGGAGATGTAGTCAATTAAGTGTAAGCTAATCAAAGTATAAGTCTACACAACAGAATAAGAGAATTTTTAACATCCACATTAGATAACATGCATATACTGCATATATTGCTACACATGTAATACATATGAACATAAAAATGTGCTCCTCTGGTAAACAATTATGTTTATACATATATGTTTCATATTCATACATCAGTGTGTTTCTGTAGATGATTTTTCCCCCTTCTTAATAAACTACAAACCTAGTACCTAAGTTGGGCCCAGTTTAGTCCATATTCTCAAATCTACCTACAGAGATGGATTTCTTTTGTCTCAGGCAATTAGTAGGGTTAAAAAGAAAATGAAAACATAACACATGAATAAAATGGATGTATATAGAACATATATTATTCTGTACACAACCCAAATTTTACATAAACAAACACATCATAGGTAACCTAACAGTGATACTATATTTAAGAAGTGGACATGTGTTAAATGTGAATACTACTAACTGGAGGCTGATAAAAAATTTGATGCTGAACATACTGGGAAACATAAAGGTGTCACCAGGGCCATTCTAGATATTTTTCTCTCAACTTTATTTTCTTCTATTTTCTCAATACAGAAGGCTTTTAGTGCAGCTGCTAAAAGCAAAACTGGCTATTGCTTCCCACTAAGGTTCTTGGATGGAGGCGTCATAAAGACATAGACCATCCTGAGAGGAGAGATGGCTCATCTGCTCACTTAAAACATAAGCACACCTCCAAAGATGACATGCAGATGGCCAACAGTCAAATGAAAAGATGCTCAACATTGTTAATTATTAGAGAATGGAAAACAAAACCACAATGAGCTATCACATCACACTTGTCAGAATGGTGGTATCATTAAAAAGTTTGCAAATAACAAATGTTGGAGAAGATGTGGAGAAAAGGAAACTTTTATACACTGCCAGTGGGAATATAATTTGGTATAGCCACTATGGAGAACAGTATGGAGGTTTCTCTAAAAGCTAAAAATAGAACAACCACATGATCCAGTAATTCTGCTCCTGGGTATATATCTGATTAAAAAAAAACTGATTCAAAAAGATACATGCATATCTATGTTCACAGCAGCACTATTTACAATTGCCAAGAAATGGAAGCAACCCAAATGTCTATCAACAGTGGAATGGACGAAGAAGATGTGGTATACATATATATCAGAATACTATTCAGCCATAAAAAAGAACAAAACTCTGCCATTTACAGCAACATGTATGGCCTACAGAATATTATGCTTAGTGAAATAAATCAGACAGACAAAGACAAATACCATATGATATCACTTAATGTAGAATCTAAAAAAAAAATTAACTTATATAGCAAAGCAGAAACATATTCAGAAATATAGAAAACCAAATTGTGGTTACCAAAGAGGAGCAGGAATAGCGTAGAAACAAGTTAGGGGTGTGGGATTAAGAGATACAAACTACCATGTATAAAATAGGTAAGCAACAAGGACATATTCTGTAGCACAGGGAATTAGAGCTATTTTCCTGTAGTAACTTTTAAAAGGTATTTAACCACTAAGTTATAGCTCTGAAACTCTATAATATATTAGAAATCAACTATCTGTCAATAAAAATGTTTAATAAAAATAATAAAAAATAAAACATAAGCACACTCCGACTTTTAGAAGAGGCATTTGTTTCTGAGGGCATAGTCTCTTCTACTCTCTGCTGTATGGAGATGGGACACATGGTGCCCTGGATACACTCATCCACACATCAGCCTAAATTAGCTAGTAAATCATAATGCAGTAGCTAATAACAGCCATAAAGCCTTTGAGTTTTACAAGGTGTTTATAATGGACAACTCACTATGATTTATATGAAAAGCACGAGTCAGCTCCTGAGACAAAGCTGATATGTGGACAGTGGCCTTGTGGTATGACCTCTAGCACGCAACCAAATAAATTATAGAATTTCCCTCTGGCCCAAGGCTAGTCAGGGTCTCATAAACATAGGTGCAGAGTACCATGTGATAGGAGAACTGAGTGCTGGTGCATGCTGGGTCTTCTCTGGTGACTGGTCATGACAAAGAAGGTGATCTGCTAAATGTAGCAGGAGGTGATAAATACCAAGGATAGTTTGGGGTCATCCCCATGTTTGGCCCCATGAGATATAATATATTAGATACATTTAATACACAGAAAATATATTAGATACGTTTTCCACCCTCCTAGCTGAGAAAGCAAGATGGATACATGCAAATATTAGAAAATATAATATGGTTTGTAAGTGACTAGTTAAAGGGTAGATCTTAGGTAGGGGAGTTACTAAGGCCCTAATTCCATTAAAAGGTTTCCTAAAGAGCAAGGTCTGAGTTGGATCATGGAGGATGTGAGGAATTAATGAGAGGGAGAGAAAAAAAAGGTTTTCCAGAGGGAGCATGAGTAAAGTGAAGATATTAGGTCAGCAATAATAATCAAATACCTCTTTTGATAGACAGAAAGGAAGAGGAAGGAAAAAAAAAACTTGAGACATCAACTGAGTGACATGAAATGAAAATCACACTGAAGAACAGTGAGAAGTGAGGTCAGAAATCACAATGCAAAACTCATGGCTGGCATCAAACAACCACAGGCACCCTAGACAGATGGTTCTGTGCAATGAAGTTCACAAAAGTCCTACTAGGTAATAGCCCAACCGAAATAGATCAGCAGGATGAAGTCAGGTTCTTTTCCTTATCCCACCACTATAAAAACTGCAACATGATGACCTAACCATAGCACTTTTTACGAGTGTCCTCTCCATTATTACCAGATGATTCTAGATTTGAGATGCAGCCTGATCTCTGTGTACAATAATCTCTGGGAGAAAATATTCTAATTTCCTTTGCTTGTTTTCTTATTTCCTTCCCATAGTTCTCATGCCCTTCCCTTTGATTTACATATTTTGACATCAAGACTTTTTCTCCTATTGAATATTATTCCCTATGGTGTCCATCTAATTGAAGCCCCATCACTTTTCCAAACCACCCTAATTCATTGGAGACTTTACTGTTGAAAGCCATGTATGGCTCCTCACACAAGAACCCTGTACACCTGAAGAGATCTGGGCTGTGTTCTTCCCCTGCAGAATCCACATGGGCAGCCCAGGGAGAGGCAGGGACAGGCATCATCCCCATTTACACAGAAATGCACATAATCACAACTCGATCTCTCTCTGACTCTTCCTCCCAGAGCCAAATCTCAAAAAAAAAAAAAAAAATCTAAAACTCCCTTTGAAAAATTCTTTTCCTCTGACTCTAATAGTAAGAATGTGATTAACAAAGAGGAAATAAGAGCATAAGGTATAGTTCAAGTTATTTAAATCATTCAATCTATAGCATCCATATACTTCATCAGTCATCCAGAGGGGGAAAAATGTGTAGAAGGTAGAAGAGATCAATGCAGCAAAATAAAAGAAAAGCTCAAGTCTACCTTCCCTAGAAGGCTCAGACTCTGTTTCAATTGATTTTATTATATCAAGGAGCCTAATACACTTAGTAAATGTGAGAGAGAGGGAGGCAGGGAGGGATGGATGGATGGGATGGGTGCGTGCATACATGGATGGGTGAGTGGGTGGATGGATGGGTGGACAATGAATGCATGGATGGAGGCATGGATAGAGAAATAACTGAAAAACTGAGTCATATAGGCAAATGGGTACCAACTCTGAGAAATAGGTGACAAAGAAATTCCTCCAACAAGCTGAACCTAAGGTCCCTTTTTGGCTGTTTGACGTAAGGAGAAGAAAGGGAGAGACTCCTAAGTATTAACTCTCTCACATCCTTAACAAATGTCTCCATCACTTACTGCTGGTTCTCCTACTTCCAATGAATGAGCAGCCCCTAAAAGATTCCCAAGAGATGGGAGTTCCTGGTGCTCCACTCCCATTATTAGAGTGGAGGTAGAGGTGAGAGTGTAAGTTCTATACACCTGGGCCAAGAATACCAGAGTTTATGTCCTGAGAAACAACCTAAAACATCTTCTTTTATAGCTTGATAATACCAATCTTAGGTTTGGGAGATTTAATTTTCATACCTGGCCTGAAAATTCTGCCCATCTTTTTCTATCTAAACCTCTGGGTGAGGATGCCAACCCTGCTTGGCAAAACTAAAAAGTACCCTATTTTCATAAAAGTCCAGGATCTCCATCAGCTTCTTTGGCCGTCATCTCTCCAAACTCTCTTTTTCAAAAGACACCAGAAGAATTCTTCATAATCTTGAAACTCAAACAATAAGATCATAAATAAATGGTGACCTCTTAGTAAAGACTGAGAAACCATGACCTTGGAAACTCAACTCCCTCCCTTCTAGCCTGACCATGTCCCCAATCAGGAGAGCTCTGTCTTTGTGCATTTTTAAAATATGAATATTTTCCCTTCCCAGTGGTCATGGATAGCATAAATTGCCATTAGCCATGACAAAGACATATGACCTGCCCTACAGGAGAAAAAGAACAGAAAGCGTGAATACACTGTCATTTTCCTAGGACTTGAAGCTCTCCAGCTGCCTGTGGTACATCTCAAAATTTCACCCTGCTAGAGAGTTTGTTTTGAATAAAAGAGAAGTATAATTTTTCTCTTAAAACAGCCTCTAGTCATTGCAAGTTCTAGGTACAAGCAGAGTAGCCTGGCTTTAAAGCTGAAGCATTGTAGGTGGAACCGGGACAAGCTCATCTCAACCCCACTCTGCCTCTCTGGCCTTGCTGCTTCTTGCTCAGCCTATGATTTGGGCAGGAATGTCACCCTAGGCCCTTCTTCTGCAGTTTACAAAAGCAAACGCTGGTGGTTTGGAGTTGGGAGCTATTGTAGGCTGAACATACAAGAGCAAATGTGACGGCAAGATCACGTCCCTGCCTCCCACAAATGTGGAGGAGGTGGAGAGGAGGTGGAGTCCCCCCTCCCCCCCAAAAAAGAGGAAAATGTGGTCCTAAACTAAGTCAATATAGTCCTGATTAGGCAGATCTGGGACCACGTGGAAGCCAACCCAACCACTCTATTCTTGAGCATAGACACTTTTTTTGGACAACACATCAGAAAGCTGCTCTGACTGGCCCTTGGAAAAATGATAGACCCCCTTGGGGAGGTGTGGACTGGCCTGAGTTCCATGGTGCCCCCCTTTGGAAGATCTGCCATTGCCATTTTGTGCCCACTGAGGAGACAGGGTGTCCTGGTTACTCAGGCTCTCCTTGCCTGGACCCTGTCCTCTTAAGTCCAGAAATTCTCAAAACAGCCTGTATATTATACAATTGCAAAGTACTGGGCCAAGAGGAGGTTTGAGTTCTAATCTGACCTTCATTTCTCTCTGGAATACTCAGGGAATCCCACAAGCTCTTTCATTCTTTTTTTTTTTTTTTTGGTCTTTTTGTCTTTTTAGGACCTCACCTGTGGCATGTGGACGTTCCCAGGCTAGGGGTCCAATCGGAGCTGTTGCTGCCGGCATACACCACTGTCACAGCAACGCGGTATCCGAGCCACATCTACGACCTGTGCCACAGCTCATGGCAATGCTGGATCCTTAACCCACTGAGTGATGCCAGGGATCTAACCCACAACCCCATGGTTCCTAGTCAGATTCGTTAACCACTGAGCCATGATGGGAACTCACAAACTCTTTCTCTTACTATCCCATATTTGTCAAACAAAGTGTGGCCTAGAGTTCATCACTCTCATCAGCACTGTGAGGCTCAAATGAGATTGTGTGTGAAAATGCTTCCAAAATTAGTCTCTCTCCAAGCCCCAAGAAAACCACAGGGCCATTGGACAGAAGGAACCAAGGTCCCTGATGGACAAGGTGCTCCTCACTGTCCACCCAGAAACCTTCAGTGGACTGAAAATGATGAAGTCACAAGACATGGTGTCTATTTGTTACAGTAGTTGGTCTTTCCTGACTAATCCACCCAGCTCCCCAGCCAATATTCTTTCCATTACATACCAAGGGTCAGTGAATTTTACATACCCAAGATGAGAAGGAAAATAACACTGACATCAGGGCCAAGGTCAATGAGCAACCCAGATGGGCTGCCAAAAAAAAAAAAAAAAATGAGGGGGAAAGCACTGCCTCTTCTTGGGGAACCAAGCATCTCTGAGCAAGCAGCCCCTAGAACCTCCTCTCACAGACTCCCAGAGGGTCTCCCGGCCCCTCCTCCCTACATAGGCTAATAGCTGGGAGGGGGAGGTAGGGTGCACGGGATAATGATCCCTTTCTTATTTAAACAGGCCATTTTTCTTCCCAATAAATGCTTCTTTTTTTTTGTCAGCTCAAATATTCCCCTTTGATAGAAACCTGAAAATAATTAGCCTTAATAGCACTGCTGTGAATAATGCCGCACAAGAAGGAGGTAGATGTTAATAGGAACCTTCCACTCCAAAACTAAGTCACCCTCTTGGCCTCCATCCCCCCAAAAAGAAATATAACAAGAAAATGATTATAGGTTTAGCACTACTTGGGAAGAAATGTATATTTGAAATAAATGTATGAAATCGTTTAAAAACAACACATGCTGAAAACTTCATATTTAGTTTGATTTGCTTTCCAAATCACACAGGCTGCACAGTTGCAGACAATCTTTAAACAAGTACAACCCCTGAGAAGTGTGGATAGATTTAAGAGAAATAAAAGCAAGATCAGCCAGCTTGTAATCTTCTTTTCTCTTTTTGCCTCCCCAAAGCTGTATTAAATTGCCTATCGAGAACAATAACATATTTGTGCTTTTATAGGTGGAATGATTGGTATTATGCAAAGATTTGGCTAACAGTGTAAAGGCACATTCACACTGTTCGGGAGTGCATGCTGTTAATAATTTTCAGGATGCTCTAGGGAACCCGTAATTCCCTGGGACTTCAACTTAGCAGGTCAACGCATGCTTTGTGGGAGCTCCTACAGATTCCAATACATGAACCAGTAAGACTTCAGGAAGTCCATTCCCAAAGACAGTCTTGGAAAGGTTAAGTGTCCTTTTTGACCTACATTCTGCCTCCAGCCTTGTACGTACGACGACTCATTTGGGATGGACTGCCTGCCAACTTGAAAATGGTACCTAGGCATTCTTATATAGCGCCTGAAACTGTTCTTCTGACCATAGCCTGTGATCCAATAAAACCATCCCTGTAAAACTGCCCTAAGGATAATTTAAACGAAGTACACATTCACACACACACACACACACAAAACTAGCAGTATTTTATATATAAGGTTAAAATCTAGCAAAAGTGGGAAAATGGTTTGGTAACTGATGGTGCTTATATCAATTTGATGAAGAACTATAGATTCCACAAAAATAATAAATTTGAAGACAACAAAGTAGCGCAACAAAAATGTTAGGTAAAAAAATAGAGCATAAAACACATAAAATACCTATAGAACAGGATTAGGTTTGGAAGGGAAAAGAGCAAAATGAAAAGACAAAGAGTTAGCATGTTGAGAATACAGCTGAAAGATGTTCTTTGTTAATTCCCCTTAATGGGAGTATAACATTATTTTTCAAAAAAATATCAAAATAAAATAGTCCCAGGGCCTTTTAATCTCCCATTACCACACCTAAGTGTGAGTTCTGAGATCCAAAGGCCAAACTCAAACATAACCTACAATTCACTTTTTAGGAAATTCAGAAATCCTAAATTCCTTAGGAAGTTTGTGGAGGGTAGACCGTTGAGTTGTATGGACAAACACGATCAAACCACTGCCAGACTGGCTATTTCCTCTGAGAGACAGAAAAGTTGTATATAAGCAACTGGAAACATGGAGAAGGGGAAGCTGTACTTCCCAACTATGCCACAGAGAGATCTGTTCTCACACACACACCGCCAAAGCAGCAACAGCACTGGAAGACCTTTTGCTGTGATGTAATACAGCTTACAAGAGGAACTCTCATTTTCTATGAACTGGAAGCCTAGAAGGCAGGAAGAGGCTGCCCTGCACTCCTCATTTCCAGGAACAGCTAAGCGACAGTGGCATTAACATAGCTCCTGCTCCCGCAACCCAGATACGTCTTCCTGTTGGTTCTGACGTGCTCTTACTTTTCCCAGGGTGGTGAGGCAAGGAGCTGCCTATTCATTCTCTGTGAGGCTCACGCTGAGCCCTGGCTAAGCGGTGTACCTTTTCTAAGTGCCCTCCTAGAGTTGTAACAGAACATCACTGCTACAGGGTCCAGATGATCTGGCCTAATTTTTTTTTTCTTGTGCCCATGGCAGCCAGAAGTTCTAGGGCCAGGGATCAGACCTAAGACATTGCAGTGATAATGCTGGATCCTTAAGCTGTTGTGCCACCAGGGAACTCCTAAACTACTTTTTTGTTAAAGAATGTTTTCAAAAGAATTGCTTGTTTTACTGAGGACCTACTATGTGCCAGGCCCCGGGTCAGATGGCTTGGCTCATTTGCTTCTCATCATCATGACAAACCTGCATGGCAGGTGATACTGTCTCTATGACACAGACTTCGAAAATTATTCAAACAGAGCAGCCTGGCCAAAGTCACATCCCTTTAAGTGGTGGAGAGAGATCTGAACCCAGCTCTCTGAGGATCGAACCAGCACTCTCAACAAAACTCTTCCGCCTCTTTGACACATTCAGGGGGACTCTGCCTGAACTGCTTTTGCGCAAGGGTTGTAATTAGTTGTCTGGTCCCAGTTGCTTAGAGGGTAAACAACGTCTGATAAACCCACAATGCTGTAAGTATTTATTACATTGCAAACCCAGCTGCCAACTGTCTAACCATTTTAATAAAAAGCTATTTTCTAAGGTTTAGGTTTTATTGCATGTATGACTCCCTTATTGGTTAGCATTTTGGAGTTGTGGAAAAGGTTATGAATTTAGAAACTGGCTGCATTCATATCATATTTAAAACTTAATGCTATTTTATTAAAGACATATGGGCCTCCAAAGTACACATATTAAATGTCATGTAAGAAAAGTAGCAGTTTAAATCATGGTCAAATTCATTTTTGACGTGACTCCTGAGGCTTCCCAAGATCTGAACTATTTCTTTGTAAATCTGGCAGTTTAACCACACTCATAAATCACTTTCAAAGCATATTATTTCTTAATTTTACTGCATTAGAGAGCGTTTGGCCTACACAGTGAACTGTTTGTAGCAGTTATGTGAACAAAGTTGCACATTTAGTCATCTAATGTGGAAAAGAGGAGGGGAGGGGAAGCAAAGAAGGCGCAGCTTTTCATTCCTTCCTCTGTTTCACTTATTCTACTCATTTTCACCTAAGCAAATGTGATTCATGGGCTTCAGTTAGGCCTCTGTAATCTCAAAGTGCACAAGTCACAAATTGGGATTGAGTCTTTTCTGAACACAAAGAAGAAAAAATAATTTGTAATTTAATCTTTTCCAAAACATCCGATGACTAAAAATTAGAATGAGTACAGAAGTCTTTAAAAAAAAAAATTATACTGAACTGAAACAGATTTGGGGGGGAGTGAGGGGGAAGCTGTGGCTTGGTGTCATACAGCTCTTGGTTATTTTCTAATTATTCAGAGATCTAATACCTCAACCTTGGATTTTCAAAGCCCCTCAATGATGAGATAATATTCTTTGGACATGTGTAACAAGCCCCCAGATTTCACTCCCTAATTTTCTCCATTTTACTATGGGGCCAAAGGGGACTAACTCCAATGACAAATTCCAGGATCTCGACAAAGGCCTTGACTTCCAGATTCAGCAAGGGAGTTGGAGGAGGATCAAAGGAGTTGAGTCCAAGGTCACCAAAAGGAAAGGACTTAAAGGCTTAGTTTTGTACCAGGCATCCTTTGCTCGATTTGGGCCCTATAGGAAGACACCCCTGCCCCACTGCTGCCCACTTGGGGAGGCTGCACCACTGACTCTTGGCTCCTATTTGCATCTGCAACCCTAGGACTCCCTCTGTCTTCCATCCTCCACTGACTGTTCTTGTGCCTCCTCTTTGCCCCAGATCCCTCCCTTCACCATCACCATAAGAACAAAAAGACCTGTGTAGTGCCTAGGGAGACCCCCAAACTTAGGGGCCCAGCCTCCCCAGAATGAACAGGAGGATCTCTTTTCCTCCCACATTTCTTTCATTCAGGTATTTTACTCTCATCAGGAAGTAGGTGTTTAGTACAACCTTAGAAACATTTAAGTATAAATCCCAGAAAACTCAGTTAAGTCACCAGAAATATAGGGAGAATACACCCATCTAGGAACTGAATTATGTGCCCCCAAACTCATAGGTTTATGTATTCATATAAAGCTCTCATACCAAATGTGACTATATCTGGAGATAGGGTCTTTAGGAGGTAACTAGGTTAAATGAGGACAGAAGGATGGGTCCCCCATCCAACAGCACCATAGCCTTATAAAAAGAAGATCTATCAACCAATCAGTCAATGTTGCTCACACATGCTTATGTTCTCTCTGTTCCTCTCTCCCTCTCTTCACCTCCCTCCCACTTCTGCCCCCTCTCCCCTCCTCTGCCTTCCCCCGACACATGAGGACACAATGAGAGGTGACCATGCGCAAGCTGGGAAGAGGGCTCTCACCCAGAACCTGACCATGTGGCACCCTGATCTTGACCTTCCAGTTTCCAGAACTGTGAGAAAATAAAGTTCTGTTGTTCAAGCTCCCCAGTTTATGATAGGTTATTATGGCAGCCCCCAGGCAACCAATAAGCCCCTCTACTCAAGCTGACATTACCTTCCTCATGTTCATCCACACAGGCAGAAGAAAAAGCAATGCCACAACAACACAGCTGTTCTAAAACGACACACGTTGAGAACACCAGCTACGCACCAGAGAGACAGGGTTCGCTTCTTACACACATCATCTCACTGAATTCCCGCATCAAACATGTTTCGGTCCCGCTATTAACAATGGAGAAACAGACAGCAGAAGGTAGTAACCATCATCATGAAACAGAATAAGACTGGCCTCCAAGGGGAAGAGCAAATCTGACGACAGCCCGTGAGCAAATTAAGAGTCATAGGTTTGCCGTGGAATACAAAAGCCACAATAAATTCAGATTTTAAACTTTCCCAAAAGAACAGCCAGAGGTAACTTCTTGAATTATGTCAAGAACAAAAATGAAAGTTGGGTTGGGGGGGGGAGAGAAAGGAATAAAAATGGGCCAAATAAAACATGGGGGAGGTCACGGTGCCAGATAGCCCCTGCGACAATCCAGAAAGTCAGCAAAAAAACGAGGGACTCGTGTCTAAGTTTCGCTCGTGAGTTAAAAGCCCATGAGGTAGAAGCCCCACTTCAAAATTCCCCACTTCAAAAAAGAAAAGATACAGCTCTGGAGCCTAGACAGAGAGCATGAGTTTTCTGTAAAAAGAAATAATGAGTTATAATTCAGGTAATGTAGTTGAAAATTTATTGCGATATTTTAAAATGCACATGAAAAATAAAATTATCCTAAAATGTCCTTGGTGAAAAGGCTGTGCGTAATTGCTATCACTGACAATAGCACTGAACTTCGCTAAATTAACATCAAAGGAAGCCCCAATTACAGAGCATCTGTGCATTATTGATGTTGCCCTGTCTGTTCATCTAAGACATTCTGCTGTAAGGAGTAAAAAAGCAAATAAAAGAGCTAATTGTACCACCAGCCTTCAAGGACCCCAAGGGCAGACCTGCCCCACCGTGCTTGTGAAATATCACAGTGCCTGGTCAGAGGGACAGTGATGATGGATCTACAGAGTGTGGGCATGGGCTGGAAGCCAGCCATAGTGGCCACAGGTAGACAAACAACGAAGAGACAAAAACACATGTCTGAGAGACTTGGAACCAGTTCACAAGCAGGATCCAACAGCTACCTGGGAACTGGATGCTCCTGGAGGTCTTGACAGTGAGAAATGAGTTCTGGAGAAACAGACAGGGAACAGTGGACACATGTCAAGACTTCTCCCTCATGATGAGAAACCCCTTCTTTTTACTCCACAAGGAAACATTTGGGGCAAAAGGCACCCCCAGAGGTAATTTTTTTCACATGAGAAGAAGCTCTCCTCTGAGCATCAGGTTTCTCACTGAGTCTACTGTGTGGGGTAGGTGCCATTCCTGGAGCTCTCCACTAATACTGGTTATTACCTGTGCAAACCACTCAGCACTCACCTGGCTGAGAACCTAAAGTGTATATATCAGCCACACCCAGGAAAACAGATGAAATTTCTATTTCAGTTCAACTCTGTGAAGACTTTTACCTCCATCCAAGTTGGATAACCTACGGTTATCCTACCCCTTTGTTCTATTTGCTGACTTTGCTTCTAAGTCTTAGAGGGACAATGGAAAGAACAGGTAAATGTTAAATGTCAGAGACATGCCTTTCATCACTAAACTTTCATGAGTTTCCTTTCCTATTCTCTTCTTAAAGTTCACTCTTCTCGTCTGGTGTTAGGGACTGAATTGCATCCTCCCCAAAGGTCTATGTTGAAGTCTAACCTCCAGTAGATCAGAACGTGACTATGTTTGGAGACTGGGCCCTTAAAGTGGTAACTGAGATAAAATGAGGCCATTGTGTGAGCTCCTATCCAGTATGACGTGTCTTTATGAGAGGACACACGAAGAATAAGGATGTACATGCCCAAGAAGAGAGCCATGTGAAGACACAGCAAGAAGGCAGCCCCCTCCAAGCCAAGGGAAGGGGCTCAAGAAACCAGTCCCACCAACTCCTTCAGCTTTAAATTAGAGCCTCCAGGACTATGAGAAAAGGAATTTCTCTTGTTGAAACCATGCAGTCTGTGGTATTTTGTTACGGCAACTCTAGCAGACGAGGATATCTGCCATTAGTTGCATGCAATTCAGAAATAACCAGAACCCACGAGGAGAAATTGGGACCATGCTGCCATCTTAGTTTTCTCCTCCCCTGTTGGCCACGGTCTTGCAGGTAATATTAACATGTAATCCAAGTTAGCTTCAGAGCAATGTTTATGACTCTTCCCTGGTGAGCCATCCATCCGGCAGGCCTCCCTGCCTTCTAGGGCTACGTGCCCGAGGGTTTAGTCCCCACCATCTAATGTTGCGATGGGCCCAGAAGGGACTTTCTCAGCAAGGCAGAGATTCGTGAAGCCCTAGAGGTCAGAAGGGTGGAGAGCAAGGCCCTCGGCTGGCTGCACTGAGACTGTCAGAATGCTTTTTCCTGGCCTTTTTCTTCCATTCCAGATAAGTTGGCCCTGGACTTCCAGCCCACTCCTCCTCATCACTGACCTGGAATCAGAAAGCTCAAAGCAAAGGGTGTGTGTGTGTGGGGGGGTGTCGGGGGAGGCGTCAAATGGAGTAAAGCCTCTAAAGGATAAGATGCTGGCCCAGCCGACCCATACATATGCAATACAATACACATGCCCAGGAGGGAAGCTCCCTGCCAAGCCCTGAGCTGCACACAGACACAGGCTGATGTGAGATCTAAACATAGGTCACTTGAGATCAGCACCCCAACTGCATTCTCTGAGAACACACTTTTAAGGAAACATCTTTATTTATGTCTCCTCACCAAACTCAATTGAAAAAAAAAAACAAAAACAAAACTAAATTGCAAGAGCAAAATGCGAAAAACCATCCTCTACTGTGGATCGAGGCAATGTCGAGCTAGAAACATAGAGATTACAGACATAATCGGCTATTAAGGCTCCATCTCAGTCATTAGCAGGGATCACACGAATGAGGATTTCTTAGTGCTCAGTTAAGTAGGCTTAAATTCACTCCTCAAAACTAAGGCAACTGATAGCATAGGGGACAGGATCTCTTGGGTAAGAAACTGTCAAAGGACTTCTTAGAATGCCAAAGACCCACTGCCAGTGGAGTTACTGGCTGGTCTCTGACACCCACTGGCTTTCTCCTCCCGCCAGCCTCCGAGCTGCTCCATACCACCCAGACTTCACCCTGTAGTTAGGACAGGACTCTCAAGCCCAGATCTTTAACCTCTGTGGCCACCTGAGCACCAACAGTGGCCGGGGTGCACTGGATGCTAGGCAGCCTCAGTCCAGCAGCTGCCTCTTCACAGATCTCCAACACCCGTTGTGCCCAGAGCACTACCGCTCCCATCCAGACACCCGGGGATCCAAACACGGACCTGCCCACACTTTCCTCCTACTTCAGGCCCAGCCCAGGTGCCTCCTCATGCTCAAATGAGGTTGCAAACGTGGCCTAACAAACTGAGCCCTCTACCACCTGGCTCCCACTATTCTCTGCTGAGCCCATGCACATCACCACGATGCACTGGAGGAAGTGGTCACAAGGTCCAAAGTGAAAATTACGAAGTTAGCCCTGGCTCTGTTCCATGTCCTCATCTCCCCACTCTTTCACTCCTGCCTCTCATCGTATCTCCATGTCTAATTGATGAAATTAAGTCTTTGGGGAAGGGGGTGGGTGTGAGCTCAGGGGTGTAAGCAGGCCTGAGGAAGAACCTGAATCCACGTTGCCCTGTCATTTTAAGTGATGTACGTAAGTTCTGCGATCATCAACTGCAGATTCAAGTTGAAGGAGAAATTTAGAGACAGTGTTGTTAAGTTGCTAGTACAATAGCTAATACACAGTGTACACTTAATATATACTAGGTATTGTTCTGACTCACATTATCAGGAAAGTTTCATTACAATGAATAATAAACCCTAGGCAGCCAGTCGACCTGAGGCTGGCCTTGCGATCCTAACTAGTTAAGCAACCAGAAAACCTACCAGTGTTGCTGCTGTGATACCAAAAACTGTCATTCACTTCACTAAACCCCAAGTCATGTCTCCATTAAGAGCCCTGGTGTAAGTGGCCAAGGAAGAACCGGAGGACAGAATGTGAGCACAGATGGCCTATGTATCAGGCTTCTGCAGTCACACTACTCTCCAAAGCCCTGGTGGCTTGTGATAAGGATGTCTTTCTTGTACAGAGCTCTGTGGTTGGCTGGAATATTTCTGCTTCAGGCTTCAGGCCAGTTCAGTTCTGCTCAATGCCTATCTCACATTGTTTCCATAGCAAATAGCATGTGTGCAAGAGGGTGAGTGGCAACACATGATGGTACCTCACGAGGCCTGGGCCTAGAGCTGGCGTGCTATCACTTGCACGCACATCCCCTTGACTCGAGGGTCAACATAGCCAAGGCCAATGTCAATGGGATGGAGTTGTATACTCCTCCCTGAGAGGAGGGAGCCATGGCAAGGACAGAGGGAAAGGAACAATTTTAGACCAAAAATGAAATCTACCACACTTTCCCAGCAGATAGGTTGCAGACTCTATCCAGTCTCCGAGGGATACTTATCGCAATCCCCCCAAAGTGCCACTTATTTTCATGATCCTCTAACATATGTCTCTCCAAGTATCTTTGGACAAAAGCCAGCATGTTGGAGGCCACAAAGAGGAAGAATATGGAGCTGGGCCATGGCGGTGCTGTACAAGCCAGTGACTCCAACCGAGGCATTGGGCTTAATGGACAGTGACACCTACTATGTGCTCAGCACCTGGCCAGGTCCCCAGGACCTCCAGAAGTGGCTCCAAGAGGCCACTACCATCACCTACAGTTCTATTTCACTTTCCTTCTCCTGTGGACTTCAGTTTTCTACCTCTAGGATTTTTCTAGGGTAGTATAGACACAACTTCCCTACAAGAGTCTATCTCTGACTTCAGAAAGTTGCTATCCAAAGCCATGGTCAAGAAAAGCTACCAAAATTGTCTCCAAAAAAGCAATACTCTGAAAGCATGTATTTGAGATCTAGAATGCCATGGTGCTAACGATGAAAAAAAAAAAAAAAAAAACACAAAATCTTTAAGTGATTCCTCCATCAAATGAATGAGGAAAACTGTGAAATCAGAAAGAAAAATGAAAAACAAACAAACTGCAATTTTTTTGGCTGGTGAAGTTGTTTCTCAGCACAACACTAAAGCATCTTCCAAAAAAGAAATTAATTAAAAAGAAATTTCCTCCCTTCAAAATTTACGATAAAGTAACTGAAAATAGAACCTAAATATGTCTCTAGACAAGAAACATCTGTGTGAAAACAGAAAAGAACCATAAAACATTAACATATTCAGGTAGTTAGGAATATCCAGAAAGTTAACTGACATTTTTAGTTTTTTTCTGAATGCTTGGCACAGTAGAGAGCTTTCAAGGTATACTGGCTTATTGTGTATTTAACTGTATGTTCACGCGGTTTACAATATTTATTTACAGGCATGCCCTAGTTTTATGTAAAATATATATTCTTAAAAATATTGAGGATAGAGGAAATGTTAGTAATCGCAACCAACCTAGAGGTAGTTTTGGATAAACTTTTACACATTTGCAATTGGCTACATAAGGGTAAGAAAAGATATGAAAGACATACACACTGTGCTTTAGAACAAGACAGTGTTTAGCAAAGAACTAGGCTAGGCAGTAAAAAAAAAAAAAAGAACCAAACAAACCAGGAGGCAGTACTCCTTTATTGTACAGACAAAAGGTACAATAGCAACTAAGACAGGGAAAATCTCATTTTAACTACACATAGACTTCTGGAGTGCCCCAACATATTTTCTGAGAAAAGCTACCTTCTAGTTCCTCAAAGCCCTAAGCAGGTGGGTCCCAAGAAAAGGACTTGGAAAACATGTGGGCAGTGACAGGGGCCACAAGCTCAGATTGTACCCCTGCCCCCATCTTCCCACCCCCCCACCCCCCAGCAATGGATGCTGCCCCTGGAGAAGCCATGGTGGCTGTGGAGCATGGCAGCTGTGGGCTGTGCCATCATAAGTAATCCCAGGGTAAGGCCTTTGGAAAAAACAAAGAGGCAGCCCAGAATCTCTCTTTTCTGCCAAAACACAGATCCAAGTTACTCCATTTCCTTAAGGTAAAAGTCCCTTTCCTGCTTTTGCAGAGCACCATATCGAGGCAATTGAAAAATGGACTCTCTTTCATGATGGACCTTCCAATATGGTCCGTTCACAGGGCACTGTTTTAACAAGTGTTGGCTGAACCTTTGTGTGAGACCAGGCCCTAGAGATACAGGAAAAAACAAAACCAAGGTCTTGCCCTCATGGAGCTGACACCCTCAGGGTGAGCAGCTGTTTTGTTCCGACCAAAGAGTGGGGTTCCAGATGCTTCCACTTCCTGTCTTTATCCTAGGTTGCTGTCTTTTTAAAACCAAAACATAGACACAGAGGGAAGAAACTGAAGGTACTCAGGAAAGTTTGGGCCCAACTCTCAAGAGAACAATGGTATAGTATAATCAGGGAAGCACATGGTCCTCATACCCAGATAGCTTTTAACTTTGAGTTTAAGGACAAGAATAAAAAAGATTTCTGGAAGGTGTAAATTTATTCTTTAACACATCACTTTCCCTTCTTCCTCCCTCCCTTTCTCCGTCTCTCACTCACACATACACGTACATACATACCATACACTATAGCCTCCCCAAGTACTCAGAGACACACACATATACAAATATTCATAACTATGCAAAATGACACAAATACACAAGATACACATTACCAGAAACCTAGGCATGCCCACGTAAAGACACGGAAGACGTATTTTTAAGGACACATCAACACTCACAAACAAACCTATGACCCTATCTTACCGATAAGAGAATGGCCATGATTACAAGCAAAAACACACATGTCTGAACACTTCCTAATACAGGCTGTAGTTCTCAGTCCAGCTGCCTGATGGCTGCTCCACCCCCCCATCACTTCTATAAGATTCCAAAGATTAAACAGTTGGTAGCCAACTACCTATATGTGTCTGTAAACAAGAGGGCTCAGCTTTAAATAATTATGTCAAAGAAATGACAAGTGTGCTCTTTGCCAGAACAGGGATGAATAATTACAAAGCCAGGACATAATTAAGCAATTCTGACTGTCGGATGCTCGCGCCATCTCTCTGATGTGCAGGGCTGGCAGGCCGGCCACACACACCCTCCTGGACAGGCCTCTGCACCACTTTGATCTCCATTTCCAGGAGCGAGGAGGTGGAGGTCACAGTCTGGTCATTACAGAAGCCTTTCTTTGGGGGCTACACCACCTATGCATCTAGCTTGTGGCTCTCTGCACTGACAGTGGCTTGATCTGATGGCTCATACTTGACAAATACATTTTTTTTCTTTAAAATTTCTAGAAATGAGCAAAGCCTAACTGTTGTAGGTCCATTAACCAAATACACACACACGGCATCCAGACGAGTCCATTGTAACATTAGCTATCACTTCCTAATGAATGACAGTACCTTTCTACAGAACAATCAGAGCCCGGATGGAAAGCAGCTTTTAAACAAAAGCTAGAAGGCAGCAGTGAAGGAGAAATGTGTCATCATGAGCAGCAGCGAGAGCCAACTCACACTTCGAGCACCGGGGGCTGCCAGGTACCAAATAAAGCCTTTGTGACATGCCGGGGGGGGGGGGGGGGTACAAGTTGCTAGATGATTTTGCATTTGCGTCAGTGAGGAACACCCAGACTGCCCCGGCTCTACCTCCCAGGCAAGGGCTGTGATTGGAGAGGCATTTTCCATTCTCCCAAATACTTTATGTCAGGAATAAAATGAAAACAGCTCCCCAAATCACGGGCCTCTGGATCATCCATCAGAGCATTCTGCCGAATAAGCATAACAGGCCTCCACAGCCTCGGAAAGGAGAGAAGCCAACTTGAGATTCCGATTCTGTGATGAAAAATAGGTCTTCACCAAGTGTGCGCAGCAAAGCGTCGGCATTTCACTGGGAGGAAATTGCTCTCCACTTAGGAGCTGACTCCGAATGTACACAAACCTCCCAGAACATACATATGTATAGATACACAGAGATGGAGCGCGTATATACACACCTGCAAGGAACAAACAGAGGTCTGTACGTACTGTGAGCAGGCGAGAACCAGCCTTTTTAACATCGATTTATTAATTCAGCAAGGAGCTCATTTGGCCTCTTCCTATCTGCAAGAAAAGTACCAATGCATCTCTCCGCAAACAGCAGACAAAAGGGAATTGCCTGCATTCAAGAGAGGTGAACGGTGTGATGGGAAACCAAGAACACAGAGACTCCTCTAGTTCACTTAAAGAGCTCACATGTAAGGAGGACACTTAACTGTCAGTCCAGGTGGCTGGGTTCTGGTCCCCAGTTCTGCCTCTGGGGGACAGTGGAGCTTCAGGGAACTAAGCCTCTCCCAGTGCCTTTTCTGCCCTGTGAGAGCACAGACCAGGTGATTTCTGAAGGCCTCTCCAGTTTGGCAACCATGTGAGTCTACGAAAGGATAACCGGCAAATGTCCTCCTGCTTTGTCAGAGTATTTTGATCTCTCCTCACATAATTAATGGATGTTTTAAAGCTTAGTACAGTTAGGAAAGATGGTAGAGTCGATCATGCAAACATGAGCTAATGAGCTAATTCTATAACTGATGAGAAACTGACTTGGAGCTTTGAAGAGCATTTCTGCTGATGGTGCTAATGACTCAGGGAAATGGCTCCTGCTGGATGTTAAGAAGCCATTCCCTGCTATCAGTTCCCTCCCCATTTCTACTCCTGCTTTTACCTGCTTGCTTCACTAAGGCCCTCCCTGGAGGTTATGTTTGGACAGAGAGATGCAGTGGTACAAGGCTAAGCTCAGTGCTCAGGGGTCACAGATCACAGATCAGGGTGGAAGAAGGTGGGCTCTGCTATCAGACACACAGGTAAAGCTCGGGCTCAGCAATTATGGGCCAATGACTCAGGCAGCCCAAATAACGTCTCCAGGCCTGAGTTACCTCATGGATACAGTAAGCCAATGCTCCCTTCTTTATGCATTAAAAGGTTATATGAGGATTCACAAATCTGGATACAAAGAACCTGAGAACAGCTGTGGACACCACTGAGTGACACTCTCCCTGCCCCGATATGATGGGGATCATCTTTGGGACCCCTCCAGATTTCCAGTCCCAGTATAGAGCTTCCATGTCAAAGACAGTGACAGGAGAAGTAGCATCTAGTCTATAAAATGCATGTATACACGACAGTGAGTATTGGAGGATGGGCAGAAACCCAAGATATTATAAACAGTCTCTTTGTTATACTTTGTTTGATTTGGTGATGTGAGCTGTCTCTGGAATCTTTTCACCAAAAAAAAAAGAGGCCAAGAAATAAATTATTTCATTTGGACAAAATTACAAAAGCTGGAATAACTAAAGGCAGTCATGAGCAATACATCAAATCGGTGCCTCGATAAAGAAAACTGTTAACACTTTAATAGCTACAAAAGGAATCACTCAATTAATTTCCCACATGCTGAAACAGGTAACAATACATTTATCTGCCAGGATTCTACTCTCCATATCATATATTTCCACAACTGTTAGCGATTTTATTCAGCATAACGGGAAATAAGTTGCACCTCGTGGATTCAGGGAAAGAAAGTGGCCCGAGGTCTGCTGCCAGCTGAGCAACTTGATGGAAGAGGTTTCATTTTTCTGTTTTGGTTCTGTTTGTTTTTTCCTCTTTCCCTCTTAATCATTCCCAATGCATGTGGTGAACACTCCAAGTCAATCAGTGAGGTCAAATAAGACCTCAAGGATTTCTGAGCCAGTGTTTTCAACACAGCCAGGATCCCACAGGAAGGAACTTTGGCTCCACAGAGCTCCAGGGCAGTGATGGACCTCAAAGGGGTCATCAGGTCCATTCCCCAGCCCCAGGTTTCACAAAGGGACCCCAGTTCCTCCCATGTCCTTAATGACCTCCTTGTGTCTGACTCCAAGACCCAAAGCCACATCTCCCTTGCCTCATCAATGCTGTCATTAAGATGACACCATGTTCAATCCCACAGCCTTGAAGGAGACTCAGCTGTTGAAGGAAATATCAGTAAACATTGGTCCCATGAGCTCTGGAGAGCTACGTGAAGGAAGCATACATCGGTCCCAGGTCACATTGTCCAAAAAACTACTTTCCCTGCTAAGGATATTTCCTTTCCTGTGGACAGAAGAAAATAACTCTCCCCAAGCTACTCTCTGGTCCCAGCAAAGAAGGTCCCCAGTGGCACTAGAGGAATCCTACCCACCTGAGGGACAGTAAATGCCCAGCACTTCCCTTTTATTCCTTTCTCAACTCCACACCAGCAGAGACCCCACCTTTTAAATGAAACGTCTTCAAGGAGGCCCATATTTGTCCCCAGGAATGTCACCATTGGGCTGTGTATGACACTGCTTTATTGGTAAAAGAGCCTGAAATCACCTTAGCAATAAGGTCCCCTACACTGGGTCACAGGGAAACCCAGTTTATACCCAGTCTTGCTTCACATTTGGCCAACAATGTATCCATGGATGAAATGCTGGTGTGAGATCCCACCTGCATCCTAAACACACAGGAGGACTGCCCCTGGGCTTGAAGGGGACCCAACAAGCAAAGCGAAGAACAGTGAGTGTAGTCCTTACCTTGGGCTTCACCACCTTCATGAACGCCCCTCTGACCAAAGCTTCCTCTCGTTCTTGTTTAGTTACTTTCCGAGCATCCAGAAACTTCAAATTGGGCAGCTTGTGCAGAACAAAGTATCTGGAAGAGAACAGTCAGAAAAAAATTAGAAAGATTGGAGTTATGGCTCCAAAGGTTCAAGCAGTTTGATGCTCAGGAATCTACACCATTAGGTCTTCAGTAGGTCAGATCTTGGCTGCTGCCTCTCCTCTCTTCTTTCAAGAAAGAATGTATAATCACTCTTTGGGGATATCCAAATGGTTATATTTTATACAGATGTACAACTAAACTTGAAAAATATATACTAATAGTTGCTCTTGACTCAAAGGTAGATACACACACACGCACACACACACACACACACACAAAACCTGCATTAGCCAGTAAGATCCTATCAATGTGTTTACCTTCCTCCGTTTTGGAAAATGGACCTAACATCTTTGCTATGTAAGAAGTTCTCAGTGAAAATAAGCTACAACTTGATTATTCCATTTATGTCACTGCCATTCTTCCAGGTATCACTTTCATCTCTAAGATAACAACAAATCTTCATTTTGAAGTTCAGACAAGAGTCTTTAACTTGCCATCAGGATGATGCTAATAAGCTGGACAGTTTTGGGAGAGATGTAAGGAACACATATGGCTGAGAAATGCCTCCTTGAGGAATGAGGAAACAGGTGTCATGAGGAATTTTTTCTCTTCATCCCTGAGTTCTTTCTACATCGGCACTATGAAAATGATCACATCAGTGAGAAACAAGGGGATCTAGTTTCTAGGAGACATTAACAACCCCCCCCCCAAAGAAATACTGCATGTTCTCCATTTTCCTGAAAAGAGCCTTTCAGATCCATTATGATCTCCAAGGATAACCCAAAGATGGACTACTTGTATGATGGACTGTCCTCAAGCAGGTGAGCAAGAAGATTCACCTGGTCAAGATAGGTACATAAACATATAAATAAATATACAAATGCCATAGACACTGGCCTATACTTCTTCCTCAGTGACAGTCACCAACCCAGATATTTTCCATCAAGCTCCCATATTCCATCCATCAGAGAAGCAATTATTTAGACCCTGTCCTGCTTAGGAAGAAGAGGTGATTACCCAATGTCAAGAGCAAGAGCTTATCTCCATGGGAACCTGACATTGCCTTCCTGTCCCCAGTCTCCTTCACCTTCATTCATCTTTAAATTCCCAACCCTCATGAAGCTTTCTTCTGCACCTCCAGCCCATATTACTTTCTCCCTTCTTACCACTCCCAGGAGGCATTTTCAGCACTGCACAGTCTAACATTTTATTGTTTTTCAATTGTTTGCTTGGTGTTCAGTTAATGCCCTCACCTAAACTAAAGCTTCTTGAAGGCAGGGACCAGTTTTTCACACACCTTCATACCATTTTGGAAAGTGGCATCAGAACAGACTCCATACACTACCAGTCCATTTCAGTTGCACAAATGTTTCTTAAGCACCTACTATGTGCCAGGCCCCAGGCATACACAGGCAATCACAAAATGGTGCCACTCTTAAAGGGGTTCTCTGTGTAATGGGGAAGATTGACTCACACAGAGAAATTAAAATCAGCATAGCTAAGGGCCAACATTGAGATTATGCACCAAGTAGCTTTGGGAATACAGGAAAGAAGTATCAGGAAATCCCAAGAAGGCTTCAAAGAACCAAGCCCTAACGCAGTTCCAAGTGCTTAGCTTTTTCTCAGTGCAAATGTCACTTGGGGTACAGAGCATGCCTCCTCAGGGGAGCCTTGGCCTTCCAAGGCCAGATCCCACATTCATAAGGTATTTTCGTGTCATCCACATGAAAGAATCAGCTGGTTATTCAAATGCCAGAGATAACATCTTAAAGGCCTCCAGTTAGAGCTTTCATAGTACTCTTTTTAAAGTCAGAATACTCTCTTCTGTAATGTACTCCCCCAACCCCCAAAAAAATTGACCACACCAACATCTGAGGTGCTCGAAATTTGACTACCTACTTCCTGCTTCCTCCCTGGCCTCCATCTATCTCTTACCTTCTTTCCAACATCTCCCTGAGCCTCTCTCCCATCTCCAAATGCCACACAAGTTTACCCCAAATCAGACACATTCCACAAAGGCCCAAACCACCTTTCTATCCTCCAGGAGAACTCCCACTGGCCCCCATCAGTGTCAGAGAAAACTTCCATCTTCCGCTTTGGCAGCAAAGTCTTCCTGACAACAGATTCTTTCAAATAAAGACATGTGCAGATGGAAACAATATGTCAGGAGTGACGCTCAAAGGAGCAAAGACACCCACTAAGTGTAGGGTGGGAAAAGATGAATATTCAGGTGAAGAAAACATCAGTATTCGAAAATCAGCCAATGTTTAATGATGGAATGAAAGATGTCTTCACAGGGCTGGCAGGAACCATGGTGACAACAGACAGCACGTTGTCATTTTGCCCCACTTTGGATCACAGCCCTGAGAATCAAAGGAGAGAGAGAGAGAGAGGTGTCGGCTTTTAAGCTAGTTAAAAATTTTAGATGACAAAGAACTGCTGTTTTCAGAGCACTCTTCTTAGAGAACCAAAGAAACGTCCATGAAGGAGGTTGTCAGTCACCCCTGAAACTAGGGGTAACTAGGACGCCCATCCTCCTGGCCAGCCTGGGGTTTACAGGTGGTTGAGGCTTAAAGATGCTTGAGGGACACTAGGAAGGCTTGTCCCAAAGAGTTCAGTCTGAGACTCAGCTCAGGGAGGTCTTCTCTCATTTCCTTCCTAGTCACTCACCCAGCAAATAACCATTGAGCAGCAACTTCCTGCCAGGAACTGTGCCGGTGCTGAGAACAGGTGATGTACAAAACAGACCAGGACCGTACTCTCAAGGAGCTTATATTCTCACACCCTGATTCTCACAGCACCCCCCAGAGGCTGTGCTGAAACAGAGATTGCAGGGCCCCACCCCCAGTTGCTGATTCCTTGCATCTGGAGTGAAGCCTAGAATTGACATCTCTAATAAGTTCCCAGGTGAGGCTGATGCTGTGGGCCCTGCTGAGAAGCACTGTCTAAGTGCAAATAACACCACGAGGAATAATAGTTTAGGAATTCTGAGGCTGGTGAAGCGGTGAAGAGTTTCCTCCTCAGTTCTGCTAACCGTCGGCCCCTTGCTGGTGTCTGTGGTACATAGCGCCCAGACGGCAGCCGCATCTACCAGATCTTCCTGCCCCTTGGTGGTTTGGAACTGGCTCCAAATGTTACTGCCAAGTGATAAGTCAGTGGGCTTTCTGCCTGCCTGTCCCAGTCTGGTCCTGGGAGATCTATTTCCCTTTGTTCTAGGTCATGTCAGGGTGTCAAACACTGCAGCTTCAATCCTGAGTATAATACAAGTTTGCCATAAAAATACAAGAAAGGATTCCCAAAGCCACAGAATGAAGGCTTTTACAATATCAATTCGACCCTTGTAAATTTAATCCAGGGTTATTTGTTGCACCCAAATCTCTTTACTGTGATGTATTACTTAGTTACTGGGGTTATCACAGCCGTATCCTAAAGTTGCATAGTACATAAAACATTTCAGTTAACAATGCGAGAAGGTTAACTCCCCCAGATAACCTGCAATCACAAGGGCTAGTCCAGATGACATGCCTCTGTCAGCTTCCACGAGCTATTGATGGTTCAATCAGTTTGTTTTGAAGGTAAAGTACAACAAAAGGGCAGTAAACTTATTCAGACTGTCAACAGGGGCTATCGGGAATGGGGCTTGCAGGTAAGTAATTCTGGGTGTTTTAAGGCTATTATCAAACAGCAATGGTTGAAGGAAGAGACAGCTACTAATAACACAGAAGGCAGCCATCATAAACCACTTTATGGCAGAAACCCCCGTCTATAAATCCTGCGACACCCGGAGACAGCTTCAGATTTATAAAACTGCTTGTTAAGCCAGGGCACTGCTTAATGAAAAGAGATCCGTCTAAGTTCTAAGGCTTACGTCGCCAGCTCCAGAGGGCAACGCCAATTTTCCTGACCTTCCCAAGGTGGCTGGTAGACAGCCTCAGGGTGGGGGGGTGGAGAGTGAAGTCAGGCCATGATACAGAAGGTGAGGTTATCAAGAGAAGGCCAGGGGTCCTGGAAAGGTGTTTAAAGCCCCATCTGTCTCTGTCTGCTAGCAGATTCTCTAAAAGTCAGACCTGCACACAGAGCATTTTGAGTTCTCTCCCTTTTTCACAGAGAAAGCTGTGAAAACTTAAGAGAACCTCTTGAGGAGACACCTGTAACTGGGGAGGAAAGGAACAGCAGCAAGGCTTTTTTGTTTATTCTGCTCCAAAATAAATTTTCTTGAAGCTCTGGCATTTTCCATCTAGACTTCAAGGGGGAGAGGGGATGCTCTTCTCTCCTGCCCATATCTGCTCCCCAGTGGGGATCTGGCTTTTCCCCAGGAGCCTGGCACAATCACAGAAACACCAAGACAGATCTCCATTGTCTGCTCCTGGGCTGGGCCACCATGTTTCTTCCTCTAGGGAGATGCTGCTCAAGAACCACCAGGATTCCAGACCCTGAAGGAACTGGATATGGGGTCCGTGCAGTGTTTCCACTTATTGCAGTCTATGCTCCCTCCCCTCGTGCCTTACTGCTTTCCTGCTCCCATGCATAGGGAGTGGAGAGACATGGTGCAGGTGACCCCCTGAGGGTAGCAATGGGTGACCCATGAACTGTCAACCTTTCCCAAGGCTTAACAGAATAGCATGAACACGCCAACAAAACATCCAGCTTATTCGCTCCTGAATAGATGACCTCAGCCCTGTTGGGTAACACTGCTTACCTCAGGCTGGTTGAAAGCACTGATCAACAGCCAAATGTGTCTGACTAATTTTGAGCAGTTAGCAATGGTGTAAATGCAGTGTGGTTAGGAGACTGGAGTTCCAAAGTATGGGAGGAGAAAATTAAAAAGGAGTGGTCTTCCAAACAGAAAGGGCAGAGGAAGGAGCCCTGACTCCAGGCGAGCTTGCTATGTGATGTTGGTTTAGTCCCGTGTCACATTCCTGAGCCTCAGTTTCTCCACCTGTGTAAGGAGAGGAGTGGGCTGAAGGCTGCCTCACCCTCTCTTCAACTTTGGCCTGTCTGACTTTCTACATGCCTCCAAGTTAATTTACAATAAATGCATCCATGTCCGCCTTTCTTATTGCTCCAATCTGCTTGTGGAACCACCGTCTCACACTTCCAGGTAAAGGAGGACTGTGAGGCCAAGTCAATAAAGCCCCGAGAGTAATGAGCAAACACTGTGAGTGGGATATGTCCACATGCTCAGAGAGATGACATTCTGCCTCCCTAATGAGCCGAGGTGAGCTTACCTACAGCATTAATGACGCCTGACAACCAGCCCAGGCCACCTGACTCCCCTCATAGTTCACAGCAGCACCTTTGAAGTCTCAGGGCAAACAATACACCCACAGGACAGACTGAGGCCCTCTGCAGAGGGGAACCGGCAATTACTCTGTGGGCTTCTGTCCCTTTGATCTCTGGGTCGTGACCTTTGCTTTCTTGTGATCTTCAAAGCCCAGATTGTAGATTAGCTGAAGAATGCTAGCTGGGTTATGTAAGCCACAAGTTTTACTGCTGCTCGATGGCTGGGAAATGGTGGGCGCCCGGGACGGCCAACAGACAACGAGGGTCCCTTCCTCCCTCCCCTTGGCTGAGTGTTACAGACACTGGGCAGGCCCCAGAGCTGCTCCCTGCAAGGGGACAAACAAAGGGCGTCATGTTTTCAGTAACCAAAAGTTGTAAGGGAGATGGGGGCAGGGGGCTTGCTGATGAGGAGGGAGAAGGACAGGCCTGCCAGAGATGGGAGGGGCAGGAGAGAATAAAGGATTTAGTGATAGAAGGAGTGCTAAGAGGCCACAAGACCAAATCCCTTATTGGACACGTGAGATCTAGTACTTGGGTGCTGTTGACCTTCATTCTACTGTCTTTCCCGCCTTCAGAGGAAAGCAAAGAATGGCAAAGGAAGACAAGAATAGACCATACAGGGCATCCAAATTCTCTGTACTTGATTCTCCGTCTGACCAGCGCTGAAGTCCACAGGAGGCCCCAAATGGATCCTGGGTATGATGGTATGATGGTGGTTGCTCAGGCTCAGCCCGGCGTCATCCCTCTCTTCCTACCCCAGTCCTGTGTGCTGCTGGTGGTCACATGCACCTCCATTCAACATTCATTCCAAAATAGCAACACAGCATGCACCCACAGCAAAGACTGGGCAGGTTTAAGCTCCTATAATAACATGGCAATGGCCGTATTTCAGCCATGCACTGTGATGAATGGCACAGAGAAACCCCAGGCTCACTTCCGCTCCCACCCCAGCAGGACTGGGGTGCAGCGCAGCATCATGGTGGTAGGCTCATGCTCACATACAGATTTAATGAGCCCGTTTTGCTGTGGGGATGTGTGTCAGAAACTCCAACCAGGCGCACTGGGGATAAGTGAGGAAGGAAAAGGGGGGATGTGGGGAGAGGGGAGGAAAGAATCAGCAGAAACAGAAGTGTCTGTGGAGCCGTTTCCCATAGCTCTATAAATCTAGTCACTGCCCATTTCTGGTCCAGTGGTTGGCCACAACGCGACCTAAAACTGGGCTGACCTCTCTGAAATCAACATCTCTCATGGAAATGAAACAACAGACATACTTGTTTTGATGTATGGCTGGATGACATATTATAAATATTACATCACATAACCACAGAGGATGCCAATCAATAAGAATTTTTTTTTTAGACAGCACTAAATGAACCATGGGTTCTTACTTCTGAATACACCCCTTTAAGGCTCGTACAATTGCTTAAATGATTAATATAAGACATATTGTCAGAAAATGTACTTAAAGTGAAAAAGAGTAAACTGTAGAAATATCATTCATTTTTTAAGCAATTTTCTAGTGAAAAAAGTCACATAAATTTACATAGAGGCCTTACCATCAGGCTCTGGGTAACAGCTAGAAGGAAGGCAGACCTCACACTTTGTGGACAAAGGGCCAGGAAAATATTTTACCACGGGGGAAAAAGGGTAGCTACATTGCTTTGTAGAAACCCAAATGCCACAGCAACTCAGGATTCAAAAGCCTCAGTGTGAAACTCTAAAACTTCTCAGAGTCAAATGAAGCCCAAAGTCCAGGATGAACAAAGCAGAAGTAATTACAGACCACAGAACAGAACGGCATCATCCACACACTCAACACATCCACATGCAAGGGTGAGAGTGCATGTTAAGCTGGAAATCAAAACCAATAAAATGGATGAAACATTTAGTACTTCTGGAGAATAGGCCCACTACTCCACGCAACTATCAGATGCCATCCAGTTCACTGGATGGCCCGCACTTAACGACCCCTCCACTGTTCTCAGTTCCTGCTTCTCTCGGAGAAGGAGCCTCTTGCCACTGTCATGGGTGATTCATGGATGTTCTCAGGTAAGTGTGACCAGATGTGGCTTTGAGAATCCAGGTCCTCATGGCAACGTCCCCATATGTGCACTAACACACAGCCTCCCCAGCCCCATCCCTCAACGGCTTCCAGGGTAACAGATCAGGAGTGGGGAGGGTATGCTTAGAGGGTACTCAGGCCAGACCATGAGAAGGATCACTCTTCTAGAATCAAGCCTTACCTCAAGAATCATGACCCAACAACCAGCACTTGGGTGGAGTCTGAAGGATGATCCCTCATGTGTGGACGGCATTTGTTAACATTCAAGTGGATCTAATTCCAAATAGGTGGTGGGCCCCTAAGATGCTCAAAGGCATCCAAAGAGTTCTCTATAAATACTCAGCTCCTCAGAGGGAAGGATGACTTCAAGCTGCCTCTTGTAAATAGTTACAAAGCCCCTATTCCATGGCCAGCACCACTTTTGCTATTGATAAGGATTCAAAGGGAAAGAAGACTCAGTCCTTCTGGAAGCCATTCTCTGGATGTCCTCATACTTAAAGCAATGAGAGAAACACACAAGATGGAATGTATAAAACAATATGAGATATTCAAAGAGGATGTGTAATTGCTTAGGAGGACAGTATCCCAGAACGCCAGGGCTTACAGGGACTTTAAATACTCCTTAGTCCAAGAGATCTTAATTGAGTATCAAAGTCACCTATTGACTATTTTGTTGCATTTGCACTAAGTGATTCAAAACATCTTGATGATCCAGAAGTATGGCCTTGGTTAAGGGTCACTAATCTAAACTGTCCTCCCCATTTTAAAGGTCTCACAGGCAAAACAGGACTCCAAATCAGATCTTTTGATCTGACCCCTTGTACCATGGCTCTGAGTATTTTTGCCCATGTGACTAGTTACAATAACAAAAAAATAGTATTAGCTTGTCTTTTTGCCTTTGTCATTATAAACCTTCTCTTTAGGACTGAATAGAATAAGATGGAGTGGAAGACATTCCTCAGTCATCTTCTCTCATTCTAAAAAAAACCAAAAAACAAAAAATGTGCCTACAGTTCAGTTGACATACAAAGCCATGAATGAGTGAGTGAGTGAACATGCGTGAATGTGAGCATATACAAATACACCCACAGACATACACCCACATGCACATATATGTAGTATATACAACTTATTGGGTGACTTTAAAGAATTAAAACTAGAAATCTAAGGGGGAAATCAGAAAATAAATGAGCATTTTCCAAACAATGCTTGATTTACCAAAAAAGCTAATTGAGACAACTTTCTCAGACTTCCTCAACCCTTTGATATCTTATAAAGATATCTTTTAAATAAGGTGCTGCAAGAAGATAAAACGTATTTTTTTTTGTCTTTCTAGGGCCTCACCCACAGCATGTGGAGGTTCCCAGGCTAGGGGGTCTAATCAGAGCTGTGGCTGCCAGTCTATGCCACAGCCACAGCAATGCCAGATCTGAGCCGTGTCTGTGAAATTACAGCTCACGGCAACATGGGATCCTTAACCCACTGAGAGAGGCCAGGGATCAAACCTGGGTCTTCATGGATGCTAGTCGGGTTTGTTAACTGCTGAGCCACAATGGGAACTCTCAGATAAAACATACTTTAAGCAATCCTTTCATACCTGAAATCAAGCTGTTAAATGTGCCAAAGTTGATGAGACTGTCAAAGAAGAAAATTAAGTTCTAACTGATTGACCTAAAGGGTTGATTTAGAAATTTTAACTATTCATTTGCTGGATATTAACCCTATTTTTCCTTATAGAAGTCACATGCAAGTTGACAGTTATCATGTTCCAAATAAAAATCTTCATAAGGAAAAAAGACTTAGTACATTTCTTTTAAAGTAAAGTTAGAGCCTTATTTTAAGATGACTTAAAAATAATGGGATGGATAGGGAGTTTGGGGATGGAAGATGCAAACTAGTACATTTACAATGGATATGCAATGGGGTCCTACTGTACAGCAAAGGAAACTATGTCCAATCTCTCGGGATAGAACATAATGGAAGCTAGTACGAGAAAAATTGTATATGTGTGTGTGTGTGTGTGTGTGTGTGTGTGAGTGTGTGTATATGTATGTGTGTGTGTATATATATATATATATATATATATATATATATATATATATGACTGGTTTGCTATGCTGTACAGCAGAATTTGACAAAATCACTATAAATCAACTATAATTTAAAAAAATAATCTAAGACTCCTACAAAATTAATCAAGAAACCTGTAAAATGAAGTTAAAGATGCAAAATTCTTCCCACTAAAGAAATACAACTAAATTTCTGCTGGACCCTTACTAACATGTATGTATGTGTATGTGCATGTATACATGTGTTTGCATATATATATATTATATATATATATATATTATGTATATATAATGTGCTTGTATACATGTGTTTGCATATATATGTTACATGTATTTTATATATAAATACATAATATATTATACATATTATATATATATAGTGTGTGTGTGTGTGTATATATTTCAATAGCTTCCTCCAGTATTTCTTACAGCTTTGCCCTTATACAAAATGCATGTCCCAACTATATTCTTTCATGGGTCACCACAGATTTAGAAATCTGAGCCCCAGTAGAACTAGTTCCTTTGAGATCATTATTCTCTCTCCCCAGTCCTCTCAAACATAATTCCCAGTAGCACTTCTTGCCCTGTATTTCCTTCCTTCCTTTCTCCTTCTCTTCTGCCCTCCCTCCTTCCCACACTGACTTAGGTGGGGTGTTAATGGAAGATCATTAAAAGCATTTATAAAATAACAATAAAAATGAGAGTATACAGAATTCAAAGTGAAGAAGGAAAATAAAGTCAGTTTTGCAAAATGGGTAAGATCAAAAAGACTCCCTAAAGAGAGGTGAGTTTGTATCAGGTATTTCAAAGAAAACAGTTTAGAAATAGAAGAAAGAAAAGCATTTCTACTTGGAGCCCATCAAACCTCATGGTTGGTGGACAATGAGGCATAGTTTTATGGAACAAAGTCATGGGTCTTATGAGACTTTCTCTTGGCATTGTATATGAGCTCCTTAAAGTTTGGTGGGAAGTACTCTCTCTCTAAATAGTGAGCCTGAGGCAGGCAGGGAAGATCTTACAACAAAGATCAAGGGCTGGCAAAATATAGCCTAGGGTCTAACCTGCCCCGCTACATGGTTTTGTAAATAAAGTTTTATTGGAACACAACATTGCCCATTCATTTACAAATTGTTCATGGATACTTCTGCACCATAATCAAAGAGTTGAATAGTTGCAACAGAGAATGCATAATCTTAGAAGCATGAAATGCTTATTATCCAGCCCTTTACAAAAAGTTTGTCAGATGCTGACCTAGACCACACATCTTTTCATGCTTCTTGGCTCCTGTTACCCTCAGTGAAAGGAGACACTGGCTAACAAATCCCTAATGGTGAAGGTTTAATATTATTATGAAGAAGCCACGGATACTATGCACCTCATAGTATAACATCGTCCCCAAGGACGCTGTTTTTCTCTTCTCACACCACACTCAAACCCCCAGACACTCACCTGTATCTCTTGTAGTCCTCCTCATCCTTCTCCAAGTTGACCAGCTCATTGGGACATGCCACATTCCCCAGAAGGCTGAGGTACTCCAGAGCTGGTGTCACTTCTGCCAGGTGATCAAGCAGACACTCCAAGTCAGTGATGTGACAAAGGTTAAGGATCTCCATCCAGAAAGACAAAAGGTTGAGCACAGACTATAACTGACAGGAACAATCTAGCAGCTGATGAGCCTCCCCATCTGCTCTCATGAGATCACGTGGGTGAGGGTTGACATCAACACGATGTGGGTATCTGACATGGCTGGTTTTTCATTCCTGCTGTTGGGACACAGCCCCGATTTTCTCTGGGCAGGTGAGGCTAAGTCCAGATCACTTAAGAGAGAATGAATGAACTTAATCATTTTTACTTTATGTTTCTTTCCTATATAGTTCAATTTTTGCTTTAAATGATGAAGGGTGGGTTCCATGTAGTAAAATATTTTACATTATGAAAATCCATAAAACTATTTTTTCTAGTTATGAAAGCAAGAAATTACTTCCAAAGCCCTCATTAGGGATACATTCTTTCTCATTTAGAAGATAATTTATCATTAAAACATATGGGAATGGCATGGATGCAAAGAGGGATTGGCATCCTTTACAATCTAAGATTCTGTGAAGGAGTTAAGCATCACTCAGGACCTCATTGGTGTCAAGAGGATGTCGTATTGGGTGAAAAGGAGAACAAAATTAGGACAAAACAGACAGAGAAAGTTAGCAAGGGTTTGGAAAAGCCAGGAAACGCATATCCTGAGAGTCTGTTGAGCATCTAATACCCTACAAAGGAGATAATGAAAGAGAAGAGACCAAGGCAGGGCATGGCAGTGAGACTAGTTCATGATCTATCCCCTCAGTGGAACCCACTGCCTAGTCAAAGTGATACCCTCAAACCAAATAAGGCAAGAGTCATAAATTCAGGGAAGCACAGGTATTAGGAAGGACTAGTCCACACAACAGCCCCTGGCTTGAGCCACATACAGATGAGCTGAGCCCTAGGCAAGCTGATGGCAGGGCAGGTTGTAAATGGCACCCACGATGACCAGGAGCCTATCAATGAGGTTAATCGGTATCAGCAGACAGAATAGAGTCTGACAGCAGAGCATACAGGCACTGAAAACATGATGGTGGCTGTAGCAAGCAAGACTCAAATACATGGTATAATTAGGTGAGGTCCACTTGACCTAGAAGAAGAAAGTAAAATAAAAGGGCTGCCCCTACTCTGTGAGGGCAGAGTAGGATGGTAGGATGTTACCCCAATTTCTCATACTTCAGCTTGTCAGCTGAGCTCCAAGTCCAACCAATGTCTGAATCCAGTCCCTAACATATCTGCCAAAGAGTCCCCAGAAGATAGCACATTCTATCTCTAACAACCATAAGAGAGAGTTTTTTTTTCTTTCCCCAGGGATATAATCTTCCTTGAATTCCCACCCACTGACTCAATTCAGCTATTTGGGGTCACAAGGAATAGGTTATTCTTCTCTTCCACGTGACAGCCCTCAGATGGTTGAAGCTCCCATGTCTTCCTTCAATCTTATATTCTCCAAACTAAGTCCCTTCAAGTACTGGCCATAGACAAGCTCTGCCACCATCATATGTAAGAACAAGCACTGCATCCTTGGAGGGAGCAAAACTGAGGCAGCAGAAGGGGTAACACAAGTAAAACAGGGGAAAACTAGTTAAAGAGGGTAGAAGTATACTCACCTACTTTGCCAACCTCATCCCCACACAAAGACAGCACAATGGGCAACAAATTGTCAATCCCCTGAATCTTTAACAAGTAACACCAAAGAACGACCAAAAGGGCTACTGGAATGAAGGTGATGGGAAGAGGAACATGTGGAGAAGATGAGAGAGAAGTTCCCACACCAAGAAGGTAAACTTGAAATACAGCGGATAAGTAGCCAAGATTCAAAACATTAACGTACTTCATCAGAGTACGTACTTCATACAAGACGCACTTACTTCTTCTTAAAGTTCACTCATCACACTCTTTAAGAAAATTGTTTAACTAATTTTAACTAAATTGTTTAACTAAACCAGTTAAAATGACAGTGAACAATTTCAGGAAAACTCTGCCTTTTCCATCAATCAGGTTCTACCTTTGGAGGCTTCACAATCATTACCACATTTAAAAAAAAGGAAAAAAGGTGGGGTCTTGCCAGTACTTTACCAGTGCTACCCTTCAACCCAGGCAGAGGCAACTTTGGGACCCCTGTGCTTTGGGATGCCTTCCTAAAATTTTTTTTTCAGTTGTAATCCAGTTCCTAGGACTGGCCAGTGGCCAAGAACATCATTTAGGTAGGGAACCCCATGCCTTGACTTGGACC
The DNA here is from genome assembly GCF_054392235.1 of Sus scrofa. Classification (NCBI taxonomy): domain Eukaryota; kingdom Metazoa; phylum Chordata; class Mammalia; order Artiodactyla; family Suidae; genus Sus; species Sus scrofa. Next base: position 100,785,776 of record NC_139396.1, on the reverse strand, counting down.
TGCATGGCCCTCAGTCTCAATCCTGGTTTCTCCTCTTCAGGGTTTTCATCAATCCTCTACTCTACACACGGGACCCCTTGGATGCTCCAAAGAACAAGACAAATCATACCCAAAACGTTGTCCAGAAGCTGCAAGCCAGGCCCTAGTTTTAGGGGTCAGCCATACAAGCTGATTTCTCTTACTAGCCAGCACAATATTTCTTTTGTGAGTGTGTGCAAGAGAGAGGACTGCCAGAATGGTGCTGATGTATGGATTTGAGGTGATTCAGGTTATTGATGTAGTAAATGGCCCTAGAAAACCTAGGGGAAGCCCTTTCTACTATGGATGGCAAAATCCAACCCAAATCTATTGTCATCTCAGGGATGAAATCCCTAAACCTTTATCTTTTTTTTTAATCTACTGCATGAAGTTGAGAATATGTAGGAACTCAAAACTGGCAATATCTTCAAGTTAAGGAAATACCGGGCAACTGAGTTGACTTGAACTCCCAGTCATTCCTTAACATTGATGACCAGTGATGGGAAGTCTAGAATCTTCCATCCAGGGACATAGGCCCAGTTTAATGTGAGTAAATCTTCCTATGTAAATGCACCACAGAGCTGATAAAGCTTGTGTGTGAGGGCTGCATGCTTACATAGGTCCCTTCCAGGGCCCTGGCAAAGAACCTGGTAATAGAATCAGATGGTCACATATTTTTGTAAAATCTGAAAAGTAGGTTAAGTCACAATCAGTTAAGAGCACTCTTTTTGTCCATAAGGACTTCTGTCACTTTTCTCCTTGAGTTGGGTGATGCTGGAGTGGCTGTGGGAATTCAGGAGAAGCTGCCTAAGAGGAACTGGTGAAGGAGTGGCCCTGAATCAGGATTCAGTGACATCAGTGTCTGTGGTTTGCAGTCATTTCTGTGTCTGTCACTATAACAGGACCGGTAGGAACAGCCTACAGTGCTATTCCTACTGCCCACCATACAGATGGAAACATGTGGGAACCAACATACAACTGATGATAAAATACTTAATGAACTTATAAATTCATAGAATATTTAAGGTTAAGTTGGTGAATGTGGACACATACACACACAAATGCAACTAACTTGAACTGTCCTAAAATCTTTTAGTTTGTTGATGAGAGAAATGTGTAAGAGTTCTTCTAAAACTTCATAATTCTACAACTTTTATCAATAATGTAGTGTTAAAATTACCAATAAAGGGTGCTGAAATGGAAAGAAACATTCCTAAATATAAAAAAATAAAAATCAGTTTTCAATTAGATGGAATGATCTATTCCCTATAGAAAATAAGACACAATTTAATTACATAATGAAATGATAAGGGATGTGCAGAAAACAAATAGAAAAAAGCTCTTAGATATGTTTAGTGTAAAAGAGATTCTCTCTTTTTTATTATTGTAATGGGTGGTGTTTGTCAACCTATGAATTTTTAATTTACTTTGATGTATTTTCTATTCTAAGTAAACATTCACCTTCATACCGAATCTCGCATTTGTAATTATATAGCCTTTGTCTTTAAGGGGAACTCCTCAAATTATGCAGGCATCACAGTCCACAAAACCTGGATCTGATTCTTAGCAGGAGGCCATGGAGATGGAGACTCATTCAAGTATCTTGATCATGGAAAATTTTGTAGGCAAAGGGTTTGCAGGCTTCAAGAAGCTTCAGCCAACTTGTGCCAATGAATCCAAGAAGGGCTGGATCCCTTGGAGCCTCAGAGCCTACCTCCCTTGGGCTACTCTGTGTAGCAGAAGCGAGTCCTTCTTTCCAAACCTTCCAACTATCTGCTAAATGATCACCTGGGCTGAGCAACGTGGGGCCCCAAAGCCCCACCAGTTAGGAGTCACCAGCGCCTACTCCATGAACATCATCCTTATGTTGATGCCACCACTGGAGGATGAAACATGAGTTTTCATTGGTCTCTTGGCCTCCTGGGTCAGCAAGGATGAGCATAGCCTTGTCCAGCCTAATTTTGAGCTGAGACATAGAACTGTCACGTTCCCTTCCATCAAGTTGCACAGGAAATTAACCAGCGGCAAGCATCAGGGGGAACTTGGTGTTCCTGGCTAACCACGACCCCCTCAGTGGAGACACATTCAGGGACTCTCTGAAGGGTGGTTTTATCTTTTCCCCTCTTTACAATGTGAAGCTCTCTGGCACAGTTTCAACTCTTTCCAGCTGGATTCTCAGCGCACACCTGGTTTCCTTCATCAAGTCTTCTCCAGAGCACTTGCCATTTCATTTTTTTATTCAGAGTTGTCTACAGAAAGTTGCCATGTCGGAGCCCAGCTGTCATGGTGAGGCTTGCCAAGGGAGATCCTCTGCAGAGGGTGCAAGATCAAAGCCACATCTTACCTTGAACTTTTGGAGCCTGAGGGAGGAGGGGAGTCCATGGTGTCACATCCAGTGGCCCAGGTATGAGGCTGCTTTCCAGGTGAGAGAAGGCACATGTACTGCCCTCTGAGATCAGCTCCAAGTCAAGGGGCAGCGTCTGTGACCAGTGGGTGTACTTCAACCAGAGCTTATCCTAAGGAAAGATTTTCAGATGCTCAACAGCCTACATGACATATTTGATTCACACAGATATGTATCAGAAATATTATCACTTCCAGAGAACAATTAAGGAAACTGCAGTCAAAGGTCACATAGGGACTAAACAGCAGAGTCTATATTCAAAACTAGTTCCTATGAAGTGACATTTCTAGGGGCCAGGTGAGTTGTAATTTCCTAACACAAAAAGGGGAATTTAAAGCACTGAAAAATGAGTCTTAGATGTTTTTGTAGGAGGTCATAAGGTACTGCCATCTAGCTGTGCCCTGTACTTCCTTATTTTCAATTGAGGATTACTCATTTAAAGTATTGAGGCTTTGGCTAAAAGCAAAATACACAAACTTATTGTAAAGTTTTAGGTCATTAAAAAGTGATTTCATACATATGTGTGTGTGTATACCCCATGTACATATATAAATATATTATGCCATTATAATCTCTCAACAATACTCTCAAATGTATAATATCCAATTTGCAGATTAAAAAAAAATGAAGCCTCTGACAAGGTTCAGAGACTTCTCCAAGATGACAGCACATCGCTATGGAAACTCTAGTCTCACCTCAGGAGCCCATGCACTGGTTTCCCTACTGAAGCCCAGCTGTGAATCACACAGCACCAGTCTTTCTTCCTGTTGACACTACATTTCATACGTCTTCTTCATACATGTGCTCAGTCAAACAGGCAAACAGAAAATGAAAAGAAGTGTGATTTAAAATGAAGTCAGCTTACCACCTTTCCCCTGCTCACCCCCAAAAGGAAGGCGGGAGAGAATCATTTGATTGTGCAAAGGTTAAATACCTCTATTTTCCTGACATCTCAATTGTCCCCTTATTTGGCGGTTGGGTATTCAGACATGATATGACCGAGACCATCCATGCTCATGGGTGAGCGAGAGAGAAAGAGTGAGAATTTGAGTGTTGGGGAGAGGAGGTCAATTCCATGGCCAGTGACTACTGGGCTAGTCTACATGAACCCAAGGAAGAAGAGAGAGATAAGCCATGAATCAGGAGATGAAGCAGAAGACTGGAAGAACTAGGCTTTTAGGTCAACAGAGAGGACACCAAAGCTGAGGGCTGAAAAGACGTGGAACAAAGGGAGGTCAAGGAGGAGGTACACAGCCAGGAAGGGAGGTGTTGGTGAATCAAGAGAAACCTGACAGATGCTTGGCTAAGGCTCTGGAATCCCTCTCTTGAGCTCCCTATGCAGCTGGGGGCAGGGACAAGTGAGGCCAGACACCAGCAGCTGACTCCTCCTGCATCTTAGTTCCTCCTGGTGTGCAGTGACTACCCTTTACTTAGAGGCTGGAAATTAGTATTCTTGGGTTCTAGTCTGAGTCCCACCACTGACAATTTATATGACTTCAAAATTTCATACTCTCCCAGTTTTTTCATAAAAATGACATTATTCACTGATGGTATCCAGCTCACAGAATGAGATGAAAACAATATTGAATTAGGAGAAGGATCAAGATGGCAGAAGAGTAAGATGTCACACTCACCTTCTCCCACAAACACATCAAAAAATACATCCACATGTAAAACACCTCACACAGAACATCTACTGAATGCTGCAGAAGAACTTATACCTCCAAAAAGGGCAAGAAACTACTGACATAACTGAGTAGAACAAAAGAAAAAGAGAGAGAGAGAGAGAGAGAGAGAGAGAGAAAGAATCAGGATGGGACTAGTTTTTCCTGAGAGGGAGCAGTGAAAGAGAAAAGGAACCTACACCCTGAGAAGCCACCTAACCGACCAGGGGATCAGCGAAGACCTCAAAGTCACTGAGAAAAGCATAGCAGCTGGCCTGAGGAGGGCAGAGTAGAGTTAGAACCGCACAGATCATCTGCACCACTGACCTGGACACCACATCCTGAGACACTCAGGTGGGGGCTGGGGGCTGAGACTCAGGCTCCAGAGGTCAGTTCTATGGAGAGGACTAGGGTTGGCTGTGTGAAGACAGCCTAAGGAGCTATGGAGCAGTGTGCCACAGGTGAGGGAGCAGTGCTACAAGCTGGGGAGTGGAACACCACAGCAGAGGGAACCCAGGAGGAGGTCTGGGCCCAGGGAAAAGCAAGGTGCCATTGCTGGAGAGGACAAGAGGAGGAGGAGGGGTGGACTGCCAGGAATCTCCCTGTGCATATGCACTCGGGCTCTCGGAGGGTGGGATGCCTCCAGTGCAGGCCATGGGTAGCCAGAAGCCACTTGCTCAGGCTACAGGAGACTGGGCACTTCTTGTGTAGGCTATGGGTGGCTGGGCACCTCTTGCGTAGGCTAAGGGCAGATGTGGGCTAAATGCGACGTGGTGGCTCTTGCATGATCTATAGGTTGCAGGGATGGACTGTGATGGTCATTTTAGGGGCCAGAGGGAGGCATGGCCAGCCAGCACTTGGGGCCTGTGAGTGGGATCCACCTGTGGCCCCAGTCACCCAGGGGTTGGCAAAAAAAAAAAGAGGGCACTGTAACTGAGCACCACCCATTATTGCTCTCACCCCCCTGGGAACACACCTGCCTTGCTGCTGCCACTGCCAAATGCTCTGGGCAGCACCCATATGTTTGATCACTGTCCCTTCCCAAGACCCTGCAACTAGAAGCAGCCTGTGCAGCACCTCCTATATGGGCTAAGCAGGAGGGTGTGCTTCATGCATGGTCTACAGGTGGCAGGGGCAAACCACTGCAGTTATATCTGATTCCAGAGGTGGGTGGGCCCACCACCGCTAGGGGTCCCTAAACAGACACAACTTGCAGCCCCAATCACCTAAAGGGCACCACAGAGGAAGGCACTTCAATGAACACCACCTGTTGTTGCTCTTGCACCCCTGGGAGCACACTGGGCCTGCTGCTGCCACTGCTGAACACAGTTGCAGGGCCACAAGCTTGATCACTGTCACTTCCCAGGACACTGCAAATAGGAGCAGCCTGTGTAGCACCTCCCTTGTGTGCTAAGCAGGATGGGGTGCTTCTTGCATGGTCTACAGGTGGTGACAGCAAACCACCACAATTATCACTGACTCCAGAGGTGGGCGTGGCCATCCAACACTGGGGGTCCATGAATAGGAACCACTTGTGGCCCCAGTCACCTCATGGGGCACCACAGAGGAGGGCATTGCAACTGAACACCACCTGTTGTTGCTCTCACTCTCCTGGGAGCATACCCACCCAGCTGCTGCCACTGTCTAATGCTCTGGGCAGTGCCCACACACTTGATCACTGTCATGTCCCAGGATCCTACAACTAGGAGCAGCCTGTAAAGCACCTCCTCTGTGGGCTAAGCAGGACAGGGTGCTTCTTGTGTGGTCTTCAGGTGCCAGGGGCAAACCACTGCAGTTATCACTGACTCCAGAGGTGGGTGTAGCCCACTACCACTAGGGGTCCCTGAACAGGCACCACTTGCTGTCCCAATCACCTCAGAGGAGGGCATTGCAATCAAACACTACCTGTTGTTGCTCTCATTCCCCTTGGAACTCACACACCCTGCTGCTGCCACTGCCAAATGCTCTGGGCACCACCTAAATCTGCCTAAGATTCATTACCACTTCCCAGGACCCTGCAACTAGGAGTAGCCTGTGCCACCTTCCTGCAGGTCCTTGCTGCTGTTAAGAGCCCAGCAATCAGGCACGGACTACTAGCCCTACCCATTGTCTCCTTCTCCCTGGAAACACAGCACCCTGGGAAAACAACCTGCTCACACCAAAGAAACAGACAGCATATATCTAAATTCCCATGCCAAAAATAAATAGTAGCCCCCCACAAAATGCAAAGGGGTGCCCTTGCATAGAAGTAACCCCCCAAGACTACAGTTTGGTTTCCCTAAACTCACAGAAAAAGATAAGCAAGATGAAGAAGCTCAGGAATGATTCCTAGTTAAAAGAATAGGAGAATTCACCTGAAGCAACAAACAATGAAATGGACCTCTGCAGTCTGACAAGCATTGAGTTCAAAAGGGAGATAGTGAAAATACTGAAGGAATTAAGACTGAATATCAAGGAATTAAGAGCAGAGATAAAAAGTAATGCAGATTCCTTTAGAAAGAAACTAAAAAAAATATAAGGAGGAATGAAGAAAAATTAGAAAATTCATTTGCAGAGATGCAAACTGAGCTAAAGGCAATAAAGAGCAGAATGAATAATGCTGAAGAACAAATCAATGACTTGGAAGATAGAATAATGGAAATCACCCAGTCAGGACAACAAAGAGAAAACCAAATGAAAGAACATGAAAGCAATATAGGAGATCTATGGGATAACATAAAGCAGGCCAATCTATTCATAACAGGAATTCCAGAAGGAGAAGAAAAATAAGGGATTTAAAATATATTTGAAGAAATTATGTCTGAAAACCTTCCAAATCTAAAGGAAACTGATATCAACATACAGGAAGCACAGAGGGCCCCAAACAAGTTGAATCCAAATAGGCCCACACCAAGACATATTATAATAAAAATGGCAAAAGTTAAAGATAAAGAGAGGATTCTAAAGGCAGCAAGAAAAAAACAAAGTGTTGATTATAAGGGAACCCTCACATAAGGCTATCAGCTGATTTCTCTACAGAAATGCTGCAGGCCAGAAGAGAGTAGCAAGATATATTCAAAGTTCTCAAAGGAAAAAAATTTGCAGCCAAGAACACACTATCCAGCAAGAATATCATTTAAAATAGAAGGAAAAATAAAGAATTTCTCCAACAAACAAAAGCTAAAAGAGTACAGGAATACTAAACCCATTCTAAAAGAAATACTGAAAAGGCTTCTCTAAATAAAAAATAAAGAAGTAAGAAGAAATAAGATGGAGGAAACCACATTGGAAAGCAATCACTTAAATAAGCCAGCATACAGATCTAAAAGTGGAAAAAAAAAACTACTCTAAAATGATAAACACAAGGAACAGCAAAAGGACAAACATGCAGATGTGAAAAAGGACTTCAAGATCATAGAATGTGTGGTAGAAAAATACACAACGGAATACCACTTGGCCATCAAAAAGAAGAATATAATGCCATTTGCAGCAACATGGATGGAACTAGAGACTCTCATACTGAGTGAAGTAAGTCAGAAAGAGAAACACAAATGCCATATGATATCACATACCTGGAATCTAATATGAACCTTTCCACAAAAAAGAAAAGCAAGGACTTGAAGAATAGAGTTGTAATTGCCAAGGGGGAGAGGGAGTGCAATGGACTGTGAACTTGGGGTTAATAGATGCAGACTATTGCCTTTGGAATGGATAGGTAATAGCACAGGGAACTATGTCTAGTCACTTATGATGCAGCATGATAATGTGAGAAAAAAGAATCTATACATGTATGTGAAACTGGGTCACCATGCTGAACAGCAGAAAATTGACAGAACACTGTAAACCAGCTATAATGAAAAAAAAAATCACTATATAAAAAAAGAAAGAAAATAAAGACTTTTTTTTTAATAATGTGTTTGAGCTGATATGACTATCAGACTAAAGCAATTAGATAACAGAAAAGATTAACATATTTTAAAAAGAGGGCAACCACAAATCAAAATCAAAACCAGACATTACATTCACAAAATCTATGAAGAAAAGCACACAGGCATAAAATAAATGGAAATAATCCAACAACAAAAAAAAGAAAGGAAGGAAGAAAGGAGAAACATAGAATCAACTGGAAAACCAAGGTTTAAAATGCCAATAGACACATATTTATCAATAATTACCTTAAATGTCAATGCTCCAATCAAAAGACACAGAGTGGCAGATTGGATAAAAAAGCAAAAACCTACAATCTGCTGCCTACAAGAGACTCACCTTAGAGCAAAGGACACATATAGATTGAACATGAGGAGATGGGAAAAGATATTTCATGCCAATGGACAAGACAGGAAAGCAGGAGTTGCAATACTCATATCAGACAAAATAGACCTTAAAATGAAGGCCATAAAGAAAAAGAAGGACACTATTTAATGGTAAAAGGATTCATTCAAGAAGAGGATATCAATATATATGCCCCTAATATAGGAGCACACAGATACCTACTACAAATACTAACAGACATAAAAGGAGAAATTGATGGGAATACAATCATAGCAGGAAACTTTAACACCCCACTCACATCAATGGACAGATCTTCTAGACAGAAAAATCAATAAGGCAATAGAGATCCTAAATGATGCAATAGAAAAGTGAGTCTTAATTGACATTTTAAGGACATTAAATCCAAAAAAAAAATCAGAATATACATTCTTCTCAAGTGCACATGGAACATTCTCAAGGATCGAGCATGTACTGGGGAACAAAGCTAACCTCAACAAATTAAAGAGTACAGAAAGTACTTCAAGTATCTTCTCTGACCACAATGGCATGAAACTAGAAATTGGTCACAGGAAAAATGAGAAAAAACCAACTACATCGAGATGAAACAATATGCTACTAAAAATCCAATGGGTCAATGAGGAAATCAAGAAGGAAATTAAAAAATACCTGGATACAAATGATAAGGAAGACACAACCATTCAAAATCTATGGGATGGTACAAAAGTGGTGCTTAGAGGGAAATTCATGGTGATACAGGACTTCCTCAAAAAAGAAGAAAAATCTCAAATTGACAACTTAACCCACCACCTAAATGAATTAGAAGAAAAAAAACAAACAAATAAAACCTAAAGTCAGCAGAAGGAAGGAAATCATAAAGATCACAGAGGAAATCAATAAAATAGAGATTCAAAAAACAATAGAAAAAATCAATAAAACCAAGAGCTGCTTCTTTGAAAAGGTAAACAAAATTGATAAACTTCTGGCCAGACTCACCAAGAAGAGGAGGGAAAAAAACAAATAAACAAAATAAGAAATGAAAAAGGAGAAATCACAATGGATAATGCAGAAATACAGTAAACTATAAGAGAAGAGTATGAACAATTATATGCCAACAAATCTGACAACCTAGAAGAAATGGACAACCACTTACAGCTTGCCAAAACTGAATCAAGAAGAAAGAGATCAACTGACCATCCCAATCACTAGAAATGAAATTGAATATGTCATAAAAACACTCCCTACAAATAAAAGTCAAGGACCAGATGGCTTCACGAGGCAAACTCTACCAAACATACAAAGTGGAATTTATACCCATCCTCCTTAAACTTTCCAAAATACTGAAGAAGAAGGAACACTCCCAAAGACATTCTATGATGCCACCATCACCCTAATTCCAAAACCAGACAAAGATACTACCAAAAAAGAAAACTATAGGCCAATAAGTTTGATTAATATAGATGCAAAAATTCTCAACAAAATTTTAGCCAACTGAATCCAGCAACATATAAAAAAGATCATACACTATGACCAAGTGGGATGCATCCTAGGTTCACAAGGATGGTTCAACATACATAAATGAAACAACATCATACCCCACATTAACAAAAGTCAAAAACCACATGATCATTCAGTAGATGCAAAAAAAGCATTGACAAAAATCCAACATCCATTCATGATAAAAACTCTTACCAAAGTGGGTATAGAGGGAACATACCTTAACATAATCAAAGCCATTTATGACAAAGCCACAGCAAATATAATACACAGTGGAGAAAAGTTGAAAGCCTTCCCACTAAAATCTGGAACAAGACAAGGATGCCCACTCTCACCACTGTTATTCCACATGGTATTAGAAGTCCTAGTCACAACAACCAGACAAACAAAAGAAATAAAAGGCATCCAAATTAGAAGAGAAGAGGGGAAATTATCATGGTATGCAGATGACATAATACTACATATAGAAAACCCTAAGGACTCAACCCAAAAACTAATTGAACTGACTGACAAGTTCAGCAAAGTAGCAGGATATAAGATTAACATTCAGAAATCAGTTGCATTTCTGTATACTGACAATGAAATATTAGAAAAGGAATACAAAAGTACAATACCTTTTAAAATTGCACACCCAAAAAAATCAAATACCTGGGAATACACCTGACCAAGGAGGTAAAGGACTTATATGTCAAGAACTATAAAACATTAATCAAGGAAATTAGAGAAGATGTAAGGAAACAGAAAGATATTCCACGCTCCTGGGAGGGAAAATTAATATTGTAAAAATAGCCATACTACCCAAAGCAATCTTCAGATTCAATGTAATCCCTATCCAATTACCCAGGACATTTTTCACATAACTACAACAAACAATCCAAAAATTTATAGGGAATCACAGAAGACCCAGAATTGCCAAAGCAATTCTGAGGAACAAAAACCTAGCAGGAGGCATCACTCTCCCAGACTTCAGGCACTACTGCAAAGCCACAGTCATCAAGACAGTGTGGTACTGGTACCAAAACAGAAAGACAGACCAATGGAACAGAACAGACAACCCAGAAATAAACCCAGATACCTATGGTCAATTAATTTTTGACAAAGGAGGCAAGAAGATAAAATGGGAAAAAGACAGTCTTTTCAGCAAGTATTGCTGGGAAACCTGGACAGCCGCATGCAAATCAATGAAGCCAGAATACACCCTCACACCACACACGAAAATAAACTCAAAATGGCTGAAAGACTTAAAAATAAGACATGATACCATCAAACTCGTGGAAGAGAACACAGGGAAAATATTCTCTGACATCAACATTATTAATATTTTTCTCAGGGCAGTCTCCCAAAGCAACAGAAATAAAAGCAAAAATAAACCAATGGGACTTAATCACACTGGCAAGCTTTTGCACACAAAGGAAACCAAAAAGACAACTTACAGAATGGGAGAAAACAGTTTTAAACAATGCATCTGACAAGGGGTTAATCTCTAAAATATACGCACAACTCAACAACACAGAAGCCAACAATGCAATTGAAAAATGGGCAAAAGAACTGAATAGACTTTTCTCCTAAGAAGATATAGAGATGGCCAACAAACCCATGAAAAAATGTTCAACATCACTGATTACTAGAAAAATGCAAATCAAAACTCACGAGATACCACCTCACACCAGCCAAAATGGCCATCATTAATAAATCCACAAATAACAAATGCTGGAGAGGGTATGGAGAAACGAGAACCCTCCTACACTGTTGGTGGGAATGTAAATTGGTACAACCACTACTGAAAACAGTATGGAGGTAGCCTATAAAACTAAATACAGAACTACCATATGAGCCAGCAATCCCACTCTTGGGCATATATCCAGATAAAACTTTCCTTGAAAAAGACACATGCACCCGCATGTTCATTGCAGCACTATTCACAATAGCCAAGACATGGAAACAACACAAATGTCCATTGAAAGATGATTGGATTAGGAAGATGTGGTATATATACACAATGGAATACTACTTAGCCATAAAAAAGAACAACATAATGCCATTTGTAGCAACATGAATGGAACTAGAGACTGCCATCCTGAGTGAAGTAAGTCAGAAAGAGAAAGACAAATACCATATGACATCACTTATATCTGGAATCTAATATACAGCACAAATGAAACTTTCCATAGAAAAGAAACTCATGGACTTGGAGAACAGACTTGGGGTTTCCAAGGGGGAGGGAGAGGGAGTGGGATGGGCTGGGAATTTGGGGTAAATAGATGCAAACTGTTGTCTCTGAAATGGATAAGCAATGAGATCCTGCTGTATAGCACTGGGAGCTATATCTAGTCACTTACGATGGAGCATGATTGAAGACTATGTGAGAAAAAGAATGTATATATGTATGTGTGACTGGGTCACTTTGCTGTACAGTAGAAAATTGACAGAACACTGTACACAAGCTATAATGGAAAAAAATAAAAATCATTAAAATAAATAAATAAATGAGAAAATAATATTGAACTATAAAAGTCAGGAGTTCCTGTTGTGGCTTAGCAGGTTAAGAACCCGATATAGTGTCTGTGAGGATGCAGATTTGATCCCTGGCCTTGCTCAGTGGATTAAGGATCCAACATTACCACAAGCTGTGGTGTAGGTCACAGATGCAGCTTACATCTGGCATTTCTATGGCTGTGGTGTAGGCCTACAACTTCAGTTCTGATTCAAGCCCTAGTCTGGTAACTTCCATATGCTGCAGGTGTGGCCATAAAGAGAAAAAAAGGAAAAACAACATCAAAGAAGCACTCTAAATTTATACTTTTCCCTTGGCTATTATATAGCCTGAGTAAAACCAGGTAAGTTCACATAATTCTCTAGGATAATAATTATAGCAAGCATACACACTTACATAGAACATATGATGTTACTATAACTTAATATTTGTGAGATGCTTAAAATAATAGTCACAACAACCCACACTACAGATACTATGACTGTCCCCATTTTGCAGAGGAAACCAAAGCATACACATATTAAATAACTTGTCTAAGACACTCAGTAAGGGCAGACCCATGTACAAGCCCAGGAAGTATGGCCCCAGAGATGTTGCTCTATGCAATAGCGCCCCTTGTGAAAGGATAAAAGCAGCCCATAGTCTCAGGATCCAGTACCATACAGCACTGCACAGACATATTTAACTATGTGCAAGGCAGAAGTGGGTGGGAGTGGGGGTGAAAAACTTTTGTACATATGCCAAAAAGCAAATAAATAAAGAAATACATACACAAACACAAGAACTTGAGGCACAACCCCATCTGATAGCAAGCTTCCTAATATATTTAAAATAAGATTGCATTTACCAGAAAGAGTTAATACTTACCTATCTTAGAATATCAATAGTTACTTGATTCCAGATCCCCATTTATTACAAGCAGGAAGTAACATCTCCAGGAGACAAGATACCAAGATCTTTGTGTTAGATGTTTACAAGAAAGAATCATGTCTTTTTGGATTCACACCTTCTACAATCCCCTCTCATGTTAGTTCTCCATGTGACATGTGACTTGCTTTGGCCATGGGACAGCAACAGCCATGATGCAAATAGGGGTTGAAAAGTCCTTGGACACTGACCTTTGTCTTGGAGCACCCCTCCCATGTGGAGAGGACTGTGCTAGTTTGTTGGAGACATGGAGGTCAGCCAACCACCAATACCAACCTCCAGATATGTAAGCAAGGCCCGCTCAGACCATCCAGCCCAACCAAGCCTCCAAATAACTACAGCTACATGAGTGCCCCCAGCAAGACTAGCAGAAGAACCGTTCAGCTGAGCCCTGCCCAAATAACTGACATACAGAAATGTAAACCACGAAGATTTGTTCTTGTAAGTCATGAATTTGGGGGGCAGATTATGATGCACTAAAGCTAACTGACAGAGCCCAAGTCTAAGGCATTTCGTGGAGTGGAAGTATGGAACTTTATAACTGTTGTAGAGCCTGAGGTACTTCCCCAAGTAGGTAGGAGAGTCAGTTAGCTGAAAAAGTGGATTCAGAAGTGCAGGTTAAGGGGGTGGCATGTAATGTTACTGCTGCTTTTACCTGCCTTTCATTCTTGGTCAAATTCCTGGGGAAATTAAGGTCATCTTCATGACCACACCAATAGACAAGGAGAGGAAGAAGAAATCATGCTGCATCCTGAAAAAGACAGCTGCCCTCCTTTGCATCTATTGGTAATAAAGCACTTACAACAGCATAGTGCAGTAAGTGGCCAGCTCCATAGCTGCACATTGCCTTCTGCTGCATCCCTCCCATGGCCCCATCATTGCCCCCTCACATTACTACTGCAGAGCAGAGAATAGAACAGGGAAAGGGCTGAGACAAAGAGAAAGAAAATCCCTCAGCATTGTAGAGAAGAATCCTATTAATCTCTGATGACAGCAACACTGAGAATAAAACCATCATCTGGTCGAGCATATTCTTTTAAAAAAAGAGAAACATTTGGAGTTCCCACTGTGGCACAATGGGATCTGTGGTGTCTCTGGAGCACTGGGATGCAGGTTTGATCCCTGGCCCAGCACAGTGGCTTTAAGGATTTGGCATTTCTGCAGGTCATGCTGCAACTGTGGCTTGGATCTGAACCCTGGCCTGGGAACTCCATATCCTGTGGGGTGGCCAAAAAAGAAGCAAATGAACCCACCAAGAAAAGGAAAATGAAAAGGGAAGTCATTGAATGGGAGAAAATAACTGTAAATCTTATTTCACGTGGGGCTAATATTTAAAATATATAAAGAATTCAAACAACTCAATAGTAAAAAAAATGAATATATATATAGTAAAAATAAATATATATATATAACGATGTGTGTATCTATATATACACACATATATATAAACCAATCTAGTTACAAAATGAACATGAGACCTGAACAGACATTTTTTTTTCCAAAGAAGACAAACAGATGGCCAGCAGGTTCATGAAAAGATGCTCAACATCATTAGCCATCAGGGAGATGCAAATCAAAACCACCAGGAGATTTCACCTTACACCTGTTAAAAGATAGGAACTAATGGGTATTGGTGAGGATGTAAAGAAAAGGGAACCCTTGTGAACTGTTGGTGGGAATGAAAATTGGTGCAGCCTCTTTGAAAAAACAGTATTTTAGTTCCTCAAAATATTAAAAATAAGACTTTAATATATGATCCAGCAATGCTACTATTTATCCAATAATAAATTAACACACTAACTTGAAAAGATATATGTACTCCGATGTTCACTGCAGCATCATTTACAATAGCCAAGTCATGGAAACAACCTAAATGTCTATTTATGAATGAATGGATAAAGAAATTGTGATAAACACACACAATAGAATATTATTCAGCCATAAAAAGTAATGACATGGATGGACCTCAAGAGTATTATGCTAAATGAAGTAAATTAGGCAGAAAAATACAAACACTGTATGACCTCTCTTATATGTAGAATCTACAACAACAACATCATCTAAACCAAGCTCTTGGAAAGAGAGAATAGATTGGGTAGCTGTGAGAAAAGGGAAGGGATAGGAGGTAGGAGATATGGTGAGCTGGCTATTTTTGTTGTTAGTTTAAATAAATTAAAGAATAAGGAAGGGAGTGAGGGAGAAAAAAAGAAAATCTAAAGTGGTTCCCTTTGCATTTTCAGCATATTCTGTGCCAGGTTATGAAAATGAATCCTCTAAAACAGGAGACAATTATGCTTAGGAAATTCACATGAAGCATGAATTTTAGTAGAATCTAACCCAATTAGACTAACCAGGTAATCTTCCAGCCATCCATGTTTGGTCAAAACGCTTTAGTAGTTAGTGGTAACAGAATAAGGCAATACTATAATCTACATTCTTCAGACACATAGGTATCCAACAAATACATTTGATTAACTAATTATTGTATAAATCAGTGGTTGATTAAAAAAATCACCCACTTTCATACACAGAAATTAATACTACAGAGAAGTGGTCAAGAAGTGTGCTGAGGGAGAAAGGGAATTGAGTTCAGGATTAGCATTTGTATGGCATTTGCTGTACAGTCGTTGTGGCCTCATCTGTGGACTGTTAGGGAAGTCACTCACTGCACCATTTCTGATAGCGCCTTTTTGACAACATCCCAGAGCAAAGGCAGCTGGATTTTTAGCCATACAGAAATCTGCTTTGCTTACATCATCATTCCTTCTTATCAGCTCTCCAAACAGGCAAGTGAAAGGGGTAACATCACACACATCCACACAAATGAGAAACAGAGGCTCTTAGAGGATTACTTGACTATGGCCACACGGCTAAACATGATTAAGCTGACTCATGAACCCAAGCCTAACAACTCTAATGCTCTGCAGTGACGTGGGACACAGGCTATGAGCACTGGGGTCCATAGCAGGAAACACATCATCCAAATGCTAGTCTAATTCTCCTTCTATTCTAACTGATTTGAGACTATCATCCAACTCATCATCTCAACAGCCAAGGAAGACGTAAGATACACTGACTAAGATCATTTTTCAAACAATGACTAGGAAATTTGGTTGACCAAAGGATAGGAGAGGAAAAAAAATCAATATTTCATTATGATAAGGACTGATAAGAACCTGTAGGTCCGCTCCTTCTTCCACAAAAGTATCAATTAATAGTGGCCACGAATCACTTATTTTACTGAAGAAAGAAAATATTAGCTTAAGATTTCATGTATAAACAGTGGCTAATAAATGATTTCATAAATCCTTCTTAGAGCTGCCATAAACATATACCTTCATCTTAACATATGTATATGGCTTTAATTTCATACTCTATGGAAAATATCCCAATCCCTTTTCTATTTCTAACTTACTATGTGAGAAGCAAGTGAGTAAACCACACCAGGTCTCAAAAGCCCCACCAATAAAACAAGGTGATAAGACTTCAAGTCTGAAGCATGCTGTAATAAGGAAAGAACTCTGGGTCCAGCCACAGGTGTGACAAGCCAGGACCTGTCATGTTGTTAAATGCCTAGTTGGCTCTAGGTGAAGGGAGAAACCACACCCTTCCCAAGGGATTTGGTAAGAATGAAAAAAATAACACACTTCAAGCTACCTAGCACAGCGCCTAATCCATAGGAGTGCTCAATAAAGAACAGCTGATGATCATGACTCCTTCATCCCACAACCATTTATGGAGCCTTAACTCCGTGCCAGGTATTGTTCTAGGTGTGAAAGATAAAGGAGTTAACACTGACAAAACTCTCTGCCTGGGAGAGCTGGCACTGTGCAAGCACCGCGCCCTGTGACTCTAACACACAAAGTACAAGCGTTCTGATTCCTTTTTCAGCCTCACAAGGAGCTACGGGACTCACAAGGTAGAGGTTCTGATTCCATTCTCAGCCTCACCGCAGACCCCAAGGCAATAAGTCCCTGAGTCTCATTCCAGGCCGCTAGATCTTCAGACCTAAGGAGAAACCACACACTAGAATGACTCTCCTAGGCTCTCTCATCATCCAAGTACCAGACACACCACAGAGGGCAGCGCTAGCCTGGACTTCTCACTCTTCTTCCACCTTAGCCCCTTCGCTCTTCTCTTCAGCCAGAAGCCTTCCCCAAGCCTGCACCAAAGCCTTCCAGAAACCTCCTTAAAGGCTAAGGTTGCTTAGCGGCACTACCCCCTGCTTCCCACCAGAGGTCGCCCTCCCACACAAGCCCAAGCAAAGAGAACACAGCTTAGCCTTCCCTTCTCGGCAGCAGTGACATTATTTTCTTTCTCTATTTTTATCTATTAAAAAGATTTCTTCGCAGCCATAACTTAGATCTCTACACTAAAATGGAGCAACAGGAAGATATAATGGTGCATTTCATTTATGAATGACCTATAATAAATTACTCTGAAGTGTCCCGAGTGCCAGGAGACAGAACGCTTTGTCTGCCCATGGACTGTATTTCACATACTTTAATTTAGCTGACACATAAAACTCATTTGACATTTCGCAGGTATTTGTGGGGGGCGGGGGGAGAGGGGATGGCTGGCGGGGAGGGGACCACTGCGGGGCTGGGCGGGGAGTGGGGGCAGCACCAGAGCCAAGGATATCTGGTTCTTGTTGAGGGTTAAGGTATGGAGACTGGGTAACCCTGGCAACACGAGGTCGTTCCCCAGCAGATTGTTGTCCAAGATGAGTTCCTCCAGGCTCCCGAACGCGCTCAGTCCTTCCAGTGACCTGCAATGACAAAGGCAACAGGAAAAATGATCCTGCACTAAATCAGGGAGGCCATTATGAGCCGAAATAAATATTTTAACCTTCCCTTTCAGGACTGGGAATAGTTTGGGCTTGGTGCCTGTCAGCAAAGTGAATGACAAGAATTAGTAGCGGGAGCCGGGGCGGGGGCGGCGGGGGAGAAGGGGCCGCTGGCGCTCACCGCATCCTTCACGCATTGCCAACATGAAGGATGAGGGTCACTTAGTGAGTAGCCAGGATCCAAAACAAAGGGCTTCAGATACGGCCTGCAGGATAAATTTGTCAATGTCTTGTGCCTTCAGGCACCCAGCCTCGGCTGACCCTAACCTCCATTCCCAAGATAAATAACTCTGTCACAGTTCACCTTCATTCCCTGGACACAAATTTAAGTTGTCATCCATCATTCCTGCCCAGAAATATCATACCCCTCTTACAATAATAAATATAACTTCAAGTATCATTTCTTAGCGGTTCTCCTCTGCACAGTCCTAGGAAACGGCAAGGAAGGCTTCCTTTCTCTGCATTTGCCGCCTCTGACTTTTTTCCCCTCCCGCTTTTTTTCTTTACTAATCGCTTCATTTGTTTCTGCCCAGTGTCCCTGTAGCTGCCCCAAAGGCAAGATATCCGCAGAAGCGTGGAATCACTCCAGTTTGAGTGGCTATTCCTTTTGCTTTCATGATTTCTTTTTATTTGTTTTCATTTTTGTTGGGGGTGAGGTAAGGAAGGGGTTGAGGGAATTTCTGTCTCAAGGCTCCCGGCTTGAAGTTTACTGTTCAAATTTCTGGAAAGTGGAGTTCTTTATTTTTGAAAGAAGTGTGGAATGCAGCAATGTAGATGTTGAGGCAGTAGATAAAGAATTAAGTACTCAGCTCGGGTAAAAAAAAAAAAAAAAAAAAATAGCATCGGAAAGGGAAAGACAGCCCTGTTAGTACAGGTAGCTGAAAGTGAACCATTACCGTTAGGGGCACAGGGGTGCTGGGGTGGAGGCGGTGAGGGGCAGCTGTGCGCATGCGCGGCCTGGCGCAGGCAGACGTTAATTACAGAACGTCGCCCGGTGGAGGGCCTCGCACTGCACACAGACTCCCAGCTCGTTCACCTGCCAGACCCAAGAGCTGTGCTGAGCTTGCACAGGCTGACAGCTGAGCTCCGACGCTGACCAGAGGGCGGACTCACACGGGATCTCCTGGCTGTTACATAAAATGGAACGAATTGGGGAGATGCTGTCCATGCTATGGATGCATTTACTGATAGTACTTCCATTACAGACACCCCTGCTTGCGTGTGCAATACCTGTATGTGTGGTGTGAGTGTGAACTTTAGCCTCAGACCTTTCCTGAGCCATCCATGTCTCCCTTGTGGGAACTGTGCCAAGACGACTCCAAAATAAGAGACAATACACGCGAGGTGACAGATGCCTCGTGAAGAAGCATTTAAATCCCTAGACTCCACTGGGCCCAGAGCTGCACAGGCAGCCCATGTCTGCCCCAGACCTCCAGGTGGTGCCACCCAGGCCCAGCACCCAGACCACACATAATCCTATAGCCAACCCTACCTGCTCCACAGCAGGGGGAAGACACTGCAAACATTTGGGGTCAAGGGTCAATGGCTTCATCAAGTTTTATTTCTCCCTCCTCCTCCTCTCTCCTTCTGCAGGTTTCAGGAAGGCAAAATACAATTTATATATAGACCGTCAGGAAGACCTGGGGTTTTACCTCCACTCCATCCTTTACTTGCAGTGTGAATCTGGGCATCTCAATAACCCACCAGAACTCCTTTCTTCAATGCTGCCTCCAGCTCATGGGATTTTTTGGAGAATAAGTAATAGAGGACTAACAAGCTACTAAAAAATACTTCATCCTTACATTCACTGATTTTTTTCTCCTTTTTTTTTTTTTTTTTTTTGTCTTTTTGCCATTTTCTAGGGCCGCTCCCGCAGCATATGGAGGTTCCAGGCTAGGGGTCTAATTGGAGCTGTAGCTGCCAGCCTACACCAGGGCCACAGCAACTTGGGATCTGAGCCGTATCTGCAACCTACACCACAGCTCATGGCAACGCCAGATCCTTAACCCACTGAGCAAGGCCAGGGATCGAACCTGCAACCTCATGGTTCCTAGTTGGATTCGTTAACCACTGAGCCACGATGGGAACGCCTCACTGATTTTTTCAGAAAGCCCTGACCTTTGGTCAAGGGTGGGGGTTCAGGATGCAGGGGGTGGGCAGAGAAACAGATAGGCAAGGGTCGATCATAAGCTTGGACTCCTCTGCAGGGAAACTTCAACCTTTCCAAAGTCCCTTCCTCCAGGTGGGTTCATGGGTGCTGATCCCAAAGTACTTTTCAGGACTAGTACCATTTTACCCTTGGGGGAGTCAAGGCCACCCCACCCCCCCATCCTCCAGCCTTAGGGATGGCCAAGAAGTCTTTGTGCACAAACGTCAGCTGGGTTCTGGTCAAAGGCCACATTCAAAGACACACTGTTCCAGAGTTATGTTATGCAAATATACTACTATTATCATGAGAGTCAGCAAGTGGTTGGCAACTGGCAAGCAGAAGAAAGTTCCCTTCCAAGAGTGCTTGGGGGAGGCATAAAGCAAAATGATGATGCAGCTTTAAGGGGGACAAAGCAGGGAACATTAGAGGGAACGCCCCTGGTGTTGCCTTTCCTTGGGTGGGTTGTGGGGCAAGTTTCAAAACAGGAGGGAGACTTCCAAGAGCAGTTGGGAAGTTCAGGCTCAAATCCCCTGTCACCCTTCTGGTTCAAGATCCTTTTTGCCATGTCATGTTATTAGCTGCTCAGTTAAAAGGGAGCCAGGATACGTGGGGGTTACTAATTAATAACTCCCTGTCTTCATGTCATCAGTGTGGTGTGCACTTGGTGATTTAATCAGCTAAATTCAGAGCTGAGGGATTGGGGACAAGAGGCAGAGAAGGTAATGAAGGGTAAAACTGGAGAGGACAGGATTTCTGGAGCTTGGCTGGCCTGTGGAGAACAATAAACACACACTTGGAAGATGCTTTCTTTTTTTTTTTTTTGCTTTTTAAAAATCGTGCTATTGTTGTTGCTGCTGTTGCTGTGTTTTCCTGGAAGAAGAAGGGGAAAGAAATGATTTGGGTCAATCTTTGAGTTCATACCCCTATTTGCAAGATGCCTGCTAAGAGCTGTGTGCTGTTAAATAAAATGACAAGGCAAAAAAGGCTTTAAGGATCCACAGAGATCTACACTGTTTAATGGGGCAGCTATGGTAGCTACAAGGAAATGACCGGACCTTGATTTCTCTGACATAATCTTGTGTATGGATGGCAAAATGCACCCAGACTCAAGGACCCTGGCTGGGGAAGTGTCTGTCACTCCAGGGCTGCTCACCAGCTTGCTGGCTGTGGCTGCAAATGCCTAAGGGGTGGGGTGGGCTGGGAAGGCCAGGAAGTTACAAGTGCCAGGGTCAGGGGCTGGAGGGGGAAGGACAATGCTTCACCAGCCACCTCAGTGCAGCCAGCTGGAGGGAGGTCTTTCCAGCCCAGGAAAGAGAAGTCAAGGGCAGGCAGGGAGACCCAGTGTGCGGTCCGATTTGTGGCAGGTGGTTTGCTCTGGAAATCTAATCAGCACCTCTGAAGCGCATTACAGGCTGGGCCTGCCTCCCGCTCCACCAGCAGGAAAGCTGCCCATTATCTCACCCACAGGTACCATCTCAGTTACCTTGTTCACAGGGCTCTGGCTGGGCTCCCCCAGGAGCCGCGGCGGCTGCCGGGAGAGTTCCAGTGCCTTTTCCAAAGTCACATCAAAATGACAAAACATCACAACGCATTCAGCTCCAGTGGATTCAAAGAGAGAGAACTTTTAAGTTTCCACTGTAATTAACCCTATCCTCGTTAAGATAATTATGATCAAGCTCCCTGTCAGAGTTAATATCCCAGCATCATTGCCCGTGGCTCACACTCGGCCTTCATTAGCTTATAAAAACAGCGGCGCTAAACAGGCTGCCTGGCCCTTGTAAGCCAGCCAGTGGCTGCGAGCCTTATGGAGGGAGGGGCCTTGGGCAGGACAGCAGACCCCACAAAGGGGCTGGTCCTGGCACCCTCATCCCTGCTGGGCGCACACTCAGGGGCCTCTATCCTTTCCCCAAAAGTTAGCCACTAGTCAGAATGGGGAAAGAAAAGGGCCTGGACCAGAGCAAGGCTGGAAGGTTAGGGCAGGAGAGGTCTTAATCTGTAGTTCCCCCTTCCCTGTCCCTTCCCCAGCAATAAAATCCAGCCAGAAAGACCATCAGAGGACACGTCCAGAAACACCTGGTTCAAGAGCTGCCAATCTTATTTCTGTAGTACAGGCTATGGTAAAAACTCGTCCCTCTGTCCATCCTCAGCCTGCAGCTGGGGTCATACTTCTGCCTGATATGAGATGGGCAGGGAAGGGGAGATAGTTAAACACAGACCCTGAGAAAGAAGCATGTCTCTGTGGAAACAGAGTAGCCTCAAATCCAGAACCAAAGGCCAGACTGTTCTCAAGCCAATTAAGGAGATAAGATTCCCCACTAAGATCTTTACCCACTGTCTCGGCTACATCGACCTAAATTCCACATACATATTTTCACCGAGAAAATGGGGAGGCCAGGGAAATTCTAGGGGACCTAACCCATATATGTGATGCCTGCCTGCAGACCTGCATGGGTCAGCCATTGCTGGCTCTGTGATGGTCTTTCTGGATGACTCCCCTCTGCCCAGGTCCCCGCAAGGATTCAGGGTAACCTCCACAACACCCGGACATGTGTCAAATGCACAGCGAGAGCTCAATACTTTTTTGCGAACAGACTACTGCTCTGCCAGGAGCTTGTGAGCAGCTGAGGGAAAATGCTCAACAGCATCTTCAGGGCTGGCAGGACAAAGAGCAGGCCTCGGGGTGACCAGCCAGTGACTAAGAGGACCCCTAAATCTGCAACCTTTCCCAGGCCAGAGCACCTCCCTCTCTTTACCCCAGGGCCAAGGGTCTGAGAAGAAGCAGAAGTGACATTCAGCAAGTCTACACCCGGACACCAGTACTGGTTGTTAAACTGTTTCAATACTTCTTACCAGTTGGTACAAAATTGAAGCTCTGAGTATCCTGAGTGCCCTTCCCTGTTATTCTGGCCCCTCCCCAGACCTTTCCACCATTCAGCAAATAAATGGTTAATGTCCCTCTCGCTCCCATCCTACGGGGCCTTCAAGGACCCTGCCCCTGCCAATAATTGAAGCATCACCCTTGAGAGCAGAAATACCAACTTGCGGGTCTACTCCCCCCACCATGCCGAGTGCAGTGCCTGGCACACAGTAGGGTCCTTGGGGAAAGTCTTCACACTGACCCACCACAGAGGCCATGACCAAAGCTATAAGGACAGGACAGACAACACAGAGCTACATGTGGAGAATAGAGAAAGAAAGATGAAAGCAGGAGAATTGTGACATGGCTGCTCATGTCCCAGAAAATGGCTCAGTGGCCCAAGCATTTTTAGAAAGGCTATTCATCTAACCCATGACAAGAATTTGTTCTTTCTGCCATAAAACTCTTTATCTCCTATTTAAGTGGCTATATATATATATATATATGTACATTTGTGTGTATACATATGTATATATGTGTATGTGTGTATGTGTGTATGTGTGTGTGTGTGAGAGAGAAACGATAGATAGGATATAATAGGACGTTCCCATTGTGGCTCAGTGGTAACAAGCCTGACTAGTATCCACGAGGATGCGGGTTCAATCCCTGGCCTCGCTCAGTGGGTCAAGGATCTGGAGCTGCTGTGAGCTACACTGTGGGTCGCAGATGAGGCTCGGGTCCTGCATTGCTGTGGCTGTGGTGTAGGTCAGCAGCTGCACCTCTGACTGGACAAACAGCCTGGGAATTTCCATATGCCACAGGTGTGGCCTTACAAAAAAAAAAAAAGAAAGAAAAGAAAAAAATATAGTATATCACTATAGATAGCATATACTATAGTATATTATGATACATAGTATTATATGTACAGTTGGCTCTATATATTTTCTACATATTTTTCTGTCATTCAGGTCGCATGATCAGGGATAAAAGTAAAAACAACAGCAATCACTATTAGTAGTAAGCATATCACTAGAGGATAAAAATATCTTTAAAAAAATAGGGAGATGTGTTGGAGTTCCCATCGTGGTGCAGTGGTTAATGAATCCGACTAAGAACCATGAGGTTGCGGGTTCGGTCCCTGGCCTTACTCAGTGGGTTAAGGATCCGGCGTTGCCGTGAGCTGTGGTGTAGGTTGCAGGCACAGCTCGGATCCCGCATTGCTGTGGCTCTGGCATAGGCCGGTGGCTACAGCTCCGATACAACCCCTAGCCTGGGAACCTCCATATGCCGTGGGAACAGCCCAAGAAATGGCAAAAAGACAAAAAAAAAACAAAAAAGGAGATGTGGAAAAGGCTCTAGGCTGTGTAAGATGTGTATCCTGCTACCATGTGACAGTGCATCACATGGAAGTTGCCCAAGTCACCTCTGGAGAACTAATGAGTCGCCTGTCAAGATGGATGATCCCTAAGCTTCAGCGACTACAATTCAACACGGTGTAAGAGATCTGAATCCAAGACCAGTCAAAAATCTCAGGCATTTAGCTAGGTGTCAGTTAACCCTATAAGTGGGAAAAAATCTGAAGCCATCAGTCACCACACCTAATAATATTCAAAACAAATGTTAAATGTAATCCCTCAAGAATTATGAGAATGAGTAAGGAACTAGGAGCCCAGAAATGGGTGCCTCCAGTTCCAGTTATTTGAAAAAAAAGAAAAAGAAAAAGAAAAAGAGGTAAAATTCTACAAGCTTTGGATTGGTAAGTTCATAAACTTAACTATATAAAATTCTTGTCAGACTATATCTCTGAGGAGCCAGCATCTGCTTGCCTTAGGACAATATAAATCATGTATCTAATCGTTACCCTTTTTACTTTTGCTGCCAGGAGGCTCAGAGCTAAATTGTAACCCAAGTGTAAAAAGGAAACACTACATGGTTTCTATACCTACTTTCTAACTTCACTGTCAAGGCATATAACTTTTATAGTCTATCTCTACATGGGGTTTTTGCTTTATTAACTCTAATAAGCTAACTCAAATCCTTTGTATAATGAGGTAGAATATATATCAATTTAATAATAGCATGGCTTCTCAAACAGGTAGTTTCTGTGCATTATGGACAAGTTCTGTGAGACCAGCTATTAATGTGGACAGCTAACTAGGAATAAAGATGTATGTTATATCCAAATTTCAAAATGCCCTTGAAAAGAATTTGAATAACTCTAATGATATCCTTGTGGCAGAAGAGCAAAAAGTGGGCCAGAAAATGACTGAGGTAGAGTCATAACTGGTTCAAAAATACACCGGAAGAATACTAATTCATGGTTCAGCTTGCTCTGGAGGAAAGTTCTGGGGACTTTGGCCTGGTGTTTTGCTAATGACTTGATTAAGGAGATGTTTATTTCACTTATGGAGGCCAGCACCCTAGAAAGATGTTTAGGATGATGCAGTGGGATCCAACACGATCTAGCTTGTTTCAGTCCAACAAGACAACATTTAACAATGTCTACTTAAAGACTGAAATGTAGATTTAAAGTTGAACTACCCCCTCCAAATATGCATTCAAATAAAAAAGTAAGAGGCAAATAAAAATGGGGGAAACCATTTACAATCTCTCTGATAGTCTAAGGTTTAACATCCTTAATATGAAAAGAGTGTCTGAAAATCATTAAGGAAAAGCTGGAAGCCCTAAGTGATAAATGATCAAAACATACAGACAGAAAATACACAAGGAATGTAAACTGTCAATAATGAAAATGTGGGGAAGAATTTCAGATTTGTTGGGAACTCAAGATATTTAAATTAAACAAGATATTTTCACCTCGCTAACAAATGCAGTTTTCTTAACTCTTAACATAGTCTTTCCAAACGTCAAGGTAACAGACTAACACAACACTAACTGGAGAATGAAACTGCTATAACCTTTCTGGATGTCAATTTATATTAAAGGCCTTAAAAATCATTACCTTTTCATCCACTAATTCCAATATTCATCAAATATCAGAGACATGTGTATGGCTTTAAGTATGTTCACTACAGCGCTATTTATAGTAACAGCGTAAACAAGCCTAAATGCCCAATGACAGAGAAATTACTAAATACAGCTCGATATATCTGTATGATGAAATACCACATAGCAATTTAAAATGGTATCCTAAGCAGATATCAACTGATCCAGTAAAAGTGTCATGTTATTCATTTAAGCACTTAAGTTATAATGCATATAGTACACACACTAAGGTCTCATGCATGGAAATTACAAGTCATCCACGTGCTCTCATTCTCCATACAAATATTAATTCGTACGATATCTTCCATTTTGATGGTCAAGAGTCACTAGAGTCACTAGTCTTTGTTTGTTTCTTGTTTATAAACTGCTATTATTAGACAATCTTGTCCATAGGGACTTTATGACATTTCCACACACACAAATACACTTCGACACATACGTATACTCATATATCCATATATCTAGAGATGGATGGAGGGATCGATAGATGCCCAAGTATATATAAAGTTATTGCTTGGGTACTGGTATTTTAGGGTGTTTTCCCTTCTCTTTTACATATTTCACTAGTTAATAAATTTTCTATCATGAATAAGTATTTTATAATCAGGAGAAACTCCGGTAAATATTGCTTTTAAATAACACAAGACAATTCCCCAAGCAGAAGATGGAGGAGGCATGGATAAAGAGGAACGTGTAGAAAGAGGGCTTTGTCTGAATCTCCAGAGTGGACTGCCACCACAGAAGCCAATCTGACCCTAGTCCACTCTACCGGCCGCTAAGTAACTGTGCCTGGAGCTTTGTGCCAATTCTCAGTGCCAGACTCCAAGGAGCATCAGTATTCACAAACACTGCATGACGACGACCACCAGGTAGTTCAGAAGAGTGTAAGGAACAGTGATGGTGAAAGTCAAGACTATCTAACCTGGAGTAGACAGAGCTTAGCTGTTTCCAAGTACTGGGTCTATGACAAACCAGAAGGCAGGATCAAAACCATCTTTTTTTTTTTTTATTTGAGAAAATTATGTAAGTTGGGAGGAGGGCTCTTGAATCAATACTTTCTACAAACTTCTAAATATAGGGAACTGTTCGCCAAAGGATTGAGCTGCCTTATGAATCACAATATGTATGTGATCTGAGACTAGAAACATTACGGATGTTTACAGGTAATTTCTGCATAGAGTAGAAGATGAGATTCAGTGACCTCTAAAATTCTGGCCAGATACTATGCTTCTCTGACTGGAGTTCCCCTGCTGCAACCACAGTTTACAAGGACTGCCAAGAGTCACGTCTTCCCTGCCAGAAGGGCCCCTTATGACTCAGCCTGATGGAGAGAGGGCAGCAGAGTGTTCTAGCTCTGTCTCTCCCATCACAGTAAACTCAGTACCTTATTCTGATCTTCTAACTGGGATTGTGCAAGGCCTCTTTAATGCTTCCCTAACTATGGAGACATCCCCCTAATTAAAAAGGCACATGTCAACACACTACACCCTCTTATAGACAGAAAACTAGATGTCAGAGCCACAGCTCTATCTGCATGTAATACACTCCATCACAGCCTTCTTCACAGACTCACAAACTTAGAGTCATAGCAGAATTTTAAGGGTTCCATCCTTCACTTGACAGAAGGTGACCAAGGCTCAGAGAGTTCAAGTGCCTCACCCAAAACCATACACAGTAACCAAGCCAAGTCTAGAACCTTTGGACTTTCAATACAGGCTTCCCTCAACGGAACTAAGCTAAATTTCGTCTAAATAATTTCTGGTGGAAGTCTAGAAATGGAAATCCACCATTGCTGTATCCTTTATCCAAACAACATGTATAGCTTTTAATCCATTCCTGGATGTTCTCAATTATAATGATCAACCTAGATGGTCTTCAAATTCTTTTGCCTTTCTATCTATAGCTATACTCCCTTCCACCCCCTCCTAGAACAATCCCCTGAAAAACTAGTTCTTATAATTTATTTTTTAATATGGCCCCCATGAGGTTACGCATGCATTAGGTAGATCTGGATTGAAATATACCAGCTAATGGTCCCTGTGGTATGTACCTCCATAGCTCATTCATTCATTCATTCACAAAAATGTTTTTGAGTGCCAACTTGGTGCCTAGCACTCTGTTAAACTCTGGGGCTACAAAGATGGCTAAGTCATGGTCCCCTAGTGTTACCCAGTAGATACAGACAGGGGAGAAGTCACCACACGATGCAGGGTAGGGGGTTATGCTGGGGTGGTAAGCACTACTCTGAGGAGGAGTAAAGCTGGAGGGAGAAAGCTGGGTTAGGAGGGCTTCAAAGAGAAGATGGGCTTGAGCCATGTCTCGACTCAATTTAATTCTCGTCTTTTGAGCCTCTACTTACATACGTTACGCCAAATTGGTGGTGAGAGACTGTAAGAAGAGAGAACTTAATTTTGGCACTCAAGTAATTGACATTCCAAAAAGCTTATTGAGCACCAGAGTGTAGGTCTGTGACATCCGCTTCCACTATGGCAGGTTCTCAACAAGCACTTCCACCTGGGGAACTGATAGATGCACAAGCCATGGCACCTGCTCCCAGGGAGTTTATCTTCTATGGGAAGAGAGAAAGAAGTTGAACTTGGAATAAGGAGAAATCATACAAGACAGTGTACATGAAGCAATGTGGGCAACACAAGCTCTAGATATGGAAAGGAAAAAAATGGGAGCTATCACAGTCCCCCTTTTGGCCCATCCTTCTTCGACTGTCCTGAAGTTATTACAGCAACTGAGTCCCTAAGGCCAGAGGTGAGGAACCAGGTACCTTCCCTCCAAACATGCCAGAGGCTCCCACCTCTTGTTCCCATCACTCTGCCCATCTGGCTGTCTCCTCTCAGCCAGTCTTTCTTGTGTTTCTGCCACCCTGGCGACAGGGCTTGGTTCTGGGCTTTGACTCCGTCTCTAAAATTATTTTGATTCACGGCTTGAGATTTTACAAAACCACACATGCACGCATGGAGCCTGTGGCCTCAGGATCTTGTTTGTTTTTAAGAGTCTAAGGAGCGAGTTTGTTTGGCGGGGTCTATAAATGGAGGTTTTCTTTACTGGGGAGATGTAAGGGCGCGGACATGGTGTGCGGCCACTGCGGTATGTGTGCACGTCGCCATGGGCCATGGGGCGGAATTCAGCGCCCAGTGGGGGAGGTTCCCACAGCCATTGCGCAAACACATGTTGGGCCAAGAACACGGTTCTTCAGCCTCATGAACGGTTTGCTTGAAAGATAACAGTGTCTCTTCCACACAAGCCTTTCACCACCCACCATAAAGGGAATTTTTAATTCAACAGATGGTGTCTACTCATTGCAAACCAACCAGAAAAGGAGACATTTACATGGCTGGGCCTCTAGACCCTAGGGATCCAGAGGGGCCTTCATCAAATACTTGCCCAAAGACCAGCTTCCCATGGGCAGGGCCCCCTGGAATGGAATCAGGCCAGGAAAACCAGCAAAAACATGCCAACTGCTGATGCTGTGAGGTCCCAGTTGGCTGGAAAAGGTGAAAACATGTTTTCTGTCTCAGACTACAAGATAGCTTTATATCTCCTTCAGGACAAAAAACCCTGGGAGATGCAGTGACCTCTGCAAATGGCTTGCTCCTAGAGCCATTTTCCTTCTTCCAAAACAGGCATAGCTCTGTGTTTGAAAAGCCTTTCAAAGAACAACGTTGTCAGGTTTGCACTCCATTTCATAAAATGGCACGTTCTGGGCCCTGAGGACCAACACCTAACAGAAGTGACAGCGCTAGGGACAAAGAGAAGAAAGCAAACGCTGGTGGACGCACAGCAGTGATGGACAAGGCATTTTCCTGGGACTAAATGAACGTTCTTGCATCCCTGTCTACCTCTCTGGCGGTTTGCTACTCTGGCAGGTAAAATGTGCTGGTGGTGGTTTCCCAAGAAATGGTGTGTTCTGATCTTGTCAACTCAGGGAAGCCAAACCCAATGCAGTAAGTAGACATACAAAGTAAGACGGCTTAATTAGGGGATGGGAGCTCCATTTTCAAGTCCTGGATATGCTGTATGGCTTTGGAAAAATGATGCCTCTCGGGTTTAATTTTCGAATCCATCACATTGGCAGGAAAATCCCTGACCTGTATACTCTGCAGATATTGGAATGAGGAGGACACGGGATAAAGCATGTGAAAACAAACCTAGATATGTATAAGGGTTGTTGATATTGGAAAGACTGTTTTCAAAAACAATAATATATGTATTTTCTAAAGAAGTCATTAGTTACCACAGAAAAGGAAGCAAGTAGCTAAAGCCTTCAACGAGATACTAATACGTATTCAGAAACATTGGGCAACATGGGGAAAAGGCAGCTTGGGAGAACCTCTGACCAAAATGAGCAAGGACCCTGATTCTGGTTCTGCCTTCCTCGCTCCTTTCCCACAATGCTTCAGTCATAACCCTGCCCCTTAGTCCTGTAAACTGGGGAGGTTGGACTCATTTATTTCAGACATCTCTTCCCTTTGCAATATTCTCTGTTCTTAAGTGGGTTGCAAGAGAAAAAGCCCCAAACTAAACCA
Organism: Sus scrofa; assembly: GCF_054392235.1. Taxonomy (NCBI): domain Eukaryota; kingdom Metazoa; phylum Chordata; class Mammalia; order Artiodactyla; family Suidae; genus Sus; species Sus scrofa. The sequence goes on along the minus strand of NC_139396.1, from coordinate 100,755,125 downwards.
AATTTTTATCATTGCCTAGTTAGGCCACCATTCAGTAAAAAGCTCGGTAGGAACGTGGCAGGCCCTTCCCAACCTTCCCACGTTGAACAAATGGGGGTCGGAGGGCAGGGGTGGGGAGAGTTTCAAGTCTTAAGTATGAAATCTGATTAACAAGGGCTGTCTGACATAAAAAAGAATGAAATAATGCCATTTGCACCAACATGGATGGACCTAGAGATGATCATACTAAGTGGAGTAAGTCAGAAAGACAATTATCATATGATATCACATATGATATAATATGTGATTGGAATCTAATCAAAATGCTAGATACTAAAGAACTTATTTATACAACAGAAACAAACTCACAGATTTCACAATCAAATTTATGGTTACCAAAGAGGAAATCCCTGGGGGGGGGAGGGAGAACTGGGACGAGGGGATTAACATAAACACACTGCTGTATATATAATGGATAACTAACAAGAACCTGCTGCATAGCACAGGGAGGTCTACTGAATGTTCTGTAATAACGTATGTGGTAAAAAAGAATGGATATATGTATACATGTATCTGATTCACTTTGTTGTACACCTGAAGCTAATACAACATTATAAATCAACTATATATCAATGAAGAAAATAAAAATAAAACAAAACAAAAAACAACCAAGGGCTGTCTAAGAGAGAAAAGTTGGGGGGGAACCCTACCCACCCCTATGGTTTTTTCATCTTTCATAGCATCCTAGACTAGGGAGTGACAGGCAAAGTGACACAGTGCTTAGAGGGCAAAAGATAAATGTTTGATGAATTGGCCACTGGTAGGGAAGTGATGGGCTTTGTATGTGCATAATGGCTGAGCTGCCTTTCCATGTCGATCGCCTGCCAAGATAAGAAGCCATAATGAATGGACCTTGAGATGCCCTGACAGAAGCAGTTTTAATTTGACTGGTTTTAATAAAATTAATTTTAAAAAGAACAACAACAAAATGGCAGAAAGAAGAGGAGAGCAATTTGGAGAGACCAGAAAGGCTGAGATCTACAAACATCCAGAATGGACCCTCTCCACCGTTTTTTCCATTCAATGGGCTAGTCAAGTCAGCAGAGGGAAAAAAAAATAATGTGTTTTCCTTACATCTCTCTGTCATGAAAAAGCCTGTCTGTGCCCAGTATTGTGCACAGACACTGAGCTATGGAAATTATATGGCCTGGCTGAATAGAAAAGTACCCTCATAAGCACAGAATGGTTCATTCATTCATTACTCCATTCTTCCTTCAGTGAATATTAACTGCACATCCCTACCTAGGCCAAGGGTGCATGGAACAGGCCTGCTACCACCCACACTGAAGCCTGGGGGGGCTTGGTGTTCCCAACAAAGTGAGGAATACTCCCCTGGTCCAAGAACTCCTACTGTGCTCGGTGGTCTCGGCAGGGCAGCCACCACTGTACGTCCTTGGGCACACTCCTCCCTCCCCCAGTTACTTTTCCACTTCCATATTTACTTCCCGATTTTGGTCTTCTGGCCCTGCATGTGCACTTGGCTTCCCTGAGCTCACTAGTTCAGCTCCATGAGAACAACATACTTGGGAAAACACCAAGGTGGCATTCTACTCCCAAAAGGAGCCATCTTCTAACCAGAGAGGCAGACTTTGGCCCAAGTCGTTATGTCCACGAGCAAATCACTTTGTGGACTTTGGTTGTGTCTGTACGCAAAATATGTGGTTGAAGCAGATGATCTGCTCCATTTTTGACTAATATCAGAGGCTTTGATGGATCAAACATTTTGATAGGCCTAGGATGAAAGACCTGGTTAAGATGTTATTGTGCCCTCAAGGGGCCCAAAAGCTCATGAAACAAAGACAAAAAAATAAACACAGCCATAACCCCAGGAGGTTTATGTGCTCCTTCAACCTTCCAGCGATGGCAAGAGCTCTAAGATCCCTTCTAACACCAGATGTCCTGATTAGTGTACTATCCTGCATTTTCTCTGGTTTTTAAGACAAAGTACAGAACTACAAAGTGTGGTTACCCAAGCGTTCTAACAGTCACCTCCATGAAACTGCGCATTTTCCCCACATTAGAGGGAAGGCTCCTTTGCAAAATGCAACACTAAAAATAATTCTCCCCTTCGCATGGTGACAAATGGGAATGAGACTTATCATGGCGATCGTTTCATGGCATACAGAAGTCTCAAATCACTATGCTGTGTACCAGGACCCAACATAGTGCTGTAAGTCAATTATACTTCAAAAACAAACTAAAAATTAAAAAAAAAAAAAGAGAAACTCAAAGCAAAAGAAATCATATTTGTTGTTACCAGAGGGTGGAGGGAGGGAGAACTGGATGAAGGTGGAGAAAAGGCACAAACTTCCAGTTATAAGATAAATAAAGTCCTGGGGATGTAATGTGTGACGTGATAAAGGTAATTAACTCTGCTTTATGTTATATATGAAAGCTGTTAAGAAAATACATCCTAAGAGTTATCACAAGGAAAAGCAATTTTTTCCCTTCTTTCCTTCCTTCCTTTGTTCCTTCCTTCCTTTTCTTTCTTTTTTCCTTTCTTTCTTTCTCGCCACACCTGAGAAAGCTCCTGAGCCAGGGACTGACCTCTGCTGCAGCTATGGCAATGTTGGATCCTATAACCCACTGGGCCAGGCATTGAACCTGCACCATGTCACCTAACCAAGATGCTGCAGTTGGATTCTTAACCCACTATGCCATAGCAGGAACTCCTCTCTTTCTTTATTTTTGAATCTGTGAGAAATGACGGATGTGCACCAAACTTACGGTGATCATCACCTCAGGACGTAGGTAAGTCAAAGCATCACGCTGTCCACCTTAAACTTACCCAGTGCTGTATGTTAATTATATCAATAAACCTGGAAGAGAATAAAATAGAATCTAAAAAATAAAAAAGAAAGAAAGAAAAAAAAACTTCCCCTTCCTTGCTGCCTCTGGGGCTATACTTTCTCCATGACTATGAAAGGAAAGTCACTCATTACTAAACAGCTCAGCAAGGCTCACACTATTGGAGAATATAAAGTTTTATGAGCAGATCTCTCCTTTTCTCTCTGGGTGTAAGTGAGAAAGTGAGTGAGAGAGAAAGCTGGAGAGGTCTGGCTCAGGAGTCCTTGGTGAATTATAGACTGCCGCTCAAGATTCACAGCTCTTCGTGGTAGGAGGTTAATATTCTCACATGTCATTAGGTCTGCTGGCTCTCCTGATGGTTCATTGAAGCAGGCAGCAAATTATTTCCTCATGCTGAAGAGGACAGCACACTTCAAAGAAAGGGAACTCAGGTCAGGATGGGCCTCTGGGTGGATTAATGACTTGGGATCACCAGAGGTTGTCTCTAGGTAAGACTGAGCCCAAAGCCTTTAACAAAGCTCACTTTTTGATCCATCATGACCGGGCTTTCAAGTCAGACCTCCAGGTTTTATTCCTATCACCCTCTAAGGGCCTGCCAAGACCTAGAGGAAGACTGAGGAACCTGTCTGGGCATTTTATCATCCCTTGAAATGCCTCCAACCTGTTTTCTGGCATGGTACATCTCACCCACAGTTCAAGAGGGAGTTTAAACACCACCTCCTTGGAGGACACTTCTCAGCCCGAGCCAGCCCCGCTGACAATGCCTAGACTCAATCCCAAGGGGCTTCTGCATGGCATGCCCCTTCCACTGGCCAGCCACAGACTTGCTCTGTTCTCCTGCTATCCTCGGTGTCTCATGTCTCTTTGACAGTTCATTAAGTAAGGGGACCACAGGCCCAATGGGTTTTGTCTTCTTGCATCACCCCCAGTGACAGCAGAGCAGGAGGATGGGAGAAACTACCTGCCCTGGATGCAGGCCCAGATCCTGATCCTGTTTCCTTTCTAGAAGAAGGGGCCAGGAGGAGTCCCAGAAGTGTCTATGATACAGGCTCATTAAATTCAGTCTTTGGAGGTAGCTTGAAAAAATACCACTTCTAAAGATGAAATTAGGAAAGAGCAGTGCAAGGCCCAAGACACTCAGGGGAAGTCGGGGAAAACTCAAGGGTGTCTTTCCTCAGGCTTTGAATTGCTAAATAAGTATGTTTAGTGCACATGCCCATGGGAGTTTGTATCTTGTTTTCTTAAGCAGAGGTTTTCTAAAAAGCAGAAAGTCTCTCGGGGTGTGTGTGGTGGAGGACAGGAGGTTGGGGGGCCGGCACACCTTCAGTATCATCTGGGTGGAGGCCCCAGGGAGGGGCTTGAGGGTGTGACTGGGGGACACACTCCTGACAGGCCATGTCCAGCCGCCATACTGGGCCTCTTGACCCCCTCAGCACAGGGGTCAGGAAGGAATTCCCTCCAGTGGCTGTGGGTGAAGCTGATGGGTCTCCCAAATGTCTTCTCCCCTTAGAGTAATGGGATTGCTCTGAGTTGGGGAGGTCAACAGTACCAGCATTAGGCAAGCAAAGCCCGCCCCTCACTTCGAACCTGGATGTGCACATGCAGGTTAGGGAGAGCTCTTGGTGGGCAGGAAAGCCCTGGGGAAACATCAGGAGCATCACCCCTGTTGCCAGCCGATCTTCTGCCACTGCCACACTCACCTGGAAATCGTCTCTTCCGTTCCCAGCTCCTTTCTCCCTATCTACTCTCCTCAAAAACCCCAATTCCTCTCCTCCAAAATAGTTTTACCTTCTTTAACATAATGTTCTCCATAACATATGCAGGAAAAACAAATAAAAACACAGGCACACAGCCAGACACCAAGGATCTACCTCCAGATAGCAGAGCACAGACAATGCAGAGGTCAAGCAAACAAGCTTGACCCAAGTTCACTCTGGGTCAGACCCCAAAGAGCAAAGCTCCCTTGACCTGGCCACACAGCCAAGCAGTCCACCCTCAGCTCAGTAAAAAAGTATCTGGTGAGGCATCAAAGAAAGAGCCCTGTACCATGGGCAGCAGCCTGGACTCCAGTCCCAACTCACTTAATGCACTGTGCCAGCCGGGCCCTTCCTTCCCCTCTCTGGGGCTCCAATTTCTCCAGAATGGAATAAAGAAAGAGGGGTGACTTTATCAGCAGGTCTTGAAGGGCAATTTGTGGACCAACTGCCTCAGCATCTCCTGAGACGCTAAAAACAGATGCCAAGGTCCACCCTGACCTCCAAACCAGGTTCCTTGTAGGTGGGGACTGGGTATCTACAGTTAATTGCCATGCCACACCATTTCTAGGTACATCAAAGTGTGAGAAAGAGTGGGGGTCCCCCAGCTCAGATACCTTCCAGGACCAGTCAGGTGACACCCTGTATTTCAAGGAATCCAAGGTTTATCGATTACAGATACAGCATTATCTTATGTACTGGCAAGAGAGAAGAACTAGTCAGTTAAAAATGACCCAATGTTTCCTACTTTAAAATGCCTCAGGAACTCTCTCCCTTTTTTATATCCTGCTCGTTGCTTTCCAAGAAACAATGCATCAAGGTCATGACTCCAACCACAAATACTTCCTTTATAGAATCAAGTTTATGCCCTTTCCATATACACAATAAGTTTGTCTTTCAGTGCCAAATCACAGTGAATTTAATAGCACATGAAGTATCATACATATATATTATATATATATACATATATATAAAAAAAACAACTGAAGTGAAAATAATAACAAACCATAACCAAGTTGGAGCGTGTACTTACAACAACAATGGTATCACATTGCCAGCCAATGACAATTTTAAGAAGCCATCAATTTTGAGATGGACCTTGGGATGTTAACATGTGCAAAGAAACCTACCTCTTAGAAATGCTGAAATATAGAAAATGCAGGCAAGGTAATAGGGAGGACTGAGGACTAAGGATAGGAGTGTATACTCTACCCAAAGGCATCCAAACCTGTCCCAGTGTTGTCTACAAATAGCCGTGGGCTGCATTTGGCCCCTGGGAAGGATGACCACATGATCTATTATCTACGACGGGGCATCTCCCAGAGTTGAGGGGTACTATGACAGGTTATGCCAGGAACACAGGCTTTCACTAGAATCATCCTGGACAAACCAGGATGGAAGTTACCCATGAGCCAGCACACACCCCGGGTCACGTGATGACCAGAGCCCTGTTCATTCTCATCTTCAGTGACATCTGTAACATCACACAGTCACTGAAGCTACTTTTCACTCTACGTCTTTAAAACTCCCTGGAGGTCTGCCAACTTTACCCCTGAAGAGTTCCCCTAGCTCTCTTTAAGTGCCTAGCAGAGAACTATCACTACCCCTTCCTAATTCGAGGGGGTCTATGGTCCCTCCTGAGAGAACACCACAGACTCCCACAGTGATCCTTACAATGGTTTGAAGGGATGTGATCAGTGATTCTCAACCAAGGGTGATTTTGCCCCCCTAGAGGACATTTGGCAAAGTCTAAAAACAGTTCTGGTTGTCACTGGAGGTACTACTTCTGGTACCTAGATAGTAGAGGCCAGGGATGCTGCTAAACGTCCAATAATACACAGAAGAGCCCCCACGACAAAGACTTAGCTGTCCCAAAATGTCATTAGTGGAGGCTGAGAGCCTCTGGGTTGGGTGAAGGATGCACCTTCTGGTCCCCAACCATGGGGAAAGTCGCCCTCCTTCCTTTTCCGTCTAACAAGTATCCCAGCAAGCCCTCCGCCATAGCTGCTGGGGGTCCCCAGCCAAGGCCTGCTGGCCCAATTCATGCTCTAGGAAGGAGCCACCACAGTGACAGAAGAGATGGCACAGCTGTCAATCTCCACGAGGAACGTAATCGAACCTTCCCAGTTTCATGGGAAAAGACAAGATTGACAGATTGCGTGACTCTTCTCTTCTCCACCATCACTTGAAAAGAAAGTGATGGCAAACATATCAAGAGAGAGTTGGAAGCTGCAGTTCTCGTTAGCGCACAGAGGCCCTGAACTTCCAAGGCTGCATACAGCCCTGGAACATGTGTACGCTCCTTAGGGAACCGGAGCAGCCAGGGAAGAAAACACCCCACATGGAGTGGGCTTGTCCTGGCCTTGAGACAGGGCCCCTCAGACATGTCAGCTGTGTCCCAGTGCAGCCTGCGGAGTGTGGGCAGAGAAGCTCCATTCTTCACGCTTGCTGGACTCCTCCTTCCACAGGGAACAACAATATGCCCCCCACCCCCTAAGGAATGTGGGATCCTGAAGGTAACGTCGGACCAAGAGAGAACATGGACAGGATACAAGGGCTGTCAAGACCAAGGACAGGACATGGAGTTCAAGGGTCTGGACCAAAGACCCTTAACCTGGATGGCTTAGAACAACGCACACTGGTCTCATGGTTGTGGCAGCCAGAAGTTAGAGTCAGCAGGCTATGTCCCTCTGAAGGAACAGGGCAAAGATCTGGCCCAGGCCTCTCCCAGAATTGCCCTATGTGTGGGTGGATGTGTCTTTTCACATGGCATTCTTTTTTTTTTTTTGCTGTGCCCATTGGCATTTAGATGTTTCCAGGCCCAGGATCGAACCTATGCCATGGCAGTGACCCAAGCCACACAGAACAGACAATGCTGGATCTTTAACCACTAGGCCACCAGGGAACTCCTCACATGGCATTCTTCTCATAAGGGTACTGGTTCTATTGGAGAAGGGGCCACCTACTCCTCATTCCAGTGTAATCTTTTTTTTTTTTTTTGCTTAGGCCATGACATGTGCAATTTCCCAGGCCAGGGATCAAACCCACGCTATAGAAGCAACCTGAGCCACTACAGTGACAATGCCAGGATCTTTTCTTTTTCTTTTTTGTTCTCCCATGGCATATGGATTTCCTGGGGTCAGGGATCAGATCCGAGTTACAGTTGCAATCTAAAATGTAGCTGCAGCAATGCTGGACTCTTGACCCACTGTGCCAGGCCCGGAATCGAACCTGTGTCCCAGTGCTCCCAAGACACCGTCAATCCTATTGAACCACGGCGGGAATTCCGCAATGCTGGGTTCTTAACCTGCTGTGCTACAAGAGAACTCCAGCATAATCTTAATTTAACTAATTACGTTTACAACACTCCTATTTCCAAATCAGATCACACCCTGAGGTCCTGGGGGTTATGTCTTCAGTAAGGGCATGTGGAAGAGACAAATTCAACCAATAACACCTCCTAAGTGACTACTATTCCCATAGGGTGCCGAGGTTCTCACTGGGGACCAAGGATGTGTTACAGTGAGGAGGAGACCCCACAAGCAGCTGAAGCAGGCCTGAGAACTCAGAATCTAAGCAGTGCTTTGAGAGTCAGCCCCATGCTCCTGCAACCATTTCATTTTCACTCTCCTTTCCCCAGACCTCCCTTCCTATTCCAGGTTTAACACAACCATCATTCAGAATTGAAAAATACAGCACACTATTTATCGAAAGTTCGCACTTGCATCCATCTTCATTCTCTGAGACACAGCCATGAACCTAGAGGTAAGTGAATAACGCGGGCATGAAGTCCATGTCCAATAAAGGTTTGTTCCTTTTTCTTGCCCCTCTCAGCCCCAGCGATGATGTCACAGAAGGAGGATATCACGGAAGGGGATCTTAAGTGTTCATTCAGAAAACCATGACTCTCAAACAAAGCAGTATCTTAAGATTCTTGTTTCCTAATCCTCGGCTGAAATTTTAAAAAGGCAGTGAAGCAATGGCTATTGTATTGTTAGCAAAGAAAAACAGACTGAAAACAAAAACAAAACCACCTGCTAAAATAGACAAACCAAAGCTAACAAATCAGAGTAGACTGGGGACACTCAGCACAGATGCAATCAGTACCCTACCCTTTGGCAGCCATCAAAAATCACAGTCAGGAGTCAGAAACCACCAACATCAAAGGAAAAAAAGTCAACATATATTTAAAGAGAACCTCCAGTGTGGTTGCTTTTACCTGAAGTACTAGACAGTTGCCGCATTCAAATTGTTTATAATTCTCATGGAGAGACAAGATGTCGACATGTGGAAATTAAACAATGCAAGATTCAAGGAGTAACTCAAGATAACAATACCACTGTCACAAAGCAATATATGATTATATGCCAAATAAACAATATAGAAAAGAAACTACAAGAGCTCGGAGGGAGTGATTACCTTAGACTGGAAGTCCAGGAGTGACACTTCCAAAGACGTAGATGCTGAGCTGAGATTTGACAATTATACAAGTACCCTCTGCAGAATCTCTTTAAGGAAAGAGAGAAGTAGGTAACAGAAGTTTTTGGAAAATGTCATTCAAAAAGAGTTAGTATTTTTTAATAATTAAAGGGTAAAAGGTGGCTCCTTCGGAGACCTCACTCTTAAATGACCCCAGAAGGATGGGCTGTTAGGAGGAGGATCAGTGTGGTGGGGGAAGCAGCTTTCAAGACGGCTCCCCACTTTCCCTTCCTCCAGGGGTTCACGCCTCCATGCAATCCCCTCTGCTAGAGGCTGGGCTGGAACTGATGATTACAATATTGCAAAGCGATGGGGTCTTACTTACCATTTACGGTCACAAAGAGACTGTGACTTCCGCCTTGGTGGTCTTCTCTCTCTCCCTCCCTCACTCCCTCACAAGCTTGTTGCCATGTCATGAGCTGCCCTGTGCAGATGCCCATGTGGTAAGTAATTCAGGGAGGTCTCTGACAACCCACACCCAAGATGAAAACAGACTCTTAGGAGTTCCCCCTAAGAACTCCCGCTCTTAGCGGGTTAAGAATCTAATACACATAATGTCTGTGAGGATGCGGGTTCGATCCCTGGCCTTGCTCAGTGGATTAAAGAGCCAGTATCACTGTAAGCTATGATGTAGGTGGCAGAGACAGCTCTGATCCTGCATTGCTGTGGCTGTGGTATAGGCAGGAAGCTGCAGCTCCGATTTGACCCCTAGCCTGGGAATGTCCGTATGCTACAGGTGTGCCATCCCCCCCTCCGCAAGGAAAAAAAAAAAAGAAAAGAAAAAACAGGGCCTTAGTCCAACATCCTGTGAAGAACAGAATCCTGCCAAAAACATGTGCATCAGCTTAGCGAGGGATCCTCCCCAGTTGAGCCTTGAGATGATCACAGCTCTGTCATCTTAACTGTAGCCTTGTGACAGGCCCTGGATTGAGGCCACATACAGACTCCTGATCCATAGAAACTGTCAGAAATAATGTTTGTTGTTTTAAGCTGCTAAATTTGGGGATGATCTCTTAGGTTATCTCTGTTATACAAAGGGTAAGGTGCTGATAATGCCATGATAGATAATTAAAATAAAGGACAAAGTGTTGAAGTATCCAGTTCTCCAACCTGCCACCCAAGACCCTCTCCATCCTTATGATGGATAGATATCAGAAAGAATTAACTGAGATCAGAAGATAAAGGAGAACAAGGAAAAACAAAAGAAATACATACACATGAGTAGGGGTGCTATGTTAGATTTGGGATGTCAGCCAATTCACATGTACGCACATGACTGAAGAGATAGAAGCCCAACACTAAGTGATCTGAGCCCCAAACCTCCCCTGGTAGCCTGTCCTAGAGAAAGTGGCTATTTAGACACTGTTTTCAGTGGTTTGGCCTCCTGAAATGGAGCTGGGATCTTCTGGGTCAGGTCTCCCATCACTGGAAACTTTAAAGGTGTCATTCCCCAGAGCACTGAGCCACATTCCAGGATGCAGAGACAGGGGTGTGGATTCTACCATGCAGGCTTTTTCCCTGGGCCCTGTCTCCTAAAAACTTAGAAATGAGCCTAAGCTGATCAATGAAAAGGTTCAACAACTTGAGCTCAGGTCTTTGAGTCCAAATGGCCACACTCTGCAGCACGTCCCTGTTCTCCAGGCTGAGCTGCTACTCTGCTCCGTGACATTTCTGAGGGCGAGCACTCCGGACCCTGGAAGGGGCAGGGGAAACCAGAACTAACTGCAGGGATTCTCTCTCTCTTCTTCCGTGAGTACAAGGCCCTAGAGGGTGATGTTCCCAGAAGCTGACTTTGAGATGAAGACATGAGAGCTAGCTTTTACCTGGGAGGTGATCATGCAGAGCATCAGAAACTGAGATAAGAAAAGGAGAGAAGTGAATAAAGGATGCATCACGAAGCAGGTTGTTGCCACGGAGGACAAATGGGGTTCGACCCCTCTATGGGGCAGGGATAAGTAAACTTTTTATGCCAATGGCCAGAGAGTAAATATGTTAGGATATGAGGGCTGCAGCTCAGTCACAACTATTCAACTCTGCATGCAGCAGCTGATAATAGGGCAATGAATGGGCATACGTGTGTTGCAATAAAACTTTACTTACAAAAATAGACAGCAGGCCAGATTGGGCCCTGGGGCAGCATGGGATGAAATGTGGATCGCTTCTTAGCAATATCTCCAGGGAGGGGTGAGGGAGCCGGGACATTTATCCAGTTCCTCCCATCAGTCACTGGTTGGCGGCCAAGCAGGTCCCAGCGGCCCTAGCAAATAGCTGCAGACAAGTGCACACAGGAATGCTGAGGGCCACGGGGATCTGGGCGGAGCACCCACAGCTACGCAGACTCTGTGCCAGCCTAACCCATTCTTAAAGAGGGCAGGGAGAGGGAGTGACAGAAAGGAGGCAAGGAGCAAACAGGGGCTTTCTACAGTGTGTGGTGTGGGCTGTCAACACCATTCCTCTTCTCTCCCCTCCCTCTCTCCTTGCACTACTGGGCTTTTTTATTTCTATTTTTTTTTTATTCTCTTTTTCTGTTTTTTTTTTTTTTTTTTTTTTTCTCTTTTTAGGGCTGCACTCGCGGCATATGGAGTTTCCCAGGTTAGGGGTCTAATCGGAGCTGCAGTTGCTGGCCTAGACCACAGCCACAGCAATGCTGGATCCAAGTCACATCTGCGACCTACACCACAGCTCACGGCAATGCCGGATCCTTAACCCACTGAGCGAGGCCAGGGATCGAACCAGCAACCTCATGGTTCCTAGTGGGATTCATTTCCACTGCACCACAACGGGAACTCCCTCTACTTTATTTTTTTTAAGTTTTATTGAAGTAGAGTTAACTTACAGGACTGTGATAATTTCTGCTATACAAAAAGGTAACCCAGTCATACTATCACAAGGAGGAATTCAGCAGGTAGAATTTTCCAATAACAAGCTTTACCTGTTGCCAGGGTTCAGTGCTAACCACAGCCCAGCCACATCAGAGGCCTCAACTCCTTGGTACACCCAGAGGTTATGTCCTTCTTACAGAACCACCCCCACCCCAGATGGACTTTGATTTTGCTTTTGTTTTTGAATTGGCCTTGAAATGTCAAGTGGCTGGATAGAGGAAATGATTGGGAAAATCAATAGAAGAGTCTGTACAGCTCTGGAGCCCATCATCCCCACCCACCCCATCCTCACAAGAAGGGTAAAATGCCACCCTCCCTCTCCTCTACCCCCCAGCTAAAGTCAAAGGAAAAAAAATTAAATTAAATCATCTTATTATGTAATTGGGCCTAGGCCTCAGGCTGCAGCAGTAAAGAAGGGATTAAGGGCAGAGCCACCTGGGCAGCCATTCTCCTGGGTCCCATTACCACCCCCCTCGTTCCTTTTTATAGCCAACAGATTAAAATGCGAGCCTAGCAATCTTTGATCTTTCACTTGCTGACACAAATCCTTTCAAGCTTCCAACATTTTCTGCTGAGGTAATTAGTACTAATTAAAAGGTTTCCAACAGTCTTTGCTCCATTTTTTTTTTCCTCCAGTGTGTCTCCCCCTGCTCCCCCTCCCCAAAGAAATTGCTTTTACAAGTACCTTCCATCCCTGAAACACGGGCATCCCTCACTTTCTTCTTTATCTGACTTGGCCAGATCAAGTAGATTAGGGATTCCATTATTCCCAATACAAAGCCAGACAACAGGTTTTTACTATCGCTCCCGACCTGTGGGGAGTGCATGGGCTTCTGCTCAGAAACAAGCATCTTGGCTTGTATGAAAAGACAGTCCAATTATGCAGGAAAAGACACCATGCAGTGTCTCTTTAACCCAAGGAAGGACACCCTTTAATGATGAAGTGTTTCACTCCAGTGTCTCTCCCTTTCTCTCTCTCTCTCTCTCTCTCTCTCTCTCTCTCTCTCTCACACACACACACACACACACACACACACACATACACCGCTTCACTGTTCAAACTGACAAGTTGTGAAAACTTGCCTCCTCTCTTGCTCTGTCCCCATGCTTTCTTTTTGTTTGCAGAGGTTACAGGGCAGGGGAAATCCATACAGACTATTTAAAGGATAATGCAAAAAAAATTAAAGACAGGACTGTCTGACCAAAGTTTGAAAAAGACTTGAAAAGAAATGCACACACAGTCATACACATACACTTGGCCATGGATTCAAATTCCCAATCAAACAATTTCTGCGGTCTTCCCTGGGCTCCTAGCCTGGGGCGTGGGGAAAGGGGAGCTCAGGTGTTTACCTGAGCTAGAGCCCCGTCCCGGAGCAAGTGCGGCCAGACTGGAGCTTCTGAAACATACCAGGGCCCCTGAGCACTGCTCACTACAAAGCGGGCTGCTGCTGCTGCTGGCAGAGCGGGAACTCTGGTTGTCCAGAAGTTGTGTCAAGGCAGAGGGGAACCTGGTACAGACTCAGGGCTACAGACACCTGGGACTCTATTACTCACCTTCTACTCAGCAAAAGTAAACACGGAAAGAATAGAGGGTATTAACATCTCGCTTAATCCCACTCAATCTCTTTCTTGCAGATGTGAAAACCGAGATGGGGAGGGGTGAGTGTTAAGGAACCCATGGTGACAGTGGCTTTCTGACTTTCTCCTGAGTGCTGTGTGACTGGCACGCAGGTTTCACCCACCTCAGCCCATCACCCCACAGGCAGGTGTGAGAACTGCTCCTCTATCTCAGGGAGGGCAACAAGGATCCCAGAGGAGGCCCCTGTGGTCAAGGTCACACGTTAGCCCATGGGAGATTCCTCACTTGCTCTTCAGACCAGCCCAGGGGTGAGGAAATGAGAGGGCTGCACTGTCCCTTTGTGCTGGCCTCCAGCATCTCCAGGAGGTTGAGAATGACCCCTCCACCCCTCTTGTGGCTCCTATGACAGCAGTGACTGCAGCAAGAAGATGTTTTTTTTTTTTTTTTTTTTTTTTTTTTTGCTCTTTTTTAGGCTGCACTCTTGGCATATAGAAGGTCCCAGGCTAGCGGTTGAATCCGAGCTGTAGTTGCCTGCCATCACCACAGCCACAGCAATGCAGGATTGGAGACACATCTGTAAACTATACCATAGCTCACAGCAATGCTGGATCCTTAACCCACTGAGCGAGGCTAGGGATCAAACCCACATCCTCACAGATACTAGTTGGGTTCTTAACCCACTGAACCACAACAGGAACTCCCTTTTTTTAAAGTTTTATTGAAGTATAGTTAATTTACAAGGCTGTGATACTTTCTGCTGTATAACAAAGTGACCCAGTCCTAAGTATACACATAACCATTCTCTTTCAAGATTCTTTTCCCACATAGATTATCACAGAATATTGAGTTCTCTGTGCTATAGAGCAGGTCTCCGTGGGCCAATCATTCCATATACCTCAGTGTGCATGTGCCAATCCCAAACCCCCACCCATCCCTCCCAACCCAGACCTGTCTCCTTTGGTAACGAGAAGTTTTTCCAGGTCCGTAGTCTATTTCTGTTCTGCAAATAAGTTCATCTGTATCCTTTTATTTTTAGATTCCACATTCAGGTGAAGATGCTTTTTCTGACTCGGCTGTTGCAGCTTTTATGTTAAATTGGTAAATGCTCTTTTAGAGTCAGAGGGCCCAGGAATTAGCGGCTCCAGATCCCAAATGGGCTCTGATGAGACTCTTCAGCTAAGTGTGGGGTACCACTAAAATATATATCCACTCCCTCTCCTACCCTCCTCCACACACACAAAAAAGGCTAATGCTGAAAAGTAATGGATTTAATGATCTAGAAAATCTAGACGCTGGAAACTCCAAGGGAGATCATATTAAATTAGACCAGTACAAACAAGCCAAACTAGATTTATCCTCTTGTGGTTACAGATTTTATCTACTAAACCAGGTTTTCGGGGCTAGTGTCTGTTTTCAATGAATAGAATTTTTGAATGTCAAGTCCCAGGGTTCCTTGTGGAGGAAGATTTACCCCCCAAGGACCTCAGTTCAGTTGGGGTTGGTCAGACCCAGGATCCGCAGGGGGGCCAGAGAGACAAAGGGCTCTCTTCTACCTGTTCCTGGGGCCAGGTCACCTGCTGTGAACCAGCCACAGGAGGGAGATAGAGGTGGGTGGAGACAGATCAAGGTACAGAGAGAAAAGATGTCTTCCCTTAACTCCTTCCTGAGGGAGTGAGGAAACCACCAGCGAGGGAGAGGAGGGGGAGGGTCAAGAAACGGCAGAGAGGGTTCTGGAATGAATGTCACAGACTCTTAAAGAGACACACATGAACTGGATTAAGAGTACCTGAAACACTGCTGCAGACCTGCCCTGTAGGGAATCCTGCAGGGGCCCTCGCTAGAACAAAGAGGACGTGGGACTATTTTAAGATTCCCTTCTTCATAGGAAAACAACTCTAGCACCTTCCCTCTAAAGCCAACCACGAGGAAGCTGTGTTTGTCCACTGCTTCTCTCCCAGGGACCGTCCCCCAGGCCATCCGCAGGGGAAAAGTACTCCCTACTGCCTTGCTGCCTTGGGTAGCTGCTAAGACATAATTACAACTGAGAGAAGGCAGGTGGGGGGCGGGGCGTGGAGGGAAGGAAATTACTTTTGAAAATTATGAAAAATACCTTGACGGCATCTCTTTGAGGCTCATATTTAGCTCTCAGAAACGATTTCTGCCAAAGGGTGCATTCTGACAGGGGGAAGATGAAACGAGGGGCTGGGGGGATGGGGGGTGCTGCCAAGAGGCAGCTGCCTGTCAGAACTGATGACTCGGCAGCTGAAGTCAACTGGGAAAACTGACCCACCCAAACCAGGGGGTTGCTGGAGAGGAAAAGAGAAGCTCGGACAACAGCCCGTCTGGCCAAAATGACCACAGGGGGACACAAGCACAAGTCTATTGGGCCCTCAGACCACCCAGAGCTTCCCTAAAGAGTCTAAGTATCTGGGAGAGAGTTAGATTTATACACTAATCCAGAGAGTCTCCAGCTCTGCTGGATGGAACACAGACCCGGGGCTGGGAGCTTGTGGCCTGAGGTCACTGAGCAAAGGCTTGGCGCCCCACACTCATGCACCAGAGGGACGCAGGGGAGGCAAGCCCAGCAAACCTTGCACGGCTCCTGCTCCTCTGGGGCCCCTGCCTGTGGATTTTTTTTTGTTTTGTTTTTGGCTTGGCCTGAGGCATGTAGAAGTTCCCAGGCCAGGGATTGAACCCTCTCCACACCAGCAACCTGGGCTGTTGCAGTGACAATGCCAGATCCTTAACTTGCTGTGCCACGAGAGAATTACCCCCAGAACTTTACACAGCCAGTCATGCAAAGTGATTTTAACACCACCCTTTTCTGCAACCAGTCTCTCATTCAAGGAGGCTCACCAAAAGGCTATTTTCCTTACTGAATTCTGAAAGAAGCTGGAATACCTACTTCTAACATGGACCTTTTTCTTTGTTTTGCTTGTGGCTTGACCTGGGTTGAGGGTGGGGTTGGGCTGCATCTTAGTTTAGTGGCAGAAATACAAACTGGGAGAGTCAGGAGCAGTGGTGTACCAAAGAGGGGGAGGCCCTCACCCTGGGGGGGAGGAGGAGGTCGTCACTGACATTATTTGGAATTGTGGTGGCAATTAAAGTCAGAGCCAGGGGCTTTGTTATTGCTTATATGTTCTCCACAGTCAAGATGGACCCTGACTGCCCACGCCTAGGGCGACCTGTCCCCACCACTGCTCAGGGATCCTGGGTTCTAGGACCTTTCTGCTCCCTACTGTCTGTGTGATCTTGAACATGCACTTGAGGTGTGGGTCACAGGTTCTTCCTCTGCAAAACTAAGGCAACTGGTAAAACTGGGGATTCGCTAATGATTCCAAAAACTCTTCCTCTGAAGTTTCTAACGATCCCTATTTCCCTCAAATATTTCAGTTTGAAACTTCACTTCGGGCCGTGGAAGGTACTGCAAAGGACTACAATTAAGGAAAGGATGATGCTCACACATAGTGCTTAAAGATGAGTTTCTTCTCAGAAGTTCTCCAGGACTGCTCAGACACAGGTTCCATCCTCAGAGCTGAGAAAGGAATTCCCTGACCCCAAACACTGCTGTCAGCTGGACCAGCGTGGCAGAGGGACACGGTGGGGGATCTGCGGTTGTCTGCTTACTCGCCCTGCTTGGAGCCAGGCCAGCGCTGACCACACCAGTCCTCTGTGCTCCACTGTCCAGAACTCTGGGCAATGCCACCTCTTTATATAACAGAAATAAAAAAAAGATTTGAAAGCAGAGAGCAAAGATTTGAAGGCAAAAGGTGTTTTGCTTGTTTCTTTCCAAAAATGAGTTAGTATGTTTCAAGGTCAACTGGAGAAAGGGTATATACCAAGCAAAAAGGGAGGAAAAAAATGTTTAAACTGCTGCAGCTTTAAAAGCTTAACCAGTAAAGCCCCTCCAGCCTTCAGTCAATGGGAATCAAAACAATGATTTCCAGCTCTTTTATCAGTCTCCAGGCAGGATCACTTCGTTGGAGGCGTGCTCCTTTCTTTCCCTTTCACCCCATTTCCAAACTGCCATCCACTCCCAAGTCCTGCAGATGCATTTTGACAAAGGCCAGGGTGCAGCCTCTTCCCAACATCAGCTGCCCCACTACAAACACTCTTTGGCAATTGAGGTCTTCAAGGGGGTCCTCTCAGGCTGCTGCCCTCCCACTCCTTCAAATCCTAGGGGCAATGCCGCAGAAAGCTCTAAGCAGAGAGGATTTCTAATGCCTGCCACTTGCTGAAAATTGATTTTCAGAGGAGAGCTCTAGAGGGCCAAGTATCTCCACAGTTTGGAACACTCATCATCTCTGACGATGAAGTCATTTGCTGCCATAAGCAGAACAAGGGTTAATGACCCAAAATCGAATAAATTACTGGATTCAGATCCATCATTACCATTGGTTTTAAAAATAATCGGGAGCGTTTGAATGTGGGCTGGGAGCCATCACAAAGACGGACGCGCCTCCCCTTCCCTTCCTTTGCTTACGACAATAAATCCTGCGGAAGAGCATCTGAGGCTCACACACCAATTAACATTTCTCATACCAGCGCACAGGGGGCCGTGCAAAGTGATTCCATAGTAAATTAGTTTGGCAATTGCCTTACGTGTGACACCAGGAGATGTCCTCAGTCTTTGGGATCGGGGGAGGCAAGAGAACTTTCTTCCCTAAGTGCCACTTCACGGTTTCCCCGCAGACGAGGTGGCAGGAACACTTGGGCAGACACTCTCAGCACCACAGTAAAGCTTCCAACAATTTATCCAAACAAAGCCAGTGCGGGATGAGGGAAAGACAGGGGAAGTAGATGAATAAGTAAGATCAATTATGGGGCGGGGGGGGGGACCCTGAGGCCCCAGTCCATGACACAGATCTCAAAGCCAACTGTGCCAGAGTGGACGTGACATGCCGGGACTGAAAACAGGGCTCCCCTAAAGGATGCCTCCCATTCTGAGAAGGGGCAGCAGAGGCAGAGGATGCGAAAGAGGGGAGGGGGGAGCCGAGGGGGGCCAAGGCAAGGGAGACCAGGAGGCAGCAGGCAGGTGAATGAAAAACCACACATAATGGCCTGGGGTTTATTTTACAGAGAATAAAATGGCTCAATTTGAGCACTTTAGACTGTTGAAATTGGCCAGTGTGAGACAGCACGGGTACCTCCAAGAGCAGACTGTTAACATCAGCCACAGGAGACTCAAGGCCCAGGGGGCAGAGAAAGGGAAAATAAATATATAAACACACACACACACACCCCTCCAACCTGAAAACTGGTGAGATCAGAGACAACCACAGAGGTGATGTGGCAAGGAAATGCTTAGCCAGGCATCCCAATGCCCTCAATGCTTCTCAAACTGCATCTCTAATCTGGGGGGTGGGGGGTGGGGGCTCATCACACGCTGGCCTCTTGCTTCTTGCTCTAAAAATGCCACATCTTTTTAAAAAGAAGCCTAGTTTATTATTTAGTAGGAACAGCAGGTTTTTGCTTTTTTTTTAAGGGCTGCTAATAATTCTGATCCTCCTTTCAAAAACAATCCACCCCTCGCTAAGAAAAAGTCAGAGCGACTGACTAATGGGAGTAATTCAAAGTACCTCAATTAAAATTCAGGTTTTGGCCTTTCGAGCAGTCTATTTAAAGATTTTTTTTTCCTCTCGATTGGTTGTAGACAGATGATTATTAAATATTTATGTGTCAGTGAAAGGGGCTCTTGGAGCTTGGCTTGGCTGAGGGCAGAGCTTTCTGGTGCTGCTGTTTCCCTTCTCGGGGGACCCAGAGAATGATTACTTTATTTGGCTCCTTCACTACCTGGTTTCCAAGAGCCCCACATACCAGCCAGTCCGTTTTAACATGACGGCGGGACAGAGGCAGGACAGTCCTCGCCATGCAGAAGGCAATGTAACCAAGAGCCTTCTCCCAGCTGAGCTAATTCGGACACTCTGGTAGAACTCAGTCTAAACCATGGCTCCTTTGAGAGGCTTCGCTGTCCCCCCACTACCTCATCCAAAGAGAGCTCCAGGGCTGCCTGGTCTTCCACAATCCACTCCATTACTGCGTTCACTCTCCAGGGAAATGAAGTTCTATCTCCTTACGTGGTTTATGCTCCTTGAAGTCAGGCATTGTCTGAGGTTACTGAGGCATCCATACTTCTGACTGGTTGATTGTTCTCCTTCACTTTGTGAAATAGCAATTCTATCTCAAATAGACCAGGACCCCAGCAACAGAGGGGTTTTTGAGGTCTGACCTCCTCTAAAGAGAAGGGAAGTCAACTTATTTTAATACAAAACTTCTTAGGATGACTGGAAAGAGCTTGAGCAAGGACTGCTCTGCCTGAAGACTAGGACTAAGGACACGGATGGGTAGTACAAGACAGCTGTGTCCTCTGAGTTATTCGGGCAACAAAGGTTCATCAACACACTTCTATGTGGAAAGCACTAAGTCAAGCAAGGAGTTTTAGGAAGTTGGAAAGATTGGGTGATTTCCATGCTCTGGAATATTATGTCACTTTAAAAAACATTGAGAGAGATGTGTTATGTATTATAAAAAGAAAGAAAACAGTGATAATTACAGAATAGTCCTATGTTTGGGGAAAAATTGAAATACATACACACACACACACACACACACACACACACACACACATATATATATGAAGGGAGGGAAAAAGAGGAAAAGAAAGAAAATAGAAAGAAAGAAAAGAAAGAAGAAAAGAAAAAGAGAAAAGGAAGGAAGGGGAAAGAACAAACGAGAATGCTACTTTTGATAGAGGGGGACAAATCTATTTGGTTTCTAACAGTAAAGATTCACTGTTTTTTTAGTATGAAAGCAGACACCATTAAGGTTTGTTTTTGTTTTTGTTTTTAAGAGGCCACAGTTTCTGCGCTCAAAGCTGACTTTGGTATGGTGGTCCCTAAATCCCTATACCATCTGCAACAAAATCATCTATGAAGGGATTTAAAAATATGGATACTGGGGAATATACCTGGAACTTATGACAATAGACCTAAAGTGTGGAGCGAGCCTGTCTGACTATCTTTAAGTTGCCCCAGGACTTCCTGAAAACATGCTTGGTAACCACTAGATCAGGAGAGCTACTAAAGGGATGTGCAATCTTCTGCCTCCATCTCTGTGTCATAATTAAAGATCAAGAGGAGGGGTTGTCCATAAGTGAGGAATAGTGATTAACAAGGGTATCAATCAGAGTCTGTGTTTAATTTAAATATGATGGGAAGTCACCTGGTGGTTCCAAGAATACCTTTTACCTTTGACCACAAGTATATGTGAAGGTTAGGTTTTCACAGATCCTTCTCCCAACAGCACTCACCCATCCTCACAGCCAGGGGTGGCCCTCCCTGTCCTGATGGCTCTCTAAATGTTGGTCATGGGCTCCTTCCCCAGACACTAATGCAGTCTGCAAAGCCCAGAGCCATTTGCACGTAAATACCAACCCCCACTGCATCCCTAGGCTCAAAACTCCCACATTTATAAAGACCAGTCATTTCAGCTTTCTGTTCCCTATTCTGTAAATGGCAAAAGTGAGACTTCATGGGATAAATTGCAGAGTCTCTTCTGGTGAAAAACTCAAGCTTACTCTTCCCAGCTTGAAAGTCTTTCAATCCTGAATTATAGGTCCTCTCCAGCCTGAGCCCTATGGAACCTTCTCAGTCCACCCTTTAATGCTCTGGTACAACCCAAGGAGTTCCTGCAACCCTGAGACTTTCCAGAAACATAGAAACAAACTGCTCTAGTTATGCCTTAGTGTCAGAGAGTCTACCTGTCTCCTGTCTCAGCCACGCTCCTGGTTTCTGCCTCAATCTTAGACATACACAGCTGAGTGTTCTTCAAAGTTTAACTGCTGAACTATCATAATTAGAAAGGATAAGCATTGAGGTCCTACTATACAGCACAGTGAACTATATTCTATCACTTATGATAGAATATAATGGGAGGTAATATGAGAAAAAGAATATATATATATGTATGTATATATATATATGACAGGGTCACTTTGCTATACAGCAGAGATTGACAAAACAATGTAAATCAATTATAATAAAATATTTTTTTAAAAAATCAGCTGCATGGAATTCCTGTAGTGGTTCAGTGGTTAACAAATCTGACCAGCATCCATGAGGACTCAGGTTTAATCCAAGGACTTGCTCAGTGGGTTAAGGATCCGACGTTGCTGTGAACTGTGGTATAGGTTGCAGAAGGGGCTTGGAACTTGTGTCGCTGTGGCTGTGGCACAGGCTTGTGGCTACAGCTCTGATTGGACCCCCCTAGCCTGGGAACCTCCATATGCCATGAGTGTGGCCCTAAAAAAAAAGCAAATAAATAAATAAATAAATAACTGCTATATTCATTTAACTAAAGATGTCCCAGGAGGCCAGAGAAAATCTAAAGAGAAGGGCTACTTCTTTAGTGCCAGGTTCTTTACAAATATTGTTTCTAATACAAATAACAACCCTGCCAATGATCGTTGTCTCCATTCTACAGAAGTAGAAAGTGAGGCTTAGAGAGTGTACCCAAATTACCCTGAGTTGCAGGATGGGGATTTGAAGCCTACAGCTGTAGATCTAGAGGCTCCAGATTTCCGAGCACACCTTATGTTAGGGACTGAATATTTGTGTCCTATCAAAATTCCTGTGTTGAAGCCCTGACCCCCAGTGTGAAGGAATGTGGAGATGAGGCCTTGAGGAGGTAGTTAGGGTTAGATGAGGCCAAGAGGACAGGGCTCTCATGATAGGATCAGTGCCTTGAAAAGAAAAAGTGCCTTGCTCACTTTCGCCACCAGGAGAACACAGTGAGAAGGTGGCCATCACCAGCGAGGGCTCTCACCAGGAAGCAAGTCAGCCAGCACCTTGATTTTGGACTTCCAGACTCCAGAACTTTTAGAGACTCAGGGTCTGTTGTTTAAGCCACTCATTCTGTGGAATTTCATTATGGCAGCCAGGGCTGACTGAGACACCACAGCAGGGGGGCGGCAGTGGGAGCTCTCCTTGAGTCTTCAGGGTCACTTCTGTAATAACTGGGCCATTCCCTGAGGGGTGGGCACATTGAAAAGAGGCTCAGAAATAAGACTAGCCCATCTGGAGTCCTCCGAGGGGCAGCAAGTGCTGAGGTCCAGGATTCGGTTTTAGGTGAGTGGGTGCAATAGATCTGTTCTCAGTGTTTTTTATTTATTTATTTTTAGGGCCACACCCACAACTGTCCGCCTATGCCACAGCTACAGCAATGCAGGATCTGAGCCTCATCTGCAGCCTACACCAGAGCTCATGGCAATGCTGGGTCCTTAACCTACTGAGGAAGGCCAGGGATTGAACCCATATCCTTATGGATCCTAGTTGGGTTCGTTAACTGCTAAGCCATGAAGGGAACTCCTCTCAGTATTTTTATTTCATGAGGAACTACAAGCACATCAAGGACTCTCTTTAAGTTTTTTGGGTTTTGTTTTGTTTTGTTTTTTGTGAGTCTGTTCCTGTTTTGTAGATAGGTTCAGTGTGGTTGCCAAGGGGGAGGGAGGAGGGAATAGGATGGACAGGGAGTTTGGGTTCATAGATACAAACTATGACACTTAGAGTGGATAAACAAGGAGGTCCTACCGTACGGCACAGAAAAATATATCCAATTTCCTGGGATAAACTATAATGGAAAGGATTATAAAAAAGAATACATGTGTGTATATAACTAAGTCATTTTGCTATACAGCAGAAATTAGCACAACATTCTACATCAACTATGCATCCTGTTGCGTCTCAGCAGAAACGAATCTCACTAGCATCCATGAGGACACAGGTTCAATCCCTGGTCTTGCTCAGTGGGTTAAGGATCTGGCATTGACGTCAGCTGTGGTGTAGGCCAGAGGCTACAGCTCTGATGTGACCCCTAGCCTGGGAACCTCCATATGCCTCCAGTGTGGCCCTTAAAAAAATACAGAAAAAAAAAAGAATTTAATGGCTAACAAAATGTTTGAGAATTTAAAAAATGGCTCCAAAACATGAAATAAAAATCATAAGCTTTGAGTTCCCATCGTGGCTCCGCGACCAGTATCCATGAGGATGCGGGTTCGATCCCTGGCCTCACTCAGTGGGTTAAGGATCTGGTGTTGCCATGAGCGGTGGTGCAGGTCTCAGACGCAGCTCAGATCCCACATTGCTGTGGTCGTGGTGTAGGCCAGCAGCTGTAGTTACAATTTGACCCCTTGCCTGGGAACCTCCATATGCCCATCAGTGTGGCCCTAAAAAAGCAAAAAAAAAAAATAAAATAAAATAACCCGAAAAAACACCGCCCCATAAACCTAAGGTTAATGTTTAAATAACTTTTGAAAGAAAGAAACTGTTCATTGATCAGACAAATGCAAATCAAGTCAAGCTCTATAGTTTCATGTAAAAACAATAAAGTTTCAATCATATGAAAATATAATTATCCTTAAGCTTCAAAACTGTTAAAAAGTTTTAGAATCCTTCCAAAAATTTCACATCAAAACTTCATGAATGATATTTAATGTGAGAAGGGGGGTCATTTTGATATGTTTCATAGGTTGTATGAGAAGGTCTCTATAATAAAAGTGCTCAGGAAGTTCAAAGGTCTTTAGAGGGCCTCACTTGCCACTGGGAAGGCTAGCCTGGGAAAACACAGGTGACAGTTAACATCTTCCTTTTTGTTTGTATCTACTGTGCTTTGCTAGGGCAACCTAGCATGATGAAGCCAGAATCCCAAACGGGGGAAGCCATGGTCACACAGGGGGATAGGAAGCCATGGAAGGAATGACCAAATCATGGAGAAGAATTTCAGACCCTTGAGCTCCTGTAGCAGGCAGGGTCTCCAGGGAAGCAGAGCTAAAAAGCACCAGATCAGGAGTTAAGACACGTATGTCCCATTTTCAACTTCACCAATGACAAATGGTAGAACCTGCGATGCATCTCCAGTGCCTAGAACCATGCCTGGCACACAAGAGGCATTTAGTAAAATTCGTTGAATGGATCAATATGAGGGATTTCTTAATGGGTCAGTGTTTTCCAATGACACACTTGAAGATCCTGGGATGAAGAAGAAGGCAGGGAAATAAGCAGACTCTGAACACCCAATGTCTTCCCCCCATTCTGATCCCAAGCCACAGCCAGCTGCCTACTCTCATTGACTTATACAATCAGACTTCCCAGAATGCAAGGCTGGGAGGGGTCTTAGGGTACAGGGTCAGTAGTCCACCACGGGGTCACATGAGACAGCTCTGAAATTGCATCTCATGCCCACCATGCTGGGTCACCTCCATCACAGATGCAAAGGGCTCCCTCTCCCAGCCCACCCCTCACCTCCCCACTCCAGGTTCACCTCTATGATTTGTTTTCCCCATAGCTTCTCCAAAATCTCTGGAAAAGGAAAATAGACTACCTGGATTTAGAGCCTCTCCAGGATAATACACAGCAAGCCTCCTCCTCACCACTCCATCCAGAACGAGGCTGAGGGAACTGATGCAGGCGTACTGAGTCAGAACATCCCTATGCACGTGGATATGCAACCCAACCCAACCACCTCCACCAAAGGAAGGCTGACAGCCTCCCACAAGACACAGCAGTAGAAGCCATCCTCATTTTCAAGATTTTACATATTCCCTAATTATTGAGAGAGGACTTTCAGACCGAGGTAATCGTCTCCCTTTTATCATTTGCCACACATATAACGTCAGGGCCCTGGCATTCATCAGTGCCACCCTCCCAATCCCCACCCCCAACCTCCACCACCAAAAACCCAAATAATTTCAAAAACATTTTTATCCTAAAATGTTCCCCTCAATTTAAAAAAAAAAATATCTTCAAGAGAAGAGATTTCTTTCCATTTCAATCCCACAACAAGGAGAATGTCAGCCCAGCTTTTTTTTGACAGACAAATTATTGAATCAAAGAGAAAATGCCATTAAGCTCACAGGTTAGCAAGTGTCAGGAATGGTTTAAAGAGATATCCCCATTTATCTTCCAAACATGCACGAAATGTCACTAATGTGTGTTTATCATGTATAATCAGACAAAGAAAATATCGAAATAAAGTACTCCCGCATACAATAGAAATCTCCTTCCATCCTTCAAGATATCAGTGCTATTCAAATAGAATAATAATGATGAAGGCTCTCTCTTGAAAATGGAAATCAAGTGAAATGTAGATAGAAATGATTTTTTTTTTGTAGTTGATGTACATTTCTAAAGTGCATTAACAGGAAATCCAGAACTTTTTAGGTCAATTATATTGTCAGTATTGTCAATGCCACTGAAATGAATACTGAAGCAGTGCCTGTTCTTGCTGGAATCAAGCTACAGCAGAAACCCCTGGATTGGGGACTTACAGAGGAACTAGAGACACACTGGAAGCCTGACATTGTTCAAGCATGCATATATATGTATATATATTTTCTCAAATCAATCCAAGTACCAGGCATTTGGGCTTACTATAAATCTCAATAGGGAGGAAAAAAAATCTACAATTGATGTAAAACCTGGCATTATTTTACTTCCTTTTCCCTCCATTCCGATGAAACATTTTTTTATAATCCAGGTACTATGACAAGAAAACCCAACCCCCAAATAAGTCCTTCAGATAACCAAAGCTTTCTACTACTCATTCTGGACTTGCCAGATGAGTGAAACACAAGTGGTCCATTGGGAAGAAGATAGTCTTTGTTCCAGAACCAATGGGTCTCCACAAGTCTGAGGAGGCGGAGGCATTTCAACCTGAGAACATTTCCACCCTTAGGACTTTCCCTCCCAGCAGCCCAGCAGTCCCATCAACTGTGTAACCTATATCCCCACTTTCTGAAGAGCGAGTTCCCCAAGAGCAGAGGCCACATTTGTTTGGGTTCATCAGATAGTCTAATGACCTTCAAATAGCTCAAGGACTTGGTGAGTGGCTAGGTGAACGGATGGTTGCAAAAGGAGATTTTCCTCTTAGGTCTCTCTCAGCCCCTCACTTCCCTGGTTCTGGGATATTCTGTAACCTCATGGGAGAGAGGCCAAGGCCCTGACATCTGCATGCCTGAATGGTGAGGGTGGAATAAGTTACCTCCTCAAGGGAGTTTCTGCCCTCCCAAACAGATGGCATTAAACTCTCGTGTTAGGTGTAACAGAAGGCAGAGGAAAGGGTCCTGAAACAGTGGAGAGCACTGTCAAGAGAGCAAGCTCTGGAGCCAGCCTGCCTCCTGGTCCCACAATCCAGCTGTAGGGCCTTGGACCCTGGGTCCTCGTCTGAGGATGGGGTTAAGAGTAACCCTTAGCTTTACAAAGATGTGAGCTTAAGAAAGGAGATATGTGTAAAGCCCTTACAAGAGTATATGGCACAAAACAAGGGCTCAATAAGTGTGAGCTATTATTTTTAATACCTATTATTGTCTAGATTAGGAAAATGAGACTTAGGAAATGATCCAGCTCCTCAGGAATTTACGAGTGGCAGAAATGGGACCAGGTTGCATGTATGCAGAGGCCACATGGTCAGGCTATTCCATCAGCTGCTTATTAAATGCCTACTGTGTACAAAAACAACAGGAAACAAGTTGAAGCAGACAAGAGACAAAAGGCAGGGAAAGTGGGGAGATTTTAGGGGGAAAGATCTCAAAAACCATGTTCCAGAATAAGAAATCAAAGGGACACACTGCAGAGTAGAGGTCTGCCATGCACTATTTCATCACTATGAAATTCACCAAATAGGACATGTTTATTTCTTCCACAGTCCTGGGACCACGTCTTCATCATAATTCATCACAGTTACCTGTTTGTATTTCAGCTCCTACCCGAGATGGGCTTTGAGAGTTAGGGCTAAACTTGACACATCTTTGTACCCCATGTACCCAGCATGGGGCCCGGAACTTGGCAGGTGTTCCCTGAAAATGTTGAGATGGAAAGGAAGACAAGCAGGCAAGCAGGAGACCTGGTTACCACTCTTGAGACTGGGGTAGGCTGAGGAGAGAGCTTCAGAGATGGAAAGCCCAGGAAGCCCTAAGAAGCCAGACCTGAAGCAGGATGAAGATTTATTCAACTCCCATCTCAAAGGCTGCTGAGTATGTGGGTGGGGCATCAGGACAGCACACCACACTTAATGAAGGGTTGTAAATGAGCCCACAAATACAGTCATATAACTCAGATCCTCCCTGTAGGGGGAGGCATCCTCACCTCCAGATGCTAAGAGGTAGGGTGCATGCTACCATAGGGGCACCTGCCTCCTCCACTGACTTGCTGTGCATTCTTAGGGAAGTCAGTGCAAGTCTCTGTTCCTCAGTTTTCTCACCTAGAAAATGATGATAAAATACCTGCTTTTAAATCTGACATTTTGTATAATAATCCCCAGAAGGTAGATAGAAATGGTATGGCTAGAACATTTCTAACAATTTATCTTAAGGATATAATCAGAAGAGGTGTGTTTAAAGTGAAAAAAAGATGTTTGCCCTGGTACATACTTCATGGTGTTGAGTAGAAAATGGAACAATGGAGAATAACCTATTTTCTCAACAATATCAGGATACATCCTTTATAGCAAAATACTAGTCAGACATTAAATGTCAGGTTTTCAGGGAATCTTTATAACATGAGTAAATGTTTATAAGTAAAAAGCCTAGAGCAAAATAGCATCATTATAGAACAATCCCAAATAGATCCCAAATAAAATACATATATATATGAATGTATATATAATCCACAGATTCATGTACAAATACATACAAAATGAAGCATCTTAAGGGGATAGAATGGTTTAAGCGGTTATTTCTGGAAAGTAGAGAATTAGAGGCAATCTTCATTTCCTTATCATTTTCAGTACTTTCCAAAATTTCTATAATGAGTAGGTACTATTTTCATAATCAGAAAAAAAAAATTGTAACCTAATTTTAGGAGCCCTGATCATTTCTATTTCACAGTACTATTCTGAGATCAGTTATGGTAACAGATGCAAATGCCCTTGGAAATGTATAGAATGATATGTAATTTGAGCGACTGCATCATTGCTGGTATCAAACATTGTGGTTAACCCTGCCAAGCTGTCCTCCTCCTAGGCCAAGACTATTTTGAGCGTGGAACTGTGAAACTCCACCATCGTGTCCAAGGAGACTGCACAAGACTTCTAACTCCCTATTTAGTGGCAGATGCACACAGATAAGATCACCAGTTCCAAAGAAGAGAATTCATGAAAACTCTAACAGCCTGGGGATTGTCTACTCAGATTCCTCCCCTCCAAAACCAACCAACCAGAGGTATCATACACATGATAAACTCCCCATGAGCTGAGATTCAAACATTCTGTGATTTTCAGCTGGCAGTCCACCCCAGACTTGTCCAAGTCAGTCCCAGGCTGCGGAGGAAGAGTTAATCCCCCTGCCAGAAGCATCAATTCCAATTGTTCTCAACAAGCCAACTGTGTTAGAGAGATTCTAGAGACCAACGAGGGTAAAATGTTTATCACTCTAATGGATTTGAAAGTGTAAACAGACTTCATGTCAACACAGCCATTCTTTTTACACACACGCATCCAGCCTTTTAAAGGGTGCTTAACTTCATGGCCTGAGAAGTACATTGGTGATTGTGGAAAGTTAGGGTTTTCACAGGCAAAGCACATTTATTGAGTCAGCCACCAATCTAAAACTTAATTATTTTATCTTAAGAACTTTAGACGCAGAAATGTCCTAAGGGTGCCCAAGATTCGAAAGTTCACCCTGAACATGGTCCAAGAAGTGCCAATACATAAATCTTATTCATGGCACAAGGCATGAGATTGACTTTCTTTGTCTCAGAAAATGACCCACATGTCATAATTGCCACTTGATAACTGTGGGCAGGGATCAGGGAGGTAAACTGGCAATGGATTAAAAGGAAAAAACCCACAATGTCATCTAATATTCAGTTAGCACAACTCTCAATAATGCAAAGCACGTGAACTTCTTTTGTTTCATCTTGACCTAGTTACAGGCCTGTAAAGGCAGGCACGACAAGGACTACCAACCACATTTTAGGAGTAAGAAGTTCAAAGAGGCAAATTATTGACTTGTCCAAGGTTATGCAGGCAATTAATGAAAGCCAGATTCATAATCTGGTCCTCCACCTGGGGATGTCAGCCTGCTACAAGGATGACAAGTGGCAACCAAGCCGGAAAGGAAGATTCAAAACCACCATCTAAGACAAATGTGTTGCCCAAGCATTCAAGAATCTGTCTTGTGACTCAAGATTCAAGAGAAAACCAAGCAAGCAGGCTTCTCTCATGATGAAGTGGAGAAACTTCCACTTTTCTCAGAAGGAAAGTGAACATTCTACCCACTTTCTGAAAGGACCCAGGAAAGAGTCCTGAACTGGTCCATACCCTCCCCAAACCTTGTGTACTTCACTCCACAGCGGATGCATAGACACCGCAGACAGCATAGCTGCCCTCTGAACCTGGGCAGCCCTCTCCCATCCTTATCCCCAGCTATACAGAGAGTAAGACACAGTAAGTTGAACAATATTCCACACCCAAAAAAAAGTTTATATACACACACAAGCATTCCATAAACTACAAATAATAAACTGGAGGAGCCCCCAAGTAAATAAAGGCAAGATCAAAAGAGAGGTACAAGGCAGCCGCATTCAACTCTTTGCTCTTGAAAATTTAAATGAATACTCCTTGAGAGCAAACTACAAAATGCTAACCTTGAAGTGTTGAGTGGCAGGAAGAATTATGGGTTATTGTACTGTCAAAATGCCAGACAGCTGTATGTTGAGTTGCTGCGTTATTTAGACAATCAGAAACTTGGAAGCTAATGTGACATACTTTTTTTTTTTTTTTTTTTGGTGTGAACGTTCTTGACATGCATCATGATAATTTCTAAAGGGACAAAATGTTATATAAAAAACATGGTGCCTTCAGGAGCTGGCCTCGTAGGTAGAACAGTCTGGAACAGGAGAACTGGGACATTCACAACTTGGACTTGCCAAAGGTGGGCACCATTTTCTTCCTGTCTGAGTCCATAGGGGGTGGTGGCCCCACTCAACACAGAGCACCCAACCTCCCTCCTCCTGGTCCCAGCATCTAAGCAACACGCCCTGCATCAACTGCCTGATTACAGCCTGGGCTGCGCCAGGTGAAGCCCACCAAGGGCAGGATTTCAACCATGTGGATGAGCAATGTGGAGATCACACTAGGAAGATGCTATTGAAGATGGTAGCAAACCCAAGGGGGAGATGAGGTTAAAATTCTACCTCCTCAGTTCTCGCAAGTCTGTTTACCTGTCATGTGTATTCCTGATTAGCTTGTGGATGGATCAGAATGAGAGGCAGCCATTTGTAAGGGAATTGCCAGCTTGGGAATCTCAGGTAGGCCTGGATATTAAAAGGTTAGCCAGCAAGGAAACCAGGACCTGGTTAGTTGTACCTGAAATTCTACCTTCAATGCTTTGAGCAAAATTGAGATACAAATATTACTGGAATAGGTAACACATACAGCTTCTACGAATCATCTGTGATTCAGAGTGAATGGAGGTTTTGAGAACTGGTTTGGCTGGGGTAAAACAGAGATGGGAATTTGGAATCCAGGTGAAGGACAGGGGCCTGTGGACCTCTCCTAACACTTCCGGTCACCAGGCACACTCTGCCCTGAGGCTCTAGCTCCATCGCCCTGGACCAATAGCAAGACCTTGAGCAAACTAGTTAACCACAGTTTCTGCAAAATGAGGACAACAAAAATAACATCCTCAAGCAGATGGTGAAGGACTATATGGGCTCATTACTTATAGCAGTGCCTATCAGGAAATAATGATTCTATTCAAATGTTAGCATAGCATTCTCCTCCCCCTCTCCTCCCCCTCCCCTCCCCCTCTCCATCCTCTTCTTCATCTTCCTCATCACAGCTAACAGTTTATACCTAATTGTCAGTGCCCTCTGAAGGGCAGGGAGAGGGGGAGTAGACTTCCCCCAAGACACATTTTCCAAGAGAGCAAAGCAGCTTTGGACTGCAGAATTTCCTGGGCTGCCTGCTTTGTGACCTTAGAACAGCTCCTACATCTGCCCCAAGAAGAATCTAGCACCCTACACTGCAGACTGCAGCTCACAGAGGAGCCAGCCCATTGCCTAGATGGGGATCACTTGGGATAAGATGCAGTCCTTCTAGAAACTCCAATAGGAACTCTAAGTCAAGACAAAAATCTCTTTTTATCCACCTTATTAATTTTTATTTTTATGTGACAGTTAACCAAAATGTTAAGATAATACCCTGTAACCTGAGTACTTAAGAGCTGGTATGTTGCCAGAGGATGAGACCAGTGGATGAAGGAGCTTGAAGCTGACTCCCAGACCTGTGCTCTTCGGCTACAGCTCCTCGGGTAAGATGAGGATACAATAACCAGGGCCTCCTGCCTTTGCCACAAAAGACGCTCAACCCTCAGTCTCCATGGGGAGGTCCTTAGACCCCCAGTACGAGACTGATCACCCAAGCTCCCTAAACACTGAGTGAAGACAGAGTCCAGGTCTGTGAGAGACAAAATGGTTCCTCAGTCCAGGATCAGGGATTATTTCCTTCTGAAGTCAGGAAACATTTACGCCCTTTAGCAAATTAGCCTGGTAAGTGTACTCAACCAGAAAGTTCACTTTTATGAATCATGATGGGATAGATTCTTGCCTACAATACACAAAAATGAAGAACTGGGGACATGAGCTACCCAATCACATCTAACTCTGGCTTGAGTCATGGAGACAGGTAGGAAAGCTCAGATGAAACAAAGAGAGGGAAATTCTGCCTGGATGGAAAAAAAACTTCTTCCCTGCTGCCTAAATGGTGCCTGTCAGGAGCACCATCCACCCTAAGATTCCTCTGCTCCTGAAAATGAAAGCTTTGTTTGTGACAGTCAGAGAAGTGGTATCTATGCTACCCCCATGGAGAGCACCATTCACAAGCCCATAGGAGGTGTATTCACATATGTTCAGTGATCACAACATAAGCTTTGTAATCTGAGAAACTTAGACACCTGTGAGCGTGTGACTCCAGAGTGTTCCTTAACCAATCTGGACCCCAAGTTTCCATGCATGCAGTGGAAAGACAGTCACACACTGGAATTAAATGAGATAATACACATCAAATGCATGGCCCAGGGCCTGGGATATGGAAAAGCTGAATAAATGAGTTATCATCATCATCATCTCATCACCATCCATCCCAAGAGTGTCTTAGTCTTAGCTGTCTGTTCAGGCCACCACACACAGCAAGAAGGACGTCAAACACTTTGTCCTCTTGAATCTGTACTCTGGCAAGTCAGGGACCGCTGACTATTGTGCTTCAGGGTGGTCTGAGAAAACACTGAGGCTGCACATGGTTGACAGAGGTGATGTGGCAGGACACAAGTGAATTGGAAGCCAGAGACCTAACTTGAGTCCTGGTTCACCCCTGACTCACTGCATGAGCCTGGCCAGTTGACTTGATCACACTAGGCTTTGGTTTCCATATTTAGGAAACAAAAAGGAAAAACAAGAGGCTATGAACCACATCACCATTTCCCAAACTATCAATCCTGGTAAGTATCATGAGTCAATCTTGGAACTCTTTCCTGCTGAGCATGGCTGGGATTCAGAATCTGTCTCAATATAGTTCTTCTGGAAGCCACCACCATAGAGCTTTCATATGCAATGAGATTTATCTGCCGTTCCTAAACTAGATGTTCCCTGGGACTCCCTCCTATTATTACATGTTGTGATTTTATAACCCTTCACTAGATGCTTAGAGATGTAGAGATTTAACCAAACCAGAAGCTCATACCAGAAGCAGATCAGGGAGAAATTTCATTTGGACCAGAAAACCTTAAGGAACCCAATACCAGCTTCTCTGGGCCGAAGAGCTCTAATATGTTAAGAGGTACCCATTCATTGACTGTGCTTTGAGACATGAATTTTTTAAAAATTTCCATGTTGAGCTCATTATTCATACATACATCCTACATTCTTTGTCTCCTACTTGACCACCAGCAATTACGCACACACCTCCTGATAAGATGTATGTATGTATGTATGTGTGAATACATAATGCACGTCTCTGTGTTTTTCCTATCCTGTTCTGCCATATTTGCCCTCATCAGGTTCTCTTTAGGTCTCTTGTGCAGAGATGTCTTTATTGCTTTTGGCAATTCTAAGTCTATACTGTTTATCCTCTAGGTGATTTTGTAAGATATTAGTTCCACTTTATAGATGTGGAGCCTGAGGCCTGGAAAAGTTCAACGACAGTCATCAGAGGGCTATGCTACCTTAGGGAGGAACTGGAATCCAAACAAGGCCTTCTGATTCCCAGCTCGAAGGCCCAGGCACACAGCCTCTCATACGTTACCATGGCCTAAGGTGCCCTCCACAGAGCTCCCCTTCCCACTGTCCCCAGAAGCCCTCTATGCCCATAATCTCCTAGCACCAACTCTCTCCGTCTCTCACCTGGGTCCTGGCAGCCTCTGCCATTTCCCAAGCACACGGTTCACCAAACAGGACCATTTCTTCTTTATTATCTACACAAATATTCTTAATTATTTCTCCTCCAACCCAAAGTACTTATTTCTTATTTATGGGTATAAATATAAAGCCGGCAGGGCTCATATTTCACAGGGAGCCATTCCCCTGGCGTCTAGAGCCTTCCAAATTTAAGAAGCAGGAGAGCTGATTCTCTGCCCGTTTCATTATAAAGGGGTTCACCATAAATATTAGAATTTGAATTCCACCCAAGTAATGCATTAATAGATACTAAACCATTAATAATTTCTGCACTTTTTCATAAATGGGCAAAGTCCAATAAATAAACTATATCTCTTTCACAGCAGAGCAGGGTTAACAAGTACCAAGGAGATTTCAAAGACAAACTACTGGTAGGGACTGCCAGGAGGTAAGATTCATAATGAAACTACAAATTCTAGAGCCCCATTTTTTACTGTCCGCCATGGCAAGTATCTAAAATTAAATGCTAAGCAGAAATCCGTCCTAGAATCTGACACACAGCAGTTTAGGTAAACAATCTCTGAAATTAAAAACAGATTCCAGATAATAAATAAGTCGGTGTGTGGATCTCTCTGATAACAGATACTTCTCCCTGATAAATCAAAGGTGCTGGCCCTACCAAGCCTTTCTAAATTAGGCCAGATGATTCACCTAAAATATTTCATCTTGCGTCGCCTGTCTTAATGAACAGCAGTAAAGGATAGCTTCTCACCCGTCCCTGCATCAGGGCCAAAGGCCTCCAGGCTAATTATACCAAAGGCCCAGGAAAGGCAGCCAGTCTGGGAGGGGCCCATAGGCAGGAGAGACTTCACCACAATACTCATTTACCGGGTCCTATGACCCATGTCTGCTAGTTTCCCTTGAAACTGCCCTAGAATTCTAGAAGAGGATGACAATCAGAGATACCAAGGAGTTCCCGACATGGTGCAGTTGAAACGAATCCGACTAGGAAACATGAGGTTGTGGGTTCAATCCCTGGCCTTGCTCAGTGGTTTAAGGATCCAGCATTGCCGTGAGCTGTGGTGTAGGTAGCAGACGCAGCTCAGATCTGGCATTGCTGTGGCTGTGGATGTGGCTGTGACCAGCAGCAACAGCTCCGATTAGACCCCTAGCCTGGGAACCTCCATATGACATGGGTGAGGACCTAAAAAGACAAAAAAAAAAAAAAAATCAGACAGAGAAAGACAAATACCATATGAGATACGTGGAATCTAATAGAAAACAATACAGAAGAACCTATTCACAAGGTAGAATTATATTCAAAGATTTCAGAACCAAAGGAGAAATGCTGGGGAGAAGGATAAACTAGGAGGGTGGGAGTAATATATACACACTACTATATATAAAATATTCAAGTTAACAAGGACCTACTGTACAGCACAGAGGAATCTATTCAATATTGTACAATAACCTGTATGGGAAAAGAATCTGAAAAGGAATGGATATATGTCTATGTATAACTGATTCCTTTTACTGTACACCTGAAACTAACACTACATCAGAAGTCACCTATACTCCAATAAAATTTTTTTAAAAAGTGCACACAGATGCATTTTGCAACTCCCCCAATCTTCTCTTATTACTATTAGAAGTAATCGTATTCAATCACCGATTTGCCAAAATGTATTAAGCATGCTATACATAGGTCAAGCACTATGGATACCTCAGTGATCAGAACAGACAAGACCCAGGCCTCCTGGAGCTGGATTCTGGGAACAGCAGGTGTTCAACCTCATGACAAAAGCAGGCTGCAGAGTGTCAGAAAGGATGGTGGAGAAAAAGAGAGCAGCAGAGGCAGCCGGGGTGAGCCTGGGCAGAGAGCAGAGCTGCTGTTTTCCAGGGAAGGCCCCAATGAGGACATGGCATTTAAGTACAGACCAGAAGGGAGACAGAGAGGAAGCCTCAGAGATACTGGCATAGAAAGAAAAGGAACCTAGGGGAAAAGACCTCCAAGTAGGGCTTGCGGAGTGGCAAGGACAGGACAGAGCCACTGCAGCTGGGGACCGGGAGCAGAGAGGAAGCAGAGCACAGGGGGTAGGATGGCTGGGTCGCCTGGGACCCCGAGGATGTCAGCTTAGGAAGGGCTTCAGTAGGATGTAAGAGGGTGTGATTTAATGGGTTTGTTTGTTTATTTTATGTGACCTTTTTTATTATTAAAGTATAGTTGATTTACAGTTTTGTATCAATTTCTGCTGTATAGCAAAGTGACTCTGTCATACATACATATATACATTCCCTCTTTTATATTATCTTCCATCATGACTTAAGGTTTTAACAGGAGCACTCTGTGGCTGCAGGGCTGGGATTAATACATAAATGCTATACTGCTCTCATGTTAATATTATTGTTGTTATTATACGAATCTGCTCTGCATCTCAACTGCAGCAGGAGAAGTGGGATGGGGCTAAAGGGAAGGTTTTAGGTTATCCTGTCCTAACCGCTCAAAACAACTAAGCATCGAGAGGACTGTGGTGGGTGGGCCACAGAGAAGTAAGAGTTGGTTACCAGGGATCCCCAAGCTCCACAGAGCCCAAGCACGGCCTCCCACATGCACCCTGCCTCTGTGTCTCCTGCTGGTTGTGGAGAGCTGGAGCAGGGAAGGACAGTGGGCAGAAACAAGAAAACTGACTTCTCCCCAGTTCCCAGCCTTCCTAGCAGTTAGGAAAGCAACATGAAGCCCCATGCTTTTGAAGCCTGGGACCTGTCTCTTTATTAAAACTGAGAGCAAAATTTCCTTTTACAAAAAGGGAGCTTAGTTGAAGGCCACGGACCATATTTGATCAGCGTTTGGTGTCAGCACAAGTGGCAAACACAACGTAATTAGAGGGGCCATCGTGCCTCCTGCTTCAGAACAGAAGATGACGCAGGGGTCACTGCATTAGAGATCGCAGTTGCTTCTAAATGAAACACATGTAACCTGAAGCCAATTAATGAAAGCATCCGGCAAGCCTCACCGATGCTAATGCTGGACGGATCCTTAAACCTTGCTTATTCACCAGCTCAAAATCTCAAAAGCACATGCTAGTTCCTGATGAAGGAAATTATGACTCAGCATTCTTTCCTTTTCTGATTTCTGGGAACGAGGCATGGGTGGTGGGGCTGGGCTGCTGAATGCTCCCTTCCTGGACTTCAGGTATTTCTGCAAGGAGCAGGCAAGTCCACTCGCAACACCGTCAAAGCTTGTTCTTCTACAAAATGTCCACAAAGAACTGAGCTTTGCATAGATTCACACACACAGAGCCACATCTGGAAAAGCCCTCAAGTGGGGATGGGGTGGGGCAAAGGGGTCCCATTCTCAAGGCAGTTAGTGGCATTTCACTCAACAAAACTTAACCAGGATTCAAACCCAGTCATATAAAATACCTTCACAATTTTGGTATGTGTGTGTACCACTGCCTTTATGATTTATTTCTTTTGGCTGTAAATTGGTGGTTTGGTTCTCACTGTCTGGGACAATCGCACTCCCTAGGGAATCACACTGTATATGGGGACATTTTTTTCCTCATTACAACCTGGAGGGAGGCAGCACTACTGGCTTCTAGTGGGTAGAGGCCAGGTATGCTGCTAAACATCCTACAATGCACAGGACAGCCACCACAACAGAATTCCCTGGTTCAAAATACCATCAGTGCCAAGGCTGAGAAACCTGTTCCAACTTGACTCATTTTCCCTTACATTTATTCTAAAAGGGGATTCTCTCTAACCATCATACAGGAAAGACCAGCATCACTTGTAATAAGTTGAAAGTATTCAGAGATATAGTAGAAATTGTTCAAGGAAACATACACAATGAAAACAAAATACTCTTAAATTTTAGTTAGATATGGTGGCCTGTACTCTTTGCTTAAAAAAAGACATATTAGCTCTAAATTGAGACCTTCTCCTTATTGGTCAAAAAGACAGAAAGAGAACTAAAAGGGCAGCTTTACCTTATGTAATTAATGATGTATCCACATACCTCCCCATCATCCTAGGTACATGGTATTTGAGACAGTAGCCCTTCTTCCACGTCAGCTCCATCATTAAACCTCTGCACACCCCAAGCAATGGCCAGGTTTGGGTTTTCTTTGGTTTTCAATCTTCACTATCATGTCAATAGCTTTTTCCAGAGTCTTTTCCAGCTTTATTGCATCTTTCTATGGCAGGTCTTTGCCCAGCATGCATTCACCTTGCTTCTGATAATTTCACCCTGACATTCCCCAGGGACTCCCCAGCATCCTGGGCAACCTATTACTTAGTTCTGCAAAGTTGACTCCACCCCCGGCTCCAAGTCAGCTGATCAACTGGCCTGGCCAACCAGGGCTTCATACGCACACTGCACGCTCCTGAAGACTGGGTCAGGATGGCTAAGTGACCCAATCAGGGCCCTTAAGGTCTAACTAGGGATTTTATGGAGTACTGGATAAGAGGTGCTCTCTTTTTCCACTGTAGCTACTGGGAAGACAATGAAGTCCTACAGAGGGAGCAGCCCCCCTGCCTCCTTGAGGGAAAAGCGTGGCTGAGAGCCACCAGGTAGGAGCACAGCGCTCTGAGGTAGAAACAGAGAGATCTCTACCTGCACTGTGGGGCCATGGAGCCAGCCATGCCAAACAGCACATCTACCCTGGCCTTTTCAGGTATGTGCACTCATCAATTTCCTTTTATTTATGTTAATTTAAGCTGAGATTCTGACTAAAACTTGCAATGTTCTATGGCTGGTATCTAGAAAACTCCCTCTTGTTTACTTTCTCTCCGTTTGTTAAAATTCCTCCGTACTTTTTCTACTCTCTTCCTTTCCCACTTTGCATCCTTCCTCAGAATCCTCCCTCAAAGTCAGAAAAAAACACATACCAGAATGATCCTGCTCACCCCTCAGAGCCATCCCCTCCACCATGGCACCTGTTCTCAAAAGACCCTTTCAAACCTCTCCCCACTTGGGGGGACAGGCAGTTCAGTTACATATGACTGTATGCATGGAGGTTATTATATACTCAGGCTGCTTCTGTATTCATACCAATAGCTGGAAAAAAAATCTTCATCCTCACTAAGATAATAGATCAGGGTTCCCAGGCCTTGGACTTGAAGACTTAAACATTTAATGTTATGAAATGAAGTTTATCAAGAATGATGTTTGGGCAGAGGGTGAGAAAGAACCTACCACCCTGTGTTCTTGAGCTCACGCCTCTCAAACTGGGGTCCTGAAAAAGCATAGCATGGCAGGTACTGCTCAGGCTGAGTTTCAAAACGCAAAACGTATCCCCAGACATTGAAAATAGCAGCCTTGGCCTTGAGTGTGGCTCCGAAATGGGCGGTGTGGTTAGCGCATCATGTGAGCCCCTTGCCTGGCTGGTGAGATGCGCTCATCTAACCTAGGGTGGGGACGTTCCCTTGACGCCCTGACACAGGGACATGGACAAAAGGGACAAACACAGCACACGGCTGCTCAGGCTGCGTGACGAGGTGTCCTTCCCGCCCTGGGCTCTGCGTGGGGGACACGTGCCCTTGGACCACAACCAGGCACACACGGCTGCTCCTCCAGGCAGGCTTGGCAGGTCTTCCTGTCCCTGCTGGGAGGACACGTGGTGGAAAAGCAGACAGCTCCGTGGCCTTGACTGTTCCTTCCCGCTCTGCAGACCAGACCACTGCACCTGTCCTTTTCTCCTTCTCTAGCTCCTTGGAACTCATCTCTGCAAGGCACG
Organism: Sus scrofa; assembly: GCF_054392235.1. Classification (NCBI taxonomy): domain Eukaryota; kingdom Metazoa; phylum Chordata; class Mammalia; order Artiodactyla; family Suidae; genus Sus; species Sus scrofa. The sequence goes on along the minus strand of NC_139396.1, from coordinate 100,715,462 downwards.
GATCCCCCAGGAAATCCAGGCAGCCACCCCTCCTGGAATGAGGGCAGTCTTCTCCCAGCAGCCCATATCCTCTCATTGCCCTGGGATGAGCTCAGCAAGAACCTAGCTACATCATGAAGCTGGTGAAGCAAGACCTGCCATTTAACATGCCTGCACTTGACGTTTTCACAGGGCCTCATGGTGCATGGTCAGTGCCCAGCTGGGCGCAGCCTGCTCCTCTGTGCCAGCACCACCCGGCTTGCCTCCTGCAGGAGGAGCAGCACTGCAGGGACAAGAGAAAATGGGGAAAATATAAAGGTTTTTGGCATATGTGTGTACACACACATGTCCACACACAGGTAAACAGAGTGCCTATGCATGTGACATATGTGCACACTTATGCACGTCCTACACACACTACATTTTAATATATGCAACTTCTAAATATAAATGAGATCTCTTGTGGGAACAATAAAAATGCTTTTGGGATACAGGCGTACACACAACTCTTTCTATAAATGATTAAACAAACTAATATAAATTATATCTTTTAAATCCCACAAACCCACATCACTAAATGCACTAAGCATTTGCTTACAATTCTCTTACATTTAAAGGATCACCAATATGAGGCTATAAAACTCCAGAAGCTAACCCAGCAGTATTCTCTGCAATAACTGTTTCTCAGACTCATCCTCTGACCAGAGAAGAGGGTAAAGGATCTGGAGGTGGGAGGGAGAGTGAATTAGCCCCAAGTTCAGCCACAGACCAAGCACAAAGAGTAGAGTCCCCTGCAAGATCCTAAGATTCTGAGGAAGAGAAATAACAGAGATTTCTTTGGCACGATGTTGGGGTGCTGAGGGGATGAGAGACAAAGTGGGGGCGGTGGAAGGGGTGTGAGAATCTGGCTCCCTTTCTCCATCTCCACCTGGAACAGCCAGGGACTGTGCCCTCTGCCCGAGCAAGGAGTGGAAGGCCTCTCTAGTTCTTCTTCCTGGGGCTGCCTCTCCTCCCTCACCCCACACTGCATCCTCTGTCTATGAACAGACCTGGTAGTCAAAGGTCACTGCAAGGCTGCTTTCTCAGGGCAGACAATGACAGGGCACGACCAAGAGAGAAATTACTTCTCATCAACAATATTTTGAGTTCCTTGATGCTCAAGTTGGATGGCAGAGCACATGGAGAAGTTACAAGGGGTGTGTTCAGCAGCAAATATTCCTGTTCTCCACAAGATGGGAGAAGTTCGTGTGGCAAGCTATTGCCTTCACAGTCGACTTGAGGGACAGGTCAGGCATGAGCCTCTTAACCCCCATCTCCACATGCTAACAATCGAACTGAAATGATGAGCAGAGAATTCACACACCTGAAAGGGCAAGAACATCTTTAATTGTTCCCTAAGCTCCAACAGTTCATCTTATCATGGTAAGTCCTACCAACCCACCCAAAATTTTTTTTTTTAAATTTTCAGTCAATTTCTGCTGTATAGCCAAGTTACCCAGTCTTTTATATATATAATGTTCTATCACAAGTGATTGGATATAGTTCCCCGTGCTGTACAGTAAGACAGAATTTTCAGCTCAGTACGCTCATGATTGTCTGTGAAAAATTCATGTGAATAAATTCATTATGCGGCTCGGATCACCTGTTGCTGTGGTGTAGGTTGGCAGCTGCAGCTCCAATTCGACCCCTAGCCTGGGAACCTCCATATGCCGCAGGTGCGGCCCTAAAATGCAAAAAAAAAAAAAAAAAAAAAGAAAAAAGAAAGAAGAAAACCCAAAAATCAATGAATAAAATGCAAAAGATAAACATAATGCAAAGAGCTTCTTTTTTATTGAGCACTGGCTATGTGTCCATATCTGCACCCACAATCCCACATGTATGATCTCACTTGATTCTCAAAACCACAACCTACAAAGTCGGTGAGACTTTAGACACTTTACAGTCAAGGAATCCATGGTGGGGAAGGTTAAGGAACAGGCCCAAGAGCACCTAGCGAGGGAGTAGCAGAGCTCTTAGCTTGTGTTCTACTGTCTATCAGGAGATAAAAAATCCAAAGTGGGCTGAAACCAAACAACAGCCACCAACTTTTCTATGAAGTTTATCTGGCAGAAGAGAGCCCAGCTGCTGACAGCATTCACGCTGCAATCCCTTGGGATAGGAGTTCTCTGTCAGTCACAGTGGGGAGAGCGCAGAGTGGCTGCCCAGGAGAAGAAATGCAATGGGCTTCCCCAGTTGACACCGCACACCCACTGCGTGCAATCTTCACACGTTTCATCAGAAGTTTAGGGCACGGCCCCTGCCCTCCAGACACTTACGCTCTAACTGTACAGGAACGATTAATACCCATCACGTGGAACAGCAGGACCACCCATGCTTAAGCCCACAGCAGACTGTCTGCTTCTGGAAGGAGAGTGGGGACATACAATGTAAGTGGGAATCACCCCACAACAAGCCAGGGAAGAAGAGGGAAGTCTGCTCAAGCCCACTCAGAAGCACCCCAAGGAATTCTGATCCACCCCAAAGGTAGGGGTGCTCTTCAGGGTGGATGGGAGATGGGAGTGCTCGAAGGAATTCTGATCTACCCTTTTTCTAGAGAGCCTTCAATGAAGTCAACCACACCCTAAAGAGAAGGATAGAAACGCTCACTATTCCCCACCAACTAAGGGTTATGATGATTGGCAGAAGAGTGCTAGACATTTGGGGAGATGTGAAAGTCACCTGTAACAAAAAAAAGGGGGGGCACATATGTAAGAAGAGAAATGCTAAAAAGCCAGTTTCATCAACATCATAATTTTGTATAAGGCAGATTCAAGCTCCCAAACCCTGGCCTGTGCGTGCTGGTCACACCCCCTCTACCCCCTCGATGGGTAGAAAAGGAGTTGGCCAATGGCAATCTTCATGTTGCCTCCTTTTACTCACTTCCTAAAAGGCTAAAGAAACTACGAATAAATCTGTCCAATCAAAGCCCAAGAAACCATTGCAGTATCTAGAGTTACTGGCACCATTACATGTTATTTCAACAGATGAAACTGAAAAGGGAAAAAGACTTTGCTGACCAGAAAAAAAAAAAAAAAAAAGCATCCACGAATCATGTCAGTTCACAGTGCTAGTCCACAGTGTCTGGCATGGTACCCGGCTCACAGCAGAGTTCAATAAATATTAGATGAATGAATGATACAATCCAGGAAATATATCTTCTGTTTGTCAGATGAATGAACTTAAATGACTAAACAGCCAGCCAGCACACACACACACACACAAAAGACTTACTGAGATCAGACACTGTTTTGTTCAAAAAGTCAAAATTAAAAAAAAAAAAATCACAGCAAATTTCTAATTTCAGAAACCAAAAGTGAACCATTTTAATAAACAGACAATTTTGATAACTTGCAACTTTGGAACTTGCTAACATTTATAACTACCTATAAATATCCTTGACGTCTATGATTAGAACACTAAGGTGTGCCTCCAACTTTTGTGAACCCACAGTTTAAAACCTGCAAGGGCAGTGATAGAATGTATGGATTGCATTGCTTACTTGGTACCAATGGGTTAATATTAGACACAGTATTGACTAGTTTCATACTGGTTGCTAAGCAACATTGCTTCCTTCTCCCAATGGTCTGAGAGAGAGGATAAAAAAAGGGCAGAAAATGAGAAATGTTGGAAAAATAGGAAAGTGAAATTCAATGGATCATAAGGTACAATTTGTAGGAAGAGTAAAAGAGGAAATAATTCTTGCAGGATGTACTAAGACATCAGTTGCTTTATGACATCACAAGAGTAACACATTGAGCCTCCAGCTCCAAAGACAGAGAAAGGAGGAGAAGATGAATGTCCCAACCCCAGCATTGTGCTACTCCTGTTCAGTTCATGCTTAGACAGAAATGCACAGGGTCCATGGATGACAGCAAGCTGACCTGTATGACAGACCATTATAGCCCAAACAACAAAAAAAAATCTATCAAGTTCAGAAGACCCAACCAAAGCTTCCCCATTGTAATCCATTGTCCCAGTCCTTAAAGGAACTTTTGTTCCCTTCACATCTGAAAGGCCTCTAGTACATGATCCATATACTCAGCAACACTGACAAATGTTTGTTAAGTGCCAGGCACTGGGCCGGAAACTGCAGGGGGAGTGACGGTGCCCTTGCCCTTGACTGATCCCTCAGCAGGCTGCTCGGTACCCCTTGATCACCATCTCAGTGTTTCATTTTTGTCAGGACTTGACCATAGAGCAATTTTTAAACATCACAGGATGACTTAAGAGATGTTATAGGACAGATCCATCCCCCTGACCTTGATCAGCTGCAGGACAGGCCAACAAGGCTGCTGAACTCTCTCCTGGCTGAAATCTCCAGGATGATTCTAAAATAAATTACCCAGAGAGAGGTAGCATATTAGTCCATTAATGTCCACTTTCACAGATGAGTTCATTACACTGGAACCTGTCATATGCTGTGTCCTGCAGGAACACAGATTGTGGACAGGTCAGTTTGACTGAGGAAGTGGCTGGCATACGCACAGGCTGGCATCTGGGATATGGGAAGGGAAGAATAAGGGGCCTGGAGGCAAGGAGGAGTCCTGAACAACCAATAGCAGAGGAGACACCAAAAGGGAGATACTTACACAACTCCATGAGGTAGATACTGTTATTAATGCCATTTTACAGATAAGCAAACTGAGGCATGGAGAGGCTAAAGTCATTTGTGCAATAAATGGTAGATCACAAAATCAGATTCAGAGAGTCTGGCCTCAGAGCCTACACATATCTCATATGTCTACTAATTCTCTCATGTCTATATGCCTATATATATATTTAAATTGACTCATTGAAATTTTTAAAACACACATTATTATATAACATCTGAAACTCTGAGTTTAATATTCTACTCATAATTTTGCTCATGTAAAACGTAATTGCAAGGTTATTTAAACAAAAAATGTCCATGAACTACCTAAAATCATCACAAATACTTTAGAAAAGTCCTGCTCTATGCACCTAGGAATTCCTTCTACCTCAAGCCAAAAAAAAACCCATGAGCCAATACTAACAACTCACTGGTTGTGGCCTACTTCAATACCCTTACTCTACCTCTTCCTTCCTAACAGAGCTGGATTTTGATCTGGCATGTGGCTGCCATAATGAAAGAGGGTATTTTTCTCTCAGCTACCTGTGGCTCTGTTATTAAGTTCTGGCCAATGAGAATTAAAGGACTGTACTATGTGGGACTTCATGGAAGTGTCCTTAAAAGAGAATGAACCTGGGGAGTTTCCTTTGTGGCTCAGCAATAACATACCTTACTAGTATATCCATGAGGATGCAGGTTCGATCCCTGGCCTTGCTCAGCGGGTTAAGGATCCTGCATTGCTGTGGCTGTGGTATAGGCTGGCACCTGCAGCTCCAATTTGACCCCTAGCCTGGGAACTTCCATAAAGTGCATTGGCAGTCCTAAAAAAAAAAATATATATATATATATGTATATATATATATATATATATATACACACACACACACATACACACACACACACATATATACATATATATTTTTTTTTTATCATTAGTGCCAAGCCTGAGATACCATGCTCCAAGTTGACTCATTTTCCCTTAAATTTATTTTAAAAGGGGATTCTATCTAACCTTCATAAAAGAAAGAACAGGATCACCTGTAATAAGTTGAAAGTACCTAGAGATCTAGGTGAAATTGTTCAAAGAAACATACACAATGAAAACAAAATACTATTAAATTAGGTACAGCCCTAAAAAAAAAAGGCAAAAAACAAAAAAGAGAATGAACCTATTCTGTATTCCTTCTCCCTCTTGCTTCTTGGAATGAGCACACAATGACAACAGTGCAGCTGCCATCTTGAATCATAAGAAAACATGCTAAGAATGTCAGGACCCCAAAGAGAAGGAATCAGGAGTCCTCATGACCATGGAACTACCACAGCCCTGAACAACCTACCTCCATACCTCTTTTATTTGAGAGAGAAATAAATCTCTACCACGTGAAGCCACCCCTGGTCCAGACTTCTTGTTGCATGCAGCCAAACCTCATTCTAATGAATACACCACCTATCTCTTACTCTGGCAACCCTTCCTCCCCAACCAGGAAACCTCCAAGACACTTCACCCAGAGAATGTGTCTCCTAACTATTCAAGGGACTAAGCAAATCCTGGTGCAAGAAGTGCTGCCACTTATGTGTTCATGTATGAACCACTCTGCTCCAAAGGCTTTCTATACAGGAGTCTATTTCATCCTTCCAACAAATCTACATTATAGGGACCACTGTAACCTCATTTCTACAGATGAGGAAACTGAGGCACAGAGAGGTTTAAGTGCCATGCCTAAGGTCACGAAACTAGTAAGCAGCAGAGCCAGAAGTCAAACCCCACAGCGTGACCCCCCAAAATGAGTTCTCAATCTTAATGCTCTCTCTCCAGAATCAAAAGGGTACCACACTGAAATCCTATGGGAGCCAGCTTCTTAGTGGCTCCTACAGCCTCCCCATCACAGACCACAGTTCAACTCTGGCAAAAGCCAGAATGACTTTGGTCTCTTTAGAAATCATTCTGGGGCTCCAACATACCTTTTTATCATCCTATCAACAATATTTTAAGCAGAACCAAGTATAAGTCTGATGAACAAGCATAAATGTGTGTTTATTGACTTATTTTGCAGGTCAAAGAAATATTCAAATATACGTTCAAAAGGACCATCCAGAGAATCTCTGACCCTTAGGAATTGCACTTGGCTCACCAGACACCCTGGACAGAGCAGGGTGTGTGCCCCCCTCCCCACACAGCCACCACGGAGTTAATTCGTATTTCCAAGGCCTGGCACATGTTCAGTCAAAAACCTGGCGGAGTGCCTGTTGTTTACTGAAGCTGGGGAAGAAGCATCTGCAACATTACGAAAAGCATATTGTAAAAGGCAACACATGCAAATTAAACCTCTTGAGCTATGAGTAAATTGCTGGGAAAATTTATAACTCATTTAATAAAACTTGAAGTAAATACATAGCCTGGCTCCCAGGGAAAACAAAATATTTCCCACAATTCTCTCTTTAAAAAAAAAAAAAAAAAAAGGATGGACCATCGAGCCAGACGGCTCTATCAAACAGAAAGTATAAACAGCAGCTGTGTGGTAAGCAAACCCATTTTGGATTGTGGGGTATTTAACACCCGCATGGACAGTACTGCACCCTCTGCTCTGGGATGTATTGGACAACATCCAGGCCTAGAATATTCCCATAATAATCCATGATTGTGCTCACCCGACACAACTCTGCAGGGCATCTTCTATTCATTAATTCATTCAACAAGTACTCACCATCTACCCAAGAGGCACTGCAACACAGTGATGAAGGGCACATGGTGTGGAGCCCTGCTGCCTTGTTTGGAGGCCAGGCTCTGCCACTCACTAGCTATATGACCGTGGGCTATGGGGTAAGCCCTCTATGCCTCAGTCTCCTCATCTGTAAAATAGGAATACACACAGTATGTCCACATCCCTAGGTCACTATCAGGAGTGAATGGGTGAATACATGTGAGGTGCTTAGAATGATGCCTGGCAAAGAGACATCTTGTAATGAATATTATCTGCTTATTATTAGCTGGCATGATGGGCCAGCCGCTCTTCGAGGTATACAGGATACAGACCAGCAAAGGAAAGGATGTCTGTCTCATGGAGTTTACATGCACCTAGAGGCCTGGGGGTAGACCTTCAATACACACGAAGACAGATGAGTCAACAACACGTTTTAAGAGAGTAACAGGTGCTCTGAAGATGACACAACACAGGACTGGCAAAGACAGTGATTGCCAGGCAGGGGTGGGGGCACTTTCAGCTACAGTTATCAAAGGAAGTCTCTGAGGAAGTGACCCTGGAGTTCAGACCCATGTGGTAAGGAAGAACTGACTAAACCCAGAATGTTCTCCACCACAGGAAGGACTTGTTAAATATTCAGAGACCAAAGAAAGAGTGTGTGCTCCTGAAGCGACAGAACAAGGCCTGCAGGGCTGGGGCATCCAGTGCAGGAGAGGCCCACAAGATAAGGAGGGAGATCCAGCTGGACCAAATCACACCAAGCCTTGTAGGGCATGGAAGGGCTCTGGATTTTACACTAAGTGCAACAGGTCACCACCAGAAGGATTTAGAGAAGACAGTGACTTGTGGTTGCAAATGGGGAAGGAGGACAGGGGAGGAAAGGATTGGGAATTTGAAATTAAAGGATGCAAACTAGTATATATAGGATGGATAAACAATAAGGTCCTATTATATAGCATAGGGAACTATATTCAATATCTTGAGATAAACCATAATCGAAAAGAATATGAAAAAGAATATATTTTTTATATATCGTCTTTTTATATATAAAGTGTAAATTACATATCAATACAAATAATTCTCATATATCATATATATGTGATATATGTAATTCCTATGTATGATATCTATAACTGAGTCATTTTGCTTACAGCACTTTGCTGGACAATTTTTTTTGAAAAAAGAAGGGAGTGACTTGATCCAATGGATGACCTAACATCCCAATCCAGCTGCCACATGGTAAAAGGGTCTCAGGGACAGAAGAAGGAAAGGCAGAGGGCAGAGATGAGGCTGTGGGATGGTCCCAACAAGATGAGATGGGATGAGTCTCTGGGTATGGCCCAGGGTGCTGCTGGAGGAGACTCAGGAAATCATTAAGGAGAAGAGCCAACAGGACTCCAGAGTGGGTTGGATGTGGGGGTGAAGGAAAGAAAGAACTCCAGAAGGACTCCCAGTTTGGCTAAGACTGGTTTATTCCTCAGCCTGGGAGGGACACTGCAGAATACTGAGCAGATGCGGCTTCTATTTTTCAAAGCTCTTTAAAGACAGTTGGCCAGAGAAGCCTAATGCATGACATAAAACAAAGAGCAAATGGGATAGAAATTCTTAAGAGCCTGATTTACAGTCCAAGATTCAAAGAGAGGCAAGGACATAGTATGATGGAAAGCCACAGAAAACAGGGCACCGCACCTGGTCTTGAGGACACAGTCATTGATGTTCTAGAAAGAAAGGGTTACAGGAGCACCTGTGGCAGAGGGAGGTCCCACATGGGCCACTCCAAAAAAGCAAGGCAAATCACTCTATACAAAATGTGGACTTCCATCCAACTCACTATCAATTTTTTGGACAACCTCCTGGAGGAAAAGTGAGGCGGGGGACTGCCGCGTCCAGTGCTGCACGGTAATGGGAGATCCTAAAAGAGGGATGGTGCAGAATAACAAAACACACAAGACTCCTTTATATCTAGAAAGTGGGCGACCGGAGGCACTCTGTTCCACAGAACAAAGGCCCCTAGACTTTAGTCCACACGACTTTCATTAGGCAAGATGACGCAGGTTAATGAACAAAATCAGGTGCAGGTGATGATAAAGCTCTCTTTGTGGTTGTGTTTTACATGTGCGCCAAATTTGTTTACTGCAAAATTCAGGAGATTCGTGGTTTCCAACAAGGTACAACTTTATTCCTATTGGGTCAACCTTGTTTCCATCATTCAGAAAAGGGTCAGTAAGTACCTGAAAAAAACTGTCAATATAGAGACACTCAGGTAATATGGGGCAGTGGCTTGCAGCCCAGGGCCTTCAGTCAAGGAGCTCTCGGTTCAAGTGCAAACTTGAACACTCATTGGCTGTGTGACCCCAGACAAGTCTCTGAACTTCTCTAACCCTCAGTGCCCATATGATGGAATAAGAGCAGCACTGACCATGTAGAACTAAGGGAAGGAACACTTCTAAAGGGCTTGGCACATTTAGCAGTGGTCCACACCACAGCAGTGACAACACTGGATGTTTAACTCACTGAGCCAAGAGAGAACTCCTAGCCTGTACATTCTTGATGACGATTGCCCATTTAAGCCCCTCTTTTCCTCACTAGTTTGTAAAATATACAAGTCAACTGGACTTGTATTGCTCATCTGTTACTACCAGCAGCTAACAAGGTGTCTAGCATTAATAATGGTAATAGCGTAATCATGATTTATGGAAGTCAATATTTACTGAACTCTATGTGCCCAGCATGACGCTAAGCACTTTGCTGGCATTAAATCATAGGAAAGGTACAGGAGGGTGGGAGGAGCCTGGAACACGGCATTTTCATGTTCACTGCCTGTCTGAGCTTTAGCTTAAGTTTTCTACAGCTCAGTGTCCTCATCTGCAAAATGGGGGAAAGGATTTCTAACCCCACTGAGCGGTTGTGAGGATTAAACTAATTAGTACACAGGAAGCTCTTGGAATGGGCCTGGCCCTAGGTAAAAGCTATAAAAGTGTTAACTGTCATTACAATCATCAAACACAACCACCCGACAAGTCAGGTGCTGCGGTTATCCCCACTGTACAAACCGAGGCACAGAGAAGTTCAACCAATTCCTCAGGGACATACGCTCCGGAAACCAGAGGCCTGACAAATACGTTTGGGAGGGATAAATGAGCATCGCACTTTGCCAGGTAAGCACATGTGAAAACTCTGGGCCTGAACATCAGTGAGTGCCAGGCAGCAGCACACTCCACAGGGTGTGTTATAAGGCTTCCCACCACAGCAGCCCCAGGGCACAGCTGAATGGAACACTCGGGGACACACTCGGGGATAAAGAAGATGCTTTAAGAAGAAGGAAGAGAAGGCAGATGATGAAAACCTGGGGATACTGGCATACCACAGATAAAAGAAGAGGCCAAATCGAACCCTTTAAAAGAAAAACCTGGAATCCCATTGTGGCTCAGCAGGTTAAGAATCTGCCTAGTATCCATAAGCGTGTGGGTTCAATCCCTGGTTCAGCCCTAAAAAGCAAGAAAGGAAAGAAAGAAACCTGTTGCTCGCAGGTCTTCCCACTTCTACATGGTCACCACTGGTACCACCCAAACCACATGCTAAGCCCTAGCAGGACAGCTTAGAGCCAAGAGGTAAATTAGACTCCAATATATGACCTAAATATAGCACATGTGACTACATATTTTGGGGTCCTTTGTAGATATTCTAAATCCAGGTTGCTTTCAACGAGAAGACTTCCTTCCAGGTGCAGGCGGCCTTTCTACAACCCCTTGGGGGCAGCTTTGCCATCCCTATCATAACTTGCTTCCTTAACATTCCTCTTTTTTTTTTTTTGGCTTTTTAGGACCAAAACCACAGCATATGGTTCTCAGGCTAGGGTCGAATCAGAGCTGCAGCTGCCAGCCAAAGCCACAGACACAGCAAAGCCAGATCTGACCCACATCTGTGACCTACACTGTAGCTCATGGAAACACCAGATCCTTAACCCACTGAACAAGGCCTGGGATTGAACCTGCATCCTCAGGGATACTTAGCCCACTGAGCCACAACAACTCCCATAACCCTCCTTAATCCAGGGGCCCTCACGCTTCAGGGGATGAGTGCACAAGGCTCACCTGTCTCATAGGTCATTACGACCATCATGTTTCCTTGAAAAAAGACAGATGTGGCACATGAGATCTGCACATGACTTAAGGTGCGGCGGTGGCGGGGGCGGGGGCAACAGTGTCACATAGACCTCAGCGTGAATTCCAGCTCCGTCCATCACTCATTTGCTGCACAGCCTCAGGCAAGTTACTGGAGTTCTTTAATGGAGCTGAGCCTTGGCACCTCATCACTAAAATGGGATAAAAAACAGTACCTACTACAGGGCCACTGGAAAATGAATGGGATCGTGCAAGTAAAACCCAGCACCAGGGATGAAAGTATTCATAAAAGTTCAGAGCTGTTGTTATTGTTGCTGCTGGGTTTTGGGGTGGGCGGGTGTTTGGTTTTTTTGGTTTTTTGCCATCCTGCAGCATATAGAGTTCCCAGGTCAGGGAACAGATGTGGCAACACCAGATCCTTAACCCAGTGGGCTGGGCCAAGAATGGAAGTGGTGTGCCAGCGCTCCCAAGATGCCGCTGATCCTATTTCACCATAGCGGGAACTCCTTGTTGTTGCTGTTTTGATGTTCAAGCGGTTTCATTCTCAAAGGACTTTCAATACAGTATTCACTTCCACAGGATGACGAAGGATGAATCCACAGAGCACAGAGGATTTTTAGGGCAATGCAAACATGCCGTATGACACTACAGTCATGGATGCATGGCCTTGGACATTTACCCAGACCCACATATTGGACAGGGCTAAGACTGGACTTTAGATGATTATGCTGTGACAATATAGCTTCATCAATTGCCACAAACGGACCCCTCTGGTGGGGGATGCAGGGAACGTGGGGGAAGGGAGTGCGTGAGAAATCTCTGTACCCTCCTCTCCATTTTGCTGTGAACCTACAACTGCTCTAAAAAAAAAATAATATTAAGTCTTAAAAAAAAAATTATCCCCAGGGTAACACACAGGCCAGAAGAACTTAATACCACCTCTTAACGGGAATTTCCAGAAAGGAGGCTCCAGGAAGTGCCAGCCCCACCCCACACATGCTGCATGGCAGCAGGAGGGGACATTCGGGGATCCTGGCACAGGGGGACTTCTTACACTCCTGACAATTCTTCTAAGAATAAAGGCAGAAGATGACTGCTTCTGACGTACTGCTCCAGGCCCCTCTCCAATCCCTCCTGTATTTGGACATCACTCAGGCCCATCAGAATCCTGAGCCTGCTGTCTGCTGACTGACAACAGAAAGAGAAATTTAGAGGTGTGAGTGAAATGACAGAGCTGTCACGGCTGCCTCGGAAACGACTCTTTTCTTAAAGAAAGGAAAGATAACAGAAAGGGAGAAAAAAAACCCTCAGACAGCTGCGATACCCTGTCACAGTTGCTGGGAGAGGTTTTTCTTTTTTTTTTTTTTTCCCAAAAAAGCTTCGGATGAATTGAGAAAAACAGAGAAGGGCAAAATGGTTACCCCAAATGTGAATCTCAGGTCTTACAATGATTAGGATAGTCTTGGGGGACAAATTCCCTTCTTTGGACCTAAGATAAGAAAATGTCAGCTAAATATTTTCACTTGGAGAATGGGAGCAATTTTCTTATCCTTTAAAAAAAAATATTTGTTAGGAGTTCCCACCATGGCCCAATGTGATCAGTGGCATCTCTGGAGCACTGGGATGCATGTTCAATCCCACGCCTGGAATGGTAGGTGAAGGATCCCGCTGCTGTGGTGTAGGTTGCAAATGTCGCTTGGATATGATCCCAGAAACTCCACATGCCATGGGGCGGCCAAAAAAGAAAAAAATAAAAATAAAAAATAAATAATTTTTAAAAATGTGTTTTAAAAAAAACCTCCCAAACCCCAGACTCCAAAAATCTCCTTCCTTTCACTGAGATCAGCTCACGACCTCAGATCTTTATTCTAAAGTAGACTTCTGGTCAACTAATAACCTTATTAGTCATAGCGCTCTCCAGGCCCTGGCATCTGTGATCAGCACATCAAAGTCACATGTTTGCTACACATTCAGAAAACAGCCTGGACCATAAGCTCAAGTCCCAGATCTCACGTCCCCTTCCTTGTCATCCAATATTTCTGCCACTGTTAGTAGTTTAAAATGTCTTGTTTCTTTCTTTGACATCCACGGCATGAAAAACTGACCATTTATAAGGGGTTCTCTTAAAAAACAAACCTCTCTAGCCTGAAAAGTACAGGCTGCCTCTATATCCAGCTTCCCTTCAGCAACAGAGAGGTTGTTGGCCAAGGAGATCGTGTTTCAAAGGCTCTCATTTTTCTCGGTTTTCTGAGAGCCCTAACTGTACAATAACCATGAGAATAAACAGAGTCCCCATCTCACCCACAGGTCAAACACAGTCCAGAAAGGAATGCCTTTATTAAGATAATGCCTTGGAAAAACCAATAATTCTAACAGCAACTTAAAAAAAAAAAAAGCACAGATCATAATAGATGGAAGGAAATTGCAGTTTGAGTATTTTTCCAAGATCCAAGAGCGTGGAGCAGACCAGCGTAAGAAATCCCATCCCTGCTTGTAAAACGCTCTAGGAGAACCACAAACCTACACTGGACTGCTGATTGATGTAACACTTGGATCAGAAATACACTGCATGAAATACAATTTCCAGAGAGGAAAAGGAAGTCCTTGATGAGCCTGGTGAAAGAGTGATAAAAGCTTCACTCAAGGCTTGCACTTTAGTATCAGATTGTGGGAAACTTTCATTGAAACAACCCAACTGAGTCCATTAGCCATCCATCGGCAAGCACTATATAAACCCTTAACACCTTGCCTAAGAGGAGGCCTCATAATCACCCCGATTCCTGCCAGGAGGAGGGGAAGGAAAAGCAGCAGATGGAGAGGCTGCCTAAAGCCATCTTGAGAACAAAAGACATTCTTCTTGGATGGAGAGAGAAAGGGAAGAAGAAAACAGACCAACATGAATTTCTTCTCTCTCTACCAGCATCTCCATGATCACAACGCTGACTTCAGGGTGGCTGAGAAACCCTGAAGAGTAGAGAGGTATGGAAACAGGGTTGGAGTAAGAGCAGGGTAGCCGGGTCCTGATGTTGGCACTTACATCTTTGTGACCATGGACCCCTCAGCTCTAGACCCAGGACAATAACTTCTGCCATTCCTACCCTTTTGGGTTATTCAGATCACCCAATAAAATGATGGCAATGAAACTGCTTTCGAGATTCTAAAACACTGAACAAATCTAAGGCACCATTACTAATTTAGATACCATGTCAGTTATGAGTCAGTGGTTCTCTGTGCTCGGCCACTTGGCCAGAGCTGTGGTTGAGACTCAGAGGGCTAAGGCAACACAGGTCAAGGTCTTCAAGGCCATCCCCCTTCCAAGCTCTCTCACTGTTCATCCCCATTGCTTTCCTTCAGCAAATTTTCTAGCTTGCTTCTGACTTTTGGTCTCTGGGGTGCCTGGGAGAAGAGGAGGAGGACAGCTCAGTGCCTAGACTAAAATTCACAAGCTTGCCTCGTGAAGAATACATGCTAGAAAGTACCACGATGCATAATGGGACCCAAAGAACGAAAAGCTCCAACTAGACAGGAAAGAATCTGAAGGTTGTTTTCAAATATGTTTGAGTAGCAGTACTTTTTTCCCCAAATGAATTATCTGCAGTAGGTAAAAAGTAAGGAAAGAGGTGCTGGGGCTGAAGTGGAGGCCAAGGGCTCAGAGTCCACTTCCCAGACTCCCTTCACCTGTGAGGCGGACAAAGAAAAGGTCTGGAAACTCATGAGCATTTTATCACTTTTTTTCAACAGAGGAGGAGACTGGGGCCCACCTAGGAGAAGAAAGCAGACCATGGCCCCAAAGCTAGCTCTCAGTCACACCCCACTTCAATCTTCTCGTCTCTAGTCCATGCCTTTTCCACAGACCACACTATCCCCCAAGGTGGCCCTTGAGGATCTGTGTTTGAATAGAGAGCTGGGAACAGATGGAGTTGGAGAGAGATAGAGACCCACAAAACCCTCATACGGCAAAGGTCAAATGGGCTACATGGTCAAGGCTGACATTAGGATCACAGCTGAATGCACAGCAGCAGGCACT